>NC_090350.1:22759490-32759490 GCF_035084215.1 Heptranchias perlo
CCCCCCCACCACCACCTCCTCCTCCTCCCACCCCCCCCACCACCACCACCACCACCTCCTCCTCCTCCTCCCACCCCCCCCCCCCCACCACCTCCTCCTCCTCCTCCCACCCCCCCCCCCCACCACCTCCTCCTCCTCCTCCCACCCCCCCACCACCCCCTCCTCCTCCTCCCCACCACCTCCCACCTAAAAACTCTGAAAATCAAAGGATCGTAACTTACCACCAAAATATCCACAGTGATAGGAAGTTCATTCAAACGCTTCAAGGTCTTCAGGAGCTGATCAAAAAAAAAACACAAAAAATTTAAAACATTAACTCTCAGAGCATATGCTCATATCTTTCATCATATAACATGCACCACATATCTGGGTACTACTGCCATTTGATTATACTATCAAAATAAGCCACTTCAACAAAAAAAGAATTCGTAAAACCTCCGGCTCAGGGTAGATGAGACAGTGAAGTTTGAAAGCAAGCCAGATAGGAACAGTCA
The DNA here is from genome assembly GCF_035084215.1 of Heptranchias perlo. Lineage (NCBI taxonomy): Eukaryota > Metazoa > Chordata > Chondrichthyes > Hexanchiformes > Hexanchidae > Heptranchias > Heptranchias perlo. The sequence goes on from NC_090350.1 coordinate 22,759,985, forward strand.
AAATGTGGGACTGCTCACAGCTAGTGTCAGATTTGTTTATTTCCCATGTTCTTGCTGTTGCCAGGGTACGACTCCATAAGCACCTGCAGCCCTCTGGGATTTTACACAAATGCCCATTCTTCATGCAGCAGCCTAGACAGTGACTAAGCCAAAAGGGAGCTTTGCTATTTATTTCGGATACAAGATAATAAAAAATAAATTTGGAGGCATTTATTGAACTTAAAAAAAATGCACAAATCACAGTTGCTATTTTTAAAATTAGATATACACTAACAGGGATGCAACTAAATGCGTCTGCCTATATGGGCTAAAGCAATAGTCATTTTAATGGAAAAATAAAAGCTTTGTTGCAGATTTTTTTTAAATCTCCCCCGTTCCAAAAGTACATCTTTGGTTATATAAAAAATGAACACCAAAGATTCCCAAACGCAAAACAGAGATGAAATATCTCTCAATCATGGGGCACTGAAGGAGACATAAGATTCAGACCATCATTTCTGAATGTATTATTCATCCCTGTAGCATCAACTATGTGTCTACACTAACACCCTATTTATGCAGTGCCAAGTTTGTACCAATAAAAACACATTTTATTAGGTGGCAGCTGTGGCTCAGTGGTGGAACTCTCACCTCTGAGTCAGAAGGTTGTGGGTTCAAGTCCCACTCTAGAGCACACGATCAAGGCTGACACTTCAGTACTGCACTGTCAGAGGTGCCGCCTTTCAGATGAGACATTAAACCGAGGCCCCATTTGTCCTCTCAGGTGGATGTAAAAGATCCCATGGCACTATTCGAAGAAGAGCCGGGGAGTGCCTTGGCCAATATTTATCCCACAACCAACATCACTAAAACAGATTATCTGGTCATTATCTTAGTGCTGTTTGTGGGAGCTTGCAGTGCACAAATTGGCTGCCGCATTTCTTACATTACAGCAGTGATTACACTTCCAAAAGTATTTCATTGGCTGTAAAGTGCTTTGGGATGTCTGGAGGTCATGAAAGGCACAATATAAATGCAAGTTCTTTCTTTCGATTTACAGCACTCTGACATGTACATGTCAGTGTAAACCTGCTGAATAGCACACTTATTCTCATACTGACTTTAAAAAAAGAGGTAGCATGATGATGCTGTGTTATGGAGCTCAAACGGGAGTGGTAGGAGCAGGCAGGCTATGTCCGCCACTTAACTGTTATCAACTTCAGCTATTCTGCTGTGGGGAAGCACTGAATGGAAAATGGGATGAGAGAGAGTTCTCACCAGACCATCTTCCTTCAATTATCAGCTAGTTTAAGAATTCCACGGAGGGTGGGTCATTTGTCTACCCGGTGAGGTGCTTGGCCGGTTGAGACTTTAAATTGAAGGAAAAAAGGAAAAAATAAATCACCTCTCAGGGTTACTTTCATCCCCAGACGAGCTTATAAGTGCTGCAATATAAATGTGTGGATGGACTCATGCCAATATCTCCATTAACATCTCATGACCTACTCTATAAACAGAAGGCACACTACAACTTCATTCCACAGCACACAATGATCCTTACACATGATGTAAATGCATGTTGCTATGAATGGCAATGTTGTCATACCACAAATAAACCAATCCAATTAATGACCAATTCTGCACAACTTCAGCAGAGGATATGGATTGGATATTGGAATGTTAACCCGACTCCGTGTAAACAAAGTTCACACAGAGCTGTTACGATCTGGAATGCGATACCTGAAAGGGTGGTAGTGGAAGCAGATTCAATATTAACTTTTGAAAGGAATTTGGATATATACTTGAAAAGGAGAAATTTGCATGGCTATGGGGAAAGAGTAGGGGACTGGGACTCATTGGATAGCTCTTTCACAGACATGAAGGGCTGAATAGAAACATAGAAAATAGGAGCAAGAGTAGGCCATTCGGCCCTGCTCTGCCATTCAAAATGATCATGGCTGATCATCTAACTCAGTACACTGTTCCTACTTTTTCCCCATATCCCTTGATTCCTTTAGAATTAAGAAAGGTATCTATCTCCTTCTTGAATACATTTAATGACTTGGCCTCCACTGGCTTCTGTGGTAGAGAATTCCACAGGTTCACCAGCCTCTGAGTGAAGAAATTTCTCATCTCGGTTCTAAATGGCATACCCCATATCCTGAGACTGTGACCCCTGGTTATGGATTTCCCAGCCATCAGGAACATTCTCCCTGCACCTAGTCTGTCTAGTCCTGTTAGAATTTTATATGTTTCGATGAGATCACCTCTCATTCTTCTAAACTCTAGTGAATATAGGCCTAGTCGACCCAATCTCTCCTCATACGTCAGTCCTGCCATCCCAGGAATCAGTCTGGTAAACCTTTGTTGCACTCCCTCCATGGCAAGGATATCTTTCCTCAGATAAGGAGACCAAAACTGCACACAATACTCCAGATGTGGTCTCACCAAGGCCCCATACAACTGCAGCAAGATATCCCTGCTCCTGTACTCGAATCCTCTTGCAATGAAGGCCAACATACCATTCGCAAACGGCCCCCTTCTATGCTATACAATTCTATGAGATGTTTCTGTTAAGGCATTATATTCCAAAATCTCTTTGGGTCACTTTCTCCCCTCCCGCAAACTGCTGGTGTATTTTTATGTGTTGTAAGTAATTTATACAACTCTAATCATTACATAGAACAACTGGCACCCACATCAGACAGCAAAAATCCTATATTGAAAAAGTTACAATTATCCCGGTGCCAGAAAGGTCACCTTTACTGAACAAACCTAAAGGATAAAATACTAAGATAAAGATCCAAGATTATAGACAAGGTAAGGTTCAGATTCTGTAAAATGAAGGAACTACACATTACCCTAAAACAAAGATAACAGGTTTGGGATATTAGGGGGCAGTTCCTCAATCCTGGCAAAAATGGATTTGAATTTCTGCATGAGTGCAATATTTCACTGAATTCAGTGAGGTTAGCTTATTTTTAAAATTAAATATGCGCTCCCTGCATGTTTGTCACAGGTCCAGGGACAGCTAAAGAAATGAGGGCAAGGAATGAGAGCAGGAATTCTTAAAGGGACGCTACCCCATTAAATGTTAGCGTTTGTTGTGATCGTGTGGATCAGCAGGAATTCAAGGTGGTCATGGGCAAGTAGGCAGAACCTACCCCTTCAATGAAGAAATAGATGTTCTGCTGGAAGGGATGGAACAGAAGAGGGTAGTCATATTTGAGGTCGACGGGAAACCTCCTGAGCAAGCCACTGTGTATCATATATGGTTGGAGGTGGTGAATAGAGTGACTGTTGTCTCCAACATCCAGGTTGTGGGAACAGTTGAAATTCTCAGACCTGAGAAAGAATGTCAATGGAAATTTGCCAACAGTTAGACAACTCATGTTAAGTTGATGTCCATAATAAACACGCAGGTAAAGCAGCAGCATAGCACTCAGTGCAGCATTGGGAGTGTGTGCAGAACCATTTCAAGCACACACCATGTTAACACATGTTCCTTTCCCCTTTTTTTTAAAATCAGTTCATGGGATGTGGGCGTCGCTGGCAAAGCCGGCATTTATTGCCCATCCCTAATTGCCCTTGAGAAGGTGGTGGCGAGCTGCCTTCTTGAACCGCTGCAGTCCGTGTTGGTGAAGGTTCTCCCACAGTGCTGTTAGGTAGGGAGTTCCAGGATTTTGACCCAGCGACGAAGAAAGAACGGTAATATATTTCCAAGTCAGTATGGTGTGTGACTTGGAGGGGAACATGCAGGTGGTGTTGTTCCCATGTGCCTGCCGCCCTTGTCCTTCTAGGTGGTAGAGGTCACGGGTTTGGGAGATGCTGTGTCAAAACATCTCAAGGTAACATGCCCAAGATGAGCAGGAAGGTGGGCCATCTCATGAGCATCCTTCACGCATTCCTCACCATGCAGCCACCATCTCAGATATGGGGGAGGGGGGTGGAATTGAAATAAGGGGGTCAGGAAGGAGCACCTAGTGAAGTACACAACAAAGTAATGAGGAGCAAGTTAAGGTGGCAAACAGCAGCAAGCAAGGCCAACAAAGGTCCAGCAGCAAATGCTCCTTTGATGCAGGGTCCATGGATTATTGCTTTATGGGGGCTACTTATAGAGGACCATTAACAAGAAGCTCTTTCTGCATTCCTTTGAAAATGTTCAGAGATTATTTGCATGATATGTTGAAGACTGTGCAGAATTGCTGCTCAGATATTTGTGCAGTCATGAGAGATAGATTGGGAAACCTGTGGTCCACCATGCAGCAAGCGGCAATTTCATAGCCATCTACAAAAAGAGCCCCTAGACATCCAAGCACAGATGTTGTTACTGCGGCTTTTAACACCTGGAGCTCCAAATTACAGCAACTACTCATTTGTGACTTATTAAAGTTAGGGAATTATCTTGAGAGAACCCTGATGGCAGGCTTCACACACGTAAGCAGTGGCCAGTGGTCTGTTTCCACATAAATACCTGGCTATCTGCAAGGGATACCTAGCCCCCAGGATACAAGAGGCATGGATGAAGCAGTTCCCTCCCAGGGTAATGCCACATCTGCCCAATCCATCCCAGACCCCTCCCTCACTGGATTGAAAAAGTAGCATGTAGTGGACAAGAGCAGTCAGCAGAGGTGCTTAAGTGCTGCCAGTAATAGGTCATCTGAGGACCCAGCACAAGGAGATACCATGCCACAGACCTGTTCAGAAAATCCCATTGAGGAGAAGCAAGCTACCATCATACTTACTCCTCCCACTGAGGTAGCACTTGGAAGGCACAAAACTGGGTAGGAGGTGCCACACAGTATACCCTCTCACTAACAACAAGCAAAAAACAACAACAACACATACACAGAACTGAAGGAGAGAAAAACTGGTTGCACTATATTTGGAATGTAATGTTTAGATTTATTTTCAAAAGGGACACACTGATGGAGCAGGCAATGAGTTATAGGCAGGTATGACAGTAGGGGCAGTGATTAGGCAGAGCAGGTTGTTTGAGGGCCAGTATCTTATGAAGAAGACCACAGGATTGTTCATGCTGGAGCACACTTAGATTTAAATAGAAGTCCCGTCAATCAATAAATAATGCACCAATCTTCACAACCATTCCTTCTTCCTTTAACACCTCTGCTGCAAAGGCTTCAGGCTGAATGGCTTCCCCTCACTGGATAGTAAAATTATGCAATATACAGCAAATGCAGGTAACTTTTTCCAATGTTTTCCAACTTTTCAGGGCTATAGAACAATAATCCCTGGTCTGTTCAAATATTGGCATCTCCACTTCAACACGCCAGCTGTATGTTCCACCAGAATTCAGGTGGAGCAGTGAGCTTCATTGTATCAGAACCCCGGTTCAGGGGTTTTTCACAGAGGCCATCAGCCAGGGCTCCAATGGGTAGCCTTGGTCACCCTAGCAGTGTGCGTTCAATCTGCCTTCTCCTTCAATGGTGGTGGCACAGTGGCCTGCTGCAAAATGAAGGCATCATGACTATTGCTGGGTATCGTGCATTAACTTGCATAATTCTGCTCCTGTGATCTGACACCTATCCATGTGTGTCATGGGCTTGTCACTCAGGGCCCTGTTCACTACCCGTCTGCCCTGCACTTTTGAGAAGCCTATCACCTGGTACAGCAGTGCACAATCTTGTGCTGTTGCCTGTTTATCAGAGAGGAAAGTGTTTCCCCTAGTAAACACATGCTTCGTCGAATGATGAACTAAAGACTGACCGGTGTAGCAAACGTCAGCAGTAGTTGCTTAAAAGGATCAGGTCACACGTGAAGATTTAGAGCGGCGATAGCCTTCACAGCAATGAACATGGGAGTCTTTGTGGTGGATGGCATAACTTCTGTGACAGTCCCACCCTCTTGTGAGATGGCCTAGGTCCATATACGTGGCTCAAGAGACAAGAATAAGTAGGTTTCCCCTCTGCTCTGAGGCTGAACCAAACCGTTTGCAACCTTGACATCCTATCTGACCGGAAGATGAGCTTCCAACCACATATCTGCTCCATCACCAAGACCGCCTACATCCACCTCCGTAATATCATGCATTTCCGCCCCTGCCTCAGCTCATCTGCTGCAGAAACCCTCCTCCATACCTTTGTTATCACTCAACTTGACTATTTCAACACTCTCCTGGCTGGCCTCCCATCTTCCACCCCCTATAAACTTGAGCTCATCCAAAACTCTGCTGCCCATATCCTAACTCACACCAAGTTCCGTTCACCCATCACCCCTGTGCTCGCAGACCTACAACGCCTTGATTTTAAAATTCTCATTCTGGTTTTCAAATCCCTCCATGGCCTCGCCCCCTCCCTATCTCTGTAACGTCCTCCAGCCCTACGACCCTCCGAGATCTTTGCATTCCTCAAATTCTGGCCTCTTGAGCACCCCCAATTTTAATCACTTCACCATTGGCGGCCATGCCTTCAAATGTCTAGGCCCTAATTCTGGGATTCCTTCTCTCAACTCCTCCACCTCTCTCCCCTCCTTTAAGATGCTCCTTAAAACCTAACCCTTTGACAAAGTTTTTGGGCACCTATCCTAATATCTCCTTATGTGGCGCAGTGTCTAATTTTGTTTGATAATCACTCCAGTCAAGCGTCTTGGGACGTTTTGCTACATTAGTGGCGCTATATAAATGCAAGTTGTTGTCGCTATTGGAAGGCCCTATGGAATTGCTGAACACTGTCATTACTGCTCATGAGGCAGATGCTGTCAGCAACAGTGCTGTGGCAAAAAGGAGTTTTCCAGTGCAAAAATGCAGCAACAGCAGAAGTAATGCACCAAAAAGATAATCCAGAATCAGCTATATAAAAAGTTTTAAAAAGAGAAATTGAAATGCTGTAAAACTATCATCCATCCTTTTAAGAATCAAACTTCTGAAGGGCAGAGTAGGAAATCCCAGCAGCGACCATTTTAAACAGGCAAACAGCACTGAAAGAATGAGAAGGTAAGAATTGCGGAAATTGGCATGGGACCCATTAGCATTTATTTCAGGACTCTAATGGGTCTCTCACACAATCTGTGCAAGGCCTCCAAACTTCAACTAAATTTTAATATTATGGAACTCAATGCCTCACAAATTGAGCGCACACAGACCCATTTGCCTGATACACCGAAGCACACTCCCAGAATGCAGGGTATAATCTGTCAGCATACCCTCATGGAATCGGCCCTACATAGTCAACTCGTATTGTGCTGTCCAATTCAAAGAAGCTAGAAAGTGGCTTATTAGTTAAATTGCAATTATAATTTTCACACTATATGGACAGTAAATTAAACTGCACACATTTGTGGGTTTTATACATACAAACAGATCTCCTGTCGCATTGTTGGACAAAGTGAGTCAAGGTCCTGAAAATGTATCAAGTAAAAGTAGCGATTTTATCAAAAGCCTTGAGGTGTGTGTTAAAATATTTGTTTCTCATGTCATAGAAAATTTGAGAAGATGTTTAGGATACAGCAGAGTTGGGTCCCAAATTGGGATGATCTCACTAATTCCAGAGGAGTTGAGCTATTCTTTTTTTCACATTCCATAGACCTGCGCAGTTGATATCTAACCTCTATTTATTTCCATTTGTTACTTCGCACACCCTTACACCAGTCATTTAACTACCAGTGCAGCCTCATGAAATACCAGTATCTGTTAATAATGCTGACATTATCTTAATAAATTTTCTGTGAAAGGATTAGACCTCAAACACAGTTTAATATGGCAGAAGAAACAAGATAATTAGATAATTGTTTCTATTTGATTCTAGGAGCTCTGAAGAAGTGTGCTTCTGTTTGGGACTTCATTGTGGGATTGAGTTCAAAGACAACATATATAGTTGAGTCAGGAAAAAGTAGGCCAGGGTGGAAATGGTGCTGAGAGGCATAAGAGGTGGCCCTGAGGGAGTGAACTCGGGCACCAGGCAAAGTGTGGCTAAAAAGTTCCAAAGATTAAAGAATAGGATGAGAGGCTATGGGTCTGACACAGGGAGGCAGCAAGCACCAGAGGGGTTGGGGAGCAGGTCCATGACAAGGAGCAGAGTTAACAGTATAAAAGGAGAGGGAGCAACAGGCACTGGATGATAAAGAATAAAAAAAGCTACCTGCAGGTTTAGGAGTAAATAAAAGTTAGGTGCAGAACAAAAGGGAAAGGAATTTAAGTGAAAAAGAAAGCTTACCCTAGGAAAAACAATGCAAAAATAAAATGGCCAGTAGATGAAGGTGACTCACACCACAGCACCCCCAGTGGTGCGAAGAATGAAAGGCAAGAAAAATGGTAATGTTAATAGGTATTACAATGTTACTCGTTAATATAGCCAAACATTAAATCAGGCATTGCCAAGTGTTACAAGTCATGACCATAGTGTGACAACAGAAAGCAATAGTGTGACAACAGGAAGCAATAGTGTGACAACAGGAAGCAATAGTGTGACAACAGGAAGCAATAGTGTGACAACAGGAAGCAATAGTGTGACAACAGGAAGCAATAGTGTGACAACAGGAAGCAATAGTGTGACAACAGGAAGCAATAGTGTGACAACAGGAAGCGCATGCGATCACGAGATAATATAAAACTTTCCTACAGATTTTATTTTGACATCCTCTTCTCCCCACCCCCACACACAGATACCAGCTTATTCATATTAGGGCACAGTTCAATGGGTGCCAATTATTTCCCTGACCCATGCCCAAGTGGTCATTCTTCATGCGAGAGACTAAACAAGGAATATCAGCAGGTCATTTGACCATGAGGAACATCCTGTCCTCACCAGATAGCCACAGAATAGCACTTTTTAAAGCAGGTGTCACTGGATAGCGTTCAGAACCAGTAATCTTGGCTGACTTTCTCTCCTTAGCACAGCAGCACTAATGTCAATAGAAGCATCCCTCTCACGGTCATAGATCAGTTAACCCAGGACTTTCCCAGTCTGTACTGTTCAGTTCCACACTGGGCAGTGTATTTACTCTCAAAACGATAAGAGATATGCTCTTATTAGAAAATGCAGCAATTTAATTTAGAAATCCAAGAGAAAATTGCCATTGCTCTTATCAATAAGTTAAAAACATTCATCACCTCTGAGGAACTCTTCTTCAGAGAATTAAAACGCAGAGAAAGAAAGACTTGCATTTATATGGCGCCTTTCACGACCTCAGAACGTCCCAAAGCACTTTGCAGCCAATTAAGTACTTTTTGAAGTGAAATCACTGTTGCAATGTGGTAAATGCAGCAGCCAATTTGCTCACAGCAAGGTCCCACAAACAGCAATGAGATAATGACCAGATAATCTGTTTTTTGGTTATGTTGGTTGAGGGATAAATATTGGCCAGGACACTGTGGAGAATTTCCCTGCTCTTCTTCAAATAGTACCATGGGATCTTTTACGTCCACCTGAGGGGGAAAACAGGGCCTCAGTTTAACATCTTATCCGAAAGACAACACTGCAACAGTCCAGCACTCTCTTAGTACTGCACTGAAGTGCCAGCCTGGATGTTGTATGCAAGCCTCTGGAGTTGGACGTGAACCCACAACTTCTGACTCAAGAGGCATGAGTGACCACTGATCCAAGGCCAACACCATCATAAATAAAATGCTCTGACTTGTCTAAGCCAGCTGGTTAAGTCCAAACTCTTCAACAGCTGTTTGTGTGTCTTGCTGCCGGTTAGATAGCAAAGCTGCCACAAGGAGAGTGTGCAGAAAGTACAGAAGCACAGCTGCTCTGATACCATATATGGCAAGCTGCCGATGTTCCTGCAGAGAACTCTGGAATGGCTGAACTTGCACTGACATCAGCCTCCATCTATGGGAATCCCACATTCAGTAGTTGCTGATGCCAGCTATAAACAGCCACTCTGACATGGTACAGTTGCCCAAATGGCAAAAATAGCATCCACCTGACACTCATCATCTTGAGGGTGACAAATAGGCACAATTCACCCATCCCCCTATACTATCAGTTTTTTTTAAATGAAATTTCAACAAAAAACAGATGAGTCAATGGGTTTAGCACATTACATTATAGTACTGATACCTCCAGATGTCCCAACAGCAGCACACAGATTACTGGATTGAACACATAACCAACTCCAAACATTACCAAATCTTGCTACAGGATTCAATGTACAAAATCACTTCCTATTCATTCCCCTTACTAAAAAGTTGCAGCATCAAATACAATGCGAATAAATACAACACAGTGAAAAGTGAAAAATAACAACCTGGTAATGCTGCATGTTCTATGCCACAAATTCTTTCAGGGCCTAGAACTACAATTTGCATTTATAAAGCGGCTTTAATATAGAAAAACATCTCAAGGTGCTTATGTCAAGAAATAGCTATGCCTCGAGGTTCAATATCATGTTGAACCTTGGAATATTGAAAATGGTCAGAAGAATCTTCAATCAAATTCCTGTGTACTCTATAATTTAAGGCACAAGTTGCAATCTTTTGTTCATGAGGCCTTGCCTTTGATACTTGCAACATCAGGTTAACCTTTTGCTGTTGCTCTGTTACACATAGACCTATTCACTACTCCTCCATATTGTTCTGATCAAAGGATATATCCCAGAGAATTCTTCTTGGATACCACCGCCAATTCATTGCCCAATTTCAGTCAAAAGAAATGTGATTTTATTTATTTGAATTCTCCTCACCAATTCTTCTCCAAATTTCAACCACCATACATGTCATTTCCTGGCAGGCAGGCAACCTCTGTTAATCCCATCCCATCCTCTGGGAGAGGTCTTCTGCTCAACACCTTCCATTAACAGGTCAGTCTGGATTAGGAAAGTCAGATGAGGAAAGTCAAGGGCACAAATCCTCTCTCTGGCACAGCATATGAGTGGACTGAGCTATTCTAATTTTAACACAGATTGGCAGCACCTTCCACTTTTTGCAATGTAAAGTAATTGGTGGTATGACTGCTTTATTTCAAAATTACCTTAAATAAGTACAAAGTTGAAAAATTCGTGTTGCAAAATGCAAAGCCTATTTCTCAAATGGTTATGCATCTATTTTAGAAGTCTGTAGGCGAATCCCTTAATGGAATTTTTTGTCCTGTTCGGGGAGTGTCCCCAAAATATCAATGCAATTTACTTGGTGTAAGACTGCATCAATTCCTCCCGAGTTACCAATGGAATGACACAATATTAGGAAGCATTTTCCCCCAGTACATTCCTTTCAGTTGACTAGTACAAAATGCTCTTGTGTGTGAAGCCTTTTCAAAGTGGTAGTAACTAAGGTCTAAAATGGACTCCAGCAGTTGACTGGAAACTGAAAAGCCTGCTCATTAACACTTTGATTCACAGCTAGGGAACACACTTTGATCTATGGAATTCACTACTTGCATATCCCTCCGTGATAGAGCAGTCAAAAAAATGCAATTTGCAATCATTATGCCTGTGAAAGCTCCTGACCATTGTTATTGCTGGTCCTGGTGTAAGCGTCTCTATGTTGAACGGTTACCTGAAGGCACAGCATCACAAACGAGAGAGAGGAGAATTTGTTGCTCTTGGGTACCTCTGTCAGGAGAAAAACATTCCCTTCAGGTGATGGGAATCAGAGTCTCTTCCACAATTTGCATACTAATCCTCTGCCCACAGGCTGGGAAGATGACAATGAAATTTTGGAGCAGAGAAGACCGAACCCAAGTTTATGGACCATTCCCCAAGATTAACAGTTCAGTAAATGTGGAGTGAATTATTTAAAAGACAAAAGCATACAACTATGAAGTAACTGTTCACGTTTATCGAAGCAACGCCATTATAAATATACAGCGGTGGAAAAAGAAGCAGGCTGTTACTCCGAATGTCTGGCTACAACAATCCATTAGCTCAACTGGTTATCAAGGTGTTAAGACTTAACAGTTTGGTAGCCTGATTTCTTCCAAAAAAATTGCATGCATTTCAAAATGGAAAATATTTTTACAAAATACAGCAATCTTCCAGCGTTCTTCAGTTTCTGTTCATTATGCCATTGCAGGCTGAGGGGGATAGAGTACTGTAAGCAGTGTTAATGTACCGGAGACTGTGCTGACAGAACTACGGACTCTTTTAAACAGTCAACACAACGGATAGTGTAAATTGCTGATTGGGCTGTATAGTACCTTGCCTATGGTTTTGCTTTTGTGAATCATTTTATTTTTTAAGTCAATCTCAACCATAGTTGTGCCTGTACAATGCGTTAACATGCTACTTTCCATCATCTGAATTCGCAGTGTTGAGCAGCCTGCGTGCTCTCCAATAAATAAATAATTTACCTCATTAAGGGTTCAGTCAGACCTGGGTCACATTGTGTCAGAATGGCAGAGAATGAAAGATATGGATTTCGGCTTGTAGTTGAGGTGGTCTACTTATGAAAACTGTCATCAAGCCAGTCACGAAGAAAAAGGAGTTGGAAAAAGCCTGATCTGTAACAGGGACCCCCATACCTGAGGTAGATTTCCCAGTCACGCTGCAGTAGAAAGATTTTTCAGAATCTACAATAAAATATACATTTCCAGCACTGTTCATCAATGCCATGCATAAAGTTACAGATTTACTGAAGATTTTTTAAATAGACAGTGCACGGCTTCATATCACTTTTCACTGACTATTTAAGAAATCTTTTTATGTTCCAAGAATAGTGCACTGGTTGAAAGCAGTTCCTAATGCTAAAACAAAACACATCTTTATCTCACTTCCAAGTGCTCGCTCTCTAATTGCCATCCACAAGCATGTTTGTAGTTTGTGATCATTCCTGTTCAGGCTACACAGCAAATGATGAACAGAATGATCCTTGCTGTGGTCTATGGGGCAATTTGCTTCTGCACACAGGTGTGTAAATTCCTATGGCTGCTCACAGCAAGCTATGGACTTCAGCGCCATACACCAAACATCAAACAAATTCACTTAATACCACAAACCACTAGTCAAAAGGGCTTGGAGAGCAGACAGGAAGTCTGCACAAAGTAACAGAAGACAACCAAAAGGGAACAATCAGAATGGCAACAGGTCAATACACGTGTCACGTCACAACCAGAGATGGCAGCTCTCTTTTAGAGTTCCAGCACCCTTCTGCAGGAAGGATATAAAAGCAATAGCAAAGTTGCAGCGTAGAATACTGGGATGTTACCAGGATCAGGGGTCACAGTTACAAAGAGAAACCTGAGAATTAGAACTTTTCTCACAAGATCTGAAAAGGTTAATGGGTGACCTGATAAAAGGTCTTCAAGACTATGAAGGATTAAGATAAAATAGAGATAGATTGTTTCCACTGGTCAGTGAGATGGTAATAAGAGCACAAATTTAAGATAATCACAAAAAGAATTAAAAGGTGAAAAGAAAATCTTTACACAGAAATGTGCAATTTTCCAGACCATTGTTGAAGCAGATTAGCAAAGCATCAGACTCAACTGTAATAACACACAGTCTAATAGACTGCTGGCAAACGGCATCTCGTCCTTAGCCTCCCCATTATTTTTAAGAACTTGCTGGATTTTCACTTTAATTGCCCATTAAACTCTTAAGGAAAAGCTTTTTTTTTTAAACACTGCAAGTAGTTATGATCTGGAATGCGCTGCTTGAAAGGGTGGTGGAAGCAAATTCAATCATGGCTTTCAAAAAGGATTTGGATAAATACATGAACGGAAAAAATTTGCAGGGCTATGGGGAAAGAGCAGAGGAAAGGGACTAACTGGATTGCTCTTACAAAGAGCTGACATGGGCTCGATGGGCCGAATGGCCTCCTCCTGTGTTGTAACTGTTGCCAAGGCTTGAAAATTGCAGCTACGAGGAGAGATTGGATAGGCTAGGGTTGTTTTCCTTGGAGCAGAGGAGGCTGAGGGGTGACTTGATTGAGGTGTACAAAATTATGAGGGGCCCAGATAGAGTAGACAAGAAGTACCTGTTTCCCCTAGTGGAGAGTTCAAGAACTAGAGGACATAGATATAAGCTGATTGGCGGAAGGATTAGAGGGGACATGAGGAAAAACTTTTTTACCCAGAGGGTGGTGGGTGTATGGAATTCGCTGCCAGAAATGGTGGTAGAGGCAAGGACCCTCAACTCTTCAAAAGTACCTGGACCTGCAACTAAAGTGCTGTAAACTGCAGGGCTACGGACCGGGTGCTGGAAGGTGGGATTAGAATGGGCACCTGGTTGTTCTTCGAGCCGGCGCGGACACGATGGGCCGAATGGCCCACTTCTGTGCTGTATTTTTTCTATGGCTCTAACCATTCTATAAACACAATGCCTGGGCGCACACATGGAGAGTGATCACTTGAGCACAAGTCAATGCCTGCAGAATGGGGTGGGGAGGAAAAGAGAAAACTGACAACAAAAAACACATATGACTGCAAAACTGGTGATGATTCAATGCCCTTTGGTTAAAGTATTGAAAACACAAAACCAATTTAATTATTAACAAGAGATTAAATATTGACAGCATAGTATATCCCAGTAACTATAGTACAGCCCTATAATGGGAGACTCAAGTTCAAAACCCAGTTATCAACCAACATTTACACTTAAGATTATCCTGGTAACAAACCTGCTAGACTCAGCCGGAGCTGTTTGAGAAAGGAAGAATAAGCTTGTGGGCTGACTAATGAACAGTACTCACAGAGCCTGTGGAGATGCACACCCTCCCAACAGAGCATGGAAATGTGGTTACAACTTGGCTGGGACAGTTGCAGGGAAAAAGGGAAAACATTAAAGTGCAGGCAACAAAAAATGACTTTACAGCATATTCATCAGACTTTCCAAAATCATGAATCGGCTTTAGGTGATGTTAGTCAGCTCCTCAAATGGTTTAACGAATTTATCCAATGAATAACCAAGTTATACAGACCAGGAGCATCCCAGGTTTAATCCCTGCTTTGTACCAAGTTAGCTGATCTCAGCTGCTGCAGCAATAGGGACACTACGTTTGGCTTGTCGGTTGGGGAGGGGAGAATTGGCCTGCCTTCCCACTCCTGATTAATATCCAGGGAGCTCTGCGGTAAGTGAGAATATGAATGTTAGGTGAGGACAGGATGAGGCTCAGCTATGAGCTCTCTTCTCACACCTCTGCTGCAGTCAAATAGCCTGCTGCCACTCATTATGTAGGCTCACACACAAATAATGGACTCCCAAGAAAGGTACTGGAACGTGACCAGCAGCCATAAAACTGTGCTTCAACAAGTGAATGTTCTGAGGATTAGAAAGGACAAATTTGGCAAAAAGAAAGCAAGTGATTCTCCATCTTGGCAACCTCTGGCATCAGTAAACAAACACATCAAGTCCATGAAAAAGTAATTATGTGCATACCTACTATTCCCCTTACACCAAATTTCTGATCTCAGCTGGATTGTAATGGGAGGAACCAACCCACAGGAAAACAAATGTAAGAAATACCAGCTGTCAATTCAATCCCAGATTGCCCTCTAACAAATCTGTCACTGTACCTGGGACCTGCTGAGTTAAGAGTAAGCTTATAAAATAGTACATTTCAATGAAAAAAAATAGAATAAATTACCTCTGGAGAACAAGTAACGGCAAATAAGACATACTCCTAATTTAAGATAGGCGGAGACTGCCTAAACTCATTTCACATCAGGTCCTTGTAACAAACATAGGAGACTTTCATCCCATCAGCCTGGGCGGATTCAAAATTAGATCACAAATGTGAGGGGCACAAAGCTAACCTATTGCTTCAACCAACCACTCTCTCTCCCCTTTCTCCTCCCCACCCCACAAAAGCAGAAGTTTTCTATTGCTACATTTTGCAGGCTTACAGTTCCTGAAATTTCAACAGCAGCTCCTCAGTCAAATTGTCTAAGGCCTTGGATATAAAATTCTCGATCATGTTACCAAGTTTATAAAACGAGCAACTTTTTTTTGACCATGGGCAAGTAATTAAAGCATTTTCAAAATACTATTAAGCTCCAAAGGAATACAAACAAATAAATTACAGGATGGAGCAGATGAGGCAGCTATTGAGAATATAACACTAACCTTTGTTGAATAAACAGGAACTCTGTACAGTGAGAACAAACACTATGCTCAATGTTTTAAGAATTAAAGATAAAGCACAACTATGGCCTGCTTATTATACATGACCTGTACACTAAATTTGTTACACATCATGGAATGAACAGCTCCGGCAGGATTGTGCCTGCTCCTCTCAGAGTGTTAGATTTACTTAAGTCACTAGGTAATATATTTCACTAAAGCAGGATTCTGTAAATGGGGAAGGTTCAGAGTAAAAGGGGGAG
This sequence comes from Heptranchias perlo, assembly GCF_035084215.1. Classification (NCBI taxonomy): domain Eukaryota; kingdom Metazoa; phylum Chordata; class Chondrichthyes; order Hexanchiformes; family Hexanchidae; genus Heptranchias; species Heptranchias perlo. The sequence goes on from NC_090350.1 coordinate 22,776,184, forward strand.
GGGAGATGGGGAGTGAGGAAGGTTCACAGTCTTGTTATCCAGTCACTGCGCAGCCTGACAGGGTTTGTAAAGAAGCCTCAACATCAAGCATCTCATCCTTTTGGCTAAAGCAAGCTCTCCGGCATCAACTGGCCCCTGGTGAAGGATGGAGAGGAAAGAGGGAAATTAAATATTTTAAAATTCGGAAATGTATCAAAAAATCATGAACTGTCCCTTATTAGTTCATACAATGTAAAATAACAACCACGGAGGGCAGCTACCTCAACATAAATGAGTTGCATTTGATATCAAGTGACGAAAGATTCACGGATAATTCAATCTATATCTGGACCAATGAACATCTGTGCTATCTTAGCTTATTCAGAAATGTGGTGACTAGTATTAGTAAGTTTTAAAAGCACAAGGAGTTTTATCTTTTGGAATAGGAAAAATAGCGATGCCCACCAAAAAACACTCAGAATTACAATTTTAAAACTTATTTCTGAATCAATTTTTCTTCTCCTTCTTTAGAGCACACCACTTGAGCTGAGAATGAAAAAGAACTGTTCAAAGCACACTTATTGCTGCTTTAAATGAGTCCAAAGATCATTCATGAACTCTCAGTGGGAAATTGTATACAAGTAACTATCACCACAATCAAACCCCGGATAATGGAAAATGTCCATAGCATTAATTCCTGTAAGCAGAACAGGAACAGGGACACAATAGATACTTATTGGTCACCTCAGATAGGACAGCAAGTTTACCAACATCAAGAATAGACCTTAAATTGATTTCAAAACAAGTGATTATCCAACACATACTCATGTTCTAATTTTTTAAAAAGAAGATTTTTGTATTTGTTTACAATAACGAGAAAGTCGAAGGCAGATTATATTTCCTGGCTCCAGTTGCCAGTAACTTCTCGCCATTAAAGGGTGTCAGATACCCACACCAACCCCCAGGAACAAACAGGAAACACAGCACCGCCAATCAGGACATCATTGATGGTAGCGTGATTGACAGAACAGATCCTCTGTTTACATAATATTTCTACCACACCGCAAAAATAAAACTAAATATTTAAAAATACAAAACAGCTGCACAAAATTCTGTAAATAAAAATATGCAGTCCTTTTCACAACCGCACACCTGACGCCATTACAAGCTTAAAAATTTAAAGATTTTGCTCCCAAGACCTCGTGTCCCATTTCCAAACCAAAAGGGAAGCAAGCAGTCTTTTCCGAATTCTCCACCTATAACACTTCACAACTGGCAAAGAGGAAAGGCAGGACAGCAGCCTCTCTCCCGATAACAAATCACTCTGCCTTCTCTCCTAGTGAATGTAGATAATTCTACAGCACGGTGGAGAGGAACGGATACTTCCACCCATCTAATGGTATAAATAGTTTTACTGACCAACTACACAGAACTACTTGCCTTGCAAACTGGAAAGGAGCATACAGCCTGATCACTCAGCCCAAGGCTTAAAATAGCTGTTTACTGTTTTCCTGCAGAGTTCCCAGGGTTCGCTCCTAGGAAAAACAAGGACTACTAGCATTGGGTGTAATGGCAGGCCTCAACTTACATCACTCACTCCTGGTACTCAACACTGCTTGAAAATGCAAAACTCTCATTAGAATAAACACACTAACAAGATTTCTATAACTTATAGATTGTCTTTCCACATGGAGATGTGTCAAGGCAATTGCTATTTCAAACTGGAAAGCCTAGGAGGCACTTTAATTTCAAACAGGAAGACATAGTGATAATTTAAAAGGCTTGACAAAGGCAACCTGGTTGTGAGCGCATTGACACATAGGGTGAGATACAGAGTCATTCCTGTGAATCCCCAGTGTGTGAGGCATGGATCACAGTTAACCCATGAGAAGGGATCAAGGAGTAAAACTGAGGCACTGGAGGATAAGTCAAGCGAGGCTGCTCTTGCATCTCCTGGCAGCCAAAACAGAGAGCAGGAGTTAAGGGTAGTTACTCAGACTGGCAAAAGGTGGGAAGTGGTGTTCCACAAGGATCAGTGCTGGGACCACTGTTGATCACTATTTACATAAATGATTTGGACTAAGGAATCGGAAGTACAATTTCAAAATTAGCGGATGACGTCAAATTGGGGAGAATAGTTAATACCGAGGAAGACTGCGACAAAATACAAGAAGACATTAATAAACTTGCAGGATAGGCATATAATTGGTAAATGAATTTCAATATAGACAAGTGTGAGGTGGTGCATTTTGATAGGCAGAATAAGGAGGCCACATACTCCTTGGGAAATAAGAGTCTAAAATGGGGTAGAGGAGCAAAATGATCTAGGGGTACAGATGCACAAATCACTAAAAAGTAGCGACACAGGTTAATAAGGCCATTAAAAAAAAACAAAGCGCTGGGGTTCATTTCTGGAGGGATAGAATTGAAAAGCAGAGAACTTTGGTTCCACCACACTTGGTGTACTGTGAACAGTTCTGGTCTCCCTATTATAAAAAAGGATAGAGAGGCACTGGAGAAGGTGCAAAAAAGATTTACAAGGATGATACCAGAACTGAGATGTTAATCCTATCAGGAAAGATTCAACAGGCTGGGGTTCTTTTCTCTAGAAAAAAGGCTGAGAGGTGACCTGATAGGGTTCTTTAAGGTTACGATGGGGTTTTACAAGGTAGATGTAGAGAAGGTGCTTCCACTTGTGGGGGAGACCAAAACTAGAGGCCATAAATATAAGATAGTCACCAATAAACAAAATAAGGAATTCAGGAGAAACATCTTTACCCAGGGAGTGGTTAGAATGAGGAACACACTACCACAAGGAGTAATCGAGGCAAATAGCATAGATGCATTTAAGGGGAAGCTAGATAAACACATGAGGGAGAAAGGAAGAAAGGAATAAAGGGGTATGCTGATAGGTTTAGATAAAGAGGTGTGGGAGGAAGCTTGTGTGGAGCATAAATGGCGTGGACCAGTTGTGCCGAATCGCTTGTTTCTGTGCTTTACATTCTGTGTAATTCTATGTAATTGCACAGAGGAACAGACATAGGCCCAAGGACAAGTTTAGGACTGCCATGCATTTAGATTTGGAGTGAACAATCACACATTTTGAACAGCGGTCCAGAAAGGTTCTAAACGTAAATTGGACAGCAAAGGTCCTTCATTTCTCTTCCCTTCTCTTCTGAAGGTACTAAGCTATTGCTTCATGGACACCAATTGTTGGGGTGTTTGGATAGCAATCACAAGCAGACACCCTGGCTGCTTTTTGTCCTCCCCAGCTCAGGGTGCTGGGGGCAACTGTAGTATCCCCCTACTGCTGACTCAGTTAACTCGTCACAGACCAGGAATCACATCCGGTACATTATACTCATTACCTTTACCAACTAAATAATTGGGAGAGCAAAGTTCAGCATTTAAAGCAGAAAAAATTTCTCCCTCCAAGTATTTCCCTTGAATCACAGTGTATGTAGTCCAATAGCCTGTCTATGTCCTCTTGTAGTCTATCACTATCCTCCTCACTGTTCACTACACTTCCAAGTTTTGTGTCATCTGCAAATTTTGAAATTGTGCCCTGTACACCCAAGTCCAAGTCACTAATATACATCAAGAAAAGCAGTGGTCCTAGTACCGACCCCTGGGGAACACCACTGTATACCTTCCTCCAGTCTGAAAAACAACCGTTCACCATTACTCTGTTTCCTGTCTCTTAGCCAATTTCGTATCCATGCTGCCACTGCCCCTTTTATTCCATGGGATTCAACTTTGCTGACAAGCCTATTATGTAGCATCTGCGACCAGTTCGAACTGGCCTCGGGGGCCAGGGTAAATCGTAGCAAGAGCGAGGCCATGTTCTTTGGGAACTGGACCGACCGATCCTTTGTCCCCTTCACCGTCAGGTCGGATTACCTGAAGGTGCTGGGGATCTGGTTCGGGGGGGCCGGGACGTGCATCAAAAACTGGGAGGAGCGTATTGCCAAGGTTAAGCAGAAACTGGGACTGTGGGATCGACGATCCCTCTCGATCGTGGGCAAGAACCTGGTTATCAGGTGCGAGGTGCTCTCGGTGTTGCTGTATGTGGCGCAGGTCTGGCCCATACCTCGCTCCTGCGCCGTGACAGTCACCCGAGCCATCTTCCGCTTTGTCTGGAGATCAAAAATGGAAAGGGGGGAAAGGCATGCCCAACGTGGCCCTCATCCTGATGGCCACCTTTGTGTGCGGCTGCATCAGGCTGTGCGTAGACCCTCGGTACACAAACACAAAGTGTCACCACGTGTTGAGGTTCTACCTGTCCCCAGTGTTGAGAAGGATGGGCCTGGCCACGCTGCCATGGAACGCTCCATCCAGTTGGACCGTTCCGCCCCACCTGTCCTTCGTGGAAAAGTTTGTGCAGAAAAACACCTTTGACCACAAGGCGATCAGCAAGTGGTCCGCACACAACGTCCTCGAGACCCTGCGGGAAAAGGAGATGGTGGATCCTGTCGGTTGGTTCCCCGAGCAAACTGTCAATGTCATTTGGCAGAACGCCTCATCGCCAGAGCTTTCAAACAAGCACCAAGACCTAGCTTGGCTGGTGGTGAGAAGGGCCCTTCCTGTCAGATCCTTCATGCACTCCCGGACTCTCAGCGCCACCGCGCGCTGACCCCGAGGAGGCTGCGGTGAAGACGAGACCGTCAGCCATCTCCTTCTGGAATGTGCCTTTGCAAAGAAGGTCTGGAGAGAGATGCAGTGGTATCTGTCCAGGTTCGTCCCGAGCAGTTCCGTATCACAGGATTCTGTGCTCTACGGGCTGTTCCCGGGGACGCACACGGAGACAGACATCAACTGCTGCTGGAAGACCATCAACTCGGTGAAAGACGCCCTTTGGTCTGCCCGAAACTTGCTGGTCTTCCAGTGCAAGGAGCTGTCCTCGACCGAGTGTTGCAGACTGGCACATTCCAAGGTCCAGGACTACGTGCTCAGGGACGCACTGAGGATGGGTGCGGCCGCCGCAAAGGCTCTTTGGGGAAAGGCAACCGTTTAGAGCCTTCCCGCCATTGTATACCAAGGGGCTGCAATCAGGGAAAAGCCCCCTCGGGCAGAATGTAAAATTTGAATTGATGTAATGTAACTGTAATGAATCTGTAATGAACCTGTAAAGAATCTGTAACGTACCTGTTATCAATAATCTGTATTGAGTGTAATGCAATGAGGCACCCTAGAGTGTCATGAACTGTAAATATGTCCAATGTGTTCATTGAACTGTACTTGATGTAACCTGCAAATTGTATGATTTGTATTGTATACATTTGGAATGTGATATGACAACTGTATTGTATGTATTGCTGCAAATTTTATGAATAAAGTATATTTTTTGAAAAAAAAATAAATTTAAAGTAATTGGTAGAAGGAATAGAGGGGAGTTCAGGAGAAATTTTTTCACCCAGAGGGTGGTAGGGGCCTGGAACTCGCTGCCTGAAAGGATGGTAGAGGCAGAAACCCTCATCACATTTAGTTGGATATGCACTTGAAGTGCCATAACCTACAAGGTTACGGGCCAAGAGATGGAAAGTGGGATTAGGCTGGATGGCTCTTTTTCGGCCGGCACAGACACGATGGGCCAAATGGCCTCCTTCTGTGCCGTAAATTTCTATGATTCTAACCAGGGTTTTGTATAGCTGTAGCATAACATCTACCCCCTTGCATTCTAGTCCTCTAAGTATAAATGCCAGCATTTCATTAGCCTTTTTGATTATTTTCTGAATCTGTCCATGACATTTTAATGATCTATGTACATGGACCCCTAAGTCTCTTTGGACCTCCACTGTTTCGAGCTGTTCACCAATTAGGAAGAAATCCTATTAAAAAATTGGAGTGAATGGAATAATGCAAAGGAATTTTATTCTTGGACCAGATAGATGTTTGTCTAGACCCCACCTGCACAATCTATACAGGGAACTGTAATTCTTCAATCAGCAGTCGTAGGAACACAGCTGCAGAAGAATTCCTTGTGGACGAGAATTCACATGTGAATAACTATTGAGCATTTATATTTAGAAAAGTATCCAATAATAAAAAAGGAACCAAACAGTGTCAAAACCCTTGAGGAAACCCTTCACTGGGTACTTTGCATTGTGCAGAATTGAAAGCTGATATCACAACACCTAGTCAAAATATTTTCACATTACATAGAATTTCTAAATATATATATTTTTCCCCTCCTCTAGGTCTTGGTACGGCATTCATTATCCCCAGTCAATCAGGCACACAGAACTTCTCCCTGAAGTTTCGCAACACCTCTCTGAAATCAAATATTATTACGAGGGGCAAGACTGGCAAAGGTAACAGGTTGCGAAAAAAAGAACCTGTGCATATATCACTATCACACCTACAGGACATCCGCAAGCACTTTACAACCTATAGATTACACGCTACACGCCCCCCCCCCACCCCGCCCCCGCAAATGTAATCACTGCTGTTCTGTCGGCGAACACAAATGTTAATTTGCACATAGCAATGATCCATAAACAACAACTTGCATTTATATAGCACCTTTAGCAGAGAAAAAGGTCCCTAGGCGCTTCACGGGAGGGTTATCAAACAAAATTTGACGATGAGCCACGTAAGGAGATATTAGGATTGGTGAGGTAGATTTTAAAGAGCGTCTAAAAGGAGAGAGAGAGGAAGAGAGGCACAGAGGTTTAGGGAGGGAATTCCAGAGCTTAAGGCCTAGGCAACTGAACGCACAGCCGCCAATGGTGGAGCGATTAAAATCAGGGATGCGCATGAGGCAAGGATTGGAGGAGTGCAGAGATCTCGGAGGGTTGTACGGCTGGAGGAGGTTACAGAGATAGGGAGGGGCGAGGCCATAGAGGGACTTGAACACAAGGATGAGAATTTTAAAATCGAGGCGTACTCGGACCGGGAGCCAATGTAGGTCAGCAAGCACAGGGGTGATGGGTGAACGGTACTTGGTCCAAGTTAGGATACAGGCAGCAGAGTTTTGGATGAGCTCAAGTTTATGCAGGATGGAAGATGGGGGGCCGGCCAGGAGAGCATCAGACTAGTCAAGTCTAGAGGTAACAAAGGCATGGAGGGGGTTTTCAGCAGCAGATGAGCTGAGGCAGGGCAGAGACAGACAAGTGTGGAAGTAGGCGGTCTTGGTGATGGAGTGGATATACAGTCAGAAGCTCATCTCGGGGTCAAAAAGGACCAAGGTTAAAAATGGTCAGGTTCAGCCTCAGACAGTGGCCAGGGAGAGGGACGAAGTTGGTGGCTAGGGAATGGAGTTTGTGGCGGGGACCACAGATGACGACGTCGGTCTTCCCAATATTTAATTGCAGGAAATTTTTGCATGGAAAAGCAGTGTGATAAATCAGAGACAGCAGAAGGGTCGAGAGAGGTGTTGGTGAGATAAAGCTGAGTGTCATTAGCATACGTGTGGAACCTGACATTGTGTTTTTGGACAATGTTGCTGAGGGACAGCACGTAGATGAGAAATAGGAGGGGGCCAAGGATGGCAACGGTGCGGGAGCGGGAAGAGAAGCCATTGCACGTGATTCTCTGGCTATGACTGGATTGTTAAGAATGGAACCAGGCGAGGGCAGTCCCACCCAACTGGATGATGGAGGAGAGGCAAATGAATGACTAGATCATCTGTTTTTGGTGGCTTTGATTGAAGGAGGAATGTACACCATGAAAACCAGAATTCCCTGTGCTTCTTCAAAATAATAAATGGAAACTTTTACCTGAACAGGCAACACGTCTCAGGTTAATGTCTCATCTGGCAATGCAGCACTCAGTGCTGCACTGACATGTCATCATGTGCTCAGGTCCTAGGAGTTGGATTTGAATCCATAATCTTCTAACTCAGAGGCGAGTGCTACCAAATGAGCCAAGCTGACCTCTCTCCAAGTGGAAACCACCCAGCATCCATGTCAAGAGCACCAAGTCTGCAAGTCGAACCTACAATGTCCGTTACGGGTATGGTAGCATAGTGGTTATGTTACTGGACGATTAATCCAGAGAATGTGAGTTCAGTTTTTTTTTAAATCTGGAAGTAAAAAGCTGGTTTCAGTAAAAAAAAGTGTCCATGAAGCCGTCAGATTGTAGTAAAAACCCAACTGGTTCACTGATGTCTTTTAAGGAAGGGAACCTGCAGTCCTTACCTGTGCCTATATGTGACTCTCATCCCACACAAACATGATTGGCTCTTAAATGCCCTCTTAAGTGGCCTAGCAAGCCACTCAGTTGGATCAAACCACTACAGAAAAAAATGCCCACCACCACCTTATCAGGGACAACTAGAGGTAGTCAACCAATGCCAGCCTTGCCAGCGACACTCACATCCTGAGACTGAATTTTAAAAAATAACTGTTTCGTGGAGCAAATACCAGAGTGGCTATTCAAAATAACATACAACAAGCAGTCAAAATGGCCTCACAAATCAAGGCTATATGGAAATGGCAGGGCTACCCCCAGCAGTCAGCTAACCACCACGTTCTGTTGTATGAAACTGTAATGATTCAAGGCCCTTTACAAATTACTGGTACTTCTCCAAAATGGCCAGCTGGTTTTGAGCATAGATGCAGACATCTTAGAAATCCTAAAAGTACATTTTGGCTCCAAGTTTCCCAGCTGTCCTGCACAGCAGTGGGGATCAGGACTGAGCAGAAGCAACAACAGGATCACTATAAAATGTTACCCTTTCAATGGCAGATTAAGTTCAGTTTACATTAAATTTATCTAGGCCCAATTTGATTTTTCTGCCTTATTTTACAGCATCTTTTGGCAAAGCAGGGCTTATACATGCTAATCTATAGCAGGATGCAGTCTGCACATGGTGTATTTTAGGGTTAGGTAACTATTAGAACATTATGTGTAAATAAGCCTGACAAATCAAACAAGGCACTGCAACTTCAAAGGGGTTCCAACAGTCAACATTTTCTGACAACTAGAAACCCCTGAAATATAAACAAAGTCCCATCAGAGAATCCAAAATGAAGACAGCAATGAAAATCCACTATAACATTTGCAACACACAGTTTTAAGAACTTAAAAAAGTTGTTTTCTTTGAACAGAAGCTTCACGTTCTGCCAGATCTCAGACAGGTCCAACTGTGGTAAACTACTATTGTAACATCACCTTGCTTCTCACTTTCTCTAAACAAAGGACAATAGCCCTTTAAACCTAGCAACAGAAGGTGTGCCTGTTTGCTCTACAATTATGATTGAAGAACCGGCAGCATTAATATAACAGCTAGTAATTCAATACAAACTGACTCAGCAGAATTCAATCAATCAACAAGGCCAAGAGAAAGTTCCACATACTACTCCCTTTACATGTAACTGAAGTTGCTTTGGGAAATCCACAAAAGCAGCAATGTTCAGAAATTATCTGCTAACATTATGTGCATTTACAGTAACCAGTGCCTACCACTTGACAATTATTCATTACCCATCTCTTAAAATTATTTTGAATTAATTCCAGCAGAAAGTCTAGATGGTTCCTGATGGTTTGCAAATAAAATCAAGTACTACATTTAAAGTCAAAGTGACAGCAAAACACTTCTATTCTCTTAAACTCACTGTCATCATTTATTTTTTTTAAAACTACTCCCATTCTCTTCAATCGGGATTCCTGAGATGTTCAAAGAATGCAATGTCATCACTTTCCTACACCAGAGTGGAGATTCTCTCACACACGTATTATACATTTTTATAAACAGAAACCGAATACATAAAAGATAATAAAACAAGCTCATTAACACTTCGCATAAAAGATAAACGTTCCAGCGCACGACTCCTGGCCTCTGACTTCCTGGTTCCCGATGGTTTGATTGATTATTTATCAATACTCGATAGATCGATCACTAGTTTCCCAGATGTTAGTCAAATGTCTTTTCATGGTAGATTTATTACTGCGTTCCTTGAGATTTACCCTCACCGCCGATCCCCGAGGTGATTTAGAGGCCCTGCTACTGGCGATTCTTTACCTTCTTGGGTTCCTGGGTCTCTGACAAGCGAGACTGCAGCTTTAAAACCTGCTCCTGCACCCCGTCAGCAGCCATGATCCACCGTTTCTGGCCCAGCAACCACCCGGAAGTACTTACGCGCATTCAACCTGGAACTGAACTTGTGTCCATTGTAGTTAATATACCTTATTCACGATCGCCATTTTGTTTTGACACGTCGATCAGCAACTTCCAGCTTGTGGAAGAAATCGGTTATGACGCTGTGAAGAGTTCATCATGTGGCATAACGAAAATTTACAAGTATATAAAATTAGAGAATTGCTAACTTCCATTAGACTAAATAGTGTTGATGTTCGCACAGAATGGAAACAATTAAGTACAGTCGATTGAACGTATTAATTTTATATTACTATTTGTTTTAACAGGAATTGTTCTTGTAAAATACGTTCATATTTTCTCTTTAATAACTAATATAAAACTTTTTACATGATAAAATTGTTATTAAACTATTTGATTTTAAGAAGAGTAAGATATAGAATGCAGCTCTCCCTGTTATTTTGTTTACAGGACATGGAAAATTATAGATTTGACATATATAACAAACTTGCTCAAAGTTGATTATCTTAGATCATTGGGATGTAGTCTACCTAAAGGAGAAAAAAAGTTTTATAAAAACAAAGCTACGAATAGGAATCCTGACATAGAGATTAATGGGAGGCTCACATGTCGACGACGGTGCTTTTAAGAGAAGTACTTGTTCTTGAGAAGATTTATCTCAAGGGGATGAGACTGGCTTTTGTTCATAGAAAGATTATATATCTTCATATAAAAATACTTTTTTTATCCATACATTTCCCCCAATTTACTCCCTTTGCTCCCATTCTGACGGTGTTGGCTCCCTCCGGGAATAGGGTTCCATGGGCATCAATGCCCTGAAGTACCTTGCCCAAATGACCAATCTCCATGTGTGAGCCCAGGCAAGGAGGCAATTTACTGCACGGCATCATAGCATAGCCCAATCCTGTCCCTCTACTGAAATCCACACCTGCACACTTCAAGCAGACGTCAATGGATAGCAATGTGGAGTGGTATTCCTGGATGATTGTCCCCTCTTTAACCCAAGGACATTGATGCCAATTGTAGCACCCACATTACCACCTCAGCTGAACTTAGCTAACTAAGCACAGACTGGGGAATCGAACCTGGGACCATTACTGATCTTTATGGCTGAGCTACCAAACGATTTAACCAAATGAGCCATTTGGGATCCAAGAAATAAGCTTATAAACATTTTTGAACAAATGTTTTTTTTTACATTTTCTTAATGCAGTACATAACACAGAAAGAAAAGAAAGGTTATGAACATTTAAAATTGGTTGCAAAATATTCATGTAGCCAAAACCTGAAACAATCATTTTAAACTGTGATAGAAAGTACACGCACTCAGATAAACTTTTTTTTTAATTACGTTTGCAACGACGACATATCCTTGGGGTAGATATAATTTATTTTACAGTTGACATCTAATTTGATATTAAATGTAACCTTGACTCAGCAGGTAACACTGTCTCCAGGACTTAAGCAATTGGTACATTGTGGTACAGGCATGGCTCCAGAGGATTGGAGGACTGCTAATGTTGTACCATTGTTTGAAAAGGGAGAAAGAGATAGACCGAGTAATTATAGGCCAGTCAGTCTAACCTTGGTGGTGGGCAAATTATTGGAATCGATTCTGAGGGACTGCATAAATCGTCATTTAGAAAGGCACAGATTAATCAAGGACAGCCAGCTCACGTCTGACTAACTTGATTGAATTTTTTGAGCAGATAACAAGGAGGGTCATGCATTTGATGTAGTGTACATGGATATTAGCAAGGCTTTTGACAGGGTCCCACATGGCAGACTGGTCAAAAAGTAAAAGCCCATGGGATCCAAGTGAGTGGCAAGTTGGATCCAAAATTGGCTCAGTGGCATGAAGCAAAGGGTAATGGTTGACGGGTGTTTTTGTGACCGGAAGGCTGTTTCCAATGGGGACCCGCAAGGCTCAGTACTAGGTCCCTTGCTTTTTGTGGTATATATTAATGATTTGAATGTGGGGGGCTGGATCAAGAAGTTTGCAGATGATACAAAAATTGGCCGTGTGGTTAATAGTGAGGAGGAAAGCTGTACACTGCAGGAAGATATCAATGGACTGGTCAGGTGGGCAGAAAAGTGGCAAATGGAATTCAATCCAGAGAAGTGTGAGGTAATGCATTCGGGGAGGGCAAACAAGGCAAGGGAATACACAATAAATGGGAGGATACCGAGAGGTGTAGAGGAACAAAGGGACCTTGGAGTTCATGTCCACAGATCCCTGAAAGCAGCAGGACAGGCAGATAAGGTGGTTGCGAAGGCATACGTGATACTTTCCCTTATTAGCCAAGGCATAAAATATAACAGCAGGGAGGTTATGCTAGAACTGTGTAAAACATTGGTTAGGCCACAGCTTGAGTACTGCGTACAGTTCTGGTCACCACATTGTAGGAAAGATGTGATTGCACTAGAGAGGGTACAGAGGAGATTTACAAGGATGTTGCCAGGGCTAGAGAATTTTAACTATGAGAAAAGATTGGATAGGCTGGGGTTGTTTTCTTTGGAACATAGGAGCCTGAGGGGAGATTTAATTGAGGTATATAAAATTATGACGGGACTAGATATAGTGGATAGGGAGGACCTATTTCCCTTAGTAGAGGAGTCAGTGACCAGGAGGCATTGATTTAAAGTAATTGGTAGAAGGATTAGAGGGGAGTTGAGGAGAAATGTTTTCACCCAAAGAGTGGTGGGGGTCTGGAACTCACTGCCTGGAAGGGTGGTAGAGGCAGAAACCCTCAACTCATTTAAAAAGTACTTGGATGTGCACTTCAAGTGCCGTAACCTACAGGGCTACAGACCAAGTACTGGAAAGTGGGATTAAGCTGGGTAGCTCTTTTTCAGCCGGCACGGGCATGATGGGCCAAATGGCCTCCTTCTGTGCTGTAACTTTCTATGATTCTATGATTGTCAGAGGACCCATCCATCAGATGAGGTGTTAAATTGAGGCCCCATTTGCCTGTTTCAGTGATTTAAATGGATATTAAAAACTCCATGCCACTATTTGAAGAAGAACAGGGAGTTCTCCTAGTGTACGAGCCAACATTCTACCCTCAACCAACAGCATCATGTTCAGTAACAGATTAAATGGTCATTCTTCTGCTGGCTGCTTTGTCGGATCTTAACGTGCACAAATTGGCTGCTGCATTTGCTTACATAGCAGAGGCCTCTCCACTTCAAAGTAATTCATTGTATGCTTTGCAATGTTTCTGAGAGACATGATAAGGTGCTATATAAATCCAAGTCCTTTTTTCCTATATATTCCCTTCAATTGTTCTTTTCTACACAAAAAGTTTCAGAAGTCACAGTTTGAAGACTTATACTCCAGGCCTCTGCTCTCAGCCTATGCTTTTTGACTCTGTGGTTGGTATGGATGATACAATACATAAACCATTCATACTTGACAAAAGTGTAATGGAATAAGTGTCATAATAAATATTGACAGCCAGGCCAGCATGATCCATGCAGCTGAAGCCCTCAATGAAGGATTAATAATTGTAAATTTTATTGGATGGTAATCTTCAATTGATTGTCAGAAAATAAATAAAGTTTATATGTCAACACATAACATTAATCACCCACTGAGTATTATGTATACTATTGTGAAAATGACAACATTTAGGATGGCTTGTGTATTTTCAATATTCTACCAATATCATTCTCAATAATGTTCATTTGTGTGCCTGGACAATGAGTGTTGGCAGGCTAATTGACCATGGAGGATATTGCAGCAAAACCAAAATCAATCCTTACTTAACATTGACATTTTCCAGTAGGGGACCCTGGATGTAGATCAAGAGTAAGAATCCTGTCTGATATTTTCCCTCTCTCTCTCCTTTCTGTAAGGGATAAGTGAAATGGATTTGGTCAACCCAATTGCTAGTAGGTATAAATTCATAACACAAAATCTCCCATAACTCCACGACAATTCACAATCTCACCACAAGGATGGTTGATGTGAGAAATAGAAAACAAAACTAAAAATTTATTTGTAAAGAACGTGGTCCTTTTCTGAAATGTGGTTAAAGAATATTGTTGGGGCAGTACAGAAGTGCTTTAGTCTTTATATAATGTGAGTTATGCCTGTCTGGGGGGTGCTCCATGATAATACTGGGTGCTAAAGGTGCATAAGTGTTCCATCCATCAGCACAGCTTGATAAGCATAAAATTCAACAAGAATATAAACTAAAACAAAAATGCTACCATGTTTTCCATGTGTATATTGCCTTAATAAAAGAACAAAATAAGTTTGCTTTTCATTTGAACATGTGATCAATATACTAAAGGGTTGGCCAAAAGATATATTTCACTGACATATCACTTATAACAGAGGTATTGTACCAATGTATGTCAGTGAATGACATCAACTGGTGATGTTGACAACTTGGATACTATCTATACTGTTATATAGTTTTGCAGCATTGGATCGATAAGATAATATTCCTTAAAAATGTATTTCTTTTTATAAAAGATATTGCTGTATAAAAATATTAATTGAAACAACTTTTCCACTCTCCCCATAGCCCAGTGAATTTATTTATCCAGTAAGTTCCTAATCTGTACAGACAAGGAAAGTCACGGGCTCAATCCACATTCTATGCTGAGTTAGCTGACTTCAGTCGCAGCAATTGTAGGGGTGCTACCATTGACCTTTGCAGTCCAGCGTTAGGGAAGAAAAATTGGCCAGTCTTCCCATTATTAATTATTATCTAGTGAGCCCTGTTAGAAGTGCACTTGTTTGGACATCGATTGAGAGTAGGATTGCACTTAACCATGATCCTCCTGGTTGTTCAATAACCTGCTAACACTCCCTATCAAGGCTCAATTTCTGTCTCGAGATTGAGGTACCATTAAAACTACCACCTTAATTAAGAAATTTCTAACCACACTGTTTACTAGGCCCCTTGCTGGCCACCCCTCAATGAAATCTGTTCCAATATTAATGGTGGGTCTCTAGGAAGTGATTGGATGATCCCCACTGTCTTGAACCAATCTGAAAATACATGATTCTAAGACAACTGGTTTTCCAACTAATTTGTCCTAAACAATATCGCAAATAGCTTAACCAAAATACTGTGGATGCTGGAAATCTGAAATAAAAACAGTAAATGATGGAAATACTCAGTAGGTCAGGCATTATCTGTAGAGAGAGAAACATTTGACCCTGAGATGAGCTTCTGACCACATATCTGCTCCATCACCAAGACCGCTTACTTCCACCTCCATAACATCACCCGTCTCTGCCCCTGCCTTAGCTCATCTGCTGCTGAAACCCTCATCCATGCCTTTGTTACTTCCAGGTCTGACTATTCCAATGCTCTGGCCAGCCTCCCATCTTCCACCCTCCATTTACCTGAGCTCATCCTAAACTCTGCTGCCTGTATCCTAACTCGCACCAAATACCATTCACCCATCACCCCTGTGCTCGCTGACCTACATTGGCTCCTGATCCAGCAACGCCTCAATTTTAAAATTCTTATCCTTGCTTTCAAATCTCTCCATGGCCTCACCCCTCCCTATCTCTGTAACCTCCTCCAGCCTACAACACTCCAAGATCTCTGCACTCCTCCAATTCTGGCCTCTTGTGCATCCCCGATTTTAATCGATCCGCCATTGGCAGCCGTGCCTTCAGCTGCCTAGGTCCTAAGCTCTGGAATTCCGTCCCAATCCTCTCTGCCTCTCTACAACTCTCTCCTCCTTTAAGTCACTCCTTAAAACCTACCTCTGTGACCAACCTATCCTAATATATTCTTATGTGGCTCAGTGTCAAATTTTGTTGATAACGCTCCTGACAAGTGCTTTGGCATGTATTACTACATTCAAAGCGCCATATAAATGCAAGTTGTTGTTGTTGTTTTCTGTTTTTATCCCATATAGCTTATGTCTTTCCAGGAGTCAGCGTTATGTGAAATCAATCCAACTTCATAGGAACCTCATAATATAAGTTGAACCAAAATCTCTTCCAGGCTAAATAGGTAAAAATCTTGAACTGCGACTGTCATGTTTGGCATTTTTGATCATTTTTCAATAGAAAGGATTTGTAAAAGAGTTACTTCAAATGTTGTATTTTAAAGTATGGTATAATCATGCAAGTTTAAGGGGATTTGAGATGATAGATGGTTAAGGTGAGCTAGCTTTGATACTGTTTCCTCGAGACTGTAAATAATAAGCAATTTGTTAGCATTGCTTGGTATTGATGAACACCTCATACCCATTGTACTGGGGAATTGCTCGTCCCAGGCACTCAGTGGGAGTAGGCCTCCCCTTTCTGGCTGCAAACAGGAAGAGATAAAACTAGAGACAGACACTGGCAAGGAAGCTTTTTGAAACAGGAAGCCTGCAAAGGCAGTTAGGTTTGTTAAAAAGAAACTGCAACGACTTTTGCTGAAGCAAAGAGGTTACACGTGCTAATTAAAAGCCATCTTGATATTGTAAATGATTCCCTCTCCTCAGGTACTGTTCCCCCTCCCTTTCAAAACTGCCCTCACCACTCTTTCCTCAAAGAACTCACTCTTGACCCCTCTGTCCTTGCAAATTACCACCCCTCCTCCAACCTCCTTTTTCTCTCCAAAGTTCTTGAACATGTTGTTGCCTCCCAAATCTGTGTCCTTCTTTCCTGCACCTCCATGTTTGAATCTCTCCTATCAGGTTTCAGTTCTTGCCATGACACTGAAATAGCCCTAATCAAAGTCACAAATGACATCCTCTGTGACTGTGATCATGATCTGTGACTATCCCTCCTCTGTTGTCCAGCTAAATGGGGCTACCCTCGCCTGGTTCCACTCTTATCTATCGAGCCATAACCAGAGAATCTCCTGCAATGGCTTCTCTTCCTGCCCCCACACTGTTATCTCAAGAGTCCCCCAAGGATCTATCCTTGGCCTCCATCTATTTTTCATCTACATGCTGCCCCTCAGCGACATCATCCGAAGACATGTTGTCAGGTTCCACATGTACGCTGATGACACCCAGCTCTACCTCACCACCACCTCTCTTGACCTCTCCAATGCCTCAGTGTTATCAGACTGGTTGTCTGACATCCAGCCCTGGGTGAGCCAAAATCTCCTCCAATTAAACGTTGGGAAGACCAAAGCCATTGTCTTCAGCCCCCACAACAATCTCCATTCTATCGCCACCATTCCATCCCCTTCCCTCTCCACCTCTTTCTCCTCCTTTAAGGTGCTGCTTAAAACCTACCTCTTTAACCAAGCTTTTAGTCACCCATCATAATCTCTCCTTCTTTGGCTTGGTGTCAGTCTTTGTTTGATTACGCTCCTGTGCAGCACCTTGAGACATTTTATTACATTAAAGGTGCTATATAAATGCAAGTTGTTGTTGTTTAAGTCAAGATCACCCATTGATATGGGGTAGTGTGACATGTTCTTTATTTTGTATTATTACGTGAAGATAAATTTAACAGATTGAATATGAGCCTGATCAGAACAGCTGTTCTGTAAGTTCACCTTACAGTGAAATAAAGCAGCTTAACAATTCATATCTGGCCTCATCTCACAAAGTATTTGATCAGTCTGCCTTCAGAGAGATTGAAGAAGCACATGTCTGAAAGATATGAATATCCAGTCCAGATCACTAGGAAATACTATTAATGTGTCCCTGGGTTATTCTATTGTACAAGTAGGTATAGGCCAGTGCAAGACAACTCCCATAAAAGTAAGATGCTCAGACCATTTATGGGAGCAACTGATGCCACTGAATCTGGGTAGGTATCTAGGGCAGACCTGAACTTGTAACAGTCAATATAACTAGAAACTGCACAACTCATATTGGAACTGTCAATATTGGAACATAACTCAGAACAAGAAATGAATATTGACTCTATTTATCTTGTTCACACTGCGAGTCATCACTTCAGTGTGCTGTGGATGTTTTATCTGTTTCATTT
Source organism: Heptranchias perlo (assembly GCF_035084215.1). Taxonomy (NCBI): domain Eukaryota; kingdom Metazoa; phylum Chordata; class Chondrichthyes; order Hexanchiformes; family Hexanchidae; genus Heptranchias; species Heptranchias perlo. Next base: position 22,794,138 of record NC_090350.1, read on the forward strand.
ATCTTCTTATGTTTTCTTTCCAATTGTCCTACCTTTTTGACCCTCCTCCTTCCCTGAAGTCATTGCCACTGTCTGGAGTACAGTTCCATTGGTAATGGTTATCCTGCTCAAGTGCTTATTCTTCATCTGTAAATGTAGGCAGTGACTGTTGGCAGGTCATTTGACTATGGATGCATCACAGTTAAGCCGAATCTTATCCTTGCCTAATGCCCACACATGTACTTTCCATCAGGGTCACTGGCTAACAAGGAAAAAATTGATTCCTGTGCTCACTAGCCCGGGTACTAATGCAGGTTAAACCATCTCTACTGCCACCCCAGTTTAGATTCAGTGCAGGCTGGGACTCAAACCTGGACCTTCTGGTCTGTATGCCCTATGGTATATTAAACTCATTGTGTGTGGACTCATAGACCAGAATCCATTCAGTAGTAGTGTGTTGCTGCTTTGATGCATTTTATCCGTTTCTAAATTAAGAAATACTTGATAATTGCTAATTAAGTAAAAGCTTAGAAAAAAACATGTTTTTTTCAACATTTTTGTTGAAACAGTCTACTGAAAGCATATTTGGAGTTCAGCCTTGAATGCAGCTGAATTAACAACAAAGTTATAATGACACGTTTTCTGATTGGCCTGGGTTAGTGTCTGTATCCTTGCTAATGTTAATTCGGGTCCCTCATGCTGTGAGTGCGTGCGTTTTGCATCTAGCACATGTCTGTCACATTCCAGATATCACATTAGATGTCACATTCTGTTATAAAGGCAAAATAATCTTTAAAGAAAAGCTTGAAACTTAAAAGCCCGTTCATCTAACATCAATTAAACTCTGATTGTTGATGAGGGGGCGGACATATGAGGAGAGGTTGAGTAGATTGGGACTCTACTCATTGGAGTTCAGAAGAATGAGAGGCGATCTTATTGAAACATATAAGATTGTGAAGGGTCTTGATCGGGTGGATGCAGTAAGGATGTTCCCAAAGATGGGTGAAACTAGAACTAGGGGGCATAATCTTAGAATAAGGGGCTGCTCTTTCAAAACTGAGATGAGGAGAAACTTCTTCACTCAGAGGGTGGTAGGTCTGTGGAATTTGCTGCCCCAGGAAGCTGTGGAAGCTACATCATTAGATAAATTTAAAACAGAAATAGACAGTTTCCTAGAAGTAAAGGGAATTAGGGGTTATGGGGAGCGGGCAGGAAATTGGACATGAAGCTGAGTTCGGATCGGTCAATGCCCTGTGGGTGGCGGAGAGGGCCCAGGGGCTATGTGGCCGGGTCCTGCTCCGACTTCTTGTGTTCTTTAGATTTGTGGTTGGGATCAGATCAGCCATGATCTTATTGAATGGCGGAGCAGGCTCGAGGGGCCGATTGGCCTACTCCTGCTCCAATTTCTTATGTTCTTATGTTCTTATGATCTGAGACCATTTTTTTTAGCAACAATTATACTTTGTGGTATTAATGGGACACAGATCCACCTTAGTAGCAAATTAATAAATTGTACCTTACAAGGGATAAATAACACTCTTGTCCTGTAAGTCAGTGTATCATTTGAAATACCATAAATAATGTGATCCACTAGGTATTTTTTTAAATGGAGACACCCCATTACGCATTTTACTGAAGTGCTCCTAACAAGGTGACTGCTGGTAGAACAAAGCAAAAAGTTTCACATAACAGGCAAAAAATCTCTTTCTTAGCAACTAGAGCAAACAATGATCATAGAAAAACATAGATGCGTTTAGGAATCTGGTCCCAGAAAGGGTTCATTTCAATATGACCAACGAATATTATAAACAGACTCCAACCCCCATAATACCACAGCTCCTCGTTGCTTGGTAGAATTTGAAACGTCAGCTCCTGCGAGTGGCTTTAGAGCGTGTGGTAATGCAGTTCCTCACTGCCTCGCTGCTGTTCCAGGTCCTCCACACGAACCGGAGTTCTCCCCTGAAGCCATCTCTCAGCGAGTTTCACCAGCTAAGGTACAGAGCTCATAGCACAGGGTTTAATTGAATAGCGGGGAGGCCGTCTCTACATCTAATAATCCTGCCTTTCTCTTGGCGGGAAGTTACTGACTGAAGCTTACTTTATTTGTGGACGAAGGACAATCTATACTCGAATTTTTTTTAATGATTTAACGTTTATTAAGGCAGAATAAACGATAAAGACGTATTTTCCGTTGGGTTTTAAAATTAATTTAAACTTTTTGGGAAAAAATACTATTTTTAAATAAAAGTCGATAAAACTGGCGAACAAACTTATGAAATGTTATCGATTCGTGTATTTCTATCAATTATAACCAGTTTTTGCAGTGACTTTTATGTTTTAGGATTTGTTTTTAAGGGGATATTTTGTTCCAGTGTATTTCGATTCCTCACTGTTGGAGAGAGCCCGAAATAGGACACTAGAAATTGTCGAGCATCTGCTCAGTCGCTTCTACTCACTGTAATATTTCTCTCAGCATCAGATTTACATTAACAAGCTGGGTAACAACACTACAAAATTTAACTCATTACTCGGGGGAAATTGCACCTGTTGCATGTTAAATGCGACCAAAAAGAATGTTTCCAATGTCGCTGCCCATAGCAGCTTTTCTGCCCTTATTTTAAAAATAACGATGACTGATTGTGGATCAGGTTCGTTTAATTCGTTTAGTTTTTTCTGTTGGTGTTAGGAAAGTTATTATAAAAGGTGACCCCTACGTACATGTTTGATAAACAACTCGGACTGCGCCACGGTCCGGGTTTCTATTTCTGTCCTGAGACACATTTGTAACTGAGCAGCTGGGAGCCTTGACATGACTCGCTGATACCCGTCTAGAAATTAGATACCCTTTAAATTACGTACTCTTATTTCACCTTCATCCAAAAAGGACGAGTACCGTGTCCTTCTCACCAAAAGTTGCAGATTTAGCAGCTAGGCTAATTAATGTTCATTGTTATCTTGTAGATAGGTGAATTTATCAGGCGGTTTAAAGTTTTGACATGTTTTGGGGATGGAGTGAAACTTCGTCTTTAATATAGAAACATTTCAGATATCAACAAAATTAGGGTTAAAAAAACCTCTGCCTTGGATAGAAAATAATATGAATGTATTTTTTCATCACCCTCCAACTTTTTTAAGTCATTGGAAACATTACACTCCATGCTGCCCCGAGTCTATAACAGTGAGAATATGCCCGTTATTTGTTAGTATCAAAATTAATACGACTATGCCTACAGGGTATTAACTACACGTACTTCATACTGTTGCGTTTACTAACTGGTAACCTTGAACTGCAGATCAAGACATGGCAGATGTTTCATTTGTATTTGTGTCTTGTTTTGCGAAATGTGTTTAAAACTCAAACATTTAAGTGCAGAACAGACTAAGATAAACCTTTTCAAGTGGAAGTGCTGCCCAACCTTGCCATGTCCATTATAGAGGAATCTATGTCCTGCGATTCTCTCCAATAATGAGTTGAATTTTTGTTTCCTTTTCCGTTCCAATTATTTCTATTTGACGGACAGTAATCTATTTGCTGACCGTCCCGCTTGTAAATATTTCCCAGAGATTGACAGATCCCAGTCCAGCTGACGGCCAATTCGCACAACTGACCTGATATTTGTCCAATGAATTGGAGCAGCGGGACCGCGGACTAGTATCTAATGATATACAAATACAATCTGTAAATAAACTCATTTATTGCTATTAGAAACTGGGTGGCAATTTAAAGACATGGTTAATAAAACAACGGCTTTTATTAATATGCGAAGCCAAAGTATGTCCGAATGGTTGCCTTTTGTTATTTGTAAAAGTTTAAAACTTAATGAAATACATGAAACCAGCAGGTGCCTACTTTTTGACTGTAACACAGTTCGCTGATCGCTAAAACTTAGGGGTATTTTTAATACAGCTAAATATGAAACGCGCTGTCAGCCCGGTACGGCGCTTCATGCAATTCTTAGTAGGGATCTATCTGCCTTTTGCATCTTTCCAGTTGCACCGAGTTCTATATTCACGCTTTTCGCTTGACGACATGTGAATATTTATAGGTTTCGTTGGAATGAAATCCACCCTGTTGGTATTTTTATCGTTCTATTTTAACCAAGAGCTGGAGAAAGCAGCGTGATCAGCTTCACAGCCTTTCTTATAGACCCGAAATGTTGCATATCCTTAAAAAAATCCCAAACTGTTATCCCAGCTTTCACCTAGCAGACACCGTCCTTATAGTTTCTTTCAAAAATATAGGTAAATCGTAAATTAGAACCCATAAAATATTTATGGTAGTTTATTATGGCAATGTTCCAGCGTGTTTTGTGCTGGAATATGGGTTACTCTTCTCGGAGTGTCAACCACTTACATATAGATCGTGAAATTATTATCATAACTGTTATAATTCTTTACCTGTAATGCCGCGTAGGATCGCCAGGTCTCTGATCTCTGCAAGCACGTTTTGTAGATTTAGATGATATTGCTCAGGCTGGGTTTATACTGCAGGCTTTGGGTACTCAACCCAGAGAGTAATACGACCTTTTTTTTGAGGGGGGTGGGGTGGATCTCACATTCCAGGCTTCAGGGCGTTCTGACTTATAATGCCGCGTTTTCCGATGACTTGCTCCCAAAACCACTTTATAGCGGCGCAAAAAGTAGCAATAAAGCTGTCATCCTTTGGCTTCAGTATTCCTATATACTAAGTATATTGTTAAGAGGAGGGGAGGAGAAAGGGCTGAAAATCAGAGGGAAAACTGGAGGGGTGATTCTGTCGAACATTCGAGTGACAGAACACCTTAATGGGCTTTGTCTGGAATGGGAATCCAATCTCAAACTCACAGCCTTAATTTTTAAAGTCGAGGTTCCTCAGAAGGCGGGTCTGTCTTCAGTTTTGTCTGGGTTGCCGTGGAGCTTTGCAGAGAAAAGCGATCTATTTACCTGGGCAAAGGAAAATAGACAAAGGGTCACAGTTTGGAACCCAACTGGTCCTAGTGGTACGGTGGGAGGCTGTGAAATGCCAATGGTGGTTCATTTTCCCTCTCAGAGGAGAAAATGGGGGGGGGGGGAAATCTATGTGAATTCTGGGGGAAACTGTGGTCAAACGTGACAGTATTAGTGGCTTCATTTGCACAATAATTTACGCCATCTTCAAATTCGGGCCTCTCTTGGCACTCGGTGAAGTCTCTTATTGTCACAGTGATAGTTCACATTATCTATTCTGTAGTTATCACAGATAATTTCTCTGCCCAGTGATATTTTGGCAAACTACATTCAAATTAAAGAATTTCAGTGAGCCACCATAAAAGCGGAAGCCAACAACCCATCTAAGACGGAAATGAGGAGATTTTTTTTCTCTGAGGGTCCTGAATCTGTGGAACTGCCTCCCCAGAGAGTGGTGGAGACAGGATCATTGAATATTTTTAAGGCTTATAGATAGATTCCTGATTAACAAGGGAGTCAAAGGTTATAGTAGGTAGACCGGAAAGTAGGGTTAAGGTCACAATCAGATCAGCCATGATCTTATCAATTGGCAGAGCAAGCTCGAGGGGCCGAAAGGCCTACTCCTGCTCTTAACTCGTATGTTCGTATGAAGTGAGTTAATACATATGGGGAGGGCAATCAAAGCAAGGGAATACATAATAAATGGAAGGATACTCAGAGGTGTAGAGGAACAGAGGGGCCTTGGAGTGCATGTCCACAGATCCCTGAAGGTAGCAGAACAGGTAGATAAGGTGGTTAAAAAGGCATACGGGATACTTTCCTTTATTAGCCGAGGCATAGAATATAAAAGCAGGGAGTTTATGCTAGAACTGTATAAAACACTAGTTAGGCCACAGCTTGAGTACTGTGTACAGTTCTGATCTCCATATTACAGGAAAGATGTGATTGCACTAGACAGGGTACAGAGGAGATTTACGGGGATGTTGCCAGGACTGGGGAATTTTAGCTATGAGAAAAGATTGGATAGACTGGGGTTGTTTTCATTGGAACAGAGGAGGCTGAGAGGTGATTTAATTGAGGTGTATAAAATTATGAGGGGCCTAGCTAGAGTGGACAGGAAGGACCTATTTCGCTTCGCAGAGGGGTCAATAACCATGGGGTATCGATTTAAAGTAATTGGTAGAAGGATTAGAGGGGAGCTGAGGAGAAATTTTTTCACCCAGAGGGTGGTGGGGGTCTGGAACTCACTTTCTGAAAGGGTGGTAGAGGCAGAAACCCTCACCATATTTAAAAAGTACTTGGATATGCACTTGAAGTGCCGTAACCTATAAAGCTACAGACCAAGTGCTGGAAAGTGGGATTAGGCTGGATAGCTCTTTTTCGGCTGGCACAGACACGATGGGCCGAATGGCCTCCTTCTGTGCTGTAACTTTCTATGATTCTAACAAATAGTAATGGTCTCTGTAATGTAAATATCTCCACATCATCCTGCTGGTCCTAAGTTTAATTTATTTTAAAAAGACCGTTCTTCCAAGACACAAATCTTGGCGATCACTATTGAATTATTATTCACCTTTATTATTCCAACACTAATAATCATGTAGAACATCAACAATTTTTATGTTTTTTTTAAATCCCCCCCAAACATTGGCAACCTACCTCGCTCGAAAAGTTGCGACTCAAAGTGATTCTCACATGGCTTTCTTATGAGGGATCACACGTGCTGGAATACTTTATCTCAAAATAGAGATCTTTTAATAGAGGAAACAACAGCTGAATCTGCTAGGCCCATGACGTCAACTGACAGTTAAGATATTTTAGATAGTTAACTCAAGGGTTCACAAAATGTATTATATGAGAAAAGAAATGTTAATCTTTTTGGCATTTGCTGTCAAAAAGTTGCAATCTTTTTCTTCGGCATGGAAACTTGTGGAATAAGAGCTTATCTTTAGCTTTTCAAGTATCCAAGTGTGTGATTCCAATATTTAATTATATCTTAATTTTGATTGGCAAGGATGTTGATTCAGAAAAAATGCAGGATGTGGCTTACTTCATCTTATTTTAAAACTGTTTTTGGGAGGGGCAGTGGAATTGTGAAATATAATGAAAATTGTTGAATTTCTACTTTTAGGTTGGGGAGCGTCGGTAAAACACACAATGGCACCAAAGAAGAAAAGCACCAAGAAAAACAAGACTGAAAAGAATGAGTTACCAAAAATAAGCATTGTTGAGGACACAACCATCGACATCGACCAGCTAAACCACCTTAACACTCTCTATGATAGTGGATCAAACGGGTTTCGGTGCACTGCCACAGAAGTCTGCAATCCCAACCATGGCTCCAACCTCTTGGAGGAAATCAGCAGGATGCGTCAGGAGAGACTCCTCTCTGATCTCACACTATCCACTAAAAACAAATCCTTTGAAGTCCATAAAGTGGTGATGGCTGCCTGTAGTGATTATTTCCGTAACATGTTGAAGAAAGATCCATCCACTCAATGTGTAGATGTCAATGATGTGTCACCTTTGGGTTTGGCCACTGCCATAACCTACGCCTACACAGGGACACTCAGCCTGTCTCTTTATACCATTGGATGCACCATTGCCACTGCCACCCAATTCCAAATGTATACTTTGATCAACATGTGCACCGACTTCCTTAATCAAGAAATTAATGGGGAAAACTGTATGTACATCTCGAACATTGCTGGGACATATGGACTCAACCAGGTTAAAGAGTCAGCGAAGAAATTCATCCGTGAAAATTTCATGGAGTTTTCAGAAACTGATCAATTCATGAAGCTGACTTACGATCAAATAAGTGATTTGTTAATGGATGACAGCCTGCAACTGCCCTCTGAGCTCACTGCATTCCAAATTGCTATGAAGTGGTTGCAGTTTGACTCCAAGAGGGTGAAGCATGCAGCTGATCTATTGAGTAATATCAGATTTGGTACTATTTCAGCTCATGATTTAGTCAGTTATGTTCAACCTATCCCATGCATGATGCAAGATCCAGACTGCCATCGGCTCCTAGTTAATGCCATGAACTACCACCTCCTGCCTCATCAACAGAACTTAATGCAGTCTAGAAGAACAAAGCTCAGGGGAGGACAGAAAGTCCTGGTAACTGTAGGTGGTCGGCCAGCTTTGACTGAGAAGGCTTTGAGCAGGGAAATCTTATACAGAGATCCTGAAAATGGATGGAACAAACTTGCAGAAATGCCAGCCAAAAGCTTCAATCAATGTGTAGTGGTGATGGATGGCTTTTTATACGTGGCTGGTGGAGAGGATCAGAATGATGCCCGAAACCAGGCTAAGCATGCTGTTAGCAATTTAAGCAGGTAATATGAGCCAATGTGTTAGCGTATAATGATTTAAAACTCAGAAAAATAAGATCTATGGACTATTCAAGGACTGTTTTTAATCAGGGACATAATGCATATCCCAGTTTTTATAAAGAAAGAATTTGCATTTATATAGTGCCTTTCATGTCCTCAGGATATCCGAAGGTGAGTCACAGCCAATGTCATACTTTTGAAGCATAGTCACTTGTAATGTCGGCAAACATGGCAGCCAATTTTGTGCACTGCAATGTCAAATTAACAGCAATGAGATAAACGAACAGATAATCTGTTTTTCAGTGGTGTTGTTTGAGGGATGAATGTTGGCCAGGATACTGGGAGAACTCCACTCTTTATTCTTCAAATAAAGCCATAGGATCTTTTACATCCACGTATTGTGACCTTCAATTTAAATTTGTAGATTCAAGAATAAAACAGCCTAAATACAAGGACAATTCATCCGTCACTGAGAAGCAGTAAACTCCAGGGGAAGGAGAAGTTTGGGCTTTGAAATTGTCAATGTTTCTGTTTTCTTCCGCCTCCTTAATTTTGAGTTTTACAATCATTTGTAAATTAATATAAATCTTGATTCTCAATAAAGTTTTATTACACATGTAACTTTTTGGTTCTGGTCCTTAGCCAGTTTGATTCAGTTGGTAGCACCCCTCTGTGTCAAAATGTTTGGGAGTTCAAACTCCATTCCTGATTAGTACATAATCTAGACTTACACTCCGCATTGTCGGAAGTGCCTTCAGATGAGACATTAAACCGAGGTCCCATCTGCCCTTTCAGGTGGACGTAAAAGATCCTATATCACTATTTCAGAGTGAGGGAGTTCTCTCCTGTGTCCTGGCCAATATATATACACACACCTCAGCCAACATCACTAAAGCAGATTATCTGGTCATTATCACATCACTGCTTGTTGGACCTTGCTGTGCACAAATTGGTTGCTGCATTTCTTACATTACAAGAATGACTTCACTTCAAAAGTACCTCATTGGCCGTGTAGCACTTTGGGACATTGAGGTCATGAAAGGTGCTACATAAAGTTAAGTTCTTTCTTTCGGACCACCCCAGAGACATAACAAAGTGCTGTATAATGCAAGTTCTTTCTTAGTCACAGTAAAAGTTCTTACTACTCACTTCAAATTCCTGGTGGAATCCCGTGGTATTTTGAAAAGTATTTTTTTTTCCCAATTAGAAACCTGAGCGAAGAGCCAAGACCCATAGTGCAAGGCACCATTAATGTTGTAAGGAGTAAAAGAGAAGAAAGACTTGGATTTATACAATACCTTTCTTGACCTCAGGGCATCCCAAAGGCTTTACAGCCAATGAAGTACTTTTTTGAAGTGGATTCACTGTTGTGATGTAGGAAATGAAACACCAGGTAAATTATCAAATGGTAGTTAGGTATGTCACAGAAAATCTCCTTGATCTCCTCCTGGTGTCATGCTTGGGTCTGTTGTAGACTAATTGATAAAGATTGACTGCTATGATTAGTCAACAACTTCATTGTCATTGTATCATGCGACTACCAAAACGGTAGAAGGCGAAATGGATGGACCCTGGACTTTTTTCGTCAAGCAATTCCTGTGTTTCTACGTAAAATGGCAAATCTTATGAAATCTTGAGCTTATCTCCTAGAAATGGTCTTTTCAAAAGGTATATTCAAAAAAACTGATTTTTTTTCAGATATGACCCTCGTTTCAACACTTGGTTTCACCTGGCCAGCCTGCTCCAGAAGCGAACCCACTTCAGCATGTGCGCTTACAATGGCCTTCTTTTCGCTGTGGGAGGTCGGAGTTTGGAAGGTCCCCTCGCATCCATGGAATGTTACATCCCATCCACCAATCAGTGGCAGATGAAGGCTGGGATGGATATCGCCCGCTGCTGCCATGCTTCTGCGCTCAGCGACGGCAAGATCCTGGTAACTGGCGGCTATATCAACAATGGCTACTCTCGCACAGTGTGCACCTATGATCCAACAACAGACACGTGGAAAGACCGTGCCAGCCTGAGTACCCCCAGAGGCTGGCACTGTGCAGTCACCCTCGGCGATTATACCTATGTGATGGGTGGTAGTCAGCTTGGGCCACACGGTGAGCGGGTTGACGTGATAGCGGTTGAACGCTACGGCGCTTACAACGGCCAGTGGAGCTACGTGGCTCCTCTATCGATCGGTGTGAGCACAGCTGGTATAACGACCCTGAATGACAGAATCTATCTGGTCGGAGGCTGGAACGAAAGTGCAAAGAAGTACAAGAGTTGCATCCAGGTCTACAATCCAGATCTAAATGAATGGACTGAGGAGGACGAGCTGCCAGAAGCCACCGTGGGCGTCTCTTGCTGCACCATCATGTTGCCCAACAACAAACTTCGGGAGTCCAGAGCTAGTTCCGTGGCATCCGCAGCAGTCAGTATCTAAAGAGCAGCAGATATTAAAATTTTAAAAATGATTTATACAGCCAGAGCTCGAAATCCACCCAGCAATCCAAAACCAAGCATTACCGCCCCATCCCTCCCTCACTCTATAAAGATCATTTACCTGAGGAAGGAGGAAGTCTCCGAAAGCTTGTGAATTTAAAATAAAATTGCTGGACTATAACTTGGTGTTGTAAAATTGTTTACAATTATAAAGATCTACCGCAACATTACACCTGTCAATGTCTGGCGAAACTTGCAATATTGGTTCGACGAAAGAGAGGGAGGGGCTCTGTCTCGTGGCATATTTAAGGTGGATATCTTTATGAAAGTATTTGACAAATCTTTTTTCCAATTGCACCCAATGTACTATGACCTACAATCTATGGGAACGCATCATGCTGTACTTGCACCCCCTGACGCTATTATATCAGATCGACGCACAGTTCTTTTCCCTCTCAAAACAAGTTTTGTCAAATATTTTTTATGAAGATAGTGCTTCTTGAACATAAGTGCAAGTAGCCAAGACACGCCTATATCTTCATCCAACCAAATGAAATTGTTCACTGGATGTAATGTCCACCAAGATTCAGCCGCCTGATAGTCAATTACTACAGTCAACTGTATAATTTTATTCTATTATGATTGATACGCCCTGAAGATCGAAATCAGTTATATTTCTAGAATTCAGATTCAGTAAAGTTGCATCAATGTTGACCAGCTCGAGTGAAGAAGGGAGGCAACAAAATGTGGAATGCCTTTTTTAAAAAAAACATTTACCAACGTTATATCTCCAATTCGATAAATGAGAATAGGAACATCCTTGGTCAACTCTCTTCCCCCTTAGTACCACCTCTGATATACAGTGAACATTTGGACGCAGAAAGTAAGGTAACTGTTGATTAGCGGTGTCGGTGCCTCATTTAAAAGTACCGCAAGTGATTTTGCTAAAATCACTTCACATTGTGCTTTAGACAACTTCACCAGGAGCAGTCACAATAAACAAGAGGGCTTTGTGGTTCCACTTCTGTGCTCATTTTGATCCGTCAATCAAACATCGAAGAATGAGGTGAAAGTTCAACAAATTTAGCGAACGATTTGCCAGGGTGAATTTCGAGTCTTACTGAGATGATTTTTAAAAGAAAGGAAGGCAAAAATTAAATCAAAATGCATCAGCATTTTGGTTTTGGCTCTATGAAGGTGAAAGTACAATTCTCAGGTTACTGTGTCGTGATTTTCATAGCGACAAAAAGGGAAGGATATGAACAGAACTAGCATTTAAAAAAAATATTTGCGATAAAATGAATAAAGTCACAATTTTTAAAAAACGTAGAATTCAGATAGCAGCAATGAGGGGAATTTTAAAAGTCCAATGTTTATGGGAAGTAGTTGTAAATAACCCCTGGAGCCTGATTACAATTCTGTAACGTTAATTAGCTTGAGAGCACAGTGACAAATATGAACTGAAATGTGATTCATATGTTGTCATCTGTGTTTTCACTTCTTACAAAATTTGGAAAGAATTTATAGAAGTTTTGTATTCACCTTCTGCCTTAAAATTATTTTTTATTTAAAAAAATTTTCAAGTTGATGTTGAAAACCATAATGTTTTCTTGGTGAAAACGAAAACAACTTTATCCAATAAGATACAAGTCACCAAGTAAGAATTTGGGGGGAGAACCGAAGGGGCATAGACCTGAAACGTAAACCCTACCTGCTTTTCTCCACAGATGCTGCCTGACCAGCTGAATGTTTTCAGCATTTTATTTCAGATTTCCTGCATCTGCGGTATTTTACTTTTTCAAAAAATAAAGATATTGGGGAGGGTGGGATGGGAGGGAGAGAGAGAGAGAGTAGGGCCTAAATGGTCATTTCTAATTGTTTGCAAAAATCAAAAACTTACAGATTTCCGCCTGCGCTAGCTGCTATGTTTTTGAAATCTGTAAATATGGTTCATCCCTTAGCGGTAAGGATTGGGGTGCAGTTCTGCAGGTTTAGTCCCCGAGCAGAATTGAAATGAAATGAAATGCAGCAACAGGACAATACAGAAAAGGTACACAAGGGGTAGTTCAGATAACAAAGCACGAGAACAATGGAAACGGAGAGGGAGGGGGAAGCAAACGTACGTTTTAACAGTCTTGCAGCTGTAATGAGCCCATTACAGGACTGAGAAGAGATAACAAAATTCTTCAACAAAAATACTTCGAGAGCTCTGTGACGCTAGCAGTTGACCGTTGAGCCCAAACGGTGGCGGGTTCAAAAGTAGTTAATCAAATACGAGGCAAACAAACACCATCCGCGAGTTCGAGTTAAAGTTGCTCAGCTAAACTGTTTGATGCAGTGCTCGGCAAGGTAGGGAAGGGGACATAAATTGGTAGGAACCATCATATTCCATTTGCATCACTCCAATTGCTGTCTTGATTGAGGAGTGGTGTTAGTACTGATTGTGGCGAGTGCTTGAGCAGAGACTGGTTCTCTTCTTTCCCCCCCCCCCCCCCCGGGGAATAACGGCATGTTGGAGAGAAAATCTAAATACAGAAGTCTTCTAACGTAGCATACTTTAAACATGACCTAAAGAAAGTATGGCGTAGTTTAATCATTAACAAATATAATTTCTAAACGGATCTCTGAAGCAGAAAAGAGATGGTCGAAATTGCGCTGGTGGTGAAAACCTTTTCTATAAGTCTAAAGAAAAGGCGAGAGGTTTTACCGAGGTGATAGTGAAGGCAATGGAATCTTGATTAATTTTAAGCTGTTGCAGTTAAAATGTTTTTTTAAAGAATTTAATGTAAGGGAATAGGAAAGATCACTGAAAAAGTTAAAGATGGATTGCTTATTGATCAAAGCTCACTCCCAATGTTTTATGTTTTTAAAAAGCAACTCTTGACATGGTTTCTTTTACCAAACAAGTTACAAATATTTCAAAATAATCTTACCTCTGTCAGCTATTCTATGGGCACAAAGCAAATGAGTGATTAATGAATCAGTTTACTATGAAGCATTGACATTTTATTTGTTTAACCAATTACTTCGCCAAAGTTTGCATATTAGATAGATAATGTACATAGTTTCCAAATTTATCTAAGCTGGAAAATTGCATAAAGAACATAAATTTCTCAGGAATTAAACTGGAGAAAGGTTATACTTGGGGGTTGGAGAATACTCCTCTCTAAATAACCAGCCTACGACATTCAGTTGCAAACTCAGCTTGTCACTTTTTGATGCTGAGTCCCATGCAAGGTTTTGCTCTAACCTTCAGGAAGCAATTAAAAAAAAAAGGATGAAAAAAAAGAAATGCATTTAAAAAACAGAAAAGCAGGTCACACTACAATACACAGTTCAAAATACCACATGTATCACAAATGAGTTGCATGATATCTATTCAAGAGAAGTTACTGCTGTAAGCTAACCATTTGGGATACTAGATAACTATACTCAGCAACAGGGCTTCAGACTGCTGTTAAACATACTGGCTCATCTGCTACAATGAAGTTGCAATTTACCATTGCTGCCATAAGCATACAGGAGACAATAGAGGCATTAACTGCTACTGTACCCAGAACACGAGAGATAACTAATGTGCAGCAATGGACACAAAATAACATGACTGAACCCCGATCAAAGCAGAACTGATTTCTCAATTTTAGAATGACTAGATTATGCTTGAAGCAAAATTTCTGCACAACAGAACAGAATAACAATGCTGAAAAAGAATCCTAGGATTTTTTTGAAGGATTTCTCTATAACAGGTTGAATGGAACAGTACAATATATTCAGATTAAGTTTGCATTTGTCTGAACTCCACTTTCCCCAGAGAGAGCGAGCTGATCCCACTCCTTGTACAACACAGACAGACAGGCTGGTGGCTAAAGTTAATGAAGTTTTGTGAATGACAGAGAAAGTAAAAAAAGGGCTGTTGGATTTAAAAGAAAATTGAAGTTTCCTTGCATATTCACTGTCAGAAGATCTGAATTACTATTTGTGTGAATAAAAATATATAAATAGTAAACATGGTGCATTTAATGTATTTCTCACTGCCTTAGATCAATATATTTTACACAATGTAATAACATATCTGTAAAGTAGTTTAATCAGCCAATACATTGAAGTGAAAACATTCTACATAATTCTGAATTTGTACTTGCAAAAAAGAGAATGATTATGTAAACAAAAAATGCTGGAAACCCTCAGCAAGTCAGGGAACATGTGTGGAGAGAACAGCATAATTAACATTTTGGTTGTGGACCCTTTGTCAAAACTGGAAGATACCACTGATAAATGGCATTTAAAGAAAAAAGGGAAAACACAAATACACAGAAAAATAGAATGACTTGTAGAATGAATTATAAAGTGCTTAAGTGGAAGACAGGACATGGTTAGAAGTGATATTAGCATGAGACAATAATGAGAGAAACCAAAGAAATAAAATACATATACAAGACACAGAAATGGAAGCACAAACAGGTGTAATGCAGAACAGGTTCCAGCAGCCCAAGAATGTGCAAAGCCCAAGAATATGTGCTCCTAATGCATGAGACTGTGTTGAGAATGCACAATTGGAAGATTCTCTAGTTTTTATGCTTACACCCGAGGAATAGGCATTTGGATGAGGGACCGGTTGATGGCATTGAACCATACTCCACCGAGAGTGGTTCTCACTAGAAAGCAAATAATGTAAAAAAAAATTGAATATTTTAGGGCTTTTGAGCAATATATGGTAAATATGGTGGGTGATTCACATCAATCAGATCTTGTTCCATTCATGGCTTCAATGCTGTTCTTGGGTTTACAGACAGGTGGAGTACATGGCAAATGAGAGTATCCTGAAAAGGCCTACAATGATAATTATGCTGTTCTCTCCACACATGCTCCCTGACCTGCTGAGGGTTTCCAGCATTTTTTTGTTTACATAATCATTCTCTTTTTTGCAAGTACAAACTCATCACTGGACGTGATAATGTAACTTCATCATTTAACTACTTTTGTGTAGTTTAAGCTCAGTAGAAATAAATGACAACTCAGTGCAGAGTCAGAAGATAATGTAAACCAGCGACATTTGTCAGTTGCCCTTCTGCCTAATCCAAGTTACAATGATGAGGTAACTAACTGGACTAAAAAAAAAAATCACAGAAAAAGGTTATGGATTAGATTTTTCCTTTATTATTGATGGTTACAAAATGTGTTTATTTTCCTGGCAGAATGATACCATCGTACTGCAAAAGAGAGAAAAGCAGAGCATTAGAAAGTGAAATGTCTTAAAACAAATTTCATAGTTTGCATCTTGATTTGTACAGACACTCCAGATCAATGAGTTACTCCATGAAAGCAAAGGTACCTTCTGCTGGAACCAGCGCATGGCCTCCTCCTTGTTGATCCTGTGTTTGGCTCCAATGCGGCCACGTTTACGCTTTTTGTCAGCAATGCTGAAGCCTGGTCTGCCCAGAACCTACAGAAGGAGGAAAGAAATAAGTCATAACAAAAACAAAAAGAAAGGTCCTCATCTGTGAAGCTATCAGTTTCTAATTTCTATGGTACCTGAAGTAGTTCTGAGGTAGGGGAAAAAAAAAACTACAAATGGGATGAGCTTTACCTAAACTGAACCAGAGGGATCTGGGGATACACAAATCACAAAGTAGTGACGCAGGTTAATAAGGCCATAAAAAAAAAGCAAAGCACTGGGGTTCATTTCTAGAGGAATAGAATTGAAAAGAATGGATGTTAAACTTGTATAGAACCTTAGTTAGACCACACTTGGGAGTATTGTGTACAGTTCTGGCCTTCATATAAAAAGGATATAGAGGCACTGGAGAAGTTGCAAAAAAGATTTACTAGGATGATACCAGGACTGAAAGGTTATACCTATCAGGAAAGATTGAACAGGCTGGGGCTCTTTTCTCTGGAAAAAAGACTGAGGGATGACCTGATTGACATTTTTAAGATTATGAAAGGGTTTGATAGGGTAGAAGTAGAGATGTTTCCACCTGCAGGGGAGACCAGAACTAGGGGCCATAAATATAAGATAGTCACTAATAAAACCAATACAGAATTCAGGAGAAACTTCTTTACCCAGAGAGTGATTAGAATGTGGAACTCGTTACCACAGGAGTAGTTGAGGTGACCATTCAAGGGGAAGTGAGCTAAACACATGAAGGAGAAAGGAATAGAAGGATATGTTGATCGGGTTCGATGAGGAAGGTGGGAGGAGGCTTGTGTGGCGCATGGACCTGTTGGGCCGAATGGCCTGTTTCTGTGCTGTACATTCTATGTCTTCAGATGGTAAACAGAAGTGAGGAAAAATTTAAGCTAGTGAAGCAGGGAGGGGCAAATCTTCAAATATATGAAAATGTAGTAAGAATGCATATAGTGAAGGGGCAAAATGGTTCTAGATAGTAAGGCCAATGGGGGTAGGGAGAGAGAGGGAGAGAAGTTGAAGATAATAGAAAGGAAAAGGGAACTAAATATTCCAATTTATAACATTTTCAAGATAGAGGAGGGAATAAAGTGAGAACTCGTGGTCTATTAATTTAGGATACAATTACAGCCACAGAAAAAGTTTTTATTGATGGTGATGCTCAAACGGAAGCTAACTGAAATCTGTTACCTTATTGGGTGCACATTACAGATCAAATAATGAGCATGAAATCAAGGATGACATCAGTAGCCAATTTAAAAAGGCTTATAATAGTAATAGGGGACTTTTAGCTATCCTAAAGAAGATTGAGAAGAAAAAAAATGTATTAGATCTGATTCTGGATAGCAAAGCAGAACAAACGAGCAAATAAAACATTTCGGGAAATAGTGTCCGTAGCCTATTTTTATTTTCAATATAAACCTAAAATACAAATAAATTAGCTAATTCATTGGCGTTTAGCCCAGATAAATTGACTGGGAAAGAAATAGCCCAACAGAGGACAATAAACATTAGATGAATTAATTACATTCCTACTTGAAGTAATGGGGATGTGTCAAAGGCTATGGGTTCCATGGATGAAGAAAAGTTAGAGCAGAAATTAAGCGTTCTTAAACAAAAAAGAAAATAAAGGGCAAGGCAAATGGTGAGGATGAATGCAGAAGATTTCAGGAGGACAGCCCAGTTAGCAGAGTGGACAGATAGGAGGCAAGAGCAGAGGTTTAGCAGTGCAGATCCATAGATCTTTAAAAAGGTGGGAGAGCAGGTAAAAAGCACCATTTACAGGAAGGATCCATGGGAACGATACAAAAGGTTCACTACAATATCAGGAATGAAGGGGTTTATAATCAAAACGAAAGGCTCAAAACAGAGGATTAAGGACAATCTAATGGAAGTTTTCAAAGTTATGAAAGATTTTGAGGGGATAAAGGGTGTTTCCACTGGTTAGTAAATTGGTAACAAGGGGGCACAGACACAGGACTATCTACTGTGGCTGAAGAACATTTGTTCTGCCACAGGAATTATTAGAACATGGAATGATTTACATAAGTGGTTACTGAGTCAGAGTATATATTTTTTTAAACTGGGTAAGTATGTGAAAAGAAATATAAAAGATGGAAAGGGAAGGGACAAGAAAATGGTATTAGAGTAGATAGTTCTAGTACAGAAGAGCTAGCACCGGCACAGGTGTGTGGGACCAAATGGCTTCCTTCTATGCTGTAATTTCAGTATTTCTATTTTCAGTACTCAATATGGCCCAGGGGCCACTTGCAGCACAATTTGCCTTCATCCATGGCTCTCAGCCCGCTCCACCAGTTACTGAATCACCATTCACAGTCTGACCAACACTATGATGTTGGGTCCAGTTGGAATTCAGTGCTGATTCCTCCTTTCTTATTGTCCATCATTAGGAAGGGAAAGAATGCTATTTGGAACCAGATTACCCCAGCTTTCAGAGAAAGAAAGTTTGAAGTTCTATCTCTGGTCTGTACTAAGTTAGCTGATCTAGGCCAGGCCATCAGTCAGGGCAAAGATTCTTGCCCCTGATCACCATCCAGCTTTTCCTGCTGGAGTGCATATAAATGGATGCCAGCTGAGACACAAACACAGCTGCACTGACCCACTGATCAAATAGCCCACCCTCAGTTACAATCAACACTCACATGAATGACCACTTAGGTGGGGTAAAGTACCAGAGGGCAACTAGTGCCTGTGGAACTGTGCTGCAGAAGAGAAAATAGACAAAGAAAACTGCTGTACAGTTAAGACCAGGTGTAATGTATTTATCAAGTCTAGACAGTGTTTAATTAATCTAGTGATAAGACAGCATGTCAGGAATCCTCATGCAATTTGTTTCAATCCCTTCTTCCCCTCCCATGAAGGAAGGTCCCACCTACTTTCCAAAGGTAAAAACAAGTGATGTCCTCCTAGTCCTGTCCATAATAAGCAATTAAAGCATTCATCTATTAAAGACTAAAATGATCCAGTTTGAGAGTGTGAAGCTGAATTTCATACTTTATAGGGTGTGCTTAACACCATCATGAACTTTACACTATGGTACTGCACCACAACCAAAGTTGTCAGGAAGCAATGGTTTTAAAATTCAATACTCCAGACCAAATTATTCTCTCCCCCCAACCTCTCATCTATGATGTACATGATCCTCCTTTAAGTGCCCAAGACAATCTGCTAACAGGCATCTCTCAACACTGCTTTGAAACAATCTGTTTGGAAGTTGTGAGCAGCCCCATCATCACTTGCGTGTGCACAAATCAGCATCATACGACCCAGTGGCACAACACAATGCAATTCCAATCAGTTTGAATGCATCTGAATAACTGAGAATCTTCCATTCTGCCATCAAATGTTACCATCTATTGGTCAGACAAAAGGAAGCACAATTAATACAAGAAAATCTCTTACCGTGCATTACGTATGTATAGGTATTACCTACCCATCACATTTTTTCCCTTTTCTCAACAATTTTCTCCCCTCCCCTGAAGGCATGCACTCTTTGCTTGGGTGCAGTTCCACAGAAGCCAATCGCTCTCTGGTACCATGTCCAAGTAGCCATTCTTCTTGTGTGACTAAAGACAGCAAGTAGCAATCATCAGAGGCATCACAATTAAGCTCATCTGTTCTCAGACATCTACACTCTTTCCAACTGGAGTCACAACAATTAGCACCAGGAATCCTAAACCATCAGGGGAGCTGGTCTAGGATTGATCTTTTATCTGTGCTCAGTTAGGCTCTGAAGGCAATAATAGGGTACTATACCCTTTGGCTAGAGAAAGGTTGGGGGAAAGAGGGGGAGGGTGAAAAAAGCCAATGCCCCTGCTTCCTATCAATAGCCAGAGATTACTCCTGGAAAGTGCACATTTGTGGATGTTCAGTGGGAATATGAATTGGATAAGCTGGCATGTCACATTCAAATAGCCCACTAACAATCAGTCTGGAGTGAAAAATAGAGTGAATGGCCCTGGGGCAATATACCAGAAGCCAGCAAAGAACCATAAATCATGAGTGAACACATTCAAGAGAGCAGAAAAAAAAATGCTGCATTAGGATGTTATGATAGGATTCTAGTTTTGAAGCTTCAGCAGTGCTACAATCTCAAGAATTGACAATATACTAATTACCACCCAATTGTAATGGCCAGTAAAATTATTCAATTTCAGAATCTGAGATCACACATGGAGCCTCTACTTCATTTTGTAATTCCCAAAATTAGAAGTATGAACACCAGTGGCTCAGAACTATAAAATTATAGGGTCAGGATGAATTGAAGTTAATACAGCTTCTTCACTTTATGGGGTTTGAGCACAAATTAACCTAGAATTGGGACACCAGAACATCTTGGTCTGGGGTTGATGGAAAATGAAAACAGCTGGGGCCAGGAAAAATCTCTCACTAGGGGAAAAATGGTTTTGAGCAACATATTTAATGCATATTCTCCCAACTGTTTAATCTCAAAAGGCAGCCTTGTAACAGATGGCACGTACCACATAGAAGTCCAAACCATAGATACCAATGCTTGGATCATACTTGATGCCCAAATCAATGTGCTCCTGAATACCAAAACCAAAGTTGCCAGTGTCTGAGAAGTTGTTTTTCCTCAATTCATATTCACGAACCTGTAGATGAAAGGAATAAAACAAAAACACTAAAAGAGGTTCATCCACTGCCTCGCTTTCACAATGGATTATTAATAATCAAAAAAATGTCAATTCTATGAAACCAAAATCTATTTTGATTCCTCCTGAAGCTGGACATAAGTTACCTGTTTTAAGAGCAATAGCCTTATTTTTCTCTTATTTGATTGTTGAAGCACTATTCAAAATTTCAACTCAAATCACTTCACCGCCAGCCCCTTCTCAGGTCAGAATTTTTCCTAGTGGTCGGTGTTAATAGATTTAAGAGTCAAGGAACAAAAAAAATTTTTAAATGGGCAAACTAAAACAGATTTCTAGCCACGAATTGTCAAAAAGGTATGGGTTTTTAAAAAAAGCATACTTCCTTGGCATTGGAAAACCAATCTAAAAAGGAAGATTTAAAAGTAAATAGCAGAAATTTTTTGAAGTAGCAGAAAATAAAGCCCACATTTTGCACACAGAATATGTATGTTGGCACAAATTACCCCATATCAAATATTTTATGTTAACCTCTGCCCCAACTTCAGGTCCAAAAATGATCATTTTAGACACATGCCACTTATATACATTAATCTTAACTAATGTGAAATAAGCACTTTGTACACAATTACAAACTGTGATTTTGGGCATACAATTCTAATTTAATTTTAATAAACTGATTGGCCCCCTGGAAACTATCAGCAGCAATAGTCTCCAGAATGAGACATAGTGCATCACGAGGAAGACAAAACAAAAAGTACCAGCTTGTACATCGGATTATTGTAACCCACTCTTTTCGCAATGCTCGAGTTGCGAGCAGTTCATACTTGTGAATGAACTGCTATAACTCAGACAAGAGTGATAACTGTATGTGCATAATTTAAAGTAATTGATATCATATTTAATCTATGCACTTAGAAAAGTCTTAACTGTTCCAAGTATTCACTAATCAAATCAACAAATGATCTATGTGCACCTGCAACTGTGTACAACAGGGATGTCTTAATTGTAATGGCATACAAAAGTGTATGAAAAACAAAATTACAGGAATTATACATTTTTCCCCCATAGATAATTTTTGCTACTGTTTCCAAAAAGACTTGACAGTGGAATTGCAGTAGCATTAACACTCAACACTAGAGTAGTGGGACATGTATTCACATCCACACCCACCAGACACTGAGCTACCCATGAACAGTCATTTGGATGTGGGAAGGCTTCAAGAGGAGGCAGGCACATCTCCAGGTGAAGGGACAGCCATGTCTGGGTCATTCATGTACAGCCTAGCAGTTGGTTTGCCAGCAGCACAGTAGAAGCATTGGAGCAACTTTTATTTCTCCCCAGCTGCTACAAATTGCATCTGAAATAGAGCCAAAAAGTGTTAAAGGAGAAAAACACTTTAAAAATAAAAAGTTCACCCTTACAAGAGAGAAAAAACTTGTAACTTATACAAATCACTGAAATAAAAACAGTCCAACTTACTTTGAGGCCTTTCTCCAAGATCTCCTCAGCTTTGGCACCACGGACAGTGCAGTGAACAGCAATCTTTTCATTTCTCCTGATACCAAAAGATCTCACAGTGTAGCGAGCTGATGGAGGACAAATGTTATTTGCTCCAAATTCAAAAGCATTTTAAAAATCAAGTTTTATAAAGCACAACCAGTGTATACAAACTTACCTTTGGAGAAGACAGGGGTTTGGCCAGTGAGCTGCTCAAGCACTTTGGCAGCTCGAGTAAGTCGATCACCACTTTCACCAACGCAGATATTCATACAGAGCTTTCTGATGCGGAGCTCACGCATAGGGTTTTCTTTCTTCTCACCCTGGTCCTAAAACAAGGGATCACCTTAGAAACAAAGATATATTTTGCTGACATTACAAGGTTTAGAGCTGACCACAGCAGCCTAGATGACAGCCATTTCTCTCCACCCTCTTCCCACCCCAACCCAAAATTATCACCTGCCATGCAATTTTGCTCCTGCACTTCTCCCACAGAGTTACAATGCTGCAGTCACTAGGATTTCAGTAAACATTACAGTAGATGCCTGAAATTTCTATACTTCATCCACTGTAACCTTGTAATACGATTATAAATTTCATCCTCCCCAAACTTGAGTTGTCTGGAGACAGCATTTTGAGTTATTCAACACCAGAATGAAGTACTGGTTGTTACAGGTATGTCACTGATGGTGAGAACAAAGTGTGACTTTTCCTTGTGTATTGGTACCAGAATGCTAAATAAATCTAACAGCACTGCAACACTAGTTTCCTGGTTCCACAACTTTGCATTCTGCCAAGATCGGAGAATCAGCCTGGATTCAGAACATCAGTAGCCATGAGTTCTATGTCCTGCACTCAGGATTCCAATTTTATTGCACACCTTTTTTGGTGGCATTATACTGATGACCTAGCATAGCAACATCAATCAAATTAAATACAACTCTTAAAAATCTGACTGTAAAAGTTATTAGGATGATTATACTTCTGTACACCAATATACAAGTCAGATTTAATAAGCCTACATTTCATCACACTTCTCCTATAGTAATTATTTTACATGTCTATGGTCAACTGAAATGGATAAAAACCTTCACTGATAGTGATTTTTGACAACTTAAACTGTATAATCACAAGTTGTGAGTTTTCTTCACGATTAAACTCTCTGCTCACAAGATCTTAGAAACTAGCTTCATGTACAGGTAAATTCAATTCATGCTTTAATAGAAACTGGAACTTATATTAAGAGCTACAGATCACTACTGTATAAAGACAACTTCCAATTCCTACAAAAACAGGAGTTTAGTTCTCTTAAACTGAACTAGAAGAGCTCAATAGGGCTTCATTACAGCAGCACCAAAACAGGAACTGTAATCTAAACCCCCATGAACAAGAAGCAGCCATTCAGCCCATCAAAGCAGATACTTTTGTTACTCAACCCCACCATCCAACTGCATTTCAAACATTTTGAATGCCCTCAATATCTTTTCCACTATTACCCTTGTCCAGCAGATGATTCCAAACTCCACCATTTAAGTAAAGAAATTCTAATGTCCATTAGTTTAAATTTATGCCCTCAGGTCCTTCCAGCCTGACTTACTATGACCTAATAATCTAGGAGGCTAACTCCATCCATATTTTTTAGTACATCTCAATGAGATTTCTTCCCACCCATCTAACATCCTCCTCTCTAAACCATAAAGCTTGAGCTTCTCTAATCTCTATGCAATTATGAACAACAGCCACTGGCTCCATTACTCTTATTTTAGTATCCTCTGCAAATATACAGCAGTTTCTAACATCAAAGTCATCTGCATGTAGATTAAAAACAGAGGTCCAGGCACTAAACTCTGCAGTGCTCCCACTCAACACCTACACCTGTCCCAGCCTAACACTACACCAAAGGAGTGCTCCGTTTCCTATTTTTAACCAACTTCTCATCCAGCCAAAAACAACTTGCATTTATATAGCGCCTTTAACATAGTAAAACGTCACATACATTAACGCTGGGTTCCCAAAAAGCAAAAATATACAAGTCAAAAATAAGTTAGTTTATTTTAATGGAAAAGTGTTATTCTGAATTTTAAAAGCAGAGAGTTTGGAGCAGACAAATTATTTAGGAAAACACCCACTAACATCGATAACAGGCGCTCTCCCAGCAACAGAGCTAATGTCGAGTTAGCTGTGGCCTAACTTGGCCTCCACAAGCTTCAGGTTGAGCGGCTTTCATTCCGGCCTATAATAAAAGTCAATGCGAGCAATGACCCGCCTCAAATATGAAGCCGATATATGATCCGTGAATATGAAACCGATAACGTTGGATACTTTTTTTTAAGCTTTACTTCGCTTACCGCCATGTTGGTGGAGGAGTAAAGGCCTCTACAGCACAAATCACGACATTTATTCAGGGCCTGAATCAAGAAGGGTCCAGAAGGTGAGCAAGATGATTCCTGGTGCACAACGTGTCTGATTAGCGCCACCTCTCCAAAGCCAGAAAATTACATCCTACATCCTCCTGAACAGTCTTTTGAATTTTTTTTATTATTATTGAATACCGACGCAGAAAGTTAGGAAAAGCTGACCATCAACTTCAAAAAAATTGACAGAGCCCTCAAAAAAACTGATAACTCAAAAACAAGTAATTATACTGAAAGTACAATGAGATATGGACTTGCATTGGAAGAAAAAAAGTGAAAGCCTGATTGGGGAATACAAGTAAGATTTATTTTCTATGGGAGCCAGGGAACATGCCTCCCCTTCTGAAAAATCTGATTCCTTGGTGCGCTTTCTAGCCTCTCAAAAAGGAGATCCTGAACATTTACCTGAGGAAGGAGGAAGTCTCCGAAAGCTTGTGAATTTAAAATAAAATTGCTGGACTATAACTTGGTGTTGTAAAATTGTTTACAATTCTCAAAAAGAAATCACAGTTAATTATTTTCTTTAAATTTCTTCCAGCCAGCATTGTTACACTGCGGCCGGGGTTCGCAGATTAATAAAGAAAAGGGTGGTGCCTTCAAAGATAAGTGATCATTGTATATTACTGTACTCAGTTTTAGGTTACATTGTCTTTGTTCATTAGGAAAGGTGTACTTGTAGCTCTTATGATGGCTCAGTTAGGAAAAAGCAGTGTGAAGTTGAGTGAAACAGATACTTGCTGTTCAGGCTCACACATGGCCACTTGATCAAGGTGTCAGAAAGCAAATGGTGCTTATGGAGCCATACCCCTATAGGAACTAAGACATTTTGGAGAGGAGGAAGGAAAAAAATTGTCAAAAAAAATTAAATGAAACGGGTATATTTCACATACCATGGGTAAATTTGCAAAATCAGTGGAATGCATGTCTCTACAAAAGATTTTTTTCTATTTCTTCCCCTCCTTTCCTCTCTTGAAGATGTTGACTTTTTGCTGAGGTGTCCTTTCAAAAGGCACTTGCCGACCTCTGGTACCTTGCCCAAGTGGCCATTACTTATGTGCGAATCTTGACACCTTCAGGAGAGGAGATGGAGGAATATTGGAAGTAAAAAAAAGTTTTAGGCTCAGCACCAATGCTCCCTCCTCCTCCCATAGTTAAATAATCTGTTGGCACTCACTGTTTAGGCTCACACATGAAGAATTGTCACTTAGCTAAGTAATATTGAAGGGCTATTGGTATGTGTGAATCTGTACTCCAGGATGAGTTGATTCTTTTTAGAGAGGAGAAAAATGAAAGGAAATTAAAAAAACACAAGTTAATAATATTTGAAGTCCAGCTCCTGTTACCTAAAGCAGAACAATGTTGGTGTAGGAACTTGCTGAGCCTACAGGCTCAAGGAGATTATGACGTAGAATTCTGATAAGTGGTGAAATTGGATAGTCTAATACACAATGTGTAATTGTAACATTTTAAGTCTCATTTGCTGTGCTGTGGTAGTTTCTGGGTTCCAGTCGGTAAGTGAATTTACAGGACACAAAAGTTTTAAACAAATCTATAGCTTTATTGAGAACAATTAAAAAGCAGGAAGAACAGAAAAAACAGAAGATACAAATAGAGTAAGATTAACATGACTTTACTTGCATGACCGGCTTACTGCCTGTGGCACTGCTGGCTTGATGATGATAAACCAATTATTTCAGGAATCTTCTGTCTAGCAGGCTTTAAACTCATTTTTCAAGTTTAAGAAAGTCTAAAATGGGGGGTGGGGACTCTGATTTTTTTTTCCCTTTTAAGTGTTTTATTAGGATTTTTTTGCCAATGATTAAATGTACAAAAGGAAAAGAGCTAAGGAAGAAATTGAATTGTGATTTCTGAATTTGTGTTTTGAATTGTGTAAAATATCAGGAATGCAGAAATAAGATCAATTTTCTGATCCTGGCAAAATTGGAACTTTGTGCTTGTGCTGACAGTGGAGGGGGGTTACACCGTCTGGTGTAAATTTCTAATTTAGCCCCCTCCCCTTAATTTGATTGGGCTCCTTGCGCATCGAAAACATACACAGGTGTCGGCCTAGAGGCTGGTGGCTGCAAATCAGAGAATGAGGCCAACCAGCTGTTGCTCACCCTTAAATGGGACCTGAAGGGTGCTACAGTTGGGTGAAGATGGAGATGCAGCAGACATATTAGCTGTCTGTAAGTCAGGCTCTAGTAGACAGCATAACTCAGGCACAGGCTCCCTTGTGAATTGGAGACAGCAAAGGCACGTCTCCACAGGCATGCCCAAGTCAGTGTGTTTGGGATTGAAAAATTGTTTCCTTGATCAATTCCAATTGGGTGCTAGATGTCTACGATGCAAGTGCAATTGTCTTTCCTCTCTCTGCCTTGATTCCTTACCACTGTGCTCTGGTGGTTTGGAAAGATCCTGTAGGATAAAAGGTTAGTGCTGTTGTTACCTTTACAACTACAGGGAGCAACATACCAGTCACCGACATAGTCTGAAGATTGGCCTGCAGCAGCTGACAAAGCTTTTTGTTTATTCTTTTACATATTCATTCTTGAGAAGTGAGCATCACTGGCAAGTCCGGCATTTATTGCCCATCTCTAGTTGCCATGAGAAGGTAGTGGTGGGTCTACTTCTTGAAATGCTGCAGTCCGTCCGCTTAGTCATTACTTTGCCGATGAAGTAGCCGGAGGTGCTGGAGTCACGTCTCCTCTGACATCCCCAGGTATGATGAAACTGGTTTGTAGATTTGGATCCTAGAGTATTACTGAGAGTTCACAAAGTCCACCTTGCATTAGCTATACTTTGTTCTGCAGCAGTGGTAGTGGCTGAGACTGCAGGCTGCAGAAAAAGGACCAAAAATGGATGCTTCTTCAAATGGAAGATCTACAATGCAGCAATATTGAAATGCCTAGCCCTCCAAAACTGCCTAAAAATTATCACTCGCTATCCTAAGGCAACCTACCTTTAAGAGCATGTATAAAGCCGGTCTGGCCCGTTTCTGAGGGAAGATTGGGTTTGTTTTCCAGCAGAGGAGGCTGAGGGGGGACATGATTGAGGTGTACAAAATTATGAGGGGCACAGATAGGATGGATACTAAGGAGCTTTTTCCCTTCGTTGAGGGTTCTATAACAAGGGGACATAGATTCAAGGTAAAAGGCGGGAGGTTTAGAGGGGATTTGAGAAAGAACTTTTTCACCCAGAGGGTGGTTGGAGTCTGGAACTCACTGTCTGAAAGGGTTGTGGAGGCAGGAACCCTCACAACATTCAAGAAGCATTTGGATGAGCACTTGAAATGCCATAGCATACAAGGCTACGGACCAAATGCTGGAATATGGGATTAGAGTAGACAGGGCTGATGGCCGGCGCGGACACAATGGGCCGAAGGGCCTCTATCCGTGCTGTATAACTCTATGACTCTATGACTCTAAGTTTGCTGTGAAACATTGAGAAATTTGGCGTTGGACCTCATTTGAATAATATCACTATGTGAAGTGGTCTTTTGCAAGGCTTCAGCAGGGCCTACTATTGCTTCACTAAATTGCCTGAAAATCAGGCCGGGTACAAATGTGTCTCACTGTCGAGACTCACACATGAAGAATGCCCACTTGAGCAATGTCCCGGTGCCTGTGGAACCATATCCCAGCAGTGCTTCAGAAATGGGGAAAGTTGAGGGGGGCAGTGGAAGACCTTAAAACTAAGAAGAAGGAAAAAGAATGAAAATCCACTTACTACATGGTTGGACTAGTTTGCCTACATAACGACAGTAATTCATTGTCTGTGAAATGCCTTGGAACATTTCTGAGAAATGTGATGGCGTGTTTTATAAATGCTTTTTGCTCTTTGTCTTTCTTTTTATCTTTTTTTTCTTTCTCGCTCTTTTTCTTTCTTTCCTTCCATCACTGGTAAAGTAACTAAAGTAAAACAGCTAAAAGATTGGACAAGTGATGTACCCCATCATAAATCAGCACCTTGAAGAAAGGAGAAATTGTGGGGAGAGAAGGAGAAGGTTTTGCGGAAGGTATCAGCATTTTTAAAAATAAAAACATGCATCTGATAGCAGGAGTGAAACTTCATGCACCATCAAAACCAACGCATCACTGATAAAACATTTTAAAGATTTTGACAAAAAATACAAAGATTAAAAAGATCACAAATAATGCTGCCAGTTTAACTAATAGGTGCTGACTCTGAGGTGCTAATGCTTCCTGTTGGTGTTCCTCTGGAGGTGCAAAAGCCAGAATATGATTTGCTTTTTGCTCCTTTAGCACCTTCAAGAGGAACTTTAAATTCTTTTGTGCAAAATTCTTCGAGTCAAATAAATTGTAAGTGGGCACAAAGAAGTGTTTCAGCTCTGACTTTTCTACGTGTTCAATGAAATCATCCAGGAAGTTGAGAAAGCATTCGTCCACCTTGGAGGCAGGCCATTGGTCATCCTTAGGTCTCCGGACCATGGAATGGAAGTATGCAGTCTTTACACAATAGGAATAGAGCTTAGACAGCTCCTGTGGGTACTGTTCCTTCAGGACATGGACAAGATATTTCATGAGTCTGAGACAGATTTTCCTGGGGGGAGAAATAGAACAAAAGAAAAAATGTAAATCCAGTACTATCATATCTATGGCAAACTATAGGAAAAATGACCTCTCTATAGATTCAGAAAGTTAAACAAAGAATGCTGGTAATTTAGACGGAAGGGCATTGAAAAATCGACAAGTAAAGGTTGAGCATAACTTAGGAAACTTGAAGCTCAAAATATTACATTACAATCTTGTTTTTTTTTCCTCTAGAACAAACCAAAATAAAAACATGGAAGCATTTCATTATCAAACATATTTTTCAATAGTTTTCTTGATGTGTTATTTCGGTCTGGGGAATGAAGTGGCGCATGTTTCACTGGGGGAGCATCTGGGGAACAGTGATCATAATATTATTAGGTTTACAATAGTTATGGAAAAGGACAAGGAACAATCAATTGTGAAAATGCTTAACTGGAGGAGGGCAAATTTCAGTGAGTTAAAAAGGGATCATGCTCAGGTGGATTGAAATAAAAATTAGTAGGTAAAGCAGTAATTGAACAATGAGAGGCCTTCAAGAAGGAGTTGGTTCGGGTACAGAGTAGATACATCCCTAAGAGGGGGAAAGAAAGGGCATGCAAAGCTAGAGTTCCCTGGATGACTAAAGATATAGAGATTAAAATGAAAGAGAAAAAGGAGGCTTGTGATGAATATAAGGTTCATAATACAGTAGAGAACCAGGCTGAATACAGAAAGTACAGAGGAGATCTATAAAAGGGAATAAGAGGGTCAAAGAGAGAGTATGAGAATAGGTTAGTAGCTAACATAAAATGGAACCCAAGCATCTTTTATAAACATATAAACAGTAAAAGGGTAGTCAAAGGAAGGGTGGGACTGATTAGGGACAAGAAAGGAGATCTTCTTGTGGAGGCAGAGGGCATGTCTGAGGCTCTAAATGAATACTTCGCATCCGTCTTCACTAGAGAAGAGGATGCCACCATTGTAGCAGTAAAGGAGGAGGTAGTAGCGATATTGGATAGGATCAAAATAGATAAAGTGGAGGTACTTAAAAGATTGGCAGTACAGAAAGTAGAAAAGTCACCCGGTCCAGATGGGATGCATCCTAGGTTACTGAGGGAAGTAATGGTAGAAATTGCAGCCACAATCTTCCAATCTTCCTTAGATATGGGGATGGTGCTGGAGGACTGGAGGATTGTAAATTTACACCCCTGTTCAAAAAAGGGGAGAGGGATAAACCTGGCAATTACAGGCCAATCAGCCTAACATCGGTTGTGGGGAAACCTTTAGAGACAATAATCTGGGACAAAAGTAATTGGCTCTTGGAAAAGTATGGACTAATAAATGAAAGTCAGCATGGATTTGTTAAAGGAAAATTGTGTTTGACTAACTTGATTGAGTTCTTTGATGAAGTAATGGAGAGGGTTGATGAGGGTAGTGCAGTTGATGTTGTGTATATGGACTTTCAAAAGGCATTTGATAAAGTACCACATAATAGACTTGTTAGCAAAATTAAAGCCCATGGGATTAAAGGGATAGTGGCAGCATGGATACAAAATTGGCTAGGGAACAGAAAGCAAAGAGCAGTGGTAAACGGTTGTTTTTTAGACTGGAGGGAAGTATACAGTTCCCCAGTATTAGGACAACTTCTGTTTTTGATATATATTAATGACCTGGACTTGGGTATGGAGGCTATGATTCAAAGTTTGCAGATGACATGAAACTCAGAAATGTAGTAAACAATGTGGAGGATAATAACAGACTTCAGGAGGACATAGACAGAATGGTGAAATGTGCAGACACATGGCAGATGAAATTTAATGCAGAGAAGTGTGAAGTGATGAGTTTTGGTAGGAAGAATGAGGAGAGTCAATATAAACTAAATGGTACAATTTTAAAGGGGATGCAGGAACAGAGAGACCTGGGCATGCACATACACAAATCTTTGAAGGTGGCAGGACAAATTGAGAAGTCTGTTAGAAAAGCACATGGGATCCTGGGCTTTATTAATAGAGGCATAGAGTACAAAAGCAGGGAAGTTATGCTCAACCTTGGTGGCTGAAGCAGATGGAGTTGTGACTTTCAAAAATAAATTGGATAAATACTTGAAGGGAAAAAAATCGCATTGCTTCAGGTTAGTCCTATTCCCCTTCCCAGAGCAGGGGAATAGAACTAACTGGATAGTTCTTACAAAGAGCCGGCATGGGCTCAATGGGCTGAATGGCCTCCTTCTGTGTTGTAACCATTCCATGATTCTATAACACTGGTTAGGCCTTAGCTGGAGTATTGTGTTCAATTCTGGGCACCACACTTTAGGAAGGATGTCAAGGCCTTAGAGAGGGTGCAGAAGAGATTGACTAGAATGGTGCCAGGGATGAGGGCCTTCAGTCATGTGGAGAGGCTGGAGAAACTGGGGTTGTTCTCCTTAGAACAGGGAAGGTTAAGAGGACATTTGGTAGAGGTATTCAAAATCATGAATGGCTTTGACAGAGTAAATAAAGAGTAACAGTTTCCAGTGGCATAAGGGTCAGTACCAGAGGACACAGATTTAAGGTGATTGGCAAAAGAGCCAGAAGTGACATGAGGAAACATTTTTTTTACAAAGTGAGTTGAAATGATCTGGAATGCACTGCCTGAAAGAGTGATGAAAGCAGATTCAATAGTAACTTTCAAAAGGGAATTGGATAAATACTTGAAGGAAAAATTTTTACAGGGTTATGGGGAAAGAGCAGGGGAATGGGACTAATTGGATAGCTCTTCCAAAGAGCCGGCACAGGCATGATGGGTCGAATGGCCTCCTGCTGTGCTCTACCTACTATGACACAATATAGGAATGCTGTAAAGTACATGTAACAATGGTGGAAAATGTAATGTGTTTTCATGGCTTTGCATTTAAATTGCACATAAATATAAACCTAAATTATATGTGGGCAATCCGAGATCGAGTTTTTTCAGCGATCATTTGTCAACCTTTTTTTATTACATTGTGTCACTAGCTCACATTGTTAGCATCAAATATTGTTTGTGGCACAATGGAAAAACAACAAAGGAAAAGGGTGGAAAATTGGAAGAAAAAATTTACATCAGTAGATGCTTGTGACCATTTCCAATGCTTTTGTTACCTCCAGACTCAACTATTTCAATGCTCTCCTGGCCAGCCTCCCATCTTCCACCCTCCATAATCTTCTGTTCATCCAAAACTCTGCTGCTTAACTTGCACCAAGTCCCGTTAACCCATCACCCCTGTGTTCGCTGACCTACATTGGCTCCCGGTCCAGCAACGCCTCGAATTTATGTATGTGTTTAAATCCCTCCGTGATATCGCCCTTCCCTAGCTCTGTAACCTCCTCCAGCCTTACAACCCTCCGAGAACTCTGCGTTTCTCCAATTCTGGCCTCTTGTACATCCCTGATTTTCCTTTGCCCCACTATTGGCAGCTGTGCTGTCTAGGCCCTAAGCTCTGTAATTCCCTCCCTAAACATCTCCGCCTCTCGTCCTTTAAGACGCTCCTTAAAACCTACCCCTTTGACCAAGCTTTTGGTCACCTGTCCTAATATCTCCTTATGTGGCTCGGTGTCAATTTCCGTCCGATAACGCCTTGGGATGTTTTACTATGCTAAAGGTGCTATATAAATGCAGGTTGTTGTTGTTTGTTGCTATGGTTACTCACCTGCAGCAGTGAGCTGCCCCCCTCTCACAACAATTCTTTGCGGAGCCATGATTCATCATTAAGATCTTTTCAATGTGAGAGAAGGAAATGCGCCAGGTCTCTGCAAAAACACACATAACATTGCTCAGAAAGTACTAATGTTAAACTTTACATTTTATCCCCATTGTCCCATACTTCTCTTCCCTGCCAAGTAGCTGGATGGGATATTATGACCCATGACGACTGTTGTGGCGGGTTCCCCTAATTGCCTAATAATGGACAAAATTAGGGGAACTGATAAATCAGTAATGTTTCATGGAGCATTCCTGGGTAGTAGCGCAACAACACTTAATGTGCTACCTGTAAATTGATCACTGATGGCTGCCAAGTGCCCAATTTGAAGCCCAATCTAAGTGTCAGTAAGTGACAATGTTTGTATGACAATCGTTTGATTTATGATACCGTTGGAAGATGTGTGTGGCAAGGATTTCAGCTGTATGTTGCATCTTGACTGTATGATCTGTAAAGCATGAGATGCAGTACAATGGCTGTACAGTTGAATGAGGGCTTGGCATGGGTAAGCAGTAAATATGAAACAGGTTTGGTATGGAATCTTGTGCCATCTACCTGGTAAGTGGTTCTTTGGGTTAGTTTTACCTTGCCAGGTTCCTTAAAGTGTGGCATCTTCTCCTGCATCTGTCCCCAGGTCTTGCAGCTATTGGAAGCAGCATTCAGCCTGGCCATTATCTCCTCTGAGGTATGGTGCACAACCACCCTCTTGAAAGAGGGCCCTGGAGTACCAAACAGGACAACCCTCCTCTCACCCAACATGAAGCAGAACGTCCTATGTGTCTTCCATCAAACAAGGTGTCAAGGAAAGTGCCACTCTGCCTTTTACCCACAGACTGAGTTATTCATCTTTTGAATCTAACCCATCATCTTTCCCCCCAATACGGCCCTTGCAAACAAAGCCTGCAAATTTTTTACAATCTTTTAGCCTCATATTTCTTACCTCTTTAATTTTGTGCAGCAGCCCTTTAAATATTCTGCAGGGCTCCTTTCATCATTCTCCTTGACTAAGGCTGTGCAGAGAACATGTTCAAATGAAGATTCATAATCTGGCCTTGCAGCACCTGGAAAAGCCATTCTGTGGGTATAGAATTTGGGCCACACACAGCAGTCCTGCTGGCTTTCTGGGCAAGATCACTCAATTAGCCCTCATATACTCTTATAGCAAGAAGGGTTTTTCTGCCGTATCTATAAGTTATAAGGGTCCTGATGGTCTCTTCACTGAAACTCATGTTAAGATGCCTCTGGACAAAATCTAAAGTTTGCGTGTGAAAGAGTAGCATTATAGATACATGAAGTGTGAGGTAATGCATTTGGGGAGGTCAAACAAGGCAAGGAAATAAATGGGAGGATACTGAGAGGTGCAAAGGAACAGAGGGACCTTGGAGTGCATGTCCACAGATTCCTGAAGGTAGCAGGACAGGTAGACAAAGTGGTTAAGAAGGCATATGGGATACTTTCCTTTATTAGCCAAGGCATAGAATATAAGAACAGGGAGGTTATGCTAGAACTGTATAAAACACTAGTTAGGCCACAGCTTGAGTGCTGTGTACAGTTCTGGCCACCACATTACAGGAAAGATGTGATTGCACGAGAGAGGGTACAGAGGAGATTTACAAGGATGTTGCCAGGACTGGAGAATTTTAGCTATGAGGAAAGATTGGATAGGCTGGGGTTGTTTTCTTTGGAACAGAGGAGGCTAAGGGATCATTTAATTGAGGTATATAAAATTATGAGGGGCCTAGATAGAGTGGATAGGGAGGACCTATTTCCCTTAGCAGAGAGGTCAATAACCAGGGGGCATAGATTTAAAGTAATTGGTAGAAGGATTAGAGGGGAGCTGAGGAAAAATGTTTTCACTCACAGGGTGATGGGGGTTTGGAACTCACTACCTGAAAGGGTGGTAGAGGAAGAAACCCTCATCGCATTTAAAAGGTACTTGGATATACACTTCAAGTGCCATAACCTACAAGGCTATGGACCAAGTGCTGGAAAGTGGGATTAGGCTGGGTAGCTCTATTTCGACCGGCACAGACACGATCAGCCAAATGGCCTCCATCTGTGCCATAAATTTTCTATGTTTTTATGTTTCTAAGAGAAAATCACATGGGTTGTGTTTGAAAAGTCTCCTAAAGAGTCAGACGTTGCTCAGATTTCCTTGTTACATATCTTACCTTATCCATGAAAGTAAAATTGAATGAAGAAGAATACGAATGCTTACTTTGGAAGCTTACAAAGGATATTGAGTACTTCTTAATGAGTTAAATGGGCCCAGTACTTTTATATGAAGCATTGACCTTCAAATTTACCTTTAAGATCTTCAGACAAAGCCCTCCTGCGTGGGTGTTTTGGCACAAAGTAAAATGGCTTATGTTTCAAATCCCCCTTTGTTTTTTTTCCGAGCCATTCATCAATATTCATGCCATCATTGGTACAATTTGGCCACTTCTGAGAAACTTCCAAACCAAGAACTAAATCAATGGAAATGTCCTGCTCTCCTTCACTGTCCTGCAGCAACATGGTCACGGCAGGGCTCCCCTGGGCTTTCCTCTGTAATTTCACCTTCCAGTTCTTATGGCAACCTACCCAACAACAGATACATACAGGATAAGCACAAATGGTGACAGACCATAGCAAGCTGTTTATTTTATTCATTACATTTGTCCACTCTTCTCTCCCCCTCCTCTCCTGAGGGTGATGATTCACAGTGGGGTAGCCCTCCATTGCTTTGCTAAAGTGGCCATTGCATCCTAACAGACAATTTCCATTAAGAATCACTGAATAGTGATCAGAGTGGGAATTGTTGCTGATATTTACACTCCCTAGCCAGGTGATGCAAGAACAATTATTATTTCACTACCACCATCCCTCCATCCTAGCTGAGATTGGCTAAAAGCACAGACTAGGATTGAACCCAGGACCTTCCCTCATTTGTATTACCTGATAATGGATGAGTTACTGTATTTATGCATTGAGCAGGAATGGAACCAAAGTCCTGACCAAAGGTACTGTAAATAGTTACAAAATAAATTTAATGTGAGTTGCTTGCCTCCATATTCAAGGCCTCAAGTCAGTAAAGGAGGAAGTTAATCGTGCACAGTGTGTTGGTACTGCACACACAAATCACAAGGTTGACGAGCAGGGCTGCTTATCACTTGAATTAGTTTGCCCGAATTGGACAAGCTTGGTCACTTCTCATCAGGCAACATTGTGTACTATGTAGAAATGAGTTCTTCTGTTTCCAGCATGAATTATAGTGCAGCACTAACAACGGCCAATGGGACGCCCAAGATGATTGTACACTCCTGGCGAGAGGACTGGTGAGTTACCAACGCGGAGTTAAAAGGGGGAAAACTTTTATCTTTGAGGGTAAAACCTCTAATTTTTCAGGTTATTTTCTCCTCTCTTTGCTGGTCTCCTACAGCCAGCTATCAACAACAGACAAGAGGGATGGATTACCTGTTTCTAGGCCTCTGCCAATGCTGGACTGAGCCAACCTTTAGAATATGGACAAAGAGGTTATGGGCTGATTTTCGCTCCATTTTTCCACAGAACATACAGCTGAGTTCTGAAACACAGCACTGTGGGAGATTGTGGATATAAACCCATGTCTCACTACTCAGCAGCACTTTGCACTGATACTCCAATAGGTTGTGCTACTGCAATGCCCCAAAATGGAAGAAATGAAAATAAATGACTGAATTGTTTAGAGCGCATGGTTTACAGAAAAATGCAACTTGGCGTTAAAAGGAACTGATTTTGGTTTTAAAAAAAACTGTCTTTTATATCTGTACAGGAATCTATTTTCCATTTCACAAAATTGCAAAACTAACCTTTGTACGATGTCTTAAGAAACTGTTTTATCAGTGTTCGTAGTTCTTCCATCATTTTCAATGGTGATATTGTTTCACAATCATCAAGTAAAAACATTTTCAGATCATTCCTTGGCATTCTACTAACAGTCAACTTGTACAAGACTCCAGAAAAGGCTTCCACTTCTGTCCACTTGATTCTAGGTAGTGGGATGGTCAGCATGATATCAAATTCATCAGGGTGAGAAATCTGGAAATAATCAAACAGAAAGGTAGAACAGAATTTTTGAAGATGTCACTGTCTTGTCCAGACAGATGGAGGAACATCTTCCCTTTCTCATGGTGGCTAAGATCATCAGTGAAATTTTTCAGCCAGACTCAAGCTAGTTCTTAATCAATGCAATTGCCCATGATTAAGCACTGAACTTAGATGAGATTAGGTGGTGTCTAAAATAGCACACATCTACAGCAGGGTGCTTTTTGATACAGTTGAAGCAAATTGTTGATACAGTGTAGAGAGAGCCAAGTTTCATCTGGAACTTTTTAATGTCAGTGGATGCAAATGGGAAAAAAACTTACTCAGCACCATCCTCCCTCATAGCACACAAACCAAAATTTTTACCTTTTTAAAAAAATGACCATTTAGTTTCCTGAATGGCTCAGTTGATGAAGCCAGCTTGTACCTAAACCAAGGAGACCAGTAGGCCCCATGTTCGATTCCCAGTCTGCGCTGTATAAGCTGATGTCAGCCAGGGTTACAGTAGGGATATTACAATTGATGCCCCAGAGCGAGGGAGGATAAAAAAT
Source organism: Heptranchias perlo (assembly GCF_035084215.1). Lineage (NCBI taxonomy): Eukaryota > Metazoa > Chordata > Chondrichthyes > Hexanchiformes > Hexanchidae > Heptranchias > Heptranchias perlo. The sequence goes on from NC_090350.1 coordinate 22,831,635, forward strand.
CAGCCAGGATTCCCAGACCTGATCACTGTGCAGTTACCCAGATAGCAACTGTGCAAGTCTGGAGATATCAGGTGAGGACAGGATCAGGATTGGACGTAATGGCTCTATGGTGGAATAGCCCATCAACATTGACTGTTTACGGTCAAATGTGAAGAATGGCTACTTGGACGAGGTATTAAAGGTGCCTGTGATCTATACCCCTGGTGGAGGCACCACCATTAGGAGAGGAAAGATGAAAATTGTCAAAAAAGTAGGTTGTATTTAAAAGAATCTCAGGGCTATCTGACATTGGCAGATGAAAAGTTTATTTTTAAAGTTATTTTCTCAGCTTGTTTTGACCCAGCGACGATGAAAGAACGGCGATATATTTCCAAGTTGGGATAGTGTGTGACTTGGAGGGGAACATGCAGGTGGTGTTGTTCCCATGTGCCTGCTGCCCTTGTCCTAGGTAGTAGAGGTCGCGGGTTTGGGAGGTGCTGTCGAAGAAGCCTTGGCGAATTGCTGTAGTGCATCCTGTAGATGGTACACACTGCAGCCATGGTGCGCCGGTGGTGGAGGAAGTGAATGTTTAGGGTGGCCAATCAAGTGGGCTGTTTTGTCCTGGATGGTGTCGAGCTTCTTGAGTGTTGTTGGAGCTACACCCATCCAGGCAAGTGGAGAGTATTCCATCACACTCCTGACTTGTGCCTTGTAGATGGTGGAAAGGCTTTGGAGAGTCAGGAGGTGAGTCACTCGCAGCAGAATACCCAGCCTCTGACCTGCTCTTGTAGCCACAGAATTTATGTGGCTGTGTCTAGGATGTTGATGGTGGGGGATTCAGCGATGGTAATGCCGTTGAATGTCAAGGGGAGGTGGTTAGACTCTCTCTTGTTGGAGATGGTCATTGCCTGGCACTTGTCTGGCGTGAATGTTACTTGCCACTTATCAGTCCAAGCCTGGATGTTGTCCAGGTCTTGCTGCATGCGGGCATGGACTGCTTCATTATCTGAGGGGTTGCAAATGGAACCGAACACTGTGCAATCATCAGCGAACATCCTCATTTCTGACCTTATGATGGAGGGAAGGTCATTGATGAAACAGCTGAAGATGGTTGGGCCTAGGACACTGCCCTGAGGAACTCCTGCAGCAATGTCCTGGGGCCGGGATGATTGGCCTCCAACAACCACTACCATCTTCCTTTGTGCTAGGTATGACTCCAGCCACTGGAGAGTTTTCCCCCTGATTCCCATTGACTTCAATTTTACTAGGGCTCCTTGGTGCCACACTCGGTCAAATGCTGCCTTGATGTCAAGGGCAGTCACTCTCACCTCACCTCTGGAATTCAGCTCTTTTGTCCATGTTTGGACCAAGGTTGTAATGAGGTCTGGAGCCGAGTGGTCCTAGCAGAACCCAAACTGAGCATCGGTGAGCAGGTTATTGGTGAGTAAGTGCCTCTTGATAGCACTGTCGACGACACCTTCCATCACTTTGCTGATGATTGAGAGTAGACTGATGGGGCGGTAATTGGCCGGATTGGATTTGTCCTACTTTTTGTGGACAGGACATACCTGGGCAATTTTCCACATTGTCGGGTAGATGCCAGTTTTGTAGCTGTACTGGAGCAGCTCGGCTAGAGGTGCGGCTAGTTCTGGAGCACAAGTCTGGGAGACCAGAAACACTGTCGGGAGCCCAACACATTTATTGTAAATAGCCTGACCCTAAAAGATTCACTTGGATCAGGGCGGAGTGAGATGGGGAAAGCACAAACCCAGTCCCACCACTGATCTGGTAGGATTACTGATGGATCAGAAAATCCAGGCCTCTGTTCTTTAAATCATTTTTCTCCTTTCCCCCACTCCCATGCCTGTACTAATGCTACTCTTTCAAGTAACACCATGTGTGAGGACAATCCAGGTTCACATGCTCTCTGATTTTCTACCCTTCCCTTTCTTGCCACCTTCCCCGGTTAAAATGTAGGGAATTAAATGCGTGAACCTGAGACTTATCAATCTGTAACCACAATGCTCCATTACATCAGCGTGTATTATTTAGTGTATTGACCAACCTTAACAAATTCATAGTAGCTTCCAGCGGTCAGCTTTTTAACTTCTTTGAAACATGCATATTTCTCATTATTCCGAAGAAAGCAAATGAGCTGGTCGACCAAGTCATTGATGATTTCAGCAGCCAATTTTCTTTCTTCAGGTTTGATGGTGAGCTTCTTTGCCATCAACCGAATCCTTTTACTGAGCTCTTTTTCTTGTAATATTATAGCAGGAGTTGTCTCCACTGATTCCTCTCGTCCCAGTGTCTCTATCGGCCCGTGGAACCGTTGTCTTGGTGGAGGATCAGCTTCAGCACTTTGGAAACGTATGACCTTGTTATTGCTGTGTGGAACCCACTCACTCGTCATTCTCAGGTTAGAATTAGTTGAACAACTGCAAGAATACAAGCAACACAAAATAAAGTTTCTAATTGGTGAAGGAGGGTTCTTCGATGGTTCAGTTAGTAAAATTAGCATGTATCTGAACCATACAGAAGGTCCCAGGCTCAATCTCCAGATTGCGCTGAGTTAGCTGATACAATTGGTTTCAGGCAACCAAATAAAATAACATTCCAGGTTAACTTTTTCTGTACCCTTAACAATCTTATATATCTCTGTAAGATCATCACTCTGATGCCTCCTTTCCAAGCTGAAAAGCCCCAAGTTAATCCAATCTATCGTCATAACTCAGACCCCTGACGCTTATGGCTTTTCTCTGCTCTACCCCCAGCACTTGAAAGTCTCTAGAACTAGACGCAGTATTCAAGGTGCGGTCTGACCAAAGCACTCTACAGTTTGATCATTACCTCCTCTGACTTGCATTCCATTGTATTGGATATGTAGTTTAACATCTTATTAGCTTTGTTGATTGCTGCTCTACAATGGTTGAACATATTTAGTGCTGAATCTACTAAAGCTCCTGGGTCTCTTTAAACTTCATCCGTAGCTATTTCAATACCATTCACGGAGTGTGTGCGGCATCGATTTTTTCTTCCTATGTGTAGCACTTTAAATTTGTTTGTATTAAATTTCATCTTCCATTGTTCTGCCCACTTACATGTTTTGTCCAACTCATTCTGTAATTTCTGAGCCGCCACCTCCAACTTCACTGCCCCGACTAATGTGGAATCATCTGCAAATTTGACCACTTTGCATTGAGTTTCTGAAACCTGGTCATTTATGTAAATTAGAAACAGTAGTGGTCCTAGCCTGAGGTATGACACTCAGTGGCCTCGATATTAACCCCCCCACCAAACCATGATGTGTGGGAGAGGGATGGGGCGGGGGGGTTAAAAATTTTAAAACGGGGAACGCGCCCCAGCCTGCTGCATACGCACCTGCCACATTTTTACGCTGACGGGTTGTATGCTGAGCAAGTGTCCCATCCTGGAGAGGCAGGACACTTCATTAACATATTTAAATCAGGCTCCCACAGTGCAATTGGGAGTCCAATTTAAATTTAACAGTTGCCACGCAGGTTTCTCAGGGTTGGGGAAACCCAGCAGTGAAAGGGAGGCGGGAGCTGCTAGCTCAAGAAGGTAAGTGCCTTTTGCAGCACTTCTTGTGGACCAGGAGGAGCAGGAGTGCTCCGCCCGGCCCCTCAAGGAAGCTTTGGCTTCCCCTCTGCCAATCGCGGCGACTCTCTCCCCGATTGACGCTCTCTTCCCCCCTCCCCCCCAACCAAGTCTCGATCTCTCGCTCCCTCCCAATTGCGCCCTCTTCCCCTCCCCAATACCCGATCTCTCTCTCCCTCCCTCCCGATTGCCTCCCTTTCCCCCCCCGCCCCAAGCCCCGATCTCTTGCTCCCTCATTCCCGATTGCCGAGGACCGTCCCCTATGGGTCCCCGGCTGCAGCCTCCTGCCACTGGTTTTCCCGCCCGGCAGCCGGCCAGCCCGTCAATTTTTTTTTTATTCGTTCATGGGATGTGGGCGTCGCTGGCGAGGCCGGCATTTATTGCCTATCCCTAATTGCCCTTGAGAAGGTGGTGGTGAGCCGCCTTCTTGAACCGCTGCAGTCCGTGTGGTGACGGTTCTCCCACAGTGCTGTTAGGAAGGGAGTTCCAGGATTTTGACCCAGCGACAATGAAGGAACGGCGATATATTTCCAAGTCGGGATGGTGTGTGACTTGGAGGGGAACGTGCAGGTGGTGTTGTTCCCATGTGCCTGCTGCTCTTGTCCTTCTAGGTGGTAGAGGTCGCGGGTTTGGGAGTTGCTGCAGTGCATCCTGTGGATGGTACACACTGCAGCCACTGTGCGCCGGTGGTAAAGGGAGTGAATGTTTAGGGTGGTGTATGGGGTGCCAATCAAGTGGGCTGTTTTGTCCTGGATGGTGTCAAGCTTCTTGAGTGTTGTTGGAGCTGCACTCATCCAAGCAAGTGGAAAGTATTCCATCACACTCCTGACTTGTGCCTTGTAGATGGTGGAAAGGCTTTGGGGAGTCTGGAGGTGAGTCACTCGCCGCAGAATACCCAGCCTCTGACCTGCTCTTGAAGCCACAGTATTTATATGGCTGGTCCAGTTAAGTTTCTGGTCAATGGTGACCCCCAGGATGTTGATGGTGGGGGATTCGGCGATGGTAATGCCGTTAAATGTCAAAGGGAGGTGGTTAGACTCTCTCTTGTTGGAGATGGTCATTGCCTGGCACTTATCTGGCGCGAATGTTACTTGCTACTTATGAGCCCAAGCCTGGATGTTGTCCAGGTCTTGCTGCAAGCGGGCTCAGACTGCTTCATTATTTGAGGGGTTGCGAATGGAACTGAACACTGTGCAATCATCAGTGAACATCCCCATTTCTGACCTTATGATGGAGGGAAGGTCATTGATGAAGCAATTTGGCCGGCTGCCAGGCGGGAAACAGAAGAAAAATATTATAATGAGATCCTGCTGTTAAATTTGGCAGGACCTCCACCTTGCCAGGGTTTCCCCCGCTACCCGCCCCCCGAAAATATTGGGGCCAGTATATCTGCCACCAGTTTGACATAACTCCTCTAACAAGTTGTTTCCTTCCCATCAGCTAGTTTCTTATCCATTCCCAGGGTCCACCCTGAGTCCCCACAGCTTTGAGTTTAATTAATAGTCTTTCATGTGGATCTTTATCAAAAGCCTTTTGGAAGTCGAGGTACACCTTGTCATAGGGCTTATCACAGTACCACGGTCATTTCCTCAAAGAAGTCGAGGAGACTGGTCAGGCAGGATTTTCCTCTTCTGAATCCATGCTGCCTGCTGTTAACTAGGTTATTGTTGTACAGATGATCATCAAGCTTACTCCTGAATCAATTCCATTATTTTACATAGAATGGAAGTAAGACTAATAGGTCTCTAGTTGCCTATGTCTGTTTAGTCACCATTTTTGAATATAGGCACCACATTAGTCTGTTTCCAATCTACAGGTACCTCCCTGGTGTCCAATTACTTCCTCATAATGACTGTCAATGCCTCCCTAATCTCTCTCAGCACTTTGGGATAAACACATCTATCCCTGGAGATTTATTTCTTGTCTCGAACTTCCATCTCATATATGGTGAAGAGTCATTGATTATACTTGGGATATCTTTGTATGGAGAGTGTTTGGTGCTCATGCCTTCTCTTGTAAGTGCTTGGAGAAAGTAGCCATTCAGAATATTTACTATTTTGTGTTCATCCTCAGTTGTACAAACCATTTTTCCTTTTTATTTCATTTATAATTTGTTTGTTAATCCATTTAGGGTTTTGTTTGCTTCGTCAGAGTTTGTTGGTTTTGGGAATTAATTTATCCGCATAATCAGCATTATACTTTAAAGGTGTTCCACCAGTCTTCTATTGATTCTACTGTTCCCTCATTTAGTTCTTTTAAAGTTATATACCTAGGTCCCGGTTGTAGGTATTTTTGACTCCCCAGATCATATTAACCTTTATCTTTCTGTAGCTGCTGTACATTTTCTGGGTCATTAATAAATGCCAGATCGAGATGAGCATTGGCTTATGGCCTCGTTGACACACTGGGTCAAGAAGTAGTCATGTGCTACATCTACCAACTCTGACTTGGGTTTTCCCAGTTTACATTACGTTGTTTGAAGTCTCCCATTAAAATAACTTTCTTGCTTTTATATATCCTTCTAGTCTTTTCCAGAGCAAAATTAACCTTCTTCTTATGATGCCCAGATAGTCTACAGCAACCCCTAGAGTTAGCTTGGATGTTTTAGCACTAGAATAGTTTTGAAGCTTGGTTTACCTCTATAAATGACATTCCATTCTTCATTATCATCATATAATCTCTATATTCCTAAATTAACTATAAAAAAGTACATTTGGGTAGATTAGTAAAGAGTCTCAGAAATGTTTGAGTCTGACATTGTTATGAATCTGCACTCCACTTATAATAAAATCACCCTGCTCAGAGCCAAGCCAATGGCTCAGAGGTAAGAGTCTCCTACTTTAAGTCACATATACATAATGGTCCCAGATTCAGCCCTCAGTCTGTGCTGTTAGCTGATCTCAGTAGTTGCAGTGACAGTGATAGGGTCACTACAATTGGCCGCTGTACCCTGCCTTAAGTAGGGTTTACACTCTTGATTGGTCTATAGAAACCTCTACTCCAAGTCCATATGTATACAGAGAGTGAGAATGGGACCAGGGTAGTTAACATTTGGATAACTTACCAGAACTCACATTCAAGGCTCACACAAGAATAATAGCTACTTGGGCCAGTTACCACAGGATGACTCAGTCTGTGGAATCGTACCCCAATGAGAAAGGCAATCGGGTAGATTTTCCAATCAGTTACATATGATTAATGGGCATAAAATGGCACATGTTGGGTGAAGTGATTGGAAAAAAGAGCAGAGATCCATTAGGCCAGATTTCTGTCCATTTAGTACCCCATCTAATTTTCTGGTCTGGTTTTATACTGGTGCCAGAAGAGCATACCAGGTTACAGTTAATTATATTAAAATGAGGCCCAACTACATCATTTAAATGTCCACACAATTTCCTAGCATTTCCACTAATATCATGCTCAGTCATCTAACCAACCATATAAAATAGCTGCCCAGGGCCACAGAGGTAGGCTGCTTATGGAAATGCATTTAAAGAGCTCTAGAGTAAGATCTGTAGTTTTTTTGAGGCTGAATCTATCTCCATTTAGTTGGTCGGAAGGCTTTCTGCCAAGTGTTCTGACACTGCCATTTCTTTACTATGTGTTCAATATTGGAACAATGGGTTTCCCAAAGGGATTGTCCCTTATGTATTTTGGAAGAAGAAGAGGAGGAGCAGTGGAGGGATACCAGGCAGCTCAGGCAGCACCAAAGGAAAATTGTGCCCATCTACTGGTTTCTTCTCACTCACATTTATAGGCAGAGACACACCTATCTGCCAATGACCATGTGAAACTGGAGACACGGCGTCTGATTAGCAGACAACCAAATGCAGAGCTGTCATCTGCTGCAAGGAAACCTGCAGCTTACATGCTGCACAAGGTTGGCACTGCCGATGGCTGTAACACTCAGTTATAGCTTCAAGTGCTCTTCTTCCACTTCTTTCCAGACATGATCAACAAACAATTTGCATTTATATAGTATCTTTAACATTAAAAAAAATCCCAAGGTGCTTCACAAATGGAAATAGATAGGGAATGGGATGCCACTCCCATGGGGTGAAGAATGACCGGAAGCCTGGTCTAAAAGATGCATTTTAGTTCAGTGTTGTCTTGTTTGGAGGATGCCCTGCAGTAGGAAACAGGGCCATCCTCCTCACAATCACTTCATTCACCAACCATGATACAGGTGGTTGGACTGTAGCCAGCACACCATCAATGGAAATCAACGGAAATTAAAATCGGATGGTTTTTTAATGGGCGGCGATCCGTAAAGTGAGTTTTATACCTGGGCGGCTAGTTGAAAATCTTTGTTTCCTGTCTCCAGATTTATTGTGCCAACCAATTTTGTTCCCCAAACAATCTTTGCAAATGTTGAAATATGCATTAAAATATTTGCAGTAAAGGCTAACAACATTTTTATCTTTATATGTAGTCACTTATATTTAAGTGGTTGCAGCCCTTTAAACGTATCCATCCTCTCTTGTGAGCAGTCCTTTCAAAGCAATTTACATGTGATTTGCCCCCACCCTGGCAAGTTTTCAAAGACAAGCCAAATATAGGATGGAAGTTCACCTACACTTTATAAATGAAGTTGACTCCACCAAACAGATGTACACTGGAAAGGTCACACCTAGCAGCTAATTAAATACAACATTTAGCCTTCCTGAAGATAGTGATAGCAAAACCTAACAGTTGACTTGGAACTTTCTTTTAGGTAGTGCCATTGCAAATCTATCTGTTGATGTTCTTCCAGCTCCCTCCCACATGCGGTTGGATGAATGGTGTTTGGACACCTCCCTCTGGGTGAAATGATCACATCATTTCTCTGAAGCACTTTCTTCAAGGAGAAAATGAAACTGACTGAAGCACCAAAGGCTTTCCTGAATTTTTTTTTCACTGTTTTCTCATCCCCTCTCCTTAGTGTTAAGTTCTTGCTGCTGTCCAGTTGCATGAGTATTGGTCCCTCTCCAGTATCGCTTACAAGTAACCACTATTGATAAGTGAGGCTTGTCAGTGTGTCTTGGTAAGATAATGAATATTCATAAATTAAAGTTTAGAGGGTACCAGTTTAGTGTGTTGGAGCAGCGATGCACTTATGGTCAAATGTGGGTTCATACCATTAGTTCCAGCACTGATGTGGGACTTAGCTGTGTCATTACTGAATGCTGAGTGGAGACTAGACACTTTTCTACAGGGAGGAACAGAAACCAGGGGAATGGAGGGAGGATTAATCACTTGGTTGCACTCGTTTACTATTTGCAACTAGTTCAGAGCAGCATGGCAGAAGCCTGAATAAAGCTGCTCACCTGTTCTCTTGGAAACTTGGGGAGACTAGGGGAATGCAGAGACAACAGAGGGATCTTACCCTTCAAAAATATATATATTTTTAAAAACATTTTGCCTCAGCTGATTGCAACAAATATTTATCTAATACAGAGTAAATACACAAGCTAAAAAATCAAACTCTTTTTGGAATATTGATAGTAAACCCATACCGTACAAGTTGGCTTTGTTCTTCCGATGGCTATCTTCAACTTAATGCCAATAAGGGTGCAGTTTTATCTAATTCCTTCCTGTTTCCTCCTACCTGCAGGTTCTGACGTCAGTGATCGTAAGATTCTGTCTCCAGATCACTGGCTTTGAAGTAGTAACCTCCCACAAAAAACTTAAGTTGTGAAATGACAGTGGGGCAGACAAATGTTCTCTGTCTCCTCAATTAAAAACATGATGCAGAATTATGCAATTTAGTTGCATCACTATAAAATTCCTATCTGACGTCTGTCTTTTTATTTTAACCTTTTATTAAAACTATTTGTGATTTTCAACAATATAAAATAAGAATAGCAGTAGGAGCACCCTAATGACTTTGTGGTATAGGAGTGTTGTCCAGTAGAAATTGCTGACTAGCCGCAGGCATTGTTATGGTTACACCGTTTTAGCCACTTGCACTAATTTTAGTAGCAAACGCCTTATATAAGCTACAGGTAAATGCACTTTAAGTGTATATTTACTTAACAAACATCAATCATCATTCAGTCTTTGGCCTAGAAATTGGTTCGCACACAACGTGCATAGGCAATTGGCCTAATGCCTGTTTCAGGAGGGGACCCTGGATGACTATAGGGCGCCCTAACTAATATAGCGTGTGGCACATACCCAGCTCGGAATGAGGACGTGCACACTGCATGCCATACTGGACCATTCAGCGCCCATTTTTGTCTGAAAAACAGATGTTGTTTGATCCAATTTCTAGGCCATTTTCTTTCACCAAAGTTTGAACTTCTAGCATGAATTTATCAGACATATCACAGCATTAGTGCATCTTCTAGGTTTTTGTCCGGCAGTTGTGAGCGCTACTTTAACTTCATCAGTGATTGCTGAGAATGTTGACTCGCGCAATGAGACAGCCAGACCCACCACTGCTCTCCATCAGAACGTGGTTGGATGCTGCTTGCCCTTTGCCATGACGTGCCATGTTGGCGTGCATTCAAAACAGTTTTCTGCAGCAATAGGTTCTAGATCCATCAAGAGGGCAGGCCATACTAGATTTAGTAATGAGTAATGAACCATACTTAGATGAATGTTCCCTTACTGTTAGATTATTATGATCGAGTTCAATGTAGTGTTTGAATGGGAAAAAAGTGAGTCAGCTGCTAAGATTCTAGACTTGGGTAAGGCCGACTTTAATGGGATGAGACAGAGAATGTCCACAGTAAACTGGGCAAATCTGTTAATGGGTAAAACGACTGTGGGAAATGTTTAAAGAAACATTTAACGTGATACAGAATCCGTTTATACCCCTGAGGGGCAAGAACTCTAATTACCAAAAAAAACAGACATGGATAACTAAAGAGCTAAGGGACAGTATAAGACATAAGTAAAGGGCATACAAAAAGGCAAAAAATGGCATAGATCCTGGCGAATGGGAAAGATACAAAGATCAACAAAGGGTCACAAAACAGATAGTAAGAGCTACAAAAAGAGAATATGAAAAGAAACTTGCAAGGGATATCAAAACCAATACGAAGAACTTTAAAAGTTACATTAGGAAAAAGAGGGTGGTCAGGAGCAGTGTTGGCCCCTTAAAAACTGAAAGTGGGGATATTGTCATTGACAATGGGGAAATGGCAGACATGTTGAACAATTACTTTGCGTCAGTATTTACAGTAGAAAATCCCAAGAAAACTAATATTGAATCGGGGACAGGGACTCGATAAAATTAATATAAGTAAAGCAGCAGTAATGGAGAAAATAATAGCACTAAAGAGTGACAAATCCCCAGGACCAGATGGTTTCCATCCCAGGTTTTAAAGGAAGTAGGTGAGCACATTGCGGATGCCCTAACTATAATCTTTCAAAGTTCTCTAGATTCAGGAACTGTCCCTCTAGATTGGAAAATTGCACATGTCACTCCACTTTTTAAGAAAGGAGAGAGAGGGAAACCAAGGAATTATAGACCAGTTAACCTAACATCTGTTGTGGGGAAAATGCTGGAGTCTATAATTAAGGATAGGGTGACTGAACACCTTGAGAATTTTCATTTAATCAGAGAGAGCCAGCATGGATTTGTGAAAGGTAGGTCGTGCCTGACAAATCTGATTGAATTTTTTGAAGAGGTGACTGAAGTAGTGGACAGGGGAATGTCAATGGATGTTATTTATATGGACTTCCAGAAGGTATTTGATAAGGTCCCACATAAGAGACTGTTAACTAAGATAGAAGCCCATGGAATCGAGGGAAAAGTACGGACTTGGTTAGGAAGTTGGCTGAGCGAAAGGCGACAGAGAGTCGGGATAATGGGTAGGTACTCACATTGGCAGGATGTGACTAGTGGAGTCCCGCAGGGATCTGTCTTGGGGCCTCAATTATTCACAATATTTATTAACGACTTAGATGAAGGCATAGAAAATCTCATATTTAAGTTTGCCGATGACACAAAGATTGGTGGCATTGTAAGCAGTGTAGATGAAAACATAAAATTACAAAGGGATATTGATAGATTAGGTGAATGGGCAAAACTGTGGCAAATGGAATTCAATGTAGACAAATGTGAGGTCATCCACTTTGGATCAAAAAAGGATGGAACAGGGCACTTTCTAAATGGTAAAAAGTTAAAAACAGTGGATGTCCAAAGGGACTTAGGGGTTCAGGTACATAGATTATTGAAGTGTCATGAACAGGTGCAGAAAATAATCAATAAGGCTAATGGAATGCTGGCCTTTATATCTAGAGTACAAGGGGGCAGAAGTTATGCTGCAGCTATACAAAACCTTGGTTAGACCGCACCTGGAGTACTGTGAGCAGTTCTGGGCACCGCACCTTCGGAAGGACATATTGGCCTTGGAGGGAGTGCAGCATAGGTTTACTAGAATGATACCCGGACTTCAAGGGTTAAGTTACGAGGAGAGATTGCACAAATTGGGGTTGTATTCTCTGGAGTTTCGAAGGTTAAGGGGTGATCTGATCGAAGTTTATAGGATATTAAGGGGAACAGATAGGGTGGATAGAGAGAAACTATTTCCGCTGGTTGGGGATTCTAGGAGTAGGGGGCACAGTCTAAAAATTAGAGCCAGACCTTTCAGGAGCGAGATTAGAAAACATTTCTACACACAAAGGGTGGTAGAAGTTTGGAACTCTCTTCCGCAAATGGCAATTGATACTAGCTCAATTGCTAAATTTAAATCTGAGATGGATAGCTTTTTGGCAACCAAAGGTATTAAGGGATATGGGCCAAAGGCAGGTATATGGAGTTAGATCACAGATCAGCCATGATCTTATCAAATGGCGGAGCAGGCACAAGGGGCTGAATGGTCTACTCCTGTTCCTATGTTCCTAACAGTAATCATAATATGATCAAATTTAATGTTAGGTTTGAAAAGAAGAAACTTAACACAGTTACTAAGATTCTAGATTTTGGTATGGCTAACTTTAACGGGATGAGACAGAGACTGACTACAGAAAACTGGTCAAAACTGTTATCGGGTAAAACGACAGATGAACAGTGGGAGGTTTTCAAAAATGAATTTAGCTTAATGCAGGACCAGTATATACCCCTAAGGGGCACGAGCTCTACTTACCAAATAAAACAGTCATGGTCGACAAAACAGGAGAGAAATAACATAAAACTAAAGAAAAGAGCATATTAAAGTGCAAAGAATAGTGTAGATACAGAGGGCAGGAGAGATATAAAGAACAGCAAAGGAAGACAAAAAAGATAGTAAGAACTGCAAAAAGGAAATACGAAAAGAAACTTGCGAGGGATATCAAGATTAACACAAAAAGTTTTTACAATTATATTAGAAGAAAAAGGGTACTCAAGGGTAATGTGGGCCCTTTACAAACAGATGCGGGTAATATTGCAAATAAAAATAAGGAAATGGCAGACTTGTTGAATAATTACTTTGTGTAAGTCTTCACAGTATATACCTGACATTCCAGGGAAACTAATAATGAATCAATGACTGGAACTCACTAAAGTTAACATAAGTAAGAAAATGGTATTAGAAAAAATAAATTACACTAAAGACTGACAAATCCCCAGGACATTAATGTTTTCACCCCAGAGTTTTAAAGGAAGCAGGTGAGGAAATTGCAGATGCTTTAGCTATAATCTTCTAAAACTCTCTTGATTCAGGAATTGTCTCTTTAGATTGGAAAATTGGAAATGTAACTCCATTATTTAAGAAAGGTGAGAGAGAGAAATCAGGAAGTTATAGACCTGTTAGTCTAACATCTGTTGTGGGGAAGTTATTGGAATCTATAATTAAGGAAAGTGTGACTGAGCACTTAGAGAAATTTGAGCTGATTAGAGAGTAAAGGGGTAGGTCATGTCTAATGAACTTAATTGAATTTCTTGAGGAAGTAACTAAAGTAGTAGACAGGGGAATGTCTATGGATGTAGTTTATATGGATTTCCTGAAGTATTCGATAAAGTTCCACATAAGAGATTGTTAGCTAAAATTAAAGCTCATTGAATTGAAAACAAATTCTTGACCTGGTAAGGATTGGTTTGGCGGTAGAAAACAGAGGGTAGGGGTAATGGATATGTACATGAATTGGAAGGAAGTGACCAGTGATGTCCCACAAGGGTCTGTGCTGGGGCCTCAACTATTCGCTATATTTATTAATGACTTAGATAACACAATAGAGAGCCACATATCTAAGTTTGTCGATGACACAAAGATGGTGGCATATTAAGTAGGGTAGATGGGAGCATAAAATTACAAAGAGACGTTGATGGTTTAAGTGAGTGGGCAAAACTGTGGCAGATGGATTTCAATGTAGATAAGCATTAGAACATCCATTTGGACCAAAAAAGGATAGATCTGAGTATTTTTTTTAAATGGTGAAAAGCTAGCAACAATGGAGATCCAGAGAGATTTAGGGGTCCATGTATACAGATCACCAAAATGTAGTAGTCAGGTACAAAAAATAATCAAAAAGGCTAATGGAATGCTAGCCTTTATAACTAGGGGGCTAGAATATAAAGGGGAAGTTTTGCTACAGCTCGACAAAGCCCTGGTTAGACCACATCTGGAGTCCTGCGAACAATTCTGGGCACTGCACCTTAGAAAGGATATATTGGCCTTTGCAGGGATGCAGCGCAGATTTACCAGAATGTTATCAGGGCTCCAAGGGTTAGATTATGAGGAGACATTATATAAACTTGGCTTGTATTCCCTGGAATATAGACATTTAAGGGGTGATTGGATTAAGGTTTTAAGATCTTGCAAGGAATTGATAGAGCAGATAGAGAATAACCTTTTCTGCTGGTGGGAGAGCCTAGGACAAGAGGACTTAACCTTAAAATTAGAGTCCGGCCATTAAGGAGGGTAGTTAGGAAACACTTCTTCATGCAAAGGGTGATAGAAGTGTGGAACTCTCCCACAAAAAGCAGTAGATGCTAGCTCAATTAATAATTTTAAGTCTGAAATCGATAGATTTTCACTAGCCAAGGGTATTAAGGGATATGGTGAACAGAGTTAGGATACAAATCAGCCATGATCTCATTGAATGGTGGAATAGGCCCGAAAGGCTCAATGGCCTAGATAGCTGAAGGCACAACCGGCAATGGTGAGACGAAGGAAATCAAGGATGCACAACAGGCCAGAATTGGAGGAGCGCAGAGATCTCAGAGGGTTGTAGGGCTGCAGGACGTTAGAGATAGGGAGGGGCGAACCCATGGAGGGATTTGAACACAAAGATGAGAATTTTAAATATGAGGCATTGCTGGACCGGGAGCCAATGTAGGTCAGTGAGCACGGGGGTAATGAGTGAACAGGACTTGGTGTAAGTTAGGATACAGGCAGCAGAGTTTTGGATAAGCTCAAGTTTACGGAGGGTGGAAGATGGGTGGCCGGCCAGAAGAGCATTGAAATAGCCGAGACTGGAGGTAACAAAGGCATGGATGAGGGTTTCAGTAGCAGATGAGATGAGAGCAGAGACAGGCGATATTGCAGAGGTGGAAGTAGACGGTCTTGATGGAATGAATATGAGGTCGGAAGTCCAGCTCAGGATCAAATAGGACGCCAAGTTTGCGAACAGTCTGGTTCGGCCTCAGACAGTGGCCAGGGAGGAGGGGTGGAATTGGTGGCTAGGGAATGGAGTTTGTGGCGGCAGCCGAAGACAGTGGCTTCGGTCTTTCCATATTTAATTGGAGGAAATTTCTGCTCATTCAATACTGGATTTCGGACAAGCAGCATGACAAATCAGAGGCAGATGTCCGATCAATGTTGAACCAAGATAAAGCGAACAATACTAAAGGCTATTCACATTAAGTGATGGTAAACCCTTACAGCTATGACATTCCACATTGTAGGATAGGTTGGCAGACATCACCTGATTGAGGAAAGGGAAGCATGCAACCAGCTCTGACTTGGCAATTTTCAACAGCATCTAAAGCCAGGTGGACTGCAGTAGCAAAACTGCCTACCAGAGAGCACCAGAATATACTGCTCTATGGAATATAACAAATCAAAGATGGAAATACCCAGAAGTGAATGTAAAGGTTTCATAGCAGCAAAAACTTGCATTTATTTCTAACATCCCAAAGCACTTCACAGGAGTGTAATCAGACAAATATTGACAGCGAGCCAAAGAGGAGTGACTAAAAGTGATCAAAGAGATAGGTTTTAAAGAGGGTCTTAAAGGAGGAGAGGGAGAGGGTGAATTATCAGGGGTCCCCGTAATGGTTTTTATCTTCTTGACTATGAATTCCCATTTCGGCTGGAGTCTAGGACAAGTGAGTGGCACAAGTAAATCCTGCACATCTGATTTGCTTAGCAGAGTTCAATTTTATAGAGGATCATTGCGCTCCCATTTTCCCTACTGTAATTTCCATACAATGATCTTTCCCCAACACAGTCTAGTACAGCTGCAGCTCGTAGGTTTCACAGTTCAGAATGTAGTAAAGAAGAGACAAGTATCTCATTTGATAATGTAAAACTAATAACGTTCTTCAGCTGTATAGCTTTGGCTAACTAAGCAACTGACAAGGTATGACTAATTTGGAGGCAATGATAAAAGTCCCCACATTCAAGCTGAAACTGGTCCCAGAGCATTTCACAAGATAGGCGAGGATTGCAGATGTGTTAATCATAATTTTCCAAAATTCTCTAGATTCAGGAATGATGCCTTTGGATTGGAAAATTGCAAATGTCACTCCATTATTTAAGAAGGTAGGTGTTAGGATAATTTCTTCCTTATCCTTTTAACAGATTCGTAAAGCTAGAGACGTAATATGTGTGAGAATTAACTTCATTTATTCTTGCTTCGAAACATTCATCATTCAATACTTCATCCAGAATAGTACACATCTAGCACCACGTCTGAAACCATCTGTGTAGGGAACTTCTAGGGGTAAATCATGAGAGTAGCTTATCACGTACCTGGTTTTGTCGGCAAAGCAAAGTTCCTACGGAGTCAAATGTTGTAGCTCCTTTTATAACATTTTCTTGTATGGTGTACTTCTTGCTGGATGCAACATTATTGGGTGTTTTATGACCCCCAGTTCTTTGAACAGATTGCTAGGTAGGGATGAGAAGCCATACTATTACTTGCTTTTGTTGCTTTTCCCGAGCCATAGCTTTGTTGTACAAACCTTTGATGCATGCTCTATGGGAACCTGTTGCCTTTTTATATTGCAGTAATCTCCTCTTTCACACTTCCCCCTGCTGATGGAAGAGCCTGCGTTTTAAAAGCCTACGGGCTATAAATTGGGCAGTGTAGCCTGTTTTGTAGGTGTTACGCAGCCTCCTAAGGACCCAAAATGGTGTCTGGAATGCACACGTATGCTTCTAGCATGACTCTGCCGGACACCATCTTGGTGAATGCGTTTGCGCATGCGCAGATAACAAACGACGGCAGCATGTAAAGTAGGGAGAATATGCGTAAGATCAGTGTGCAACGCTGATTTAAAGGGACAGATGTGATTTTGGAATCCAGCCAACGCACTGTCCAATACACCCATGTTCGTGTGCTATGCGCCTGGCATTGACTTCATCTGCTACTGCCTCGGGAGCATATGTCTGGAGGGCCTCTTGCCCTCCTGCGGATATAGGATGCCCCTCCTTCTGTCCACGTCTTGCACCAAGGCCTCTAATGCATCAGCAGAGAACCTTGGTGCAGGCTCTCTCACAGGCCTGGTACAGACTCAGATCGGCAGATTGGTGAGGTCTGGCGTGCAGAATGGAGGATGTGGGATTTAGTAGTGCGCAACCTTTAGTCAATGTTTTAACATAACTCTCAACACTTTGTAAACATTGGGACTGGACTTGCACGTGTGTTTTACATGTGCGATGTCTGATCTCCGTTCGGACTTGTACGTTATGTTTTGCAAATAAGAGGTGCAGGCTGCTTTTGTATGATGCTAGCCGCTCGCGTGATATCGGCACCCATGGATCTATCCTTGGCCCCCTCCTATTTCTCATCTACATGCTGCCTCTCGGCGACATCATCCGAAAACACAATGTCAGATTTCACATATAAGCTGACGACACCCAGCTGTACCTCACAACCATTTCCCTCAACTTCCCCATTGGCTCTGATTTGTCAGACTGCTTATCTGACATCTAGTATTGCATGAGCAAAAATTTCCTCCAACTAAATATTGGGAAGACCAAAGCCACTGTCTTCAGTCCCTGCCACCGACTCCATCCCTCTCCCTGTCCACTATCTGAGGCTGAACCACACCATTCGCAATCTTGCTATCCTATTTGACCGAGATGAGCTTCCAACCACATATCTGCTCTTTCACCAAGACCGTCTATGTCCACCTCCGTAACATCATCCGTCTCCACCCCTGCCTCAGCTCATCGGCTGCTGAAACCCGCCTCCATGCCTTTGTCACCTCTAGACTATTCAAATAGTCTCCTGGCCGACCTCCCATCTTCCACCCTCCGTAAACTCAAGCTCATCCAAAACTCTGCTGCCCGTATCCTATCTCGCACCAAGTCCTGTTCATCCATTACCCCTGTGCTTGCTGACCTACATTGGCTCCCGGTCCTTGTTTTCATATCACTCCATGGCCTCATCCCTCCCTATCTCTCTAACCTCCTCCAGCCAATGGTGCTCCTCCAATTCTTGCCTCCTATGCATCCCCGATTTTAATCGCTCCACCATTGCGGCTATGCCTTCAGCTGTCTAGGCCTTAAGCACTGGAATTCCCTCCCCTAATCTCTCCACCTCTCTATCCTCTTTCAAGATGCTCCTTAAAACCTACCTCTTTGACCTTTGGTCACCTGTCCTCATATCTTATGTGGTTTGGTGTCAAATGTTGTTTGAAAATTGCTGCAGTGAAGCACCTTGGGACATTTTACTACATTAAACGCACTATATAAATGCAAATTGTTGTTGTCGGAAGTTACTGGAATCTATCAGTCAGAGCCATTAAACCTCACGAAAGATGTATTGGCCTTCACCGCTGATTCACCAGAATGATACCAGGGCTTAAAATTTTAAATTATGATAGGTTGTATCAAATTGGTTTGTATTCTCTTGAGTTTAGAAGGTTGAGGGGTGATCTAATCGGTCTTCAAAATTATAAATGGAGTCAGCAGGCTAGATACAAAAAAACTATTTCCTCTAGTGGGGTAATCCAGAATAAGGGAGCAAAACATTAAATTTAGAGCTAAACTATTTAGGATTCAAATTACAAAGCACTTTTTCACACAGTAGTCAAAATCTCTCTCTCAAAAGGCTGTGGATGCTGGGTAAGGGCATCAAGGGATATGGAGCAAAGACCGGTAAATGGAGTTGATGTACAGATTAGCCATTACCTAACTGAATGGCCGAACTGGCTTGAGGGGCTGAATGGCCGACTCCTGTTCCTATGACATCAAGCCTCTTTCCAGTATCCAGGAGACATCAAAGACTTTGTGCTTTGTCAGCTCAAACTTTGTCCCACAATAGGACACCAGGGTTTAGATACCAGAACACAAAATTGGCAGGTCAGCAATTTGGAATATGTAACAATGCAACACACTACCCTCCAAAAGTCCACCTGAATATTTGGGAGCAAACTGTTGAACTACTGGGGAACAATCCAGCAAGGACTCAGTACCCCAGGCTATGGAGTGGAAAATCAGCCACCTTCTGACTTCAGTCTTCTGACAACTGTGTACTGAACCCTGCTGGAAAGTTTGCATGTGCAGCTGTCAAGTAAGAACAGAATTGGGCTGAACAATTCCACCTTCAGGACACATTTGGCATAAATCCCATTGCCTGGGCATTCTTTCCACTTGCATATGCTTATGGTGCTTGGTGACTCACCCAGTGCAGACCCCTCCAACTCAATAAGTCATGTAGGGTGCCAATTTCTGTGCCGGCTGAGTGCTGGTGCATCTTCTGGAGGGTACTCCAACCAACCAACTACTGTCACATATCCATTCACAGCAGGACAAAATGAATTCAGGAAAAAAACAAACATACAGCTGAAGTCACAGGTACCATGGTGAAGAAAACTAAGTATGCTCTGTGTTCCAAAACAAGATTGGAGTCAGGATTAAGCAGTAAGAGTTAGAAGCATTAATAACTGTGGAGGGATGTATTATAAGAAACCTAGCTAAGGTTGGGATGGGACTGGGAAATTAATATTCCTGTATTTAACATTTTCAGGCAAGATCAGGAGAAAAAATAGAAGGCAGTAGTGTTCAATTAAAAATTCAATCACAGCACAGGGAAAATGTTTTATGGGGCTACACCAAGACAGAATTTGTATGCTTAGAATTGGAAGAGTAATTGTACAATTCTCCCTATGTGTAACATGCCACAGTGGATATCCACACAGTAGAGATACACAACAGCTAACAATGCACGATTTTAACTATGCAAACAAGATAGACTAGAATAAAGATAGCGCATGCGGTCAAAGATGCTTAGAAGAGTATGAAGAATCAAATAAGGGTGCTGGACTGGAAAAAGGCAAAAGTTCAGTCAGATGGGAAGCAATCAAGCCTAAATTGACCAGGCAGAATAGTTAGAAAATAGATACAGATCCAGTGGGAAATCTTTATAAATATATGGATAGAATATAAATACATTTCTACAAAGTTCTGTGGATAGAGATTTAAAAGGAATGATAAAGATTAGGCTGCCAGATATGATTTATATAGCATCACTCCTATTGTCTTTCCCAAGCCTATACCCCTGCACATGAATTCACTGCCAGCTTCTGAAAATAACACGTGTTCAGAATTCCTGTCATGTTTACGTTCCACTACATATACTTTCAGCTATTCCTAATGATTCTACAGTTCAAGATACCTGCATTCTCATTTGCGTGGGCCTCAAAAGATCAGAGACAACTGCTATTCTCATTGCATCCCTATTGTGACAACGCAGTATACTTAATTTCAGACCGTGCTAAATGGGATAAATTCAGAACAGATCTGGCAGCTCCAAACTGGGCATCCATGAGGCACTGTGGGCCATCAGCAGCAGCAGAATTGTATTCCAGCACAATCTGTAACCTCATGGCCCGGCATATTCCTCACTCTACCATTACTAACAAGCCAGGGGATCAACCCTGGTTCAATGAGAAGTGTAGAAGAGCACGCCAGGAGCAGCACCAGGCATACCTAAAAATTGCCAACCTGGTGAAGCTACAACTCAGGACTACATGCATGATAAACAGCGGAAGCAGCATGCTATAGACAGAGCTAAGCGATTCCACAACCAACGAATCAGATCAAAGCTCTGCAGTCCTGCCACATCCAGTCGTGAATGGTGGTGGACAATTAAACAACTAACGGAAGGAGGCTCTGCAAACATCCCATCCTCAATGATGGTAGAGTCCAGCACGTGAGTGCAAAAGACAAGGCTGAAGCGTTTGCAACCATCTTCAGCCAGAAGTGCCGAGTGGATGATCCATCTCGGCCTCCTCCCGATATCCCCACCATCACAGAAGCCAGTCTTCAGCCAATTCGATTCACTCCATGTGATATCAAGAAACGGCTGAATGCATTGGATACAGCAAAGGCTATGGGGCCCGACAGCATCCCGGCTGTAATGCTGAAGACTTGTGCTCCAGAACTAGCTGCGCCTCTAGCCAAGCTGTTCCAGTACAGCTACAACACTGGCATCTACCTGACAATGTGGAAAATTGCCCAGGTATGTCCTGTCCACAAAAAGCAGGAGAAATCCAATCCGGCCAATTACTGTCCCATCAGCCTACTCTCAATCATCAGCAAAGTGATGGAAGGTGTCGTCGACAGTGCTATCAAGCGGCACTTACTCACCAATAACCTGCTCACCGATGCTCAGTTTGGGTTCCGCCAGGACCACTCGGCTCCAGACCTCATTACAGCCTTGGTCCAAACATGGACAAAAGAGCTGAATTCCAGAGGTGAGGTGAGAGTGACTGCCCTTGACATCAAGGCAGCATTTGACAGTGTGGCACCAAGGAGCCCGAGTAAAATTGAAGTCAATGGGAATCAGGGACAGTGGCTGGAGTCATACCTCGCACAAAGGAAGATGGTAGTGGTTGTTGGAGGCCAATCATCTCAGCCCCAGGACATTGCTGCAGGAATTCCTCAGGGCAGTGTCCTAGGCTCAACCATCTTCAGCTGCTTCATCAATGACCTTCCCTCCATCATAAGGTCAGAAATGGGGATGTTCGCTGATGATTGCAGTGTTCAGTTCCATTCGCAACCCCTCAAATAATGAAGCAGTCTGAGCCCGCATGCAGCAAGACCTGGACAACATCCAGGCTTGGGCTCCTAAGTGGGAAGTAACATTCACGCCAGGAAAGTGCCAGGCAATGACCATCTCCAACAAGAGAGAGTCTAACCACCTCCCTTTGACATTCAACTGCATTACCATCGCCGAATCCCCCACCATCAACATCCTGGGGGTCACCATTGCCAGAAACTTAACTGGACCAGCCATATAAATACTGTGGCTACGAGAGCAGGTCAGAGGCTGGGTATTCTGCGGTGAGTGACCCACCTCCTGACTCCCCAAAGCCTTGCCACCATCTACAAGGCACAAGTCAGGAGTGTGATGGAATACTCTCCACTTGCCTGGATGAGTGCAGCTCCAACACTCAAGAAGCTCGACACCATCCAAGATAAAGCAGCCCGCTTGATTGGCACCCCATCCACCACCGGCGCACAGTGGCTGCAGTGTTTACCATCCACAGGATGCACTGCAGCAACTCGCCAAGGCTTCTTCGACAGCACCTCCCAAACCCGGGACCTCTACCACCTAGAAGGATAAGAGCAGCAGGCACATGGGAACAACACCACCTGCACGTTCCCCTCCAAGTCACACACCATCCCAACTTGGAAATATATCGCCATTCCTTCATCGTCGCTGGGTCAAAATTCTGGAACTCCCTTCGTAACAGCACTGTGGGAGAATCTTCTCCACACAGACTGCAGCGGTTCAAGGCGGCGACTCACCACCACCTTCTCAAGGGCAATAAATGCCGGCCTCGCCCACATCCCATGAATGAATAAAAAGACTGCCCCTGGGTTTTGTCTTTCAGCCCACTTTGGTATCACTACTCTCTGCACCTGCAATCATGTGCAGGTGCAGAGAGTAGTGATACCAAAGTGGGCTAAAAGACAAAACAACCTAGGGGCAGTCTTTTTATTCGTTCATGGGATGTGGGTGTCGCTGGCGAGGCCAGCATTTATTGCCCATTCCTAACTGCCCTTGAGAAGGTAGTGGTCACTGTCCCATCACCTTGTGGCACTGTATCCCAATGCTTACTGAATCATAGCTCAAATCTCACCTTTTCCCCCTTCTCAATAATAGCCTATTACACCATTCCCTAAGGCTCACTCTTTATTGCCCCCAGCTTGGTGTCCTTATTTTCCAGCCTTGTTGGCTTATGTAGCACTTTGCATCCCATGAGGTGGGGAGGAAAAAAGTGCAGTACCAATACAACCAAGCAGGTAAAATGCATTCCTCAAGAGGCTGAGTGAGCAAGGTTCAGGGAGGAAGAGGGAGCTGAAGAGCCCAAACCAAAAAAAAGTGTCGTAACACAGTGTTAGCCAATGAGTTTGAAGGCAGGACTTACAGCAAAGTCTATTTTAGAAAAAGGCCAAGGTCCAAAAAAAGTGGAATGGGAGAGCTGGAGCTCAGGAAAACAAAGGGACAAAAGTGGTGGGGGTAGAACAAGCACTACCACTGCAATCAACCAGACAAACACAGTAAAATAAAACATGCTCTACAACACCATCAAGCAGCCTCAACCTGCAATAGCAAAAATGCATTCTCTTCCTACCCCCCATATTGCAGAAGTCACTGAATACTGAAAATGCAGATTAAGTCTCCTGTACCCACAACCATGTAAATCAGATGTTTGAAAAAAAACTCTGGTTGAACAATGTTTCTTACTATCTCTTGCCTGTACTATGTTGCTCCTCATATGTGTGGTGGGGGAGGAGAAATAAACTTAAACTGGCACACTACAGACTTCAAATCACAGGAGAGTACTAGATACACTTGTCACAAGACAATTTTTGTAGAAACAGTGAAGCTTGATGAGTTTTGGATATTTATTAGTTTTAAATCATTACACAACCAAAACAGTTCCTCATTAAAAGTGAAAAGGGCATTTACAATTACATTGATAGATATGGAATCTACATTTAGATTCCACTATTCCCTATCCTTTCCTCCTGAATTTCTTTCGATGCATTTTAATCAATAACCAGTCCCTCATCAATACACATATTTGGCTGGTAATGAATAAACGTTTTGGTGGTGTCAGTCTCGACAGGGCCTGCTGAATCCTCGTGGCCAACTGTAATATTCACTTCTTGTTTAACATTTTACTTGCAGCCTTGGTGGTTTTCGCAGCCGTTTCCTTCTTAGTAACCCCCTTGATCACACCTACAGCCACAGTTTGTCTCATGTCACGCACAGCGAAGCGACCTGGAAGGGAAAGAAAGTCAGTCCTCTGTACAACAGCAGTTTATATTAGAAGTTATTATTTCAGATCTCCAGTCCATCCCCTTTGTGCTAAGTTAGCAGTTCTCAACCCAAGTTTAACAAGGTGTGCCTGCACCCAAGTGCTATCCACTTACTCCTGCTGAAAGTACAATCAGGTAGCTGAATTGTACTGTTTTAATGTCAGTTTTATTATGAAGCACAATGAATCCACAAGTCAGCCACCTGTTTTGCTACCGCATGCCAATCGACAGCCCAAAATTGGATTGTGGTTTGAATTTTGTTCCTATAAATCTAGCACACATCCAAACTTGCCTAATTTTATTAAAAAATCCCAGGTCATAACATTTAACACTGGTTCTAGCCAACAGCCTAGCTGTTAGAAAGGAGAACATACCAAGAGGTGGGTATTCAGAGAAGCTCTCCACACACATGGGCTTGTTTGGAACCATGTCTACGATGGCAGCGTCTCCAGACTTCACAAATTTGGGCAAGTCTTCCAACTTCTTGCCAGAACGACGATCAATCTTCTCCTTCAGCTCGTGAAACTTGCAGGCAATGTGGGCAGTATGACAATCAAGTACTGGGGCATAGCCAGAAGTTATTTGACCAGGGTGGTTCAGGATAATAACCTGAAATCAGAGTCATGGCATCATAAATACTCTTAAAACATTCAATTTCTTACTAAAAAAATTGCAAAAATAGCCCTAGTTTATCTACAATTGGCACAACACTCTTGGCTGGGGTAGGTAGAGACCAGGATTCCTTCTCAAACCACACACAGATTCCAGCTGTAAGACACACACAAACTATGGTCACTTAAGCAAGATATCAAAGGGCAATTGCTGCATATGGACTGTACCCGATGTAACAAGTTGAGTCTACACTTAGGATTAAGATCACAACAGTGGCAACAAGTCAATTTGAAGAGATTAACTCTCCGCTGATGCAAGTCTAAACTAGTGATCAGCCTTGAAACATCTGAATATAGGGAAACCTGGCCAGCCAAGCAGTTTTGTTACTGCTTTCAGTCTCATGATATGCAAGCTTAAGTCTGAGCAGACCCCCAGGAACATTCTGCCAAGTGCCAAAATAGAGAAAACATCTGTATTGCAAACTCAAATTGAGAATTAGTTGACAACGTCCTCCCACCTGTGCAACAAACGAAGAAGCTTCCATTGGAGGGTCCGATTTGCTGTCACCAGCAACATTTCCACGACGGAGATCCTTAACAGAAACATTCTTCACGTTGAAACCAACGTTGTCACCAGGAAGAGCTTCTGGAAGGGCTTCGTGGTGCATTTCCACAGATTTCACTTCAGTGATAATGGGAACAGGAGCAAACTGCACCAGCATATTAGATTTTAGAACACCAGTCTCAACACGACCAACTGGTACTGTACCAATACCTGCAATATGCAACAAAAATTAACAATCTTTACAAAACCCTAATGACAGATACCAATGACTTGTCACAAGATGATAAACATTTCCAGCAGCATGGTCACCCACAGATAGTGAAAAAACACCATCTCCTGTGGCACCGCAGATAGCGAGTCAAGACCAAAAGCAGATTTCAGGTGAAGTGGGGTTACATGAGGCATAATTGGACCTGGACATGCAACACAAGTTCCCTTTATTTAAAAAGTCATTGTCTTTTTTTGTATTTCCACAATAAATTTATTTTACAACATTTATAATGGAAGTCTCTGCAAACATAACATTGCAATTACACCCTCTCCAGTGTTGGTCTTCCATTAAGGGGTAATTGCAGTATGAAGTTTTCACAAGCAGCTTCCATTATAAATTCCTATCCCCATACTTACAATGGAAAGTTTACAGAAAGTGTACACAAATGTAATCACATTTGCACTCATGCGTTAATACGCAAAGAAAAATGGACTTACCACCAATCTTGTAGACATCCTGCAAGGGGAGACGGAGAGGTTTCTTTGTTGGGCGTTCTGGAGGTAGAATGCTGTCCAGGGCATCCAGCAGGGTGACACCGGAGCAATTACCTTCCTTCCTGGTAACGTGCCAACCTTTGAACCAGGGCATCTGTTCATAACAAAAATATAAATTTAACACTGGTGAATTAAAAAGACTGGAACACTTGCTGCCCATCTTTTCATTAGGCACCCGGAACTAAACATGCCTGTTAATCCAATCTTCAAAACCCATAGGCAGTCAAAATAGCATTGATGTGGAGATGCCGGTGATGGACTGGGGTGGACAAATGTAAGGACTTGCACAACACCAGGTTATAGTCCAACAGTTTTATTTTAAATCACAAGCTTTCGGAGCTTTCCTCCTTCGTCAGGTGAGCGAAGGAGGAAAGCTCACCTGACGAAAGAGGAAAGCTCCGAAAGCTTGTGATTTAAAATAAAACTGTTGGGACTATAACCTGGTGTTGTGCAAGTCCTTACAAAAATAGCATTGAACATCTATCAGTACTGGCAGCACCCAAAAAGTACATCTGCTGTGTGAACTCAAGGAATGTTGCATAAGGACACTGCAGGACTTCTCAAACTTACATTTGCACTGCCTTCCAACATATTGTCACCATTCCAACCAGAGATTGGGACAAAAGCTACAGTCGCTGGGTTGTAGCCTATCTTCTTGATGTATGTGGTGACTTCCTTCATGATTTCCTCATATCGTTTCATGTTGTATGGCGGCTCAGTGGAGTCCATCTTGTTGATACCAATAATGAGTTGTTTGACACCCAGAGTGTAGGCAAGCAGAGCATGTTCTCTTGTCTGTCCATTCTTTGAGATACCAGCTTCAAATTCACCCACTCCAGCAGCAACAATCAGCACGGCACAGTCGGCCTACAAGGAAGCAGATCTGTTAAAAGTGGCAAGCTGTTTGCTTCAGGTCAATTTCTCAAAAGAAATGATATTACAATTACAACACAGGCTCTCCTAATGGCTCAGTAGATATGAGCAACATTTGTGCTCTCAGTCACAAATGTTGGGCATGTACAGACTAGACAAACAGCCTGTCAGCACCAATCTTTGCACACAAGACTGACCACTTGCACAAGGTGCCAGAAGCAGCTAGCACTCATGGAACTATAACCCAGGACGAATCATTACCTTCAGGGGCAGAAAAAAAAACCAGAAGAGTAAACTGATCAAGATTCCAAATATGCACTACTTGACAAGATTACGTACCTGTGACGTTCCAGTAATCATGTTCTTGATAAAGTCCCTGTGTCCTGGAGCATCAATGATGGTGATGTAGTACTTTGCAGTTTCAAACTTCCACAGAGAGATGTCAATGGTAATACCACGCTCACGTTCGGCCTTCAGTTTATCCAAGACCCAAGCATATTTGAAGGATCCTTTGCCCATCTGGACGAACAAACATTACAGGTGAAGCTAGCCAATCATTCAAAAACCCCGAAGAACATCAAATATTAAAATACTTCACAATAACTGCCTCCTGTGCAAACTTTCACTTAATTCAACATTATAGGTTAAAACTGCAGACTTACAATCTATACAACACTAGCCTATTTGATGATACCAATGTATTGAGTTTGATTTCTTTAAAAACAAACCACAATATTAAAAAAAAACAAACCTCAGCCGCTTCCTTCTCAAATTTCTCAATGGTTCTCTTATCAATTCCACCACATTTGTAAATGAGATGACCAGTGGTCGTAGATTTACCAGAGTCGACATGTCCAATGACAACAATGTTGATGTGTATCTTTTCCTTGCCCATTGTTTAAGTTGACGTGATGCTGTTGAAAAAAAGTCAGAACGAGGTCAGTAAGTTGCTCGCTACCATCGACTAAAATGTAAGCGTGCAAGTTCTATTGTTAACAGTAGCTTCAAACTAAAAGCTACCCATTGGGACTTAAGCCCTAGTAGCTTTGCAACCAAGCACACGTGATTTATCTTGAATGCAGTACTTAGGTTTCACATTACTAAGTTCTAATAGAACCCCACAACCCAGCTGTTCAGGACAATACTATGCAGAAGAGGACGGTGTGATCGATAAAACATGCTTCCAATTTCATGCAGGCCAGTAAAAGCGAGGCCTGGATGATTGCTATGTCACATCCTGCGGGCGAGTCAATGGGGACGTGGCATACGATTCACTAAATGAGTTAGTGCCGTGACATCGGAATTATACCCAACGCCAGATGGCTCTCTTCCAGAGGTAATAGCAGAAATGGCTTCAGAGGCAGGTTAAAGCAGAGAGTGAAAACGTAGGGATCCGCCTCTGCTGTAGGAGTGCTTGTGAAACTTTCACGCAGAAAGATCATGGAATACCCACAGGACCATTTTCAAAAATCAACGCCAAGCTTTCGAAATCATTTTTTTTTGTCTTTACAACGGCTGAAAATAGGGTGGAGGAGCTTTCGTATCAAAGAATGAACCGGAATCAATCATTGGACCAGGAAAAAAAATAAATTTTGCTGACTGATTTCCCCGCTAAAGAGGGGCAGCGACGACCTTCAAGTCCGACCGGAACAAGCGGTTCTGGTTCGTGCTCCGAGGCCATTATTGCATCAGACTCGGAACAATGGAGTCGTCGCGCATCCATCCTTCTTTATCTTTACACAAGGGCATAAGAACTACAGTAAAAGTACAGCAAATACATCGCGAAAAAGTTAAGAGACATTCAGCAGTTAGTAAAAATCCGCTCGATGTTAGCAGATGGTAATGTGTAAACCTCGGATTAAAACGGATTGTGTTCCAAACCCGCCCGCACATTCTCATCCAACAAAAGGGGCCTTCGAAATCCACACAGGCGCCGGCCACAAACTGCTCACACAATCCGCCTTTAAAGATCTTTGTATCTAAATCCGACTTTTTTTTTTCCCCCTTCAAAGTCACAGATATCAAACTCAAATTGGCTGACTATTTTATTTATATAAATATATATTGGTCTTCGTTGAACTCGGAAGTAGTTGCCTCGTCTCGCTCACAAAATAGAACAAGCCAAAAAAAATACCACTCACGTCTCTGGAAACCAAAAAATATTCACAAAAATGTGTGTTCGAAAATCTCAATTTACTGTAGGAGGCCGAAAACTGACTGGATGACATTTTTAAAACTCGGATTCAATCGGATTCTGCACACACGACCCTCTTGTTCGAAAGAGATTTTCCAGACAACAGCAACAAACAACAACAAAAAAAAAACCCACCGCATCAGAAGGCTACAAAATAACCGATTCTCGGCACAAGGGGCCCGAGCTCTTTCTCTAACCGACAATCTGGTAAGTTTTAAAGAGGCCGATGGCCGTTTCTTTTAAGATAGTTACCGTTCGCAATACAGCTGCAAACCTCCCCTTGGTTGACTCGGAGACTAAAGGACCTGAGATATGGCGTCACGGCAATTTATAGGCCACAGGGAGGGTAGGCGACTGACGCCAACGGCGCATTCCTGCCGCCCGCCCGCCCCCTTTCTGCTCCCATTGCTCTCAATGGCGGAAAGAATGCACATTCCCCCCCCCCCCTCCCCTCCCCTCCACCCATGTGTTCTTTTTTTCCTTTTGGGAAAAACGTTAGTAAAACAGCACATTCGCGATTATGCGTTTTTTTTTAAATAATGTAAAAGGTAGGGCTGCGCTCTTTAGAAAATCAAGTCCATTGAAGTCTCAGTAAGGTTGCCACCCATCCGGTTTTGGGTCAGATTGACGTTTTTCCTCCCCTGCGTGTCTCCTCTAGAAGTTTCTGAAGTATGAACGAGATGCCGGAAATCTGATTAACTTTTTCCGTGGATTTTTGGTATGAAGTAAAGTATTAGTTATTGAGATTTCAAACAATTTTCAGTAAAACAAACATCAGAACTCAATCTATGATTTCAATCTCCTTTCCCGTTCAGTTCTAGAGAAAGTGAAAAAAATTATAAATTAGGTCACAAGTGTAAAAAAACTAGTTTTTTTCCATTGTTGCTCTGCAATAAAATAAACTAAGCAGTGACGTGTTATCCTACATTTTACGTCAGAATCCAGAATAGCCTGAAATAAAAACACAAAATGCTGGAAATACAAAAGGAAGATTGGTCATTTTGAGTAGAATTATTCAAACACAAAGTAGTCCAATTTTGGATGTGGCCACCTGGTAACTTTCATAGCTGAAACTCAAGAGAGTAAAAGTCTGTTTTTGATTTCTGCGTTTTAAAAAAACCCACATATATGAATGAGTGGGCCTGTGATTTCCTCGGTCCAATATTGGACTGAGCAAAAATCAGCAACAGTTTTATTTCAAAATTGAAAAGAAAAAAAGAATACTGGTAATGAACAGAAACTATCCAACTGCACAACTCAACCTTTAATGATCAAAGTCCTTCACATTAATTTCCCACGGTTATATATTCAGTTTCTAGTTCAGACTTCAACCGGAACACATCAAAGAACTTCAAAAACAGAAGCAGCTTCCTCAGCCTATACATTCAACAGCTTTGAAAATATTTATGAAATAATCTGTTTCCTGAATGTCCTGGTTCATCCAGCTAAAGAAGTTGGTGGCTCTGTTGTCATTGGACTGCCACTTATCCATATTCAGTAAACTATCCAAAGAAACTTATGAAGGGTATATACCCATTTAAAAAAAAACAGATGCTGACAAACTACTATGATCAAGTCCTGATTTTGGGTTTGAACCCAGAACCTTTGTACTCTAGAAACAACAGCACTACCACCTGTGCCGAGCTGACACTATAAGGAGGTATAACATGTACATCAGATAACTGTAATTATGGAACAGTTAATTGCAAAAATGTAAACACTTAACTAACTGAGGCTGTTATTACTTTGGATCACCATTAAAACATCAATACAAGTTGGTACCAGATCAGCATTCTTGGATCTTGCCACATTTTGGCATGAGAAATGAAACCACCTGCAGTATCAATTTTCACGCACCATTGGTATTACATAACTGGTGCAAAACTGCTCAGCAAAGTCACCAAGCATTCCATTAGACAGTATGGACATTTCATAAATTATTACGCAAAATATTTTTAATGTTATGAGTTTTACATGTAAGTTTAACTCCCCATAATACTCATTTTGAAATATGACTTCCATGATTCCCAAAATTCACCATAAGCTCAAAAAAGTGCCTCAAGCATTGTGAGAACAATGAATCTTTTTAAATTAGTGACCAATAAGGCAGGCTGGTCTGGTCTGCAGACACAGTCTTCTAGACCTACTGGCTTCAGAGTGGTACGTACAGTATTACGACAGCCTTGTACTACTTACGACTTATTAGCTGAAACAGCAGAGATGTCACAGTTGAAATAAAACTAGGCCAGAAAATTTCAGGCATGAGAGGCATACACAAACATCTGAATCCCTTTGACAAAGTTATGACTGCTAGTCATCAATTGCTGCTTTGGTAGGTAGATGCTGGCACAGTTCATCCAGCTAAAAGAGAGAAGTTGGTGGCCCTGTCGCCATCGGACTGCCACTTATCCACATTCAGTAAACTGTCCAAACAAACTTATGAAGGGGATATACCCATTAAAAAAAGATGCTGACAAACTGGTTTTGGGTTTGAACCAAGAACCTTTGTACTCAGACAACAGCGCAGAGTTCATTTTTTTCCACAGAAAGTGAATTCCAATCACCAGGAAAATAAATAATTTGATTAATTAATTGTCATCACCTCAACTAGAATAGGCATACTACATTATTAGATTTAATTCTGTCACTATATCCCCTTATGTTCACAGCTCTGAGGTCATGTTTCTGACCATTTATTCTAAAAAAATGACTTCATGTTCCACCAGTAAACATAAGTTTGTGAATGTCTAAAATAACTCAACTTGCTGGTAGGGAGATGTGGAAGGGGGGCCCCCCCAAGGAAACTTTAATGGACGGGAAATATCTAGCCTTTTCTTGGTGCTTTCCCAAAGTGATGTCAACAGCCCACCACTCCATTATGCTTCCACCAAACTAAATGATGTATGGCAAGGGGGTCGAAGAAAAAAATGGATAGAAATCACTTACACAAGACGGTATTGTGCTGATACAAACCATAAGGTGCTCTAGTTGTATCTGTATACTGAAGAAATGTTTACAAGTTTACAGCAACATACCTTAATGATGTAGTCAAAAAGTTGTTGATTAAAATCCCACTCTAGGAGATCTGATTGCATAATTTAAGCCAAGACATCAGAACAGGAGGGGGTATGCTGACTTGTCAGATGTGTCTGCTTTAGATGGGACTGCCGATTGTTATGTTTCAGGTGAACCTTAATTTCATCCACATTCCAAGAGTTTAAAAAAATGGTGTGATGGAGAGTGATATAGAATACACTCCCCCCAGAAGACATACTGGAACCCTGATTGTACAGGGCTGGACTTTTCAAGCAGTTTTTAGGATACCAGTGTTAATACAGGCCACAGCGACACCAATTTGAGTTTTGATTTGGACCCTTCAACTCTAGGTAATAAGGGATACCAATGGAGGGTTGTGATATCATAGCAATGCTGTACATTTTTATTATATTACAGGATGGTTAGCACCACATGCTCAAACACTTGCATCATTTCAAAGTAAATTCATTGCATAAATTGCTTCAAGACAACACTTGCACTGATATAGGTTTTGAGAAGGCTTTTGAAACTGGAAAGAGTGTTGACAAGACAGAGAATTGTAGGGAAGCAGCTTGAGAGCAGGGCCAACACAGTTGAAGGCTTTGGTACTGATAGAATGAGGGACCGTATAGTGAGAAGAGGCAGATTGAAGGGCTGATACATGGGGATGGAGGAGGATGCATAGGCAAGGTGGGTTGAAGCTGTGGTTGGATTTGTAATTGAGAACAAGGATTTTGATTTCATTGCACTGAACACAGGGAGTGGTGTAGATTCATGAGGACAGAGGTGATGTGTAAGTAGGACATTGCGGGATAGCATTTCCAAGGTGTGATAAGGTGGCATTATATAAATGCAAGTTTTTTTTCAGTTCTCTAACAGCCATCCAAAGGCCCCAAGTTACTGGCTTTTGCATCTGTCGTGATTGAGCTGCTGCAGCCCTCAGATTACGCATTGTTGGAAACAGGAGACATTTTGTAATAAGATTTCTGTTTTGGTTTCTCTCTAACATTGTACTTTTCCCCACAATGTTACAGAGTATCAAATGAACAAGTCAGTATCAAGTCAGTCTTTGATTTCAAAAGTTGAGCAAAGAAATAGAATTATTTGCATAATTGTAACAAATCATTTAAAACAACCCCTCTTCCGTTCTAATCTTAGCTCATCATTTGAATCAATGTCTTCAATTTCTGAGTTTTATGTCAATACAGCTACAGAGTTAACATTCTATGCTCCAATGTCAGCAGAAATGTTACATATATATTCTTTCACACCTTAAACCTCACTGTATTTACATTGCTCCTGCTTTGCCCCTCACTACTGTAATTTGAGTGATCAAAAGATTTTTAAAAGTTTCTTTCAAAACAGAATTACTTAAATATATTTTTTTTTAAAAAAAGAAGTGGCTTATTTTCCTAGATTAGGTTACAGGTGATGACTATTCAGTAGTTAACTGGCTGAAGCAGCTCATCTGCAACAAAATGGTTGACTGTGATTTTAAGATCCAAGGTGTGTAAAAATACATGGTTAAGAGGAATTTCTGATTTGCAAGTTGTTCAGCAAAAAACTAGATTCCATACCTCAGTCGGCCGGTTTTTGATTTGAAAAAATAAATTCTGACTCCTTACTGCTGCAGTAGAAGTGGGGGGGGGGGGTCCACAATAGGTTGGAATGAGAATATAATTGGTATATTTTTGATTCCGTTACAAGCCCAGTGAGGACCTGCATCTAAATAAAAACACATTTTTCCATCCATCTTAGATATACAATTAGCATTTCGAACTGGAATGAAATTTCTGATGTGTTTAACTTCGCTAATAAATCCAATAGGTAGTTCAGAAGAAACTTCATTACCCAAAGAGTGGTAAGAACATGGAATGCCCTACCACAAAGAGTAGTTGAGGCATTTAAGGGGAAGCTAGATAATCACATGAGGGAGGAAGGAATAGAAGGATGTCCTAATAGGGCTAGATGAAGTAGGCTCGTGTGGAGCATAAATGCCGGCATAGACCAGTTGAGCTGAATGGCCTGTTTCTGTGCTGTAGTTTCCATGTAACTCAATGTAAAAACAGAATTGCATTGTCCAGATAACATGCAGTAATCACAAGTTAAAGTAAGATCTTGTTTTTACATACAAAATTTATTAATTCTACCCCAAATGAAAACTATCGTCAAAGTAACACAGAGTAGGAGGTTATAAACTTCTAAAACCATTCTATGTTCAGTTGAAAGAACCTCAATTTTTCTCTCAAACTCCCAAATATTCTGATTATCTGAGAGATGGCAAATTCCTTTCCAAATTATGACTTCAGATTGGCATGCTTAACAGTGGCAGTGACAAAGTGGAAATTAAAAGCAAAATGCTGAATGAGTGTAGAAAATTACATGCAGTAAAAAATGTTGAACCCCTTGATTGGATTAATGCTGTGTAATGCACTCTGAAGCCATGTAGTCGTCTCTATACAACTCTTATGGAAGGGCCCGGGTTCACACGTACACATACAGATGAAGCATTATAACTGAAACATTAACGTCTTTTCCCTTCAGAGACACTGACTGACCGGCTGTATATTCCCAGCATTTTCTGATCGCAGTTTGTTTACTTGACCATTTAATTTCCCTTTTGTTGGCTGACTCTATTCCACCTAACAGCACATTCACACAAGTTTCGCATTGTTGTAAGGCAATTTTAGCTTCGCACTAACATTAGACTTATGGAAGCTTTGGGTGCACGTTAAAGTGAACTGGAGTGATACTGAGACTATCTCCTTCAGAGAGTCTCGTTCCTCTTGACTCCAGGCCCAAATTCTGGATTCAGACTCCATTTACACTATATGGTAAAAATTATTAGTAAATTCTGATTTCTCTCCCTGTATTTTAACCAGATACAAGGCTGCCTTATAATAAAGGATTATTAAACTATATGGATTGGGGTTTATTCTTCTGTCTAGGCTGGACAAACAAAGGATCATAACAAAAATCTAATTCTTCAATCCATTCTGTTTGTTAAGACCATAGACATAATTGTTAATATGCAATTTTGTATCAACATTTTCCAGATATTTTCAACTCTGTACAGTTCTGGTCACCCTATTATAGAAAGGATATTATTAAACTAGAAAGAGTGCAGAAAAGATTTATTAGGATGCTACCGGGACTTGATGGTTTGACTTATAGGGAGAGGTTAGATAGACTGGGACTTTTTTCCCTGGAGAGTAGGAGGTTAAGGGGTGATCTTATAGAAGTCTATAAAATAATGAGGGGCATAGAAAAGGTAGATAGTCAAAATCTTTTCCCAAAGGTAGGGGAGTCTATAACGAGGGGACATAGATTTAAGGTGAGAGGGGAGAGATACAAAAGGGTCCAGAGGGGCAATTTTTTCACTCAAAGGGTGGTGAGTGTCTGGAACGAGCTGCCAGAGGCAATAGTAGAGGCGGGTACAATTTTGTCTTTTAAAAAGCATTTGGACAGTTACATGGGTAAGATGGGTATAGACGGATATGGGCCAAGTGCAGGCAATTGGGACTAGCTTAGTGGTATAAACTGGGTGACATGGACATGTTGGGCCGAAGGGCCTGTTTCCATGTTGTAACTTCTATGATTCTATGAACTCTGATTCTTAGAATGTCTGTTCTCACTGCAGTTTAAAGCAGGTTTTTTTAAAAGGCCAAAATAGAAAACATAATTGGTTATTACCACAAGGCTATGAATCACCTGGGGGGCTGCAAGGAACTGTGGGTGTGAGATTCTATATTGCAATTTATTTTTTCTTTTTAAACAACCTTCACTTCAAGTAAACACTTTTGAAAGACTAGCATTTTTTGAATAAAAATAAATGTATGGAATTGCATTGTCTAAATATAACAGGAATCTCTAAAGGAGGATAAGAAATACTCTGCACCAGATCATCTTTAGAGTGCATTTATATTCCAACTATAGGCCCCGATTTTAAAAGGGAGGGCAGTAATGGGCAGCGCACCCGGAGAGTCTGCGGACGTGGACGGCAGGGCCTCATTAACATAAAAGTTCCCAGAGTCCCACCCGACATCTGGCCAGATCCACTACCTGGTCGGCGTGAGAGCGGTAATTTGGCGGCAGGAGGCCACAGCTCGAGACCATGGGAACAATCCCAGGCAGACAGTGGGAGGAGGGGTCTGGAAGCGATTGGGGATTGGGGAGGGCGTTTCCACTGCGATGTGGGAGGCCCAAGGACTCCTTGCGGGACTTGGGGGGAAGGGGGGGGGGGGCAGTACTCCTGCTTCTCCTGGCCCACGAGGAGTTCTAACAGAAATTATTTTTTAAAACTTACCATGGCCTCTTTTGGCCAGTCGGCGCCTCCCACCGTGGTTCTGCTGCCGGTCTGCGGACAGTGCAGGACTCCCCGACTTTGTTAAGATTACGTTGTGGCATCAATGACGCCATCGGGCTGCAACTTTTGAATGTTAAGTAGGCCCCCGCCTGCCTTTAGCAGGAGCCTCAGCTGACTTGAAAGTCAAAGATATGATGATGCCAGGCGAGAATACAGTGACCATGGGCCAGTAAGTCAACTCGGCCTAATTTTAACCCCTCCCATGCACCATTCTCGCTGGGTGAGGGAGGGTTAAAATCCCAGCCAAAGTGTTAGTGCAAAGTGGCTTCATTACAGTGATCGTGTAAATTCAGTCTGAATCTTGAATCATGGCCCAATCCGAAATTGGAGTGAAGTGGAATGAGAAATGAATCTTACCCCACTTTGTAGTGGATCAAGTTGGATCTTAACACAGGAGTTACACTGCAAAAAGTTAACCGTTGGTGCAAAGCCCAAATTTCTTGGCACTGACACTAAACTTGCAGTATAAAAGAACTCGGACTTACGCCCTCGTAAACAATTGCCCAAGTTTATGAATTGAGAAATGCAACACCTGTGCAAGGTTCAAAATCAGCTCTGCAAATTAGAATGCTGATATAAAGCTTTAATAATGAAAAGTTTTAAAAACATGCACACACACATATCCATCCCAGAGCCAATAAATGAAGAAAGTAGCTGTTTAAAAATGGGCCCACAGACAACCTGTAGTTCCAATGTGGCAATCGGATCACGCCCGAAAACAGTTGTGCAGGGGCAGGGCGAAGACTACCTGTGGCAGTTAATACCAATGCAGGCAGCCCACAATATCTTTGCTGCCTGCTGATTAGAATGATTTGTGCATGCAGCCAGCCCTACACGCACTATTCATTGGCTGCATGGGAGAGGGGCGATATTGGGAGGCCAGGACGTTACTTAAAGGCAGCCAGCATCTGAGTAAAGGAAGAGGTAGTAGAGATATTGGATAGGATGAAAATAGATAAAGAAGAGGTATTTAAAAGTTTGGCAGCACTCAAAGTAGAACAAAGTCACCTGGTCCAGATGAGATGCATCCTAGGTTGCTGAGGGAAGTAAGGGTGGAAATTGCGGAGGCTCCGGCCACAATCTTCCAATGCTCCTTAGATACGGGAGTCATGCTAGAGGAATGGAGGATTACAAATGTTACACCTCTTCAAAAAAGGGGAGAGGGATAAACCCAGCAACTACAAGTCAGTCAGCCCAACGTTGGTGGCGGGGAAACTTTGAGACACAATATTCCGGGGCAAAATTAATTGACACTTGGAAAAATATGGGTTAATAAATGAAAGCCAGCCATGGATTTGTTAAAGGCAAATAGTGTTTGACTAACTTGATTGAGTTCTTTGATGAAGTAATGGAGAGGGTTGATGAAGGCAGTACGGTTGATGTTGTGTATATGGACTTTCAAAAGACATTTGATAAAGTACCACATAATAGACTTGTTAGCAAAATTGAACCCCATGGGATTAAAGGGTCAGTGACTGCATGGATATGAAATTGGCTAAGGAATAGAAAGCAGAGAGGAGTAGTGAACGGTTGTTTTTCAGACTGGAGGGAAGTGTGCAGTGGTTCCCCCTAGGGGTCGGTGTTGGGACCATTGCTCTTTTTGACATTTATTAATGACCTGGACTTGGGTATACAGAGTATAATTTCAAAGTTTACACATGACATGAAACTCGGAAATGTAGTAAACAGTGTGGCGGATAGTAACAGACTTAAGGAGGACGTAGACTGGTAAAAAGGAGACACATGGTAGGTGAAATTTAATGCTGTGAAGTGATTCATTTTGGTAGAAAGAATGAGAGGCAATATAAACTAAATGGTACAATTTTAAAACGGGTACAGGAACAGAAAGACCTGGGGGTGTACATACTCAAGTCTTTGAAGGTGGCAGGACATGTTGAGAAGGCTGTTAAAAAGGCATAGAGATCCTTGGCTTTATAAATAAAGGCAGAGTTCAAAAGCAAGGTAGTTGAGCTAAACCTTTATAAAACACTAGTTAGGCCCCAGCTGGAGTATTGTGGCCAATCCTGGGCACCACACTTTAGGAAGGATGTCAAGGCCCTGGAGAGGGTGCAGAGGAGATTCAGTTACGTGGAGAGACTAGAAAAACTGGGGTTTTTCTCCTTAGTACAGGGAAGGTTAAGGGGAGATTTGATAGAGGTGTTCAAAATCATGAAGGGTTTTGATAGAGTAAATGAGGACAGAGATTTAAAGTATTGACAAAAGAACCAGAGGCAACATGAGGAAACATTTTTTTAAAAACGCAGCGAGTTATGATTATCTGGAATGCACTGACTGAAAGGGTGCTGGAAGTAGATTCAATAATAACTTTCAAAAGGGAATTGGATAAATACTTGAAGGGGAAAAATTTGCAGTGCTACGGGGAAAAAGCAGGGGAGTGGGACTAATTGGATAGCTCTTTCAAAGAGCCGGCACAGGAACGATGGGCTGAATGACCTCCTTCTGTGCTGTATCATTCCAAGATTCTAGGTGCATTCTGGCTGCAAAAACTGTACTACAAGTTCTGGAAGAAATGGCTTAAGGAGGGGGCACCGAGGTTCTCTGATGCTGCACTGAAGGCCTTGGTGTAGGCAGTAGAGAGGAAGAGGGACATCCTTTTTCCTCCCCAAGGGGCAGGAAGCCCTACAGGTATCTTCTGAGGAAGCAGTGGGAAGAGATCGCTGAGGACATTGCCCCAAGAACATGGCTGCAATGCAGGAACAAATTCAATGATTCAACTAGATTTGTTAAGGTAAGAAGAGTAAAAAAGTAAGGCTGCCACATCATAAGACACGGACACAAAGTAGAAACACTTCTATTTTATACACTAGGGGACCAAAAATTTGTAGCCCTTCCAGTGCACTCCCACATTTCTGGTGAGTGTGTTGGAAAGGCCAGGAACTAGATGCTGGCTTTTTCCACCATTTTCCACAGGGTCTCATTTGAGGCACAACCTCCATCCACTCCAGAGGGACGCCAACAACACAGGGAGCATGGCCTAGGGAAGGAACTCCTAGGCCAGGAGTTTCCTCATCCTTAGCCTGACAGAACAGTTGCGGACATTACACCCAGCAAAAGGAGGCATACTGGCTGCTGCAGGAACACAAGTGGGGCATACCTAGGAGTTCAGTGCCGGGTAATGGTCTGGATCCATGAAGGTTTTTTCAGCTCCCTCATGAAAGTGGGCCATTTGGTCATATAGCCACCTTTCCCCAGGACTTTTGGCATCTGGAACCTTCCGAGTAATACACCCTACAGAATACTTAAAAACTGTGTGTTTAAAACCAGATGACAACCCTAAGAGTTGGCGAAGATTAGCTAGTCTCCCACAGAGAGATTCATCCAATACCACCACTGCATCATTCAGCATCAAGCCCAAGTACTGTGATCAGGGAGCTAGCAGCAAACCACTTCTATAATTGTAGTTATGAAGAGTCACTCCCATGAAAAACCGAATGACATACAATGGAAATTTCGTGTTCAATTTTCAGAGCGAGATGAATTCTAAGCTGTTTGATAAATTGTTTAACAAGAGCACACGTGCAACACACTGTTAGAAGGAATGAAAAATACATAATGAAATTTCCAATGCTACAAAGCTCATTTGGATGAAGCCAAATGAAAAATACTTGGCAACCATTGGATAGAATTAGCCAACACTGTACTCTTAAATCACCATGATAATCATTTTTTAAAAGAACTATAGCCAGCTGATCTAGTTATCCATCACTGCACATTTGGCTGGGTTAGTTATTGCTTAGAAGGACCAAATGACAACCTTGAAAAATGAGATTCCTAAGCTATAAAAAGCAACCTTTCGACTTTAAGAAAAGATGGAGCATTGTGCAGGACGATCTGTGTTGTTGAAACAAGAGTAGAACAGCAAGTATTACTGAGTATATTTGAACATTTCACTTGATAGCTTGTGACAGAATTAAGACTTATTGGGCTCGATGTTAGCAGGGCTGCGGGTTCTCGGCGGGGGGGCTATCGGGCGCGTGGGTAACGCGCCCGGTGAAATTAGTCAGCTTCCCGCGCGATTGTAGCATCCATTCCACTAATTGGATCCACTTACCTGCTCCTCCGGGTTCCCCACTGCTGATCTGTGCGTCGGGCGGGCTGCGCATGCACAGTAAACTCTGTCAGCTGGAGGAGCTCTATTTAAAGGGGCAGTCCTCCACTGACAGATGCTGCAACAAACAGAAAAAATCACAGCATGGAGCAGCCCAGGGGGAAGGCTGCTCCCAGTTTAATGATGCCTCACTCCAGGTATCAAAAAATGGGGTGAGGAGGAGGGGCAGGACAGAGATCTTCCACACGGCGGGCGGGAGGAAGCGGCCTGCCTCTGCCACCAGGAAGGCCTGGCTCGAGGTGGCAGAGGAGGTCACCAGCACAACCAACATATCGCCCACCTGCATACAGTGCAGGAGGCGCTCCAAGGACCTCAGTAGGTCAGCCAAAGTGAGTACACGTAGTCTTTCCCCTACACTCCGTCTGCCACATCACTGCCCCCACCCCACATCTCCTTCAGCACTGCCAACGCTACTCTGTCACATCACCCCTCATACCCACTCAAACCTCATCCTCATCTTATCTGCACCTACTCACCTCGCCAGTACTCATCCCGCCACTACCACTCAACCCAATCCTCATACAATCTCATGGCTCGATCTCATACTCACCCTCTCGTGCATCTCTTTCACGGCCAGCCTCACTCAACCTGCCACTACCTGTGCTGCAGCCACAGGGCATGTATCACATATGTGCAGTATGCAGCATAAGGCAAATGTGTCGTGAGCATGAAGGGGATGCACAAGGGTGTTTGAGGGTTTGTCATAGTTGTTACTTTTATTGAATTTCTGACCAACTCACATTTCATATTATGTTGGCACCACTACTGCCATGTCTTCGCGAATCCTGTCTGGTTTGTGCAATAATGCCCTCTCCTGAGGATCTCTATGAGGACCCACAACTGATGCCACCCATTGTGTCACTGCAGAGTGGGTGTAGGTGTATTTGCAGGGCTCTTTTGCACAGACGACTGAGAGACATCGGCGATGTCCCCGGTTGCACCCTGGAAGGATGCGGAGGAGAAGTTGTTGAGGGCAGTGGTGACTTTGACAGCGACAGGTAAGAAGATGGTGCTTGGGCCAGCCAGGAGCAGCTCGGCATGAAAGAGGCTGCAGATGGCCACGACTACATGTCGAGTGACTCTGAGCCTCTGTGTGCACTGCTGCTCAGAGAGGTCCAGGAGGCTGAGCCTCGGTCTGTGGACCCTGTGGCGAGGGTAGTGCCCTCTGCAACGCATCTCTCTCTGCGGTAGCCCTCCCTCCTGCTGTACAGGTGGATGTGTCACAGCACTCTTATGTGGAGCTCCACGTGTCAGAGGTGGACGGCGTGGATGGCGAGGCTGTTGATGCTGTTCGCCCTCCGAGGAGGTCATGACTGCAGCTACGGCGGCCCCTATCCGCAAGATGTATATCTGAGGGGGTCCGCAAGGTAGGTACATGTATCCGGACCCCGGGGTAAGTGTGCAGGTTGGTGACTTTGACTGTCAGGAGGAGGGTGGTGGAGGCCAAACTTTATCCCAAGTGACAGAGTGGCCTCCTGCAATGGGTGAGGGTCCCCCCCCTGTCAAATGGACCTTTGCAGCTGCCACAGGCTGACAGCTGCAACAGGTCCATTTGAACTGGGAGTGTTTCTAAAATCCCACCCCTCCTCACATAATCCCTTAATCAGGTCAGTTAATGACCTGAACAGGCAAAATAAATACCTTCAAGTGGAACCCCGCTGGCTTTAATTGCCTGCGGGATTCCCACCAGCGGGGGCTGCGCGCGCACGCCGGCGCGTCAGCGGGGAACCCGGAAGTGCGCGGGTTCGAGGCGGGCTCCGGGATTTCCCGATTTTCGGGGGCCCCCCGCCAGGAACGCACCCGCTGGCGGGTGCTAAAATGCTGCCCATTGTAACAATTCTATGTTTTCAAACAGCATATTGCTCATACAAAACAGACAAGATAATCTAGAATGAACAGGCATGAGCCACACACTCTCCCCAACTACGTTCAGCAGCATAGACGAGACAATGTTAACTTTGTGTCACTGTTATCCCCGCTAACCATATTCACCATCTGAAAATTTTATTAGTCCTCATACAACTTGAATTTATATAGCATTTTTAAGGTAGAAAAATATCCCAAGGCACTTCACAGTAGTGTAATCAGACAAAAATCAATGTCGAGCCAAAAAAGGAGACATTGGGAGAGGTGACTAAAATCTTGGTCAAAAAGGTAGCATTTAAGGAGGTGGCGAGATTCAGGGCAGCAATTCCAAAGCATAGGGCCTAGACAGATGAAGGCACTGCCGCTAATGGTGAGGCGAAGAGATTTCAGGATGCACAGGTGGTCAGAATTGGAGGAACGCAGAGATCTCAGAGGGTTGTAGTGCTGGAGAAGCTTACAGAGATAGGGAGAGGCAAGGCCATGGGCGGATTTAAACACAAGGACAAAAATTTTAAACTCGAGATTGCAGCACCTGTCCCTCAGCACGTTGACTTCAAAATCCTCATTTTCATCTACAAATCCCTCCATGACCTGACTCCTCCCTACCTTTGCAACCTCCTCCAGCTCTACATCTCTGCTTGTACTCTTGTTCTTCCTTCATCTGCAGAATTTTCAGCTATCTTGCCTCTACACATGAACTTTCCATCTTGCTACAACCCTCCACTTTCAAAAGCCTCCTTAAAATCTGTGTTTTGGATCACGCTTTCAGTCACCTCTCAGTGTGACCCCCAGCTGCAAAATCCTCAGACATTTTGCTGTGTTAGAGATGCCAAATAAATTGTTGCTGTGACAGTTGGCTTCAGAAGCCCTGGGCTGGGGAGAGGGGTGAAAAATCAACCAGGGCTTCTGATTACTATTCAATAATATCTTCTGGAAATTATATGCAACCATATGGACAATAGCTGAAGAAAAGATGAGGTGATCACCTTTCACAGTTGAATAGCTGCTGATGAGCATTGTTGAGGCTCATTTGGGTCATTTACCAGAAGGCTGTTATGATCTGTGGAACTATGTTCCAGGATGTCGACTGGAAATGAGGTGAGAAAAACTGAGGATAAAAATGGATTTCAGACATGGGTATAAATGTCAGCAATTAAAATAAAACTGACCTAGAGGTGCCAATACCTTAAATGGGTAGACTGGGAAAAAAGCTTTTTCCATCGAATCAGAGTGACCTTTGCCCTGCTGGGGTGTTATATCCAGATGATTGATGCTGATTCCAGATGAGTTGAGGTCTCCGAAAGTAGATGAAAGCACCAGCAGTGCAACAAGCCAACACATAATTACACCCGACATAA
Organism: Heptranchias perlo; assembly: GCF_035084215.1. Classification (NCBI taxonomy): domain Eukaryota; kingdom Metazoa; phylum Chordata; class Chondrichthyes; order Hexanchiformes; family Hexanchidae; genus Heptranchias; species Heptranchias perlo. The sequence goes on from NC_090350.1 coordinate 22,875,415, forward strand.
CCCATAGCAATGAGGAATTATGCTGCCATCGTCATAGCTAAACAGGAACAACAACTTCTTTATCTAAAGCTGTATAAAAAGTGGACTGATGTGGGATACAATGATGTACGTCACCTCGGTCAGACCCTCCTGGTTTTTAGATTTACAGGAACTGAAATTTTACATACATTTATTCCTGGTCTGTTAACAAGGCATTTATTCACTTTAAAACTAAACATATATACTTAAACAATAACTGAAGTGTGTAAAATTCCAGAGTTCACTGTGCTCTATAAAGATGTATTGGATGGCATTTAAAAGTTTACAAGTATCTCTTACATTACTATAAGCCTTAGAAAAATTAGTTTAAAATGAACCCTTTGAGTCTTCTTGTGTTCATAGTTTTGCTTCCTGTCACATAGTCATTAACACTTCAATAATTCTGTTTGTTAAAAGCACACAGGTGCAGTACAATTCAGATACTCAACATTTGCAAGGTCGTAATATTAAGACACTTCTATCACACCAAAATCTAGACAATTTTCTTTCATACATTTGGATTCCCATAAACAAGCCCTTTAAACCAGTTTCTTCAATGCATAGGCCAGTTCTTCTATTCAGATGTTTAAAAAAATTCTGGCAGTTATTCAATCTAACAAAAATAATATTTTCCTTTGCTCTTCTAAAAATTAGTCTAAAAATTAGAGCCAGATCTTTCAGGAGCGAGATTAGAAAACATTTCTACACACAAAGGGTGGTAGAAGTTTGGAACTCTCTTCCGCAAACGGCTATTGATACTAGCTCAAATGCTAAATTTAAATGTGAGATAGATAGCTTTTTGGCAACCAAAGGTATTAAGGGATATGGGCCAAAGGCAGGTATATGGAGCTAGATCACAGATCAGCCATGATTTTATCAAATGGCGGAGCAGGCACGAGGGGCTGAATGGCCTACTCCTGTTCCTATGTTCTGGTGGTATTAACTTGTTGCAGTATTGGTCAACAGTGAATGTTAGCAGGTCATTCAACCAGAGAAGCATCACATTTGCGCCCAATTCTGTCCTTACCCAATGTTGTCATTTGCACACTTAGGCCCCGATATTTATGGGCAGGCAGAGAGGAAGCGCGGTAGCATGGAGGAAATCCAGCAAGGCCGGGAATGCGGAAGTCCTGACGAATTTAATGGCAGGACCTCATTATAATTTTTTTCCCCATTTCCCGCTTGGCAGCCAGCCAAATTGATGGGCTAGCTGACTGCCGGGAGGGAAAACCAGCGGCAGGAAGCCACAGCCGGGGAACCCTCGGGGACGGTCCCAGGCAATCGCAATCGTGGGTCAGGCATCAGTGGGGTGGGGGCAGCAATCGCGGGCAGGCTTCAGTTGGGGCTGGAGTGGTGGTGGGGGGGGGGGCAGGGGAAGGCCGCTGATCACGGCCTGGCCTAGAGGCCGCAATCGGCAGAAGGGAGGCCGAAAGCTTCCTTGAGGGGCTGGGTGGAGTCCTTCTGCTCCTTCTGGCCCACAAGGAGTGCTATGAAAAGTACTTACCTTCTGGAGCTGGCAGTTCCCGTCTCCATTTCGCTGGCGGGATTCCCGAGCCCCGGGAAACATGGCCAGCTGCAGTTGAATTTAATTCAGGCTCCCAATTGCACTGAACACACATGCGCAGTTTGTCATTATTGCGGTGGCGCTTTTTACAGCAAGCGAACATTTATCCCTCTTCCAGCAGATTAATGGGTCATTCATCTTATTGGTGTGTGCAGTACTGCTGTGTGCAAATTGGGTGCTGTATTTACTTATGAAACAGAGACTACACTTAAAAAGTGATTCATTGGCCATAATGTCCTGAGAACAGGAAAAGCACTATGTGCATGCAGGCATATTCTTTCATTTGTGAGCTTCAATAGTGGGAGGCTGTGTGCCTGTCACAGGAATACCTGGTAGTGTAGCATGGGATGGCTTCATAGGGGAGGGTGCCAGCATTTGAAAACAAGAGATACTAGTTTGGTGATCAATGGGAATACACTTCACCCTTCTTAAACTGAAGTTGCTTAATTTGAATTCATTATTAATTCCAATTGAAATCATGCAAAAATATGGCTCCTGTGCTGTTTTATTAAAATTGTTTAATTCAAACTGCTGAATAATTTGAATTAACAGGAGTAGATCGTATTTCATTTGCTCAGTCTCTCAGATAAATATAGCAGCTGTACAAACACATTACATCTCTTGTTCTGAATGCTACCAGTGGTATGTTAAAGAAAAGAAAGACTTGCATTTATATAGCTACTTTCACATATTTAGGGCATCCCAAAATGCTTCATAGCAAATTAACTAGTGTTTTCAAGTGTTTTGTATGCAAACATGGTAACCAACCTTTGCCCAGCAAGGTCTCAAACAGTAATATGATGAATGACCAATTAATTTATTTTGCTGGCATTAGTTGAGGGATTAATGTTAGCCAGGACACCAGGAGTACTTCCTGCTCCTCTTTGAAAAAATGCCACAAGATCTTTTCCATCCACCTGAGAAGGGCAAGGTCTCGGTTTAACGCCAGATTAGAAGGATTTTGAATTCAATTGTCCAGCATCCATTTAAAATGAGAAAAAAAACCCCATAATTTTGGCCAATTTTACATTTTTCGTAGTGAAAACCTAATTTATAGCAACGCAATATATTTTGTGGACTGGGTTTTAGGAAACATGGAGACCAACGCACATGACGTAAAGGCAGACAGGGCAGGGGTAAGGTATTGAGCTGAGTTTGGATGTTTCAATTGCTGTTAATGAAAATGTCAAAAAAATGAATATTCATATCCATAATACTCAGATTGGAAAAAAAACATTTTAAAGTCAAGACTTTGTTTATATATAACAAATTTTTGGATAACCCACTCAATAACAAAATATGATCTCTGCCTAATGTTACCATCAGATAAATGGAAACTCTAAACAGCAATAGCTATTTTTACCCATATATGTTCAATATTGGTATTCTACTCTTCGTCTCCACCAAACTGGTGTGAAAGATAATGGTCAGCGGTTGCAAAATTCCAGAATATACCTTCTACCGTCCCAGATACCGTGCCAAATTAGATTTAGGAATTATATAATTATGGGTACACACAGGATGTGTGTCTTTGCTGATTTTTAGGATATTGTTTTAAATTTCCTTTATTCTTTCTTGAAAATGGAAACTTCGGTCAGAGGTGCAGCTCCTTTGGTGCTATCTGGTTTCTTGTCCAAGCAGCCATCTCTTACTTATGAGCCTGGATAGTGAGCGTTGGTAGGTTATTCGATTGCTGGTAGCCACCGGTGAGCCTGATCATCCAGCAACCACAGTGGAGAGTTTCCAGCAGCAGTCACTTAAAAACACGAGCAGTAATGCTGGACAATTTTCCCCTTCTTTAGCTGACCTCAATGCATTTATTGGTGATAGCACTAACACTATTGGCTGGTTCAGTTGGGTCAACAGTCATGTACTTACCCAAGTTTGTGAATGTTTTCCGAACAGCAACGGTTGAGAAGATTCTTTGCTTCTTGAGGCAATCAACAAGTTGTCTGCCGAGGACCGCAGCCGGCCACCCAGGTATTGCAGTGCAGAGAGGAGGCCATTCTATAACAGGACACAAGTACAAGTTAAATGGCACAACAGTAAAAAAAAAAGTTATTACAGAACAATGAAACCCATATCAAAGTGTGAATGAAAGTGCTACAAAAAACAGTTGGAGACCAAAATTACATCATGAAACCTATGGAGTGCAAGCATACAGGTTCACACCAGTGATTGCCCACACAATGACTTCTCCATCTTGGCTAAGCTTTGTGGGGAGGTGGAGGAAGAGGTTGACAGCGTGATGTTTGACCAGGGAGGGCATCATAGCAGAGCCTGTTCTCACACATACCTTCCAGAGATCACTTAATAGTAATCAGGAGCAAAGATTTGAACTCCCTATCTCAGGAGCATTGAGGTTATTATAGTTCCCAACTGCTGCTGCAGTTGAAATCAGCCAACTCATCAAAAACAGGAATTGGTCTGGCACCTTCTCATCTATATAGCTTCATGTTATATCAGATAGTGACTTTTAAAAAAAAAGTTTGTTTGGTCAGTCTGGAGCTGCCATCTTTTGCCCATTTAATAGATGATAGGGGTAACACACGCCACTGCTGTGCATTATTGCGTCCAAGGAATCTGCGCACTCCAATTATGTTTTCATACAATCCACTTTGTGGATCATAGTAGTCATCACACTCTTTCAACACACAGGCATCTTATCAAATTCATGAAACCTATCTATAAAATTGCTTGTGGGTGGTCACACAATACAAGTTGAAGCTGGTCTTAAATGTATTGTTGGGACTATCAGATGGTCACTATAACTTGCTGGTGTCTTTAGATAATCCATTTGTACCACACGCCATTTCCAGACCAAAGGGTAAGCAGTTAACCTCCACCCAAAGCTCCTGACAATGCTTTTTTCAAATGGACATTATAAGATTCACAACAGTTGGCATTTACTTGCCTTCTGATTTTTTCCATCAATCGCTCTGTGGAAATGCTTCACCTTGATTTAGCAACTAACCTTCATGGTACTACTGAAACCGGCAATTTACTGAAAAGGAAATGGTAGGCACGAGCAGACTTTTTACCACTCTGTGACATAAAACTCGGTGCTCCAACCCAATTGAGCCAATTTTACATAATTTATCTAGTGAAGTTTAAAAAAGTGAAAGGACCCCATTCGGTTTTGATCAACAAGTAAATAAATCAAACCATAGATTGAGGCCAGATAAGTTCTCTGTAGCAACTTTCATGGCTCATTTGGCAAAGGCACTGAAGCATTTGTGAACCTTGTTCATGAATGTTGACAGGCTATCTGACTGTTGGAGGCATTACAGCTAAGCCTGATCCTGCCCTCAACTTACTTCCACACATGCGGACACTCAGAAGTCACTGGATAGCAATCAGAGCTCTGTCTATTTCTCTCTCCTAACCTAGGGACGCAAAGGACAATTGCAATACCACTGCCCCACTGAGACCACTCAGCTTACACAAGGCACTGAACCTAGACATTCCTGGCATGTGTTTTGTTACTTACTGTATAAATTGACAGCTATTGAGGAGCCACTCTGCAGGAGGCAGGATAGGAAGAAAGTGGAAAGAGGGATGAAATATAGCTCAGATTTAAGATGGCGCTCGTTGGAGTGGTGGTTGTGGTCTGAAACACGGCTGAAAGGAGGACTGGAGAGTCATGTGACCAAGCATATGAACAGGTCTGGCATCAGAAGTGTTAGCTGGCATAGAACTACAAGGGCTGGGTATAACCAGCCACACTGATTATCCTACTGCATCAGTTGAGGTTGTTAGACTTCAGGAATTACTGTATAGAATCTTATGCCTCATATGGCTGGTAAATACTTGATTTTAACCACAAAAAAAAATTGAATAAGTATGGAGTGGAGGGAAGAAAGGGAAGGAATTCAGGCAAACAGGCAGAAAGGGAAACACAGTCAAAATTAATTCTAGATACAAATGCTGCCTCCCAGTACTGCACCTCCAAAAGGCATACTGAACGTGAACACACGCAAAGAAAAGTTGACTTTAAGCTCTGAACATAGTTTATATCACTGGAAAAAGCTGTAAATAAAATCACTAGTTTTATGAGCTGTTGGTCATAATCAAACAGCCAGTAAACTGAAGTCATTTTTAAAGCTGCAGATGCTCTGATAAGAATTTCCACTTCAGTTTTAGAAGCCACAGACTAGCAAGACTGTGTGAAAGCAACACAGAGGAAGCAACTTTGTTTTTGGGGTTGGGGGGATGGGGGAGTTGGAAAGCTATTATCAGCCTTCCTAAAAGGGATTATGTATTTTAACCTGAAAAAAATTATCACTTCATACCAGCTGTAAACTATTTATACACAGCATCACTGCATCCTTGTGATAATAAATATGTTGGGGGCAAAGCTTCATTACCACAAATTCTTGTTTTACCAAATTGCTGTACTTGCAGTCTGTCCTAAAGCCTCGTAAGTACAGTGCTCAACCTGAACCAGGAGAACTGGAACACCTCTATTCCATCCACAAGAGTGACCTGAGCTCTTGGTGGCTCACCACTTTAACCCCCTTTGCATTCTGGCCCCATATCTTTGGATTTGTATGCTTCAGAAACAACATCTCCTCTTACTCTCTGCAGCCTTCTGGTTTGAACACATTTTTAGAACTTGTTTATAAATTGGAGAGCCAAGTGGTGAAGGATAGAAGACTAGAGCCTCGTCTTCAGTTACTTCCAAGCCTTTATTCACAGACCTACACATCACATTCACCCTAGATCAGCTCTCTTATAAATGGATACAAGAGAGTTCCCAATTGATACACACCACCTGAATACAATTAACAGTAATTGATATAAATCACATGGATACAATTAGCAGTTCGATCTTCCATTTTCTAATATTTCAGTTATAATTGCAGACCTGCATTTGGAGGCCTACACTCTCCAATTTACCCCCCCATTTCTCACCTGTTCCAAGGGTAGACCTCTCACTGTCTTAACTATTTTAACTTATTTTGTGTCTTCAACATCTGTCTATTGCCTGTTTCAGAATATCACATTTTTTTCTGACAATCTCCTACTTTTGGAACTTTGGATTTTACAATTCTAGCAATGTTATTTGTTTGTGTTTTGCTTCCTCCCTTTTATTTGATTCTATTTAGAATGAACTCGCATTTAGATAGCACCTTTCATGACCTCAGGACATCCCAAAGCACTTTACAGGCAGTACATTATTTTGAAATGTAATCATTGTTGTTATGCTTGTTCATCTCAATCTTCAGTTGTGAAGGATGTTGTTCAAAATGCTAATATCTTTCGCTCTACAAATGCTAACCTCCCTGATGGGTATTTCCAGCATTTTCTGTTTTTGAGTCAAATTAATATCTTCAGTCTAACTAATGTCTCTGGGCTTTCTGTATTGAACAGTTTGCTCCTTTAGTACTATTGCTCAGTTGCTTTAATTTTCAGTTCCTTTAATCAATTCTGAAAAAGTAGCTATTTGCTATGTAACATTTTTGGAATCAGAAAATATGTTAAGTTTCAATGAGGATTTTAGCAGTGAAATTCACTTGGGATACTGTGACGGGGCCTCTGCTTCGTATTCAGCGATAGCATCACAAGTACAGTACCAAATATGTTATGTTCCCTAAAGTTTTCAGTCACAGTCACAAAGCTAGCTGCCACTATAATTAATTACTTCATTGTTGAATCTTGGCCCTTCAATGTCTGGTGGACAATGAAGGTAGTGTATATAGCTAAGCCATCAAAGGGGCATTTTTTAAATTTTCACTGGTGTGAAATTGTTTTAGGGAAAGCAGGATAGATGTGCTTCAGAGCACTAATGCCACATAATGACCATTACTGCTATCACTAGGTAGTGGGTTATTTACCATTTTTGTATTTAGTTTGGTCGAGGAGTGGACTGTGTTCATCTGAGTCTTGTCTGCGCTGGTAGTCATCTTGTGAATTTTCAGTAGGCCATTGTTTCCTCTCCAGTTTGCAGAGAACAGGCTAAAATCTCTAACAGCATCCTTGTCCTGGAAGACAATCAACACTATCAATGCAATGCAATAGATCTTTAATTAAACACAAAATAAGTTGAAAATCTTTGAATATATTTCAACCTCAGCCCATTTAACTCTATTCCAACCCAAATCAAAAAGAATAGAGCAAAAACAAAACACTATTGTCCCTCCCCTCTCCCCCAAGTTAGCCTCTTACATCCATGTTATTCATACACTCAGCAGATCAGGAAGTAAGCTTAGATGCTGTGAATACTGCTCTTCAATCATTCCAAGTGCCACAGATGGGAAAGGTGATGGCAAAAGGTCATATAAAGCTGTAAGTTTATCAATACGGTCTACTCCGAATGATTCACACTTTTTTGCACTAAAATTTGAACAAATCAGTGTAAATAATGTGGGAATTTAGTCACCCCTCCAAGGCAGATTCAGTATTCCAATGCCTGAAACAGTCAGGTTGCACCTCTCCAAAGCACCATTATTGATTGGTCAGCTCATTAATGAGACAGAGAACTAGAAGTGTAGTTTATTGTTGAGATCTTTGCGCTCAGCTCCAAATAACCCCACAAGCCCATGTTCTAAAATGTAGGGTGACAAACTGCAGGAAGCTTACCAGTGATCTGTACTTCAGATTTTGATTTACCCATAGCTTTGAATCCCCTTTACAATTCTGATTTTCTCCTGCTCATTAAGCATCTCCATGCCAGTTGAAAGGATACCTGCATGTCGAACCATCAGTGGTGTTCTGCAGCCACAGGAACAGAAGAAATTTCCACACCATCCACTTCTTTGAGAAAGTATATTTCTGTTCACTCAAACTGATCTGCAAGAAAGCAGTCGTCCACATTTAAACTGAAAAAAGTGTGAAATCTACCACGATGACCCATTGCACTTAAAGTGTCTAAATATTTTGGCACGGAAATTGCGCTGAGCAGCGAATGGCCATCGCCTGCCGCTCATAAATAACTAACTCATCCACAAACTTTAAGTACAAGTTAACTTTCCCTGGCTTCTCTGAGCTATGAGAGTGGGGAAAGGATCGCTCTCTCCCTTCAACCAATCAGTTTGAAGCATCCTTGCCAAGCCTCGCAGTCAGAGCCAGGAAGTGTCAGTTAGATTAGTAAATTCACCATAAAATCAGTTAGAGAAGTGAAATAAAGAGCGGGTAAGGTTCAAAGACAGAGCTAAAAGAGACAAAGAATAAGTAAAAATAATAATTTTAATTTTTTTTTAAATGTCCACAACAATTAATTTCGGGAGGAATGAGACGCCACATTTTTAAGTTAATTTTCAGCGCCAGAGAGGTTATTTGGCAGTCATTAATATGTACCACACCGTTAGAAGTTAGTTTGTACCAAAAAAAACAGGCGTACCATTTTTATGGGGAGATTAGTTTGTTACCAGCTGGGGAATGCAGCAAGTTCACGCTGGTCCATTCATTCAGCTGGCGAGATCTCTAACACAAAGCTTTCAAAAGTGTAGGGCAAATGGTAGAGCAATTTCCACGTTTGACTGCACACGTGCGCTCTCTGGAACTTGCTTTTCCGTTTGCTCTCAAATAACGGCGAGCCCTGTTAGCCTCGCTGTTATTTCGTGAGCAATTTCTGGGTCATATGTATGTGGAAATTGCCTAATAGACAATTGTGGAGTACCTTAAAAATAACGTTACGGTTAAATAAAATTGTTCAACACCACAACTCCTCCCCCAGTTGAATAAAATGAATATTTCACTTCACAGCCCAAACAATCCACCGGCTCACTGTCCCGAGATCACATGACAACCACGCGGGTCATGTGACTTGTGTAAGATGGCGGCGCAGGGAGGAGGGTGGTTTGTGCTGCTCTTCTTCTTCGTCTTGGAAACCGTGTCATGGAAGACAGCCCGGAACAGCACGGAGCCACCGCCGGTGGTCATTTGGCACGGGATGGGTAAGAAGGAGACAAAAAAAAAATCAAATACATTATTTGTACAATCGAATATACTTTAGAAACGGAGTGAACTGGGAGCTGGCTGATCGTGGAAGCACAGCGACTGTTTCTACCGCTGTTCGGTTCATGGACAGAGACGCGATTCGTTGTTTGCATTAAATGTTTGGAAAAATTGCAATGTCAAAATGCACAAACAATTTTTCTGTTACAGATCTTATGTAAATCGCTGATTCAAAACACACGCAAAACACTACATTGCAATTATTTCGATGTTTGCTTTAGAAACATTCTCGATTTTATATGATAAACCTACTGCTTTACAGTTTTTGAAATAAAAGTATGTCTTAAATAAACTTTTATCAAAGGCATTATGTTACTTCAATCTGCCTCGTGGGATCAAGTCAGGCAAATCCTATTACATTATAATCACACGGTGAGGAGATATGGGACGAAATATAGAAGTGAAAGCGGACTTTGTTTAAGCAGCAGCAGGGCAATAAAAATCTAATCAATTTTTATTGAAAGTACACAAACTATTTTGCATAATAGCTTGGATGCATTGAATCGTAGAAAATTTACAGCACAGAAGGGGAGGGCATTTGGCCCATCATGTCCGCACCGGCCGAAAATGAGCCTAATCCCACTTTCCAGCACTTGGTCTGTAGCCTTGTAAACAATTTTACAACACCAAGTTATAGTCCAGCAATTTTATTTTAAATTCACAAGCTTTCGGAGGCTTCCTCCTTCCTCAGGTGAATGATGTTCACCTGAGGAAGGAGGAAGCCTCCGAAAGCTTGTGAATTTAAAATAAAATTGCTGGACTATAACTTGGTGTTGTAAAATTGTTTACAATTGTCAACCCCAGTCCATCACCGGCATCTCCACATCATGTAGCCTTGTAGGTTGTGACACTTCAGGTGCATATCCAAGTACTTTTTAAATGAGTTGAGGATTTCTGCCTCTACCACCCTTTCAGGCAGTGAGTTCTTGACCCCTACTGCACTCGGTGAAAAATTTTTTCCTAGCTCCCCTCTAATCCTTCTACCGATTATTTTAAATCTGTACCCCCTGGTTACTGACCTCTCTGCTAAGGGAAATAGGTCCTTCCTGTCCACTCTATCTAGTCCCATCATAATTTTGTACACCTCAATTAAATCACCCCTCAACCGCCTCTGTTCCAAAGAAAACAACCCCAGCCTATCCAATCTTTTCTCATAGCTAAAATTTTCCAGTCCTGGCAACATCCTCGTAAATCTCCTCTATATCCTCTCTAGTGCAATTACATCCTTCCTATAATGTGGTGACCAGAACTGTACACAGTACTCAAGCTGTAGCCTAACTAGAGTTTTAAACAACTCCAGCAAAACCTCCCTGCTCTTATACTCTATGCCTCGGCTAATAAAGGAAAGTATTCTATATGCCTTCTTATCTACCTGTCCTGCTACCTTCAGGGATCTGTGGACATGCACTCCAAGGTCATTTAATGTATGCCCTTGCCTTGATTGCCCTCCCCAAATGCATTACCTCACACTTCTCCGGATTGAATTCCATTTGCCACTTTTCTGCCCACCTGACCAGTCCATTGATATCTTCCCGCAGTCTACAGCTTTCCTCCTCACTATCAACCACACGGCCAATTTTTGTATCATCTGCAAACTTCTTAATCATGCCCCCTACATTTAAGTCCAAATCATTAATACATACCACAAAAAGCAAGGGACCTAGTACTGAGCCCTGTGGAACCCCACTGGAAACAGCCTTCCAGTCAGAAAAACACCCGTCGACCATTACCCTTTACTTCCTGCCACTGAGCCAATTTTGGATCCAACTTGCCACTTTCCCTTGGACCCCATGGGCTTATACTTTTTTGACCAATCTGCCATGTGGGACCTTGTCAAAAGCCTGGCTAAAATCCATGTAGATTACATCAAACGCGCTACCCTCATCGACCCGCCTTGTTACCTCCTCAAAAAATTCAATCAAGTTAGTCAGACACGACCTTCCTTTAACAAATCCATGCCGACTGTCCTTGATTACTCCATGCCTTTCTAAGTGACAGTTTATCCTATCCTTCAGAATTGAGTCCAATAATTTGCCCACCACCGATGTTAGACTGACTGGCCTGTAATTATTCAGTCTATCCCTCGCTCCCTTCATGAACAACGGTACAACGTTAGCAGTTCTCCAATCCTCCGGCACCACGCCTGTATCCAGTGAGGATTGGAAAATGATGGTCAGAGCCTCTGCTATTTCCTCCCTTGCTTCTTTCAACAGCCTGGGATACATTTCATCCAGCCCTGGTGATTTATCTACTTTCAAAGATGCTAGTCCCCTTAATACTTCCTCTCTCGCTATGTTTTTCCCATCCAATATTTCACATTCCTCCTCCTTAACTACAATGTCTGCAGCGTCCCTCTCATTTGCGAAGACAGATGCAAAGTATTCATTAAGAACCATACCAACGTCTTCCGCCTCCACACATAGGTTACCTTTTTGGTCTCCAATAGGCCCTACTCTTTCCTTAGTTATCCTCTTGCTCTTAATGTATTTATAAAACATCTTTGGGTTTTCCTTGATTTTACTTGCCAATATTTTTTCATCCCCATTTTATATGCAGCATTTATAACTTATGAAAGGAAACATTGCATAGCGTTTTACTTTTTTGACTTTATAAACATAACTCATCAAAATGCAGTTTTATCATTTGCATATGATTCTACCTCAACCAAGGTAGATACACTTCCTCAAACAACAAAACCCATTTGAAGCATTAATGTATTCAAATAGGTGATACTTCAGTCTTGTTCTGCTTTCAGTACAACTTATTGATTAATTTTAGGTGACAGCTGCTGTAACTCACTTATCATGGGATTTGTCAAATTGGTGGAAGAAGGAATCCCAGGAAGTTATGTTTTATCCTTGGAAATTGGAAACAATCTTTCTGAGGTATGTCTAAATGAGGAATGAAGAGCTTGAATGAATTCGACTAGTAACAATTGTGATGCAAAATTTTAAATGCTGTTGTTATAAAAAAATGTATTGCTCCTAGCAGCAGTATGGCAACTTTTTTTGTTGAATTACTCAAAACAAGTGATCTGGTGCTGTAGAGTTCATTACGGTAGCTCGGCTCTACAATTTGCTAGGGTGGTATACAAAAATATTAGAGTTTTCTAATTGGTTAAGAAGCTGAAAAATATATGTTGTACCAGAAGTTGTGGTTACCTGTTATATTGAGGAACTATTGCACTTTCTTCAGTAGGGTTCCTGCTCCCGATTCCTATCCAGTGATCCCTAGTGGAATTGTGTGGGTGGGATGTATGTTAGAGAAGATCAGGCTCAGCTGTGTTTCTCCCCCTTCCCATTGTGTAGTGTCATTAAATTCAGCCAGGTTCTTCATGAATGCCCATTTGAGCAAGGCACAGGAGAGTGCATGCACATAGGGAACCATGCTTCAGAAAGAAAAGCTGTAGGAAAAATAATTTTAATAAACCCTCTTTTAAATCCACATTTTATTTCCTGTTTCATGGTATCTCTAATGTGAGAGGGGAAAATTCAGATTAGTGTTGGATTTCTGTACCCCATAATTTTCTCCTCTCCTAAAGGTGCTGACTATTACCAGGATATGGTTCCTTGGGCACAGCAATCCTACGTACCTTGCCCAAGTGGCTATCACTTATGTGTGAATCTAGACGGTGTGTTGGCATGGTTTTGACTGGAGTGCATTATAGCAAAGTCTGATGCTTTCATCCATATTTGCATATTGTCTGACACAGGTTACTGGATGGCGATTAGGAGCAAGATCCTTGGACGATCGATTTCAACTGCCTGGTCTAAGTACACTGAAGCCATAGTACCCTGGCTGAGAATAACTAACAGTACAGACAGGGAAGTGGACCTGTGGTTCATTGCCATAGTTAATCCTGCTTTGACAAAGCCAGTGGTTTTTGCAAAACCCAGAAAATCAGACAAAGCATTAATTTCTGTGTGTTAATTATTCAATCACTAAATATCAAGTAAAATACTGATTTTCAAAAATAAGGAACTTGTGGTCTAGACTCATCTACTGTTAACGATACAATCACTCACAGATCTCTATACATTGGAAACTTTTTTTTAGGACGTTGAGAACAGTTACTTGATGAATGTAAATGACCAAGTAGAGCTGGTGTGTAATATATTGTCCAAGGACAAGAAGCTACAGAATGGATACAATGCGATGGGCTTCTCTCAAGGAGGCCAGTTTATGTAAGTGTGACCAAATGGGGCCTACAGTATGAAAGAACGTGCATTTGTATAGCACTTTTCACATCCTCAGGACATCCCAAAGCATTTAACAGCCAATGAAGTACTTTTTAAAAAATTGAGTCAAAAAAAGGGGCTTTTTATGGTTTTGCTGTTTATTTTGCATACAGATCTTTCTCACATGGTTTTCAATCCATTATAGGAGAGCTGTGGCACAGAGGTGTCCTTCTCCTGCAATGATAAATCTCATCACGTTTGGAGGCCAACATCAAGGTAATATTTACTAATTCAGTTTACTCCATTTAAGTGCATATTTGTTCAAATGTATAATTTTCAAAGGCTGAAACCCTTACATTATTGTAGTTGTATGACCAACCTATTGTATTAAAGTGAGTGGCTGCAACATTTCATAGGTATTGCCTCTGAAGGTGGCAGCCAAAGTCAAGTGACTAAGTACAATGGAGCTCCAATAACATTACGCAACAGCCTCACTGTACTTACACTGAAGTCCCTCGTCCTGTTAGAGCAAATCATTGCTTCTCAACCTTTTTAAAATTTCAGCTGAAACTGCCTTCTCCATTACTACCCTGTAATGAAGTTGAAAGTTAGCACAGGGAATAAAGAAATATTCACAGAAAGTTTCACTTCTCAGTTACAAGATAAGATGTTGACATGCATTCAAATATCAGCCTGATACCACCAACCAGCGACTGAACTGCCTGAAGCAGCCTTCATGAAAAATTGGTGCCACTCTGCATCAGCGTCCATTAAGATCAGGTGTCACATCGAAGCATCATGTCTTGTAATCAAGCGCGTACCTGCCCCCATTCAGCTATAAAAATTATCTCTGGCCTCCCCCATTGCTTCTGACCATTATATTCAGCTATTGGCATCCTTGTCCCCTCCCCCACTGACCACTAAAATACAAAATGTGACCCTTCCCACTCCACTGAACATTGAAGTTGGCCCTGGAATACTCTTTTTCTCCGAGACCATGAAATGCAGGCAGCATTTTGAAGCAGCCTCTGATGAAATTGGATACGTCACCCAAAACCTCCAATGCAGCACTAAGTATTGCTACCCAACCCATCTCTTTCCCTCCCTCCGCACACCCAGCATTGAGCAGTAAAATCTGCCCACCTCCCCCCCACTTAGAGGAAAATACAAGCCCATTTTCCTGCCTTTCCCCTACTGAGGTACTTTCCTTATCGTGGCTAATTCCTATCCTCCCCCACCTCTTCCCTCCCCATATCGGCTACTTTTTAATGTGGACTGCAAAGTTTAAAAAAACTATTCCAAAACTAGTTTAACTATTAAATATTTATTATGTGCTAGTGTACAAGGTGACTTGGGGACAGACCTCTGAATAAACTACAGTATGAATACACCAGTATGTTGTGCCCTGCAGACTTCCCCTTGAATCAAGGTTATTTTTAATATGGAAAGAAAAATAATCATTTCAGATCTTCCCTTCAGACTAAGGTCTGATTCTGTTTTTCTCCCCACTAGGAGTGTACGGTTTACCCCGCTGTCCTGGAGAGAGTTCCGACATCTGCAACTGGATAAGAAAAATGCTGAACTTGGGTGCTTACACTAATCCAATTCAAGAGCAGTAAGTATATCAGTATTAAGAGTTTTTAAGATAGTACGGTTGGTCTAGTGTCATTCATTCGCACAGTCAATAATTATGTGAATCGTGTGTCTGATGATTATTTCACAGCGAACTAAGAAACAATCAGTAAATAGCTCTAGTACTGAGAAAGCAAATAGGCTGCTTAATGCCATGTGTCCATTTTCAGTTATGAAGATGAAACAGTAAAAACCGCACTCTGAACAACTAGCAAGAGGTACAATTAAAGTGAATTTGCATAACTACAGTTGTCCCTCTTTTGCCATCTTATTAAAATTCATTGGTTAACAGTACAAAACAGATTTCAGGAAGGAAAATAGTGCTTGACAAACCTGATAAAAGTTCTTTAAGGAGGTGACGGATGTGGTGGATGGGGGAAATGCAGTGGATGTGTACATGTTCTCAGAAAGCCTTTGACAAAGTACCCCGCAGAAGCCAATTGGAGAAGATTCAGGGGGGGGGCGTGCAGAGGGGAGGAAATTTGATTTAAAAACTGGTTACAAAGGAGGAAAGAGAGTAGGAGTTAAGGACAGTTTCTCAGAGTGGTTGGTAGTTGGTAGGGGTGTCCCACAGGGTTCTGTTCTGGAACCGCTTCTGTTCACTATGTATATCAATGATGGGGCAAGAGGGAGTGTAGTCCAAACTTGAAGATACTAAAATAAATAGGAGGCATATTAAATAAATGAGGAGCAAAGGAAACTGCAGGTGGCTGATAGAATTTAATGTCAGTAAAGGTGGACTTGCTTTAAAAAAAGTAATAATTATAGCTTGAATGGGAAAAAGCTGGTAAGGTTGGAGAAGAGGAATTTGGGGGTTCAGGTTCCAAAGACAAAGCCATCAAAAAAGCTAACAGAATACTGGGTTTTATGGCAAGAGGAATAATATATAAAAGTGGAGAAGTATTGATGAATCTAATAGAAAACCCTAGTAAGAATACTCTACTCAGTTCTGGGCTCCACCCCACAGGAAGGATGTTAAGATACATAGAGGGTACAGTGCAGATTCATGAGGACATTGCCTAGTATGAGGAACTATAAATATGAAAACAGACTTGAAAAATTGACGTTTTTGTTAGAACAGCAGAGAATACGGAGTGGTTTGACAGAGGTGTTGGAAATTATGAATGAAACGAACAGAGTAGATAGAAACTTTGCAATGATGGATGAGTCCAGAATGAGGGGGCATAGATATAAGATAAAATATAAGAAATTTAGGACAGAGAGCGAGAAACTTGTTTACACAAGAGCATTGTGAGGCTGTGGAATGCATTACCTGAGTTAGTGATCAAAGCAAGTCAACACATACAAATAGGTTAGATAGGTGGACGCAGAAAAAGGGAATAAAGCGATATGGGGACAGGGCGGTAAGGTGGGATTAGGAATACTCCTTGCGTAAATAAACACCAACACAGACTGGCTGGGCCAAACGGCCTGTTTTAGTGTTGTAATTTCAATGTAAAAAATTTAACTTTTTTTAATGTTTGAGAAGTAATGAATAAAAACTACATTGAAATTAACTTTGTGGAGATGTTCCAACTTTCTTAAACAAACAAATGGCCTACATTCATGTTCATTTCAGTTTTTGTTCAGGACTTCCTAAAGTAAATCCCCATATGCAATGCATGACCACATTTTATGAAATAAATGAAGAGGGACGGGGGTGGGGGAGGGGAGGAAATTACCCAGGTCAGCAAAGGGAGACACGAGTGACTCAATAATGTCACTTCACAGATGGTATCCTCTTGCTTAAATTCTTATTAGTTTAACTCCTTGCATCACAAATCATTTGCAGTCACAACAGCAGAATTTTGAAGAGAATCATTTAATTTTAAGGCATATTCTCTGCACAGGAATTTGCCATGAACTTTGTAAATTCAATCATCAGATTTGGTCATTTAGAATGTATACATTAAAAAATGCCAAACATGGCTCATTAATTTAATGTCTGTAGTTATTGAAATGTATCAATGGCTGGAGAATTATATTGCTCTTGGTGTTAATTAGTTTATGATTTTAGTGCTATGGAGTACTTCTCCACTTTTATATATTATTCCTCTTGCAATTGATTGAGGAGACAAACTTTTTTCACTTGGGTGCTCTCAAAAGGTCCTTGAACATTTTGTAAGCACTTTAGCCATCACTCCCATTTTAACTCGCTTCAGACTGCTTTCCACCCTGTCCACAGCACCTTGTCACTCTCAACTTCTGTAACCACTAATGCAGCACATTATCCCTCTTTGAGCTCCCTCCGCAGTCAACATAGTTGATTATTGCATCCTAGCTCCTCTGTTTCACCTATGAGGTCCACCTGCATGGTACCAACCTCACATGTTTCCACCCCTACTTGTCCCAAAGTAACCATAAAGGGTTTGGTGAATATGAAACTAGTAATTTTTGTAATTGTTTAAGACTCAATTAGGTCCGTTTACTTACAATTGCTTTCCTGTTAGTTTGGTGCAGGCAGAGTACTGGCATGATCCCTTGAATGAAGAGCTGTACAGGAACAAAAGCGTTTTCTTAGCAGACATTAATCAAGAAAGGGTATGTACTCAATGTTGCTTAGTGAAATAAACTTTACTGACTAGATGAATTTTTTTCCCCCAATATGGTAACTTGTATGGGAAATTGTAGGCTGTGAACTGCATCCATTAAATGTCAGCACAGCATTCGGAATCCAACAGGCTGTGCCACCGTCACCCCAATCATCGTATCCTTTCAGAAGTGTAATTTTGCCTTCATTTTTGTCTTTCACTGCATTCCTATATCTGCGTCCCTGGTTGCCACTTTTGCTGTTCATCATTTTAATGGAATTGTTTTGCCAGAGTCTTAATGTACCAGCTGAGTCTCAACATGTGCAGAAATAAATAGAAATCAAATGATATTTAAGCCTGGGTTTTAAGTGCTGTATTTGAGTGGAAATCAAACAATTACTGTCACTAATTTTGTTACAGGGCATCAATGAAAGCTATAAAGAGAATCTGATGAAATTGAAAAAGTTTGTAATGGTGAAATTCTTGAAGGATTCCGTGGTTGACCCAGTTGATTCAGAGGTGAGGATGGAAACTCTTGACTCTTCACCTAACTTATTATAATTGCTGCTACAATTATGGTTGCAGTTGTATCTAGAATTTTAATTCTGTAAATGACAGTCATTAAGACACTTTTTAATTTCAATTATTTTTGTATCAATTTGTTTCCACATTTTTATTATAACTGCTTGTGGGAAGTTACCAAATCTATAATGAGGAAGCTATCAAATCTATAACATAAGGAAACCAAATTGACTCAAATAGACAGATACTGGCATCCATGCATTCAGCTGTTTATCCCCCAAGCTCTGGATATCTCTCCCTAAACCCCTCTATCTCTCCTTCCTCCGTTATGGCTTTTCTTAAAACCCACCTCTTCAACCAAGCTTTTGGTCACTTCTCCTTGGACTTCACATTCATTTTATCCCTTACACCTCTGCGAAGTGCCTTGGGACTTTTTTTCTATGTTAAGGCGCCATATAAATGCAAATTGATGTTCTAATTCCGTGTGCCCACCCTGCTCCCATATCCGTTTATCCCCATTGACTTCTGTTGAGTATGGTACTCTGCTTAAGTGAGGGAACGAGGGGTAAATGAGGTCTCTTTCGGTTTAAAGTGGCTGTATGATGTCACAGCTGGGAATGGAAATTTCAAAGCAAGTCAATCCTCCATGGCAGGCTTGGTAATCCGATACACAAGTCAGGCAGCTCTGCAATGCTTCTAAACACTATTGATGATTGACCAACCAGCCGGCTTGGATTACTGAAGGAACCTGAAGGGTGGATGCATCACTGGGGGTGGGATGCTTTCAGATAACCCAGGAGGCCAAAGCTGTAATGGGTTAGGTAGTCCTAGTTTAACAAGCAAGGGAAGCTTACCCATGATCAATTAGCTGAAACCCTAACACACAGCTGGGTTCCTCTTAGCCTGGGCTCTGCTAACGTGCACATAAACTCTATGGGCATAAGTGGGATATGTCCCAACAAGATTGTTTGCATCTCAGTCTGACAAACAAAAATCCTACAGAGGATTTATCAGTAACTTGAATTGGAAGCCCAAATATGGTGATGCATTTCCATGTGAACCAGACAAAAAAAATTGCCAAACATGTAATTGTCATCCATTTAGAAAAATGTAATGATCTGCTTTTCTCAAAGTAGAGCTGAACAGTTTTAGAATCATACCATTTCAAAACCCAAGCCATGACACAAGCAGTGCAGTAACAACAGTGCCTCCTTAATAAGTAGTTCCATTTTAACAAACCCAACACTAAATTATCACTCTTCATCTCTGTTCCAGTGGTTTGGTTTCTACAAAATTGGCCAGGCGAAGGACACTTACAGCTTGCAGGAGAGTGCTCTTTATCAAGAGGTAAGATTTATTATGATGTTACTTACATGCTTTGTCTCTTCTATGTTGTAGCAAGGCACTTCCCTTGGGGAACTGGATGATATAATGGGTTAACACGCTGTTCCTTTTCTGCAACCTGTGTTTGAATCTCTGACTGTAAAAACCCCATGTGAAATGAGTCTAGGCAGTCTCAAACCAGTTCCAAAAAGACCCACCACAAAGCAAGTTACAGTAAGATAAAAAGGGGGCTATCCAAATGAAATGGAACTGTAGATCAGCAATGGGAAAGAAACAGGAAATGGAAAGGTTACAAATCAGATTTGTACCTGTAAGAGGAAAAAAAGGAATGTATTAAAGACAGAGGTACCATGGATAAATGGGGAGATTAGATCAAATTTGAAACTTAAAAAACAGCATTTAGCACCTACAAAACAGATAATTAAAAAGCTATCACAAATATAAATAAAGGAATGCTGCAAAAAAGATCAGAAAAGCTAAGAGGCAGTATGAAAGAAAGTTAGCAAAAAATCCAAGGACAATAAAGTTTTCTTGTAATAAGAGTCAGGGTTGGGCTTCTAAGTTGAAGGCAGCAAGTTTTCAGTGGAGAGTGAGGGAATGACAGGAATTTTCTCTGAATGGAAAGGTGTGGTGAGTGGTGTTACACAGTGGTCGGTGTTGGGCTGCTTTTATTTACAATATAAACAAGTGATCTGGACCTGGCAATTAAGGGAATAACATCAAAATTTGCCGATGACACTAAATTGGGGAGTCGTGATTAAGGTTGTGAAAGAATTCCAGAATGTCATTAGTGAGTTAGCAGGATGGGCAAATCTAGTTTAAAGTTAAAAAAATGAAGTAATAAATTTTGAAACAGGGAAAGGGAAATCCACCCTAAATGGTAAGATTTTAAATGGAGTACTGGAACTTAGGGACCTTGGTGTGTATTTACACTAGTCAAAAAAAAGAGCCAGTCCAAGTAACAAAGAGGCAAAATGAACCCTTGGTTTTGTAACTAGAAGCATAGAATACAAAAAGCAAGGAGGTAATCTTAAACTTATACAAAACCTTTAGCCACAGTTAGAATATTATGTACAGTTTTGGGAACATTATAAGGAAAGATATATCAGATTCACTATGATACTAGGGTGAGGAGTTAGTTATTTAGAAAGAACTAAATTAGGGCTTTTTTCAGTAGAGCTGAGAAGGTTTAATGGGTGACCTGATATCAACAAGATTATGGTGAGGTAAATAGCAATAGTCATTTCCATTGGCCACTGAGACAGTCCCTTAAAGTCAACATGGATTTCTGAAAGGGAAATCATGTTTGACAAACGTACTGGAGTTTTTTTGAGGATGTAACTGGGAGAATAGATAGGGGAGAACCAGTGGATGTGGTTTATTTGGATTTTCAGTAGGCCTTTGATTAAGTCCCACACAACAGGGTAGTGTGCAAAATTAAAGCACATGGGATTGGGGTAATATACTGGCATGGATTGAAAATTTGTTAACAGACAGGAAACAGACGGAATAAATGGGTCTTTTTCACAATATATATCAATGATTTGGATGCAGGGTCGGACATTTAGGACTGAGATGAGGAGAAATTGCTTCACTCAGAGGGTGGTGAACCTGTGGAATTCTCTACCACAGAAGGCTGTGGAGGCCAAGTCACTGAATATATTTAAGGAGGAGCTAGATAGATTTCTAAACACAAAAGGCATCAAATGGTATGGGGCGAGCACGGGAATATGGTATTAAGATAGAGGATCAGCCATGATCATATTGAATGGCGGAGCAGGTTCGAAGGGCCGACTCCTGCTCCTATTTTCTATGTTTCTATCTATGAGGGTGCAAATTCTGATGGAGACCAGTGTACCAGGTCACCTTGGTTTTAAATGAACATCTTTACCACACAATATTAGAAGTAGTAGGTTAGTCTTGTAAAAGCCATACGGACATACTGAGGTACCAGATTTAAGTTTTGAATTTAATTCTTACCTTTTGGAAAACATTTTGATGTTTCATCTCAGTCCTAAATGTCCTACCCTGCATCCTGAGACCGTGACCCCTGGTTCTGGACCCCCCAGCCAGGGGAAACATCCTCCCTGCATGCAGTCTGTCCAGCCCTGTCAGAATTTTATATGTTTCAAAGCCATACGGACATACTGAGGTACCAGATTTAAGTTTTGAATTTAATTCTTACCTTTTGGAAAACATTTTGATTGCAACATGTGAGAGCTTCTCTGTGATGGAGTTTTGCCACCAATAGTTCAATTCTTAGCCTGTACTGAATTTCCTGATCTCAGCTGAAGTAGTGTTGTGGTGGCATGGGTTCCTGCTTATAATCACCATTATGCAAATCCCGCTGGAAGTGCAGATTGTGCAAGGACAGGATTTGGCTTGGCTGGAATAGGACATGCCAGTCCCTGTTCAGACTCAGACATGAATAATGGCCAGATGAGTAAGGTACTAGGAGGATGACCAGTGCCCACATACCTCTACTGGCAGGAGTCCCATTTTTTTTTCCAGGAAGGGAGAGGTTTGATGGAAAACTCAGCGAGAAAATTAACATTTGTTTTGCTCATAGGATCGATTGGGGTTGAAGGCGATGGACAAGGCGAGCAAACTGGAATTTCTATCTGTGGATGGGGACCACCTTCAGTTCTCAAAAGAATGGTTCAACGCCAACATAGTTCCTTACCTGAAGTGACCCTTTTACTGAGCCAGTAGCTGTTGACTAATTGATTCACCCCAACATTAACACAACTAACATTATGGGCATGATTTTGACTCCGAGCCAGGAAGGAGGCGGGGGGGTCAAATTGCGGACAGGAAACCCGGAAGTTCTGGTTTTTATTTTAAATTTTTTTTGTCGGTTTGCTGTCTGACTGTCCAGCCTCATTGACATGCTGGTCTCAGTCGGACGGGAGAGCAGCCAGGAAGAGGACATGTTCAGATCAGTCTTTGTTTCTATGATGAGCATGGGGTGGGGGGCATAGGTTGGCACGGGGGTAGTCAGTCATGGGGGGAGGGATCAGGGGTCAGTCACGGGGTGGGGGGGAGGAGATCAGGGGTCAGTCACAGGTTAGGGGGGGCTGTCAGGATTGGGGGTTCTCTATCGTTGGGGGAGGGGATCAGGGTTGAGGGTCCACGCTTTTGGGGGGGGGGCTGCGATCATTGTGGGGTGACTACAGGTAGGTTTGTTGGGCCTGGGGGAAGCACTCCTGCTCCGCCCAGCCCACAAGCTATGCCAGAGAGGCACCTACCTGTTAGTCTCGGGCCTTCTTTCATGAGGCGTAAAAGAGAAGGCCCGGGAATCCTGGCCCCCCCGGGATTGAAATTGGAAACTGTGGGAAAATGGAGGCCTAACCCGCCTCCTGAGAGCAGTTTGGTTGCCCACCCCTCGTCCTGCCCCGATGAAAACTGGAAATGGGCGGGTTGGGGGTGGGTCTGAAATGGTTACAATTTTGAATGCCCTCCTGCCCCCAACCCACCTGTTTTTCACTGTTAAAATTGTGCTCCATGTAATGTTAAGTTTTGTAAAACACTGGCCCATTATTCAAGTTTGAAGTAGTTTCAATTCCAAGTAATATGAAACTTTCATAATACAGTGTACTCTTAATTAAAGTCAACACAAGTCAAAACCTCAATTCAAATTTTAGCACTAAATTCATTTTTTTTTGTTATTTACGTTGCTTAACTCAAATTGCTAGATAATTCAATTTGTAATGCAAAAAACTTCGAATTCAGCTTTAGATTGCACCTTTCAACGAAGCTGATGCAAAATGAAGGCAAATAACGGTTTTGAAAACCGTATACAAGAAGTAACAGAACCACATGGTTCAGGAATGAGCCATACCGAACAGAAAGGTGTTACCCATCTGATGAGTTAGCTCATCAAGCATAGCTTTACGGTATTTATGGGCCACAGTCATTAAAAATCAGCCAATGTTGCTGTACCTGATCACTACCCATTGACCCCCACCCTTGCTGAAAAAAGTGCATGTTGGATGAGAAAAGGATCAGCTTTGGTTTTGATGACCTCCACAGTTGAATAACTGACTGACACTCTAAGCTCACACGAGAAAGACAAGACTAGAAGAGGGCATTGTGTTTCACTGGCAAAATTACATTAAACATGGATAATGGGCAGTACCATTTGTTAAAGGTGGACCATGACTATTTCTTCTAAAGATTTTCACAGTAGAAATCTGACTGGATAAAAATATTTTTACATACATTAGAAATCCCAATTTTGACTCTTCCATAGAATATATTGCCAATTCTGTTTATCGCATTAACCCCTTCATATTCAACCTGCCTAACAGTACTAACCTATTCCAGGTTGGACCGATTAGTTATGTAACATTTCTGTAAACAAGATTTTTACAAAAACTTAGTCTAAAGGGCATTAAACATTAGCTGACACTACACATGCCTGCCAGGTGTAATTATAGCTCAAACAATTTAATGGTGAAATTAAGTTTAAGGTGATGCTGAAATGGCACTTGAAACATTTGAGGGGAAGCAACTTTTGTTCGGTAATCCTGTAGTTTGAGGCTGCACACAGTGAATTTTTTGGCAAGGCATTTGTTGTTACTTCCTACCTTTAAAGATTGATTCTTCTCATTAGCAGGCCCTCACCAAGGAGAGAGATTACTTTTACTCTCTACATTTTGCAAAAAATCATTGGACCAGAAATTGATGCAATGGCGCATCTCGCACGAATGACATTACTTGGACTTTTTACCTCACTGTTCACATCGCATTAGTTTTTCGCTGCAAGTTGCTGGAATGTCGAATCGATAGTGGCGCACCTGGGACTTCATGAATGTCGTGCCCAATGGTCTAACTCACTGACCAACCACAAGGCACTGTAAAAAGCTGAAAACAGATTTCCTAACTCCGTTAACATAGAAACATAGAAAATAGGAACAAGAGTAGGCCATTCGGCCCTTCGGGCCTGCACCGCCATTCAAAATGATCATGGCTGATCGTCTAACTCAGAACCCTGTTCCCGCTTTTTCCCCATATCCCTTGATCCCTTTAGCATTAAGGTGTGGCACTGAGAGTTGAGTGACCTGTAAATTCTGAAATGACCATAAATCAATTTTAAAAAGTTACTAACATTTAAAAAAAACCTAGTAATTACCGAAGTAATTAACATTGTTTTGCATATACACTTTAAAGGTATGCATTACTTTTGTCAGTTCTTCCTTAAGAGAATGCACAGTTTTTTTGTTCTCATCTGCATTAATTTGTTGAATGTTGTTTAAACTATTGCACTAAATAAAAGTTCCACCGTTTCATTTTGAATCTTGCCTGTCCTTGCTTTTTGTTCGAGCCACAATGGGGAATCATTCCATGGACACATTCAGGACTTCCTGGTCCACACAATTCTGCTGGTGAAGTCCTGGGGGAAGGGGGAGAAGGCAACTGGTGGCTATCATTGTCCGAATGCCTGAGCCACCAGCTACCATCTAGCCACATCTGCCCTCTGCAGCCATGCTTTCCTGTGGGGAGGGGGGAGGGGGGTTGGGGGTGGGGGGCGACAACCCATGGCCCCAGTGACATCTGGGTTGGGATCTTCCGAATCCACTGGCATCTCATCTGCCAGTTTATGGATTAGCTCTTCCTGCAGTGCAAAATTGTGCAGTGCACAGCAAACCACCACGATCTTTGACACTTTGCTGTAAAACACCCCCCAAACTGTCTAGGCACCGGAAGTGATTTGAGAATCCCTATTGTCTTCTCCACCACTTGACTCGTGTACACGGTTATACCTTTCCTGTGCTGCATTATTTGTGATGCGGAAGGGTGTCAATAGCCACGGCTTCAGTGGCTACGCCTTGTCCCCTAAAATCCATCCACCTCCTCGTCCCTCCCCGGTGAACAAGTCATGGATGTTGGAGTGATGAAGAACGAAGGCATCATGAGCACTTCCCTGATGCTCTGCATTAACACACAGTTGGGCACCGCAGATGGGCATCGCAGGAATAGCAACCTGTCATATTTATGAATGTCATGGCACGTGGGTTCCATCGATGGCCCCCTGCATTCTGGGGATGCCAGCAATCCTGTGGACCTCTCCCGTTGCTGTGCTGGGGACATGTCATACCTTATGAACTCTGATGCCCTGTGGAATATGACATCTGTGACCTCTTGAATGCAGGCACTCGTGCCGCCTTTGGTAATGTTGCAGATGTCACCGAAACCCTTAAGAACAATTTACTACCTGGAGAGAGAATCCACAGTTTCAATGTTCCTTTTCTGGACCTCCAAGGTTGAGTGTCATGTGAGGACCATAAATCATGCCATTGACAGGATCATCTACGATGTGAATTACCAGCCCTAAGTGGCTGCTGTGGGAATAATTTGCATTAACATTGTAAATCCAGTAATTTCATGATCACAATAAACTTCAATGGGGAGCCTCAGGGCGAGAAGATACTTTTATCGGCTTTGGCGCGGCTAACGGTGGAGCCCTGCGAATCGTCCAGCAATTTGTGGAGATTTGGAACTCGTGGCATATCTTTTTTACACGGTAAATTGATGGATTTTTTTCTGAATTAATTATGGCTAACAGTGCGAATGGGTCATTGTTTTCCCAGCAATTTCTCACCCAATAATTTTGGTAATGCTATAATTGATTTGAACGTGACAAATTGATACTGTTTCACAGCAACTGTTCCACTGCACTGAATCCCAAGCTTTTAATTTCTTACAGCAATTACAATGAGGCTTTGCTTAGCTTTTTAACATTACTAACCATCGTGCGGTATTAAAATCATTATTATGCTGTCTCCATTGCAACTAGAAATATAACTTTATTGAGATTATCTTTAAATTTTCCTTCCCAATTATGTTTTTGTAGTTTTCTCCCCAATTACTGCTTAATGAGAAACAGCAGCAGCTCTGGCTTTTAAAATTATTGTAGTTTTTTTTGGAAGGAAAGAGAAAAATTACTGAAGGTATGCATTCTCCCTTAACATCATCAAAATTATGTCCAACATTGAGGATGCTTACTTAAATAGCATCTCTCCCACATATATCTATCCTTTAATTTGAATGATCCAGTAAGAGTATATATATTTCATCCAGACACCGTTGTCCTAAATAACTGCTTTTCAGTAATGCACGTTACATTGGGTATGTGGAGTACATCCTATGGCAGTGACATTTCCACCTCAAACATTGTTAGGACAATTTGATTGAAGTACTAGAGGTGCCATGAGACACACACACCTTCCTGACAGCTTATGCTGTCCAACAGGATCAAGGTGAAAAATAAAATTTAAAATTAGACTATTGTAAACAGTCACAGCCAACATCAAGTTTAAACAAAAACCCTCCAGATTTACAGTTGAGCTGTTTATATTTTATGTGCATCCATTGCAAATTTATAGTGATAGTTCAACTCGAGTGTGAAGGGGTCTGCGCTGGTAATTTAGAGGTGATTGATTGTAATAATGTTGTTAGTTACATGATGGTATTTTTCCAAACCAACTTGCTAAAAGGATGTTACTGTGATGAATGCAGTACTGGTCAGTTTGGAGCTGCAGGAATTTCACACTAACAAGTTCTGCTTCATTCTACAAATCATGACCTATTTAGTGTCCAATATTAATTGTATTTGATCATGTGCTTGTTTTTCTAATAAACTTTCCTAAAGTCATATCTGTTTTGTACAAGTACCATCATTGTCTACTTATTTATAATGTAGTCTATTCCCCTTTTAACTTTTGCTGTATCTCCCCCAATACCACGTTTCATATCTCAGCTGTGAAGGCAGGTTGGTAATCGCAAACTCACTCCATAATCAGCTGCCTGGAGATGTGCAAGAGCTCCCCTCCATGCAGTACATCCCTACAGCTGAGATTAGGACATCAACATGTCAGAAATCTCAAAAGAAAATTCCATGCGCGCACTAATGAACTGCACTATCTTGCCACACGTCTTAAGATAATTACTTGGGCTGGCAGTATATCAGTGATCCAGAAGGAACAAATATTCAGAACCTTGGGTTTCCAAAAGGATTTAGGTTAGCACATTGCCCCAAGTGTTTCAAGCTTTTTGCTAATTCAAGATATCACAGTGGTTAAGGGAGGAGGTAAGTGCATTCAGAACCCTCGAGAATGACAGCTTGTGATTTTCCACTCTGCACTCAGCAGTCTACGATTTTCAATCCATTCATTTTAACTGGCTGAAAATCGCAGGCTGACAAGTACAGAAGTGGAAAAACACGGCTAGAATGGTTTTCTGAGGCAGGAACGAGAAGTGCAGTCCTTTCACTCATGGGATCTGGAATCAAACCCAACCTCATCTAATGGGATGGAAGTCTTCTCTCTGCTAGGTATAATGATTCTACATAGTGAATTTAGTGATTTTGATGTGTTTTAGTTTTACCCATAGCCATAGCTGGTCTGTAGCCTTGTAGAACGTCTGCATCTGGTAAATTCCCACCACCTCCACAAATTTGCAAATTTACAAGCACTGCAAATATCTCCCAACAAATACCCACAGAAATCAGACTTGTAAATACATCATAATCACAGCAGAGTTCAATGGCCCATTCAGAAATCGTAATATTCATCATGTTAGGCCCCAACTACTGCCCCACCCGTTAGCACAGTACAGTACTTTCAAAATAAAAATTGAAATGAAACATAATGCATCTAAAGCTGATGCATGGAATGTATTGAAAACAGAAGCACTAAAATTGAATGCGTGAAATAACTACTCTGCAATGCTTTTTACTGTATATGAGAACAGACGGTTAGGAATTTTCAACCCTGCACCCATTAGCAATCAATGGCATCTCACATTGGCACTCAATCCTCACTGCACTACCTTAGCAATTAAATCAGGCTGATACTATGCTGCAAGCTACTTGTATAGATCATCCATATAGCTTTTACACAATAAAAATGTCATATTGCACAGAATGGATTCATTATGTACTTACTGGGCTTCAACAGGCTGACTTCAGGTAGCAACTGAAGCTGAAATCACACATTTGTTTTATTGGTGTAGACATGAAGTCGATTAAAAGTCGCCCGTTACTTCTCTGGGCTCCTCTTCAGCTGTGAATACCCTTGAAGAAGATAACTTCATTAATTCTCCTATGGTAAAAAGACTTTCCATAAAAATAATTTTTGTAAGATGGTCACTGCTTTGGAACTTAACTGAACTATTTTCCTATCCCTCCCCTCCTAAAAGTTATGATGTGGAGATGCCGGTGATGGACTGGGGTTGACAATTGTAAACAATTTTACAACACCAAGTTATAGTCCAGCAATTTTATTTTAAATTCACAAGCTTTCGGAGACTTCCTCCTTCCTCAGGCAAATGTTTCAAGAGCTCCTTGAAGCCTACGCATTTGCGTAGGCTTCAAGGAGCTTCAAGGAGCTCTTGAAACATTTGCCTGAGGAAGGAGGAAGTCTCCGAAAGCTTGTGAATTTAAAATAAAATTGCTGGACTATAACTTGGTGTTGTAAAATTGTTTACAATCCTAAAAGTTACTTTAGCAAAAATGGGTGATTAAACCTGAATCTTCAGTTGTTATGGGTCAGTTCCACATTGGGCAGCAAATATACCAACTGAACCATTTGCACAATCCTAACTGAAATTTTAAATTAAGCCCTGATAAAATTCAATACCAGATGAATATTTTTTGGGCCTCCCCTGATGGCTCAATAGGAAAATGCAATACACCCTCACAAAGATTAGGAAGGTCACAGCTTGCTTCTGTAATCTGTACTGAGTTAGTTTATCTCAGCCAGGGTGCAGAGTGTTCCCAACCTGGGAAAAAGGAGTGTGGATGGAAGAAGCCAATCCTGGTTCCTGCTCCTGATTGCTGTTCAGCAATACTTGCACATGTATTTGTTGTGGGAGACCAGGATTGTGCTTGGGTGCAAGTCAATGACCTCCCTCGGGCCAAGTAGCCCACCAACTCATTGTCACACATGAAGAATGGTCACTTGGGCAAGGTACCAGCAGGTTGCTAGCCTTTGTGGAAACATATTCCCCCCACCCCCATGACTCAGTCTCCTGATCGCCATCAAGTGACTTCACCTGGAATGTCAATTTACATGGATGCTGGATCAGAACAGGATAAAGCTTGGCAGTGATGCCCTCCAGGTAAGATAACCTACTTATACTGTCTAGTCTCACTTATAAAGAATGGCAACTTGAGTACCTGCTGCTGTTCCTGGAACTGTACTAAAAGGGAGAAACAAAATCACCCATCTTAAATCTATACAAACAAATGCAGTATTAGGATGTATTGCTAAGACTATCCAACATAAAACAATATGCACTATATTGTCCTTATGTAAGATCTTGGTTAGACCTCATCTAGAATACTGTGTCCAGTTTTGGTCCCCTCACTTGGTGGGTCGTATAGATGCTCTGGAAAGGTTTAGAGGAGCTAAAATGATTTTAAAGGCCCTTAGTTACCATGATAGGCTGAGAGAGCTGGTTATTCTTACTCTAGAAAAGCAGAGACTTCAGGGAGATTTGATTGACATTTTTATAATAATGAAGGGACTAGTTCATGTGGATAGACTATTTGAATTAGGTTAGGGAGAATCAGGGGGCATGCAGTTAAGTAATTTAAGCATAGAACTAGGTTAGATGTCAGGATTTTTTTCTTTTCACAGAGGGTCATTAACATTTGGAACAAGTTAGCAGTTCATGCAGAATGTGCAAGTGATCAAAAGGGAGCTGGATGGGTTCCTGCCTGTGGCTATCGTAACGTACCAAGGGTAGGTGGGGTATTGGTTGATGTGCCTCGTGGTCACTGTGGTCTCCTGAACTCGTTTTCATCAACTTCAGGGGTTCGGATTGGAATTTCCCAGATTTTGGCCCCCCATGAATTGTCCTAGGGTTTTTTTCCCCTTTCCCACGAGATTACTTGGCTGCTGGTGGTTGGGGGTGATGGGAATCATGATGCTCAGTTGCACCATGGCTGTGTGGGACAGGACCAACTGGTCTTTCCTGTTCATTTTTGGACGATTGTTCTGTTTATGCTTCTCAAAACATGATAAACCTATGAAAAACAAAAATATAAATACACAACTGGGCTCAATGTTTAGAGGAACCCGAGCTGCTGCTGACTCAATTCAAAACCCACAACTTCCACAACACCTGCTCCTTTGAGAAAATATATTTACGTTCACTCAAACTGATCAACAAGAAAGCAGTAATCCACATTTCAAGAGAAAAAAGTGGAATCTACCATGATTACCCATTGCATTTGAAAAATGTCTAAATAAGATGTGAAACTGCCAAATAGATAATTGTGGAGTATCTTAAAAATAACGTTACGATTAAATAAAATTGTTCAACACCACAACTCCTCCCCCAGTTGAATAAAATGAATATTTTACTCCACAGCCCAAACAATCCACCGGCTCACTGTCCCGATTGAGGGCCACTCAACCAACGAGATCACATGACAACCACGCGGGTCATGTGACTTGTGTAAGATGGCGGCGCAGGGAGGAGGGTGGTTTGTGCTGCTCTTCTTCTTCGTCTTGGAAACCGTGTCATGGAAGACAGCCCGGAACAGCACGGAGCCACCGCCGGTGGTCATTTGGCACGGGATGGGTAAGAAGAAGGAGACAAAAAAAAAATCAAATACATTATTTGTACAATCGAATATACTTCAGAAACGGAGTGAACTGGGAGCTGGCTGATCGTGGAAGCACAGCGACTGTTTCTACCGCTGTTCGGTTCATGGACAGAGACGCGATTCGTTGTTTGCATTAAATGTTTGGAAAAATTGCAATGTCAAAATGCACAAACAATTTTTCTGTTACAGATCTTATGTAAATCGCTGATTCAAAACACACAAAACACTACATTGCAATTATTTCGATGTTTGCTTTAGAAATGTTCTCGATGTTATACGATAAACCTGCAGTTGCTGCTTTACAGTTTTTATTAAGAATACAATTATGGTTTTAAACCTTTTATAAAGGGCATTCTGTTACTTTAAGCTGTCTCGTGGGATCAAGTCAGGCAAATCCTATTACAGTATAATCACGCGATGAGACACGAAATATAGTAGTGAAAGCGGACTTTGTTTAAGCAGCGACAGGGCAACATATTTTGCATAATAGCTTGAAAGTATATACAGCATTTATAACTAATGAAAGGAACCATTGCATAGCGTTTTACTTTTTTGACTTTACAAACATGCTGCACTGACATAACTTGTCAAAATGCAGCTTTATTATATGCATTTGATTCTACCTGGACCAACTGATGCACACTTCCTCAAACAACAAAACCCATTTAATGCAGTAAAACTTCTTTACCCAGAGAATGCTACCAATGTGGAATTGCTACCACATGGAGTAGTTGAGGCGAATAGCATAGATGCATTTAAGAGGAAGCTGGATCAGTACACGAGAGAGAAAGGAACAGAATGTAATGTTAGATGAAATAGGATGGCAGGAGGCTTGTGTGGAGCATAAACACTGGCATAGACTCATTGGGCCGAATGGCCTGTTTCTGTGCTGTAAATTCTATGTAATCTATTCACATAGCTATGGTGATACTTCAGTCTTGTTTTGCTTTCTGTATAAATATTTAATTTTAGGTGACAGCTGCTGTAACCCTCTTAGCATGGGATTTATCAAGAAACTGGTGGAACAAAAAATCCCTGGAATTTATGTTTTATCCTTGGAAATTGGAAACAGCATTGCTGAGGTATGTTTTAATGAGGGATAATAAACTAGAATGAATTATAATTGTGATCTAAAGTTTTAAATGCTATTACAAAATAGTTTTATTATTCCTAGCAGCAGTACAGCAACTTTGTTGAATTACTCAATACAAATGACCTGGTGCTGTTGAGTTCATTACAGTAGCTCTGCAATTCACTTGGGGTGGTGCACAAAAATATTTGAAGGGTTTTCTAATTAATTAAAAAGCTTAAAAAATATGTTGTACTAGAAGTTGTGATTATCAGTTACAATCAGGAACTATTGTACATGTAGCACTTTCAGTACAGACGGGGAAGTGAATCTGTGGTTCAGTGCCATACGTAACCCTGAAAATTGGACAGAAAGCATTAATGTGTGAATGTTAATTATTCAGTGACTAAATTCTGATTTTCGAAAATAAGGAACTTGTGGTCGAGAATCAACTACTGTTAACGATACAATCCTTCACAAAGATCTCTCTGCATTGGAAACTGTTTTTCTTTAGGACATGGAGAACAGTTTCTTCATGAATGTAAATGACCAAGTAGAGCTGGCGTGCAACATCTTGTCCAAGGACAAGAAGCTACAGAATGGATATAATGCGATGGGCTTCTCTCAAGGAGGTCAGTTTCTGTAAGTGTGACCAAATGAGTCCTACTGGCAATTAAATACTTCTTTTTAAAAAAATGCAGGCAAAGGGGACTTTTTATAGCTTGGCTGCTTATTTTGCATACAGAACTTCTCACTTGTAGTTTTGTGTCCGTTATAGGAGAGCTATGGCACAGAGGTGTCCTTCTCCCGCAATGATAAATCTCATCACGTTTGGAGGTCAACATCAAGGTAATATTTACTGGTCCAGTCTACTCCATTTAAATGCATATTTGTTCAAATGTATAGTTTTGAAAGGCTGAAACCCGTACATTGTTATAGTTGTATAACAAATCCATTGTTAAAGTGATTGGCTGTAACATTCCGTAGGTATTGCATCTGAAGGTGGCATTGTCAAGGTCACGTGTGACTAAGTACAGTTGGGCTCCAATAACATGATGCGACAGTCTCACTGTACTTACTCTGAAGTCCCTTATCTTGATAGTTAGAGCATGACCTTTTTAAAATTTCAACTGGAATGGCCTTCTCCATTGCTACCCTGGCATTTCCGCTGTGGATTTGGAAGTTAGCACAGGGAATAAAGAAATATTCGTGTGGAAAGCTTCACTTCTCAGTTGCGAGTGAAGCTGTTGAAGATTGAGTTCAAAGATCAGCCCGATAACACCCCCCAGCGATTGAACTGCCTGAATCAGCCATCACGAAAAATTGGTGCCACTCTGAATCAGTGTCGATTAAGATCAAGTCGAAGCAACAGGCATTGTAATCAAGCATCTACCTGGCTCCACTGAGCTTTAAAAATCAGCTCTGACTGTCCTCCATCCCAACTGACCATGATAATCATCCACCATTGACCCCACCCCCACAGACCATAAAGAACGAACTTGCAATTATATAGCACTTTCTTGACCTCAGAATATTCCAAAGCGCTTTACAGCTAACGAAGTGTAGTTACTGTTGTAATTTAGGAAACTTAGTAGCCAAATTGCGCACAGCAAGGTCTCATGAACAGCAATGAGATAACGACCAGATAATCTGTTCTTTTAAAAAGTGATGTTGGTTGAGGGATACCTATTGGCCAGAAGGAAATAGTTCCATGGGATCTTTTACACCTTCAGTACGACACTGAGGTGTCAGCCGAGATTACGTGCTCACATCTCTGGTGTGGGACTTGAACCCGCAAACTTTCTGACTCAGGTGAGGGTGCTACCCCCGAGCCATGGCTGACACTTTAAAATAAGAAATTTTATCCAGCACCCCTCTGACTACACTGTACATTGAAATTGGCCCTGGGATATCCTTTTGCTTCCTGTAACCATGAAATGCAGGCAACATTTTGAAGCAGCCTCTGGTGAAATTGGATTTGTCACCGAAATCCTCCAATGCAGCACTAAGTATTGCTACCCAACCCCTCCCCTCAGGAAAATACCAGTCTGTTTTCTTGCCTATCCCCCACTGAGGAGCCCCACCTCTTGCTCCCTCGACCCTAGTCCCACCAAATTGCTGATCACCTAACTTCCCTTCCTGGCCCCTATGTCAGCTGATATTGTTAACAGTTCCTTCTCCTCAGTTACTGTCCCCTTCAAACCTTCTTTCCCTTCTCAAAAAATCCACCCTTGACCTCTCTGTCCTTGCAAATTACCGCCGCATCTGCAACCTCCCTTTCCTCTCAAGTCCTTGAACGTGTTGTCGCCTCCCAAATCCATGCCCATCTTTCCTGCAACCAAGTCCCGTTCACCCATCATCCCTGTGCTTGCTGACCTATATTGGGTCCTGGTCCAGCAACAATAACTGTTTTAGAATTCTCATCCTTGTGTTCAAATCCCTCTATGGCCCCACCCCTCCCTATCTCTGTAACCTCCTCCAGCCCTACAACCCTCCAAGATCTCTGCGCTCCTCCAATTCTCGTCGCTTGCGCATCGCCGATTTTAATTGCTCCACCATTGGTGGCTGTGCCTTCAGCTGCCTCGGCCCTAAGCTCTGGAATTCCCTCCCTAAACCTCACCGACTATATCTCTCTTCCTTTAAAATGCTCCTTAAAACCTCTCTTTGACCAAGCTTTTGGTCACTTGACTTAATATCTCCTTATGGGGCTTTGGTGTCAAATTTTGTTTGATAACACTCCTGTGATGTGCCTTGGGATGTTCTACTATGTTAAAGGCACTATATAAATGCAAGTTGTTATCCTCCCCACATCTTTATGTGGACTGCAAAGTTCAAAACAAAACTGCCCCAAAATAAGTTTAACGACTTATTAATAACATGTTGGTGTACAAAGTGACTTGGGGACAGATCTCTGAATAAACGACAGGAAATCAAACTGAATACACCAGTATGTTGCACCTTGCAGATCTCCCCTTGAATCAAGGTGTTTTTTTTAAATACGGAAAGAAAAATAAAGTAATCATTTCAGATCTTCCCTTCAGCCTAAGTTCTGATTCTGATTCTGTTTCTCTCTCCTCTTTCCACCCCCACCCCCAACCCCCCCCCCCCCCCAGGAGTGTACGGTTTACCCCACTGTCCTGGAGAAAGTTCCCACATCTGCAACTGGATAAGAAAAATGCTGAACATCGGTGCTTACACTAGTCCAATTCAAGAGCAGTAAGTAGATCAGTATTAAGAGTTTTTAAGCTAGTCCTGTCTTGTGTCATTCATTCACATGGTCAATAATTACATGAATCATGTGTCTAATGATTATTCCACAGTGAACTAAGAAACAATCAGTAAATATTTATAATGCTATGAGAAAGCAAATAGGCTGCTCACGGCCATGTGTCCATTTATGAGGATAAAACAATAAAAGCCACACTCTGAATAACTAGCAAGAGATACAATTAGTGAATTGCAGAATAGCTGTTCCTCTTTTGCACTCATTAAAATTCACTCTGGTTAATGATACAAAACAGATCTCAAAGGAAAATCGCGCTTGACTACTTGATAAAAGTTCTTTGACGTGACAGATATGGTGGATGGGAGAAATGCAGTGGATGTGCACACGGCACCAAAAAGCCTTTCACAAAGATGTAACAAGCCATTGGAGAATATTCAGGAGCAGCAAATTTGATTTAAAAACTGGTTTGAAGGGAGGCAACAGAGTCGGAGTTAAGGGCAATTTCTCAGCGGTTGGTTGGGGTATCCCATGGGGTTCTGTTCTGGAACTGCATTTGTTCACTATGTATATCAATGAGGGTGCTAGAGGGACTGTAGTCCAAACTTGAAGATACTAAAATAGGAGGCATAGTAAATAAATGAGGACCAAAGGAAACTGCAGGGGGGGCAGTGGTTTGGGTTAAAAAGTGGCAGATAGAATTCAGTGTCAGTAAGTGTGAGGTGGTACTTGATTTTAAAAAAGTAATAATTATAACTTGAATGGGAGAAAGCTGGTGAGGTGGAAGAGGAGGAATTCTGGGGTTCAGGTTCACAAGACAAAGCCATCAAGAAAGCTACCAGAATACTGGGTTTTGTGCCAAGAACAATAATATATAAAAGTCAAGCAGTATTGATGAATCTAATAGAAAACCTGAGCAAGACAACAGTTGGAATACTGTATCTAGTTTTGGACTCCACCCTACAGGAAGGATGTTGAGACACAGTACAGTGTGGATTCATGAGGATGTTGCCTGGTATGAGGAAATATAAATATGAAAAGACTTGAAAAATGACATTTTCGTTAGCATGGAGGAAAATATGGGGTGGTTTAATAGAGGTGCTTGAAATTATGAAGGAAACGAACAGAGTAGATAGAACTTTTCAATGATGGAGGAGTCCAGAATGAGAGCAAGAAAACTTTTTTTTTGTTTTACACAGATGGTTTTGAGGCTGTGGAATGCGTTACCTGAGTTAGTGATCGAAGTAGAGACGATGTCAAAACAAGAATAGGTTATAAAAACAGAAAATGCTGGAAATACTCAGCAAGTCAGGCAGCGTCTGTGGAGAAAGAAACACAGTTAACATTTCAGGTCGATGACCCTTTGTCAGCTCTGACGAAGGGTCATCAACCTGCAAAGTTAACTGTTTCTTTCTCCACAGATGCTGCCTGACTTGCTGAATATTTCCAGCATTTTCTGTTTCTAGTTCAAATTTCCAGCATCTGCAGTATTTTGCTTTGATAAGAACAGGTTGGATAGGTGGTTGAAGAAAAGGGGAATAAAGGGATATCGAGACAGGGCAGGAACATGGGATTAGGAATACGGCTTACGTGGAGGATGAACAGCAGGGCCTGAAGGCCTGATGTAGTGTTTGAATTTGCATAGAAATTATAGGTAAAAACTTAAGTTTTTTTTAAATGTTTGATAAGTAATAAAAAAAAACGACAATGAATAAAACTTTGTGGAGATGTTTGAGTGGGGCTTGCTCTCTGTTTTGATTTTCTCTAAGAAACAAATGGTCTACTTCCATTTCCAATTCAGTTTTTGCCCAGGACTTTCCTGAAGTAAATCTCTCGTTGTCCACAATGACGACCGTTTGCAGTGCATGAGTCCATTTTATTAAATGGGATGGGGCAGGGAAATGAACCAGATCAGCAAATGGAGAGGCAAAACAAGACCAAATAATTTCCATTCACAGTTATTAACATGAGAAATAGCAGCAGGAATAGCCTACTCCCGCCATTCAATAAGATCATGGCTGATCTAAAACCTCAACTCCGCTTTCCCGCCCAATCCCCATATCCCTCGATTCCCCTAGAGTCCAAAAATCTCTCAGCCTTGAACATATTCCACGACTCAGCATCCACAGCCCTCTGGGATAGAGAATTCCAAAGATTCACAACATACTGAAACATATAGTCATTATATTGCTCTTGGGGTTAATTAGTTTATGATTGTAGTGCTATGGAGTATCCATGTGTAATTGGATTGAGGAGACTTGCGTTTTTTCACTTGGATGCTCTCAAAGGTCCTTTGAAAATGTTGTAAGCACCTGGCTCGATGCTCATTTCACCTATCACTCCCATATTGAATCTCTTCAGTCCACTTTCCACCTTGTCGACAGCACTGAGTCACCCACAACTTTTGTAACTACAAACGTGGCACATTATCCCTCCTTGTCCTCTTCAACCTTTCTTTCTGCATTCAACATTGTTGATTATTGCATCCTATCTCCACTGTTTCTCCTATGAGGTCCACCCCCACAGCACCAACCTCACATTTCCTCCCCTACTTGTACCAACATAACCATAAAGGGTGTGGTGAATTTGAAACTAGTCATTTTTGTAATTGTTTAAGACCTATAAACTAATTCAGTTCACTTACAATTGCTTTCCTGCTAGCTTGGTGCAGGCAGAGTACTGGCATGATCCCTTGAACGAAGAGCTGTACAGGAACAAAAGCATTTTCTTGGCAGACATTAATCAAGAAAGGGTACGTACTCAATGTTGCTTAGTGAAATAAACTTAACCAACGAGATGAATTTTTTTCCCCAATATGGTAACTTGTATGGGAAATTGTATGTTGTGAACCATAAGAGATAGGAGCAGGAGTAGGCCATTTGGCCCTTCGAGCCTGCTGTGCCATTTAATGAGATCATGGCTGATATGATTTTTACCTCAATCCACTTTCCCGCCTTTTCCTCATATCCTTTGACTCCCTTGCTGATCAAAAATTTGTCTAACTCAGTCTTGAACGTATTCAATGATTCAGTCTCCACAGCTTTTTGGGGTAAAGAATTCCAAAGATTCACGACCCTCTGGGAGAAGAAATTCCTCCTAATTTCCGTCTTAAATGGGCGACCCCTTATTCTGAGACTATGCCCCCGAGTTTTAGATTCCCCCATGAGGGGTAACATCCCCTCAGCATCTACCCTATCGAGTCCCCTCAGATCTTGTATGTTTCAATAAGATCTCCTCTCCTTCTAAACTCAGAGTATAGACCGAACCTGTTCAATCTTTCCTCATAAGACAACCCTTCCATACCCAGAATCAACCTAGTGAACCTTTTCTGAACTGCCTCCAATGCAAGTATATCTTTCCTTAATTAAGGGCACCAGAACTGTACGCCAGGTGTGGTCTCACCAGCACCCTGTACAGTTGTAGCATGAGTACGGTAGCATAGTGGTTATGTTACTGGACCAGTAATCCAGAGGCCTGGACTAATAATCCGTCAGCTGGGGAATTTAAATTCAATTAATTAAATGAAATCTGGAATTTAAAAAAAACTAGTATCCGTAATGGTGGCCATGAAACTACCAGATTGTCGTAAAAACCCATCTGGTTCACTAATGCCCTTTAGGGAAGGAAACCTGCCGTCCTTACCCGGTCTGGCCTATATGTGACTCCAGACCCACAGCAATGTGGTTGATTCTTAATTGCCCCCTGAAATGGCCTAGCAAGCCACTCAGTTGTAAAATCGCGCTAAAGAAAGTCGTAATAAGAATAAAACCAGACAGACCAGCTGGCATCAGACCACTAGGCACCGGACACGACAAAGGCAAAACACCAAGCCGAGTCGACCCTGCAAAGTCCTCCTCACGAACACCTGGGGACGTGCCAAAATTGGGAGAGCTGTCCCACAGACTAGTCAAGCAACAGCCTGACGTGGCTGAAAGGTATGATTCTGTGAGTATAGCCAACATCCCAGACTCTTCCATCACCATCCCTGGGTATGTCCTGTCCCACCGGCAGGACAGACTGACTGGAGGTGGCAGTACAGTGATATACAGTCAGGAGGGTGTGGCCCTGGGAGTCCTCAACATTGACTCCAGACCCCATGAAATCTCATGGCATCAGGTCAAACATAGGCAAGGAAACCTCTTGCTGATTACCACCTACCACCCTCCCTCAGCTGATGAATCAGTCCTCCTCCATGTCGAGCTCCACTTGGAGGAAGCACTGAGGGGAGCAAGGGCACAGAATGTACTCTGGGTGGGGGACTTCAATATCCATCACCAAGAGTGGCTCGGTAGCACCTCGACTGACCGAGCTGGCCGAGTCCTGAAGGACATAGCTGCCAGACTGGGCCTGCGGCAGGTGGTGAGCAAACCAACACGAGGGAAAAACCTACTTGACCTCGTCCTCACCAATCTACCTGTTGCAGATGCATCTGTCCATGACAGTATTGGTAGGAGTGACCACCGCACAGTCCTCGTGGAGATGAAGTCCCATCTTCGCACTGAGGACACCGTCCAATGTGTTGTGTGGCACTATCACTGTGCTAATGGGATAGATTCAGAACAGATCTAGCAGCTCAAAACTGGGCATCCATGAGGCGCTGTGGGCCATCAGCAGCAGCAGAATTGTATTCCAGCACAGTCTGTAACCGCATGGCCCGGCATATTCCTCACTCTACCATTAACAATCCAGGGGATCAACCCTGGTTCAATGAGGAGTGTAGAAGAGCATGCCAGGAGCAGCATCAGGCGTACCTAAAAATGAGGTGCCAACCTGGTGAAGCTACAACTCAGGACTACATGCGTGCTAAACAGCGGAAGCAACATGCTATAGACAGAGCTAAGCGATTCCACAACCAACGGATCAGATCAAAGCTCTGCAGTCCTGCCACATCCAGTCGTGAATGGTGGTGGACAATTAAACAACAGGAGGAGGAGGCTCTGTAAACATCCTCAATAATGGCAGAGTCCAGCACGTGAGTGCAAAAGATAAGGCTGAAGGCGTTTGCAACCATCTTCAGCCAGAAGTACCGAATGGATGATCCATCTCGGCCTCCTCTCAATATCCCCACCATCATGGAAGCCAGTCTTCAGCCAATTCGATTGACTCCATGTGATATCAAGAAACGGCTGAGTGCACTAGATACAGCAAAGGCTATGGGCCCAGCAACATCCCGGCTGTAGTGCTGAAGACTTGTGCTCCAGAACTAGCTGCGCCTCTGGCCAAACTGTTCCAGTACAGCTATAACACTGGCATCTACCAGACAATGTGGAAAATTGCCCAGGTATGTCCTGTCCACAAAAAGCAGGATAAATCCAATTCGGTCAATTACTGCCTCTTCAGCCGACTCTCAATCATCAGCAAAGTGATGGAAGGTGTCGTCGACAGTGCTATCAAGAGGCACTTGCTTACTCACCAATAACCTGCTCACCGATGCTCAGTTTGGGTACGGCCAGGACCACTCGGTCCCAGACCTCATTACAGCCTTGGTCCAAACATGGACAAAAGAGCTGAATTCCAGAGGTGAGGTGGGAGTGACTGCCCTTGACATCAAGGCAGCATTTGACCAAGTGCGGCACCAAGAAGCCCTCGTAAAATTGAAGTCAATGGGAATCAGGGGGAAAACTCTCCAGTGGCTGGAGTCATACCTTGCACAAAGGAAGATGTTAGTGGTTGTTGGAGGCCAATCATCTCAACCCCAGGACATTGCTGCAGGAGTTGCTCAGGGCAGTGTCCAAGGCCCAACCATTTTCAGCTGCTTCATCAATGACCTTCCCTCCATCATAAGGTCAGAAATGGGGATGTTCACTGATGATTGCACAATGATCAGTTCCACTCGCAACCCCTCAGATAATGAAGCAGTCCGTGCCCGCGTGCAGCAAGACCTGGACAACATCCAGGCTTGGGCTGATAAGTGGCAAGTAACATTTGCGGCAGGCAAGTACCAGGCAATGACCATCTCCAACAAGAGAGCATCTAGCCACCTCCCCTTGACATTCAACGGCATTACCATTGTCAAATATCCCACCATCAACATCCTGGGGGTCACCATTGACCAGAAATTTAACTGGACCAGCCACACAAATACTGTGGCTACAAGAGCAGGTCAGAGGCTGGGTATTCTGCAGCGAGTGACTCACCTCCTGACTCCCCAAAGCCTTTCCACCATCTACAAGGCACAAGTCAGGAGTGTGATGGAATACTCTCCACTTGCCTGGATGAGTGCAGCTCGACACCATCCAGGACAAAGCAGCCCGCTTGATTGGTACCATCCACCACCCTAAACATTCACTCCCTTCACCACCGGCGCACCGTGGCTGCAGTGTGTACCATCCACAGGATGCACTGCAGCAACGCGCCAAGGCTTCTTCAACAGCACCTCTACCACCGAGAAGGACAAGAGCAGCAGGCACATGGGAACAACACCACCTGCACGTTCCCCTCCAAGTCACACACCATCCCGACTTGGAAATATATCGTCGTTCCTTCATCGTCGCTGGGTCAAAATCCTGGAACTCCCTTCCTAACAGCACTGTAGGAGAACCTTCACCACACGGAGTGCAGCGGTTCAAGAAGGCAGCTCACCACCACCTTCTCAAGGGCATTGAGGGATGGGCAATAAATGATGGCCTTGCCAGCGACGCCCACATCCCATGAACAAATTTTTTAAAAAAAGGCCAATATTCCGTTTGCCTTCCATTGGTTCCTCTTTATCCACCCTGCCCGTTACTTCCTCAAAGAACTCGAATAAATTTGTCATACACTATTTCCCCTTCATAAAACCATGTTGACTCTCCTTGGTTGTATTATGATTGTCTTTCCCAATGTCCTGCTACTACTTCCTTAATAATGGATTCTAATATTTTCCCAATGACAAATGTTAGGCTAAAGTTACCTGCTTTCTGTCTCACTTTCTTCTTAAATACGGGTGTTTGCGGTTTTTCAATCCGCTGGGACCTTCCCAGAATCTCATGAATTCTGGAACATTACAACCAATGTAGCCACTTCCTTTAAGACCCTCTGATGCAAGCCATCAGGTCCAGGGGACTTGTCAGCCTTTAGACCCATTAGTTTACCGAGCACTTTTTCTCTCGTGATAGTGATTGTTTTTAATTCCTCCCTCTCCTTTGCCCCTTAATTATCTTCTATTATTGGTATGTTATTCGTGTCTTCTACTGTGAAGACAGATACAAAATATCTGTTCAATTCCTCTGCCACTTCCTTGTTTTTCATTATTTCCCCAGTCTCATCCTCTAAGGGAACAATGTTTACTTTAGCTACCCTCTTTTTATATACTTGTAGATGCTTTTACTGTCAGTTTTTATATTTCTTGCTAGTTTACTCTCAATTTATTTTCTCCCTATTTATTTTCTCCCTCTATTATTCTTTGTCGTCCTTTGCTGGTTTTTAAAGTTTTCCCAATCTTCGACCTTACCAGTAATCTTTGTCATGTTGTATGCTTTTTCTTTTAACCTGATACTATCCTTGACTTCCTCAGTTAGCCATGGTTTGTTCACTCTTTTTGTGGAGTCTTTCCTCCTCACAGGGATATATTTTTGTTACGAGTCATAAAATATCTTTTTAAATGTTTGCTCTGCTTATCC
The DNA here is from genome assembly GCF_035084215.1 of Heptranchias perlo. Lineage (NCBI taxonomy): Eukaryota > Metazoa > Chordata > Chondrichthyes > Hexanchiformes > Hexanchidae > Heptranchias > Heptranchias perlo. The sequence goes on from NC_090350.1 coordinate 22,918,673, forward strand.
ACCATCATACCATCTAATCTGTTTACCCAGTCCACTTTAGCCAATTCCACCCTCATTCCTTTATAATTGCCCTTATTTAAGTTTAATACAGTGGTTTCAGACCCAAGATCCTCGCTCTCAAACTGGATGTGAAATTCTACCGTGTTATGATCACTGCTTCCCAAGAGATCCTTCACTTTGAGATCATTAATTAATCCTGTTTTGTTACCCATTACCAAATCCAAAATGGCCTGTTCCCTGGTTGGTTCCCAGAAGTATTGGTCTAAGAAACAGTCCCTAATACACTCTATGAACTCCTCCTCAGGGCTACTTTTGCCAAATTGATTTGTCCAATCGATGTGAAAGTTAAAAATCACCCATAATTATTGCAATACCATTTTTACAAGCCCCCCTAATTTCCTGATTTATATTTTGCCCTATAGTGTAGCTACTGTTAGGGAGCCTATATACTACTCCCATCAGTGATTTCTTTCCCTTGCTATTTCTTACCTCCACCCAAATTGATTTGACATCTTGATCTTCTGAGCCAAGATCATTTCTCACCATTATACCAATTTTATCCTTTATTAACCACCTTTACCTTTTTTTCCTATCCTTCCGAAATGTTAAATAACCCTGAATATTTAGCTCCCAACCTTGGTCACCTTGCAACCAAGTCTCTGTAATGGCCACGAGATCATACCCATTCGTTTCTATTTGTGCCGTCAATTCATCTAATTATGAATGCTGCGCACATTCAGATAAAGAACCTATAATTTTGTCTTTTTACTATTCTTTCCTACCCCGGCCCTATTTGCTAGTGCGCTCTTATGTTTGCATGCTCTGTCCCTTTCTGACACACACACTTTATCATTACCACCATCACGTAAACGTGACTCCAGGATGGTTTGTTGCCTCCCTGGTGCCAGGGTCATGGATGTCACTGAGTGGCTACAGGGCATTCTTAAGGGGGAGGGTGAGCAGGCAGAGGTCGTGGTCCACATTGGGACCAACGACATAGGTAGAAAGGGAGATGAGGTCCTGCATCAAGAATTTAGGGAGCTAGGTAGCAGGACCTCAAAGGTTGTAATCTCTGGATTACTCCCAGTGCCACGGGCTAGTGAGTATAGAAATAGGAGGATAGAACAGATGAATGCGTGGCTAAAGAGTTGGTGCAGGAGGGAGGGTTTCAGTTTCCTGGATCACTGGGCCTGCTTCTGGGGAAGGTGGGACTTGTACAAGTCGGACGGGTTGCACCTGAACCAGAGCGGGACAAATATCCTTGCGGGGAGGGTTGCTCGCACTGTTGGGGGGGGTTTAAACTAACTTGGCAGGGGGATGGGATACAGAGTGGAGCTACAATAGGGGGTGATGTGCAGCCAAATACAGAGAAAAAAAGTCAGCTTGGAAGACAGGGCAAATGTGAGGGCAAGGCTGGATGGCATCTATTTTAATGCAAGGAGTCTTGCGAATAAGGTGGATGAACTGAAGGTGTTGATAAACACATGGGAGTATGATATTGTTGCTGTCACAGAGACATGGTTGAGGGAGGGGCAAGACTGGCAGCTCAATATTCCGGGGTACAGAATCTTCAGGCGAGTCAGAGGGGGAGGTATAAGAGGAGGGGGGGTCGCAATATTAATTAAAGAATCAATTACTGCTATAAGGAGGGATGATATATTAGCAGGTTCCTCTAATGAGGCCATATGGGTGGAGCTTAAAAACAAAAAGGGGGCAAGCACTTTGATGGGAGTGTACTATAGGCCCCCAAACAGTCAGGGGGAGATAGAGGAACAGATATGTAGGCAAATCTCAGAAAATTGTGCAAATAATAGGGTAATAATAGTGGGGGATTTCAACTTCCCCAATATTAACTGGGATACTCAGAGTGTAAAAGGCTTAGAGGGTACAAAATTCTTAACGTGCATCCAGGAGAGCTTTTTGAGCCAGCATGTAGAAAGTCCTACAAGAGAGGGGGCGGTACTGGACCTAATTCTAGGGAATGTGGCCGGCCAAGTGGAAGAAGTGCTAGTAGGTGAGCACTTTGGTGACAGTGACCATAATTTGGTGAGATTTAAGGTGGTCATGGAAAAGGACAGGGAGGGGCCGGAAATAAAGGTTCTAAATTGGGGGAAGGCCGATTTTAATAGGATAAGGCAGGATCTGGCCAAAATGGACTGGGATCAGCTGCTTGTAGGAAAATCCGCATCGGAGCAATGGGAGTCTTTCAAAAGGGAGATTGAGACCATACAATGGCAACATGTTCCCGTAAAGGTCAAGGGTGGTTCCAAGAACTCCAGGGAACCTTGGATGTCAGGGGATATACGAGAATGGATTAGGAAAAAAAGGAGGGCTTTTGGCAGATACAAAAGGCTAAAGACGGAGGAAGCCCTAGAGGAGTACAAAAAGTGCAGGGGGATACTTAAAAAAGAAATTAGGAGATCAAGGAGGGGCCATGAAATAACACTGGCGAGCAAAATAAAGGAAAATCCTAAGATGTTTTATAAGTATATTAAGGGTAAGAGGATGACTCGGGAAAAAATAGGGCCCATTAGGGACAAAAATGGCAATCTGTGTGTGGAGCCGGCAGATGTAGGAGGGGTTCTAAATGAATTTTTTGCATCTGTTTTCACTATGGAGAAGGACGATGTAGACATAGAAATACGGCAGGGGGACTGTGATATACTCGAACATATTAACATCGAGCGGGAGGAGGTATTGGCGGTTTTAGCAGGCCTAAAAATGGATAAATCCCCAGGCCCGGACGAAATGTATCCCAGGCTACTGTGTGAGGCAAAGGAGGAGATTGCGGGGGCTCTGACACATATATTCAGAACCTCTCTGGCCACAGGGGATGTGCCAGAGGACTGGAGAACCGCTAATGTAATACCATTATTCAAGAAGGGGAGTAGGGAAAAACCGGGGAACTACAGGCCAGTGAGCCTAACATCAGTGGTAGGAAAATTATTGGAAAAAATTCTGAAGGACAAAATTAGTCTCCACTTGGAGAAGCAAGGATTAATCAGGGATAGTCAACATGGCTTTGTCAAGGGAAGATCATGTCTGACTAATTTGATTGAATTTTTTGAGGGGGTGACTAGGCGTGTGGATGAGGGTAACGCAGTGGATGTGGTATACATGGATTTCAGTAAGGCCTTCGATAAAGTCCCCCACAGGAGACTGGTCAAGAAGGTACGAGCCCATGGAATCCAGGGTGCCTTGGCACTTTGAATACAAAACTGGCTTAGTGGCAGAAGGCAGAGGGTGATGGTCGAAGGTTGTTGTGACTGGAAGCCTATGGCCAGTGGGGTACCACAAGGATCGGTGCTGGATCCCTTGCTGTTTGTGGTCTACATTAATGACTTGGATATGAATGTAAAAGGTATGATCAGTAAGTTCGCTGATGATACAAAAATTGGTAGGGTGGTAAATAGCGAGGAGGATAGCCTCAGTCTGCAGGACGATATAGATGGGTTGGTCAGATGGGCGGAACAGTGGCAAATGGAATTTAACCCGGAAAAGTGCGAGGTGATGCACTTGAGGGACTAACAAGGCAAGGGAATACACAATGAATGGGAGGACCCTAGGCAAGACAGAGGGTCAGAGGGATCTTGGTGTGCAAGTTCACAGATCCCTGAAGGCGGCGGAACAGGTAGATAAGGTGGTAAAGAAGGCATATGGGATACTTGCCTTTATTAGCCGAGGCATAGAATATAAGAGCAAGGAGGTTATGATGGAGCTGTATAAAACACTGGTTAGGCCACAGCTGGAGTACTGTGTGCAGTTCTGGTCGCCACACTACAGGAAGGATGTGATCGCTTTGGAGAGGGTGCAGAGGAGATTCACCAGGATGTTACCAGGGCTGGAGCGCTTCAGCTATGAAGAGAGACTGGGAAGATTGGGTTTGTTTTCCTTAGAGCAGAGGAGGCTGAGGGGGGACATGATTGAGGTGTACAAAATTATGAGGGGCACAGATAGGATGGATACTAAGGAGCTTTTTCCCTTCGTTGAGGGTTCTATAACAAGGGGACATAGATTCAAGGTAAAAGGCGGGAGGTTTAGAGGGGATTTGAGAATGAACTTTTTCACCCAGAGGGTGGTTGGAGTCTGGAACTCACTGCCTGAAAGGGTTGTGGAGGCAGGAACCCTCACAACATTCAAGAAGCATTTGGATGAGCACTTGAAATGCCATAGCATACAAGGCTACGGACCAAATGCTGGAATATGGGATTAGAGTAGACAGGGCTGATGGCCGGCGCGGACACGATGGGCCGAAGGGCCTCTATCCGTGCTGTATAACTCTATGACTCTCCTGTACTACTTCCTTGTCTTTTCTCTATCAATCTAAACTTCGCCTCATCTGAACCCTCCCCCCTCTATTTAGTTTGAAGCCTTCTCTACTGCCCTAGTTATTTGGTTCGCTAGAACACTGGTTCCAGCATGGTTCAGGTGAAGCCCATCCCAACGGTACAACTCTTTTTTTTTTCCCCCAGTACTGGTGCCAGTACTGGGAGGAGGCTCTGCAAACATCCCCATCCTCAATGATGGCGGAGTCCAGCACGTGAGTGCAAAAGACAAGGCTGAAGCGTTTGCAACCATCTTCAGCCAGAAGTGCCGAGTGGATGATCCATCTCGGCCTCTTCCCGATATCCCCACCATCACAGAAGCCAGTCTTTGGCCAATTCGATTGACTCCACGTGATAGCAAGAAAAGGCTGAGTGCACTGGATACAGCAAAGGCTACGGGCCCCGACAACATCCCAGCTGTAGTGCTGAAGACTTGTGCTCCAGAACTAGCTGCGCCTCCAGCCAAGCTGTTCCAGTACAGCTACAACACTGGCATCTACCCGACAATGTGGAAAATTGCCCAGGTATGTCCTGTCCACAAAAAGCAGGACAAATCCAATCCGGCCAATTACCGCCCCATCAGTCTACTCTCAATCATCAGCAAAGTAATGGAAGGTGTCGTCGACAGTGCTATCAAGCGGCACTTACTCACCGATGCTCAGTTTGGGTTCCGCCAGGACCACTCGGCTCTCCAGACCTCATTACAGCCTTGATCCAAACATGGACAAAAGAGCTGAATTCCAGAGGTGAGGTGAGAGTGACTGCCCTTGACATCAAGGCAGCATTTGACCGAGTGTGGCACCAAGGAGCCCTAGTAAAATTGAAGTCAATGGGAATCATGGGGAAAACTCTCCAGTGGCTGGAGTCATACCAAGCACAAAGGAAGATGTTAGTGGTTGTTGGAGGCCAATCATCTCAGCCCCAGGACATTGCTGCAGGAGTTCCTCAGGGCAGTGTCCTAGGCCCAACCATCTTCAGCTGCTTCATCAATGACCTTCCCTCCATCATAAGGTCAGAAATGGGGATGTTCGCTGATGATTGTACAGTGTTCAGTTCCATTCGCAACCCCTCAAATAATGAAGCAGTCGGAGCCCGCATGCAGCAAGACCTGGACAACATCCAGGCTTGGGCTCATAATTGGCAAGTAACATTTGTGCCAGATAAGTGCCAGGCAATGACCATCTCCAACAAGAGAGAGTCTAACCACCTCCCCTTGACATTCAACGGCATTACCATTGCCGAATCCCCCACCATCAACATCCTGGGGGTCACCATTGACCAGAAACTTAACTGGACCAGCCATATAAATACTGTGGCTACGAGAGCAGGTCAGAGGCTGGGTATTCTGCGGCGAGTGACTCACCTCCTGACTCCCCAAAGCCTTGCCACCATCTACAAGGCACAAGTCAGGAGTGTGATGGAATACTCTCCACTTGCTTGGATGAGTGCAGCTCCAACACTCAAGAAGCTCGACACCATCCAAGATAAAGCAGCCCGCTTGATTGGCACCCCATCCACCACCATGAACATTCACTCCCTTCACCACCGGCGCACTGTGGCTGCAGTGTGTACCATCCACAGGATGCACTGCAGCAACGCGCCAAGGCTTCTTCGACAGCACCTCCCAAACCCGCGACCTCTACCACCTAGAAGGACAAGGGCAGCAGGCACATGGGAACAACACCACCTGCACGTTTCCCCTCCAAGTCACACACCATCCCGATTTGGAAATATATCGCCGTTCCTTCATCGTCGCTGGGTCAAATTCCTGGAACTCCCTTCCCAACAGCACTGTGGGAGAACAGTCACCACATGGACTGCAGCGGTTTAAGAAGGCGGCTCACCACCACCTTCTTGAAGGCAATTAGGGATGGGCAATAAATGCTGGCCTCGCCAGCGACGCCCACATCCCGTGAACGAATTTTTAAAAAAATCCCCCATGAATCGAAACCCACTTCTCCCACACCAATCTTTGAGCCACGCATTCATCTCTCTGATCTGATTTACCCTGTGCCAATTCGCTCATGGCTCAGGTAATAATGTGGAGATTACCACCTTTGTGATTCTGCTTTTTAATTTAGTCCCAGCTGCTCAAACTCCCTCAGCAGAACCTCTTTTTTAGTCCTACCTATGTCATTGGTACCTACATGGACCACGACGACTGGATCCTCCCCCTCCCACTCCAAGTTCCTCTCCAGTCCAAAGGAGATGTCCTTAACCTTGGCACCAGGTAGGCAACACAGCCTTCGGGACTCTCGCTCTTGGCTGCGGAGAATAGTGTCTATCCCTCTAACTATACTGTCGCCTACTGCAACCACATTCCTTTTTACTCCCTCCACTTGCATGGCCCCCTGAACCATGATGCCATGGCCAGTTTGCTCATCCTCCCTGCACTCGTCCACAAGGGCTGCAAGAACCTCGTATCTATCGGACAAGTGCAGAGGCTGAGACTCCTGCAGTGCTACCTCCTGGATCCCCGTCCCTGTCTCACTCGCAGTTACACCCTCTTGCCCCTGACCATGTGCCAATTCTGCAGTATTTAGTCTTAAGGGGTGTGACTGCCTCCTGGATCAAATTGTCCAGGTAACTTTCCCCCTCCCTGATGCATCACAATATCTGCAGCTTGGACTCCCGCTTCTCAACTTGGAACCGAAGTTCCTTGAGCTGCAGACACTTACCGCAGATGTAATCACCCTGGACAAAACTGTCTGGTAGCTCCCACATATTGCAGCTGCAACACATCTCCTGCCCTGTCAACTATTTTATTTATTTAATTGATTACTTCAATGCCAATCAAATTATTTTTTTTTGGTTGAACCAAGTACTGGCCTTGTTTAATTTATTAAATTAAGTTTAGTTTTTTTTTTAAATTAGTTTTATGCTGTAAGTTACTTAGCCCACAGTCCTAAGAAGAAAATAGAAGAGATACTCACCACCAATGACCTACCTGCCATACCAGTGACGTCACGCTGCAGTTTTGTTTTGTTGTTGCTGTGACCTGCTCTCGGTACGCTCCTCTCCGCTCTGCTGACTAATCAAATACACTTTAACCCTTACTGCACCAAATCCCCTCACTCACCAAATTCCCAATTATAGACTCTGTCGAAACCAGACTCTGTCGATAGCTACTACTCCGTGCTCCCTTACTCTGTATGTTAGCAAAACCCTTCTGAATTTGCGCTAGCTAGAATGTCAATCGCCTGAGTCAGCCCCAGCCCCATTAAATGTCAGCACAGCATTAGGAATCTAACAGGCTGTGCCACCATCGCCCCAATCATCGTATCCTTTCAGAAGTGTAATTTTGCCTTCCTTTTTTGCCTTTCACTGCATTCTTATATCTGCGTCCCAGGTTGCCACTTTTGCTGTTAGTCATTTAGTGGAATAGATTTGTTAGAGTCTTAATGTAGCAGCTGAGTTTCAGCATGTGCAGAAATAAATAGAAATCAAATGATATTTAAGCCTGGGTTTTAAGTGCTGTATTTGAGTGGAAATCAAACAATTATTGTCACTAATTTTGTTACAGGGCATCAATGAAAGCTATAAAGAGAATCTGATGAAATTGAAAAAGTTTGTAATGGTGAAATTCTTGAAGGATTCCATGGTTGACCCAGTTGATTCAGAGGTGAGGATGGAAACTCTTGACTCTTCACCTAACTTATTGTAATTGCTGCAGTTGCACCTAGAATTTTAGTTCTGTAAATGTTAGTAATCATCAGGACACTTCTAATTTCAATTGTTTATCAATTTGTTTCCACATTTTTATTTTAACTGCTTGTGAGAAGTTACCAAAGGTAGCTATCAAATCGATAACATAAGGAAACCAAATTGACTCGTAGACAGTTGTTCGTTGGAATATTTCCTTCCTGGCTCCTATGCTGGCTGACATTGTAAACGGTTCCATCTCAAGTACTTGTTCCCCTCTGTTTTAGAAGTGCCATCACCGCCTCCTCAAAAAAGAACCCTTGACATCTCTGTCCTTGCAGACTATCACCCCATCTCCAATCTCCACTTTCTCACCTCCCAAAGTTGTACCCATCTTTCCCTCAACTCTGTTTGAAACACTCCAATCAGGTTTCCGCCTTTGCTGCAGCACCAAAAGGCTGACAAAAATGGCCCTAACCAGTCACAAATGTCCAGCTAAATGGGGCTACTCTTACTTAGCTGATCCTGGCCATAGCTGTAGGAATGGCTTTTCTTCCCAGCCCTGCGCCGTTAACTCATGTCCCCCAAGGATCTAGCCAAGGTCCCCTCCTCTTCCTCATTTAAGTGCCACACCGTGCCATCATCCGTAGAGATGGGGGTCAGCTTCTACATGTACGTGGACAACACTCAGCTCTACTTGTCCATCACCTCTCAGTACAGAGGCAGTGGAAGTGTCCAGTCAGACTGCTTATCCGACATCCAGTCTTGGATGAGGTGCAGTTTCCTCCAGCTAAGTTTTGGTAAGACCAAAGCCAGAGTCTTCAGCTCCTGCCACAAACACTGTACCCATCCCTCTCTGTAGTCACCGTCTCAGGCTGAACCAGACTGTCAGCAATCTTGATGTCCTATTCGACCCTGAGGTATGTTTCCAGCTCTACTCTCCATCACAAAGACTGCCTGCTCCCAACTCTGTCAGTGCCTACCCCTGCCCATCTGCTGTGGAAACGCATCTTGCCGTTGATATGTCTGGACTCAGTATTCCAGTGCTCGTCTCCCGTCCTCCTCCCTCTGTAAATTTCAGCTTATCCAAAACTCTGCTGCCCATACCCTATTCCACATAAAGCCACACTCACTCCTACCCTTGGGTCCTGGTCCCCCCAATTCCTCAAATTTAAAATTCTCATCCTTGTATTTAACTCCTGTCATGGCCTCACCCCTTCCCTATTTCTGTAACCAGCCCATATTCTCAAAGTAAAGCTGAACAATTTTAGAATCACATCATTTCAAAACACAAGCCATGACAAAAGCAGTGCAGTAACAACAGTGCTTCCTTTATAAGCAGTCCCATTTTGACAAACCCAGCACTAAATTATCACTTTTCATCTCTGTTCCAGTGGTTTGGTTTCTATAAAATTGGCCAGGCGAAGGACACTTACAGCTTGCAAGAGAGTGCTCTTTATCAAGAGGTAAGATTTGTTACCATGTTACTTACGTGCTTTGCCTCATCTATGCTGTAGAAAGGCACCTCTCTTGGGGGACTTAATAATAGTAGGTTAACACAAAGTTCCTTTTCCGTAACCTGTGTTTGGATCTCTGCTGACTGTAAAAAACCCTATGTGAAAGGAGTCTGGGCGGTCTCAAACCACTTCCAAGATGACCCACCACAAAGCAAGTTACAGTAGGTAAAGAGGGCTCTCCAAATGAAATGAATCTGTAGATCAGCAATGGGGAATAAACAGGAGATGGAAAGGTTACAAATCAGATTTATACCTGTAAGAGGAAAGAAAGGAATGTATTAAAGGCAGGGGTTCCATGGATAAATGGAGAGATTAGATCAAATTTAAAATTTAACAGCAGTTAGCACCTACAAAACAATAAAAAAAAGTTTTGAAAACAGAACAGAAAAGCCAAGAAAAAGTTAGCAAAAAAACCACCAAGGACAATAAAGCTTTCGAAACATAGGTACAGGGGTAAACTGTTCAGCCCCTCAAGCCTGTTCCACTATTCAGTTAGTTCACAGCTGATCTGTATCTTAACTCCATTTACCTGCCTTGGTTCCGTAACTGGATGGATATTGCCTGTCAAAAATCTATCAACCACAGTTTTGAAATTTTCAATTGACCTAGCCTCAACAGCTTTTTGGGGGAAGTGTGTTCAAGATTTCCACTACCCTTTGTGTGAAGTGCTTCCTGCCATCACCCCTGAATAGTCTAGTTCTAATTTTAAGGTTATGCCCCCTTATTCTGGGCTCTCCCACCAGAGGAAATAGTTTCTCAATCCACACCATCAATTCCTTCAATCATCTTAAACTCCTCAATTAGATCACTCCTTAATCGTCTGTATTTAAGGGAATAAAAGCTTAGTCTATGCAGCCTGTCCTCATAATTTAACCCTTTTATCTCAGTTATCACTAGTGAATCTGCACTGCAACCCCTCCAAGGCCAATATATCCTTTCTTGCAGTGTCCAGAACTGAAGGCAGTACTCTAAATGCAGTCTAACCAAAACTTTATATAAGTAACAAATTCCACCCCTTTGTATTCCAGCCTCCTTGAGGCAAAGACCAACAGTCTAATAATAAGTGGTAGGATACTGGTGTAAAACTGGGAACAACATGGATACCAAAAACAGAGGGACCTTGGAGTGCATATTCACAGATCCCTGAAGGTAGCAGGACATGTAGATAAGGTGATTAAGGAGGTATACAGGATACTTTCCTTTATTAGCCAAGGCACAGTATATAGGAGCAGAGAGGTTATACTGGAACTGTATAAAACAGTAGTTAGGCCAGAGTTAGAGTACTGCATACAGTTCTGGTCACATTACAGGAAAGATGTGATTGCACTGGAGAGGGTACAGAGGAGATTTACAAGGACTGGAGAATTTTATCTATGAAGGAAAGATTGGATAGGCTGGGGCTTTCTTTGGAACAGAGGAGGCTATGGGGAGCTTTGATTGAGGTATATAAAATTATGAGGGGCCGAGAGTGGGTAGGAAGGACCTATTTCCCTTAGCAAAGAGGTCAATAACCAGGGAGCATAGATTCAAAGTAATTGGTAGAAGGATTAGAGAGAAGTTGAGAAATCTTTTCACCCAGAGGGTGGTGGGGGGTGGGGTCTGGAACTCACTGCCTGAAAGGGTGGTAAAGGCAGAAACCCTAATCGCATTTAAAAAGTACTTGGATGTGCACTTGAAGTGCCGTAACATACAAGGCTACGGACCAAGAGCTGGAAAGTGAGATTAGGCTGGCTTGCCTTTTTCTTTTGGCCAGTACAGACACGATGGGCCGAATGGCCTCCTTCTGTGCTGTAAATTTCTATGATTCAGTCCATTAACCTTGTAATTTTTTTTTCCTGTCCTCTAGCTTTGTGATTTCTGTACTTGGACCCCTAAATCTCTCTGCTCCTCCACAGTTGCTAGCTTCTCACCATTCAGAAAATACTCTGATCTATCTTTTAGGTCCAAAGTGAATGACCTCACACTTCCCCACATTGAACTCTTATCTACCACAATATTGCCCACTCATTTAATCTATCAAAGTCCCTTTGCAACTTTCTGCTCCCATGTACACTATTTACTATACAACCTAACTTAGTGTTGTCAGCAAACTTCGATATACGGCTCTCCATTCCTTCATCTAATCATTTATAAATATAGTGAAAAGCTGAAGTCCCAGTACAGATCCCTGGGGGACACTAGTCACATCCTGCCAATTTGACAGACCCACTATCACTACTCTGTTTCCTACCTCTTAACCAATTCGCCACCCATGTCAATAGGTTCCCTCCAATTCCTTTCTTGTTCTAAGTCGAGGTTGGGGTGGGGCTTCTAAGAGATGAAGGAGGCAAACTTTCAATGGAGAGCGAGGGAACAACATGGATACTAAAATCATTGCTTTGTCTCAATTTTCTGAGTTGGTGGCTATTAGGACTGTGGAACTACCAACGGTGGGAATAAGAGTTACTCGAGGTTATTATTGAAAGCAAAGTAGTACTAAAAGGTTACTTCAATTTACATAAATCACTTGGAATTAATGGTTTACACCAGAGCGTGCCAAAGAAAGCTGGGGAAGAAATTGTGCAGGATCGGGCTATAATTTTCCAAAATTCTATGGAAAGGAGGGTGATAAGTATGACATCTCTTTAGAAAAGACAGGCAAAAGTAATGGTACATGGTTAGAGAAATGGTTGCATGACAGAAAATAGGGTGGGATAAAATGGAATTTTCTCAATGGAAAGGTGTGGGGTTCCACAGTGGTCAGTGTTCGGCTGCTTCTATTTACTATATACACAAGTGATCGGGACTATCAAAATTTGCTGATGACACTAAATTGGGGAGTAATGATTAAGACTGTGAAAGAATTCCAGGAAGACATTGGTGAGTTAGCAGGATGGGCAGATCCAATTTAATGTAGAAGAGTTAAATAATACTTTTTGGAACATGGAGAGGAAAAGTAAACATTTTAAATGGAGCACAGGAACTTTGGGATGTTGGTGTGTATATGTATGCATGGGTCATTAGAAAGAGGCAGTACAAGTAAATAATTCCATAAAAAAAGACAAACTGAACCCTTGGGTTTGTAGCTAGAAGCATAAATACAAAAAGCAAGGAGGTAATCGTAAACCTGTACAAAACCCTCGGCTGCCGTTAGATCATGATGTCGAGTTTTCAGAACATAAGGATTTGAAAACAATGGAGAAGTTGCAAAGATTCACTCGGGTGATACCAGGGTGAGCAATTACTTGGAAATAATTAAAATTAGGACTTTTTTTCTGTGGAGTTGAGGTTTAATGGGTGACCTGATATTGTCTTCAAGATCATGAGGTAAATAGTTTCCATTTGCCAGTGAGACAGTCATGAGGGTGCAAATTCTGATTAGGAGACATGAGGAGACCAGTGTACCAGGCAGCCTTGGTAATTGGAGCAAAATGTAAATGGTTTCAAATGAACATCTTCACCACACTGTATTGGAAATAGGTTAGTCTTGTAAAAGTGATACGGAGGCACTAGTTTTTTTTAAATATAAGTATTACATTTAATTCTTACCTTTTGGAAAAATATTTTGATTGTACAAACTGCATTGAGTGCAACATGTGAAAGTCCCAAGTTCAATCCTTAGCCTGTACTGAATTTCCTGATCTCAGCCAAAGTAGTGTTGTGGTGGCACAGGTTCCTGCTTTTGATCACTATTTAGCAAATCCTGCTGGAAGTGCAGATCGTGCAAGGACAGGATCTGGTTTGGCTGGAATAGGACCAGATGCACAAGGTAACATGGGGATAACCAATACCCACATACCTTTAACTGGTAGGAATCAGCTGTTTCATGGGTGGAGGCTTGACAGAAAACCCAAGGAAAAAGTGAACATTTGCTTTGCTCGTAGGATCGATTGGGGTTGAAGGCGATGGACAAGGCGAGCAAACTGGAATTTCTAACTGCAGATGGGGACCACCTTCAGTTCTCAGAGGAATGGTTCATCACCAACATAATTCCCTACCTCAAGTGACCCTTTCACGGAGCTGTCGACTAATTGATTCACCCCACCATTAACACATCTAACATCGTGTAATGTTGTAAGTTTTGTAAAACAGCTTATTATCCAAGTTTGAAGTAGTTTCAAGCTTCTTGCTAATCCAAGATACCGCAGAGGTTAAGGAGGGGGAAAGTGCCTTCAGAACCCTCGAGCAAGGAGAATGGTTACTTGTACTCTTCACATCTTGCAAAAGCTTGATAATGCTTTAATTGATTTGAATGTCACTAACTTCTTTCTCACAGCAACTGTTCCACTGTACTGAATCGCAAGCTTTTTCCTGCATCAGTTCCAATGAGGCTTTGCTTTTTAGCAGATTACTATCCACAGGACAGCACTAAAATTATTAAAATGTTGTCATTTCAACTACAAATGGAATTTAATTGAGATGATATTTACATTTTCCTTCCCAATTACATGTTTTTAGATTTCTCCCCGGTTAATGAGAAACAGCTGCAGTTTTCTCAATTTCTGTAGTTTTTTTGGGAGGGAAAAAGAATTACTGAAGGTATGCATTCTTCCATAGCATCATCAAAATTATGACAGACATTGAGAATGCTCACTTAAATAGCATTTCTCACACATATACCTACCTTTAATTTGTATGGTTCAGTAAGAGTGTATTTCGTTCATCCAGGCACTTGTCCTAAACAACTGCTTTTGGGTAATGCATCTTGCATTGGTATGTGGAGTATAGCCTGTGGCAATGATATTTCCACCTCAAACACTGTTAAGACAATTTCAAGTACTAGAGATGCCATGACATACCTTCCTAACAGCTCACGCAGTCCTACAGGATCAAGGTGAGAAATCACAATTCAGAATCAGACTATTGGTGTTTACAAGTTTTTAAAAAAAAACTTCGTTCAACATGTGTGCAGGGATCAGCACTGGTAATTTAGAGGTGATTGTAACAATGTTGTTAGTTACATGACGGTATTTTTCCAAACTAACTTGCTAAAAGGATGTTACTGTGACGAATGCAGTACTGGTTAGTTTGGAGCTGCAGGAATTTCACACTAACAAGTTCTGCTTCATTCTACAAATCGTGAACCTATTTAGTGTCCAATTTTAATTGTATTTGATCATTTGCTTGTTTTTCTAATAAAATTTCCCATCATACTTGTTTTGTGCAAGTACCATCATTGTCTACTTATTTATAATGTAGTTTGTTCCCCTTGTAACTTTTGCTGTATTTCCCCCACCCCTCCCCCAATCCATGTTTCATATCCCAACTGTGAAGGCAGGTAGGTAATCTCAAACTTGCTCCATAATCAGCTGCCTGGAGATGTGCAAAAGATCCCCTCCATGCAGTACATCCCTGCAGCCGGGATTGGGACTTCAACATCTCAAAAGAAAATTCCATGCGCGCACTAATGAACTGCACTGTCTTGCCACACGTCTTAAGATAATTACTTGGGTTGGCAGTATATCAGTGATCCAGAAGCAATAACTATTCAGAACTTTGGGTTTCCAAAAGGATTTAGGTTAGCACATTGCCCCAAGTGTTTCAAGCTTTTTGCTAATTCAAGATATCACAGTGGTTAAGGGAGGAGGTAAGTGCATTCAGAACCCTCAAGAATGACAGCTTGTGATTTTCCACTCTGCACTCAGTCTACGATTTTCAATCCATTCATTTTAACTGGCTGAAAATCGCAGGCTGACAAGTACAGAAGTGGAAAAACACGGCTAGAATGGTTTTCTGAGGCAGGAACGAGAAGTGCAGTCCTTTCACTCATGGGATCTGGAATCAAACCCAACCTCATCGAATGGGATGGAACGCTGCTCTCTGCTAGGTATAATGATTGTACATAGTGAATTTAGGCAAGAAGGAAACCAGTTCCTAAAAACCCCATGAATTCCTCATAATTCAGTTCAGATAGTCAGCAAGTGCAGCCAAAACCAACAACTTTTTTTTAAACTTAATTCAGTTACTAGAAGTTGACCAGTTCTAATCAGTCAATGTAGTACCCAATTTCAACTCAGGTATTTAGATGCATTTTAGTTTTACCCATGGCCACTGATTGACAATTCCAACTGTCATAGCTGGCCTTGAACAACTGAAGGAAATGGCAACAATCACAGAGAAAAAGTGTGACACTTAATAAGCAAGTTGGCAAATTTTATTTTGCAGTTTAATTCCTGATGTACATAAGATAGCATAGTAACCACAAGCAGCAAGAACTGTGTTTGATCCCTCTTGTACATTACTGAAATTCTGCAGATCGATATTGAAACATTGATATCAGGTTTGGAACATACAATACAGTAACTAAGTTATCACACCAAAAGATAGGCTGTTAACATCAATCTGCTAGTTGCACGATCGATATCCTGTATGATGGAGGGGCAATAACTTAAGAGCACAAGAACTGCTCACTGAGCAAGTTCATTTTAAATTTATACTCACTGTATTGTAGATTTCATGTAAAATAATGACAACTCATGAGTTCAAGGCAATTATATTAATCTCAATTTAGTTGGTTCAATCTTAGTTTATAATTTGCTGTGGCAGCCTTGTAACCCAATTGCAGCCATATATAAATCACGGTATATATTTATTGCGCCTGGTAAATTCCCACCACCACAAATTTGCAAACTTATAAAGACTGCAAGTATCTCCCAATATATCCCCACAGAACTCTGACATGTAACTACACTGTAATCACAGCAGAGTTCAGTGGCCCATTCAGAAATCATAATATACACCATGTTAGGCCCCATCTATTGCCCCACCTATTAGTACAGTACAATATTGATTATTTTCAAAATAAAAATTGAAAAGCAAAATGCACCTAAAGCTAATGCATAGAATATAATGAAAACCGAAGCACTAAAAATGAATGTGTGAAATAACTACTCTGCAATGCTTTCTACTGTGTGAGAGTGGAATTTATTTTAAATTGAAACAAGAGTCTGAAAGAAATAAAATGACTCATACATAGTGCAACCAGTGCTGAAATGTTAATATCCAGAAACAAAATAGCCTTATCCATTTACTGAAACACTGGAGTAAATTAACACGTTAAGAGAGGAATCCACAGTAATTCAACCCTTTGGGGCGATGGAATGATTTCTAGACTGAACTTTATAGGAGAAGGACCCTCTCACAAGGTAGGCACCAAAACTCAGGGAATGCATTACAGATGCTGTACACAATTCTGCAGGGACTGAACCCTGAGAGAAGGAAGAGCAAAGTTTCAATATTTAATTATTTTTTACCCACAACTGAGGACAAATCATGTCAGGGTCCCAACTGTTATGCTAGGAATAAAATTCAGGCCAAACAAACTGTAGAAGTACAACTAGTGATGCCACGTTGGAAAAGTACAAGATGGATTAAGATTAAGACAATTTTCAAAGCTGAGAAACATTAAAGTTAGAGGATGCATTTTCACTAGAAATGCTCACGAGTTTGGAAGGCATGGAACGCTTTAGAGAAAGTCAGTCCACAATAACCTATCACTGCCCACATCTGCAGGAAATGAGACTGATACATTTTAAATCATTTTCATACTTTCAAAACCAGATCCACAAGATGTGAGAGCTAACGGCATAAAAATAAGATATTCAGGATCTTATCCTATCACTTACAATTTTTGGTCTGGTTCCCAGAGGACCATGGATTTGTTACAATTGTGCACATTGTTCATGTATAAAATGCTACATGGTTTCAAGGATAAAAACAATCCCAGCAGTGCAGTGCTGTTTCACCCATAACTTACAACTAAAAGCAATGGCTGATCCACAGACCAGTCCCCACAGCCAAATTTGTCAAATCAAGAGGCACAGAGTAAAATTAAATGAAAAAGACAAATGTGTAATTGCATATCAGAACTCCCCTATGCCTTGATGGCAGATCTTCAAGATTAGAATGGTATCCGTGCATTGCAAGTTTTAGAAATAATTTCCTGGTTTCTTTAAGTAAGTTGTGAGAGAAAGGAGAAAGTCTCTCTTCTCCCCGACCCCCAGGAAGAGCTCAGCAATTTTAGTTTTTAGTAAAATTGCATTTTGGTGCACTATACTCACATTCATAGGAGCTCTCTCCAATTATTTCCATCTCTAACACTATAGATTCATGAATATGAATTCATACTGCTAGAATCTGAGACCAGCCATCATGCTCTAATCCAGCTACTTTAGGCCATTTTATACTGGAAAGGGTAATCCCAGTACTTTTGAGGTATATGCTGTAGCAGATTAAGTACCTCTCGAGGAGTGATAGGACCAGTTTAAGAGTAGAATGTGTAGAAAGTTAGCTTGTTGCTTCTACAGATTAATCAGGCTCATCATTACTAGCGACGACATTAAGACCACGCCTGTAGTTAAACGTTCCCAGGATCCACACACTTAACAGGATATTTCTGTTACTGTAGTCACCAGTTTCTGCCCATTCCAGACAGTCTTGAATTGTTCTGGGACAGGGCACTCAACCTATTAAAGAAAAACTAAAGTCAACACTTGTGGCTAAAGAGATGCTCGAATTTAATTTTTTTTTAATACATGTATTTTCATAAAGATCAATAATCATGCCCAAGTTATGAAGATTTTCTACTTTACGGCCAGTGACAGCATCATCACATCATCTAATTTGGCTCAGAACACAGAAAATGTAGGGATAATGAAAAGTCAGTCATGCTCAGTCATTTAGGTTCACTTTCAGGGTGTGGGGAAAAAATATTTCACCTGCTGTTAATGCAACAAATTCCAAGGTGTGTTTCACAGTTGAGGACCAAACTTTTATGGGTGGAGTTTAACCACACTATTATGCTAAGTCCTGTTGTGGGACAAAGTAAAAGTAGAGGACAGGACTCTGGTCCATCTGACCAGCCCGAAATCCCAATACCCTTTAACTGCCCACTCAAATATGTATTCGATGCTCCTGTAAATTTTTCCACACCATCTGCTTACCTGGGAAGTCTGTTCAACGTGTTCACCAACCTCTGCATAAAAATTAAAATACAAGCTTTCCTTGCACCTACCCTCTTCTGTTTGAGCCCTTGTTTCCAGTTCTGGAGCTTGGAGCGATCTCAAACACATTACCAGGGTTCAATTCATCTATTCCCTGAAAGTACTTGAATATCTTCCTTGAACCTTCTCTCCTCCAGAGAAAACAATTACAGGCTTTTCAATCTCCCCTCATAGTTCAGATAACTCCAAGGCAGCTATACCAGTGCTTCATACAGCTGATCACTTTCTGGGATTGGAGTTCTATTCCTTGGCCTGTACACCTCAATCCAGTTAAGCTTTCCATTACTGGTGCTGTTCCTTGTGCTGTTGGTTCCAGTGAGCTACCTGCCAATACCCCCTGATCCCTCCCCTGCATTGCATCCTGCAGCCTAAAGCCACTTAGTTAGTATACTTACTATTTCCCACAGCCTCACTGCCATACATTTATTCACATTAAATGCAATTTGCCACTCACCAACCCACCTTCCCAACTGTCCAGATCCTCTTATATTTGGTTTGCCTCTTCCCCATTATTTTGTCCTCAGCTCCAAATCTTTCATATACATTGTAAACAGCAATGCCCGCTGCTATGTAAACAATTTTACAACACCAAGTTATAGTCCAACGATTTTTATTTGAAATCTACAAGCTTTCGGAGGTTTCCTCCTTCCTCAGGTAAATGTAAAGAAGGAGGAAACCTCCGAAAGCTTGTAGATTTCAAATAAAAATCGTTGGACTATAACTTGGTGTTGTAAAATTGTTTACAATTGTCAACCCCAGTCCATCACCGGCATCTCCACATCCCTGCTATGTAGACACAGTTCCATTCACAACTACCTTACTCTTCCCGCTCTTGCCAATTTTCAGTCCACCTCAGAAGCTTGCCTCCTATTCCATGCCTTCCTACCATCTGGACTAATTGTGAGATACGGTACCAAAAACCTTGCTGAAATCTAAACAAAACACATCTACCAGAATTTCTAATGTCAACCTGGCCTGTCATTTCCTTGAAGCACAATTTTTTTTTAAGGTAAGCCTCCCTGCAATAAATCCATGCTGTTGCCCACTTGTGATATCATCGATAGAGGTGTTTCATCATCCCATCTTTTCAGGATGCCATCTAATACTTCACTCAACAGATGTTAGACTCAATAGCCTGGAGTCAACACTGCCCTTTTTTTGAAACAAAAAGGTTGACTCTGTTAGCCTAAGTTCCAATCCTCAGGCATCATATGTTCTAGTAACCTGCCCTCCCCTTGGACCTGAGAGAGTTTGTTCTTCACTCTGGGTCAAGTACATACACAGAAGCAGAGCTACTTTCAGTTTCTGACCTCAATGACGGAAACACTGTGGAAGTTTAATAAGTATGCAATCATTCAATACTTCTCCTTACTGCACAATATTGGCTAAGTATCAGTTACAGCAGGAGGCAAGCAGTAATAACCTCTTACCGTGCCTCAATTCAATAAGATGCAGCAAGCCAATTATGCTGCATGTTTGTGTGCTAATGTTCGACACCAAACTGCCGCCTGTGGGCCATATGTGGCCTTCTAAGGCTGGGCAATCTGGCTATTGAAGTCCAGACGACCATGACTGGTTTGTCTTGTTTGAATTTTGAGGACCTGGAGATTGGGAAAAGGCTCTTGCCTGATTAGTGGACAAGTCCTAAATCAGCAACTTGAGATACATGCAAATTAATGAGAACATGGATTACAATTTGATATGTAGGTCCCCCCCCGCCACCCCAAGGCTCCAAGGTAGGAATCTGTGCGATCTCCAAAGGTAAAAAGCTTGAATACCTGTTCTACACTGGCTATTTCTAAATCATGTCTGGGGTACATGTCACATGGATGGAAAGAAAAATGTGAGGGCACATAAACTGATTACTGTTGCACACTTAATGGCTCACAAAGTCATTGGTTCACCCTCTTCCACCCTACAGAATTTGTGTATATAAAAAAAAAGGCAAAGAACAGTACTTACAAAATCATCCTGAACAGGAACCAAGACGTTCATCTCAGAGGACTTGGCACTGACAATCTCACAACTGAGAGAATCCTTACTAAGGTAGATATGGCAGCCATCAGTCTTATTGACGGATATAGTTGGCACTTTACCCAACACCTGCAGAAAAAAAAATTAGAGAACCACTTTGGAATATGGATTTTGCAGACAAGCAGCGTCTGAATGAGAAACAAGTCAGAAAGGCTATTGGAGATGGTTAAACTGAGAAATTAAATTCATCAATTTCTGCAATGTGTGTATAAAGATCAGTGACATAGCTTGGAAAATTGAATTAATTAAACTGTGCCATGTTTCCTTATGCATCAACCTAATTTGATTGAAAATGGACCTTTTTCTCACTGACAATTGGAGATTTTAGGATTCCCAACAAACCTGAAAAATCACTAGACTGAAATCAGTTTTTAACCAATTTCCATTAATAAATTGTTTGACTTTTTTGGGGCAGTGAATCAGTAAAAACAGATTTCCTCCCCAGTTTGAGGGGGAAAACCCCACTTGGATCTTCGCATCTGTTTCTTACCAAGTATCAGATCCAGAGATGCTCGTGCTTCGGATCAGTGATGTCATTTCACAAGTTACGTGCTGTACAATGTGTTGACAGCACGGATGTGATGTGCACGCATCTCTGGACGTGATTTTCAGTACGAAGTAGTTTTTTTAAAAAAGGGACCTGGATCATCTTTAGCTGTGATGACTAAATTCTTTATACTGCAGAAAATGTCAGTCTTCCATCCCGAGTTAGCTTTGGAGCAAAGACAGCAGTGCACTGACAATTGCCACCAATAGTTCCCTAAAGATTAAAGTTGAAGACTGATGCAGGTCAGAAAAGGCATTGTTTGCTGAAAGCAAGATCGCAACTGTTGCCCACGATTGTGGCTGTTCCCCTTTTTGTAATCTCCAACAATTTTTAATCTTATCATAGTGGTCCGAAATACACCAATAAACAGGTTCTTCAATTTAACTTTTAAGAATAAAATCCATGGGTTAAGTGTGAACCTGATGGTTAGCCCCATAAAAATAGTGCCTGTGAACTATGTGAAAAAGTGTTGTCATTTAGCTTGATTACCACTATTTTTCAAAAAAAGTTCCTTGCTTCTTTTCTTGAGCTTGAGTTTTTAAATTGGCAATTACAACTAATTTGTAATGATCCTTAAAAATCTGGCTATTCATGAGTAAAGTTACATTAGCAATCACAGATTTCAATATATATAACTGCATGCTTATAATAAACTTGATATCAATGCAACCTAAATTAGATTTTCTTATTCAACTCTTTGGCCTATGTAGTTGCATACATTACAGGACAAAATGGGTCACCCATTCTTGCAAACTGTAAGCTTGCTGTTTCTTGCAATGTTCTTTTCCTGAGTTGAAAGCTTGCAAGACATTTTCTTGTCTGTTTTCACCTACGAAGGAAGGGATTCTCTTCTTTTTTAGAAATTTCTTTCCTTCATCCATTAAGGATAATGACTCAAACTGATAAGCATTTCCATAAACACCAGCATCCCTTTGGCACATTAGTCCAGTGACTATTCATGTTACTGGTGGCAGGTTATTTAGCCACAGGGGCATCACGGTGTAGCCTGAACTGATTGTCACCCAATATCTGTACATGCACTTTCCAGCAGTGATCAAGAATAAGAACCTGAATGAATTTTTTTGTTTCCTTAGCTCTAGGCTAGGATAATTTAACTCACCACAGACCAGGATTAAACCTGAGCTGTACATTTAGTACCACATTTTCTCTCAGCCGTCATGAGGATCATATAGCTAATTCTGCAAAATTCTATTCACTTAACTTCCAAAACAGCAAAAGGAAACTAGTATTTGTTGGCATTTCTAATTTCCCCATGTGGCAAACAATAATCTCCATCAGATAATGTATTGGAGATTGTTGCTTAATGTGATGGTAAGTGGAAAGTACCCACTCTTCCATTTCCAAAGTTAAATAGGTGAATCAATTCTCAAGATGGCTTAATAGCTACATGCTGCATATCTGGTATGTTACTAAGACAAGGAGACCAGAACATCCCGGACGGACCACCCGGCATCGGACCACTAGGCACCGGACACGACAACGGCAAAACATCAAGCCCAGTCGACCCTGCAAGGTCCTCCTGACTAACATATGGGGACTTGTGCCAAAATTGGGAGAGCTGTCCCACAGACTCGTCAAGCAACAGCCTGACATAGCCATACTCACAGAATCATACCTTTCAGCCAACGTCCCAGACTCTTCCATCACCATCCCTGGGTATGTCCTGTCCCACCGGCAGGACAGACCCACCAGAGGTGGCGGTACAGTGATATACAGTCAGGAGGGAGTGGCCCTGGGAGTCCTCAACATTGACTCTGGACCCCATGAAATCTCATGGCATCAGGTCAAACATGGGCACGGAAGCCTCCTGCTGATTACCACCTACCGTCCTACCTCAGCTGATGAATCAGTCCTCCTCCATGTTGAGCACCACTTGGAGGAAGCACTGAGGGTAGCAAGGACACAAAATGTACTCTGGGTGGGGGACTTCAATGTCCATCACCAAGAGTGGCTC
The DNA here is from genome assembly GCF_035084215.1 of Heptranchias perlo. Taxonomy (NCBI): domain Eukaryota; kingdom Metazoa; phylum Chordata; class Chondrichthyes; order Hexanchiformes; family Hexanchidae; genus Heptranchias; species Heptranchias perlo. Next base: position 22,941,694 of record NC_090350.1, read on the forward strand.
GGTAGCACCACTACTGACCGAGCTGGCCGAGTCCTGAAGGACATAGTTGCCAGATTGGGCCTGCGGCAGGTGGTGAGCGAACCAACACGAGGGAAAAAACTTACTTGACCTCGTCCTCACCAATCTACCTGTCGCAAATGCATCTGTCCATGACAGTATTAGTGGGAGTGACCACCGCACAGTCCTCGTGGAGATGAAGTCCCGTCTTCGCACTGAGGACACCATCCAACGTGTTGTGTGGCACTACCACCGTGCTAAATGGGATAGATTCAGAATGGATCTAGCAGTTCAAAACTGGGCATCCATGAGGCGCTGTGGGCCATCAGCAGCAGAATTGTATTCCAGCACAATCTGTAACCTCATGGCCCGGCATATTCCTCACTCTACCATTACCAACAAGCCAGGGGATCAACCCTGGTTCAATGAGGAGTGTAGAAGAGCATGCCAGGAGCAGCACCAGGCGTACCTAAAAATGAGGTGCCAACCTGGTGAAGCTACAACTCAGGACTACATGCATGCTAAACAGCGGAAGCAACATGCTATGGACAGAGCTAAGCGATTCCACAACCAACGGATCAGATCAAAGCTCTGCAGTCCTGCCACATCCAGTCGTGAATGGTGGTGGACAATTAAACAACTAACGGGAGGAGGAGGCTCTGCAAACATCCCCATTCTCAATGATGGCGGAGTCCAGCACGTGAGTGCAAAAGACAAGGCTGAAGCGTTTGCAACCATCTTCAGCCAGAAGTGCCGAGTGGATAATCCATCTCAGCCTCCTCCCGATATCCCCACCATCACGGAAGCCAGTCTTCGGCCAATTCGATTCACTCCACGTGATATCAAGAAACGGCTGAGTGCACTGGATACAGCAAAGGCTATGGGCCCCGACAACATCCCAGCTTCGTGCTGAAGACTTGTGCTCCAGAACTAGCTGCGCCTCTAGCCAAGCTGTTCCAGTACAGCTACAACACTGGCATCGACCCGACAATGTGGAAAATTGCCCAGGTATGTCCTGTCCACAAAAAGCAGGACAAATCCAATCCGGCCAATTACCGCCCCATCAGTCTACTCTCAATCATCAGCAAAGTGATGGAAGGTGTCGTCGACAGTGCTATCAAGCGGCACTTACTCACCAATAACCTGCTCACCGATGCTCAGTTTGGGTTCCGCCAGGACCACTCGGCTCCAGACCTCATTACAGCCTTGGTCCAAACATGGACAAAAGAGCTGAATTCCAGAGGTGAGGTGAGAGTGACTGCCCTTGACATCAAGGCAGCATTTGACCGAGTGTGGCACCAAGGAGCCCTAGTAAAATTGAAGTCAATGGGAATCAGGGGGAAAACTCTCCAGTGGCTGGAGTCATACCCAGCACAAAGGAAGATGGTAGTGGTTGTTGGAGGCCAATCATCTCAGCCCCAGGGCATTGCTGCAGGAGTTCCTCAGGGCAGTGTCCTAGGCCCAACCATCTTCAGCTGCTTCATCAATGACCTTCCCTCCATCATAAGGTCAGAAATGGGGATGTTCGCTGATGACTGCACAGTGTTCAGTTCCATTCGCAACCCCTCAGATAATGAAGCGGTCCGAGCCCGCATGCAGCAAGACCTGGACAACATCCAGGCTTGGGCTCATAAGTGGCAAGTAACATTCGCGCCAGATAAGTGCCAGGCAATGACCATCTCCAACAAGAGAGAGTCTAACCACCTCCCCATGATATTCAACGGCATTACCATCGCCAAATCCCCCACCATCAACATCCTGGGGGTCACCATTGACCAGAAACTTAACTGGACCAGCCATATAAATACTGTGGCTACGAGAGCAGGTCAGAGGCTGGGTATTCTGCAGCGAGTGACTCACCTCCTGACTCCCCAAAGCCTTTCCACCATCTACAAGGCACAAGTCAGGAGTGTGATGGAATACTCTCCACTTGCCTGGATAAGTGCAGCTCCAACAACACTCAAGAAGCTCGACACCGTCCAAGATAAAGCAGCCCGCTTGATTGGCACCCCATCCACCACCCTAAACATTCACTCCCTTCACCACCGGCGCACTGTGGCTGCAGTGTGCACCATCCACAGGATGCACTGCAGCTTTTTCCCTTTGTTGAGGGTTCTATAACAAGGGGGCATAGATTCAAGGTAAAAGGCGGGAGGTTTAGAGGGGATTTGAGAAAGAACTTTTTCACCCAGAGGGTGGTTGGAGTCTGGAACTCACTGCCTGAGAGGGTTGTGGAGGCAGGAACCCTCACAACATTCAAGAAGCATTTGGATGAGCACTTGAAATGCCATAGCATACAAGGCTACGGACCAAATGCTGGAATATGGGATTAGATTAGACTGGGCTTGATGGCCGGCGCGGACACGATGGGCCGAAGGGCCTCTATCCGTGCTGTATAACTCTGACTCTATAACTCGCCAAGGCTTCTTCGACAGCACCTCCCAAACCCACGACCTCTACCACCTAGAAGGACAAGAGCAGCAGGCGCATGGGAACAACACCACCTGCACGTTCCCCTCCAAGTCACACACCATCCCGACTTGGAAATATATCGCCGTTCCTTCATTGTCGCTGGGTCAAAATCCTGGAACTCCCTTCCTAACAGCACTGTGGGAGAACCGTCACCACACGGACTGCAACGGTTCAAGAAGGCGGCTCACCACCACCTTCTCGAGGGCAATTAGGGATGGGCAATAAATGCTGGCCTCGCCAGCGACGCCCACATCCCGTGAACGAATAAAAAAAAAGGTTTAACCTCAGTCATATGAATAAGCTGATCTCAGCTGGGCAGTTAGCACAAAATGAGCCTGAATGGCCCTAGATTATGACGTCAAAAATCTGCCAGAGTGCCTGCTCCTGGCTACTATTTGGTGACCGTGTGTTAGAAAATATCTGTGTAAATATCAGGGAAGGACAGTGAATTGGTTTCACCTGCGATAGCTCAGTCCCCTACCTCGGTTCATGTGATTAGCCACCTGCGCAAAGTAGCGGAGGGGAACCAGTGCCCAGGGAACCAGTCAAGTGTCCAAAATCTAGTAACTTGCTTTAAATTGTCAATATAACTTTGGCCACTTCATGTTAGCTCAGTGGCCTCCCTTCATTAGCTTCACACACTCTCCATGTGTTAGCTGAGCAAGTGCTTGCTCTTATTTCTTTCAGATCAGGTTGCTCAGCAAGTTATTTTTCTCCTCGCCTGCTTCAGTTACCTGAATCTTCACATCCCTGGAATTAATGATCTCCACAATTCCAACAACATCATCAAAAACTAGGCCCAGTTTCTTACAGTTATCTGTTTAAAAAAAAAAGCAACAAGATCTCCGTCAGGGTGTAGAAAGCTGCATCACAACAAATACTATGAAATTCCACTAGCATTTGAGGCTTACACAATCTGGTCAGGAATAGCTAGTTACCTGTTACAAAGGTCTTCATTCTTCTTTAACCATTGATTACACAATTAATCCCATTAATAAAGCTCTGTACATTGAGGCCAATTGTAGCACCCCTTTGGGTGGATTGACTTAGGTCAGCTAATTCACCAGATGGCGAGAATTCAACCTAGAACCTCCTTCATCGGTGTGGCTCAGTTACTCATTGGACAAGCTTGCTGAGGTATAGGGAGGTCCTCGTCACCAAGGTGGCCACTATAAACGCTGGCATTATACTCTTAATTTATAGGCTTTAGATTAGATGCAAAAATAAACTTCAGTACGTGGTTGAGCGGTATGGAGATGGAAGTAAACATGAACAACAGCAGTGGTTTTATATAAAGAAGAAATTATACGCAAGCTTTCCATTTGATCAGAATTAAATGTGAAAATTTAAAAATAGTGGACAAAATGAGGCAAATCAAGACAAATTTACTTCAAAATTGTTACAACACTGAAAATGATCAGTTTTTTTTTGCATGCAATGAGTTTCTCAACCTACAGCTGAGATCAGGTGCTTGCTGACAATGAGGAAATTGAGGGAGAAGTCATCTCAGTCTGTAGCAGTGCACCTCCTAGTGGTGAATTACAGCATGGCCAAGCAGCAGGCTGTTCTTGCCAAGGACAATGAGGGAAAGCCCAGAGAGAGAAAATAAATATTCAATTTGAAGTATTTTTTTCTAGATACTATAAGTATATCTGGATTTAATCAGCAATAAGCCAGTGAATGAACTGAATTTGAGAGACAAGTCACTAAACTGACTTACAGTCTATATTAATTCGCTCGCCTGATGAAAGGAAAACAAGCCACCAGAATTTTTATGACTGTTGAGCTAAAGCATTCCTGATATTGGGAAAAATAATAAGGCTTTTAGAAAGCAGCTTGAAGATCTAATCTTTGCCCATTTCTGCTTACCAACAATGATGGAGTTGATCTTGCCTTTGACGTTCAGGGTGCTGTGCGCACACTTGTACACATATGCAACATGCTTCAACTCTGTATCTTGAATCACCAGGTTATTGGCACCCTCATGATTTTCCTACAAGCAGAGAACAATCATATTTTTATTTTTACTAGCTGTCTTGACGATTACTAATGTAAAGCTTCCATGTAACTAAAAGGTGGCGTGGGAGAGCTTTTTAAAAAAATGATCCCATGTACTGGAGGATGGTTACTCATTCATTAAGTAGCGCATGCATGAATGCTAGTTAAATTGCTGGCCAATCTTCCAGTGTTCAATTGAGGTCCTTCTGAAATGAAAAATGTGACTATTTGATGTGAAAAACTGCCAAAAGAACACATCTGTAACATGCAGAGCTCGAGATTACTGGGAGATCCCAACTCCTCCTTTCCTCCAGCCAAAATATCCATAAATGCTGTCAAATTTTTTGCAACGTTGCCTTCTTTCTTCCCCCCGCTCCTGATAGCTCCTTACCGAGGTACAGTTCCATGCTCCCAGTCACCCTCTGGTACCTCATCCAAGTTGCCACTATTCATTTGCAAGTCTGCACAGTGATTGTCAGTTGGCTATTTTACCATGAGGGCCAAGTCAGATCCTTTAGTCACCAGTCTTCCATAGATGCAAACTTCCAGCAGGTGGATCTCTGGATAATCAGGCACAGGGGCCCTGGCCAATTTTTCCAGTGAACCACCCCCACCAAATGTCAGGAATTTAAACTTAGCTGGTTCTCAAGTTTGTTCTTAAATTTACATATCACTCCTACTACAGCCCCATCTGCTGCCTCATTCACGCCAGTCACCTCAGACTCGATTACTCCAACAATCTCCTGGCTGGCCTCCCATCCTCCATAAACGTCAGTTCCTCCAAAACTCTGCTGCTCAGTCTAACCTGCATCAAGTCTTGTTCTCCCATCACCCGTTCCTGCGGACCATCACATTCCAGGTCTCCCAACACCTCAAATTTAATATTTTCATCCTTGTTTTGGAGATCCCTCCAAAACCTTGCCCCATCCCACCTCTGAAAGCTTCTCCAACCCTGCAACTGCCTCCAGAATGCTCCATCTGTTCCTGTTCTCATCTGACATCCACAGATGTACGGTAGCATAGTGGTTATGTTATTAGACTAGTAATCCAGAGGCCAGGGCTAATAAACCGGGGTCATGAGTTCAAACCCCACCATGGCAGCTGAGGAATTTAAATTCAATTAATTAAATCTGGAATTAAAGAAAAACTACTATCAGTAATATTGGCCATGAATCTACCGGATTGTCGTAAAAACCCATCTGGTTCACTAATGTCCATCAGGGAAGGAATCCTGCTGTCCTTACCCGGTCTGGCCTATATGTGACTCCAGACCCACAGCAAAATCACCCTTGCAAGCCACTCAGTTGTCAACAAGGTGGCTCACCACCACCTTCTCAAGGGCAATTAGGGATGGGCAATAAATGCCAGCCTTGCCAACGACACCCACATCCCATTAAAAAAAAACAAATAAAGAAATGTGCACTGACATGGAGTCACAGGAACAACTCTTGGGGCATAATACTGACTACTTTTTCCCTAATTATGTTCACAGGTACTGAACTCCAGTTGCTGTTCCAGCTGAAATCAGCTATCTAAGCAAATACCAGGAATTGAACCAAAGACTCTTTGGTATGCTTCGCATTATGGCACAATTGATGATGCAGTGACCCACGAGGTCCTCAGGGGTGTTTGTTCAATCCTTCTGAAATCATACAACCTATTATCCAAGAACTTTAAGACTTACCACTCTCCATTTCTTTCCCTCCAATTCTAGCATGGGTGGCTCTTTCTTGGCTGCTGGCTTCACTGATGGAACAGCTGCTTTGAATGGCTTTGGGCCAGGATGGACAGGTGCACTTTGGTTTCTCAATGCAGGGTTCTTGTGAGTTTTAGAGCTGTCCGACACGTGCTTCAGTCCTGAATTAATGAACAGATGTTTACAGCATAATCCAACATATATTTTTCTTGACATCTTCATTCATCTCCAGCCCTATGTATCTTAACCCCATTCACAGAAGAGCACCCTCTACAACTGTTCCAGTCCAGCTACAACACTGGCATCTACCCGACAATGTGGAAAATTGCCCAGGTATGTCCTGTCCACAAAAAACAGGACAAATCCAATCCAGCCAATTACCGCCCCATCAGTCTACTCTCAATCATCAGCAAAGTGATGAAGGTGTCGTTGACAGTGCTATCAAGCGGCACTTACCCACTATTAACCTACTCACCGATGCTCAGTTTGGGTTCCGCCAGGACCACTCGGCTCCAGACCTCATTACAGCCTTGGTCCAAACATGGACAAAAGAGCTGAATTCCAGAGGTGAGGTGAGAGTGACTGCCCTTGACATCAAGGCAGCATTTGACCGAGTGTGGCACCAAGGAGCCCTAGTAAAATTGAAGTCAATGGGAATCAGGGGGAAAACTCTCCAGTGGCTGGAGTCACACCTAGCACAAAGGAAGATGGTAGTGGTTGTTGGAGGCCAATCATCTCAGCCCCATGGCACTGCTGCAGGAGTTCCTCAGGGCAGTGTCCAAGGCCCAACCATCTTCAGCTGCTTCATCAATGACCTTCCCTCCATCATAAGGTCAGAAATGGGGATGTTCGCTGATGATTGCAATGTTCAGTTCCATTCGCAATCCCTCAAATAATGAAGCAGTCCGTGCCCGCATGCAGCAAGACCTGGACAACATCCAGGCTTGGGCTGATAAGTGGCAAGTAACATTCGCGCCAGATAAGTGCCAGGCAACGACCATCTCCAACAAGAGTGTCTAACCACCTCCCCTTGACATTCAATGGCATTACCATCGCCGAATTCCCCCACCATCAACATCCTGGGGGTCACCATTGACCAGAAACTTAACTGGACCAGCCATATAAATACTGTGGCTACGAGAGCAGGTCAGAGGCTGGGTATTCTGCGGCGAGTGACTCACCTCCTGACTCCCCAAAGCCTTTCCACCATCTACAAGGCACAAGTCAGGAGTGTGATGGAATACTCTCCACTTGCTTGGATGAGTGCGGCTCCAACAACACTCAAGAAGCTCGACACCATTCAGGACAAAGCAGCCCGCTTGATTGGCACCTCATCCACCACCCTAAACATTCACTCCCTTCACCACCGGCGCAGTGGCTGCAGTGTGTACCATCCACAGAATGCACTGCAGCAACTCGCCAAGGCTTCTTCGACAGCACCTCCCAAACCCGCGACCTCTACCACCTGCACGTTCCCCTCCAAGTCACACACCATCCTGACTTGGAAATATATCGCCATTCCTTTGTCGTTGTTGGGTCAAAATCCTAGAACTCCCTTCCGAACAGCACTGTGGGAGAACCTTCACAATATGGACTGCAGTGGTTCAAGAAGGCGGCTCACCACCACCCTCAAGGGCAATTAGGGATGGGCAATAAATGACGGCCTCGCCAGTAACGCCCACATCCCATGAACGAATTTTTAAAAAAGTATTTGAGCTTTTTAATCTTTGTAGGCCATGACATGTTCAACCATGGAGCCTCATGAACCACGCAAAAAGTTTAAATTCATGTTTTCCATTTATATAGATCTCAAAGTTGCAGATACTAAAAGGTCTTGGTATTTCAATTTAGGATTTATCCACTGATAAGGCACTAGCACTAAACACCCTTTTCCAAATCTCCTGATTACAGGAAATTCAATAAACCAATGAATAATACAAAAATACAAATAGGATGAGTTAGCTCGACTTCATGGGCCAGATTTCCAGGGCTCAAAGGAGGTACAAGCGGTCCATGGGCCTCAATTTGGACACCCGGCTCTAGTGCACGAGTGTGCTATTCTCATTTCCTGTATTAGTTATACGTGCAGCATCTTCATACTAACGTTGTGGGTCCCCACTGAAAAGTTTTTTCCCCAATGGTCTGTGCTCAGTTCAGAGAGGTCCAAGTGAAAGTGTCAACTCACCCACCCTCCATTTCTGTTTTCAAGTGACTGACAATTTCTAAGAGTAACTCATGCAAAGTTAATTCTGCAAATATTTTCACATTTGCATTGTCCTTGTTTTATTAGACAAACAGAATCTCCCACCTTACTGCTTCTCTCCTCAATGTAGCAGCTTATGCTGGAGTCCTGTTCAATGGGTGCTCGCAGAATCGCCCACGTTTCAAGCCTTGAAAGTATGTCAGCAAGCTGTTGAACAGTGATCGCAGCTGAGCCCAATCCTGTTCACACATACACTTTCAGGCAGGGATTATTAGTGATCAGAAGCATGAACATATGTAGGTTTCCTCCCCTCCTTTAGTTTGAAGGATGTGGCCAACTGTAGAGCCTTATCAGTCTGGCTGCAACCAGCTGATCCCACAGCCATCAAACCTGGAAGCTTCCTGTTGTATACAGTTCAGCACAACACCAAGCAGTGCACTACCAAATCTTCAGGGCACTTATCAAACAAGCTTTTTAAAACTTGCACAGAATAGAGAAAATGTATTTTGGTGATAAAACCAAGTATTGAATTATCAGTTAGTTTTAATAAAGTAATATTGGAATTTGGCAACCTCTCAATCTCAGTTTTTGTTTTAATCCAGGGGGCAAGGGGAGGAGGGAGGGGAGAAGGAGATTGGAGGATAATGAGAGCATTCCAGCTTTCACACATTATTCAAATAGATGCTTACTTGATGCAGGCCTACCAGTGTCCATGTCACTTCCCTTAAAGCTAATGGATACCACACACTTATGTAAAAAGTAGTACATGAATTCACCAATAAGCCTTGTTCCAAATAAATCCTAATTACTACTCCTCTCAAACAAGGGAAAACCCTAAAGCTGACATTACATCTGAGCACAGTCTATCCTGTTTATGGTCCAACTGTTAGAACTCAAATGAATACTGTAGCCCAATTACGTCCGGGTGGTGATTTCAGATTAAGTACCAACAAACCCTAAATGCAGTGTATTACTTACTACTTGTAATTCCTGCTCCCTTATTAAGGTCAGCAAATAGAGCTGATCGTGTACTGGTCGTGTCATCCTTGGGAGAAGCCACTGGAGGGGGAGGTGGTCCAGGGGGAGGAGGGGGAGCTCCTCCTGATGAAGGTGGTACACAAACAGAAGGTGCTGTTGCTTTAGGACCCTTGAAAGATGAAAATGGGAAAAAAGTTAATCACTTTTCAAAACCATAGGTTAAGATAGAAGTGCTTCTCCAAGAACACTATTGATGAGATGTGGAGTAGTTTAAAAATGACACCAGGTACAAGGACATATCAATTTCAGCGATCAATTGCATTTGAAAAGTGAGCAAAAGACCCATCCAAAAAAGATAGAGAAAATTCACTGTAATTAAAAATCTACTGCTCACTATTTTCTTTTTTCCTTTGACCCCTCAAATTCTCATAAGGTGCAGATGTTTGCAGGACATTTGTGCTAAGTTCCAGTAATTGCATATTGGCTCAACAATCAAGTATGTGGCTTTGCCCTCACCCCTTAAATGTCACAATTTGGTCACGTGGGTTGAGCAGAGGCAGAAGATTGAGGAGGGGAGAAAGTTGACTGCTCCCAAAATAAAGCAGGTTAAATAATACTCGCATTTTCTTTCAAGTTTTGAACAGCTAACTTATGATTTTCTTTCAAGACATAAATGAGGAAAAATATGATGGCATTTGTTACAGGTCTCCCCCTATAAAAAAAACTTTGCTGGAACTGTAGTAGATGCAGTACATAAAGGCTCAAGATGAACCCTTGATAAAAGCTACCTTAATTTTACAAAGTTGTTTGGAACCAATGAGCATTTAGATTCATTGAATTTTATAGTACAGGTGGCGGCAGTTGGGTCAATCATACCTGTATCCCTTCACAGAGCTATCCACTTCGTGCCCTACCTTTAAATTCTTGTTTCATCCATTTCCCTTTTAAAAGCTATTACGTACTCTGCTTCCACCATTTTTGGTAGGACGTTCCATGTTCTAACAACCCTCTGCTTTAAAAAAAAACCCTCTGCTTTAAAAAAAATCCTCTGCTTTCGCTCTTTTCCTCTTCAACTTATGCCCTCCAGTTACCAACTTAGCAACCAGTGGAAACAGTTATTCCCTATTTATTTTATCAAAGCCCTTCATAACATATCAGATCTCTTAACATTTCCTGTTCTCATGCGAAGAGCCCCAATTTCTCTAGGCTACCCTCATAACTAAAGCCTGCATATTTGAATTTGTCAAATTTCTAAAAGAAATGAGTGCAGTGAACAGAGCTTTTACAATATATCAAGGTTGGGGTTAGATGAAGAAAGTTTTTACACTACACAGTAGAAACACCAGATGGTGCAATCGCAGTGTAAATTCCTGTTACAGGACACCCAGAAACAGCCAATTGTATACATCATATTAATAGCCATGAAATTCATTACTGATTAAAAGAATGAGTCATTTCTAGTGACAACCTAGGGGTACACAGAGCAAAACTGAACAGCCTTTGGCCTGACGATTAATAATCCACCCTCCACAAAACCATACCATAGACGTTTACAGCAGAGAAGTAGGCTATTTGGCCCATTATGTTGGTGCAAGAACAATCCAAAAGTAACCCCAATGCCCTGTTCTCTTCCCACATCCTTGCATCCGGCACTGCTTTAAATATTTATCCTATTTTGTTGTGGGACCTTGCTGTATGCAAATAAGCTACTGCATTTGCCTACATTAGCAGTTGTAAAGTGCTTTGTGCCATCCCGAGGCAGGAAGGTGCTAAATAAATCCAAGTTTGTTCTTTTTTCTGTACAGAACTACGAGGCATTAGTATTGTTCTCAATAAAAACCGATTTAAATGCCCTACCAGTATCAGAGGCTTTCATTGGAGGGGGAAATCACATTTTGCTATCAATTAGCACCAGAGCTCCATAAGGAGAAAGGAAGCAATAACTCAAAATCCCCTATTTGGGGGGGGGGGGGTGGTTGGGGACATGGAGAAGGTGGAAAAAATATTACAGCTATATTGATGCACACTAACCATAAAATGAGACAATTACATCTGATTCATGCTACTCCTGAATTAGGAATTGTCTTGCAATATTGGGGTGGAGCAGATGGGCAACAAGAGCAAGAGCATTCTGTTCCACAGCACCTTATTCCAAGTGAATAGTTCAAATCCCAAGGGCCACTCACCATGATAATATATTGAAAAATGGTCAGTATTGTTTCAACACCTTCAGGTCCACAAATTCATGACTTAAAAAAACTGTATTGAGATTAGTCCAGTTCCATTCATTTCTAACAAAGCCAGTTGCAACAAAGTGTACATTCTCCAGCACTGATCATTTCTCTTACAAGGGCATGTTTAGTATTTTCTGCAATTGAAACCACCTGTTAAGTGATGAAGTTCATTGCACGGTTAATAAAAGTCATGCAAACTGCCACAAACCAGACAAGCTCCCATTCAGAGTATGGCCCCTTTTTCTCTACCTATATCTAGGGTCATTTGTTCAGCTACTAAACTCCTGCTCTTTAATGATCTACCCAGTTCCCTTATATTCCTTGCCACTCCCATCCTTGCTTTCAAAAATCTAGACAAAACCACTATGCTTCTGGATCCCAATCCTCCCTCCATGCTCTGTCCCACCTCATCACTTTCCTCCTCACTGTAAAGTGGTTTGGAGACTTATTGCATAAGAACCACTATATAAATTCAAGTTGTTATTCAAAACTGCCCAGAGCTATAACCAATCTTTTGATCCTGGAGCTAATGCAAGTTTAAACTCAACCAGTTTCAACCCTACAGGTAGCTTATTTCATGCATTTTCCATCGCGGTCAGAGATAATGTATGCAGAATTAATTTTACATGGGGGATTTCGTGAACTCTCTGCTTTTATTGAGAATGTCTAAAAGCCCATACCATTCAAGTTTTATTCAAACCATTATACACTTATAAAAACTCTCATTTCCAGATTAAGAACATTTATTGCAATTAACTGCAATCCATGCTGCCATTCCTGCAAGTAGAGAATGGATCCCCGAAGGATGGTCAGTGTACCTGTTTCCCCATGTGCTCCTATTCCCCCTCCCCCTCCAAACAAAATGTCATTTTTAGATAACTTGAAAGTTCAGAGTAATCATTTACTTAGAAACAAGTCTTTTAGCTTCCCTAGGAGTAAATACACAACAAGCACAGTATTAAACCAGAATATCCCAGGTTTAGTTCCCAAATTTGTACTGTTACCTCATCTTAGGGTAGGGAGTAATTGGAATGCAACAACTGCCTCAGCAGCCTTGGGCTGAGGGGAGGGGAAGAAGTTGTTCCAAGTTGCTGTTCTTTCTGTGTAAGTCTAGACAGCAAATGTTGGCAGGCTATTTGATCACAGCAACTAGGGGCAAGAATGAGAAGCAGGAGCAAGAATGAGAAGCAGGAGCAGCCAAGGATGACATTGCAGTTAGCCCGTATCATCTTTCCGGATGCCCACATGGGAAATTTCAAGCAGGGACCATTGGATAGCAACGACTGCATTAACCATCTGATTTTCCCAATCCCAGGGCACTGAGACGAACTGTAGCATCCCCTTTACTTGCACCAGCTGAGGTCATTGAACTCAGTGCAAATCTGGTCTGTGTGGCTCAATACGATAGATAGTGCAATTATCTAGTGAGCCAGAGGAGTTCAGCAGCAAATGGTTCCATACAGAAAACTAGGACACTTACAGTCTTGCTCCATGAAAGCCCAGTGGTGTGATTTGTTTTGATGTAGGCTTGCAGCTCAGTCCAGAAGCTTATATAGGCCTTAACCCATTCCACATGCCTTTTGTCACTAAAATTAAAAAAGTTAAAGTCATTCGTTAAAATATCATCTCTTTCTACAAGCTTCCCCTTCCCTCTACCTTCTCTCCTCTGTGCATCTCCCACTCTGTATATCTTTGTCAGACACCTAGTATATCTCACCTACGTCAGGGAGGTGAGAGGCAAGCAGTTTGAACTGGGAAGGAATTATGGGCAGAGGAGGGGCACCAGGACCTGGATTGGGAGCCACATGGTCTCCCCATCACTGTCATTCTGTATCTAGTGCCACAGTCCAGACCAATACTGGCTTGCCCTGGAGTTACTGCCACACCACGTGGTTGAGGAAAAAAAGAGCAGTCAGAGCCTCGGAATTAAAATTCTCAAGTGGGAAAAAATTAAAATGTCAATACGTGTTAGATGATCCTGGACAATTTATCCTCTACTGCTGTTGCAGATGGACCCTGCCTTTCCTTTGTAGTTTTTTTGCAATATATTTGCGATTTTGCATTATTGCTCGAGGCAGTTGGGGATGGTTTACCCAAACCCCCTTTTTCCACCCTTCCCCTTGTTGCCCCACCCCGCCTGATATGAGAGGTGTCATTTTCGGAGGCAAGTGGGGAGGGCTGGTCGCAGGGTAGGAGCAGGTTGAAAGCGTAGAAAATGGTTCTGGTATCTACATATGGGAGATTTAATATGGTTTGCACAGATGAATCAGATACGAACAACTTGGCATACCATGAGGGACACAATCTATTTGTGCAGGAATTTATTGAAATATTATACTTCCGTCTACAATAAAGAACTTAATGAAATATTAAATGGAAAAGTTACCTACAAAAAAAAAACACCTTGGAAGCCCAGACCAAAATACTGCTGCCATTTTGATAAGAATCAGATGATACTTGCCAATTTACTATGCTATCCTGGCATTACACCCTGTGAAAGTAACATTATAGATACTGAAAAGTTCTAAAATTAGAATATTCATCTCCAGATCACCATATGCTTGCTGTGGCCCTGCTCAGAGTGACACTGGGTATGGCCTGAGAGCAGACTGGCCACCAACAAGACTGAGGTAGTTGGGGGTGGGGGGGTAGAAAAGAAAAAAAGATGCTTTTATGAATTGGAAGTTCCATAATCATTACAGGGTTATCCAAATTGATGATGTGTATACAGAATGCATCAATTGTGAAAACATCCCAATATTCAAGATATTTAAATTAAGTATGAATTGAACATTTTGGCTGGCTGTTTTACATTGTTCAGCATGTTGATACGTGAAAACTATATATAACTTAGAAGATCTGTGGTTCCTGTTTAAATTATAAAAGAGACAGGGGACGTTTGAAAATTATACAGGAGTTGTCGTTATGCTAGTCTGTGGAAAATTACATGTGCAGAAAATATTAACGGATTTGCACAGCTGATAAACTTTCTGTAAATCCAAAGGAACCCGAGGGGAACATGATAGTAAATGGTAGTCATACGTGTCTTTGTAGTCCTTCAGAACCCTATTGGTGTAAAACATAGCGGCATCGGTCATCTCCTTAACGTGAGGGCCAGGTTTGGGAGTCTAGAAAGAAAAAGTTCTCATTAATTGCTGTATAAAGTGCCTTTGCTCTTTACAACAGGAATGCCACAACTTTACAATCTAATGTACTCAAACTGTATAAGCAATCTTCAAGACTCCAAAGGGAAAAGCATTCCCATACAGTCCCCACCACTTACACCGTCCATGCTCATCGCGGGTAGCCGCCTATATTGGGCAAATAGCACTAACCATTTTCCATTACTTGTCGACTATTTCGGGCAGTTCAAAAAGTTCACACCTCGCTAATCCTCTATTTACAGATTTTAAAAGTTCAGCTGATTTCAGGCAAAATCAGCTCTTCAAGCAGCTGTTCACACCTCATTGAAGTGCGATCACCTTAGTATTAAGATTCTTAGCATTGGTATTGATTCGGATGCAACTGCTAACAATTACAAGAGGCAGTTACTAGATGAAAACTTCAGGCATTCTGAATCAAGGCTGTATTTTTTTTAAAAATCTGCATGAGAAATTTTTCCACCACATACAGAAAAATATCCTGATGGCCAGATGAGGTTTTCGGTGCAGATCACAACAACTTGCATTTACATAGTGCCTTTAACATCGTAAGATGTTCCAACGCTCTTCACAGGAGCGTTATCAAACAAAAGTTCACACCGAGCCACACAAGGAGATATTAGGACAGGTGATCAAAACTTGGTCAAAGTGGTAGGTTTTGAGGAGCCTCTTAAAAGGAAGAGAAAGGTGGCAAGGCAGAGAGGTTTAGGGAGGGAATTCCAGAGCTTTGGGCCTTGACAGCTGAAGGCACGGCCGCCAACGGTGGAGCGATTAAAGTCGGGAGGTGTGCAAGAGGCAAGAATTAGAGCGCAGAGATTTGAGGGTTGTAGGTCTGAAGGAGGTTACAGAGATAGAGAAGGGTGAGGCCATGGAAGGATTTGAAAACAAGGATGAGAATTTTAAAAATTGAGGCATTGCCAGACCGAGAGCCACTGTAGGTCAGCGAGCACAGGGGTGATGGGTGAACCGATTGGTTACGTTCGACCAAGGCATGCTGTTTCATTGCTACAACCTATTATGGTTTTATTGCCCACCGCGTATAGCGGGTGAATCACAATAACACCAATGTGCCCGCTATCGGCGGTGGGGACTGTACTAACAAATACAACAAAGTTGCAGGGTACTTTCATTTTGCTGATTGCTGCTTCTCTCCTACAGACTGGACCCTCTCTTTTCCATCTTACCCACTCAAGTGATTCTCATGTGAGTCCACCTAATCCACAGACAGTGTCAATTTACAACTCCAATACTGAATGCTAAGTTATGAATAGAAATTTATTTTGTTCACTTTGAAGGGGAAGTTTAAGTAAATCTCCAGGTCAAGTAGTTATTAAAAAGTTCAGATTTGAAAAATGAGAAAGTCACTTATCAAAAGCAAAGTAAAAATCATGAATGCATGCGATACCAAATTAGGTCACTGTCTGCCTATTAACACTACTGGACAAGACTGCTTGCTTAGTTGAACAAGTAGAATACTTACAACAGCCAACCATCCCAGACCAGGAATGCTCTCACTAATGGCTGATAGATGATTAAACTGTTTGCTTGCACGGTTTTTCTCTCTGAATTCTTGGATTTGCAGAATTTTATTGGAGAGAGGCTGAAAAAGTTGGGGCAATTCATTCTGCAAAAACAAAGGCAGATAAACAATGCTATCATTGCAGAAAGCATTAGCATACAGCAAAAGAAAAAGAATGTTAGCAAGTCAAATACAGGAGGAGAAAAAAAAGCAAAATACATTTTTTTTTAAAAACGCTGTTCACAGCATGCAGTAAGCCCAGCTGCAGGTAATTATATATTAGATGGCTGCAGACTCCCACGGGTCCCAATTTGAAAACTCTCTGCTCCAAAACAAGTGTGACGTCCTTGCCAAAAGGGAAAACAATTTACTCTCAACCCTCTGAAAAGGACAACGCTAGTGCTTGTTGCTAGCAGGTGAGAAAATGCATTCCAGGGTGACTGGTTTTCATATTCTCCCTCTTTTCCCTGCAACCCCCCCCATCCCTTCAATTTAATAGTCCAGGTTAAAAGGACCTTAACTGGTTACGGTGTTCATCTCACCACATCCTGCTAAGGAAGAATCTATAGGAATGAATAAAGTACATCATCCTGAGCTGCTTCTGGGTTGTTATGTGCACTATTACTATGCATATATAACTATTGCTAGAAAGTCATACCACAAGCAGGTGACAAACAATTTCAAGTTATACACCGCTTCAAAATATGTTGTGGTGCTTTTATATATGATTGTGCTCTAAGACTTGACTAGATTATGAAATTTATACCCTCTAACGCATGGATCACATATAGGGCTCTTAAGTTACATGCATACTGGCACCAGTTTAGGTTAGACTCTGTGAAATCAGCCAAGAGCTTCCTGGTATTTACACTAAATCTGACTCCCTTAACCCCCCTGCAAAATTATGGACCCAGGAAAAATAATTCTGCTGTTAAGATATGGGGCTGGTTTAGTAGTGTAAACACTGGGAGTGAGCTCATGGACAATAGTTTCCCATAAATGGGTACAGTAGCCTAGTGGTTATAGTACTGAACTAGTATCAGAAAAATGATCTTGAAAGCTTGCAGATTGCCATGAAAATATAACTGATTCACTAATGTCCTGCCACCTCTACCCAGTCTAGCCTACATGCGACTCCAGTCCTACTATATGGTTGACTCAGTGCTCTAAGGATAATGAGGGATGAGTAATAAATGATACCTGGTCATTGACGCCCATATCCTAAGAACAAATTTTTAAAATTCCAACCTAAATCAAGCATAGTAAAAAAAACTAACAGCACCACAAACAATGCATATATTACAGGGCATAAATCTCATGATAGTCTTCGCAAAGCATTACTGTATATTACTCACCATTGGTTAAAAATCAGTTTTTATTCAGTTATTGGTTGAATATTTTCATTATATTAGCTGGGATAAAACTTTAATGCTGTTTTAAATAACAGTAATATGCAACATTCTCATTAAAGTTGTTTTGAAATAAATCCCACTGCCGTTCATTAAATCTTCTTGAAAATGCAGACTATAATGGAAAAAATGTAATAAAAAAGGTACTGTGTGGCACAAACAGTAAACGACCCCAATAAACGGTTTAAAAACTCTGGCAAAGGATCATAATGCATCTCAAAGCTGCAACTATAATATTTTCATTACTATGTACAGAACCTAATTTGCAGAGTCAACCTCCAGCAGAGCCTTCACCAATGCAGACACAGGCTAATCCAAACAACACTAATTAGAACTACGTGGCAGCCCACACCAAAAACTGACACTAGGTCACCTCCATTATTGCCTTCTCAACAGCTTTAATTTACAGGAAATTCATTGGTTCTGCTTTAACAATGATTCCCCCATCGGGAAAGGTTGTTTCTTTCTGACTTTTTTTTGCTAGTTAGCTTAGCAAAAACCTAGAAACTCTCAGCACAGCCAGCCATTCGGCCCATCGTGCCTGTGCTGGCTCTTTCAACAAAAATCTCATGTACACGTATTTGTAAATAAGAGCAGCCTTTTATCAGCTTTTATTCAAGCATAAATGCAAGACAAATCCAAACTGATGCCCAAATAAATTTAAACTAAGCTTATGATAGGCCTAAATGAACCCATATTTCAGTAGAAGAGCTTTGTTTGCTAAAACCATGGCTAAACACTAGGTCATTGTTCCCAATATACTTAATGCAAAACTACATCCTGGATACCAATCAAAAGCAAAATACTGTGGATGCTGGAAATCTGAAATAAAAACAGAAAATGCTGGGAATATTCAGCAAGTCAGGCAGCATCTGTGGAGAAAGAAACAGAGTTAACGTTTCCTGCCATTTTAATTCTCCATCCCACTCTGTCCGCAGCCTCCTACACTGTACCAATGAAGCTCAACGGAAGCTCGAGGAACAGCACCTCATCTTTTGAAAGGTACATTGCAACCTTCCAGACACATTGATTTCAATAACTTCAGATCATAACCACTGCTCCCATTTTTTCCAGACAGCAGGAGTTGGTAATGGTTCTGCTGTTACCGTTTACAGCTCCTCCAGACCCATATTTTGTTTCTTTACTTGTCCCATTACCACCCTCCTTGCCTTGCACCATCATCCCTTTTGGTCATTTAATCAGTCCTGCCCACCACCCTATCACAGACCTTCCGTCCCCATCCCCATCCTTCCCCCCCCCCCCCACCTCATTTGCCTGGCTCTGTACTTGCTTAAAAACTGTTAAATCTTCAACAACTTCCAGTTCTGATGACCTGAAACGTTAACTCTTTCTTTCTCCACAGATGCTGCCTGGCTTGCTGAGTGTTGCCAGCATTTTCTGCTTTTATTTCTGGATACTAATGCCACATTGGCACCCTTTCTCTTCCTGTTACCTGCCACTAGGTCCTTTGCAGCAGGAAAGCCACTGTTAATGTCAGTGTTGTTGAAATTTTCATTTAGTAACTGAAGGGGAAAATATCAGTCTATCTTCCAAGGAACTGTAGTCATAAGGCTTAGCCAACACCATACACAGCAATGGAAGGGGAAAAGTAAAAAAGAACAGATGTCACACCTATCGAGCAGAGAGCTTATACTGCCAAACACAGTATCCAATTTGCAAAGAGTTTTGTGAGCATTAAACTCATACAAGATCCAGTTGCAAAACAGGCTGCCATTCTGAAAACTGTTTGTAGATGGAATTTGAAGACAATTTTTGTTCTGTTTTTATTTAATGCATCGTATTGCCTTGTTTCCCTGCAAAAAAAATTGTATTCTATAAATAAAGAGTACCTTTATATACTAGTGTAAAATATAGCTCAGATTTTACAAGATGCAGTCCACCATAATGTTGCTGATTGTTGAAACATTTCACATAGTTTTCATTCAGCAATGAGCATTCTAGGTGAGGTATACCACAAAAACAGACTCTTGTATTTTAGAATTGCCTATAAGGAACCATTTTGAGGTGACCCAACATTTTAGAATGCAATATGTAACCTAGTCAAATGTATATTTTTGGTTTTATTTTAAAAAATCAAATGCATCAGGACATGAAAGGCACTGGCTGAGAGAGACCAGATTAACCGCATCAGTAAGCACTTTACAGGTGATTGTGACTGCAACTCATAATTAGCAGCTATTTTTAGTCTTGCGCTACACCTCAATTAGTCTCCAGTGGGAACCTCGGCGAGGATAAACAACCAAACATTTAATCACAAAGCTCCTGATCAGTATTACAGTTCATTTATCAGGGGTGTCACAGTTTTAACAAGCTACCTGAAAATACTTCCAGTTACAGAATCCCCTGTAAAGTACGCACTGAAGTATGCCCCTGCTGGTGCCTCTCACACTGATGGTTTTTTTTGGCCAATTGCATCATAAGTACACTTACTCAAACAGTTCAACTTTAAAGGCTTAAACCCCCGATTTGTAATGAGATCAATAATTTCCCCTCGCTCGGGAAGGTGATGACTCATCCTGGGGTAGTACAAGAACCAGACCAAGAATGCCCAAATTCAGTTTTGCTTACCAACCACTGCAGCCAGAGTATCATAGAATCAAAGAAAATTTACAGCACAGAAGGAGGTCATTTGGCCCATCATGTCCATGCCGGCTGAGAAACGAGCCACCCAGCCTAATCTCACTTTCCCACATTTGGTCCATAGCCCTGCAGGTCACAGCTCTTCAGGTGCACATCCAGGTATTTTTTTAAAAATATAAAATGAGTTGAGGGTTTCTGCCTCTACCATCCCCTCAGGCAGTGAGTTCCAGACCTCCACCACCCTCTGGTTGAAAAACTTTTTCCTCATTTCCACTCTCATCCTTCTACCAATCACTTGAAATCTATGCCCCCTGCTTATTGACCCCTCCGCTAAGGGAAGTTGGTCCTTCCTATCCACTCTATCTAGGCCCCTCAATTTTGTACACCTCAATCAAATCATCCCTCAGCCTCCTCTGTTCCAAGGAAAACATCCCCAGCCTATCCAATCTGTCATCATAGCTAAAATTCTCCAGTCCTGGCAACACCCTCATAAATCTCCTCTGCACCCTCTCGAGTGCAATTACATCATTCCTGTAATGTGGTGACCAGAACTGTGCGCAGTACTCAAGCTGTGGCCTAACTAGTGTTTTATACAGTTCCAGCATAACATCCCTGCTTTTATATTCTATGCCTTGGCTAATAAAGGAAAGCATTCCATATGCCTTCTTAACCACCTTATCTACCTGTCCTGCTACCTTGAGGGATCTCTGGACATACACTCCAAGGTCCTCTACACTTTTCAGTATCCTCCCATTTATTGTGTATTCCCTTGCCTTGTTTGCTCTCCCCAAATGCATTATCTCACACTTCTCCGGGTTGAACTCCATTTGCCACTTTTCTGCCCACCTGACCAGTCCATTGATATCTTCCTGCAGTCTACAGCTTTCCTCAACACTATCAATCACACGGCCTATCTCGGTGTCATCCGCAAATTTCTTAATCATGCCCCCTACATTTAAGTCCAAATCGATAATGTATACCACAAAAAGCAAAGGGTCTAGTACCGAGCCCTGCAGCACCCCGCTGGAAACAGCCTTCCAGTCACAAAAACACCTGTCAACCATTACCTTTTGCTTCCTGCCACTAGCCAATTTTGGATCCAATTTGCCATATTCCCTTGGATCCCATGGGCCTTTACTTTTTTTAACCAATCTGCCATGTGAGACCTTGTCAAAAGCCTTGCTGAAATCCACACAGACTACATCAATTGCACTACCCTCATCGATCCTCCTCGAAAAATTCAATCAAGTTAGTCAGACACGACCTCCCCTTAATAAATCTGTGCTGACTGTCCTCGATTAGTCCGTGCCTAAGTGACAGTCTATCCTGTCCCTCAGAATTGATTCCAATAATTTGCCCACCACCGAGGTTAGGCTGACTGGCCTGTAATTACTCGGTCTATCCTTCACTCCCTTTCTCAACAATGGTACAACATTAGCAGTCTGCCAATCCTCCAGCACTACGCCTGTATCCAGTGAAATTTGGAAAATGATTGTTAAAGCCTCCACTATTTCCTCCCTTGCTTCTTTTAACAGCCTGGGATACATTTCATCCAGCCCTGGTAATTTTTCCACTTTCAAAGATGCTAATCCCCTTAATACTTCCTCTCTCACTATGTTTATCCCATCCAATATTTCACGCTCCTCCTCCTCCTCAACTTCAATCCCTCTCAGTAGACTGAGGGCTGAATTCAAATGGAAGTCCCAGAGGTGAAGAGTCAGAATTTTAACCCACTTCACCCAGCCTTGTAAGCAGAAAATCAATTCTAATGGTAACAAATGCAAATCAATTATTGACAACTGGTACCCAATTGTGCAGGAGAGCGCTTCTACATTTCTAACCCAAAATATACTTCTGGTATTGCAAATGTCTATACAATCCTTACTTTTCTAATGCTGAATAGTGTGAAAGATTTTACAAACACTATCTGGTATCCCCAGACAGCTGTGTGCGCAAATGAGGCACATGATGCAGTAATGAGCCATATAGACCTGGAAAGGCCGACTTCAATTCTTGATCTGTGCTAAATAATACATGAGAAAAACAAAAGCTTGCATTCATATAGTGCCTTTCACGACCTCAGGACATCCCAAAACGCTTTACAGCCAATGAAGTATGTTTTGAAGTGTAGTCACTGTTGTAATATTAGGAAACACAGCAGCCAGTTTGCACACAGCAAGGTCCACAAACAGCAATGTAATAATGACCAGGTAATCTCTGTTTTAGTGATATTGATGAAGGGATAAATATTGACCAGGACACCGAGGATTCCTTTGCTGCTCTTCAAAATAGTGCCGTGGGATCTTTTACATTCACCTGAATAGGCAGACGTTTTTATTTCTCATCCAAAAGACAGCACCTCAGACTGTGCAGCACTCCCTCAGTGCTGCATTTGAGTGTCAGCCTAGATTTTGTGCTCAACTCTGAGTGGGACTTCAACCCACAACCTAACTCAGACATGACAGTGCTGCCACTGAGCCATGGCTGACACCCTAACAGAAGTCTCTGCATGATTCTCTAACTGTCTCCAGCCTCTATTTTGCACCTCCTTGAATGCACATGATCTTTAAATCATGGTATCTGTACTCTCAAAGATACTTTTACTCTCACCCTACTGGATGCACACCATCAAATCACGTTCAAAACAATTCCAAATAAAGGAATTAATGGAGCGGGCTGGTTATAAAATATTTAACACAATTTGTAAGTGATAAATACAAAATATTACAAAAGTATGAATAAAATGAGAATGATTATTGGATCTGAAAACAATCTGCCAGTTATAGGAAACAAATTTCTAGATTTGAAATGTTACCCCAAGCAGATACAACACCCATCAGAACTTTCTACCTACCACTGGAGGCTGCTGGCATCTGGAAGCAGTCACCAAGAATGCTCTCTCCATTTTCAGAGCTTCAGCCACCATGTCAGCCTAAACAAATAGTAAAGCAAAAAATGGTAAATACTCCACAAAATCTTATCAGACGCTTAATCCTCACTTGCATAAATCTAAGTTTAGGTTCAAACATGTTATGATGGTATTTCGGTTTGTAACGACATGCCAATTTTCTGCCATCAAATTTTATATTGGCTCAGTGTGAATGGGGACACGGATGCAAAACTGAAATCTATGCCCTGATGTTTTTTTGGCATTGAACATCCCAATTTTGCTGCTCAGCATTCCAACCACTGGCAGCTATTTATTGAAAAAGTTCAATCTGATGATTAATCATACTAACATCAAACTGTCTTCATTGCCATTAGAAGAGAAAAGGCTTATAAAAACAAATTTGAGCAAGTACTTTCATGCACAGTTATTTGAAAGGCAAGGTTTATAACACTTTTCTAAACACCAGACCATCCACAATGCCTAGGGAAGGGTACCACTGGCCTGATTGAACAGGCTACTCACCCCGCTAACAGCCAGAAAAGATGACTACTTGTGTGGTCACTGTGCTATTGCCGCACAGGCACTGGTAAAAATTCCATCTTCAGTTGGGTTTCAGTAGCTATACCTCCTTTCATTTATAAAGCTCCTGCTAGCAGCAGTGCTATAGTAAAAATGAAGCATTTTTGTCTATGGTGTATCATGCTGTTCATTTCTTACTATCACTGTACATATGGGTCTAAAAACCAGGTTTGCTCACAGAAACGGTGCAACTTGTTCGGATACAAATCCAGTAAATAAATAAATAGCACTGCTCACAGTGAGTTGAAGGACACATTGCCGTACATCAATGTGTTAACAATACACAATTTCTCATACTCATTTCTGTCAAGCTTCAAGGAGCTCACATTCTTGTGCCTTTAAAAATTGCTTTAGCCCATCAATTTTGATTATGGGCATTCACTTTTCTAATTCTCGCTTCTATCTTTCTTCCCCCAGCCAGGTAGACACTTTAAACCGGTCTTGATCAAACTGAACAACCTATCAAACGATCCGACATAAGTAGGCCAGAGTAACTCCGTGGACAGTCAGCAACATATCACCAAGTAAAGTCTTGTGTCTAGTCTAGGTCACATTGCAGTTTGTCACAGCAGACAATGCTTTGAATCTGCAGCATCTTTGATTTATTTATCCACTTTCTGATTAATATATCAGTTTGTTAGTTTATAGCCTAAGCCACGGCTTAACGAATTGTTGATTTTACCATTGTCTGAAGTGGAGAAGATCACAAGAGTATGTGATAACTAGTAGGCAAAAAACTGCAATGAGGGCTTCAATCATCCTTTTTCCTTTCCTTGAAGGCACTGACTCAGTGGGGTACAGTTCCATAGGCACTCATTATGTACAAGCTTAAATATTGTGTCAGCAGACTGGTCAACATAAGCTGCTATGTCAACATCTTCACAGCAGCCCTCACCGATTACAAAGTGGGCTTGTCCATCTATCCGCACCCCTCCCACATGGGTTACTAGACTGTGATTATGAGCAGGAGTGTTGGATTTTTCACCTCCTTAGCACCAGGCTGCTTCAGACACTGCTCTACTGGAGTTCAATTAACTCAACATATAACAAGGATTGAACCTTCGACTTTTAGTGTGTTGGTTCAATACAACACCAGCCAGTGCATTTACCAACTGAAACATCAGAAAGAGCTCCAAAAGAATGTTTTAAACAAATTTTCCTCAAAGCTACTCATACGAGGTCAACTGCAGTCACTGTCTTGCCTACTTTTACTAGCACGATGCAAAATCAATAATATAAAGTCAGATCGTACGGATGACCACCGCCCGCCCCCAACCTAAATGTTCTGTTATCAGGAACTATTAATGTGACATGGCTGCTTGTAATTCAACAATCACTTTTAAAAAACAGAATTACTCACATGTTTCTTAAGATCACCACCAATCTCTTCGCTTAGTTTGCAATATGCTGCCACTGGCCCAGTAAGCAGTTTATCAAATGCCTCTACATAGGGAGCAACCACTGTACAAAAATGAAGAGACAAACCCAGACTTAATATCTTAAACAATATCAATGCAAAATAACAATTCATATATACACATTTAAAATTACTTGAGATTAAAGGATACACATTGCCTACAAGAATACATTCATCTAAACATGCAATTAAATGGCTTCCACAGGAATTTAGAATCAAAGCAAACTTTTGATTTTATCGTATTCAACCATTTATTGGGCAAGTATGCAGGTATATACACAATTTGAAATCTGGTTGCATTTGTTTATCCAAATTAGTTTTGAATTCATACAGGAGCCAATTCAGAGGAAATGGAGTACAGTAGATGTAGCCTGTTGCACCATATTCTTTATTTGCAGTGATTCAGTGCTTTGAGTAAAGACCTGGAATTAGTACACCATTCAATCATACTGATTTTGCCATCTCAGCCTTGCTGTTTATGAAAACAGAACATGGCACCCCTCCCCCAGTACTATATATGCTTCATTTTTAAAGTAAAAGAACTGCCCTGAGTGAAAAGTTTGCTGTCAGAACATATTAACATCTGTACCCACGCTGAAACACTTATGTTTCTCTTCCTTTTTTATAACTTCTATTTCCTTCTTTAAAAAAGTTAGGTCTGCCTTCTTAAACTGTCTGTGCAATTCACTTCAGAAAATATTCTAGCAGTCAATTATATCTGATTAATGCTGTGAACATTTAATTAGCCAATCTCTATCAAGATTAGTGATTTTTTAAAGTGAGCACCCTTGCTCAATCATGATGTGGTCAGTAACTGATCTCAACAGAAGCATTTCTCACTTGCTTGAGCAATTTGGCAAACATATTCAACCATTGCAAAATAACAACTGAATTTCAAGTATAGATACCAGAAGAAATCTCTCAGTATGGTTAAGAGTATTTGTAATCGAACACTCTTATTGGAGCACACAATTGTGCTAAAATACTTCACAGCTGGAACTAACCCAGCAGTCTACCACCGCATTTTTCTAAGACATATCAACCTTTCATCATTATTTTAATAATGTGCTCAGTTCTCAGTTTATTGTCCACTAAACATGGACTAAAAGCACACCAACTTCATTCACTGAAGCACAGTCTCATGTTCAAACATAATGTGAAAGATATTTGACTGTTTACTGTGCCACAGACAATCCTGCAAAAGTGTTTTGACAAAAACAAGTGACATCTATTCGACTTAACCGGGCACTGGCCGTTCTATTTGCATACAGAATTCTTCAGACCCCGCCTCCTCCCAGAACAAAACTACAAGTCCCAGATTCAAAACAGTAGTAGTGGAAGCTTCCTATTATGTGTGCTCAGAGTCGTGCATAGTAATTTTATGACCATGTTGAATGTACCCTGCTTGTTCAGATAACATTTTTTCCAGGCTAAAATCAGAAAAATAACTACCATTTGTTTTTCTTCATTTTAGCAGTCTTGTAAGCAGGATTTGAACATGCTCAAGTACCACACACCAATATCAGCCTACCTTATAATAGGTAACCTGATAGCTTTAATCATATATCAGCAAAGCCCCTTTCCTAAAATCTGTATTAAAAACCATTATTTTCTCAAGTTTTAGAAACTTTAGAAGAAAATGAGATCATGCACGATGAGTGATAATGAGAAGATGGATAAAACAATTGGCTAAGGAACAGGAAACAAAGGGTGGTTTTAAGTGGGGTAGTTTCCTAATAGGTTGCAGTCATAACTGGGGTGCTCCAGGTTATTTACTGTGTTCTCCATTCATGATCTGAATGAGGGCACAGACAGCACAATAATTAAATTTACAAATGACATAAATTGAAGAGGTAAATGGACTGTAACCTGATTTGGATGGATGTGAGCCCATGATGGACAAATGATGATCAATGTAGACAAGTGCGTAGTAATTTATATAGGGACATGTATTAAGGGCATAGAGTATACTGACTGGGTATTGGTTAAAAGAAGAAAGATTTGGGAGCGATCATTGACCTTTTCCTCAAAGTTCGAGCACAGCATCAGTAGGTCACGGCCAAAGAACACAGGGTCCTCAGACCACAATATTAGTGTTCTATAAGGCTTGGTACACCCTCACATAGGTCACATTTCCAGTCATGGTCTCTTACCCCAGGAAGGACATTTTAACTCTGGCATTAGATCGCTGAGCTTTCAATGTAGACTTGATGCTTATGATTACAGCACATGGAAACGAAGAGTAAATTACTCTGGAAAATCAGCGGATCTGGGCTGCCGTGGCAATGGGGTCAGTGAGGAATTTTTAAACAGAGAACTGCCGAATTGACAATGGGTGTCTGGCTTGTTGCCTCTCACAGGACATGAGGGAAGGGACAGTTGGAGTGTGGGGATGAAACCAGCTCAAGAAAGGTGGCAAGAACGAATGGGCCAGATCGTCCTTCCTCACCCTGGATATGGAAACATATTGGCTGTTAGTTTGCTGAATACTATATATTGCACAAAAATCTAGTGCCCCGATGAAGTTCATATTTTTCCATCTCCATTTGTTGCACTTGTTTTTAAAAATCAACAACCTGTATTCATACAGCACCTTTAATGTAGTAAAAAGTCCCAAGGTGCTTCACAGGAACATTATCAAACAAAATTTGACATCAAGCCACAAAAGGAGATGATGATGACCAAAAGCTTGGTCAAAGAGGTAAGTTTTAAGAGTGTCTTAAAAAGGAGAGATAGAGAGGCAGAGGTTTAGGGAGTGAATTCCAGAGCTCAGGGCCTAGGCAGCTGAAGGCACACCCGCCAATGGTGGAGCGATGATAATTGGGGATGTGCAAGAGGCCAGAATTGGAGGTGCAGAGATCTGAGGGTTGTAGGGCTGGAGACGGTTACAGGGATTTTTTTTTTTAATTCATTCACGGGATATGGGCGTCGCTGGTGAGGCCAGCATTTATTGCCCATCCCTAATTGCCCTCGAGAAGGTGGTGGTGAGCCGCCTTCTTGAACCGCTGCAGTCCATGTGGTGACGGTTCTCCCACAGTGCTGTTAGGAAGGGAGCTCCAGGATTTTGACCCAGCGACAATGAAGGAACGGCGATATATTTCCAAGTCGGGATGGTGTGTGACTTGGAGGGGAACGTGCAGGTGGTGTTGTTCCCATGTGCCTGCTGCTCTTGTCCTTCTAGGTGGTAGAGGTCGCGGGTTTGCGAGGTGCTGTCGAAGAAGCCTTGGCGAGTTGCTGCAGTGCATCCTGTGGATGGTACACACTGCAGCCACAGTGCGCTGGTGGTGAAGGGAGTGAATGTTTAGTGTGGTGGATGGGGTGCCAATCAAGCTTGCTGCTTTATCTTGGATGGTGTCGAGCTTCTTGAGTGTTGTTGGAGCTGCACTCATCCAAGCAAGTGGAGAGTATTCCATCACACTCCTGACTTGTGCCTTGTAGATGGTGGAAAGGCTTTGGGGAGGCAGGTGAGTCACTCGCCACAGAATACCCAGCCTCTGACCTGCTCTCGCAGCCACAGTATTTATATGGCTGGTCCAGTTAAGTTTCTTGTCAATGGTGACCCCCAGGATGTTGATGGTGGGGGATTCAGCGATAGTAATGCTGTTGAATGTCAAGGGGAGGTGGTTAGACTCTCTCTTGTTGGAGATAGTCATTGCCTGGCACTTATCTGGCACAAATGTTACTTGCCACTTATCAGCCCAAGCCTGGATGTTGTCCAGGTCTTGCTGCATGCGGGCTCGGACTGCTTCATTATTTGAGGGGTTGCGAATGGAACTGAACACTGTGCAGTCATCAGCGAACATCCCCATTTCTGACCTTATGATGGAGGGAAGGTCATTGATGAAGCAGCTGAAGATGGTTGGGCCTAGGACACTGCCCTGAGGAACTCCTGCAGCAATGCCCTGGGACTGAGATGATTGGCCTCCAACAACCACTACCATCTTCCTTTGTGCTAGGTATGACTCCAGCCACTGGAGAGTTTTCCCCCTGATTCCCATTGACTTCAATTTTACTAGGGCTCCTTGGTGCCACACTCGGTCAAATGCTGCCTTGATGTCAAGGGCAGTCACTCTCACCTCACCTCTGGAATTCAGCTCTTTTGTCCATGTTTGGACCAACGCTGTAATGAGGTCTGGAGCCGAGCGGTCCTGGCGGAACCCAAACTGAGCATCGGTGAGCAGGTTATTGGTGAGTAAGTGCCGCTTGATAGCACTGTCGATGACACCTTCCATCACTTTGCTGATGATTGAGAGTAGACTGATGGGGCGGTAATTGGCCGGATTGGATTTGTCCTGCTTTTTGTGGACAGGACATACCTGGGCAATTTTCCACATTGTCGGGTAGATGCCAGTGTTGTAGCTGCACTGGAACAGCTTGGCTAGAGGCGCAGCTAGTTCTGGAGCACAAGTCTTCAGCACTACAGCTGGGATGTTGTCGGGGCCCATAGCCTTTGCTGTATCCAGTGCACTCAGCCGTTTCTTGATATCACGTGGAGTGAATCGAATTGGCCGAAGACTGGCTTCTGTGATGGTGGGGATATCGGGAGGAGACAGATGGATCATCCACTCGGCACTTCTGGCTGAAGATAGGAAGGGGCGAGGCCTTGGAGACAAGAATGAAAATTTTAAAATCAAGGCTTGCCAGACCGGGAGCCAATGTAGGTCAACAAACACAACGGTGATGGGTGAACGGGACTTGGTGCGAGTTAGGATACGGGCAGCAGAGTTTTGGATGAGCTCAAGTTTACAGAGGGTGGAAGGCCGGCCAAGAAAGCATCAAATGTACCATTTCTCTCATCACTTCAGCTGCCTGGGCCCTAAGCTCTGGAATTCACTCCCTACCCTCCACTTTGAACCAAGCAAGCCACACGAGGGAAATGCTGTATTCTGGAGTTGGACCAACAGTAGCACCAAAAAGTCCATGTCCGTAACAGATGCATTTTGAAGGTAAATTGTATGTCTTCATCCATGTCCCAGATTAGATTAATTATAGCAACAAGGAATTCATGTCTACTATCCTGGCCAAGAACCATGCTTTCTTAAGATTAGTACAGCTGGTCAATTCATAAGGCAACCCTAAGTCTTTTAAGATCACCATATGTAAAATCAAAGCTTCCAATTGCCACACTAGCAAGCTTAAATCAAAACATGTAGTATCTGTATTAGTGTAACTATATCTATGTACATCAACTAACATCTCTAAGGTAGAATAGACTGATCCAGCCACAGCCAGGTCATGCTACTCAATCACAAAGCAACAATAATGCAGACACACAAGCAACGTACGGACACAAGCCATTCAATCACACGCGAATTAAGTGATCGTGAATTTTTAATCCTTTCAAACATTCAAAATATTTGTTTGCCTTTACCATCAGATCCACCACCCGCATCGCCAGAACCAGCACCGTGACTACCGGATTGTTCTACTGCCTCCAATCGTAGCACAGCTTTCTCCATCCTCTGTATAAGGGCTTCCAGGCCTGCCATTGTTCAAACCTAAAAGGGAGAACAGATCAATAAAATGAGTCAAACAATGGAGTGGTCATCAAATTTTAAAAAGCCACATTGCTTGTAAATGTTATGCCACCTCACCGATGTGTGGCACTCCCTTTCAAAAATGATTTATCAAGTTGGAACATAGCAACCCTGTTCCATCTGTTACTTTGCAGTACTCATGAAGCTGTATTCCCTCCATGTTACTAACACAAAACACAGCAAAACTAGTTTTCCCTTTTTATCATTCACAAATATAAACAGTTTATTAGATTAACTGTGGTCCACAGTTAATCTAAACAGATATTCTAGGTCAGTGGTTAGGTATATTTTCAAACCTTCATTGGAGATTTGACAGCAAGGCCACTTAAAACCAGCTTTCAGGAACATGTCTCAAATGTTGCTCTATTTAGTTTGTACAAAATACAAGAGAAGGGACTACTACTATTATTACCATTGGCATAGTGCCTTTAACGTAGAAAAACACCTGATGATGTTTCAGAGGCACAAGGAAAAAATGAACGTGGGTCAAAGAAGGAACTATTAGGAGGGAGAGTCAAAGAGGTGGGCTTTAAGGAGGGACTTAAAGGAGAAAAGGGAGGTGGAGAAGCAAATAAGTTTAGAAAGAGAATTCAAGAGCTTTGGGCCAGGGGGTTGAAGCCATGACCATCAATGTTGGGGGTGGGGGGCGGGGCGACATGCACAAGAGGCCAGAGTCAGAGGAACAGAGTTTGTAGGGCTGAAGTAGATTGCAGAGATAGGCATAAAAGGATTTTTAAACGGAGTAGAATTTTAAATGAAGTTTTGGGGGACCAGGAGCCAATGTAGGTCAGGTGATGATGGGCAAGCAGGACTTGGCACTGGATAGGAGATGGGCAGCAGAGGTTCCAATGAGCTGAAGTTTACGGAGAGTAAAGGACGGGAGGCCTGCCGAGGTCATTGGGAGACTCATATCTGGAGGTGACAAAAGGCCTGTACGAGGGTCTTGGCAGCTGGACTGGGGGCAGAGGCGGGTGCCGTAATGGAGGTGGATGTGGATGGCTTTTGTGATGGCGAGGATGAAGGGTTGGAAGCTGAGCAGGGGTTAAATAGCATGCCGAGGCTGTGGACAGTCTGGTTCAGCCTGAGAGAATGGTCGGGGGGAGGATAGAATCAGTGGCAAGGGGATGGAGTTTGTGCAGGGGCCGAAGACAACGGGCCAGATTTTGCTGCAATAATAATGGTAACTTCAGCGGCCGCACATGTGCATTAAAAGAGGAAACCGGGAAGTTGCTGCTTGAGATGCGATGCTCATCCAAAAGCTGCGCGAAAACGGCATCTCGTCGGCTCACTCACCATTCAAAGGTATTGAACAGCGTGAAGTTCCTGTGCTGACGTCATTGATACGGACTAAACTCGCCAGGAAAAGTTAGGGCTCGTCCACTCCAGTGTAAGCATCCTTTTAACGGCTTGGTAAGTCTTAATTACTGCCAAACCACCTCTCTGGCACTGAAAATTAACTTTTACAAGCGAGTCGTCTCATTCCTTCAGCTTTTAATTATTGTTGGCCATTTTAAAAAAAAGTAAATACATTTTTAAAAAAATATTTTTCTTTGTCTCTTATCTCTGTCTCGTAATTCAATATTTCTTTCTCACTTCATTTCACTTTCTGAAACTGATTTGACACTGAATTCACTATTCTAACTTGCACTTCATGGTTCTGACTGCGCTATTAACAATTCTTCAATCTGATTGGTTTAGAGATATACAGTTGCTTGCCCTGTTCACAGGTCCCAGGTGCTGTTTGGCTGTCCTGTTGACAGTAACTTTCGTGCAAAAGCTCTCAGAAAGTCTTTGGTCAATTGCAACTCTAATGAACGGGTTTGCCGCTCACAGCAAAATTGGGCCCAATAGCTTTGGCCTACCCAATGTTTAACTGGAGAAAACTGCAGAGCTGGGTGTCATCAGCATACAGGCGGAAGCTGACCCCATTTCTGTGGTCAATGTCGTCACGCTGTAGCACGTAGATAAGAGGAAGAGGCCAAGGATCGATCCCTGGAGGTTTCGGGAGGTAAAGATGGGGGAGGGGGCAGGAAGCGAAGCCGTGGCTGGAGATGCTTTGGTTATAGACAACTAAGAGTGGAACGAAGCAAGGGCAGTTCCATTGAGGTGGACAATGGAGGAGGTGTTAGATGCTGTGATCGACTGTGTCAAAGGCTACAAGGAGGTTGAGAAGGACAAGGAGACACAGTGCACCATGGTCACAGTTACAGAAGAGGTCATTTGTGACTATTAGGGCCATTTAGTGTTGTGGCAGGGTTGGAGAGATTCAATCAGGGAGTTGCAGGAGAGATTAGCAGAGATTTGGGAGGCAACAACACATTCAAGGACTTAAGATATGAAGGTTGATGACTGGCTGATAGTTTGCAAAGACAGAGGGTCCAAAGTGTTTTTTTTTTGAGGAGGGGGTGATAACCGTAGTTTTGAGAGATAGGCAGACAATACCAGAGAATATGAAATCATTTACAATGTCGGCTAACATGGGGTCAAAAAAGTTTGATGCTGAGCAGTTTAGTGTGAATAGGATCAATGAACAGGACGTGGGTCTCACAGACAAGATGAGCTTGGAGAATGCATGGGGGTGGATGAAAAGGAGTAGGAGTGTCATGGGTCCAAGGCAACAGCAAGGGGAGGAAGAAACTAACAGCAAGGGGAGGAAGAAACTAACAGCAAGGGGAGGAAGAAACTAACAGCAAGGGGAGGAAGAAACTAACAGCAAGGGGAGGAAGAAACTAACAGCAAGGGGAGGAAGAAACTAACAGCAAGGGGAGGAAGAAACTAACAGCAAGGGGAGGAAGAAACTAACAGCAAGGGGAGGAAGAAACTAACAGCAAGGGGAGGAAGAAACTAACAGCAAGGGGAGGAAGAAACTAACAGCAAGGGGAGGAAGAAACTAACAGCAAGGGGAGGAAGAAACTAACAGCAAGGGGAGGAAGAAACTAACAGCAAGGGGAGGAAGAAACTAACAGCAAGGGGAGGAAGAAACTAACAGCAAGGGGAGGAAGAAACTAACAGCAAGGGGAGGAAGAAACTAACAGCAAGGGGAGGAAGAAACTAACAGCAAGGGGAGGAAGAAACTAACAGCAAGGGGAGGAAGAAACTAACAGCAAGGGGAGGAAGAAACTAACAGCAAGGGGAGGAAGAAACTAACAGCAAGGGGAGGAAGAAACTAACAGCAAGGGGAGGAAGAAACTAACAGCAAGGGGAGGAAGAAACTAACAGCAAGGGGAGGAAGAAACTAACAGCAAGGGGAGGAAGAAACTAACAGCAAGGGGAGGAAGAAACTAACAGCAAGGGGAGGAAGAAACTAACAGCAAGGGGAGGAAGAAACTAACAGCAAGGGGAGGAAGAAACTAACAGCAAGGGGAGGAAGAAACTAACAGCAAGGGGAGGAAGAAACTAACAGCAAGGGGAGGAAGAAACTAACAGCAAGGGGAGGAAGAAACTAACAGCAAGGGGAGGAAGAAACTAACAGCAAGGGGAGGAAGAAACTAACAGCAAGGGGAGGAAGAAACTAACAGCAAGGGGAGGAAGAAACTAACAGCAAGGGGAGGAAGAAACTAACAGCAAGGGGAGGAAGAAACTAACAGCAAGGGGAGGAAGAAACTAACAGCAAGGGGAGGAAGAAACTAACAGCAAGGGGAGGAAGAAACTAACAGCAAGGGGAGGAAGAAACTAACAGCAAGGGCTGAACAAAAGGTCTCAAACTTGGTGACAAAAAACTCCATGGCTCCTCACACTTGTTGGAGGTGGTGGAAGGTGCAGGGGCTTAAGGATAAGACTGGTAGTAAAGGAAAGCCAAGGGTTACTTTCGCTCTCCCAAAAGATTCTGGAATAGTGGATGGTTTGGGCAGAGGAGAACGAGACCCGAACGCACTTGATGTGATCCAGCCAAATCTAGTGATGGATGTCTAAGCCAGCTGTGCACCAGATATACACAAGTCCACACCCCTTGGATTTGAGGGAAGGAGATGGGGCCGTACTAAGGGAATCACTGGGATGGAAGAGTGTAAAAGTTTAGTTGGGGATAAGAGCAGTGATGGGAGGAGAGGGAGCATTTCAGCAAATGACAGTTGCAGAAGTGTTGCAGCAATTGAAGCCCAAAGGCTACGCAGTTGGCAGTCTGAAAGTACAGTTGAAAGTGATTTGGGGGTAAAGGGAATAGAAAGGAATCTATATCCAATTTCCTACTGCAAAATGTACCATGTCTTTCACAAAGTCCATCTTCCTTTCCCTGTTTTTTCCTGCTTAATGCAAGACATCTGCCTGCATGTGAAGAGTACTATAGAAATGCAGTAGTTGTAAATGGACCTTTTAAATATGGAGCAGAATCCAATTAGAAAAGCCAGATTCTACAAATATTTTGGTTTTAAGTAGAATCAAACATTTAAGCCAAGTTATTTTCAAACTTGCATATATTTGAATATGTTAAAAGGATTTAAGATGCCCAATGGTTGAAGCTAAGTAAGCCAGCAAGTAACAGCCATTCAGATTAGATAGGTTCCAAGATGTCTCACCTGTGCTCGGTTCGCTCATCTTTGCTAAGGAACAATTTGCTTCGGTGTCTGTTAGGTAGGGAAGAAACAACCAAGGTTTCTGCTCTGTAATTGTGTAAACATGATTGAAATTGGATGTGATACCCTCTGCAGTCGAATAGCTTATCAATACTAGTTGTATAGGCTCACACATGAAGAATGGCGATTTGGGGGAATTATTAGAGGTTGCTTGTGGAATTATACTCCAGAAGAGGGGAGAAAATCAGTAGAACAGGACAAAAGGACAACACACAATTTTCAGTATTCAATTCAAAATACCCATCCATGCATAGTAAATTTGAGTGCTGCAAATTTTACAGGCATCACCACCCTTGCTCCCATGACTTCAGATAAATTAGACAAATTGCATCACTAGATTTGATGCCTTGGATTTGTATTTACTCATTATTTGCATCTCAGTTAATTAGAGTACTGATTAATACTCAACATAATAAACAACTTCCCTCACTCAGACCGATTATAGCAATGGAAGTTGGGGAACAGGGAGAAAAAAGACAAGGTGTGGAACTTGCTGCTGTAATTAGCTCACTGGAATTGACAAGTCCTCCATGCCTTCAAGAAGAATAAATTATATCAGACCATGCAGCTGCATTTGACTGCAGAACTTTTAATTTGACCTCAACAACTTAAATTTATACAGCCACTTAATCACAGAAAAAGAGGGGGATATTAGGAGCGGTGACCAATAGCTTGGTCAAAGAGATGGGATTTAGTCTTGAAGAAGCAAGGGTTAAGGAACGAAGGTTGGGGGGGGGGGGGGGAAAGGACAAAAAGCCCCCCTCGTGTAAAAAAAGACGTGCCATTTTGCTAACTACAATACTGTGACACAAATTTATGAGGTTTATCTATTCACAGAGTCTCGATGCATCCACCTCCACAAGGGCTGAGGTACAGTGGAACATGAGGAACTGAAAAGTTGCACAGGCTTAAGGGGATATGTATCGACCTTTCCTATCGAAATACAAATGGAACAAAGAAAATCAAATTTGTATCTTTCACAATCAGAGCTGTCAATTACCTGTAGGATTTAAAACACAGACGTTGCCACGGTTTACACCCTGTGGTGTTTCAGCAGCCTCACAGTAGACTGGCTATAAGATCCATTCATACCTGATTGTAAATTGCTTTACCTCAACTAATTTCAGAACAGATCAACCAGGTAAATAAGGCTGCACTAAAAACATTATATTAAGTTTCATTCATATCTTTGCAGCATTGCATCCGACAGAACAGCTACGTTCCAGAGAGGGTTAAATGTGGATTCTCACACAATATTGTGTAGTGCATTATTATTTTAAGAACAACCTATTTTAACCTCAAATGCCAAACAAAATAGACTAGACAAAGTACTCCACTTTTGTTACAGATGAATTCCACAAAATTGCATCCCAACACTCCACGGCAATGCTAGTCGGTGCCTCAGGATGCTGCAATGCCCTTAACATAGTTATACTTTTTATTAAATGTGGGGGCAATGTGATAGAAGTTGTTTTACATCTAAAGTATTTTGTTTGTACATCTTCACAGAACCTACTTCAAATGGATACTCCCTGATAAGAAGCTGGTATCATGTTTCAATATACAATAGTGCCATCCTGACACATTGATCCAGGACTGTGGAACTACTGTTGGCCTTTACTCAACCTCCTGTACTAAGTTTTTA
This sequence comes from Heptranchias perlo, assembly GCF_035084215.1. Taxonomy (NCBI): domain Eukaryota; kingdom Metazoa; phylum Chordata; class Chondrichthyes; order Hexanchiformes; family Hexanchidae; genus Heptranchias; species Heptranchias perlo. The sequence goes on from NC_090350.1 coordinate 22,978,601, forward strand.
AAAATTAATTCTTGGGGTGCAGGCGTCGCTGGCCAGGCCAGCATTTATTGCCCATCCCTCGTGTACATGAAACAATTCTAGACAATGATCCAAAGCAAAACACTGTCTAAAAAGCCTATTTTTATTCCTAAAATTAGAATAACCTTGAAGCTACTTGCAATGGTGTTAATTCCTCCTTACAAACCAACCAAATTTTTAATTCTCCCATTCCTTCTTTGCAGAGTTAAGACAGAAACTCAGTAGGTGACCCTATTTGCTCAGGATCCTTTAATTTTTACCCCATATTCAAAACTGACCCTTTATATTGCTGCCCTTCTCACTGAGTTGACTTCACAACACCTCCCAGGAAAAAAAAACCCTTGGATTCGGTCTCTCTCTCTAAGGCTGAATTCATGACATAAGTTGCTTTGGGGATTACTAAGAGCTCCAAAGCCAATATAAAATTTTAGGCCCAAACATTACAACCCCTGATACATGAAAATGTATTTAGCATTTCCTTGTTGGCAGGCTACTTTACCATGAAGGTTATCACACATTATAGCAGAGTCACACTGTAGGGACTCGTAAACAGCTCTACCCTGTGACATGATACCCAGCTCCACAAATATAATTATCTCTACCCAACTCCCTTATTAGAAATGCTTTTAGTTTAACTCAGTTGGTAGCATTCTCTATCGAGCCAGAAACTTGTGGGTTCAAGCCCCATTCTAGGACTGAGCATGTAATCTAGATCGACACTCCAGTAAAGTCCTGAGGGAGTGCAGCGTTATCGAAGGTGCTGCTCTTGAGATCAGGCAACAAATCTAAACCCTATTTCATTGTTCCAGTGGATGTTAAAAGATCCAATTAGGAGAACAGGATGTTTTTCCAGTATCCTGATCAACGTTCCTCCCTCAACTAACATCAAAAACCAGATTACTAGTCATTCATCTCATTGTCATATATAGGATCTTGCTGCATGGAAAATGGCTACATAACCATCAGTGCATTCCAAAGTAACTGATTGTACATCAAGTGATTTGAGATTTAAGGCATCATGAAAATGCAAGTCTTTCTTTCTATCACAGCTAGCAATATGAATTTCGCTCTCAAGTGTTTCCACCCAAAAGAGGTTCACAGCAAAGCTCCAGGTGGTATCAGAGTTACCCTGAAAGTATTTTCTATTTTAATTACACAATTATCCCCAAAGATTATAAAATTCACTGCTTACTATGAGGAAATACTGTAGCAGGTTATACCATTTTATTCAGTGAACTGAAATGCATCACTAATTAAAACTAGAAGTGGTTGTGAATTTTTCATAAGTAATCCATTTCTACAATACTTCAGCTTTTGTGGTCTTCCTGTTCAAAGGGATGTGTAACAGCCAACAAACTCTAATCAGTACAACAAAGTACATATTACAGGAAGTGAGACACTTCAAGAATGACTGGTCTCAGGATTTAACTGAATTCGCTGAGTCAAAGTGTTTCAATTGCGCATGCCTGACTACATTTTGGATAGCAGAAAAAGTCTTAACAGAATCCATTACAGTTTTTAAAAAAGGAAGTGAATGAATATTTGAAAGAATTTTACAAATATAGTGAATGGGCAGAGAAATGGGACTAAATGGATAGTTCTTTCAGAGTGCCAGTGCACACCCAATGGGCCAAATGGCATCCTTCTGCAACGTAAGGCTCTATGATTCAGGATGTTTTATTTCACCTCACATTGATTCTTGGTTGGGGTATGCTTCCATGGGCAGTTGCATTCCTGTACCTCAATCAAGTGGCTATTGAATACATGGGAACCTCAACGAGGTATCCGGCCTTGCAGAACATCATAGTGGAGCCCAATTCTTCCCTCGTCCATCATACAGCGGGGGATGGTTAAATGGGCATCAGAAATGGGCCCTGGCTGATTTACACCTCCCTAACGCAGGGAGACTAAGACCAATTGATGACCCAGCTCAATTTGATTCAGGGGATCAATCTGGGACTTGTTGACCATATGGCTCAGCTACTCACTGGATAAACACTGCCATCAAGGGAGTCTACCTGGCTTTCTTAAAGCAGTTGGTGAAACCAATCATGCAAAAAGTACATGACCATCATACTGGAATAGTTTACTACTTCCCCAAAGCATGTTCTGAAACACATGCTAGATTGTAGTTAGCACAATCTAGTCAGGGAACATACATACCAGGACATGCTCATGCAGCTGCCATTAAAGAAATGTGTTACATTCAGTGCACACAGCGGGTTTGTGAAATCAAGCCACTGATTTCCAAATCCATTTCATCAAATTAACTTTCATCTTCAGCTCTCATCAAAACTTATGCTTCTGTTGTGCTCATTGTACAGTCAGACTAGGCTACCAATTGAATCTTCAAAATCATGGAGTATAATTCGTATAAATAAAATTGAAGAAACTCTTCAGTTTAATAAAATGCAACCTAACCAGAGAATCTTTTTAGGTGACCTTTCACTCAATAATCAATTATTGTTTCTTTTCCAAATTACCCTTCAAGGTAGTGAATCAGGCTGGCACACAGTCTCACGGGCAATGTCAGCCCTCCAGCACTGAGCAATTCTTGAGAGCACAGCTATTTAATCATGGAGAGCATCACAGACAAGTCCAATCCTATCCTTGCAGATGCAGAGGAATTGACACCTGTAGAACCATACCACAGCGAAAGTCACTGCCTTCAGATGATGGGAGAATGCTAGCAATATTTCCTTAAAGCCCTAGTACTGCATTACTCATAAGTGTGAATAACTACCAGTATTCTTGAAAAACATGTGGAAGAAAATAAATCAGGTTATATTTTAGATTCCTATTGGACTACTTCATTCTGCAATATAGGAAAAGAAAACTAAAATGGGCTTGGAAGCTTCAGATATTTTCAGAATTTGATGTACCCTACAGTTACAAAGTTCAGCATGCCCCACCCAATTTTACCTGCTGTTGCAACTGACCTTTTTAAAAGTACATTACATGATATCACGCTGCATTGATCTCACCTGTTGCAATCAGAAAATGCAATGAACATACAACCCAGATCTGTTGCACAACCCCAAAGAAACACAGCCAAATCTGCAAACATTATGGTTAAACAGAATTTAATCTGGTAATAAAATCTACAGGAAAATGAGTGGCTCACACTATGATCACTGCTGAGTTTAATTAGATACACTGTTCTTGAAGGAAACAACAAATTTCACACAATTGCATCATCCTGGGGCCCCCTTTTAAAAAAAAAACAAATAGTTCCTCTGGAAAAAAAGCACTTCTGCAACCTAAGCATGCAAACTCATTTCAGCTAAGGTTCCGTGATGATTCAACCACTTTTTAAAATATTATTGCTTGGAGCAATTGCTGATTTCATATTGCAAACTATATTTAAGTAAAACCTCTATCTTAAAAAAAGTAGTTTATTAATGGCTTTCATTCAGAGCTTTCGTAACATGACATTTTCTGCTGCCACATGTCTATCTGTAACGGTATAATTAACAATACATCTAATTTAAGCAGTATGCTTCTGCTCACAAAACCCTTTTGTCTTAAAATTTATCAAATGAAGCACGCACTGTTAAGCAATTCTGCCTCATGATTGGTAGACTTGATTTACAGAACTGTCCCAATACTAAATTATTTTACCTGGAAAAGGAAGGTTTTTCTTTAAACATATAGTATTTACTTCACCCAAAAACAAGCATACAAGTAGTCTTTCTCCTCCTTTAAAAGAGCATATGACTTCAGCAAGCCAGCCAAGAACTAAAGAAAGTTATAATTGAAGTGGTCCAGGTTAGTTCAACCAATTGACCACTCAATTGCCATAAGATTGAATTTACTGGAGCTAACTTAAATCGTCTTCAGCCAGTAAAATGTGGCACATTCATGGTAGGACGACTAGGCGAGACAGTCCAATAGGCTTTATTAACAAAATTGACATGCAACAGACCACATTTGATCCAATTAAAGTTTAGTTTTCTGATGAAGAATCACTGGCAAAAGGATGCCCATAAGGGTGAATGTATCTCCTAAAGACAAAGAACAAACTTGGGATCAAGTTTTCAGGCCAAGCCTCACTAAAAAGGAAAGCTTATTTTGTCAAAACCTAATGATGCTTGAAATCCATACCAGAACTCTAATACAACAGCTGTGAACTACCCAAACAGCAAGGATTTAACCTAATTTTCACTGGATAAAGCTGTAAGTGGTATACAGTATACCTGAAATCTTCTTGATTCTGTATGAGTAATTTCTACAAATTACACATGTACAACATGCACCATAAACTGTTCATCCTGAATTTTTTTTAAAACCTAAATTCCATCTCTGGCAAGTTAGGACAAGTAAGCAGAGAAGCATGATCAGGGCTTTCACAACATAAAGGAGTTTTAAACCTTTATTACTTTGCCACAGTGCCCCAGGCATCAAACCCTAATGCTTCATATTTTGAAAGATCCTCTAAATTATATTTCATCAATAGCAAAATACTGCAAATGTTGGAAATCTGAAATAAAATCTAAATTACATTTTTGTGCAATCCGATTATTTTAACCACAATACAACCTTAATGGAGCTAGGATTTATTTAAAATTGTACTTCCAAGTCTTTGATTCACAGTAGTACTTCACTCCATTAGGCTCCAAAAAAGTATGAGTTTTTTTTCCAGATATAGAACATTTCTACTGTTTATCCAGGTACAAGGGAGAGAAAACTCCACGCTCAACTGAAAAATACCCGCTGGATGACATCAGATCAAATCAACTCATGCCTATAAGTTCCACATCAAAAGACTAATTTTCCAGTACACTAAAGTTTTCAGGAACTCACAACAAAAATTAACCAGATTTCCTGATTTTATGCATTTGCTCAAGTTGCAGGTCAGCCAATGCTTTATTCTAGAGCTGGGCTCCCGAGGCTGCAGCTCGCTCAGGGTTAACACCTCCACAAGTATTGCCATCACCACACTAGACGCGTTTTAAAATGCACTGGGGCAGATTAACACAAATTGGTGGCTGAACAGTTCAACCACGGTCTCAAGTCTCCAAATTCCTAACGTATTGCTAATAACCTTGTCCACTGGAAGGAACACGGCGCTCGCCCTCCCCCCCTCCAAAAAAAAACTACCATACAAACCCAGCCCAACGCCTCCTCACTCATCCTACCCCGCCCGCCCAGTCAGGAAGTCAAGTAGCCAGCGACCCTTTCGCAAACATATTTAAACTCCCAAGTACAGAAACTGTATCTCTCCCCCTCCCCGACATTTAACGCAAACCTTCCCGTCACTATGGAAACCCCAGTCCTACCCCAACCTCCTCCCGGCCCCGCGTTCTTACCTGAGAGAGCGGCAGAAACGCGACCAAAAAAAACACACACACGGCCGCAGAATAACGAGTCTAACATATAGCGGGGGTGACAGCAAGCGCCAGAGGTCCCGTTAAAGCAGCTTTAAACACACAGCAGCAGCTCCGAGCCCAGCGCTTCACCACTCACCTGAGATCAAATCGCTCCCCCTCCCGTCGCCTGTCCGCCCCGGAAGTGCCGCCAATATCCCATAACACCCCGCGCCGTGCAAAGCCCTACTTCCGCTATATCCTAATAAGGAAAAAATGGCCTTGGAGGCTGAGTGGGTTTGAAGACGGAGGCTTGTTTGTCGGAAGTGAGAGAAACGATCATTGGAGAAAGGACAGTTTATATTTACCCCATTTATTATGTGAGCATTTTCTTTCTCCTGTCTCCAATTTAACAATAGTGAAGTCCGTGAAGTCGTATGGTTAAATTGAGCATTTGCCCCTGGTGTTGCTTAACAGGCATCCTGATCTCACTGTTTTACCAACTCACCCATTCCTGTTTATCTTTAAACATTTCCTGCGCACTGCCAAGAGCTAAATGCAGCAGCAGAAATTTTATTGTGGTGGCTTTCCGCCAAATACTACTTTGTGAATTGTTGATTATTCATAATTTATATTTACACAACGCCATATTAAAAGTTACTGAAGTGCAAAATGAAACCGAAAAAGGAGGCTTATGACGAAAATAAGGTTCATAATGCAGTTGAGAATCAGGCTGAATACAGAATTTACGGAGAACATCTAAAAAAGGGAATCAGAGGGGCAAAGAGTGAGTATGAGAATAGATTAGCAGTTAACATAAAAGGGAACCCAAATGTCTTTTAAAAACATAAATAGTCAAAGGATAGTCAAAGGAAGAGTGGGACTGATTTAGGACAAAAAAGATCTTGTGGAGGCAGAGGGCATGGCTCAGGCATTAAATGAATACTTCACATCTGTCTTCACGAGAGAAGAGGATGCCGCCATTGTAGCAGGAAAGGAGGAGGTAACGATATTGGATAGGATAAAAATAGATAAAGAGGAAGTACTTAAAAGATTGGCAGTACTCAAAGTAGAAAAGTCACCCGGTCCAGATGAGATGCATCCTAGGTTACTGAGGGAAATAAGGGTAGAAATTGCAGAGGCTCTGGCCACAATCTTCTAATCTTCCTTAGATATGGGGATGGTGCCGGAGGACTGGAGGATTGTAAATTTACACCCCTGTTCAAAAAAGGAGAGAGGGATAAACCTGGCAATTACAGGCAAGTCAGCCTAATGTCGGTGACGGGGAAACTTAGAGACAGTATTCCAGGACAAAGTTAATCGACACTTGGAAAAGTATCGGCTGATAAATGAAAGTCACGGATTTGTTAAAGGAAAATCATGTTTGACTACTTGATTGAGTTCTTTGATGAAGTAATGGAGAGGATTGATGAGGTTCGTGCAGTTGATGTGTATATGGACTTTCAAAAGGTATTTGATAAAGTACCACATAATAGACTTGTTAGCAAAATTAAAGCCCATGGGATTAAAGGGTCAGTGGCAATATGGGTACAAAATTGGCTAGGGGACAGAAAGCAGAGAGTAGTGGTGGACGGTTGTTTTTCAGACTGGAGGGAAGTATACAGTAGTGTTCCCCAGGGGTCAATATTAGGACCACTGCTCTTTTTGATATATATTAATGACCTGGATTTGGGTATAATTTCAAAGTTTGCAGATGACACGAAACTCGGAAATGTAAACCATGTGGAGGATAGCAACAAACTTCAGGACATAGACCAGTGAAATGGGCAGATACATGGCAGATGAAATTTAACGCAGAGAAGTATGAAGTGATACATTTTGGTAGGAAGAATGAGGAGAAGCAATATAAAGTAAATGGTACAATTTTAAAGGGTAGTGCAGGAACAGAGACCTGGGGATGCACATACGCAAATCTTTGAAGATGATAGGACAAGTTGAGAAGGCTGTTAAAAAAGCATATGGGATCCTGGGCTTTATTAATAGAGGCATAGAGTACAAAAGCAAGGAAGTTATGCTTATCCTTTCTAAAACACTGGTTAGGCCTCAGCTGAAATATTGTATTCAATTCTGGCCACCATACTTTAGGAAGGATGGCAAGGCTTTAGAGAGGGTGCAGAAGAGATTTACTAGAATGGTACCAGGGAAGAGGGACTTCAGTTATCTGGAGAGACCAGAGAAGCTGGGTTGTTCACCTTGGAACTGAGAAGGTTAAGGGGAGATTTGATAGAGGTGTTCAAAATCATGAACGGTTTAGCAGAGTAAATAAGGAGAAACTGGTTTCCAGTGGCAGAAGGATCGATAACCAGAGGACACAGATTTAAGGTGATCGGCAAAAGTGCCAGAAGCAACATGAGGAATCATTTTTTTTATGCAGCAAATTTTAATGATCTGGAATGCACTGCCTGAAAGGATGGTGGAAGCAGATTCAATAGTAACTTTCAAAAGGGAATTGGACAAATACAGGGCTATGGGGAAAGAGCAGGGGAATGGGACTAATTGGATAGCTCTTTCAAAGAGCCGGCACAGGCGATGTGCTGAATGGCCTCCTGTGCTGTACCTACTATGATATTATGAAAATACCCGTCAAAAATAAAAATATTGATCAAGCTTGATATCGCGTTCGTGCCCACTACCACACTTGCTTCTTTTTCATTTCTTAACAGTAGAAACCATTTTCAGTAGGATACTTAATAAAGCATATTTTGAGGGACTAAAAACTATAGCTTACACTGATGGCATAGTAAATAACGGCTGGGGATATCCCAACTCTTTTAGAGACCTCATACCAAAATGAGATACCAGCAATTTTAGAGAGACACTGGTTTCATTATTTGAACTAATATAAACAAAAATAAATTTAGACTAATGATTCAGGTAGTGTCTGGGTATCAAATAACTAGCTTCACTGATGTAATTATGGCACACGGTTGCTTTTAAAGATAAAGATCTAGACAAAATTCTAAAGAAACAATGTCTTAGAACATTTTTACAATTGACAACCATGGATTGTGAGCACACCATATGAAGAACTAAGAAGTAAGCTATCCTTTTAAATGAGGAACTCACTTAGCAGAATACTGAATAAGACCAAGAAACCAAATGCACAAAGGAAAATGTAAAGATTACAACAAAAATGGAGATAATATAAATGATCAGTCTGTCAGAAAAAAATATTCAGTCTGCAGTGCACAACAGAGAGATGTAAGTACTGATAATCAGGCACTGAATGTTAGCAGCACACAAACCACTGTTTTGAGTAGTAACAGATCTGGCAAGCATTTTCCCTACATGAATGTTAAAAAACTCTATGAACTCACAAATAGCACAGTTGAATTTATAACATATTCCAGTGTAAAAGGACAACTATAGAAATTGTTCAAAAATTGCATTAATTTGTTTCCACCAATAGTGGAAGACAGCTGGAGGCAAGTCCCTTGTTTTTTTTAAAATTTATTAAGGTTTAGGTTAGGACATAAAGCTAAAGCAATGCAAATCCATCTCTGAGATGTGGTCTTGCTTCTTAATTCCAGCCAATATGAGTAGCATTACGCTGCGCTTTTGGCACTGGCAATGACAGTGCAATATGAAGACAGCATGAAATCCAATGACAAATGCGACACCCTTCAGTCCCAATTTTTTCTTTCTTGGTAAGGAGGAATTTGTTTCTTCATATGCTTTCTTTGAGGTAGGGAATTCAGTATGGGAAATATCAATAATAAAATGTGCATTGTATTGCCCCTCTGCTCAGCATTATCAGTGAAGTAACATGCTTCACCAGCAGACCACCATACAAATCAGTTTTCTCTCAAATTCTCTCCCCTTCTGAAGGCAACAGCTCACGCTGAGATATAGTTTAATGGATGCCGGCTCTTCCCTGGTACTTTACCCAAAAAATGATTCTTCATGTGTGAGCCTGGATAGTGAGTGTAGGCAAGTTATTTGACAATGGGGAAGGGAGCACTACAGTGTCGTTTTATTCAGTCCTCACCCAATGCACACTTTCAACCAGTGATCACCGGATGTCAGTCAGAGGCCAGAACCATGACTGATCTTTTCCCTTTTTAGCCCTAAGGCCAATGTTGCACCCTTATTAAAATTAGCTAACTCCTTATTGACTAGGGATTGAATTTGACACCTTTCTAAACTGCATGACTCAGCTCCTCTTTGGGCAAACCAAGCATGAATCAATTTTTAATTTTTAGTCAATTAGCTGTTGCCATGCATTGCTTAAAATGTTATTTAAAGCTTGATAGGAACATTGTTGTCCAATTCTCTTTATTTGGGTTTAGATCATAAAATTTAGTAGATTGGCATAACTGAAATATGGCATACTGTCACCGGAAAACAGCTGCTCTAATAGTACTTTGGAAAGCTCTCCTAAATGGCTCAGCAAGTTTATCCAGTGAATAGCTGAGCAAAATAGAACATAAAGGTCCTGGTTCTGACACTCACTATGTGCTGAATTAGCTGATCTTAGCCAGGATGACAATAGGGATGCTACAATTGGTCTCACCCAAACGACACTGAAAGTGTTTGTTTGAGATAGAAACTCATCACCTCCATACAGCAGCTCATTGTAAAATGATATGTTGCTTGCCTTGTTTGTTTGCACCGTACCCAAATACAAATAGTATAACCTCAATTCCAAACATAACCCTGAATTGAACTTTGAATGAAAGAATATCACTCCATCAAATAGGCACGCTTAACCCTCTGAGTTTTGACTGCCCTATCAGATTATGCACAATTGCAGTCATGAAGCATCGCACACAGGAGGAATAGAGCTGCAGCACCTTCATGTCATAGCACATCAGGATCTGGGTCCATGTTGACAATGCCTAGACATTGAGTTCCTGATTTCAGTTATGCTGTCTGCATAATTAATAGCTCAAAACATCAAGTGTTTCTGTGCTTCAAGCTGGCCTCAAATTAAAATGGTTGCACCTGTTGTATTGCTGCTCCAAGCAGAAGTAGGAAAAAAGATGCAGTTTCCAGTGTTTTTCCTGTTTTTGGAGATACCCTCATCATTTATACGTGGAATTAAACTTTTTCCCCATCCATCACAGGCTCATGGTAGGGTTTAATTCCATGGGTGCCATCAGCCTTCCAGTATCTCAACCAAGTGGCCATTCCATATGTGTGCACCTAGGCGCGTTCAGGAGGGTGTTGCACGATAGTGGTGAATGTCACTGCTGACCTAAACCCAATTCAGCCATGGCTCAGTTGGTAGCACTCCTGCCTCTGAGTCAGATGGTTGTGGGTTCAAGTCCCACTCTAGAGTCTTAAGCATGTAATCTAAGCTGATACTTCAGTGCAGTATTGAGGGAGTACTGCACCGTCAGAGGTGCCATATTTTGGATGAGACATTAAACTGAGGCCTCGTCTGCCCTCTCGGGTGGATGTTAAAGATCTCATGGCACTATTTCGAAGAAGAGCAGAGGCGTTCTCCCCCATGTCCTGACCAATATTTATCCCTCAACCAACATCACTAAAAAAGATTATCTGGCCATTATCACATTGGTGTTTTGGGATCTTGCTGTGTGCAAATTAGCTGCCACATTTCCTACATTACAACAGTGACTACACTTCATAAAGTACTTCATTGGCTGTAAAGCGCTTTGGGATGACCTCGCCCAAAATCCATCCACATTCACTTTCCAGCAGTACTGATGAGATGGCAATCAGAGATTGAGGTTTTTTTCTCCCTCCCTGAACCTGGGGCACTAAGGCTCCCGATCTCTGGACTTTCTGCAGTCGGCTCAACAAATACAGACCAAGGATTATATCTAAAACACCTCTTGCTCAATATCGCACCATAGGAGTGGTGCAGTTGCCTGGGGGAGCCCTTGAATGGATTTAAAGAATGCAGATGACCATACAAAAGGCAGATAATCTCCATAGTTTTCTGAACTGATTTCATTTGTTAGTCAAATACAATTCACATGCATTTGGCAACTACAATTATCTCAGGTCAGTCAGGCCAAACCAGACCTTATCAGTCCCAGTTCTCACTTTGTGAGGACACATTTTTACAAGTCAGTTCATGATAAATGTAGTACCTATTTACTGTACATTTTTATTCACTAGTTACAAACATTTATACATGTATTTGTTTTCCTTTTTAATCCACCTAATAAATTTTCCTCTCTTGAAGGCTTTAATTTCCTTCATGTGCTACAGTTATGTCATCCAAATGGTCATGACCATATGTGAGCAGTCGTTTTGACCAAAGCAAAGTACAGCTAAGTCCAATACTGTCCTCACCCAACATCCACAAACATGCACTTCCAGCAGGCGGCACTGGATAGCTAATCACACGAGGGAACACAGGAATCTGCGATTGGATCTGACTGCTCTACACGGACGTCCGTAGCACAGTCCTAATGAACGGGTGGGAGTCAGAGACCGTTCCGATCAGATCGGGAGTCAGGCAGGGCTGTCCTCTCTCTGCGGTCTCATTCATATGTTGTATCAAGCAGTTTGCTGCATCCATCACGAAGGACGTGGGTATCAGCGGGGTGACGATCCCAGGCAGCGGAGACTCTCAGGTGAAGGCCTCCCTGTACACAGACAACGTCACCGTCTTCTGCTCCAACCAGCAGTTGGTCCATACACTGATGCGCACCTGCGGCCGTTTCGAGCTGGCTTCGGGGGCTAGAGTGAACCAAAATAAAAGCGAGGCCATGTCCTTTGTCCCCTTCACCGTCAGGTCCGACTACCTGAAGGTGCTGGGGATCTGGTTCGGGGGGCCCCTGGCCTGCACAAAGAACTGGGAGGAGCAGATTGCCAAGGCGAAACAGAAGATTAGTATGTGGGTTGGGCGTTCCCTCTCCATAACCGTCAGGAACCTGGTGATAAGGTGTGAGGTACTCGCAGTGTTGCTCTACATGGCCAGGGTCTGGCCCATTCCCCACAACTCTACCGTCACAGTCACCCGAGCTATCTTCCACTTTGTCTGGAGGTCCAAGGTAGAATGCATCCGCAGGACCACCATGTCCAAGATCCCAGATAAAGGGGAAAAGAGCATTCCCAACGCCGCTCTGATCCTGATGGCCACCTTTGTGTGTGGCTGCCTCAGGGTGTATGTAGAGCCCCAGTACGCAAACACCAAGTGTCACTACATGTTGGGTTTCTACCTGTCCGACACACTGAGAAGGCTAGGTCTGGCCACACTGGCTGAGTAGGCACAAGATGTCCCGTCAAGCTGGACCATTTCTCCCCACCATCTGTCCCAAGTAATGAAGATCCTGAGGAGGAACCCTTCAACCACAAGACCGTCAAACAGTGGATGACATGAAAGGAACAGAGAGGATGGACTCGATCGGTTTCTTCCCCGATCAGACAGTCGATGCCATTTGGCAGAACGTCTCGTCACTGGAACTGACCAACAGGCACCAGGATGTAGCCTGGATGGTGGTGAGAAAGGCCCTCCCAGTGCGGTCCTTCCAACACACATGGAACCTCAGCGCCACTGCGAGCTACCCTCCAGGCTGCGGGCGGGGAGGAGACCGTCCTCCGCCTCCTGATGGGCTGCCCCTTCGCGTAGAGGGTGTGGAGAGAGATGCGTTGGTATCTGTCCCGGTTCATCCCAAACAGTTTGGTAACACAGGACCCTGTGCTCTACGGGCTGTTCCCCGGGATGCACACCAAGACAGATATTACCTGCAGTTGAAAGACCATCAACTCCATGAGGAAGGCACTTTGGTCCGCCCAAAACCTGCTGGTCTTCCAGCTGAAGGAACCATCCACAACCGAGTGTTGCCAACCGGCACACTCCAAGGTCCAGGAATGCATGCTGGGGGGCGCAGTAAGGAGAGGTGCTACCTACGCAAAGGCTCCATGGGGAAAGGCCACCGTGTAAGACCACCCCACCTTGTATTGTACACCACTAAGTCATAAGAAATACTGTGTTTGAATTGTAATGAGATCACTGTGTACAATCTGAAGTATTTTGGTTTGGAATTGTGATATTTACATAGAATTTAAAGATACACAAAGTTCAATGAAATAAAGTATATTTTGAAATGAAAAAAAAACAAGGGAACGCAGGCCCAATTGTCCCTCCAGGCTCGCTACAGTTAATTGTAGCACCTCTTCTCCCACCCTTGCTGAGATCGGTTGACTCAGCTGTGGATCAAACTTATTAAATTTGTGGAGCTATTGGGGAAGTGTATGCGTTTTTCTTCCCCCTATTGTCTCCCCATATTTGACCCTTTGTTCTCAGTCAGTGGACACTATGGTTCAGCCCACCAAGGAAGTCAACACCATCCTTGACTGATGTGACTGGACATGCACAATGAACCTCAAAGTACCATATCATCCCAACCACCTTCAACCCAGCCCAGACTGGTAAATAGTGCTCATTAAAGTAGAGGAAGCCAGCTAGACGACAGAATAAATGAAGGAAAAAGAGCATAAATAAGGGCACAACATGGGAAGGAAAAAAGAAAAATACATACACTTCCATAGACTTTGAAAATGGGCCTCATAGAAGTACAATGCTCTATTGTTGTAGCTACATTAATGATTTTGAAGTGTCTATTGTATATCATATTCCATGTATAATTTGACCTCAACCCAGAATTGTGAGCATGAAGTCGTAGTTTTCATATTTTGCAAGCAAATAGTCTTCTTCCCTCCTAGCCTACTAGGTAAATAACACTTTGGAACAGTAGGATGGATTATTGAGATACTAATGTTGTACTACATGTGCATTCTAAATTGCTCTTTCTCCCCCCTTCACATCTCTGCTCTTATTTCCCCTCCCCTCATTTTTTTTCCCCCTACATTTTGCTGTCTCTCTCTGCAACTGTGGGTGTGAAGAGGTAGTAGCTTTGGATTGAGGAAACTAGCTGAGTTAGAGGAAGCATAGATGGACAGGTTCAAGTTTGCTGGTGAATTTGGAACATGGTCTAAAATTCTCTTGGTTGGTGGCTGATTATATTATTTGTTTTAAAAACCAAGAACCCACCAGTAGATGAACTGTTTCTATTGGTGAGACTGATCAAAAGGCAGAGCTCCAAGAGTCATACAAGATCAGGAAGGGACTGGATAGCCTCATGCTGGATCCTCATACAGATGCACTGGTACTGGCAGTGTCTCGTGCCTTGCCCAAAGTGGCCATTCTTCTTGTGATGCTATGCAGCAATTATAAGGCGACTTAAAAATTATGATTTGGTAGGAGGGAGGGAAAGAAAGAAATGGAAAAAAACACACAAAAAGCATTTTCACCCTCCCCTCCACATGACACTTCAGTAAGGCTTCAACAGAAATGTGTCCCTGTTTAATTTTTTTTGTCATCCTAATCCTTGGGCAAAGAGGCCAAAGAATTGTTCTCCCCTTCCACCGCTGGCTAAGATTAACTAAATCCACATGAACCACAAATAGGACCCGATCAATAAACACTACGCTAAAATGAAAGAGGTGCTTTTAAGAAATCCTCCCTGCCAACTCCAATTTTCTTTCCTTATGCTAGGCTGTGATTCCCATCACCCTCCAATACACCACCCAAGTGGCCATTCTTGCTGTGTGAACTTAGGTGAATATTGGCAAAGCATTTGATTGTGTGGAGACTGGCTAAGATCAGCTAATTCAGAGTGGGGCCTTCTGCTCTTAGAGGGTTCAATTAAACATATTTACCAAGGGAGCTATATAAATCCTCTTTAGGATTTTTAACATTTAGTATTGCTTGGTACAATAGTTGGTCAGGGGACCTTATCTCAGAACAGCACAATGATACCCTGCAACCAAAGGATGGAAAACACCTATGCATCGGATTTCTCTGCTTCTTGTCGGCATCATCTTCTCACCTCTTCCAAACAAACAATTAGTTCAGAAACTGTAGGCATGAAGCCACATTCTATTGCTGTGAGGAAAGATGTTGATACACAGATGTACCGCAGCAAACAGGATTCAAGTTTTAAATTCCATTCACATCAGGTTATCTCTACAAAACAATAAATTCTTAGAGCTGCATGCATTTAACTTGCAATTATCAGCTACAAAGTTAACGGAAATTCACTGCAAACATTTTGTACATCCCTAGCATCAAAGAAAATGACAGTTCAATATCTTTTTAACTTTCTATGTTTATAAATATTCCATTTAATTTAATGTTTAGAGAGCAAAAAAAGAACCATTTCAGCATTCAAATAGGTTCATTTCAGCTATTCCTGGTACAAGTACTTACAGGAAGTGAATAAACACTATTGACTGATTACTCGATTTCATAAATTACTTAAACTTTGTTTTCCAGGTACAGTGGTCTGGATAGATGCATAGCCGATCCAAGCAAAAGAATTCCAAAATGTACTACTCCCACAATATAGAAATTCTGATCAAAGTATAAAGTTCCAATTATATAAAAATCCTGAGCCAAGCATGGAATTGCAATGTAACAATCCCTTAATATAGAAGTCTTGATCTGTATGTAAGCATTTAAATGTTTCAGAATTTAGCCAGATTACAGCAGAAATATTACATCTTCCCATTTACCAGTGACTGATTTTCAGTTCAAGAGAGATGTTGAACTTCCTCAGAATGTTCAGCTGACTTTAGCCAACACCAGGTAGTTAGCCCCTTAAATTCCACCCCACCACCACCACTCCCACCTGCCATTTCGTGAGTGAACCTACAAGATAATAAATTCACATTTCCAAATACAAAACACTTCCATGCTCACCTTTCAGATGGGAAAGGCAAAAGAATAGAAACACTTAAGTGTTTTAACTTCCAAGAGCCCTGGAGGGAGGGGTGGGAAAGAGGGAAGTGACCCAGGAAGCAAAACCAAATTCTGCATTTTCCTCTATTTTGGATGGATTTTTTTTTCCTGTAAGAAAATTAAAAAAGTAGTATTCTCAATACCAATACAATAGCAGTAGCTCCAATTGGTACAGTTGACAGGTATGAACCCAGCAGTGTTAGAAGTTCCTTTGAGTTAGCATTCAAGACCTCAGCCAGTGTTACACGAAAGCAGGCACAATGCTATCGTCTCTGAAGGCCAGCTGTGTGCAATGTTGGTGGCTCATGCTGGCCTTGGCTCAGGCTCTGATTTGGAATTCCAGTCTGTAATGGAAGCTGCATTGTGTAGGCATAGCCAGGGTTGGGGTAATGAGGGGAGGCTGGGTAGAGATGTTCATAGGCAGGGTACTGTGCATACAACGCTACACTGGAATCCAGGTACGAAGTGGAGGGCAGCACCAGGCCAGGTTGAAGGATGGTCTGTGGGATCAGGTACGGTGCAACACTGGAAAAGGGTCAAGATAATTAAGGTTAATCTTTTGAGCACTGACCATCTTCTGCAGGATTTTTTTTTTAAATGCATGCATATCATGTAAAATCTAAGAAGTTATTTTCTGTAAATTCCCAATATTGAACATTACAAAGGAAAATTACAGGAGTATAATAAAACAGAGTACAAAATCAATCTTATTTCAGGAGTTTATTAGAAAAGGTATTGGCATTATGAGTGTAATAACTTGTCAGTATTGTCACAGCATCACTTTTATACATGGTCAGCTTGGCTCAATGGTAGCACTCTCACCCGAGCCAGTAGGATGTGGGCTCAAACCCCTCTCCAGGACTTGAGCTTATAATCTGGACTGTGCAGTACTGAAGGTGTGCTGCATTGTTGGAGGTGCTATCTTTCAGTTCACTTATTAAACTGAGGTCCCATTTGCCTGTTGATGTGGACACAAGAGTTCCCATAGCACTATTTGAAGAACGGGGGAAGAGGGGTTCTCCTGATGTCCCGACCAACATTTCTCTCTCAAACAACATCAGAACACATTAACTAGCTCCCGCTCTTGCCCACACAACAGTGACGGCATGTCAAAAGTAATTCATCGACTGAAATGCTTTGGGACATCCTGAAAACATGAAAGGCACCACAGAAATCCAAGTTTTCTTTCTATGTGTGTCATTATGATGAAAGTGAGACATAGCTCCTTCGACAGTCAAGGGTAAATATGCCTCCATTTATAGGACTAAACCAGCCAGACCAGGAGGGTCTGAGGTTTGATTCCTGGACTTTTGCCGAGTTATCAGATCTCAGTTGGAGCAGCAGAGGAGCACTACAATTGGTGTCAGTTCCCAGAGTTGGAGTGGGGAGGGGAAAGAGAGAAATAGACTAGGATTAACACAATCACTATCCAGTGACTCCTGCTGGAAGTGGGAAGCTGTCATAGAATCGTAGAAAGGTTACAGCACAGAAGGAGGCCATTCGGCCCACCGAGTCCACGCCGGCTCTATGCAAGAGCAATCCAGCTAGTCCCATTCTCTCGCCCTATCCCCGTAGCCCTGCAATTTTTTTCCTTTCAAGTACTTATCCAGTTCCCTTTTGAAGGCCATGATTGAATCTGCCTCCACCACTCCCTCGGGCAGTGCATTCCAGATCCAAACCACTCGCTTTGTAAAAAAGTTTTTCCTCATGTCACCTTTGGTTCTTTTGCCAATCACCTTAAATCTGTCAGGTGAAGAAGGGATCAGGCTCAGCTATAATGACCCATAAGAATCAAACACGCCTGTCCAGTGTTGTGTACGAAAAACAACCTTTTGGACAAGATACAACAGGGTTGCCAGTGCTCGTGGAACCTCATCTCAGCAGGTCAACACATTCAGAAAAGGAGGCAGAGGGAGTAAAAAAGAGCATCTCCGTTGCTAACTTCATTTACCGTCCCTCCACTGCACCCCCCCCCCCACCCTGCCACAGCACTGTTCGACTTTGGGAACTCACTGTGCAAATATGTCTGACTATTTAAAAACTTGATCGTATTTGTTCGTGATTGTGGATTGTTTCTATTTGGTATTCTGACCATGCTATTTGCAATCATTTCTGGTTGTGAAGTAACTGCTTATAGCAATAATACCAAATCTAATCCCTTAAAAATGGCTTTAAATAATTACGCATTATAATACAGGATATTACCATTACCAGTTGGTCTAAATTATGAGTTCAAACATCACGAGATATAATAGCGGTGCCCGGCAAGAACAGAACTATTCAATACTTAAATAATTATATATTTATCCTGTTACTCTGTTGAAATCTCTCAGTAATTTTGCTTCACTATTCTTCAGAGGTCTAAAGAATCCACAACTGGTGCCCATCTGTCTGTGCGTAATTTATTGTGATTACCACAATTGCTGGTTTAATAATTTGATCTCAAATAAAAATTTAATATAGCATCAAAACAACCTGAAATGTAATAAAGGGGTAATGAAGTTGGCATTGGTAGGACATTAAAAATGTAATTACTTAAACTGGGCACGAACGAGTCTCGCAGTGTGGCTGTAAATTACGCAGTTGATGTAATCAGATGGCGTAGCCTGTATGCTTGAAGGAAAATTCCAAGCTCAAAACCATTTATGTTGGGTGCAAAAATATTGCTCCAATGTTGAGCCGTCAGCACTAAATTATGAAGAATGTTTTGGGGGTAATTTTGAGTGTACATTGATGACAGGAAACCATGCCAACTGGCAGCTCATATTACCATAATGGAGTGGAGATGCCGGTGATGGACTGGGGTTGACAATTGTAAACAATTTTACAACACCAAGTTATAGTCCAGCAATTTTATTTTAAATTCACAAGCTTTCGGAGGCTTCCTCCTTCCTCAGGTAAATGAGGAAGGAGGAAGCCTCCGAAAGCTTGTGAATTTAAAATAAAATTGCTGGACTATAACTTGGTGTTGTAAAATTGTTTACAATTACCATAATGGAGGGAGTGGGGGAAAAAATAAAATTACAGGCCTTGGGGCCACGGGATGCTGCTGGCAGGAGGGGTTCTGGTCACCAGCGCAAACTCAGAAAATTACATTCTTACCTAGACAGTAAAACACACTTTTTAAAAAAGGTGCATTTTTTATAAAACTGTTTTCCATTTAGAGAGAAGACATCAATTCTGGAGGAGAGATTGTTAGCAGTCTTAAGGTGCTGATTGAAATTACATGGATCTCTCACCCTCCACCCCCGCCTTTGAAGGATTTCATGCTGGGATACAGTTTCATGTTTCACACATACCAGCAGATGTCTTGTACCCCATCCAAGTGGCCATTTTTCAGATGAGCTAAGACAGTGAGGGGTGTATTTGTTTTGGCCCATTTATGGGCCTGAAATAGGCAGAGCACGACAGAAGCCCGAGGCACCTCGGCTCACCCGAAATCGGGCCTCCTCAGTATATTGACATCAATTGGCTGTCCAGAGGCAGCTCGCCAGTTCCACGAGGACAAAGTTGGGACAGCTGCCTCCCTGGAAGCAGCCCTCAGGTAGATCCTGGGAGGAAAGGAGGAAGGGTGGGAAGGCTGTGCAGGGACCAGCAAGTCTTTAGGACTGCTGTGTAGCTGGGAGGAGCACTATTGCTCCTCCTGGTCCCACATTCAGGAAAGTATTTTTTTGTTTTAAACTTACCTTTTTTGTGGCCTCCAGCAGTTTCTTTATGGACTGGTTAGGCCACATGAGGGGGCTTGATAGGGTAGATGTTGAGAGGTTGTTTCCCCTAGCTGGAGAGTCCAGAATTAAGGGACATAGTCTCAGGATAAGGGGTCGGCCATTTAAGACTGAGATGAGGAGAAATTTCTTCATACAGAGGGTTGTGAATCTTTGGAATTCTCTATCCCAGAGGGCTGTGAATGCTGAGTCGTTCAATATGTTCAAGGCTGAGATAGATAGATTTTTGGTCTCTGGGGAAAGCAAGGGATACGGGGATTGGGCGGGAAAGTGGAGTTGAGGTCGAAGATCAGCCATGATCTTAGTGAATGGCGGAGCAGGCGCAAGGGGCTGTATGGCCTATTCCTGCTCCTATTTCTTATGTAGACATGGGTATCTTAAAATGCAGCAGGCCTGGCCCCACTGCGCTCAGGGCAGCCTAATTTTGGGAAGGGGGGTCTCAAAACCGGTATTTGCATATGCAAATAGGGGGCTTAATGCCCATTTCAGGCACAGGCCCTGTAATCCAATATTGGAGCTTTTACTAACATGTTGTACACTCAGGAGACCATTTGATGCCTGTAAAACAGGTGCATGGTCAAAAGAATTTCTAGACCCAAGTGTCAGCAGGCAGTTCAATAACATTATACTGGAGTCTGATCCCATTCTTACTCAACATCCTCCTCCCATCAAACACACAAATTTGCAGCACAAGTTGATGAATTGCAATCAGGAGCAAAGAGCCTGGCTAATTTCACCCCCCCCCCCCCCCATCTCTATCCCAGGTACATCAGGACTGTTTGAGCCAATCCCAAGAATCCAGCCAACTACAAAGGTCAGAATTCTGACCCATCGAAACACAAATTTTAGGAATACAAAAAGCCAACAAGACCATCACTTTTTCATAGCTGGACTTCTACCTGCTGCCTCGCCATACATCTCAATTCCTTCTCTCTTCAGGAGCTTGAATCGAAAGATAACAGTTATGTTGAAGTGAAGAGCTTTAATCTGTAATCCATTCAGCAATGGATTCCTGCAGTTTCAATGCAACTTTTCCCATTTATACAGCTGGCAATGCCACAGAAATCAGTGGTACCATAAGACAAATCACTGTGTAATGCTATCACCTCAACATAAGCCCTCTGGCAGGAAAAAAAAACAGCGGATATCTAAGACATTTTGTGCTAGACCATACAGCATTGGCAAGTAAAGGAACTTGCATGTGAAAATGAACTGCAGTAGAAAGGAAGGAGTGACATGAATTCTGGAGGTGAGGCCAGGCGCCATTTAGACCACCAGAACTCCAAATGCTTTGGTTCAGCCCCAGGATAATGACACCAAGATTGAGATCCATTGCAGGGGTGGATCACTCAGGTATTGAATTTGGGTCAGAGCAGCAAAAAAAGTTCTACAATCCAGATTCCTTTTGCTACTCTACATATAACACTCATGTTCTGGATGAATACTTTTTTTTTTCTGACTTTGTTAAAAACAAATAATTAAAAAGAAAGCAACTTGCATTTATATAGCGCCTTCAAAAGTAATATTGGAAAATGTGAGGTTATGCACTTTGGCAGGAAAAATCAGAGAGCAAGTTATTATCTTAATGGCGAGAAACTGGAAAGTACTGCAGTACAAAGAGATCTGGGGGTCCTCGTGCAAGAAAATCAAAAAGTTAGTATGCAGGTACAGCAGGTGATCAAGAAGGCCAACGGAATGTTGGCTTTTATTGCTTGGGGGATAGAATATAAAAACAGGGAGGTATTGCTGCAGTTATATAAGGTATTGGTGAGACCGCACCTGGAATACTGCATACAGTTTTGGTGTCCATACTTAAGAAAAGACATACTTGGTCTCGAGGCAGTACAAAGAAGGTTCACTCGGTTAATCCCGGGGATGAGGGGGCGGACATATGAGGAGAGGTTGAGTAGATTGGGACTCTACTCATTGGAGTTCAGAAGAATGAGAGGCGATCTTATTGAAACATATAAGATTGTGAAGGGGCTTGATCGGGTAGATGTGGTAAGGATGTTCCCAAGGATGGGTGAAACTAGAACTAGGGGGCATAATGTTAGAATAAGGGGCTGCTCTTTCAAAACTGAGATGAGGAGAAACTTCTTCACTCAGAGGGTAGTAGGTCTGTGGAATTTGCTGCCCCAGGAAGCTACATCATTAAATAAATTTAAAACAGAAATCGACAGTTTTAGAAGTAAAGGGAATTAGGGGTTACGGGGAGCAGGCAGGAAATTGGACATGAATTTAGATTTGAGGTTAGGATCAGATCAGCCATGATCTTATTGAATGGCGGAGCAGGCTCGAGGGGCCGATTGGCCTACTCCTGCTCCTATTTCTCATGTTCTTATGTTCTGGTAAAATGTCCCATGATGCTTCACAGGAACGATCATCAAATCCAGTTTAAAAAGCTCCTTCCAGATTGATATTTATAGATTTTCTTTGCATTTTAGCAAGCAGGGCAACAGTATCCATATAGTGAGAA
This sequence comes from Heptranchias perlo, assembly GCF_035084215.1. Classification (NCBI taxonomy): domain Eukaryota; kingdom Metazoa; phylum Chordata; class Chondrichthyes; order Hexanchiformes; family Hexanchidae; genus Heptranchias; species Heptranchias perlo. Next base: position 23,000,867 of record NC_090350.1, read on the forward strand.
AATGTCATGAATAAATTCTCCCAAACTGTTATCGGCTGCTCTCCAAAGTTGAAACTCGTTCTCACGCAGTAACTAATGCTGGGAACGAGGTGCACAGTGTACTACACAAATTGTTTGGATCCTCGGGTTTTATTTTAAAGCACTTCCCTGGACGCAAGGGGCCTCACCAATCTCAGTATTGTTCGACTCGAGCCCGAAAGGGGACGAGAAGGTGTCTTATCTTCAAATGGTGACCCAATGGTTCCATACCAGCACTGGATCCCTGTTAAACTGCCATATCTGCCCTGGATTGATTGACAGAGCAGGGGCTTGGCATCAGCTGAGTGAACAGTAAATGGTCCACAAGGAAAGGAATACATCTCCAACTAGGCAGAAGTAGATTTTAAAAAAACACTTTACTGTGGAACTAAGTGAGGGATGGGAGCAGAATAATGCACCTCAATAATATTATTCTTTAAGAGCAAGACAAACCCAAATTTCCTTAATGGCACAAAGAAACATGCAACCCAGACCAGAAGGTTCTCGATCCATGAGGGCAGCCCAACTGCCTGGTGGCAGCAGGGGTGCTGTAATTGGCCTCAGCAGCCCTGGGATAGGGAGCGGAAATTTGCCCAGGTTGGCACTCAGAAGTGGACTTGGTGGTGATACTCCCCACACTCACCGTCCAGGTGCACACATAGTCATTTGGGTGAGGTACTGGCAGTGCTTGGAACAGTACTCCAATAGGAGTCAACATCTTCAGAGGATAAGGGGAGAACACTGGCACAATAAAAAATTTAAAATGATGTTGGCTTTTCCCAAACATCTTGGGATAGGTTTACCAAGGATCCGAAATGCCTCTGTTAACTCCACCCCGGTCTCTCAAAGCCACACATGACCAAGGCTGACCAGATTTTCCTTTTCTTCCTGGGGGGGGGGGGGGGGGAAAGATGGCGGAGGAGAGAAAGGAATCGGGCTTCTGCTAAGCACCTCCCCAAAAATCAGCGTGGGCAAGTTTGGAAACTCAGTAGCGTTCAAAACCATCACCACTCTTATGCATTGTGATCTTGGCAAATACATGGTTCTCCCAATTTCTATTCAGGAACCATAAAATCCACACATACATTGTTATGGTTGCCCTTTTCTTTTTAAATGGCACCAGTGTTCAAGTCTTCTCAAGTGACATCAGATTTTACATTAAACAAAAAATATTCACTTCTCTATTGACACAAACAGACTCTGTTGTATTGTCAGTCCCATAACTTTGAAATAAATTTTCGACAAGCGCATAAAAAGGAACATGCTAACTTACCTATATGGTCTCTGCATCAGAGCTGAGTGAACGTGTTGCAGGCCGAGACCCCCTGACATTCAAGTAAAGAAAAAAAGGTGTTACAGTACGGAGATTGAGAGTTCAGGCCCGAGAGGGTTCAACCAAATTACAAAGATAAATATCTCAGTTGGGATAAATTTTCAGTCTTCGACAGACATTATGTAGTACATCATCACATGGAGCTCCTGTGCCTGATCATTATCCAGCGACATTGGCAATTACAGAACTGGGTTCAACTATGATGCCTCCCCCACCATGATCAGATAGCTTGTTGACACTATGCTCATACATGCCAGCAGAGTCAATTGGTTGAAGTACTGGACTGCCGCTAATCCCATGGAACCATACCACAGCACAAGTCATCAGATTCAGGGGATACATTTTCTAGCATTCAACTGCTTGACTGAATTACATCCAGAAAGAATGTAAAATATGAAAGTAGAACTGAATGAGTCCAGACAAGCACTGAATCTTCTTGAACACACAGATTTTTAGCAAAAGGTTACAGGCAGATTTTTCTCCTGAGCTCCCGTCCACTCATACTTCCTCCTTTTGTTAGGAAGGTGGCTACAGACTGCATCAGGGACTTCTCCAAAGTTACTGCCAGCAATGATCCATGATCTTTCAATAATAACCTTGTGCATTTGGTATTCGACCCTGCCAGATATTTCCTCCCATCTGACATGTCAAACAGTGGCCACTCTAGAACAGTATCTGAGAATTGAACAAAACTTGACCAGCAAGATTGGGCAAATTCAAAAATCAATTAAGGTTGGGATTTAAAAGCCAGGCTCTCTGGATGGAAATCCTGGGATCTAACTAGCAGTCCATTTCTTTTGGCAGGATAAATTACAATTCATTCATAGAGTTACTTGATCCTGTTCCCTACCCTAGACCATTGTGGAATAATCATCAGCACAACGATCGCAGCAATTCAAAGAGAAGGCCCGTCTGCACCTGCTCAGGGTAGCTAGGGATGGGCAATAAATAAGGCCGTGCTAGTGTCAACTACACCCAGTTAAAAAAATGGTTATTTATTTACTCGCCTGTGTAATAAATTGTGAAAGTGAAAGCATAGTCTACTGTGCTCTACTACCTGTTAAATTTGCTTAAGCTAAATGGCACTCAGTTAGGGACACAACACTAATTTTTAAAATACCAACATGGATCTTATTGTTAACACTATGCATTTCCAGTTATTACCAAGATTGGGTTTCATCCACTGTTGCCCTATGTACCCAGCCTACCTCTGAACTTTTACCCTGTAAATAAACTATTGTAGCAAACTTAAATCTGTGGCAAGGTGGCAAACTGGCATCTCAAGCACCTCTTTACATCCACCTAGACTTGGCTTTTAAACAAACTGGGGTGCAGCAAATACATTGCTGCTACTATGAGCGCAATCCACAAGAGCACTGCCAACCTTTGAAGCAAAGGTGGCAGACGCTGCTACCTGGAGTAGAGGTGGAAGGCAATTTTCAAATGTCTTCACCAAACAGCAATTGAACTCTAATGGATGTTAGGGCTTAAACCATTCACTTCCTCACAGAATATCTGAACAGTGACTTTACATGGACAGACAGATTTACATTTACAACTGAACATTAAAACTATGCCCCAGACTACCAGTGAGCAATACCATAGGAGAACAAAAATTTGCATTAGATAGTGCCATTAATGTAGGAAAATATCCTACACAGAGGTGATCAGCCAGCACTATATTTAAAACTGGTGGTAGTCAGGATACATTTTTTTCTGCCTCTTGAGCTTTGAAAGATTGGTCAGACCCAAGGCTTATAAGCATGACCCAGGTCAAGTCAAATCCACTTTGTTCTTGCAGGAAATCAGTACGCCCAAGGACTCAAACATACCTGAATGTACTGTGCGTGGTTTGGCCCCAAGATAAGCAAGGTTCACATTAGTCTTTCTTCCATCAATAATGGGATTGGGATCTTTACATGCCCTCTCTGCTGCAGCCCAATCTGCCATGGTGACCTGCAATTTAACCCACAAAAAAAATATTAGGGAGGAGAGTGAAACTAAGGGATCACAGATCTAAAATTCATTGATCAGTTTTAAAAAGACAAAAAGTCATGTGACAGCAATTGTTCGGCAGTAGTGATAATCAAAACACAAAATTCTCAAGTTTCTCCTATTATTTTGTTTCTCGACGTCTGCAACTCATGCTGAGGTAGAGGTCAATGAACGCCAACTATCCTCCAGTACTTCATCCAAGTGGTTATTCATCTGCAAACCTGGACAGAGTGTCAGCAGGCTATTTAATTAATCATAATGGGCATCCAAACTGATTCAATATCCACACAAACACACTTCTATGGGGGGGGGGTTGGGGACCAAAGTTACTAAGTAGTGATCAAGAGTAGGAATTCTGGTTAATTTTCCTCTTGGAGCAGCATCGATTGTAAATCTCTAGCTGGCACTGGCTAACTCAGCACAGATCAAAGATTTTCCAAGCCTATGCTGAACTATAGAAGTTTACAGCACAGAAGCTGGGCATTAGGCCCATCATGTCTATGCCAGCTCCTTGCTAGAGCACTCTAAAACTGATTACACTGCAGTGCTCTCTCCCTGTAAAACTACCTTTCTTCACTTCAAATATATTGCACAGTGCCACACTCGAATACCTGAAAAAAAGCTTAACTGTGATGTTGGGAACCATTTTGAGTTGATCACTAGCTCATCATGTGAGGGTTTGTGGGCATGACATGGCACAATGCATTGATCCAGCAATGCCATGTGCCAACTGGCTGTTCGGACAAGTATCCTTCAGATTTCATGGTTCAAAGCACTTTTACAAAATCCCTCTAGCTCTGCGCTCTTCTCATCTAGCCTGCCTCACGCTTCTTGCACAAGTGAAGCACAATTTTTTTTTAACGTTTTTGAAACTGGTTAACAATTCACAAGAAAACGCTCCCAGCTCACAACCTATGTGGCTGACCTGCAGTTAGCTTAATACATCATTGAAGGAACAATTAGCCAATCGCACCAAATTGGGGCGAATCGCAATTTGTGGCAAACATTGTGAAGACTGCAAAAAGTAGATGGGCTCAAAGGATGAGCGGATGCAGTTCAATGTAGAAAAATGTGAATTACTATCTTTTGGAAAGAAAATGCATCTTAAGTGGTAAGATTTTAAGTGGAGTCAAGGGACCTGGGTGGCAGGTACATAAGTAATCAAGGATGGCAGTGCAACTACATAATGCCATACAAAAGGCAAACAGAAGAGGCACAGAATATAGAAGCCAAGAGATAATATTGAACTTATACAAGACCTTAGTTAGGCTGCAGTTGGAGTATTGTGTAGGGTTTTGGACAAAGTAAATCATATATTCCTGGAGATCAAGTGGTTCCAGTTATGAAGACAGACTTAAGAACTTAGACTTATTTCCCCCTCCCACTAGAGAAGGTAAGGATTTTGTGGTCGTCTTCAAGATTATGAAAGGTTATAAGAAATAAAGAACTTGAATTTATATAATGCCTTTCATGACCTCGGGATTTCCTAAAGCACTTTACAGCCAATGAAGTACTTTTTGAAGTGTAGTCACTGTTGTAATATAGGAAAATAAAGACAGATTATTTCCATTGCTTGGAAAGACAGTAATGAAAGAGCCCAAATTTAAAGTTAATCACAATGAAGTAAAAGGAGATTAGAAAAGATGTCTTTATCCAATTGGTAGTTGAAGTGTGCCATTCAATCACAAATTGTCATTGAAGCAGAGGCCATAATTCCTTTTATAAAAGGAATTAGAGAATTGCTTTGAAAACAGGACCATAGGGATCTGGGGAGCAAGCAGGAGAGTGGAATTATGGAGTTTGTGGCTCAGAGAAAAACACCCGCACAGGCTTGATGGGCAGAATGGCCTGCATATGCTGTAACTTTCAATGATTTTATTGCTTCAACTTCCAAGTTTCGCTGAGAACTTTGTAACTGTGACAAAGTCAGATATCCAGGACTCAAACTACAACCATCTTATTTGCAGCATTGGGCAACAACAAGGCTACTGGATCACTGCGACTGACTATTTGGTTTGCCTGTCTCAGGTTTATTCCTCACGGAGTTCACGGGAGACCTTCACTTGAGGAAAACCAGTGAGATTACCACCAGTATATAACCAGTGACCCTATGCAAATATTAAAAATTAAACCATTTAACAATTGTTGTCCTTGATCAAACGGCTCTATTCTCAACTGCTGGGTTTGCATCCTTGAATAACTGGTGTTCAGTAAGCTTTGCCAAACCACAGATGTTATATATAATCTCTCATGGTGGAAAACAAACTAATTTTTCATTAAACACAATTATATGTGCCCTCCACATTTTTATGTCTGCTGTATTACTCGAGAGTAAGAACACAGAATTTAGTAACAAATGTCTAAAGACTCTTCTGTAGCAGTAACTAATAAAACTGTGGTGGCAAGATAAGCCCATACTAGAGTGGCAGAAAAATAAGTTGCGACTCGTCTCCAGGTGTTTGCTTGTCATTCAGCTTTAAGCTGCTGTTTCTGAATAATAAAGGCAAAGTCAGTTATACCTCGCACCCCCTGATCTTGTTTGTGGGACCTTGTTGCATACAAATTGTCCACTGTGTTTCCCTAAATTACAGCATAACTACACTACTAAAGTACTTCATTGGCTGTGAAGCGTTTTGGGGCACCCAGGGGTCGTGAATGGCAAGCTCTTTCCCTAAAGTCAGGTAGTTCTGATGAAGGTAGGATGTGGCATTTCAGTCTTCGCCAGAGGAAGATAGAACCTGAGCTCTATATTTGGACTGGTCACTTGCAGTCAGTATAATGTTGTACTTGCCTTCAACCTAAATTGTGTAGAAATCAGTCTGAATCTGGCCCAAGTCGCAGTTTAGAATTGAAAAGCATAAAAAGGACACATAGGCATTAGATCAGACTTGTACCAGACCAGTAGGAACTACTTCCAGTTGGGCCAAACAGAGCTCTTCCCGGTGATGTTTGTTTATAAGAATTCTGTAGCACATGTAATCTGGCTTTCAAAACTCTAATTTACTCTCACTGCCAGAAGTATTGTTGCTCCCAGCTCCAGCATCCATATCACTCTGTGCAAGCCTGTATTTCAGACACATGCGCAGACATTTTCAAACAAGGTCAGCTTGATTCAGGGACAAAACTTGATTGCCCCTACAGGTGGGTGTGTTATGCACCACTTTTGGTTTCAGAGAAAAATGACATTAGCTCAAGTTACTGGACAATACAGATGAATGTAGCTACTGTAATGGAGTCAGCATATTGTAAAAGGACAACTTTAAAGGGGCACCAGCTGCATAAAAAGTGCTTCACAACCATATTACTTTGGGAGGAACAAGAGCCACACATTAAATTTGTTACAATGATAGTAGGCACAGGTGACATCATGCATCATAAACTTTTGAATAAAAGCCAGTTATAATAATCTCATGAGATCACTCATTCACTAATGTGTCTTCCTTGCTTTTCTTCAAATAGTACCAGTTAAACTAGCAAGCATTAAATGTGTTCATGTGGACATTAAAAAGGTCACAGAACACTTTTGAAAGAACAACAGGGAGCTCTTCCAGTTTCTGACCAACATTTCTCTTTCAAGCATAACCATCAAAAATAAATTGATTGATCATTCATCTCTGCTGTTTGTGGGACTTGCTAATACAGAATGGTTTGCTTACTTACAAAATGATCTGCTTTTTTATGGTTTCAACTATTTTTTTGTGGCGCAGACTCGATGGGCTGAACGGCCTCCTTCCGTGCTATAACCTTTCTATGATTCTAATGACCAGTATTACACAATATTCATTAGTGCATGGAGAATTTTAGAGCAGTGCTGTCCAATATATTAGCCACTTGTGGCTAATTGCATTTCTGATTAGTAAATAGAAATTGAGTAATATGCACTATCCTTGGGCATGTGATCTCAATACTCATGTGTATGCATGCGTTCTTTAACCTTTTTGTGCATTTATTGGTAAAATGGTAGGACTGAAGGCAGTTGTAACTGCTTTACTTCCTTGGTTACTGAATGGTGGCAGATATTTGTTAAGAAAATATATTTACCTGTATTGTGAGAGCATACGCAAGGCGTTTTCTACTAAAATTAATGCATGTGGCTAAAACGGTGTGGCTAGTCAGCAATTTCTATTGGACAACACTGGGGTAGCGAGGAGTTTTGGCCCAACAAACCTGTCCCTTTTTGGTTAATTTCAACCCCAGCGTTCCACCTTCTCATCAAATAGTTCAACTCCCCCCCCCCTTTTTTTTTCCCTCCAGAAACGTATGAGAGTAGGCCATTTGGCCCTGCTGTAATTAACATTAAACACTCACAAACCCATATCCCCGAGATCGTCCGGTCAACCTGTCCGTTATCACTGCTGCTTCTTCAATCTCCCCGAATCGCTGGAAATACCGTCTGAGGGATATTTCGTTGCTGTGATACGGTAACCCACCCACGAAGAGCTTCCGAAATACTCTGTCCTTATTCATAGCTGGCATTTAGAGGGGGTGAAAAAAACAACTCATAATAAAACAATTAAATTTAGTAACCACTAGAAGAGCTGATGACGTAATTACCAGTAATTAACTCATTATTAGTAATTAACGGCGTGTAGGTGAAGAGAAAGCGCCGTCTTTGTAATTAATTGAATTTGTAATAGACAGACTTTTAGGGTAGATCGAATAAGTAGTTACTCACTGCCCGGGGTGAACGCGTGTCTGCCGCGGGATTCGCCTCTTTGTCTCGCCGCTCACTCCTTTTCTCAGTTGCTTTTGTTTCTTTGTAACTCTCCCCGCTCACAATGTATCCACACGGGACTCGGGGACACGCCCTCTGCTCACCCCACTGGCTTACTCGTCGCACGTCCACGCCTTTTTAAAAAACATTTACTTTTCTATTGGCTGCTAAACTTGTCAATCACTGGCACATCCATACTTCCTTTTAATAGCAATCAATTAATAGCAACCACATAGAATTTAAGGTCACCGTAACACACAGCTCTCAGACAATAAACCCTGTTCATTGATCGTGCAAATATATTATATTATTGATAGCTGCGGGACAAGATTAATATCACAACTATCTTCTCACTATTTCTAACGAGCATGAGGAAAGGGAAAGTTAATGGAAGAACGCTGATGCCGTCTGGTGGAGAGATAAAGCTAAACATTAACATGTGAGTTTAGGATTAAAAAGATTTTAAAATTCATTATTATAGTTGTTTTTTTTTCCAATTTTCTTCCTAGTTGCGATTCCGAGGAAGTCGGCAGGCCTCCGGTGATTCATCGAAGTCATTCTTCATGCCTGAGCCTAGGCAATAAAAACAGAAAATGCTGGAAACACTCAGTTAGGCAGCATCTGTGGAGAGAGAAACAGAATTAACGTTTCAGGTCGATGACCTTTCATCAGAACTGGAAGAAGTTAGAGATGTAACAGTTTGTAAATAAGGACAAAGCCAGAGAAAAGGGTGGAAGGAAAACAAAAGGGAAGGTCTATGATAGGGTGGAGGGCAGGAGTGACTAAATGATGAAAGGGATGTTGTTACAAAGTTAAAAGGGGTGGTAATGGGACAAATAAAGAAACAAAAGATTGATCTAGAAGAGGTGTAAATGGTAACATTAGAACCATTACCAGCTGTCCAAGAAAATAGGAGCAGTGGTTGTAAGTTGTTTAATTCTATGTTGAGTTGGGAAGGTTGGAAAGTGTGTAATCGAAAGATGAGTCTGAAATTGAGTTTGAAAATGCCTGAGGACAAGAAAGCAGCTCCCAAGAAAGGCGCCAAGAAAACCTTGAGTAAAGCACCAGGCAAAGGTGGCAAGAAGCCGAGGAAGGAGAGTTACTCCATCTACATCTACAAAGTGATGAAGCAGCTTCACCCTCACACTGGCATCCCCTCCAAGGCCATGAGCATCATGAACTCCTTTGTGAGCGATATTTTCGAGCGCATCGCGGGTGAGGCTTCTGCCTGGCCCATTACATCAAGCAGGCGACTATCAGCTCCCAGGAGATCCAGACCGCCGTGCGCCTGCTGCTGCCCGGGGAACTGGCCAAGCACGCCGTGTCGGAAGGGAAAAAAGGCGGTGACCAAGTACACCAGCTCCAAGTAAAACTCCACAATGAACTGAAAAAAAAATTAAACACAAAATCGAAAGATGAGGTGCTGTTCCCTGAGCTTGCATCGAGCTTCATTGGAACGGCGTAGGAAGGAGAAGTCAGAGAGGGAGTGGGATGAAAAATTAAAGTGGCAAGCGACCAGAAGCTCAGGGTTACGCTAGCAGAGTGAACAGAGGTGTTCAGCAAAGTGATCACCCAATCTGCATTTGATATCCCTAATGTAGAGGAGGCCCTATCACAAGCAGCGAATAAAGTATAGTGTCAGTGTGCTATTTGGGCGTGAAATGCATTATGGCCAAATCCAATTGTGTCCAGCCATACCCACATGGGGCACTGGATAGTATTCATAGAATCATAGAGTGGTTACTGGCACAGAAGGAGGCTATTCAACCCATCGAGCCTGTGCCGGCTCTCTGCAAGAGCAATCCAGCTAGTCCCACTCCCCCACTCTCTCCCCGTAGCCCTGCAAAATTTCTTTCAGGTACCTATCTGATTCCTTTTTGAAAGCCGCAATTGACCCTGCTTCCACCGCCCTTTCAGGCATTGCATTCCAGATCCTAACCACTCACTGCGTAAAAAAGTTTTTCCCTCATGTTGTCTTTGGTTCTCTTGCCAATCACCTTAAACCTGTGTCCTCTGGTTTGGACCCTTCCACCAGTGGGAACAGTTTTTCTTTATTTACTTTGTTTAGACCCTTCATGATTTTGAACACCTCTATCAAGCCTCCTCTCAGGCTTCTCTGCTCTAACGAGAACAATCCCAGCTTTTCCAGTCTATCCACGTAACTGAGGTCCCTCATCCCTGGAACCATTCTAGTAAATCTTTTCTGCACCCTCTCTAAGGCCTTCACATCCTTCCTAAAGTGCAGTGCCCAGAATTGGACACAATACTCCAATTGTGGCCGAACCAGTATTTAATAAAGATTCAACATAACATCCTGGTTTTTGTACTCCATGCCTCTATTTATAAAACCCAGGATCCCGTATGCTTTCTTAACCGCTTTCTCAAACTGTCCTGCCACCTTCAACGACCTGTGTACATATACCCCCAGGTCCTTCTGTTCCTGCACCCCTTTTAGAGTTGTACCCTTCAGTTTATACTGCCTTGCCTCGTTCTTCCCACCAAAATGTATCACCTCACACTTCTCAGCGTTAAATTTCATCTGCCCATTCCACCAGCCTATTAGGAGCAGGAACCCTGGCTGTCCTTTCCTTCCCCAGCCTAATGTCTACTATCCTGCTGAGATCAACTAATTCAACATGGATTAGGGTTCAAACTGGAGACTTGCAATTATCAGTTGTCACTTTATTTTTTAAGTTGTATTCATTTACAGGCTTCCACATATAGCCCTGTAAATATCCATCTCGGGCCACCTATATGGAGAAAATGCATTGTGGTGATCTTAGCCAGGAGGTATCCACTTAGCATATTTGTTCCACAGAATTGGGTCTCCCTTTTCCGTATTATCTACTTATCAGAGACTTCAACAAGATGGAAGAGAAACTAAACTCCACTCAACCAATCTCTATCAGATACCCACCCACATTTGATCCAGTCATTAAATAAATAAAACAATCAGTGAACTTGCCCTTCCATTTATATAGTGCTGTTAAAATAGAAAAACGTCCCAAGGTGCTTCAGAGACATAATCAGACAAAAATCAATGCTGAGCCAAAGAATGAGATTTTGGGCGCAGTGAGCAAAAGTTTGGTTAAAGAGGTGGGTTTCAAGAAGGTCCAAGGTTGAGGGGGATGAAGAGATGGAGGAGTTTAGGGAGGAAAAATATAGGGCCTAGACAACTGAAGGCATGACCACCAATAGTGTGGTGAAGGGAGTTGAGTGCACAAGAAGCCAAAGTCAGAGGAGCAGGGAATTCAGGGCAGTTGTATGGTTGGAGGAGGTTACAGAGATTGAGAGGGGTGAGAACATGAAGGGATTCAAACACGAGGATGTGAATTTTAAATTGGAGGGTCAGACTAGGATGGTGGGAGTGGGAGGGAAGCCCAGGACAGGCCCAGTGTTTTCTTGGGGAGCCTGGAGGAGCACTCCTGCTCCTCCTGGCCCACTAGGAAACTTAATTTTTTAATAAACTTACCTTTCTGGGCCTCTTCTGGCCCCAGAAACATTTCCTGACAGCTTTGGCCTGGCGGGGTAGCCACCACTGTTCCCAACCCCCAACCCCCACAGGCCTCAGATTAATATTGCAGTCACGCCTCAGTGATATCATCGGAGCCAGTTCTGCATATTTAAAGGACCCCACCAGTTCAGGTGTCCTTGCCGCCTGCAAATTAAAATTGTCCTGATCGGGGCAGGAAGCCACTGGATAAGTAGCCCATTCCATTTTATTTGCCCCTGCCTCCCACTGGGGTTGGGTGGGGGAGGGTGTTAAAATTTCTCCCAGGAAGAGGTGGAGCCAATAATCACTTTGGCAAAGCCAACTTCTTTTCTTGAACTTGTTCTTCCCAACAGTCCCTCCTAATCTGACACCCAGGCCTCTCTGTCATTCTCCCACCTCGATTCCAGCTCCAAGCCACTCTGTCACTCACTTGGCAGCCCTTCCTGTGGAATCACACCATCATGATGTGGAGATTGGCCATAATGCTCGGCTCTATTCTGATTACCCAGGCCTCGAGCTGTAGCTGACAGCGATACCAACCCTACTCGCGTTTCTCACCTGACAAATTGCCTCTGCGTTGGTGGAATGATGGGCATGCATTTGGGAGCTCAACACCACATTCAAGGAGTTTGGAAAAGAAAGGGAGGTTAGACACAGGGTGCTACTTTGCAGTGTGGTAGAGTGCTTTTTTTTTGCGGGGGGTGGGGGGCGATGACGGTGATATTGAAAAGGACGGGGAAGCATTTGCAATGTCAGCTAGCATAGGACTAGGAAGGGGTGGTGAGCAGGTTAGTGGGAATGGGGTTAAGGGAGCATGAGATGGGTCTCAGTTATTTAATCTGGCACCGATTCTCATTAAGATTAAAAAATAAGTCTTTTGAATGGACATGCACAGCTCTTGGTGTTACTCAGTTTGAAAGTGGCTATCCAAATGTTGTTAAATTCATTATTATTTATTATTCACATTAAAATCAGTAAGATTTGCTTTGTATAATCAAGGCAGCAATACTACAGTCATTGGACGTAATAAAAAAGTCATTGTTTTTCAGTGGGAGAAGTTTCATCTGTAATCTTTCATATAAACTTTGGTGCTTATTTGGGAAATATAAACACATTGACTGTTTATATGACTTTTATAATTTCTGCCATGAATATACTTTTAAAATGTTTCTATTCCTAGATAGATGTTGAAAAAACTTTTAAACTATCAGTATTTAAACTTACATCTGTTTCAGAAGGAAAATGCTCCTGCATTTTTACGTGCTCCTTTACTTTAAATGCCAGTCACAATTTACAATTAAGAGGAAAATTGCCCAGGCTTTTTGCTCCTGCTCACTATCCACTTTCTCTGTGTGTATTTGTAAATGACCACCTGGGAGAGCTACCATAGGGTGATTGACACCCATGGTGTTAATTGGACCAGGGTGCACAGACATAATTGAAGTTGTACATTGTGTCCTTATTTTTATATCTGCATTATAAATTCCAAGGTGTCAGCCTTAGCTCAATGGTAGCACTCTCGCCTCTGAGTTATAAGGTTGTGGGTTGAGTTTACATAGACAGTTTCCGTTATAAATATGGATATAGGAATTTATAATGGCAAAAGTTGATAGGAAGTGCACACAGATGGAACATTTTTGTTATAGATGTGCCCAGAGCATAAACAGCATTTTTCACCACTGATGGAATGCTCCAACTATTGCCATAGCACTTGAGGTATTTCTCAATGTCCCTTTGTTTTAAAAGGTATGTTTTCTGGGTAGAACCTAGTGGCTCCAAGTCCTAATATTTCCATTTAATTGATTTCTACTCATCGAAGGCAAACAGAATCATTGTTATAACCGCCCCAGTCCAATTTGGCCCTTTAATTTCCAGTGAATTCAAGTCATCTGAATATTCCTTTATCCAAATGAATGTGTCTCAGTAGAAGTTTGGAGAAATGTTACTGTAGTGCATGTGTAGGAACACTGGGCTTTTTTATTTTGCCTCAGCAATGTCAAGGTTTGATGACTGATTCAGGAAAAGCTACACAAGGCAAATGAAGGTCTCGCCTTCATAAATTGAACGGTATCACAAGGATTTGGAAGTAATGTTTAAATGAAACCTACTGCAGTATTTGGAAGGCTGCAAAGATGAGGTTGATTATATACCATTTTTTGATAAAAGATTGCATCCACGGTAGGTTCCCAAGCTCAGTCCTGGGTCTGTGGGAGACAATGAGCAGAAGTAAGCAGCTTCCAACCAGAGAGGGAGTAAACTTAGAACGTGATTGCTTTTTCAGATCTTCTAGGGACTAGGTGAAAAGCAGCACCAGGAGATGCTTTGGACCAGAACAGTCACTTACCCACCCTTTTGGTTGTGGATCTTTGTGTTTGTGCGTGTGCATATATGATTTGGTGGGGGTGCAATGAAACTTAAGGGGGAAAATAACCAAAAATTAAGATGAAAAATTCTGCTCATTCCTACACTGATAAGTCTGGCTGTCAAATATAAGCCACATAAGTGCTAAGCAGAAGCAGGAGTGTTCAACGTGTTGCCTTCCACTTACAACCTAATAGTTTGTGAAATAGTCATTTAAGAACAGAAAAGCCAAAAACAATCTTTTTTAAAAAGAGCAGTACTGATTTTTTAAAAATGTAACTCTGATATACACACACAAAAATGAACGACCCTGTAACTGATATCATGGCCTCATTAAGTTTAAGGCCATTCTTTGATGCATTTGCTAGAAGTTTAGACTAACACTCTCCATAAAATGTCTTATAAAGAAAGACAGGTCTGGTAAAGAATGTTTCATCTAGTTTTGACTCTGGACCCAAAAGGAATCGATTTGATTGCACTGCATCAAATTTAAAACCTACCAGATAGAAAATAACTGGTAAAATATAAAATCTTACGTGCAAAAAAATCAACCGCCTCAGAGTAGGCTCTTCTTATTGGTCTGCAAGCCATAAATTCCTGTACATTCAAACAACCTAAAGAAAAATTGTGGCAGAAATCTAAATCTCCCTTTTTGTAAAGTGTGCTGTTTTGTTCCAATTTTTTTCTCCTCCCTTCCTGAAGGTACTGATTCCAAGGGTGCTGGTAGCCCTCCATTACCATATCCAAATGGCCATTCTTTATATGTGACCCTAGATACTGAGTATTGACAGGCTATTTGACCATGAGGGAATGGGATAACAGCCAAGCCAGATCGTATTTTCATCAGATATCTCTCCATGCACTTTCCGGTAAAGAGCACGAGAGAGCAATCAGGAGCGGGAATGCCTGATTGATTTCCCCCCCCCCCCCCACCACTTCTTCCAATACCAGTTAAATTCTGGAATGTGTGACTCTACCGTACCATATAATGCATTTATTTACTGAGCCATTTGGGTAGTTCACAAAAAAAAGTCCTTAATTCCAATCGTCTTTAAATTAGCACACTGGTTGCTACTGTTTGCAGAATTTTCTGATTTGCAACACAGGAATCTAATGGCATCACCTGATTAAATTACATTTCCTGATGATTATTTTCTTCTCATTCAGTTGTTATCATGAATTTCGCTGACAGTCATGTCATACATATTTATTTATTTCCTTGTGTGATTACATGTGTAATTGCATATTCATTATTGCAGCAGATCCAGCATTAGATTACAAGATGTTTCTTTCTTTTTTGTATTTGACCCCATATTATTATAATAATTCAAGTTGTCGGCATTTGATATCTGACAGTTCCCGGTTGGGTGTACGGGTGAAGCTATCCATCTTTGACACATATTTCTCAGGTGGAGTGGTTAGTTTTCTTCTTATATCCATGCTCTGCTTATCAAGACAGAGTGAATGGGTCTTGAAGCCGATATCCTCTTGTACTCGTGCCAGTTGTTTGTACAGAGAAGTCAAAGCATCCCTGAAACCCAGGAATCAGAATTGTAACAACTGTAAATCTTTGTCCTCAATGGAAGATTTTCTCTTCTGCTTCCAGCAAACTCTAACATTTATCTCAGTTAGCCCAGTAACTCTACATTTCACAATCAACCACAACACAACCTCACAATTTTGAGCTCCAGAACACGTCATTATAATTTTCCTTTCTCAGCTGACACAGTGTTGAGGCCATTAGAGCAGGACAATGCAAGTTGCTGCAACAGTTTCCTAATCATCTCAGCTGAGCCACTGTGGGTTGGCACCACATGAAAGCCAGATGCTTCCCCACCAGGAGGTAGCTTTAACCCAGCCTGCACTTGCGAACCTTCCTGCAGCCAATTACACTAGAGATGCAACAGTTTAACATAGAAAATAGATAACATTTTCCCTGGTATTACATTTACATATGTGATAGGCTAAATGACTTTTGCGATAATTAAATAACTTTCCACTAATTGTGTCTCTTGTATTCAATACAAGTAAAAAAATGTTTGTTTTTCTACATTTTAAAACAAAGTCATTCATAGCACAACAGGCTAAAAGTGAACATAATCTTAGATATTCTCTGACAGGAAGAGTGTTTGAGCACATACAGGGCCTGGTCAGAGGTACTTGTTGTCTTGAGGTAGGGTGAAGGTGGAGTCCATAGGTACAGACATTGGGCAGTAGAATATTACAAACCAGTTTCAAATTTGCAAATTCTCAATTTCAGCTACATTATCATAGAATCATTGCACAAAAGGAGGCCATTGGGCCCATCAAGCTTATGAAGAGATGCAGATAGAACACCAGGTAACCCTAGACTAGGGAAGATGTGCAAACCGCGCTGAGCAGATCATGTAGAATCATAGAATGGTTACAGCATGGAAGAAGGCCATTCGGCCCATTGAGTCCATGCCGGCTCTATGCAAGAGCAATTTGGCTAGTCCCACTCCCCTCCCCTAACCCCATAGCTCTGCAAATTTTTTCCTTTCAAGTACTTATCCAGTTCCCTTTTGAAAGCCACAATTGAATCGGCCTCCACCACCCCCTCAGGCAGCACATTCCAGATCCTAATCATTCGCTGTGTAAAAAAGTTTCTCCTCATGACACCTTTGGTTCTTTTGCCAATCACCTTAAATCTATGTCCTCTGGTTCTTGACCCTTCCGCCAATGTGAACAGTTTCTCTCTATCTACTCTGTCTAGACTCTTAATGATTTTGAATATCTCTATCAAATCTCCTCTTAACCTTCTCTGTTCCAAGGAGAACAACCCCAGCTTCTTCAGTCTATCCACGTAACTGAAGTCCCTCATCCCTGGAATCATTCTAGTAAATCTCTTCTGCACCCTCTCTAAGGCTCTCACATCTTTCCGAAAGTGCGGTGCCCAGAACTGGATACAATACTCCAGTTGTGGCTGAACCAGTGTTTTATAAAGGTTCATCATGACTACCTTGCTTTTGTACTCTAGGCCTCTATTGAAAAAGCCCAGGATTCCATATGCTTTTTTAACCTCTGTGCCTCTTAGTGTTTTTTTTAAGAACAACTTGGCAGAGGGCAGGTCGCTCGTCCTTATGGATGGAAAATACAAGTAACAGGAAGGGGGTAAAAAGAACAATACATAAAAATACATTGAATCGAAAAGCATCAGGATATCAACTGGGATATAAAGACTTCATCTGTTAAGTAGAAAACTGCTAAGGTCAGTAGTTATGCTGATTTAAGTGTACCATACATGTATTGACAGTATTGAGAAGAGGCACGGTATACCTATACTATAACACCTCTGAGACGCTGACCCCAAAACTAATGATGCTACTGAATTTTTCCTTTTAAAAAGAATGAAATGGGCCCAATTAGTACTTTTTGGCACGAGTCTACATTTGGTTTATCAGAAAATGAGTAAACTGATTTGCATATAGCAATGGGATATTTGAAAGATTGCAAGCTTCTCTGCGAATAGAGAACATGAAACGTACTGAGATTGGGCAAGTTTCTGTTTGAGTGCAGCGATGGTCCCCTCCAACTGGTGAACCTCATCTATCAGTCCGTACTGTGCCTGGGGGAAAAGGACACATGATACTTAGGATAGGAGTCATGGCATTTATCAATTTGCGAACTCATAACATTTGATGAAGATAGTTCTCTCTCAATTTTACCCTTACCTGACTCGCATCTATCCCCCCACCCCCATAGTCACCCTGATCGTGAAGCATATAAAATTATTGTCCTGATATACAGCATTATGGAAACAGAGTCATTACATCAAATGTATCCTCCTGTAAATACAGTATTAAGAAAATATGCAACTGCATTGATATGTAAATCACTGTACCATATGTTTTCCCCTAAAACAAAAACCTTGCATTTATATAGTGCTTTTAATGTAAAAGCAATCAAAAAGAATGATGGAATGTTGGCCTTTATCTCAAGGGTGTTGAAATACAAAAGTGAGCAAGTGATGCTTCACTAGTACAGAGACTTGGTCAGACCCCATCTGGAGAACTGCATTCAGTTTTGGGCACCGACCCTCAGGACAGATATATTGTCCTTAGAGGGAATATGGTGCAGATTCACCAGAATGATACCGGGGCTTAAAGGATTAAATTATGAGGACAGGTTGCATAAACTTGGCTTGTATTCCCTTGAGTTTAGAAGATTGAGGGTTAATCTAATTGCGGTGTTTAAAATGATAAAGGGATTCGATAGCATTAGCATAGATATAGAAAAACTATTTCCCCTGGTGGGGGATTCCAGAACAGGGAGGCATAATCTTAAAATTAGAGCTAGGTCAGTTAGGATTGAAATCAGGAAGCATTTCTTCACACAAAGGTTATTGGAAATCTAGAACTCTCTTCCCCCAAAAGGCTGTGGATGGTGTGTCAACTAAAATTTTCAAGACTGAGATCGATAGATTTTTGGTAGGTAAGGGTATCAAGGGATACGGAGAAAGGGCAGGAAAATAGAGATGGGGCACAGATCAGCCATGATTTAATGGAATGGCCGAACAGGCTCGAGGGGCTGAGTGGCCTACTCCTGTTCCTATGTTGAAAACATCCCAAGACGCTTCACAATGGCATAAAAAAATGTATGGAGTCAAACTAGAAGACATTAGGAAGGGTGACCAAAAGCTTGGTCAAAGAGGTGGGTTTTAACGAGGGACTTAAAAGAGCAGAGGGATTTGGGGATGGAATAACAGAATCTGGGGCCTAAGTGGCTGACAGCATAGCTGCCAATGGTGGGGCAAAGGGAAACGGAGAGGCACGAGGAACAGAGTCTTCATCGGTGGGGGGGGGTTTTAGAGCTGGAGGAGGTTTTTAATTGTATCCAAGTGATTTATATCAATTGGTGTTAATTGTATTCAGTTGGTGGTTATCAATTGGGGGCTCTCTTGCATCCATTTATAGGAGGGAGCTTATCCAGCGAGTGCTGGGTGGGTAATGGGGATCACTGTGAATAAAGGCTTGGAAGTAACTGAAGACCAGGTTTTAGTATCTATCCTTCACCACCTGGCTATCCAATTTATTGCAAGGTTACAGAGAGAGGGAGGAGTGAGGCAATGAAGAGATTTAAACTTGAAGATGAGAATTTTAAATGTGAGGAGTTGGGGGGCCGGGTGCCAATGTAGGTCAGCGAGGACAGGGGTGATGGGTGAGCGGGACTTGGTGCAGGTTAAGATATGAGGAGAAGAGTTTTGGATACGCTGAAGTTTACAGAGGGTGATGGTGGGACAGTCTGTTGCTGTGGATTTAACTATGGACTGGCATCAATACCACATCACAATTGACCGAAGTGAGCAACAATTCAAGTAGAGAAACCACTTCCTTTTTCTCTTCCACCTTCTTACTCATCTGTTGTTGCCTCTCTCTCATTTGTCTCTGCACCTGCAGTGGAGAAAGGCAGTGGGACTCGGACTTGGAGTTAGAGGCAGCAGCTTTTGACACAAGAGGCAGGCAGGTTGGAAGCACCAAACACTGGGGCTTGTTGGGAACACATACTAGAAACATAGCTGTATCTTTTGGGGGATGTAGTCAACTGGCTGCTGGCCTTCCAAGGGTGGAACAGTTTGTTGATTACTCCTGATTTAGTAGGTAAGGTCCTAGGTTCAATCTTTGGCTAGCTCATTTCAGCCAAAGCAGACAGTCAGGCTATTACAATTCAGCTCAGTGGCCCTGGGCCAGGAAGAGATAAAATCAGCCAACTCTCCTCCTCCCTGATCACTTAACACAAGATCCTTGGCAGAAACTGCATGTGTGGACATTTGGCAAGGGCGGAATGAGGCTTGGCTGTCATGCTTCCACAATCATAATAGTCTGCTGACACTCACACATGAAGGATGGCCACTTGGACAAAGTACCAGAGAATTGTAGGCACTGTTGAAATCATAACTCAGTGTTTTCAGAAGAGAGGAGGAGAAAACTGGGGTTGAAAAAACAAACCAGTCGGGATGAGGACTGCGTGGAAAATCCAGTTACTGCCTTTTTCCACAAAGCTGACCACTTAGTACTTGGCCAAGAAAAACAAAACCTGTTCAACAGAGGCCAGTGTGCATATGTACCAGGAAATGCTGGGACAAGAACCCATAATCTCCTGAATGGGACTTAATTATTTCCAAATGTGTGTCTCTCTCTCACTTTGCATAAAGTGAAAGTATTAAATTCCTCCAATTGCAGTACAAAGGTCACTGTCATTATCCTAATAATATGCTCAGAATAATGTGCCTCATTAACCTATCATGTCTTTTCTGTCTTGTATGTTCTTGAGTAAGCTTCTTAGATGAGCTGGAAATATCACAAAACAACATAATAAACCTTTATTCTTACTTCATCTCTGGAGAGTTCAACATTGGGTCTGTAGGTGCGAGTCTCAAGTCTTGTATGAGCCACCTTCAAAGGGGCAGCTTTAGCTCGAAGATCTGCTTCAAGGCGTCGGACATCCTCTTCAAGATCTGCAATCTCCTCCAAGATCTAAGTGAGAACAAGGACAGAGAACACTGATCGTTTTATCAGAAAAACAGAACAAGCAGCTTCATAAAATCAACCCTTTCATTTTCAATCTGGCATTTTGTAGACCAAGTATATTTTTCTTTAAATTGAAAAGCCAAAATGAAGAGCCTAGTGTAGGATACCACCATGGTTAAAAAGATGAGATAAATCAGGAAGTAGCGTTGGATGATGCCAAGCTGGAGTTTGAAAAGCCTGAAGACTGTAGGAGCAAGAGGTAGACAAGGAATTCCATCATTTTGAGATATTGGGAAATAATGATTTAGAATAGCAAACAATGTGTTAAGTTTTGATTTCAACACAGTAAGGATGTAAGGAGGAGGAAGGAATACTGGACAAGTATTGCAAAAAGGAATATAAAAGGATATAGGGAAAAGGAGATGGGATTACAACAGATTGCTCCAGTTAAGATGCTAGTGCCCACACAGGTGTGATCGGCTCAATGATCTCATTCTCTGCTGTAAATATTATAGTAAACAATTTTACAACACCAAGTTATAGTCCAACAAATTTATTTTAAATTCCACAAGCTTTCGGAGGCTTCCTCCTTCCTCAGGTGAATGGTGCGGAGGTGCCACATCGTTCACCTGAGGAAGGAGGAAGCCTCCGAAAGCTTGTGGAATTTAAAATAAATTTGTTGGACTATAACTTGGTGTTGTAAAATTGTTTACAATTGTCAACCCCAGTCCATCACCGGCATCTCCACATCATAAATATTATAATTCCACAAGGAACTACATTATACCAAAGCCAGGTGCAACCTGTCACATTACTGTGCCATCTCACTTATCTTAAGGCTCAAAGTGCCAATCTTTCGGTTGTTGTACTGTGTTCTAATGAATAGACTTCTCATCACCAAGGTTTCCAATCAGCAGTGAGAGGCTCAGCAATGGTATCTGATTCAGGTACCAGTACAGGCAAATAAAGTTATCTTTGATCTTGGAACTAAGTCATTTTGTTACAGAAAAATCTTTCTATAGATTAGAAATATATTTTTGTTTTTTTAAAAGAAATGAAAAAATTGTGTCTAAATAGAATGAACTCTGTTACATTTTTCTCCTGCCACCTCAACTCATTAAGAGCCTGTTCAAACTCATGTATTCTCTTCCTGAAGGCAAAGTCCGTGGCAACCCGTTGTGCCTCCACTTCATTATCAGTCTGCAATGACAAAAATCAGGAGACAATTTATAGTTAATTTCATTTTAAAAGATGTTTATTATCTGCTGACCCTTTCTAAAAGACCCTCTGACATTTACAATTCACCGCTTGTACTGCTTCATAATCTGTTGCTTGGAGGATGAGAGTTGCTCTCCATGAGATGACTGACCCTATAAGTTTCCCTCCCTCCCTTTGGTGGAGCGCATTCCCACAATGGCATGGCTCAGATTAGTAACTTAAGTGGAGGATTGTGGATATGAATCCACCTCTTACCACTCCGTGGCACAGCAAGTTGGTACATCAGTGCCCTCCAGTAACATAAACTTTGTTGAATTTTTGGGTTGGATCACATCATATTACAAGTCAACAGGGCTGGAATAAAACAAAATTTCCTCCCTTTTCCATTTTCCAGTGGAAAGGTAGCTAGGTAATTTGATATAAACGCTTCTGTTGAGCCATCAGCAACAGGGTGTGAAGAGTGCCCTTGAGTAATCCACTGATCAACTTTCCCTCTCTCTGAGGAAGCTCAGTTTGGCGCCTCGCCCCTCTCTCCATGACACAGACCTTATCAACAGCTTAAATCATGAAGCATCATCACACAAACCTAACACAATACCAGTTGTGCAGAATTCCTGGTCTTAGAGTTGGGAATTAATTTGTCACAAAATAGAGGCTTTTAAATTGTGTGTGTGTGTGTGTGTGTGTGTGTGTGTGAGAGCATAGGGAAGAACTTAATAAAAATTTATGTGTTTACACAAGAAATTGTGGACAACATATACAAGAGGATCAATGGATTCCAGAAAGTAAAGTACATGTGAACTGGATCCCCGTTAGGATTTGTGTTTGTCTACTTTCTTTTCCTCCTTTCCTGAAGCCAGTGATTTGTTCCACGGATGCTTTTCAATCATGGGAGGCTTTCACAGCCTGTCCTCCTTTGACATCCACATACTTGCACTTTCAAGTGGGGGGGGGGGGGGGGTCACCAGATAGCCATTGAGCAGGACCCCAGGATTTTTTCCCTCCTTAGCCCAGGGACACTGGGGTCAATAAAAGCACCTTCACAGCTGCCACAGCTGAGATCAATGCAGACCTGGATGTGAACCTGAGACTTTTGATGTCCTGTTATCACTCCGTCAAAATAAATCAGGATTTATTGATGATCACTGCATTGTACAGTTGTGTTCTCTGGAAAATATGATCTTCTTTTCCTACCCTCTTTCCTTTGAAGAAGGAAACAATTAAACATTGTGGTAACTTTTATTGATTTGATACATTAATTTGCAGTTCTTCTGACAACAATGTACATTTAAAAGCTCCATTTACATGCAAAATTATTTTTTACTTAATTCTGGGGAATGTAATACCATAGGAACAACAACAACTTAAATTTATATAGTGCTCCTCACAGACATCTGAGCACTTTGGAGAGAAGGGGACACTGAAGATAATAGGGAAAAACAGTGGCTAAGATGATGAAGTGAACGCACAGAAAGGTTTTAAGGAGGCTTTGGAAAGCAGAAGAAAAGTGGTGAGGTGGAGGAATTTTGGGAGCAAGTTCCAAAGGACAGAGACATGGCAGCTTCAATGATCAGCTGCCAAAGGTGGGGGGAACAAGAAGCAACCAATGAGGGTTTGTGCAGGGACATTGGATTTGAGGAGAATGCAGAGGTTGGATGGGGTGAGGTCATGGATGGATTTGAACAAGAGGACAATGAGTTGTTGGGTTACAGGAAGCCATTGGCGCTGGACAAGTAAAGGGAAGCAATGGGTGTGCGGGGCTTTGTTGCAGGAGAGGAATCCGGGAAGGCTGATAAGCTATCTGTGAGGAATTGTAATTCTTCCCTCTGATCGTACAATAATATCGCACACCACCACTTCTCATCCCAATCCAATCCAGACTGGTAGGTGAGCAGTCTTTGGAAGAGCTTCCTCTGAATTTCAAAATACCCATGCACTAAATATTCCCTCCCTTGACGCAAACACCCCTTTTCTGCAAGGTTTCATTCAGAGTGAACATTTTATCTCCTAACTTTAAAACCTCTCCTCCAACTTTTGTATTCTCCTTTTACACACACAGCATTTACAAAAAAATGATGGAAAGGCCAACACTGAGTGAACAGATTTAGTGATTATGTCACAATCAGTGTGAAATGTCTTATTCTCACTCGTGTAATATTTATTTAGAAGGTAGGGTATTTTGTTGTTTGATTGTTGTCGGGTGCATTAACACTCAAGTTACAATCATAGTGTAAATGCAGCCTGAATCTGGAGTTGGGACCCAACCAGACACTGGAGCAAAGCAGTCTTAATTCCGCATTTATATTACACAAGCTTAGCATTACTGAGAAGAGAAAATGCAACCTAGACAGACATCCGTGGCATTATTTCCTGCTTTTGCAACACCAGGTCCTAAAAGGTGAAGATATTAAGACTTACATATTTAATGGTGGCTGAAATCGCCTCACGAAGTTGGGTTGAAGCTTTCATCTCTGCCTCTGCACGATCCTTGTTGTACCGACTGAACTGGTCCCATTGCTGTGGGGTGGTGGAGCTACCGGTAACAGGGCAACAAATAAAAAAAATTGAAAAGTGTGCTCAATTTCCCCCCTCCCAATTTTTAGTTTACTCTTGTCTCCTCCTTTTAAAGGTCGCGTGAAACTTCTCACTCTGGAGCTGCCATGACGGTTCAATGGGTAAATGCATGTTTACACATGTTGTGGTACTGAGCCACACAGACCAGAAAAGTACCAGGATCAGTGGCAGGTCTATGCCAAGTTAGTTACTCAGCTAGGGCAGCAGTTGAGGTGCTACAATTGCCTCAGGATCAGGGTTCTCACTCCTGATTGACTATTCCATGACCCCTGATGGAAACTACACGATGTGGATATTGAGTAAGGACAAGATCTGTTTGGCTGCGATGTTGACAGTGACATTGTCTGTCGACAATCACTGTATCTGGGCTTACACGTGAAAAATGTTCACTTGGGGAACGTAATAAGGTTTGTCATTACTCTAGCATGAGTCGGGGGAGGGGACAAATGTGGGGAAAATTTAATTCACTCGTGTTTTGTAAAGGAACCATTTTATGAAAACATTTACTTCCAACATCAAACAGAAAATCATAAACCCAACGTTAAGCACAAAAATCTTCAGTCGCAATGGCTTGGTGGATAAATTCACCACCTGATGTGGTAGTCTCAAGTCCAATCCCCCAGTTTGCGCTGATTTAGGTGATCTCAGCCAAATAAAACTACGGATGCTACAGCTGGCTTCTGTGCCCTCAGGGTAGAGAAGGAATAAAATCAACCACGGTTCCTGCTCCTGATCAATATCCAGATACGTGTGTCTCTGTGTGTGTGTGTGTGTGTGTGTGTGTGTGTGTGTAGATATCAGGTGAGGACAAGATCTGTTTTAGCTATGATGCTCTAACAGTTGAATAATCTGCTGACTGTCAATATCTCAGTTCACAGTAAGAATAGCTACTTGGGCAATGTGCTGCATGGCCGCTGGCACCCATGGAACTAAGATTAAAATATACTGAGATGTAAAGTCCAGAAGGATCAGAGTTTGAAAATACAAAGGTATTTCTTACCCTGGGGGGATACGCAATGGGTTCGGTTTGAAGGAGATGTTTGGGGAATTATTATTGAGTGACAGAGCAACTCCGTCAATATTCAAAGCTTCATTTTTATTCCTGTGATCGAAGTTCAGCTGCTGACGAGCTTCCATCAACAAACTGCAAAGAAACAACAGTACATACTGTAAATACATTCTGTACATGTAAATTATACAGTATACATCTTTGTAATCTGCTGCCAAAAAACTGTTCCTAAATCATAATGTAGCATCATGTGATGTCATATCACATTAAGTCCGTATTACCTTTTCACTATGCCACTTCAGTCCTCTATGTGAAACTCTATTAGAAACAAAAACCTCAAGAAAACCTGTAGATAAAATAATATTAAGAACAGTGTCTGACAGGAAGTTTAAAGCAGTAATATCAGATCTAGAGAGACAGAGAAATCTACTGGTGGAGGGTAGCGAGATCAAATTCCAGCCTTGACTTACAGTCAGACTCAATAATTCTTCATTGGGTAAATGGAGCTATGGCAGATATGGGTCAGGTCACAAATAGAGTTTCATTATTTGGGGAAGGAGGATATCACTGGGAGCACCAGTGCAAGAGGTACGCCAACTACTAATCCAAACACCAACCAGGCTGAATAATTGTCCAAGTCCACCCAGTAGAAGGAGAAAACTATGTTGAGGTGTGGCAGCAGTGTAAGACATCAAATGGAGAAATACTTTTTAGAAATGTGTTTTAAGTGGACAAGGAGTATGCATCTTATCTGAATGGGGTAATTTAATAAACTCCTGCACACTGCACTGGAGAGTCCGAATCAAGGACTTCAATTAAAAGGGAAGCATTGCACATGGGAATTTAAAAGTCCTAGCTGAATACTAGAGTTTCAGGGAGTAGGATCCAGACAGCTAAATGCTTGGTCACTGATGGTGAAATGGAGGATGGGAAGATGGAAAGGGATCAAGGATATCTCACAGTTGCAATGATTTACATCCTTATCTCTGGCTAAGCCTCACTTGATTTTAGGTTAACCTAGGGAGCCTCATGGGGTTGGTTATGTAGTAGCAGGAGCAGACACCAAATTGCACTGATATAGTGCCTTTAATATGGTCAACATCCCAAGATACGTCAGAGGCGCAAACGGATGGCAGGCGCTCATAGAAGAATTAAGGGAGGTGATTAAAGGCCTGGTCAAAGAAGCAGGTTTTAAGGAGGCTTTTATAGTTGAAGAGTGAGGTAGAAGACAAATGGGTTTAGGGAGAGAGTTCCAGGGTGTAGGATCCAGACAGCTGAATGCTTGGTCACTGCTGTTGGAATGCAGGGAGGGAAGATGGAAAAGAGGCCAAAGTTGTAAGGACAGAGGGCATCAGCTGGCACATGGGGCTGGATAAAGTTGCAGTGACTGGGTGAGGTTATCCTTAAATTTGAATTCAATGCACTCGGGGAGTCGGGGCCTATGGGATTTGGTGAGAACAAGAATGATAGGGCAATGGGAGTTAGAACGGACAAGATGTGGGCGGCAGAGTTTTATAAGAGTTAAAGTTCATGTAGAGTGAAGAAAGGTGAACAAAGCATTGGAGAATTCAAGACTAGAGATGGTAAAGGTATGGATAATCCAAAAGGCAAAACCTAGGCACTTCCACAAGAGGGTTGAGGGGGGAATAAAAAGGGGAAACAAAGAACAAATCACAGTAGTAGCTAGCTAGGGGGTAGCATTTGTAGAGTTCTGAATGGAAGTGAACATACAATGTTTTTTTTTATTCGTTCATGGGATGTGGGCGTCGCTGGCGAGGCCGGCATTTATTGCCCATCCCTAATTGCCCTTGAGAAGGTGGTGGTGAGCCGCCTTCTTGAACCGCTGCAGTCCGTGTGGTGAAGGTTCTCCCACAGTGCTGTTAGGTAGGGAATTCCAGGATTTTGACCCAGCAACGACAAAGGAACGGCGATATATTTCCAAGTCAGGATGGTGTGTGACTTGGAGGGGAACGTGCAGGTGGTGTTGTTCCCATGTACCTGCTGCTGTTGTCCTTCTAGGTGGTAGAGGTCGCGGGTTTGGGAGGTGCTGTCGAAGAAGCCTTGGCGAGTTGCTGCAGTGCATCCTGTGGATGGTACACACTGCAGCCACTGTGCGCCGGTGGTGAAGGGAGTGAATGTTTAGGGTGGTGGATGGGGTGCCAATCAAGCAGGCTGTTTTGTCCTGGATGGTGTCAAGCTTCTTGAGTGTTGTTGGAGCTGCACTCATCCAGGCAAGTGGACAGTATTCCATCACACTCCAGACTTGTGCCTTGTAGATGGTGGAAAGGCTTTGGGGAGTCAGGACTTAATATAGTGTTGAATATGTTGGATATAAATAATAGAAAACAATTCACCAATAATCAGAAAGACCCAGTAACTAGTACACAACTGTCTGCACATACCAGAGTTGTTCAAAGGCTTCACTGATTTTCTGCTGAAGAGCCTTCTTTGAGCCCTCAATCACCTCAACCTCCTTAAGAAGCTGTTCATGCACTGGGTCCGTCACAAGATCAATGTCCTGCCGACCTTCCCGTAAAGTCAGAGACTCTATGGCAACATCCAGATTCAGATTCTTGGCTTCTAAAGCGCGTTCTGCTTCCTCCTTACTCTAGAAAAGATCAGGGCAAGCAGAAGTCAGCAGATAGACCTAACACTGCTCAATTGTACATAAAGAGCACGCCTCCCTGACAGAAAATTCTAATACAACAACTGTTGGGAGAAACTCCTCTTCACACCGAGTACAAAGTAAGGGTGAAAAGGAAAGAAAGTCACCTCAGGATGTTTGTAGATGCATTGGAAGAGGACATGGACCATATCACCTCCCCTCTTTCTTGGCCAGGTATATGGTAGAAATGGGAGACCAAGACGGGTGGGGTAGGAAACAAATTAATAATTTAAAAAAATATATAGGGCAATAATTTTTGATCAGGTTGAATGAATTAGAAGTATTCAATGGCTTCGTGGGTAAATGAAACACTAGATTTATTCCTGAGCCACAGAGATAAGCAAGGTCCCAGAATAGACCTCCGATCTTTGTTGGACTGGTCAATCTCAGCTGATGCTGCAGTAAGGGCTTTAGAATTGACTTCAGTTCCTAGTCTTTGGGGTGGGGTGGATTGGGGGTGAGAGACTAGGGGCTCAATTTTAGGGGGCAATTGCGGGTGCGTTGGGGCTCCGAAAATCGCGGAAATCCCGTTCGGGTTCAGAAGCCGACTCCAACCCACCGACTTCAGAGTTTCCCAGGGACCCACCTGTGTGCGCGCAGGCGACCTGAAACCGGTAGTCCCGCTGGCAGTTAAAGTCGGCGGGTTGACAGTTGAAGAGCCAAATGTACCTCATTGAGATTCTTAAGGCACTTTACCTGTGACAGATGAAGTAATTGTAACAATTTTTAAGCTTACCTGGGAGGCTTGCCCACTGCTTCTGATTCACGCCTGGAAGGGCCGGATCAGGGAAAAAGAAACTAAATAAATTACGTAAACCACCATAGAAGGAAGTTAGAACACAAAATGAACCTACCTTTGCTCCTTGCTCGGATGTCCGATGTCATCCTCTCCGATCTCCCCCTCTTCACCACCCCCACCCCCGATATCCCCCTCTTCACCACCCCCCCCCGATGTCCTCCCGCTGTCCCCCTCTTCATCCCCCCTCTTCACCCTCCCCCGATGTCCTCCCGCTGTCTCCCTCTTCATCCCCCCTCTTCACCCCACCCCCGATGTCCCCCTCTTCACCCCACCCCCGATGTCCCCCTCTTCACCCCACCCCCGATGTCCCCCTCTTCACCCCACCCCCGATGTCCCCCTCTTCACCCCACCCCCGATGTCCTCCTGGTCACCCCCCGATGACCCCTCTTCACCCCCCCGATGTCCCCCTCTTCGCCCCCCCGATCTTCCGCCCCCCCCGCCCGCATCTTCCACTCTCCACCACCCCCCTGACCGCTTCTTTCACTCTCCCACCCTGCATCTTCTACTCCTCCCCTGCCCCCCCCCCCCCACCGGTCTTCCATTCCAGTGCCGGATGACATCTTGCTCTATCTCTTTCTCTCCACCGCCCCCGCCCCCCAACTCGCATTGCAGCTCCTGATGGCAGCCAACCTGTCAATCAGGCTGGCTGCCAGGCGTGAAACCCAGAGAGGACGTTAATCAACATGCGATCGCATCGGAAACGGTAAGTTTTGTTCATGCGGGTTTGCCACGCGCACCTTTACCCCGCTGCTGCCAACCCGCCACCATTGCAAAATCGACCCCTAGGTTTCCCATTCCATTCAGACAGACCAAAGATCAAATGTGGGTCCTTCCTGGTCTGTAAAACTCAGTCTGTGCCATGTAGTGCATTTACCCACTGAGCTATCAGAAAGTTGAACATATCCTTTTTTTATGTTTGGAATTAGATTTTTCAAAAACAAAATTAAGAAAACACCCCTGCAAATGGCCACTATGATTTTGCTCACAGTTTTTAATGCAGTATCAAAATATTTTTAGAGTTTTAAAACTTCTTTTTCTCTCATTTTACAAACTTCCATTCTCCCAACCCCCCTCCCCAATGCTCAAATTCTGCTACTGGAAGTTCTCAAATATTGTAATTTGAACCCAAGCCCTGCCCCTCTATAGCAGAGTACATGGAACACCAATGTTCTGCATCACCACACCACCCAAAAGCGAGGAATCTTGATACCATTTTCAAGATAATTGTGGAGTTTTTAGTACAATCTTACTTTGCTCAAAGCATCGATCTCAGTGTTAATATCTGAAAGACAGATCTCCAAAAGTTCTTTCCATCGCTCCACCTCATCCATACGTTCGGCGAGCCTGGTGCTGTTGTCTTCTTGATCCCATTTAGTCTGTAACAAAGACAAAAATATTCAAGTCTCACAGTTCCAACAGATTGATAAGCTTTATCCAACAAAACAGAGTTTCCCATTATTGCTTGCAGTCAGTGACCTTCAACAGCGCAGTTCCAAATATGAATTCTGTATAGGATAGTAAATTGGTGGCAATGAGACAAGATTGCAATTGAATGAAAAGGTTAATTATGCCACAAACCAGGAGAACAAAGTTTGAGTAGTTTACGAAGTGACCGGAACCACCCAATTCAATTGCCCCGATATCGCTCAGCCATTTTTCCATATATATGTCCCGAGGTAATGTTTACATTCATTATTAAAGCTTAATTTATTTTGGAGATGTTATTCTTAAGCCATTGGATAACGAAGGCCACAAATAACATGCATGCGTGTAATATTGATACAGGTGACTAATACTGGATCTGAGACTATATGAGCCCCGTTTTTTCTCTTCTCCCAAGCCCCAGCCTAAGTTGTGTGGTGCGCTTTTTGCAACTGCCCAACTTGCCCTCAGCTGAACCCAGCCGTATTTCCGAGTTCAGTTCATTTAAATCACTAGGGTGAGCAGTGGATGGATCTACTACCTGGGAATTAGTGCTTGATCCAAATGCCTGTATAAGCTCAAATTCCCAGATGTTTTTTGGTCTCCTGCCTGCTGTCAGAAACAGCAACCAAATAGCTTCCACCCTCTCAGTGCTGCTGCAATGAAAAATGAAAAAAGAGGCAGAAGGCTTTATGTCACCCCCATTCCATCCACATAGCATTTAAATGCACCTGCCTGTTTCAGGTAGGAGCTTTCCGCCCATGCCTGAGATACCCCAAGAATGGCAAGTCATATGCAAACAGGGTAGAGACCCAGCATTATGGCTATTCACCCACTTTTTCTCTCCTTAACACCCCAGAAATTGGTTGGGCAGAGAAAAATCAGCCCAGTAGTTTCACAAGACTGGGCACGACATTAACACTAGGGTTCATTCCATAATAAATTTTCAATTACTAGGTTCTATAATTGTTGTCCATCATTTTTTAATTTTGCAATTAAATTGCTGGTTTGTACATCTTTACATTAAAAATAGCATAATGGTGACTGAAGAAAAAAAGAACAAATAAATGAACAAACTAACTTGCATTTATGCAGTGCCTTCCAAATCCTCAGGAATTCCCAAATTGCATCATAGTCACTGGATTACATTTGAAGTGCAGTCACTATTACTGCTATTTTGTAGGTAAACATGAGAGACAACTTATGCACAAGGTCCCACAAATATTAAATGAGTAATAGCCAGTTAATCTGTTTTGGTAATGTTGGTTTAGGAATGATTGTTGGCCATGAAAGCAACTTCTTTAAATATTGCCACAAGATTATTTAAATCACCTCTACAAGGCA
Organism: Heptranchias perlo; assembly: GCF_035084215.1. Taxonomy (NCBI): domain Eukaryota; kingdom Metazoa; phylum Chordata; class Chondrichthyes; order Hexanchiformes; family Hexanchidae; genus Heptranchias; species Heptranchias perlo. The sequence goes on from NC_090350.1 coordinate 23,032,300, forward strand.
ACAGGCCTTGATTTAGCATCTCATCCAGAAGACAGGACCTTCGACAATCAAACACTTCTTCAGAACTGCACTGAGTGAAACAGTGGGTTAACACATTGCTCTTTCACTCTAGTGCTTGGGTTCGAGTCTAGCCAAGGTTTGGCGAAATTAAATAATTTCTCTCTTTGTTAACTCCAAAGGTTTTATGTGTAATGAGTTTGGCAGTTTCCTTTGGGCTTAGGTCAATAGAACAGAAGAAGATATAAACACGTACAACAGGGATGTAAGGAAAGGGCTGTAGAAATAGTACAAGGCATGTTTTAAGATCACAACAATTCAAAAGGCTAAACCCATGATCATATGTACAAATTAAATTCTGGTTAGTTGTTAAGTGAGATATTTTAGACTAAAGAAACTAGATTGAGTCCAGTGCAATAAAGAGGGATAGAAGAATTTTTAAACAATAGATTTCAAAGATAATCAGATGATATGAGAGCTGGAACAAGCCAATTTGATGGTTTATATGTTACAGTTATTTGAAAAAAAGTTACTTCTGGGCTAGCTAATCATAGAGCACTGAAAGTGGCCATTCAGCCCATCATGCCTTTGAAAGAGCTATTCAGTTAGTCTCACTTCCCTGCTCTTTCCCCATAGCCCTAATTAAATGATTATCATTGTTTCTATGGAAGGATAAGGTAAATGGGCTGAATGGCCTTCTTCATCTGTACTCAACCTTGTGAACATGTAAAGGGGAAACTTCACATTGAAACTCCCCAGTTGAAGTGTTGCTACATTTGTATTAAGACACAAAGAGAGAGAGACAGGAAGTAAAAAGATACAATAAAATGAAAGGCCAAACTTACTGATTATATACAAAGATGTTGAGGTGTCACTAGATATAGCCGTGAACAGCTACAGTGGGGGTGCCATGTGATACCTTTCCAGAACAGCAACTTGCAGAAAAAGACTAAATGACATCTATGCTGGGGAATATGTGAACAATGTTGTGCAATATAGTCACCATTTTTATATCTCCACTGAAGCCACATAATACATGTATCTATGTCATGATCAATTCAGGGTGGAATACACAAGAATATATATTATCTTCCCCCCTTCCTGTTGTTCAACAAATTTTGGAAGTGTTTTCTTTGTCTTACATTTACTCAGAATTTGGCTTCAAAGAGTTGCGCTGTCCTCAAAATTCCATAATAATCAGTGTCTGTGCTTTTATAATTGCAACTACACAGCCTTCAATTGAGCACCTTTATTATAGTTCTACTGGGTCACCCACAATACATCAAAAAATTAGAAAATTTAACTGTGCATTAACTCATTCATAATCATTATATTCAAATCTGGATTAGATTCCTACCTGATTGTTGGTTTCATTCCGCAGGGTCCTGGCTTCCTGGCGGATCTGATGGGACATGTAACGCTGTCTTTCTGAATTGGTTGAGATCTGGTTATTGTTGGAGAACCAGTCTGGAACAGTGTACCTCTGAGCTGACTTTAAACTCAAAGTTGCCATTTTGCAACTGTGAAATCAACTGGGGAAAAAGAAGCTTCAGATTTATTAAAAGGATTGACTGGGGATGAGCACGTTTCTCCTCTCAGTAACAATGACATGTTTACTCTCAGCGTGCGTTAGACAAAAAACAAAACCACATTCGAATACCAATGATACTGAGGATACAGACACAGACTGGGTGCCCTAGATTACGAAGCAGCAATCCAATTGAAGGGTTCAGATGACGAACACAAAAGCAAAGCTTGAGTAGTTAATATATAAATTCCAAGAATGGAAGATTGCCTGTAATACTGTCATACATCTAGTTTCTTTCAACTCTTCATAGTCAAAGTTTCTTCATGTCTCTCATAAGTCTAGCCAGCAGCTATGACCTCTTACCTCTGATGGCTCCACCCTTAGTCCTGCTTTATCTGTGACACTGTTGGCCCCACGATCTCTTCTGATCTCAAATAGAACTCTATTGCTAAAGCTGCCTCAAGATGTTTGATTTCCTGTTTCATGATGAACACAACTCTTAACTCTCGATGAAATCTATATCTATCTGACTCAAGTTACCAAAAAATTGTATTTTCTCGTTCTTTCCCATTATCTCAAAATTGTGGAACTCTTTGTTTCCCTCAACATCATCAAAAATTTGTATTTAGACAGTCTCCACATAATAAAAAATTTCAAGGTGCTTTACAGGAAGAGAAAGGGAGGAAAGAAAGAAAGGGAGGAAAGAAAGACAAGACAAGACAAGACACACAGACAGACACACACACAGACAGACACACAGACAGACAGACACACACAGACAGACAGACACACACAGACAGACAGACACACACAGACAGACAGACAGACACACACACAGACAGACACACACACACACAGACACACACACACACACAGACACAGTTGCAGTGGAGTGGAGAGGGAGGCAAACTTACAGTGGACCAGAATCAGAAGAGTAGAGGGTGTGAAATGTCATGTCGAGCTGAGGATATTGTCAAGGTAGGAAGGGACAGTTTTCTCTTCCTCCTTCAGTCCACATAATTTTAATATCCAAACTTGAAATCACTTAATCACTGCTTCCTGATTGGCATCATTTTCTTTCAAACCCCTTTCAAACTTGGTGATGTCCTGCACCAAAGGCTTTGGCCCTACACCAAGTTTTTTTTTAAATTAAAAAAGTACAGTATACAGGTTATTTTTCTTCCTCAAGTTTCCATCAGATTTTTTTCCATTTACTCCTTCATTCATCAAAACATCAATTCACGTTGAGTTTCTCTAGAAAAGAGAAGGCTGAGGGGTGATCTGATAGAGGCCTTTAAGATTATGAAAGCGGTTGATAGAGTAGACGTAGAGAAGAGTTTCCATTTGGGGGGAGACCAAAACTAGGGGCCATAAATATGATAGTCATTAATAAATCCAATCGGGAATTCAGGAGAAACTTCTTTACCCAGAGAGTGGTCAGAATGTGGAACTTGCTACCACAGGTATTTGAGGCGAATAGCATAGATACATTTAAGGGGAAGCATGAGGGAGAAAGGAATAGAAGGATATGCTGATGGGGTTAGATGAAGAGGGGTGGGAGGATGCTCATGTGGGGCATAAACACCGGCATAGACCAGTTGGGCCAAATGGCTTGTTTCTGTGCTGTGTTATGTAATTCTATGTAATACAGTTCCACTGAAGCAAGCAGTCCTCCAGTACATTCGCCAAGTAGGACACTCTTCATTTATGATCCTGGACTCTGATTATTAACATGCAAACTAGCTGCATGAAGGTCATCAGTACTGAGCCTGATCTGGTCTTTACCCAATGTCCACCCAAATACATTTTCTAGCACAGAAAGAAGCAATCAAGACCAGGAACCTTTGTTGATTCCCTTCTTGCTTACCCTGGTGTCTTCAATTGCAGCCTGGGCTGGGATCAGGTCACTCAGGACAGACCAGGGATTCAATCCAGGGCCGTTCTGTTTTGTAGGCTCAGCTACGGGGCGATCATTAGGAGATTTCTTACTGCTACTTTAAAAGATAAAGTTTTATCATTTAATCTTCCTGTTTTATTCGTGGATTCAACTCTACGAAACGAAAATAGACATTTATGTTATTTACCCGCGCATCAACAAACTGAAACAGCAACACACTTCGGTACTTTTGTAACGCAGGCACTTACCCATCACTTTGTCAGGTTGTTGCTCAGATTCTCCGGACCACCGCCTCGATTCTCCACCGCGCCTTCCACGGCTTCGTTACCAAACACGAGCACCGTTGCTCGGAGACCGGACCCTTTGCACCAATCAGAAAAGCGATATTTCGACAAACACAACCATGGCAACAGAAAGTGCAACAATAAGACTGCACCACGTGCGGCTATTTAAGAAAGTCCTGTATCAATAATTTAAATCTTGCATTTGTCAATGTATGAGATTATTTGTGAAATAATTTAGCCAAGATCCACAACAGACTTACATATTTTTCAGGCGACGTCGTTAGGTCCAGTCCTAAAATAACTGGATGGTTCTCCGTATGTGGGTGCAATAATTATTAAAACCCGAAGTGACTTGAATTCAGACGAGAGTTTAAAATTCAGAACAATCTTAATTAAAATAACGAGACATTGAAGAACTCGGAGCAGATTTATGATGCGAATAAAACAATGTATGCAAAGTATGGCTAGTAAAATGTGAAAATGTTGGAATAAAAACAGAAAATGCTGGAAACACTCTTACTTTTACTGTTTGTAAAAGTGTTGGTCCTATCTGATGACAGGCCTCGTCCATACCACTGCAAGATGGAAATAAGCACAATCTTCCATCCCTGTGGGGATTTCCGTAACGGAAGTTAAGATTGGGGATTTATCGCGTGAGAAATCACATACACGAACTGTCGTCGACCTGAAACGTTAACTCTGTTTCTCTCTCCACAAATGCTGCCTGACCTGCTGAGTGTTTCCAGCATTTTCTGTTTTTATGACATAAATTCCTGGTTTACCGTTTAGATAGGGAAACATGAACAGATCTGGTCTGATCAATGGAATGCGACTAATGCAGACGATTGGTCAAATCGTATTTTGTATCAACTCAAAGAACCGGTGAGGTGTCAGTATCCTCTGGAACACACACGAAATCATCGTTCTCAAGCTCCAAGGCTTTGCAGCTTGATGCTTGGCGCTGCACTTACCCTAGCATCACACAGCAAAGGCCATTAACGTGACCTACGCATTAAAACCAGTATAGCCTTGAACCAGGTGTGTAGTCGGTGCTGGTCCATTTTACATTTCAGGCGAGAAATGTATGTTTACTTTTTAGTCGCTAAAACAAAAGATGAATTGTATCATGAATTGAGAAAGGGCGAAGGTCTTGTTTCGCCTGGGACCGTAACACCAGCCTCGCGGGCCATTCGGTTGGTGGGGATGTTAACGGTGTCGTTCCTACAGCTTCGAACAGGCTGGATTCAGTTCACTTCTCTGCAAACAACTGTTCTCTAAGGAGTTTAAACTAGCGTAACATTTGGCACAATACTCACTTTTACAATTGCAACAATGTAACACTTGGTATACTGGAGGCGCCGCAGAGGGCATGAGTCCTCCTCCCTCGCCCCCGGAAAATGTTAATTTTGACACTGCATTTTGCAGTATGACCACGAAAGAAGATAATAAATTCTACTACCAACTGAAGCATCACAGGTGAAATATTCCAGGGAGCATGCCTCACCCAACACGCCCTGGCTGGGCAGTATAGCCACTTATAAAATTGTCACCACACCACCACCTTGAACATCAACAGGCACCTCAATGAGAGTGATCTGAACAACTTTAGTAGAACTGGCCATAGCAGAACGTGAATCTATCTTTCTTCACATCTCAGCCATAAATATCAACGCTGGTAGACACTCACTGCCAACACAATTCCCATAAACAGCAGGCTAAAGTTGAATAAATGAGAATGACAATTACTGCTTTTTTTCAAAAATGCAGTTTAAAAGTTATATATTTTGCATATTACCAAGGAGGAATTTGCAATGAAATATTTATAATCCTTCAGAAAGGTATATTGATTATAATAGAAATATTTTATTTTGAATTAGTTAGCAACTGGTTGACATAGCTATGATTCCTGCTACATTGAGTTCTCAATTTTGGGCACCTGCCAGGGAGAGCAAGTGGAAGCCAGAGGTACTTTTCTGCAGGGTAGTGTCAGGTGGGAGAGAGAATCCACTTACTAATACCCAAGTGTGTACCTCACAGCAGCCACCGAAAAAGCAGCTTTCCCTTTGAGCCAGGTCATTGGTACGAAGTATGATTCCTTTTGGTCTGAATTCATCAAGTTGCCATCAGAGGTGCACAGAGACGTAGCACAAAGAGAACAGCCAGGGTGTCCAGTCTACATCGCAGTCCTATGCAGCAGAGCTGATATGTGATTTCATCCTCCCAGGATTGGGCACCCATGGTGTCCGAACCCCTGCCCAAGCTCCTGCACACTTGTGGCTGGTGATTGACCATGTAAGGACCCCTCCTGTAACCCTCTAAAGTACACATGGTGCTAGATTCAGATCGAGTGACACTGCATCTCCAAGGCGGCTGGGGGTTTCTTCTCCTCCTTCCAGCAACCACATGAACATGCACGTGCAACATGCATCCCGTCCCTTGCGCTCCCATTTTCACACAAGTGAATTTCTCAGCTCCCATGTTTTCACCTGCACCATGTCCCACGTTTGCATCTCCAAACTCCATATGCTCCAGCAGGTGCATTTCAAAATTCTTGTCCTGGTTTTTAAAATCACTCCATGGCCTTGTTCCACCTAACCTATTGATGATCCTCTATCTTAAATCCTGCAAGCATTTCTGCTCTATTTAACACCACACTTCATATCCTCACCGCCACCATCGACAACTGCTTGTTCAGCCACTATGGCCGACTCTGAAATTCTCTATCTGGTCTGCTTCACCTTACAACCCTCATCTTTTACCATGCCTTAAGTTGCTTCATTTCAACTATTTCTTTCCTTCTTTCTCAGGCTGTGTCCACTATAAACTTTCTTCTTTACAGTAAAGCATTTTGTTAGATATTTTGTACCCAAGGAGCAGTGTATAAAAGCAAGCAGTTGTTGCATTTTGGCCAGGGAAGAAAAAGTCAGACAGGATTCATTATCCAGTGAACTCCTTCTGGAAAATACACGTATGGGTTTCAGAACACAGAATCAGGCTTGGCTATCTTGCCCTCAAGTCATATCACTTGCTGACACTATCTCGGCTCAGACAAGAAGGGCCACACTGATTGGAAGACTGCCAAAGTCTGTAGATGATACCTCATTAAAGGAGTCAGCACCCTCAGGAGCAAAACTAGAAAAAGACTGGCCAAGAGCTTGGCTGAGAAAGTGAACAAAGCTTCCATCAACGTCTAGGTGCTTGGAATAATCATTCTTCGATTTTCCCTCCTTCCAAAATGAGTAACTGTTTGGTCCTCTCTCTGTACTTCCCTAATTGCAGAGATTTGTTGCAAGAGAACACTACATCCATCTCCTCTGTGACATGGTCTAACTGACTGATGAAAGGAGATGCTTCAACCACTGGCTTTTTTTTTGGAAAGCTTGATTTTTGGTTTATTTTACATTCAAAGTGGTGGTCATTAACCTTTTCTATGCCCAGAGACTCAGGTCAATAATAAGTTAAATGCAAAATAAAGCTCCCGCGACTCTTCCATCAAAACATCCCTTCTACACCAGAGAATTTTCCAATTGCCACATTACCCATCACGCAGTCACCGAAACCCTCATTCATGCTTTTCCTCCTCTTTTCCAATGCCCCCTTTACCAGTTGAGCTTCACCTGATATAAACTTCAGCACATCCAGAGCTCAAACATCCTCATCTCATTCTGCACAAAGTCCTGCTCGCTTATCACTCCTGTCCTTGCTGACCTCCACTGTTCCTTAGTGCATTGATTTCAAAATCCTTGCTCCAGTCCAGAAATCCCTCCACATCTTCCAGGCTTAGAATTCTGATCACAACCCCCACTCTTCCAACTGGAATTGACTGTGCATTCATCCTTTCCTCTTCTGTAAAATTGGTGGCAGAACCTTCAATCATCAGGAAAAACATCCCCTAAATCATTCACCTTTTTACTTTACCACTGTCCCCCTTCAATAGCTTCCTTAAAACTTATTTTCTCAAATAGGTCCTCAGCCACAGTTTTCCTCTTAGGTCTGATCCCCAAAAGTGTGGTCAATTTTTTGCAATGTTGAAGGTATTATATAAATGCAAGTTGTAATCACCCTCAGTACGAAATCAAGATCAGTTTTATGTTGTGGTGGATGCCAACCAGTCACTGGCTTGAGACTGCCCAACCATATTACATAGGACTCTTGCAACTGATAGAGGAGACTTTCATGCCATCAGCCTGAGCTGGATTCAATTCAGGTACTGGAGCTGACCTGCTGCACCAACCACAAGTTGTTAGTACTTCAATTAAAAAACAACAATGAAACCTGCACATACTGTTTGTATGGGAAAGGAGCAGTACTGAAAAGAAACAATTTTCCTTTTGAACCTGAGAAGCAAGAAATACTGGACTTGCCTGAACTTTAATGTAATTGAAATAAACTTTTATTGAAGAGGACAGTAACACTGAACAAAAAAAGTTACATAAAAAATTACAATAGATTTAGTAGAAGAATCTATAGGATTTTGTTAACGAATCCTGTTTTTTTTGTGATACTGTAGATTTGATTTTCAATACATATTAAGACTGGGAAACATCCCACTGGCTGACAGCATGGGACAAACCACAAGATGTTGCCAGGTTGATGTAATGTTAATGTGTAACTAACTGCTTGTTGAGAAATCCTTCTGGATACCTTTTTACTGGCTTGCATGTGCAAGCTATAGGGGAAGGATACATTAAAAAAATTAAACTTTTCGTAAAGGAGGATTCTTGCAGCAAAAATCAAAACTATAACAATCACAATTTCTCTTTTGGAGGCATATTCTAAGAATATTTAGAATTTAGAAATGCACAATAGTTGTGTCTTTTTCCAATTTTTAAACTACATTAAAAAAAACACCTGTAACATGTGGCCAAAGTAATGCACATTGTGAGCACTTTGAAAATTTATTGTCCCATAATATTGTGGGATCACGTCAGCTGAGGAAGGACAGGAACAAATACACTTCCTTTTCATTTCATGTTGAGACAGGGTCCCAAATGCTTTCATAGAAGTATCATCTAGCAGTCAGTTATACACAAGGTGTCAATTAAGTACAGCAATACTTCTGTACAGAATTACACAGCCAATTTTTTTTTGCACGTTACTATGTAGCATTTTTATTGATGGGAATTTTAATTGAATGCTTAATGTGAACACAGCAAAATTCAATCAAATGTATATGGGTGAAAAGGTATTTTTAAAGCCACAAATATTTCAGTGCCGAAAATGATTGCTAGGATTTTTATGGACAATCAAAACGTCTGCCCAGTTACACAAAACTTTGGATCAGACTGCCCAGGGACAACAAAATTCAACAAGTCAACTGGCAAATACATTTTCATTTTAACAAAGAATCAAGTTAATTTTTTTGTTACAAGAATGGACCGAGTTAGAAATTCTTACAAGTTATGAACACATTTACAAAAAAAATTCAACAAATATTAACCCTCTTGAGGACTGCAGTAACAATTCTGCACCAAGATTACAATTTGTCTTATTCAGAGAATACTTGGAATTTAAGAAATGTTCTGAGGCTCTGTGCATGTCAATCATAATGTGCATCACATGTCAGACATCTAAAGCTAGTTTGAAGGCATTATATATTGATGCATATTTAGAAAGCTGTAAAGCACATTCCGTCAAAAGAGACATGTTCAGGTTGAAGCTTTAAACTGAAAAGCTGATTATGGTCTGCCTGGGTGAAAACTGTAAACTGCCCAACAATTTGCTGGAGTATGACAACCTACTGAAGTGCAATGACCACAAAAATGCTGCCGCAGTTTCAAAGTTGCAACAATGGAGGATGATTCAGTAACGTAGCAGTGGAGCCCCAGGGCTGATGATTGCTCAGACACAATACTGAAGATTCTGAACAAACAAGTGAATAATTGCAAAACAACCAAATCTCATTCAGTACTCAAGAAGGTTAATACAGAAGTTATCTCCTGGGAAGTCAGCATTGAAAGAGTTAAAGATATTTCCCAGCCTAATATGAAAGCTGGACCGGGTATGTAAAGGATACACAACAGGAAAGAGAGGGAATGCAGTTTATCCCACAAATAAGAAAGATCCCATAATTCATACGTTTCACTTAGGTAATCAATGGGATGATCTTAACACCCACCCTTCCTGACAGAGCTGTTTCAGGTGACATTAACAGCCAGATTATAACATTTCTGTGTGTTGGGTCCCAACGGCCTATGTAACTGAAGCAGCTCTATCGCATATTCTGTTTATACCACAGGCAGAAAATGTAGACATAAACTATTATATTTATTAAAAAAAGTTGCTTTTCATTATGTGGAAACCTGCACCAAAGCAGTTAAGATTCATTATGACGTCACTGGCATGGCACAGAAGTGCATTGATACTGCAACGCACTGTGCTATGGATTGGTAGGACACAAATAGCTTGCCACTCTCCACATGGTGAATTCTCAAACTCAGCCATGCAGTCATGGAAGCATTCAGTCAAGGTCAGGCACTTTTCCAGAGGGAGGGAAAATTCAGCTGGCAAGTCACCATCACAGCTGCTCTCCAAACATCTGGATCAAGAGTGACCAGAGACCTAGAGATAGGTCTGCTGGTCATTTTTTTGGCTAGGGAATGGTGTATGGTGCAAGGAGCCATAAAAGTGGGAATTTCACTATTTCACATGAAAACTGTTAAGTTGCCAGAAAGGTGAATATGACATCATAAAGAAAGTGATATTCAATGGCAGTGGAATAAATTATCCAATGGGTTAAATCACCACTTTTGTGATATATAAAGCAAGAGAAATGAATACTGTCATTTGATCCTCTCCCACACAGCTCAGTATGGCTTTCTCAATTCTCAGGATATAACATAACCTCACTGCTGACCTACCACATTGCTGCCAATATCAGGTAAAAGAAAAAAAAATCCCCAGTTTTAGTAACTCGTACCCAAGTTGAGCTTTTACCGATGTAAAAGGTCAACTTTGGTACAAGTTACTAAAACTGGGGATTTATTTTTCTTTTACTGACGTAAAAAAGGTCAACTTTCTACATGGTTAATTAAAAAATTAGAAAAAATGTTGCACGGCATGAAGCTCATCTGAGGTCACTTTGGAGATTTATGGATTGCCATTTGGCCATTTGAGTGGGAGATTGTTTAATAAAAAGTATAATGGATTAAAAAAACAAAAACACATCAGTGGCCTTCATTATGTGACTTACAATCCACAATACACCCGGCAATTGGTTCCACGACTGCCTGCACAGACGGTATCACTGTTGGATTTCAATTAAAACTAGTTTTTGGTGGCTGCAAAATCTTAGTTATCCCTCAGTCATGCTAATGTCATAATCACACTTAATGGAATTCATTAATAAAAGTGTTAGTTAAATAATGACGCACTAAAGAACCAATGTTTTTCACCATCATTTTAAATTAAGATTTTGTCTTTTACAAAAGCTGCTTGTGAAGTTCTTGTAACCCTTTAATGAAGGCCAGTGATCTAACCTAAGTGACCTCAACAGCACAATAACAGGTAACATCTAAAAATACAGGTAACACACATTTATGATCATTTCAAATTCACACTCATTTCCTCTGAAGAAAAAGGCAACAAGCGATAGCAGAGACCCTCCCTCTAAATGTATAATCGCAACACTAATGCATATGTTACATTGCGGTATGCTAAACATTAGTAATAAATAAGAATTAACTTTCAGAAATAACCACAAAATAAAGGCTCATTTTTTCCATTAAAAATCCAATTTTGATAACTGCTATTAAGACAATTTTTGAACATTTTTAAAGTGTACTGTCAAGCATGTGCAGCAGATATAATGTAACCAAAAGCAGTATTTTCTTTATGCAGCATATGAAGGTTACTGAGGTGCAGTGTTTTTTTTTCTTATCCCAAGCTTCCTTAAAAACAGAACGCTCACCATACACAACCACCAAATCTAATAGTTTTCATCTTTCATATAGCCTTCTCAGCTACGAAGGAAACTGTGCAAGACTTCTCCTTGAGCTTGACACAAATGCTGTTCTGTGCTAGGCTAACAGGAGGTATGCTTGCTGTGAGATGAGACATAGGAGGTCATTTATTTTCCCTTTTCCTTCTCTTCCTCCCCAGGATATGATTCTTCTTTAACATAAACTGAATGCAAGTGAAGCTGGTGGATTTAAGTTTCAAGTAGCACTGGAACTCAAACTCCCAACCACATGGTTGTAAACAGTGTTCACGATGGGATTTAAAAAAAAATAAATCCTTCTTCATAAAATTCTCATTTAACAAAACATTTTACTCTATTTAATACAAGCAACATACAATGAACAAATTCTCATGACGGTTCAATTTTGATTTACTCTTCTACATTTCATTTTTCTCTCACTCCTATTTCCATAATTTACATTTCCACAAATTCAACATCTCCTCCTCCTCCTCCTCTACTACTTAAATAGGAAGCTGGCCAAATTTAAGCTGCTTACAATTAAAAGCTAATAAGGATGATGATGGGGAATGAGTACCTTAACAATTATGTGACTGCCCTGTCCAAACCTCTCATTGTTTATCTTGCTTTAATAATTAACAGTTTAATGTACTGTACTCTAACATGGTATTGTTGATACTTTGCTCGAGTTAAGATTCTTTCGCTAACTACAGAAATTTTTTTCAAAAAATGGTCAATCCAGCCAAAATATGATTAAACCATCAAAAATCTAATAGTACTCACATCTGCTAACAGAAAATATATTAAAAAAATTAAGCACAATTCCAAGTACATCAAAAAAATTGAGGGAAAAGGTACCCAGACAGAGTAAGAAACCAGTCTGAAATGTTGAGTTTTGAACTTGAATTTGATAAGTCACATCACATGATGTTAATTATTTTAGGGGAGAAGGTGGTGGAGTTACCCAATTATTACTTCAGTTTCCTAGGAGTGAAGAAAAAAAACTGCCAGTTTACTTTACAGGGAATGACTAACACAAACAATCCAATTAGAACAAACTGCAGAAAACAATTGAAATAAATATTGCAAATAATTTTTTTCTAACCTCTCTTGGTAAAAGTATTGACTTTTTGTACCTTGCCCAAATGGCCATTATTCATGTGTGAACCTGGAGACAGAATGCTGCCAAACTGTTCATCCATTAGGAATATTACAACAGAGCCTGGTCCTGTCCTCATATCCACACATTTGCACTAACAGCAGAGGTAGCAGACGATAGTGATCAGAAGCAATAACCTTGGCTGATTTTCCCCTCTCTAATCCACATATGTTGAGGCCAATTGTAGCACCCCTATTAAATCCCAGCTGAGATCATCCAAAAAACAGAATCAAAGTAGGGACTTTGCCGTTCTGCACGGCTCAGCTGCTCACTGTGCTACTGGAAGAATGCAAGATATATTCATTCAATAAAACTAAAGCCAACATCAATGAAAGGGATGATATAGCATTTCTCCTACTGGTATGTCATCAGAGTTAGAAGCAAATACAGTCAACTTGTTTAAGATGGATAACTTTTGAATGTACTACCCACAAACAAGTAAATCTTCCAGTTCACTGGCTCACCCAGGTCTGTTCTTTTGAATTAGAATTAAATTGAGAGTGCCAAAAGAACTAACATGTAGTTCTCAGCAAGTGAAATTCTGGTTCTACCAGTGAGCACACTTAAGCATTTTTGTCAAGAGGCTTCTTTCATATTTTTTATATAAAATTATAAACAGCTCCTTTGTTTTTAAATAAAAGATTATTCCATGAATCCATCTCCACAAATAAAACATTCATAAAATGTGAAGGGAGCCAAAGGAATTGTGTGTATACATTTACATGTAAATATATGTTCACCATTTCACAAACTAGAATTCTGTCTCCCACACTTCCATCTGTTTACTGAAAATAATACCATCTCTAACCTGGAGACAAGATGATATAGGCCTAACAGGAGCAACTATAAAACAAAGCATTTGTTAAAGTTACAGACAGATCATAATTATAACATATTGCATTCAGTAACATATCAGTTACACTTCATAACACTCATTAGGCCTGTATCACTCATCCCTCCCTCAGACATGAAGTTTGGAGGGGAAGGGGTAGAACTCAAATTTGATGTAAAAACGTTTACAAATAGGAAATATTCTCAATCTTGGAGATGGATTTTAAAGAAATGTAGTCAATTCACAACAATCATAGCCCCTATTCTGTGCCTTTTTATGGTTAGGTTGTGTATTGAGAGTGTTCTTCAAAGCTTTTTGTATTATAGTCCCCATCTTGGTCCTGACTTAGAAGAAACTGCCATTAAATACATCAGCTACAGGTTACTGTCATATTCTTGGCATTATATAAAACTGTTTCAGCCACATAATGAACGAAAAAAAAACAATTCTACAGCACCAGCTTCTGTAAAGGCACTTTCTAAGGACTGTCCTTCAAAAAAATAATTAAAATGGATCAGCATAAATGCTGAAACCACTCCTTTCCTATAGCAATAGACCAGTACAAATACCAGATCTGTACCGTCACAGTCAGTGCCCATACCAAAACATTAATGGCACAGGTACTAGCCCTGTACAGCACAGGTATTCAGTATAATCAGTTCCAGCACTTATTACAGATGTAGTGGTACAGATATTGCATCTAGTGGTACCAGACCTGTGTTGAGAGAAATCATTCCAGTACACTAAAACAGTGGATGCTATGCTAGTAAAAACCCCTGCATTACTACAAATACTAGTACCAAGAGGTACCAAAGATAGATATAGCATGTATTACTTACTGCCCGGAACCTGTACCTGATCGACAGATTCTAATACGGTGGTATTGATACAGGCAACCAGTCAGGTTTTCATGTGCACCAATTCTTTTGGTTTGCTGTGTCTCCCAGTACAACAAGTTAATTATACACTAGTACTAAAACTAAAATCAGTAGGTAATGTTTTGAAAAAATAACAGTAAGGGGCTTGGAAAGAGCTGGGCTGATTCAATTTTTATACTGGTCAATCACTACACTCTTCCCTTCACTCTTGTAAATAGGAATCGTGAGCACCTCTTCAATTCCTAGTGCAGTTATTGTCTGACACTGATTAACAAATAGCAGCTATCGGTCTCACTGCCCTCCCAACGCTGGTACATAATGACGTTCGTCTGCAAATGCAGTCGGCACTTTATGCAGGCATTCACAAACTGAGCTGATGGGTACGGTACAGGGACAACACGCCCCTCCTCATACGAAACCTCTATTTTACAGATTGATGTTACTGAAATGTCTGTCTGACTGATAAATATGCAGTACAAGGAAGCATTCTGTTTAAATGCTATCAGGTTGTAAAGTTGCAAGAGCAGCATTACATGTACATCATTATTGTACATTGTCTAAAGTAAACAGTGGTGTTTTGAATTGTGATCCAGACTTGGTATTGGCTCAATTAAATTAGATCTACAGAGACCAAATGGAACATGACAAAGGCACCAAGTATCGTATTAAAAAGTCTTGGTGTGGGGCTTGACTGCAGAACTCTCCTCCCCCTTAAATATAACTCATAAGGAGCTGGCGATTTGATTTGAAAAATGTCACATGATTCAATGACTGTGTGAGGGCTGCACACCTTATATAAGATTAGCCCTAGTAAATGTTATTAAATCTTAGAAATGCTGAGCTGATTAGGTGGGTAATTCTAAGGGAGACAAAAGGAAAAACATTTAAAGTTATATGCAATTAATGTATACATCTCTTTCATTATGCATCAAAATTTCTTGGAGTGGTGGTGGCGGAAAAGAGGCAAGAGAATACATCTGTGATGATCATGGATTCTGACAACCCTAGGTACATGCATGGTTCCTTGATAATCAAGTAGAGGAAAGTAATTTCGATCACAATGAAGAATCTGTCCATAGGCTTGGGAGAGCAAATGTTCTCTCTGTGGCCAGGTCCTAGAGACTTGAAAACAAAATCTGTCTTAGTTAGAAGTGAGAATCAGAATAAACACTTTTCCACCACTTGACCTGAGTGGTAAATGAAAGCAGACAGGGTGTAGCAACCTCCTACAACAGCATAAGAACAGTGGATTAAAATGGTGAGATTCCATCTCATTTGGAGTGCTTTGATACAGTTTGGTAAATATTCTGTTGAGACAGAAGTCTATTTCTAACTGAATCTCCAGACTGTGGAACAAGACCTGCTGGTTCTTGTGATTGTTGATCTATTTCAAGAAAAGTTGGGGAGAATACATACCAATGCAAATTATACATGGTCTGTTGGAACAAGTGGACAGAATTTGCCAAGATAATTTTCATTTTAAGCTTTACATTCCCTTTGTTTGTGGTGAGTTATTCACTTGATATCCAACCAGCTGCTGACCTCTCCCTGGAGAGATCAATAGTTCACATTACAAGCCTGCATTGGCTTGGTTATTTTGTTTTCCCCATGTAGTTCCAGTACATGGTTGTTTTGTCCACCCAAACACTTTTTCCATGGAGAATGTATTGAAGGATAGCCAATACTTTGTAAATGATGAGAGCTCCAATGAAGATAATGATACTTCTGCTCCAATTTCAACCACTGACTTAGAACCATCTGATGGCCTTTGAGGTCTCTCACCTCCTTAGTAACGGATTTGAAAGTGATGTGATATCCATAGCAGAATGTCGACAGGATCTATATACTATGCAAGAATGAAATTGCCACGTATACAACTTTAGTTCATCGGATGCCAGTGTGAACATCAATGTAACCTGGAGGAGACGTGTGGAGGCAATGATTTTAACTGCAGAATATAGTCATGGCCGGAACTATTTGTCCCCCAAAACACTGCTCCATGAAGAGAAGTTCATTAATATTTTGGAAGAATATAATCAGTAAATGAGCTCCAAAGAAAAAAATGTCCTTAAAAAACACTCTTGCAGAAGATGCAGATGGTCTTTCCAAAATAAAGACTCCCCTGAATTGGGGAGTACTCCTGACCAAAATCACATAACCCATCACATGATCTGTAGAACCCAAGTAGTTATAGTTGCTCATTCTCAAAACAAAATTCTCCGAGAGCAACATGCCCTGACCAGTTATTTGTGGAGCTTATGAAAAAGAACCAATAGCATCTGATTATAAAAGGAACAGTAAAAGTGACATCTCATGAGGTATTTTGATATTTTTAAGATCTTCCAGGCCATTATGTACATCCACAGCTGTAACAGATCTGCACATGAAAAACAATATAAAGGAGCAACATTCCTTTGACTTTGTGTAGTACTAGCTCTGTATACACTGAAATTGGTGGTGAAATCAGCACCATTTAAGATCTAGAGTTTTTTAAAAAACTATTACAAAGATGGATTTATTTCAAGATCATTAGTCTCTTCTCAAACAAGACATTATTTGTAGATGATTAAGACCAGTTACTGCCATTCATTTTTGATTGTGCTGAATTACACTATGTAATTTCAATCGGAAGTATCTGTGCAAAGCACTTTTTGTTTCACTGGAAACAGCCAATCAATTTTTTTTTGGTATTGTGAACTGTCTAAGAGCTTCCAATCTATCACAGGAGGCAACACAAGAAATTTGCAGGAAAGCTATAATATTGCGCTACTCTCTGAAAATCAGGTGAGCAACTTGGGATCCTAGCAGGAGTGCATGTCTTCATTCGGATACATCAATAAGTAAGGATGAATGACGGAGGTTTAATGTAGCTGTAATTATATTTGGGCAGTCTCTTTGAATGCAAGGAACTCAATGCAAAATTCGGACTGCCCACGACAACTACAACTGGAAAAGAAGTGGGCAATATGATTGTACACTTATGTTTCCAAAATTTCCCAGCATAAAGGGCAGAAAAGCATCATGTAATGGACAACCTCATCACATATAAAATGCATAAATACTCATGTACTATGCAGCCCTTCTGTATAGTCCAGAATGGGTAGCGAGGAAGATTGATTAAAAAAAGTTATTTAATTGTTATTCGCCTTTCCAAATTAATAAAACTATCATAAAGACCTTTTAATCAACTCAGTTTGATTTAATCTGATTGTAGTTCATTATGAAGGGGTGGAAGGAATGGAGATCAAGTTGATAGGCTTTTCATATTTAATTGCTGTGACCATGCCTGAAGAATCAGTTTGGACACAATCAGAACTACATTCCTTTTTAAAGCTGGAATATCCTTTGAAAGTTTGCATGAGAGACTTGGAGAGTATTAGCCCTTATCATATTTGAGGCAAGAGGCGGAATAAATTGGAAAATATTTTAGTTTGCTTTATAATCGAATGACACTAAACAATGAACCTGCTTTTTGTGAAAGGGGAGGAAAATTCTGCAGTTGTTTCTTTGTTTCCATAAAGTTCTGGCTACTTCTTGTTCTGTAAAAGTACAGATTTTTCACGTAGAGGAGAGGCGGTTTTGTTGGGCTGGGACACAGGCAATGCCCATCCATCAAGAATGCTGCAGCATTTCGTATATTGCGGTTCGAGCCAGTGCAATGACAACCGTTAGATAAAATATGCAGTTCATGAGGTTTTACAAAGTGCAAACAACGTCATGAGATTTGTATCAATGAAACAAGTCAAACTGTTTTATGAAAAATTTCCAAATAAAAAAAAATTGGTATATCATCTTAAAATGGAATGACTGAAATAAAACTGAAATATATTTGAAAAAAATTCACATTTCAGTGATTAGATGTGTAAATTAAATAAAGTAACGTCCTAATAAAGTAACATTAAAACGTCCCAGCCCTACTTTTTTTTTGCATTCAACTTTTTTTCTTATTAAAACTGATAAGGTTCTGAAGTGCGGAGGTGTCCACTCTCCCACGATTATAGTGGTACAACTGCTGCTCCAGTACAGCGTAGGACACGGGCTTTCTTACCAACCGCTTATTGCACTAACGGTAGCAATGTTCTGTCAGTATACAACACGGTTACATTCCAGAACTAAATAAAATTGTGCTACTATATTTTAATGTAAATTCATATTAAATTAAGCATTAATTTTTTTCTAATAAATATAAGGATGCTAAAACCAAAAAAAAGTCACATTTAGTTGTGAGCTAGCAAGTAAACAATAACAAAAAAAAACAGCAAACATTTCTACATTAAACAGAGCCCCCAACTCTTGGAATTTTTCAAAAGTCCCTCTTACACCATCATTTCTCAGGCTCATTTAAGTCCCAGATTTTACCTTCTATAATGGTATACAAAATTCCACCGCTCTGTTTATGAAGTTTACCCATAACTACTAGCTATGCTCAATAGTCAGTTGACTTAATTGACAACTTAACCAGTAAATGGAATTTGAACAGTGGCACGTCGGAGGTGGGACATTTTGGACCTCAAGAAGCACAGGTGGGAACTCCTTAGAGAATATCTTTTCAAGCACCTCTTCCTCTCCCACTCCAATCTTCCCCCCCCCCCCCACCCAAGTTGAGGACTCTGAGTGAATGGCTGGATTTCTGACCTAATTAGCAACTATTTTTGAGATCCAAGGTTTGTGGAACTTCTTTTCTTTGTTCCTTGATAAAGATGAGTTTTGTGCTGCCAAACACTGAGGTAAAGGCAAAAAGGAAACTATACTGAAAAAAAGAAAAAGGAAAGACACAGACATGAGGTCTGACGGAGCACACGCGCACACACATACACGCACACACACAGAGCAGTTGGCTGGTTTCATATTGCATAATAGTGCTATGATCTTCGTAGGTAAACAATCCCTTTCCGTCAGTTTATGAAACTATTGTCTCCGCACAGTGAAAGTTACAGTATGGCTGGAGACATCGCCGGTAAACTGACCCCACTGGAAATGCAGGCTGTGATCTTCGGTTCCTTCTGGAGAGAATTTCCCAAACTCAAGCGAAGTACATTGTGCGTAAGGTGTCCTGGTGGATCTGCACAGCCTTGGCGAGAGCCTGGGGGTCACGTCCATTGCTCTGTCCAGAAACGTGACTGCCTTCAGCGCTGTGAATAGTTGGAAAAAGATAATCAGAACCTGACAAACTCTTAGCTCAATAGCTGCATTGTCTTAGTATTTAATAACAAAAAGGTAGTAAACTAATATATTCATGTCAATGCAGAATATAAATTACAGCCTCAAAACATATTGTCTACTTGTGACTATGTTGCACTGAGCGTTATTGACCTGAGTATTGTTGCAAAAGTTTAATGTGAAAAATTCATTTTTCCCCCAAAATCATAAAAGTTTTGATTATCCAGACGTAGAAATACACAAGGAGTTTCTTTATTTGTTGTAAGTTTTGACATCAGTCTATTTTTGAACTTCGCATAAGTACTATAAAATATTTAGATGAACCCAGCTCATGTAGCAGTCAAAAAATAGATGTCCCACTGTCAAGGGTTTTCTGTTACTTTTGGAAAAGGATGAAAGGAAACTAATGAAAAGCAAAAAAAATGCAAACAATGTAAGGGTGCCATGTATAGGGAAAGGGTAATTGTATATAGTAGGAAGAAGAACTTGAAAAATCAAGTGTCTATCAGACGTCCTTTGTTTTCTAATTTTGCTCTTGAATGTGGAGAATAGGTCTTAAACATGATACTCTAATTTTTCCTGTTTGATAATGAAAGACTTAAGTTAACACTGATTTTCAATACAATTGGTTAGAGTTTTAAGGTATACGATGAAAATCAACAGTCTCCCTTTCCTCCTCTTCTCCAATATCCCTAGTCCAATTACATCCCACCGTTAAGCTTGCATCAGCTAAGGACCAGTTTTTCTTAACTTCCATGTGCATTGCCAAAGTCTGTGGCACTTCCAATTTATGAGAGTTTCATACTTCTGAAAACTCCCAAAGCACTGTTAATGATGGAGTATTTATTGCTTGCATTTTTTTAAAATGGAACTACTGAGAAAAATCCACATTCATGTACTATGGTAACAATAGCAGAGGGTCCATCAAAGAGTCACAATATATAGTGCTCCTTACCTGTCATGCTCTTTGTCCACCAGGTGGTACCTTGCTCTAAATGCCACCAGATGTGCATAATAGGCTGGTGCTGGGATAGAGACAGAGCGTGTGCAGCGCACATAAGTGTGACATAGCTGATAGGTAAGGAGCTGAAGTTCGTCCGCAGAGAAGCAGTTGTCATCCCACAAAACATGATAGTGTGAGGGGCGACTCGTACCCTGAAACAGAAATAACGTCAAAACTATTTAATTAGATAATTCTCTCACAAATAGACAGTTGCTTTCCGCCAGGCAGCCTCCTTTAGCTTGGATAGGAGTGTGGTCGAAGTTGCAAACTGGTAAAACTTTAAAAGGGGTTATACATACTAAATGGTAAACTTTTAAAAGAGTAGAGAGATCTAGGGATTCAGCTACACAAGTATTCAAAAGTAGAAGTTAATAAAACTGGGAAAAAAACATGGGATTCTCAGTTTTATAAAGGGGACATTAAGTACAAAAACAAAGAGGTAATGCTAAACCTATACAAATGATTGGTTAGGCTATAATTAAAATATTGTCCAGTTTTGGGTGCCCAAATCTAAGAAGGACGTCAAGGCCATAAACAGGGTACAAAAAAAAAGTTTATACCAGAGAGGGAGGTCTCAGTTCTGAGGAGATACTAGAGAAATTGGAGCACTTTTCACTAGAATAAAAAAAGATTAAAAGGAGATCTTAGAGACATTCATTCAGTGTGTATGTGTAAAATTATTAAGGGTTCTGTTAGGGTAAACAGGGAGAAATTCTGTCCACTAGTCAGCAACTAGAGGACATACAATTAAGAAATTTTACATAGAACGTTGTTAGGACACGATACTGTGGTAGAATTAGAATCCATAATAGCTGTTAAAAAGGTAGGGAATTTGAGAAAGAAAAATTTAAGAGGGTATGGTGAAAGGGCAAGGGGATGGGATTAAATGGATAGCTTTTAAAGAGAGCCAGCACTGCCATGATGGGTCAAATGGCTTCATGGGCTATAAAATTCTACGATCTCCAAGATGCATACGCAAAACTTGTGACAGATATAGGGGCATCAACATTTCTTTCTTACAATATAATGTCCATAAGTAAGGGAGAAATGCATTTATATAGCACCTTATTATGAAATGAAAATGTCTCAAATATACAATGAATTGCTCTTGAAGTGCACTGACTTACGTAAGTAAGTATGGCAGTCATTTTTCACACAGGAAAATCCCACAAACAGCAATGAGATGGATCACTAGTTAATTTGCTTTTGGTGGTAATGATTGAGACAAATTTGCCAAATCACAAGGGAACACCTTGCTCTTCAAGTTGTATGATGGTATTTTTAACGCCAGCTGAACCATTAGAATAGGCAGACTGAAACTCAGTTTAATGTCTCATCCAGAGAAGCAGATAACCCAGAGACTAAAACTAATGCATAAACCGTTGGCTGGTTGCTTAGGATACCATTCACAACAGAGGCAGTTATCTATACGAATACAGAGGTAAACCTGGACACTTTCAGTCACCGAAGTGGTGGGTATAAAAAGCCAAGTTAATCAAAACATTTGGAATATTTCAGCGCTAATTGTTTTATAGAGAGACCATTACAATTTTCCAGAATATCATGAATCCTCAATTTGCAGAATATAGGGAGTTCAGAAATAAATTAAAAAGCAGGACCTCTAAGGTAGTAATCTCAGGATTACTCCAAGTGCCACATGCTAGCGAGAGCAGAAATAGGAGAATAGACCAGATGAATGCGTGGCTTCAGAGATAGTGTAGGAGGGATGGGTTTAAATTCCTGAGGCATTGGGACCGAATCTGGGAAAGATGGGACCTGTACAAGCTGGACGGGTTGCACCCAAGCAGAACTTGGACCAATATCCTCAACGGGGCATTTGCTAGTTCTGTTGGGGTGGGTTTAAACTAGTATGGCAGGAGGATGGGAACCAAAGGGCAGGGACAGATAGGACAAATTCAGACCAGGAATTGGGAAGTAGACAAGCTGTTAGTGATGTACTTAACGACTCAAAGGCAAAAGAGGTAAAAGGTTAAACAGTGTTCAGCACAGGAATTTGACGGGGTTAAAGGGTATATACTTCAATGCAAGGAGTATTGCAAACAAAGCAGATGAACTCAGGGCACAGATAGACACATGGCAGCATGATATCACTGCGATAACGGAAACCTGGCTTAAAGAGGGGGACAATTGGCAGCTCAATATCCCTGGATGTAGAGTTTTCAGGCAGGATAGAGTGGGTGATAAAAAAGGAGGGGGGTAGCATTATTGGTTAAAGAATCAATTACAGTTGTGAGAAGGGATGATACGCTAAATGGATCATCAATCGAGGCCATGTGGGTTGAGCTAAGAAATAAAAAAGGGGCAGTCACACTACTAGGAGTGTACTATAGACCCCCGAATAGCAAAAGGGAGATAGACAAACAAATATGTAGGCAAATTTCTGAGTGCAAAAATAAGAGGGCAATAATAGTAGGGGACTTCAACTACCCTAACATCAACTGGGATTCAAACAGTGTGAGGGGCACAGAGGGCGCAAAATTCTTGATCTGTGTCCAGGAGATCTTTTTTAGCCAGTACGTGACAAGCCCAACAAGAGAGGACTAAATCTAGAATTGCATCCCGAGAAATGAAGATGGGCAAGTAGGTGAAGTGACAGTGGGTGACCATATTGGGGATAGTGACCACAATTCAGTTAGTTTTAGCATTATTATGGAAAAGGACAGTGTTAAATCAGGAGTAAACATTTTAAATTGGGGGAAGGCAAATTTTACAGAACTAAGAGGTGATTTGGCAGAAGTGGACTGGACACAACTATTTGAGGAGAAATCAGTGGCAAGCCAGTGGGAGGCACTAAAAAGTGAAATTCTACGGGTACAATGCAGACACGTCCCCTCAAAAAGGGTGGCACTGCCAAATTTAGAGCCCCCTGGTTGTCTAGTAGTATACGGGGCAAGATAAAGCAGAAAAAGAAAGCGTATGACTGTCACAGAAAATGAAATACAGCAGAGAGCCTAGGAGTACAGAAAGTACAGGGATGACGTAAAAAAGGAAATAAGGAAAGCAATGAGAGGGCAAATATTAGCTAGTAAGGTTAAAGAAAACCCAAAGATGTTTTATCAGCAGATTAAGAACAAGAGGATAGCTAAGGAAAAGGTGGGGCCTATCTGGGATGATAAGGGTAACTTGTGTGTAGAAGCAGAGGATGTGGGTAGGGTTTTAAATGAATATTTTGTCTCTGTATTCACAAAGGAAAGGGATGATCCGGACGTAGCAGTTAAAAAGGAGGTGTGAAATATTGGATAAGGTAAACATAACGAGAGAGGAAGTACAAGAGGGACTGGAATCCTTGGAAGTTGATAAGTCACCAGGGCTGGATGGATTGTTTCCTAGGCTATTGAAGGAAGCCAGGGAGGAAATAGCAGATGCTCTGAGGATCATTTTCCAATCCTCACTAGATACAGGGGAGGTACCGGAGGACTGGAAGACCGCAAACGTAGTACCATTGTTTAAAAAGTGTACGAGGGAAAGGCCGAACAATTATAGGCCGGTCAGTCTTAACTCGGTGGTGGGCAAACTATTAGAATCAATACTGAGAGATAGGATAAACTGTCACTTGGAAAGGCATGATTTAATCAGGGAAGGTCATGCCTTACAAATCTGATTGAATTCTTTGAGGAAGTGACAAGGAGGATTGATGAGGGTAGTGCAGTGGATGTTGTCTGCATGGATTTTGGTAAGGCATTTGACAAGGTCCCACATGGCAGACTGGTCAGAAAGGTAAAAGCCCATGGGATACAGGGAAATGTGGCAAATTGGATCCAAAATTGGCTGAGTAACAGGAAACAAAGGGTAAGAGTTGATGAACGTCCTTGCGAATGGAAATCCGTTTCCAGCGGTGTGCCACAGGGCTCAGTGTTGGGTCCCTTGCTGTTTGTGGTATATATTAATGATTTGGACTTCAATATAGGGGGCATGATTGGCAAATTTTCAGACGACACAAAAATTGGCCATCTATTGATAGAGTCCACAGCTATCCTCTTCACTAAGAAGATATAAATGGGTTGGTGGAGTGGGCGGAAAAGTGGCAAATGGAGTTCAACCCGGAGAAGTGTGAGGTAATGCACTTAGGGAGGGCAAACAGTAAAAGGGAATACGCAATAAACGGGAATATATTGAGAGGGGTAGAGGAAGTGAGAGACCTTGGAGTGCATATGCACAGGTCCCTGAAGGTGGCAGTACAGATAGATAAGGTTGTGAAGAAGGCATACGAAATGCTCTCCGTTATTAGCCGAGGTATAGAATACAAAAGCAGGGATGTAATGATGGAACTGTATAAAACGCTGGTAAGGCCACAGCTGGAGCACTGTGCGCAGTTCTGGTCACCACATTATAGGAAGGACGTAATTGCTCTGGAGAGTGTGCACAGATGATTTACAAGAATGTTGCCAGGGCTTGAAAATTGCAGCTACGAGGAGATTGGATAGGCTGGGGTTGTTTTCCTTGGAGCAGAGGAAGCCGAGGGGAGACTTGATTGAGGTGCACAAAATTATAAGGGGCCTAGATAGAGTAGACAGGAAGTACCTGATTCCCCTAGCGGAGAGTTCAAGAACTAGAGGACATAGATTTAAGCTGATTGGCGGAAGGATTAGAGGGGACATGAGGAAAAACGTTTTTACCCAGAGGGTGGTGGGTGTATGGAACTCACTGCCCGAATTGGTAGAGGCAGGAACCCTCAAACTCTTTTAAAAAGTACCTGGACCTGCACCTAAAGTGCTGTAAGCTGCAGGGCTACGGACCGGGTGCTGGAAGGTGGGGTTAGAACGGACACCTGGTTGTTCCTCGAGCCGGCGCGGACACGATGGGCCGAATGGCCCCCTTCTGTGCAGTATCTTTTCTATGGTTCTATGCTTTGGAGACAACCTATTGATGTTTTGTTTTAAGAAAGAGTTGTAATTGTCTTCTTTCCGATTGGTGAAAACATACACTATTAAAAGTATCATGGGTTTGGTGGACAGGTAGATGTAAATAGCTTAAGATGGCAGCCGTGGCTCAGTGGTAACACTCTCGCCCGAGTCAGAAGGCTGTGATTCAAGGCCCACTCCAGAAAGTTGAACACATAATCTAGACTGATACTTCAGTGCAGTACTGAGGGAGTGCTGCACTGTACGAGGTGCTATCTTTCAGATGAGACATTTACGTCCATCTGAGAGAATGGATTTAAAGATCCCATTGCACTACTTGAAGAAGAGCAGAGGACTTCTCACCTGCATGCTGGCCAATATTTAATCACTAAAAACAGATTATCTGGTCATTTATCACATTGCCTTTTGTGGGACTGTGCTGTGTGCAAATACCTGCCGCACTTCCTTACACTGCAACAGTGGCTACGCTTTAATAGTTCTTAATTGGCTGTAAAGCATTTTGCGACATCCTGAGGTCATGAAAGGCGCAATATAAATGAATTAATTACCCCATTCCTTAATATTTCAATTGCTGAAATTACCTTATGTAAACTTAAATTTCTGTGGTATTTATATACAAGTGACTCTTAATTGCTTCTCAACCTTTCACACTACAATTATTTATCAATGCTATTGATAAACTAGATATGATGCTGAAAAACTAAGCATATTTCTGAATGTCAATTACATATAAATTGAAGTCATACATAAAAGAAGTCTTATGACAGCGTTGGACATCACACATTTTTCAGTGCTCAATAAGTTACTCCAGAAGGTGTTTCCTTTTGAAGATTTCACAGGCAAAAATGAAAGTTACAAGAGCTTACTCAAAGAAAAAAAGACTTTTGTTGTGCATCAACTGCACATCTTATGGCAGACAGCAGGATGTGTCTGCCATCTGCTCAGTTCTCCAGTTATTTATCCCTCCTTCCTCTTAACTGAACAGATATTTGTAAACATGGGATCAATTGAGAGAAATATGTCCACACACTTCTCGCTTTTATCCCCCAGGAATAAAAAATTTAAGTGATCTAGCATTCATTCCATACCTGTATCCCAGCATGGCTGCAGAGATAAAAATCAAACTCGTATGGGTGGGTGATATCTGTGTCTACAGTGGTTCCTGCTGGAATATTTCCACTTCTCCCAACCTTTGGGAAAGAGACAGTAAACAAAATAAATCTCATTACCTGGACTCAAATATTATGTACAAGTTCACATTAGGTTTTCTATAAGGAAAACCTGTTGGGTTTAATGGCCATTTAAAGAGTCAATTCATTTTACACAATTCCTTTCCCCAAACCAAATGAATCACAGGTGATTAAGGTGCTAGTTCTTACCCTCTCGTTTTTATCAGCACAGAACAGTCGTGTGTGATGACGTTTCTGTACCACAATGTATGTGATGCCAGGCTGATAGTCCTTCTCCAGACTGATGCAGGCCTCTCGAATTGCCAGTAGCTCACAATACAATACCTACAGCACAAGAACAAATAGAAGTACGATTGGTGAGAAATGTCCCACTAAATCTAGTCGCTTCATAAAGATCAAGGATGCTGCTGCCCCCGAGCTAAACAAGGGTGGAAAAAGGATTGTATTTCATCATAACAGCAAACCTGCGGAGAGGTGTACTGTACAACTTTGCTATCGCAAGATATCGTCACACACAGAGTGCTGGATGCAGCCCAGGATTTTCAAAGCATATCAGTGACAGAAAAGTAGCACAATTTAACCTGAATTGGTTCGAGTTAATTGTGATAACATAACCTGCAAAATATTTTTGCCACTGACTAAATTAGTTTAAAGTTTGCATTGAATCAGTTCTGAACTGAAGATACAATTGAATAAAATAATTATCTGCAAATTACACTGACCTGACGGAACTGCCCCTCAGAAACACCATCACGGTAAAATATAATTCGTGTGGGCTTAAAGCGAGTTGATTTGTAAAACTGGATGAGAAGTTCTCGAACCATGGAAGCCAGGTCTTGGATTATCTCCTGTCGAGGTCTCTGAACACGCACAGTGGCACAGTAACGACTAGGGTGGGCATCCATACTGCCTACAACCTAGAAATAGCAATAACACAATTACATATGGACTGACTAAGACACTGAAATTCCGTTTATGAATAATTGGGAGCTGAAAAATAAAAGGCTTCTGAAAGCCAGGCTGGCATTTACAGGAGTGGAGATACAAGTGCCCACTCAAGTCAGAATTTTAGAGCGTCTTTACATGAAAACTTAAGCGTCGGTGTGAGGTGAGTTGCACTTTCCACCAAAAGTAAAGTTGTAATGTAAATCCATAAATCCAGCCTCAAATTGACTCCAAAGAGAAGTGACGAGAGGGGGCATCCTCAGTGCTTCCATTGGACCTCCTGGACACACCTTTTAGATCCACGTACAAGAAATGTTTCTGCCTCCACTGTTCAAATATTTAAAATGTTATTGCTGAAAGAGGTGCTGTACACATGTGTGTAACTACGCATACAAACCTCTATCCTGAGCAAACCACTTGGACCTCCCAATTTGAGTATAGCATGCCTGGAACTGATGCATTCTTGTATTCCCCCTCCCCCCACCCCACAAGATGACCCAAAGTGGGCTGCCTTGCTGTTAATAGATCCTTCAGCTAGCTGATCAAATTCCAAAATATGCCTGGAAAATTCAAGTGGCAAGTGAGAAAGAGCCCAGCCCATCCTTCCCTCCACAAGAGTACACAGTACACAAGACAGCACTTGTGTATAGTGCACCTTTTTTCCCCACTTCAGAAAGAATTCTTGCCAAAAATGTGCATCCATGAACACCTACAGCAGCGATGGAGGGTTTCTTGCCATCTCCAGCCGGTGGGTGTGTGACATCAGCTCCCAGGAAAATCACAGGCTGCTGGAATACAGATGGTCTGCAGACACAAAATGAAGAAAACAGGCAGTTCTTAAGTGGTTTGTTCCAAATAGGAACAGATTTAACAAAATTGCAGCTGCATTTTGTTTTTGCAAAATTAACTTGTACATCAATAGCACAGTCTGGTCAGAATATAAATCTCTACTTGCAAATTATTTAAAACATTTTTGGCTAACAGGATTATCCTAATCCAAACATCCCATCTTTACTACAAATTTAATTTCATGGTTGAGTCTGGTACGTGTAATGTATATTCCACTGGAATTCAATTCCAGCATAAACACTTACCTCTGCAGACATCAGTTTAATGCTAGTGAGATTCTGGAGTCAGTAGAATACAAACTGGTTGAAAACCTTATTTAATATGTGCAACTGATGTCGGAGATTCATCTGATATTGGATACAGACCAAGCAATCATTTTATATATGAAACAAGGCATTTATCTGACCAACTCTTCGAGCTGCCCGACAGCAAAAACACTACCAAGGAGCTATCAATAGCAGCATTTATTCTTCTCCCATCTTAAAATGTGTTCTTTCATATTTCTTCACGTTCTTCAACTCCATTTCCCCCCCCCCTTTCATTAGTGTGATTCATGACTTTCAGTCCCACAATACTGAGGGTTTCAAGAGTACCCTCTATTGTTGGACTCAATTCAAGTCAATTTTTTTTTAAAGTTCTTCTGTCAATACATCTTGATTTTAGCAAGACGAGTTCAGATTTCCTTCTTACACCTCTTGATGGCTGTAATTTTTTTTTACCAATATAACCTTTTTATCTTGTCCAATTTTCTCCCCATACCTCTTCTTGTACCTTAAGAAAGATGACAGAGAGAAACCAGGAAATTATAGACCTGTTAGTCTAACATCTGTTGTGGGGAAGTTACTGGGATCCATAATTAAGGACAGCGACTGAGCACTTCGAGAAATTTGACCTGATTAGAGAGATTTGATTGGATTTGTAAAGGGTAGGTCATGTCTAATGAACTTAACAGAATATTTTGAGCAAGTAACTAAAGTAGTAGACAGGGGAATGTCTATGGATATAGTTTATATGGACTTCCAGAAGGCATTCGATGAGGTTCCATGTAAGAGACTGTTAGCTAAAATTAAAACTCATGGAATTGAAGACAAAATTATTGACCTGGTTAGGAGATTGGTTCAGCTGTAGAAGACACAGTCAGGATAATGGGTATGTACTCAAATTGGAATGAAGTGACTAGTGATGTCCTACAAGGGTTTGTGCTGGGGCCTGAACTATTCACTATATTTATTAATGACAATAGAGAGCCATATATCCAAGTTTGCCAATGACACAAAGATTGGTGGCATAGTAATTAGTGTAGACGGGAGCATAAAATTACAAAGAGACAATGACAGATTAAGTGAGTGGGCAAAACTGTGGCAGATGGATTTCAATGCAGGCAAGTGTGAGGTCATCAATTCTGGACCAAAAAAAAGAGATTTGAGTATTTTTTTTAAAATGGTGAAAAGCTAGGAGCAGTGGAGGTCCAAAGAGATTTCGGGGTCTATGTACACAGATCACTAAAATGTATTAGTCAGGTACAAAAAAAAAAATCAAAAGGCAAATGGAATGTTCGCCTTTATAACTAGAGGGCTAGAATATAAAGGGGAGGAAGTTTTGCTACAGCTATACAAATCCCTGGTTAGGCCACATCTGGAGTCCTGTGTACAGTTCTGGAAACTGCAGCTTAGAAAAGATATATTGGTCTTGGAAGGAGTGTAGTGCAGATTGACTAGAATGTAACCAGGGCTACCAAGGGTTAGATTACGAGAAATTACATAAACTAGGCTTGTATTCCCTGGAATATTGAAGATTAAGGGGTGATTTGATTGAAGTTTTTGGGATTTTGAAAGGAACTGATAGGGTAGACAGAGAAACTGGTGGGGGAGTCTAGGACAAGGGAACATAACCTTAAAATCAGAGCCAGGCCATTCAGAAGAGAACTTAGGAAACACTTCTTCACATAAAGGGTGGTAGAAGTTTAGAGCTCTCTTCCCACAAAAAGCTGTAAATGCTAGCTCAATTACTAATTTTAAATCTGAGATTGATAGATTTTTGCTAACCAAGGATATTAAGGGATATGGATGGAATTGATGTACAGATCAGCCATGGTTCACTGAATCGTGGAACAGGCTCGAGGGGTTGAATGGCCTGCTCCTGTTCCTATGTTCTGGGGTTCAGTTTCACGGGTATAAAAAGACCTTCACTAGCTCAGCCTTATAACACTTTTCGTGCATGGACTCAGACAGTCAGTGTCAGTAGGTTATTCAATTGTACGTGCATCACAACTGAGCCCGACCCCGTCGTCCTCCAGTGATCACTGGATCACGATCTGAGGGAGGAACCTCAGGTGATTTTTCCTCTCTAGCTGGGGACACTTCGGCCAATAGCGGCATCCCCACTGCCTCCTGTTCAGAGATCAGCATAGTCTGCAGGATCAGAGATCAAACCTGGATTCTTCCTGGTCTGAATGCTTCATGCATTTAATCACCAAGTTAACACGAGAGCCTAATGCAACTTCTGACGGTACATCCACTGCCTCAAGTTATTCCATTTCAGACTTAGTCAAGAGAAACACAGCCATTGTTGCTCCACGATAAGCTAGTAAGCTGCATACTTTGTATAGAGATGCACCAAGATGACTAATGTTAGTTTACTCTTTAAACCCCAGCAAGGTAGTGCACCCTTCTGCCAATATACCTGGATGAGATCTGGCAAAACATCACTTCTGCAGTAGAGGGGACTTGAGTGTCACGGAACCCTAAGACTCAAACCAGTGAACGTCTGGTCATAAAGCCAATTCTCTCACCGATATTGCCAGCAAAAAATGCTAACTTCACAAAAGGCAAGAAATAACGACAAATCAAACAGATACTGCCAGTAAACCAGAATTAAACTTCACATTCCCTTTAATACCAATCAATGCAAGACTGACTTTAGTGTTGTAACAAAGAAATGCACTTACCGTTGATGAGGTACCAGAATATTGTTGATTCCGCCTAGTTTCACATTGATCTTCAGGCAGAGGTTCGATAACGTCTGTGGAGACGTTTTAACAACATTCTTCACTTGAACACACTGAGTAGCCATCCCCAGGAGTGTATCTCCCACACGCTTCACCTCAGCTAAAAGAAAGGTGAACGCATTAGAAGCTTCTTCTTGGTGTTTATTCGCATACCTCGTTCAGGTTTCAGCAAGTCTTCTCCATCCCCCAAATGAGGGCAATCAGTCTGCCTGTTCCCAGGCTACTCGAGCTTCCACTCAGCTGGTCTTCTGGACGATTAGGAATTTGCAGGATGGGTGCGAGCTTTACTCCTAGCACCCCATGGCCCAGTACATGGGAGCACTAGTGCACCTCCGCAGACCACCACTGCTCCGAGTTGAAACAACTTTGTAATCACCCAAATTAATTTACATAAACAGCTAAGCAGATGTTCTGGTAGCATTTCTACTAAATTTTAGGCAGTATATTAAAAGCATCCAGTAATAATTTGTTTTGGCAAAGTAACAGGAAATGCCTGGTGGCAAACAATTTGCAGTGTGTTTTCAATACACAAAAAATATGGGAGAAATTAAATTTTTGAGAAATTTAAGACAACTGAGTAAACAGAGGAAGGGCGCTCCAACCACAATAATGCTACTGCTGTAATGCAAGAATAGTACAACATGACCACTGGCTGAGGCAAATAAAGTAGCATCAAAACCAAGCAGCTTGCCAAGTACCCGCTGCATTTTTCCAATACCCTGGAGCTCCACTCCTCATATTCAGTGACACTCAATTTCATGAGTGGTGCTCTGAGTTTCACCCCATGTGGACACACGGACACACACACACACCTCATTACCAGTCACAATCTACATGCCCCAGGGGAGGGTCACTTAGACTAATTCAAGAAACGAGGCTAATCAGACTTCATTCACATTTTATCATCTTCAATCAGAGTCCAAGTCAATGTGGCTTCAAACCTTTCACTTTCCCTCAAGTGGAAGTGTATACACGAATTGACACATCCTATTATATTTGCAACCTAATGCCAGATTTACACCAAAAATGGGGTAAATTATATACCAAATTGCAGTATAGGAACCCTACATATATTTTCAGAACCATCAGCTTACTTTTTCTCCTGAGTTTATAAATAGAAAATGATAGCCCTTCACTACAACACTTTGCTACGCCACAATCTAAAATACCACACATTAATGGAAAACAAAATGAAATGAAACATGCACACTAAACAAGGTTTGAGAGTTTAACGCTTGGAATCAAAGTGTAATTTAAGCACAACTTAAATGTGCTTTTTAAAAAAAACTGTAGAATTATATATTGGATGCCAAAAGAGGTGTTTAAATAAATTTGCATTTAACTGGTATGGTATGATCAATACTAAGTTAAGCAAATCAGGATTCAAAGGGGAAGGAAGGTATAGGGGAAAAACACTCTATTCCAAGTACTTTCCCCAATGTCGATCTGTAAACCTTAAGGCATCATTTGTATTTGGTGCCGATCAAAAAAAAATCACTTCTGACCATAGATACCCACTATTTCTGGTCTCTCGTAACCAGTGTTTCGTTTTGCAGCCTTTAAGTCACCCTCGTGACTGCAGTGAGTGGAGTTGCTCTGAGACACTTAAAATCCCTTCCCTTCTATCAACATTATTAAAAGAGCTGAGGAGCACAGATATCTGAAATGGCACCTCTTCATCCGGCAAGAAATTATTTATTTATAATGAATGTACACATAAATAGCTTACCTTCTCCTTTAAGAATTTATATCAACATTACACATACTGATGCCAGCTGAGACTATGACAGATGCACTGCAATTGTCTGCAGAATTCCAGGGATAGTGCGGGGGGGCGGTGGAATTGGCCACAGTTTGTGTCTGATTGCTATCCACTGACCTCTGCTGGAAGTGCACGTGTGGACCTTGAGTGAGGGCAGAAATGTGCTAGTCACTGATGTCCAAAATGCTTGCTGCCACTTACAACCAAGGCTCATACATGAATTATAGCCATTTGGTCGAGGTACTGCAGGGGAATTGCTGTCCATAGAACTGTATGCCAGGAAGGAATCAATACCTTCAAGTTGGAATAATTAGATGCACCAAGTTTCAAGAATATTTTATTACCGTAGACAGGTGTTTTCCCAGGTAGAATGACTATGACAAGCTGGAGTCCTGAATAGGTGTTCTTCAGATGCCTGAACATTGGCTCCACACTGTCAGCTCCCTGTGCATATTTACAGAAACATGGCTGGCCCTGGATAGGCATCCCTGCATCCTTAGATATCTTCCGCAGCTGGTCAGTAAAACTCCTAAGAAGACAGTGGTAAATTAATAAGTTAATTCAACTTTAAAAAAAGCACAACTAAGACTGGAATTCTATAAATTATCAGGCTTTTAAAACTAATTACTTTGTTTGGGAGTATCTAGCTGTAACTAAAAAATTAAAGCCACAGAAAGCTTCATCTTACTTAAGTACTTCTTCTCTACATTGTCTCTGTGCTGCAAAACATGCTATCGCCCACATTTTGATTTCAACCCCAGTGTGGAACTGTTTTCCCCGCATGTCCCAAACACCATGACTTGGAGTAGCAACTGTTCGATTCTGCAGAGGGAAAGAAGTGAAATAAAAGAGCACGTCAACCTTACTTTTAAAAAAATTTGAAAATCTCATGGAAATCAAATCTTTTCAGGCCATGAAATGAGCAAAAATGTTTTAAATTATGCATTTTCACAAATGGATACACACAGTATAAAAACAGTTTTGTTCAGTAATTTTGAATGCGTCCACCAAAGCTTTTAAAACATTATTACAGGAAGGTTTGAGTTCTGTGCATGGACTGCTGACTTGAAACATATGGGCAGAAGTGGTGATACCAGTAGCCAACTACTGATGGCATGTACATTTTAAAAGATTCCTTTCAACTGAAGCATAGAATAAAGCAGCAGTTTACAATCACAGCAAGGATGTGAACTTGGCAGAATAATTCACTCTAGTTGGCTCATGTTTCAAAAATCATTTTGCACTACCTCATACAGTGTAGTATTCCGCTATCCTCTACCACTCATTTCATGCCCTGATTTCAGTTGAATTCTTTAACCCTGTTGCACTTCACAGCTGTGTTTACACAAACAAATTTCTGTAAATATGATAGTATTTCACTGTGCAGTTTGCATAGTCATATGGGGTAACTTTAGTTTAATCAGGATGAAACAATTTAAGGCTTTTGTGCTGAATTTGAACTGCAAATGATTTGACCAGTTTTTCTGATACCTATTACCATTTGGACATGTGTTTATGCCCTCCCTTTGCAAAAAAGGAGAGATGAAGACAGTCGTACTACAGATTCATTAAGTGCATGTTATTAGCATATTTCTGATTGGCTCATGTGATTAAAGCTGCAGCAGAAAACATGCCAATAATATGAACACTTAAGATCTTACACAAGGTAAACAGCAATTTATATTCTCATTTCACTTAGATACTTTGCAACTACATCACGCTGCTCGTTTAATCTTCCTTTTTTACTTACAGTTTGTAATCTGAAATGACTTGGTTCCACCTGTAAAACAAGATGTGGCATCTTAATGTGTATCACGATATGATTTGTTTATAAATTCAGGACAGAGTCATAATACCATCAGCCCTTTGAGTACTGTAACACACACACACGTTTAAGAAATATATAAACACTAAGGCAGAGAATTTATTTCCAGTGCATAGAACATTAAAAAGCAGTTTTGGTTTACTGTATATTTGCTACTGCAGTCCTCAAAGGGTTAATCCAATTAAAAAATGTTTCCTGGAAATTGTACATTCTTGCCCAATTTTTAAGAAAAATCTTCAATAATGCTTATCAATCAGGCTCATCAGGGTCAAGACAAAACAAATAAGATTGCATATCTCAATACAATTCAATTATTGGCACATCCCTAGTGCGTACTGCAGTCAGGTATTTTGTATGTTTAGGCAAGAAAAATCATAACAGGCTATTTGAGTTACTTAATGATACATTAACTCTGAAGTGGTCTTCAACAATTATGCTGGGAAATATGTTCTCATTACTTGTCAGCAAACTTTGTCCCATCATGATTTAATCAGACAGCATGGCAAGAAAGGGGTCAGCGTTTCGATAGCTGCAATCAACTCATTGATGTCACTAAAATAGGATCACTGATCAGTACTATGGAGATCCAATTCATTGATCCAGAGTGTTGCACCATAGGTTTGTGCCTGGAAGTCCCCACACAGAAAGAGGATTCCTGATTTCACACATGGCACTGGAGAAGGCACAGAGCCAGGTGTAACCAGAGTTGCTCTGTGCTGCTCTCACGCATTTCCAAAGTGTTAAAATGTAGCATTGGCTGCCAACTTGTCGTCTAGGTTAGGGGGTGAGTTGTGTGGAGAATTAAAAGGGAAGGGGAAAGTAAATACAAAAAATGCAATTACAATAAAAAAAATTCAAAACAATTAGATTTTTTTTTAAAAAGGGGATTCATATGGTGACATTTTCTACCTTAAACAGAGGTCTCAAGCAAATTTTGCACTGCATTTGATTCCCTTCCCCAAAACAAATGTGGTGCCAACTTTTTTACAAACACAGATTTAAAGATCCCACAATGCATTGGAAGCAGATATCAAGTTCATGAAATGGATTACTCTACTGTCCTGATTTTTGAAGTTAATATATCCTATTTCTTTAAGTCTCCATACACCAATCCCATGGGTTGAGTGTTCAGGCAAGTTACCTGCACTCAAACCACTGTTGCGTTGCAAATGACTGTTGTGTACGTGCAAGAGGTACCTCGGCCAACTTACGCTTGGATTTAAAAAAACTCATTTGTTCATCAATTCTCCAATAACCACATTTTACCACTCCATGGCCCTGTTACTGGTACAAATCATGGAGCTTCCCCAAAGTCCATCCCATCAAAAAGGAACATCGGGACTAAAGATCAAGATCAAATTTCTACGCTAACCCACACAAGGAATGAGGAAAGTCAACCTTGTACTGTTCTCCCCAGCAAAACTATGAGTAACTAAGATGAATGCAGGGTCCCAAAGTTTTGACTAAGGGTTAAAAACATTTGATGAAGTATTGGTCCACGAAGAAACTATCAAAACAAACATGCATGGAAATCAAATCCAGGAGTAGGCTTAGTTTACATTAACAGTATTTGGCGCCCATCACTAAACATGTTCACAGTACAGTGTGAAATACTGATATTCTTTCCTTCAGAAATGATTATTTTCCAGTAGCTTGGAACCAGTACAATTGTCAACCCCTCGTTTGACAGCCACAGTTTTTATAAGCATCGTTATGACCTACCCTCCCTCCATACTGCAGCATGGGAGCTGGAAGCACTCGCCCGGTCACATGAGCCATCTCGTCTCGCACTTTAAACTGAAACTCCTGGACAAAAGGGTCAGCATCGTAGTTTGCACTTTTTACCTAAAAGAAGAAAATATGAAATAGTGGAATTAAAACATACTTCAAGGGCACGAGGAAAAGAGCATTAAATAAGCTGCATCACACAGCCAAATGTTAACCAGCTTAAGAAATACTAAAAAAAAAATCTCAGTGTTTACTGATAATTGCTGCTCAGTCTGATGAGTTTAAAAGGTCTTGATTGTGATTTAGGCTTCTTTTAAAAAAATAGTAAAACTACATGTCTTGAGGTTATGTATAATGATAAGACCAAAGGTGAGGTTGTCGATGTTAAGGGTTCAGTTGAGGGAGATTAGTGACACACGGACACTAGCGGAGGAAAAAGTGAGTTGAAGATTAAAATCACTAAAAAATAAGGAGTCGCTCAGCAGAATGTGAAACTGGATAGGAGGGAGATTTTGGTGAGGAATTTTCGGGAAGGGGGGGTTGGGGAGAAAAGAGAGATGAAGATTTTAAAGAGTGATGGATAGGTTAGAGGGTCGGATGAGTGTCATGTCACCACCAGAGGAAGTGGAAAAGGCTGTAATCACCAAGTTTTTGTGAATACAATCTAAAACATCAAATTTAATTTCTTGTGATAAGCAGAGCTAGGGTTGTGCCAAATTTAACTTTAAAAATTCTTCTGTAAAATAAAATCCATCAGCTAAATTATCCCACCTAAGCAGGCCATTGAGGTTAGATTGTTTTAACAGAAATCTGTACTACATGCAGAAACTATAATGGGGAAATCAGGAAATGGCAGATGCATTAACCAAATATTTTGTATCTGTCTTCACAGTAGAAGACACAAAAAGCATATCAAAAATAATGGGGAACCAAAGGGTAAATGAAAGTTAGGAACTTAAAACAATTAATATCACTAGAGTAAAAGTACTGGACAAGCTAATGGGACTAAAAGCCGACAAATCCCCTGGACCTGATGGCCTGCATCCCAGGGTTCTAAAAGAGGTGGCTGCAGAGATAGTGGATGCATTGGTTATGATCTTCCAAAATTCTCTAGATTCTGGAGGACTGTCATATGAGGAGAGATTGGGTCGACTCGGCCTGTATTCACTCGAGTTCAGAAGAATGAGAGGGGATCTCATTGAAACATAAAATTCTGACAGGGCTAGACAGACTGGATGCAGGGAGGATGTTTCTCTTGGCTGGGGGGTCCAAAACGAGGGGTCAGTCTCAGGATGCAGGGTAGGACATTTAGGACTGATGGAGAAATTTCTTCACTCAGAGGGTGGTGAACCTGTGGAATTCTCTACCACAGAAGGCTGTGGAGGTCAAGTCACAATGTATTTAAGAAGGAGCTAGATAGATTTCGAGACACAAAAGGCATTAAGGGGTATGGGGAGAGAGTGGGAATATGGTCTTGAGATTGAGGATCAGCCATGATCATACTGAATGGCGGAGCAGGCTCGAAGGGCCGAATGGCCTACTCCTGCTCCTATTTTCTATGTTTCTGGAATGGTCCCAGTGGATTGGAAGATAGCAAATGTTACCCCACTATTCAAGGGAGGGAGAGAGAAAACAGGGAACTACAGGCCAGTTAGCCTGACATCAGTAGTCAGGAAAATGCTGGAATCCATTATTAAGGAAGTGGTAACAGGGCACTTAGAAAAGCATAATATGATTAGGCAGAGTCAACGTGGTTTTATGAAAGGAAAAGTGTTTAACAAATTTATTGGAGTTTTTTTTGAGGATGTAACTAGCAGGGTAGATAAAGGAGAACCAGTGGATGTAGTATATTTGGATTTTCAAAAGGCAGTCGATAAGGTGCCACATGAAAGGTTGTTACACAAGGTAAGGGCTCATGGGGTTGGGGGTAATATTAGTATGGATAGAGGATTGGTTAAAGGATAGAAAACAGACAGTAGGGATAAACGGGTCATTCTCAGGTTGGCAGGCTAAAACTAGTGGGGTGCCGCAAGGATCGGTGCTTGGGACTCAGCTATTTACAATCTATATTAATGACTTGGATGAAGGGACCGAGTGTAATGTATCCAAGTTTGCTGACGATACAAAGCTAGGTGGGAAAGTAAGCTGTGAGGAGGACAGAGTCTGCAAAGGGATATAGACAGATTAAATGAGTGGGCAAGAAGGTGGCAGATGGAGTATAATGTGGGGAAATGTGAGGTTATTCACTTTGGTAGGAAGAATAGAAAAACAGAATATTTTTTAAATGGCGAGAAACTATTAAATGTTGGTGTTCGCAGAGACTTGGTGTCCTCGTACAGGAAACACAAAAAGTTAGTACGCAGGTACAACAAGTAATTAGGAAAGCAAACGGCATGTTGACCTTTATTGCACGGGGGTTGGAGTACAAGAGTTAAGGAAGTCTTACTACAGCTGTACAGGGCATTGGTGAGACCTCACCTGGAGTACTGCATACAGTTTTGATCTCCTTATCAAAGGAAGGATATAGTTGCCTTAGAGGCGGTGCAACGAAGGTTCACTAGATTAATTCCTGGGATGAGAGGGTTGTCCTATGAAGGGAGGTTGAGTAGAATGGGCCTATACTCTCTGCAGTTTAGAAGAATGAGAGGTGATCTCATTGAAACATATAAGATTATGAGGGAGCTTGACAGGGTAGATGCTGAGTGATTGTTTCCCCTGGCTAGAGAATCTAGAATTAGGGAGCATAATCGCAGGATATGGACTGAGATGAGGAGGAATTTCTTCACGTAGAGAGTTGTGAATCTTTGGAATTCTCTGCCCCAGAGGGCTGTGGATGCTGGGTCATTGAATATATTCAAGGCTGAGATGGATAGATTTTTGGACTCTCGGGAAATCAAAGGATATGGGGGATCAGGCAGGAAAGTGGAGTTGAGGTCGAAGATCAGTCATGATCTGATTGAATGGCAGAGCAGGCTCAAGGGGCCGTATGGCCTACTCCTGCTCCTATTTCTTATGTTCTTATACAAGCCAACACTCACTAGTTTACTGATCTCCTCCTGTCTGTCAGGTGCTGACCGTGCTGTTGCTTTGATCATTGTTGATGTTTGATTGTCTGTCAGTTTCTTGATACAGCGTTGCCCCGCGACAATGTTACACACCTAATTAAAAGAAGAACTTCAGTGGAAACACATTCAAAGCAATTTCCTCACCTCGTTAATATTTACATACCAGAACCATCATTTCACAGCAATAACCAGCTTGGTACAGGCAGTCAAACAAATGGGTTAGTAGAAATGGCTTCTTCATAACTATGCAGGTAATGTTAAAGATTGTGGTACAGTAAAGTTAGGATCACGTGTCACCACACATGTTGAAGGAAGACATTTTGCAGATGCGATTTACGTTACACAAATGAACTAAAACATCAAACATGACTGGCTGACGGCTATGAAGGAACTATTATTTCTATGGGCACTCGAGTATCTACTGAAATCAAAATGCTGGCTGCACTATTCATAAAATGTGAAAAATAATTCTGATTTTAAAATAAATTTTGTCCGAGGTTACAAAATAAACACTGACTGCAGTGATGTACCAGAATCAATAAACTATTACACCTTCAGTTCCAGAACTGACTGAGAAGCCAATAAGCAGAATTATAATATTCTCTAACACTGCAACCCACACACAACTACAGTCAGTGTTTGCATGATGTTCTCTCCCACCAAACATAATCAGCTGTGGCTCCAGCTTCTGATTGTTATCCAGTGACTCTTGTTGGGAAATTACTATTGTTAGGATGCTGCATGTGAACAGGATCAAGCTCAGCTCTGGTGCCTTCTAATAGCCAAATAGCCCATCAACAATCACAGTCACTGAGGTGAGGTACCAGAGGGTTGCTGACTCTCATGGAATCTTGCCCGGGCAAGAATCAGTACCTTCGGGAGAAGGAAGAAAATTGGGGAAAAAAATTCCATACAGCATAACACAAGTTTTCATAATCGTTTATTAAATAACTGGAAAACTCTACAACTTCTGAGCACTGTAAGCATAAGGAAGTTATCCAAGTCTTATTACCCATGGAATAAGTCAGTATACCACCGGATGACCGTACATTTTTAAATTACACATTTGGACACACAAGGAAACGCCATTTACTTTTTAAAAAAATCATCCAGCATTGAGGTGCACAGTGAAACTGCAATGAATCCATACTTTATATTATATATTCTAAATCTCACTGATACCAAGCGAAGCCCTTCCATTCATCTCTCACCTCGAGTGGCAGGTAGGTGTGCTTCTGTTCCTGTCCCACCTGTAGACAGGGTAGATGCGGGTACTTGAGCTGAAGGTTGTATTTCTGTTTGAAATATTGCGCTACTGTGCACTCTACAGTCTGCCCGCTTTCCAGCTGCAAGGGGAACCTAGGAAGAAACAGAATAACGCTCAACACAAAGCTAAATTCTGAAGCTGAGTTATGGATTAGGTGATGTACGACTAGCAAGAGTCAATGTAAAACACAACCATAACCATATTTTAACATTTAATTATGGAGTTAATGGTTTTAAATCTTTTAATTTCTCGATATCTCCACCATCACAGAAGCCAGTCTTCAGCCAATTCTATTCACTCCACGTGATATCAAGAAACGGCTGAGTGCACTGGATACAGCAAAGGCTATGGGCCCCGTCAACATCCCGGCTGTAATGCTGAAGACTTGTGCTCCAGAACTAGCTGCGCCTCTAGCCAAGCTGTTCCAGTACAGTGACAACACTGGCATCTACCCGACCATGTAGAAAATTGTCCAGGTATGTCCTGTCCACAAAAAAAACAGGACAAATCCAATCCGGCCAATTACCGCCCCATCAGTCTACTCTCAATCATCAGCAAAGTGATGGAAGGTGTCGTCGACAGTGCTATCAAACGGCACTTACTCACCAATAATCTGCTCACCGATGCTCAGTTTGGGTTCTGGCAGGACGACTCGGCTCCAGACCTCATTACAGCCTTGGTCCAAACATGGACAAAAGAGTTGAATTCCAGAGGTGAGGTGAGAGTGATTGCCCTTGACATCAAGGCAGCATTTGACCGAGTGTGGCACCAAGGAGCCCGAGTAAAATTGAAGTCAATGGGAATCAGGGGGAAAACTCTCCAGTGGCTGGAGTCATACCTTGCACAAAGGAAGATGGTAGCAGTTGTTGGAGGCCAATCATCTCAGCCCCAGGGCATTGCTGCAGGAGTTCCTCAGGGTAGAGTCCGAGGCCCAACCATCCTCAGCTGCTTCATCAATGACCTTCCCTCCAACATAAGGTCAGAAATGGGGATGTTTTGCTGATGATTGCACAGTGTTCGGTTCCATGCATAACCCCCCAAATAATGAAGCAGTCCGAGCCCACATGCAGCAAGACATGGACAACATCCAGGCTTGGGCTCATAAGTGGCAAGTAACATTCGCGCCAGATATGTGCCAGGCAATGACCATCTCCAACAAGAGAGTCTAACCACCTCCCCTTGTCATTCAACGGCATTATCATTGCCGAATCCCCCAGCATCAACATCCTGGGAGTCACCATTGCCAGAAACTTAATTGGACCAGCCATATAAATACTGTGGCTACAAGAACAGGTCAGAGGCTGGATATTCTGTGGCGAGTGACTCACCACCTGACTCCCCAAAGCCTTTCCACCATCTACAAGGCACAAGTCAGGAGTGTGATGGAATACTTTCCACTTGCCTGGATGAGTGTAACTCCAACAACACTCAAGAAGCTCGATACCATCCAGGACAAAGCAGCCCGCTTGATTGGCACCCCATCCACCACCCTAAACATTCACTCCCTTCACCACCGGCGCACAGTGGCTGCAGTGTGCACCATCCACAGGATGCACTGCAGCAACTTGCCAAGGCTTCTTCGACAGCACCTCCCAAACCCACGACCTCTACCACCTATAAGGATAAGAGCAGCAGGTACATGGGAACACCACCTGCACGTTCCCCCCCCCCCCCCCCCAAGTCACACACCATCCAACTTGGAAATATATTGCCGTTCCTTCATCATCGCTGGGTCAAAATCCTAGAACTCCCTTCCTAACAGCACTGTGGGAGAACCTTCACCCCACGGACTGCAGCGGTTCAAGGCGGCTCACCACCACCTTCTCAAGGGCAATTAGGGATGGGCAATAAATGCCGGCCTCGCCAGCGACACCCATATCCCATGAATGAATTTTTTTAAAAAGTGCTTATATACATAAAAGATGATTTGCACAAAGATTGATTGCACTACATTCACAATTTGGTTTTCTTAGTACCAATCAAACCCCCCATTGATCAGATTATCAGAGTACCAAATATTTTGTGGAAAATTTGGTTTTGAAGATTATTCAGAATAAAAGCATTTGTTTTGTTACTTTGCATTGTCTTTAGATATTCAGAAATACCTACTTATTTTTTATGCTAATTTACCACTATGCAACATTTCCAGTCCTGACATATTGTACAATTAAAAGGAAATTAATTATTTCAATTTCCTTTTTTGCAATAATCATAATAATCCATAACTATGACACTTCAGTAAGGGAACATTAGAAAAGTCCAGAATTATCACCATTAATATACAAGTAAACTCCTCTAAAAATATTATCCCAACTACTTAGCCTGCAACAGTTCTCCAGTAAAGGGTTATACTTATCAGTAAAGATTGAACAGGCTGGGGCTCTTTCCTGTAAAAAAGAGAAGACTGAGGGGTGACCTGATTGAGGTCTAAGATTATGAAAGGGTTTAATAGGTTAGACGTAGAGAAAATATTTCCACTTGTGGAGGAGGCCAAAACTAGGGGCCATAAATATAAGATAGTCACTAATAAATCCAACAGACAGTTCAGGAGAAACTTCCTGACCCAGAGAGTAGTTAGAATGTGGAACGCGTTACCACAAGGAGTTGTTGAGGCGAATAGCACTGATGTGTTTAAGGGGAAGTTAGATAAACATATGAGGGTGACCGGAATAGACGGTTATGCTGATTGGGTTAGATGAAGAGGGGTAGGAGGAGGCTAATGTGGAGTATGGATCAGTTGGGCTGAATGGCCTGTTTCTGTGCTGTACATTCTATGTAATTTTGTTTTTACGCTTACGTTTTTTTATTAAAGTAGTCTTCCCTATTTGCCCATGGGATCCATCACCTCCTTCATCCTTTGTCTTCCCCTTAAAATATATTTTTCCTTCTCCTCAAACTCATCTAATTTGTGCCAATCTTTCTCTCCCACTATTTTTTGTGCTCATCAACGTGAGGACTGCTACTGCTG
Source organism: Heptranchias perlo (assembly GCF_035084215.1). NCBI lineage: Eukaryota > Metazoa > Chordata > Chondrichthyes > Hexanchiformes > Hexanchidae > Heptranchias > Heptranchias perlo. Next base: position 23,076,445 of record NC_090350.1, read on the forward strand.
CTTGAGAACGCAACATTTGACACTGCACATCAGCAACAAGCACTCCTACATCAGATAATGCACAATCCTAGATAAATTGAAGCTCCCTTAACCTGTAACCCCAGCCTCAGAACAGGAACCTAAATCAGAGTGAATGCTATTTTTTTTTTATTCTCACACCTGCTGCCCGTGTGGCCTCAGAGAGGAATGCCAATTGAGAAGTTTTGTGTTGTGCAACCACACCTACTAAAAAGTGAACTGACATTTCAATTAGTTGCAGTTGGCAGAGAGACATCTTCATCCAAATGAATGTCCCTGTGCTCTCTTCAAGGGCCTTCTTGAATCTATTCCTGCAATTTCACATCAAAATCAACTATCTCCCACGTTTCTCATTTTCAGCAGTAACTCTCATCAACACTTTTATGAAAGAAATTGGACCAGGAGGAATAGCATATCACATTAATCTCCCTAATGCTTCAATTCTGAGACCCACAATGAAATTGACAGGAGGATACTCTTCAAATATGAATAGGCAATACCAAATGCTGTGATCTTTACATTTGTTATCCCCTAAAAAAAATTACATTTTCAAGTGTACACATGACATTACTCAGCATTCATCAGTAACAATACAAATAATTAGACAATCCTTTATAAAGGCTTTAACAAGGACTACAATTTTCTTTAGAAAAGTAGGTTTAATCCTTTGAGGTTTGCAATAGCATTTGAACAGCACACAAACTTAAGAAATAAACTCCTGCGAATCAAAAAATATTTAATAAGGCAATCTGGTAAGTATCCTATGCAAGGATTAATCCCTGCCCCCAGGACATGGCTCCAAGCCACAACAATGACTTGGAGGCCCGGGGAGGAAGAGTTAATAAGCAGCAGTGACCACTTCAATAAATACAACAAGTTTCTTACTAGAATGGAGATCTCCAGTGACATCACTGATGGTAGTATCCCAGAGTGGCTCCAATAGTAAACAGATGAGAGGTGCAGCTTCAAACTAGCCTGTGCACTGCTTGCCCCCAAGAAAAGTGATATGCTGGTAAATCTGGACCCCCAAGCTATAATGTGAATTCCTGGACTTCGAAGGCTCAGGACTAGCTGTCAAGCCTGTGTGAAGTCACTTCTCCTATTCTTTACAATGGAGTCACTCAAGAATCCATGTGACGCTCTCAGTGGGTGCTATCACTACAGTGGCCAAGCAGCAATGGAGATCCCACTCAAGGGGCTCAATAACAGTAAAAAAAAGTTTTTACCAAAACATTTATCAAAAAAAAATTCTGTTTCGAGTATCATTTTTCTTCTATATAAATGGGAGAGTCCTTTGAAGAAAATTACTCCTGCTAGATTTTTGCATCCTCTTTAAGTATTTGTAATTATTCATCATTACTTACGTCTGATGGCTGGCTGGTCGCCTGGTAACATTGCACACACGGTACTTTCTCCTCATAGGTCCACAGTGAGTTACTTCAACCTTCAATCCTGTGAGAAGTTTGTCAGGAGAAGGCAAAAACAGCAACTGTTACAAACCAATTTAACTGTAAACACAATAGTGGAGAATAGATTGACTACTCCTAATATCTCAGGCTTCAAATGAGTTCCAATGAATGAAAAGATGTACATTTATATTTCTTGTTCCTCTTCACTCCTTTCTGGGTCGCTCCCCCAACCCACTCAAACACTTCCTTTAGGAACTGGGTACAGAACAAAGCCTGGGCCAAGCCCTTTTCACAACTGGCTCAGAATTCCACCATTGACCAATATAGGAAAAATTGATCAGATGGGGATTTCATGTTGGATGAATGTGAACTACTCAGGAAAGGATAATATACCAACAATCATCCTAATTCCACAAATGCTGCCATTTTCAGGAAAACTTAACAGTTGTCGAGATAAAAGGGTATGTTTACAAAATTAAGGGATGTATTTTCTGTACTAGATACTCGCATCTCTTAAAATCAATATCAAACATATTGCTGGTGTATTGCAACATAACTTCATTTTAGTAGAATTTTCAACCTCCAGAAGACTGGTCATTTTGGGTCTGCAATCCCCATTGCAGCTGCTCCAGTGATGCTGACTATATGTGTGAATCATTTTTTTTTTGCGAGCTTGTGAGGCAAGAAGATGGAAAAGAATGAGTACATCCATATCAACTCCCTGAATAGTCTGAAATGTCAGCCTGCATTAAATTTGATGGAACTGCTCTGGAACAGACAAGGCTCAAAGCCATAACCCATGTAGATTTTCAGAAGGCAGTCGATAAAGTGACTCACAGGAGGCTTATTACAAAAATTTAGGCACGGTACAAGAAGGATTTCATAATCCTTCAAACTGATTAAGGAGATGCAGAGTTGCTTGCCCTGTTCATTCAGGTCCCAGATACTGTTTCCCTCGCAGTGCCGTTATCAGCTTGCGCTTTCAGCAACTTGCCACCAAAAGATTTAAAAACTTAAATATGCAGACACCGTTAGATGCCCTGCTATAGCAAATTATGGCCCAATACTTTTTGGCAGTAAAAACAAAGAATGGGAGTATATATTCAGTGAAAAGACAATGAGGGGTATGGACAAACAGATACCCAGGGGTTTAAATACATACACCAGAAAGTTCCAGTGCAGTTAGTTAAAGCAAAAAAAAAGATAAATTGCATTTTGAGTTTTATAAATAAGAGCAATGTAATGGTAAAGTTGTAATTGGCAATGTGTCGGTTATAAGCAGAAACTTAAAATAATGGGAATTTTTCCACTTGTGCAGAGAAGGCCAAGTGGAGGTTTTTTAAATTATGAAGGGTTTTGATTGGGTAAATAGGGAAAGACCATTTCTATTGGTCAAGAAATCAGTGAAGGGTCATCAATTTAAAATTGTTAGAGTGTAAGAAGGGTTACAAGAAATTTCTTTATACAGAGTTGTTAGAGCATGGAATCCTTTGCTACAGGGAGTGGTGAGGCAAAGACCATTGCATCTTATAAGGGAAAAGTGGATAAACATTTGAAACAGAGGATGATACAAGGGAAGAGAGCAGGGCAGAGAGATTAATTTTGGATTACTCTGGCAAAGAGCTGGCATATATACGATGGGCTTCTTTCTGTGCTGAAAATTCTTATGGTTTTTCTAAACTTGAGTCACTGAAGTGGTTGAGGAAGGGGAGCAGAGATCTGAAATAATAAGCAGCAAGAGGTCAAAAATGTACTAAAATGAAGATACCTATCCAAAAAAATTAATGCCTGTTAGGATTCTGTTTTTGAAGAGACAGATGAAGAGTAACTTGCGTAGGAAGATTTATCACGTGGTTGACTCTGAACTGTCCTCTGAAGTGGCCTAGCAAGCCACTCAGTTGCATGAAACCGCTACAAAGAATAAAACCATACGGACCACTTGGCTGCGACCGAGGTATTGGATCAGGTCACGACGAAGGCACAACCAGCGCAGTCGACCCTGCAAAGCCCTCCTCACTAACTTCTGGGGACTGCTGCCAAAGTTGAAAGAGCTGTCCCACATCCCAAGAATTAATAATAAAGTTATCAAGGCGTATGATTTATATTTAACTTGTCACAACAGGGCTGGTGCAATATTTATGAATTGCCAGTTTCACTGAAATTGGTGACCAGTGGATGGCGCTATTGGTACAGCCATTTCATTTTCATACCATCGGTAGACATACCTCCCAGCCACTATAAAGCAAAAAGTACATCACTGCAGTAAACTTTATGAATGTGTGAAAGGATTTTAAAATCATAAGAAAATGTATTAAGAAAACAAATGACTAAGAATTGTCAGGGGCTACCCAAGCTTCTTCTAGATTACAAGATGATTCTTCAACAAAGCTTTTTACTAAATACAAGACTACAAGTTGTTTCTATTTATTATTTGTATCTGTAGCTTTTTCCTGTCATTACCTCACTACCAAGTACCTCCATCAACTAGTTTTAGAAAGATGTCAGCATAAAATTATGAAGAAACTGATAAAAACAGAGAAACCCACTCTCAATTACAAACCCAGGCAAAGCAAATATTAGAGCTTGTGGGGATTTCAAAAACAACCAAGGTCTCCTTCACTAAATTGCTGGTCAACAAAATGTTTGCAACTTACCTTTTATCTCTTTGGTGAATTTGACTCGGTGGGAATCAGTCAACGGTCGTGGTTGTTCATCAATATTATGAATGTCTAGAACTTCACACATGAACTGAATTACAGGCTGTGCTTTATAGAAAGCAGTGGCAGAAACTAGAAAGAAAAGAAAAATCAAATCATTGTAATGAAAGGGATGACAATACATAAAATAGATTACTCGGGTTTTCTTTGTAAGATTTCAGGGATGCATACACAAAAGGAACTGAAGACACATTGTTACACTTTAAATGTGATTTAATTACCTTTAACTTAAATTATTGCCCCCTCCCCAAACAAACCTCTATACATTTTAAGCAGATTAACACTCTTTCCATTAGGTCAGCGGTGTCTTCTTGACATTCTCCAGCCACATTAAACTTCTGAACCGTAAACACAGCTAGGTTAAGAGGGTACTATCAACATAGAAGCAAGTATCTCGAAGTGTATATGAACATCTTATAAATCTAAATTATTAAGACTTGGAGATTGGAAAACAAAACAATGGACATATCTTGGGAATGACCTCTAGGACCTTCCCTGGAAGTATCTATCCATTACATCTGCATCAGCTCCTTCTGATATAACTTACTACAGCTATGGTTGCCGCTTTGGATACCAGTGCGTGCACTTCATACCAGATATGGAACCGTGTGGCTTCCAGTAACATCTGTGAAATCAAAGCAGCAGACCCTCTTTCACATAGCACCGCAATATCATTCTCCTGATGATCTGGTGGCTAAAGACACTGCTTAATGTATTAAATTATACAGCACAGATGTTCCCATGTTTCATTCTTGATTCATATGCTGATTTAGCCAATTTCAGCCAGAGCAGCTGTTGGTACACTATAAATGACCTCTGTGTCCATGCAGTTGGAAGTGGGGGGTAGGGGGAGAAAAAGAGAAAAATAGAAAAATCAGCCAGGGTTCCTCCTCCTGATTACTTTCTAGTCACTCCTGCTGGAAAATGTGCATGTAAATGCCGGATGAGCTCAGGATTGGAATCAGTTGTAATGCCCTCCAGCCTGAATAGCCTGCTGATGCGCACCATCAGAGCTCACACAAGAAAAATAGCCACTTGGAGGTTGCCAATGCATGTTCAATTGTAGCAAAGTGAGAATCAGTTCTTTCTGGTGAGGGGAGAAAATGGGTGAGGGAAAAAATAAATCAGCAAGAGAAAAATTACTGCAATCTGAAAGACCAAGTTCGTGAATATTTTTGAAACATATGCCTTCAATTCTTTATGATCAGGAATGCCATTTTGATGCATATGGCAACTCTATGGAATCCTTACAAAATATGATTGGATTTAACGGAATCCAACCAAAAGGAAGTGGATAAAAAAGTGAGGCGGTATATTGAGATTCTAAGTTTGGGATAGATACATGACTGCCTGCAGTTACGACACGATACAATAAAGCCAAAGCTAAATTAGTTTTTTTAAAGCACAAGAAACTTCCAGATAATTTTATTAGAAGTTGATGAATCTAGATCGGTTGATGAACCCAGAGAACTTAAAAAACAAAGGGCAAGGTATAAATACAGAAAAATATAATTTGGAATTTATTCTTCCACAATTTCTATTGTTGAGCCAACATCACTTTAAATGACTGTTGGGTTACCCTTCAATATTCACTTTCTCACTCCTGAAAAAGCACCTTTCCCCCTTCCCAACTGAAATCAAGAATTTAGTACATGAGAATTTATACGGTGGAACGTAGATCTTCCATTGCGCTCAATTATATATATTCCTATAATCACAGATGCTGGACAATGAGCATCTTCACTGCTGCTAATGGTTATTCATAAAGACAAAGGAGAGCAAGTGAATTTGAATCGCTCAGGAATAAATTTCAACTTGGGCTATTTGGTTGGGAGTCCAGTTCTCTGCTGGTCAATAAAGCTACTGGACAACCTTAAAAAACAAGTCGCACAGAATTGCAAATAAGCGATTGAAAAGATCAATCACTTTCCCATGAAGAGCCACTATTTCTAGTTTTGTTTCTCAGAACAAAAACTGGCATGTCATTACCACTGCTGCCAAAGTCAGCTCTGGCTCACTGTCACTCGTTGCAATCTGCCACATCTGCCTAATAATTTATTAAAAAACCCAGAACCAACACAATCGATCAATTGAACAACAGAAATTGCTTACTATGCATAAAAACGGAGACAACTTTTAAAATGAGTTAATCTCACAGTGTTGCATGCAAAGAATCAAGACCAAGTGTAATTTTCAGATGAAGCACAGTTGGAGGGGATAACTGGATCAGAGAGCACGGATGAAATTCATTCCCCATTTTGAAGTCATAAAACTACGTACTTTTTATTTTCCATTATCAATTCCTATTTCCAAATTTCTAATGGAAACTACCTATACAAACTTGCGATGCCGTAATTACACTGCAGTACCTACAGCGGCGGAGGGGGAGGGGTGGAAAGGGTAATTACAATGTGACAGTTTCCATTAGAAATATTGACATAGGAATTTATAATGCAAGATCATAGATAGATAGATGTTGCTATAACAAATTTGGGCACAAGAAAAATTTTGGTAGTATTTTATTTATGGACATACTAATAACGTTATCCCTGGGAATGGAAAATGTTATTGATATTTCTCAGGCTGAATTAACAAGGGGGCACCTTACATAGTCTCAAAACAATCTGACAAAACAGGTTTTCAAATTTAGTTCTCTTTACTGGTGGACTAATTATAGAACAGAGAAATACAACAAAGGGACAGAGAAAAGAAAAAGTAATTTCTCCCACTTGAAGAAGCCACAGAATATTTCAAGTCTAGGAAGAAGGCATGTCATATTGGTGTAATAGAAACTGCTGTGTGGTGGAACACAGGGTCAAAAAAATCAGAACTCCATCAAAATAGCTCTATTTGTATCCTTTGAAGGCTCAATTCTACAAATGCTTACAAAGTCAGAAATCTTCCCACTTTATGACGAAACCAGTCTGATCAGCACATTCATGAACTTGACCTTTCAGATGAAACATTAAACAGAGGTCCCATCTGCCATCTTAGGTGGATATGAAAGATTCAATGACACTACTTAAAAAAGAACAGGGAGTTCTTCTGGTGTCCTGTCCAACATTTATCCCTCAAAGAACATTATCTGGTCATTTATTTCATTGCTATTTATGGGACCTTGCTGTGTGTAAATTGGCTGCCACATTTCCCCACGATACAACAGTGATTACACTTCAAAAAGTACTTCATTAGCTGTGAAGTACGTTGTGGTGTTCCGAGGCCGTGAAAGGTGCTATATAAATGCAAGTTCTTTTTCTTTGATCAATTCAACTTGGTGCTGCAATCTACACGACTGGGAAAAACCACTTTATTTGATGAAAGATTTCTTTACTTTCAAGTACAGTGCGTCATACAACAGAAGTGAGTCATATTTCCAGGCAACACCCACCATTGGAAGAAAAATGTCAAAGCATAAATTAGCTAAGTTCATTACAACAGGAATTATTCTTAGCGCTCACATAGACACGCACACAATGCTACATAGTTATAAGTCTTCCCCTTCGTTCTTTCACTTCAGTGCTTGCATTTATGCAATGTCTTGGATACTACTATCCAGATCATTGTGATAGAAATACACAAAGTTTATTTTGTAGAGTTCTGAATGATCTAAAACAGATAGCTAGTAAATGCCTAGTAATGTTTGGTTTCCAACACACAAGACTTTCCCCAAGTAAAGCATTATTTCCCAAGAATCAGTCCAAAACAAGAAAATCTCTACAAGAGCACCAACTTCACTTGAATAAAGGGAATTTCGTGAAAAGACTATGATTTTTACACATTCAATGGAAAATGTTCAATAATTATTACTAATGATCTTCATTTAGGCAAATTATTTGATTCTTTGGGAGAAAATGTTGAATAAACAGCACTATTAAAGAACTGAATAAGTTTCAGCTATGAGTAACTTCTGTTGGTAGATATTCACCTAGAAGCTCCTGTGGTGACATTTATGTGGAACAGATTAGCTTGATTCAATTGGTACCATTTTCCCTTTTAAGCCAGTAGGTTGCAGGTTCAAACACTGCTATCGGACTTCAGTACATCGTTTTGACTGCCACCAGTTTGCTCTGCCATTGGCAGCCGTGCCTTCAGCTGCATAGGCCCTAAGCTCTGGAATTCCTTCTCTAAACTTCACTGCCTCTTTCTCCTCCTTTAAGGCGCTCCTTAAAACCGTACCTCTTTGACCAAGCTTTTGGTCACCTGTCCTAATATCTCCTTATGGGGCTCGGTGTCAAATTTTGTCTGATAATGCTCCTGTGAAGCGCCTTGGGACGTTTTACTATGTTAAAGGTGCTACATAAATGCAAGTTGCTGTTGTTGACTGGCACTCCAATGAGACATTAACCTGATAGCATTTGCCTGTTCTAGTGGATATTAAAAATCCCATGGCACTGCTCAAAGATGAGCCCTAACCAACATTCCACCCTCAACCAACCAAAGCTAAACAGATTAACAAATTATTCATCTGTTTGCTGCTATTGTGGGATTTTGCTATGTGCATAATGGCTGCAATATTTAGCTACACAACAATAAATGCACTTCAAAGTAATTTGTAGCATATGAAGAGCTTTGAGATGTTTCTGTGAGACATGAGACACTGCATAGACGCAAGTCTTTCTTTTTACTTCATCGTAATGGCTCACAGACAGCCAAATTAGTTAAAGATGGACACATACAAACATACATAGCCTGCTCAGACAGAAATGCACCATTAGACCTGTGAATACATTTATATAAATAATTCTGGATGGTTATTGATGTGTTCTTAGGTTTGCTGTATTTCTAAAACTCTTACTTTACAGTGCAGCTACTGATCTTTCTACATTACCTCCCGGGATGGTTGGAGGCGGGAGGTCACGTGATGAAATCTCCCGGAATATGTCCAACCAGAGTTGGAAACCGTAATTAAGGCAGGGCTATATTTAGAGGTGATTATTTATCATTTGAGTGGACTGCTGGCAGAATAGCACTTTAGATTCCTAGCATTACAAATTTATGCAATTGAGAAAGTGATCACTGAGGAATAAACACTCCTGAGCAATGTGGATTACTACACTTAGAAAAAGAACAATGACACCTTTTCTCTGTCCAGCAACTTTCAAAAACGACCATGTTTTGAAACATTCTGCATCAGTACACATAATCTGTCTGGAACGCTAACAGCAATAATTTAGGTATTGCTAATGCCTGTGGAACTCTCTTCCAAGGGGGTTCATTATCTGAAATGTAGTCCCTTGTTTTACAGAGGTTCAAGCACAGACTTGATCATCACGTGCTGACCCAGCATTGCTGAGAAAATGTATAATTCCATAGACTGGCCCCATGCATGCCTCTCAAATTGTACAGCTCTTCTATACTATCAGTAAGCATCATAATCAGTTTCACAACACATCTGTTCTTGCTACAACTGATTATGCCACCTAATAGTACCTCCATTCATGGTTAAGTCACAAACTGTGCGCATTAGTTCAGCTCCCTCACCATGCAATTTATTTGATGCACTTGGTTATAGGGTTGCACTTGTTGCAAGGGAAGCAGGATAAAGTGAATCCTAAGGGTCAAGAAGGAAACCATTATCTTTGCAGATCTGATAATGGTTTAATACCCAATTGAACACTTTTAAAAAAAAGTTTGCATTTATAACTGACTTTATGTCTAACCTCAGACATGCATTTTCTTATTGAACACTTATTGAAGAATTGTTTGCAATATGTAGAGATTTTTTATGTTGCAATTTGTTTCTGGGTCTTGTACCTTCTCGAATGGCTGACAAAAGTACGTACAGGTCAATGACTAACAAACCATTTAATTAGTGTGTACAGGTGCTGAGGTGCACAACCTGCTGCCAACTGCCAGAAAACATGGCTGACTCTGGAACTGTCTGCAGAAAGTATCTGTTGGTTGATCTTAGACTCCCTGGAGGCAGCAGTGTGGCCTCTTTTACTGTACTGAAGTTGGGATCAAAATAAAGTCAATTCTGAACATTTAGAATACTGTGCCCACTATGCTTTTACCTATTCAAAATGTTAAGCTTCAAATATGTCAAATGATCAAGTGAAATTAGAGACAGGATGGTATACCAGAACATAACGTAGCTTTCAGAATTGGGTCTAAAAGGTGCACAAAACACTCAGCTTCCTTATATATGCTGTTTATACTTATACTGTTTGAAAAAGTTGAATTAAAAGAAAACATACTCCCAACAGGACACTGAAAACTAAGAATGAACTCTGGCACATGAAAGGTTAAATGACTGAACCCAGCCGGAAGAACCACAACCGCATATATTTGTCATAACTACAGAAACATTCCGTTTGAATGAGTCACACTTTCAAGCTTCCCCTTCGAAACCATCGACTCCTCGCCCTCACTCACATCAGCTGATTAACATAACATTTAAGACAGGTCCATAGTTAGCAAATGGTAACCAGAGCACTCCCGTCTCTCTGGCAACAAGCAATTTTACGACAACTAGAAGCAAAGGCACATGGAGGCAGCCTCTTGCCAAACAGTTGGCAAATGAAGTGACCACACTGAAATAAAACCCCTTTTTTGGAATTTCAAAGCATCCACAAAGACTATATTGACATACATACAGACTAGTTGAACTGGGCGCTAGATCTCAGGCATAAATATGTAATAAATACAACATGCTATATTTCCTTTTTAGCCAGTTAAACAAATACTAATGCCACATATTAAATCATGTGGTGCATCACTGCTGGTCAAAATCACCTGATTTGATTGAAGGAACTTCAAATCTTTGTCAATTGCTGTCCACTATGACACCATCGGGGATTAATAAAGTAGAGAAAATGTTCAAAACTTCTCAGTTACAAGAGCTCTGGAGTGTAGCAACACACCTCAAATCCACAATATCATTTCAACCCTTCAAAAGGTTATCTTGGAACATTGCAGGATTGTGCATCTTCTTATACCTGGGGTTTTTGGGGAAACCTTCTTAAACTGTAAGATGAGTACTGACTTAACATGCACAATTGGTGACTTAACCTTAAGTAGATATACTTTACCAGTTTCATTATCTTAAGTTTGCACACTAAAGCTATTAGCACACACATCTTAAAGAAATGTATTCAAAAATTAAAAAGCAAGGGGATGTCAATGATAGGTCTCTATAATAAACAAATGTTAAAAAGCTGTATTAATGACAAAACGCAGGTTACAAGTGGAGGACATTTTCTCGTTTCAAGATTAAAATCTGGTTTCCTTTTCAGAGAATGCTTAGTAATAACACACAATATGGTTTATTTACATCACGTCATGACTTGATGGCATGATTTTTGCTTTTGGTGGTTTCAGTGAGTCATTCCAAGTATTAAAAACCTCGAATTAAATCTTAGTGCAATTCATAAACAGCAGCCTTTCTCACAGAAAATTTGAAATATCTATGAATCAAGCATATTCACTTTTCCCTTCTGATCAACCAAAAATGATCTACAGAATCCTACTGAAAAGGATAAAGACTACAAAAATTAAACTAGTTCTTAAGTACAAATTATTCAAAAACTTGAATCTGTCCTTCAATTTACATATCAGGAGAACAGCCTGAGCATCTGGCTTAAAACTAGTTTTATATATTTGCTTGGATAGAGAATAGTTCAAGACATTCATGTCAAATGAATGATACCAGAACAATGAGGATACACTTATCAGGAAAGGCTGAACAGGCTGGGGTTTTTTTCCCTAGAAAAGAAGGCTGAGGGGTGACTGTGAGGTCTTTAAGATTTTGAAAGGGTTTGATAGGGTAGAAGTAGAGAAAATGTTTCCAATTGTGGGGGAGTCCAAAACTAGAGGTCATAAATATAAAAACCAAAATAATGCAAATGCTAGAAATCGGAAATAAAAAAAGAAAATGCTGGAAAAGCTAGCAAGTGAGGCAGCATCTGTGGAGAAAGAAATACAGTTAATGTTTCAGGTCGAAGACCTTTCATCAGAACTGGAAGATGTTAAAGAGTTAAAGTTTCTAAGCAAGTAGAGAGCCAGGGAAAGGGAGCCGGTGTGGGGGGGGGGGGGGCGGTGGAGAACAAAAGGGAAGGTCTATGATAGGGAGGAGGGCAAGAGTGATTACACGACAAAAGGGATGATGTAAGGCAAGGAGGGTGGCAATGGGACAAGTAAAGATGCAAAAGATTGGTCCAGAGTAGTTATGAATGGCAACAGCAGAATCACTACCAGCACTTGCTGTCCAAAAAAAAAGGGAGCAGTGATTGTGATCTGAAGTTATTGAAATCAACGTCGAGTCTGGAAGGTTGTAAAGTGCTGAAACGAAAGATGAGGTGCTGTTCCTCGAGCTTACATTGAACTTCACTGGAACAGTGTAAGAGGCAGAGGACAGAGAGGTCGAAGTGGGAGCGGGACGGGGAATCAAAATGGCAAGCAACCAGCAGACCAGGGTCACACTTGTGGACAGAGCAGAGGTGTTCAGCAAGATGATCGCCCAATCTGCGTTTGGTCTCCCCAATGTAGAGATCGCATTGTGAACATACTAAATTGAAAGAAATACAAGTACACCCGAAAGGAGCGTTTGGGGCCCTGTTCGCTGGGAAGGGAGGTGGTGAAGGGACAGATGTGGCATCTCCTGCGCTCGCACGGGAAGGCATCGTGGGGAGGATAACGGGTGTTGGGGTTGATGGAAGAATGGACCAGAGTGTTGCGGAGCAGCGGTCCATTCGGAATGCTAAAAGGGGAGGGGAGGGGAAGATGTGTTTGGTGGTGGGATCGTGCTGGAGGTGGCGGAAGATGATATGTCAAACGTAGAGGCGGGTGGGGTGGAAGGCGAGGACAAGCGGGATCCTATCATGGTTCTGGGAGGGAAGAGAAGGGCAGAAATGCAGGAAATAGGACGGACATGGTCGAGGGCCCTGTCAACTACAGTGGAGGGGAATCCTCGGTTGAGGAAAACAGAAGACACATCGAAAGCACTGGTATGGAAGGTGGCATCGTCAGAACAGATGTGACGGAGACAGAGAAACTGGGAAAAGGGAAGAGAGTCCTAACAGGAAGCAGGGTGGGAGGAAGTGTAATCAAGGTAGCTGTGGGAGTTGATGGGCTTATAATAGATATTGATTGACAGATAGATATTGATAAAAATAAGATTGTCACTAATAAATCCAATAGGGAATTCAGGATAAGCTTCTTTACCGAGTGTGGTTAGAATGTGGAACACACTACCACAAGGAGTAGTTGCAGCGAATAGCCTAGATGCATTTAAGGGGAAGCAAGATTAGCACGTGCTAATGAGGTTAGATGAAGAGGGATTGGAGGAGGCTCGTGTGGAGCATGAACGCTGGCATAGACCAGTTGGGCCGAATGGCCTGTTTCTGTGCTGTAAACTCGATGCAACTATCAATATCCAAAAAAAAAGCAGCCCCAAAATACCTAAACACAATTCTTAATACAGTCTAACTTACTTATAATATAGTAATACTTCTGTGTTTACTTCTATAAAATGTTGAGCTGAATCATAACACTCTGATTAAAGACCAGTTAATAAGATTTTAATTCCGTTTTTAATATGTAAAAAAAGTTTGCTTTCAGTGATTTACGCTTCAGAAATCTGAAGAGGTGAATTCCCAGCATGCAACCACTACTTTTATTTTTCTTCCTGAAATTAGGTTCATCCACAATACTGAAAATTTTTGTTTTTCCCTATTCAAAAAATGCTTCTCCTTATGCCACATATCATTGCACATCCCAGGAGGCCAGGCACTGTCCTTGGTCAACTACAAGGTAGCATGAACCAAAAGTGTTCAGGTTGACCTGCCTCTCCAATTTTCCCTCCCTCCCTGTAATGGTCCAACAGAAATGGAAAACTGGAATATTGCCTTCAAGGTGCTACAAGTGAGTACGGATGAGAAAGTCCAGGGGGGGGCGTTTATATTGCACCGTATATCTTTCAGAGATATCGCAAAGTGCTTCATGTACAATTAATTACTTTGAAGTGGAATCACTGTTGTTATATAGGCACATGCAGCAAAGAATTTGCAAACAAGATCCCATAAACAGCAACTGGATGATTGACTATTTTTGAATGTTTTTGTTGTTGTCAGTTGAGGGAGAAATGCTGGGCAGAACACCGGGAGATCACATTACTCGCCTTCAAATAGTTCCACTGGATCGTCAATGTTCACCTGAACCAAAGGAAAAGGCTGAGTTTCAGTCTGATAGTCTGAAGGATGGCACCTTAAATAATGCAGAGGTTCTTAAGTGCTACACTGGAGTGTCAGCCCGATTTTGTGCTCAAGTCTTGGAATGGGACTTCAGCCCACAGTCGAGAGTTCTACACTGACACCTTATATTTACATGTTTGAGTTAAAAAGAAATAGGGATTATGTTCTGAGTTAATAGGTTGGATAAAGGGCACAAAATCAGTATGGACCAAAGTTGTGATTCAAAGAGGGGGTTTAAGAGGACGCTGAGCAGACTCTGCTTAACTGACCCCAAGGTTAAGATGTGACCACTAACAATGTAGACAAAAATAAAATAACCTGAGTAGGGACTTAAGGCCGATCAAAATGCATCAGTTTCAAAAGCATCAATTAATTCAGGATTGAGGTTTCAAATGGAACCAGCAGCATCAGGTATCCAACGCACTCTCAAGCAGCAAACTCCCCAGTGGTGAGCTGTACGCCTGGAGCTTGGAATAAGGCCTGACCCGAAAAGATTCATTGGGGTTGGCTGTATACAACAAAGTTCCTTCCACCTCTGCTCAGATTAGAAAATTGGCCCTGCAGAAATGATAATAATGCATTATACTAACTTGAAGTACATAAACAGTACAAAGAGATTATTTGACTCTTCATAGCATTATACATTAAAATTAAATGCTCTGATCTTTACCATTTCTCATTTACATTTAAGGCCTGCATCTTTTATTTTTAAATTTGCAGGTTGAGACACAAGTTGAGGGCTAAGATGCCCATCATCAGCAGGCATCTCATCTCTTCCACAACTCACCTCACTTTCTCATACTATCTATATTGCAAAATGTAGCAAGTACTGCAGTAAGCGTGCTCAAAATTTTTAAGCAATGCAACAGAGTAGTTCTCTGGCAATGAGAGGTTTGCAGATGAATAAAGGGTCTGAAATTTTCTTCAATTAGCATCAAATGAAGTGACAAGTTGAACACTTTGTACCCAATATCTACTATTAATATTGATATAAACAAGTTCAATCAAAACTAACTTAACGACTCTAAACACTAATTGCAAAGTGTCAGAATTTCAATTTTGCACTTTTTAAAAAAAGTACCTAGCTTCCAAAGACCACTTCTGTTTCCTCAGTAAAAGGCACACACACACACAAAACTACTTTTATCATCCTTGTGAATCTTTTTTGCACCCTCTCCAATGCCTCTATATCCTTTTTATAATATGGAGACCAGAACTGTGCACAATACTCCAAGTGTGGTCTAACCAAGGTTCTATACAAGTTTAGCATAACTTCTTTGCTTTTCACTTCTATCCCTCTAGAAATTAACCCTCGTGCTTGATTTGCCTTTTTAAGGCTTTATTAACCTGCGGCACTACGTTTAGTGATTTGTGCGTCTGTAATCCCCTAAATCCTTTTGCTCCTCTATCCCATTTAGACTCTTATTATCCAAGCAGTATATGGCCTCCTTATTCTTCCTACCAGAATGCACCACCTCACACCTATCTATATTGAAATTCATTTGCCAATTACCCACCCATTCTGCA
The DNA here is from genome assembly GCF_035084215.1 of Heptranchias perlo. Taxonomy (NCBI): domain Eukaryota; kingdom Metazoa; phylum Chordata; class Chondrichthyes; order Hexanchiformes; family Hexanchidae; genus Heptranchias; species Heptranchias perlo. Next base: position 23,092,306 of record NC_090350.1, read on the forward strand.
AGTTTATTAATGTCCTCTTGCATTTTGATGCATTCTTTTGTATTAACTACACCGCACCCAGCCCCCCACCATTTGATGTCGTCGACAAATTTTGAAATTGTACTTCAGATTCCCGAATCCAAATAGTTAATGTAAATTGTGAACAGTGGTCCCAGCACTGATCCCTGTGGAACACCATTTCCAACATTTTGCCAGTCCGAGTAGCTTGCCTTAACCTCTACTCGCTGTTTTCTGTTTTGTAGCCAGCTTGCTACCCATTCTGCTACCTGTTCCCTGACTCCACATAGAATGGTTATAGCATCGAAGGAGGCCATTTGGCATTTCAAGCCCGTGCCGACTCTTTGTAAGAACAATTCAGTTAGTCCCATTCCCCCACTTTTTCCCCGTGGCCCTGTAAATTTTTTCCCTTCAAGTATTTATCGAATTCCTTTTTGAAAGCCACGATTGAATCTACTTCCTCCCTCTTCTATGACCGTGGGCCGACCATGCGGTACCTTATCAAAGGCCTTTTGAAAATCCAAATATATTACATTGCTGCATTACCCTTGTCTACTCTGTTACTTCTTCAAAGAATTTAATAAAGTTGGTCAAGCATGACTTTCTCTTCTGAAATCTGTGCTGACTATTCTTTATTATATTTTCATTCTCTAGATGTCTTTCTATTACATCTTTGAGTAAATATTCCATTATCTTTCCTATCACTGATGTTAAGCTAACTGGTCTATAGTTCCCTGGACTGTTTCTATCTCCCTTTTTAAATATAGGAATAACATTAGCTGTCACCAGTCCTCTGGCACTATTCCCTTTTCTAGTGAATTTTTATATATATGTAAAAGTGTGTTTGCTATGTCCTCCCTAACTTTTTTTTAATATTCGCGGATGCAATCCATCCGGACCAGGGGTCTTATCCTCCCTAAGTTTGATTAGTTTATCAATTATCTCCTCCCTTTTGATCTTAAATGTTTTAATATTCTTTTTTGATCTCTTCTTCTAATGTCCTGCCCACCTTGGTAAATACAGAGGCAAAGTAACTATTCAATATTTCTGCCATTTTGCTGTTGTTACCTACGAGTTTATCGTGTGCATCCCTTATTGGCCCTATCCCTATTCTGATTTTTCTTTTGTTATTTATGTGTCTATAGAATACTTTCCTATTTTTTTATATTCCTTGATAATTTAATCTCATAGTTCATCTTTGCTTTCCTAATTTTTTTTTAAGGCTTCTTTCCAAACCTCTTCGCATTCACTTTTGTCTTCCTCTCCTTTATTGTCTATGTACTTAGAGTATGTCTTTTTCTTTAGTTTCAATTTTACCCACATCTCTATCATCCATGCTGATTCATTATCAGCTAGTTTGTTCTTGCTTTTTAAGAGGCATATACTTCTCCTGAACATTTTTGATCATCATTTTAAATATTACCCACTGCTGTTCTAATGCCTTAACTGTCAATTTTTCCCCCCATTTACCTGCCCTAGCTCCATTCTCATCCCCACAAAATTAGCTTTTTTACAACCTATTACTTTGGTCTTTCTCAATCATCATTTTAAACCTTATTATGTTCTGATCGCTATTGTCTAAATGTTTCCCTGTGCAGACTTCTCATCTGTTCTGGTTCATTTTCCATTACTAGATCCAGCAGTGATTCCTCTCTTGTTGGGCTTCTGACATACTGGGTAATAAAGGAGTCATGTACACACCGTAAAAACTCCATTCCTTTTCCCTATCTTTCAAAAGGGAATTGGATAAATACTTGACGGGAAAAAAGTTACAGGCCTATGGGGAAAGAGCAGGGGAATGGGATTAATTGGATAGCTCTTTCAAAGAGCTGGCACAGGCACGATGGGCCGAATGGTCTCTTGTGCTGTAACTACTATGATACCTTTTCTTTCCAGTTTATTTGGGGGTAGTTGAAATTTCCCATGATTATTATTCGATGTTTTTAAAAAAATAATTTCATAGATTTGTCAACTTCTTCATCCTCCACTTCCCTTCCACTATTAGGTGGTCTGCAGAATATACCCATTAACATGATCGATCCCTTCTTATCCTTTGTCTTAATTAGTACAGTGACCTCACCCTGCTTCTCCCTTCCCTATCCTTTCTAACCGCCAGTCCCATTCCTTATGTAATCATGTTTCAGTTATCCCTACCACATCTGGTTTCTCGCTATTAATTATTGTCTCCCGTTGCCCCGTTTTGTTTCAGATGCTGTGCACATTGCTGTACAGGCAATTTAATTTGTTTTTAGTAAGTGTTCCCCTCCCTTTGTTTTTAACAGTCATTTTGTACTTATGTTCTATAACTGTATGTGTTTCCTGACTGTTCATGTTACCCTCATTCTTTAACTTGGTCTGACCTTCACTCTCATTTCTTTTTTCTACAGACTTATGTTAGCTTCCCCAGATCCTCCCCTGCCGTCTTACTCGTTTAAAGTCCTGTTGACAGCCCTATTTATCCTTTCTACTAGGACACTGGTACCATTCCGGTTCAGGTGGAGCCCGTCCCAGCAGTACAGCTCCTTCCTGTCCCATGAAATGGAAACCCTCTTTCCCACACCACTCTTTCAGCCACACATTCACTTTCCTGATCTGTCTATCCCTATGGCAATTAGCACGTGACTCAGGTAGCAATCCCAAGATTACCACCCATGAGGTTCTGCTTTTTAATTTAGTTCCTAACTTCTGATATTCTCTTAGCAGGACCTCCTCCCTTTTCTTTCCTGTGTCATTGGTCCCAACATGGACCATGACAACTGGATCTTCCCCTCCCTTTCCAAGTTCCTCTCCAGTTGTTCAGAGATATCCTTTACCTTTGCACCAGGTAGGTGTAATCATATATCCAATACAAAACACTTGCATCTGTTAGAAGGTAACATTTGATGCACTACTGCTTCAACAGGAAATAATGCATTATAGTCTTCCAGCACCCTCTCAAAGAGATTTGACACTAAATTTTCTACTGCAGTCTTCAAGAGATAATGCACCAATTACTATTTACCCCCCTGCAAATCAAGAGCAAGCATTTTACCCTAGTAATGGAAACCTCTCTTAATTGTAATCTTTTCGTCTTTCTGATCAGCCATCTCCAGTAGTACTAAACTTCTAGGAGTGCAATCAACAAGCAAATCTTAATTAAAAAATCCTCCCCTATTCTCAAAGTTTCTCAGTGAAAGAAGTAATCTCCCAAACTCAGATTTGTCAGTTACCATTTATTCACCACATTTTCTCTTCCAATGGGGCTATAAGTGGTATTTAGCTTTTTCCTCTTTTGGGTATTGAGGACCTATTTCCCATCAATTCACTGGTAAGTACAATGTTGACAGCTATATTCTTCATCCCTTGATCAAATCAAAGTTTCAATATTTACTTCTGCACCCTGCAGAGGGTAGAATTGGCTCCATACCAAACAGTCCTGCGGTGGCTACCTGCAGCACAAACCCAAGAAGTTGTAAATTGCCAACTATCAGTCATGACTGGTTCATGTTAAACAGATTTATAATTCTAAAGATGCAAAACAGAATAAAACATCAGGAAAATTCAATTCTGATGGAGCTCATTATTCAGCAGCATTGCGATAACTAACCCCAGAACTCCGATTTGTGAAAGTTGCAAGTGAATACCAACCCTTAATTCTCCACACAGAGAATTTCCAAGTTAGCCATTGAGGGAGTCACCGAGTGAAAGCCTAATATTCACCTTGCAGGGGAAAATTTGCAACCTCTCCCCAAGCAGAACCCTGCCATGTTGCCACCTATCATTTAATGCATATTTGACCTGGTATATTATTGCAATGAAAGCTGGCAGCCCAATATGCTTTAAATATGGCTTACTTCAGGATCCACAGAAAGTCAGTATGAATGGTTTAAAAATCACCTCAGTGACAACATAAAACAGTAATACTGTCTACCATAACACTTTTTCGTACAAGTTGTCTCAAAAGCTTTTTGAAACTTCCACTTGCACCGTGCTACCTGGATACCAACATGCCCGGACAGTATATAATACCCAACTATTTGTTTGATAAAGAACAGGCTGTAAAGGTAGTGAGAGGAACAGAACTTCAAATAGAATACAAATCGGAGCATTTTACTCAGAGAATCGAGCCTTTTGCGAACTGAACTTCAATTCTATTAATCAACTGCTGATCGGATTCAGATAAAGTCTGGTGGTTAACGATACAAAAAAACCCTGCAATTTGACAAATCAAAAAGGTTCTCGATGCATCATGAGTCGCAACGGTATTTTACTCATTATGAAATGTAAATAATTTTTTTTGACTACTTCCTTGGGTTCTAATGTAAACATGGAATTTTGCTTTATTGTAACAGTACATATGTTATCAAAATAAATTTGAACTTGGAATGTACCACCTTTTCATCAGAACTAAACAACTGCTATGCTAGATCCTATCCTCTCTGATCACATAGCAGTTGTTTGGTTCTGGTAAAATTGATTTCAATGTCAGCTTTGAAAAGGATACGTGTCATGGACAACTCTGGGTGGTGACGCATGTTAATTAACACCCATGGGGCCAATGGCCAGAGTTTAGCTTTACCAAAATCCTTGAGACAACAGGGTCTGCCAAATTGCCTGCCTACCCTTCGGCTAAAGATTGGTGCATAAATCAAAGATTTTTTTGGAAGGTGGGGCTTAAAAGAAAAATAAGCAAATGCCAATTAAGACGACAACAACTTGCATTTATATATAGCACCTTTTAACGTTAAAAAAAGGTCCCATGGCACTTCACAGAAGCATACTCAGACGAAAATCAACACCGAGCCAAAGAAGGAGATATTAGGAGGGGTGACTAAAAACTTCGTCAAAGAAGTGGGTTTTAAGGAGGAGAGGGAGCTAGAGTGGCAGAGCGGTGTAGGAAGGGAATTCCAAAGCACGGCCGCCAGTGGTGGAGCTAAGGATCTCAGGAGACACAAGAGGCCAGAGTTGGAGGACTGCAGAGATCTGAGAGTTGTAGTGCTGGAGAAGGTTACAGAGATAGGGAGGGGCAAGGCCACGAAGGGATTTGAACATGAGGATGAGAATTTTAAAATTGAGATGTTTGGGGACCAAGTCCCAATCTCGGCCAATGAGTACAGGGATGATGGGTGATCAAGATGTAGTGTAGGATAGGATACAGGCAGCAGTGTTTTGGATGAGTTGAAGTTTATGGAGGGTGGAGGAAGAGGTGCCGACCAGGAGAACATTGGAATGGGCAAGTCTGGAGGTAACAAAGCCATTGTTGAGGGTTCTGACATCAGGTAACAAGGCTCTACTTCTTCTGAGCAAAGCTCCAAACACAGTTATACATCAAGAACAGAATCTATTTAATAATAAATGGAACACTGATACAAGTCGGCTTCTGCAATACCCTATCATCCTCTGCCTCCCTCTCTCCCCCTTCCTCACAACCTTCTCGGTTTTGCCTTAAATACTCAACTTCCCCTTTCCCACTTGAGAGGAGCCACTACTCGATCTTCTCTCAGCCCAGTCAATAAGCATCATTGTGCAATAGTCTTTAAATACTTCGACTATTAAATGAAATTTGAACACCAATGGGAAATATCGGAGGGAGTGAGATTAGTTGACAGTTTAGGTAATGGAACATAACAACTAAATCATTGTACTCACCATCTATGTTCAGCATCATCTTCCACATGGCAGGTCTGACAGACTGATGGAAACCAAACCAGACCTCTCTACCCCCACCCAATGGATGGTCATACCCTTCGGGGGCAGAGAAGAAAGAGCGGCCAACAGGGGTGTACCTGTAACAAAGCATAGAAATCAGAACACTAATTTAGAGCATAGTGGTATGTCTAGGGTCTTACATACCACTTCTAACTGGTACTGCTTATACATTCAGCATTCAGGTGATAAAATAAAGCATGAGTGAGTGACTCAAATTCTACAATAAAGGATAGTCCTTTTTTTTTTTAAAAAGAAAAGGAGCAGGAACTTCAGTTATAAAAGTAATAAAAGGTGCAAGAAAAGAATATAATAAAAAAAACTTGCAAGGGATATCATAGGTAATGGAAACTATTTTTATACATATATTTTTGGAGAGTGTAAAGGGGCATGTGGGCCCAGGAAAGTCAGAAGCAGGCGAGACTGTAATGGATAATAAGGAAATGGCAGACTTGTTAAATGAGTACTGTATCCGTTTTCACAGTGCAGGAAGAGGACAAAATACCAGTGATACAAGGGAACCTAAAAATAAGTAAGAGGAGGAATTTAGTGACTAGTACAAGTTTAAAAAATGATAATGGAGAAAATAATGGGACTTAAGATAGACAAATCTCCAGGACCTGATGGTTTCCACTCCAGAGTATTAAAAGCAATAGGTGAAGAAGTTGCAGATGTGTTACCAATATAATTTTCCAAAGCTCACCAGATTCAGGGTGTCCTTGGATTGGAAAACTGCAAATTTCAATCCATTATTTAGGAAGCCAGGTAACTACTGACCTGTCAGTTTAACATCAATTGTGCACAAGTTACTGGAATCTATCATCACAGAGTGATTGAGCACTTGGATAAGTAACAGTTGATCAAAGAAAATCAGCATGGATTTGTAAAGGTGGGTCATGTCTGACTAATCTAGTTGAATTTTCTGAGTAGGTCATTAGTATGGTGGATAGGGGAGTGCCTGTGGATGTTGTCTATATGGACTTCCAGAAAGCATTTGAAAATGTTTCACACGAGAATATTAGCAAAAATGAGGGCGCACTGAATTGGAGGTTACCCTGTGGCATTGGTTGGGTGGAGAGAGAGAGAGAGAGAGAGAGAGAGTTGTCTGATTGGTGGAATGTGACAAGCGGTGTCCCCCCAGGGATATGTACTGGGGCTTGGCTTTTCACCATACATATTAATGGCTTGGTTGAAGGAATAGAGTTGTACATCCAAGTTTGCAGGTAACACTAAGTTAGGAGGCACAGTAAGTTGGGTGGATAGGAACAGGAAGTTACAAAGGGACACAGACAGACTATGTGAGTAGGCAAAACTACGGCAGATGGAGTTCAATGTGAGGAAATATGAAATCATCCACTTTGGATCTGAGAAAGACAATTCACAATATTTTCTTAATGGTGAGAGACTAGAAACTGTGGAGGAGCAAAGAGGTTTAAGTGTCCATGTATACAAATCACTAAAAGCTAGTGCATTGGTACAAAAGGTAATCAAAAAGGCTAATGGAATGTTGGCCTTTATCACAAGGGGGTTAGAATTCAAAAGTATGAAGTGACGCTCTAGCTGTACAGAGCTTTGGTCAGACCTCATCTGGAGTATTGTGTTCAGTTTTGGGTACTACACCTCAAGAATATATTGGCCTTGAAAGGGGTACAGCGTAGATTCACCTGAATGATACCAGGGCTTATGGGGTTAAATTATGAAGACTGGTTGCATAAACTGCATTCCCTTGAGTTTAGAAGGTTGAAGGGTGATCTAATTGAGGTGTTTAAAATGATAAAAGGATTTGATAGGGTACATACAGAGAAACTAATTCCTCTGGTGGGGAATCTAGAACAAGAGGGCATAATCTTAAAATTAGAGCTCGGCCATTTGGAGTGAAATCAACAAGCACTTTTCCACACAAAAGGTAATGGAAATCTGGAACTCACTCCCCCAAAAGGCTGTGGATGCTGGGTCAATTGAAATTTTCAAGACTGAGATCAATAGATTTATTTTGGGTAAGGGCATCAAAGGATACAGCACAAAGGCGAGTAAACAGAGTTGAGGTATAGATCAGCCATGATCTAACTGAATGGTGGAACAGGCTAAAGGGACTGAATGGCCGACCCCTGTTTTTATGTTCCTAAGGAATTAGATAAAGCATAAAGGTTCTAAATCAAATTTAGACAGCTTATTTTGTGAGCCAATTTGGTGCAGCTGTTTCAGTAACAACTTACATTTATAAAACACCTTTAACGTAGAAAAACGCCCCAAGGTGCTTGCCAGAGGCATAATCAAAAAGATTTCCTTCCACAGAACTTCTTTACAAATACAACAGATATTAGTGAAATAAAAATCAATCTTTATCCATCCATTTCTGTATAAGTGTGTGTATGCATATGTGCGTGTCCAACTTTTGAGGCACTGATTCACAGAGGCATACAGACCAGGAAAGTTTCAGATTTGATTCCCAATGTGCTGAACTCAGTCTCAACTAAATCTGTTTTAAGTAAACTACCATTGGACTCTGTAGCACTGGGATAGAGAAAGGATGAGATGGGTGGGGGGTGAAAAGAGAGGGAAAATAGGGGGAAGAGACAGGGCACACGCCTTTGATGAAAGCAAGTATGCCAATATAGGGTAAGGACAGGTTTAGGATTTGCCGTGACGCTCTTTCTGCTCAAATGGTCGACTGACATTTACTATCCACGCCCACAAACAAAGAATGGTTACTTGGGCGAGGTATCAGAGGATGCCTAGGTCCAGCCAAGAATCAACACCTGCAGGAGGGTCTGGGGAAAAATTAGCAGAAAAAAAGTGACACCAGAAAAGGTTGCATCAGGACTAAGCCCTTTGAACTACCTTTTGCTGTTCAAACTATCTCACGATTTTGGGTGCCACTTCTTCTGATCCCTAGAGTTTTCACATTTTTTGAATGAACGCATGTTCAAAGTAACTGATCTCTGTACTGCAGAATGGAACACTTTTTCTCCCTCCTATTTTTTTCCACTCAAGTGTCAACATTAAGCCCAACTGGATCAAGTGGAGAATTGGCTAGAGAGAGTGAAGCCCCCTTTACTCTGTCCCACCAATATACCTTAGCCTTAACACCACCTCTTGAGCCTCACTCCAGGATTTGAGCATAATCTATTCTGACACTTCAATGCAGTATTAAGGGAGTACCACATGGTCAGTGGTGCTCTTATGTTAAACCGAGGCCTCATTTGCCTGTTTAGGGAACATTAAAGATCACATGGGATTACTCTGAAGAGGTGCAAGAATTCTCCCAATGTTTCAGCCAATATTTCCACCCCAAACATCACCAAAAACAGATTAACTGATCATCCATCTCATTGCTGTTTGTAGAATTTTGCTGTGTGCAGAATGGCTGCCGTGTTTGCTTACATAAGAGAGATTGCATTTCAAAGCAATTAATTTAATGTGAAATATTCTAGGACAATTTAGTGAGATGAGGTTGTAACAAAAATGTTTGATTTGGTTAGATTATCCACTAATTTCCTTATTGCTGGCCACAATACAAACACAAGGTAATGGTCAGTTATTGCTAGTGGTTTTCTGAAAGCTGGATAAAATTTACATTATAGTCTGGCTAATATTTGTATCTTAGAGCAAAGCAGATATTTGAGTAGCTCTGGAGCTTGGTGGTATGACTGTACACAATACACCTTGTCAGGGACCTGTCTCGCAGCTAATTGAAAGTATTTGACACAGATCAATGAATCAAACAATCTTATTCAATTCCAAACATTTTAGGAGATGGACATCCTGGAGTAACGATTCTGATTGACAGCTGCGTCTGCAGTGAAACCGTTGGGCAGGCAAGTTGGGGATGGTGGGAGCACAGCCAATGATTCTTTGTAGTTCCTTTGATGGGCAGCAATGTGGACAGGAGCTTTTAATTGTGACTTACATTTGGCTGCATAAGTTTAGTCAGTCAGTCAGCAGGGAAACTAAACTGGGCAGTGGCTCTGTGGTTGTGTTTCACCACATAGGAAGTGAACGACTGTTGCAAGGATCAATTTTATGTTGAAAGGTATAATGCGCCTTTGTTATTTTGACATTGAAGAGAATAGTAAATATATTGCTTGTGCTGAATACTGTTTATTTACCTGCTTAATGCTAAACAAATATGGCTGCTGGTTTATAGCCTCAGCTCTATCAGATTTAGAGTATATATTCAAACTAGTCAGTAAAGATGAAGGAACCATGTATTGGCACGTGATACTTACCAGTAAGCCAGAAAACAGTGGCATGGGCTCTTTGCTCAATTCCTGGGTCTCATTACATTTACCTAGGTATTAGGCAGATAAAGGCACACTCTGGTTCATAAAGGGCATGAGGTCCGCTTACAGAAGTGGTCACTGACACTGAACAACAATGTATATCTAATGTAAAAACGTAACAATAAGGAATGATATAAATGCACTAGTGTGCAATTCCTCTACTTCCACACGAGCCATCTCTGTAGCCTGAATTTGGGGCAATTTTCCATCCCTAATTGAACCACAATAGCAAGGAAACTATTATTGCATCAGTGTAAGTTGAATTTGAACCAAGTACCAGAGCTAAAAATACAGTGCTGTATACTAAACCACTGTACCATTCAATCTCCATCTGGACACAGTTTAAATGGAAACTGTTCCATTAATCAAGTTAGGTTAGGATGGCTGCTTAAGTTCTGGACAAACTAACATTTAAAACTTAAGTGTATGGGATCTAAGTATGTATATCTTGCAATTACATAAGTGAACTGAAACTTGATTTAAAAAAAATATTAAGTTACAGGAATTGTACTGAAACTTTGATAATCAAATGTGATTACTAGATCAAACAATAATTACCCGAGTACATATAACTGAGCACTGAAACCACTTCTGCAACTTAGAAAACATGGATGTGTATAAATTCTGGAGTGAGTTCCAGAAATACCAATTATTCAAATATGAAACTATTTAATATTTTAATTTTACTCAGAAAAATATTAAGTGAAAAGCTTGATACTTCAATTCTCATTAACATGCCTAGATTTCCTTCTGAAACGTCTAATAATAGCAAATATATATATTTTTTAAAAATCGATCTGTTTGTAACAGTTTTAAAGCACCTGAAAGTAAGACACTTGCATTGTGCAACGTGGAACACCAAATGCCTCATGCAATACATTGCTAGTTATCACTTATCACTGCAAACTTGCTATTTGATACATTTCATTTATTGAAAATAGCAATTTGTAAACCAAAGGGAAAACAAAATCCTTCAAGTAATTAACTTTGAAAGGAAACAAACAGGACTTCAGGTATTATGTTGCAGCGATGGGAAAAGTTTAAAGAAACCATTTCATAATCATCTTGTTTAAAATGTTATCTTGGAGAGGTAACAGTAAATACACTTGAGGCTTTCCCATCCCTACATTGGACCTAGTTGCAAAAAGGATTTATTGCCTTGCACTTTTACAGTTAGAGAATTCTGTTCGTCGTCAGATTTTCATTCTTAAAAGGAAAGCATTCTTCACATATTGTTAGGTTAGCCCCAGGTAGCTGTGGATAGTGTCACAAAAGCGACATCCTGCTATGGCCCAGGTGAACTTCCCTTTTTGATGCGTAAAAATGCAAAGCCTTTCCTGTACCATCAATTTGTTTCCCTGCAGAAGCTAATAGACATGTACAAAAAGCCAATTAACTAAAACACTAACTACCTACAATAAATCCTACCAAAATGGAAACAATAGTACCAGATGAGAAGCAAAGATTAACCTACAATATAGGCAAGCTAAGTTACGTTTCCATTACATTTTCACAAATAAGTGGGATTTTAACCAAGTAACCTAATTACAAACCTACAAGAGGAATTTATTTTTACAAATTGATTTCACCATATGACAAGTATGATACAACAATTATCTTAGGAAGTGGGTAGTGCAGGGAGATGTCTAAGACACAAGGACAAATGCAGACTGTGGGGTCCTTTGATCCAGCACACAAAGCCCCTGCTGCTCCCTTTCTTTACTTGATTTCAGCTTCAGATCTTCAAAGCTCCCAAGCTCCCAGGCTTGGATGACTGGAAAAGGCTGTTTCCTGAGTAATGGATTTTAACTGATCAGGGAATTAGCCTTTACCGTGCTCCAGGAACTTAAAGGGCTGAAGCTTCTACGTTTTCAAGCTTCGAGGAGGATGGGGAAAGCTAGCTCTGTGTCCCCAGGTAATTCTGAAAACATGGAGATCTCAATGCCAACTGCCCACTCTACTCACCCACCATTCCAAGCCACCCTATCTGAGGCTTGAACCCATGCCAGTCTCATTCTCAACATCGCTGCTTCCTATTCCCCCCCCCGCTCAAGGTCTACTCCTCACCCATTGCTCACCCCATACCTCCACTCCCCATTACCATCCCAATAACTCCTCTCCAAGTCACGCAGCCGATCCTTTCTCCTTACTAGCTCCATTACAAACTCTGCAGTCACTCTTCTCCCATATGATGCTTTCCACCCCCGACTCTGATTACCACCGAAACTCCCCAATTACACTCGCAACTCATCCTTCAACTCATCTACAACTAGTTTCCTTTTTCTCTGGCTTGACTTACTGCCACCTCTATTGCAATGCAGCCTTTCCAAGAACCCAGTACCAATACAGGTCTCTGACCATTCCTTTATTACAGTGGGTCCTTTCAAACGTGTCCCCCCTTCCTCTCCAGATATCACATGCCATTTATCGGTTCCTGCAATCCCCACCTACTGCATCTGCCATACAATTACCTTCCTAATTAACATAAATGTTAATTACATCTCATTGCTGCCTGGAGTGCATACCCTTAAGGCTCTACTTCCAATTCCTCTTCACATTTCCAACAGACATAAGTCAAAGCCCTTTTATTTTAATCCTGGCGGGGACAGTGAGATGGAAAGTAGAGGGATTGCTTGAATTTTTGTGTATGGGAAGGTTTAGAATTTTAATATATGGAGATTTCACTTTGCGTGTATGGGAATCTCACGACCGAGGGTTTTCTTTTTTTGTGTTTTTGGGGAGGGTCTTGGACTCCGTATTCAGGGACTTGCATTTCTTGTGTATGGAGGCTTACATTCCTGAATCATCATATGCAACCCACTCACTTGTATTGATGTGTGCATCCAGTTTCCAGCTCCAAAAAGGTTGAATATCTCTGAAACCTAGGTTTCAATCCAGCCCAAGCGAATGGAATTGAAGTTCCTAACTGAATTGAGTTCGAGCAGGCTCAACCCAGATTCTTATAGCACAAGTCCATGGTTTAAAAAATAAGCTGCCTGTAAGGCACAGGTTGCCAACTTCATTCAAAGACCATTAGGATAACAAGTGTTGGAAGTAAAAATATTCAGACTGAGCCAGTGGGGAATAAGCTTGGGGCTGAAGTATAGCAGAAAGAGATTTCTATAAACATATCAAGTACATAATACCTGTTCTGGGTGTCACCTTGAGTGCAAACACTGAACAAATAAATAATTACCTGCTTAACAAAACAGGGATAAGAAGCCACATTATTTCACAACCCCTTAAACTCTATTCTGAATTCATCTTCACTTACATTTCAATTTGAGCTTCCTCTTCTTCCCACACAGAAGACATTTCACTAGTCTTGATCAGACCATCTGGGAGTGAGGGAAGAGAGGGGTCTTCCCACACTATTCATATAAGCTCCTTGGTAGGAACAGCAAAATAAAGCACCATTTCTGTTAGCTTAATCAAGTCACAATGGATCTTGCCAGAAATATATCTATTACAACACCTGGGCCCTGAAATTCCAGATCATCTTCGAGAACTTCAGTGAGAGATCGATGAAACCCCCACAGTTAAGGTGGGAACCTGGGAGGTCCCCCACAGATTTTCCAGGTGTTGGTATTCACAAGCCAAACCCAGAATGTTTCAGTTATATCTGACCGATGTCTCAAATACTGCACTAAATTTACAATATCTTATGAATGAGAATTTTAAAAAATTCTTTTTTTTTGTAGTTAATATGGAGGCCAATATTATAACAACAGCAAAAAGGAGGAAGGTTGTGTATTATTAAAATGCGATGGTGATGACAGAACATAGCTTTGGACTCATGATTCCCCATATGACAATTGCCCAATCTTACGTGCATGAAAGTATGGCTGTGACTGGTTACAAAGCAGCACTGGCAGAAACTGGGAGGGAGATGAGGAGGAAGAAAGACATCACCTGACTACCTTTTTCAAATAGGGAATATTGCACGCAGCAAGGAGATTTAGAGGCAGGTGGAAGGAAAAAAAAACAGAATAACTTACCCAATAAAAATAAATGGTTTATCTGACTGCTATTGATGGATTAAGAAATTGACAAAATCAAAACCAAGAGCTTAGTAAGAATTTTGAGTTGATACTCACTTCATGGAGGGGAGGTGTCGGAGGACAACATCGACAGCATGTACAGGATTTGTGCTGAGTGGTTTGTCGAGGTCCAACCCGGGCAGCAGTTCTGGCATACTACGACCTGTAAGAACTTCGTGTAGCAAGTGCCAGCTCACTCTTGAAACAAATTTTATTGACACCCTGAAAATTCGGTCCTTCCCTTCTCCTGGTAATGTCACCTCCAAATCCACCTTCAAAAATAAAATTGTAAGCCAATCTATGACATTCCCTTCAAGTACAGCTCTTTTTTTTTTAAAAGAGAGAGGTAGTTCTATTGTAAAAAGCTAACTGGCCACCAATGGAAAATAGATGAAAAAATATCAGGGACTGGGTGGTGCAATGGGTTATTGTTAGTATCCCTTTCATCTCGAGATCTGAGCTCAAGTACAGCCCAAACTAATGGCAAAAAAGGAATAAAAGTCTACTTGTTGGCTGCAAATGTTTCTACATGAAAATGGGCTTGGGTAATCCCAATTCAATTTCAGGCCAACAACTCAAAAACTGCATCAATTTAGTATTACTTAGTAATTTTAGTACTGTGGATATATCACACTGGTACAGAAAGGGTGCCTTGCTGAGTTGGGGCCAAAAGCACATTGTTGGTACAGAGCAGATACAGCTTACTGGCTGTGCTATACTTGACCTGGGAGTACTTGTTGCTGGGAAGGCATCCCATTTTGAACATCAACATCCCTCAGTTTGACAAGCACAAAAATCACAATTAAAAAAAAGGGTGGCGGGGGGGGGGGGGGGGGGGGGAAAAAGAGCATCAAAACCCGATGCCAAAAAGACCAGTGATAGGTCTGTGCTGAGTACCAAGGAATAAATCAAATGCTTTCATTGCAAATGAGGACCAAAATGCCCCTCCCTGTGTGTCACCATTGCTATAATTTTGCTAGATAACATACAAAAAAAGTTCATTTCATGTAATTTTAACTCTTGAAATCACAGCAGCACAACAAGCTAATGTTTTCTTCCCTCCACACATTTTTTGAAATTGAATTTAAGGGTTTATACCCATTTTATGAATCAATTATATATTTTGATTACATGGGGTTTACAGGAGTACATTAATACAGTAACATTTTTGCTTTGGTTATGATTGCGCTGAAATCAATGCACGTTTAAAAGGTGGGCATACTTTTTTTGGTCATTGTTGTTGGTATGTATTCTCCTCCTAAGACATTTTTGGAGGAAAGAAAGGTGTAGAACAAGATTTTAAAAATAAGCTTAGCATTTTTCCAGTTTAGCTGGATGCTGAACATCACTTGTTCATTATCCCAAACATGCATCTGCCACGTTTCTTGTGGAAGTTTGCCACACTGCTATGGGTGGGAGGGCAGCAGAAACCTTCTGGCAGATAGCCACAAGAAATGTGCAGGTTTTCAGGTTATGAGGAGCCCTCCCTCTCCAGTGGGGAGACATGCAGGCACTGGGCTGGGTCCTGCGGTATTGGAAAAAAATGTCATGGCCCTTGCGATCTCCTGAATTGATTCCCAGAATCACTGAATGTGAGGCATGACCAGAATATCTGTAGGAGTACGCCATTCTGGTCACAACCCCCAGAACATAATCTAGTATGGAGGTAGAAGCTGTAAAGGGTGAGTATGCACAATGCATAATATTGAGTTGGCCCTTGCAGATTTTAGGCGAATTCAAGATCACACACCATCAAAACAAATTCAAAGATGCAACTCAATGTAGGGTGATTTACTAGAATCATTGAATGGAACAGGGCACCGTTTGTTTAGCAATCATGCTGATATCTCAACAAGACCAGAGATTTTTAAATACATCTTCTTCTGGATAAATAAATTTCGTTATTAGTGAAACTGAGGCTGAAAAACTGAAACAAAGCCATAAACGAAAGGTGATAATGTTGCTGTCAACATGAGTTAAATGCTCATAAAGCTGACTCCCAAGCCAACATAGACCATTAGAAACATTTACTCTCAAAGTTCACCTTTATATACACATTCCTTATCTGAGGCAATCAAGACCATCAGTTAAAATAAGCATACTCATTGCCGTTGCACATTAACTACTGCATACGAACTGTCAGACATATCCTTTGGTAGTTATTAACATGTCCATTGCTTGGAGTGTTGAACAGGTATCAAATTTCTTTACATAAACTGGAACAGCCCTTACCCCAGCAGTGCTGACGGGAATGGGATCAGCAGTGTAGAGACTCCTTTTCCCATCGTAGACAGGTCTTCTTTCTCCAAAAATTTGAACTTTAAAATGCTGAACCATGGAGTCAACCACTTCCCTACAATGGCATAGAAAGACTAGTGAGAAGTGGAGAAAAGAATCAAAACTCAACATCCCATTTATTGACAATACAAGAAAACTGACTATCACTTTCCAATTTTCCCTTACCTCCCCTCACCTGAAAGGAGCAACCCCTTACGCTCTTAAACGTTTCCATATAGACAGTGACTTTCTGGTATTTCACTCTTAGTGACTATTATTCACTATCCATGCTCTCATGGACATCAGTAATGCTACTGAAGTGTAAGGAGAGGAAGGATGTTCTAACTGGGTTCCACTTTTTCCTCACCTGGCACTCACAAGGGCTCTTCCATGAGATGATATCTAAAAGTGGTAACCTAATCAATTCTTTACCATTCTCAAACCCTGAAGACCACCCCAGTTGAAAATGGCTAATTCAACACTGACCACACATCAAACTTGGGACTTTCCCAGTCTGTGTGGCTTATTATTCTGTACTACCCTGTGGTGCATTTATCAACTGAGCCAGTGGGGTAGAGGCCAAGACGTTACATTTCTAGGTGAACTGAATGATACTGTAACCAGAGTTTGTACCCTGTTGGAGTACAAAGATTTAGATAATTTACACACACACACACACACACCTCCATTTTGTACTGCTTTGAAATGAGGAGGGGTATGGCAAATACCGTAGTAAACTCCCTGAACTGGGATCATTACATTTCACGAGTACTTTACTTCTTTAATACTCAATAAGCCATTGGTATTCTGGATACCTGCACATTGTATTGCTCATTACTATTGTAAAAGCTGGTGTACAAGTTATACCTTCATACATGCTCTAAATAGAAAGGACTAATTTAGAATTCAGGTTTAATCATAACATGAATAAAACAGTTCAACAGCTCAAGTTGATTATGAAGCCAGGACTCAGAAGCAGATCCCAGTACTATTGGTAAATAAAACATGCCAGTGGATTTGGATCTCCAAATAAAAATTAAAACAAAAAAGTCTCAATACATCACATTTAAAACACTTTGAGCCTAGGCTTTCAAAACCTAAAATCTCATCAAGCATTTATAACTAAAACAAAATTGTGAAGTTCACTGATTGTTACAGACTTGATTAAACCAAACTCACAATCAACAATGGAAAACGTTTAAGTGTTGACAAGCAATGGATTCATTTATGAAATAAGATGAAAGAGCATGGTCAAGTAACTTCCCAGTGAGGGTGCAAGGACAAAATAATATGCAAGCCAACCCACATTATCTTTATGTACCTGACATCTGACTACAATGCAGAAGAAAGTTTCTTTGTAGATGAGACTTGCGCATATTACATGATTTCAACATGTTCCTGGTCTTCAGCGCTGTTTGAGTTTAACATTCCATTGCAATTTGATTTTCACTAATCCTTGCTTAGATTCAACAATTCAAATGGGAACCAACCAGCATTTATGAACAGTCCCTCATGAGATTAGACTACAAACTGCAGATACGGTCTTCTTCAATCTTTGAAACAAGTTCAAACTTCACCTAAAATTAGGATGAGGATCCGTGGGAGATTGAGCAAGCAATCACAAGGGGCACTGCTCCTTTAAGATGTTTGCATCCTTGGACTGCCTTTGAGAGGTGATCTTCCCTTACTTTGGGACATATGAGGCTTCATTTGAAACTATAGCCTTAGTGTGCTGAGCAGAGAGAACAGCAGAAGCTTCAAGAGACAACACAAGCAATCAAGAATCCAAAAAGGTAAAGCCAAGAGCTCCAAGCAGCATTGAGTCAGGGATAATTAAGGTTAAGTACAATTTTCATGGAGAGACTGAACTTCTTCCAAAGAATGAGGATGATTATATCTAAAAGGTAGGTAATGTAGAATTCTTCCACATTCATCCAAACTCTAGACACAGAATTATATTGAAGGAGTGCAAAAACTGCAGATCGAACAATTTTTTTTTGCATTAACTTGGAAAATTTCCAATCTGACATACTCATCGTCCCGAGTAGTCAGATCAAGAGAGTATACTGTTTTGTGACCTTCTACATGTTAGTCCATGAAGTGTCCACAGGGTAAACTCCTCCATGACCACTGCCCTGCAAGGGACCACCACAAGCAGACACAATCTATTACCCAATTTACTAATCTTCATTTTGTGATGGGGATTTGTTCCAACACAGTCATGTCATCTGGCTACTAATGGACAAAATTCTTCCATTTAGTTTGCAAGACGTCAAAGCAGAAACTTTTCTAGATACCAGTCAGTATAACATTCTGCCTGCTACTCGAGTCATTCCATTATCTGAAGCTCTGTGGTTTACTTTACATCATCACACATGCTCTCCATCCATCTTAATAGATTCTGTTCATCATAAATCCGATAGGACTGATTATTTAGGACGACAAAGAAGTCTGACCCAACTTTTCCTCAGCCAGCAGAAAGCTAATAGATTAGAGTTGAATAACACACAGCAATTCTTCTGAATGATTCTCAATATGAAAAAAACAAAGTATGCTCAGTACTTCTTGTTCCAGGGAATGAACAAGCTGTCAAAAGCTACAAGTCAACTAACCTCGCCCCTCTCTATCTCTACCTCCTCCAGCCCTACAACCACCTGAGATCTCTGCACTCCTCCAATTCTGGCCTCTTGCGCATCCCAGATTTTCTTTGCTCCACCAGTGGTAGCCATGCCTTCAGCTGCCTAGGCTCTAAGCTCTGGAATTCCTTCCCTAAACCCCTCTGCCCCTCTGCCCCTCTCCTCCTTTAAGACGATCCTTAAAACCTACCTCTGTGACCAAGCTTTTAATCACCTGTCTTAATATCGCATGTGGCTCAGTATCACATTTTGTTCGAGAATCGCTCATGTGAAACGCCTTGGGACATTTTACTACATTAAAGGCGATATATAAATGCAAATTGATGTTGTTCCTTCTGTTCTGTTAAGTTGCCATGAGGTCTAATCCCTTGGTGACCCCACGTGCTATACTTTCCTTGGGCCCTCTCGTGGTCCAGTCAAAAGGTTGGACCTTGTATGTGCTCAGAATATCCACCATGATATTACAAACCCCAGCGAGGTGCCAAGCAGAAAGTTTGAGGTTTTGACTCCACCAATGCCAATTCTACATAAGATACAGAGCCTCTTATCGCCTCTCTGATTTCCTTCAACAGTGTAGAGTGCATGACATCAGGACCCAGTGATTTATCCACTTTGAGTTCTGCTAATTTCTTTATTAGAACCAATTCCTTTTCCATAGTTATCTCTTAACAATTGCTCCACATGCTCCTCTAATACACCTACATTCTTGCGTCCACCATCGTTTGTACAATGTGATACAAAATATTTACTTAATGGGCCAAATCTTGCTGGAGTGGGGCATCTCACGGGGTGTGCTGTTAGACTTCTTCCTGCACCCTTCAGCTCGAATATAATTTGCGCCGTAACTCGCTGGAAGTGCGAGCAGATAACAGGCAAAGGGGCATTTAGGACCTTAGTGAACGGTGGGGTCAACAGTCTTATCTCTTTAACCAATGAGATTTAAGAACAGAGAAAGAAACAGAGGAACAATGGAGAAGGAGGGTAAATTAGAGTCAAAACAGGTACAGAAAGAGAAATAAAGTGAGGGAAAGAAAGACTGGATTAAGACAGAGAGGAGACAAAAGTAAGAAAAAAATTTTGAACATTAAAAATTTGATTTTTTTTTTAAATCTAAGAATTTTACACATGCAGGAATGAGACTCAACTGCTTAAATTGTTCCCTTTCTGGGCTGGAGATTGATTGGCATTGCTTTAACAATTATCACATCATTAAAAAGCTACTTACGATGCTAATTACTTTCTGCGGCGAGTTTAATGAACAATTAATGTGCGAATTCGGCAAGTTCTTAAAAATAATGGGGAGGCTAAGGGCGAGATGCCGTTTGTATGAGGCAAATGGTGGAGTGACGTAAATCGACAAGCAAGTTCGGAGATTAGCCACTCAGGCCGCGTCTCTTCTTCCCCTGAACTGGCTGGTCGATTCGCACATTAATAACAGCATGCGTCATGAACTTGCAGTTATTTTTCCAGGAAGATATGGCTCAATATCTCTGCTACAATCAGACTCTCTCCCTTATCCGTTATGTATAAAAACCCTTACTATTTACTTTTATATTACCTGTAAGGAATCTTACAACACCAGGTTATAGTCCAACAAATTTATTTTAAAATCACAAGCTTTCGGGGATTATCCCCTTCGTCAGGTGAAGGGGATAATCTCCAAAAGCTTGTGATTTTAAAATAAATTTGTTGGACTATAACCTGGTGTTGTAAGATTCCTTACATTTGTCCACCCCAGTCCATCACCGGCACCTCCACATCATTTATATTACCTGGCAGCCCTTTTCATATTCTCCTTTAGCCCTTTTAATCTCCCTTTTCACCTCCCCAATGACATTTTCTATAAGCATTATTTTCTTCAGTACTGTTAACCCTAACTTCATTATCTGCCTCCCTTTTAAGTTTCAGTTTTGTTTTAATCTGCGTATCCATGGAACTCTATACTTTGTAGAAGTATATTTATTTTATACTCTATTCTACTCATATTCGAAGATTTCCTTTTGCTGATCTGTCCACCCATTCGCTAACTTATCCGCCAGTTAATTTGAGCTTGATCTCTTCTAATCTCATTTAACTTTGCCTTTTGTTCTACTCTAGCACCCTCATCTTTGACTCTTCATTATCCTTCTCTAATCTTACATTGAAACTAACTTTGGTGTGGTCACTATTTTCCAATTATTCTCCTACTCTCATCAGTTATTTGCACCATTTCCCAGAACTAAATTGAGCAATGCTTCTTTTCTTGTTGGGCTAGAAACAATTATCTGGGAAGCAGTCAAGTATACATTCTAAAAAAGATTATCCTACTTTGACCACTTGCATTATCTTTATTGCTGTCCATCTTAGGATAGTTAAAAATCACCCAACATTAACTGCCCTGTTATTCTTGCGTATGTCTCAGAACAGTCTGCAGTTCTCCACTTTTGGCTCATCTCCAGTCTTTGGTGGCCTGTAATGCACACTAAGAAAAGGTACCATTTTCTTAATTCTATCAACAAAAATCATCCTTCACTGATTCACTGTCACTATCCACTTCATACTTGTCCAACACTAATATATCTATTGGGCAGCTCCAGTAACTCGGGCGTGCCCTGCACCCGTGAATCCTATCTTCCTCTGCTACCTTTGTGGATAGTCACCTGCTTCTCTCTCTTTCTTTCTACACTATCCCTGTGTCCTGAACTGTCTTGCACTGCCTCTAGGGTGACCACATTCTGGTGAGTACCATCCAGAAACCCTTTATCCACTCTGATGCTGCAAAGTGTGACCAATTCCTCTGAGGACAGAGATCCCCTGTTCCTGAAACTCAATTTTCCTACAATGAGTGCAAGTGTGCTCCCTCTGGGTACATTGAGGATCCATGATTGTCCACACACATCACAAGAATTTCCTGTGCTGCCATGCCCTTTCTAACTGTTGAACTTAAAAAAAAAATGTAGATAACATAAGCATGAACTCCCACCAGAACCAACCGCTTTCAGAAATCAAACTTCACTGACTCACTTCACACAATGTGTTAAATTACAGAAAAACATTTCTGACCAACTGCATCTCAATGCTTAATTCCCTCAAAGGCTGAAACCCAACTGAGGCTAAGTCTCCCTTAATTCAAACCAGAGATATTTTTTGAATTACCAAGATTAATTCATTATACAGCTGTACTCATTCAATGCACACTACAAAAGTTGGGAGCAGTTGTTGAAGAAGTGATATACTTTCAATAAAAATACTTCAGAGAATGCCACCAAAATCCCAACATTCTTCATTAAAATCCTATGGGTAAATTTTCTACTGAAAAACATTCATATTTTGGAAATTAACAGAAGTCTACACCACCTAAGAATTCAATTTGCCCCCCCCCCACCCCAAGAGAGAAATTGTACTGCAGGTGCCACCTCACTTGTTTCACTTGCACATAATCTACAGAGAGCCCCGAGTTGCTGCAAGATCAATGACATTTATTATCAGTTTATAACAAATATACCCCTCAAACCTGAAGCTATTGTCAGCAATAACCCTTGCAGGTGGATTCAGACAAGTTGTTGGCACCTACCCAACTGTTAGCACAGCAAGTGTCCAAAACTGAAAATAACTACGAACTTCACATTACAAGTATTATAAAAATGATTTAATGCTGCAACCTAGTTTTAGGGTCCACCTGACTGTTACACAATCACTGGAATGGTTTAAAATGTCAGCTCGGATTCCCAAAGAGATTAGTGTCTAGTCACTTTCAGCTATCCATTTGCCTCTAAATCGCATGAGTCTTTACAATAATTTCATTATCCAAGAACCGACTTACAGTGTACTGAATTATGAAACTGTATCACTAACACTGCATACTGAAACACTTATTTGGAAAAAGACTGCACCAGTGCCATTAAAACTTTAAAAAAAAAACTAAACTTGCCAGAGTTGCAGCCCATTACCTTAATTCTCCAAATCGTCTTCCCCATACCAAATAAAAATCCCACATCCATTTTCAATATAGCTCAAATTTAAATCGATGCATGCCAAGATAGCGGATGGAATCAGACAACTGAAAAATTTGATTATATAGCAAAGATTGATTGATAGTAACAATTTTCATTGAGTCACTATCTTAAATACTGGCTGCTTTCAGGTCAAATTAAATCCTATTCCTTCAATAATAAAACATGACATCTAATGTTGATATTTTTTCCAGCGGCTCAAATGAGGTAACAGCTTAATGTAGCAGTTATTACATTATAAGTGCAAGCAATTTTTGGACTAGCAGAATGATTTTTAAAAATCTATTTATTGAAACAAGTTTACAGAGCAACATGGACCATTTGGAACAGCTGGAGGAAGCAGCAGGAAGGTTAACAACATTTAAATACCAGTGGCAGTGCAGCAGACCTGGGTGTTCTAGAATGAAGCACCACAGATTGGTAGGATAAAGGTCTACAAATTTGTTTCCTTACGTGGTAATTTTTGATCTTTGTCTTGGGGAAGTGCCAAGAGCAGGAATGGATTCTTTCGTGGGATAGACAGCAAGTCAAACCATGCCATTCACCCAACTATTGTTCGGAAGCAGTTAGAGAGACAGTTTTAGGGTTGGAAACAGATTGCTTGCCCTCAGAGCTAATGAATGATTGATTATACCCAAATGGGTAGGGGGGATGGAACAGAAGAGCTCCTCAGTGTAATGGCAGCTTTCAGACACAGTGAATGGCCATTTTAAGGCATTGTGAAACAAGCTAGTGAGAAAATAAGAGTATAAATATCTGCTGTATTTTGTTAAGCTAAGAAATGAAAAATCATCTAGAAAACACAAAATTTGCAGATCTTGTAAAAAGTGTCCAGACTTTCACTGGCCGATTCATAACCCAATGCCAGCTATGTCATTGAGTTACTGCATTTTTGTACATTACAAGTGACTGAATTTCTCATCTCATTGCTCAGTGACAGAAACGTTATTGAAACGTCGAAGGTGATGGCATGCTTCAGTCTTCATGTTCTTCGAAGACGAGTCAGTGGCCAAAATTGTGCAACAGTATGCTTCACACAACGTGCTGCTAAACAATGTAATGAGGTTTTTTCAACTTGATATCCCAGTAAAAGGAAAAAATATAAGAAGTGGATATACAAGTAACACTGTACTCTGATGATCCTTATTCTCCACCTCAAGTGGTATCCCCTTCTCTATACGCACCTGTTTACCCTGCGAGGACATTTATCTGGTTTAATATCTACCTCATAGAGGTAGACGTCAATCTTTGGGATATCTACTTGGAAGCAGTTGGCCAGCAGTTTAATCGGTTTTCCCATGGTGCCACATCCTGGACGCCTTGGCACCGTGAAGAGGGGCTGAGCCCCAACAGCTCCTGTAAGAAGAGAATAAAAACACTCAGTAAAATGAGTTGAACTAGCCGTACACTGCTCTTTTTATTTCAAGTGAATACCCTCTATTTTTCTCTCCTGTATGAAATATGACTGACAGCACAACCTGCGCCCAGACCTCCATCTAATTCCATTCTATACCCCAAACCCAAAGGGAAGTGTTTAGTCTCTAATCAGATCTCCCCACAATGATCTCCATTAAATCAAGAACTCAGCAACAAGGTAAGGGTATTAAGTGAGCCTGTATTTGATTTTGGCAATATACTGCATCACAACACCACATGGAAGCTCACAATCTTAACATACTATATATGTCAAAGACCTGAAATATTTAGTATTGGGAGTGGAAACTTTTTTTGGGGGGAGAAAAAGTGGGAAAGAATGTTATTTAACATAAAATAAAACTTTAATCCTACAAGCTTATACAATGTTAAAACTTAACCATACATTCACCCATTTGAGGTGGCAAATGTTAAATAAGATAAAACAAATAAAAGATAGTCTCAGGCTATCATTATAGGCTATTTTAAAAAAAGTTTTCCTTTGATTTTTTTTTGAAGTTATGTTGATGCAATTCTAATAAATTTCATCCACATATAGGTGAGATATTACGATTGCAACCTCTAACAAGCAAACATATGCAAATAGACAGGAAAACAGTAGTATAAACAGGTTACAAGTTTAAAAATTTAGCACCTAATATTAGAATCCTCAAAAGATTTACAAGAAAAAAAATACAAATATTTCACAATGTTTGGTGAGACTGGTTATTCTATAGATACACATTTCCTGACCAATCCTTAAAATGACCACAAATGAATTCTTAAGCACACAAACTGTCCTCAACCATTAATGATGAATTTGCATTAGAGATTTTCACTCAAATTAATATCAATCCTAGGAGTAGTGAAATTATTAATAATGTTGTAGAATGCATTCATTCACTGTCTTTTCTACTCACAACTGTTATATGTGCATTACAATAGAGATTAGATCATATGGTTTTCATTTCTGAAGCAACCAACCAGCAGCATACAGTAAAAGGACAAGTCATCACACCATTGCATCAACAGAAACTAACTACAACAGCTGCAGCTATACAAGACTTGAAAGAAACCACTGTTATTGTGTTCATTAATTATCTCTTTCGCAAAGTAGATTGAAATAATTACCCTGAAGATTTAGCTTAAAACTTCAATTTTGCATTACACACATATATATATTTAAAGTATAAATATATTAATTCAGTATGATGGTAATAAAAGCCATAACACAAGTTAGTGCGGATTTCCTTTATGCTTGTGATTTGTATGCCATTTATTTTGGAATATAACAGTACAGTAGCAAATGGGTGCAAATTAAGTACAAAAAGAAAAATTGCCAGAAGCAGGCAATAGAAGGTTGCAAGGTGGAAATAAATGCTTTGAGGGAAGAAAATGTATTCAGTTCAGGAAAGAAGATAAAATCTGAAAGCACCTTAAGTACTGTACTGGAAGTCTTCAACAACAACATTGTTGCAACTATGAAACAGGACAGGAACTTTAGAATTGGTATTATGCATAGATTTGTGTTTGTTGCATGTTTTGGGGGAAGGAAAGACAGCACAGCTCATGCAGTGAAAGTTCTTTCTTCCCTTAAGACATGAATTTGTTCCCACAATTTCTCACACAACTGATGCTCAAATTGGGGGTTGTGGTTCTCCTATTCTGGGATAGAGGGAAACTAGGTTACTTTCATTTACTTCCTAGGAGCACACAGCGATCATGGGAGCAAGGCACCACTCAAGCTGAGGGATGGCACAGACGAGGGAGGAATTGAACAATAAAGTACGAAGTGTAGAATAAAATAACATTTTAATTAAATTATGAACTTTTGGGTAGAAGTATCCCCAGTCGGAAAAGGCAACTGAAAGTTATATGTTAGCCTCCAGAGTGTGAATGCTGCATGTATTCTATTTGTTCATTAATGGAAGACATATATAGAGACCGCCTCTTTACAGAGGAGAGAAAAAAAATCAACCTCAACAATGTGTAAAGAACTGATTGAAAGTCAGGGCACGCTATGAAGTCATTATAGATTGTTTGAAAATTGAACTTTTTAAAAGAAAGACAGGAGGGTAAAATTAAAAGTGAAACACTAAGATTGCCGTGAAGAAATGTCAGCATGATTTGCACCTCAGATTACAGGCTCAAATTTGGCTCGACACAGCACAAGAGAGCAACACTACATTGCCATCACCACACCCCTTCAACAAACAAGTGACCTGATCCCGTCACAGATTTGTGTTGCTGATCTCAATAAATGAGCAACTCTTAATTTCCATCAAAAAGCCAGAGGCTATAGGAAACACCCTACCACCCACAGGGTACGTCAGTGATCTGGATCATAGTGTCCTCAAACAAGGTTTTTTTTACACCCTCAGACCGAAGGGAAAGGCTCAGTATTTCAAAATGTTGCAACAGCAGACAGCACTGCTGATTTGTTAGAAAGGCAATCAAAAAAGCCAGACATTTCCAAGCTTGAATGCACTATTTCTGTATTTAGCATTGCCTGTTCTCTCTGTATATATCCACCCACCCATCCATCCAAGTGACACAGTCCACATCACCACCCACAGAACACCACTCACTCATTCAGAACTTTAAATGTCAAATAATGGAGAGGATTAATCATCAGACAAACTCTGGAACTCACCCCCACAGAACAATACAAATAGCATAAAACGAATTCGGGCTTAGAAACTCACTAAAGCATCATCCCCCACAACGTATCGGAAAATAACAAAAGCCCTGAACTCTGTATACAAGGGCAGCAGTAGCTCCTCTCCAGCAGTTAAAATATAAAACTTCAGCTTTGCATGCTCCAGACCGCACAAGAAACTGAGGCAGGTTCATTCGTTATCTGCCAATGCTCACATTCTACAAATCGGATGATTTAAAAAAAAATATTTTATATATATGGCAAAGTTCCACATGGCTGATCCTAAGTAAGCTATTTAAATTATGTGTTGTACAACATCAATTGTACATGAACTTTATATAATTGAAGTCACCAGATCTTGTTATGCCACAATGAATATCTACAACATACATCAGGCCACATTACTAATTTTGTTGTATTCTCACTTCCTTTGATGCCAGTACCCACATAAAAAAATTACCAGAAGATCATTACTTCAAGGTGGGGGAGGCTGAAAAAATACTTCTCCCTTGGAAGAATGCAAATCAACTTGCATTTATACAGCACCTTTAACGTAGTAAAATGTCCCACAGAGCCTCACAGGAGCGCAATCAGACAAATATCAACAACCAGCCAAAGAAAACATTAGGACAGGTGGCCAAAAGCTTGGTCAAAGAGGTCGTTTTTAAGGAGCAAAGGAGGAGAGAGAAGTGGAGAGGCGAAGAGATTTATGAAGGGAATTCCAGAACATAGGGCTTAGACTGCTGAAGGCATGGCTGCCAATGGTGTGGCGAAAAAAGTTGGTGATGCACAAGCCAGAATTGGAGGAACATAGTTTTCAGAGAGTTGTAGGGCTGGAGGAGGTTACAGAGATAGGAAGGGGCGAGGCCATGGAGGGATCTGAACACAAGGACGAGAATTTTAAATTTGAGGTGTTGGTGGACTGGGAGCCAATGTAGGACAGCGAGCACAGGAGTGATGGGTGAACGGGATTTCGTGCGAGTTAGGATATGGGCAGTAGAGTTTTAAATGAGCTTAAGTTTATGAAGGTGGGAGGCCAGCCAGGAGAGCATTGGACTAGTCGGCTCTGGAGGTAACAAAAGAAAGGATGAGGGTTTCTGCAGCAGATGGGCTAAGGCAGGGGCAGCGATGGGTGTTATTACTGAAGTGGAAGTAGGTGGTTCTGGTGATGGAGGGGATTATGGGATCATAAGCTCAGCTCAGGGTCAAATAGGACGCTGAGGTTGCAAACAGTTTGGTTGAGCCCGAGACAGTGACCACGGAGGGGGATGAAAAACTATTTTAAATATTTCCTATCCTAGAGAAAATACTCTGTTGTGCCAGTCCAAAAGCAGTCTCATTCAGCTGGAAAAGACTTCATTGATGATACAGTAATGGATTAGTCTCTACCTAGATCCCATTATAATAAGAATGCAGCCTTCAGAATTCTAGTACAATGCCATTGAAAAGTTTAGGCCCAAGGAAGATAGCAATCCTTATTCAGAATAGCAGAAGGTTGGAAAGGACCCAGCTATTTGAATGCATCTTTTCTAGTTCAGGATCTCACCAAGGCTACTGATGAAGAAAGAAAAAAAAATGGCTTGGACCAACCAAGATGGAAATCAATGTGATCATCAGTTAAAACACTATCCATCTTTGGGGTTTCAACCTCAAGCCATTTCTAGGTTGTGGGTGAAGAGTGTCAACACCAAATGGTGTCTTAGCTCCCTTCAAATTCATTCAAACAGCTCTCTATCCGCCTCACTTTTTTGAATCACTTCTTTCACACCCCACGTGTCCCATGTTTCCAAGTATCAACACAGAAAGTGAACAATTTAAATAGTTTATATATGAACAGAACACAAATCTGGCCCACTTGGATACAAATATCACAGCAGAAGCCACTTGGGAGATTCTCTTTAAATTATGGGACAAAAATGTGTCCTTTCTTAAAAAAAGACATGCAGTACAAAACAAAAAGCCTAGCGCATAGGTGCCAAGCCTTTGTCTTAGTGGGCCATGTAGGTGTTTACCATGGAGCTTTGGGGGCCAAGTATATATCAGTGTTTTGATCAATTTTGCAAATATCTCAGGTTACTGATACAAAAAAAATATTGGTGTTCTGATTTAATAATTAGCTACCGATGAGACAAGAGAGCTGAAAGGAGCCTTTCCAAACCTCCAGGCCCACAAAATCCACACTAGGACAAATCAGGAAAGAAACCTCAGCAGAAATAGCCAAGTCTTCAAGGATTGGACTGCCAGGGCTTAGAGGCCACATGTGGTTCTCAAGATATGGAGTGGACATCCCTGGCCTAGAGGATGCTCTACTCCCTCCATATTACCTATGTGGCTTATGATAAAAATTATTGTAGGATCTGTAGTTTTAAAATATAATGGAATATAAAATGTGTATTTCAGAAACTAAAAAAGAAAGCCCTAACTAATTCTGGTCACAAAGGATGCTGCAATAAGTAGAGTTACATTGAATTTTACAGTACAGAAACAGGCCCTTTGGCCCAACAGCTCTATGCCAGTGTTTACAATCCACACAAGCCTTCTCCCACCTTTCTTCATCCCCCAATCGCTCCCTCTCCCACCCCCGCCATTAACATACCCTTCTATTCCTTTATCCCTCATGTCCTTATCTAGCTTCACCTTAAATGCATCTGTGCTATTCGCCTCAACCACTTCATGTTCCACATTCTCACCACTCTTTGGGTCAAGAAGTTTCTCCTGAATTCCTTATTGGATTAATTGGGGTGACAATCTTGTATTTCTGGCTCAGAGTTTTGGACTCCCCGACAAATTGAAACGTCCTCTACTTCTACCCTGTTGAACCCCTTCATATTTTTAAAGACATCTATCAGGTCATCTCTTCGTCTTCTCTTTTCTACAGAAAAGAGCCCCAGCTGTTCAGTCTTTCCTGATAGATTCAATAAAGCCTAGAAAGTTTTATAATGTTCAGCATTATGGAGAGAACATCCCCCATTTACCATTCTCTCTAGGAGAATGGAACAAACACAATATACAAGATATGATTCGGTCACTAACTTGGATATCAAGGCCACATAATGAACATGTACAAAAGCAGTTACTTCCGTGGAGTTTTAAATTCTCATGTGGGGGAGGGGAGGAATTGAAAATTAGACACATGAAAATAAATTGTTATTAACACTAAAAGCTATATTCGACAATTAAAGACAATTTGTTAGATTTCAGTTTATGAATACTGACATGAGACAAATTTAGGTCATAAATTAAAAGAGTTTTATAGTCAGAGATGGGATGGTGCTAGAGGATCTCATTGCGGGCAGGCAACAATTCAGCTTGTTGCAAACATCTGTGTATTTGGACATTTTGTTGTGTCTACCTACGGGGGGGGGGGGGGGGGGGGAAGGGGAGGTATGCTTTTTTAAAATTAGTTTGATTGCAAGAAATGGACCAATCAGCAAGCAGATATTAATTTGAAATCATAAACAATCTGTGGATATGCTAACATGCTCCTTTCATATAATCGCCACAGAAAAAGAGACAAGAATTTTCAATATGTTGATCTTATCACAAACAAGAGGAATTCAAAAATACTTCAAATTTAAAGCAATAATTCCAACATGTCTTTTGTAAGGCAAGTCATGCCTAACAAATTTATTGAAATTTCTTGAGGTAACAGAATTGTTGGCTAAGGATAATAGATAGTAATAGTAGTTGTATAATAGAAGATATACATCCTGACTTTTAGAAGGCATTTAATAAGACATCTCACAATAGACTTATCACTAAAATTAAATCTCTGAAGATGAATGAGGTAGTAATAAACCAGATAAATTGATTAAATAATAGGAAATTAATAGGGATATTAAATGGATGAAACCTTATTGCATAGCTGTGACCAGTGCAATAGCCTTGGGTACATTCATACGATCTATATTTATAAAATTCTCATAAAATTATCCAAGTAGAATCAGAAAATTTGCAGATGATGGCAAGTTGTATACTTCAGTTCAATGGTCACAAGCAAGGGGTAAAATTCAAAGAGCTCTTGAAGACATCAACTGAGCACCTGAATCACAAACGGAATTTATTAAGAAGTATGAGGTAGGCTTTCCTGATGACTCAGTAGGTAACTGATCTTGGCTAGCATGATATAAAGCTATATGGAGTTTGCCAAGTTCAGAAGGGTGGCATTGATCACTACAATTGGCCTCGATATCTGAGGCCTTGTTAGGGAGCGGGAGTTGGGGGGGGGGGGGCGGGGAGGGGTGCGGAAGGAGCGGAGAAAGTATGAAATCAGTAAGTTCCCACACCTGATAAGTGACTTCAGCTGTGATGACTCAGTAACAGCATGCTAAAACTATGGTCTAGCCTTGCACATGAAAAATTACTTGGATAAAAGTTACTGGACATCTTCCAAAACTCATGGAACCGTACCACAGCGCTAGTCATCTACAAAAAGGAGCGGATGAATAGGAGAAGGAGAAAAACATGTGTAAGGGAATATAAATTGCCACTTAAATCATTCCTGACTTTAAGCACTGAACGACAAAGACAGTTAACAAAGCTAAAATCTAATTTCTGCATTTAAACTTGCAACGTGCCTCACTACCGAATTGAGCACATAATCCAGGCTCACACTTCAGTGGAGCCTAGAATTTGTGCTGTCTTTCGGATGAGATGTCAAGCCGAGGCCCTGTCTGCCCTCTCAGGTGGACGTAAAAGATCCCAATGGCACTTTTCGAAGAGCAGGGGAGTTCTCCCGATATCCTGGCCAATATTTATC
Source organism: Heptranchias perlo (assembly GCF_035084215.1). Taxonomy (NCBI): domain Eukaryota; kingdom Metazoa; phylum Chordata; class Chondrichthyes; order Hexanchiformes; family Hexanchidae; genus Heptranchias; species Heptranchias perlo. Next base: position 23,124,047 of record NC_090350.1, read on the forward strand.
CCACAATCAACATCACTAAAACAGATTATCTGGTCATGTATCTCACTGCTGTTTGTGGGATCTTGTTGTGCACAACTTGGATGCTGCATTTCCCTACATTGCAACAGTGACTACACTTCAAATGTGCTCCATTGACTGTATGGTCATTTGGGACACTGAAGTCGTGAAAAACACTACATAAATGCACGTCCTTCCTTTCGATATTAAACCAAGGCTGCATCTGCCTGATCAGGTGGATGCAAAAGATCCTATGGCACTGTGCAAAGAATAGCAGAGAGTTCTGTTGGTTTCTACCCAAAATTCCTCTCAACCACCGAAAACAGATTATCTGGTTAATCATGCATCTACTGTTTGTGGGACCTTGATGTGTGCCAGCTGCCTACTGCATTTGTCTGTATAACAGTAACTGCACTTCAAAAGTAATCCATTGGTTGTGAAGTGCTTTGGGATATTCTGAAGATGTGATGAGGCACTATGTAAATACAAGTTTTTTTTCTTATTATATTCCATCACAGTTTACTTTCTATCATTGCCTCCACACATACCTTTTGCAAACTGATTCAATCTGGATAAACTGACCTTAATTTTCCTTTGCTTCCTGAAGCAAGACTAGAAACTGTTCCCCACATATTTTCCATTACCACTGGAAATGATTCTTTCACATTTCCTGTCCCCTCTTAAAAAAAAACTCCATTAAGGAAAGATGTCACTTTATACTTCAGTCTGAAAGAAACCATTTTCAGTCCAAACACGCATTGAGCGTCACTTTTGTTGCTGCCGGTCGTATACAACCACTGTTCCTCAAGTTATAGTGGCTACAACTGAAGAGTTGCAAGAAATGTACCAAAAGCTTAAGAGCATTGAACAGATCTTTCAAATTAGGCAGTCCTCCCCTGCTAACATCCAGCTGAAATGTGAAGCACATCAAAGAGGAAACTGGATGCCTGCTATCAGGAAACACTAAAAATAGAACTGAAGGACTCAACTAGCCATGTACCAATTCATCAGTTAGGAGCATGGCTTTAGGCAGTATATAATTTTCATTTGGCTAAATCCAGCAGTTGATTAATCTTACATCTGTCTGAAAAAGTCCCCATCAACTACATTTATAACTATGAATTTTTAAAAAAAATTGAGGTCAAGACAATAGTTATTAATATAAATCCACACTGTACAAATGCCAACTGGAAGAAATATACAAAGTTGGGTACGAGAAGACTTTGTGGAAATGCAAAATAAGTTAACACAACATATTCACACTAAAAACATGGATAATATTTAGGGAACTGTTGGTAAGGTTAAATGAAATCCATAGTGCCCAAATCAAAACAGTAGAACAGATGGAGACAGCAGAAGCAGGGGTAAACAGAAAACTTTTATACAAGAAACCTGGTGAGTGGGAGCATTGAATTAAGACAAGCAAAAATAGTTAAGAAAATAAAGGCAGAAATCAGATTTCCAGGAAAGACAAGGGGAAAACAGGGATATCGGTTAGATCCCCTTGCAAGGCAAAGTATTTGGTCAAAACAATTAGCATTCATGAGTTTTTAAGGGAAGAGGAAGAGAGATTTAAGAACTGAACTAAAACATTACAGGGTTACGCAATAATCTTTTTGATAGTTAACCTATCCTAAAATACTATATAGACTGCACTCACTTTCCATAACTGCAGAAGAACCTGATTATCTATCATAGTGGAGACCTCCCAGTGAATTATAGAGAACATCCAAATTACTGTATAGAGATTGCTTTGACTCTTTCCACCCAGCTTGGTACTCTCCAGCAGCACTCAATGCAATTACTCCAACCGGCAAGATCAACTGGTACCGCAGCTGTATCTGTCGGCTCATTTGCTGCTCTGCAGCATCGCTCTTCCCACCAACGACTCCAACTGCTAGACTCCAGAGAACTGGCAAAAAATGGCCTCCTTGTCTACGTGCTTCTCCCAAACACAGATTCCTCGCTACAGAGACGAGTGCTAAAGTCAGTGTGCACTCACCTCCAATAATCTAGTCAGCAACCTTGAGTACGTTGCTAACTTCAAAATTAATGCAGAACTTGACCATTAAAACACATTTTTATTAGCACAATCCCTGATAGAAAGTATGTGTGGGGACATTGGGCGAGCACAGGACTGGACGAGCCTGTGCTCTTCAATATTCCTTCCTCCTGTGATCAAATATTTAGGCTTACACATGAAGAATGGCCAGGTACTGGAGTGGTGTTAGTGGAACCATATTCCAGCTTGCACCCACGCAGTCAGGAAAGGAGGAAACTTATGATCTCAATCCATTTAATTTAAATGAACAAGGCCACTATGATTTTTTGTCACGTCATTATAACTGCAACTATTATCATGGCTTTATCATGCTCATTTGTACAGCAACATGCTGTGCTAGTGGGTCTCCACATATGGCAGGTTGCCTCCAGATTAACTCTGAGCTGGAAGGCTAAAGAGTCCAGGCAACAGAATTAAAGTATTGACAAGATCATGTCACACAGCAGCACTGATAGCAGTAATAAGGCTCATGTTGCAAAGATGTCTAACGTTAGCTTTTTTCTCTTCCCCAGAGATAGCATATTCCACCACGATGGGAAAGCAGCCAGGCAGAAAACTGACAAAACAAGCACTGAGGCTGGCTGAAGCAACTTCGGGACATAGACCCACAATATCTCAGCAATGCAAACTGGCTGTATTGTGATTATAGTCCATGGCTTTTTTTGTGCTAAAAGCAGGTTAATGGTGGGAGAAGAAATAACTCAGCTTACCAGGAAAGACGATGCTCTGAAAAAAATGCCATTTTGGTATTATAATAAGCAAAAGCAAAATCCTACTCTGTGGTGTTTGACAGCTGCAATAAAATTAACAGGGGTTCTAAATTACACTTTCAAATTTCTTTACTGGAATACAGTTTCATTAACAAATGAAAAAAAATTGCACAATTTGTTGCTTAATACTAGGATTTTATCCAAATTAGATATAGGAATATCTTCTACTCAAAGTACATAATCTGTTATTTGAAAATTCAAACATTATCTTCTAATACAAGATATATATTTTACTGCAGCTTGCTCATTCAGGGACTGAATTCTAAGGTAGCTTCAGTGCACAGTTTTTGGAAAGTTAGAAAGGGGATACCACTGTTTAATGTACCGTATTCACTAATCGGAGCATAACATTACAGAAAATAGCCTCCACTCAAGATAAGAAATGTAATCAAATACATTTAATTTATTTTATGGGGTGTTACTTTTCCTCCTAGCTTACTGATAAGTCACTGTCTATACTGAACTTTCAAACAGTGGTGGGTATCCAGCAGGTTGCTGGCAAAGAGACAGTAATAACGTTCTCTTCTTACGAATTAGAGAAATATTTAGTCATCCCCCAGCTATAGTTGCATGGGGTTGGGGCAAATAGAAAGAAATAAAGTATTTGATGCTGAAAGCAGTCACTCACTGTCACAGTAATATTCTCTTTGAAGAACAGCACACCCATTTTACAGTAAGGGCTAATTTTAAAGCATGGACTGCAGGAAAATTAACATTGTACATTTATTTAACAACGAATCTTTTGTTAAACCTGATTAAAATTCTGGGTGGTCTGCCTTTTCACTGCAGTCATGAATACCAACTACTAGATGGGTACCTTTTGACCATATTGGTGAAGTCATACTATTTCGGAGCAGAGCAAAGTGTTTGGGAAATCAGCACAATTCCCTGTGTTCTTATGCCCGTCTCAAATGGAGCTTAACTGCAGAGAAGTTAACTATCTTGGGGATAAATCAACGACAAAAGTACTACAGCCAATGAAAATTGGTTTGACGGCTCTAATTTTCCACCCTACTGCAGTTGCCAGATTGTTATTGATAGCCATAATTTAACTCAAAGCTAATAGCTGAACTGTTTACTAAAACAAAGTTAGCTCTGTACAGGGATTTGTTTTTAAAATCAGTTAATAACTCCAGTAAGAGAAGACATAGATAAGGGAAAGCAATCAGCAGAAACTCTATGGTTAGAATTGAGGCATAAGAGGACTAAAAACGGTAATGGGAGTTGTCTACAGGCCTCCTGATAGCAGCAGTGGAGTGGCAGAATGTATTAATTCAGAGGTTAGAGAGGCTTGTAGCAAAAGCAGAGTGGTTTTAATGGGAGACTTCCATTTTCACATAGATTGGGAAGAACAGAGAAGCTCAAGTGAGAAAAGGTACTGAATATCTTGCCTGCATTCAAGATGGTTTCCTGGAGCAATAGGTTCTAGAACCAAGAGAGCAGGTCATACTAGATTTAGTAATGAGTAATGAGCCAGACTTAGTTAATAATCTAAGAGTAAAGGAACATTTATCCAACAGTGATCATAATATGATTGAATTCAATGTTAAGTTTGAAAAGAAGAAACTTAACACAGTTACTAAGATTCTAGATTTTGGTATGGCTAACTTTAAATGGGATGAGACAAAGAATGACGACAGAAAACTGGTCAAAACTGTTATCGGGTAAAACTACAGATGAACAGTGGAAGGTCTTCAAAAAAGAATTTAGCTTAATACAGGACCAGTATTTTTCCCAAAGGGGCACAAGCTCTACTTATCAAATAAAACAGCCATGGTCGACAAAACAGGAGAGAGATAACAAAACTAATGAAGAGCATACAAAAATGCAAAGAATAGTGTAGATCCAGAGGGCGGGGAGAGATATAAAGAACAACAAAGGAAGACAAAAAAAAGTAAGAACTACACAAAATATGAAAAGAAACTTGCGAGGGATATCAAGATTAATACAAAAAGTTTTTACAATCATATTAGAACAAGGGTAGTCAAGGGTAATGTGGACCCTTCAAGAACAGATGCAGGTAATATTGCAAATGAAAATAAGGAAATGGCAGACTTGTTGAATAATTACTTTGTGAGTCTTCACAGCAGAGGAAGAGGATAATATACCTGACATTCCAGAGAAACGAATAATGAATCAAGGACTGGAACTCACTAAAGTTAATGTAAGCAAGAAAACAGTACTGGAAAAAATAATGGCACTAAAGTCTGACAATTCCCCAGGACCTGATGGTTTCTGCCCAAGGGTTTTAACTGAAGTAGGTGGGGAAATTGCAGATGCTTTGGCTATAATCTTCTAAAACTCTCTCAATTCAGGAATTGCACCTTTAGATTGGAAAATTGCAAATCTAACTCCATTATTTAAGAAAGGTGAGAGAAAAACCAGGAAATTATAGACCTGTTAGTCTAACATCTGTTGTGGGGAAGTTATTGGAATCTCTAATTAAGGACAGTGGCTGAGCACTTAGAGAAATTTGAGCTGATTTAGAGAGAGCCAACATGGATTTGTAAGTCATGTCTAACAAACCTAACTGAATTTTTTGAGGAAGTAACTGAAGTAGTAGACAGGGGACTGTCTATGGATGTAGTTCATATGGATTTCCAGAAGGCATTTGATAAGGTTCCACGTAAGAGACTGTTAGCTAAAATTAAAGCTCATGGAATTGAAGGCAAATTACTGACCTGGTTAGGAGGTAGAAGACAGAGAGTAAGGATAATGGGTATATACTCGAATTAGAAGGAAGTGACCAGTGATATCCAACAATGATCTATGCTGGGGCCTCATCTATTCACTATTTATTAATGACTTTGATAACACAATAGAGAGCCATATATCCAAATTTGCTGATGACACAAAGATCAGTGGCATAGTAAGTGTGTAGATGGGAGCATAAAATTAAAGAGAGACACTGAGGAGCAGAGTTAATAGCAGCGATTAGTGTAATTGTCTTGAAACCTCAATATTTGATTTGTTCAGAGTTTTAGAACCCTGTTCCCAGCCTGATCTTGTTGTAACTTTGTACTTCTGTTACCATGCTAAATAGCCTCCTTTTAACTCTGTTCAATAACTCATGGTCTTTTGGAACAACAAACCCATGTTGTGTCATCAGGACTGTACAACCAAGTCCAAAGCATTCTGTGGTACCTTTGATTTCATGACAAAACACTTGTTGTTTGTGTGCACCTTCTATGTTTGCTGCAATTGTTCTTTCCTTGAAAAGAATCATTATAATTTTGGTAGTGTTGTGCACAGGAAGTCATCTCTATCCATGACTCACCAGATTTGCACAGATGGAATGTGTGCAGTCTATGAAGCATTTTCTAGAACATCGGAACAGGAGTAGGCCAGTCAGCCCCTCGAGCCTGTTCTGCCATTCACTGAGAGCATGACTCACCTGTATCCTAACTCCATCCACCCACCCCAGCTCCATATCCCTTAATATCCTTGGCTAGCAAAAACCTATCAATCTTCAATTTAAAATTATTAATTGAGCTAGCATCCACTGCTTTTTGTGAGAGAGTGTTCCACACTTCTACCACCCTTTGGGTGAAGGTGTTTCCCAACATCTCTCCCAAATGGCCTGGCTGTGATTTTAAGGTTATGTTCCCTTGTCCTAGACTTCCCCACCAACAGAAAAAGTTTCTCTTATATATACCCAATTGATTCCTTTCAAAATTCTAAAAACCTCAATCAAATCACCCCTTAACCTTCTATATTCCAGGGAATACAAACCTAGTTTATGTAATCTCTCCTCATAATCTAATCCTTGGAGCCCTGGTAACAACATTCTAGTGAATCTGTGGTGCATTCCTTCGAAGGCCAATATACCCTTTCTAAGGTGCAGTGCCCAGAACTGTACACAGTACTGCAGATGCAGTCTAAGCAGGGCTTTGTATAGCTGATTTTAAACTTCCTCACCTTTATATTCTAGCTCTCTCGATTATTTTTTGTACATGACTACTACATTTTAGTGATCTGTATACATGGAACCCTAAATCTCTTTGGACCTCCTCTGTTGGTAGCTTTTCACCATTTTAAAAAATACTCATCTCTTGTTTTTGGACCAAAATGGATGATCTCACACTTACCTGCATGGAAATCCATCTGCCACAGTTTTGCCCACTCACTTGAGTGGAGTCCAGGACAAGGGAACATAACCTCAATATCAGAGCCAGGCCATTTGGGAGAGAAGTTAGGAAACACCTTCACCCAAAGGGTGGTAGAAGTGTGGAACACTCTCCCACAAAAAGCAGTAGATGTTAGCTCAATTAATAATTTTAAACTGGAGATTGATAGGTTTTTGCTAGCCAAGGATATTAAGGGATATGGAGCTGGGGTGGGTGGATGGAGTTAGGATACAGGTGAGTCATGCTCTCAGTGAATGGCAGAATAGGTTCGAGGGGCTGACTGGCCTACTCCTGTTCCTATGTTCTAGAAAATGCTTCATAGACTGCACACATTCCATCTGTGCAAATCTGGTGAGTCATGGATAGAGATGACTTCCTGTGCACAACACTACCAAAATTATAATTATTCTTTTCAAGGAAAGAACAACTGCAGCAAACATAGAAGGTGCACACAAACAACAACAAGTGTTTTGCCATGAAATCAAAGGTACCACAGAATGCTTTGGACTTGGTTGTACAGTCCTGATGACACAACGTGGGTTAGTTGTTCCAAAAGACCATGAGTTATTTAACAGAGTTAAAAGGAGGCTATTTAGCATGGTAACAGAAGTACAAAGTTACATCAAGATCAGGCTGGGAACAGGGTTCTAAAACTTTGAACAAATCAAATATTGAGGTTTCAAGACAATTACACTAATCGCTGCTATTAACTCTGCTCCTCAATTCTACCACCACTAAAAAGGTGTCAATTTCACCAGCCCTGAACAGTCCCAGAATAGTAACGGGAATGGTCATGGATACCCAATTTTAATTATTTTAGTTCAAAACTAGGTTACACTTTGTGCAACTCATCCCTAAGTGAAGCCAAACAACTCTTGCATCATGGTAAAATTCCAGCCTGACTCAAGCCTTCGATCTGAGCATGATTATCGGGGGAGGGCGGAGAAGGTTGCACTGCCTCCGTCAAGTAGAAGTAGAAAAGCAGTGTTTCAGTAACTTGACCAGGAAAATTTGCTGAATAATTGCAGAAAAGCACCTTCTTTTAAAAAAAAAACTCCCTTCCTCCCTCTCCCCACATTCAATCTATTGGCCTTGATAACATATCTTTCAAGGGTTTGAAGTCATCAATTTAAATATGAAGTTGAAGGCAAAACACTTCAATCTCATAAATGCATCTTTCTCAAATGCAAAATATTAGGAAGAAGGTTCTCCTATTTCCTCCGCATTGCTTTTGGGGCCCTTGAGTACATTGATCCATTTGAGATTAAAGATCAAAAGCCTGAACCTGTTATAATCAGCAGTCAGTGCTGTAATACAGCTGCCTCAGGGTGTACTGCAACAGCAGAAACTCAGGCCAAGTTACAGTAAGGGCAAGGGGCCAATTCTAGGCCAAAATTCTTCTTTAAATGAACACACACAAACACATACAAACACAGTATACCCAGAAATTCACATACATTAAGGGTAAAGCATACACACACAACTGTATTGAAGTTAAACCTGCAGCCAGGCCAAGTAACCAACAAAGCTTATGCAAAGCTGTAGACTGCACTCCACACTGCAGTTAATAGAGTAAACCTCCAAATATATACACCACAAACATGCCAACAAAAAAAAATTGCAGTCCCAGTATCACCTACGTATATGAATAAACCATGTTGAGCAAAATTCTTTTCACCAATTATTGCTATGAAAGTGAACACTGTAGAATGTTTAGGGAATTAACTGATGCCTGAGCAAAATGTTTCCTTGGAGTTAGTTACTTTGTTCATATAACTTATTGAAAATAGTGTACACTACCAAATTGTCATATTATTCTAAGTGCTAATCTGTAATTCTTTTGTTTAAAAACAAAACGATTTGGAAGCATTATGAAACTCATGTCACTGCAAGGCGCCTCATGTCACATCATCAAATGTTTGCCTTGTGACCGTTTCACCAAAGAAGCAGCAACTAAATATTTGACTAAGCATTTGGCCGAGTGGGAATCAGGGGGAAAACTCTCCAGTAGCTGGAGTCGTACCTCGCACAAAGGAAGATGGTACTGGTTGTTGGAGGCCAATCATCTCAGCCCCAGGACATTGCTGCAGGAGTTCCTCAGGGCAGTGTCCTAGGCCCAACCACCTTCAGCTGCTTCATCAATGACCTTCCCTCCATCATAAGGCCAGAAATGGGGATGTTCACTGATGATTGCACAGTGTTCAGTTCCATTTGCAACTCCTCATAACGAAGCAGTCCATGCCCGCATGCAGCAAGGCCTGGACAACTTCCAGGCTTGGGCTCATAAGTGGCAAGTAATATTTGCACCAGACAAGTGCCAGGCAATGACCATCTCCAACAAGAGAGTCTAACCACCTCCCCTTGACATTCAACGGCATTACCATCGCCGAATCCCCCACCATCAACATCCTGGGGGTCACCATTGACCAGAAACTTAACTGGACCAGCCACAAATACTGTGGCTTCAAGAGCAGGTCAGAGGCTGGGTATTCTGTGGTGAGTGACTCACCTCCTGATTCCCCAAAGCCTTTCCACCATCTACAAGGCACAAGTCAGGAGTGTGATGGAATACTCTCCACTTGCCTGGATGAGTGCAGCTCCAACAACACTCAAGAAGCTCGACACCATCCAGGACAAAGCAGCCCGCTTGATTGGCACCCCATCCACCACCCTAAACATTCACTCCCTTCACCACTGGCGCACCGTGGTTGCAGTGTGTACCATCCACAGGATGCACTGCAGCAACTTGCCAAGGCTTCTTCGACAGCACCTCCCAAACCCACGACCTCTACCACCTAGAAGGACAAGGGCAGCAGGCACATGGGAACACCACCACCTGCACGTTCCCCTCCAAGACACACCCTTCTGACTTGGAAATATACTGCCGTTCCTTCATCGTCGCTGCGTCAAAATCCTGGAACTCCCTACCGAACAGCACTGTGGAAGAACCTTCACCACACGGCCTGCAGCAGTTCAAGAAGGTGGCCCACCACCACCATCTCCAGGGCAATTAGGGATGGGCAATAAATGCTGGCCTTGCCAGCGACACCCACATCCCATGAACGAATTTTAAAAAAACTAAATATTGCATTATATTCATAGCTTTCAAATTTGTAGAACTTTCTTTCCCCCATCACTCAAGATCCAATAATCTTATGAAATTATGGTTCTTTCAATCTTACAAATGGACAATATTTTAGGAAAAACAGTTGAACATGGACCAAAAATATCTGTTTGAAAACTTAAATGTTAGGTGGATGTTCAAAATTTATTGAAACATGTCTGCTATTTATCAAGATGTCTCATTTTCTTGTGTATTACATTCCACGTATCAACTCATTGGCTTATCAGTTATTCCACAAACTGCAATAAAAGTAGATAATGTTACTGGGTTTCTTCCAACTTCTGGAAATATTTTGGGTGCATAGTTACAAAAAGTAATGGGTGCGAATTTGCTGTCAAAATAACAGTGAGACTAATGGAGCTCTATTATTTACACGCAAACGGTACAGCAACTTCAGGCAAGATGTGGAGATGCCGGTGATGGACTGGGGTTGACAATTGTAAACAATTTTACAACACCAAGTTATAGTCCAACAATTTTTATTTGAAATCTACAAGCTTTCGGAGGCTTCCTCCTTCCTCAGGTAAATGTTCAGGAGCTCCTCGAAGCCTACGCATTTATACATATAGAACAATACATGGTGTTTACAGACTGCCCCTGCAACTGCCCGTTGCCAAGGCAATCACCGTGTTCAGACAGAGAGGTGTCACCTACAGAACCCCCGAATACACATTCAACAAAAAAACAAACAGGAAAAAAAACACAGGCAAGAGGCAGATGCGCGGTTAAAAACAGAAATCCGAAAGTTGCTGTCTGAGATTCGTCGCTCCGCTGTTAGCTTTGTGAATACAGCATCTCGCTTCATGCTTCACCATTGAAACGCATTGAAAGGCGGAAAATTGTTGTATTTGCGTGGTAGATTCGAACGAAACTTGCCACAGAATGTCTTGTCCATCTTAAATGCGACTTCATTTCGAGGACTTCATTTCCACATCGTTCACCTGAGGAAGGAGGTAGCCTCCGAAAGCTTGTGAATTTAAAATAAAATTGCTGGACTATAACTTGGTGTTGTAAAATTGTTTACAATTGTCAACCCCAGTCCATCACCGGCATCTCCACATCTTGTCCATTTCAGTCCAAGTACCCTTTTAACGATGTGATAAGTGTTAATTACTGCCAGTCAACCTCTCTGGCACGAAAAATTAACTATTACAAGTGTGGAGTCTCATTCCTTCAGGTTTTAATTGTTGGAGATTTTAAAATGTAAAATTTTCATTTTCTTTCACTTTTCCTTTGTCTCTTTTTTCTCTCTCTTTTAATCCAATCTTGCTTTCCCTCTCTATTTCTCTTTCTGTACCTGATTTGACATTTAATTCACACATCCTAATTTACACGTCCTTCTCAGTCCTTGCACTGTTAATTTCACAATCCTTCAATCTGATTGGTTAAGAAGATACATAGTTGCTTGCCCTGTTCACTCAGAAGCCCCGTTTCCCTCAATGCGACATTGTCAGCTCGCACTTTCAGCAGCTTGTCACGCAAAAAATTTAAAAACCTAAACAGGCAAGGGCAAGTCCAACTAACAACAGATGCCGTTAGGTGCCCTGCCCCAGCAAATTAAGACCCAATATAAAAAGGCTAATGGAATATTGTTTTTTTTAAATCACAAGGGGTTTGGAATTCAAAAATGAGCAAGTGATGTTTCAGTTGTAGAAAGCCTTGATCAGGCCCCATATGGAGCTGTGCTTTCAGTTTTGGGCACCGAATCACACAAAATATATATTGGCCTTGGTAGAGAAATTATTTCCTCTGGTGGTGGAATCCAAAACAAGAGGGCATCATCTCAAAATTAGAGATCGGCCATTTAGGAATGGAAATCTGAAACTTGCTCCCGAAAAGGCTGTGGATGCTGGGTCAACTTAAATTTTCCATACTGAGATTGATAGATTTTTGTTCGGTAAAGGTATCAAGCGATATAGAACAAAGGTGGGTAAACGGAGATGAGGTACAGATCTGCCATGATCTAAGGCTGGAGGGGCTGAATGGCTTACTCCTGTTTCTATGTTCCTATATAATTTGTCCGCAAGCCTTTCTGGGCCAATTCTGTAGAGCACTTACATCCACATGTCAAACGTGTCTTGCCATATATAATGCAGCTGGGAAAACAACATAAACATTCCCTCTCTCTGAGGCACACTATGAAGAGTTAGATGATCCATAACCACAGTTTAGAAATGAACTTAACCCTTTTGGATGATAAAATTTTAAAATCACAAATGAGTTTACAATCTTTTAGTTTAATAGAATATAAATTGTCAATAACATTTTTTCTAATTCTATTTTAATGTTTAGCACTAAAATAACTGATGCTCAGTTGTACCAAGGCGATACAGTCAGAATGCAAGGTTGCATCGATATTCCCTACATGGCATATTCTCCATTTCAGCCAGATTATGAATTTGTAGCACTATGCCAAGCATTTCCACACAGGTAGAGAACCTTTTGCAGGCAAAGTCACTTTGGAACACTCTTGCGCGCCTTGCAGCAGCAGGTTACAGAAAAACACTGGAAGCACGACACCTGCCAACACTTTTAACATGTTACAATTTCAGACAGGAGTACAGCATTGATCTATCCAACCTGTCCCATTTCTTGTGATTTCCTCAATGCCTTTCTGAATCTATACAATCCTGAATCCTATTTGCTGACAGAAATGTGTCCCGTCCCTTTTTGAACCTAGTCATAGCTTCTTGTTCTGCCACCCTTGCTGGCGATCTGTTCCGCATGTATATTGTCATTTTACTGAAAAATACTTATCTGAATTTCTCATTGTTCTTAATTTGAATCTATGATCCCTTGTCCTTGAATCATACAGAAATTTAGCTGGGTCCAAATTCTCCAAACCCCTCAATTGTAAATACTATCAAATCACTGCTCAGTCTTCTCTTTTCAAGAGAAAAGTCCCAGTGCAGCCAACCTCTCGTCGTAGCTTCGCCTCTTCAGTTCTGAAGTCAATCTAGTGCCCCTCACCCCTTTTAAAATAGAGACCAAAACTGCATGCAATATTCCAGATGTGGTCAGATACAATTATAGAATTAAGGAATAAGAGGACAGCTAATGTTATTCCTATATTTGAAAAAGGAGATAGAACAAGTCCAGGGAACTATAGACCAGTTAGCCTAACATCAGTGGTAGGAAAGATAATGGAATTTTTACTCAAAGATGTAAAAGAAAGAAAATATAATAAACAAGTCAGCATGGATTTCAGAAGGGAAAGTCATGCTTGACCAATCTTATTGAATTCTGTGAAGTAATAACAGAAAGAGTAGACAAGGTAATGTAGTAGATGTAATATATTTGGATTTCCAAAAAGCCTTCAATAAAAGGTACCACATTGTAGACTCATGGCTAAGGTCAGAGCATGTAGGGTCAGGGGACAGGTAGCAGAATGGATAGCAAGCTGGATATGATATATAATGGATATACAAAACAGAAAACAGAGAGTAGGGGTTAAGGGTAGCTACTCAGACTAGCAAAAGGTGGAAAATGGCGTTCCACAGGGATCAGTGCTGGGACCACTGTTGTTCACAATTTACATTAACGATTTGGATTTGGGAATCGGAAGTACAATTTCAAAATTTACAGATGACACCAAATCAGGGTGTAGTTAATACAAAGGAAGAATGCATCAAAATGCAAGAGGACATTAATAAACTTGCAGAATGGGCACATAATTGGCAAATGAATTTCAATATCGATAAGTGTGAGGTGATACATTTTGGTAGGAAGAATAAGGAGGCTAGATTCTGCTTGGATAATAAGAGTCTAAACAGGACGGAGGAGCAAAGGGTCTAGGGGTACAGATACCCAAATCACAAAGTAGTGCTACAGGTTAATAAGGCCATAAAAAAGGAAAATCAAGCACTAGCGTTCATTTATAGAGGGATAGAATTAAAAAGCAAAGAAGTTATGTTAAACTAGTATAGAACCTTGGTTAGACCATACTTGGAATATTGTTTTGGTCTCCATATTACAAACAGGATGTAGAGACATTGAAGAGGGTGCAAAAAAGATTCACAAGGATGATACCAGAACTGAGACGATATCCTTATCAGGAAAGGCTGAACAGGCTGGGGCTCTTTTCTCTAGAAAAGAGAAGGCTGAGGGGTCTTTAAGATAACGAAAGGGTAGACATAGAGAAAATGTTTCCACCTATGGAGGAGTCCAAAACTAGAGGTCATAAATATAAAATAGTCACTAATACACCCAATAGGGAATTCTGGAGAAACTTTTTTACCCAAAGAATGGTAAGGATGTGGAACATGACACCACAAGGAGCAGTTGAGGCAAATAGCAGATGCATTTATGGGGAAGCTAGATAAGCACAGGAGGAAGAGAGGAATAGAAGTCTATCCTGCTAGGGTTAGATGAAATAGGGAGAGAGAAGACTCTTATGGAGCAAAAACGCCAGCAGAGACCAGTTAGGCTGAATGGCTTGTTTCTGTGCTGGAGTTTTGACCGAAGGCTTACAGGACTGAAATTTGAATAAGACAAGCGAAGGATAAGAGGAGGCTATTTGGCCCATAGAATTTCATCCCACCATACCTGAACTCTCCCATTTTAGCATGTAGTTGCATTCTAATGCACCTGATGCTTTTGTCTCTTGGCTGAAGGATGGTGAGTACTTAGAGGAAATCAAGGAGAGCACACCAATAAAAGAACTTCTCAAAGTTGCAAAGACCATTGATGTCTGAAAAGGTTTCAACGTTACCCTTTCTTTCACCTTTCAGGCGAGAACCTAACCCGACTAAAAAAAACTATCATGACCTTTCTCCTTCAATAAGATCACTCTACATTTCCAGCAATACAATAAACTGAAAGGACCAAACCTAGAATTTTTTTTGGGACGGGAAACCATAGCTCTTACGGTTCCTTGCCTAGAAGCTAATGAAGCACTACCAAAGTGTTTTATACGGCGTAACTAACATGAGCTGCAATTTAAAAATAAATTCAACTGATTTGAATCCAAGCTGAACATACTTCCACAAAAGATAAGTTTTGCTTTCAGGCTCCTGCATTGTTTAATCACTGGATCACTAGATTGTCATGCAATTGTTTATGCACTAACCCTTTCCAGCTGATAGCAGAACATGAAATATGCAGTGCACTAAAACACAAATTCAATGCTATGGAATGGGAAAGAACTTTGCTTTTTTAAAAAAGTTAACAATTCATTCAAGCAAAGTAACAATCCACGCTACACTAGCAAACATCTGCTGGAAAATTGTGGTTTAGTCTTTATTTTTTTTAAAAAGGGGGAGGGGGGTGAAAACAAGCATTTTCCCCACTGACTTCTCCTCTCCCCTACTGAAGTCTTCGACTCCTTGTTCGATTAGGGCTCCACAGACAGCAGGCATGCGCCCTCCCTCACCCAATAGTCACAATTGAAACTTGACAGTGTTCAACCACAGGGTGCATCGCAGACAAATCTGATCCTGTCGTCACTTAATCTCCACACAGGTGGATTTCTGAAAGGTTCACTTGGAAAGCGATCAGGAGCGACTGATTTTCTTCTTCTTGCCCAGGGGTACATGGGCCAATTATATCCTACTACTTTCTCAGCCAAGATCAACTGACTCAGCACAGAATGGAATCAAACCGGAATTTTCCTGGGCTGTTCGGTTCAGATTTGAAGGTGCACGTTTAAATCCATTTGCAAGTTGGAAGTTGAGAAATTGTTTGAAGTTTAATTTTATATTTTCTCCACTTCCCTCACCAGGTTTCCCTGTGTAATGTACCATTCCCCATCAAGACAGGCAGATAACATATTTCTCCCTCTTCCAGACCTCTGCAAATGCTACCCTTTAAGCTGGCTGCCTCAAGATGCACAAGAGCACAGGGACTAACACAAAACATTCAGTATAGCTGTATGACAGCTAATGATTGAAAAAAAATAAAGCTATGTAAACATTAAAGATGGAGACTCATCTTTCTTTTCTAACTTGATGTGTTTTTTTTAAAAAAGTGCAACTTTACTCTTAACCCAGTGAAGCATAATACAATGCGAACAGTCTACCTAACACTTCGTTAAAAAAAACTGGTATCGGTGCTTAAATTAGCACTGCTATCAAATCAGGCCTGTTCCATTCCAGTATTGATGGCCTTTCAGCTTTGAACACAAGGCTAAAGAGTGGAGTGTCAGGGAAATTCATGCCACAAAAGCTATATACTTCAACACTTTATAATATTGTAGAACATAAACTCATTCAAATTAATTTCAAAACATGTGATCTCGGCTGCACAAATTCAAACTGTTCCAATTCCTATAAATACTCAAGTTTAAGTAGTTCTTAAGATTTTATAAAGTATTTTATGTTGTTCTGATCCTTGGAATAAAGGGAACTCTATAAGGTTGTTCTCCCACAATAATCACCAACTGTTTATCTACAGGAAAATATATTAAACCAACTGCAAGGAATTCATTATACAGGGACAAAAAAACTCTCCAGAAAATAGTGGAAACTTTGTTTTTTTTAAATATAAAAAGCATGGTTGTGTGGGGAATAAGCGTTCAAGCTCAGCATTTTCCAGAAGAAGAGATTCTGATCTCAGCTGTGCTGCAGAGGGAGGGGAGGATGTTACATTTAAAAATACTGGCAAGCCATCTGATAACAAATTCACACAATCTCAGGAAGAGAATGGAATGGGGTGGAAGAGGGGAAAAGACAAAGAAGTAGAATTCAACAGCAAAATCACATTTAGAAAAAAATTTCACAGGACATGTGATTCTATTGTAAATGTATCAGTACACTGTAAAAGTGTACACTGTTTAGTTTTAACGTCCAAGTATCTTTAAAGCTCATTCTACATATATTAACATACAGCGAGGACAAAAGGAATAAATTGTGTTCAACACCAGTATTGACTTCCAAATAAAATGATGTCAACTAGCGTCAAGTACCAGGGCTTCCTGTCACTCAAACCTAACAACCATAGCTTGATTTTCAGAGGTTCTCAACTGAGTTGCTAGGGGAGGTGCAGGTGTTCGGGACTGAATGTTCACACTGCCTAAAAATATATCTTTACAGTTTCATGGATCGGTATAAATAATGCTTTATGCTGTGTGCTTCTCCCATTTCAATTTTTTTTCATCCCTCTAA
Source organism: Heptranchias perlo (assembly GCF_035084215.1). Taxonomy (NCBI): domain Eukaryota; kingdom Metazoa; phylum Chordata; class Chondrichthyes; order Hexanchiformes; family Hexanchidae; genus Heptranchias; species Heptranchias perlo. The sequence continues at coordinate 23,141,227 of NC_090350.1, forward strand.
TGGTGATCCGATATAAATATCAAGTTTATAGTGTGATATTTGTATCGGTCTCAAAAACTGCATTTCTGGGGGTGGGAAAAAAGCCACTTTATTTGGTTTCTGCTATTAATATGCTTGCAGTACTCAGTAGCACAAAGTACATTCCACAACAAAGGATACAGCATGGCTGGCTGTGAATTACAAACCTGTAATATAATAAAGGGGTTCAGATGGCATTTCTTGTTCATCAGTTAACAGCTGCAACCACTGTAATTATATCAGTAAATATGGCAGCCAATTTGTGAACAGCAAGATCCCACAAACAGGCAATTAGATAAATAACTACTTAATCTGTTTTTGGCAGTTTTGGTTGGAGGAAAGTTGGCCAGGACACGGTGGGAAAAATCTCTCTGCTTCTCTTCAGATAGTGCCATGGGATCTTTAATATCCTCTTGAAACATCAGAACAAATAGACAGACCTCAGTTTAATGTCTCATCTGAAAGGCAGCACTTCAACACCGAAGCTTTGTTTCACCATAACAGTGGAGCGGCAGTCTAGATTTCATGCTCAAGTCCAGAACTGAAGCTTCCAGCCACACATTTCTGACTCAGAGGCAAGTGTGCTACCAACTGAGCCAAAATGACAAGTAGTATTAAGTGATGTGGAATTGACAGGACACGAGCTAACTTTGGATGGGTAAATAGAGAAGAATTCATTATCAGCGACATGCCACAATACTGTCTTCAAACTCAAATCTGAAAACATTTCTGGGCCAGCAATTTTTCTCCTCAGAAAAGTTTTTCCCCCCTTTGGAACAGAAAGATTTATTTGCATAGGACAACTAAGTTCAGACTCATATTAAATGCTTCCATATTGTATGCAGAAATCAACTCTACAACATTACATCATGGAAAATTGAACTTCCTAGAGAATTTTACCCATTCCTATTATAGAAAGGATATTATTAAACTAGAAAGAGTGCAGAAAAGATTTACTAGGATGCTACCGGGACTTGATGGTTTGACTTATAGGGAGAGGTTGGATAGACTGGGACTTTTTTCCCTGGAGAGTAGGAGGTTAAGGGGTGATCTTATAGAAGTCTATAAAATAATGAGGGGCATAGAAAAGGTAGATAGTCAAAATCTTTTCCCAAAGGTAGGGGAGTCTATAACGAGGGGACATAGATTTAAGGTGAGAGGGGAGAGATACAAAAGGGTCCAGAGGGGCAATTTTTTCACTCAAAGGGTGGTGAGTGTCTGGAACGAGCTGCCAGAGGCAGTAGTAGAGGCGGGTACAATTTTGTCTTTTAAAACGCATTTGGACAGTTACATGGGTAAGATGGGTATAGAGGGATATGGGCCAAGTGCAGGCAATTGGGACTAGCTTAGTGGTATAAACTGGGCGACATGGACATGTTGGGCCAAAGGGCCTGTTTCCATGTTGTAAACTTCTATGACTCTATGATCTATTACACAGAAAATAAAAGAATGTTGGGTGCACATAAAGCAGGAACTTAATTAAAGAGTTCTGAAAAGCTAAGTTTGAATCACACATTCTGAAAATTGCACTGAATTATTTAAAAAATGGGAATATAGTATTGTAGGTCCAACCAGCTTGCCTAGTAATGTTTACATATCATCTTATTTCACTTCCCTCCCGGCCAGTAATCCCATAGAGTTTCACTGTGCTTCATATCATGATGTGAATAAATGGGTTCATCAGGATATTTACTATGTCAGATGAATTTCAAGTAATTTTTGATCATATTTACAAAATTTACTCCGTCATGGGGAGTGGCTGGGGGGGGGGGGGGGGGAGGAGAAGGCCAGAGAACATAATCAAAAAAAAACCTAATCAGTTTTTGATCAATCCAGTGCATGAATCATACTATGATGATGCCACAATGTGCAATTGAAGTATGTTCTCAAATTTCCTGGAATGGATTTATTGCTCAGTATTAGAAACATTGATTAGACTTCATATTGCACCAGTATTGCATTATGTTCTCATTTCACTCAATTCCCCTTGTGTTGTGTATACAGTAGTTTTGGGTGTACACTCTGCATCCAAACACTGGCAATCCAGCCCACAAAGCCCATATGACTCAGTCCTACTTGCGCATAATTTTGTTTTATGTTGGTTTGTCCTGTTCAAATTAGTTTGGTTTAGTTTGAATTTTGTGAGTCCAGAGGATTGGAAAGGGCATTTCTTAGCACTGTTACCTCATTGGTGGATAATTCCCAAACATCTGTTGGTCTTGAAATATGGATTTAAACTTTATATGTGGCCCCCAGCATTCCAAGTATGCTCCGATGCAGTCCATGAAGACAAAAAAAAAATACTTAGCCATCCCTTTGGATAAGCAGATGAACAGATATGTTCAGTGTTTAAACACACAAGAGCTTTCCCAGTAATTGGGAGATTTTTAAAACAGACATAGAATTCTATCCTTCTGTTAATTCTTGCCAACCATTTTGAATGGCTACGGTCCAAAGTGCAGGTTCCAAACATAGTTGAAAACAGCAAGAGAGAAGATGAGGTGGATCAAGTAGTGTAGATAGATGACAAGAGATTGTAGGAAGAAGGGAAAACTGAGGGACATTGGGCATAGTTTTGTGGTCCTGTGAAAGTTTCAGTAAGACTAAGTACAATGATGAGTCTAGATTTCAACACTGTAGTTGCACCAAAAAGCATGCGGTACATCATATCCAGAGCGCAAGAGGGTTATGAACAATTAGCATAGTTCCAATCTGTCACCAATTTACTTTTCTTTCACCTCCACAATACTTCCCACCTCCTTCCCTACATGTCCCCCCCCACTTCTGCGAACAAAACCCTAATTCATGCTTTTATCACCTCCTCGTTTGGCTCCTCCAGTATGCTCCTTGCCAGCCTCTCTCTTCTACCATTCAAAAACTACAAGATATCCAGAATATCATCCTTGTCAAGCTCCAAATACTTCCCATCCCCTAGGGAACTAACTTCCTCATCTTCAAATCCCTCCAAGCCCTCACTTTCCTTACCTCTGGGATCTCCTCCAGCCCGATGTACCCGTGCACATCCTTCAGTCCTCCAATAATGGCCCACATTTCGTTCTCTGCTCCATTAGCGGAGCAAACTCCTTCAGCTTAACCTGCTTTCCTCAGCATCTTTGCCTTGCCACCTGTCTCCAAAAATCTTAAGATCTATCTGCTTCAACAATGCTTTTGACCAGAGTTGTTAAAGGAAAAATCTTTGGCGTGAAGAAAAAAGAGCTTCTTGGGTGCAGCTTCGGAAATGAAAACTACATTTGAGATCAGAGGAGATAATGAGACCAAGTATATGAACAGTAAGAAAACAGCCAAAATTCAGAAGTATCGGCAAGTTGGATTTGAGAGATGAGGAAAAACAAAGCTGAAGCATTTAAAAGAACAATGTTTTCATTGCTTTGTCTAAAGAATCGGAGGAAATCAAGAGTTAGTGATTGGATTGTTGCACTGACATGGCGGTTATGTGCCCTATGAGTATATATTCTTAAGACCACAAAAGCTGCCGGTTCGCATCTTGTGCTGCGTTAGCCAATGCGAGAATTAGCTTTCGTCTCGTTTGTGCTAGGGAGGCAGTGGAGCACTCAGGGAAGTGTGCGTGTGTGTGTAAAGTCAGAAGCAAAATAATGGCAGGCGCCTCTTCTGTCTAATTCCCCCCCCCCCCACCCCCCCAAACCCAGTCATCAGTGCCTTTGGAAGCTATCAATCAACATATCCAAGAATTGATTAGCCACCATTCAGCTGCAGGCAATGAATCTTAGTTAATCTGCTAAATTCTGGCTTCTTGCACATCCCTGATTTTCATCGCTCCACCATTGACAGCTGTGCCTTCAACTGCCTACGCCCCAAGTTCTGGAATTCCCTCCCTAAACCTCTTCGCCTTTCTACTTCTCTCTCCATTTTTAAGACGCTCCTCAAAACCTACATCACCTGTCCTAATATCTCCCTATGTGGCTAAGTATCAAATTTTGTTTGATAACCCTCCTGTGAAGCGCCTTCAGGCGTTTCACTATGTTAAAGACAATAATATAAATGCAAGTTGTTATAAATGGCAACAACTGCATTGTTGGGTAGGTGATCTCCACATTGCGTATCAAAGGCTGCTAATCATTAGTTTTGGTACCAGTATTACATTGTTTGTATGGTAGCACAAAATATTGAAGCGTTGTTTTCGGGTTAATGATTCCGTTCCACCACATGTGCTGAAGTGTTAGACATGACTAATGGAGCAAGCTGAACTCCAGTTTGCTTTAACATTAAGGCTATATTTAACGTTTCTGCCAAGGCAAAGTTCTTTCTTTCCAGTTGCTCTTTTCACATGAACATCGAATTGGAAGACTGAAAAAAAAATTCAAAAATAAATTAAAATTCATCTAATGGCAGCTAGTGGATTTGAATCATGGCAGCTCCTAGTGTGCTGGGGGTTGCCTGCAAAGGAAATCTCCAATGACACCAATGAGTGTAATATTATGGAAATCCCCAACCCTGTGTAACCATTCTTTCTGAGCTTGAGTGTTAATGTCCCCAGGATAGATAAGGTACTTATCTATCCTGGCAGAATCCATCACCCTGACCTAATAATTTAAGCAATGCCTAAAATAAAAAGAGCTACTAATGCTCACAGATCAACGCCAAGTGTGGCTAGGGAATTTGGAATCAAGATGGAGGCATGTGGCAAAAGGACAGTCGAAGGACTCAATTTTATTTCTTCATATTAAATGTTTTGAAAATTTTGTTTAAAAGCTTTTGCTCCAAGGAAAGTGAATTTTCAATAGAGGACATCTGTACAAATATGACTGAAGATAAATGCTAATCTGCTAAATACTTGACACACTGGCAAATAAAAAGGTTTAACTTTATAAATTCATAAGTTCATAAATGTTGTAATTTTATAAGTTTATAAATTAATAAGAATGGTTTTTCTTGTCACCTTGGCAGCACCACAAGTGGTAAGCTTTAAAAGAATGAGATCACAACAAAGGATTATCTGTGTTTCAAAAAGTATTGGCACAATCTGGCCATACGAAACTGGAGTAAAACATACCACATTGTTTAAAAATTAAATACATATTTCAGAATTGCTACTGTACATGCCAATAAACTGAAACAGCTATTTTTTGCCAAATGTGGATATAATGCAGTACAATTGTAAATAGAATTCCAAGTATACTAAATTATAATTCAAATTGCAGACATCAGCCAGTAAGACCATGGAACTAGCAAGTATGCCTTATAACAAAGCACCCTAAGATGTAAACAACTGATGCACCAGCTGTCAATCTCCACCTAAATGAACAGCAGACCTTGTAAACATGGCTGATTAAGGATGGTGCAATGTCACAGCACTTTGATGTACTGTATTTCAACAGGAAATGATAGAAGAGGCCCGTACACCAAACACCCCAATGTCACTGTGTATTTGGGAAACACACCAAGTATATACACCAGGTTTTTCCCTCCCACAGCAGAAACATTTAGCAAATCACCCCAGACATTCTCATGGACCTCAAAAACACCAGAAGAAGTCATCTTGCTAATTTCTGAGGCAGAAGAATGGCCCATCGTACAAGGAAAGTAAAAACAAGTATTATTAAACAAAGTGAAAAAAAGACAAAATAATGTGCTGCACTTATGATCTGAAATCCATAATCTTCCACAAAATTATGAACTAATTAAAGAGCTGCTAAATGAAGATAATGGGGCAATTCGGAGGCAATACTGCATCTGGGAAAATATGGTTCACTTTTTGAACAAGTTGCTCTTCCTTTGCTTTCCTCCTCACTATCAACTCCATCCCCCGGCCACTGTCGCAGGCTGCACCAGACCATGTCAACCTTCCTGTCCTATTCGACCCCGAGCTGAACTTCTGACCCCATTTCCTCTCCATCACAAATCCTTCCACCTTCGCCCCTACCTCAGCCCATCTGCCACTGAAACACGCCGTTGTCACCTCCAGACTTGACTATTCCACTGCTCTCCTGATCAGCCTCCCATCCACCATCCGCTGCAACTTCAACTCAGCCAAAATTCTGCTGCCCACATCCTATCCCACCATCTCTATCATACAGGATAAGTCTATATGCTTATAATCAATACCAAAAGTCCAATCTCTTTCAATAATACTCTCAAAAAGTGCCTCAGTTCACCATTTCATATTACTGCTCAATTTTTTCCCCTCCCCCTCCTCTCCTAAAGGGAATGATTCAGACCGGATGCAATCCCATGAGCAATCCTTTTGGACCTTTCCCAGGTGGCCAGCAGGTATGAGCCTGGACAGCAAGTTTCAGACTATACAATGTGAGATTACAGACAAGGCCAGTTCTGTCCACACACATGGAACTTGGTGGACTTTTTCCCCCACCTGAGATCAGGTAATTCAGCACAGATCATAAATTGAACTCCTTCCCGGTCTGTAGGCTCTGTTGCTCCAATTCTGGCCTCTTGTGCATCCCCGATTTCCTTCGCTCCTCCATTGGCGGACATGCCTTCAGCTGTCTCGGTCCTAAGCTCTGGAATTCCCTCCCTAAACCTCTCCACCTCTGTCCTTCTTCAAATTTACCACTTTGACCTAGCATTTGGCCACCTGTCCTAATATCTTCTTATGTGGCTCGGTGTCAAATATTGTCTGGTAACGCTCTTGTGAAGCGCCTTGGGGCATTACACTATGTTAAAGGCACTGTAAAAATGCAAGTTGTTGGTGTAGGCCTCAATGTCATATCATGGAGTGTATTTACTTATTGATCCATCATGAGTGCAAAGATTAAATTCATACATCAACAAATGGAACTGATTCCAAACAAACTGCATCTTCTCCATGACAGGCAAAAATAACCTGGGACAAGAAGTACATCAAGTATACATTATTCCTCTCAAATTAACAAGCTAAAACTTATCTCTTAGCAGAGACCGAATGGAACTATTACTTACGGCTTTTGCTAGACTATTCCGTGCATCAGTCAGCTGAATACAGAGCAAACTGAATTCAACTGGAATAAATAATTGTTCTCTGGTACCTGTTCAGGGAATGAGTCTGTATTTCTACGTTGTTTCTGCTCCTGCATGTGCCAAAATTTGCAAAATATATAAAATTGAATAGAACTTCCAGTCTTTTTTTGGAGAGACTGATTTTTGCTTCTCTCTTCCTCCCTCTTAAAAAGGATGTTACTGCTGCTGTGATGGATTGGTATTTATAATTGTATTAATAAAGAACATCATACTAATCAGTAGTGTGATAAATATAAATTTGTCCCTATGTAGAGTCATCCAAAATGCTCGACGGTTACATTGCTACTATGCATTTCAGGGCATAAACTGCAATGTTTACCACTTATTGGGTCCACAGAAATCTCCATGAATGGTGCTCAGATCTCCAACTCGCGAGGCTAAATTTATAGTGTTATGGCCAGTAGGATACCTCCAACCTTCCAGTAACAATCATTAATAAACCATAATTTTGGTAATCACGACAAGAAAAAATAACTTGCATTTATTTAACACTTTCTACTTCCTCAACACATCGCAAAGTGCTTCACAACCAATGAATCACTTTTGAAATGAATTCACTGTTACGTAGGCAAACTTGTCAGCCCATTTGCACGCGGCAAGGTCCCATGAACAACAATTAAAGAAATAATCTGTTTTCATGGTTCAGATTGAAGGACTTCCAGGAGAACTTCCTTCTCTGAGAATACTACTACAGAATGTTTGACGTCCACTTGAACAGGCAGACAGGCCCTCAGTTCAACATCTGCTCCAACAATATAACACTCCCCGAGGGCTGCGCATCAGGCAGAAATCACTGGAATGGGGGTTGAGCCCAGAGTCTTCTGGCTTAGAGGTGAGGGTACTACTAACAGAGCTAAGCTGACACTTAAAATAAAAGTATTTCAGGTCCCTGCAACAAGGCCTTTTTAGTTACATAGAATTACATGAAAATTACAACACAGAAACGGGCCATTCAGCCCAATCAGTCCGCATTGGTGTTCATCCCCGACAGCAGCAGTAGTCCTCATCACATATGCCTGCATTCCAGTTTCTCAACCTTCTGTCTAAAAAACTTTTTCCAGCTCTTGGTTCTAGATCGCTTACATTTAATCTTATATCTGTCCCCTTGATCTAGACCCAGCAACCACTGGAAACAGTCCACTTCTACCCACTCTGCCCCCATCCCATCATAATTTTAAATACCTCGGTCAAATCACCTTGTAATCTCCTCTACTTTAACAAAAACTGTCCTAATTTTTCCAAGTCTTTCTAGAAAGAATGAAAAAAGACTTGCATTTACATAGTGCTTTTCACTACCTCAGGACGTCCCAAAGCACTTTACAGCTAATAAAGTATTTTTGAAGTTTAGTCAAGTATTTATATTGGACAAAAGCAATTTGTGTGCTAGAAAATGACCCAGTTCAAGCAGTGGGGTTTGTATCCAGCACAGATTTACATTCTAAATTTTATTTTAAGACCAACATCCATTGTACTGTTGCCAATCAGGTTTGGAAGAAGCCAACCATTTTATCAATCTAAAATACAACTATAACAATCCAAATCCAGTGATGCATTAGGGCTGCACTCAACATTACAAATGTTTACATTTTATGAAGCTAAGTACTGGCTATGGCACTACAACTAGCCTATGCCACAACACATTTATATAGACATCTAATCTTTTAACTGTTCATGCATTATGATTTTTGACTCAGATTCTCAATACCTCTCATTTGGTCTCCCCTTTCCAAATCAGTTTCATCCCATAAAATGTATCATAAATTCTCCCTTCAGACCATGCTGCCTAGCTACTGTAAATAAATGCCTCACGCTCTATGGCAGGATGCTCCTTTATTTGTAACTTGAAACGGCAACTACAGATATACTTTCTTTTATCACTTCAAAAACAGAAGCAAGAGATCTATCTCCAAGACAGCTTCTGTATTTTTACAATGTAATACATATACTCAGTGCCACCCTGGAAGTTGCATGCATGATGCATAGCAACGGACATACATCTATAAGAACTCACTGACCTATCCAGCCTGAAAGGTTACCCAAGTCCTGCAACAATTGGTATCATGATTCCATAATTTACTCCATATAACGTCTTTCATTGGGATTATAGTCAGGACTTTGATTTAAGGGAACTGTGCTCCTTATGGTGGCATTGGCAACAGAATTGTTAAATACTATGATTGTACCAATAGTTTAAATTAATTCCAAGCAGAGTAGCACTCCTGCTATCTTGGAAAAGCTTCCAAATTTAATTCAGGGAGGCTGACCTGACAACAGGCATTTCACAGCAACAGATATAGCAAGCTGACTTATTATCACAACTTTCATTTGAAGTGATCTGGGATGAGCTAGGACCAGATGAGTTAGACCAAAAATTTTTTGTTCCAGTATCCTACAAGAAGAGGGTATTTAAATAAACTTTAAAGAAGCACACTAGTCTTTTAGTGTTAGCAGGCTACCAAAAAGCTAGTGGATTTAGCAATTTTACCAAGTTAGCATTGCAACTACCTGCAACTGCCAACTAGAAAAGTTAACAAACTGACATTTCAGCACATCTGGACTCAGTTCATCATTAGAATTGCTTGGGATAAAAATTTTATTTTGTAAAATAAATTGAAATTTGTTAACAATAGTTAATCATAGGTAAACAATTGCTGAATGTAACTAATTCAGAAGGCCATTCACTTTTAAAAAAAAAAATAACAGTGGGAAGAAAAATGTGTCAGTGATGGGTCAGTAAGGGAGCAACATAATTGAAGATATTCATGCCTGAATCCTCTCAATCCAACAGGATGTGGAACAGTAGAAAACAAGTCAGCAATTTTCCGAGACCTTGCCAACAGAAGAAAAAAAATTAAACGTTACCCAGACCCACTCTTGTGCACACCCTTGTGGCTATTCAAGAATACATCAGCAAAGAGCTGGGAACAGCTCATAGCTCATCGACCACAAGGCTGGGGCAGAGAATGATGCATGGCAAGCCTAAAGGCAGTCAGTCAGATTTGAAGATTAGCAGGCAAATTATGCAAACATTTTTGGTCAGATTGATCATATGAAAATATACTGTGGCATAGGACCAGTATTAGCTTATTCACCAGTTTCTAGTACTTAGTGATCTAGCCTAGATTCCCATTTCTATTTCTTTAGGTTGCTCTTCTCAGTTGTTACGATTATTATATTTGCGGTTACATGGAAGGATTACTTTTGTCATGGAATACTATCAATTCTTCAAACAATCAAACGTTACTTTGGAGCCAGTTGTTGTTGCAATAATCATACAGCCATTCAGAAGTGATCCAAACAACTTTCATCTTATTTAGACAAATTGCTCTAGATTATACATAATAAAAGCAACACTCGGATTTGAGTGTTCATTTTAGCAAAGCAGTAAGAGCCAACTTCAGTCAAATATCTTAAAAGATGATGTGTCTGTACAGGGCTCTACTGTGCCCATGCTGCCAACATGGCCATTAGTCAATTACAGTAAATGCCTCTAAACATTTTAGGGAATTAATCATACGTGATTACTCAGTACAGTTTCCCTGTATTACAGTGCTATTGCACCAGTTTTCAAAACCCAGCAGTTTTTAAACTCATTTTTATTATAAGGCGTGTTAATTTTTCACTTCCTTCACGAGTCATTATTTTAATGAGTTACTACAAATTTTAATTGGAAGGAGACATCATTTAAAAAGTGGTGCAGACTGGGGATTTTTAAAAAAATATACGTTGATACTAACAATTTCTTTAGCAGCCTGCAGTATCACAGCTTTCACTTGATACAGGATATTAACCTGTACTAATTCCCTCAAATCTCCCATCAGGGCAGTAAACATAATTTATCATCCAAGTGTAGAAGTGCCTTTTCCTGACAAGCTTTTGCAACTTTCAGTTTACAATCAAACAGGACAAAACACAAAGCTAAAGTTACCATATCAGAAATTATTATGCAATTAAAATATCAGAATTTGAGTGATAGCCCTAGTTCAAACAGCCAGTAAAGTCATTGTCATCTCACTCAATCTTTCAAAGTAAATTACTTTTTCATGGTACTGCACTGTACATTTCAGCAATGTTTTCTTCACTATAGTCAGTTTATAAATATAGGCAAGCTGCAAAACCTTGTGTTTAAATCCCATCGTGGCCTCGTCCTTCCCTATCTCGGTAACCTCCTCCAGTCCTACAAATCTCCCGCCTGAACATCTCTGTGCCTTTGACTGGCATATTATGCAACCCCTTCCTTTCACCCAACCAATAGTCGCTGTGCCTTCAGGTAACGAGACCCCACACTCTGGGATTCCCTCCCCTCTGCCTCTCCTTCTCAAAATCCATCTCTTTGACCAAGCTTTTGGTCATCCCTTCTAATATTTTCTTTGTTTCAGTGTCCATTTTTGTCTGATTACACCTCTGAAGTACCTTGGGACATTATTCTACATTAAGTATGTTCTTGTAGAACACAAAATACTGGAAATACTGAGGTCAGTCAGCATCCGTGGATGTTTCAGATGTGGACTTGAAAAGTAAACTTGTCTGACCTCCTGGCTGATGCTGAGTGTTTCCAGCATTTTCAGCTTTTATTTCAGATTTCCAGCATCTGCAAATTTTTGGGTATATTATTGTTGTTGAATTTGTCTAGCTCCCTAGACTCTAATAATTTGATCCCCCGCTTTCTCCATACTGTTCGGTTACAACTACGACGCGCAATGATCGGTGCGACAGGTGAGACCAATGCATTCCAACGGCCAGTCTCAGTCTCCAGGTGCTGCTACCCGCAGGAAATTTACTGTGCAGGGTTGTTAGATGCCTTCCTCCACCCTCCGACAACACCGCAAACAGCAGTCCCAGTAGATAAGGTACAGAAAGTACGATTTCCATAAGGTTAACAGACTTTTGACTGAGATTAGATTCCATCTAATTAAACTCTGACTTTCTCTTTCCAGTACCCCTTTGTAAATATCTCTCCGCTCGGCTATTTTCTCGCTCTCTGCTACGATAGCTGGAGTCTCTCTAGCCGATATTACACTTAGATTCCCTATCCTTTCTCTCCACCCCGTGTTTAAGGGCAGATTCAAGCATGCGTCCATCCATCCAACCACCCCTCTTATCGGACTTGGTGCAGCAGCCCCTCATACCTGGGGTTCCGATTTCCATTCATGGAGCCCCTTCCTACACACGCTCCTCAGCTTGGTTTTCAGCGGCCTCTGACGGACGGAACCAGCCGGCAGTCTGGGTTTTCGAAACGGGCGGGCGAGCGACCCCGGTTCGCTCTGTCCCGCGTCAATTAGATCCCAGCTGCTTTGAGGAACTGTCTCCCGTTTTTGGCGCAGCTCTCGACTCGCGGGGCCGGAGCACTCCTCTCCTCTCCTCCCCTCCCGGTAATGATGGCTGTGAAATACCGGTGGGGCCTCTCGCTACTGGCCGGAGACGATCCCCGAACTCGGCAGGCTGGTTCGGCTGAGAAGACTGTGCGGTGCTGGCCGGCCTCACTGCCTCGATCACTCGCTCTTCCCTCGGGCCCCGCGCGTTCTCTACTTTTTTTTCCACCGCTTTCGTCTTTTTTTTAATCAGCTACGGCGTCTCCCCAACCGGAAAAACCGTCACCTAACCGCCGGAAATGACGATTGGCGGTCTGGGGTAATTATTCATAAATTTCACGGGCGACGGAACAAACGTCACGCCGCACGTTTATTATTCATAAGCTGTTCGGTGCGTCTGACGTCATCGCACACGCCCATTACCTCCCCCCCTCCCTCTCTGTAAATCGGTTTCTAGGAGACGGGTGTCTGTTTTCGGGGCATTATTTTTAAAGGTACAATTTTTGATTTTCTTTCTCCCGAGAGAATTGTCTTTTGTCCAGTTTTATTTTACTGACAAGTATATCCGCGGAGAACGAGCATTTATTGGGCATAGTTTCGTTACCAAATGCTAAATTGTTCGATGCACCAGGCTCAAAATAAGCACAGCTCCAGACAGTTTGCGATGGGACCCTGATTTGGTGATAAATTTAGAAGCTGTAGGCTCTTCCTTCTCTTCAGAGCAACTCCATGTCTGAAATGGCTTTGTTAAAAGGTCGGTGTCATCTGTTTGATCACCTGTCTTCAGTTTACAAGGTTAACAAAAGGATTATGAATCAAATTACTAAAATCTCCGCGCTCCTGATGCGGTGGAAATGTTTCCTGATGGTCAACAATGGCTGCGTGACCCACATTTTTTTGGGAGTAAGTAGTTCTAGTTGTTCAGGAACTCAAGCAACCTGCCCGAAATATCCCAAGTGAGATGAGAACTCTTTTATATGAGTGGGCAAGATCTCCACTCATATAAAAATAGAAACACCAGAGGTAGTTTAATGCTGTCAATAATGACTGTCCACCATTCTTATGTATATCCCCGGCCAATTGAGGTCGAGTGGGATTAGTCAAATTACAAGGCGGAGGGGATTCTCAGGACCTGCTTGTCATTTTTGAAGCAAAGGACTGAATTCTTGTCATCTGGATCCTAGCCCTTCTGAAGTTCTTGAGCAATGTACAAAGTTTCTCTAGATTATTATTTTTATATATAATTAGTATTGTAAAAAAAAATTCTACATATGCTAAACATTTTTTTGCTCTTTGCACCACACACGGTTGTGAAGACCGAGACGTTCTCCAGTGCTCCTCTGAAAGCGGCCACTAGGTGGTGTGGATGAATGCTCTGGTTTTAATCTTCAACCAATTTTCCTTGTCTGGTTGGTACCTCCCTGTGAATAAAATTAGAAGCGCAAAAGTGCCGGGGTTGTGAGTGGGAACCCAATGCAAACTAATCCTTGACCTAGCTGATACTGTGTTGGTGGCTTCTATTTTTAATTATTTTGTTCTGATGTTTGTAGCAGTGGTACAGCTTTTTTGTTGCTACTTTACTCTCTTCCTCTCTTGAAGGTATTGGCTTCTGTCGGCATCTGGCGCCACAAACACTGGTTGCCCTTCTGTACCTCACCCAAGTAGCCATTCTTCATGTGCAAGTGAAGAGTGTGAATGTTAGGTTATTTAGCTGCTGGGGAAGAACACAACTGAGCCTAATTCTGTCATCATCCAATATCCATACACATGCACTTTCCAGCATGTTAGCAGTTAGGAGCAGAACTCATGGCTGATTTTCCCCTCTGTTATCTAATGTCACTGAGGCCAAATGTAATGCCTGCCTGCCACATAAGGGGAAATTGGATAACCCAGCTAACTCAGGGCAGACTGGGAATTGAATCTGGGACCTACTAGTTCAGCTTTACCTTTACTTTGAGCAAGGATTTTTTTCCCCTAAATATCAATCTTAGCAGGTTTTCTTTAAAACAGCAAATTTATGAATTTTGCATCATTTATTATGGAAGTTCCCTGAAGTTTGAGTGAATTCTCACAGCTTTTTCAAATGCTAACTATGCCCCGCAATCTGAAGACTAATTTTGAAAATACAGTTTAGTGAAAACAATGCATTATTTTCCATGAAGTGGGAGTTCTACTCTGAGATACTATTAATATAGAAGATAAGCATTATCTGATAGGGTTACCATCCATCTGGTTCTGGATTGGACATTCCAGTTTGAGTGGACTGTCCACAAATTGTTTGTGATGCAGAAACATTGGTTATTAAGGTTTTAAGGGATTTCTTTCGAAGAAAATATCAGAACTCAAGCCATGATTGCACTTCCTAATCTGTCTTTTCCTGCCCAAGGTGGCAACCTTACTTTTTGGTTACTCTGTTCTCTCTATTTATTTGCTGAGTGGATCCTCTCATACTCCTGGGCATACTTGTTATAAAAATTGAAATTTTCCATGGTTTTTCTGGTTAATGCCTAGTTTTTAAAATAGTTTTAAACTCTTTCACAACAAACACCAATGTTTAAATGGCAGCAGCCCTTTAAGAACTGCTGTTTTCCTATTTCCCTGCTCTAGTTCATTAATCACACTTATGAGAAACATGCAGGGAACATATGCTAATTATTTGAATGAGCTGACCTTGCTAAATCTAGTAAGGTTTACTGGCCATTCTCCTTGTGCAAGACATTATGCTCATGCAGTGCTCCCAGCACCATTTTTGCTGAGATTGTGGAATTAAACTAACGTAGGAATGCTTCAAGGCTGGGTATATGAGACATATACTTCTGAAAGAATGTTTTCCAGTGGCACCCCTATGAAATGTTTTACATTAGTGCAGTTTGGGTCAATGTCCTCTAGATGTCTTATGAGGGACTGTGACATTTTTGAGATATATATATATATATATATATAGAATGAGAACATTTCATTGCAGTTAATTAACATTAAACATGCAAATTAATTTAGTACACGTGTCACTAATTTACTGCAGTACTTAGAAAAAAATATAAGATTGAATGGTGGCCGTACAGAAATATGCCAGTTTACTTATGGATTGCTGTCCAGGTTCTGAAAAATATTCAACTACCGTGTAAAATATTAATTTTTATGATATTCCGCAGTCTTTGGGTCTACAACACATGCTCGATTTAATTAAGAAATCCACTATAGTGTTGAATGTGTGAAGAATACAAAAAAAATACACATCAGCACTGATCCAGGCCCCATGTAGATTTGGGGCGAAAATCACTGCCACAGTAAATTGGAAATGTTTGCAGGTTTTAGGAAGCAGGCTTTAAACCATCAATGCTTTTTTCTTAACATGGGGAGCTTTTGTTTTTAACTGCTTAAGAGAATTATCAATTGCTTTATTTAAAGTGATGGAAAATACATTAATTTTAAAGAAATGCAAAAGAAAGCTTGGTTTAAAAGATGAAAATAATTTCCATGAGGCAACAAGTAGGTGGAAAATAGCTTGTTTTAATCAGACTCCAAAACAAAGTGCATAAAATCCCATTCACAACTTGGCTAGAATCTGCAAATGCAGCAAACTAGACTGGGGAGCTTACTGATTATTGTGGCTCAGTTCCAGAATTTCCAACAATGCAGCACACCCTCAGTACTGCACTGAGGTGTGAGCTTATATTACGTGCTCAAGTTCAAGACTGGAGCTTCTGACTCAGAGGTGAGTGCTACCAATGAGCCAAAGATGACACTTAACAGATGATACTTAACAGATGATAATTGCTCAGTATGCTGCAAAAGGGAGTAAAAAAAACCCTTTGAACACAGCCATGTTGTGGGAACACCAACACCTCCAAGATCCCTTCCAAATCACACACCTTCCTGACTTGGACATATGTTGTTCCTTCATCGTGATTGGGTTAGAGTTCTGGAATTCCCTACCTAACACCATTGTGGGAACACCATCTTCACAAAGACTGCAGCAGTTCAAAGAGAAGGTCCACTACCACCTTCTCCAGGCACTTCGGGATGAACAATAAATTGGCTTTGCCATTGCTGCCCACCACAACCTGAGAACAAATATCAAAAAATTGCTATTTTACAATGCCGATAAGAGTGAAGTGTGAACTAAATGCACCTCCAAACTTTTTTTCCCAGAAAGAACTTGGTGACAGTGTGTGTGTTATATGTCAATAAGCATTACTGTTTTGTCAGCTTACACCAATCCCATCAGGGTACATGAACTGTCAAAACTGCCCATGATTAAGAACAATGACACATAACTAGTCACATCATGTGATAATAGATTTTGTGAGACAGAATAGAACTGTAATGTCATTGGCAAACATCCACAAATAATACCCTTTAAACTTTACTGGAATTGTCAGCTGTTCAGAAGGAACAGAATGAGCTCGAATTTAGCAGGCCTGCGGGTTCCCAGCGGGTGGTCCTCCGGGAGCGTGGAAAACGCGGACGGCTAATTGCGTGCGTCCCCCGCACGATCGCGGGATAATTGAACAGATTAAGCCCTGCTTCCGGGTTCTCCGCTCCCCAGCTGCGTGCCGGCCGGCTGCGCATGCGCAGTACCGTCGACGCGATGTAGGAGCTCCACTTAAAGGGGCAGTCTCCCAAAGCCCCTCCTGCTGCAATCATTAGGCTGGTGATGATGGCTCAGCCAAGGGGAAAGGCTGCGCCACGTTTTTCAGACCTTGCGCTGCAGCTGATGCTGGAGGGCGTGAGGAGGAGGAGGGACACGCTCTTCCCGGCGGATGGACGCAAGTTCCCTGCCGCCGCCACCAGGAAGGCATGGGCAGAGGTGGCGGTGGAGGTCAGCAGCAGGGGCAACACCCCAAGGACTTGGGAGCAGTGCCGCAAGCGCTTCAATGACCTCACTAGGTCTGGCAAGGTGAGTACACCAACGCACCCTCCCACAGCCCGTCCCCACCATCACGCCAAACAGATCACAACCCCTCCTGCAGAGCCACCACAGCGCTCCCGCAGCAATCCTCACAGCCACTCACCATCCTCGCCGTGCCCGCAAGTACCCACCATCCCTGTCCCCACCCGAACACCACCACACACCCAATCCCTATGCAATGGGATGGGCATGTGGCACACGCATCCTCCCATCCATCTGCCCCACGCTCAACCCACCCACACCGATGCTCGATGCGTCTCACAATGCAATACGCACCCACTTACACATCTGTGTTTTGCCTTGACAGGAGAAGAGGAGCAAGAACAATCGGGAAAGGGCACGCACCGGAGGTGGCCCGCCGCAAGTGGTAGAGCTCACCGACGCAGAGGTGGAGGCGCTCGACCTCGCCCGCACGCGACATTGCCTGTCGGTGGCTGATGGCGAGTGTGTCGCTGCAGAAACGGCCGGTAAGGGAAAGCTGACACTCAACACCCATGATCGCGAGTGACCGTATCATCACCTGCCATCAGGCGCACCGTAAAGTTGGTCCACATGCCTCATAGTGCCCTCTGTTCTCTTGCAGGGCCGTCTGCGAGTGAAGCGATCGAGGAGGGCGATTCCTCAGAGGACATGGCGGTCTCTGAGGGTGCATCGTCACATCTGAGCCAACCATCCACCAGCGCAGAGACACGCACCTCGGTGGGTCCCCCTCGCCAACTAGTTGGGGTAGCACTTGGTGATTCACCGTGCACGAGTGAGCATGAGCAGACCCTGGTGGCAGGGGCAGCCGCGGAGGGTCCGCGTCGGTGGGAGCACTCGTCTCCAGGCTCTGCTCAGCCGGACCCAGATGCTGAACCCAGGGGGCCACCAGTGAAAAGGAGAGTCGTCGAGGGGCACCAGCTAATTGCTGAGGTACTGGGAGAGGTGCCGCGCGCATTGTCCACAATTGCGCAGGCGATGGAGGAGTCCAACTCCTGCATGCGGGCATTGGTGGCGCAGGCACAGCAGGGTACCGGCGACACAGTGTCGCAGGTCGGTGCGGGACTGTCTGCGGTGGAGGACAGGCTGGCCTCCCTCGAGCGTCACGCACAGCTCCACATCGAGTCCTTGCAGGCCCTGACAACGTCTGTATGGATTCAGGGTGAGCAACATTCCGCCGCCATCAACAGGCTGACGGATACACTAGGGGTGGCCTTGCAAGGCCTCACACATGCCATCCAAACTGCCGTCCAGCAGGGTGGAAGGGGTGATGTGGGCCGAGGCAACGAGAGGGATGATGGTGACCGGGGACATGGAAGCGGGGACGCTTCTCAAGGCGCCCCCACGTCCCACCCGTTGCCCACCTCTCAACCAGTACCCGCAATGGTGCCTCCTCTCCAGGTGGCCGAGTCTGCCCCTGCCCCGGTGCAGGAGGAGCAGTCTGTGGAGGTGCCCTCACGGGCACCGAAACCCAGGGGCCGTCCGCCCAAAGCATCCACCCGGTCAAGGCGAGAACAGGAGCAACCTGCCACTACCTCTGCTGGAGCCACAGGGGTAGCACCACGTAGGGGTACCCGCAAAAGAAATCCAAAGGCGTTATAAGCACAAAGGGAATAAACCAGGGTGTCTATTAATTTGTACACTTTTTTTTTATATTATGTCACATTGTACATATTAAATACTATATTCTCACCACTCCTGCCACCTCTCGTCCATTCTTCCGCGGCCTGTGCAATAGGTGCGTTCCGTGCAGGCCATCATGACGGCGAACACCTGCTGCCGCCCATTGGGCACACTGCTGTGGGTGCAGGAGTACTGGCAACAGTCTTCAGTGGAAGGGGCTGGTATGGCCGCTCGCATGTGCAGGTGAGGAGATGCGAGCGCCTCACACTGTCTGACTCTAGGAGAACCGTTGACGTATGAGTGCCTCCCTGGCCCGGCGACCATCCCGGTGAGTCATGGTTCGGCACATGGGTCGTCCACCATCCTCTGGCGCGTCCTCCTCCTCCGCCTCCTCCTCCTCCTCACCGTCCTCAATGTGGGTGGCGGGTGTGGATGGGGCCTCCTCCAGCAGCACCCCTCTCTGTTGGGCCATGTTGTGCAGGGCACAGCAGACAACTATGATTCATCCCACTCTGAATGGTGTGTATTGCAGCGCTCCCCCAGAACGATCAAGGCACCTGAAGCGCATCTTGAGCAGCCGTATGGTCTGCTCGATTGTGGACCTATTAGCAGTGTGGCTGTCATTGTACCGACGCTCTGGCTCGGTGATGGGGTTCCTCAGAGGCGTCATGAGCCACGTGTGTAGGGGATACCCCTTGTCGCCGAGGAGCCAGCCGTTGCCGGCGTTGGGTGCCTGCAGGATGGGCGGGACGGTGGACTCCCTGAGGACGAAGGCATCGTGGCAGCTGCCGGGGTATCTGGCGCACACGTGTAGGAATCTCTGGCGGTGGTCACAGATGAGCTGGGCGTTCATGGAGTGATACCCCTTCCTGTTGATGAACAGCCCTGGCTCATGCGGAGGTGCCCGTATTGCGATGTGGGTGCAGTCGATTACACCATGTACCCGTGGGAAGCCAGCCATGGCATGGAATCCAACCGCCCTCTCCATCTGGCTGCGCTCGTCCATGGCGAAGTTGATGTAGTGCGAGGCCCTGCGGAACAACCCATCGGTGACCTGCCTTATGCACTTGTGTGCAGAGGACTGACAGACCCCGGTGATGTCCCCGGTGGCACCCTGGAAGGAACCGGATGCGAAGAAGTTGAGGGCAGTGGTGACTTTGACGGCGACAGGTAAGAAGATGCTGCTTGGTCCATCAGGGAGCAGCTTGTCGTTAAGGAGGCTGCAGATGTCGGCGACTACCTGGCGATTGACTCTGAGCCGACGTATGCACTGCTCCTCGGAGAGGTCCATGAAGCTGAGCCTCGGTCTGTACACCCTGTGCGGAGGGTAGTGCCTCCTGCGACGCATCTCTCTCTGCGGTTGCCCTCCCTCCTGCTGTGCAGGTGGGTGTGCCACAGCACCGTGTTGGGGGGGCTCCACGTCTCCGAGGCGGACGGCGTGGACTGCGAGGCTGCTGGGGCTGGTCATGCTGTTCGTCCTCCGAGGATGTCAACGCACCACCCATCTGGCAGGTGTTGGTCTGAGGGGTTGTGCAGGGTAGGTGGGTGGTTTCTCGCTCTAGGGCTGCGGTCTGTCCTCTGGCTTGGCGGGGGGTGGTGGAGGGCAGGGGTTGCCCTACGTGACGCGGTGGCCTCCTGCGTGGGTGAGGGCTCTCCCACCCGCTGTGGAGTGCACCTTGGCAGCTGCCACAGGCTGCTGGCTGGAACACGACCGGTTGAGGGAGGACTGTTTCCCCCAGTGTGTGAAACTCACTGCCTTGAACCGAAAATCCCACACTTCCTCTTTTGACAGCTGCTTCAGCTCATTTAATGACCTCAACAAGCAAGGTAAATACACTCAAGTGGAACCCCGCTGGCTTTAATTGCCTGCGGGATTCCCACCAGCGGGGCTTGCGCGCGCAGCCCCGCACGTCAGCGCGGTACCCGGAAGTGGCCGGGATTTCGGCGCGATCCGGTCACGTGACCGGATATCGGGATTTTCGGGGGCCCCCCGCTGGAAACCCGACGCGAAAATCGAGCCCAATGTCTTGATACACCATGGACCGATGATCTAGTTTTACAAGGTACGACGCAATGCTTTAAGTCTTGAATCATATGTTGTGCTCACTGTATGGAGTTCTTTATTCAGTGTGGTAGGAGTTGGTGCTAAGCACTCAGAGCAGCTACTTACTGTTCAATTCTTACAAGATCACTGCTACTTTTGTGAAGGTGATTGTTGGATTTGGCAGGAAGTGAGCTCAGGGTAGCCTGAAAACTGCCAACATATTTATCCAAACAACTACAAGAACTAGCTTGAGAAACTAATGTAATTAATTAGGTTATACAAGGTGGAAAGAGTGGGCAATTGTTTTATACATAATTTTTGAACATATTTTATCCCCCCCCCCCCCCCCCCCCCCATTTTCAGGCCACTTACAGGCATACCTCATGCTCTTGCTGGGAGAAAGCTGAGCTTGGAGGTTCATATGTAACTGCTGTCAATATCACTCCAAAATAAACAGGCAGCAACTGGTTGTTATTAATGGCAGTGGTTCTGCATGGGAATCGGCTACTACTGGAGTCCTGTCGGGATTGGTGTTAAGGCTGTTGCTCCTCACCATCTTTCCGACTGTACCAACAGTGACTATGCTTCAAAAAGTACTGAATTGGCTGTAAAGGGCTTTGGGATGCCCTGAACTTGAGAAAGGTTGTAAATGTAAGTCTTTTAAAACATTTTTCAAGGATGATCTGAACCAGGCGTAAGGCCCACTGTCAGCTTCTTGGGGTGCCAGTGGAAATGTGCACCCTTTGGTTATAACCGGAGGACCATCACACCATCCCGACTTGGAAATATATCGCCATTCCTTCATCGTCGCTGGGTCAAAATCCTGGAACTCCCTTCCTAACAGCACTGTGGGAGAACCTTCACCACACGGACGGCAGTGGTGCAAGAAGGTGGCTCACCACCACCTTCTCAAGGGCAATTAGGGATGGGCAATAAATGCCGGCCTTGCCAGCGACGCCCACATGCCATGAACGAATAAAGAAAAAAAGGTGGGATGGTCAGGAATGCCACTTTGTGCTTTATTATCATGACAGCACTGGGCCTGCTCCTGTTGCAGGCTCTGGTCTTTGGGGGAAGCCCTGGGAATTCTGCGCAATGTAAATAAGACGGAGACCAGGTGTAATGGATCTCATCCCCTTTTTCTGACCGTTGCGCCCAGAGAAGGCATTCTTTGGAGGCAAAGGCCAAGAAAATCAACCCCCCAGATGTCAAAAATTGAAAAGTCCCCATCCATATGAAAAATCTGCATGCGCTGTCAACTTTTCCATTATAAATTCCTATGTACATATTTACCAATGTAAACTTGTCATGTTGTAATTACACTCTCCTGCCACTGGAGACGATGTAGCACCTTAGTTTGCATCTCCCAGCTCATCAGCCCATACTGCAGAGGAACTCCTAAGCTGCAACCAACTCTACTTCCCAAATTGACCGAAGTTTTGCTGGTTAACCATAAAAATATAAATAGAAGTAGAAGGACAGAATGTATGACTTTAATATGGGGACTGAATTACTATGCGCTCTGGGCCAATTATCCCCCACCCTCGAACCCCATTTCTCTTAAAGACGACACTTGGTCTCAACTCCCATGTGCAATGCCACGGGAGATTAACAATGAGAAAAGAATTCTCATATCTTCAGATCTTCCTCAGTAATTTCGAAATCACGAATGCTGCTAATTGTACCTTTTGTGTACTTCAATAAGGTGATGAAATGTCGGGTATACCTGCAGCTTAAGTTATGATCAGCCCATATCCCACTATAAATCCATGTCTTTACATGTCATTGTTCTATATTCAGAGCTGTTTGATCTGTCAGCTTTTGTGCAGCTATGTCAACTTTTTTGAAGCTGTTGGGCAGCTTTGATTGGTTTTCTAGATTGGTATGTATGGCATGGAAGGAGTTGTCAACAGTGCTATTAAGTAGCACTCACTCACCAATAACTTGCTCCCCAGTGCTCAGTTTGGGTTCTGCCTGGACCACCTGGCTCCAGCATGCAATATAGCATTGGTCCAAACATGGAAACAAGAACTGAATTCCAGAGGTGAGGTGAGAGTGGCTGCCTTTGACATCAAGGAAGCATTTGACCGAGTGTGGCACCAAGGAACCCTAGTTAAACTGAAGCCAATGGGAATCAGGGGGAAAACTCGACAGTGGCTGGAGTCATATCTGGCACAGAGGAAGATGGTGTGGTTGTTGAAGGCCAGTTATCTCAGTCCCTCCATCATAAGGTCAGAAGTGGGGCTGTTCATTGATGATTGCAGTGTTCTGCTCCATTCGCAATTCCTCAGATAGTGAAGCAGTCCACACCCACGTGTAGCAAGAGCTAGATAACATTCAAGCTTGGGCTGATTAAGTGGCAAGTAACATTTGCGCCATGTAAGTGCCAGGCAATGACCATCTCCAACAAGAGAGCCGAACCACCTCCCCTTGACATTCAACGGCATTAGCACTGCCAAGACCCCCATTATCAATATTCTGCAGGGGGGGGGGTCACCATTGACCAGAAACGTCAATGCTGTGGTTACTAGTGCAGGTCAGAGGCTGGGTATTTCACAGTGAGTGGCTCACCTTCTGACTCCCAAAGCCTCTCCGACACAAGTCAGGCATATAATGGAATACTCTCCACTTGCTTGGATGGGTGAAGCTGCAACAATACTCAAGAAGCTCGACACCATCCAGGACAAAGCAGTCTGCTTGATCAGCACCTCATCCACTAGCCTAAAAATCACCCCTTCCACCACCAGTGTACTGTGGTTGCAGTGTGTATTGCCACAACTTTCCAAAGCTGCTTCGGCAGCACCTCCCAAGCCCACGACCTCCACCACCAAGAAGCACAAAGTCAGCAGGTGTATGGGAAACCCATCATGCCAATGACGCCCACGTCCCAAGATTGAGGAATTATAAATTAAAAAAACATATCCAAATTAAACTACAACCCGTTAACTACGGTGATTGCAACAAATTTAAAAACAGGTGGTGTAAATAGATTAAAATGCAACCTGTCCTTGGAGTAAGCAGGCAGCATTATACTGCTTTTATAATGCAGTTACCAGTTTGACACGAGTTTTTTTTAATTCGTTCACGGGATGTGGGCGTCGCTGGCAAGGCCGGCATTTATTGCCCATCCCTAATTGCCCTCGAGAAGGTGGTGGTGAGCCGCCTTCTTGAACCGCTGCAGTCCGTGTGGTGACGGTTCTCCCACAGTGCTGTTAGGAAGGGAGTTCCAGGATTTTGACCCAGCGACAATGAAGGAACGGCGATATATTTCCAAGTCGGGATGGTGTGTGACTTGGAGGGGAACATGCAGGTGGTGTTGTTCCCATGCGCCTGCTGCTCTTGTCCTTCTAGGTGGTAGAGGTCGCGGGTTTGCGAGGTGCTGTCGAAGAAGCCTTGGCGAGTTGCTGCAGTGCATCCTGTGGATGGTGCACACTGCAGCCACAGTGCACCGGTGGTGAAGGGAGTGAATGTTTAGGGTGGTGGATGGGGTGCCAATCAAGCGGGCTGCTTTATCTTGGATGGTGTAGAGCTTCTTGAGTGTTGTTGGAGCTGCACTCATCCAAGCAAGTGGAGGGTATTCCATCACACTCCTGACTTGTGCCTTGTAGATGGTGGAAAGGCTTTGGGGAGTCAGGAGGTGAGTCACTCGTCACAGAATACCCAGCCTCTGACCTGCTCTCGTAGCCACAGTATTTATATGGCTGGTCCAGTTAAGTTTCTGGTCAATGGTGACCCCCAGGATGTTGATGGTGGGGGATTCGGCGATGGTAATGCCGTTGAATGTCAAGGGGAGGTGGTTAGACTCTTTCTTGTTGGAGATGGTCATTGCCTGGCACTTATCTGGCGCGAATATTACTTGCCACTTATGAGCCCAAGCCTGGATGTTGTCCAGGTCTTGCTGCATGCAGGCTCGGACTGCTTCATTATCTGAGGGGTTGCGAATGGAACTGAACACTGTGCAGTCATCAGCGAACATCCCCATTTCTGACCTTATGATGGAGGGAAGGTCATTGATGAAGCAGCTGAAGATGGTTGGGCCTAGGACACTGCCCTGAGGAACTCCTGCAGCAATGCCCTGGGGCTGAGATGATTGGCCTCCAACAACCACTACCATCTTCCTTTGTGCTTGGTATGACTCCAGCCACTGGAGAGTTTTCCCCCTGATTCCCATTGACTTCAATTTTACTAGGGCTCCTTGGTGCCACACTGTCAAATGCTGCCTTGATGTCAAGGGCAGTCACTCTCACCTCACCTCTGGAATTCAGCTCTTTTGTCCATGTTTGGGCCAAGGCTGTAATGAGGTCTGGAGCCGAGTGGTCCTGGCGGAACCCAAACTGAGCATCGGTGAGCAGGTTATTGGTAAGTGCCGCTTGATAGCACTGTCGACGACACCTTCCATCACTTTGCTGATGATTGAGAGTAGACTGATGGGGCGGTAATTGGCCGGATTGGATTTGTCCTGCTTTTTGTGGACAGGACATACCTGGGCAATTTTCCACATTGTCGGGTCGATGCCAGTGTTGTAGCTGTACTGGAACAGCTTGGCTAGAGGCGCAGCTAGTTCTGGAGCACAAGTCTTCAGCACGACAGCTGGGATGTTGTCGGGGCCCATAGCCTTTGCTGTATCCAGTGCACTCAGCCGTTTCTTGATGTCACGTGGAGTGAATCGAATTGGCCGAAGACTGGCTTCCTTGATGGTGGGGATATCGGGAGGAGGCTGAGATGGATCATCCACTCGGCACTTCTGGCTGAAGATGGTTGCAAACGCTTCAGCCTTGTCTTTTGCTGGTTCAGAATGATGCGAGCCAGTAATACCAAGTTATACTGTCAGCTATGCACCGCTCTGTACTCAGGTAAAGCAGGACTCTATGCACATCTTAAAATATATGAACAGAGCTCTCTGCAGCAGCCACATAATGACAGTTAAACTTTTATTGTTCGGAACAGACGAATGGTTTGTTTATATCATCAGCAAAATATAAAGGCAGTCCACATGGAATCAAAAAAAAGTTTAAAAAGATGGCTTAGCATCAATATTGGTTATACTGCACCCCAGGGGTGTTAGACTACCACCTTGAAATGTTCTCACACCACTTGCCAAAAATTTGAACGATTTCAAACCCATGTTTTTGCATTTTTGTGTCGATGCATTGCAGAATCCTTATCTCAACACAGAAATGGAAGTATAACTAGCCTATTCAAGGTAGTCATAATTACCATATGGATAAGTTTAAGATACAATTTTAGTATTTAAGTTCAGCAACCTAATAACCAGCCTTGTTAAATCCTTATAGTTCTTAGATACAATTCCTCCCTGTCATTTGATCTTATATACTGTAGAATGCTTATTTATTTGATAGTCCTCAGATGTAATACGTAATTGAATAGTTGCAAAAAGCAGACTCGAGTTCTCCCAATGGGCTAATAAATAGACGTGGTCATCAGCTTCACTTATGTCAAGCTGTGGCTGCTTTGTGCTCTTTCAAGCACATGTGAAAGAGGTTACCCTCTGAAGCCTTAACCTATGACTCTGGAAAACTGTCAGACTCCTGGAGAAGAGAAATATAAGCAGAGACTGCCATTCAATTGGTCTAGGGTTTCTGATCATAATGCTGACAGTAATCCATTAAAATGAATGGGTTACCATCAATGTTACAATTGGAAAAACTAGACGATTAGGTGCATTTTTGGAGTTTTAGAGAAGTGTTTTCACTGAATAAATTTCACTGAGGAATTTTACAGTATAGCTCTGATAAGACCATTCACACCGTTGCTATGTGTTGTGTTCTGCATAAGGTTTGAATCTGCTATAGGATTGTGGTGGGCATTTCTTTGAATGGTGATGATTGATCAGGAAATTTATGCCAATACCATCCTGAATTATTTAATGTTCAGAGACACGAGTCATCTTCAGCACATTCATCACAGTATATTTTAAATCAAGTGAGATTCTGTGTGGGAAGCCAAACTATGGAGAAAATACCCCTTCAATACAGTTTCTGAAACCGGGAAGATTTCAAAACCTATAAATTGTTTCTCTAAGTTCTTATATAATTGGCTTTGCAGATGGTTTTCAAGTGGCCCTTTTCCATTTGGGTGAGATGACGCATCTCATTTTAACTTCTAGTTCTATCCTTTTCAGTGAAAATTAACAAAAGGAGGCCCTTACCCTGGGCTGCTCTGAATAAAATTACTTTGAGAAGTCATTTCAAATCACTTTTTATTTCTTAAAAAAACACTTGTGCAGCAAGGAAAAAGAACATAGAAAATTATAAATAGAGTTAACTTCAGTATATTGGTTCAGTGTAAGAAAATAAACCACTCTGCCTTAGTAAATACTTGAGCATAACTCTCAGCACCAAGACAATTGCCTCAGCTGGCTACATTTTTTCTAAAACAGGAATAGCCACAGACATGGCCTGGGGCTCAGCCTCTACTTTCACAGGAAGTAAAGTCAGATGGTAGGATTGATAAATTATCAGCTTACTGAAGGGTGAGGACTTGATGTACTACATCCACAATCACCTTGTACCCTCTCCAACTGATACTCCCAATTTGTAGATGTTTCCAAGCTTCCTTTTTGAATGTCATGTAACTCCTGCTCAAAACAAGTGCCCAGATTATCTCTCTCGACAATTTTGTACCCCTCCCCTTGAAGGCACTGACTTCAGTTCCAGTTCCACAAGCCCAAGTTCACCCTTCAGTACCTCACCAAATGGCTACGATTCATGCATGAGCTTCACCAGTGAGTGTTGGTCGGCTATTTGACTGTAAAGGGCAACACAGCCAAGTTTGATATTGTTACCCACAACCCCGCATTTCCAGCGAGGATTGGTGGTTAATGACCATCAGCAGGAATCCTGTCCAATTTTCCCCTCCCTAACTCAAATGGCACTGACTTAATTACAGTACCCAGTAAGGACTGGCCAACTCAACACAGACCAGAGATTGAATCTGGGATTCAGCTATTCATGGGAAAATTTATTGAGTCATTGGGGAAGCCCAATGTCATTGCAAATGACACACACAAAGGGGGAACAGCCTCATTATCTGAACTGGCTGAATAGTCAATCAGCCTAGATTAAGGAAGAGGTGTCCAGCTATTGGCCCATAGTAAACTCTTGTTCTTAAGTCTCTTCTTGTCAGAAATCCACAATTTATGGCAACAGGGAAAATGAACATTGTACACTTTTAAAGTTAATTTGTTGCTTTTCTTTTTGCATGTCATTTCTTAGCCTAGAGGGTCAATCGGTGAGCAGCTCCCAGGCTTCTGCAAGTGCCAATCTCCAATAGATAACTTGGAAACAAACAGTAGCCCGGTCTGATTCCAATTTTCCCCTTCCTACATGGCCAAGCTAAAATCAGGTAGGCACACAAAAACGTCCTGCGACTCCAGCAGGCAACGCATTCCACTAGCAACACACTGCATCGGGCTACCTTTTATAGTACGTCACATTTCGTGCTTGTAAACAAAGTTTACAGATTTATTTTTAAGCACATTAGACATAATTGAGTGGCACAAAACGGGCTTCCACAGTATCAGGAGGTTGATCTCCTTTATTTTGTATGCTTTTCCTCTCAGATTAAAATCTAAGTCCATCCCACATCAATCTTGTTAGCCCTTCTTCTGTTGGCTCACACTGGTGAGGAATCAACTCTTAAGGGTTTCCCATCTGTGTGTGTATTGGCTGCCAGCTACTTCCTGCACTACCAGAATGGACTGTGCTGGAGTTTATTCGTGGAAGATTTTGTTCGGTCTGGTAGCTGCCAAAAAGGTGGAGAAAACAGACACACATCAGATAGCATGCAGAATGTCACTAATATATCGTGCTGTTATGTCCAGGTATCAAAGACAGAGACTGAGTGTGAGTACATGTGTTGAGGTGGCTGCTGGTCTTCCTCCGGTGGTTGCATTCTTATTATGCCAATTTTAAGCTTGCACCTATTTCTAAGACAAAATAGTTGGTTTTGGTGCAATTGTTTTGAACGAGCTTTTAAAAAAAAGTGCAAAACGCTCCCTTGACGGCTGTTGCCAATAACTGAGCCTTACAGACTGGATAATCCTAGGTTCAATTCTTAGATTGTGCTGAGTTACTGGATTTCAGCCAGGGCAGCAGAGGGGGCGGGGGTTAGAATTGACCTTGGTAGGATAGGATAAATCAGCCAGGGTCTCATTTTTAATTGCTATTTAGTAACTTCTGCTGTACAGCAAGTTTGTACACGCTGAGTGAGGATGGGAGCGGGGATGGCTCTCATGCCAATAGTTGAATAGTTTGTCAACACTCACTTTCTTCATTCAGATGTAAACAAAGGCACCTTGTGTGAGATTAAAAAGGGTAGCCAACACCTATGGACCATATCCCAACAAGTCAGCGCCTTAAGAGGAGGGGTGAAAATTGGAGAGTATGTGGGGCGAAGTCAAAAAGTTCGGAAGCCAAGTAAAAACCCTGGGCTGTGGAATGCTCCTTAATGTCTTTCTAGTGGTTTCCTCCTGCTGATCACACTTGCTTCATATTTTGATGACACAAGTATTTACTCTGTCCATTTGTAGTGCTCCGTATTATTAACATGAAATTTAGTGTTATTTACAGGTTATTAGGCTAGATTGTGCTTTGTTTTGGATTGTTTTGTTTCAGTGCAAATGGTGAATATAAAATTGTGTCCCAATATGCAGACTGAATCTTAAAGGAAGTATCTTGGGAGAAACACTCTACTTGCCTAGGTATACAAACATCCCATTTATATTAAAATCTATATATAGGACTGGGTTGTGCAGCAAGTTAGAACATTATCCTTGTATTTCTGGCACCTAGGTTCACATTAGTCCAGCCACAAGAAACTTTGGGCCAGTCTCAATTTAGTGCCAAGTGGATATGAGTTATAGCACAAAGCTGCCCACAATTCTATTTGGCAGTTTCACTGGGTGGTTGATGTAAGAAATGGAAATGTAATGCCTGTAGAGGAGGGGAATTCTTCTGAGGCTGAGGTTCATTCATACCATCACGGGAAAGTACAGGAAGCTTTTACAGTGCATCTCATTCATGCGATACTTGCCCGGAGTGTTTTATACTGACACTGGGTGGTTGCAAAAAATATCTGATATCTTCAATTTACTAGCACTGAAATTGCTCATCTTGAGCGCAAAACCACTTTTTTTCTTTTCAAAAAAAGAGGAAGTAAGGAGGCTACAAATCCAAATAAGGACTAAAACATTTTTTTTAAAAACCTATAACAAGCATAGTACTAGTTCAGTTTACAAGTAAATCAGATTTTTAAAAATATCGACAGGAACTGCCCTTTAAAAAGATTCAAACTAAGCTTTTTGTTCATCCACATCTATTTCCAAAATAATTAGCAGCTTCAGAAGGGAATTATAGTGGGAGTACAGCTAGTGTGCATTTCTTTTGCTGGACAGCTAAAGATCATTCAAAGAACAGCAACTCTTAAAAGACCCCAGCTCTGTTTTATTCATTCAGCTGTCTGCTAAAACTGATAATCTACAATCTACTCGTTTCCTTGCTGCCATTTTCACCCCCTTCTGTATGGAGAGGGCTGAGCAGGAGTGGCTCAACAATATCATTAAAAATGAAGTGCAGCCATCACAACGTTTTACAGTTTTAAAAAAATAATTTACAAGAGATTCAATTTTTTTTCTCCCTCAAGTCCAGGAATTACTATTTTTTCCATAAATTCATAATAACTTTCAAAGTCCAGACTTTGGAAAGTGACATGATAACATTAAGATTCCTTTAGATTGTGTAAATACACAACTTTCTGCACTTGTCAAAATGGAACTCAAAAGCACAAGAAAGAATGAGACATCACAAAGAACATAAACAGGTCGCAAACTATCGATATGTTTTGGTGCCAACTTCGGCATATGCATGAAAAACATTTTTTTGGCAAGTCTGACAGACTTACAGATTCAAATAATCACAAGTCCAGGCACTAAATTGAGAAGTTCAGCTTTTGGACCTATGGGATTTTTCAACCCCTGAATGACGTCCATTGAAGTAGTTGCTTATTGACTATTTTGTTTTACCCATGTGTTTCTAAAATCTAACAGGAGTTTGGCAGTGGTGAACGTTTGCATTTTACATTAAAAAGTTATCAATATATTGCATAAATACGTGTAAAAAATAAAACTTGAATGTGAAACCTGTTTTCTTCATGTAGAAGAGTTTGACCTCTTTTCTATAATCTGTTTGGTCAGTCTTTCCCCGCCCATTAGTAGTTCATTGAAAGCTACTCCTTGTAAAATACATGTTGACCCCTTCCAACCTCCAAGACATTTCTATTCAGTGGAAGATGCTTGAATGTTCTTGTATGGCTGCTTTTGGTCCAGAAGGCTGGCAGGTTGAGGTGACTGAACTATCACGCAGTTAAGCGAAGTACATTGTACGTAAGGTGTCCTGGTGAACCTGCACGGCTTTAGCAAGTGCCTGGGGATCCCGTCCATTACTCTGTCCGGAGATATGGCTCCCTTCTCCACTGTGAACAAAATAAGCAAAATAAACAAAAATCTCCTTCCATTTGCCCACTCTGACAATTCGTAACAAATTAGGATCTCTGCAAGTATTTCTTTACACAGAGGGTAATCAACAGTTGGAACAAGTTAAAAAGATAGCTATTTGAGGTCAGAGCACTTGACTCATTTAAGAAACAGCTAACTATATGCTGTAACAGGAAGATGGTATTTTGAAAGAATAAGATCAAATGGGCCAAAGGACCACCTTCAACTGAACCTATCTTATCAAGTACCCTTGGAAAATCTTCCCCCAAGATGCTTACAAGTGCACTCAAACTCCCAACTGCCTAGGCTTTGGGCTCTATTTGTCACAATAACACTGCAGCTGTTGATTGCTCAACTACTCCCTCATCACCTTTGCCCTCATCCCCAGCAAAACCATCACTGTCTCCCATCCCTATTGTTTGCCTTGAAACAGGCCCCATTTTGGTTCCCTCCAGTCCAAAGGGTGCAGACTCAAGAGAGGACTTGGCACACAACTAGCTTACTGATCCATCGCCAGATCTGGCTGGACCACAACCGAGCATCGTTGTAATCTGTCAAAATCATCCACTGCTCCAGAGGGCAAAGATAACTCCAGGTTCCTTTTCTCCACCACCATCTGCCTCCTTAAATCACTCTCCCCATGTCCCCTCCACCCTCACCTCTAACAAGAAGTGTGAGAAGCTCATGGGATTTCTTCAACACAATCCCAGATACTATTTCCCTCTGCTGCTTCCTCCCCTTCCCCACCATGCCAAACATTCCCCAATGGACCCCATACTCTCGCCCTGAACCCCCAACTCTCTCTCTGGTTTTTCTCCCATCCAACCCAGGCCATCTCCAAGTTCATCTTGTTTATGAGACCCACCTCCTACACTCAACCCCATTTCCACTAAACTATTGACTACCCAACTTCCCTTTTGGCCCCATGCTCGTTGATATTGTAAATGTTTCCATCTCCTCAGGCACTGTCCTCATACCGTTCAAAACCATCGCCACCCACTTCCTCAAAAAACTCACCTTTGATCCATCTGTCCTTGCAAACTACTGCCTCATCTCCAACCTTCCTGTTCTTCCAAAGTCCTTGAATGTGATGTTGGCATCTCAGGTATGTGCTCATCTTTCTTGCAAACCCCATGTGACTTCATCCAATTAAGTTATTGCTCCTCCCTAGCACCAAATTAGCCCTAACCAAAGTCTTGACCAATGTCCTCTGTGACTGTGTCTCAGCAATATGTGGCTCATCTGAATAGGCAAGAGATTATTTTCCAATGTTAAATTAGTCATGTTTACATTGATGTTGTACTCGATGTAGTACTTTCTTTGTTTTTTGACTTTCAGAAGCTTGAGCACCTCAGGGCTTTATAATGAATCTGTATACTAAAAGTCTATGAAAAGTAGAATGATGCAAGAGAAGAAATATCTCCAAAAGCTGATGGACTGAAGTAATATATCAGTAGGAAATGAAAATATGTTCTTAGAGAAAAGTTTAATTGCTTGGAAAGATATTTCCACATTCAATTTAAATTTTTATAGGAAGCTGCAGATGACCATCTGGATGTTGGAAGAGAGCAGCTGTGTTTGTGTGTGGAGAAAGCTGAGTCATAGTTTACTGACAGGAGGAGAGTACAAACTCCCAAGACAGACAGAGATTGACACAAACAATTTCTGTGGAAATTGTTGCAGATCAACAATTCAAACCTGACAAGACAGCTGCAACGCCCACAAATCCTCTCACTTGTTCATTTTTGTTGGAATTTCATATAATCTGCTTCGATTACTGTGATATCAGCAAAGATGACTACCAACACCTGTTCTTATCCAAAGGGGAGAGAAAAGTAAAACTTAAACTCCAGTTGCCCTATGGTACAGTTGATCAATGCTATAGATCATGGAATTGTAGGACATGTGCTCATGGCTCCACATATACTAAGTTGTTTATTTCGGCCACATGCAGGCTCTGCACTTCACCACAAAAAGATAACATTAAACAAAAAATTTGCTTATAAAATAACCACAGAAAGTCACCCATGGCCCACTTTCTTGCGAGAGTATGACCCAAGCAGAGGCCAAAGTTAATCATAAATATATCACAGCACCATTACCAACCAGTCCCAACCTGGCTCTTTACAAAAGAGGCAAAGCTGTAGCAAGAGGCATTATTACATGCTTTTATATTAAGTAGTAAATATATGCAAATTGGTGGTGTAGATTTACAGCAGTTAGTCAGACCATTTCCCTTACCTGTCATGTTCTTTGTCGACCAGGTGGTATCTTGCCCTGAATGCCACCAATCTGGCATAATAGGCTGGTGCCGGAATGGAGACAGAGCGTGTGCAGCGCACATAAGTGTGACACAGCTGATAGGTCAGAATCTGAAGCTCATCTGCGGTGAATCGATTGTCGTCCCACAAGACATAATAATGTGAAGGTCTGCTGGTGCCCTGCAGTGGTAAGGGATGAAACCATGAAATTTCAAATAAAAGAATAGCACTGAAAAAGCATACTGAAATCTACCTCTTCACTGCTGTATGTACTTAATGTTAATGTCTTTAAGGACGTTAGCTTAACTCCAGAAGTCAGCTGTTCTGTTCCATACCTGCCCTGGCCAAAATCTTTTCAGACCGCCACATCCCAAGAAAACACAAACTCAAACCTCTTGCCACAATTTGAAAATGTTTTTACATGTCCGCTCTTGTCTTTCCTTCTACAAAGTAAATTATAAAATTGAAAACAACTTTCATTCTGACACCAACATATTATGCTAGATTAGTGGCATTCAAAGCAAGATACCTCCTGGTGGACAAAGAACATGATGGGTAAGGGCAATGGTCCGAATAACTAGTGTAAATCTATCTCACCAATACTTCCCACTATCTGGGTTAACATATGAAGAATGACTGCTTCGATAAAATATTGGAGTCATGTGGCCTTGGGAGGATGATCTGTTAACATGACTCACCAACTTCAGGAGTGGAGGGAACAAAGGAAAGTAATTAACCTTTTCTCTTCCCAAAATTGGCAGATTACCATTTTGGAAACAGGTCTCAAACACCTTTGTCCCATTGTGTATGCAGTATAGCACCATACCATTTTAATTTAAAAACTGAATGATGGCTTCCTTAATGTCACTGAGTAAATACAGTGTCCAGTGTCAAACTGATCCCGAGAGACCAGGAAGGTCCCAGGTTGAATCTTAGTTGAATGAGTGAATCTCTGGCGTATACTGAATGAAGTGATCTTAGCCAGGTCAGCAGCGTGCATGTTATAACTGGGGAGAAAACTATAGTAAGAATGACTGTAATAATAGGAAAGGTGTCTTAACATTTGTTTATGAAGCTAAATGCTGTAACTCAAGACACACATCACTGAAGAAAGAAATAATTAGATTTCCAAGACTATATCAGTTAATAAACTGATTTTGATGTTCTATAAGTGAACTGAAATATTAAATTTACACTGCAATCTCCAAGATCTTTTACTGAAACACCAAAATCAGGCAGGGAGAGAGATGACATCTTCAAAATGTAATTACTTTTTCACAACATTCCATATCTCCATTTCTTTAGCAATATCCTGAAGCCAACCCTGCTGTGCAATTGGCATTCTTCTCTCCCTCTACCAATTTTCTTTGTTACGAAGTACTTAACCAAATTGCGTCTTGTTTCCAACTGGGGAAAGTCTCAATTTATCAAAACAGCAGCAGCAGTCTTTTCATGTAGCATTCAACCTAGGGATCCTTCACAGAATAAGTCCTTTACTTGGCATAAAGGGAGAGTGAGAAAGAGCAGAGGTGTAAGAGTGAAATTAGTCAATCTTTAATTATATTGCTTATTGTCGGGGTTGGGGGGGAGAAAGAGAGAGAGATAAGTGGCTTAACGTACTGAAGTTTAACTCAGGATACACATAAGGAAGGAGAGTTGCCGAAAATAAATTACAGAGTGGTGCAAACTTTCTCTCAATAATTTAACTCTATAAAGCTCAAGCCTGCTGAAGGCCTGAATGCTCTCCCATGTCTAATGCAGCTCTTCTAATATCTCTCACACTGATGGATATAAAACAAGCATTTCTCCTGATTGGTAATTCCCTCTGACCTCTCTCCCCATTGTAATCTTTCTCGAATCTATTTCTCCCTCCCTCGTCTCTATGTTAGCAATGCTACTGTGGTCAATACTCCTAAACTGCAAATGCACCATCCTACATGATCTTGCTGCTCCCTACATCCTCAATGTGTTGACATCAAGTCTTGTTACACAACCTGACCTCAACTCCCCATCCCAGAACCTCAAAACTGTAGAATTTCTCCTCTCCACCCCCCCGCCCCCACCTCAGTCTTCACTTCCTCCAACAATTGTCAAGTTTTTAAAGCCACTACTGGTCCACATCTAATCATTATTTCCTGTGTACCTTACCTTCTCTTTTCAGCCTTGGTGTGGTTCTGCAATGTCGGTCTTCGCCCTTCGTAAATTTCTCAATAAACAGACTGCATGTGGTGCTTCCAATTTATATCAGCCATGTCACAAGCTCCATCCTTAGTAATTCACACCCACGCCTGCGTGTATCCTATTTTTGCAGCGATAAGTGGTACCATGATAGGATTGAATGGGGAAGAACAATTAAGGAAAGAAGGAAGCAACAAATAGAAATCAAGCGAGCTAGGAGAGGAATGGAGACTGTCAGAGAAAAATATGAGTGCTGGTAGCCCAGGGGTGGATAGATGTACATGTCTTTTGATTCAAAAAGTAGTTCTGGCAGTACCACCTGTGTCCTGGAAACTCCTCTCCTAGCTTGCTCAATTTCTATTTGTTGTTTGCCTTTCGTTTTTAGATGGATTTAAGAAAAAAGGAGTCATTTCATGCTGAGGTTATTTATGTTAGTTTCTGTTGGTAATGGAAGTTTGCAAATTGACCTGGATCTGGAAATTGCATCTGGCGATCTGCAATCCTCCCCATCAACATCAATTAACCTGTAGACATCCTTAGAACCTATTTAGACCAGTTCCCCAGAGGATGTACCTGGGCAATTGCCTTAATGGATAAAACCAGGTTAGCAGCTAAACATACTCCAGACCCTAGACTATTTTTCAACAATGCCACAGGAGATCAGCTAGTGTGTATAAATTCCCCTCAGCTCTCCTATTCTGTAATGGTCACAAGTACAAAGGTACTCAACGAACCTGAATCCCAGCATGGCTGCACAAGTAGAAATCAAACTCAAATGGGTGGGTGATATTGGTATCAACCGTTGTTCCTGCTGGTATGTTCCCACTTTTACCAATCTGCGAAAAGAAACAAAAAAATCAGCATGTAATATTTTTTGAATGGGAATCATTTTGCCATATTTAAAGATTCATTTCATATTAGTTCACATTGTGTATTAATGCTAAGCGCATTTTCAGGTTTGTGCACTTTTAAACCAGACTACAAGTTCAGGTGATTCTGGTACTCTCTTGCAGTTGTAAGGTGTGCTAGTCGCAACAGTGGAGTCTGGATACCAGCAGAGATACAGATCCAGTAGGTTTATCATAGATATTAATGTCAGTACAGGTTTGAAATCTTATACCCTTAATATTAGCTTGGGTGCAGACCCTTTACTTCTCACCTCAGCCCTAGCGCAAGTCTGATGTAGTATTTATGTCCGTAAACCTCTCATCAGTCAGTAGTTAGATGAGAACACATCAGTAAAGTTATCTCTGTTCAAGCGTACATAGGATGTCTCATGTTTTTAATACTAAATCAGTACTGACTATCAAATTATGATATACTTTGCAGAATTCCTTTAATAACCCTAAATTGTACCCTAATCTGATCACACAGTGGAAGCCAATTTAGTGGAGGCTATGATGGTAATTTCACTTTAAGCAAAATCAATTAGTACTGACTGAAGTAATGGGTGACAACATCTGCCCCAGAAAATTCTCCTATAATGAACTTCCACCATCAGGTATTCCCCGTTAACGTTGGTCAAATTACTTCTTTTTAATGTAGTTTGTTACAGATTTGCAGTTTTCTCAATAAAAAACACTCCTCGACTAAGCCATACAGACTAAGATGGCCCCATGTTCTATCAGTGCTCTATCCTGAATTTAGCTGATCTTAGCCAGGGTAGCAGTAGGAACAAAGAATCTCAATGTCACTCAGGACAGTGATGGGGAAAATTCAGCTGGATTACTGATTCTGATAGCCATCCAGAAACCTCTGCTACACAGTGTGTATACATGGATGGGATCATTCTTGCCCTCGATACCTCCATAGTCAAATATCCTGCTAGCATTCATTGTCTGAGCTTACACATGAAGCATAGCTACTTTAGAGGGCTGCAGCACCCATGGGATGTACTGAGTAAGAACTAGCACCTTCAAGAGGGGAGAATAGAGGAAAAGAAAAAAAAACCCACGAATGGAACAATAACCCTGACTTCCATCAATAGCTTCACTGAAGTTACTTCACTGTGTGAATACCCTTACCCTCTCGCTTTTATCTGCACAGAAGAGTCGTGTGTGATGCCGCTTCTGGACAACTATATAGGTAATTCCAGGCTGATAATCTTTTTCCAGTTTGATACATGCATCACGGATAGCCAAGAGTTCATAGTGTAAAATCTGGAAAAGAAGGTTTCAGGTGGTTTGTTAATTTAAATAAGCATTTAAAATGGTTTTGGTGAGGAGCGGAGGAGAAGGTTGCTGCAACAGAAAAGTTTGGCAGGACTAGTAATGTAGCTGTTTGTGAAATGCTGTCATCAGGAAATCTTTGGTTTGCAGGCCAAAGAAATACTAAACAATCTGATGTGTCAGATACAAGGACAAACATATCCCTTTAGATGAGTAATTTTACCAATGGGATGGACAGAGCTATTTTAGGAAGAATATGAAAGTCCTATTAAAACATTCTCTGCAGAGGGTATGAGAAAGGTGCAGGGACCAGCTATATTTCAAAATCCAAGTTATATTAAGTACAGCCTGCATTGTCCCAGTTACCCCATTTAGAATCATAGAAAGTTACGGCGCAGAAGGCGGCCATTTGGCCTATCGTGTCCAACCCGGCCGAAAAAGAGCTATTCAGCTTAATCCCACTTTCCAGCACTTGGTCCGTAGCCCTGTAGGTTACGGCACTTCAACTGCACATCCAAGTAAATTTTTTAATGAATTGAGGGTTTCTGCCACTACCACCCTTTCAGGCAGTGCGTTCCAGACCCCTACCACCCTCTGGGTGAGAAAAATTCTCCTCAGTTCCCCTCTAATCCTTCAACCAATTACTTTAAATCTATGCCTTCTGGTCACTGACCCCTCTGCTAAGGGAAATATGTCCTCCCTATCCACTCTATCTAGTCCAGTCATAATTTGATATACCTCAATTAAATCTCCCCTCAGCCTCCTTTGTTCCAAAGAAAACAACCCCAGCCTATCCAATCTTTCCTCAAAGCTAAAATTTTCCAGCCCTGGCAACATCCTTGTAAATCTCCTCTGTACCCTCTCTAATGCAATCACATCTTTCCTGTAATGTGGTGACCAGAACTGTATGCAGTACTCAAGCTGTGGCCTAACCAATGTTTTATACAGTTCTAGCATAACCTCCCTGCTCTTATATTCTATGTCTTGGCTAATAAAGGAAAGTATCCCGTATGCCTTTTTAACCACCTTATCTACCTGTCCTGCTACCTTCTGGGATCTGTGGACATGCACTCCAAAGTCCCTTTGTTCTTCTACACCTCTCACTATCCTCCCATTTATTGTGTACTCCCTTGCCTTGTTTGAACCACAGCTCCTGGCAACTGATCACAAAATGGCATTGATAACAGCTGTCCATTGTCCAGACTATCCTTCTTCCCATTGAAAGGAGGATGTGCTAAGCAGGATACCAAGGGAGAACATTTATTACTAAAATGAAAATCTTGTGTAACTGTTGTGCATGATATTGTTCACTGCTGCCTGTATTAAAATCCATCTGTAACCTGTACAGATCTGAACTCTACTACACTTGACTTATACCATTTCAGTCATTTCAAGTATCTATTTCAGAGTGAGCGAATGGAACTTTGAGCTACCTGTGGCAATTGTCCCTCAGGAACGCCGTCCCTATAGAAGATAATCCTTGTTGGCTTGAAGCGGGTAGATTTGTAAAACTGGATCAGAAGTTCTCGAACCATATAGGAAAGGTCTTCAATTATCTCCTGACGAGGTCGCTGCACACGGACAGTGGCACAGTAACGGCTTGGATGGGCATCCATGCTGCCAACCACCTGGCATGAAAAAATAGAACTCTCAGGAGAACTAATGATATTGCACAGGCAATGTCAAAACAAGTGAAAGTTCTGAATGCGCGTGGGTAGTCTTAATCCAGATTCTACTGGATAATAAACTGCCAGAGAATTCCCTAGTCTGTAACACTGACTTAGCAGTTGTGCTCAGAGTGGTTGCAGAATAATGTGTAGAAAATGGAAGTAGCTCCTCCTGATGGCTCAGCCAGTACACTCTTTCCCTCCCTTCCCCCCCCCCCACCCCCAGTACTAAGTCATACAGACTAAGAAGCTTCCAGATTCAATCACTTGTCTGTGTTGAGTTAACTAAACTCATTTGAGGCCATGGCGGGGCATTTCTAATGACCTCAGCAACGCTGGTTTAAAAAAAATGGAAAAATCCACCTCTGTTCTTGCTCATTCTCAATGTGCAGACTTCAGTTGGAAATTTATGTGGTCGTTGGCGAAGGTCCAGCCTGGCTGAGATATCGCGCCTCCCCCCCACCAATGGTTGTACAGCTTCCCAATCCTTTTACCTGCACCCTCCCCTCATCAAGAGAACACAGGCCTTTTAAGGATTCATGAAGCTGTACTATAAAATCCAGTTTCCTCTGATTGATATTTGTGCAGATCCAAGATTAACTGGCTAGTATTGATACATTTTACTAGGAAGCTTTTTAAGAACGGCTCGCAACATAAAAATCAGTCCTACTCATAAGGATGACGTGGGCAATCAAAATATTACAGTCATATACCAGAGATTGTTCTAGAGGTTGGTGTTCAGGCAATCTTGAGAGAACTAACTTTTCATTTTAACCCTCGGTGCACTAGGTTTGGGCATTCCTGCAACCGGCATGCAAGTCCCCATGGAGCTAATTTAGATTTGTATAAATTAAGGCCAGTGGCGTTGGCTCACTGAAATCCTGGGTCATGTTTGAGATGTGTCACCAGAGGTAACTTAGAACGGGATATATGAAGCCAATCTGTTTCTACTAATAGCCGAGACTGGCGGAAGTGAGGAACAATTGAGCCTGAAGAGTACAGCAAGTTGACAATGGATTCCTGAAGCTGGAAACAGCTTTGGAAGTTGTTTTTTTTTGTTTTTTCCTAGAAAGTACTGTACTTGCATTTGACCTTCTGTGGAATTGAAACTATTGGGATATTTTTGCTGCCACCCACAGTGAGACGTACTGAGGACCAAGTAGGAGATTCTCAATGGGCAGTCCTTTGTTTGCCATTATCATGGAGGAGGAGCAGGAGAGCGTGAGACAGCATATGAGGAGAATACATCCTCCAAGAAATTAACCTCATCACACCTCCCCAAATAATTTACAGGCTGCACAGGTCCTATCCCTTAGTGAGGAGCTCTGGGTTAGAAGAACCTGCTTCACCAAAGATGCAATGGGGAGCTGTGCCAGCTACAACACAAAGACTTGCGGCTACGATCTGCCGCACAGTTTTGTCTGTGAAGGTTATAATTATACTCAACTTTTATGCCACCATGCCATTTCAGGCAGCCATGGGACATTTGGGCAGTATCAGCCAGGGTGGCGTGCGAGCAAGTATTTCTCAGGCAATTTACACACTTTTCTGAAGAGCTGGGGAGTTCATTCAGTTTGACATCACAGCAAGGCAGCAGTGAGAAAGGGCCATTCCGTTTTATGGTATTGTTGGGCTTCCCAAAGTGCAATAGATGGCAACTACATTGCTTTGTGAGCTCCTACCACCCATCCCCTCAACTTCCTGAACAAACAGGGCTACCACTCATTCAATGTCGAGATTGTGTGTGACAACAAGCAAAGAATCCTCTATGTCAACGCAAGTTGCCAAGATACATTCATCCTTAGGAATTCTCCCCTCCTTGAACTCCTGAAAGAAGAAAATCATGTCTGCAGATGGCTTGTAGGCCTTGTTGCCATGAATCATGAACCCTCGAGAGTTGCAAGAACAGCAGCAGAGGTGTGCTACGATGAAGTACATGCCTCTACCAGATTGATAGTTTAGGATAGGCTCTGCAATTTGCTCTGTATTGTATGTCCTGCATAATCGTAGCCTGCTGTGCGTGGCACGACTTGGCAATCCAAAAAAGCCTGGACATGGATATTCCTGGAGAGATGGTTGCTTTGGAAGCAAAACAACTTGCAATTTTACAGTGCCTTTAATGTAGTAAAACATCCCAAGGCGCTTCACAGGAGCATTATCAAACAAAATTTGACACCGAGACACATAAGGAGATATTAGGACAGGTGACCAAAAGCATGGTCAAGAGGTAGGTTTTAAGGAGCGCCTTAAAGGAGGAGAGAGGCGGAAAGGTTTGGGGAGGGAATTCCAGAGCTTAGGGTCTTGGCAGCTGAAGGCACAGCCGCCAATGGTGCAGCGATGAAAATCAGGGGTACACAAGAGTCCAGAAATAGAGGAGCGCAGAGATCTCGGAGGCTTGCAGGGCTGGAGGAGGTTAGAGAAAGGGAGGGGTGAGGCCATGGAGCGATTTGAAAACAAGGATGAGAATTTTTAAATTGAGATGTTGCTGGACCAGGAGCCAATGTAGGTCAGCGAACACGGATTGATGGGTGAACAGTTCTTGGTGCGAGTTAGGATACGGGCAGCAGTTTTGGACGAGCTCAAGTTTACGGAGGATGCAAGGCGAGAAGCCAGCCAGGACAGCATTGGAATAGTCGAATCTAGAGGTAACAAAGGCATGGATGATGGTTTCAGCAGCAGACGAGCTGAGGCACGGGCGGAGACGGGCAATGTTATGGAGGTGGAAGTAGACGATCTTGGTGATGGAGAAGATATGGGGTTGGAAGGTCATTTCAGGGTCAAATAGGCCACGGTTGCGAACAATCTGGTTCAGCCTCAATGACCAGGGAGAGGGATGGAGTCAGTGGCTAGGGAATGGAGTTTGTGGCGGGGACCGAAGACAATGGCATCGGTCTTCCCAATATTTAGTTGGAGGAGCAAATTTCTGCTCACCCAATACAAAACAACATAGAGGAAAGCATCAAAATGAAAGTCATTCCGAGGATTCCTTAATAATTGCTGCAAGGGTATCAAAACTCAACTTATCAATGAAGTGTTCTCATCTGTTTAACACAGTTCCTTTGTCACAGCTCCCATAACGCCTTCTCCCCAACCTTCAAATAAATGATAAATATTTCAATCCAGTACCCATCCTATAACATCACATCACAATAAGCTTCTTTGGCCTTACATGATTATGCACATCTTAATCATCTGACAGATTGAGTCAGCATAAAATAAGTGAACCCTTTCCCGTGTGACTAGAATGACCATGAATAACAAAGCATGACATTAGTACACTCGCCTTCAATACAACAAATTCCAAAGTGACCAT
This sequence comes from Heptranchias perlo, assembly GCF_035084215.1. Lineage (NCBI taxonomy): Eukaryota > Metazoa > Chordata > Chondrichthyes > Hexanchiformes > Hexanchidae > Heptranchias > Heptranchias perlo. Next base: position 23,184,208 of record NC_090350.1, read on the forward strand.
AAGTCAATCTACTCTTTCTTCAACCACGATTCCCCTGGGTGTTCTTTCTCCTATTCTCGTGCTTGGCCTAGGTGCAACCTGAAGGCTACCATAGTGAAAATGGTTGGTTTCTCCTGTTGTACAAAATGCTCATGGGACTGAGGTGGCCTCCTCTCTTGGCAGTTTGCTCCAAGGAGGGAGCCACTGTTGGCTGCATCTCTAGAGCTTTTGCCTGGGCAGCCTTCTGCAAGCCACTTGTGTGATTGTCTAGGGGAAAGGCCATATGGCTAGCTTGTGCCACTGTCCTAAGAAATGCCAGTTTCATGCAGATCACCTCCAGCAGTCACCATTTCACTGGGATTTGGATCATGTCTCCGCTGATCAGCAGGATGGTTGGTCGATTGCCAGATACTGAAAGCCCCGAGAAACAGCAGCATGCATCATGGCTCCCAGAATCTAGGTGTTGGCACACAGAGTGCAATCATTCCCATACTGCCATCAGGGCAGCAGCCTATTCTTCTGTGGAGGAGGCACCAACTGGTCCTGGACCGCTCCTCAGATAGGAGTGGGGGTAGAGGGTGTGTTGCTGCAGATTTCAGTGGAGTTGCCACACAATCCATTGATTTCTGCAACAAAGAAAAAGCTTCCCCGACGGTGCCGCAAACCAGAGTCACGGCTGCCAGTTGCCAAACATCCTCAGAGACTGATCTCAGAGTCCGCACAGACGTGTGCCGATGTTCCTTGAGCATCCTTCTTTTCAGGCAAGTACTAACGAGATCCAGCTCCCACAACTCCAAAGTCATCAGCAGCTTTCCAGACTGCCTATGTTGGGAAGCTGGCACATCCTCACCCATTTCTCACTCCCCTGGCTCCCTTGTACTGTGTGAATCATCCTCACTAATTTCCCCAGGTGACAGTATCTGAGCTGGTGTGTGAAAATGAAAGAAGCAAGTGATGGAGGGAGTTAGATCGAGGGGGCTGCGACAGAGGAATATGGGGGTTTTCCACAGAGACTCATGGGTGGATTTCTCATTCACCACCCTCTCCCTCATCATCCTCATAGCTGACCAGGAAGAATTTCCTTCTCTTCTGCTCATCCTCCTTGACATCATCAGTGCCACTGCCACCTCCCTCCACATGACATGTGACACAAGCTTTTCAAATCTCTTCCCGTGGGCACCCAGCAATCTCTCCTCCACAGCATCTCATCCAGGAGGGTTTTCAGTCACTTTCTATATAAGTTTAGGCCCCCCTTCTCCATCTCCTTGCAATTCTCTGCACCCTTCTTGGGTGCTTTGGCAGGTACTCCACTTGAAAACATGCCTAAAAAGTGACATGAAATCATACAGGATTGTCATATGACATATACCTGACAGTGAACTTAGTCTGGCCAAAAGTTTACTACTTACTTGCTGCTGCAATCTTCAGCCATTCTTGGCTTTTTAAAGCAGCACTGCTAATTTTCAAGCTCCCCATTGTAATCCTCCAATGTTACAGGATTTGGGCTAATAAACTACCAAAGGACATGCAAGTGAGCCGACCCTGCAAATTACTGCAAGGTCAGCACTGGACAACATCAGCAGGCCAAGTTCTGGCTGAGGGACACAACACTGGTGTAAATGGCCCTGTGGAATTTCTGACTTTTGAAGGTGCAAAAAGAGAGTTGGAGGAGTTTAGGGAGGGAGTTCCAGAGAGTGGGGCTGAGGCGGCTGAAGATTCTGCTACCAATGGTGGAGCCAAGACAGGGAGGATGCATAGAAGGCTAGAGTTAAAGGATCAAAGAGTGCAGGAGGGGACACAAAGCTGGAGGAGGTCATAGAAATAATTTGGAGGCAAGACCATGGAGGAATTTGAGGATGAGGTAATGTGCTAAGGGATTGGGAGCAAGTGTAGATCAGTGAGGTGAAGAGTGATGGATGAGTGGAACTCAGTACAGGGCAGAATATGAACTGAGTTCTGAAACTCAACTGAGTTGAACAGGGCACCAATGCTTTATATGTGACTTAATACAACCTGAGTGAGTGTCTGGAGAGTGGGATGGTATTAATGGCAAGGGAGTGGAATTTATGTTGGTGGCTGGAAACGATGGCTTTGGTCTTCCCAGTGTTCAGCGACCTTCTGATTTAGTGGTCTTTCAGGGTTCACTATAATCAGATTCCACTGCACTTCAGTTTAGCAACTCGACCGAATTTTATAATATTACAAATATGCTATGCATAAAAGAAAGTAAAATGGGATCAAGTTCTTTTAAAAAATATTTTACTTAAAGACTACAGGCTGCACATCCCTCTGAGTTTACCATCAAGGGTATGACAGGACTGTAATTCCGCCTGCCAGTGTGATCTTGCTGTCACATTTCCATAGAGGAATTTGAGGATGAGGTAATGTGGTAGGGGATTGGGAGCAAGTGTAGATCACTTCACCCTCCTTGTGTTGAACATCATTTACTTGAAAATCACAGAATCATACAGCACAGGAGGAGGCCATTAGACCCATCGTGCCTGTGCCGGCTCTTTGAAAGAGCTATCTAATTAGCCCCACTCCTCTGCTTTTCCCCCCATTGCCCTACAAATTTTTCCTTTTCAGGTTATGGACCCAATTCGCTTTTGAAAATTACTATTGAATTAGCTTTCACCACACTTTCAGTACTGCATTCCAGATCATAACAACATGCTGCGTAAAAAAAAATTCTCCTCCTCTCCTGGTTCTTTTGCCAATTATCTTAAATCTGTGTCCTCTGGTTAGCAATCCTCCTGTCAGTAGAATCAATTTCTCCCTATTTACACCATTAATTCTATTGACTGAGTAAGGCAGGACCTGAAATCAGTCATCACAATACACTGTGAATGCTTAAGCACATAGTTCTGAAAGTACAATGCCAATTATGCAGCTCTTCCACCCATATTAACCTCTTCTTTTTCTGCCCTCCTAGGTGTACCACAGCAACCAAGGAACAGCATCCTGAGGAACCTGATCTTTCTGCTTCTGGGTCATCCAGCTCATCTTCATCCATACCAATATTCACCCTCTCCATACCAAATACCACGGATACTTATTCAAGTGAGTGGTTATGCACCAGAGTTAAGCACAGAGCACAAATATCCAGGAGGAGTTGGAGGTGGATGATGAGGAGGCAGTCTTTGCTGGGCAGGTGGTCAGAAAATGCCATCCTTTGCCTGAGGACCCAATCTCAGGGTTCAGCATTTAAAAAGACTCACTTATGTTCAGGCACTGGAGAGTGTTGCAGAATGCTGAAACTGTTAGTAAGGGTGAGATGGCAAAAACAGAAAGAAAAACAAGTCTTCAGCACAAAACAAATTTCTGAAGTTGGCCTTTAACACCACTTCTGTCTGTCTGCAGCTGCCGAGCAATCGCCAATGCCTCTTTTATACAGGCATTTATCTCATGAAGTGGAGCATGGGTGGCAATGAATTAAATTTGAATGTAGGGGTATCTTAGTGTACTGGTTAATATAATGGACTGGCAACCCAAAGGTCAAGAGTTCAAATCCCACCATCGCAAGCTGTAAAACTAAACTCAATAAATCTAGCAATTTATGGGTTGGCACCAAGAAAAATGATTATTGTAAAAACCCAGCTGGTTCATTAATGTCTAGCCTACATTACACAGTTGACTCTTAATGCCATCTGAAGTGGCCTATCAAGCCTATCGTTGCGTAACAGAAGCAGCTCAAGAACACCACCCACCACCACCACCTCCTCTGGGCAACTAAGCATGGGCAATAAATGTGACCTTGCCAGTGTTGCCTGAGACCAAATAAAAAAAATCTTCTTCCAAATCTTATTTGCATATGGCAGTCAGCATTTAGCTGCAGGATGCCCAAACTCCCAGGAGAATTGCAATGGAATATATTTTCACCCTGATCCCTCTTCCAGCCACCACAACTTCAACCAGAAATGGGTAGTAAACATGAGGAAAATCTTGGCCTAACCTTCGCTTCACTTGGGATTGTAGAAGGCTTCATTCTATTACTACATTTACTTTGTGCTTTTAGAAATTAACATCCGCGTAATATAGTGGGTACACACACATTTTTAAAGTCTTGATAAGAAACTGCAAGCTAACAACAAACAAAAATCAGTCATTCGTTATAGAGCCTTCATTAAAAAAAAGGCTTTTGTTTAAATCAAGTAGCAGTTCCGCTGATGGAAAGAGTGACATCACTTTGTATTGGTCTATGAGTCAGCTGGCAGTTGCTGTCACCAGGCAACAGCTCTGTTAGCAGGAGTTGACTGGTGACTCACAAAGGTACTGCTTTGAAAGCAAATGTGTGCAGTAAGAAAGCATAGAACAATGTGTAGGACTTCAACACATCAGACATGGATCCCTACATCTGGTACAATATCATTGTGAAGCACAAAATATGTTCCTAAAGCTAAGCCATGCCCGACTCCTTCTTAAGAGAATCCTAAACGAGAATTTTAAATTATCAAATGTCCGAAATATGTAGTGCCCCCGACTCATCATTATTTAAAGCTTGTCTTATGTTGAACCATAACACGAATATATAAAAAAAAAGCCATGGTGGCAAATTATATTCCCACATCAGAATATCTATGATAGCCAGAGATTTAGATGAGCATGTGCACATTCTGGCAAGCACACACTAATTCTCCACATTCAGAATTTACAGACATGCTGTGAGGAAGTGTTACTCATTTGTGTTGCAGTCAGGACTCAGTTCAATACTGAGAGGGACTGGATTGTCTCATTCACTGGGGGCACATTATGTCTACAGATTCAACGTGGAAGAAACTAGTTCTAACCTGTGCAGAACTGAAAATGGGATTCAACGCTTTTCTAAAACTATTTTTTACTAAATGGAATCACATGCCTGTTGGTAAGGAAAGTCTGCCAGAGACCTGGCACAGTGATCCAACATTCTGTGCCACTGAGTGACAGGACAAGCATCTGTGGCTGGCAAATACTAAAAACTTATCCCAACCTACAGGGTAATCAAAAACTGTAAATCAGGTGCTGCCCCCACAGGAAAATAGTCATCACAGTCTGCTCTAGGCTACTTCCTGGTGGTCAAATTAGGAATTGCAATACCAGTGAGCTGGGAACAGATCAGGTTGTCTGCTTACCCTCTTGTGTGGAGAAGGCGATGAGACAGTCAAAGTTTAAATCCCAGCAAAACTGACACCCATTATCATCTGTGCTTGTTGGACACATTTTGATTTTTGTAAAAATACCCAAATTCCTACAGCTGTCAATCTCAGTAATTGCAAAAACAAAGGCAAGAATTGTCCTACACAGTGGTGCATTTTTGTCTGATCATGCAGGAAAAAAAAATATTCCTCTAAATGGAGATAAGAGCCAGATTGCAACATATTGGCTGGCCTCCCAGATTTCCCTAGAAGAATGGGATTACCTAATCAAATAACTGAATATAAATTCAAAACACAGTGACACGCAAATACTGTTGTACTCAACGTAATTGAATGTTAGCGCCAAGTGGGTTTGATATGCACTAAACTAACAGTACTGTTCTGCTATTCTATGCTGTGTGGAGCCTTCATAAACTATCTTCTGGCCTGGAATGGAATCCCATAGTTTAATCAGCAGTTTGTGCATTCATAACTATCTCCATTCTTCAATACTGGCATGAACTGTTAGTGAACTAGCTGAACTGAAGGTTTTGCTTTGCATATATGACCTGTATTTACTCATATACAATATCTTACATATCAAGCAATTCCCTTGATTCATATGCAAAGCCTCTATTTCATTCCTACACACATGATTTGGATTCTGTCAACTAAGAGTTTCATTCAAAGCAAGCAGCAGGAGAATTTCTTTTGAATGTTGATAAAAGTTCAATGTTAATGTTACCTGTTTTCAGAAAAATGTGCTATTTTTAAGTCCTCCAAGTCAGATTTCCTACTGGCTCTCCTGCTATTTTGCCTCAAATTTCCTAATTTAAAATTTAAACAAAATGCAGAACACCAGAAACATCATATCACAATTTAAGGTGGTACTCATTTTGAACTTTCCTGATGAATCATTGAGTTTATCCAGGCTCCATCTCTGGCCTACACTGGGCTTGCTGATCTCAGTTGGGCGAGCTATTCCTGTCCTAACATTGACCACAGTGCCCATGTTAGCAAAGCAGAGCTACAATCAACAAAACCAACAGAATGTTGAAATACAGAGTCAAAACAGTAGAATACAAGTGAAAAGAAGTTGTGATTAAACTGTACAGCAGTCTGGTCAGACACACCCAGATTACTGTGGTCAGTTCTGGTCTCTGAGAAACATTGGAGACCGTGCAAAGGGCCATAACGCAGACCCCCTAGCATCAAGTGGAGATGCCAGAGTGGTGATCTTACACAGTGTTATATAAGATAGTAAATGTTAGTAAAAGGTTAATCTAGAATATTACTTTAAATTAAACTGTGGGAGAAGGGCAAGGGGACACGGGTTCAAATTAGTATACGATAATTTTGGGACTGATATCAGGAAGCTTTTCTTCGTACAGAATGATCAGCATTTGGCTATTCCATGTCAAGTTGCCTGCCAGCACTCACTGTCTAAGCTCACATGGCAACAGCTACTAGGGTGGGGCACTAGAGCGCTTTCAATATGTGTGAAACTGTACTCCAACAAGGAGAGGCTGAAAATATTGGTGGAAAAAATTGGTTCAAAAAATAATTTAAATTCAGAAATAGGTTTAACTTTCAAGGTTTGCAAACATATCCCAGGTAGTAATCTGTCATTGCTCTGGTGATAGCAATGCACAGATGCTCCCTGCTGGTAAAAGCTAGAGCCGATAAATGTAACAAATGCCTGGTAATCTTTTTCTCATCTGTTTCAGATGCAATTAAGTAGTTTTAATGGAGTTGACAGTGGGACTTGTTGCATTTAGTGTAGCTCCCCCAAGACATTTTCACATTATATTGTCAGTGCAGCTGATAGCAGAACACTGGGCTGCACTCTGTGATGTAAACAAGCATGGCTCCTTCATCCTGACAGCATCATAGCCCCATTAAAAGATTATGGACCTTCGGGCTAAGATTGTAATGCATGGACACCACCCTACTGTGATCTGAAATAAAGATGCACCAAATAGAAAAGTGCCTTTAAATAAGCAACTATGGAAGGGAAAACAACTGCGCATGAGCCAACATGCTGACATTTGGTTAGAACTTCTTTTTAAATAAAACCCACATTTGAGCTGCACTGAATGCAGTGAGATCCACTATTGCAAGTCGTGTTGAAACTGCATTCAGAAAGGGAAGAAATGACTTTAATTCACTTCCACAAATTTGGCTGTGGAGCTCACAGTACTGACATGAACTATTTTATTTATTCCAAATGTTCTGACTTGACTACATTCATAAAGACTGGAGCCAAACCATTGCTTTACTTTGTTGTTTCAGCTCCTGCTTGCCACTTGAAAAAACTGTTACAATTTCTGACACTGGATATTTTGGAGGGGGGAAAGAAAATACTTAAAACCATGATTTGGGTTGCCCGGCCTGTTGGATCTAATTTTCAACAACAAACAAATAGCACTTGTGAGCAGGAAGATATCTCAAAGTGTCCTATTGGTTGGAGGAAAAAGGAAAACAGGAAAGGAATTAGAAGTTGGAGCTGATAGGACCGTTTTCGAGTGTGGGGGGGGGGGTGCGGAGAAGGTAGTTAGAGGATAGGATTGGACTTGACTATGATGCCTCCGTGGTCAAATTGCCTACCAGCACTTACCGTCAAGGCTCACACATCAACAGCCACCAGAGGGCTTTCAGTGTGTCTGGAATTGGAGTCAATGCCCTCAGGAGAGGAGGGCAGCAGAAAATTGGTCAGGAAAAAAAAGGATTTTAGAAGGCAAACTTCAGTGGAACGACTGGATGCTATATACTGGAATACTGTTTTAACAAGTGGTTACATTTAGTTGTCCCTGTGAGGCACTGAAGCACAGCAAACTGCTCAAGACTTCCTCTGAGCACACCAACATGATCAAACCTTGACAAGTGTCACACAGCCAGACTGAGGCCACATCCACCCTCTTAGCATCAGCAGATATCATCACTGGAACTTCATTATTGATCCATTTTTATTATACAAAGATATTAAATACAAGCTGCACTATATAATTTCCCCCAATAAGACATAGTTTTGGGCACCAAAACAGAAAAAGTCCAAACCCAAGGTAAAAAAAAGTCTCATTTTTCTATGGCACCTAACCATATTGCCAAAACATTTAAAAATGCTTTGCATTAAATTACTTTTTAAGTGTAGTTACTGTTACGTCGGAAAATGTGGCTGCCATTCTGTGCCAGTACTGTCACACAAGCAGCAATAAGCTTGATGACCAGTTAATCTGGTATTGGTCAAGGGAGAAATGTTGCCCAGCTGCTGTTCTTTGACAAAGCAACCTGGTACTTTAACATCTACCTAAACAGGTAGAAAGGTAATTATAAAATATTATTCTCTTGATTGTATTCCTGCTCCCCAACAAAATATTAGCATAGGTTTCTGATTAATATGTGGGGATATCAAACATTACATAGTGTGTACACATATAAATATACTAAAAACTGTACATCAGAGTACATGGATGTCACACTTTGTTATAGATGCAAAGCAATATTAAAACACTTGAAGTTCTAAGTTATTAACTAAAGCTGACAAGCGTTTTCCAATTTGCAAAGTTCCCTGGCCAAATAACAATTAATCTGTGACCTCAAGCTAGAGGTGAAATTCAACTTTGGTGGAGGTACAAAATGGATGGTAGCTGATCAGCCTTTTTACACACCGCCCGATTTTTCTTTCCATTGTGGAAAGGATAATTGGGCGAAGTGTATAACGCCCGTTTTACCCCCTGAAATTGAATTTCACCTTCACTGTGTTTACTTAGAGCAATTAGACTTTGTGGTCTTAAAGGGATAGGCCATTTAAACATAGCTCCATTGCAGCAGCAGAATAATACATTGTGCATTACATGGTATTATACCCCAGTCATAATAAAGCAGACCATCTAATTTGCCATAAAGGAGGTCCATAAATATGTCTACACAAAAATCATACATAAGCACAGAGCCCAGGGCTCATAAGGGATTTCTCTCACTAGTAGAGGAAAGTCCTTCAATTATGTTTCACTGCCAACAATCGTTATAGTTAGTAATTTTTTGACATCCTAAAGTACAAACTTACTGCTGTTATTGAGGGTTTCTTGCCATCTCCAGCTGGCGGGTGTGTGACATCTGCTCCCAAGAAGATCACAGGCTGCTGGAACACAGCCGAACTGGAAGGAAACAGGTGGAAATCCTTTTCTAAACTTGGCTTGCATAAAGTGAATAAAGTATTGAAAGCACTGAATGGCGCCAAAGCATTAACACAACATTGAAGTGAGTCTTTTGTAAAAATGAATTCCCTTTTTACAGGGCTTTCCTAAATTCCAAACGCAGACAAAATTACGGATCTCTAAGCTGATAATTATTCAATATGACCATTTAGATTTCCAGATAGAAGACTAATAAACGATTGTGAATATTTCAAATAATTTTATGTCGAAAGTTTGAGTTTGACATACTTTGTCAAATCATCGGCTATTGTATATGGTACAGAAAGCGAAACTCTTACTGGGTCCACACATGTGGGTGGGAGATCCTGGTTTTGATTTGCTTTTCAGGATTTCACCCTCTCCAATAGCAGGTGCACCTGTTGGAGACAACTCTCCAGTGTAAACATAGTGGAGCAAGTTTTAGTTGGTGTCAACAAATACAAACAATCCACTTGTACATGCCAGCAACACTATTACTATTGCTGGCCTGTAGAGACCCTGCCCCAGCATCACTAAAGGACCCAACCTGGTCACATTGTTCTGTTGAAATCGGGCTCACAACGCAAGAAAAACTGCAATTGTTTGTAGTTGCTGAATTGACCCAAGATTAAATGGAAGAATTCAGTGATATAAGTGGAGTATTAAACACTGAAAGCCATAGTGTGCCCAACTTGTTCTGAACTGAAATTTCAGAATTCGCTTCTCTACTGTTGCAAATTAGTCTGTAATTTAGCACAGAAATGCGAGGTGTTATTATGCAGCTTGCAGTTAATTGATTTAACTTGTAAATCTGATTTAATTTGCAAATTTGGCTGTACCTTTGTAAAACAAAGCAACTTGTATTCTACACCCTGCAGTCAGACCCTGCCGTTTGGGAAACCCTGATCTTTCCTCACAATGCTATCATTTGATTTTTTTACATTTTTAAAACAAAGTCTCATATGGCTCAATGACAGACTAGAAAGGATATGAAAGGGGTTATCCTTTGCAATAAAACCCAAATCGATCTGTCTACGGCTGGGAGAGGGGGAGGCAGAGAGCAGCAAATGAAGGGGAGAGGCAATTCCCCAGTAGGGGGAAGGGAAACATTGGAGGGCAAGCCTATCCGCAGCACTTTCTGTCAGTCAATTTCAGTGGCATTTGAAGACTTGCAGAAATGGTACATGGCACAGATCACTAAAAAGATTTAGGTGCAGAGAATAGAATACTAATACATTGAATTGCTATCTTGCAATTCAAAGGGCAGCAGATTTATTAAACTAAGTCAAATTCCATTTTTATTTTACAGGATTTGGGATCTTTACTTGTGTTTTGAGGATCAAATTTTGGGACTCTAACCACCTTTCTGTGAAAACTGTAAATCAGTTGCCTTCACTATGGATCATTCAATCGATTCTCCTCAGGTACCGTCCCGCTCCCTTTCAAATCTGCCGTCATCACTCAAAAAACCCAACCTTGACCTTGTCTCCTTGCGTACTACGCCCCCATCTCAAACCTCCCATTCCGATCCAAAGTCCTTGAAATTGTTATTGCCTCCCAAATCCGTGCCCATCTTTCCTGCAACTCCATTACTGAACATCTCCAATCGGGTTTCCGCACCTTCCACAGCACTGAAACGGCCCTAATCAAAGTTACAAATGATATCCCCTGTGACTGTGACCATGGTGCACTATCCCTCCCTCGTCCTTCTCGACCCATCAGCAGCCTTCGGCATGGTTAGCCATACCATCCTCCTCCAAAGCCTCTCCTCAATTATCCAGCTGGGTGGGACTGCCCTCGCCTGCTTCTGCTCTTACCTAAGCCAGTTGTCGCCAGACAATCTCCTGCTATGGCTTCTCTTCCCACCCCTACACTATTACCTCTGGAGTTCCCCAAAGATCTATCCTTGGCCCCCTCTTATTTCTCATTTACATGTTGCCCCTTGGCAACATCATCTGAAGACATGACATCAGGTTCCACATATATGCTGATGACACCCAGTTCTACCTCACCATCACCTCTCTCGACCCCTCCACTGTCCGTGTTGTCAGACTGTTTGTCCCACATCCAGTACTGGAAGGGCCACATTTTCCTCCTATTGAACATTGAGATGACCGAAGCCAATGTCTTCGGCTCCCGCCACAAACTCCCTTCCACCCCCCTTCCTGGCTCCTGTTTCAGGCTGAACCATACTATTTGACCCCGAGCTAAGCTAACGACCCCACATCCTCTCAATCACAAAGACCAACTAATTCCAACTCTATCATCGCCGCCTCTGCCCCGCCTCAGCTCATATGCAGCTGAAACCCTCATCCATGCTTTTGTTGCCCCCAGACTAGACTATTCCAATGACTCTCTTGGCTGGCCTCCCATCTTCCAACCTTCATAAATTTGAGCTCATCCAAAACTCTGCTGCCTGTATCCTAACCTGTACCCATCAGCTTTGTGCTCGCTGATCTATATATTGGCTCCCAGTCCACCAATGCCTTGATTTTAAAAGTCTTATCCTCATGTTCAAATCCCTCCATGGCCTCGCCCCTTCCCATCTCTGTACCCTACTCCAAGAACTGTGCGTTCCTCCAACTCTGGCCTCTTGTGCATCCCCCACTCCCTTTGTCCCACTGCCATGCCTTCAGCTGTATAGGCCCTGCGATCTGGAATTTCCTCCCTAAAATTCTTGTTTTGCCGTACAGTGGAGTAACTGTATTTAAAAAAAAACTGGAATAGTGACTGTACGCTGAGGCCCATCTCTGTTGCCCTTTTCTCTCCCAGCTCTGTTCAATGATGCACAGTAATTTGGTCAACTGACCAACACCTCGTTGGGAACACCTCAGATGCTATTTATGAGTGTTAGACATTTTTTTTTAAAACCAGAAGTGCATTTTGATTTACTTAGGATAAATTTTCACACCAATTTTTATTTAATATTTGAGTTATTTGAAACTATTATAGACACAGACACATAGGAAGACAGGGCAGCTTAGTTATGATTTTCCTCATGCTCATCTATCATAAGTCCCTTTTGAGCAATCTCACTGGCCTAATGATCATGTGACTTTTCAGATGTTAGTGACACACTGAAGAATTTCTTTGGCCATTAATAGTCATTTAATAGAAATCTAAGTGTTGGTAAGCAAGTGGCCAAACTGACTGTTCCATGGTCCACTAACAGTGCCTCTGGACTGGTTCCAGTAAAGGAAGGCCAGATTGGGGTTCTTCATGTATTATTGGTCCATGGTAGCCACTGTTCATGGACAAATATATTTACGAGTATATTATATATTGTATTATTTATCTATATATCCTGCTATTGCATTTCTCAGCTGACTGTACTACATCTCTATTAATTTTATAATAAATCTGTATTAAATTTGGTATGAGGAACACGCATTCCATTGAAATATATTGTCCTACCTTTAATTTCCAAAGATAATTTTTTTTCTTCGTCCCCCTACTCCTGGCAGATCTGCCACTCCTGCTCTATTTCGGTACTGCCGTCAGCCCCGTGTGCACTCGTCCCTATTCTGTCTCCCAGTTTCCTTAATCCACACCTCTGATAAAATTTCCATCTCCTCTTCTGATAATTTAAATGTTTTCTTCCACCAAACGCATTTTTAATGGATTTTGTCAGTCACTCCTACACGCACCATTCCCAGAAAACTCCTGCTGTAAACTTTAGTTGGGTTATAATAGAGTAATTCTCCCACACACCCTTCTGAGAAAGCTCCAGCTTTAAAGTTTAGTTACAGTAAATCTTTCTGCTCGTTCATCATACTGCCAAAATGTTTTACCGATCTTTTTAAAAATAATACCTATTTGTCTTCTCCAGCTGGTATCTTTCCTTTCAAAGTAAAGTGAAAGATCCCAGGTGCGGAAGACAAAGAGATACAAAAATTAGTGTCACAAAATCCTCCAGTTCATTGTCAGCCATGACATGCAGCATTTTGTAATAGGAAGAAAATGTTGATTTATATTTTATGTATTCTAAAACCTCCTAATTTATATTCCATTTATGACTTTGGCAACATACTTTATTGAGGCCCAAAATACATCAGTCGAAATTAATTACCAGGGACAATTAGTAGCAGTTATCAGACATCAATCACCGACGAGGTTTTTCAGTCGCACAGACCAATTGCGATGCTCAAAACCACAAAACAGCAGCGACCACAGAAACACTCCTGGTTACCGGGGACCAATAAGTCATTACTGTATAAGGGGAATCTTGCTTAATCCCCATCCCCATCTGCCCAGCCTTTCACAGAATTCTCAAACAGGCCAGTCAAGTGATTACTGTGCTTAAGAGATTGCCACAAAATAACATGAAATAGAAATGTCACATGATCAATATTAGCCAATGAAATTGCTTAAAGTGTCACCAAAATTTTAAAGGTCACATTGATCACTACCGGTAATTACTGTTCAAAAGGGACACCAATTTTTGTTAATTTTTTAATACAGAAGATAACATACATATTAATGTATTATATTATACATCAATATATTACATGTAATATTTTTGTCCATAGGCTGTATCAATTAATCTTATGAAAACAAATCATATACTGCAGTATGTTTGCTACATTAAGGCAATAAACTATCTCTTGTGGGAACATGTGACTCCTAAAATATTTAGGAAAGTACAGCTTAAAAATAAATACATAAAATCTAACTGGATGGGGTTTCAGTTACTGAGAGGGGAGGAACAATCATAACTGGACAAATAGTTTCAGAAAGTAACTCAACTGTAGGTGAAAACTAACATGCTCTCAAAATTAGGACCTGCTCTTTTACACACACACGAGTCCACAAAAAAATGGTGCCACTTGAAACAATCAGAGCTTGAGAGGACAAGAAAATACCATTATTCCTCATTCAGTATTACCTTTTAAGGAATACCAACACTCGTATTGTTTTTCTGACTTTCTTGCTTCTTAATAATTAAGTCGCTCTACTTGTCGGAAAAAAACATCACAAAACACAGCTTTTTATGATTTATATAATTATACACTTGATAGGTGAAAATCAATATTAATTTAAAGTGTGCCTATTAATATGCATCTTCACAACACAACAAACCCTTTTCACAAAACTGCTGTCAGTCCTCAATGAGAATATCACTGATACTGAGAACATACAATCAGATGGAAAATGATTTCAGCCAGATAACTTTTTTGTATTAAAACTATTACACTGTACTAAGTTTCATGACAAAAGTAACAGAGGTCAAGTTGAGTGAAAGAGCTTTTTTCTTCTGTAACAACTGCAGAGGAACCCTCCTTCATGATTTCATACATATTTTACAGATTGTGCTGAACTTGTACCCAGGCTACTTATACTGAGAAGCAAATTAATTGAGTGTGGGCTCTGGAGCTTGCAACTGAATCTTATTCCTTCTTGATTTGATGTATGTTTAATGGCTAGACAAGCATTTACAAAACATAATAAACTCCATGTCACATCAGCATGGCATTCTCCTAAATTTGAAGAGCTGATTGAAAACAAATTCAGTGTGTTTAGTTCCAAACATCTGTGTGTGTGTTCTGACAAAGCTATGAAGCACTAAGCCACTTGGATCCTCCAGGTAGGACTGTCAAGCTGGAGACATTACCTTGGTGCTTTTGCTTCTATTTCAGAAATGTTCTAGGCAATCAAATTCTCTAAGAACATAAAATACAATCGACAAGAGTTTGACAAGTTGATTTTTATGCTAAAGATTAAATACAGTATATAAAAAATACTTCTCATACAACCTTTAATTAATTGGAAAAAGTCTCTCATTGCCAGTTTGGTTAAATTGAATGGGTGAAATGATGTGGATTTTAGACATCTCTACAACTATAACTGGCACCAAGGTGTGGGAAATGCCTGATTGGTTTGCTTTCTCCCCCTCCTTCCCAAAAGAATCACATGAAATCAAAGGTGATTCCATTCAATTTCCAATTAGAGAATCAAAAAGCAATGGCAGTTAAACCTTCTTCTTTGAGAGCCAGACAAGAACATAAGAAATTAATGATTGTCACTATAAACGGCTAAACAAAATCAGCCTTTTTGTGAGCTTCCAAAAGTCAGTAAGAGATAGCCTGCTTTTGAATTTGCCATGCCACCAATTTACATAGCCGTTACCAGCTGCACTGTCTTCATATCAGACACATGCAGTTTGGAAAAAACAAAACTTTTATTCAATAAGGGCTGGTGTAATCATGTTTTTTTGTCTGCCACTTTGTTTCCTACTGGTGAAACTGGCCCACACAATCCCCAGGGAGCTAAAGAACAACGAGTGGATCTTTCAAAGACTCTACGTTATCGGTGGGGCCTTCGATAAAGAAGTTTATCGGAAAATTGCAAGTGTACTGGCTACAATTTTCTGTGCATAATGTCAACGGATGCAAAATCACAAGCAAAACACCCGTGCTTTTTTGCAAAGCTCCCTGCTGCATCTGAGGCAGGGATTTGGAAAGTTCCAATCAATCATTTAAAGGGGCATTCGTAGCATAACTACAGTCTTGAGGCTTGAAACTGACCATCTGTTTTGGAGGCACATGCTCTCGACTACCACCTAGTCCAATCCTCATTTATTTATATGAAATATGGTTCTTACCGTTGATGAGGTACCAGGATGTTGTTGATTCCACCCAATTTCACATTGATTTTCAGGCAGAGGTTTGACAGTGTCTGAGGAGAAGTCCTCACGACATTTTTCACCTGAACACATTGTGTGGCCATCCCGAGGAGGGTATCACCTACTCGCTTCACCTCAGCTAATTGAGAAAAACAAGCTGTCATTGTCTCTTAAAGCAGTGGTTAAAAGATTTGTTTGTGCTCATATGGAATATTTTAAGGTAAAAAGTGCAATCTGCCCAACGGTACATTTTTTGAAAATTAAAGTTCTAAGATTTTAATTAACTTTATATTTTTGTTTAAAACAGTGAATGCCAAAGACACATCATTGGATAAACTGGATGAGCTTTCGAGCCTGAGAGTTGAAAAGAACTCACTTAACATCAGCAGATTGTCATTAACCCAGGATGCTTCAGTGATATGCTAACACTGAAGTTAACCATAATTCTAAATAAGGGTTTCACTTTTATAGTAAGATATGGTAACGAGCATCCTTTTATTAAAAATAAAGGATTAATAAACTCCATGCAAGCCACTTGTTATAAGATTTCAATTTTCAATAAGGAAATATTTCTCCCCGATGCTGAAGTAATTCGATCAACAGAGTATTGGATTCTCAAATATGACACTCAAATCCCATCCGTACCGAGTATTCAAATTCAGCTACCTACCAATAATACTCAGTAATTTTCAATAAACACCAAGTAACGGTAAATATTTTTTTTGCCAACTTTCTTCCATCTCTTCCACTCCTGAAAGAAGTAGTTGAGGCGAATAGCATAGACGCATTAATAGGGAAGCTAGATAAACAAATTGAGGGAGAAAGGAACAGAAGGATATGTTGATAGGGTTAGATGAAGTTAGGTGGCAAGAGGCTCCTGTGGAGCATAAACACTGGCATGGACCAGTTAGGCCGAATGGCCTGTTTCTGTGCTGTACATTCTACATAATATGTAACTCCTTGCCAGGGAATGGCTCCACAGGCAACAGGCATCCTGCGGTAACTTGCCCAAATGTTCATCCTTAATGAGCCTTGACAGTGAGCGTTGCCAAGTTATCTGACCACGAGTAAGAATCAGAGCTGAGCCCTATCCTGCCCTCAGCAAGTGTCCAGACGAGCATTTCCAGCAGGTGTCACTGGATGGTGATTAGGAATGGAAACCCTACCCAATGTTCCTCTTCCTAACCCAGGGCTTCACATCCAATTGTCGCACCACTTTTGCTGCCCCTGCTGAGATCAGTTAACTCAGCAAAGACCAGGGACTGAACTTTAGACTTTTCTGGTCTGCAGGGCTTAGCAATCACTGAGTAAACTTGCTGAGCCATCAGGCTGCAGCACAGTGTAGAATTAACTGAACAATTTTCACAATCAGGCCCATGGAACATAATTGCTGGTAACAGATATCAGTTACTGGGTGCCAATTTATGAAAGAGAGAGAGAAGAGAAAAATACTTGGGGCTCAATTTTGAAATGGTGGCAGGTTGGCAGCGGTGGGGGAGGGGGAAGGTGTGTGTGGCAAACCCGAATTAAAAAAAACTTATTGTTTCAGACGCGATTGCA
The DNA here is from genome assembly GCF_035084215.1 of Heptranchias perlo. Taxonomy (NCBI): domain Eukaryota; kingdom Metazoa; phylum Chordata; class Chondrichthyes; order Hexanchiformes; family Hexanchidae; genus Heptranchias; species Heptranchias perlo. The sequence continues at coordinate 23,201,655 of NC_090350.1, forward strand.
ATGTAATTGATGGTGATTAAAGTTCTTTCCAGGTTTCGCGCCCGGCAGCCCCTGATTGACAGGCTGGCAGCCAACAGGAGCTGCAATGTCGGGGGTGGGGGAAGAGAAAGAGAGCGAGACGTCGTCCGGCGGTGGAACGGATGATCAGGGGTGGGCCGGGGGGAGGGGGGGAAAGAGAGGGCAATATCGGGGGGTTGGGGGGTGGGGGGGGGGGGGATGAGGGGGAGATCGGAGAGGGAGACATCAGACATTGGAGCAGGGTGGAAAGGTGGGTTGATTTGTGTTTTAACTTTGTGCAATGGTCTTTTATTTAATTTACTGCATTTATTTTTGCCTGATCTGGCCCTTCACGCCTCGTTTCACCAGGTGTGAATCAGAAGCCGTGGGAAAGCTGCCCAGGGAAGTTAAAAATCGTAGTAACTACGTAATATGTCACAAGTAAAGTCCCTTAAGAACCTCAATGAGGTACATTTGGTTCTTAATCCTGGCTTTAATTGCTCGCGGGACTTCTGGATTCAGGACGCCCGCGCACACACAGGTGCGTCTGTGGGAAACTCGGAAGTCGGCGGGTTGGAGCTGGCTTCCGAACCCGCTCTGCATTTTTGCAATTTTCGCAGCCTCCCCCGCCCCCAACATTTCAGTTTAAAATTGAGCCCTTGGTGTTCGCTACCAGGTGGTGCGAGAGTGCTTCACAAACAACTGATTCAGAACCAAACTAATCTTTTACAACTCTTACCGTAGACAGGTGTTTTCCCTGGTAGAATGACTATGACAAGCTGGAGTCCTGAATAGGTGTTCTTCAGATGCCTGAACATCGGCTCCACACTGTCAGCTCCCTGGGCATATTTACAGAAACATGGCTGGCCCTGGATAGGCATCCCTGCATCCTTAGATATCTTCCGCAGCTGGTCGGTAAAACTCCTGTATGATTAAAAGTCAGAACTTTCAATGCTGTTTTGAGTAACAATTCAATTTTCAAGCAAACCTGCTACGTGAAAATAATTTGATTGCCAAGAACATGGACAGTCATATCTATCGTGCTTTCTGAAAAGAATTGAGTGCTCTTTTGAGATCCGTTGTGCAAGCAGGAAACTCAGTTATATATATGGTCTTAAGAGTGATACTTTCCTCCTTTCATTTGCATGGGAATCAGGAAAAAAAAGTTAAATAATCATCACTACAAATAAATACTCCTAACTGTAGATAAGCTTTGTTCTTTTGTATTTTCTATTGCGATTTCTTCTGCTAGTTACTGCAAAGCAACCAAGGTAGATAAGCAAACCACTGAATAGAAATGTGAGTTGCATCCAATAGGGGGCTACAGCTGGAGGTACCAGGAATCAATTTTTCATACTAGCTTATGAAATTGCTCTTTGTATAAAGAGGATGATTTTAGGGGCTGGCAAAAAACATGGACATTGAATTTGTAGCTGGTCTAAACTGTACCAATTTTAAGTAGCCTCAACTCCCACCCCCCCAAACAGCTTGAAACACACTTTACAACACAGCCCTTTAAAAGCAGATCATGAGCTTTTCGGGCCACGTATTGCAAAAGCGTGAAAGACTCAAAGAACAGAGAGCTGAGTGTTTGCTCGTGTCAACTACAACAACTTGCATTTATATAGTGTCATGTAGAAAATGTATACATTAATGCTCAGCAGCACTCCAGTTGTTCCGAAGTACCACATAAGATTAGGTTTTGCAGCTGGAGTAACAGGCAGAAAATACAACTAACTCAGAGCCCTGTGGGATGGGAATTTGGGGTGAGAACAGTGAAACCAAGACTATATTCTACGAGGCTGCAGTTCATTTGTTTCTCCACACAATATTGTTCTCACTACCCCACCAATGTCCTTCATTCCAAGTTGCTCATTGTTAAACTACTGCAGTTCAGCTAATAGGGCACATTGTAGTCTGTGGCTTCTCCATGCTTCCTATAAGATCTTAGAGCAGCGCAGACAAGAGACGCAGTTCTACTAGTTCCAGCCAAGATGCTGCAATCAAGTTGAATGTTAGTCAAGATTAGGATCGGTTGGGAGTCAACACCTTATTGTTACTTTGCTAAATTTCAGCATGTACTTTACCTGCCCTGAACTGGTTGACAGGTAGATAATTACTGGGGGAAACTACCAAAACAAACTGTGAAATTCAGCATGAGCTTCTTATTCCCAAGCTTTCGCTCAGTGATATTACTCGTGCCTCCGTGTCAGAAGGTCATGGGTTCAAAATGCACTCCAGAGACTTGAGCACATAATCGAGGCTGACACTTTGGTGCATTACTAACGCTGTACTGTTGGAGGTGCTGTCTTTTGGATGAGATGTAAACGATCCCATAGCACTATTCGAAGAAGAGCAGGAGTCTTCTCTCGGTGTCCTGGCCAACACTCATTCCTCAACCAACATCACGAAAAACAGATTAACTGGATTACTTATCACATTGTTGGTTCGTGGGACATTGCCAAATAACAACAGTGACTACATTTTAAAGGTACTATGAAGTGCTTTGGGATGTTCTGAGGATGTTAAAAGCATTTTATAAATGCAAGCTTGTTGCTTTTTTACACACAAGATGAAAATCTCCTTACTTCAGCACCTCCTCCCGGCATTGTTTCTGTGGTGCAAAGCAGGCGATGGCCCAGACTTTGATCTCAATCCCATTGTAGAACTGTTTGCCACGCATGTCCCACACTCCTTGATTTGGAGTAGCAATTGCTCGGTTCTGTGAAACACAAAGAAAAGAAATATGAAGAGCTTTTGTAAATCTGTATTTTAATCGTAAGGACACTGCTGTATTTTGATGGCCAGCAGCACCCTGGGAGAGGCCACTGCAATGTTTATAGGCACCTACAAAAAGTTTCAGTCTCTTTTCCCTTCCATACTAGTCCATGAACTGGTTTAACAGGTGTGATACAGAGTGGATGCAGCCAATTGTTCAACAGTTAGTTGAATTGACTGCTAAATTTGGCTTAATCATTACAGAGCAGTTCAGATATCACTCTTCTACATTCAAATTTCTCTCCTGGCAACTTGCTCACTGGCCAAACACCTCCTGTAGCCCAGTGAAAACTCCAAATCCAATTTCCTCTGATTGTGGCTCAGTGCCTCTCCACCCCACTACTCCGTGATGCTGTGTTTAGTGCTCCAACATGTTGCACTATGTTACTCCAACACATGCGGGTGCATGTACATTTGAGCTTAATAAATGCCTTAATATTTCACCATGGTGAAAAGAAATGGATGACTACCTACAGCAATAAAACTACTTCATATTAAATTACCAGGTGTAAAGTACATAGTCTTTCTTCAAAAAAAGGCTCTGTATGTATTGCTCAGTGATTAGAAATAACATATACATATACTGGCCTCCTGGCAGTCAGCCAAGAACTACATTTCTAATGGCCTCTCAATACAGGCTGGTGCATGGCCCCAGAAATATATCAAGTGAGGGGAGAAAACAGGAAAAAAAGGATAAATAAAATGAAGAGACAGAGACTGGGGGAGCTTGCGCAGGCACTGAGTACACCTCTATGAAACAATGCTGTGTTATGGACAGCTCTAAACCACAGGCCAAACATCAGCATTGTGAGGTCTGTGCATATTAGTTTCAGTGACCCAGAGAACGACACGTCACAACAAGGTCACATCAAGCTTCAATGTATTTTCTTTTAATGACAAAATCTTTTAATCCAGTTATTTAGTCGACTTCAGTGAAAGGTGAGGGAGGAGTGATCAGCTCGGTGTTGGGCTGACGTAAGGAGTGCTTATAGCAGGGTAAACTAGCTGGGACAGTTCTCCCCCCTCGATAAATCCAAAATAAGCTTAGTCACCACAGTGAGGCCTGGTCATCCATTTAACACTGAACCAGTGAAACCCCATGTTGAGCACCCATGGGATTCAAATGAATGGCCATCTCAGTCAGAGACGGACACTCCACGTGCCTATACATTGCCCAGTGTAGCTCTCTGCTGCCCTCCCCCTTTGCAAGGTTATTTACAGGTTTTCTTTCCCCCTCTGATTTCTCCCCTACTGGGCTCTTGGCTCCATCGTGTCTCCTTCACCTTTGAATGTGAGAACACCAGCCACTAACATTAACATAAGCAGGAAATGGGCTTGTTGTGAGTTGAAATTGTCTGTGTACGTTTTTCTGAGATTATCTACTCCCAGTGGGAGTCCCATTTAGCAACCTGTAGAGGGAATTATGCCACAAATCACAATTTCGTTTGATACCTTAAAATGTTCCGGACAGCAAAATAGACACATGGAGCCGATTCCTGCCCATAGTACAGCAGCAACAATATCAACAATTTGCATTTATATAACACTTTTCAAACACAGGAAGGCGTTTTAAGAGTATTTTATAATCAGGATGAAACGGATACAATGGACACAAAGCATTGTGAAAGGTGAGAGGAATAGATAGGCTAGGATGGGAAAACTGAATACAGGGGTAAAGAGGTGGTTTTTGAAAACAGGGATGGAGGTGGGAAGGCAGAGAGATTTGGGTAAATATCTCCAGAGGGCAGGAGTGAAGGAGTAGTCATCGTGGGGCAGAGGGACAAGAAGTCCAGTGTTAGGGTAGCGAGAGTGCAGCAGGGATGTCAGGCAGGGGGAGAACATTTGAGTTACTGGGGAGCAAAGGCAATGTTGAGATATGAAAACAAGAACCAGAATTTTGAAATTTATATCCTGAGGCATGGGAAGCCGGATTAGCGCATGGATTTATTTAAAAGAAAGAGAAAAGGTGCATTCTTCAGCAGGCCTTTCCTAAAGTCCATTTAAATTTTATTTTCTCATTTTGGTACATAGAGAGATGGATGGGGTTGTCAACATAACCTCTCTTCTCCCATACAGGAGGGTACAGAAAAATATTGTACGAAGATAGGTTAGGAAAATAATTAGTGTTTTTCTTCCGCAAATTCTCTGAAGTGGAAGTGATGATGGGAACATCACAAACATCTCCAAACTCACAATTCTATCTTCTCCCTTCCTCTCATGAGGGTCAGACTTGTGCTGACTATCTTACTCAGGTGGCTATTTTTCATTTATGTGCTTAACGGTTAACAGGTTGGGGAACATTACATGGTGCTGATCCTGTCCTCAGTGATGTCCACACACACTTATTTTACAGCAAGGGTCACTGGATATGATCAAGAGCAGGAATATTGGTTGATTTTTCTCTTTCCTAGCCCTGAAGCAAATAGCAGCATCTCTACCCAACTGGAATCAAAACACGCTCGGCAGGTCAGGCAGCATCTGTGGAGAGAACAGACGAGGCATTTTGGACATGAACCCTTCCTCAGAACTGGACCTCAAGTCCTCCCGCTCTAAGGAAAGGTCCATACCCGAAGTGTCTTGTCCGTTCTCTCCACTGCCTGAGTGTTTCCAGTGTTTTCTGTTTTTGTTTCAGATTTCCAGTACAATATTTTGCTTTTTGCCCTAATGAAATCAGCATGCCAGGGCCTTCCTGGTCTTCACTGCTCAGTTCCACACTGGGTGGTGCATTTATGACTGAGTCATGGGGAAAATGAATGCATCTGACACCCCTCTACTAACCTCTTGTGTGAAAACCTTAAAACTTTGGTGGCTGTGTGGAAAAAAAAGAGGCCCTCCATTTATTTTAATGTCTGTTCTAAGTAAGGTGAGGGTTGCACTGGGGCAGAGAATGCTTTTCCACAGCATTAAGCACGGATTCCGTTCATGGATCAGAACACTAATGAACGCCTCTGCACATTACTCAGGCAATGCACCACAAACAACCTTTGACGTGCAAACTCTACACTCCCGTTAAAGATTATGTGAGCAAAATTAATGTCACAATGCAGTGCTTGAGCCATTGGGTGCTAGAGCTCAATCACAGTATTTTATTGTGCTGCACTCTGAGCCGTGCATTTATCTACCTTTACATAAAGAGCTGGGCACAGTTGTTACTTACCCGGCCACCATATTGTAAAATTGGTGCTGGCAAAACTCGACCTGTAACCTCAGTCATATCGTCTTTCACCTTTATCCCGAATTCCTGAATATAAGGATCAAGGTTGTAGCTGGCATTCTTCATCTGCAGATAAAAATGTCAATTAGCATAAAAGCTCATGGCTGCTAAACTTGCAAAAAATGTGAGATTTTTTAAGTTGTGCTTTCAATTTGTTTCTTGTTTTCTCTACCGAAAGATGATTTATAAAAAGTAAACTGGACACTGAGTGGGAGTTTGAGGGAAGGGTTAGGGAAGCTGACTGAAGCTATAATTGGAAAGACGCGAAAGCTTTTGAAAATGGGAAGAAATGTGGCAAGGCTTTGTGAAGGGAGTTTCAGAATGCTGGGGCATGATGACTGTAGGTACAGACACTGATGGTGGAGTGGAAGGACCCAAAGCAAGCCAGAGTGGAGAGTGTAAGCTAGAGGCTTGAGAAGGTTGCAGAGGTAGGGTGGGGCAAGATCACGGAGCGATAGACAAAGACAGGAATAAAAAGTGAGCAAAACAGGATGCAGCATGGGGAGTTCTGGATAAATTGGAATTTCTGTAGGGTCGTACTTTGGGAAGGCGGCAAGGAAATCAATAAAGGCGTTGAGCCCGGAGGTGACAATGGGGTGGATGAAGATCTCAACGTTGGTGGGAATGAGGCAGGGGTGAAGGTGGGCAATATTGCAGAAATGAAAACGGCCTTGGCTATAGACCAGACATCAGGTTTGAAGCTCAGCTCAGGGTCAAGCAGGGCAGCAAAAGTTCAGCGCACCACTGGGTTCAGCCTGAGTAAACAGTGTGTAAATGGGATGGAACCAGAGGCCAAGTTTGTGATGAGGACTGAAAAGAACTGTTTCTTTCTTGCCAATGTTAACTGGAGAAAGTTCCATCTCATCCATAACATGATGTCAAACAGACAGTTGGATGGCATAACAATAGTCATGTTGAACAGAGGTAACGCTGGGTATTGTCAGTGTATGGAAGTTGACAACATGCTTGCAGATAATGTTGCCAAGAGGCAGCGTGTATATTAGACGTCGGAGGGGGTCAGGGGATGGAGTGAAAAGCACGGTCAAAGAGGAAGGAACATAGGAACAGGAGTAGGGCATTTAGCCCCTCAAGCCTGTTCCGCCAGTCAATGAGGTCATGGCTGATCTGTGACCTACCTCCATATACCCGCCGTAGGCCCATATCCCTTAGTACCTTTGGTTAACAAAAATCCATCAATCTCAGATTGCGGAAGAGAGTTCCAAACTTCTACTACCCTGAGTGTAGAAGTGTTTCCTGACTTCACTCCTGAAAGTCCTGGCTCTAATTTTTAGGCTATGTCCCCTAGTCCTGGACTCTCCAACCAGCGGAAATAGTTTCTCTCTATCTACCCCATCAGTTCCCCTTAATATCTTGAAAACTTCGATCAAATCACCTCTTAATCTTTTAAATCCCAGGTAATACTAAGGCTTTTGAAAACAAAGAAGGAAGTAACAAGACAGAGGAGACTGGGGGAATGGGGAGTTTCAGGAACAGGAGTGTTATGGCTGAAAGAGCAGGGGCTAATGATTTGGCAGAGAGAGTCAGAGATGAGAAGTAGACTGGTGTTGGAGGAATGAAGGGTGTATATGAAAATGAGTATGTGGAGGAGGTTGTTGAGGTATGGTAAAGTGAGGCCTGCAGGGATTTGAAAATGAAGGAGGATCTTAAGATCAACTTGCTAGGGTATGGAGAGCCAGCAGAACTTGGCAAGGACAGGGGTGATGGCAGTACAGGGCTTTGTGGAGCAGCCTTTCAATGGCTGTAATATGCTCATTACATATAATACTTATTATTATATGTAATATTATAGCCATAGAAAAGGGCCTGGTGAGAATTCACTAGAATTATACCAGGAATGAGAGGTTATAGTTATTGAGAACAACTGGTGCTTTCTTCATTAGGACACAAAGTTAAAGAGGATCAAATAGGTTTTCAAAATTATGAAAGTGTTGTGAAGATACTGGTGGCAAATCAGTAACAAGGGTAATAGACTCAGGACTGTTGTTAGAAGAAGGATGGAGGAGTTAGAAGAAATATTTTCACACAGAGGATTAGTGGAACATGGAATGATTTACTACAAGTGGCTATTGAGGCGGGACTACTTTAAATGAGAACTGGATAAGTGTTTGAAAAAGGAAGAATACAAAAGGATACAGAGAAATTGGAATATGGCAGTTAGCTTCAGTTGAAGAGTAGCACCAGCTGTAAATTCGATGATTATACAAAATAAATTAACATCTCCCAGACAATCTGGTTTTCAAGAGCTAAACTGCAAAAAAGGGAAAACTATTGATTATTCTCAAAGTAAAAGTTGCCCAAGCAACACTGACGCATGAATTAAACATGAGATGCAAATTAATTGCGCAACAGGAAGCAACTGTACGTTATGGCTTTCCGCCACTCACCAGTCGACTGATCTCCTCCTGCCTGTCTGGCGCTGACCGTGCTGTTGCTTTAATCATTGTTGACGTCTGATTGTCCGTAAGTTTCTTGATGCAGCGCTGCCCGGGTACTATGTTACACACCTACAAAAGGGAAGAAGTAATCTCAATTCTGTACAAGACATTCTTGATAAGTAAGACTGTATATTTTGTGGCTTTTTTTTGTGTTTCTGATGCTCCACTGCAGTGAATCCAATGAAACAAGTATTCCGATAGCTGAAAAGTGGGTGTACATTGCAAAACATTAGGATGGAGCAAGGAATCTTGTTGCCAGGGACAAGAGATAGGGCAGAGAGGTTATTCAGAAGTTTCTTTTGTATTTCTCTTCAGCTGCCATCTCACATAGGACTAGCATCAATTGCCGTTTGGGGAAGAGAGTTCCAAACTGCTACCACCCTTTGCGTGTAGAGGTATTTTCTAACTTCACTCCTGGCTCTAATTTTTAGGCGAGTTCCCCATGTCTCCTAGACTCCCAAACTCCCAAAACAGAGGAAATAGTTTCTCTCTATCTACCCTCTCAGTTCCCCAGGACTTGCACAGGCTGCAGCAACATGACAATGAACTGACTGTCAGATTTTTGAGCCACTCTTTTTATGTCAGCATTTTATAACGGGAAGATCCAGAGTAAACATCTTAGAATGGGAGAAACCTAGGTCAACATTTGCTCATCACACTGTAACTGATAGTCACCGATCACCAGATGGTGATAATTGTAAACAATTTTACAACACCAAGTTATAGTCCAACAAATTTATTTTAAATTCCACAAGCTTTCGGAGGCTTCCTCCTTCGTCAGGTGAACGGTGTGGAAATGGTGATACTGCACCTTGCTCACCATCCTTCAGTACCTTAACCTCTACTGTCCACACAACTCAAGCATGCTCTGTGCTCTGCCTTGCTGCCTGCCATCAACTGTAATCCCTATTTTAAGCAACCCGCTTTTAAGATATTAAAATAAATGCTGCCATTAAATTAAAAACATAATCGGGTTTTGTCGCCAACCCTGCTCCTGGGTCGGCACCAATCCCCACTCTTTCCCCCAACTCACTCTCCAGCCCTGCTTCCACCTCTTTGTAAATTTCACCCGGGTGATACCATTACATTTTCAAAAATTAGCTCCTAATGTCTCCCCTCCTGCAGTGGAGGCTCTGTGTTTGGCCTTACTCTAATTTTCTCGTGCTCTTGCTGGCCAGTTCTTGCCGTGGAAACTCTCCCTTCAGCCGTACTGTAGTCATATCTCACCTCGAGTGGCAGGTAGGTGTGCTTCTGTTCCTGTCCCACCTGTAGACAGGGTAGATGCGGGTACTTGAGCTGAAGATTGTATTTCTGTTTGAAATATTGCGCTACTGTGCACTCTACAGTCTGCCCGCTTTCCAGCTGCAAGGGGAACCTGGGAGGAAACATAACCATATTGTGATCATCAATCACATTTCACAGATGTTCATAAACATTGAAGCTTTTGTCTACACTTCCTCTAACTTATCAGCAAGGCCGAGGCCCATCCTGCTTGACTTCCATCAAAAACTCTACACCTTAGCCCTCAATTACATTCTCCCTGCCGGCTGCTCACTCAGGCAGAACCGGACAGCGTCCAACCTCAGCATCCTTGTGGAGCCTGAAAAGAGTTTGGGTCCCATCAATCACCAAGACCACTTATTTTCACCTCTCCATCAATGCTGGCCTCTGCTCTTACCTAAACCTCACTGTGCTGAAATCTCCATCCACGTTATCTCCAGGCTTGACTTCTCCAGTGCTCTCCTTGTTGGCCTAACGTGTTCTAACTCTACATACACTCCCAATATTCTGCTGCCTCCATCTTGTCCTGTACCAAGTTGCGCTCCGCATTACTGCTGTCCTTGCCAACCTCTGCTGGCTTCCTGTTCCCCACTGACCTCAACATCTTTGTCCTCATTGAGAAATCCCTCAACAGCCTTACCCCACCCCACCAGCTCCGAGTCCTACATGCCAGTGTGCATCACCTATTCTTCCGACGCTGGCCTTTTTTGTAGCCTACCTTTCCTCCACCTGAGCCTTACACTCAAAGCATCTCCCTCAATCTCCATCTTTCTAGTCCTCTCCCAAAAGTCTCCTCAAAACCTGCTGCTTTGACAGGATTTTAGTCACCTCACCTAATTATTCTACAATTGCTCAGTATCTGTCCCACCTCTGCATTTATTTAACATAGTGAATATCCTAAGACATTTAACAAAGTTGTTGTGATGACAGTTGTGCTTCAGGAATTTCAAGGCAGCTTTTCTAAACGTCTGCGGGCTGCAGAATATTCCGAAAAGACAAATGGTATTTACTGAATGTCACTTGTCGTACTTTATATCATTGCCCTTCAGATCTTTATAGAATTTAATTTATACTGTGTGAAAAACAGGAAAAAAATCCACTTCCCAGCAAATGAGCACATCATACTCCCAAACTACGTGTGTCAGTATATACTTACGGTGAATTCAGACCTTCCACCCTCGCACAGAGATGATTGAGCTAGACTGTAAATGCAAGCCAGTAACTGTATTCTTACAGAATATGTTCACATATCTTTTGGTTTGTGAATGACAGAAGTCACTGTCTGCTAAAATAAAAACAGAAAATGGTGGAAATACACAGCAAGTCCTTCAGCATCTGAAAAGACAAAGGACAGGTTAACGTTTGGAGTAGACATCCTTCCTTTGTGGAACAGGAACAGAGGCACATCTACCTGCCAGTACCCAAAATGTTATCCTACCTTTTTTTCAGATGATGACCCATCTGCTGTGTATATCCAGCATTTTCCGTTTTTATTTGTTTTTCAATATTTTCAGATTTTTTCCTTTTTATCTCAGACTGTCCTCAATTGCTTCTACCGTTTGAATTTAACCTTCGTTTTAGTAGTTATGTGTGATATTCCACTATTACTCCACACTATAAGTCAGTCCAGTGTGTATTCTGGCATATTGGTGGTAAATACTCTCGAGAAAATCACATGACATCAAGCATCATCAAATTGGACCATGGGGTCATGACACACTCGAGGTGTACATCTGACTGTTTTTGTCATTATTTGCACATCTGGTTGTGAATGCACACACTTTAATCTTATAACTGGCCAATCTAACCGTGCTCTATTACATGTGTATGTAATTACTTGTATACTGGTCTCCAGCCCATTGGTGGTCTGTAACCCTGAAGTACATGTGTGCACTGGAGTATATATGTGCACTTAAGTCTGGTACAAAGCTTATTTAACGTGACTGCTTGTCACAGATATGTACATGAGTAAGTACCGAGTGAACCACTTTAACTGCACCCTATTACGGTGAGTGTATACTCACGTTTGGTGACTGGCCGGCCGCCGGGTGACATTGCACACTCGATATTTCCTCTTCATTTGTCCGCAGTGAGTCACCTCAACTTTTAAACCTATGAAGGCCAGGACAAAAAGATCATCGAGGACCAGAATACTAGAGATCCCACGATGGCTCAGCTGGTTAAAGAAGTGAGTAGTTGACCATCAAGAACTAAGATTGCGTCCCTTGTTTGGGCTGAGCTGGTTGATTTGAGTTGGGTGCAGGAGGGGAAGAAATCGGTCAGGGCTCCTGAGTGTCATCCAGTGGCCTCTACCGGAAGTGCAAGTGTGGTTGTCCGTCGAGGACAGGAACTGGCTCGCCAGTGATGCATCCACTGGTGAAAAAGCACCCTCTGACACTCACTGTCTGGGCTCACACATGAAAAATGGGCATTTGGACTAGGTACAAGACGACAACCCTGCAGCGTAAATGATCTCTTGCCTCTGGAGACAGGAAAACTCTGCTTGAATAAAGACTTCCCCCAGTGCCTCTAAACAAAAATACACAGTTTGCAACAAAGCTGAACAGGTCCCGTGGGTGACACTTAGTTCGAGTTCACAATCTTGGGTCTGAGCAACAATGCACTTTTGTATACCTTCTGGCAACATCAGGGAATGTTCTGGGCAGATTGTTCAATTAGTAAACCCAAGGTTAAACTGACTGCAGTTTTCCCATTGTTGTCAAATTTTTTTATATATTTCAAAATAAACTGTATTCATAAAATTTGTAAAGGAACATACAATGCAATTTAAGTCACACTTCAAAACAATACGATACAGGTCATACATTTTGCAAAGGTACATACAGTACAAATCAACGGTCCCGGTACAATCAATAATTACGCACCATACATTGTAAATACAGTTCATGGCACAAATCTGCCCCCAGTATAAATGGGGCAAATTCAGGAGCAAATGAATTCCACTATAAGTGTTTCTTAATATAAAAGGACAACAGTGAGTGTGTTTGTTTGCATGAGAGGAGGGGGTGGTGTGGGAGAATGTTCCACTTACCTGATAAGTCATTAACAGCTTTTCAGACAATATACACAGCCTTTTGTTATTCAGTAATGATATCAGGAGGCTACCTGCTAACAGGAAAGCCATTAACACAAATAAATCTCCTCTCCAGTTTGAATATTTATGTTACAGTGTTTGCGCTTTTTAAAAAAAAACTACTGGCAATTCTGTTCTTACAGCGTATGAATGGTTTTGTGGCATGACAGGAATGCTGTTGCACACAAACTGCAGATCTGATGTGCTTTGTCCACTGAATAAAGACACAGAAGACTCAACACAGATGCTGGAAGGCAACTTCAATCTCAGATTATTATTCTCCCATAAGAAATGCCTCACAACTGATTATTTCCTCCTCCCTCCCAATTTCCCACAATACAATGAACAAAAGAATCTGACCAAGCAGAAGCAGCACTATAGAGATGGCAAACTATGCGTAAATGTGCCAAGTTTCAGGTTTTTTTAAAAAAGGGAAGTTTCATGCTGTGGGCATAATCTTTGAAAATAAATCAAACTCTCCCAATCTCTAAATCCCTAATTTGTGTGTGAATGCACAGTGCTATGTTGTAACTGGATTTTCATTACTGCTATTTAAAATTGGTGTGAAACAATCTTTAGTGCAGATTCCACACCATAAATCAAGTCAACTACTTAACATCTTAATTTTGTGTGGGATGATGAACAGGGCAGAGTTGGATTTAGTCCACTTTACCAAACAAACTCACAGAAATTTATGTCTGGACTTTGGCAAATTTGCTGGTGTTAGCTTGGCTCAGTGATGGTGCTCTCACCGTAGTTAAAAGGTACTGATTCAAGCACCCTCCAGGACTTAATCTAGGTTGATGTTTCAGTGGAGTACTGACTGTGTGCTGCACTATCGATGGTGCAGTGTTTCAGATGAGATTTTAAACTGAGGCTCATTCTGCTGGTTCAGGTGGTCAGGTCTTGGGATAGTGGCCCCAAAACAGACTCTCTTGAATTGGCACTGTGGACGTGTTCCTCTGAAATGGCAGCAAAGTGCATTCCAGGGTTAAGACCATGACAAGCTGGCCGTCGCGCATGTGCAGTGTAATTGACGTTGTAACTCCACAACAGACGATGATGTGATATCAGCAGGGCCGATCTGAAAATCCTTGAAGATTGTGCTACAGCTACACAGATCTTTCAGTGGCCAGAGTTAAATCACCAAATGCATAGAGAAGGGGAAAATGGGTCTTCTGGGCCACTTATCTTACCTTTATCTGGCCACTGGCTGTGGGATATCGGGAGTATAGGAGACGAAGCCTGCGAGAGCTGGCAGCCAAAGATCTAAGCTTACACTCCAATGTAGTATTGAGGGGGTGCTGCATTGTCAGAGATGCCATTGTTCAGATGAGACAGTAATCCAAAGCATGCTCAAGTGAATGTAGAAGATCCCATCATGCTATTCAAAGTAGAGTGGGAAGTTCTCCCAGTGTCCTGGTCAACAGTCATCCCTCAATCAACATCACTAAAACAGATTATCTGGTCTTTCATTCATTTGCTGTTTGTAGGACCTTTCACTGTCCACATTGGCTATCACGTTTGCCTATATTACAAGAGTGACTGCATTTAAAAAGTAATCCACTGGTTATAAAATGCTTTGGGAAATCCTGAAGCTATCATAAGGTGCTATATGAATGCAAGATCACTTGTAAAAGCAGCTAGAGGAGCAGGGAGTTCTCCAGGTGTCCTGGCCAGCAATTTCCTCCAACCAACACCTCCATAAATAGACTATCTGGTCACTCAATGCTGTTTGTGGGATTTGCTGTGGGAGAAATAGCTGCTGTGTTCACCTACATAATTGTGACCACACTTCAGGACAAACAACAAAAACAGCAGCCGATGAAACCTACCTTTTATTTCCTTTGTAAAACGCACTCGCTGCGAGTCAGTAAGAGGCTTTGGCTGCTCATCAATGTTCCGTATGTCTAGGACTTCACACATAAACTCAATCACTGGTTGAGCTTTGTAGAAAGCTGTCGCTGACACTGAAATAGAAAAAATTGACTGTGGTCAGTGATTACCATGGTCACTATAATTGACCCAGTGCAACATGCGAGTTTGAAATCAGCTTTTCAGGAGTGACTGGTGAAAACTATTAACACAGATGAGAAAACAAGAAACTACAAAGAAACATTGCAGCAACCGTAAGCATTTTTTAAAACTTGTACTTAGATAGCATCTGTAACGTAGTGAAACTTCCCAAAACACTTCACAAAAGGTGCTAAATAAATGCAAGTTATCACTGTCACGTCATCGACTCATGTGAAGATCCGATGCGACACTGTCAAAAGCAACACGACCAGTCGCCAACCATCTGATGACAGCAGAGACTCAGTCTTTCACGCCAGCACTGCCTGAAAAGGGTGGTGGAGGCAAATTCAATCGTGGCTTTCAAAAAGGAATTGGATAAATACTTGAAGGAAAAAAATTTGCAGGGCTACAGGGAAAGAGAAGGGGAATGGGACTAACTGGATTGCTCTTACAAAGAGCCGGCACGGGCTTGATGGGCCGAATGACTTCCTTCTGTGCTGTAACCATTCTATAATTTTATGATACTTGCAGCTTCTACGGTTGACTTCCAACTATTCTGAGCTAAGTCAGCACCATAGTGTGCTCGCTTCATGACAGAAAACTGCATCATGACTCAAACACACAATGTATTGGATCACCATTTGGGAGCATTTTTTTAAAATGGAAGAATGGTGTACTGTCACGTATCTTCACTCTCCTGTAGGGCTATTGTCTGAGGAAAACAGAACATACAAGTCTATAAGACCAGATCTCCATTTTCCAAATTTGCCTCCAACAGGCCTACAGCAGAGTGGAGACACAGGACAAGAAGTAAACGTGGGACAGTGACACACAGGGACAGATTTGGCATCGCCATCCCCAAAACCTGGGTCAAACTGCTGCAAAATAAAAGCACTTTTAGGTATTCTCACTTTCTCCTCCTACAAAATCACCAGCTTCGGGTGGAGTGACAGGGGGAAAGCCCTATTCTCAGGCCTCTGCCAATCACAATGAGCACAGGCCAAATGACAGCAATGAACACCACAGGATCACTGCCATGAATTTGTCTCATGTGTAGAAATACAGGTATAATTCATATCATTGACACTGGGGCACACTCACCAGCACAGGCTCTGGGATAGGGTCTCTATTGGAACATTAACCTGACCCTTCTCTTTTCAGATGCTGATGGATCAGCTGTGTTTTTGCAAAATTTTCTGTTTTCACATCAGTACTTTGATCCAGACAAGAAACTAGCCCGTAAGGATAAGATATTGCTCTTTTTTGATGGTTATTCAAGATCTGAAGCAAGATTACTCTGTGATGCTATATTAAATTTAATTACTGACCTTTCAACAACAGAAGAGCGTAGACTCCAATATGGACACTTCCAAAATTCAGCTACTAATAGCAATTTATTTTACCATCATTTCATTACTGTAAAAGCAGTTTGAAACTGTGTCTGCGTTGGGAGGGGGTGGAGCGGGGGGAAATGCCACACCAGGATAAGGTGATTAACAGATTTACCAAGTGAGCATATCAGGAGGCTACCTAGCTCCAATATTTTTAATCACTAATAAAAGAAAGTATTCAAAGAAAATTAAAAACACCCAATTTTTAAAAAAATGCTCCTATGACTTTTCTCCCAGGTTGCTTGAAGCAGTGTCCTGGAGATTAATCAATAATTCCTGGAGACTTCAGGATAATCCTGGAAGGTTGGCAAACCTACACCAATGCACAGGCACAGAATAGTAATGCCATGATGTTACTACAAAGATAATGGAAAAGGCTGTGCTGGTGCAACACTGAAATGTCAACATCAAGAGGTGCTGCTGCTACCACCAAAACACATTTACTGGTCCCAGTAAGACTGCAGATAACCAGGATGACCCAGTGCAAAACCGTTTTTCCTCAATGCTGGTCTAAAAAAAACCTCAGCGGGTTTACGTTGATGTGAGCACTTTGGAAAACCAATGCTACAGGAGACAGCAGCCGAAAAGTAACATAAAAGTGACTTAAAGGAATGTACAGGACCAGAAGGGATCACTGCAGCTTAATCTGGCCAGTTGCTTCCGAACATTGTCATCTGATGGCAAAAGCACGCCTCCTCCCTCCACTTCAAAAAATAGATAAACCTCTTGCCAGGGTATAGTTCCACAGATGCTGTTCATTCTCTGGCAACTCGTGTGGCCATTCTTCATGTGACAGCTTGGGTAAGTTACTGAACCACAGGATGTGCATTGCATTTTAAAAAAAAAGACAATCTGACCTTCACTAACCAGTTAAAGAACAATCAATCAATTTAACTGTTCAACAGAAAAGAAAATACATTACCATCGATGTTCAACATCATTTTCCACATGGCAGGTCGGACAGACTGATGGAACCCAAACCAGACCTCCCTGCCCCCACCCAGCGGGTGATAGTAACCCTCAGGTGGAGAAAAGAAAGAGCGACCAACAGGAGTATACCTGAAATTGAAGAAAGGGGTTATTGATCTGATTAATATTATTTGATTTGTATTGTACAACGGGGGCGTCCAAACTGGGGTCTTGGGCCCACATGACCCCTCCCAAACCTTTGACGCCCAGGCAACTCATTCCTACTTGTGCTTCTCATTCACTGCTTCGTCCCGTTTGAATTTTGTAGACAATGAACACCTGAATGCTGTTCTTAGCACTGTTGCCTCATGAAACCGTAAATCAGAATGCCAAGATTCACTGGTATCAGAAACTGGAAATGAATGGGAAATGGATGGTTCAGCTTGCCCTTGACCAAAACAAAATAGTGGATCTAACACGGTTATCAGCAGCTATCTGGCATTCAACCGTATTTAACATTGCAGGATCCTGAACAACTAAAACTTAACTTTTTTGTTCTGCTACACAAAGAAGCAGAATAAGCTTCTTGCCAGATTGGTTTTCCCATTATCCTAATCAATGGGTCTCCCTAAATCTTGTGCTCTAATTCCCAATTATAGAAGTTATTGTACATTGAAGCAAAATTTGATATGGTTCTCAGATGAAGTTGGCTGAATTTAGTTTCTGAATGATTATTTGGAAAGAAACATTCCAAAGACCAACCACAGCACTGCAACACTTAGCTCAAACCATCTGCAAATACTCTGTAGATGATAATTGCAGGAAAACACTGGAAAATGCATATAAAAATGAATAGAAACATTAATGTAGGTCTGTAGTTGGAAGGGCACCCTCATTCATTCCTAGAAATATTAACAGCCGTACAATCCCAGAAGCTCCAGCTCAGAGCTTGCTGGGCCTGTCCAATGGAAAGGAGTTGAATAGGCTGGCACAACTCTCGTTACGAGCTGCAAGAAGATGCAACCCGCTCTGTGATGAGAGTGCAGTCTTTCCATGTAACAAATGTAGCTGAAACATCAGGGTGGACACCTGTCGATCAGAACAAGTGATGTTTGGCCTTTACCTGGAACTGGGGAAATGCCAGGCTGTCTGGAGCCCCTTCTTAGAGGGTTACTCAGCACAAACAATCCCCTAGCACAGCAACTCACCCACTGCCTTTGAGGGGCGCCAACTCTAAACATGACCACCAGTATGCAGGTCTTTGCCCAATATCCTCAGCCTAACCAACCCCAGGAATTCAAGGTCAAACAAGCTGCACCATTCCCCCCAAACCACCTTGTTCTCAATGCAAGCACACTTGCCCCAAGAAGCCTGGATATGTCAATGCATTCTTCCTGCAGATACCAGGTAGTCAGTTGCACAGTAACTTGATAAAATATCTAGGAAAATGTAGAATTTCATAAAATGTCTGAATTTACCACTAAATATACAATGTCCTCACAATGTGTGTGAATGTACACCTATAGGCGTAATGGCTTCATAAAATATGAATGTACTTTATTGACACCCCATAAAAGCAACATTAATGTAAACTCTAGGAGGAAGGTTGGAGCTTTATTTTAATGAACAATTTATTTTGCTTCACTTAACGCTTAAGTAATCGATTAAATTTCAATATCTGTAAAAATTTATAGACCATTAACACCAGTATGAGAGAAAACAAATGCTTATTTTAAACACTGACATATACAGTGCTTTTTTTCTAACTTGGCATTAACTTACTTGCCTTAACAAGCATAAAATCAATACAACAGAAAATCAAAAACAAATATTCAAACCGCTGGCTGTTATATATATTCCTTCTGATATATCACCAACAGAATGTTAGATTACCTCATTGATGCCAGGTGCCTCATAGCGACATCCAGTGCTTGAACGGAGTCTAAAGGAACCTGGATTCGACCACTGACGAGAGCTTCATGCAGCAGCCTCCAGCTCACCACCGCCAGCCATTTAATGGAAACCTTAAAAATCCGATCTTTTCCTTCACCAGGGATGGTCACCTCAAAGTCAACCTTACATTTAAAAAAAAACAAACTGGTTAAGCCTCAATGGGAAGCTTCTTCGCTCTGGAGCGGATTTCCCAAAGGAAGCTTAAAAAAAACACTGACTGACCATGCAGACAGAACGCAGCAAATTTCATGGGACTTCTATATTGAACTAGCAACATTGGGAGAACAACACTCAAGCAACACCCATGCCTCACTCTCCCTGTTTGGCATAGGTTGGCGAAAAGAATGATGCAAACAAAACAGCTTTGTGTTGATGGTTTTCTGACTAGCTCTGATTTTACAGAATGCACAAAAAATGAAATAAAACTGATCTTAAATACTGAATCCAAAACCGGTTCTGTTCAACTGCGCACTTGCCCAATGATGCATGCAGACGCACAGAACCAGCACACCATGTTTAGTGGGCCGGAAGAAGGGGCGCCCAATTGGAAACTCTGGGTCGACAGAGATTGTTTCATTGACAGTAGGAATACCATGTTTGCAATCAATGGCACTCCTTAAAAGAATGAAAATGTTGCTAGATCAGGTGATCATACATATCATCTACACTAACAACTTTCATTTATATAGCACCTTTAATATAGGAAAACATCCCTAGGCCTTTCACAGGAGCGTAATCAGACATCAATTGACACCAAGCCAAAGCTTGGTCAAAGGGGAGGATCTTAAAAGGAGGAGAGAGAGGCGGAGTGGTTGAGGGAGGGAATTTCAGCCTATACAGCTGAAAGCACAGTCACCAATGGTGGAACGAATGATGTGGAGGTGCACAAGGGGCCAGAATTTGAGGAAAGCAGAATTCTCAGAGAGATGTTGGGCTGGAGGAGATTACAGAGGTAGGGAGTGGGGAGGCCATGGAGGGATTTGAACACAACGATGAGAATTTTAACGAAGGTGTTGGCGGATCGGGTGCCAATGTAGGTCAGCGAGCACAGGGGTGACGGGTGAGCTGGACTTGGTGCAGGTTTAGATATGGGCAGTACTGTTTTGGATGAGCTCAAGTTTATGGAGGTTGGAAGATGGGAGGCTGGCCAGGACAGCATTGGACTCGTCGAGCCTGGAGGTAACAAGAGCATGGGTGAGGGCTTCAGCAGCAAGTAACCTGAGGCAGGGATGAAGACGGTAAATGTTACAGAAGTGGAAGTAGGCAGTGATGGAGAAGATATGGAGTTAGAGGCTCAGCTTAGGTTACAAATAGTCTGGGTGGGGGATGGAATTGGTGGCGATGGAATGGAGTTTGTGGTGGGGGCCGAAGACAATGGCTTCAGTCTGCCTAATGTTTAACTGGAGAAAATTACAGCTCATCTAGGACTGGATGTGGGTCAAGCAGTCGGACAACATAGAGGCAGTGGAGGGTCAAGAGAGGTGCCGTGAGGTAGAGCTGGGTATCATCAGCGTACATGTGGAACCTGACGTCATGTCTTTGGATGATTTCACCGAGGGGCAGTATGTAGATGATGAATAGGAGCGGCCAAGGACAGACGCTTGGGGGACTCCAGAGGTAACGGGGAAGGGGTGGGATGAGAAGTCATTGCAGGAGATTATCTGGCTATGACAGGATAGATGAGTGGAACCAGGCAAGGGCAGTCCCACTAATGGTATAAAATCCTTAGTCTAGAATAGCTCGGTTGGGCTACATTGCACTGTATAGCACTGAGCCGTGCAGATCAGGAAGGTCCCTAGGTTCTATCGCTAACCTGTTTTTGGGATGTTTTTCTAAGTTAAAGACGGTACTTAAATGCAGGCTGTTGTTGAGTTAGTTGATCCAGCCATCGACAGTTCACTTCAGCATCTGTGGAGTTGGGAGAGGAAATACAATTAGCAGAGTTCTCACTCTTAATCACACTGCAGTGTCCTCCCACTGCTGCATATGTTGTGAATGCCGGGTGCAAGAATAATCAGGTTCTGCTCTGGTGATTCTTACAATTAGTTGCTGTCCAGGATTACACAAGAACACTTGGATGAGATACCACCCTCTGTGAAACTGCATCACTGCTAAATCACCTCAGCTGAGGTAAATTATATAAAAAAAAGTTCTGAGGGAAGACTATCCTGAGAACTACAACAATACTGGCACATGTTTTGCAGGAGTGCTTGATGGATATTGAGCAGCAGTGAGAACCCAAGCTGCTTTTTTTCCCCACTCTTTAGGTTGGAAATGCCAACGGCGTTATCCCTCGATCAATCAACTCAGGGATCGAACATGGGACCTTCCTGGTTTATATGGCTTAGTTCTACATGAGGCAATTGGGGGAGCTTTTTTTTCCCCCAAATGAAAATAGATATTGAGTTCCCATTGGTATACAAAGATGAAAGAATTTACCCCCTTCTTAACAAGAGATAAACAGCATTTTCTCATACCCGATCCTGTCCAATTGGTAGTAGTGTTGCTGTGTAAATATTCTTTTTCCCATCATACACTGGCTTTCTGTCTCCAAAGATCTGAGGTTTGAAATGTTGAACCATGTACTCCACCACTTCCCTGCAAAACAGACATGTTGAGAAGATAAGCCTGACTGAGATTCACACAAGCGTTTCTTTTGTCTATTTTATTTATCTTCCTCTCCATGTGATGCGTGCTTTTTTATACCCCAATCTCATCTAAAAAGGCACATTGGTCAATATTTAGTCATTGGAGGCATGTTTAGCAATGTGTGATTTTTCTCTTGTTATCAGGGCTGCAAGAATTGACACAGGCATCACACTTGGGACTGGATGGTGAGTGCGAGGTGGACCTGTGACTTGCACCCACTGTTGCTGGGCTGTGAAGCATGTGGTCCTTATGGTAGATTATCAAGTCTTATGTGTCAGTGAAGTGAGAGATAACAAAAACAAGTGAGGAAGTGGAACAATTGTATACTTTTCAGCAGCAGTCACTGAATAGCAATGGAATCACTGGCCGTTTTCTCCCACCTGGCTAGCCTAGGAAGTGGCAGCTTCAAATACTCACATCAGGCATAGACTGAATTCAGTGCAAAACTCCTTAATTTGTCACCGCAAGTAAAACAACCTTAAAAGAGCATTTCTCCTACTAAAGTAACTTGACATTCATATTTTTTGAATTTTCTACCCTCATGCTTCTTAGACTAAACTGCCGAATTAGTTCTAAATTGGAGATCACATTGCTATTGTGAATTAATATTCATTAGAAGCTGGTTTGGAAACTGCTAAAACTGGTTTCTAATCAGCCAGTTTTGAAAGTGTAGCACAGTTAATAAGGACATTTTTTTTAATATAGGAAATGATCTCAAGCGCCAACAGATTACAAATGCATTTATAATCACTACTAATAGGAGGCTCCATGCAATTAAATAGGACAATTTTATTTCCACCATAGTATCCCCAATTAGCCACAACTGTATGATTTTTCCTCCCCAAAGCTGCAACTCTTATTCACAAACATAAATGCCAAACAATGTGACCTGACCAATTTTTCATTTTACAAATGCAGGAAACATTCAAAAAATAATTAGACTAATTTTAAATGTTATAATTTTAAAAAAATCTTATGAAAAGTAACGAAACATGACATGCTGCAATCAGGCAAATCACAAGAGCACAAATCACAATAAACATTATTTACATGCTTTTCAAATGTATTTGTGCAGTTGAATTTTACATGGTTTCTACATTGAACAGGGAGCTATAAATAATACACATATTAATGCCAGTGTGAAACTGATTTACAAATGCATTTGGTATTGACCTGAATCTGTAAGGAGCTCAATGAAGGAGAGGCACTGACATTTTCCCATCTGCTATTAATGTTGCTCATAATTGACCAGCAGAGGGAATAATTCCAAGTCTGATCATGAAGTTACTTGGCTTTTGTGTGGATGTTTCATCGAGTGATCATCCCCAAAAATGCACGGTAAGGAGGCAGGAGCAACACGTCCAGGGATTAAAATTTTTGATTTAGTTATCAAGAAAGCCGTGTGCACTATCACCGCCTATAGACGTACATGTGCTAAAATTGTGAATGTCTGGTCAGGAGACAACCAAACCATCTACTGTGCTGCTGGGCTATAGTTATAAGATTATTTTACAAGACAACAATTCTGCTTGATTTATTCATATCACTGCAATAAAATGTACTCTGGGCTTATTTCATGGCATTTTGCACTGGGGAAACTACATTAAACCATTAAACAGTTCTCACAGTGTCCTGGACATTAAGATAAGACAGTGAGTGTAATCTATATCGCCAACAAAAACGAAAGACCTTTTCCCAAGTCTTTATATGGTACAATTATTCTGGATTGTCAGGCTGACTGATTGATACCTGTTTACTCTCCGTGGACACTTGTCTGGCTTTATATCCACCTCGTAATGGTAAACATCGATTTTCGGAATATCAACTTCGAAGTAGTTGGCTAGTAGTTTAATCGGCTTGCCTACTGTTCCTATCCCTGGTCGTCGTGGTGCCTGGAACACCTGCTGCAGAGGTGGCACATATGGGCCAACTGCTGCTGAAAAGATACGAGAGGAAAGTTTGTAATCCTTCAGCGTCTGCAAACAACAAACCTTTAAAACAGAATACAGATGGTATGTTACTAAGTTAATCACAATTGTCCAGGAGAACCAAACAGGTATGTCACAATCCTCTGTCCGTTACCACAGAAGCATTAAATTGGCCGTTTTCTTTTTGGTGATTTCTTTAATCCTATTACTTCAGACTAGTGTATGTGCTGAAACTAGAAAAGCTCATTGCTCTTGAAGAGTCAATCAATTCGTCATCACATCTATACATTCCTGGTTGTCTAAAAGAGTTAATAACCAAAATGGCACTGATGATGGGAAAGAACATTACTACTGGTCATTACTAACCATCAGTTGAGGAAATCAAAGTTTTTAAAAAAAACTTAATTCAGTTGAAACAATGCTTGAATTAAAATTATGGTAGAGCTTTTTCAGCGATTTGTCACCACTGTATCAAAAACGTTTTCACACTAAAGCTATAGTGCTGAGTCCTGTTCAAGAACCTCAAAATCCATTGTACCACAGCTTTCAACTGTACAAAAAAAACTTCCAGTAGCTGGACCAGTCCAATGTAATTTTCATTATAATGATGCAACACTAAACTCGCAAATCCGGGAAGGCTAAAACAAATTGGCTAATTTGATGTTTACACCATAAAGAGACTGTGTGTTAGATATTCTTGAGAGCCCAAATGGGAGAAATGTAATATTTAGCATGGTCACAAATGTTATAACAATATTTTTGATTGTTAGACTGCAATCAAGGGATATGGGGATCAGGTGGAAAAGTGGAGGTGAGGTTGAATGATCTGACTGAATGGCGGAGCAGGCTCGAGGGGCCGTATGGCTTACTCCTGCTCCTGTTAATAATTCAATAAGAAATATTAGGACACAAGTACTGACAGTTAGAAATTGGAATGGTGCTCCTGTTTGAGGCAGTGTCTTGGAGCAACACCTCAACCTCCTGCTGTTCATCCCAATCTTGTTTGCTCCTTGTCGCTGTACAGTTGATGCTCAGACCACTTTGTTTGCACTGATCTTTTGGATTTGCCCTTCACACTACCGTCTTTGCTGTCCTTGGTCCCTGGGTTACACTCACACTGCTCCATGCTCCTCTGCTGGTCCACATTGCTAACACCTGAGGCCACGACACACTTGCGCTGGACCCTGGGATCAACCTCTGTTGAACCCTGGTTAACTGTTCTTCCTCAGGTCTCTGAATCCACTGTACAACTTCCACCAGTGCCTCAGTTGATGCTCGACCCCAATAGCTCTTTGATCCACACCCTCTCCACTACTGATTGCAAACCTGGACATTGGTTGGTGGCTGCTCCAAAATGACCTCAATATTGCCTACATGTGGACTTCACGCTACAGCTACCTGGCCCTCAGATTTTAAATTCTGGACTGTTTCAAATTGTCTCCTTCATATCCTCTGCTTACAACCACGACACGTAACTTGATCTGGCATGAGCCTCGCTGGGCCTCGCTCTCCTCTGCCAAAACTGCCCTCTACTTTAAAATTATCCTGAAGAGCAAAGATAACTTCAGGCTACTTCACTACTACCAATGGCTTTCTTAAGCCCTGATGTGGAGATGCCGGTGATGGACTGGGGTTGACAAATGTAAGGAATCTTACAACACCAGGTTATAGTCCAACTGTTTTATTTGAAAATCAAAAGCTTTCGGAGGCTTTCTCCTTCGTCAGGTGAGTGTACACTCACCCGACGAAGGAGGAAGCCTCCGAAAGCTTGTGATTTTCAAATAAAACAGTTGGACTATAACCTGGTGTTGTAAGATTCCTTACATTTCTTAAGCCCCTCATCCCTGCCCCGTCCACCCTCATGTTCATCAATATGTGAGGAGCTCACGGATTTCTTCATCACTATGATAGCAGCCATCTATTCAGTTGCCTCTGTTGCATTTCCCTCCCCTCCTTTTTGCCCACCAAGTCAAACCTTCCTCAGTCCCCTTCTCTTTGTTTATCAAGTCATTCCTCTCCCCAATACCCTTTCTACCCTAGCCCAGAACCCCTGCCTCTTTGTAGGTTCTCTTCCTTCTCACACCCCACACTGTGCCCTGAGCTCTTCTCACCAATGAGACCACTGCTGACCACCCCAACTTCCCTTGCTGATCCCCATGCCAGCTAACATTGTAAATAGCTCCCCCTCCCTTTCAAAACCACCCCCATCATGCCTTCCTCAAAGCACCCACTCGCGACCCCTCTGCCCTCACTAACTACCGCCTATCTCCGACCTCCATTTCATGTCCAAAGTCCTTGAATCTGCCTCCCAGATTCTTCAACCTGATTCCTTGCAACTCCAATCAGGGTTCCGTCCCTCCCACAGAACCGAAACAACCCAAGCCACAAGCAACAATCTGTGACCGTGGTGCATTATTCCTCCTCACCCTCTAAGCAACTTTCAACACGATTGACCACACCACCCTCTTCCATTGCCTCTTGTCTGTTGACCAGCTTGTTGGGACTGTCCTCACTTGGTTCCACTTGACTGTATCTAGAGCAATGGCTTCTCTTCCTACCCCCACACCGTCACCTCGGGAGTCTCCGAAAGATCCTCGGCTCTCTCCTCTTGCTCATCAATATGCTGCCCCTTGGCAACGACATCTGGGTCAGCTTCCACATCTATGCTGATGACACTCAGTCCTAACTTTCAAGATCTCTGGAGTGCCCCTGCGCTGTCAGACTGTTTGTCCGACCACACGATGGTGGGATGAGCTGTAACTTCCTTCAGCTAAACATTGGCAATACAAAGCTATCATCTTCTGCCTCTGGCACAAATTCTATACCTTCTCCAGCCACTGCATCAGGCTGAACCAGACTGTTTATAACTTCAGCACCCTGTTCAGCCCTGAGCTGAGCTTCTGGTACATCTTCATCGCAAAGACCGCCTACTTCATTAATATCACCCACCTCCACCCTTAGCTCAGCCCATCTGCCTCAAACTCCTGCATTCTTTTGTCCAGATTCGATTAATTTAAGGCTCTCCTGGCCAGCCTCCAATCTTCCAGAAACTTCAAGGTAATGGAGGGCTGCTTCTGGATCAAGTGGAAACCTGGGGAATGAATTTTAAATTGCTTTGATATTTGGTGCTTCTGTAATTTGGGTTGCAGGAGAACATGACCATGTGCCGGCTTCTCACGTTTACATTGCCTACATGAGCTCCTTTGTCTCAACAATCGAATCATAGCTCCCCCAAGACGCACTATACCATTAGGGAATTATTTAACTCTGAGGCCACCACACCAATGTCTGACCATCAAGCCAAATGATTTACGGATTTCATGCAAAATTGCGTTCCAAACACACTCGTAAATCCTTTAATCTCATGCAATAAAAACTGAATTTGGGACTTAATCACTAAACTATTGGCTCAAATTATAAATGGACAGAATAAAACAAAGCAATCACTAAACACCCAGTAAATATAACCAAAGCCCTTTAATAATGAAACTTGTCATTCAGTCCATGCTCCCCAGGAACCCACAAATAGGCGCTTGCAGCAGGGATCACTGAAGACCAATCAGGTATGGGAACCTCAACTAAATTTCCCCCTCCAGCCTGGGGATACGGAGGCAAATTGCAGCATCTCCACTGCAGATTCAGATAAGATTTGCTAACTCAGTAAAAAACGAGAATCTAAACTGAAACCTTGAGAACGGCCCAGTGAGCAATTAGCATTCACCATTCCCTAACTTTTTTTTATTAAAGAATTTATTTCCTTATTCATTTTGCCAATGCTTTAGGTTTGTTATTCATTGTCTTTTCCAGTTTTCCCTCTATATATGTCTCTCAAGTCACCAAGATCATATATTTCCACATCTAAAATATCAAATGCCATGGTCCCTCTGTCACTGAAGCCCTCACCCATGCATTTGGCACCTGTCCAATCATCGCCTGCCAACTTCACCCTACATAAATTCAGATTCCTCCAAAATTTAATTGCCTCCATCCTATTTCAGAACAAGTTCCACTCAACTGTCCTTGATGATCTCCACTGGCTCTCCACAGGCCGGTGTTTTAAAAATCCATTGCCCATAGACAAGTACAAAGCACAGCAAGAAACATTTGAAAATCTACTGATGCTTTCAGTAATCTCAGTAGAGTGTGAGAAAAATATTATGTAACTGAACCTAATTAAATGATACCATCCGATGCAAAGGAGAATGGCCGGAAAACATTGCGCTCAGCTTCAAAAACATTTTACACAGAGGATTATGAAGATGCCATAATCTTAATCAGTGTCCGAGGTATGTAGGTCTTTGCCACAGCTTAGTGTGTCAACTTGCCTCTGTTGGTAGCAATGCACTTCTGGGTCAGGAGAATGGTGGATCAAACCTCACACCAGGACTGGAGCACAATTTAAGCAGACAGTCCAACACGGTACTGTGCTGTATTATCCTTCAGATGAGATGTTAAACCGAGGCTCTGCTTGCTTGTTCAGATGGACATCAAAGATCCTCTGACACTGTTCAAAGAAAGCCGGGAATTCTCCCAGGCCAATATTTTCTCCCAACCAAAGCCACAGAAAAGATGAACTGTTTATTTAGTTTATTGTATATGAAGTGGGTTGAGGTGCTATTTAAAAACGCAAGTATTTATTTTGCTCTGAAGACTAACAGTCATTCGTAAACATCTAGGAATCCAATCCAGTTAAGAGGATCCTGTCAGGCACCATCTGCAAGTTGGCTGCTACAAAAGGTAATATTCCAGGAAGGTTGACTTCTTTAAGTTCACCGCAAAATCCACACTGTCTGAGAAACCAGTTCAGCTTTGGTGAACATAACCAGGTGAGTAAATTGCTGATACGAAAGGTACACCACTTTGCAACCTAATGAGGTGCAGATGTGCAATGATCACAGCTGAAGACGCTGAGCTGAGAGAGTGAGCTGAAAGGTGGCAGATACCATCATCCAATGCCTAAGAAATGACCAATTCAAAAGGCACCTGACCTGAATGGTAATTGTGAGCAGATTGATCATCTGGAACTTAAAATATTTGTTCAGCCTTTGAGAACAACAGGTCGAGAACTCCCATCTTTTTAGAGCAATTCTGAAGCAGCAGAAATAAAGCCCATTTCCCTCTACCAGCCTGAAGCACTTCCTCAGTAGTATGGTCACACAAAAGACCACGCAGTGAGACTGATGACAAAATACCCTCAAGTACAAACAGGATGCCATTTACATTTAATGGTATGGTATGGTTTTAGTGGTGAAGGCCTCCAAATCGACCAGTGAAACAGGTGAATAAAGAACCATATTGAGCTGGTGCAGTTTTCCAAGCTGAATGTTTCCTGACCCCTAAAGCTTCCCATGGAGCAGCACGGTAGTGCTCCCGTATCTTGGATCAGCAAATTGGCTCCTGACAGGGACCCAAATTACCTGGCCTCCATGAAGAGGAATAAAAGCAAAATTGGAACGTCTTCTGCTCCAACTTTATACTGCTTACCTGGAGAATGCTCAATACTGACTCATCCCTTCTCTCAAGGGTATGTTGGTATTGATATGCTGATTAGGCAGATTACAAAATGCAACTCAAAAACCCAACTACTTGCTTTTAAAAAAAATCTGTTTAAAATCTTGTAATACTTTAACTGTTCCAAACATTAAAACCACTTACTGAGATTTTAAAGAAAATCTCAACCATAATTCAGCAATGTTAATGCTATAAATATTGTAACAAATTACAAATTCAAAATTCTATCAATCCCAACCTTAAAGAGTGCATTATAACCCCCATAATCTGCAACTATCATTTCATTTTAAAAAAAGTTTTAAAGTTTTATTTTACACAAGAAGTTTACGTGATCTCAGAACATGATTTCATACACATTTTACAATACTTACAGGTAAGTGCAGTGAGGTCAAACACAGTTACACAATTTTATGCATTACGACAAGGAGTGCCCGGTGACATCTCTAGTCAGGGATGCTGGGTTTTTTTTGCAGCAGCCGGTGGTGGGGGGAGGAGGAGAAATACAATAGGTTACAGGAGTAACAGATCCTTGTTGGCATCGTAGAGTCTCACTCCTCAGCAGGTTGCTTTGGGAGCAGCCCGGTTGTGGAAAGCTGGCCCATAGGAAGTGCCCCCAAATCCCAATCCTTTTCCAGCTCCACATGAGCTTACACATTACTCTCTCGAACTGACAGATGACCCACATGTTTAGATCATGTTTACTGTCGGGGGGGGGGGGGGGGGGGGTTGGAATGCATCATTGTTGGTAATCCCATTGTTACAACTGCAGGTTGTGAGGCCCAACCTTCATGCCTCCTTCCAGTCTTTCTGAGAGTAGGTGGAGAGTCCTAAGTTGCGGCCCAAGGAGCCACGTGCGTTGTGAGCTGCAAAGGTGGGACAGTATCGAGTAAAGGCCTACATTATAGGGTGACTCGGTGTTGCAGAGTTCCTTCTGGTGGGGATGGTTTGCACTGGAATTTACAGAAGAAGCAAACCTCAATACAGCAGAAAGCAGTAATGTTGGGTGATATGAATTTATTGGCCAGCTGTTAGATGGACATGATCCAACCCATTCTTATGCCACACCTTGAAGCCAATGGCACAGAGATCTTCTGATAGGTTGCTGTTGCACTACAGTGGATCAGTGCACTGGTACTATCAATCAGTGTTTGCCAGTTACCTTAAAAGTCTCCACTGTCAGTGCTATGATGGGGTGCTTCCATGCACCCATTGGTCTTTAAATGAGAGTTTTTGAGGGGTAAAGTGCATAGTGGAACTGATAGAGTGGTACAACCTCCAAGCCAAGCAAAAAGTTTTGTGGGGAGGCTTTAATTCCAGGTAATGATACCCTGAATTTCAGCGTAAAAATTTGGACAGCCAAGCCCACTTTATTTGGAGAGTTGATGCTGTCTCAAATATATTCTTGACCACCTTCCTGCCAGAGAAACCTGACGATATGCTGGAATAGCTAGGCCATAATGCAGATGGGCAGCATCTGACACATGCCCTCCCTCTGAGTAGTTGAGGTTGTAGCCCAAGAGCTGGCCAAATGATTTGATGGTCTCAAAGATGCTGGGAATGAGGTGTTGGGGCGTGTGATATAGATCTGGATTTCACCCACAGAAGAATGTTTTGTGCCCCACTCCACTGATGTAAAGTTCAAATGTACAGGGTTTTATTCTTAAGGCCACAGTTATGGACATGGCCAAGCTACCTGGACTGGTGGTGGAGGGGAATGCTAGTGAGGCATAGTCATTTTTTCCCCTTGTGCCTCTGAAGCACCTTGGTACTTTGTTTTCTACATTAAAAGGCACTATATAAAATGTAAGTTGTTGTTTATTGTGCTCAGTGCATCTACACATACATATTGCCTCTCAACATCATTACCTTCAAGCATAAGAAATAGGAACAGGTATAGACCATACGGCCCCTCAATCCTGCTCCGCTATTCAATATAATGATGGCTGATCTTCTACCTCAACTTCACTTTCCTACCCTCTCCCTTGCCTGCCTTAATGTCCCAAAAATCCATCGCTCTCAGTCTTGAATATATTCAATGACTCAGCACCCACAGCCCTCTGGGGTAGAGAATTCCAAAGATTCACAACCCTCTGAGTGAAGAAATTCCTCCTCATCTCGGTGCTAAATGGCCGACCCCTTATCTTGAGACTATGACCCAGAGTTCTAGACAATCCAACTCCAGGGGAAACAGCATCTAACTTGCCCCCTCAGAATGCTTTACATTTCAATGAGATCACCTCACTCTTCCAAACTCCAGAGACTATAGGCCTCTTTTACTCACTCTCTCTTCCTAGGACAACCCTCTCATCCCAGGAATCAATTAGTGAACCTTCGTTGCACCCCCTCTAAAGCAAGTATATCCTTCCTTAGGTAAGGAGACTAAAACTGTACACAGTTGTGGTCTTACCAAAGCCCTATATAATTGCAGCAAGACCACCTTACTATTAGCCTTTATCGCAAGGGGGTTGCAGTATAACATACTATTTGCCTTCCTAATTGCCTGCTGTACCTGCATGGGGTCAGCTTCCATACGCATGCCAACAACACACAGCTTTATCACCTTTGAGTTCATAACTGTAGGAGTGCTAGCTGGCGGTCGTTTCGATTAAGTCATAGACAAGCCAGAACTTCTTTCAGCAAAATACTGACAAGACAGTAGCCAGTTTTGTTTGACAGAACCTCAATGTCTTTGCCTGAATCAATGGCTTTCCCTGGCTGTTCACACAGGCTCAAATAGTCAATGTACAGACATGGGGTTCTACTCATCTCAAAGTGAATCTTATAACCCCACATCCAGTCCACCACCACCACGATCGCATAAGATTTGAAATATCATCTGGCATCTGCTGAAACTCTCACTACTTCTTCAATGGGCTTCTGAACTCCACCTAGCACCAATGCCAACTTGCATTCTGCCCAATTCTCGCTTATCCATTACACCTGTCCCCATCCCTCCAATCCATTGCTTTCAAAATCCTCTTCCTGGTCTACAAATCCCTCAATTAACTTGGCTTCACCTTACCTTGGCACCCTTCTCCGACCATACGCTCTCAGTGTCCGTGTGTCTGCGCAGCTGCGTCCGTGTGTGGGGGGAGAAAGAATCAAGAAGGGGGGAAGCCAGAGTCCTTCTTCTGATTATCAAAGTGTACGTGGACATCAGACAGGGACAAGATCAGTCTCAGGTGGCATATCCTCTGTGATTCAATCGCCCACCAACACTCAGTCTAGGCTCACACATGAACACCTGGGTAAGGCACCATAGTATTTTCAGTGCCATACTGTACAACAGCACAAGTTACACCATTTCCACTAAAAGAGGGATGAAAAAGGAAAACACACAAGTGGATTCAAAGCTTCATATGGTGTCCTTTGAACAGTTGTAAGTGAGTTTAATTTTTTGCACTTCTGATGGAGTGAGGAAAGAATGCCCCTTTAAAAATTCAAAAATAAATTCAACCAGCACCGCTACTTATCAAAAAGTTTAAACAAAATAGCTCCAGACTGGCTGCAATATATATTTAGGTATTCACTGCTCAATTTCCGACTTGGTAGAAGCAGTCTCTACTGCATAGCGTTTTGTGAAGAAAAGACATTTATAAGATAAAATATATTAACTTTTACATTTGTGCTGTAAATAAAAATGAACAAAACTACACAACAGCCAGAGCAGGAGTGAGCATTTTCCAATAAACACAATCAGCTGGTGAAGGAAGCCAGTTTACAGCTTCAGACTGCCGTGGGGCAGGCTTTCCCTCTTGGCTCCTGGATACAGGGGTCACACATACTTCACCTCTCCATGGCAGAGGCAGCTAAACTCACACTTTGTTATGGAGATTCGAATGGTGGGACAGGGGCCGTGTGTCCCTCAGACACAATGCGCTCACTCAACGATGCAAAATCTGCTCTTCATTAGAAATGCAGCAGCTTGGGACACCAAGTAGTTGTTCACACGCTGCACTGGCCTCCGCGCATTAAAATCCTTGTGTTACTCGCAACCCCCAACAATGTTTTTTTAAGAAACCCTTTTACTCTCACCCCTTGGATGAGAACTTCTAGTCTGAATAGCAATAAAATGTGTGAGAGGGAGAGAGAGCGAGAGAGAGAGAGAGAGAGAGAAAATTCCACATGCAGAAAAATCTAAAATCATGGACTTCAGTGTGTTAAGAAACATTTTTATCTTTTTACTACATTTTACAATTATTGTCACCTTTAAATTAAAAAATGTCCAAGGCACTGTCCAAGGCCGGAGAAATTAACTGGATAAAAGGGATAAAGGAACAGACACCAGGCAACGTTAGGAGAGGTTATCAAAAAAACTTGGTCGAAAAGATGGACTTTTAAAGGGGTTGTTAAAGTTGTAAAGAGAAGCAGAGACAGAGGGAGTTTCACAGAATGGGACCAAGGCAGCTGAAGGCCGTCACTAAGGAAAACAGGGATGCACAAAAAGCCAGTCAGAGGACCAAAGAGTACGAGGCGGGACACAAAGCTGGAGGAAGTTGCAGAGATAGGGTGGGGTGAGATTGTGGAGGGATTTCAAGACAAGAATGAGTATTTTAAATTCAATGCGGTGGGGGACAAGGAGCCAACGAAAGTCTGCAAGGACAGGGGTGATGGGCAAGCAAGGTTCAGTAGAGGACAGGATGTGAGCAGCTTGGTTTTAATTGGAGTTTATGGAGGGTGGAGGGACTGGATGCTGGCACGAACATTGGAAAAAAAAAATCAAACCAACCTGGTGGGTGCTGACTATCTGCATTGCCTTCATGAGGAAGCTGGACCGGTTCTTGACTGGGGCAGAGATTGCATCATATAGAAGGCAAGGGTCTTTATAAATAACACTGGGCTGGTTTTGATCATCTGAGGGGTCAGAAAGGAATTTAAGAGTAATTTATACCTTATTGGCCCTAGGTTTTTTTCTCTTTTTCATTACGTCTCCCAGGAGATTATACGGCTGTGGGGGACGGGCGAAGGAAGTGTTTAGTCGCAATGCTCCAATCATCATGTGTGGGGTAGGCTTGATGGACCAACTTGGTCTTTTCCTGCCCATCAATTCCATATGATCACATAATAGATAGATCCCTCGAGATATTGAGCCAACGATTGGCTATCAAAAAAGCCAGTGGGATGTTATTTGCGCAAAAAGAGAAATGAGTCAAACAAATGAGTCTTGCCATTATACAGACCATTGGCCAGGTCCTACCTTGAGAACAGTGTGGAGTTCTGGAACCCACAACACAAAAGGACGTAGCAGAAAACGCAAGATGATAAAGGCCTAGAGAATAAGACATAGGAGAGGGCCAAAGAATTCGGGCTTTTGTCATTGTTGGAGAGGAGACAACGGAGTCATATAATTGAGGTCTTCAAATTTCAGGGAAGTGATCAGTCAGGGCTCTTCATGTTAAGCATGAGCTCGCAAAATGAGGGGACATGATCCTAATCTGAGAAGAGGTAGATTTCGGGAGGATGCAAGGAAACATTACTACAGATTGATTACTGGTTGATTTTTGGAGGTTTACTGAGGGAAAGTGTACAGGCAAGTAGCTTCAATCTTGAAGATAAAACTGAAAAAAAGTGTCTTGAAGAGAAACACATTATTGGATACAACTGCGGCGACAGCAGGAAGGCAGACTGGCCGGACCTACTATTTCTTCCAACCTCAAAGATTTACTATATTTCTATAGCAATTTATATAAAACAAGGCATCAAATGCTTCCAGTGGAAAAATAGAGCCAGTAGGTGTGACCGATATCTAAGTGACAATAGCAATTGGTTATTTTGCATAAATACCTCTTCACTGCCATAAAATTGATTTATACATTAGAATTTTTAATAGTTAAAAGTTTTACTTTATTACATACTAATTTTGGCCAAAGAAATAGCATAGATGGCAGTAGTCAGATAGTGCGGATCAAAAATGCATTTAAAGTCATATTTGAGTAGCAGATATAATAAACACTTTGATCGATACAGAGAGTTAACTTGTTGAAATATTTTAAAAGCAATTCACACACTTAAGCACTGTGACTGTGATATGGACAGACCGTTTACAAAAAAAAGTTGAACCACTTTATATCAATGGTTTAAAAAAATTCCAGCTAAATCTCTGGAGCATAAACCAATTCATACGGACACTTTTAAACTGTTCACAGACCTGCTATGGAGAACTTAATATATTAAAGGACATACCAAATAATATGCACTATTAGGGTAATGCACCCTCACCCAAATTGCTGCTGCCACCATCCAGATATCCTGGATCAAATACAACAGTTACATGTCTATTCAATACGTCTCTGTACCACACGTTAAATTGGACTTAGGCAAGCTGCAGGAGGGCACAATCAAGTAGTGGACTCCGAGTAAGCAAATTCAAGAATCGTGGGCCAGCCAATAGAGTAGGAGTGTTTTCTATCTCTTCGTTTAAAGTTTTTTTTAAAAATGTACTTTGTTTTTAAACCTTATAAATAAAACAAAGGTAAAAACAGAAAACGCTGGAAAAGCTCAGCAAGTCAGGCAGCATCTGTGGAGAAAGAAACAGAGTTAACATTTCAGGTCGAAGACCTTTCGTCAGTAACAGCTCCGACGAAAGGTCTTCGACCTGAAATGTTAACTGTTTCTTTCTCCACAGATGCTGCCTGACTTGCTGAGCTTTTCTAGCATTTTCTATTTTTATTTCAGATTTCCAGCATCCACAGTATATTTTGCTTTTAAAAACAAAGGTAGATTGGCTTTCTACCAATACTTTATTCCAACAGCTAAGCAGCATTAAACAACTTCAAGCAGATCACACTGGTCAGCAATCACACAGTTTTGTGCACGGTAAATTGCTGAATCATAGAATCATAGAAGTTTACAACATGGAAACAGGCCCTTCGGCCCAACATGTCCATGTCGCCCAGTTTATACCACTAAGCTAGTCCCAATTGCCTGCACTTGGCCCATATCCCTCTATACCCATCTTACCCATGTAGTGCACATTATTTTAAATCTTTGTTCACCTTTAATTACTGCCATTGAGTATAGAAGGAGAAAATAATTCAGCTTTGAAGAAAAAAAAAGCTTAAAATTATGTTCAACGTAATTCTTTGTAAATTATTTCACCCCCATGCCAATCAGCAACATCTGCTTTACATGGAAATAGAATTTTCTTCATTTCTTTAAAGATAGTCCATAAAACTTCAATGTTTTCATACAGGTCAGGTATAACCATCTCATCTTCCTCTAAATGGGTAATGAAAGTGCAGGACCAATCTCACCCAGCACCCACCCCAAAAATAAAACAGCATTTTGCATTTTTCTGTTAAGGAAGACGGTACAATTTCAAATCCCACACAGGGCTATTACAACATGGGAAACAATACGGCAAATTAATATTGAAGCTGGAGTTAATCGCAGGATCTCAGAGGGAATTAGATAAACACGAGAAAAAAATAATTTATGGGGGAAAAGAGCACAAAATGGGATTTTAGTAGTTAGCTCTGATGTGGAGCTAGCATAGGCAGAATGGGTTGCATGACTTGTCTCTATGCTGAAATTTCTGCAATTCTATGAATGCTTGAACTGGCTACTTAATATATTTAGGAACATTTTTAGCTGTCAAGTTGAAAACAAGTATTGGAATGCATTCTATATATACATAAATGAATGAATAAAATCATTCCCTTCAGTCAGGTAGAAAAATCTCAAAATAGTCTCTCATGAACATGATCTACAAGCTTACTTAGGTCACAATACAAGAAACCTGTCATTATCTATCTACAGCACAAGAATCTAGTAAAGTAGCTTGTGCCAAGATCCAGTGCCATAACCACACCCAATGCAAGCATCCATGCAGATAGATTTGAGCAGAGCTGCCTTATAGCTTCATAATCACATGTCTGTGCAGGCAAAAACTATTCTTCCATTTTTATTTGGTTCAAGGCAGGGCTGAACTCAGGCCATGAGAACAGATGTTAGATAGGGTGGCTGGAAAGAGTGCACCAGTCCGTACTCAAAGGGACGGGGGAAAGGGAGCAAATTTAATTGCAACTCCGACAAGGTTATAGCTGCACGTGCTTGAATCAGCACTGTCACCAGAATTTCCAAAATGGGATTAGATTGCACCAGTATCAATTCAGAAAAAGTAACCTCGCCAATTTACAGTGGCAGTTCACCATGAACCTAGCCAGTTTGCGGTTAGAACTACAATGTGAACCACTGGCAATCTGTAAGCTCGATGAATAAAACAATAAAACTTTGGCTAACCAGAAGTAAAGATTACAACAGAGTTTAAATACAACAAGTGAGCACCCCACCCCCCTCTCCCACCCCCGAAAAAGCACAGGTTACTCGCATGACTATGAATAAAACTAGAGTGCAGGAGCAGTGGCAGAATGCAATGGCAATTCTGCACCAGTATACCAGATTTTATTCCACAAACATTAAAAGTTCTGCACGTCACCCGGACTTATTTCAATCTGCCGGAACTTAAAACCAGAGAGTACGGTGCTAAACGTTTTTTATATCAGCTCCTCACACCGCATGGCATTTCTCACTACAACTAATTTAATATGCTTTGTCCCTTTGTGTTCGCCTTCCCTTCTGGTTTGTCCATTAAGAACCTTTGTCCATTTTTCTCTATGCTGCCATCTGTCACACTGAGTCTGTGTCCACCCTCACACACAAGGGCAGGCCAATTGTCACAAGCAATCTTTCTGTTCAAAAGCATCTGTGGGTTTAAAAAATCTGACCTTTTAAGAATGCAGCAAAAGAAAAACACACATGGGTCTTTAAGGTACCTGTAGTCTTCAGAACAAAACTGTAAATGAAGACTTGCTAGATAGAGTCTGCTGCCCGGTTTTAAAATTCCATTTTGTTAAATTTTCTGTTTGAAGAATGAAGAGACAGACAGAGCAATCGAGAACAAGGGAAGAGAGAAAATGTCCCATGTGTCTGCGATGGATTTGAACCAATGTGCCAGAGATTAAATGATTATGTTGCAACCCACAATCCTACATCAGCCCCCTCCCATTAGTAGTATACTTTAGAATTTAGCAATTGTAAATGCAAATACAATGTTTATTTAACTTTTATGTACAGGTTTTTCCCCCTCCAGATCTGCACTGTACTTCATAATTCACGCAAATGTCAGCAATGATGGTAACAGCATGAATCATCATGGCTGCACAACACGAAAATGAATGGAGTGGTTCTCTGCGCTCACTTACCCTCACGCACCACACCATGAAAAGAATTAGGGACAATCAGCACACCTGCAGATCCCCCCCCCCCCAAAATCAAAGCAGCAAGATCCCAAGAGTGTCCCTCCCTACCCCGGTGATGTGAGCAAAAGTGCCTTGGCATCTTTGAGAAAATGTACAAATAACATTTTTACTCTGAAGCTACGTCTTAGTGAGAGAAGATGGGATTAATACACATTTAAATGGTGTTAAATCAAAATGATTCACTTAAAAGAACCTGGCATATAGTAATATAGTATGCTCATTAGAAATTTACACAATGACACCTCATTTACACAAAAAAAAACACATTTTGAAAGCAAGACCTTGAATTTATAGTTCTCAGGAACAGCCCAAAGTCAGTTATGATCGTGAACACAGCAGCCATTTTGCACAAAGCAATGTCCCACAAACAGCCACATGACAAAACACTAGTTACGTGAATTTTTGACAGTGTTGATTGAGGAAAGAATATTGCCCAAAGGAATTGGAGAATTCTTGCCTTTCCTTGAACAGTGTCATGAAATCTTTACTGTGCAATGCCCACCTGAATCTCAAACATGCAGACAGGGCATCAGTACAGCTCAAGTGTCAGCCTATATTTTGTGTTCAAGTCCTAAATTGGGCTCGAATCCACAACTTACCTCTGAGCCTGAGTTACCAACTGAGCAAAGCTGACAAAACTGAAAAGCTCAATGAGACTATGCCAAACTCAACAAATTATTGTTTTAGTCGACCTTCCAGAAAAAGCTTCTCTCCCATTTAGTGTTCCATCCTCTTATAAAAGGGACAGTCTAATATGAAGGATTCACTCATG
The DNA here is from genome assembly GCF_035084215.1 of Heptranchias perlo. Lineage (NCBI taxonomy): Eukaryota > Metazoa > Chordata > Chondrichthyes > Hexanchiformes > Hexanchidae > Heptranchias > Heptranchias perlo. Next base: position 23,240,864 of record NC_090350.1, read on the forward strand.
TTCACTTCACACATAAAAAAAAAAATCACAATTAAAACTTTGTTGGATGCAGAAAGTGTTGGAAAAGGGCCCGACTGTAGGACTGCAAGTCACAGTCTGAGCCCTATAGTTGGCCCCAACTCTGCTGTTAAAGAATGGAAAACTAGGCTGGGTTCCTACTCCTGATTGCTGTACCACGATGACAAAAAAAAAAGCATCTGTTGCTAAAGTGTCAGCTTGGCCCTTTGGCAGCATTCTCGCCTCTCAAGTCAGAACGTTGCGGATTCAAACCCCATTATGGACTTGAGTACATAAATCTAGACTAACATTTCAATGCTACATGTCAGAGGTGCCACTAGAGAATGCCCCATCTGCCCATTAGGTCGACATAAAAGATCCTGAGGCACTATTTGAAGAAAAGCAGCAAGTTCTCCTGGTGCCCTGCCAAGCATTCCTTCCTCAACCAACATCACCAAAAAACACATTATCTTGTCATTTATAACATATGCTGTTTGTGGGACTTTGCTGTATGCAAAATGGCTGCCATCTGTGCCTCCAGAACAGTGACTACATTTTTAAAAAGCAATAAATACAATGGCTGTGAAGCAGTCTGAGATGTCCTGATGTGAAAGACACCAAATAAATGCATGTTCTTTCTTTAAAGCTTATGAAAAGCAACATCTCAGTTAGGTTCTTGAGAAAAACTGTTCAAAAGATCGAAGAACCAGGAGACAGCTGTTGGTAAAACTGCCTTGAAGCATAAAACAAGGTAGTTTCAACACCCAGAGTTGATGCTTTAAATACCAACAAGCCACTGTCCAATGTAGTTCTGTAGCATGAATGAGGTACACTGTTAGATTCTACAGCTCCAAAAATAATGTTAATTATACCCAAGCATACAAGAGTCACTATTAAAAAAACACTCGTATATACTTTTAAAAAGAACATGATATTTGGAAATCAGTCTTCCAAGCAAGACCAACATTTACAGTTCAGTACCTAAAGCTGGCACGTGTAATATCCGTCAGTCCATAAAGCAACCATGAAAACAGTGTGCTATTACAGCTGCAAATGTAATAGCTCTGTTGCTTTGTAAGTCAATCCAGTTTTAGCGGAGAAAAAAAAAATCCCATGAGGGCGCACACACACATATATACCATGCCAATAGTGGAGAAAGACTCACAAGATTCTTGTGGATCATAGAATCATAGAAAGTTACGGCACAGAAGGAGGCCATTCAGCCCATTGTGTCCGCGCTGGCCAAAGAAGAGCTATCTATTTTAATCCCAATTTCCAGCACTTGGTCCGTGGCCCTGTAGGTTATGGCACTTCAAGTGCACGTCCAAGTACTTTTTAAAATGAGTTGAGCGTTTCTGCCTCTACCACCCTCTCAGGCAGTGAGTTCCAGACCCCCACCAGCCTCTGGGTGAAAAAAATTCTCCTCAGCTCCACTCTAATCCTTCTGCCAGTTTCTTCAAATCTATGCCCTCTGGTCACTGACCAGGGAAATAGGTACTCCCTATCCACTCTATGTATGTCTTTGCCTTGTTTGCCCTCCCCAAATGCATTACCTCACACTTCTTCGGATTGAATTCCATTTGCTACTTTTCTGGCCACCCAACCAGTCCATTGATATCTTCCTGCAATCTATAGCTTTCCTCCTCACTACTAACCACATGGACAATTTTTATATCATCTGCAAACTTCTTAATCATGCCCCTTACATTTAGGTCTAAATCATTTACATATACCACAAAAAGTGAGGGACCATCATAATGAACTCTGTGGAACCCCACTGGAAAACAGCCTTCCAGTCACAAAAACACCCGACCATTACCCTTGCCACCCAGCCAATTTAGGATTCAACTTGCCACTTTCCCTTGGATCCCATGGACTTTTACTTTTCTGACCAGTCTGCCATGTGGGACCTTATCAAAAGCTTTGCTAAAATCCATGATCTTCCTTTAGCAAATCCATGCATGACTGTCCTTGATTAATCAGTGCCTTTCTAAAATGACAATTAATACTATCCCTCAGAATTGTTTCCAATAATTTGCCCACCACCGAGGTAAGACTGAATGGCCTGTAATTACTGGGTCTACCCTTCTCCCTTCTTAAACAATGGTACAACATTAACAGTCCTCCAATCCTCCGACACCATGCTTGCAGCCAGAGAAGATTTGAAAATGATGGTCCGAACCGCCACTATTTCCTCCCTTGCTTCGCTTAACAGCCTGGGATACATTTCATCTGGGCTTGGCGATTTATCTACTTTCAAAGATGCTAATCCCCTTAATATTTCCTCCTGCACTATGTTTATCCCATCCAATATTTCACACTCCTCCTCCTTAACAACGTCTGCATCGTCTCCCTCTTTTGTGAAGTCAGACGACAAGTATTCATTAAGAACCTACGCACATCTTCCGCCTCCACACATAGGTTACCTTTTTGGTCTCTAATAGGCCCTACTCTTTCCTTAGTTATCCTCTTGCTCTTAATGTATTTATAAAATATCTTAGGATTTTCCTTGATTTTACTTGTCGGTATTTTTTTTTTAATGCCCTCTCTTTGCTTCCCTAATCTTTTTAATTTCACCTCTACACTTCCTATAGGATGAGGAAGGACATCTGAATTCATCAATCCAGAACAACCCTATCCTACCCCTGCATCCACCCCGCCAACACACAAATGCTGCATCGTCATTTCTAGTTGATTCCAGGGCTTTTGCCTCCATCACTCAGCCCATAAGTCACCGGTTCAGGTAACTGTTACCTCTAGAGTGGACTATTCCAATGCTCTTCTGGATGACCTCCCACCTTGCACCCTCCATAAACTTAATCTCATCGAAAACTCTGCTGCCCGTATCCTAACTTGCACCAAGTCCCGTTCACCCATCAGCCCTGTGCTCGCTGACCTACATTGGTTCCTGGTCCGGCAACACCTCGATTTTAAAATTCTGGTTTTCAAATTCCTCCACGGCCTCGCCCCCTCTCTATCTCTAACCTCCTCCAGCCCTACAACCCTCGGAGATCTCTGCACTCCACCAATTCTGGCCTCTTGTGCATCCCTCAATTTAAATCGCTCCACCATTGGGGGCCGTGCCATCAGCTGCCTAGGCTTTAAGCTCTGGAATTCCCTCCCTAAACCTCCCTGCTTCTCTCTCTCCTCCTTTAAGATGCTCCTAAAGACCTGCCTCTTTGATCAAACTCTTGGTCACCTGTCTTAGTATCTCCCATGTGGCTCAGTGTCAAATTTTGTTTGATAACGCTCCTGTGAAGTGCCTTGTGACATTTTACTGTTAAAGGTGCTCTATAAACGCAAGTTGTTGTTGATCACTCTTGAGTAAAGAGCCTCCTCCTGACATCAGCACTAAAGTTACCTTTTACTAGACCCACAGATTAATTTATAGTATTCCAGATTAACATTTACTATCTTATCTGTGAGGTCATTTATCAGGTGCCTTCTCTCTCGGCTGAAAAGCCTGAATCTCTCCAGTCTTGCCCCAGAACACAGACCCGACAGTCGGCATCAACCAAGCGGCTCTTTTCAGTGCTGCCTCCAGTGCTTGAATGTCTCCCTCGTTTCTTAGCAACCAGAATTGGACACAGTTCTCAAGGTGTGGTCTGATCAGAACACTACAGTTTGATCACAACTTCCTCTGCCTTGTATTCTATTATTTTGGCTCTGTTGTTCAACATTCCAGGGTTAGGGTTTGGCCCTAAGTGGGCATAAGAACATAAGAAAAAAGTGAATATGTGAAAAGGCCATTCAGCCCGTTGATGCTCATCCTTCTAGTACCCCACGCTGCCTTTACACCATCCAGCTGCATTTTTAACAGAGCTGTTTTTGTCTCTACCATCCTGTCTTTGGCAGATAATTTCAAACATTTATCATTGAGTAAAGATGTTGTAAATATCACTTTTAAATGCAATTTATTAAATTACTGCCCTTTGGTCATAAAACCACAGAAGAATGCACGTCACTTTCAAGTGTTTTATATATCTAGTTGCTTAAGGATGTGTCTACTAGGCTGACACTTCAGTGCAGTATTGAGGAAGTGCTGTCTTTCAGATCAGACGTTAAACCGAGGCCTTCAGATGGATATAAAAGATCCCATAGCACTATTTAAAGAGGAGGGGAGTCCTGGCCAACATTTATCCCTCAACCAACAGCACTTTACACAGATTACCTGGTCATTTATCTCACTGCTTTTAACGGGACCTTGCTATGCGCAAATTGGTTGCCATTTTCCTACATTACAAAAGTTGCAACATTTCTAAAGTAATTCATGGGCTGTTTTGCACTTTGGGATGTCCTGAGGGTGTGAAAGGTGCTTTACAGATGCACTCTCTTTCTTTCTTTTACTAATGCTAAGAGTATTGGATCTCTGTGTACTTCTATTACACTGATGTTCAAACAGTCACTTAGTATTGATATACAAGACTGTATATTTTCCTAATACCTCACTTTGTGCACCACCCTCTACGTTTCTCAAGAAAACTCTGCACTTTTCATCTCAGTGAAGGGCACGTCTGCAGCCAATGGTGCTAAAATTGGGAAAATCTTCAGCACACAATTTTTCCACAATCAGCATTTTAGAACCATTGAACCCAGGAGGTTGTCGTCTGGCCATTTGTGTTTGTGCCAGCTCTTTGCTGAAGCAATCCAAAACCAATCTCATGGCACCGCTCTCTCTCAAAGCTCTGTATCTTCTCCACTCCAGAACTTTGCCAAGGGGAGACTTGGGCGACAGCACGTTCAATAGGTGTCCATTTTGAATTCCACATACCACTGTACATTTGGTGTGAATCATCCTCTGCAGTTACATCAAAAACAGGTTTATGGGCCATGCACTCAATTCATGACGTCACTGAAAAGCTTCATGATGTCTCTGGAGAGGTGGCGCTCCATAAAATATCTCCGACAAGTAGTTTAGAACCACAAACCTAACAAAGGACGCAGTACTCTTTAAAAATCAAGAAAAAAAACAGTAGCCTCAGCAGTGGTCATTGTCTATTTACACCCCAGTACTCAACTGTCATTTGGACAAAACATGCACATTTACACTTGAAAACATTTCTCTTCCAAAAGCGTGCAGAACTTCCCTCATGGAAGTCAGTGAATTTATCCAGGACAGTACATGACAGAAAAGTCCCAGGTTCAATCCATGCTCTGTGCTGAGCTAGGTGAACTAAAATTGGCATCAGTGCCCAAGCTCAGGGAAGTAAAAACAAAATCAGCTAGGCTCTTGTACCTGATCATTATCCAGTGACCTTTGTTGGAAGCGTGCATGCTGACCTCGGATGAGGTCAGGATTGGGTGTACGTGATAGCCCGGCACCCAGCAGTCATATAGCCTGCTGACAGGCACGTCAAGGCTCACACCTGAACAATGGCAGTGTGTCAGAGGGCAACCATGCCTGTGGAACCCTATTTTACCACGGTATCGATACCTTCACAGAAAACTGGCAGGAGGAAAAAAAGTGTAGTTCTTCCCAATCTCTACACTATTCGCCAAAAAAGTGCTCTTTGTTCATACCTCAGTTAATGTGCCTTTTGAATTGATTTTTTAAGATGTGCACAAAACCAGTCCATGGTAACATGCCACTTCTTCACTCCCTCGTCTGCCTTCTGCCGAACTTGCGTGGGCCAGGAATTTGCTATTCCGGAAATCGCACGTGTAAACCTGCATCATACCACAGTGCAACATGAGCAGGGTGCTATTAAGTTGATGAAAACATGCAGTAGAGTTGGTGTAGAATATGCTCTTGCCATAGACACAAATAGAGGAGATCCGGAAATAAAAATGACTTTATTGGCACTCAGAAAATTGCAGTCTTTAATTAGTAAATTTTGCAATGCGAGATGAACAATTCTCCCAGTCTGCACTTATTTGTTGATTATCCAGGTTGCAATTTCATACAGTCTGAAAGCTGCTAATTTTCCTTAAAAAGGTTGACCTCATGATGGCAAAGTGAATAGCTATTAACAACTAGCATTTATATGGCATCCTTAACATAGAGTAACATCCCAAGATGCCTTAGAGTCATAAGGAAAAACAGATGCTAAGCCAAAAAAGGGAAGATTAAGAGGGAATACAAAGTGCGGTCAGAGAGTTGGGTTATAAGGAGAAGGAGGTGGAAAGGCAGAAAGGTTCAGGGAAAGAATTCCAGACTTTGGAGCCTAAATTTGAGGCATTGCGGAATCAAGACGACAGGGATAATGATCAAGTTGGACTTGACGTTCTAGATAGGAGGCTGGCCAAAGAAGCACTCGAGTAATTGGAGTCTTGAGCTAACAACGGCACGGATGAGGGTTTCAATGGAAGATGTAGGGACAGAGGGAGGAAATGTTATGGAGGTGGAAGCAGATAGTCTTTGTAATGGAGCGGATATGGCGTCAGAAGCTCAGCTAGGAGTTGAAATGTTTGCAGTCAGTGGCGAGAGCATGGCTTTTGTGGTGAAGGCCGAAGACGATGCCTTTGGTCTTCCCAATGTTTAGCTTGTGGAAAATGACAGCTCATCCAGGACTGAACTAATAATCCAGAGAAAGTTAGTTCAAACCAATACAGTTTGAGAATTTGAATTCAGTTTAAACAAAATCTGGAAATAATATCAGCTAAAGTGACAACAACGCTGCGGATTCTTGTAAAAACCCAACTGGTTCACTAATGTCCTTTAGGGGAGGAAACCTGCTGTCCTTATTTGGTCTGGCCTATATGTAACTCCAGTCCCACAACAACATGGTTGACTCTTAACTGCCCTTTGAGGTAGCCTAATAAGCCACTCTGTTGTATCAAAATGCTACAAAGAATAGACAGCATGTAGATGAGGAAGAGGAACTGAACAAGAATGAATCCTTGGGGGACACCCAAAGTGGGAAGAGAAGCCACTCGTAGAGACGCGACAATCAAAGAGTGGAACCGTGAGGGCAGTCGCACCGAGCTAGACAACAGAGCAGAGGTGTTGGAGGAGGATGGTGTAATTGACAGTATCAAAAGGTGGCAGGGAGATCAAAGACGTATAATGCGCCAGAGTCACGAGAACGTTGTTCATGACTTTAGTTAGGGTCATTGCAGTATTGTGGGAGGGGCGGAAATCTGATTGGAGAAACTCATCAGGGAGCTGTGGGCACAGATCTAGGAGGCAACATCGTGTTCAAGAACCTTGGATAAATAATAAATTATAGCTGTCCAATAGGTTTATCCCCCTATACACACACAGCTTCCAGTGTGAATACAGATCAGTTCTTCTGTTAACGCTGGGTATATTTCATGAGTTCTATTGAATTAAGTCACTTCCATAATCATGGACATTTAAAAAAAATTTTAAATTGGCACGGTTTTCCTGCGTTCTCAATGGGCAAATGCACTGTGCAATGTGGCAGAGCCGAGGAAGATTTGAGGGCTGATCTAAGTCTATGCAGTTACATACCTTATATATTATAGCTCCCATTTTGATTCTAGGCACGGGCAGCTGAGACATCAGGGAAGCTTTGTGGCCAGAATGATAAAGTTGTGAATATACAGCCGTTTCAGTTTCACAGGATGAACAGCAAGCAGTTGCATAACATAAACCAGGTCATTAACGATCAGCCAGAATGGCAGCGAGGGCCCCACTTTTAGTCTCAATGTCCCCAGGCTGCAGGGATGGAGAAACAGGAGTAAACATACTCCTGAATGCTAGCAAGCAACTCCTGCTGGAAGTGTGCACATGTGGGCATCTGGTGAGGACAGGATCTGTCTCACTGTCAAACAGCCTGCTGTCTATGCTGACACATAAAGAATGGCCATCTGTGAGAGTAACTAAAGGGCTACTGTTAACTTGGGTTTATTTCCCTGGGCAAGAGTAATCAAAAGAGGAGTAAGGAAAGGGAAAAGATCACTGCAAAAGAGAACTTTATTCATATCAAAATATTTCTATTGTATTGGGATAAAGTTGTCTTTAGTTATTTGGCTCATTGTTAGTCAGCTAATAAACCAGCAAGCAGTACAGGAACCTATTATATTGCAAAAAGGCTGTTAAACTACATATTAAAATTACCACATAAAAACCTAGTTGCACTGCAACTTTGTGTACACAGTCCATTTTTGCCCATGAATTCCTAGAGATTTTAGAAAATTGCGAAAGGATGGAGAATGTCTCTCTGCCACTGAGAATTACAGCACGAACTTTTAATGCATCAGTGCTGATTTAGCCAGGTCATGCCGAACTTGTGTACAGCAGGGGTAGTAATTTTAAATGACTTAAATTAATGAAAATTAGATACAAGTGAGATTAACAGCTGGGATCTCAAAAGTTATTAAATGGCAAACTTCCAACATGTCATTTCTATAATTAAGATAATACATTTCTTAGATACCATGTTTTGTGCATCCATCCAGTATTCACCAAGTTTTTAGAAACAGGAAGTTTAGGGTCCACTGAATTTTTTAATATATTCCAATGGCAAATAAATTCACAATAAAAGCACAAATGGTGAATTTCAACAAATGATTGGGTCGGAGTGATTCAAGTATTGAAACCAGCTGGAGTTGGGAAAACATGCTCGTCGTTTGCAAACTGTAAGAGGGTGCGAATACAAAAAACTATAGTAAAACATTTTATGCTTTAGGTACTTAGCATTAATTCTAAGGTGTAATTAAAGTTTACATTCACCCTTAACAGACACGAAGTGGTTTTCAAAGTAGATTTTCATCAACTCTGGTTTAAATTTCAACGCAAGATTTGGAAAGAACAAATATGCTATGTGATACTATTTGAGGACCTGTAAAAGAATTGCTGCTTAAATTCTGCAGTTAAGAACTTGAAAGTTGATTCTGTAGCATTTATTTTTGTGAATTTACTTGCATAGAGTTCAAAAAGCAAAAAATTGCAGATGCTCTAAATCAAACAAAAAGAAAATGCTGAAGACACTCAGCAAGTCAGGCAGTGATAAAGTTCAGTTCAGTACAATCCTCCTTATACAAAAAACATGTTTCCACTCGTCAACATCAAGCACTCTCAAGTCAGGTAAAGATCATTACCATAAAGCTCCAGCTCTTCTGTCCCAACAGTGAGCCTTAACCAAATCTCGTGTACCAATCACCAATGGGACAATTCCATTTGCTGCACCAATCAATGAAAAGCTGATAATTTGTAACAAATTCTGGACGTTTTGTGCTGTGGGCTGGCATGAAGTAGGATTTGAGGCAAAACAATTCAAACCCATTTCAATTCAGGCTGCTGATGGCATTAACACTTATGGTACACACATGTTGGTACACACATGTTCCAGTTCATGGGACTCTTAGACTTACACTGAAGTAAATGCAGGTCTCCTCAAAAGGTTTTATAGCCAACTTCAGATTGATGTTAATTCAACTAGTAAAATTGTTACATAGCCACATGATCAGTTTTCACAAAAGACTGAATATTTGCACGCGTGTCACTGCTACAGAAAGTACAAAAGGCAGAAGAATGCACAAACTTGCATTTATATAGTGTCTTCTACATCCTCAGGACAGTCTTATATATGCAGTGACCTCAGTGCTGAGTGAGTTACTATTTGAACACCAGTGCAACATATTCATAGCATTAGTAAAAGAAAGAAATTGCATTTATATAGCACCTTTCACGACCGCAGGACGTCCCAAAGCATTTCACAGCCAATGAATTACTTCTGACATGTAGTCACAGTTGTAAAATAGTTACAATTTGTATATTAAGAGCAATAGGATAAATGAACAAATAATCTGTTTTGGTGGTGTTGATGAGGGATAAATGTTGGCCACGACACCAGAAGAACTCCCCTGCTCTTCTCCAAATAGTGCCATGGGATCTTTTGTGTCTTCCTGAGAGGGCAGAAGGGGCTTTAGTTTAACCTCTCATCCGAAGGACAGCACTTCTGACGGTGCAGCACTCCCTCAGTACTGTACAGAAGTGTCAGCCTAGATTACGTGTTCTCGAGTCTCTGGAGTGAGGCTGGAACCCAAAACTTTCTGACACAGATGCAAGAGCACTATCACTGAGCCAAGGACGTCCCAAAGTACTTCACAGCCGATGAATTCCTTTTGAAGTGTAGTCACTTGCTATGTAGGCGAACACAGCAGCCAATTTGCACATATTAAAAAGGTCCCACAAACAGCAATGAGGTGGTGATCAGTTAGTCTGTTTTGGTGCTACTGTTTGGGGGACAAATGTTCGCCAGGACACGATGTAAAACAGGAAAATTCAAGAGCATTTATATATCTGCTTGACATGAAATACTCAAGGTACCTTGTACCCACAGGGTAAATGTTCATTATCCAAACTCATACAATCACAAGATTAATACAGATAAGAAAGGCATTCATCCTCCCTCTCCATTATAACAGTTATCTGACTCTTGAATGACCTCAGATATTGTGTTCACTACCTTACCCAAAAGTAGTTTTCATTCTTCTTTTAAGAAATTCTTCCAGACACAAGTCCACTTTTCACCACTTTGAACCTCTGTCCCATTGCTATACCTAACCATAAAGTACTACTCCAGATTTAGGTTTTCTGTATTGTTGAATATATATACTTCCATAAAAGGACCTTTTTGAGGCACTTTTTTCCAAGGCTAAAGAGTCCCAGTTCTTCTAATATTCCCCATACATCAATTATCTGATCCTGGCTCTTCTTTGCACCACCTTAAGGGCTTGAATATTTCCTTTCCTTCCTGGGACCAAAACTGGTCACAGCACTCAAAAACAGACTGACCAAAGTACCATATACACAGTTTCAGCATTACATCCTATGACTTGTACTCTACCGATGCAGCAATATGGCAAAGCATTTTGTTCCTTTGTTAATTACAGGTTCATATCCTGCATTATATTGCACTGTACTTCTTCATCCCCCCCGCCCCCCACGGTAACTTTCTCAATTAATTAATTGTATGAGCTTGGCGGAATGTAGTGTGCAAAAACTCCCAAGAGCAATTTCTCCATCAAATGTCGCTCCGAGTGATGCATCACCTGAAGCTCAGCGCAAAGTTTGAATCTGAACCGATTCTGCGCGATCTATTTCAGCGCTGTCCACGAAGGTAGGGTTTTTTTTCTGCATTGTGTTTATTGAGCGTTGCACTCGCAGCTTGCGTGCTATTTTTTTTTTAAAAATAAAAAATATTGCAACTCTTTTCAGTTGCTTTGCTCCTGCGGTCCTACCCCACTGCGCATGCCTCCCCCCCTCCCAGTCCCTTATTCGGAGCCCCTCAGCTCACCTCACCTCACACACACACCAAGGGTAAAAATTAAAATGGTCAATTCCCGTTTGCTGCCGGCTTACCTGCTGCCGCTGGCCCCGCTTCCATCCCATAGACCGCGTTCGAGAGCGGGTTTTCCCGGAGTTAAAAGCCTTGGGGTCTCGCGTCCTCCCCGCGGAGCAACTCCACTCCGCACAACACATCCACATACACTGCCACCGCGCATGCGCCACCCGGGCCGCCGGTGCGCACGCGTGGGGGGGGGGGGGGGGTGCGATACATGAACCGCCCTCCTCCCTCCCCCCCCCCCCGCCCCACCCAGCGACGCACGCGTCATTCCGTGACCTCATTACGCATCGAGAGACGGCAGCCAAAGGAAGAAACCGGGATCGCGCGGAAGCAGCGCCGCCTCGTGGCCGCTGCAGGAACAGCCCTGCGCTTAAAAAAAAATGCGAAGTGTTGACACCGCTGGCAGCCAATGAGTAGGAGGCGGATCTTACGGCAGGACTCACAGCAAACAGTCTATTTTGCTGCAAACGAAGTCTATTTAAACAGTCCCTACCAACTACAGCAAACGGAACTAATGACTGAAACTATAGCAAAGTCTTCCGATAAAATCAGAATTATTTCTCCAGCAAAATACAGTGAGCGGCGGATAGTTACATAATACAAATTATGTACATGAAATCAGTCCTAGTGCAGTAGCCAATCATTGCCGTTCTGGCCAGGATGTGGGGTGTCACTATATGCAGCCCTCCTAATTTCTTGCAACAAATAAAAAAGTCCTATAAAAAGATCGATGAAGTAGCGCTAATTACATTGGAAAAAGTTCCTTGTTTTTAAATATCTTTATAAAATGTTAGTTTTCCTATAAGTAAAAGTCTTAAAAGTTCTCTTCGCTTCTTTCACAAAATAATTTCCCTAGGGTGAAGGTACCAGTTCCTTCTTCACTGCTGCCTCCGTCTTTATTACTTTTCATCATTCCCTTCAGCTATCTGCCACTTTTCCCATGTTGGCCACTTGTGTTCTACACCACAAATTCTCTCTGCTCCAGCAATGCTGGATGTGGACACCAGATTCTAGATCAATGGAGGTAGGGAATCAGCATTCCTGGAAATAGTGTGATGCTCCTTTTTGATAAGACTCACGTGGGGCTTGATTGTATTCTATTCAACTCTTCAATAGACAAAGTAGTGGAATATGCTCAAGGGGACCTCAGAGATATTTTGTTTTAGATTCATAGGTCACGTGTCCTAATTGTTGATTTGATATCAGTCTGGCGGATGCCAACTTCAGTATAGTCTTCAAGTACTGTATCCAAGCTGAACAGTTTTCCCTCGTGACTTAGAACCCCAAGGAATGCACCAGAAGGATTTCCTCCAGCCCCTGTATAAAATCCAAGCTCACTGAGGTGGAGTCGTGACAAAAAAGGGAAGCAGTTGCAAGTGCACATAGAATCATAGAATGGTTACAGGACAGAAGGCAGCCATTTGGCCTGTCGAGGCCATACTAACTCTCTGAAAGAGCAATCCAGCTAGCCCCACGCCCCTGCCCGATCCCTGCACATTTTCTTCCCTTTAAGTACTTGTCCCATTCCCTTTTGAAAGCCACGATCGAGTTTGCCTCCACCAGCCCCTCAGGCAGTGCATTCCAGATCATAACCACACGCTGTGTAAAAAAGTTTGGCAAAAGAACCAAGGGTGATATGAGGACAATCACCTTAAATCTATGTCCTCTGGTTCTTGACCCTTCTACCAATGGGAGCAGTTTCTCTCTATCTACTCTATCTAGACCCTTCATGATTTTGAATACCTCTATCAAATCTCCTCTCAACCTTCTCTGCTCGAAGGAGAACAACCCCAGCTTCTCCAGTCTATCCACGTAACTGAAGTGCTTCATCCCTGGAACCATTGTAGTAAATCTTTCCTGCACCCTCTCCAGGCCTTCATATCCTTCCTAAAGTGCAATGCCCAGAATTGGACACAATATTCCAGTTGTGGCTGAACCAGTGTTTTATAAAAGGTTCTTCATAACTTCCTTGTTTTTGTACATGCGCCTCTATTTATAAAGCCTAAGATCGCAAATGCCTTTTTAACCGCTTTCTCAACCTGCCCCCAGGTGTCTCTGTTCCTGTACCCCTTTTAGAGTTGTGCCCTCTAGTTTATATTGCCTCTCCTCGTTCTTCCTACCCAAATGCATCACTTCACACTTCTCTGCGTTAAATTTCATCTGCTATGTGTCCGCCCATTCCACCAGCCTGTATCCTCTTGAAGTCTATCACTATCCTCCTCACTGTTGGCTACACTTCCAAGTTTTGTGTCATCTTCAAATTTTGAAATTGTGCACTGCACACCGAAGTCCAAGTCATTAATACATCATGAAAAGCTGTGGACCTAGTACCGACCCCTGGGGAACACCAGCATACCTTCATCCAGTCCGAAAAACAACCGTTCACCAAAACTCTTTCCTGACACTTAACCAATTTCGTATCCATGCTGCCATTGCCCCTTTTATTCCGTGGGCTTCTCCAGTCTTTGATGACAAGCCGATGACATGGCACTTTATCAAATGCCTTTTGGAAGTCCATGGAAATTTATGCACAGGAGGTGGATCATGTCTGCACTGGCTCCTTGCTAGGCCAATCCAAAACTAATGCCACTGCACTGCCGCTACCCCCTCCTCCTCATAGGCCTTTATCTTCCTCTGCTTCAAATGTGTATCCACTTTTCTCTTAAAAGATGCAATGGTCTCCAGTTATTCACCATGTACACATTCTACACTTCAATAACTCTGCAAAAAGAAAGACAGTTTGTCTAACCAATCTCCTCACTCAGTGGCAATTTTAAATTGATATGTCTTCATCATGGAAATAGTCCTTCTCTATTGACCTCATCAAAACCTTTCATGGTTTTAAAAAGCTCTAATCAAAACTCTTCAGCCTTCCCTGGTCCAAAGAAAACAATCCCATTATTTCAAGTTGCTCATAAGTACTGTTTCTTATCCCTACATGCAACAAAGTAGACTGGAGGGGAAAGTCAGCCACCAGGCAGGCATACCGCTTTGCCAAAACCCCTAGGTGGTCTTGGATTAGGCAGTTGACAATAAAAGTAAGCCTGGCATACAGCCATGGGTTTAAGACAAATGAAATGTCAAGGTGGCTGACATGATGCAAGATTCCCTGTGTAGGTCCTTTCACCATATTGAAGGCAGGTGTCCATATAGTTAATGAGGTAATAGATTTGGGACAACAGGGCTGGAAGCCATTCCCTGGAGGCTGGTTGCAAGAACATGTGTTCATACATCCAGGGCTTGGTCCTTAGCAGTATTGGGTAACAAGAGGCTGCTGTAACTTCACACTTCAAACTGGTGGAACTACCATTTAATGGGCTGAGTGAGCCCATGTGGCAGTAAGGATGATGATGGTGGCAATGCCATTACTTAATGGTAAACTGTGCTGCTTACCATCCTGCTCAGGAGCTCCTGTCTATGTTCGTCAGTTGTCTACCAACCAGTGACTATTACTTTGGTGGTGGTGGTGGTGGGGAGGGGAATGTGGGCAGGGTCTCATGGGTCCATGTGGTTCCAAAGTGATAGACCTAGTGTTGGAAGTTTGGAACCAAGTCAATCCTCTGTGGCATACCTAGCAATATCTGAGCCAGGCAGGTCCGTAGTACTCCAGGGTACTGTTGATCAACCAACCACTAAAGCAACCTGTAAAGATAGGTCCTTTTGGGAAGAGTGTCCGCATTCCACATTGGGCAAACAGAAACCCTACAGATGGGTGTCTTAGTAGCTTCAAAGAGACTCAAACTCAAGTGATGGATTTACATGACCATCTTATACCTGGCTGACAAAAAAAGCACTGCTGGAGCATTAAGAGAACTGCTCCCAACAGACTGTACCATGAAGTAAGTCAAACTCTTGGTATCTGCACACCAAATCACAACTTGGTGTGCATGTACTATGCAGTTATGGCTGGAGACACCATTGAGACCACCAATAGTTATTACAGCACAGCCTGTGGAATCAGTCAACTTTCTCTCACATAATAGCAATGACAGTCCTTTCTAGTCCCAATTCTCTCTACTTGATGGACAATATGCAAGTACAGCTTAAAATCACAACCCAACATGTCCTCAGACACCCGAATATATAGCAACATCTGCTAAGACCTCATCTCATGTCTGTAGTGCTTGTAACATCTCCAGTGATCTCAGTGCCATCCATTCCATCTCCAGTCATCCTGTTTTGCATTAACAGCTTCATCTTTTTCCAACTCCTCCACCATCTAAATGTCCCTTTCATTCTTTTTACTCCAACTTCTAATCCAAATGAGGTGCATGTTTGTTTTGACATCCCAACTACTCACCTCAGCACCTGGAATCACAAAAAAAATTCCCACATGGGCTTTGGTATGGCCATTCTGTTGGTGATCTTTTAGCAGAACAGCTCTGGAAATCTGCCTCTGGGCCACCCAAAATTGCACCAGCTCAGAGCCAGCGAGCTGCAGCAAGATGCCCATGTAGGCCATTCAGCTCGCCAATGGCATAGTAATGAGGCCCGACTCTCCACATGGACGGGACCTCCCACCGGCAGTCGCTCCGCCCACTGCCCGCTCGTTCCACGTCTGGGGTTAAAATCTACCCCCACATGTTTATGTGGCTCCTTTTCTAGTCACTTCTCTTAAATCTCTTGTGCCACAAGTTAATGAAATCCTTGTGCAATTCAGCAAATTTATGCATTTAGGAGGTGCAGCTATTCCCCTCAAAGTGAAAAAATTGTCTAATATTTTACCTGAAACCAGAACATGTTCTTGAACCAACCTGAATTTGTAAAATTAAAAGGTTACAAATAAGTTAGCATGACAGAGCCATATTATTACTTTTGCATCCCAAATCACCTTCCAGTACTTGAATGGGGCACTTTTTAAACTAACCGGACCATTTTCACATCACAGTGTCCTAGATACTTTCTTCTCAAAGACCCCTTTCAATGGGATTATAGGATCTCCTACCAAATACCAACATAACCTGGAAGAGACCTGGAGCAAACACTTTGATGAAGAATCAAGTTCCATTTGTGAAGTAGAAAGTCCAAATCTGTATATAAAAGGGCAAATTAAGATTAACCCGAAGGCATACCATACCTTGTCCCATCTGCATAGGCGGAATCCATGTCAGAGTGCTGGATAAGCGGTGGAGAGGAGAGCACAATCCTTCACATTTCATGGTTATGCCCAAAGATCCAGCTCAACTGGCAAAAGGTGGTGTGACATTACCAAAAAAACATTAATAAGCATTCATTTGAACCAGATTTGGGATAGTCTCTCCTGGGCTTCCACAAGGTGATCCTGGGACTCCCACATGGGAAATATCTTTGGCTCTCTCCCAGCTGTAGCAAAGTAGTGGACCCATTGTCCCCCATCCAGCCAATGTGGATTCTGCAGCCACAAAAAATAGCCCAGTCCAAGAAAAATCACGTTGCCTAATACTGAGCTAGGAGGCCTTTGAAATTTGGTCCCTGGCATTCAGTCAGTAGCTGGTCAGCACATCAACAATTACCATATTGATCATTTGGAGTACACTGCACCCCAAGTCAGGTAACTACCAAGGCCAACACAGCAGGCAAGTACAGCACTCCCTGGAATCGGTCTCCAGCATCAGCCACAGCCCAAGCCATTCACAGTGTACACTATATTAGGTGCACAATATAATATGAATGTAATGTAGGTCAATATGTTGCAAACAAAAGAGCAATGGGGGGGGGGGGGGGGGGGAAGAAAGTGAATTGCAAAAAAGAGAAAGTTGATAGGCTTTGGAAGTTCTGGCATAAAAATACCATTTTATTTTGTCACGTGAACACAAATTGTCCCTGCAGGCTAAAATTCATATTGCAATACAGCTTTGCAATTCAATCAGCCAAGATCTTTTAGCAATGTAGGGCAGGTTATCACACATTATCCATACCTACAGCTCAAGAGAGTACCTCGTATTGGTAGACACATCCACAATCAAAAATCAATAAAATAATCAAAACAGCACTTATCTAAACATCTGCATGGGAACCAAAGAACAGTTTTTCCAATTTCACTGAAGAATGCATACATACCAACAGCTTTTCCAATAAACTACACACAAAAATTGCTTACAGAACTATGCAGCATAGAATGCTTTCAATGCAGTTTTATACAGCAAGGGCTGTGGCCCTAAGCCCATGATTACCAGGCTAATTTACAGTACTGCTACTCACAAATGCCAGTCTCCACTTCCTCTTTCCTGCACCCCCCTCAATAAAAATAAATCTTATTACCTAGAAACCATTAGCAGTAATGAACGAGAAAGTGACAGCATTTAGCATTAGGAATGAGCAAACTGCATTCTGATTTGGACGAATGTACATCACAAAACACGCATTAATCAGTTTTAAACTGGTAATGCATATGGGCATCTACAGTAAATGTTATGGCGGTGCATCAGATCAGATACCCAGCATTGTTAGATGATAAAAGAGCCGATTCAGAAAGGAAATAAACTGCACATGTGACGAGTACCCTGAGTGACACTCCCTCTGGACAATTTAATTAAAAACCATTAAAACCAATTATCCCATTATTGGTTTATTGGTCTTCCATTTGCAACTTTTCTGCCAGATGTTTCTGCTCTCAGTGGCACTTTTAGAAACTGGAGATTTATATTAACATATGCATACGACAATGAAACAGCAAGTCTTTAAAAATGGCAAGAAAATATACCAAGACAAATCTACCAAAATATAAATAATTCCACACCAATCTCTCAATTCATAGAAAATGAATATCTTAATATTGCTTACTGCTCGATATAAGGGGCACAGCTACCTGGTGAGTCATTAGGTGCACTGTCTAGTGTGGTACTAAGCCATGCAGACCATGAAGGTCCCAGGTATGATCTCTGGTCTGTGCTGAATCAGCTCATCTCTGCCAGTCAGCAGAGTTGATACTTAGTTCAAAATAAAAGAAAAACTAGCTGAGGTTCCCAGTCCTGATTGCTGTCCAGTGATCCCTGCTGGAAAGTGTGCGTGTGGACAGGGTGGGCTGGGCTTTCTTTGCTCCACATGGTCACATAATCTGCCAACATCATCTCAGCTTCCAATTAAAAATAGCAACTTAGGTGAGGTATTAGAGGGATGCTGTGGTTATGGAAGCATAGTTTAGCATGAGCTGATGTCTTCATGGGAGAAAATTAGGGAAAAATATACACTAAGCAATTGCCTTGCTGTATTTATCAGTGTGCATCTTGCAGAGATGTTTTTGGACAGATTAAATGTAATTAGCAAGTTTCTGCACAGAATCTACTACCATCTCACTGTTCAGAATGAAAGCCTGGGGCTCATAATACTTGTGCAAAATCTGGTGAAATGGTCAAAACTCAATGTGATGCACAAAATGTAGATCTGCAGTTATGGTCTTGCAAATGGGAGGGGAAAAAAGAACCAAAGCTTTAAAAAAATCATCCCATGGGAGGAAAGAGTGTCCTGCAATTTTAAGAAATGGGTTTTTTGACCAACTCCTAAAGATATAATTTGTGTCTCTACATAATGAATATTAGCCTAAAAATACAAAAAAAATTGCAAGATGTTGATTGCATTTATTCAAATCTTTGTGACAGCTTAGTAGCTCTCTGAGCACTTCAAGCATTCATCCAAATCACAATTTTGAATCTGGTATTTAACAGTATTTGAACTGTACTATTTTGATAGTTCCTGAGCAAGCCAGATGCAACACTCCAATACCAAGGCAGAGAGAAGTTACAAAATACACTTGCAGCAGATAAGCTCTGATCAATAGGTCACAGAGCTAGTGATGAAACCCACTGCACAGATCGCCCTGCTCTCCTCAGTTATAGATCATAAAAAAAACTCTAAGGGTGGGGAGGAGAGAAGACAAGAATAGTGAAAAAATAATCTGATTGGGTGAGTGCACACAATTGGAATGAATAAGCTTGACTACTGACATGGTTACATACGACTGACGACCATAGCCACAGTTGTGAGTTGGTAAGGGTGTAAATTTATCACAAAAAGAATGGAGAGGTTAGGAAGAATTTTTTTTTAATATAAGTGCAGAAGCTGTTAAGACATGAAATGCCCTATCAGTAAGTGGTGGAAGCAGGGAATCCATCATTGCTTTAAAAAGCAAAATGAATAAACATCTGAAAGAAAAAAGGGTATGGGGAAAGTGCAGAAGAATGGGATTAAATAGATAGTTCTTTAAGAACCAGTGTAAGCAAAATGGGTTGAATCTTCTGTGTTATGAAATTCTATGATCCAATGGCCACCAGGTGCCACCCTATGTAAATATGTTCATTAAAAATGTCACAACCACTTTGAGTCAGCTATTTGTCTCTAGGAGAACTGTTGAAATTTCTTCTCCTCCCCTTCCCTTTAATAGGTACCTTGTTGTTCATCTGTACTGTTACAAATTAGCACACTACCTCACACAACATGCACCTCTCCAGTTAGCTTTCGTAAAATTCACATCATTCTAAAGTTTCACAATCAGGTTTGGAGTTTTAGTACATAATGGATCACTAAAGTGACATACTGTCCCAGAAATCTCTGTTGCAAGCATTTAAAATCTGTTTCAATCAACTTGGTTTCTTTGAAATTAAAACTATCCTCTTATTTTTTTGTACTATTGCATACTAAACTCTCAGCATTAAATCCTGTGCAGGCACTTATGCTTCCTGGACAAGCAGGTGCACACAATGTTTTCGCTTCCATGTTCAGTGAGGTAATCATTATTTCATTGTGAGGTGGAAATCCAGCCTGTTCTCTCAAATCAGGTCATTTGTTTCAGTTGCAGTAAATTTAGCTGGTGGCAATGTCATAATAAATAAATTGATGGATCGTTTACCCATAACATCAGGAATTACAACCTCTGAGGACACATTTTCTATTGGTTCTGGGCATAAGCAAATAATTGTAATTTTTCCCCCCCACAGAATGTGAAATTGATTTTGTATCCATGGAATTTGTTCCAAACTTTACAATATTACTTTACTGCATCAGGCTATTTAAATTATGCACATAACTTATGCTTGTGCTATGAAAATAGCTACTGTCAGACTGAAAATGCCCCACCCATAACTGGAACAGCATTTGCCCTATCCATACAAATCAAAAGGTGACAATAAATGGCTATTCCCTACCACTCCACTGTAGCCTCTATTGATCCAGCTACTATTTAGATAAATCTCAGAATAATTGCAATTAAAATGTATAAAGTCATATAGCTTATCCAATAGTAAACCAATAAAAACAGATTATTGTAATGCGTCAAAGTCCCAGCTGTCTGCATTATATAATCTTATATTTGCAAAGTCATTTTGGTGTTGAGAATATGGATCCAATATCCCACAAATTTATATTTGTTACAATCAATATTAACTCATTACAGAAAATATAAATACACCCTGAATAAGACATCTCTCACTGAAGACTTTGTATTCCTCCAAGCACTAAAGAGAGTCCACTGTATTTAGGGAAAAACTGCATTATCCTGGAGAGCCACCTTTTAAGAACTTTGAAAATTGTTCATAAAAATATTAGCATTGTCCATAAAAATAGTTTTAATGGCCTCTTCCTTCAAGCACCCTTGGCAGCATCTAGTTGAAGCAATCTATTCTGGGAGGTACAGGTATCAGTAATCCTATGCTGCCACACAGTAAGAAAGCCCATTATGCTGGTTAGGTGAATTGGGTACAAAATACAGAAGACTGAAAAACAGGAAGCTATCCGTTCTGCTGGTAATGTTCACTGCATTAAGGTTGCAAAGGGTGCTTGCAGACAGAAGTCTTATTTCAACTGGTAAAATTATTTGCCTTCAAAAAGGCTGGAGTTCTGAAAACTACAGCATGTTGCAGATATCATTTTTGAAGCCCAGGTAAGAGGAAAAAAAACACAAAAACACCGCATTTCATAAAAAAGGCGCATGTTTAAAAAAAAAGTCAATGAAGAACAGTGATGCCGTATCAAAAACCCCAAAACATTGGTCTCTTTACTGATCCATTTACTGCCATGGTCACATAACCCCATAGTTTTTTTAAAAATATACAGCAGCAATTTTATGAGCATCACATACTGCAAAGTGTGAATTATAAATGTAAAGCTGACCACAGACAAATCAGCTACCTGGTTTGAAACTTTTTTTTTAAAAAAACCTTCAATGTTAGGAGTTGATTTAACTGCCACCACTAAAATCTAGCTTTAAAGAAAAACTACCCGTGCCCATTTGCAAATGCCAAGATAAAGGTTAAATGCAATGCCAGCCATGTATGGTAATGAAACACAGGACAGTCACCAAGTTAGACAGTTATAATGAATCATTTCAACTGTCAAAAATTACACTTCGTTTTTTTTGGTGGTGGGGTATTTGGGGGGGGGGGGGGGGGGGGAAGAGAGAAGAAGAAAGGAGAGAGAAAAGAGAAGGTACTCATGGTTCTCATGTGATAAACAATCTTGGCTTTTATTCTGAAAGCATTCATAACAGCCCACAGCTTGAAAAAGGCATACATGGCTGTTTGTTTGAAAGTAGCTTATAGTTACACTAGAGGTAGTCTGATGGGAAAGTTTTTAAAATCAACTTCCTTCGCAGTACCTTCGACTATGGAATGTCAAAATGCATCAAGTGGAAAATTGACTTGGACAGAAATGTTTGTATGGGTGCAAGTGGACAAAGTGAGTGGTCTGAAGGGAGGGGAAAGGTTGGCAGAATGAAAGCAATCACAAGCTGTGACTCCTGAAACAGTCTTGAGTGTTCAACAAAATTGTAGCAGTTAACCCTGAAACAGCATTTTGCCTTGGGTTTCTTTGATTCTCATTTGCTGGTTTTAGGAAAATACAAAGTTTTGCTTGCTCAGCTGGGAGATCACACAAAGTCAATATACTGCTACCCCCATTTTAAAAAAGGGCATTACCCATAGAAAATTGTATTCTAAAACCAGGATACTGAACCACATTATGAATCAGTTTCCATTGCCAAGATTCTTCAGAATTATACTATGGGATATAAAAGGCTGTGTTTCATCACGCATACACTATGGCCAGCGAAACCCCTTCCTATACAATTTGCCTGTCCTACTTTACAGTTGAAGGTTTTGAACATATATTGCACAAGAAAGCTACAAACACAAAAGTATGCACTTTAAATAAAACAAACTATTACAGCCTGTTTATGAATTGAGATGTCTCTCGAACAAGGATCCAATTTGTACTGTAGTATTATATCCACAGTTTCTGCTTCCTTCCCAGTACAGCAAGTTGTAGCTTTCTGGCCCAAACTATAAAGTGATCATGGACAGTCCAGCTGGCAAAAGCCCCAATGTAAATACAGTCAAGTATTTTCCAAGCACCATAACAGTTTCTGCAACTTATCAGTTTCCATCAAGCAGGAACCTGAAGATCACTCTACTGGAAACTTACTGCAGCAATATATAGGTACTTTGAAGCTTCTGACATTAATGAACAAAAAAAAAAGCCCCAACAATTAAAATTCTGCATAAAAAGTCCAAGGATGCTTTTTTCAAAAATATGCAAGTACAGTACATTCCACATATAGCACATGCAGTTCTATTGAACAACTTCTTCTAAATAGCAGTTTACTCCTGTTATATGCAAGTCTAATTTATGAGGAACTTTGTCCAACTATTGCATATGACAGAATTCTACTACACTCGCTATGATTAAGGTTTAAGGTAAACATCACAGATTAAAACTTAGTGCAAAATCCCTATTTTAAAAAAAAAAGAAATTCATTCTCTAGTATGAGGAATGGAATCTATCAATGGCAGCTGGGGCAGTTTGCCATACACCATCAATTAGGATTGTCATGGCAAAAACATGTCAAAGTTAACTGATGACTTGTAATGATCATCTAGAATTTGTAAAAGCTCTGATCTTTGATCTGCCATGTACCTGCTCATGTCTCAAAATAGCCAATTGTGGTTGGGGTAGTACAGATGGGTGAACGAACTGGGGACGGACAGTCCAGCTGGCCTTACAAAAAAAATGGAACAGAACAGTCAGATCATCAAACAGATTAAGACAGTATATGATATAGGGCACCTATTATTAGGGCGAACAAACCTGCAGTTGGGCTTCATACATATCACAGGATATCTGTAAATGTTCATTGCAAAAATTTTTGAAATCCTAGTTCTTAGAGTTTAATTTATGCTAAATGTTGAACTTATTTACAGTCAAACCTCCCTTCAAATTCTATCACGAACCTCAACCTTTTTTAAAAATATCTCTGAAGCTGCAAAGTCCAAAATCATGAGGAGCTCAAACCTTGCAAAGCCGAATCATTAATAACCACTTTGCAATTATCTGTGAGCAAATAATGGGGTTTGTCTGTACTTGTATAGTTTGGAAAATCTGTCCTTTTATAGCTGTATAATTTCAAGGGTTCCCTTTCAAACTTTTGCACAATTAACACACTGGAAACTAGCTATAAAAGAAGTATCCCTAATACTCATTTCTCACACGCGCATACACACATCAGTCTGTTTGTAAAAGATTAAAAATAGATGGGAGTTTTACAACAGTGTTACCTCGTATAAACAGAGAAAGAAAACACACAATATCAAAACTTGCTACTGAACGTAGTAACAATCAAAGTCATTCATGCAACTTTTCCCTAGGATGTTCGGCCTTGGTGCCTTGAGGTAAAAAATATAAAATCAGTACGGTGGAAAAAAAACCCACCACTATTGTCCTTATATAGTGCTTCTGATAGACTTTGAAGAACAATGGCTCATTTCTCTGTGCATTTAATTCCTAATGAGTTAATGAGTCAGTGCGTTGCTTCCTATTCGCTGGTAGACTGCGGTCTGAAACCGGCTTGGCCCTCAGGAGTTCGTTAAAAAAAAAATTTTTAGCACTAAGTAAGGACGTTTCAGAACGGCACAGTATGCTGGAAATAGCTGGAAACTTCAGCAGGTCTTATGCAAAATACATTGTATGCTGGGTATCGTGGTGGACCTGTACAGCCTTGGCAAGTGCCAGTGGGTCCCGTCCATTGCTCTGTCCAGAGATGTGGCTTCCTTCAGCACTGTAAAGATCAAAAAATTACATTTTAAATATATTCGGTATTAAAAAGTCTTGAATGTAGGATCTGATAACATGTACATGTTTGGGCAATGCATTAAAATTCTCTACTTGAAAAATAAACACTTCAATTTGGGAAACATTTAACTTTTAATGTATAATCCTCTTTAAAAAGGTTCCTCCTAATTTACTGCTACTTTGACATTCTGAGTACTTTTACAAAGTGCAGGGATTCCTTTGTGCAGTATATCCAACAATTATGCCGGGGTCTTTTCTCCCCCCTCGCCCACAAAACAAGAGACATCAGTGGGGCAGTTAAACACCACAAAACTCTCAGTGAGCTTCACTAAAACACAGCTGGTCAGTTTGTAGCTATATGCATTGAGATGCCAGAAAGCTTCCAACACTTTGCTTTGCAAGTACTTCTCAATTCTACCAGCTACAACTAGAGTCTTTTGGATTGCAATGGAGAAATCAGCCAATACAGGCCTAATTTCAGTATCCCAATACTTAGCTTTCCAATACTTCAAAAAGAAATAGCTAAAACATAAAATGAACACTAAGGTCTCACGCTGCACATTTTCAATCTTGGCTCTTGTAACTCCTAGCAGTTCCAGTTGAAGGCTTCGGTACTTTGAGAAGAATTACCCAAAACGGTTGTTTTTCAGACTGTAGGGAATGTACAGTAGTGTTCCCCAGGGGTATTAGGACCATTGCTCTTTTTGATACAGATAAATGACCTGGACTTGAGTATACAGGGTATAATTTCAAAGTTTGCAGATGACATGAAACTCTGAAATGTAGTGGAGGATAGTAACAGACTTCAGGAGGGCAGACAAACTGGTGGAATGGGCAGACACATGGCAAATTAAATTTAACAGAGAAATGTGAAGTGATACATTTTGGTAGGAAAAATGAGGAGAGGCAATATAAACTAAATAGTATCATTTTAAAGGGGGTAGAGGAACAGAGAGACCTGGGGGTGTATGTACACAAATTTTTGACAGCAGCCGAGCAAGTTGAGAATGCTATTAAAAAAGCATATGGGATCCTGGGCTTTATTAATAGAGGCCTGGAGTACAAAAGCAAGGAAGTTATGCTAAACCTTTACAAGACACGGGTTAGGCTTCTATGGTGTTCAATTCTGGGCACCACACTTCAAGAAGGATGTCAAGGCCTTAGGGAGTGTGCAGAAGAATGGAATCGTACCAGGGATGAAAGACTTCAGTTATGTGGAGAGACTAGAGAAGCTAGGATTGTTCTCCTTAGAGCAGAGAAGGTTAAGGGAAGATTTAATAGAGCTGTTCTAAATTATGAAGGGTTTTGGCAGAGTAAATAAGGAGAAACTGTTTCCAGTTGCAGCAGGGTTGGTAACCAGAGGACAGCAGATTTAAGGTGATTGGCAAAAGAACCAGATGCAACATTAGGAAACATTTTTTTTGTTAGGCAGAGAGTTATGATGATCTGGGATGCACTGCCTGTAAAGGGTGGTGGAAGCAGATCCAATAACAACTTTCAAAAGGGAATTAGATAAATACTTGAAAGGAAAAAATGTACAGGGCTATGGGGAAAGAGCTGGGGAATGGGACTAACTGGATCGCTCTTTCAAAGAGCTGGGACAGGCACGATGGGCCGAATGGCTTCCTTCTGTGCTGAAACATACTATGATAAGAGCATATTTGACTGAAAAGGCCCTCAACTTAAACACAGCAACCACTGAGTAATGTGGTTCCACTCTTCCGAACAATTGAAAGCACAGCATGTCCAACAATTACAGGGGAGTTTATTCTATTTAGTGCCAGTGAAATGGGAAAAAATGGCATTCCAGACATGTGGACTGTATCACTTTCATTTGTGTGAAACATCATTTAGGTCTGCCGGTGAAATTCACTTAAGCCAAAGAATAAAAACATCTGAAATAAAATGGTCACAATCTAGCTATTTTAGTAACTGTAAATTTTCATAAAACTTATAATTCATTTGTCTCTCCCACCTTTTAGGCTCACTGCTTCTACAACATTTCCTCCAGAGACAGGGGGAAAAGTAAGTGACCCTTGTCACCAGCAGGTCTCTGCTGGTATCAATCCTGAGCTGGCTGCTGAGTAGAGGAGATCGTGTTTGCACTTTTCCTGTTGGTGGGAACCGCCCAACCTCAGCTTATGTTCAAGCCAAAAGGTATAGTCAAAATGGAGAATATGCTGGGTGAGGAAATGGCAAATGCCCATCATTCCACAGCAAAACTAAAGTTTTAAAAAATCTAAGTGAAGAAGTCAATGATTTGAAAACATATGGAATGAGATTTCTTAAGGCCCTTTACATAGGTGTTAGTGGTGTTTGCATCACTGGTTTCTAAAGCACTTGTCTCATTCAGCTGGCAGCAACCCCTGAAGAAAATTGCTAGATCCAGTCACCAGGAAAACTCATTTTTCCTTCTGTATTACTTAAGCTGCCAACTTATCTTCATACACATGGATGCCAAACAAAAAACCCAATATGCTTTTTAGGAACAGGGACTAATCAACAAAGTGAACTATCATCCAAAATGAAGGGATTCAATTTTTCCTCAACAAGCGTACGCCTTAATAAATACCAATTTATACAGGTAGCCTAGGCATTTTACCTATCATGATCTTTGTCCACGAGGTGGTATCTTGCTCTGAATGCAACCAGCCTGGCGTAATATGCTGGTGCAGGGATTGAGACAGAACGCGTGCAGCGTACATAGGTGTGACACAGCTGGTAGGTCAAAAGCTGAAGTTCATCGGCTGAGAAGCAGTTGTCGTCCCACAAGACATGGTAGTGAGAAGGACGGCTGGTACCCTGAAAAGAATAAAATTAGATCACAGTTTGTGGATATTCGAAGAGGAGAATAGCTGTACAGTTTGAGAATGAAACACTTGTGTCAAAGAATATGCATAGGAACAGGAGTCGGCCATTTAGCTCCTCGAGCCTGTTCTGCCATTCAATGAGAACATGGCTGATCTGCAACCTAACCCCACATGCCCTCTTTAGCCCCATATCCCTTAACACCTTTGGTTAACAAAAATCTATCAATCTCAGATTTAAAATTAATTGAACTATCAACTGCCGTTTGCAAAAGAGAGTTCCAAACTTCTACTACCCTTTGTGTGTAGAAGTGTTTTCTAACTTCACACCTGAAAGTCCTGGCTCTAATTTTTAGGCTATGTTCCCTACTCCTAGACTCCCCAATCAGCGGAAATAATTTCTCTCTATCGACCCTATCAGTGCCCCTTAATATCTTGAAAACTTCGATCAAATCACCCCTTAATCTTCTAAATTCCAGGGAATACAAACCTAGTTTGTGTAATATCTCCTTGTAATTTAACCCTTGGAGTCCAGGTATCATTCTATTAAATCTACGCTGCACTTTCTCCAAGGTCAATATATCCTTCTTAAGGTGTGGTGCCCAGAACTGAACACAGTACCACAGGTGTGGTTTAACCAGGACTTTGTATAGCTGTAGCATTACTTCTTCCTCCTTGTATTCTAGTCCTCTAGATGTAAAGGCCAGCATTCCATTAGCCTTTTTGATTATTTTCTGTACCTGTCCATGACATTTTAATCTATGTACATGGACCCCATAGTCTCTATGGACTTTGGGCCAGTAGGTGCTGGTAATGGTTCTGCTGTTGCTATTTACAGCTCCTCTAGACCGATCTTTTGTTTCTTAACTTGTCCCATTACCACCCTCCTTGCCGTGCACCATCATCTCTTTTGTCATTTAACCACTCCTGCCCTTTTGTTCTTCCCTCTCCTCCACTCCCCTTTCTTCCCCGCTCCCCCCCCCCCCACCCCCTTTACCCTGGCTCTGTATGTGCTTAAAAACTTTAACTCTCATCTTCCAGTTCTGACAAAAGGTCTTCGACCTGAAATGTTAACTCTCCTCCTTTCTCCACAGATGTTGCGTCACTTGCTGAGCTTTTCCAGCATTTTCGATATTTATTTCTCTTTGGACCTCCATTGTTTCAAGATTTGCACCATGTAGAAAGTACTCTGTTCTATCCATTTTAGGTCCAAAGTGGATGACTACACACTCGCCTACATTGAAATCCATTTGACACAGTTTTGCCCACTTAATCTATAAATATCTCTAATTTTATGCTTCCATCTACACTGCTTACAATGCTGCCTATCTTTGTGGCATCAGCAAACTTGGATATGTTCTCTATCCAGTCATCCAGTTATTAAGTAGTTAATAAATACAATGAATAGTTGAGGCCCCAATACAGATCCCTGCGAAACACCACTAGTCACATCCTGACAATTTGAGTACCCGCCATTATCCCTACACTCTGTCTCCTGCCGCTCAGCCAATTTCCTAACCAGGTCAATAATTTGCCCTCAATTCCATGAGCTTCAACTTTAGCTAACAGTCTCTTGTGAGGGACTTTATCAAATGCCTTCTGGAAGTTCATATAAAGATGAATAGACATTCCCCTGTACACCACTTTAGTAACCACTTCAAAAAATTCAGTCAGGTTAATCAGGCATGGTCTACCCTTTACAAATCCATGCTGGCTCTCTGATCAGCGGAAAATTTTCAAGGTGTTCAGTCACTCGATCCTTAATTATAGACTCCAGTAATTTCCCAACAGATGTTAGGCTAACTGGTCTATAATTCACTCATTTCATTTCAGAAAGGCACACAGCAGACAGCTGAACCACACAAGTGAGCAGCTTGCAAAGATAATGAGCCTGTGCACTCATCTGTGTTCACTTAATCATCAAAAAGACGAGTAAAAAAAAACTTGTGGAAATTTTCACCAGGTTTAAAAAGCAAAACACAAGGTGGCAGAATTTACTGTACCTGAATTCCTGCATGACTACAAAGGTAGAAATCAAACTCAGAGGGATGGGTGATGGTGCTGTCAACAGTCGTGCCAGCAGGAACATTGCCACTTTTACCCACCTGTCAATTGAATAACAACCTGAATTATAAAAAGGTTAATGGGAAAACTACAACGCTACAAACAAATGACAACACAAACATGATTATAGAAAGAAATAAAAGAATTTGCATTTATATAGTGCCTTTCACTGCCTCAGGACATGCCAAAGCACTTTACAGCCAATTGAGTACTTTTTGACGTTTAGGTCACTGTTGCAATGTAGGAAAACGTGACAGCCAATTTGCTCACAGCAAGGTCCAGATAATCTGTTTTAATGATGTTGAGGGCTAAATATTGGCCAGGGCACCAGGGAGAACCCCACTGCCCTTCTTCAAAATAGCGCCATGAGATCTTGTACGTCCATCTGAGGGGGCGGACGGGGCCTCGGTTTAATGTCTCATCGCAAAGACGGCACCTCCGACAACGCAGTACTGCAGTGAAGTGTCAGCCTAAATTATGTGCTCAAGCCTCTGGAGTGGGACTTGGACCCACAATCTTCTGACTCAGAGGCAAGAGTGAGACCACTGAGACAAGGTTGACAGTTTTACAATAGATTGCTGTGTTCTACATTGGTCAGTAGAAAAAAACAATATCAAGACTTTCACACAAAAGATTTACATCAAAATTGCTAACATCTACTGGTAAAACCTACCTTGTGAAGAAGTTCATATTGTTTAACATTCAAAAGATAACACCCAGAGGTTAAAAATATAAAAACTTACAAAGTACACAAGTACAACTGGGCAAGCTAGTCCGTCAGAACAGACTAGGACCAGAAAGACATTAACGTGCTTACTCTCATGATGGGAGATGAATAAAGGCAACTATAGCTACCAAGTAAACTAAAATTTCTTCCCTGACCTGAAGGTAGAAAAAGTACAGGATAGGCATCATTGATCTACTTCATTTTAACCTTGACCGATTGGAAATTTCATCTGTGAAATGCATAGTTCCAACAGGATGCATTTACATAGCACCTTTAACGTCAAAACAAAAATCAAGGCACTTCATAAGTGTATGGAGAAAATTAATGCCAAGTCAAAGGAGGAGATATTAGGAGAGCTTGGTCAGGAGGTGGATTTTAAGGAAGGTCGTAATGATGAGGAAGGTGGAGAAAATGGTGGGACAGGGGGGGGTGGGGGGGGAGAAAGGAGGTGCGTGGGAAGAGGCCAGAATTGCCCACTTTGGATCTAAGAAAGAAAAATTGGAGAACTTTCTAAATGGCGAGAAATTAGGAATTGTGGACAAGATTTGGGTGCCCAAGTACACAAATCACTAAAAACTAGCCAACAGGTACAAAAAGCAATGACAAAGGCTGATGGATTGTTGGAAGAAAAAAAAACCAAACTGTGACTTGGTGATAAGGGACACATTACCACCACAGCAGTTTGGGCCGGGCAGGTGGTGGAAAATATAGCCAGATGAGGAAGTTTCAGTAAGGGACAAGGTGCCGCCGCCCGTGAGTCAGGTGTCACTCAAAGCAATCATTCACAATAAAATCATGGCTGGCAAGGGCCTTTTTTATGAGTGAACGGACATTCTGGGAGGGAAAAGCAGAGCGGGGTAATGATTGATCCCCTGGAAGAGTCCAAGGGCAGTGGTGGGCGCGGTGAGCTTGGTGGGAAGGTTAGCCTTCACCGAGTGTGTTGGGTGGGAAAGCTGGCAAGAGAGGAGGATAGGGTAGTTTTTGGGTTGCTGCTTGTAAGGAGGCAGTGATGGATGTCTTGAAGGACTCTCGGGAGAATGCCAAGTGAGGGTACTCGAAGGCTTATTCAACAGGGAAATCAGCACAATGAGACAGCATTCACCTCTAAGATCCATGCATCAGCGTTCCTCAGCTGCTGGTCTAAAATCATCGATATGACAGCTTTGCTTGGTTTGCTTTATCCCAGGCAGGTAAGTAAAAACCAGCAGGGCAAACTCATATTTTTAAGCCTCCATAGCAGAGCCCAATCCTACCATTTGACTGCAATCATATTCTGTATTTCATCACCTACAGTCACTTATTCCTATCGCCTTTAAAATCATTCTTTTCTCCTCAGAATTACATATGGCTGGAATCATTGTACATTTTGCTTGCACAATATTTACAGGAGCTTTTATTTAAACATAGTCTTTTCACAGTTGTATATACTACAGTACGACTGAACAATTGAGCACCAATATCATAAAACCACAACGGACCAACAATGGCAACTGTACTGGGAATCCTTATGAAAAAACCAGTGCTGTTTGTTTCCCTGCTTATCAATTTTCTCCCCTTCTCTCCTGAAGGCAACCATTTACACTGGGATATCTGGAAGATCAGTAGTACCTTGCTCAACTGGTTGTTCTTCACACATCAACCCGAGCTACGAA
Source organism: Heptranchias perlo (assembly GCF_035084215.1). Lineage (NCBI taxonomy): Eukaryota > Metazoa > Chordata > Chondrichthyes > Hexanchiformes > Hexanchidae > Heptranchias > Heptranchias perlo. The sequence goes on from NC_090350.1 coordinate 23,272,404, forward strand.
AAGGAAAATTGGCAGGCTATTTAACATTGGAAGCATCATTGTTGAGCTCTATCCTAGCTTCATGCAGAATTTCCACGAGGGGTCATGGGATAGTGATCAGGAGAGGGAACCCTGGGTGGTTCATCCCCTTCCCTTCCCTTCCACCACCATCATGCCTCAAATACCAAGCTGAGTTCAACTAAATCAGCAAGAGATTATGTTGGGCATTCCTACACTGCATGACTTCATTTCATACGTTGCAGTGTATTTACCCACAGAGGAATTATTGTTTCAGTGGACATAGCATTTATTCTCCCCCCTTCCATAAAATGGTCGCAAACAGTTGTTGAGAGTAGGGCACCGTCTATAAGTTAGCCCTTTTTTTCCCAGGCTAAGTGACCTGCTTCGAGGGCACCTACCCTTTCACTTCTGTCGGCACAGAAGAGTCGCGTATGATGTCGTTTCTGAACGACGAGGTATGTTATGCCAGGTCTGTAGTCCTCCTCCAGACTAATGCAGGCTTTCCGAATGGCAATAAGTTCAGGCCAGGCAACCTAGATGCAGGTTTGAACAAAAAAAAAATTAGACTGAAGTTGCAGAAACATTTTCAGTTCCTTTGAATGTTATTTCTTTGCATTTCATTTTCAGCAAGTTATTTATCTCCCCAACCCCTCCCCCCGCCCCCCCCCCACAATAAAATGGTCGCAGTTGTTGAAAGTAAGGCACCCTGTATAAGTTAGCCCTTTTTTCCAGGCTAAGTGACCTGCTTCTATGCCGTCAATACCAATTTTCAACCAGCCCCCAGGAGATACTGAAGTACAGGTGTGACTACTCCCATTTATTGAGAGGGGTCATTCTCGACAGTGGCATGGCTGAGATCAGTAACGCAGTGGAGTGGACAACTGAACATGTGTAATTCCACGAGGGAACTGTTTCAGCTGGGTCACTAGAGAAGGAAAATATGAGGATCAGATTCATCCCCAATAACAACCAACATAGGCTTGAAAAGCTTGTGATCATCCTACTTGCCCAACTGAAAGATCAAATACAATGTCAAGTTTCAGAAATTTATCAATGACTAGAAACTGCAAGGGATATAGAAAACACAACCACACAAACCTGTTTCATCTGTCCTTCAGAAACTCCACCCCTATAGTAGATAATGCGTGTTGGCTTGAAGCGGGTTGATTTGTAAAACTGAATTAGGAGCTCACGCACCATGTTGGACAGGTCCTGGATCACTTCCTGACTGAACAGGAGGTCCTGAGAAGTTTCTTGTCTCGATGTCTGCACACGTACTGTTGCACAGTATCGGCTGGGATGTCCATCCATACTACCAACCACCTAGAAAACAAACTAAAATCTTAATATTTATATTTTGGACTGTAGTTTTTTTGTGGGTTGAACAGATACCACAGTTTCAGAGGCAACTCTGGAGGTGGGCCTTTCTTTCAATATGTTTAGGTAGAAGATATGGACCTGAACACATGAAATATATCACAACTACTACCTATTTATCCAGTTTGAAAACCTGCCCAAACTATGGCATGTTATTTTACTCAGCATGACCTTGAACCACAAAATTGAGCATTTTCCCTCCACCCCCCACCCCCTTTTTTCCATTGTTAACGCTCCTCGCCTGATTCCATGGACACTGGCCCCTGGTATCAGCACCTCACCTATGTGGCCATTCTTCACAGGAGCCCACAGTTATTGTCAGTCGGCAATTTGACTGTATGGAGCATCACAACCAAACTTTATCCTGGCAACACATTTTTCAACCAGATAGTGCTCTGGCTGATTTTTCTTCTCTGCCATGGAGCCATTAAATTCAAATTCAGTGCTTCTACCACTGTCCAGACAGAATATTGAAGTTAAGACTTTCTCGGTCTGCACATACATTCAGGGGAGCAACAAACAAATTTTTTTAGGTTAATCAACTATAGATCACTGCTTGGAATTGTTTTCTAATGCAAAGTTTAACAACTTACCGCAGCGATGGAGGGTTTCTTGCCATCTCCAGCTGGTGGGTGCGTGACATCAGCTCCTAAGAAGATGACAGGCTGCTGGAACACAGATGGCCTATGTACAACAAAAATTCCCATTTTTTTTTTTAAAAAAGCGTAACACTAGGGCTCAACTTTGTAATACTTAACTGATTAATCAGGGTTCACAACTGTAGTCTGTGTGAATCCGCAAGTTAACAGATCAAATATATGTACTTTCCCTACCCTAATTGAATAGAGTCATTAAATCAGGACAGCATGTTCAGTGAGATTAAGATGCAGATACATTATAGGAAAGCAGTAGGCAGGATGATCACCCTGAAAATAGCATCCAATGCTGCAGCTATAATTATCTTTGCTATAGGTTTTAATGTTGACATTAATGTACTGTTATTGCAGTGTTAATAACCTGTATGAAATTGTTGGCATTAGTAGGTGCGTCATTTCTCAGCATGGTAGCCAAAATGGAGATCAAAAGGCATAAAGATGATCAGAATAGGCATGCAGTATCAGTTTATCTCTTTGCAGTAATACTTTCATGCAAATTCCAACCTTGAGTCAATACATTACACCTTTTTTATATTTATTCAATATTAGCCTTTTATTAAAATGACTCAAGTATGTAGAGTGCAAGTGTACAAATAATAGATGTCACTTTCTCCCCACCCCCCCCCCAACTCAAAACAACATCATTGCCAATCTTGGGAATGCAGATATTTTCTGTTCCAATGTGTCTAGTACTGTTGCTCGACACCAGGTTTATACGAAATGTGTCCGATGGGCATGTGTAGAGTGTGGAAAATGCTTCCCCTTACTGCAGTGCCTACCAAGAGAGCCTGGCAGAGGTTTGGAACTTTGGGAAATCATGGATGCAATCCTATGATTTATCAGTACACCAATGCACTTCATTGCTTCCACTTTTTATTTTGTAATTTGTTCCTCCTACTGCCAGCACATTTCATGCAACAGCTAAAAACAGAGTATCTGAAATGTAAAAGCCTCTGCAGTTGTCCTGCTGTCCTGTCCAGCATTCCTCCCTCAACCAATATAATGAAACACAGATTAGCGGGTCATTCCTCATTGGCATTTGAGGCATGCTTTTGACCTAGAACTGCCCTCTTGACCTCCATAACAGTCACTGCACTTCAGAATTAATGCATAGAACATAAAGATTGTAACTTAATAAAGGTGTAATGTAAATAGATATTACATAAAGCATTTGACACTCGATTACACAATTGCTAAAATGCAAAATAGAATTTAATGCATACAGAACTCACCGCTGATGAGGTACAAGGACATTATTAATTCCACCAAGTTTTGCATTGATCTTTAAGCAGAGATTAGATAATGTCTGTGGGGATGTTTTGACTACATTCTTCACCTGAACACATTGTGTGGCCATTCCCAGTAGGGTGTCACCCACACGTTTCACTTCAGCTGGAAGACAGACATACAAGTTAAAAAACTTAGTCTTCAATGTGAAAGAGAAATCGCAACATACAACTGGGAACAGCTTTCCCAACAGGAAAGGTACATTGGAATTCTGCACTTGGATGACCTGAATATTTCTGAAATTCAATTATATTCAAAGACATCATCCAAATTATTTATCTTTTATTCTGCAGCATTTTAAATAGCTCTTCAGAATGAATACTTTTTCCAGGAATTTTTACAGTAGAATATTCAATGAATATCACAACATAATAAGTAGATTTATAGCATTTTATTTCACCAAGTTTTTTTTGGTCAGAATGTGACTACCTTCCATTCAGGGTCATTGAACGATCAAGCATAGAAATGTTTTAGAAAGTTTAGCATCCCCTCTATGTAGCAAATGGTCTATGAGAAGCAGTTATCCCAGTAATGAGAGATTAGAATATCTGTGGGACTTCAACCTGTAACCAACTACACATACCAAATTATGACTTATACCAAGTTACAAAATGATTTTACATTACAATTTAAATTTCTCATTTCTTCTTTTAGTACCCACTCCCATCACAGCTTGCACAAAAGGGTGGGCAAATAACCTGGCACCAGACTTTTGCCAAAACTGCTTTAATTGGCTTGTAGGAAATATGCATGCGGCACCGGACGTGATCCATCCTTTGGATTTTCCTCCCGTGAGGAATTTTCCCCCTTGCTACCCATTTCTTCCAAAATTGCCTAGCTAAAAGATAGGAAAATCAGTGTGGAGCATTTGCAGAAGTGTAAACTCACATCACCCTGTGTCACAATTAAGGAATCGTAAAACACTTCCCACAAGTGCATGCCAAAAATTACAAATACTGAAACTAAAATGTTGCTAGCTTGGTACTTAGAGGTACCCAAAGATCCAGAGGGTTGGACATTAATTTGAACTGGTGAACTGTTTCGGCATTTACACAGCAGCTACTAAAAAGTGATTTTCTTTTTGTCCCCATCAGCATCCAGAGTGAGCCTATAGTGCAAACTTCAGAAAGTTAAAGTTATGTGCCAAACAAAAATACACACTCATCTCTTACATACCATATACAGGAGTTTTCCCAGGTAAGATGACCACAATCAACTGCAGACCAACATAAGTCATCTTCAAGTGTTTAAACATGGGCTCTACACTGTCTGCACCTTGTGCATATTTACAGAAACATGGCTGTCCCTGAATAGGCATTCCAGCATCTTTTGAAATCTTACGCAGCTGGTCAGTAAAATTCCTGGAGATAAGAGAAATAGCAAAAACCGAGGAGCATAATTAAAGCTATTTGACTGGTGCTCAGCATCTGTACTCAAATGAGACAAGTTAAAGTTGCATAGAACAAAGCATTCACTCCCACCTTGTACCCAGCACTTCAGTTGGTTGGGTTTCAACCAGTTTCAATTTGCCCTCATATATGGCACAGTAATAGAAGAATTTCAAAGACATTTATCATTTATCTCACACCAAAGTTAAACCAGTAATGTAAACAATAAAAAAGGACAATACTTAACATTTATTTTCAATTTCATAATCTGATTATGCAAACTAGAAAAATTGAAGAACCATGGTTGAAAGGAAATTGTTATCCTAGGTTCATGAGAAAATTTCTCTCAACTTTTGAGATTAGCACTTTGCAGCAAACAGAGGCAAATGCTTTTTAAAAAAAATATCTAAAAAAGTGACAGGATGCTTACTTTAGAACTTCCTCCCGGCACTGTTTCTGTGGTGCAAAGCAGGCAACTGCCCAGACTTTGATCTCAATGCCAGCATAGAATTGTTTGCCTCTCATGTCCCACACCCCCTGGTTTGGGGTAGCGACAGTCTTATTCTGAAATAAATACACAGGGGTTGGGAAGGTGAAAAGAAACCTGTTAAAGACTATCAAAAAATACATCTTTTAACAAGAAGTATTACTTCTGTTTATTTGCACTATTCCCACTCTGAACTGCAAAGTATTAATGAAAACTCACATCCAAAGATGTGGGATCAAGAGGCTCAGACCTGTCTTTATATTAGCCTGAATTGTGGGTATAGTCAAACGTCTGTAGAAGTCAATTCAACATGACTTCAATAGGAATGGTCACAGATTGCTTCCTTACTCATTTTTGGATTGCCATAATGGGGGCAGGCAAGCAAATTTAAACTACGCTTCAAACAAAGGCCACAGGCATTATACTGAACACCAACACGATAACAGAATATCCATTCCCAAAATCCTTAGATGGTGCAAGGTTTTGAGCAAATTTCTAGTTGCTTTCCAGTAGAAAGTAGGATCTGTGCAAAAAAACAGGAACAAAATTAGCTAAATTTAAACAGGATTTAGATTTGATTTAATTCCCTTTCCAAAAAAGGTTACATCTTAAGTATGAACTGCTACAAACGCTTCTATATGAATATACTAATCCTGCAAATGAACTGATTATAACATATAGAAACCCTCTGCAAACAATTTGGCTGCAAATTCTGGGTGACAAAGGCAGATTACTCATGTTTAAGTGGGATAGTCCTCATTCTTCAAATAAATTACCCTCCACCTACCATGGGATAAAGCACCCAAATCCAACCATTCATAAATACCCCCAGAGGATACAGTTCCTTTGAGAGGCTTTAGCTGGAATTTATGCAACTTCCTATTCCCATTGTGCTGCAATTGCAACCCCACATGGCCATCTTCAGTTCTTTGGACAACAGGGGCAAAGCAATGCAAGGTTTAGCGATGAAATTTCAGTGCCCCATTCCCCTATACACGAGGGATTATTCTTATGATTTTTTTTTTGAGACTGTTGGCAAAGAATTAAGCAATGTTAACAATTAATAAAAAAACAAGCTTATGAACTACAAATGAATTTACTAGCTACAAATACAAACAACATTAGCATTTTAAACCAGCAAAAATAATTATACTGGGATGCACAAAGACACAAGAGCTCAGACACTACCTCCAGAGGATGCAGAATTTATGTAATGGACAACGTCATTTGAACAGGGCTACTTTGCCCAGTCTTTCTACCCCACTGGTTAATCTTCACATACCATGGCAACTTCAACAGTAACATCTTTCAAGAAAGAAGTCCTTCAAGATCCAAGGTATTGACAAAAACATCACTAACCAAACTGTAAATCCACTGGTCAAGTTTAAATTTCCTGTGGCTCCCTCTCAGATATACAAAACTATCATCCATTATAAATTAACTCAACAACTGACTGCTTATGTTTGTGGAATCAATGCAAACCTGCTTCTTTAGGGCGCTCTCTCTTTTGCACCAGCAAGCAATAGTGCAGGATACCATTAACAAGCCATTGCACAGCTGTGGCCAAAGGCCTATAACCATAGTATTTGAACAGCAAGTCTTTTTCTTAGCCTCTAGGTCCTACCTACATTGTAGGAGAGCGCCCATAAGTAGACTTGTGGAACTGAAGACTCCAACTGAGAACCTAAAAAGTCAAAGGGTTCACAAAGAAAGCATACCTACTGTCCTTGCTTGTCCCTGCACTACTACTGCTGCTACCTCCTTTTCTCACTCCACATCAAAAAAAAAATCCATCAATACAAGTGTTTGGAATATCATTTATACCACAAGGTTTAACTGTCACAAGGAACTGATAGTCTGGATCCACTGTTGCAGGGACTAGAATCAGTTACATGAACCTCTCTGCTGATTCTTTTCTGATTCTAGTCCCTGCAACAGTGGGAATGAGAGACTTCAGTTATGTGGAGAGACGAGAGAAGCTGGGATTGTTCTTAGAGTAGAGAAGGTTAAGGGGAGATTTAATAGGTGTGTTCAAAATTATGAAGGGTTTTGATGAGTAGATAGGGAGAAATTGTTGCCACTGACTGGAGGGTCGACAACCAGAGGACACAGATTCAAGATAATTATCAAAATAACCAGATACAATTCTTTTTTTAAAAAAAGTTTGCCCTAGAAGGACTTGATATCTAGATAATGGCACTCTTGACAGCACAAAATACACTTGTTCTTTAGGTGCACCGCTAAGAGACCTGACGATGCTTGTGGCTTACCATAATGCTAGCTATCAAAAGTTGAATCAAACTCACTTTATTTAAAGAAAATAGTCTCCCTGTGGGCACTGCTAAATTTGATCCATATCTGTTTCTGACAAACTTGATGCTCTTTAGGTCACTGTCTCAGCTTCCTTTAAAGGAGGGGTTGTTGACTTGCTTACTTTAGAGATCCCTTTGACAAGGCTTTGTAATTCTCTTCCAGAATTTCTTTTGAGTGGACTGAACTATTCCCGATGTCAATAGGTAAAGAAAATACACAGGCACTTGAGGGGCATTATTTAATGTTTTTTGTCCAGTCACTCACTGTGGAATACAAGTGAGGCCAGAGAAAGAGCGATTATCTCGCTTGTGCTTCTTATTTTAATACCAGCACAAACATCTGATACAGATACCAACCGGAAACCACTCCAGCATTCTCTGGAAGCGCTGACAGAATGAAAGTTATGGTCCATGGTAGAACAAGTAAACCACACACAACAAATTGCAAGACAGACTTGCCAACTATTTACAGAACTTAGAATCTAGGGCTTTGCAATTGATTGAAACATTTTGCAAATCTACCAGAAACGGTCACAAAAAGTCCATTGGCTGAAACCATGTGATCTTAAAAGAAAACAAAAGCCTTTATACAAGTGGGAAGCAATGCACAAGCAACTGGTGCAGAGTGTAAAGATGGCCTCGGGGAGGGGGTGGGGGTGTTAAAAAGAAAATGCTTTTAACTGGGCTTTGGAAAATGAGAGTTTGTATGTAGTAACTTCTGTAATTTCTTTATTATTGCTCACCTAACCTATGGTACATGGAGGGCAATGTAAGAATGAGAAATTGAGAACTGAAGAAACCTTAATTTTATAATAAATCCATCAAGCACTTCACTTTTATATATACACACACAGGAATAAGACAGTGAAATTTGCAAATCCTGCTAAGTCCTGAAGTTACAGCTATTTTGAAATGATTACAGTTTGCAACAATTGTATGCCTGAGCACAGCAGGACCACAACTGAAGCAGCTTGTTTGGTTACTACAATCAGGATCTAGTAGCTACCAAGGAGCTATACGACAGTTCAGCATCCATATCTAGTTGCTTGAGCAGATGGGCAGATCCAGACTGAGCCAACTCTATACTGGAAACTTGCCTTTAGGAGGGCAACATTATAATGGAGAAATCCTCCTTCAATTCAGAGAAACACTATCTTATAAAGGTAGACTTGCACTACGTTAAGTGCTGAAAGAGCAGCTTCTATTTGAATAACCAGAATTAAATTTGCTGCTTCAAGTAGACAAGTGAAATAGGGTTGCTGAACTCATTTTCGTGAGCAATTTTATTTCCACATGTAGTATTTAAAGATACTGGGACCCCTCTAACCCACAAAACAAAACCGATATATCTTCCATTTTTAAATTTGAAGTGGAAAAATGAAAAAAAAATTTCAAACCTGAAACTACATTCTGCTTATATATGTTGAGTAAAACAGTCATCCTTGGAACATTTTAGAAGTACAATATAAAATTAACTGGTTAAAACACAACAATGAACAAAGATGCTCATTGTCAGTTTACTGTCATATAAGCTGATAGGAAGTTATCTCGACCTCTCTCCCAATATGCATAACCACCCCCCTTTCTGAAAATTGATTTAGCCATCATTATGCATGGTGATGTAGAACTCTAAGCCAATGTAAACCAGCTCGGAATTTCTGTTTGGGCACAAACTAATTATAAAATGCGAAACAATAAAAAAAGCTATACTTAAAAAAAAAACTAGTTCATAGAAAATACTTTACAGAAAAACCTTAGCACCAACATATTTTCCCTCCTCTTTAGGAGATAAGCTCCACGTTTTTCGTGAGGAAGGTAAGGAAACTTAAGCGCTACATGAAATCTATTTTGGACACTCAAATATAGCAGAGCAGCAGTTTCCAAACTAAGCAAGAATTTTAATTTGCCAGAATTAACAGTTGCTGGTAAATATTTTAAAAATAGTTTTGCTGTATAACTCATACATATTGCATAGCAGTGTGCTATATCACTTACTTCAAGTCCTGTGCATTCACAATTCCAGCTGCTTCCGTCCAACATCAGACTTACCCTGCCTCCATACTGGAGCATCGGTGCAGGCAGCACTCGACCTGTAACCTCAGTCATTTCATTATGAACGACAATACCAAACTCCTTTAGATATGGATCTGGCCCGCCAATCATACTGTTACTCTTCACCTTTTAAAAAAAAGTTGAATATACCAAATGCAAAACTTGTTTAAAAAGGTACATTGTAATCAAAAGGACTTAATGGCAACCACCTACAGAAGAATAGCTTGTGTGGTTCATGCCATTTGAACAGTTAGACAAAGAAATGGCAATTCAGTAGGTTTAAGTAGCACAGTGACAGTTTAGTACAGCCAGTAGCCTTCAGGAGGCCATACAACCATTGTGACAGCAATATGCAAGCCAACTACATGGAATATTGGGACAAGTGACCAAATGAAGTTTATATTGGGTGCATTTTCTGATCTTGTACAACTAAGTGTTGATGTGCAACTGCTCAGAAATACCCAGATTTGCATAAATGGAACAAACATAACAAATCATTTCACTTAGTTTTGTTTGAAAACAGTCCTGTGTTTTGCAGAGAGTAAGCGTAAGTTTATCACATTTGGGAATACAAGCGAAATATAGTATTGGAGATTCAGTAGTACCAGCCATCTCTCACGAGTAGCCAACTTTGGTTCTGTGCAGGTGCAACACAGCTAATTCTCCAAATTTTTGGATTCTCAGTCTAAGGAGATGGTCATTGGGTATATCCAAACAAGAAAAGGTCACATTTTTAAATATAATGCTCAAGTGAGAATTGTGAGCAACACTTCAACAAAAAACACTTCTTAAAAAAAAAACAAAAAGCATATAATTTTCCAAAATGTAGACTTGTGTTTTAGTCCTGGAAGGAATATACCAGAGTGCTGTTTGAAACACAGTACTTTAGTACAATTAAGTACTCTGAAGTTCCAGGAGTTCCTGACATTAAGCAATTCAGAAAGATACACCTTCTATAGCTTCTGTTTATTTGGATATGTAGTGGTAATGCCTTCTCAATCATACTCAAAATGGCTACTGAACAACAACTGCTTCTCATTCAGATGGGAGCAGGTTAAAGCAGAACCCCAATCTTTCACAAAGGAAAAAAAATCAAACAGGTTTAATTCCTCCCCAATTTTCTTTTACTGGGGTATAATTCTACAGATGCTGGCTGACTGACCTCCAGTACATAGCCAAAATGGTCATTCTTCAGATGTGAAGGCATCATAGGTGAGGCAAGTGCTATTCTCAATCCTGCCCACACAGACACACTTTCCATCAGAGGTCACAAAATAGTAATCAATAGCAGGAATCTTGGATGATTGTTTCTCCCTGCCCAGCCCAGGACCATTTGGGACCAAAGATCCTAACCATTGTCCAAGTACAGATCAGCTAATTCAGAGATAAGGAATCCTCTGGTCTGCATGTTTCATTGTTTAATGTATTTCTTGAAATTCAATTGTTGGTCAGAAAAATTGTCTTTTATGCATTCAAAAATATTTAAATTTCCATTTCCAATAGTTTAGATCCAGGTCAAATTTGCACCAAATTTCCTTAAATGGAAGTCCAAACTTAAAATGTCATCCCTACTCACCAGACGACTAATCTCCTCTTGACGGTCGGGCGCTGACCGTGCTGTTGCTTTAATCATGGTTGACGTTTGATTGTCTGTTAGTTTCTTGATACAACGCTGCCCTGCTACAATGTTACATACCTACAATGGAAATATAGATATACCATAAATCCATGATAATTTGAAACAAGTTGATCTATTTTCAAATTTTATTCAAGCCTTGCAGAAACACAGACCACCATGTGTGCAGATGTTAGTGGGCATTCTTTTCCACAACTAAGCTAATTGGGTACTAGTACTATGTAAAGATGGCAAGATATTGGGGCAATTGTTCTTGCCTAGCTGGGTGGTCCTAGTAACTTGGACAGATATTTGTCTCCGTTCCCCCACTGCTTGTGCCAAATGTGATGAACCAAGTCCATGAACTTAATGGACAAGGCAAACTAAGTCAACTTTTTTTTTTGTTATTACTACTTCATATATACTATATTTGAATTTCCAACAGGCAATTTAGCCAGGAAAATTTTGTAGCAACTTCCAGCAGCAGACATCAGATACTACAAGCAGATTTTGTTTTTTTTTTTAAATTCCACTTTCAGGCATGGACTCCCCCAGTAGCCAAGAGGTAAAGTCACCATTTGCATTGTACAGACCAGGACATTCACAGGTTCAATCCCCAGTTTGTGCTGTTAGCCAACGTCCACCACGGCAGCATTAGGAACGCTACAAAAGGCTGCAGCATGGCCTGAGCTAGGGAAGGAAATTGAGATTCCTGCACCTGATCACATTATAATGCGTATGGGGGGGAACACCAGGCGAGAGCAGGATCTGACGCAGTTGCGACATTCTTCACAGTGGAATGGCCTGTTGACGCTTGCTGTCAAGGATCACGTGAATAATGACCACTTGGCGGGGTACCGAAGGGTGACCACCACCTGTGGAACTTTACACTAGTAAGAAAGTCAAAAACTTCAGGGAGGGGGATAGGGGAAAAAAAAAAAATTGGATTTAATGAGAAGCTTTGGCGATATAACCCAGAAAAAAAAACCTTACTGGCATCAACTAATGAAATTATCTTCCCTTCCGACGACCGGACTGAAGGCTGTATAAAAAGGTAGGGTTAAATAAAAGCTTGTAATAGCCAAATGGGAAATATGTGGACTTGCAGGTGGCTCCAACATTGGAACGGCATTATAATTTCTCACTATAGTAGTATATGGTTCCCTACACTTCAGTCTCACCTCAAGTGGCAGGTAAGTGTGCTTCTGCTCTTGTCCCACCTGTAGACAAGGTAGGTGAGGATACTTAAGTTGCAAATTGTATTTTTGTTTGAAATATTGTGCCACTGTACACTCCATTGCTTGCCCATTTTCCAGTTGCAGAGGAAACCTGGTGAGTCAAATAATGGACAACCATTAGGAAAGTCAGTTCTATTAAATATTTAGTGGTAAGAGAGCAATACTAAAGGCAGATTGCATGTAGCAAAAAGATGGATTCAAAAATGTCTACACAAGCAGAGATCAATAAAGAATGTGTTAAGAAACAACAATGTCTAAAAGCATTTGGGCTGGAATTGGTATATCTTAAAATCCTTAAGGAAATGAAAGAGGAAATAGACAAGGCTAGTATAAATAAGGAACTCCATAACATGAGCTTCACTTAAGGATTCCAGGCTGCAAATGTTATCTAACAATATAAATGGGGGGAAAAAAAATCTGGAAACTATAGACCAGTTAGCTGTACATCTGTAGCAGAAAAAGTGTTTGAGTGCATTATATGGGGTGCTATTATAACTTGCCAAAGAGCACAAGTGATGAGAAGCCATCATTGATCTAGAAGCACCAAGTCATGCCTCACAAATCTGCTAGAATGCTTTTGAGGAGGAAATTTAACTCTTGGATGAGTTAGCCAGTGGATATAATTTATCTGAATATTCAGAAGGCATTTGGTCAAATTCCAGTTCAGGAATGGCAAATTAACCAGATGGATTTAAAGGTAGCTTGACAACAGCATGCATAAGGCAGTGATAAACAAATATTTGTGTGGGTGTAAGCATTGGTTACAGGAGTTCAGCATGGGTCTGTTCTGGATACTATGCTGTACACACAGTAGTAGATATGTGGAGTAGATTCCCAGCCAACAGAGTTGATGTGGTTTAAATTTTTGTTTAATTCCACAGTTGAATATCTGAATTAATGTGGGTACAGAATGCAACTCTAGCAATAATCAAGATTTAAAACACATTCGCCAACATGCTCCATCATAGCTATTCTGATTCCACATTTTTCCATCCCTCCGAACCATCCAGGAGCAACAAAATTAATAATTGTTTTCAATAACTTTGTACCAATGTCATTTAGCAAGTACAGTACACATGACAGCTGTTGTCCAAAATAGGCTTAGGCTAAGTCTCAGTGCCACTTTCCACATGCACACAGTATCCATACATGTGAACCACACTTACCCAAATTGCTGTTCAACTTACACTATAGTTAAAAGCTTTCTGCTTACTGGATACAGTAAGTTATGCCAGCATTATATAAAAGATAAATAAGATTAATAATTTTAAAAATTGTACTGACCAAAACTAGTACTTGTGAAGCATAGAGACTCATGAGTGTACTTCCATAGATGTTCACTTACAATTAGTTGACTTTGTGCAAGTGTGTACTGCTGGTGGATCTAACCCTGCACCACAAATATACTTCTGCACACAACTTCAGACTGACCACTCTAGGATTCTACCCAAGTATTCCAGGTTATTGTCCAGTTGAACTTATCAGTATTTCACAAATGAACACGCACATGAGGTTTGTGCTGAAATCTTAAATAGTTGATTCAATTTTACTGTACTGATGCAAGCAAACTAAATAAAAAGGTACAGGGCATTACATGGGAGCGCGTACTCACGTCTGGTGACTGGCCGGCCGTCGGGTGACATTGCATACTCGGTACTTCCTTTTCATCTGTCCACAGTGAGTCACCTCCACTTTCAGACCTGGACAGACAGTAGAACATGTTAACATTAGTTGCAGAGAGTAGGACTAGCATATTAAAATTGACAAATGTTCATATGAAAATATCTAATTTACAAATGAGTTACTGAACAATTGTTTCAAATTTTAGTTACATTTATATTTAGTTACTTGTGGCATAAGAATTGTACTTATATAGATTCCTGGAGATGATAGATATTTTGAAAGGCAGCATTTCAAGTACATAGTATAAGCTCCCAGCTGCACTGTACTGGTAGTTGCATTATATGTTCATAGTAGCACATTACAAATTTATAGGACAACTGCAAAAAGTATAGAATAGCATATTTCCATATATTAGCTGGTAATTCAAACTCATCTTTACAACATGGCAGCTATTTTTTGTTCTGCTAAATGCTGAACTCAATTTATAAACCAGAAAGTTAAGAGATTGGGATGCACATACATAATACTTACAAAAAGGACAAATATTGATACTTGATCCTGTTCACACAAGATCTGACAAATTAAACAGATTCAACACAGACTAAATTGGGGAATACCATTATTTTATAAAGATGTCATTAACAAATTAGTCCAATTCAACCAAATTGATGCAACACTGGGTAACAGAACAGACCCTTAACCTGTAATTTAAATTTCTGGCAGAGGTAAATGATATTCCATAACTTTATGGTTTGCAATTCATTTGAGTTACAAGTTACAAAAATAACTGAGAAACAGCAGTGTACACAACTTTAAAAGATATGTAATACATTTTACAAGTCTCCAGATGTTCATAGTTTAAATTCTACAATTTGAAAACACAATCTACTCCATTTTGTAAGTTTTAAAGATGTACAGCCACAACTAACAGCAAATTGGAACATATGCAGCTAATTACAAAGATTTAACAAATTCACTATGCAACATATTCTACTAAATGCTGACCATGGTCACTTGAGGTAGCTGGCAATCATACAAAAAGGTATATTTTGGTTGCCTACCAAAAAATCCAAGTGAACCAAGAATTCTCTCAATAGTCTATATACTGGAATTACAATTTTAATTGAGTTCAAAGCAATAGCTTAAAAAAATTGTCACACCTCTTTTTAAACAGCTGAACATTTTCTATTGCAGCTATTTTGACACCAAAATTGCTTCTTGCATTTAAGAAGTATTCAATCTTGCCTTTGGACTAACCACGTTACCTCTTATTTCTTTGGTAAATTTTACACGCTGAGAGTCAGTCAGTGGTTTGGTTTGCTCATTGATATTCTGAATGTCTAGCACCTCACACATGAACTCAATGACTGGCTGAGCTCTGTAAAACGCTGTTGCAGATACTGGAAGACATAAGATGATCATCAGTTTCCTTGAAAGCTAAAATCAGCTCAGGCTTCAACAAGTTATTAAATTCCCCACTGTTCTCTCCCACCCCATCACTTTGCAACCATTGATGTCCTTCTGATGACAAGAGTGTGGTGCAAGTCCTGAGAGTTCTCCATGATCATTAGGCTGACTGGAGGCAATGTTGGGAGCAAGGCAAGATAGAGTAGTACATTTCTCTCTCCTTCCCTTACCCTTGCTGGGCAAATAAAACATTGTAGATTGTTCAGTAAAGTAGTATGGTTTAGAATAGGTGAAATATAGGTAAAATTATTTGAAGTCTCAGGGTTCCCCCTCATACTGAAAAATTGTTTTAAAAATATACATGCAGGTTTTTGATAGTGTCAATACAATTCTTCATGTACATAATTGTCGCTGCACAAATTACACTAGGGTAGAAGTTGTGCATTAATTTTTAGGGATTAGAGATTTATTTTGTGGCAAAAGGAAAAAGCAAGTACACCAATACTGCTTTTAAAAAAAAAACTATGAACTTATGTATATTCAGTTGCTCTGATAGCATATTACAAGATAAGCCACATCTGCATTCCATGGAGCCTTTCCAGTTTAAGTAGAACACTGTATAAAGCCTCCACAACTCACATGCACAATATTAACATTTTTTTAAAAAGCAGCATTGCTGGTTAAAACCCTACCACAATTGATTGATTTGTTCAAGGATACACGGCCTCATGTGTAACTTGGGTTTAAAAGATGCCGAGGGATATTACTGCATGAATGAATAATTAGTTAATTAATGATAGGCTCATATCAGGTATACTAGTATAGGGAAAAAGTTGCAGATTTCACTTGGACAAATACCTGAAAGGATGAATCTTACCATAAACTTTGCACTTTACTCTAGATTACTTATTCTTGGTATAACTTTCTTCATTCTTTTAATATAGTTAAGCCTCCCTTAACAAAAGGCTGCAAAATTATATAAATCAAGGGCGTTGTATGCTTGCAAGACTTACGCATTGTTTGCAAGATCTTGTTCTGGATTTGCAACTCATTTCTTTTGAAATAGGACAAGAACTTGAATATAGCTCAGTCTAACATTCGTCCTCATTCAATCTCCAACTACAATAATGGAGGTGGAAAGTCAAGATTTAATCTTAATGCCACCTTTTGAGAGAAAATGCTTTTGTTTTGAACAGACAGATGCGATTAATAATGATTAGAAGCTACAAGAACATTACACTGTGTTGCCATCTTAGCCTGTATTGTCAAGAAGCCCCTTTGGAAGATTAGTCCATGGGGTGGTTAACATGATCAAAGTAAGCCTGTACCTTGCCTGATCGTGCTGAAGCAGTCAGTAATACAAAGAAATGTATTCCACTAATCATTTTAGATGCTCAGTAATAGGTTTACTTAAGCTTTTTAAGCAAACAATTATTTCCTAGACTTGCTAATGTCCTTTGTGCTAAGGCACAGGAATAATTTATCTTCTAGGAAGCAAATAAAATAGAACATATGTTGTGTTAACCCAACCCAAGGAAGGTCAAACAGAATTTTAAGCAAAAATGAAGTATTAGGACTGCTTACCTATGGGTCAAGGATAATAACATGGATCAACTACTGATACATGCAGCTGACAATCTGTGTAGTGAAAAGTGCATCTGTTTTTGAAGTAACTTATGATATGCATTCCAATGGGTTAGACAAGAACATTTAAAGCAAAATGTTTTGATCCCAATAGATATAATGGAAAGACTCAATCTGCCAGATAATTCACAAACATGCTCTTTGAGTTTCTCAATAATGATTGCAAATAAAGGATAGGCAGGCACCATGTTAACAAAAGGATCAGAAGATCACAAGACAAAACATTTTCCATTTTACACTGTATGCCTTCAGTTGGTTTCCCTAGATGTTGACACATTTTATAAACTACATGATAAAGACAACCAATGCATTAATAAACTATTCCACACGAGTCACAAATCACCATTTCTGGCTTTCCATATAAAACTATAAAAAAAAGGGATCACAATGGCTTGGTAAATGCTCAGCTTCAATGCATCAAAAAACAATATATCCAGTATCCTGGGCACTGTAATTTTCTATTGGGTTATTCAGAGAATCAAACAGCTGGTTACAGTGATGGGAAAAGGGTAGGTTGATTCACTCAAGGGTGGGATTAAATGAGCCAAAAAGCTTCTTCAAATCAATGCCTTCACAATTTGGCCTCAACCTGGATCAGCCAATATTACCACAGGAGATGCACTATATTAATTGAGACTTTCTGCTTAGAATTTAATCCTTCCTCAGTCATTCTGTCTTTATGTACAAATAAGAGTTTTCTTCATTGCACAGGGGCAGATCACCTAGACAAACTTTCAAGACTGTTGTCTGTAGCCAAATTCATTAGGCTCATTCGTTGCAATGTAACATTGTAAGTCGTTTTGAACTTAACGAACGAATGTGTTGTAACTACAGAAAAAATTGCAGTTTTAAAAAATTAATTTCCCCCATGGGAGCAGCATATAACATTCTGAGCTCTACTCTTAGTTTTCTCTCATTTAGTACTCTACCTTGGATTGCTGGCATTGGATCTGAAAAAAAAATCACTTTGGTTTCTTCAGGTCTGTTTTACATCCCAGACTCTATTGGCCCTGGGTTCTGTCGAGAAGTTTTGAATTTACTGCTGTGTTTAATACGTTGTAGTTTTTGTTGTTCTCACCAAATTACATGCCATTGTATCAGGTCATAACCACTTTGGTCGGATCAAAGCCATCCGATGCCAGCTTGTACCAGGGCACAAAGGAACCCTATGGCCCATTTAATCTTATCCTTCGCAATTAGGAACCTTATCTTCTTCCCATTGCTGTCACTAGCTGATCTAAATGTGTGAATTCTTTTCATTTTCTCTCCTTCCTTCTGAGGATATGATTTAATAGGAGGGTCGTATATTAATCAGGGTACTCCTTACCTGCCAAGTGCACTTTCACTTTTTTGATGCACTGAAACTGGGCACTGACCAAGCCATAATGATCCCTCATAGTTTTACATGGAAACCTAAGCCATGGTTGAACCAAATAATTGCAGTAAGTCACCACAGGGATCCAGGAACAGAAAAGAATTTACTTTTAAAATCCTCATGATATGCAATAAAACTTAGCTCAGCTGGATTTAATGTATTGCCAAGCACAATGTTTCTGACCTTTAGTCTCTGCTGGATATGATTCTCATCACAATAATCTAGTTAGTTTGTAGTTGATTGTGCAATAATTCATTGCATTGGATCTCTTTATAAGATGACCATATTGGATTATACAATGGGTATTTCATCAAAGTTCTCTAGCAAGTCAGGGAAAAAAAATCCTGAATGTTTTAAGATCCATGTAATAACTCACTGTATTTGCAACTCACCATCAATGTTTAACATCATATTCCACATGGCCGGTCGGACAGATTGATGAAAACCAAACCAGACTTCTCTACCTCCACCCAGTGGGTGATAGTAACCCTCTGGAGGAGAGAAAAAGGAACGGCCCACTGGGGTATACCTGAAAAAGTTTTTTTTTGGTGGTGGGGGGGGGGGGGGGGGGGGGGAAAGTAAAAGGGAAGAAAGTCAGTCTTCAGAATTCTTTTTTTTTTAAAAAACTTTTAAAATGCTGCCTGCTAAAACACTACTGTACATTCAGACAGTGGTAATAGAGTCTGAAGCCTTACTGGCTCAGGAGAGATTTCACTGCAGCCTACCATAACCTTTTCCCTAAGCCATTTCTATAATGCAGGCAGCAAATTGTGAAAGTTGCAAAGGTTTATCAGGCTTATATACTGCATAGTGAACCGGATAAGTTGAAACTAGGAGGAACTGTGCATTCAGAAGAGGCAACTCAAATTACAAATGAAGATAGGCAAAATACGAGCAGACAAAACAAAGGAACAACGGTAGGCTATTCAGCCCCTCGAGCCTATTCCGCTATTCAATTAGATCATGGCTGATCTAGCTCTCAACTCCATATCCCTTACCCAACAAAAATCTATCAATCTCAAGTCTTGAAAATTTAAATCGACCCAGCATCCACAGCTCTTGGGGACTGAGTTCTAGATTTCCACCACCCTGTGTGAAAGAGTGCTTCCTGATTTCACTCCTAAATGATCTCGCTCTAATTTTATTATGCCCTCTTGTTCTAGATTAAATTCAATACAGACAAATGTAAAATACCAAATCTGGAAGGAAAATGAGCATCATGTATTCCACGAGTGGAAATAGCTACGGATGAAGTTTAAAGAAACTTAGGAGTCTTAGTAGGCTTGGCATGCAATACGTCAACGATTGCCGAGGTTATGCGTAGGTGTGTGATGAGGTGTGAACCGGCACAAACACAGTTGCAATAAAAGCAGAGTTGTCAACAGAATTATTGAAGCCAAGTGCTTAACTGTCTGTTGTGCTCACCCCAATAGGGTCCATTAATGACCTGGGGAGCCATGGAATGGACACATCTGCAAACATTAGTCATAGGTGCAGCAGAACAAAACGGTATATCATTGTGCATGTCTGCTTACACCCTTGTCTTCTGATGTTCTCCATGGCTTCGGTAATTTCATATTCTCCAGCCCAATCATCATCTATTCACCATGGATGTCCAGTCTCTCTACACCTCCATCACTCAACAGGATTGTCTTTGGGCTTTCTGCTTTTCCTGTGAGCGGCTCTATCAGTCACCATCTACCACTACTCTTGACATTTGGCTGAGCTTGTTCTCACCCCCATCAAGTGCTCAACTCAACTTATTTTCTCCAGACAAAGGGCATTATGATGGGAACTCACGTTGGTCCCCTTCTATCTTTTTTCCATTATTTTCTCATTTCTCTACTGTAGCTGCCCTGCTGGCTCCAATTTCCACACCACAGCTACTGAAATGTCTTTATCCTCAGCTGAGATTTCCAAGTGTGTGGTCATTGGGGCCTTTAACTGTATTTAGCCCATTTCCCCCTTTTGAACTCTCGCCCCCTCTCTCAAGGGAATTGATTGTTTGTCCTCACCTTCCCATTCCACTGGCCCACATATTTGCATCAGTTACAGTGGGATATCGCTAAACACATCTTCTCCTGCTTGCTTTTCAGAGGCACCACGCCTTCCACCATCGCCCGCCAACTTTTGCTCCCTTTCTATTCATTAAATCTTATCAGATGTAACAGCTGGCCAATCATCTTTTCCCATGCCATTATTCAGGGCCCCCAAATACTTCTTCCATACAAGACAGCAATTTAAGCACATTTCCTCCAATCTAAAGCTGCTCCTCCACTGCTGCTCATAATGTGGTCTTTTCCACAATGAAGACATCAAATACAGATTGGAAAACCACATCAAATGTTTCCATTTTATCTACAATGTGATGCTGACTTCCCTGTGGCTTGACACTTCATCAACTCTTCCACTTTGCACTTTGGCCTCCACTGTTCAATGACCCTTCAGATATAGCACCACATCTTTCTCCTTGGCACTTTGCTTCCCCCTGCTCTGAACAGTTACTGGCATTTTCAGACCTTAGCAGTCACCCTATTTCTCTCATCCAGCTTTCACCTCATTCCATACCATTTGGGTGCTTTTCGTCCTTTTTTGTCTTTCCAATGCCTTTTCACGGCCCAAGATGATCTTTGCAATTCACCCAGTACTTTTCTACTTCTTTCCAGCTATATAAAATGTAGGCTATTTGCTGCTTCTTTATGGTAGGAGTTAATATATTGGATTCTTATCTGTTCACCTAGTTTCCAATTCTGGTGAAGAGTCCACACCTTAAATATTAACCTATCTTTTCATTTTACAGAAGCAGTCAGCCTTGCTATACATTTCCAGCAAGTTCTGTCATTTGCAGTTTTTTCTTTTTATCTTGGGTATTTTTAAATCCCCTCCAAAGCTGAACATGTAAATTATGTACATTTTATTTAAAAAAACATAAATAATACGCATTTGTGAACTGTCACAATGTTCCACTAGAGCACATTTTTCTATTTCAGAAAATGCTGAAGGTTTAATTTGAAAATGTTAAAGAGTAAAAGCTCATCAGCATTTACCGCATTGAGGGAAGGTGTCTTGTGACAACGTCGAGTGCCTGTACACAATCCTCAGGAACTTCACTAAGACGCCCTGCCAAAGCTTCTAACAGCAACTGTAGACTGACAACTGAGACCCATTGAATGGAAACCTTGAAGGTCTGGTCTTTGCCTTCCCCAGGAAGGGTCACTTCCAAGTCAACCTGTAGCAAAATTCAAAAGGATTTAAATATTCTTTCCCCTTTAGTAATGACTTACTGTTACAGGTTACATACTGCTAACCTCGAAACCTAGCAAAAGCTGACACTACCCCCAAAAAGCTGCCAACTCAACTGGCCCCAACATGTGCAAACAAGGAGTTACACAGACTTAGTAACTTAAGTTGTAAGCATACACAACATTGCTTCACTTGTACTATAAGTACATGAAAGTCAAAAAGGGAAATCCAAATGTCTCGAGTCACAGAATTGGTGAATATTGAATTTTTTCATAAATTAATCAGTTTTAATTTTTTTTTTTTTTTAAAAGTGTGACATTAGAATTTAACAGACCAACCAAGCCATCATTCAACCAAAAGTTGCTTCAACACTCAACTCTCTGACATCCTCTCCATCCCCTCTGGGCCCAGTACCCCGTCTAATGCTTATGAGTAGGAAGAGTCAATACTGTTTTATGGAAGGGAAATTGTATTTGACAAATATACTCGAATTTTTTGAGGGTGTAATTAGCAGAGAAGATAAGGGGGAAAACTAGTGGATGTAGAATATTTGGATTGTCAAAAGGCATTCGATAAGGTGCAACATAAGAGGCTGTTACCTCTTATGTTAAGGTAGATTAGGGCTCATGAGATTGGGGGTAATATATTAGCATGGATCGAGGATTGGTTAACGGACAGAAAAGAGAGTAGGAATAAATGGGTGATTTTGGGTTGGCAGGTTGTAACTAGTGGGATGCCACAAGGATCAGTGCTCGGACCTCAGCTGTTTACAATATATATCAATGACTTTGATGAGGGGACCGACTGCCACGAATCCAAGTTTGCTGGCGATACAAAGCTAGGTGGGAAAGTAAGCTGTGAGGATGCAGCAAAGGGATTTGGACAGGTTAAGTGAGTGGGCAAGAAGATGGCAGAATGTAGGGAAATGTGAAATTATCCACTTTGGTAGGAAGAATAGAAAAAGCAGAATTTTTTTTTTTTAAAGTGAGACATTAATAAACATTGATAGTCAGGGATTTGGGTGTCCTTGTACATGAATCACAAAGTTAACATGCAGGTACAGCAAACAATTAGGAAGGCAAATGGTATGTTAGTTTTTATTGCAAGGGGGTTGGACTATAAGAGTAAGGAGGTCTTGCTGCAATTATATAGGGCTCGTGAGATCATACCTGGAGTACTGTGTGCAGTTGTGGTCTTTACCTAAGGAAGGATATACTTGCCTTAGAGGGGGTGCAACGAAGGTTCACTAGATTAATTCCTGGGACGAGAAGGTTGTCCTATAAAGGAGAGATTGAGTAGAATGGGCCTATATTCTTTGGAGTTTAGAAGAATGAGAGGTGATCTCATTGAAATGTATAAAATTCTTAGAAGGCTTGACAGGGTTGATGTTGTGAGGCTGTTTTCCCTGGCTGGAGAGTCTAGAACTAGAGGTCATAGTCTCAGAATAGGTGGTCAGTTATTTAGGACTGAGATTAGGAGAAATTTCTTCACTCAGAGGGTTGCAAATCTTTGGAATTCTCTACCCCAGAGGGCTGTGGATGCTCAACATCGAGTATATTCAAGACTAAGATCGATGGATATTTGGACACTAAGGGAATCAAGGGATTATGGGTCTAGAGCGGGAAAGTGGAGTTGAGGTCGAAGATCTCTGTTGAATGGCGCAGCAGGCCAGAGGGGCCGTATGGTCTGCTCCTATTTCTTATGTCCTTAATTCTCCTACCCTTTTCTTTTCACCTCTAAACTCAGATCATACTGTCGCTCTTTTCCCCCTCTCCTCAATTTAATTTGGCACTCTTCCCCACTTCCAGCTCAGTTAAGCTGGTATTCTTCCATCCCACCAGTTCATACTGATACTGGTCCCTCCTCTCCCTCAGGTCATGCTGGAAATGAATACCTCACTCCCCTTTAGTCAATGCTGATAACGTCCTTCCTCCTCAAAGCACCACCATGAACTTTCCCCCTCTTCCCCAATAAAAGAACTGCTCCCAGCATCTGTCCCCTTCATGACCATCCATTTCCCCCTTCCCCTCATTGAGTTACTAGAAGTTTTGCATGGCAATCATGTTCAAAGGCTTCAAGATCAATGTTACAGAAATGCCATGTACTTACCCTCTCTCGTCCAATTGGTAATGGATTTGCAGTGTACATATTCCTTTTCCCATCATAACCTGGTTGCCGATCTCCAAAAATTTGCATTTTGAAGTGTCGAACCATGGTGTCAACCACTTCTCTAGAAATGGGATAAAATTCACAATAAAAATTTGAAGTTTGAATGTCGAATTATACAGATTTTGGATTACTCACTGTTAAATGGCAGAGCTATTACTTCCTTATAATTGCTATTTCCTGGCACAGCTTAGATTTGTCTTCACAAACACAGGAATGCAAGAAGTGTATTTTAAAAAATGATTTACTTGCAAGTATACTTCTCTCCAGTGAAAACAGCTTGCCAATGAAAACTTGATAACTTATCCCCCAAAACCCCAGCAGTGACTTCACTTTACTGACAAAAAGGCAATTTATCATGGACTATGCTCATTTCATACAAAAATAACTCCACTCAGGTAAAAAGGGATGTTAAGGCTTTTTGATCAATGTTTTAAGTTTTAATTAAAAATAAACTGCTGGCAGTAAGATGAAGTCACAGCTTAGGGGTTGTTTGTTGGTGTATTGTTCTCAGTGGAGAGAAGTGTGCTAACAAGTCATCTGTCTGATGCAAGATGTATTTATTGTACTTCTTATACTCCTGTAATTGGTCAATGGGAATGCATACAGGGAAGAGTTATCATCTTTTCTTGCTCAGATCCAAATAGCTAGAACTTTTCAGAACTACTACAGTTTACTAAAAAAAAGGGGGTTTAAAAAAAAACCTTTGTTCAATAAGGCATATTAGTTTTTTGCTATACCAACTAACTGGGAGCTGAAGGCAACATCCAGCTGCCCACCCCGTCTTGCTCTCACCTGTTAACCCTGCGGGGACGTTTCTCTGGTTTAATGTCCACTTCATAATGGTAAACATCAATTTTAGGGATCTGAACCTGAAAATGATTGGCTAGCAGACGAATAGGCTTCCCTACTGTGCCAAGACCTGGCCTACGAGGTGGCTGGAACAAGTTGGTTGTTGCAGGAGGTCCTGCAAAAGACAATTTCAAATTAGAACTTCTTTGAAATGTATTAAATATCAAATTTAAATATAGCATTATACAAATTCCCAAGTGCTGCGTTAAGGTACTGTCAATGTTTAGTAAGCATCTAACAAGTGGTAAACAAAATTCTCAACTCCTTTTAGAAAGGAAATATTTTCCCGCGCTTCAAATTCCCCTACATCATGCACTATTCTCCAAAAGGTGACCTAGCATAATGGGAAAATGCTCTCCAATTTTTCATTGCTATTAAACATTACTGGAATGGCTTGTGAAAACAGATTTAGTAAAGATGGAGTAAAAAGCAAAAAAGAAAATTGAACACATTAAATGATCATGATAACTATCATGACTTATGATGCCTATCAAAGTAAAATTAATTCCTACAGTAGTAGACTTTATTGGATCTCGCAACAGTAGGCCAGTAAACCAGAGGGTTTCTGACCCCTTGTATATAAAGCAGTAGCTCATCATAATCAAGGTTTAGTAACTGATAACTAGGTTGTAACAGATGGCTCTTATTTGTTCACAAGATGCAGACCTCCTGAAAATGATACCATCGGGATGCTCCCCTTCAGCATAATCCTAAACTACAACTGAAGGAGAAAGAATTTATTTTTCACTGTTTCTCTCTTCCTGTCTATATGACAGTGATTCGTGCCAAGGTCGGGTTCTGCAATTGCCAAAAAACATCAAACATCTCATCCAGGTGGCCATTCTTTACATGTGAGCTAAGAGAGAAAGTTAGCAGGGTTTAAGACTACTGGGCAGCAGAGCCGAACTGGGCACAAAACATTTTACCCACCATGCACATCCTCCAGCAGGGTCAATGGACAGTGGTCATGACTTGCGACTGTGGCTGACTTTTGCCCTCCTTAGCTCGGGGACACGGAAGACAACCACAGTATCCCAATGGGACAAACTAAGTCACCAATAAGTACGGATCAAATCAGGAACTTTCCTAATCTCTGATTCAGTATGATTCATGCAGTATTTGAGCCATCATGGTAGCTATCAGGGAAAAATAAGTTTTAAAAAGAGATGGTTCAGTTTCCAGACAAGAACAAGTAGAATAATTTTGGATCCATAAAGCAATCTTTTGCAATATTACTGAACTACTCAGTGTATTACTTTAGCCACAATTCAGTACAAAGGTAGGAGAAGGGGGCATGCAGGCCCAGCCAGTGCAGTCCAGCCCAAGAATCAGGTGCAATACGTTCCTGTACCAGTCTCTAAAGAACGGAGCTTTTCAGATAGGGATTGCAAACCTAAACTTTGAAAGGTAAAACCGCAGCTATCCTCTCAAGATTAAATTCCAGTATTTAAGGCTCACTACAAGATTGATAGCTATAAGGCTTGTGTTTATGCAAAGGAAAGCAAAGTAAATTCTGACGACAGTCTTGCTGAAATCAGCCAATGACATGATATGCAAAATCTGAATTTCAACATTGACAGAATTGAAAATAACCTTCCAGGAGACTAAGATGTAGCTGTGACACATCCTCAACTATTTCAATTATAAACTTGTGCAATGACAGAAAATCAGTCACTGAAAAAGAACCCTCTTAATAAAGCTTACAGCTTAATTGTAGTGGATTCTGAAAAAGGGTAGGATTGGTTTTAAAAAGTGTGTGGAGAAGCATGAGACTGATGCTAAAAATAAGAAATCTGAGAAAATCTAGAGTTTTGTCTCCAGAACCTTTGGAGGCATTGGATGAGGTGATTATTTGGCTACGAGAAACAGAATTTCTTGATTTTGCCCATTTCCATGAAGGCAATCATATGAAGGATAAACAAATTGATAAGTCAAAGTAGTAGAAACAAGTGGTCAGTACTTAATGGAGGAAAATGGCCAAGACCTTTACTTACTAGAAGATTTGTTTCCTCCAAGTTCAGACTTGCGATATCCCTCAGAATAAACTTTGAAGGAGTGTGCTCATTGCGAGTTATTGGGAAAGGGAGCACAATCTCCAAATAATACCTGTCTTGATGTTGTATGCTGGTCTATTTAAAAGCCTCAATTTGTCAATGAATGGCTGGGGTTATTGTAAGTCACAGTAAAGCCAGAGTGCCCATCACTGATACACACAGCTCAAATTTGCAATCACTAAAAGATACAGCATATGGATTTTCTTTCCCTCTTTAATGTGGCTTAGCATATCAGAATTTATTATCCAAAGCCAATTTTTTTTTAAAAGTTAGGTGGGGTGGGGAAAAGGAAAAAAAAAGGGAGAACAAATAATTAAACATCAATAATAACTTTGTTTTTTTGGATGAACATAATCAACACAAACTACACCATGATAAAGTACCAGCCAGCAATCCAGTCATTCCTCCTCGATACGTAATTGCCTCCGTACATAAAAGCTTGTTATCTTAAAACCAGTTTCTATTCCTTCATCACAATTCTTTCAACTAGGTAAAATGACAATAGAATCACTGTATAAACTAATAGTTGGGAAGGAATTACAAAATTCAGCAATACCATCCCTTACCAGTGCTCACGTGGGTCAAGATCCTCAAAACATCCCCGATCAACTTCACAAATAACTTAGGAAGCTGTTAACATTAAGCAAATCCTGGATGTGTAGTTTTTAAGCTACAAATCAGCCATATAGTTGAGGAGATACCTTATGCTTAAAATTGGCCCTACAGTTTTAATAGAACCCTTTCACAAGCACAATGGATTCTCGAACAGTCCGCTATTAGGTCATAAACTAGCCACAGACACTCCAAGACCTTTTAATTCGGGGTTATTAGACTTAAAAGCACTTTCTTGCCTTCTCTCATTTGCCAGAAAACACATGGTAAGAAACTATGATTTTGCACATAAGCCTTCCACCAATAGTATTTTGTAGACTTGCAAATAAATACAGACCTCGATTCCCAAAATGTTTATCTTCACATCAAAGCATTTAGACAATGAAAATTTGTCAGAGACATACCACTTCCTTTTCCTCTAAATTCTAATCTTCCTTGCTTGCAAGTGCAGATTTCATTGATATGATTTCACATATTATAAGCTAGATCGGCCAAAAAGGACATTGGGATAGAGTTTCCGCTTTGGGTGCATTCGGTAATTGGGCACAAATTTCACCGGTTGGGTTACAGTTTGAGTATCTGCTAAAATGCATTTGCATAATCACAAACGTAAAATCTTTCATGAACCAGCGCAATCTGGCAGCTTAATAGAATGTAATCGGTTATTTATTTTCTTAGCAATAATATTCATAGATGTATTTAACACAAAAAATAAGCAATTTTAATGTGTCTAGTCATCCACCTGAGCGCCCTGATTTTAAAAATCACTGAAAGAACACTACACTAAACCATTTATTACTTTCATTGGTGTACACTAGTTAGTTTTTTAGTAAATTAAATATATATATGTCGGCACATTTTAAATGTGCCTATTAGTGCCTGTGTGTCTAAGAAAACTAGCTTAATTTGAAGACCCTCTTCGAATGGCAGAAACTTGCCATCCTTGTTATTTTGATCGGGGGGAGTGGCCAGTTTTGTAGGCGAGGCCGGTTTCAGTACAAATGGTTTCTGGACCAGCGCAAAAGATTGCGGAAACTCGAATAACAAGGGACGTAATTTAAGCCCAGCGTAAATAGAAATTCTGCGATCTTTTGTGCTGGTTTGGCCACATAGCGCCGATAAAACCAGCGCAATTGAGCGGAATCTCTACTCCATTATGTTTAATGTATAGTTACACTGCACAATAGTCCGATATGAGTTAAACCTGACTGTCACTGCTATAAAGCACCATTCTTAAATTTATAGACATGATACAGATCTCTGCTCTTAATATTTACCTTGTAGTTGTTCTTTCCTTTTACGCATACATTCTAACACGCATGCACTTGCATCAGGCATGAAGACAGTTTACACAGCACATTGCCCTTGAAATATACAGGGAGAGGGTGGGATGGGAGACGTCCATACCCAGAGTATTGCGCCCATAATGAACCTGCGGGGATTTTAGACTTACAAATCTATTATACTACAGTTTATATAAAAACACATTACATGGGCCCTATGTGATAAGATATTTGAAACAAAGGAAACTGATGGCACAATATATAAATTAAGTTTCAAATGTGCTGAACCAGGACCAAGATGCTACCCTCCAATGTACAATGTTCCACACAAGAGACTAGCAAAAAAAAAACTGAATTGGAGGTAACCTTATGGCAAGGGTTGGGAGGTAGGACACAGAGTAGGGATAAAAGGAATGTAGACTGATTGGCAAGATATGACAAGCAGTGTTCCATAGGGGCCTCGACTGAATCCTCAGCTTTTCACCATACACATCCAAGATTTTGATAAAGGAATCCAAGTTTGCAGACAATATTTAGTTTGGAGGTACAGTAACTTGTGCAGATGGGAGCATTAAGTTGCAAAGGGAAATCGACAGATTAAGTGACTAGGCAAAACTATGGCAAATGGAGTTCAATGTGGGCAAGTGTGAGGTCATCCACTTTGGACCCAAGATAGATAAATCGTAGTAGTTTCTAAATGGCGAGAAACTAGGAACTGTAAAGAGATATGGGTGCCCAGGTACACAAATCACTAAAAGCTAGTGCACAGGTACAAAAAGTAATCAAAAAGGCTAATGGAATGTTGGGCTTTATCTCAAGGGGACTGGAATACAATGGGGAGCAAGTTATACTTCAGCTGTGTAGAGCCTTGGTCAGACCTCACCTACAGTACCGTGTCAGTTCTGGGCACACCTCAGGAGGATATATTGGCCTCGGAGGGCACGCAGTGCAGATTCACCAGAATGATGCTGGGGCTTAGTGGGTTAAATTATGAAGACAAGTTACATAAACTTGGCTTGTATTCCCTTGAGTGTAGGAGATTGAGGGATGATCTGATCGAAGTGGTTAAAGTGTTAAAAGGATTTGATAGGGTAGATACAGAGAAACTATTTTCTCTGGTGGGGAATCATGAATAAGGGGACATGATCTTAAAATTAGAGCTACGCCATTCAGGACAAAAAAAAAAATCAGGAAGCACTTCTTCCACACAAAGGGTACTAGAAATTTGGAAAACTACCTCCAAAGGCTGTGGATGCTAGTACAATTGGAGCTTGAAAGACTGAGATAGATAGATTGATTTTTGTTCGGTAAGGGCATCAAGGGATATGGAGCAAAGGCGGGAAAATGGAATTGAGGTAGAGATCAGCCGTGATCTAATTGAATGGCGGAGCAGGCTCGAGGGTCTGCACCTATTGATAAGCATGTATTGATAAAACAAGATCACACAGCTTAAATCAACATAACCCACTGAATGCAACTGGTTACTAAAATAATAATTTCCTCTGATGCAATTCAAGATCTAGCCTCTGATACTTAATTGGAAAACAATCTTATATGCCAATAAAACTTAGCCAGATACATAGACTGGCATTAATAGATTTTAAGAAGCATTCATTTAAGTTTGAGTTAAACTGTCTACAATGTATAATATTAAAATCCCTTTTACTGATTTAATATTTTGGACAGCTTAACAAGTAAAAAACACATTTGTAACAGTTTAATCTATTAATAATCTTACTATTTACATTTGATTTTTAAAAAAATGGGTCTGAAACAGGGAAAGCTGGCAGAAATATCTTTCAAATGACCAGAGGAGCAGGATACAATCTGTTAGGATATTACTATTACTAGAATGGTTGCAGGTCATCTGATATTTGGAATATTACTGCAAATTCAGATTTTAAAACTGATGTGCAATGGTGGTTTTGGGGGGGGGGGGGGAAAGGAGGAGGAGGAGGGGGGAAAAAGGGGCAAGAGTGGAGGAAACGCCACAATAAAAACCCAGCTACATCAACCATTACTATTTATGCCATAGCCAATTCAATTAATTCTCTACAGTACACATCTGTAAAATCAACCGATTTCAGCTGCTATTTAAATCCAGATGCAAAATAAATGATTTAAACATCCTTAATCACTCGAGCCCGGTTAAAATCTATACTACTTGGAAAATTCAACATATCTCACCGTGGATTTTCCTTCCTTATCTTTATTCTTCCCTGTTTATATATAAACCAAAGACAAGTATTAATTCTGATACATTCTAGAATTTTCTCTGCAAATTTCAAACATTTGTATCTTTTTCTACTAAATAAGATCTGAAAAAAATTGTGAATTGCAGTGACTATAAAACAGCAAAAAAGGCACATCACAGATACCCTCTTTTCAACACTATTTGCTGAACAGGTAACTTGGATGGAAAAGTACAACAGCACTGCAGATCTGAAGATACTAATTTAAGTAAATAGTTATTGGATTTGACCACATTGCAAAAAAACTGTATATCCATAAACATCAGCAGAATGTAAAATGTGAATAAACAGTGAACAAAAGACATGTGTTCATAACAAACCTAATTCAGTACTGAAAAAAATACAGCCGAACACCAATTTCAACAGAATAATGTTTGGATTTTGTAAAGGTCCTAAATACTACAAATCTGAATGTTAACATTTCTTCAGAACACTTCTTACTGTTAGTGTGAGGACTCAAATGCCAAGGTAATCCAATTTGTTGCTCTCCATCTTCTAAACTCTATTAGTATCTGCGTTCTCTGCTAAGCAGTTACAAGACTTCTTAAAGCAGATGGAATGCAATTTTAAAATGGACCAATCCTGAGCCCAAGTAATGTAATCAAAAGCTGAACATTGGAACTCCTCTAATAATTAGTTCTTAGAACTAATACTCATTTCTTACATGTCAAATGTTTCAAAATGGAAGTTTTCCTCACTTAGTACTGATTAAATTGTCAGAACAAACTTTGACAATTTGTCATCAACTTATACGTATGCTTTCTATTTTGGCAGAGTAAGTTTACTATTAATAGAAAAACAAATCTTTTAAAAAAATGAAAATCAAGAAGCTCTCATGTTCACAATCAGTCTCCCCGTCTGTTTCAGCAGTGACCCTGATACTTAAACATCTCAAAGCTCATCCAGCAAGTGGAAAACATGCAAAATGAAACTTGACTGTGCAGTTAAAATTATTAAATTGGATAGGTGCAGAAAAACTAGATACTGGAGATGTGTGCATTATGATAGCCCTTTTGGACTTCTGCTTTTGATGATGCATTCAATTTTTCTCCACCATTTTTTTCCTCTTGTGCTCCTGAAGATGCTATCATCTTGCAGAAATACCTTGTCCAAGTGATTATACAGGTGTGAGCCTTTACAGCAAGAGTGTTGACAGGCTATTTTATCATGGGGGACATCCCAGTCAAGCACTATTCTGTTCTCACCCGACATCCACACATGCACATTTGTAGCATAGGTCACTGGATGGCAATCAGAAGTGGAAGGCCTGGATGATTTCCCCTCTCCTTAACTCGAGGCATTGAGACCAATACTCGTACTCTCAATGCCACTATGGCAGATTGGAACTCATATCAAGGGTCAAACCTGAGATTTTCCTTGTCTACACAGCTCAGCTATTAACAGTGCACTGTAATACTTGCAACACTGCCAAAAATGAGAAATGTATCGTTTACATCACATATTTAAAAAGGGAAGTCCTTGTTGAATTACCCAATAATCCTTGTTTCAAGGGTAGATATCTATTGGTGCCTCTGATGCCCTTTGTTTCCACAATTAAATGCTTTATTACTGCTGACTGGAGGTTGTCCGGAAGCAGACATTTGGTGCAAAACCTCCATCGATACCATATTATGAAGTCTGCTTCAGTGATACAATAAACAAGTATTGCTGCCTATAGCCCCATTTAGAGACAAAAATGTTATGTTAACTTCTATAAATCCTAAATCACTTCCACTTATGTCTACACTGCAACACTGTTCATTAATTGTTTATATGTACAGTTAATGAAGCAATTCAGTCAACCCAAAGCTATTTTCATCTCTAGGATAAATTGATCAAGCCAAATACGACAAAGAACTGAGGAACAAGGCATCCTTTGCTTCCAGTTGCACTGAAGAATGTTGTTTTTTAATCTTTGTATTCATTAACTCATTACAGATGAAATGCATTGACTTACTCCAAACAAGAACTTGTTTAGCAGGACTTCAAATGCAGAACTGTTAGGGCCAGTTTATTACCTTTTAACATGGATTATAAAAAAACAAAAAACATGTTCAACCCTAATTTGGTAATCCCAAGTTTTATGAAAAGGTACATAAAGCATCAATATTTTGCAATGCTTACCTGGAAAATTATTGGTTTAATAACAAAGGAGTAAAAAGTAAGTAATCACAAGACATTTCCTCAAACAAACTGGGTGAAACTGCAGCAAAAGAAGTCTCCGCACTCCAACCCCTAGGCAACAACCTGGACCTTTAGAGGCTGCCCCCCAGTCACCACACAGGCCTGATTTCTCAACCAAGTGGCTCCGATCACTGCAGCTAGGCAGGCTGTGAGAAAAGCATATTTACAGGCTTTCTGTTAAAGATTTGTCAAGAGCATCAACAAAACTGTGTCCACGTAATTGTCAACCTTCAGCTAAAGATTGCTTAAATCTGGTTATAAGTGGATGGCATGGGAAACCGTTAGTTGCCTGTTCCTGTATTGTTGTGGAACGTGCAGATGATGATGTTTGGCTTACAGAGAATTGATTGGCATGCAGACACAGGGCAGGCTTGGGGTACAGCAGATTGATGTGCGATTGTGGGTATATAAGATCGTAAAATGTATTTATTAGAATATTCTCGGAGCGAAGACTGGACACACAGGTGATTTCTGGACCTTTGAGAAATGCACCTTGGAACCCATTCAGTGTAAACCTTTGTCAGGTTGTATCCCAACATCTTATAATTGTACTATTGTATTTTAACATCTTTTCTACTTATTGTAATTTCTTAATAAAACCACATTATGGAACAAGACATACTCCTTGCCTTTTTGATTAAAGATCAAACCGTAAACAAATTACTTACGCTGGCCCAGACTTCCAGTCACTTGGCAGGCCCTGGTCTCCAACTGCTTCTCAAGCCTCTGCTTAAAAAGGACTCCTTTAGCTGTTCATAACTTTTCCTGTTGTTTATGCGTGTAAATTCAGGTTAAAATCCCAGTATCCACTTGTGTTAGCATATTGGCTGCCTCACCAGTCTACAGTTCCCACAGAACTCAGGCCCGAGTTCTCTGCTCCAACTCAGGCATTCTCCACTGTGCCAACTGCAGCATTTGCTACTGGCTCTCCTAGAGCAACTACCCCTCTCCTGGTACACATCCTTCCTGGGGTAATTTTCCCAACCTTCTCCGCATCCTTTTTACTCTCTGACTCTTCAGTGGATTTCACATCAGGCACCAACCACTTCCTTGCAAGCAATACTCTCCCCAACCATAACCTAATCCTGGAAGAGTTTATCGTTACTATGGGCTGACAAACTCTGCGTACCAAGAGTGACTATTTGCCGTACCACGGTCAACCCGCCTGGCTGCATCTATCACGTCCACATCCTTAAGTCTGAGGGCCACAGGTTTGAACAAATATGGGCCTAGAGTTTCCGCTAGGGGCGCAATTGGCAAAATGCGCTGGACGCTGCACTAGTTTTGCCGAGGTGGAGTTAAGAACATAAGAAATAGGAGCAGGTGTACGGCATATGGCCCCTCGAGCCTGCTCCGCCATTCAATCAGATCACAGCTAATCTTCAACCTCAACTCCACTTTCCTGCCTGATCCCCATATCCCTTGATTCTCCTGGAGTCCAAAAATCGTTACACTCAAGTTTCCGTGCAAACTCATTAGCATAAACCCGAACATAAAATCTCCCGTGAATCACGCAATCAAGCAGCGTAACTGATGTAATCCATTAGCGACTGGAACAGGGTCAATGGGGCTTCTAGGTGCTAGGGTGTGGTAGCTTTTTAAACTAAATGATGATTTCTGAAGCAGCAGAGCAGATCTGGTCAGAGCTTCAATTGACCGCTGGTCACTGGTCGTCAATTAACTGATAAATATTTCTGCAGCATCAGAACAGACCAACTGACTGATTTAATGCTCTTGGTCTTACTTTTGAAACTAATTGCCGCAGCAGCAGGGCAGATCTGGTCAATGACTTCAATTGACTGATCAGGTGATTAACACTGAATTCTTGTGACCATGGGGACCTGCGAATCTTCCTGCAACGTGGTGAATCCCCCGAACAAGCCCAATTGACGAAAACGTGCCTTTCTGACCTGGCGACATGGCCAGTTTTGAGAGCGGGGCGCTTTGGGCAAAGGGACCATTGGACCAGCGTAAAAGATCATGGATACTCGAGCATAAAGTAGTTATGGGCGCAACTCACTTGCGCTTAAAATGCCACGATTTTTTGCACAATATGATTTAATTCCGCCCAGATTAAGTTTTATGTGGGCAGAAATCATGCAGAAACTCCAGGCCATGATGTGTGACTGGCCTTGCCAACTGCTGTCAGATCTGGCTTGACCGTCAATTAATATTACCTCCTCCTCTTAGTGGCTAAATCTTCTTGCTACTCCAGGACAAGGGCCTCCTTTCCACCATTAGTTGCCTTTTTAAACCTGCTTCCCCTATGACAGGTAGCCAGATTGAGACACACAGGAGTCTGTTTACAGCCAATATACATGGATTGCAATTTTACTTTGATAAGTTTTCAGATTGTTGATTATTGCCAAAATTGTTTAAAAAGATTATTTCTTAACTGCAACACAAATTTTAAAAGCTAACATTTTCCTATATTACAACAGTGACTACATTTCAGAAGTACATAATTGACTGAAGTGCTTTGGGCTGAAAGGTGAAAGGTGCGATATTAATGCATGTTCTCTTTTTTTCTTATTACATCTGAATAAAATTCCAGTTGCACCCAGGTGAAAAAAAACAAGCAAATGAGACTAAATCAAGAACAGTGTTTTTAAACAAATCAACTTAAGCTACTTAAGAACAACTGTCTTTTGTAGGGGGAAACAAAGACTCTGTAAGCAACCTGTGAAGCAGCTTGGGACGTTAAAGTTGCTATATAATTGCAAGTTGTCGTTGTAGTACTAAGACAAAAATTAAGAGCCGAAGAAAATAGGGCTGTTGACTGGCATTGTTAGAGGTGGAAGTAGGAAGGTCTTTGCGATGGGGAGGATATAGAGTCGGAAGCTCAACTTGGTCAAAATAGGACGCCAAAGTTGTGAACAGTTTGGTTCAGCCTGAGACTGTGGCCAGGGATGGGATGGAATGGAATTGGTGGTGAGGGAACAGAATTTGCAGTGGGGGGCTGAAGACAATGGCTTTGGTCTTCCCAAAGGTTAATTGGAGGAAATTGCAGTTCATCCAGGATTGGGTGTCAGACAAGAGGCAAATATTCATATCCAGGCCAAAAAAAAATCAAAAGTCCAGTAACTTCATGTCCAAAAACTACTACTGTATTATTAAATAAAAGAAAGCACGTTCTCATGAGCAAAAGGAAACCGTCTGCCAGTGTATTCTTGCATTGCTGTTTTATATACTCCTTGTGTATGTTGGTTCTGCTGTTATTAAAGTCACGAGCATCTACCCAAACAAAAATTAGGACATTAGTAGACGGTATACAGATTTTGCTTCGAATCTCATCACATCCTTTCCCCCTCCTTTGTAGTTAATAGAATCCATATATATTCTTCCGTTACTTAGTCTAAATGCACCTTATGTCTGAAACTGAATAATTTTCGATCTATTAACATCGTAATTAATAGATCTTAATAGGCTCGAGGGGCTGAAGAGCCTACTCTTGTTCCTAAATAATATTGTTGGAGACGGATGTTACGTCTCCACTCTCTCGGGGACATTCTTTTTTTAAATAACCACTGAAGGGAGTTCCTACACGACCCAACCATACAGCTCTTTAAACCCATTTATAAACAACCACCTCGCGGTCCTCGGATATCGCACCCGGAATGAATACAAAGCCAAATTGTTCCGACTTTGCGCAGTGTGAACCCTTCCCGCCAGCTTCGTGTTCTTTAAACTAGACCTGAACCTCTCCAACCATAGCCCGCGTTTACACAGCAAATACTCGCCCCATCCCTCCCCACTAACTACTGGACTCTCCACCAAGTCCGGTTGCGCTAGACCAGGCCACGGGGGGAGGAAACTGCCGATATGGAGTTCGCTGTAAACACAGAGCGGACACTTCCTCCACCGCCAACACGCTCCAGGCCGTGGCTTTTCGCCTGCTCTCCGGGCCTTACTTCCCCGTCACCCTACAACTCACAATCCGTTTCGCTTGTTTACAAACAGGCTCGAGGTGCGTGTCCACCAGGCCCCGCTAGCGGGGTTTAAAAGGGCCCTCCACTCCACTCGGCTGGGGAAACGTGCCAGGCCCCAATCCCCGGACGTCCCAGATACAGTCACCCGAAAAACAATGCATCTCCCCCGTCTGCCTCTTGCCCTCAATCGCAGTGTGAAGTGTTTCCCTAAATACCCCGGTTACAGGTTGTGCGTGGCTGTGAACCGGAGACTGGGCCAAGGCGGCGCTCGCGTCCTCAGGCCCCAACGAATCCTCACTCCTTCCCCCACCCCCCCGGCCATCGGCTTTTGTCAAGTGTCGGGTTTGCGTCGATCACATTCCCCTTCGAAACAATCCCGAGCAGAGCCGGGCCGCCGCGGCCCAAGTCCTTACCTGGCCCCACTGGCTCCATTCCCGCGGCTGTCGATTCCAGATTAGTATCGAACCCGACTCCCCACAAACCGACGCTTCGGACAACACAAATACTGCGCATGCGACAAAAGAGCCCCGAACACGCGTGCGCGGATCAGGGAGCTTTAAACCGCGCGCGCCTGTGCACGTGCATGAGAACCAGGGACCAATCCGGCGGGGTTGCGCTTTATTGCCAACTTGCAACTTACTTGTGAGCGCTGGGTGGATGTGCAATGGGATCGTTGGACAGTGTTTTTAGCACCCACGGAACAGATATGTTTGATTTTACTAAACTCTTAAGAGTAAACTATTGAGTTTAGTATGGGCGGGCGGGCGGGCAATAGCTGAGGCTCATGATGTGTGATATCTGCACGATGTGGGAGGTCCTTGATGCTCCATGTATCATGTGTCCTGGAGCAGTGTTTCGACTGCTTGCGCTTGGGCTCAAAGTTTCTGATCTTGAGCAACTAGGGACATTCTACACATATGGGAGGCTGAAGGGTT
Organism: Heptranchias perlo; assembly: GCF_035084215.1. Classification (NCBI taxonomy): domain Eukaryota; kingdom Metazoa; phylum Chordata; class Chondrichthyes; order Hexanchiformes; family Hexanchidae; genus Heptranchias; species Heptranchias perlo. The sequence goes on from NC_090350.1 coordinate 23,310,375, forward strand.
CCTGGAATGCATATTCTTGGAGATGGTCACCCCACCAGTAGAGCGAGTTAGTGAGGAGTGGTGAATGACCATCGACTCAGATAGAAAGGGGATATCCTGAGAGTATAGAGGATCCAAGGAAGTGAGAGGCAGATAGATTACTAGGATAGGAGAGCAGTAATAGCGGGTGATTCTATAGTTAGGGGAATTAACTGCCTTTTTTGCAGTCATGACAGAGTCCCAAATGGTATGTTGCCTCCCTGGTGCCTGGGTGAAGGGCATCAGGGAATGGGCAGAAAACATCTTGGAAGGGGGAGAGAGCAGCTAAAATCCATGTTGGAACCAATGACATAGATTGAAGTATGTTTGAGGTTTTCCAAGTAGAGTTTCAAGAGTTAGGCACTAGATTGAAAAACGAGATCTCAAGGTCAGAAATCTGCTTATTACTGCCTATGCTATCTGCTGGACAGGTAAAGGAGAGGATTAGAAAGGTCAACATGTAGCCACCTGGCTAGCACAGGAAGTAAGGGCATTGGAGTGAGTTCTGGAGGAAGGAGCGCACTTCACAAACTGAAATTGCACTAACATCCTTGTGGAAATGGTAAACAGGGCATGGGGGAGGATTTAAACTAGTATGGCAGTGGGTGGGGAAAGTCTAGGCCTGGGACTAGAGAGATAGAACAGGATTAATAGCGTTGTTGGAATAGCTAAAGGCTTAGCTGAAATAAATAGTGAGAAAATATTATTAGAGGAGAAAGAAAAAGAATGGCTTTGAGGTAGTAAAATGTAGAAACACTTTTGAAGAAGGGACTAGGGATATCAAAATATTAAATGAGAAAACAAGAAATTGGAGTCAGAATTGAGTAATGTGTATGTAAATGTACAAAGTATTCAAAACAGAGTTAGAAGCATTAATGACTATGGAAGGATATGATATAGTAGCTATAACAGAGCCATGACTTAGGTTTAGTCAGGTCCAGGAAACTAACATTCCTGGTTATAACATTTTCAGGAAAGACAGGGAGGGAAAAAAGGAGTGGGGTGAAAGTGTTAATAAAGCATTCTGTCACATACTAGAATGCAAAGATATCCTGAGGATTGCATTAAGACAGAATCCATATGGATAGAATGAAGAAATCGGACTGAGAATGGTACAAAAGGCTTCTTCGGCAGCACTCCCAAACCGCGACATCGACCACCTAGAAGGACAAAGGTAGCAGGTGCATGGGAACACCATCATGTCCAAGTTGCCCTTCAAGTCACACACCATCCTGGCTTGAACATGTACCACCGTTTCTTCATTGTTGCTGGGTCAAAATCTGGGAACGGCATATGCAAATAAGGAGCGTAACACCTGCTTGAGATTCCCTTTCCAAAATTGGTTTGCCCTGAGGCAACCAGCGCCATTGTGGGCTGCACTCAGGGAAAGCAGCCCTAGGGATCACCTGCAACAAAGAAGGTAAGTAATAACTGAATATGGAGCTGGGAGGAGCAGGGGTGTTCCAACCCCACATTTAATCACCACCGCTTCTGACCCCCGATCCTGCCCCCCCTCCCCCGCAGCCTTATGTGATAGACCATGATGCACCAGTACATGTACCTCAAACATACAGCACAGCAGCGCATCATGTTAAATGCAGCCACTGGAAATTTCTTTGGCGGTTCTCCCGATTGGCCTCCATAGCTTCGACGGAAGGTCGGCAGAAACCCGGTTTACGCTTCAATCCGGGGTTTCCACCGTTCTTCCAGGTGACTGATCAGGAGACCCCCGAGGAAATTCCCAGTGACTGTGTACGTGCATTATTACATTATATAATTACGAAAATAGTACGTCAAGTTAAAAGCAAAATGCTGCGAATGCTGGAAATCTGAAATAAAAACAGAAAATGCTGGAGAAGCTCAGTAAGTCAAGCAGCATCTGTGGAGAAAGAAACAGAGTTAACGTTTCAGGTCGAAGACCTTTCGTCAGAAGTGAAAGATGTTAAAAGAGTTTTAACCTCTTTTCACATCTTCCAGTTCTGACAAAAAGTCTTTGACCTGAAACGTTAACTCTGTTTCTTTCTCTGAGCTTTTCCAGCATTTTCTGTTCTTACACCAAGTTAAAGATTGGAGTCAATCCTTTATAATGACTCTTTATAGAATATACAATAGCAATAAGGAATGTTAACCAAACAAACAGAAAAAACCCTTTAAGTGAAACACAAAGGTTTCCAAATTTCTCCTAATATTTGCTACAATGGCCTTGTGCATGATTCCCGTCAGAGTCATATCTATTTTGCTTCTTGCAGTGGCTGCACTGCTTCTGCTAGCTTTTTGTCAGTATCTTCCTCTTTCTCCTGTAGAATGGCTTATTGCTGCACCTCTTCCTCAACAGTATTTGTACATCTTTCCATAGAAATATGGTGCAACATGCTATTCTGCCAATTCTTTCTGGGGCTTATTGTTGAGCACCCCATAGCAATCCAAACATTGGAACTGTTGTTTAAGCAGCCCAAATGTGTGCTCTATAATGTATCTAAGTCTCAAATGTGCTCCGTTGTATGCTGCTTGCTGAGTGGTATGGAGTTTACATAGCGGCATTGCGAGTCATGTTTTCAGTTGGTACATCATATTTCTGAGGAGCCAACTGTTCAACCTGTTCTCACTCTGGAAGAGTGAAATCCTTGACTCATTTTGGATGTGTGGATCATGAGTACTCCCTGGAAAACATGTACAAATCTTTGCTTTGATTGCACACCATTTGGACCTTCTGAAATGGTAACCTTTCCAGTTAATGAAAGCAATGGGATTTTATACGGATGCTTGAGCAGCCACTTGGGTGCAATTGGGAGACTGAACTTAATGTAGTCTCAAGCAGTGAAACAAAGTAAAACTTGCTGCTGCATGCTTTGAAACAGTTCACTAACCACGAAATCTGTACGATTTCTCCTACTCTGCTAGCTGTTGTATCTCTGCCAGCTCCCTCACCTGTTTGAATGTCAGCTTTTATTGGCTATCAACAAATCCATGTGCAATTGAAGTGAAGTCTGAATAATTTTACACAAACCTGGTTAATTGCAAAAGCAAAAAAATACATTCACATCAGATCTGGTGCATTAAAGTACGGAACAACTATTTATGCACATTACTAATTTCAAGAGAGGGGGCAATATGAACACTCTATTCATTTCTAATGCACAAAATTACCACACCTTAATGCACAACTAGCATATACACTACCTTGAATGCAGAAAGTATTTTTTGCCCCAGAGGGATTAATGGATACCTAGGAGTGATTTCAAAGTCGAAATTTCATAAAGGGGTTCAGATAACATCATATACTGCACCAATGACTCTCAACTATCACCTGGACACAGATTAGATTACTACCTTGAAATTGTTCCTTGTGCATACTGTTTTAATCTCCTCTATTGTCCAGATCTTTCTTAGCCGGACACATCTTGTAGCCAAGAGAATGGGTGGCTTCCCTGTTCCCAGGCCGCTGGCAATGATGTTGAGCTCACTGCTGTAGGGAAGTGCCTTGAATCCATTTGGTGTCTCTCCATAGTTGTATATCTGAGATTGGGAACTTACTTAAATGTAGTGGTACAATGAAATTGGAGGCAGATAAGTTGAGGGTATTTGTGACTTTGACTGCCACAGGAAATCCATTGCCTCTATTGAAGGTGGCTCTCAAGCAGATGACAAAACTCTACAACCAGTTTTGTGCTGACCCAAATCCTGCAGAATCAATTGCCCTTTGTCAATGGCAGGTAAGTGTGCCAAGGTCTATAGATATGGTTGGTGCGGCTAGTATGGCTCAAGTGCTTGATGTCCTTGGCCTGCCTTCTTTCAACTTGTACCATTTCAACCATGAAATACTGTATTTGAGGTGCATCAAAACCAACCCCCTTCACTTGCTGCCCAATAAGGGACTCAGCAGCTTGCGCCTCGATGTCTTGTGGCTTCCCAAGTTCCCATAACTATTTATATTAAAAGAACTCCTTTTTACTTGTTCCTATTCTGCTCATGTCCTGCAAGTGCTTTACTCACGGTCTGCTTTTGGTGATTTAGTGGCAATAATTGGCTTTTTTTTACTGAGACATTTAAGGGACATGGAATTAAAAATGTCCTTAAAAATTAATCTAAAAATACATAATAAAAATTTCAGAAACATTGAAAATATCCATCATTTAAAAAGTTACTTTGCAACAAAAAAAACATACAATGTCTATTCTTCTTTAAGAGCTTCATTTCATATGGAGCTTCCTTTTCACCCATTCAAAGTAGGCTTTGTAAACAAAAAGCACAATCCCAGCATAAAAGTCAGGGAATTGCACCAGGTATGAATTTAAACAATTTTGTATGCATTCTGCAGCCTTCTGAGGCCATTGCATTGAATTATGAAAGCAGTCTAGCTTACAAAAAGTAGTCAGCTGGAAAATTGTGGAATTGGGCGCAAAACATGCCTGAGGTCTGCTGATCCCTGTGCTCATTTTCTCCCTGTACAACCAGCACAGCTGATTAGAAAATCTTCTCAAGTTCTAAACCATTGTACTAACTAATCCCCAGAGATCATATTGTTCAAAATACTGTTTTTTTTAATTGTTAAAGGTTGACATAGGTTGCCATGGCCAAGGAAAGAACCTGAAGGACCCAAAACAAAGTAACAATTCAACAATTGTAATACTGAAAGATTTATAAAAAGAATTAAGTATCTGGCAATACTAGAGATAAAGTATTAAACTCCTATTCAAGAATTGTACATTTGAAACCCAGCCAGTACTCCTGCTTAAGTTAGTCACTCCTTCCTCTTTCAATAAGTATCTCCAAGACACTCATCTTGGGCTAGGGCTGGGGAGGGTGAGTGGGTGAAAAGAAGAGAGGTACTGATTGGTTCAGCCATTAATAGTTGGAACATTTTGTGCCTGATGCTGGTACAGTACTTAGATCATTCTGCCCTCCTAAATAGTGGAGAAGTGAGCGTAACAGAGCAGGGCTTTTACATATGTATGTGTGAAAAGTAGGTATGTGTACGGAAGTAAAAACAGGTGATAAATGATAGACTGTCATAAAATTGAAGTGCTGAATCAATGTATATACAAATGTCACAATATGCACTTAATTATCTATGGGTAAGAAAAGTTTTGAAAGTATAGCATCTACATTTGGAATATGAGGAAACTTCCAGTGCAGACCTGTAAATGGTACATATATACACACACACATACATATATGTTTAGAATAAAGATCTCTGACTTCAAAGTGATGTAAGTAATAATGATTTGTGAATATACATCTCACAAAGGAAAACATAATACATTACTAATGCAAATGTTTGTTGGTTACCTCAATTTTCACATTCATATGCATGTTCCATTTACAATCAATGAGTGGCTAATAAAAGAAGGAAGTAAAGTGCCATGTTTCCTGAGCACTTGTTCTCATATTTTTGAATGAAAGACACTTTTTGTATGGATTTTAAAAATGAATTTCATGTATCCCACTTTGTTGTTGCTTAATATAAAAGAAAAGCATTTTTTACATGTAACATTGAATTCATTAAAAAATACATGCAAAAATGTGTTCTGAAAATATTTCTGTACCATACCATTTTGGTAATTTTGTAGATCACTGCTGCACCTGTAACCTGCTTTCAGTCCCAAAACACTGCAGTAATTTATTTGTCCTATCTTCTAATGATTTCACTATTTGATAGATGATTGAAAGCTTTACATCAAAATGTGTTTGGGCTTGCCTTCAATTCTAGTAGGTCGTCCAAATGAAGACTTTAAAAGCAGTTATATCAACACTAATATTCTACTTGTCTTTTGAACATTTTACTGAATTGTTCAGTCATTTTGGAAATGGCAATTGAAGGAGCTAAATGATAACATTCTGTTGCAAACAGTTTTTTTCCCATTTACTATTGTTGTGCCAAGAACAATGAAGTTACAAACAATAATAGAACATTTAATAATTAACCAATTAAATACAGTACTACAAGTTTGAGTACATCTAAGTGTTTTAAGAAACCTCAAGCATATGAACTGCACTTGAATTTAATGCAATTTAATGGGTATTCGTGAAAGCTTTCTACAGAATAAATTAAACAGATCTGTAGAATTATATTGACAATAAATAAAACACGGCACAGTTATAAAATCTTTCATGCATAGACAATATTAGAGCTGAACATCCAAATAAAAATAAGGAAAGCTTTACACATGAAAAAAATCAAATTAACTAGAATAGAAGAACAAATAACCTAGTTTACAGTTTTCATTTCTGTCATTTCAGACGATTCCTTGTGCTGCCTGACACTTGAACATATGATAAGTTTCATCAGTTATCGACTGGAGCACCCTGTGGATGACTGTGCCTCGCCTCAACAGAGGAAGCACCAAAGCACTATGCCCCGTCCCATTGTGTGACTCAGTATGCATCCAGCAGCACAGATGATGGTAGGACTGCCTTTGATAGAAAAAAATGAAATGACTACAATTATCAAAAATGCCTAGTCCACTGCCGCCCCCCCCCCACTTTAAGATACATCTTTACCATCTCTCATTGCCACATTTCCACATTTCCTCCTTCAAATGAGATGATGGTATGGTCTTGGCTGTGAATCTCAGTTTCATAATTTGCTGACAGTAAGTATTTTTAAGCGATAGTGGGACTGCTTTCGCCATTTTTTCTTCCTCCCTGCCAATTAAACACCATCCAACATTTAATAACTTGCCCAGCAACTACTGAAATTATTTTAATGAGGGAAAACAAGATCAATTGTTCCTAAAGTCTGGGATTCATGCCCTGATAATTTGATTGGTAAATGCACTAACAGTGTAGAACTGAGCCATGCAGACCTTAGGGTAAATGTTCATCTTCAGTGCTCCCAGTACAGAGATCTGTGTGTTGGAGTGTATCTTGGGAGTTTGAGCTTGTGTCCCCACAACTTTTCATCCACTATTTGAAGATGAAGCTAAGAACAAAGATTTTGCCACATGAGAATTACAGGTTTGACCTTTGGCGTTTGTGGAAATAGCTGGTTTCAGCCATGGTTGCAGTAGGGGTGCTACAATTCACTTCAGCACTCGGACTATGGGGGTGGAGTGAAAGGATCAGTAAGAGTTTCTGTTCCTGATTGCTACCATATGAGTCCTGCTGAAAAGTATGCCTGGATGAACATGGATGAGGGGACAGAAGTGAGCTTAGCTTGGGTTGTCCCAGGTCAAATACCTTGGTGACATTCACTGTCTTGTCACACAAATGAGTGACGTATTGGATGGTTGCTAGCACTTTTGGTAAATTTAACCCTTACAACTCTCATAACTACAATAGATCAGCAGCCATTCACAAAAAGGGGTAGCTCCTTTGGGGGATTGATTGATGTCCCAGACTTTCTCCTTTGGGTGATAGGCTGGGACACCAACTACTCTCCTTCAGGTAGCACAGGTATACCCATTGCCAGATCCTTGTACTGGCATTAGGATTGCCTCCTCTGAGAGGGCCTGCCTCTTTTCATATTGAAGGTGTGGCCAATGAGGCCAGTACACGCACTAGTGTCCCGGTCACCGACAAACTGCTGGTTATGGTTCAGCATCTAAATTTGTTTAGATGTATACCATTTTAAGACCTGAGGCAAAATAATCACCTGGCTGTCAAGAGACAGTGGTCCTGACCTAGGCAACTGCCTTAACTGAAACTAGTGTCTGTGCCAATAGGTGCTTGACCTTGTCCATAAGCGAGGACTGGATTTTGAAAAGGTGATGGCTGTGCCTGAAATAGAGACCAGTGTTTGAGGAGGCAAAGTAATTGCCACAGTGTTGAAGAAATTAAAAGGTATTAAGATACAATAGCCAGCATTCAAAACCCATTGAAAGCGATAAGTGTATATAATAATTTCAATTAATACATACTGAAATAGAGCGCTAGTCATAGGAGACTACAGGAACAAGCTTGTTGCCAACAAATAGGGGAAAAAGCAACGTTTGACCAAAGATTTCCTCTGATCGTTGTAATTGTACTATACAAAGGTCACATTTACAATTTAGCTATATATAGGGTACTGAGGAAATTTCCTTCCAACCCCCTCCCCCACCTTCCCCCAAGCACTTCAAAGTGAGACTATGGCCTCGATTTTACAGGGGAGGGGGTTAAAATATCAGGATCAAGCAACCCAACCCCATACCTGCCCATTTAAAATTTAACAAAAACAAATCAGGCCATCGACGAGGCTCCCACAAATGGCAGGCGAAGGCCTAATTAACATTCAAAAGTCGTGGCTCGATGACATCATCGGTCCTACGACTTAAATTTAACAGTAAGTGAGGGGAGGCCATGCTGTGGGATAACCGGCAGCAGATCCAAGGCGGGAGGTACCGACTGGTCAAGGTAAATGCTGAAGATCAGTTCCTTATAGTACTCCTTGTGGGCCAGAAGGAGCAGGAGTGCTTCCCCCAGGCCTCACATGGATGAGTTCAGTCTCCCCAAGCCCTGATCGCGGCCCCGATGTTCTCTCCCACCCTTCTTATGCCCCGGATCATAGCCCCATGTTCTCCCCTCCCCCCTCCCGATGGCGGTCCTGATGTCCTCACTCCCCTTGCCCCAGCCCCGATCGTGGCCCGGTTCCTTCAGCCTTTACTAACTGCTGTGGACCTTCCCCATGGGTCCCCGGCTACGGCCTCCTGCTGCTTGTTTGCGCTCCTGCTCGCTGGCCAGGCTGTCAATTTGGCCAGCTGCCAGGCAGGAGTCTGCAGCAGATTATTTAAATGAGGCCCTGCCTGCCTCCACGTCCCCGGCCATGCCAGTTTTCCCCAAGTCTCCCACGCACCTGCCCCGTTAATATTGGGGCCTATGACTCAGCAAAGCTGGGGTGTAGGGGAGAAGATCACCTGGTTTTGGACATGATTTTTCGCTAAGGAGAAGGAAATTCTAGGGCTGGTACTTTTCGCTAAAGTATTTCCCCTGGTCTACTTCTGAAATATATATATTCAGTGATCTTGTTTGGCCAGCTGGTAGCGTGTTTTCCTATGGTAGAGCAGCTCCAGGTCAACTCTGACATTGGCCAAAACTCATGGTCCATAATAAAATGAATGGAGCCATTTCCAGGATACATAGTATTCATCCTTGTGAACTATGTCCCTGGAGCATCCTGGAGACGAGCAGAGCTAAAATGGAAAGTTTCTACTAGGGTAAAAAAAATACTTTCTTTACAAAGATGTTACGGAATATTTTTATAAAAAGATATAATTTTAACTTGACATTGTCATCTGAACAAAAAGTTATTTCCTTTTCTGTTAAAATGAAAATGCCCCTAGGTGACTTTCCCATAGGGTGAATGGAATTCCAATTTATATGTGGAGGTTGAATTCAAACCATGTCCAAGATTTTTCTCTAACATTGCTCTAAAACCTCAGTTCCTCTTTACAGAGACTCTGGATCAATTAACCACACAGAGCAGTGACTTTACTTAGCAGGTATCCTTGAGGGTAGGCTAATACTGCCAAATACCAAGTGAACTGTGTGAACTTAAACATCAAATAAGCTAGCTGGGGAACATGGGCTTCAAGGATAAATTTGCAGAGCTGTGGGAAAAAAGCAGGGGAGTGGAACTAATTGGATAGCTCTTTCAAAGAGCCAGCACAGGCATGGTGGGCCGAATGGCCTCCTTCTGTGCTATAAGATTCTAAGTCTTGTTTGATTAATAGTCCTGTTATTGGGGATGTTTTGCTAAATTAAGGTGATTTTGCTTGAGAAACACTCACTGCAAAAGATCGTAATAATACCTTTTGACATTCAGTTCAAGATTATGGGTCTTGGATGACAAAAGGTCTTTGGGACCTACGTGCCTTGTTAGCATCTCCTCAGCAAATAAGGAAGGCCATTTCAGAGATTACTTTCAAAGGAGGATTCTACAGAATAACAAATAGCACCCAAGTCTCAAGATCAAGCACAGCTCATGTTACGGCAGCAAAAACATAGAATCATAGAATGATTACATCACTGAAGGAGGCCATTTGGCCCATCAAGCCCATGCCAGCTCTTTGTAAGAGCAATCCAGTTAGTCCCATTCCCCTGTTCTTTCCGCGTAGCCCTGCAAATTTTTCCCCTTCAAATATTTATCCAATTCCCTTTTGAAAGCCACGACTGAATCTGCTTGCACCACCCTTTCAGGCAGCGCATTCCAGATCATAAATACTCGCTGCGTAAAAAAGCTTTTCCTCATGTCGCCTTTGGTTCTTTTGCTAATCACCTTAAATCTGTGTCCTCTGGTTCTCGACCCTTCCGCCAATGGGAACATAGGAACAGGAGTAGGCCATTCAGCCCCTCGTGCCTGCTCCGCCATTTGATAAGATCATGGCTGATCTGTGATCTTATCAAATGGGAACAGTTTCTCTTTATTTACTTTATCTAAACACTTAATGATTTTGAACACTCCTCTTCAAATCTCCTCTTAACCTTTTCTGCTCTAAGGAGAACAACCCCAGCTTCTCCAGTCTATCTACGTAACTGAAGCCCCTCATCCCTGGAACCATTCTAGTAAATCTTTTCTGCACCCTCTCTAAGGCCTTAACATCCTTCATAAAGTGCGGTGCCCAGGATTGGACATAATACTCCAGTTGTGGACGAACCAGAGTTTTATAAAGGTTCAACATAACCTACTTGTTTTTGTACTCTATGCCTCAATTTATAAAGCCCAGGATCCCATATGCTTCTTTAACCGCTTTCTCAACCTGTCCTGCCAACTTCAAAGATTTGTGCACATATACCCCCAGGTCTCTCTGTTCCTGTACCCCCTTTAGAATGTACCATTTAGTTTTTATTGCCTCTCCTCATTCTTCCTGCCAAAATGTATTACTTCGCGCTTCTCTGCGTTAAATTTCATCTGCCATGTGTCCGCCCATTCCACCAGCCTGTCTATGTCCTCTTGAAGTCTATTACTATCCTCCTCACTGTTTACTACACTTCCAAGTTTTGTGTCATCTGCAAATTTTGAAATTGTGCCCTGTGCACCCAAGTCCAAGTCATTAATATATTTTAAAAAAAAGTCCTAGTACTGACCCCTGAGGAACACCACTGTATACTTTTCTCTAGTCCAAAAAAACATTCGCCACTACTCTCTGCTTCCTGTCACTTACCCAATTTCGTATCCATGCTGCCACTGCCCCTTTTATTCTACGGGCGTCAATTTTGCTGACAAGTCTATTGTGCGGCACTTCATCAAACATCTTTTGAAAGTCCATATACACAACATCAACTGCATTGCCCCCATCAACCCTCTTTGTTATCTCATCAGAAAACTCAATCAAGTTAGTTAAACGTGATTTGCCTTTAACAAATCCGTGCTGGCTTTCTTTTATTAATCCATACTTGTCCAAGTGGCGATTAATTTATCCCGGATTATCGTTTTTAAAAACTTCCCCACCAATGAGGTTAAACTGACTGGCCTGTAGTTCCCAGTTTATCCTTGCATCCTTTTTTGAACAAGGGTGTAACATTTGCAATTCTCCAGTCCTCTGGCACCATCCCCATATCTAAGGAGGATTGGAAGATTATGGCCAGCACCTCTACAATTTCCACCCTTCCTTCTTTCAGCAATCTAGGATGCATCCCATCTGGACCGAGTAACTTATCTACTTTAAGTACAGCCAGCCTTTCTACTACCTCCTCTTTATCAATTTTTAGCCCACCCAGTATCTCAACTACCTCCTCTTTTACTGTGACTTTGGCAGCATCTTCTTCCTTGGTAAAGACAGATGCAAAGTTCTCATTTAGTAACTTAGCCATGCCCTCTGCCTCCACGCATAGATCTCCTTTTTGGTCCCTAATCGGCCCCACCCCTCCTCTTACTACCTGTTTACTATTTATATGCCTATAGAAGATTTATGGATTCCTTTTTATGTTAGCCACCAGTCTATTCTCATACTCTCTCTTTGCCCCTCTTATTTCCTTTTCCACTTCTCCTCTGTACTTAATATATTCAGCCTGGTTCTCACTTGTATTATCAACCTGACATCTGTCGTACGCCCCCTTTTTCCTGCTTCATCTTTCTCTCTATCTTTTTCTCATCCAGGGAGTTCTGGCTTTGGTTGCCCTACCTTTCCCCTTCATGGGAATGTACCTAGACTGGACCTGAACCATCTCGTCTTTAAAGACCACCCATTGTTTGATTACAGTTTTGCCTGCCAATCTTTGATTCCAATTTACCCGTGCCAGATCCGTTCTCAACCCACTGAAATTGGCCATCCTCCAATTAAATCCCATTCAAATCCCGCCACGGCAGCTGGGGAATTTAAATTCAATTAATTAAATAAAATTCTGGAATTTAAAAAAACTGGTATCAGTAATGGTGGCCATGAAACGACTGGATTGTCGTAAAAACCCATCTGATTCACTAATGTCCTTTAGGGAAGGAAACCTGCCTTCCCACCCAGTCTGGCCTATACATGACTCCAGACCCACAGCAATGTGGTTGATTCTTAATCGCCATCTGAAATGGCCTAGCAAGCCACTCAGTTGTTCAAGAAGGTGGCTCACCACCACCTTTTCAAGGGCAATTAGGGATGAGCAATAAATGCTGGCCCTGCCAGCGACGCCCACATCCCATGAACGAAATTTTAAAAATTTTTTACTCTAGATTGGTCCTTGTCCTTTTTCATAACTAATCTAAACCTTACGAAAACACATTCACGACAGAGTTCAAGCATCGTTATCAGGCTCCAAATCAATGTTTAAAATGCCTGGGAAGCAGGCCCACAGAATCCTTAGCCTTATTTTGATCCAAAAGCCAAGATGACTAATAGGAATTGGCTAAAAAAGTTCATAAAACAAGATCATTACCTTCACTTGCTTATTCCAATTCAGTTTAGTCGGTTGTTAGACTTTTGTATGCTTCTCTGTGAAATCTGGATTCGCAACTGTCTGTGGGTGTTGATTAATGATCTTTTTACTTTCTATATCCTGACTGCAGAGTAAGGAAAACAAATGAATACATTTAACAAGACAATAACAATCATACACCCTAGAATTCTACGAACTTGTTTTTTTTTTAGCTACTGATTCAAATGCATTTATGATGTATGTTCTCTGGTGCACCCACCATTTTGACATCATGAGCTGGAATGCCAAAACAAAGTGAGTGTCCAGCAACATATGTAACCTCATGACAAACTTGTGATATTTATTAAAATACTACTTACATCATTTAAGTATTTAAAATTAAAATTTGTTCCAGTGGGCTGAAATGAACATGATATAGTGCTGCTGAGACTTTTATCTTACACATAAGACCAGCGCACAACTAACAATGTTAGAAAAAAACAAAAGAAAAGGCAGTCCTGTGGCTTTAAAAGAGGACCCAAAAGTGAAATTAAATGTTGGGAATGATAATATATCCTTAAAGACAGAGGCACCCAAAAAACCTTCCCCCCAATAATTCACTCTGCTATTGAATAAATATGGAAAGAACAAATGGAGAACTGTATGACCTTATAATCTATTTAAATGAAGATTAGAAATCATTCTCTCAGCTCCCCTGGTGGCACTAAAACATAGCTTACGGGAACATAACATTTTTTAATAATATTTTTCTTTGTCGGTTCAGTTTAACAGCATTTCCCAGAAGTAGAATTTATCTTCTAGATCCAGAAGCTAAACCTTTTCAAGATCTGCTTTTGCTAAGATTGCATGATCAAGAATTAAAAATTATTCGAATTGTAGAATCTACGCAATGAAAATTATATATACACCGATTGAATATTACATAGACTTGCACTATATTTTCAATTACTTTGGTATTATGGAATATCAAAACACAGAAGAACTCTTGAAGACTAAAACTAACTAAAACTTCTATTAATAAATTATTAAACAACAACAACAACTTGCATTTATATAGCAGCTTCAACGTAATAAAACGTCCCAAGGTGCTTCACAGGAACGTTATCAAACATAATTTGACACCGAGCCACATAAGGAGACAGTAGGACAGGACTAAAAGCTTGGTCAAAGAGGTAGGTGTTAAGGAGCATCTTAAAAGAGGAGACAGTGGCACAGAGGCAGACAGGTTTAGGAAGGGAATTCCAGAGCTAAGGGCCTAGACAGCTGAAGGCTGTGGTTGCTCATGGTGGAGTGATGATAATTGGGAACAAAAATCATCAGAATCAGGCAATACAAAAAATACAATAATCAATGTTCATTGGGATTAATTCACTCCTTTTTAAAAAAACTAATTACTCCTGTAGCTCTTGGAGAATATTTTATGATTCAAATAGCACAGTTCATAATTGACCGGTCCCCCTCTCCTCCATAATCTTTTCCTCTCTTGGACACAAAATATCACATATATAGAGCAAATCAAGAAGTCAAGAAGTAAACTGCAGAATGGCAGCAAAGTTCAGTTGTAGTGTCTGAAATTCCAGTGGTGCCGTTGTGCTGTTGGAACTGACATGGAGTAGGACTTCTGCCCACCTTCAGGTCTTGGCACTTGCATCTCCATAAACTCTGGAGTCAGCTAATTTAAATAAGAGTTATGCAGACTGTCTAAATACAGTCAGCTATGCCTCAGATATGCTAAGAGTTGGATAACAGTACTGAAGGCAGGAATTTGGACCCAAATAGGCCACGAGTGGGGGGAGGGCAGAAAATACCTGGAGGAGAGGTAGAGACCTGGTGCAGCAGTTGGATGTTAAAGGGGTAATGGCAGCAGTGGAGAAAGCAGGCAACCTGGGCGACAAGGACGGCAGTCAGATCAAAGAAATGAAATAGAGATATGTAGCATGATGGATAAGGACAACTTGCATTTATATGGCATTTTTGAAGTAAAAAAAATCCTAAAGTACTTCACAGAGACATAATCAAGAAATGGATGCCAAGGGGTAGGATATATTAACAGTTGTGCCAAATGCTTGGTCATGGAAGTAGGTTTTAGGGAGGGTCTTAAAGGAGGAGAGGGAGATGGAAAGACAGAGAGGTTTAGGGAGGAAATTCCAAAACATGGGGTCGAGGCGGCTGAAGGCACAGTCGCCAATGGTGGGGTGATGCATAAGTGGCCAGAGTCAGAGGAATGGAGAGTTTGGGTAGGAGGGAGTTGTAGGGCTAGAGGAGGTTACAGAGATATTGAGGGGCAAGACCATGAAGGGATTTAAACACAAGGATGAGAATTTTAAATTTGAGGCATTGGGGGACAGGAAGCCAATGTAGGTCAATGAGGACAGGAGTGATGGGCAAGTGGGACTTGGTGCACGTTAGGATACAGGCAGCAGAATTTTAGATGAGCTGAAGTTTATGAAGGATGCAGGTTGAGAGGCCAGCCAGGAGAGCATCAGAATAATTGAGTCCGGAGACGACAAAGGAATGGATAAGGCTTTTAGTGGAAGATTGGATGAAGCAAAGGTGGAAGAAGGTCGTCTTTGTGACGGAGAGGATATGAGGTCAGAAGCTCAGCTTGGAGATGAATAGGATATTGAAGTTGCAAATAGACTCATGTAGCCTGAGAAAGTCGCCAGCATTTTGTAATAGCTGTCAGTTGAGGAAGATGACAACAGCCAATAATCAATCACAAAGTACATGCTAACTGATGGAGGGATGGAAGAGGGCATTGCCAACCATTACTACCAACAATGATACAACTCTTTTGTGACTGATAATTTTTTCTTCACTTTTATTGCGTTGTTTGCAAAATTTGCTCTGCTATCTATAGTTTATATCAAATATGATATTTCAAAAGAGATTGTGAGCTTTTAGATACTTTTCCCTCTTTTATCCCTTTGGAAAATTTTCAGGCTCAAAAACCAATGGTTTCTTGTCAGGAAAATTCACAGATCCCATTCTGACTGTGCTTGCTGGACCTCTTCTCACAGAATAAGTAAATAACACTGGGGGCCCACTCTGATTAAATATATCTGTAAACCTCAGTTTCTTTCTCCATGGAGACATCTGCTAGGCTGGAGTAAGGTGAGAAGCACCTGGGACTGGGAGACAAAAGTCTTAGGATGAAGAATGGTACCTAGAGCTATATAGAAAGTGAGCCAGAAGATAAAAATGGGAAGGAAGTCAGTCCTTGGTGCGCTTAAAATAGTTGAACTCCTCCTTCTTGGGCAGTACATATTTCTTTCAGAGA
The DNA here is from genome assembly GCF_035084215.1 of Heptranchias perlo. Lineage (NCBI taxonomy): Eukaryota > Metazoa > Chordata > Chondrichthyes > Hexanchiformes > Hexanchidae > Heptranchias > Heptranchias perlo. Next base: position 23,326,456 of record NC_090350.1, read on the forward strand.
GAGAGGGGGCAAAGCTTGTGATTGAGAGTGGTAACGAGTTCCAGATTAAACATGGTTGTTTTTGATTCAGCTTGTGCCATCTGATTGATCAACAGGAACCATGTGGTATCATTGATCACATGGTTTGCAGGGATCAATCAATGCTCCAAATAGAACAGACACAAAAAGACGTCAGACAACACTCAGCATTGATAATACTAGCAAATCTATGCTGGGATTGCTCACGTTGAGTTGGAGGATACCTTATTTTTAACAATAGTGGCCAGGTAGAGATAACATCAGGACCACTGATTTACAGCAAATTTCATTTTTATTAAATGGCAGTCTGGGATTTTTATTGGTGCATTGGGAATTTAATTCCATGACTTTGACCATTATTCTGTGAAAACTGTAAATTAGTTGCCTTTATTTTATATATGTATCTTTATCTATATGTATTTAATATTTATCCCTTAACAGTTTTAAAGCTGAAAATAAGTAACCAAATGATCTGCAAAATGTACCAGTTGGAGTTAGATAGCTGGTATTTAAAAGTACTGTGCAAGGAGTGCAAATTAGGTCCAGTAGTGTTAGTCCTGGGTTCTGGTAGCACTGGGGAATGGTCAAGAGCTTCGGTAGCACTAAGGTTGGGGTCCAATAGATCAGACAGCACAGTGATGGGGCTGCTGTGGGATTCTTTGGTCTGGTATCACTGTGGAGGTGGCATCTGAGCTTTGGCTCAGGCAGATTTCTGTTGCCTGTCAGCAGTTAGGAGAGGGGGAGGGCATGGGCCTGAAAGCATGGGTGGGAGAAAGAGATGGGAATATCCCACATCTGGCAGCACTAGTTTGCATCTATCTATAAATCTCTGCAAACATCAAATTTGGTGTTTTTTAAAAAACTTAATTTTGGATGAGTCAAGAGAGAGTGCGTATATGTGTCTGTCCCTATCTCACTTTCTTTCCTTGACTCAAAGGTGTCAGTAACGAGCATATTTACATTTATTATTTAGCAATAGAACACAAGGTGATAATTGGAGGCTTTGTTTGCTTTCAAAATTCAATTCATTTGTTTTTTGAAAAAATAACTCAAATTAAGATGAGGAAAGATGCTCTGTTAGTGTCTCTCTCACAATATACTTTGAGGTTATACGGTATTCATAATTTGAACATCAACTAAAGCTACAACAGGTGTGTAATTAGTAATCTGTCATTTTTCTCTCTCACCTACAAATAAACGATATCAAAATCATTTAATATAAATTTTAATTAAATAAGGCTTTTGAAATCTGACTGCGAGCTTTTCTTCAAATAATTTTGAAAAACAACCAAATAGATTTTGTTAGAGACTGAGAGAGAATCATTCTACCATTTGACTAGTTTAAATGCTATTGATACATATAGAGAAATTGTGCACATGCTCAGATTGTAGGATCCGCCTTCAGCTTAGAGTCAATGTTTTGGGTAAAATTATGAAGTTCAAAGCCAGGCTGAGCCTTTCAAGTAAAAACTTTGGTGAAGTTATTAAAATATATTAAAAAATCAGCTGATAATTATAATGATGTCATTGTGAAGTATGCATTCTTTGAATTTATTTTGATGAAAACTTTACTTTAGACATAGAAATTTCAGTTATTGAAGAAACAGACAAAGGTTTTTTAAAAAACCTTTTTTAAGTGATTCAAATGTTCATCAACAAACCATAATAGTTTGCATACAGTTTTCCCATCACTTAATGCTTACATACAGAACCCTATTATACATGTTTACATAGGAAGTTTCCATTATAAAGGTTGTCATAAAAAATGTTACAGGAAGTAACATTTGTGGACAGATAGTACATGCTACAATAATATACATATATTATAAATAAAAGATAGTTAAGGGCTTGCAAAGGAAATTACTATAAAATTAGCAAACCCCAAGCAAGACTAAAGATTTACAAGAATTATGAGAAATGTTTTCTCCTCACATAGTATGTGAAGTAGAATCACATCATAATAAATTAATGCTATGATGATAATGAGCTGAACAGATGACTGGTTAAGAGAGGGAATGAAGATTATTTCACATTAAGACCTTTACAGCTAATAGAGATAGGTGACTTTCATCCTTTTGAGGCAAATTTGGATATATATTTGAAGCAGAAGATGATACAGGACTATGGTGAAATCAGGGTGCAATGGGATTAGTTTTAAATTGCTACAGAAAAAAGCTGGAACAGGCACGATTGACTTAATGACCTTCTTCTGCACCGTGAACCTTCATGGTTCTATGGTTCAATGAGTTGGGAGATCTACCAAACCTTATACTTTACCCAATCCTCCTACCTACCAAATTCCTTGTATGTTTTGAAAACCTTTTGTTTAGTTCAGAAGGAATGGTAAAACTGTATACCTTACCTTCCCAAATAAAGGTTGCCCTTTTGCAGCTTCTTTCTCAAGAATTCTTCTCTAGTTTGAATACTATGATAGTTCTTCTTCTTAGGCACTCTATCCGTTAACCCTAGAAACCATCATATACAGTTTTAAGAAACATGAATCATGGAGACACTAAAAAAATGAATTAAGTAGGCATTGTTGATCCATAAACGAGTGATATATATGCATCAGGGCCTGTTTATGGTGTGCAGCCATATCGCAAATTGATTATTTAAACTTTTGATGTTATTTCATCAAACTTCTTGCTTGTTCAAATTAATTTGATAATCTATGTTGGTGCTGGGATGACGCACAAGAAAGGAGAATAAAAGTAGTAAACCATCTTGTAAAGTGAAAAAGTAAACCGAAGTTTTGCCTCACCTCAACTTTTCCACTGCAGCAATTCTCTGATCCATAATACACATCTTAAACAATGTTTAAATTTAACAGCTTTGTGTGAACCCATTGTAAAGTGAGAGAGAGGACAGTGGGGGAAAAATTGGATAAGAGTTCATTTCGGGCAGGAGTTGTGCGCTGCGCTAGTACCCTGTACCCAATGGACACTATGCAGGCAGGACGCAAGTTTGGACTCACCCAAGGACTTACCTGCAATCAGCCTTCCTTTCCAGTGGAATTAATGCAATTCGCACTTTCCACCACCAGACGGAGCTCAATCTCTTAAAGAGAGGATGTTTCTTAGAAATTTCTTAAAGGAAGCTGGTACCTGTTATTTGCTGAAAATAACAGTCTACTGTCTGCATGGAGATCAGACATCGCACATGTAAAACACAGATGCAAGTCCCATCCCTATGTTTACACACTGATGAGTTATGTTAAAACATTGAATAAAGGTTGCGCACTACTAAATCCCACATCCTCCAATCTGCACGCCAGACCTCACCAATCTGCCGATCTGAGTTAGTACCAGACCTTTTTTTTTTATTCGTTCACGGGATGTGGGCGTCGCTGGCAAGGCCGGCATTTATTGCCCATCCCTAATTGCCCTCGAGAAGGTGGTGGTGAGCCGCCTTCTTGAACCGCTGCAGTCCGTGTGGTGACGGTTCTCCCACAATGCTGTTAGGAAGGGAGTTCCAGGATTTTGACCCAGCGACAATGAAGGAACGGCGATATATTTCCAAGTCGGGATGGTGTGTGACTTGGAGGGGAACGTGCAGGTGGTGTTGTTCCCATGCGCCTGCTGCCCTTGTCCTTCTAGGTGGTAGAGGTCGCGGGTTTGGGAGGTGCTGTCGAAGAAGCCTTGGCGAGTTGCTGCAGTGCATCCTGTGGATGGTAAACACTGCAGCCACAGTGCGCCGGTGGTGAAGGGAGTGAATGTTTAGGGTGGTGGATGGGGTGCCAATCAAGCGGGCTGCTTTATCTTGGATGGTGTCGAGCTTCTTGAGTGTTGTTGGAGCTGCACTCATCCAGGCAAGTGGAGAGTATTCCATCACACTCCTGACTTGTGCCTTGTAGATAGTGGAAAGGCTTTGGGGAGTCAGGAGGTGAGTCACTCGCCACAGAATACCCAGCCTCTGACCTGCTCTCGTAGCCACAGTATTTATATGGCTGGTCCAGTTAAGTTTCTGGTCAATGGTGACCCCCAGGATGTTGATGGTGGGGGATTCGGCGATGGTAATGCCGTTGAATGTCAAGGGGAGTGCATGTACCAAAGTTCTCTGCTGATGCACTAGAGACCTTGGGTGCAAGAGGTGGACAGAAGGAGGGACATCCTATATCCGTTGGGGGGGGGGGGGGGGGGTGGGGGCAGGCAAGAGGCCCTCCAGACATATATGCAAAAGGCAGTGGGAGGCAGCGGGGATGAAGTCAATGCCAGGCGCACAGCATCATGAACATGGATGCAGTGCAGGAAGAAGTTCAATGCTTTGACATGAGTGATCAAGGTGAGTGAGGTCAACTGTCAAGTGGCGTCTCCTATCATCTGCACCACGCACTACAACCCCCACCCCCCACATACCAATATACTCTTTCCATCAGTACTCAACTCTTCCAATCAGATGCTTCTTCTCACCCTAACACATTACCACTGTTTCAAGCCTACCACCCACAACTCACAGGCCACACACACTGGCAGCTATTCAACCATGACGGGCACAACACCCAGACACACATCCCGCTTTCTTGCAGGAGAAGGTGGCACTTATCAAGAGGCAGCAAGCGGCAGTGCCATTTAGCCTCTCGAGCCTGTTCCGCCATTCAATGAGATCACGGTGGACCTGTGACCTAACTCCATATATCCGTCTTAGCCCATATCCTTTAATACCCTTGGTTCACAGAAATCTATCAATCTCAGATTTAACATTCACAATTGAGCTAGCATCAACTGCCGTCTGCAGAAGAGTGTTCCAAACGTCACCCACCCTTTGCGTGTAGAAGCATTTCCTAACTTCACTCCTGCACGACCTGGCTCCAAATGTTAAGCTATGTCCCCGCGTCCTGGTATTGAAGTCTAGGAGACCTCCAAAAACAGTAACAAATGTCTCGGCAGCCAGAAGCAATAATCCAGTCATTAACCGTAACACCTGCATGATCCCTTTAAGTAGCGCTGGTGGTGGGGGGGTCCTCCAAATACTCTAAGATACATTCAGATGGTTGGGATTAAGACTATGCGTTGAGTTGGGGGTTAAGTCCCAAAACTGTGTCTATCACTTTAAATCAGCATTGCACACTGGTTGAAGCCATTTTCTCACCACTTACATGATTCCAGCATTCGTTATCTGCCCCTGCGCTAACTCTTATACCAAGATGGCGTCTGGCGCACGTCATGCAGGAAACACGCGTGCGCATCCAAGACACCATCTTGGATGTCAGAGAGGCCGTGTAGCGCCGGAACAACGGGCGCTACATGGCCCAATTTAGCACCCATTGTTTTTATTTGGAACACTTACATTGTTATTATAGCAATAGGACTCAAAGTACTAAAATTAAATGCAGGAGAAGGAATACAAATTACTATGATTTTAATAATTATTATTAGACAGCTTTGAAAATGCAGTTACCATATTATTATTTTTAAATACCTTTTATTTAAAAATAATACTTAAACTTTAAAATGCTAATTCAATGATTATAGCAGATTTTTATTTCCATCATGGTCTTCGATGCTGCCAAACAGAATGCTTCAGAAAAAAATCCAATACTAGAACTTTAAGCTGCAGAGTCCTGTTTACAAATGCAGCCATATCGCATAGTGGTCCTTACCACATGAAATTCAAACTACAACAAGTAAATGTGCGGTACCTCTGCTATGATGCAGTTCACACATTTCCTGCACTGTTTTCTGCAGTTTCTCCATATCTTTCTGTAATTCCTCATCAATGATATCTTGCTGAGACTGTAGCACTTCCAGTTCCTGTTGGACTCTCCACAGATCTTTCTGCAACGTGGCCAGTTTCTTACTCTTTGACCTTATAATAAACACAACATAATAGGTCCATTTCACAGTGTTCCCATAACATTAACATTGACTTCGCAAAATGTTTATGGGAGGTCAGCAAAGGAATTGTACTGGCAAGGTGAAAGCACACAAATCAAATTCATTCAACAAAAAAAAAGTCAACCAAGTTCATCTCATTGCCAGGAATAGATGCTGTCACATGCTACAAATCTGGGGAGGAACAGAGGATGCTTCTTCATATTCTATGAAATGATCCAAAGATTGCCCTTTTGCAGAAATCTCTTTATTGTCCCTGTCTGCTTTCAGGATAGTTCACATCCCCTTCCCCTCAGGTTAGGCATCCACAGTGACCCAAACCAACTTTTTAATTACAAAGAGGATATTGCTTAAGCACTAGTGGGCCAATTTTAACTCTGCCCGCCTGGCGGAAACCAAGCAGGTGGGCAATTAAAATGGCTTCAGTGACCTTACCCCCTCTGATCCCGTGGGTTGCAATTTTAACCTGCTCTTTTGAGCAGGCGAGCTGGACACCCACCGAAAGGCAGAGGGGTCCTTCTTTAAATATGCAGATTGTGCTCCGATGATGTCCTAACCACTTAGCTGACTGCTTTGGACTATTCTTTCAGGTCCTCAGGGGCAGCTTCCTGCCGCCTGAAATTTCACTCCTGCCTGCCAGCCAGCTAGCACTTCATGCCAGGTTCCGGTGGGAGCCTGACGATGCAGATGAGGCCCAGGAGTAAAAATCTACCCGGGCCTCATGCTGCGGAGGGTCAAAAGGTTTCTCATCAGCCTCGGTCCCCACCCCTACGACTCCCATGGAGAGTTAAAATTGGGGCTTAGATTTGAAGTGGTTTAAAATAAAAAAATTAATTTTGTTGCACAAAAGATTTATACTTTGTTTCTCGAAGTAGGCTGAAGGTTTTTAAATTCATATGGGATTAATCTGAAGACGGTCTGGACGGTGAATGTAATGTTGATGGGATATTCTGTTGCGGAGACCATCGGAACTGAGTTGAATTCCGTCCTCAGCTAGCACACACAATTGGGGTTGCTGCATTGTGAGCAGGAGCAAGAACTCTGAGCAGTATTTCACTTCCCCAGTGCAGGGATAATGAGGGGAACTAAGCACCTGCCATCCTGATTGCGATCAACTAATTCAGCAAAGACTGGGAAACAAAACCGGGACCTTCCCAGTCTGTGAGTCACTATCACACCAGGATGGGGAGGAAAAGAAAGAACTTTTATGTGCTATTTTTATTGCTCTAAAACAAATGCTTTCTGTTAGTTCACTCATTAAACATATGGTGGTCTTGCAGAAAATATACAACACTTGATAATTACCAGAAACATAAAGGCAAGAAAGTCTATAAGTGTCTGACTAGTAGATTCTTGTATTAGTAATATCTCCCACTGATTACACAAATCACTAAAAGTAGCGTCGCTGGTTAATAAAGCCATAAAAAAAGCAAATGGGGTTCATTTCTAGAGGAGTAGAATCGAAAAGCAGAGAAGTTATGTTGAACTTGTATAGAACCTTGGTTAGGCCACAAAGAGTACTGTGCACAGTTCCGGTCTCTATATTATAAAAAGGATATTGAGGCATAGGAGAAGGTGCAAAAAAAGTTTACAAGGATGATACCAGAGCTGAGAGGTTATGCTATCAGGAAAGATTGAACCGGCTGGAGCTCTTTTCTTTAGAAAAGAGAAGGCTGAGGAATGACCTGATAGAGGTCTTTAAGATTGTAAAAGGGTTTGATAGGGTGGACGTAGAGAAGATTTTTTTCACTTGTCGGGGAGGCCTAAACTAGGGGCCATAAATATAAGATAGTCACTAATAAATCCAATAGGGAATGCAGGAGAAACTTCTTTACCCGAAAGTAGTTAGAATGTGGAACTTGCTACCACAAGGAGTAGTTGAGGCGAACAGCATTGATGCATTTAAGGGGATGCTAGATAAGTACGTGAGGGAGAAATGAATAGAGGGATATACTGATAGGGTTAGATGAAGAGGGTGGGAGGAAGCTCGTGTAGAACATCAGTGTGGATCAGTTGGGCCAAATGGCCTGTTTCTGTGCTGTACAGTCTATGTAATTAGTCCCAGTCAGCCACGATTTCCGGATATCTTGGCTCCAAAGTTCTTACTGAGAAGGCAAGTTATTCACTGTAATAATTGTTCATTCTCCTAAGGAGGCTGCAAGCTTTGGTTTCTGCTGTGAAGAATACTGAAAAATGGCATGCATATTCATAAGATACCACCCTGTGCATCAGGAGCTCTCCTACATAAATCCCATTTAGAAGGACAATAAAACTAAATAAGAAAACCCGGATGTTGCAGGTGCCATTAGAAAACAGGCATCTTTACAGCATGATGTGCAATTGGCAGGCCAAGGTTATACTGCCAGGTGTGCCTTGCATTTTGGCCAGCGACAAAAAAGCTGTGCATGCATGGAAGGATGCAGTCTCAGAACCCCACTCCGAGACAAAATTTTACTGTCACAAGCTGCACCCAATGCAAAGCCCAAATTAGTGGTCACAAAATTGTACTCAGGGCATATCCTAATTTCCGATAAATGCTGCTGGTGGGTGAGTCCCCCCCATTGGCAGAACACATTTGCAATTACACTTTTGTGTTCATGCACATCTGAAAATTCAATGTGAAAGCGCTAGTGACAGATAAAATGAACTGAAAGAAAGAAAATTGAATGAGTTCCATCTGTGGAGAAGAGCACAGGAATTACTATGGCAGATTCACTTGATATCAGGTCTTCCACACAGATGCGTTCTGCAAATACACTAAAACCAGTAACTCTCAGTACCAGAGCTGTGTTGAAGAAACAAATTCCGCATTGCACACTTCTGAATTTACGATAACAATTGGCTATTTTGTTTGGCATTAGGAAGCTTCATTTCACACTGTCAAACATATATGCAAAATTATTTACGTGCATTTCCAGTGTACATTCACACCATACATCAGGATTGCATTTGGACGCCAGGAAGAAATGTGAATTAGAGAATAAGGACAAAGGCGCAAGTCATAGAGTAAGATTGGATACCATATACCCAGTCTCAGAGCAACCACAAAATTAAATATTCATGAAAATGATGCTAAAACCACTGACAACTTTCAGAGATACTTTTTTCACTGAATCTAAAGTTTCAGTGAATTGTGATACTTGTATAGCATGTAGTGGTGGTATAATGTGTATTGCATACATCAAAGCTAGTGTACCCCTACCTTACATATAATTACATTCATGCTGCTCCTTCTGTTCTGCAAACATAAAATGCCAGTATGACTGGAAGGAGGGGGAAAGAGAAGAGTGCAACATTTTCAAGCCACGAAAAGGCATTTGCAACATCACACATAGTTTATTCACAGTTTTGTGGAAATGCAAAAGGAACTACCCACAAACTCTGATGCAACTTGTCTTCGATCAAGAGCAATAAAAACTTCAAAAGTATCATATAAAAATAGCTGGATTATTAGAGACTGAAACTGCATTGTTGAAAATCAAAAAAAGGTGTCCTATCTGACTATGACCACAGCTCACCCTTTCTCTTTGACTTCTCCACTGCTTTTAATCACTAAGTTCCAGTTCATTTGTTTGTGGAGGATGCGTGTGGATATGTACACTTGAAAGACATTGCTGAGGTAGAGCGGAGCGATGCAATGGAGAGATTTGAAAGTGAGGATGAGGATCATAAAATAAATTCACTCAAATATAGGAAGCCAATTCATGGAACTGCTCTCATCATTTCCCTCTTGGAATTACAATACAGACATCACAAGGCACAAATTCCACAGTGCTGTGTGTCAGGGCAGGATATCTTCCCGCCGCTTTGACCTCACAGTATTCCCATCCCAAATCCTGGCAATCCAGCTTTACCTCTCTGCCTACAACATTAACTCCAAGGCTGGCGCTACACTCTTCAATTGTCTGTCTAATCTAGCCAAATCAAAATTTTCTCCACCTTAACATCAGAAAAGTCAAAGGTTTTCCCCTTGCCACTGCTTACACACTTCAGGCTTTGACACCATTAATCTTCCTTCCAGAATAAATTTAGGGACGTGGATTATTGGCATCCTACTTGACCTGGAGCTGAGATTCCTTCCCCACATCCGATCCCAGCTAAGATTAGTTTCTTCCACCTAACTTCCCCTCACTGCTGCCAAAATCCTAACCCACACTTTGATCACCTCAAAGCTTGACTTTTATGTTCTACATGCTAGACTCTCTCAAACTACAATTTATCCAGACCATCAGGATCTGGATTCTATCCCACACAAAGTCCCGCACTCCCATCACTCTTATTTTTGCCCAGCTTCACTAGCTCCCTATGCCTGAGTGAATTGATTTTATGATCCTCATCCTGTCTTTCAAATGCGACCAAGGCCTCACCCCACCCTATCTTAGGAATCTCTTCCAAATGTACATCGCTACGTGCATTCTCCATTTGATCAGATTATTCCTTGTTCCACCATTAATGGCCATTCTTTCAGTCATACATTTTTCCCAGCTGGAACATTCTCCGAAAATCCCTCTGCCTTGCCAAGTATCTCCGTGCTTTTAAAAGTTTTTTGAAAACATTCCTCTTTGACTGCGGCTTTGCTACTGGCCAAATTCTGCTTCCTTTTCTTCTGCTTACTGTTCATTGTAAAATACTGAGACATTTTCCACTATTTGAGGAGTGCTATGAAAATTAATTAATTGTGGCCTATGGGGAATCACATATGAATAACTTTATGCCTAGAAAAAAAGACTATCCAGTCTTCAGGCTGATATGGTCTCATCCTCAAGCATAATGTTTGAGTTTGTGGTTGTCTAAAGAGCAAAACAGATCTATCTCTGGATGTCGCCAAATCCCAAAGATATCCTGAACTACGTCCGATGTATTTTCCTCTTTTGAGCTCAGTTCCTTTGTAGGTGATTGCCTCATCCTGTCACAAACACAACAATTACCACTGTCATCTGTGTGCAAGGTTGCTGCAAAGGATTGCCTGCAGACCACAGCCCTCCTGTGACCACAAATGTGATATCCAGGGCAGAAGCCTGGTCAATCCTTAGTGCTTGGTGCAGGAGGTTTGATTTAACGTTGCATAAAAAGTCCTGACTTGGGAACTAATAAAAACATTGAAAAGAAAAAGACTTGCATTTATATAGCGCCTTTCACGACATTAGGACATCCCGAAGCGCTTTACAGCCAATGAAGTACTTTTGAAGTGTAGTCACTGTTGTAATGTAGTGCTATGTTTTGGACTTTTCCCCAACATTTATTCTTGAATTCGCAGCTAGATGGCAGACTGAGTATCTTATCAACCTAAACTGGAGTTTTACTCACTGCCATGTATGGAATAGTAGCCCACGTTAAACAATTAATCCATGTATTGCATATATGATGCTTACCACACTGTCCTGTCACTTCTTAAGGTAGAAAACAACATATTGGTGCACCAATGTGATATAACTCCTACCCGCACACGACTGCTTCCTGCCTTAAACACCAATACATTTCCTCTGCTTTTTCCTGCTCCCTCTCACTCCACACTGAACACCCAATTCCTTTTCCCCTACTCCTGACACCCAGTGCCAGCTTTTTGTTAGCAGCATCCTGCAACATCTAACCAAAAACCTCACACCCAACAAGCCCACTCCCAATAGTCCCACACCTAGCAAGCCCCTCACAATGCACCCACACCCTGTCACTTTCATGTCAGTGCTGCCACACAATGGCCTGGAATTTTGACTGCACAGCACACATTTTTCGGCGCTAAATGGTTTCCTAAGCCTCCAATATGGTGGGCAGGAAGCGATACTCATTACGAGCTGAAAGCACGCCACCCGCTATATTGGTATTGGCAAAACAATAGGTGTCCAAGGCCCATGCTTGAAATAAGCATTACGCCCTTTGCAAATGCAAATAAGGGGCCGAACGCCTGTCTGATGCGCCCTATGCAAAACTGGATTGCCCTGAAGCAGCTGGCGTCAGCTGCATTCAGGAAAGCCAGGTCTACATGTGGCCTGACAGCTGATGCTTAAAGGGACCGCTGCAGGCCGTAAACAACAAGGTAAGTGTTTAAAAATTACTTACCTGCATGTGTGGAGCCCGGCGGAGCTACAGTGCTACTTCCGACCCCACACGGGCTGCTGCTGGCCACCATCCCCTCACCCTGATCCCAGCCTCTGCCCTCCCCGATCGCCACTGACTGCTAACCGCCCTCCCAACCCGATTGCACCTCTTCCCGACCCTATCGCAATCCTTCCCGGTCGCCTCCCATCCCAGTCCCCTTTAATCAGTTATCTGAGGACCACTGCTGGCATTGCAGTGACCTGATCATCAAATCCTCTTCGTCGGCGAGCTGCCTGGGGATGCCTATAGGTATCCGCAGCTCACCGGTGTAATTTAAATGAGGCCCGAGGTCCAATATCAGTTGAGCCTTGAACCTACTCATTCAGTCACAGGGATCGAATCCATGCGCTATGCTCGTGCTGGCCTACCCCAATAAGTCCATTCTCCTACCACTGACTCATCCAATACTTCCTCCCAGTCCGTTCGTACCCCTGGACCTCCTCCCACACCCCAGGGTTATTCCCCCTCCTGGGTTTCTGTTGACTGCGTAGGTCTAGTCTGCACAGTTATGGATGGGAGCGTGGGTCTTTTTGATTCTGCCAAGACACTGACAGTCTTGTTCACAGAGTCGAATACATGGTGGTGTGCTCAGGAATTGAGAAGATAGATCTCAGCACAGTTAGTGCTGAACTTCCTCCGGGCGCATTTCATAAACTAGGCAAATGAGGTAAACCATGGTATCTTGCTTTGGTAACAAGCATTTTATGTAATGACTCTAGGTGTAGGTACAGATTCAACTAGAGGCACTTAGTTTGTTTTGATACAAGCAATGTATTGGATGGTTCAGTGTTAATGGGCATACTATATGATCCAAGCCCAGGTAGGCACACTTTCTGTGCTTACTGTAAATTTCCAATTGGTATTTTAGTCTAGATTTTGCCCATTCATAATCAAAGGATGAAAAATCTAGCTCTTGTTTGTCTTTTCCTACTACTCTATGGAGCTGCCGAGGGAGCATACGATTGGCCACTGACGTTGCCATACACCCAAAAAGCATAGTTTTCTTTCCTATTTTTGTTGCTGAGCTTGTCGTTTTCAGAAAAATACGCTAAGCTGACATTAGAAGGGCTTCCTAGCATATTTTTCTGAAGTTATAGTACCTTATGCTGGCAGGTACTGTTACCGTAAACTCCGGAGAAAACTGAAGAAGAAAACAAAAGCTCAAGCAAGCCAGCTTAGATAACAGAATATATCACTTTGTCTTTCTAATCTAACCTACTCTAGAGAGGCTGGAATCTTCGTCCCAAACATTGGGAGAGAGGTCCAATGCAAAAGGCAAAGAACCTTTAGCTTGGGGCTTTATATTACGTAGAATTACACAGAATTTACATAGGACATTTATATGACGTATGACTAGACCATGCGAAAAATGACCTATCTGCAACACCATGACAAAGTTTTCTAGTCCATGCTCAGCATGTAGTTCCTCTCAGAATGGATCAAGCCAGGCTATACAGCTGCAGTGAGTGGAGGATGTGAAATGAAGACAGAACATTTCCCATATGATGGTGTTTGTTCTCATTCTAAGTGTAAGCCTCTTTAAATCAGTACTTACTCTCGACTTGTTTGCAGAACATTGGTCCAGGATTCTGCTTCCTTCTTTTTTGGGATTCCAGTAATTATATTTGTGCAATCACTGAGTATCTCCTGAATATTTAAACAAAGATACTCACCATTACCATGAGTAAACCTGTTCTCTTGTGATTAAAAGAATAGATAACAAATGTATTATTTCCCCACCCTGCATTCCTTGTGATGGTTAACTCTAAATTCAAAAAATTTCAAGTAAGGAACAGAGGTACAGAAGTAGGCTATTCAGGGCCTCAGGCCTGCTCTGCCATTCAATTAGATTATGGCTGATGTGCACCTCAACTCCATTTTCCCACTTTTGCTCCATATCCTTGGATACCCTTATCTAACAAAAATCCATCCATCTCAGTCTTGAAAGCTCCAATTGTCCTAGCATCCATAACCTTTTGGGGGAAAGAGTTTCAAATTTCTCCTAGCCTTTGTGTGAAAAAGTGCTTCCTGATTTCACTCCTGAATGGCCTAGCTCTAATTTTAAGATTATATCCCCTTGTTCTTGATTCTTCCACCAGAGGCAAGTTTCTTCATATCTACCGTATCAAATCCTTTTAACATTTTAAACATCTTGATCAGATCAGCCCTCAATCTCTTATACTCAAGGGAATACAAGACAAGTTTATGCAACCTGTCCTTATAATTTAACCCTCTAAGCCCAGTTATCATTCTGGTGAATCTGCGCTGCACCCACTCCAAGGCCAAGCGAATATTCCAGATTCCTCCATCACCATCCCCTGGTATGTCCTGTCCTACCAGCAGGACAGACCCATCAGAGGTCAGGGCACAGTGGTATGCAGTTGGGTAGAAGTGGCCCTGGGAGTCCTCAACATTGACTCCAGACCCCATGAAGTCTTAAGGCTTCAAGTAAAACATGGGCAAGGAAACTTCCTGCTGATTACCACCTAACACCTGCCCTCAGCTAATGAATCACTTCTCCTCCATTTTGAACACCACTTGGAGGAAGCACTGAGGCTAGCAAGGGCACAGAATGTACTTTGAGTGGGGACTTCAATGTCCATCACCAAGAGTGGCTCAGTAGTACCACATCTGACCGAGCTGGTCAAGCCCTGAAGGACCTAGCTACCAGACTGGGCTTGCGGCAGGAAATGAGAGAACCAACATTAAGGAATAACCTACTTGACCTCGTCCTCATCAATCTACCTGTTGCAGATGCATCTGTCCATGACAGTATTGGGAGGAGTGACCACCGCACAGTCCTTGTGAAGCCAAAGTCCTGTGTGTACAATGAGGACACCCTCCATCGTGTCATGTGGCACTACCACTGTGTTAAGTGGGATAGATTAAGAACAGGTCTAGCAGCTCACAACTGGGCATCCATGAGGAGCTGTGGGCCATCAGCAGCAGCAGAATTGTACTCTACCACAATCTGTAACCTCATGGCCCAGCATATCCATCACATCTTCAGACATCAAGCCAGATGACCAACACTGGTTCAATGAGGAGTCTAGAACAGCATGCAGGGAGCAGCACCAAGCATACCTGAAAATGAGTTGCCAATTTGGTGAAGCTATAACACAGGACTACACGCATGCTAAATAGGGGAAGCAGCATGCTATAGACAGAGCTAAGTGATCCCACAACCAATGGATCAGAGCAAAGCTCTACAGTCCTGCCACATATAGTTGTAAATGGTGTTGGATAATTAAACAGCTAACAGGAGGAGGAGGCTCCATGAACATCCTCATCCTCAATGATGGCGGAGCCCAACTGTGAGTGCAACAGATAAGGCTGAAGCATTTGCAACCATCTTCAGCCAGAAGTGTCGAGTGGATGATCCTTCTCGGCCTCCTCCTTAAGTCCCCACCATCACAGATACCAGTTTTCAGCCAATTCGATTCACTCCACGTGATATCAAGAATTGGCTGAGCGCACTGGGCACAGCAAAGTCTACGGGTCCCGACAACATCCCGGCTGTAGTGCTGAAGACCTGTGCTCCAGAACTAGCCGCACCACTAGCCAAGCTGTTCCAGCACAGCGAGAACACTGACATCTACTTGACAATGTGGAAAATTGCTCAAATATGTCCTGTCCACAAAAAGCAGGACAAATTCAACCCGGCCAATTATCATCCCATCAGCCTACTCTCAATCAACAGCAAAGTGACGGAAGGAATCGTCAAAGTTCTATCAAACGGCACTTACTCACCAATAACCTGCTCACTACAACTCAGTTTGGGTTCTGCCAGGACCACTCGGCTCCAGATCTCATTATAGCCTTGGTCCAAATATGGATCAAAGAGCTGATCTCCAGAGGTGAGGGGAGAGTGACTACCCTTGACATCAAGGCAGCATTCGACCAAGTGTGGCACCAAAGAGCCCAAGTAAACTGAAGTCAATAGGAATCAGGGGGAAAACTCTCCAGTGGCTGGAGTCATACCTAGCGCAAAGGAAAATGGTTGTGGATGTTGGAGGCCAATCATCTCAGACCCAGGACATCGATGCAGGATTTCCTCACTGCAGCGTCCTAGGCCCAACTATCTTCACCTGCTTCGTCAATGACCTTCCCTTCATCACAAGGTCAAAAGTGGGAATGTTGAGCTCCATTCGCAATTCCCCGGATAATGAAGCAGTTCATGCCCGTATGCAACAAGACCTGTACAACTTTCAGGCTTGGGCTGATAAGTGGCAAGTAACATTTGCAACACACAAGTGCCAGACAATGACCATTTCCAAAAAGAGAGCGTTTAACCACCTCCCCATGGCATTCAATGGCATTACCATCACTAAATCTCCCACCATCAACATTCATTGACCACAAACTCAATTGGACCAGCCACATAAATGCCATGACTACTAGAGCAGGTCAGTGGCTGGGTATTCTGTGGCAAGTGGCTCACCTCCTGATTCCCATCTTCTCCATCACCTACAAGACACAGGTCAGGAGTGTGATGGAATATTCTCCATTTGCCTGGATGGGTGCAACTGCAATAATGCTCAAGAAGCTTGACACCATCCAGGACAAAGCAGTCTGCTTGATCGTCAGCCCATCCACCATCTTAAACATCCACTCCCTCCACCACTGCCACTCCGTGGCTGCAGTGTGTCCTAACTACAGGATGCACTACAGCAACTCGCCATGGCTTCGACAGCACCTCTCAAACCCGCGACCTCTGCCACCTAGAAGGACCAGGTCAGCAGGCACATTGGAACAGCATCACATCCAAGTTCCTCTCCAAGTGACGCACCATCCTGACTGGACATAAATTGCCGTTCCCTCGTCGTCACTGGGTCAAAATCCTGGAATTTATCCCTACAAAAATAATTTCAAACTTACTTTTGCTGCGCCTCTTCTACTCTATAACCTCTGGAACTGATTGGAAAATGTATTGCGCACACTCCAATCAGTTCCCTTGTAAAATGGCAATCGGGGTCCTATGTCTGTCATACTGCCAAGCAGTAGACCCCCTTCAAAATAGTAGCAGCTGCAATGGAGGCACAAACCTAGAGTCCCAGGGCGACCGGGAAGGGGAACGACTGGGAAGTGGGGGTGATTTGGTCAGGAAAGGGGGCTTTCGGGCCAGGAAAGGAGGCGATTGAGTCAGAAGGTAGCGGTGGCCATCAGCGGGGTGGGTAAGGTAGGGCGGCAATCGGTGGGAGGGGGTAGCAACAGCGATTGGGAGCGGTAGTGGTGGCGATCCTCCTGGCTCCACATTCAGGTAAGTATATTTTGAATCCTTACCTTGTTGGTTGCGGCCTAACAGGTGATCACTTTAGGGACCGCCTGTTAAGTTGCATATCGACCCGGTCATTCTGAGTGCAGCAGGTGCCAGTTGCTTCAGGATAAACCAATCTTGCAGCAGGTGCCTCAAACAGGCATGAGGCCCCTTATTTGCAAATGCAAGGGGAATAGCGCCTGTTTTAAGTGTGGGCACTGTCTGCCGATTTTTTGGCATTTACCAGCTTGGCAGGTGGCGCTCTTTCGACTCGTAATTAGCGTGCGCTTACTACCTGCCATATCGAAGGTTTGTGAGGCCGTTTAGTGCCTGAAAAATGAGTGCTGTGCAGCTAAATTTCTAGGCCATAATCTTAAAGGGTCGACACCTACTCACAAAACTCTCCACCACTTGTCTACGAATGTCATTAAATAAATATTTTCAGTTTTGTCACCAAATTGTACCTTAACTCTCAACACAGATTCCAATAGTTCTTTCTCCTCTTCTGCTTTAGTTTCTCCAAGTGGAAAGGTATTCAATGTCCTCTGATTTCTCATCCTGTTGTATCGTACCTCTAATGGTGCACAGTGCTCTTGTATGAAACTCTGTAACTTGCCCCAGTGTAGGCAGGTAAACCAATTCTTCTCTACTCGGAGTATAATACTGACTCGCTGCATTAGAACATTAGCATTCAAATTCTCATGAACACTGAATAGAAAGAAAAGGTTATTCTTAAAGGTTCCAATAAAAGGCCTTCAAGTTTTCAAGAAAAATGAAGCTACCAACCAATTGATTTGTTGTGGAACCTGGGGGAGGTGGAGGGGTCTTATATGAGAGCTTTCATATATTTTCTCAGATTACACAGTATGTTTTATATGAGAATCAATGTTATAAAAATATTTCCAGTTATTTAAACCATAAGTTTATACTATAAAGTAGTGGAACTTTGTTGGCACTTTGTCCCTAACAAAAATGGATGCTTGCATCCAATGCTGCTCCAGTACCATGACCAAAAGACTTCAATACAGTACAGCAGCTTGATGTGAACAAATGGTGTAGAAATGAATCCTTGAGTCCACAATATCTGGTATAGAAATCAGAGTTAAAATAACCTTAACATTTCGGGTGTGGAAAGGTCTGCACCTGAAATGTTAACTTTTCTCTTCTTGCCACAGTTGCTGATTCATCTGCTGTGTTTTTTCAGCATTTTCTGTTTTTGTTTCAGATTTCTAACATCTACAATATTTTGGTTTTTACTTAAAACAGCATCAGTGTTCCCTGTCTTGATAATGATGCTCTTGCAATAAGATCTTGCTTTGACTAAAGGCGAAGGGAAGCCTAAGCGAGTACTTCCTGTAAAAAAAAGTTTCTCCGACATACTATTTGAAAAAAAAAGCTGCTTTCTGGTGAGAAATATCTTAAATTTACAAATCAAGTTTCCTTACTGCTATTTTCAGTCTTCCAATGCAGATCAGCAACAGGTGGTGTGGTTTACAGGGGCAGATCACACACATCTTGGATCAGTTCCATGTACTAACATGGAAACTGGACTGAATGCAAACTTGGAGGCACCTGAAGGAATTTTTTGTAGTGACTAGGTATTGCTTAGCACTTCTGCAAATTGTTAAGATAGGAATATTAGAATTGGTCACAAGAAAAACTAAAAAACATATAAAACAGTATTAAAAGGACTCAGCGAAGGAAACTCTACCAAAGCTGCAAGAAGGCGTACATACAACACATTAAAAACACCTGACAGTAAATACCAAAGTTCCATCAATGCTGTGCTGAGCTGCTGCTGGAGAGAACATAGGCTGGTCCAGTAATTATTCTCCTTTCAATCCTGTGAGGAAACAAGTGCACCCTTTGGCAGCTCCTCACTTGTGACATGGCTGGGATTAGGAATTTAGTGTTATGAAAAATGTACAATGCACTCTTAACATGACAGTGTAATGTATTGAAAACTTCCCATGTGGGATTTGCTGGCTCTGGGTCAATATCAACCATTTGTCCACCACCACCCTCCTCTGTCTGGCCAAACTTGTTCTCACATTGAACAATTTTTTCTTTAATATGGAATATTCTTTGTTCCAGTCCTACTCAGGTTCCCTTCTTGACCTCTTTTTCTGGTACATTGATGACTAGGAGAAACTGGGAGAATGGAACGGAGTCCTTACAGGAACTGGGGTAGGATTAAGTATAATCAAGGTAGCTGTGGGAGTTGATGAGTTTGTAGTAGACATTAGTGGACAACCCATCCCTAGAAATGGAGATAGCGAAGACGAGGAAGGGAGGGGAAGAGTCAGAGAAGGACCATGTGAAGGTAAGAGAGTGGTTGAAGTTAGAAGCAAAGTTAATGAAATTTTCCAGTTCAGGGCGAGAGCAGGAAGTGGCACCGATACAGTCATCAATGCAGTGGTAAAAGAGGTCAGGGAGGGGACTTGAGTAGGACTGGAAAATAGAATGTTCCATATGTATTTTGCAGTTCCCAAAAAGAAAGTAAGACTCTGCCCAATACTAGATCTAATGGTTCTAAACCAGTTCGTCAAACAGATAAAGTTCAATATTGTCACACTGCCTCAAATCATATAGGTGATACGTCTGGAGGAATTACTAGGTGCTATAGATCTAATGGACACCTACTTCTATGTTGTCACATCAGAGTGCCATAGAAAAGATTGTGAGCAAGTTTCCATTTACCTAGTTGGTTAAACTGCAAGTCATGCCCCAGATCATAGTTCTTGCCAAACTGCAAAACGTCTTGACGTAAATCTTAAATTTGCCTTTTACTAATGAGAAAGGCTTTCATCCCATCAGTGGAAATGAAAATCGGGCAGGTTCTATAAAGGGTGTGTGATCTGCTCTGCCAGTTTACCATCCAAGCGGTGAAAGTGAAAACCACCTCCTTTGTCTCCATTTAACAGCAAGAGTTGTGATGTGAGTAGCTGACAAACAAACTACAAGAATGGTGCAGAAGTAGGAGGCCACATGTGGCATCACTTATCTACAATATTATGAATTTTTATGTGTGTGCAACACATGGTTTCGCCAGAACCCATCAACCAGACTTTACTCTGACAGTGTGTGAAAGATGCTTAGATGAAAAAGAATGATATGTCAATTCTGTATCCTTGACAAAGATGGTTCGTAAACTTTTCTTACCTCATATATGCATTGTTTATCATTGCAACAAATATACTGAAGCACAGGAATGAAGTAAAGCCAACATGAGTCCCAATGATAATGTAAGTCAAAACAAGATCTCGATCTTCTAGATATGCCCTCTGCCACTCATCACGAACACTAATCCGGAACACAAAATACAATGATGTATCGAAAGTTTCCAGCTCTTGCGTTCCTGTATGTACACAGCAAAAATAAGTATGTAAAAAACATAAGTTTTGAATGGAATCAGCAAAGGTAATAGAGATAGAATTGTTTAATAAATTATTCAATTTATTTTGACTTCTGTCATTTTGATGAGCACAAAAACAACAAAGATTCCAAAATTTAAAAAATCTAGTAATAATGGGCTCAATTTTGAAATGGTGGCGGGTTGGCTGTGGGGGGGGGGGGGTGCGGTGGTGGTGGTGAAGGTGTGTGTGGCAAACCCGAATAAAAGAAAACTTACCTTTTCCGACACGTTTGCGATGTAATTGATGGTGATTGAAATTGTTTCTGGGTTTTGTGCCCGGCAGCCCCTGATTAACTGCCCCCCCGACCCGGTTTCCACCAGGTTGGAACAGTTAAAATCAGGGCCATTGGGTTGTAATATTTTTAGGAGGGACAGAGTAGGTAAGAAAGGGGGAGGAGTGGAATATTGGTGAAGGAGGGAATTTATGCTTTGCAGAGGACTGATGTACACAAAAAAGAGCAAATGTGGTTTAAGATCAAAGATAAAAAAGGGATTATTACATTAGTACGGTTGTACTATAGATCACCTAATTGTGGGTGGGAAATGGAAGAGGAAATCTGAAGACAAATCAGGGAGATGAGTAGCAATAAAAAAATTGTTGTTCTGCAAGATGGATGGAGTAAATGGATAAAAGGGAATGGAATTCCAAAAATATGTGCAGGTCTCCTTCCTCAAGCAGGAAGGGGAGAGGCGATGCTAATATAGTTATTTGTAACAAAATATTTCAGGTAGGAGTTAAATGTGGGTGAGCATCTTGGGTGTAATGACCATAATATAAGGTGAAAATAGAAGGAGAAAAAGTTAGTACAATAACAAGGGTATCAGATTGGATAGGGCAGGTTTTAGAAAGATGAGGGGTGAGCTAGCTGGGGTGATGGAAAGAGAAAGATGACACACAGGACTGGGATATTTTTTAAAAGATTGCAAAGTTGCAGAATAAACATATACCATTAAAAAGGAGACTACTTCAAGTTTCAGGATGCCGTGGACAAATAAAGAGGTTAGAAACAAACATAAAATTGAAGAGAGGGGCATATGGGGCATTGGTACGATAAAAATGAGAGAATGTAAGAAAATAAGGAAAGTGATTAAGACAGTGATAAGGAAAGCAAGGAGGGAGAATGAGGAGAGACTCTCAAAACATATTAAAATGAACTGTAAAGTGTTCTACAATTTTACAAAAAGAATTATTAAATGTGAGTTGGGACCCCTGAAAAGAGAGAGGTAGTGAGTTAGTGTCAGCCTTGGCTCCGTCGTAGACTTTACCTCTGAATCAGAAGGTCATGCAGTACAGTTTCTGTTCACTATGTACATTAATGATATGGATATAGGGTTAGATGGAATGGTGTCCCAATCTGCAGATGACAGTAAAATAAAAAATAGAGGGGTCAATTTTAATCTGGTATCGGGCGGGTGGGGCGAGTGTTAAACACACTTGCTAGCCTAAATTGTAGGTTCAATACAGGTATGAAGAGGGTGCACAGAGCGGCTACTGGTAGGCAAAGAGCAGGTGCCTAAAGGCCATCCACTGGTTTCCAGGTAAGTAGCGGGAAAGGAGTTTCAGGAAGGAAGGCGGATGGTCCAGGGTGGTGGAGTCCGCGACTTTCTTTGCAGGTCCCTTAGGAACGATCCTGCTCATCCGGGCCCCACAGAGGAAAGTTTACATTTACCAGACGGGTTTCTTCTATCTTTAGACCAGCTGCAGACCCACTTCTACCTAGCGGGAAAACCGCAAAAGCTTCCCTGCTCAGGTCCTAGTTGAAATTGCATCAGGGTCCTACTGACATAACAGGACCCTGATTTACACCAATTTATGAGGCTCTTGCCTGCTTTAGGCATGTACCTCATCTGCCTGAAAAATCCGGCAGGTTAACATGACAAATGGTCAAAAATAGTCAGGATCTGAGCAGCCCACCTGCCCGGTTTCTACTGGGCAGGTAGAGTTAAAATTGACCCAATAGTAAACAAGTTTGAGGACCAAAAAAAGTTGCATGAGGATATTCTAAGACAGTGGAAAGGGCAAAATAAAATTGAATTCAATGTCAGCAAGTGTGAGGTGGTAAAATTTGGTTTAAAAAAAAGCAATAATTATACCTTGAATGGGGAAAAACTGGGTGATGTGGAAGAGCAGAGGAATTTTGGGGTCAGCTTCACAAGACATTAAAAGCAGCACCTCAAGTGGATAATGCCATAAGAAGGGTAATGGAATACTAGGATATTATGACAAGAGGTATAGAATATAAGAGTTGAGATGTAATGGTGACTTTATATTAAACCTTAGTAAGACCACAGTTGGAGTACAGCGTTTTGGGCTCAATAGTAGAGGGAGGGTATTGAGACAGGTTCATTAGGATGATGTCAGGTATGAAGAAACACAAACACAAGAGAGACTTGAAAAATTGGAGCTGTTTTCATAAAACAGAGGAGTTTATGGGGTTATTTGCGAGAGATGCTTAACATTATGGAGGAGTGAGACAGAGTAGATAGAAACAGACTATTTCTGGAGGCTGAGGGGTCTAGAACAAGGAGACATTGATATAAGATTAAATGCAAGAGATTTAGGACAGAGGCACAATTGCATTTTGCAAATCATATAATAAATGGTTCAATACAGCACTACAAAATACAACTCCAACATCTGCTGTCAGAAAAATAGTAATGCGTAACTGAAAATTTCCAACTCATAGCATAGTCTGAAAATTATTTGTTTCATTTTCTGCAACAGGTTCATAATGTTGAGCCAAATCCTGAAAATATGCAAAACTAACAGGTGAAAATCAGCAAAAATTGTAGTTACTTTCCAGTCTTCTACACTGAAGGTACTTACTTTTACTGGAGCATGGTTCCATCGACACTGGCAGTCTGGTATTCATTCTACATATGCCAGTCTAAACAGTGAGCACTGACAGACTATTTTATCATGGGGGTGGGGAGCATCACAGCTGATTTGAATGCTGCCCTCACTGCTTTTAACAGTGAAAAACAGGTGGGTTGGGGGCGGCATTGAAAATTGCAACAATTTCAGATCTGCCTCCAACCTGCCCATTTCTGGTTTTCACCAGGGCGGGTCGAGCGATCAACCCGCTCCCAGGAGGCGGGTTGGTCACTAAAACCTTTCAAGGAGGCTGCGGGCCTCCATTTTTTCAGGTTTTGCGATTGCAACTTCCCGGGATTCCCGGGCCTTCTCCTTCACACCACATGAAAGGAGGCGAGAAGGCCCAAAACTGCAGGTAAGTGCCTTTACAGCACAGCTTATGGGCCCGGAGGAGCAGGAGTGCTTCCCCCAGGCCCAATAAGCCTACCGGCAGCGACCCCCCATCAATCCGATTCCCCTCACCCAGATCTCCAACGGCCCCCCCTCATGATCGCAGAACCCCCACCCCCAACGATTGTGGACTACCGCGATGACCCCCTATCCTGAACCCCCTCCCCCCGCCCTTGGTGACTGACTCCCGATCTCACCCCACCCCCCACGCCATGACTGACTCCCCTAGTGACTGACCTCCAATGACTGAATTCCCCCTTCCCGCCGTGGCGATGACTGACTTCCCCCCCACCGTGACCCCCATGCCCGTCGGTGCCCCCATGCCCATTGGTGCTCCTGTGCCCACTCATCCAATCTAAGACTTAACTGAAGACTTATCTTTTCATGTTCTCTTTCTTGCTCTGCTCCTGTCCGACTAAGGCCAGCCTGTCAATCAGGCCGGCCTGTCAGATGGCAAACTGACAAAAAAAATAAAAGACGTCCTTACGTCAAAATCGTAAGGACATCCAGGAAACCCATACTTCCGGGTTTCCTGTCCGCGATTCGGCACCCCCCACCGCCCCCTTCCCGGCTCTGAGTCAAAATCCTGGTCCTGATGTCCATACAGCTCAGTTTCCATCAGGGATCTCTGGAAAGCTGATCAGGAACAGAAACCCTGGTTGATCCTTCCCTTCCCTAACCCAGGGACACTGAAACCATCATAGGAACCGTGGAATAACCTTTTTGCAGTGTTATTTTATGTAATCGGAAAATACCATTAAGTTAGCTCTTTAAAGTAAACTATCACATTCTCTTGCGTGAAATATTGTTAATCAAAAGAAAATACCCAAAGGAAATGTAAAAGGACTGCCCACTTATTTCAGAGGAAATAAGGACGAGCAATAAATGTGGTCTTGACAGCATTGCCGACATCATGAGAATAAATATTTTTAAAGTTGAACTGACCTAGGGGAAAATGAATAAGTGCTTACATATGTGAATGGAGAAAACTTTTCTTTAGCAAACAAGAACTATTCATATTATCTTTGCTTTTTGGATTGTTTTTGACCTACATTCATATTCAAGTCTTTGAATTGAATTATTAGAGTAGCAAAACAACAGAGGAAAGGCAGAGATAATTAAACTTACCTCCAAATATTAACCAATAGGAGTAGGTAAAAGCAATAAAAATTTCAAAGTACAGAAATAAGAACTTTGCAACATCAACCATTATCCTGGCAATCGTCACAATAAAAGGTCCTATAATACTGGGAGAGGGAAAAAATAACTGATAAATACAATTACATTATAACTCAAATTTAAAAAAAACACTAAACATATCTAGATCTATACACCCACCACCTGAGTAGGTTTATATTTAAAGATATAATAATTGAACAGAGTAATAATTGAACAATAGACAGTTCATTTTATGAATTTGCATTTCTTGTTGCAGAGCTTTGCCTGCCTCGGACACATATTGGCAACTACGTGTGGAGGTCAACAGCAGGATTTTCTGTCCATTCATGTTAATGGACTGCTGACCTATGCACCTGAATTCCTAATATGGTAAAGCGTTCTACCAGAAGTGCAAGTTTGTGCAATTTATCCTTATCAGCATTCCCTAACTTTAAAAAAAAGGTGAAGAATTACCTTCAGGATGTTACTCTTTAGATTTTTCAAGCTTTCCTAGCAAAATGTTTGAACTTTTTAATATAAAATGGTACAAAAATATTGATACGCCCAGAAAAGGTTGCCAGGCTTAGCCAAGTCGAAAACAGAATAGAAGTGGGCAGGGAGGGGGATCATGGCTGGAGTAATGTTTTTTTTGCTGCTGATGAAAATGCACAGCAAAGAAAAACACCATAAGACACAGAAGCAAGTGGTACATCAAACTGTTATCTCTGTACTTGTAGTGGACCTTCCTGCTGTCCTCATATTACATTAGACTATTTTAAAAGGTACTGTCAGATCTACCGTGACTGTGCTCATGGTAAGTCAGAGGGCACATGTTTTGTCACGACAGGAGTGTAACACCATGTACCAAACAATGTATTATTATGCCACAAGGGGAGTGTTAATATTTTGAAGCCCTTTTTCTCATAGACTTAAAGGGTCTGCTTTGAGAAAGGCTGTCAGATGATAAGGTGGAGCTGTGTTTTTAATCTGGCCTGTCTCTTTAACACTACAAATAATCTACCTGCTCAGCCGTTCCCTGGGATAGGCACTCTAAGTGTGCACTTGGTAAGGTCAATTATAGGAAAATTTGTAATTAGGCTGGTAGCTGGTTGTAAATCCATGGCTCCTCCTCTTGCGGGAGAGTCCAGGTTACCAAGGTCTAACTGGCCTTTTCCCTCTTTTTTCTATTTGATTTTTTAAAGGTTGTTTAGATGTGATTGTTTTCAGTTTTCCTGCCCCTTCCATTGACAGTAGGCCCTGGCAGTGGGTGGGCCTGCACCAGGAGTGCCTCTGGGTCATGTAAATTGCCTGGGACAGGAAATCCCAGTGCTCCTTGTCTTGGACAGGAGCATCGCACTTTGAATGCACTGCTTCTGTTGAGTGTTGGGATGGGGGAGAACAGGAAAATCTGTCCTTCAGTTTCTTCATGTCTTTCACAAGTCCAACCTAGCTGGCTCATGAAGAGCAGGTCAGCTCACTTCACAAGAGCTTCCTGATTTTTTTCCTCACTACAAAGATTAGAATGCTGGTGGTTTTAACAGCTGATACTTGGGTGTTGAATTTCAATAGGGATCATCCCAATCATCCGCCATTTCTCTAGGGTTTCTCTGGATCTTCTGCTGAAGTTATAGCAGACGATTGGGAGAAACCCCATGGAAATTCAATCCAAGGTGTAACAAAGAAATACGGAAAAAAAAATTAACTGGCTCCTGTTCTTGGCACTTCTGTATCCAGGTTGATTGTTCATCAAAAATGTAGAGGGTATTCATGCAGATGCCTTCTGCTTTGTCTCAAAGTTCAATTTTCCATTGTAACATTTTTTTTATATATGGACTGTCATACATGAAAGCGAGAGTGAAAGTGAGTAAGAGAGAGGGAGAAAGAAAATGAGAGCGGGAAAGCTTGAGAGAGATTTTTATATACATGCACACAGAAAATGAAAATCAGGAACATAGAGACAATACAATAACTTGCATTTATATAGAGCCTTTACTGTAACGAAAAGTCCCAAGGTGCTTCACAGAGTTGTAAGGAAAAAATGGCGCCGAGCCAAAGAAGGAGGCATCAGGAGATATTGGTCTAAGGGATTGGTTTTAAAGCGGATCTTATAGGAAGAAGGGGAGGTGGAGGGTTATGGGGAGGCAATTCTAGAGCAAGGGCCCTGGATGGCTGATGGCATGGTTGCCAATGGTAGGATGAAGGGAGGGGAATGCACAAGAGAGAGAGGAACAGAGAGTTTGGAGGGGGGCATAGCAAGAAGCAAAGCCATGGAGGGATTTAAACACAGATGAGAATTTAAATTTGAGGCGTTTGGGAAGTGGGAGCTAATGTCGGAATGTTGAGCAAGTGGGAATTAGTGCGGGATATCATAGGAACAGGAGTGGGCCATTCAGCAACTCGAGCCTGTTCCACCATTCAATTCGATCATGGCTGATCTGTACCTCAACTCCATTTACCAGCCTTTGTTCCATTTCCCTTAACTAACAACAATCTATTAATCTCAGTCTTGAAAATTTCAATTGACCCAGCATCCACAGACTTTTGGAGGAGTGAGTTCCAGATTTCCACAACTTTTTGTTTGAAAAAGTGCTTCCTGATTTCACTCCCAAATGACCCAGCTTTAATTTTAAGATTATGCCCTCTTGTTCTGGATTCCCCTGTCAGAGGAAATAGTTTCTCCATATCTACCTTATCCAATCCCTTAATCATTTTAAATACCTCAATTAGATCACCCCTCAACCTTCTAAACTCAAGTAAATACAATTGTAAACAATTTTACAACACCAAGTTATAGTCCAACGATTTTATTTTTAATCCCACAAGCTTGTGGGATTAAAAATAAAATCATTGGACTATAACTTGGTGTTGTAAAATTGTTTACAATTGTTAACCCCAGTCCATCACTGGCATCTCCACATCAAGTAAATACAAGCCAAGTTTATGCAATCTGTCCTCATAATTTAACCCGATAAGCCCTGGTATCATTCTGGTGAATCTGCGCTGTACCCCCTTCAATCCAAGACCAATATACCTTTCTAGAGGTTCGGTGCCCAAAACTGAATGCAGTACTCCAGGTGGGTTCTGACCAGAACTCTGTACAACTGAAGCATCACTTCCTCACTTTTGAATTCCAACCCTCTTGAGAAAAAGGCCAACATTCCATTAGCCTTCTTGATTATTTTTTGTACCTATGCAGTAGCTTTTAGCGATTTGACAAGATAAAGGCATCAGAGTTTTGGATGAGCTGAAGTTTATGGAGGATGTTGTTTGGGAAGCCAGCCAGGGAGTACATTGGACTAATCAAATCCAGACATGACAAAGGCATGCAAGAGAGTTTCAGCAAGAGATGGGCTGAGATAGAGGTGGAGGTGGGCGATGTTATGGATGTGGCTACAATTGGATAGTTAAGAGTGGAACCAAGTGAGGGTATCTCAGCTGGACAATGGAGGAGAAGCATTGGATGAGGATGGTGTGGTCAACACCGTCAAAGGCTGCAGAAAGGACAAGAAGGGATAATGCAACATGATCACAATCACAAAGAATGTCATTCATGACTTTGGTTAGATCTGTTTCAGTACTATGGGAGGCGTGGAAACCTAATTGGAGGGATTCAAACTGGGGTTGTGGGAAAGATGCTAACGGATCGGGGAGGCACCAACACATTCAAGTCATTTGGAGAAGAATGGAAGGTTGGAAATAGGGCGGAAACTGAAAGGACACCATGGCTAATGATGGGTTTTCTGAGGGAAAGGTTCATGATGGCAGTTTGGAAAGGAAAGGGAAAACAGCATTTACAATATCAACTAATGTGCGGGCCAAGAAGGGAAGCCGAGCAATCAGTAGTTTAGCGGGAATAGGTTTGAGGAGGCAGGAGGTGGGTGTTATAATGACGTCAAATAAGACAAACAGACGGAATGATAGCAAGCAGGTGAAACATACACAATGTAAGCAAGTTATGCAAAATGCGAGCAAGATACACACAATGAGCACCAGTGATCAACAAAATGATTGTGAGAGAGAGAGACACACAAATAATGAGACCAAGAGACATATACATTCACGCTGAGAGACAAAGAATGCAAGAGACAGAGGCAGAGAGAAAAAGAGAGAGAGATTGCACGCGAGAGACAGACAGACACGTGAACCGGAAAAAACATGCCATTGTTTTACCTGAAAGCACGAAGATGCTTTAGATTCTTCAGCCATAATGGGATCAAGGACATAGCAATAAGATGGCGATGAAGGATGTCAATGTTTACTGTCAGACTAAGGGCAACAAAGTGGGTGCAAACCACAACGAGCAAAAAGGACATGATGATACAGTCGTGTACATGCCTGTGAAAAAGACAAATTGAAGGTTACAGAAGTTGAGGTCATAAATATTAATTACAAGTGGGATTCTTTATTTGTTATGTTGCAAAAGCCAGAGGATTTTATATTGTATAATGTGAATATATTAACAGTTTTTAGAAATGATCAATACAGACAGCTAATGGTGTAGTGGTGATGATACTGGACTAGTAACCCAGAGATGAGTTCAAATCCCACCATGGCAATTTGTAAAACTGAATTTAATACACCTGTAGGCTAGGATTGTAATTAAAATGCAGCTGGTTCACTAATCTCCTTTAGCAAAGGGAGCCTGCCAGCTCAAAATATCTAGCCTATACATAACTCCAGTCCCCACCATGGGGGTGATTTTAAAACGCAGCTGAGAAGCGGGCGGGGGGATCAAAGTGAGGTTGGGAAGCCCATTAGTATGGGTTTCCCAGACGTCCTTACGATTTTGCCGGTTTCCTGTCCGACTGACCAGCTGATTGACAGGTGGGGGATCGGGGTTGGGGGTCGAGGATCTGCGATCGGGAGTCCGCAATTGGGGAGGAGGAGGTTCGGTGCAGGTAGGCTTGTTGGGCCTGGGGGAAGTACTCCTGCTCCTCCGGGCCCACAAGCTGTGCCTTTCTAGGCACCTACCTGTTAGTCTCGGGCCTTCTCGCCTCCTTTCATGAGGTGTAAAACAGAAGGCCCGGGAATCCTGGCCCCCCGGGGTTGAAATCAGCAATTAGTGAAAAATGGTGGCCTAAAGCCTCCTTGAAAGGTTTCACGGCCCGACCCACCTCCTGAGAACGGGTGAGTCGCCTGCCCCTTGTCCCATCCCGGTGAAAACCGGAAATGGGCGGATTGGGGGCGGGTCTGAAATGGTGGCAATTTTCAAAGCCCTCTTGCCCCCAACCCACCCGTTTTTTAATTTGAAAATTGAGCCCCATTTGGTTGACTTTTAATGCCTGCTGGAGTGTTCTTGCAAGTCACTCAGGTTATACATTGTTCGAAAATAAGGAAAAAAATATGGACCAAAGAGCTGAATTCCAGAGGTGAGCTGAGAGCAACTGCCCTTGACATCAAGGCAGCATTCGACTGAGTGTGGCACCAAGAAGCCCTAGTAAAACTGAAGTCAATGGGGATCAAGGGGAAAACTCTCCATTGGCTGCAGTCATACCATGTAGAGCCCAGTATGTGTTTTTCTGCCACTCCCAGTAGAGATTGTGTGACTGGGGTGGGGATGGGCACGATGGTGTGTTTACATTATACCATGCCGGGACAGGACAGTCTGTCCTTTTCGTGTGAGAGGGATCCTGGGATCTGAGGGTGTTAGAGAGGTAAGTTTCAAGGTCTGAGGGGAGTTCTGGGATCAGAGAGCACTGGGAACGTAGTCAAAGGGTTTTATGAGTGCTTAGAGGGCATGCACGTGATGTTGAAAACTGATACAGGAAAATTGAAAGGGAAATGTGGACACAGGAATTTACAATTAGAAAAGTTGACACAAAAGTGTGATTAAAAATGTAGCAACAAGAAGTATGTTTTGCACACACATATATTGGGCCCGATATTAGGAGGGCGGCGGGTTTGCAGTGGGGGTCGACTGGGCGTGTGGGTAACACGCTCAATGAAATCGGGGTGCTCCGCACGCAATCCCAGGCTAATTGCAGCCACTTACCTGTGCTTCCGGGTTTCGCGCTGGAAAGCTGCGCAGCGGGCGGACTGCGCATGCGCAGCATAGCCTGTCAGCTGGAGGAGCCCTATTTAAAAGGGCAGTCCTCCACTGACTGATGCTGCAGAAAATAGGAAAAATTACAGCATGGAGCAGCCCAAGGGGAAGGCTGCTCCCAGGTTTAATGATGCCTCACTCCAGGTATCATTGGATGGGGTGAGGAGGAGGGGGAGAACAGAGATCTTCCCCCCAGCGGGCAGGAGGAAGCGGCCTGCCTCTGCCACCAAGAAGGCCTGGCTCGAGGTGGCAGAGGAGGTCACCTGCACCACCAACATATCGCGCACCTGCATACAATGCAGGAGGCACTTCAATGACCTAAGTAGGTCAGCCGAAGTGAGTACACTTACTCATTCACCTACACTCTGTCTGCCACATCACCACCCCCACCCCACATCTCCTTCTGCACTGCCAACACTACTCTATCACATCACTCCTCACACCCACTCAAAGTTCATCCTCATCTTACCTGCACCTACTCACCTCGCCAGTACTCACCCTGCCATTACCACTCAACCCAATCCTCATACAATCTCATGGCTCTATCTCATACTCACCCTCTCATGCATCTCTTTCACGGTCAGCCTCACTCAACCTGCCACTACTTGTGCTGCAGCCACAGGGCATGCATCACATATGTGCAGTAGGAAGCGTAAGGCAGACGTGTCATGAGCATGAAGGGGATGCACAAGGGTGTTTGAGGGTTTGTCATGGTTTTTACTTATATTTAATTTCTGATCAACTCACATAACATATTATATTGTTACCACTACTGCCACGTCTTTGCGAATCTTGTCTGGTCTGTACAATAATGCCCTTTCCTGAGGATCACAATGAAGACCCACAACTGATGCCACCCATTGTGTCACTGCAGAGTGGGCGGAGGTGTATTTGCAGGGCTGTTTTGTGCAGACGACTGAGAGACGTCGGCGATGTCCCCGGTGGCACCCTGGAAGGATGCGGAGAAGTTGTTGAGGGCAGTGGTGACTTTGACAGCGACAGATAAGAAGATGGTGCTCAGGCCAGCCGGGAGCAGCTCGGCATGAAGGAGGCTGCAGATGTCCACGACTACATGTCGAGTGACTCTGAGCCTCTGTGTGCACTGCTGCTCAGAGAGGTCCAGGAAGCTGAGCCTCGGTCTATGGACCCTGTGGCGAGGGTAGTGCCTTCTGCGACGCATCTGTCTCTGCCGTTGCCCTCCCTCCTGCTGTGCAGGTGGATGTGTCACAGCACTGTGTTGTGGGGCTCCACGTGTCAGAGGTGGATGGTGTGGCCGGCGAGGCTGGTGATGCTGTTCGTCCTCCGAGGAGGTCATGACTGCAGCTACGGCGGCCCCCATCCGGAAGATGTACATTTGAGGGGGTCCGCAAGTTAGGTACATGTGTCTGGACACCGGGGTAAGTGTGCAAGTTGGTGAATTTTATTGTTAGGAGGAGGGTGGTGGAGGCCAAACTTTGTCCAAAGTGACAGAGTGGCCTCCTGCAATGAGTGAGGGTCTCCCCTCCCACCTGTCAAATGGACTTTTGCAGCTGCCACAGGCTGATGGCTGCAACACGTCCATTTCAACTGGGAGTGTTTCCCCCAGTACGGGAAACAGTCCCAGTTGTGTGGAAAATCCCACCCCTCCTAAAATATCATGTTAATCAGGTCTGTTAACGACCTGAAGTACCTAAATAATTACCTTAAGTGGCATCCCGCCGGCTTTAATTGCTGGCGGAAGTCCTACATGCAGGGGCTGCGCGCGCATGTCAGCGCGTCACTGGGGAACCCGGAAGTGGGCGGGTTGGAGCCGGGCTCCAGACCTGCCCCAGGAATCCCCGATTTTCGCAGCCCCCCCGCCACGAACGCACCCGCTCGGGGGTGCGAAAATCGAGCCCATTATGTCAGAACATGGGGGTTCATCTTGTTCGGAATCATAAAAATCCATCAAACTGCTTTTTTGCACACGCATTTCACAACATATATAACTTCTGAATAGAACCAAGATCATCATAAGAACATAAGAAATAGGAGCAGGAATAGACCATACGGCCCCTTGAGCCTGCTCCACCATTCAATCAGATCATGGCTGGGCTTTGACCTCAATTCCACTTTCTCGCCCGATCCCCACATCCCTTGATTCCCTGAGAGTCCAAAAGTCCAAAAGCAAGTGAAATGTAATTTTACATATTATTATAACCTACCACCAATCCAGGAAGTAGTACTCCTTCATCATGTCCACTGCAGCAATTTCTTTCTTTATATTAATCTCCTCCTGGAGTAAAATTGTACTTTATTCTCTAAAACACATATGCTTAAGACAAACAATTAGAAATCATGTTGTACCTTCAAAGGGAAACTCTAACTTACTTGAAGATGAATATATAACAGAACAGTGACTGCAATTCAAAAGTACCTCACTGGCTGTGAAACATTTTGGGACAACCTGAGGATATGAAAGGCGCTATATAAATGCAAGTTTTTTCTTTTTTGCTGAGGTGGTAATGGAAGCGCTACCATTGGCCTAAGCAACTGAAGTAAGGAATAAAGAGTGAAAAAATAAAGCAAAATCATCCAGGGTCTTGATTACTGCATAGAAACCCTGGTTGTAATTGCATATGTGAACACCAGATGAGGACAAGATCAGGCTTAACAGTGATGCTTCCTATTGTTGAAGTCTGTTAAAACTCACCATGCAAAAAGCATCCAAAGTACTGTAGCACCACTGCTGCCAATGGCACTCTGCCCCAGCAGGGTTGCAATGTTCAGGAAAAGAGAAAGGAAAAAAAAGTGATAGGTTGAAATTAGTAACTGTACATAATGAAGTGTTACTTCTGTTTCCTAGATATGCCAGCTCATTTATTACCCATCTCAACAGACTGGGTTCCACTGTAAATATTTCATGAACATCACTTTAGCCTTTGCCCATTTCATAATATCCCATACTATTTTATTATATTCTTTAATATTAGTTCAAAGAATGGGCTTATATAGTGCAACTGGTACAAAAGAACTAAAGGTGATGTGAGGAAAAACTTTTTTACACAGCGAGTGGTTAGAATCTGGAATGCACTGCTAGAGGCAGATTCAATCATGGCTTTCAAAAGGGAACTGGATAAGTACTTGAAAGGAAAAAATTTGCAGGGCTACAGGGATAGGGCGGGGGAGTGGGACTAGCTGGATTGCTCTTGCTTAGAGCCGGCACGGACTCGATGGGTCGAATGGCCTCCTTCCGTGCTGTAACCTTTATATGATTCTATATTAAAGAATACAGTAAAATAGTGACATGGCATGTTTACACATAACCCTTTTTACCTGTGCTCAAATGTAAATCAGACAAATGTGTTGAAATCTCTTTGATGGATGTAAAGATCTTATTTGAAATGAGTATTAGCAGTCTCAACCTGTCTTCTGCTGCAGGAGCAGCAGCAACAGCAACTTGCATTTATGTAGCACCTTTAATGTAGAAAAGCCTCCCAAGACGCTTTTGAGGTATAAGGAAAAACAGATACCAAGTCAAAGGAGGACAGATTAGGAGGGTTGACCAAAAGCTTAGTCAAAGAGGTGGGTTTCATGGAAGGTCTTAAAGGAGGAGAAGGAGCTAGCAATGTTAGGCTCTAAGAAAGCGATCCCCAATGACTCACATGGTAAATTTATGACCAGGTTTGGTATGTCATACACATCATACTATATCAAAGATTCTATCCTTGATCCATAGCAAATTAGCAGAACAGGGCAGTGATATGGGTGTTATAATTGCCTTCCCTGCTCTGAGCTAATGAAAGAACAAATATAGCCAGGATCCTACCTCGTGATCACTTTTCAGAGACTTGTACTGAAAAGTGTGCATTTGGACATCAGGATCAGGCTCAGCTGTTAACCAGCCCCTCCCTTGTGTACTAGTCTGTCAACACTCACTGTCTAGACTCACATGAAGAATGGCACTTGGATGGATTCCGACACCCCTGTAACCATATCCCAGCATGAGTTATGTGGAGGGGCGATGGTAAGACTAGGAAGATGCTAGTGTGGGACACTGTAAAGCAAAGATCACTCTGGTATAATAAAGGGAACATTAGTCTAAGACTTGAGTGGGTCACCTCTGAAATATTACATTCAAAGCATTTCCATTTGTAGGTAGAGACCCTAAACCCTGGATCTCCAAGGAGGAGAAATGAATCAGATTATCTCCAGATAACAATTTTCAATTTTTTTGCTGTGGGGATGGAAATACATAGTTTTCCTTTCTTCGATAATTTTATTTTCATTTTTAAATTAGCTGGCATATAACATTTGGAAGCATGGAGTTAAGGGCAGCCCAGCCTCTGCATTACAAGATAATTTGATAAATCAAACAGATCCAATAGTCTTGAGGGAAAACAGGTGTTAACCACTTCAGAAAAGAATAAGTATAGTCATGGCACCTTCCTCACCCAATTAATTTCTTTACCTGAGGCCAGCGAGGATGGCAGTAAACTTGATCTTTTAATACCTGACTTTTCCTCCATTTCTTCCACTTCCGCATTTCAATGCTTAATGTTAAGAACTCATGAATCTCCGCATATATTACATATAGCATCTCGCCAAGGCAGAAGACACTCAGTGATACAAGCCACCAATCCTAGAAAGGCATATTACAAAATTATTAAATGCATTCTAATGTTGTAATCGATTATCTAAACCTCAACCTGTTAAAGACAGACAAAAAGTTACAATGCAATTCAACAGCATTTCCTTGTTATTCATCACCCATATTTTGGAAACAGGCATGGGCCTAGAACCAGTGATCAATTACTGCGCCCGAATTGTGAGGCCTGAGGCACTTCCAACATTGGGCTATGGAGCCGGCGAGCTGCGGAGAGTAACAGGCAGCTCGGTGGCGAAGCGCAATGGAAGATCACGCCTCTGCTGGCATCGCAGAGGCCCTTCGGTAAGTGAGGCAACCAGAAAGATGGGAGTGATTGGGTCAGCAGCAAGCAGTGGCCAGGGATGGGGGTAAGTGGGGGAGGTAGCAGTGGCGATCGGGTGGGTGGGGAGAATGGTGTCCATTGGGTGGGGATCGGTGTCAATGGTGGAGGGGGTACACGGTGCCGACCGGGGGTTGGCGCGGCCTGTGTGTTGAATATTGGATCGACAAGAGCACTCCCGCTCCTGTTTCAGGCGTGGGCATTGCACGCCGATTTTTTGGACTTTACTAATATGGAAGGCGGCGCATTTCCAGCTCGTAATGACAGTGTACTTCCTGCACGCCATATTGGAGGCTTCAGAGGCCATTTAGTGCCTAAAAAATGGGTGCTGTGTGACCGAATTTCTAGGCCCTGATCTTTGAGTGCAGCAAATAAAAATAGAGACAGTGATGATAGTGGATTACCTTTATTACAATATCTCACTGTTAAAAAACTATTCCTATTTTTCTCCAATTATTTCCCCCGTGAGACTTTCATCTTTACATTAAATAGTCAGCTGATTAGAAATACATTTCAAATTGGGCAAGTTGGTTTCTGTGCTCTCAGAACACAGCAATCCATCAATGCGCTGGCAAAAAGTTAATCAGCTAACAATGGAATAAATTTCAGGAATTGTGGCTTTCTGGCTTGACACTTAGTAAATAATACATAAAAGTCATTTAGGCATTTTAAAATGCATTTTTATACATTCATGTAAAAAATTCAGTTTATCAACATTGAGATGGTAGTTTACCTTGGGTAAGATATATCCTATCTCCCACTTCTTCGTAAGCATTATAAAAACCCAACTGAAGATGAAAATTAAATCTATCATGATCAACAGTTGGTTTGATTTACTGTAAAAATAAAATAAAATTATCTTTACTTTCTCTACTGATGATGTTTAGCAACAAAAAATCTGAAAATGAAAATGTCAAGGACTATACAAAGATGAATAACTCACTGGTACATTGTACACAAATGAAAATAATTCACCTAAACTATTGCCTACAGATGGTCAAAGTAACAAAGACAGATTTTGAAACATTTTACAATAGTACTAGAAGGGGCAGGCAAGTTAACTTTTTATGAAATTTTATTTAATCTTCAAATATAACCTCACCTCTTCTGCTTCAGAGTAACAGAGAAAACCTTATAGCTTCAAGGTACAGCAACAATTATTGAAGTGACATTGACAAAGTTTTAGATTATCTCCTCAATACTAACTAAAATTTAGTCAATAATCAAATGCAGAAAAGCATCATCTCATAATGGATTTTAAGAATATATGTACAAAGACTAAACATAAACATGACCAACATGAAAGGTCATTAGTGCTGGTTCCTGACATGCAGTGTCCCTGCATTCTGCAGCTGTGCCTGTGTTTATCTTGCAGTTTTCAGAACAGAATGAAGTCTCCCTCATTGAAACATTCCTGCTCAATTCCATTCAG
The DNA here is from genome assembly GCF_035084215.1 of Heptranchias perlo. Taxonomy (NCBI): domain Eukaryota; kingdom Metazoa; phylum Chordata; class Chondrichthyes; order Hexanchiformes; family Hexanchidae; genus Heptranchias; species Heptranchias perlo. The sequence goes on from NC_090350.1 coordinate 23,363,917, forward strand.
GAGACCAAGACCAGAAAACAAGGCTTTTGTTGATTCAAGAAACTGAGGGCAACACCTTTCAAGAATATGTTGCCCTCAGTACAATCTCTCAAAAAGACAAACAACCATGTCCTGCAATTTTAGGGAAAAAAACTTGGAAACTAATATTCCTTGACCTTTGTACATGATCTTTGTCACTTGCTCTACCTTTCCCGAGTCCTTCAAGACGCTCCTTAAAACCTTCCTCTTTGACCACCTATCCTAATATCTCCTTATTTGGCTCAGTGTCAAATTTTGTTTGATAACGCTCCTGTGAAGCGCCTTGAGACATTTTACAATGTTAAAAGCGCTAGATAAATGCAAGTTGTTGTTGTTGGTGTGCACCTCCAATTTTCATCACTCCACCATTGGAGCCGTGCCTTCAACTGCCTAGGCCCTAAGCTCTAGAATTCCCTCCTTAAACCTCTCCGCCTCGCTACCTTTCTCTCTTCCTTTAAGATGCTCCTTAAAACCTATCTTTCTGATCAAGCTTTTGATCAACTGTCTTAATACCTCCTTTTGTGGCTCGGTATCAAATTCTGTCTAATAATGTCCAGTGAAGCACCTTGGGACGTTTTATTACGTTAAAGGTGCTATATAACACAGCTAGCACAGACTTGTCAGGCCGTACTCACAGAATCATACCTTTCAGCCAACGTTCCAAACCTTTCAGCCAACGTTCCAGACTCCTCCATCACCATCCCTGGGTATGTCCTGTCCCACCGGCTGGACAGACCCACCAGAGGTGGCGGCACAGTGGCATTCAGTCAGGAGGGAGTGGCCCTGGGAGTCCTCAACATTGACTCCGGATCCCATGAAGCCTCATGGCTTCAGGACAAATATAGGCAAGGAAACCTCCTGCTGATTACCACCTACCGCTCACCCTCAGTTGATGAATTAGTACTCCTCCATGTTGAGGAACTTGGAGGAAGCACTGAGGGTAGCAAGGGCACATAATGTACTCTGGGTGTGGGAATTCAATGTCCATCACCAAGAGCGGCTCGGTAAAAATGAGGTGCCAACCTGGTGAAGCTACAACACAGGACTACATGAGTGCTAAACAGCAGAAGCAGCACGTTTTTTGTTATTCGTTTATTATGGACCAAAGAGCTGAATTCTAAAGGTGAGGTGAGAGTGACTGCCCTTGACACCAAGGCAGCATTTGACCGAGTGTGGCACCAAGGAGCCCTAGTAAAATTGAAGTCAATGGGAATCAGGGGGAAAATTCTCCAGTGGCTGGAGTCATACCTAGCACAAAGGAAGATGGTAGTGGTTGTTGGAGGCCAATCATCTCAGCCCCAGGACATTGCTGCAGGAGTTCCTCAGGGCAGTGTCCTAGGCCTAACCATCTTCAGCTGCAGCAAGACCTGGACAACATCCAGGCTTGGGCTGATAAGTGGCAAGTAACATTCGCGCCAGACAAGTGTCAGGCAATGACCATCTCCAACAAAAGAGAGTCTAGCCACCTCCCCTTGACATTCAACGGCATTACCATCGCCGAATCCCCCATCAACATCCTCGGGGTCACCATTGACCAGAAACCTAACTGGGCCAGACATATAAATACTGTGGCTACAAGAGCAGGTCAGAGGCTGGGTATTCTGTGGCGAGTGCCTCACCTCCTGACTCCCCAAAGCCTTTCCACATGGCACAAGTCAGGAGTGTGATGGAATACTCTCCACTTGCCTGGATGAGTGCAGCTCCAACAACACTCAAAAAGCTCGACACCATCCAGGACAAAGCAGCCCGCTTGATTGGCACCCCATCCATCACCCGAAACATTCACTCCCTTCACCACCAGCGCACTGTGGCTGCAGTGTGTATCATCCACAGGATGCACTGCAGCAACTCGCCAAGGCTTCTTCGACAGCACCTCCCAAACCCGCAACCTCTACCACCTAGAAGGACAAGGGCAGCAGGAACATGGGAACACCACCACCTGCACGTTCCCCTCCAAGTCACACACCGACTTGGAAATATATCGCCGTTCCTTCATCGTCGCTGGGTCAAAATCCTGGAATTCCCTTCCTAACAGCACTGTGGGAGAACCTTCTCCACACTGACTGCAGCGGTTCAAGAAGATGGCTCACCACCACCTTCTCAAGCGCAATTAGGGATGGGCAATAAAAATGCTGGCCTTGCCAGTGAAGCCCGCATCCCATGAATTAATTAAAAAATATATAAATGCAAGTTGTTGTTGTTGTTGTTGTGTCAGTTTTTGCTGCTATTTAAAGGGACCATGCAGGATTTACAAGTTAGTGGCTGGATTATTGCTTCTGGCTACCGAGACATTTGTAACTGTTTTTGGAGGTCTTCAATACTAGGACGCGGGGACATACCTAACATTTAGAGCCAGGATGTGCAGGAGTGAAGTTAGGAAATGCTTCTACACACAAAGGGTGGGAGACATTTGGAACGCTCTTCTGCAGACGGCAGTTGATGCTAGCTCAATTGTGAATGTTAAATCTGAGATTGATAGAATTCTGTGAACCAAGGGTATTAAAGAATATGGGCCAAGACGGATATATGGAGTTAGGTCACAGGTCCACCATGATCTCATTGAATGGCGGAACAGGCTCAAGGGGCTAAATGGCACTGCCACTTGCTGCCTCTTGATATGCGGGACGTGTGTCTGGGTGATGTGCCTGTCATGGTTGTATAGCTGCCAGTGTGTAGGGCCTGTGAGTTGTGGGTGGGCGGCTTGAAATAGTGGTAATGCGTAAGGATGAGTGGAAGCATCTGATTGGAAGAGTTGAGTACTGATGGAAAGAGTTTATTGGTATGTGGGGGATGGGGGTCGGAGACACCACTTGATAGTTGACCTCACTCACCTTGACCACTCATGTCAAAGCATTGAACTTCTTCCTGCACTGTATCCACGTTCATGACGCTGTGTGTCTGGCATTTACTTCGTCCCCCGTTGCCTCCCACTGCCTTTTGAGTATATGTCTGGAGGGCCTCTTGCACCCCCCCCCCCCCCCACCCCTGCTGTGGATATAGGATGTCCCTCCTTCCATCCATCTCTTGCACCCAAGGTCTCTAGCGCATCAGCAGAGAACCTTCGTGCATGCACTCTTGCAGGCCTGGTACCAATTCAGATGAGTGAGGTCTGGCGTGCAGATTGGAGGATGTGGGATTTAGTAGTGCGCAACCTTTATTCAATGTTTTAACATAACTCGTCAGTGTGTAAACACAGGGATGGGACCTGCATCTGTGTTTTACATGTGCGATGTCTGATCTCCGTTCAGACTCCATGCAGACAGTAGACTATTATTTTTAGCAAATAAGAGATTTGCTTTAAGAGATTTCTAAGAAACATCCTCCCTTTAAGAGATTGAGCTCCCTCTGGTGGTGGAAAGTGCAAATTGCATTGATTCCACGTGCAAGGCCTGGAAAGGAAGGTTGATGGCATGTCGGTCCTCAGATGGGTCCAAACTTGCATCCTGCCTACCTCGGGTCCATCGGGCGCGCGGTACTAGTGCATCACGCTACCCCCACCCGAAACGGACCCTTATACAATTTTTTCCCCCTCTGTTTCTATATCCCATCCCTTCATAATTTTAAATACCTTTTTCAAATCACTGCATAATCTCTTCTGTTCTCACAAAAGCAGCCCAGTTTTTCAGGTCTTTCTTTGTATTTATATTTCCTTATGCCAGGCAGCATCCCAGTGAATCTGCATGGTACTATTTCTATTGCCTTATCATCTATCCTACAGGTATAGATTTTCGTCTTCGCTGCTTGGGCGATTATCTGGCAGATTGAATTTATGGAATGTGCCTGAATTTCATTCCATTGATATCAATCTTTTCTGCCAGAATACCGCCATGAATACCGCAGTGACCATGAAAATCTACCCCATAATATGGACCCAAAATTGCAAACAGTATCCCAACTATGGTCTTGCTAAGGTTTTACATAGACTTACTATTACATCTCAACTTTTATATTCTGCACCTCTTACCATAAAACCTAGTAATGCAGTAGCTTTTTTTAAAATCCACTTGAGGTGCTGCTTTTAATGTCTTGTAAACCTGAACCTTAAATCCCTCTGCTCTTCCACATCACCCATCTTGCCCCATTCTTTTTTAAAATGAAAATGTACCACCTCACTGTTGTGATACTGTTTTATACTAACTATTATTTGTTGAAATTATTGAAATTGGATGCTTATTTTGTGTAGAGTTTGCTATAACTAAAATGTAGAATAATGTGTCATGGTAGAAAATTAACATTTGGAATACGGAATGGAAGATGCAGGATGACCTGATAATGATCTGGCGTGACCGATTTTTCTTCAGTCCTTTCCTCTCCTTGTCGGTGGGCTGCAACACCACGCTGGCTCTATGACAATGAGGTCCAAGGCCCAATATCAGGGGCCCCCAGACCTATGGTTGCCAACCCTCCAGGATTGGCCTGGAATCTTGAGGAATTAATGATCAATCTCCAGAACACTGCTGCGAGCAACCAAGGAGAAAAATCATAGGGGCATTAAAAAAAGTTTTTTTTCATATTTTTTGAACACTTCTGAATCTTAGTTTTTAATCTTCAAAGTAGAGCATAACTTTAATCTGTAATAAGTAGAGACCAGCTGATATTGAGTTAGTGTGATACATTTAAACTGCTTTTGTGCTCATAGGGTTTCCAATTCTGTTAGAATTTCTTCAGTCACATTTGCACTCCAACATTTAGTCTTGATGAATAGTATTATCATAAGTGTATTAATAAAGTTATTTCATGGCATCTTTGTCCGACTTCTTTGATGACTTTGGCAATAAAAGGTTAACTCATTCACTTCATAGTTTACTGCATCCTTGAAATGGGTGGCTGGTTTGTGTAACTGAAATTATATTTTGGACTAGTTAATGTAAGACAGTTCAGTCAAGCTAAATTTTAGGCATCTAATAAACCTTAGACATGGACAGTAAATCTTCAACCAGTTCTTTGATGAGGAATTAAGGTGAAGGTATTAAACTATTTGTCTGGGGCCCTTGGATTAATATTCCTTACTAAGTTTACGGATTTACCAATCCGGCATTCTTACAGAATGCAGATTCTCATCTGTGATTTCTTACACAGCAAATTCTCGATCTTATTATTTGAGCTATCTGGAGGAAGTGCAGAAATGAAGCTCCCTGTTTTTTCACAGGAAATGAAAGTCATCTGGGCTACTTGTGCACCTCTTGGGAGCTCTTGCACTGGAGAACTACATGGGGCACCGAGGACCTAGATGAATGGAATAAATAACTGCTCCAGATTGATTAGTTGGTTAAATCCGAGTTATCAAATGTCAGCTGTGGCTCTGGTAGCACTGTCACCTCTGAGTTAGAAGGTTGTGTGTTCAAGTCCCACTCCACAGACTTGAGCGCATAATTTAGGTTGACACTCCAGTGCAGTACTGAGGGAATGCTGCACTGTTGGAGGTGTCGTTTTTTGGAATGAGATGTTAAATCGAGACCCCGTCTGCCCTCTCAGGTGGACATAAAAGATCCCATGGCATTACTTCGAATAAGAGAAGCGGAGTTCTCTCCAGTGTCCTGGCCAAAATTTATCCCTCAAAAAAGATCACTAAAACAGATTATCTGGTTATTATCACAATGCTGTTTGTGGGTGCTCAAATTGGCTGCCGCATTTCATACATTACAACAGTGACTACATTTCAAAAGTACTTCATTGGATGTGAAGTGCGTAAGGATGTCCTGAGGTCGTGAAAGGCGCTAAATAAATGAGTCTTTCTTTTTCTTTTTAACATTACTTGCCATTTAAAAAATTTTTAACACTAATATCATTGGCTATCTGGTATTTTAGACATGGTATTCAATTGGTTATTTAAATTATGGTTTTATTTTGATTATCTTTTTACTTGCAACTTAATTAGAAGTAATAATGACTATTTAGAATTCCCTTGCACTTGTGAATTCTGTACTGCAGTTAATAATGTTTATAAATTACTCACAGTCCATATTTTCTCCACTTTAAATCAATCAATTTCTTCAGTACTGGGTGTTCCACAACATCATAGGACTTGTTCATTAGCACAACCTCTAGCTTCATAGAAGAGCAGAAAAGTAAATAAACAATAATTACATCTTTAACATAGACATGCATTAAAAATAGTATTTTCAAAAATAGACTAATACAAGAATAAGAATTGTAGTCTGAATTTCCTCTTCGTAGGAGGATATCACCTGTGATAAATGTACCTGCCAATTACTTGGTTTATTTTGTACTAGTGATGGTAACTAACATTCAAATATTCAAAAGACAACCAGGCAGTGTTTAGCCCAGAAAAACGATCACTGACAAATCAGCAAAAAGTTCAGTTGAGTGACTGAATGAGGGATCAGGCTGCAACAAAATTAAATTTGTTTTCACATCTCTCCCTGCTTCTCCAAAACAAAATACCATTTGAACCTATAGGTTAGAGTGATAGAATTCCAGCAGTGTTGAAGAAGTGTCGATTTTCAAATAAATAAATATAATTTAGCACAGTAGAGTTAAGGTCAATCTCTAAATGGCCTTATTTCCATTTATATGTCAAAAATAAAAAGATTGACAATTCCACCTCCCATTATCTTATTACCCCTTCCACTTTTATTCAATTACTACTAATTGTGATAGCACAAAAAATTGATGCTGATCGCCAATGATTTAATGAAGCTGCTCACTGTCTGGGCCAGTGGCTGAAAGTCGGTTGATTGGCTGTCTTGAGACGTCTACACCCAAGGTGTTTGCTATAAGGAAAAAATCTTATTTCACGCTTTCCTGTACCCTCTTAGGTAAAGGAATACTTTTATCTGCAACACCTACAAAGGACATAATTACAAATTTAAACTACAGTATTCCCCATGCATTTTTTAAACAAGTGCCTTCTTATTACTGCAAATAACAAAACAAATTTTCTAACCTTCATTAAAAGGAAACTTAGGGTTGTTTGTTTGACTATTTTAACAAAACATTAACAAAATCACGGGAACATGAGGCATTCCAAAATACAAATTGTGAGAAATGTAATTTTTGTAAGCACTATTAAAAAAAGTAGCCAATCACAATACATTTGCAACAATGATCTTTTCAGCCTTCTGAATCAGCTAACAGACATTTGACCCTTTGCATGTTTCAAAAATAGAGAATCCCGTTGCAGAGTGCACAATTCCTTAATGGCTGCAGTGTAAATGCTAATTTAGCAATCAGGCCCAATAAGTGCTAGTTTGACAATAATGGACAGATGGAAGCAATTTTTTGGTAGGAGAGGCCAACCCAAATGGGTGCAAAAAAGTGATGAATCTTGGAAGTATGTTAAAAATGGGATAAACACTGTCTGTCCAGAAAAAATGTTCTTAACTTAGAGCAGAAAGGCAATGCATGAATATTTCTATAAAGTAGGAATACAGAGCAGATGTACTTGACAGAAAATCACAGTTGTTAAATATATATATATGCTAAATCGATGTACAAACTGAGAAATGTTAGCAAGAATGTAGTGAGACATTACAGTGATAACCTATCAACATTAAGAAACAAAGCTATCTTACCAGGGTCTTGTAGGATACTGTTTTATTTTCTTGAAGGCAAATGGAAAATACATAAATAAAACTTTCAGCAATACAAGTCGGCACAACTTAATTGAAGCAGCATTAGTTTGGCTCAGCGGTAGCATTCTTACTTCCGTGTCAGAAGGTTGTGATATCAAGCCCCACTTCAAAACTCGAGCACCGAATCCAAGTTGGCAATCCACTGTAGCGCTTAAGGAGTGCTGTATTGTCAGTGCCATCTTTCAGATGAGATGTTATACCCGAGCCCAATCCCTGTTCAGAGGGGCGTAAAAACTCCAAGGGCACAATTTGAAGAGGAGGAATTTCCTTTATGTAAACAGTGGTGTCCCCCAGGGGTCAGTGTTGGGATCACTGCTCTTCTCAGTATACACATATTTGATGGGTGTAGTACTATAATTAGCAGATGACACAAAAATACGGATTGTAGCTAACTGTGAAGAGGGTATGGGAAAGGGCAAGGGAATAGGACTGGGACGAAGTGCACATCTCTTTCAAAGAGCTGCCACCGGCACAATGGGCCAAATGGCTTCCTTCTGTGCTGTAAAATTCTATGATTTTATTCTATCAGCAAAACTGCTAATGTGAAGTTATGAATATATTTACTGATCTTTTGGGATTACTGGAGCATCACCTTATTTTTCTTACTTGACTTATTTAAAGCCAGGAAATTAATCTCATTTTTTTGTTTTCAAACTAGCCAATGGAAAACAACAATATTCTTTCAAATCCTTAATATTAATACTTTTGTGTTATGTAATATTGCATAGGTAACTTATTATTTATTACGTATTATTACACTAAGATTATAATCCAATTTATGATATTGTATCATTTAAAATTGGGGTTTTTGATTCATGAATATACATTATATTCACCAGCATCCTACAGGATCCCCAAAATTATCAATCACCAAATGATTTCACATACCAGGTATATTGAGAGTGTGTGTGTGTGTGTGTGTATCATTGTTAACTTGTTTATTCATACATTCTTTAATTTTTTAAAATCTTCTTCAATTTAACAAAGCTATTGAATTTTCAACTGGACCCCTAACAGTGTGATTCCTTCTTATTAGAATACTGATAATTCCTTCAAATTATCTCCAAACTGATTGACTAAGGAATGTACTATGTTTACCTACTGTTAGCGAATTTTGATACAATTATCCCATTGTGACTCACCCATATCGGAAGTAGGTGTTAAGTATTTGAGGTAATACTGTTGTTTCTTTCCAGTTTCATCAATAATGTGCAGTTGGTCTAAGGCATATTTTGCCTGAAATTTAAAACAAAATCATCAGTTTTGATTAACACTATTATAACTGTTTCTCAATGCAATGTGCCCTTTTTAATACTATTTTGAATATTCTGCTGTTTTTGCTTGCCCCCAAAATAGCACTGTATAAAGGCTCCCAAAATATCCAACTTCCCCATGTGATAAGTTTCTGGCTGTTTCACTTTGGGTCACATGGGGAGTGGCCACTCGGAAGAATCAGATCGGAATTTAGAAGAGCACAGACTTAGCTGACGACCTGTCTGATCCCAGTTTGGGAAGTAGGTGAAATAGGTGCCTGTCAGCAAACAATATACTAGGAGAAACTTCAGTAGGTTGCATTGTCAGTAAGGTGTCTCCTTGTAGAAAAAGGAGGAGGATCGAAGAGGCCTCATTGTGGTTCCATTCGAGGGCAAAGTCTTTTTGCAGTGTCGGAGAAAGCAGCCAAAAGAAATCGCACTGAATCACAGCAAATGATAAGGCAGCCAGGCAAGTTGTGAAGTGGACTGGTGGCAGAGTGGACAAGTTGAAGGACGGGAGATAGACACATGGGAATTCTAGAAGATTTTAGTCCCTATCCAAACCTGTGGAAACTAGTGCAAAAAAAGGTAGACTTCTATGAAACATAGGAAAATTGTTACATCTAACCATTCTATAACCACAGGTTTATGAAGGAGTGGTTAATCCATATGGCAAAAGACTCAAAAATACGATTACAATAATGTTATTCTGAAGAACTAAGGAAACACAGAGACAATATCAAATGGAGCTTTATACAAAAATAAAAATTTGCTGTACTACAACTACATAGCCACCTCTTCGGTACTTACAGTTGGCGAGGAGACCAGATTGACATCTTCGGTAGTATCATAGAACTTCTTGCATCTCTATGGATGTGCAGGCAGGCATATCATTCCTCTGCTCAGGGGAAGGTAGTGCTGTCTGAGGCCATGACAGTAGAATCATAGAATTTTATGGCACAGAAGGAGGCCATTCAGCCCATCATGCCTGTGCCGGCTCTTTGAAAGAGCTGTCTAATTTAGTCCCATACAGTAGTTAAGAAGTCCTTGGTCAATATGCTTGCACCCTTGTGGCCGTGACTTCACCTGGAGTAACCTCCCGATTCCTCACAAGCTTCCATTTTGCTAGTCTGTGGCATGCTAGTACATCTATTGAAGTCAATGGGAATCAGGGGGAAAACTCTCCAGTGGCTGGAGTCATACCTAGCACAAAGGAAGATGGTAGTGGTTGTTGGAGGCCAATCATCTCAGCCCCAGGGCATTGCTGCAGGAGTTCCTCAGGGCAGTGTCCTAGGCCCAACCATCTTCAGCTGCTTCATCAATGACCTTCCCTCCAACATAAGGTCAGAAATGGGGATGTTCGCTGATGACTGCACAGTGTTCAGTTCCATTCGCAACCCCTCAGATAATGAAGCAGTCCGAGCCTGCATGCAGCAAGACCTGGACAACATCCAGGCTTGGGCTGATAAGTGGCAAGTAACATTCGCGCCAGATAAGTGCCAGGCAATGACCATCTCCAACATGAGAGAGTCTAACCACCTCCCCTTGACATTCAACGGCATTACCATCGCCGAATCCCCCACCATCAACATCCTGGGGGTCACCATTGACCAGAAACTTAACTGGACCAGCCATATAAATACTGTGGCTACGAGAGCAGGTCAGAGGCTGGGTATTCTGCGGCGAGTGACTCACCTCCTGACTCCCCAAAGCCTTTCCACCATCTACAAGGCACAAGTCAGGAGTGTGATGGAATACTCTCCACTTGCCTGGATGAGTGCAGCTCCAACAACACTCAAGAAGCTCGACACCATCCAAGATAAAGCAGCCCGCTTGATTGGCACCCCATCCACCACCCTAAACATTCACTCCCTTCACCACCGGCGCACTGTGGCTGCAGTGTGCACCATCCACAGGATGCACTGCAGCAACTCGCCAAGGCTTCTTCGACAGCACCTCCCAAACCCACGACCTCTACCACCTAGAAGGACAAGGGCAGCAGGCACATGGGAACAACACCACCTGCACGTTCCCCTCCAAGTCAAACACCATCTCGACTTGGAAATATATCGCCGTTCCTTCATTGTCGCTGGGTCAAAATCCTGGAACTCCCTTCCTAACAGCACTGTGGGAGAACCGTCACCACACGGACTGCAGCAGTTCAAGAAGGCGGCTCACCACCACCTTCTCGAGGGCAATTAGGGATGGGCAATAAATGCCGGCCTTGCCAGCGACGCCCACATCCCGTGAACGAATAAAAAAAAAAATCTATCAACACAGCCTCAATAGTTTCTTATTTCATAATTATCAGAAATAAACTCTTTAGTATTGGAAAAACATTTTCTCCATTTCTCCCTTCAATTTCTTTTTTTTACCATCCTCATCTGCTCCTGAAGATGGTGACTCATATTCTGGGGACACTAGTGGCTCTCCGGTACCTTGCTCAAGAGCTCAGTTTTTATATATGTGAGCCTGATTAGTGAGTACTGTCATGCTATTCAACTGTAGGAGCAATCATACATGAGCTCAATGCTATCCTCATCTAATATCTATACAGATGTGTAGGGTCACCAGTTAGGGATCAGCAGTGGTAATCTTGAATCAATCTTTCCCTCCTGGGCCAAATGATGCTGGGGCTGATTTTCTTGGCGTCCTCTGCCCCAGCGCTGGACAGGGGAAGTTCTTGTCCACCCCTAGGGTGCTGGTATTTCCTGTCCTGGGTCATTAGTACGGCCTGTGGGCAATCACGGCACAAACATGCACCCTGGCCAGATCCTTCACTTGAAAAATGGGTACACATTTGAGTGCAGGTTTCCAAGATCAGGGCCGACTAGCTGCTGATGGTCCTGATTGCCTCTAAACATCATGGAGGTGGGGGAGGGGTAAGTGGAAAAAATTCAAGTTTTAACTTACCTACCAGTCCTCAGATAAGTTGAAATTTTAGTTTTTTCCGCTTTCGTGCTCCCAGGATCCTTGCAGACGCTCCAGCCCCTCCACTGAGGCACCCAGTGAGTGGAGAGCCAAGAATATAAAGCATGAGGCCAGGAAAACTCCCTGCCACAACATTTGTTTGTGTGCAATGGGCCTGCACCTAATGCAAGGCTGCTGCAGGTGCAGACCCAGACACACATCCCCTTCAAGTGAAGTCCTGAAAATTGTGTTGCAACGCATGGGAGAGGGCAGAGATCCATTGAAACAGGTTTCCACCCCATTTTCCTGACCTTTGTGCCTGGGGATATGGACGTTCCACAGGGGTCAGGAAAATCAACCTACTGAGGCCAGTTGTAGCACCAGCTGATATGTAACTTCTACCCTAGTGATTAAAGGTACCCCATTTCTCTGAATTGTGTACACATGGATTATATTATATTGTAATAGGTTCTATGATCAGATTCTTACCACAGTAGGTATTTTGATGATCATTTCCGTGAGACATGAGTATCCTGAAGCGTCTTCCACTGTGGCACAAGCTCCCATCTTCAGTAACATCATGGCTGTCCTACTATAACCTTCAAAAGCAAAAATAAATCTCGTCATTCAGAATTCAAATTCATTCGTAACCATGAAGATGTAACATGAAAGGAAAACTTTGTTGGCTAACTAGTGAAGAACAACCAACTTATATTTTATATCAACAACTTCCAGGTATTAAGACAGAAAAATATATAATGGTAATTGTAGTTGTGAGATTTAGCACTTCTACTACAAAGAAAAGGATTGTCAAATTATCTCTGTCTTTTTCTATTTCTCTCAACAAACTTCTCATTCTCTCAAACCTCTTTCATACCCAACCTCCGACCTTGCGCTCTCAATTGCCCTCACCCCACTCTCTGGACCCTTCATGTCTCTCTTTCTCAACCCCCTCTGTCTCTATCTCAATCTTCCCCTCTCTCAGCCCCTCTTTTTCTCTTAACCACTCCCTCTCTCTATACACTCATTCTCTCTTAAAATCTCAACTCTTTCACCCATTCTTTATCTCAACCTCACTATCTCAATTCTTTCTCTCCGAACCCCCACTCTTTCTCAAACCCCCCTCAACTCTGGACGTGTTTGGGGGTTCTGGCCACAATCGGAGGGGGGGGGGGTGGGGAAAGAGAGTGGAAGCCTGGGGAAAGAGAGACCCAAAGTTCCCTTGCGAGCAGGTTGATATCACAACCTGGCAGGAAGGCAGCAGGATCACAAGGGGTAAGTGAATGCCCTCATTTTAACTGCCCCCCGCCTGGGGGAAACCGGGCGGGGGGAATTAAAATCAGGACCAGGTTGTCTTTTTTCAAAAAATGTTTGAAGAAAAGCTACTGAGCAAAAGTTGAAGAAGCTATAGAAAAATATAGCATCAATACAACTAACCGAATGCTTCTGATTCATTCTGGGAAATTAGGTACACTGCACATGTTTAGACTGCTCAATTCAAATTCAGCTGAGAGTCACAGATCTGAACAAAAACTCCCAGCCCAGGCTTTTGGGAGAGACTGAGGCCTTCATGTTCAAACTTTAATGAAGCCAATAAAAGACACAAAAGATAACTCAATGGATAAATTCAATCATGTTGCTGTTAAATATGTAATTTTTAAATTTCTTTTAAAAGAGTTTATTTTGGACAGCAAAAATTTCAGTTACTGAGGAAAAAAGTGGCAAATGAAAAAAATTTTAGGAAATATTTGGAATGTGAGAATCTGGTGGCTGGAATATGCATGCCAGTGGACAGATTGTATAATCAGTTTGGCAAGTTTACATTGGCAAAACTCACAATAAATGTGGACACAGGAATTTATATTGGAAAAGGTTGACAGAAAAAGCATGACAAAAACATTAAGTCAAACAATGTAGACAGGAAGTGTTTGCAGATGTAAGATTTTTAATATATTATAGAAATAGATAATTTTTATTCAAACTAGTTTTTCATTCTGGTTCCAAAGCTATTGAGGGTGAAAATTTTCAGAGGGCTACATAAGTCCTGGGACACACCTGCCCAGGACCACCTCTCCTGTCAAAGTTCCTGGGGTCAGGGAAAGGTCCTTTCATTTGAATATGAATGGGAAGCATTCATGCCACTGGGGCACATCTGGGTCACTCACCCATTTAAGAAGCCACAAAGTAAGAGTGGTCAGCTGCAGAGGATGTTGGATTTCCCCTCTTAAAGAGCTTTGACCTGCACCCAGTGGCTCCCTTTGTAAGGGCATGCATTTAATAAAAAACTTGAAGTATTTGAAGAATTGTAGGCTAAGTTTTTAGGTAAGATGTCTGATATAATGCCTGTTGGCCGAACCTACTAAACAATAAGAGACCTTGTAGTTTTTGTGGCATGTGCATTATTTCAAAGAGGTAGGTTACATAAGGTTAGATCTCACGGGATCCAAGGTGAGGTAGCCAATTGGATACAAAATTGGATTGACGACAGAAGACAGAGGGTGGTTGTAGAGGGTTGTTTTTCAAATTGGAGGCCTGTGACCAGCGGTGTGTCTCAGGGATCGGTGCTGGGTCCGCTGTTATTTGTTATTTATATTAATGATTTGGATGAGAATTTAGGAGGCATGGTTAGTAAGTTTGCAGATGACACCAAGATTGGTGGCATTGTGGACAGTGAAGAAGGTTATCTAGGATTGCAACGGGATCTTGATAAATTGGGCCAGTGGGCCGATGAATGGTAGATGGAGTTTAATTTAGATAAATGTGAGGTGATGCATTTTGGTAGATTGAATCGGGCCAGGACCTACTCCATTAATGGTAGGGCGTTGGGGAGAGTTATAGAACAAAGAGATCTGGGAGTACAGGTTCATAGCTCCTTGAAAGTGGAGTCACAGGTGGATAGGGTGGTGAAGAAGGCATTCAGCATGCTTGGTTTCATTGGTCAGAACATTGAATACAGGAGTTGGGATGTCTTGTTGAAGTTGTACAAGACATTAGTAAGGCCACACTTGGAATACTGTGTACAGTTCTGGTCACCCTATTATAGAAAGGATATTATTAAACTAGAAAGAGTGCAGAAAAGATTTACTAGGATGCTACCGGGACTTGATGGTTTGACTTATAGGGAGAGGTTGGATAGACTGAGACTTTTTTCCCTGGAGAGTAGGAGGTTTAGGGGTGATCTTATAGAAGTCTATAAAATAATGAGGGGCATAGATAAGGTAGATAGTCAAAATCTTTTCCCAAAGGTAGGGGAGTCTATAACGAGGGGGCATAGATTTAAGGTGAGAGGGGAGAGATACAAAAAGGTCCAGAGGGGCAATTTTTTCACTCAAAGGGTGGTGAGTGTCTGGAACGAGCTGCCAGAGGCAGTAGTAGAGGCGGTTACAATTTTGTCTTTTAAAAAGCATTTGGACAGTTACATGGGTAAGATGGGTATAGAGGGATATGGTCCAAGTGCAGGCAACTGGGACTAGCTTAGTGGTATAAAATAGGTGACATGGACATGTTGGGCCGAAGGGCCTGTTTCCATGTTGTAAACTTCTATGATTCTATGACACTATATATTTAATATGTTTAGCTGAGGGTTGGGGGAGAGAAAGAGAATAAATAAGAGGAAATGGAATTTTAGAGAACAACATTTCCCTTTCTAGATTTCCACACTTGAAGGCCTCCTCCACCCAGGAAACTGCTGATGGGCTGGATTGAGTTGAGCAGATTTGAATAACCTATAATCTCATTGCGCCTGATCTAGCTATTTTTGGCTAAAACCTGCCAAAGCTAACCAAGCAACTTTTAAAAAATATTTTCATTCTTAGGATGTGGGCGTCACTGGCAAGATCGGCATTTATTGCCTATCCTTAGTTGTCCTGAAAAGGTGGTGATGAGCCTTCTTCTTGACTCGGAGGGGAACTTGGAGATGATGGTGTGCCTGTGCACCTGCTGCTCTTTTCCTTCCAGGTGGTAGAGGTTGTGGGTTTGGGAGGTGCTGCCAAAGAAACCTTGGTGAGTTGCTGCACTGTTTACAATCTTGTAGATTCAACAGTATGCGAGTGGTGGAGGGGGTGGATGTTTAGGCCATTGGTTGAGGTGCCAATCAAGCAGACTGCTTTGTCCTGGATGGCGTTGAGCTTCTTGAGCATTGTTGCAGCTGCACCCATCTGGGCAAGTGGAGAGTATTCCATCATGCTCCTGACTTGTGCCTTGTCGATGGTGGAAAGGCTTTGGGTAGTCAGGAGGTGAGCCACTCACTGCAGAATATCCAGCCTGTGACCTGCTTTAGTAGCCATGGCATTTATGTGGTTTTTCCAGGTGAGTTTTTGGTCAATGATGACACCTAGGATGTTGATGGTGGAGGTCTCAGCAAAGGTAAAGCCACTGAATGTCAAGGGGAAGTGGTTAGGTTCTCTTTTGTTGGAGATAGTCATTGCTTGGTATTTGTGCAACACAAATGTTACTTGCCACTTATCAGCCCAAGGCTTACAATACATTAATAATTTTAAAATGCCAATGTGTATCGTGTGAATTACATGCTTTTCTCAAGAAAAATAGAAAAGGTCACATTGCAATTTTATTTACTATTTAAATCGTATTTTTATACATTTATAAAAGTATCTTTTCTGCTCAACGTTAAAATGATACATTTAAAAAAAATAAAATGCATCACAAGGCAACTTGGAAGCATCACTAAAGGCCATTTCAGCTTTTCAAATGCAACTTCCAGCAATAGTTGACATCCTTGCAGTTTGCTGCAGTCTCCTTTAGGACCCCTGCTTTACAACTCTTGTCCGGGTCTTGCTGCATGCAGCCATGGACTGCTTCATTATCTGAGGAATTGCGAATGGAGCAATCATCAGCGAACAGCCCCACTTTGGACCTTATGATGGAGGGCAGGTCATTGATAAAGCTGCTGAAGATAGTTGGGCCTAGGACGCGACTCTAAGGAACTCCTGCAGCAACGTCCTGGAGCCAAGATGATTGGCCTTCAACAACTACAACCATCTTCCCAATGTCTGTGGCACAAACATTCAAATTCTGTTTTCAATTATAAAAGAACACAAATACACACAGGCTCAGAGATTCATCCCTCTTTCACTAACCATTTTCAGCAGCAAGGTAGAGTGGTGTTCTCTTTTTAAAGTCCCTTCTGTGAATATTTGCGTGGTGATCATACAAGCATATAACAGCTTCCAAGGCATCATGCTTTGCTGCATAGTGCATTGGTGTCAGCAAGTCACCATCTGAAACTTGCTCTATTTTTGCTGAAAGAAATTGAATTATTACACCTCAATTATTATATCTTTCCAGTCTGACTATCAAGACGCTTAATTTGCAACAGGTTAAATAGCACTGTTTTCAGCAAAGCATTGATAGGAGGGGATTTATCTAAATTAGATAAGATTCCACTATCTTTGTATTAACTGCAAATGTCCCACACTGCCAGCCACTACCACTACTCTCTGAGGCCAAAGCAACTTGACTCAGTGATGCCCACTATCCTCCACAACAGAGCATTTCAAGAATCACTTGCAGTTCCTGTGGAGCAGTTTATACATCCAAATTCAATGTATGAAAATCTTGCCGTAAGATATTGGGAGTATGTTACTTCCAGAACAGGCATATCTTAATGAAGTGATTTGCAAGATTGTCATAAAATATTAACATTAGAAGGGAAGCCACTGTTAGATAAATCCCTATCCTTGCTTATGCACTTCAATAGTGTTGCTAGTAAAAAAATTAACAGTGAAACTTAACTTTTTTTTTAGAAGCTATATTGATTCCCCTTTCTCTGCCTCCTGTTGTCTTTGCATTATGCCAGCTTTCAGGCCTTTGCCAAAGCCATTCTCTAACCAGAAGGGCAGTGCATGAGCATACCACTCAGGGTGACTGGCAGTTCAACTTTTCCTCCTAACAGTTACTAGAGGTGAGCTTTTTAATGTCACTTTGGAGAAAGCTACACAAAATGTCTGCTCCCAGGCTGCCCCTAATTAGTTAATCTAAAGTATAGTAACAAAGGGCATCTGAGACAGCAATACAAGACATTACCTTTATAATATTCAGGAATCACAAGGAATTTATTAGAATATACCCATTTTTGAAATTGAATTTCTTTTTCAATATTCATTTACTTAAATTTGTAAAATACTGACAACCTAATAGCTTTTAAAGATGTCTTTGTGTCAGATGATTTTCAACAAATAGAGATGCAGATAGTTATAAAGTTATTAGTAAAGTGCAACAAGTATGCATTTGGAGGCATTTTGATTGTTTTCCCCAAAACATTCTTTTCAAATAAATCCATATTCTATAACCTTTGTTCTGGATAAGGAATTCAATCATTTCCACATTGTTTGCAGCAGCTGCTACATGAAGCGCAGTCCTGCCGAACATATCACAGTGATTCACTGCAGCACCTTGCTCCACAAGAAACTCTGCAACATCCACTTTCCAGTTCCGAGCCACCTGCATCAATTACATAAATATGACACAATATCAGGGCGCAATGTCAATATCATATACTTGTTAATGCTTAAACCCCAAGTTTTCTTAATTAAATTAAGAAGAACTTGACAAAATTACCATCAACCTGAAATGGAATAAAACACCTTTCTAGTGTGTTTACTTAGTTGTGCAATTTCCTATATTTATCATTAATGCCATTATCTTGCTTCATTAGTTGTATCTAGGATCATGATCCCCAGTCTCAGCAGCCTGTGCTCGTAAAGAAGGACTTTGGACCCAATGTGTTTCAGGACAGGGAGCCAACGAGTTTGGGAGGACAGCAGTAATAGGAGAGTGGGGCTTAGTGCAGGATAGAATGTAGTGGCAGAGATCTGTACAAATTGGACTTTATGATATTTGAGCTCAGAAGAATGGTAAGAAGAGCTCTGGAGATGTTGAGCCTGGAGGTGATGAGGGCATGGATGAAGGTTTCAGCACAGTGGGGGCAAGGTACGGATGGAAGTGTCAGGGATGTGCAAATACATAGTATTGATGGAACAATATGGGATTTGAGGCTCAGCTCAGGGTGAAACATGACACCAAGGTTGTGCACCATCTGATTCAGTCTGATTGAGCAGCCAGGGTAAGGGAGGGCATCAATTACTAGAGTGAAGTGCTTTTGGTGGGAGACAATCAGGATGGCTTTGGTCTTTCTCATGTTAAGTTGCAGAAAATGTTGACTCACCCATGACTTGGTAATTGTGGAGTCAAAAATGGTGGCAACGACAAGGTAGAGCTGGATATCATCAGCAATACATACAGAAGTCAATCCCATGTTAAATGAGGAACAGTGTGAAGAGGAAGAATAGGAGCACGTCAAGGACAGGACATTGGAGAATTCCCATGCTGATTATTTGGGGCAAAAGGAGAAGCTGTTGCAGGAGATGTGCTGCTGCATTAAGATAGGTATGAGTGAATGGAACCAAGCGAGGAGACAGGCCATGGAGGAGGACAGAGTGCTTGACCATGTTTAACATCAAAAAGAAGGATCGCACACCATGGTCTCAGTCAAAGAATGTCAGTGACATTGACCAAAATGATTCATGTGCTGTGAGCAAGATGGAAACTGAACTGAAGAGATAAAACAGGAAATGAGGACAGAGGTAAGTGCGGGGGAAGAGTGGCAATGATATCTCAGGGACATGAAAGAGAAAAGGGATGTTGGAGAGGATGGAGGGGGTCACTGGTCAAATACAATTCCATGATTCCTTTATAAAAATTAGGATTATATAGAAAATAGTAAAAAAAGATTTGTACTGGAGACCCAGATTTTATACAGTTATGTGGTCAGGTTTGATAAAGGATCTATTGGTTGAGCGCTACCTAATCTCAGTTATGATTCAGGTAATTGCCCTTAAATCAGTTTGAAAAGTAGGTGTTCCAATATATAATCCACTAATAGATATGCAAGATTAAGTACATTTTACCTCATGCAGAACAGTGTGTCCATACGTATCCATGAAATTTACGTTAGCGCCATTTTTTAAAAGTATCTCCAGGTAACTTAGATCAACCTAACAAAAAAAAGGGCATGTCAAGACAGAAATTCAAACTTACTTAATATTTGACAAGAAGCAAGAGGGTAGATTTTCATCTTTGCTGCGTCAGGGGATGCTCAGTTCCCAGGTGCAGCAAAGAGGAGGTGGGGGTGGAGATCTGTTATATTAGCTCCCTGCATCTACAGCAGTGCCCTGGAATTTTCTTGGTGGATGTTCTGCAATGGGAGCCCCAGAAGCAGGCGATGCATGACCCTCCACAGACCGAAGGGTCTGCAGGGGTTCCAGGAACACCTCGATGACGGTGTCTGCCTAAAGGTAATTTGATGTACCTACCTGTTCTTAATAAACAAGGATCTTTGGGCCTCATACCCAGCAGGCTGCTTCTGGAGAGCAGTAGTCCTTGGTGCCGGCTGCCAGCTACAGACTTCTCATGCTCATACCTGTGCTCCTATTCGAGTGAAACCCCTCCCACCAGCCGCCGCGCCTCCCCCCATTTCCAGTGCATAGCCCTACTCCCACAATAGGTGCAGTGCATCTCTGACACACTGGGCTATAAATTGGGCCATGTAGCACCCGTTTTTTTAGGCGCTATGCGACCTCCTAACGTCCCAAAATGGCATCCGGAACGCATGCGCATGCGCAGATAATGAATGCCGGAACCATGTAAAGCAAGGAGAATATGCGTTAGATGAGTGTGCAACGCTGATTTAAAGGAATAGATACCATTTTGGCACTCAACACCCCAGCCAATGCACTGTCTTAACCACAAATAGCTGAACATGTCGTAGACGGCCTGGAGGACCCCCCCCAACCCAGCACTATTTAAAGGGACCATGCAGGATTTACAGGTTAGTTGCTGGATTATTGCTTCTGGCTGCTGATGCATTTGTACCTGTTTTTGGAGATCTCCTATACGTGAATACTAGGACCAGGGGACCTAGCCTAAAATTTAGAGCCAGGACTTGCAGGAGTGAAGTTAGGAAACACTTCTACACGCAAAGGGTGGTTGAAGTTTGGAACGCTCTTCTGCAAATGGCTGTTGATGCTAGCTCAACTGTTAACTTTAAATCTGAGATCGATGGATTTTTGTTATCCAAGGGTATTAAGGGATATGGGGCTAAGATCGGTATATGGAGTTAGGTCACAGATCAGCTGTGATCTCATTGAATGGCAGAACATGCTCGAGGGGCTAAATGCCACTGCTACTTGCTGCCTCCTGTTATGCATCACTTTCTCCTGCAAGAAAGCGGGATGTGTGTCGGTGAGCGTCCTGCAGGATGTGTAGGTGATGTGATTGTCATGGTTGAATAGCTGCCAGTGTGTGTGATCTGAGTTGTGGGTATGTGGCTTGCAACAGTGGTAATGTGTGAGGGTGAGAGGAAGCATCTGATTGGAAGAGTTGAGTACTGATTGAAAGAATTTGTTGCTAGTTGGGTGAAGGGGGGTATAGTGCGTGGAGGAGTGGATGCAGCTAGTGGTGCAGTTGGTCGGAGATGCCACTTGACAGTTGACCTCACTCACCTTGGCCACTCATGTCAAAGCACTGAACTTCTTCCTGCATTTCATCCATGTTCATGGTGCTATGCGCCTGGCATTGACTTTGTTCCCTACTGCCTCCCAATGCCTCTTGAGCATATGTCTGGAGGGCCTCTTGCCTCACTGCATATATAGGATGCCCCTCCTTCCTTCCACCTCTTGCACCTAGGCCTCTAGTGCATCATCAGAGGACCTTGGTGCACGCTCTCTCGCAGGCCTGGTACAAACTCAGATCGGAATATTGGTGAGGTCAAGCTTGCAGATTGGAGGATGTGGGATTTAGTAGTGCGCAACCATTATTCAATGTTTTCACATAACTCAACAGCTTGTAGACATAGGGACAGGATCTGCATCTGTGTCTTACGTGTGCGATGTCTGATCTCCGTTCAGACCCGTATTTTATTTTTTGCAAATAAGAGGTGCAGGCTGCCTTTAAGAGGTGCGGGCCATTCATGCGATATCTGGGCCCTCCTACTGGTAAGAAGTCACTGAACAACGCAGCTAGGCCTGGCTGCTCGCACTGGAATCAGGTAAATGACCAGGCAGAACGAATCTCATGTGCTGCCTGCATCAGAACGACCGGGCACGGGTTAATTGTGCACCACGACACCCACGCTCGGATTCGGGGGTTATCAAATTTAACCTCCAACAAGTTTATATGGTGTATGGTGGGGGGTGGGGGAGAGGAAATCTGGACCTCAGTACAGTTCCGGAAACTTCTTGTCAAAACAATTATAAACGAAGCATTTTTTGGGGGAGGGGAGAATTATAGGCACACTTGTTTATCCTACAAGTTGAAACAATCGTGCACTGAAACAGTTACTCACAAATAAGTTAAACATAGAAGGCATTCAGCATGCTTGGTTTCATTGGTCAGAACATTGAATACAGGAGTTGGGATGTCTTGTTGAAGTTGTACAAGACATTAGTAAGGCCACACTTGGAATACTGTGTACAGTTCTGGTCACCCTATTATAGAAAGGATATTATTAAACTAGAAAGAGTGCAGAAAAGATTTACTAGGATGCTACCGGGACTTGATGGTTTGACTTATAGGGAGAGGTTGGATAGACTGAGACTTTTTTCCCTGGAGAGTAGGAGGTTTAGGGGTGATCTTATAGAAGTCTATAAAATAATGAGGGGCATAGATATGGTAGATAGTCAAAATCTTTTCCCAAAGGTAGAGGAGTCTATAACGAGGGGGCATAGATTTAAGGTGAGAGGGGAGAGATACAAAAAGGTCCAGAGGGGCAATTTTTTCACTCAAAGGGTGGTGAGTGTCTGGAACGAGCTGCCAGAGGCAGTAGTAGAGGCGGGTACAATTTTGTCTTTTAACAAGCATTTGGACAGTTACATGGGTAAGATGGGTATAGAGGGATATGGGCCAAGTGCAGGCAATTGGGACTAGCTTAGTGGTATAAACTGGGCGACATGGACATGTTGGGCCGAAAGGCCTGTTTCCATGTTGTAAACTTCTATGATTCTATTATGTTACACCAAACTGTATACTGTAGGTAAGTACTTTAGGAACAGATTACTGAACTAACATTAAAACATTCTTTTAATTATACTAGTCAATCTCCCGTGGTATTGTACATGAGGAGTCAAGAGTAAGTGCAGTCTTCAAGTCAAGGAGAGTTAGAGGGTGCAAATTGCACCATGGCTGAGGTAAGGCTGCAAAGATTGGGGGCAGAGGGATAAAATATAGCATGGTACAGCAGGGGGGGGGGGGGGGGGGAGGAGAAGGTATACCGGGTTGGGGCAAGGTAGATACTGGTGGGATGGGGAAAGAGGAAGTTACAGCAGAGCTGGAGGGTGAGGTAAGTAAAGCGATAGAAGAGGAGAGTTAGAGATCTTCAGGGGATGGCAGATAATCAAAATTTGCCAAAAGATGTCAGAGGCTAAAGGAAGTGGCTACACTGTTGGAACCAGCGACGAGTTGGGGGAACTGCGGATGGGTTGCAGTATGGGGAGGAGATGAGGGAGGATAGGGAAAAGGGAAGGGGGAAGCGTCCGCTCTGCTTACCAGCCCGCCCCTTCTGTTTAACAGCAACATTGCCGCGCCTCTTCCCCCAGTGTTTGTTAAGTGGCTTCCCTGGCTGGTGGGGTGCCCTTGTTTAATCGCTCGCCCACTCACCTCACTGGTTTTGTAATACTGTGGCCTGTCGCTTGCTGCTGCTGCCCCCCAAAGCTCTATGGTAACCGGAGAGAAAAGCCAGTAGAATTTAGAATTTGGTTTCTGGGTTTGAAGGCAAAAGGTGCACTCTTAAGTCTAAAAATATTTGGCTATTACCTCATTTGAAGTTTTCAGATTGATGAACTGTTCAAAGAAGGCTCTGCTGGTCATTTTTGATTGTTGCTGAACTAAACTCAGTTCAGAATCGTCAAATTCATCGATTATTATAGTTGAAAAAGTTTCTGACGATATAGAACCAGATTCAGAAGAAATTATGGTGGGGATGAGAAAAAAGTTACAGTGTTAAAACAAATTCCCAA
Organism: Heptranchias perlo; assembly: GCF_035084215.1. Taxonomy (NCBI): domain Eukaryota; kingdom Metazoa; phylum Chordata; class Chondrichthyes; order Hexanchiformes; family Hexanchidae; genus Heptranchias; species Heptranchias perlo. Next base: position 23,387,722 of record NC_090350.1, read on the forward strand.
CTGAACATCTCAGTGCATAATGTGACAACCTGATTTATTAAAGTTATCCCTCAAAGGCATGCTGCTCTCCCATGGGCTTATCTCTTCCTTCTATTTTATGAAAACATAAAACATGTAAAGCCTATTTGGGCCACCCACTATCAATGCCATAGAGAATAGCTCCCACAACCTCTACCTGCAGCAAAATGAGAGAAACCCAGTTCAAGTGTATCTCACTCCACACAAATTCCACCTGGCCCTTAGATAAGTGTTCATGAATTTCAAGCTATACAAGCATACAATTGCATACTCTTGTCATGGTTCTGCCTCTAACCTGTAAGGACAGAGGTTCTGAAGGTTAATGGGAGTTGTGATGGACATACCATCTGAGTTGAGCCACAAAAAGGTGTCTTCCTCAGATTATGTAGTATTATATAAAAATTACATCATGGATACAACCCATTCAGTCCAACCAGTCCATGTTGATGCTTATCCTCCACAACAGCAGTAGTCCTAAATCCCATGTGCCCACCCTGTTCCTATATCCCTTTATTCCCCTTTCTTCCAATCACCTATCTAACCTATTATTAAATGTTCTCTGCTTCAGTCGCTAACTTCAGTAGTGCATTTCACAGCCTCACAACCCTGTTAAAATTTTTCTCTAGCTCTCTGACCAAAATCTCTTGCATTTAATCTTACGTCTGTACCCCATTGTGCAAGACCCCATAATTATTAAAAACAGTGCTTCTATCTGCTCTGTCCCATCCTTTCATAATTTTAAACACGTCTTTCAAATCACCTCATTATCTTATCTGTTTTAAATAAAACAGCCTCAATATTTCATATTTTTATTTCCTCATACCAGGCAGTATCCTAGTGAATATGTGCCATACCTACTCTATTGCCTCAACATCTTCCTATTGTGTGGAACCCAAAACTACACACAGTACTCCAACTATAGGCTTACTAAGGTTTTATATGCTTTCACCCTTATATAGAATCATAGAATGGTTACATCACAGAAGGTGGCCATTTGGCCCGTTGAGCCTGTGCCTGCTCTCTGCAAGAGCAATCCAGCTAGTCCCACTCCCCCGCGCTTTCCCCATAGCCCTGCAAATTCTTTCCCTTCAAGTACTTGTCCAACTCCCTTTTGAAAGCCACCATCGAGTCTGCCTCCACCAACCCTCCAGGCAGTGCATTCCAGATCATAACCACTCGCTGTGTAAAAAGGTTTTTGCTCATGTTGCCCTTGGTTCTTTTGCCAATCACCTTAAATCTATGTCCTCTGGTTCTTGATCCTTCCGCCAATGGGAACAGTTTCTCTTTATCTACTCTGTCCAGACCCTTAATGATTCTGAATACCTCTATCAAATCTCCTCTCAACCTTCTCTGCTCTAAGGAGAACAACCCCAGCTTTTCCAGTCTATCCACGTAACTGAAGTCCTTCATCCCTGGACCCATTCTAGTCAATCTTTTCTGCACCCTCTCCAAGGCCTTCACATCCTTCCCAAAGAGCATTGCCCAGAATTGGACACAGTACTCCAGCTGCGGCCGAACCAGTGTTTTATAAAGGTTCATTATAGCTTCCTTGCTGTTGTACTCTATGCCTCTATTTATAAAGCCTAGGATCCCATATGCCTTTTTAACTTCTTTCTCAACCTGTCCTACCACCTTCAACGATTTGTGCACATATACCCCCAGATCTCTCTGTTCCCGCACCCCTTTTAGAACTGTACCTTTTGGCTTGGATTTTACATTCTGTACCCCTTGCCATAAAACCCAGCATTCCATTAACTTTTTTATGGCCTTATCCACTCGAAGTGCTACTTTTAATTCCTTGTGAAAATGAATCCCCAAATCCCTCTGTCTTCCACATTACCCAGCTTTTCCACAGTCAAAGCACATTTACTACTTTTATTTTTTAAACCAAAATATACCAACTCACATTTACTGACATTAAATTCCATCTGTCACTTTTTTTACCCATTCCACCATCTTATCCATATCCCCTTGGAACTTCCTCCGGTCCTCAGAGTTATTTACTATGTCTGCTATTTTAGTATCATTTACAAATTTGGACACCACTGCCTCCAGGCTAAAATTAACCCCTCTGTGTTTTATTTTACTATCATCTGCAAATTGGGACGCCAGTCCCTCTGGCCCTATTTCCAAATCATTGATGTGCAGAGTGAACATAAGCGGACCCAGAATAGAATCCTGTGGGACACCCCTCCCGTCAGTTTCAATTTTCTCCCCTCCCCCGTTTCCAAATAACTTTACCTACTCCTGTGCAGTGCCTTGTCAAAGGCTTTCTGAAAGTTCATGTACACCACATCCACCGCATTTCCTCTATCCACCATTTCTGTCACCTCCTCAAAGAACTCTTTCAGGTTTGTCAAGCATGATCTTCCTTTACGAAATCTGAGTCTTGCATAATGATATCTCCAACAGAAGGACAAGAGCAGTATTATCATAGGAGAACACCATCATGTCCAACCAGGGATGGACAATAAATGTGACCTTGCCAGCATTGCCACATTATATAAACAAATAAATAAAAAACATGCAGATAAGCAACTGTGGGGTAGTTGCCAATCTGAGCGAGTAAAACATGGACTACAAATGAAGCTAGGGAAAACACCACAAAGAACACCACCAAAGGAACTTTGGGATCATCGGATGATCAAAGTGTTCTAATTCCCTATGACCCAGACTAGCACCTCCAGAGACACTAACACCTTACCCATACCAGTTCAAATCAAGGCCCTGATCCCGCTAAAACTAAATTTGTCTCTCCCAAGGAAAGATCCTGGCTCTGTCAAGCCTTCACACTTGGTTCTTCCAAAATATACAGAACTATGCAGGATCCTCCATGAAATACACACAAGTCATAATGTACTATAATCCAAGAAAATGTGTAAATTTGTTGATCAAATAAAAGACAAGGAAGAGAGACTGCTACTATACATTAATAGGGTACCATTCCATATGTGATATTGTATAACATGTCACAATGCATAGTAAAACACTAGCCTATAATTGTACATTGCACAGCATCTCACTGATCTAGAACACAACTGTACATTGTGATACCTGAGTAAAAGCACATATACTAAGAACAAGCCAGAATTTTTTTAAATATAACTGATGATGAACTTCAGTCAAGAGACTGAAGAGTCCTTCTTGACCTGTTTGCAGCTTTTGATATGGTTGGCCACACCGTCCTTCTCCAACATCTCTCCTCCGTTGTCCAGCTGGGTGGGACTGCCCTCACCTGTTTCCATTCTTATCTATTCAGTCGTGGACAGAGAATCTCCTGCAATGGCTTCTCTTCTCGCTCCCGCACCGTTACCTCTGGAGTCTCCCAAGGATCTATCCTTGGCCCCCTCCTATTTCTCATCTTCATGATACCCTTCATATCATCTTAAACTATCTCAGGTTCCACATGTACGCTGACACCACCCAGCTCTACTTCACCACCACCTCTCCCAACCCCTCCACTGCCTCTGTGTGGTTAGGCTACTTGTCCGACATCCAGTACTGGATGAGCAGAAATTTGCTCCAGTTAAATATTGGGAAGACCGAAACCATTGTCTTCAGCCCCTACCATAAATCCTATTCCCTAGCCGCCGATTCCATTCCCCTCCCTGGCCACTGTCTCAGGCTGAACCAGATTATTTGCAACCTCGGATTCTATTTGATCCTGAGCTGAGCTTCCGACCCCATATCCTCTCCATCACCAAGACCGCCTACTTCCACCCACGTAATGTCGTCCACCCCTACCTCAACCAATCTGCTATTGAAACCCTCATCCATGCTTAAGTTGCTTCCAGACGCAATGTTCTCCTATCTTCCACCCTCCATAAATTTGAGCTCATCCAAAATGCCGCTGCCCATATTCTAACTTGCACTAAGTCCCATTTACCCATCACTCTGTGCTTGCTGACCTACATCCACCAATACCTCATATTTAAAATTCTCATCCTTGTGTTCAAATCCCTCCATGGCCTCACCCCTCCCTATCTCTGTAACCTCCTCCAGCCTTACAACCCTCCGAGGTCTCTGCGCTCCTCCAATTCTAGCCTCTTGCACATCCCCGATTTGAATCGCTCCACTATTGGCAACCGGCTTTCATCCGCCTAGGCCCGAAGCTCTGGAATTCCCTCCCTAAACCTCTGCATCTCAACCTCTCTCTCCTCCTTTAAGAGGCACCATAAAACCTACCTCTTTGACCAAGCTTTTGGTCACCTGTCCTAATATCTCCTTATGTGGCTCGGTGTCACATTTTGTTTGATAATTGCTCCTGTGAAGCGCCTTAGGATGTTTCACTATGTTAAAGGTGCTTCTATAAATGCAAGTTGTTGTTGTTGTTGTTGATGATGATTTCCCTCAACAGCAGCCTTGCCATCAGAACTATGGTGGTGGGAAATTATGGTTATGGTTGCATATTAGTTTATTACAATGTGTAAGTATTATAATTACCGTGCTGTTTTTAGTTAGAATAGACCAGCAGAAAATAAGTTGAGGTCCAAAGCATAGGCTTTTGATGTGGACAGAAATTGCCAAAAAATGGACAGAGGTTATAATAGTCTCCTATACTGTAATGGCACAATTCAGAATAAATAGTTTTATAAATAATTTGGGATTTTTGTAGTGATTTTTTAAATGCTTAGCATTTTTTTCTCCATCACTAACAAAAAAGTTTTACTTTGTACACATTGACTTCCCAATAAATTTAAATTATGCACAACACAAAAGCATAGTCACGTGTTCTTTTGTTAACCTTTCAGCAGTTGAGCAATATGGTTAACAGGTTATAGTTGTTCACTAATTACTGACTCAACAACAACTTGCATTTATATAGCACCTTTAACATATTAAAATGTCTCAGGAGTGTAATCAGACAAAAACTGACATTGAGTCAAAGAAGGGGACATTAGGACAGCTGACCAAAAGATTGTTGAAAGAGGTAGGTTTTAAGGAACATCTTAAAGGAGGAGAGGCGGAGAAGTTTAGGGACGGAATTCCAGAATTTAGGACCTGGACAGCTGAAGGCACGGCCGCCAATGGCAGGGCGAAGGAAGTCAGAGATGCACAAGAGGCCAGAATTGGAGGAATGCAGAGTTCTCAGTGGGTTGTAGGGCTAGAGGAGATTACAGAGATAGGGAGGGCTGAGGGATTTGAAAACAAGGATGAGAATTTTAAAATCGGGGCATTGCCGGACCAGGAATCAATGTAGGTCAGCGGGCACAGGGGTGATGGGTGAATGGGACTTGGTGCGAGTTAGGATACGGGCAGCAGAGTTTTGAATGAGCTCAAGTTTATGGAGGGTGGAAGATGGGAGGCCGGCCAGGAGAGCATTGGAATAGTCAAGTCTAGAGGTAACAAAGGCACGGATGAGGGTTTCAGCAGCAGATGGGCTGAGACGGGAGATGTTATGGAGGTGGACGTTGGCAGTCTTGATAATGGAGCAGATATGGGATTGGAAACTCATCTCAGGGTTAAATAGGATGCCAAGGTTGCGAACGGTCTGGTTCAGCCTCAGATAGTTGCCAGGGGGAGGGATGGAGTCGGTGGCGAGGGAACGTAGTTTGTGTCAGGGACTGAAGACAATGGCTTCAGTCTTCCCACTATTTAGTTGGAGGAAATTTCTGCTCATCCAGTACTGGATGTCGGACAAACAGCGTGACAAATCAGAGGCAGTGAAGGAGTAGAGAGTAGTGGTGGTGAGGTCGAGTTGGGTGTCGTCAGCATATTTGTGGAACCTGATGTGTTTTATGATGATGTTGCCGAGGGATAGCAGAGAGTTGAGAAAGAGGAGGGGGCCAAGAATACATGCTTGGGGGAGTCCAGAGGTAATGGTGCGGGAGTGAGAAGAGAAGCCATTGCAGGTGATTCTCTGGCTACAACTGGATTGATAGGAATGAAGCCAGGTGAGGGCAGTCCCACCCAGCTGGATGATGGAGGAGAGGCGTTGGAAAGGATGGTGTGGTCAACCGTGTCAAAGGCTTCAGACAGGTCGAGAAGCATGAGGAGGGATAGTTTACCACGGTCAAAGTCACATAAGATGTCATTTGTGACTTGGATAAAGGTCGCTTCAGTGCTGTGGCAGGGGCAGGAACCTGATTGGAGGTGTTCATACATGGAATTGAAGGAAAGATGGGCACAGATTTGGGAGGTGGACATTCAAGGACTTTGGAGAGGAAAGGGGGGTTGGAGATGGGGCGATAGTTTGCAAGAACAGAGGGGTCAAGGGTGGGTTTTTTGAGGAAGGGGGTGATGACGGCAGATTTGAAGTAGAGGGGACCCGAGGAGAGGGAACTGTTAATAATATCTGTTAACATGGGAGCCAGGAAGGGAAGTTGGGTGGTCAGCAGTTTGGTGGGAATAGGGTTGAGGGAGCAGGAGGTGGGTCTCATGGACAAGGTGAGCTAGGAGAGGGCATGAGGGGAGATAGGGGAGAAACTAGAGAAAGATATGAGTTCAGGCGTAGGGCAGGGGGAACCTTAGGGGAAGTTTGGCTTAGTGGGTTAGGGGAAGGGAGGGAAGCGACAGAGCCAACTGAATGGATGGTCTCAATCTTAGTGACAAAGGTGTCCATGAGAACTTCTTGTTGGAGGTGAGGGTGGATGGAGCAGGGGAAAGGGGTTTGAGAAGACAGTTTGTAGTGAAGAGAAGTCATATTTAACAACTAATTAAAGAAAATACACTGCATAAACCTATGACAGCATCTTTAAGCCCAATACCTAATAAACTTCCTAAGACTAACCAAGAAATGAAGTGCTCAGATCTTCTGATCGCACATGTCCTACAACGCTAAGTGAGCTTTGTGATAACTTCTTGGGGTCTCCTTTTGGAAATATATAACCCTACAGGGATTAATAAAAAAAACACAAATAATATAGTTGTTACATTTAAATTTAATGTTGCCCTTTTCTGTACAATAGGGGGGAAGTGAAGAGGGGGAGGGGAGGGGGAGGGGAAGAGGGGGGGGAGGGGGGAAGAGGGGGGGAGGGGGGAAGAGGGGGGGGAGGGGAAGGGGAGGGGGGGGAGGGGGGAAGGGGAAGGGGGGGAGGGGGGAAGAGGGGGGAAGGGGAAGGGGGGGAGGGGGGGGAGGGGGGGAAGGGGGGGAGGGGGGGGAGGGGGGGAGGGGGGGGAGGGGGGGAAGGGGGGGGGGGGGAGGGGGGGAAGGGGGGGAGGGGGAGGGGGGGAGGGGGAGGGGGGGGGGGGAGGGGGAGGGGGGGGGGGGAGGGGGAGGGGGGGAGGGAGGGGGGGGAGGGGGGGAGGGAGGGGGGGAGGGGGAGGGGGAGGGGGGGAGGGGGAGGGGAAGGGAAGGGGGGGGAAGGGGGAGGGGGGGAAGGGGGAGGGGGGGGGGAAGGGGGAGGGGGGAGGGGGGGAGGAGCAGGGGGGAAGGGGGGGAGGAGCAGGGGGGGGGGAGGAGCAGGGGGGGGGGGAGCAGGGGGTAATTGGCAAGGAGGGGATTAGGAGACAAGGGGTGAGAGGGTCGGAGGGTAAGGGTGATATAAAATTTCCTACTTCCATTTTCTGAACAATTCCAAGTGTTGTGACTGGTGCTGGTCAAACGCGCTCGGCCGCTTCCGACTTCACTCCTTTGAGCACGAGCTTCACCCCCATCCCAACCGCTGCTGCTCTCCGCGCATGCGTATCATGGTTACAATACAATGGCGGTGTGCTGGGTATTTGTTGTTTGTACTGGCGCTTTATTTGGTCCTTTTGGTTGTTTGGAAAACTTCTGTTAAGCCGGTGATCAGATGATTAATCCTATCCGAAATCTTTACATCCTTTTTAGATGTTGACGAACCTACTATGTTTTTCTAACTTTTTTGTTATTTCATATTTCCAGCATTTGCATGTTTTTAATCCTTGCTCTTATTTGTTGTAATAAGTGTTATTTTCTTTGGTGAAAGCGCCATTACTTACTATTGGTAGGAGTGACGTCCTTTGCTTTCACAAAACTTTAAATGGGCTTTATTTTGGGGCACGGGATCAGCTAAGATCAGTTCCTGGAACACTTTCCAGTTAAAGTATGCAACCGTGGTCCTTCGGAATAGATTCACAGTTGTTGCTAAAATACTTTAGTCATATGTTGTGCAATTTCTGCACCAGTGAGACCAATCCATCAAGTTTTACTGTAAGTACTGGATGGCTAAGGCCAAAAGAGAAAGAAAAAAACTGCATTTGTATAAGGTCTTTCACAAGTTCAGGAGGTCCCAAAGCACTTTACAACCAGTGAAGTACTTTTGAAGTATATTTGCAACCATGGATAAGGAAACAAGGCATCTAATTTGCGCACAGCGAGCTCCTACAAACAGCAATTAAATAAATGCCCAGATAATCTGTTTAGTGATGTTGGTTGAGGAATAAATATTGGCCAGTACAATGGGAGAACTCCCCTACCTTTTTGAATAATGCCATGGGATCTCTTGGGTGGATGTAAGACAGAGCCTTGCTTTAATGTGCAGCACTCTCAGTTCTGTATTGAAATGTTAGTTTAGATTATATGCACAAGTCCTGGAGTGGGGTTTGAACCCACAACCCTCTGATTTAGAGGTGAGAGTGTTACCACCAAGCCAAGGCTGAATCTTGGAAATTAAGATTTTTGGAGAAAAATATTGCTACTGCATTGAAATGGCTAGTTAGAGTTTTTTTTACAGTGGGATGCACAGAAAGAAGTTCATTTGTTCACAAAAATACAGTGGCCATCACTGGAAATAAGTGAAACTTGGTAGGTTCTAACGAGTTGAAATTAATACAGACATCTTTTGCATGCATTAAAATTTGTATTTTATTTTCTCCCCAAAATTGTATTGTTCCAGTACAACATATATAAAAATAATTAAAGTGATAGAAAATAAACTGTTCGTGTCAATGGCGTAAATTTTAACATAGCGGCAGGATCTTAGCCAGGGGATCAATACGTGGGTGGGAAACTGGGAAAAAAAATTTGTGTGTTTTCTCGAGCGATTGTGACTCAATTGAAGGCCCTTAATGTAATTTCCAGGTTTCGCATCTCCAAGCTGTGCAGCGGGTGTACTGCACACCTGAATGATGTGCTGGGAGCTGGAGTATTTAAAGGGACATTGCAACCATGGATTTTGAGGGAGAAAGGAGGAATTGAAAGAAATGGAACAACATACGACGATGCCAGCACCCCACTTTACTGACTCCTCACTTGAGTTGCTACTGGCCGGTGTGAGGAGCACGAAGGACATACTGTACCCAGAGGATAGGAGGAAGTGCCCTGCTTCTGCCACCAAGAATGTCTGGCTCGAGGTGGAATAGGAGCTGAGCAGTAGGAGCACTGTGGCAAGGTCATGGGTGCAGTGCAGGAAGTGCTTTAATGACCTAACCATGTCAGGAAAAGTGAGTACAGTTACTGATTCACGTATATCCTGTGGTGTTCATTACTCCCCCTCTCACTCTGTCCTGCCAAACCTACTCCATCACATCACTCCGCACACTCACTTGAGTCTCATTATTAACTTACCTTCAGTTTCTGTGTACTTCCTCACCTCCCCATTTGTGAACCCATTACCCCCACTCGCCCCATTCCTGATGTAATGTCATGAATCTGTCTGATACTCACCCTCTGATGCATCTCTTTCATGGGCAGCCTCACCCAAAGCAATGCATCCATCAGGTGACCCAGCACCCTCTCTTCCATGTCTGATCTTTCTCCCCTTGTAGGAGAAGAGGGCGCAAAATGCACGGGAGAGGAGTAGGACTGGAGGAGGTCACCACAAACAGTGGCCCCAACAGAGGCGGAGGAGGAGACACAGGAATGCCTGGCTGTCGGAGATGCTGAGACTGGCACCCTGCAAATGTCTGGTGACAGAGCTTTAACATTCCTCACACACAACATGAATTGTTATCAATGGTTGACCTGTTGCACACCTCAGGATGCTCATTGCAACATCACTTCTGCAATGATTCTTAATCTTGCTGTATGTTTTCTTCCAGAGCCTTCAAGGAGTGCTTAAGGACGTGGACGAGGGTGATTCCTCAGAGGAGCTTCACGCCTCTGAAGTCGCACCATCACATTATAGTGAGCCATGCACCAGCACAGATACTCACACCTCAGTGGGTCCGATTGGAGAGAGAGTTAGGTTGTCGCCTGGTGATTCACCACACACAAGTGAGCACAAGCATACACTGGTGGTAGGGACAGCTGAGGAGAGTCTGCATTGGTGGGCGCACTCCTCTCCAAGCTCTGCTCAGCTGGACACAGATGCTGAACCCCGGAGGCCATCCTTGAAAAGGAGAATGATCGAGGTACAGATGCACCATTGCGACGTACTGGAAGATGTTCCATGCTCACTTTCCACAATATCGCAGAGGATGGAGGAATCCTCCTCAAGTATTAGTGAACTGGTGACGCAGCTAAGTGTGGGAATGTCTGCGATGGAGAGAATGGCAGCTTCTGTTGAGCTTCAAGCACGGCTCACAAGTGAGTTCATTCAGGCCCTAACAACGGCCGTGCAGACTCGGGGTGACCAACATTAGGCCACCTTAAACAGGCAGACAGATACATTAGCAGTGGCCTTACAAGGTAACAGAGATGTCCTCCAAGCTGTTGTCCAACAGAGTGGTAGGAGTGATGTGGCCCTGTTCCAGGAGAGGGATGATGGCAAAAGGGGACATGGAAGTGGGGACTCCACTCGAAGTGCTCCCATTTCTTAGCCATTGCTCCCCCCTTATCCGGTACCTGCAATGCTGCCTCTTCTCCAGATGGCCGAGTCTGCCCCTGCACAGCTGCAGGTGGATTAGTCTTTGGTGGGGCTCCCATGGGCTCCAAAACCCAGACGGCATAGCCTGAGAGCATCTCAGCAGTCAGGGCAGGGACCTGAGCAACCTACCACTCCCTCTGCTGAAGCCACAAGGGATGCACCCCGTAGAAGGAGTAGAATGATGAAGGCGGAGGTTTTGTGATTACCAAGGGGATGCACAAGGGTGTCTGACTAAATGTCATGTTTTTCATTTCTCTTTGTTTTTTTTATATTCACAATAAATGTCATACTTGTCACCAGCATTGCCAAGTCTTGTCCATTCTCGAGTCCCTTTCGTGAAAGCGCCCTTTCATGTGCCTCATCACGAATGGCAAGACTTGATGCCATCCATTGGCTGCTTTTACAATGGGTGTATGTGTGGTTGTAGGACTGTTTTGTGCAAATGGGGGCGCTGGTGTTGGCGGTGGTTGATCCAGGTGGTCTGAGTACTTCACTATCTTCGCTTTGCAGATCTCTTTATGAGAATCTCAAATATAAGTGACTCCCTGGCATCACGAGCAGCCAGGTGTGCCACTGCTGTGCAGATCGGCTGCCCATCACCCTCTTCCTTGTTGTCCTCCTCCTCCTTGTCTTCTTCAATATTGATAGCAGGTGCGGATGCTTCACGAGTGCATGGGACCTCATCCACCTGTAACCACCTCTGTTAAGCAATGTTGTGCAGTACGCAACACATGATTATTATTCTACATATCCTCGCCGGTGAGTACTGAAGGGTTCCCCCAGATGATCGAGGCACCTGAAGCGCATCTTGAGTATTCCTATGGCTTGACCTGGTGTTGGTGTTGTTGTACCGCTGCTGTGCCTCGCTGGTGGGGTTTCTCAGAGGTGTCATGAGCCACGTCTGCAGGGGTAACCCTTGTCTCCAAGAAGCAGCCATTAAGTCTGTCTTAGGCGTGGAAGAGGGCCTGGATGTTGGATTCGTGCAAAATGAAGGAATCATGGCAGCTGCCAAGGAATTTGGCACACACCTGCAGAAACCTCTTCCGGTGGTCACAAACTAGTTGTGCATTGATAGTGAAATCCCTTTCGGTTGACGAACAGTCCTGGCTCGTGCAGGTCCTCAGATTGTGATGTGTGTGCAATCAATTGTACCCTGTACCTGTGGGAAGCCAGCCAGAGAGTGGAAACCCACTGCCCTCTCAGTCATCGATGGGGAAGTTGATGTAGTCAAATGCCTGGGAAACAAGCCATCCGTAACCTGTCGTATACATTTATGTGCAGATGTCTGAGAGATCCTGTTGATGTCACATTGACATCCTGGAAGGATCCGGAGGGCAGTGGTGACTTTAACTGTGATGAGCAATGCGAGGCCACCAGGTCCAGCTGGGAGCAGCTCTGCATGAAGGAGCCTGCAGAAGTCTGTGACCACCTGGCGACTCAATCTGAGCCTTCACAGGCACTGGTCCTCAGAGAGGTCCAGGAAGCTCAGTCTCTCTGTGGACCCTCACAAATCGGTGGTGCCTCCTGCGACCTCGGCCCCTCTGTTGGTCCCCTCTCTGCTCTGCTGCAGGTCTTTGTGGCACACCTCTGACTTGTGGAGGTGCAACTCCCAGAACTGCACGCTATGCCTGTCGCGGATGCCGATGTGCCTCCTCCTCAGATGTACTACTGAATACATCCATTGCGCCCTCCATCCTGATGGTGTCAGTTTGAGGGGGTCCAAAATGTAGATAAATATATCTAAACACAAGAATTCTGAGTGTGAACAAAGAAATTTCAGTCTAAACACAAAGAACTCCCAGCCAAAGATTTGTTTGAGAGAACTGAGTGCCCTGCTGCAAAAACTCACCTTTTCTTCACGTGTGTCAATCACCAGTTTAAAGGTCCAAATGGGTGCCGGCTGTAACTCGCCTCCGTTTCCATGGCATGTTTCAAAGCCCAAGGGAGACACGTTCAGAAGCAGTTAAAATGGCTTGTGTAGTTCAAACCACAAAAATTTAACATCCTTAAGTAGTTTAAGTAGCTCAATTAGCCCTTTAAATATCGTCCCGCAGGCTTTAAGTGCCGATGGGACTTCCGGATTTCAGAAGTACTTACGCACCTAGATGCATCTGGATCAAACCTGTAAGTCGGCGATTTGGAGTTGGGATGCAGTCCCGCTCCCAAAATCGACAATTTTCACTGCCCACCCGCCCCCAACCCACCCGTTCTTTGGAGTTAAAATTTTCTCCAATGTGTCAACCTTGGCTCAATGGTAGCATTCTTGCCTCTGAGTCAGAATGGTGTGGGTTCAAGCCCCACGCCAGAGATTTGAGCACATAATCTTTGCTGGCACTTGAGTTCTGTATTGTTGGTGGTGCCATCTTTCAGATGAGATATTAAACCAAGTCTGCCCTGGGGATGTAAAAAATCCCATGGCACTATTTGCAAAAAAGCTGGGAAGTTCTCCCAGTACCCTGGCCAGTATTACTAAAAACAGATTATCTGCCCATGTGGGACCTTGCTGTGTGCGTTTCCTTACATTATAACAGAGATTACACTTCAAAAATACTTCATTGGCTATAAAGAGCTTTGAGACGTCCTGAGATCATGAAAGGTGCTATATAAATGCAAGTCCTTTCCTTTTCATTGTAGCTATTATGGAATTAGTGTAAAACTTCACAGAGGGCAACATTTGGGAACTCAGCTATGAATACATGATCCCTTTAAAGATATAGCATTAGCTCTAGGTATATGAAACCTGAGAGTATATACGTTTATAAACAAAACTCTTTGAAGACTCCAGTAACATTTCAGCATCACCCACAAGAATTGGTGACCTCCCCCATGATTTTACTAAAAACACATGCATTTTACATGCTCCGCACATGGCTATGTTCACGCATCCCCCCTAAAAATAGGAGGCTTCTCACATGATTGGTCTAGCTATAGCTTGGGAAATTTGGCGACCAGGATATTGGAACGATTTTTATCTCTTGCTGTGAGTACACTGATGTGGATCGTGGGGAGCCTACTTCATGTTGACTTCTTAAACACCCTATGTGATCTATCAGTCTCTAACCAGGAAAGTTATTCATCCCGTGTATCTAGTCTTGATACTTTATTTGGTGATTACACCCTTATTGTTACTACAAGTACTAATTTCATTATTATTCATGTGATTTGGTGTTTTTAAAGGAAAAAAAGGATTAAAAGTAGAAGAAGGGGGGGCTATATTAATGAGAAACAACACTGTACAGAAGATTGGAACCAACAAAGGGCTGAAAACACAAAGTCATTCTGTATTCTGTCTGAAATCCCAAAGCACTGTACTCTAAGAGCTGTATTTTCCTCTCCACTAATTTTAGCAAAAAAGTAGATGTGAGTATCATAGTAGATACAGCACAGGAGGAGGCCATTCGGCCCATCGTGCCTATGCCAGCTGTTTGAAAGAGCTATCCAATTAGTCTCATTCCCCAGCTCTTTCCCCCATCGCCCTGTAATTTTTTTTCCCTTCAAGTATTTGTCTAATTCCCTTTTGAAAGTTACTATTGATTCTGCTTCCACCACGCTTTTCCTTAAAACACCTTAAATCTGTGTCCTCTGGTTATTGACCCTTCTGCCACTGGAAACCGTTTTTCCTTATTTACACTATCAAAACTGTTCATGATTTTGAACAAATCTCCCCTTAACCTTCTCTGTTCCAAGGTGAACAACCCCAGCTTCTCCAATCTTTCCACATAACTGAAGTCCTTCATCTCTGGTACCATTCTAGTAACTCTCTTCTGCACCCTCTCTAAAGCCATGACATCCTTCCTAAAGTGTGGTGCCCAGAATTGAACACAATACTCCAGCTGAGGCCTAACCAGTATTTTATTAAGGTTGATCATAACTTCCTTGCTTTTGCACTCTATGGGCCCGATATTAGGAGGGAGGCGGGTTGGCAGCGGGGGGTCGACTGGGCGCATGGGTAACGCGCCCAGTGAAATCGGTGGGTTTGGCACGCGATTGTAAGTAAAGTGAAGCCACTTACCTTGGCTTCCAGGTTTTGCGCTGGAAAGCTGCGCAGTGGGCAGACTGCGCACCTGCATCATAGGCTGTCAGCTGGAGGAGCCCTATTTAAAGGGGCAGTCCTCCACTGACTGATGCTGCAGAAAATAGGCAAAATTACAGCATGGAGCAGCCCAGGGGAAAGGCTGCTCCGAGGTTTAATGATGCCTCACTCCGGGTCTTACTGGATGAGGAGGAGGAGGAGGAGGGGGAGGACAGAGATCTTCTCCCCGGCGGACGGGAGGATGTGGCCTGCCTCTGCCACCATGAAGGCCTGGCTTGAGGTGGCACAGGAGGTCACCAGCACCACCAACATATCACGCACCTACATACAGGAGGCGCTTCACTGACCGAACAAGGTCAGCTGAAGTGAGTACACTTACTCGTTTCCCTACACTCCGTCTGCCACATCAACGCCCCCACCCCACATCTCCTTCTGCACTGCCAACACTCCTCACACCCACTGAACCCTCATCCTCATCTTACCTGCACTTCCTCACCTCCCTAGTACTCATCCCAACACTACCACTCAACCCAATCCTCATACAATCTCATGGTTCTGTCTCGTACTCACCCTCATGCCTCTCTTTCACAATCAGCCTCACCCCACCTGCCACTACCTGTGCTGCAGCCACAGGGCATGCATCAAGTAGGTGCAGTAGGAAGCGTAAGGCAAACGTGTCGTGAGCATGAAGGGGATGCACAAGGGTGTTTGAAGGTTTGTCATGGTTTTTACTTATATTTGATTTCTGATCAACTCACATTACATATTATATTGTCACCACTACTGTCACGTCTTGGCCATTCTTGACTGGCTTGTGCAAAATGACCCTTTCATGAGGTTCTCCATGAACACCCTTGATGCCACCCATTGGGTCACCCTACAGTGGGTGTATGTGTAGTTGCATGACTACTTTGTGCAGGTGCCTGTTGCGCAGCACTGTGTTGTGTAGCTCCACGTGGCGGAGGTGGACGGCATGCCTGGTAAGGCTGGTGATGTTGCTCGTCCTCCAAAGGAGTGATGAATGCGGCAATGGAAACCCCCCCCCCCCCCATCCTGACGGTGTGAGTGTGAGGGGGTCCGCAAAGTAGGTAAATGTGTTTGGACAACAGAGTTTAGGGTATGATGTAATAATTTTGAGTGTGGAGACAACGGGGTGGCAAGCAAACCTTTGTCTGAGGTGACAAAGTGCCTTGCTGCAATGAATGAGGTATTCCCTCCAACTGTCAAGGAATCCTCTGCATCTCCCAGTGGCTGCTGATTGAAACACGTCTGCAACAACAGGGAGTGTTTCCCACAGCATAGGAAACATGCTGAGGAGTGTCCAAAATCACATCCCTGCTAAAATCTCTTCCCAATGAGGTCTGTTAACGACCTCAAGTACCTCCCTAACTATCTAAACTGTCATCCCGCCGGCTTTAATTACCGGTGGGAGTCCCGCATGCGGGAGCTGCGCGCGCACCGATTCACATCATTGGGGAACCCAGAAGTGGGCGGGTTGGAGCCGGGCTCCAGACCTGCTCCGGGGTTCCCCAATTTTAGAAACCCCCCCGCCATGAACGCACCCGCTTGGCCATCCTAAAATTGACCACTATGCCTCTATTAATAAAGCCCAGGATCCCACAGGGCTTTTTTAGCAGCCTTCTCAACTTATCCTGCCACCTTCAAAGATTTGTGTGGGGAACACTTACTATTTTTGTTAAAATTAGTGAATGGACGAAAGTATAGCCCCAGTAATTTTACAAATGGGGAGTCAAGACCAAGCGTAGTCTTGAGTTGAAGCGGGGTTAGATGTGGGGGGGCGGCGGATTTGGAACAGGATGCACAGAGATAATTCAGTCCCCATTTTAAAGTCATACATTCAGTCGTATTTTAAGATAAGACTTCACTATTGTATTTTTAGTTTTAGTGAAATTAGAAAAACATAGGGAAATTTGGGAAGCAGAGAAGCAGAATTGGTTGGAGCATAGGAGTTTCTCTTCAATACAGGAACTAGGAAATGCAAAATTGAGGTGCTACTATTGGTGGAATGAGGGTGACATAAGGGTGTGATTGCAGCATGAGAAGTTTACATAGGCAGTTTCCATTATAAATGTGGACCTGAGAATTTACAATGGGAAAAGTTGACACATACGTGTTACAAAAATATGGCGACAGAAGGTAAGGTTTTGTAAAAAGACTTGCATTTATATAGCACCTTTCACGACCTTGGGACGTCCCAAAGCGTTTTACAGCCAATGAAGTATTTTTGAAGCGTCGTCACTGTTGTAATGTTGGAATTGTGGACAGGAACTGCCTGATTTTAAATATATAGATTTTTTTTTACTTACTACGAATGTAACATGTCTTTCACTGGCCCCATGAAACAACATAGGATACTGGTGTTGGAATGCATAGTAACAATAACATTGTGATGTATTTCAGGCAGAAGAAGACTACTGGTCCACCTAGCCTGTCCATCCAACTACCCCAATTCTTTCCTGTGAGATCTTGCTCCAGGTTTTGTATAAAGAAGCATAGAATACAAAAGCAAGGAGGCACTGTTGAACTTGTACAAGCTCTTAATTAGGTCGCTGTTGGAATATTGTCTACATTTTGGACACTCCATTATAAGAAGGATATGAAGCTAATTGAAGAGGTGTAGCATAGTCACCAAGATGTTCTGGTGATAAGGATTACATTTATGAAGAAAGACTTTAGAAGTTAGGGCTTTTTCACTGGAGCTGAGAAAGTTGAGGGGCTACCTGAACTTCAAGATCATGAAGGATTATGTTAAGGTAAACAGTAATAGATTGTTTCTATTAGTCAGCAAAGTGGTTAACAAATTTAATTTAATCACAAAAAGAATTAAAGGGGAGGGTAGCACAACTTTCTTCACATGGAGGATAATTAGAATGTAGAATTCTCTTATTTATATTTGGGGAATAGCTGATTACTTGAAAAAGAGATCAACATTGAAGGTGATGGGAAGAAAGCAGGAGAGTGGAATTGGAGCAAACAGCTCATGGAAAAAGAACACCAGCACAGATTTGATGGCTGAATGGCCTGTTTCTGTGCTGTAACATTCCATGATTCCAGATAGGTTTTTGTAGAATGATTAGTGCACATATTTAAAATCACAGCCTTGATGGGATTGCAGGGCTGCTACTGTGCTGTTTTCCTGTTTTCTTTATCTTGTTTTCTTTAAATTACTTAACATTCTTTAACTTTATTAATTAAAATTAAAGAGTGCCATCTGTTACAGTTCTGGTTCTCTCCCAACTTTTTTATTCATGTTCAGAAGTAAGGAGACTGTGAATGGAATTAGCATAAAACAGGATTAACAAATTGTCTTTTACTGCGATACTTTACACCAAAGGTTGCATGGGTTACCCATCATGCATTCTTGTCCACTCTGAAAGGCAGAAAATATCACATTGTCAGACAGTGCCAGTTAGGCTAAAACTGGCAATTGAATTTATTTACAAGAATTATAATACACAGAAGGAAAAAGAATATAGTGAATAATCAGCAATATAATATTTGACTTGCAAGTATTTTAAGCTCTTTTGAAAATAATAAAGATGACAAAATGCTAGTATCCTTTGAAACTGAGCCTTTGATGAATGTTATATAAATGTTTCTGTTCTAATAAGCACTGCTGCAGCTTGAATACTTGCAAGCAAGAAGGATTCTTGGAACTGGTGAATAAAGAAAACCAGCAATCCTTACACTGTTCCAAGCAACACCTCAGATCAAAGCAGTTCTTTCCCACTGGTTATTAATCAAATGTTACCATTAGGATAGAAAGAAGGTGAACACCAAACTTCTGACTTTCCTTTGAAGTGGAGGTAGACTTAATTGAAGAATCCAAAAGGTCCTTTCTCAACAATCTGGTAATCAGAATGTTAATTATTTCTGGTGCTCAAGTGGACAGGATGTGATCAGAATCAAGAATAACGAGTTCTATCTTCTCCAACATTTGCAAACTTGAGCACACTATAATTCAAAAAACCTGAAGTACCAGCTGAACATCCTTGATCCGATTAGCTTCCAGACAGTGCCAACAACAAAGGCTCCCAGTGAAATTAATAGCTATCTCCAAACAGATTTGTGTATTTTCTTTTTTTCCTCTTCACTGACAAAGGAATTCTTTTAAGATTACAGTTTACAGAATACCATTTTGAATTCACATTATATTGGTCCACCTAGAACTTTGCATGAAAAACATAAAATACCAACAGATTATGGGTTAAAATAAGACAGAGTTCTGCTCAATCACACTCTCCTCATTTAAATTGTAATACCTGACTGTTGAAACTGTAGGAGAAACCTACATATCCCTGAAAGTACTCTATTGGCAGTATTCTGTGTTTGGTAGAGATGATTTCAATGGAAATGAAAATTGGACAGTTTCTCTATCAAGTGAACAATCGGCAATGCCAGTTTTATGCCTGTGCAGCAAGTTAAAAATCCACCCTGATATTACATGGAGGCTAACTGCAACAGTTAAATATGACAAAAATCGGACTACAAATGTGAACTTTTACCATATGCTCTCAGCCAATCAGATCTCATGATTTCACTGATCCATCCATTGCTTTATATTTGTATATGACAGAGTAAAGTGTACAATCCTGATTGGCTGACCAGCAATCATTAATGGCTGGAACAGATTAAAGTACAAATTCTAGGTTCCTAAATGAGCGCAAAGGACCAGAATAAAATGAACCACTCAAAAGAATTGTGCCATCTAAATGACACATTCCCCATCAACAACAGCAAACACAAACTGCTTGATAAAGAAACTAAAGAACTGATGTTCAGAAACAGCATTGTCATCATGCCACATTGTTAAGTAGCACAACTCTTGTTGTCAAAGTAGTGTACAGCACAAAGATTTTAACATTTTGGTCTTAATGGGACAATTTAAATCAACGATCATAAGTAACAAAATGTTGACATATCAGGGTACAGCTGAATACAAATGTAACAAGAACAATTGACTCGCAGATTTAACCCTGGTGCTTGCTAGGAGCACTGAAGAAATTGAACTGGATTATCAATGGGCATCCCAGGTTCAGAAAGTGATTTGTATAGAAAATGTTGAGGTGAAGTCTCAGTGCCCTTGGCATAAACATAAAGATCTGGCTTTAGTGCTGTCAACTCTTATGGTGCTGCTCAGGCTTCCCCATTGCATTAGAAGGCGATTCAAAGAGCTATAGACAATGAAAAGAATGTTTCCCAACTGGGTTATCTCAAAATAACCAGAAATCTTTCCTGAAGGATTTTTTACAATGTTGCCTTGGATTCAGTTTCATGGTGGAATAGGATACCATCTATATTATTTAAATACATAAAATGAGTGTCTCACATTAATCCATATCAGCTTATAGACATATGGTTTGAATGGCTACATTAAAATTGACTAAAAATTAATATAAAATTGTCCCAGATTATCTCTGATGGGTAGTTACCCAACATCAGTACATATAACTCCTCGGTCAAATATAGCACCAGTTGGCTCTGGAACAAAATGTGCTGCACTCCAACCTTAAAAACGAATGCCCTGATACAGTATCAGTGTGAATTGTTTTTCACTTCCCACATCAGTCATTCCCAGTGAGATTGCTGATTTAGTACCAATCTGGGGAATTTTGTACTGTGGATCTATGTTGAATCAGAACTGGAGTCAAGATCATTTCACATTAGACTAACAGCTGGCAGACAGGGGAGACTTTCATCCATTGGTTTAGGTTGGCTTTAGACCAAGGTCCCAGCAGCGTAAGGACTGAAAACTAACCCACTGAAACACCCATTTTCTCAGTGGTAAAGCAATTTCTATCTTATTTTATTTCTTCTCTTCCTGCCTGCCTGCCTGCATCATTTCTGACCCAAAAGGCTGACAGATGACTCATCCAAACCTCTGGTAATGCCTGTCAATAGCCAGGCACTTGGAGGTGCATGAGTGTGTCTTGGAGGGATTTGCTCTCTGAAGCAAGGTGGACACATAATGAGGAGTAAAACAGGCACAAATACTTCCAGCATTAAAGTTTTTCAGAATTCATTGTTCCAGCACTGATTTTACAGCAATACGAGGTGCCACCTAGTGTTCATAAATGGTTAAAAATAAGATCTCCTGGAGAATGTCCTCATCCACCCGAAACAAACAAAACTATACCCAACTGCAAATCTTAACTCTTTTTACTATCGCAGTTCACTATATATTTATTTTATAATGTTCTCTGAATGTTGGATTTCTAAGTCAGCACTATCATCTAGTGACCTTTTGTTGTATGTTACTTTGCGAATTCAATAAATAGTCTGTAATTTCCAAAAAAGAGTTTTATCTCATTTTAGTATAATCACTGACTATTTCTTACATGTCAAAGAGTTAATTAATTATTAAATTTACAAAGACAAACAAACTGATTAATTAATCAAGAGTACAACGCAAGATGTGTTAAATGCCATGAAATTTAACAGGATTAGGAGATTTCCCCCCTCACCATATCCAAGTAAAACCGCCTTATAGTAGCAATGAAAATATTTCAGTTTTTGAAAGGGATTCCTTGTTTTCATTTTTGATGTCATGTTTTATTTGTTTTGAAACTGCTACAGATCTTGGTTAATATAGTATATATTTTATGCACATAGTGTCACTTTCTCAATTTGTATTATACAAGAGTCTGATGAGTGGCGTGCAATAGGTATTTAGTAGATGATCCTGACACAGCTTATGCTGGTGTTTAGTGCATTCTTTGGGGGATAGTAGATGCATTTTATTAGACGAGTTTGGTAGGTCAAACTATTCAATTGTTTTCATTTTTTATGAAAATGGAAAATATTGTTTTGTAATTAATCTTGTCAGCAGTGATGAAAATATTTAAATATTTTATTATCTAATCAAAAAAGGAGGAATCCAACTGACTGCAGGAGAGCAGTTTTTAATTTGAGGTACAAAACCTGCATTCCTAGAATGTGCTCAGTCATTATATCATAATTATATTTTATAGTTCATTTTTTTTAATTGTTGAGAAACCTAGGTGAAGCACCATAAAGCAGATACCACCAAGAAATACATGAGGAGGGTTCTCCCTATTTTGTTCAGTAATAGGAGATCTCGAAGATTAACATGGTTGGTTGTACCTTGTACTCAGTGAACTCTCAGTCTCTTACAAGGTTTAAAAAAATTTGCTGGAATTTTTATTATAATCTTAATAATTTCCCAGTTCTTTTATATGAATTTTTGAGAGCACAATCTCGGTCTTAAATATTATTCAAAGTTACTTAGACTACAGCAATGATAGTTGGTCAAAGTAACTTCTATGGTACTGTACTGCAGAGTGGTTGTACCACTGGTGTATGCACCACTCCTTAACAAGGTGAGTACCTGACCTACTTCTTGCTATCGTGGGGGGGGAATGCCCAGCAGAGGCCAGGCACTTCCAGTATAAGAAGGGAGGGAGAATTGGAGGGTGTTGTACTGCTCCACTTTTCACTGAGATCTGGATTGGCTGAGATCATTAGGGATGGGATGGGGGGGAGGGAATCTTCAGTTCACCTGCTTGGTTGAGGGGTGGTGTGTGGCATAATGGAGCCAGAATTACAACACTGGGGTGAAATAAGGACATTGTCTACTTGATGCAAATAATTGTTTAAAAATGACATATGCTGCGATAAAAGATATTTTTACAAATTCCTACCTGTTGCACTTCCAATACTGTGGATTCCGTGAACTCCATTCTGCAGAAAGCATACAAAACAGGGAGTACTTCCAGAATTAACAACTGGTGGCATAATACTTTATTTTATTATTTAGGAATAACATGGAAGACCATGGCTTATGGCACATAGCAACATCAAAGTTGAAAAGAGTAAAAGAGAAGACAATGGGCCATAATTTGCTTTCAAAATAACGGTAAGACTAATGGCGCTCACCGTTATTTATGCACAAATAGTACAGCAACTGCAGGCGAGGGACAGATGCGCAGATAAACTCAAAAATTGCTGTCCGAGTTGCACCGCTCCACTGTTAGCTTCGCGAAAACGGAGTCTCGCTGACTGCCTCACCATTGAAATGCATTGAATGTCATGAAGTTCCTGTATTTGCACAGTAGATATGAACTAAACTCGCCACAGAAAGTTAAATCTTGTCCATTTCAATCTAAGTACCTGTTTAATGACGTGATAAGTGTTAATTACTGCCAGTCAACCTCTCTGGCACTGAAAATTAACTATTACAAGTGTGGAGACTCATTCCTTCAGGTTTTAATTGTTGTTGGAGATTTTAAAAATGTAGATTTTTTTTTTACTAATCCTTTCTGTCTCTTTTTTCTCTCTCTTAATCCAATCTTTTTTCCCTCTCTTTATTTCTCGCTCTCTACCTCATAGAATCATAGAATCATAGAAGTTTACAACATGGAAACAGGCCCTTCGGCCCAACATGTCCATGTCGCCCAGTTTATACCACTAAGCTAGTCCCAATTGCCTGCACTTGGCCCATATCCCTCTATACCCATCTTACCCATGTAACTGTCCAAATGCTTTTTAAAAGACAAAATTGTACCCGCCTCTACTACTGCCTCTGGCAGCTCGTTCCAGACACTCACCACCCTTTGAGTGAAAAAATTGCCCCTCTGGACCCTTTTGTATCTCTCCCCTCTCACTTTAAATCTATGTCCCCTCGTTATAGACTCCCCTACCTTTGGGAAAAGATTTTGACTATCTACCTTATCTATGCCCCTCATTATTTTATAGACTTCTATAAGATCACCCCTTAACCTCCTACTCTCCAGGGAAAAAAGTCCCAGTCTATCCAACCTCTCCCTATAAGTCAAACCATCAAGTCCCAGTAGCATCCTAGTAAATCTTTCCTGCACTCTTTCTAGTTTAATAATATCCTTTCTATAATAGGGTGACCAGAACTGTACACAGTATTCCAAGTGTGGCCTTACTAATGTCTTGTACAACTTCAACAAGACATCCCAACTCCTGTATTCAATCTGATTTGACATTGAATTCACCCGCTCTAATTTACACATCCTTCTTAGTCCTTACGCTGTTAATTTCTCAATCCTTCAATCTGATTGGTTAAGGAGATGCACAGTTGCTTGCCCTGTTCACTCAGGTCCCAGATGCCCTGTTTCCCTCGCTGTGACGTTATCAGCTCGCACTTCCAGCAACTTGCCACGCAAAAAAATTTAAAACCTAAGCGTGCATGGGCAAGTCTAACTAACGGCAGACGCTATTGGATGTCCTGCCACAGCAAACTATAGCCTGTTGTAAATTGGGAGTAGTGAGTAGGTGATGTCAACTTTAGGTTTAAAAACCTATAGAATGTAAGAGAAAGTAAAGACTGAGGGGCATAAGAGGCTTCACAGTTCTGAGGGCCTGGGGGAAAATGAATTAGAGAAGGAGGGTGTGCAATGAGTGTTGATTTCAACACCAGATGCAGGGAGGAGGAAGACTTAAACCTAAATGTTTAATCTGTTTAATATCCAGTAACTTTATTGGTTAATTACACTTTATCAAAAGGCCAAATCTATTGGAATAATATTGTTAATGCAAGAACAACAACCTGAATTTATATAGCACTTTTAACACAGAAAAATGTCCAAAGGTGCTTCATAAAAACATGGGAAAACAGATACTGCAATATAATGGAATTTGGAGAAAATGGCCCCAAGAATCTGTGGTGAGTGCAATACCAATAGTTGGGTAGGGATCTTGCTCACTGCAGAACTCTTTACATTGAAGTAAATGTGGTCAGGGAAAGGAGCCTCCATAAATAGGCTTTCAGCTGTCAGAGTCACATCTGCGGCACCCCCCCACCCCCACACACACAACAAAGACCCCAGAAACACAAGAAAAGAAAGCTGGCTGGCCTGGGGGAGAGAGGGGCCGGGTCCCAACTTGAAAAGCAGAGGATTTTGGACCAGCGGCCGACTGCTTTAAATGTTCAATTGTTAGTGCAAAAGCCAAATCCCCACCTGCACCAACCCTGAATGCAGCCTGACTCTGAAGGTTGTTGTTGTTTTGGTATCTTCACACTCTTCCCTTGGAGAATAGTGTGATGTAGTGGAAGGAATCGTAGGCTGATGCAGTCTGAACAGAACATTACTTCCATGGTCATAGAAAACTCTATACAGCTGATAGGATGGTTAGACCTACATAGCAGGAGGGTTTTATGGGCTCCCACAACCCATATGATGAGGGGGGGCCACTTGCACCCACTAGACCGAGTATTCCGCTGAATGTCGAGCCAGAGCTCCACTCTTCTTTCACCGGGACTGACTGGAGCAGCACTTGAGCCCTGCATCTGGAGGAGGCTACAAAGATAGGGATGAGTGAGACCATGGAGGGATTTCAACATGAGAATTTTAAATCTGAGGCATTGGGGTTCCGAGAGATGATGTAGGTCAACAAGGATAAGGGTGATGGATGAGTGGGACTTTGGATCATCAAAATTTTGGATGAGCTAATGTTTATGGAGGGTGGAGAATGGGAAGCCTGACAGGAGAGCATTGGTGTCATTGTGTCTGACTGTGACAAAGGCATGTGCAAGGGCTTCAGCGGCAGATGGCTGAGGTATGGGCAGGGGGGTGGGCGATGTTACAGAGGCAGGAGTAGGAAGTCTTTGTGATGGAGAGGATGTGGGATTGGAAATTCAGCTCAGGGTTGAACAGGATGCTGAGGTTGACATGGTTCAGCCTAAGATGGTGGTCAGGGAGGGGGAATGGAAGGTTATGGAGTACGTGGTAGGCTGGTTGACAGGCAAGCAGTCTGACAGCACAGAGGCAATAGAAGGTTTGGGAGGGGTGGTGGAGAGGTGGAGCTGAGTGTCATCAATATACATATGGAAGCTGGTCATATCTGCACATAATGTCATAATTGAGCAGTTTACTGATGAGGAAGAGGGGGCCAAGGATGAATCCTTAGAGGACTCTGAATGTGATGTTATGGGGGTGGGAAGAGAAGCCATTGCTAGAGATGCACTGGCTACAATTGGATAGGTAAGAGTAGAACCAAATGAGGGCAGTCCTCCTGAGCTGGGTAATGGAGGAGAGGTGTTGGAGGAGGATAGTGTGGTCAACCATGTTGAAGGCTGCAGTGAGGTCAAGAAGGATAATGCACCATGTTCAGAGTCATAGAGAACTTTGGTTAGAGCCCTTTCAGTAGTATAGGAGAAACCTGCTTGGGGGGATTCAAACAGGGAGTTGCAGGAGAGCTGGGCACAAAGCTGGGAGAGAAAAGAGTTGAAAACAAACAGAGATACAAAGAAGACAAAAAGAGAAAGTGTGAGAGCCATACAGAGAGAAAGGATGAGGGGCTGGAAAATTGGAAGATGGATAGAAAGGGAGAACTAGACAAAGAATTTGAGGAAGAAATAAGCAGAGAAGCAAAAAGGGAGCCACAATTTTTAATTTTTTTTGTCTGAGAGCAATATTATGGGAGATTAACCGATTGGTAATTTATGTATAGACATTTCATTGTAATTATTTTTATGATAATAACAAAGCAAAATTACATTAAATAAATTAGCTTTCACCTGCTCACTTTGATGTTTTGAATAATAAATTGTGTAGTCTCATTTTACATGAAATCCAGCATCAGTTTATTCAGACTAAACGATTTGCCTATGAAAAAATATATAAAGTATACATGAGGTATGCTGTTCTGCTGTAATAGACAATGAATAAAATTCAATATTGCTGCAGTTAAAATCACAATAGTACCTTAGTTCAAAGCACATGATTCTGTCACAGCAGTTGCTGCCAC
The DNA here is from genome assembly GCF_035084215.1 of Heptranchias perlo. Taxonomy (NCBI): domain Eukaryota; kingdom Metazoa; phylum Chordata; class Chondrichthyes; order Hexanchiformes; family Hexanchidae; genus Heptranchias; species Heptranchias perlo. The sequence goes on from NC_090350.1 coordinate 23,414,239, forward strand.
CATGACATCTGCTCAAAAATACAGAAGATCACTCTCATTAACTCAACCTGTACACGTTATATAGACTATAAGATGGAATATGTTTAAAGAATGTAACACATTTTGGGCTCATATAATATTGATAAACCACTCCAACTTTACTATTGTAGTTTTGTGTGCATCATCTGAACATTTGTGTCTTAATGTCTTAATAACTTGTTAACAAACTCCAGCCATAAAGTCACCCTATACAGCATCTTTTATTCCCTATTTAACTGTTTTCCTTTAGCCCAATTTTCAGCATGCACAGATGTTTCATGTATTTTAAATCTTTTGCAACCTATCATGTTTATCCACTCTTGACACCTGGAGAGGAGATGATTGAACCGGTGACCTCAGGTATGTCCACTGTCTAGAACCTGGGTTTGAATCGTTCACATTGAAAGATTGAAGGTTTCCCCTCTCACAACTGTAAGGGTCCTACAAAAAGTGAGTTTGGACAGTATCAACACAGAAGGCATGGCCTACACCACAAAACAGTTCACAAATTGTTAACTGGCAATAATTGACAGTGACAATGGCTGGTATGGAAAATGGCGACGTTAACACTGGTGTTTTACTGAAGTTAGGACTAATGTGAATTGTTTAAGGAAAATAGAGAAAGCTTCCCTGCATCTCGTCTTGCTATGCCTAACTTGGAAGTGATTGATATTGACATGGGTGAGAAAAGTGGATGTGAGTTTCATTCTCCTGCTTCACTTTGATCCGACATAAATCCACCAAAAAATTATTTAATTCATTGAATAATTAAAATAATTATTAAGAAAAGAGCTTGCATTTATATAGTACCTGTAATGTCTCCAGGACATCCCAAAGTGCTTCACAATTAATTGCTTTTGAAGTGTAATCACTGCTTTAATATAGGCGAACACAGCAAGGTCTTACAATCAACAAATGAGATTAAAGACCAGTTAATCTGTCTTGGTGGTGTTACTGGTGGATGAACTTTAACCAGGACACTTGGGAGAACTGCCTGTTCTTCTCCAAATATTATCATGGGATCTTTTACATCCACCTAAATAGGCAGATGGGGCCTCAGTTTAATGTTTCATCAAAAAAGAACACTTTCAACAATGCAGCACTCCCTCAGTACTGTACTGAAGTGTCACCTTAGATTATGTGCTCAAATTCTGGAGCTGGGCTTGAATCCACAACCTTCTGATTCAGAAATGAGATTGCAATGAATGAGCCAAGCTGCTAAATGGTATAGAAACGCTACCGCAGTCCTCAGTGGGTTAATTGAATACCTAATAGTTGAATATTTTAATTGAATAAAAATACAAAGTGGGATCACAGATTTCCACGAGCTGCTTCAGGCCTGTGTTACCAGATTGCTGTGCTGATTAAACCAACATCCCCAGTCAGTGTACAGAATCCTTCATGTGCATGCAGAGAATCTATCTCCAGAACTCCCAGGGACTCTAATGTTACCAACTGACATTTTTAACTAGAGCTCATAGGTTGGAATAATCTTTTTTCAACTATGGAGCCTGGCTTCAAATCCAGTCAAGACTGATTGAGGTGACATTCTGTTGTCTGTAAGGGCCCTCACTGAAATAAGTTTAAGCGGCTTCAACCCAGTTCCTCATGGGCACTCAAATGGTTTTCTTACTGAGCACTTTGGTAGTGTAAATGGAGCTTTGATGTCTATCAGGCAGTACATCTGTTCTATGACAGCTTGATGCTAACATTTGAGGAAAAAGAGTTTTGTTTCTTAATGCTAACATTCCTCAGTTTAACGATCAAAAAAACCTCCCACCACCAAAGGACCCAAAACATTTCAACCACTGGAAATCTGCAATGCTCGCCTAGTCTGCATTGTTGTGGCGATTGGCACTCATCAACACATTGGTGATACATATGAAAATAATTAAGCCAAATTTGCATATTTGAAACATAACCACAAACTATTTAAACGTAATCACATACCAGTTAAGAGTTGCAAGCACAGAGGCTCAGGAAATTTTCCTGTTTAAATAGGATTGCAGACATTCAGTGAATAATTGTGCCATTATTATTCCAAATTGCCTTTAGCCTCCTTTGGATTCATCTGGCCCTGTCTCTGCTTTACGTTCGTCATCAGCTGGATGGCAGCACTTTTCTCCACGCTGCAGAGTTCAGTGAAAATAAATCACTTTGAGTTTGATAGCAGGTTAATTGAAAGGCAACACATGAGAGCTGGCAACATAGGTGAGCAGAACAAATTTCATAACTATGTACAATTTAAACAAATGTTTAAATCTAAGTCCTGGGATGAGTTAGATGATAGCCAGGGTAGTGGTGGAGGTGCTACAATTGGCCTCAGCACCCCTGTGATGAAGAGGGCAAAATCAGCATGGGATCCCACTCCTGATCCCTATCCAATGGCCCCTCCTGGAAAATGTGCAGATGTTGAGTAAGGTCAGTAGCAAGCTTGGCTGTGATGCTGCCCATAATCAAATAGCCTGCTTACACACACTGTCTAAGCCCATAAAGTTGGTAAGCTGACAAAGATGAAGTACAGGATAGCAGCTGGCAACAATGGAATTATAGCCCAGCACCTTGAGGGTAAGAGTGGGTAAATTGTGGCAGGAGGGAATGGCATTTGACAACATAGATAAGCAGAACAAATGTTATACTCATCTACAATGTAAACCAGTATTTAAACATAAATCATTTACTGGGTTCATTGGCTACAATATTGCTTCTCAGCAGCGAAATAACCTGCTTGTTGTATCCATGTGCCATATGACAATGTTATTCTGCAGTGATGATATCACCGTAGTCTCTCACAATCTTCATTGTGATTCTGACACTGCTTTTAAATGTCATTAGCATTGTTTTCATTTTATTGAAACTATGTAATATATATATTATAAAAATAATGTATGGTTTGTATTGAGTAATGGGACTGTAATTTAATCATGGGGTTAAAGTGACACCCATAAAACATTTGTGCTTTTCTCTTGTGGTTTGTGATATCATCTGAACCTCCTGATTAAATTATACCCTTACTATTGAATTCCAACCATCCACAATTCCAAATATCTGTCCATAGTAAAGAACGAAGAACAAATAGAGAGAAAATCTGACAAATCAAGAATTAGTATCTGCAAATTCAATCTAGAAGCAGTAAGCTTCCTAAGCTCCATTGTAGAATTGGGGACTCGCATGGAAACTTAACCGTATATGTTACTCACGTGCTTCAACATCATAGTATCCAAACAAATGTTGTCCATTCTCCTGCCACATTCTGACTGTCCATGGAACCAAGAAGTTGGTGTGACTTCGGTTGAGAGTTTTATACCTACACTGTTCTTTTCATTGTCCAGAACACTGAAGCTCAAATCTACAACATAAATAAGTAATTTAGAAATATACATGCTCTTTTGACATTGTTCTCCTATCCTGAAGGTACTTCTTGCTCAGGTGTCTGTAACCCTTCAGTGCTTCTCCCAAGTGGCTATTCTTCATGTGTTAATCCTGGACAGGGAATATTGGCCGGCTATTGTACCATGGGAGCCTCATAGCCGAGCCCAGTCCATTCTTAGCATGCATACTGACCAATAGAAATCACCAGATAATGATGTGTAGGTGCTCTGACTGTTTATCTCCTAACCACCCTAGGGTTAATTATAGGATTCCTGGATGTAAAGCCTGGATGAGATCAGCCAACTCAACTCAGACTGGGAATTGAATCTGAGCTATGATTCATCTACACAGTGCCTTTACCAACTGAGCCAATCCATGATGTTTTGCATGCACATGGGTCGAAATTCTGGAACTCCCTACCTAACAGCACTGTGGGAGAACCTTCACCACATGGACTGCAGCGGTTCAAGAAAGCGGCTCACCACCACCAAGGGCAATTAGGGATGGGCAATAAATGCTGGCCTTGCCAGTGACGCCCACATCCCATGAACGAATAAAAAAACATTTAACACAAACTATTATTTCTACATTTACTTTCCAATTCATCCAAAATCAAATGTTGAGCCTAATACAAACAAGTAAAACTACTATCACTGCCAGCTCAAACCAGAGCCAAGGTCAGTCTACTGAGATATGCAGGTTTTTTGTATTATTCATGGGATGTGGTCATTGCTGACAAGGCTGCATTTATTGCGCATTCCTGGTTGCTGCAGTCCTTCTGGTAATGTTGTTCCCACAATAGTGTTAGGTAGAGAATTCAGCGCTTTTGAACCAGCAATGATGAAGGAAAGACGATATATATCCATTCAGGATGGTGTATCATTTGGAGATGATGGTGTTCCTGTGATATTGCTGATCTTGTCCTCAGTGGTAAAGGTTGCAGGGCTGGGCGGTGCTACTAAAGTAAACTTACTGCATCCTGTAGATAGTGAAGGTATGCTGAATAACACTGAATTTTGATCACAAGATAATTATGAATGAGGAAAGCCATTTGGCCCATCTTAGTTCATCAATCCAAAGTGACTCTAAAGTTCTCCCATTGCAGCATCCACTTGGTTCTTAAATGATTCCAGGGTTCTTGTCTCCAGTACTCTACCCGGTAGTCATTCTAACTGTCGATCACTCTTTGTGCATAGAAGAACTTTCTGATATCAGTCCTAAACTTGCTTTTTATTAGTTTGAACCTGTAACCTCTAGTTCTATTCTGGTGATTTCATTTAAAGTAATTATCCAGGTTTACCTTTTCTATACTTGTTACTGTCTCCAATACTTCCATAGGGTCACCACATAGCCATCTCCGTTAAAGGCCGAAAAGTCCAAGTCTCTCCAGTCTTTCCTCATAACTCAGACTTCTAACACTAGGGGTCAGCCTCATGGCTCTTATCTGCACTGCCTCCAACGTTTGAACCCTGTGTCACGGTGACCGGAATTGGATAGAGTACTCAAGGCGTGGCCTGACCACAGTACTGTGCATTCACACATCAGAAAACTTCTTTTGCTTATAACTTTTATTCTACTTATTTCATATTACAGTTATACTTGAGGCTGGTACCATTTTTAGAGCCGTGTGTGGACAGCACTGAGTTATCCTGCTTCAGTTAAAGCAGAACTTTGTGCATGCTGAATTAAATGCATGCTCAGTACTTTGCTCACTGACTTTCAACGACTAGTCAAAATTTTTAAAGTTAGAGTTGTCAAATTTTGTCTGATAACGCTCCTTTGAAGCGCCTTGGAACGTTTTACCACATTAAAGGCGCTACATAAATAAAAGTTGTTGTTGATCATTCAACCAGTTTTCTAACTTTAAAAATTTTAATATTAAACTTTAATGGAGTTCAGCAAATTGTCTAAAAAGTTTCAAAGTTCTGTAACTTGTGCAAAGCTGAAGCAGCAAGGGCCTGCTGCGTACTACTGATCTGCTTGAAAGTGTGACCCTCAGTGAAGCAAACTAGAGTTGTACCACCATTTCTCTGTGGATTACACTGAGGTTAGTGACAAAGGAGCTGTGCTTGGATGCACGCACAGAGCCCTGTCCCTGGGTGGTTATTTTTTTTAACGTTAGGAGCCTACAGGCGATAATTTCAGCCCTTTACTCGGGGAAGGATAACTTTATATAGTTCCCAGCAGATTCACTATATTGTCCAGGGACTTTTAGATTGTGATTTTACACCAGGCTGAAGTTAAACTGTGCCTCCTTCAGGTGATGTTACACTGCTTCAGAAGCTCTGATGCACATTTCAATCTCTCAGGTCGATCTTCTGAGTCCTTCAGAGGCATGTAGAAGAATCCAGTGATTTTCCCCATTGAGTATAACCCATGCATTTAAATAATTCATCACCAATGAGAATATGATTTTTTATATCTGAAATCCCAGCTTCTGACACACTTGGCGTGGATAAGTTTAGACTGGAGCTTCAACAAAAAACGTCAAATTCTGCTTCCATTGCATGGGAAAAGGAATGGCTGGATTGTTGACCCAAGTAGAACAGAACTGCAGGCGGTTCTGGAATCCGTACATCCACCCACAAATAATTCTAAGTACTCAGCAAAATTATAATTTAGACTCAAATTAAATCTGACTACAGGAATTTATGAGCATATAACGAGTACTGTTGCCCTTCTCCTCAGTTTACATGAAACATCCGCAACCGCATTGAATTCTGATCTTTCCCAATGAGAAATGGCATTTGAGAGGTGGCGGTGGCCTGAAGTGTATAATTATTTAAGTTTTATTATGCTGTGGTTGCGATGGGCATGAACCTGCAAAGTTTCAATCAACTAGGAGGTGGCTGCGGTGTGTTCCGCTGGGTGTCGCTGTGACACTGATACACAGTGCTGCTGGGGCGGCGCACAGTGTGGAAGTGTAAATCTGCACTGCACCCAGCACACACTCTCCAAAGGACAGGACAGCAAAAGAAACTTCATGCAGAAAAAAGAGACTCGACCCGTGATAAATAAACACGCACATCAATGTGTTTTAAGTAATGTTAGCAGCTGGAGAGCGAACCTGTGTGATCTTCGAATCAAGAATGAGTCTTATAAATGTCTCAGTTTTAGTCTAATTGAAGAACAACTTATTTTGCAGATAATTCAGGGAAGAGTTCGAATCTGGCCTGGGATAACTCACCAATCCGTTTATTTTTTGTATCAGATATCTTCTCTTTCCATTTGCATCATGTGGGTGTATGAGCGTGTTGGGAAGGGGGCGATAAATTTGGTTAATGGAGAAATGCCATTCTGGGAAATAATTCGTTTCAAATAACGTTCTGACAGGAGTGTTTAAAATCATTCATTCGACCGGCAGGCTTGAGGTTTTTTTAAAAAAAAAATCAACTAGGTGAGAAAGCACAGGAGTAATCCAAATGTATTAGTAGATTTGTGGCGGCGAAAGATAGGATTTGAAAACCAAAAGGGTTTAATAGTGGGTTAATTAAAGGTGAGATTAAACTGTTCAAAGAATGAATTTAGGTCGCTCCAAAGTCGATAAGATTCACCCCGCCCGGTTCTCTCCTCCTTCTGCCCTCCAACAACAAAAAAGCCGGGAATCGCTGCAGGCGACAGAGAGAATTCAATTGATTTTAATGTGAGATCTTCAATCTGTGGATGTCCCTCAAAGCTGACACCGAGAACCAGGGCTAAATCTCCTAACAACACACGAATTACACAAAGACATGGCAGAGAGGGAGAGAGAATCAAATCACATACACATTTACAACAGAAAGCATAACAGCAATCAGCGATGAAGGTTACATAAAGAAAACAGTTTAACATTATAAATAGTTAAAGGATGGTAATAAAATGTATTAAATAACACGCCAGATCGCAGAGCGTAAAGTAATGCCATTAACTTGGCAATGCAACATGGAAACGCAAAAATAGAATATGTAACTAAAGTGGTATTCAAATAGGAACCGATTATAAAAGATACATGGATTTGTACAGATGCCAATATATAAAATCTGTGAGAAATCGGTTTTGGATTAAAATAATCGAAAAAACGTTGAAAAGTCAATTGTGAGGATATAATCCTTTCAAAACTGTAAAAGCATTTCTGCGTTGAAATATATGGAATATTTGAAGCGGGTTCAGAAAATGCTGAGAAACGCCACTTGCTCCTGCCAAACGATTTCTGTAATTCTGTATCACTTGCTGGCGTTCACCACTAGGAAATCGTGCGGATGTTGTGCGTCAAATGATTTGTGTAGTTTTGAAAACTGGAAGAGACATCCAGTATTCGCAGGACTAACTACCTGGGAAAGGCACATTTCCGGGGTCTGGGACAATTGGTGAATTATGTTAATACTAATAAAAGACAGTCAGATGGCTCCCTCTCTGTTTTGAATATTTTATGAATAACTAATGTCACCCTCTCAAAAAAACTATAAAAAACTAAAAAAAGTTTATTAATTTCTTACGGAACCCATATATTTTGCACTGCACGATTAAGCAAAGCGCTTCTCCCCTCCCCCGCCCCGAATCACTATTACGGGGTGGGGGTGGGGGTCCTTTTTCGAGATATCGGAGTTTCGCGAGGTCTGACTATCTCCCTGTTATACTCTGTGCTTTATGAATAACTGCAGAGCACTTTTGCAGACTACGGTATCTTATTGTGGAGAAAACATTTCTATTCTCCCCTTTGGATTTCATGCACAGTATTTATATATAAATAGTTATTACAAATCCTTCCATCTCTTTCCTTTCTCCCTGTAGCGAAAATATATTAAACTTATTTCGAAGGACTATGATAAGCTGATCGAGCCCTTAATGAGACCAAATATTTATTGGCTTGAAGTGAAGCTGTAACTATCCTTCCCAAATGTGTGTGTACATATTTACATGTATGTATGGCCATAGTAAGTACGTGGCTGTAAACTTTTTTTAATGGTTGATAATCTTGATAGCGCTATTCAGTTAAAATTCAGTTAGATTTCCTCTTAAATTTTCCTGGATTATATATGTCCTTTAAAATGAGGGTAAAATGAATGTTTGGTGGGAAAAAAAACCCAAATGTATCCTTTACATACCAAGTTCTTGATTATCCCATAAAATGTTCTTTTAACGACAGAAATGAAAATGCATTTGTCTGTTGGTTTTTTGTTATTAGTCTAAAATAAATCTGCCAGGAAACGTCCTTCGCTGAATTGCATGAAAACGATACGTTTGTTTAGCTGTGAACCTCACTCGTGAGAAATTAGATATTATATAGGGAGCAACAAAATTTAAGAAATTGTGTAAAATGTTCTTGGAATCCGTTCTTCGTACTTATGTAAGTCTCCCGAATAGCTTTAGCTTGACAAATTATAAATGTTTTGGAATCATAATCGAGGATATTTTGGACATTCTTAATGAAATTTATTATCAGTGACCAGGTCACCTGAACTGCTCCAGGAACCCCGTTTTGTTGAAGATGAAAAAGTTTTGATTTTTCAATCTGCAGTCCTTGTCAGAGTGATGGTTAATTAGGACGAAGCTGTGCAACTGGAATGAACGGAAGAAAGTCTCCATTGTGCGATATTATTGTGTACCAGTATTGCGGCCAGTGAGAGGCACTAGTATCAGTAGAGCTACACATACAGAACCACCTCCCCAACCCCCTCCCTCTCACACACCATATACACGCACGCACACACACACAACGTTTCTTACAGACACACGCAGTTTTTAAAAAATTGCATACACAAATATTTTTCTCTCTCATACATCCAAGCACACTTACTTACAGACGTACGTATATAAGCTCCCTTGTCTTACTCAATTCCTGTTCTCACAACAGCCTTTTTTCACACACAATCTCTCTGTTACATATGGCTAGAACAGATAAGTTACTTCTCATACCATTTGTGGAGAAAGCTCTCCTCTATCGCAAAAGGTTGAAACACCATTTGGTTAAAATGGACAACTTTCGCATCCTTGTCAAGCCGTGTCATTTTTCTTGTATTTATGTATATGTATTGCCCAGTGTCCGATCCACATCCTTTACTGCCATAAAAATCATTCTAAAGGAGTTGTGTATCTTTTGGTCCATTAGCATTTATCGTGGACCTTTCTGAACTTTCAGGTAATTTGTTTGAGAAAGTTTTCTTAATATTGATTTGTTTGTTTCTTAAACATTTATTTTTGCAAAGAAGTTTGATTTTTAATGTTTCGAGTTGAATGTATCCTGCAACCAGAATACATACAGCCTACACATTGGGGATTTAAAATGTAAATCAGCCATCCCCCCTGGCAATGCCACTACGAGATGGTCATTACAACTGACCCAAACTTTATTTTTGTATTAACACTGCGGATATTCATACGTTAGAGTGAGGACGGGATATTTCTGAACACAGATTGGCGCACAGGTAACAATGAAGTTTAATTATTGTTCTGAGATTTAGTTATTGCATCGATCCACGTTCCTGCGGATTAAATTTGAGACGTTCCAGCTCTCCCACCACCACCACCCCCTTTCAGTCGCACAGAGTCGACAGTGTGTGTGTTAGCGGCCATTTATAAACTTTCCTATTCATTTGCCCGAATCAATTCTAACTGAAAATAACAGGGGGCTAAATTCACAGCAAGTGTCACAAATGAAGATTTCTGCAATAGCTAGCTAAGTGAAGTAGAGAAGAAGAAAATAAACTAGTTCCGGAGCTGAAGACTAGTCTAGTAACTCACTTATTACACCTGCTAATTATCACCTTCGTTTCAATATCATTTATTCGGAAATGTAAGTAAGATTTTGGAAGCGCGCATTTAATGTTACAATGGGAATGTTGCAAATATACGGATTCCGTTGCAATTTGAAACTTTTCTACAGATCACTAACATTTGGACTTGGTTTGGAGAAAGAGCCTCTGTACTTGCAGGGATTGAGAATGAAAATAATTTGGAAGGGCAGAAAAGATAGAAAGGACCGAATTCCAGAAAGTTAAGAAAAGCTGTGTAAATGGTGTAGCATCCAAGGTTTAAAATAAATGCATTGTTAGACTGCGTGGGCCTCGAAGTTTTCTGTTGAAAATAATTTGTTAAATGTCTTTATTATATTGAAACAGAAATATTTAAGCATTAAGTCTAAAATTTTGACATTTCGAGTACAACACAGAAGCCTGAACGCGCACTGCACATAAGGGAATTTATGAATATTTCATAACCGCGCTCTGAATATTTTTTATTTCATTTCATTTCATTTCCACAGATACACTGAACTATTACAACTATTACACTGAACAAAGGTTAACTGGAATATTTTTTTTTTGGCGGAGACGGCGAGTCTCTGAAGCCGGGGACAGACCTGGAAACTCGGGGAAGAATTCAGCATCAAGCCGGACAACTCACTCGACTGGTTCAGAAGCAGAGAAGGCGCAAGCGACACCAACTGCTCAATGTATTCAGATTTAAAACAGGCCCTCAGGCAACGTCCCTGAACGGTAGAAAAGGTAGAAAAAGCCTATCGCCGCTGCGATTGCCTGCTTCCATCGTCCCGACTTCTCTCAAACTTTTCACAAGTTGTCTTCATGGAGGGTTGGGACAGAACTCCTAACAGTTTGTGTCGTTTTGTTTTTTTTAACCCAAGGCATTGTTTTTTTTAAAAAGTGTGTTTATTTTCTGCTATATGTCAACGATTAATCTGTTTTAGAGAAGTTTGTTCCTTTTTGCCCACTGTCCTTAGGCTCTGGATGATTTGTTCCCAACTCCAGTCACTTATGATGTCCGGCTTGTGTGAAGCCGCGGACCAGTGCTGGGCAGAGCGCACACAGACAAGTCTTAATAAAAATCTGCAAAATACAATTGTCTCCGTTTTTTTCTTTTAAATGTCTCGTTCGGTTGCTCCGCTATTTCCCTTTCTCTCCCGGGTCAGGAGTTGTTCAATTTGATACAGGAAGGCAGGAAGTGCGCGTCCCCGGCGCCGAGCGTCGGGGACGCGCGGCGCTCGTTCACGCTCGGCTGATTAAAGATTTGCTGATATTTAATAGAAGAGAAAGCCCGGGATTCAGTGAGAGAGACACACGGGGAGGGAGAGAGAGAGAGAGAGAGAAACTCGGACCCGATCCTAGCCTCAAACTCCTTTAGCCTGGCTTCGTCTTCCAAATACACCCCCTACAACACGGATCTTTATGGATTTTGGGCTCGTTTTCTCCTAATTCTTTGGAGTCTGTTCCGATTGAAACAAAAATAGAAACAAGAAACTGGGATTGTTTGGGATTTGGTGTCCCCCAGATCGCACAGATGTTGGTACACACATACGCTACAATGGTGAGTACAGCAGAAAGGGGAAAACGGGGCTGTTTACATCGGAATGAAACTAAAGTAATGGCATCGTTTGGGTAAAACGTTTATTTTCTGACAAAATAATGTACAACAGATGGTTCGCCCGACTCGCACTGCTTTTCATCGCTTTCGTTATTTTGGCCAACTTTTCGTATTTCATAATGGAGAGTACAAAACTGGAACTCCCACAAGAGACAACTTTAATATATCGACACACGCAAGGAAAAATAAAACGGGGAAACTATGTGTTTGTGTGGTGGTGATGAGGGGGGCGGCAGGGTGTGTGTGTGTGTGTGTGGGGTGGGGGGTATTTTCTCCTCTGAGCTGGGGTTTTTATTTTGTTTCCTCGATATATTTCCTCACAGTAACTTATCGAGAAAAAAAAAGGTGCAGTTTTAGATAGAGGCAGAAAGAAGTCAGGCAGAGAAATACAATTAAAATAATCGCACAGAGAGCTGGAAACGAAAGTAATTAGAAAATACAATGACAAAATAAGGAGCATCCATATAGATATAGATAAATAAAAATAGTGAATTCAAAGAAAATAAGGGAAGAGGGTGAACCGGGGAGGACTGTGCTGCTTTGCCTCACTCGGTGTTGTGTGGATGCGGTCAGATTCGCTCCTGTAATCGCTTCTCTTGTTCTGTCTGTTTTCTCTCCCAGGATCGGCACGATGGAATGAACGGCAGTCACAGTGCCCGCCTTGCCCAGCTCGGCTCCATGAGCCAGGCTCCCTACTCCACGGCCCCGCCACTCTCGCACACCCCTTCCTCGGATTTCCAGCCGCCTTACTTCCCGCCGCCCTACCAGCCTCTGCCCTACCCCCAGAGCCAGGAGCCGTACGCTCACGTCAACGACCCTTACTCCCTGGCCAGCCCCCTGCACCAGCCCCAGCAACACCCGTGGCAACAGAGGCAGCGCCAGGAGGTGGCGGCCGAGCAGGGCATCCTGCACCAATCCCGGGGTCTGTCCCAGTTGTCAAGTCTCGACCACCGCCGGGATTACCACGGGATCCGGCGGCCTGACGTGCTGCTCCACTCCGGTCACGGCCTCGACTCGAACCATGGACTCGTCGACACGCTCGCTCTCCACGCCCTCAACCACCACGGACTGGATGATGTGCAGGTACGGAACACAGTGCAGTTAACACTTTATATTGATATGCACACGATGGATGAAAACATAATTATTTCAGGAGAATTTACTAGTTTTGAAGGGGAAAAAAAACGACCCTAAAAAATATTACAAATGTGAACTTAATGTTATTTCCCACTATATTACACGCGGCAATTTTTACACAGAATCTAAAGTAAATAAATAAATGTTAGCACACATAGATGAGAAGTTTACAATAAACGGACTAGTTTTGTGCTCGCCCCCGGTAGCTCTGTAGTAGTCACACAGTGAGCACGGGTGAAGGCGAATGCATTGTTTGGAAATGCTGACACTGTATTTACAAAAACTCGCTAATCCGAAAAGGTGGCCTGTTTTATCACAGTCAAATCCTCTTAATTATTATCATATAAATATGTCGAGGGGAAAAAAACGTGCATTCGGCTATTTTTAAAATTAGGGTTTCATCCTGATTCGACTAGAATCCGAATATATTATGAGTTTTTATTTCATGTTGTAAATTGATATTCCAATTGATTTTTAAATAGTCAGCCGATTTGGCGGGAGGTAAATGGATATATATATATTTATTTCATTGTTAAATGATAAATCTTTTCAAATTAAAGTTTGCATAACCGAGATACTGTCTGAAAGATGAGGCTGTGAGTGTGTAACATATGATGACGGGTCCAAGTACTTATGAATCGTTATGACCTATATGCAGCGGTCGTGACAACAAAACCTGGTTTGGAGAGAAAAGCTTAATAACGAGACAACTTACACCAAGAGAAAGTGACAGTTTATTAACACAGGCGGTTCATTATTGTCCCTCTTTGGGCTGTGCGCTTTGTCTGGTTCGCTTTCCCCCCTTTTTTTCTCAGTCTGTGTGAAAGATTTGTATGGTCTATTGGTTTGTGTTTAAATTGTGGCTGGGTGATCATAACACAACCTGACAAGTTTCACTAAACAAGGCTGGGTTTGGAAGCGGTATCACGGTAAATCTGCAGCAATCCCCGTAGCATATACTGTACAGATTTACAGGGTACCATACATCGATTTGGACGGGGCGAATGGGAGAACGGTGCTACAGAGTTTCAGATCGTGTTATTTACTGTTGTAGCTACCTTTCTCGATAGACCTATCAATACGAAAGCGACAAACGCATGACGCGTTATATAATTTTTATAAACACAAAAAAGGTACAAAATAGCAAGTTCCTGGTAATTACAGTGTTATGGAAATATTTTTCAGCTTCAATTTCGTTGATAAAAGGCAAAGCAATTCCCAGAATAAAAAAATAAATCCAAGTGGCGCATTTAGTACTATGATTTGATTTCCGCCTTTACTCAAGTTAAACGTAGTTGATACGGTCACAAAAAAATAATATTTTATTTATATACAACATGGATCGTTTTAACGCAGAGGTCTTCGTTTGAATGCAGGTTGTTTCTGTGCGGGTGAGTTGCCTCTAATAAAATCAAGAACGATTCGAGCTGAACATATCACTAGGTCCTGTAAGGTTGCTCCCTGTTGCTCCAGCATTGGCGGGATCTGTTAATCCTGGTCTCGGCGGATTGTTCCACTGAAAGCTTTTCCTAATTATAGGCTTTGTAAACACTACTCGCCTTATTAACTCCGTGCGTTAGCGCTGTGTGTAGCGTTTAGCAGAAAAAAAACGATTACAAATTTAAACTGGCAAGAAAAAAATCGAGAGAAATCGTCTGCGATCGAAAAACTCGACTTGGTCATTAAAGGAAAAGAGCCAGTCTCAAAGTGGCTGCTTTATGTGGATCGTGACTATAAAGGAAAATATGTACTCTGTCGGGGACAACGCTTCCCTGGCTATTTGCAATAATTATTTATAATCATTTTATAACAAAATGATATAAAATAGATTTTTTTCTTTTCTCTGGCTAGATCTGTTCTGTCTCCCCTCCTCACTGTAAACTGTGCGCTGAGGTTGATAGATTTTCTCACTGTTAATTGCAGGGTTTTGGTGCTGTCACAATATTTCTGAAAAGTGTTCTTTAACTGCTTGGCCCCAGCGCCAGAGTTTGGCTCTTGTTAATCTAGTGAGGTTGATCATAAATAACAAAGAGGTGCCGAGGGAACGAACGAGATTAAAAGTTTAAGATTTGGCAGGTAATTTATAAGTATAATATATATATCTTTTTAAATCCCGAAATCTAACTGAGCGTTTATTTTTAATTGCTGTTAGTGTTTTCTCAAACGCTTTTGAAAATCTCACCCCGCCCCTGTCGCCTGAACACCCACTCAATCCACCGCTCCCAGCAAAGTCCTGGTATATTTAACTAGATTATATTACAGTCTGCATAACATGAACCAGGTATCGTGCCAGTGGAATTCGAACTAATGGGGTGGGGGGAGGATTAACAATATACAGATACATTAATATATTCTCCTGTTTTGCGCGATTGAGCACATTTATTGCAGAATGCCAATTTCAAATGCATTGAGGATATATGTATCAAATCTTTTTAAAATCTGTTTTATTGGATTAATAAATCCAAATTATAGCTGGATTCAGCCAGCACTTTCCTCTTTGATTTAAATTCGCATTTCAGTCAGATGGAAGGTTGGCAAAATGGCCAATGAAGATACTGTCATGTCCTAAAAAAGGTGATCTTTTCTATTGGAATGATTAATTCTGTCGTCAAGGTAACCTGATAGTTATATAGTAACAATCGGGCTTTTATAGAAGTGAGTTTCACTCACTGCACCAGTTAACCTAGTTTGAAGATGTTTGCTACCAAAAGTATTAGTGCTGTCTCCGCAGGGTGAATTAGTATTATATTCACATTGCACAAGTTTCGATGTAAGTTATAAACCAGGTGCACGGTTTTAATGTGAAGGGAGCCTGTAACACGGTCCTTCAATTCCAGGTGTCAATTTAATGAGAAACGGGCTGTCACCCGCGTACAGCATCTGACCCTGGTAAATAATTATTTCAGAATAATACTATAATAATAGCTCTTACCGTTTTCATTGGTTTCTCCTTTTCAAAACCGAAATTCCCACGAAGTGTGGACAAACACAGAATTTGTTTCAATTATAAAATTACCAGGTGCCATTTCTCATCTGACCACTATTCTGATCCAAGCATAACATTTAATGACGGATTAATGACGCTTTAATCAGAATTTAGATGTAGTTTAACAGTAGGGACAGATCATAGTCCATATATTTATAACATTTATATCATAACTGCATTTAAAATAAGCTTCTAAATTTATTCCAAATAATTTCCCAGATTGGTACCAACTAAAATTTTGCTCTCCGGGGGAACAAAGTATAGCCACGCAGAACCGAAGTGAAAATACTGTGTAAACTAGTCAGATACAATGTATTTTGGGTAATAAGGGAGCTTTGATGACTTCCTGCTTTATGAACACAAGCTCTTAAAGAACTCGAGAACCCCGGGACATCTTGTAAACTCTCAGCACAGATACTGCACAACCCGTAAGCACCTGGAAAGCGAAGTTAATTGCGAAGAATCCGCGGAATGTTTGACCTTGCTTGGCTTTTACTAGTTTCTAAAACTAAGGTGCTGACTGTACAAGCTGAGAGTTCGGTGACACGTTTGCAGACGGCATGGGGCGAAGTTTTCAATGTGCTGAACTTCGATTTTCAATGTTATATTCCCCCCCTATTATCACCCCCTTCACATGTCTCATCCTCCCCTGTTACATCCCCCCTAGTGGCACATCCCCCATGCCACTTTCCCCCTAATGGCACATACCCCCTAATATCATATTCCCCCTAATGTGCTCAGGCAAAAAAAAAACAACTCGGGACTTCCTTTAGAAACCCCGGATAGGAAAGAGCTGTGATCGTATCCTCCAAAAATGATGGTTGGAAATTGATATTTGAAGTTTGTTTCTTTCTATACTGTTTTCAAACATAGAAATAACCGAGACATTGCTCGCGTGTGTTAGAGAGTGCAAAAAATATATACAAAAATCCTGACATTATAAATCAGATAGAGGCCGAGGGAACAGCGGAAGAAAAGTTCAGCCCAATGGATGAATTAAGGTAGCAGTTTGCTTAACGGGAATATTTACCAAACCAACCTGACCTGCACCAGTGCAGTTTAAGTATTGTGCAGTGTGTTCTTGTTTGTTTAAAAATCATTATAATGTACAAAATCAAGAGAACAAATTGCGTGTGAGGCTGACATAATCGGAGTCTTCGGTTCCTGTTAGGTTTGGGACGGCAAACTCGTCCTGAGTAAAAGTTCCGTCTGGGTCCGAAAGTAACCACTCTGATCCTTACCGAATGCGAAGTATTTTGATATGAAACAATAAAGTAATCGCAGATGAGTTCTCATTACTAGAAAAGAGACACAATTCATTGAGAATCTCAGTAACTTCTAACTTACTATAAACCGTAACTCTCCCTTATTTAGAGCTATAGTATAGTAAAGGACACGATCCACGCAGTATAATTTATTCTTATTAGGTTCTGTAATTATACTTGAACGCTGCTTAGAACAGATATATTTCTCTCTTTGCATTTTTTAAAAATACTGAGTGTAGATGATTGAGGACTAATTCAAATACATTAAGTTCTCAAAAGACATGTGCCAACATAATTTATTTTACACCTCCGGGATAAAAGTTAATCTAACAAGTTGTATTAATATTTTTGAAAAAGTTAGAGTTTAGTTTTATTTTAAATTATCTTGTTAGATTAGCATGTAGCAAGATATGGGTCAGCTATTAATTTATAATAAATCCAAATTCTATTTTTTCAAAAATATTGATACGATTTGTCAGATTAACTTTTATCCCCGAAATATAAACTAAATTATATTGTCTCCTGTCTATTGAGGACCTAACTCATTTGAATTAGTTCTGAGCCATCTGTATGTAAAAAAACCCTGCAAAGTGGGAAGAAAAGCTGATCTAGGCAGGAGACAAATATTATTTTGAGAGGTTCGCCGTTTAACTTGGTCTCAGGCCCTATTTTGTCTTGTATAATGAGACCCATGTATTAAATGTCTGTTTTTATACTGCAGTGTAAATAGCAGAGGAAGACTAGTCGAAACATTCAGGGCCCAGTGCCGTCCAGCATATTTTTGTGTAATAGTATATAAACGGCACCAGCAAATTAACTGGGAGTTTTAAATGTGGGTAGCAATATAACACCTGGAGCCTCTGGATTAGATGAATGCGGCAGTGGGTTTACATTGAAAGAATAGCTGGGACCTCTCGAGTTGCCAGTACAGATCAGCACCCACCTAACACGAAATATCAACTCTCATGCCAACTCTATGTTCCCACCTATATTTATCAAAATTCACGGGTTTTACGATTCGTGTACAGTATACTGTTTTATGCGGCGTGACGGGAAATAACCGTTCCCAAACAAAATAATTCAAATTAGTACTGAAGAATGGCGCCAATGCATGCAAGGCGATCACAATGGCGATCATTTTACAGTTGTGAAGTGATGTGTTCGCTCACTCCTACTCTTGCAAAAGAGCGGTTAATAGCCCCCAAAAAGTGAATATTTAGTTATTTCACCATAGGCCAGTACAGCAAAATGCAGCTAGGCCTCTTCTATCAACGTGTTTGGATGTAAATAGGATTTCCTGTTGATGATGATTATGTCGTATCACAGATGCTATAGCTTAAATCCCAAAGTGACCATAAACAACCAGGACATATGGAGCTGATTCTGCTGCTTTATAACCCAAATCTGTTTGTCTGTCTTTAATGTGGGCACTGCGTGGAACAGCTGCTTTAACCCTCTTAGATACTCACTGTCCTTTGCACCTTTTAAAATATCGACGGATTTCATACAATAATAAACCGATGGGGAGGGGGAAGGGAAATGCTATATATGTTTTGTTCAGTGCAGTGTTCTAAAGTACAATGTTATATTCATTGATATATCAAATAAGTTAGCCCTGTGTGATTCTTTTTATCTCGACGCAGGAGTGCCAGATTGAAATCTCGAACAGTATAACAAACAGCAAGATTTAAATTTGTACACCTTCCCTTTTTAGTTTGATGCTACGCGTTAAAAGTTTTGTCGATCGCCCTTTTCTGATACTGTAACGAACAATATTGTCGGTCAGAATTCCCACATAGAGATCTGAGAAAAAAAAACAGAAACACTTTGTTTATGGGCATGTATAGTTAATCATGAAATTAAAATGCATTTGACTCTTGGATCAACCTGTTATGTAATTAGAGTAAATAGAAATGGCACACGGAAATATTATACTTGTTCAGATTCAGGGTTTGGATCCCATTTACTTCCACTATATAAAAGTCTGATCCAACGATGTGTTTTCTAATTAATCACTTGTTAGGATTAAGGATTTGATCAGGTATGAGTTTAAACCAAACTCCGCTTTAAGTGCAAATCTCAAATTCATGCCCTTAAATGCAAAAAAATGCACTGTCGGTCCGCAGCAATCAGACTGACGTTGCGGATCACCTTTCTGGCCCTTTGTTGGTTATTGTTGCGTATACTTTGTTAAAAGTACATATTCTCCTTTTTAAATTCCTGGCATTCATTTCGTCCCGGTTACTATCTTTTACATTTTGTTGAAATTAAGTCTGTAGCAAATTAATTTGAATCCGATCCTGCCTCTGAAACCCTTCCCTCTACCATTTGCAAAAATTCATAAACCTTGTTTAATTTAAGAAGCTGAGAAGTTAATCAATAGAAGAAACGTAGAAGCAAACTCCACGCGGATTGGGGATTTGGACACACCAATAAATCGCAAGGTGTAAAATGTAGGACCTGGTGTCCACTGTACGAATTATCGATGTGATCCATGAAAACATCTGTGACAGGACACACGGAAATTAATCAACGTCCCCTCCCAATAACATTAGTTTACGTTGGCTTAACGTTGACTATCCGACGTACCGTGTCTTTTCAATATGTCGATGATATATATATATATATATATACATATATGTGGACCTCTACTTTTAAACAATGACCTTAACATAAGAATGAAATGATGACACCCCCATTAGCGCTACATCAGCATTGCTGGACCATCTTTAAAAGTGACACAACATGCGGGGCAGACTGTAGAACATCGGCTATCGCTTTTCCCCGATCTGTATGAATTCCAGTCCTTAACAATTATATATTTTTTTGCTGTGATCTTACTCTGGGAAAAATAAAGAAATAATATTTCTGATCATTTGACTAGTGTTATTGAAAAGAATGCGACTGTCAAAACACCTTAATTAGTTTCCCTAACCCCACAACAAAAGTACAGGAAAGAAAGCAAAAGTGCGAACTGGACAGTTGAAATGGCAAACGGCAAGAACAATAACTAGGAAAAATATCGGGTGCTATTTCTATGAGACTTTTTGAAACTTTTATCCCAAATTGTGTCCCTTATTGCTCTTCGATGTGTGTTGGAACAGATGTAGAATAAGACTTTTCATCCCTGCACTGAACATAATTACAGTTTTGTGGACATTTGGTCTGAATACGTGGCTTATTTGAAAGGGGCAGCCATTGACAATCCTGAGACGAAAATACACGCAAGAACTTTTTCGGTTTTGTTTTGTTGTCACCTGGCACTGTAACACACACACACAATTTACATGTATTGGAAAGGTTTGGGGACTTGGAGAAAAGTTGACAATATGGAAAGGAACTGTCAAGTATAAGTGGAGAATCTCTAGGGAAGACTGCAACATTGGGAGTAAGTGGCAGCAAGGAGGAAGAGGCAGCGTCAGAAATGAGAGTAAGTGAATTCACGGCCTTCGGTGCTACTCTTCTCCCGAATACCATTTAAAATGTACTGAAAACCGGGTTAGTTTTTCCTGAACTCAGAGGCAGAGGGAACAAGTGAATTCCACAGTGGGCTGCAGCGTGGTCAGTAGAGAGACTGTTGTTACTGTATTAAGGCTGTTAAATAAACGATCTGCTCTTTTCCTTTTTTCTTTTTTCGCTTCAGGGCGTGGATGATAACGGCAGTCCTGGGATGAATATATTGGACCAGTCTGTAATTAAAAAAGGTAAATGACCCCTCTGCTCTGTTCAAGCTGTAATAAATTTGAACTGATTGCATATCCGACTTAATTCTATGAGATATTATAAGTATATTCTTATAAAGGGAATTTTATTTCTCAAAAACCTAACCACAGAATCACTTGCTAGGAATTTACATTCACAGACCCACCTTCTACAGAAAATATACATTACCAGAAATCGACATATAACTACTTAATATATATATATACTCGCAACGAGATAACTGTTTGATATCTCACTGTTATCTGTACTGGTTATTTTGTGGTAACTCGACGTTAGGGATATGACAAGAGTGTGAGGATTTAAGCTCGATCTGGTTAAAATATATTTGGCAGAAATTTGCATCTGAACGTGTCCAGTAAACAAGAATCAGTGGAATAATTTTTCTATTTTCCGTGCCAGAAGTTCGTTAAAGTTGAAGCGTAAGCATGTTGGTTTTTTTTTCATGTTTTGGAAATGGAGAGACACATAAATACCGAGTCTACAGTTGAAGCCTTGTTATACAGCAGCAATGAATCACATTCCACGCACCCCAGAGAGTTTTATTTTTCGTACAAACCTGTAAACTGATCAGAAGTTGTTTGCTACTCTGGCATTACTTGCCAATAACGGGCTCGGGTTGATTGCTTTCCTGTTATAGAAAATATTTGTGCAAACCTATATTTCTTGAATCCTAACTGAAACTGCCACAAAAATACACAATAAAGACTAAGTACGTTTTAAAAGTAACTTTTGTGGTTCGCGAGTGAGATTGGGACTAGGACTGTACTTGGAATGTATTACAATAATTACCAAAGCATTTTCGGCACATTGGACAGTCTGGCGAACACAGCAACTCGTCCGTACTGCTAAAAAAATAAATATCAACAATATAATTTGATGAAATTTATTCCAAGCAACTGGAAATTCATGAGATAGTAGGGGCAGGTGTAAGATCATAGGCCGTTATGAGTGAGAGTGAGAAGTGGTAAGTACAGATCGGACCTTGATACAATCGACTTTTTCCGGGGAATGAGGGGAACGAGAAAGAGACTGATCTGACGAGTGATCTGATTGTGATCAACTGTCAAAATTATTACTTTCTACGTGAAACACCACGAGTCGTTCCCGAGAGATTTGTTAAAGGGGCTATGTAAATGTAAAAAAAAGTTTATTTTAAAAGGAGATAATCTCGTTAAATTTCGTGACTTCAATATAAGCAATTTTTGCCTTCAGTTTTGCTTAAAAGTGGACGTGAAACCTTAGTCAAACCAATACATGGGGGTCTGTTGTTCCCAAGGATATCCCGATACCCAGTAAGTTCCTTATGCGCCGGTCAGTGAAGGGGAAGAGTTGCTCGAATTCGCTTGTACTGAGCGGGTTTGCAATGTCCATGATTAAATGAGGATTGTGTTAAAAACAAGCAGCGTAGTTTACTGCGGCCCCGTGTTAAAAGGAGTGAGCCCATAATAAAAACAACGACGTCCAATGCCGACCATATCACGATTCAGGGTGCAATATGAGCCAGTACGACAAGGAGTGTTCGTGATTCCGTGCGAATCCCAAGCACCTGGCTGCCAATTTAACCTCTTCAGTACCGCATGTAACCCGATCAATAGTGAATTTTTTAACTGGGAGAAAAGGCGTGGGTGTCTGCGAGTTTCTTATTTCCGGTTCTTTTAAATGTTCCACAACACAATTGAAGTAAAAGTAAACAACAGACAGTAAGGCAAATAATCAGTGCCTTATTCTAAACTACAGTCAAATAACCTGTCACTGCAACGCGACCGAACACTTTTAAAAGCAATAACATAACATCGATTTCATAATCCTATTTGCTTAGAAGCTAAACTAAAATCATCTCAATTTTTTCTTGTCAAATCTACTTAACTGCAGAATAAAATTTCGGTAGTTGGATGTATGCGTTCGGCACCGAGTTCTTGTTTGTTCTCGAGTTATCAGCGCCTGTTCAGCCCGTCTGTCCTCGCCTTTCGGCTCATGTCACATGAGTTTATATTTTATACACATTTTAAAAATAAAATTAGACAGTTTCTGAAATATCCGTGGAGCGTTTATACGCATTCAACAAAAACATGTAAATAAATATTAAACGAATATCCAAAACTACTAAACTTTTAAGTTTAGACCAAATCCCGTTGTATTTTCCACTTTTATTTTTGAAAGACACCGTAGCAAAATAGCCGGCGCATCCCAGCTCATGTACGATGTTCTTGTTAAGTTCCCCGTGGGGTTTGGATCGCGCTGGGTTCGCCCAACAAGTGACATTAGTAGAAAGACAGAACAGCGACACAGAGAGGGAAACGAGTGAGTGAGGGGTGACAATGAGATACAAAGTAAATCAAACGAATGCCATAAACAGACAGTCAACCTCAGGAGAAGTGGCCATAGAAATGGGTGGAAAGAGGCAGTAGGTCCCATCAAAATAAAACAAAACAAAAAGACGCAAACACAAATAAGAGTGAAGAAACAGGGATGAATGGGGGAGCGGAACGGTGATAAATGGGTTTCCATTAACCCTCTCCGGGGCTCGTTTAGTTCTCATTTTCACTATTAGCCCCCGTTGAGCTATTGCAGCGTTAGACAGCCGTCAGCCACACACGGGGCTGAGGAATCTCAGCACAGGGAACAGCCTGGGACACACTGTGTTGTGCTCCCTCTCCGAATGTTTCTTTGATTCTTTCTCCGTGTCCGTCTGCTTCTATCGCCCAAACATCGCCCCGCCGGAAAGGAGCCTCCCCGGCAGGCAGGCCAAAGGATTGACTTCCTTTACGTTTGTACTTTGGAGAATACTTGTTTCTCGGCGGACAGGTTCACTCTTTAAATATATATATATATATATAATAGAAGAGCTCATTTTACCCCCTTAGGAGTTACACTATTGTCTGAGTGACATTTTATGCTTCTTTTATGACAGTTCCTCACCAAAACGTTAAAGACTTTATAACAATATTTTCAGTTTATAAGGAGGGATTACTGTATACACTATAACGATATAGGAGGGAGGCTCTGCGAGTACAACTATTGTAAGGACAATTCTAACTGTAAGGGTCATTCTTGGCTGTGAATTTATTCTTTTACAAGGTTTGCTTATTTGAAATTGATTCGATCTAATTACAAAACTGAATTTCGAGTAGTCTCGAGTTATACAATTGGAGTAAATATTCATTGTGTCCTTTTATGCTTTAATTAATGTCCTGTTGTAGAGGGCAGGGTTTATTTTTGCAGTTACTCCAATGCCAACAGTTCGTAAGTCACCGGGAACCTCCACCTTTGCTTATGATTTGAATCATTTACTTAACCTGGAACCGGCGCAATATTTCAAGGCGCGCGGCTCAGAAAATAAAACTTACGAAGGTACAACCGTGTACTTAATATGTGTAGACGTTATAATTAAATTATCCTTCCTTTTTTTTGTTTTTAAAAAGACAAATCAAAGCCTTATGCTCCACTTTGTGAAATGTTTTAAAATAGGTGGATGGGAAGTGAAGATTCTTAACGAATGGTTAACTTCAAAACGAGTTTGCAGTTTGAGGTGATCCTGAAATAGAATCGAGCGAGTTTCTCTCACTCACAAAGAGCCAGACTTCCCAGCACTTTCGGAGAAAGGGTTAATAACTCCGGCGCTGAAGTTACCCTGTGAGATACCGAGGTCCCGATGCTTCGCGCGTTCGTCCTTCTCAGATCTTTCTCTGCTGTATTAGGAGGGGCGATAGCATTTGCACCAAAACAGGGGAAAGAAGGGTTCTTATTTTAGTATATCACAGCTAAATCCAGACTCCTATTTTTTTAAAGGTGCCGAAAATGAATAGTGGCTGAGTGCGATTTAGTGAAACACAAATTTGTTACAGTCAATATTAGGAATCCCCGATTGTAAAGCTGCTCTAACAATGCTCATTTCACACTTCCCAAGCAAGTAGACTGCCATTTGGGGTAGAAACAATGATAAATTCAGTAGTCCAACCGTGTAGTGCACAATACTTTTGCATATTCGCCCCGCACAAATGGAGATTTTTTTTCCCTCGAGGTGTCCACCTTGCTCACAAATAGCCGCTTCTCCAAAAAAACTTTATATCGCTACAATTTAATGGTGCTAAAAATGAATGGTGGCTGAGTGCAATTTAATGTAATACAAAATTATTCGTGTGAATTCCTACTAGAAATGAACAATTGCACATCTGATTTAACAAATTCTGTATAGATCTCACACAAGCATACCCAGCACCTGTGTCCATTTGTACCAGGACAGGTAAGGATGTGTCACACGAGAGGATAGGAGGGATTATTTTATTGTCACTCAGCCCATCGCTACCACTTCTCTTTACGGTACCAACAAATTAAAGTCTATTTATCAAATGGGAGCAGATATCTGGATGTGTCAGAATGGGTAATGCAAATGCCCAGCACTTTCAAGTCACTTATTGTATAAGGAGGGCGATATTTAATGGTGTACATATTGCAAAAATGAAATCAAAGAACAACGATTTTGAAATAAAAAGGCAAATCTGTACGGTCTGAAGGGATAATAAAGATACATCAAGAAAGGATACTAGAAAATAGGAAGATGAAATCGATAAGCAAAAAGTATAACAAGTCATGTTGACAATAGTGACTGATCGTGCTTATTTGAGCCTAAGAAAACGTAAGTCCCATACATGAAGTCACGCAGCACTGTGCCTCATACACAGTGCTAGTCAAATGCTATCTTCCATCCGTTGCTTCTATTGTTCACTTTTCTTCTTGAACTAATAGATGAACTGAAATATACAGTTCTTAATATAAAAAGGATAGCAGTAGACATGTTTCTTTGTGAACAGTCTCAGGTAGCTTTTGTATGGGGACTTTAGACAGTTATCTGCAAGCCAATGATATGCATTTAGAATTAGGGCCTGTTGCACATTTGTATAAATTTGAGATGTGAGATTGAAAAAGTATAGTTACTAAATATTTTTTAGACTGTAGATGTTATGGTATTCATTACAGTAATATTTACAAAACATATACACACATTCAAAATAATTAATACATTTATCCAATGCATTTCAAATATTGGAATATAATTTATTGATAATTAATCTGTCTGACATACGATAGGAAATACAAGATGTCTGAACCAAGAATACAGATAAGCATGAAATACCAGTATCAATGCAAAGGATGATAGTCTAATGTTCAATTTATTGTGGCAGTCAGGATTGGGTTAATTTAATAAGAAGACTCCAGTCTCCCTTTTACTCCTTAGGTGTAAACAATCTATAAAATGGACTGTTTAAAATATTGTTAACCCTACAGGAAGACCAAACTTGTATTTTTAGTGCTAATTGTAAAATTATTAAATTGTTTTGAATTCATATTTCCCTCTCAAGACTTTAAAATCAGATTTCTTCAAGTTAATATAGCTGCTTTTCAGAGATTGTGTGAGAAATAATGGCTTTGAAATGTTTAGGAATTCTTGCACAGTTGGTGCACCCAGTCAATTGTTAAATCATGTAGTTGTATTTATCATTAGGATGACACAGTGTTGCAATAGGTTCAGTTACACATTTCCTACAAACAAACTATAATTGAACCTTTACAATACACCAGACACATAAAAATTCATTGCATATTTAATAAAATATTGCCATTATATTGTTTTAATTATATAATAACATTTTCATAAAACACACCTGAATTTTCTGTAGCATTTTGTATTGTTATTGGGCAGCACAATGTCATTTAGATTATGTTTTAACAATAAGTATTTGAAATCTTGCCATTGTTTTCTTTTATCTAACATCAATCCTTAATGTGAGTTCAGGATTCACTTCTCATTTACATTCCCTCTCTGCACATGTTTCTCAGATTAGGCCTTTAACAAGCTTTTAACTGTTTTTAGGAAGGAGCTGTTTAAATGACTAATTTTCTTTCATTAATTTTAGGATGGGAGCAAGACTTAGAAAAAACAGTAACAATGAATGAAAAATCCTTAACTGGTTTTTAATTAACTTGGTAATTTATTAAAAAAATAATATTCAGAGGAAAATTTGGCACAGAATGTCATTTGTTTATCAGACATATTCATATAACAAGAAATTAGTAAGTGTGTAGTATAGTAACAGAATATTCTATTACTGAAACAAAACATAAATTGAAAACCATTTATCTTTACCTGCATTTTTACACTTTCTAAATGTCAAATAATCTTTTTGCTTGTCCCTCTGGGAAATATCAAGAAACAAAACCAAATCCAGTGATAGAGCTGAACCAAGAAAATGGTGTCCATTCTTTGCACTAATCTTATATGTACTGATGTTCAGGGACCCAGTACAGTGACTTTCCATCAAATGAAAACAATGCGGTGACTGCTAATCTACTTTAACAATAGGAATAATCACTTAACAGAAAGCTGTGTTGAAATTGTATCAGAATTCTACCTATGCCAGATCAAATCATTACAAACAGTGATTTATTTTTAGAAAAACAGACATAGGTTGTTAACCTATTGAAATCAGTAGAGCCAAGGCTATAGTGAAATGCACAGAAAGACTTTGACTCCCCAAAAAATAATGTCTGCACATGGAAATAAATGAAACTCGTCATGCTGAAATTTATCTGCAATCAAAACACTTTTAAAACAGAATGTATTTTATTTCAACATCCTTAATATTAACCAGATCTATTTTGCTGGTCAGTCAAAATCCAGCTGTGCTGATATTACTGCATCTGCAAACATACTATTTAGTTTAATGCACTGCACTCTGAAAATTATTCACTGAATCAGAATGGAGGACTGGAGGTAAAGTGACACTGGTAGGGCACAACTTTTTGAAATGGGATTTTTGACTCAGCAATCTTTGAGATTTGTGATCCACGACTTTCTTTTTTCCTTGTGGTTTGTTGCCAGTTGTGATGCAGGCCCATTGGAGCTCTATGTTTTGCACTGCCTTCTGTGGTAGCTCTCACGACTCATGTAAATGCTGTGTGCTATCTTCTATACTCTGGCATGTTGTGGGTGACACAAATACCTCATGGGTGCTGCTTACAGTATATTGCCAAGAAACAAAAAAGAACCAAAGTGAACTGTATTCCTGTATTATCTAATAAATTACAGGCCAGTAGCTACACCACATACAGAAATGGGAAGTGGCAGAAATGCCTCCAAGTTTTGTTTCAACAAAGTACACGCGGAGAAACACATACACGAACACACACACAAAATAATTTTAGTAGAACACTATCCTGGATTGTCTAAGAAAATGCCCAAATCATCTGCAAGTATTTACTATAAATCCCCAAGCATAATATGCATTCTGCATTTGGGCCATGGGATTTAGGAAGGTTTGAGTATTTTAGATACATTTTAGCATCTGAATGTGATGTGCACCTCCCATTTCCGAATTTCTTTTGGGGAAGATTTATAGTATACTATAAAAAAACTTTCATTATGGAAAATAGTGATTCCTCTTCTATTATCTATCATACAATAAAAATATTAACAAGTAATAGTTGCTGTTGGTTACTGTGGACTATTTAATAATACATTTCTAAAAAAAACTTAGATTATGGTCAATTATTCTCAATACAATATTTTGAATTAATAGAATGCTATGCCTAAATGTGGAAATTGTCACATATTTCTCGTTCAAAAAGAAATCAACTGTAGGTCCTGGTATGTGCTGAGTTAGCTGACCTCAGTCAAGGCAATGGTAGGGTGCTATAGTTGGCTGCTGTGTCCCTCAGTTAAAGAGGGGACAGTTGGTCAGGGTTCCAGCACCTGATTCCTAAACCAGTGACCCCTGCTGAAAGCAGTATGTGGATGTTGGGTGAGGACAGGAACAGGTTTGACTGTGATGTCCCTTGCAGTTGAATAGCCTCCCAAAACTCACCATCAAGGCTCATGTGTGAATAATGGCCACTATGAAGTACTGGAGAATGCATGACAGCCATGGACCTGTACCCCAACAAGGAGTCAACTCCCATAGGAGAGGAGAGAAGGGGAGCAAATTATTGAGAAGGGAGTGAAAGCATTTTAAAAAAGGACCCCCCCCCCCACTGTATATTGAATGATAAATTGCTCAGTGCATCTTTGTGTACAATAGTGACAAAGGAAAAGTAAATGGGCTGGTGTCAGGGAGATGGGTGCCCATATGTCAGATACAATACTTTAGCCTAGATTTTCCAATGTGGGTACAATTTAGACATAAATGTAGGCTTTAGACTCAAATGAAAGTGTGCTGTTTGCACCTAATGTTCTGAGGTTCACTCATTTGCATAGTTGCTGATTTAGACAGATGCAGGGAGCACACAATTGGTGGGTTCATAAAACTAAATTTAAGTGAAATTTAAAGGGAAGGGGACAATTAAAAAGGAGTATTAAAATAAGGGCACACAAAAAGAGCCTTTGAAAAAAGCTCAGAAGGCATCTCAGCCCATATGTGAAAGCTGAAGTGGGTGGGGGGGGGGGGGGCACTGAGAAGTGATAGGCAAAATGGAAGGGAAATGAAAGTCAAGGTGCAGGCCCAAGTTTACAGGCAAGTGACAGGATAGCCCACCACTTGACCCTTTGTTTGAAGTCCAATGAAGTGGAGGTGATGCTGCAAATGATACTTGTGAGGAGGTTGGTCCTTTGTGCCATTCTGTGGACCACCCCAATTGGTCAGCATTACAGCATGCCTGCAAGGAGATAGACACAACTTTCATGCCACAGCTGACCATTACTGTCCCTGGAGGTGCCAACTGTATCCTACATATTAACTGCAAGTGCTCTTGCAGCATATGGCACAGCACTGAATCTGGCTATCTGTTGACTCAGACACTGTGAAGACAGTTTTACATCGTCATTGCCAGATAGGTATGACAGTGCCTACAAATATGTTGGTAGTATACTGGTGGATGCGGCTGATCAGGTTGATTCACCCTAGCATGCCTTGTTTCATGTATTCCTACTGAAAGCATGACACACTGTGATTGGGGTGCTTCTGTGGAGGTATCCAACATTATGGTTAGTCACACATTCACATATCTTAATAGTACCATTGGGTCTGCTGTCCCAGCCTCCTTTGGGAAGAGAAGCTTCTTCATGCACTAGCCATCTGCCAAAGCGAGATCTGGTCACTTCTATCTGCAGGTACGAGTGTGCGCGTACCAGTGAGTGGGCACAGAGCATCTCTCATGCAGCTGACATGCCTTGCATTCCTCTGTAGGTCTTTCTCTTCTACTTTCAAACACATCCGATAGTTGTGTTCTCATTGGAAGGGGCAAAATAAAATTGAACAATTGCCACGAATGTCCAGCAGCAAAAACAAAAACAAAAATCAAAAGTGGTGAAAAAGTGACTGAAGTATTGCAGCTTCAACTTATCTGTGGCCTTTAAATTACCTAACACAGATGATTCTGTAGCAACACTGGACACTTATTTTATCTGGGCATTATTTAGAAGTGATTTTTCTCACACTTAAATGTCAGGAAATGTTGTGCCAAACATCTCCATCTCCAAATGAATATTTCAATGAATTGCTTGAGACAGGTGCTTCCTGTGCTGCTAATCCCCAACCCACAGAAATTATGCTGTGGTGCAAAGTTGGCAGATTTATGGTGGGGTAGAATTCCCGCCCATCTTTTGTCACTGGCTCCTTGATTTATGCCACTACAACATGCAGCCAGCAGTAGAAAATCTCGATTCTTGTCTCCAATCTCCCATCACCACGTCAGTAATATAAATGGGAAATCAGAAGGAGGTTAATTGTTAATCTGAATTTAACTTAAATTGACTTTGATTATGAGTATGGGTTTTGTGTATAAGCAGTGTTTTGTCAATTATTAATCTGCATTAAACCCATCTGCTCAAATTTAGCCCCATGCAGAGTTATTGCATTAGATACTCAACATAATTTTAGGCAAATTACACTACTGAGTCTGGTTTCACCTGCACTGAGCTAAATATTTGTGTGCTGCAACTTTCAGATGCAATGGTAACTTCCAGTGTGGAACTAACTTCTTCTCCTTTTTCTTTTTTATTGTTTGAATAAACTTGACTCAAACTGTAGTATCTAAGCTGTAAGGTAAAATTAATGTCACACCATCAGCAACTTGTCCCCACATCAGTCACAGCATGTCTGGTCCACAGGAATGATGGTAACTTTGATTAGAGGAACCTACTCCACAGGACCCAGGCGAGCTTGGGTGATCCCAGCGGCCTCTTCTCCAGGTGATAAAGTGCTTAGTGAGCAACTGTCATTATTGCAGCCACTCCATCAATGTAGAAGAGAGGGACCTGAGGTCTGGAAAAGCTGCCGTGAACTCTAAAATATTATTCTGATAAAGAGTAGTCACTGTAACAACCAGAAGGACCAAATCTTTTGAGGTAAATTCCCTCTGCATATAAATAATATACTCTCTAACTGCTTGGGATAACAATTTCCAAAGCAATGTTCATCTGTTATACTCACACAATACTGTCAGCTTCACTTAAGGGACTATCCAATATTGTGTTAAGGGATTGAGGAACAAAAACCCTTTTGTGCCACATCTACAATCATTGCATTGATTCCTGGCAACTTTAAATGAAAGCTCATATTTACTGAACCTAGATGACACATTTTTTGTTATGTTTACAGCTCGACTGACACAATCACCTTTGAAGCAATGTCCCAGGTGGTTACTGCACTCTCCACTTAAACAAAGCTAGTTCGAATTAAAGTGATACACATAGTTTACTTTAAAATAAATATTGCAATTAAAAGTATAGCAGAATTATTACTACAGAACGCGCAAACTAGTATCTAAATGTGAATTCCTGTTAAGATACTTAACTTTATTGGTTTATTCCATTACTGTAGTTACTCGTGAACTCTCCTCTCTCCAGTCTTCAGCTAAATACACAAAGCAATGTTTGTAATGATTTTAAATCTACAAAATTTAACAAGCAGTTAATTCCTGCATCTCTTGGTTTAATAGAACAGCAGCCATACTTTTAAAATGGTGAAAACTTAACTTTACATATAATGTTGCTTCATTAATAAGTGGAATTCATTTTCTATGAAGATATTTTTGTATCTCATGTTAGTGGAATGTGTTCCCCCCCACATAATTACCGATCACCAAATCATAATAAACATCTCCCATTTTGTAGATTAAGTTGATTTTTTAATTGTTGCTTCTAATATAGTTGTATTAACATTATATAATGTTTAAATGAATACCTCTTATTAAACCAATGAAACAAAATGGTTGCACAAGCTTTCCAAATCTTATAAGTTTCTCCTTACTCTATTTTATTATTTTCTTCATTGCTCTTATAGAAGCTATTAGCCTGAGCATTGCTCATTAGTTTTTTCAGTCCTATGCGGCACTGTATCTTTGAGTTATCTTAACAATAATCCAATAAAATAAGTAATTAAATAATACAACTCATTGTATAACTAAGAGTTTAAGGGAATTAATACAAGGTACAGTTCTTTAATTAAACATTTGTGGATGGATTAATAGTTCACAAGTCCATAAATGTTGAGAAAAGCATATATCATATGAGATCAATTAGGACCATGAATATCTCCTAAAAATGGTTGACACCGCAATTAATAGATGTCAACCAGTTGGAAAGTACTGGATAATACTTGCTATGGCAACACTTATTCATGAATAAGACATCCCAATAAAACACACATGATACTAACGTCAATATGTATTGAACATAAATATATAATGTAGCATTGATATCATAGTGTGAATCAAACTAGTCGAAATGTGTTATAATAGATTCTTTATGTTTGAAGGCCATAAGGCACTATATAAAGGCAGGCATTTTTCCTTGTTTATCACAAAGTTATGTTTTTACCAGAAAGAAAGTATGGTCATGCTCCATGGAATGGCAGATTACAGGCTTACACTGTGATTCTTCTCACTGTGGGTTCTCAGTCTCAGCTGGTCCATCTGAACATTGAGGCTCATTGCTTTCCTAGTGATAGAAAGAGGAATGAAGCCAGGGGACAAGTTCCCCTGACTCCTCCTCAAAATACTCATTGACACATCCAAGCAGTTGGCTGCAGAGCGACATTACCATAGCTCCGGGATCAGATTGATTGACCAGCCTCCATGCTGGATAATGCTGTGTGGTGGAGAGCAGACTTCAAAAGAATAGAGAAAATATTTTTTGTAAATGGATGATTAAACATAAAAGTACAATCAGAATGAAATGATGAATCATTCTGAATTGTCTTAGCACTTTGCAGTGTTTTCAAAGTCTGCAATTTTAACATATTTTACAGAATCCATTTTAATTCAAGAGAAAGAATGAACTACAGTTATTATTTACATTTTAATGTGAGCAGAATAGTTGTTCCGAATATAAATTTTTGATATTGAAGGGCAGTGGTTGCGTAATCAAACTGAAAACAAAAGAAACTTAAAAAAATATCAAGACAGCCGTGTACCCTTGGATTTTAACGTCTTCCACTGAATCCGTCTAACAGTAAAATGATGGAAATCATTATACAGTCGGTTTCTGTTCAGTGCATAAGTTGTTGCCACAAATATCATAAATATCGTACAGATGTTAACAATAGTCACCAGGGAATTTTCATTGCAATATGGGAATGTTTATTCCATAATAAATTTTCAGGTTTAGTTTCAATTCCTATTTACTTAACAGGAATGTACAGCTAAAGGCATTCAGTGAACTGGAAGGAACACTAGGTATGTCTTTGGATTTTCCATTTCCACCCAATTCGAATGAATTGCAAATGTAGTGGATGCACAAATGGGTTTGGTGTTCAGTCTCTATTCACTTAACAGAAATGTTCATTTATTAGTAGCGCTTGAATTCTTCACTGTTCATAATGCTTTCTTTTAAGAACAAAACTAGTTTCTCTCTGGATTTAATAATATTTCACTTTCCTGAACATTCATATTTTACTTGCAGTAAGAAATGTTCATTTACCCTATGAAATTAGTAGTGGCTGTAAATCAATATATTTGTTTGCTTTTATAGATTTAAAATGTTGAAGGTCTCGGATTTTGATCAGTGCAGCGCCTGCAGTGCTAAGTGGATGTTGCGTGGTATATTGGGGATCTGTACAGTTTGCAATAATTACTGATTAGTAGCAAACAGCAGCAGATGGCTTTTATTCTCATTAAGAAAACAAGCAACATTTCTGTTGGAAGTTATTCAAACACTTACTTTGCTGTGAAAATCATCCATGCATAAACGTTATACATTAATCAGTTTGATTCGTGCAAATTACATCTTTTAAAAATTTAAGTTAATAAAGAATTGTGCTAATTTTGTTTCAGCTTCCCTGTTTGACAGTGAAACATTTCTTCTAACTTGCAACGTAAAAGCAGTGTTAGTGTCTCAGTCTCTGAGGGAGGCACTTCTCTTTTTAGAAAGGATGTGTAATTGTAGCTGTTCAGGGTGGCCTCCTGTTCCCTGTGCACATATTACACACCCCAGCACTCCAGTAAACTTCAATCCAATTCACTCACAAACCTGTTTAATAATCGTTTGCTGTCGCGTTACAACTGCAGCCAGGGAATAAGCAGCAAGGAAAGACTGAGTTCCAGAGACGAAAGCATGTTAGATTATGTCGTATGTTTTGTTCATGTCCTCATCTGAAGCGATCATGATAATAAGACCTCTGCATCTTAGCAATCATCTAGGCTTTCATTAAACAGAGTAGAAGTTAACCTTTTGGAGTAAGTACAGACAATATTATTCAAATGCTACATGGTAAGTTAATGATTATTGTTAGTATATTTTATATGTCACAGTGCATTCTCTATCCCTATATAAACAGAAGCAGACAAATCATACAAACTGTCAGAACAATATAGCTGAATCCACTAAAGAATGTCTTCATATTGGGTCAAGTTTCAAAAGATGTCCCAACTTGTTATTTTTAATATGGCTTCAACACTGCTTACCTCACTGCTCTAGATGTCCCATGCTATCAACTTTGATGCAATTTTAGAGAAGAGATATCATTTTTTATCTTAAAGCAAATTGTTTAGACATTTTCTTTTTTGCTAATAAGATTTTATTGGAGATATTCAAGGTTTTAGACGCAGGAGGTGGATACCCATATAAACCAGATTGACATTTCACATAGGACAGCATAAAGGTGTCATCCTCCATCAGATCACTGTCCTTTAAGAGCAGGCTTTTTCTTTAGTGTAACTGAATTACTCTTGTCAGGGTTTGAGTGTAACTTTGACTGCTTGTCCTATTTAAGACAGCAAAACTCAATTATTCTGTGGTATTACTTCATTTAAATAATGGTTGAAGTGCTATAGTAGAGATTTGAACTTCCCCAATTGAGCTTTTCTTAATATTACCAACACAGTGATTTTCTGTTATAGATATATAAATTTGCATGTAATTGTGTTTTTGATAAACTCTGTAGTATGTATAATCAGTGTGAATCTCTCACCCTATATAAAACTAAATAATACCTACTATGTGTTATACAATATTGTAGTCATAAGACATTACAATACAATGATCCTATCTTTAAAAATACAAAATAAATTATTAGTATTAAGTCAAAAGATTCAACAGTATTAAAGCTCATGGAATTGAAGGCAAATTATTGACCTGGTTAGGAGATTGGTTAGGCGGTAGGAGACAGAGAGTAGGGATAATGGGTATGTACATGAATTGGAAGAAAGTGACTAGTGGCATCCCACAAGGGTCTGTGCTGGGGCCTTAACTATTCACTACATTTATTAATGACTTGGATAACACAATAGAGTGCCATATATCCAAGTTTGCCAATGATACAAAGATTGGTGGCATAGTAAGTAATGTAGATGGGAGCATAAAATTACGAAGAGATATTGATAGATTAAGTGAGTGGCCAAAACCGTGGCAGATGGATTTCATCGCAGGTAAGTGTGAGGTCATTCATTTTGGATGAATAAAGGACAGATCCAAGTATTTTTTAAATGGTGAAAAGCTAGGAACAGTGGAGATCCAAAGAGATTTAGGGGTCCATGTACACAGATCATTAAAATGTAGTAGGTACAAAAAATAATCAGAAAAGCTTTATAACTAGTGAGCTAGAATATAAAGGGGAGGAAGTTTTTCTACAGCTATACAAAGCCCTGGCTAGACCACATCTGGAATACTGTGTATAGTTCTGGGCATCGTACCTTAGAAAGAATATATTGGCCTTGGAAGGAGTGCAGTGCAGATTCACCAGAATGTTACCCAGGCTCCAAGGGCTAGATTATGAGGAGAGATTACATAAACTAGGCTTGTATTCTCTGGAATATAGGAGGTTAAGAGGTGATTTGATTGAGGTTTTGGGGATTTTGAAAGGAATTGATGGGGTAGATGGAAAGAATTTTTTCCCACTGATGGGGGAGTCCAGGACAAGGAGACATAACCTTAAAATCAGACCCAGGCCATTCAGGAGAGAAGTTGGGAAACACCTCTTCATGCATAAGGTGGTCGAAGTGTGGAGCCCTCTCCCACAAAAAGCAGTAGATGCTAGCTCAATTAATAATTTTAAATTTGAAATGAATAGATTTTTGCTAGCCAAGGGTATTAAGGGATAGGGAGCCAAGGCGGGTGGAGCTAGGATACAGATCAGCCATGATCTCATTGAATGACAGAACCGGCTCGAGGGGCTGAATAGCCTACTCCTGTTCCTATGCTCCTATTAACATTTAGCTGTAGCACTTTTAGGGATAAGACTTGTAGGAGCTTTGTCTTGCAGGCAGAAGTTTCTTAGTTTTTCCCAATAATTTCCAATACAGTTTAGAGTCTGATAAATACTTTATTTAAAGCTCAACACTGCATTTGCAAAATTGAATTGATTGAATTTGGATAGATGGTTCCTTTAGCCCGTTGTCCCCTTACAGACTGCTCCTTGATCAATGCCAGCATGCAGGTAAAGCAGGGAAATACAAAGAGTGAAATCTTTTTTTATTATTCATGGAGGAGCTGCCATTTCCAGTTACTTTAGATTTTCTTTTTTTTTGAATGACATCTATGTCTAATGTTACTTCACAACGAATACATATAGGATAACAGATGGCTGGCAGTGAGTTACAAAAGCAGTAATTCAATAAACTGGTGCTGATGACGCCATTAATGGCAAGACTGAAGCTCAAGCAGACTTGTAAACATCAACAGAACGCCAAGCTTAAATTACTGCCTAAAACTCACTGCCAGCTGTTTGTTATTCTTTATAATGTGAAACCTATAATTTTATATTCACAAATTTTGGCTTTTTAAGCCTTTATGTGGTGAAAGGGTTGAGTGCAGTAGAGTGTGCACGAAGAAAATAAAAAAACTAATGATGACAATGGTATAGAACCTGAAAGTATATCACACCACGTGACCAACGCTGGTGTGTGGTATCACATGTTGTTTTAACATTAGATTATTGGGAAATAACTTTCACACTATATATTATCGACCTACATGTTTGAGTGACATACTTTTGGCAGTTGCCCAATCCCAGTGTACATTCATGTTTTGCAGTGGTCGGCACACAAACACCCTGAAAATCAGGTTTTATTTTTCTCTTAATGCATTTCCTTTGGCCTATAAAGTACTTTGAGTAAATTTACAAATGCCCAGGGCATAAAAGAGGTATCAGCCTTTAAAACAATAGCAATAGATTTGAAATTGCCTCGGATCGCATCTGTCCAAAGTATTAAGTAAAGTATTTGTATTTATTTTTGGCAGAACCGTTTTTACAGGGTAAGTACAAATGAGTGTTTCATCAATCAGTAGCAAAACATAATTTAGTATAAAGTTCTGGTTTACAGGAAGACCTTGCAAATAGGTACAGCGCAAGATAAAAATAATATGCTTAAAACATTTTTAGAACATAAAAGTACAAAGAAATTAATGTGTCAACTTTTACCATAGAGAGGATTGTAAATGTTAACAAATATAATTGTGTTTAATGGATTTCGTGTGGGTCAGGTTTAGAGCAATTATGTTTGTTCAAAGCTTTAGTTTTCATTTCATGGCTGTTCCAATGCTTAATGGCCATGTACGTTACACTGTTTTTTTCTGCTTTGTTTTGATTGATGAAATTTTACATTTTACAGCTTACTCTTGTTTGATACTTTGATGTTTCTGCTATTTGGGAAACCTGGCAAGCATATTTACAGTAGTTCAAATGTTCACATTTTTGAAAGTGTTTGTAAGATTCTGACTAATGGCCTTGGCGGCACAGCACCTTGAGACACTAAAGCACAACGCTACGGAATGAGAGGATGTGGGCTCCTTCCTCTGGACCCTCACGTGGTGAATTTCTAATCTCAGTCAGGCTAGGGGGTGTTGCAAGTAAAGCTGAGAGAGGGTTAAATTGGAGAATGAATCATACAGCAGTGCTCATGCTTGAAGTCGCTGATTAAAAGGCCATATTGACAGACTCCTGGGAAAAGGTGCTTGCCCACCCTTTGATCCCCCATTTATATTACACTGCTCCCTCTGGACTAAAATGTTTCCATGGCAATGGTAAATGCCCACCACTGGCATTGCCTGCCATTGGGCTGCCATTCTGTTCTGGCCATAGGTAGACTTAGTCCCCCTGTGCAAGCTTGCAGTATGATTCTGACACTGCTGGCCTGTTTGAACTTCCCTTGGTATTGGGGAAGATCTGTAGGCAGAATCACAATGTTGTGAATGTGATTTTGTAGAAACTCCACCGGCACAGGCATTCCAGTGTTATTGCTAATGTCTGATTCTGTCCTGCAGTAGAAACAGGAAGCAGATCGTATTATGTAACTGCTTCCAACAGAAATTTGTTGTCAGTTATCCATTTTAGAGCATGACAGTTTTTCAAGGGAAAGATTTACATTGAGCAACAAGTGATGTCACAAGTAGGCCGAGAAGCATATTAATAAGTTAAAATAATATGTTGATTCACAAAGCAAATTTACCAGTCAGTGTCAGTGATGCCATTATACAAATACATGTCTGTTAGACTGAATCAAGTGCTGAGCTGAATCCTTGGTTTGTCTGCATTGCTGAGCTCTGCTTGAATACAGAGATGTTGTTCTTCCGGTTCCATAAAGAGAGTAGGATTCGCCTGCAGTAAGTCATTTTTTAGTCCTGGGGCCTCATTCCGCTACAATGTGCAAATGAGCAAAATTTGTTAATTAGTGCACAAACTCATGACAGTGTGTGCACTCTAATCTGGAAACAACACCAGTGCAGGCTTTTCAGGTGTGAGCTGTTACAGTGAGCACCAGCTGTTTTTTTTCCAATACAACACAGGGCGTGTTAAGCCACAGCCAGTTGGAACTGATGCTACTAAGGTCTGCTTGCTTTTCTAAACTCATGAAGATGCAGCAAAATGTCCCCTAAAAAGATATCTAAGTTAATGCAATGGAAATTGGCCAAATTTAGAGATGCTACTAAACTGGGGCTGGGGTGGGGGCAGGTGTCAAATCAGAATAGCTGCCAGGGACCTGGTAGATAAAATATGGAAATCACAAACAAGTGTAAGATATACACATCCAAAAGAGCAATGGATGTCATTTTTACACTATGGATGATGTAGAAATAGCTAATGATAAAATGGAGAGGGATCTCGGAGGGTGGTGGAGGAGAGTAGATTCGGCACTTAAATCAAATCACTGTACAACAGCAACAAACAAAGCAAACAGAATTCTAAATTATATCGCTGGATGAGTTGAGTATGAATTGCCATGCTCAAACTATATGATGCTCTGGTGAGACCACACGTTGAATAGTGTGTTCAGTTTTGGTCATTAAGACATAGGGGAAACATTAAGCCAAGGAGATAGTTCAGAGGCTAATCGCTGATATCAAAGTTCAGAGAAACTAGAGAAACTCAAGCTCTTTTGAAAGTGGATTTATAGAAGTATTTATGATAATAAATGGCATAGATAATTTGGAGCACTACTTCAAGGTAAGCTAAGATGTTGGGACAGGGAAACATAGGCTAAAATTAGTAGGAAGATAATTTTGGACAGATATCTGGAAAAATGTATTTTCTCAACACTTGAAATGGTCTTCTGGGCAGGGTTGTTCTTCATTGTCCCTCCTGGCCTCTCCTCCTATTCCTCTTTCTTTTCCATCCCTCCTACCACTCTTTCAAAGTCCTCATTGTCTGCAGCCCTTTTGCCATGGCAACTTCATCAGGTTTCCCTTCTCTCCTGCTGAGCCTCTACACTGATCAACTTTTCATCATTGATGATTTCAACCTACACTTAAATTCCCCTGGCCACTCTTCTTTGACTACTTTGCCCTCCTGTCTCACTTATCCTCACCCTTTACATAAACGCCCCCATCTACTCCCAAGTCATGTGGCCTTGCCACCTTTGAGGTCACAGTCGCTGATTAGGCTATTTCCCACCTCTTTCTTATTTCTCTTACTGTCCACATCTCCTTGCTTTCCAACAACGCCCACTAATCTCACTCCATTTCCCTGGGGAAATACTTCACCCAGTTCTCTATCAACTTGATTTCAAATTCCCAACTCCTTCTCCTCTGGCCCTCAACTTGTCATGATACTACAGCCGATGTTGATCTGCTGAACAGTTTCCTTTCTTCAGCCTTCAGTGTCCTCATCCCCCACTGTCACTCACTATCTTCTACCCCTGCTGCTCTCCTGGTTCAGTTCCCCTTCAGTCTCTGAAGTCCAAGGACTGCAGACATGAATGCATTTGGCACATTACTGGCTGCCAGATCTGGCTTGACCAAGCGTTACATCTCCTCTGTTTCCACAGTCAAATGCTACAATTATTCCAAGGTCATCCCTGATCTTAAGGGCAGCCCGTGATGCTTTTTGTACACAACAAACTGCTTTATGAAGCCTGCTTACCTTACCCCATCCACCCTTATCTTCAACACTAAATGTAGGTGCTCACAGACTTTGTTTCCAAGATTGAGACCATCCAAGCAGTTGCCTCCCTCTCCATTGCCCATGCACCTGATCACCCTACTGCCCCATCTACTTCCCTCTGTCAGTTTGCACCTGTCTTCACATCTTGTCTTCTTCAAGCTCATCTCTTTCATGAGATCTGCCTCTTCCTCCCTTTCCACTTGGCCCCCAAGCTTGCTGACATCTTTGCCCTAGCATTGTCCCTCTCTCATTCAAAACTGCTGTCATCTACCCCTCCCCACTCAAAAAACCCACCGTTGACTCATCTGTCCTCTCCACTAACCTTACTCTTCTCTTCTAGGTTCCTGATCATGTCGTCGCTTCCCAATTCTATGCCCATCTATCTCACAAATCTCTGTTTGAATCCCTCCAGCCTTGTTCTGCCCTGCTTACAGCATTGATCCTCCAATCAAAGTCTGCAATTATTTACTCTGTGACTGCAACTGTGGTGCATTATCCCACCTTGTTCTCCTCAACTCTCGATGGCCCTTGACATGGTTGACTGTGTCATTTTCCTCCACCACCTTTCCCTACTGATTCAGCTCCAGAGCATTGCCATTGCGTGGCTCCACTCCGATATGTTCCAATGCAGCCAGTACATCATCAGCAATGGCTTTCCTCTCATCCCTGCTTAGTCACCTCTGGAATTCCCAATGATCCATCCTCTTCCTCTGTTACGTCTTCGTACAGTAGTATCTCATGGCGTATTTTTACAGCCCCAATGAGGTGAAAGAAAATAACTTCATAAATGCTGTTCTGTTGCAAAGATAAGAAACTAAAGTCATGAGCTTCACGCTGACAGGAAGTGGAGTACCATATTTATGAGGGAGTTTTGTTTGGCATTATAAGCTACCAACAGGTTCAAAAAAAAATTCCCATGCCAATAATGCTGGCAGTAGTGACTTACCACCAAAGGCACGGAAGTGACTAATCATGTGGTGGGGAGAAGAGTTTATTGCTCCTCTGCTGATTTTTCCATTTTTCAAAAGCCAGTGGAGATGCAGGTAATTGCTCTCATTTCCAGTGCAGCAAGTAAGAAAAAAAAAGTCTCCTTTTCACTTGGGCAAAGTCGGAATCCTGTCTACAGCAGAGCAGTGCTCCAGACAACAGCAATTCATGGGGAAGGGGGAGCGCAGCAAACAGATTTTCAGGGTTGAAGTCCAAACTCACTGAGACCTGTGTCAATTTGCCTTCTCTGTATTTATGCCAATAGGTTAATTTCTATCCTAAACAGCAGTCGGACATCAACTGGCAGAAAACAGAATATTTGAATCTTGCGGTTGTAGAAATCATGCCATATATTAGTTAGGCAGATCCACCAGTCAGCAGCAGTAACTGCCTGCTGAGTAGAATATACAGGCTTATAGCCTTCAGGAGCATTAGTGGAGCTCTCCGAGATGGCTCAGTGGCTAAATACACCACTTGGTGTTATATTGAACCAGATAGGCCAGTAGGCTTGATCCTTGCTCTACACTGAGTTAGCTGATCTCAGCTGAGGAGGGTACGATGCGCCTTGGTACCCCTGGACTAGTGAGGGAAAAATTAGCCGAAAGTTTTGTCTACAGTCATATATGGAACCATACCCCAGGGAGGAGTTAGCATCTTCAGGACAGGAGAGGAGAAAAGGAAGAATTGAGAAAAAAACTTTTAAAATAAAATGCTATTTGTGTAAATGTTAGGGTTTTTACTTTTTTTTAGATATGTTACAAACCTTGACCATTTATTTTAAATGGATTAGCTTGTGTTGGAATCATTTACATTAGAAAGAAAGAAACAAGAAAG
Organism: Heptranchias perlo; assembly: GCF_035084215.1. Taxonomy (NCBI): domain Eukaryota; kingdom Metazoa; phylum Chordata; class Chondrichthyes; order Hexanchiformes; family Hexanchidae; genus Heptranchias; species Heptranchias perlo. The sequence goes on from NC_090350.1 coordinate 23,456,724, forward strand.
AAAGAACGTCCATTTATATGGTGGCTTTCATGTCCTCAGGAGGTCCCAAAGTGCTTCACCGCCAAAGAATTATGTTTAAAGTGTAGTCACTGTGAATTGGCAAACTTGGCAGCCAATTTATGCACAGCAAGCATCCACAAACAGCAGTGCAATGAATCCCCAGTTAATTTGTTCTGGTAATGTTGGTTGAGGGATGAATGTTAATAAGGGCACTGGGAGAACTCCCTGCTTTTCATCAAAAAGATGCCACAGAATGTTTTCTGTCCACTTGAACAGGAAATCCAAGAGATGGCACCTCAGGGCAACGCAGCACTCTTTTAGTATTACACTACGAATAACATGAAGAATAAGAAGTAAATTTACAACTAAACAAACATCAAAAAGAATCTGTCAGTCAGTAAAATACATGCCTGTTAGACTGAATCATCAAGCGCTGAGCACGTCCTAGGTCTGTGCTGCTGAGCCACATGTGATCTTGAATACAGAGATGTTGTTCTTCCGGTTACATAAAGAGAGTAGGAATCGCCTGCAGTAAATCATTTTCAGTCCTGGGGCCTCATTCCGCTACAATGTGCAAATGAGCAAAATTCATTAATTAGTGCACAAAATCAGCATTGTACGTGCACTGCGTTCTGGTAACCACATCAGTGCAGGCTTTTCAGGTGTGTGCTGTTACAGTGAGCACCAGCTGTTTTTTTTCCCCAATACAACACAGGGCGTGTTAAGTCACAGCCAGCTGGAGCTGATGCTGCTGAAGAGCTGCTTGTATTTTTCTCAGATAAATCCAGTAAAATTATAATAAAGAAGGAAGGTGGCTGGCACAAGAATGCAGCAAAGCAAATTAAGTTGATGCACTGTGATGGGAACGCTTTACGCGAGACACTTTACGAAGCTCATTACAGCTGCGTGTAAATAGAAATTAGCACAATCCAAGAATGTTTGTTGTTTAGCTAAGACTACTGACTGAGGCACAGTATTTAAGGAAAAAACCTTTCATGGCCATTTGTTTTCTTTTCTCCCAATCTCTTCCGAAGACAGTGATGTATGCTGGATACAGTTGCACAGTTGCGGAAAGCCCTCTAATACCTCATTCGTGTGACTATTCGAGATAGTCAGGGATAGAAATACATCTCGGGTGGGAGTGTAAATAGGACGGCATGATATCGGCCGCCCGTTACACTCCCCGCCCGTTATATTCCCCGCCTGTTACACTCCCTGCCTAATATACTCCCCGGCCTGTTACACTCCCCGCCTGATATACTCCCCGGCCCGATATTTAGTTCTGTTGATGTCAATGGAATTGAATATTAAGCAGAGAGTACATCGGGCGGGGAGTACATCGGGCGGGGAGTACAACAGGCGGGGAGTGTAACGGACGGGGAGTATAACGGGCGGGGAGTGTAACGGGCAGGGAGTATAACAGGCAGGGAGTATAACGGGCGAGGAGTGTAACAGGCAGGGAGTACATCGGGCGGGGAGTGTAACGGGCGAGGAGTACATCGGGCGGGGCGTATAACGGACGGGGAGTATAACGGACGGGGAGTATAACGGGCAGGGCGTATAATGGACGGGGAGTATAACGGGCGGGGCGTATAATGGACGGGGAGTATAACGGGCGGGGCGTATAATGGACGGGGAGTATAACGGGCGAGGAGTTCATCGGGCGGGGCGTATAACGGACGGGGAGTATAACGGGCGAGGAGTACATCGGGCGGGGCGTATAACGGACGGGGAGTATAACGGGCGGGGCGTATAACGGGCGGGGAGTATAACGGGCGGCCGACGCGATACCGCCCGTTTTGCGATACCGCCCCAGACCAATTTCTACCCGAGTCTCATCAGACTATTTGTAAACTGGGGCCATCACAGTCAAGCTCAATGCTGTCCTCACCTGATATTCATACTTGTGCATTTTCTAGCAATGGGACACCGTCCAGCAATAAAGAGCAGGAACTGCCTTTTTTTGAGCCTTTCTTCCTGATTATAACCTCTCATCCGTGGTATCATCCGGGTGAATGTTTGCTGTACCCTTTGTAAGGCTCTAACACCTTTCCTATAATGGGGTATCCAGAACTGCTTGCAATACTTTACCTGTGAACTAACCAAAATATTCACATTACTTTTGTATTCAAGATCCTATATATAAAACCCAGAATCCCATTTGCCTTTTTATGTCCCTTTCTATTTGCACTCACAGCTTTAAAGATTTAAATATTTGCACCCTTATCATCTTTCCAGCTAGGGTATATTTCTTTTTGCTGTTTCTTTACCTAAAATAACCCACCTCTGCTATTAATATTGGAACTGTTTTTAAGGAGAATTTTTAAACAGACTAACATGCAATGAGTGAATATAACAGACAGTACAAAGTAATTACTTAGGATTATATTTGCACACTTGTTCATTGAATATGTTCTGTATCACGTGCATATATACTCTATACTCAAGAAATTAATTTGGAATGTTTTAGATTTCAAAGGCAATTTCTTGGAGATAAGCATGCACATGCAAGTAAAATAATTTGCCAAAGGTGACTGTGAACCTCTGTTTCGTAAGGCTGCAGTTTTACTGCTTCTTTTGCTTTGATACAATGTGGCTCTCGCTTCACGGTGACACTAGAAGTGGCAGTGTAACTCTTCCATCACATGAAAGTGGGAGAAGTGTATTCACACCCGCTTTCCAGTACACAGGTGGCAGTATAACCCAAGCCTACCAGAGTTTGAATGTGGAATGTTGGATAATTCAGGACTAGTTTTAACTGGCATTTTGTAACATAACCAAAGTGCCAAATCCTAGGGGCCTTTCTGCCAATGTGGCGAGCAATAGATGGAATCTTTAAACATTGAAATGTCACGGTTGATAGGCAGTGGCTATTACATGAAGTAAGAGGTACTGCAGGGGGAGTAAAGACTATAATCAAACATTGGGGCTCAGCTGGCATGCATATCCTGATCGGTTTATGATAACAGACACAACTCTTAGGACTCTCCCCTGTATCAATTATCTTGTGTGCTGCATCTTGGCGATTTAACCCTTTGTGCAACCAAATGTCATTTGAACCTTTTAAAATAATGCAACAACACATCATTATTAGGGGAATAACAGATTGGAATAGTTTCCTTGCAATTTCCAGAGAGTCAGGGGTGCCTTGTTTTATTAACTGTGTTTCATATTAATTATGGAATATTTTTCTATAACATTGTCTAATCAATGGAATACAATTCTGTATAAAGCATAGCTCAACAAAACAGAGAGATAGGTACTTGTTGTGATATTTTATGAACTTTTTTAACATATAGAATAGAAACAGGAGTACATAATAGACACTATAACCTACCTGGTTTGATGCAGGACAAGTTTGATGTAATGTGTATTTTTAACAGAGTACCAGATTATAGATATATTTAACACTCCTATCCATTGTGTGTGCGGTCCAAGGCATATTTTTATATATGGTAGAAATTACAGGATGAAATGGGCAGCTTATTTATACAGTGTGTATTGAATATATACCCTACTTCAGATCTACTTAATGCAATTCTTTACAATTAAGATTTCAGGTGGATACTTTCGACATTGATATTCAAACTGTATTTCACTCCCACATTTTTTTCCCAGAGAGTATATTATATTCTAATTCCACCCCCCCCCCACCCCCCCGCATTTTCTCCCATTCTGGTCTTCGTGAGTCATTAGCCACCTTGTATGACTACGGGGCATGTGCAGCATTTAGATCTACAGCAAGCAGTTCTCAAACCAGTCACCATGAGGTATTTGAGAAAAGCTGTTGATAACACTCCCCAATTTTCACTCCCTGGCTCCCATTTTGCCTCCTTACAGCGATGCAGCTGGGATTCAGTGACGTGAGGAATGAAATCTCATCACCTTAGTGCAGCACATGCTGTACTGCCAACACAACCATTTTTAATGTACCTCATGTACTTTTGCTTGACAATTGCTGCTATGACATTGGTATTTAGACATACAGTGAAATCTTGTTAATGGGTTAGCGCAAGCAAAACAGTACTACTTGTATGCAATGAGGCTGCTGAGTATTACCTTGTTTGTACAGTGGGTGGGGAGAGAGATTGCATCTAATTTATGAACTGAATTTTTGTGCTTCAAATCACAATGTGTTTGCATGCAACTGTAATTTGCCACTTAAACAGTATAGGAGAAATACAAGGTTTATGTATAGTGAGCGAAGGCAAGGAAACAAATAAGTAAAAACTAAATTAACCTTGAACAAAATGCCCCAAGCTTAAATAATTTCAATTTTTAGCAGCCGTAGAACAGTATTGTAAAATGTTTTCTTTAAGCCAATGTTAATAAGCCTCAATACTCTCAACCCACAATACCTTCCCAAAGAAAATAATGGCAGATCGGCTACCACATGGAATCTAGGAAAATAGTTTGGTTCAGTACCAGGCTGTTTATATGGTCAGTGTCCATATTATTTGACTGAAGAGCAACATTGCATTTGTGGCAATTTTGCAGTGGGAAAGATTGTCATGACCTACATCCATAATTAATGATAAAGCCCCAACATAAAGGAACCAATTTATGGCTCAGTGAGTTTATCCAGTAAGTAGCTGCCTCATACAGACCAGGAAGGTGCCATGTCCGATCTCCATTTGTTCTGAGTTAGCTGGGGCAGTTGTAGAAGCACTACACTTAATCTCAGTTGCCACTGAGTTAGGGAAGGGAAAATTAACTATGATTTTTGCTTACATTCCAACTTAGAAAACTACCATAAGCTGATCAACAGTTTGAAAAAAGCTGACAGCTCAAAACGACCCTGAATAAAAGACCATGACATATGAAAGCAAATAATTACACTGAAAGTGCAGTGGGCTTGCTGATCCCACATACCCCCTCACTTTCCACCCAACTGCTGTTTGTAGAACTGTACCTTCATAAAGAGCAGATACCTTCAGGAGGGGAGAAAAAAATTGCCCAAGAAAATTGTCTAGAAAATATGATTAAAACAAAAATCAGAAGCAGTTGCTGTTGTATGAATAGGATTTATATCACAAGCAGTTTGGGACGTGACAATGGTTTCCTTGAATTGGATTAGCGCTCGGCAAGAGTTTGCTTTTGTTACATTTACACAATATATGGATTTGATTGTGAATGGATTTTGATACAATGCACTTGCATGTACTGTAGACCTTGCTCACGCTGAGCAGACGGCAGGCCATACTGCCAGCAGGAGTTGTAGCCTGGGCTATTTCTCAATGGTTGGTCATTTGTTTAAATATTTAAATTCGCTACCAGCAGGAATCAGGCAGTTTGCACCTGAAATCATGCTTCCTTTGGCAATGAAGTTAAGCACAGACATCTAGCCCAGGATAATAAATATTAGCCTGGGTGTGTTCTCCCCCCCGCACCCCCCAAACAACAACATGAAAAAAATGTTGATGATTTCAGGGAAGGCATTTGGTATTCTGCTCCCTTGAAGTCAACATCCATTTCCACAAAGTTTTAATTTTTAAAAAAGAAATATATTTTATACCTTGGAACAGTGTTAAGGACTGGTGCAAATTGGCTTGATTACATATGTACACTTTCCTGCAGTGGTCACTGGAGCAGAAACCCTGGCAGCTCTTCCCCTTCACTCGCCCAGAGGCCCTGAGGACAATTATAGTGCCCTGGCTGCTTTAAAGCATTTTATTCAAAGATTTTGATCAGCCATGTGTTATTATACAAAGTAATGGATGATCAGGGATTAATAACTGAGAAGCATTGGGAACCTTGATAGTTTGGGATTTGTTACATGAGTTTGTGGTTTTGCCACTTTTGCACAAGCCTGGACTGAATGGATATCTTCAGTAACATCCCTGGCCATCCATTGTCCCGTATGTGTTTTCAGTATATGATCATAATCTATATGCCTGTGTCACACGTCATTTTACAGCTTGATGGATATTTGACAAATACTCTTCATATTGTGGAATGCCTCACCTGTTCTATGTTACCTATTGTTTCTGTATAGAATCCATTTGAAATTTTATGCAGTTTGCATATTCTATAGTGAGTCTATTTTTTTCCCTTTATTTCAGTTCCAATGCCAATTAAAGCCAATGGTAGTTCACTTTCTTTGAGCATGCAAAAGGATGGGTTGGTCGGAGGAGTGACGAACCCAAATGAAGTGTTCTGCTCCGTCCCAGGCCGCCTGTCACTGCTCAGCTCCACATCCAAGTACAAAGTGACTGTGGGAGAGGTTCAGAGGCGCCTGTCGCCACCAGAGTGTCTGAATGCATCACTACTTGGAGGAGTGCTCAGGAGGTGAGTGAGAGAATGAGTGAAAGATGAGAGAGGAACTGCTGAGAGAGAATGATCATTGGAATAAAACAGAAGGGAGAGAATAATAAAGAAATTGTGATTGAATAGTGGGATAAAAGTAAATATGAGAGGCATAGAGGGTGAAAAAGAAATGGAAAAGAGGAGATGAAAAAAGAAAGAAAAATGAGAAATAAAAAGGGACTAGCAAGAAATGAAAAAATCAAAGCAAACTGAGAATTAGATTAAAAGGAAGGAGAAGGTGCAAGATACATAGAATTTGAGTTTGTTTCAAGTGAGAATGAGCATGTATAATATTTTACATATTTTGATAAAATACAGCGAAGCTCATGAATATCTAGAATAAACAGACGAAGATTCATAGAATTGTTACTTTTCCAGCTGTATACGGATTGAAACAAGTGTCTATCTTCCTTAGGGCAAAGTCAAAAAATGGAGGCAGATCTTTGAGAGAAAAGTTGGAAAAGATCGGATTGAATTTGCCTGCAGGAAGGCGCAAAGCAGCCAATGTCACCTTACTCACCTCACTCGTCGAAGGTAAGGGACTTTTCAACAATCACTCGAGGGCACCAGTATTATAAACATGCTTAAATCCTTTGGTTCTGCATGCTCACGTATGCACATGGAGCACATAAAGTATTTATGTCCCTGTGAATTCATGTATTGCACATAACAAGTCACACACCATCCCGACTTGGAAATATATCGCCGTTCCATCATCTTCGCTGGGTCAAAATCCGGGAACTCCCTTCCTAACAGCACTGTGGGAGAACCGTCACCACACGGACTGCAGTGGTTCAAGAAGGCGGCTCACCACCACCTTCTCAAGGGCAATTAGGGATGGGCAATAAATGCTGGCCTCGCCAACGACGCCCACATCCCATGAACGAATAATTAAAAAAAACAAGTCAAGTAATTAGTTTTGTGACTCAAACTCAAGAGCTTGATTCTGCAAAATCCGACAGCAATTTTCCAGGTATGCAGCAAACATGCACTCAGCATATCACAAACTGTTTTATATTAATGCTGGATGGTGACACTCAAGTACATGAAGATTCATAGCATGTCTACTGAACTCATTGCACAGGTAAATGGTAAGGAACACAACTTGATTTTGTTGCCTGCCAACTGCTTCCTTAAATATAATCTACTCCTGAAAATCAAACATTATGTTTGCAGTAAAAAAAATTCAAATGATCCAATCATCCAAATCAGGAAAGGGACATAAATACTTTCTGCAAATACACAGCAAAATTGGAATTTAGTGCTAAAAATCAGAATTATCAGACAACTCAAATTAAGCAACTTTGAATTAAGAGTTGACATAAATATATAGATAGATATACACAGAGAGTCGGAGAGCATGATTCTTCCACATGTTCTGGATTCTTTCACAAAAGTGCTGATGAAAGGGAAAAACTTATACAAGTTGGGAGAAAATTCATTGAAGACCGAGTTAATAGCAACAACTTACATTAATATAGCACTTTTAAGGGAGAAAATCATCCCAAGGTGATTCATAGAGACATAATAAAATATGGACACTGAGCCAAAGAAAGAACGATTAAGTGTGGCCAAATTGGTTGAAGAGGTGGGTTTCAAGGAGGGTCTTGAAGGAGGAGTGGGAAGTGGATAGGTGGCGGGGTTTAGGACGGAATTCCAGAGCTTGTGGATTTGGTGGCTGAAGGCACAGCCGCCAATGGTCGGGCGAAAGGTGGAGGAACAGTAAGTCAGGGGGAGCTTTTAGGGCTGAAGGAAGTTACAGAGATAGGGAGAGGCAAGGCCATGGAGGGATTTAAATACAAGTGAAATGATAGCATTGCAGAGAAAAGCTTATGGTGACTCTAGTAAAGAATTTATGTATAGAATATATATATTTATAATATTTTTTAAGATGTTTCAAAATCCTATTTCACCGGTAATGACCTAAGTGGACAGGAATTTTCCAGCTGCCATTTTTATCTCTGGTAAACTCCATCAATAAGTTCATGGCCAAAAAAAATAGGAACTTTGGGTCTGGATGAATTTCTCCCATTGAGAACTGCAGCATCAATATAATCCTTACAGCGCGAAACAGTGCCAAAAACAGATTACTCATGCTGCCTCCCTTTCATCTCAGCAAACAAATACTGCACTAACCCTTTGAAAACAGTAAAGGATTTAACAAATATTCTTTTGTCTGAATATTTACAGAGTGAACTTCACCGTTAGCGCGTCCTTTTAAAAATCAAACCGTTACAAAAATTAACCGTGACATCTTTTCGCTCTGACTGCTTCAGTGTTTTTGATTCGTTTTACTTAGACAGTGAATGTTGATAATGATACTTTAAGGAGAACTGGTCTAGAGGAGCTGCAGAGCCCAGCAGTGTGAGTGAGCTGGATTGACGTCAGTACAGGCAATCAAAGTCCTGCAGCTGCAGCTGTTTGTTAATTTCGAGCCATCATACTGTTGGATTTAGTAATTTCTCCAGGTCTGTTCTTCTGATGATGTCATTATCACTGACTGTTTAAGGTATATTGAAAAAAGCAGTGACAACAGAGGGGCAAAAAGAGATCAAATCTAATACTTTCCAACATCCCTAACCAAAATTAGCCCTCAGCAACAACTTGCAACTTCCTTTAATGTATAAAATGTCCCAGCTGAACAGATAAATGGAATAAAGGAATGGATGCTGAGTCACGGTCAGCAAAGATGGGTTTTGAGAAGTGTTTTTAAAGGTGGAGAGAGAAGTGACGAGATGGAGGAGTTTAGACAGGGAGTTCCACTGAGTCGGGCTGAAGTTGCTGAAAGGTCCGCTTTCAAAGTGGGACAAAGGGAAGGTGGGAGAGACCCGTAAAAGGCCAGAATCGAAGGACCAAAGGATACAGCGGGAGATGTAAGACTTAGAGATACAGTGAGATACGGGCATGGAAGGATTTGAAGACTATGATGAGGATTTTAAATTCAATCCACTGGGGGACAGGGAACCAAATGTAGGTCAGCGAGGAGGGGAGTGGAGGGAGAGCGAGACTTAGCCCTCACAAATAGCTCCTCTGTGAAACTGATAAACTACTTTGTAGACACTCTGTTGGTAAGGGCACTGCCCAGATGAGCCATGCAGACCAGGAAGATCACCAGGTCTGTGCTGAGTTAAATTATTACACTGGGTAGCGATAGGGTCGCTACCGTGAACCGCAGCATCGCTGACCAGTCCTCATTGTTGTCCAGTTACTCCTGCTGGAAAATATGCCCATGCAGGCATTGGCTGATGACACAACTCAGTGTGATGCCTATTGGAATCGAATAGCCTTCGACCATTTAATGACTAGGCTTGCAGACAAATAAAGGCCACTTGGGCGAGGTATCAGAGAGTCCAGGTGAATCAGAGCCTTTAGAAGAGATATTTTCCAGTGTTAAAATGTCTGTTATTGTGTAGGACCTTTGGGAATGGAAACTTGGAAAAGCACCTTATAAGGCACTCGCTAACCCCCAGGGTCCAGAGAAAGACAATAGGGATGTTCAGATTGGCACCATGTGCTGTTCAGACTGTGTTATTTTGCTAAATTATTCTCAAGCAGATTCCAATCTTAATGTTTAGATCCAGAACGGATCCAGGAATAAAAAGAACCCAGCAGAAAACCCAAGAGCTGGCACTGATGCTTAAAAATATATAAAAGACCTGTTTATGAGTTAATTCAGTTTAATTCATGGAATATTTGCATTAAGATAGCCTTGGAAGGAGAAGGCCCTTCAGCTCATTTGATTTAACTATCCCATAATAGCAATTCCACTGTCGTCCAGTTACTGTATCTAGCTTTCTCTTAAATGTGTTCAATATCCTGGTGTCAACCACCTTTCCAAGCAACCTGTTACTACGACTGCTAGTACTCCGACAACTTGCATTTATATAGTACCGTTAACATATTGAAACATCCCAAAGCACTTCACAGAGACGTGAGGGAAATAATGGACACTGAGGTAAAGGAGAGATGGCCATAAGCTTGGTTGAATAGGTAGGAGACAGAGGTGGAGAAGTGCAGTGGTTTCGGGAGGGAATTCTAGAGAGTTCAGCTGTTGATCATCCTTTGTGTGAAGGAAGACTTCCTTAAGTCCGTCCTTAAATTTGCCCTTCACAGTCCTGAACCATGCCTACTTGTTCTCCTGCCCTGTTGTATCTGAAAGTATTGCTTGGGTTTATTTTCTCTATTTAGTACGTTATATGCTTCTAAGGTATTCTCTGAGACTATTAGTACTCTTCAATGCTGAAGATAGCTCCCTTATGTTGCAGTAACTATATTAGTTTAATTATACTTGATATTAAATAGAACTGGCCACAGAACTCAGGAAGGTCAAAATCCTGAGTATAATATCTGATCAGATCCATAAGTCTGATCAATGTGGTATCATCACCATGAGGTTTGATTGTTATAAAATGAAAGTGCTGATTATATTACATTTTAATGAAATACTGACATTAGTACAAAACATGAAATCCCATTTTGTACTTGCCCCAACTTTTTCACTGAAATTATTCACATGTTGAATTTCACCCAACTTGTTTTGTCAGTATAGTCATTTTTATGAAACCAAAATTTAAGTGAAGGCACTCAGGTTTGGGGAGGAGGAATAACACCAACTAAAAATTTACTAATAGTGATATGACGTTGGCCATGCTTTGATTTATTTTGTCTGCAAATGTTGTGGCACTTCACTGGTCACAGGGCCATTCTTATTGTGTAAAATAAATGATAGGTCAGTAAAAGTGTCTGCCTTTTAAAAGCTGCAAAACACTTTCACTGCTTACCTGGTTAAACATGATCCCTGTGGAAGCTGGCAGTCAGGAGCTCAAATCAATTTCAAATATGTATTTCATATAAAGGATAAAGATTCTTCACAACACCAGGGATTAAGCGGTGTGAAGTTACAGATTCTGAACGTATAGCAAGTGAAGGAGAATGATGGTGAATGTAAATCTTTAAATAACTGCTAACATTATAAAAAAAAGTCTCATTTTTAGTATTGCTTTTCAAAATTAAAAAGAACTATATTAGTCCCAATTTTAACTCGGAGCGGCTGTTGTGTCTACTTCCTGCACCCATCCAAATCTTCACCTGGGGCTGTGAATCATTATACAAATGAGCCACGAAGTTTGAACATGACCAGCACATTATCACCCCGGTGAAATTAGCACCAGTTCTTCACCATTTAGAACTGACCTACATCAGTACAGGATAATTTGCCCAAGTGAGTCCTTCCAGCCAGTTCCTCCCAATTGTCCCATTTGCATTCATTTAAACAAAAATATTCAATTGTTAGCAGAAAACAATTTGAATTTTTTTACCAGGCTACTGTTATCGAGGCTAAAACTTGAAGGTGTGCAGTGGCTTGATAGATTCAACAGTGGAGCACTGGATTTCCATTCTGCCTTATGGGAAATGAGTGCTTCAACCCCAGCCTGAAATGAACTGAGCTATTCCACAGTAAATGAATTTCACTGGCTGTCAGCCAAGAGATGTTTGATGGAGCAATCATGGAAAAAGGAGATATCAGCTTGAGAGAAGTGGATGAAATTCCTCTTTTTTTCTCCACTTCTTCTTGGCCTGTCACCCAGAGGTTGGGAGGGTGACTTGCTCCCAGTTCTCCCATAACACCATTCTGAACTGGCCATTAGGAGGGACATAACAGTGGCCCAGGAATGACTCTGCTTGCGATGTTCTCTCCTCCTTTTAGACAGCAGTTTGGCATCAGCTTTGTGCCACTCCCTACCAATGAGGCTGAAATTGGAAGCTCTGTGGAGAGCACAGGTTGGTTCTTAGTTACATTGCATCATTGTGCCTTGCATTGATGCTCCAGTACTGTGCTTGAGACATTTAACCAAGGCCTCATTTGCTTGTTCCAGTGGATGTAAAAGATCCCATGACACTCTTTGAAGAAGAATTGGGTGTTGTGGCTATTTATTCCTCAATTGACAAATACCGCCAAAAAAAAACAGATTAACTGGTTATTCAACTCATTTACTGTTTGTGGGAGCATGCAATGTGCAAAATTGGCTGTTGAGTTTACCTACATCACAACAGTGATTGCATTTCAAAAAGTAATTAATTGGATGTCAAGCACTTTGGAACATTGTAAGAGATGTGATACGGTGCTGTATACAAGCAAGTTTTATCATTCTCTAAACAAGGTGCCCCATTGCATTACCCACTGATGAGATGGTTGGAGAACTTCATGATTTCAACTGTCTTCCCTTTCCAGCTGATACATGGTAGAAGGGGAGTATAGATAGAATGAGGGAAATATTTAAATATAAACACTTACCCCTGTAAAGGTACCTCATGCAGAGATCACCTACACAAGGGATTCATACTTTTACTACTTTGTTAATTTAATCCTCTGAGGACCAAGGTAGCCTTATTGTTACAAAAACAAATACAAATGTTTAATTTCAATCATAGTGTACGGTCAATATAGAAATGCTATATAGATTCATACACATCCTTAATTCTAATTACAGTATTCAACTTTTCAGTGAGAAATGATTGGTACAGAATGGAAACTACAGCAAAATTAGAGCTGACATTTTATGGTGAAGTTTACTAGAGAAATCCAGTGCTCAAAAGATTAATAGTTTATTGTAATTTTCAGAGCCATGCAGGCAGCGAGTAGAGTTATACTGTCCCTTTGCATTATTTGTGATGGTTAATTTCTTGGCTCTGCAAGTTCCATGTGTGCATGTTTAAGGGCACTCTTGGTAAATGTATCTATTTATTGTTGTGGCATCAATGAACCTAGTGCTATGCATTCCAGGGTCAAACCACCAGTGATGGTATTGGTTCCAGTTGCTGTGCAGTGGCTGCACAGAGCTAATCGCCACTGAAGCGATGCCTGCATTGACACTCCCAGTACCTTTTCCAAGTTTGGGGAGGCATTAGTTCTGCTGTACTGTTTTTAGTGTTGGCATAGTAAAAGCAAATGTGGAAGTGGTATTTATGGACATTGTTACTAAGGATATATCTTATATGCAGAATTTACTCGGAAAGAGCAAAAGAGTACAGTTTCCAGTCTGGGTTTAGGAGATTAAAGTCTCCTCTCCAATCATTTTTATCTCTTCTGTGAGCAAAATAGATGGCAGTATTAGAATGATGTGAGCCTGGCTGTGTGGCTTAATTTCTAATCAAAACCAGTCCACTGAATACTGCCCTCACTACTGGCTCCAAAAATATATTTAAAATATTTTTTTCTGAATATATTTGTGTAGATACCCTCAGTGCGATACTGAGGGACAATGAAGGTCTCTTTACTCTGATTTCTGTTTCCCTCTTTTCTCTGGCAGTGCGCACTGATCAATATGTAGAGGACTTAGTTTGGGACCAATTTCTGGGTTTTGTTTAATTGTCTCTGAATGTTGTTTTTTAAATTAATTATTGATAATTATTTGAGAATTTTACTCAAATTCCATGAGGGAGAAAGTCGACTTGCACCCAAATTGAGCGCAAAATCGGCCGCGCGATTGCTTTGCATGTTGGTGTGTCGGCCTGAAGAGCGAGCCAAATTCGGCTTGTGCCTTATTTAAATGCCTCCAGCAAGCTGTGGGCATCAAATGAACGCCCTGTTGTGGCTCACCTTTTGAGGAGGGCGGGAAGTTGGCAGAGCCTGGGGGTGGGGTGGGGGGAGCCGATCCTGGAGGGGCCTCGAACCCCCTGGCAGCGAGCTGGAAATTTTTTTGTGGGCCTATGGAGAGCACACCTTTTTTTGAGCTGTCACCATGTCCTTTAAGGACTGCTGGTTAGGTCACTGAAGACCTAATACAACTAGGCCAAGCATGTGTGGCACAAGCTCCACCCATTTGTACCTGAATTACGCATTTGGGTCCTACAACCGGCATAGGATCCCAATTTGCATATTTAAGGACCCTAATTCCTGTTTCAGGTGGGCGGCTTGGACAATTAAAAGTCACCTGAGCCAATAAGGCAACCGGTGCATCTCTGGCGAAGTTCAGGTGTGGCAGATCACAACACAAAATTTGAAGATCTAGCACCGATTTTACACTGGACAAATGGGTGGCCGTGAGTTGAATTTCTCCCCCCATTAGTGTGGGTTTGTTTCCAGTCAATATCAGGCCATTGAATCCTGCCCTCACTATTGGTTCTAGAACTACATTCGAAGTAACTTTTTTCTGCTCCTGAAGCCATTTTGCATGCACTGAAGTAATATTAAACTTTAAAAACACACTGTGTTATGTCTGACATGATGAGCAAGTAATATGCACATTGTAGTCTTGTAGGAGAAATCAGGTCATTTTTGTGGGCAAATCGAATTATCTGCCCGATTAGCCAGAGTTTGTTCAAGGAAATGAAGAACTGTTTCTAAAAGGAAATTGCTAACATTTTACAAATAATAAACAATTGCTTTATAGATGATCTGTTTGTTTTCTCAATCATAGATTTTTAAGAAGGCTAATCCATTGGTCTTTTTATGTGGTATTGAAGTTTCTTTACTGTAATCCAAGTGATTCTAAAGAAAGAGGGCTAAACCCACTCCCCCGCACACATATATATACACACACACACACACACACATAGTTGCAGAAAGATTATCCCTGTCCAGCCTTAGGCTGTTTCTTTCTTACTCTAATTCTCATTCGGTAGTTATGGGCACTGTTTCACCTTACATTTTCTTTTTTTCATTCTTTGTCCTCACTGACTTCCACTGGCTCTCCATCCCACAAAGTAACGAGTTCAAAAGCTTCATCCATGTTTACAAACCCCCCCCCCACCCCCACCATGACCTTGTCCTACCCTACCTCTGCAACCTCCTCCAACCCTATCTGTCCTCTGCTTTTCCGACTGTGGCCTTCTGCGCATCTCCCCTCCCTCAAATTCCACCTTCACTGACAATCTTTAGCGATCGTGATCCTATGCTCTAAACCCCTTCTCCTCGCTACTTTCAAAAGCCTCCTCAAAACCTACCTCATCGACCATTCCCACTGTCAACTCCACAAAATGCTCTACTGTTGCTCTGCATTGTTTCTCCTCTATTAAGCACCTTGGAATTGTTTACTTTAAGGCACCATATAAATGCAAGTTGTTGTCTTTCTCCTTGTCTTCATTCTCAATTTTTTTTGACATAATTTCTCTGTTTCTTTGTTCGTCATTGCTCTCTTTAGCAAGCATCTGTCTTTCATTACTTTATCTCCATTATCATTTTGTCTAATTTTTACCTTCTTCCTGGTGCCCCTTCTTGTTTCTCTATATAGCCCTTTCTGTCTTTCTGTATTACGGTGTCTCTTAATCATTTTCTCTGTTTTTCTGTCTTTCAAACACAGCCTCAGTTCTAACAAAATCATAAATACAGATATTTTAATAAATTAGATTTTTTTGGTTCATTTATTTAAAATTATTCTCTCATTTTTGGAAAAGATGAATTCTATTTACAATCCCCTTTCAGTCAGAGCATCTCTATCTGTGCCACAGTCTCTCTGTACCTCCTGTCTTGTTTTGCTCCATCTCAAATCAACCCCTGCACAAACCATTACATTCAGCTGGTCCCTCTTTTGACACTTTCAGTTAAAATATTTTCTCATTTGGTTCATTTTATATATGAATAGCTGAGAAATGGTCGGTTTTCAGTAGCTTCCTGTCATCTCCTGGTTAGTCATTGCTCATATTAAGTGCTTTACGTTCCAGTTTATCCTTTTCCAAGGCATCGAATTTCACTTGCTGAATATTTATTGTTGATCATTGTACGCAGGCATCAGTAAAATGGGGCAATGCAGCCAGCTACTTTATCACAAAGAGGTGAAATATATTTGTAATAATGTGCAGAGGCCACATGGGTGATTTTAATGTATTTTTCTGAACATTTTCTGTGACTGTTTTAGCAGTTGATCTATCTAGAGCCCAGTAGAAAAACTATTACAAACGGTTTGTATTACTGGACATTTTGAATTCTCATAAATGGGAGACATTCTGATCCAGAAAGAAGAATACTTTGAAAGAGTTTATCATGAAACAGTAATCGTAAAAATGATTTTTTTGGTGACAGATGATATTGGCTGAACAGCAACTGGTGTTATACTGCTTACCCAGACAAAACTTAACAGAAATGTACAAATATCTTGCAGGTGCTGAGCCCCATTTATGTGTGTCTGCAATTAATATTTATTTTAAATTCAGAATTAAGTATACATTGCATCCTTCTTAACAAAGACAGAGGTAGATAGTTCAAAGGGGTTAGAAACTAAATGATGTGAGAGAAGGAAGATGAGAGAGAGAGACAGAGAAAGAGACAGAAGGAGAGACAGAGATAGAGAGAGGGAGAAAGAAAGATCATAGCTGAAGTGAAAGGGGCAAAAACAAAATAGTAACAAAAGAACATAGTGTTTATTCTTTTTTACTAGATATTTTTGACATCTACATATCAGACTAATCTTGTAGGTGACATCTACCTCCCTATGTCCCAGAGAGAGTGCTTTCATTTGTCCAGATATCAAAGTAAATTTGTAGGGTACTTGCTCAAATATCTGTCTTAGACAAACTAATTGCAACAATTGTATCAGGTTAAGTTGGTATATGGTTTCTCTGAGGGTTTATGTACTCTTGACAGAATTGAAGAATCCAGAGCCAAGCTAAATCTTAAACCAAAATGTACATCTTAGAAAATTTGTAGTCCATCTGATTAGTCCCAAAATTCAGAAAGCACCATATTGTGCTTTATCCCTTACACGCCTCAATCACTTCTGCCAAAAAACGACCCCGCTCCCTTGTGAATTTGCCAGCACTATCTGCCTTCACTATCTCTGTGGGTGCTCTATTCTACATATTCACCACTCTTTGTGTGAAGCAATTAACCTAAACTGTCTATTCACCTTCCCTCTTCTGAGCTTGAGTCTGTGCCTTGGTTACAGAATTTGTGGTTATGTCAAACAATTTATTCGGGTTCAATTTATTTGTACCTCTTAGGATCCTGAAACTTCGATAACGTCTCGCCCAAGCCTTTTCTTTAGTGTAAAATTCCCAGTTTCCTAACTCTTAGTTTCATTGTTCTCTATGTACTTTCTCCAAAATGGAGCTGTTCCTCTTGTAGTACAGTGACCAGAATGATATACGCTACTGCAGGTGGGGCTGAACCAATACTCCATGCAAGCTCAGTGTCACCTCTCGGGACTTATGTTCCATCTCACTAGCTACACACCTGAAACTTGCAACAGCTGAACCTTTCAATATTTTAAGGATGCACAAACTGTGCCTGGGGAGGAAGAATAGTGAAACGGTCATGTGTCTTTTTTGTCATAACATTCAAATGATGCAACGGCATCTTGTGAGATGTGATTTGACATCATGGCATTACAGTGTTTGGGAAACAAAGAAGATATATATTTCATGAAGGGAGTGCTTATTTAAGCATTTAGATGTCAGCTCCAGAATGTAAAATGTCAAATAAGCCAATAAAACATTGCTGAATTACTAATACTAACATAATTTTTTTGATTTTTTAATATTTTAAATTGGAGCATGAAGCCATTAACATTTACAGCAGATTCTGCTTGAGAAAATATGTAATGATAGTATAAAACTAAATTCCTTTCTTATTTCTAAATTTGTAATTATTTTGTTCAATGTTGTTGTCGGACAAAGTATGGAACCATTCAGGGATACATACTTTAGTGAAGGTCTTTTTATTTTGTAAACTTGTTGAGAATAAATTGCTGTCACTACTTGAAAGGCATCTAAAGCTCAGCATTCTTGCTCCCTTAATGTCAAACAGAGGAGAGGTGAGTGTTCACTGGAAGGCATCCAGCTGTTAACCCTTTGAATACCAAATAGTTTTTTTCCAATGTTTCGCAAATGATTTTCAGCTGGATCAATTAAAGGTAACGCTCTCAGCCAGATGCTTCTCACAATGTATAAGACTGATGAGAACTGTTACATAGGCTCAGTCCTACCTGGGAATATCATTGTTTTTTTCTTAAACTAACTTCATTGGGTTTTTTTTTGTTTCCTGCTTGTGAGTTAGGTCCTTGCATTCTTGATGGAATCCCAGGATTGCCCTTGGTTGGTTGCATGAAGGTGCTTTTGAGCAATGCACTAAGCCACCATTGCTTATCTAAGACAACCTGGTGATTACTATCAAATGCATCTGCAAAGGGAAACCCAAGTCTGGGATTCAAGCACTGGCTCTCCCATCTGGGAATCCAACAAGCTGGCATTGTTACTAAAAGGCTGCACTGGATTTTGTTGTTTTGTTGCAAAACATTTCAAGAGGGACAAAGGGGAAGGGGAAATGAACACGATGCAGGAGTTAGGTTGGAGAATTAGGGAAGGCTACTGGTGATCCAAGAAATACATATTGAGGAGACTTTTGAGGGTGGGGAGTGATGTATCCATGTTTAGGAAGAGAATTCCAGAGCTCAGGAGAGTGATGGCTCAAGGGCCATCCATATGGGAAAAGAAGGGAGTAAGCACGATAGAATCAGAAGTGTGGAATGTGAGCTGGGACATACAGCTGGAGGAAGTTGCAGAAGAAGGGTGGGGTAAGGCCATGGCGGAAATTATAAACAAGCATCGGGATTTTGAAATCAATGTGCGAGGGGATTGGGAGCCAATGAAGTTTAAAAAGGCCAAGGTGATGGGTGAGTGGGACTTAGCACAGGATAGATGCAGATGCAGAGTTCTGAAAGAGTTGGAGTGGAGGGTGGAGCTCTGGACACTGGCTAGGAGAACATTGGAGAGGCTGAACCTGGAGATGTCATAAGCTTCAGTTAGAGTTTTAGCAGCAGTGTGGTGAGGTAGGGACAGATGCAGGCAATGTTAGGGAGGTGAAAATATTTCATCTTGGTATTGGATAGGCTGCGGTTTGAAGCTCAGCTCAATGTCATACCGACCTTTGTGAGATGCCAGGGAGAGAAATTAGTTGTTGTATTTCTCTGACTTCATGCTTAATAAATTTTGTTCCTCTTCTCCAATTCTAAATGGCTCCTCTCACTCTTTTTTCTGTTTTGCTTTCTGTAGGAGAGGCTGTGCACTTGGCCCGGGATTTTGGGTACGTTTCCGAGACTGAGTTCCCTGCAAAGGCAGCGGCAGAATTCCTGACCCGACAACATTCGGACCCAACTGAGCTCCATGCTCGAAAAAACATGCTGCTTGCTACCAAGTGAGTACCAGACTTGCAATATACATCTTTCCCCAGTCAAGCAGATAATAAAGTGCACTTAAACTGGGCACTGGCTGTTCAAACCAGACCTTTTTGTATAGTGAACATCCTTTGTCGTTGTCAAAATTCAGCTAGAACATCTTCAAAACTAATGTCCTGTAAACTTCTAATGCTGAATGTGCCAAAGCAGAATAACTGAAAGGCAAGGAATTCCAAAGCATTTCCTTATAGTGGTGATTTCTAGATTAACTGAGAAATCATAAGATTCGTACGCTGTTACCATGATACAGAAGTTCAACCGTTTGACATGAAAGGTTTAATCCCAAGGACTCTTCTTGACAAGGTTCATGTTGAAACAGAGGCATTCAGTCTCATCTGTTCTAATTATTAGAGTCAGGATTTATGCAACACTATTAGAGTCAGAATTTTATCCAAAGGCTCTGTGGTCAGAATTGAGGCTCTCAATCCTGACAGGATCCTACTATTCTAATCAATACTCTTTACATTTAATAGCAATAATCTTGTGCAGTCTGCAGATGTTTCCACAATGGAATACTGTACTTTGAGCTGATTGAAGCACTTAGATTTCAGGTTTTCCTGTCTCTTATTCCAGTACATAATTAACTGGAGGATAAAGGGCAGCCACAGTGCTGATAAAGGTCACTCAGCAGTCAGGCAATGCAATTCTAAAAGACAAAATATAGTTTTTGTTTACTTGAAACACAATAATTTATAAAGCCTGCGTTGCAAGGCCTCAGTGGTAATACATCCAAACTGTGAGTTAAACAAATAATATAGAGTCATAACATGCTACTTAAAAGAAGTGGATACTCTTGTACATACAATTGAAAATTTAAAAACAGATTTAAAAAAGAGTGGGTGGAATTTTTCCCATTGACTATAAATAAGTATAACTATCAATAGATTTCCAGCACATGCAAGCATGTTGCCAGCTTGTCAGTAAGTCTGCTGGTTTGAACTTTGCATTGAGCTATTTTCCTCAAAGATGCCCATTCCACAGCTGTAGAAGCACACTGTTCTACATTTATGCAGTGACGCATTAGCTGCTTGAGAAGAGTTAAAAGATCATTTTTTGAAGGTGCAGTATGATTGGCTGTTATTTTCTCGTTACCATTAACAAAATCCTATTCTCAAGAACCAGATGTTTCCGCAATCTTGTTTGCTCACAAATTACAATGAGAAATGAGCATGGCTCCCAACCTTTAAAAATAGAGGACAATATAGCCCTTAAAGGTACATTATTTTTGGCCTCTTGTGACTTTTTTTTAAAGGTGCCAGGCTGCTCAAAACACCAGAGAGTCGATGTTCCTTTCCTAGCACTGTCCAGGAGCAATTACTGCCAAGTGCACTGGAATCGGTCTTTGTCAGAACCAGAGCTCAGCGTCCAAATTTGCTCTCAGGCCTAATTAAAATAAAGGATGTGTAATGTGGCCGCCCTCGGGGCACACTATTGGTCACAGTCATGAAGACTGGAGGAGGTCTGGGTGCTTCCAGGCACTTAAAGGCACCAGCACCATTAAAGGGGCAGGTATAGTTTAAAGCCCCATGGGAGAACCAGAAAGATTTTATTTTTTGCAGGTTTCGGGGCAGGATTTTTACCTGAACACATACCGATGAAAAATGGCAAGTTCTTAAATTAATGTATGTGTGCCAGAAGCTGTGAATTGCATGTTGTTGGTCTTCACGTTTATTTAAAGGTGCTATTCCCTGTGAATACGTATTTGCTGCTGTACTGACCAGGCACCACTGCAGTCTACCTTGGAGGGAGCTAGTAAGAGGGCAACACCTTGGTGCCAGGCAGTGGGTAGGGAGACAGGGAAAACGAACGTCGGAATGAAGAATGATGATATGGGAAGAGGAGAAGGGTGCAGGTTTGACCATGAAGCTTCTCTTTATTCCAGGTACAGTTGTAAGGTCAGGGGAGGGGGGAATTCTACTCTGTGGAGTAGGGAAACAGTTGTAAATAACTCAGAAGAGGCTGAGGTGAATGACTTCAGCAGGGGGGCTTGTGGTGGCTTCCTCTTATCTGCCTCCAAATAATCGATTTGCACAAAGTGGGGGCGGGGTCAAAGTACTGAACATGGCCTCCATCACTAGGTGTAAAAGAATAACTGGATTCTTCAACAAATCATGAAGCAACAACCCCATTTTTATTCAAAAAGCCAAAAAAACCCACCTTTCTTGACAATACCGGCCAGTTCTTTAAGACAGACAGCATCGAAACAGCAGCTCTGGAATTAGTAGCGACAGGTTTGCCTGGGACCAGTTGCTCCCGAACTGCACCCAGAACTATTAGAGGAAATCTGAGTGCAGAGGTGTCTGACATTCATCTGTATGAAATTAACATTGCTGCATCCTTTCCAGGCACAGTCAAGATGCAGACATCAAATAAGCCACACAAGAAACTCATGTGTAGTGCTTTTCAGGAGCAGAATGGATTAGTGCCTGTTTTTCCTCTGTGTTGCACCTGTTTTTTGGGGGCTATTTGGGAGCATGGCAGAGGAAAACCAGCCCTCAGAAGTGAATTTTTTTTTGATGGGAGTGGGGTATAAATGTGAACTAAATGCACTGTCAACTGTGGAGTGGTAATGATTGTGGCTGTAAGTTAGTCACAAGGTTAAAATAAAAAAAACCAAAAGGTGGGAGGGCTTCATGTCCAATGTGGAACCATTCAGGAAGGTCCCAGGTCTGACCTGCAGTCCCCTAATCTTAGCTAGGATGGTAATAATAGTGCTACAATTTACTTCGGTGTTCTTAAGCAAAGGAGGGGGAATATGCAAGTGTGCAGCCCAGTGAGGGAAAATACCTGTGCGTGTGCGCATGTGAACACTGGGTGAAAACAGGATGCCTGTGATGACTTGCACAAGGAGCCAACATTCACTATCCAGGCTCACTCATCAAGAATGGCCATTTGGTGTGGTATTGGAGGGCCATCAGTACCCATGGAACTGGCTCAGCGCCTTCAGAAGTGAAGGAGACAAAATTAAAAAGATAAACAAGGCTCACTAATATATCACTCTTGACGCAAAGTCTTTTCTACAGTTGAGTACTGATGAAAGGGAATTCATTTGTTTGTTATTATTGCCAGGGTATATCAGAGATAGTTTCGATACAGAGTAACTATCTACGGCTCTCATTAGTATTGAGGTTGTGGGTAAGATATGTCACCCAGTGGTGATGCAGCTCACTTGCTTCCCTCCACTGCACTCGCCTGCAGATTACTTTGGAATTTCCTGGGGCAGCTTTTGTTATTGTCATCTATCCAGTGAAAATGGTTGATATTTACGCAGAAGGCAGGATCATCATCCAGTCAAACAGAGGGTGTTTTATATGCCCACGGGCTGGGCTCTAGCTTAGTAACGTTTTGCCCTGTTGATATATCAGTGCAGTATCTGGTGTGTGCATGTGTCTATGGGGGAATAACTGGCAAATTTCCCTGTCTGGTATTAATTAATAGGTCATGATGTAATGTTTTTCAAGCATTGCCGTCAGGGTGTATTTTGTTTGAACAGGAATTTGTACACCTGCCAACAACCTTGGACCCACAGGGCTTAACACTGTGATATCATTAAATTTTCTTGGAAGAGTAACCTTCACAACATTTCATAAAATTGGTGTATTATTGGATCCCTGTTACTGTCACCATCAATTTGCCAGATCCGCTAGTAAGTGACACTAGGCAAGAAATGACAGTATTAGGGTTTCATTTGAGTGTGATGTTTTCCCCAGTAAGCTTTCTAGCTGAACTATTGTTTAGCACAACCCATGGAAAATGAGACCGTGATTCCAGGCAGCAGTGGATATTGCAATTTTGCCCAGGGTTTGATTACCTGTTTCAATGGAGCCAATATCATTTAGTAATTCTGACTGGGTGTCTGTATATGTGATAATATTGTATTCAGATAGAACGACTGAAAATGGGAATCGAGAATGAATTTCCTGGTGACATTTCCAGATAAGTGAGTGATGAATCTATTGAAAACAATAAAGATGTCAGAAAGAAAAATAACAATAAAAAAGGCAATGAGTGGAACCTGCTATTTTTATATATATGCAGTATCATAATATATTATATAGTATAACATAAATGCAGTAAATTGTCGTAAATTGTGCTTTTTTGTATTATTTCCTCTGACTTTTCCTGTGGACATGAGGACAGTCTTCAGACCTGCTCCCAGGCTGTGTTCATTGCTGCTTTAGAGCTGGCAGCAGAGAGACCTTCCAATTTTCCCATCTCCCCTGTGAGGAAGAGCCTCAGTTGTTATAACAGCTTCTCATGGTGACATGATTGAAATCAGAAGCACATGATATGGGAGAATCATGATGGGAACCCTCTTCTTACCATTCTAGGGCACAGTATACAAAACACTGTGCACCATCCAGCATATTGTAAAATATTATATATATCACAATATATATTATATAGTACAAAGTGTATCAGAACAAATCATATAGAGTATAATAGTATATTATATTGTGCATATTTCATAATATTTATTATATAGTGAGCAATATTTCAGAATGTACCCATCTTTCAAATTATAAAATCAGTGCCTCAGCACACTTCCTGTCTGACACATGTCAGATGTCACATTCTGGTATCATAGTTTGCTGATTGAATGCAAATAAATAGGGACAAATCAGAACTGAGGAATCAGGAAATGTGTGGATGAAAAGTAAGGAAAGTGGCTTGGAAAATTACCAGTGAGAAACTACAAAGAACTTTTGAAAACAACCAGGCTTAAATGATCAGTCAGAAGATTCTACCAAAAGAAAAGGCAAATCAATCAAATCTTTAAGAATACTTAGCAAAAATTCTTTGGTCCACCATTTGTTTACCCCTTAGGCTACGTGACTGTGGGTTCAAAATTTCTAGCATAATAAAAACATTTTAAACATTATATAGTTCCCAATACTATTATAAAACTCAGCTGTAAAAATTGTCTTTTGTGTTTTTGAGTATCATAATTAAGATTTTTACTTGGAGACTTTAGCCATCTCTCAAAGCCTAGGCTTTGCTGTTGATATTTTTCCCAGAGCTATCACTCTGTCAGCTGAAGAGAGTTACCAACTACACCTGTGCTTGCAATTCCCATGATGCTACAATCTGAGCATGTAGTGTGAAGAATTTCCCAACATTAATATGATTTTCTCAGTGCAAGTGGAAGTATGCCTTTCCTCATGCTATAATGGGATTTCTGAGTTTCTTCGTTGTTCTCAATGGGGAAAAAAAGCTGGAGAATTAATTTTAAAAGCTTATTTTTTTAAAATTCAGAGGCAGTGTGAAAACTAGTGAATGCACCATCTGTGCTGTATTTATTCATAAACTATTACTGTTCTGTTCAAAGAAAGTGTATTTATTTTCATCAGTACAAATGGCAAATTGTATCTTTACTCAGGCTATAACAGTTTGTTTATCCAAATGATATCAAGACAAGCTGGAAGATGAATTTAAGAAATTTTTTTTGAATAAGAGCTTCACATCAAAACTATATTCAGCCTCTTGTTTTTACTTCAAAGTGTTTAGTTCAGAGAGATGGATGAAGGCAGATGATTTATAGAACCTGTGCTTTATTTTGTTTACACTTAAAATTCCAAAAACAATTACTGATGTGAGACTTCACATTCCAATATGAAAAGTTTCCTGACGAAACAAGAAGTATTTTCTGACTGACCGGAGGCTTTGTATTCTGATGTGCAAAGTTCCCTGACCAAGTAGTAATTAAACTGTGAATGACCGGAGACTTTACTTAACAATTAGACTTTGTGTCCTTAAAGTCCATTTCACCAGCAGAATAGCAGATTATACATTGCTTTTTTTTAACATTTCTGCCCTTATGAAACTGTTTTATCAACTGACTTCCATGTACATCTGCTAAGGTATATAAAAGTCTCGTACATTTCTGTCACACTTCAAAGTGTCAGAATTGTGGACAAAAAAGAAGAAAACATCCATTTCCTGTTGATTTCTCTGATAATCTGTACGCTCCCCTAGAGCAGGAGACAGGAATTTATAAGTAGCTGCCAATCTAGAGAAATTTCCCCCAGTTTTCAGCCTTCAAATGACTTCAGGATGTGCCTATTTAGATCACTTCCCTCCAGGGAGTATCTGAACAGTGGCCTTAAAAAGACAGGTTAGGTTAAAGTCAGATTCATCTTAGCAGCTGAATATCACAACATTGCACTAGTTCGCAGATTACCTATGAGCAACAATGTGTGAGATCAACTAGTGAATTGTACAATGTGTTGTAAATCATTACTTAATATATCATAGCATGTATGATTATAGTATCACACTATAATACACCAAATGTATTATAGTGTGTTATGTGTTTCCTACAATCTGCTGCTGGATAATACTTGATATTATGATGTTGAACTGAACTGTGCAGTATCACATATCACCATGTGCCTTCAGGTCTTGAATCCTTCCCATCTTCATCACTTTCTCATTTACGTTACGCCACCTTTACTGAGCTTAGTAAGCCTACCACAGAATTTTAAAAAGTCAAATGGGAAATAATTATAGACTCTATATTATAAAGGATAACAAATGTCTGGTAGTAAATTTAATGCAGCAGTTCAATCTTGTGGTTCTACTGAGGTTCGTAAGCCACTTTGCTCTCGTGGTTTATGGTGACATCAGAACCCCTTAATTGAATTACTGCCTGGTAACTCACTGCCAGACATTTGTATCCGTTATAATCCGTGGCCTATAATTATTTCACATTTTGTTTCCATATCCTGTGGGTATTGTGAGAGGAGTAAATCTTATTTTAAAAGCCAGTGTTGTACGCATGGTCCTTGTACTTGACACTCAGCAGCATGGAGTCTGTCCAAATCCAGCTTTAGTTTACCTCTTTTTTTTTTGGCGCTTTCTTTTTGCTGTTCCAAAAGATATTTTTTCACAATCTTTATAATTTTTCCATGACACACACAGTAGAACCTCCTGGCTGAGAGGCCAGACTTGAAGCTGTTCCCAGGCCTTTGGCGTAGCTCAGCTGGCTGCTGGGAGGTATACAAGAGCAGCCAACCCCTCTCTGACCTCTCCCCTTGATGAGGACAACCTCATACGATTCACTTGGTGCATGATCTGACCCATGTCCAGGTTTGGATATCCAGCCAGTGTGGTGTGTAAAGTGCCACTCAGACAATGGTGTGCTTGTTCAATCAGACCGAGGTTGTAACACAACATAAATGTTGACAGTTCTGCATGGAGTGTTGCATTTTGAATTGTGACCTCCCTCCTTGAAATGAAAACCTTCCTGACTCCAAATATACAATTTGTTTGAACTTTTTTGATTGTAAACAGGAACAAACCTGTCCATAGAACCATCTATCTAGAAGGATGCTTCTACATTAGATCCAGTGTAATTAATGTGAATGGAAAGACTGACTACTGGGCCTACTGTGCTGTGCCTGACTCCCAGTGCAGTAACTGTAAATGGAGATAAATCTGCAAACTTACTTTCCTACAAGAGTGCACTTCTGATATTAATGACATCTCACTGATCATGACATTGCTATAAATACAACTGGAACTTTAAAAAGACTTACCAGAAACGAAAATGCACCAACAATAAAAAGGAACCTAATAAAACTGATGGATTGTTTCAGTTTTGCCAAAGGAAAACGTTAAAAGGTTACATCACTTCTGTTTAAAAACAAAATGGTTATGGAGAAGTATGGTTCACTTTAACATTCTTTTTCTCTATTTTTGTTGAATTTTGGATATTTTTAGAAGCGAGTGCCAATGACATCACTGATGCCTGTTACTAAGGAGTTACTGGGGTTGATTTTGTCATCCCACTATAAGTCGGGTGATGTGCTTTTCACAAGTGTCTGACTCAACCTGAGCTGAGCCTGGCTATATTTCTGGGTTCAGCTCACTTATATGCCCTGAATGAGTGAGAGATTGGGACCACTGCTCCAAAGTGGGGAGGGAAGTTATGCCCTGCTCTAGGCCTTAAAGGCACATCACAGTGTAAATTTCCAGCAGTTTTTTGATCTGCTGACAGCTGTGAGGAACAGCAACCAAATGATCTCCTCAGTGCTGCACCATAGACATAACGGGAAACCCAGGAGGTTGCTGGCTGTACCTTTACAGATCATGTGACTCTAATGCGCTGTCCATGGGTGATCTTCGGAGCAGGTGGCTGCCCAATGGAATTCCTGGAAAGTAACACGAGAAGAATGACATCATTTACAAACAATTTCAATGCTTCCACCTGTTTCAGGCAGGAGCTTCCTACCCACATCAGGGATTCCCCAGGAAATGCATATCAGGCCCAAATAGGCTGGAGACCTGGCCTTACGGGCCTATTTTCCTGCCTAACACCCTGGAAATTGGTGCACATGAGGCTTTAAGAGGAAAACTGGTCCCACTGGGTCCTTCAGTGAGGGGAGAAAGAATCCATTCTAGGAGCTGATATTATATTGATAGACTCTGGATTTATCTAGTGCTGTTAGCTCAGTTCGCTCACATTGTCAGGCTAAATCTCATGAGACATTTCTGCTTCAGTGCCATCAGTGTGTACTATTTAAGCCAATTTAATGTAAAAAGAAATGGACTCCAAAGTCATTCACATTTCTTTCTAACAATTTTGAAAATGAAACTCTTTCTATTGCAGCAAAAGAGGAGGGAATAAAGTCACATTAGTCCGAAGGGGCCTACAATATTTAATGGGAGTAAATTCAAAAATAGTGGCCGTAGTGATGAATGTGATGGTATAAAATTGTTTTCTCTACTGTTTGAACAAAGGTGTTGATCTATTTAAAATAAGTAAATTAATGCCTTATTTAAAATAGCAGTTTAATAAAAATGTTTTAAAGCTCTCCTTACTACTGCACAGTGTGATTTCAACACGTTTATTTCTTAGCAGCCAAAACTTAATGTTCCTATTTCCTTTTTTTTCAGGCAGATCTGTAAAGAGTTCACAGATTTATTGGCTCAGGACCGCTCCCCATTAGGAAACAGCCGCCCCTCAGCAATCCTTGAAGGGGGAGTCCAGAGCTGCCTGACTCACTTCAGCCTGATTACACATGGTTTCGGGAGTCCCGCCATCATCGCCGCGTTAACCGCCTTCCAGAATTACCTGGTGGAGGCTATAAAGGGGCTGGATAAGATGTTCCTGAGCTCATCCAACAGCCATCCCTCGGGGGAATCCGGGACTAAAAGCACAGACAAAGAGGCCAAACATCGGAAATAACCGGGGACAGATGGCATGGACCAAACTGTTCTAATTATTAAAGAGATTAAACAGTCATTCAACGTGCAATTAAAAAAAAAGGACAAAAAAAAAATCATCAGGAGGATTGTGTTGAGGTGGCTGCGCAGTGACAACTTTCTAATTGAGGCAAGAAAAAGAGGAAGAAGCAGGAGAAAAGAGTTAGCCTGGTTTTATCGGGACCAAATAAGGCCTGAGCCCAGGCTTATCTCAGTCAATGACATGCGCATTGAATTATCTTGGGACAATTGAACCAGAATTTGGGAACATTAACATGGCAAGACATTAATAAAGCACAAGCTTGGAGCATCAGCCTCAGCAGAGCAAGCAAATAGTGTTCCATATGTATATATTTATTTATGTGTAATTAAATGGGAACTTTAAATAGACCCGTGCAAGCTATTTATCTGCTGACCTGGTTTTTCTGCTGTGAGTGATAGGAGATGAAGACTTTGCTTTTAGATTTTTTTTTAACTTGGGGTTTCAGGCACAGGATAAAGACAGACTGGCAGTATCTGTGTATAGGTCATTGTATTTTCTTGTGGAAGTGATGCACAGAGGAATATTTGTGAATGTGTTCCTGAAACATATTTTGAAACGGTGGCGTGTGAGGTACGAGGTTATAAATCTCTTAATTTGTTTGTCTAGAGTGTTTCATAAATTGTTGAATAAATTGTGCTGCTATACAGAACAATTCTATTATATATTTCTTTCATGTAATGCAAGTGCTGTTGTCGGCACATTGTAAGATTTTGTAAACTTCCCCCCGTGCCCCCCCCATGCCCTGCAAAACAAAAAAAGGGAGGTTTAAACTGAATCCATGTTTGGGTTTTTAACTCATGGGGAATCCTGTCTTGTTAATAAATTAAGATAATTTAAACAGTGCTAAAATTAAAATGCTCACTTCAGTTGAATAATATTATAAAAAATCAAAGGGCCTGGGTTTTCCAGCAGCTGATGGAACTTCCACCATCCATTTTTTAAAAAACTGGCAGTAGCAACGATGACCTGGATCAAACATGATCCCTTTGACATCCATAGTAGCAGAAATTCTTTATCGTTACTGCGGTCAATATGGAGTAACCCAGGGTAGGGTGGACAATTACCCACTCTGTAACCCATGTTTTCAAAATTTAAATAACAACGGTGATAACAGCAAATAGGGCGGGTCATATCATCAAATATTTTTTGTCAAAAAAAAGCACTGGGCCCTGTAAAAGATACAACACGAGGCATCCCATAGGCAGAAGTCCTGATACGTGCTTTCTCATGCAATCCGCACTTCAACTCTGGGCAGAACATGCCCATCCCCCATCCCATTCTTCTGATGGTATTCCTTTTTGCCCAACACCAGAATACCACCAGTAGATTATTTAAATATTCAAAACTGATAATTGCTGCAGGCACTGCAAAATAATTGTGATAGTATATCTCACTATTACCACTAGTAGTGAGGCCTCACTGCTCTCCCCCCTGGGGAAGTGCAGCCCTAGGTGCTGTGTAATAGGGTGTATTATAACCTTCCACTGGTGTCCATTGGGCTTAAGGAACAATCGATCAAGAGTTGCCTTGAGGTACAAACACATTCTATATTATAACAAAATCAAACCCATGTCTTTGAGCAAGTACCTTAAAAATGAAGTAAGGTACAGTCCAGCAAACCAAAAATACATTTTCAGGAACAATTCAAATTGTTTCCTGATTGCCAACATTGTGTAAGGTGAATCTAGAGTGTGGAATTAAACCTATTACAGGCTTGTATATAGTAGTCCTTATTGAAACTTTGTGAGATCTAAGACTAAATAACACTGAAGGTCTCCATGTGGATCCAACTCGGGTGTTTTTGATCCATGCTGGATGGGCAGACGAATAAGCTAGGCCTAAGAATTGGCTGCATGCTGAATCAGTGGAAGTCTGTTCTAAGCCTAAAAATTAACAAAATGATTATGAATCACTCCTCCTGCCTCAATCCAATTGAGAAACCAATGAAGCTGCTTTGTCCATAAGGAAGTATTTGCTATATAAAGAGACCTGATTACTGATTACTAATGTATTCTAATGTATTCCTTTTAGAAAATATAATGCTACTTTTGTGTTAGTGGGCATTT
The DNA here is from genome assembly GCF_035084215.1 of Heptranchias perlo. NCBI lineage: Eukaryota > Metazoa > Chordata > Chondrichthyes > Hexanchiformes > Hexanchidae > Heptranchias > Heptranchias perlo. The sequence continues at coordinate 23,487,515 of NC_090350.1, forward strand.
ATACCACAGGTACCTGCTTAGAACAATATGGAACTGGCAGAATCAAGTTACACTGCTAACTGTGCATCGTTACCGAGTCAGGAAAATATGAAGACTATCAGCTGTCTGCTAACTTTGAAAAGGTTAATGATGAACTTTAAAAGTATCTAGAATCACCTAAATTCAGTTCAGATGACTTAACACCTGAGTCTTATCATTTTGCATTGATATGAAGTGAAAACCACTTTGTATCAACACAAAGTGTGAAAAGTAACTGGCCTACAAGATGTTTCTGCTCTGACTTGAATTTCTTATACAAACTGGGTGCTGCTATCTGCGCAGTTCAGTGATGTCCATATCCCTGGCGCCGTGAATGAGCAACGGAGGAATGAGCTTCATGAGATGGATGCCAGTAAAGCTGATGTTCATCCAACAACTTGAGTCTCTCGAACCTACAAACTCATGTCATTTTCAGTCTGTTTTATTTGGGAATTTTGAAATTGTGAATAATTAGTTGTGGGCTACAGCACATTTAAGGACATGGCAGCAAATGCCATTCTGTGATGCCTTTCTGCAGATTAGGGCCTGAAATAAAGTCATGGGGATAAGTGTGTTTACTGCCTCTGCCAAAATGGCACAGATGGGAATCTCAGGCAAACTTATTAAGCATCCTTGCACTAGTATCTTATGACATGGTTTCAGGGCCTAAAAGAAGGGAAGCCTGCAATTTAAAAAAAAGACAAAAAGGGAAGTTTCCACAGCTGGTTCTGGGTATTAGGTGTGAATAGTTAAACAATTGCTTGCTGGTGCTCTGGTATAAATGCCAGAAAATGCTTACAGCAAGGGAAAGGCATAGGTGGGAAGTGGCTAAGTGTGAGCTGGAAGGAAAGAAAGAAGGAACTTGCATTTATATAACGCCTTTCACAACCTCAGGCGATCCCAAATTGCTTTACAGCCAGTGAAGTACTTTTGAAGTGCGGTCACTGTTGTAATGAAGGGACCGCGGCAGCCAATTTGCAAACAGCAAGGTTCCACAAACAGCAAGGAAATAAAATTACAGCTGGTTCCTTTTGTCCCACAAATGCCATTGGAACACATGATTGGAGTACTAGCACCCTTACAGGGACAAGACTGCTGTAATTTGCAAGATGAAACAGTCCATTTTTGTAACAATCAGTCCTGCACCTTGGTGTTTAAGGCACCCTCATGTCCTGGAAAGGATAAATGGGCATTTTCAGTCAGTGATTCTGCCATGCCCCTCCCCACCTCCCCTATTCTATCCCCATAGGCAGTAATTCATCAGCATCAGTATAGATGCCAGTGGAACACTGCTATTGCCACCAGATAGCCGACTGATGTAAATTGGACTGAAGAATTAGCATTCAATAGAAGATCCAGCCCATTGTGTTTCAAGTAAGTTAAGTCACAGGGGGTGGCAGGACTCCAGAAATAATCTGCATTGGTCACTTAGAGCTCCCCTAGTGGCAGAAGCTTTGAATGTAGCACTGATCCCAGGTTATGTTGACCTTTCTTAACTATGTTACATTTGCTACAAAATTATAAATAATCTTTAACATTTTCTTTAACTTCTTATAAATATAACTCTGAAGGGAAGGGCAATACAAAGTCTAACTTTTAAAAATAATGACTGAACAATAACGTGAAGGTAAAGAGGTATTTTGTGCAAATCCTGGATCGAACAACTTAACCAAAAAGAAAGAACATGCATTATTTATATAGCACCTTTCACATCTTCAGAACATTCCAAGGTGCTACAGAGTCAATTAATTATTTTTGAACTGTAGTCACTGCTGTTTTGTAGGCAAATGCAGCTGCCAAGTTGTGCACAGAAAGGTCCCACAAACTGCAAATGAGATAAATGACCAGTTAGTCTGTTTTGGTGATGTTGGTTTGAGGGATAAATCTTAGCCAGGACACTGGGAGAACTCCTGAATTTCTTTGAATAATGCCATGGGATCTTCTATGTTCACATGAACAGGCAAAATCCCGGTTTAATGTCTCATCTGAAAGACGGCACCTCCAACAATGAAGCATTGCTGAAGAAGCCCTAAAATAAATGTAACTTAAAAAAAATTCCTTCACTTTTACAGTAATGAAATAAAGTTGAAACATCCAACAGAGAATTTAATCAGTTTCTGATTTGTCAGGGAGTAGAGAAATATGTGTGTGGAGCAGCAATGATAATGAAAACAGTCAGATTGGGTTCTGAAGCAGAGTCTGTATGATGGGATGAGCTGGGGAAGGAATGAACTCAGTCTCATTTGTGCTCTTAACTGCACATATTCACTAACTTATTCATGGCATGTGACCCAGAAGTAAAACAGTATTAAAAAAAAACATGGTGCAACCTAACGTATAAATTCATGTTAGGCTAAAAAGAAAAGCATAAAGACTGTAAATCTAAAATAAAAAGAGAAAATGCTGGAAATATACAGCAGGGCGATCAGCATTGAAAAGAGAAAGAGAGGTTAAGGTTTTGTTGAGACTCTTCGTCAGAGCTATGAACAAGATGTCTCCCGAACAATGTAAACTATTTAGCCTGAAAATTATGCATTGACATATTGTACAATAGCTTTTTGTATCAGATTGCTTTTTCTGCTATCCGACAGCATTGTTAACCCATTTAATTTAAACAGATTAGCATCTTGGTCATAATAGCCGACAGAGGAATTTGGTTCATTCAAGACAGAATTTGTATGATCATATTGCCCAACATAACTTCCCTCAGGCTCATTTGAGTTAATGCTGTTTCGGAGACATTTTGTTCAAGCCTAAATATACACGGATGGCAGTGAATGGGTTAGAGTTAAACTGCAGCTTTAAAAAAAGAGGAAAAAGAACAATAGCAAACATTAAGGAATGCTTTGAGGAGGTTGACTCATTTTCTGAACAGTTTTGAACTGCAGTTATAATAGGTGACATAAAAAGAAATCTACCTCTTTGGGTTAATTCACAGAGACAGCCCAAGAATCTCACGAAGAGAACATATTTAGCAATCAATCATGTCAGCAAGTGAGAACATTGAGAATAATCTTAAAGTGCCAACACTACTGTATGTAAAGTCACACTACAGGAATCCAGCAAAAGATTGGAACGGTCACATGGGCACATTCCTGGAAACGCCCTGATGTAGATAAACTGCTGCCAAATCCCAGGTTTGCTCCTCATGTAATGAGACTGGTTTAAATGCTGTCCTGACTTAATGCATAGAACAAGATTCCATTGTAATTATTACTGGATTCATATTTCAAATGTGCAGTTTTGTACCAACTGAATGGTAAACTGAGTTTGAAAAAGGGAAACTTTGAAGCCTATCCTCACGACAAAAGTTTAAGAAATTAAAAATCACGACCCTGTGAATTGATTCAGTCTCCTACCTTACTTTCAAAAGGCCAATAGTTTTGGAGAAGTAACTAAATGAGAAAGGGAAGGGACAGAATAAATTAATAATCAAACAAGTGATCATGAGATGGGAAACCTCGTCACATGCGTTCTTGTAGAGGGCTCAACATTCTTCACACACATTCTATGACAGAACATGTTCTCCATACACATTCTATGACAGCATGTTCTCCATACACATTCTATGACAGAACATATTCTTCATACACATTCTATGGCAGTACATACGAACATATGAATTAAGAGCAGGGGTAGGCTATTTGGCCCCTCGAGCCTGCTCCACCAGTTGATAAGATCATGGCTGATCTGATTGTGACCTCAACCCTACTTTCCCGTCTACCTACTATAACCTTTGACTCCCAGCCTTAAAAATATTCAATGACCCTGCCTCCACCGCTCTCTGGGGAAGGGAGTTCCACAGACTCACGACCCTCTGAGGGAAAAAAATTCTCCTCATCTCCGTCTTAAATGGAAGACCCCTTATTTTTAAACTGTGTCCCCTAGTTCTAGTCTCTCCCACAAGGCGAAACACCCTCTCAGCATCTACCCCTTCAAGTCCCCTCAGGATCTTATATGTTTCAATAAGATCATCTCTCATTCTTCTAAACTCCAGTGTATACAGGCCCAACTTGTCCAACTTTTCCTCATAAGATAACCCCCTCATCCCAGGAATCAGTCAAGTGAACCTTTTCTGAACCGCCTCTAAAGCAATTATGTCCTATCTTAAATAAGGAGACCAAAACTGCACACAGTATTCTAGACGTGGTCTGACCAATGCCATGTACAACTGTAGCAAAACATCTCTACTTTTATATTACATTCCCCTTGCAATAAAAGGCAAATAATTCCATCTGCCTTACTAATCACTTGCTGTACCTGCATTCTAACTTTTTGTGGTTCATGTACTAGGACACCCAGATCCCTCTGTACCTCAGAGTTTTGCAATCTCTCTCCATTTAAATATACTACTTTTCTATTCCTCCTGCCAAAGTGGACACGTTCACATTTTCCCACATTATACTCCATCTGCCAAATTTTTGCCCACTCACTTAACCTATCTATATCCCTTTGCAGACTCCTTATGTCCTCTTCACAAGTTACTTTCCTACCTACCTTTGTGTTATCAGCAAATTTAGCAACCATACATTTGGTCCCTTCATCCAAATCATTGATATAGATTGTAAGTAGTTGAGGCCTAAGCACTGATCCCTGTGGCTCTCCACTCGTTACATCTTGCCAACCTGAAAATGACCCTACTCTCTGCTTCCTGTTAGCTAACCAATTCTTTATCTGTGTTAATATGTTACCCCCTACACCACGAGCTCTTATTTTGTGTAGTAGCCTTTGATGTGGCACCTTGTCAAAAGCCTTCTGGAAATCCAAGTACACCACGTCCACAGGATCCCCTTTATCCACATTGCTTGTTACTTCCTCAAAGAACTCTAATAAATTAGTTAAACACGATTTCCCTTTCACAAAGCCATGTTGACTCTGCCTGATTGCATTGAGATTTTCTAAATGCCCTGCTATAACCTCTTTAATAATAGATTCTAGCATTTTCCATTTGACAGATGTTAACCTAACTGGCCTGTAGTTTCCCACTTTCTGTCTCCCTCCTTTCTTGAATAGAGGAATTACATTTGCTATTTTCCAATCTGATGGGGCCCTTCCAGAATCCAGGGAATTTTAGAAAATTAATACCAATGCATCTACTATTTCTGCAGCCACTTCTTTTAAGACCCTAGGATGAAGTCAGTCAGGACCTGGGGACTTGTCAGCATTTAGTTCTAAGAATTTTTCAGAACCCTTTCCCTGGTGATTGTAAATGTTTTAAGTTCCTCCCTCTCTTTCACCTCTTGATTCACGATTATTTCTGGATGTTATTTGTATCCTCTACAGTGACGACAGACTCAAAATATCTGCATGTTCTTCATACACACTCTGTGGCAGTACATAGTAAAGTGTTTTCTCCCCTTGGATGTCAATTAGATTTGACTTGAATTTTGAGAAGTATGACAAGTGTTTACCTCCCATTAGGTCCTCTTAAATACCTTTTAAAATGCTAGCAGGAATCTGTGTGAAATCCAGTGTAATAGTTCTCCCCTCCCCCAAGCCATTTAGTTTAACTTTTACTACTAAACCAGAGATCCAATAACATGATTCCATTTTGTGCTCTGGAGTACGGGCTCCCTCCCACACTACTGTGATTTTCGAGGATTTCATTTCACATCGTTCACCTGACGAAGGGGGAAGCCTCCGAAAGCTTGTGAATTTAAAATAAAATTGCTGGACTATAACTTGGTGTTGTAAAATTGTTTACTACTGTGATTAGCATGTTGCAAATTGTCTGTGGATCAAAAAAATGTCTTGCTGTCGTTGCAAGGTTTCTATACCATATAAGAAAAACTTTTGACTTTTCCACTTTCTTTTATTAGAAAAGTTAGGAGCTTTCCAAGTCTCCCCCCCCAACAAGTTAACTCCCCACGGCCACACTATTACTGGTTGCCACACTGCAACCTGAAAACATCTCTGCAGGTGCTGTTAATGTCACACCTTGATTGGTTTTGAATGGAGCCTTAGGCTGACAGTTTTCTCATCCCCCCTGCAGCTGACCCAGGTAACCAAGCCAAGACTGGTAAAACTTGCTATATTGGGGAAGCAAACAGCGAATGACACTCGAGACTAGAATGTGAACCGGGATCTCACTGAGAAGCTGAGCATAGCTCTGTAATTACTCAGTGCCCTATAATTTTCTATTATCTTTAGGGGACTGTCAACTCATCTCTCTGTGTTCGTGTCTGTTCACGGGATGAGCTTTGAAGTTGTTCCACAACACAAATTAGTCTGAAGGTGTGCAGTTTGCATCAATTCACACTGTGGCGAGCGCTTCAGCCTCGAGCATCTGAACGCAGGGGTCACAGCTTAGAAAATTTCGCTGCTACACTACGGGCAGTGTAGGAATCTGAGGTTCGCATTCAGAGATCTAACAAACACATTTCAAAACGACTGCCCTCACCTCCAGCCTGTACTTGGGTCTTACTTGTGTCCTGCAACAAAGACACATTGTTTAAAGTTTGATCCTGATCAACTCGATTTTTATCTCTGAAATAAACATTTCCGTTTAGGGATAAACTCCAATTATCTTGGTTGAAACAGTCACCAAATTACAAATAACCTGCACAAAAACTCAGAGATTAAATCACCGTCTCTGAGCCACACAGACCCGATTCGATCCCCAGTCTGTGCTGAGTTAGCTGGGGCAGCAGCAGGGATGCTGCAATTAATCGCGGCAATCCTGCAGAAGGGAAAGAAAAATCGACCAGGGTTTTCACACCTGATTGCTATCCATGAATCCCCTGCTGGAAGTGTGTGGGTGTGGTGTCGACAGGATTGTCCTTCACAGGCAGACACTCACTGTTAAGGCTCAGATGGGAATAACTGTTACTTGGGTGAAGAAACAAATTGGAACTAAAGCCCAGTAATGGATTCATGGCTTCCAAAAGAGGAGAGTAGAAAATTGAAGAAAAGGAAAATAAATAATCTTCACAAATCTGCAGAATGTTTTCAGTGATTTAGATCTGAGTTTTTTTTCTGACATTAATCTGATGTAGAAAGGCTTAGGTCATAATCTCTGCCATTCTTTCCAACAGTCATCAATAAAAGCAGAATCAGCACTCAAGATGGAAATATTGCAAAAGGCTATTAAGTTAACATTTTTCAAATGTTATAAGTTTTGGGTAAAACTAGAAATCATCCTAATTTTCTTAGCAAAAATAAAAAATAAACCTTTAATAAACTTGATGTGGAGATGCCGGTGATGGACTGGGGTGGACAAATGTACAGAGTCGTACAACACCAGGTTATAGTCCAACAGCTTTAAAGCTGTTGGACTATAACCTGGTGTTGTACGACTCTGTACATTTAATAAACTTGTCCTGATTGTAATCATCTTTTAACTTTGGTCTCACTTTCAAAATCAAGGGCATCACTGAAATTTTCCCATGTCGCATTATCCACAACAGGATCCTCACATCTCCTTTCAGTAAGGTTTAAATCCACCCCTGCTTTCAGCAACCAGCACTGGATCCTAGAAGGAAGTTTAGACAATGGCCTGGAGAATAGGAGGATCAAAGGCTTGTGATCTGTAAATGTGGCAAATTGTTGACCATAGATGTATAGGTAGAATCGTTGCATATAATTGGTAATGAGTCATCACCAAATCTGGCTATATGTGCTGTTGCTCTGTGGAATTGGGTGAATGACGGCTTAGGTAATAGATCTAGTTGTACCATGATCATCTTTCTTTATAAGGAATGGCTCCTAAGCCCATAGGAATGGCATCAATACAGGTTTCCATTGGCCTATCAGTGTTATTTGAAAGATTAGTTAGCAATTGCTTGATCTGAAGTGGGGCATGATCATTCTTGTCCTCCCATTTGAAGATGCTGCCTCTAGTTGTTAATTTTCACAATGGCCATGTAATTGTAGCCAAATTGGGAATGACACAGGAGCGGTAAGTAACCATATCTAGAAGTCTGCAGACTTCTGATGCATCACTTGGGGCAGCATTGAGGTTGACCTTCTTGAAGTTTAATGACATTCCCTGCTTTATGATGTCTAAGCCAAAATATTCCAAAATATTTCCGTAGCAAATTCACACTTTTTGCATGCTGTAAGACCATTTTCTTGTAGTCTGTGAAGAATGTTGTGAAGATACGTGCCATGTTCTCAGGGATGAGAGGCTTTAGTTATTAGGAGAGACTAGGGAAATTGGGTTCTTTCCATTAGAGCAAAGAACGTTAAAAGGACATCTAATAGAGGTATCAAAAAGTATTAGAAGTTTTGTTTAAGTAAATAGGGAAAAACAATTTCCACTAGCCATAATTAGAGTGGATAAATTTAAAAATCATTACCAAAAGCAAAGGGAGGGGTTCGGAGAATTCCTTTACACAGATGGTTGTTAGGAAACAGAATCTATAATAGCTTTTAAAAGAGACATAGATAAATATTTGAAAAATTTAAAAGGGTACGGGCGGAAAGGGCAGGGGAAGGAGACTAAGTGGATAACTCTTTCAGAGAGCAGGGAGAGGTGTGATGGGCCAAATGGCCTCCTTCTGTGGTGTATAATTCTATAATTATGATCCTATGTTCTGCTTAGTTGGTTGCCTGAATCAGAGTATCATCGCTTACATTCAAGATGCCTTGAATCCCTTCAATAACTTATCTGATGATATGCTGAAATATTTTTGCTGCTGAAAATATACCACAAGTTAGCTTATTGTATCACTTCATGCGGAGCATAAATACTGGCATGGACCTGTTGGGCCGAATGGCCTGTTTCTGTACTGTACATTCTTTGCAATTCTTTGTAAGTGTTGTAATATAGCAGCTCTCTTTATCAAAGTCTAGCTGGTGTTACCCAGATTTCATTTCCAGTTTTGAGAAAACATATGATCCATTTACTTCTGTGATAATCTCATTGAAGATTCATGCATCATGTCTTTCAAGCTAATTGTTTTGTTTGCTTCTCATGTATTGATACAATGGCATGTACTTTTAGGATCTTTATTTATTGGATTGAGCTACAAATCTAAGTCACTGTAGCATGGTGAAACGGTGGAGTCAAAGGTATGTTCTAAGTAAAATTATCAAAGGATGTTTCGAATTCTGAAATGAGTTATTACTTTGCCTCAAAAACAGATTTAAAGTACCGATGAGAAGTAAGGACTGTTATTCTTTATCTGATGATTTAATCTGGCTTCTGTCAAAATTTATATCTTACAATAAATGTGATTTTAGTTTGAGCAACACAGTCTGTCAGCTTGGTGCTTTTTTGCCTGACCCAGAGATCAGGACTGGCATTCTGCACCATTTTAAATGTATAACTCAATTGTATGCTATCCCATATACTTCATGCGTAAGGTTAAGCTTTGGTTCGTAGGAAGTGTTGACTTACCTATTGAGCATGCATTGAAGAGTATTAGGAAGAAACCTAAATCATAATGGGCAAACTACCCTTTCATTTCTGGAAGCTGAGTTCAGTGCAGCCCTGACTGATGGGATGAAAGTCTTTTCTATCTGTCGGTTGTAAAGGTTCCACTCAGGTCGCAGAATAGCTGGTGTGGGAAATGGAAAATAACAAAATGGTGTAGTATGATAGAAGTGTTCATTCTTTTGACTCCATGGAGCCTTGGGGGCCACATATACAGTTGGAATCCATGTTCCCATTAATTTCCGTATATGTCAAGATGCTGATCGTAAAATATTTTGGTTTTCTGATTGATTTATTCACCAATGAGGCAGCCGGGCTAAAAATGACCCATTCCAAACTTCAAGCCCGCAAAGCCCAAACAGGACAAACTAGTGAATAAAAAAATTATAGGTTCAAATAGGACTGGTTGCATGGATGTTAAGCACTGATTAGCAGAGGTCGAAGTCCAACCATGGTCCTGCAGTAGGGAGTTGTGGGGGGGGGGGGGGTTTTCTGAAGTTTTGACTAAAGCACTTTGTTAGTAGAACAGACTTTTGGAATGAAATTGGCCTTGTGTGGTAGTGCAAAATGGGGTGATGGTGAATCGGCCAGCCCGTTTTACACTCCGCCAGATTGTCTTTTCCATTGAAGTTTGAACTTTAAACTTTCCATTGAACTTTTAAAAAAAGTATACAGTTCAGATGAACAGGCTTTCCTGGAATCCTGGCTATCAGATAGGAATTCCGGGACAGCCTAAGAGAATGCCAGATGTTTGGCATTGACCCTATTGGCTGGTTGCACACTAAGTTTCTGGCTCATTCTTCCATCAAGAAGAATATTCCCTCTAGTTTGCCTGTGGTTTGAATGGAACCAGACATTTGCCAAAAAGTTCAGCCAGGTCCTACATGAAAATCAATGTTAAAAGTATGAATGTTACTCATGTGGCTATCATACACAGCTCTAATTATTTAAATAGATTTGCCCTCTATGGCACTCATAGAGCTCTGGCAATGCACTGACGCTGGCAATAATGGCGGGAGGTGGCATCGATAAATCTGTCCTCTTCTATGAGGAATTTTGTTAGATTTCCTAATCATAGGCGGGTGTTGCTGCTTTGATTCTTGTTCCTTTAAACGCCAACAAGCAAACAGCAGCAGGGTTGTCGCTGTGGAACATATGAGTATTTTTCAACTCTAGTGTGGCTTAGATGTCAAATGCTCTAGCAAATGCTCTGCCAGTTTTAAAGATGGCTCAATTCTGAAAAATAATTATACTGACAGCAGAAGGCCTTTCTGTGGTGACACAAATACTCAACGCTGTTGGCATTTCCAGAGGTGCCAAGTTGAAGAGATGGATTTCAGCGAGACTGTGCGCCATAGTTGACGATACCTTGACTCTCCCCCCACAACCTTGCAACACAAAAACAGACAGACCCCAGATTCTAAAACATGTTTTATTGTTAAACTGCTGACTATTATACAATGAAATGTGTTACTTTGGTATTGGCAATGCAATGTTGTCACAAGATTATATTTCCAACTACAAGCATGGAGGCGATGGATCAGATTTTTAAAAAGTCAGTGGGTCTTTGAAAATGTGAGAGCAGCTTCAGAATTATAAGACTTGCAAAAAAACAAATTCTGAGACGAGGTATACACTTCCAATCTGAGGCTACATTTTCATGTGTTTGGATGTAGAGAATTTCATGCAGCCATGTATATCCCCATTGATATGGAGCAGTACCAACACAGAGAGTTTTGGAGGTCAAATGGGAAAAAAAAACATTACAATCCATCAACACAATGCAGAGGTTAAGTTGGGAATTGTTTTCTGTCTTTCCTGTTCCACATCTACCCATTCCACACATCATCCCCAGCCAAGGTGGAAGGTGAATGGTTATTCTGCTCCTGGCCCTCTGCCAGTGCTGCTCTCTAATTGGCCATCAGGTAGGACGTGAGTGTGGTCCCCAGTGAGCCTCCCTTTGATATTTCCTTCCTCTCTCTGAGAAAGAGTTCAGTCTCTGTTTGTTGACTCCAGATAATGGTATGCTTAATACTGGTAATTCACTGAATGGGGAATTGCAGGCATGACTACCTCGGGCTAGGGCATATTGACGCTTGGGTGTGCTGTGCCATCCATGTTTTTCCCCAGTGTCTTTATGCCTCTCCATGGCACATGCTATTCTCCAGCTAATGGGATGGGCAGGCAACCTCTGCCACTTTCAGTCTTCACTCTCTCTCTAGGAGGTATACAGGAGCAGCCTAGGAATGACTCACTCGCCCCATTATCCCCTCCCTATGGGACAGTGTCAGATCTCCTATTGGTGCTTGGAATCTTCCTCTGACAATATAGCCAGGATCAGGATCCTGACATGCAGGAATTACAGATAGAAACTTATTATCTACCAGATTTCACCTTTTAAAGAAAAATCTATAATCTACATAATGGCCTAAAGTGTGAGTAAATTTATCTTCTTGACAACAATATGATTACCAGGAAATATTTATCCAAACTCTTTGTAAATTGCAGTGATGTTTTAGATGGAGTCCATTTGAAGTTGGAAGGGCAATGATAAAACTCATTTGATATGGAGATTCAGATAATTACAAGTTATAAGACAGGGATGATTCATGAGGAAATAATTCAAGAAGTGATAAATCACTTATGCTGGGGGTGATTAATCTGGTTAAACCAATGCTCCCTATGAAATTTATACATGTGTGTATTTTTACATATATATATATAAAAATAACATGGCCATCAGTATACAGTCCTTCCCCCTCCGTCCCCAGAACCCAAGGTTAAACAAGCTGCCTGAGCCCTGATCCATCTTGCTCCCAGTATAATCATATTCGTAATCAGATTTGTGCTTGGATGTATCTATGCATTCCTCACAGACACTAATCAGTCAGGATGTTCAGTAATTTCATAAAATTTATATGGGATTGCACACCTAAATGCACAATTGCATCATCATATGCGTGAACATACACCTATATGTATAATGGCTTAATAAGACGGGAATATACTTTCTTGAGAACCTAATAATACATATATCTAAGGAAACAAAAATAGATTTTTAAAATCAGCACCACCTAAAAGTTTGAAATAAAACCAGAAATTGCCAAAAATGCACAGCAGGTCAATCGGCATCTGACAGGGAGTGTGACAGACAGGCTGACCACATGTTCAGTCAGATTTTTACAATTATTTACCTTTAAGTTCACAGCATTGCATGCATTATTACCAGCCACTGCTAACTACTTCATTTGCAGTCAACTGCTAACTACTTCATTTGCTGCATGCGCTCAGGCTCCAAAAGGCTCCTCGTATTCTGAAGTGAGAGAGGAACAAACAGCAGGCATCTCCTAAAGAGTCACAGAATCCTAATGACATAATTGATCCTACTTGAGTTGCAACGTGTCATCAAACGCCTGGATCTTGAAGTAGAACCAATCAGGAGCTTTTGCTCTTCTTTCTCTGTGTCGCACATGAGAAGGTGGAGTTACCATGCGCTGCAGATTTTATTTACACTTCAAAGCCTTTTAATTAGATCTTTAATTACAGCTATTTCTCTTGGTTGGGTGCCGCCAACAAGCCATAATTTGAGAGCTGTTAGCTCTCACTCATTTTGGCTCAGAAAATGGAACCCGTTTCTGGGACTCCTTGAAAACAGATTGTGTATTTAAGGAACTGTGTGACCTTGAAAAGAACCTGACAGGACAATGGGGGTGATTTCTGACTTTAAGTTTATATATGATATAAATATTAAACACTAGAAGCAAGATACATTCAAAAATGGGGGTCCCTTGATGGGGTAAACGCACCATGTGAAACCAAACAAATTACACACCAAGGTCCTTCTACTCCATTTAAAATCTTACCATTTAAAATATATTGTCTTCCCCTATTCTCACTTCCAAAATGTATTAATGAATATTTTTCATCATGGAACTCTATTCACCACCGTTTTTGCTCACCCTGCTAGTTTATCCATGTTCTCTTGCAATCCTTCACCATCTCTGTCACAATTTCCATACCACTCCACTTTGGTGCCATTGGCAAATTTTGATATTGTTCTCTAAATTTCTAGGTAAAGATCACTTATGTGTAAAGTAAATAAGAGTGACCCCAACACAGACCTCCGTGGATCGTGACTCAACATGTCACACCAGTCTGAGAAACTTCCCTTTACCCTACCCTTTGTTTCCTGCCCTCCAACCATCTCTCTATCCATGTGCACCATTACCTTTTAAACTATTAGTGTGGTAGTTTACCAACATCTGAAATAAGACTAACTGGCTTATCACCATCTTGTTTTTGAAGAGGAGTGTCACATTTGCCACCCTCCAGTACTCTGGCATAGTTTTCCTTTCCACAGAATTTTGGAAATTTGTAGTCAAAGCCTCCACTATTTCTTATGCATTGAATGCTCTGAAAATCCATATAAATTATATCTACTGCATTTTCTTTATGTATCATCTCCATTATTTCTTCAAAGTTTGGTCAAACACGATCTGCCTTTTAGAAATCTGTGCTGACTGGCCCTAAATAAATCATGGCTCTCCAAGTGCTTGGTAATTTCAGTCCTGTATTATAAACTCCAAATGAGTTCTCTCGATTGTCCGCTGTAACTTTGGCAGAAGATCCGCGGAAGCTCTGGAAAAACTATGTAAATGGCATGAACCGATTTCTCTGGGGTTTTCGTGGTTCTTCCACTGAAGATATGGCGGAAGGTGAGGAGACCGCCTGCGGAAATTAATGGTGTGGTAGTTACTAATAACTGAAATAGGACTAAATGGCTTATCATTTCCTGGTTTGTCCCTGTCTCTTTTGCGGAGTATCACATTTTCCACCCTCTAGTTCTCTTGCACAGTTGACCTTTCCACAGAATGTTGGAAAATTGTGGTTGAGGCCTCTGCTATTTCTTCCCTAGTTCCCTCAGGATCCTCTGACGTAAATCATTAGGTCCTGGTGATTTATTTACTCTAAGTTTAACTTCTTTAGTACTAATTCTCTTTGAATAGTAACCTCCACTAACTGTTCTGCACCCACCTTTGGAATTTCCACAGTGTCATTATCCATCTCCTCAATGAAAACGGTGACTAACTACTTATTTAGTAACTCTGCTGTTCTTTCTTTTTCGACTGCAAGCTTGCTTCCTTCATCTCTCAGAGGCCCCGCCTCAGGGTGACTATCTTCTTGCAACTATTGCACCTATAGAAAGGCTTTTATTACCCCTTTGTAACAAATATGAGTAGAATAATAGCGTTACAGATTTACTCTCTGAAGACACATTACCCTTGTATTTTATATAATACTGTAACATTATTAGGCAGAATCACAGAGTACTGAGTGATCATCTCATCTGATGTCCACATGTCTATAATTCATCACATAACCTGCTACTATTTTCTACAATATACATAACTGATCATTTTTCCTCTGTTGTTACCACTCGTTAAAATAAGATTATCTGGGTTGGCTTGTGATATCACAGGATTAAAAGTTTTTTATTTGTAAAGATTGAAGGGACTAACTTGTCCCTGTCCATCCATTTGTCTCTGTACCATTTTATCTCAGATCATTTTAGATAACATGTACTAAAATTTTCGGTTTGGAATTTTGTTGATGGATCAGTTTGAGGAAATATTAGGGGGTGAAGTAGATTGTATATATTGTGGCACAATAATGCAATTAAAGGATCTACCTAATATTATAAACTGTGAAGGGAAGAGCTAATCAGTTCTTTGGATGTTGTGTCAACCCTTGTTGCAGTGTCACTGCCTTTAATCCCTTTATCAGCCCATTGAATTACTCCTGGTACTGCAGCCACTCCAAGTTGTGATGTTGATGTGAAAAGCCTCCAGATTGTAACTTGTTTAACCTATAAGGGGTTAACATATTCCTGCTCACACTTTTTTTTATCAGTGAAGACTGAAAGAACCAAAGTGTTCCTGTAAATTAATCTGTCTGTCTGCCTGGCTAGCTGTCTGTGTCCTACTGAATTGATATAAACTGTTTACTAAGTAAAGAATCAGTTTGACATTCAACCTCGATCTAGACAACAGAAATAAAACATTGGTTTTGGTGCTCATTGATTTCTAATATAGTTCAATTGTGTGTAAAATAGAATTTTCATAACATGTAGGAGCACAGCACCTGTTGTTGTGATGCCAAAAAAGCGATAACAATATGCAAGTGTGTGTGGGTGAGCGAGAGCAGGCAGGCAGAAATAATGAGAAAATGAACGAGAGAACAGATAAATTATATTTTATATTAAAGATTTTGTAAATATTTCCACTGCAAAGGAAAATGGTGCAGGGAAGACACACGTACAAAGATTGGCAAAGATCCAGAGAAAAAGTCACTAACGTAGAACACAGGTATAGAAACATTGAGACAGAAAGATGGAGAGAAAGAGAGTTGAAAACTAGAAGAGAGCAGTGCTTATGGACAGGCAGAGGCCAGACACAGGGAGGAATAAGGACAGAATATTCACAGGTGTAGACAGAGAGAGAAAGAGAGAGAGAGAGAGTGAGAGACTTACAGAAACACAAAGAGAATGGGAAGGAACACTATAGCTGAATGTTCCTCCTGGATATCCAATAAAACCAACATTATACATCACAGGATTTTTTGTAAAGTGTATTGTAATCAGAGCAACATTGTCAGGTTTATAACAACCAGATGAATGTTCCATTAAATATATAATAATCTGCTGTACAGGCAGGTCCTCCTTCCATTTCCAACATTGTAAAAGCTCCTTTGTTAATTGTTCATCCACCTCTTGTAGGCTGTTTGCAGGAGACGATGTCAGAGTTTATGTTGGATTCTTCCCATCCTTCTATTTAATAAAATCTTTCCACCAGTCGAAGTCTACTGGACACACATTTGCTTTTAGTTGTGATTAAACAAAAACTGTGAACTTGCCTAATGGCTGAGTTGCTAATGCTTGCATGTAACTGAGCCGTACGGACTACAAGGTCCCAGGTTCAATTTCTAATATTGTTGATATGCTATTGGGATGATGATAAGGACATGACAATTGACTCCCTGGGTTAGGGAGAGGAAATTCAGCCAGAGTTCCCACTTCCTACCCTGGGAAGGAATGTTTCCTCTGAGCACTATATGTAGCAAAATTGTTCATTTGAATGCATTCATAATTTTGCTGTACAAAGCATCCTAAGGAAACCTTCCCTCTTGAACACAACTTAGTGCTGTATGATAAAAAGAGTACGCATGTGAACATCGGTTGAGAACAGGGTGCACTCAGTTATGATACTTCCATAGTTGAACAGTCTGGGCATCTGCTGTCTAGGGTCACATATGAATGATGGTCCCTGGTGCCCGAAGAACTGTATCCCACTTTGGAGAGGAAGAGGGGAGCAAAATAAAAAAAAAATCACAAACTATGCTTGCTCTGGTAGCATGTATACTGGAACTGGAGCAAGAGATTATTAGCATGGTCCCAGGGTACAGGACACAGAATTGTGTGAATTATTGCAATTTTAATAATGATGGTCAATCATTCTTCATCGCTGAACAATTACTCTTCAATGCAGTCTGTTAGGGTCCTGCTCATCTCCTCCCCTTCATCCCCAGAATGAGACAAAACATTTGTCAGTGTAATGATAATGCCAACATTTGTTTAAGGAATCCTTCACATTCTTTTCATTGTAAATATATAAAAACATGCTCACAATACACTCTACTGTGTTCTACAGTATGTCATCCTTCTAAGGCTAATATTGCTGAGCTGTGCATTGGAAAACCAATACCACATCTCACAGGAGTATATTTTTTTGAAAGTTAAGTAACATAAGCTAAATGCTTCATTTTTAGTAGCTATGGTAATTATTCAACCTCCATGCTGACAGGTAAGTGCCTTTCCAGCAGCGCTTGTGGGCAGGACGAGCAGGAGTGCCTACCCCAGCCCGCCAAGCAAACCTGCTTCTATCCCCATGATCAGACGCTCTCGATCGGCTGATCCCACCCCACCCACCCCTGCAATCGGACCCCGACCCCCCATGCCCGATGTCTGACTCACCTCCCGACCTCCGTTGTCCAACTCCCCCCACCCCGTTCTCCTCCCAGCATCAGACCCTCACCACCCCCGCCCCACCCTGATCTCCTCCCAGCATCAGACCCCTCCACCGATCTCTTCCCGTCATCGGACCCCCTCCCAATCTCCTCCCAGCTTCAGACCTCCCACCAATCTCCTCCTCCCGGCCTGCGATCTTCTCCCCATCCCGCTCCCCAAGATCTCTCCCTCCCTCCTTCCTTACAGCTCCCCTGCCGTTGAATTCAGCAGGACTTCTGGAGAAACCTGTATTTCTGGGTTTCCTGGCCGCTACCTCTCTCCCTTCCGCTCCCTTCCGCCTCCCCCTTATATTCTGGGTCCTGGTGTTTGATGGAAGTGCCTGGGTTTTCGGCACATCATGGTTTCTCTCGCTCCTCATCTCTGTGCCCTGATTAGCAATACAATAAAATGGGTGATTAACTGCACGCATGAGCCTTCGCCCACCTGTTTCAGAGGGATGCCTACTCTGGAAAACTCAACAGTAATTTCTAGACATCGGACTTGAGTACATCACATGCCAGGAGACATTGGACCAATTATCCAGTCCCATTGCAGTATTAGTGAGCCCAGAATGCATTGTGCTGCACCACAGAGAACTTACCTTTTATGGTTTTGTGGAGTTTGCTTACTTTATTTTGATCTCACGTTCCCTCTGGAGAATGGCTCGGTGCATGGCTGGTATAAAATGCAAGTCAGCAACTCTTAAAGGGCTGCTTTGCACAGTTAAAGAAGGCTGCACTGTAACAAATTGGAATGATTGCAACATAACATTGATTATTGAAACAGGAACAGGACTAGGACTGCTTCTTTGGATGATACTGCTCTTAAGGTCTTACTTGAAGGAGATGCAGCAATGGAGGGTTAACCCCCTTCCCCCTCTTTCTGGAGGTGAGGGGCACACTCCAAAGAGGTCCATCATTAGGAATACCTGGCAGGGGGGTGACAGGAAGAGTAAACACATTCTTCCACATCCATAAGCTGTGGTCGCAGATGAGAAAGAATTTTTTTTGGACTCAGGAAGATTGCCAATATAAGATCATCCGCAATTCACCTGGATGAATTCCAACAAGAGCTCAGTTTCAACCTGGTGCAGCTTCATTGAGGCAGCATGCAAAACACTTGGGCAAGCTTTCAGCTCTTTAACACATGCACATGCATGCCCACGTTGCTGCAGGGCTGATTTTATTGCTGGTACATAAATATGCTTTCAAAGTCACACATTAATCTTGCACGTTAGGAGCACCAAGCACGTTGCCAAAAGGGGCTGCTTGCACGCTGCATGTTCTAGGACACCTATAAGATGGCACTGTCTCTGTTCTCCCAAATTCCAACATATATATCCTTGTGTATGCTTACATGAAAAGGTCACATAAAACATGGGAACAACAGCAGACCAGAAGGGACCCCCCAAATATTATTAACTTCTCCTGGGACCCTATACTTTTAGAGGGAATGGCAGAAGGTGGGGTCAAGGCGTCCACCAAGCTCAAGTCTAAAATCATTCTTTGATTCATCCTCACCCCACAGCAGCATAACACACAATGTTTGAAGAGTTGATTTAATGACAACTTACTAATATATATTCTTCTCCTGCTTGTAAAGGTGCCCATGAGGAGGAGAATCCAGAAGGCAATGTCCATCATTCCAACAATCAGTGTCATTCAGTGGAACAATGATAAACACCAGCTCAAGTGCATCCATTCTGGGGGATTAAACAACAACAACAACAACTTGCATTTATATAGCGTCTTTAACGTAGTAAAACGTCCCAAGGCGCTTCACAGGAGCGATTATCAAACAAAATTTGATGCTGAGCCGCATAAGGAGATATTAGTACAGGTGACCAAAAGCTTGGTCAAAGAGATAGGTTTTAAGGAGCGCCTTGAAGGAGGAGAGAGAAGTAGAGAGGCGGAGAGGTTTAGGGAGCGATTTCCAGACCTTAGGGCCTAGGCAGCTGAAGGCACGGCCACCAATGGTGGAGCGATTAAAATTGGGGATGTGCAGGAGGCAAGAATTGGAGGAGCGCAAAGATCTCGGAGGGTTGTAGGACTGGAGGAGGTTACTGGGATAGGGAGGGGCGAGGCCATGGAGGGAATCGAAAACAAGGATGAGAATTTTAAAATCGAGATGGTCCCAGACCGGGAGCAAACGTAGGTCAACTGGAGTGATGGGTGAACGGGACTTGGTGCGAGTTAGGATACGGACAGCAGAGTTTTGTAATAAGGCAAGTCATATCGCAATATATTATGCTTAAATGAAACTGATCCAGTGGTTGTATGCAGACTTTTTGCATTATGGAGAGTTTTACAGGGTGCCTGATATTTGGCTGGGGCTCTGTCGGCCCATATGTTAATCTGCCCCTAACCACATTGCAGTCAAAGGAGGCACAAGCTTCAAACAGGAGCTGCTCACAATTGGTGCTATGGCAACAACTTTAATGGGGAAAACTCCACACCTGTAGCAATACTTGCTGTTGTCAGACTGGCTCTAACATGGAATTGGGGTTTGGGGGTAAGATCAATTCTTAGAAAGGCCAAGAATAGCTTGACCTGTAAACTGGGTATAGGAACTACCACACCGGGCACTGGGATGGTTCTGCCCTTGAAAGTAGCGTGTTGTGAATTTCACTCAAGTTTCAATCCTTGAACTAAGTTTCTTTTTTAAGTGTAGAAACAATTGGTAAAATTATGACATCAGCATTTTCCCAATTGCACGTCTCTTTTGACACCTGTTAAATGGGGTGCATGGTGGAGACAAAATGAAGGAATTACAACATGTAAATATTTTTTATAAATTGTTGCAGATACACCGATTCTCACTGTACAAAAGGTTAATATATTTAGAGTTAGTCTTCCTTCTTCCTGAGCCGCTGAAAGGTCTTAATAACCAGAAACATTGTCCATTTCTTCTGTCATCCCTTTGTTACTTACTTCAGTCATTCTACACAACATTAAGTTCAGAGTTTGTTACTGGGGCACAGATGGAGGAAAGCAGGTCAGTGGCCCCCCCAGGACTGGTAGGAAATGATTGACAGCTGTGTGCTAAGTTGATTTTGGGTAATTAATGTATTTTTCTGGCACTATAACAACAAATTAAAATTTATCAGGACAATATGTGGATAGGTTAGATTTTTTAGATGCATCTGGGTCCTAGTGCCCATCTGATATTGAGATTGCAAATCCTGGAATATAAAGATGATTGAAAAAGTGCAGATACCTGTCACAACGAAGCAATTGTTGAAGAGATCACCTGGAACCTAACTTGTCATATGATCCTAGTTGTTTTTCTGAATGCTTCGTCTTTGTCTTCGCACCACATAAATGCCAAGTAATGACCATCTCGATTAAGAGAAAGCCCCTCCAACAGCAATGCCATTGCCAAGTTCCCACCAACAACATTTTAGGAGTCATCCTTGACCAGAAGTTTAATTGGAGTAGCTATATCAACACCATGGCGACTAGAGCAGGGCAGAGGCTGGGTAATCTGCAACAAGCGACTCACCTCCTGACTCCTCAGGCCCTCTCCCTCATCTACAAGGCTCAAGCGAGGAGTGTGATGAAACACTCAATATTCGGCTGGGTGGATGCAGCCACAACAACATTCAAGAAGCTCAATGCCATCCAGGACAGAACAGTTTGCTTAATTAAGACGCCTGGCACTGGACAATAGCCACCCCTTCCATCACCAGTGCACTGTGCCTGCAGTATTTACAATCTGCAGGATGCACTACTGCAAATCGCCAAGGTTTCTTTGATAATACCTGCCTCCCCTGAAAACCCTACCGCCAAGAAGGACAAGAGTAGAAAAGTTCACTTCCAAGTCACACATCATCCTAGATAATAGCCTAGAATTCCCTGCCAGCACCATCGTGCGAGTGCCATCACCACAAGGACTGCAGCAGTTCAAGGTGAAGCCCCAGCATCACCTTCTCAGAGCTAGTAGGGATGGCCAATAGAGGCAGACTTCCAGCATCGCCCATATCCAGAGAACAAATAAAAGGTGCCTTATCTGCTAGACCAAACTCCGTCATCATTTTTCACATGGAAAGCAGCCAACTTCAATGGAAAAGAAAATCAGACAGGGTGTAAAACAAGCTGTCAATTCGCTATTGACTGTTTTGCGTTACCACCAAAGTACCATTTCACCCCTGATGTGCCTTAAGGCATAAACAATGTAGCCCAATAAAATGGACCAATACACTATCCGCACCTTTGCCCTCCACTCTACCAAGATACCAATTCAGTCTTCTGCTGCTATCTTATTCTGTCGCATCTCAACTGACCCCTTAGGACACAGTTGAAATAAAATAAACTCATTTTATTTATCCTAATGGTTTGAGGTGCATGTGCGCTCATTGTGGCTTACACTGATACTCCCCTTCACAAAGGTGTGTGATATGTGTTCCCTACTACTATGTCTAAATGATTCTGCAGTGGGAGGAGGAAGTGTGGTGCTGGCTGCTGAATGAGTATCTTAGGTCGGAGATGGCCCTGTACCTCCATGAGAAGGTCATATATTGTCACGTCACAAGTCCTTCGAACAGGGCAACGAGGAGGGATGGATGTGGTGTCTTTCATCAATGGTAACTCCTGTCATCCCCCTGCTGCCGGGTATTCCCTCAGCATGTCCAGTCATTGTGTGAGAGCTGACTTCTGGATGGCAATAAGGTCATTGAAACTTTGCATGATGGCTCTGTCAATTCAATTCCCAGAATGTTAAAACTGGAAAACAGTGACTGTTCTATATTAGAGCTCAAGAGGTCTATAGTCCCAGTCAGAGTATTCATTAATAAAATTGGATTAGGTTTAGGACCTCAGTGACGAGGGGCTGTGCTGCAGATGGCCCCAAAGTGGCCAGAAACTCCATGGTGGAATGCAGTTAGACAATCATGTGTCACTGAGATTTCATAGTGGGCCCATCTGTAGTTATGCCTAGACTTTGCAGGTTGCTTTGCACACACTAAAAAGACTGCGTGAAACACTCATGTGCAGGTACGAGAGTGTGTGGTCCTAATCCCTGCGCTCAGCAGCTAAAGGAGGATTCGAGCTAGCTAAACGGCTGCAGAATTCTGCTCTTCCACCGCCACCTTCGTTTGTTCCTCTTCACTCAACCAATGTTCCCTCCTAAAACTCACTCCTTTAGAAATACCTCTAGACTTGGCTATTCCAATGCTCTCCTGGCCAGCTGCCCATCTTCCACCCTCTATAAACTTGAGCTCATCCAAAACTCTGCTGCCCATGTCCTAACTCTCACCAAGTCACATTCACCCATCACCCCTGTGCTCGCTGACCTACATTGGCTCCCGATCTGGGAATGCCTCGATTTTAAAATTCTCATCCTTGTTTTCAAATCCCTCCATGGCCTCACCCCTCCCTACAACCTCCTACAACCCTCCAAGATCTCTGCACTCCTCCAATTCTGGCCTCTTGCGCATCTCCAATTTTAATCGCTCCACCATTGGTGACCATGCCCTTCAGCTGCCTAGGCCCTAATCTCTGGTGCAGATTATTACCAAGTCCCAGTGTTCCATCTTACATGGTAAATAATGTTATTGTCAGGTTTTTACTGGTAATACACACCTGACGTACATTTGCTGCAGTGCAAATAACCGGATTCACTACAGTATATTTCATACTGTATTCCTTCAAAAAGTCCTTCAATGTTATGGTCACCCAAATTTTGATTTGTGTCTCATTCATTACATAACCTTTCAATAATTGCCGGTAAACAGAGTTGTTACAAGCATACTTTAGAGTGATAAATTTTAGAAGTGTCATGCTATGCTTTGTTCACTGATGACCTAGCTTTTAGATTGAGTCTCATATTCAAGCTTTTGGCCTCATGAGGAATTGAGGACTATAACTTGAAGCCTTGTAAATATAACATTAATACTACAGTCATTCTAGAATCCAATCTGGTTTTTAGAAGCCACCTAACTCAGAAGCTCCCCAGGCTTCATGTTCTGAAGATAAAGAATGTAAGAATAATAATGTAAGAATGAGAACCAATACATTTTCAGGGTTCACCGATATCAGGGTTACACTGTCCAACTCTGTATTTTCCCTCTAGTTGCAGGTAAGATCATCTCAATGTCTCAGTGCAAGAGAAACACATGAAGGAGAAAATTAACCTTAATTTGTGGATAAAAAATGATGAAAAGTTGGAGGGAAAAAAGTTTAAGAACTCCTTAAAACTATATTTTATGTAGTTTTTGTTTCATTTGTTGTACAAAATATTGAGCAAAGAGGTTCCTTCCAATGGCCCCTCACTTCCACCCCTCCCAGCTGATACTGTCATCATTGCAGCACCAATGGAATTGGCCATTTATCAGTGCCAGTCAAAAAGCAACTGGCCTTAATGTATTCACATATTACATTGTATTCACTATTCTGCATTCCCACCGAGTGTAAGGATAAACCCAGCAACTACAGGCCAATCAGTTTAACCTCGGTGGTGGGGAAGCTTTTAGAAACGATAATCCGGGACAAAATTAATAGTCACTTGGACAAGTATGGATTAATAAAGGAAAGCCAGCATGGATTTGTTAAAGGCAAATCGTGTTTAGCTAACTTGATTGAGTTTTTTGATGAGGTAACATGGTTGATGAGGGCAATGCGGTTGATGTGTATATGGACTTTCAAAAGGTGTTTGATAAAGTGCCATATAATAGGCTTGTCAGCAAAATTGAAGCCCATGGAATAAAAGGGCAGTGGCAGCATGGATATGAAATTGGCTAAGTGACAGGAAACAGAGAATAGTGGTGAACGGTTGTTTATCGGACTGGTGGAAGGTATATAGTGGTGTTCCCCAGGGGTCGGTAATAGGACCACTGCTTTTTTTGATATATATTAATGACTTGGACTTGGGTGTACAGGGTACAATTTCAAAACTTGCAGATGACATAAAACTTGGAAATGTATTAAACAGTGAGGAGGATAACAATAGACTTCAAGAGGACATAGACAGGCTGGTGGAATGGGCAGACACATGGCAGATGAAATTTAACGTAGAGAAGTGTGAAGTGACACATTTTCACAGGAAGAATGAGGAGAGGCAATATAAACTAAATGGTACAATTTTAAAGGGGGCGCAGGAACAGAGAGACTTGGGGGTACATGTGCACAAATCTTTGAAGGTGGCAGGACACGTTGAGAAAGTGATTAAAAAGCATACAGGATCCTGGGCTTTATAAATTTTCACATCGTTCACCTGACGAAGGAGGAAGCCTCCGAAAGCTTGTGAATTTAAAATAAAATTGCTGGACTATAACTTGGTGTTGTAAAATTGTTTACAATTATAAATAGAGGCGTAGAGTACAAAAGCAAGGAAGTTATGTTGAACCTTTATAAAACACTGGTTCGGCCACAACTAAAGTGCACTTTTATTCCATGGGCTTCAGTTTAGTGTAAGTAATGGAAGTATTGTGTCCATTTCTGGGCACACACTTTAGTAAGGAAGTGAAGGCCTTCGAGAGGGTGCAGAAGAGAATTACTAGAATGGTTCCAAGGATGAGGGGCTTCAGTTATGTGGATAGACTGGAGAAGCTGATGTTGTTCTCCTTAGAGCAGAGAAGGTTAAGAGGAGATTTGATAGAGGTGTTCAAAATCATGAATTGTTTAGATAAAGGAAATAAAGAGAAACAGTTCCCATTGGCGGAAGGGTCGAGAACCAGAGGACACAGATTTAAAGTGATTGGCAAAACAACCAAAGGCGACATGAGGAAAAATGTTTTTACGCAGCAAGTAGTTATGATCTGGAATGCGCTGCCTGAAAGGGTGGTGGAAGCAGATTCAATTGTGGCTTTCAAAAAGGAACTGGATAAATACTTGAAGGGAAAAAATTTGCAGGGCTACGGGGAAAGAGCGGGGGAATGAGACTAACTGGATTGCTCTTACAAAGAGCTGGCCCGGGCTCGATGGGCCGAATGGCCTCCTTCTGTGCTGTAACCATTCTATGATTCTGTGATTCTATATGGTGGACATGTCTTGTGCAGGATTTTACCTTCAAACATCTGTGCATGTATAAGACATGATGATGTGTACATTGTTGTTTCTGAACCTGCTATCTTTGTAGATTTTTTTAATGGCGTCTGTCAATTGCTACTTCTGACATTCTGTCAATGACTACTCCATGATTCTTACCATCACAGCTTTTTCCTGCTTGGAGCCCAGGGCTCACTGAGTAAGCCCAGTGATAATTTTTCTTTAACAGGATGAGGAGCTCTGCCTCTACAAGCTGTACCACCAGTGACTGACTGAGAACTGATGAAACCCATTGATAGGTTAAGATGCTTTTTATGGGAGGTAAGTGAGGTTTCCTTGGGGTCAAGTTAGCTCTAAAATGATATGCTTGGAGATGGGAGGTCAGAACTGAGTCACTCCTTTGTGGCCGACTCAGTGATCTGATACTTGACCAAGGCAGGACCACAGTACTACAATGACCAACCAGCTAGCCTAGCTCATTGATGGGGGCTGAAGGGGTAGTCTTGGATTCTTCTCACACAGCTCCGAATAGCCCTGCACGTCAATGTGCTAATGGGTAAAGTGATCCTAACTGGACAAGTAGCAAGAAGCTTACCAGTAAGTTGCATGGTTTAGTTGGCTAAATTCCAGTAGAATCCCTGTGCACACTTGGGGATCCTAAGTCTTGGCTTTTGCCAGCTTTTGTCCTAAGTTCTCTGGCCATAAGTAACATAAGAAGAAAAGAAGTTAAGATGAGAAAAACTAAGTGGGGATAGAATGTGCATTCTGTA
Organism: Heptranchias perlo; assembly: GCF_035084215.1. NCBI lineage: Eukaryota > Metazoa > Chordata > Chondrichthyes > Hexanchiformes > Hexanchidae > Heptranchias > Heptranchias perlo. The sequence goes on from NC_090350.1 coordinate 23,513,723, forward strand.
TCAGGCGCCAGAAACTCGACACATGTGGACTTTTCAGTGGTTTAGTTTGGGAGCTCTTAAGCACGATGATGAATTTCCATGCATGACGACAAGGAAAGGAACTTTTATGTTGATAGTGTGCTTCCGACAATAAATATAAAGCAGATAATACCCTCGGATGGTGCCTGGGAACCATCATTTCATGAACCGGGAAGCAGATGTCAGCAGGCACCTTTCTATCGTCCTTCAATGGAGATTTGAAGTGCAATTGAAAGGGGAGAGTGGCATTTGGAGGTTGCAGGTCGTATTGGAGTGTTATGTCCTGGAGCACCTGTTTAAGGTGATTTGACATTAACGGAATGTGGTGTCTGTGGATGCACAGTATTTATTGTCGTCAACAGCACAAATGATCCAAGCTCTGCAGATCCGGAATCGGAAACCCACATTTTCATGGGTCTTGTGAGCTGTTGTCAAACTTAAAATGCAGAGTTGGAAGACCTCCCATATAACAAGGTCTCTGGGGTTGATTAGTAGGGTGGAAGGAGAAAAAGTAAAGAGAGTGGTAGATGCAGATCTTCCCTGGGAACACTTAACATCATTTAAAAAGGTATAAAAGTGTCTTTTAGGACTGGATTGTCAGGCAGGAGTGAGACTCAGGCTTAGACTGGGACTCACATATGCCATCCCATAGCACCAGTGGACAGACTGGGACATGTCAAGGTCACAGCACCTGGCAAAAGGGAGATGGGCTCCTAACAGCTAAAGACTTGTGGATCAAAATGACAATTATTGTTCTGTTAACACTGAATTGGGAGATGTTTCAATTTTCTATTGGTTGCAATTCCTAATTTAATATTAGAAAAGTGAATTCATTTTTGAAGCTTGTGTATGACAGGTTATTTGTGTGGTTATTTTCAAGTGATTGAGAGTTATGGCTGTATGTCCTTACCCAGATTTTTCAGTGTTTGGTGCTGTAAGGTATTCAGGAAAGTAAAAATATTGGGCTGCTCCCAAGACCATGTCATGGAATCGACACAATGAGGGTTCACATCCATGCTCCCCTCCAGCAAGTTCCTTGTAAACTTTAAATGATCCGTTGTTAAGTAGAATAAGAAAAATGCACAAAACTAGAGGACTTTTAATCAAATATCATCAGAACTAAAAAACACCGAAATCTTAGTTTTGTTCTATATCTTTTTTATTCGACTACTAAAATGTTACCTGCATTAAGTGTATTACATAGATAAAAAATTACACCAAAATATAGGGGATCACCCAGGTCCATTTCTTTAATGACATCAGATTATTAGCAATTAATCTCTCTGATGACGGGAGCTCCTATAGAGCCCTGATTTGGAAAGAAATATTTGCGGGGGGCGGCGGGGGGGGCGGTGTGAGAGGGCCGCCAAGAGTGTGCAGTGAATGGTGAATTGTGACAGGCCAGGATTACCCTGTCACTCCGTGCTTCATTAAACTGGTAATAATAGAGGTATTGTCAATGACTGAGTACCTCTGACCTCGACAATGAGGACAGGCAGCTGATGGCTGCAGCTGTTTCCAAACACACACACACCCTATCGAGTTCTAATCTGTCATCAACAATGCTATTTAACCAAAAAACTTCAGCGTTTAGAAAAAGAGGCTAATGCTTCGAGACCCAATGAATTTAATGTGTTTAATAGAATTAAGGGGCACAGTCACACGAGCGTTTAGTTTGACTATTGAATCATTTAGCCTGGCACTCTCTTAAACCAAGTGCCTTCTCCGGTCTCCATTAACCTGACCTCGGATTTCCTCATCGTTTGTGAATCAAACATATGGTGCTGATTACAAGAGAAAGCTAGGCAGCAAAGGCCAAGTATTACTGGTACAGAAGAGCTGGATCTTTACAAAAAGTAAAGAGCTGTTAACTGTTTGAAAGCTGAAGAACTTTTTCAAAGTTTGTCAGAAAGGAGTTTACATCACTTAATTTTTCCACTGTATCAGTCTGAAGGGATATTGTAGAGAATACAGAGTAGAAGTATTGTGGAATAGTAAAACAATCACTATACTTGTAGTCAGTGAATATCTCATCTTTATTTTAAAATGCTACTTCCGGTCTGTGCTTAGTTAATTGATATCATCCAGGGCAGCAGTTGAGTTGCTACAATTGTCCTCAGTGGCACTGACTAGGAAGGGGAAACATCTTACTCCCCATTGCTATCTAGTGACGTCTAGTAGTGAGTGTGCATGTGGACATTAGGCAAGGACATGTTTGGGTTCATCTGCAGCACCCTACACAGGTTAATATCTTGTCAGCATTCACTGTCTAGGCTCACATTTGATGGTTGGCCTCTAGGGCGAGTTAATGGAGGACTGCTGGCCCCCATAGAACTGTACCCCAGCAAGAGTCAGCACCTTCCCACTAGGAAAGGAGAATGCTAGAACAAAACAAGAAATGCAGCTTTATCCTGCTGCAAAGGTTTTTCCAGTTGGGGCTGCTTGAAGTAAGCTGATGGAATCACGTCCTTGGAGTTGCACCTACATCCATGGTGACACAAAAAAATTGTCTTCATGCAATAGTTTGCTACATTTGATAGCAAATCAAACCAGACGCAGTGAAATCACATATGGTCAAGTATTTATGTGGATTATTAGCATTGTAAAGATGATGTAGAAAGCACTTCATGGTAATTTAGTAATGCAGCGAATGAGGTTGAGTGAATTGTCTGGTCGAAAATAGTTTGATTTTCCCACCTTCACCATTCAGAAGCTCTTTGTTTCATTTTGACAAATACTATTCTGCTAACACTGTGAATTGGGAGATGTTTCCATTTTCTAATAGTTGCAATTCCTAATAGCCAATATTAAAGTAAAGAAACTCATTTTTGAAGCTTGTGTGTGACAGATTATTTGTGTGGTTATTTTCAAGTGATTGAGGATTGTGGCTGTTTGTTCTTACCCAGGTTTTTCAGTGTTTGGTGCTGTAGGGTATTCAGGAAAGTAAAAATATTGAGCTGCACCCTCAAGACCATATTCCCACCGTCACCATTCAGAAATTCTTTGTTTCACCCCTTTGTTCTTCTTCTGAAGGTAATGACTCTTGCTGGGCAAAGTGACCATCAGTGTCTGAGTCTTGGAGCAGGAGGGCTGGGCAAATCATCTAACATACTGGCCCCTAACACACTGAAGCGTCCCAACTGCTGCCCTAGCTGAGATCAGCTAACTTAGCACAATCTGGAGATCAAACCTGGGACCATCCTGGCCTGTGTAACTCAGCTACTGAATGGACAAAATCGCAGAGCCATTGGGGAAATCTCTTTGTTACATTTGCATCACTCGTCATGTCTTGAATAAGGTTGAAAAATTATGAATATATTCTGTTTTTGAAGGAAATTGTAGTTTGTAGAGTTGAATCAGCTAGTGTCATCTCTGTGATGAGCCTTCTCAAGTCAATAGACATCAGAAAGTAGAAACATCTGCCCTATTTATATAACTAGTGAGAAATTTGCTGTTGACTGTTTTAATGATCCTCTCACTGGATGATATGATGTGATACAATGATAGAGGTCACCTTATTTGTCAAGAATATGAAATTTATCAAATACTAAAACCAAAAGCTAGAAATTACTGTTGGAGACATTAGCGGATGGATAAAAATAACCAGGTTAACACATCTGTTGAAATAGCGGACTGAGAAATATTGGACGTTCGTCCACTAGTATAGCTGCTAGATAGTTCCAGCCTTAAGTCGAAATATTAATAATCGACCAAAAAAAGGCTGATTGTGTTTGTAGGGTGCTGACAAATTACGGTTTAAAAACTAGTTGTCAGAATCAGTTAGCGTCAGATATTAAGGGATTAAGTTTTCTGTCAGTGGAAATTTCTTGGAAAATAATTGTAAATTCAAAAATAGCTAACATCAACTACATGTAAATAGATTGGAATAATGACTTTCACATTTTGCTGCTTTAATTCAAAACAGTCGATAAAGAAACTCGCACCAATCATTAGTCTGATTCCAGATTCATACGAATGGCAACAATAAAAATCAGAGAAGCACAATTTGAACAAAGTCGACACAGCTACAACACAGTTCTTTTTATAATGTGCAATCTAAAGAAAACAGATTGATTGCCACTTAGTACAAGGCTCACAACTGCTACTAATATCCTCAAAGGGTTAACCCTTCGAGGAATAAACATGCTTTGCAACTTCTCTCTTTTTTTCCATCACAAAATAGATGAAAATTACAAATCATACTTGGCATCATATCAAAAGCTTTGGTGGCTTGTTTAAATGATCTCAGATACGCTTGTTATGTTCTTGTTATGCGTAAATGCCTTTGCAGCCCTCAAAGGAAGAGGGGTTTTAGGAATATTAGTACACATGTTGCAATAACCATGGATACTTTTTAATAGGATTACAATGAGATAAAGTTACTAATTTTTGATAAATGCGAGGTCAAATTTAGTCTTAAGCTCCAAATTTCTCATTATTTTTGAAGTTAAGTGAATAAAACGTGACCCTCGTGGAGTTTTAGAGGTAGAAATTGGCCTCGGGCAGTAGTGCAAAACGGCCTGTATCGCAGCAGTTGTCTGTTATACACCCCGCCTGATATCCAGGTCCACTGACTTCAATAGAACTGAATAGAACTCAGTCATCACTCCTGTCCTTGCTAACCTCTCATTGGAACCAGGTCTTCCAACACCTCCCATTAAAATTCTCACCCCTCCCTAGCTCTGTAATCTCCTCCAGCGCTACAACCCGCTACTCCGACTCTGGCCTCTTGCGCATCCTCCAGGTGGCCGTTTCTAATCTATAAAATTGTAATTGTCTTTCACATTGCAACAGTCATTTTAATCACTGAATAATCAAATCTTATTTCACACTAGTATGAAAGTTTTAAATTTCTAATGTTTCCTGTTTTTTGGCTCATTCTGTGTGTTAAATACATAAAATGATGAGTGTACGTTGATGATAGCGGTGTTGCATCTGCAAAGTCACGAGTCCATAGCAGTGATTTAGCAAGAGGAAACAATGGGGTAGATTATCTTCCTCACTGCCTGGGCGGTAATGTGTTGGGGCGAATTGCCCACCCTTTAAAGAACCTGCATTATTTACATTCTACTGATTTCAATGAAATGAAGATCAGGCGGGATCTAGAAAGGGCGTTTAATCCACCCTGCCAAATTACAGCGCGGGCTGCAAAGGCGAAAATCTACCACGCATTTAATCCTGTATTTAACGACTGATCTTCACCATTAAATGCTGACTATTCACCTATAAACCACTGACTTATTTACAGAATTAAATCAGAAAGCAATGGAAATTTAAGAGTTAACATTTTGGGTGTGACCAAGTTCTGATGAAAGGTCCCACCATAATGTTAACCTATCTTTCTTTTTCAGATGTTGATTGACTTACTGTAGATTTGCACTTTTTTTAAACAGCCCTCTACACATTTTAATGTTTCGAAAGATTTGAAGACGCAAGAACTGATTTAATTACAACTTTATCGTGTAATGTCAACCAATGGAGAGTATCCATTCTCTGCAGGAGATTTTCTTCCTACTGCAATATTACAGGTGTTACATTATATCATTTGCAATGGAATAGCCAATCAATTTTCAGATTAGGAGTAGTTTTATCTTTCTGCATTGGTCTAATGACCAAAAGGAAAGATTCGGAAAAGTTTATTTCCTTAATGATAAGATATCTTTATTTAATGACAGAAATATTAGAAAGATCTTAGCTATGATTATAGGTCATCAACTCAAATTCTAAAAGGTACCTGGTGATGGCCAAAATTGCTATGTAATTGGCCCACAATGGCATTAAAATAATATATTTTTTAAAAATATGTATCCTCTTTACTGCTACTCTTACCCACTACGTTCACTAAAATTCTCTTTATTCGCTGCAGCATTCAACTATGCAACAAGTGACTGTAATTCAAAAGTAATTCTTTGGTTTAAAGTGCTTTGGGGAGGCAATATAAATGCAAGTTCTTTCTTTATATGGGACTAAACACTTGAAGGCTGAATTTTAAACAAATGTGTTGTACTTTAATATCCAGTGGCACAACTGCCCGGCAAGAAGGTGATAGTGTCAATGGCTATCACACTGTATCATAATGTGATCACACTGGAACACTAGATGAAGTCCATTAATGTATAAGGCTATAGCCAACGTCTTTATTCACTTGTATTCACTATTCTAGCAGATGACTGTTGCAACATTCAGCATGCATCTTGTATACAATCACACACTATAGTATCCAATGTGAACCCAAACACACTCCATGCCTCACGATATACAATAACAACTTGCATTTACATAGCACCTTTAACATAGAAAAATGCCCCAGTGAAGAGGCAGAGGGGCTTAGGGAGGGAATTCCAAAGCATGTGTTCTCGATAGCTGAAGTTACAGCCACTATTGATGTGTCGAGGAGAGAGGGGGGGATGCACAAGAGGCCAGAGTCGGAGTACCAGGTTGTCGCGCTGGAGGAGGTTACAGAGATAGGGAGGGGTGAGAATTTTAATGGGAGGTGTTGGAAAACCAGGTTCCAATGAGAGGTTAGCAAGGGCAGGAGTGGTGGCTGGGTGGCACTTGGTGTGGCATAGGATATGGGCAGCAGTTTTGGATGAACTGAAGTTTACAGAGCATGAAGGATGGGAGGCCAGCCAGGAGAGCATTGGAATCTAGTCTGGAGGCAACAAAGACATGGATGAGTTTCCGCAGCAGATGGGTTGAGGCAGGGACGAGCGGAGGTGGTTGATATTATGGAGATGGAAGGAGGCGGTTTTTGTGACAGAGTTGGAAGCTCAGCTTCGGTGGAATAGGACGCCGTGGTTGCAAACAGTCAGGATCAACCTGAGGCAGTGGCCGGTGGAGGAATTGGTACAAAGTGTCGGAGTTTGTGGCAGGGGCCGTAGTCAATGGTTTCAGTCTTCCCCATGTTTAACTGGAGGAAATTGCAGCCATCGAAGACTGGATGTCGGGCAAGCAATCAGACAGCACAGAGGCATGTGGAGAGGTAGAGCTGGGTGTCACCACTGTACATGTGGCAGCTGACCCTATATCTTCAGATGATGTTGCAAAGGAACAACTTGTATTGGAGGAAGACGAGGTGGGCAAAAGACAGATCCACAGGGGACTCTAGAGGCAAGAGTGCGGGGACAGGCAAAGAAGCCGTTGTTGGAGATGCTCTGGCTACAATTGGTAAGTAAGAAGAAACTAAACAAGGGCAGTCCCACTGAGCTGGACAGTGGAGGAAAAGCATTGGTGGAGAACAGTGTAATTAACTGTGTCAAAGGAAGGAAACATGGAGGGACAGTGATCCAAGGGGGCAGTGGTGAATGGAATGAGTGGGACGGGATTAGCTCTATACAAGATCAAACTATTGCCATCAGTACATATCTTGTATAAATCACACTGGGGCAATCCTAATAATTCAGTAACTGTGCAGCTAGCAGAGGTGTATGAGTCTTTTATCTAGTATTCCCACTTTTGCTAAATTGAGTACACTGCACATAACTGAACTTAAAGAAATGCGTGACACATTTATTGGATGCTCAATAGGAAGATAGTATAGTACTACTGTTTAAGATCATTTGAAGAGATGGTAGGTTATGAGGTGTTCATCAGAAAAGGGCACTGATGCTTTAGGCTGCAATTAGTACAGCCATTTTTGTATTGATGCAAAACGGTTTTGGGAGCGCTTCAATGCCAAAGTGACAGCATAACTCTGGAGTCAGGTTGTGCTTGGGCTCCTGATTGCATTAAAGACAAGTGATTGAAGAAGACATTCATTTATAAGTTTTAACTCCACTTCAGATTGAAGCCAGTTTTAAGGTCTCAGCAGTCCATTAGATTCATAAGCAAGTTATAAATATTTTTTCACTTTTTGAACCAGTGGACATTGGCATCTGCTCGAAAACATTAAAAAACTATTGCTTTGTGCACATGTATAAGCATCCATACACAAAGCAGTAAGTAGTAGGTAGGGTGGGTGGCTTAAATGAATCTGGCAGGTTTACCTTCAAGTTGCAGGCAGCTGCACAAGATCAGTGTGCCAAAAAACGGTGGTACTTGTACAGGTCTTGCATTGTACAAATGCAGCTTTAGTTACCAATTTCAGAATAATGTACCCAGTGTACCTTTAAATGGAGTAAACTACACAGGTAAGGTTGTTCCAAAGCAGTTAGCACCTCCATATGATTTCTCCGATTGAACCATTCATACCAACTCTTTCAGACAAATTCATTTATAATTTTTAACAAACAATTCCACATTTAGCTTTGGAGAACTGATCAAAACCTTTGGTTACAAAGAAAACATTTTAGGGGATTATCAATGATATTGCCGTTATTAAAAATTGATGCAAAATGTTGAGTCTTGGTTTGAAAATACCTTGTTCTACACAGGTCTTAGGAACAGGAGTAGGCCATTCAGCCCCTCGAGCCTGTTCCGTCATTCAGTTAGATCATGGCTGATCTGTACTCAACCCCATATATCCACCTTTGATTAATATCCCTTGATACCCTTATCTAACAAAAATCTATTGATATGTCTTGAAAATTTTAGTTGACCTAGCACTCTCAGCTTTTTGAGGGTAATATGTTCCAGATTTCTACTACCCTTTGTGTGAAGAAGTGATTCCTGATTTCACTCCTGACTGGCCTGGCTAATTTTAAGATTAAGCCCCCTTGTCCTGGATTGCCCCACCAGAAGATATTGTTTTGCTTTACCCTAATCAAATTCCCTTTCCAAATGTTTATTTTTTTAAAAAAGGTTTTATATAACCTCAATCAACATATTTTTCACCATTTCAGATTCTGAATGCCATGAAATTCTCAATGAAAGCTGCTGGCTGGTCGTGCGCCTGTGAAGAGAGGAGTAATACCCTTGCTGCCTTGCAGCCTCTCTCAGCGGGGAAGCCGGAGGGTCTCCAGCCTCAGGCGAAACATATGTTACTTTCAAACTGATTAATATGAGTTTATTTTGGAGCAATAATTATCAAATGTCTATTAATCACCTCTGTGCACATGAGCACCACTGAATAAAGATCACCTCATTGAGACAGAAGCACAAAAAAACAAAGGAACAGGTGAACAGCCAGGGAAAAGAATTTTGTTACATCTCACAGCATCTGCAGTTGTGGTAAGATGAGTTACTCTGCTGTACCTTTTAATACAGATTTAATGCAAATGTAAACCAGGAAAATATAGTTTGATTTCACAGCTTTTAAATCACTAAAACCCTTGCACACATCCACTCCATTCAGCCATGTTAATTAGATATAGTAGATCCGCACTGCAGCAGTGACCTTTCCTCTAGTAACAGGTTCAAGCCACAAGGCTAGCTGCTGAAGACTCAATTTACCAGAGCAAAATGCTAGGAGTTTAAACAGATGAAATAGTCAGCTGAAATATTGGTGCATTTCACAAAGAGGAGGGTTCAGAACATCCAGGTGAAAACCATGGGTCTTGCTAACTGAAATAAAGCAGCCTTGGTATAAGTTATGGTGAAGTCCACTGATCTCAGCAATAGGAGGAGGTATGAGGGTCATGGGGTTAATGATGAATTATGAAAGGTTATGTTAATAGACACAGCACTAAAATCCTAACTGCTGTGTCCTAGGGATATGGACAGCTGAAATTACAGTTGTTGGTTCAGTTCAGTTTGAAAAATGGTAAAAACATTTAACCCAATCTCAACCAGAAATGAACATTATTCAATTATATTGCTGACTTATCACTACCAGATAATGAAAATTAGTGGGTGATCCACAATCCCACTTTCAAAATGATAGTGCGCCTAAGTGCAGAAAGCCTGAATCCCACTAAGCTTTATGGGAAATGCTTTTTCCCCCCACCCAACAGAGGTTAGAAATACTCCAGTGCTGTATATAGTTTTTAGATTAAATGAAAATCCTCAGGATCAGTAGTGCAGAAAAATCAAAGCTTATATCTTAGCTTTTGCTGGCCCCTCACCCAGGGAATGATTTCAGCTTACTACTTAAAAGCCATGTAAAGCAGCTGAGGTCAACCTCAAGACCTTATGCAAATCAGCAGTGGGATCACTGCAGTATATTGCCTGATTGAGACTGTGAAAGACAATCTTACAAATAATGAGTGACATTTTGTTTAATCTTTTTAACCTAATTTTGATCAGTCGATCTGATGCAATTAATAGGTTGACAATCAATCTCTTGATTCTCTGATTAAAATTCTGCCACTCTAATGACAAATGAATAACTTCATCCAGAAAATAAGTGAAATAAATTTTATTTGCAAGGAGTCTGCACATTTCTCTGACCTGCAGCAGAATAAAAAGAAACAAATGTGTAACATTTTATAAATTTTATTCTAATAGAAAACATGTGTTCAGATCTTCAGTAAAGTTGGCTGGATCCAGCACAACACTGGGGAAATCGGGCGAGGGGCGCACCCGTCCATTGTACAGTGCAAATGTAAAGATCCTCTTGCCTCATTTAGTGAATTTCAGTTTTAAAGCTTTTATGTAATTGTGAAGAATGAAAACTCTTTCCAGTTGCTTACCTACGTGTGTGTGATAATGATAGAGTATGATAACATTTGAAAAATTGACTTCAGTAAATAAATTTGGGGTGAGTTTTATGCTCAGCAGGATGCAGGTCAATGTTCAGCATGAAAATATTTCTTCACTTTTTGCACATGTCCAATCATCAAGCACTCCTAGGTAAGTTTTCGTTGCATGGATCAGATACAAAGTTCACTTTCCTTAGTGCTGCTGCAATAATGCATCTTAACACAAGAAATGCTGATCTACACTCAGAATGAGCTGAGTAAGGCATTTGCCCCCACCCTCCCCTGTATTGTTCATGAGAGAGATAGATGCAATTCAAATAATTTAGCACACAAAATCAGAAAGATACTGTAAACTAGCACACTGTAATGGTTCTGAAAATTCTATGCACAGCATTTCAGTAATAAGCAATTTACAGAAAGTGAAAAATTAAGAATTTTCTACTTTCAAAATTCACATGACTAAGCAATTTTGTATTATAAATGTGAACTAAGTGTGTAAATTGTGTGTTCATGCATGAGTGTGAGACTATATTTTTAAGCAGACTCCAGAACTTAGTGAGAACCTCAGGCTTTATTCTGAGCTCATATACATAATAAATTTCAGCAAGTAAAAAAAAAAGCCAAAAAATACATGTCTGAAAGTTACATTATATGTCTGACACAGAAATCTGCTCCATATCATGAACACCATCTTTATCAATGATCCGAACAGTAAAGGAGGGAAGATTCAGAATAAATCGTTTTTGGATCTGAAAAAGGACAAAACAATTACAAGTGAATCCAACAAAACTAACATTCTGATGAGTGATGATTGACAATTAAAGCATTTTATCATATACAGGTTCAATACAGAAATAATTTCCTGCTGCATTTATGAAATCTGTAAAGATGGGCCACAATGGAGTAACAGGACACAAGTTCAGTTGCTATTCCTGATCTCAGTTGTGCCCGAAAAGCAAGTTTATACTGTAGGAGGAATTCTTTTAAAGCATGAACTCTGTCTTCTTGCCCTGTACAGAATTTTTTTCTTAAACAAAATCTGTTAATAGATGGATCACAGCTACATGCTGAAGGGAGAGCACGCAGTTCAGGTCAGGAGGAAACCCACATTCCCACTCAATTGATGTTAGGGAAGCACTTGCATAATATGAACACACTTGAATGCCTATCCATAGCAGACGATAATTTCAAAACCCAGCAACAGCCAACACTGTGTTCAAAAATAATGTCTTGCTCTGCTATGAACACACCCACTGCTGCCTGATCAGGGAGCAGCATTACAAGGGCAATGTGGGGACCATCATCATCAGCTAATGTCATGTGTGAAAATATAAACATATGCAGAAAATTTCAGAAATCCCACAGCTGAATATTGTCCTTTGTATAAAACAAATTTTTCTATACAACTGTATTCAGATTTGGACCTCACCTCTTGCAAGCACTTCTTCAAGAGCTCCACTGCCTCTTCGCGTGTGAGATCTGCAAACACATTGTTTCAATTTTTGAAATCTTCTCAAATAAAAACAACCCCCCCCCCACATTAAATAAAGTCCAGACTTGAAAACAGAAGTCATCTGACTCACAGCTGAACACAGTCCATATGTAAAGCAGAGGTTTTAAACAGAGTCAGGCCCACTCAAACCGCAAGCTGGAACGAATCAATTAGTTTTTGGAAATCGAAGCGCATCAGAATCCGCCTCCTTTTCCTGGTCCAAACTCGGGGAAGAGGACAGGCACCTCTTAGATTCAATTTATTACAAACAAACAGTGTGAAAATGAGCTCCATCTGCAGATGCCGGCTGCAGTTAGCGCACTTCTTTCACCGGCCTCCCGCTGAGCATTAGATTCATCAATGCAAGTGACACGTGCTTTTTACTTCTAAGAGTGCAGATCTGTGCTTCCTCTGCCATTAGGATCTGCGATACAGTCAATGCCACTTAACACAGAGAGCAAGTTTATTCATTGCACGTTTTAAAAGAAACTGCAAGGTTTTTGACTCTTCAAGCACGAGTATTTTTTTTTAGAATGGAGTGCAAAAACATGACCTTTGCTAGTTAAAATTCCAGTAATGGTCAAATTCTAATGTGATTCTAGAATTCCACTTTAATTGGGCTAAAGCTTTTCTGTACATTTTATTAGCTGATACATTTTTTTGGGTATGCACACTCAAATCTAAAAGATTTGTTCTTCCGTTAAAATTGTTTCAGAAGGATTATGGCTCATAGATGGACATCTTAAGTGGTTACAATGTGTTTTGGAATTTACAAAACAAGATTCAAATATAATTATCATGGGATTGTAACTTGTGTTCAAGAGGGTAATGGAGGAAAAATGACCAGGGTACAAGTTTTAAACTCGTTCTTTCCCTCTTTCTCTCCCCTAAAGAAAAACAACCTCTAACTCACCTTAATGGCAGGGATGTCTACACAATCTCAGTTTCAACTGAACTGTATGTTGGCAAAAATTAAATTTAAATCGCTGACTACAACCAAATTCACTTAAAAAAACCCTAATGATTCATTTTACCCTAAACAGTTTAATTCTTAAATTGTTTAGTACATAGAAAGTTCATTTCAACCAGTTTTTCACAGCTGGCTTCACTAAATGTAAATTGGCTGCTCCAGAGGAAAGAGTTCACCTCCTACTTGAGTTTGACTCTTTGGACCGACTCAAAGTTAACAACGGAGTCAGAGAGCAGCTCGGTTGTTGAATATTAAAATAGAGATTAAGTTTTTTAAAAAAATCAATAAGCCATAGAAGAACTAGACTGATTCAATCAAACAATCAAGAAGCCAACATTGACTATATCAGCATAATTAAATTGCCAGCCAACACAGAACTTAAGGGACCTCGGTGACTGACATTAGCAAATTGCAAGTCTACTAGTATAAACAGGACAACTGCACATCACTATTGTAGTGTAAACCAAGGTTTTTTCATGTTCAGAAAAGCATTTTCAGTCCTGTGATGCAAAGTAGCTGGGAAATAGGGTAAGTACATATGAACTTACAGCGATTAGCATGATTCTAATGTTCTTTTCACCACAAATCACACCCACCTGGTTTATAGTATCGGTCCAAGATACTGAGCGTCAGAAAAGCTCCATATCCATGAGCAGCGAAAGGTGTTTTAGCCAGAGCTGCCAGATAGTCCATATAGTACAGTGCAGGGCCCTCATGTTCATCACAGCCAGCTAGAAGCATGTTCACGTGGTAAGGTGTCTAAAAAATAAAGTGGGTTAGACTCAGGAGCAGGGTAATCACCACTCAAAACAAACGGACTCAGCCTTCTGAGAAGCAGCACTTTTAAATTCTGGAAATAAATTTCATATGTATTTCTCGCATCCTGACATCAATTGGAGCTTGTAAGCAATTTTTTAAAAAAGGAAATGAACTAAAATTTAGGATTAATAAGGTCCGTTATCAGACAGATAGAATCATAGATGACCAGAATCAAAACACTAATGTACCAGCAACTACAGTTAATCAAGCACATGAATCAAAACTGTTATACAAGTATCCTTATCAGGCTTAAAATGTCAACGACATATTTGAAGAGCACCGTACAAGCATACACACAGCTACAAATTAGTTCAAAAAAAGTAGCAAATGTTCTGAACTCACTTGTGGACATGGCTCCCCATCCCAAAAATTAAAAAATTGTTCAATTCCTGAACATTCTGATATTGTGCAGTCATTTTGACATAAATGAATAAAATTGAACCATTATTTGATTTTCCTTTGATACAAGTCAATGTCTGGCAAATATATAGCTGGTTTTCTGCTAATTCATTGACGGGGATTAAACCTTATAATGCTACAGCACTGCTAACATAACATGGGGTCTGAATGCATAGTACACTGCGTTACTCGTGTTTCATTGACACCATACCACTGTACTGTGGCTGCCTCATAACGAAGTTTAAAAAAATCAATATGAAGACGAACAAATAACTGGCATTTAAAACAGTTTGTAATTCTTGAGTTTTGTATACAGTCACAACTGCTTAAGCCTGACTTGTGGTTTATGTCTGTTCAATATTTTCTGGAAGAAAGGGAGGCTATCTTTTCCTTTGTAAAAAGATGGATTAGGAGCAAATTATTAACATGGTCCAGAGTTGTTTTAGTCCTGTACATTGACAATTGGCACAGCTACTCTCGTACATACAAATCAGAGACCAACAATCTCATACATATCCAATTTAGTCCCATACATGTAGTTATTTTGCATTTGTCCAAAATATTTTCCCGCCCCTGGTTTCAGCTTGTGACAAATGGCTGATGGTGAACCACAGGTGAGTGTGTAACTTTAGGTTGTCAGTAATCAACAGTGGGCTTGTGATGTCAGTTGTGCAGCCGAACAATAATTATAGAGAACTATAATTACAAGGCAATCAAGAGGGGAATGGGAAGGGGGTGTTGAATGCACCATGTGCTACAAAGCAGTACAAAATGGACACAAGTCATGCTCCTCAGGCTATGCATGTCCCATTGGCTTAAAGGGTCACGCGAGGCAGAATAGCTAATGCCAATCTGAGACAAAGGGAAAAAGTCCAGACCATGCACTCGAAAGGCATATGAAACTTATCCCACTGAACAGTTTTCAAAAATGGTCACTGCACAGGTCTTAAGGTGGTTTCACAGAGCTTCCAGCAGTTCTAGATTACTGCTTAAAAAAAATTTGGACAACCAGTTTCTCAATTTATTCTAAAATATAGCTTTGATGTTAATTAAACGATCTTAATATGTTTAAATGATGTTTTTATATCCTGGATGCTGGGGACTGTACTAAATTCAGTGCATCCATAGAACAGGTGGAAGTTGCACTGAAGAAAGCAAGCAGAGTCACCATATGAATGACGGATAACAAAATAATCTTTAAGGTTTAAGACAGCATCAATTGAAACTCAAACTAAGGTCGAAAAAGCTGCCGTTACATCTAAATCTCACTGGATTATCAATGTATCAATTTCAGGACAGTATTATTTCTAACGGATTTACTATCAGTCACAGCTTTAAATAAAAAACTTCAAAATTGAGCCGCTGAATGTATTCAGTTTTTTTTTAAAAACACTGTTTTTCATTATCAATTCTTTAACAAATGCAAGGATTTGTTAGGCTTGATTAAAGTAAAACAAACACCAGTAGTTATTAAAAGTTAGCAAGCAAACTGTGTGAAATTACACAGGCGCAGCAGCCAAGCTAACAGAGTTTAATAAAGAAATTTAAAAAACAAATAGGAAGAAAAAGAGAGGCAGGTTACTGACGAGTTTCTCTGCGACATCTGGTGAAACAAACTCACAGTTCGGGCAGAGAGCAGAGAGTGAGGAAGTATCCCACCGAGCAGGGGAGTGGGAGCGTTAATCTCATATTGGACCTCTTCCAAACCCCAGCAGCCATAATTAAATCTTTAGAAACTCGCACCAACAGCCGGCACAACTTGAGAAAGAATAAAATACTGACGAGGAAAGTTTTACTGACTGACTTGCTGACCAATCACAGCACACCATTCCAATGTTGCAAGAAACACCCATTTACTGTGCCAATCTATCTACTTTCTAATGTATCTAACATGGCAATCAAACCTCTTAAAACAAAACAAAGGCACATCAGATCTTTAGCCTCCGCCTTTTTTGGGTGAGAGATGAAGAGAGGAAAAAACAAAATCATAATCAAGGGCTGCATGTTCAGGGTCAGAGAAAACCAAGTGACCTACAACAGAACTTTGAAGTTGCCACTTTACCTTCGAACAGAAGGTAATGACAAAAGGTTTGAAGTATTGGCTCTTCAGCAAGGATTAATCTTAGTAGAAGAATTGGAATAATTAAGCATCTGGAATAAGCAGCAATAAAACCTGTTCCAAGCTGTAAGTTTTGATCATACCTACATCTGCTTTAGGATCAGTTTCACTTCCTGCCTAATCAAACACTAATATGATTTCAATACGTTTAGCATGTTACATATCCTGTATCAAAATATTCTGCAAGTTGGATTTTAAAAAAAATGATTAAGTTAATTATACCACTAACAGCTGGTAACCCCAACTCTTTTCCCAGTTTTCTCTGATTCCTCCACTCCTAAATGAGGAGATTCATGCAGGGCTTGGTGCCATACCATGATGTGCACCAATGGGGAGTTCAAACTCCTTTTTTTGAATTTAGATTTATTCCCCATTTTTCTCCAGTAAGCACTACCCATCTATACTGGGCCATAATTTGCAGGGCATCTAATGGTGTTCATGTTAGTTAGACTTGCCCTTGCACATTTAGGTTTTAAAATTTTTTGCATGGCAAGTTGCTGAAAGTGCGAGCTGATAATGTTGCAGCGAGGGAAACAGGGCATCTGGGACCCAAGTCGACAGGGCAAGCAACTGTGCATCTTCTTAACCAATCAGATTGAAGGATTGTGAAATTAACAACACAAGGACTGAGAAGGATGTGTAAATTAAAGTGGGTGATTTCAATGTCAAATCAGGGACAGAAAGAGGAGGGATTAAGAGAGAGAGAAAAAAAAGACAAAAGTAAAAAAATAAAATTTACATTTTTAAAATCTCCAATTAAAACATGAAGGTCTGAGACTCCACACTTGTAATAGTTAATTTTCAGTGCCAGAGGTTGATTGGCAATAATTAACACTTAGCATGTCATTTAAAGGCTACTTAGCCTGAAATGGACAAGACTTAACTTTCTGTGGCAAGTTGAGTTCGTATCTACCGCGCAAATATAGCAACTTCGGCGTTCAAAGCATTTCAACGATGAGGCAGAAAGCGAGATGCCACTTTCGCGAAGCTAATGGCGGGGTGGTGCATCTTGGACAGCAACTTTTGGATATTTATGTTTAACCACGCACCTGTCCCTCGCCTGAAGTTGCTGCACCATTTGCGCATAACTAATAGTGAGTGTTATTAGCCTCAATGTTATTTTGACAGCAAAATCTGGACCATGATTCTTCTTGGTTGAAAAAACAAGTTGGCTCAGCTACAGATATCCCATGGAAACAGTCAATACCACTTCTTGGTCAACTAGGTAGCAACGATACCCCCATGCAGTATCTGAAGGAACCTGAACTTTAGTCTAACAGGCAAACTTGCCTCCATGGAGAAGTTTGAGTGGAAATGCCAGTCAAGATGGAGATTTGAACCCAATGGTCCAGCTTCATAATTAGGAAACATCAGATGTTTTGCCCCTCAATATTTGGTGGGATGAGAAGAGGACAAAATACATGCTTAATGTCCTTTATTATTCTCTAGATAAATACAAGTAGCTTTTACATTGCTCAAGACCCACACCAATGCCACAGATTCCAGAAAGCATAGGTCTCGTACAGCGGGCTGCAAGTTCAATACAAAACTGCTGGGATTCGTTAAGATCCCCTAAACACGTGTCTTCCTGGCAGCCAGCTTTAATGAGTCCTTGCAGTTTTACATTTGCCTTGCGGCCAGCTGCACAAGACCCACGCTTCTGGGAACTAGTGGCACTAGCACAGGATCTCATAATAGAAAAGCAGCTACAGTTTCAACACAGCTTGCCAATTATATTGTGTTGTTATAGTACAATATCCTTCTCCCAGATGAGATCCACTCCTGTTACTATTTGAAATCAGCAAACAGTTATAATAGATGTACGCATTGGTGACATTACAGGTATAAATGACCCAGACACTTGGTCTTTCTTCAGAGTCAGCACACATGGTGACATAACTAGGCCAGTGATGTGGGAAGAAATCAACATTTGTAAACAGTAAACAAAGTTGATGCTATTTATTATTGTATAATCATCCCTGCTATCTTGCTCTTCCACTCTCCATAGTAGCAACCCAACCGCATTTTGTTATTAAAAAAAGCTAATTCAGCAGACTTAACAAAAGAAAAGACAAACCCAATTTTTACCATTAGGGAAGCTAAGACACCCTTCTCTTACCCCATCACATCCAGTTTGACGGGGTAGGGCAAGGTCAACAAAGTTTCCTACTTTTTTTTAAAAAGAGAAAAAACTCAATTCATTGAAACGCACGCACATACACAAGTACCTACACTTACCTCAGAATTGGAAAAATGAAATACATTCACAGAAGTTAACAATTTTCCTCATCAAAAAGGGGCAAACTACACAAGAAAATAAATATGCAGACCCTCAGAAATGAGAGGGTTCCTGCCAAATCTGTAGCCTTATTTTCAGTATTAAATTTTACAGAAAGCTACATTTA
Organism: Heptranchias perlo; assembly: GCF_035084215.1. Lineage (NCBI taxonomy): Eukaryota > Metazoa > Chordata > Chondrichthyes > Hexanchiformes > Hexanchidae > Heptranchias > Heptranchias perlo. The sequence continues at coordinate 23,532,462 of NC_090350.1, forward strand.
AAACAGCTTTTCCAAACTAAAACTAAATTATGAATATTCAGTAGCATTATTCCTTATGCAGTTTATTTGTTTTAATTGCAGAGACATTAATCTTGGAAGCATGCTAAATTTACTTTGCCTCATGAATGTCTAAAGCATCCTCAGTCGAGGCCAGTTTCTAGACTTCGGACATTAACATATTGTCCCTCAAAAGAAAAAAAATTTCCTCACAGTACAAATGAATTTTACAATTGTTGGGAAATAAACCTTCATTCAAACTTGTAAAAAAAATTCTAATAAAGTAAAAGTGAACCCTGAGAGTACAGATTACTCTCCCAGCAACTGAATTAACACTTCTCTCTAGAAACTTAACTAACTGTACTTTACTTCTGAACAATTAAGCACAAAGCAGCACTCGCCTAGATTGTTCTGAAAGAATGATGTGGAGATGCCGGTGATGGACTGGGGTTGACAAATGTAAAGAATCTTACACCAGGTTATAGTCCAACAAACCTGGTGTTGTAAGATTCTTTACAGTTCTGAAAGAACACCAGATGTGTCACAGAACCTGTCCCCATTACAGTAAACATGACTGTTCAATCACTGATGATACTGCTTTCAAAATGGCAGATTTGTTGAAATTATTCTGGATGTGTGATTTTTAAAATCAAGAATAGAGTTTCAAATATGCCCATGGTAGCTGCTGGGAACAAAGACGGACTTGCAGAAATTGTTTTTCGATACTGACAGACAAGTCAGGTCTTCCTATAACCTAATGCATGCTTCATCCTCTACATTTGAAAATGTGCACAAAAGGGACAGAGTTCCAGAAGCAGGAGAAATGGTGGATGAAGCTTTGCAGGACCAGGAGCTTGTGTTCCTGGCAGAAATAGCAGCAATTCAGAGTGTTGCACCAGTTATAATTTTGTAGACAAATGACAACCGGGACACATCTAGATTATAAGGTTGGATTCTGACATAGTATAGGCTCATTCATATTAACTCATTGTTCTACTGGATTTTGCATAGATGAACTGGGGACAGCTTGTTCCTCAGGTAGGGCTTTAAGAATTGGAGCAGTTCCCTTTCTGAATTGGAAAAGGTTTACCTGTTTCTCTCAAATTACCATGGGCTTTTAGAAACTGGACAGTTTAGTTTTCAAAACTAATTGTAACAGATTTAACAGGAATGCACCTTTAAAAGATGCAGAAGATATTCAGCTTTTAAAAAGAGCTAAAAGTAACCATAGAGCCAAGTTGTAGTAATACCAAATGGCCCCCCAAAATTTCTTACAGTAGGACAACCCCCACCCACCCACTCCAAACCCAGTGGACAATGGAAAAGAGTGGACAGAGGAGTCCTCAGATTTGGTCCCACATGTAATATACAGTAAAACCTTAGGCACAGGAATGAAGACAAATACATCACAAATAAACTGAACTTAATTTTTTGGAGGTTGAGGCTGATTTATGACATGAAGGAGGAAACGGGCCTTCCTGGGCTTTGCAACAAGGGGATGTTTCACATAAGGCTTTGTTCCGCAAAAATTCTGGTAGATAAATTGGGAGGATAGATAACTGGAGCAAAGATAATGGACATTCAATTATATTTTATTAATGTATTCAATATTTTTACGTTAACCACTGTACAAACATTGAATGAATACACATACAGCATCAAATCACACCATCTAGTACAGTGTGACAGTTCCTCCTGTTAAACATTCTTTCAACAGCTTTTAATTAAAATGGTTATAGTTAATGATTCTCTATGTGCCATGGATTACAGGCGCCTTGTTATCTCGACACTTTACACTTACTATTTTCTGTGAAAATCAAAATCATTCATTTCAGCAGTGTTTTCGAAGAGAAAAAAGGGGCCAAGTTAATAAATGAGAACGTTATTACATATCATTATTCAGAGTAAGGATTAACCGTCAGAAGACTAATTTGTTTCTGACAATGAATGAGTTTATAGTCAGGTTTTCAGCCAGATTCAGAACAGAGATGAATACAGCTGAAGCCTGTTAATTGGGACATAATGGTGGAAATTAAATGAGAATTTTTACAAATTCAAAGTTTAATAATTAAGATAAAACTCTAATCTTTGAAGTTATTATCTGCTAGAAGCTTTGTAAAATCGGTTGTTTAGACTTTTGAAAACAAATTTTCCTGGCATTTACTGTACTTAAACTCTCTATAGCTTCAAACTGTATTTTATAGTAGTGTATTCAAGTACGTCCTTTGATGGGTCCAAGTAAAATATTTCGTGACATTTTGGAGTCTTAAAAAAACAGATCAGAACTTCGTGTAGAAGCTGCAAAGTTTTCTTCCATTTACACCATAAAAAGGCTATTCATACCATCCATGAGGTCTATGAACTGTAAATAGTTCTTATTTTTCCACACCAGTGATATATATTTGGCTGTAGGGATTGGAACTACTTTCCAACTTAGTTCTTCAGCTCCCATAACTTTGCCCCTCTCAGCCTCTGCTGCAGCTGTAATTAAGTAGTCACAGAGCACAAGGAATTTAAGGTTCCAGAATTCAATGTGAACGCATTTAAATACAGGTTCAAATTCACTATCAACTGTCACAAGGTAAAACCCACGATCACCACATTCCGTAGCCACCCTTAAAAATAACACGAGTACTATTAAGTACAAAATACTGGTTTCCTGTATGATTTGACTTGCAGCCACAAGTATTGCTAATACTTCTCTACAGTGGCTGATGGTAAGCTTTAAAATGCATATTTTCTGCAGAACCTATCAACGTTGTGATTCACTGCTGAATCAAGATGTATGTGGATCTCAGACTCCCCATACATTTAATACTTAATCTCCAGTTTCCATCTTGAAAATCCCCTGGCCAGAACAATCACCTAAGACCCAAAAGGCTGCTCGGGGTATTAATGTTCCTTGGCAGTCACATTAATTCTCATGAACATTAAAAATATAAAAAATGTTCAAATAATATTTAAACATGATACAAATCACATGAAAAGTTGATGTGATAATATATTTCTACAAGGTGCTGAGTACCTTTTTGTGAAATATTTATCACAATTGTCCTCCATATCTCTTTATGCTAGATATCATAAAATGAGCTGAGAGTTAACTTGATGAACAATGAAAAACTGAAAGGCTACTATTTTTTTCAGATGCTAATAAAATCACAACTATTTCATACATTGAACCTCTATGACTGCAGTTAAAATTGTCCTTAAAAGTGGTCTTTAAAATGGATGCTTTGATGTCACGGGAGTAGGTGTAAGATACAGAAATTAAGTGGTGCAGTACGTTAAGGGTACAGCAAGAGACAACTGCAACAAGATGACATCTCATGAAATTGACCTTGGTATTTGCGAACATAAAGACTGGAGAATTTACAATTAAGTCAATGGGTAAGTGACTTATACCACCGTTACCATACAAGATTGACTCAAACTACAAAAGCACTGGAGGAGGCAACCCGATAACAAACAACCCTGTGTAGGAGGTACCAAAATCCTCCTTGGGAACGGATTTTACTGTGTGCCTGACAGCAAAACTAAATGGCAGGTATGGTGGAATTTATGTTGAGTGTAGGGCTCTGGCTGAATTTTTGATATTGCTGTCCTGTATGGATCGTCCCCGACATTGGCGAAGGCCCCAACCACAATAACAAAGCTGGGAATGTAACTCTAACAACTGCATATGCACAATTGCTTCAAAGCTGCATTCGTGAGTTCTGAGTAATTATGCTGATGGCAAATTTGTTTCACTGTACAGGGCCATTCAGCAATGGGAATTTGTACAATTACAGATTTGGAAGTGGTTCCATAGAAAAGGTACTAATGTTTCGTAACTATTCCATCAAAAGAATACCAAATAACAAGCTTCACACATCCTATAGCATTGGATCAAAACTTTTCTGAATAGGTTTACATAAGCACTCGGAGACCCTGAATCAATCCCTCAAATTTTAAATATCCTAGGAGTCAAATGGTGCCAGAGGAAAATTATTCGAAATAAGAAAACCTTCCCACTACTTGGAATCAACATTTTCATTAAAATGGTTCCAGGCCCCAAAAAAGGACACATGGAAAAAGATAGGCATAAATATTAAATATTATTCATGAAATAATTGGAACAAGGATTTTTTTTACAATACAGTTGATGGTATTTTCAATTCTTCATGTCTTAATCAAACACACTGACTTTTTTGTAGCTTTATAAATGGGAGACAAATGCTTCAATTATTGTCTAGTAAAAGTCAATTTTTCTTTTATTTAATAAAAAATAAACCTTATGGTACTGTAGCCAGAGATTACAATCTGTCATCAGAAATCAGTTTTCAGGCTTTCAATGAAACTTTATTACAGTCTTACTCATCCTGAAACAGATGAATGCTAAATACATTGAAATTAAAGCAATATTAAACACAACAAATGGAGCAGAAATGTTCCTGCAGTGTTTTAAGATTGGTGTTGAAACCAAACACTGCTTAAATTTTGCATTTATTTATATTTAGTAATCTAAACAATTGTAGCTTTGGTCATCTCAACGTATATCAGGAAATAATAGCAGCTTCACTGGGTTAGACTTTGTTCATAGATGCTATTTAACTTGTACTTTCTAAGTGGCAGATATGAATAAAGTTTCGTTTTTTTGGTGTTGGGGGTTAGGGGAGAGAAACTGGGAAAATGCAATTAGTATTAGTAAAAAAAAAATAGTACCACAGAAATTAATGGGACTGACAGTCGATAAATCCCAAGGACCTGATGATCTACATCCCAGGGTTTTGAAAGAGGTGGCTATAGAGATAGTGGATACATTGGTTGTCATCTTCCAAAATTTTATAGATTCTGGAATAGTTCCTGCAAATTGGAGAGTAGTAAACGTAACCCCACTATTTAAGGAAGGAGAGAGAAAACAGGGAACTACAGACCTGATAGCCTGACATCAGTAGTAAGGAAAATGCTAGAATCTATTATAAAGGATGCGATAACAGGACACTTAGAAAATAATAATAGGATTTGGCAGTCAACATGGATTTATGAAAGGCAAATCATGTTTGACAAACCTATTGGAGTTCTTTGAGGATGTAACGAGTAGAATAGATAAGGGGGAACCAGTGGATGTGGTGTATTTGGATTTTCAGAAAGCTTTTGAGATGGTCCCACACAAGAGGTTGGTGAACAAAGTTAGAGCACATGGAATTGGGGGTAATATACTGGCATGGTTGAGAATTGGTTAACAGACAGAAAACAGAGAGTAGGAATAAATGGGTCTTTTCAGGTTGGCAGACTGTGACTAGTGGGGTACTGCAGGGATCGGTGCTTGGGCCCCAGCTATTCACAATCTATATCAATGATTTGGATGAGGGGACCAAATGTAATATTTCCAAGTTTGCTGATGACACAGAACTAGGTGGGAATGTGAGTTGTGAGGAGGATGCAAAGAGACTTCAAGGGGATATAGACAGGCTAAGTGAGTGGGCAAGAACATGGCAGATGGAATACAATGTGGAAAAATGTGAAGTTATCCACTTTGGTAGGAAAAAGAGATGCAGAGTATTTTTTAATTGGTAAGAGATTGGGAAATGTTGATGTACAAGGACACCCAGGTCCCTTTGAACTTGAGTCACTGAAAGCTAACATGTTCGTACAGCAAGCAATTAGGAAGGCAAATGGTATGCTGGCCTTTATTACAAGAGGATTTGAGTACAGGAGTAAAGATATCTTATAGCAATTATATAGGGCCTTGGTGAGACGGTACCTGGAGTATTGTGCACAATTTTGGACTCCTTACCTAAGAAAAGGATATACTTGCCATCGAGGGAGTGCAACAAAGGTTCACCAGACTGATTCCTGGGATGGCAGGATTGTCGTATGAGGAGAGATTGAGTAGACTGGGCCTGTATTCTCTGGAGTTTAGAAGAATGAGGGGTGATCTCATTGAAACATTCAAAATTCTTATAGGGCTCAACAAGGTAGATGCAAGGAGGATGTTTCCCCTGGCTGGGGAATCCAGAACCAGGGGTCACAGTCTCAGATTAAAGGGTAGGCCATTTAGGACTGAGATGAGGAGAAATTTCTTCACTCAGCGGGTGGTGAATCTTTGGAAATCTCTACCTCAGAGGGCTATGGAGGCTCACTGAGTACATTCAAAACAGAGATTGATAGATTTCTAGATATTAAAGGCATCAAGGGATATGGGGATGGTGCAGGAAAATGGCTTTGAGGTAGAAGATCAGCCATGATCTTGTTGAATGGCAGAGCAGACTCGAGGGCCCGGATGACCTGCTCCTGCTCATATTTCTTACGTTCTAATTAATTCTCCTGCTCACTTTCTTGCCTCAGTGTTGTTTTCCTCCAGAAGACTTACGATAAATGGATCACTGACTTCTCCAGCACTACCATCAAAGCTGCTTTACTATCCAATGGGAAGCATCTTGGTAGGCAGGATTGGTCCATTTTCTGGTCTTCCAAAATGAGTTGGCTGATTACGATGACATAACATACCCAGAGTTTCAAACAAACTCGCTGGTAGAGACAGATTTTGAATGACAACTGAGATTAGAATTTTAAACCAGGATCTCTACATGAAGTCTAATGCTCTACCACACAACACAGCCATTCACTGGCTGCCAGTTTGGTGATTTCTCACTTCATGTCATGTTTAACTATTCAAGTGGCAAATACATTACTTTTTTGATCAAACAGGCCAAGAATTTTTGGATTTGGTAACTAGCTTGCAACATGTTTGGTAACAAGCAAAATGTTTCTGGCCAGCCGTGAAACTATTCTTACCTCATCCTTATAAAGTGAAGGGCAAGGCTGGTAGAAGTAGGGAACCTTGGATGACTCGGGAGATTGAGGCCCTAGTCAAAAAGAAGAAGGAGGCATATGACATGCATAGACAGCTGGGATCAAGTGGATCCCTTGAAGAGTATAGAGATTGCCGGAGTAGAGTTAAGAGAGAAATCAGGAGGGCAAAAAGGGGACATGAGATTGCTTTGGTAGATAAGGCAAAGGAGAATCCAAAGAGCTTCTACAAGTACATAAAGGGCAAAAGAGTAACTAGGGAGAGAGTAGGGCCTCTTAAGGATCAACAAGGTCATCTATGTGCGGAACCACAAGAGATGGGTGAGATCCTGAATGAATATTTCACATCGGTATTTACGGTTGAGAAAGGCATGGATGTTAGGGAACTTGGGGAAATAAATAGTGATGTCTTGAGGAGTGTACATATTACAGAGAGGGAGGTGCTGGAAGTCTTAACGCGCATCAAGGTAGATAAATCTCCGGGACCTGATGAAATGTATCCCAGGACGTTATGGGAGGTTAGGGAGGAAATTGCGGGTCCCCTAGCAGAGATATTTGAATCATCAACAGCTACAGGTGAGGTACCTGAAGATTGGAGGGTAGCAAATGTTGTGCCTTCGTTTAAGAAGGGCGGCAGGGAAAAGCCTGGGAACTACAGAGCCTGACATCTGTAGTGGGTAAGTTGTTAGAGGGATTCTGAGAGACAGGATCTACAGGCATTTGGAGAGGCAGGGACTGATTAGGAACAGTCAGCATGGTTTTGTGAGAGGAAAATCATGTCTCATGAATTTGATTGAGTTTTTTGAAGGGGTAACCAAGAAGATAGATGAGGGCTGTGCAGTAGACGTGGTCTACATGGACTTTAGCAAAGCCTTTGACAAGGTACCGCATGGTAGGTTGTTATATAAGGTTAAATCTCACGGGATCCAAGGTGAGGTAGCCAATTGGATACAAAATTGGCTTGACGACAGAAGACAGAGGGTGGTTGTAGAGGGTTGCTTTTCAGACTGGAGGCCTGTGACCAGCGGTGTGCCTCAGGGATCGGTACTGGATCCGCTGTTATTTGTTATTTATATTAATGATTTGGATGAGAATTTAGGAGGCATGTTTAGTACGTTTGCAGATGACACCAAGATTGGTGGCATTGTGGACAGTGAAGAAGGTTATCTAGGATTGCAACGGGATCTTGATAAATTGGGCCAGTGGGCCGATGAATGGCAGATGAAGTTTAATTTAGATAAATGTGAGGTGATGCATTTTGGTAGATCGAATCGGACCAGGACCTACTCCGTTAATGGTAGGGCGTTGGGGAGAGTTATAGAACAAAGATCTAGGAGTACAGGTTCATAGCTCCTTGAAAGTGGAGTCACAGGTGGATAGGGTGGTGAAGAAGGCATTCACAGCATGCTTGGTTTCATTGGTCAGAACATTGAATACAGGAGTTGGGATGTCTTGTTGAAGTTGTACAAGACATTAGTAAGGCCACACTTGGAATACTGTGTACAGTTCTGGTCACCCTATTATAGAAAGGATATTATTAAACTAGAAAGAGTGCAGAAAAGATTTACTAGGATGCTACCGGGACTTGATGGTTTGACTTATAGGGAGAGGTTAGATAGACTGGGACTTTTTTCCCTGGAGAGTAGGAGGTTAAGGGGTGATCTTATAGAAGTCTATAAAATAATGAGGGGCATAGAAAAGGTAGATAGTCAAAATCTTTTCCCAAAGGTAGGGGAGTCTATAACGAGGGGACATCGATTTAAGGTGAGAGGGGAGAGATACAAAAGGGTCCAGAGGGGCAATTTTTTTCACTCAAAGAGTGGTGAGTGTCTGGAACGAGCTGCCAGAGGCAGTAGTAGAGGCGGGTACAATTTTGTCTTTTAAAAAGCATTTGGACAGTTACATGGGTAAGATGGGTATAGAGGGATATGGGCCAAGTGCAGGAAATTGGGACTAGCTTAGTGGTATAAACTGGGCGACATGGACATGTTGGGCCGAAGGGCCTGTTTCCATGTTGTAAACTTCTATGACTCTATATAAAAAGGAGCTGACCAAGTTGCACAGAGCAAGTTTGACTGACTAGAAACCTGCTACACAGCTTGAATTAAGGCCAATGGCCGTTAGAAGAGCTCCAATCCACTTGGCCGTTACATATGGCAGTTTACAAAAAAAGATGACAAGCTTGCTCACTACTAAATCTTATATTCTAGCTCTGATAGATTACAGTAAATTTGGATTTCAGTTACCCATCTTGATAGTTAAGGATCTGATTTTATGGGGAATGCATAAATAACTGCATCAATGTGACAAAATATTTGACTGTTCAGCTCAATTTCAAAAAACGCTGTTTTCAAATTATGATTGTATGGAGTGATTTCTATCCTCCACAGTATTTCTAATGTACCACAACTTGAATGCAGATGTTTCACGTGTGGCAACAACTTGTTGCCCAAGATTCAGTTTTGATAATACTATTTAAATTCTACTAAAAAAGGTTGAAATCTTCCCCAAATTCCCTGAAAGAAAACCCCAAATATCCTGGCTGGTTTCTGGACTGGACCTTTGTGTGTGTCTAACTGTTGCCACTGAGACAACATAAAATGAACAATGACATGTTTTTAACCTTGGTCTATTAGCTGGAAGATTGACATACGTATCAACTGAGATACATAATCTGAACGAGCTGGGACTTGTTCAGTGTAATGTCATCATGTTACTGTTCACAACTCTGTGTGCACATTTAACGAGGAAAGAGCACCATTTTGTCGATAGGTTAATGTAATCCAAATATTTCATCATTTTAATAAAGAATGGAATATTTAAATCATAGTTGCCAATCATCATCACCCCAAAACGTCTTCTCAAATAGTCACTGGAAGACTGGTTTCACATCAAATCCACAAAATACTTGTTTACTTGGATAACCGAAGCACCACTTGGGGAAAAATGCCATATTGTGCTGACATCAATATATTTCAAAAATTACTGCAAAAATATTAAATCTTAGTGTTGATTCCAATCATGCTTACTGTTCCAAAAATACAAATTTAAGACTCCAGAGGTTAGGACCCTGTCAAACATATTAAGTATCATGAATTTTATCACTCACGGGGGTGGGGTCAAGTTAATAACTGCAGCTGGTTGTGCCATCTAGAATCCAGAGCAGGCAGCGACCACAGCTCTGGGAAATAAGTGCCGTTCCATCCTTTAGCTCACTCTAAATACATTCTTCCATTGAAATCACAGTTCCAATCCACCAGGGAAAATTAAACAGCTGGCTAACTAAAAACGTTAGGTGTCAAGGGAGGGCAAGGTTCAGTGCCAATACAACATCATCAATTATGGATAATTTAATTGGGATGTTTTGCCCACCCTTCTGTGCACAGTGCAATGGGGGGGCTGATGAGACTAGCTGATTAGGTGTCTGACACTGATCATGTGGTTTGTAACATATGGCACAGGTAAATGCAGCGAATGCTTGAGTCTGTGCTCCCTTGCCAGAGCACCGCAATCGTGACTTGTTACAAGTGATTAAAATAAAATCAGTGATAAGGTAATTAACAAGGTTTTGGTTAGTGGAGGTCGCAAGGTGCAGCCGAGGTCCCCAGTGTTTGATCCCCGCAGTCTGCCCATGCCTGGACTTGCCCGACAGCGTGCCTGCTCCAGATGGACCACATAGCAGGGAAAGTACTGGCACAGGCAGATGTGTTTTTCTGGAAGGGGGGGTGGCATGTGGTTAAAATACTTGCTCCTGCAGGTGGTGATACCTTGAAGCTGGTGCTGAAGTCGATAGCAACATAACAAAACTTGCACATCACAAAGACCTTTTATCAAGAGAACGTTACAGTTTTAAAAAAAAATTCTTTCCAAAATTCTAATTTTAGCACATGAAGAGGCACAATAGATTTTTTCTATCTTTTCATTAGCCCCATTAAGAGCACTTTTGGATATCTTTTCAAGAACTCCATGCACTACAATAGCGTACTTCCTTGAATGAAGTCTTGGCATTGAAAACACCAAAAAGCACATGGAGAGCCTGCTATAGCTATCCATGTAGAATTTTCCTCCTTCAAATTATAAACATCCTCCATGCACTGTGAGAGAACCTACCATGATATGTGCATGCTTTCTCTGGAACCTAAAAATATCATGACACTGAAAATAGGTAGTACTGCATGTGGTCTCCTCCCCTGTGTCTTATAAAGCCCTAGGACCTGTATCACTGTGCCAGTTCATTTCGACCTGGAGATGGACTGAAACTCACTTAACTATAATCCCTCCTTCCCTCCACAGCAACTAAGCACCTCCAGTGCCTGTAGGGATGGACGGGTAAGATTACGTGTGGAGTAAGCATGTTTTTCAAAGAATAAAGACGACCCTAATCTATCTTTGTTTGTTTTGCATCTGCCATATATCGTAGCATATGATAATTACGTAGCATAGGGCAATTTTAGGATTATAGGTGCTAAGTAACAGCTGTAAGGATCATGGATAAACACAAAATGACAACAGGTTGCAACATTTTCAAATGCAGTGATACAGGAACAGCAGCTCACTGACTTGTTATATAGTCATAAATTGAAAAGTTTTACTGGTAAAACAGACTGATTAAAAAAAACTAAGACAAGGAAACACTGGAAATAACAATTTGGAGTGGCATTCTGCAATTCAATGGTAAATGGATCTAAATACACAAATGATAAATTAAATGATGTCCCCTGGGTTTTTTTTTGGAAATGGAATAAAAACATAAAATTCAGATCTTAAAATCTTTAGAGATTACCCTCCCCTAATCATCAATCAGGAAGCTGTGATGATCTAATCTGATAGCATCACTCAACATATCATCAATGTTACTTCTCAGTCAACTCCCAAGACAGCACATGCTTGAGTAGGACATTTACACACCCATTTCCTCCAACAAATCAGGTGCCATTACCAAAAGCCAGCTCTCTGGGAAAGCTGCAGTATGAATGATGTATGAACTAAATCTGCATTTGGCACTGTAAGATTTGAACATCCTTGTTACCAGACAGTCCATGCTATAGTACTTCGGGTAAATAAAGTTGCTTGAGTAATTCTGTGAATTCCCATAGGTTGACATTTTGTGACAAAATGGAAATTACTCAATGGGCCTAATTAGCTACAAGATCAGAAAGAGAATGGAAGCTCCCTCTCACACTCAACGAATCCAAATCAGCTGATCTTCAAAGAATGTTTTATCTACTCACAATTTAAAGTAACACCCAGAGCAAGATTCTAGAATCGTCTTTCCTAAAGTTACATAATATTTATGTAGCCCCATATTAATCTATTGTCATTTAACATTTTTCCTTTCTTTGGCAGTCTCCAGGACAGCAATACCAATTCCCCCGCTTCTAGACAGGCTACGGTATCTGAACATCATTTGTTTGAAACAGGGAGGTTTCTGCCAGCAATTACATGTGGAAAACAGGTCAGATTTAAAATTATTTTTTATATGCTTAGCTTATAGGGAATGATTAGAACTGAATGTACGGATAATACGTATTGCTTGACTGAGTCTTAGGCAAAACATACATAGTGGGGAATAAAAAGCATTTCATGTAATGTTTCTTAGGTTGAATATGTGAATACCTGCAATTGCTTACTTGGCAAGTTTCTGAATGCACCAAATAGAAAGCAACAGTAATTATGCATCACGATATGGTGTATTATATGGTATGAACAATTCCTTTGGTCATCATTGGCAGTTGATGGGGTGGACAGGAGGGCTATCAATATTGTTAATGATGAAGAAGTCATGAGTTTAAAAAAAAATGAAGAGTTCAGCTCCAAGTTCCACTCACCCAACACTCCTGTCCTGACTGACCTATAATCGGTTCCAGGTCCTCCAATACCTCCAGTTTAAAATTCTCATCCTCATATTTAAATCTTGGCCTCGTTCCTCCCCATCTTTAACCTCCTCCAGCTAGACAACCCCCTCTGGCCTCTTTATCTTGGAATTCCCACCCTAAACCCATCCCCCTCGACATCCTTTAAGATCCTCCTTAAAACCCAACTCTTTGACGAAGCTTTTGGTCACCTGCCTCCCCCCCCACCTCCTCCAATATCTCCTTCTTTGGTTTTACATCCATTTTTGTCTGATTACGCCTGTGACATTTTTACATTAAAAGCACTACATAAATGCAAGTAGTTGTTGATGCTTTTTAAATTACTACGCTTTTACTTACAGCGCATATCGTCAAACAGATAAGCTTGCCATGTGAAGGTTGCAGCGGTATCCAAAACGTAAAAACATTTTAAAACCTCCTGGTGACCTATAATCTATTTATTTTGATGTTTCTCATCTTGTATTATAAACTGAACTGAATGATCATGAGTATTGCTTTTCATAGTGTTTAGCTGACGAAAAAGAAATCATTTAATGATAATGGGATCTGTACTAGATATTTTAAACAGTTTTATTAAAAAATTCACTACTGTTGTGCCACAATATGCAGGTTTACAAATTCAATTCCACAGGAAGAGGAAATCACACATCTGGTTATCATTGACCATGCTCACTCTTTTCTCTATGACCTCTTTTGGAACTGCAGAAGCTTAGGAACAGACTATCATAACTACCTTTTTAAAGATATTTTCTCCTATTCCTATGCTGTCATTTGTGTTACTCTAGCTCATCGACCCGTAAGCTTCAACAATGTTATAGCGCAGGAGAATGGCTGCAGATAAATATCTCTTTCCTTTCCCTCCCCTCCCACCTCCAGAAGCACTAGGATTTCATTTGGCACCTCCGTATGGCACTTTCTCCTACACTGGGAATTCACTGCTTGGGATGAAAATGGCAGGCATATATCTATGTTTCACTACGCTATGCTACAAAAAGAATGATATTAGAAAGGATTCCTTGACATGTTGGTTAGAATGTGGAAATCTCTGCTATAAACCTTTGTTAGAGTCCATTAGGATTTTTAAAATGGAATTTGATAGTTGGTTGAAAAAAAGGACTATTAAAGGGTATGGGGAACGAGCAGGAGATTGTGATTATGGACCAAGTGGTTCATGTGGAGAAAAACACTGGCATAGGTGTGTTAGACCAAATGGCCTGGTTCTGTGCTGTAACATTCTATTCTATAGATCACAGCAGCTTCAAAGTTGAAATTATAATGGATTCACTCCTTCAACAAAAGTCTAAATTCATTCTTATAGGAAGTCTGCAACACACTGCAAGTTATCCATTGCAGTCATGCTCCGTTCACTTACCCGGCTTCGGAGGTACTCTGCCAGGTTTTTGCGAGTGAAGTTGGCAGCTGCTGAAGGAGACAGTTCATAACCTGCAAGGATGAAACAAAGATGAATGGTCTCCAACTTCCTTGCGCATTTTATCACTAAATCGATATTTAATTTGGAACAAACCACACATCAAACTGCACTCATTGTAATTTTTTGTTTATAAATCCAGATCTCCTGTGGCATTATTCGTGGTAAATCAAAGACGACACTGTTTTGTAATGAAAGCAGCATTGTACCATGTAATGCACTGTGTTATATAATAAAGAAAGGATAAGTGTATGTGTTTGGGTCAGTTGGTAAAACAAACAAACCTGTTTTACCAACTGAGCCAAACAGACACAATCATCCTTTCTTTATTATATAACAGTGCATTACATGGTACATGGTAGCAGAAGGTTGTGGGTTCAGGCCCCACTCCAGCACTTGCACGTCATCTGGGCTGACACCCTTGTGCAGGACGGAGAGAATGCTACATTGTAATTTGGATGAGATGTTAAACTTACATCCCATCTGACAGTTCAACTGGATGTAAAAGTTCCGATGGCATTATTCAAAGGAGAGCAGTGTCCTGGCCAATATTCCTCCTCCTAACACCCCAAGCAAAAACAGATGAACTAGTCATTTATCTTATTTGCTGTTTGTGGGATCTTGCTGAGTGCAAATCTGCTGTTGCGTGCAATTGCATAATACTAGTGAGTACATTTCAAAATTCATAGGATATCAGGCACTTTGGGAACAACCCATGGATATCATAATGCACTGCATAAAATGCAATTTCTGAACATCTTGATAACCCTTCCCCACTGAGGTAAGCTGTTGGCCTTTCCGTTTAGGTCAGCAAAAGCATAGAAATGACATTCATATGGCATTCCTGTGTCAGGGGTTCTAATAGCAAACAGAGGAACATCATAGAAGTGCATTACGCATTTATTGGCTACAGTTGATTCTAAGTGGGAAAAGATTCTGAATAGGCACATACTGCTATTGCTGGAACTTATAATTCCTCAGCACAGTGAGAGGTTAATTGCTGCTCAGAAAATTACCATTGTCCAAATGTGATTTGTCGGTGTTTTATAAACACATTCAAAACTAACTAGTTGAAAGTGCGACACATTCGCGTTTGAGTAACGTAGTCATAATACTTATATAAGTAGGTATTATTATAGAATTTTATTGTATCAATTTGAATTTTTTTTTAAAATTCATTCATATGGGATGTGGGCGTCGTTGGCGAGGCCAGCATTTATTGCCCATCCCTAATTGCCCTTGAGAAGGTGGTGGTGAGCCGCCTTCTTGAACCGCTGAAGTCCGTGTGGCGAAGGTTCTCCCACAGTGCTGTTAGGTAGGATTTTGGATTTTGACCCACCAATGATGAAGGAACGGCAATATATATCCAAGTCAGGAGGTGTTGTGTGACTTGGAGGGGAATGTTCCGGTAGTGTTGTTCCCATTTGCCTGCTGCCCTTGTCCTTCTAGATGGTAGAGGTCACGGGTTTGGGAGGCACTATCGAAGAAGCCTTGGCGAGTTGCTGCAGTGCATCCTGTGGATGGTACACACTGCAGCCACAGTGCGCCGGTGGTGAAGTGAGTGAATGTTTAGGGTGGTGGATGGGGTATCAATCAAACCAGCTGCTTTGTCCTGGATGGTGTCGAGCTTCTTGAGTGTTGTTGGAGCTGCACTCATCCAGGCAAGTGGAGAGTATTCCATCACACTCCTGACTTGTGCCTTGTAGATGGTAGAAAGGCTTTGGGGAGTCAGGAGGTGAGTCACTCGCCCCAGAATACCCAGCCTCTGACCTGTTCTTAAATACTGTGGCTGGTCCAGTTAAGTTTCTGGTCAATGGTGACCCCGAGGATGTTGATGGTGGGGGATTTGGCGATGGTAAAGCCGTTGAATGTCAAGGGGAGGTGGTTACACTCTCTCTTGTTGGAGATGGTCATTGCCTGGCACAAATGTTACTTGCCACTTATCAGCCCAAGCCTGGATGTTATCCAGGTCTTGCTGCACGCGGGCACGGACTGCTTCATTATCTGAGGGGTTGCGAATGGAATTGAACACTGTGCAGTCATCAGCGAACATCCCCATTTCTGACCGTATGATGGAGGGAAGGACACTGATGGAATCACAGTTAACAAAAAAAGCTGTTATTAACAGACAAAAGCAGCATTTGGAAATTATGTCCAAATCACCAGATCACTACTGTTTTGAAAGCTGTATTTGAGAAAAAAAATTAACCACCACTTCCTCCTGAAACTGAGCAAGTTGTGAACGGCAAGCTGAATCTCTGGACACTAATCCTGTTCAGTTATTTTGGCAACCCTTAGGTTTTGTTACTGATTGAAATCAAACTTTTCTGTGCATTGGCTATTAAATTAGAGCAATAGGGCAGCGCTGGGACTGGGCCAGATAGTGAGCAGAAATCACAACAGCTTGGTAAAGAAGCATTTCATGCACACGGAATAGAATGTCCCACGACTCTGAGCAGAAACCGTACAATATGGATATACCATGCAGTTTCAATACATAATGCACTTTGAGAGATCCCCACAAGCCCTGCTCAAGTTTTATGGAAAGCCACTGGGTGAGCCTGGTGTTTTGCTTAAATGTTCTAAAACTACAACGGAGCAGGTGTGGAAAAATGTTTTACTTGTGTGGCAGGGGACGGGGTTAAAATAGAAAAGACAAAGGAACCCCATAAAAATATGCAGCTTCTGTATTAATTTTATACTTGTGGTGTTCTATAAGATGAAATGCATAGAACAAATACAATTTAGTAGGAAATTTCAGT
The DNA here is from genome assembly GCF_035084215.1 of Heptranchias perlo. Lineage (NCBI taxonomy): Eukaryota > Metazoa > Chordata > Chondrichthyes > Hexanchiformes > Hexanchidae > Heptranchias > Heptranchias perlo. The sequence continues at coordinate 23,549,315 of NC_090350.1, forward strand.
GATTAAGATAGCTGCCCATCCACCTGCCTGATCGACGAAAAAGAGATATGGGTTGCTACACATTTAATTGCAACTCTCCGACAAATATCCAGCTCTGATCAAAAAAAAATCCAACAGGAGACAGACTGAAATGTGAATTGAGATGGCAACATAGGAATAGGAGTATGCCATTTAGCTCCTCGAGCCTGTTCTGCCATTCAATGAGATCATGGCTGATCTGTGCCCTAACTCCTTATACCTGCCTTAGCCCCATATCCCTTAATACCTTTGGTTAACAAAAATCTATCAATCTCAGATTTAACATTAACAATTGAGCTAGCATTAACTGCCGTTTGCAGAAGAGAGTTCCAAACTTCGACTACCCTGAGTGTAGAAGTGTTTCCTGACTTCACTCCTGAAAGTCCAGGCTCTAATTTTTAGGCTATGTCCCCCAGTCCTAGACACCCCAACAAATGGAAATAGTTTCTCTCTATCTATCCTATCAGTTCCCCTTAATATCTTGAAAACTTTGATGAAATCACCCCTTACTCTTCTAAATTCCAGGGAATACAACCCTAGTTTGTGTAATCTCTCCTCGTAATTTAACCCTTGGAGTCAATACATCATTCCAGTAAATCCACACTGCACTCCCCCCAAGGTCAATATATCCTTCCAAAGGTGCGGTGCCCAGAACTGAATACAGTACTCCAGGGTGTGGTCTAATCATGGCTTTATATAGCTGTAGCATAACTTTAACCACCTTGTATTCTAGTCCTCAAGATATAAAAGGCCAGCATTCCATTAGTCTTTTTGATTATTTTCTGTCCCTGTCCATGACATTTGAATGATCCACGTACCTGGACCCTTAAGTCTCTTTGGACCTCTGCTGTTTCGAGCTTTTCCCATTTGGAAAGTACCCTGATCTTCCTTTTTAGGTCCAAAGTAGATGACCTCACACTTGGCTGCATTGAAATCCATTTGCCACAGTTTTGCTCACTCACTTAATCCATTAATATCTCAAATTTTATGCTTCCATCTACACTGCTTACAATGCTACCTATCTTTGTGTCATCAGCAAACTTGGATATGTGGCTCTCTATCCAGTCATCTAAGTCATTAATGAATACAGCAAATAGTTGAAACCAGAACACATATCCCTGTGGGACACCACTAGTCACATCCTGCCAATTTGAGTACCTGCCCATCATCCCTACTCTGTCTCCTGCCGCTCAGCCGATTTCCTGACCAGGTCAATAATTTGCCCTCAATTCCACGAGCTTCAACTTTAGCCAACAGTCTCTTATGAGGGACTTTATCAAATGCCTTCTGGAAGTCCATATATACACACAACATCCATAGACATTCCCTTGTCCACTACTTTAGCCACCTCCTCAAAATATTCAATTAGGTTCGTCAGGCATGACCTATCCTTCACAAATCCATGCTGGCTCTCTCTGATCAGCTGAAAATTTTCAAGATGTCTCATTATAGACTCTGGTAATTTCCCAACAGAGTGACATGTGCAATTTTCCAATGTAAAGGAACGGTTCCTGAATCGAGAGAACTTTAGAAGATTATAGCTAGGGCATCTGCAATGTTCTCACCTATTTCTTTTAAAACCCTGGGATGGAAACCATCTGGTCCTGGCGATTTATCACTCTTTAGCGCCAGAGGGTTAGTCATGTTCTTAGTTGAATGTGGGACTAAAGACACTTAGGCCAGATGTTTTCCAAACTAATTCTCCCCCACAGCATGGAAAATAGTCAACATTCAAAGCAGACTTCACAACTACCAGAAAGTGGTGCTGTAAAAGGAGATTCAGCAACTGCAACCAGTCAGTGAAGACAATTGCAAGTAAAAAAAAATTAAGCTCACTGACAATTCACAAGCAATTTTCATCTCATAACTGTGCTGTATGCCGAAACTTGATGACCCTTTGGAACTGTACCCCAGTTGAGTTGCCTTTTCCAAAATGAGTGAAACTTGGCAGTCCTTCGAGTTAAGAAACCTTGCCAACAGAATATTGCTGGTGGTTAAAAATGAAACAAAAATGGATCTAAAACACTGACAAAGTTAACAATCTCCCATGGCAACAGGAACTGTCATTTAATAACACAAAATGTGTAAGTACGAAAGGACGCTTGTGATCGTAACAAAATTTGATGCAATTTGCTGAGTTACTTTTATTTTTATAATGAATCTTTGTTAGATAAAACTTAAAGATCAGTTTCTCATCAAGATTATAAACAGAGATGGACGTCATTAAAAGATTTCAGTCTTAAAAATCCAAGAAAGATTAACTCTTTATTGTAGCTGGACTGGAATCAAAAATTGTAAGTGCGATTATGTAGTTTATCGGGGACAGCAGTATGCATTAGTCTTCAATAAGTGCATTCCAAATTTGCCCAGTTTACATCGATTCCAAGTACAGATGCCACCTCTGGTCATTTGAGATGCAGCAACAGACAATACCCAAAGCCAGCAAGCTGAATGCAAACTTCCTAATATGTTCCTAAATATTGCAAAAGATGAAAAGTACTCATTTTTCACAATGAAGCAGTGAATTAATTAACCTATCAAGTCAATCAGCATGGATACAGTGCAGTATTTTATGCATATTTTTCCCTAATCCTTGGATACGCAGCAAAAGAATAAGGGATTCATGAACTACACCTGATTTAAAGGTCCTATTCTCTTCAATTAAAAATTTGTGGCATGGAAATAACAACATGTGCGTGATCACAGAGAGACTGACCAAATCTATGGAACATTTTAAGAGAAGAACCACAAAGTCCTGATTCGGGAAAAATATGGAGAATAATCTCTCTATTCTATATGGAACATAGCTTGAGAAATTAAATTTCAGTCTGAGTTAGCTGAATTGTTTAAACAACTTTTTCCTCATTCATGTTTTTCTCACCATAATGAGTAACATGAATTCTACACCAAATTAGTTTATTAGCTGCAAAATCAAGCCTGTATGAGCTGATGATGGTGTATCATCACAATATTAAGTGAATGGAAAAGAATGTTGCATGCACGAAGTTTAATGCAGCAGGAAACCCTTTATGCTTGCATTTTTTTTATAACACTAAACCTTGTGTATATCAATCTTACCCTTCAAACACCAATTCAACAAACAAGGGCAAAATTAAGATGGACATTAACTTTTCTAAATTTAGTGAAAACAGACCCAAAAGAGTTATCTAACTGTATTTTTCCTCCCCCAATTTCCTTAGCCTTCACTTTGTGCCTGCCCCATTCTGACTGGCAGAGATGAAGAACTCACTGTGTGGAAAACAGAAGATAAAAGAACCCACACAACATTCTGGTACACCAATGTGAAGTGCCACTGGCTTGCCTGAAAACTGATGCTCATGCTAAGTTTACTGCATACCAAAGTGGGTATAGAGCAGGTAATTTTGAAAATGTATATCTGTTACAGTTTTATGTAACAATTGTGTTCATGAAGCTCTACTGCAAGAAAACTAATTTGAATCACATTCTTTTACTAAAAGTATCTCAAATTGCTATGCAATATCAACAAGCTCCAGCCCAGCAAAGTACCTGAATTTTTGATTGGTTCAGTAATCAGTGAAATATTCAGTTACCAAGCTAATTGGTTGGCACTGCCCTAATTTCAAACCCCATGCATAGAAGTGATTTAATGGAGTACAGTGCAAGTGTGTTAACAGAAACTCAAGCTCTCAACTGTCAGATACTGTGCTGCAACGAATAATTGAAACAAGGTTATATTACACCAATGCATTCCTCAAGGTTGAGCAAATTTTATATTTCAGAGCTAGAATTAAAATACCGACAAAAATTAGGTACCACCAGAATTTTGGCACCAAATAATTTTCTACACTTTCATCATGAATAAAGAAAAAATAAAAACACACTGTTTGCATTCTATTATAGCAAAGCAATGATAAGGCACAAAACATCATATTATTTTATATATATATTATGTATCCTAAGTCGATTATTCTGTCGGCGCCCTGGCTGTTGGACATTTTGTAATTTAATATCCTAAGAATGAACAGGTTTCAATATAATTTTAGTCGCAGGAAACAATTAGATTTGACAATTCTAAGATAGTGGTCAGCGAAAGCAAGTTTAATGACCATGAACAATGTCACAACAAGAAAAAAATAAACAGGTGCATTTTATTGATGTAGCCCAGGAAGTTAATAATGTCACCTAGGAGTATTAACTCCCTTAGTTTGCAGCAGTAGCAGAGGCTGCCAAGAACTGAGAAGTCGCACCTGGAACCAAAGGTGACCATTTCAGAATTTTTAGATTTCAACAGAAAAAAAGCATTTTGATGCACAAAATCACAGCAGATTGAGCACCGCGACGTAACAAGTTTAAATGCAACTTTTTATTTTATCTGGGACTTCTTCAGTTGCCGAGCATATTGATCAGCCGATACTCTTGTAATTTTGAGACAAAAACATTACAAAAGCATACAAATTTGGCCCTTTAAACAGAGAACTTGAAAGAAATACACAGTGATGCAGAACTGTGCAGACATTTTTAAAAGACCATTTGCAGTTTGACAATAGTATAGATTCTGTAAGGATATTATCTGACTTAAGAATTCTGTTGAAAAAATTTAAATTTAAATTTTTGCATTCAAAACCTTGGACACAGAATGCCTTTTAACAGACAGTGCAATTGTAGTACAACACTAGGTTCATTAGAGACAATACTAACATAAAGCACTGCTCTATGAATATTTCAGTTGCTCTTTCTCCAACAAAAACATGTTTTCTTTTTAACATGAGCAGAAATTATGATTTAAAATCTTGACAAGTCCCAAAAGAGGTGTGTGAGGCACACGAATTACCCACCATTTCTCATTTTGTAAAGCTGTACATTTTTCTGGATGTACTCCGCAAACTGGACCGTGTCTCCAGCTTCTCCGACACATAGCAGCATGATCTTCTCACTCAGTTTAAACATTTTATCATAATCTAAACAGAACAAGGAAAACAAATTAGAAACCACAAAGCAATAACTGACAACAGAATCTGGAAATCCACCCATCAAAATCCAAAGATTTTAATGAGCAGAGCAACTAAAATGTTGCACATGCACTTGGTCATCGAACAATAATACAATATATGCAGTAAGGACAGAAAGTGACTCGCTCTAAACTGACCACCAAGCAATTTTCAAAATGCACAAGCAATTAGTTTTATGTAATTTGACATGCACACAATAGATTCGGACACTGAAATTAATTACTCTCTCTCAATTATATGGTTCCCTGTACTATTCAAGATCTATAGGAACATAGGAATATAGGAACAGGAGGACACCATTTAGCCCCTCGAGCCTGCTCCACCATTTGATAAGATCATGGCTGATCTATGATCTAACTCCATATACCTGCCTTTGGCCCATATCCCTTAATACCTTTGGTTGCCAAAAAGCTATCTATCTCAGCATCAACTGTCATTTGCGGAAGAGAGTTCCAAACTTCTACCACCCTTTGTGTGTAGAAATGTTTTCTAATCTCACTCCTGAAAGGTCTGGCTCTAATCTTTAGACTGTGCCCCCTCCTCCTAGAATCCCCAACCAGCGGAAATAGTTTCTCTCTATCCATCCTATCTGTTCCCCTTAATATCTTATAAACTTCGATCAGATCACCCCTTAACCGTCTAAACTCTAGAGAATACAACCCCAATTTGTGTAATCTCTCCTCGTAACTTAACCCTTGAAGTCCGGGTATCTTTCTAGTAAACCTACGCTGCACTCCCTCCAAGGCCAATATGTCCTTCCGAAGGTGCGGTGCCCAGAATTGCTCACATAATCCAGGTGCGGTCTAACCAGGGTTTTGTATAGCTGCAGCATAACTTCTGCCTCCTTGTACTCCAGTCCTCTTGATATAAAGGCCAGCATTCCATTAGCCTTATTGATTATTTTCTGCACCTGTTCATGACACTTCAATGATCTATGTACCTGAACCCCTAAGTCCCTTTGGACATCCACTGTTTTTAAACTTTTTACCATTTAGAAAGTACCCTGTTCTATCCTTTTTTGATTCACAGTGGATGACCTCACATTTGCCTACAATGAATTCCATTTGCCACAGTTTTGCCCATTCACCTAATCTATCAATATCCCTTTGTAATTTTATGTTTTCATCTACACTGCTTACAATACCACCAATCTTTGTGTATTCGGCAAACTTAGATATGAGACTTTCTATGCCTTCATCTAAGTCGTTAATAAATATTGAGAGTAATTGAGGCCCCCAAGACAGATCCCTGTGGGATACTCATCCATATTAGATGGTAAGTTCAACAGACAAAAAAAAAAGAACAATTCAGAAAACAGTGCCTGATCAGGGAGAAATTACTATCACTGCACTTTGGGATGTAGTGCATCAATAAGCCTTCACCTTCCATTCACTAAATCAGGTTGGTTATGGGCAATGACACATCCAACAGTGAATGACTCCTGGATCTATCCCATGATCTGTAGGGACTCAGATAGTAAGCATTTTGAATCACAACTCATAAGATGAAAGCATAAGAACCACCAAAAATGTGGGGTTAACCAGTTAATTCCCACCCCCCCATGCTTGGATGGAAGGTTTTACTTCCTTGGTTGAAGGCAAGCAGTGAAGTAGCTTTGATAATGATATGTTTAACTCCATTTTGTCCCTTTCAAATTGGTAGTGCACTACTCTTGGTTTATACTTTCACTTTCAATTTGCTGAATAAGGCTGAATAATACTGTGAGCCAAGGCAAGGCCTGAAAGAACAGACTGAAAAAAATGGAACTGTAGTTGGATATTTGAAAAGTGATTATTCTGGATGTAAACCTTGAGAGAATGCAATTATGAACATCTCTCACTAAAACCTGAAATCCACACTGCTTGAGGACTGTAGTAGCCTTTGTGCACCACATTTTTTTGTACAAGGAGCTCATCTAAGCATCAAATTACAGTGAGCAACTCACATTAGACCTACACAACTCCAGCTCAAAATACATTACTATAATTATCCAGTTTCCTCAGCTTCAACTAATACAGGCAGAATTTTCAATTTTCTTTATAGTTTACTAGACACATTCCAGATGTCTACTTTTTCATCGTGACACTTTTTGAAAATAACAAGATGGTTTTCTAAAATGTTTTGCTGCCGTTAAAAGGAGCATGATTAATAAATATTAAAATCATTTTGCTTTGGGGATTATGAACAGTATTAGCTCTATTCCTGCACATGTTTAAATGCTATCCTCTTTAGTGTTCAGATTAATGTTGAGTATTGTGGGAGAAAGGAACAAACACATTGCTCTATTTGAACTATTTATTCTTAATCACGTGCCCAAAAGAACTTAAGAGGATTTAACAAGACTCTTGTTACTGTAATTACCAATTACATGTGAATTAGATTTAAGGTATATTTTAAAGTCATGTTGGAATGATAGCCTGCAGGCAGTGTTCCAATCTGTTTCTCACCACAATAAACAGTACAGAGGATACTGTTTGCCATCACTGTGATCAGTATTTTAATCCACTATTAGAAGTGAGAGAACCCAGTTCTTAGTGACTTAAAATAAAACACCAGCACTGATCACTCACCCAGTTATGCCACTGATAAGATTACACATATAAACAAATGGTATATAAAGTTATATACCACAGGATATATCATAAATCAAACAGCCAGAGCCCACCAAAATTTGACAAAGGATCACACTATACAACAGACTACATACACTGGTTAATGTAAATAACTGCAGGAATAATGGCAGCAAGAACAGTATAATTCCCCCATTAGTAAGTAGATTCCAGTGATATTGCTAATGTAATTTGTGCCAATACTCCATCTTAGTGTTACTGAAAATCTACTTATTCAGTTTTCTTCCCTTTAGAATAAATTCCAAGCCAGGCTCCAGCTTCAGTTGGATTAAAAACCCATGGCCTGTATAAATCGACAGAAGTATGGTGCTGGAAGTCTATGAAATCTAAATTGATTACATCAGGCTTTTTAAAATTCCAATTAAAGACAATTCTCAGCCATCAATCCTGTTGAAGTGCCATTTCACTGAAATTAGGAGAAAGTCGTTTTATGCATCGAGTTATGATGATCTGGAACACATTACCGGAAAGGGTGGTGGAAGCAAATTCAACAGTAACTTTCAAACAGGAATTGGATATACACTTGAAAAGTTACAATTTGCAGGGTTAGGGGGGAAAAGAGCAGGGAATGGGGCGAATTCCTGAGCTTTCAAAGAGCCAGCACGATGAGTCGAACGGCCTCCTTCTGTGCTGTATGATTCTATGATCAATCTTTTCTCTTTAAATGCTGACAGACCTGCTGAGCATTTCTAGAATGTTTTATTTGAGATTTCAAGAATTTGCAGCCTTTCTTTTTTATTGCACTACGATGCTCAATGGATTGGAGGCTGCTCACGCTCATCGCAATGGCGGGACCGACCCACAGAAGAACCGTTGCCCATCCATGAGCGTTTCATTTTGACGCTGCTGTTTGTGGCAAGCGCAGCAGCTCCAACACCTCTTCCCCGATAACGGGATTTATGGCTGGTCCAGGCCAAGGCCCACCTGCGGCCTTCCGCCGGCTGACGAGCGCGACACCCCCTTCGCCGCCTTACCGTGCTTCATGGCGATGATGTTGCTCGCGGCCACCGTGTCGGACGCCACCAGGACAAAGTCCCTGCCCTGCATACCAACCAGGTACTCCATGGCGCGGCCTTTGCTGAGAGTCCGGAGAGTAAATGAAGAACCGACACACCGGCTTCCCTCCTCACCACGGCCCCTGAGACAGCAAATCTCGCACTCACTCGCCGGCGCGCGCCACTGACGTCAGGCACCGCGAGAGACAACGGGAACTGAGTCCCAGGCGGCGCACGTCACTGTGGCGCTGCACCGTCAGAAGAGTTTGTGCTGCTGGAACCGTGAGACAGTAACACCGGGGGGAGGGTCATCATCACCATCACCGGGGGGAGGGTCATCATCATCATCACCACCGGGGGGAGGGTCATCATCATCACCACCGGGGGGAGGGTCATCATCATCATCACCACCGGGGGGAGGGTCATCATCATCATCATCACCGGGGGGAGGGTCATCATCATCATCATCACCGGGGGGAGGGTCATCATCATCACCACCGGGGGGAGGGTCATCATCACCATCACCGGGGGGAGGGTCATCATCACCATCACCGGGGGGAGGGTCATCATCATCATCATCACCGGGGGGAGGGTCATCATCATCATCATCACCGGGGGGAGGGTCATCATCATCATCACCGGGGGGAGGGTCATCATCATCACCACCGGGGGGAGGGTCATCATCATCATCATCACCGGGGGGAGGGTCATCATCATCATCACCGGGGGGAGGGTCATCATCATCACCACCGGGGGGAGGGTCATCATCATCACCACCGGGGGGAGGGTCATCAACATCATCACCACCGGGGGGAGGGTCATCATCATAACCACCACCGGGAGGAGGGTCATCATCATCATCACCACCGGGGGGAGGGTCATCATCATCATCACCACCGGGGGGAGGGTCATCATCATCATCACCACCGGGGGTTGGGAGGGTCATCATCATCACCACCGGGGGTTGGGAGGGTCATCATCATCACCACCAGGGGGAGGGAGGGTCATCATCACCATCACCGGGGGGAGGGTCATCATCATCATCATCACCGGGGGGAGGGTCATCATCACCATCACCGGGGGGAGGGTCATCATCACCATCACCGGGGGGAGGGTCGGTCATCATCATCATCACCGGGGGGAGGGTCATCATCACCATCACCGGGGGGAGGGTCATCATCACCATCACCGGGGGGAGGGAGGGTCATCATCACCATCACCGGGGGGAGGGTCATCATCATCATCACCACCGGGGGGAGGGTCATCATCATCATCATCACCACCGGGGGGAGGGTCATCATCATCATCACCACCGGGGGGAGGGTCATCATCATCATCACCACCGGGGGGAGGGTCATCATCATCATCACCGGGGGGAGGGTCATCATCATCACCACCGGGGGAGGGAGGGTCATCATCATCATCACCACCGGGGGGAGGGTCATCATCATCATCACCACCGGGGGGAGGGTCATCATCATCACCATCACCGGGGGGAGGGAGGGTCATCATCATCACCATCACCGGGGGGAGGGAGGGTCATCATCACCATCACCGGGGGGAGGGAGGGTCATCATCACCATCACCGGGGGGAGGGAGGGTCATCATCACCGGGGGGAGGGAAGGTCATCATCATCATCACCATCACCGGGGGGGAGGGAGGGTCATCATCATCACCACCGGGGGGAGGGTCATCATCATCACCACCGGGGGGAGGGAGGGTCATCATCATCACCACCGGGGGGGAGGGAGGGTCATCATCACCATCACCGGGGGGAGGGAGGGTCATCATCACCATCACCGGGGGGAGGGAGGGTCATCATCATCACCACCGGGGGGAGGGAGGGTCATCATCACCATCACCGGGGGGAGGGAGGGTCATCATCACCATCACCGGGGGGAGGGAGGGTCATCATCATCATCACCGGGGGGAGGGAGGGTCATCATTACCGGGGGGAGGGTCATCAACAGTAACACCGGGGGGAGGGAGGGTCATCATCACCATCACCGGGGGGAGGGAGGGTCATCATCATCACCACCGGGGGGAGGTAGGGTCATCATCATCATCATCACCACCGGGGGGAGGGAGGGTCATCATCATCATCACCGGGGGGAGGGAGGGTCATCATCATCACCACCGGGGGGAGGGAGGGTCATCATCATCACCACCGGGGGGAGGGAGGGTCATCATCATCATCACCGGGGGGAGGTAGGGTCATCATCATCATCACCACCACCGGGGGGAGGGAGGGTCATCATCATCACCACCGGGGGGAGGGAGGGTCATCATCATCATCACCACCGGGGGGAGGGAGGGTCATCATCATCATCACCGGGGGGAGGGAGGGTCATCATCATCATCACCGGGGGGAGGGAGGGTCATCATCATCATCACCGGGGGGAGGGAGGGTCATCATCATCATCACCGGGGGGGGGGGGGGTCATCATCATCATAATCACCGGGGGGGTGGGTCATCATCATCATCACCGGGGGGTGGGTTATCATCATCACCGGGGGGAGGGAGGGTCATTATCATCACCGGGAGGGAGGGAGGGTCATCATCATCACCGGGGGGAGGGAGGGTCAATATCATCACCGGGAGGGAGGGAGGGTTATCATCATCACTGGGTGGGTCATCATCATCATCATCATCACCGGGGGAGGGAGGGTCATTATCATCATCACCACCGGGGGGAGGGAGGGTCATCATCATCACTGGGTGGGTCATCATCATCATTATCATCACCTGGGGGAGGGAGGGTCATTATCATCATCACCACCGGGGGGAGGGAGGGTCATCATCATCACTGGGTGGGTCATCATCATCATTATCATCACCTGGGGGAGGGAGGGTCATCATCATCATCACCACCGGGGGGTGGGAGGGTCATCATCATCATCATCACCGGTGGGTGGGAGGGTCATCATCATCATCATCACCGGGGGGTGGGAGGGTCATCATCATCATCACCGGGGGGGTGGGAGGGTCATCATCATCATCACCGGGGGGTGGGAGGGTCATCATCATCATCACCGGCGGGGTGGGAGGGTCATCATCATCATCATCATCACCGGGGGGGTGGGCGGGTCATCATCATCATCATCATCACCGGGGGGTGGGCGGGTCATCATCATCATCATCATCACCGGCGGGGTGGGTTATCATCACCTCCGGCGGGGGGGTATTGGGTTATCATCACAACCACTGGTGGTGGGGGGAGGGTTATCATTATCACCACCGGTGGTGGTGGGGGGGGGAGGGTTATCGTCACCACCGGTGGGTGGAGGGGCGGTGGGGGGTGGGTTATCATCACAACCACTGGTGGTGGGGTGGGGAGGGAGGGTTATCATCACCACCGGTGGTGGGGGGTGGAGGGTTATCATCATCACCACTGGTGGGGTGGTTATCATCTTTGCTGGTGGTGGTGGGGTGTGTGTGTGGGGGGGGGGGGGTAGGGATATCATCATCACCACTGGCTGGGGCGGGGGGGAGCGTTATCATGACCGGTTTAGGTCTTGGGGGTGGGTTATTACCAAATGGAGGGGTTGCTCTGGTGGTGAAGCTGAATTCTTTTTGATATTATAGTAAATGGTTTATAAATATATTTTACAAAAGATTAATTGGTTAATAGGAGATAAATGGAAAAAAAATGTAAATTAACCCAAATAAAAACAGAACATTCTAGATATACACAACAGGCCAGTATGGATCAGAAAAGAGGAATGACCAGTTAACATTTCCAGTCGAGATCCTTTGGCTGATACAGATATACACCTGAAACATTAACGTATCTTTTTTCTTTGCAGATACTCACAGATCTGGTGTGCATTTTCAGCAGTATATATCTTTATTTGATACCAGCAGATGTTCCATGATGTTCTTCATGAGTAGTTTGGGGTATGGAGCACAGTTTTGATCTTTAGCTGCTAACCTGGCCTGTACCATTAAGGCCACTGCACTAAATACGCAAATGCAGGTAGTTGAAGCTACTCAAACTGCTGAAGTCAATCAGAGGGCATTTGTAAGTGCTTTCAGGTCAATGACTAGCTTTTTCTGTGTTTAAGATGGAACAAAGGCTGACAGTTTGAATTGTGACTTCTGGATTGTGAAGAATGCTCGCTAGATGTAAAACTTTGAATATGTCACAGACTAATGGATCTGCTGTGATATTGCTCACAGTAAATTGAATGATATGTAGTGGTATTGGATAACAGGTCATAATAGTAATTATCAGATGTTTTACAATGATAGGAATATTATAATGCATCATGTATTATTCTGTTGTTAAAGTGGAGATTTATTTACACTAGTCTGCCGCTTTAAGGTTAGAAAGTTTAATTGCTGTATGCAAACAGAGCCTGAGGGCACTCAGAGTTTAATTGCTGTTTATGCAGGGAATTTTGCAGACTGGAATGTGTGGTCAATTTCAGGTTGCCCCTCAGAAGTACCCAGCATTTTAAGATTGTCTTATCTGTAACAAAGTGTGATGTCTGGACATGTTGACACGATTTTTAACATTACCAGGAAATGCCTATAGTTGGTTGATTATGTAAGTTTTTTAAAATATACAAATCATTCGGAGGTTTGGGACAGACCTCAAAAACTCAGCCCCAGAGCCACCTAATGTCCAGATCCTGCAACTACATCATGACAGTTGACATAGCAAAATTGAATGGGAAATGCTGGCACAGCAATTGATAATGTTAAATGTTGACAGGAAAGCATGGCCAAAATTCAAGTCGACGGGTTGTGAACAGGAAGTATGTGTCCTACACAACATTTTTAATTATAGTTGATAAATGCATAATATAGATGGACCATTATCTTTTAGTTGCCTGGTTTATGCCAGATTACTATAAGAAAATTGTCATTTAAAGTGCTATTTTCTGGCAGTAAAATGTCTGAGTAATTTCACTGTTATATTTACACACCTGACGCTCAATATTTTTAATATAGATTATGAAGTACATAACCCACAAACCTAGATTCCAGCATCTTAAATTATTTTTGTATATCCAGCTGTTGCAATATAATTTATACCTCAGTGTGCTGTTGTACTTTAAAAATAATTGAATAAATGCAACAAAAAGTGTGTTATGGGGAGTTGTTTATAATATTGCTAGCTGTTCCAAAAAACAGTTCTTTATTTCTTTTAGCAATAGAATGCTCCAGTTCTGTCCTGATCGCCCTGATATCTGATACAGTGAAGCCTCTATTTAAGGTAACCTTTATAAAATGGCCACCTGTCTACAGCTTTCATACTTTGCCGTTGCCACCAAGAGTAATGAAATGTTGGCGGCCTGTAGCATATAGGGGCCATTAATGTGGTAGTTTTGTTGGGATCATGTTCTCCAGCGTTGACCCTGCTGCGGCACCCATGCCATTGCCTGTGCATCTCCAGTGTCTACCTGCCCCATTCAACTGGAAAATCCAGTGCCAACCAACCACCGGGAGCCGTTGGCCAGGCCCCCCTCCATACTCCAGTTATGTCCCTTGGCCCCTTTGTGTAAGGGGACCGATCGTGAAATCTAAAAAGAAAATTCTATTCTTTAGGAGTCTAGGTCCCTTACTGACCCCTTTCCTGTGCCCCTACCATGGTGGGGCCAACTTACTCCCATTTGAAGGCTGGTATGCCCCATTTCACTCGGCGTATTGGACTCCAGAACAAGGCTAGGTCCCGAATGAGCTAGAGAACCAGGAATTCCCGGTGTAAGGAATCTGCCCCCTCCTGTCTGTGCTGTTTGATGACATTTGGCGCGTAAGGGTGGAAAGTCCTGGAAATGGCAGAGACCTGTTGCAACTGGGCCGCTGCTGTTGTCTGCTGGGTTCCACCGGTCGCCCGCTGGAGTTATGCTTTGTTCGGAAGAACCTTTGAGCAGACACCTGTGCACTCTTGTCACTGAACTGCACCTGCATGAAATGAATGCCCCAGCATTGAATGAGTGTTGGAGCTGGAGACGGAGGCCAAGTTTTCTTTGTTTCCTGTCATCGCAAAAGGCAGGGGTCCTGTCAGGATCTAATCAATGGAATTTAGGAGTGTGGATTAAACAGCCATCTGTGAATTATGGCCAATTTGTTGCAGGACCTGTGTGTGGCATCAATTGAGAGGCTCCACTATGATCAATTAACTGATTCATTAGTACTGCTTTTTGTATGATACTTCTGTTTGTATATACTAAACACTGGAATGTCCCCAAGCCAATATTTAAATGTATCTAAGTATTGGAAAGTTTACACTCCAAAGCTGCATAAAGCCTAGTGCAATCAGTCATGGTGGACTGGCTGGCAAGCATAAGAATGAGAGGTGTTAGGTGTCTGGAGACTTAAACCAGTGTGGATCAGAACTGCATTTATGTAATAGTTACAGTTGTTTTGAAGGTCTGCAGTGTAGACTAGGTTCTGTTTTTGTCGTGACATTGCTACAATACTAGACTATTGGAGTCCTGAGTAGTAGCCCTGAGTTTGAATCTCCTGTGGGGTGAATCTCGACTGGGTTGTCGTGCAGAAAGGAAACCTCCTGCATGGTTGATCAAGAAGTGACATTCATGTCGACTATTGAAAGGACTCCCCAAGATTCCCATTTGACAGACTAAGGTGTGTATATAATTGTAGGGGAGAAAATAGAGGAAAGTTAAATGACAGAAGAAAATTATACTACAAAAAATGTACAAATGAGCCTTTTGTACAGATTTCTTGCTTAATTTAAGTGATGAGGACCCCAATCTATTGAATTCAAAGCAAGATCTAAGTGACTGAAACTATGGGTCTGGTACACTATTTATACTGGCAGGTTGAAGCTGGGATGAATTGACAAGAACCACATTCTAGCACAACAGTGTAAATCCTCCTCAATTACTCAGTCCAATCTCATCCTGATATGGCAGTGCACTCCTTTGGGGGTTGCAACTTGCTAACATTTTGAATCTGCGATTTGAAACCCAGCTGCCTGCAGTGCTAGTCGGCAGATTCTTCATTTATTGAACAATTTCAGCAGCTTTATCTTATTCTGCAGAGTGCTGATAATTTTTGACTTAAGTATTTATTAAAAGTTTTCAGGTAATAACATATCAATATACAGTGAACTAATATACAAAATCGCAAAGAAAAAATTCAAAACACTAAGATAGGTGGAGGAAAGAAAGGTTGAAGTGGAGAAAAAAGGACACAGATGTCTCGTGTTATCTACACCATGACTACAAATATCGAAGCTACAAAGGACCAGTGGCTCATTCCAAGAGCAGCAAGTAGAAGGGCAAATAACTACACAAAGTATGTTCAGCCTTATGGTGCAATGACTACAATGCAGGAATCCCTCAAGAAATTCATAAATGAAGAACAGGTTTCCAGTACAGATCCTGGCAGAGCTTAAATAAACACTAGATCTGCTATTGTCTGGAGTTATTCAAAACTATGACTGGTAGAGTGATTGGGAGTAATTTTAACTTTTGGCGATAATCGGATTAGCCGCCTGTTATACACGATTTTCTCCTGATTTTCCTTTTTATTGAAGTGTATACCGTGCGGCCAATCTAATATCGCCTGTTTCACACTTTCGCCTAAAGTTAAAGTTACCCCCGTGGGTTTAGAATCATAAATTAGTCACTGGAATCCATTCAATCGATGGTTCAAACACAATGGGCCCGATTTTAGCACCCGGTCTCGGGTGCGTTCTCGGCGGGTGGGGCCTCTAAAATCCCGAAATCGAGGAGCGGGACCGGATCGCGCCTCGATCCCGCCCACTTCCGGGTTCCGCGCTGACGTGCGGGGGTGCGTGCGCAGCCCCCGCTGGTGGGAATCCCGCAGGCAATTAAAGCCAGCGGGGTTCCACTTGAGTGTATTTATCTTGGTATTTCAGGTCATTAAATGACCTGATTGAGCTGTTTATTTAACAGGTGTGGGATTTTACAGTGAAATGAGACTGTTTCCCATACTGGGGGAAACACTCACACTCCCAACGGACGTGTTGCAGCCAGCAGCCTGTGGCAGCTGCCAAGGTGCATTCCACAGGTGGGGGGGGAGAGCCTTCACCAACGCAGGAGGACACTCCGTAACATTGGGCAACGCCTGCCCTCCACCACCCTCCTCCAAGCAAGAAAATTCACCGGCGTGGAACCGCAACCCCTGTGCGAGGACACACTTTTCTACCGTGCACAACCCCGCAGACCTACACCTGCCAGATGGGTGCTGCGTTGACATCCTCGGAGGACGAACAGCATCACCAGCCCCAGCAGCGTCGCAGTCCACGCCGTCCGCCTCAGAGACGTGGATCCCCCCAACACGGTGCTGTGGCACATCCACCTGCACGGCAGGAGGGAGGGCAACCGCAGAGAGAGATGCGTCACAGGAGGCACTACCCTCCGCACAGGGTCTACAGACCGAGGCTCAGCTTCATGGACCTCTCTGAGCAGCAGTGCATACGTAGGCTCAGAGTCACTCGCCAGGTAGTCGCCGACATCTGCAGCCTCCTTAACGACGAGCTGCTCCCGGATGGACCAAGCAGCATCTTCTTACCCGTCGCCGTCAAAGTCACCACTGCCCTCAACTTCTTCGCCTCCGGATCCTTCCAGGGTGCCACGGGGGACATCACCGGGGTCTCCCAGTCATCTGCACACAAGTGCATAAGGCAGGTCACCGATGGGTTGTTCCGCAGGGCCTCGACCTACATCAACTTCGCCATGGATGAGCGCAGCCAGACGGAGAGGGCGGTTGGATTCCATGATGTGGCTGGCTTCCCACGGGTGCAGGGTGTAATCGATTGCACCCACATAGCAATACGGGCACCTCCACATGAGCCGGGGCTGTTCATCAACAGGAAGGGGTATCACTCCATGAACGCCCAGCTCATTTGTGACCACCGCCAGAGATTCCTACACGTGTGCGCCAGATACCCTGGCAGCTGCCACGATGCCTTCGTCCTCAGGGAGTCCACCGTCCCGCCCCTCTTCCACGCACCCAACGCCGGCAACGGCTGGCTCCTCGGCGACAAGGGATATCCCCTGCACACGTGGCTTATGACACCTCTGAGGAACCCCATCACCAAGCCGCAGCGTCGATATAATGACAGCCACATTGCTACCAGGTCTACAATTGAGCAGGCTATAGGGCTGCTCAAGATGCACTTCAGGTGCCTTGATCGTTCCGGGGGAGCGCTCCAATACACGCCACTCCGAGTGGGACGAATTATAGTTGTCTGCTGTGCCCTGCACAACATGGCACTACAGAGAGGGGTGCCGCTGGAGGAGGCCCCATGCACACCCGCCACCCACATTGAGGACGACAATGAGGAGGAGGAGGAGGAGGAGTACGAGCGAGAGGAGGAGGAACGACCCATGGCCCGAACACTGGCTCACCTGCGTGCTCGTCAGGCCATTAGGCACTCATATGCCAACGGTTCTCCTAACATCACACTGTGTGAGGCGTTCACATGTCATAACGTGCACAGACGAGGGTCCATACAGGCTCCCTCCACAGTAGAGTGGTGCCTGTACACCTGCACCCACTGTATTATGCCCAATGGGTGGGACAGGGTGGTCGTCGTCATGATGAGGCGCACGGAAGGGACATATTGCACAAGCCGCAGAATTATGGACAAGAGGTGGCAGCATTGGTGAGAAAAAGTGAGTTTATTTCGTGTTGCCATTCAAAGACTGGAAATAAAAATATAACAAATAGACCAACACCCTGGTGCAATCCCTGTGTGCTCACGGAACTTTGGGTTTTCGTTTCCTGGTACCCCTACGTGGTGCTACCCCTGTGGCTCCAGCAGAGGTGGTGGCAGGTTGCTCCTGTTCGTGCCCTGACCTGGTAGATGCTTTGGGCCGACGTCCCCTGGGTTTCGGTGGGGCGAAAACGCGCCCGGTGAAATTAGTGGGTTTCCCGCGCGATCGTAGCAGGCAACCCACTAATTGGAGCCACTTACCTGCTCCTCCGGGTTCCCCGATGCTGATCTGCGCGTCGGGCAGGCTGCGCATGCGCAGTAAGATCTGTCAGATGGAGGCGCTCTATTTAAAGGGGCAGTCCTCCACTGACAGATGCTGCCACAAACAGAAAAAATTACAGCATGGAGCAGCCCAGGGGGAAGGCTGCTCCCAGTTTAATGATGCCTCACCCCAGGTATCATTAGATGGGGTGAGGAGGAGGGGGAGGACAGAGATCTTCCTCCCGGCGGCCGGGAGGAAGCGGCCTGCCTCTGCCACCAAGAAGGCCTGGCTCGAGGTGGCAGAGGGGGTCAGCTGCACCACCAACATATCGCGCACCTGCATACAGTGCAGGAGGCGCACCAATGACCTCAGTAGGTCAGCCACAGTGAGAACAGGCTGCAACCGGGGACATCCCCGGTGTCTCTCAGTTGTCTGCGCAGATGAGCCCTGCAAATACACCTACACCCACTCTGCAGTGACACACTGGGTGGCATCAGTGGTGGGTCCTCATAGGGATACCCAGGAGCGGGCATTATTGCACAAACCGGACAGGATTCGCGAAGACATGGCAGTAGTGGAGCCAATATAATGTGTGATGTGAGTTGTTCTTTAATTCAATAGAAGTAAGAACCATGACAAACCCTCAAACACCCTTGTGCATCCCCTTCATGCTCACGACACATTTGCCTTACGCTGCCTACTGCACATATGTGATGCATGCCCTGTGGCTGCAGCACAGGTGGTGGCAGGTTGAGTGAGGCTGGCCGTGAGAGAGATGCACGAGAGGGTGAGTATGGGATAAAGCCATGAGATTGTATGAGGATTGGGTTGCGTGGTAGTGGCGGGGTGAGTACTGGCGAGGTGAGTAGGTGCAGGTAAGATGAGGATGGGGTTTGAGTGGGTATGAGGGGTGATGTGACAGAGTAGTGTTGGCAGTGCCGAAGGAGATGTGGGGTGGGGGCAGTGTTGTGGCAGGCGGAGTGTAGGGGAATGAGTACGTGTACTCACTGTGGCTGACCTACTGAGGTCATTGGAGCGCCTCCTGCACTGTATGCAGATGGGCGATATGTTGGTGGTGCAGCTGACCCCCTCTGCCACCTCGAGCCAGGCCTTCTTGGTGGCAGAGGCAGGCCGCTTCCTCCCGGCCGCCGGGGGGAAGATCTCTGTCCTCCCCCTCCTCCTCACCCCATCTAATGATACCTGGGGTGAGGCATCATTAAACTGGGAGCAGCCTTCCCCCTGGGCTGCTCCATGCTGTAATTTTTTCTGTTTGTGGCAGCATCTGTCAGTGGAGGACTGCCCCTTTAAATAGAGCGCCTCCAGCTGACAGATCTTACTGCGCATGCGCAGCCCGCCCGACGCGCTGATCAGCAGCGCGGAACCCGGAGGAGCAGGTAAGTGGCTCCAATTAGTGGGTTGCCTGCTACGATCGCGCGGGAAACCCACTAATTTCACCGGGCGCGTTGAAAACGCGCCCGCTGGCCTACCCCCCGGGAACCCGCACCCCTGGTAAAATCGGGCTCAATATGTTTTCATTAACCTAACAAGATAAAATGGTGGGTTCAAATCTTTATAACAAGAGCATATATTTACTATTGTCAAATCTACACTACATTCCTAACATGGGGAGTGGGCATGCAACGTCCATTAGGGACAGTCCCAGGCTTAGATAGAACATCTGAACATGACATCTTGACATGTTACAACTGAGCACATGTTCCATAGTTATTGTTCCTACACATTCACAGGCTTGTCACATTGGTAAAATGTTACCATCCTGGAGTAGCGCACATGATTAGGGTTGGAGTAGTACACTGGTCCCAGGCCTGCCTCTGCCACCAAGAAGGCATAGGTGTATTTTGCATTGTGTATTTTCCTTGGGAAACACTAAGAGGGGAATTTCAATCCCCCACGAAGGGCAGGGGTGTGTGGGGGGAGTTAAAAATTCGAAAAAGGGAAACCTGATCGCAATCCACCTCCGATGCGTACAAAGAAACATAGAAAATTGGAGCAGGAGTAGGCCATTCAGCCCTTCTAGCCTGCTCCTCCATTCAGTAAGATCATGGCTGATCCTCAATCTCAATACCATATTCCCGCTCTCTCCCCATACCCCTTGATGCCTTCTGTGTCAAGAAATCTACCTATCTCCTTCTTAAATATATTCAGTAACTTGGCCTCCACAGCCTTCTGTGGTAGAGAATTCCACAGGTTCACCACCCTCTGAGTGAAGAAATTTCTCCTCATCTCAGTCCGAAATGTCCTACCCCGTATCCTGAGTCTGACCCATCCCGTTCTAGACCCCCCCAGCCAGGGGAATCATCCTCCCTGCATCCAGTCTGTCTAGCCCTGTCAGAATTTTATACATTTCAATGAGATCCCTTCTCATTTTTCCAAATTCTAGTGAATACAAGCCCAGTCGACCCAATCTCTCCTCATATGACAGTCCTGCCATCCCAGGAATCAGTCTGGTGAACCTTCGCTGCACTCCCTCTATGGTAAGTATATCCTTTCTTAGGTAAGGAGACCAAAACTGCACACGATACTCCAGGTGTGGTCTCACCAAGGCCTGGTTTTAATGGAGACGGGTTGGGGGGTAGGCGACTAACCTACTTTCCAGAGGCGGGCCCATCATTTAAATATTTAAATGAGGCTGCATGCCTCAAATTTTAGGACAGTTTTAAATTTAACAGCTGCAGGACGGGTTTCACAGGGTTCAGGAAACCTGGCAGCTGAAGGCAGGCGAGAATGGCCGGGTCCAGCAGGTAAGTGCTTTGCCAGCACTACTTGTAGGGCAGGAGGAGCAGGAGTGCTTCCCCCCGGTCCACCAAGCAAACCTGCTTTCCGCCCCGCAATCGGACCTCTCCCACCCCGAGATCTCCTCTCTGCCTCTATCCGCCCCCCCCCCCCCCGACATTCTCCCTGGCCCTCCACGATTTCCCCCCTCGACCCACTATCTCTCCCTCCGTTCCTCCTCTCCGCTCCCCGCATGCGGCCTGGTGCCGCAGGCTTTCCCGCCGAACATCCAGCCGGCCTCTCAATCTGGCTAGCTGCCAGCTGGGAAACAAAGTCAAAAAATTAAAATGAGGTTCTGCCAATAAATTCGTCAGGACCTCAGAGAAACCCACCACACCTCCCTCTGGCTCGCTTCCCGTGAATATTGGGACCTAAGATTCAATTTAATTGAACTTTTTAAGATTCTCCTTCCTAAAAGACCTGGGTGTGCAATTGGTCTACACCGAATCGACAGCCCGTTTTACACTGTGCCCTATTTTCTTTTCCAACAGTGGAAAATTCTGCGTGGTGTAAAACGGGCTGCTCATCCGCTATGAGCCTATTTCGTGTTAGTGGCTTAGACCAATTTCATCCCCTGGTACCTGAGTGAATGCTGGACTCGCAAACAAAAAAAATCTCAAATCCTTATCTTAGGCTTTCCCTGAATTCACATGCTCATTGGACAAGCATGGAGACACAGTGACTGTAAAGATAGTAGATTTGGAATGTCCCGTGAAACTTTTCTTCATGTTTTTAAGCAGAGCAGCAGTGTCAAATCTAGACACTAACTGTAACCAATATGTGGAATTTTAAATCAGCTCTATCTCAAAAAGCAGGACAAATCCAATCCGGCCAATTACCGCCCCATCAGTCTACTCTCAATCATCAGCAAAGTGATGGAAGGTGTCATCGACAGTGCTATCAAGCGGCACTTACTCACCAATAACCTGCTCACCGATGCTCAGTTTGGGTTCCGCCAGGACCACTCGGCTCCAGACCTCATTACAGCCTTGGTCCAAACATGGACAAAAGAGCTGAATTCCAGAGGTGAGATGAGAGTGACTGCCCTTGACATCAAGGCAGCATTTGACCGAGTGTGGCACCAAGGAGCCCTAGTAAAATTGAAGTCAATGGGAATCAGGGGGAAAAGTCTCCAGTGGCTGGAGTCATACCTAGCACAAAGGAAGATGGTAGTGGTTGTTGGAGGCCAATCATCTCAGCCCCAGGACAATGCTGCAGGAGTTCCTCAGGGCAGTGTCCTAGGCTCAACCATCTTCAGCTGCTTCATCAATGACCTTCCCTCCATCATAAGGTCAGAAATGGGGATGTTCACTGATGATTGCACAGTGTTCAGTTCCATTCGCAACCCCTCAAATAATGAAGCAATCCGAGCCCGCATGCAGCAAGACCTGGACAACATCCAGGCTTGGGCTCATAAGTGGCAAGTAACATTCGCGCCAGATAAGTGCCAGGCAATGACCATCTCCAACAAGAGAGAGTCTAACCACCTCCCCTTGACATTCAATGGCATTACCATCGCCGAATCCCCCACCATCAACATCCTGGTGGTCACCATTGACCAGAAACTTAACTGGACCAGCCATATAAATACTGTGGCTACGAGAGCAGGTCAGAGGCTGGGTATTCTGCGGCGAGTGACTCACCTCCTGACTCCCCAAAGCCTTTCCACCATCTACAAGGCACAAGTCAGGAGTGTGATGGAATACTCTCCACTTGCTTGGATGAGTGCAGCTCCAACAACACTCAAGAAGCTCAACACCATCCAAGATAAAGCAGCCCGCTTGATTGGCACCCCATCCACCACCCTAAACATTCACTCCCTTCACCACCGGCGCACTGTGGCTGCAGTGTGTACCATCCACAGGATGCACTGCAGCAACTCGCCAAGGCTTCTTCGACAGCACCTCCCAAACACGCGACCTCTACCACCTAGAAGGACAAGAGCAGCAGGCACATGGGAACAACACCACCTGCATGTTCCCCTCCAAGTCACACACCATCCCGACTTGGAAATATATCACCGTTCCTTCATTGTCGCTGGGTCAAAATCCTGGAACTCCCTTCCTAACAGCACTGTGGGAGAACCGTCACCACACGGACTGCAGCGGTTCAAGAAGGCGGCTCACCACCACCTTCTCGAGGGCAATTAGGGATGGGCAATAAATGCTGGCCTCGCCAGCGACGCCCACATCCCGTGAACGAATTAAAAAAAAAATGTCCTTTTGAAATAAATGGTATTCTTGATTTTTCTGATTTCCCCCATTTTATCTTTTTGAAAACTATTTGCTAATTTTTCTCAAACACTTTTCTTACCTTTTCTGATGGCTTTGACTGTTTGCAGGTTCCAGAGGTACCATTCACCCTCCAGAACCATGCCCTGTCGTCTTTATTCATGATGTGGAGATGCCGGTGATGGACTGGGGTTGACAATTGTAAACAATTTTACAACACCAAGTTATAGTCCAACAATTTTATTTTTAATCCCACAAGCTTTCGGAGGCTTCCTCCTTCCTCAGGTGGTGTGGAAATTATTCATGTGCGAACTTTGACAAGTGCCAGCAGACTATGCAACCATGGGGTGGGGATACCATAGCTGAACCTGACCCTTTCCTCTCCCAACATCCACACACATGAACTTCCAGCCGGGATAGCTGGATAGCAGTAATTCTGGCGTTGTTTTTCCTTCCTAATCCAAGGGACAGTGAGGCAAATTTTAGCTTTCCTAACTCTGCTTTGGCTGAAAACAGTTAACAGAGCAAGATCACGGAATGAACCTGGAACCTTCCCTGTCTATATCCCTCAAATAGTCATGGTTAAACTTGCTGAGCCTTAAATCAAGAGGGTTGCACAATTTGGTCTGTGGTTTGCTTTACAATGACAGTCACTGTCTCCATGATCATATAATAAGCATGTGAATTCAGCTAAGGAGTTGAGATTTTTTTGCTTGTGAGTTTAGAATTCACAAGCAGAAGGAGGTGAAATTGGTTTTTCAAAATGTAATCCCGAATTCCAACCACAGAACATAGATTTTCTCAATGAGAGGGTGAAAATTACTAGTAAACCAATATAATTTAATGTATCTGATGTCCAGAATCCTACATGGAAAGTCATGATACATGGTAGGGACTTTACTTCTCAGTCCCCTCAAACTTGGTCTGTGCCTGCCCGGTTCCACGAAAATACAACGATTTTGTGCAATGTCTGGATTATCTGCAATGTCAAGTAGGTAAAATGGATAGATTACATTTTATACTTCAATAAAGAATATAGATCTGATTTTGTAATTATATGAAACTACAATTGCCCTGTAAGGAAATAAATGATTTTAAGGTAGTTTCTACTTTGATATCTGTATGGCAAAAGTCACTAAAAAATCATGTTGCCCAACCCATCCTGCCATAGGCTTATTTTAAAAAATTCGTTCCTGGGATGTGGGCATTGCTGGCGAGGCCGGCATTTATTGCCCATCCCTAATTGCCCTTGAGAAGGTGGTGGTGAGCCTCCTTCTTGAACCACTGCAGTCCGTGTGGTGAAGGTTCTCCCACAGTGCTATTAGGAAGGGAGTTCCAGGATTTTGACCCAGCGACGATGAAGGAACGGCGATATATTTCCAAGGAAGAACCCTCATGCTGACATTTTCTGTGGTGCTCATGTGTGGTATCACACAATGGGAATTTACAGAAAATCATCTGTACAGAGGTTATATGTTAGGAAACAGTTGCTTGCCTTGAAAGTTGCAAATGAAATTCAGGATGATGTCAGATGTCGAGCTATCACATAAAGTCTATTATCCCAAACTGAGTAGCAATATAGGACACACTGCAATTGGAGTGGGAGACTGGGGAATGAACAATAACAGTTTGTATACAGTCAATAACCTACCACAAAACATGTTAAAGTGCATCTAGAAAAATTAATCTGAATGATGCTGTTCTTTAGAGTGTGTGAGTCACTGATTACTCTTCACAGTCAAGTCTGTATCTGTGAAAGAGTTATTTGAGTGTAATATTGCAAAGGAAACCATGGGAAATCGATTTGTATTTGAAGGTGAAAATGGACTCCAACTTGCTGTCTGCAGCAACAGCCATGTGATTATCACTAACTCTCTCTCCAATCGATTGATCTGCAGGCGTGAATGCAACAGAATATAGCCGGGAAATCTGGAGAGACTTGAGGAGCAGCACACTGCCCCCAACCTCAACCAGCACCATTACGAGCAGTCAAAAAATGATACCCGCTAATTGAACTTGTATCCATGGACAATATCTTTTCAAATGTAACAAAATTATTAAACCCAGCAATGTTTAAAAACACTCCACTCTCATAGTATTGTCCTGAAAGCTGTTTGCATATAATAATGAGGTGTACACTAAAGTGAATGGGCGCTAAATTGGGCCATGTAGAGCCCTTTGTTTCAGCGCTCTATGGCCTCTCTAACATCCAAGATGGCATCTTAGCTGTGCACACACGTTTCCAGTGTGTTGTGTGCCGGATGCCATCTTGGTATAGGAGTTAGCGCATGCGCAAATACCGAACGCTGGAAACATGTAAAATAGGGAGAAAATGCGTGCAGTATTTAAAGTGATAGACACCATTTTGGACCTTAATGCACAACTCAATGCACAGTCTTAACCCTGACCATCTGAACAAGTCTTACAGTGCCTGGAGGACCACCCATCAGCGCTATTTAAAGGGGCCGTGCAGGTGTTGCAGGTTAGTTGCTGGATTATTGCTTCTGGCTGCTGGTGGAGTAGGAAGTGTTTTTTGAAGCTCCCTATGTTTT
This sequence comes from Heptranchias perlo, assembly GCF_035084215.1. Taxonomy (NCBI): domain Eukaryota; kingdom Metazoa; phylum Chordata; class Chondrichthyes; order Hexanchiformes; family Hexanchidae; genus Heptranchias; species Heptranchias perlo. The sequence goes on from NC_090350.1 coordinate 23,575,447, forward strand.
CTGAGAGCTCCTAGAGTACATTTGAGTGCGTTTTGGCAGGTACTGCCTTACGGTTCGGAAAGTTACAACCGTGGTTGAACAACATTCCTGGCAACCATGGGTGGTCTGCTAGGGCTCCCGCTGGGCATTGAGCACGACTGGGAGTGTGCAGAGAGGCCACACACAGCAGGTTGAGCTGCGAGGAGAGGGAGGACGAGGAGGCGCAGAGCACTGAGCAGGAGGCCCTATCCAATGAGGGCCTTCCGGGACCAATTCTCTTACCTCAGCGTGACCGACGAGGATTGCATTCGACGCATGAGATTCACCAAGGAAGCCATGACAGAGATCAGTTAACTGGTGCGGCCGCAACTGCATCCTCAGAGCAGGGCAAGGACAGCATTACCTGTGGCTGTGAAGGTCACCGTGGTGCTGAATTTCTACGGTTCAGTATCATTTCAGGCCCCTGCTGGTGACATGTGCAACATCTCGCAGTGTGCAGTGCACTGCTGCATAAGGGAGGTCACAGAGGCACTGTACCAGATGTGGAACAGGTTCGTCACCTTCTGTCCTGACGGAGACAAGCAGAACAAACGAGCATGGGGGTTCACTTACATTGCTGGCTTCCCCATGGTGCAGGGCACTATTGACTGCACGTACATTGCCCTGCATGCCCCGCATATCAACTCGGCCGTCATCGTCAACCGAAAGGGCTTCCACTCCCTGAACATGCAACCACATGCATCGAATCATGGAGGTTGATGCCCGTTACCCTGGGAGCAGTCATGACGCCTTCGTTGTGTGGCAGTCCAACATGCCAGCTATCTTTCACCCGGCTCGGCAAGTCAAAGGCTGGCTACTGGGCGACAAAGGTTATCCCCTCACGCCTTGGCTCATGACTCCGGTCAGGAATCCATGCACACGTGCACAGCAGGCCTATAATGAGACCCATGCTGCCACATGCAACATCGCGGAGCATACCATAGGCCTCCTCAAACAACGCTTCTGCTGCCTGGACCAGTCTCGAGGAGCCCTGCAGTACTCCGCTGAGCGGGTGGGCAGATTCATGGTGGTCTGCTGCATGCTGCACAACCTCGCCATCATAAGGGACCAGCCTTTGCCACCAATGATTGGAGAAGACCCTGAGCCGGAGGAGGAGGACGAAGAGGAAGAGGAGGAGGCAAGGAGCCGGAAGAGGAAGTCGAGGAAAATGCAAAGGTGCAACATGAACCACACGCCTTTTGTGCAAGGGCTCTGCGTGCTCGCCTGACCCGTGCCCACTATCAATAATGTCAACTACATCCTCCAACTCACCAACAGTCCTACACTTCCCACCTTTCTGCCCCCACAAGACAATCAAATCGCCCTCCATCTGATTGCACATTTGTTTCCCCCTCAGCTCATTGCACAAATAAAAACCACCACCAAATGCAAATTCAAAGTCTCATTTATCAATGAATAAATGAAATTATGCAAACAGAACAGAACTATTCACCCTTGTGCATTCCCTTAGTGCCTGTTTTTCGCGTGCCTTCACCTATCCTAGTGCTCCGACGCGGTGCTTCCCCAGTGGCTGGAGCATGGGTGTGGATGGCTGCTGGCCTTCAATGGAGGAGCGTGCAGATGGCCTTGGAGGACAACCTTGAGCAGCTCTGGGCCGGGAGATCCCGGCTTCAGACCATTTCAGCATGGGCTGCAGCAGTCTGGCCTGGCTGGCTGATAGGCAACAAAAGGGGCACTGGTGGAGTGGCAGGGGTGTGAGCAGGAATGCTGTCGTCTTGAGAGAGGACAGCAGGTCCGACTGCCATGGCGCCACTGCCACTCTCCCCGGGGCGGCACCTCAGCAATCCTGGTGATCAACTGGAGAACAGATTGCTGGACTGCTGTGATACCCCGGAAGCCCATTTCACAGTGGTTCCCAGACCCACAATCGCAGCAGTCTGAGCTTCAAATGCAGCAGAGAGACCTTGGATGGCAGATGTTTGTGCTGCAATGGAAGCTGTGACATCTATCATCAGACGCTGTATCATGGTGGGTTCCACAGGCGTGCTGACGGAGGTGACCACCTGTTCCATGTTGGAAAGGATGGGCTCCAAGCTCTGCGCAAAGCCAGTTGGAGCTGGACTCCTCCATGCCCCTTCTCATTGTGCGCAGGCTTTCTGGCAGGCTTTCCAGTGCCCCGAGCATTTGGTGGTGTACGCCCATCAGTCGTCTTCTGTAGCCTGACCCATTGAAGTCCTCATCTGACTCCTCTGCAGCAGAACAAGTGAGTGACGTTGCCCTCCGGCAAGCTGGCGTCCGTGGTATCCATTGCCCCCGCCCCGGCTCCTGCACACTTGTGCCCTGTGTCTCACCACGTGCAGATCCCTCCTCTAACCTAGCCTCTAAAGGACGCGCGGTGTCAGTCTCTGAGTTAGTGGAAGTGAGTGTCAGATCGAGTGATAGTGTGGCTTCAGTGTCCCCCTCCTCTTTCTCCTCCTCCTCCTTGGACAGTGCTGCCACGTGTTCTTGGGTATCTGCAATGACAAAGGGAAACAGGTTGATTTGTGGAGCGGGGAGCAGAGCAAGTAAAACGTGTGTGCCGACAGCATCTGCAGCACGTGAGTCAGAAAAGATTATGGGAGGAGGGAAATATGGGAAAGGAGAAGGAGTATTAGATATGCAGAGACCCCTTTCATTGGGACCTCCAGCGCGGCATGTTGTCATGGCTGCACCGTCGACCTGCCCAGTGATCCGAAGCAATGTCTCCTCTCGGGGGGTGAGGACGTGTATGCGTGCCCGTCCACCCTCTGGTCTCTCCTGCTACCGCCTGTTATGCACCACTTTCTCCTGCAGAGACAGAGGACAGTGTGTCAGTGAGTGTCCTGCAAGGTGATGTGGTCAAATAGCTGCCAGTTTGTGTGACCTGTGAGTGGTGGTTGTGTGACCTGCAAGTGTGGTACTATGTGTGGGTGAGATGCAGCATGCCGAGTGCAGCATTGCATATGGATGGGCAGTGTTTGTTGGTGGGTGGGTGACGGGGAGTGTGATGCATGGAGCAGTGATGCAGTTGGTAGGATGTGCCACTTGACACTTGCATTCACTCACCTTGACTGCTCGTGTCAAATCATTGAACTTCTTTCGTCACTGCACCCATATGCATGGTGCCATGCTCCTGGCATTGACTTCCTGCGCCACAGCCTGCCAATGTCTGTGGAGCTGCAGTCTGGAGGGTCTCCTGCCACCCTGCGGGTACATGTTGGCCCACCTTTCGTCCCCCCCTTCCACTAGGGCCTCCAGTGCATCATCAGAGAAGCACGGAGCCTTCTCTTGCACCAATCCTGCTATCCTCGCGGCCATCTTTCCCTCCTCCTGGTGAACTGTGTACCTGTCATTTGAAATGTGCACCTGCACCTTTAAGAGGTGCAGGCTGCTGATGACGTGCGCTGAGCACGCCCCATTCTCCGTGCAGCCTCTCAGCAGCACAGGTAGTGCTGGATGCACAGCGATATCATGACAATTAGCAGGCAGTACGAAGTTCACGTGCTGCCTGCATAGAGGCCATCGGGCACAGGGTACTCGCGTATCACGCTACCCTCGCCCAAAAAAGGCCCTTATCCAATTTTTCCCCCAATATCCCATAATATGACATAAAAAGATCACGGGGGACAATGCTGTCACTAACATCGTATAATCAAAGTGATGTGTATTGTTAGTCCTGATGTTGAATAGTTGTTGTGAAAATATTCTTGACATCTCACCCCATGCATAGAGTATGCTATTTATTAGCATGCAGTTTTTGTTACCTGCAAAAAATATTTTTACCATTATCTTTTTCTGTTTTTATCTTTACAGTCTATTCTTTTTACTGTGTTCTTTTCCAGTGATGGTAACATATCAACAGCAAGGAACGAAGGAAGAAAAATGGTGAATTATGATGAGGATTATGAAAGATTGCAGGAGGAGATAGGCAGACTTGCACATGGGCAGACAGAGGGCAGATGCAAGTGAATGCAGAAAAATATGAAGTAATATATTTTGCAAGTAAGGATAGTGCTCAGGAAAGGAAGAAGCTGTAAGATGAAAGACACAGAAAGCATCCAGGAGACAAGTAGGCAAGCAGTCATTAGGCAGAAGAGGGTTGTAATGGGTACAATAATATTGGAAAGGATTGTTGCAGCAGTTGCACCCCAGATCCTTTAACCAGTAAAGCAAGATTAGTAAACACACAGGTGTGTAACCATAGGCTACTGCATCTGTGACTGAATTACTGGTTTTAATTGATAAATATATATATGAATATATAAAAAAAGACAAGAAAAGACCATATGGTCTCTCAAGTCTGCTCCATCCAAACATATAAAGATAAAGTGTCATAAATTCTGTAACGATAAGTAAATCATGTAACACTCTCACACTAATTAATTAAACCTTAAACTCAATGTCACAGTGATAATATTCTTTTTAATTACATTTTTTTTGTCTTTATTGTATAATCTTTGTTTCCACTGCTGGAGCACAGGGATTTAAGTGTTTTGATTTAAGCCCGAATGCATTACTCTGTTTATTGCTTGTATATTCTAACGGATATGATATGTGTCGTGGTTATATTACTGGAGGGGTAATCCAGAGGCTTGGATTAATAATCCAGAGATCGTGAGTTCAGATTCCACCATGGCAGTTTGAGAATTTGAATTCAGTTAAATCAGTAAATAAAGTGACCATGAAGCTATCAAATTGTTTTTAGAAACTAACTGGTTCACTAATATGCTGAAGAAAACCTGCCTCTTTACCTAGTCTGGCCTCAATCAGTTCCACACCATTGTTGGTTGACTCTTAACTGCCCTCTGAAATGGCCTAGAAAGCCAGTTAGTTGTATCAAACTGCTACAGTGAATAATACGGACTACAGTTCAAGAAGAAGCCCCACCACCATCTTCTCAGAGCAACAAAGGACGTCCACATGCCGAGAATTAATTTTAAAAAAGCTGGCTGCTCACCCTCTCCAATATTTGGATCAAGTAACAACAGGGAAAAGTCCTATTCACATTACAGCAACTCCAATAAGAGTAATAATTAATGAGAAAACTTAACAAATCAGGGCAACTAGGGATGGGCAATAAATGCCAGCCTTGCCAGCAACGCCCACATCCAGAAAATAATTGAATAAAAAAAACAATGGGATGAGAAATATACAGTACAAATATCAGACACAGCATTTGAGAATGAGGACGTAAAAGAAGAGTACATTTTTTAAAAGCACAATCTCAACACAAATGAGCATCTGGGTTGTGTAGCCAGATCTCATGATGTTTTTGTAAAGGAAAATAACCACTGCTTTCCTTCATCACATGATCCAAGCATTTGCTGTTAAAAAAAAGTCATGGAGTGCAGACAAAAACATATTTATTTGATAAAATGGTCAGTAAAGATCTTAAAAACAACTGACGTTACAAGTGGAGCAGATTAGGATCAATAATTCTCCCAAATACTGTGAACATTGTTTTTAACTGCCTTCACTGAATTATTGGAGAAGGTTTGCATATTTAATTGTAATGGAGTGGTACCCAAATATGTAGAATGCAATTTTTTTTTAGATTTGTAAAACTTAGATCTATTTCAATTGTATTTTTAAATACTCTTCTTCCTTCCTTTATTTCTAGTGATTTTTTTCCTTCCTCCTGTCTTGTCCCTGGGGTTATTTAACATACTAACAGTACACGGTAGGAAAGATAACACTCAAACTAATACACTTTAATGTTGTGTGATACAGTACACTTCTTGTACGATACTCTTAATTCATTGGATCACATTGTTGCCAAAACTATCACCGGTGATGAACCTATAACCTCTAATATTTCAACCAGGTCTTAAACAGCTCAAAATACTCTCTCCAGACACAACCCGTGTTTGAAAGGACTAATTGCTGTACATCCTTCTCAGTTCAAGTATAAAAATGTTACATTCCTGCCATCACACTTCAATGAAATCTTGGTGACAACACTTATGTTAAGGTCCTTTCCGCATATCACATAGTCATGCTCTCACTAGCTTCTTTCAACACCGTTCTTTAACTGGATGCCAGGAGTTATAGACTGGACTTATCTTCTGACTTCACTTTTCCTCCGTGAGGAAGTGTCTCTCCTCCTACCATTGCGCCTTCTCCCCCACCTCATATAATCATGGAATCATACAGCACAGAAGACAACCATTCGGCCCTTCGTGCCTGTGCTGGCTCTTTGAAAGAGCTATCCAATTAGATCCAACTTTCCCCAAAGCCCTGCAAATTTTTCCTTTTGAAGTATATATCCAATTCCCTTTTGAAAGTTACTATTGAATCTGCGTCCACCACCCTTTCAGGCAGTGCATTCCAGATCATAACAACTTGCCGCCGAAACAAATTTCTCCTCATCTCCCCCCTCGTTTCTTTTGCTAATTATTTTAAATCTGTGTCCTTTGGTTACCGACCCTCTTGCCAGTGAAACAGTTTCTCCCTATCAAAGCCCCTCATAATTTTGAACACCTCTATTAAATCTCCCTATAACCTTCTCTGATCTAAGGAGAACAATCCCATAGCCTAGCTGAGATTGGAAACATTTTGGACATCAGAGTTTGCAGGTGCAAGTTGTGCTACTCTCTGGCAAGTGCATTAATACATGCTACCCCACTGGATCATCTGAAATACAGGTACTTTAAAATAATGCTATGGCAGTGATTACATTTTGCACAAAGCACAGAAGAAAGAAATTACAAATCACACAAAGATATGCTGAGTAGACCCAGAACACAAACAGGCAACAGTACAAATCGCTCTTTCCTCTAACCATAATAACACCGTTCCTAATCCATCAATGCCATCCTATCTTAACTGACCGCCACAATCCTCAAAACTTGCTCACTTGCAGATCACGGGTATATTCACAGGAACTCAGTTTTGGAGATGAATTTGATCAGATTGAAAATCTCTTCCCATATAAAATCTATACTTCAACACTCAACTGGCCATTTCTCAGCACTAAACGCCCAATTGGAAGAAGGTGATAATCTCACAGACATGCTTGTGCATCAATATTCAATTACTATTCAGGAATATATGTCTAAAAACATATCAGAAGTCCACGTGAATTGTTAACGCTCAGTGGTACTATAATCTTTTTAATTGGGAAAATGTTTCAGTTAATTACGAATGACACTATTTGGTTGTCAGGTTTCATCACTCAAATCACAATGTTAAAGGCAGTGATGAATCTTTGAGACATCTGCTTTACAAACACTAAAACCCACGGCACGTGGCTTCAAAGATTCATGGGCTCTGGTGCATAAAATTGTAAATTGTGAGTTTTTTATTAAGATCTCTCCATTTACATGGTAATTTAACCCCCTCCCTCCCCTCCCAGTATGAATCTATAACAGTCGGCATCTCGTCACACTGTTCTTTACTAGAGCTAATAGACTGTCAAGATTGCAGAGGGTCAGTTACTGGGATTGACCCTCAAAGGTTGAGGTTATCGGGGATTGTTTTCACCCACTTCTCTAGCCTGTGGTGAATGTAATCCAGATACAATAACCACATTTGACAGGTCCCTTCAAGGCATATTTACATGTAGGATTTTTGAATGTTTCCTGCCGATTTATGGTTACCCTGAAGTGCTGCTAGTTTTACCGCTTCATTGTGATTTTGGTCATTTCAAAAGTTCACAGAACGACCCCAAAATCTAATGCCAATGACAAATCTTCCCCACTCACCACATCAAAGGTTTGTGTACTAAAGCACAGTGGACGTGCAACAGAAAAACAAATCTGCTTTAAAACTGTACACAGTATCAATTATACAAAGCAGTTGTTTCCTGTGTCTTAAAAAAGATAAATGGTGAATAATCAGCCCCTACGTAAAGAAGTATAAAGAATTTTGGAACAACATCACATTAAACGTGAATTTCTGCCACATTGAGGAGTATGTTCCAGGCACTTTGGCTGCCAAAATCAGTAATTGCCTGCTCTCAAAACTCCACTGAACTGTAGTCAGGTTTGGCCCATGCTGTAACTAAAACGGTAATACAGTGCAGGATAAACTTTCTTCATTGCAAGTCTTTCTTAGTTTATACTTAAAGCTGTTAAAATTCATAAGGTCAAATTTGGTCAGCGATCTAATGGTACCATCAGAGCACTTGTTATGTCAGTGTGCTTCTGGTGTTTACAAATCTGATAAAGTGTCTTTTGAGACATTCTATCCCAACCATATCCTTTTAGCTCTGTATTTTGTCAGTTTTAATGGTACATTTGGAGATGATAATCCCATGGAAACATGACAGAACTAGCTGATGGTAACGCTCAGCTTCACCCAGACCTTGTCATGGATTGGGAGCAGGGTGGCATGTCCTGCGTGGTATAACCTGATGGGCCAAGATAGGCCTTGGTTGCCCACAGGCCAAGCTTTGAACATGGAGCAGATGCACATGTCAAAACCACAGACACTTGTTCGGAATTTCCTTGAGGGTTCGCCCAATCAGCTGCTGCAACTTCGACGCAAACCCTGGATACACCGCGTAAATGGAGTTTCCGTTGAGGTTACTGTGGCCAGTTGGGAGAACCCCCGGTGTCGGTTTCCGGCATGTGTGTGAAGACCCTTTGACAATGGCCCCGATATTAATGGGGAGGCGGGGAGACTGCGGGGGAGCCCGATAATGGGCGATGAACCCGGCATGGCCTAGAACGTGGCGGCCCTGGTGACCTTAATGGCAGGGTCTCATTTGAATAATTTGGTCTAACTCCCGCCTGATCGCCGGCCAGATTGACTGCTTGGCCGATGGATGGGAGCAGTAAGTAGTGGCAGGAGGCTGCAGCTGGGGATCCGTGGGGACATTCCCCAGCAGTCAATAAGGAAGCTGCAAGCTCCAGGCCATTATCAATGGCTGCCATTTCATACCACATTCTCCTGTTCTCAGTGGCTGCCAGGCAACAAATATTAATAATTAATTTTTAAGGATCTGGGGATAACCAAAATGGGCCCCATGAAACGTATTCCGCATGGCATTAAAGATATGAATTGAAATACAATCATCTCCGAACTGTAGCAACCAGGCAAGACCAGCGGTAAAAACCTCCTGGAATATTCCAGGGATCCCAAGGGTTGTGTTTTTCTGCTGGTTTGGATTATTTGTGGGTTGCTCACTTCGTGGGTTGCTGCCCAGAGGACCCCAGTAACACTCGGCTGTCTTTAAATGTAAAACAGAATGAAAGTCTCTTGCCCTGCGTATTCCTCAACAAGGCTTAGGCCAGACATCTAGCAACTTCCAAGATCTGTTGATCATGGCCGCAGGTGTCACCATGGTTACTGAAGTGATACTGCGTCCAGAAGGGACCCCCATGGGAAAGGGGCCTTCCCCGCTGGCGAACAACGAGTTAGCGATCGGAGTTGGCCTTTGTGCAAGTGAATCCAAAGAGTTGGAGCATCTCAGGAAGAATCCGGCTCTCATTCAGTGTCCGTGTCCCTGTTTGGATCTGACCAGAAGAACTGGCTTCACCATTTGCGAGAAGGCAGTTTAATCATGGGCCATGATCATGATCCAGACAGACGGTGAGCAAGGTGATGGCTCTGTGATACACTCTCTGTCCTCTTGTTTAGAATTGTTGGGGAGGAGAAGGCTGCAAGTTCCGGGCCGCGATCGGAGCTGGGGGCAGGGGGGGAGGGGAAGATTGAAAGATTGGGGCTAGAGGAGGCAAAGGCTTCCTTGTGAGGCTAGGGGAGATCACTCCTGCTCCTCCTGGCCCACAAGGAGTGTTAAAAGAAGCTGATCTTGTACTTACCTTAGGCAGTTGTCTTCTCCCGCCTCGGATCTGCTGCCGGGAATCCCACAGAGCGGGCCTCCCCCTGATTTACTGTTAAGTTTAGGTCGTGGTGCCTGCCTTTTGCAGGAACCTTGTCGGTGGTCTAATTGGATTTTTAAAAATTGAAATGGACAGGAATGGGGTCAGGTTGCTTGATCCTGCTATTTTAACCCCCTCTCCCTCTCCCGACCTGGGGGCGGGTGTTAAAATCGAGGCCACTGTTTCCACAGTAGCACTAACCTATGCGGATGTACATATAAAACAAAAACTTCTGACGTTGGTTACCCCACCAGCTTTATTCTCTCTACTTTCCCTTTTTTCTCTCTCAAGTCACCTTATTGCTATTAGCTGGTAAAAATTTAACTCAGATTCAAAAACATTTTATTTAATGCTCACAGATCCACTTTTAAATTCACATTTTCACTCCTTTCAGGTTATTGTGTAGAACCAGTTTGGAAAATTGAATGATCCAGACTTTTATATCCCAGGTTCAGATAGAAAAATCAAATATGCTTATATTTTTCCCTTCGATCCATATTTTAACCAATAACTTTTCTATTTTCTCATTTATTTCTCATTTTTCTCTTAAACGGCCCAATTTCTCGTTTGTATTCCTTGCAGCTTTCACTCAATTTCTCACTTTTAAACTTCTCTCTCTGTTTCCATCTTGTTTATTCCTGCTTTCCCTTGCTCCCACTCTTGGATCACTAGTCAAGCAGACAGAGCTCAGTAATGGAACAAATCACTGTTGTCTTTAGGTGACATTAAGCAATGATTGGGCAACAATAGTGTGATTGCTCACAACTGGTTTATTTCTACTAAATTTGGGTAAGAAAACAACACATTTTATTTCTATATACTATGAGTGAACGGAAAAGGATAGGGTGCATTATATTTCTATATATTGGGATTCATTTGGAAGGATTGGGGGTGAAATTGGTCATGGGCAAGGCGCAAATCAGGTGCTATTGCATCGGCCTCCCGTTATATGCCCCGCCCGATATTAAGTCCCATTGACTTCAATAGAACTGAACACCTGGTGTGTTGTACAATGGTCGGCAAATGTGATTCCACCTGTTTTGCATCCCTGCCCGTGTCGAATTTCACCCCTATTGTAATCCAAAGAACGCGAAGGGATATGATGCATTGTATTTCCATTGAGCGTGAGCTCTATAATACATTTAGTCCTATATAAGGAAAGTGAACGAAAGGCTATGATACATTGGAATTATCGATTTAAGTGGGATTTAAGCTGAGATCATATTTGCTTTTGTCTGGATCTGACTGTGTCCAGTAGATCCTTATAATGTGTCTGAATTCTGGCAATTTGTAATCATCTTAATCTAAACAGTTTCTTATGAACAATAAATATTGATTATAAAACGTTATTGCATAAAATATACAACAAAGTTACAAAGGACTCACCGTTATCAACATACTGGTAATTATTTCCTGGGATCGTAAGATTTAAAGTTCCCAGAGTGGAAGCCCTGTATTGTCTAATGGTGAGATGTGTATCAGACTGGATGTGAAATGGGTTTTACAGAATGGGGAAGATGTGCTGTAGAAAGGCACAGTTCAGTGGGTTGGGAGCTGTCAGTCATCATTTGACTTGTCACATAATCACCACTGACACAGAGTATAGTACAGGAACGCTGATGATGTCTCAGCCCTTAACAGATTCCATCTGACAATCCTCACGTCCAGTTGCTGGGCGATGCGCTTTCAGCTGTCATTGGTAATAAATTATAAGAAAAAGAATCACGGCAGCCACACAAAACTTGCTTCAGGAAAAACGCTGGAAAAACTCCTTCTGTTCTTTCTCTGAAGGTCAGTTTTGATCCAGTCAGAGTACGGGGACTTGTTTAAAAATAGCGACATCTGACTGATGTATTTTCTTTTTCCAGTTGATTCAGAGTCCTCTGCTTTTTGTTCTTCTCTTGACGTCAACCCTGATTGCTGTGAATTTTCTTTTTAACAGCATGTTTGGTTGATGGCGACATGAATGTCTTCATTAGAACTACCACTAATACAATTCTCTGTTCAGGTGACAAGCAATGTGGTTGTACAGTGTGAATTGGGAAATGTCAAATTTATTTCCTCCCCCTGCCCACAGGAACCTCTGCTTCCATGGGAACAAACAAAAACTTTAAAATTAGGCCTGATTTTAAACCCCCCCCCCCCAACCTGGCAGGAACAATGATGGCGTGGGGGGGGTTAAGATGGCAGGCTGGTTCCTGACACATTCCCACCACCCCTTTTCATCTTAACTTGCCTGAATTCAGGCAAGGTAAGGAGCAGGGGCCTAATTTAAATGGCGAAGTTGCGTCACCATGATGTCATCGGGATGCGCACGCCATTTTAACTGTAGGTCCAACTAAGGACTGCAGTCTCGAACCTGCCAGCAAGAGCTGGTAGCAGGCAGGATCCTGGCTATAGGAGGCTCAAGTAAGTTATTTAAAAAAAACTTTTTAAAGGTTCCTTTTGGGCCAGGAAGAGCAGGAGTACTACAAGAACACCATGGGCCTCCCCTGCCCCTGGCTTCCCTCCGAACCCCACTCCTGTAGCTGACTTATCTTGCTAGGGACTGTTTCCATGGGTCATCGGTGGCAGCCTGACCCCCTTTGAATTTTGACTCCTGCCCGCCTGCAGTGATGTCATTCCTGCCGGCTTTGGGTGGGAGTCAGTGTCAGAACATGCTAATAAGGCCTGGGAGTTAAAATCTCCTGAGCGTCACACTCGGTGGGGGCCAGATGGATCGCTACTCACTTCGGCCCCTGCACCCCTGATTCCTGCCCCAAGTTAAAATCGAGTTAAAATTGTTCCTGTAGTGCAATGTTTCAAACACCCTGTTATACAAAGGATGCAACGGGCAATACTTTGATGATTCCATCTTGGGTTACAAACTATTTTTGTAGTTTTAATAATCCTGAGATAAAAATGCAAACGTCCCATAAAAAGAATTCACACTGGTGCGATTATATTGCCTCTACCATGTGAACTTGTGAAAAGGCTGTCGTGTTTAATAGAGCAACAGCCACAGAGTTTTCACAGCAAACTATCCAACCTGCCTGCAGCCTCCCCCGTATGTTGATCCTGCCTCTTTAAATATACCTTCATATAAGCAAAGTTCTTGCTAGTGTCATTGAAAATTGCTCTTATGTTGCTCTTCCTTTAATTTGGATTTTGATGTCTGTGTACCGGCTCTCTGCATTTATGTTGTTAAATCCCCTTTCTGAAGACCAGTGGCTGACTTGTGGATCCAATTTTATCTGGGTCTGCAAGTCTGCTGCCAGTTTAAAAAATGGATAGAACAGCACAAATGTCAAGAGCCAGCATAAGATGCTGGGCTCCTGGAATCCAAATCAAAAGAAGTCTAATATAAAAGCCCCTAAAGATAAATTGCAGGTAGACCAACAGAAGTGTACTGATTAACTGAAAATCATCAAACAGTTTCATTATTCTGTGTCAGTGTTATTACAGACATGAAAAACAGACAACAAAAGAAAATGCAATTCCAAAACATGTATTTAAAATAAAATAAAAAAGTTGCACTTATATAGCATATTGTCACATTTCTCAGAAACCTCTCGCAGCACTTCACATACAAACCTTGAAATGGGGGACAGTCATTATGCTCATAGCAAGACCCTGCAATTAGCAAAAAGCTCGATACTATCCAGGACAAAGCAGTCCACGTGATCGACAGCCCATCCACCACCTGAAACATCCACTCCCTCCACCACCGGCGCACCATGGCTGGAGTGTGTACTATCTACAGGATGCACTGCAGCAACTCGCCAAGGCTTCTTCGACATCAGCTCCCAAACCAGCGACTTCTACCGTCTAGAAGGACAAGGGCAGCAGGTGCATGGCAACACCATCACCTCCAAGTTCCTCTCCAAGTCACACACCATCCTGACTTGGACATATATCGCTGTTCCTTCATTGTCACTGGGTCAAGTCCTGGAAATCCCTACCTAACAGCACTGTGGGAGTAGCTTCACCACACGGACTGCAGAGGTTCAAGAAGAAGGCTCACCACCATCATCTCAAAGGCAACTAGGGAGGGGAATAAATGCTGGTCCTGCTCACCCATTTCAGAATGAATTTTTTAAAAAATTACCAGTTAATCTGATTTTTAAAAATTATTGATTGAGGGAGGAATGTAGCCAGGAAACTCAGAGAACTCCCTGCTCTTTCTCGAATAGTGTAAAAGGATTTTTAACATCCACCAAACCATCAGAACAGGCAGATATGGTCTTGGTTTAACTTCTCATTCAAAGGCCAGGACCTCCAACAATGCAGCACTTGCTCAGTGTTAGCTTAGATTAGAGCTGAACTCCTGCTACCCCTAGTCTAGTGGCAAAAATACATTTGAAGATGTACATTTGTATAAGCATGAACACACCAAGGTCCCTATTAGTATTTAGCTTTACACTTCATGCTACAGTAGTTCTGACAAACGCACTTGTTCCAGAGATTGGTACAGATATTGATGTTTTCCGTTGGTCAAAATAGTCATGAAACAAGAAGTCTTTTGTTGCTGATGTTAAGTCATTGAGCACTGATTATCCTTTGCAATTTTGAAATCATGCACATTTCTGTGAAGAATTTTTTCTATATAATTCCAAAAGAAAAGTCTCCCTCAATTTTAAGATGATATTCTCCTCCATGTTCAGTCCCACACTGTATCATTATGCAACCCTTCATTAATAAGTAGATAAAGCATCCTCTGGTTCCTACATCTTAGGCTCGCGTGGAGCATAAACACCGGCATAGACCAGTTGGGCCAAATGGCCTGTTTTTGTGCTGTAAATTCTATGTAATACATCATAAAGGTGTTGGGGAAGATTTCCTCTGTTTGATACTTCTAGCAAAATTGTAAAAGTGTTCTTTCAGAGTGCGATTTTATTAGAAATTGCAGGAACCACTGAAAAGAGGAGGGTTATATTTTCCTTTTTGTGTAAAGTTAAAGAAAAATCCTTTTAGTAAACTGCCATTATAAACCAAGGATGCTTTAGTAAAAGAATTAATGGGCCAATTTTCCTCTGGAGATACGCCAGTTGCCCAGTGAAATGCCAGTGGGCTCCATCACCCACTGCCACCTCCAGAATTTTCCACCAGAAGTGACGTTGGGTGCCTGATACTTCCACTTGTATGGGTGAGCGTTTTGTGATGACATGCAAATGGCAGGAATACGTCATATATTGGTGGGAAAACTGTGCGTTTCTAATGTGCAGCATTTCTATTGTGCGTACAGGGGATTTAAATTTTAAATGTCCGGAAGGGAGTTGAAGCAGTCCTCAGCAACTCTTCAATCCTGTGACGTTTAACATTGTTTTTAGTAAAACTGACTCCTTTTCAGCTGCCCCAGTAGCACCCAGCCCTGTTACCCTGCAACAGGAGCCCGAGGCTTGTCACACTGATCTCCTTCCCTCCTCTGAGGTCGGCTCCCCAAAGCAGGTGAGAAATTTGCCGAAAACAGTAAAATGAGTCAGACCCGGGAAACTGGCTGGGGTGCAGGCTTGGAGCAGGGAAAGTCCCGTCCCACTGAAGTCGCACTGCCCTTCTGCCTGGGAGCAGAATCCACCCCTTTTTCTTTAAGTTTATACCCAGAGGCAAATATACCCTGAAATCTTCACCAACACATTTACAATGCTGCTACATAGAGTAACCATGTGAATTCTTTCCCCAGGGTGCGCCCAAGATTTTTCCAATGGTAAAGTGTAAGTAGACAAAATACCAGATTTGCGATATGAATATTAGAGATAAACATCAAAATTGTTTCTAAAGTGGAATTTACCAAAAGAGAGTTGAAGAGTTTCCCCAGAGAGTGCAGTTGGCCATCTTAAAAATCCTTAATTTTTCTTGTGGCTTGCTTTATTTTTAATTTCTTTTCTCTTCCCCTCCGGCGCTCCCCCGCCTGCCCCCCCAACCCCTTCCGTTGCACAACTTTCTTTTGTCCATTTCTAACAGTGCAGATTCTTGCTGGGACATGATTCTGAGGGCACGGGCTTCCCTATGGCACCTTATCCAGGTGGTCATTTTTTCATGTTTGAGGCTAAACCAGTATAATCAGAATGTGACCTGGGGCCATTTGTGACCTCTCTCTCTTTCATCTGAGGCCCTCAGGAGACCAACTGCTCCATATGTCTCCAGCCTACATTCATAGCTTCTCTGGCATTAAGATATTGGCCGAACTAGGAGTCAGCACAGTTTTCTTTCCTTATCTAGGTCTTCAGCAAAAGCTAGGGGGCAGGATTAACCCAGCTTCTTTACAGCAAGTGAAAGGGTTCTGTTAAAACAGAACTATTTTATATAAAGCTCATCCCCCCCCCCCCCACCACCTTTCCCTATCTAGTTCCCATGTCAACTGAAAACAGAATTTAACTGCATGGGAGCATAGATGTCTTACCTCCTAGTACCACTCCATTGTACAGCACATTACTGCATTCTTGACAATGGCTCTGAATCAAGGCATCGTTCATGATTGAGTCGCTTAATAAAAGTTGATGAGTAACATTGACTTAGACAATGAATGTTGCTATTTGACGACAATGGCGAGTCTAGAACTAGGGGGCATAGTCTCAGGATAAGGGGTCGGTCATTTAAGACTGAGATGAGGTGGAATTTCTTCACTCAGAGGGTTGTGAATCTTTGGAATTCTCCACCCCAGAGGGCTGTGGATACTGAGTCATTGAGTATATTCAAGGCTGAGATAGATAGATTTTTAGACTCATGGAGAATGAAGGGATATGGGGATCGGGCAGGAAAGTGGAGTTGAGGTCGAAGATCAGCCATGATCTTATCAAATGGCAGAGCAGGCTTGAGGGGCCGTATGGCCTACTCCTGCTCCTATTTCTTATGTTCTTATCTTATGCTCTTATGGGCAGCACAGCCAAGTCTGATCTTGTCCTCACCTGGTATCTGCAGAATCACACTTTCTAGCAGGAATCATTCGATAGCATTCAGGACCAGGAGCTCTTGCTGATTTTTCCTCCCGTGGTACAGAGTCACTGAGGTCAATTGTAACGCCCAACTGCTGTTTGAGATCAGCTATCACAGAGTGGGGATTGAACCTGAGACTTTATTGGTCTGAATGGCTCAATTCCACTTACCGATTGAGTCAGCAGAGGAGCTATCTGGGTGAATTTTAATGGTTCTCCATTTAGCGAAAGTGTCCTTATATCACACCACTTATCAGCCGTTATATGTAAAATTGAGTTTTAGTTTGATTTATGGCTGATTTTTTTTAATACAGTAATTATGTTAATAAGTTTATGGAATTGTACCATTTTCATGTGAACTTTAATAAACATCGTGAAATTGTGTTGGTTGTTCAGTAGCTGCAGATGATTAAATCAAACAAAACTATCCCTGGTGTGATATTACAGACCTGTTCTGTTGTACGATGTACACAGTACATAGAGGTCCCAAAAAAACCACGGGGTGCTATGCCAGCAGTTATACTGGAAACCTGCCATCCAGAGCTGACCCTGTCCGACATCATGGGGTCAGTAGGAGGGCACCCATACCACTACAGGTACATCTCCAGTGCCCACCCACCCCATGCTACTGGAAACTCTGGCACCTGGCTGCCATGATGGGCGGGGGTGGGGGTGGGGAAAGAGGTGCTGAGGCCCACCCCTGGAAACCCCATATAGACCTTTCCACGGCCCCCCAGGGAATGGGTCGGTGAAAAACTTTAAAAATCACCCTTCTTCAGGGGCCTTGGCTAATTCCCTGACCCCCGCCGTAGCCAGGTCCTGGACAAATTCTGGGCCATATCACTGCACTCCCACTGCATTTCAATGTGAGTGTGTCAGAAGATTAAGCAACTTCAACCTCAGAATATTAGAGTTAATAGTCAATAGGCCAATTTAATAACATTCTAGTCGCAGATCCTTCAGGGAGAACATCATCACATATTAGTGATGAAGAGCACATTGGCAGCCACTGTTTGCATAAAATCAGACTAAAACTTTCACATAAAATGGAAACACTGTTTATATTATATAAACAGTAACAGACACCTTGGAGTGATCATTTTAATACTGTAATCTAATCCTAGAGTTCATATCATGGTTATTAACTACATGAGCTTCACTGTTACAATGTATAATGTCTCCTGAGTCCCATGATTAAATTATTGTCTTGTAGCCATAGTCAGATGTCCATTATGCTCTATTTTTACAGTTTCTATTAGACATATGAGAGATGTTCTTGTATTTATGATGGTGTGTGGTACATGGTAATGTGCAATGCCCTCTTTGTAATACATAAAATGCATTGGATTTCCTGGTAGTAAGTGGTAAAATCAGACTTCAAATCATTTCAGTTTGAGCCAGGTCATATATACATAATTTAATTTCATCTGCATCAATCGTTTGCTAACTCCAAACTTCTTCCTTAAATCATGCACATATTCTGTAAATCTTTTAACTTTATGTGCTGTGAAGAATAACAAAAATAAATGATGTTGGGATTCATATGATATGTAGTTTAAATATACAATATGACAATACCATCTTTATTGGCAGGCACCACTTTCCAGAGGGTTTAATAATTCCAACCCAGACAATGGCAACATAATATTACACAGATGACAAGGGGACTTTGTATTAGCACTGCCAATACCACTGTTATCTCACCCGTGCTTCAGAGTATGACATTCATAATCTGTTCAAGCTTGTCTCTTAAGTTTAACAATATTATCTGAACCCCCTCAATGTGTATTGCTTTGTAGGTATCTGTTATCCTCTATTTATCAGTTTCTGGTTGAGAATGTGTTTGTATTTTGCTTCTTTAATCTCTATAGAAATTCTCACTACTTTTCATGATAAGGCTACCACACCAGAGATGGAGCATCACAGCTATTGTATCAGCTCATTCAACTCAACAGCAGCACAAGCAAGATAACAGTGGTACTTGGTTTATTGAGAAATAATGTACATTTGATTATTGAGAAACTCGTTATATCAAATATATATTCAAGAAGGAGGGTTAAAGGATACAGCCCAATTGCCGGGTTCAGATAACATGCGTCGACAGGTCAGTTTTGGTCTCACACCTCTTGACATATCTAAACCCCAAAATTATGTCACTCTCTTGCAAGTTCCTGCAATCATCCTTGTATATTATCATTATGGTGAAGTACAATAGTAGGAAGATACCAGTATTAACTACATAATAAATTAAATGTCTGTAACAGGACATCCAGTACTGCTAAGGTACAGTTTGTCCTCAATTGTCATTATGACAAGAATGGTTTTGCACTGTACCTCAGCTAAAGGGTGGTTTAGCAGGAGACCAAAGCAGAGACCAGGCAGAAGGAAAAGATTTTTAAAAAAAAATTCTGAGATGCCTGATGTGTTCAGCTTCACTGGCTCATTATTGTTCCTAATTTGCGTTAGGATTAATTAACTAATTACAGACAAATGTCTGAAGGCAAAATTATGGTTCTGCTTGTCAACTTGAAGTATTTAATTATTTTAATCATTTACTTTAATCTTCAACTTCATCCTGCACAGTTATGTTTCCAGGCATCGTGAATTATAATTCTGTGATTTGAAAGAAAAAATAGTTAACCCTTTCATTTGCCTCCTAGGAGACACAGTACAAATGATACCTTGTAAAAACGTGGTCAAAACCACATGTGCCGTATGCAGCTGGAATATAAGAATGCTCTCGATATAAGTAGATTTATTAACTAGACCTAAATTATTCTTGACTTAGTACTTCTGAAATTGCTAGAAAGAAGAAAGAACTTGCATTTATATAGCACCTTTCACGACCTCAGGACATTACAAAAGGTTTTACAGCCAATTTAGTACTTTAGAAGCATAGTCACTGTTTTAATGTTGGGAAACATGACAGCCAATTTATGCACAGCAAGGTCCCACAAACAACAATGAGATAATGACTGGAGAATCTGTTTTTTAGTGATGTTGGTTGTGGGATACATATTGGCCAGGAAGAACTGACCTGCTCTTCTTCGAAGAGCACCATGGGATCTTTTACATCCATCTGAGAGGGTGGACAGGACCCCGGTTTAATGTCGCATCAGAAAGGCGGCACCTCCGACAGTGCAGCACTCCCTCAATACTGCACTGAAGTGTCAGCCTAGATTATGTACTCAAGTCTCTGCAATCGGACTTGAACGCACAACTTTCTGATTCACAGGCAAGAGTGTTGCCACTGAGCCAAGGTTGACGCCTTCATATCTGTTAATTTTATATAGTTATTACACATCTGGGGTAAGCTATCTTTAACTCCCTCCTAACCTATTATGTAGAACAGGATTCCAATGTTTCCAAACAGTGTTGATTGTAAAAATGGTAGAATATACCCATAGGTGTAGATTGTCCATTATCAGCAGCCATTCCTGAGTGCCCCAGGCGATGAGTGAAATGATCTGCTGTTTTTAATAAATAGTTTAAATTCACTCTGGAGTAATGCCCCTGACTAGTGACTTCTACTTACTAATTTGGTTGAGTGGAGTTTTCATATTGTTTTCTTCTTTGTGGAGTAAATCCTTTGCATTTAAATGTCACTGCTGCAAGGGATTGTACTATTAGAATCTCCTGCTGAAGGTGAGTGGTTTATCTCTTTGATGATAGGTATTTTGGAAGTTCCCTTTTCAAATCAATAATAATAATAAAGGGATTGAAATTCCTTTTTTTTTTAGAAAATGGGCAAAATGTTTATTTCTTTGTCACGATTAACAAACTACAAAAGAAATTGTGGGAACATATGTTGTGGAAGGTAAATTTCTGAGAATGCAATTTTATTAGCGACAAAGAAAAATAGCAGCCGACCGCAATAATAATTTAATGCTTCTTGAGCAGTTAATGAGTCATTTAACTGGTATAAATGCTGGAAAGTTAATTCATCTAGCTATGCAGTGTGCAACTGTAGTAGACAATGGCTCAACGCCATGAGAAAATCTCATCTCATGGCTAGGTGCTATTAATCCTCATGCACTCTGCAATGGAGCATAGCAAGAACATTGTTGGTGGCAGGAGTGTGACTCCCAAATATGCAATGGAGGAGAAAGAATACATCACAGCGATGGTGACCTCTGTATCAGCAACACAAAGGTGTTGGAATGGATGCCTGGAAGAATTTACAAGAGCACAAAGATTAAGGCATGAATATAACTGCAGCCTGGCACATATCTGAGCCTGAAGAAAAGTCAGAGTTGTTAAAGATATACAGGCATGCAAAACAATGGTGTACTGACACAGGGAAACATTAACATGGATGCAACAAATAATTTACTAGAAGTAAAAATAGCAGGGTTGCGTAAATTGTATTTTACATGCCCCTTATGGGAAAGAGAAAGTACTGAGGACAGCATTTCCATGGGCTATGTCACTGCATCTTAATCTCCACTGCTGTAATGTTTAATGGAAAAATTCCCATATAATTAATCATGCAGAGACTATAAAACACTGGCCCCATACGAGCAAGCTATTGTTGAGCTGTTTGGGATGGAAAGCTTGTAGGATGTGGGGTATATGGAGGTTGGAAGTCAGTGAAGAACTTGTGGTATGTATCATATTATTCAAGTATTCTGTGTTTTGTACAATATCGTACTTAGACATATCCACATGCAGGAATTGTGTCCAAACGCATATTACTGCATATCATGGTGGTGCAATTCCCATATGGATAAGTATCCTTATTTACTCAATGTACCATCTGCTGTCTTCACAGAGCAAGAAGAACATAGTTGCCCTTCAGCCAAACTTGAAGAGCACCACTTACCAGAGTACTGACCAACACCACCCCAACTTGAATTAGTCATCACTGCAGATACACGCATTATAGGAGAAATAAATAATAATGTTGGGAAGGAATCACAGGATGAAACATTAATCATGGTTAACAAATGGATAGAAGTGATGGTCCTTAATGAAGGACAGCTGATGCAGGGGAGAGGTCCAGCACTCTGATTCCCCCTCTTAAGTTATATGGGGTTGAAACCTTAGTGAACCAGCTTTCCCGAAATTATCACAGTGATTACACTTCAAAAAGTACTTCATTGGCTGTAAAGTGCTTTGAGACGTCCTCAGGCAGTGATTGGCGCTATATGAATGCAAGTTCTTTTTTTCTTTCTTTGAAATGATGGCTGATACTACAGTAGGAATGTATTGAGGGGTTATTTTCCTTCTTACAGATAGTGGAAGGTGATCTGGGTCACATGGTCTGGGTCACATGAGTGCAACACACAAATGAACTGTCTTCTCTCATGCAAAATCGTCATGGAGCAATGCTTGCCTGCACTGCAGTCTGTCGTTGAACACATGGCACCTGCAGCAGAGACCTCAAATTACACAGGCCACAGGCACAGTCGAAGTATGTCTCACAAATGCTCCCACTGCTGTTACAGAGGCTACAAGATGAAGTTATGACTGGCTTCAGCTCACTTGGAAAATGGCTACAGACAACCATGAGGAAAAGATTTTAAGACCTCATAGATGCTCAATGTTTTATGCACAGACAGATTAATGGCCATGGGGAAGATATCCCTCCAGCAATGTTATACATGGACTACTACAACAGCAAGTTTGCATTTATGTCAACAGTTTGCATTTATGTCAACAGTAGTCATTTAGTCCTGCACAAGTCACAGTAGCCATTTCTGAAAAGAATGAGCCTACAGCAACTACACCAATAGATAGCTCTGATCTGATGCAGGTCCATTAGGGTTTGTCATGGATACAGCTAGCAGTCCCTTCTGTAACCCCTAAAAGTGTCCATTTGACATTGCAACCAGCTACCAGTGCTAATCCCTTAACCAGGAGAGCACTAAATAGTAATGCACAAAGATAACCAACACAGGGAGTTTCATGACACAAAAGGGGCAGGTACACTAGCAAAATACATGAATCATTAACATACTGATCACCAAAGGCTCTGCAACACTTTTACTATATCTTAGAGTCTGTCATTCTTTTGTAGTGCAGAAAAGAAAATATAAAAATAACAAAAACCTGACAACATCATGGGGTCGAGTTTCTGCTCATTTATGCCAGTAATATCAGCAATCCGAACAAAATCAGCCAAACCAGCGCAAATGATCAGGGAATTCTAAATGTGAGTTATGCCCAAAAACACATACCTCCGCGATCTTTTACGCTGGTTTAAGATTCAATCGCCTGGATCAGGCCCTGTCCACTAAACTGGCCCGGCCCCCAGGTCGGCATTTTGAGATTCCGACAATTGCGCAGGCACTAATAGGCACATTTCAAAAGTTTTTACATATCAACAAATATTTAAGTTACTAAGAAACTGACTAGTGTACACCAATGAAAGTAGTAAATGGTTCAGTATAGATTTTTAAAAATCTTTTTCAGTGATGTTAAATCAGGTTACTCACAGGTAGAGGACTGGACATTCTTATTAAAAATGCTTATTTTTTGTTGATAAACCCATTTTTCAGCTGTATTAATAAAACTGCACCAGGTTACCACTCTTAAATACATCAAGGAATAATTCTTAATGGAAAGAAAAAAAATAAACGATTTTGTTCTATTACGCTGCCTGATTGCGGTGGTTCATGGAAGATCTAACGTTTGTGATTATGCAAATAAATTTTATTGGAAACTTGAACTGTAACCTAACCAGTGCAATTTCGGCTGCATTTTGGGCACAATTTCCCGATTGCACCCAAAGTGGAAACTGTACCTCCTTATCTTTAATTATCCCCTGCCCTCTCCTATATGAAAACAAATGCCATCTTATTCCATTATGTTGCAGTGCTTTATACATCTAAAGCTTGTAAATTGACTGGACTCAGAGCAAAAGAGACTTTTTGATGATTGCAAAATGTCTCATCTGCACTGTGTCCACTCAATTTAACAGGCTTTAGATGTTAAAATCTGCACAACATAATGGAAAATGAATGTGACTTGTAGTGAGTACTATAGGATCTTAGATTGCGGTTTAGATATGTGGGAGA
The DNA here is from genome assembly GCF_035084215.1 of Heptranchias perlo. NCBI lineage: Eukaryota > Metazoa > Chordata > Chondrichthyes > Hexanchiformes > Hexanchidae > Heptranchias > Heptranchias perlo. The sequence goes on from NC_090350.1 coordinate 23,599,198, forward strand.
ACGCAGCATTCAATACTGCTGTTTTCAACTGCCATCTTTGTTTCCAGGTCAGTAAAAATTGCTCAGCATTAATTAATTTCATTTACTCATTACAAATGCAAGGAGCTGTACAGCAGGGATAACAGCAGGGCTATGTTCATAAGGGCATATAATGGAGGTTTTATTTTCAATCCCTTTTGAAAGCACTGGATGGGAGGCCCAGGGGAAAAAAAGGAATTCTGGGATGATGTAGATAGTCACAATAGCACCTGCAACAAGAACGGTGTACCAAAAAGAGAAATGAGTCCATAACATAGTAACCGTCCTGCTTTGTCAAACGTGTCTGGTTCAGTCGTAGTTTAACAAGAATCAGTGTACAATATTTTGAAAGTGGTCCAACAGTGGTCTGCCATTGAGGAAGAGAACTTGTGGCCTACCTCCTGTTATGTAGGTGAACCCTTACATTACTGGGAGTTTGACCCCATCTTATTACCCTCAATGGGGGTAAAATGTGACGGGATAGTAGGGCCATCCTTGGGTCAGTGGACTGATAACTTTTACTTCAGTATCATTCAGCTACTTCAGACAGTGACCCCTTTAAAGCATTACATACGAACATACGAATTAAGAGCAGGAGTAGGCCATTCAGCCCCTCGAGCCTGCTCTGCCATTTGATAAGATCATGGCTGATCTGATTGTGACCTCAACCCTACTTTCCTGTCTACCTACTATAACCTTTGACTCCCTTGTTAATCAGGAATCTATCCAACTCAGCCTTAAAAATATTCAATGACCCTGCCTCCACCGCTCTCTGGGCAAGGGAGTTCCACAGACTCATGATCCTCTGAGAAAAAAATTCTCCTCACCTCCATCTTAAATGGGAGATCCCTTATTTTTAAACTGTGTCCCCTAGTTCTAGTCTCTCCCACAAGGGAAACATCCTCTCAGCATTTACCCCTTCTAGTCCCCTCAGGATCTTATATGTTTTAATAAGATCACCTCTGATTCTTCTAAACTCCAGAGTATACAGGCCCAACTTGTCCAAGGAATCATCCCAGGAATCAGTCGAGTAAACCTTCTCTGAATCGCCTCTAAAGCAATTATGTCCTTTCTTAAATAAGGAGACCAAAACTGCACACAGTATTCCAGATGTGGTCTCATCAATGCCCTGTACAATTGTAGCAAAACATCTCTACTTTTATATTCCATTCCCCTTGCAATAAATGACAACATTCCATTTGCGTTCCTAATCACTTGCTGTACCTGCATACTAACTTTTTGTGATTCATGTACCAGGACACCCAGATCCCTCTGTACCTCAGAGTTCTGCAATCTCTCTCCATTTAAATAATATACTGCTTTTCTATTCCTCCTGCCAAAGTGGACAAGTTCATATTTTCCCACATTATACTCCATTTGCCAAATTTTTGCCCACTCACTTAACCTATCAATATGCCATTGCAGACTCTTTATGTCCTCTTCACAACTTACTTTCCTACCTATCTTTGTGTCATCAGCAAATTTAGCAACCATACATTTGGTCCCTTCATCCAAATCATTGATATAGATTGTAAATAGTTGAGGCCCAAGCACTGATCCCTGTGGCACTCCATTCATTACGTCTTGCCAACCTGAAAATGACCCACTTTCCCATTCTCTTTGCTGTGCTTCTCCCATTCTGGCCTCTTGCGCATCCCTGATTTTCATCGCTCCACCATTGGAGGCTGTGCCTACAGCTGCCTGGGCCCTCAGCTCTGGAATTCCCTCCCTAAACCTTTCCACCTCTCCCTCCTCCTTTAAGACACTCCTTAAAACCTACCTCCTTGACCAAGCTTTTGGTTATCTCCTTATGTGGCTCGGTGTCAAATTCTGTCTGATAACGCTCCTGTGAAGCGCCTTGGGACGTTTTACGACATTAAAGGCACTATATAAATGCAAGTTGTTGTTGTCGCTCTGCAAGGACTCGAATAACATGAATATTAATGGTTTTGACAAGTTCAGCACAAAGCAGTGGTGTGGCAGAACACTCATTGACTATTCGATTCTGTGAGTAGTTGGCATGCACTACTCCTTCTGCCTTACGGCATTGCCTTATTTTTGGGAAGAGAGGTCAAATATTTGCCTTATATTTATCATTTTTTGTAATTAAAGAAACAAAAGTTTTGAACATTTATAAAGCAGCAGTCTTCTAGAACTTCATCGAGATAAAAACATCATTCTTCGCTGAAAGCTATTCTTCTTTGTGAATGGCTTACATCTGTTCCTATATTCCTATGTTCCAAGTGATGTTATTCATATATGAGCCTAATCCTGTCCTCATCTGATGTTCACACATACACACTTGCTGCAGGAGTCACTGGATAGTGATCAGGAGCTGGAACTTTGGTTGATTTTCCATCTTTAACCCTATAGCGCTGAGGTTAATTCTAATACCCTTACTCGCTGAGATCAACTAACCCAGCACAGACCCAAGGTCCAACCTGGGATCTCCCTGTTCTGTGTGACTCAGCTACTCCCTGGATAAACTCACTAGGCTATAATGGGAGCTTAAATGGATATTTTATAAATCAGATTTTATTAGTTTCAGTTTAGGTAATCCTTGTTTGCTTACAGAACAATTTATAAATCTTAAATACACATTATAAAAATCAACTCCACTAATTCTGATTTATCGGCCTAGCAATTGGTTTGAGGCCGGCTTTGTGGTCTATTTTTTACATACCTTTTTCATGGCAGCCTCCAGTGGTTCTTTCAAAGACCCCTGGTTTGGCAGCTATGCATCTGAGAAAACTGATCACAGCATGTAAAGTGCAGATTACGGTCAGTCGCGGACCAATTTTGGAAAGGAGCCTGAAACAGGCGTTCGATCCATGAATTGCATAAGTAGTGGGTGCCCTGACCAATATGCGGCATATACCTGGCACAGGGTGAGCTCATGCGCGCCATCTTGGACGCTACAGCGCCTGTTTTTCACATGGGTGTTCCAGTTTCAAGGTGATTAAATTAAATTATTCATACAAATGGCAGTTTTGACTGGTCCAAGAATCTGAAAAAAGAGAACCTTCTGGGGTAGTCAGTAATCTCTCCTGTTGTTCAGTGGTATTGATCATGTCGTTCTAAGTGACACAAATCTGCTGGCCAGATGGTATCTGCCTGCTGTCCCGTGGAAGGGTAGGTTGCTATTTCACACCTGAGGTTCCCAACAGTGAGTTCTCAATCTCAGTCGGACTGTATGCATGGGAAGCACTGAGTGGGAGTAATGTACTTCCCTCAGGATGGAGAAAAGCTGAGAGTCCACCTGTCGTGCAACTCCTAGCAACTTGTACAGTTGGTAAAGGACTGTGAACAAGTATCTTGGCTGTTCCCTTGATCAAAAATTGCATGTATCATGGGGGGGATACAAAAGAGAGTCGTGAAAAATAAATTAGAAAGGAAGAGATAAATTTGAGTTTACATTGCCTACAGGTCCAGGGAAAATCCAAGCTCCATTGGCTGGTCACCTCGATGCTGAAACAAACAGTAATATCATAGTAACAAAGCTACTCAAATGTCATTTTATTACTGCAATACAACCCTATGAAACTAAAATATACGCTTATAGGCTGGGATTTTCCACTTCAGCCTGTCCCAGGTCGGCATATCAGGAAATTCTGCACTTCCATTCATCATTTTCCTGCCATTAAAATTAATGTTGGGAAATCAAAGCAGGGGCTGTGGAATTTCCCGATATGTGATCCATGCGTAGACCAGGAGCATTGAAGTGGAAATTCTCAGCGAAAATATCTAAAAAGATTAAGGGCTGGATATTAACTCGGAGCCGGGAAGAGAGCAGGGGGAAGGATTTTCAGATGGGAAAGCCGGAAGTAAGGCTTTTCCATACGTCCTGACGATTTTGACGGTGGGGCAGGTTTCGTGCCCGACAGCCAGACAGATTTACAGGCTGATTGTCCCTTGGGCGGGAAAACAGCCGGGGAGAGATCGGGGTCTTCAGGGTTTGGATGGAGGGGCCGATCGCAAGGTGGGGGTGGTGGGAAGTCGGACACCATGGGTGCATCAGACATCTTTGGGGGGGGCGGTGGGGACTGATCGCGGGGTTTTTAAAAGGTAAACTTGGTGAGCTGCGGGGAAGCACTGCTACTCCTCTTGGCAGTGCAATAAAGGTCATTACCTCATGGATTCAGCCCTTTTCGCTTCCTTTTACCTGCCGGGATTCCTGCGGCCCAGGAAATCCGTGCTGGAGGCGTTACATTCTATGCCTGTTAAATTCAATTTAAAATCGGCTCATTAACATCTGATAATCAGGTAAATTGCTCTGATAAGTACACACCTGCCTGAACTAATTATCGACCTGCCTCTGGCAGAGTAGCTTACTCGCACGCACCCACACGTGCCTCCGTTAAACCCAGAAGTTGGAGCCGGGTTGTGGTCATGCTGCAAAATTCTATTATTCTAACTTCCCACCCGCCCCCCAACCCACCCATTCTTGGGGGTTAAAACTTCCCCCTAAGAGTCGTGAATCAAATCTGTCACTGTGCTCTGCAGAGGCCGAGTCCTTCCAGTGTCACTGATTGGTCTATGCTAACCATGTGATCATGAAGTTGACTGGGATCAATCCCATCCCAACAATCAATAGCGCAAGAAAACTCAAGGTTTACTCTCTGTCCGTACTCTCTATTAATTATTTTTAGCATTCTTTACTTATAAAAAAATGTTGTTTTCTTCATGGTCAAATTTTGAGGCGCTCATTCTGATCACTCTGCCCAACCCAAATCTTCCTTCCTTTCCAACTGGTGGAGGATTTAAGAAACTTATATTTATCTCATTTAGATACTTTATTCCTGATCCCTTTACTAGAGGGAAAAATCCCTTTACTAGATTTCAATTGCCATCATTATTTTAAATACCTACTTCTCCGGAGTTGGCATCAGTGGTCAGGCAACGATATTTCAAGGTGGGACTGGAGTTGCCACTCTTTCTTCCCCTTGTACAGCACATTCTGCTTCTGCATGGCATGTCTAAGTGAGCTAGCAAAATAAAAGCAAATAAGTTTAAATGCTGGTGCTAAAAATCTCAGTCCTTCTTGTTAGCAGTTAAATACTGTACAACAGTTATGCTTATCCGTTTTTAGGCTGGGATTTGTGGTGGCAAGAGGCAGGTTTGACTGGCTGTAGTATTTGGATCCAGTCTGTATTGGGCAACATAAGGGATACTGTCGCTTTAACCTTGTTAGGTTACAGCACACCTCGAGAGGTTTTTGCAGGTTCTGAAGGAGCAGGCTAATTAACATGAAAATGCAGCTAATTACAGGCTTCATGGAGCTGCTGAAGAAATCCACTGCTCCAGTGAACTGTGCATAGAACTTTGTGCCACTGGCTAAACTCCTCGCCCCAACCCACACCCGGCAACCACAAGGTCAGGCTGCTTGTGATGTAGAAATTAAAGAAACAGCAGCCATTTTGATGGCCTACTTAGGTTAGCTTTTAACCCTTCAAAGGTTGAGGGACCTTTAATTTCCAGCAATGGCATGTCACAGCAATGCTGGATAAATGTTACATCATCAGAAACAACGGGATAGATAATTTATTTCTCAACTGTGGAAGGCCTAATAATCGCAGAGTGAAGAAACAGCCCTCGAGGCAACTAAAGCCAATGTCAACTATTTTATTTCTTGCAAAATAACTGAAAATGGGTTGTAACGGCGATAGTGATGTTTAAGTTCAGCATCCTAGCACTGTTCCCTCATTTCAGATTCTGTTTATAGCACAAGCAAAATTGTAAATAACGAAGGATAATATAATAATATTAAATATATTACACAGTTATATTCAAATATGTGGAGACATTACATATTGGCTATGGTTATACAAGCACTGTTTCCATGGTGAAGATCACAGCACAATGTTTGACTTCTGAGAAATGGACCATGGCAGGATTGATACTAAAAATCCTTTGTTTGCATTATATTTTAACGTAATCTGAGAATGCAAATGAATATATTGTAATATGGCATCAGATGCAACGTGATGGCGATCAATTTGGGAGCATTTTAACTTGGAAATATATCGCCGTTCCTTCATTGTCGCTGGGTCAAAATCCTGGAACTCCCTTCCTAACAGCACTGTGGGAGAACCTTCACCACACGGACTGCAGCGGTTCAAGAAGGCGGCTCACCACCACCTTCTCAAGGGCGATTAGGGATGGGCAATAAATGCCGGCCTCGCCAGCGACGCCCACATCCCATGAACGAATAAAAAAAACTGAAATCTTCATAGCAAGTGCCAAAGTTATTTAAAACCAATGGGCCCAAGTATTCTTTACTTGACTGCTTGACACAGCACCAATGCATTTTATTACTGTAACTAAAAGATGGATGTTTTACATTTAACTTTTAGTGGCGATTTTAGGATTTAAAACTTGACTGCAGCGGAGGGGTGGAATTATTTGAACATTTGGTTTGATCAGCACCAATAATGGTGCATACAGAATTTTCCTACTTCTCTTCAGTGCTGAGATGTAAAATAGTTTGCTGAGATTTTAACTGCCAGCGTTTTTCCAGAAACTGCGCTGGCAATTTAATTTTCTGCCGGCCTGCGGCAGAAAGAGATGGGGCCCAGAGGTCGCCTGCCGATAGCGGGTAAATGGTGGGATCGACCATCCCACTCCTGCTCCGCCTGGCACCACAAGGCAAGTGAAACTTATCTCTTTAGGCCTGTTCTGCCCCGATCCACTTCCTTGCTGGATTGGCCTGGCGGGAAACTCACTGCCACTTCTTGGTCAGGCCGCCGAGTAAAAAATTGGAGTCGGACCCCAATGATGTCATCAGGACCGACTTGCATATGTAAAAATGGATCTTGCCAGCCTTAGGTGGGTGTCCTTGTCACCTGCTCAGTTGAACAGGTTAAAATTGTGATCGGTTGGTTCCTGGCGGCTTCAGAGCAGGTAAATAACTTGGATGATTTTAACTGTCCACCGGCCTGGTTTCCACCAAGTGGTTAGGGTTAAAATCACCCCCATTTCAGTGCATTGTAAAGTCACTTTGATCAATAACTATGATCAAATGAGAGACCCTCAAGACATCGGGAGGAGCACAAAATTGGAAATAAAGATCGAGTTATAAAATCCCTGCAATTTGCCTTTCAACGGCCATCTTTATAGGTGGGTTACAATCACCAAACACATACATTAGCATAAACTAACTTTGATGTTATTGTTTCTATTGTTATTTGTGAACCAGCAACAGAAAACAAACTATAAGAAGGATTGACATGAATATTACACATTCCATGTAATTTTCTATTTTATTCAAATAGTGATGCTACTTGGTTCACAAAGTTTTTTCTTGTATTGCTCTTTGTTCTCATTGTGTGAAGCCTCCAGCCCGGATTGCTGCTATTATAATAGTCAAGGTTCAGCATGAGTTCAGGTGAGGCCTGTTAGGGTCCAATTGAAGACAGGGAAGTAGCCAGTCAGGCTGTTATTATGGGTGGACGGGCCTTTCCAAAGAGTTGCTGGACGGTCTCCATTTAAAATCAAAGTCACAGGCAGTAATTTTAATCGAACTCACCTATCGTGAAACTAATGGCATCAAGTCAACTGCTCGTTTTACATCCCGTCTGACTTCACACTCTATTGACTTCAGTAAAATCAGAAGGGGTGTACAATGGGCCGCTGACCCGATCCTGTCAGCTTCTTGGTGTTCGGGTTCGGTTAAAATGACCCCAACAGAGTTGAATTCTCTCCCTTTTAGCTGTGGGGACGATGGGTCTCTGGCTTCTAATGGGCCTTGATTGAGTCGCAGCGCCAGCTAAAGCCAAGGAGGCTCAGGATCATTTGCGAGAATATATTATTAGAATGAGTTTAAAGTTAGTTTTAACCTGCCGTTAAAAAATCTGTGCCTGTGCCATTTTAATTTTGTTTTTTTCTCCCCCTATTTTCTGAGCCTCAAACACTCACCTCTGATGCAGGTCTTATAGCGTTGCTGTGTTTTAGGCTGTTTTAGGGGAAAAAAATCAGACAGAGTTTCCGCTCCTGATCATTGTGCAGTGACCCCTGCTGAAAAGTACGTATGTATGAATGGTTAGACTTGGTTGTAGTGCTTTCCTTGGTCAAATAGTCTGCTGATATTCACTGTCTAGGCTGAGACATGAAAACTGGGTGAAAATTCGAGAGATACACATCCAAAGATACAATGCTTAAAATAAGGGAAGATGGATGAATTCCAAAAGAGGGTCTCACTCTGGAAATTGGTCTGTCCTCTTTCAGTTTATCCTTGCAATCGCATGGCTCGTTGGCAACTCAACCTTCTTTTGAGAGCTCCTTCCTTCAGGAGGACAGGGCAGCAAACTGTGCACTCCTCCACAGCAACATAAGGCAAGTGCTTGATGCTTTACTGATGCCTGATCCAGACTAGCTACTGAAAATAGGATGCATTCTGAGATTAGCTCAGCAAACTGCCATGAAAAATCCACCTGGGCCGGTTTTACGGCCACCCCTTCCTTCTATGTGGTCCATATAAAGGGCATAAGCAAGGAAAATAACATCTCCACCCTGCCCTCCACTCAGTTCTGTGATGACCGTGGTTATTCGCTCTCAGTCGGTGTGCCGACACTACCCTTCAGCCTGTGTTCAGTTGAATGTCACGTCAATGGAGTCAGAATCCTTCAGAGAGGCAGAAGTGCTGACCTGGACCTGATCCCCAGCAGAGTGGGCACGGGTTAACAATATGAACATCGGATAAGAAGCTGACTTAAGATGAAGGGCATTCTTTGACCAAATTCCTGCCCTCCCTCCCCCTAAAAATAAAGCACAGGAGATGGCCTTTACCCAAGAAGGAAATAGAATCATGACTAGAAATGGTCATTTCCCACTCCACCAGTTTTTAAAATAAACATTGTTTCCATTCATTTCTGGGGAAAACAAACCCCTTTCTGTTTGTTCTAGATAAGCATCACTGGCACCAAGCTGCCCTGAATGTTTCAATTAGACGTCCAGAGAATGAAATGTTCACAACGTCCGCTCTGGCTTTGTGAAGAAGGAACATAAATGGCCACATGCTCGAATGAGCCTGAAGCTTGCCTGTGCATAGCCTCCAGGAAAGAACTGTTCTTATTTAGGAAGCAAAGACTTCTGAAGGAAATGTTCTCTAGGGCACGTCCAGGGGCACTATTGATGTAAAAGGGCTCATTTAACCCATTCGGCAATAAGGCTCTAGCAGATTAGACGGGCAGCCATGCAGTGTCTGTGAGACCGCCTTTACCAATTAACTCAAATCCAGACCGGCAGCCACTTATATCATCATCACATGACTGTACACTGATCGGGAATTGCAGATTGCACCCCTTTCATTTGTTGATCAGTCCACTGTTGGATATTAAACCCTCCAAACCTCCCAAACCATCTGGAAAACTCCCCGGTAATTCACCCATTGCGCAGAGAAATTCTCCCAGACTATTCTTGCCCCCTTTACTGCTGAAACAGGCATTAGCCTCGGCTCAAAGATAGCACTCTCGTCTCTGAGGCAGAAAGTCAGTGGAAATGAAAATCGGGTGGTTTCTAGAATGGGCGGCCAATCCACAGCGTCAGTTTTATACCCGAGCGGCAAGTTGAAAATCTATCCGGCTATCTCTTATGTGGCATGCTCTGTATAGTGCAATTGTGCTTTGCATTTGCACCAGTGTCTCCTAGTAGGCATGTGCAGTTGCTGAAAGTTGAAAGCAATGAAGTGTGCATCATTAGACATGAAGTAAGCTCAAAATTTAATTTCCAGTTTAACTGATAATACAGTGTTTGCAGTAATTTGATCTTCAGAACTTTTAGTAAATTGAATAAAATTATCACAACTGCTATTAAAATTATTAATATACACTCAACTTCATTTAAAAAGATTTTCCAAACAACTTATTTTGCAGTAAATTTGGGTCCTGAGGTTTGTTTAAATTAATTAATTTGACGAAATGTACCAAGTACATAACTTTAAATGGTTTCATAATGCATTAGATAAATTACATTAATTATACAAATAAATTGTTCTGCCTTTAATTATGTAGTGAATAGAAAATATACTGAGTGCTTCATTTAATGTTCATATTGTAACTGCCACTTACTGGAATACCAGCATAACACAATGATGCTAATGTCAGCTGTTTAATATTTTGTCAGAAAATGATGCTATGGGGTAGAAATTGATCTTGGGCCATAATGCAATACAGATGGAATCGCATCGGCCGCCTGTTATACACTCAGTCAGATATTCAGCTCCATTGAAATGAGTGGCAATTACAGAATGAACATTAAATGAAGCACTCCAATGACACAAAGGGGTGGGGCCATGTTTGGGCACTCCCTCCTCTGGTGTTCCCACTTTTATGGCCCCTAAGGGTCCCGGCATAAGTCTGGAGGTTGGTCCATTCAGTGAGATGAGGCATTCTGGCCTCAAGTTGGAGGTGGGGGGGGGGGCGTGGTGGGAGGTGGATGCAGGCCAGAGAAGTGCTGCCCCTTATACAGGGGTCCTTAGGTGCAGGGAATGGGGTTTCGGGGAGACAGCCTGGGCATATCATCCTCTGGAAAGCTGGCAGGTGCCCGACTTTCCAGCAACATAGTGGCATTTCTGCTTTCCAGCTCCATGCAGATGAGATGCCCTCCCATGGACCTTGCAAACTCCGATGGGGTCACCACTGGTGGGCACCGATGAGTTCAATCTTGGCATAACTGCCTGATTGATTGCAGCCCTGTCAAATTTATTTTGATATATACTCGTGTCAATTCTGATGAAGGGTCCCGTCTTAAATGTTAACCTTTCATTGATTTCATAATCCTTCTTATTACAGCTCCCTCCATGGCCCTGCCTCACCTTACCCTTGCAATCTTCTCCAGTCCTATGTTCCAGTTTACTGACTCCAGCTTCCTCTACATCCCACTTTCCCTTCACTCCATTGCTGATAGAGCCTTCAGCCATTATACAACTGCACTCTGGAATTCTATTTTTAAACCCTTCCACCTTGCTACATCTCTCCCTATTTTCAAAAGCCTCTTCAAAATCCATCTCATTGACCATGGGAGAACCTTCTCCATGTGGACTGCAGCAATTCAAGAAGGCGGCTCACCACCACCTTCTCAAGGGCAATTGTAAACAATTTTACAACACCAAGTTATAGTCCAACAAATTTATTTAAAATTTCACAAGCTCCGAAAGCTTGTGAAATTTAAAATAAATTTGTTGGACTATAACTTGGTGTTGTAAAATTGTTTACAATTGTCAACCCCAGTCCATCACCGGCATCTCCACATCATTCTCAAGGGCAATTAGAGATGGGCAATAAATGCCAGTAATGCCCACATCCCATGAACGATTAAAAAAAAAACCATGCCTTCAGCACACTTCCCCGAACTCTTCTCCTTACTTCTGCTCGGTAACTGATTCTCCACCCTAACCCCTGGAAAGCATGGGGAGATGTTTTGCTATCTTTATTTGTCACTTTCATTATTTTCTGTTTTTATTCTAAGAGATTACGTACTTGAAGAATTTTATAATTTCTTGTAAAGTCTTAGATAATCTGCAGTGACCTCAACCAGGTTGCAAATACAATAAAATGATTTGGATTTGGAATTAAAATCAAAATGTAAACCAAGTTGAAAAGTATGTGGAGAGAAAGCTGCAGAAGTGTACACATGTGTGGTGTGACATGGATAGGTTCACAAGTGAAGAATGGTACCTAAGTGCTTGTGCAAGTTCACCACAGCAGGAGTTACTGTCTTCAGGAGAGGAGGGTAGAAATTTGGAGGGAAGAAAGCATCCCCTATAACTTCTCACTATCCTAACTGGGAGAAAATGATAATAAAGTAAATCCGAATTCATTGTAATTGTTTGATTTATTAAAGGGACTCTGATGGTGAGAGTTGCTCTTTATTTTTAATATTTAGATGGTTTGGAGATTTCTGAGGTACACAGAGTACACTACAGCATCTCTACACCGGAGTCATATATACAAATCTGACTACATGTAACTAAACTGTCATTATTTAGCTCATATATATTGCACCACAACATCTGATACGACAGGCATTGCTCACCACTACAGAACAAGTATTGCTTATTTTTCCTTCATTAATAAGGCAAAAAAAACCACACATCACTATAAAATAGTCTTTAAGGTACCCTGACCTCAGATATAACACGTTGCATGTGGTTCCGTCATGAATGGAGAAACAAAATAAAACCCTCTCGATATAGTGCTGCCCACAGACAGTAAAATCTATTTTGATGTCTCTCATAGTATTGTAATTCTCCAACACTTTTTATACTGACTTTCTCCTTTACATTTTTCCACTGTCAGCATTTTCAGCTCAGGATCATTGCTAACAGACTTTCAAAAGTGAATATGAAGTTATTAAAATATCTTAGAGACACTAACAGTTTGCAGCAAACCTTCCTTCCCTCTAGGGTGGGTGTCTCTAAAACATTTTTCAAATGGAATTTGGCTTGGAAATGTTTTTCTAATATAGTCATTATATAATATATTCCTTAAATTGTCCCAATTTAGCGTGTTCATAAGGTGGAACAAATTTTTCTTTGAACAAATAATCTGTTCCCAAACACTGCAATATGTTTCCGTTGAAGCATGTTTGGAATACATTTGCTACTTGCTTCAACAGAGCTCGTAGTTCCCAACAGTTAAAAAAAGGATACAGTCTCCTTTTAAAGAAGCTGTGTGTGATTTCTGCCAACTGTCAGCCTCCGTGTGTTTGTAATGAGTTAAAAGCCATTTGGAAGCACCAGGCTGTCGAGTGGATTGTGCCCCAGGCGATACAGCACATTCTGCAGTCACCGCTGATGGGATTGACCTGTGTACATATGGAGGACAAGGTGCAGAATAGCAGGGGGTAAGGGTCACAGCAGAGGACAATTATCACTCTGGAACATTAGTTTTCTTTTCAGTAATCAAGGACCGAATTAATCTTTATCCATAGGCAGGGTCGAAAGAGTCAGTCTCCCTTTTGTTGACCTTTTGTTTTGTAGATTTTAAATTTACTTAAAGGCAAGTCTGTTAGTTAGCGATGTCATAAAGTGCGAGGAATCATAAGAATAGTGGAAAGCTGTTAAATATATAATATGCAAAGGTGTTATGCTGTATAATGCATAAAAAGTTATATAGACCATAGTTTGGGCAATTTTTGGACACTTCAGCTAACATACCGAGATGTGCAGGTGTGTGTCAGAAATGTAGGTTTCAGAATAAAAGAAAAATCACATTGTGCTGAGACAAAAGATATACAGGAAGGTACAATAATTGTAAGTAGCATCATTTTGCTACTTTATTGAACAACAGATACTGATGTTTGTTAGAGAATGTGCAAATGTTAAAATGTAAAACAGTCGAGCTCTTAATATCCTTCAGGTAAATAGATGGCCACTTTGGCATCAAAATGAGGTGTGGAGTTGTGTTTCATTCTGGAGTTCAAGCAACATTCTAAACAGTTGTAACAGAAGGTGGGGGGGGGGAGATTTCTTCTGTTCATTGTTTGTAGCAAACTCATAAATCCAAGTTTATGATTTAATTAAAAATGTTATGATACTGGCTTCAGATGGGGCGGGGGGGTATTACTAGGGGGTATTAGGGGGAACAGCACTGCTGGATCCCAATGCACAGATTTCACACAGTGACAACCCCACTGGGCTCCTTAAGTTTGTCCTCCGGGAAGACTTGGTGCAAATAAATGGCTCATCCTAGTGGCTGGGCTTAGCATACCTAGTAAGTTTACATTGGGGTTTCCAGCTGACTGTGCGAGATCTCTGGGTCAGGAGTTGGCAGCTCCAACAAACCCTTTAAGGCCAGTCTAAAAGCAATAGCGTTCAGAACAAAATCTGTTAAGATTTTACTGTAGATCATGCAAATTGCATAATGTTTAAGCCAATTAATATTATTTTGAAACATATATTTTAATGCATTTTAAAATCTGAGTTGAAGTCAAAGCTGCAATGTAAGTCACCACAGAGCTCTTCAATATAGCAGAACAATCAGGATCCTTCACTCCAGTGTGACATTAATAGAACTGGAAAGTGCTGAGCTCCCGTAAAATAATTCACTAATTCATAGCAAGAAGGTGCAACCAATGAGCAGTGGGGAGTGTGTGTTTCTTGGATTATGGGTTGAATCCTTTTGGCATATTTCAAGCCTCCAAGTTGATTGTTATTGTGTTTATAAGACAATGTAGTGCAGTTAAATCATTTCTTGTTCCATATGTCCGCTATTGACCCAAGGTCATGTGATGTCAGTGTTACTTCTAGGTCCCAATATCTCACTGTGTGTACCTCATCAATCAGTAGACCTTATGTGACCGCATGGACTCTATAAAGGAGTACTTCAACACAGTATAAAGGAGGGTTGCAACACAGACTGGCATTGTATTTATTTTGAAGTTGATATGAAAGAATTCAAGGGGAACCTTTAAATAAAGGTGGCGGTGACTGGGTGCTAATTCCACAAAATAATATTTTTTTGAAGGACAAACTCTTTAATTTTCTACATAGGTCACAAACCAACAACACTTTAGAGATTAGGTAGATCTGCTTCCAAGTTTTTATCAATACTGCTCTGAACCGTCCTCAAGGGGATACACAAGAGTGATCAGTGGATAACTGTTCCTCCAGTTTTCCCTCCCTCCCTCCCAGTGCCTTCGTTCCACTTGCCAGTGACCTTACCTCTAAAAATATGGGGCATCAAACTTGCCTCCCACAACCCTGCAGCACCAATAAAAAAAACCTAAAGCATTTTAATGAAAATGTCCTTCAATCCTCCAGCCAACTGACATCTTCTGTAATGGAAAATAAATTTATATTAAAAAAGGTAACAAAAGGAGGGCACCATGTCTTTACTTATCAGTCCTTGGATCACCATTCCACCCCAGTCCAGTTGACAAAATACCAGTTCCAAGTTAATGCCACAAACTGCTCTAAAATATATATTTTTAAAGAACACTATGCACGATATGTGTGGCATGCACCATCGTTTAGAATGCGCTACTGAAGAGAAGGACCTTGTTGTTTCACCTCACTGGAACATGCACTGAGAACTGTTAAGTTCTCCTGCTATAAGCAGAATGGTTCATAAAAACACAAGAAGCATAAACATGACCAACTGACCTCCAGTATTCTGGCTCTTGCAGCCAAGCATCCACAACTATATTTATAATGCCACCAAAGTCTGCATCTCTAATACCCTTCCTTGTAGATCATTCCAGATATTTATCACCCTTTGAGTGAAAAAGTTCCTTTTATTATATGAATAAATTTATTTTTCACAAGTTTATACTTATGGCCGCTGGTCTCATTAACCTCTCTTATTTTAATGCAATGTTCATTACCAAAGCCATTTAATATTTTGCATTCTTAATATTTTGTATGAGGTCGCTCCCTCCTCTTAAATATCTTCTCTCCAAGCTACAGAAATTGAGCTTATCCTCAGACCATCCCCCTTGCACTTGAAATCATTCCTGATGCTCCTCCCATCCATACACATCCCTTTTGTAGCTGCACAGCCCGAGCATAACCTCAGTAGGTTTGTATTCCACTTCTCTAGCTATGTGTGTGCTGTTCACTCAAAGGTACATTTAGTTGTGGATCAGATTTCCTCACGAAGGATTGTATTGTTCTGGATTACAAATATTCCACATTCTTTAAAAAAAATTGCCATTAGCTCTTCCAATGGCGTAGTGTATAAAGACACTGCTTGCTGTGGTGCTAAGTTATTAACACCAGAAGGCCACAAATTTAACTCCCGGTCTGTGCTTAATTCTTTGATTTCAGCCAGGTTAGTAGTTCGGACACTAGAATTGGCCTCAGTGCTCCTGGCTTTGGGAGAGGAAGAATCAGCAAGGCTTCCTTCTGCTCATTGCGATCCAATGACTCCTGCTGGAAAGTGCATTTATGTGTATGTTAGGTGAGGACACAATTAGGCTTGGCTGTGATGCCCCTGTAGTTAAATAGCCTGCCAACACACACTATCTAGGTTCCCACTTTAGGGCTGTTTTTTTTAAATGGAGTGCATTTTCCACAGTGTCCCTGAAGGTCAGGTAGACCTGGTGAATTTCATAAAAGTGTTTTACGTCGATCTTAGAGACTTTAATTAAATACACCTGGTCCCCTGACTTCAAAGAACTTTGGGACTCCTAAACTATTAAACCATTAACTTTGGAGGATGACAAACAACTGTAGAACTGAACCCCAGCAAACAGCTTTAGGAAAGGAGGGAAAAAGAGGGAACAAATCTGGAATATTAAAAAAAAGAAATGATCACTTTTCCACATTTGAAAAATTTGTGAAATATGCTGAAAATTATGTTTTGGATACACATCTCAAGCTGGTGAAAAAAAATAAATCTGCATAGGGGCCCGAAGGTTTCACACCGCACTTTATAGAAGATATTTAGAGGACAGGAACATAACTTGATGATTGATGATATGTTCGGTGAGCTACTTGAACCTAGAAATAAGTTAAGACCATCATGTAATCTAATATCACTAGAGAATATGAGCATCAGGAACCTTTATTTCTTGCCACTGCACATTTTCTGGTCTACGTGGAATCTTGATACAGCTGCTGCCAAAATTATTCTGGCGCACTAAAATAGCAGAGCTTCGAAATTAGATCTCCATTAGACCATAAGAGATAGGAGCAGGAGTAGGCCATTTGGCCCTTCGAGCCTGCTCCGCCATTTAATGAGATCATGGCTGATCTGATTTTTACCTCAACTCCACTTTCCCGCCTTTTCCCCATATCCTTTGATTCCCTTGCTGATCAAAAAATTGTCTAACTCAGCCTTGAATGTATTCAATGACTCAGCCTCCACAGCTATTTGGGGTAAAGAATTCCAAAGATTCACGACCCTCTGGGAGAAGAAATTCCTCCTCATTTCTGTCTTAAGCAGGCGACCCCTTATTCTGAGACTGTGCCCCTTAGTTTTAGATTCCCCATGAGGGGTAACATCCTCTCAGCATCTACCCTATCGAGTCCCCTCAGAATCTTGTATGTTTCAATAAGATCTCCTCTCATTCTTCTAAACTCCAATGAGTATAGACCTAACCTGTTCAATCTTTCCTCATAAGATAACCCTTCCATACCCGGAATCAACCAAATGAACCTTCTCTGAACTGCCTCCAATGCAAGTATATCCTTCCTTAAATAAGAGCACCAGAACTGTATGCTGAGTCCAAGTGTGGTCTCACCAACACCCTGTACAGTTGTAGCATGACTTCCCTGCTTTTATACTCCATCCCCCTAGAAATAAAGGCCAATATTCCATTTGCCTTCCGGATTACCTGCTGCACCTGTATGTTGACTTTTTGTGTTTCATGTATGAGGACACCCAGATCCCTCTGTACCACAGCATTTTGTAGTATTTCTCCATTCAAATAATATTTTACTTTTTTATTTTTCCTCCCAAAGTGGATGACTTCACATTTTCCCACATTATGTTCCATCTGTCAAATTTTTGCCCATTCGCTTAACCTGACAATACCCCTTTTCAGACACTTTGTGTCCTCCTCGCAACTTGCTTTTCCACCCATCTTTGTGTCATCAGCAAATTTGGCTACAATACACTCTGTTCCTTACTTGGTCAGTTGTTTCAGATCCAACAATGTTGTACCTTAATTCGAAAGAATGGGTTAATGATTCACTTGATCCATGACATCATAATAGGAAATAGGAACGGTATAGAGGGTGTCTCATCAGGGAACGATAAACACAGATACATCTATCACAAGAAGGAAAGAGCCAAATTGTAGAAACCACCCCCCCCACCTCCCCACAGTTGAAAACCTGCAAACAATAGTATGTAAAAATAAAGAACAAGGAGTGAAGGCAGTAACACTATCTCAGGGTTCCAATGGTGTTTATGAAGCATGATAATATGGCATCATCTGAACCCTTTGATTGTATTACAATCCCATAATTTTCTCCCAGGTATCCACTTCTCCACAAAAACTACAGCAGGCTGCCTTTATAAAATCTCTCTGCAATATCAGCTATAATCGTCATTGAAAGCTACCTAATAGTTTGATTATTGCACATCTTTGAAAAACATTTTTATAAAGAGGCTCTATTATAATACGATTAACCGAGGCTGCTGACTAAGTTATTTTATTTGGCTCATTGTTATGGAAGCTACTATTCTTGTTTTTGTATATTTTGGTGTGGTCCAATGTGCCCAGTTTACAGGTTTCAAGATTGCCCAGATCTTTGTGTCTTGCCAAGCTTGGCCTTATGGATGTTTTTACTAAGGGCTCCAATCAGTCAGTGTTGCACATCATGCGGCATTTTCTCTGTCAAGTTCTGCACTGATTGCAAATTCTGAATACTTTTCCTAAGTCTTATTGCAAGTGGCAATCTCAGAAGCAGGACACAGACAGAATGACTGGCACATTCTTGATTCGGAAAAGTAAACAGCAAGGTGCAGATAATATCCTGATGTGCAGACTTGCTGGTCTAGACCTTATTAAAAATGAAGATACTGCTTTTGTCAACTCCTAGCAAGAGTTAAGGAATAACACAGGAAGCCAATCTTTAGTGATTCTAGCCTTGCCAATAACAGCAGTGATGACAGGAGATCTCACCTTTTGTGTTACTGACACCTTTCAGGTGTCTGCCAATGATATGCTGGACCAATGTCTGTCATTTCAAGGGCCACAAGTATCAAGGTTAACCTTATTGCTTATCATTTTTCCTAAAATGATGGTGCTAATTTCTGGGTTTTGACACCAATCAACCAGTTTCTCACATGCCAAATTGTATTAGTCGGTTGATAAGGTGCTTTGGCCAAGGTGACAGATTGCTGTATCATTTCCCAAGGACCCAAGTAGCAGTGATAGGAACAGACTCAGAAGGACTTGCATAGCATAGCTGGTGTCCCCAGAGCCCTGGGATTACAAACAAGTCGAACTATATACTCTTCCACAGAAGCAATCACATTGCACAAATTGAAAGAATCAACTTCTGTGAACACGTGAGTCATTTCTGATGTAAAAAAAATCACCTATTGTTTACCTCTTTCTCAGGATCAAGTCATTCTGCCTCAGTTTTTAATCGCCAGAAAAATGCAGCTTGCAAGGTTGTTGGCTGTGTATCCATGAGAGTCATCTTCTGTTAAAGCATAGCCTATGGAATTTACTTCTCTATTTTACCTATGACCATCGTGGAAATGGATTTTATTTGTTCTTTTCTCAGGCAACAATGGTTAGAGGCTAAAAATTTGTCTGATGCCTCAACTACAGTGTACCAGAAATCCAGTACAATACCATTTTAAAGAGGTCCGTTGGATCACTCAGTGCATTAGTTCAGAGGATATCTGGCACAATAAGATTGCAGTTTTCAACACCAAGAGATAAATATTATTATACACCATAACATACTTTCTCAAATTGTTTGCCACTTCTTTGTGGTACATTTTGTCCATAAGAACACAACTGTGCCTATCAGGCAGATCCATTTCTTCAAAGAGTAGAATAAGGCAGTGGAGATGAAACCTTAGACACAGTCAAGAATTAGTCAGATAACAGGATGGATTGAATGTAGGTACTTTATTCTGGATGGATGAACTAAGATGGGCCAAATGGCCTCCTTCATCTGTATCTTATCTTATGATCCCAGGTTCGACCCTCAGTCTGTACTAAGTTAGTTGATCTTAGCCAGTTTGGCAGTAAGGACACTACAATTATCCTAGCATCCTGGACTGGGAAGAGGAGTATTGGTCAGGCTTCCTGCTCCTAAATGCTATCCATGAAACCACTGCTGGATGTCAGATGAGGACAAGACCTGGCTTAGCTGTGTTGTAACCAGAAACTAATAGGAGCAATGATGTTTGATTGGACTTTAAAATGAAAGCTGTGATCGGTTATTTCAGAACCTTTGATTGAACCAAGTGACTTCCAATTTCAATGTACGTTAGATTCATGTGTGTGCATGAAACCTGTGTATATCCCATGGCATTCACATGTAAGGCCTGTCATGTTATACTTGTCATAATTTGGGATGCTGGATAAAATTCCCAGAAATATATGTATTTTGGATGGCTTAGAATTAGGTACACAGTGCACAGATATAACCTGAACTATAGTCAACATCAGATATTGAAGGCCAATTGTCTCCCACTTTGAATACATGATTAGATCAGTGACTGAAGGGACCTGGTTTGCCTCACCCCAATGGCCCATATGCACCAGTTTTCAAGGTGTTAGGATAAGGAAAAAGGAGCAGAGATCCATAATGACGGTCTCCCCCGCCCCCTTTATGCTTGATATGCATTTCCTGGGGCATCCCCGGTGTGGTTGAGAATGTCCTGTCAGAAACAGGTTAAAACATTAACTTCCATGCAAATCATGTGAGAGTGAAGTCATGCACCTCCCATGTCATTTTCTGGGGATTGCAAACGCCTGCCCGAAGATGAAGAAACTGGGCAGTAGAGGTTGCTGTCTACCCCTTCAGGTTAGAGGATCTGTAAAGGGCAGCTAGCAACCTCATGAAAGCTTCTTTCATCCCTTCTAGAGTGCAGCAGGACTGGAGGCCATTTCATGTTCTTTCTCACAGCAGCCAACAGATCAAACTACTGCCAGGAATGTGCACTGCCGCAGTCCGTTAAGACCTGTAGCAGCATAAAACCTCCCTCTCCCGAAGTGGTGGGAGCGCCGATTCCCACCTGGCACTCACCCAAAATATTTATATCTGCTGAACCCAGGAATATACGCAGATGTAGCTGAGCTCAATTGATAATTAATGTTGCTGTTTGGGGGGGGGGGGAAGAAAATTGACCCAAAGAAGTTGTCTGCTCATTCACAGTCAGTCATACAAAACAAACAAAACCAATGGACAAGAAAAACCTCACTGGACTATTAAGTCTGTCCCATACAGTGCATCACTATGACCCCTATCTGCCTCCCACCCACCAGCCAGCCACACAATCTCCTGGCAGAGGCAAAAATAGAAAAGGTCCAATGCCTATTTAGGGAAAAAAAACACTCTGGGAAATTCCACTCCAACCCCAGAAGGTGATCAAACAAGTTTCAGGAGACCACAATGACTGGGAGACATGTCCTTCTCTACCTACTTTTTATACACTGTGATGTCAGCCAAAGTTAAAAACTCATCCAGTTCCCTTTTGCATGATTATAGTGAATCCTCATTCATTACACAAGCTGGCAATTTTTTCCATGGGTCGATGACTCTCTGTGGAAAAAAAATTACCTCCTAACATCGAACCCAGTTCTATGTTTATGTAACTTATATGCGCATCCCCTGGTCTGCCCTAACCTATCCAACTGAATTAGCCTTTCTACATGGACACAATCCAATCCTTTCAATATTTTGAAGACCTCAAACAAATCTCCATGAAGTCTTCTCTAGAGTAAAAAGCCCCAGCTTCTAATCCTATTGTGTTAACAAAGGGCTTTTAAGGTCGGTATCAGTGGTCCTCCTTTGAACCTTTTCCAGAGCCTCCACGTGAGGTGATCAAAACTGGGCACAGTATTCTAGATGAGGCCTAATCAAAGTCTTATTGTTTTGAATTTGATTGAACTGGCAATAGATTCTAGCATTTGCTTTTGCTATAGTCTCGCGGCATTGGTCGTGAACCTTCAGAGATTCAGTTAGGTCTTCTGCTCAACAGCCTTAAGTTTGCAACCCTGAATAGTCCACACATGCTTGGAATTAGCCTTTCCCACATGCATAACGCCACATTTATCTATATTAAATGACATCTGCCAGACGTGGGCTCATTCCCCGTTTGCATCTAAATCTGCTTGTAACCTATTTTTCTCACCTAAGGTCCTAATAGTCACGCAAACCTTTGTATCGTCCCCGACCTTGTGAACAGCTCCCCCAATGTCTTCATCCTGATCATTAATAAAAATGGTGAAGAGCAATGGCTCAAACACCAATCCTTCCAGTTCCCACACAGAACCACGGCCATTAATAACAACCTTCTGCCCACAGGAATGCAGCCAATTCCTTATCCAACTCAAAATCTGCCCGCTAATCCCACAGAACTCTATTTTATCAAGTAACTTATTGTGGTCAAAAGCTTTTTGAAAGATAAGGCCTAGAAATTTGATGGCATCGTGCTAGTTTTACAGGTATAAAACAGGTGCTTAAGTGTCCAATATGGCGGGCGGCATGCGCGTGCTCATTCCGTGCTGATCAACCGCCTTGATGGTAAAGCTTCAGGTCAGACGCCCAGGGCCTATATCTGAAATAGATGATAAGCCCTTTGCCTATGCAAATAGGGGACCTGACGCCGTTTGAGGCGACCGACTGCCGTGTATGCTGCGGCCAGTATTCTCAGGTGCTTGGCAGCCATACCAACGGTGCTGAAAGGGATCGCTGGAGGCTGCCTCTGGAAAGACAAGTTTTAATATTTTTGCTTAGCGTATCGTGGAGCTGGGAGGAGCAGTTGTCCTCCTCCCGGCTCCACATTAAATCCATGGGCCGCTGGTGGCCACCGCTCCCCCGCAGCCCCCGCCCCACCACTGGGCTCTCTTTACGACCTCGGCCAGCGTCAGAGCTGGTCGATCTTGCTGACTCTGGGGCCAAGACTGGCACCTGCAGCTCACCGGTAATAAGCAAATGAGGTTAATGGACCAATTTCGTGTGGTCCTGCCATCGGCCTCGTTGGCACGTACAGTGTACGCAGCACTGGGATCGCAACCCGATGCGTGATCTGATTTCTAGGCCACAATGTCAATCAGCCGACTGACATCCACCATCCTAGTAACTTCCTCAAAAAATGCAACCAGATTGCTGAGGCATGGGGGGTTAAATTGGTTAACTCCCGAAAACGGGCACTGGGATCGCGGTGCGCGTTTAACCCGTGCCCGTTGTTTGCGATGCAGGCAGCACGTAACATTCGTGCTGCCTGATGATTTCAATGATAGCTGTGAGCAGCCAGCGCGACCTCTGCTGTTGATTGGCAACACCCACCAGCAGGGGGCTCTGATATTGGGAGTGGCTAGCACTATTTAAAGGCAGCCTGCACCTCTTAAAGGGGAGGTGCATTGTGGCTGTCGGAAGTGCTGGAAGTGCTTCGGGAAGTAAATCTGTGGTGGAATATACTGAGGAATGGCTGCACCGACAAGAGAGCGTGCACCAAGGTTCTCTGACAGTGCACTAGAGGCCTTGGTGGAAGAGGTGGACAGACGGAGGGACAAGTCTATATCCACTGGGGAGCAGGAGGCCCTCCAGACATATGTTGAAGAGGCAGTGGGAGGCTGTGGTGGACGAGGTCAATGCCAGGAGCGTCGCACCACGCTCATGGAAGCAGTGCAGGAAGAAATTCAATGATTTGACATGAGTGGTCAAGGTGCGTGAATTCAGGTTTCAAGTGGCATATCCTACCAACTGCATCACTAGCCTCATCCACTGCTCCACGCACTACACCCTCCCCATCACCCACCTACCAACAAACTCTTTCAATCACTACTCAACCCTTCAAATCACATGCTGCATCTCACCCTCACACATTACCACTCTGGCAAGCTGCACATCCACAACTCACAGGTCACACACACTGGCAGTTATTCAACCACGAAAGCCACATCACCCAAACATCTTGCAGGACACTCACTGACACACTTCTTGCAGGAGAAGATGGTGCATTATACGAGGCAGCGGGAAAGTTCAGACGGAGGACAAGCACACCTACAGGTCCTCCCCCTCATGGAGGAGACAGTGCTGTCCATCATTGGATGGACCTTGGCTGAAGCCGTGGCCTCTGGCGATGCTGGAGGTATCGATGATGAGGGTTTCGGCATATCTAATCCTCCTGCTCGCTTCCCACATCTCCCCCGTCCCACGATCTTTTCTAACTCACGTGCTGCAGATGGTATGAGCACACACGTCTTCTCCTCTTCCTGCACCACAACTCAACCCGTGCCCCTTTGTCATCTCAGATACCCAAGAACTGGAACCTTCCCAGTCAGAGGAGGCAGAGGCAGGCGACAGTGATGATGAAGGCACACCGTCACTCAATCTTACACTCGCAGCCACCAGCTCAGATACTGACGCTGCACGTAGTTTAGAGTCTAGGATAGAGGAGGGATCTGCTTGTGGTGAGACAGCGGGCACAAGTGTGCGGGAGCTAGGGTGGGGGGGAACAGATACAGCAGGTGCCAGCTCGCTGGGGGAGCGGGGTCACACACTAGTTCTGCTGCAGAGGAGTCAGATGATGACTTTGATGGGCCAGGCTACAGAAGAAGGCTGATGGGCATATACAACCAAATGCTTGATGCACTAGAATGCCTGCCAGAAAGCCTGCACACAATGTCAAGGCGCATGGAGGAATCCAACTTCAACTTAGCACAAGGCTTTGTGCAGAGTTTGGAGCCCATCTTTTCCCACATGGAATGGGTGGTCACCTCCATCAGCAAACCTGAAGAACCCATCATGATGCAGAGTCTGATGAATGATATCACAGCTTCCATTGCAGCACAAACATCTGCCATCAAAGGTCTGACTGCTGCCTTGGAAGCTCAGACCGCTGCTATTGTAGCTCTGGATTCCATTGTGGAACAGGGCTTCCAGAGCATCACAGCAGTCCAGCAATCTGTTCTCCAGTAGATCACAAGGATTACTGAGGCGCCGCCCTGGGAGAGTGACAGTGCCACCATGGAAGACGAACCTGCTGTCCTCTCTCAGGATGACAGCATTCCTGCTCCC
Organism: Heptranchias perlo; assembly: GCF_035084215.1. Classification (NCBI taxonomy): domain Eukaryota; kingdom Metazoa; phylum Chordata; class Chondrichthyes; order Hexanchiformes; family Hexanchidae; genus Heptranchias; species Heptranchias perlo. Next base: position 23,623,874 of record NC_090350.1, read on the forward strand.
ACCTCTGCCACTCCGCCAGTGCCCTTGCTGTTGCCTGTCAGCCTGCCAGCCCAGACTACTACAGCCCAGGCCGAGATGATACAGTCTGAAGCCGGGCCCTCCCGGCCCAGAGCTGCTCAAGGTCGTCCTCCACAGCCATCTGCACTTTCCTCACTTGAAGGTCAGCAGCCTTCCACCACCCTTGCTCCAGCCACTGGGGTTGCACCTCATAGGAGCACGAGGAAAGGTAAAGGCACACGAATAACACGCACTAAGGGAATGCACAAGGGTGAATAGTATCAGTTTGCTAGAATCATTTGATGTGTAAATCTATAAACGTGGTCATGAATTTGCATTGGTGGTGGTTTTTATTTCTGCAATGAGCTGAGGGAGGAAGCAATGTGTAATCATAAGGAGGACAATTTGATGGTCATGTGGGAGAGGAAAGGTAAGGAGAGTGGGACTGTGAATGGGAAGGTGTCGTTGAGGTTACTGGTGTCACTCATTAATCATCTGATCATGCAGACCCCTGGCATACAGGGCCTGTCTACCTTGTTGCCTCCCTGCCTTTTCCTCCACTTCCTCCTCCTCCTCCTCCATGTCCTCCTCCGTCTCTTCCTCCTCCTCCTCCTCCTCCTCCTCCCTCTTCTGGCAGCTTGTCCTTCTCTGTATGGCCTCTCTGCATGCTCCCAGTCATATTCAATTCCTAGAGGAAGCCCTAGCAGGCCACCCATGTCTGGAAGCAACTTTGGTCAGCACACTGTTTTAAATGCCACTAACAGTACTGCAAGACCTCCCAGACCACTCTCTATAGAATATTGCAGCTTTCTCCAAGTATAGGAAACTTCCACAAACACCCACAATTGGACCAGCAGCCAGAATAACTAATCCAACAACTAACTTATAACTTCTATATGCTCCCTTTAAATAGTGTTGGTGGTGGGGTCCTTCATCCCATTTGACTCTTGTTCAACTGTGCTAGGTTAGGACAATGTGTTGGCTGGAGCGGGGAGTTTGAAAATGCCGCCAGCTGCTTCAAATCAGCGTTGCACACTGATTTATGTCATAATCTCCCTACCCCACATGCTTCCGGTATTCGTTAGGTGACCACTTTTACCAATGTGGCGTCCTGCGCACGTCACGCCGGAAGTGTGTGTACGCATCTCAGATGCCATTTTCAGGGCTTAGGTGTCTGCGTAGTGCCTACAAAACTGGCGCTACGAGGCCCAATTTAGCCCTCCCGATCTTCTTTTCCAGAAGCCATGTTGAAGGTCTCTACCAAAGATTAGGTTGGTTTTAAAGGTATTCCATTTTTCTTCTGTGTTAGTTAGTAATGCATCTGTCCAATAGGGCTGCCCAATTGACCCGATTTAAAGCATCTGCCATCTTTGAAAATCTAACCCTTTTGTAATCCGGTACTAGCATTAAATTTTCAGCAACTTTAGTTTATCTGAGCAATTGTGTTTCTAACACAATTGAGGTTACAATAGCTCATGTGTTCCCACATATGGAGGTATTGCATTAGGGTCACTACTAAAAACCAGTCCCCGATTACCACTAGCTTCCTCACTAACATGTTGTGTAAGGAAACTACCATTTAGTATGTTCACATTCACCTGTTTTATTCTCAATACTAGACTGTCTTTGCCGAGGAGTTCAATAATTGCTGTTTGCCAGCTTATTTTGAGTCTGTGGTGGACATTCCTGAAACACTTTTGACATTCTTTCCAGGCTCCATTTACTTGGGATGTACCATTTCATTTATAGGTAATTTCTACACCATTGTGCCTCCTTTAGTTTGAGAGGCTTTTAAAAATAAACTGCTCAACAACCTTCTCTCAGTTCTGAGAGCCTCCTCAACAATATCTACACACAAAGGGCGGTAGAAGTTTGGAACTCTCTTCCGCAAACGGCAATTGATACTAGCTCAATTGCTAAATTTAAATCTGAGATAGGTAGCTTTTTGGCAATCAAAGGTATTAAGGGATATGGGCCAAAGGCAGGTATATGGAGTTAGATCACAGATCAGCCATGATCTTATCAAATGGCGGAGCAGGCACGAGGGGCTGAATGGCCTACTCCTGTTCCTATGTTTCCTAATATTATCATCCTTAAGAGCTTCACAATCTCTATTTCCTGACCTTCTCCTTGGATCTGCCGTCTTGCAGCTTGCAGGGTGTACGACACTGAGCACTTTTATCACAGACTTGTATGTGATTAATCATAGATTTATGTGCGAAATCAGGTTAATATTCACAATTTATGCTGAGCTCTGAGGGAAAAGAGCAAGTCTATTGCCTCTGCACAAATTATTCACAATTAAAAATGACTTTGTACCCAGGCTAGTGCATGGTGAGGCGAAGAATGAGGCCTAGCAGTTTAGAGTTTTCTGTGGTCTAGACGCAATAAAGTTCTTGCATTTTAAATTAAGATCTGAGCAAATGCAAAAGTTCTGATCAGTTAATGGATATCCAATTTAAACTCCAGGTTCCAATCAACTTGTATTCAATACACAAACACTCCTTCAGTATCTAGTTACTAACATGAGTTAATTTTAATTATTTAATCTGCATAGTAAAAACAAGTTCCAAAGTTAATGTTTCCCACCTACTGATGGTATTTATTAACTGCTTTGGGGAGATCGGCAGCAGGCTTTTGTTACCAGATGTTGAAATCACACTGCTTGCTAAAGAACATTAGGGCAGTAAGCAGCATGCCAACATGACTGGCCAATAAAAGACTGCTACAAATCTCTCTGCAGCAATCAATGATTGCTCGCAGTAAGTGGAAAGCCTCCACTTTGAAACATGCGTTTGCTGTACAAATGAAATACCTATTGGGTGATATATATATATATATACTTGTACTATTTTATCAAACCTGGAATTTTTACTTATTTAGAATAGAAAATATTTCTAAAAGCACTGATTCTAACTCTTTAAATTTCACAGGTGTACATTAACTAATATTTCTATCTGATGTGTACTTCTAGCACTTTCTATTTTTGTTTCACATTCTACATTCTTTGCTTACTGAAAAAGACTGGTCAAAGGGCAATATTCTACTTACTTCTCTGGTTTGCCCAATAAGAGGCTCAACTGTGATGTAGCATTTGGGACATGTATTAATCAAGGTACCGCAGTACTCCAAAGGGTTAATAGGACAATTTGAAAACCCTAGAATATCTTATTGGTAAGGGCTGGATACCAGTACCACAGCTCTGGAATTCACTGCAACACATGGAATTGAGGTGCAGAAGTAATCCCATTAATCAATAGCATTAGCATCAGGAAAATCTTTACTTCCAGAAGCTGTTTTCACAGGTCATTAATCAGAGCTTGAGCGGAAGATTAAAATAACTGATTTCCAATGGTCCAGGCTTCATAAAGCGCTCACACACACACACACACACACACAGTGCAAGCACTGGAAACTTTCCTTCAAAATTTGCTTCAGAATCCACAGCTTGGACCAAAAAAGGTCATTTTGATGGACTCTTTCAGATACTCTACATTGCAAATCTTTGAAACATCACTGCCAGTCATCATCTACTACCTGTGACATTTTCAAATAGATTTTTGTATAATTTGGAAAGAAAGGATCTCATTTTGAGGTTGTAGTATTTTCAACTTCCAAACTGAAAAAAAAGTTCCAGAAGCTAGTCGATAGTTTGACATTACAAATAGTTACCGAATGACCATGATTTTTTTGACTGGCGGGATCAATTCTACTGGCAAAATTTGGGCACGCAGGGCAAGGAAATGGCACGAATTCCTATTTTGCTGGCTCCCCACTGGATTCAGGCAGCGTGCAATTTTCCTGCATTAGTGTTTTTGCGTAAAATGTGCAAGAGCTTTATTAACATATTTAATTTCATTTAAATTGCATGTCAATTACTCCTAGCGCAACTTTTATTGTTGTTTAGGACAGGATCACCCCGTGTACTTAGTGCACCTACATGGAATGGACCGAAAGGGAAACATTGGGGTAAAACATTTCTGGGCCCATTTTAAACAACATTTAAATAACTTACCTTTGGTTGGCGGGCATGGGGGCCACTGAAGAATCCTGAACAGGGCAGGCCTGATATCTGTCCCTTCTCATCAGTCACTAATTTCTGAAAGAGGTCCATTAACAGGCGTTAGGCCTCTAATTTACATAAAATCTCAGGATGTTCCAAAGCACTTCACAACCAATTAAGTACTTTTGAAGTGTGGTCTCTGTTATAATGCAGGAAAACATGGCAGCCAATTTGTGCACAGTAAGGTCCCACAAATGGTAATGAAATAAATGACCAGATCATCTATTTTAGGTGCTGGTTGAGGGATAAATGTTGGCCAGAACACTGGAAAAACTCCCCTGCCCTTCTTTGAATAGTGCCATGGGATCTTTTACATCCACCTGAGAAAGCAGATGGGAAAACAAATAGGAAATGTCTAACTTAATAATAATAACAAAATGCATTTAATGCAGAAAAAACATTCCAAGACGCTTTACAAAAGTGGCAGACTATAGTGTTAAAAATCACTGGAAAGCTGACTGTAAGTGAAGCATTTACAACTGAATAGGAAGATCCTTGAGGAGAGGGGATATGAAAAGGGGCTCTTAAAATACAAACTATCACTGCTGCTAAAGGAACAACAAGGTAACGACAATGAGTCTTGCGCAGGTTGGCAAATCCATTTAAAATTAATGATGCTTTTAAATTACCCCAGTTGTAGTATTTAATGCTTGATGTGATACAAAATGAATGAAGGCATACAAAGGAAATCAGCTGGCATCAAAATTGGACCGTCTGCACCCGACATTATGCCAACCATATCTGCAGCCCTGGCACAACTATCTGGCAATGACCAAATGGTTTATTTAGGTCTGCACAGTAGGGAGGCACTTGAAGAGGTGTGATAGCTGCTGTAAGGACATTTATAGTCAACATGTCCACATTGTCAGGTATGAATCAACGTCACCACCATCTTCAGCTTTTCTGCCTCTGACCAGCATGGGGACCATTTAAGTATCAGCCATTGTGCTGTACAAGGATGCATTAAATGGATGACTGAACAATTGGCCAACATGGCTAATACTCCTCCTTTCCCACTGAATAGCTTCATGACATGGCTGCCCAACTGCACTGCTCGGCTGCATTTCCCAGAATACAGGAGTCATTGATGGCAGCCATCAGATTCAACAACAACAACAACTTGTATTTATATAGCGCCTTTAACATAGTAAAATGTGCCAAGACACTTCACAGAGGCTGCTCCTGCAACACCAGCAGCTCCTTCTCAACTCTACACTGTAACTCACTTGCTCATTAGCTGAATTCTCTGGGATGTGTATAGCTGCGTTGTTGCTTGACAAAGTTAGAGAGAAGGGTGCAATATGCTACGAGGTGTTGGCTTGTTCTGGGCCACTGGTAGTTCTAGTAGGCCCCTCTTCCAGGCCTTCAATACAGAAAAGGAACACATTTTAGAACGCTGGCTTCAAGACACACCTTCAAACAGAGTTTGCATTGCAAAATTACGTGTATGATGTTTTTGTAATTGTGTTAGTGCTTGTGAGAAACAGGACAAGAGCATACATGGCGAAAGGTGCCTAAGGCCAGTTGTGTGTGCAACAGGTTGACAGTGTAGCACTTTGTGTCATGAGTCCTTTGGCCATCTACTAGTATATGGAGTTGTTAGGGGCAATACTTTGGCAGCTTTCTTATGGTCTGCCATTTACTTCTGCATCTGTTTCTAGATCCTGTGGGGACTGCGCACAGTGCTTACCTAGATCATCACATCCTGCCAGATGTGCTGCACTGCTGTCTTTTGGGGAGGTGCCGTGAGTAACAGACTGGCCAACCCTCGTCCCACCCACCTCATGCAGCAACACTTTCACTTTGCTGTTTTGTATCAAATATTTAAACCATTTCAAATGATCACAACCACTAATCACAACCTGTTTCCCATTCTCACTAAACTTCCTCTCGGCTTGTTGCTATATATAACAAAGGTTTTAGAGATCTAGAAATGGAGAAAATCAATGATATTCTGGTGCGTTAGTTAAATACGTGTTTCTATGAAGTTAAAAGCCTCCCTCAGGAAAATGAGAAATCACTGATCATTATTCATCCTTTATTCCATGGATCAATCAGCTCACTCAAAAGTAATACCCACAACACTGAAGAAACTCATTCTTTCAAATATGGATGAGATTGTAAAAAACATGATTTTTAAAAAAACTTTGCTGTTTTAGTGATTTGAACACTGAGGGTAATTAAAAGACACCCCCCCCCCCCAACTTATTTTCTCCTCTGACACCTGCTCGCCTAAAGGTGGTGACATTGCTGGTTCAATAATGGTGGCAGACTTCTCGTTGCCCAAGTGGTCAATCTTAATCTGCAAGTCTAGGCAGTGAGGAATCAGCAGGCGACTCAACCACAGTCAAGCTCAAACCTGGTGCACACGAATATTCATGTCTCGTCAAGATGGTTAGATAGGAGCCAATTTAACTAAGATTGGTTTTCATCACAAGGGATCAAACCTGTCACATGCCTAGTCTGTTTGCCTCTGTGGCACTCTGATGCATTTATTCATTAGCCACTGGGGGTGGGGGGCAGGTCCCTCAGTTATGCTATTTTATGAAGTCACAAGGAAATCACTAAGTCATTACAGGAATATTGAGACCTTAGAAAGGCAGAGTAGCCTGTGAAATATTTACTTACATTTTGATGGTAAAACAGTTTAATTGATTTCACACCAGACTAATGATTATGGTGTTGTTGCTAGGAGTTTATTGGGAAACAACTTGCAGTTAATTACTAGGAAATTCTATGACCAAGCTGCATTGTACAGGAATTAAATTGTATGCCGAGACAAAATTAGAATGGCATTAGGAGGTTGTTTTCTCTCTATATATTGCTCACAAGAACTCAGACTTTCTCCAAACTTCACTTTGCTGAAAATGTCATAACCTTTTCACATGTCAAGAAACTCATTTGATGAAGCCAAAAATAAATGTGCCTTAGAACAAGCTAATATATTCAGCTTAAAGTGAGTGGGAGGCTTTATCGTGCAAAGGTTTCTCTTCCTCTTACACCTTGGGTTCTCAATAGATTTTGAGAAGGCGTAGGGTGCCTAAACATTGTTACTTAATCCACTTGCCTCAGTTGGTACAATATGTGTCAATGCTGCCCATTTTCATATGCAGGTGTAAGTAAATCCTAAATGGTCAAGAGCATTGATAAAAAGGGAGGAAATAGAACATGAAAGTAAACTAGCAAGAAATATAAAAATGAAGAGCTTCTACAAGTATGTAAAAAGGAAGAGAGTAGCAAAAGTAAACGTTGGTCCCCTAGAGGCTGAGACAGGAGAAATTATAATGGGGAATAAGGAAATGGCAGATGTGTTAAACAAATATTTTGTATCTGCCTTTACAGCAGAAGACACAAAAAGCATACCAGAAATAGTGGGAAACCAAGGGGCTAATGGGAGTGAGGAGCTTAAAGTAATTAATATCAGTGGAGAAAAAGTACTTGAGAAACTAATGGGACTAAAAGCCAATAAATCCCCTGGATCCTATGGCCTACATCTGAGGATTCTAAAAGAGGTGGCTGCAGAGATAGTGGGTCGGCCATTTTAGACTGAGATGAGGAGGAATTTCTTCACTCAGAGGGTTGTGAATCTTTGGAATTCTCTACCTCAGAGGGCTGTGGATGCAGTGTCATTGAGTATATTCAAGGCTGAGATAGATAGATTTTTGGACTCTAGGGGAATTAAGGGATGTGGGAATCGGGCAGGAAAGTGGAATTGAGATTGAAGATCAGCCATGATCCGATTGAATGGTGGAGCAGGCTCGAGGGGTTGTATGGCCTACACCTGCTTCTATTTCTTATGTTCTTAACTGGTGCACATCCAGCTCGAAAGGTCAAGTGGCAATAGTATACAATTTTCCAGTATGCTCGTTTGCATAATTATTCACAGCACCGGGTGCAGTTTCAAAGGGGTCTATGGAACACATTGGTGATGGGGAGAGGAAAGCTGTGTGCAAGACAAATTTAATGGATTGGGACAAATGAAGGGGAGTTTAACAATAGGAGGACCAAAATTCTGAATGACTTGAGGATCTCATAAGGCATCTTCCATTAGCAGACTCTGTAAGTGTGATGAAGCATGGATTAAGAATTGGTAGGCCAAAGTGAAGGGAAAGGAAACCCTGGGTGCAGGCATAAATCTGAAGACAAGTGAAAGAACAACCCAGCACCCAACATCTTGCTTGATGGGTGATGAAGTAGAGATGGTGCTGCATCAGATGCTTGCCCTCTGTACCGCTGTACGGTTCCATCCTCACATGTCACCATTGCAGCACGCCTGCAAGTAGATGCAGCCAAGTTCCAAGTCAGAGATAACCATTACTGTCACTGCATGTGCCAGCCCTATGCTGCATGGTATCTGCAAGTGTCTTTGCTTAGCTCTGCACTTGCCCATCTGCAGACCCACACACCAAGAAGGCAGATCCCCACACTCCTTTCCAGGTCAGTGTGCCAGGAAATCTTCCTGCATGTTAGTGAGGTTCCGTTAAGAGTTTTAAATCTGATGCTTGTAATTGTAGCCAAAGGTACAAAAAGTTTTGAAGTGAAAAAGACAGAAATATTGTTGGCCCAATGGAAAGCATGCTGGTGTTTGAGAAAAGATTTTTAAAACAGGCACCTGAGAGGTAATCTGTAGCTGTATATAAGGTAGTAAATGGTATGGAAAAATGAGTCCGGAATACTCCTTTAGACTTAACAGTGGGAGTGGGACAAGGGGACACACGTTCAAACTAGTAAACGGTAACTTTAGATCTGATACCAGGAGATTCTTCTTCACACAGAGAATGATCAACACTTGGAATGGACTCCGAGCAGAGTGGTGGAGGTGAAAAGAAACAATTAGATGCAGCAGTGGGGAGAGTGTCGGATTGTTCTGGATGATGAATCAGGATGGGCTGAAAGGCCTTTCTTATCCATAAGTATCTGGTGATCTTGTGAACAAAAGGTTCCTGGTTTTCCAGGCACTTAGGTTAAATAACAACTCTGCATTTGTCACTGGGCTAATCGTACCTCTTTAAGAAGACTGCAGATGATCCTTAGTGATGGGTTCCTCGGGTATTAAGCTGACATTAGTTTTTACAGTTTTAAGCTTGACCAGTAATTTAAAAAAATACATGTTTTAAACTGACACTTTAAAAAAAACACAAAGTTTTTTCGAACTGGAAGATGTTATCCTTTTTTTGTCAGCCCTGTGCGTGCTGTGAGTGAGAGGGTGAAGGGGTTCTGACCACTCCACAGCTTAGTGCAGAGAAGCTAAACAAAGAAGCACGAATCTTCCCTTCTTCACGTGAGTTCCAGAACATGGATGGGATGGCAAGATTTCACTATTTACATGACAGCTGCTACGCTTGGAGGAAATCGACATTAATTAAAACAACACAAAGGAAAAGATAAACTGTGTTGGCAGATAATTAACTGAGAGCTGCGTTCAGTCTGTGCAGCATTTCTATAAACTCAAATTCCCAGGGACCAATTGTAAAAAACGACTTTCTTTCTGCTTTTAAACTGATGTTGAAATAATTTTGATAAATGCTTGTTGCCTATTGCACTCTTGGTATCTGTGCATCTCAATAACTTTCTGGAGTCCTTGCCAAATAAGTTTTCTTTTAATCCATTTGGATCTCTTTGATCACAGAAACTCATTTTTGTTTGCACCATTTTTCAACACAATCTATTGATTAACATAAAAATTTGTTGAACCAATTTCTATAGTCCACATATTGGCAGAAACATTCGCCTGTAGTTTGGGGCCTGTAATGCTTCATTTGAGAGAGGTGTTTAAAGTTATGAAGGGATGGGACAGAGTAGATAGAAACAAAATGATTGAGGGGTCTAGAACAAAAGGACATAAATACAAGATTAAATATAAGAGAGTTAGAACAGAGCGCAGGAGAAACATTTCACACAGAGGGTTGAGAGGCTGTGGTAGAGTTAATGATTGAAGCAGAGACCCCACAACAATTTTTAGGATTAGGTTAAATAAGTGGTTGAAGGAAAGAGGGGTAAAGGGACACGGGAACAGTGTGGGTACCTGGGATTAAGACTACTTGTGTGGAGCATAATACACCAAAAGGGATTGAGTGAGCCGAACAGCCTGTTCCTGTGCAATTCTACATAATCTCAAAAAATACTATCCATCCCCATATTTAATTTTAAGCAGATTTCTAAGTTCAAAAAAAATGTCAAAAACATTAGCCTGTAGTTTGGGGCCACGATCTCCATGCTGTTTCCAAGACTGGGGGCTGAACCATGACATTTCAGGGCTCACCTTAAATGCTATTCACTTTCAGTGGGTCAGTGGGGGATGTTTGGAGCTGAGAATTAAAACCAAATTCTCATGTTTTTTTGTATTCTTAACGTAGCAAATTAAATATTTCATAAATATACTTTACCCATTTGTAATTCAAGATGCTGTGTGTTATAAAAAGTATGTGCTGTGGACATTACAAGCATAATACACTGCATGAATATGGACTATAGATATTGGTTTGACAAATTTCTATGTTAATGTGGGGAGCCGAGGAATCTTGTAGCAGAAATACTTGTACAAATGAGCGATTTATAAAGAGCATGGGGTATACATAATTGTATTGTTTCACTGGATTTAAAATAGAATGTTTTACACCTCTGAAAGTTGCTTAATTATATGGTGGGTTTGGTTGATGTGGTCAGAATTAGTTGGCTGCTTCAGAAAGTTGTCAATTGTCACAGTGAAAGTATTCAGTTTTTCATATTCAATAAATTCTGGGGCCATTGCCATTGTGGATATATTTAATACTTATCCATTACATGTGGACAATCAGCATAGAACTAGAGGACGTGAGTACAAGATTCACAAGCCTCCAGCAAAACATTTTTTCACCATACAGTGATAGACATCTGGAACAGACCCCAGAAAAGATAATTGATTTAACAGCTAGATTGTCTGTTGAGAAGGGAGATTAAAGGTTGCAGGGATATTAATAGCACTACTTGATGTTTTTGTTCGGGGAGATAAGGAAAGAAGTTCGATGGTGATGGAGGGTTGGACTCCATGATAGCATAATATCACAAAGACTCTGCATGTAGTGGGGTTGATGGGCTGAATGGCCTTTTCTCATTCTGGATTTGTTTTTGTCCTTATGTATTCGGCTTGTATATAAGTGTGCTAGCACTGGAATATAAATACTGGCTTTTAAAAGTTTAAATTTGACTTTTAAAATTGTATTGGCAAGAAACTGCTGCGACGTCATCAGAATTATTTTTGTGGAATCATAAAGAAACTCAGCAGGAAAAGTAATTACATGGAGGTTCATTTATAGGCTTCAAAACGGAGACTTGTGTTTTGGTAAAGGACTTCCCTGAAATGATAACTCTCCTTTCTTTCCCTTTTAGTTGCTGATCGACTTGCTGTGCATTTCCTGCTTTATTTCTGATTTCATTTCAGCCTTTGGAGTTTTCTTTTTAGTTTATTTCTGTGATTGCCTGGTATGTCTGCAATCATCTTTGTTTGTGCATAAAGATCCTCAATCTTATTAGCACAATAGCGGGGAAGTAGCAAGGGACACGGAATTCAGTGGCAACATCAATATTTAGATTACAGAAGATCTGGTAACATTTTAATGCAGCTTGGACACATGGTTGAAAAGTCTGAATTTTTAAAGTTGTTTTCTGTGTGTTGAAGGTGATCTACCCTTGGCACAAAAAGTCGATGCAGAATTAAACGATTAGACCACAAGGTCAAGGGTGCATGCCTGTTGCCTGTCAGCTGGGAGAGCACAAGATAGCATTTTAATAGTGATGTACAGGAGTGGGCAGGAGACCTTGGCCCCCTCACAAAAGATCACTAGTCAGAGTTGCTGTGAGGATTGCGCATGTTACTGTGGCACCTGCCTCCTAAAGAGGTACAGGAAAATGTGACTGTGCATACCTGTACCCATCTTTCTAAATCAATGTGATGCACCATTCCTGCACATTTGACTACTGACCTAAAGGAAAAGGTGTCAGAGATGATGGTATAATGAACTTTGCTGGCAGCTGCATGGTCTTGTTCCTATAACGACCTGTCATTACTGCCCTCCGGGTGGTGAAGATTAGAACACCAAAGTGCTGTCATATCCACAAAGACACAACAGGCAACAAAGAGCCTTCGAGAGCTGTTGTTTAAGTCATGGGCCCAGAAATTAGTGGAGCGGGGCATCTCGTGGACAGCGCCGTGAATTGGAGATTTTTACCTCACCCTTCAGATCGTATTAATTTTGCGGCGCAAATTGCTGGAAATCGAATTGATAACATCAACGGGACATCTGGGACCTCATGAACATCGGTCCAATGGTCTATCTCCTTAACCAATGAAATTTAAGCGTAGAGAAAGAAAGTGAGTGCACGACAGAGAAGGGAATATGGTGAATTGGAGTCAAATTAGAATCAGAAAGAGAAATAAAGAGAGGGAAAGAAAGAAAGTGGATTAAGGGAGAGAAAAAAAAGAGACAGAAAGGAAAAGTAAGAAAAAAAATATTTAATTTAAATTTTCATTGTTCCTGTTCTGGACCTCCAAGGTTGAGCGGCATGTCAGGACCACAAATCATGTCATTAACAGGTTCCTTATGACATGAATTACCAGCCCTTAATGGCTGCGGCGAGATTAATTTGTATTAACGGCGCAAATCCAGCAATTTCATGACACATATTGGGGAGGGTCATGGTGAGATGATAAGTTTTGTGTTTGTGCCGAGGCGAGAGGCGGAACGCGCAAATCATTCAACAATTTGCGGCGAATCGGAACTCGTGCATATGTCTTCTTTGCCACAAAGGCTGGATTTTTTACGCACTGATAATGGCGAGCGCCGTGAACTTGTTGTTATTTTTCCAGCAATTTCTGGGCCAATGTGATCTAAATTTCAAAATGTAATATTTAAAATGCCAAGTATGTATTCTGTGGCCATCCTTGTGGTGTTCTATCACACCTCTATGGTACATGCTATGGGGGCTTTAGCGCTGGGGTTGTGAGCTTCAGTTTTAGACTATAACCTTTGTTGCCTGAAAAAGAAATGGACACTGTTATCCATAGGTTTACATCTTACATAGGAACTGTCTGCCTGTCCTTCTCCTTCCTTAAGCCTAGTCTATAATTGGCAAAGGTAAAAGAGTCTTGGTGCTGCCAGAGTACTTGAGACACAAATCTGTAATGATATTGTGGCACCTTTCATGGAATGGCATCTTTGAGCAGACATGACAATATTAGCAATCACAGGTGGTATGTAAGTAGTGTGGATTGCAAGACACTGGGGAAGTCACTCTTATCAAGTAATACCTCTTCGGTTCTCTGTGGCTGCTGCGGGAAGGTCCAGCAGCTTATGGGCCAGCTCTGTGGAGCATAGAAAATTTCAAATGAAAGAAAAAGAAAGATTTTCATTTATATACAACAACAACTTGCGTTTATATAGCGCCTTTAACGTAGTAAAACGTCCCATGGCGCTATATAAAATTTGACACCAAGTCACACAAAGAGATATTAGAACAGCTGACCAAAAGCTTGGTCAAAGAGGAGCGCCTTAAAAGAGGAGAGGTAGAGAGGCAGAGAGGTTTAGAGAGGGAATTCCAGAGATTAGAGTCTAGGCAGCTGAAGGCACGGCCACCAATGGTGGAGCCATTAAAATCGGGGATGCGCAAGAGGCAAGAATTGGAAGAGCGCAGAGATCTCGGAGGGTTCGAGGCCTGGAGGAGGTTACAGAGGTAGGGATGGGAGAGGCCATGGAGGGATTTGAAAACAAGGATGAGAATTTTAAAATCAAGGCGTTCCCAGACCGGGAGCCAATGTAGGTCAGCGAGCACAGGGGTGATGGGTGAACGGGACTTGGTGCGAGTTAGGATACGGGCAGCAGAGTTTTGGATGAGCTCAAGTTTATGGAGGGTGGAAGATGGGAGGCCAGCCAGGATGGCATTGGAATAGTCAAGTCTAGAGGTAACAGAGGCACGGATGAGAGTCCAGCAGGAGAAGAGCTGAGGCGGGGCGGAGACGTGCGATTATACAGAGGTGGAAGTAGGTGGTCTTGGTATAGCGCCTTTCATGACCTCAGGATGTCCCAAAGTGCTTTACAGTCAATTAAGTACTTTTGAGGTGTAGTCATTGTTGTAATGTAGGAGCACCTTTTAGCAACTTCACAGCCAGATAAATCGGCCAGATAAATGGCTGATTTTAATCATCATAATTTTAAAGACCTCTATCAGGTCATCTCTCAGTCTTCTCTTTTCTAGAGAAAAGAGCTCGAGCCTGCTCAGTCTTTCCCGATAGTTGTACTCTCTTAGTTCTGGTATCATCCTTGTAAATCTTTATTGCACTTTCTCCAGTGCTTCTTTATCTTTTTTATAATATGGAGATCAGAACGGTGCACAGTACTCCAACTGTGGCCTAACCAAGGTTCTATCTAAGTTCAACATAACTTCTCTGCTTTTGAATTCTATTCCTCTAGAAATGAACCCCAGTGCTTTGTTTGCACCTTTTATGGCTTTGTTAACCTGCGTTGCTACATTTAATGCTTTGCGAATCTGTACCCCTAGATCCCTTTATGCTTCTGCCCCATTTAGATTCCTATTTACCAAAGGAGTAGGTGGCCTCCTTATTCCTCTTACCAAAATGCAACATCAGGTTTAACTGGGCAGAGTGGCTGTCAGTGGTTAAACTGCTATTGGGGTCCTAATGATAACATAGGACCCCGATTTGCAGATACTAATGGGGCTCCCGTCTGAGTCAGGTGGGTGACTTTGCTGCCAAAAAATAGTGACCAGTTAAAGCGGGAGGGGGTGGGAATGGAGCGTGAGCAGGGCAGTAAGTCTTCAGAGACGATTTTAACTGCATGGCTGCCCTGTTCTCACCAGGCAGGATGGGTTAAAATCATCTCCATATACAATGCAGCACGCATCTAATAATAGTACACAATACAAAGGGCGAAACTTTCAACATTGGCGAGGGCGTAAAATGGGCAGTAGTGGATCGGCTGCCCGTTATACAACATGCCCATTTTATGCCCCCTGCCGAAGTTGAAAGTTCAGGCCAAAATGTTTTGCTATCTGCCTTACAATGGAAATTGTGTCGAGACACAGGTGGCCCACTTTGAATGGATTTACTGAGGAACATTTTATAGCAGTTTGCTAAGAGCTGCGGGATTTCTTGCCATTCTCGGAGTACTCCAGGGACTCAGTGCAATGCTTTCATGGGAGGGTATCACTCTTCTTTGCCACATTGGGCACCCAAAAAGTCTTAATGCATACCTCTCCAGGACTGGGAAACAATGCTGACGCAAAACTCTCTACCATTGTTATTGTTTTAAAATACATTGAGGCAGAAATTGCTTGCAAAATATCGGTGAGCTCAACAGCGTTCACCATTGTCAGTGGTGAAATGGAGGAGCAAGTTCCAGCGTTCACACATGTGCAGTGAAACGCGGAAATCCAGAACTTGCTCCTACTTGTTTGCCGGCGAAATGACAGCTTTGAATTAGAGGTATATCGTCAGCTGCAATCAGTGAAATCATTGAAAAAGCGCCAACTTACTCATCTGCCCATCTGAAAAGTAACTAATATCACCACAAAACAGGTATGCTTAAAAATACCAGCTCTAAACTAAGTTTTAATGGCGCAGTAAGTCTTAATGACTGTCAAACAACTAAAAATTTACTTTTAAAAATGTGGAGTCTCATTACTCTTTATTTTAATAGTTTTTGGTCATTAAAAATGTTTTTTTTTAAATTAAAAAATTAATTTTTTTTTTAGTTTTCCCTTCTGTCTCTTTTATTTAATTCAGTTATTTTTTACCCTCTCTATTTTTTGCTGTTTAAGACAGGTTTTACGATGACTTTAATTTTGTACTTCACTTCCTGGTTTTCATGTTCCAAGCTGGCAGAGACAGTGAACGCAGCTTGTCAAAAATGCTGCAGTCTGATTGGTGGAGGGGAGAGATCGCACCTCTGACTTCTCCCAGGGTCCTAGCTTCACTTGAACTGACGCTGGGCTCTTCTCCGCTATTTGAGGAAGTGGCCGAAGTAAGCTAGTAGGTTAGTATAAATCTATGGAGCAGCGAGCACTGTTGGTTTGCCGCTCTGAGCAATTTCTGCCCCACTAAAAAAATGGTCTCTTATTGTGACCGTAGATCTATTGAATTATTTTTTGAAGGGAATTATATCTTAAAAATGTCATAACTTGATATTGTTCATGAGGATTACACTCCCTGGGCCAATGTTTTGCTCTGAAAGTTGCCCTCTGAACTTGGCATTGACTCTGGCAGATTTCCTAATTAGAATATTTTTAGTGGGGTCCAATTGTTAATCCTGCTTGGCCGGTGCAGCCTGTCACAGGAATTGTGCAATTGCTGCAGGACTGGCATATCGACAGCAGTTTGAAGGGCTCACCTGCTCCATTTCAGAAATAATCGTGGGGTCTCTCACTGAGCTGGTGCATTTTACCGGTGTTGAAAAGTGAATCACTTGGTTAGCAGTTGTTCAGGACTGTTTCTCAGCAATGCTGGATGCCAGTAACATGTTGGCATTATTTGTGTACAGTTTTGTTATGGCGATAATTACAGAAAATATGACTTCTAACATCACTCTGTCATTCCGACCTAATTAAACCAGTGGAAAATCCATCCTGATTTGCTGCTTGTCAAATGTGATAGGCAGAGGGGAATGCTGTTGAATGTAAATGTTTTCTTAAGCAGTGATGAAATGTGATAATTGAGCAAGAAGTTATCCATTTGGCAGGAATTTACAAAAAAGGACTTGCATTTATATAATGCCTTATCACGTCTCTCAAACACCTCAAAGCACTTCACATGCAATGAATTACTGTGCTGTTGTGCTGCTGTAAAGCACATGTGGCATTTATTTTGTACACAAGAGGATTCCACCAACCACAATGAGACAGGTGAGTATTTTATTTTTTGCATGTGTTGGTTAAAGGATGATCATTGATTAGAACATTGGTGAACTCTGTGCCCTTTTTTAAATAGTGCCATGGGATCTTTAATGTCCACCTGAAACACCAGAATAAGATGATATGGCCTTGGTTTAAGGTCTCATTTGAAGGATGGCACCTCTGACAATGCAACCCTCCCTCATTACTGCACTGGAGTGTCAGGCTAGATGATATGCTCAGCCTAGATGATATGCTCAGATAATTAACCTTGCTGCTTTTTTGCTATCTTGTAGCAACTCCCCATTTAGAGCATGGCCTAAAAGCTGTATTGCACATTCCAGTTAAGATCCAGTGCTTGTGCAGTGCTGATACCTAACTGTCTAGTCACCTGTCGATACGTGCGGGGAGTCTCACTATGTGTTGTGAATGCTGTATGATTTAAACTGTACCCTATCTCATCTTGTTTCGTAAACCCTTGTACAAATCTTTCAAATAAAAAAAATCTTTCTCATTGAGGAATGTGCCTGAGCAACAGCTCCAGGAGTGTAAGTTGCAGATGTTTCATTTTGCCTTTGGTGGGTGTGATTTCCCTGGTAGCCTTGCATTCTAGCCATTGTGTGTTCTACTAGGGATGTGCTCACTGTCAAAAAAGCCTCAAGGATGAGATTTTCCATTTACTTTGCATTCAACGCTGCTTCGTCCCGAGTCATCAAATTTTGCTAAAAGCAACAGAAGGGTGAATAACATAATAAAGTGGACAAGTGCCAGACCATAGTGAGGTCTGGATAATGCTACCATGGTCTTGCTTTAGGCAGGGCTCACAGATTGGATTTGTATTGTTCACACATACAATCCCGGCATGGTGACAAATGGATTTCAGTGGCATGTTTTTCTTAATAATAAAGTGGCTTCACATAATTTTTTAAAATGTGTTTCTTTTCCAGATTATAGGAACATATGAAAGGACTGGAGCAGATTACACTGAATACAGGTTTACAAAAAGTTTCTTTTTAATGTTCCCCCTCCTGTCCTGCAGACATTAGCCTAAATTTTACGATAAACAGGTGGAAATTCAGCAAATCTGATTGGAAACCAGGGAAGGCGGGAGGTCAGGGGTGGGGGTGTGTGTGGGGGTGTTGGGTAGTAGAGATCTCTGGTGCTGTATCTCTGCCTATTACGCACCATGTCCAATTTCACACTACTAAGTTTGAAAGGCATTACAAGTACCCATCAGTTCATTTGCATGGATTTAGTCGTGAACTGGGCTCAGTGTCGTGCTCACAACTTTCTGTTGTTCACACTTCCATTGCACTGATTCATCTACTCACCCGTATAAAATGGCCATTCAGGCTTGCTACAGGCTATAGTATTTATTAAAGTACAGTCTAGCTGGTATCAGTAAAAGTGACCATGAAGGTGTCGGATTGCCGTAAAAACCCAACTAGTTCACTAATATCCTTTAGGGAAGGAAACCTACCGTCTTACCTAATCTGGTCTATATGTGACTCCAGTCCAATGTGGTTGACTCTTAACTGCCCTCTGAAGTGGTCTCGCAAACCACTCAGTTGTATCAAACTGCTACAATGGATAACATGGACTACAGCGGTTCAAAAAGAAGACCCACCACCTCCTTCTCAGGGCGACAAATTCCGGTCTTGCCGGTGATGTCCACATCCTGAGAATTAATTAATAAAAGCTGGCTGCTCACCCTCTCCAAAGAGATAATGTAAAGGTTCTAAAAGTAACTTATCTCCAGGGCTCAATGTTTGGATCAAGTAACAACAGGGAAAAGTCCTGTTCACATTGCAGCAACTCCAAAAGGAGTAATAGTTGATGAGGAAATGTTACTGAAGAGATGTTGGGGTGAGTGAGTGGGAGGGAGCGGGGGAGGAAGAAAATCTTCCAGAACAGATTTTCAGTAACACAATGACTGGCTTGGAACACAAAAATACCATTAGTCGTAGGTCTCAAAAGAATTATTACAAATTCCAGGAACTCATTTTAGATTCTTTTGATACTGGTAAGTAGATCGGGGAGCGTGAACCTGTATGGATGCAGTGCCTCCCTGGATGGGGCTTGCGTGGAAGGGGCAGAGATGGTTGAATGCATGATGAAGTATGGAGTGGACAGGACTCACTCTCAACTTTTTTGAAATGTAAACTGGACACCAAAAGGTTTTATTCAATGAATCTGTTTTTTTTTTAGCCAATTTTCTCTCCTCCTTGCCCTTTCTCCTATAGGCCTATCATCCTCCAGTAATTTGCTGAAGTGTCCGTTATTCATGTGCAAATTTCGTCAGTGAGACTATTCATCCACTCACCACAACAGAGCTTGATCCTGTCCTCGCCCTATTTCCATGCATGCAGATACACACACTCTCCCACTTTCGTATCTTTATACATGTGAAGGCATTAGAATCATAGAATCATACAGCACAGAAGGAGGCTGTTCGGCCCATCGTGCTTGTGCCGGCTCTTTAAAAGAGTTATCCAATTAGTCCTACTCCCCTGCTCTTTCCCCAAAGCCCTTCAAATTTTTCCCCTTCAAGTATATATCCAATTCCCTTTTGGAAATTACTATTGAAACTGCTTCCACCACCATTCCAGATCATTAGTTAAGATTTTCAATGAATTTGTATCAACAGCAAAGAAAATATCAGAACTCAAGTCACACCCGGCCTCTTTTCAGCTAGCTATCCAGTTTAGACTTGGTGAAAGGCAGCCGATCATCTGAAGTGAACTGAGGACACCACCACATAGTCTGATTCCACAGAGATCAGCTGTGTTTTATTTTATTTTGGGTCAGGTGGCTGTCAGGGGAAAGCTTAGCATTCCCGAGAAGAACTGACTGTATTTCACACAGGTCTGCCCATTGATTGCAGAGGATTAAAAAGGATTCTGTTTCTTTAAAAGAAAGTTTTATTTTGTCTTGGGAAGCACGGTCGAAGTATTTTACAGTAGAGGTTGGGGTTGAGGGGCTGGTGCAGAAAGCCGCAGGCTCGGTGCCAGCTGAGGTGCCAGTGAAGAGGTTCTAATGAATTCGCCCCGAGTTCACCTGAACAGATGATCGAAGGCTTGGAGGAAGGAGCGAAGAAATCAGACAAACAAGCAGTAATTTTTCAGAGAGGCAGCAATGCCCTCCAGTCATTTTTTCATTATCTACCAAATTGCCATATTTTGCAGAGTTTTTTTTTGGTACAAATTTAATAATAGTCAACATGTCCTTGGGTTGGTAGCAGGTACCAGCAGACAGCTCGACAGCAGGCAAATATTTCATCTGCATCCTTGAAAAAAAAATGATTTCAGGAGATTTTTAAATTGATGTCATTTTGTTTTTATGCACCAGCAGAACAATATAATTACAGGGCAAACAGTTCTTGCTGTTGGTATTTTAGAATTTCACGGCAGCGGCCTCTCACCTTCATCCAACAGTTTCACTAAAGGAATGAATATAATGGTCACCAATAAGGAGGGTTTACCCACATTTATTCACTCAGTCCCTTCATCAGTTTATTGATTTAACTGGGAAGCCTTTATCACAGTGTTAAAGTTGAACAATTACCTTGTCTGTTTTTAATGAGGTCTAAAAGGATTTACTGTTAAATTGCCCCTGTCTATTTGTCCGTTTATAATAATTTCAATTCACTGGTGTATTTAGCCCCAATTTCCTTCCTTTTTTCCTGTACCTTTGCTGCTGATGGTGATGATTCACGTGGAGGTAAGGCTCCCTGGGTGTGCGGGGGGAGGGATAGTCTGCCAGTACCTCACTTGTCTCAGGTCCCATCCTAAAACCACAATAGCAAAGTTTGATGTGCAACAGCAGTCTTGAAATCATTCCCTTTTATTGGTTATTAGTATATGCTGGATATTTTTCTTATCTCATTGAAGGTTTGTGACTTTATCTTTTTTTTTAAACTCATGGTCCTGGATTTGGGAAATATGGACATATTTTAAGTCGCATTTAGGAATTTATGTTAGGAGCATCACACCATAAAGTCATTACAGCTTCATCTCCAGATGCTGAGTGACCTGCATCAAGGATTTTCATCTACTTAAAGCAGGTGCCATTAACTTGATTGCCCCCTCCGATTGTAGGACAGTAGTTCTGGAATAAAGACTGCAAACAGCTGGGCCATTCCAGTCGGACAGCATGACAGTAACCCATAATTTTATTCTTCAAAATATTTTGATTTATTAAGTTGCTGAAACAAATGAATTCCACTGTTGGAAAACGCTAAGCATAAGGATCCTGGTGATTCCTTCAGTTTAAAAGCCCTAGGCTGCATTTAGTTGCTATTGAGCATTTTAAGGTTAACTTGGCTTGTGAGGGCAGAACTAGAGGACACAGCTTTAAAATGAACAAGCCTCAAGCAAGACTAGTTGAATTGTTATCCTCCCCACAGAGTAGTGGATACGTGTGGTACAGACTCCCAAGTACAGGCAGCTTATGTAGTCTCAATTAACTTGTTCAGAAAAGAGCTGGATAAATATCTGGTTAGAAAAGGATTGAAGGTTAAGCTCAGTGTAGATTGAGCTGACCCATGGGACACAATCAGTCCTGTGCTGCTGGGTGGGACAAGAAAGTTTGAGGCAGGGGGTTTCAGCTTTCTGCAAGGGTAGCCAGGGTTGGTCAGTGTAGACTTGGGAATGGATAATTAATTTAAGGTTTTGCTGGATAACTGTTGGGGATCAGGAAATATTTATACAGAACTTTCCCCGAGGAGATTAAACAAGTGGAAGAGATGATAGGAGAAGGTAAACTGTACATGGCCTCTGGAAGGAGCAGGCTCAATGAACTGAATGGTCTCGTTTTATTCTATGCTTTCTTAACTTTCTGCTGATGGTTAAAATCTCTCTGTCAGCACCTCTGACATTTTACGTTTGAGTTCCTTTATTAGTTGTGTCCTTTAAAAAGGGGGCACATGTAAATTTGTTTTTTCTGTTGATGACACTGGGGCAATCTGAGCCATAGAAACTAAAAGCTCCCTGTTCTGTGCTGAGTTAACTGAGCTTAGCCAGAGCAGCTTTTTGAGCAGTACAATTAGCAGCATCGTTTCTGGGTTAGGAAGGAAAGCTTGGCTGGGGTTCCTGCTCCTGATCACTCTCCATTGACTCTTACTTGACATGTAATAATTAGTAGAGAGAGGCATAATGACCACAAGACTGGTGAATGTGGGTCCAGCTGATTCAGCCCATAGCTCTGTGTAGAAAGAAAGAAAGAAAGAAAGACTTGAATTTATATTGCACCTTTCATGACCTCAGGATATCCCAAAGCGCTTTACAGCCAATGAAATACTTTTGAAGTGTAGTCACTGTTGTAATTTATGAAACACGGCAGCCAATTTGCCCACAGTAAAGTCCAAAAACTGCAATGTGGTAATGACCAGATAATCTTTTTTAGTGATGTTTGATGAGGGATAAATATTGGCCAGGACACCGGGGAGAACTCCCCGCTCTTCTTCGAAATATTAGTGCCATGGGATCTTTTACATCCACCTGAGAGGGCAGACGGAGCTTTGGTTTAACGTCCTACAATCGGAGAAAGCTGAAACCCCCTGCCTCAAACTTTCTTGTCCCACCCAGCAGCACAGGACTGATTGCACTGAAGTGTCAGCCTAGATTATGTGCTCCAGTCTGTGGAGTGGGGCTTGA
The DNA here is from genome assembly GCF_035084215.1 of Heptranchias perlo. Lineage (NCBI taxonomy): Eukaryota > Metazoa > Chordata > Chondrichthyes > Hexanchiformes > Hexanchidae > Heptranchias > Heptranchias perlo. The sequence goes on from NC_090350.1 coordinate 23,646,467, forward strand.
ACCCATGATCTTCTGACCCAGAGGTGAGAGTGCTATCACTGAGTCACAACTGACACCAGAATAACTTATTACAAAGTGTAAGGAAGGGAATGACAGAGATGTTTTCTTAAAGGCTTTTGAATTCTTTGTAAATCACCTTATGGGAGTTAGCAAAAGGTTGGTACTGCCATTTAGCGATCAAGCATTCATTGTGTTTTCATTGTAAATCCAATGTACAGTGCAGTTTATGGTGTAAAACAAACAATTCTCACTGCTTTTGATTTGATGCAAAAAGCATTTGGCCGTATACTTAAAATGTTTGGGAAAACTCAAGGCTGTAGTTACAGAGAACCAGCCATAGAAATGGAAGATGTGTTGAAATTGTGGAAACATGATATCATGAAATATGTCAGTTCATATTAAGAGACTATTTTCTGACCAATTTGCGTGGAGTTTCTGAATCCAAGTCACTGATGGAAATTAGAGAAGTAGTGGTCCAACACGGAACCCTGGGACTCAGTACTTCTCCCCACCTCAACATAACTCCTCTAACCAGCACCTGTTGTTTTCTACCTTCAGCCAACCTCTTATCCACTCTACTGATACCTCCCCAGTGTCCATTAACTCCCTTAGTGATTGTCAATACTTCACTAATCTCCTCCATAGTCTCTCTCAACATTCTGGGATAAATACTACCAAACTCTGGGGATTTATTTCTTTGAAGTCCTGTCAGCTTCTCTATGAGTTTCAACTCATTTATATCGAAGTCCTGAATTTTGTCTTGCTACTTTTTTTTTGGGGGGGAGAGGGCTCTATCACAGTGAACAAATAGCCAGAAGAAGGCTTGCATGTTATGGGGTGTAGTCTGATGTGTGTGGTACAGTTTATAGAGGCAAGGAGTACCCACATTCATGGTATTAGGGGGTAAAGATGTACTCCTTGTCAAAGTGTGACAGTAGTGCCTGGTTTGGATAGTTGAAAAAGAAATGGGAGTTCTAGCATCCAGTGTGATGCATTCCTGGAAAATGATTTAATCCTTTAGTATCTGTAGGCTATACAGATAACAGGAAACAGGCTAGAGCTGTAAAATAGAGCTACTCCTGTGCAGCTTCAGCACAGCTGGCTGTGGTGGATGTGAACATAATTGACAGAGGTTCAGCATCTGAACCCTGAGATTCCACGACAGACTTGAAATCACACCCCAGTATCTGTTCTCGCCCATAACACATGCAGTTTAAACTTTGTGTAGCTTTTGTGTTTTTGGTATATTTTTGTACTGCACCAACTGTCAGAATAGACGCTGGTCATTATTCTGCTGTATAGTCTCTAGGTAGCTTGACATTTGAAGAAGAAAATTTATATTTGAGATTTTGCTTTGAGAGGTTCAGCAAGAAATCATCACAGCTGATTATAGGTGTGCAGTGCATATAATAAATATTCTCTTTGAGGATACCTATGGCCTTTGTTATTGACTGTTAAATGTTCCAACAGATCCAGACGGTGTTGTTTGCTTGATTCTTGAGTTGGTTAACATGTGGTATGTGAGAGTGTCTTGGGGTCACTCACTCTCAGACTTCCTGTCTCTCTCTGTGAGGAAGCTGCTATCTTTCCAAGACAGATCAGCCAAGATTGGAAACTCGCCATGGAGGTGCCACCCATAGGTATATATCAGATGTGTAACAGAGAACGCCATTGTTTTGTTCTTGATTCACTGCATTTTATACAATCTGCACATAATTACTCTACTGCTTAGGTTACAGCTGATTAATGGCTGTGTCTACTCATTAATGGACTGTATAATTATTGCATGGTACTCTTTATTTATGTGTTTGTCATGAGAAAATAAATTACATGAAAAAACACAACACAGATGTGTAATTTTTATTAATTGCACAAAAATAAGATTGTCATGGAAATTTAATTGTGCACCATCCTGGAGGCATTTTTGTTAAAGCTGGATACCATACTGTAGGTTATAACCAGTGAAGGCTTTAGCTGAATCAGCTGCTTTATCGCTATTGTAGAGAACTATCTGGATGTTATTGAACTATTCGGATAATATCATTGTTAACAATATCTAATTCTTCAGGGTGCTATAGCTCCCATCACCATCCCTTGGTTAAGGAGGGGAAAACTGGACAGGGTCCCTGCTCCTGATCTGTAACAAGTGTTGCCTGCTGGGAATTACGTTCACGTAGACATCGGTTAAGAACAGGAATGGGTTTCACTGAGACATCCTTCATGGTGGAACAGTCCACTAACACTCATTGCCTTGGTCATCCCAAGGTCCAGGGACACCCGTAGAACTGTTCCCCAGCAAGGGGTTTATTTAATTCTGTTTTTTAAGTGTCACACTGATTTGCTGTCAGTCAATATTTGAAACTTAAGAGTGTGGGAAGTTATTTGGAGGAGTGTCTGCATAAGTTCTTACAAGAAATTTAGATCAAAAATATATCGTGAAGCTCCACTAGTTCTTTAAGCAGTTGAGTATTATGGGTTTTGTAGCTGCAGATTTCTATGGATCACTTGAGATACAAGTCACTCTAAAGGTGTTAGTGGGGTGAGATAATCATGATTACTGAAAGATTTGACCATTATATGAATCGTGGATACCGAAGAGTGACTACAAGGCAGTAACTTATTTGAAGTATTCAGATGCAGATGATGGCATAAATGAGGATTGAATATCAGACTGGAACTGGAGATCAGATCCAACCCAGAATGACAGGATGAAAGTCTCCTTTCTCGGCCAGTTGTAATGGTCCGATGCGAAACAAAATTCGGTAGTCTCAATCTAATTCCTGGTGAGCATGAATCACTGTTTGGCAGTCATCATTCACAGAGACCAAAACATAGAAATTACTGTCAGCGATATTATTGTACAAATGCTTAATGTGTTTGTGTGAAACTTCACTCTTCATTATTTTAAAAGAGGCACTCACCCATTTAAACAGAGGCGTTAACCTGTTGTGTTGTTGTCTCCCAAATCCAAACCCATCTTTCCTGTAACTCATTGTTTGAATCCCTTCAATCAGGTATCTGCCCCTCCCGTAGCACTGAAATGACCCTAACCAAAACCACAAACGACCTTCTCTGTGACTGTGACCATGGATTATTATATCTCCTCATCCTCCTTGACCGTTGTGCAGCCTTTGATACAGTTGACTGTACCATCCTGCTCCAGTATCTCTCCTCTGTTGTCTAGCTCGGTGAAACTGCCTTTGCTTGGTTCCACTCTTGCCTATCTGATTGCAGCCAGAGCATCTCTAGCAATGGCTTTTCTTCTCCACCGTCGAATGTCACCTCAGTAGTTCCACAGGGATCAGCTGGGTTACACCTTGGTACAGTAAATGTGGAAAACAGCATCGTTTGAAGCTTACAACTCATTTAATATTGTCGGGTCAGACCACAGAATTATGACAGCATACATCAGTCTTAGCTTAAGGGTTCCTAGAACAAGTAGAAGAGCACCAAGCAGAAATTTAGACTGGAGTAGATTGAATAAGGATGATTACAAACAGATTAGCAGAAGTTTGCTATTACAAAAAAGAAAATAACTTCAGTAGAATATTCACTCCTGGTATAAGCAATAGCCGAAATATCACAAAAATAGTCCCCAAGAAAGCAAACCTCTTGAAGAAACCCAATGTCAAAAATCATCTCCTAGTTATAGAAAAAGAGAACACTGGTTGCTGGTTATCCAGTTGGGGTGTTGGCAGGAGAAGGCAGCGGATGAGGCAGCTGCGCAGTGTACAGCAGCAGTAAGAAAAGTTGATTGGTCTTGGGATGTATAGCAAGATGGATAGAACGCAAATCTCAGGTAAAAGGCATTGTTATGGCCAAAGCTGGAGTACTGCGTATAATTCTAGTCACCGTACTACGACAAGATATCCAGGTATTGGAAACAGTGCAGAAAAGGACAATCAAAAAAGGCATCTGAGCCGTGAAAAGTGGTTGAAGAGCCTGAGATTATTTACTCTGGAGAAGAGAAAGCTTCAGGGAGATATTATTCAAGTATTCAAGATGCTTATAAGGAACAGTGAACCTCAATAATATGTTCAACATTGGACACATTCTAGAACCAGGAGACATGGGTTCAAGTTTAGAAGTGGAAAGGTGCACAGACTACTTTACACAGAGGATGGTAAATATGTGGAACAGACAGTCCAGGGAGGCAGTGTAGGCAAATAATGTGGAAAGATTTAAGGGAAAATTGGGTAGGTATTTGCCCACCCCCGGGTGATTAAGGAGTACTAGTTTTTGGGACCAGCCATATGGACTGTAGAATCTTTCTCAGCCCTGTTTCTTTTGTATGTTCAATTTCATGACCTCCGTTAGCAGACAGCGGAATTTTGGACAAATGCGTTTAGCATTTAAGTACTAGTATCCCACAACCGAAGTATTTGTGAAAATTATTTATTAAGAGGCAATTATTTATCAAAATGTTTTATATTTTCAACAATCAGACATCTCAAGAAGCTCAGCTCGGAGCATTAAATTCAAGGGGGCTGAAATGCAACTTCGATGGGGGGACAAAATGGTCAGTAACGGATTGGCCGCCCGTTATACATCCCGCCCAATTTTCCTTTTCATTCACTTCAATAATATGAATAATCAGTCAATAATATAAAGGATTAACAGATTAGTATTTGCAATGGTGATATCCAGATGTAGACCATAAAGTACCCTTATTACAAAGCTATACCTTTATATAGAACAGGCCCCAATACCTGCTGTAGAAGTTGCATGTGTCTGGTCCATCCGATATGGGTATTGTTACTGCAAATGTACTGTAAAATTTGTCTGGATATCACTGGTTATTTTCTAACACATATTGTGATTGTCAGTACTTTGCGTCATATATTATTGATCACTGCTTTAACAGAGTGAAATAATTGTTACATTTTTGAGTTCTTTTACCATTTTTACTCTTGACTTTTGTATTTCGGGCTACTCTTATGGGAAAACTCTAACTCCCCATGTCTTCCAGAAAGAAAGAAAGACTTGCATTTATATAGCGCCTTTCACAGACTTTGGTTGAGGACAAGATTGTGGACAGATGTGATACCCCCCTCCCCCCCGCCCCTGGTAAAATGGGCTGCCAGCACGTCATTGTCTAGACTCACACATGGAGGATGGCCTTTTGGTCGGGGTACTGGCGGGCTCCTGTACAGCCATACCCCAGTATGTATTGGTGCCTTCAAAAAAGGGGGGAAGAAAACTAGGGAGAAAAATGAACATTCTTCCTCTCTGACTGTTTTTAAAGTTCCTAAACACACAATCTAAGCTGATACTGCAGTGCAGTGCTGAGGGAGTTCTGCATTGTTGGAAGTGCCGTCTTTCAAATGAAATGTTAAAGAGATGCCTAATCTGCCTGTAAAAGATCCCATAGCACTATTTGAAGAAGAGCAGGGGAGCTTACCTGGTGTCCTGGCCAACACTTATCACTGAACCAACATCTCCAAAACAGATTAACTGGTTATTTAACTCACTGCTGTTTGGGGGATCATGCTGTGCGTAAATTGACTGCTGCGTTTGCCCTACACAACAGTAACTGCACTTCATAATAGTTAATTGGCTGTGAAGAGCTTTGGGATATCCTGAGGATGTGAAAGATGTTCTTATGTTCTCTCTTAAAATATATAAGGTTGGACATTAGCCCTGTTCCCAGTGGGTTGAATTTACAATACAAACTTGGCAACAATTAGAATTGAGCAGAGTCAGTTAGAATATGAACATTGTGGGAAATGGACAGGTCTAGCTAAAGTGGAAACACTTTAAGGACCAATCTTCTAGAAGGAGCCAAGCCCATTCAACCTAGGATTTGCAAATTACCGATGCTGCCATTACATGCAAGGAGGAAAAATAGCCAATTGTTCAGCATGGTTACCGATCACCGTTATGAGAGAATCCTCCATCCCCCACCAAAATAAAAAGTTCAAGCATTCCAAGCATCCCCAGGTTCCAATAACTATGCTGTAGTTGGGCGTTGCCAGAGTGACAGGTGAGCTCTGGTTACTGAAACAGTGCAGCAATCCCTGGGGAAATACTCCTGGTTTTTATTGTAAATACTTCACTTAATACCATTGACATGCAAAGACAAGGGTGAAAGCAGATAACCAGTTCCCTTCATGCAATGTCAATTGCCTGGGGTTGAAAATTCCACACTCACAGCAAAATGAAAGACAATTCATCATGGAAGGGTGGGGTGGTGAGGGAATGAAACTCCAATAAATACTGTTCCAGTCAAAAGGTTTAAGGCAAAAGACCTGATTCCACTTGAGATACTGATGTACATTGGATCTGTATTAACAAGGGGTTCCTGTTAAAGACTGGAGTATAAATGGGGCTGAATGAAGTCAGCTTGTAATAGATCGAAATTAAAAATGGGGCATGAATGGTGGTCAACTCACTCAACAAATTATTTTTCTACAATTCTCTTCATGTACAGAAAGCACTCCAGATAGGATCTGGATTGAATTTGGATTAGGCAGGAGTTTCTTTCCCAATTTTCTACCATCTCCTGAAAGCATGGACTCGTTGCTGGAATTCTACAAACACTGGAAGCGATCCTATCTGCTTCTAAGTGACCATTCTCCATTCTTAAGCTTACATACTGAGTGTTGGGAAGCTATTCAATCATGGAGCAGAGTCCTGTTCTTAGCCAACCTCCACACATGGACACACACACCCAGACGCAATCAGCAGGAGTCAGTGGATAGTGTTCAGGAGAAGGAACCCAGATTGATTTTTCCTTTCAGAAGCAAAATACTGTGGATGCTGGAAATCTGAAATAAAAACAGAAAATGCTGGAAATACTCAGCAATAAATCACTTGCCTAATTAGTTTAGTGTGGCAATTGATCACCTTACAACAGCAAACCAATTGAGATTTTAAAAATCTTAACTCAAAAGAACTTCTTTTGTACACAATCGATACAGATTAAAACAAAACTAAACAAATGTAAAGAATTTCCCCCATTTTAAAATAATTTCTATACACTCAGCAAGTCAGGCAGCATCATTGCATTTGATGACGCAACATCGTCATCAAACCAGCGGACAAAGGAGGAGCCATAGTCATACAGAACAGAACAGACTATTGCAAAGAAGCATACCGACAACTGGACAACCAGGAACACTACAGACGGTTACCCGCAGATCCGACCAAAGAACACACCCACCAGCTCAACAAACTGATCAAGACCTTCGATCCAGACCTTCAAAGCATCCTACGCATTCTCATCCCACGTAATCCCCGCGTGGGAGACTTCTACTGCCTCCCAAAGATACACAAAGCCAACACACCCGGACGTCCCATCGTATCAGGCAACGGAACCCTGTGTGAGAACCTCTCTGGATACATCGAGGGCATCCTGAAACCCATCGTACAGGGAACCCCCAGCTTCTGTCGTGACACTACAGACTTCCTACAAAAACTCAGTACCCACGGACCAGTTGAACCAGGAACACTTCTCACCACGATGGACGTCTCGGCACTATACACCAGTATCCCCCACGATGACGGCATCGCTGCGACAGCATCAATACTCAACACCAACAACAGCCAATCTCCGGAAGCCATCCTACAACTCATCCGCTTCATCCTGGATCACAATGTCTTCACCTTCGATAACCAGTTCTTTACCCAAACACACGGAACAGCCATGGGGACCAAATTCGCACCCCAATACGCCAACATTTTCATGCACAAGTTCGAGCAGGACTTCTTCACTGCACAAGACCTCCAACCAACACTATACACCAGATACATCGACGACATTTTCTTTCTATGGACCCACGGCAAGGAATCACTAAAGAGACTACACGATAACATCAACAAGTTCCATCCCACCATCAAGCTCACCATGGACTACTCCTCAGAATCAGTTTCTTTCTTGGACACACGAATCTCCATCAAAGACGGGCACCTCAGCACCTCACTCTACCGCAAGCCCACGGACAACCTCACGATGCTCCACTTTTCCAGCTTCCACCCTAACCACGTCAAAGAGGCCATCCCCTATGGACAGGCCCTGCGAATACACAGGGTCTGCTCAGACGAGGAGGAACGCGATGGACACCTACAGACGCTGAAAGACGCCCTAGTAATAACGGGATATGACGCTCGACTCATCGATCGACAGTTCCGACGGGCCACAGCAAAAAATCGCATAGACCTCCTCAGGAGACTAACACGGGACGCAACCAACAGAGTACCCTTTGTCGTCCAGTACTTCCCCGGAGCGGAGAAACTACGCCATGTTCTCCGCAGCCTTCAACATGTCATCAATGAGGACAAACACCTCGCTATGGCCATCCCCACACCTCCACTACTCGCCTTTAAACAGCCACCCAACCTCAAACAGACCATCGTTCGCAGCAAACTACCTAGCTTTCAAGAGAACAGCGTCCACGACGCCACACAACCCTGCCACGGTAACCTCTGCAAGACATGCCAGATCATCGACACAGATACCACCATCACACGAGATGACACCACCCACCAGGTGCATGGTTCATACTCCTGTGACTCAGCCAACGTTGTCTACCTCATACGTTGCAGGAAAGGATGCCCCAGAGCATGGTACATTGGCGAGACCATGCAGACGCTGCGACAACGGATGAACGGACACCGCGCAACAATCGCCAAACAGGAGGGTTCCCTCCCAGTCGGGGAACACTTCAGCAGTCATGGACATTCATCCACCGACCTTCGGGTAAGCGTACTCCAAGGCGGCCTTCGAGACACACGACAACGCAAAATTGTCGAGCAGAAATTGATAGCCAAGTTCCGCACCCATGAGGACGGCCTCAACCGGGATCTTGGGTTCATGTCACGCTACACGTTACCCCACCAGCGAACAAATGTTATCTGTTTTTAATATAATGGGTCATTTGCTGGCTCTCTCTGCCTTCCGGATGTTTCTGCCTCTCTCTGTGTTTTTTTTTCTCTCTGTTTTTTTTCCCTGTTTGTTTTTTTGTTGAATGTGTATTCGGAGGTTCTGCAGGTAACACCTCTCTGTCTGAACACGGTGATTGCCTTGGCAACGGGCAGTTGCAGGGGCAGTCTGTAAACACCATGTTTTATTGTTCAATATGTATAAATGCGTAGGCTTCAAGGAGATCTTGAAACATTTGCCTGAGGAAGGAGAAAATCTCCGAAAGCTTGTGAATTTAAAATAAAATTGCTGGACTATAACTTGGTGTTGTAAAATTGTTTACAAGCATCTGTAGAGAAAGAAACAGAGTTAATGTTTCAGGTCGATGGCCTTTCGTCAGAGGTCCTTTCCCTAGCCTGAGGCACCAAGGCCAATTCTAGTGCCTCAACTTCTGCCAGGATTGAGATTAGATAACGAAGGTTAGGGGAAGGTGTTTATACTTAACCATTCTGGGATTAGGTAGAACAGGGAGTACGTACAAAAGAAACTATAGTGTGACACAAATATGATCCACAGGCAAAATGGTCGACCTCCTCTGCAGAAATATATGGGAAAAGACCTACAGGTGATCCTATGTCCACCTGTGACAAGTCCAGAAGTCCTATGTTGGAGTTATGCATAATTGCAGTTGCAGTCACAGACACATTTGTATCTGGCTGGTTTCACATTATTCGCTCACTTTTGCAGCCATTTGTTATTTTTGTCCACTGAATAGATGGGCACATTATCCCCCCTTCAGGAAATCAACCAGTCAATGTATTTGATGGGTGTTTACTGGAGGGCTGTTAGCAAGTTTGGAATCACATCCCAACATGAGTAAGGAGAAGAAGGGGGAATAAATTTTTGGGGGGTGGGGGAAGAAAATACCTTTCCTTTAATTATGTACAAATAAGACCTGAGTGAGGTCTTATCTCTGCAAACTGTTTGCCCAGAGCCATGTTATGAAATTCTCTCATTAACAAATAAAGCAGCCAACATACCCCCTTGGGTTCACAATTAACTGCCCTGTGTTCAGTGTCATATTAGTGTTGGATACTAAACACTGCCTATGCCCAAGTGTGTGACACAAGTTTAGACCCATAACCTTATTTTAACAATATAGACAGGTTTGGAATTTAGAACACCCAGCTCACTTCGGGAGGTCCAATCGAAGTTTATGTTTGGTAGCACAACATATTGGCTCACCAGTCACTGCCTTTTGGAGTTCTTCCTGCAGATAATTCCCAACCTCACTGCGCCATCAACAGAAAGAGAAATCCAACACGTTCCTCCTAGTGACTGGCTTCAAAGAACTATGGACAGAAGACTGGAAATGGGCCTCCTCTAAGTTAACTAGGGAATACTTTCTGCCTGGTTGGTAGGGGGAAAAAAGAAACTAAGTGATAAAAAGAATGGCACAAAAAAGATAAATAAATAAAAGGTCTTAATTCATAAGCTCCGCAGAAGAAGCTAAAGCTTTGCACTGTGCCCTACAGCGAGAACAATTCGACCAGCCCCGAAATCAAAGTAGCGTTCTCAAAGCAAATTCGGCTACAAGGCCAACATGTGAAGGCCAACACATTTTCCTACTGTTACTTTTCCTTTTCCGACACAAAGAATCCTCATCAGGGCTACTAGTTTCCTATTTTCATGATAAAAAAATTGATGGAATTGTCAAATTTAATCTCCAAAACACTGCTAAAAATTCCCAGAATCAGATGTAATAATAATGCAATTCGACTTCAGCCACTTTTATCTTGTTCTTCCTTTAGTTTGGATCCCGCGCATCCAGTTTCCAATATTTATGCTGTAGAATCTGAATTCCATGGACTAGCTACAGACTTTTAGGCCCAGTTTTATCTGCTAAAATGGAGCTAATAGATGAACAGATTCAGGCTCTCGGAATCCAAACAAGACCAATACAAAAGGCCCTTTACTCAGTCAGTGTAAACCGATGACACTGATCCTCATCAACAAAAGCATTTACCAAGGGAATCTATGGCATTGAGCAAGGAAAAAGTTACTATAAGGAGCCAAGCTGCAATGAAAAGGTTAAATATTCTTGAGTACATTTATAAATGTTCTGATGCTTGATAAAAGTCCTGTGATCAGGTGCGCTATGGTAACAGACATCCTCCTAGATCAGATAAACAAACCAGCTGTTGAAAGATATTCCAACTCACGGTGATGTCAGCGTAAGCTGCATCAGTTAACAAGTGGCAGGATTTTACAGAGTTCAGTGCCAAATTCTCAGCTTGACCACAAATACTCACACTTCAGTTTTAACTGGAAATTCTTTATTTTCCAGGAGTGAAGTGCAGTTCTCATTATGCCTGCGACCTTGCATCTCCCCCCAAAGATACTGTAATACAGAAACTGCAGGTAAAAATTGTCAAAGAGATGTTCTTTGCCTCTTTCCCAATATAATTACTCGGTCATCAAACAAGGAAGGAATGTTTGGTTCCTTTGATGGTTCTGTGGATAAATTCACTTCCCAATGTGGTACTGGCCAGACTGCAAGAGGCCATGGGTTTGCTGTCTGCTGTGTGCTTAATCACCTGATTTCCACCCGGGGAAGTGGTAGGGCTGCTACAATTGACCTCAGCACCTTTGAATCTGAACACCAGGCAGGTTTCCTGCGCTTAATTGCAATCTAGAGACACCTACTGGAAGTTGTGATCATGAGCAAGAATGTGCGTCAGGTGAGGGCAGGATTGAGCTCGGCTTTGATAGCCCCTCCTAAGGTTAAGTAGGGCACTGACATCCACTGTGTCAGCTCAAGCGTGATGAATGGTTACTTGGACAAGGTACTGGATGGTTGCCCGTGACCATGGAGGGAAATCGAGAGGAATGATTCAGGCTACTGGTGTCGTTTGTCTGCTCATTCTTCTCACAGATTGTGCGGTATTGCTCATTTGCGTATAAGTGTACTGGAACTGCCTTTTCACATGATTCACGGCCTGAAATGCTCTTGCTAACAAGAAGATGTAAATCTTTGACGCAGACCAAATTTTGGCAGACGTTGTGCAGCCACTATAATCCAGTGAAACTTCCAGCAAAGTGAAGTCACTTCAATCTCTCTCCTGCAAAGGCAAAAAGCTGCCAGAAATGGGAACGGTGGCAGAAAAAAATCCCAACAGCACCAAATATTCCAGCAAATAATTGCAGTATGGATTGGAGAGCTTGATCCGTGCTCCTGCGCTCCCAGTGGGGATTGACAGTCACAGGGAGAGATTCGCAGGAAATGGTGAATTTAACGGCAGGACACCATTAGAACTTTTGTACTCAGTTTCTGGCTGGCGGGTGGGAAGGCCTGCTCTACAAGACCGTAGCCAGGGAACGGAGAGGAGGGAGGGATCATGGGGAGTGGGGTGGGGGGTGGGGGGGGAGAAAGATCGCAGGGGGGATGAGATCGCGGCGGGGGGAAGAGATCGGATCACAGGGCAGCTTGCTGGGTTTGGGCAGGCATTGCTTGGAGGTCGCTTGGCCGACACCAAGTTGTCGGTGGTGGGGGATGAGGGGGGGTTCAGTAACATGGAAAGGGGGGTGGTCCGGTGGCAGCTTCTGCTCCTCCTGGCCCCACAGTAATGTTTTTTTACTTGCCTTGGAGGGCCTCCACTTCTGATTACAGCATCTACTGAGTTGAGTGTCCACGATGAATGCTCCACCCAAAAGGCTGCAAAAGCGGCTTTGGGGTCATGGCTACGCAGTAGGACCTCGATTAACATAAATTCATGAGGCTCCTGCTCGAGTTGGGTGGGCACATCAGCCGCCTGGCTGTAAGAAAGCCGCAGAGCGGAAAAGGAGCGGTAAGTGAATCGTTTTGATTTTAACTCCCAAACCTCCACCAGGCGGTGGGAGTTAAAATCTCCACTATCGTTTCTTCCAATCTACTGTTTTCGGTCAATTTCCTCCATTTTGCCTTGGCTGATTTTCGTCCCTTTAGCCTGAGGCACAAATGATAGTGGTAGCACCTGGACTGTTGCTTCTAACTCAGCCCAGACTGGAAATCCCAACACTTGGGTCTGGTGCAGTCGACGGAACTCCCCAGTGTAAATTACTTGAACGTAATGTAAAAATGCCTTTGAACTAGTATTTCACTGCTGTTTTATAGTTTATAGATACTTCAGTGTTTTAACGTGTAAGAAATTTGTGACAGTCGCCTCTGCGGCTGGAATGAACACAGCTTGTTACAGCTTGTGTCGGTGCCATTCCACATGGATTTGTTCGATTGCAAAGTGACTTTGGTGACTAATTAACAAATACGTGTCACTTATTTTTTTATAGTCGCCTGGCTCTTGTCAGATACTTCATTTTGGATCATTTTGTTTCCATTTGGTAATTTTGTGTGCCTTGCTGGTTATTGAAAAGTGTTTCAGAGTGTCATAGACTGAGGTTGGGTATTTATGGTGCAGCTTTTTTAACATTATAACTTCACTCAGCTTCATCTTGATACTCCAAATTTTAAATCTCCCACTGTATTACACAAGAAACACAAGAAATAGGAACAGGAGTAGGCCGTACGGCCCCTCGAGCCTGCTCCACCATTCAATAAGATCATGGCTGATCTTTGACCTCAACTCCACTTTCCCGTCCAATCCCCATATCCCTTGATACCCTTAGAGTCCAAAAATCTACCGATCTCAGCCTTGAATATACTCAACGACTGAGCATCTACAGCTCTCTGGGGTAGAGAATTCCAAAGATTTACAACCTTCTGAATGAAGAAATTTCTCCTCATCTCAGTCCTAAATGGCCGACCCCTTATCCTGAGACCATGTCCTTTAGTTCTAGACTCTCCAGCCAGAGGAAACAGCCTCTCAGCATCGACCCTGTCAAGCCCTCTCAAAATCTTATATGTTTCAATGAGATCACCTCTCATTCTTCTAAACTGCAGACAGTATAGACCCATTCGACTCAATAACAACTGTGATTCATACTGATGCACTTCAGTGCAGTACTGAGCGGGGGGGGGGGGGCGCAGGGGATGCTGTATTGTCATTGATGCTGTCCTTTGATTGAGCTATCAAACCATGTCCCTGTCTGCAGGTTCAGGTGGACATTAAAGATCCCATGGCAATATTTGGAATTCTCCAGGTGCTCTGGCTAATGTTCCTCTTTTAACTAACACTAGCATTTATGTAGTCTCTTGCACAACCACAGGACGTCCCAAAATGCTTCACAGTCAATGAAGTACTTTTGAAGCGTAGTCACTTGTGATGTGAGGAAACACAGCAGCCAATTTGTGCACAGCAAGTTCCCACAAACAGCATTGCGATAAATGACCAGATAATCTGCCTTAATGATGTTGGTTCAGGGATTAATGTTGGCCAGGACAACTCCCTGCCTTTCTTCAAATAGCATACAGAATTTTTTTACGTCCACCTGAGAAGGCAGACAGGGTTAACATCTCATCCAAAAGGCTGCACCTCCAACAATGCAGTGCTCTCTCAGTATTGCACTGAATTGTCAGCCCAGATTATGTACTCAAGTCTCTGGAATGGGGTTTGAACCTTTCACTTTAGGCTTAGAAGTAAGACCTACCTCTGAGCCAAGGCTGCCTTCAAAGCACTTTGGGATGTTTGAGAGATGTGATCGAATACTACATAAATGTAAGTTATTTCTTTCTTTACTGGTAATACCAGACAAGCAGCTCCAGTTTATACAGAGAAACCATTTAGGGTTTATGAAGGGAAAGCAGATTTTACTAAAACCCATTTCAAAGCTGCAGTTGTCTGACAGAAAAAAAATGAAATGGAAGTTAACTCTGGTCAGGGGTAAATACCGAATTTATAATGTATATTTAGTTCTTAGTTATGAATGACAGAAACAGGAAGTGATTCCCAGCCTTCTGTATGGCTATCACATAATGTGCTTCCCTCGATACACTGTTACAATTCCTTGGCTCTTGAGAATAGCATCATATTGAGACAGATCTGGACCATAATCACTTATTTCTCCATTCCCAGCTGCAGGACAATACCTTGTAACATTAGATAAAAACACACTGTTCACAATTTTTAATAAGTAATTCCAGAGACTGAAAAAGATTTAAAAAGCAACTTTTTCCCCAACACTGAAGTTGAATCCTTTGTACTTTTCCCTGTGTTTGGATCCTTCAATCATAAAGGGGAGGCAGAGATTTATTTTGTATACAAGCTCTGAGTTCCTTCCTCTCCTAGGTTGGCTGCTTGGTTTCTTTTTGTTGTGTCTTAATACGTTCCACAAATTGTGCACTCAAAACCTAAAGGCTACTTCAGGAGTTAAGTATGGGGTTTGTCACATTTAAATAAATTACTTAAAACTGCAAGCTAATGGGAACCCGGATATCGGAATCTTCCATGTGGATTCTTGCCTATCGTCAAAGGACGAAAACAAAGAAACAAGTGGAAAACATCTTCCGTTGTGTTTAGGAAAACTCTTCAACAAAGAAACAGTTTCCACACACTCCGCTTTCCTCTCATTTTTCTTTATGATATTCAGAAGTAGAATATTCCAGAATTTGCAAGCAATGTGTGAGAGAAAAGAAGGACTTGTAAGTATTTGAGGGCCCAAGTACTCAAAGGGTTAAGTGATATTACAATTTTACAGCAAACCCGTTATTCACTTTACAAAAATCAACTTTGCCCGTTCCTGGTAAATCCCTCTGTTGGGTACAGTTTTTTCAATTATTGTTCAGGGGTCTCTGACACGACAAGCAGCACGTCACACTGATCAAATTCACAGTTTCGTAACACGCAATATGCTGAAACTTGTCTGTTTAAAAAAAAGTTGTTAGAGAGATATTCAAAAGGTTGGCAGAGTTGTGCATAATATTTGCACAGAACATTTGACAAACGCGTGACAGGCAATTAGAGTAATCTGCACTTCAGCAGTCCTTTGTGTGTGAGGAGTTGCAGGGCCCAAGCTGTGAGCCCTCCAGGCCTAACCTTCTAATCATCATCTGTCTGTGTTATTACCCTGCTAAACTCGGCCTGGTTTTAAATAAAATATGCAAAGGTTTCTCAAATTATTACCTGAGGCAAAAGGATTTTTGCTTTTTTTGTGCATGTTAATCTGCGAAATGCAAATTCCTATCATCTCCCAGCCTGAGCTTTATTAACTTTTTAAATTTAAAATTTTAAGAGCAATGAATTCTGTTATCTTTTTGCATTTTTTTCATTTGCAGAAAAACATTTTTTTTAAACCGATAGAATCACCCTGGGAAATAAGATTGAGTTTCTCTCAACACCTGGGTTTTAATCAGACTCTCTGCAATTATTCTGGGCAAATTAGGACTCGACTCTGCTCTGGAGCAGCACAGGGCTGCAACAGTAACAAAAGGTTATTTCGATACAGTTCAGAAATTAACTCTTTCAGCATTCGGTAGCCTCTTGTACTGCAATAACCTTAATTAACCCTTTGATTATCGTCACTAACGTGAAAGCACTTGTGAGCGTGTGATATCAACCCATGCGCAGTGGTTCAGTTTAAAGTGCAACGGATGGGTGCAGCCCATTAACAGTGAACACAGTGCCCCACTGTGAAACTGTGATTTCAACAAGACAGCTCAGTCTCTAACAGAGCCAACAGTTAGTATGTGACTACACATATTAATGTAAACAGGACTGTATGATCTCTAACTGTACTTGTACCTGGAGTCACCACACATCCTAATGTAAACAGGACAGCTCAGTCTCTAACTGTACTTGTACCTGGAGTCACCACACATACTAATGTAAACAGGACAGCTCAGTCTCTAACAGTATTTGTACCTGGAGTCACCACACATACTAATGTAAACAGGACAGCTTAGTCACTAGTACCAGTAAGATTTTTTTTCCCAAAATATTTGATATAATAACACAATTCAAATATTTGTACAGATTAAAAAAGGCCAAGTGTACATTTTTTATAAAGATGCACATTAACAGTTTCATACAGAATAGAAAATAACGGGAAAGGAGGCCGAATGGTCTATTTTATATTTTTGTACTCAAATATTCTCCTTTTTGCTTTGATTCATTGATTCGTACGGAAGTCTAGCTCCCCGGTTTATGAAACAGGCTCCCAAATAGTCGTGAATGACTTGATAATTCTGAATGTTCATTTTTGTTGCTATTTTTCTATTATTATGTTACAGTATCAGGCTCTAAGGTCAAGATGTGGCACGGTCTGAATCAATAATGGGCCGACCAACCAATGCGCAACGTGTACAGAGCCTCTTTATAAATTGCAGATCAGGAATGAGCTCCTGATTGAAATATCCAAATCTAAATGGATCCAAACTGAGGAACTTCAGATTTATTTCGACTTCTCAAAGTTTTCCCATTCAAATTCAGATGACGCACTCTGATGTTGGTGTAGGGGCAGCTTCAGGATAGTTGAGTACAGGTGCAGCCGCTCAAAAACAAACCCTAAACATCTATCACTAGGAAGCTGATAAATTCATTGGAAACTGAATGAAGTGAAATCTTCAGTTTACATCTGGAGATTGGAGGAAAATGGAAGCCAAAATTTATTACAGATTTTCCTGCTGTGCTTGACCCCTTCAGCCAAGAATAGCATGAAGGCTTACTGTGAGTCGCCACCATTGTTGTCAACATTATCACCCCTCGTCCAGTTTGGTGCCCGGTCTTCCTCCCTTGCACAGTCTGCAGTCTCAGATGCCTCTCTTCTGTTGTTCCTCTGATGGAATCAGTCCATCACTTGTGTTGTTTTTGACGATTTCTGGTGCCACTGATGCAGCTGTTCCTTGTGCATATAGGCAATCTATCTGTGACCACTCAACGAACACGTACAAAGCATTATAGCTCACATCTCAATTCTACTAATCAGAGTCATTTACATATCGATCGGTCGTTTGATGTCCGCATTCCATCAGTGTTGCAGCATGTTTACTGTGACTGGTATGAATCACATCTAAACAAAGACTGGGTGAGCAAATAAATACATTACAGGATTAATGTGGTCAATACAAATATCCAGGTTTAAAGAAAGAACTTTTATTTATATAGCAACTTTCACGACCTCAAGACATCCCAAAACGCTTTACAGCCAATGAAGTACTTTTGAAGTGTAGTCACAGTTGTAATGTAGGGAAATGCGGCAGTCAATTTGCACACAGCAAGGTCCCACAAACAGCAATGAAACCATTGACCAGATAATTTGTTTCTTTTTAAAGAATGATGTTGGTTGAAGGATAAATATTGGCCAGGACACTGGGAAAACTCCCCTGCTGTTCTTCGAATAGCGCCATGGGATCTTTTAGGTCCATCTGAGAGGGCAGACGGGGCCTCGGTTTAACATCTCATCTGAAAGATGGCACCTCCGACAGTGCTGCACTGAAGTGTTTACTAAGTAGATATTGTATAATGTTGATAATATTTATTAAATTATAATATATGCAAATTTCTTTCTCACCCTACTTTTCCTGAAAATTGCATGGTTGCAATCTGCATATTCTTATCTTGGAATTTGTCGATTTATTTCCTGCAATTTCACACCTCGTATGTTGAATGCCTATTGTAATGCTACACTTTTGACATTATAAACATGAATCTCCCTGCTTTATACCCAACTTCTCCACCAACATTAGCAAATGGATGAACGTATAGTCCATTGGTATTTATTACCAATTCTGACCTGATAGTGCAAGTATCAAGGAACAAATGCAAAAACAAATTCTCTGAAAATTAGGCTTTTCCTGAACAATGTGTATTTTTTTTCTCTCTATTTCCTGGATCACTTGTACAGGCACAAGTCCAAATGTGCAATAAAAACAGACACAATGAATCGTTGAATTTTTAATTATTTAAAATATTAGAAAAAGCAGTAGAAACAGAAATGGAATCAAGGTGAGGTGTGTCAGTGATGATGAATACATCATTTTCCAGATATATCTTAGGCCAGAGAGTGGATCTCTGTCTGCTCTGCCCCAACAATCTGGATTTACCCAGTCTCAGAAGATTACCTTATACTGCTTCAGGGTGAGATTTACACTTCCCGTATCAGCTTTGCTTGTGGTTGACTGAGGTTGCACATTTAGTGCTAATTTGTGTTCAATAGTGGACGGTTTGTGTTATGTATTCACATTCTATAGAAACCAGCTGGGGGTAGATTTTGACCCCCTCCCCAGCAGGAATGGTGGGGACGGTGGGAGGAGGGTTAAGATGGCCATGGGATTTGCGCCACGTTCCCACCCCCGGACATCGAAACTTCCCTGACAACAGACACGGGAGAGCCACCCAACCCCAGCAGGTGGGGGTCTACTGCACGCTGAGAAGTCGCGGTCCGATGGCGGCATTGACAGCATTTATACATCCTGATTCGGGAGGCCCGCAGGGGGCCATCCCCGACAGTTGATTCACAGTGGGAGTCATGGTCGGAAGAGGCCAAGGTAAGTTGATAAAAAATTATCTTACTGTGGAATCCTTGTGGGCCAGGAGGAGCAGGTGTGCTCTCCCCAGACCCCGCAAGGAGTCCTTGAGCCTCCTTAGCCCCAGCCTAGCCTCTCCCTTCCATCCCCGGCATCCCCTCTGAAACCCCCTCTCCAGCGCTATCTCCATGCCCGGGTCCGTTCCCTTGTGTCCCCAGCATCTTTGGGCTCCCGATTCCATGTCTGCTCCTGCCCGTCGGCTCTGACCTCTCTCCCGCCAGCCCTGACCTCAGTCCCGTTGGCCCTGACCTTAGTCCCACCGGCCCTGATCTCAGTCCCGCCGATTTCGGGCAAGAGGCAGCCCTAGAATAATTAAATTAGGCCTGGCAGTTAAAATTGCTCCTGCCCATCCCGAACATGCCCCCAGTTAAAATTGGCCCCCAGGTTAAAGCTGCTTTCATGTTGGTATCAGGGGGATATTTGCAACACTAGATCCTGAAGTAATTGAGTGACTGGCGGGAACTGAGGCAGAGATCTCCACCCACTTACATTCCTGCCCAATTTTCCATGGTCAGTTTCGTTGGATGGTGGACATCGTGATGTCTCACATCCCATTTCCTATCATTATGGCTCATTTGGACTGAGTCTCAATCACGCCAATATAAAACTGGCATCCAGGATTGCTAGCTGCTACATACCCTGGAGACAAAAGTAAATTAAAGGGCTAAATTTATTGAGTTACTGTTGTTGCTTAAAACTAACAATCTCATCAGCTTTGCTGTGGGACCAACACCAACATAGCAGAGCACTGCAATTTTATCAAATGACCATAAGTCCAAGGAGTTACAGATGGCAACCATGTGACACTATATGATCCTTTCATCAACGTATGTCAATAGGAAAGGACACCGTCCTCTCAATAAGCAACATGCTTGTAGCCAGCAGCACATATTGAGAGGACTTGAAGATTTGCTTCCCTGAGAGTTGCCACAATGCCTTTCTTTTAAGGAACTGCACAGTGTCGGCATTCTTTAATCCAGAAAGCCAAGACGTTGGGTAGCTCCTCAGGCATAAAGGCTGTCCTCTACAATCTTGGCTAATGACACTAAAGTGTCTTTGCAGGAGCAGTATTATAATGAGGTCCATTTATTCACCAAAATCATAATTGAACGCACCATAGCCATGTTGATGATGCATTTCAAGTGCCTGGATTGGTCTGGGGGCTTCCTCAAGTATAATCTGGCAATGGTCACAAAGTTTGTGGTGATATGAGGCATCCTCTCTGTAAGGAGAGATAGAGCTGGATGTCATCAGCGTACTTGTGGAAGCAGATCAAGTCTAGTGCTTCTCAAAGGTGTTATCTCAGGGGCAGGGGTATGTGAGGTGGCTGGCTGTTGTGTACCAGCAGGAGCCTTTGGGCACTGAGGTGGCCCTCATCTCACGGTCGCTAAGTCCTGGGATGGACCTGATGCAGGCTGCACTTGAATGGTTAACTTGAGCCTGCCTCCTTCCTGCCACATGCAGGAGGGGGCTGGCAGGAATACTGACAATGTTCTACCATCCTGAGAGAAAGCATCATCATGCGTACCCATTTCTGCCATACCACTAGAGCTTTTTCCAGCACCAAGTCATCATGCATTGGATAGTCGAGTTGTCACTGACTGCCCTGACCACCTTCTGACACTGCTGCTGTCCTTGTGGGCATGTGGTGCTCTGTGCCAACCAATGCTTCCTTCTGCTGCCTGACTTTATACAGAAGTACCTCTGCACCTTCATCAGTGAATGTGGGCCTCTTTGCCCTCCTGCAGATCTTACAGACCTGAAACTCATTATTGAGGTAAGTACATTTTGCTGCTGTTGCCCCTTTAAACTGCTGCAACCCTTTACATATTGCAATACCCTTCTACCAAACATGATGTAATCCTGATATTCACTCAAAGAATTGTGATATCTTTCACTGAAATCACTTAGCACAACACACAAAAGCGGACCCCATAAACCCATTGAGCACTGAGAATAGGAAGTAGCCCCAATTTTCTCCCCAATTTCCACAAAGTGTTTTTATACCCCCTACAAAGATGACAGTTACTTAGGCAGCGATTCTGAGGCGGTAACACAATCTCTGGCTTCAGGTGATATTAATAAATCACAAGGCCTTTGCCTCACAATCTATGACATTTGATAGCACTCGTTCAGCCTCCTGAGTGATGGATTATGTGTGGTGAGTTATTTCGCCACCTCAAAACAGGCCTGATGATGTCACATGACCCTAGGTCATGAGAAATCATGACTGTTACCTGCCTTTATACAAATATTATAAACTTTAAAAAAAACCAGCAGCGATATCAGGGAATAATTTTGTAACATCAGAAACCCATAATTCCATTTTCTGACAGTGGTGGGTGAACTTGTTTCTCGTAACCTGAAGTTGTTTTCATTCCCTATTAATTTGAACCTCTCCTACGCTTGGCTACAGCCCAGGAGCTCCCATCTACCAAACCAATTTAGTTCACTATACATAAAAAGGTTTCATAGGATGTATAATTTTGACATTGATATAGAGTAGCCTGTGGAATCCAAGTTTATACCCGTGCGTGTGTGTGTGTATGTACTTGTGTGTGTGTGCACATGTGTGTGTGGGGTATTGATACATCAGTCCAATAACCCTCATGAACTAGTTATATAAAATCACAACAGAATGATGTCAATTATGCTCTAACATCAATATTTTCAGATGATCTATTATTTCTTCAAGTTTACATGTGTTGAAGTTTTAAACTCATAAAATGCTAATGCTTAACAACTTTTTCTTCTATTTTCCACTAATTCTTCGATGTAGGGCACTTCAATAGCTTTGGGACAATGTTCTGTAGTTTTTTTGATAAAAGTCTTGGCTTCTATAGATGCTGGAGTCAGTTGAAGAATTTGCTGTGTTCAAACAATCTGACTTTGAAACAGAGCCCCTGGCACTTTTGTAACCATCAGACAATGTTTCTCTTCTGTCAAAGGTTTTTTTTCGGGGAATTATTTGAATGTGGTGGAATATTGGCAAAGTATACTTCTTAAAGTTTTAGGAAATAACACTCCCTAAGCTTCAGAAGAGAAAAAAAAATTGCTGATTCTTCAACGAACTTTGCCAATTTTTTAATAGAGAAAACATTATTGTTTGAGAATATAATTTTCAAAGCCTGTCAGAGACTAACTCAAGCCAGTCGGCTCTTCTCAAAATGCATCCTTCATGTTATTGAAACCAAAAATTTCTCTTTTCAAAATGGCTGGCCACTTTGCAATATGGAAGATGGAGGTGGGATTATGCTTTTTACATTAAAAATATTTCAGGCAATTTCAAAGGCACAATCTTCATATCAAAGTCTTGCGTTAAGCTGTTGGGTTCTGTCACTTATTTTTTTGTATATATATATATTTAAAATGAACTTTTCCAATTGTTTTATGTAATTGCTTTCTGTTACCATCCCTGCTGTAATGTCTCTTCCCTCATTTAGAAAATCTTATGGGAATTTCCATAATGTATCATCGAAGTAAAGTTGTGGTTCGTCTTTACAGGAAAATTAAACAGCCAACTGAGGAAAAACGTCATACAAATATCTCTCCCTGATCACTGCCAGAAATTGGAGCAGGATGGTTCCAGGTTTGATCTTCAGTCTGTGCTGAGTTGGCTAATCTATGCTATGGATACAATGGGCCTCTGCACCTCTGGGCTTGGGAGGGAGATAATCAGTCAGAGATCTTGCTTATGATCAGTATCTGGTGACTCCTGCTGGAATGTACGTCTGTGTGGATATTGGATGCAGACAAGATTAGGCTTGGTTTTAATGCCCTGTGCAGTTGAATGCCCAGCGAACACTCAGTGTCGAGGCTCACATGTGAGAAGAAGCTTTGCAGAACAGCCAGTGTGCATGGCACTGTACCCCAGCATGAGTGAGCACCTTTAGTCATACAGGAGAACAGTGAGGGGAAGAACATTCAAACATTTTACATTCAAACCCTAGCAACAAACAAGCCATGAATGTTAGACACAGTGGAACATGACACAAAAACACACCAACTTTGGCAGAGAATGGCTTTATTATGAAAGTTAGAGCCAAGAAATTAAAGAATAGTTTTCCAAATAAAGTCACAGTCAAATCAGTCATGGTTAATGACCAGAATTAATAATTATGAATAAAAATAATGATCTCAGATGTGTTTCAGAAACTAGCCCCAGCTTTTAATTTGGACTCATTTCTAATTAATAGAGTAATTACAGCATAACACTGGTTACATTAAAAAAGAAATACTCCAAAGCCTGTCTGGAGAAACAGCAATAAAAACTAAATACTCCACAAGGAACAGTGGGCAACGGTCTACTGACTCGATGCAGCTGCTAATATCAAACTGACTTGGCCAAAACAACGGCTAAAGAACCCATTTCAACTTTTAAAAGAGGATATTATTTTTAAGAAATCAGGTGAAAAATGCTAGCATATTTTGAACCCCCAGTCATATTGACACCAAATGGACATTATAGGTGAATATTAAAAACCTGCCCTTTTCAGCTGAGAAGAGCTCAGTTAAGTGGTTTGATTATTGATGATGAATAGGAATCACCGTCCGGCAAATGCTCTGGATGACCATTAAAATGCTTGTGATTTTGGCAGGTAAGAACAGGAAAAACAATTGCAAATTATGCTCATCATCTTCATGGAGCTGAACTGCTGCCAGTGGTCACAATACTTCTACAGTTAAAGTTAAAAGGAAAAGAGGGTTACAGCCGAAACTTGAACTTATCGCTCTCTTTCAGATGTTCAGACTGTGCATCACCAGCATTATCTGTGCTTTTTATCTTCTTCAGATAACTCAATCTTGGGGTGCAGCTGGGAGTGGCAGTGGGATGTTGAGGACTTGATCTTCTCAGAGAACAAATGGAGGTCTGCTGTTGATTTGCTTCCCGATGGGTAGAGGATATAAAAATTCAAGCTTGCCCTGAATCAGGTGCCAGGGCCACACAGCAGTGTGGTCTGTCACTGGAGCTGGATTAGATCTGGTAGAAGCCCTTGCTCATACTGGACCAGGTCGGAGCATCTGACCTAGTTTTGTAAGAATGGCATGCTATTTAAACAAACTTTGAGAGCTTCTTTAATTCTTCAGCTTTAGCTGAAAGCAGAATGGTTTAAACAATTTCATTTTCAGCTTAACAGGAGCTAATATAGATGTTCAGACCATCTTATTCCATGAATACAGTGCACATAAATAATTTATATCCCTCAATACTGTTCAATGATGAAGCCTTGATGGACATTTCTAAATGTTCAATAACTTGGCCAGGAAGGATAAGTTCATATTGTTAATGTATGTTCATCATGAGTTTGGTCTTCTCAATATTGTTTTGTGGGACTTTCCTTTATCTCACAATTTGCAGAAGCCCAAGATTGGCAACATCTAATCTCAACTGATTTACTTAGCCTTCTTGTTTACTGTTTTGAACTTTGCTGGTCTCTTGCTCTATGAGTCAGTGACCCTTCACCTTTCTCAATTAAAAAAAATGAATTCTTCTGTGAGACTGCCTTGAATGTGCAGTTCACAGGTGCTTGTACTGAATATCAGAGTCCTGTGAGATTGAGATCATCACCTCCTCGCTATTAACAGGCTTTAAACATCAAACTCACTCAAGTATTTCTTTGCATCTTTAATTCTGAAAGTCGATGAGTCATAACCTTGTTTCACTTATTATATTGTTAACAATTAACTGTTTCTGCACTTAAAATATTAAGGAAATTGGTTCATCTACTCCTGATGAAAGGAAGTTGCAATCACTTAAATCTTTCCATGTAACCCACACTAAAATTATAGCTTATATTTTCTCTATTTTCCTGGTAAAAAGAAGAAAATGAGAGGAAATAACCAGTGTGAGCAATGACAACGTTACTTTCTCTACTGCACAGGTGCGTTGACTTGTGATTAATGTTTGGGATGTGGTCAAAAAGACTCACCACCCCTGGAAACAGCCTAGATGGTTGCAGGTTATTCGAACAGTGACAGAAACATGCCAACTGGTTGGCAGGGCACTCTCAGGCAGACAATAATGGACCATTCCTAGAAGGCATCCCAGAATCTTGTCCCAGGGGGTGTTTGTTTTTTGTGGGTTTCCTGGTGGGCTTCAAATCATTTTGGAGGAAAATATGAACCGATCGACACCCACAGACAGCACACTACAGACTTTCCAGAAGGTGGACTCACTCCTTAAGAGTCTGTTAAAGTGACAGAAAGCATGCTGCCATACCTTGGGGGTGTTTAAGCAGCGTTTAATTGCCATGTGCTGGGCTTATTCATCTCTTGCACCTTGCTTTATTCCCTTATGTTTAACGTGTCTAAACAGAGCAGCAGAGGGCTACAGAACGGCCGGATCTATGCCTGTCCCTGTCCTTTGTTAGTAAACTTTGATGTGTTTCCCCTTCTGTTTTAATCAGATTAGTTTTATTTTCATGCATGGCTGAAAGGGTGACCAACCGAGCTAAATGATCTGAGAGACAAAAGATGATTATCCGTGGGTTGGCCCCACTCCCTAGCCCAGGGCCAGCGTACCTGGGTGGGACCTTATCAGTAGAAGGCATTTAAAACAGCAAATAGTCATCTTCAATCAACTTTAAACTGATCTGGGTCAGCCAGGTTCACTCTGCGACTCACAGTCCTCATAGATATTTGTATTTAAGATACCAAGTACACTGAGTATTGAATTTCTTTTGTAGTTGTCAATGTGGCAACCTGTTTCCTATTATGCAAGAACTTTAAATATATTGATACTTTTTAAATTCTGTTGCTCTAATGCATTGGTTTAATGTTGCTGCTTTTGAAATACTAGCAAAGCTCTTTTTTTCCAATCGTAACATGCAATTAGGGTATATTAATAGAAAATAATCAAGGATTTTCTTCTTAAAACCCACCGTTTTGACCAAGTTTTTAGCCATCCCTCCTAATGTCTCCTTCTTTGGTGTGGAGATGCCGGTGATGGACTGGGGTTGACAATTGTAAACAATTTTACAACACCAAGTTATAGTCCAGCAATTTTATTTTAAATTCACAAGCTTTCGGAGGCTTCCTCCTTCGTCAGGTAAATGTTCTTTGGCTCAGTGTTGATTTTTGTCTGATTACGGTTCTGTGAAGTGCCTTGGGATGTCTTTCTACATTCAATGAGCTTTATAAATTGGTGATGATGATGTTTGTCATCTTTAGTCAAAATTATCCAGGGATTATGGTGGGTTTCATTCAAAACAATTATTAAAAAGCTCTGTACGAACATGGATGCCATTCGATTGATCACTCAAATGTGCACTGTGTATGTGATGTATGAAAATAACTTGGGCAGTTAGAGGGGTGATATGGATAATGTCAGTTGTTATCAAACCCTTTCCCCTCGCCTCCATCACGAGTACAGCCCTCGGCTATCATGAGACCACTTACCCAACAGCCTGGACTAGAACTGATTAAACTCATAGCATAGTTGTGGCTACTGAAACCCTATGGCGTGAACGTGCAAGAGTTTGATTGGAAAACCAGTGCTGCAACTGCTTCTCTACCTGGACTTTCGCATTCTACTCGTTTACAATCAATAGAAGTTATAGTATTACCCTGAATCAGCCAGCAAAATAACTCCCAGTGACACCTCTCGACTAATTAGATCATATACAAGCAGGAGTTAACTATCCGTCATTATCTGCCAGGATATCCCACCAGCAAGACAAAATACAGAAAGTGGTTGAATGCTAAACACAGCAAAATGTCAAAACATGTTATATTTCTAACTACTGTAAAGAATAACACATCTAGTGTTTGCTTCAAGGCTGTAACACAATCAGGGGATGAGATGGTGTTGATAATCTGCTTGTTTTTACTTTTGTGGTTGGTTTTGTAAACTTATATAGTGTCCTCTCAAAGTCACAATTGGTGAAATTCTTGTGTCAAATTCCATATTGTATGTTATCTTCTATTTATAATGGTAGTAAGAGTAATTAACAAGTTATTTTTGTGGAATTCACTCTCTCTCTTGCACTAAGATCTTGAACAGATCCAACTTCTGAAATTTCCAAAACTTACAGAATCGGTTAAGTGGGTATGAGGGCAGACATTACTTATAAACTTAAAAAAACCATCATAAACAGTCAGATGGCAAGACAACATGGCACATCAGTGCTCCAACTCAATATGTGTTTGCACCCGACACAGCCAAGAGGAGGGCAAATGATTCTACATGGGGAACGGTGACAAGGTGGGACAGACGGGTTAGCCCAGGCACTTCCTATATCCTGCCTAGTGGCTGGCTGTAGAATCCCAGAGGTTAGGGAGCCGGTTGTTGGCTCCTCTCCAGAAAATGGTGCAAGGCATGGAAAGATTTGAAAGAGAGGAGAAAATGAAACACATTAATGGTGCATTTCTATTGCAGAGCCATTTCAAGAAAGCAGTTCTGCGAAAGTGCCTCACGATGCTCTGAAATGCATATTGTAGGGAGGAGTCCACAGGCCCACCGAATGGCTGAGGAGTCTGCCTGGTTTGTGCAGGTCTGAGTCATCCAGCGTGTTGGTGGCCAGTTCCTTTGTATTTACAGCACCACTGCTGTATGCCTCCAGAAACAATAACAAGAAGTCACACTTTTAGAATACTTTACATGCCAAAAAATCTCAAGGTGTTTCACAAATGGAGTGGTGGGGGTTGGTGGGGGTTGGGACGGGTTGGGGTGGGTATAGACACCTAGGGCTCGATTTTAAAAGTAAAAAACGGGTGGGTGGGGCATTGAAAATTGTCACCATTTCAGACCTGCCCCCAACCCGCCTCCAACTCACCCATTTCCAGTTTTCATAGGGGCGGGTCGAGGGGTGGATGGCTAACCCGCTCCCAGGAGGCGGGTTGGGCCTTAAAATCTTTTAAGGAGGCTTCAGGCCTCCAGTTTTAATTAATTCCCAAATTCAACCCTGGGGGGGCCGGGATTCCCGGGCCTTCTGTTTTATGCCTCGTGAAAGGAGGTGAGAAGGCCCGAGACTGCAGGTAGGTGCCTGGAAAGGCACAGTTTGTGGGCCCAGAGGAGCAGAAGTGCTTCCCCAAGAAGCAACAAGCCTACCTGCAACGACCACCCCCCCCCCCCGATCGCAGACCCCCCCTCGATCATGGACCCCCAACCCCGATCCTCGCCCTCCAATCCCTGACCCAACCCTGACCCCGATCCTCCAACCCCTGACCCCGATCCTCCGACCCCTGACCGTCCCCCTCAACAATCGTGGACCCCCGTGATGACCCCGATTCCGCCCCCGTGATGACCCTGATCCCATCCCCCATGACTCATGACCTCTTACCCACCCATGCCCTTATGCCTATCCATGCAGCCCCCCCCACCCCACCCAATCCATGCAAACAAAGACTTACCTGCAGACTTATCTGCAGATGTCCTCTCCCTGGCTGGTCTCCCATCTAACTGAGACCAGACAGTCAAAAAAAAACGTCCTTATGACAAAATCGTAAGGATGTTCGGGAAACCTGTACTAATGGGTTTCCCGACCTCAAATTGATTCCCCCCCGCCCCCTTCCCAGATCCGTTTGCAAATTGAGCCCCTAGTTTGGATTGAAAGATGTAAGTTGCTGCACTAAACGAATAACAATGCGGGTTGGAGCACAAAGCAAATCAGTGCTCCAAAAGGTAACCAGGTTCTACAAATCTGCTAAATTGCTAGCCTGTGCTGAACCCTGCCTTGTGAGTTTGTGCAGAGCTAGTGCAGTAGGTCAGCTTCTATTGCAGGAGTTCAGCTTGTCTTGCTACACCAGCACTTCTAATAGCAGAGAAACACAATAGTCTCACGCCTTAGGGTGTTTTTTTTTTGGAATGATAAATAAACAGAAAACCTTCCTCATCTTAAATCTCGGTACAAGTTTAAACAAACATAGATCTATGTTTTGGTTGGAACTGCAATGTCCTATACGTGCGATCAATAAAACTTCACATCTGTGTGACGTTCTTGAAACATACATGAAACAGTTGCAATTCGTTGAAAACTTTTGGTAGAATTATTTTCAAAATTTAGTCAAATGATAAACAGAAGCGAACTTCAAATAATGCTTCAGATCAGCTAATGTAGATTAATAATAAAGATTAATAATAAAGATAATGAGGCTAATTTGCAAAACATTTGCACTCCAGAGCTATTTGCAAATTTTTTTTTCCCCTGTAAACAATTTTGTGGAGATTCAAAGTGTTATAAAGTAATTTTAAACATAGATAAGGGCTGTGGGGTCAGACAATCAAGGAGAAGAAATGTGAAGAGATGGGGCTATTGTCTGAAATGTTGGCTGCTGTCATTTGCTTTACAAAATGTTGCAAGTTCTTTTCATTATTTTTTAAAAACAAAATATGCTTTTATTGATCTCATAATAGCTTTCAAAACAGGAGTATGATAACCGGTACAATACTGAGTCTATTACACAGTGAGTAAAGAATAACCAGGATGTATTTACTATTGTAAGGAGAGACTAGGAACATGAACAGCTTTACTCACTTTCCTTGTAAGTCAATGAATTGATGATCACAACTTATAAGTATGGAGCCTTGGGGTGTTCTAGCTGCGAGGGAAAAGATATTAAAGGACAACAGAGGAAACCCATTGTACCTAACAAATCACACTTCCTGAACCGGAGTATTAATGAAATGGGTTTGGAGAAGGACATGCTCCAGGTTGTCCCACCTACCTAGGAAAAGAAGACCAACATAGTGGTGGGAAGGAAGCAAATCACTGCAACTATCGGATGATGGTAATTTATTTTGAAATGGAAAAAAATGAATTATTTTGTTTAAAAAAAAAACCAAGACTCCTGACCACTTTGAGAAAGGAGTTCAGCAAATGTACAAGAATGATCCTCTGATTTGTGAAGCAAAGATAATTTAAAAAAAGAAATAGCTCTCTAGTCTGGAGGGCACTTCCAGCATCTTGGCACCCAGGAGAAAACCAAAGGAAAACATGCCACCAAGGAACAAACTGATCACCGAGCTGTCACATGTATAACAACATGATATAAACAACCTACTGAACAGTGCCAGGGAAAACAACTAAAATGGGCACCAGCAAATTTAAAAGCGGCAACACTAATTGTACCATTGGCCCAAAGAAAGAGGTGAGATGTGGCTCGGTGACACGGAGAACAAACCAGTTTCACCCTGTTCAGTGCTGCAGCTGAACTTCATTTCATAAAGGTATTCCTGTTTATAATATTCTTCTAGAGTATCGGAACTGGCGAAACATCCATTTCATTTCGATCTTCCCAATGCTAAACCTGGACATTCAATCTCTTAAGAGGGAGAGGTTAATCCAAATTTTCACACAGCTTTACTGAATTTATTAACAAACTCTTAGGGATTAACTTCAATCGTTTGAACTCCTTTGTTCCCTCTATTGTCATCAATTTGCTTGCATGCTCTTTAAACTTGTACCATTTTGCTGCTCTTTTCTGCATTAAACATTTGAATAGAGGGGTGGCGAAAAAATACAGTTTATACTCCAGAGTGGATCAAGCCACGAATCCCTCTCAGGCTATTCATAGTGCAGCTGTCTGGATCATGATCCCCTCTTAGTAAAGCCAGTTTATGTCAAGCCTAAAACTTTTCGATTACAGCTAATACAGCTGCCTTATTGAGACAACACTTTCACGGCTATTGGGATTAAGGAAACACGCATGACATTTGAATCGTGGTTTATGAATGCATCCTCATAAAAATGTTTTAGTTCCAGTGATATTTTTGAAACTCGGCTCTATTCTATTGCTTGACCAGACTGGGGAGGTTCAGACCACATTTGTTTTATTGCTTTTTATTGAATGGTCTGTGTTTTATTTAGTTGAAGAACTGCTTTCTTTTTTTTAAAAGCAGAACAAATAATCCCCTTCTTTATGTGAAGAGATTTAACTAAATACAACAGAAAGAAAACAGCCTTTCAAATTTATTAGGTGATTCTTACAGTTATTACCAGCAGTAACAGCTGAAGGCTGGGGTAAGTTTTTTTTGGGAGTGCTTTTCCAGTGTATTTTCTCTCCATTATTTCCCCTTTGTATCATCTGGGACTTTGCACACTGGACTCTGGGCGAGACGATGGGTGGGCGAATGCTGAGATCTCCATGGCCTCCGGCAGTGCTGCACTTTGGCCAGCTGGCGAGAGAGGAGCCAATTTTGAAGTGCATCCCGAGTTGGAATCCCTTCTCCGTTTACTTTCTTTCCTATTAATTGGGGTCCCTCTCCTTTCAATCAACGTAGTGCTTAGCATCTCAGCAGAGGAACTCATCATCCAGAGGATGCCTGCATGCCAATGTCAGTTGACATGACCCGTCTGCGGCATCTCGTACAAATGTGTTCCAACGCTAGGCTATTGGGGAGTGCTTCTCTATTTTGACTTTAGCTCATTCCCATCCAGATTTTATCTAATTTGTATTTCTTCTCACTTTTTCCCTCATTTAGTACCTCCTACTACTTCTTCAGGGTCATTCTGGGTCAGATTTGTCCACAGTCTCTGTCACTGATACAGTTTTAGCATCCTTCAGGAGATGCCCTCTACAAGGATGACCGGACCTGCCAGTTTTACATCCCTTCAGATAGAACATGGAATATTCCACTGCAGCATAAAGCCCATCTGGTGGTCCATTCATGAACTTACATGATTGGTTAAAAAAACATTTGGCGCAGTGAAGCAAACAACAATCTCAATTAATATACACCACAAGATTACAATGCATGTAACACTATTGTGTTGTAATGTCTCTTCCCACTCCTTGGTAAGCACAGATTGGAACTAGATGACACAGCTTGCACCCTGTAGATGAATCTATCTGCTGACTGAATAAAGATAGTGCAGATGATACACATTTTTCAGTTTCATCAGACAAGCTGTTGGTCTACAAATGCCATAAGTGTTTTCATGCTATTCCAACTGAGAGAAAAAGTGACAGTAAAGGACGGCTCTAAGTTGCCAATGTTTTCAATAGTTGTAAATGGGGTACAAATTGGTATGTGTTGCACCTGTTTCTAGGGCATGCAACAGGCGCAAAGCATACCAATTTCGCATTGGCCAACGCCCAATCCACACAAACGTTAGTCCCCCTGCTACATTCGCGGGGCCCTTTCTTTAGGCATCCCGGGCGGATGCTTAAAACTGGCGTTAGGCCTCTTAAATATGTAGATTAGGGGCCTAACACCTGTTGAAGGGCTCCATTCAGAAATTTGTTGGTGATGAGTGTTCCTCAGCGGCCGCCAACTCCAGGTAAGTGACTAAAAATGTTTATATTAACAAACCCATCCTGTGGAGCCAGAAGTAGCAGGAATGCTCCTCCGACTTCACAGGAGTTGTGATTCGCTCCTCCTGTAGCCGCTCCATTCCCTCCCCCCACTGGCGACGAGGCAGGTAGCCTGACATCGATGTCTTCGCTCAGGCGAGCTGCCCGTGGAGGCGTGACCAGTGTCCACAGCTCAAGCCGAGTACGTTAACGAGACCCAAGGACTAATTTCCATCGATCCTCGGGCTTCTCAGTTCGGGCGAGTGCCAATCAGGCATTGTCGAGTCTTGGCCCGAAAACGAGTCCAGACTAATTTCTATACGAATATCTCCCAACTGTAACAGGTTTTTGTGGCTTGTCCACATTTGTGGTGGCCAACCACAGGTGCTAACCCAAATTTTGGTGGCCAACAATTAATAAAGGGTATTATTTTGGGTTGTGGACTGCACCATACAATTGCTCTTTTGATTACTTTTTAATTGTCTATTAATCAAATGTTCCTTAAGGTAAAATTTTGGCTAGCAGAACTTGGCTGCAATAAACACAATCTGGGACCAAGCCACAAACTACTTATCACAGGTTAGGATGAGTCAAAAAGCCAGTCGTGACTCGATTTTAATTTTTAGACACCAACTCAAAAACGTAGATCCATTGGCAATCAAAACGGTGATTGAATTAACTTCTGAATGTTGTTTCCTCCACAAAGGTCCATTTTGTCACTGTAAAAGCTGTCTGATAGAAGCCAATCTTTTAAACCTGTAAACCTCCATGTTTGCACAAAAACACCAGCCTTATTAAGAGGCTGTCAGTTATATCTCTGCCTATGTTACTAGGTTACTAGACCTTGGCTGCTGGCTGCTACATTTTAAGTTGTGTTATGAAATTCATCCCAGCATACTAAAAACTTGGCTTGAAAGAACTAAGGGGATAATTTTAACTTTGGACGATAGCGTAGAACGTGCAATATTGGCACGACTACCCGTTACACACCTATGGTGTAAACATGCATTTCCACCATCATCCAAAGTCAAAATGACCTCCGATGTTAAATAAAGATGAAGAGTTACAGTATTATTCCACTTGGAAGAATTTTAAAAACTGATTGCATGATTAGGAAATGTTGTGACTGTGTAATTTCGTTCATCCCTCAGGCCTTTTTTGGCCAATATGGTGGTAATATATAATTACCGTGCCATATATAAATGCAAGTTGTTGTTGATTAATAAGGCAAGACAGCAGTGGCAATGTTGTGAGTTTCCACTTCTAGTGCCGAGCCTCACCTGCAGTGAGCACGGGCTGGAAAGTTGGGACTAGAGTGTTGTAGTCCGATCTGTGCTACTGCTCCTGCTGCTAGTGAGTCTCTGCGCTCGGAGTGTGATCTTGCAAAATTGCCCCAGTAATGCTACATTATTGAGCAATAGAGATGCTATACATGCTGTCAGTGATTTTTAAATTCAAACATTTACAGCATTTAAATTTATTGTGAAACAATTTTACATCAGTCATAATAAATGGCAAAGCACACATACAATGAGGGCTTTACTGCAGCATGGTAAAACCCCAATATACACAAACCTTGGACTTCATTATTGCCACTAATATCATGAATTTGTTCCTTAATGTCTGAAAGGATATGACAGCCGTGATTTTATGAGGCTCTGTTTGTGGTGTGGAGCCTTGCTGTGGACTGCAGTGGGGCATGGAATCGGGCATGTGACATCGTGTGCCCAATTGGCATCATTCCTAATTTGGTGACATGGGAATTTGCCGGGCCACAAGAGGCTGCACTTCATTTAAATGGGATAATTATGTTAAGTAGATCCCTTCCTGAATTTCCTGTGTTTTTGCTGAGCTCCACCCCGGTGCACACCTCACTCATATAAAATGGGCACATGACTGTTCCACTGGCCTTCTTTAGTATAATCCTTTAAACAAGGTTTCTGTTATTAGTGCTTTGGGAATTGTTTTTGCATTAAGGATTTAAGTACTTTTGTATTTAGCATTCAGCATAGCTTTTCGACTTGTGCATACCTGCAATATTGCAGAACACTTCACTTTGCCAGGTCAGTCTTTTCAAGTTGCAGGTGACTACATTTTGAGAATGGGAGTCCCTTTGGCTGTTTTAATTGTGCTGTGTGAATTAAATGAGGGAAAGATTTCATGAGGGGGTAAAATCTTCAACAACACCTCAGGCGGGATGTGCGCATCCATCAATACCCAAAGACCCACATTTCTAGACTGGCCCTGTCCTAACTGGATACATTGAAGGAGATCTGTCTATTATATGCTAACCTACAGACAACCTGAAGGACTGGGATGGCTGTTCCCTGTGGTAGTGAAGGTCATAACATAACAGCATTATGTTTCTTTGTTCTAGGATCCTTCCAGGCAATCACAGAGAATATACTGCTGAATAAGGCAGTCTACAGTATAAAACATCATGCTTGCCAGGAAAACAGTTTCCTGACTTTCTAAATAGAAAGCAGACACCAACTGGCGAGGGCACAGAACCTTTACCAGCTGACTGGCTTCCCAAGGATCCAGGGCACTACAAATGGCTGTTTGGACATACCCCCCGCCAATGGGTACAGGAAATAATTCCATTTCATCAATTTTCAGGTGGTGTCTGGCATCAGAAACATGATGTTGCACATTTGTGGTATCCAGGAAGCTCCCATGTTGCTATTAGTCCTTTTTTCTCTCCATTAACTTTCCGTCCGAAGGAAGACTCAGTAGGGTCATTCATTGGAGAAACTCCTTGGACTCTCAGCCTGGCCAGATCTTTCCTGTTTCTCATTTCCATTTGCTGCTCCTCACCTGTAAGTGTTGCATCACCTGGTGCTCCTTGCTACCTAGATTCCTCAGACGTCTTGGATATGCTCTGGTGCTTACAATGTGTTTGAAGCAAGCTGATGTGATGTGCATGGTTCCCTGCTGCCACTTTGCCTTCTATCATTAACTTAAGAGAAACCTATAGGAAGAGAAAAGGACAAATTTGAAAGAACCCCTCTACAATGCTGTCAAAGAAGGGAGAGATTACAATACATATTGTGCATCATGCTTCTGTTGCTCAGCTTTGCCTTGTGGTAATGATTGAGAAAGTGGTAGAGAATAGGAAAAGGCAATAAATGGAGGATACTTGCTGGCTGGGTGCACCGTGCTTTCATATGCCCGGACCTGTACCCTGCATAGATTCACACACAAACAGCCCTAGTGTCATCCCCACACATTTGGAAAACAGTTTCAACATAGTGAGACCACTCTCTGTCCGGTTTCTCTCCATGTGGTTGTTTGCTGGGCAATACACACACAATTTACCAACATGTTAGAAGCTAGAAACAACACCCTGTGCCCACTCCTCCTCCCTCCTTGTGCGAGAGCATGACAAAGCATCCTGCATCCTGTTTGTGGTGGCTGTATTCCTTCACAGCACAACTTTGAACTGCTATGTTCTAGGTATTAGTGCCCCCCACTCCTGTACTGTGCCCCAAAGCTTTAGTGCATTGAAGGAGTGCGCAGGCATGGCAGAACTGGCAAAAAAGTTATCTCCATCTTTTTCATATTATCTCCCTGAAGGCACAGCAGCTGAACATTTATATTTAAGCCATGCTTTCCATGCCTCAATAGTAAAGCTGGATATAATGTTAACTCCCTGTGCTATGGGACGAGGTTCATAACTGCTCCATTTGTATTTGTCATCTGGCCTATACTTAAATCCAATGGTTCTTGTTTTTGTTTTCCTTTTGACACAGCAGCAGTGATTGGCAAATTCTGTGATGCATTGCTTTTCCCCTCTTTGATATACCTGAACTTAATAATAGGTTGTGGCAAATAGGATTTGATCTGTATATCTGCATAACCGGTACATACAAATTCCACTGCATTAATGACCAATATTTAATAATGTAAAGAGAGAGAAGGCATGTCTTCTGTAAGGATTGCTAAAGGAGTACTGCACTTTCTGTAAGCATGGAGCAATACAAGAACATGTTGTAATGATTGTTATTGCTATGAATGAATGACACTTATCTCTGAAGAGGCAAAAGTCACCTCAAATGATTTTAAGCAGTGTAGTGAAGTACTGTGCACTAGTAATAGTCCCACTAAAATTAAATCAATAATATATTTAAAACAAACAAGTTAACTGTTTAACAAATTTAAATGAGTTGTACAAATGGAATACTCAAATGGGTACTTACAGAATGTCCCATTTATCTGGCTCACAAGAAAGACCTTGGGAATTCATGAGCAACAGTGTTACTTGTCAATTATTCAGTTGTGGGATAAAAATGGTGTTCTATGATTGTCCAGCGAATGTCTCTATTTTTAGTGCCTCTTACTGGCACCACAATCCCCTCACTGAAATGCTCATGATTCATATATCGGCCTAGATAGTGAGTCTAGGTGGGTTATTTAACTAAGAAGGCTATCACAGTTGAGAGCCTAGTTGTGCTTTCATGAAACACTGATGTGTGTGTGTGTTTTCAGTTGAGGGGGGGGTGGGGAGGTCAGTGGATGGCAATCAGGAGCGGGAACCTTAACTGTAGGCCCAGCTGAGATCAGCTGACTTGGTAAGGACAGCTGACTCAAATTTGCAGCATTCTGGCCTGTTTTAAAAGCTATTAATTAATACCTTTTCCTTTTCACATTTTGTGCATGTGTCTGGTGGGTAATCTGCTTGCCATTTTTCTACTTTTCCAGAGAAATTATGTATTTGTTTTGTAAATAAATATATACCTCCTTTAATCACTACACTCCATTGTGACCAGCCACCTTTCCCTTCAGTACCCCCATTTGACTCAATCAGAAAATCCTGTTACAAGCATAATGTGTTCCTAATTATTTGATGTTAACACTCAACACATGACATACAAGTAAATTTCACCTAGAGGCAGCAGCTTGTTTTATAAATCTATTCATCTTTGTGTAAATTATCCACCTTTTTTATGCTTTCTTAATTTTTTTTTTCGTTCTGGAAAGAGAGCATGAACAGGTTCTCCTGGCAGCTTGGTGGATAGATGTACCACATGGCCATACAGACCAGGAAAGGTCCAGTTCGATCCCTCGGTCCATGCTGAGTTAACTGATTTCAGCCAAGGGTCTTGCAGGAGCACTACAATTACTTTCAGCGTCCCTGGGCCGGAGGAGGAAAATAAATGAGGGCTTTCACTCCGCCTGGCTGACACTCGCTGGCCAGGGTCATGAAAAATGGCCACCTGGCCAAGATATCAGAGGGCTATTGAAGAACAGCCCACTGGTATCATTGAAGAAGAGTGAGGAGAGAACATTGTGTGTGGTGGGGTGAGGGAGAGCGGCAGAAGAGAGCAGGATATACCTACATGTTGAAAGCTGTGAAGGACATTGAGAAGTGAAAGGTGTGAGGCCACACTAGTGGGCAGAATGGTTCGATATCAGTTTACACCTGCAGTTTGAATTTCCTGTTTGATTACACTGGTAATTCCCCAGTTGCTGGTAGATTAAAGGTGCTGTTGTGCTCACTCACACCTCAACTCGAGTAACGATCCAACATTATCAGCTACCTGAGCAGCTGTGTGACCAGTCAGTTTGGCTATTACAGCCCTGTCGTTCCCTTTTACCTCTGCACTAGAGTCAAATCTATCTGACAGAGCTCAGATCGTGCGGGGTACAAATAAAACATTTTTGTTTCTCTTATTTAAATTTTGGAAGAGAATATGAATGTAAGTAACACATTTTTATATAAAGAGAAAAACATTTCAGATTAATGTACAACATAATTGTAAAGTTTAGTTTAAATGTTAATATGATTGGAAGATTGCAGAAAACCAAAAACCAGATTCTAATGTAGTGCGGACAGTTCAAAAGCACAAAGGAGGCAGTCTGCAGGAATCCCAAAACATTTAATTTGATTGTAATTCATTGTTTGTGAAATCTAGGATTCTTTACAATTTCCACACCTGTAAGGAGTTAAAATATTTTACAAAATAAATAAAGTGCAACTAGTCTTTGTATTCAATATTTTTTGATAAAATATGACGTGCTGTGTTCAGCATTGAGAATTCAAAGTCTTGCCACTATATGGAATTACTTGATGTAAATGACAGGGTAATAAATGGGAAGATTATGTGCACCTCATTCACAGCCTTTTCCTTTTGCCAGAGATGAAGAAAATGGTTGACCAGTTAGAGGGTTCACAACTAACCACTTTAGACATTGTAGGGGTGATTTTAAACCCAAGTGGGTTGGAGTTGAAAATAGTTGTTTTTTTGGGTCGCGACTGCAACCTGGTTTTATTTCTGGGTTTAATGTCGGCGGGGAAAAGTGCAGGCTTCCCGCTGGGAATGCAAAGTCTGAAAATTTTGCGGTTGCGACCCAAAAAAACAACTATTTTCAACTCGCACCCGCTCCCAACCCACCCGTTCTTGGGGTTTAAAATCACCCCCTGTGTGGCCTTTGGAAAAGTTTAAACAGTGGCCAAGGACAGGGTATTTCACCACTATAGTGCAAACAGGATGTCACAGGGACATTATTCAAGTTAAAAACAAACGCATCAGATATTTGCTACTGCAGTAAGAAACTACTGTAAGGAAAATGTCACAAGTCCATGAACCATGCTTGATCTTTGTAGAAATTCCCTCAGTTAGAAGTTAAAGGCCTACACAAGAACACATGAGACGTCGGGATGAGAAAAGTTGCTTAATCTCTTGTACAATGACTCTCTGTCAGTGTCTATTTGTAATTTAAAGAACCCCAATGTTTTTACCTCTTACCTTGGCTGGTAGATTATTCCAAATATTTACTAGAGTAAAGAAGACTCTCCAATATATTTGTTTTAAATTTCCTTTCCACTCATTTCCATGTATATCTGTTGGGTTTACTTTCTTGATCTTCTTTGAAATAATGATTGGAACATAGGAACAGGAGTAGGCCATTCAGCCCCTCGGGCCTGCTCCACCATTCAATTTGGTCATGGCTGATCTGTACTTCAACTCCATTTTCCTGCCTAAGTTCCGTACCCCTTGATACCTTTACCTCACAAAAATAGTCTAGTCTATCTAAATAATTTTATAATTCAGTGAGGTCTCCCCTTAACAGCATTCTGTTCAGACAGTAAGGGGGTGAGATTGATCTTGGCAATAGAGCAAAACGGGCGATAGTGAATCGGCCGCCCATTTTACACCCAGCCTGATTTTTCTTTTCTATTGTGCTAATGTTTTTCCATAGCTCGTCCCCAGTACACTTGGGATCAGTCTTGATGCCTGGTTCTGTTATCTTTCTAATATATCTTCGGTGGTGGTGGAAACAAAACTGAACACAGTATTCCAAGTGTGGTTTGACGAGCTTTTTGAAAAGCCTTAGCATTATCTTTGCAGCCTTAGGGTCTTAAATTAGTTATTGCTCGAAAATGGGGTGGGGGTGTAAATGGTCAGTGCGCCTGTTCACGTAGGCTCAGGGCTTGGACCTGTGCCTGCTAATCATGAAGTAAGCAAATTGCCAGCACTACTTACACTCTTCATTGGCTGCTCGCCTTACGGGGGAGGGCGGAAAATCGGATGTCATTGGTGTCAGTTAAAGGCAGCCAGCACCTCTTAAAGGGGAGGTGCATTGTGGCTGTAATCAGCTTCATTCTGAACAGCACTGAAATGGCAGGCAGAAGAGATGCTGGAAGGGCTCCCCTGCTTTTCAGATGCAGCTCTGGAGGTGCTGGTGGAGGGGGTTGGCAGGAGGAGGGACTGCATCTTATCACCCAGCGGCAAGACGATATCCTGGCTAGATTCATGGCAATGGTGGGCAGGGGTGACAGAGCAGGTCAGTGCCATAAGTATTGCTTCAAGGATCTGGCTCAGAAAAAAAAGGGCTTCTAATGTAAGACTCCTAACTTATAGCTCTCATTACTCTCTGCTTAGCCCTGCATTACCTGTCGCCTCAACACTCACAATCCTTCCCTCCCCGCTTCCTACCATTCTTCTCCAATCACTACAGCTCACTTCACTCCACCTCCTTCTGCTGTTACTGCAGCACTCTGCTCCTGCTACCGTCTTCATTAAATTTCCCTCATCTTCTCACACCTGTGCCACCTTTCACACACCAGCAACACTATTCTACCCTGACATGCAATAACAGGCAGCAGGCACCCACAAGAGGAGGCCAAGCATCTATATACCTCCTGTCCCCACTGCAAGAGCCCATTGTGGAAATTGTGAGCAGTGGGTGTGTTAGGAGCGTGACTTCTGGAGAGGCTGAAGGACATGTCCCTCAGAGGTTTTGGCTATCTCACCCTCTTTCCCTTCTCACTGAAATCTCACACACGACGCATTACAAGTCATTCCTCTGTCTCTGCTTACCCTTGCCACTAACTGCTAACCCATGTCCCTCTCTTCCCTTTCAGATCCTGAAACTCTAGAAAGCACCCTAGAAAGTGGAAGAGGAGGACACCCTTCTAGAAGATCCAGCATCACTGAGCCTTACCCAAGCAAGCGCCAGCCCAGAGGTTGGCACTCAGCGTAATTTAGAGGCTAGAGAATAGAGATCTGCACTGGGAGATTCACCGGGCACAAGGAGCAATGGCAGGTGGATAGGATGCCCCAGGAAGCATATCGCTGGAGGGCGATGGAGCACCTTAGCCCTGCTGCAATGGGTGGAGATGCAGATCTTCAGGACCCAACTTACGGAAGAGATCTGTTGGCTATACAGTATGAACTTCTAAATGCACTGGGCAACCTGTTAGTGAGCTTCCGCACAGTGACAGAGTGCATGGAGGAGTCCAGCTCCAACTTGTGCGGGATTTTTGTGCACAGCATCCAGGCCATGCAGTCAACATGAAGCAAGTCGTCAGCTCTTTGAACACTCCATTGGGACCCATGATGATGGAGACTTAGATGGCAGCTCTGATAGCTTTGACAGAAGCTCAGACTGCTGCCATATTGGCTCTGTGCTCCAGCATATCCTCTGGCTTTCAAAGCATGAGGGACTTTGAAAGCATCTCATCACTCCTGCACTCCGTTCTTGCGCAGAGCAGTGGGTGTGCTGAGATGCAGCCCCACGAGAGTGGCATTGGCTCCATGCGAGAGGAAGGTGATGCCCTCTCTCAGGATGACAGCACGCTGGTTCCCTTGCCACACTCTCAAGCAATGCCCCTTTTTGGTGCAAGCCAGCCAGCCAGCTGGGCCTGACTGCCTCGGCCTCTGCTGAGATTCTACAGACTGCAGTTGGGCCCTCTAGGGCCAGCGCTAATCAAGACTGCCACCAAAGACATCTCAGGAGTTGTCAATGGAAGTTCCGCAGATTTCTACCTCCCTTACTGTAGCAACTGGGGATGCACCTCCTCGGAGCACTAGAATAGATAAGTGAGCACACTGGGGCTTTGCACAAAGGTGATTTTTAGTTTTCATATGTTCAGTATAAGCAATTGTCAAATGAAGAGTGATGAAGTATCTTGGTATAGTAAACATTTTTTCCTTGGGTTGCTGTTGGTCTTGATATTCTTAGCGTTGTAAGGGCAACACCCATGAAGTTGGACTATATGAGGATTCAGGTGGTAGTTGTGAGGACTGGGTTAGATGGATGGATGGACTGTTGATGCATTGAGGAGGGGAGGGAACATTCATGAGAATCTCTCATCAATGAGTTACTGCCCGAGAGCAGCATTACATACAGTGTGGCCTTTCATCAGGGCTCTTAAGTCTCTCAAAACAATAGCATCAACCCGTAAACATTTATTTAAAAAGAGAAGTTCCACAAAATCTTGGTCCTGATACAGAGTTATGCAATCTCTCTTTTGTTCTAGTCATACAAGAAATGGTACAAATTAAAACACGATCA
This sequence comes from Heptranchias perlo, assembly GCF_035084215.1. Classification (NCBI taxonomy): domain Eukaryota; kingdom Metazoa; phylum Chordata; class Chondrichthyes; order Hexanchiformes; family Hexanchidae; genus Heptranchias; species Heptranchias perlo. The sequence goes on from NC_090350.1 coordinate 23,688,817, forward strand.
AGTCTATGGAATGGAGCTTGAACCCACAACCTTCTGACTCAGACACAAAAGCGCTATCATTGAGCCAAGGCAGCTACCTAACTGCATATTTCACTAACTTTCTTTCACGTATCTCTCATGAAACTGTCAGCTCTACCATGTATATACTCTATATCTGCTCTGACCATAGGACCATATCCAGCCTCAGATTCATGCTAATTACCTGCACCAGAAAAAAATCTTATTCCCAAAGGTCTGCTGTCAATTTCCAATAGATCATTGTGTCAAAATATCAAATGAATACAGAATTAAATCAATATGGAAATAAGTTGAATGAACAGGAGAAAAATGTATAAGCTGCTGTCTGTCTCTAGGGTGAAGCAATCGCAAGGTGTCTACCAGCTCTTGTTTCTCCCTAAGCCATAAGTGCATTGTGTTACTTTGCATGAAAAATTGCATAATATTATCCATGAAAGAATTCAGAATGGTGTTTAAATAACCATTGACTATTTGTGGGGCATTGGCAACTGGGGCAGAATCAGAATCAATCCTTCAAAGATAGATACACAGCACTACCATTTGAGCATACATACATATAATTGTAAAATCATCTGTGTCTTGCCTTCCATTAACTACCATAAACCTGCCTTGGGGGGCAGAAGGGGAGTCTGCCACCTGATGCTTTAATTGAAATGACATTTTTTTATTAAAAGGAATTGCAGTGCCCCTTGCATTAGTGAAGGAGGAAGAAAAGCAGACCTGTCCCCTCCAATCTCATTTACGTTCCGAGATGCTGCTTCAGTAAGAGGCATTTCCTGCAGTGTCGCTGGATTAGACTTAGGTTTCTTAACACGGCAGGAGACTTTGGAATACTCCACAGGAGGTGTTAGATCAAAATAGCATAAAATTCTACTGCCTTGCCTTAATTCAACAATCTTTAAGCGTTGGTCTATAATTGAAATCAACTACAGGGAAGACGACTAGTTAAACATTTAAGAAAAATAAATACATATGCAGGGCTTCTCTCAATCATAAATTACTAAAAGAGGTAGTTTATGTTGTTTCTTCTGGTGTTTTACTGAAGTTACAATGGAAGATCGGGAGAAACCCCTCGGAAATCCTCCCCCATTGTATATTATATATAATCTCATAAATTTTCTAACTTTGAAAATCAAACAAACTCCAGCTCTGAGGAAAGAAACAGGGAAAGTGCCAGCCTCTGGCTCACACTCTCCCATCTCTCTCCAGAACAAGCCATCCAATTATAATTGTTCAAATCAGTTCTTTCATTGTGCCACCCCTTCAGAAAACAACCTCCTCTCACCCCCTCCTCCCAGTAGAGACATATCTTAGGTGCCTGGGCTTTTCCTTCATCCTTGTACAGTTCACAAGATTTCTTGCCAGTTTTGACTCTCTCTTTCTTCCTTATTTCTAGATCTCTCCAGAAAACCACTGGCTTAAAAGATGCACATTACAATAGATGTAAATAACTATTTACTATCTAAAAAGTAGCTTGGGACTTGGTAACAATTTGGGACAGCATATTGTTAAGATTTTTTATATTCTAAGATTATATCAAAACTTTGATTACCATCTTCACTGCTCCTTTCTTATTTTATGATTGTAGATTTTAGCCTGTACAATAACAATACCATACTGACATATTTTATTCTCTAATGTCTCTAACTGGGATTTAATCTATATCATTGTAAACTGAAAGCCAAAACACTCCACATAGATGTTGACCATAGAATGACATCTGTTGAATAATACTACAGTTATGGTGTTTTCAAAACAGCCATATTATTGCAAGCAATTATATTACAGACATTTTATTGTCTTCAGTGTGCTGTCTTCCAAATAAGTTTACATTGTGCCCGGCAGTAAGAAAATAAATAATAGAAGCTTAAAATAGAATTGTTGAGTATTTATGACTTTCATATTTTTAAATTGAAATAATTATTAACGAGTGTTAAGAGCACTTTAAAGAACATAGCAAAATTACAGGTAAGCAACAACAAGCATTTATATAGTGCCTTTAACGTAGCAAAACGTCCGAAGGTGCTTCATAGGAGCATAATCAGACAAAATTTGACGCTGAGCCACTGAAGAGATATTAGAACTGGTGACTAGAAACCTGGGCAAAGAGGTAAGTTTTAAGGAGCGTCTTAAAGGGGGAAAGAGAGGTAGAAAGGCGGAGAGGCAGAGAGGTTTAGGGAGGGAATTTCAAAGTTTAGGGCCTAGGCAGCTGAAGGCATGGCCATCAATGGTGAGCGATGAAAACACAGGATGCGCAAGAGGCCAGAATTGGCCTTACTTTAATGATGCAGTTTTAACCCTTCACAGACTTGAGCACATTATCTATGTGCAAACTTCAATGCAGTACTGAGGGACTGTTATATTGTCAAAGGCACCGTCTGTTGGATGAAACGTTAATCTGCCTGCACAGAGATACATAAAAGATCCTATGGTGTTATTCAAAGAACAGCAGAGAGTTCTCCTGGTGTCCTGCATATCTTATCCATCACCAAAAGCACTTATTCTCACCCCTAACACATTGTTTGCCTGTAGCCAACCTCAGTCTCTTTGCCTTTGGAAATCTCATCCACACTTTTGTCATCTCTACACTTAATTATTCCAATGGCTTAATAAACTTCAACTTTCATGAACTCCACCTTGTCTAAATCTCAGTTGCCCATATCCTATTCCACACTAAGTCTCGCTTACCCATTGCCCCGGCCTGCACTAGTTCACTGTCACGAACGGTATTAAATTTTAAATCCTCATTATTGTCTTTAAATCCCACGACGGCCTTGTCCGACTCTATTTCTGCAGCCTCCTCAAGCCTTGTAGCCCCTCCGACACCTTTCGATTTTCTGATTCTGGCCTTTCCTGCAATCCCCCCATTGACCTGCACATTTTTGGAATTTAAGTTCCTTTTCTCCATTTACTACCTCCCTGTCCCAATCAATGAATAGGTAACTAAAATCTCCTCGAGCAATAATTCTGTTATTCCTATTTATCTGCCTGTTCTAGCTACAGATTTTCTCTTGCGGTTCCCTCCCACAATTAGGGGATCTGTCGTACCACTGTACTAATGTAACAATCCCCTTTTTTATCTTTAATCTCTAACCATATTGATTCTGGTCCCCTTTTTTGGGTATATCAGTTCTCTATACAGCATTTATTCCTTCTTTCACTAATAGTGCTACTCCTTCTCCTCCTTTCTTACCTATTCTGTCCCTCCCAAAAATATCAAAACCAGAAAATGTTTATTTTCCACTCCTGACCAGCTTGCAGCCAAGTTGTTTCAGTGCTATTAAATCCATACCTTCCCGTGACATAATTGTTTTGAATTTTTTTTTTGACCAAGCTTTCAGTCACCCCTTGAGATCTCTCCCTCCATGGCTTGCCATCTATTCCCTTATTTCCATTAGTTTCCATTAGTGGAGCACTTTGGGACTGTTTTTTTATATTAGAGAAGAGCCACGTGGCTGCAAATTATTGTTGTTGTACTGGCCAATAGTCCTTGCTCAGCCAACACCAGCAAAAACAGAATATCTGGTCATTCATTTGTTTGCTCTTTGTGGGACCTTGCTGTGTATAAATTGGCTGCTGCATTTACCTATGTAATAGTAGCTGCATTTGAAAAGTGATCTATTGGTTGTAAAGCACTTTGGGATGTCTTGAGGACATTGTAAGGCACTATATAAATGCAAGTTCATTCTTCTCATTACATGCAATTATTTTTCATTAATCTAATACATTTTCTTAGAAATTGATATTTCAGACATCAGATGGATCAGGGAGTTAAATTATCTTTACACCTCTGCGACTTAAGTTTGAATCTGACCCACAATGATGGGGTAGAGATCTCCTCTGTTTGCCTGCTGTAAAGGTCCCACACAAAATGAATTTGGGCAGTCTCAATATAGTTTGTACCAACCCAACAGGGGTCATAGATACAAGATTAAGTGTAAGATTTAGAACAAAGAGTAGGAGAAACTTCTTTACTTGGAGAGTTGTGGTGCTCTGCAATTCACTTCCAGGGTTAGTGGTTGAGGCAGAAACTATGTCAATATTCAACATTAGATTGAATAGGTGGATGAAGGGTTGGTAAATGTGATTAGAACTCTTTGCTCGAATAGAGGGCAAATGTTGACATGGACTGGTTGGGCAGAATGGCCTGCTTCTGTGTTGTAACTTCTATGTATTTCTATGTAACAGCACAAGGCAACCCATAATTCAGCATAAACTTGCATTCAATTGGTTGTCTTAAGGACACGGTGTGAGAAATGGAAACATTTTCAATGATGCTTTAGGGGATGCTAATCCAAGGTTGGGTTAAAGCAGAGTAGAGGAAGTTTTACAGTGCAGCTGGCTTATACTGTGTCTGACCTGGGAATGTTCAATGCTGACATTGAATTCCAAGAATGGTAAAACATTTCATTTCAAAGGACAGAGTCTCTCAATTGATGGATGCGAAAAATTATCACAAAATAAGATGTTAGTATTTGAAGATTTAGACTTTTGAAAATGTTCATTTAATTCATCAAAAATCCAAGCATATGTTATCTGGAGTTTTCAGCAAAAGGGATCCACATGTTGTGAACCTACTATCCTGAACTGTCAGACCCATAGCTTTTTCAGACAAATCAGCAGCTATATTTTCTTTTGAACTCAATCCCAGTTTCTGTCTCTCTCTTTCTCTTTTATTTGTTGTATTTTTCTGTATTTCTCTTTCACTTTCATCCATTTGTTTCTCTGATCAACAAGAATGCAATTATGCTTCTTATTGGCTCTCTCAGTTTTCTCTATGGTGTGCAGTATATCCATTAACACTTGTTAGAATTGTGGTGTACTACCACATAGACCAACTGCTGCCTTAGCCATGGACCCTCTTGGATATCTTCTGGTAACATTATTAGAATCAATAGTTCCTCAATATGCCAAAAATATACATTTTATTATTTGAACTGGTTCAACATGACCCTGAGAGAGTAATTATAACCTTTTGTATCCCATACAATATTGCTGTGTCTTGCGGAATTAAACTTGACCTAGATTGTGGGTAGTGAGAACAATTGGGATGCTGATTTACAAGCTGCATTAAGTCATGAATCTGTGGCTGGTTGCACTGTATGAAATGTCTTCACGTAAGAGTTTCTTTTAACCTAGTAGTAGGCCAGATCTGGATTTAATTACCAATATTCCAATGAAAGCCCAAAGCATCTAATCTATTTGGGTATCATTCTGTGAACTTCTTCATCATTTGGTTGTTCAACCAATAAATACCAGTGAAAACATTGGCAAGGAAAATATGAGAACTCTCAGATGATAAAAATAGCAAATATAATAAACGTTGCTCTTCTTTAGTTCAGAGTAATTTACATTAAAGAAAAACATGTGGACACTATACAGTTGAATTTGTTTTTTTGCTAAACTTGTTTCTGCATTTTGCCTGAGTCATCGGGATTCTGGAGTTATGATCAATAGTAGCTGTCTCACACCTGAGGCAAAGCAAATGTTTTCTACCTTCTATCTGGCTGAGCAGAGGTTTTCGTTGGATCCAAAAAACGGTTTGTCGGTTTGTTGAGAAAGCTGTGCATAAAGAAAGGATGAGGTCACTGGTTTTTGGAATTATTTTGGAATATCAGTCAAACAAGATCAATTATTAACACAATTTTTGCCCACAGAATGTTAGACATGTGAAATAGATTCCCAACAAAAGCAATTAATACTGTTCTATTTCATCCTTTCAGAAAGGAATTGGATAAATACTGCTGAAGGTCATAAGGATAAATTTTGACACTGAATGGAATGGTTCATATACTATTGGGAGAAAAGCTGTTTTTTCTGTGGGATGCAACTGGACAGAGTTAAGAATCATAGATTGTAAATTTGTTTTGATGCTTTGGAGCTTTTCTTCAATATGTTTGTCAGTAGGGGAGAAATTTTAGAGAGTTTTACGTTCATGGTAATTTACCTCAGCAATTGATTGGCTTGGGAAAATTCGGCAATATGGAAAATCAAATATGGTCCACTGAAAGAATGGGCTTAATGTGTCAAATAATTCAGATCCATATTTTCTTGAAGGATCGGTGAAATCAATCAGGCTGACCATGTTTTTGGTCATTCATTCAAGCTTTGTCTCAGATGCATCCAGATGAGGAGCTAAACTATCAAAGGCCTCTGATTGAACTTGGTGGAATTTCTGTTTCTATATTAGGCTCTCTTACACTTGCTTTCTCTGTATTGGCCTTTGTGTGACCTGGGGGCCTCTTGCTGCTCTTTAGCACCGTCTGATGGTGCTGTGCTCCGAAAATGAGGAACACCAGGGGGAGGATGGATGTCTGATTGATTGCTGTCCCAAAGGTTGCTAGGATGTGCCTAGCTTTGGGAAGTTGACTGTGCTGCTCCCTGTCAGGTTGCCTTCTTTTTCTCTCTTGAACTAGAGATGTAAATACAGACAAGGATCTTGTATGATTTAACGGATATTTTGGCATTGCCTCAAAAAGGGTTGGGGGGGGGTGGTGGTGGGGAGGGCTTTCTGAAGCAGTTTAGATTGCTGCAGAGCTTCCTGTTGTGTAGTTAACAAAGATACAGTGCAGTTGTTGAGTTTATGAGGAAATCTACGTTTCTAAACACTGCAAGAGTACAGTGGCCATGTGTGGCTATAATACTGTTTGTGTTTACTGTGGATTTAAGATTTTTGTTTAAAAAGGACCTTGAATTTCCTGAATTATTTTATTATGGTAATACAAACAATTTTTAATGTATGAAAATGATAATTTAAAGCAGTAGTTTCATCAGATATTGAAAAAATGAAGAATAGTTAATAAACAATTTCAGATAATAATTGTTTTGCCCCAGTGTTCAGTCCATAATTGCTTTATGCCAACTGTTACTTTCTGGTCAACAATTATGGATTAACAATTGGCAGACTCACAATGGTTATGTCACAGTCACTTGTCTTAGGTGGTGGTGGGCAAAACGGACGGTGATGGGCAAAACATGCGGTATCGCATCGGATGCACATTATACACCCGCCTCGATATTGAGTTCCATTGAAGTGAATGGACTGGAATATCGGGGCGGGCATATAACGGTCCAACTATGCAATGCCACCTGTTTTTGCTCTACCGCCCAAGACGATTTTCAGAAATCTTCAGTAAGACTTTGGGACCGATATTAGGAGGGAGGTGGGTTGGCAGCAGGGGGTCAACTGGGCATGTGGGTAACGCAGCCATTGAAATCGGGGTGCTCCGTACGTGATTGCAGCCTAATTGAATGTACTTACGCGTGCTTCCGGGTTTCCCGTTCCAGACCTGCGCAGTGGGCGTACTGCGCACCCGCATCACAGGCTGTCAGCAGGAGGAGCCCTATTTAAAGGGGCAGTCCTCCAATGCTCCTCCTGCAGCAAAGAACCAAAATAATAGAATGGAGCAGGCCAGAGGCAAGGCCGCTCCAAGGTTTTCTGACTCCTCACTCCAGGTGCTGCTCGATGTGGTGAGGAGTAGGAGGGAAACGTTTTTCCCGTCTGATGGGAGGAGGTGGCCTCCCTCTTCCACCAAGAAGGCCTGGCTCGAGGTGGCAGAGGAGGTCAGCAGCAGCAGCAATGTCGGCCGAACCTGGGTCCAGTGCAGGAAGCGCTTTAATGACCTAACCAGGTCAGCCAAAGTGACTATACTTACGCATTCTCCCTCACACCGTCTTCCACATCACCTCCACCACCACACAACTCCTTCTGCACCGCCATCACAACGCTCTCGCATCACTCCTCACATCCACTCAACTATCATCCTCTCCATACCTGCACTTACTCACCGCCCCAGTTCCCATTCGAACACTACCACGCAACCCAATCCTCATACACTCTCATGGCTATGTCTCACACGCACCCTCCCATGCATCTCCCTCACAGTCACCCCCACCCACACCAATGCATGCAGCGGGTCACTATGCAACCATCACTCAATCACGCCTCTCTGTGTTTTACCTTGATAGATTCACCTGAGGAAGGAGGAAGCCTCCGAAAGCTTGTGGATTTTAAAATAAAATTGTTGGACTATAACTTGGTGTTGTAAAGTTGTTTACAATTCTCAACCCCAGTCCATCACCGGCATCTCCACATCATGCCTTGATAGAAGAAGAGATGCCAGAACGCCCGGGAGAGGGCAAGGACAGGAGAGGGCCCGCCACACCAGGTGGTCCTAACGGACGGGGAGCAGCAGGCAATGGAAATAAGCCACACGCTGGAGTGCCTGTCTGTGGTGGATGCCGAGACCGGGAATGCACAAACGGCTGGTGACAGAAATCTAACACTCAGCATTTGTGACAGCGAATGATCTTAACATCACTTGGCATCTGCAGCACCTCAACATCTGTCCACATGTTTAATATTGTTTTCTGTTCTCTCGCAGGGCCATCTGCGACCACGTAACTGCGGAGGGCGATTCCTCAGAGGACCTGTCGGCCTCTGAGGGGGCATCGTCACATCTGAGCCAGCCATCCACCAGCGCAGATACACACACCTCAGTGGGTCCCTGTCCTCAGTTAGTTGGGCTTGCACACGGTGAGTCACCACGCACATGAGAACACGAGCAGACCTTGGTGGCAGGGGCAGCCGTGGAGAGTCCGCGTCGGTGGGAGCACTCTTCTCCAGGCTCTGCTCAGCTGGACCCAGATGCTGAACCCTGGGGGCCAGCCATGAAAAGGAGAGTCATCGAGGGCCAGCAGTACAATGCCGAGGTACTGGAACAGTTGCCACGCGCACTCTCCACAATCGCGCAGAGGATGGAGGAGTCCAACTCCTGCATGAGTGGAATACTGTCATAGGGACGTGAAGGCATCTCTGAGATAGTGTCGCGGGTAGGTGCGGGAATGTCTGCGGTGGAGGAAAGGCTAGCCTCCATCGAGCTTCAAGCACAGCGCAACAATGAGTCCATTCAGGCCCTGACAACGGCCATTCGGATTCAGGGTGAGCAACATTCTGCCGCCTTAAACAGGCTGACAGATACATTACAACTGGCCTTCCAAGGCTTCACACAAGTCCTCCAAACTGTCGGCCAGCAGGGTGGAACGAGTGATGTGAGCCTGGCCCAGGAGAGGGACGATGGTGAAAGGGGAGATGGAAATGGGAACGCCACTCAAAGCGCTCCCACGTCTCACCCGTTGCCCCCCTCTCGACCAATACCCGCAATGCTGCCTCCTCTCCAGTTGGCCACGTCTGCCCCTCACGGGCACCGAAACCCAGAGGGCAACCGCGCAAAGCATCTCATTGGTCAGGGCATGGACAAGACCAACCAGCCACTACCTCTGCTAAAGCCACAGGGGTAGCACCTCATCGGGGTTCCCGAAAACATAAGGCTAAGGTTTTGTGAGCACAAAGGGGATGCACAAGGGTGTATGACAGAATGTCATGTTTTTGATTTAGTTTTGTTTGTTTTGCCATGCACATTAAAATTTGTTATCACCACGACTGCCAGGTCTTTGCAAATCTTGTCTGGTTTGTGCAATAATTCCCTTTCCTGAGGATCACCATGAAGACCCACACCTGATGCCACCCATTGTGTCACTGCAGAGTGGGTGTAGGTGTATTTGCAGGGCTCTTTTGTGCAGACGACTGAGAGATGCCAGCGATGTCCCCGGTGGCACCTTGGAAGGATCCGGAGGAGAAGTTGTTGAGGGCAGTGGTGACTCTGACAGCGACAGGTAAGAAGATGGTGCTCGGGCAGCCGGGAGCAGCTCGGCATGATGTCCATCTCGACATGATGTCGGCTGCAGATGTCCACGACTACATGTCAAGTGACTCTGAGCCTCTGTGACTGCTCCTCAGAGAGGTCCAGGAAGCTGAGCCTTGGTCTGTAGACCCTGTGGCGAGGGTAGTGCCTTCTTTGATGCATCTCTCTCTGCGGTTGCTCTCCCTCCTGCTGTGCAGGTGGATGTGTCACAGCACTGTGTTGTGGAGCTCCACGTGTCAAGAGGTGGACGGCGTGGCCAGCGAGGCTGGTGATGCTGTTCGTCCTCCAATGAAGTTATGACTGCAGCTATGGCGGCCCCCATCCACAAGATGTACGTTTGAGGGGGTCCGCAAGGTAGGTAAATGTGTCTGCACACCAAAGTTGAGGTTCCAAGTTTGTGAATTTTAGTGTTAGGAGGAGGGTGGTTCAGGCCAAACTTTGTCCAAAGTGATCGAGTGGCCTCCTGCAATGAGTGAGGGTCTCCCCCCGCCACCTGTCAAATGGACCTTTGCAGCTGCCACAGGCTGGTGGTTGCAACACGTCTGTTTCAACTGGGAGTATTTCCCCCAGTACGGGAAACACGCTAAGTTGAGATGAAAATCCCACCCCTCCTAAAATATCCTCCCAATCAGGTCTGCAAACGACCTGAACTATCACATTAATTGGTTTAAGTGGCATCCTGCCAGCTTTAATTGCTGGCGGGAGTCCCGCATGCGGGGGCTGCGCCCGCATCTAAGCGCGTCACTGGGGAACACAGAAGTGGACGGGTTGGAGCCGGGCTCTGGACCCGCCCCGGGAATCCCGAATTTAAGCAGCACCTCCCCCCCCGCCATGAACGCACCCTTTCGAACATCTGAAAATCGACCTCAATGACACCAATGCTCTCCTGTCAGGCATTCCATTCTCCACCCTCCATGGAATTCCCAGACCAATTCATACCAACCATGACAATCAGCAGCTGATAACAAAATTATGTAAAACTGCCTCAGTACCTCCAAAGTAATATATCTATCTTTGTTTATATAAAAGTTTTGAGAGCACCCATCACACTTCAAAGTGTCAAAAGTAAAAAGGTTGATCACTAGTTATCGTTGTTAATTAAGCAGTTTACTGATTGACCTGCAGCCAGAAATTTACAAACAACTGGCAATTAAACTCACCGATGGCAATTAACTCTAATTGATCTCAGGTTTGTTCTTATTCACAGAAATTGGTCTTGGTGGCCTTAAAAGGGACAAGCTAGCTTCAACATAGCTCCACAATCACAACAGAACAATACATTGTGAACTACATAGTAGAATGCTGTTATAAAATGGTATAACATCCAACCTATGATGTGCAATGCCACAGGAGAGCTGTTGCTATATTATAAAAACAGTGATATCAGAGCAGCAATCTCATCACAGGGTTCAGATGATTGGTAAGGCTTCACTCTATTGGTTCATTGCGTTAGCTCAATCCCTTAATCATCTACAGTATCAGATTTATACTAAGTTCTTAATTTCTTGAAAGTTCTGCATTACATTTATTTCTTCATTATTCCTTCCTGATTTAATGCACCCCACATACAATTTTTTCATGCCCAATACAAAAGTCTGCTCATAAAGGTAAACTTTCACCTCTGAGCAACTGGAAACATGATGTTACGCATGAAGTAATCGAAGAGAGTGTACCCTGGGTGAACAATGAATCCTTTTATTGTAATTGGAAAGTTTGGAGGAATTCGCTACACCTGACATCACTCCAGAAGACAGATAACATCAATGATGCCTGGCACTTTCTGTAACAGACTAAACCATGAAACATGTTTTCTTTGCTGAGAGTTACTTATAAAAGCAGCAATATAAGTGAGATATTGAATCCAATCTAATACGTCATGCATAATTCTGGAGCCAGTTCATGAAGGATTAAACAGACAGGCCCAGTCAGATGACATCCTTCAAAAGTTCCTTGCAGAACTTGGGATAAAACAAATACTTTTCACTAAAAGAAAACAGTTTAATTCCTCAGTGAAGCAACAAAATACAGTCTGCAGGATTTACAGTTGTGTACCTCCCCTGTCAGTCAAAACTAAACTGGTGATGTTTGAAGTGTAGGATCTTTCTATTCATAGTACCCTTTGAAGACAAGCTTGGGCAACACGCAGTGTTTCATGCCAATTTTAAATATGCCAAGGTAAATGTTCCTCTGAATACTGATGGATTTTCTGATGCCACTTTTCTGCCAGATGCACCCGTGGGAGTTTCTAAATAAGGTGATAAAGGTGTGCTGATGTCATATGGCTCAATTCTATCATGATCACTTGATTTAGACTGGATGTTAATCACACCATTGGCGTCCAGCATTGCTAGTCTACAGAAAAGGCAGAAGTACATTTAAAAGGCCACAACAGGCTTTGCATACTGTACATGCTCCCTTCATCAATGTCATCATCTATACCAACAGGAAAGGATTCCACTGTCATTGTGCAATGTGCAGCTCATTACAACCAGCAGCACTGCATAATGCAAGTTAATGCTTACTTTCCTGGCAGCTGCCTCTCTACTTTGCTATCTCCTACACTCTGTTCTAACTCTTTCCAGGATTTCAAACAGTTGCTCCATGTTGTGGGTGAGACAGAATAGGTCAGAATGGGGTCCCACTGGTAGCATTTCTCACATTACTTATTTTGGCTGTATTCTCCTTCAAAAAGAATGGAAAAAATTAGAATAACCTTTGGGTACCATGACAGTCTGAAAAACAGATAAGAACAAGTAACCCATAATGGGTCTGATGCGGTGATTGCGTGCAAGTCTGTGTAGGAAGGAATACTTTGAGGTGATGGACTGGGGGTGTAAAGAGCATTGTGCTGCATCCTGGGCATTGGTGGTTAGCAAATCACTCACTTTCACACAGAGTGATGGGAGGTCACAAAGCACGTCACAGAGGCGTAATCAAAAAATAGACTTAGTTGATTGGGATGGCTGTTGGTTGTCACACTTGCCCCACTTTCGCGTTCACAACAAACTGACTCCATTGTGAATCACCTCCTCTAAGAGGAGATTAATTTCCTTTTTTGCTTTGGTTTTTAATATTGGTCTCTGCCACGTCTCCCTGTTTTTATATTGATGCTAGCCATGTGAGTTCCCTAATATACATGCTGTGATTAATTTACACTGAACTTACAATGCTTTGTTGAATGGTTAGCTCAGCTTTCCATCAAAAGAACAAAATAATACATACTTCCTTTCTCCCTTTTCTGTCAATTTTTTTCTTCACCCCATCTCTGCCGAAGGTGTTGCCTTCTTGCTGGGATATAGTTCCATGGTCACTGTTTGACCTCAAACAGCTCGAACAAATGGGCATTCTTCATTTGTGACCCTGAACGGTGAGTGATGGCAGACTATTTGACTGTCGGGCCACTCAGCCTAATCCCGGTCTCAACTGATGTCCAAGACTGCACTCCTAGCAAGGGCCACTGGATAGTGATCCGCAGAAGGAATCCTCACCGATTTTCCCCTGGCTGAGATGAGGCAACTCAGCACGTACTGAGGGTGGAATCTGGGATCTCCCTGGCTGCATGGCTCAGCTATGTATGGTTTTAATCAGCTGAGCTACCAGTGAAGCCCTGCCAGATAATATGTAATCAGGAATTTGTATAGCGTTGGGCATACAACATACTTAAAATGGCAAGTTAACACAGGTGGACAAAAATTAAAGCGAGAGCTCTCCAATTGATATGGATTTATAAAGCTGTCCTAATACTGTCCTTGACACCATATCGTCTTCTAAAAGGACTGTTAGGGAGAGGAAACACAGTAGCACTGGTTCATTTTGACTGATAGTTTATTATAGGTATTTAGTACCAATATTTCCCTAAATTAATTTTAGCAGGTTATTTTTTTGGAGATGTAAATTAAATTTGTCATTAGCTAAATTACCAATATTTGGATGTGTATGAGGGTGAAGAGATGTTAATTACAGGTCAATTGGAATCTATTGATGGTCCAGAAATGATGGATTGATTTAAAAAAATATATCAGTCCTTGTATCCCATCCTATGCCCCTCCCCCTTCCTTTCCCCCAAGGCAGGTTTCTATGCAGCTCTGTGCAAGGTCGGCCAGTCCATAACCTTGTCACTTTCTGAGCGGAAGATCATGTCTGCGGAAGGTCTGTGGGCTCATAGCCAACTCTGTGACAAGAACACATCATAGCTGCAGTCCTGTACCAAATGTCCGAGTGTGAAAAATGAATCTCATGCAGTGCACTAGATTCCCTGCTAACAATAATTGGAATCGGAAAGTTTAATTGCAGACATTTTATTGAATTGTATGGTCTCTGAGGTGTCAGGAGTTTCTGTCTTGCAAGCCAATGACTCCTGTTGGCAAAAAAGTCAGATGTTAGTATGCTAATATTGCCATGGGATAGCCATGGGGTTGATATTGATGTTTGGGAAGCGGTAGCTTTGTTACTATCAAAATGGACCAGAAAATCTATTTCGCTAACAGCTTCAGAAATGAAGGGGGGAATTTTAACCCCAGGACGGGCGGGAGAGGGACAGTGGGGGAGGTTATTCTTAAAAATGTGAAACCTAACCCCAACCGTCTGTGAACCCACCTACTTTAACAAGGGCGGGTTGGGGGCGGGCGAGTGACCTGCTCTCGAGAGGTGGGTCTGTAAGTTAAAAATGTTAATGACGCTGCGTGCCTCAGATTTTAGCAACCATTCGGATTTAATGACTGCGGGTCGGGTTTCCCAGGGCTCGGGAAACCCAGCAGCTAAAGGGAGGCGAGAGCTGCCGAATCCAGCAGGTAAATGCTTTTCCAGCAATGCTTGTGGGTCAGGAGGAGCAGGAGTGCTTCTCCCCGTCCTCCCAAGCAAACCTACTGTGATCGGCATCCCTCCTAGCGATCCGCAGACCCACCCCCCCCCCCCCCCTCCCACCCCGATCTCCAGGCCCCCTGCGATCTCTCCCTCCCTCCCTTCCACCTCTCCTCCTCTTCGGTCCCCGGCTGCGGCCTTCTACCACAGGCCTTCCCATCCGACAGCCAGCCAGCCTCTCAATCTGGCCAGCTGCCGGCTGGGAAATGGAGAAAAAATTCAAATGAGGCTCTGCTGTTAAATTCGGCAGGACCTCCGCGTTCCCTGTACTTCCAGATTTCCCGGCCACTACAAGTTGCCCCACTCCCTCCCCACCTCCCGTAAATATCGGGGCCGAAGTCCTCCTATAAAATACATACATCATACAATCTACTGGACATTTCCTGGTAACTAACAGCAGATTACTTTGGAATAAACTCAGTACTTTTGCCATAAATGCTACTCCCCCTGTGTGAATGCTACCCCCTGTCAAGGACAAGCTGCCTAATGATAGTTAATGTCTGTACTGACAGCTACTGTTGGGGCAAAAAATAAAAATAAATCAAAGTAGAACAACCCCATGTCCCACACAAAAACAGGGTGTATATTTAAATAACAGGAGCATTGCTGATGTCTCAATGGGTAAATGCTTGACTCCATTCGAGTTCCACCCAGCGAGTTAGGTTAAAATTACCCACTTACCCTCTAAACCCGATTACAGCAAAAATACAATCGATAAAAAGCAAGAAACACTGTATCAAACTACCATCACTGCTGAAGCAGCTACTTAAAATCCATTCTATCGGAGCTGTCTGTTCTTACCAGTTTTAGTTGACGTGCAGACATTTTTTTTCCTTACAAGCTGTTTGTTGCATCATAAGCTTAAATGCACTCAGTACATGTCATTACTTCATAAAGATAGATTCACAGTCTAATCAAACAGATATTGTTAGGAACAGATAAATTGTGCCTTCTATTAAAATAGGCCTATTTTATAGAGTAATCTGGATCTCTTGCAACTTTTTTCAAATGTATCATTTGATCTATAGTATTAGGAGTATGATAATATTAATTAGTAGAATAAAGAATGAAGAGAAAAAAGGTAATGCTGCAGAGAAATGAAGAAAAAGGAGGAAGAAAGTCAAAGACCCTAAAACTATATTCTCTCAGTAGAGGATGCTAGTTATATTAGATACACCATTATACTTAATGCTTATGATTTATTAAATATTACTAAATAGTTATTCATTCAACACTGTTGTATTTATGTTTTGATGCTACATTCTGCTAAATTTATGGTTGAAATTTTCTGATGCCTAATATAAAAAGGATATGATAATAAGCAGTCTCCAGCCTACCAGTTGAGAAATAATTGTGAAAGGGGAATTTTTAAATTACATGTTACTCACCAGTCTTTGTATGGTGTATGTAGTGTAGTGTGGAGTATGAAGGCAAGGTGATTTGGGAATATTGCTCACAGACATCGATTGCATATTGTTTTTGTTACTGGAAAAGAAAGTTTGCTCGTGAATGGCACAGTCGCTAATGTGTTATTCCCCCACCAAAAAATACTTTCCTCAGCATGTACCTTTTGAAATCATCTATGCGTGAAATATGCAACAAACACAACATTTGACTGCACATTCTAACACAGCTTCATGGAGGAATGCCTCCATGGAGTTCAATTTATTATGGAAAGGGACAATCTCATACTTCATTGTACATTACAGGGAAAAGGAAACTTTGTGTCAATGAAGTGGGCATGTTAATTAAAGAAACAAGATGGCAGCTAAACTGAACAAAAATGGTGGACATGTTGGATCTCAGACAGCTATCTCTCTGTGTTTCCTTGTTGCAACACTGTGCAGTTATAGTACGTGGGAGGAACTCTTACTCGGATTACAGACAGATGATTGGGAAATATGTAAATATAAGGAAGCAGAGTTAAAAATGGTAGAAGAGCTCCCCCAATGGCCCAGTAAGTTAAGGCACTATCCGATGGAGAACAAAGTCATACAGACCAGCGGGTCCCTGGTTTCATTCCAGATCTGTATTCACTGCATCAAAGTCTGCCAATGCTCACTATCTAGGCTCCTAGATGAGGATCTGGAAGACAGAGTGTGCCTGTGGAACCATAACCCAGGAAGAGTCAGTGCATTTAGGTGAGGAAAAGAGAAAATTGGATTTTTTTTAAATCAAAAAGGTAGAAAATATGGATGCATACAAATAAATGCAACACAGACTTTTTGTACATACAGTGTCAACTCACATTAATCAGTTCCAAAGATTCTCGAATTTAAAGGAGTATACAATAAAACAGTGCATTTCTATCTTTAATAATGATCAGTGCTCATGATCCTCCATCCCTTTGTTTCATATCTTCAGATAGTTTATTCAAATCTCCAGCAAATCTAATCAAAGCGACCACTTTTAAATTTTGATGGATTGACCCTTTGTCATCCATTATTCTTCCTACAACTCTGAGTTAGTCATAGTGCCACGGCCTTCTCAATTATTTTAAAAAATTTGTTCCATTTCACCTGCTTTTTTTTAAGCCCCGCCCATTCTCCTTATACCTGTGAGTGCATCCTCCTGAAATCTGTCTTCCTAAAGTTTAATTATCTAATGCTACTGTCACTCTTTTCTTTCCCTTTCCTTACCCTGAGCCTTATGATTCTATGATCAATCCTCTCCAGATGTTCCCCTACTTCAGATCGTGCCATCATGCCCTCATTATTGGTCAGCATTAGCTCAGGTGCAGCCTCATTGCTTGTGACCATTTTCCTCCTACGATCTTCAGGCTTTTTAAACCCAAGTTTGAGCATGTCAGTAAGGCTCACTGACATGACACAGCTCACTGACATAGCTCTCAGCCAGCCTTGTGGGATTCTCAAGGTCGCCCTCATTATAAATGCCTAATGAGCTCACAGCCTGAACTGAACCTTGCTGTTGGTGAGGGGGCTTCCGGGGTTGGGGGAGGGGGAGGGAGGGAGGGAGGGAGAGGAGATAGGGAAATATAGTGTAGTTATAGCTCTCCTAAATTGCAGCTGCTGTTTAAAGGGGCTACCTGCTTGTTGCTGGGAGGAAACTGGAAATGGCTGGTTAATGACGCAGAGCACCTCCATTTTTAGATGCTGTTTTGGAGTTGCTTCTGCAAGAAGTGCAGTAAGGAACGGTTGCTCTGCATCAGGGCATCCTCATCACAGGAGAATTATACCTTCTGCTTGCAGGAGGTGATGGACAGAGTAAATACCGCCCCAAACAGCTAAAAGACATGGGAGCAGATGAGAAAAAAGATTATTAGCTTCATGAAGTCTGCCTGGTAAGACTATCCAGTATTTCACTGTACCAAGTAGCTGGGCAAATTGTGCATGTCACAAAGTGTTCCTTCTCACTCTCTTAAACCATGCTTAAGACTGCAAGCTAAGCCCTCAGAAGGCCAGTGTTACAGCAGGGCATACTTTATTAGTGCCACTTCAAACCAGAACTGTTGATGCCATTTGGAAAGGTGAGCTTGTAAAGCAACCTCAAAACACAAGCTACCTACATGAGACTTGTTCATTTACTCACATGCAAGCTAGGACACAGGGTGGACCTTTAGGTGCCACTCTATGTGCTCTTCAAAATTCCAATAGTTCATCACTACTCCTCTTATTGAAAGACAAGGTTGTGTATAAGAGAACAGAGCAAACTCAGGTGGGAGGAGGGCCGACTAAATTTAGACTCTCATGTCAATTTGAACAGGCCAACTTCTTTGCAATACCTTGCTTATTCATTTTTGTGTAATTCCCAATTCAGTATCAAAGAGAAGGGTTGCTATGTTTAGATTAGTGTTATTCCTTCAGGATGAGGCTGACGTTTTAAATGTTGTTTGATTGTAATCTTGGGCATTGTTTTTCCAAACTACACATTGTCAGGATTCAAATGCTAGTGAATAAGACTAAAACAATGTTGCTATTTTAGAAAGTCCAACCCTAATGTATGATTGACACTCCATACTATGGCTATTGAAGAGTAAAGTGATGACCACTTTACACTGTTGTCTGTGGGGTACGACCTGGTTTTAATTATTTCTAATCTTTGGGCCGCATTTCATGCGTGTTGCAGTGGCACTGTTTTTTTTCCACTTAGAGATTGCTCCTAGTACACTCAATAATAAATGTCTTTATTAAATTGTGGATAAATAGCACAAATAATACCACTATATTAATTTTAGATTTTTAAAAAATGTTGTGTACCATCCCTTCCAATGTGACCATTGTTTTGGCACCATAGTCACTGTACTATATCATCAATCGGTGTTAAAAATACAACTATACTTCCTGCCCAAAAACAGGATCTATTTCTTTCAATGCACAATTTATAATTTCTTTCTCTTTCGCACTTCTATCTCGG
Source organism: Heptranchias perlo (assembly GCF_035084215.1). Taxonomy (NCBI): domain Eukaryota; kingdom Metazoa; phylum Chordata; class Chondrichthyes; order Hexanchiformes; family Hexanchidae; genus Heptranchias; species Heptranchias perlo. The sequence continues at coordinate 23,707,773 of NC_090350.1, forward strand.
CAAACCATATGCATTAAAACAATGGCACAAAATCACTAAATACTTCTCAAAATTTCAAGAGTTAGCAGAGAAAAGCTTCTTAAATACAAGTGTTTTTTTGGTGTCGCAAATTTATTATTTCAAGTTAAATATTTAAAATGCAACAGAGACCAGGGGCCCGATTTTAGCACCCGCTATCGGGTGCGTTCTCGGCGGGGGGGCCCCGAAAATCACGAAATCCAGGAGCGGGACCAGATTGCGCCTCGATCCCGCCCACTTCCGGGTTCCCCGCTGACGCGCCGGCGTGCGCGCGCAGCCCCCGCTGGTGGGAATCCCGCAGGCAATTAAAGCCAGCGGGATGCCACTTGACAATATTTAGTTTGGTATTTCAGGTCATTAACTGACCTGATTAAGGGACTGTGTGATTTTTGATCAACATGGGACTGTTTCCCACACTAGGGGAAACACTCCCAGCTCGAATGGACGTGTTGCAGCTATCAGCCTGTGGCAGCTGCAAAGGTCCATTTGACAGGTGGGGGGGGGTGTGGGGAGACCCTCACCCATTGCAGGAGGCCACTCTGTCACTTGGGACAAAGTTTGGCCTCCACCACCCTCCTCCTGACGGTCAAAGTCACCAACCTGCACACTTACCCCGGGGTCCGGAGACATGTACCTACTTTGCGGAACCCCTCAGATGTACATCTTGCGGATGGGGGCCGCCGTAGCTGCAGTCATGACCTCCTCGGAGGGCGAACAGTATCACCAGCCTCACCAGCCTCGCCATCCACGCCGTCCACCTCTGACACGTGGAGCTCCACAACAGAGTGCTGTGACACATCCACCTGTACAGCAGGAGGGAGGGCTACCGCAGAGAGAGATGCGTCGCAGAGGGCACTACCCTCGCCACAGGTTCCACAGACCGAGGCTCAGCCTCCTGGACCTCTCTGAGCAGCAGTGCACACGGAGGCTCAGAGTCACTCGATATGTAGTCGTGGACATCTGCAGCCTCTTTCATGCCGAGCTGCTCCTGGCTGGCCCGTGCACCATCTTCCTATCTGTCGCTGTCAAAGTCACCACTGCCCTCCCGAACTTCTCCTCCACAGCCTTCCAGGGTGCAACCGGGGACATCAGAAGAGCCCTGCAAATACACCTACACCCACTCTGCAGTGACACAATGGGTGGCATCAGTGGTGGGTCCTCATAGTGATACCCAGGAGCGGGCATTATTGCACAAACCGGACAGGATTCGCGAAGACATGGCAGTAGTGGTGCCAATATAATGTGTGATGTGAGTTGTTCTGAACTTCAATATAAGTAACAACCATGACAAACCCTCAAACACCCTTGTGCATCCCCTTCATGCTCACGACACGTTTGCCTCACGCTGCCTACTGCACATATGTGATGCATGCCCTGTGGCTGCAGCACAGGTAGTGGCAGGTTGAGTGAGGCTGGCCGTGAGAGAGATGCACGAGAGGGTGAGTATGTGATAGAGCCATGAGATTGTATGAGGATTGGGTTGCGTGGTAGTGGCGGGATGAGTACTGGCGAGGTGAGTAGGTGCAGGTAAGATGAGGATGGGGTTTGAGTGGGTATGAGGGGTGATGTGACAGAGTAGTGTTGGCAGTGCTGAAGGAGATGTGGGGTGGGGGCAGTGATGTGGCAGACGGAGTGTAGGGGAAAGACTACGTGTACTCACTTTGGCTGACCTACTGAGGTCATTGGAGCGCCTCCTGCACTGTGTGCAGGTGGGCGATATGTTGGTGGCGCAGGTGACCCCCTCTGCCACCTCGAGCCAGGCCTTCTTGGTGGCGGAGGCGGGCCGCTTCCTCCCGCCCGCCGGGTGGAAGATCTCTGTCCTCCCCCTCCTCCTCACCCCATGTATTGATACCTGGGGTGAGGCATCATTAAACTGGGAGCAGCCTTCCCCCTGGGCTGCTCCATGCAGTCATCTTTGCTATTGGTTGCAGCATCTGTCAGTGGAGGACTGCCCCTTTAAATAGAGAGCCTCCAGCTGACAGATCCTAATGCGCATGCGCAGCCCGCCCGACGCGCAGATCAGCAGCGGGGAACCGGGAGGAGCAGGTAAGTGGCTCCAATTAGTGGATTGGATGCTACGATCGCGCGGGGAGCTGACTAATTTCACCGGGCGCGTTACCCACGCGCCCGATAGCCCCCCCGCCGAGAACCCGCAGGCCTGCTAAAATCGGGCCCCAGATCTCAGACTTATCTGCACTGTGGCCATCTATTTCTCCCAGTTTTGCAACAGAGAATTGCAGCTTCAGTATCCGAGAGGAGCAGAAAAAGTAACATACATCTAAGCATTTATTTGAAATCATTGAGGGGCAATTTTCCTCTTCAGTTTTTGAAGAAAATGTTAACTTTGTATTTTTTGTAGATTTTAGAAGTTGCCAATTGAAATGGTGGTTGGATGAAATTTTCCTGCTGTCAATTTCATGATTTTGTTGGCTGGGACAACAGAAAGCCAGCCAATCAGAATACACCTATAATAAAGAGCCTTTTACATTCCTGAAGCAGGAGTTCCTCAGGGCAGTGTCCTAGGCCCAACCATCTTCAGCTGCTTCATCAATGACCTTCCCTCCATCATAAGGTCAGAAATGGGGATGTTCGCTGATGACTGCACAGTGTTCAGTTCCATTCGCAACCCCTCAGATAATGAAGCAGTCCGAGCCCGCATGCAGCAAGACCTGGACAACATCCAGGCTTGGGCTGATAAGTGGCAAGTAACATTTGCGCCAGATAAGTGCCAGGCAATGACCATCTCCAACAAGAGAGAGTCTAACCACCTCCCCTTGACATTCAACGGCATTACCATCGCTGAATCCCCCACCATCAACATCCTGGGGGTCACCATTGACCAGAAACTTAACTGGACCAGCCATATAAATACTGTGGCTACGAGAGCAGGTCAGAGGCTGGGTATTCTGCGGCGAGTGACTCACCTCCTGACTCCCCAAAGCCTTTCCACCATCTACAAGGCACAAGTCAGGAGTGTGATGGAATACTCTCCACTTGCCTGGATGAGTGCAGCTCCAACAACACTCAAGAAGCTCGACACCATCCACGATAAAGCAGCCCGCTTGATTGGCACCCCATCCACCACCCTAAACATTCACTCCCTTCACCACCGGCGCACTGTGGCTGCAGTGTGCACCATCCACAGGATGCACTGCAGCAACTCGCCAAGGCTTCTTCGACAGCACCTCCCAAACCCGCGACCTCTACCACCTAGAAGGACAAGGGCAGCAGGCGCATGAGAACAACACCACCTGCACGTTCCCCTCCAAGTCACACACCATCCCGACTTGGAAATATATCGCCGTTCCTTCATTGTTGCTGGGTCAAAATCCTGGAACTCCCTTCCTAACAGCACTGTGGGAGAACCGTCACCACACGGACTGCAGCGGTTCAAGAAGGCGGCTCACCACCACCTTCTCAAGGGCAATTAGGGATGGGCAATAAATGCCGGCCTTGCCAGCGACGCCCACATCCCGTGAACGAATAAAAAAAAAAGTAGCTACTGCACCAGGATATAGGACAATCAGTTTGTTCACCCAGCTATGGAGTGCATTAGACTTGTGCATATTGGCTCCATGAATGGAGAATATCCCTGTGTACCTACAGTGCCTTGCATGCATTGAGCATTCCAGTACTGGTCTTCTGCACTGGTTCATTAAAGTAGCTGCAACCAGGGTGATTGTGTTTTTATTTTGGAAATATTGTATCACCACAAATAACATCTTCTTTGTTAAATGGAAAGATAAGTGTTTGTAGACGAATGACCTGTCATTGCTGAAATAGTCCAATGAATTGACTAACTCCATGTATTAGATTTGAGAGGCATTATGTACATCTTATAAACAAAGGCATAGGCTGGTGACACAAGAATCTTGTGAAAAAAGAACATTCTATTACAGTTAAGCAATTAATTGAGCTAATTATGTAATTAATGTCTCTGGGTAGCAGCTCCAGCCTGACCTAAATCCTGCTGGCAGAGTGACCCCCATACTCTAATGAATAAACTGACAGCTGGTAAGTCTTCATTTGGAGAAGGATAGGGAAAATGAAGATACAAGTTTTGGTTTTTTTTTTAGAAAGGTAATGGAATTAATAAAATATTCACTCATTCAAATGAGCAAATTTATGAGTAAATCTGATGTTGATTGGTTGAGAGATAAATATTGGCCAGGACACTGGGCAGAACTCCCCTGCTCTTCTTCGAATAGTGCCATGGGATCTTTTATGTTCACCTTAGAGGGCAGACGGGGTCTCTGTTTAACGTCTCATCTGAAAGACGGCACCTCCAACAGTGTTGCACTAACTAAGTCACAGGTACGACTGAGAAATTCAATCTTCGAATTTATCTGAGCAAGCTCCATGAGCTTCTCAGGACTGCTCTGTAACAAGGATTTAACAAGCAACTTTTTGTGGGTTAACTTTCATGGACCCATTTAAGTGCAGGAGCAAGGCACTCAGAAGTGGTTAAAAAGAAAAGAAAATCCTGTTACTGGTTTTTGCCCATTTTGCTCACTTCTTCATTAAACTGACTTGTACTTTTTCATTAAACTTTGCCCACAAAGGAAAATATAGCCACCTGTTACACCTCACACGCCTCACCACAGCTATTAATCCGAGGATTATATTTTTTAATTCTTCATTTTATGCATTTCATCTCTTCTCCCTGCTTTCTAGTTTAACTATTTCCCAATGGGAGCAAATTGGATTTTCTGTTCCTATTCCATGCACATTTGGCTTTAGTCTGTGTTGTCTAAAACATCCCATGCCCTCCACAATAACCTACCCCATCTCTAACCCAAATGTCAAATCATGTGAATACATTTTCTCACCCCAACTGTTAGGTCACGTTGTCACATCTAATGTGACAAATTGCAATGGCCATTTCTTGTATCCTGATTCCATCAGAATGGGGCCACATTTTTTTCTTGTGTGCCTCTTGATGTACTTTACAAATGCATTTGTACAAATTGAAATATCTTGTGGCTGCTATTCAAGTGATTGTGATTCATTCAAACTCCTCAACCCCTTGTAGCAAACTCCCAGATGTTTATTTTATTCCATGAATTTAAAGAAGAAAAATTCACAAATGTTCTAGAGGTTGAATTACATCTCCTGCTAAAATATTTGGCACTTTTTAAAATCTGCGATAAGAAATAACAATTTGTAAATGTTTTGAAATTCAATCACATTTGATGCAATGAATCCATTGTATATTGTATGATTAGTGTGACAAATTGGGGCAATTGATTCATTTATTTAAATTTTACTTTGAGAAACTAAAATTGAAATTTTACAATGCACTAGACACACAAAACTGTATATCATGCTTCATAAAATATTGCCATTAAATTGTTTTGGTTATGTGATGGCATTTTTTTTTATAGAACTTGTCGGAATTATCTGTAGCATTGTGATATTACTGGACAGCCCGCGATTAGATTATATTTAGCAATGAGTACTGACTGTGCCAATACTTTAAAATCTTGCCATTCCTTTGTAGAACTAATCACCATTTGGAATGCAAGTTCATGACTTGTGTTACATTTAGATTCCCTCCTCTGAGAAACTCTGCACGTATTTCTCAGGATACACCTTTAGTCATCATAAAAACATAAGAACATAAGAAATAGGAGCAGGAGTTGGCCATCCGGCCCCTCGAGCCTGCTCCACCATTCAACAAGATCATGGCTGATCTTCTACCTCAACACCATTTTCCTGCACCATCTCCATATCCCTTGATGCCTTTAATATCTAGAAACCTATCGATCTCTGTTTTGAATGTACTCAATGACTGAGCCTCCACAGCCCTCTGGGGTAGAGAATTCCAAATTTCACCACTCTCTGAATGAAGAAATTTCTCCTCATCTCAGTCCTAAATGGCTTACCCCTAATTCTGAGACCGTGACCCCTGGCTTTAGACTCCCCAGCCAGGGGAAACATCCTCCTTGCATCTACCCTGTCGAGCCCTGTAAGAATTGTGTATGTTTCAATGAGGTCACCTCTCATTCTTCTAAACTCTAGAGAATACAGGTCTAGTCTACTCAATCTCTACTCATATGACAATCCTGCCGGCCCAGGTATCAGTCTGGTGAACCTTCGTTGCACTCCCTCTATGGCAAGTATATGCTTTCTTAGGTAAGGAGACAAAAATTGTACACATTTTCTTTCATCCATTTTACTACATAAGCAAGACCCATAGCAGTGGTACAAATGGAAAGAAAAAAATCCATTAGAATACAGCCTTTAGTTTTGACATTCGTGTAATCTCCATTAAACAACAGTTTCGTTTGTTTGATCATATGGCAGGATAACAGCTGAAATGCCCCAAATATTTTCCCTACAAAATATGGCCTATTTTTGCAAAATTTGCCTACCCATCCCTTCAAATTATGAATGGCACTGATTGTCCCTGTAAGAGTTGTGTAGTGTGTGAGCTACAATAACTGTAAGGAATCTTACAACACCAGGTTATAGTCCAACAAATTTATTTTAAAATCACAAGCTTTCGGAGATTATCTCCTTCGTCAGATTCATTCATCTGACGAAGGAGATAATCTCCGAAAGCTTGTGATTTTAAAATAAATTTGTTGGACTATAACCTGGTGTTGTAAGATTCCTTACATTTGTCCACCCCAGTCCATCACCGGCATCTCCACATCATGGCTACAATAACTGTGGAACAGCTCCTAACATTTGGACCCAGGACTTTTCACAGCAGGGATAGCGGTCGACCTCTAGCTTTACACAGTGAAATTCTCCCCTAGATTTAAAAAAAATCCTCTGTCTACAGCAGGTTTCACTGTGATCAGGCTAGCAGTGATTTACTGTCCAGTCAGTGGCTGACGCTTGTGGCTGTTGGATCCTATTATCTCCATGCTGTGAGTTTGTGAATGCAGAGATGTCAGGCAGACAAAGACGGGGCACACAGTTGACGTGTTTGAAGAATTTCACTTCAGGACATTTTGCCTGTGCTTTTGTACAGTTCAGTGAATCCAGCAGCACTCGTAGTTGCAGGCCGGCTAGAAATACCCTTACAAATTGATTTTTAGATATCAACATCCATTCTGCTGTCAGAAAGGATTTCTTGCTTGGAATGTTTATTCTGTTAGGCTACATTACCTAACTTCAGCTGGGGCGGCACGGTGCAGCCTTTCACTGTCGCTTCCCACACCGTGTGCAAGTAGATAGAATCGAAACGACAAACCGCCTGCCTCATTCGCTCTGCATCCACCACAACACGGACTTGCAGTTCAACGCCAAAAATAGCTGGGTAAAGGAGGCGGAAGGCAGGCTGAGGATCTCTTCTGTACATCGCCCTCATTAACCCTCCGAGGGTAAAGGCAGGGGTTTTGACTCAATATAATATTTAAAGGGGGGAGAAGAAGCTGTGTTCTACACCCAAGAATCAAAAATTGTTAGGTTAAAAAATTAAGCAGCAGCCTCATACTTAAATTGATAAGAAAATGGATTGTGTTGAGTTTTATTGCTGTGATATATTAACATTAAAGTTTAATCGGATGTGATATTAGCAATGAGCACGTTAACACATTGCTATAAAAACTCTCCTGTTTTCAGTTTTAACAATGAAGTTGACCCATTTATTTTACATGAGTTCAGTGCTTTAATGGGTTAATTTTGTCGTCAAAACAATAAAACAAAGGAAGTTTATACAATCACCTTAGTTCGTTTCTTATTTGGCACAGTTTGATTTCCGCCATCACATTCCAAATTGCACTAAACAGCAACCACAACTCGCATTTATATAGCACCTTTAATGTAGTAAAACATCCCAAGGTGCTTCACAGGAGCATAATCAGAGAAAAATTGACACTGAGCCAAAAAAGGAGCTATTAGGACATGTGACCAAATGCTTGATCAAAGAGGTAGGTTTTAAGCAGCATCTTAAAAGGAGGAGGAGAGAGAGGCGAAGAGGTTTGGGGAGGGAATTCTTGAGCTTTGGACCTAGATGGCTGAAGGCCTAAACCAATTGGACTTGCTGCTGGAGACTTTCTGACAAATGTTATTGAAAAAAAGGCTCACTTGTAAAAGACTTTGGATGTCAATTTTGCTGCATGAAAACTCTACAAAATCACATTATTTCAGTATTAACCTGTTTTAGGGGTAATATTGATTTTAATAATTAAAACTTAAACCGGTTGAAGTATTAACTAGTAAATGTAAATGGAAGCCTGCTGGTGAAATTCTTTACTATCTACTGCACATGTTTCAGTTCTGGTAGGGGGCCATCACTGGATTCTTTTTTTGCAACACATTGGAACTCCAGTGGTAATTTATCCTCATTTTTACCAGGTGCAGTGATTTCAGCCTGATGGTATGAACCTATGTTTCAATGGTCATACCCAAAGATCAATGACAAGCTCTTCATTCACATGATATCACAATGGGAATTGACGCATAAAATCAAGAAATTGCACCCAAACTGAGCACAAGTACTTTATTGACACTTCCAGCCGCTCTCAGATGATTTATGTTCTCTAATCCTGGGGTGTTGAAGCTTTTCGTCTTTTTGGGCCACATGGGTGCATTACATGGAGTCTCGTTGACAACGTATGGTTTAAATCTGTGCTCCCATTGATTTCCTTTATTGTAGCTACCAACAAATCTTGCTCTGATTAAAAAAAAATCATTCCTTGGTCAAAAGAACAAGCATCTAACCTGCTCTTTGACCTCTGTCAATATCCAAATTGTAAAGGATATATTTTTCTTCATAATACACGATGGCGATTCTGTATTACAAGGTCTAAATGTTTAGCTTAAGATTCTACAGGCCCCTGTCCCGCTAATTAATCCTTTAAGGTGGACACTCCTGTTCCAAGGGTGACAGTGGGCCTCTGGTACTTCATCCAAGGCCATTTATCATTTGTGAGTCAAGCAGTAAGTATTGGTAGCCACTTGACTGCAGGGATGCTCACCGCCAAGCCACAATCATTGTGCACCCACATGCACTTCAAGTGGGGTCACTGGATAGGATCAAGAACAGGAACACCGATTGTGTTTTACTTTGCTAGCTCAATAATGCCAAAGCCAATTGTAGCACTCCACCATCACCATGATTGGCTAACACGCAAATCAGAGATCGATCCTGAAGCTTTCTTGCTCAATGTATCACAGTTTAACCTCATCTGATGCATGTACTGGCCTTGCCATTGAAGGGCTTACTAACGACAACAACAACTTGCATTTATGTAGCATCTTTAATGTAGGAAAACTTCTCAAGGCACTTCACAGAGGTGTAATCGGACAAAAATGGATGTCGAGCCAAAGAAGGAGATTTTAGGAAAGGTGGCTAAAAGCTTGGTCAAAGAGGTGGGTTTTAAGGAGTATCTTAAAGAAGGAGAGGGAGGTGGAGAAATGGTGAGGTTTAGGCAGGGAATTCGGGAGCTCAGGGCCTAGATGTCTGAAGGTAAAGGGAGAAGGGCATGTACGAGGCCAGAATTAGAAGAACACAGCGCTCATGAAGGGTTGTAGGGTTGGAGAAGATTACAGAGATAGGAAGGGGTGAGGCCATGGAGGGATTTAAATATTGTAAACAATTTTACAACACCAAGTTATAGTCCAACAATTTTATTTTAAAATCCACAAGCTTTCGGAGGCTTCCTCCAGGAAACTCCATCATTAAAATAAAAAGGTGATATTTTACTGGGGAGATTCATTTAATAGATCTTGATGAAAAAAACACTAATTAAAATACCAAAGAATATATTTTTTGCTTGGCTCAATGCTGTTTACAGCGATTGCTGTCAAGCAAATTAAAGTATAACAAAAACTGCAAAGGTAAAAAGACAATGAAACTCTAATGTGGCAAATACAGCATAAAGGTGACATTTTCAGTCAGTGTTTAATTTAATTTGTGACCCTCAGTCTTTATTGAGAATATGCAGCAAGATAAGCTTACAGACTACAAATAATTGATCTAATGTTTAAGTTGCTGTGCTCTGGTGGAAAATCAGTAAACATGCTTCCTACAACAGCCTTGTGGTGATCCCATTCAAAATGAAGACCATAGTAAATCCAATTTAATACTAGGATTTGCTGTATCAAGCCTTTGAGGGATACAGCACTCTTGTGTTGATTTCGTCAAAATGAAAAACACAGCACAGAGAATAATGGATGTTCAGGGGTGAGTTACAGCAGTGCAGCCTGAATGGGTGTTTGGGGGCAATGTGTATACAAGCAACACCTTGTATACATGTGTACATGAGTAGCCAACAAGGTACCCCTGAAATGCTTGAGGGATCTAATACCCCCCCCGACCCCCGCAATCTACTTATTTCAGTATAAATAGCTTAATTGTTTTAAATTACTGTTGTTTGGTTAAAAAAAAACTGAAACCATACAGCTTTGTGGGGGGTGGGAGGAATGATGAGAGGCAATGGATGTCTGACACTCGAGGGACAAAACAATTAATCAATTCTAATATGACAACTTCAAAATTGTAAAGGATATATTTTTCCACATAATATACTATGGCGATTCTGTATTAGAAGGTCAAGATGTTTAGCTTAAGATTCTAGAGCCCCCGTCCCAATAATTAATCCTTGGTGGCAGTGCCTTCAGCTGCCTTGGCCTTCAGCTCTGGAATTCCCTCCCTAAGCCTCTCCGCTTCTTTACCTACATAAGAACATAAGAAATTAGAGCAGGAGTAGGCCATACGGCCCCTCAAGCCTGCCCGATCCCCATATCCCTTGATTCCCCTAGAATCCAAAAATATATCTATCTCAGCCTGGAATATACACAATGACTCAGCATCCACAGCCCTCTGGGGTTGAGAATGCCAAAGATTCACAACCCTCTGAGTGAAGAAATGCCTCCTCATCTCAGTCTTAAATGGCTCACCCCTTATCCTGCGACTATGCCCTCTAGTTCTAGACTCTCCAGCCAGGGGAAACAACCTCCCAGCCTCTACCCTGTCAAGCCCCTCAAAATCTTGTATGTTTCCATGGGATCACCTCTCATTCTTCTAAACTTCAGAGAGTATTGGCCCATTCCACTCAGCTCCACTGCTACCCCTCTCTCCTCCTTTAAGATGTTCCTGAAAACCTACTTCTTTGACCAAGCCCTGTCCTAATATCTCTTTATGTGGTTCGGTGTCAAATTTTGTTTGATAATGCTCCTATGAAGTGCCTTGGGATGTTTTATTATGTATAAATGCAAGTTGTTGTTGTTAATTGACAAATGAGCCGACTGTTGAATTTCTGTTGGATCCCAGTTTTGTATTGCACACCTCCCCTATTATCCAGCACCACCTGCCAAGTGAACAAACTCAAGCATCTCTCGTGTATTGTGAATTATCACCACAATCTAATATTGATTCTAATATTCTATATTTTTGGTTAAAGAGACACCCAAAGGAAATTAAAAATCTGTAGTAATCCCAATTGAGTAGATTTTAATTTATTTGGTTAAAAAAAAACAGGATTTGCCGTAACCTGTATCATTTAGATGCATTTGTCCGCTAAGATCCACATGTTCTGTGCAGTGATATTTTATTAGCTGTAGGTCTCCGTATTTCATGGTCTTTTTCTCTCTAGAATTTTGAGGTGGTGACTTTGAACCAATCCCCTCCCCCGAAGCACATCACCCTCCCATTAGCAGAATTTTCTTTTTAGTCAAGTGGTTCTAAGCATCCAGTGAGTCTGTGGATGTTACTGAAAGAGTAGTCTCAGTTGTGAGATATTTGCTTTAATGAAGACTTGGTAACTGAGTCTGTTCAAATGCAGCTTGTTGTAAAAATGACACAGGTTCAATCTGTCACTGCTGTTCTGGACAAGCTGCTCTAAAACCAGCAAAGACGTCACATTTATCAAAGGGAATATCAACCTGCTAAATAGGAAATTCCTCACAATCCTAGCTCTTTAAGAGTTCCATACAGAAATAAAATTCAATAAGATATTTAAAGTTTGATTGGATTATCAATGGAACTAATTACATAGAATTACATAGAACGTACAGCACAGAAACAGGCCATTCAGCCCAACAGGTCCATGCTGGTGTTTATGCTCCACACAAGCCTCCTCCCACCTTTTTTCATCTAACCCCATCAACATATCCTTCTACTCCTCTCTCCCTCATGTGTTTATCTGGCTTCCACTTAAATGCATCTACACTAGTCCCCTCAACTACTCCTTGTGGTAGCAAGTTCCATATTCTAACCACACTCTGGGTAAAGAAGTTTCTCCTGAATTGTCTATTGGATTTATTAGTGACTATCTTATATTTATGGCCCCTAGTCGTGGTCTCCCCAACAAGTGGAAACATCTCCTCTATATCTACCCTATCAAATCCTTTCATAATCTTAAAAGACCTCTATCAGGTCACCCTTTAGCCTTCTCTTTTCTGGAGGAAAGAGCCCCAGCCTGTTCAAATAGAATTGCTAAGATGATTTTGGACTGTAGAACTATAGTGTAAGAGTCATATGCTATGGGCAAGACTTTGATTCAGTGGAGAAGAATCATGGTGCAAACTAAATGTGTGACTCCTTGTTGCTGTTTATGGTTTTTTAAAGGCATATGCCAATGCAAACAAAATAATCAGCTGTAACTTTGCCACGTTGTTTATGAGGTGAGGTTCTCTTGTGGTGTATAAATCATATCAGCACAGCCCATGGCTGTGTGTCTACTGGTGCTACTGGTGTACAGTGCAGTAGCTCACAAGCACAGGAGATGTTAATGCTATTTATGCTTACAATAGTAGACCAATTGCAGATTGCTTGAAGAATGCATTTATTTATATTGGTAACATTTTAGTGCATGGATGTAATAGAGAAAATGATACTTTGGATTGTAAACCTATACATTTAATAGAAGGGACAACATTGACTTAAAAAAACACAGGAGACTCTACCACAGAGATAAAACTATTCCTACCCTGTAACTCCCATATATATATATAAAAATGTACCCATCGCCAATTGTCTGATATTTTATATAGACTGTAACTAGAGCTATAATTATTCTCAGTCACTGGTCTGATACTCCACACTGCAGTGTGTGTAAACTAGGCTGAATTCATTGTGTGTGTCTTATATATTTAACATTTAATAAATTACATCAACGATTTGGATCTGGGAATCGGAAGTACAATTTCAAAATTTGCGGACAACACGAAATTCGGGGGAAGGGGGTGTAGTTAATACAAAGGAAGAATGCATTAAAATGTAAGAAGACATTAATAAACTTGCAGAATGGGCGTGTAATTGGCAAATGAATTTCAATATAGATAAGCGTGAGGTGGTGCATTTTGGTAGCAAGAATAAGGAGGCCACATATTGCTTGGATAATAAAAGACTAAATGGGGTAGAAGAGCAAAGGGATCTCGGGGTACAGATACACAAATCACTAAAAGTAGCGATGCAGGTTAATAAGGCCATAGAAAAAGCAAACCAAGCACTAGGGTTCATTTCTAGAGGGATAGAATTGAAAAGCAGAGAAGTTATGTTAAACTTGTTTAGAACCATGGTTAGGCCACACTTGGTGAACAGTTCTGGTCTCCATATTATAAAAAGGATATAGTGGCATTGGAGAGGGTGCAAAAAAGATTCACAAGGATGATACTAGAACTGAGGATATACTTTCAGGACAGACTAAACAGGCTGGGGCTCTTTTCTCTATAAAAGAGAAGGCTGAGGGGTGACCTGATAGAGGTCTTTAAGATAGTGAAAGAGTTTGATAAGGTAGACGTAGAGAAAATGTTTCCACTGTGGAGGGAGTCCAAAACTAGAAGTCATCAATACAAGATAGTCACTAATAAATCCAATAGGGAATTCAGGAGAAATTCCTTTACCCAAAGAGTGGGACATGCTACCACAAGGACTAGTTGAGGCAAATAGCATAGATGCATTTAAGGTGAAGCTAAATAAGCACACGAAGGAGAAAGGAATAGGAGAGTATGCTGATAGGGGTAGATATCAAAGGGAGGGAGGAGGCTCGTGTGGAGCATAAATGTTGGCATAGACCAGTTGGGCCGAATGGCCTGTTTCTGTGCTGTGGACTCAATGTAACTCAATGTAATTTCGAAAAAGATCAGAACTTGTTCCTATCTTTTTGCATGAGAATGATAGGATGGTACAGTCTGCAGCATTGTACCCTTGGGCTAAATAACTCTCTTTACACAATGCCACTACAAACACTGCCCAGTAGCATAAAGAGAAAATAAAATAGTGGGGCCAAGATCTAGCAACATATTATAAATCATTTTTATTTCTTTCAAAATATCAGTGTATCAAAACATGATTTATTAATGAAACATTTGTTAATTTGCATGTACAGGTATTGTGTTACAGTTAGTAAGGAGAAAGCCTACACACTGCGTGCAAGTAATGTTACAGAGTTCCAGCCACTGCAAGAGGACTCCATTACAACAATCCGTCTCGGTTGATCGGAGCACAATTTTAAGATGTCTCGTGTTTGTAAATAAAGCAAAATATTTCAGTAAAAGTGACAGAACAAAAAAGAATACATCATTCTATAAATGTGGGTTGAATTGCACATATACTCAGAAAGTAAAGAAAAGCTATTCAGTTTTCAAAAGTTATTGTTATTATATAAAAAGCATGCACACGTTACTCTGGATGAAAAAGCGGTACTGAATACACCATTTTGCTTGTCAGTCGTTCAAATCCATGTTGACTAACCTGTTTTTTGTAAGTTAAAAGAAAAACACTGTTTATCGCATATGTACTACCCAGGATCTCTGATACTCAAACAATAATGTCTGCGTTATTCAAAAACACACACTCTTGCAGAACGAAAGCACACTTGCTTGTATGACATGTTTTTCCCTCAATTTAATACACAAGATATATAATTACATATTATATACATGTATGAGAGGCTTCAAGATGGGATAATGGAAAGAAAATCATTCTCCTTAATGATATGAAACCACAACAATGTTAAAGTCTCTTTAAAGGGTTAGATAGTTTGTGGTTTTGGTTCAGAGGCGGACACCAGACCACATCTAAAACTTCAATGCGGATATTAATTGCCCAGCATTCTCTGCTGCTTCCTGTCTGGCCAACATCATGAGCTGTAACGTGATACCTATTATCAGAATGTGTCTCCTAGTTCTGTTAACTCTGTCAGAACTGGCTCTTTGATGACAAACTAATGCAGTGGATTGAAATTATATTTGTTTCTGCTTTTCTTTTTCATTTTTTAATCCCCTCCCAACCCTATGGCCGAGCTGCCATCTTTTCTGCAGCCGCTTGTTTCTGTTGGGGCAGAAGAAAGCAATCTTCTGTAGGACATTAGTACAAGTGCTATTTGGTGCTGTGAGATTGGCCTTCTAGTGTGGGAATATGAGTTGTTATATCACAAAAAGGATTTCTGGGGGAGGGGGAAGCTTTCTCAATGGTAATTCTGATTCCTGAAAGAAATGTTGCAGAGAAGTTTAGTAATCACTGATGTGCTTCTATGGATAATGCTTGAAGGACATTCTGGTTAGAAGAGTTAGGAGGATCCCAGTTATACTGCACTGGAGAAATATTGCGCACAGAATTTTTTTCAGATAACTGTTCCAACAATCTTTGAAAATGAACTTCGCAGCTCTGCTTTTGCTTCGAAATGAATATGTAAAGAATAACTCTTGTGGAAACAGCAAGGAGTTTCCCAAGAAAATAAGCAGTACTGAATAACATTATCCCTGCACAATGAAGTTGATTTATATGTCCGGCAAGTTACATTTTATTTTACGGCTATAAATGGTAATCTTACTGATCATGAAATCGATATTTCACAAGTATTAAAATCAGAAGAGATCATTGGGTGTATATAAAATAACGTTTACTAGTCAACAGCAGTGTGTGGTATTTTCAGAATTAGTTCCAGATGTACTTAAGGCTCCACCAGGAGTTGAGCTGTGTGCCCAGGGAGTAAACAGGAGGCTATATTTCATTTGAATATTGCATTGTTACCAAATCAGGCGCAATTCATAAACTGTGGCACCAAAACGTCACCCCTTATTCAGCGGTATGACATCAGGGTCTTGCTGCCATGTTGGTATTAGCTGCCCGGTTTAAGTGCATTTGTGCCTTATTCTCACACCATCGTGGAAGGACGGTGGGGGAAGAAGTTGCCCTACGTGGTACAGGAACAATCAGACAAAATGATTGATTTTGTTCCTTCAATATTTATGGTTATGTGTGCCAATGATGTGCCATCTAAAGAACCGCAGGATTCACATGATAGGGTGGACAGTGAGGTCAATGTACTACCATAAAATAAATTAAATGATCTTGCTGGTGACCTCAGTGATGCATTCCAATGGAAACTTGCATTTCGATAGAACTCTTCACATGCAGGAAGACAGCTCAAAGTGCTTAACTTTAGTAGGACAAAACAGTGAACGATGAACATAAAGAGAATTGGAAAAGTGAAGAGGGGGAACCAAAGACATGGTTTTAAGATAAAGGTCTTGAGAAAGTTTTTTTTTAAAAGCAGGGAGGAAGCTGGCAAGGGAGAGAAAACGGGACAGGGCATTCCAGAGGGCAGAAGCATTATGGCTGAATGAATAGACATCAATGCTGAAACTGGGCAGTGTTAGAGGAGTGGCAGGTATGCACGGGGAGAGAACACAGGAGGGGATCACAAAGTTAGGATGGGGCAAGTCCATGGAGGAATTTGAAAGTGAAGATGAGAACATTGAAGTCAACTTGCTGAGGCACAGCAAATCATTCGGGCTTGGAGAGTACTGGGGTGATGGGAGCTCAGGGCTTCCTGTGGGTGAGGACATAGGCTGAAATATTTTGAATGAATTGAAACTGTGGAGGGATAAGGGAGGGAGGCTAGTCAGAAGAATATTTGAGAAATTGATCCTCAAGATGAAGGCACAGACTATAGCTTTGGCATCAGTGGGGAGGTGTTTGGGGGTGGGGGTTGGGAAAGACAGACTATGTTGCAGAGGTTGAAGAAGGTGATCTTGGTAATAGCACAGATATGAAGGTGGAAGCTGAGGTCGGGGTCCAGCAGTATGACTCTGCTGGAGGTAGCAGCAGGGGGAAGTTAATGGAAGTTGATGGAAACAAGACCAGAGGCATGTAGGTGCTAGTGAGTGCCAAAAAGTTCAGTTTTACCAAAACTAAACTGGAGGAAATTTTGGCTTATCCACGACTTGATGTCAGTGAGGCAGTTGAAGAGTGGGGGAGGCTTATAGGTAGAGCTAGGTGTCATCAGTGTACCCTCATGTTTCCTGATAATATCGCCAAGGGATAGCAGATAAATAGTGAACAGAAGGGGTCCAAGAATGGACCCTCAAGGTATAGTAGAGGTAACTGTGTGAGCAGGGGTTGAGAAGCCAATGCAGTGCATGCTTTATGACAGAGATGAGTGGAATGAGGAGCAAAAAACTCCACTGAGGTGAACTACAGAAGGGAGACTTTGGAATAATCAACAGTGCCGAAGGAAGCAGAAAGACAGAAAAGGGTCTTTTCATTATATTGCTATAGAGGAGGTAATTATTTTAGCAAATTAAAAATGATTTATGGTTTATGTGCTGGTAAATAACTCTGCATAATCTGTATTTCCCACCCTTTTAATTCACTTAATAAGATGGATTCAGACTTCACACACACCTTGTGTAAATATTTACCTCGTATAAAGGAGCTATGGTATTTGTACAAATACCATAAAAAGAGGAACAACAAATCTTTAATCTGAAAGAAAATGTCAGAATATAGTTTTGTTAAATTGACAAAATGATGGCATACACATGTAAACTGATTATTAATAAATTTGACTCTGTTTACACCATGCTGGAAGGATGATTAATAAACCAGCGACTAATCTATTGCCTAATTTTCCTGGACTTGTGCCTACATCACAACATTTTGCAATGCAATAGCAGAGTCAGCATTCTTCTAATTAGTCCAACTAGGCCACAGTCTCAGAAGTTAAATGAAATGAGACAACGCCTAGTAAAAAAAGACATAAACTGGATCAGTCACCACATAATAGGTGTTCCTGTAGACATGGAGTCATCTAATGCTGAAGACGTGGCATGCTCACCTGTTTTTTTTAAAGTAGAGGATTAATGGTCATGCAATTCACTTTGGACAATATTGCTGCTCTCCATTATGTATTGGGCTGGATTTTGCAGTAAAAGTAATGGTGAGGTTAACAGTGCTCACCGCTATTTATGTGCAAATCGAACAGTAAATTCCGGCGACTGCACATGCGCAGTTAAACCTGCAAATCGGGAAGTTGCTGTTTGGGATGCACTGCTTCTCCAAAAGCTGCACGAAAACAGCATTCTCGCCGGCTAGCTCACCATTCAAATGTACTTACTAAACTTGCAGAAAAAGTTAAGTCAAATCATTTCAAGTCTAAATACCCTTTTAACGGCGTGCTAAGTCTTAATTACTGCCAAATAACCTCTCTGGCACTGAAAATTAACTTTTACAAGTGTGGAGTCTCATTCCTCAGATTTTAATGATTGTTGGACATTTAAAAATAAATGTAAATACATTTTTTTTCACTTTTTCTTTCTGTCTCTTTCATCTCGGTCTCTTGATCCAATCTTTCTTTCCCTCTTTATTTCGCTTTCTGTACCTGATTTGACCTTGAATTCACTATTCGAACTTACACTTCCTGGTTCAGACTCTGTGCTGTTCATTAACGATTCTTCAATCTAATTGGTTAAGGAGATGTACAGTTGCTTGCCTTGTTCACACAGGTCCCAAATGCCCTGTAGAGGGTGCAGCGCTGTTTGGCTGTCCCGTTGACAATAACTTGCCGTGCAAAACCTCACAGAAAGTTTCTGGCCAAGTGCAAGTCTAACAAACAGCAAAATCCGACCCAATATTTTTTCTGAAGTTGTTAATAGCTCATTAATAAATGGCATTACAGAATTCCATAAAAAATGAAAAGTTGTGGCAGAGAAATGTGTAAATATGGAACCATCCAGCCACTTAATTTGTGGAGAAGGCTGCAAAATTGTCACCTTTTCTATGGCTGAGCTGGCACTAGTATATCTGCTTTCAGTAGATGCTGAATATCAATGTACAGCTCAGTTCTGATAATCCAGGCTGAGGGGAGCTTAAAGAACTTAAATCAAAACTCATGAAGCACCAGGAGAGCTCAAAACCACACTGAAAGAGCTTAAATCACGTTATATCTGGACTGAAAGCCTATAAAGATAAGACCTTTGTTGGATGGAGTGTAGAGATATTGAGATGTGAATGTAGTTGTCAACCTCCCCATCTTTACACATAAGCCCCAATTGAGGCTTTGTGATGAGAACGGAGCTCCTCTCTTGGCCAGGATGAATCACAAAAGCGGGCCAAGAGGCCAGTACGTTACAAAGCTGTGCTGCATTGTGTGGGGAAGATTTTGCTGGCTGTGGAGGAGTGGTGCTACCAGTCTGACAAAACCTCATTAGGTGCTTGAAAGTTATTCTAATGAGGAGGCATCTGGATTTTATATATCTGGGGATATCTACCCCCGGTGCCAAGCTTGTCTGTATAAAGTGATCGCATCAGTAATCATGGGAACATAGGAACAGGAGTAGGCCATTCAGCCCCTTGAGCCTGTTCCACCATTCAATTAGATCATGGCTGATCTGTATCTCAACTCCACTTACCTGCCTTGGTTCCATATTCCTTAATACCCTTGTCTAACAAAAATCCTAATCGTGGGACCTGGTCTGCTCAAAGCTTTTTGAAAGAAGATTTGTCAGAACTTGTTAGAACTGGTGCTCCTGTGAAAATAACATTTGAAAAAAAAATGAGGATTACAAATGAGGATGTTTAAGTGTTGCATTTAGAAAAAACTTCATTTTCTTAGGTCTTATCTATGAATGTGTTTTAGAAAGTTATTACGTCTAATGGCAGGGGGAGATGCCGTGGTGGAGTGATGGACACTACGCTACCCTGTACATTCTGTTTGTGAATTTGCTAGGAAGGAAAGGATTCAAATTTGGGCCAAAGGCAATTTTTGTTCATGCCTCAGTTGCGAAAACTAAAGGCACATCCAAGAAAGCAGAAAATGGTTCCCTTCACAAATTATTTTATTCACAGAAACATTTAAGTATTTCAGAAAATATAAGCAATTTAGGCTAGAATGAGTCAGAAGCTCCAACATGCAAAGTACTGCTTCTCTCCGTTCACTTATTTTTACTCCGCAAATCGGTAGAAGTTGTTCCTTTAAACCTTGAGTCATGAAAGGTAATTTCTTTCATGATGCACTGATGTAATTTCAAAGTTATGGTACTCTTGACACTAAAACACGGAAAGATCATCTTTCAATAGTGCTGTAAATATTAATTTTTTGGATTGAACCATGACTTTGCCCCATCATACCACCAAAAAGATTTTAAAAGTTTTTTTGTTCCCTGGGATATGGAATCACGTTTTGAAAAAAAATTGTTAATTAAGTTTGTACCTTAGAATAAAATCTTTAGACATGCCATGGCTGTGACATTTTCACTTTTTCTTGTAACGCATGAGTAATGTACATTTACACATCTCAGTGCGACAGCTGGAGGTGTCCAATTATCTGCCTGTAAGAAAGAAAGACTTGCATTTATATAGTGCCTTTCACGACCTCAGGGCATCCCAAAGCACCTTGCTGCCAATTAAGTATTTTTTGAAGTGTAGTCACTGTTGTAATATAGGAAACACGGCAGCCAATTTACGCACAGCAAGGTCCCACAAACAGCAATGTGATAAAGAGCAGATAATCTGTTTTAGTGATATTGGTTGAGGGATAAATATTGGCCAGGACACCGGGTAGAACTCCCCTGCTCTTCATTGAAATAGTGCCATGGGATCTTTTACGTCCACCTGAGAGGGCAGACGGAGCCTCAGTTTAACATCTTATCCAAAAGATGGCACCTCTCACAGTGCAGCACTCTCAGTACTGCATTGGAGTGTCAGCCTAGATTTTGTGCTCAAGTCCCTGGAATGAACCCACAACCTTCGAGAGTGCTACACACTGAGCCATGGCTGACACAATCAAAAGCCTGTGACTTGGACTACAACAGAAAAAACTGCCAGGATACACCAGTTTTTATTCTGATTCAATCTCTAACCAGTGGCTGTGACCCTGGTTGTACCGTACAGTCTTTGGAATAAATACTCCTGGGGCTAGACTCTGAAACACATCTGCCATCATTTTTCCATCAGAATTAGTTACTCATTCCAGTTGCTAACAATGATGCGACCTTATTGCGGCAAAAAAAATAACAAACCTTTCTTTTTGGGTCATATCACGGCAGTAATCAAGTGATTTGATCACTGTTAATGAATAAAAATGAAGCTGTCGAAACTGCTCGGCGTAATATTTGTGAACAAGATTAAAAAATTGTAGTTTTTCATGAGAAATAATTGCGAAACAAGAGTTACCATTTCTAGGAGGGCATTCTGGATTTGTACCCCAGCAGCCTGTCTGGAGGAGCAGTAGCAAATAAGAATTAAACCAGAAGGAAAAGTGATTGACAGAACTGAGAGCTTGCCTCACTGAATATCTGAGTCTTATTGAGGTATAATTTTACATATGAAGGCAAGTGACCCTAACACTGTCATTAATCAGACAGGACAAGTTCCTGGGTTCTGGCATGCATCCAAAAAACTGTCCCTGCACCACGGACCCTGGGTTCAAACTTAGTCCAGACAGAGGGGGCTGGAGGTCACCTCTATCTGATGGCTGAGAAGGGTCATAAAGACTGTGGAAAAAAAAAGTCTCTACATCAGTAGCTCTTAAACAAAAACTTATATCCTTCTGCTTCTATTTGTGTTGACTTTTTGAATACATTTGTTTGAAGAGCAGGCATTGTTTACATTGTCAGGCAACCGTATCGGAGGAATTACTGTCCCCAGCATGACAACAATAACTTGCATTTATATAGCACCTTTATTGTAGTAAAATGTCCCAAGGCGCGAGGGAATTGAATTCACACACACAACGGAAAGGATTAGATTTCTGCTGTAGGGACCATGTATACTGCTTTTCCTGGACTCAGTTGGACTCTGAATAATTCAAACCAATTTTTTTTTCCAATCATGCCATCAGAAAACCATTAAAAAATGATAACGCTCACTATAGATTTGTATGATTTGATATTTTAAAAGGGATGCTGATGAAGAGTCTCCCTCTTGAAGGTTTGACACAGTTTCCAGTCAGTCCATTCAGTGGTCATGAGTCCAGAGCACAAAACTGCCCCTAAATTCTGTGCTGCTGGTTATTCCTTTTCCCAGAGAGTAGTGAGCCTCTGGAATGGATTGCCGGGTGGTGCGGGGAATGCTGAATCTCTGCCTGCCTTCAAGAGGGAGCTGAACCGGGGTTCTTGACTGGGGCAGAGATTGCACCATATAGAAGGTAAGTGGTTTTACAGATAACACATGGTCCATGTGATCTCCTGAACTGGTTTTGATCTCCTGAGGGGGTGGGAGAGGAATTTTCCAGAATATCTTTTTCCCTTATTGGCCCTGGGTTTTTCTCTTTCTTTTGCCTCTCCCAGGAGATTACATGACTGCGGGGGTAAGAAGCGTTTATTCATGATGCTCCATCCATCGTGAGTGTGGAGCAGGCTTGATGGACCAGCTGGTCTTTTCCTGCCCGTCATATTCGTATGAAATTGAAGCACAACAAAAACACACTGAATAGCACAGCGATCCTGGTACCCATTACTATGGTTCAAACAACACTGCTAGAGACATCAAAGAGTTACATTTAGATTAAGATCAGACAAAGGAAATGAATAAACGCATTTGGCAGAAGGACAACAGTCGAGTTCACTGATCTGATCTAATGTTACAGTAACACTGCACTGGATGATTTGGGGGGACTTTGATATTTTCTTCTAGTTTTCTCCATTTTCTACATCTCTCACTGCTGCTTTCCATCACTCCCTGCCTTTAGGACAAGAATTTCTAAACAGTGGAGATTTCTGTGGCTCTGTGTTCAGGCAACAGGAGGTGTCATCTCTGAGGTGGGACTAGTTCCGGTGAGATGATTTCCCCCCCTACATCCAAAAGGGGGAGGAAAAAAGAAAATTGAGTTGAGTGTATTCATCGAGAATTAGAGTTAAGCGGAGGTACATTAATGATGTAAAAGTTGAATATATCTCACACACACACACACGGAAAAATGAATTGACAGGACAAGTTTGTACAGCTCATAAATTGAACTGATACAGCTTTGGTGTCCACTCCTTAATGATTAATGTATTTATTCTGTGTGTTGCTAGTATGAATGTTCAACCTTTATCTAACTTGTATTCCTTCACTGTAAACATGTACAGGTGGGGGTTATTGTCACTACAGTGGTTTGGATTTTACTTACTCACTCGTTGGATAGCATGTCACATTGGATGACGGCAGTAGGATTTGTTGGCACACATTCGTTGATCACTTACTGACTGAATGGCATGCAACATTTGGTTGGAGTGGTGGGGTATAATTATTCTGCATCATTCATTTAAAGACGAGACAACACTTGTTGACATTGCTAGGTATTTAATCAAGATGTCAGGCTGACAAGTTTAAATACATTAATATTGCACAGTCTTTTATTCTTTGCTGCTTTCATTTTGATTTGCTGTGTGATTAAACTAAATTATTAAACTACCTTTTATCTTGTGTTCTGCTCTCACTGGGTTTCAACCTATCCAAACACCAACCTGCCAAAAACTACAGTAAAATGTCTTCAGTTTAAAAATATCGAGATCCTTCATTGGTTAAAACTGATTTGCAGATGAATTGGGTACAAGGAAATGCTCTGAACAGTGCAGATTTCTGAATGTTTGTGTCCCATCACAATCGTGTATCGG
Organism: Heptranchias perlo; assembly: GCF_035084215.1. NCBI lineage: Eukaryota > Metazoa > Chordata > Chondrichthyes > Hexanchiformes > Hexanchidae > Heptranchias > Heptranchias perlo. Next base: position 23,731,575 of record NC_090350.1, read on the forward strand.
TACTTTTTTTTGTGGGAAGCTGTACAGAGTTTTCAATTTGGAAAATGCTGGCTCAACATCATTTCTTTTTTTAAAAAAAAGGACATGAATTTTGTTTTCAAATTTTAATGGAACATTAGGGAAAATGCCTGAAAAATGGAAGGAGTTGTAATCTTCTAGTCTAGAGCTGGGCTGTGTTCAATGCAGTGTTTGTGTAAGGCAAATTAGGCACTTAGGGTGAGCAATGATGTCACTGTGTGTGTTGTGCTAAAAAGAACAGACGCTTTAATGCTGGCACAGAGCTAATAATCAGTAAACAGCAAGAGTCATTACTAGCTGCTCTTTACAGCAGCTTTCCCACACAGTCTACAGACAGCGCCCCTCTACGAATCGTTGTTCACATAGCTTTTATTGAAAAAAAGAACTTGAACCCCGTCAGAACGACTTGGCAGGAAAATTTAATTTGGAAAAAAGATCAGTCCAACATTACCCTCCAGGAAAAGCAGCAGCTACTTCTGACCCAACTCGTCACATGTGACAACATCATTGGATTATTTGCGTCGAACCGTCACCACAAATCCCCACAATCACATCACACCTGTAAAATGTAAATAATAAAAATAAACTGCAGGTACTGGAAACGTAAAATTAAAAAAAGATAATGTTAGGAACAACCAGCAGGCCTTCAGCAGCCAAAAGAGAAAGATAAACCAACATCCTACATGCAGATCCCTCTGCCAGAACTGTATTCTGATGAAGGGGCTATAACAGTAAAACAAACTCCCCTTTCCTTCTCCCCAGGCACGAATGGAGCTGCTGTGCAACTTCCACACCAAAGCAAGAAAATGGGAACGAAAGGTTGGAGGTTGCTAAAATCAAAGGTCAAACTGGAGGGCTTCAAGGTGCCCAGGAGAAAGACAACATACTTTGGGATCATGTTGTAGGTGGCAGAAAATTATCGAGCAAATGCTGATGTGGGGTGGAACATAAGGACAGCAGCGACGTGATCATTGTGGGAGGAGGGAGAGGAGAAGAAAGCAGAGTTATGGGAAATGGAGCAGAGAGGGCCAAGGGACCTGTCGATTACTGCTGAGAAAAAAGGACAGTTCAGAAAATCTGTTGCCAAGCAGGGAGTCATCAGAGCATATACAATGAAAGTAAAGGAATTGGGAGAAGGGAATAGACACGTTACAGGAAACAGGATGAGAAGAGGCATAATCCAAGTAGTTGTGGGACTAGGTGGGTTTGTAATAGGTGTCTATGTAAAGTCCATAACCAGGGATGGAGAGAGCAAATTCAGGGAAGGGAAGAATCAGAGATGAATCATGTGAAGCTGACGGATGGGTAGAAATTGGAAGCATAAACAATAAAATTCTTGATCAAAGTGAGAGCAGAAATTGGTATCAACAGTGTAACAGAAGAAGAGATCAAGGAGGATCCTTGAATAGGATTGGAACAAAAATAATGTTTCACATATCCTACAAAAATACAGGCATAATTGGGACCTACACAGGCTTCTAATTGAAATGTCTCTTTTTCCTGGAAGAAGTGGGTAGAGTTAACATTTGTACAGGGTGAGAACAAGATCAGCCAAGTGGAGGAGGGTGGTCGTAAAAGGGGACTGCTGCTTTTCAAATGGAGGGAGAAATGGAGGGCCTGGAGACCAATCTGGTTGAGGTATGTAGGTATGCACATGGTGAAAAGAAGATGATTACGACCACATAATTTGAAAATGTCAAAGTGGTAGAGATGATCAGAAGTTACGTAGGCAAGCTCCTGTGCTATTGAACTCATCTCTTTATCTTAACTCTATGGTTTTCCTCTCATCCAATCTCAATCTACCTAAATCTGTGACTACCTATATCCAGTTAATTTCTCCTTCCTGCATCCTCACTGTATTAAAATCAAGATTTAATCACACACTTTCTCATACTCCAATTCATTCTTTCCCGGGATGTCAAACCTGTGGAACCTCTTGCTTCCCTCAGTCACCCTTTCCTTCTACAATCTGTAGGCTTTTAAAACCTAAATGTGGGCAAAATCTAAATCACAACTTCCTGATTGACCTAGTCTTCTCTCTACCCTTTTGAACCTTTCACTGTGAGGCTTTGCACTTCACCTATGTTTGCCAATTGCCAAAAAGATTAAGAAAACATATATATTCGGGCAAGTCTGCTCCTGAGAAGTATTGATATTTCTCTGAATATTGTTAGAGGCTTTGCTGCTATAGCTGAGTTCGTATATTAGTGGAGGTTTTATAATAAACTGAAGACAGCTTATCTGAAAGTGTGTTTATTGGTCCCTGTTCTGCGAGACAAGAAGCCAAAGACGCTTCACAGTGTTGTAATGTGCTATAGCTGTGGTTTTTAAAAAAAACAGTGGGAAAATTACAGGAGGTCCTCAAGATGGCATTGTTTTTTATGGAGGATTGTCACATCTTGTTAAATTATGCTCAAGGGTGTCCCTGTCTTACTAGCCAGAAGGGATCCAAAGTTACCTCCCCTTCAACAGTTTTATAGCACCAGGCTGTTTTGGTATTGTTTAATTCAGAATAAATAAACAACCAAGAAACATAACTATTGGACTTTCTGGATAGAATGTCAAATTAATCTGATGGTGCACTTTCATTTTAATACTTTTGATAGGCTCCAGGGAGGGTGTCATATCTAACTGCATGTGCACCAATTTTTTGGTAGCAAGGTTAAATCAGGGTCAACTTGTTGACAGTGTTCAGAAAACAATTAGACTGCACAGCAGTGTGTGCTAAGGAGAGGTTGATGCTTTTTTTAAGTACGGTCAGCTGAATAGTTTTTATTCATTTCTGAGATTGCTGAGGCAATTAAAAAAATGTTGAAAGAGTGTTTGAAAGTACATACATTGAATCATTACCAACTGCTACAGTGTTCATATCCTGTTTCATGCTGGCCTTTTCGATATTTATATAGGGTGCTGAAAAGATTATGAGCCTCTCTGCCAGACTGCTCGCATTTGTACTTCACTACTTAAAGAAAAACATCAAAACCACACAGCACACTGCAGCCATAAAAAAAGTTCCTTTACCAAATGGTTCTTTTCTGCTTCTTCAAAACAGAATTCATTACTGATGTAAATTAGCAACTCACTGGAAGTGAGCACTTTAATCTTGTCCCAAGGTAAATGTTTAAACAAAAGGACAACAGGGAGAGGCATTGAGTTAGAACATTGGGCCAGATTTTGCTGTAAAAATAACGGCAAGGCTAACAGCGCTCACCGTTATTTATGTGCAAATCGGATAACTTCTGACGACCGCACATGTGCAGTTAAACGTGGAAATCTGGACGTTGCTGTTCGAGATGCACTGTTAAAAGCTGGGCGGAAACGGGGGCATCTCACCGGCCGGCTCACCATTCAAATGTATTGAAGGGCGTGAAGTTCCTGTATTTACCTCATAGATACGGACTACATTCACCAAAAAAAGTTAGGGCTTGTCCATTCCCGTCTAAGTATCCCTTTTAGCAGCTTGGTAAGTCTTAATTACTGCCAAATAACCTCCTTGGCACTGAAAATTAACTTTTACAAGTGTGGAAACTCATTCCTTCAGTTTTTAATCATTGTTAGATATTTTTTTAAAAATTAAATAAAATGTCTCTTTTATCTCTGTCTGTTACTCCAATCTTTCTTTCTCTCTTCATTTCGATTTCCGTACCTGATTTGACATTGAATTCACTGTTCTAACTTACACTTCTTGGTTTAGACTCAAACGATTCTTCAATCTTATTGGTTAAGGAGACACACAGTTGCTTGCCCTGTTCACACAATTCCCAGATGCCCTGTGGAGGGCGCTGCACACAGCAACTTGCTGGCAAAATCACATAGAAAGTCTACAGGCAAGTACAAGTCTAACAAACGGCTGCCACTCACAGCAAAATCCGGCCTATTATCTTTTCATATCTGGGACCTGGCTTTAAATTCAGCTCAGGGCAAATGTCTTCCATCATTGAAGGTGACTGAGGCACATTGTACTGCGACACTGTCCTTTCTCAGTTCGATCTAGGCCTGAAATCCAGCCACAGAATTGGCAGTTCTCCCCTAAAGGTTGTTCACAGCCATAGACATTAAACTCCCTGAAATATATAAAGTCGATGATCTGATTGTGAGATTCCAAATGATAGAGCCTATAGAGGTTTCATAGTGACACACTAAGGGATGTTCTTCTGAGGAGGGTATAAAGTTCATTGTTGGGACGTGTATAGGCTGACCTGTATTGCATCTGATCTGTATCGTATCTTGACCTGGGAACCCTTGATGTTGTCACCCAAGTGCAATGTGGAAAAAATATCCATCAGGTTTGGAGTGTGATTCAGCAGTGCAAGCATCAGTCTGGGGGAAATCTCCCCAGACTCCCTACATGCTTCCTGTTTGCATATACATTCGAATCAATTCTGACATTTATAGCCTGCTTATCTCTGAATGAGAATGACCGAGTTCACAACCATCAGACAGTGCCTGTTCTCTCAATGGCTTCTCTTGTCATTTTTTCCCCCCCATTGAAAGCACATATTTATTTTATTTCCTTTTATTGTAGTACGATTTAAAAGGTTAGGATTTGACATCCAGGTACTTCTTAAAGGACCTGCACCTCAATGTGTTTTGTTAGCAAGTCAGCAACTCTCGTCTATAAAATGCTTTTGGGGGAGAAATTGAACTCACGGCCACCCATTTTACTGGTGTGAAATCAGCGCAAGACCTCCGAATTTCGTGTCACAATCTGCCGCATCTGAATTACGCCGGACGCCATATTGGCTCGAACGACTTTTAGTTGTCATGGGCACCCGCCTGACACAGTCACTAGGCTCCTACGATGGTTGTAGGATCTCAAATGCAAAATTCAGGTACAAGTGGCCGGAGCTTGCACCACGCATGCTCTGCCTAGTTTTACCAGGCATTGAGCGGCCTAACCAGCAATCCTTAAAGTGACCACTGGAAGCTGGTCCAAAAAAAGCAACAGCAAATTTTCAGTTTTTATTTTTGTGAGTCCAGGAGAAGCAAGATGTGGGCCCACAAAAAACTCAGGCCCACTGCTGGCATGTTTGAGGCCCACCTCCAGGTTCACCTATCCCCCACTTCTAGACCTGAACTGATAGCGGACTCGGTGTAGGAGTGGACTGATTTCTCACCCTCCCCGATCAACACTGTGGCACCAGTTTGACGTCAGTGGCATTCAAAACATTTCTGAACTTGGCACAAGTGCCATCGGGAACCCCATACCAATTGAGGTAACTTATTTAAAATAAACACCACAGCAAAGACATCAGACTACAAGCTGATAAATCATCGCATATGAATTGAGCCTGGGCAGAATTAGATATGTGTCAGTCCAACCTTCCCACCATAATCTCTCAAACCCCCACTCTCCAGAAATACATCTAATTGCATCTTGAGCCCACTGATACTGTCCACTTCCACACACTTCCCTGGTAACTTACTGCAAAGTCACTGATCCTTTGGGTGAAAAAGTTCCACCATTGCATCTTACTCCAAATTTCCTAATTTTTAACAAGGGTCCTTTTGTACTTGAATCCTTTGCCATGCTGAACAATTCAGCTGGATCAGCTTTGCTGATGCCCCTCGAAATCTTTAAAAATATTAGTTCACTTGAATTCCTAACTTTTCCTTGTAACTGAAATTCCTACTACCCTTAAATGCTGAGGTGATCATGTTTGAATCATATTGTTGCAAGACTTTTGTCCAAATCAAGCTTCCATCTGTGAAGGCAGGACTGGGTGGGACAAACCACATATCTCCAACACTGCCACCAACACATCTTCATGATGAATAGACTGGATTGTAGAGTTTCAAACTTTCCATTTAATTCTACAGTAATGATGTCCATCAATTCAAATTCCTAACTAACTGGCACAGATGCAGAACTATACAATTACTGAAACCACAGTTTCAGAATGTAATACCCACTTTGACAAGAACTCAAGCATCAGGTCCCCTTTCCAACAAACGAACTGACTATTTGTCACTTTCCCAGAGTCAAAAAAAAGCACTGGATTTTGTGGGTTAGGAAGTCAAAAAACCTTTAAAACATTTAAATAAAATGGATTCCACTCTCCCCCCAATTCCTTTCCTTTTGTGGCTCTTCATTGTACTGGGCAGCGATAACAGATTTAGTCTTCAGATTTTTTTTTATTTGTTACTCAGCTATCCCCTAGAACTGACGTCTTTTAGCAACTCCAACTGTTTATACATCATTCAGTTAGCTTCAAACTGTGACCACATTCTCTCCTTTCATTTCTCACCTGATGAAGGGGACCTCTGTGGCCCTGCGAGGAAATGGAATTAAATCCACTAGTTGGTCAAATAAAAGGCGTTCTATCCTGTGCTTTGAGCGATGTTTTGTTATTGAGGAGTGATTCCGAATATTGTGAACCCTTCAAGAACTTGAGCATTTTTGCCCCAAGGTATAAAAATAATTGAAGTCAAGAACTCGGATTTTTTTATTTTTTAACGGGAAGGGGGCGTCGCTGGCGAGGCCAGCATTTATTGCCCATCCCTAATTGCCCTCGAGAAGGTGGTGGTGAGCTGCCTTCTTGAACCGCTGCAGTCCGTGTGGTAGCAAGATTTTACAACTGAGTGGCTTGCTAGGCCATTTCAGAGGGCAATTAAGAATCAATCACATTGCTGTGGGTCTGGAGTCACATATAGGCCAGACCGGGTAAGGACGGTAGGTTTCCTTCCCTAAAGGACATTAGTGAACCAGATGGGTTTTTACGACAATCCGGTAGTTTCATGGCCATCATTACTGATACTAGTATTTTAATTCCAGATTTTTATTTAATTAATTGAATTTAATTAATTAATTGAATTTAAATTCGCCAGCTACCATGGTGGGATTTGAACTCATGACTCTGGATTTTAGTCCAGGCCTCTGGATTACTAGCCCAGTAACATAACCACTATGCTACCGTACCCCAGTAACATAACCACTATGCTACCGATCGGATGCTTCAATTGGTACTTTTATTCAGTACAACATCAGAACTTTTGAATTAAAAAAAAAATTAAACAAAAATAAACATTTTTAGAGTTATTTTATGATTGAAAAGGTCATATTCAAATACCTTTACTCTGTTATTTTCTTACAGAGACAAATTGGTAAGTGGGCATGGTGAGAGATGGCACAGCATGTGAATGCGATTGGCATTATCTCTGCAGCCTGGCTGCAATACAGAAAGAAATTTAAACGATACCACTGGGAGTGCCATTGTAAGATTCCACTACACATCTCATACTTGCTGCACAGTCCTGCATAACACCCTAACTTTTGCCTCAGGACTATCAACTCTTCCCTTCCCTCGGTTGCCATGGCCATCCATAAGTCAGCAGGAAAGACTTCACTGCATCTCCTTTCTGCCTGCACTCACGCTCTCAAAAGCTGCAGCTTCCCTCACAACTATGTTGGCCACGTTTGCTGCTTCTTCCTATTATCAAGCATACTAGTGTAAGCTAGCTCATACATGTAACCCACTGCCACTCTTTTTGCTTGAAAACTAGCACACAGCAGGAGGGAGACAACCAGCACAGTATGTGGTCCCGCCACACTGCAAGCCCTGTGGAACAGGCCACCATTGACATCATAGGAAGATATACAGCAGTCAGCATTGGAGATGGCCAGGCCTCTTTCTACTTAATTCTTCAGTCACGCACTTACTAACCTCCTGAAAGTGACAACCTGGTGTTGCATCATGCTGCCACTGATCTGCTGGTGCTCGGCCTCACAATGTCATCCTAACCCTTGTCACTCGCCCATTTTTCTAGATCAACCAGAAGACCCAGAGACTGAATATACACTTAGACGTATGAAGCAAGAGTTTGTGTACACAGTGGAATAACCTGAAATGGAGGGGAGAAAGTCTCTACACCACAGAATGTGGCCACCTACACTGGTACAATTAGCAGAAGCTGGACTTTTCAAATCTTCTTTTAACTCATCACACAGGTCATGAACCATATACTTATTGAAGCTTTGTGTAAGAAAACAGAGCATGTCATTGAGTTATATTGAAACTACAGCACAGAAACAAGCCATTCGGCCCAACTGGTCTATGCTCCAGATGAGCCTCCTCCCTCCCTACTTCATCTAACCCTATCAGGATACCTCTCTATTCCTTTCTCCCCCGTAAGCTTATCTCGCTCCCTCATAAATGTATAAATGCTATTTGCCTCAACTACAATGTCAGATCAATAAAGGGAATGCGATGTCTGGAAATCTTGAGACAAGCCTCGAGTGTACCTGTACCAATAACTGTCCTCCATTGTTCAAATGGTAAAACTATGTGAAGACAATAGCCAATTATACTGTACTCCAACACAATGATGCAGAATTCAGAACTCACTGTTATCAATATAATTGCACTGTGCCAAAACTCACAAATGAAAATACAGTAATTTCACTATGAAAAATCACTATGAATATAATTGCATTGTGCCAAAACTCACTATTATGAATATACAGTAATTACACTGTGCCAAAACTCACTATTATGAATATAATTGCACTGTGCACCCAAATGTCTCATTTATACACAAACAAAATGCAACAACCTATAAAAGCATATCTCCATGACCGATTGGGTTCTACGTGCAAACATGGTGCAAAATATAAACTATGTCAAACCACTGGTCCAGTTTTTGACTCATCTCTATCACGCTCAGTGAACCTAATATACAAAGGATAAATGCCAAACACTTTACATTCTTTGAAGAAAAATAAACAATGCATTGTAAAGAATTCACTTCTAGTGGGTTTAAAGCAGCAATCTGATCTTGGTTAAATTATTGCCTAACTCACTGCCAGCCATTTATTATCTTATATGTATTTTGTACCAGAGTGAAATTCAGTTCTTATTGTTTACAAATCATTTCACAATGATTAAATTACAGAGAAACTTCTTTGCAATGAAATCACTTTTGCCTCAACACTTGATTATATCAGGAATTTCACTAGATGAGAAACCATCTGATTGAGTGTTACTGGCTGACAGTTAGATGGAGTGGAGCAAGCAACAAGTTCAAGTTCAATTACAGTAAAAGATTCAACTTAAGCCTATGCATTTGTGATATTAATTCAGAGAGTGATAATTCAAAGCCCTTCTAATCCCAAGAGGTGCTGCATTCTGTACTTCAGGCACTAAGATTCACCCGAAACTCAGCAGATATCTGGCAAAATAGGGAGCAACATCTTGGGCAGAATTTCCTGTCAGCACAGCCAGCAGAGATGTGACCCATGGTCTGTAACTTTTCCATCTGACGGCAGTGTTAAAATCAGGCTGCCTCAGATTTGCAACTCCCTCTATTTCTGAGCCCCATTGCTAGGGTGCTATTTATTTGGTTTATAGCTTATTTACTGTCCTTGAGACCTGCAATTTGAGTTCCAACCAGACTGTTCGTGTACAGTATGTCAATGGCATCATGAATTTATGTGAAACAGCTCCTGCTTCTGTTAGTTCTCCGGCATCACCATGGGAATTATTTCAGCTCTGTTAATTTAAGGAAATGATCTTTTTACTGTTAAAAGTTACCCCATGAAAATGGAGCACAACTGAAGGACTGAAGAGTTTGACAGGTGACTGCTGACTGGAAAATGTTAGCTGTCCTGTGCACATGTGTTAAAGGTTGCACTGGTAATTGTGCAGAATAACGCAGCACCAAATAATATCTGAGAAAGAACATTTCCTGAGCTTTTATCACATGTGTTTCCTCAGGAAGAAAGTTATCAATTTCCACTTCTTCCCCCCGAGGAAGTTGATGAGGTTTTAAGAATTTTGAACTTTGTCTCATGCCGCTTGTTGAGTCATTTAAAAATTACACCTTCGTGTCAGCATCTGGATTATTTGATTCTGTGTACTTTCATCTTAAGCTGGTTGGTTCATAGCAGTTTACTGTCTCAGTATTAGATTGTTCGGGGAGGAATGAAGAAGATCTTTAGACATTAACTTGATTTTGGAAGAATGTGATCTGGTGGAACACGATAGGAATCTGGACACTTCAATTGTGCTTAGAAAGACAACAATAGTGAATATTTAGCATAATCTCTATTGTCGAATTATTGGAAAAAATCACAAAAAAGTACCAGTTGGTTTTATTGTAGTTTCTTGTGAAAATTAAACTGTCGTTTAATTGTACTCAAACTGCATATTTATGCCTTATGGATACAATCAAAATGTTATCATAATGCTGATATCTGATAAAGAATTTAAAATCAGCACAACAAACTCGTCCTTTTCTGCATTTGAACTACTACATTTTACAAAATTCAAAGCAGTATGGTGGAAAAGAGTTGAAATCATGAGCTGATTTATTGAATAATTATTTGTGACTATTCAAAAGAGCACTTAACTGTAAAAGTATTATAAAAATAAAGGTTTGTATAATAATTAACCATATTCTCTCCCCCCAAAGTTAATTCCTCAACCAGTTTTTAAGGCATGGCATGAAAGCAAGATTTTAGCTTTTTTTAAAGTCCGGTGAATTGTCCTTTAAAAAGGAAGAATGGAATAAGTAAAGGCCCTTCATGCCCTGTACTTCCAGAAACCACGTACAATTTGTTAATGGATCTGTTTTTTCCTACTGGAGCTACTGTTTTCTTCAGCTATTTTTAAACTTGCAAAGTAAAACTTATTGTAATGTTGAAAAATGCCATTTTGCTTGTGGGGAAAATTTTAGGTTTTCATATTTGTTGGCTGATATTTTTGATTATTCCACTGGATGGATCTGTTGACAATGAAATGCTGTATTTTTTATTAACTATATCTGTCAATTATTTTAGAAAATACCACTTTTGGTGCTGATTTTTTTTTGAAAAGTTAAAATAACCTGGAGGCATGAAGGCTTTCGGAACATCGCGACAGGTGTAGTCCATTCAGCCCCTTGAGCCTGTTCCGTCTGATTTTTTTTCCACTCATATTAACAACCAGTTATTTTTTGCACTCAATCGACACTCTCCTGATTTACCATGTCATCCATGCAGCTCAATTAGAGTAACTGCCTTGTATGTCATTAGTAGACATTCATAATTGAGGATCCATTGTGTAGTATAGGGGATTACGAACCAAATGAGCATTGCTGTACAAGTACTCGTATTAACTATTTTTGACATTTTCAGATGGACCATATTATGAATTTTGCCCATGACTATAAGAGAGGGAGAGAAATAGAGAATGCATTCACTACGGAAACAGTATCACTTTGCAGTGTTTGTACTAAGTCACCTACATCAGAGGTATCTCAAGACTCAGTGCTATTTCTACAAATAAAAGCGGCAAGTGTTCCTAGTGTATGATGTTTAGCAGTTCCTGTTCTCTGGAAGATGACAGATCTACATTCTACAATCTATTAATCCATGGTTCCATAACACAGGAACCATTAGGTTCCACAGAGAATTTGCTCACCTATATCTGTCCGTATGTTATAATTTTCAGTTTCATTCTCAAAGGTCTATGTCTGTTTATCTATCTATATGGAAAGGGAATAGAGTATTTCTCTCCAATTCAATTGGATACAATGGTTTGCAGAGCCAGAACTACTCATTCAGTAGAGATACTGACACCATTGTATTTACATAATGCACATTATACTGTTCTACATTAGCAAAATTCTGTAGTCAAGGAGGTATTGTGCAGGGAATGCCAGTCTGTTTTTTTTAACTGCAATACATGAGAGGTGTTGTACAAGCTGAAAGTTTGGAGTCTGGTTCTTTTTTGGAATAAATTAATTGGCACATCACTAACTGCTTTTGCTTGGAATATATTCCATGAATCTACTAAATTTCTACTGATGTCTAATACCACTTGACATTTGTTATTTTTGTGGTCGTATTTCTAGTTCTATGCCCAAGATAACTAGCCTGCTTGCACCAACATTATCTATACACGTCATTATCTTACCTACCTAGATTAGGTCACTCTCGAATCAAATTGAAAACTAGCCACGTTCTATTAGCCTCTCTTCATTATTTGAACTACTACTTCTTTGTTGGTGTTCCTTGTACCTTTTTCAGTTCATTCATTTTGTGAATACTATCTTCAAAAATGACATCACACATAATGTGACCTTTAGAATGAATTATAGAAAGTTCATATTATCTGTTTCAACCTATAATCACACGATCCCAGGATAATTATGGAAGAGGAAGGCTATTCGGCTCATCTTAGTGTATCCATCCAGAAAAACCCAACTGTCCTCCCATTGCAGCATCCAATTGTTTCTCATGATTTCAGGGTTTTTGCCTCGACTACTTTACCTGGAAATCTATTCCCTTTATTGGTCATTCTATGAGGAAGATCTTTCTGATATCAGCCCTAAATTTCCCTTTTACTAGTTTGAACCTGTGCCCTTTGTCCTACTCTTGCAATTTAATGTAATGTTCTGGATTTACCTTTTTCATACCATTTACTGTTTTATATAACTCTATTAGATCACCTTTCAAAGCTGAAAAACCCATGTTTCTCTAGTCTTTCCTCATAACTCAGACCTCCAACACTAAGGATCAGCTTTCTGGCTTTTCTCTGCACTGCCTCCAATGCTTGAATGTCTCTCTTGTGTCTTGGTGATCAGAATTAGAACTGGACACAGTACTCAAGGTAGGATCTGGCCAGGGCACTATACCGTTTGATAATGACGTCCTCTGTATTGGCTATACAGTTTTGCATTTTCTTGGCTTTGTTGATTGTTGCTGTACATTGGTTGGACATGTTGAGTATCGAGCCTACTAAGACTCCCAAGTCTTTTTCAACTTCATCTTTGGCTTTTTCAACTCCATTCATGTGGTGTGTTTCCCTTTTTTTTTTCCTATGTGCAATACTTTACACTTTATATTCAATTTAATCTGCCACTGTTCTGCCCACTTACATATGTTATCCAACCCATTCTGTAATTTCTGGGCTGCCTCCTTCGATTCCACTCCCCTCCCAGTTTGGAATCATCTACAAATTTGACCAATTTGCATTGCATTTCTGAATCCAAGTGATGAATGTAAATTAGAAACAGTAGCGAGTGAGTAGAGAGTCCCAACACTGAGTCCTTGGACACCCCACCGAGTATTTTCTCCTAACCCTGACAAAACTCCTCTAACAAGTATCCATTGTTTTCTACACTTCAGCCATTCATTTTAATCATTACCAACATTTACCTTGTATTTCCAAGCTTTAAGCTTAACTAATATCCCTTTGTGTGGAACTTTGTCAAATGCCTTCTGGAAGTTTAGGTACAGCACATTGTAGGGTTTAATAGTCCATTTGGGATGTAATTTCCTCAAAGTCATCAAGAAGGCTGGTCAGGCAGGATCTTCCCCTTCTGAATCCACATTGACCGCTGTTTACTGTTATTATTGAACAGATAAGCTTCAGGTTTACACCAGATAATCAATTCCATTATTTTACATGGGATTGAAGTAAGATTAATGGGCCTGTAGTTACCAGTGTCTGACTTGTTGCCCTTTTTGAATACAAGTACCATATTAGCCTGTTTCCGGTCAATTGGTCCCTACCTGGGGCCCAGTGACTCCCTCAATGATCGTCAGTACCTCACAAATCTCATCCCTAGTCTCCATTTAATACTGTTGCATAAATACTACTTATCCCCGGAGATTCATTGATTTTGAGCCAATTTTAGCCTGTACAGGATTTATATCTCATATATTTCAAATTCATTAATTTTGACTGGGTTATTTCTGTTTGGGAGGTCACGTTGCTCATGTCTTCCCTTCAGAATGTTTGCTATCTTCTGCTCATCCACTGTTTTGAGTCCATTTGCATCTATTATGATTCTCACCTTTTCTCTGATTGCCTTCTTACGATTGAAACACTGAAAGATTTTTTTCTGTTATGTTTTGCATCTGTCGCTACTTTTTTTTCTTGGTCTTGTTGTTCTCTGATCATCCTGTTAACATGTTTCTGCACATTCTTACATTCATCCCAATGAACTTCATCCCATTTCTCCCTGCAGGATTTGTGGAGATCATTCTTCCTCTTTATTTCACTTTTGATTCCCAGTGAAATTGAGATGCATCGTGGTATCTAATTAGATTGGTTGATAACACCTTCACATAGATTTTTTTGTGTCTCAGTTGGCTGTCATAAACATGATGATGGGTTTCCACATGTGCGTCAGAGTCACCAAACCAAGCAATTTGCCTTATATAGAGTTTAACTTCTGATAGCTTAGAGATAGCTGGCAGAACCAAAGCTCAGGGAATCCCCTCCCCAAAGTGTGCGCAAGGTTACTTCTGGCGCCTGATCAGTTAAAACTGCACAGCTTACCAGCACACAGCACTGCTGAGCTTCCCGCTGACTGTCCAGCTAGGACCACACTACCATTAGGTTAATGTTTGGAGGGTTACCTGGAGCCAAATGGGAAATATGCCAGGCCTTAGTGACAGATCAACTCCTTCGGGTTTCACTCGTGAGCCAGGCTGGCTTGTAAATCATTAACAGTGTCCTGCAATATCGCAGATCTACCTGGTCCAGGTATTGGATTACCAAGTCTACCACCAGAGGTTAGTTCCAAATTTCTATCACCAGGCATGTGACTTTGGAACTTCTTATTCTCCCCTCACCCCCCCGCACCACCCCCCCCCCCCACTCCCAGGAAAATCATCACTACCTGGTTTGGGGAAATTTCATTGAATAGTTAATAAATCACACACAGGTCTTTCTCTTTCCCAGATTTGCTCACATATACCTATTCATCATGTAAATGTATTTCCTCCTCCAATATGTATTACTTTACATTAGCCCACATAACTATGCATGTCAGCCTTTAGCCTATCTATTTAAATTTCCCAGATCCTTCCGCATAATATCAGTCATCAGTCCCCTTTACCGAGTGTCTTGGCCACATAGCTTGGTGTCATGAGCACATTTGCTAATATTGCTAGAAGCAAGCTAGTTATTAATAGCTTAAACTGTTATTCAAAACAAGTTTCTGTGAAACTCTGCAGATAATGGTTCTTCCAGGGCCATTTTCTGCCGTCTGTTCGTAAGACACTTTTCAATCAAGTTTAGAAATTTGCCATTCATCCCATGAACCTAAATTGTCTTTGTAAGCCTCACTAGTGGAACTTAACACATGCTTTCTGAAAATCCAAATAAAATTTTAGGCTCTGGATAGCCCTCACCCACTAGTTTTGTTTCCACCTCAAAAGTCCAATAGATTCGTGACGCATGCTCTTTGAAGCCATTTTGATTGCTTCTTATAACTTTTGTGTCCTTTAGAAGTGTAACACATGTTATGTGCAATCAATGAGTTAAATGCACAGTTCTCCCAGTTTGTTCTGAAGACTGCGTGGTGTATGATGCAACTTGAGCCCCAGGCTATTTCAACTCAGTTGATTTCAGATCAGGCTTTTCTGGCACTGCTGATAGTTCCAAATAGTTTTCATATGTAAAACAACTAACTGGAACTCACACTGCCAGTTGAGAGCCAGAAAACAGAAGTTTCTGCTGGCATTTGTAAAACATCAACACACACCACCAGCATCAAACCTAACCTTCATTTCTGCACCAGGAACAATCTTGAATTTTTAGATGCAATTATGTTGTTGGACATTTGTTCACTGTAGTGAACCCCATATTATTCAAAACTTACAGGACTGACAAAATAGTTCCTCTTATCTTGGGTCCATCTTGATGAGGTTCTACTATTGATTATAATGGACATTCTGTGAGGCCCATAGGGACAGAGGTTATTTTTAAATTTTCCACATTACAAAATGTATCTCTCCACCCTTTTAGGCTTCCTCATTGCCACATAATATTTCCTGTTGTAGAGCAGAACGTTAATCTGCTCCCAGACCTCTGGCAGTGCTAAAACTGGTAGTTAGGAAGCATGCAAGAGAATGCTGGATCATCTGATTCACCCCTTTTACTCCAATCCGTGTAGCAATGCATCTTGCTCCGCCTTGGGTTACTCTTCTGGATAATCAGCTTGAGATTTGGTACATAATATTTGGACAATTACAAAAGCAGACCAAAATTCTCAAGCCCTGTAGGGCAGTCTGCAATTCAACTAAGCTCCCCGATGGAAAAAGTATGGAGTAAGAATACATCTGGAACTATCAGCAGTGCCATTGACTTGAAATGAAAAGAAAAATGAACGGGGTGCGTAACGGGTGGCCTATCCACTACCGCCCGTTTTGCATCCCTGTCACCTCCAAGACCTTTAGTCCATCAACCTAATCACCTCCACAGATGATGATTGGTGGACTAAAAAGGTCATGGATTCCAGCCAACCTATTCAGTGAGGAAACCAAGTGAAACCTCCAAGAAAATCAAGATCTGAAATGTCTCCATAAACTTTAACATAATCATCATCATAGTAGCGATATTGGATAGGATAAAAATAGATAAAGAGGAGGTACTTGAAAGATTCGCAGTACTCAAAGTAGAAAAGTCACCTGGTCCAGATGGGATGCATTGTAGGTTACTGAGGGAAGTAAGGGTGGAAATTGCGGAGGCTCGGGCCACAATCTTCCAATCCTCCTTAGATATGGGGACAGTGCTGGAGCTTTGGAGGATTGCAAATGTTACACCCCTGTTCAAAAAAGGGGAGAGGGATAAACCCAGCAATTACAAGCCAGTCAGCCTAACGTCCGTGGTGGGGAAACTTTTAGAGACAATAATCAGGGAAAAATTAATTGGCATTTGGAAAAATATCGGCTAATAAATGAAGGTCAGCATGGATTTGTTAAAGGCAAATCGTGTTTGACCAACTCGGCTGAGTTCTTTGATGAAGTAACGGAGAGGTTTGATGAGGGTAGTGTGGTTGATATTGTGTATATGGACTTTCAAAAGGCACTTGATAAAATGCCACATAATAGACTTGTTAGCAAAATTAAAGCCTATGGGATTAAAGGGATAGTGGCAGCATGGATACAAAATTGTCTGGGGGACAGAAAGCAGAGAGTAGTGGTGAACGGTTGTTTTTCAGACTGGAGGGAAGTATACAGTGGTGTTGCCCAGGGGTCAATATGAGGACCATCACTATTTTTGATATATATTAATGACCTGGACTTGGGTATAGAGGGTATAATTTCAAAGTTTACAGATGGCACGAAACTCAGAAATGTAGTAAACAATGTGGAGGATAGTAACAGACTTCAGGAGGACATAGGCAGATTGGTGAAATTGGCAGACACATGACAGATGAAATTTAACGCAGAGAATTGTGAAGTGATGCATTTTGGTAGGAAGAATGAGGAGAGACAATATAAACTAAATGGTCCAATTTTAAAGTGGGTTCAGGAACAGAGTGAGCTGGGGTGCACATACACAAATCTTTGATGGTGGAGAGGGCGCAGAAGAGATTTACTAGAATGGTGCCAGGGATAAGGGAAGAGACTGGAGAAGCTGGGCTTGTTCTCTTTCGAACAGGGAAGGTTAAGGGGAGATTTGATAGAGGTGTTCAAAATCATGAACGGTTTTGACATAGTAAATAAGGAGAAACTGCTTCTAGTGGCAGAAGGGTCGGTAACCAGAGGACACAGATTTAAGGTGATCGGCAAAAGAGCCAGAGGCAAAATGAGGAAACTTTTTTTTTTAACGCAGCGAGTTGTAATGATCTGGAATGCACTGCCTGAAAGGGTGATGAAAGCAGATTCAATAGTAACTTTCAAAAAGGGAATTGGATAAATACTTGAAGGGAAAAAAAGGGAAAAAGGGAAGGGCTTTGGGGAATGGGACTAATTGGATAGCGCTTTCAAAGAGCTGGCAAAGGCACGATGGGCCGGATGACCTCCTCCTGTGCTGTACCTACTATGACACTATTATCACCACCACCATGCATTTATATAGCCCCTTTAATGTAGAAAAATGTCCCAAAATGCTTCATAGAGATGTAATCAAAGAATGGAAACTGAGCCAAAGAAGAACATAGAAGGGGTGACCAAATGCTTGGTCAAAGAGATGGATTTTAAGGAGGGCCTTAAAAGAGAAGAGGCAGAGGGGTTTATGGAGAGAATTCCAGAGTGTGGGGCCTAAGTGACTGAAGGCATTGCCTCCAATGGTGGGGTGATGGGAGGGGGGAAATGCACTAGGGGCTGGAGTCAGACAAATGGAGAGATTGGGGGCTATTGTAGTCCTGGGAGAATTTACACATATAGGGAGGGGCGAGGCCATGAACAGATTTAAAAACAAGGATGAAAAGTTTCACCAGCAGATGGGCTGAGGTAGGGACAGATGTGCGCAATGTCACACTATGTGATTGAGTTTTAGTGCCCTCTGCACAACCAAGGATTGGGCAAAGAATGCTGCCCATTCTATATAGGGACGAGGAGGGGACAGGATGGGTCCTTGGAAGATCAAGCAAAATTTCAAGATACCAATTCAACCTTATAACTTACATTGTTCAACTTTGACCAATTACATTCTACAGCTGAAACAATGAAATTTATCCAGATGAAACAAGTGAATTTAAGAGATTGGGAGCCCTGGGACTCAAATCAATTTTTTGCTGGCAGTTGAGTACTCTTTTTTTTATTCATTCACAGGATGTGGGTGTTGCTGGCAAGGCCAGCATTTATTGCCCATCCCTAATTGCCCTTGAGAAGGTGGTGGTGAGCCGCCTTCTTGAACCGCTGCAGTCCGTCTGGTAAAGGTACTTCCACAGTGCTGTTAGGTAGGGAGTTCCAGGATTTGGACGAAGTGACGATGAAGGAACGGCAATATATTTCTAAGTCGGGATGGTATGTGTCTTGGAGGGGAACGTGCAGATGGCGATGTTCCCATACGCCTGCTGCCCTTGTCCTTCTAGACGGTAGAGGTCGCGGGTTCGGGAGGTGCTGTCAAAGAAGCCTTGGCGAGTTGCTGCAGTGCATCCTGTGGATGGTACACACTGCAGCCACCGCACGCCGGTGGTGAAGGGAGTGAATGTTTAGGGTGGTGGATGGGGTGCCAATCAAGCGGGCTGCTTTGTCCTGGATGGTGTTGAGCTTCTTGAGTCTTGTTGGAGCTGCACTCATCCAGGCAAGTGGAGAGTATTCCATCACACTCCTGACTTGTGCCTTGTAGATGGTGGAAAGGCTTTGGGGAGTCAGGAGGTGAGTCACTCGCCGCAGAATACCCAGCCTCTGACCTGCTCTCGTAGCAACAGGATTTAATGTGGCTGGTCCAGTTAAGTTTCTGGTCAAGGGTGACCCCCCCACCCCCCACACCCCCCCAGGATGTTGATGGTGGGGGATTCGGCGATGTTCAAAGAGCCTCTCTGGTTTATCAGTGATTTTTGGGAAAACTATAGTGTGCTTTCAATCACTTGTGTTTAAACCAGAGAACATTATTTTGAGGCAGAAATTGCTTGCAAAATAACGGTGAGCTCAACAGTGCTCACCATTGTCAGTGGTGAAATGAAGGAGCAAGTTCCAGCGTTTGCACATGCGCAGTGAAATGTGGAAATCCGAAACTTGCTCCTACTCATTTGCTGGCGATATGACAGCTTCAAATTAAAAGGTATATCGCCGGCTGCAATCAGTGAAATCATTGAAAAAGTGCCAACTTGCTCATCTGCCCAGCTGGAAAGTAACTAATATCGCCACAAAACAGGTACACTTAAAAAGACCAGGTCTAAACTAAGTTTTAACAGTGCAGTAAGTCTTAATGACTGTGAAACAACTAAAAATTAACTTTCAAAAATGTGGAGTCTCATTACTTCTTATTTGCTTTTCCCTTCTGTCTCTTTTATTTAATTCAATTATTTCTTACACTTTTTTTTTTGCTGCCTACAACTGTTTTTACAATGATTTTAATGTACTTTTACTTCCTGGTTTTCACTTTGGATGCCTGCAGAGACAGTTTTGCAGCTTGTCAAAAACGCTGCAATCTGATTGATCGAGGGGAGAGTGTGATCCTCTCGCTGGAGCTAACGCTGGGCTCTTCCCTGCTTCCTCCTGAAGTAAAGACCGTGGTAAGTTAGTGGGTTAGTATAAATCTATGGAGTGGCAAGTACTGTTGGTTCGCTGCTCAGAGCAATTTCTGCCCCATTGTGTCAATAACATTGGCCCGGAAATTGTTCAAGAAATAACTGTGAGGCTAACAGGGCTCACCGTTATTTCGGGACAAATGGAAGAGCAAGTTCTGGTGAGCGCACATGCACACTGGGCCGCGGAAATCTGGAACTCGCTCTTCCTGATTCCCTGCAGATCTGACAGCTTTGTAATAAAGAGATATTGCAGGCTGCAATCAATGGACCAGTGCGAACTTGCTCTGCCCAGCTGGAAACTAACTAATCTCGCCGGAAAAAAGGTATGCTGAATTATATCAGGTCTAAGCTAACTTCTAACGGTGCGGTAAATATTAATGACAGCTAAACAACATCTCTGGCACTGAAAATTATCTTTTAAAATTGTGAAGTCTCATAACTCCCCATTTTAATAGTTTTGGACATTATATAAAAAAAAATTAAAATTTATTTACTTTTTCTCTCTCTCTCTTTCATCTCAGTCTTTTAATCGTACTCTCCCTTTATTTTGCTTTTGCTATCTGATTTTATAGTGCATTTACTAATCTTATCTGACCTTTCCTGGTTCTTAGTCTGCACGATTTGTGAATGAGATTCACTTCCTAGTTCTCACAGCGTAGCTTGCTTCAAGCTGATTGGTGAAGAGGACAGAGAGATCCTTTCCTCCTTTCACAGCTCAGAGAAGCCCTGGAAAGATCTCTGCACTACTTGCAGCTCTCAATTAAAGCAAGTTGGCGCCCAGAAGCCCACGAAAAGCTTGTGGCTGAGTTAGTTACTTACAAGTGGCAAGCGACCTCCATTCACCGCTCAGCACAATTTCTGGCCCGATATTTTTGTAGGTGGAAGGCTTCTGCTGTTGTTAGAGAATTCTGTCATCTTAAATGCAAAATACGAAAATATATTCTGAACATAAATATTGCTATATTTAAAAAACACAATGTATGAATAACTTTCGTATGCTGACCAGAAACATTTTACACTACTTACTGTGAAGGAAGCAGAACCTTCACTATGCCAAATTAAAAACATTTCTGCATTATAGCTTTTTATATGCTTCTGCCTCTTTAAATGGATCCCCTGCTCTTCTGATGCCAGAGCCGATGTTTTGCTGCAGCATTACTGCATCCTTCCTCTCCCTTGCTTTGATAGGCTCCCGCTTGATGGCAGAGATCCCGCCAGGAGCCCGACCTTCAAAAGAGAATCATCCCCTTAACAGAAAACACGGTTGGGGCAGCAAGCGGAGGTCCTGCCCAACCCTTCTCGAGTGGCAAGGGGTTAAATCCAGCCCCTGATCTCCCGCAACCTCTCCTGCCTCCCACACTCACAATTTTGTCATCACATAGTCACCCTCATCTTCTCTTTTAACTCTTTCAACCTTGGTTGTGTGCTGCACTATGGACCCTGACCTCTCACCTTTGTTTCTCAATTAAAAAGGAATGCAATCTTTCAGGGCTGGATTCCCTGTGGATAACATTAGAGTAATACACTTCTCATTTAACAGGTTCACCGTTTGGAACTCTCTCTTCAAAGGAAGTACAAACAAGCACGCAATGTCCCTCGAAGCATTTAATTATGTGGTAAATATGTTTTTGCAGTATTTTTACACACTTATTAGAATACTGTTGACAGATGTTAAACATTTCAAAGATGACTGAAAAACTTTTACGACTTCAGTTCCACACACTACAATAGAGCTGTTGAATGTTACCCATGTCCCATTTGTTCTAGTGTGTCTACAGCACACTACTGATATTGGACTGTTTAGCACATTGTAATTAAACTGTTAAATGGTTGTTCATATCCTCTTAAAATTAAAGTCTTCTTTGTACATTGTTGTGTAGAGTCAAACATTATTAAATTATGATTTCCAAATTTACATTTTTGCACCGTGAAGTAGATTCTATGTTTGCAACAGATATTAAAAAGTGGTTTGATCAGGATTTTAAAGAGTTATCATTACAAAGAGTTATCAGGAATCATAAGATAATTTTTTTTCTTTCTGTTTATTATATTTGATCTTTTTTCAATGTATAATAGCGAGTATTGTTGGCATCACTGGGTGGACTGGCTGGGAGGAGTTGTTGAGCCAGTCAGTATAAAACAATAATATTTGAAAGACAGAAATACATAAAAAGATATTAGACCTACTGATAATCCTTTGTGATGGTTTGATATTATTTTCAAAGTTTTATTGCTGATTACACTCCCCCCTAAATTGAACTTCCTTTGTTTTCTTCTCTCTAGGCAGTTTGACATTTGGCAGTTCTGTATTTTGGACGATTGAGTGCAACATGTGTTTACGATTCTACTGTTGGGATAAGGGAGCCAGTTTTAGCAATATAAGTGTGGGGAACCAGTGCACAGACTTTTGTTTATCCTTTTCTTTAAAAGTGCTCTTCGTTATAAAAACACAAGTGAGTATTGATGATGTATTTGGAGAGCTCAGTTAAACTACACTTTTAAAATGACCAGATCACTGATAATGACTGTGTGACCAATTTTCCTAGGTGGGCAGTATGTGCGCTGCGCAACTCATTAGAATAGAGACGATGGATTTTGGGTGCACACCGAGGCACACAAGGTGGATAATGCCCAGCTGACAGGAAGTGCACACGCATGTCCTGCCTTAAAGGCTTAACGCTTCTTAAAGGGGGCATAGAACACCAGGAAGCCAAACTTGAAGAACTGCTGCAGAATTATTGTTCATCAGCCCTGAGGTTCCTTGAAGACGGCGATGGTTTAGGCTAATCCTGACAGTTTTAAAGTGTTAGTAACTAAAGGTGTCTGAAGGTTTTGTTAAAAACACTTTAAACGTATTCTTGACTGATGTTTGCCCTGGTATTTGCCCTAGTATTTAAGAGCTCTCAGTTGTTTTGAAAATTTTATCCCTTGATAATGGTTTTCTGCTTCTCTGGCAGGGAAGGATGGCAGCAACAAGGCGGGAAGGCAAAAGGGCTTTGTAGTTTGATGAGAACATGAACATGCTGCTGCAGGCTGTGAGGAGGTTCTGGGCAGTACTGTACCCCACATCAGACAAAGAAGTCTGAAAAGCAACTGGGCAAAAACCATGGCAGCAGATGGTGTCAGCCGTACCTCAGTGGTGGCATTCTCGCCTCTGAGTCAGAAGGTTGTGTTCAAGTTCCACTCCAGAAACTTGAGCACATAATCCAAGCCGACACTTCAGTGCAGTACTGAGGGAGTGTGGCACTGTCGGCAGTGCCGTCTTTCATATGAGACGTCAAACTGAGATCCTGTCTGCCCTCTCAGGTGGACGTAAAAGATCCCATGGCACTATTTCGAAGAGCAGGGAAGTCCTCCTTGCTGTCCTGGCCAATATTTATCCTTCAACC
Organism: Heptranchias perlo; assembly: GCF_035084215.1. Classification (NCBI taxonomy): domain Eukaryota; kingdom Metazoa; phylum Chordata; class Chondrichthyes; order Hexanchiformes; family Hexanchidae; genus Heptranchias; species Heptranchias perlo. Next base: position 23,754,899 of record NC_090350.1, read on the forward strand.
AACATCATTAAAACATATTATCTGGTTATTTACCGTATTGCTGTTTGTGGGACCTTGCTGTGCGCAAATTGTCTGCTGTGTTTTCCTACATTACAACAGTGATTACACTTCAAAAGTACTTCTTTGGCTGTCAAGTGTTTTGAGATGTCCTGAGATCATGACAGGCACTATATAAATGCAAGTCTTTCTTCTAGCAGTGGAACTGAACTCCAGCTGCATTGTCCAACGCACATTGATGCAGTGCTGGAAAAATTTCACTGCCCTCAGCAGAAGGGCACTTGCCTGCTATGTTTCTCACCAAGGAGAAGGTAATTTTTCTGTGTTACTCAATACTTTCTGCCCCTTATAATCTCTCTTCGTTTGCACGTGTGCTGAAAGCCTCCTATCTTCACTCTTTAATCTTGGCACACTCATCCTCACAGCCACAAGCATGCCCACTGCTAGAAGGTCCCAAGAGACAATGCCTCCTCATTCCCATGAAACATTTTTTCCTATTACCAGCCCCCTTGCTGACATGAACTTCTTCAATGTCATTTTCCAGGCTTACAGACAAGGCTCCTCTGGGGACTCACCTGACCCCAGTCCCTAAAGAAATAGCAGGATGTCTAGCACTCCGTTACTGCACTTACCGGGCCCACCCACCAGTTCAGAGACATCCACTCTGGTATGTTTAGATAGACAGCCCGAGAGCAGCACAAATGGTGAGTTACTGAGTAGAGCTGTACAGAAGCAGGGGCAGATGAAGGAAGAGGAGCAGGGAATGCCTCACTGGAGGACAGAGAATCAGATCTCCATAAGAGAAGGATGCTTTCTGAACATGCACGGCCAGTTTGGTTCACTTGCCCAGAAGCTCCCAACAAACGGTGGTTAATATGAAGGAGTCCCGCATTCATCGGAGTGGATGTCCTTGGATAGATGTGGCAATTCGAGGACCACCTGCAGCAGCTCCCCACCAGCGAAGCCACAACGACAGCTCAAACAGCTGCCATCCAGGCCTTGGGCTGCACCATAGCCACATCACTAGGCATAGTTACAGAGGAAGCTTGAAATGAGGATGGGTTTCTGTGATGTCACTGAAGCCATTGAGGCTGTGCACTAAAGATCAGAGAGCAAAGTGACATGAAGGCTCCATGTAGGGTCAGGTCAAAAATGGCCATGGAAGATTATTTTCTCTCTCTCTTTTGATAGTAGTACTTTCACACTACTCCTCTGCCCACCACCCATTACTGTCCTACAAGAAGGTAGGCTGGGCAAGACTGCCCTGCATCTGCCTGTAGCAGAACCATCTGGAGTCCAAGCTTGAGGAGATCGGGAGTTACCTATTTCCCAGCACCATGTTCCAGAGATACAGCTTAGTCCCCAGCCCAGTCTCCTTTCAGTGGGAATTAACTTAGAAGGAGCACTGGATAGGTACATTCACAACACTACCATGGAAAAAGCACTGCAGTAATACAGAGCAAACACATACTCACCATTTATTAATAAATTGCTGTTGGCACTCGATCATTGTATTTATGCCTTTTTACCATGGATGAACAGGAAAGAGAAGTGTGGAGGTGTTGACTGAAGATTTGGGAATAGAAGGCTTGACTGGAGGGATTCTCTTTATATTGTTTGTGGGATAGAGCTATTGCATGGAAAGTTGGAAGGAGGATTACTGCCATTTGCTAATGAATCTTCAACAGTTTTAAAGGGGGCTTGAAATTGTTGCTCCATATTTGCCTCCAAATAAGCCATCTTGCACGGAGGGGTGTGTGTGTGTGTGGCACTGTACCAAACAGCATCTATCAGGGAGTGAATAAAGAGTTAAAGCGTCTGTAACAATCTCTGCAGCTGAAAACCCATTTATTGTTGGCCTTTTGAATTAAAAAAGACCTTTCTTGATGGGAACAATCTATCCCCTCGAGACAGATAGAGCCTAATGGCAGGTCTGTGAGCTATTGTGCTAGTTTGTTTTTGGCAGCAGTTTGCCCCTGAACTAGAGCAGTAGAGCAGGAAATCTGAGTGCACAGGTCTCTGACACTCACCTACATGCAAATTTCCATTGCTGCACCCTCGAAAGGTACAACTACCTGAAACATCTTGCAGGGAATTCAGAGGCAGTGCTATTCAAGTGCAAATTGTCAACAAAAGAATAGCAGCATTTTTCCTGCACACAACATCCATTTTTCCAGCGCAATTAGGCTGTTAAACCTAGGAAAGTCATCCCTCTATATCTGTTGAATTAATTCGGTACCTATTGATACCAATTCTGCTCTTTCACACTGGAGCTCATGAACTCCTCCAAATGATTCCCCTTCCAGATAATTTCAGCAACACTTCATTGTTAAACCAATTTTTAATCAACAGAAATTAACAGGGCAAAAAGATCATTGCAAAAGTTGTAAAGAACTAGGGTAAAGTTTGTTTCTGCTGAAATTAGTCCTGATGATGAGACCCTCTCCTTCTACAACATTACAATTCAATTTTGTTAAATTTTTGGCTTTTAAATAGATTCACCGCCAGCAGTGAAAGTGTTAAGGTACTTGGCGAATTATCCAACGGTGTGCTGATTACAGAGCCCTGTACCATTCCATACAACCGATATTACAAATGCTCTGTGATACAGAAAATATTATCTGGCAGGAAGATCAGATCCCAGATACTCACCGGAACAAAAGCTCAATGCAGCTGTGCCTCCAGGCATTATTAGGCAGGAGATTTATGAACAAAAATATAGAAGCTAATGGTCGACAGCATTCGAATACAGCCAATAACCCTGTCGCATTAAACATTAGTGAATTACACACGATAACTAGAGAAGCATTATCAAGCCTTTCACCTAGAATACATGATGATGCAGAAACTAGTGTCGAATCCTGATAAATGTGGAACTAGATTGCCAAGAAATTTTACACTTGGCTCTTGATAATGCTTAAATCAGGATTTCCATGAACTGCAGATTAAAAAAATAGCCAATTTGATAATCTTTGTACCACAGTCTGTTTATACATGTTCAGTCAGCAATTCAAAAGAAAACAAAAAACATTTCACAGATATTTTACACAAAAATGTTTAAGCTTTTACAACCTACGAAAAAACATTTAAAATGCAAATCAATTGATTTTATTCAGTGAATACTCTTCAAAAGAAATATTCAGTGGCTCTTTTCATTCCAAATCATGGTGATCAGCAATTATAATTCACAGATTATTCATCTATGTGCAATGGGTGTCAAATGATAGAAACTAGGACCTGCAGGATCCCTGATGGGGTGTACTGAATCTCACATTGGTGACACTGGCACTAAAGTATTGTTCTTTCGGCAACAGTGCAGGAAACATACTACCGACAATAGGTCCAGCTTGATACTGTCTGACCTGGTGACCTGGTGATATGTATGCTGATGCATGTGACCACCTTTATAAAAAGAAATGTTTTCCTTATGTCAGCAACTAACACAGAATAAAACTGTTAAAGGCTGGGTTTAACTCTAGTTTTCAGATTTTAAAGTGTATTTTCCTTCCAGTGTTTAAAACAAAGCAAAATTACATTTTTCCATGGAACCACAGATGTCTGGAGGGAAGAATATGAATTATATGAATTTGAACAATATGCAGATTTGATTTTGGTGCACCTGCCATGTTAAAACACAGCACACAATCCCCCAACACTGCCACCAAGACGCAGGAATCCTGCTGAGTGATTATTACCTTATTTAGATGGATATTCTTGGGAGCAGGCTAAGATGAAATCCAGCTCTATCTTTAATTTTGTTGCTTGAAATAATAATCAGCTATTGTGATGCTTAAATACACCTGAATTTGCATTTGGCCTACAGAGACCAATATATGTGGATCTTTTGAAAGTTGCCAGGAAACTAAATACTCAGGAAGGGTAACATTACCTCTGAGTTAGGAAGTCGTGGGATCGTGCCCCACTCTGGAGACCTGAGCACATAATCTAGGCTGACACTTCAGTATAGTACGGAGGGAGTGCTGCTCTGAAAGGCCCTATCTGGCCCCTCAGGTGGACGTTAAAGATCCCATGGTACTATTCAAAGAGAAGCGGGGTTGTTCTCCTGGTGTCCTGACCAACATTTATCCCTCAACCAACACCACTAAAACAGATCATCTGATCATTTATCTCGTTGCTGTTAGTCGGACCTTCCTGGGTGCAAGTTGGCTGTTGCATTTCCTGCAACAGTTACTACCATTCAAAAATACTTCATTGGCTGTGAAGTGCTTTAAGATGTTCTGGGGTCATGAAAGGTGCTATATAAATGCAAGTTCTTTCTTTACATGTGTCACTGTCTCTTTGTGGCATTTTTCAGCGTGTGAACTACAGAATATTCTATGTTGCTCTGCTCAGCCTTACAGGCTGGATAATTGGGGAACATTTTACGGGAGTCAATGCAAAGTGCTTTGGTACAATGGCATTCTTTACTTGGGTTAACATTATATTTAGATCAGTTATATTTTTATCTGGATTTGTCATTTTAAAAAATTATTAATATTAATAGAATGTTTCACAGTTATCTGGTCACAGGTCTTTATAAAATCTAAATATACTGTGGGAAGGCATGAACTAATATTCCTTCAAGAGGTGTTGCATGTAGTGTTAAAGGAACATTTTCATTCTGTAAAATGAAAAAGCTATTTCATAAGGATCTATAAATGGGATAGGGTTACCAGCGCCCAGCGGTACTGGTATAGTGCTATGGTAGCATCTCAACCAAATAACATTTTAGAGTAAAACAGGTGAAAGATAAGGCAACATCCTGTGCTAAAACCCTTCATCGGGGTGGCATTAACATATTTTTCTCTTTCAGATACTGACTGATCTACTACGGATTTATTTCAGATTTCCAGCATTCACAATGCTTATCTCAACATTCAGAATAAATCTCTATGAGAGAGTTTGAACTAATATCTGCATGGTAATATTCCACTGACTAAACTGCCAGACAGTAACAGGAAGAGATGGAAAGTTCAGTGTGCAACTTATCACAATTGAGGTTAATTGTTAGACGTGGACTATGTTGTCTGTGGGGGCAGAATTAATAATAAGAACCCTCCTTGATTGTGGGGAGGAGGGGGCGGAGGAGCTCTCCGAATATGAAATGCTGTGCAAGAGAAAACAGTGTTTGAAAAGCTTGATCTGTAACACTTTGAAGCGGAGCAGCAGTATCCTGGTATCTCTCCTAGTATCCTGGCCAAAATTCCTTCCTCAGTCAATATCACCTTAAAAGTGGTTAATTGGCCATTCTTCTCATTGCTGTTTATGGGATGTTGCTGTGCAAAATGGCTGCCACTTTTGCCTACAGAACAGTCACAATACCTCAAAAAGTAATTCATTGTTTGAAGAACTCTGAGACATTTTGGTACATTATAAATGCAAATAATTTATTTGCAAACAGAGTAAATATCGTATAATGCCGAGTACACCTGTACACCAGCAGCTATCAAAGAGAAATTTGACACAGGCTCTTCTGTTCTGGTGATTGAGAAAGCCCTTATAACCTCCCTTCAATTAGGGAGTGCCCTTTTTAAAATTAGTTTAAAAAAAACATGATCAGTTTTTATTCCCGCTTTTGCTCACCAATTTTCTTCCCACCCTACCCTTCTGAAAGACATTGATCCTTTGCCAGTGTACAGTTCCACAGGCTGCAATCACCCTCCAGTACCTTGCCCAAGTAACCATTATTCAGGTTTGACCCTAGAAAGTAAGTGTTGCGAGACTATTCATTCACAAGGAGCATCACAACTGAACGCAAACCTCATGCACAGGCTGCTGGATAGCAGAAGAGAGTGAGAAGCCTGGCTGATTTTCCTCCATAGCTTAGGTGCACAGAGACCAATGTAGTGCCCATCAATGCCCATGTGAAATTTGCTAACTCAGCACAGACCAGGGATTGAATCTGGAACCTTCCTGGTTTGTATGGCTTTGATACGCTCTGGATAAATTTGCTACGGCATTTGTGGAGCCCCACGATTAACTTTAACAAAGAAAAAGGTCAGATTATGAGGTCTAAGCTACTTATAGGGACACCTGTTCAGTAAACAAGACAGATGGCAGACAAGCCCTGTGGCCATTTTGAACAATTATCCACAGGTTCAGATATGGCTCCCACTACTGAAATATGAAATCCCATAATTCATTTAGAGGAAGGCACTGGTAACCTTTGGTGCTGTGTCTATGAAGGAGTGCATCCTGTGCCAAAGTTTTTGCATGTTCAAGAATTTTACTGGATCTAAAACAGGAAACTGAGTTGGCTTTTTTTTTTATTTTGGAAGAATAAGGGTTTCTAAACTGCACATACGTGATGATTCCCATTTCATATTGTGACAGTTAAAATTATAATTGGCCTGCGGTTTGTCCACATCCATTGTGCTTTTATTTTATGCTAGTGCTCTATATCAGTAATCGTCACCAAATATAAAAGTTGCCATATCTTCTTATGGACTAATAATGCAGAGAACGTAAGGTCAAATCCCACCATGGCAGTTTGAGAATTTCAATTCAGTTTTTTAAAAATCTGGATATTTAAAAACAAAACAGTATCAGTAAAAATAAACATGAAGCTGTCGGATTGTTGTAAAAACCCAACTGGTCAACTAATGTCCTTTAGGGAAGAAAACCCACTGTCCCTACCCAGTCTGGTCTATATGTGATTCCAGTTCCACACCAATGTGGTTGACTCTTAACTGCCCTCTGAAGTGACACAGCAAGCCACACAGTTGTATCAAACTGCTAGAATACCACACGGACTGCCAGCGGTTCAAGATGGCTGCCCACCACCACCTTCTCAGGGCAACTAGAAATGGACAATAAATGCCGGCCTTGCCAGCGATGCAGAAATTCTGAGAATGCATTTTTCAAAAAATATATAAAATCTGTTGTTTAGAAATGTTGCACTTGAATCATACTTACACGGATTGTGGTTTCTATGAAGTAGAGATAAAAACAGACAATTTACCAGTAAATAAAAAGTTGGTCTCCCTCGTCACTTTCAATGGCATTAATTGCCCTCAATTAGTCAAGTGTGGGAAGCAATTTAGTCAAATATAGAATCGTGGGTTGAGCCTTTAGAGTGATGACTAAAACCATTGTTTTAGGCCCCCGCATAACCTCTGCTCCCTGACCATTGACTCCATCTCCCTCCCTGGCACTTCGTTCAGGCTGAACCAGACTTTGCAAAACTCTGGTGTCCTGTTTGACCCAGAGCTGAGATTTATTCCCCATATCCTATTCATCACCAAAACTTCTTCCTTCCAACTTTGTCACTATGCCGTTCCTATTACCGCTAAACCCTTATTCATGCCTTTATCACCTCCAGACTCTATTTCTCCAACAAGTCCCAGCCTCCCCACCCTCACAAACTCTGAAGGTATCCCAAACTCAGCTGCCTGCATCTGATCCCGCACTAAAGGGCTCGATATTAGCAGGGCCGCGGGTTCTCAGCGGGGGGTCGACTGGGTGCGTGGGTAACGCGCCTGGTGAAATCAGTGTGCTCCGCACGCAATTACTGGCTAATTGGAGCCACTTACCTTTGCTTCCGGGTTTCCCACTGGTAAGCTGCACAGCGGGCGGACTGCGCATGCGCAGTAAGGTCTGTCAGCTGGAGGAGCCCTATTTAAAGGGGCAGTCCACCAATGCTCCTCCTGCAGCAAACAACCAATGCTGAACCATGGAGCAGACCAGAGGGAAGGCTGCCCCAAGATTTTCAGACTCCTCACTCCAGCTGCTACTGGATGGGGTGAGGAGGAGGAGGGAAATATTTTTCCCGTCTGATGGGAGGAAGTGCCCTCCCTCCACCACGAAGAAGGCATGGCTGGAGGTGGCCGAGGAGGTCAGCAGCTGCGGCAATGTGGCACGAACCTGGGTCCAGTGCCGGAAGAGATTTAATGATCTAACCAGGTTAAGCAAAGTGAGTATACTTATGCATTCTCCCACACTCCGTCTTCCACATCACCTCCACCACCACACAACCCCTTCTGCACTGCCACCACAACGCTCTCGCATCACTCCTCACATCCACTCAACTATCATCCTCACCTTGCCTGCACGTACTCACTGCCCCTGTCCCCATTCAAACACTACCACGCAACCCAATTCTCATACAATATCATGGCTATGTTGCACACGCACCCTCCCATGCATCTCCCTCACGCTCAACCCCACTCACACCAATGCATGCAGCGGCTCACCATGCAACCATCACACCTCTGTGTTTTGCCTTGGTAGGAGAAGAGATGCCAGAATGCCCGGGAGAGGGCACGGACCGGAGGGGGCCCGCCACACCAGGTGGTCTTAACGGACGCGGAGCATCAGGTGTTGGACATCAGCCGCACACTGGAGTGCCTGTCCGTGGCGGATGCCGAGGCTGGGATTGCACAAACGGCCGGTGACAGAAAGCTAACACTCAGCACTCCTGATAGCGAATGATCTTAACATCACTTGGCATCTGCAGCACCTCAACATATGTCCACATGCCTAATATTGCTTTCTGTTCTCTTGCAGGGCCGTCTGTGAGCGCCGTGACCGTGGAGGGAGATTCCTCAGAGGACCTGCCGGTCTCTGAGGGTCCATCGTCACATCTGAGCCATGCATCCACCAGCACAGATACATACACCTCGGTGGGTCCCCGTCCTCACTTAGTTGGGCTTGCACATGGTGAGTCACCACGCACATGTGAGCACGAGCAGACCCTGGTAGCAGGGGCAGCCGTGGAGAGTCCGCGTCGGTGGGAGCACTCTTCTCCAGGCTCTGCTCAGCTGGATCCAGATGCTGAACCCTGGGGGCCAGCCATGAAAAGGAGAGTTATCGAGGGGCAGCAGCACATTGCCAAGATGCTGGAACAGGTGCCACGCACACTCTCCACAATCGCGCAGAGGATGGAGGAGTCCAACTCCTGCATGAGGGGAATGGTGGCACAGGTACAGGAGGGTATCTCCGAGATTGTGTCGCAGGGACGTGAAGGCATCTCTGAGATAGTGTCGCGGATAGGTGCGGGAATGTCTGCGGTGGAGGAAAGGCTAGCCTCCCTCGAGCGTCATGCATGGCTCAACAATGAGTCCATTCAGGCCCTGACAACGGCCGTTCGGATTCAGGGTGAGCAACATTCTGCCGCCTTGGACAGGCTGACAGATACTTTACAGGTGGCATTCCAAGGCCTCACACAAATCCTCCAAACTGCCATCCAGCAGGGTGGAAGGAGTGATGTGGGCCTGGGCCACGAGAGGGATGATGGTGAAAGGGGACATGGAAGTGGGGACGCCACTCAAAGTGCTCCCACGTCTCACCCGTTGCCCCCCTCTCAACCAGTACCCGCAATGCTGCCTCCTCTCCAGGTGGCCGAGTCTGCCCCTGCACAGGTGCAGGTGGAGCAGTCTTTGGAGGGGCCCTCACGGGCACCCAAACCCAGAGGGCGTCAGCCCAAAGCATCTCATCGGTCAGGGCATGGACGAGAGCAACCTGCCACTACCTCTACTGAAGCCACAGGGGTAGCACCACGTAGGGGTTCCCGGAAACGCACAGCGAAAGTTTTGTGAGCACAAAGGGAATGCACAAGAGTGTCTGAAGATTTGTCATGTTTTTCATTTCTTTTGTTTTGTTTCACATGCACAATAATTATTATTATCACCACTACTGCCACGTCTTGCCCATTCTTGACTGGCTTGTGGAATCGGTCCCTTTCATGGGGTTCACCATGAACACGCACACTTGATGCCACCCATTGTGTCACTGCAGAGTGGGTGTAGGTGTATTTGCAGGGCTCTTTTGTGCAGACGGCTGAGAGATGCCAGCGATGTCCCCGGTGGCACCCTGGAAGGATCCGGAGGAGAAGTTGTTGAGGGCAGTGGTGACTTTGACAGCGACAGGTAAGAAGATGGTGCTCGGGCCAGCCAGCAGCAGCTCGGCATGAAGGAGGCTGCAGATGTCCACGACTACGTCGGGTGACTCTGAGCCTCCATGTGTACTGCTGCTCAGAGAGGTCCAGGAAGCTGAGCCTCGGTCTGTAGACCCTATTGCGAGGGTAGTGCCCTCTGCGACACATCTCTCTCTGCGGTTGCCCTCCCTCCTGCCGTGCAGGTGGATGTGTCACAGCACTGTGTTGTGGAGCTCCACGTGTCAGAGGTGGACGGCGTGGCCGGCGAGGCTGGTGATGCTGTTCGCCCTCCGAGGAGGTCATGACTGCAGCTACGGCGGCCCCCAACCGGAAGTTTGAGGGGGTCCGCAAGGTAGGTACATGTCTCTGGACACCGGGGTAAGTGTGCAAGTTTATGCATTTGATTGTTAGGAGGAGGGTGGTGGAGGCCAAACTTTGGCCAAAGTGGCAGAGTGGCCTCCCGCAATGAGTGAGGGTCTCCCCCCCAGCTGTCAAATGGACATTTGCAGCTGCCACAGGCTGGTGGCTGCAACACGTCCATTTGAACTGGGAGTGTTTCCCCCAGTACGGGAAACAGTCTCAGTTAATTGCAAAATCCGATCCCCTCCTAAAATATCAGGTCAATCAGATCTGTAAACAACCTGAAGTACCTGTTCAAGTACTTTAAGTGGCTTTAATTGCCGGCGGGAGTCCCACATGCGGGGGCTGCTCGCGCATGTGAGCGCCTCACTGGGGAACCCAGAAATGGGGCGGGTTGGAGCCGGGGCTCCGGACCTGCCCCAGGAATCCCAGATTTTCACAGCCCCCCCACCACCAACGCACCCGATCGCGGGTGTGAAAATAGAGTCCAAAGTCTCACTTCCATCCTCACTGGCCCTCTGTTTCCCACAATATTAAATTTAAAATCCTCATCCACATTTACAAATTCCTCCATGGTCTTTCCTCGTCCCATCCTACTTCAACAACCTTCTCCAATCTCACAGGTTATCATGGGCCCTCTGTTCCTCTTCCCCTTCACTTCATCATTAGTGATACAGCCTTCAGCGAGTTCAGCTTCATTCTCGAGAACACCCTCTCAAGCCTCTCCACTCCTCCACATTACTTTAACTTCTCTTAACTCCCCCACAAAGGCTCGGTGCACAAAGGCCCAACGCTCATTCCTCTCTTCCTCTGTGAAGCCTCTTGGGATGTTTCTCTACATTAAAGGCACTATTTAAATACCAGTTGTCATTTTCCACACAGCTCACAGTAAAGATATACTTTTGGTTTCTTTTTCAGTTACTATATACACATCTGTTCCATCATCTCACTGTTACTGTTATGGCAGTTCTGTTGCAAACTCTGGAAAGCCTATTCTGATTAAATGAAGAGCAGCAAATCAACCATTCTGCTTTTCCATCTTAAAATATGCTCTACCCAGAGTGGTTTTTTACACCAGTTTTAAATGTTGATGCTGCTGCCAACTCAGAATTGATAATTCATAACCTTAATTTTGTTTGGTTTAAATACCCTGGGGGTAGTAAAATTACTAATCTTCTTCATAGGCTAAAACACACTCTTAGATCGAATCAATCGATACAAACAAACTAAAGAATCAAATTAATCTCTTACATAATTTAAGTAGAGAACTACATAGAACAGATGAGCTGAACTCCCCTGATAGCTCAGTGAGTAACTGTACAGCCTGGTAAGGTGCTGAGCTACACAAACCAGGAAGATTTAATCCTTGGTTTGTGCTGAGTTTAATGATCTCAGATAGGGCTTTAGGGAGAGGCCCTACATCTGGCTTGGTGCTTCTCAGCCTGGTGCGGATCCAGAAGAAATATCATCTAGGTTTGAGCTTCTGATTGCTATCTAGCAATTGATTCTAGAAAAAGTGGATGTCAGATAACAACAGGATTAGGCTGCAATAACTGTGGTAGATGAGGTTACGTAGGTTCAAGAAAAATGACCATATAGCTGTGGTATCAGAGAGCTGCTGACACCCATGGAACTGTATCCTGACCAACGTACACGAGAGATGCTGACAGCCCTGGAACCAAAATCTGACCAAGGCACCAGAGGACTCCTGACACCAAAGGAACCATAATCTGACCAAGGTACAAGAGGGCTGCTGACACCAATGGAACCATAATCTGACCAAGGTTCCAGCGGGCCACCTACATCAATGAAACCATAATCTGACCAAGGTACCAGAGCACTACTGATACTATAAGGTGAGCAGTAAAAGTAAAGGAAAAATCAGCACAGTAAGCTTGGTTACAGAAAGTAAACCAAAAGATTAAAGATAATACAAATTCTCTGGAGTGATTTGATTTTTAAATGCTGAGGAAAACATTCTTTAGTTTTAGTCCTTGACCTATTTTGGGGCCTTTGATAATTTAATGAAAGTTTTATTTACTTCAATCAGTTTTGTATTTCAGCATGATATACAGATGTGAAATTTTCCAGACTGCAGTGATGTAATGCAAAATCTGGTGCCCATCATAAAGGTTTCATGGAATCATTCTGGTAGTGAATGGAAATGGCACATGTTGAATTGTTTCTTGGAACGATTGAAGCTGTTGTTCCCACCAAAATGGCACATCTGGACAACAAAGTGTAAATTTGTTTTACGGTCTTTGTGGAAGGATGAGCTAAACACAACCAAATTGTTCAGATTAACTTCTGCCTTAGTGTGGCTTTTCTGCTATCTTTGACAGTTGATTTTATCCAAACCAGAAACAATGCTATTTTCGGAAAGACCACTTTACTTTCAAACTTTAAAAAAAAATCTCTTCCTGAGGTCTCTTGTGGGAAGAGGAATATGGACTGATATTATTCAATCAATGGGAACTTCGCCAAATGTACAAGTTCATGAACAAGATACAAACTGCTTCTGAAATCAATTCAGCAGCTTGAAATTTGTATCTCTAAACAAAAAAGTTACAGTGCCACAGACTTTGATCTGGCAGAATCTGATGTTTCTAAACAGAATTTTATTGATAACACTCTAGTTTTGTTTTTATAGCTCCTTTGAGAAATGATAGCAGTTGAGCATCTCAATAAATCTTGGATCTACTGCAGCCCTGGAGTCATCATTTCCAAGAAATGCTTCAAGCATTTCAAGGATGGCTGAATAATATGCAGGGAGGGTTTGGAATCCGCTAATCTCTTCATCAGAAGAGATGTATTATCAATGGAAGTTTGAAAAGAAAGTCACTTGGATGGTTTTAGCCTATTTTCTACTTGCATTGTTATATTCTCATTTTTGTGCAATCCAAAAAAAAAATCCCCCACAGAAATGAAACAAATACGCCCCATAGATATGAGGCATTCTTGAAAAGTTGACCATATATCAAAACAGGTAATAATTCTTTTTCTTCTTTTTGGTTTAAGCTTCTGTAATTGAGAAACTAAAGACTCATAGTACAGTGTAGCACACCACCAAGGTTGAAAAGAGTATGATAGAATGCGAGGTAAATCAAGAAGTAATGACAAACCTTTGGTTTTAAAAGCTGTTGAATTGTAGTAGGATGGAACAATAAAGGAAGGAAGAAATTCCAATTTTGAGATCCTGCGAAAGACTAGGTTAGAGTAGTGACAGGTTACCTTGTATTCATCAGGTGTGGATTGCCTTTACGAGGCAATGCAACATTGATGCAAATACAATGCTAAAAATATGAAGAAACAATTAGTTCAGGTCATATTGCCATGGGTTATATATAGAGTAAATTCACTTTAATCTGCCTCAACTATTGGCAAGGTTAATTCCAATCTCAGTAGGTAGCCCTATGTTTCACAAATGCGACATTTCCTCTTCCCCACACCAGTGATCTCTGAGTGACATTGCTAATTATGTGCAATTTATGTTCACTTTTGGCCTGCAGTCTCATGCCTATTAGGAACTGCATCGAAACTGCTGAAACATTACCAGTTGGTAGGGAGATTTTCACTCTACCAGTCTAGGCTGTATTTAAACAGAAGTTAAAAGATAATGGCCTGGAATTTCCTTGATCTCATTTACGGCAAAATGACTGATATTTATGCTGTTTTCTACGCCAATCGCGCCGATGGGAATTTATGCGCAAATATCCTGCTCATTTGCCTGTGCCGGAATGTAAAAACTGGCATAAAAATTCAGGGTAACCAATACGGGCCTGAGGAAACTTGGGCAGAGCACGATGAAAAGTTGGAACATACGCCATTCTTCAGAGCGAGGCTTGGAAGTTGGAGGTATGTGTCAGAATGAATATCTGGTTAGAAACAGTTTTATTTCTGCCTAGATTTGAGGTGTATGCCATCTTCATACAGAAGTTTTTGGCCTTTATTTACAACAAAATATAAATTAGCATCAAAAAATGTATCATTACAGCATAAAAACCCCATGTTGTTTATCCAAGAAACCATTGCGATGGAAACGAGGAATGGCTCTTCTCCATCCCAGTTTAACATACACGGCAGCTTCAGATAACAACAAATAGGACAGATACAAACAGACAATATTTCACAATCAGCAAATGAAGTTAACTCTTCTGTGACAAAATGGCTTCTATTCAACTTCATGGAATTGATGCTTATTCTATCACATTAATGGTAATTTGTTTTTGGCTGATAGAAATAAATTAAAATTTTTGTGATTTTCTTGGGTTAGGGAAATTATAAAATTGTTATATTGTCAAATATAATTTTGATTTCTAATCATATTTGTACACTGGTGTCAATTCTACAATCGCAGGGTTCATGTATTATATACTAACTGCCTGAGCTTCTGAACTCTGTGTTAATACTTTGTTACTTGTGAATCTTATATGTGCTGCACAAATTTATACAAACCAACTTTTTTCACGTTTGATTAAAGAACAAATTCTCCGCATCCCTTTTTTTGTGGTTTCCCCAAATCACACTGTACGCCAACCAATGGGGGCAGGAAAGTGATGGTCTCAGGGTTCTATCAGAGCTGCTTTGTAATTGGAGATTTTCAAAAACAGCCCAGGAGTGACTCATTCTCCAACTCCCTCTCTGCTTCCACATGAAAAATCAGCTGACCTTCTTTGACAGGGTGTATGAGATAGGGAAATCATTGTGGAGGGAATTGTGGGCTCAAGCCTGCGTATTATCACTGAAACACTGTATGGAGCTCCAACATGTCATGCTGACCCACTTAAGTATTCTGTTAATATGTACAGCAATTCAGTTGTAGAGCTCTGGATACTAAACTATAATTTCTTTTAACATTTATTTTAATGGATTTTGTGTGCTAACCACTGCTGATTATTTTGGCACAATTGGAGAACAGAATTGAAAATATTTTTCGTTATACAAAAGTATTCCCTGCCAAAGCTCATGAAATTCTGAATTTCATAAAATTTAAGTACGTGAGGGAGTGCCCTGTTCTATGTGTACGTGTATAATCTCTAACAGTCTTGAAAATAATGCCTTGTTCGACATATCATTGTCCTTTTCATGTAGCGTTGTTCAAACATACACTCAGTGCCTGGTGAGATGTCCTATTTCCCTTTACATTAGTACACAATTTATGCAAGGTTCTGAATTCCCTCCAAATTCTCCCTAACAATTACAAACTGATTCTCTTTTTATACTCTACTGTGCATCATGTGACAGGATTTTCTGCAATGATAACATCACAATAGCCTCTCGCTGACTGTGCCATTCAGCTGTACCTACACCTGCCATTAGCAAGGTTTTCATTTGACTGAAATATATTTATTATTAAAAAAATATAGAAGGCAGAGTGGCCATAAATCTCTCAAGCTTCCTTCACTCTTGTAGTTTGTGTTATCTCTTGAATCCCTCAATGAAGTTACTTACTCCCAACCAACCATAATTCCACACATAAATTTTACTTTGTTACACAAATTGTACCATAATCCTGTGTGGGTTAAAATTATATGAACAAAGTTTTTAATCAACAGAAACATTCTATTCTTGTTAATAAACCTTGTCGTTTGGTTTTGTTCGTTAAGCTGCTTAAAAAAAAATGGTGAGCTTTCTTATTAGCAAATTCAGTAAGAATGTTAGCATTCAGAGACATTAAAACAAAATCTTCTTTCAATTCCATAATAAGTTATTATCCTCATTTTCCTGGCTCTCTCCGTCTCCAAGGTCCTAGGTTCTGTGAGGGATGGTATTAGCCGTTTCTGCCTCCAAGGCGTGTAGCTTTGGCTTGGCTGCTATCAGCAGGTCTGATGCAGACTGGAGGGCCCGAGGTAACTCATGCACAATCCTCCTGAGAAGGTTATCAAACCAGGCTTTTATGCCTCAGAGCAGCCTGTGCTTGCTCTTTTGGGATCCCCCTTTGCCCAAACTACGGCTCAGGCCAACCAGATTAACTCTCCTCGGTATCAACACCAAACATACTAACTCATCCCCTTCAGCAAAGCAGTTCCTCTATTTCTCTTTGTGAATTTTAAAAATAAAAAGAAGGCCTTTTTTCCCCTGCCCACTATTAATTTTGTAGATAACTAGAGCTGAGTTTGAAATAGGCTGCAGTTAACTGGGCGCTGAGCCAGCTTCGCAGAGCACTATGTTTTAAAAGAGAAACCAAACTTGTAGCCTGGTTATAGTTACATAGCAGATCAGATTTAATTCAGCTCTATTCATCCAAACTCAAGTCTGTCCTCTTCATCATTTACAAACATCTTCCCTATAAAAGGTGTCAGTGATAAAGCTCCTGTCTCCTGTATAACGATTGAGATGGGAGGGGGTGAAAAGAAAGGGCTGATGTGCTGAAGTGAAAAAAAACAATTTGAATAAGTCAGTTTACACAAGACAACGTTTTAAATTCCACCCCGCCCCTGCCCTCCTTTTCCCCTTTCCATCCCCAGGCCACTGACCACTGCATTAATGGTATCCTCCTGGCTACAGTGGGCAGAAGGCACAGGTTGCAGACAACAGGCTTGGAGTGCTCATCTCATTTTCCCTCTCTCCCACATATCACTTCAGACTGGCAACCTGGCCCCCGAAGGGGAGCCTGAGTGCAGTTGGCCCAGGATCCGAACTTGTCACCTATAGAAAGTCCAATACTTGTGGCTTGTCACTATGAGGATGTTTTTAAGATTATGAAGGGTTCCGATATGGTAAATAATGACAAATTGTTTCCACTGGTCAATGAGTCAATAATGAGAGGGGCAAATGTTGGAGATAAGCCCAAAAATAATTAAAGGGGAAGTTAGAAAATATTTCTTTACACAGAGGATGGTTAGAATTTGGAATTCTCTGCCACAAACCATTGTTGAAACAGAGCTCATAATATCTTTCAAAAGGGAAATATATAGTTTCTTGACAAGAGGGATATTAAAGGGTTTGGGGAGCAAGCAGGAGAGTGGAATTAGACTCGGTGGCTTTTGTGGAGAAAAACTCCAGTGCAGACTTAATGGGCTCTGTTTCTGTGCTATAACATTCTAGGATTCTATTAGACCACAACAGATCAACATTACTTTAATGTGATAATTTGAAACTGACTGCAGGAGCATTTGTGCAGCATAGAGTTTACAAGTTGACTATTTAACGGCATTTAGTGACTTTTTCCAATCTTTTACGCGGCTTCCAAAAACGACAATGAAAACTTTTCTGATTTATCATTCCCCCCTCCCCCCGCTCCTTTTTTTAAAAAAAATCTATTTTCGCCTCTTTATTAGGCTTTCTGTGCCACACGGCATTCCCAGAAAACAGCAGGCAGATGTCTTGTTCACAGGCTTCTACCAAAGCTTTTGTGATCCAGCTGCCTGGAGGTCTGCCAGAGCAGCAACCTATGAGGAGAGGGAGTTCAACTCAATAGCGGACAGAAGTTATTGGCAGGGGAAGACACAATGAACTATTACATAGAAAGACTTGCATTTATACAGTGCCTTCTGAAAGTGCTTCACATATGAGTACTTTGAAGTGTAGTGACCATTGTTATGTAGGTAAACGCAGCAACCATTTTTCATACAGCAAAAACCTGCAAACAATGAGATAAATTACCACTTAATGTGTTTTTGGCAGTTGAGAGAGAAATGTTGGCCAGATCCCTGTCTTCTTTGAATAAATGTCATGGGATTTTTAACTTCCACTTGAACAGGCAGAAGGGGCCATGGTGCCATGTCTCATCCAAAGGACAAATCCCTAAACCTGATAAAATAAAATAAAAAGAGCCTGAATGAAAGTTTGATACAGGAAACAAATGGAATCAGGAAACCCAAAACTGGAAACTGATGGCAGGCGAAATTCTTCCCATCAATAATTTTTGGATAAGCCTTTTGACTGAAATTAATTGACAAGAGCAATCTCATCCTCAAAATGAGGGCACACAAGAAAAGCAAGACAGAAAGACAAATTTAACAGGTAAAGCTATTTTAAGAAGAAAATGTCTAGGAGTGTATAAGAAATTAGACAATAATAGGAACCAAAATACACTTGTGATTGACTCTTCACTTTCAATGTGGAAAAATGATTACAACGCATATAGCCAGAACAGTGGAGTTCAAATCTACAGAAGTCAAGTTAAGGCTTTATAATGCGCTGCTCAGTCCTCACTTGGAATACTGTGTACAACTTGATCAGTGTACTTCAAAAAGAACACACTTGCATCGGACAAGGCATAGTGAAGAGCAACAAAGATGATCCTAAGTTTCAAGGGATTGAACTGTGATGAAAGATTAAAGAAGTTCGAGCTCTGCAGTTCAGAGAGATGTGATTAATGGAGAACTACACTGAGGTCTATAAACTTCAAATGGCATAGATACGGTGAATCCAGGATATTATTTTTATGCTAAGTCAGGATTATAGAACAAGAGAACATCATTTAAATTAGTGAAGATGAAATTTAAAATAGTTCTTAGAAAAAAGTCTTTACTCAAAAGATAATTTAACGTTTGAAATAATCTCCAGGTGGAGGAGTCAAAGACAATATGGAGTTCAGACTACAACTGGATGCTAGGCTAGAGAGTTGTAATATTAGAGGTATGAGCTTGATGGGCTGAATGGCCTTTTCCATGGGCTCTTAGGATTTAGGTGATGGCAAGAGGAGTCCTGAACACTGCCGGCCAAATCAAACAGTGAGGACAAGATGAGAGAGGGTAGAAAATCAAAACAAAAGCCAAGTCAGAGATAAGCACTGAGAACATGAGAGATGGTACAGTAAGAGATTGCCAAAAACTGGGACCTGGATCAAGCCAACAGCAGTGGGAGGACTGAAAAGCTGCAAAGGAAAGTTGAAGAACTACATCCAAATAAGGTCTTAATCAAAGCCTTCAGTTTATCATCAATTTTGACAGTGGAGATTAATACTGAGATAATAGTTAGTGATATGCTGGTGAAAACATATAATTAAGAATGAGCTACAATGCAAATTTCATTTCATGTTCAATGAATATTTGAGTGTGGAAATTATATGGGGTTAGTGAAGATTTGATTTGTATAAGAAGTTGCATTTGTTATTCAATGTGTGCTGCTGATAGTAATGAATGATAAGCAGTGAGACTAGCACTGTTCAGTCTTGGATTTTAGATCATTTAGACATATGCTTTCAAACTTCAAGAGTCCCATGCTGGTCTCAGTAGAGAAAGTAACAGAAAAGCTGGTACAGTGATTATGTCTTTAATAAAAACTGTGAATGTGTTTCCTAAGTTTTGCTGTTGGTGTTTATGTAGTGATTCAGAGCACATTTGAAAGTATTCAGAATCTTTGCATGAATCTGATGGAAGGCTAGGATACAATGATCTCTGCAGTTGGTGATGTAATGAAGAACAGAAGAGAATTCACCAGGAGTACAGGGGCCTCTTTTTAAAAAGGATTTTGTCGGACCACTGCTGCACAAATATTCGCTGGCCTTGTTTCTAATTTCTTGTATTCATTGGCAGCAATATTGATATTAAATCATAAAATAATAAATTAATAAGCAGAAGCAGACAAACCATTCAAAACTGCAGGTGTTTTGCCATTTCCTTGACATACGATATGCTTTAGTTGTTTTTATTTCATTCCCTCCCCTTACTATTCCTTTCAAAAATGGGTGTTTCGAGATTAACAACTTAAAAGGATAATTATTTTTGTGATTTACAAGCTGTAGGGGAAATAAAGCAAAATTGCAGTATGTCAAACATAACAAACAGAGACAGCAAAAGCCCTTCTCAACTTTATGGTTCAGGGCACACAATGATAGTGTTTTTCAAACATGAGCAATGACCTGGAGTAGGTAGCAGAGTGAGAGAAAAAAAAAGTTGATATTACATTCTGACTTCACAGCAGGAATGCTTTACTACAGCTCAGATTTCTATGATTAAAATGTTTAACATTTTCAGTTGTTCAAATAACAATGTTTACTGTAAATTTTTGAACTGCCTTTGATCTCCTCAATATCATCACCATTGTTGCCAATAAGCAGTTAGAACTGTATATCAACTGGAATTTCTTCCTTGCAAGTAAGAAATACCTGTTGATGCAGCAAAATACTAATTGTCTCGATGTAAACTGTTGGAAAGCAAACCATTCCCTCCAACATTGCCTGAGGCAGCAGTGCCACTAGGTGGTGTCGGAGGAACAGCTTCAGGGTTTATAACCAGATAGAGGCTCCGTGATGTCAGTGTTCCTGTACACTGAGAATTACCTCCATAACTGGCAGATCATCCTTTGAGTACAAAGATCAGCTTCTCAGAGGGAACTCCTAATGACTGTGATTTTGATGTAATTATCTATTATCTCACTTAAAGACCCTGTGTGAGATCAGGCTTTCACACTTACAAGCCCGAAATTCCTGTTGATAAAACCATTCCATGGTGAATCTGCTCCTGGCAAATCAAGTCCGTGATGCCAAATGATGGTGGCAGCAAAAAGATCCCAACTGCCCCTGAATTTCCCCTAATTTTCTTGCAACCTGAACTGGCCAGTTTTGTTCCTCATTAAAGCTGACCATGCTACAAAGTGCACCACTAACAAACCCAAAGTTTTGTCTCCAATTCAGGCTGACAAAGATGGAAAAGTGGTCGACACATGCAAATATACTTTAGTTGTGCATTTGTATGGAGCATTGGGTATAATGTTAGTGGGACAAACAGCTGTCCCAGCAATACGTTCCTGGAATGGGAATTTAAAAGTTCCCACAGTGGGTCGATTGATAGCAACAGATATTTTTGGGTAGTTCAGGAGCAGGATTAACATCTCAATATGAAGCTCCCCAGATCATCTGGATTGTATTGCAAGTTGTTTTTACACCCAAGTCTTTACATATTTACTCCTTGGTTTTATTTCCTGTCCAAATGATGACATTTTTTGATTGAAGATAGAGATACATTTTATGAATTCATGCTTGAGCTTCACGCACTGGGGGCACATACTGAGAATTCAATAACAACTTGCATTTACACAGTGTCTGTAATGTAGTAAAACGTCACAAGGCATTTCACAAGAGCATCATCAGACAAAATTTAATGCAGAACCACATAAGGAGATATTAGGACAGGTGACCAAAAGCTTGGTCAAAGAAGTAGGTTTTAAGGAGTGCCTTAAAAAGGAGGAGAGAGTTGGAGAGGCGGAAAGGTTTAGGGAGGGAATTCCAGAGCTTAGGGCCTAGGCAGCTGAAGGCACGGCCGCCACTGGTGGAGCATTGAAAATCGGGGATGCACAAGAGGCTAGAATTGGAGGAGCGCAGAGATCTTGGGGGGTTGTAGGGCTGGAGGAGGTTACAGAAAGAGGGAAGGGCGAGGCCATGGAGGGATTTGAAAAGACGGATGAGAATTTTAAAAATCGAGGCATACCAGATCAGGAGCCAATATGGGTCAGTTTGCACAGGGGTGATGGGTGAACGGGACAGTGCGAGTTAGGATATGGGCAGCAGTGAAGTCAATGGGGCTCCCCCAGAACTTCCCATGCATGGCCTACTGACCTCCCCACCTGAATTGCCAGTATACGGAGCTCAGTGCGAGAGGGCAAATTCCTAAAATCTACTTTATAATTTGTTATCGCACTGCTCGTCACTCCCAAATGTTTGAATGTCACAGTCTCTTACTTCTGAAGTGGATGACAAGTTTTAAAGCTAATGATGTGCTGGCTTGCATCTCGGAGATATTTATCTGGAGGGCGAAAGAAATTCCTCTAACCTTATACATGCCATGACTAGTTTTTAGAATACAGTGTGCAGTTGTGGGAACCTAACTGTAAAAAGTCATTGGAAAGGTCAGACAAGAGAAGGCAATTGCCCTGGGGTGTATAGGTATTCTGGAGTCATTGTCTATTGATGGCAGAGGGAAACATTACAGATGTGGTAGACTCCAAAATAGAGTGGGTTGTACATGGTCCATTAAAGGAACAGGCTCGATGTGCTGAATGGTCTTTTCTCATTCCATACTTGTGTCCTTAGGCCTCAGCCCATCCTTATGCTTACAAAAACTAATGTAAAATAAATGGCTAATAAGTAGAATGTGACATTAATAATGAGCTGCCATTTTTATTAAGCAACTGTGGATAACCTTTGTCTATAAGAAAATAAGAGATAGGAGCAGGAGTAGGCCATTTGAGCCTGCTCCGCCATTCAATGACATCATGGCTGATCTGATTCTGGCCTCAATTCCACTTTGATGTCATTCAGACTCAATTAAATTGGTATCTTTCAACATGTTGAACCTTTGCTTATTCTTCCGAGTACATAATTTGCATCTCAACATAAAACACCCTTCAGAAGTTAAGTACAGGGTAATAGAATTAAATAATTTCAACTTGTAGCCACAACTCCCTCACAAGTGATTTAAAATAAATAGTGAGCTTTTAGAATGTAGACTAAATTTGCATATTTATACAGTTACTTTGACCATTAAAATAGACGTTAGTTTGGTAAACAGTGTGTATGATATTTTAATGTCTAAGCCATTTTCTAATTCCTGAGGTTAGTTGTATTCCAAGGTTAATTGCTTTTTCTAAGCCCAAAAATGAGAACATAAAACCCTTCCCAGTGGTCAGTGGATGGGGAGCAGAGCCAAACAGGATAGTTTTTAAACAACTTCATTTCTATAGATTGTGTCGTTAAGTTTCTCATTCCTTTTCGAATTATATCTCCTTTATTCTGTTGCTGCCTGGCCTAACTCATGCAGGTGGGTGTGTGGCCTACTCCAGGTCACCGTCAGTGTCTCCTGCAGACAACAAGCAACAGCCAAAATGACTTCCCTCTGATTTTTCTTCACCTATAGAGAGACAGCTGTAGCCTCCCTTCCTTTACCACAGCACAGATTGGGAATTGAGTGGTATGGGTTCAAGCCCATGTCTGTTACCACTCCGTGGTACTAAGCATTAAGGAACATAGGAACAGGAGTAGGCTATTTAGCCCCTCGAGCCTGTTCCGCCATTCAATAAGTTTGTGGCTGATCTGTGACCTAACTCCATATACCCACCTTAACCAAAGATATGAAGGGATATGGGGCTAACAAAAATCTATCAAGTTCAGATTTAAAATTAACAATTGAGCTAGCCATTTGCGGAAGAGAGTTCCAAACTTCTACCACCCTTTGAGTGTAGAAGTGTTTCCTAACTTCACTCCTGAAAGTCCTGGCTCTAATTTTTAGGCTACGTCCCCTAGTCCTAGACTTCTCAACCAGTGGAAATAGTCTCTTTCTATCTATCCTATCAGTTCCCCTTAATATGTTGAAAACTTCAATCAAATCACACCTCAATCTTCTAAATTCCAAGGGAACACAACCCTAGTTTGTGTAATCTCTCCTCATAATTTAACCCTTGGAGTCCAGGTATCATTCTAGTAAATCTACGCTGCACTCCCTCCAAGGCCAATATATCCTTCCTAATGTGCGGTGCCCAGAACTGAACACGATACTCCAGATGTGGTCGAACCAGAGCTTTGTATAGCTGTAGCATAACTTCTACACCCTTGTATTCTAGTCCTCTAGATATAAAGACCAGTATTCCATTAGTCTATTTGATTATTTTCTGTACCTATCCATGACATTTTAATGATCTATATATATGGACCCTTAAGTCTCTTTGGACCTCCACTGTTTCGAGCTTTTCACCATTTAGAAAGTACACTGATCTATCCTTTTTAGGTCCAAAATGGATGACCTCACACTTGCCTACATTGAAATCCATTTGCCATAGTTTTGCGCATTCACTCAATCTATTAATATCTCTCTGTAATTTTGTGCTTCCATCTACACTGCTTACAATGCTGCCTATCTTTGTGTCTTCGGCAAACTTAGATATGTGACTCTCTATCTCGTCATCTAAGTCATTAATAAATACAGTGAATAATTGAGGCAGTAAATGTTCAGCTCCACTGCATCACTGTAGCTTTTGGTTTTTATCCCTGATCTGTGGTAGTAGCCTCTCTCAACCAGGGCGACAGTAGTGGTTCCACCAATGATAGTATTCCTGGGCTCAGGAGAACAACAAAATTGCCCAGGGCTCCCATTCCTGATCAGTATCCAGTGATCCCTTCTGGAAAAATGTACATCACAGACAGAATCTGCTCATTTAGGAAGGATTTCTTGGCCCACCACTCATAGCAGCAAAGGCCAGTTGGATGAGGCATTGGAGAACCACTGCTGTCTTTAGAACCACTGCGAATATGAGTCTTTGCCCTCAGAAGAGGATGGGTTAGGGAGGAAATACCATACAGAAAATTGGCACCACCACATTGCACCTGTATCTGGCCTGGAGGCTATGCATAATCTGCTACCAATCATCTGTCTATAACACTCATGGGCCAACCACTCCGAAGTGGGCAAGTTTGCTTGGGGGGCTTTACCCTCTGAGTTTTCCGTTATTGCTCCAGGGAATCATCTTGCCTTCTTTGGACAGCTCAATATGGTGGGGGGGAGGGGCGGGGAGAAAACAATTAAAGAAGTAGGAATTATAGTGTCTCACGGAATATATAATTAATTTAGGAACCAAAATTGTTGTAGACGACAAACAGTCCACATGGTGTCATCCTACCCAGCATTCACTACAGAAAGATTCATAGCAGAAATTGTGTCCCCTCAATGGAAACAAAACATTGATCCACGGAATAAGATAAAAACTCTCTCTGACATTGTGATTGTATATCCTGCCGATTTTCACTGATTCAAAATCATGTTTTTTTCATTTGAATGTAGTTACTCAGTGTCAATGCAATGCCCTGCCATTCTCCGTATAATCTTCTTTACAAATGCAGGCCCAGGTCTTAAGGTCACTTTCTCTTCTTCACAGTAAAAAGGTGAAGGATCCATTTTTGAACATTGACAGATTTCAAATGCACTCAGTTAATCTTTCTCTGACCTGAGGCAAAGTCACCTTTGGGTCAGTGCTCAGGTGTCTGTCCCCAATGCCCCATCTGCCTAAATCAAGGGCTCAACCCACTCTTATTTCCCAATGCCCACAGGGGATTGTGGGAAAGCAACCGAGGTAGTGCTCTAACCGAGAACAAATGGCTATTATTCTGACTGCGCAACTAAATCATACTTCAGCCCCGACACAAAACCCTCTCCGAGGAGTCTTTAGTTATTACGCCTTCAAATCAAAGTGCTAGATATACAGATATTTACTGTGCTTAGCGAAGTACACTACATTACTCAGAGAGGCACTGTAAGGTGGGAAATATCCTTTTAACTGAGGACTGCATCCAAAATATTGGCCATAGAATATGAAGTGTTGATAGTAAGCTCATTTAAAAAGTAACCAAAGTCTTATTCTTTAAGCTGACACAAAGATACATTTGCTTCAGATCAAACCTCTATCCTTAATAGGTATCGGTTTTAAAGAAGTGTCCAGTTGAAAGTGTTCAGTGTGTTACAGAGGACTGTATGTTGTGGAGGTGCATGTCTCTAGGGACCAATAATAGGCAACGATAATTGCTACAAATGGAGATAAAGATCCATGCACCAGTGGTCTCAGTGATCGTGCACAGACCCTCTCTCAGTCAGGCTCGTTGTACTTAGCCCTAGGAACTGTTAAAAGAAGTTATGTGGACTCTATGTGAGAGCCAATGCGTGTGAATTCTTAAAAGAGCTTCATCCTTTTTTTACTGTGGCTTTTCTAGGCATTGTCCTAACTTTTATAACAATACAAAGTACATTCCCATTATGATTTCAATCTGACTTCTTTTAAGTTTTGAAGAAGGTTACTGGATTCCTGTGCATTAGAACAGAGAACCTTCAACTCTGGGACCAGAGTTTCGATCCAATACTTGGAATGATAGGTGTGAAATGTAGCTGAAGCCTGTGGATATAAACCCTAAGGCTGTGTCTCCTACACCACCTAGTGGCGCTACTGCCTCAGGAAACACTCCTGGTCAGTCTCTGTTTTTTAATAACAGCAGCAATAAACACTTTTCAAAGCTCTAGGGCAAAAATTTTTCCCTTTGCACATTTGCTACAAATGCATGCACAAACCTATTTGTGTCCTTGTTTGAGTACAATTGACAAATGTGTCCGATCGTAGAGAAAGCAGAGCTTTCAGTAGCTTGGAAATGTCCCTGGACACAGTGAGTGCCCGCAGGCCCAGCTACTTCTCATCTACTCATAGAAAGGGTGGTGTTAGCATTTTATCTCCCCCAGTATTGCCCATCTGCAATTTTCCACCAGATAAATGGGGCAAATTGAGTAACTTAATCCTGCAGTTACCCTAATCTAGCCTCTGGGTGAAATACTTGAAGCCTGTATGCTTCACACAAAAACAGCAGATCCCAGTAGTTCAGAATGGTACATTGCAGAAATCTGAGAGAAGGAAATTGGGACAGCAAATTAGAGAAGGAAAAGACTGTGTGCAACCATTTTCAGATAGATTGAGTTTCTTAGTTAGAAAGAACAAACTTGCATTTATATAGCACCTTTCATGTCCTTAGGACATCTCAAAGTGCTTCACAGCCAATGAAATACTTTTGAAGTGCAGTGACTGTTGTGATGTATGTAGATAAGTGCAGCAGCCAATTTGCACACATCTAAGTCCCACAAACAGCAATGAGATAAATGACCAGATAATCTGCCTTTAGTGATGTTGGTTGAGGGATAAACATTGGCCAGGACACCAGTGGGGTCTTTTACATCCAGGGCAGACAGGGCCTCGGTTTAACGTTTCATCCGAAAGGCAGCAACTCTGACGATGCTGCACTCCCTCAGTACTGCACTGAAGTGACAGCCCGGATGATGTGTTCAAGTCTCTGAAGTGGGGCTTGAACCCACAACCACCTAACTCAGAGGCAAGAGCACTACTACTGAGGCAAGGCTGACACCTGGTTCTCAAAAAAAGGGGCCAAAATTCCTGGGCTGGGAGAGGGTGCAACAACAGGAATTTAAGGGAGAACCCAGTCCCACTGAGCTTATGCTACATTCCCAATGCCGATCGCAAGGGCTGGGTGAATCTTTCGGCTACCTTGCTTAAGTTCATTGCCATATTTGGGGGGCGGGCGTGTCCAGGCTGCCCTGGGAATTTCCTCCAGCACAGCCTTGTTAATCCCAGCAGGAGACATATCTGCTAAGAGCAGGTGTGGGTTCTGTTTTGGGCCTAGTAAAGGCCACAAAAATGTAAAGGCTGAAAGGAAGTGGACCCCGGGGAAACAATTACCTTCCAACTTCAGCTCATTTGATCCCTGTGGGGACAATAAGAATTTGTGGCCTCGACCCCTCCTTTGAGGCGGGTCCTATTGTTGCTCCTCTACAGCAGCCCGCCCTGATTATTAACATCCTTAGCTGTTGGTGGCCGGAGCTCCTGGTCTGATGCACAACTAGTGGAGGAGCAGGGATCCAGGAATTTCAGGCCAGTAATGTCACCAATGGTGGAAGATTTCCTCAATGCACTAAGTGTAGACAAATTGGAACTTATAAAGAGGCTTATAATTTTCCACAGCTAGAACACATGGGAAATCTCCTCCCTGCCCCCCTATCCCACGTGTGAGTGAGAAGTGGATTGTAGTCAGGTTATATAGGTTGATTTAAAAGGAAGGTAGGGATGGAGTCTTTTGTATTAGGTCCCTGGCCTCTATACCACAGAAACATTCCATGGTCACATCACTGGGATTAGTTGATCAGCAATTGGAACACCAAGGTAGGGCCCTGCCTTGGTCAGAGTGCTCCATCACTCTGAGGCCTGTGCACAGTAACAGAACACAATTACAGTTCTACAGGCTGGCTGTCTTTCCCAAAGTCCTTTGGGCTACACAATGTGCTCCTGCAGAGAGTTAATCCCAGTAGGAGATATATCTGCTACGGGCAGGTGTGGGTTGTGTTTTGGGTCTAGTAAAGGCCACAAAAATGTGAAGGGTGAAAGGAAATTTCAGAGTCCAGACTGCTCATGAACGCTAGCATGGATGATCGGCTTATGATAGAGTTTGACTTACTTCACTGATCTGGACTGTTGCACTGCACCCGAGACCCTCTTACAACTGTCACAACCTTTGTGACAAGGACCTTCAGCATAATGGGTGGTCATGAACTTCATGACTCCTCTCATCCTCATCCAGTTGGTACAAATACCTTTCAGTATTGGTTACCCTGTTCTTTGTGTGGTGCTTCCCTAATTATTTCAGTAATTTTATTTTGAGGCAGTTCGCCACCTGAAATGTATTTATTACTGAAGTGTTAGACTACAATCAGCCCTTGAATCCAATTATGCAGCTTCGGCATCAAGTAGGTGACAAGTGATAAAGTCACAAATAAGCTGTGGCAAACTCACTAGAAATATTTTATTTCACTCTTCAGTACAGTGGCAGCTGCATCACCATGAAAAGTTTAAAATACTGTTGGTGAAATCTGGGTAGCACATTAGCGAAGTCTGTCACCTCCTCAATAGTGCATTGCAAAGTAAATGTGCTAAATTAATGGCCAGGGGAGGGTGAAGAGTACTGATAAGGCTCAAAGATTTGCATTATCAGTAAAACAGAACACAATACAACTGGGATAAAAAAAAATCCATCCTTGGAAGTGCTTGATGCTGTCCTCAGCTGTGAAAGTGGAAACATGTTCATCCCCTCAGGGCCATCGTTCCTCTCCTGGATGAGAACAAATGTGCCGAGAGATAGAAGTTCCTCTACCCTACTTGCCGCCATTCTGGTAACTAAACTAATTCAGACTGCTGGTGGTACCACCCACCCCCTGTTGGTTGGTTGTCTGACGGTGAGTTCGATTCTCTTTCAGTGATCATTTTCCAGTAGCTGGTGCAGCACCCCCTGCTGGATGTGGAAATGAAGAGCAGGAGAGTTTGTACTGATGAGGATCCTGTGTCCTGTTCAAATTTTATAATTTTCCTAATAACAATTCTGGGTGAATCTACATGTACTTCATTCATAGAATGTCACGCAGGGCCTGATTTTTTTTTTCCCCCAATATCGCTGAGATCACATAGAAGTTCATCTGCATTCAACAACTGCAGTATTCAGAAAGAAAATGGAGGGCGTAGAGTGTTTTCACCAGTGAGGCTGAGCTCAAGTAAAGTTGTGAATGTTCTTTTGAGCATAACAAACACAGGCAGTATCTTTTCCCTCATACCCGACAAGTAGTCAGTTTGTTATGTGACCCTTACTCTTCCCAGCATTTTCGGTTTTTAATTTACAAAAATTCAAACTCATTTGATGCAGACGTTTTATGACAGAGAATGTGAATACGGGATTTTGAATACAGCTATTTTAGGGCATTAAATATTGCCATTTCACAAATGTAACTCGACCGTTAAAGATATGAGGAGGGTTTTGCTGATAAGAACGTTCTACACAAGACCTTGTCCTGATAAGCCTAGATGTGGGAGACACAGTCTGGATGGGTACTTGTGAATGTTTGTAGATGGAACTTGATGGGTTTGTTTATTTGTAAGCTGGAAAACAATGTAGATGGATTTTACCACATGCAAAGTAAGTAACTTTGCTTAGAGGGGTAAAGTTTTGACAAAAACTCCGGATTAACTTTTCTTCCCCCCCCCCCCCCCCCGAATATTCTCCGTGCCTCTCCTGAAGAGACATAAATTGTTGGTCAGCTATTTGCCAATGAAAACCATCACACCCAACATCCAGTTACATACATCTTACACAGGGCTCACTGGATAGCAGTCAGGAGCCTGAAACCCCGACTGATTTTTCACCTTCCTACCCCATGGATACACAAACAAATTTGAGTTTCATGATCCTGGTTGAAATCAGTTAACTCACCAAAAATCTGGGATTGAACCTGGTAACTTATTACTTAGTATTACATACAGAAGTGCCTTTACCCTATTTACCACCAGGGGAAGCCTAGAATTAACTTTTAAACAAATGCTGAAAAAGTTGAGGTGCATTTGAGTGTTACTTTCATGAAACAATGGCCCTCAAAGGGTTAACGTTTCTCTCTCTTCCATTTTTGGGGCCCAGTCTCTGGAATCCATCATATTCAGCACTTGCCAACGGTATCACCATTTAGATAAAGAAGCTAACTTGGAGGCCGACTCATCTTCAGACCACATTTTGAATGGCGAATTCCCTAGACTACAGCGGATATGAAGGGATTAGGGAGACTGGCTCTGTCAAAGGGCAGGATGGAAATACTTCAGAAATAAAGGAATCATATCAAGCACAGGCAGCTGGACAAAGAATGTCTTGGCACAACCTAATAGCAAAATCTTTCCCCAAAACACCACATGCTAAACGTGACTCCGGGCACAACATTTTTAAAACCAGATTGTTTCCTGATTGGACCTCCTTTATCTACCCCTTCAAGTAGAATGGCTGGAGTGTCTATGGGTTCCACCAATAATCCAGGGCCTGTTTTCAGTAAGTGATCAGTGCTACAAACTCAAACAGGACCACTTGACTCCAAAAACAACCTGGATTGGTGGGTTACAAATATTCTAGTTCTGATTTTGACCTAAATAACATTCCTGCTCTGAAAGGACATTAGCCTCCTTGTTCAACCAAGAACTGCTAGGGGGCCAGCTGCAATTTAAGTTTCTTACTGGAATATATGGCTCTTGTATTAAAAGGAAGTTAGTACTCATTTTAATCAGTGAGAGACAGAGAACAGAAGTTTCAAATGAACCCCCAGTGTATTTTAGTCTTGTTGTGAGAATGTGCAGCACCTTGGCTCCCAGTGTGATTGGTGGAATCAGACCACCTGACACTTTACATGTCTGGATGGTGCCAGGTGTTTGTGTCTCCAGATGTTTCCATGGTTACTGCTTCTCTGAGCAGATGACTGGTGCATTGGCTCTTGTTGCTGAATTTCATTGTAATATTCAGATGTGTTGTCTCTCCTGAATATCACTCAGTAAAAACTAAGTAATCATTATCCCCCCTAAAAGTCAAAGTTAGAGAACCTCAATGACATTAACTTTGCTCAACGTCAACAAGTTCACTTCTAATCATCTACAGGTTAAAAAAAAAATTATATATATGAGTTCAAAACATGGAATAAGACAGAAAGGAGAAAAGTGAGATTTCACTGACAAGAGGATGCCATTTGAAAAAAACAAAACTTGAGCATGCTTTACACATACAGGCTTTTTGTTGGGTGAAATCCACAGCAGTGTTATTTTGGAAGTATCTGCAGTCTTTGAGAGAACTTCTATATATTTGTAGAATTATTCTACTTATGCTGGATATTTACTGACATGTTTGTGTCATCATTTAGTCTCTCTGGCACTCAAGTCCCACTTCCAAGATTGATTGATTGATTGATTCCATTTTATAAATGCAGTGACAATTGGAGAGCTACCCTATAAGGACTTAAAAAACTTGCAGCCAATAAAAATACTCTTTCCCATACATTTTGAAAAGTACCCCATCACCACTCAGCCCACTTGTTTATAACATATTGCAACCATGGGAACTCTACAAGATCATTTCAAGGAAAGAAAAGGTTCTGGAAATATCCCTGCAGAGTTGCAAGTGTTTTGAGAATCAGACAGAAAGCAGGTTCTCAAATATGCTTTCAATTTTAATACTGGTGGAATAGATCAGAGGAAAGTTTGTAAAGTAATGAAGTTCCAAACAAGTCCATGCTGAATGTTTAATAATTTCAGATCAATTGCCATATGCATTGCAATCTCAGAACTCAATGGTTTTTAAATATCAGCACCATCTGAGCCCTGTTGCTATGGAAACAAACAGCATCCTAACTCCATAGTGAATGAAGGGTGGGGGGAAAGGAGAAAGAAAGAGGGTCTGACCCCCCCCCCCATTTTGTATTTCCAGATGATGCCAAAAACAGTCATCATGTGCTACCCAAGTCTTTCTAATTGAATTGACAAGATCCAAGTGGAATCAATCCATTTCTGTAAATATTCATCTAATTCAAAAAGGTTCAGTTACCCATCACTCCTGTCCTTGCTAACCTACATTGGCCCCCAGTCACCTCCAAATTAAAATTCCCATCCTTGCGTTTAAATCCCTTCATGGCTTGTCCCTCAATATTGCTGTAGCCTCCTCCATCCATATAACTACCCCACAAGCCCTATAACCACCACCCCCCTCTAAACTAGGAACTCTCCATTCTCTAGCCTCTTGTGCATCCCCACTATTGGCAGCTGTGCCTTTAGCAGTCTAGGCCCCATAATCTAGAATTTCCTTTCTAAACCTCTCCATCTCCCTTTTCTCCTTTAAAGCCCTCCTTAAAACCCACTTCTTTGATCAAGCTTTTGGTCATCCTCCTAATATTTCCTTCTGACTCAGCATCAATTTTCATCTGATTACATCACTGAAACACCTTGAGACATTTTCTGTATTAAAGGGTGCTATATAAATGCAAGTTGTTGTAGTGTTCTGAAAGCAATCCAAGATGTGCTGGTTGATTTTAACTTGTATGAAACCAGACCACAGCAGATTCTCCCTCTCCAACTCTGTGGACCATTTTTCATTGTTGCCATTTTACCACAAAGGCTTAAATTAAATAATTCAGTGACCACAATTAGATAGTATACTAAATCTGGTAGAATTTAAGTCAATAGGCTTCCCCCTTCCCCTTGATTGTAGTATTATTCCTCTCAGGAAAATTAAATAGTCACTAACTTCACTGCATTAAAGGAGGGTTTGGGATTTATCTATCTTGTTCAATAGCATCAATTTCTGCTACAAGTAAGCAAATCAGCTCCCAAACAACAGATATCCCAGTATGACCAGGCAGTCAGACCTATTAAGCTTTTAAAGAACAGCTCAACTTCAGTTGATTCTTTCCACTTTTCTCAAGACTTGTAAGTGTATTTGTAACCTGGTCATAGGTACACTTTGAGACTGAACAGAAACCAAATTGATTTCCAAGAAAAATAATCAGTTTTAGCCACAGTCTTTAAATTGATTTCCATAACTAAACTTCCTTGCCTTTACAACTGGAGCACACCAGTTGCACAAATACTAAGTGTGTTGACTTGAGCTAGGAATAAACAACCAGGCCCAGTCTCTAATCACCTCCATCCAAAACCCTACACTAACCTAAATACCCACTTACTCCCAGCTCCTCATCTATATATACTTTTCCAGAGATTTGCAAAATGTCTTCCATAAGTTTCAGCTGCAAATTAGAATTCTGACTTCGATAATCTCACAATCATCTGTTTAACCAGTCCTAATAAAGCAGGCACATGAGCCTGAAGATGGTTTCAACCATGAGCTTATATTTAACCCTTTGTGTGCTAAATGGTGCTGTATGTCGTAACCTCTCAAGGATCACAGCAACATTTTTTTACCTGAAAATACTATGCAGTAAAAGAAGGCCATGAATTAGCTGCAAGGGAGTAATATACACAAAAGGATTTAAATAATATAAAACATGAGTGGATCACCTGTGGCGTTGTTCATAGTAAGTCAGAGGATGTGGTGTTTCCCTTACCCGTGGCTTTTGATTGTGTTGCTATTTTTCTTTCTCTCTGTCTCCTTCCTCTTTTGCTTCTATTTGTCTCTTTTTGTCATGTTCTGATCATCTCTGTCTTTTTTTTTGTTGCTTGCCCCCTCTTTGGTGTTCTGCTTTTATTGATGTGGAGATGCCGGTGATGGACTGGGGTTGACAATTGTAAACAATTTTACAACACCAAGTTATAGTCCAGCAATTTTATTTTAAATTCACAAGCTTTCGGAGGCTTCCTCCTTCGTCAGGTGAACGATGTGAAAATCGTTCACCTGACGAAGGAGGAAGCCTCCGAAAGCTTGTGAATTTAAAATAAAATTGCTGGACTATAACTTGGTGTTGTAAAATTGTTTACAATTGCTTTTATTGAGTCTCTTTTTACATTCCTTTTCTGTGGGAGGCGTTGATCATTTGGCAGTGTAAGGAGTTGCTGAGGGCTGCACGTCACACTTTGTGGCAGCGGGTGCGGGGAAATGTAGGGATTCACCGTGCCCCTCCTGCTTCCAAGAAACAGCCTTTCTACGCTCACTTGCCTCACTGCTTCCTGTTCACATGAGCCCTTCTGCAATGAACAATTGCCTTTCCACAAGGCTATTGTGTCGCCCATCTGTTTCCCCTCACGGTATCTCTTTAAACATTATGCATTCCATTAGCATTTGATGCTGTGTTTCCTCTTCACCAGATCACCTCATCTCCCTGTCTATGAACATCATCCAATGTTCCTCTGCAATTCACTTCCTCTTTCATCATCTTGTCATGGGGCTGGAGACTTAAGATTTGTTGGGTTGAAACAGAGGAGGAATTGGAAAGAGAGAAAAGGGGTAGGAAATAAAGCGAGAGGTGGTGGGCCAAAGTCGGAGAGAGACTCAGGAAAAAAGGGGGGCGAGAATATAAAAGGCCAGAGGAATATAAGAAATTGTATAGAATCACGCATAAGATTAAATTTAAAACTTTATTTTGTTTTCCTGTTTCCCAAGTCACGTATGTTAATTTTAAAATGGTGGACAGAGCTAGGCAACTTGGCCACATCACCTCCAGTGGCAGGAGGACTCAATAGCAGGTAATAGTGTTACTTATTAAAAGTGAGAGAATCAGGCGTTACTTTTTGTGTTATGTTACAAAAGCATTACACAATCATGAGAATGGTATAAAGGTGTGACAGATGAAAACTCAAGAATTTCAACATATTATAGATAGAGGAAAGCACTTTGTGTAAGGAACAAAAAATAACTATAAAATACTCTTTCAATGATCCTGGAGTACTATTGGAGTTAACATTTTGCAGATGTTTTTTGCCAATCATTTGATTTGTCCTAATTTAAGACGTTATTTTGTTCCTTACAATTTTTAGATTTTCTGAAGGAATTTTAATTTTCTGAGGAGTGCAAATTGCACCAGAGCTTTAACCAAGTTGGGTGATTGTGTTTGATCTACTCCTGTCTTGTTTCTGTATGCCTTACCCAACAACAGTATTAATATAAAAGTTAATATTTCAAAATTGGAAAACCCAGTCTTTCTGGGAGGTGAAGCATTTACAGGTTCTGGCTATAAATGACCCTTCCTGTACACCTACTACATAATGTCTCCACTAAAGCCCTTACAATCAGCAATTCCTGAGAGGGGCTGACATTCTCAGGTGAATGTGAGCTGTGTGTAATTATTTGGATAGGCACAGATTGTTATTACTGAGATTTCCTCCTCGTAGGTCTGTAGGAGGAAACCCGTTTGCTTTGCGCACAAGGGAGAGAGTTAATTACTTCTCAATTCTAGGTGCAGCAAACTGGTTAAGTCAGCCTCAGGACGCTCCTAGAAACACCGAATTCAGCTTAAAGAAACCTGGCAGCATCAAGGCTCCAGCGCACGGGGCTGAGGAGCAGCAGTTGTGGCATATTGTCATAACGTTATAATTTCCACATGGCTGCTCCAACAGACCATATTTTCTTCAGACAAACATTTGGACATCTCTGCCATGTTGAGGTGTGCAGGTGTGCAATAATGATGTGGATGCTCACTACAAGGAGAGTTACTTACACAAGGTGAATTTAGAACATTTTGTGGACATGTACAAACATTTGTCCACAATGCACTTCTTACCAAATGTTTACAATGCTTATGAATGTTGATATGATTATGAATTTATGCCCAATATTTATCCCTCAACCATCACCATTAAAACAGATTATCTGGTCATTATCACATTACTGTTTGTGGGACTTTGCTGTGGGCAAATTGGCGACCACATTTCCTACATTACAACAGTGACTACACTTCAAAAATACTTAATTGGCTGTAAAGCGCTTTGGGACAGTCGGAGCTCATGAAAAGCACTATATACATGCAAGTTCTTTCTTTCTTCTTTTTCATCTGGGTCTGTACTTGAGCTCATCTTCTACCTGAGTTCTGGTGATACTCAGTCACTAATTCAAATAAAAAGCCACTTTTGAGGAAATAGCATCAATATGAGATCGCTAAACACCAGTGCCCGTGTTGCAGTCAGATTGTGATCATTGGGTCATAAAGGCTTCCTTGAATTTCTAATCAACACAAAATGATAGGGTTCTCAAATGCAGCACTCAGTACTGCCATGTCACCTACTTTTTGATTTACTTTTTTTGTAGTGCAGCATTTTCTATTTTTTTTTATCTTTTAAGGAAAAGAAAAGCCAAGTATAATGGTGGCAAAGTCCATTCTGGTAGCTGGTAGTAACTTCACTCTATGGAGTTTTGTGGTCACAGCATTCATCCCCTTTGGTAAACTTTCACCACCTTGTCTGCTACATCTTAATGGCTTTTATCAGTTGACTGGATTTTGACAGCAGCGAGAACTTTGCACCATAATCAAACATTTTGTGTAAGCTTTATAAACCATGGGCGGATGAAACTGAGTTCATGGAGGATTGATTTCTATTGATTTTGAATCAAAGTCTCAGCTATTATTGTTGTTTGTATAACCATTTGAACATTGCTTATCTTTGCCGCTTTCAAGCTTTTAATATTCTGCACTGAGAATTTACAAAATACAAATAAATCTTAAAAAGAAAAAAATGTGTATTTATAAATCATCTTGTCACATCAATGTCCCAAAATACTTCACACAATAAATTTCTTTTAAGTGCAGAGACTATTGTTATTCGGGCAAACATATTAATTGGTGTATTTCTGTGCAGGACATTTAGGACTTAAAGATTACTGTTATCATTGACACCACTAACTGATGTTTCATTATCACAGGAAGATTCATAGCTCACCTGTTGTAGAATTTAACTGCTGTGAAAGGATTTTATTTCCAAATGCATATTTTTTTTTTCAAATTCATATTCACTTTCTGCCTTATTGTAGTAGTTTCAGGCAAGAATCAGCCGTGATCTGATTGAATGGCGGAGCAGGCTCGAGGGACCATGTGACCTACTCCTGCTCCTATTTCTTATGTTCTGATGTTCTTATGAATCAAATGTAGCATTAATCATAATCTTGGCTTGCTTGTAAAATATATATCATATAGGATCTGTGCCATTATCTAATGTGTCTATTGTTTGTCTTGGTGTCTTTCACCCTACCTTCTCCACAATTTCAGTACAAATTGGGCCATATCAGCTTTATTTTCCACACGATCCTTGTGATGCCCCTTTATACATACATCTGATAGTCACTTTCTGCTGAAATTACATTAACTGGCATCTTCCTGGGACCTGAAACCACAATGGAATGATGAACTCTTCAGTGCTGAATGCATTAAAGTGACCTGGTAACATAACACAATGATGCGACAGCATGGTGGGTCACCATGGTGAGTCACCACGGCAGGTCACCATGACGAATCACCATGGCTGACTACCAGGCATTTCCTGACAACTGGCTACAGCAAAGCTTTGGCGGAGACCAAGAAGCAATTCAGCTGTTCACTTGCTCCAGAAAATTGTCTGTGTGAATCATGGGAACCTAAAGAGGTGAGAAAATAATTTTAAAAAGCAGATTTTAAAAATGTCATTATTTTTGTTTAGAAGAGATCAAATGAATGGTCCCTTTGTGCTTCCTACATATCAGGCCCATAGCTGAGAAAGCCAGCTAGCTAAGATTGTGAGCTTCACTATGACCACAAGCTTTATACTTCCATCTTTGGACAGTTAGCGAGACAAACAGAACTCTCCTTCTCCCTCTTTCCCTTCTTCTTCACTCCAAGGTGGAAATTCCTTATGTTCCATCCTAGTGACCTGAACCTCAGCTATATTTTGCAAGAAATTTCTGTTCCTTGTGATACCAAGATTCTGGATGTGTGGGATCTGATTCAAACTCCACCAAAGCAATTTTTGGAATCCATGGGATTTATACTGTGTGTGAACAGTGAACTTGCTCAGAAAGTGAGATGGTTAGAAATAATATTGCATGGATTGCCACAACTTTCCAATGACATCATGCATAATTTCATACATTGCTGCACCTTGTAAAAATGTTGCTAGTACGCAGCTCAAGCACTGGGGTGGGTGATGTATACAATCTTGTAGTTTACATACAGAAATGTAATAATTAATCCAACACATTTAAAATCTGATACATTTACATTTCCACACAGACTTATAAAGCGATGTAAACTCTAGTGTGGGTGTAAGCCTATGCTGGGAAACAAACTTGCGCAGCCAATTTCAATCTAAAGAGGGGTAAAACTAACAAGGGATAGCTGTTTCGTTCATAGAGTTTTGGTCTACATTGAGAACAGTCCAAAATGGTGGCACTGTGTGTTAAGACAGTAGTGTTAACTGAAAGTAGGAGATATTATGCTTTACAATGTACAGTACAGAGGGGGGCCAC
Source organism: Heptranchias perlo (assembly GCF_035084215.1). Taxonomy (NCBI): domain Eukaryota; kingdom Metazoa; phylum Chordata; class Chondrichthyes; order Hexanchiformes; family Hexanchidae; genus Heptranchias; species Heptranchias perlo. The sequence goes on from NC_090350.1 coordinate 23,793,334, forward strand.
TAGATTGATACCTAGTTTAAGGGCTCTCACAGTGGAGGCTGGTGACCGTTTTGACAGGTGAGGCAGAGCTATGTACATGCTTAATCAAGCCAGAGTGTTACCATGGCAAAAGGCCCTTCCTGTGGAATCTTACTTCCAACCTTGTAAGCTGTGCTTCCTGATTTACCAGTGATTTCTATGGGTACAAATATTACATAATGGGAAACCCCTAACGTATATATAAATTATTATATGGACTTTTTTAAAGCAGTGTTTTTTATTACAAAAGCATTCATTTATCACAGTATATTCAAGTCAAGGCAATCTGGTGCCCTGATTTTTAAGAGTCAAATTTCCTCCTTGTGGCCAGCCCTTGACTGTGGACAGACAGATCTCATTTATTTATTACTTCGGCGGCCTATTATTTTTGGCCAAATCCCAATGCTGCTGGTACTCAGGAAGGGATCTTTGGTTGCAGATAGTTGGTTCTCATGCGAGCAGCCGCCCTATTCTGCCTCTGATTGCTGTTGCTGGCCATTTTATTGCAGCTGCTGCTGGCTCGCACAGAAAGGAGCTGCCCTTTTAATAAACAGCAACCACCACTGCACTGCCCATTACCCACGGTCTCTTCCACCGGTCCCCATTATTAAACTGAACCCAGAGTCAGACCCCAGACTCTTTTGCACCAACGGCTTGCACACGCACATACAAAATTCGAGTGCCTCGCCTGACAAGCGGCCGCTGGGCCCTCAGTTATCAGGATAGGCTATGACAGCATTAGAAAAGAAAAACTTCTTCTTCAAGGAGATTTAATTGAGGTCATTGAAATAATAAGAGGGTTAGACTTGCTCCAAGTGAGTGGGCAAAACTATGGCAGATGGAGTTCAATGTGGGCAAGTGTGAGGTCATCTACTTTGAACCTAAGATAGATAAATTGGAGTATTTTCTAAATGGTGAGAAATTAGGAAATGTAGAGGAGCAAAGAAATTAGGGAGTCCAAGTACACAAATCATTTAAAGATAGTAGTTAGGTACAAAAAGCAATCAAAAAGGCTGATGGAACATTGGTCTTTATCTCAATGGGGCTGGATTACAAAGGGGAGGAAGTTATGCTAAGTTTTTAGAGCTTTGGTCAAGAATTCTATACACTGGGAGTGAATGGGAAGTGTTGGTTACATTGGAAATCTAGTCTTGGGATTATAGCTTAGAAATTACAATGTCAGTGGATGAGCAGGTAACAATTAATGATAGTCATAATCCTAGTGATTTTCTCTGTCTGCTATTATAACGCAGACAAAGAAATGTGGTACAAACATACTAAGCATTTGCCCATTAATATTGCCAACAGTAATTTGTAGACTTATATGTTTACCTAGATTAATTATCTGTACAAGACAGTGAACTCTGCATTGTCTCTGCAAATATTGCAAAGCTCTTTTATTAGCCTTGTGGCTGCAGCGTGTGCTATCTACAGGATGCATTGTAGCGACCCGCCAAAGCTTCTTCAGCATCTCCCAAACTAGTGACCTCCACCGCCTAAAAGGCAGCGGTTGCATGGGAGCACCATCATCCCCACGTTTCCATCCAAGTCATACACCAGCCTAACTTGGACATATATTGCCGTTCCTTCATTGCTGCTGGGTCAAAATATTGGAACTCCCTGCCTAATGCCATTGTGGGAGCACCTTCACCACACGGACTGCAGCAGTTCAAGAACAAGGGCAACACCACCTTCTCCAGGGCAACTAGGGGCGGGCAATAAATGCGGGCATTGCCAGCAATGCCCACATCCCAAAAATGAATAAAATAAAATGTATTACATGGGATTGTGCATTTGATAGTATCATAGACACTTATAGTTTGTACTGACTGATGTCATTTATAACTAGTTTTGGGTTGAACATACAGAATAATGATTGGCCACCCATGACAAAACTGACCTTGAACACCAGAAACAGAGCTCTGCAGCTCACTCACAACAGCACTAGGTTACACACACTGGAAATCTCTCAAAAGAGAGGGGTGTCACTTTCCATTTGACATCACTGAACTTCCAAAGGTAGAAAAAAACCTTTGACGACATCCAATAAATTCACACCTTCTGAAAATATTGAACATTCAACCCATCACAAAAGAGGGCACCAATTCGCTGCACTCTGTTGCGAGATTTCATGTAGCAGGAGAGGGACATTTTCACACTGCAGAGCTGCAGAGCTCTGCTTCCGGCGTTCAAGATCAGTTACATCATGGATGGACAATCATTATTCTGTATGTTCTGTCTGTTTCCTTTTGTGTGAAATCTGTATTTTGCTTAGGGATTGTTTGCAGTCTTTTTTAAAAGAGGTTGAGTTGCTGAATGAATGATTAGCTGGACAGTGTTCTAAATCTTTAGCAAATTGGCCAAGTAACAAAAATACTGATCTGAACACAACCCTGCTCCAAGCATGAAAATTCTTGGAAAATTGGTGATAATTGAACTGTAGTATTAGAAAGTGCAACTCCTCTCCAGTGACTTTCAGCACAGTATGAGGAGTGACTTTAAATGCCTTTCCATTTCCTCTTTTATATCATCGACCAGTTTTCTATTAAACAGTTTCCAGTCATTCAATTCTTTAACTTCCTATCTGTGAACGCAGTACCTGTGGTTTCTCCCCCGTCTTCCTATTACCAATCCCACTAAAACGGTTGCTTATCTTTCAATTTTTAGTTCTCACGCAGGGTTATACCCAAAACATTAACTTTCTCTTTACAGATGCCGACTGATCTGTTGTGTATTTCCCGTATGTTCTGTTTTTGATTCAGTACAGTTTGTTGTGAACAGTAAACAAAATACTTAAATCTTTCATTATTCACTCCATTACATGTCTGATTCATGAGGGCCATGTTCCAAGAAACTGATAGTTGCTAAATGGGTTATAAATATTTAATTTTTGTAATGCTCACAATGTTTCCATTGTGGTAGCAGATGTGCTGTTTGTTTGCCTTATGACTTTGTTTTTGTTGAACATAACCATGCAGTTAGCGCACAGAGTACATGCAACGTATCCACAGATAGCCATTGCCCAACTTGCTTCTGCTTTTCCTTGCTGGCCATTTTATTCTTTGTGCTTTTGGTACATTCATGAATGTATGTAAGTGGCTGACTTCATTAAGGTGACAGAATCCATCACACTTGAAGAGGCAATGTCATCAGGAAATTCCACCTTGCAACTCTGAACTTCATGTATACAAAAGCTGGGCAATATGGTCAGTCTCAAAGGGGTAGCAGAAGCACAAGCCCACATACATTCAAAAAACTTTTCAATGAACATCACCTTCATAACAGTCTGAAAAGTGTTTACTCTATGCTTTCATTTCTTCCGTTACTAGTACTATGTCGTACATTGGTACTCTCACACTGATTGCTGTTTACATTCAGTACCTCCAAACCAGTAATTCTACAAATCATTGCTTGTCATTAACAGGTTAGTGACCAATGTGAAGCACATACAAATTGCCTTTATTCAAGTGCCTAGCGTTTAACTCTTTCTCTCGGATAAATGCATTTGGTTCACATAATAGTTTTTGCAATTTGCTAAATAAATTTGACCCTAGTTGGAATTTGATCAAGTTGTTCTAAGGTAATAGATCAGTCCTTTTGAAACAATTCAATCTTAGCAAAGTTAATATTAAGTGGATTCCACCATACACAGGTTTGAACAGATGTTTCTGGAAACTAGCTTTTGAAAAAGTCATTATCTATAGTGCATGTGTTAGTGACTGGGATTGGGCAGTGATTAAGTTAGCTCTATTTTAAACCTCTCACTAATAAAATGGCTGTAATGGAGGGTTCCAAGATGCCCACTGGTTTTAATAGATGACAAGAATAAATAGCAAACAAAAACAAGACAGCCTGGCAGTTGTACAGTGCTGCACTCTCAACCAGAGGGATTGAGTTCGAATACAAACTTTGATCTTTATTACTTGGCAACCCTTACTATACAAGCTTCTTGTCTGGACTGCTTCACAATGACTAGATAAATTAGATTTAAAGGGGGGGGGGGGTGGAGAAATAATTTCCAAGACCAGGTCCAACCTGCAGAAGTGCACCTTTAATTGATGGATGGATGGTGAACTCTGTTGGTTATCCTGTCCCACTCTGAAGGGTGAAGCATGGAAGCTAGTGGCAAGGATGGGGCATATAAAAGGAGAAGGGGAAAATTAATGGTAAAAAGTGGCACATCATTAATACCTTCCTCCTTAACTGTAAACTCAACCCTTTTCTTTTTGGCGAGCAACCACGTTTAAAACTAATTTTTGCAAGTAACAATGTATGTGATAAAAGAACAATTCAATTTTTTTTTCAAACTATTTTACGGATTAGTTTGGAACAGTTTTAAATATATTCTGTGTGACACTTAAACACAGCAGGAATATTACAGGTGTCACAATTGCTTAATATTTCCAAAGATGATAGGGATGCAAGACTTCTTTTTCAATGTTTTCAGGTTCATGATGCATCAAATTTACAAAAGTAATTTTGGCAATTACACTACAATTCTACCACATCCCACCCACGTACGCTGAGGTGTCACAGTAAATCAATCTCTGAGAGATAGGACCCTTCAGGCCTCATTAAAAATCAGGAGACAAATGCTAATAAATAACAGATTTATTTTAAATACTTTCAAAATTTGACAAACTTTGAGCAAAACTTTACATTTGCCGGAGCTCAGCATTGTATTTTTTGATGAACACATAGTGAATGGACCTATACACATATATAGTCATGATTACATAAAAATGGAACACTTTGATTTTTATTGTATTGCTCATTGCACATCAGATATTTCTATTAATCACACAAATCATGGTAATAACATAATCTATGAAATAAAGTTGTACTTACATTTCTGCAAACAATTGTTAACGAAGGTCTAAGGTCAAAACAAATCTGCAGTACATGTGGAATAATAGTTTCTTCTCTCAAATTGCTTGATAGTAAACATGGTGTTAGCTATTCTACTACAGAGCCATCATGTCTACATGACTTGTGTAAATGTATTAAACAAGCCAAAAAGAGGAAGGTTATCGTGCTCCAAGTTTGCACAGGGCCAGAGCAGCTCATTTCTTCTTTCAGTCCATTAGGTATATACAATCTCAGCAATGCGATATTCATCCTATGTAGTGCAATCTCAGCACACAGAGCTCTCTTATAAAGAACCCGTCTGTAATGTATTGTTCAGTTCATAATGCTTAGCTGCCCTGTGTAATGTGCCAGTCCATGCAGTTTCTGGTGTACAGCATAATGCAGTTTACAAATCTCTCCCATGAGATACTGGATACACTGCAATACTTCCATATGTTAATTTTTAATACAGTAACATTTTGTTAAAAGTTGAGAATCGGTTACATTGAATGCAGTTTCATATAGAAACAGAATACAATAATTTGATCACACACTTAAACGATACAATTAGAGTTTGCAAACATTGACATTATAACTGTTAAAGAACTCCAGTAGAAATTCTACATTTAAATAACAAAAATAAGACTTTGATTTGTCTCAGCTTAAGCAAAGCATATGAATAAAGAAATATTTCATGTATCAGCATGTTTCTCTAATTCTAATTAATAGCATTCAGTCTTTATTTTTAAAAATCCACCGATTAAATCTTAACTAATGAAAAGTGTCTATATGCTTCAAAAAATTATATTGAGCAAGCAAAGGGTTAAATAAACATAAATTATAGATAAACCCAAGATTTTTGTTAATAAAGCCAACAAAAGCTGGACTCGTGTCAGGAGTGTCTCACACGCTGGCATCGGACACCAGCCAACATCCTTGGCTCCTTGTATGATCCTCATGTTTTCTATTGGATAGCAATTGCAAATTGAAAATAATAGTTCTGTATCAGCATTACTGCATCAAAGTACTGTCATCGTAATTTCTTTATTAAGCGGCGTGAAGTTGTTAAAATAAAAGTATTCCATGTCACATTTAAAGGGACAGTAACATCTGTGGATTTGGTTTAACATCAAAGAGTATGTTTCATATAGTAAGATGTAAAAATAGTATACTATAACGTGGTAACTATATAATGTAATAGCATGATATTCTAATATAACCTTCTTAACTGGAGATAGTCTTCCTAGATCATACAGGAAAAAAACAGAATGGTTTTCTTGGTGTGAGCTAGACCATCATGGGTCTCAGTGCAGATCAAGTGATGACCACACAACACTGACTCTTTAACTGGATGTGGCAAGTTACGAAATTAACCCTTTCACTGCTGGTTCCTAAAGTTTTTTTTTTCTTTGCAGCTTAGAAAGCATGCTCAGAAACAGGGGGCTTGCAGTTCAAGAAGCTGCAAGAAAGGGGAAAAAAAATATATCCACTCCCCCCGCCAAACAAAATACATTAAAGGTGCTCACACTTTCCATCTTCGAAAAACTGGGCATCTAAGATGAATCAATACTTATGCCTTGAAGCACACTACCATCATAGTCTGACTTGCTATTAAATCTGATCAACAGTCAGTGTAACTACAGTAAAGAAGGTAAAGGTATTTTCTGATATTATGATTATAAATCTATTCTGCTCCTTTCAAAATATTTTTTGTCAGGCCCAAAAAGTTGTAATTTGACACATCTGTTGTCTTATGTTATTGCTAGATGACACCTTGCTTGATGTATTTAAGCAGCTCTTTGCGGTTGTTCAAGATGGTGTCATAACTCTCCTGCAGACGGTTTTGATGGTCCATTACTTTCTGCTGGAGATTGCGGATCCAACGCAGCAAGGCCAACCGCCGGTACATGTTCACCTGGGTTTGGTGCTTTTCCTTCTCTTGTTCTTTGAATCTTTGTTTCTCTTGAAGACTCTGGACTGCCTCAAGTAGTGAAGGCAGTAAGGAGTCTGCAGCAGGTGGAGTCCCTGGAATGTTTTCAATCTGGGTTTCTGCAGCTCGCTGCCACAGATCAAGATTATCTCTGCTAACAGTTCCAGTTGCCTCCCAGATGCTTCCTTCGCCGCTGTCTGGACTTTCAATACTTAGGCAGCTGCTAGAATAGCCGTTGTCATCTGAAGGAGAAACAGCAAACTCTTCACAATCCTTAGCCATGCCAGACTTGCTGGTGTGGCCCATCTCAGCTCCTTCTGGTGGGATTCGGACATTCTCTACAGAGAGTGGTCTGATTCGGCCCGATTCCAAACTTGGAGATCTTATCACTGGGAAACAATTGCTGATCTCTTTCTCCACTTGTAAATCTGGTTCACTTTTTAAATTGAGGCTGTTCCTGAATGTGGTCCCATCCGACTGAAGCTGGTCAAAGTTTTCATTCTTGTCGTACAACTCTTCCACAAAATTAAAATTCTTGTCCTGTTTGGCTTCTGTAGCACTGATGGCTTGATTTCTCATTTGAGGGTCAAGTGTCCCATTGCAAAACAGAGGGTTTGAAGAAATTTCATGGGCCTGCAGCTGCTCAACAGCAAACATATTGATTTTGCTTTACAAAGCTGAAAAAAATGGTGATTACAGAGAAATTTAATAGAACCATATTACTAAACATCAAAGTTACTCCAATGAACGCTGATCATTTGTAACTTAGAGCAAGATATTGAAACATTAATAACTGTAGGTTAACAAAGAGGACATAACAAAAGAAAGACTTGCATTTATGTAGTGTATTTTATCACCTCAGGACATCGCAGAGAGCTTTACAACCAATGAAGTACCTTTAAAGTGGTCACTGTTGTAATGTAGGAAATCATGAGGTTAGAGTGGTCATATTTTCACTGGTGAGTTAGGTCAGCTTCATTGGTGCTGATAATTATCAGAGCTCATTGCTGTCTATGACATATTCTATTTAGACCACATACTTTTGAACAAATTAATGTTTCAATCCAAAAACGCACAGGCAAAATAAACTCTCTCCAGTTCCCAGACCCCAGGCAAGATATAATTCAGAGTGGCCTACTGGAGCAAAGGGCCTTTTTTTTTGCTTCATGCTGAAGAGTGCACGAATGTCTATTAGTGGGATAGCAACAATTTTTGGCATTGAAGCAGACTGTAGGAAGCGATGTGATGTTATCTTGATTCCCAAAAAAAATTTGACAAAATTCTGCACAAAAGACTACTATTTAAGCTTAAAGCATTGGAAATTTAGAGCAAGCTTTGGGAATGGATAAGAAAAAGCATAGGAAGCAGCAGGTAGATGCTAGAGGGGGTGGGGGTAAGGGAGTGCTGAGTGGGGTGAACCAAGGTTCAATGTTGAGACCTTTATTGAATACTATGTGGCCTGACCAGAGCACTGTTCAGTTTGAAAATGAGTTTCTTTGACTCCATTGTTTTGGCTACTTACCGTAATAAGTTGGATTCAAATCAAAGCACTTTGGTCAAATTCACAGTCAATATCAAACTCGGAGAGGCAGTTGATCTGAGGAGGTAGCTCAGGAAGTACAAAATGAGCCAGGCAAATATGTAAGTGGGCGGAACAATGCCAAATGCAATTCAATATGGACAAGTTTAAAGTACTACACATCAGAAAGAATGGGCAACATAAGTACTCCATGGATGGTGCTGAAATAGCAAAAGGTGAAGTTGAAAGAGATCTAAATGTTTTAGACAACTTGATGTTCAATATGTCGAAACATTGTGGATCAACAAACAAAGCAAATAGAATGCTGATCTACACAATCAAAACAGTAGAGTAAAAGTCAAAAAGAAGGCATAGTGGAACTGTATAATTCCCTGGTCAAACCCCACGGTTTCCAGTTATGGTCTCCCAGATACAAGGGAGAGATTCATGCCCTGGAGGCTGCTCAGAGAAGAGCCATGAAACTGACCTGTAGTGTCAGAGGACCAAGTTATAAGGAAAGACTGGAGAAATTTAAGCTTTTCAGCCATGAAAGATGGTGACCGATGTATAAGGTAGTAAATTAAATAGAAAAGGTAGATCCAGAACATTACTTGAAACCAAACTGTGACAAAAGGACAAGAGCACACAAGTTCAAACTAGTACAATGCAAATTCAGGACTGATGTCAGTTAGTTCTTTACACAAATAGTGTCAACACATAAAACAGACTACCAGTTAGAACTCTGGATTCACTTAAGAAACAGATGGGAGCAGGGAGAGGAAGAACGGAAAGGTTTTTATGGAGGGATGAGCTAAGAAAGCCTGGATGGTTTTCCTTATTTGTATTTGTATTAACTTGAATTGTGATCACAGGGCCTAAAGGACACGTACAAAATCTTTAAGCCTTAAGTAAGGCCAGAGGTCAAGAGAATGTTCTTCTCCAGAGTCGTAGATAACCATGGAAGAGACTTCCATTAAAAGTAATTAACTCTTTTCTGAGCTTTCTCTAATACATTAATATCCTTTTGAAGGTAAGTTGTCCAAAATGGCACACAATTTTCCAAATATAGTCGTGGCATTGAACTGTTCTAGATTAAAATAATCTGTGTTGACCTTTCAACAAATGCACTCAAAACTCATCCCAGGGCTTGATTAACCTTAACAGCCTCACAATGACTGGTCATTTTACTATGGTGATTAATTACATCCACATTTTCCTACTTTGCCAACAAAGCTCATCCATGGTGTGGGTTTCAAACTTACTGAACCAATGGGCATGATCTACAATAAATTCCATTTGCTATTATTTAACTTGCCTATTTAATTTGTCTGGATCTCTCTGAATGCCATTAATATTGCCTGTACTGGTCACCTAGCTGCAGTTCGATGTTATCAGTAAATTTATGAGTGTCATTGAAAGTGCCCTCCAAGGTATTGTTCATCAGTAGCATAATCAGCAAGGGAGCTAGAGCAGACTGTAACAAAACTCCAGACTCAGTGCTCCAAGTACCTTCTGCCTATTGTTAGGCCAATGTTCAATCCAGCCAGTTCAATTTGTAATTTATTCCATGCATCTTAATCTCTGAAAGGCCTTAGTTACGGGCTTTTATCAAATACTATTAGAAAATCCATGTAAATTCATTTAACGGCCTCATCCACTAATTTAATTATCACATCAAAGATAAAAGTATCCCTTATGTCATAACTGAATACTGATTCTATCCTGTAAAATACTGGAGGAACTTCCCATTACTGCTTTAGATGAACTGGACTTTAATTTCCTGATTTCCATGTCACTCCTTTTAGAGTCTGCCAGCATCATCTGTGCTCCAATCATGTTATATCTGTGGCAACAATAGGAATGTTTGCCTTTAGTTTCATAACTAAATAGCTAGGGTCTAAAATGGAAACAATCCTCTTCACTAGATACAAAATGAAAGACAGACTGTGAGAGAGGGAAGCGCTTTTTCAGTTAAGATATTGCTACTTTGATGCTGGGGCGACATGCTTAAAAAGTTAATGGGTGTAATGTTATGTCAGATGAAAATGTAATTTCTGAAAGGGTGTCAAAACAAGCAGAGTATTATGATGAAGAAACTGGCAGCTACAAACCATTATCCCTTTGTGTGAAGACTGTCAATATTTTGTTTGCTTGGCTACTTCAAACGAAATGGCTTTACATAAAAAAAGTTCCACAAGTTAAATATCCCAGTTCTGGCTGCGAGTCTTCAGTTCTGGTACAGATGTTCCAAACTCCATGGGCACATGTGGCTCACATATTCTACATATAAATTCTTATCTTGAAAGACTGCAGTTGTGTACCAAGGAAAAAGATGTGGCTGATTTGTCCAAAGGAACTGTTACTCTCTAAGAAGCTGTAAAACGGTAGCTTTCAGAAAAGGGTATGCTCTTTTGTGGACTGATCTAGTTCTCTCATATAAGTAATTTGCTGAGATCTTTTCACTTCTGTGGGTCATATATCTATAAGTAAAACTAGAATTCTTTTGTCCTCTCAGTTGGACAAAAGATCCCAAAGCACTATTCTCAGAAGAGCTGGGGAGTTCTTGGTGTCCTGGCCAAAATTTAACCTCAACAAACTCCACCAAAAACAAATTTTCTGGTCATTTATCTCATTACGGTTTGTGGGACCATGCTGTGTGCAAATTGGCTGCTGTATTTCCTTACATTACAATGGTGACTACACTTTGAAAGTATTTAATTGACTGTGAAGCACTTTGAGACATCCTGAGTTTGTGAACGGCACTGCATAAAAGCAAATTCTTCTTTTTCTTTCAATTGTAGTTCAGCCTCTACAAAGTGGTGATGCTCTTCCTTCTTCTAAGGTGATAGCTAACAATGTGTGATTCTCTCGATTACTTTAATCCGGGTTAGTTATTACACCTGGTTTCCTTGAACCCAAAGCAGGCAGATAATCAAGATGCAGATTTCAGCTTATAAGAAACTCTGCTCATGAGACTGTTACCAAGCCAATTACGCAGGTAAAGGTGTTGGAAAGAAGACTGGATTGTAGCAATAGCATTTAAGACTTAAAAAAATAAACAGTTCATTTGATTAGGGAATTTACTATGAAATGGAGTTCCAATTATTATAGGTGTCATGAAATATCTTAATAGAAGTGCATTCAATTCCTTGTACAAGCATTGCCAGCATACACCTGCACACAATGATGACCAAATTATTGCCTGTAGATATAACATGTACGTCAGGTAACTCAAGCCAATGCATTTAATTCTATTGATGATGGTGGTGGTGGTGTAGCATAGAATGAGATTTCATAGATCCATTCATTGAAGTATTTTCTGCCTCCAACAGTCAAGGGAAACTACAATAACAAAATGTTAAATAAGATCCACTGAGTGCAACATCACATAGGGCTTCTTGCAACCTGGTGGCGTGCCATGGTAACAGATCTTGTTTTATTTGGGTCCCAGTGAGGCACCATAGTAACAGGATGTGTCTAACCACTTCACAAGGCACTAACACATACTGCTTTTTGGAAGCCAAATCAAGCTCGAGCATAAAATTAAAATATCACCTGCAAAAAGTTTACAACAACTGAAACAAATTGTCCAAGGATATAAATCAAATACCGCACATTTGTGGCATTCTGACCGGTTCCCTTTTGTTGCTCCTGCGGTATATGAGCAGCTCAATTGTCAATTATTTTCTGCCTCTTACAGATGACCAGATAACATCTGCATTGCTATCAGCATCAACTAGAGGACAAGGAAATATAAGATGTAAAATAGTCGTGATTGAATATGAAGTGATAAGTGATTATAATTCTCATGCTGAGTTTTGACTATTTTGAAGACTAGCAGCCAGAACTGGAATATTTAACTTGTGGAACTTCTTTTATGTAAAGCTATTTCCTTTGAAACCAAGAAAGTTAATGCAAATATCAGCTCCTTTGATCAATATTTTTATATTCTTGTAACAATTCTTAGATATAATCCTCTATCGTGGAAGAACTGTACCCAATGATGCCAGATAATGGCTTCTTTTATGGAACATTGCCATACTTCAAGTAGCCCAGGGCAGTCCCATAACCTCTGAAGCCAGAGGCCATTTTCATGGTCTATGTCATATATTTTATTGGTCTTCAATTTTGATTAATTTATCTCATTCAACCAGCAGTACTGTAGTTTAGATAAAAGTCGCTGGCAACCACGTCGTGGTAACTTTTAGTCACGTTTTCCTCTTTATTCAAAAAATGGGTTAAATGCCCATTGTTCATAGGCTTTTACAACCAGAAAATAAATTGTTAAGTGTGGGAAATTTTACAATGGACGACATCATGCAAAGTTGATTTCACTGCAGGTCCTTGTAGACTTTATCATGAAAAGGCGTGATGTGGCCCTTTTGACCTGGGAGAAAGGTGCATAAACACGCTCAAGAGGCAGCTTGTACGCCAATACAACACAGACAATGTGGCCTCCATGTTAGCTACTGAGAGATCCTGGCAGGAAGTCCGGACGAAGTTCCACATCTCAAGAAACAGCAACAAGGTAATGCAACAATATTGTAAAGTAGCAGTACAGGATTGATATGGAGATGAAGGAAAGTTGTGGTTGCCAAGGCAGCTGATTTTCTTGCCATACATCACTGCCTGGGGTAGTTTGTGCTATGAATGGTGCACTCCCTATGGTCTGTGTCCCTGCCAACCTCTATAACCTGTACTATAAGATATGGTCACTGCACCTTGCCAGAAAACTCTTTTCAGCTGACTAATGCCAGACCTGCTTTGGAGTTCAATGCTCAACTTTTCATTCTCCCTCCTGCCCCCCAGCCCCAGTCAATTCTGTTCAGGGTTTCTCATGAATGACCTTTGACAAGGTCTTATGAGGTAACAAGCTTCTTTTTTTCCTACTTGCTAATTTTCGGTTGGAAGCACACCTCAGAGTGATGGTACAAACTGCTTTCATAAAGATCTCATAAATATTAACGCACAAAGGAAAACATGGCCCCCGGTCTTTTCAGATATGCCTACAGAATTCATTGTGACACTTACTTTCTGAAATTCAGAGCGCTACTCTTCTAGGAAAAAAAAACAAGATCACAACATTGTGAAACGAGCGATACAAAGCAAATTTATCTGGCTTGATTAACCACATTTCCATTTACTGTCTTCTGGCATCGATACCAGGAAAAGCTGTTGTAAAATAAGGAAACAGTGTGAGAAAAAAGCTAGAGTTCAAATTAAATGATTGATTTGGCATCACCTCAAAACATCATTAAAACAATTTTTAATGCGAACACCAAGAAAAAGTAAGCAGGGAAGTGAATAGCAGCTCAGTAAAATAACTGCAGGTAATACCAACCTGAAAATATTAGCAATTTTTTTCACATCAGTAATTTATTTGCAGTGTGAAGGGCTGAAAAGATGGGAAATACAATGGGAGAGGATAATGTGTTATGTTGTATACCAGCTTTTATCCACGCCTACTGCCTCATAGTGACCTACCTCTGCATCTTTCTTCAACTCTAGTGTCTTTACGTTCTATCATGTATTTCTTATAATGCAAGTGCTGGAAGCATTACACTAATTTAAGACGAGATCTATACCTGTGATCCTTTCATTCCATGGGATAGTTGTACATAGATTACCCAACTGTTATCTATTCAATAATTATCAACTCCCTAAGTAATGAATCCATTGTTGAATTTCAAACATGGGACAACACAGCCATTTCAATGACTACGTTGTATGTCAAATTCAGGGATGGCAGAGTGGAGTTTCTTGCTAGAACATTCATCTCTTCTGACTTTTTTCATTTTAATGATGTAAAAGGCTAATGTAAAGGTAAGGTTCAATTATACTTAGTCATAGGAGCACTGGGCAGAATGTTTAAACAAGTCCAAGGGACACAGCTGAAGATTCAAATGCAAATTCTCAGCAAGTATATCTGAGTTTTAAAATCTTGTGTAGTCACAGGATTAATATTGACCTCACACTGATCGAATAACTTTCAGTTAGCCTATCTCACTCAGCTCTTCTAATTCTTCACAATCCACTTTTGCTCAAATCACATAAAGCTTCTCTTCAAGAGGTTTTTTTAAACAGTATAATGGCTACTGTTTTTAAATGGAGGATACATATCAGACCCAACCAAAAGACATGTAAGCGACAAATCCGTATGTTATGAAGTCAGGTCCAGCAAATGGATACATATTACTTCCACTGAATCCCAATGTATTTTCAGTCTATATAACAGAAATAATAAATTCAAAATGGTTATAGAAAAAAAGAAATAAATGTGAGGCAGGCTTACCACAAGGGTGATGAATTGATTACTGGTCTCGGGAGCTGTGATTACTGGTCTTGGGAGCTGTGATTGGATGTCAAGAAGACACAATGCCATCACAAGTCAGCAAAACAGTGTAGAAACTGCTTTATTTTTCTAATTTGTCAAAACATGAGGCATTAGTATTGTCAGTTCCGGTCCCAAAACTATATAATATATAGTATAGTGAAGTCTACATGTAGGTGTGTTGTCCAGCAAGTAAAAGCTCCTTTTCTCTGTTCAAATATTAAACATTTCCAGGGGTAAATTTTTTGTGCTTATCAAGGTGAGGAATAAGATAGCTGGGGAATAGAAGAGACTTCCTTTTTTTGCACCAGCATCAGCATTTTGCCACCAGTCGCTGCTTTTAAAAAAAATCTTTATAAAATGTTTGTACCAGTTCCTGTGTTTTTTTTAAAAATCTTTATAAAGTTGTGTTTAAAAAACTCACCCAGATTTTAATTCTAATTTATTTTTCTGCTGCTGTTTTGGAAGTTTAAGCAGTCAGCAAGTTGTATTATACCTACATACAGAACAAAAACTGTTGTATGAAAATTATGTCTCACAAATGTCATCTCATGGGCTGAACAATGAGCCCTTGGCATAGTGTCTATTTTCTCATCACACTCATCACAATTGACTTGTGGTCATGATTATCAATATTTAAGGTAGTTTTTCAATAAATAGATTTTTTGAGAGATTTCAGCATAGGAAAATAAATTAATACACGGGCTCAAGGGGAGACCATTTCCTACTGCTGATCTCTCAAAATTAAGAAAATAGACACATAGGTATAAC
Source organism: Heptranchias perlo (assembly GCF_035084215.1). Taxonomy (NCBI): domain Eukaryota; kingdom Metazoa; phylum Chordata; class Chondrichthyes; order Hexanchiformes; family Hexanchidae; genus Heptranchias; species Heptranchias perlo. The sequence continues at coordinate 23,808,751 of NC_090350.1, forward strand.
TCAAAAATTAAGATAATCTTGTCTTATTTTATTTTTAAAGTTTCAATAAACCTTACTTCTGATGAGTTGCTTGGGTTCTTACCCATTGGCCTTAGAATTTGACTTTTTGTTTTTAAAATATCAGGCTGATTTTTATGAAATAAAAGAGACATGGATGAAATCTAATATGCTTCATGACCTTTGCAATTATTTTGAGGTTATATATCCAACGGTCTGATTTGTGTGCGAATGGTAAGGTTACTGCCTGATTGTTGGAATGGGTTTAGCAAGCCCCTGTCAGGTAAAAGCATTTTCCATTTGGTGCTCACATTGGTGGTGACAGCTTACTGTCAGAATAAGATAATTGGGGGAGGGGGGGAGGATAGCAGCATTACCACTACTTCTGATTTTGAATTTTTTGCCAATTTCCTCCCCCCCTCCTAAAGTCAGCACTCTGGGATATTTGGCATCTACAGAAAGTGCTGAAATGTTGGACAGCGACAATCTCTCAAACACTATGGTCAACATATTAACACATACACATTTGTTGTCCCAAACGTTATATTCTTTTTTGTTTAAATTTATATTATTATGGTGCACTGTTGTCCCCGTAGAGCTGAGGGAGATTAACGATGGAGGATGGAATGGAGCACCATCCCACTTTAGACCCCCAGATGAGATATCCCTCCAACATGCTCCCCATGCAAATTTCTGCCTAATAACATGAATGGGTAGAGAATCATGGGCTGCGGGTCAGGGTCAGGAGCTGAAAATCTCAGCCGCAGTTTCAACATTAAATAGTAATGATGAACCTCAGAGTGAAGCACTCTTCCCCAGAAATGTACTTTAACCCTTTACTCGCCAGTGTAAATTATGTCCATTTCCCACACCAGCCATCCTTGTGGCATTTCTCCATGAATGGCCAATTTGTGTCAATCTGTGGTCAGTTTTGTGCTGTGGGGCCCATAATTACAGCCACCAGAGAGATTCATCTCAGTAGTCTGGACTGGATGAGCATAATTTTCTGTATCTAAGCTCATTAAAAGAAATAGTTGCCCCAAGAATTGCTTAGATCTCTCCAACAAACTAAATATTTATTTGGCCTGATATTGCTTAACAATCAAATTAGCCCATGTGATTTACAAGCTGACCCTCGTGGTAATTTCAAAGGCTGTTTTTCCATAGTTCTTTTATTTTGTCTGCTGATTCAAAAGAGTAATCATTTTCAAGCTTCACAGCTAGTAGCAATGCTGAACTCTTTTACCCTGCTCCACTTCAATCAAAATCAACTGTTAGACACCCTTTGCCCATTTTCCACCACTACCCCTTCCCCACAGGAATTCCACTCCCATTTCTCTTCAACAATATCACTCACAGCACCAATTATATTTGCCTTACCTCCTGCACAAGTAGTTGCCTGTAGCTATAACACCACATAGCTCCTGCTCCATGAATACCTCCTGCAGCATTAGTAACTGTCCTCCCACCATCCCCTTCCCCTTTAGTAACTGTCCTCCCACCGTCCCCTTTAGTAACTGTCCTCCCACCGTCCCCTTCCCCTTTAGTAACTGTCCTCCCACCATCCCCTTCCCCTTCAGTAACTGTCCTCCCACCGTCCCCTTCCCCTTTAGTAACTGTGCCCTCCCACCGTCCCCTTCCCCTTTAGTAACTGTCCTCCCACCGTCCCCTTCCCCTTTAGTAACTGTCCTCCCACCATCCCCTTCCCCTTCAGTAACTGTCCTCCCACCGTCCCCTTCCCCTTTAGTAACTGTGCCCTCCCACCGTCCCCTTCCCCTTTAGTAACTGTCCTCCCACCATCCCCTTCCCCTTTAGTAACTGTCCTCCCACCGCCCCCTTCCCCTTTAGTAACTGTCCTCCCACCGTCCCCTTCCCCTTTAGTAACTGTCCTCCCACCGTCCCCTTTAGTAACTGTCCTCCCACCGTCCCCTTCCCCTTTAGTAACTGTCCTCCCACCATCCCCTTCCCCTTCAGTAACTGTCCTCCCACCGTCCCCTTCCCCTTTAGTAACTGTGCCCTCCCACCGTCCCCTTCCCCTTTAGTAACTGTCCTCCCACCGTCCCCTTCCCCTTTAATAACTGTCCTCCCACCATCCCCATCCCCTTTAATAACTGTCCTCCCACCTTCCCATTCCCAATGAGTATTTCCTGCAATCTCCCCCCACTTCCTTTGGCACTTTGACTCTTGCCCCGTCCTTACACTCCCCCACCCCACTATTGCACTCCCCCCATTATTGCACTCCCCCACCCCACTATTGCACTCCCCCACCCCACTATTACACTCCCCCCATCATTACACTCCCCCACCCCACTATTACACTCCCCCCATCATTACACTCCCCCACCCCACTATTGCACTCCCCCCATTATTACACTCACCCACCCCACTATTGCACTCCCCCCATTATTACACTCCCCCTCCCCACTATTGCACTCCCCCCACTATTACCCCCCACCCCACTATTGCACTCCCCCCACTATTACCCCCCCTCCCCACTATTGCACTCCCCCCACTATTGCACTCCCACTATTCCTGACCCCAGTTAACTACAATTCTCCCCCCTCCCCGCACTCTCTCCCTACCTAATGCTCAGCTCCCCTACAGGCTGCCCCATGACTGCGACAGATTTAAAATAACACAGCTCTGTAAAACAAAAACAAGGCTAACCACCGTCTCAACCCTTCATTATTTTAGCGCTGAAGACTTTTTGAAACAGTGCGAGGAGGAATTTAAACAAAATCCACGATTCCGGTCTCCCATCACCGCAATAAAATCCGCACATGTTCCAAATACTTTCCATCTGTGATATCCAAATCAGATCTGGGCTTCGCCTCAATAATAAATTCCTTCCTTCGCAGATTAAACTCTCCCCATCCACAGATAAAAGAAACCCTACAAACCCGGCTCTAATCTCACATGGTTATCACCAGGATTTATATTAGTTATTACTGCGGGTTTATACAATGACATGACTGACCTGCCGTCCAGGAAGGTTTGTCGCTGTTTCTTTCTGTTCAGGTCGGATCGCAGCCTTGATCAGTTGCAGGGAGCGGAAATACATCACACACCAACCTCACAACGTGGATAACCCGTTGCATATACACAGCGCCAGCTCCGTCACTGAAAGCCTACACAAGAAAGCGTCCACAAACACCGGGACCATTTATCCATCACTCACTCAGCACGACACAGGAAGAACCAGCCGGGGCTGTACACCAGCTGCAGCACATTAGACATAACACAATACCTGAGGCAGCATCCACTAGCACAGAACCATGCACCAGCCGCATGTTAAGTATTATTTACTATTGTACAAGCATCGTCCTCCATCCACCATATTAAGATATCAGATACGAAGCGTACAAGTATCCACTAGAAGTGCATTCCAGCCACAGGGACCATCCACCATAACCAGGTCTCACTGGGTATATGAACAGGAAGCATTGATCAACAACATCAAATCAGGTATTACACAAGATGTATATGGGGACTTATCAGCAGTTTGTCAGGTATCACATTCTGAACATGAGCATGAATTAAGCCTCAAGCAAAACTTCGAGATTGGAAGCATCCCAACCCTCTACAGAATAATGAATGTATGGAATAGTCTCCAGATAAAACAATTAATGGCAATTATGTGGTTAGGAATGGGATTGAGGGTCATATGGATAAATAGAGATTGAACATGTGGAACATGTTGGTTTCTGACCTGTTGGACCATGTAAATGCCATCTCAAAGAGGATGGCCAGGCAGAGTTGAATAGTATTTTATGTGAGATTGTATGGATGTTCTGAAGTTTCAGTTAATATATCTTTTGGGAATAGGAAGCATGGAAATAATTCCTATGGAGAATAAAGGGGTTGGGTAGAGTCATCACAGAGTAGATTGTTCAGAGTTTATGGAAGCAATAGGCTTATTTATGTATTGGCCTTTTTTTGGTAGAAGATTTAAAACCACAACTTAACTGAATTACACTCTATATAGTCAACGATGATAATACAGAAACCCACCACTACTAACATATCATGAGATGCTATCTGAAAAAAAAATCACATTTATCTGCATTACATGATGCAGATTTCTTCTAAAGCAGGCACCATCTACTAGAGATCAGAAAGGTATTCAACCAAACAACCAAGAATCAGAAAAATGCTCAACAATCCCAGCTCTTAATAATGTCTGTCACTTCAGCTGACCTCACGGTACAAAGAGGAAGTGGGAATAGATGGGAATTGATTATCAGAGGATACTTTACAAGTATTTTTAGGAGGACATTGATTGATTTATTTTTATTAGAGGATTAATAATTTGAAATATTGGTGGAATCTCCTAAGTCACTACTCACATCAATGGGGCCAAGGGGTGCGGCTAACAATTTGGAGTATGTACATCCAGTCGCTGATCCATTGGGTCCTCATGGTCCAATTCCTGCTTCATCTGATTGATGAGTACGTTATTATGCTTAATGATAATTTAAAAATAATTAATAATTCACAAATAAGTGAAGAATAATTAAATAACTATATTTCTATAAAAAGGACATTTAAAATGTTAAAAACAATGTTTTTCATTTCAAATCTAATGAAGTGATTCCTTTTTGATGTTCATAAAATAAAAAATATAAGTTTTAAAAAGAAAAGTTATCTGAAGTATGAGGAATTTTTGAAAAAAAATATGATGGCTAATTTGCCAGTTACCACGACTGTTGGTGGTGGAATGCGTGGTCAGGGGCTAGGAAATTGGGTGAAGGTCGCTCTCACCAGATCTCTGTTCACTGCATGACCTTCTGGCCGAGCTAAAGTGCCCTTGTACAGATTACCTTTATCTTGCACATCGGATCTTCAGGCTGGAAGCCTTCTGGTTGCTATTCCTATAAGCAACTAGAAGACTCTAAAGCTGGCAGGCCGTCCTCCCTCCATTTCCAGGAGACAGACCCTGTCAAAAGGATAGGTCTACACAGAGCCATGCTATGATCTGGCTCGCCAAATTCAGCTGCCTCGTGGCCTGGATATTCAGAATGCTCTTCCAGTGCACTCTGCCAGTCCAGCGTTTGGGCAGTTGGGGGGAGCAGGATTAGGGCCATTATGTACAAGAACATCATTTTAATTTTACTATTATGTTTTTGGGCCCTTCTTACTCTAGAGATTTTTTGGGTGCTGCATTTTTTTTATTTCACTCCATTGACGATTCCCAACTCTCGTGCCATCAAGAGTATCTTCACTAGTATTTACATCAAAGTAACGCACCCAAGATAAGGAACATTTCCATTAATTATTTTAGCCGATGGAATTATCCTAGGCCTTCACAGGATCTTTCTCCCGTCTTCAATAAGCAGTAAAAGAATCAAAACATCAGACCGTGTTTAAGGTTTAAACTATAACTATTAAGTAAATTAACTTAAACTAAAGGTGAACCAGTGAATAATTAGTATAATGTGTGTGTATATTTACAGTACCCAGCTCCTCAAAATAAAAGGTCACAACCAAAGTTATTCTCTTGTGCATAACTTTTCTATACACAGTGTTTCTTTTCTTCTTGTGTTTCTACCACTGTGGAAACTGTGCTAGTCTGAACCATATCTCTTTGAAGTTCCAAATTAAGTCTCAGATTTGAACAGCTAGTGCTCCTTAAATGTCCCTAAAAACAGGTATCGGGACTTACAGGAGTTGAATATCTGCAGGGGTGGACTGGCCATACGGGAAATCAGGAGATTTGGTGGTGTGCTGAAATGTATGTGAGTGAGTGAGTGGAGGAAGAATATCAGAAGAAAAATGCTACTAGCCTTGATTACCTGTTCAAATAAACTCATTGTTCTAAAGTTAGGAGGACCCTCTTTCTGTTTGGATTTTCTCCCTTCTGTTACACTCAGTTATGCACTACCTTGTGCAAGCAGAACTTTGAAGAGCACATGGAGTGACAACGAAATATCGACTCTGCATTCCAGTTAGTGTGAGAATAACTGAACATGCATCATGCAGAAAGGTTGTGTTGTAAGATTGGTTTATGGGCTCACATTTGCAAATATTAATGCAACAACAGTTCCAGTTTGAAGTGGCAGTAATGAACAGTAGCCTGCTGCAGGATGGGCATGCATGTGAACCAAAGTAAAATTGAGGAACATGTTACAAATTGGAAAGCCAGGTGGTGAAGGATAGAACACGACAGCCTGGTCTTCAGTTGCTTCCAAACCTTTATTTACTCCAGCTCAACATTACACACCCTCCCACAAATGGATACAAGAGAGCCCCCGATTGATACCCACCACCTGAATACAATTGACACTAATTGATATAAATCACATAGATACAATTAACAAAAGAGGACATACAGGAATGACCAAAATGATTTTAAAAATAGTGAAAATATAATAAAAAAAGAAAAGGTTAACCATCAAGGAGAAGATAATCTTTAAAAATATTAAAAAGAACAGTTTTTAAAAATTTGTTCTTGGGATGTGGGCAACGCTGGCACATACGGGCAATTAAGAATCAACCATGTTGTCCGGGACTGGAGTCACATGTAGGCTAAACCAAGTAGGGGTGGCAGGTTTCCCTTCACTGAATCACAGAAGGGTCGATAACCAGAGGGCGCAGATTTAAGGTGATCGGCAAAAGAGCCAGAGGTGACATGAGGAAACATTTTTTTTACGCAGCGAGTTGTAATGATTTGGAATGGACTGCCTGAAAGGGTGGTGGAAGCAGATCCAATAGTAACTTTCAAAAGGGAATTGGATAAATACTTGAAGAGAAAAAATTTACAAGGCTATGGGGAAAGAGCAGGGGAATGGGATTTATTGGATAGCTCTGTCAAAGAGCCGGCACAGGCACGATGGGCCGAATGGCCTCCTCTTCTGCTGTAACTACACACTCTGAACTTTCTACTCTACTCTTAGCACGATTAGAACTATCACTTCTCCATACCTCACATCTTGCACACAACACTTGACTTGACGAGCAGGGGGCAAGTCATGGTCGTGGTGAGTTGAAATGCTGGAGGAGACCAGGAGGAGTGAAAGGTTTCTTCACATCTTACCCTCTTTTTCACTTCTATCTCATTCTACACACTCTGTATGACAGTAGCCAGTCATCTCTGCTTAACTTAGGCACTAAAAGCTAACCCTTGACCCTCTCTTTCATTTCAGGTGCAGAAAATGTTGAGGCCCTTGTAGCACATGAGGAAGAGGAGTGCAGCCTTCCTGAAGACACGCCATCACTAAATCTGAACCTAGAAGGCACTAGCTCAGAGATTAGCACCACGCATACTTTGGAGGTTAGGCTGGAGGAACGCTTGGTTGTGGGGTCCTGCATTGACAGGGGGTTCCATGTCATCACTTTACTCTTGCACTCTGTTCCCAAGCAAAGCCATAGGACTGCTGAGGCGCAGTCCCAGGAGAGTGGCAATGGCTTCATGGGAGAGGCACCTATTGTACTGAGTTGTTCTCTGAAATTGCAACACAATCCAATTTCTAGGCCTTTGTTTTCTCTACAGACATTGACACAGCTCCCTATTAGTTAACTAGAGCCATGCTTTACAGGATTGGAAAGGTCACCACGCCAATGAATTCTCTCTGAGTTGTGGCTATCCATTACCATAAGGTGCTTCACTTAGAAGTGTGATCAAAACTCACGAAACACATCCATAATTAATGAACATCAATTAAAGGTAGCTTTGGAACCCTCAGTCTCCGATGGACACCATTGGTCTACTGCATCATTTCTTGTGCCATACCCGTCTTCATTACCCAAGAATTTTCTGAAAGAGTTTTTTTAATTATTAGCTACCAAGTAGAAACCTGTTATAAGTTATAACCTCGCAAGAGATGTGTGCTTCAGTTAGATTGTTTTGGAAATCAATAAATAGGAATGTAAAAGTGAAGGGAAAATCATCCTTTGAAGATGAATTGAAAACATTTGAAAAATTAGACATTGTAGTTGAATTATCTTAGCATTTATTTCTCCCTTATGAAGAACAACCTCTCAAAAATAAACTGAAATATCCATTTCATCTGACACTCAACAGTCCTGTTCACCATCACAATCTTGTGATTATATCACCTTGTCACTCTATCATCTGAAAATGTGGCCCATGAAACAATAAACAAGCTGGTTAACTGTCTTTTTAACAGCATCAATGGGCCCTTTTTTAGCATACATCTGAAAATGTCCTATCTTTTAAACATCAAAAGACATCAAGCACACCATAATATTTTTAGGCTCAGAATAGCACATCACATGAATTATCAGCGCTGTCTGACACCCATTGGAATTTCAGACAATCAGTACTAGCTTTCATGTAAATATGTTCACATATAACCACATTGAAGTCACTGGCTTTCATTTATATCCTTCTTGTGCTTGTTTATATCCAGTCACTAATACTAGCAGCATAATAAATAACCCCATCTGACTAGAAATGGTTCTGAACAATTCAAGATGGAAACTTGCTTAATGTATTATGATTTAGTTCAAGACCTGCCACTTCTTTTGAATTCTGGATTACTTCATTTGCATTGCTACCAACAAAAGTGATGATTTTGGACAGCAGTGTGCTCCAGTTAAAACTGCATTACTTCACAAGTTTTCTGCTTTAAGAATGCACACTAAAATAACTTGTGAACAAATGTAATGGCATTTTTAAGATAGAGAATTTCAAATTAGTAGCACACAGTTGCCTGTATGAAGTAATATTGTTGCTATTTATTGAGTTTAAGCCTCTTATTGCCTCACATTAATACCTACTCAAAGTTGGATAAGCAACATTATGTTTTGCCTGAACATGAGTCTGCTGAGGGCCATTCAATTGCAGGGCTTTAATATCCTTCCCATCGTGCAATACCTGATGTGCGGTTGTTTCATTAAAAAAATTATCATTCTGTTTAAATTTACAATTTGGATTTCATGACATGACAGACTTGATTCGGGGCAATTTCAATCTTAACTTAGCTTGATATTTCACATTAAATAACCACGCGATCCACACATACATGAAGGGTAAAAGACTATCGTATACCTAATATTTCAGTTACTGAAACCACTGGGCATAGGGTTATCTCCCAAATTGACTTTTAATCATCAAATTATCTACTTCAAGGCAAATGACAATATTTACTTTTTAAAAATCCTGCAGCCATTATATTATGCTGTGTACAATAACAACTAACATTTATATAACATTTTTCAAGTAATGAAACATCCCAAGATGCTTTACAGGAGAAGTGGTGGACACCAAGCAGGTTGGACGAGGACACAGAAAGCATGGTAAAGAGGTACATTTTGAAGATGCATTTGAGGGTGGTGAGAGAGGTTAGCAAGGTGAAGAAATTTGGCAGAAGAGTTCCATCGTGCAGGCGCATGGTAGTTGAAGGTTTTGTCATCAATGAAGGATGGAGGAGAGGTACGGAGTCAATGTAATGGGGGGCCTTGTGACTTAAAATTGCACTCTGCAGCTACCTATCTCAGAGCAACAGTACACATAATATAACTGCAGTGTTGGGCCCGAGAGCTCAAATGTATTATCCTCATTGATCTATTAAACAATCAAGGTGCAGTTGTCTTTCCTTTCCCTTGTGATGTTGGGACTCTGTTCTCCCTATTTTATACAGGAGCTGCTCTTTTCTTTTAAGTCCTTTCCTTAGTTTCCAATAACCATCCTGCTGTATTGTGTAGTATTCTTTATTTCCCCAGAATGCTCCAGATTGATTCTTGAGAGTTCTTGATCATTGACAACTCTTTGTGCCTTGACCAGGGTTGACAATTATTAAAGATTTGACTATTTTCCTGTTTGGATTTGAAAGTTGTTTATTTGTACTGGTTAGCTTTTTGTCATCTGCAATTGTTACTGTTTTAAGTCCTGCCGGATTTTGATAGACAGCTTAAAAAAGAATTTCGACGAATTTCTCACTACATCACGAGATAATTTGCTTGTATTCCTTCACGACACTATCAGGGAGTTCACTAGTATGCCAGGGGACTGATTGTCCTCTGCACTATTTTTAGTGCATTGGTTAACGTGTTTGTGTCAAATTCCTAGTTGCGCTATTTCAATGAAGTCATTAACCTGGTTATTTCAACCAGTGCATTGAAATTGCCGCATGGTTTGTAATTCAGTTTGGACACAATCTCTACACTCCAGTCAGATCAGCAGGATCGAAAAACAAAGAAAGAAAATATGAATAAATAAATACATAAATAAAAGCCATGTGAGATTTCTACTGATGCCCATAATCTAAATGCCTTTGATTTCATCCCTATTTCTTTCCTCAGAAGCAATGGATTTGATTCCATTAATATATTACAAATTGTTCGGTGTAAGAGAGCAAAACTAAGCATGGGTTAGCAAATACTATTTAAATATAAAAGATGTTTAGGTTAAAATAGAATTAGTTCTAGGACACAGGGTGCAGAATGTTTTTACACAACAGCAAAAGAAAGAAGAAAATTGTGAAGAAATTTCAATGGATGTTCAAACCTTAGAATTCAGCCTTAGAGCAAAAGTCCCAGAGGTCTTTGGGAAGTGTCAACTTCCTGTGTAAGCAGCACTAATGATGGAAAGATAAAAGTAAAAGCTTGATTCCAGAACTCTCAGGAGAAATAGCAGACACTTTTGAGAGCTGCAATCAAAAGGAACTCATTCTGAGATCAAAGCTGCACATGCATTGATCTTGGGGAGGTTTCTGCTGGGCTCTTAATTCTACCCTACAGAACTGCATAGGATTTAGTTCTTTAACCACCCCCCCAAAAAAAATCACATTCTTTCATTTTTGTGGGGTCTAGGAATAGTAACATCCAGTGATTGTTTCATACATGTACAAAGGTTGGAAGCCGTATTTTTGCCAATGTGTGGGGCACATGTCAGTGAAATTCTGAAGCAATTTTTCATTTTTGTGAAACAAATAGAGATTACTGAAGGGTGGGAATAGATTTAAAGCAGCAATTCAGCAGATTCTGATGACATCATAAACTGTTAAAGAAAGAACTTGCATTTATATATAATTTTTCATGACCTCAGGACTTCCCAAAGCACTTTACAGTCAATGAAGTACTTTTGAAGTGTCGTCACTGTCATGAAGGGATATGTGGCAGTTAATTTACGTACAGCAAAGTTCCACAAACAACAATGAGATAATGACCAGATAATCTGTTTTAGTGATGTTGGTAGAGGGACACCAGAGAGAACTCCCCTGCTGTTCTTCGAATAGTGCCTTGGGATCTTTTAAGTTCACCTGAGAGGGTAGACGGGGCCTCGATTTCATCCAAAAGTCAGCACGTCCGACACTTCAGCACTCCCTCAGTACTGCAACTGAAGTGTCTGCTTAGATTTGTGCTCAATTCTCTGAAGTGGGACTTGAACCCACAGCCTTCTGAGGCGAGAGTGCGGTCAAGTGAGGCAAGACTGACACAAGCTTAAACTGTACTGTTCCAGTACAGCTACAACACTGGCATCTACCCGACAATGTGAAAAATTGCCCAGGTATGTCCTGTCCACAAAAAGCAGGACAAATCCAATCCGGCCAATTACTGCCCCATTAGTCTACTCTCAATCATCAGCAAAGTGATGGAAGGTGTCGTCGACAGTGCTATCAAGCGGCACTTACTCACCAATAACCTGCTCCCCGATGCTAAGTTTGGATTCCGCCAGGACCACTCGGCTCCAGACCTCATTACAGCCTTGGTCCAAACATGGACAAAAGAGCTGAATTCCAGAGGTGAGGTGAGAGTGACTGCCCTTGGCATCAAGGCAGCATTTGACCGAGTGTGGCACCAAGGAGCCCTAGTAAAATTGAAGTCAATGGGAAAACTCTCCAGTGGCTGGAGTCATACCTAGCACAAAGGAAGATGGTAGCGGTTGTTGGAGGCCAATCATCTCAGCCCCAGGACATTGCTGCAGGAGTTCCTCAGGGCAGTGTCCTAGGCCCAACCATCTTCAGCTGCTACATCAATGACCTTCCCTCCGTAATGAGGTTAGAAATGGGGATGTTTGCTGATGATTGCACAGTGTTCAGTTCCATTCGCAACCCCTCAGATAATGAAGCAGTCCGAGCCCGCATGCAGCAAGACCTGGACAACATCCAGGCTTGGACTGATAAGTGGTAAGTAACATTCGCGCCAGACAAGTGCCAGGCAATGACCATCTCCAACAAGAGACAGTCCACCCACCTCCCCTTGACATTCAATGGCATTCGACCACCATCAAGATCCTGGGGGTCCCAGAAACTTAACTGGACCAGCCACATAAATACTGTGGCTACAAGAACAGGTCAGAGGCTGGGTATTCTGCGGCGAGTGACTCACCTCCTGACTCCCCAAAGCCTTTCCACCATCTACAAGGCACAAGTCAAGAGTGTGATGGAATACTTTCCACTTGCCTGGATGAGTGCAGCTCCAACAACACTCAAGAAGCTCGACACCATCCAGGACAAAGCAGCCCACTTGATTGGCACCCCATCCACCACCCTAAACATTCACTCCCTTCACCACCGGCGCACGGTGGCTGCAGTGTGTACCATCCACAGGATGCACTGCAGCAACTCGCCAAGGCTTCTTCGACAGCATCTCCCAAACCCGCGACCTCTACCACCTAGAAGGACAAGAGCAGCAGGCACATGGGAACAACACCACCTGCACGTTCCCCTCCAAGTCACACACCATCCCCACTTGGAAATATATTGCCGTTCCTTCATCGTCGCTGGGTAATTAGGGATGGGCAATAAATGCTGGCCTTGCCAGCGACGCCCACATCCCATGAACGAATGAAAAAACAAAAAAATGTTTGAATTACTGCCCGGAAACCTCACCACCCACTGACTAACTTTTCTATCGTATCTATCTTTTTAATTTAAAAAATATATTTGTGAATATTGTTTTAACAACATTTATGAGGCTTTACAGCAGTAAATTGCATTAATGGTGGGTTTATGATCACAGCTTTTTTTTAGATATTGTGCATGTGTCAGCTAATTGAGGCCTAGCGATCTAAAGATTACCTTTAATCTTTGACCTGATTTTCGTAAGTAGAGAAGGCTTACTACTAGATAACTTACCTTGTCAATGGAACAGGTGTTTCCTATTGAGATAATTTGGCAGTGGCACAGCAATGGTTCAAGAAGGCATCAAGAAATTATTTTTTTGTCTTGCCAACTTTCTCCCCTTCTCTCATAAGAGTTTTGACTCCTTTCTAAGTCGCAGTCCCATAGATGCTGGCCACCCTCCAAGACCTCATTTTATTCATGTGTGAGCCTTGACAGTGAGGCCTAGGTTTTCTGATCAGCATTATTTTAATGCTGATACTAAGCCATTTGAAATGAATGGGGATTAAAGCCAGCATTATGATAACACCGATTGGAAAATTCAGGCTTGACTGCCAGCAGACTATTCTATTGCAACGGGCATTACAGCCTGTCCTCATCCAATTTCCACACTTGTGCACTTTGAGCTGTGATCACTGAATATCATTCAGGAGCAGGAAGCCAGGCTGATTTTCCCATCCCCAATTTAGAACTGCCAACCCATTGAAACACCCCTCCTGCTATCTGGGCACAATCAGCTAACTCAGCATAGACCACAGATCGAAGCTGGACCCTTATGGTCTGTATTGCTCAACTGTTCATTTAATCAATTCTCTGAACCATCAGAAAAGCTTGACTAAAACATCTTGATGGATAGAAAATACATTGAGGGCTCAGTGAGGAGAATTTTTTTAAAAATCACTTAAAAAAAAATCGCCATAGAACACCAGAAATATGACTTTGGGTCCTGTTGTGCTTAACACTTTAGGCATAAATTTACAGCCCATTCAGAATTGGCATAAATTCAGCAAATTCATGTGAGCTGCACTTTTGCATGGGGGTGGCAGAGGATTTTGACAGAGGTTTCGTGGAATCAGAACAATATTCGGGAAATTCGGGTGTAAGTGACTTATGCCCATTTTTATCCTACACCTGAATTTCCTCGATGTATCAGAAATCAGCATTTCGCCGTACTTACGACATTGTTTCAGTGCAAGTTGTCAGGAAATTCCAGGCCCCTATATTTTGGATGAGACTTTAAACCTAGACCCCCATCTGCCTGTTCTGGTGGCCATAAAAGATCCAATGGCACTATTCAAAGAAGAGCAGGGTGTCCTGGTCAACAATTACCCTTCAACCAAGAGCACCAGAATAGGTTTATTGTTGATTTGTCTCATTCTGTTTGCTGTGTGCAAATTGGCTGCCGTGTTTGCCTACACAACAACAGTGACTACACTTCGAAAGTAATTAGTTGGCTGTGAAGCCTGTGAAGTTTGGGATCTCCTGAGGACCTGAATGATCTGCGATGGAACAAAATTGATTCTAATGACTAACATTAATTAAAAGCGAGATATGTGGATCATCCGTACACTGTAAAGGTAATGTGCGTATTCTCTTTTGTAGAAAGGCAGTCACCTGAATTTGACAAAGATTCGAGGTTCTATTTAATTTAATCTTGTTTGTTATCAATATTTGAAGTTGCCGACCATTTGATCAGTCTCCACATTAAGTCACCACACTAAAGGTGAAGCAGAATTTGTACATTTGTGCATTGCATGCTGCAGTTGTTACTGTTTGTAGGAGTCGTGTTAATATCTTGCTGCTCAGTTTGGTAATGTACTCTCTGAAAGAGAATGTGTTAAATACAGACTTGGATATTTTACAGGGTTAGTATTTTCAAAATGTCATTTATTCATTTCAGTTACTAAAAGGCCTTCTTTGGAAAGATATTGCAATCATCCCAAATCAAATTAATTTGGTTTAGTTTATGTTGAGTGGGATGGTTGTTACTGACCCACCCCCTAAGAAAATATTGTCAGTGCTCGGTTTATACTTTTTCAACAGTTTGATCAGCTTTTTGAGGGTTCATTAAGACTGTGTCATCAGCAAATAAAAGGAACTTGGAGAGTGTCCTGGGTTTAAATCCACCCTGAACTGATGGGATGAAAGTCTCCTTTCTCTGCCAACTGTAAGTGTCCTTTGTAAAATGAATTTGAAAAGTCTTAACCTAGTCCCGATGTTTGTGGTTCTACAGCACAAAACCATCCATAAATTGGCACTGTGACTCAGTCCTGCCAAGCAGGATTCTTCTGAGGGAAATGAAATAATTCACACTAGTGGAGTAAAAGGTCTCCTTCTGAATTTGACATTAAAGCACATCATTGTAGCAAAGCCAAAGAATTGAATCTGGCCATGCTGTACTTGAACTGAGAGACTTTGATACTGAAATGTCTTCCTTTACTCAATGTGAAACTCCTCGTTTGATGAGTACAAAAATTCACTTGTCGTTATAAATAGAAAATGTTAAAAACAGATAGCAGGTTAGTTCATATTTCCAGAAAGTAAAAATCAGGTTAACCTTTTGGACAGTGTCCCTCTTCAAAACTGAAAAATGAAAGATGGACAAGCATTTTGATGCATTCACACAAAAGGGAAATGGGAAGGGGAAGAAAGAAAACTTAACCAAACAACAAATATAGCAATCACAAACAGGGTAGTTAATCGGTGTACAGTGAGCAATCTGCTTGAAACAAAGGATGGAATTAGGAATCCTCTCAGATGTACAATGGACATATTGTTATAAAAACAATGTAATGTGTGAATAGTTAATTTAGTGATCGGCCAACCCTTGGGGAAAGGTGAGAAAATGATGGATAATTTAAGAAATGGAGTGAAAGCCTTCATATGAACACCCAAACAGCTCGAAGAACATGGTGCAATTCCTTTCATTCAAGCTGCCCTCCCATCTTTCTTACTGCTTCCAACACTTATTCCCTTTCCATTGTTCACTCAAAGGAGAAAAAATGTTCTCTATTTACTGAGTGATATTTACATGATGTGATCTGAGCCCTATGCTAATGGCTCCCTGGATGCTCCTATAAGTTGTGTTTATCCTATTTTTCAACCTTAGGCTGTGTTAAAGTGCTCCCTGAGTGGAGGCAGCAACTCTGGAGGCAGGTTACTTTTGGATACTATGGTGCTGTTGGGAAGGTTGTGGCCTTGCATCTCTGGATGTAGAGTCATGAGGTGTCCTCACAACAATTGGAGTGATGTCCAACATTCAGTTGTTACCAGTCCTTTCCAATTCTCTGGCACTTCCTCAGTTCTTTGAAGATGATGGCTGGAGTTGTGAAGATGTGCAGACACCTTGAAAGGATACTGATACCAGCCTCTTCTTCTGCCAAGACCGCACTGCTAGGGAGTCCAGCTGGATCTGCATGAAAGCAGTCTGTGGGTAAAGCCTTCCATCATTGCTCTTTCCAAACAATTTGACAGTTAGTTAAATGGGTGTCCAAGGTCCCAATGGTACCAGTCACAATACTCGTGAGCGAATGTTGTTCTGCACTTGTTCCCTCACTACTTTGGGGTTCCCCTGCAAAAAGCTGTGAAGATATCACTCTCTCCATGGTGCTTTCCAATTGACTTCAGTGATGTTTGAGGTGTACAGTTGCACATTCTCTGCCAGCTGCTGCAGGCCACTCATGATAACCTCAATAGATGTGGAAATGCCCTCTGTTCTTGTGTGATGCCTATCGAGTTGCCAAACAGCGTGGGCTTATAACCTGGCAAGAACTTTATTCTTCCTCTTCTGCCACTTCCCTTTGTTCCTTTTAATTTGTGGCTTGTGCTTCACCCTGTGACCCTTTTTCAAACTCTCTAGGGTGCTTGAACAAAAAAGGCAGCCATCACTTACTTTATATATCCAAGTACTACTATTTGACTAAGACAAAAAAAATGCATTTACACAGAGCCTTTCACTGCCTCAGGATGTCCCAAAGTGTTTTACAGCCAATTAAGTACTTTTGAAGTGTAGTCACTGTTGTAATATAGGACTAATGTGGATGATATCTTGGAATAACCAGAGGCATAGAAGTTAAGGGCTGTTATGACCTTCACAGCCATTGGCAGTACTGTGCTTGTGGAAGAGTTTAGTTACAAGACACTTTGCAGTATGCAACACAACTCAGTCATAGCCTCCATTGCGAACTGCAGCCTGTACAAGAACTGTTCCTTTGACATATTGATATATGTACCTCGCCCTGTAAGTGGAGGTGTGAGGATACTGATGGGTGATGCAGAACACGTCAGGTGCAGCCAGACCTGCCTTTCATCCTATTTGGTCCTTCTCTTCTTTCTCCAAAAAGCATGGCAGAGGGTGAGTCCCATTGTGCTACATTTAATGAGGTTGGGACAAAAATGACACTGGCACAAAGGTTGCTACAAAGGTACGTCACAGAAAAGAAGAAATACCAAATCATAAATCAGACATAAATCCTCTTTGCAGATTCAGAGAAGGCTCTTTAAAAGCAACTTGAATGTTTATTTTAAATGGACAGGTAGATGCACTTGGTGGAAATACCAGGAAATCGGATGAAGGATATTAATATGTCATTCAGGGCTCTCTTATAACAGTGACAGAAGTAAATGGTACAGTTTTCTTGTCAGCGAGTTGGATGTAGTGGCCCTTGGCAAGTATATCATAGTGCAGCAGGAGAAAGCATTTTGGGAGCACAAAGTTGATAGCAGGTGCATGACTCATAGTAGGTGCTATCCCAGACTGTGGATCTACCACAACACAGTCAGCTGCTTGTGCATAGCAAAGGAGCCAAACATAAGGAGGCTCAGTCCCACCAGGGAGGCTGTGACTGAGATGTGCCAACATTGCATATTTGAAGACCCATCTCCTCCACCAAAAATGAACTCCTGTTTCTCCTTTACTGAGGTTACCAGTGCAGCCAGGGGCCTGGTCTGAAAATTGGAGTTTGCTCACATTTTCTTGTGCCATTCTTAACAAATTTTGTGTATTCTACAGCTGAATCAATACATTTTTTAACATTTGTACCGGTGAAGTGGCCTTGAAAAGTATCAGAGGATGATTAGTACAGGTGTTCCATGATTGGCTGCTAATTAATGTTCCCACTAATGAAATCACTTTCTTAGGAAATACACATTTCAAAAGCACGTGTTCCTGCAATTTCACTTGTAGGACATAAATGAAATGGTTTTTAATTATTTCAGAAAATTCAGGTTGGTCGAGGTTGCAAAACAGCAAAAAGTGATTTCCGATAAAACTTGGGAATTTATTCCCGTAAATCAGTAAAAACTGGAATCAAAGAATCTTGTCCACACTCAAGAAACAGTGAACACTGACTCAATTCTCGCCTTTGTAAATCCGATTCTGGTCAGTGTTCAGGGGCATTAGTTTATAACCCGATCAGCCGGTCACTAACTGCTCCGAGACCGCTCTTTTAAGCTTTTCAAGTTTTCCCGAAACTGTCCTATTATCATAAATATCAGGCAGACTTTTTCTGGTTAGGTTTTGTACTCTGCCATCATTTATACGCACTCTTGTTGAGCAGATATCTCAGGTCGCTGTAGAGATTAGGGAAATCAGTTCGACACTTAACGGAACTACTTGGTTTCAGATGAAACTGCCATTCTCATCAGTTCTGTGACTGGAACATTTTTCACTAGTTTCCCCTGCTCGGTCTCTCTGTCTTCCTCTTTCTTTCCACTTGCGGGAGTCAAAGGCCATGCTCTTAAATGTTTCATAATTTTTCAACATTACTAATGACGCTCAAATTCAAATCAGCACAAAGTATCAGAATAAAAAGTCAGTGTCTTTTACTCATAGGTCAATGGACGCCAGGAGGCTCCAGGAGAATGTGGCCTCGTGCCTCTCCCCACATTTCTCACGAGCCTGCCCTTTAAGACTGAAGCCTTATTAATGTCGGATCATATCGGTTGCCCTCATTTTCAGTGAATTATTGTAATTGTGGGTGTTAGAAATGTGCTGTAATCATTATACATCACGCAGAATCACAGACTGATGCTAATTGATCTAACTAGAGCAGCGTCTTTAAAGAATGTACCCTGCTCAGAGTCCTCTACCAGATGAGGCAAAAAATAGATTCCACGGTGCATTTCCATGGCAACGAGAGTCATCTGATGTCTTGTTAGAGAAAAAAGAAGTTCTGTCACTATCCCCATAGGGCTCATTAATAAAAGGCCTAAAGTGACCAAACATCATTGAAAACCACTTACAGCGAGAGAGAGGGATTGCATCTCCCTGTCAGGACCCTCCAATGTGTCCTTTTACCAGCTTTTTACCTGATTTGTGAGCAGTCATTTATTCAAACCCTCAGGCGCGCAAATCTAGTAGATAGCAGCTTTGAAAAATGTAACATTTCAAGTGTAAAAAAAAGGAGTTCATCCTTCTATACTGAACCATGCAACAGCTAATAAAATAAAAATCACTGCTCAGTAACTAGAGCACTCGGGTATCTGAATATTTTATTAAAACGGTACTGAAGGCATTTGCGCTTTCAATGTTTGCAACCAATTTTAGCAGGAACATTTTGAGAAAGAATTTAAAAATCCACTTTGGCAAACTAAATAAATTTTTTCAGCTGCAGTTTCTCCAGCAGCCTTGTCATCATCTCCTTCTGGAGTGTGTAATATTTGTTGATATTACTCTAGACAGACGTTTGGTGTAATGTGAACAGTCCCAAAGTAACAACTGATTTCCACAATTTTTTCTACTTACCCAGGCTGTATTCCTAAGAGGCGCACATTAAATTCCCCTCTCAATATACCGTGACTTTCGCCAGTTGTGATGCAATGATAAGCAAAGAGGCAGTGTGAAGTAAACAATTACAAACATAAGGGTTGATTTGGATTGTTCCCAAAGTCTGAATTTAAAAGTGATTTTCAATATTTATTCAGGTAACGATTCGCCAAGTCATTTGTGTACGTGAAATGTACGGGTTGTCAATCTCAGTTATGGGCCTGATTACACACAGACCTGTTGTCATGGTGGGCCTGCAGAGGCCTAACTAAAGAGAGATATCAAATGTAATGTTAATTTTTAACTTGTGAGGGATTTTCCAACTGATGGAACTAATCCAGTGTGTAAAGAGGTCATTTTGAAACACAGGAGAGAGAGAGAGTGAGAGAATGAGAAGAACCAGCATCCAAACTGAACCAATTTAATCCAAACCAGTGTAAATCAGGATACAGGAACCTACAGAGAACAAACATACAATCTAAGGAAGATTGCTCAACTTCCCCTTAACTAAATATAGTCTATATTAAAATATAACCATATAGAATAACAAACAGTATGCAGAGGTATATTTATCTCTGATCATTATTGTTCGCCAAACAGTAGGGGTAAGTCTAAAGTGTAAAACATTGCTTTATACACTTGTCTAGTTTTTCACCAAAAATAGCAGGAGGTTAAATATATCTCCCCCCGCCCCTGCCCCAAGTTTTTCCAAATCAAGCAACTTCAAATCTTAGTCATGTCCCCTGTAAATCTAGTCAGGAAGCTTTCCTCCATTTATAAGAACACAATGTAACAGCATCATTCACATCATGAAAACATCACAATATCATGCTGCACATGACGTCATCATGAAATGGCGACCTCAGAAATGACACTTGGCTCAGTTCCTTCTCAACACAGTGAGAATCCTCACTTAACAAACTTTTGTTTGCCCCTGGAGACGCCCTTATTATTATGGTCTTAGTTCAGTCTCAGAACAAGACTGGTACTAAGTGATATTTCCCTTTATTCCTCGCTGGTAACTTTCAGAACTCGCAGAAAGAACTTAAACTGGTTTCTGAACAGACTTATTAAGAAAATAATGTTAATTCAGGTGGGTGTTGAGTGCAGTCACTGGGGTTAGTTTATATATAGAATAAACGACAGTGATTAGTGAGCTACCTAAAAATAAACCACCAGTGGCCTAAGGACTTTATTTACTCTAGTGATACAAAGTACCTTATACATTAGGATCCAGTTTTTGTTGTACAGGCATTGGCATTTTCACAGACCCTAAAACTCATGTTTCAAACTAGTTAAAATACAAAGATATTTACAATAATATTATAGTAGGACAATAGTATTAAAATTTTTGAGGAAAATAAACTCTGCCTGTTAATTGATGTCATTACAAAATTCATCCAACCTCCTTACACGTGTAGCCACACAGTATAATCTACCTTCATCAACTTCCTATAGATTGCACACCTTTATTGCTCTTAAACTCCAGTCTTCTTGCAGTGCAGTGGTTAAGTCATTACATCTTCATCTTTTCCAAGCCCTTAAATGGGCAATGGTAACCTTGTTTCTTTCAATTCTTCAAGAAACAGTGGGGTTGAAATTGGCTGCGGCCCATTTTCGGGCGCAAAACCGATGGCGTGCAGACAGCACACGCCGCAACCAGGAGGCATGAGGCTCACCCCAAATTGGGCATCGGGCCTCATTTCAATAATTTGAGCAAAGTGCCACTGCCTGTTGCAGCTCCGGAGGCAGCTCACCCATTTTCCATTGATCAATTTTGGGCCCCTTACCACCGTCAGCAATCTCAGGTAAGTCCCGGTTGGGGGGTGGAGTGGGGTGGTGGGTAGTAGAATGGGCTGGGGGGGGGCCCTCAGTAGTGCTGTGGAGCTGGGAGAAGCACTCCTGCCCGTTCTGCTTCTTCAAATTGAAACAAAAAATTAACTTATCTTTTTGGTGGTAACCCGATGCCAGCTCCGCTCAGGACCGCTCAATTTCTCAGTGGGATCCTAAAACAGGTGTTAAGCCCCTCATTAGCATACAAATGGGTCCTAACACCTGTTTTAGGCATCCACCTTGGATGCCAATATAGCATTGGATGTTTCTCAGGAGTCCGTTACAATGGTCATTTTTACCTCGTTTCTGTCTGAAAAATGGGCACAACGAGGACCAATTTCTACCTCAGTTTCTTCGTGTCTCTGTCAAGTCTAATCAACAGCTACCACCTCTCACCTTTGGTAGTTCCACCTTCAGTCCTTCTTAGTTTAATAACATTCTTAACCTTACTATCTCCTTTGACCGTAAGTGGAACTTCCACATTTTCTCCATTATTAAACTGCCTCCAAGAGACGCTGTTTCCTCTTTACTGCCAAATACTTCTAGTCCCTTGCTCTGTCTCATTCATACCAAACACGGCTATCTTCAGAAGACCGTCATGGTGAACACTTATGGACAATGTCAGAATCCACAACATTGATGAACTTTGCAGTACCATAACTAGTGGTCAGTACAAAAATAAATGAGCCAGAATTTTTTTTATTTTTTTATTCGTTCACGGGATGTGGGCGTCGCTGGCAAGGCCGGCATTTATTGCCCATCCCTAATTGCCCTCGAGAAGGTGTTGGTGAGCCGCCTTCTTGAACCGCTGCAGTCCGTGTGGTGACGGTTCTCCCACAGTGCTGTTAGGAAGGGAGTTCCAGGATTTTGACCCAGTGACAATGAAGGAACGGCGATATATTTCCAAGTCGGGATGGTGTGTGACTTGGAGGGGAACGTGCAGGTGGTGTTGTTCCCATGCGCCTGCTGCCCTTGTCCTTCTAGGTGGTAGAGGTCGCGGGTTTGGGAGGTGCTGTCGAAGAAGCCTTGGCGAGTTGCTGCAGTGCATCCTGTGGATGGTGTATTATATATAACCTATAAAGGTTGTGTTGGAGTAATTCATCGGCTGTAACAAAATCGCAGGGTTTAGATGATATTTGCAAGCGATATAATCTTTGAGCTCGTGTTTTATAGCATCATCTGGACACATTGACTGTGTTGACATGCTTTTGCCCAATGGTTATTCTACATGCAACAATTGTAAGAATATCACTCATAGTCTGGCTTCCATTCAATACTTCCCCACAAGGGCACAAATGATCATGAGCTTCCCTTATGGAGTGTTGTGAGGTGTGAACCTTCATCCTACAACTTTGTAGCTTAAACTTTTCTAAAACCACGATTTCCTGTGCTCTTTTTAAAGTCCCATTCCCTGGTGATTGTGAGATTCATCCAGTTTCCTCATCTCCCTGTGCTGTTTCCTCTGCAGCAGCCCCAATAATGCAGGAAGTGAAGTGAAAAAAAATGCTCAAGAGGGAAGAAGAAGTAAGAAAGAGAAAAAAGGAAAAGTGAAAAGTAAATGCAGAAAGAGAAGAAAAATGAGATAAAGGAGGATGAAAATAAGGGAGAATTAGAGAGATGAAAGGGAGGGACATAGTACAAGAAACAAAATGGTGGAGGAAGAGGAAACAAACTGGAATGAAGGAGTAGAGGAAAACCAAAATCGTAAGAAGGGAAGAAATAGAAATAAAGCAGGAGGGTGAGACATTGTTTTCAAACATGCCATTACCAGTGTGCTTAACTAGAGGGGTGAGAGAGGCTGAGAATTTCTTGGTAATATCGTTCAAATAATGTTCAAATTTATCATCAAAATTGAAGTTGGCTTGAGGGAGTCTTGTGCAAAGGCACGTGGCCAGGGCATGTATGTGTTTGGATGGACAACCAGTGTCCTTACCATCATTTTGTTGGTGGTTGCTTCTATGATTATAACTGTACATTTTGTTCTGTCAAAGTGTTGGTATTATTGATGTTTTGTTAGGGTAGTGAACTATGTGAAACATTCAAGCTGAAGATACTGCTGCTATAAGGAGATAAATGGTGGGAGAGTGTTTGAGGCGCTGGACAACGAGCCAAAGAACGAAAGAAAGAACAAAGAAAGAACTTGCACTTATGAAACAGAAAGGGCCATTTGACCTTTCAGGCTCATTCCTTCCAACAGACCACAAACAATTTAACCACGAAACTGCGAGACTGTGCTCCCAGCATGGAGTCAGCTCAGTGGGAGTGCAGATTGGAGAACGACTTGCCGAGGTCAGACTGCCTGATTGAGGCACAGCTGATTTTTAAGCTTTAAAATCAATGGGCAGAAAATGTAGAGCATTGAGAATCAGATGGGCTAGCCTCTGTACCTGATTCTCCGATCTGCACTATCATTGAGTGAGACTCCATGTCGCGGTCGGGGTCAGAGTCTGGCAGTTCCGCTACTTTTGTACTGTAATGCGCTCCACCCAACTTATTTGTTCTCCTCAGAAGGTAAGGATAACAACCAAATGCTTCTGAGAAGAGAAAACTCCATGAAATTTCTCTCTGCCCCAAGGATATTTGAGTGAGACTTTCAGGACACCAGTCAAACATTCCAAACTATATTATTCAGTGTCACCTCTTGTATATACAGACGATGCTCCCATGGTCTAAACAAGGCTAGTACTGATGCAGTCCATCAAGTTTTTGATCTACCCTTTTCCTGCAACCATCAGATATTTGTCTAATTGCTTTTTAAAAGAAGAATTCAGTATTGCACTAAGTACTCTACACTTCTGCTACTGTATGGGGAAAAAACTGCTATGAACTCTTAATTTTCATTGCCATGTACACTACCTGGCACCATGTATTAGAAGATATAAACAACTTCAGTTCTCAAAAAGTAAACCCTGTTTCAATGTATATATCATCATCTCATTTCTCAATAAAGTTACTCACAGTTCTGACACAAAAGTTATGAAGTGTCTAACAACACTGAAACTTGCAAGTAAATCAATAGGCCTGAAACCCAAAACTGTAACAACATGAAATTTGACAATGAGTGCTCAAATGCAACAGGAAATAAGGTAGCCAGTTGTGAAACCAGTAGCCATAGTGATGGGCAACGAGTCAACCAACACTCAAACCAATAACTTTAGTGATGAAACAAGCTTACCAAAACTCAAAATGGTAATGATATCGACATGAAACATCAGTCAACACTCAGACTAGTAACCATAGCAATGAGAAACAAGTGAGCTAACGATAAAGGCAGTTATAAAGTTAATACTTCGACTGGCAGCTACACTGATGAAAAAAAACACAGACTAAACTTAAACTGTTATTATTTAAAAAAAGGAAGACAAAATATATGTCAGTAGCCAAGGGTGATGCAAAACAAATTGACCAGCAATCAAACCAGTAATGATAATGATGAAAATTAGATAAATCTGTAATTAATGTTAACATTAACACTTTTATTGAACTTCAGTAAATGATATTGTCAACAAGACAACTTCTGGGAGTCTGAACTTTTGCAAAATGGAATGCACATCATATTGGCTTCACTATAGACTGACATTAGCTCTGGAAGTCAAATTTTAATCTGTTCAAGCCTTGTCTTTTTAAATATTGTGAATCATGATCATTAGAAAGAGGCCTACTTATCACCTTATTGCAATAATTACATTATCTGAAAACAGACCGCACTAATTAATGAGCTTGCAGCTAATGGTGTCTGTCATTACCATGCAGACTATTTCAAACAGCATATTTCACTATGGTATTTTAGCACTACGTCCATAATCTGGCTGTACATGTTCTTCTGAGGTTGTCAATGAAATTCTGTAATGTTTCTCCCTGGAGAATGTTAAACATTAAGATTCAGGCAACTTCCTGGACACCTCATTAAAGCACAGATATCCATGATTATCACTGCAGGAATAATGAGAGACAGTCAAAGGAGAAAAATACTTCTGGGATAGCCGTGAGAGAAAGAGATCAGCAATTTAAAAAAAAGAAAGAAATTCTATATAAGGCGTTGACTATTTTCTATCTTTTGCCTTCTGTTGTCTTCCCATGTCACCCACCATCCCTGGCTGAGAAGGTGGGCAGACATCCCACTCTTAAACATTGACTCAGGTTCGAATAAGAAAGTCACTAGGAACATTTCAAGAGCATCCTCAATTGACCATATCTCCCTCTGATTATATACCATCTTCATTCAGTGGATTTTCATGGCTACACGAAGACATCAGTAACTCACCATGTAGGGAATTAGGGACACAAAACTCACTAGTCGGCAAGCTTGGTTAACACCACTCTGTGACACCAAAAGGCAACTTACTGAATTTCTATGCTTATATTTTTGTATGATCTCTTTCCTTGTCTTTCACCTTCAACACAGCTTTTAGATACAAGAACAATTCAGTAGAGCTGCAGATTCCTGAATAGCACAAATTCTAATGCTTTTCCATGCTTTGATTAGAAAGATACCTTCTCTCCTTGCCGCCTCATCCTTTGCATTGCCATCCTGCTATCATGAACATGCGACTGTACAGAAGAACATCAGCAAAACTCCTCCAACTTCCTGCTATCAATTTCTTAGAAACTTGCTCCCAGTTTTCTCCAAAATTGACATCAAAATTCAAACTCACAAATAGTTGACCTCAGAGTGCAATGTTTAGAGAAATTACTTTAATTTTTCTCAGGTTTTCTTCCCCTCATTTTTTGCATTTCCACAAAGTCTGTGGTTGAGATGGTATGCAATTAGGCTAGAAATTACATGCATTTTCGATTAACAGAACACACTCTGGTTGTGGAGAAAGAGAGCCAAGTTGTCAATTGTCAGATTTTCATTGTTTGGTGGATAGGATGCTCCTGTTAGAAATTTCTCAACATCCAACTAAGCCATATATTAATTAAATTCATTATACCTCCTTCCCCCAATGACTCGGCAGATTTATTCTGTAAGTGGCTGAGCCATACAGACCAGGAATGTTCCGGGATTGATCCCCAGTTTGTGCTTAGTTGGCTGATCTCAGCCATGGAGGTGGTAGGAGTACTACAATTGACGTCAGCATTTTGAGTTAGTTGGGCAAAATCCACCAGGGCATCTTCTGATTGCTATCCAGCAAACCCTGCTGGAAGCCTGTGTGTGCAGACATTGAGTTAACACAGGACTGAGGTTGGCTTTCATGGTCCTCAAGGTCAAATAGCCTGCCAACACTCACCGTCGAGGCTTACACATCAGTAATGCCCATTTGGGCATCAAAGATCCCAGAGGACAATCAGCAAGAGTCAACGCTTTCAGGAGAGGAAAGGAGGGCAGAGAATTGAGGGGAAGCAAACTGCAAAACGTAACTCTCTGCGTTTCTTCATAGCTATGGGTATAGGAAATGGAGGTGGCATTCTTTCAGTGATCTTATGTAGATAATGGGTGTTATTTCAGTTGTAGGATCAGTTCTAATTTTATTTGTAGTCTTACCTCTGCACCTTGAGTTTTAATCCTATTTTATTGACAATGTTTGGAAGAAATTTAGACCTAATCATAGTCTTGGCTTTTGTTCCCAAAGTTTAAACATATTTTATTTTTAATACTGGAAATAAAAAGTTTTTGCTTTCCAGATTTTTGTTCCAGTTTTATAGCAAATGATTTCAGTTTTTTTTTAACTGTCATAATTACTGTTTCTATCCCCAAAAACTCATTAAGCTACAGAAAATGTTGAGAAACAATAAACTGGTACTTGAATGATAACTAGTTCATATGTTTCCAACTTCCAACATCTGTTACAAAAACAGTGGAACGACTGACCAATGTTAGTTAACTAAGGAAGAGTCTGTAAAAAAAATGATGTGAAATTTCCAAACATTTTTTGTGAATAAAATAGTCAGGCTGTGGTGTACCGGATGGTGCAGACTCTGCATTAGAACAGAATGCTTTTTTAAAATTCATTCTCGGGATGTGGACATCGCTGGCAAGACCAGCATTTATTGCCCATCCCTAGTTGCCCTTGAGAAGGTGGTGGTGGACTGAGAATTACTAAAACACAAGGTGAGATATGTGCAGAATGGTGCCTGCTCAATCGGATACAGTACACCATTAGTCAACTTCAACAACATTGGTTACTTTAAAAAAAATGCCATTCTGCTCTTTTCTGCCCTGCCCATGAAATGTGACCATGGTGTTAAGACATACAATAAACCAACAGGGATAGACCTGCCACTGCAGGGTTGGGATTTTTCCAATCAGCTCCAGAAAACCCTCCAAGCCAATGTCCTAATGGATAGGGTGGGTCCTAATTGACAGTAACAGGAAGCTTGCTGATGCTCTAGGCTGTGTTTAGCCAGTCCATTTCCAGTGGGACCAGAATGCACACTTTGGGATCCTGAAGCCTTGACTTTTGCCAACCTGCACCTATAATTTTTGAGCTTAAGTAAGGTATGTCCTTACAGGGGGAAAAATGTGTGCACCCCATATTAGGCAAACAAATACTGTACTCATAGATTTCTAAGTAATTGCTTTGGAAACTTTTAAACATGGTAATGGGTTTTGTCATGTGTCAGGAACCAGATTAAATCGTGTAGAACGTAATTTAAATTCTTTGATAAAGTGAATACTATGAACAACCAGTCAGCAAGTTCTGATTGTGCAAAACCTTCTGAAAGTGTTGCTAGCGCCCACTTGAGATATCAATCATTGACTTCACAAACTTACTTCTTGCTTCTTAAAATGGCGATTTTGGTGGTTATGGGTGATAAGGCCTCAAAAAAAGGGATTACCCCTTTCTTATATCATTTGTGAATTCAACCCTCTTATGAAGATATTCTTTATACTTTACCTCCTTCCCCATGCAGTATCCTTTGAATAATAGTAACTGAATTGATGTTTGCAGTACAATGTCAAAATTTTCAATATATTTCAATTCTATGTTCCCTAGAACAATGATATCATGGTCTATGGTACCGGCAGTACCTAGAAACAGAAGCAGGAGAAGATGGCACACTTTAAGAGATATGGCAAGGTAAGACTAACCTACAGTGCCATGTACCAGGTAGATGGTACATGCTGCATATTGTAGCATGTCAACCTGTTCCTTGTTTACTACTCGTCCATGCCAAGTCTTCATACAACCTACAGCTCTTTCACTGTCTCTCCTGCATACCCACACCTCAACAGCGAGCACAGCAATGTATAAGAGAACTTGCCTCACTCCCATCTTTCAGATGGGACACAAGACAGCAATCAGTGACTCCCCTACATTTTTGGAAATGCACCAATATATAAAAATTGGGTGTGCGTGTTGTGTTGTTCAGTGGGAAAGGAGGTAAAAGTGCTGGCCATCAGCTTTTTAATGCAGATGTGGGCAGTACAGTACCTGATATTGCAATGCTAACCAGGAATGAGCAATAGGCTATAGCAATTGAGGGCAGTGGTGATCTTGCTGCCCCTATGTTGCAGGTTTCCTGCAAGTGCCCTTGCTGAGAATACAAAGCTTCATCTTGCAGACCTGTAGCAAGCTGCAGCAATCATTCTATGTGATTGCCAAGCAGGTATGCCAAGACTACTGAATGATCTGGGCCTGCTAATTTCCCTGGCATGCCTTCTTATATTGTGTACCTTAAATAGTGAACAATAAAGACCATCAATATTTTCTCCCCAAAATTAATATTTTCATAAAAATTTTAGAAATATGGAAAAAATGTGTCACCAAGAACACTACACTAAAAAGGTCAGATGAAACCAATGGAGCTTCCCTTGTGCGCATTCAAAATAGATGCACAAAGGAAAAAAGAGCAAACCTGTCACAAATCCCAGGGAATTCTGAGTGGTGTTCATTTAAATGTTTTTGGATCAAATTGAGGGCTTTAACGAGGCTCTGGCATTAAATTGGCACTAGCACCTCAGCTCTTTAATAATAGAAAAGTGAGGAATTGCAGCTCTAAAAGAAATTGGTGCAGGTTTTCTGCTCCCAATTCCCTGCTCTCTCTGCACGGCTCTTGCACCTCCAAGATTGTGAGAGGGCTTGGCATGGGTGAGCAGTAAACATGGAACAGATTGACAGGCAATACAGTCTTGGGCCATCTACCTGATACAGTGTTAATCTTAACCTGCCAGATTCCTGCAAGGATGTCATCTTCTGTAGCATCTGTATTGTGGTCCTGCGGATAGTATATGCAGTGTTGAGCCTGTGCTTTGGCATTGTGGAGTGCCTAATAAGGCAACTTTCCTTGGACCCACCTCATTCAACAGAATGTCCACGACCAGTCATCAAACAGGGAGATGGGTATTGTGCCACTCTGTCTTTTGCCCATAGATTCCATTTTGTGCCTTCACCTTTTACTTTCACTTCATTTATATTGGATGCATCTTCCCTCCCCCCAAGGCTGTTAGCTGTTTAAAATGTATGAACCTTTATAAAGGCTTAAATTTTAAAAAGATTATTTATTCATGGGATATGGATGATGTTAGCAAAGCTGCATCGTCGCCCATCCCTGGTTGCCCTAAGAAGATAATGGGCCGCCTTCTTTAACCTTTGCAGTCCTTGTGATGCTGGTGCTCCCACAATGGTGTTAGGTAGGGCATTCCATTGTTTTGACCCAGTGACAATGAAGAAATTGTGGTATATGTCGATATAAGTTAGTGTGGTGTTTATTTTGAAGGGGAACTTGAAGGTGATAAAGTCCCCATAATGCTGCTGCTCTTGCCCTTCTCACGGTGGAGGTTGTGGGGCTGGGGGGTGTTGTCAAAATAAGCTTGGTGAGTTGCTGCAGTTCGTTCTGTAGATAGTTCATACTGTAACACAGTGCACTCGGAATGGAGGGGGTGAATATTGAGTCCCTCATCTGGGCTACTTACCTTAAAATGGACACATCTCTTTAAATTTCATCTTTAGCCTTTTTAGGACTGCAGTCTCAAAAGAGATTTAGCCACCTCCTCCCGATTAATCAAGCACCTCGTGCAAGGTGAGATAATTGTGGGGAGCTCTCAATTTTTATTTCGTTGAGTTGAGCTCATGAAATAGCATGGGATCAGCTCTACTGGAATTCAGCGAGTGTTGCACTAGTCACGTGGAAGGTTCTTCAGTCCCAGAATCCTCACAGAAAATCTACCCTTTTGAGTGATATAATTGGAGAATAATGAAAGAATAGCCAATTACAAAGGAGAAAAATGCAGAGAATTAAACATTCAACCACTGAGGAAATAGAAAGCTGACTGACAGCTCAACAACCTGCTCATACATAGCAGATGCAAAAAAAAATTATAAATTCCTCCCCTGCTTAATTTTCTATCTTTTTCTCCTCTTCTTAACTTTTACTGCATTTTCAGTTCCAAAGGCACCAAGCACCCTCCAGTACCTCACTCAAATAGCCTGGGCAGTGAGCATCATTAACTATTTCGCTGTGGGGAGCATCCTGTTCTCATACATAAGCACCTTTCCAGCAGCGGACAGCTGTTAGTGATTAGGAGTGAGAGAGCTGACTGATTTTCTTTCCTGTCCCTAACGCAATGGCACTGAAGACAATTCTAACATTCCCACCACCTCCCAGTCTGAGATCAGCTCAAACCAAGGATCAAACCTGACTTTATAAGTCTGTGTTTCTTAGTATGTGCTAATGCATTTTGAAAGATGTTACTTTATTCTGGAGTGGAATGTAACTGCAGTTGTTAAAGGGTTAATCTAATTTGACTGTTAATTTAAAGTCAATTGGAGTTGAATCGTCCTACACGTAATTGAAAAGTGTTATCCTCAAAATTGGGAAATGTCTGCTTCTTTATGTGTATACCTCATCCTGACTGTTTGAATTAGTTTGTGGCAGAACAGTTACACTTTGTGGTCAGTGCTAAACAGTCAAGATTAAAAATAAAACACAAAGGAAAATGAAAAGTAAACTCTGCTGTGTGGTCAGTCCCATCAAAGGCTGACAAACAATTCCCACTGAAATCCCTGGGCTCTCTGGTCAGGGGGCTGCAGTTGGCAGAAGATGGCAGTTTGAAATGTTAGCACAAACAGAGAATGCAATCCAGGCAGCTCCGAGCCCAGAGAGAGGGTCTGTTCCATGTTTACACCAGTACTCTGTTTGGAACTTTGGCTGAGAGGCAGCAAAACTATTAAATAGCGTGTAAAGATTCGAACAAGCAAATGGCTCATGTAATCAAAGCATATACTTATAGATTGTTCAGTAGGCAGAGCTCTCATTTTCACTGTTCTGTGGTTCAGGATTAATAGCTAGAATGTGTTGCTGCAGGAACAAAGTGCAGATGTTAACCTGAAGTCACAACTTGCCCACAATGAGCATTGCCTATAGAAGAACTTATTTAGTTTACATCTCTCATCAACTGAACATTTTTCTGCAATTCATTAATTCCTATTGAACAGGTTTTATTATGCATTATTTTTTACAACAGTTGGTTGATGGCTGCCAGGATGATGAAATAATTCAGTTAATCACTTCTACCCGTGGAAAATATGAGCCTGTAATTGCCAACATTGCTTGGCATAAAGTCTTGCACAGGTGTTGAATAAGTGTAGCTGGCAGTGACATTAAATGGCTGCCATCTAAACTGTGAGAATGAAATTTGACCAATTTATAAATGTTAGAAAATTAATCAGCAGAATTAATGCCTCAAACTCATAATGCCAGACAATTAGTTTTCTTTATATTAAAATTCTAATAACTTCCTGGTGGTGTTTCTCACAGTAAGTCAGAGGCAATGTTGTTTTATGAGGGTAGAGCCATTATACCATTTAATGCACAATGTATTATTGTGTTGCTTTGGTTACACTGTATGTAACTTTGTATGTCTCTTTAAAACGACGTGACATAGAAATTTACACCTGCGACAAAGTGTGATAGAATCATATCAAAAAAGTTTATCAAGATAGAGAGATAAGGCCTGAAATTCCAATTAGACCTTGGGTGGAACTGCAACAGATCAGCCCACAGGGGATTGGAAAATAGGACGGTACCCAGTTCCACTGGGATCCTGCCCTGTGTTTTTGGTTCTGCCATTTTCTGGTGGGTGGACGGCCATAGGCAGATCTTCCACCCACCTGTTCCCCGCACCATGTCAAGTGGACATGTTGGGAAATTCTCAGGCTACCCTGGGAATTCTGCCATTAATGCCCCTAAAACGGCCTCAGCAGAACTCTTACCAGAAAAGGCCCCAGACGTGGCTAGAGGTAAGATATTCAATCCATCGGGTGGACTGGGATGGGTGCCTCTGATGTGCCTTTACAGGTGCAATGCCCCTACCTTCACCATCCTAATGATACAGTTCCCACAATTTGAGACAGGGTTGGTGGCCTTTGCTTTGGGCGGCTGTGGGCCCCACTCTGCTGCACTCGCGCCGGCAGTTGGGGGGGGGGGTCCATCAGAATTTTGGGCTGAAAGAATGTCTAATTTTATTTTTAAAAGCTGATTCCCCCCCCCCCCTTTTATATGTAAACAATGGTGCATGGGGGATAGGCCCATAAAGTAGATGAAAGGGTAATAAAGATGATAGTGATGTAGGAAGTAAATGCTTTCCTTTATCTATTTTAATATTTGATGTTTGGAATATATTATACATTAACTCATATATTATATACGGTACTTATAATAAATCATGCACCAAGTGATAGTTTATTTCTCCTCATTGCTTCAAATTTCTGCCATGTCAGATCAATGTGAGGCCTTGCGATATCAGCATCATCTCACTGTGGTAGTGAGCAGAGGACCTTTTGGCTCAAGTTCTGTTTCCTGCCACACTTGAAGGAACTGTAAAGATATTCTGTTTCTTCATCGAGTAATATTTGGAAACCTTCAGTGAATGAGACTCTGCGTATTAACCCTTATGTTGCCAGCCGTTCGAAGATACTCAATTTTGATTTAATGGCCTTGTTTGTTAAAATTTCCATTACTCATTTTTATTGGAAATCCTTTTGCCTGGTACATTTATAAGACCGAACAGATGTTTCTAGGAATAAAATATTGTCAAATAATAGCCAGCAGAAAACGATTCCAATGCTGTAATCCAATTGAGAGGTTCAGATGATGTCATCAACCACACTAGAGAAAAGCATGAGATGAGATTACGGCCTTGAATTCATTCCTTCCCAACAGTTTGTATTTATAATTTATCCTGGACATTTTTGTTTATCTTATTAAGTTTGACCATTTTCAGCTTGTTGAGGTAAGAGCTATCGATGTGTCCTATTTAATGGTTGGTAAACGTTACTGTTTTAACAGAGGAAAAGAAAGTGCTGGAAATACATTCCATGTCAGTCGGAATCTGGAAAGAGAAAAGACATGTTAAAGTTTTATATACAGACCCGAAAACACTATCCGAAATGTTAACTTGTCTTTTCTCTTTCCAGACACTGGCTGACCTGAAGTGTATTTCTAGCATTTTCTTTATCTGTACTGGTTTTCCTGTTGTCCGCTTGTTTTTTTTAAAGTTTGTTAAAAATGAAAAACAATCTTGCTGTGCCAGTCAGTAATGTTGATTTTTTAAAAAAAAAGTTGGTGAAAAATTATTATTTTTTTGGTGCTGCATATTTTAAGGTTTGTATTTTAATCCCTTACAGAATTGTGTAGTAAACTGACAGCTGAGAGCAGTGCAGCATGATGTTTATGGGAAGGGATTAAAGGGGTTTACAGAGAAAGAACCTGCAGATTATTACAGGGAGAATGTATTTCCAGCGTAAAATTAATATGTGCTTTTTGCATCAGCAGGCAGCAGAAAACATGTCTGAGTCCAGTATGATAAACACAGAGATTTCATTCTGCAATGCAATGAACATTTTCACAGCACAGGCTGCCTATTAACAGCTGAATTTAAATGTGTTTCCACTATCCGGTTACATCAGGTGGCAGAATTACATCCATGCAAAATGGAGAAAACGGCTTTATCTAACACAAGAGGCTTAAGGGGGTCATTTCCTCTGACGGTAAGGCTGTGAAGAATTCCTGCCTGTCAGAATAAGGTGCCTGTAATTATTATTTAAAAAATGACATGATTTTATTTTACCAAGTGGTAGCATAGCACTAATTTTGCATCACTCCCAGAAAGTAGGGTTGCCAACTCTGGTTGGACGTATTCCTGGAGATTTTGTTAACTAATAAACGAAAGTGTTCAAAGAAAATGAAAAATCACCCAATTTTTTTAATGCACCTATGACTTTTCACCTGGGTTGCTCACGGCAGTATCCTGGAGATTAATCTTTAATTCCTGGACACTCCAGAACAATCCTGGAGGGTTGGCAACCCTTCCAGAAAGGCATTGTGAGGTTGAACGAAACCAGATAATTAAAACTTAGCGTTCCCCACGCGATCGCGAGTTAATTGGTGGCCCTTAATGTGCCTTCTGGGTTGGCGTCCGAAAGCTGCGCAGTGGGCGGACTGCACACCTGCATAACAGGCTGTCAGCTGGAGCATCTGTATTTAAAGGGCCATGGCTTTTGCTGGAGCAAAGACCAAAAAAATATAATGGAGCAGCACAGGGGCAAGGCTGCTCCAAGATTTAATGATGCCTCACTTCAGGTGCTACTGGCCAGGGTGAGGAGGAGGAGGGAACTATTTTACCCGGCTGACAGGAGGAAGCGCCCTGCCTCTACCACCAAGAAGGCCTGGCTCGAGGTGGCAGAGGAGGTCACCAGCAGGAGCAACATCTGCCGCACTTGGGTCCAGTGTAGGAAGCGTTTCAATGACCTAACTAGGTCAGCAAAAGTGATACACTTACTGATTTTCCTGCATTCCGTGGGACACATCATCCCCCCAACTCATTCTGCTCTGCCAAGACTACTCCATCACATCACTCCTCACACCCACTTAAGGCTCATCCTCAACTTACCTGCACTTCCTGAGCACTTCCTCACCTCCCGTTTTGTGACCCCACCACTACCACTCACCCCAATCCTCATCCAATTTGATGTCTCTGTCTCATACTCACCCACTGATGCACCTCTTTCATGGTCAGCCTCACTCAAACCAATGCATTCATCAGTTGGCCACTTCACCATCACTCACTCACACATCTGTACTTTTTCCGCTTCTAGGAGAAGAGAGCGCAAAATGCACGCGAGAGGGCGAGGACTGGAGGGGGCCACAACAAATAGTGGTCCTCGTAGACACAGAGGAGGAGGCGCTGGTGATCAGCCGCACCCTCAAGTGCCTGTACGTCAGGGATGCTGAGACTGGTACCCGACAAACTTCTGGTGACACAACTTTAACATTCATCACACACAACATTAATTGATGTTAACAATGGTTGCAATGTTGAACACTTTAGTATGCTCATCGCAACATGACACATCTGTGGTGATGCTTAATATTGCCTTCTGTTCTCTTACAGGCCCGTCAGCGACCGCAGTGACGGCAGAGGGCGATTCCTCAGAGGACCTGCCGGCCTCTGACAGTGCACCGTCACATCTTAGCGAGCCATCTAACAGCGCAGATACTCACTCCTCGGTGGGTCCTAGTACTCAGTTAGTTGGGTTGGCATCTGGTGAGTCACCACACACAAGTGAGCATGAGCAGACACTGGTGGCAGGGACAGCTGTGGAGAGTTTGTAGAGCGGTGGGCGCACTCCTCTCCAGACTCTGCGCAGCTGGATGCAGATACTGAACCCTGGGGCCATCCTTTAAAAGGAGAATGATCGAGGGACAGCAACACATTTGTGAGTTACTGGAACAGGTGCCATGCACACTCTCCACAATAGTGCAGAGGATGGAGGAGTCCAACTCCTGCATGAGTGGAATGGTGGCACAGGTAAGGGAGCCATCGCGGCCCTCCATCCTGATGGTGTTAGTTTGAGGGGGTCTGGAAAGGTGGTCAATATGTGTAAGCAGAACAATTCTGAGTGGAAACCAAGAATTCTCAGTCTACACACAAAGATCTCCCAGCCAAAAGTTTGTCTGAGAGAATTGAGTGCCCTGCTGCAATAACTCACCTTTTATCCCCATCTGTCAAACTGGGATTTAAATGTCCAAATGGCTGCTGGCATAACACGACTCCTTCAATATGGAGTGTTTCACACGCTGAGGCAGAATGAAAATCCTTTCCCTGCCTCAATCACCATAAAATTAAGTACTTTAACAACTTTAACTATCTTAATGATTGCTTTAAATATCAGCCCACCAGCTTTAATTGCCATCGGGACTTCTGGATTCCTGAAGCGCACGCACACAGATGCGTCTGAGTGAAACACGGAAGTCGGCGGGTTGGAGCCGGCTTCCTTACCCGCTCCGGATTTTCCCGATTTTTGTTGCCCTCTCCGCCCCCAATGCATCCGGACATCCATTTGAAAATTAAGCCCATGAGGATGAGGGGCAGGAAAAGACCATCTGGTTCATCAAACCTACCCCACACAGTTGTGCTGTCTAAAGCATCGTGATTAGATACCCCCTACCCACCACCACCCATGTTATCTTCTGGGATAATTATGCAATAGAAATTTATCTTTTAAGTAGATATATTAGTTACCTGAAATGAGAAAAAAGTTTATGGTTTTAACGTATTTGAATATTTAATCAGAAACTGTGCATCATAAATTGTCAACTCGACTGTGATTTTATTTGGCATAGTTCACTATGCGAATATAGAATCATAGCAATCATAGAAAGGTTACAGCAAGGAAGGAGGCCATTCAGCCCATCGAGTCCGTGCCGGCTCTATGCAAGGGCAATCCAGCTAGTCCCACTCTGCCGTCCTATCTCCTTAGCCCTGCAAATTTTTTCCTTTCAAGTAATTATCCAGTTCCCTTTTGAAGGCCATGATTGAATCTGCCTCCACCACCCCTCGGGCAGTGCGTTCCAGATCCTAACCACTCACTGCGTGAAAAAGTTTTTCCTCATGTCACCTTTGGTTCTTTTGCCAATCACCTTAAATCTATGTCCTCTGGTTCTTGATCCTTCCGCCAAAGGGAATAGTTTCTCTCCATCTACTCTGTTTGGACCCTTCATGATTCTGAATACCTCCATCAAATCTCCTCGCAACCATCTCTGTTCCAAGGAGAACAACCCCAGCTTCTCCAGTCTATCCACGTAACTAAAGTCCCTCATCCCTGGAATCATTCTAATAAATCTCTTCTGCACCCTCTCAAAGGCCTTTACATCTTTCCTAAAATGCAGTGCCCAGAACTGGACACAATACTCCAGCTGTGGCCGAACCAGTGTTTTATAAAGGTTCATCATGACTTCCTTGTTTTTGTACTCTATGCCTCTATTTATAAAGCCCAGGATCCCGAATGCTTTCTTAACTGCTTTCTCAACCTGCCCTGACACCTTCAATGATTTATGTACATATACCCCCAGATCTCCCTGTTCCTGTACCTCTTTTAGAGTTGTGCACTTTAGTTTATATTGCCTCTCCTCGTTCTTCCTATTGGAATGTATCACTTTGTATTTTTCTGCGTTAAATTTTATCTCCGCCCATGCCACCAGCCTGTCTATATCCTCTTGAAGTCTATCACTATCCTCCTCACTGTTCTCTACTTTTCCAAGTTTTGTGTCATCTGCAAATTTGGAAATTGTGCCCTGTACACCCAAGTCCAAGTCATTAATATGTATCAAGAAAAGCAGTGGTCCCAGCACTGACCCTTGGGGAACACCATTGTACACCTGTCTCCAGTGCGAAAAACAGCCGTTCACCACTACTCTCTGTTTCCTGTTACTTGCCAATTCTGTATCCATGCTGTTACTGCCCTCTTTATTCCATGGACTTCAATCTTGATGACAAGCCTATTGCACTTTATGAAACGCCTTTTGAAAGTCCATATACACCACATCAACTCCATTGCCCTCATCAACCCTCTCTGTTATCTCATCAAAACATTCTATCAAGTTCGTTAAACACGATTCGCCTTAGTACTCGTGCATCTAACAGGTGAAAACGAAGCAAGTGTACAATGTACTTTTTCTAAATGTAATATTATTAGGACTACTTGAGGCACATGTTGCCCTCCCCTCCTTCCCCTCACTCGTGCCAACCAAAAGAAAATTACATTGGCGCTAATTGTTGCCCGCCTCCTGCAAAGCAACACACTGGAAACACAATGCGCTGCCACTACTGGAGCACTGGATATGGGTCCGTGGCACAAGTACAACAACTTACAGAGCTCCATACATATCATCTCAAAGTATTATGGGGTAAGGATAACAGGGTCACAAGGCAGGAGGGAATTAGGGCTCAGGAGGTTGGGGGAATCAAAGAATCAAAGAATTTTACAGCATGGAAGGTGTGCGTTTGGGTCATTGCACCTGTGCCGGCTTTCTGAAGGAGCTATACATTTAGTCCCTTCTCTCTTGCTTTTCCCCCCTATCCTTTTGCATTTTTCTTTTTAAAATATTTATACACTTCCATAATAACAAGTGTTTGAAAGCAGGGAAGGAAATGAAAGATGGAGAGGTTTAGGGGGGATTTCCGGAGGGCAGGGGCATAGTGACTGATAGCACAGAAACCGATGATGGAATCGACAGAACAGAAAAAACAAAGAGTAAAACAGAATTGGAGGAGTAGAGGGTACAGGCAGTGATGTACAGCTGGAGGAGATCGATGAGGCACTGCGGGGTAAGGTCATGGAGCAATATAAAGGCAAAGACAAGAATCTTGAAGTCAGTGGAGTTTGGCAATGGTGGGGTAATGGGAGTGTTGTAGATGAGGAAGCAAATCACAACGTTCTAATTGAGTTGTAGTTTGTGGATTAGGGGAGGCTGGGAAGGAGAGCATTGGGAATGTTGAGCCTCAAAGTGATGAAAGTGTGCATTAGGCTTTCAGTGGGAGAGAGGTAGGGGTGGAGGTGGGCCTCGTGAAAGAAAATGGTCTTGGTAACAGGCTGGATGTAGAGAAGAAGGTTGAAAAATAACTTGAATTGCATGGATTGTTGGTGTTCAGCAGTGCATCAAAGTTCCACAGCTCTGGTGGCAGCTGGGAGGTTGATCAAGTGATGGCTGAAGATAGGTAATTGCTGATTAGAGCTGAAGAGAATAGCTTCAGTTTTGCTGGAGAAAATTATGGTTCAATGGACTGAGCAATATTTATCCCTCAACCAACATCACTAAAACAGATTATCTGGTCATTATCTCATTGCTGATTGTGGGACCTTGCTGTGCGCAAATTGGCTGCCATGTTTCCCTACATTAGAACAGTGATTACATTTCAAAAGTATTTAATTGGCCGTAAAGCACTTTGGCATGTTCTTAGCTCGTGATAGGTGCAATATTAATGCAAGTTCTTTTTATCTTTTGATATCTGACAGAAACTGGAGAGTGTAGCATCAGCCTTGGGATTGAAGGAGGAAGCAAAGAGATAGCGCTCAGCAACATGATGTACATATGGAAGCTGATCCCAAGCTTATTGTGAGATAGCACTGAAATGATAAAGCAGAGGGGACTAAGGAAATAGCCGAGAGGTATACCAGAGATGAACATGTAGGCATGGAAAGAGAAAACTTTGGAGAAGATGGTAGATATAGTGTGAGAACAATAGAAATCTAACCCAATATGTCAAATATATATTAAACTGAGAGCTTGGAAAACTTCCTTGAGTTTCCATCCATGCTTTTCAGGTTATTTTTCACAGATAGAGGCATATGCTCTGACTAATGAGATGCTGGATGATTGTTTGCTGCAATAACCTAAATTTGCATAATGCTAAGAAGGTTTCATGCAGATCAGATGCATCCTCTATACATCTGCTGAAGGTGCTAAGTAGCAAGCTGTCAAAGAATAGAGGCCGCGAAAATCTACCACTGTTATGGTGGACTCCCACTGCAACTTCGGTGGGAGTCTACCAGAATGGCCTGAAACTAGACCAGGATCCAGATACACTGGGTCCCAGCCTTGTGCCCAGGTTTCCAGGATGGTCTTCTGAGGCCAGAGCCTTTGCCTTTCCCTTGTGAGGTCTTTCTGCTTCATTGTGACCTAGGCCCTCAAAGGGACTTAGCGTATGCCTTGTGGGACTATGTGTACCGACCAATCCAGTTGAACATCCGGGGCACTAATATGACGGAAACTGGGAGACATCTATAGAACTCATCTTTATCATTGGAGCCTGCCCCATTTGTCGGGGCATAAACTACTATTACTGATAAATTCACATATTTATGGACAAAACAAGCTGTAACAAGGCTCATTTATTGGTTTCCAACTAATGAGCACTTTGGTTCTCTGGTAATCCATGGTAAGATGGAGATGTTGTCCATTATGCCTGCCTGAGAGAAGATAGGTATATTCATCCACTTCTGTGGAGCCCTGCTCAGTTCACCTAAACTATATTGACTTTAAGACGTGGTAGTTCCTGCGACAGAAGGATCACTGAACCTGTTTGGCAGAGCATCTGAATATTCCACATGCCTATCCACATCCACTTTTCCATCATAGATCCAATCTATGGGGTCGTGCATCCATAGTAATCTGTCTGGATTGATTTTTACTGGTGGTTTCCGTGACCATTGAAACCAGCCAATTGGGTGGTTGGCCCCATGAGGTGGATGGGTTTAAGGAGTCCCATAACCCATTGTACTGATGAGAACAATTACACAATTAGCCATTTAAGCCTTATCCATATACTTTAATGAACCAGTACGCCTGAGCTACATCAGCCATCACCAGCTCTGGACAGACCCTTAGCTGAATCTGCGTGGCATTTCTCTGTGCTTCTTCACTGGCCATTTCCTGGTCTGCACCACTCGTAAGTGTGACCAGTTATCCTACCAGAACATCCAGGCAGGAGAGCAGAACATGGGGATGATAATTGCCCCCTTATTGAGTCTGGAGATGAATCATTGTCCCAGCTTCTCTCTCTCCCACCCTGATTTCTCCTTTATCTCTATTGCAGACAAATCCCTTGGCTCTCCTTGTCCCTACTGTTGACATTGGAGGCACCTCCAATTCTTCCACTCCTCCGCCATACTTTGAACTAACTCAATCTGCTCATTGGTCAGAGGTATTTCTTGACAATTTAAGAGCAAGATTCTAGTACCTTTGTGGTGCCTCTAAATAAATGATGCGTTGCTTGAGGAATGGAGTTGCAGAAAGCAAAAATGATTGTATTCCCTATTACAGGAGTTCAATTCACTGCCACTGATGAGAAGCTCCCACATCAATGCAGCATTCCCAGCACCACCAACCATTGTCAATTCCATTTTCAACATTCCACAAACCCTAAAAAGACTATTTGAATGATGATGTTGATAAAACCTGCACAACATATATGGATAGTGCAGGTACTTATTATGACCAGTGGGCTGCCAATGACTAGTGTGCACTAAGACTGGAGCAAATAACCCCTGTTGACAAAAGCATTCACGTCAGGAATCAGATCGGGACGCGACACAGGGGAGGCACCTGATTGGGGAGTAGGTTCAGGTGAGTATTTCTACTTATCGACAGTAACTGAAGTAAAAGGAAAGGGAAGGTCTGCAGGTCTTATAGGAAGTAGCGTTTATTTTTTAGTGAATCAAGGTCCCTAGTGTAGTTAACATTCTCTAAATTGAGAACAATTTAAAGGAGTAAACTCCTTAAAGGGAGTGGTGAGTAGTTTTTCTTTCCTTTTTTTTCTCTTGACATTGCAGTTGTTGTTAAGCTAACTTAAGGGTTAAGTCATGGCAGGAGATCCCAGAGCCGTGTCATGTTCCTCTTGTGAGATGTGGGAATTCAGGGATCCTTCCTGTATCCCTGATTCCTTCACCTGCGGGAAGTGTGTCCAGCTGCAGCTATTGTTTGACCGCTTGACGGCTCTGGAGCTGCGGATGGACTCACTTTGGAGCATCCGCGATGCTGAGAAAGTCGTGGATAGCACGTTCAGTGAGTTGGTCACACCACAGATAAAAATTACTGAGGGAGATAGTGAATGGGTGACCAACAGACAGAGGAAGAGTAGGAAGGCAGTGCAGGGGTCCCCTGCGGTCATCTCCCTCCAAAACAGGTATACCGTTTTGGATACTGTTGGGGGAGATGGCTCACCAGGGGAAGGTGGCAGTGGCCAGGTTCATGGCACCGTGGCTGGCTGTGCTGCACAGGAGGGCAGGAAAAAGAGTGGCAGAGCTATAGTGATAGGGGACTCGATTGTAAGGGGAATAGACAGGCGTTTCTGCGGACGCAACCGAGACTCCAGGATGGTATGTTGCCTCCCTGGTGCAAGGGTCAAGGATGTCTCGGAGCGGCTGCAGGACATTCTGGAGGGGGAGGGTGAACAGCCAGTTGTCGTGGTGCATATAGGCACCAACGATATAGGTAAAAAACAGGATGAGGTCCTACAAGCTGAATTTAGGGAGTTAGGAGTTAAACTAAAGAGTAGGACCTCAAAGGTAGTAATCTCAGGATTGCTACCAGTGCCACGGGCAAGTCAGAGTAGGAATGACAGGATAGCTAAGATGAATACGTGGCTTGAGAGATGGTGCAAGAGGGAGGGATTCAAATTCCTGGGCCATTGGAACCGGTTCTGGGGGAGGTGGGACCAGTACAAATTGGACGGTCTGCATCTGGGCAGGACTGGAACCAATGTCCTAGGGGGAGTGTTTGCCAGTGCTGTTGGGGAGGGTTTAAACTAATGTGGCAGGGGGATGGGAACCGATGCAGGAAGTCAGTGGGAAATAAAATGGTGACAGAAACAAAAGGCAGTAAGGGAGAGTGTACAGAACATGACCGGACAGATGGTCTGAGAAAGCAGGGCAAAGACCAAGGGAAGTCTAGATTAAACTGCATTTATTTCAATGCAAGAAGTCTGATGGGCAAGGCAGATGAACTCAGGGCATGGATGGGTACATGGGACTGGGATGTTATAGCTATTACTGAAACATGGATAAGGGAGGGGCAGGACTGGCAGCTCAATGTTCCAGGGTACAGATGCTATAGGAAAGATAGAGCAGGAGGTAAGAGAGGAGGGGGAGTTGCGTTCTTGATTAGGGAGAACATCACGGCAGTAGTGAGAGGGGATATATCCGAGGGTTCGCCCACTGAGTCTATATGGGTAGAACTGAAAAATAAGAAGGGAGAGATCACTTTGATAGGATTGTACTACAGACCCCCAAATAGTCAACGGGAAATTGAGGAGCAAATATGTAAGGAGATTACAGACAGCTGCAAGAAAAATAGGGTGGTAATAGTAGGGGACTTTAACTTTCCCAACATTGACTGGGACAGCCATAGCATTAGGGGCTTGGATGGAGAGAAATTTGTTGAGTGTATTCAGGAGGAATTTCTCATTCAGTATGTGGATGGCCCGACTAGAGAGGGGGCAAAACTTGACCTCCTCTTGGGAAATAAGGAAGGGCAGGTGACAGAAGTGTTAGTGAGGGATCACTTTGGGACAAGTGATCATAATTCCATTAGTTTTAAGATAGCTATGGAGAAGGATAGGTCTGGCCCAAAAGTTAAAATTCTAAATTGGGGAAAGGCCAATTTTGATGGTATTAGACAGGAACATTCAGAAGTTGATTGGGAGAGTCTGTTGGCAGGCAAAGGGACGTCTGGTAAGTGGGAGGCTTTCAAAAGTGTGTTAACCAGGGTTCAGGGTAAGCACATTCCTTATAAAGTGAAGGGCAAGGCTGGTAGAAGTAGGGAACCTTGGATGACTCGGGAGATTGAGGCACTAGTCAAAAAGAAGAAGGAGTAGAGTTAAGAGAGAAATCAGGAGGGCAAAAAGGGGATATGAGATTGCTTTGGCAGATCAGGCAAAGGTGAATCCAAAGAGCTTCTACAAATACATAAAGGGCAAAAGGGTAACTAGGGAGAGAGTAGGGCCTCTTAAGGATCAACAAGGTCATCCATGTGCGGAACCACAAGAAATGGGTGAGATCCTGAATGAATATTTCACATCGGTATTTGCGGTTGAGAAAGGCATGGATGTTAGGGAACTTGGGGAAATAAATAGTGATGTGTTGAGGAGTGTACATATTACAGAGAGGGAGGTGCTGGAAGTCTTAACGTGCATCAAGGTAGATAAATCTCCGGGACCTGATGAAATGTATCCCAGGACGTTATGGGAGGTTAGGGAGGAAATTGCGGGTCCCCTAGCAGAGATATTTGAATCATCCACAGCTACAGGTGAGGTGCCTGAAGATTGGAGGGTAGCAAATGTTGTGCCTTTGTTTAAGAAGGGCGGCAGGGAAAAGCCTGGGAACTACAGACCAGTGAGCCTGACATCTGTAGTGGGTAAGTTGTTAGAGGGTATTCTGAGGGACAGGATCTACAGGCATTTGGAGAGGCAGGGACTAATTAGGAACAGTCAGCATGGTTTTGTGAGAGGAAAATCATGTCTCACGAATTTGATTGAGTTTTTTGAAGGGGTAACCAAGAAGATAGATGAGGGCTGTGCAGTAGACGTGGTCTACATGGACTTCAGCAAAGCATTTGACAAGGTACCGCATGGTAGGTTGTTACATAAGGTTAAATCTCATGGGATCCAAGGTGAGGTAGCCAATTGGATACAAAATTGGCTTGACGACAGAAGACAGAGGGTGGTTGTAGAGGGTTGTTTTTCAAACTGGATGCCTGTGTCCAGCGGTGTGCCTCAGGGATCGGTGCTGGGTCCGCTGTTATTTGTTATTTATATTAATGATTTGG
The DNA here is from genome assembly GCF_035084215.1 of Heptranchias perlo. Lineage (NCBI taxonomy): Eukaryota > Metazoa > Chordata > Chondrichthyes > Hexanchiformes > Hexanchidae > Heptranchias > Heptranchias perlo. The sequence continues at coordinate 23,853,700 of NC_090350.1, forward strand.
ATGAGAATTTAGGAGGCATGGTTAGTAAGTTTGCAGATGACACCAAGATTGGTGGCATTGTGGACAGTGAAGAAGGTTATCTAGGATTGCAACGGGATCTTGATCAATTGGGCCAGTGGGCCGATGAATGGCAGATGGAGTTTAATTTAGATAAATGTGAGGTGATGCATTTTGGTAGATCGAATCGGGCCAGGACCTACTCCGTTAATGGTAGGGCGTTGGGGAGAGTTATAGAACAAAGAGATCTAGGAGTACAGATTCATAGCTCCTTGAAAGTGGAGTCACAGGTGGATAGGGTGGTGAAGAAGGCATTCGGCATGCTTGGTTTCATTGGTCAGATCATTGAATGCAGGAGTTGGGATGTCTTGTTGAAGTTGTACAGGGCATTGGTGAGGCCACACTTGGAGTACTGTGTACAGTTCTGGTCACCCTATTATAGAAAGGATATTATTAAACTAGAAAGAGTGCAGAAAAGATTTACTAGGATGCTACCGGGACTTGATGGTTTGACTTACAGGGAGAGGTTAGACAGACTGGGACTTTTTTCCCTGGAGAGTAGGAGGTTAAGGGGTGATCTTATAGAAGTCTATAAAATAATGAGGGGCATAGATAAGGTAGATAGTCAAAATCTTTTCCCAAAGGTAGGGGAGTCTATAACGAGGGGGCATAGATTTAAGGTGAGAGGGGAGAGATACAAAAGGGTCCAGAGGGGCAATTTTTTCACTCAAAGGGTGGTGAGTGTCTGGAACGAGCTGCCAGAGGCAGTAGTAGAGGCGGGTACAATTTTGTCTTTTAAAAAGCATTTGGACAGTTACATGGGTAAGATGGGTATAGAGGGATATGGGCCAAGTGCAGGCAATTGGGACTAGCTTAGTGGTATAAACTGGGCGACATGGACATGTTGGGCCGAAGGGCCTGTTTCCATGTTGTAACTTCTATGATTCTATGATTCTATGATTCTATGTGTGGTTATAATCCCAAAGCAAAGAAGCCAAGATGAGTATTATTGAGTATGTAGGGAACTTGTTAATAAATACCAACAATAAACTTCAGACACTCTCGTAGACGAATGGAATTTGCCAAATATGTAGCCCTGGAGTGAAATACGCCCAAATGCTTTAAAGACTCCAACAAGGCTTTTTATCAGGACAAGTTCAGTGTATGATGTCATTGCTCCAGCCACCTGACCCAGATAGTGAATGTAACTAAATTAACTAACAATTCATGATTTTGTTTTACATTCTCGTGTGCTGGGAATCTTGAATAGAATGGAAAAAAATAATAACAGCAATGAAAAAATAAAATGCACAATGAGGATCCCAGTTATGAAAAATAAACCATTTCTGATATCAGGTGACGCTTTGCATGTCGTGCTCATGGGATATGCATCCGCTCGATTTCTTTTATCATGAACTATGGCTCCCGTCCTGTGTATACTACCTATTTTGAACTGAGTTGATATGTACTCTCGACACTTCATTGCTGAGACAGGGAGGCAGCAGCAAGCCCTGTAATGGCTGAACAATCGATCACTGTTTCTCTTCTTTATTCCAGTTGCCACCATTAGTTTTTATTGACTCTCACATTCTATCAATAGCAGCCCTCTAAAGGAGCCCTTTGTATTTATGAACCTTTCTGTCCTGTGTGGCTATCGCACTCTATCATCCGAATGGCCTTTCCGGCCCGAGATGGACGGCCACTCTGTCACTGCTTTCAATTCAGGCTTTAAAACCAATTACTTTCTTATTAAAACTGGTGTGGGTCCTACAGGCAGGGCTGAGTCAGGAGCACAGACCCCTGATGGCAAGCATCTGTCACCCAGGGAACGAGATAAGTCGTTCGATGTGTCAGGGTTAATAGAAATTTAGTGCCCGAGGCCATGTCCAGACAAAGGGACTGTTGTGACTGCACTATCAGTGTGAGCGATTTATACACATTCCATACTAGTACTTCTACAGCACCAAACAGTAGAAGCCTCCCTCAATACTAACATTGTGTGAGAATGGGTGTGTAGAATGGACATTACGTATTAATTTTAATAAACAATTTACTAGACATCATTCAGATATTAACAGCTGTTTTGAGGAATGTATAATTTAACAGATTTTTGTTCAATAAATGAAGTATAGAGATGGTTGCTTGTCATTATGTTCAAAGCTTCATGGTTTGATTTTGAATGGGTGCTCAAAAATATTGTTGATGTTACTTTTAAAAATCTATCATTTTGCCGCCTCCCCTTCTCCCGAATTTCTAAATCAAATGTTCAGTATTTTCATCGTATTTAAAGGAGCAATTACATCGCACAGGCATTGGAAGATGGGGAAGGGAAAGTTGGATAATGTTGATAACAGCTTAAGTAATTATAGCTGTGACATTATTACCTCAGTAAAATCAAAAATGGTTGCAGAAACACAAGTTCACCATAGGTTTCACAATAAAGATGACTTTGTACATTTTCTAGGGTGTGTTCTTCATTTAAAAACTTAGTGGAACTATCTAGGATACAAACTATCCTACAGCTATCGTCAATACCACTCGATCATTGCCAGATAGGGGTGTAATACAGTGGAATATGCTTTATTGTAAAATTGAAACTGTCTGTAAACAATAATCATAATTATATTTACATAATTACACAACAGCTAAAATGTAGTGACCAATTACAAACTTTGTGTTAGCCATTGGGTATTTGGTTATTTAAACAAAGTTGGATGGAGTCAGACAGTAAGCTGGGGTTCAGATCACAAAGTCTCTACTTTCACATCACTGGATTCAAAGCTAGTCCAAGTAGATAGGATGAAGGCCCTTTTACCTTGAAGAAGCGAACTATGTTGGAGCATCGTCTTTTCTACTCTCAGACCTAGACAGGTGGATTGAAACAGTCCTCTATCTCAAAACCATTAAAGAGCTGAAGTGAAATGAATCTGGGGCTTTTCAACCCAGTTCCTACTGTACTCGAACTCTGCAGTTGTGGCACAGCTTTCAGAATTGCCGTCCAGAGAAACCATGTTTGGGAACTGGGAAAGTCACATTTGTAAATTTTGGGATACACATTTTTATTTACTTTTATATATATGTTTTTTCCCCCTCCAATATTTTCTACAAGATATTTTTTTCCTCACAGCCATTATGAATATCACTAGTCTGAGAGGCATTGCATTTATTATGTAAAAGCCCAACTATGATAGTTCCCCACCCCTTCCTACATCAGCACAACTAAAAGCTCCATCAAATGCCCTGGGCACTGTCGATATATGGTTAAAGTTTCCCAATATGAAAAGGATCAGCTCAACTACAGTCCTCGTACTTGAACCTAAACTCTCAGCAAATGCTCAATTCTCTGAGCTACCGACACGGTTGTTTTAAAAGAGCAGAACTCAACAATATTATCATTAGATTTTTAATTTCTTTACAAGAAGTCAGCCTCAGGTAAAGAAACAAAAAAAATCCAATTAAAATGCTGCGCAGGAGTGGTGCTTTGGTGAAAATAGCAATACTGTTAGTTTGATAAATTCCAGAAGAACAGATCAAAGCCACTACATCAAAGCCCTTCGATCTGAACTATTCCTGTGTAGAAAATAGTAAACAAAAGCAAACTTCAAAGCTATGTTTGCCGGAGCTGCTGCTCTTTACTGTACATAGATTGGTTCAAACGAACTTGTTTTGTTCATGACGTTCCTGGTCTGTTTTTTTTTAAGTGTTTTCATTTAGTTTTGAATTATCCTCTTTGTTGTTTCTTTTCTCGCGCTCATCAAGGTAAGGGACGTTTTAGTACTAGGGAATGGGACACTTTCCATTTCAGGCGCCAGTGTCAGCATCAAGCAATCCCAGGTTAGGTGCAGCAGAGCTAGATGCAGAGTAAAGCTCTCTCTACTCTGTCCAAACCTGGGAGAGCACCAATGTGGCACTTGTTTCTATTTCCCACACCAATTATCCCATCCTTTGGTCTGTCTGAATAAGTAACACTGCCACTTAGTGCCAAATTAGAGACAGTTTTATGCTATAGGCCCATGCCTATTAGAAACTGTATTGGGACTGCCCAAACCTATTTCACATAGGACCCCTACAGCCAGTTGAGACTTTCATCCCTCCAGTCTAGTCTGGCTTTGAACCCAGGTCCCAAAGACTTGTGTCTAGCCCCCGTGCCTTCATTGAAAAACTAAATAATCCCTTTAGCCCACTGTCTTTCCGTTACTAAATCCCTGAATTATCCTCTTTATATGTGAGTTGTGTCTTCTCATAAACAGAGACTGTGGGACTCCAATGCTTCATGCACAGAAAAGTAGCTCCATATCTGGAATCATCAGGTGTATACTTGTATATTGCCCATGTGCACTTTAGGGCACCAAGTCTGGAATCAATTCAGCTCAAATGTTTAGACTGGTTTGATTCAGATGTGGAATGAACCTAATGAGACAGGTGATGTATTAACTTAGAATACTGACTACAGATTTAGTAACAGAACGCCAGTGGGCTGAAGGGACTATTCTGTTTTCCAATGAAGGCAGTTAAAATTGATGAAAGAATACTGCAATAATGGTCACTGTAATGTCACAAATGACCCAGAGGAAGTTAAGAGCTGTATAAATAGTTTTGTAAATAAGTTAAAGTACACTGAAGAAGAAGAAATGGAACATCTTCTTGCACAGATATGAAAAAAATGAGAAAAGACCCGATTTTCAACTCATGGCTGCCTGTTCTTCAGGCACAAAACAGACGGCCATGAGATTGAATCCATGCCCTCTGGTATTAAAACTTGCGATCATATTGAATATCATTCTGGGATCCAGTTTATCTATTCCTTTGATGGACTTAAATACTTCAATGAAGTCACCTCTAAGCTTCCTTTTTTCCAATGTAAACATCTCTAGTACCCTTAGTCTTTACTTAGAATTCAGATGGCCAATTCCATTTATCAGCTTAGTTGCCCTTTTTATGCCCTCTATGATCAGGATGTCTTCCCTGTCTATGCAGCCCAGAAGTACACACAATACTCAAGGGGAGGCCAGGTTACTGCTTTATACAAACAAATAATTGTTTCTTGAGACTTATGCCCTATCCCTTGACTTATATATCCAAGTATCCACTTTGCCTTTTTCTCCACTGGTTGTATCCTTTCTGTGGCTTCATGACTTTGCATTTCTCTACATTAAACAATATTTCCCACATTTTGGCCCAATCCTCAACCTGTCCAGATTCCTCAGCGACTTGTTCACTTGTTCTGTGTTATTTACAACCCTTCCCAATTTGGTGTGATCAGCAAACTTTGAGAGCTTTATTGCCATCCCTTCTTCCAAATCACTAATATACATCAAGAACAATAATAATTCCAGCTAGTCACCTCTTTTCACATAGATTCTGCTTCAAGATGCAATTGAGTAATAAGAGTTATATATGTGCTGTCTTGTCAAACTGAAAACAAGCTAATTGACCGAGACCTTTGCTCTTATCCTTTAATCATTCAAATGATTCTCAATTTGCCAAGCCAGTACATATGTGTCCATTATTTCTAAATTCATTGTGACACATAATCCACCCCATTTACAGTTAAATCTTCTAACCAAATCATTGTCAATTTGACTTCCATCATGAACCTCAACGTACACTGGAGCTGTAACGTTGCAGGACACCTAGCCAAATATAAAAATAACCAATCAGATTTCAAGAAGAGCAGTTCTCTTTTATATTTTTTAAATTGACCGGTTCAAGCTAGTCACATGACCTGGCATCCATGAGCAATTGTTGTCAATTGGCTGCCGTCAGTCATTCAAGTATCTGAACCACATCCGACCTCAGAAATCACTCGTTCCGGCTCGTCATCTGATTTTAATGAAACCGGAATGAACCAAAGCTCCGAGGAATTAAAGTAAACAGACATTTAACCTCTGACCTTCACTGCTTACCATCTGAGTTCAAAACAGTGTCATTCAGTCGCATCCAGTTTGGCATTTCTTATAAGTGTAAACACAGTCTGTAAATCATTTCAATTCATGGGAATCAGCTGTATCAGCCAGTGGCATAATGAAACGTAGCATTAGGGAAAGGAGCTCGCATCATTACACCCAAACCTCGGAAACAAAAAAAAAATCTATTCCACTTCATTCACTTTAAGAGGAAATAGACCACTTTGATACAACACATTCTCATAATAGAAATGACTAGAAATGTTTTCTGAGCAGATTTCCACATTACTGTTTGATCATGCAACATTTTAAAAGGTAATGGTGATGTTTATTTACATGTAAGAAAATAAAGTGCATAATAGACATTGCAGCATCTTGTTTTGTAGCCTGGTTTGTGAAAGTTATCATTAATAGCCCACATCTTGTGTGACAATCATAGTTGCTCTGGGATTTTGATTTTATTGAGATTTTTCATTACATCTTCTAGGCTACAAGGACAATCCCAGGAACACTTATATCTACTGGACATTATACGAAGCGTAATTGGATCCATCTGTACCGAAAATCAGTTCAAAATACAGAATAAAAAAATGGTGACTAATAAAGAACATTCATGCATGCATTGTATTTTCAAAGCTAATTAAAGTCTTTTATATCTTACAGTACAGTGAGTGCCAAAGAAAAAGGACTTTTATTGCTCACTGCAGAGTCCCAATTTCTGTTTAGGATGAAAGGTTTGTTGTGGGAAATAAAATGTTGTTAACTGAAATTTAGCAGTGTGCTTACTCTTAAACAGTAACTGGCTCCTCACTACAAGACAGCTCAGTAGCTGCAACACTACACAATTGGGTTATTGAGTTGGAATCAGACTCTTAACTGGTACTTGGACTGAGGCTCAAGGCACAAGGCTCAAGATTTTTTTATTTTCAGCCAGGTTACATGAGGGAAGGTTTTCTTCAGCAAACTATCCCTTGCCTCCACTGATGCTCAGTCCAGTCCGTGGTGGGATGATGAAGGAATGCCTCTGATCATATCTATTTAGCTATTCGCAAGCCCTCTTGACTAAGGATAATCGTGTAGATGTGGGGAGCAGAACGATAGGCATTACAAAAAGGAATTTGCAAAAAAAGGGATGTAACCAAATGTTGGGAAAAACAGATGTATACAGGAATTGAATTTCCATTAGGTTCCCTACACTATTTCCATTTTACCTATTGTAATGCTTTTTGTTACACAACCTGATAACTTCATGGTTCAATTAATGTCCCACATTTAGCTGAAACATGGTAGTTATTATTGCGGCTGATTTTCTTTTTATAATTGAAGCTTCTTTACCCAGGATAACAATGTTGGCGATGATAATGCTAAACAAGACATTCTCCTCTATGCTCCCTCTAATACATTTTAAGCATCCTCAGGCAAGGTCAGCAAGCAGTAGATTCATCCTTAACCTCAGAAAACTACTCCTTAGTTTGACCTTAATTCAACAAAGTGACATTTCTATTTCCAATAATATTTGAATGAATTTGCCCAATTAGTGCCAAATTCTAGACAGTTTTCAAGTTATGGACTTGAACTACAAAAAATTGTTCAGGTTTTAAGAGGAAGTTCTCTAATCCTGCATCACTAAATTTCTAGCCATATAAATTTTGATATACTTATAAATTTATTTTATACTTTGAAGGTATGATCAAATAGCAGCAAGGTACGAGGGAACTGAGGACAGGCTGGTTTTTTCAGGGACTCAGGCTAAAATAATGTCCTTCAATTGGCCAACTTATCCTAAATTCCCCATGTACAATACATCTGTTCATGTGTTACTGTTTAAATATCTAATCATAGTTATGTTCCCCAGCAGCAATGCATACTCTTCAAGTCAAAATCATTTCTCATCCATGTGGTAGTCTGTGCAAGAACTAAGTGTAAAACAAACACAGATTAATTAACTCTTTTACCAAATACATTTTTCATTTACTTTCCTTTTGTAAATTTATTTCCTTTCATCAAAGTTAAACTCCCACACATAATATTCCCTTCCTCATTCAGATGGGCAAGACAGCATAGAGCATGATTTTATTCATGGGCATGTGGATGTCTCGCCTTGGTTGATCCACCAGCTGATGTACTTCAGTGAAACTGCTCTAATACCCGCCGACATCATTGACTGAAGATAGTTGCTTGCTGATGTAATTTGGGTTTCCGCCATGTTGTGTTCTTCAGTGTTATAAGTAACCCTTCCAAAACATTATGTCTCATTGTCACAGGTCATCCTCAGCGTTCCTTCTCAGTTTAAATCCAGCCCGATTCAGTTGAGGAAGGCCTAAGGCAATTAGTCAAAATTTCCTAGGAGAACTTCCTCACCGCACTGATACATATTACATATATATGTATAAACATAGGGATTGGTTCTGTAGTTAGTTCTGTATTAATACACAATATAACGCCACAATTGTGATTTGGAATTTGTTGTCAATGCTCGTATTTTTTACTCTTACCTCTATATTTTGGTGAAAAGCAGAATGTCTCACTGACCTTCCTTTCATCTGCATCAGCCTGTCTCGATTAAAGTTGCAGAAAATTTGCAGCGATACGAGAGCCTGTGATGCGTTTGAAGGCTCCAGGCTTGCTGGGCATTTACTGCAGCTTTAATCCTTTGAGTACCGAGAGACTTTCACAGCTTTTAAAATACATACGACTTTTCTTTCAAGCATTATCTGTATAACTGGTCCTTTGTATTTTTCTGTTGTAAAATATTATAAATATAGGTGGAGGAAGTCCCAGATCATAATAATTTTGGAATAAACTAGCACACTGTAATCTGGTTATTGTTTTGATTTTAGCGACAAAGAAACCAACATATTTTGCAGTCCTTAAGGAGTTAATCTGCCAAAACAGAGGCTAGATCACAGAAACAAGTTCATCAAAGAGCAGAAAATAAAATACATGCGATAAGAAACTTTAAAAATATGTCAATCTTTTGTGGGTTGTGTATCTCACAGTTCTTTTCAGGGTTTTAAGAGACAAGTAGATAGTCATTTATTGAACAATTAATCTCATTCTGTACTTAACTGCCTATGTTCTTGGCATCCATCTAACAGTATTTTCATATCAGTGTGCTTGCATTTTGTATTTTACTATTTGTTTTGCTATGATTTGTAGTTTAAATAAACACTGTCTGTTCCGTGACTATCAATATATCAGAATAATAAAATAGAAATCATTCATCTTGCACAAATATTGCTCTGAGGAAAGATCTTTAGTTTTTAAATTGATATATATATTTATTTCTACCTTCTTTAATAAAAATACACGAAAGTATGAAACGGGAAGAAGCCACTTGTCCCATTCAACCAACTCCTTCCAATTGCCCTGTAGAACATAAACCATGTTTCCTATATTACAACAGTGGCTACACCGCAAAAGTACTTTATTGGCTGTAAAGTGCTTTGGGCCATCCTGAGTCATGATGGTGCTATATAATTGCGACTTTTTTCAATATACGCTGTCCCCAATTTATTAAATCTCGTAAGGGAGTCAATGATCACTAGGACAACTTCCAAGAAGATAAAGTTGTGAAACTTCCATCATGAAGCTTCTCCAGGAAGGGAAAATTGTCCAATGGAGCACCCCAATTTGGCTTGGTAAACCTCTTATTGCTCAACATGTCCTGGAGTTAATTATCTACCCATTGTTTTGGTTGGAAACAATGAGTAGTGCAAGGAGACCCTTTAAAAATGGAGGATTCAATTTTCTTTAAATGGCACTATTTCTCAAAATAGTGAATATGTTTATACACAAAGTCAAACTTTAAGACTACAAATTAAATGATTATATCAATATTACAAAATAAAAAATTCACAAAATATAAAACTAAAGTGTCATTAAAGTAAAAACTAGAATGGACATTTGTTGTGAAATATGTGATGTTTTAATGGCGGTGTATTCCATCAGTGTTGGGTTGATAGTGGATGTGTTATGGTAAGCTAATAAAATTATTTGTACCTGATTTGTAGAGCCTTGCAAGGATGCCACTTTAGTTGGATGGTGAATTACAGAGAGACTCACTATCCAACGTACGCTAATAATACCAATAATACTTTAATGTGGTAATCTGAAGGTTTTTTTTTCCTTTCTCCCAGTTTTTAAGTTGATCATTTTACACACTATTTCCTCAACCAAGAGGGAAGAAACATTACCTGTGCCAATGCTACTCTATAATCAGCTGCCTGGAGGTTCATGAGGGAATCCAAGTTTGACTCGTCTTTTGGTGTTTTTTTTCACTTTTCTCAACTTTGGGAGCCACCTGGGCTTCGTACTTACCCAGAAAATTGATCCAACTGAGACTGAGAACCCCCTATGTGGGAAACAGGGGACACAGCCCATAGCCATGTCGTCCATGCATTATGCATTAGGGCACCAATCCACTCTACCACCTAGCCTGGGCCAGATCTAGGCTTAACAGAGACATCTTTCAATTTTCATTTGTTACGTTTTTATTTAACAACACTGCTTTTGCTTTTTGCTTTTATGGGAGGTCAGAAAAGTAAATGTGTGTTACCCTAAAGTAGGAGATCAGCAGGTGATAGTGGGGGAGGGAAGTCCATAATAGAATAATCATACATGGACTCCAAATGGAGCAGGCTTGATTGAATGAATAGCCTTTGCTCACTTTGGATTTTCTTGCATTCTAATAAAGGAGGAGCAACATTCATTATTAAATGTCTACTTGGCCTTTTACTTTTGCGCACTTTTAGATAAACACTTTGTCAGTACTGATTACAGAATACTGGTGATTTAGGTGGATGCCTATGGAAATTAAGCCTCTGTTTAGCAAATTATGGAGAAAAACTTCAGCCTGAGAATGACGCCTCAAAAATGAAAGCAACATCTTGTATCCTGAGATGATTTGCAATCCAAGACATCTGCCCGTGCAGGGAGGTGAATTTTCTTATTGGAGAGGTGATACCCCAAATTGGGGAGTTGGAGGCTCTGTCTATTTCATTTTATTTACCTTGTATCAGCCAATCTATGGGAAAACCACAGAGAATTTTGTGGCCTATGATGAAATGTGCTCTGAAGAGATAGGTTTCTTTCCTGTATTTTCTGAAACACTACATGAAAATCTTTTTTAAATCATTTCATCGATGTTGGTTATACAGAATGCTGGCTTAGGTACTTGCATCACAATTCAATGGCTGTGGCTAGAAGTCCAAGCCAGAGTTTCTATTAATTTACTTAAGAACATAAGAAATGGGAGCAGGAGTTGGCCATACGGCCCCTCGAGCCTGCTCCGCCATTCAATAAAATCATGGCTGATTTTTTACCTCAACTTCACTTTCTCACCCGATTCCTATATCCCTTGATTCCCTTAGAGTCCAAAAATCTATCGATCTCAGCCTTGGAAATACTCAACAACTACCCTCTGGGGTAGAGAATTCCAAAGATTTACATTTAAAACCATGAGTTTTGAGATCAGAAAAAAAGAGACAGATAAACAACCAAGAAAAACAATGATAGAAATAATCAGAAGTAAGAGAATCGAAAGAAAATTACTGCAGATGCTGGAAATTAAAAATAAAGAGCTTTGCTAAGAAAAATGAACCAACGCCATGGACCAGGATGGGTGCATAGAGTTATACAGCACGGATAGAGGCCCTTCGGCCCATCGTGTCCGCGCCGGCCATCAAGCCCTGTGCATGTTCAAGACTTGTTCCTGCACAGCTATATCGAGCAGTGGGACAGTGATTGGAGATGGGAGGGAAAATGGGAAGGGGAGCAGTCCATGACATAGACAATTTCAAAATTCAGTGTTACTCCAGAAATATGATAATTTGCCTCAGTTTTTAACTATATTGCTAAGAGAAGACCTTTGCAGATTTGGAACTCGTCACTCAAGGGCAAGTAAAAATTAAGGACGTTGGCCCCCTGGGAATACCTATTCTTCTGATGAGCATGGAATGATATCGGGATTCATGTCTTGGGAATGTCAGGGGGCTCTTTTTCTTCAATCTGGATTGGATTCAAAACCCAAGTCCCAGAGGTGAAAGGACAATGAAACTGCTTCTGACCTTACCCCTGCTGTGTGATGCAGTGCAGGAGCACTCCTTCAGGACATGGAGGGTCACAGACTGTTTTCCGGTTGTGGCTCAAACTTTATTTGAACCTTGTGTTGGACATCTGCTGTTTTTTATGAATTCTGACAGGAAATAAGCTTGCATTTTACTTAAAAATAAAAAAGGACAACAGCAATAAAATCCAGAATCATACATATTGTTCAATCATTCATTATAAAAAAAGAACATCTGCAGCCAGTTGCCAAGGTAACCCTGAGATGACAGATCTGCCCAAGGCTGTATTCTTCAACCAACGCCATCCTCCGATACTTTTCTGACTGTTGGCACAGAGCATATACCGATGTGAGCACCTCTGCCATTGTCATAATACAAAATATTCAAGCTTCCTTGTAATGTCTCATATTTCCTCCATCTGTCTAAATCACTAATTGTTTCCATACCGCACGAAAGCTTACTAATGTGTTGGAAAAAACTGTTCGTTTATCGTTTCCCCAGATGCATGCAAATATGAGATGAGCAAAGACTAGAGTCAAGTGAGAACAACATGTCATTGGGTGACTGCTGGTGTTAGTGGAGTTAATGGATTTTCAATTATCTCCAAATGTAAACTTGACAACAATATTTACAAGTGACAACCAGTTCAATCATCACTTAGAATTGTACCCAGATATGCAGGGGCTCTTTCTCACAACATATCCTTGCAATGTATCGTCTGTCAAAATCCAATCAGATTAAAGCAACCACTGGATCAGAGTAATAGCTACTACAACTATTAGTTACTGTTTAGCGTTTTAGCAGCTATAAGTAGTGCAGGACCCAACCGGGCCTCTATTGTAAATGAAAGCAACAAACTCATGGGAACAAATGGAAGGACAACAGTAGATTTTTATTCACAATGGTTTACTACCCAATTATAACCAGACCCTCCATAACAATTGAAGGATATAGAATGACTGCAGTACATTCAATGGAAAAGGAGAGATGTACAACTCGCAAACTTTCAAAATAAAATACTTATTCATTCCCAGCTTCACTGTGAAATGGACAAGCGCCCAATTATTGCCATGCCTGAACCTGTAACAGATTGTCATTCCTCCATGTAGTATTGTACAATGGAACAATGCATAGTTAGCTTGCAGGATCACATTCCAAATGGATTGAAATTGATTTGCTTCCAATTTCCTGTCAGAACTGAACGTTATCCACAATGTTCTATTGATAAGAATGCAGACTGTGCCTTAATCAGGACAGGCGCAGTCAATTTCCCATGATTTCAATGAGACAAATCTCAAACTCCTCTGATGGTCGTATAAATCAATGGATAAACAATACATTTGAAGCTGGGTGGCACAATGTGCCAGCCCCTCCCCTCACCTTCCGCAACCCTCACCGTCCATCGGACAAAAATACACAAAAATATTTTTTTTAGGAAGAAGGCCAAAAACTATTAAAAATTGTTGAGGCCTGGAAATTGCTTGTAAAATAATGGCAAGGCTAACAGGCCTTACTGTTATTTCAGGGATAATGGAAGAGCAAGTTCTGGAGAGCACACATGTGCAGTCAAAAGGGGAAATCTTGAAATTGCTCTACCTGAGTCCTTGCTTCTCTGAAAGCTTCGTGGTAAAGAGATCTAGCCGGCTGGAATCAATGGACCAGTGCAAACTTGCTCTCCTGCCCAGCTGGAAACTAACTAATCTCTCCAGAAAAAAGATACGCTGAGTTATATCAGGTCTAAACTAACTTTTAACACCATAGTAAGTATTAATGACTGTCAATCAACCTCTCCGGCACTGAAAATTAACTTTTAAAAATGTGTAGTCTCATTCTACCCGATATTAATTGCTGTTGCACATTTTTTAAAAAGTTTAAAATTTTTATTTTTTTACTTCTTCTTTCTCTCTTTTATCCCTGTCTTTTACCCCCTCTTTATTTTGCTTTCTCTAACTGATTTTATATTGAATTTACTGCTGTAGTTTTCACTTCCTGGTTCTGACTGCACGGCTTGTCAAGGATGCTTCAAGTTGAGGGGATAGAGAGATCCTGTCCCTGCTCTCACAGCTCACAGAAGCCTGGGAAAGAACGCTGCACTTTTGCAGCTCCCCATTGAAGCCCGTGAATTTATACCACTGGGCGAGTTTCACTGGTGAATCACTGGGTGAGTTTATAACTAACAAGCGGTGGGCAATGTTTGTTCTCCGCTCTGAAAAAACTTGGACTCAGTTAGAAGAGAAACTGCTGTTTCATAATTCATCTGTATTAAAACAAAAATTATGTCTTCTATCCCATTTTCAGCCGAATCCCTTATTTATTTCAGAGATTCATCTGATTCAGGTAGGTTAAAATTTTTGAGTCAATTTGATTCATGGTTATCTTTTTTTCCACAAACTATTTTGTTTTGAATTTTTATTTTGAATAGCGGGTGGAAGTGTTTGTGTTGAAAAACTGTAACCTATCAGGAAAGATTGAATAGGCTGGGGCTCTTTTTCTCCAGAAGAGAAGACTGAGGGGTGACCTGATTGAAGTCTTTAAGATTATGGAAGGGTTTGATGGGGTAGGCGTAGACAGGATGTTTCCACTTGCGGAGTAGACCAGAACTAGGGGCCATGAATGTAAGATAATCACTAACAAATCCAATAGGGAATTCAGGAGAAACTTCTTCACCCAGAGAGTGGTAAGAATATGGAACTCGCTACCACAAGGAGTAGCTGAGGCGACTAGCATAGATACATTTAAGGGGGAGCTAGATAAACACATGAGGGAGAAGGGAATAGAAGGATATGTTGATAGGGTTAGATGAAGAAGGGTGGGAGGAGGCTCGTGTGGAGCATAAACACCCATGGACTTGTTGGGCCAAATGGCCCGTTTCTATGCTGTACATTCTTTGTAATTCTTTGTAAGGATTCTGGGTGCCATCAGAACTCATGAGAGCAAAGCTCAAACAGTTTCTAGAATCAACCATTTTCTTTTTCCCACGTACATTGTGATTGTACTTCACTCATCTGGGCTGTGAGATGAATTTTCTGCCATGTTACACAGAATGGTTGTTTATCTGAATGAATGACCTCTTTTTTAATATCATGTGAAAAGAACATGCTAGAACAAAGTTACAATAAATCAGATATGGAGGAGAGAGGACATTGCTGTAAACAACACTCTGTTTTTAATAATTTTTTGATATACTGTACACAGATGTTACTGCATTGTGTGGGATTTTGGGGAAATTAGATGGATCATTGACCATGCAGAGTTTAGTGATAAAATCCCCAATCAATTTGCTTCAGCAAACCAACAATCTTTTGTAATGTAAACAAAGTAATGAATAACTGATAAAAAATGCTTTCATGAATTATGTGATTTTGTATTATTCATTTGCTTATGTCACAAATGACTGTTGCAACAGGTACCCATTGATATCACACAGCCCATTGGAAAATAACAAAACTCACAGCGCTCTGAAGAACTCACTAGCATTTTAAAATGTTCACCACACACAGCTTAACCCTAGTGCACCATGTACAGCATTACCAGTGTAAATCTACAGGAATCGGCACCAGGACATTTGCAAGATGCACAGAAAAGGATGATAACTCACTGAGAACTACAACTGCATGACTAGAATAGGATTATAGTAATGCCTTATGACAGGGAGAGGAGGCAATACCGAAAACTTTCATCAATGTTAATGTTGTCAGCTTTCCTATGAGTCAGAAGGATATGGGTTCAAGCACCACTATAGGACCTGAAGACGTAATCTGGATTAACACACCAGAGCAGTATAGAGGGGATGCTGGATTATCAGAGGCACCATGGTTCAGATGAGACATTAACCCAAGGCCCCATCTGATCTTACTCTATATTGAAGTCATGATGTGGAGATGCCGGTGATGGACTGGGGTTGACAATTGTAAACAATTTTACAACACCAAGTTATAGTCCAACAAATTTATTTTTAATTCCACAAGCTTTCGGAGGCTTCCTCCTTCGTCAGGTGAACGGTATGAAGTCAATGGTGAAAATCAGGTCTTATATATTAGAAGAGTAGAATTATCAATAGAACCTGCCATAAAGAGCCTGCATTTGTTGCTTCTGTAATATCCAGGCTAACAGGACTAACTCTTTTTTTACAAAAACAATTTAGTGGTGTCTAAATTAGGGCAGTTTGAAACTTTGTTGTGGTGTCACTCAATTTTTTTCTGTCTTGTTGATCCAACAAATGCTTGTATTGTGTTGGCACCATTCAAAAATTCTTCCAAAAATATAGAATAGGCACGTAACATCCCGAGAAACATTTTGGGGGTGAAATTCATCTTGGATGGCAGCACAAAATGAGTGCTATCGAATTGGCCACCCGTTTTACATTCAAGTGCAAACAAAAATCGGGCGGAGTGTAAAACGGGCGACCGATTTACTACCGTCCAAGACCAATTTCACCCCCCTGATGTCAAGAGGAGCAAGTCTGTTGCCAAGAGATTTGTTTACAATTACACTAAATTATTTGTCCTCACTCAGATCTGTTCAGAAAGCAGCACTTTCCCTCCCTCTGAGATGTTTAAAGTTATGATACTCAGCCAATAGATTATGCTCCACATGGAAACTCGTGGGATTTGCTGTGGGATTACGCGCAGTACCAAACCAATTACCCTAACAATGACCAATTTACAGCAATAGGACTGAATTGTCTCCCAGTGAGAGCTCCATCACTGAGACTGGGTTTTGTGGTATCGTCCAATACATCAAGCAGATATGGTAGTCTCGTGGTTATGTTACTGGGTTAGTAATCCATGAGACTGTTTGTTTAAATCCCACCATTGCATTTTAAGAATTTGAATTCAGTTTAAAAAAATCTGGAAATAAAAAGACAATAGAAGTGAAAAAGTGGCCATAAAGCTGTCAGATTGATGTAAAAACCCAAATGGTTCACTAATGTCCTTTAGGAAAGGAAGCCTACTGTCCTCACCTTGTCTGGCTTAATTGTGACTCCAGTCCCAAGCCAATGTGGCTGATTCTTGCCTGCCCTCTGAAGTGAACTAACAAGCCACTAAGGGTAACTAGGGATGGGCAATAAATGCAGGCAATGCTCACATCCCAAGAATGATTAAAAAAATCCTTATGATACCACAGGGAGGTATGAAGTGACATTATAAACATACAGATCTGGAGATTGTCAAACCACTTAGGTTTATCTTCTTCCTCGTTGCAAATCTAATAGTTGTGCATGTGAGCTGGGCAGTAAATGAGGGCAGCAGCTTCGACCAGATGTGGAAGGAAGTAGTTAACACAGATTTTTTTGTGTATGCTGCTAACATATTCATTAGTGATGGGGTTTTTATTAAAAAGCTGCTTCTTGCTGCTGGTAATTTACTCACTTATCCTGATGCATATTCAGTGCAACATAGCAAATATTATTTACATTTCCTGTGTTTTAATTAGCTGCATATAACCGTGTGTTTATCGGTTATTTTCCTGTGTGTCTGCAGTACCTTCACCTCCCCAGACAAATTGGCTTGGTTAGAAAGGCACAATTCCTCACTTGTGCAATTATATTTCATCCATGCAGATGTGCAGATCGAGTTGGGAATGTCTCTGGATTTTCTGCTTAAATTCACTTCACTTCAGGTCTTTACCATCAAAGACTGGTTGTTTTTCGCTTTCTTGGCACTACGTTTAAATCTGGGACATTGCAGTGAAAGGACGCTGTTCTTATATCTTACAGCGTCAATCCCCTTCAGAAAGAGATCTTTGCCTGGGCTACAATCTGAAACGACAGTATTCGAACACAATACATTCTTAATTCATAAGAGCTGCCAACATTCCCACTGTCCAGGCTGAATTTATACCAGTTCATACGGGGTGAAAGGATTGTGTTTTAATGTACTCTACCAGCTTGTCTCAATTACAGTAGGAGACATTATAATTGTTTATGCTGGATTTAATCCCATTTTAGAAGAGGAATACACATGTCTGAGTGTAATGGCTGCAACTTTCTTCTCTTATAAAAAAAGTCAATTGAGACACAAGTTGAGCCAAATAGATTCAGTATTAATACAAATGCCTTTGGAGGCCTAATTGGCAACTAGGCCTAGGATTAGATTTTTGGTTCTAATTTATTGAGTATTTTAATATAAACTATTTATGTGCATGATCAAAATTACATTCAACTGGTGTCAGGTTATGGTCTTACATGGTACTTGGTTTTCATTCAGATGATTTTACCATGATCCAGTGACTAGTTTGCACAAATACATTACGATAAATATTAGCTTGTGAAACCAAATTTGATTTTTAATGATAATAGATTTTTAAAATGTTACCAAACTTTTAGATTTAAATATAGCTTACAAATGATTTTAAAGAAATTATGTTGTTCAAAAGATGAAGTCAAGTGATTAGTTGGTGCTTGCAATGTAAAATAATCATTCATATATTCTTTAATATGCCAGAATTATAAGGGATGCTTCCCTCCACTAGTCTAAAATATGGTACACATTCCAGTATGACAGAACCATAGAGATCTTCTTTGCAGTAGGACATGGCAAAATATGATTATGTGTCTAGTCTATATTGTTCTTCAGATTTGTTCCTATTTTTCAATTCATTTCAATACTAGCCCTTCTCCACAAATGTATGGAATCTTACAACACCAGGTTATAGTCCAACTGTTTTATTTGAAAATCACAAGCTTTCGGAGGCTTTCTCCTTCGTCAGGTGAGTCTTCCTCACCTTCCTCCCTCACCTGACGAAGGAGAAAGCCTCCGAAAGCTTGTGATTTTCAAATAAAACAGTTGGACTATAACCTGGTGTTGTAAGATTCCTTACATTTGTCAACCCCAGTCCATCACCGGCATCTCCACATCTTCTCCACAAATGCCATGATACCGATAGACATGGGGGGATGTTTGAAATGGGATATGGGAATATTTCAGTTTTCCTTCCCCATTGAGGCGGAACATTCCACTGTAATGAGCTATCCCAACTGGAGGTCCAGTCAAGAAGTGAGAAAGCTCATCCCAACCATGCCAAATGGATTTGATCGTCCGGGAACCCTGGAGCCAGAACCTAACACCATCTGGGATAGGATTGCTCCTGCATCTATCATGCTTGAACATTTTTGAGACTTTAGTAAATGTGAATCTTTAAAGATATAACACTACAACAGTAATCACTTATGTGGATTCATAAGTGAATGATCTACAAATGGTTTAATTAAAAGAAATCTCATTGTCCAGACATGCTAAGTTCTGAAAATGTAGCTTAAATTCTGTAATGATGGTTAACTGGGAACAGTCTGCACTTCAGCAGGCTCTATATTTGCTGCAGTGTAACTTTTACAATAGATGTCTTTTACTTTAAAAGTTTCGAAGAGCAGATGCAATTGGTGACGCTTAACCGTATGAAAGTCTTCCTTCAATTGGACCTTATTGAAAGGACAATCACTGTTAATGGCAGCTTTTGTCCATAACAAACTGAACCAACTTGGTATTAGAACCTACAGAGAACTCATGAAAATTATTTGGACATAGAACATGCACGGCGTACAAACAGGAACCCATTTAATTTTTATCCTTCAGCATTGAAATGGGGTATGGTGGAATATTTCAGCATTTTATTGTTCCGTTGTATCAATTTGTTTCTTCTCATTTAGCCTTAATAGTGATTTTTGCCCCTATTTTATATGTGAGTACACATTTGAAATAGTCAACAATATTCTAAAGGTTTGGATAATCGTTCTAAAACATAAGAAGGAGGAGGAGAATCCTGAGCTGGAAATGGTTATGGATTCTCAGTCACAAAGAAGTCCATTGCTCTTGTTTCCTAGCCTCCCCTTCCTCCCCCCACGAAAAAATTAGAAGGAGGTTGCACAAAGTTCGAAGCCCAGGAAGTCCTGAAACTTGCCTGTGTGAGGTGAATGGAGTTAATGCCGGGTTGTTCCTATTATTACTTTCTGGTAGGAAGGCACTGCCTTTTGTGCTACAAAATACTCAGGCAAAATACTAACAGAAAAAAAAGTTTTGTGTTTTGGGTGTAATGTTTGAATTTGGCTAGGAAATGAGGAAACAGATGCTGCACACAGCAGGTGCATTGTAACAGAGCCAGGCCTGTTATCACCTGTATGTCCTCAATCAGCAAGCATCTGTCTCCGATTGTCTTTCACACCCAGAAAAAAAACACTAACTCTGTACATTCACACCTTCACTAACAAGACACTTTTAGACTGACTGGAACACTGACAGTTACACAAATTGGTGCCTTTTGCTATGTTATAGAGCCCTTATTAAGACAAGGCTTGATAAGATAATTTTCTTCAAAGGGTTTGGTGTCTTTATCTATTATTTTAGACTTAGTTTTACCCCATTTTTGAACACATTTAATATTTTCTGTATGTCCACCTGTCACACATCTGTTGTAGGTAGTAGCTCAAGCAAGTGGCCTGCTACCTCAGCTCTAGCTAGTGCTGTTCTATAAATGGCTGCTACAAGATTCTCAGGACAGAACGAATTGCCTGCCAACTTCCCATCTCTCCCTGTGCATGACTGCCTGGTTTGTGCTTAATGCTCTCTTTAACCACCTGGCCACAATTAGGAGTTTGCAATCTGGGAAGTCTGATGTGCAAACCAGTGCTTCACCATTTGGTGTCACAGCGACATGGCACGCCAGTATCACCAGTTCATGCCCACGTTTTCGGTCCAAACAACCTGGTCTGTTTTAAAGCTTTGTTTATTTCAGGGCGAACTGCATTGTACAGAGGGATAGTGCACTGGCCTTTCACTTCTGGGACCCAGGTTGGAATCCAGCCCAGACTGATGGGATTAAATTCTTGTCTGTCATCAAATGGGTATGGGCAATCCCAAACCAACTGCTGCTGGGCATTGACCCACTGTGCAAAATAGCCACTAATTCACCACTCATCTGACGATCTTGTTCACAAAGACCACGGGGATGGTGTGTAAAATAGACGATGCCACACTGGTCTTGGTGTGAAGATTTGGAAAATCTGCTGTTCTAGAGGAAATTCCATGCCCATGGATTCTGATTTTTCCCTGGAAATAATGTTAGAAAAGCCTCTCTTCCTGATATGTGAACAGTAGTTATATGGAGAGACTCAACAGCCAAATTCCAAACTAAAAGAGATAAATCTCCAGCTGAAAAGCTTCAAATGTTATATGATATTTAATAAAGTTAGGGCATTGCCTTCAAGGCTGCATGTATATTGTAATAGGCTTGTTAACATACCTCGGCCATTGTTTATTCCATTATCCTACATTTAAGAACCTTAAAAGCTTGCATTTTAAAAAATTCATTCTGGGGATGTGGGCGTCGCTGGCAAGACCAGCATTTATTGCCCATCCCCTAGTTGCCCTTGAGAAGGTGGTGGTGGGCCTTCTTCTTGAACCACTGCAGTCAGTGTGGTGAAGGTACTCCCACAGTGCTGTTAGGTAGGGAGTTCCAGGATTTTGACCCAGCGTTCGATGAAGGAACGAATATCTGCCAAAGATAACAGATCTTTAACTGCAACATATTTTACAGACACCTGCTCTCAATATAATGGAGAAAATATGACTGACATGACTGCAGCCACAGCCAGATGAACTGCAACCTGAACCAAACCAAAAACTGGCTATCCTCTCCAGTAAAACTTCCAAAAAAGTATCATCCTGAATCAATTTTATTAAAGCAAAGCTTGCTTTTTGCTTAATATTTCCGGTGGGACTAATCTCATTGCTGTTTCGGTGGAAATACTGTTTTATGCAGCTGCAGTGAAGTAGATCTCAGCACAGAATACAATAACCTTTTCACATCACATCACGTGGAAATCCACTTTCCCATCAACCAAGGCTCTAGCAAAATGTAACCCTCAGTCTCTGTGGTATTGATACCAAGGGTGCATTAACATTGCAAGTTTTGCATTGATGTGAAGCGATTTCAGCTTTTTGCAGATGATAAATTGGCAGTGTGAATCCAAAGACCTGACTCTGAACCAAAGTAGAGTGAGACTCCCCAAAAAGGGGCAGTCTTACACTGCTTCAGTTTGACACTGAATGGAGTGCAAATCCAGTGTGGTGTCAAACCTGGTTTGAAAAGTGCTCAGGGGGTCCATTGGATGTCTGGTCACTTTACAAACCTATCTGACCTTCATTTAAATACTTGGAGGGAAGAGATTTCTCCTCCCCATTCTCTAAACATTTAAATTTCTAACTTTTGGGAGACAGCTTTGTGAATACATACACCCAGGCTTGCACAGAGCTTCAAACTAGACTGGGCAGTTAGAGCTCCCCGGTCTCTACTCAGCTGGAACCTGTACTGTGGCTACAGGTCTCAGACTGACAGCTTAACTATAAATGCACCCTGAAACCTCAAAAAACGATGGTGTTGACTTTTATCTAATTGTGCCTCTGTGACGTGCCATGGGACGTTTTTCTATGTTAAAGGCGTTATTATAAATGTACGTTGCCTTTCCTTGTTAACTAGATGAAAGTTGAAGGGAGACATTCAAGTGCTGGACGCAGTGCAGACAAAAGCTGATCCTAAGTGTAAGGGGTCTGAGTTATGAGGAAAAACTGGAGACCTGGGTTTCTCAGCCTGGAAAGGGGATGCCTAAGAGGTGAATTTATTGAGGCATATAAAACAGTATGGAAAAGGTTAAGCTGTAATACTGCTTTAAATTAAACTGTGGGAGTAAGAAAAGGGGGCACAGGTGCAAACTAGTAATTTACACAAGTTCTTCTACATGCAGAGAATGATCAACACTTGGAATGGGCTTCTAGGGGGAGTAGCGGGGACAAAAGTCCTGGAATCATTCAGAAAACATCTGGATACAGCAATGGTGGGCATATAGGGTTGTTCGGGATGAATGAATTAAGATGGGGCAAATTGCCATCCTCATCCATAAGTATCTTGTGATAAGAACATAAGAATATAAGAAATAGGAGCAGGAGTAGGCGATACGGCTCCTCAAGCCTGCTCCGCCATTCAATCAGATCATGGCTGATCTTCGACCTCAACTCCTCATTCCCACCTGATCCCCATATCCCTTGTTTCCCCTTGAGCCCAAAAATCTATCCATCTCAGCCTTGAATATATTCAATGACTCAGCATCCACAGCCCTCTGGGATAGAGAATTCCAAAGATTCACAACCCTCTGCATGAAGAAATTCCTCTTCATCTCAGTCTTGAATAGCTGACCCCTTATCCTAAGACTATGCCCCCTAGTTCTAGATTCTCTCACCAGGGGAAACAATCTCTCAGCATCTACCCTGTCAAGCCCCCTCATAATCTTATATGTTTCAATGAGATCACCTCTCATTCTTCTAAACTCCAGAGAGTATAGGCCCATTCTACTCAACTTCTCTTCATAGGACAATCCTCTCATCCCAGGAATTAATCTAGTAAACCTTTGTTGCACCGCCTCAAGGCAAGTATATCCTTCCTTAGATAAGGAGACCAAAACTGTATGCAGTACTCCAGGTGATATCTCACCAATGCCCTGAACAACTGTAGTAAGACTTCCTTACTCTTGTACTCCAACCCCCTTGCAGTAAAGGCCACCATGCCATTTGCTGTCCTAATTGCTTGCTGTACCTGCATACTAACTTTTTGTGTTTCTTGTACGAGGACACCCAAGTCTCTCTGAACACCAACATTTAATAGTTTCTCACCATTTAAAAAATATTCTGTTTTTCTATTCTTCCTACCAAAGTGAATAACCTCACATTTCCCCACATTATACTCCATCTGCCACCTTCTTGCCCACTCACTTAACCTGCCTATATCCCTTTGCAGACTCTGTCCTCCTCACAGCTTACTTTCCCACCTAGTTTTGTATCGTCAGCAAACTTGGATACATTACACTCGGTCCCTTCACCTAATTCATTCATATAAATTGTAAATAGCTGAGTCCCAAGCACCGATCCCTGCGGCACCCCACTAGTTACAGCCTGCCAACCTGAGAATGACTCTCTGTTTTCTATCCTTTAACCAATCCTCTATCCATGCTAATATATTACCCCCAACCCCATGAGCCCTTACCTTGTCCAACAACCTTTTATGTGATCTTTTTGCCCCAGAAAAAAATGTTCCATATAATGCTATGAATGAATATTGTTCTAAAATAAATGTTTCATAACATTAAACTGTGTCCGTCATTTAGTGTGTTAGAACGAGTTACTGACTAGTTTCTCTACTTTAAGGTCACTTCCTTATGGATCATGATCAGCACGGCTTCATGTTGACAATCTGATAACTGTGACAATTTAATTTCCCGCAGGGCATCCCAAATAAGAGGTTCCAACTACATTTTTGCCTTGAATTATATTGAATAATTATTTGTAAGATCGATAAGGGAAGCACAATGTACAATGAATAAAGAGACATACCACCATGGAGAAGCAGGGCATGAACTGATGATGGGAGACAGTTCTTACAGGACTGTGATCCCAATCCCCGTGAAGAATCTCAGGCAGTGTAGAATGTCACAACATAGCCCTTCTCTCCCCTTTCCCCCACCCCAAGACCGATCGACCTACAGATGTTGTTTCCTTTTGAATAGATCGAAATAACATTTTCTGCATTTGTGGTTGATTCAAACCATGCTACTGTATACTGATAAATTCAGCAAGAAGTGGAATTTTTAAAAATTGATTTTGTAGCCATAAATGGGATTATGGAGAGCTGTGCCAAAAACCATGTCAAATGCACAGCTCTCAACATGAGGACCCTTTCAATGTATCACAGATTGCAAAAGATAAAGAAAATAGGCGTAGAAGAAACGTGGGGGGAGGGTGGTGGGGAGAGGATTTTGTGCAAGCAGGACAACACATGTAACCTGGAAACAGGAAGCTCTGGTGCTGTTCACATTGGTTGGTAGCTTTTTCTCAAATGTTGAACTGGTCAGGAGTTAGGGTAGTTGTGGAGCAGGAGGTTCAGATTACATTTTAGAAAATTCCATACAATCCACTCAAAAACTGCACTGTCTGGTTCAAAGCCTAAGGGGTGATGCCCTACATTCATGAAGTCTTTGTGTATCTGTAAAAACTGTATTTTCTGAAACTGTTTCAGCAAAAGACATCTGCAAACAATTGACAGACTATTCCTCAACAGTGGTAGTTCAGAACCGGTATATAGATGCTATGCTTTCACCCAACAAATTCACCATGAGCCTCTGAGACCAAATAAAAGAATTAAAAAGAATTGTCATGTTTCGGGATTTTTTTTGGACCATTTTTCCACAGAAAGGATTTGGATAAAGAATTACTTTTAAATATTGGGGTTTTCAAGCAAAGTGTAATCACGCATGTCTAGGGAAAAAAAAAGCACCTGGGTGAAAGTTAGCATGCTTTCAAAGACGATAAAGAATAAGCAATTAATTAGCTTGTCTCGACAATTGCTAAATGCCTCAACCCTACTGTATTCGAAGGCCACTGGTCCCTTCTGACTGTGAACAGAGGGTGATTAGAAAAAAAAACAGAGGCAGAGACACAGGCTGTCAATGAGGTCCAACAAAGGTTGGAAAATCAGTCAGATCTGCAACAGAAAGCTTTGGCTAACTTCAGAAGGAGAATGCAGGAGGCTAGTTAGGAGTTACTTGTGTTTACGGCAGGTCAGATGATCCACTGATGTGGGAGAGCGTGGTGCGTTCGTAATTTTATATTATTATGCAAAAGTTATACTGATTAAACTAAGTGAGTCGGTTCATAACTGTTTCTCTGTATATACACTTGCTATGAAATAAAACAGCTTAACAATTCATATTTAATTTCATCTTACCGACAATTTTCTTGGTCCACTTTCAAAGAGATTGGAGAAGCACGTATGTGAAAGACATAAGTATGGGTTTATATTACCGGGGGTATTATTGTTACATCCCTGGGTTACTCTATTGTATAGTTAGATATTGGGCAGTGCTGACACAGTGTTTACAGGAGTGACCATCACCACTGTATCCCAGAGAATATTTAAGGGAAGACACATGTAACAAGAATTAAGATTTTTTTTAAAAAATTGTCCCATTGCAGTTGAGTTTGTGAACATTCAAACAATGACAGCTGCTAACATAATCTGTAGAATTGCCCAGGAGAAGTTACTGAGTCTGACAGATTCTGGATTAGCAGCAGTACAGATGATTTTTAACCTAGAATACATAAGCCATCCTATTATTTCTCCTGTGTACATCAGTTCAGTTCCCCAACACTGTCCAGCTCAGTAACTCAGCCTAGCTGGTTCTCCAACAGTGTTCTCAGGATCGACTTTAAGCAATTATTCATTAATTCAATGGAAAAAGGCTGAGAAAAGAAACGGGTAATTAAAATTAATGATAAAATTGCTTGTAACTGTTTAATTTCTAAATGGAGATACTGATGGTGAGACAGGCACTCTTCGGGCATTTAAAGGAATGCAGGGGGCTGCGAGCTTTACTGGGTACTATTATTAAGCATTCAGATGGAGACACAGGCTCGTAAATGAGCGTACTGTGCTGTCACAACATCTTACTGTTCTGCAAAGTGATACTTTAGGAAGAATCAAATTAAAGGAACCTCACCCTCCTGTTACTAAGCCACAAACGTTGACAAAACAACACTGCTTTGCCCAAGCCTTTTACTTTGATGTGATGTTTCTGCCTGCTGCTCGCCCACGTCATTCTGACAAATTCAGACAACATCCCAGTGTGAGGTTTTTCTAGTCAGGATAACCACAGACTATTTTTATACTGGTAGTAGATATTTCACTAGATTCTCATTCACAGGCTTTTAAAAGGTCATGGGCTCAAGCACAAAACTGGTTGACAGAAGTGAAGTGCTTTTGATAAACAGCCTTATAGATGGGACCATTGTTCAATCCCTCTGCTGCAGCAAGGAACTATTGGTTTTCAAAAGTCTTTCCCAATTAAATATTTTTTTGTGGTAGTTAGAAAGTTAAGATGGCATTATTAATAATTTGTTATCCCAATCATGACAGATGGATTTTTTAGGCAGGGGATCCTTTTTTTAAACAAAATTGTGCAGTTATATTTTTGTAGTCTTGTAAAAATAATATGTTGAAAAAAGACCTCAGGTAACAATGTAAAGCCACCAAGTTACTGCCACAGAAAGACATGGAAAGCGAGCAATATAAAATCAGAAGGGGAAATTAAAAATTAAATATCATAAACATGCGTGTATGTTTTAACAATTTTTTTCCTCACCAATTCTCTCCACTGATTCCTTACTGGGGTTCTTTCCTGACTCCTTACTGGGGTACAGTGCCATGTGCATCACATACTCTTCAATGAAAAGAAAGACTTGCATTTATATAATGCCCTTCATGACCTCAGGATGTCCAAAAGCACTTTACAGCCAATTAAGTACCTTTGAAGTGTAGTCACTCTTGTAATGTAGGAAACGCGGCAGCCAATTTGCACCCAGCAAGGTCCCACAAACAACAATGAAATAAATGACCAGATAATCTGTTTTTGGTGGTGTTGGTTGAGGGATAAATGTTGGCCAGGACACCAATACCTCACCCAACTTGCCATTCTTCAGGTATGAGCCTGGACAGTGAGTATCAGTGGGCTATTTTATTACGGGGGCATCACAACTCAGCCCATTCCTTCACTCACTTACATTTCCAGCAGGAGTCACTGGATAGGCAATAGGGAACATAAATCATGATTTATCCCCTCCATAATCGAAAGTAGTGTTCCTACTATCAACCCCACTGAGATCAGCTAACTTAGCACATACTCAGAAATGATCCTGGGGCCTTTCCAGTCTGTATGGCTCAGCTATTCACTGAATGAACTTGTTAAGCAATGGAGCAGTGAAGAGCTGTGCAGTAAGAGGGAGTGTGCTGATCTGAAATGCTGAGCCCTCTTAAGGGCACCACCCAGTCTTGTCCGACACTCTTTCCTGAACAGGATGCCCTTCCATTGTCATTCTTTGTGGTATGTTCAGAATCAAGCAAGGGTTCCACCCAAAACATTAACCAGTCTTTCAGATGCTGATTAACCTCTGTGCATTTCCAGCATTTCTGGTGCTGTAAAGATATTATCTCATAGCATTTATGATCATGTGGAAACTCAATTCCCCATTAAAACCACTATGCATTGTGCATGTACACTAGTAAAATTCCCCAAACACAGCTGTCAGCTTCTGGTATATTCCAGCTTGTTGCTGATTGGGATCCTGACATCATCTTGTGGTGGAGAATACAACTAACACTCTCCCCAAAGCTGCTATCAGGTTAAACTTTCACTGTGAAGATGAAAGAACAAAATGGTGAGAAGCAGCTATTGCAGGAGTGTCCTGAAAGTTGTGCAGGATTGGTACAATCCTCATGTGTTAGATGGGGAAAGAGCTAATTAATGCCCTATTTTCACCTGTGCAAATTCTAGTCTCTTAATTACTTATCCAATGTATAGGGTCAGTTTAACACCTCATTATTCACGAATTCAAGCTGGTATTAGCAGCACACACGTGAATTATTTAAAGGGATGATAAGAATAACAGACCTGGTAGAATGGAGCATTGATAGTACATCAATAATACTGTGATTCTACAGCTAATAATATTCTAATTAATAGTAAGTTATACTTTGTAAAAAATACATCTTCAAGGGGGCATTGTCTTTCCTTGTGGCCATGTTCAGGTGTGGGTGCTTCTTTAAATCAGCGAACCCAATCTGCACTGAAACACTCACTTCATCTTGGCAGTTTGGCAGGGTCCACATTATGTAATGTAATTTTCTCAAGATTTTAACTTTTAGATAATTTCAACAATTAAATAGTTTTCTAGAAGCTTGATCAATGACAGGATGTAACTAGTCTGTATGCAAACCTGTTAAAGCGCCTTGCAAATCATTGTACTAAGATGACACCATATAAATAAATGTGTGTGTGTGTGCATGCATGTATGTACTCTGCTGCTATTGTGCTGGGGCTGTCATTGTTAATGTAAGAACTCTCCTGGGGGGCTCTTATTCTTAAAGGATCCCTACTATTAATTCTAAGATGAGAAAAATCTGAATTTTACACCTCAAGTACTCATCGTTTAGTCTGGGATTCAAATTTGTCGTTGTCCCTTCCAATAAATATAATTTAAAAGTCGGGATATCTTTTATTTGTCCGTGTACAGGGAATTTGTGACATAAAGTTTGAAGACTAACATAGGAAAAGCAAACGTGCAATAGACTCCAGGCAGTACACTTTACCCTGATTCACTCCATGGCTCTCACTTACCCCATCTCATGATACCATTGGAATATGACTCCATATTTCATTAATTAATATTTTCACATGAATCAATAGACCATCACAGCAAACTATTCAAAAAATAAGAGTTGATTGCTAATATTGATTAAATGTCAAAAAATAAATAAAATCTGCAGCCAGTGGGAAATAAAGAGACAGTCTCAGACCAGCTCGGGGCACAATCATTGGTGCGTTTTGGTGCATCTCATGTTAGGGTGCAAGTTTTTGCCTGTAATTCCTCTTAGAGTGTACTCAGTTGGTACCCCTGTACTTCTGAGTCAGAAGAATGTGGGTTTAAAACCGTCCCACTCCACTCTCGGATTTAAGCACATAATCTGGTCTGACACTCCAGTGCAGTAGCGAGGGAGTGCTGCACAGTCTGAAGTGTTGTCCTTCAGAAAAAGTATTAAATCAAGGCACCACCTCCCTGTTCAGATGGACATTAACAATCCCATGACACTCTTTCAAAAAATCTCCTGAGCTCTCCTGGCATCCTAGTCAACCATGATGACCAAAAAACAGATTAACTGGTTAGTTATCTCATTGCTGTTTGTAGAATCTTGTTGTGCACAAGATGCCTGCTATATTTGCCTATATAACAATGACTGTACTTCAATATTATTCATATAAAGTGCTTTGGGACATTTCAGAGAGACATGATAAAGGGCTGTGTAAATGCAAGATTTTTTTCTTATGATGGGTTCTTAATCTTGATCTTAATCTTAATTCAAAGTCTCACTTTGAAAAGGCTGCAAGTTCTTCATCATCAGAAGGTACCAAGATGGGATACTAGGTACAAGGAAGGAGATAAAATTGGAGGGTGAGTTAAGATGGACCATGTTCCTGGATCTTCTGGCAGCCATCTTAAAAGTGGTATTGGCAGAGGCCTGGAAATGATGCTGGGGAAGGGGAGGGAGAATGAGGAGCCAAATGTTAATGGAGAAATATTTTCTTTAAATAAAGAAGAAGAAAAAAAAGAGTCTCACTTTGAAAGGTCTGTAAGTTATTATTGACACATCTATTGATTACTTGCAATAAAATATCAAGGGATTAAGGTAAAATGTTAAATAAGACCTCTGATGAGGCCTAACTTTCTGACCATCTCCTTATCCATCACATCAACATGTTTTAAAGAAATAACTATTAACCAGATAACCATATGATGAAGCAATGTTGTGGCACTTTAGTCAATGGATAATTACTATTTTTATTACCTATATATATAATTGTGGCTTTAAATTGAACGTTTTTGTTCGCAAAACTACATGGCATGGATTTCAAAAGGTGAAGCTGACTGGAGTAGCTGGGAGGTTGGAAATACTGGGTTAGTAATGTCTTCACACTTGCTGCCAATTCCAGGGATAGGGGCCATCCCCCTTTAATCCCATTTAGACAGCTATGTTTCTTGTTATTTTGATTCCACCCTATGTACCATTATCTGACCAAGAGCACAGAGGCGATCTGTTTCCAGGCCTTCTCAATGCCGCACCTGAGTCAGCCGGTAGGAAGTCTACAAGAATGGTACAGGCTCGTCTGTGCTTGTTCTCTGGTTTCCTTTGTCCTTTCAGGGAAACGCTTCTCAATACTCCACCTCCAGATGTCTGTGCTGGGGAATGTGCTTAGTCAAACTGTACAATATTCAGTATTAATAATTCATAAGAAACCTGGTTTGCTTATTTTATGACATAACACTTGTACATTTGGATGTACTTAAAGATCTAAAAAATGACAACATTGTTCTAAAATGAATATTAAAATGACAGACAAATTAGAGCCCCATTAGTTCAGCATTTAAAAAAAAAATCTTTGCTTATCAAGGTGACGGATGTTAGTGCTGAGAAATGGGACACTTTCCTCTTTGGGTACCCACTGTCAGTATCAAGCATTTCCGAAGCAGGTATAGTACAATTAGATACAGAGTAAAGTTCCCTCTACTCTCCAGCAACAAAGCACCTCAGTCCAACTTTGGAAGAGTGCCCCCTCCTGCAACAGAGTGGCACTTTCCCATTTCCCACAGAAGCCATCCTGTGGCCTCAATGAGATTACCAATTACTGCCAAATGAGTGGCAATCTTTAGCTATAGAATCATACCCACTAGGATCACTCTCTGGACTGACATAGCACAAAGTCCTACAGCCAGCAGACAGAGGAGACTTTCATCCCATCACTCTGGGCTGGATTTGAACCCCAATCCCAGAAATTGAAGTATAATGTCCAATCTACTTACACATTACTGGGGAGGTAGAGTGTCAATTTGAAGATGCTGCCTGTCGTGTTCAGTGGTTATGCCTGAGGCCTCTCTGGCACCAGTGTGACAATTAGAAGGGACAACATATCCCAGGAAATATAATGAAAGTGGCTGGAGCCTGTAATGGTTGGGCTGCCAATCTATGTTTTGTTTCCCAGGCTGGGCATTGAAATATGGCTTTTTCGTGCTGACAGCAAACTAAAAGGAAGAATGTAAACCCCCTGACAACCACTGGTATGAGAAATGCCCACAGCTTCCTTACCTCACACAGCTTTCAGACACCAGATCAGGGCCCAAACAGTAAGTCTAGCAAACTTAATGACAAACAAGAAGGGGGTAATTTCAAGGCTGCAATCTAATCTCTGGATTCAGAGGATGGGTATAAAACGTTCAATCTTCATACTCTTGCTTTTTGGCATGATATGAAACCATTGATTAGATTACAGCTTTGTAATCACTGCCTGCTATTCATTATTCTGTGCATTATAAATACTAGTTCCATCTTGATGGTGGTGTTGCTGATTCAGTGGCAGTTGTTGGTGACTTCATTCAACAATGGCACACACTACAGGTCACTTTCTCCACTGGATGTCGACAATCTGTGGTGTGCGACAAAGTAGTTCAGGTGGTGACCTTTGACCCCGGGAGAGCGAGCCGCTGTATGTAGGTCTCTAGTGCCTTTTGCATTCACATTCTGCGCTGGAATGGAATTGTCTGAAGCACAGCAGCTGGTGCCTGGAAAGGCTTTCTTCTTTGTTGCAGCTCCTCTGTGTTAAGCAAGAGTGCCCCCTTCTGTTCCTAATAATCATATCGCTGTACTGCACAGAGCAGGGGGATGTCAGTCAAATGTGCACTGTCACAAACCAGGGCATATGCATTATACAGCATGGATCAGAGGCCCTTAAAAGTCTTAGTATTAAACTCACCTGTAACAGATTCAAGAAACTGGACCACTTTACTTCAAGGCAGCACATCTTTGTGTGACGCACAATAAATGCACAAGGATATTGGATGCTCTGACATCAGCACCTCATAGGATGTGACGTAGCATTATCACATCTAGGCAACCTCACCCACTGATCTTGTGTTAGAACACCAACTAATCTTTGCTTTTTCAAAAGCAGCAGTATCAAGTTACGAGTCAAGCTCACGTGGAGTTCCAACAGCAGTAAACCGAGAAGGAAAAGAGTTTGAACATGGAGAAGAAATAAGGGGGGAACAACCGGTCAAGCATCAGACTCTTGTGTTAAATTGATATTGGGTTCTGCAAATTATCTTGCAGACACGGGCCATGCATATTATATTATTTCATGAATCAATAAACCATCAGCCCAGCAACTTAATCCTGCTTTTGGATTCTTTTTCATTTAAATAGCTTAAGTGACTATTGCTCTTGTGGAGGATAAGC
Source organism: Heptranchias perlo (assembly GCF_035084215.1). Lineage (NCBI taxonomy): Eukaryota > Metazoa > Chordata > Chondrichthyes > Hexanchiformes > Hexanchidae > Heptranchias > Heptranchias perlo. Next base: position 23,886,551 of record NC_090350.1, read on the forward strand.
ACCAACAGGGACTGGTTGAGCCAAACAGCCTGTTTCCATGTTGTAAGTTCTGTGTGATTCTATGTGTTTTTCATTCTGTTTTTAAACGAGGGTATAGAGTAGCTGCATTTGCAAAATACGAAATAGTGCTGCCTTCAGATGGTACTTGAATTTTATTTTAGTTGATCTTTGCTAGGACCTAATAATTTGTTGTAATTCCAACCCTGTTGTTCCCAGCTCTGTCCCAGTCAGCTGGACTGAGGGGCACAGTAGTGGGCCGATTGCACCTGCCATTGTACGATGAAAGGTGCAAAATGGGGTCAGGGTATCGGTGAGCTGGAACAAGCAGCTGCAGGTTGTAAAGCCCGCCCATATTTAAATGGTAGCCCTGCCAGAGAAAGAGGAGCGATACTGGCTTGAAATTATTATTCTCTTTAACAAAAAAATTTTTTAAAACCATTCAGCATTTCACCTTTGAGAAGTGTATCTGAACCGTCGGCCTTGAGAGCAGCACATTTAAGCAATTAAAACGCTAATTACAAAGAGAAGGAAGTGTAAACTTAAAGAGTTATATAAAAAGTTTATAGTAATTGGGTTTAGACTCACAACCATGAGTTTTGTGGACATTCCCTGGAGTATTCATTTAAAGACTACCACTCCTTTGAAAGCTGTAAAGGGTGAGGGCATGTAGATTCAAAGGGAAAAAAAAGGCCCCTCTGACTTTGTATACAGGAGGTATTCAGGATATTAACGACACGCAGCACCCTATCATGAGGGAGCTGGTGGGAAATCTTTCCAAAGTCTTAAAATGACAGTAATATATTTGCCAACTTTTAAAAGCATCAGGAATAGTTTAATTTTTCCCTTGGCCACTCTAGTGCGCATGTAGTTTCTAAAATTCAGTGAAATGGGCTCAGGCTAAGAGATCATCCGGACAAGTTTTGCAAAATGATCCCAGTTTAGGCCACTAAAAGCAAAATATGGAATAATAAATTCTACAATTCAAACCAGGCCTTTCACTATCCTGTACAATTCACACCTTCATACAGTAAATAAAGGCATGCAGTACTTTGGCTAAATGTGTATTATAATGGCTATTGGCAGGTTGTCAATATACACTAAACACCTTGAGCAGATTAGCTGGATGTTTCTATCACACTTCATTGAGGGATTTATCTGACCTGATTGACTTCTGGTTTATTATTGTACAAATCTTATAGAGTTGTCCAGCAGATCATAACACGGTGTCATTCAGCTAATTAATTAATCCCTTTTTTACTGCCTTAGCTGACTATTTTCCAAACTAATGGCATTTTGTTTCTTCCAAATAAAGTGGTATTACCATTGTGTAAGGTAAGTGTTGATGAGAAATTCTGGTAAATTTACGGATTGCCCAATGAGTCCAGCACACATGGAACAGTTTAAATTCCTCAGTTATTACTGAAGAATTTAAACTGGTCCATTTTTTTGGGGCACATCTGTCCTTGGGCACACTATTCAGAAATACAGTTATTGAATGGGTGGCAGTATATTCACGCAAAGGAAAGAACTGAAACTCCTAAGGGCAACTGAAGGCTAAGTGCATCTTGCGATTTAAATTTACAAAAGTTCTAGTTGTTTACCTCGTACATATCTAATTGTAATAAATTCAGTCACTAAATCCAGCTCATGTCTAACTGTATCAGACCAAAGATAAGCTTTGTGTTGCTAGTGGAAATAAAAATAAAACGATGGCAAAGGTTCATATACATCACTCTAATTTGTGTTGTATCCATTTGCTCTCCTGTACTGTGTTGCATCCATAGGCAGCCTGAGGGCAGGAAGGAACCTGTGGTAAACAAGCCGTCAAAGTTAACTGGAAAATCCAGTATAAATGCCTTTAATAAATAAACAAGAGAAGACCAGCTTATCATTAACTGATTAGAAGGGTTTCTATCCCATGACTCTGCATTGCTGCTGACCTGGTGGTGCTGGTGGAGGTAGAACACACTGCCCACCGTGGCTACTAAAGATCACTAATGCAAAATACCTCCTCCTGCTCCTCAATCACACACACAATTTTCTCTTCTCATTTTAATTAACCTCTTCCTTTCTTGTATTTTTCTCTTTTTCTTAACATTTATCTTGCATCCATATGCTAATCTGCCTGCTTACATTTCATTCCGTTTATTTATCTCACTCCATCCCTCATTGTTTCTTCTATCAGATTTATACAGTGGTTTCACCAACACTGAGATGCACCATTTGTATATTTGTGTCACGTGGTCCTTAATATGGGAGGAGCCACCCTGTAAAGATTATGAAAGTGTTCGATGGGGTAGACGTGGCCGAGATGTTTCCACTTGCGGGGGAGACCAGAACTAGGGGCCATAAATATAAGATAGTCACTAATAAATCCAATAGGGAATTCAGGAGAAATTTCTTTACCCAGAGAGTGATTAGAATATGGAACTCACTACTACAAGGAGTAAGAAAGATGCACTTAAGGGGAAGCTAGATAAAAACATGAAGGAGAAAGGAATAGAAGGATATGCTGATAGGGTTAGATGAAATAGGGAGGGAGGAGGCTTGTGTGGAGCATAAACACCGGCATAGACCTGTTGGGCCAAATGGCCTGCTTCTATGCTGTAGTTTCGATGTTGTTCTATATAAAGTTTGTAAGATGGATTTTACTTACACTCTCACCACTAGCATGTACCCGTGGTCATCACGATAGTGATTGCCAGTAACCGAGGCAGAACTGGGCACATAGCAAAGGCATGGTCGCTTTCAAAACTCATGTCCTACTGAAAATTGTGAACATTTAGTCTTCTCAGTCTCACTGCTCCCAGGATTTATTGTGAATGATCAAATTTACTGATTAAACAGAAAGATGTAGTGACATGCAATACGGTTAATGAAAGCTCTTCTGCTTTTCAGTCTGCTGCTGGAGTAAATTTCCCAGTGCCACGATAACCTTTGACCTGAAGACAACAGCACTCACATTAACACAAAAGCAAAATACTGCAGATGCTGGAAACCTGAAATAAAAACAGAAAATGCTGGAAAGGCTCAGCAGATCAGGCAGCATCTGTGGAGAGCAAAGCAGAGTTAACGTTTCAGGTCAATGACCTTTACACATTACACAGTTTCTCTTCAAAATTTAAGGAAAAGATTCATAGAACCTGATGGTTTTTGACACTTAACCGAAAGAAGGTCATTCTTTCAAATCAGGTTGCAACTAGCCTGCACTTGTAGGTGGGTGTCAACCACTGTGTACAGTAAAACTGAAAGGAATTAATCTGCACTGGGGCATGTTGTCAGTTCATGGCTGCAGGGACAGGAGCTATGAACACAGGTGTTGGCAGCACATTTCTACCAGTGGAATTTAAGGCTCTGGTTAGGCAAACTACACACTAGGTTTGAAGTATATTTTCACAAATGCATCATTTTTAAGAAAGACAAAATGTCAGAAAACTGACAGGTAAAAAACAGACTCGTTTTGACTCAGTACTTATGATAGACAGGGGACGGGATAAATTAGCAAACAATACAAGTTGAGAAAGGAAGCATGGAACAGCGCAAAGAGAAACAGAGAAAACAAAGGAAAAGTGAACGTGACTGGCAAGAAATGGAATAAAGAATCAGGGTATAAATACAGCAAAACTGAACGGAATCAAAGTGTCCATATTTTCCTTAATTTTAGAAGTGTGTACAGCATTGAGTTGTAAGTATAGATTTTTAAAGTTTACATTAATTCTGCTTAAATATACGCGACTAGTTAGCTTTCCTGATGAGAAATACAAGACTGATTGGCACTAACCAAATCTGATTTAAATGGAATTCAGGTCTTGAAATGAATGTGAGCCCAATGGAAACACATAAAAACATTTTCGCCATGGGAACAGTAAACTGTGCAGCAAATCAATGTAAAGGCGCTTATCAATCATTAGAAATTCAGTCAGATGTTGAAAAACATTGGCAACATATGTGATCCAGTCACCACTTTTTGCAAAAAATAGTCAGACAAAAATTGTACAATAGTCACAATTGTTCTACTCTCCCATTCAAAAATACCATAAGTGCATAACTGTGGGTGTGGCTCTTTCTAATTTACTAGCCCCTGCTTCTAAGTTAATCTCCCATTCTCATTTTTCCCCCCCCTCACTAATTTTCTCTTTTCCTTTTCTTAATGTGTTGACTCCTTGCTGGGGTATAATTCAACAGGCAGTGTTGCCCTCTGGTACTTCACCAAATTAATCTTTCTTAATGTGTGAACCTTGACTAGGTTTCAGCTATTCATCTGTGTGGGGCATTACAGCTGAACCTAATCTGTCCTGTCTTGTTCTTATCTGAAATCCACTTCCAGCAGGGGTCACTGGAGAGATGGTTAAGAGCAGGAACACGAACAAATTTTCTCCTCCACATCATAGGCCTGCTGAGGCCTGTCTGTGATCAGCCAGTTCAGCACATATCAGGGAGCAAACTTGGAACCTTCCTGGTATGTATGGTTCAACTATTCACTGCTAAACCTGCTGAGCCATTAAGGGAACCATTCTCCCCATTCATTTGAAGTTGGTCCATATGTTACACTATTCTGTGACTGAGAACCCAGGGACATAGCTGTCTCTGAGTGTTGTTCTTGAATCACTAGTAGGAGGGGAGCAAGAGCAACTAGTTTGAGTCACTCTTCAGCTTTGTCTTCCCGCCTCTCAGGATGCAAGTCACCTCCACATTGACCCTGCCCCAGGACAATCCAATGAAGACTGGCATCTCAAAGAGAAAATGAAGACCGAAATGCACCGTAAATGGGAATTGTAGGACCTATTCTGGCACCTCAACTAGTCACACAGCATTATCACAGGATGTGCAGCTCTTGAGCTCTGTATGAATTTGAGATGTTGGACATACGAATTGGCTCTGGCGAACTATGATGGTAAAGGTGTAGCTAAGTTGAGTTCAGTGACTTATGATAGATTCTGCTGGCTTTTGGAATAACAAAAGATACAAACCTATAGAAACTTTTAATTAAATTATGTAGCACAATTGTACAAATTCTATGATTTCTCTTAAAAAATACATTTTGTTTTCTTTTCTACTATTTTTATGATTCACAGAATAAGAGATGCATATGAGCATTCTCTCTACTTCACTATATATTTTTCACCTCTTCTATTTATTTCTCTATAATCTAGAAATTACTGTTTCCAATATTAGTTTACAAACACCTAAAGCCTTTGAACAGTATTCGTTTGTCCATGATTTGAACAGACACTTTAACTTATGTCTTGTATCCTCCTCAGTATAATCGGAATGGCTGCATAAGACCTATACAGCAGTTTGTTCATTGTTATAAAGCATGATTAATTCAATAAAAGATAGCCAATTCTATGGCCGACCCAAAATTCCACATGACTATCTGTATCTAGAGAATTTCTAACGGCTATGACTGACTCAAAGACCAAAATCACAAGTAGGAGCAGCTGAAATAAGATTCCACTGTTTTATGGTACAGTTGACTTTAAGGTAGGGTCAGATATTTCAAAACTTTACAAGGACCTCAATATAAATTATTGGCACAGAGAGATCTAAGCTATGATAGTTTGGCAGCACTACGTGAATAAGACAGGAAGGTTTGTCTATCATGTCTTCTTAGTTAAGTCGGAAGGTAAGATACATGTAGAGGACAAATGCAAACACAATTGAGCTTTAATGTCCATTTGGCTCAAAACTCTGGAAGAGTTCAGAACGATGGGCCACAATCAGACCACATGCTTGACCTTAAGCAACATAGAAAGTGCCATGTAAATAAAGAAATCAGTCACTTGCACAGTATAGTATTAATATACTGCTGTAATTCAGCAACTGCACAAATATTTACAAGTACAGCAAACATATTCATTTTTAAGCATCACTAATGCTATCAGATTCCTAACTGTTAACACTGCATTCCCAGGTTTATGGCAACCAGTCACGGGATACACATGTGACCTCTTCATTATCATGTGTCCCAGATACTAAAATGCCAGGACCTATTTTTCCCCCCCAATACAATAAGCTGTTTCTAGACTATTTCTGTACTTGGCATAATGCAAAGGCAATTGCACCAAAGTCAATAATGAGCATACTAATACTTTGACCTTGTACCCAGCTAAAAGATCAGAGTTTATAGATTGTGTCATGGGACAATAGAAATCTTTACCCCTCCTATGGAATCTCAAATGCAATAAAACAAATAGGATCATTTAAGATTCTCCTGCTAGAAAGAATTTGTTTCTTTTAATACAATTTTATTGAAGACATTTAATAAAAATATAGATAAAGGGGGTGTATGACCATAAAGAGATGAAATACAGGCCTGATGAAAATTGTAGGTGAAACAATACCAAAAAAAATCGGCCAACCATAAACCACATTGTAGTATTGTTTTTGAAGGAGATTAGAAGAGTAGGAGCTCCTCAGAAGGGCAGCTGAGCAGAGGATAGTGAAAAAAGTGTATTGTTTTAAGTCAACCTAGCATTTGTGTTATACCTAAACTGTAAGAGGGGATAGGTAGGGGATTACACAGCAGATATCATCAGCCTTGCTGCTGAATACAAAGGAACCATTCCAGTTCTGAGATTTTGATGAATTCACCTAAGTCAACAAAGTATAGAATAGTCCCCTTAAGGTAAGGGCCATCAAAAGTCAGGCTTCGGCTTATAAAGTATATTGTTAAATTATTAAAGGCCTTGGTCCAGAGTCACGTTGGGGAATTTCCCAGAGTAAATGCATTAAAGTTCTATTGAACTCATCACACTGTCAATAAATGTCATTGGGGTGGATGATGTGCATTCAAAATAAACAAGGATGTAATTTTTATTTGTATCAATTTCAAGCAGACATTAGCCTGAACTAACTTAATGACACAACAACTGCCACCGCACCTATCATAAGGGATGTCTCGCTCCTCTCCTTCCCCAAAGACGGTCACACACGACAAGTTCTGGCACACGAATGTCAGCACAATGGGTTTCTTACACCTATTCCCATCTGTTCATCTATCTCTGCAAAGTTGCATCAATGAAATTAAATTTGTAAAGTAAATAAAGAATCATTCAACCTTACGAGTGTGCCCCGGAGGCGATGCATCCTAATCACGCGGTGTCTGGAACTTTTTCTCAATTCCGTTCACAAATGCACTTTTATGGCAAGTCAAATTTCCCCACTTTATACAATCTATGTGATAGATTTGCGGAGCGCAAATTCTCTGCCGCGTTTCCCTATGTTGCAACTAGTGACTACACTTCAAAAGTACTTCATTGGCTGTAAAGCGCTTTGGGACGTCCTGAGGTCATGAAAGGAGCTAAATATTCACAAACCCTTTCCTTTAATCTAGTGACCAGGTATAAAGACAACCTTGCAATCTGTTTGCAATAGTTATATTACAATATAACAATGTGTTTGGTTATTTGCTCATAAATAAAACTTTCTCCCTACATTTTTTTATATATCTGTTGGTATTAATGAAGACTTCTTTCTTCTATGAATCATCCTTCAGCCAAGAGGAGTGGGATGGACAAGGCCACAGACTGCTCCACCTTCTGTTCTTCCAAAACTGCCAATGTTTTTGGCCGAGTGAAATTGCTGGTGATTGCTGTTGCAAAAGGATGTACTTTTCATGTTTCTAAAAATATCCAGAAAATGTATAGGAAGTAATGTTGCCTCCCACCATTTTAGAATATAAATGGGATCTCTTGGTATTTTCTAATTTAAAAATTAACAATTTTCTAGAAAGGAACATTGATAAAGGTAGAGGGAAATCATTGCAAGTGCCCAAAAACGTTAAATGAATGAGGATGCAGAATTCTCCATATCCCCTGTGGTCAATGCTGCCTTTGTTTCACCCATGAGGAACCATGATGGCTACTGCACAGCACGACCGTCCATTCTAATTTTTTCTCCTCCTTTTCCAAGCTGAGATAATTTTTCAGACCATCACTTAGCAAACTGGTCAAGGACTAATGAAAAAGACTGAATCAGGCTTGAACTCCTAGTAAACGTATTTGGCAGATCCTCACAGCAGGCAACAAGGTTTCATCTGGAAGAGATGAACTCATTGGTTGTCCATCATGCAAGTTCCTTGCTGCCAGACATGATCCCCTTAGGAATGTCTTACCATCTGAGTGCCTTACAACTAATGTTCATTTAAAGTTGCTGCAGGCTTCTTTAGTCTGACTGAAGTCAGTACTTCAGTCTTACAATCTGAATATAATAGTTGTATGATCTATGAGTTTTTTTCCTATCAACAGTGTTTTCAAGGTCTTACATCGTCTGTGACTGGTTGATGTCTTTATCCAAAAGAGCACTGTGGAACAGAGGAGGGATATTCAGACAACCTTGCAATTGTAATATATCACTATTGGGGTGGGAGGCAAGCAGCATAGCCTATATGTTGACAGTCTACCTCATCTCTGCATTCTTGGCCCAGTGCCTGTTTGCATCAGTCTTTGAAGATTGTAATCAGGAGTATTTAGGAGTCTCTTAACTATGGGTATCTGAGGTAGGAGTTTCAGCTTTTAACATAAATCCCTCAATTATGGGAACCTGGTCCGAAGTCAGATCTAAACCTCTTCCTCTCCCCATTGCATAAACAGTAAAAATCCAGATTTTATACTTGACTCAAGTTGCACGGTACTCTCAACTCACTTGGCGTCATGTTTCTGCAGTATGTCACTACCTCGTTTGAGCAAACTCTAGTTCTACATTTAGGGGAGAAAAAAGATTTGTGGTAAATTAATCAAGTCAGCTCAACACTGGCTTGCTTTAAGATGAAGGTAGTATTAAAGATGATTTGGTATGGCATCAAAAAAGTAAAAGGGAAATAAAAATGAAAAATGAACACTTTCTGTCATCTGCTTCCATTTCAATCACTCCACCTCTCGCTTCCATCTTGCTAGACTGCATTTTTCTTCATTGTGTTTCACTTATTGCTTAACTGCATAATATTCTGGACACAGATGGCTCCGATGACTAGATTTAATTGTCTCAAACAAGAAAGACAGGCCTGATATGAACATGATGTGGAGATGCCGGTGATGGACTGGGGTTAACAATTGTAAACAATTTTACAACACCAAGTTATAGTCCAACGATTTTATTTTTAATCCCACAAGCTTTCGGGGGCTTTCCCCTTCCTCAGGCGGTGTGGAAGTGACAATTTCGAATCCTTCGCATTTTAAGATCACATAACAAAGCCTGGTGATTACTGCCCGTTGCCAAGGCAATCACAGTGAGCAGACAGAAAGGTGTCATCTAAAAGGCCACTGAATATACAACCCCCCAAAAAAAAAAGGAAGAAAAAAAAACAAAAAAGGAAAAAAAAGATAAAAAAGGAAGAAAAAGAAAAAAAAAGAGAGAGAGACAGAACGAAGACAGTCAATGACCCGTTATATTAAAAACAGATAACATTTGTTCGCTGGTGGGGTTACGTGTAGCGTGACATGAACCCAAGATCCCGGTTGAGGCCGTCCTCATGGGTGCGGAACTTGGCTATTAATTTCTGCTCGACGATTTCTGTGAATGAACAGGTATTCATTCACAGAAAACCTGCTGAACTGCTAGGAGACTCTACCCAGGTGCTGCTTCATTGGGATTTCCTGAGAAATGACATTTTGTTAATTCATCTTTCTCATTGATTTCCATCAACACTACTGCAAGCAGCACTACAATATCCACCATGCCATCTTAATGCCATCACTGTCTTCTTGGGCTCTCCTATTCACAGAGTGGTTGGAGCTCTATGACAATCAATGAAAATTTGTCCAGTATGAATACAGACTAGACAACTTTTTGCTGTTTTTTTCCTAAATCATCCAATGTTGTATTTGTTTTGATTTGCGGCCCATGTTTGTGCTCTGCCTCGGAGTCAGAAGTCATCAGCCTATGAATACCTGAAAGCCCAGTATGGTGTGATAGTGGAGTGGTTATGGTACTGAACTAGTAACTCAGCAGTCCAGAGTTTTAAATTCTAGAAAGGATATGGGCAGCAGAGTTTAGGATGAACTGAAGTTTATGGAGGGTGGAGGGTGTGAGGCCAGCTTGGAGAGCATTGGAATACTCATGTCGGGAAGTGACAAAGGTGACAAATGAGGGTTTCAGTAGTAGGTGGGTTGAGTTAGGGCAGAGGTGAGCGATATTGTGAATTAGGCACTCTTTGTGATGGAGAGGATATGGGGTTGGAAGCTCAGCTCAAGGTTGAATAGGATGCCATGGTTTAAAACAGTCTGGTTCAGCCTGAGACAGTGGCCAGGGGGATGGATGGAGTTATTGGCAAGGGTACGGAAGTTGTGGTAGGGACTGAAAGTGATGCTTCTGTCTTCCTAATGTTTAGCTGGAGGAAACTGTAGCTTATCCGAGGCTGGGTGTCAAACAAGCAGTCTAACAGCACAGAGACAGTGGAGGGATCAAGAGAGGTGATGGAGAGCTGGGTGTCATCAGCATATATGTGTAAGCTGATCCCATGTCTATGAATGATGTTCCAAGGGCAGCATTTAGACAAGGAAGAGGAAAGGGCCAAGGATGGATCCTTGAGGGGATCCCAAGGTGATGGCAGATAGATGGGAAGAGGAGCCACTGGAAGACATCCTTTGGCTATGTTCAGATAGGTTAGAATGGAATCTAGCAAGGGGTACTCCCACTGATTTGAACATTGGCAGAGAGGCATTGGAGGAGGATGGTATGGTTGATCATGTAAAAGACTACTGAGAGGTTGAGGAGGGTGAGATTTGGTTACTGTCACAGAAAGTGTCATTCGTGTCTTTAGTTAAGGCTGTTTTTACTGCAGCTGTAGCATAGGCATTTGTGCTGGGGTCTTATTAATGAAGAATGATGCAGTGAGGGTGAAATTAATTTAAATGATTCATGTTCACTAAAGTAGAAAGGAAGTTACAGCTGATGATTCTATCTGAACCAGACTAGTATCTTCTGACATGTGCAGTATTAGCTACTTTTGTGTCGCCATATGTTATGTATTCTGGCTGGCTCTATATTCTTTATAGTTCCTAGCCAGCAGTGTATTTTGTATGTTTCCTGGCTGGCTCAGTATTTTATGCAGTCCTTGGCAAACTCTGCATTCTATATGGTTCATGGCCAGCCATATATTCAGTATACTCTTGGCTTATTAATATTTACCATTTTAAATTTATCTTCTACAAATATCTGCATTTTTTTTTCCTATGAGAGAACCATCTGTTAACCTCGGTTATTAGAGTTCACAGTAAACAGCTTGGTGTATATTGTATGTAACTGGGGAGCCTTGCTTGCAGGGAGATCAGCCATGATCTTATTGAATGGCAGAGCACGCTCGAGGGGCTGTATGGCCTATTCCTGCTCCTATTTCTTATGTTCTTATGTTGGAAACAGGCCCCAGTTGTAACCTCGATTCTCCAACTCCTGCTCAACATCTATTCCATTTAGATTTTGGATAGTTTTATATTTTTAATGGTTCTTGTCCAGGTTCTATATACTACATGGCTCTTGGGAATAACTCTACATATTTTATATAGTTCTATATAGCTCTGTATTCTATATGCTTCCTTGCCTGCACTTTATTCTGTACAGTTCTTGGTTAGCTCTTATTCTATAAGGTCCTAGGCCAGCATTGTTCTGTGTAATTCCAGAGGAAAGGAATCTATATCTAAATTTCACAAACCTATCAACAACTTTCATGAAATTCTGAAATTCATAGAACTTATGAGACCTAATAACAACCATTAAGAGGGTCATTTATTTTAATATATTGGACTGTCTTACAGAGTAAAAATGTAACAGAAAATGCTCTCTCTCTCCATTATATGCATCGCCTAGCGGCAACACTTGTTCTGTGGGTTGGAAGATAATTATGAGATACTGATTGTATATTGCCTGAAAATGTTTTTACATTTCAGAGTGTCAGCATTTCCATTGTATTTTAAGCAATTACATATAGTATACGCCAGCCTGTTTACTGTGAACTCCAGGTTAACAGATGGCTCTCCCATAAGGAAAAAAAATGCAAAGATATTTGGAGAAGAAATATTGAAAATGATAAATATTAATTAAAAAAAACCTCGGCATGGGAACACCATTCTGTGGTAGGTCACCTATTCCCATCTGTGATTCACCACATAAAACATCAGTCAAACTGTCAGGGGAGCCATTAAGCAGTTACGTTCTTCCTCACCTGAAGGAAGGAAGTCACCAGAGCCCCTCACCCACTTCTCCAAGCAGCTGAACCAAGAGTAACATTGTCCGATGTTTGGTGGAGGCATTAGGTTATTGAATCCGCCCCCCACAGAAAGGAATGGAGTCAGTTCAGAAACTCGCTGTCAAATAAATCACAGACAAGCATAAACCTGCATGTTGTCACGACAATGAACGGCACAATGGGACATGTGTTACAGAAACCTGCCACCCTGGTGCAGGACTCCCATACTTTGAAATATCCTCCAAACCTTAACTCTTACATAGAATTACAAAGAATTTACAGCACAGAAACAGGCCGTTCGGCCCAACTGGTCTGTACCGGTGTTTATGCTCCACACGAACCTCCTCCCACCCTACTTCATCTCATCCTATCATCATATTAGCTGTTGGTTCTCTAACTCTTTTTTGAGTTAGAGAAAGATAAAGCAAGTCTGAAGCACTTAGTTATTTCACACTTCTCAGCCAGAGGGATTGACACCTTATTGTATTTTGGGGGAGAAGGGTTTCAGACGAAGGCAGATGAAAATGGTTAGATTGGGTTCTGAAAGAAGTGAGGGAAGTGGGTGAATGGCCTTATCGCCTGTTTACAATCTTGTATTTAGCTTTACAGAGTCAGGTCTGGATTCTGTAAAGCCAAGAGCTCCCCCTATTCGCTCAGTGTACTGATCGATGCTGTACTACAGACTGAGAAGATCCCAGGTTCAATATCCTGTCCTGAGTTACCAGCATGGTGGCACTGGGGATTCTACAATTGGGCTCAACATCCCTGGCCTGGGATGGGAAAAATGAACCTAGTTTCCTGCTCCTGATTACTAACCATTAACCTGTCCTGAAAAATGGATGTTGAATGATGACAGGATTTGGCTTAGATGTGATGCACACCACAGTCAAATATCCTGCTAGCACTAACTGTCTAAACTCACACATGAAAAATGGTCATGTGGGCAAGTTTCTGGAAGCCTGCTGGTTTCCTGACTGTACTTAGTATAAATCAGCAATCTACAAGATGGGAGAGAAAAGGGAGGAAATTGGATTAAAAAAATGTGGTTTTCCTGAACAAGCGCATAATTGGATGTACGTCATCTGAGAGATGACCTCCTGAGCCACTTGTGTCAGCTGTCTCAAGATTCATCCCCGAAGTCTCGAAACAGAACAATCTGCTTATTCTTCTCTGCCAAACTCTAAATCAGACACTGGACTTTGGGTGTGGATCCCTGAGAGTAAGGAGCCTGGGCAAGGGAGAGGAATAGTCATTTGTCTTTTAAAGTGTAGGAAGCGGGGAGAAGGAACGTGTTGGAATTGGATGTGTTCCAAGTGCTTCTGTTGTCTCCATGGTGGTTTCTATAGTGCTTCACTTGGTGTCCCCAGTGTCTTCAGCCTATCTGTATCTAAGTCAATGCTCTGCTGTTTTGTATTTTTTAATAGTAAAACCTTGACATCAAACAAAGGAGATCTATTTAAAGATATTCACTTCTGAAAAATAACACTAAAAATAAATTAAAACTACATTTAATTAGCTGCTCCCCAGTGTGGGGAATCAGCAGAATACATTCCTTGAACACCAGCTACAGTCTGTGGATTAATGTTTGATTGTACCTTCTACTCCTTTGTTCTCAGTTCCTTTGGTCCCAAATGCCTCCTAGGCCAAATGGGTGACCTTTTATCACCCAAGGTCACCCCTGCAGGTCTTTATGACCTTAATAAACCCTTTGACCCAAGAAGCCCCGATGACCTTATCAATAATGCACTGACAGATCTGGATGTAATTTTCCGAGGATAAGCTTGTGGAGTCAAATAACTATTATTGTAGCTATCAACACCTACACTTCATCTGGGAGACAGTTTGACTGGAATCATTCTAGTTGCTATGAAATTTAAATAAAATGTATTGTACAGAACATTAACCTATCTGTATTTTTAAACACCGTGTGGAGATGCCGGTGATGGACTGGGGTTGACAATTGTAAACAATTTTACAACACCAAGTTATAGTCCAACAATTTTTATTTGAAATCTACAAGCTTTCGGAGGCTCCCTTGTTTACAATGTTTAAACACCAGTCATATAGCATATCAGCACTCAGTATCTGCCATACCAACAGAAGTAGCAATAACTCAACCAAACAATGAATGGATTAAATGATTGCTTACATAAAGATTGCTTTCAATAAATATTTGGTGACACAAAGACTTAAATATGTTTATAATAATTTTATTTTTTGCTGCTAATTTTCATCCCATTTTTGCTGAAGGTGCTGATTTTTGCTTCCACCAATTGCAGCTGCCTCCTGTAGATGGCTAAAGTGCCCATTCTTCACATGAGCCTGGACAGTGATGATGGAGGGAAGTGGGGGTGGGGGAGCCTCACAGCCAAACTCAATCCTGTCCTTACCTGACATTCACTCATGTAGCCTTCCAGAGGGATTGCTATCAGAATTTGGAAACCATGGCCAATTCTTCCCCTTCCTAACCCAGGGGCATTGAGGCCAATTTTGGAACCCCAGTCCTGCTCCTGCTACGATTGGCTAACTCACTAGGGGTCAGACCAGAGACCTGCCTAATCTGTACCACTCAGCCACAGACTGATCCGTGGGGGGAGTTAGACATCACAAATTTAAAGGGTGGAGTGCCTCATTGTTCCTAAATACGATGGAGATAGATAACTGTACATTGACTGATGTCTCCTTGTTTCTATAATGTTAAGGTTTAATACTAGTGACTTAAGGCTACCTCAAAGACCTCAGGGCCATAAAGCGATTAGTTTCTGGGTGGGCTGGGGCAGAACTTAGTGCAGGAACTAGTTATGCCAAATCCCTGCCTCTTTTTTCATCTTACTAGAAATTCACACCATGGTAGAGATGAGTACATAATATGACCGCCCACAAATTCACCTGAGTGAAGTCTATATTAAGATGCGTTACAAGTAAGGGAAATACATAATATGATGCCAGTTCCTCTGTTTGCACCTGAGTAATGCTGGCACCGAGGGATGTTTGTGCATCTCCAGCATTGCTAAGGACCAGTGGGGTGGGGATTTATAATTTAAAAGGCCAGTTCCGACAATACAATTGATTACAAACTGATCAATTGCATTTCCAAAACTGGCAAAACCAGAAGTGCCCAGTTTCAGAATGTTATTATTGTACAGCCACAGATTGAGGAGCAGCCTCCACTGTCACAAGATGCCACAGGAAAATCCTCCCCCCTCCATCACCAAAAAAGGTGCAAATGCCCCAGACCCGGATATTTGGGACACGGTCAGGGGCACATTTATGGGGTGGGTGGAAGTCCTGCCCACTCCAGATTCGCCCCCAAAAGGCCATCCAGGGAATTTTGACCTCCTGATATCTCTGAGAGATAAAGATTTCTGTAATATTTCAAATCAAACAAAGCTCTCTATCTTTTTAATATCTATTTATGAGATATGGCTGGTACCTTCAGATTTTTATTACTACAGCAGACGGTTGAGCTGAAATGTACACATAGTCACCAGATGATATCCATGTCCTTCCATGCTCACTCAGAAGGCAGGTCATTATTCACATGCTAATATATCTCAATTGAAAAAGATTATGGAACCACTTTACATAAACTACTTGCTGCGTCCTGAAAACAATCAATTTCAGGTAAAGAACTTGACAATGAGTACAAATGGAGTTGTGTCTAACATATAGTTGAGGTTCGAGAAACCTCACTTTTATTTGACAAGCTGTGTTCAACCGCAGAAGATGCTTTTTGATTTCCTGTTGTTGAAAGGTTGAAGTTAAATGTTCGAGAGGTATTATCTCAGGCAGCCTGCTGCTAGCTTTTCGGCAATTCTGAGCCCATTGAAACGGAGGCTGGAAACTCCATGTTGGTTGGTGATACTTCATGTATAAGTCACGTTACAGATGCTGGTCCAGGATTCGTATTAGCAAAGTGTTGTGCATTTTTTATTTTTGAAACCCAGAAGAAGTAAATTCTTTTTTAAATGAAATCTTCAATATTGACTTTCTGCTATTATTGCACTTGTATTTTTTATCAAACTGATTTGTAGTTTATAGCCTATGTTGCATGGTCCAATATCGTGTTTAATCTTCCGCTATCCGAAGACATAAAAGATATCCAGACACAAGCACTTTTCACCAGGATCACTGGGTCAGGGGCAGAAACCTTCATTTGATTTCTGTCCTTCCTAACTCGAGGGCACTCAAGCCGTTTGTAACACCCCTACTGCCACCTGAGCTGAGATCGGCTCACTCTACACAGACTGGAGATTGAACATGGGGCCTTCCTGCTCTGTATGATTGAGTACCCACTGAGTCATTGGAAAGCCAATTTTAGGGGGCAATTTTCTCCCCATTTTTCCAACTCCCCAAGATGTTGTCCCCTCCTGCGGTCAGATTCCATGGGCCGTGAAGCACCCTGACTAATTCATCATTCTTCATATGTTAGCCTGGACAGTGAAAGTTGATAGGCTATTTAACCACTGAGGGCATCACAACAAAACCTGATCTTGTCCTCACCTGACGTCCATACAGATGCACTGGGTCGTTATCAGTGTACAGAACCCTGGTTGATTTCTCTCTCCTTTAGCACAGCTGATTGTAGCATTCATTCCACTTCCCAAGCTGGAATCACCTAACTCAGCACTGGGGATTAATCCTGGTCTGTGTAACCCAATACTGCATCAGGTGGTGCATGCACCCACCAAGCCATCAGGAGAATCAGTCTAATATTTTAAACTAAAGGATGCATTGACAGCAATGGTGCATTTTGACAGTGTGAACCACCTGCAAATCATAAGGGCTACAGACATATCTGGGTTGCAGCAGTCTTTTACATGATTGAAAGAAGTGCCAGAAACTTAGTATTATCACAAAACAATGAGGCAGATTTACCTCTTTTGCACTTGGTCATAAAGAATCACCTGAGTGAAGCGTATAGAGAAAGATCGGACAGACTCCATTACCCCTTCCACCTCCATTTTCCTCTATGTCCTCCGCCCAGTTGAAATGCAAAAGTGGCAAATCTTCTCCATTATGTTTAGTCTGTGAGAACCTTGAAGGGAAAAAAAATTTGAACACATCTGATCCAGAATATCAAGCACTGCCGCCAGCCAACATATGGGCAGTAATGCAATGGCTGCCATTTTGAATTTTCACCCAGTGAGCAGAAAAATGATCAATCATACACACACAGAATAATGTATTAGGGATATAAGAAAACTCCTTCAGCGTTCGGAAGGTTAATGATATTCTGTCAATAGAATAAAAAATGCTAACCGTGTAATATTTAGCAAGATGCAGGAATTCTCCTGTAGTCCTAAGGGCTGGTTAGCAATCCTATTAAAATATTCTCTGGTCATACATTTTGTTGAGTTGCTAAACATGTTTTCAAATACCAGTCACCACATGCCTCAGATAATTACATGACATACTACATTTTTCAGTGGTAAACAGTTTGTTTAAAAAAAAATCAATTCTAAATAATTTTGCCTCCAAATCGTTGACAGCATTCTCTAATCATTTTCAAAATTATAATATACAACAATTTTTTTAAAGTGAATTCTCAAAAATGTATTTCCACATATATATTTTTATGAAGCTATTGTACAATTTGATTGCATAATACTTTCGGGAGATGTGCATTGATACAGCCAGGTTTCTATCACCTGCAACAAAACGCATGATGGCCAAAATCGTACAACACACACTGCACCCCACAGAATCTCCACAAATTTCACCCTTCCATACCAGATGATATTGGAGGGGTTGTGATCTGAAAGGCTGCCTCTTACACCTATTCTGGTTCTGGCTCCAGATTCAGCCACTCCAGATAGTAGCTCAGGAGACCACAAGGATTATAATCAGTCTTGCAAATTCAACTCAGTGAATGCTGGGTCTACCCTCTGGAGAATGAGATACAGGGGGTTGGGAGGGGGTTGGGTATGGGGTTTATGCCATCTCCCCTTGCCCCCTCCTCCTGCAGTAAGCAGGCTCGCATTTTTTTTCAAAATATACTTTATTTCATAAAATTTAAAGATACCACAATTCCAAGGCAATTCAAAACAAAACTATGCAGATCGTAGACAATACGATTTCGATATTACAATTTGAAACACAGTACATATCTTATAATACATGCTGTACAATACAAGGTGGGATGGCATTACACGGTGGCCTTCTCCCATAGAGCCTTTGCAATTTCTCCCTTCACCCTGCCCCCTCCCACCCCAAAGGACTTCTTTTGGAGTACAGACCCATGATGCAGGGAGCTCTCCAATACTTCAGCTCCTATGTGAACCCATAACTTTAAGAACTCTCTGCAATGCACTGAACTTCCTGGTAAAAATGAGAACTTTGGTCTTTCTACACAAGTTAAGCATCTTTGTATTGCACTCTGTATCTGAGCTGGGAATGAAGAAAATCAAGGCAAGTACTGTAAAAGCCTACTGAGAGGAAATTAATGCTCAAATTATATATTGCTAAATTGATCTTGATGGAGGTGGAACAGATGTCCGTTTATTACTTTTGTACACCTCTAATTAGATGTTGGTGCGTGTAGTCAGTGATTGAGCCAATTTGTTTGTTCTTAGTTTTGGTGATTATGTAGGTCTGGTGGATGGGGTTGAGGGGGATGCTTTGCATAATCATGGCCATGTAAGTTTGGATCGTTGCCCTTCATGGTTGCTGTGCTGTGGGATTGGTGGGGGGGGGATTAAGTTTGTGCTGCATGAACCTCCGAGAATGGGCCTCAGACTGCCCGGTGTTTCTCCAGCTCCAGGTGGAAGCCGAACATCACTCGCTTTGACTGAAATATGCCCCCCATGTGCTGCAGTCACAGATTTGTTGTGGGACGTGCTGCGCCATCACAGAGGGGCGAATGCATGTTCCAGAGTTATGTTGACATAAGGCACTTTAGAATATTCAATTATGAACCTGGCTGAGTTGCTACTTCTAGGTAGTATGTCAGCACTGTAAGAGGCAATGCTTAATAGTACAAATATAGCAGTTACCACTGCAAACTATAAAATTGCATCCAATATGACCTGAGCTGCCTGTATATTCTTTGGGTGGGGTGGTAATGCCTGATGGGAGTGCAGCCAGAGCCAAGACTACAGCACAATGGGTGGCTTAGCTTGTACAGGGGAGGGAGGAGAAAGGTCAGCAGAGCAATAGTGATAGGGGATTCTATAGTTAGGGGAACAGACAGGCATTTCTGTGGCCGCAGACATGATTCTAGGATGGTATGTTGCTTCCTTGGTGCCAGGGTCAAGGATATCACTGAGTGGCTGCAGAACATTCTGGAGAGGGAGGGTGAACATCCAGGGGTCGTGGTCCGTATCGGTACCAACGACATAGGTAGAAAGAGAGATGAGGTCCTGCAGGCAGACTTTAAGGAGTTAGGAAAGAGATTAACAAGCAGGACCTCGAAGGTAGTAATCTCCGGATTACTCCCAGTGCCACGCACTAGCGAGTATAGAAACAGGAGGATAGAGCAGATGAATGCGTGGCTGGAGAGATGGTGCAGGAGGGAGGGCTTTAGATTCCTGGGGCATAGGGACCAGTTCTGGGGGAGGTGGGACCTGTACAGGCCGAGCAGGTTACACCGCAATGGAGCTGGGATCGATGTCCTCGTGGGGAGGTTCGCTACTGCTGTGGGGGGGTGTTAAACTAATTTGGCAGGGAGGTGGGCACCAGGATGCAGCATTGGAAAGGAGAAACAAGGTGCACAAAGAATTGAGAAAGATAGCACTAGAATAAGAAATAGTACGATATTAGATGGGATCAAACAAAGAGAGAGTAAAAGAAAGTCTAAGATTGGTTTACAGTGCCTGTGTGTAAACACACGAAGCATGGTAAACAAGGTTAGTGAGCTGCAGGCGCAAATAGCCACATGGGAATATGATGTCATGGCGATAACGGAGACCTGGCTTAAAAAAGGGCAGGACTGGGTACTAAATATTCTTGGATACAAGGTGTTCAGGAAAGACAGGGAAGGAAAGAAAGGTGGGTGGGTAGCAGTATTGATTAAGGAGAATATTGTAGTACTGGAGAGAAAGGATGTCCTGGAGGGGTCAAGGACAGAATCTATTTGGTAATAGTTAAGAAACAATAGAAGTGCTATTACACTACTGGGTGTATTCTGTAGGCCACAAACTATTGGGAAGGATATAGAGGAGCAAATTTGCAGGGAAATTACAGAGAGGTGCAAAAGCCATAGAGCAGCGATAACCGGGGACTGCAATTATCCTAATATAGACTGGGATAGTAATAATGTAAGGGGCAAGGAGGGGGAGGAATTTTTGAAGTGTATTCCGGAGAACTTTCTTCACCAGTATGTTTCCAGCCCAACAAGGAAGAAGGCATTGCTGGATTTGGTTCTGTGGAATGAGGCGGGCCAAATGTAGCATGTGTCAGCGGGGGGACATTTAGGGAACAGCGATCATGGTATCATAAGATTTAAAATAGCTACGGAAAAGGACATGGACCATTCTAAAGCAAAAATACTCAATTGGAGGAGGGCCAATTTCGGTGGGATGAGAACAGATCTGGCCTGGGTAAATTGGAATCAAAGATTGGCAGGCAATACTGTAATTGAACAACAGGTGGCATTTCAGAAGGAGATGGTTTGGGTACAGTCCAGGTACATTTCTATGAGGGAGAAAGGAAGGGCAATTAAAGCCAGAGCTCCTTGGATGACAAAAGAGATAGAGAGTAAGATGAAGCAGAAAAAAGGGATGTATGACAGATGTCAGCTTAATAATACAAATGAGAACCAGGCTGAAGAAAGAAAGTTCAGAGGGGAAGCGAAAAAGGAAATAAGAAGGGCAAAGAGAGAGTATGAGAATAGACTGGCGGCCAACATAAAAGAGAATCCAAAAGTCTTCTATCGGCATGTAAACAATAAACGGGTCGTATGAGGAGGGGTGGGGCCGATTAGGGACCAAAAAGGAGGTCTAGTCATAGATGTAGGGGGCATGGCCGAGGTACTAAATGAGTACTTTGCATCTGTCTTTACCAAGGAAGAAGATGCTGCCAGAGTCTCAGTAAAAGAAGATGTAGGTGAGATACTAGATGGGCTAAAAATTGATAGAAAGGAGCTACTAGAAAGGCTAGCTGTACTTAAAGTAGATAAGTCAGCCGGTCCGGATGGGATGCATCCTACGTTACTGAGGGAAGTAACGGTAGCAATTGAGGAGGTACTGGCCATAATCTTCCAAATATCCTTAGATACGGGGGTGTTTCTAGAGGACTGGAGAATTGCAAATGTTACACCCTTGTTCAAAAAAGGGTGTAAGGGTAAACCCAGCAACTACAGGCCAGTCAGTTTAACCTTGGTGGTGGGGAAACTTTTAGAAATGATAATCCAGGACAGAATTAGCAGTCACTTGGACAAGTGTGGATTGATTAGGGAAAGCCAGCACGGATTTGTTAAAGGCAAATCATATCGAACTAACTTGATAGAGTTTTTTGATGAGGTAACAGAGAGGGTGGATGAGGGCAATGCAGTTGATGTGGTGAATATGGATTTTCACAAAGCGTTTGATAAAGTGCTGCATAATGGGCTTGTCATCAAGATTGAAGCCCATGGAATAAAAGGGACAGTGGCAGCTTGGATACAAAATTGGCTATATAACAGCAAACAGAGAGTGGTGGAGAATGATTGTTTTGCGGACTAGAGGGAGGTGTACAGTGGTGTTCCCCAGGGGTCGGTACTAGGCCCCCTGCTTTTCTTGATATATATTAATGACTTGGACTCGGGTGTACAGAGCACAATTTCCAAATTTGCGGATGACACAAAACCTGGAAGTGCAGTGAATAGTGAGCAGGATAGTGATCGACTTCAAGAGGATATAGACAGGCTGGTGGCATGGACGGACACGTGGCAGATGAAATTTAACGCAGAAAAATGCGAGGTAATACATTTAGGTAGGAAGAATGAGACGAGGCAATATAAACTAAAGGGCACAATTCTAAAAGAGGTTCAGGAACAGAGAGATCTGGGGGTATATGTACACAAATCATTGAAGGTGATAGGGCAGGTTGATAAAGTGGTTAAAAAAGCATACAGGATCCTGGGCTTTATAAATAAAGGCATAGAGTACAAAAGCAAGGAAGTCCTGATGAACCTTTATAAAACACTGGTTCGGCCACAACTGGAGTATTATGTCCATTTCTGGGCACTGCATTTTAGGAAAGATGTGAAGGCCTCAGAGAGGGTGCAGAAGAGATTTACTAGAATGATTCCAGGGATGAGGGACTTTAGTTACGTGGATAGACTGGAGAAACTGGGGTTGTTCTCCTTGGAACAGAGAAGGTTGCAAGGAGATTTGATAGAGGTATTCAAAATCATGAAGGGTCTAGACAGAGTAGATAGAGAGAAATTGTTCCCATTGGCAGATGGGTCAAGAAACAAAGGACATAGATTTAAGGTGATTGACATCAGGAAAAACTTTTTTACATAGTGAATGGTTAGGATCTGGAATGCACTGCCAGAGGGTCTGGTTGAGGCAGATTCAATCATGGCCTTCAAAAGGGAACTGGATAAATATTGAAAGGAAAATATTTGCAGGGCTGCGGAAATAGGGCGGGGGAGTGGAACCAGCTGGATTGCTTTTGCATAGAGCTGGCACGGACTCGATGGGCTGAAAGACCTCTTCCTTTGCTGTAACATTTCTATGGTTCTATGATTCTATTCTACTGGCTCTCACTTTGATATATGCTCAGGAGGCCAGTGGGACTTTGGCAGGCGGATCATAGGAAGACTCAAAAAGCACAAGGAAACTCAGGGAAAGCATCTTAAAGGCACACAAGCGGCGGAAACAGCTCCCACCCAAATTTCCTTGCTAAAGAAATTTCCTGCGCTGTTCCTGCACGGTAAGTATGCTGAAAATGGCAAGGAAATTCACCCTACATTACCTCTATCAATCCTTGCAATGAGGATACTGCACTTCATTACTTCAATCATGATGTGGAGATGCCGGTGATGGACTGGGGTTGACAATTGTAAACAATTTTACAACACCAAGTTATAGTCCAGCAATTTTATTTTAAATTCACAAGCTTTCGGAGATTTTCTCCTTCCTCAGGCAAATGTTTCAAGATCTCCTTGAAGCCTACGCATTTATACATATTGAACAATGATAAATGGTGTTTACAGACTGCCCCTGCAACTGCCCGTTGCCAAGGCAATCACCGTGTTCAGACAGAGAGGTGTTACCTGCAGAACCTCCGAATACACATTCAATAAAAAAACAAACAGGGAAAAAAAAACAGAGAAAAAAAAACACAGAGAGAGGCAGAAACATCCGGAAGGCAGAGAGAGCCAGCAAATGACCCATTATATTAAAAACAGATAACATTTGTTCGCTGGTGGGGTAACGTGTAGCGTGACATGAACCCAAGATCCCGGTTGAGGCCGTCCTCATGGGTGCGGAACTTGGCTATCAATTTCTGCTCGACGATTTTGCGTTGTCGTGTGTCTCGAAGGCCGCCTTGGAGTACGCTTACCCGAAGGTCGGTGGATGAATGTCCATGACTGCTGAAGTGTTCCCCGACTGGGAGGGAACCCTCCTGTTTGGCGATTGTTGCGCGGTGTCCGTTCATCCGTTGTCGCAGCGTCTGCATGGTCTCGCCAATGTACCATGCTCTGGGGCATCCTTTCCTGCAACGTATGAGGTAGACAACGTTGGCTGAGTCACAGGAGTATGAACCATGCACCTGGTGGGTGGTGTCATCTCGTGTGATGGTGGTATCTGTGTCGATGATCTGGCATGTCTTGCAGAGGTTACCGTGGCAGGGTTGTGTGGCGTCGTGGACGCTGTTCTCTTGAAAGCTAGGTAGTTTGCTGCGAACGATGGTCTGTTTGAGGTTGGGTGGCTGTTTAAAGGCGAGTAGTGGAGGTGTGGGGATGGCCATAGCGAGGTGTTTGTCCTCATTGATGACATGTTGAAGGCTGCGGAGAACATGGCGTAGTTTCTCCGCTCCGGGGAAGTACTGGACGACAAAGGGTACTCTGTTGGTTGCGTCCCGTGTTAGTCTCCTGAGGAGGTCTATGCGATTTTTTGCTGTGGCCCGTCGGAACTGTCGATCGATGAGTCGAGCGTCATATCCCGTTCTTACTAGGGCGTCTTTCAACGTCTGTAGGTGTCCATCGCGTTCCTCCTCGTCTGAGCAGACCCTGTGTATTCGCAGGGCCTGTCCATAGGGGATGGCCTCTTTGACGTGGTTAGGGTGGAAGCTGGAAAAGTGGAGCATCGTGAGGTTGTCCGTGGGCTTGCGGTAGAGTGAGGTGCTGAGGTGCCCGTCTTTGATGGAGATTCGTGTGTCCAAGAAAGAAACTGATTCTGAGGAGTAGTCCATGGTGAGCTTGATGGTGGGATGGAACTTGTTGATGTTATCGTGTAGTCTCTTTAGTGATTCCTTGCCGTGGGTCCATAGAAAGAAAATGTCGTCGATGTATCTGGTGTATAGTGTTGGTTGGAGGTCTTGTGTAGTGAAGAAGTCCTGCTCGAACTTGTGCATGAAAATGTTGGCGTATTGGGGTGCGAATTTGGTCCCCATGGCTGTTCCGTGTGTTTGGGTAAAGAACTGGTTATCGAAGGTGAAGACATTGTGATCCAGGATGAAGCGGATGAGTTGTAGGATGGCTTCCGGAGATTGGCTGTTGTTGGTGTTGAGTATTGATGCTGTCGCAGCGATGCCGTCATCGTGGGGGATACTGGTGTATAGTGCCGAGACGTCCATCGTGGTGAGAAGTGTTCCTGGTTCAACTGGTCCGTGGGTACTGAGTTTTTGTAGGAAGTCTGTAGTGTCACGACAGAAGCTGGGGGTTCCCTGTACGATGGGTTTCAGGATGCCCTCGATGTATCCAGAGAGGTTCTCACACAGGGTTCCGTTGCCTGATACGATGGGACGTCCGGGTGTGTTGGCTTTGTGTATCTTTGGGAGGCAGTAGAAGTCTCCCACGCGGGGATTACGTGGGATGAGAATGCTTCATCCTGGATCACAATGTCTTCACCTTCGATAACCAGTTCTTTACCCAAACACACGGAACAGCCATGGGGACCAAATTCGCACCCCAATACGCCAACATTTTCATGCACAAGTTCGAGCAGGACTTCTTCACTACACAAGACCTCCAACCAACACTATACACCAGATACATCGACGACATTTTCTTTCTATGGACCCACGGCAAGGAATCACTAAAGAGACTACACGATAACATCAACAAGTTCCATCCCACCATCAAGCTCACCATGGACTACTCCTCAGAATCAGTTTCTTTCTTGGACACACGAATCTCCATCAAAGACGGGCACCTCAGCACCTCACTCTACCGCAAGCCCACGGACAACCTCACGATGCTCCACTTTTCCAGCTTCCACCCTAACCACGTCAAAGAGGCCATCCCCTATGGACAGGCCCTGCGAATACACAGGGTCTGCTCAGACGAGGAGGAACGCGATGGACACCTACAGACGTTGAAAGACGCCCTAGTAAGAACGGGATATGACGCTCGACTCATCGATCGACAGTTCCGACGGGCCACAGCAAAAAATCGCATAGACCTCCTCAGGAGACTAACACGGGACGCAACCAACAGAGTACCCTTTGTCGTCCAGTACTTCCCCGGAGCGGAGAAACTACGCCATGTTCTCCGCAGCCTTCAACATGTCATCAATGAGGACAAACACCTCGCTATGGCCATCCCCACACCTCCACTACTCGCCTTTAAACAGCCACCCAACCTCAAACAGACCATCGTTCGCAGCAAACTACCTAGCTTTCAAGAGAACAGCGTCCACGACGCCACACAACCCTGCCACGGTAACCTCTGCAAGACATGCCAGATCATCGACACAGATACCACCATCACACGAGATGACACCACCCACCAGGTGCATGGTTCATACTCCTGTGACTCAGCCAACGTTGTCTACCTCATACGTTGCAGGAAAGGATGCCCCAGAGCATGGTACATTGGCGAGACCATGCAGACGCTGCGACAACGGATGAACGGACACCGCGCAACAATCGCCAAACAGGAGGGTTCCCTCCCAGTCGGGGAACACTTCAGCAGTCATGGACATTCATCCACCGACCTTCGGGTAAGCGTACTCCAAGGCGGCCTTCGAGACACACGACAACGCAAAATCGTCGAGCAGAAATTGATAGCCAAGTTCCGCACCCATGAGGACGGCCTCAACCGGGATCTTGGGTTCATGTCACGCTACACGTTACCCCACCAGCGAACAAATGTTATCTGTTTTTAATATAATGGGTCATTTGCTGGCTCTCTCTGCCTTCCGGATGTTTCTGCCTCTCTCTGTGTTTTTTTTTCTCTGTTTTTTTTTCCCTGTTTGTTTTTTTATTGAATGTGTATTCGGAGGTTCTGCAGGTAACACCTCTCTGTCTGAACACGGTGATTGCCTTGGCAACGGGCAGTTGCAGGGGCAGTCTGTAAACACCATTTATCATTGTTCAATATGTATAAATGCGTAGGCTTCAAGGAGATCTTGAAACATTTGCCTGAGGAAGGAGAAAATCTCCGAAAGCTTGTGAATTTAAAATAAAATTGCTGGACTATAACTTGGTGTTGTAAAATTGTTTACAATTACTTCAATCAGTTATTAGAGGAAGGAGCCTTGGTCCAATTTGGCTGGGCGTGATTTGAACTCATGTCCTAGAAGTGAAAGTAGACTTTTCAAACACGGTCATCAGAAAACGATCTTTTATAATGATGATAAGAATATCGTTAGAAGTTAGAAGTGTGGCTTACTGCACAACAGGAAAGCTTTTTATGGAGTCAAAGGGTTAAGGTCATAAATAGCAAACTGTACCCAGAAGAGCTGTTAACAGGCAGCCTGGAGCCAGGTGTGAAGATAGCTTTTTAACATAAAAGTACGAAGGGAATTTTATTTTAAAGTGTCATTACTGGGGTTTGCATCAAAGACAGATGCAATATCATTAAATATTGACTAAATATTGCCTGTGTTTGGCATGTTTCTCTTTATAAAGCTTTGCATGCGAAGCCATGACATTTGTGTTTCTATTGTTTTTTAAAGAAATTAATTATGTATTAGAGCAACCTGTGGTGAGTTTAATGAATATTAATGAAGCACTGGGAAAGGACCATGAAAGATCTAATCAAAGACTGAGAAAGAATTGACTGCATTGTTAGCTGTACTGGAACTGATGATGTGGAGATGCCGGTGATGGACTGGGGTTGACAATTGTAAACAATTTTACAACACCAAGTTATAGTCCAGCAATTTTATTTTAAATTCACAAGCTTTCGGAGGCTTACCCCTTCGTCAGGTTCACCTGACGAAGGGGGAAGCCTCCGAAAGCTTGTGAATTTAAAATAAAATTGCTGGACTATAACTTGGTGTTGTAAAATTGTTTACAATTGTACTGGAACTGGGCACAGATAGCCCAGGGGAGATTTCCTGAGGCTAGGGCAAAGTCTTAAAGGGACCCTGGTAACAACTGTTTCAACCTAGGAAATGACTGAGCCAAAGTACAAAAGAATGATTGTGCCTGATCAACCAGCCAGCACAACAAACACCGGAATAATACTTAGATATCGAAAGAAATTCAAAATTTTGCCTCAATTCCGAGAGTTTAAGAGTTTGCAATTGGCTGTCCATTAGTAAAATTTTTCTACACATTTTCAGGAGGCAACTTATAAGTTACCCCCTTCTGCACACACACAACTACATTTTGTAAGTCATGTCACATATCTTGTGAGCTGATTTGAGCCATGTCATAAACTGACTGGCTGTAAACAGGAGGCAGGCCTCATCCTTGTCCTGACCCATGCCTCCTCTTCATTGAAATGGCACGGTTGTGCAGCATATTGTGAACGCTTGAAATGTGGAGCAGTCCAAACAATGGAATAATTGATCTGCATCCCTATAGTGTGCTTGATAGTATGAGGCCTCATTGGATCTGCTCTCTGCTGCTGTGTGGGGGCTTCTAATTGGGACTATCAGCCATGAGGTTATCACTCTCTCAGGACTTCAAATAATGCAGTCACGGTGGATGCTGAAGAATAAAGTAACATAGCTGGTTCCTCATGTTTCTGTGGTCTGAAACCATCTGATCTTTTATAAAGTGGTATCACTTCCAGTCCATGTACGCATTTGGGTTGATGGCCAGATGGGTTCTATCCATGATGCCCTGGACTCTTGGGAAACTTGCCAGACAGTAAAAATTATCCGGTTGGTGTCTCTTTTCCACTGGGAAAGTGATATAGATGATTCTCCTGGCAAACATGGCATCAATTAGTTGTTTTTATACAAGTATGAAATGCAGTTTGGCTTATCTGACAGATATCTCCTGTAGTAGCCTAGAAGGATCCTGTTGCATGGAAGCTTAAAGCCATTGTGACCTTCATAGCTACAGGAAGAGCTGTCAGTGTGTGAGCCTGCAGAATGGCATAGGTCAGTCACAGTGTTTGCAGTGAAGCACACTCAGCAAATACAAGTTTCCTCAGAAGTACCCAGGTAGGAGTTACATGGACTATAAAGGCATTGATGGGAGCAAACGTACCATCTGAGGTATTGTTGGACCTGGAGGGAAATAAATAAGGTAAGGTGTTAAATGCTCAAGCAGAAGAATGCTTACTGCTTAAAACACTAGGATTCAATAGCAACTAAAACAATAGCTGCCTCACTTGAAGAAACAGTTCAAAGAAGGCCAGGCCTTTTGAGCAGCCAAGTGCTCATTTAATATGGCCGTGGCACGCTCTAGAGACGGAGCCTCGTACAAGGTGATGAAATTCTGTGTGGGACCTCATTCACATAAATATTCCATGCAGAATGGCCGCCTTACTTGCCTCAAAATTGTGCCTCAGCAAATTGGGTGTGTGAAGTAAGGCCCCAATTTTCAGACCCACCCCCATCATCAAATTTGAAAATTTCAGCCCATAATGAGCAAATAAAAACTTACATTTATACTGTTTAAAAAGTGTATATTTTCTGAACAGCCAGTCAGCCATGACATTGAGCGAATAGATTAACAAATAAAGTTTTGCTATTCTTTTTACCGCTCGTAAAGAAACTCCAGTTGCCCACTGGGATTGTGAAAAACAGCACAAAATAATTGATTAACCAAAGGACCAAACAACCTTTTCAGAGCTTTTCAGACCTATTTTGGGGATATTTTCCCTATTTAGCTTGTTTGGGTGCAGTACTGTTTGTGCATCAATGCCATATTACATACAAACCTATGTGTGTTTGTTCCATTTCTAACTGCACTTTAGTGACAACGTGTGTGAACTGTGGAGTCAAAACAGTAGTTATCTACACGATAAGATAGTAATTTGTTTTGAAATAATTAACTACGTCTACACAAGAAAAATCCACTTCTGACCTTTTGCTTGTTTTATCCATAAGGTTAAACAAACATACTTTGGTTCTCAGTGCGTAAAAGGACACCCCATTATTTTAGCAGCTGCTGTTGTGTGATATACCACATTTTACATTCAGAAACAGTTCCAGAGTTTTTAATATTATATTTGCTACTTTGACACATAACACAGTACTTAATTTAATGTTTATTTACTGAGTTGTATGTCAAAATAGAGAGTTCATCTATAATAATGGGAACCAAGTCCATATCATATCATATCATCCCATTTATTTCTAGACACCCACACATGGAGCATCAGTCTTTCTTTTGGGCTGTATCATTAACATAAAACTTACTGGTTACAGTCGTGTAGTGGTTATGTTACTGGACTAGTAATCCAAAGGCCTGGACTAATAAACCAGAGAATTTGAGATTAAATCGCATCGTGGACATTTGAGAACCTGAATTCAGTTTTTTAAAAATCTGGATGTAAAAAGCTGGTATCAGTAAAAGTGACCATGAAGCTGTCAGATTGTTGTTAAAAACTCAACTGGTTCATTAATGTCTTTTAGGGAAGGAAACCTGCTGTCCTTACCCGGTCTGGCCCATATGTGACTCCAGTTCCCACACCAACGTGGCTGATTCTTATCTGCCCTCTGAAGTGGCCGAGCCAGCCACTCCGTTGTATCAAACTACTATCTGCAGTGCACCAAGAAGGTGACCCACTACCATCTTGTCAGTAAATAGGATGGGCAATAAATGCCACATTGTCAGTGACGCCCACATCCCAGGAGTGAATAAAAAAAGTTTCTGAAATGCAGCATTATTGATTGTCAGTTTAAATGTACGTAATTGCAGATTGCATTGAGGTGTGTTTATTCGTGATAAAAGTCGCCCAAAATGTCAGGTTTGCCATTGAAAAGTAGGCCCATTCTCAAAACTGGAATCCTTACTACATGCAGGGCTTTATGGGTAAATCAACGGAGCCATTACACGCAGGTATTATGCAGCGCAAAGCTGGGTCACCAAATGTTTCATAGAATGGTTTAGTGTCTACCTGAGCTGTGTTGTGATCAGAAAGTTTTCTGTTGTTCCCACTATCAACATCGCGTCTCACAAAATCACCTGCAGAAAGATTCTCCTCAGCCACCACTTTGATTGACAGTTGTTAAATTCCTTGAATAATAGACTTTATGACCCTTTTACCAAAAAAGAGGAAATTGCACTCCCAAATGATTTAAGTTATGTGTTCAATAAGTTACGGTGCTAACTGTAAATTACTATACCATCTCACAGAGCATGATAGACTTCAGCAGATACAAATATCACACAACTTGCAAGATCTGTGCTTGACCATATAAACAGGGGACGAAGCAATCCTGCACCGCATTGCTTATGAGCTGGATTAAAAGTTGAATTTTGAAGTGAAGGAAGTGTTCTAACTCACTCTGGGTTATGATGTGCAGGAATGGAGCAGGCAACAAACTTTTCACAAACCTGTAATGTAGAATCTAACCATCTGTATCAAATCCTTTTAAATGGCAGATATGTGGGCCGGGATTTTCCACATCTCCTATCAGCAAGTTGTGCGCCCCCCGCCTGTAAATTTCTGACCAATGGATGGAAAATCAGGGGCTGGGAGCAGGGGCGGATTAATGCCCAGGCCTATGGAGCCTATGTCAAAGGGCCCAGTCAAATACAGGGCCCCAGTAAAGCTCACAATAATGCAGAAAAACTGCATACAACCACTGGATCAGTTTCATTTAAACGTAGTATATTGTGATATGATTTGCTTTTTTATTAATGCAGTGTGTAAACATTCTACAGGCCTATTTTTCACACATTTTACTACAAGTTTGTGTTTTGATGGATTGGGTGAGGGGTTGTGCGAGGGAGGGGAGTATGGAGGGACAAAAGAACATAAGAAATAGGAGCAGGAGTAGGCCATATGGCCTCTTGAGCTTGCTCCACCATTCAATAAGATAATGGCTGATCTGCAACCTCAACTCCACTTCCCCGCTCTATCCCCATATCCCTTGATTCCCTTGGAGTCCAAAAATCCATCGATCTCAGTCTTGAATATATTCAACGACTGACCATCCACAGCCCTCTGGGGTAGAGAATTCCAAATATTTACAACCCTCTGAATGAAGAAATTCATCATCATAGCATCATAGAATGGTTACAGCACGGAAGGAGGCCATTCGGCCCATCGAGTCCGCGCCAGCTCTGTGCAAGAGCAATCCAGCTAGTCCCACTCCTCCGCCCTTTCCCCGTAGCCCTGCAATTTTTTTCCTTTAAAGTACTTATCCAGTTCCCTTTTGAAGGCCATGATTGAATCTGCCTCCACCACTACCTTGGGAAGTGCATTCCAGATCCTAACCACTCGCTGTGTAAAAAAGTTTTTCCTCATGTCATCTTTGGTTCTTTTGCCAATCACCTTAAATCTATGTCCTCTGGTTCTTGACCCTTCCGCCAATGGGAACAATTTCTCTCCATCTACTCTGTTAATACGCTTCATGATTTTGAATACCTCTGTCAAATCTCCTCTCAACCTTCTCTGTTCCAAGGAGAACAACCCCAGCTTCTCCAGTCCAAAAAACAACCGTTCACCACTGTTTCCTGTCCTACTCTCTGTTTCCTGTCATCTCAGTCCTAAATGCCTGACCCCTTATCCTGAGACTATGCCCCCTAGTTCCAGACTCTCCAGTCAGATGAAACAGCCTCTCAGCATCTACGCTGTCAAGCCTTCTCAGAATTTTGTATGTTTCAATGAAATCACCTCTCATTCTTCTAAACTCCAG
This sequence comes from Heptranchias perlo, assembly GCF_035084215.1. Classification (NCBI taxonomy): domain Eukaryota; kingdom Metazoa; phylum Chordata; class Chondrichthyes; order Hexanchiformes; family Hexanchidae; genus Heptranchias; species Heptranchias perlo. The sequence goes on from NC_090350.1 coordinate 23,918,882, forward strand.
AGAGCATAGGCCCATTCTACTCAATCTCTCCTCATAGGACAAGCCTCTCATTCCAGGAATCAATGTAGTAAACCTTCGTTGCACCGCCTCTAAGGCAAATATATCCTTCCTTAGGTAAGGAGACCAAAACTTACACAGTACTCCAGGTGTGGTCTCACCAAAGCCCTGTACAATTGCAGCAAGACTTCCTTACTCTTGTACTCCAACCCCATAGTTATAAAGGCCAACATACCATTTGCCTTCCTAATTGCTTGCTGTACCTGCATGCTAACTTTTTGTGTTTCTTGTACAAGGACACCCAAATCTCTCTGAACACCAACATTTAATAGTTTCTCACCATTTAAAAAATATTCTGTTTTTCTATTCTTCCTTCAAAGTGAATAACCTCACATTTCCCCACATTATACTCCATCTGCCACCTTCTTGCCCCTCACTTAACCTGTTTATATCCCTTTGCAGACTCTTTGCGTCTTCCTCATTGCCTACTTTCCCACCCAGCTTTTTATCATCAGCAAACTTGGATACATTACACTCAGTCCCTTCAGTTAAATCATTAATATAGATTGTACATTGCACTGATCCTTGCGGTACCCCACGAGTTAAAGCCTGCCAACCGGATAATGACCTGTTTATTATACTGTCTGTTTTCTGTCCGTTAACCAATCCTCTATCCATTCTAATATATTACACCCAACACCATGAGCCCTTATCTTGTGCAACAACCTTTTGTGTGGCACCTTATCGAATGCCTTTTGAAAACCGAAATATACTACATTCACTGGTTCCCCTTTATCTATCTTGCTAGTTACATCCTGAAAAAACTCCAGTACATTTGTCAAACACAATTTCCCTTTCATAAAACCATGTTGACTCTGCCTAATCATATTATGATTTCCTAAGTGTCTCATTACCACATCCTTAATAATAGATTCTAGCATTTTCCCGACTACTGATGTCAGGCTAACTGGCCTGTAGTTCCCTGTTTTCTCTGTCCCTCCTTTCTTGAATAGTGGTGTTAAATTTGCTTCCTTCCAGTCCACTGAGACCATTCTAGAATCTAGGGAATTTTGGAAGATCACAACCAATGCATCCACCTCTTTTAGAACCCTAGGATGTAGGCCATCTGATCCAGTGGATTCGTCGGATTTTAGTCCCATTAATTTCTTCAGTACTGTTTCCTAACTAATAGTAACTACTTTAAGTTCCTCACTCTCATTAGACCCTTAGTTCTCCACTATTCCTGGTATGTTTTTTGTGTCTACTACTGTGAAGACAGATACAAAATATTTGTTTAACGTCTCTGCCATTTTCTTACTCCCCGTTATAATTTCTCCTGACTCAACGGTGACCCCAAGTGTTCTTAATGCCCAGAGTTTCAAGAATTCTTAATCCGGCTCTGGCTTGAATTGTGAAATTTCCAATATGTGCTCATAGCATGCACCAGGAACACTGATGGGGGAGATCCCACCCATGTTCTTTGGCCATTCTTGTCATTGTTTCTTGGGTATTTGGCACTCTGATCATAACACATCTTCAGATCTTATCCTCTGCTACATGAGAAAGTGAAAATTTTCATTACAAATAAGTAAAATACAGATTCAGAGATCCACAGGCAAGTATCCTACCGGCAGCAAGCTACCAGTGAGACTTCCTTCCAGAAATTTTCTGCCAAGTTGGAAAGAATAAATAAGTCATTGACCTCCCAGATTAATTAGCATATACATCCATGATAATACTTTCTGAATCACAAATCACCTGTAAAGTCACCTGAATAAAACAGAAACCTTCCTGTTAAGTAGGTGCAGGGATGGGTATATGAGAAGAGTTCATAGCATCCAGGGTATAATTGAAAAGCAGGAATGGCAAAAGGGGCTTGTTTGGTTCTCTATTGCTTTTGCAGGGGCAAGTGTAACTGGTACAGTGAAGGATTATCCTCAGCAAAGCATCAGTCACTTTACAAGTGATTGAGAAATGAGTCACTGGCAATGATGATATATCATTTGTCTGGATCTGACACTCCAAATCCTCTCAATTTTTCAGATGGGCTATTGAAGGAATGGCTGTAAATCACCAAAAAATGTGGATGTCAGACCAATCTATAATATGAGTGCAACAGCTGTAGATCCTGAGTGATGGCTCACTACCACAACACAACTGGAAGAATTAGTTAGTCGCTTCAGCAGAGTTTTGTTGACTACAGCTGAATGACTATGGTATGGCATGGGCTTGAAGAACAGAAGAGTCAAGGCCTGGGGAGAGTCATAGGGCTTGGAAAGCAGAGCAAACTCAGGGCCTGGGGAGTGGAACAAAGTCAGGACCTGGGGAGTGGAAACAATAATCCTGTCGAAACAAGCCAACAATTTTTTAAGCATAATTGATGTGTTTGGTTTCAGCAGATGAGGCATGTCTTGTTTGCCCAATTATCCTGAAGAAACTGTATTCACTGTAAATGGATCATCACTAAAACGTGCCCTTCATTATAATATCGATGCAGCCATTCTTTGCATTGCCTGAAAAAGATATAAATAATGGAACAGAAAATTGCCACTCACTTTGATATTTCTGAATGGAATTATAACTTTGGTTTGTAATGCACTGATTGGGTTCATTACCTACACGCACAATGTCAACCCACAGTCGCACATTATAGAATGTGGTGCAATGAAAATGAAATAAACCACATGCTGTAAATCATACTGATACACAAGAGAATGGGACTTAGCTCTCAGCATTCAAATCTAGGCCCCAGGGGATAGTGGTCAGAGTTGTAAGTAACTGCACCACCCAGTCCCTTGAGCTACATTCAAACCCAAGTCCCAAAGGTGCAAGGAGAGTGTTGTAATACACTGTGTTACCCCTTCCCTCCTTCCCCCACCCTAAGATTTCCAAACTATTTTTAAAAAAAACATTTTTCTATCCCTGCATGAGTGAGTTCCCCACTAATAACAGACGTTATTATCTTTACACAGGAACTGCCAACATCCTCTTCTCTAATTCTTCTCTAATTCAAAAAATATGTTTCAGGACCTCAGAACGAAACTTCCCTCTCATTCCCCTTTGCGTTTTCTTCCTGACAATTCCGCCTGCAAATGAGCACTTCCTCAGACGTGGGGGTCTCCCTACCCTAAGAGCAGGCCCCCTCAGCCTTACAGACAACATGATGTTAATTAGTAAAATTCACAGACGTCTCCCCAGAGAGCCTGCCAGTCAAAGCAATGCCCGAGCTACTGCAACTAGACAGCTTTTCCATTTTTTCCCCACTTTCTTTTTGGAGAATTGTCTGGGAATTTTTCACAGCTTGTTCTTTTTTTCTTTGCTCAGTAACCCTTTCAGTACTGAATGTGTATTGTGACTGTCGAGACAGGAATGTGCTTTAGTCATGCGGCATCTGCAAAAATAATCTGCGGTTCTATGAGGAGTAGAATCACTCATGAGGTTCTATGAGGAGTAGAAGGAGTGAACAGAATGGATGACAAATTCATTCATGGTACACTATCAAAATGAGTTTTAATCCAACCCATCAATGCTTTCACTCTCAGCCAGGACAGCAAGAGGGCAAAATGGTAGGATACCAAGACAGTGGGAAATTCAAACTCACAGTCATTTGTATGGATGCTGTCATTACTGCTTTTTGGTTGAGATTGTGGTTGACATGATGGTGAAAGGATTTTTTCCAAGCAAGATGTCCCCCTTGATGGTAGGGATCAGCCTAGTTGCCCTTCTCTGCACCATTTTCATGGCTAGGATGTTTCTCTTGCGCCTTGCTTACCAGAACTGAATTCAATATTCAAGGTATAACCTCATCAGTGCACTAAAAAGTGTCAGCATGACAACCTCGGACTTAAACTCAATGATGTGGCAGTATAGCTCAGCATTCTGTTTGCTTTGTTGATTGCTGTTCTGTAATGATTTAACTTGTTCATTGTTGAATCTATTATCACTCCCAGAGCTCTTTCAGCCTCCCTCCTAGTTAGCTCAACATAATTTATTAAGTAGGTACCCCATTTTTTTCTTCCAATGTCCCTGTTGAATTTTATCTGGACAAGCTCTGCCCACTCATATATATTGTCGAGGTCTTTCTGTAATTCCTTGGCTCCTTCATTAAACTCTTGCCACTTTTCTCAATTTAGTATCATCTGCAAATTTGACTAATTTACAATACATTTCTGAATTCAGGTAATTTATGTAAATCAGAAACATTAGGGGACCAGCACTGATCCCTGGGGTACTCCACTCAATACATCTCATCTTAAGGGGGTGTCTTTTCTTACAAAACATTCTTGCAGTACACCCAGACCTCTTTGTAAACATGAGCGTACATGATAACACAATATCATTTGCATTTGGTCTTGTGATAATTGTAAAGGGAATATTTGAAATGCTGAAAATACAAATTTTGATGGATACAGATTCCCATCCTTTATATTCCAAAATTTCCGTTAATAGCTTTTTCATATAAGAGAGGTCAAAATATTATGAATAGCACTCTTTTAGTTGCCTAATGAAAATAATTTATTTGCTTTCGTCTAGGGGTCGACAGAATATGCAAATTTGTCTGGAGATAGGTATGGGTTTCAGGGGAAGTAGCCAGCTGGTTCCCTACACTGCTGCTGATTGTCTATATTTACATGTTACTTGCATCAGCAATTCTGTCATGGTTTTGAGATGGCAGTGCATGTAAGCTTGTAGTCTCATATCAGTGGCACACTATCTGTTTGTGGATAGCCAAGCTATTTGATATGCAAGTCAGATGTCAGAAGCAATCAATCCACTAAAATCTCCAAAGTCTGAAAGCTACCTGAATGGGAGGTTTGATTAATAATATGATTGCCTGCCTAGTAGGAAAGAACTGTTTTGATTTAGAGTGTCAAAAGCCTAATTAGAGTCACATAAGTGCTGCTGGCTTTCCCAGTTCCATATATCCTCTGCTTCATTCATGTGTTTCTATATCATAGTGGTGAGACTGGACTCCATGGAGTGAAGATGTGCTTACGTTACTGTTATGCTTTTGTTTTTTTTTCTCAGATACACCTCATGCTCAGTACCAAAGAGCAATCCCATAGTCCCTACAGCCCGTAGACCCTACAAACCAGAGTCCGTCTTTATAGGCACAATATCTGCTAATGTAATGAATCTTGGAATTGGACAGGAACCCTGGTCACTGTATTTAACTTAATGTATATGTCATGAGCCTCTGCACGATCTCCCAGATTTTGAAAAAGTGGTAGATCATGGCATAGCCTATAAACTACAGAACAGATTCGTTAAAAGAAACAGATAAGCAATAGTGAAGACAATACACCAGTTCACCTATCTATTCCTCCTTGAATACAGAAAATAATAAACAGATGCAATCCTTCACTAGTGTTTTTATTAATACTGGACCTGAGATAGAATCCCTTAAAAATCATTTCACTTGAACTTTTCTCTTGATTGTCTCAAGAGAAAGAACTGATGAAATGGAAGCATAATCCCCGATACCCTTTGAAGTTTGACTAGGATCAATAGAAATCAAAGTGTACCTTTCAAAATCAAATAAAATGGCAATCATTCATTCACTTAAAGACAGAGTATGTCTGCAATTCCACGGACTATCCTCTGCAGTGTTACTGAGGTCCGTCTACTAGGTATGTGACCCAAATCCAATTGTCTGAATGGACAATTTGCAGAAGAAAGCACACAACTATCAGGATGTGCTTCTGGTGCTATCAATCCAATGTAAGCTGGTCTCATCACTTCCCGCTTGTCTCTGGGAGTGGATACATTAACATAATGAAGTATACAGCTCCCAGACTGGGTTATTTATCTAATCAAGCCTGGTTTTAAACCCAAAGTTAAACAAAAATTCAGAATGAAAATACACATGTCAATATTTTGTTGCAATTATGTTAATTGAAGTCTGAATTAAAAGATTCAGAAAAGGACTCGAAGATGTTGGATACCTTATTGCTTAAAGTATTGTGTAAGTCAAGGATTGCATCGCTGATTAGCCTTTGAGTGCCTTTTGCTTCTGTGTAATTATAAATCTTGTAAATAAATCCAACTACCAGTTTTAGCCTGAATGATATAGCCTGACAACATGGTGTTTTCTGCTTTTCAGAAAGAACAAGACTGCAAGCCATGAGTTATTGTGGTATAAAAGTAATTTTTAATCCTACGGCACGTTACACCCAATTTACAGAACACATAAGACTATAAATTTTGGATCACAGGAAACATAGGTCTCCTTATAGAAACTGAACTTTTTGTGAGCATAAAAAAGGATAGTTAGGAGGTTCGTACAAATGATCTATGAAAAGTTCAACTGCAGCTGATACAACATCTGATATAGAACAAATTTTCTCAACCAGTCAATATAGTAGTGCTTCAATGCAGACTTTCCCTGGCTGTCCCAGGAACTGATTGTAGCTGCACTAACCCCAACCTCATCAGTACTTTTTTTGTACATGATCATACACTCTAAAATCTCAATGATATGTTGCAACTTAATTTTTTTCCCCAAACACATCAGATTTACTTTTGTACTTACTGGTTTTTGGAAATCTGCATCCACCCTTAGCAATAAAGAGGAGAAAGAGGGTCAGAGAGAGAGGGGGAGCTAGTACCAAGAGGTGAAAGGACAGTTTTTTAAGTGGCCACTCCTCTACTTAGTTCTCAAACAGCAGATTTAGAAACATGTCAATCAACCAAAATAATCTCTAATTATTCTGCCTTTTAATGGAAAAGTACTTTTGTGGTTAGTCATTCTAAAATGGAGAATAATACTTTTGTTTTTTTTGTTGATTTTCAATACACAGTTGCTGTGTGGAAATCTCAGCATGGCAAATAACCATTTAAACACTAAAAATGCTTTATAAATTTACACATTTTCTATTAAATTATGTTATCAGGTTATATTTTCTCTATATTCATAATGCTAACTAGGCTTTGTTCTGGTCATTATTATAATCCCGTCAGTTGCCATTATTGAGGTGGGTACTAGTAACACTGTGGAATCTGGATAAATGTACATGTATATAAATATATCAATGTAAATCTGATCCACTTCTGATATATTTCCTCCCATTCTATACAAACTATAGTCCCATCATAATGCAAATATAACATCTATTGGAAATGTTATAATGTGTTTTATCGGGATTTAACTGTATAGACCACACATTACAAGAGAAATTACAAAATATTGTGCAAACAAATCTAAAGAAAGATTTATTAACTATATGATTTAAGGGGCATTGTATTATTTTTAAAAGTAGCCAATTGGATACAAAATTGGCTTGACGACAGAAGACAGAGGGTGGTTGTAGAGGGTTGTTTTTCAGACTGGAGGCCTGTGACCAGCGGTGTGCCTCAGGGATCGGTGCTGGGTCCGCTGTTATTTGTTATTTATATTAATGATTTGGATGAGAATTTAGGAGGCATGGTTAGTAAGTTTGCAGATGACACCAAGATTGGTGGCATTGTGGACAGTGAAGAAGGTTATCTAGGATTGCAACGGGATCTTGATAAATTGGGCCAGTGGGCCGATGAATGGCAGATGGAGTTTAATTTAGATAAATGTGAGGTGATGCATTTTGGTAGATCGAATCAGACCAGGACCTACTCTGTTAATGGTAGGGCGTTGGGGAGAGCTATAGAACAAAGATATCTAGGAGTACAGGTTCATAGCTCCTTGAAAGTGGAGTCACAGGTGGATAGGGTGGTGAAGAAGGCATTCGGCATGCTTGGTTTCATTGGTCAGAACATTGAATACAGGAGTTGGGATGTCTTGTTGAAGTTGTACAAGACATTAGTAAGGCCACACTTGGAATACTGTGTACAGTTCTGGTCACCCTATTATAGAAAGGATATTATTAAACTAGAAAGAGTGCAGAAAAGATTTACTAGGATGCTACCGGGACTTGATGGTTTGACTTATAGGGAGAGGTTAGACAGACTGGGACTTTTTTCCCTGGAGAGTAGGAGGTTTAGGGGTGATCTTATAGAAGTCTATAAAATAATGAGGGGCATAGATAAGGTCGATAGTCAAAATCTTTTCCCAAAGGTAGGGGAGTCTATAACGAGGGGACATAGATTTAAGGTGAGAGGGGAGAGATACAAAAGGGTCCAGAGGGGCAATTTTTTCACTCAAAGGGTGGTGAGTGTCTGGAACGAGCTGCCGGAGGCAGTAGTAGAGGCGGGTACAATTTTGTCTTTTAAAAAGCATTTGGACAGTTACATGGGTAAGATGGGTATAGAGGGATATGGGCCAAGTGCAGGCAATTGGGACTAGCTTAGTGGTATAAACTGGGCGACATGGACATGTTGGGCCGAAGGGCCTGTTTCCATGTTGTAAACTTCTATGATTCTATGATTCTAAAAGTGTTCAGCAAATCTTTTTAGCTTGGAAAAGAGAAGAGCCAGAAAAGCCATTTATCATTTTGTTGCAATTACATCATGAGCAATGAAATGATGATATATTTCAACATTACTTATGTCAATGCATCATTGCCAACAGCTCGTACATGAAGATGATGCTCCCTTAATACTTAAAAATGTGAATTCAGTTCATGTCCTTTGTAAAATCCACTGTAAAACTGGTGCTGACTTGTTATCATCCGTTTTACATTATTGCATAAAGTCAAGATGTACCTCTCTGTTTTGTTAGCTTAATCTCTCAGCTTTTTCCCCCATAATGGAAGTGTATCTCTAATAGATCTCAGTTCTATGGTACAGAACCTCCACTATCGCATTGTCAGAACCTTCAACTGTAGTTTCTCTGTAACAGAATATTGTCGATTAATAGGTCTTATTTTTATTTTGGTGCAGTAATCAATGTCCCCAAAGGATTACATTCAGGTGAAAAAAAGGAATTTCTATAATTGCTTTGGGAAATCATAAGTCTTTTGCAGATGAGTGCTTTATATAATTTTTAATGAGACCATGCCCATTTTGGAATCCCCTATCTACAAGCTGTAATTAAAACAATTAAAATGTAAACCAATGTAGTGTAACTGTTTAAAGGGTTTGGTTTGTAATTACTTCCTCCATATGTTTTGTAAAAAGTTACATTTGCTATTTATTTTTTTCTCCATGCAAGTGGCTCACCACCAGGGCCTCATTCTACAGCTAGCACAGTGGGACAATCTGCCCCATGAACTATTCCATGACTGCCATTCATCCTGCTGCACGATTGCCTGGCACTAGGCATGATGATGAGTCTGCTTTCCTTCCCTTTTATCCCTCCTTAACCAAGCAGTTTGCTTCAAACTTGATGCTCCGTCCACCAGCCCATCAGAAAATGACCAAAATGGGACCAATTGAAGCAAACAGGTTTTTATTATGTGGTCCTGTTACTAAGAGTCCGACACTTAACAACTCAAGCTCCTGAGACCTTGTAATTATGTCATTTTTTTTCTCTAAATAAATCTTTCAAGTTTATAAGCTTGCTTGCTTAGAGAGAGGAACATAGTGCCACCAAAAGGATGGGACAATGGTTTCGACACTTCCCCAAAGGGAAAGAGGGAAAATCAAAGATGAATTACCCTGGGGTGTCTTTCATGCCCTTGCAGTGGATAGTTGTAGAATGGCATTGACGGAGGTCTGGGGCATATTGTTTCCCTGCCTTTCTTCACTATGGAATGGCACATGGATTAAAGGAGATCTAAAAAGGAAGAACTTCACTTACAAATGGGGGATATAGAATGTCTCTTTTTGCACTGATCTAATAAGAGTTACCAACCTGAATTTAGTGTAGAGCTATGGCTGGTAGATTGGAGTGAGTATTGCATTTTCCACTTTTAGATTAACATTAGTTTACCCATAAATGCAATGAGTTTTGTCATTTTACATTTGGGCAACAAGATGGAAACAGGCATTCCATCCGGAATGTGGAGGGAGGAAATCTAACATTGTTCCTCCTGCCCTGTTACTGAAGTGCTCATTTACATAGATGACAAAATTGAGAATTCAGTTTTCTTCTCTTCCACCCCATCCCTGCCCTGCCCTCCCCCTTTTCTTGGTTAGGTCCATAACTATCACTGTCGCACTTCCTCCTCTGTCATGGGAAGTTAAAATGATCCGAGCCATTAACTTGATGCCACCTTCAGATCTGTTGATTGGAAGATAATGGGAATTAGCTAGATTGTCCAGTCTTTATGAAAATAGACTCCCATGCTACCACACTGTTTTATTTACAACCCTGGCAACTTGCCCAAATTTTATTTAGAGGCCAAATTGGGTGTGCTACAAAAACAAAATGTTTGCACTCTGCTTTTGTTTTGATCGGGGAGATGAAATTCGTGTGACCTGGGCCAAAGAATTTAAAATTCTTATGGTTGGTTCTTGGTGTAGTTTGTTCTTATGTTGGTGTCTAGTCCAGATGTCTTGATTTCTCTCTTCCCTTTGAGGATGGTAATGTATCCGTGTAGGTTATTGAAGTGTGAGTGTGACTTTCACTTGACTGCCATGATTGCCTCTATCCTGTGGTGAAATTACACAGCATTGTTAGGAAAGCTTCTGTAACTGCTGCAAGCTGCTAACAAAGTTGTGCAACGTAAATCCATTCTTTCCCATCATACCGAACAGAGAGCCAGCCGCCTCCTTCGTGCAGTTAAAAATATTGCCATGCTGTGCTGGCCGCAGTCTAGACAGATGAAATAAAAATTTCCTCTCTCTTGCGATCAATCCTTTACCTCTGAGGGTCAATCCAGCTCGGACAAATGTGATCAAGGTCTCCTCTATAGGAAAGCTCTAAAGCATTCCTAAAGTGACATTTTTTGCATAGACTATGACAAAAATTGAATTTTTGTCCATGGTTTCTCTTGTTTTTGCTTAGTTTTAAATAGCATTTGCAGCATCAGTTCCACGGGCTCACCTGTCATTTAGGATTATGTGTAGGACCCACTGAGACTATTTTCATTTCCTTTGTGTCTTGGTATTAAGCCTGTATCCCCCTACTCTTCACTGGATCAGAAATCTGTCCATTTATTTTTTGACAAAGCACACCTTCACTGCAACAGGTGATGGACTCTTGCTTTGTTTAGAAGTGCATCCTGGTGCTATAATCTAGGTGCAGTAGAAGCTACAGCTGCCAGCTTTGTGCATTTATGGAGTTTTGTGGTTTAGTATATTTTTTCCTGCTCCTTTTTTGGTTCTTTTTTCTTCTTTTTTCTATGCGTCACTTTGGCTGAGGAAGCAGACAGGCTCCCCTCCTCCATATTTCAGCCCTTTGTCAGTCTTGGTTGATATCTGCTCACTTGGAGTCACATCAAGGCAGTTGTGTTGATTTTTGATTTCCCCTCTTTTCTGTGGGAATAAAACCATCACCATACTTGCCTCCATCCTCTGATTCCATTGCACTGCAGAGATAAAGAACTCAAAATGTAAATGTTCATAGACGTATGCACGGATCCTGCCACAATGGGGCACAGTGCTTTGATATACCAGTGGGTTGTGCCACTATTTTATTCTACTTCATGTTATAATGCACTGAAACTTTAGGTTACACCAGTTTCATTTATCCCACTGATAAAGATGGGAATTCTGATTTGGTTTCTGTCATGTCAGGTTTGATACTAGTAAATGGCTCCAGCAGCTGATTAAAACCAAGTCAGGCAATCAACCATATACAGCAAAGAATTGTCACCAATTTCTTGGTGTCTTATTAACAAGAACAATTCCTAATTTTAAGCCAAAAATCACAGGCACCACATTGTCTCTGGTTAACAGACAGCAGCCTGTCCAGATAAATGGAGCAATTGAACAGAGATAAGATAAAACATACCACAATGACACAACAGAATCCATTGGAACGTCAATTCATTCTTGTATCCCAGATTTTATGTGTTAAACAATGGCCTCATTCTCTGCTTCTAACCTAAACTAGGCCATGTGATGGTTGGGTTATTGACTACATTTCCAGTGTGCAAAATGTTGTTCTTTAATTGAAAATGTATTTTTAAAGTGTGATAATCATTCAGTATTTGAAGTCATCGGCATGTGGTGAAAGATATCTGTGCTCCTTTCATTCAAAGGCTGTGAATCTATTCTAATTCTACTAGCATTACAGGGCGATCATTTTAGGGTCCTAATGCACTGTTATTTCACATGAAACATGGAAACAGAAATTCATATGTGAAATAAATAGAACAATAGCTAACTCCAAGTGTACTTCAAGGTTTTAACATATTTGAAGGGTTCAGGTGAGACCATATGGCAGCAGAGCAAAACCGAAGCACTTTATCAAGTCACCTGAACCAGAAGAGTTTATCACTCTATAAAAATGATAATAAACAGATAGCTATTAAAAAGAAAAATATTTACATATGACTGGATCTCTAGACAGACAGCCTGCTCTGGATTCGCAACCCCTCAGATAATGAAGCAGTCCGAGCCCGCATGCAGCAAGACCTGGACAACATCCAGGCTTCGGCTCATAAGTGGCAAGTAACATTCGCGCCAGACAAGTGCCAGGCAATGACCATTTCCAACAAGAGAGAGTCTAACCACCTCCCCTTGACATTCAACGGCATTACCATTGCCGAATCCCCCACCATCAACATCCTGGGGGCCACCATTGACCAGAAACTTAACTGGACCAGTCATATAAATACAGTGGCTACAAGAGCAGGTCAGAGGCTGGGTATTCTGTGGCGAGTGACTCACCTCCTGATTCCCCAAAGCCTTTCCACCATCTACAAGGCACAAGTCAGGAATGTGATGGAATACTCTCCACTTGCCTGGATGTGTGCAGCTCCAACAACACTCAAGAAGCTCGACACCATCCAGGACAAAGCAGCCCGCTTGATTGGCACCCCATCCACCACCATAAACATTCACTCCCTTCACCACCGGCGCACTGTGGCTGCAGTGTGTACCATCCACAGGATGCAGCAACTCGCCAAGGCTTCTTCGACAGCACCTCCCAAACCCGCGACCTCTACCACCTAGAAGGACAAGAGCAGCAGGCACATGGGAACAACACCACCTGCACATTTCCCTCCAAGTCACACACCACCCCGACTTGGAAATATACTATTTTCTTACTATTCAGTATATATTGCACATACCTAACAGTGTTTTATCAATTTAATACAACAATACAGTACATCATATCGTTTCTCTACTTAGGTTGCAGATCACCAGTATAGAAGGGGTAGAGTAGTGGTTAGAATTGGCACTCCAGGCACCAGTGCTGTAATTTTACTTAATGTGAGGGTAGACTGGCCTCAGCCTTCGCAACACCCAGACAACTGTGGAGTTCCATAACAGAAGCACTTTCAAAGTTAATGTAATGTCTTTTCCAACTCATAAGACCGGAATTTGCTGAAAAAATCATGGCATGTGAACGACACATGCCGTTATTAATTTACAAATCAGCCAGCAAGTTCAGAGGAATCTCCAGAATTTGCTGGTTGATTTATGCCGCTCCGCCGTTTGCTTCGCACAAACAGCATCTCGTCCTTAGCCTTCCCGTTATTTTTAAGAACTTGCTGGATTTGCACATTAATTGCCCAATAAACTCGCCACAGGAAGTTAAGTCTAGTAATTAATAGCGTAAGTACCCTGTTAATGATGTGATAATTGTTAATGACTGCCAATCAACCTCTCTGACCCAGAAAGTGAACAACTTAAACTGTGGAGTCTCATTCCTTCAGGTGGTGAATTGTTGTTGGACAATCTGTCTCTTTTTTTCTCTCTCTCTTAATCCAATCTTCCATTCCCTCTCTTTATTTCTCTTTCTGTACCTGATTTGACTCTAATTCACCCTCCTTCTAAGCCCTTCCTCTATTTATTTCTCAATCTTTAAATCTCATTGGTGAAGGAGATACACCGTTGGTCTCACTAAGGTCCCAAATGCCCCGCTGCCCTCGCTGTGCCGTTATGAACTCGCACTTCCAGCAAGTTAGGGCGCAAAACAACATTGAGCTGAAGGGTGCAGGAAAAATCTAACTAACGGCGCACACCGTGAGAAGCCCCGTTCCAGCAAGTTCCAGCCCATAGTGTATTAGGGGTTGATACTTGGTCATACAATATGAGATCGTCTTCTAGACCTAGGAATTGATGAAAATAAGCCATTGTAAAACCTGATTTTGATAGACGTTCCACCCAGTCTGTATTCAATAATTAGTGGGAGGAGATCAACTTGCCTCCAACTCCAATCCATGTAATTACCTAGGCAGTACCATCCATCAGACCAACAGCTACTCAAGAAGATAAAGAGAATAAAAGTAGACAACAGTTTTGCTGGATGATCTACAGACAGGACAGTAACATCCACCATAAGGGAAAGACAAGATAACTGCAGGCATAGAATTCTCAGCTCTATTGCATTGTGCTGTAACCAGGCACTGGAGGCAGAAGGTCATGAGAACTAGACACATTTGAAATAAATTATCATTGGGCCCTATAAATGAGGTGGCAACAAGTATTGAAGCATAAAACTTAACAATGGGGATTGACAAGGGACTTGGTATGTGAAATTCAGAATGGATGACAACAGGGTAATCAAAACAGTGCTGTTTGGTAAAGCTCAGGAAATAAGACCTAGAAAAAGGCAGTGAATATTAAAGAAAGGTGTTACAGCTAAAAGGGCACCATATAGAAATATATAAAATAGTAAACAGTATAGGAAAAGCAAATCCAGATCAATACTTCAAGTTAGCCCACAACAAAAATTTAAAATGGCAAAAGACAAATTCAGGACTGATGACAGGAACTTCTTCACACAAAGAATGGTCAACGAATAGAATTAACTCAACAACAGGAAATGGAAGCAAAAACGCAGAAACATTAAAAAAACCTATTTGATGGAACACTTGCAGGGTTGTTCTAGATTGATGAGCCAAGATGGGCCGATTGGCCTTCCTCATCCCAATAAATCTTGTGATCTTGCGACTGGTGCCAAAGCAATATTGGGTAAGCTACGTAGACAAACTAAAGTGACTAACCTCCACCTCTTTGAAAAGCATTCTCATTCTCCACTTCTACTGAATACTCCCATCTTCTTAATGTGGTTGTTTTCTCAGTTTTTGTTTCTATATTGAATTAGATTATATGATACTCTTATAAGAACATAAGAACATAAGAAATAGGAGCAGGAGTAGGCCAATCGGCCCCTCGAGCCTGCTCCGCCATTCAATAAGATCATGGCTGATCTGATCCCAACCTCAAATCAAAATTCATGTCCAATTTCCTGCCCGCTCCCCGTAACCCCTATTTCCCTTTACTTCTAGGAAACTGTCTATTTCTGTTTTAAATTGTTCATTACATTATTATGGTTATGACTAAGAATTATTATATAAATTACAAAATATACAACAATTACATAGAAATTACAACATGGAAATAGGCTGTTTGGCCCAACCAGTCCGTGTTGGCGTTTATCCTCCTTCCGAGCAATCATCTTAATCCCAGATGCCCATTTTGTTCCCTTATCCATTCATCCCCTTTTCCTTCAAACACCTATCTAATTTGTTCTTAAAAAATGAAGTGGGGTCTCTGCTTCAGTGATTAACTCTGGCAGTGCATTCCACAACCTCTCAACCATCTGTGTAAAATAAGTTTCTTCTGTTCTCAAAATCTCTAACGTA
Source organism: Heptranchias perlo (assembly GCF_035084215.1). Lineage (NCBI taxonomy): Eukaryota > Metazoa > Chordata > Chondrichthyes > Hexanchiformes > Hexanchidae > Heptranchias > Heptranchias perlo. The sequence goes on from NC_090350.1 coordinate 23,934,454, forward strand.
TACAGATAATGATAGTCGTGGTACGCCTACAATACAATATTTTGGTTCTATGTTTAGATATCCATCTGTAAAAGATGTTACAACGTAATAAACACTACAAGAAATGCATTCAAAGGTTATAAAAGAATCTGAGAGTGACTCACTCTTAGAGTACTGTGATTTGATGCCAAAAAGCTGGATTCACATCCATGCTTGGGGGTTTATAACCATCTGGTGAACATAGAACTCACCCTCTCACTCAGAATACAGTTCAATTAAATACATATTTTCTACTGTTCCAAAATAGGGATAAGGTGGACCAAGAAGTGATGACTTCTCAGGACAGGTAAGTTAAAGTTAACCTGAGTTCCTTTTGGTGATGATATGGTGATGGAAAGGTTGAGGTTGAGGAGGGTAATTAGTCATAACGAGTTGTTGAGGAGGTGGCACAGAGAGGAAGGTGTGTCCTTAATAAGTTGTTGTAGATTTTGGGGTAGGCATCATTTATTTGGAGGAGATAGTCTTCCCCTTGATTGATTTGGGACTGGGGATTGGCCTGAACTTAACTTTAGGAACATAGGAACAGGAATAGGCCATTCAGCCCCTCCCGCCAGCTCCACCATTCAATTAGATCATGGCCTTTGTTCCATATCACTCACCTAACAAAAATCTACTGATCTCAGGCTTGAAAGTTCCAATTGTCCCAGCATCCAGAGCATTTTAGGGGAGAGAATTCCAGATATCTACTAGCCTTCGTGTGAAAAAGTGCTTCCTGGTTTCCCTCCTAAATGGCCTAGCTCTAATTTTAAGATTATGTCCCTTCATTCTTGATACCCCATCAGAGGAAATAATTTCTCTGTATCTACCCAATCGAATCCTTTCAACATTTTTAACACCTCAATCAGATCACCCCTCAATCTTCTATACTCAAGGGAATACAAGCCAAGTTTATGCAAACTGTCCTCATAATTTAATCCGCTAAGGCTTGGGCTCAGCTTATTGACTGAGGATTTCAGCACTGATTTAAGATGAAAAAACATAGTTTTTATTCAGTTATTGTGGTTGCATAAATGGAGTATTAGTAAAATTTGCAAAGATCAAAGGACATTCATTACAGGAATGACTCAGGAGGAACCAAAGGTACCGTAGGTTGGGAGCTGTGTTCAGACCTAGAAAATGGTTTGAAATAATGCAAATACATTTCACTTAGAATCCCTACAGCCAACAAAGAGAATGATCTTTTATCCTGTCAGAAAGAAAATAAATAAATCCAGAATATCCAAACTATTTAAGCACCAAGTGATTTTAAAAATTGTAGCCTTAAACATGTAATAAAAATCCATGCCTGACTGGATTCAAAGGAACATTTCCAAAACTCTGCAAGTCAGAGATCTGGTATATATTTTCAACTGGACACTTGGGAAAGAGGATGAAGATCTAATATTTTGATTTGACTGTAAATGCTGAGAACCCTCTGGTGGTGACAGCAAATCTAGAAAGCAAAGCTAAAATCTGTCTTTAAAAGCCTGCACAGAGAAGCCAATCCTCTCGACTGACCTCCTGATGTCAGTCCCAACACCAAAAAGTAATTATTAAGCTTTAAACATATGTTCAGAAACCAGTGCATATGTCTTCGAGACCACCCAGAGTCAGTCCAGCAGCAGTTGTTATAGACAGGATGCACATTATCTTTATTTGTTCTGTGGTCTTTGTTGATAATTTTACTGCTTCTGATTGAGGAACAATCTTAATCCGCAACATGTTTTCACTTTTTACAAAAAAAATTGGAGTTAATTTTGTGCTCATCTCGGCGGGGAAGTCAGTGCTGGGCGTGAGAACATCTTTCCACTTTTTTACATACCCTCAGTAACAACAATAAGCAGTTCAGAAATAGCACAGGTTAAACGCAGAATAAGTGTCCCTTGGCATTGCCCCTATCGCATTATTTCAGAAGATTATATGGAACATTTCCATTTCGCATGTCACTTTCGGAGACGGATTGCCAGTTTGTGCTGATCTACAAGCAGGTTTGTGCAATGGAGACCTACTGACAAGGAGCTGAGCTCAAACTGCCCAACGTCATTTCATTTAAGTCACTTGCAGTGGTCCACAAGAGCAGAGGTTTCTGCCTTCTTTCTGGAGAGGATTAAAAAGCACAAGTGTTGGAACCCACGGTAAAACCTATCAACCTCTAGGAAGGGCAACCCGATCGAAATAATTAAAAATAGAATAAATCAAACTAACCAAAGCAGAACTACACGACAATGAATAAATAAATAAGTGTTTCGCGATATGAATAGTTAAACCATTCTGCTGTAACAGGTCCTACATGTAGCATAAATGTCTAAAATAACTAAAATGATCAAATAAATCAGTTATGTGGTATGCTCATGCGTTATGGGGTAACAGGTCACACTTTCACAGCTACAGTTCCCCATGAAGCACATTGCTGATCTCAGCCAAGCCACTGGGGAATGTACCAAGCAAGAGGCTGGGTGCCTTCCTATAGGGAGGGAGGAAACAGACTACAGCTCTCCAAGATTCGCCCTTGTGTGCATCCTAACATCTGCTTACAGATCAGCATTGGGAGAGGCCCAGAGGCTGGTCATCTGCCTGATCGCTTAGCCATTGAGGGGCTGGAGGAGGGCAGAGTAGATAACAAATAACTAAACAAAAACAAGGTATATGAAAATAAACGTGAACAATAATACATAATGAGGATTAATATCTGTAAAAAGATTTTCCTCAACACAAGAAACAACAACAAATACAGATGGTCTGGGTTATGAGCTGAGTATAATCGTTTCATGGAATTTGTGAGGATGAGATGCATCAAAATGATGAAGATTAGGAACCAGGAACTGAAGCCAACCGTCAGCATTTTCATAAACTAAACCTTCCGGAACTATCCATCCATCAAATCTATAAAGCAGAAATCGGCTTTATAAGCTGATAATTCTGAAACAGATTCTAGCAGCTTAGGACTGTGGAGTGTTTATCTTGTTTCTACTGGGCATCAAACAAAAAAGTTATTCTTAATTTCAAGACCCCTTGCTGACATGTTTTGGACTCTGATTAGATCAGTTGTGACTGTGCTCTCATTACTTGACGTTCTACAGTCATGAGAAACCCCATCGGCTCAGATCAGCTGGCATGTGAAGAATACTCTGCTGTAGGATGAGGAATTCAAAAGCTTTATGAAATAGAGACTGAAGGTCTCCAATGAGATCATCTTCCCAGAATGCAATATCGTGGAATATTATGTAACTTTGCGATAAAGCATTCAGTAGGGAGGATTTATTCACAACTAAGAAAAAGCAAGGAAAGCTGAAAGAAATTTTCTGATCTAAGTAATTAAATATTTGAAAATATAATTGTAACTTCTGACTCTGCAGTAGTCTCACGTTATTGCTGTGATGGAGTTTGAGTTTGCTCTTTCACATCAGACCATGTTATTATGAGGGAGGAAAGAACATTGGTAAGCTGGCAGCACAAAGGTGTGCAAGTTATTCAATCTCCGAGAACTAAGTGTCAGATATATAACATGTTCCAGGAGGTAATAAAGAATTGTGCATGGTGAATACCCGACTGATTACTTCCCTATGCAGAAACGCCTGGCCTCCCCAGGGCACTATGGTAAACATCAAGAAATCATCATATGGGGAGTTGCAGTCATAACCTGCATTCTGTCACCACCATGACACATCAAACCCTCCTTTCTCCTTTATTTTTATTATTATTTTTCTTCCTGCTTCTTTTAGCCTCTTCTCCCCTCTTTTTCCATTTCTTTCTGCCACCATTTCTCTTTTCTTTCAGTTTCTCTTGGTCTGTCTCCCACACAGCTGTCACCAGGCGTAGAATGGACCATCTACTGTGGCTGAATGTTTGCCATCATTATAGGGAGCTCATTTCAGAGATAACTGAGTCGTGATTATTGTTGAAGCATTCAGTGAAATGAGCAAACAATGAGGTTGTCTTTGGGCTAATGGATTCCAGCCGAGGCCAGCATCTCGTAAAGTTCTCAATGTGGTCTTGGTGGACCAGTACACAATGCCTCACGGGTCAGATTTATCCCGCAGTGCTCTACATTGAGCTCCTCTGCTCGCTGCATTTTTAAAGAATAGTCTCAAGAAACTGATTGCTGCTATCAAAAATTACTGTGTCAAATAAGCTTTTAAAATTTTACAGTACACTGTATGAGTCTGAATGTAACCACTTAGATGTAAAATTGGCACAATGCTATTTATCTGATAAAATAAATGCTCAATTAGATTATTTGATTGAAATTTGGAAAATAGAATTCACTGTGTCCTCTATGTATGCCATAGGGTAAAACCTTGGCACCGGATGGTGTCCCTATCGATTTTTATGTCTCAGCATTACATTCATTTCTCAATTATTATTGTGTGGATATGCGGAAGCCTTTGATGAGGACATGAACTTTTATCTCAAATTATTTAGTTGATAAATGGGAAAAGAACACTAGCTACAGGCCACTATGGCTCGTTAGTGTAGATTATAAAATCATTCCAGTAGGTTAACAATAAGATTTGAGAAAGTTCTTTATCTATTAGTCAATACAGATCAAGTTGGCTTTATCAAGGCACCTTTCTATAACATCCAATAATTTTGTAATAAAAAGGACATAAATCAGACAAAACCCAGAGTCGATGCACATGAAATCCCATTTTTCTCCCCCGCCTTTATTTTTTGATCTTCTCCACATATGGGGCATGATTTTATCGGGGAGCCGGGAAGTGGGTGGGGGGGGGGGGTTGGAATTCCTGATGGGAAACCTGGAAGTACAGGTTTCCTGGACATCCTTACGATTTTGACATAAGGACGTCTTTTATTTTTTTTTGTGCACGTTTCCTGCCCAACAGGCCGGCCTGATTGACAGGCTGGTCTCAGTCAGACGGGAGAGCAGCCAGGGAGAGGACGTGAAAAGGTAAGTGGGGGGGGTGGGCGGTCATCGGTAGGGGGGAGGCTTAGTCATCAGGGGGCGTCAGTCATCAGAGGTCATCGGGGGGTTGGGGTCAAGGTCATCGCGGAGATCGGAGATCGGGGGGGGGGGGGGTGGGAGATCATGGGGGGGGGGTCAGAGATTGTGAAGGGGGTTGTCAGAGATCGTGGGGGGAATCATGCAGGTAGGCTTGTTTGGCCTAGGGGAAGCACTCTTGCTCCTCCGGGCCCACAAGCTATGCTATAAAGGCACTTACCTGCAATTTTGGGCCTTCTCACCTCCTCTCACGCGGCGTGAAGTAGAAGGCCCAGGAATCCCGGCCCCCATGGGTTAAGAACAAAAAATCTGTAAAAATGGAGGCCCGCAGCCTCCTTGAAAGCTTTTACTGACTAACCCGCCTCCTAAGAGCGGGTTGGTCGCCTGCCCCTCGTCGCGCCTCCGTGAAAACCGGAAATGGGCGGGTTGGAGGCGGGTTGGGACGAGTTTTAGATTTTTACATTTTTACTGCTTCCCCCCCGCCCCCAATCCACCACTTTTACCCATTTAAAATCACGCCCATGGTTTCCCACAATTCTGAGTCAACCATGACAAGAGATGCCAATTGACTTTTCCTCTCTGCCAGTTGGAAAATATTGAACCTATTTTCTTCCTACTAAAGAGAAAATACTTTAAAATACAAACTGTTTTCTTCCCCTGCCACGTTGCTGCCTCTGAACTGTTAACAAGACCACAGAACATGCTGCAAAGTTAAAGCTCCAAAGCCTGAGGTGAGACCACAGTCCTGGTGTAATTTCACTCATTGCTGCCCTGCAAGAGGAAAAAATACAGCACTATGGGTCTTGTGAACGACTAGTACTGATACATTTGAGTGATTTTTTTATATTTTATATGTTATTTTTAATGTTAATGATAATATGTAGCAAAATAGGGAGATTTCTCTACCTGTCATAAGGTAAATCCATTTAAAATAAAATTCAGTCAGCTGTATCTCTAACGGAAGTTCACTGTTCCTGTGGCAGGATTGACGAAAAGCTGGAACTGACTGGACCTATCAGACTATTCAATGAGAGAGCTGGCTTGGGTGGATTCTCGTTATTTGTGTCTATGCTTCTTTTTCAGAAATGGAATAAAGAATAAAGTTGTTTTTGGTGGCTGGCATGGCTTAAGAGGAATGCTAACGTTTGTGAACCGACATACTGTGGAATAGGCAAATTCAGTTTCTCTACTGAACCATAACAGCAAGGTGTTTGCAGGAAGACAGTAATACGTAAATGTTAACACCCCCACCTCGCAAGGTATGAGAGCTGGCTTCAAAGGTCTGGTTGTAACATGAAAACGTTCCCATGACAAATCATGGTGCATTCAATTCTGATGGGAGATCGGAACTCTGTGGGTCGATTAGGAATTGCATCACCAATATACATCACAAAGGTCTACAGAAGGCTGTCTTATACAAAGTGCTGCTGCTTAACAAGCTGTGTAGGAAATATTTTCCATCTTTTAAAGGAGACAGAATGAAATGGGCATCATATGATTGCCACGTGATATACGATAACAAGGGAGCCATTGTCAATCCAAAGGCACACCATCCCACTCATAATGCATATAAGGACGCAGGTTTCAGTTCAAAAGGGTACTGACCTGCTTACAGAAAGTGACTTTTTGCTATGAGCATAAGATAAAATTGTTGGAAGACAGCCTGAAATGTAGCAGGGATTATAAATAAAACTGAAGGTGAACTTGGCAGGAGGCAAAATAATGAATAGAAAAGTTATTTATTATGATATTTAGTCAATAAGCCTTAATCACTATCTTTTATGAACAATTTCTAGTTGTATAAATGTAGAGGGTAGCTACAGGTCCAGAAGTATGAGCTATAGTTTGGGAATGGAGAATAATGTGCTGTTCCTTCACAGCAGCTTCTGTCAGTGCTGCTGTGTTTGTGGTTCGGGGCTTTAATAAAATTGCAACAAAGCCATTCTTTTCACCAGATCATCATGTTTGTGCTTATTTCCTTTAGCAGCACACGTTTGAACTTGTTGATCCTGTAGATTGCAGCCAAGATCTTACCAAATGAATGACATTGTTACCTCCAGGACCTCACCCCCTCTGTTGAGTAGATATGTAATTACATTATATAATCTTAAGGATCTATAAGAGACCTGGTTACACACTTTTTAAATCAACTCCAGATGGAGTCCAGAATACATGCTGACTTGTTTTATCTCTAGACCATTTTTCAAAAGCATCAAGTGATGCTAGAAAAAAAATTGGCTACTTTTTGCAGATTTTGAACATTCCTCAAAAAATGTGGCATGCCATTTTTCTACTGCATAAAGTTCAGAGACATGATGGATATGGACTCAGTGCAACAAAAGTTTTGGCTGTAGTGAAATTAGTTCAGAATGTTGTGCTTTTCCGAGTTACTAGAAATTATTTGGGATTTTTCCAAAATTCCCCGTTGAGTTAAAGTTAAACACTTTATAAAAATAATGATGCAAGCAGAAATACAGGCCAGTGCAGTGGAGAGTAGCGTGCTCAAACAAAATGCAGATTTGTGGAAGTGATAGGGTTAAAATCACAAAAATGCCATGAAACACAGGACGCTGATCAGATAAAGCATACATCTCCAGGCAAGTTGTTTTTTCTTTGGTTTTATTTGCAACTCCCAATGTTATGATGTTACTAAGTTTTAAAAATATAATATGCCAAGAGCTTCGCTCTGCAGATGTAAAGTGAGTTAGGAAATGAGGTCACAGGAAGTGACATTATAAGAGGAAGGAGAGCCATCTCAAACATACAGTACTGTAATCCTGTTGTCTGATTAAGTATTAAAAGTACTGAACATACTTACTGCATTGTAGAGCTGTATTACCACTGGCTATATTTTCAGACATCACAATCAGCAGTGCTATTAAATTGTAGCCAGCCGGCGCTATATGTATTAAGCTTGTTAGAAGATTACAAAACTGTAATGTTTTTAACATACAGTTTCTTTATTGATCTGGAACTTTTTAGGTAATTGGATAAGTATGCAATCCAATAATAAATGCACTGTTTTCCAAGGAATGTTATCCTTAAATCAGGATTTGTATGGGGATAAAAAGAGCCACTTTACAAATATTTGCACCATTTCCCATTTAATCATTTGGCCAATGATTTGATCTGAACAAAGGCAACAGAAAACATTTCAAAAGTTATAATAAAGAGATTAAACAACTAAAATGTTGTACTGGCCTGGGATGAAGTTTGGCTGCGGAATGACTACATTTAGTGCCAAACATTAACAAAACGGATAACTGTACAGTTGGATAAGGAATTCTCTACAATGAGGGAGAATGGTACGTGGGTTGATGGCAAATTGGAACTTTATGCTTGGGTCTAAATTCTGCTGGAATCAGCTGCATGTTTATCAGGAACTGACTACTGTATTTCAGTTAAAGCTCTGACACTACTGACAATATGCCAAATATTTATTGTGCAACAAGTTATGTTGCAACACAAGAACTACTTTAAATGAACACCAAGGTACAATCACGCACATATAGATTTTTTTTAAAAGCTTAATATTATAAAGATTTTAGAAAACTTGGAAAATTTTAATGTAAATCCTTTTACAAAAGGTCGAGAGTTCAGACCTGAGCAATGGATCTCTAGTGCTCAATTAGATTATAATTTGAATTTTTTTGGAAAATTATTCTGGACCTAGATTAGAAGAGATATTGTATTAACATGTATGGTGTATTGTAAGCATTCTAACCACTACACTACTGGACCATGAAAGTCAAAACTGAAGCTTACTCTACTAAGTAAAAATTAACTTCATACTTTGCACAATGAATGTGACTAGAGCTTTAACTCACTGAAAAAATGGAACTCCATACATTAATAGCTTATTGAAGGTTTAAAGCACTAACAATTCCTGTGACAAGCACTTTAAGCTCTTAATAAACAAAAAAAAAACAAGAGCACAATACTACTAGTTCAATAAATGTTGTTTCGTGCACTGGGACGACTAATATTACTTTACAACACCCAGATCTTAGCACTGTAATAAAAGCTTTCGAATAAGCATGAATGACCAGAGAAAGGTTTAAAACAAATTGTTTTATTAACGTGGTTATAATTTTACGCCATTTATCCTCCAGCTATGTCCTGTTATTTTAACTGTATACATTTTGTGTTTTCCAGGAAACCTGATGGAATATTCTACACCAAACCTGCTTCGATATTCCTAACGATCCGCAGGCAAGAATTCCATAAGACAAACTTTGGAGGAACCTTTCAGCAAACAGCACGTGACCTTTAGGAACAGTAACCTCTGAACTCCTGCACATCCTGAGGGGGGGTTTAGCCAATGTATAATTAGCTCCAGTTCCTGAGGAAGTCTGATAAAAAGGTTATTAGCAAATCGAAATTTTAATAAAGAAAAGCAAATAAAATTCCTTAAGGGAATATAACAGCCTCAAATCTAATCTGTAAGTCAAATTGAGAAATTGAATGTTTATTTAATAAAGCATTTATTATTTTTTCGCTATGCATTCTCTCTCCAGGGCTACAGTGGCAGCACTGTGCCACATCAATATGTACAACAAGGTGGGTAGATTTCAATTAATTCAAAGCCTGTTTCAAAATAACTGCATATCAGAGTATCAAGATCTTTAGCTGACTGATACTTTCCCATGTGTGCATCTTATGAAAAGTGATCGCTATGAGAGGGGGTACTATCAGGGCTGCTTCCTCCATGTCTTCCACTTTTCCCCATTACATTGCCTTTTGTGGGCACCCCTCCCTCATGCTTCTTGTTGTAAGATAGGGTGGGGAGAACGTCAAGATTGTTTTAAAAATGAGTGTGAACCCATATCCTAAATCTGAATAAATTCAGTGTTGAGTTTTTTAAAAGGAGAAAGAAATTAATTTTAACTTGTTCAGATTTGCATTTTTAGAATGTTCCTATGTGTTTCCTCCCTCCATTTCACTATTTTCTGGACCCAATAGAGAGCATTGTTCTTACCTGTTTAGGGATAATTTACCTGCCTTTTCCTCTACTGAGACTCACTCTCATTCCTCACAAGGCCAGATTTTCCATAGTGTCCAGGAATGTACACAGCCACATCCCCAGTTTGTTTCTATGCTCCACCCCCCCACCCCACCAGTTCACAACACGTACAGGGTACAGGTTTACCCTCTGTAGTCAATTTTCCCCAAGTGAATCTGCCATTAACTGTGCACAGTTCAGATCTGGAAGAACCCAAAAGAACTGAACGTACTGAAAATGGGCAATTGGGCTCTTGTTTATTTTGAGAGATGAACTGAGCCACGATTCCAGCAGTGCACCTGTGTGAAAAAAAGCCTTATGAAAAATGACATGTTTGGAGGACAGATCTCTACCCTCTTGGGACGTCCTCCCTCTTGTGTGCACATCATAATGCCCTGTCACTGCAGTCAAACCAAGCACTAAATTAACTTCACAATTTTAATTGCCTTATTAATAACACCCAATAGTCACATGCTCAAATAGTTTTCTATGGACTCTGAATTCATGCTCCCAATTGTACATCTAAAAACAGAGGGGAAAGTCAGACTCCATGTTAGCAGCCAAAAGGGGGGAGGGGAGTGAAGGGAAGAGAGTATGATGACATGTGCTATTTTTCCCTTTGTTTTCTTCCTATGGAATTCCACCTTGTTCATGCATCTCCTGTTTCTATGACAGCAGACAGGAAGTCTGCTCTCAGGCTCCCATCAATACTGCTCTTGTCAACTGCCAGGAAGCACATGATAATGATCCAATGGATAGTCTTCTTCTGATTTTCCCTATACCTCCCCTCCAATCCCAGGGAGTCAAAAGTATCAGGCTATGATCTTACCTTATTGGTCAGGTTTATTTTGTGACATAGGTGCAGAGCCCACATGACTAACGATATGTAGAAAATTACTGCGAGTTTTTAGCCAATGATTTATTTTGAATTGAAGAGACAGCATTGTTCTGTAAGACTGTTGGCATAAACTTTCCTTTTGTTTATTGATATGCAACACAATGACATCATTTGTACAATGAAGATGTCACAATATTCCTTGGTCTCAACATCATCCTAAAAGCAACAAGGACACTCAATTCCAGATCTGACTTGCTGCCCAGAATGGTGCCAATTTCCCTTTAGCTTGTCAGATGGTTTGGGTTTCTGAAAGCAGAACAATTCCTTGATAGCTGGTTCAGTAGCAGCTATCAAAAAACATTGCGTCCTGTTACTAATTATGAATCAGGAACAAAAATAGGAATTCAAATAAAAGTTTTTTTTTAAATAGCACATACACCCTTCCCCCATTTGCTACTGTCCTGACAGTTAAAATCACATCTGCATTTACATGTCAAACAGAAGACAACATTGTAGTTTACAGTGCATAACTTAATGTATTGAAAACTGAATGTGAACTTATTCGCTCATTCCCGCATCACAGAATTCTCTCCAATTGCTATGACACTCCACTTACGGGCATTGTGATCCATTGCCTGGGACCTGCACGGCTAGGTTTTCATCCAGAACATTTTGCTGCTGTATCATGTTCCCTCTAGTGAACCAATCTAAAGTTGGAGGAGCTCAGCAGCACTGCATGAGACTTCAGTACTCTGAACGGGAATCCAACACTTCATAACTAGAGTTCCCAATTCACCAGTCCAGCTAAAAATATTCCATTGATTATAATGTAACATAATATGCACATTTAGTGTTATAGGTAGATTTATGCAGAATAATTATTTAGAATTAAATAATCGTCAAGAATTGTAATTTTGCCTATCTTCATGTTAGTTGTTGTAATACTGAGGCCTGGATTCTGCTCCTGTTGGCGGGTTTGTGGTAGGATGTTGCGAACAGCCACCAATGTGAAACCACCGCTAACCCAGTACAATTTCCTCCCAGCACCCTCATTCACCATGTGGGGCAGCTTAGAGGCCAGAAAACTGGCCTTTATTGGCTCACCACTGCTAAGAGGGAGGGAAATGCAACTCTGGTGCAGCAGTTAAAAGGATTCAGTGAGTTAACAGTCAACATCATTTCTCAGCTAGATGGCAGAAGGAACAGCAACCTTGGGGGTGTTAGTAGCTGGAAAGGATCCCAAATTTTCTGATGCATCCGTTCAGGCACAGCTGGCATGAAATAAGGGCCAGGAGGGACCATCTGATGGCAGGAGGCCCCATAAGAGAGTGGAGCCAGCTGTCTGGAGGGAGGTGGCAGAGGTAGTCAGTAGAACCTCCACCACCCCAAGAACTGCCACACAAAGCAGAACGAGGTTCAATGAACTCACAAGGATAACCAAATTAAGTCAAGGCTCTTGTGCCAATATACATCTTCTACTGTTCATACAGCTCCAATCACCTCTTCACCTCTCAGCAGCTGGGTATCAGAGTAACTCACTTTTACAAAGGGAAACCACTCCACAAGGGCTTCTGCTAGTCTTCAAGGACACTTTATTTAAAGGGATAAGGCACGTTCACCTCTCATTGTCAATGGGGAAAATATCCATGATGCTTAAAGGCCTGTAACATTGTCTTCTAACCCTCCAAAGAAAAAAATGACATACAACCTGCATGACAGGAGGACAACCAGGTGGAACCACCAACACTGAAAATCCTGAATGCACAGAAAGAGGAGGCATGAGACTTAATAGGCAGATGTGCAGGTCAGCCTGTGGAAGAGAGTGGGGTTGGAGATGAGTTGGCAAGGAAAGGTTGATAAAGTCTGGGCAAGGCTCATCATGTGTAGTTTCAGCTTCCTGTGATTTAACGTATTTCCTCAAGAGCAAATGTCACTATGTGCACAGTTAAACAAGCTCTTCTGTATTTCTCATCAAAATGGGCATCTTGGAGGGAGAGGCTAGCCATTCGAGTAACTGCCCGGGCACTTCCAGATTCACAGCTGCTTCCATGACCTCAACAAATCTGCCCTGGCATCTTACCTGCGCAAGCACCAGCACAAAGACACCCACCCATGAGGAATTAGTTAGGTGGTCAGAAGGGTTGTTACTGGGTGAATCACTAAGCACTAGTGAGATGAGGACCTTGGAGTGGAGAGGGGTGTAACGACCGCCCTCAGCTGAGGAGCTTGGGGACCCAGATCTCAGGGGCTGAGTCTTCAATGGAACAATGATTCGGGAGTATCGAACTTGCTACCAGGCTGCTGGAAGCTAGTCCCTCTGGCATAGTAGCTACCCTGAGATGAGAGTCACCTCAGGTCTCTAAGACTTGAGGGGAACCATCTCAGCCACCCACTGCTTAACCTCATATCACTGAGGAAGCACTTCAGAGCCGTTTTGGTCGGGAAGTCGGCAATAAACATGCAAATTAGTCCTAGCCATTAAAAGCAGCCAAGCCCCCTGATACCGCTCCCGGATAGGCCAGTCGCTCACTAGGCTGCGCTCCCACCCAGTAGTTAAAATCAATCCCTTTGTGTTAAAAGTGACTTAAGTTTTGAATCAACACAAATTGGATAGTGTATTACATAGAAATTACAATATGGAAACAGGCCATTTAGCCCAACCAATCTGTGTTGGTGTTTATCCTCCACCTGAGCAAATTCAGGCATGAAGTCACCTGAAGTGTATTAGGCCAAAGTAGTCTGGTACTCCTTGAGCTTCACACCTGCGAAAAACAGAGCCACCTGGGAGCTTTGTAAACTTAAATTTCAACCCTTTATAAAGTTCACGGAGAAGAAAGGGGACAACGGGTTCTCGGTGAATGCTAAGAGTTAACCTGCATTCAGATGCCAGTGAGTGGAACTTTGAACATCCAGATGAACACGTTTGTTTGGTGCTCCTTTTTCCCTTGCCAGTCAATGATGCGGAATTACGAGCATAATTCATGTCTGCCCGCCCCACATCCCTCTCAGCAAGCACTGGTCGGAAACAGGTACCTGTAGTATAATGATGCCTTTAATCATTTTGTTATCAAGCTGCAATGGCGATGGCAGAATATTGCATGCACATCTGTTCTGGCTGTTAAGATCAGTACTCTGCTAACATCAATGCAATAAAACTCACACTGAATGGATTTGTGGTCTTCAGTTTATTGGGTGGCTAGTGGACATATGTTTCATTTGAAAATCTAATCTGAACAAGCTGTGTCTCATTCAGCGTGATGCCGAGATGTTACTATCAAATCCCCATTTAACGATGAAACTGTCAGCTTTATGGTGGTTTAATGTAGCCCAATATTTGATAAATTATTAGGATAATTGACAGAATATTTAATTACCAAAATAATTAGTTGGTACAGCTCTAATTGGAATTGATTTTCTGTGCATGATTTCTGATGAAAAATGTTACAGCTGTAGGGACCACAGAATATTTCTTCATTCGCAACGTGATCTGACCATATTTTTTTTAAAGAAAACTTTAGTGTTGGTATTTTTTATTTATTGTTTGATGCAAAAGCATTACCAAAGGCCAGACATAAAACACTTGGAATGATATTACTTCCACAACAGGAGGAAATGAAGCCCGGTAGCACAGCTGGTAGAGTACCTGCCTCTCAAGCAGATGTTCATGGCTTTGAGTCCCAAGGCTGCCTTTTACTCAAGTTTATTGGAAGCAAGTTCTGTGGGTGCTCAGTAGATAGAGCACCATGGTGTGATGGGACATTCCATCTCAGGGTGCAGGGGCATAACAGAACTTTCATCAACAGCTCATCCCTTTTTAAGTATAACTTTCATCAATTGACCGTGAAATGACATTGAGAATGATCAAGAAGCATCTGACTTCTTAGATTGTCTCCTTCTGTTGTACTAAGGCAATGTAGAGGGTAACAACTCGTAAAGGGAGGTAAAGGGATAGATCTGGGATAAAATTTAAGGAAATCTTCAAAAAGCTGCAATGATTTGATTTGACAGCTGTAGGTTTTCTTTTGAAAGGTAGATCTCACTGATGTATGATCCATTTTTGCTCCCTTGACCATGATGGTTTAACTCAGCTCTCAACAAGCTCGTAAACAATTCCTGCTTCCAGCAGTCCAGATAAAGATCACTTATCAAGCCACCGGAAAACTGGTGCAATGTTTCAGCTACCTGTTATTATAATTATACGGAAGTAGCATTTATGATGTTTTCTGGACTTCCAGGAACAAAGTAAGGAGGGTAGAAACAAAACTAACCTAAATAAACACTGAAGAAAATGGAAAGAGATGTAAATGTTCTAAAATGCAGGGAATGTCATAAAAGCTTAGAACAAGTGAGAAGGATTAGAGGATTTGTTTCAAGGTCAGAGTTGTTCATGTGATATTGTAATCACTGGGTTACTTATAATGATAATGTGGCCATAGGGCTAGTTCTAGAGATAGTCACAGGCTATTTAGATGTCAGCACCATACTACCGCATCTTTCCAAGCCAGCCTCGGGGACATCTACCACATCAGACAGTCTGCGGTGCACATATATATTGGGCAAGTGGCAATTGCTATAATTGCACGGGGTAACACGTGCATCATTTTTCCTGTGGAAAATGACTCGGGACATTTTATTATGTTAAAAGCGCTATATAAAATGCGAGTTGTTGTTGTTGTTGTTGTTGTTGTTGTTGTTGTTGTTGTTGGAAAGGTGGCATCAGCTGCACAGGATGCACAGCTTTCACTGGATGGTAGGGTTCCCTACATGATATCTATGTGGGCATCTCTGCTCCTCATGAAGACAAAGGCTTTGCACTCAATTAACGTTCAGGTAGTATCTGTCCACAGGAACATCATCAATAGATGTTATCCAAGAAGCAGCCTACGTTGTATATTGAAGTGGAAGAAACACTAGGTAGATGGCTCCTAATAGAGCAGGACCATCCTTTGCTCATAATTGCCGCCACCCCCCCCCCCCCCACCCCATTAACAAAGAAGCACCTCAGCCTGGATGCCTCAGCAAACATTTGCTGATTCTCAGCTGCCAACTCCACCTTCAAGAAAGGTGTGCCATGCAGCTTAGGGAAAGTGAAAGGGTGTGTGCAAAAGGGGAGTGGTTATCTGCAATGATTGAAATGGAAGTTTCCAGATAGGGTGGGAGTTCCCAACTTGGGTTTGTGCAATAGTTGATGGCCCCTCAAAAAATGTGAGCAAAATGGAGGAGTATAGTTAACTTTGCCTTCCTTCTGAAAGCAGCACATTTCTTCCTCATTTGCAGCCAAATATGAGGGACCAGTGGTCAATAGCCTTTCTCCATGTAGCTGGCACCTGTGTGTTTACTGGAGAGTGGCCTTCAGCTCCAAATAGGACCACCCTCCTACAGGCTACCTCCTGCGCCAGGATCTCCAACTCATCAGTATCAAAGGGAGCAGTGTTGTCGACATATCTCTGCTGTGCTATTGTGGACAATTAGGCAACTTTTCTGTCACCCACCACAACTCCCTCTTTTATGGTGCTTTAAGAGCTGCTACGTCAACAGAAATTCCCAGCCAAGTGTGTTCTAGGTCAAACTCTCTAGCCAAAATGTTCCAGTGCCTGTAACTAATTCAAAATAAGGGCAGAGCTTGTATCTCAAGATCTGATGTGCGAAACAATAGAAATGATTGGGAAGCAGTTTTCTATGCTGGAAACCCTGGGTTGAATAGATATGGGTTCATCTAAAGTTGACAATATTCATCATGACAACTTAAGTGGGTGGGGAAAAATAAATCACTTTTGGAGGTGCAAGAGCAGACATTCAGGGCCCTTCAATTCCATTCAGCTCTGAAAAGTGTATTCCTGGGTTAACATGGCTGGATATGGGAGAATGACAGCGGTATTTTTTCTTGGTAACTACTCTTGAAAACTTTAGTGATTCATTTGTCATTGCCTTGGTTATCTCCAAAGTCTTTGACAAGGTCTAGAACCATGCACATCTGTATGTTATCTTCACATGGGCTTCCATCATAGCTGTTAATGGTTCTTTAGTTTCTTCTCAAATCAGTCTATTGATGCTATAGCTGATGCCATAGTCAACTGATGGGGTTTGTTCTCTCTTGTACTCTGTTTTTTTCTCCATATTAGTGATCTCCTCCACTCATCATCCAACCCTATCCAGATCAAAAGTGCAGGTACATAAGGCTATAGCAGTGCTCACTCCATTCTCAGCAGACTGGATGTATTCTTTTTGAGAGTGAGTCAGTCTGATGCAATATCATGGAAGAGTATTTTCAGGCCTCTCAACCCAAGACTAGATGTTAAATATGGCAGCTGATCACAGAAGTGAAATACACTGGAAATAATGGGACTGTCTAAAAAAGCAAAATGTGTGCGAGTTGGAGGGTCTAGGCTTTACTTTCAAATCATGATATTTTCAGTAAAATACGGCACCCAGACTTTTTTGGTTGTTGTTTTGAAGGTGGAAGCATTTCTCAATAGTTAAGAAAGGGCACAGAATTCTCAGGGATTATTGTCACATTAATGTTAATCAGACTGGTATATCCAGCGGCCATTAACACTCAGGAAAGTCTTTAGCATAAATTATTTCATTATAAATTAGCCCAGCTGATTGCTGTTTGTCTGACTGTAAGGCAGGTTCTCAGAGTTTGTGAAACAATTAGTTGTTAATAGCATTTCCTAAACAGTCCTGCTGAGAGGGCTGTAACCGGCCCTGACTTGTTTGGAACATGCTGTGCAGAAAACACAGCGCATTAACCCTCTCACCGACGAAAGTCAAAAAAGTCAACTGGGATGCAACTGCACGGACCGAGTGTATGGCCTGCTATGGCTATGTTCAGAGCACCTGAGGTCCAGTTTTTCTAGGCTACGTATGCTTTTGGAAATGTGGCAGATTGTGGCTCCAGGCAACCATAACCATAATGTATATCAAAATCTCCGACAAAGCTTCCTCAATTGCTCATTTGGTTAGTGCACTGCCTAATGTAGAGCCGAATCATAAGGACCAGGAATGCCTGCTCTGTATCTTGAATAATTGATTGCAGCCAGGCAAGAGTAGGGGTACTACGATTTGGTTTAAAGCACCTCTGGATTGGTGGGGGGGGGGCGCATGGGGAAGGTCAGCCAGTGGTTCTCGCAGCTAACTGCTGTCCAGTGGCTCCAGCTGGAGATCACATGTGTGGATGTTAGGCTTGGGCTGGATCAGCCTTGGCTGTAATACTCCCTGCTGATGAATAGCCTGCTGATACTCACTGTCCATGCTCAAAGATGAAGAGCAAGATACAGGAGGGTGTCTGCCACTCGTGGAACTGTCCTACAGCTCATTAGGAGAGGAAGGGAAGAAAGTTTAAATAACGGTCCCCTCACCCAATGTGTTGCGGGGCGGGGGGACATGGAGGAGAGTTGATTAAAAAAAAATCATCCTTTTAAATTGAAAAACAATGGCAATCTCATGTGAGGTCATGAGAATCCACACTACCTGTAAGTTGCTGGAAAGTAACCTTAGAAAGGTTTATACATAAGGACATCTTAGAATTTTCAAGCACAGGACAATTGCAGGAGTGCATGGTTGATGTATGTATGAGTCTGATCTGCACTGCATCCCACTCACGCTCCCCTCCCAATCATAGAGCCAGAACTCAGGGCCAAGAGCAGACCTCAGCATGAGTTACACAAGCAGTGTGTCCCAGGTATTGAGTTCCACTGCTGATACTTAAACACCTTCCTGTCTGGTGTTTCCTGAGCTTCTGCCTTTGCAATCTATCTGGGATGGGTGACTGTGGGATCTGCAGCTTTGAATTGAAGAGATTATTATCCAATTTTGAATCTTCAGTCACGTAGCAGAAATTGAGTGTTTGGCTGATTCTGCTACTGCTTTGATTTATAGCTGTAGTCAAGAAATAGAAACATACAGAGTCCTCCATGCTTTCAATTTAGATTATTGCCGGAATAAAATTATGGTGAAAATGGAACAGAAAACTTTGTGTATATATTTTTAAAATAAATGTTCTCTACACTATCTGTGACTACTGAACCAAGAGAATCCAGCCTTTGATAGGTTTAAAACAACAGTTGTGATTTTTTTTTTGTGGAGGGGGCTTAAAATTGAGTTATATTGGGTTTAACCCTAAAATAATGCCCCTTCCTTACATCGAGTCACATCGAAACTACAGCACAGAAACGGGCCATTTGGCCCAACTGGTCTATGCCGGCATTTATGCTCCACACGAGCCTCCTCCCTCCCTACTTCATCTAACCCTATCAGGATACCCTTCTATTCCTTTCTCCCCAGTATGCTTACCTAGTTTCCCCTTTAAATGCATCCATGCTATTTGCCTCAGCTACTCCTTATGGTAGCACGTTCCACATTCTTACCACTCTTTGGGTAAAGAAGTTTCTCCTGAATTCCTTCTTAGATTTATTAGTGACTATTTTATATTTATGACCTCTAGTTTTGGACTCCCCCACAAGTGGAATCATTTTCTCTATGTCTACCCTATCAAACCCTATCATTATCTTAAAGCCCTCAATCACATCACCCCTCAGCCTTCTCTTTTCGAGAGAAAAGAGCCCCAGCCTGTTCAGCCTTTCCTTATTCTCAAAAACCTTGAATATAATGCTGCCAAAGTAGCACTGATCCTATAGGCTAAGATGATATTGTTTTGTTTTGTTGTCAATAACTTTCACAACTGTCATCATTCTGTCACCATGTAATCATCTGTGTTTTGAGGTGAGCTCCAGATGTAATTTAAGTGTACCAGCAATTTTTTGGACTGCATTCACAGCAGAACCCGTTTCTGCTGGGTTTCCCTCCTGTAATGGCGGTGCTGACATTCCTGTCGTGGTCTGGACCGTCATGTATGCGCTCGCCAATCCTGGGAGGTCATTAGCATATATTACAATGAGGATCACCAGTGTAGGAGTGCCCTAAACCTGTGACGTGTGCCCCTTATTCACCAGCAATGAGTTAAAAGAGGCATACCCGAATGGCAGAAATTCTTTACTTAGAAACTTTGAGGATGATTGCTGAATTTACAAAAGAGCTTTTGGAGCTTTTTGCTTCGTTGTCATTCACCTGGATACAACCGGCCTTGTCTCTGACATCCTGAGAACCTACGAGACCACTGGGAATTGTTTCCACCCCAACAAAGTAAGAGGTTCTGAGTTACAGTTATGGGATTCCCAGTCATTCTCTTGTTTTCAATTATAGTGGAGGAGGAGGAGGAGGAGCAGTACAGGGTCAAGGCAAGGAGAGTTAGGCAGTAACTGAGGAGGTGCCCTATAAGATAATACCACTACCCACCGCCCCCCCCCACCCCCAAAGAATTTTCAGGTCATACAGATCTTATGAAAACCTTCATGAGGAGCTCTTCGTGGTACAAACTCAGATTGGCAGATTGGTGAGGTCTGGCGTGCATTTTGGAGGATGTGGGATTTAGTAGTGCGCAACCTTTATTCAATGTTTTAACATAACTCAACAGTTTGTAAACATAGGGACAGGGGACCTCATCTGTGTTTTACATGTGCGACGTCTGATCTCAGTTCAGGCTCCATGCAGATCCGTATCTTATTTTTTGCAAATAAGAGGTGCAGGCTGCTTTTAAGAGGTGCAGGCTGCCTTTAAGAGATGCGAGCCACTCACACGATATCTGAGCCCCCCGCTGCTGGTGAGAAGTCACTGAACAACGCAGATCGGCTAGTTGCTCATGCTGAAATCAGATAAGTGAGCAGGCAGCACGAATCTCACGTGCTGCCTGCATCAGAATGACCGGGCGCAAGTTAATCACGCGCCGCAACCCCCGCGCCCGGATTTGGGGGTTATCAGATTTAACCCCCAACTTATAGAAGTTACAACATGGAAACAGGCCCTTCGGCCCAACATGTCCATGTCGCCCAGTTTATACCACTAAGCTAGTCCCAATTGCCTGCACTTGGCCCAATAGAATCATAGAAGTGATCAATGAAGTGATCTCATCTGTTTTAACAATCTCCCTTTGTCATCATTACTTTTACTCCATTTGCCCCACCTTCACGTAAATTCCAATTCCTTCAATCCATTACACATCCTAAAACCTCGCAGCACATTGGAACCCATTGGCCCTACACAACTATGTCAGTCTTTAAAATTTCCATGAATAACCGAGCATGAAATAAATACATTTTCTCTCTTATAACAAGGAATTCAAAAGCGAACATAAGCCATCCTACTCCTTCCTCACACTGTGCTTCATTTGAGTGATTAAATGTATATTTCCTTCTTCTAATCTAGTGATTCTCCCAGGTGTTACCGAAGGGCCAGTATCGCAAGAGGCAGTTGAGTGCTCTGTGATACAAAAGCCTCATTGGACTGAGGTGACCCTCTTCTCATGACAATTTGCTCCTGAGAGGGATATGCTGCTGATTAATCTTTTGAGCGGCTGCCTGGGCAGCCTGGTGTCGCCTCCTACCTGCCACTCACATGATGCTCTGAGGAGGAGGGCCGGGTGCCTGGCACATGCTGCAGCCCTGAGAAATGACAGCCTCATGCAAGCACACTCCAGCTGTTGCTATTGTACTGGGCCCTGGATCTGTTTGTCCAATGAACAGGGGGGGATGGCTGATCTAATGGCTACAATCAGATCCTGATAGACCTGAGAGGCAGCTGCCTCCAGCTCAGCCCCAAGTGTCTGAAAGCCGGTTTCTGAACTCTGATTAAGTTTACAAGATGATTCCAATTCTATTCTAACCTCACTCTTTACCAACGTCATTCTAGATTATTGACTACAGTACTTCCTGAAACGTGATGCTTGTAATCGGCAAGATCGGCTGATAAAGGAATTTTTATTGGTTCACCTTTTTGGACTGTATTTTCTTTAATCGGTAGCATCCGCTGATCTGGAGAAATCTCGGACAGCAGCAATTATCAGGATTCAACTGTCCTGTTAACTTAAGTTACTTGCAAATGCGATGCCCTTGGCTTATTAGGGTCGAGTCTTCGCGGAGTCGGGATGCTTGTGAATATGGTCAGATCAAGTGGTAAACTCCAGCTAAAGCTAAATAATTAGTGAAGTTCCTCCAAAATATACATATACTGCGCCAGCCTAAAATATCAACCAAAAGAAAAAAACTTATATTCTGGGCAAAGCAAATATAACCTTGATTGGATCACAATGATCCTTTCTGAGTTTACCTGCATGACAACAGGGAGCATACTTCAGAAAGTACTCCAATGGCTGTAAAGCAATTTGGGATTTGCTAAGATCGTGAAAGGCGCCCTAGAAATGCAAGTTTCTCTCTTTTAAACAGGAAGGTTTAATAAACATACATATTAGGTACCATCCACTGTTGAAGAAAGGGAGAGAGACAGTTTGAAGGCTCCCAGTAAGGATATTAGTCTTGATGTCTCCTACATTGCATACAGTCTTCATGTTGTAGATCTGACTGACTCATGATCAGTTTGGACAGTTCTTAGCTGGGGTGTGAAAGGGAATGAAGCTCTGCAGCACAGCGTTTTATCAAAGGAAAGTGAACCCAAGCACCCCTCCTTAAAGATGAAGATGGAACCACTCTCCTGCATAACTCAGCTGGTCTGGATAAGTGCCAAAGCAAATTCCACAGCCAAAACCGTTCAAATTGAGCTAAAATTCAAATACATGGAAGAATATGAATTGCGTCCCAATTAGGATGCTCAGACTTAAGGTACTGGACATGCACAGTAAGTTATTTTCTGGCTCCCGTCCTATGTTTGCATATGAGACACCATTTTGTAGGTCATGCCAGATATTTGTAAACCTGCAGGTTTTCAAGTTGGGTGGAACAGAATGACAGGCCGCAGGTAGGTGGCAGCTGAAAATAAAATTGCCCATTTTCTTCATCAGTTGAGTGGCTGAGTATGCAGGATTTGCAGATCAGTGATCCATGAGACAGATTGGCGTGTCACCACGTGCCTGTCCCAAAAGGTTAGTTCGCATAAAAACGCAAAGGAAAACAATGAAAACTGGGTCATATCCTGCGTCCTCTGCTACAAGTATTTGATTAAATAAATCTGTTATCTCCCTCCCTTACGCTGCTTAGAATTTCAGTATTAAAACCATCAGTTGGCCAGAACCAGTGGTTACTGCCACTGCCAAGTGATTATCCACGGGTGCAAATAATGGTCCAGTGTGTGATCTCAACATTCCAAACAAGAACATGAACATATTGTGAGACTTAATTATCAGAATGGACACAAAATCCTTACTTCAACTTGCACGCACATGAGAACCTTTCTGGCAGAAAGGATTTTAAAACGTTGCTTTAAAATGAATGATTTTCTCTCAGTGAAAAGAGGTACAGGGTTGAACCTCATTAGCATAACCTTGTGAGTACTGACCAAAACAAATGCTTTTCTCAGAGGTTGGTCTTGAGGTTTAATGGAGCTTCAGACGGGGTCACTTTTGTTTATAGTGGCAGGTTTGGAATCCCGGAGCTTGTTGCATTAGTAGAATTGTAACACAGAACAACAGAATTTTCTGCTGATGGAGCTGTACATTATGTCTTGATAAATTAGACATAATCGGTGATAGTCAATAATCCTTCAGTGTAAGCATTGTCACATATTAATGAGATAGAGGACATTGGCAGTCCCTGTCTAGGCTGAAAATTGCTGTTGGTTCAAAGACAGACCCCAGACTTGATGAGACCACCCACAGAATGAACAATATATGACACAAAAAATAACAAGAATTTATTCCACATTATTTTTAAGGTATTTATATTTTTTCCCTTTGTCACACAGTAAAAAAAAGACTTGCATTTATATAGCGCCTTTCACAACCTCAGGATGTCCCAAAGCGCCACAAAGCCAATGAAGTGCTTTTGAAGTATAGCCACTGTTGTAATGTACAAAACGCGGCAGCCAATTTGCGCACAGCAAGATCCCACAAACAGCAATGTGATAATGACCAGATAAGGAATAAATATTGGCCAGGACACCAGGAAGAACTCCCCCACTCCTCTTATAAATAGTGCCATGGAATCTTTTAGGTCCACCTGAGAGGGCAGATGGGGCCTCAGTTTAATGTCTCACTCAAAAGACAGCACCTCTGACAGTGCAGCACTCCCTCAGTTCTACACTGGTCAGCCTAGATTTTGTGCTCAAGTCTTTGGAGCGGCACTTTGAACCCAAAACCTTCTGACTCAGAGGCAAGAGTGAGCCAGGACTGACACTAGCAGTATCTCTGGTTAACCGTTGCCACTATGCACTAACAGGCAGTGTATCCGAGCAACCTCGGGGTCATTGTCCCTCCAATTTGCTTTCCCTCGTTATGAAGGAAGGCCTGACTTCCACTTATGGTCCTTACATCAAGGCATGGCTGAGATTG
Organism: Heptranchias perlo; assembly: GCF_035084215.1. Taxonomy (NCBI): domain Eukaryota; kingdom Metazoa; phylum Chordata; class Chondrichthyes; order Hexanchiformes; family Hexanchidae; genus Heptranchias; species Heptranchias perlo. The sequence continues at coordinate 23,958,608 of NC_090350.1, forward strand.
AGAAAGCGGTGTATGGGAAATTTTAATTTCATTGATTTTAAGCATGAAAAATCCACGAAAATGTAAATACAAGGAATGAATGAGACAGCATTTACCATCAGGGAATGAAAATGAAAACCAATGAACATGGCAGAATTGTTAAAAATTCACAACAATAAGTGTTCTCTCAAACCTCGAAGGAGTATGGCAGCATTTCAAGCTTCAAAATCAACTGGGGAAGAAAGCGGCAATTTATGCATGTAATTACCAGTATATTATGAATGAAATTATGTTGTTTCTGTGTTTTCCTGTGGAAATGTACAGAATACCTTTATTGTTGGCGATCAAAAGAAAAAGGACCTATATTTTCAAAACTGACAAAGTCCTTCAGTGTGGCAAAATAGCCAGAGCGAATACGACAGCTCTGCGGCTATAGTGTGAGAACACTGGATCATCACCCAGGTTTGAGCAATTCTCAACCTGACGTTCACATTCCCCAAGACCACGGCTAAGTTTCGTTTGTCTCTTAGAGGAAATGATGGAGAATCCCTGGGGATGGAGAGGTGGCAGAGGGCGGAGCCCTTCAAGTAGTTCAACCGAAGACCAACATTGGCAGTATCAATTGCATGAATGGCATTTGCTGCCATAAGTTCGAAACTATATATCCCATTACTTAGTTTGGTTGATTTCTGAACTCTAATTATGTTTACAGGATCATTTCAACTGTATTCTAACCTCACTGTTTTCCACTTTCCTTCTATTCTACTGACTACAATACATCCCAAAAATTGGTGCTGATCTTTTAATTGGCAAAATTGGATGATGTGGGAATTTTCATTGGGCTAGCTTTTTGAATTGTATAGTACATTACTTTGTTTAATTGGCAGCCCTGCAGAAATTCTGTATTTCCCGGACAACAGCGTTTAGCAAGGTTCTACTGCACTGTTAACTTGTCCGGCTTGCAAATGTTTGATTGGCGTCATTTCAGTTAGAAAGTTAAAGTGAAAAGCTAAATAAAAATAACAACCCCCCCACCCCCGACAATAAAAAAAGCTTTAAAAGCAGTGGAGGAGAATTTAACAGTGGCAAATAATCTTAGCCATTTGACTTAATTTCACTACTGATTCCTGCGTATGTGTGGGGAGGAGGGAGGCAGTGGTAATGTTAGTCATTTTTCTTATAAATGGATATGAATAAATCATTATATTGTAACATCTGAGCCAAGGGTTTTGATAATAATGTATCAGGAAACTGAGTTGGAGGCACATTGATCCTAAATCCTATTCATAACCAGAGAGGCTAAATGGTTTACATAGCAATTAGCTAATCTTATTGCAAGTTTGCTTTGCATTCAAACAGCGGAAGAAAAGCCCATTCACGCAGGCTGGTAATTGGTTTAAGTGTTTAAGCGTGTGCATTAAAGAGGGGCTTTAGCCCGTGAAGAACTTTCCTTCCACGGTAGAAGAAACAGTTTAAAGTACAAATGAATACCAATGGGAGCTGATGGTTATCACTTGCTCAGGGGTTAGAGATGATGTGGCTTGGCTTAGCAGGGGGATTACTGCAGGCAGCTGCCAGGACAGACCATGATGCTGAGCAGCAGGCAGGCAGCTGAGCTAAACGACGAGAGACAAAGCCTCCACTTGATCCTGGTCACCCCCACCGCTGTGAAAGACTAAAGGTGGCTTCAGCTGCGATTTTCTGCTCTTCTTCTGCGTGCAGGCTGAGCCTCATCCCCATTCGAAGCCCCTCTCCATGAGTCGCCATTGTTGAGGCAGTGGCTGATGGTTACGCAAAAAGGAGAGCAGTGTATGTTGTCTCTCTCTATCCAGCTGCCACCAGGGTCCTGAACTGAGGCAGATTCTGTCCTCTACTCTACTGTTACATAAGTGGCTGCCACACTGCAAAAACAAAATCAGTTAATATATACTATGAATAATCTGTGAGATTCTGACCCATAAATTTCCCTAGTTTACTTTTACCCACATTAGATTTAGCGGCACTGAAGTCAATTTGAAACCAATGGGGACAGGGAGTTTACACACTTGTTGTTTTCATTTCTAGATAGTACTCCAAGATTTGGAAAATGTGCCAAAGGATGTCAGGAGTTACTCAATATGCTATGAAAGATGAGAATATAGATGGCAAAGGCAGTAATAATAATATTCAGGATAACAAAAAGTCAGCAGATTGTCCAAAAATATGTCTTAAATCATTCTATCTGCAGCATTTGGTGTAAACTTGCTGTGTGTATCTATATATATGTATCGGGGGAGGGAGGTGGAATTCATGCCATTTCCTCAGGTTTGATTGAAAGATTGCTAAGGCCATGAAAGGATGTAACGGTTGTGTCAATAATGAAATATGTTTGAGCATCGCACTCTTCAAATAATACGCAAAGGCATAGGGCAGTGCAAGGACAGTGATTCACTGTCTGGTGAGTTTCTGGTCTCATGAAGACGTGCTAAGTGGCAGCACCACACTTATTCCTCAGGATGGAGGGGAATACTGGCAGGTGAGTCAGCTGACAAGTTACCTGTGCACTTCCTCACAGCCAGTCACAGAGCGGTTTTGGCAGAAATCTAGGAGTAGATTTCACCCTCTCAACCAGGAAATGGTACACAAAGAGCATTAAAAGAGAGGGATTTTTTTTAAGTAGAGATATCAAACATCTCAAAAATGTATGTATCTGGTGGTTACACATTTCATATTTGTTTTAGATATTCACTTGGATTAGCGTCACTGGTCTCTCCTGTAAGTGGACCTGTGTCCTTTCATGATCAGGAGTTTACTTTCACTACCCAATATCTAGACGTACAATTGCGTAACCCGGTGAGTATTACAATATCTACTGATATGAACTGGGTACCATAATCCTTGCATATGCCCTCATGTGCACTATTCCAATCTTCCAAAAGTCAGACTAATTGTCACTTTAGCGAGACGAGGCTCAATGTGAATCGTTAAACTGCTTTATTTTGCAGTCAGCACGTGAATGTACAACGTAACCGATACAACGAATTTCACCTTACTTTAACTCATATCAGTTTCTCCTCCTCATAAAGAAAACAATAAACTGCATCACATTATCCCATCTAATGAGTTACATAACATTCTCCTTTGGTCACCATTATCACTGATTCAGACTGAGATTTCCTCTAGACCTGGGGTTGGCTCTCTTCTTTAGGTTGACAGGTCTAGGTCCTATCTGCCTCCCTGAGCAGAATTTCTTTCAACTGAACAACATTTGTTCTTTTTTGAGTTCTCGCTGGAAAGGAAGTTTGACAGTTTTTCCCCTGACTCCTTCCTTAGAACATAAGAGCATAAGAAATAGGAGCAGGAGTAGGCCATACGGCCCCTCAAGCCTGCTCCACCATTCAATCAGATCATGGCTGATCTTTAACCTCAACTCTACTTTCCTGCCCGATCCCCATATCCCTTGATTCCCCTAGAGTCCAAAAATCTATCTATCTCGGCCTTGAATATACTCAATGACTCAGCATCCACAGCCCTCTAGGGTAGAGAATTCCAAACACTCTGAGTGAAGAAATTCCTCCTTATCTCAGTCTTAAATGGCCGACCCCTTATCCTGCGACTATGCCCTCTAGTTCTAAACTCTTCAGCCAGGGAAACAACCTCTCAGCATCTACCCTGTCAAGCCCCCTCAGAATCTTATATGTTTCAATGAGATCACCTCTCATTCTTCTAAACTCCAGAGAGTATAGGTCCAGTCTACTCAACCTCTCCTCATAGGACAATCCTCTCATCCCAGGAATTAATCTAGTGAACCTTTGTTGCACCGCCTCTAAGGCAAGTACATCCTTCCTTAGATAAGGAGACCAAAACTGTACGCAGTACTCCAGGTGAGGTCTCACCAAAGCCCCGTATAATTGCAGGAAGACTTCCTTACTCTTGTACTCCAACCCCCTTGCAATAAAGACCAACATACCATTTGCTTTCCTAATTGCCTGAATGTTAACTTTTTGTGTTTCTTGTACCCCGGACACCCAAGTCTTTCTAGACACCAACATTTAATAGTTTCTCACCATTTAAAAAATATTGTTTTTCTACCCTTCCTATTTTTCCTTGCCCAGAGATTGGACAGTAACGCTGCCAATTATACCAACAATCCCCTCCGCAGAATGGATTTCTACAAGACAACCCCCTGTGTGAATGCAAGAAGATAGTGTTCCTCCACCATCTCATGTGCGAATGCCTACTGGAAATATTTGAAATCAGAAAACAAACCTCCTATTTTCCAGATCATTATGGGTAGGCATTTCAATGGCAGTCCCATTAATATACCAATCACTTTTGTTTAGTGGCTCCAGTCTTTTTCAATGTTAAACAAACAAATATATCTTTGTTAATTAACCCTTAACAAACCCGTGCGTTCACATCCAACACATGTTGTAGCTTAAAACAAAAATCCCTTATTATAAAATCCCCGCCCTGAAATTCCTCAACAGTTCCACCGGTCCTCTGCTCTAATGTCAGTGTAACTTGGTTACATTGCATCTCCACTGTCTCTGGGAGTTTCTGAGGAGCCTTGTAAAGGGTGGAACTTCCGTGTATCCCGTACAAGGTGGATAACAGGTTGAGGGCTGGGCTAGATGCAGGGGTTCTCTAAGTTGGCCATAGAAGGGGACTCGACATTGCAGTGACAGCAAGTATGCTAAGTGAGGTGAGGTGAACTGGGCTCCAAAAGAGCACATGTGGGCCTCACTGTTGGGATCTAGGCAATTATGGGCCCCCAAAGAGGATCATTTTTGGAGGGAAAAAAATCCCTTTGCTTGGGGCCCGACTGGAGCAGTGCCAGGGTCAGGGTCAGGGATGGGGCCTGGGCAACCCCCACAGGAAGGCAGTATTGCACCTGAAGTGGTGCTTGCATGTACCTGCCCCGTGCTAATAAGATGCCCTCCCACTGACCCCACAAACTCCAGCAGTGCTGGGAGAGCATGGACGGGCACAATCCCCGCACAACCTGCCAGGATTGCAGCCCATGGAGTTTCATGGACCGTCTCTTTAAAAAACCTGCTGCCTTCAGATTAGCATGAAAAATAGAACAGTGTATGTTGAAGGCTACTTAATATGATGTCACTATCTGTTACAAAATTCAAGTTACTAATCTATGAGTCATCTATATCTCTGTTCAGAATGGAGTCCAATGTTTGTATTTAATTGTCTCAGTTACAGCAGCTCAACGATCCTGAAATTTAACCTAGATGTCCTCACCTAGGTGTGACTGTTACAACCCACAAAAAATATTTTAATCCCACCTTTGGCCTACATAAACACTTAAATTCTATTCACACCTTTGTCACGCCAATCACTTCCTCTTGTATTTCTTATTGGCAGGCTACTTGTTTACAGAATTTCATTTTTATCATCAAATTGAGCAAGTTCTCCTTTTGCTCGAGTCCCTTGATTTTTTTTTCCCCCTTTAAATTCTATTTTTGTTTATACAATCTCTTAACAAATTTGGCAAATTGACCATTAGAGGACACTACTGTGCCTGGTAATAAGAATGTGCCACTGTGCCAGCCATCGCACTGAAACGCACCGGCCCATTCAGCCCAGTAAGAGGTGAGAAAATTAATAGTTTCATGCTGCTCAGTGCAAATGATTTAATTTGTTTAGATAGCAGGAGTCAGTCCCAAAGCACAGGAGACGAAGTGGAAGAGCTGGCATTAATCTTGCACTCAGAGGGGAGTTCTCATTTTCCCTATTGCAGAGATCTGTGCTCAGTCTCCAACACTGGCACAAAGATCTTTTTGTACAGTATCATCCATCTTATTTGTCTCTCCCTGTCTTTGGCTTTCCTCATAGTTCCCAGCTTTCTACGACTGTGAAAGCAGGCAGCAGAGTTTTATGCAGCACGCTGGCAATGCCACCATGTACCCATGGTTGGATCATTTCCAGTTGATCCTCCTCCCCTCCCTTCTCATGATTTTCACTTCCTTCAATTGGAGAAAACTCCTTAATTCCTTAAAAATTTTCAGTGCTGGTTGTTTGGTGGGAGATTCAAGCAGTTATGCTTGAGAGTGCCTCATGTGACTGAGCAATGGACAGCGCTGTTTTCACACTCCAAAATCTAGACGGGACAAAGTGATTGCTGAAGTTTTGCAGAAATACACCTAACGATATACAGTACTTCTACTCCAGTATCAATGATCACTGTTCTACTGGTCAGCTAAGATAAAATGGTTTACAGTCTGCTCCGCATTCAAATTAAATTGTCCTGCAAATGTGACCAGAAATCCGGTCAGTGATGGGACAAACAGCTGGAACCACATTTTTTGGTGGATTCACACAGAATCCCGGGATGGATAATAAGGATGAGAGATCAGCCTATTCCAAAGAATGTTTTAGCGTTGAATTTTGGCATGCTTTAAATTCTAACAGATATTACCTGTTTAATTGCTTAATAAAGAACGGTGAGCTCAACAGCACTCACCGTTATTAGTGGCGAAATCGAGGAGCAAGTTCCAGCGTTTGCACATGCTCAGTGAAATGCGGAAATCCGGAACTTGCTCCTCCTGGTTCGCCGGCGATACGATAGCTTCGCATTAAAGGGATATCGCCGGCTGCAATCAATAGAATCATCAGACCAGTGCCAACTTGCTCTTCTTCCCAGCTAGAAAACAACTATTATCGCCACAAAACAGGTACGCTTAAAATTACAAGGTCTAAACTAAGTTTCAACAGTGCGATAAGTCTTAATGACTGCCAAACAACTAAAAGTTAACTTTTAAAAATGTGGAGTCTCATTACTCCTTATTTTAGTAGGTTTTGATCATTAATAAAATTTTTTTTAAATTAAAACATTTTTAAAAATGTTTTTAAAACTTTTTCTTTCTGTCTCTTTTATTTAATTCGATTATTTCTTACCCTCTCTTTTTTTCGCTGTCTGTGACTGTTTTTATAAATGATTTTAGTGTTGTACCTTTCACAAACTGGATTTTATGTTCCAGATTTGAAGGTAGAGCCTGATGTAGTTGAGCGGAGGCATAAGACATATCAACCTCTGCCTACAGAGCAAACGGATGAGGATATCAGGGGTCATAAGAACATAAGAAATAGGAGCAGGAGTAAGCCAATCGGCCCCTCGAGCCTGCTCCGCCATTCAATAAGATCATGGCTGATCTGATCCTAACCTCAAATCTAAATTCATGTCCAATTTCCTGCCCGCTCCCCGTAACCCCTAATTCCCTTTACTTCTTGGAAACTGTCTATTTCTGTCTTAAATTTATTTAATGATGTAGCTTCCACAGCTTCCTGGGGCAGCAAATTCCACAGACCTACTACCCTCTGAGTGAAGAAGTTTCTCCTCATCTCAGTTTTGAAAGAGCAGCCCCTTATTCTAAGATTATGCCCCCTAGTTCTAGTTTCACCCATCCTTGGGAACATCCTTACCGCATCCACCCGATCAAGCCCCTTCACAATCTTATATGTTTCAATAAGATCGCCTCTCATTCTTTTGAACTCCAATGAGTAGAGTCCCAATCTACTCAACCTCTCCTCATATGTCCGCCTCCTCATCCCCGGGATCCTACCATGAAGAGAAAGATGTTAGCAGGGCAAAAGGCACATATGGAGGCTCTGCTTGGCCTCTCCCAATATATGAGGCAAAAGGCAAAAGGCAATGTCAACCAGATTGCAAACCAGGCAGCATCTCAGTGAGTAAAAGGTATTCAGTTCACTTTCAGGAGTTTAAGGATGTTTCTGATTCCACACTGATCGCTGGTAACCAGATTCCTGTTTCCAGTACCAGTGAAGAAGCTGTTATGAGTGGCTCAGAGGCTGCTTCCCCTCACAGCTGCAAGCTGCAGCACCGAGGAACACTCCATAAGCTCCCCTCAGAAACCTTCACATTCACGAGTAGGATGCCCAGGAGCCCCTGTCCCGTGTCCATCCCAAGACATGGGGACCCAAAGAGAAGGGGCACCTCCATCCCAAGAGGTTCAGAATATTTTGCAGAAGCCATCTCCACCTCAGACCACAGGCCCTCAGGCTGCACATAGAAGGAGAGTTAGAATAGGATAACAAAAAGTTTGTGTGGTCATAAGGAGTGTGCACGGTGACAGAACCAAATGGTGTTTTTGTAAGTAATTGTAATAAACCACTGGAATATTTGATGGAAGGACTGCATGGTGTTTGGATGTCTTGTATGATGTTGGGAACAGATAATGTGTTGATGTAGCAGCACAGGATTAGGACACAATGTGAGGAGTAGGGATTTTACTTGGACCATAGTGAGCTTGGTGAGATGAGGCAGATCCTTAATGGGCTGAGACTTGCAGATAATAGGACTCTATTGATCTGTGAAGATGTGCCAAGTGAACCTGTCCCTCAGCCATAGTCACTGCATCTGCTTCTTGTTCTTCATGGGCTAGACCTACAGCATCAGCAGATATCATCAGGGTCCCTGATGTCCTCGGGAACATCTATCGACGGTCCTTTCCCGATTGAGAAGTTGTGAAGCACACAGAATGCTACCACACTTCATTAGATGGTGATGGGCGCATAGTGCAAGTTTTCCCGGACTAATCCAGACATCAACTGCTTCCTTTGAGCATCCCAATTTCTCGTTCAATTTTTATCCTTGTGCTTCATTGTAGTGCTCCTCTGGTGTTCCTATGAAAAGATGTTACAAGCGATCGCAGTAATGGGTTTCCCTTGTCACCCACCAGCCATCCCGGCCGTGCTTTTGCTGTTGAAACAGTGATAAAACATTGGACTGATCAAAGCATTGTGACAATTCCCAAGCAAATTGTGATTTCATGTGCAAGAAGCTGTGTCTGTTATCGCAAAGGAGCTGCACATTTAGGGGATGGAAGCCTTTATGGTTCCATTATAAATATGGGACTTACACTTGGGGCACTCAGTGCCACACAGGTACAATCAAAGTCCCCAACAACCCCGGGGAACCAGCAAATCTGAAACATTTGACAGCACTCTCAGTTGTCTGTGTGGGAGACTTGCTTTAGGTGTCTGTAATACAGCCCACAAAATGTCTCAGAGATCATTCCAACTACATAACATCACAACGAAGAAAAGGCTACTGCTTCTAGGAACTGAACGGGATGATGATGAAGACATAACTGCAGTGAACTTCTGGAGCACCATCAGTCAGAGCTGGCACATACAGAGGGAGACCACCTCAAGTCTGAGACAGGCAGAGTTATGGCAGCTAAAAAGTGTGTCAGCAGGAACAGAAGATGTATTATTAACCCTTGTGACCCCTTGACTTGAACAGGATGCAAGGAATATGCATATTGTAAGAATTCCTCATATACGCTGCTCCCCCGGATGATTGGTTACGGAACAGAAAGAAAAGACCTATGTCTCTGGGTTTGGAAACACATTTTCCTCCTCTGTACCCTACACCAATCCTCAGAATTGGACCCCTGAACATATTTTTGCAACATATATAGTTTATTATACATTAAGAAAATCTTAAACTAACTACATACTGAACACAATCCTTAATAAAACCCATCGTTGAAAAGATCTTACGCCTCAAAGTCTGCTACTAAAAGGTGCTGCATCTTTTCTTTACTTGACGTAGATGTGGAATTTTATGAGCCAATTACACAGTGTGAGGAACACAAATTAACTCACAGAATTATCAGCTCACCAGAAGTACAGGTCTCAATATATCATTTATAAAACTTATCATTTATTAATCTATGATCATTTTAAAAACACTTTACCTCAGTAAATTAGGCTCAGACTTATTAGTAGACACCCTATAAAGGCAACCCCCCCCCGCCTTTTCTCCTCTACTCTACTAGAAGCAGTAACTCATGCTGAATATCATTTAATTGATACCAACAGCTCTCTGGATTCTCACCCAATTGGCAATTCTCGATGTGCAAGCAGGCTATTCAACTGTGGAGGACATCACAGCTAACCTTGACTTTATCCTCAACTGGGCTGGAGGAAAGAAACTGTGTTGGTGTCATTGTGCAGCAAACTCATTCTTTCAGAATGTACTTACAATGTTGCTACACATGAGCAATTCGTCTCACCTTGTATCCAAACTCACACATTCCCTACAGCAGGGGTAACCAGACAGCAAGAGGGGGGGAGGTGGGGGGGGGGCTGGCTGATTGTTCCTTTTGGCACAGAGGCAGCACATGTTTTTTAATTAAAAAGATATAAAACCCTGGAGATGACCTACTTCAGGATCTCAACTCTTCAAGGACAGGTTTTCATTTCTGAATGAAGTGCTGTGCATTTTCTTTTCTGAAATAACATTCTGAAAAAAAAACGTGGGGTACAATTTCCATGGAGAGGTGGGAGTGGGGGTGGGGTGTCCCTGATCTCCCACCGTAACTTTGGAAACCCCAAACAAACAGCATAAATGTCCATTCACACATTTTCTCCGAGGTTTCTGTCGATCTTCCGCTGACGTTGTGGCGAGAGGTCTGAAGAACCCCGGTGGAAATGGTGTCTCTGAAGTTACTTGGAATCTCCATTTTAACTTTCTTTGCGGTGGCCGTTATTGAAATCTTGAGGTATCAGCTGGGAGTTCTGTAACACAGGAAAAAGCTGGGACTATATGCCAGGAATTTCCGTTGGGATTTTCCCGATCTCCCACGGTAACTTCGGCAAGAGAGCGACAGAAACCCTGGAGGAATTAGATAAACAGTCCTTTATGCCATTTCCCCAAGGTTTCTGCTGATATTCCACCAAAATTCCAGCAGGATTTTGTGAGAACCCCAAGGAAATTCTACCTATATGTATATTCTCAAAAAGGAGGCAGCTCCGTTCTGCCAGTGTTATGTGTTGAGCAAGTTGCCCGCTGAACAGAAATTGGTTTGTGACTAACTGGCCTGTTTCTCTTGACGGATTTGATAAGTTTGCTCGTTTTCTGTGCATTTTTCTTTATTCAATGGTACAAACTGGTACATGTACACAAGAATGAGTCATTAGTGCACTATCGCACTTTTCTAAATGCAACTCAGCTCTATGTGGCTCTGTAATTGCTTTGTGTGCACTGCCTCACTGTGGAAGAGCACAGCTTTCCAAGTTCCTGCTCCATGGGGGAGGGTGATATTAACCCAGGACAAATAGAGTAAGGCTGTCTGGTGCGGTTATTGTCAGTGTTGTGTGGGGCAGGTAGTGGTCTAGTACCAGTACAATGACTATTTAGGGGTGGTACAGGTCCAGCATTCACACCATTCAATGGCCGGAATGAATTGCAGCTGCAAAAAAAAAATCACTCAATCCTGAATGGTGAAAAGTACTTCAATCACAGCTGCTATTCTCTAAAATTTTGGAAAAGGCAAGTAGCATTCTGCTGTCACAATGACCAACTGAAAGCCAGCCTTGTGTTTGCAAGTCATTATCCAGGTGCCAGGAGGCATCCACTGAGACTATGAATAGATAAAGGACTAACCATGAAAATCTAAATTTTCCAGGGAATGCCAGCCACAGGCTCAGCTGACAAGAACTATGCCCCATATTCCTTTAAGCATTCTCACGTGAATACCTCCTTAAAGACAACTGAAGAGTTGTAATATGTCAGTGCTTACATCAGTGAGGAAGGGACAGTACCTCTTTTGTAAACTTGCATAGGGAGAACTTTTCATGGATGAAAAGTCAGATTTTCACATTCTCTTCCACATCGGTTTCTTTTTAAAGTGCATTTTACACACCAGCGCATATGGGCCATATTTAACCTCCTTGAGGACTGTACTTGAGCTCTCACTCTCTCTATTCAGACACACCTTCAGTACACCACACACAGTCATTAATACGAGATCAGAATTTTCTTCTTGTCTCAAAATGTACTCTAAATCATATGATATAATGTCCTACTGCAAGGATGGACTCATATTGCTCCTCTTTATTAGCACATGAACACGTAATTGCGCTATTGTTCCCTCATATGGAAGAGATTTTTCTTGTAAATCATCTTAGTACAATACATTAAACAAACTGGACTGCTGCCAGACCATTAGAATCAGTGAGGCCCAGTGGACCACCACAAATCTTCTCCCTCCCCATCTCTAGTCTTCTCCTGAAGCAAGCTAGGAATGTTCCACTGGACTTTCTCCTTGGTGGAATTCATCACACGACCATCTATTACGGTCCTTCATCTTCCCCAAGGTGAGAATACATCAAACTATTGTCTCCCCTACACTTACTGTTTGGGCAAATCTTATCGTATCATTCATCTTTAACATGATCCAACAGCCAGCAGACAAAACCACTTTAGTGATGATCCACTGCACAGATTTGCAACATATGTGGTGCCAGAAGCACGGAATTTGTGATATCTACATTAAAGCAGACAGTCTCACACTTCAATAGAGTTATTGATGTTTTGAAATACTGATATTTGACTGGAAAATATGAATGTGCTCCAAATGGTCCTATGATTTGCTCTGATTGTTGACTTTGATATTATTGATAAAACTCGGGTCATAAACTGCAGCAGTGAGTATGTGGAGAACATAAAGTATGCAAGAACAACCTGCATTTATATAGCACCTTTAACGTAGAAAAAAATGATCCCAAAGCACTTCACAGAGGTGTAAGGAAAAAATGGTGCTGTGACAAAGGAGACATTTGGAGGGATGACCAAAAGCTTGGTCAAAGAGGTAGGTTTTAAGGAGGGTCTTAAAGGAGGAGAGAGAGGTGAAGAGCTTTAGGGAGGGAATGCAGGAAAGTAACTATATACACCAAACTTTACAGCAATTCATCATTCCTATACTTCCTTTATGGAATTACATTGGAGTCACAGATAAGCCAGAGGGAAGCATAATAAACAAGGCACTATTCCAAATTTGAAAAAAATAGATAATGGTCTCCTGTCTTATTATTGTTTGCTGTATTTGTAATGCTTCTTTGCATTCAACAGTGTTCCTTAACCTTTTGGAACATTGTTGAATGAGTGCAACTCATTTCAGTGATGCCCAGCTACCTGGACTACCAACAAGTTACCTCATTGAGCTTTCAGTTGCTGAAATACCTTACCCATGCTTTTGTCACCCCCATACTCAACTATGCCAATGCTCTCCTGGACAGCCTCCCATCCTTCGCCATCCACAAAGTTCAGCTTATCCAAAACTCTGCTTTCCATATCGTATCCTGCACCAAGTCCCGCTCGCCCAACACCCCTGACCTCGCTGACCTATGCTGCCTCCCAGTCTGCCAACGCCTCAAATTTAAAATTCCCATCTTTGTGTTTAAATTTCTCCAAGGTCTCCCCCTCCCTACCTCTGTAACCTCCTCCAGCTCTACAATGTCCTCTCCCCAACCTCTCCATTCCTCTGGCTCCAATCTCTTCTGCATTCCATGCCCCCTCCCCTCACCCCACCATTGGCAGTTGGGCCTTCAGCCCATGCTCTAGAATTCCTTACCTAAGCTGCTCCAACTCTCCACCTCCCTCTCCTCCTTTAAGAGACTCCTTAAAATCCTCCTCTTTGACCAAACTTTTGGCCACCCCTTCTTAATGTCTCCTCTGGCTCAGCAACAGTTTTCCTTACGTCTCTGTGATGTGTTTTGGGACGTTTTTCTATGCTGAAGGCACTATGTGAATGCATGTTGTTGGTGGTGACCCAAAAACAAGCCAGGTGTTGGACCAGGTGAATTCAATGATGTGATCAGATCAAAATTTGAAGTCCTGGTGAATGGCTGAAAAATGGACTGATCTTGGAACCAGTTTTCAGCAGACCAGAGACAATTTTGTTTTACGGTTTAGATCTCAGTTCCAAATTGAATGCTGAGGCAATAGAGGCAAAAATTACTTCTGGACAGAAATCGGGAAAAATTTGGCAACACAGAATTCCTGCCTCCTGCAGCTAATTTATCTTAGGTGGCGAGTGTGATGACCACAGCAGAAGTGTTTAGTGAGGTGGACCACAGACGATCCTAAAATAGCAATGACATGGTAGTCTTTACCCTGATCTCCAGTCATGAGTTTTTTTATCCCAGGATTCAGCTGTTGGTTGGATGCAAATGAATCACATGTGAAGATATGAACGTTGTAATTATGAATTATGACTTTGTACTGTGCATCATGTGAGGAGGATGTTTGAACACTATTGCATAAGGCTTGCTTTAAATACTTTCAGGAATGCAGATACAAGAGGACAATGAATATTTTATGTTACAATCAACATAAAGTGATATTGCAGTATTTGTGCTTGTTATTTTTCCCCCATTTGCTCTCCTCCTCTCCTGCAGATGGTGACTGGGATGTGGGTCCAGATGACAGCAGCTGTCTGCTACCTTTCCCAAGTGGGCACTTTCAATGTTGATGCCAGGGCAGTGAGCATTATCAGGCTATTTAGCTATAGATGGTCTCACACTTGAGCCCAGTTTTGTTTTCATCCACAGAGACAAACGTTACAGCAGGGATAAATTGATTGAGACCAGGAGTATGAACTCTGGGATTAGCCAGCGACAACGAGGCCAAATGCATTGCTCCCACTTCTGCCCTGCTTGAGATGCAATAACTCAAAAAAGCCCAGGGGTTGACGCTTGGAGCTTGCCATGTGCTTGGTATTTAGAAACAGTGAAAGACAAAAGTTAAAAGTAATTTACTGGAACCCGAAGAGACAAATAACTTCACATCTCCACTCCCCTCACAACGTGAAAATGAATAATGTTCTTTGAAATGGAGTCGGCTGCATCGCTAATGTTAACGGGATGTTAAGGCTAGTTTTGAGGCAAGTACAGCCCCATTAACGCCATAAAAAATTATAACATATTGTTAAAAAAATCAACAATTCAGAAAAAATCTCGAATGCATGGATCCCCTCTACCAATTACTCCAATGACTTTACCATAAATGGCAGGACAAACCCCACCAAAGCTCACTGAAATCTCCGAACTTGGGTACACCCTCCCAGGATACCCCATGGTCCAGCCAGGCCCACATAGCTCAGATCCAGCTTCACCAATGCACACAAGAGAGCACATGCTTATAGAAACCTCATTATACCCTCTCTTGTCTATAGAGTGCCCCCAGACTGCATGTCCGCTCCCCACAGGCATGTCCAAGGCCAAGGCTTTGTTCCTCCTCTGCCTTCATCTCACCACTCTGCAGCCATCAGTCTTCACCTCAGGATCCTTGGGCCACTGTGCACACCCTCCCCATCCTCTTGTTTCCCAAAAACTCCAAGTACCTCTGGCCTCATTGCTGTTGGGTCCCAGTGGTAGCACCTCGCCTCTGAGTTAGAAGGTTGTGGGTTCAAGTCCCATTCCAGAGACTTGAGCATAAAATCTAGGCTGACACTACAGCGCAGTATTGAGGGAATGCTGCACTGTTGGAGGTGCCGTCTTTTGGATGAGGCGTTAAACCAAGGACCTGTCTGTCATCTCAGGTCGAATTAAAAGATTCCATGGCACTATTTGAAAGAAGAGCAGGGGAGTTCTTCCCATGTCCCTGTCAATATTTATTCCTCAACCAGCATCACTAAAACAAATTATCTGGTCATTATCACATTGCTGTTTGTGGGACCTTGCTATGTGCAAATTGGCTGCCACATTTCCTACATTACAACAGTGACTACAATTCAAAAAAAGTACTTAATTCCCTGTAAAGTGCTTTGGGTTGTCCTGAGGTCGTGAAAGGTGCTATATGAAAGCAAGTCTTTTTTTTTTCTTTTTCTTGCTCTCTCAGATTCACCTCCACATCCCCTAACTGGGCTTGTCCCTGTTCTGCCACCCAGGTATGGGCCCACCATCTATTCTGCAATCTGGAGCAATCACGGGCTCTCCTCTGAACCCCTGTTACGGGTGCAAACTGTTAAGATTTCAGTTCAACAATAGTTCTAAATGTAAATTGCATCCTGTATGCATGCCACCTTGCTGTATGGCCATGCATACTAAACATACAAAATGCTGTAAGGTTGCTCGACAGCTTTGAAGAGCAAGCAGCACAGCAGTAACAACTTCTGTGTACGCACTTTGTGACATGAATACTTGGGATAGACACTTGCAGTAAGAATCTGCAGGTTAGCATTATCTTAGCACCTTTCCTCAGGTATGCCATTTTCTTCCAAGTCCTCTGGGTGTTGCAGAGAGAAATAACCCTGTCAGTTATCTCCTGCCAGGCATTTTGGTCATTATTCACTGGAGAAGGTGTCCTTGAGTGTCAACCCAGGCAAAGCCCTTCTGCCTCACTACAAGCATCAACACCTCGAGGGCACCATCTGCAAATATGGTCACATGTTTTCAGATGCCATCCATTGGTGAGAAATTATTTGACTCGTTAAATCCCTTCCATTTATATGAAAAGGGAGTTTCATTCAGAAGACTAACTGGCTTGAATTTTAGAATGTTGCTTTCATTTCTTTCAGCATTTTCTTTTATTTGTAGATTGTGAGGGAAAACCTTAAAAAGACTTCTGCTCACCTCTGCCCTTGCAGCCGACTAAGGTTGCATTAGAATAAAATCTCACCTTCTTCCAAATTTCAGATTTGAATAGATTTTGTTTTTCAGTACAAGATGCAAACAAGTGATTGGAAGTAAATGAAGGATTCTGAACACCCAGCAGCAGCACAATGCAAAATGCCATAGCCCACTGTGATCTTAACATTGTGATGGTCACTCTCTAATGTAGCTAAAACTGCGTACTCTCTTTTCGTGTTTGTGCGATCTTTGCCAAACTATATGATCTGCCAGCTGTAATGCCACTTTTACAAGATCAACATAATTTTATATATTTTAAAAGTGATTCCAAATCCGAAGTGTTATCAGTGGGTGCAGTATGTGTGTGTGTGAGTGGTGGGAACTATTGACCACTTTACAGCTCTTCCGAAATTCCTGCCCACGTGCAGGGCTGCGAGCTCCCTGTGACAGCTTACTGGGCGGGTGGGAGCTCACCACGTGTAATTAATAAGGGGCCAATCTGAAAAACTGGGAGGAACAGCCGCACGCAATACGTTGGGAGAATGTCCTGCTGAGTGTCATTCTGAACGCGGGAGCATATATTTGGGAACTTCGACCCGAGAGAAAGGGAAAGTGTGAGGCGTACAAAGCATCAGACAGATCGATAAATAGAATGAAAGAAAAGGAAAGAAAAGAAAGATGAAGACCCGAGAGAAAGACAGAAACAATTATATTATAGATATATAGAGACACTAAGATACAGGGGAGACGAGACAGAGATTTAATCTAACACAACAAAGAGCTGAAAGTGACTGTGGAGAAAATAATGGAGCCTGGATGTAATACAGTGGCAAGTAAGATAGTCAACTGTATAAAATACCAGATACAATAATAATAGAATACAGTAATGCAATGTAACACAAATATAGGGATAGTGTAATAAAGATATTAGACTGTGAATGCATAATTACAGGGATACAGCATACAGAGATAGAGACTGAATAATAGAACAATAAAATGTGACATAGCTGAGAGTCAGTGTAGTGTAAGTGATTCACAATGTATATTAACTGCACCATGTAACACAGACAGTATAATATCATAAATAATAACCCTATAATATTTTATAGTAGTTTGTAATCATTTTAAACATATACAAATCTATGTTGAGTTTAGAAGAATGATGCAGAAGTTCAGTTTTGTAGCAAATGATTTTATTGTAGAATGAAGTAAAAATAATCAAGCTGAAGGACTACAAAAAGATAAAGTGACAGTGTGACTGAGGCATTCAAAGAGAAAAGCAGAGGAATGGGTATAACATGGCAACACGACAGAGCTTCAGGCTCTCTGACGTGGGATTGGCAAATATTGAATTAGGAAATGATGAATGGGAAAAAAAACAAAGTAGATTTCAAAAAATAACAAAACTGAGCACTATAATTAAATGAAATAGAAGGGACACGGGTCCCAGTCAACCCTCCCACTCTCCACAGGGTGCCCTTTGGACGGTACAGCACTTCGAAAACTCTGAAGCCTTTTTAAGTGTCAATCCTTAAGGTGAGACATTGAGCAGGTTTGTTCTTTTCTTTTGCCTCTACTACGTAATCTCTCATTTATCCTTACTCTATCTCTACAGGAGTGGTTATACTTCAAAATCTTCCTCTCAGTTAAGCCCACTAAAGCCAAGGCTGATCTGGAGTTCAATACTGACGTTTTGTTTATATTTCCCCCACCCCCAATTCTGCATGAGTTCTTAATGATTGTCCTTTAATAAGGCCTGAACAAGTAAAATGCTGGTTATTGTTTTTTACTGTTGAATAATTTTCCTGAATCAATTTTTGGATAGGAACGTTCCCCTCAGTAATGTTAAACATGAATGAATAATCCATTGGCACTTTTTACTGTCATTGCACCCTCATCCATGTACACTTGAACTATTGCACAGAGGAAAATATGGTCCCCTAGAGTGAGCTCATTCCTCTGGGGATCAGATCACAGGTGATGCTGACATGGCAGTGCTTTGCAATTGGTGTGAGACAAGCACAGGTGAGAGAGCAATACCCTGAAGGGCATTTACCTTGAACCATATCTGCAAGGCTGCTCCCTTTGAAAACACCTTGTTAGGAAATCTGAGCTGCCCGTGCCCCACAGAGACATCACTGGGGTCTGATTTCAAACGTAGATTGAACAGTTCAATTTTGACAGACACAGAACTGGTTCACCGAGAAACGACATACCCTTGAATCACTTTGGACTTTCGTGGGCTGCTGGTGGTGTAATTAAGGAATGGTCAATTTATGCCACATTAAGCTTCTTTTTAAACCCTTTAAATTGGAACACACTGGGAGGAAAATAAATCATCCCAATAAACAAAACACGCCATCACTCATTTAAACAGATTGGGAATCAATGAAAGCCAGGGATAAATTTCCATAAAACGCTATCCTTGATAACCATATTACTATTAACTAGCATCACTGTATTTATCCTTCAGCTCACTTATTATCTTCTAACATACAATACAGTGCCCCTGGCACATGGACAAGTGACGAAGATTAAAGTTTATTGAAGAGAGGAGTTCATTTTCCAAAACATTTTTATTTGACCCAACAGCTGGAGGGCAGAAGGCATCACTTTACAAAAATTTTCAAGCTTTGTCTGTTCTTGTAAACTTATCACCAACACTTGAAAAGATGTTAATATTAAAAGTTGCGCCCCCTGATCTCTGAAAATTGAATGTTCCTGTTCTCCACTGATCACATTTGGACAATGTTGCAGGCTTTGGGGGGGTGGAGGGATTGCCCTACTAGGAGCAGCTATTGTTTTACTCAGTTACTTATCTGGTAACTCAATCTAAGTTTAAACTACAAACAGAAACAGTTTAAAATTATACAATGTACTCAGAAAAATCACCGTTAGTGTGTGACCACTAGATTTCCAATATGTGCTTCTGTCCCTAAATAAAATTAGACAATGATTGACAAATATTCGGTGTACTGACTATTGAAGGGATACAAGTTTCAGGTTTGGCTTGGGAACCAGTAAAACTGAAGTTTGTAACACAAATTGCATATGAGCTTCACTAAAACAACAGTATGGAAGGCTATCCCCCTCCAAACTGACAGAGACTTGATACTCACCACTAATCTGCCAGGATTGGGGTGCATACATACTGGCATCACCACTAAACTGCCAGGAATTGGGTACATACATACTGGCATCACCACTAAACTGCCAGGAATTGGGTACATACATACTGGCATCACCACTAAACTGCCAGGAATTGGGTACATACATACTGGCATCACCACTAAACTGCCAGGAATTGGGTACATACATACTGGCATCACCACTAAACTTCCAGGAATTGGGTACATACATATTGGCATCACTCTTTCACATGCAGCCAAACAGGGCCACTATATTGCACACTCACTACTGGACCACTCATAGTGTTTGTATGTTTGTATAATCACCGCCATCCCCAGGGATCAAAATATATTTAAAGGGATTAGATACATCCTCCCAACATTAGACCAAGGATTTTACATTAAAAATCAGTCAGTGCAGCTCCCAGCACAAGAGCAGGCCAGCCAGCCCCACTGGTGGGAAACATATATAGTGAAGCATGCAAAATAATATTTGTTGTTTTCGAGAAGGTAGGACACATAAAATCCAGTTGCCTGTGTTCAGGGAGCCATTTGTACCTTCTCATATGAACAAAGGCTTTTAATGCATTTGGATTTTCTTGCCAACATTACCACAGTAAGGGCCACTTCAGGTTTCAGCTGAATTTAGGACTCACTCATCAGCCAGTGGTTTATTTCCAAATGTAGGGTGATATCAGGATGAGCCATTGTCCGTTTGTGTTATCTGGGTAGTTACTGTTCTAGCCTGAACTTGGACTGGAGTCAGTGAAGGGAATTAGGGTAAAAATTCTTCAGTACTGACTCCCGGTGCATACTGGGAGTGCATATCAAGGAATTGCACACTTCCAGCTGTGAGTTTACGTCCACTAAAATTAATGAATGGAAACACGCGCTGGGAGTGTACAATCCTAGTGTGCACCAGGAGTGAGGGGAATTTTTACCCAATAGTTCCTTGGCTCCATTGTATCATCAATTTTTAGACCTCAATGATTTTTTTGCATAATGTGTATCTATAATAAAGTGCTTAACAGTAAACTTAGATAAATCAGAATGTCTGCTTCAGAATATTATTTTATTTTATAGAAATTGAATATTTAGCATCAATTTTTATTATTTTCTGTTGAAATTATAAAATATTTCATATCAAATCTGGTTGAGATGTACACACTTAATGTGTTTTCAAAAACTAAAAATAAAATAATCATCTTGTTCTATGTAATATAATATTGATATTTTATCTGACACACTCACTGGGTCAAACCTCCTTAAATGCAGAGTCAATAGAATAAAACAAAATACTTTTTCCTCATTCAGTGCTTTACATTATCACAACAAAGGCAGGAGGAGGAATGGGAAATGCTTAGTGATGCACCTGGGATATCAATCCTTTTAAAATATATATACTTTTTTTTAAAGATTCCCTGTTCTTTTGTCAGAATGGAGTTGATTAGCAAAGAATCTGAGGATGCTTTGCTTGTGCTGTAAGAGCAGGTGACACCGAGATTTCATAGCTGCACAGGCAGTGTGCCAGAATCTCAGGTGGAAGGGCGATGCCCAAAGGCATTTACCTGGGACTTGAAGAGTAAGGTTAATCACCTCAGAAACACCCCCGTCAGACAACATTATCACCTCCCAACCACCTAATACCACAGAGACATTAGCAAGATTCGGTTTCAAGTGCAGTGTCACTGTGGGTGTGCCTGTGTGCACTCGCACGAAATGAGAATTTCTGTCTGACAAACAATAACCAATTGTCTGAAAAAGGCAAACTACTCCCAATGCAAAATGTAATTGAAACGACTTCCCCAAAACAACCTCAACCTTCTCTCCCAGCACTGGGAAAGTAAGACAAGGTCATGAGGGGTTGGAAAATAAGATACGCAGCCACAGTTCGACAGCAAGTGAGGCTTCTGGCTGAGAAATAATTGATGGGGAGAGAGAGAGATTTTGCCACAGATCGGGGGACAGGAACCTTTCATCTGCAACTGTTCAATGCAAAGCAACATAATTCAAGTAATGAGTTGAACGGACACTGACGCTGATTTAAACATTTGCCCAAGAGATATTTGGTTACTTGAATAAACTTAATTTACCTAAAAGTCAATCTGACAGAAAATAAATAAGGGAAACTCGGAGACTGAATCACTCTCTGGCCAACCAGCTCGCTGTCCATTAAATGTGGCACAATGCTAGAAATCTAACGACGGACAGAGTGCAACCATTTATGACGTCATTGATGAACCTAAAAAGATTAGACAAAACATTCAGGCCTAAGTACAGTGAATTTTCAACCCAACACTCTATAAATCTATTCATCAGTACACAAACCTCTATATATGCTGCATTTTGGTGTTTGTCATGAATACAAACTAATCACAGTCTAGAGTTGTAATCATGTACCTTGTTGATACTTGTTCAATCAAAATGTATGCACTTTGTCACATGATTGTATGTGACATCATCACTCAGTAATAAGGGAGATAAATTTGAGATTTCTTCAGCTTTCATCTTGAATATAAACACAGCCCAACTTATGTAAAGAAAAATGAGGAAACGTTTTTTTAAAAAACATATGGCAAAAAAAAAGACTTTCTTTAGACACGGGGGGAAATTTTAACCTAACCCACCCGTCGGGAACTGACAAGATCAAGTGCAATGCTGGTTTTACACTGACTGAAGTCAATGAGGAGTAATAATGGACAAGGTGTAAAATCAGCATTCCACCCCATCGTGTGGGTTTCCCGCCCGGTGAGTTAGGCTAAAATTACCCCATTACTTTTTCTATTTGTTTCAGAACGTGTGCGATGCAGACATGGCCACATTTATTGCCCATCCCTGGTTGTCCTGAGAAGGTGGTGGGATTGGAGTCACGTGTAGGAATGACAGCAGGTTCCCTTCCCTGAAGGACATTAATTAACCAGTAGAGCTTTTACAACAATCCAGCAGCTTTCGTGGTTTTTTTTCTGGTGGCAGCTCACAAATTATCAGATATGTAGAACATAATTTCACAACTTGCCATGGTGGAATTTAAATACACAACCTCTTGGTTGCTAGTCCAGTACCATAACCACTACAGCACCATCCCCGTTCATATACAACAGTAACTCCTAACATTAGTAGTAGAAGGAAGAGATAAAACTGCTAAGCAATGAAGAAGGTAAGCTTGTAATTGAGAGTGAGGGAATGAGAGCAATCCTAAATAAGAACTTTGCCTCTGTTTTCACAAATTAGGTGGATATTGGAATTGTAAAGGTCACTATTCAAAGACAAATGCTACTATAGAAGTTACTCAGACTTAAAGTAGACAAATCATCAACACCTGATGGTTTACAGTCGAGGATCCTGAGGAAAGTCATGGAAGAAATAATGAGACTGACTACAATTTTTGAAAATTCTGTGGAAACAAAAATTGTACCACAGCACCGGAGGGAAACAAATGTGATATCCCTCTTCAAAGGAGACAGGAATAAGCTATAAATTATAGAGCAGTTACTATTACTTCAGTTGTTACTGAACTACAACAGTCTGTAATATAGGAAAAAATTACTAAACAATTGGAGAAACATAACATTCAGGGCCAGGTAGCCTGGATTTCTAAAGGGCAGGTCATAATTGACCAACCTTTTGAAATTCTTTGAAGAAATAAAGGAAATGCAGTAGATGTGGTTTATATGGATTTTCAAAAAGCTTTTGACAAGTTGCCATGTAAGGTGCCACCTATGGTGAAGATAATAACATATGGAATCAAGGAGAGTCTGGCCACATAGATAGAGAGATGGTTGAAGAACAGAAAACAAAGGGTAGGGATAAAATTAATATTAAAACAATGCAAAAGGTGCAGTGCAGACTCACTGGAATGTTACCAGGAATGACAGATTAAAGTTATAAAATAGGCTTGAGAAGTTAGGGTTTTTTCACTGGAACTGAAAAGGTTGAGGAGTGACCTGATTGAGATCTTCAAGATTATTAAGGGTTATGATAGATAAATAGTGATAGATTGTTTGCATGGTTTGCGAGACAGTAACAAGAAAGCACAAATTTCAGATAAATCATAAAAAGAATTAAACGGAGGATTAGAAATATACAGTGTGAAATTCTCTGTCACAAACTGTTGTTGAAGCAGAGTCCATAAGCACTTTTAAAAGGGAATCAGATTGCTGCTTGAAAGGGAGAAATTTTAAAGATTATGGAGAGTGCTATTAGACTAGGTAAAGAAAAACAATGTGATGATGGGCCAAATAATCTGTTTCTGTGCTGTAACGTTCTAGTGTTCTGATTCCAGAGGCCAAGCAGCAACACATCCATTAGCCAGCAGTCTAGTTTCTTGGCTAGCATCTAAATTCCAAAATCTTGTGAGGTGAAGCAGAGGGGGGGTTATTCTTTTAACAAGCTGCTGGTCTCTGAAAATTAAGTGACCATTGTAAAAATGGACACTGAATTAGGAAAAGAGCATACTGTGTCCACCTTGTCCTGTTAAAAACATGGCCTATAGAGATCTTCCTATAGAGATGCAGCTCAGGTCTTCCTACTGATATGGAATTCAACATTAGGAATGCAGTGCAACAGTAAAAGGGTGAAAGGTTAACTTTTCCTGTAAACGTAACTTTTTTTTTGTAAAGTTAAAGACACTGTAAGCAAATATGTTTGGCCTAATTGTCATTTGCTCCTGTTCTCTGTAGAGTCACTTGCCATCATGCACCATTCATTCTCGAACAGAAGGTTAGGCAAGCAGCCTGCTTCTAGGCCCCTGTTGATTCAGTTTTGTAAGTAATTGTCAAGAGCCCCTTCAGACTGTCCTGCTGAAACACGTGTGTGTGTGGAAAATTCATCCACATTGTATTACTTTGTGGATGCTGCCGTAACTCCAGTTACATGAGGAACTGAATAGAAATTTGTTCTCACTTGGCTTTAGGTTCAGTCTGCTGTTGTTAACCTACATAATTTGAAGTAAATCATTGTGTGAATCAGATAACAAAATGTGAAAACATTCTCACATTTCGGCGTACTGGAGATATAGACTTGGCAGAAAAAGTTCCAGGAACTATTGCAGATCAATATCTTCAGACTAAAGCAGCTCAAATTATTAAGAATATGGTGTGCATCCTTCAACCTTTTCAGTCAAAACTAATGGTGGGTATATTTTAAGCACTCAGTGAAGAGGATTGATATAAATCAGTCAGTTAATGGGACAATGCCTCTACCGTTATTCACCGAGGAGGATCTGATGACATGATCAGCAATGTTAATAAGCTGCTAAACACATTTAATATCATATATTTAATATTTTCAGCTTAGTCCTGAAAAAACTGAGGAAAAAGTATGAAGAAATTTGGAAAATGCCACACTGCCGCAAATGTAACACCTCCCATAATACAAATGTGCAAAATAGAACACTGGGAGCAGGCTGATAGAACCACGTATTGCAGACTAGTCCGTTTCTACATAAATCTATTCATCAATACACAAACCACTATACATACTGAGTTTTACTATACAACGCAAACACAAAATAATCGCAAGAGTCTGTCTGGAAACTCTTCATACAACAACAGTGACATTTTAAATGATCAATTCAATGGACTGAACGGCAATGCAAATATTGGAATGGACAGTCTGAAGTCACTTTAGTGGCTAGTAACGAGAATCCTGCCAGTCTGGACTTCAGAGCCCAGCAAAGTTGAGAAACTGCAAGTATCTGCCAGTCTGTACTGTGGGGGCCTTTTCCTGGGCCTGGAGGGCTGTATGGACTCAATCATATCCATTATTAAGAATAATTTTACTCAGACGGAGCCCCAAGTGAGAGACTGCAGCTGTCAGTCTCGGCTGTGATTAACCTTTGGAGTACTCGCAGATCATTCTGCACCTGAGCCTTTGCAGAGAGCAGGGTGTCAATCGGTTTGTTACAGAGAGCAGGGGTCTGCAACATACAAATCCAATGACAGTAACTTGTGAGCAGTGGGATCCATCTCATTCGTAATATACTCACATCCCACTGCCTCCCATCGTGTATTCTCCATTTCTAATCTGCCAATCCTTGCATAAATGATACAAAATATTAGAATTCAAATGATAGCTAACCGGAATGACAAAGATTTACTGGAAACTATTGACTGAGACAAACAGAAGTGACACTTGGATGCACCATTTTGTGCATATATCAGGGAATAGATGACAATCTTTGACAAATTGTGATATTAATTGTCAGAGTACGGTAGTCTGCTAGCTGAAAGAAAGGGGTGTGTGCAGCAGCAGATGTTGGTTACAGGGAAGCAGCAAGAGCTGCAGGTCAAGTCAGGAGTCAACAGGGAACGAAGGGTTGTGGGGAATGATAGTGCAGTCATGTCTAGCTAGGATCAGCTGTTCTTTCACGTAATACTGTAACAGTATTTCTAGTGTTTGCTCCTCTATTGTTATAACCTTAAACCAACTAATTTGGATGGATTTGATAGCTGAACCCTTTGATGACCTCTAACATTTTGGCACCAAAATCAAAACTAAAATAGCAATCTGTTTCTGGTTTATTGAAATACCAGGCACTGTAAATATTCTTTGAATCTGTACTTTTCTTTGTTTCTTTGTGCAGTTTTTCATTTAAAAAATGCAGAAAATCATCTGTAGCTTTACTGAAAGGGAAAAAAATGTGTAATTTTTGGGAAGTTGCTAAACTCTTTTAGCACCCAAAGGGTTAAAGGTAAAGTGGTTTCAATGAATCTAACAGAAATGTTTGACCTTGAGACATTGGGTTCAATGTCCTGGAATAACACTAATCCGACACTTTAGATTAGTGTTATTCTAAAGCATCATGATTAGCAGTTATAGATTACTCCACTCAAGAGCCAGTTGTTTCACTATCATTTCCTCATCACAGCAATTTGCCCAATGGACCAATTTCTGAATTAAATAGTGACAGAGGAAAGGTTAAATACCCTTGAGACCAATTTTGGTTGAGAGTCAGTTCTTGTTCAAAAAATCCAACATGCTCCTAAATAGTTGTAAGAAAATCAAATTGTTTAATCGTTGCATCAGTCAGATCTTTAAATGATGGCGATACAATTATTCTCTGGGATTCCTTTGTTTTAAAAATAACAAAATGACTTGCATTTATATTGCGTTTTATCACAATTCTCAGAAACATCAAAGTACTTCACATACAGTGAATTACTTTGAACTACTGTGAATTTTGTTACGTAGGCAGACGCAGCAGCCATTGTACACACAGCAAGATCCCACAAACAGCTGCGAGATAAACCTCCAGTTCATCTGTTTTTGGTTGTAAACAATTTTACAACACCAAGTTATAGTCCAGTATTAACTTGGTGTTGTAAAATTGTTTACAATTGTCAACCCCAGTCCATCACCGGCATCTCCACATCTGTTTTTGGTGACATTGGTTGGGGGTGGGTGGGTGCTGTTAGCCAGGACAGAGAGAAATCCCTGGCCCTCTTGCTCCTCATTCTTCCTTGAATAGTATCTTTTTAACATCCACTTGAACAGACTGATTGCATCTTAGTTTAATGTCTCGTCTAGATATTTCTGTCTGAGTGCATGCATGCATTTGAAGTATATGCCATATGCATATTTTGGAGGAATTTTGCTTTATAGAAATAGCATATTTAGAGGCCTTTTTTGAAGGACTGTAGAATTTTCTAATGCATTGATATCCTTTTCAATATACTTGACAATACTTCAATACATTTAATATTTATCATGTAAACTTGTAGAAAAGTCACACCTATGACTTCAATGCCAGGCAGATGAGCAGTAAATACACTGTTTATGACAGGGAATGTTGGCGTCAAGCATTCCCAGCACTCAAAACAGGGTGAACTAAATACGATTTTCTTATTGTGACGTTACAAATGAGACACAGCTTGGGTTAGATGCAGGAGGGGAGATTTCATCCACATCGCCACTAGAATGGGGATGATTTTCCATTCACGCAGGCAGTGGGTAGCCTGATGGTGCTGACGGCAGGCCCGATCCATTTTGGTGATTGGGCCTCACTATAATAAAATAGGCAAGCTGCCAGCACTAAACGAACACTCGCAGGCAGCTCGCCAGTCAGGGGGAAACCAGAAATTTGGAGGCTCCTCTGTGGAGGGGCACCTCGGAGGGGCAGGCCGAGTGGGGAGAGGGTCACAGAGGGACGGGCAGCATTCACAAAAATAATTTAAAAGACATACTGTGAATGTTTTCTGAGTGGCTTCCAGGAGTCCCTTTAAGGACTGTTGGTTTAGCTGCTGTATATTGGGCAGAATGCCTACAGTGGAAGACCAAAATGTATCATTAGACCCCGATTTAAATAGATTAACAAGAGTCCTGCCTGGTTCACGTGGGAGGGCTGGCTGCCTAAATCGAGACCTGCACAAAAATAGCATCGGGTGGCAGATCAATGGTAAGTTTTTTAAAATTTTCATCTTGCTACCACCCAAAAATAGGGCAGCAATAACATGAAAACTCCTCCCAGTGCGTCATCATCTGAATCTTAGACTGCACTAATGTAACATTTCTATTCTGCACAATTTAGTACCAAATTATGCCGACTAAAGTCTAAGATGAGACCACCTGCACTGATTTGATCGGACACCTTGTCTGCTGGCAGAGGGAGAGAAATTGCCATCCCGTCAGTCTGGGCTGGATTCGAACCCTGACCCAAAAGGTGAAAAAACAGTATTTAACCTACTGCACTGCCCAGTGCTCACAGTCCTAGCTCTACTGCAATCAGTAATTCTCTGTATACGTTGGCAGCCTTAACCTCCATAATGACGCGTTTAACATCATACTTCCAGTTATTCATTGAAACACCTGAGCGATGAATTTGTAAAGTCAGCCTATCCCCTATGTTGACATATTCAGAAGAAAACTTTCAAACAAGATAAAAAGGGAAATCCTGAAATGTCAAATTATCAAAAACATCAATGTCCAGTGATATTTTATAAATAACGTGTGTATAAAACTGACACTGAGGTGCAAATGCAATCACATGGATAAACTTAGTGACATTTGAAAACAATTCAAATAAAGAATCAAGTCAGAATTTTTCATAGTTTGACAAGGGTCAGAATAAACCATTTATTTTTTTAAGGTAGATTTACAAAAACAATGTCTTAATAGTCAGCATATCAGTGTAACAGCCACGCGATGTCCAAAGGGAGAGTTTTTTATTGTGCTCTGCAATTTTTTACCTTTCCCTTCCTGAGCTAATTTCAAACAGGATCCTTTTACGAGCAGAGAGGAGAGGCGTCGCAGACATGGGCCCGGAATTTCCACCTCACTTCCAGTGAAGTTACAGCAGCAGAGTGGTAGCAGCTCCAAGGGAATTCCCAGCCATTGACTCCCTTCCTGGATGATCAATGGTACCTCACCCAAGTGGACATTAGGGATAAGGTTAATTTGTGAGCCTTGCCGGTGAGTGCTGACAGACTATCTGACTATAGGGGACACGCCAAGCCTGATCACCCAACACACGCACATGCACACGCACGCAGACACACACGCACACACATCCAGTGTTTTAGAGACCAGAGCAGCAAAGTTTAGGCTACCGTGACATCATTGTCTTAGCAACCAGTCTCACATTAGGCTAGTTAAAACAGTTAATTTTCAAGTAAAATTAAAATGTTTGCAGTTAGCAGGGAAGATATCTCCTCACAAATGAAGTTGCATTAAAATTAATGAATTGGAACATTTAAAGTACAGGATTACCTATAGGTGGAATCTTCAAGATATAAGCATGTGTGACTGCGTTATCCTCCAGGAGTACAGGAGTATTTACAATATGGAGTTCTGTCTACAATTGCATTGCCACATCAAAAGAAGCAATGTAATTTATCCTCAACCAGGAAAGCAAGAACGAGAGAACTCTCCTGTTACTTTTTAATTGAAGTATAAACCATTTACAAAAAATAGATACAGATTTGTTACTGACTGAGTCCTACATACATTTCTGATGAAAGCAGCCAATAATTTCTGACAGACCGATGAGGGGACAAGCTGAGTTAGGGACACTGTGCTCTATTAAAGAAGTTTTATTACAGATCCACGTGGTTTGTAGAATCTGCAAAAGTTAAAATAGAGGCTAACACTCTCCCACACCTCCCAGTAGTCGGTTACAGAGCAGCACCAGCAGAAGCCTGAGAAGAGGTCACCAGCCTGTCGTCCCAGGTGGGGAATGGTGCAGAAAGCTGCCTAAAGTGAGGAGGGAAGTGACAAGAGAACAGGAAATGTACGGCAAAGTCTCTCTCTTTGGCAATCATTCTGTATTGTTGTGTCTGTCTGAGATGCATAAAACATGCACTGTGACACACAATGAATGATGAAGCTCTGTCATCATTCTTTGACCCATGTAGTTATACCAGCCTAGTTTGAAGGTTCTTAGGCACTGATATCCTGCCAAGGTTTGAAATGAGCAAATACATGGCGTGTAAAATGGATTAAAAATCAAGATATGAATAAATAAGAATGCTTGGTAAAAAAATTTCAAAAATCAGATGAGTTCAGAATAATGTTCTGAAGTACTCTAGTGCTTCCACTGGATGTCTCTAGTTTGCTTTATAAATGCTGTCCAGCACAATAATGCACTCTTGACATCTAGTGGCAGAAAAGCTATATTCAGTTTGCAAGCAAATTAAGTATTTGTCTGGAATCAAGTAAAATGTCAGTGCATCACTGACATGTCAAAAAGACTTTAGAGGGAACTTTTTTTTTCTCGAGGAAGCCTACAGGCAACTTCGTGAAAAGGTCACATTCTGGTTTGCGAGTGCTTACAGCTAACCTCCAGAAACTGATAGAGAAAAAGTTAACGGCAGCCTCCGATAAACCCAATGTTCCAATAGGCTTCGTTTTTTTTGTTGTCCATAAGTTTGTTCAGTAAGGGAGCCTGAGATTCAACACAGTTTGACTTTGCCTCTTTCTTAAAATTAAAAACTTTGTTGACCAAATGTAGCCATTGCTGAACCCAGCGTCCGCGGGCAACCTATCACTCTGCGCGGGTTGAAGGCTGTGAGATTTTCCTGCAGCGACAAGCGTTGTTCAGGCTGAATGAGGTGGCTGTGGGAGCTGGAATCAGCCCATGGCAGCACCTAAAACAGCTGTCAATCAGAGCGGCCCCCATGTAAACCAGCTGTCAATCATCCCTAGGCTGACTGATACAGCAGTCAACAGCAGTGCTGCAGTCTTTTGACAAGGTAATTATAGCAAATGTGCCCAGCCTGGCGTTCAGGGCAGTTTATAGAGGATAACCAGCCTGGATTATCGATTGTTCAGGGCAACAAATTTGTCACTGTCGCTACTTTTCTCCCAGGTGCTGCCTCATGAAACATTTTCATCTCAACTGAACCACTAGCTCCTGGTAGTCCTGTCACAAATGCTTTGGTTCTTTTTTATCATTCTGTACACATTCGAGCCATGAACAGACAGTTTTATAAGTAAACTGTAAATATATTACATATATATATTAGGGTGTAGAGCAAAGTTTTCTTCTGCTCTTTGACTATATAAAAAATGAAATGGTTTCTTTCGGATAAATCTAACTTTGTGTTGGCTCTTCAAGAAGATTTTAACATTCAAGCTAAAAAACAATGAAGTAGAAGAAAGGTCATTTTGTTGCTGAGAGGATCATTCCACCAAAGCATTGTGAGGAATTTGGTTAATTTGTTTAACTTTAGAACCATAGAAGTTCACAGCATAGAAGGAGGCCATTCAGCCCAGCTTGTCTGTGCTGGCTCTTTTCCAGAGCAGTCCAAAACTAATCCCACTTCCCTGGTCTCCTCCCATGGACCGGTATCTTCATCTGTTTCAAAAATTCATTTAATTTTCCCTTAAAAGTTGCAATGGTTTCTGTTTACTATTATGAACCTTCTGTAAATTTTACAATGCACAATTCATCATTTAGAACAGATTCATAGTGGGTACTTTCTGAAAATATAATTATATAAAGATTTGCTATTGGTGTTCAAAATTATTTGTATTATAAAAATCACTTTAGGTTTGATCTGTTCTCCATTTTTGCCACAAAACAAGATTCTGACAGGTGCAGCATCATAAAATTCCTTATGGTGTCAGGGCATTGAAAACCTGTCATGGATTGTTGGCACAGATTAAAGCCTCATCTGAGGCAACTAATATGGTAGAATCATGTAACCATTTAGAATTTGTACCATGCCTAAAGTTAATAATAAGCTAAATTGGTGTTTTTAGCAGCTGAAAAATTGTTGGAGAAGAAGATAGTGGATAACTGCGGTTGAAATAGCAAAATCTTTTTCAGCTATGTTAGGAGTTATAGTGCCATTAAGGACTCCATTGGGCTATTGAAGGAATTCTCAGGGCAGATTAAGGTGGACTCCCATGATATAACGGAGGTTTTAAATGGCTACCTTGCATCAGTCTTCACTCCAGTAGATGATGCTCAATTACCAATAATGCAATGTACAGTTGAACCTAAAGTTGTAAGTGTCAATGTGGATGCGGATATTGTCCTGGATAGAATAGTGGGTCTCAGAACAGATGGAGCTGCTGGCCCTGATTACATTTACTTGAGGGTGTTCAAAGAAATGCGAAGCTGTGCTCAGCAAGCCCCTTGCTCATACATTGAAAAGCTCACTAGGGTCTGGGATTGTATCCCTTGGTCTGGAGAGAGATCCATGTGATGCCAACATTCAAAAAGGACAAATAAGTCAGAACCAGAAAATTATAGGCCCACCAGCTTGAATTCAATTCTAGGCAAGTTGTTAGAAGAAATCATTCGACATACTCTGTATGACCACTTGGGTGGAGGAAGAGTTATTGAAGGTTTTCAACATGGCTTCTGGAAAAGGTCATGTCATACCAACCTATTTGAGTTTTTTGAGGAAATGTTATTGGGTTAATGGATGTGAATGGCCCAGTTCATATCGTATACTTGGTTTTTCATGAAACTTTTGACAAGGTGCCACACAACAAGTTGTTTAATAAGATAGAGTCCTGTGGAATGGGCAGGGAGATTTTAAGTTGGATAAGGTATTGTTTGTATTCTCACAGCCAGAAGGTTGTTATTAATTGCAGTGGTTCTGCATGGGAACTGGTTATTCATGGAGTCCGACAGGGATCGGTATTAGAGCCATTGTTCCTCACAGTCTTTATTAATGATCTGAATGAAGACGTTGGGGGAACTGTCCACAGCTTTGCAGAAGATACAACGATTCATGTGGATGTTAGAACACTAGATGAAAAAAAGTCTACAATCAGATCGAGACACAATGAGGGAATGGGCCCGCATCTGGCAGATGACATTTAATATAGATAAATGTAGTGTTATGCACATGGGTAGGGCTAATGGCAAGTATGTGTGTACCATGCAGGGAATTCGAATGTGTCCGTGTGGATAGATTATTTGAGTTAGCTCGGTTAGAGAGAAACAGGGGATACATGTATAAGATATGTAAACAGAGAACTAGGTTAGATGTCAGGAGGTTTTCTTTACTCAGAGGATCATCACCCTTTGAATCAAGTTGCCAGCTCGTGTAGTGAGTGTGGATTCACTAGAAGCATTCAAAACAGAGCCGGACAAGTTTCTAGCTGATATCACTGAGTCCAAAAGTTAGACGGGGTATTGGCCAATGAGCCTCACGCTCACTGTGGTCATGTGGAACTCATTTTGGAGAGGAATTTCCCAGCACTTTGAGACGTTTCAGCATGAGGCACGATATAAATGATAGTATTAGTCAAAGAAATGGAACTAGACATAACGTGGTAGGTGTACATTAACTGAGGTGCTTTACTATATGTACATCATTAGATATAACACAAGATATACACAATTAGATATACATTACTACAGGTACAACACAGATGCAGAAGTAGAGGTGCAATACTAGGGGCACAGTGGTAAATATACACTGTTTGATTCCTGTACTAAATATACAGTACTAGAAGTACAGTTCAAGGAATACCACCTATGAACAGTTTTGGAGGTAAAGTACAAAGTGACTGAGAGGACATGGAACTGGACAGGCTCCAAACGGGTGCTGGTATCTCCCATTTCAAAATCAAATGCCTATATGAGTTGAGCAAACTTGTGAAAATTGGATAGCCATGTGGTGAAGGATAGAATACAAGCACCTGTTATTTCATTGCTTCCAACCTTCATTCACAGAGATTTCCCTTACAAACACACACCTCAGCTAAGCTCTCTTATAAAATGGATACAAGAGAGTCCCCAATTGATACCCACCACCTGAATACAATTAACAATAATTGATATAAATCATACAATTAACAAAACTCACACACTGGGCGGTGAGAGTAACCAACCAACTCCAACCAGACTACCTTCCACTGTAACCAGCAAAAAAAAGACCTGTGGTGCCTGCATCAGATTCACCAGTGGCTGCACCAGACAACATGAGAAGCTACTAATAATTCAGTCATCCTCCATTCAAAGGACTGCCTTCTATGCACAATGCTAGGTGTACTATAATAGATGCCCCAGCCTTGTGTTTTCTGGACCATATTGTTCCTGTCATTTGCAGGTTGTACTTTACATATAACAGACCTGCTTTCCTGTCTCTTGCCATTAATATTTCACAGGAATAATGTGTGATGACAATACCAGGCCTCGTGTATTTTATGTCAGGTGCTAATGTTATGTTTCATGCCCAACTTACATCCTGGAAAGAAAAGGCTAGGAGAAGATTCAGAGCAGTGCAAAAGCCATGTGTAAGAGGTTAATTATAATGCAATCTAACACCGTGCTACACTATCTTAACCACTGTAATACTATAACAGGAAGTAACAATTGTGTCATCTCTCCATTAAGCAATATTTTTTTGAAGAAGTATTTTTTTTAAGATTTGCTTTTGGATTCTAACCCCTGCAGGGATAGTGGTCGGTGGCTCTCCCCCCAGCTCCTTTCCAATTTATTTTCTAGAAATGATTTAAGGAATAATGCCCTCTCATTGCCACCATAACCTGATATAAATCACATCTCAGAAACATTTATTTTGTACCAAAACATGACTTAATAAATGATTGGCTTGTGAGGCTTGTCTCAATATTTCTTGAACTAAGTCTGGCTCCTACCATCAAAAAATAGAAACAGGATTAGTCCATTGACATCATTGTATTTCTCTTCCTTTGTATAATTATACATATGTTTAATTTTCCTTTTAAATGACCAGAAAATAATTTTTCTACAGTTGTTACACAATGCGTATTCCTGGCATTCAGGGTTAGTGTGTTATAAGGTGACAGTAGCCAGTTAAAGATTGTGACCCTGAGGTCCCACAGAGAATTAAGGACTAGTCTAAGTGATGGCAGTAATGTAGTGGTTTGTAAGTGCTGCAGTGCTGATTGGAACTGTCAGGAATGTGCTCCATATGGTGAGGTGCACACCCTGTGAACGTATCAGTGTGTCTGTAACACAATAGAACAGTGGGACATTGCCCCGAGCTACACCAATATGACTCCAACATACATGAACCAACACATTCCACGTGTCATTCACCCTCAACCTTTAAAACAGAGCCAGCCATTCGATAGCCTTGCTGGAATTGGCTCCAAGACAATGTGGCTTTATTACATCTGTGCACTGAAAGAGAGAGGGAGAGAGTGCACAAGGGCAATGATGACTTCAAGTACTGGGTGTCATCTGAAGCATTCCAACCTGTTCCTTATGAAAAACAGTTTTAAAGTGATACTGTGTTAGAGTTATTTTAATTCCTCTGAAAGACAATAAACAATAAAAATAATGGACTTGAACACATTTGTAGAACTGAAAATAGGCACAAAACAGGAGTGAGATATTCAGAAAATCCAATTTCGGAAATGATGCTGCATGTTATTTTAGCCCCTTTTTTTGCCCCATGATGCCATTTTCCAAGGCACACCATAACCTTGCTTGCCACCATTGTTCTCGGTGGTGGTTTGGTGTTGGCTATGGTTTGGAATCACTGACTGGAAGCTGCAAGTATTCCTTTAATTATTATTTTAAATCATTTATAAATAGATTTTTTTTCTCAGTGCTTGCCCCTCACCACTTTTCTTCCCTCGCCTCTCCTCCTCAAGGCATTGACTCCTTGCAGGGATATGGTTCTCCGACACCCTCCCTGTATCTCAGCCAAATAGCCATTATTCAAATGGGAACATTGACAGTGAGTGTTGGCAGGCTATTCAACCGTGGGGGAATCGTAGCTGAATCGAATTGTGTTCTCGCCCAACCTCCACACACATAACAATGAGGAGTCGGAGCTTTGATTGATTTTCCTATTGCTAAACCATGGGTGCTGAGGTCAAATTGTAGTGCCCCTACTGCCACCCCAGCTGAGATCCCCTAACTCATGAGAGGCCAGAGATTGATCTTGGGACCATCCTGTATGGCTCAGCTATGTACTCAATGAATGTACTCCTTTGGGGAAACCCTTTCCTTCCATTTTACTATTCGTCCTCTAACCATCCAGCAGTGAGTGGCAAGATACATCCAGTTCCTTTAGCAGTCTAGTGAAGGAAGGAGTAGAGGCAGCGACATGAATGAGATCTCTGGTCATGTAGGAGGGCCTCCACTCTCTTCCCAATCACTATTAGGCCATTTTGCCCATGGGATTCAGAGTCTGATAGTTGGCTAAGTCCAATCCCAAATGACTGAACAATCACCACTATTTCAAGAATTGTAAATAGCACCAATCCTGTAACTTCTTCATCTGGATGGCTACATCTTTGACTCATGTGGTTAACAGCTCTTGTTTAGGGAGTCAAAGGATGTTATTTAGTGGGTAACAGCAATGCATACAGTGCTATGGGTCCATATAGACCAGGAAGTTCCCAGGTTTGAACGCTGGTCAGAGGTAAGTAAGCTGATCTCAGCTGGGACTGCACAGTTAATCTCAGTATGTGTGGATAGGGAGGGGAAAATCAGCCAGGATTCCTACTCCTGATCAGTATCCACTGACTGCTGCTGGAAATGAACATGTCAAAAGGACAGTGTTGGGCTTGAGTGTGATGCCCTCCACACTAGAATAGCTCACCTATACTCACTGTCAAGGCTCACACGCGAAGAGTGACACTTAGGCCACATAACATGTGGAACATGACCTGCCTTCTTTAGGGGTGAAGGAACAAGGGGTGGAGGAGAAAAAAATGGCATTTGACCAATATCCTTCAATCATTGACGCCAAATAAGATTAGTTATTAAGCATAAGGATTGCTACGTTTATAAAGCTGTTCTTAGCAATTTCAGGAGCTAAGTATTTCTAAAACTCGCCCATGAGACAACAATACTCCTTTTAAGTTACAGATCTCGGGGGCTGATGGTTCAGGTGAGTGTGCAAATAACATCCGACCCACCCTTGGAAAGTCATTCTTCAATGCTGCAGTATCGGAAAACCTGAACAAGTATATCAGTCTACACTGCTGCTGGAATGAAAATCTGCAACGTATGTGTGTGAGCACATCAGAAATGGCACCTCCATGCTACTTGAATGTTGGACTGAGCACTTGGTTACCCTGCACCAGTCGTGCTGCTGCAATAAAGGCTCGTTCACTAGTGAAAAGGAGAGCAGCACAGCACCATCAATCAGCTGCCGGCCTCTTTATTTCATGGCTGAATCCTTTCAATGTTTCAAATGCGCTCTTGAATGAGTCTTGTGGGTTGGATTGTTAAGAGAAAATTGACTGGATTGAATTATTGTTTTTCAATTTTTTTTAAAAAAGCAATGCGAAACTGACCCCACTGCCTTAAGTAGAGGGATGTGAACCACTGTTTACCTGTTTGAGACTCTGCACCTTACATTCACACCGTCATTTCCATAGAATATAATGAAATACATCTCCGCCAAGTGAAAGTGTCTGCTCATCTCATATGTGCAGTTCATGTTAGAAGAACCAAATATAAAAAGAAGAAAATAAGATATTGATGAAAGGTCAAACAATAATTTAAAATGTATTACCTTTTCCTGTAAATTTATGTGCCTGATGATGATATCGCTGAAATTTTAAATCAATGTTTTCACTCCAGCTAAATATTCTTGAAATCACAATGAAGTAAGAACACACCTACCCATTGTGATATTTACATCCTGTTTTATTGGGGAAAAAAGCCTAAAACTAACATTTTCATTATTTTTTCATGATAAAATGTCACACATAATTCAAGAAAGTTATAGCCGATCTTGGCTGGAGCAGAGTGTAGCATCTTCCTCTGTTTCCATTCAGAAATCAAAGGAGAAACTGACAAAAGTTCAATGTGGGAGTAAAATCCTGACTGTTATAGTTTCCCCCATATCAGTTTCTCTGCTTATTGACTCATTTCCAATCTGGTCATGTGTCCAAGTGTCCACTCGGTATAAATATTATGTTATTGGGGTACTGGACATATGTTAATGGGTTGTAATATCTAGTTTGTCAATTTAATAGAAGTAAAGATTGATGTAGTATTGGTGTTCTGCCACTAGGTGTCTTTAGTACACCCATTCGACACTAAATATCGCATTTACGGAGTGCGGTGAAGATGTGATGGAGTGAAATTCCTCTTTTAATGAACAACAAGAGAATGTCTGTTTTCTCTGTAATTAACAACCTGCTAATGAAATTACAGCTTTGAAATGTGTGATTTCTCAGAATGCAATTTTGTTAGCAGGTCGTTAATTACAGAGAAAAACAGGCGTTTTCCTGTTTTTTGTCAAAAGAGGAATTTTGAACCCTGAAGGTCAAAGGATCTGTAGCACGTTAAGTTTTTCTCCACTTTGCTTCCTCAAAAAACTGAACGTACAAGTCTAAGCGGGCTCGTGTCTTTGGTGTAATCACATTGCTCAGCTCTGTGCATTATCCTCCACAAAAGGAGAAGATGACAGCCTTGGATGTAGATTGTCCGTTACTGTTGTCTGTCGAGCTCGCTCATCAGCCAGCAGGAGGTGTCATCTCAAAGCCAGCCCCTGAGTAGCTCAACCCAGCATTCAGTCAGCTGCACAGCTCTGGCGCTTCTGGATGAGAGAGAAGCTTTAGGGTGAGCCACCATACTGGAAGGAACCCGAGTCATAGTCCACTCAATGGAGAACATGCTGGGGCCAGCAGCAGTCTAAATACATCACCTGCTCTCTGACTGTGAGGTATTTATTTGTTTGAAGTATTTGTTTCCTACATTACAATAGTGACTACATTTCTAAAGTATTCATTGGCTGTAAAGAGCCTGAGGTGGTGAAAGGCACTATATAAATGTAAATCTTTCTTTTTTCTTTTTGTTACCTGGTTACTTTACTGCGATCAAAGACAATAGGGTTCAGACATGGACTCTTCAATGTAAATATAAACAGACAGAAGTGTTGGACAGGAAAAGACCAACATCCATCCAGCCTGCCCCACACGGTCATGATTCCTTATGCATCATGATACAGACACTCTCTAACCCCCCAGAGCCACGTAATCTCCTGGGAGAGGCAAAAAAACAGATAAAAACTCAGGCCAATAAGGGGGAAAAAAATCTGGAAAATTCCTCTCCAACCCCTTTAGGTGATCAAAATTAGTCCAGAAAACAACATTGACCCTGACTTGTATTACGGGCTAGCTACCTCTTGTACAAAGTGATTTCGACAGCAGCCAGAAACAGGCCCAGCTCTCTCTTGAAGATGTACAGCTAATTCACCGCACGAGCTGGCAACCTGTTCCACAGGTCTACTATTCTGTAAAGAAGAACTGTCTAACATCCAACCTAGTTCTGCTCTTACGTAACTTGTAAGCATGACCCCTGACATCCAGTTGAAATAATTTGTCCATGTAAACACAACCTAGTCCCTTCATTGTTTTATAAACCTCAGTCAGATTGCTCCTGGAGTCTACATGTCGGGTTTTGTCGTACCAGGCAAGGTGGCCTCTTTTGGACTTTTGTTTGTCACTCATCGCTCGGTGTCTGTGATATAGTAAGTGCGGTTCAGCTACCTGGATGATCCCGCCAGTAACATATGCTTGTCTCAAAGATTAAGCCATGCATTTCTAAGTACACAGTGCTGGTACTGTGAAACTGCAAATTGCTATGGTTCCAGACCCAGCTCTTTAAGCCTCTCTGGGTAGCTAAAGTGTTTTAAACTGGGAACCAATCTCGTGGCCTTCTCTACCTTTTCCAAAGCCTCAATACCCCCACCATGTGAGGGGACCAAAACTGGACACAGAAGTCTAAATGAGGCCGAACCAAGGTCTTGAACAAGGACAAAATGGTATGTTTTGTTCTGTGGTGAATTGTCCTACAACCTGGTACCCTGTTTGCTTTAGACATAGCTGAACAGCATTGGTCGTGAACCTTTAAAAAATGATGCACTAAAACACCCAGATCTTTTTCTTTCACCACTGGTTTCAATTCTGTTCCCTGTAGGGTATATGTATATTTAGCATTAGACCTGCCCATGTGCATAACGCTACACTTTCTGAGTTAAACATCTATTTGAATAAGACTGAGAATACATGCTGAACAACGGGACGTTTCTGGGGACACTTTGAATTGGAGAGGCCAGTACACCTTGGCATGGGACCATTAGCAATTTCAAATGTGAGCCAAACAGGAGGTCCACCCCTTGAAATAAAACTCAACATCCTTCATCTCGAAAACATAAGCCTGTTGTTAATCTTTTTATCAGAGGAAATCTAGTGAAAAAATTGGTAAAATGTTACACAGGTAATAAAAGATGTGAACATGCAATGAGGGGAAATCTCAGTAAAGCATGGAATGCAACATTGATATGCATTACTTCAGGGCTTTGGAGCACATGCCAGCATCTTTCAAGCTTGGTCCAACATACTTAGCTACTACAACAGTAGAGATTACGACTTGTACCCT
The DNA here is from genome assembly GCF_035084215.1 of Heptranchias perlo. Classification (NCBI taxonomy): domain Eukaryota; kingdom Metazoa; phylum Chordata; class Chondrichthyes; order Hexanchiformes; family Hexanchidae; genus Heptranchias; species Heptranchias perlo. The sequence goes on from NC_090350.1 coordinate 23,998,883, forward strand.
ACTGTCAGCATTATTACTACTGCATAACAATAACCTGCTGCCAGCATTATTACTACAGCATAACAATAGCCTAATGTCAGCATTATTACTACTGCATAACAATAATCTGCTGCCAGCATTATTACTACAGCATAACAATAACCTGCTGCCAGCATTATTACTACAGCATAACAATAGCCTAATGTCAGCATTATTACTACTGCATAACAATAATCTGCTGCCAGCATTATTACTATAGCATAACAATAGCCTAATGTCAGCATTATTACTACTGCATAACAATAAACTGCTGCCAGCATTATTACTACAGCATAACAATAGCCTAATGTCAGCATTATTACTACTGCATAACAATAACCTGCTGCCAGCATTATTACTACAGCATAACAATAGCATAATGTCAGCATTATTACTACTGCATAACAATAATCTGCTGCCAGCATTATTATTACAGCATAACAATAGCCTAATGTCAGCATTATTACTACTGCATAACAATAACCTGCTGCCAGCATTATTACTACGCATAAGAATACCTTGCTTCTCATAATACGGGAATGTTGATTGGGTAATGAAAAACAATAAAACCAAAGGAGGGGGGAATCAAACAAATTGAAATAACTGTACCCAAGCAATTAAGAAGAAGATTGGAAAAACATATTTACTGGAGCAAATCCTATTCTTCCGGGTTCCAGTTACCATATTTTGTTCCAATGTTTTAATTTTTCTTCGTTGTGTTTATTGTATAGACAATATGTGTTTAAAGTCTAGATCTTCTAAACAAAGAATATCAATGCTGACGTTAGTTCATTTATTTTAGACAGGATAATGCCGGCGTTGGGATAACACTGACCAGATGAGTGCACACATAGTCTTTTTTAAAATTCGTTCACGGGATGTGGGCGTCGCTGGCGAGGCCAGCATTTATTGCCCATCCCTAATTGCCCTCGATTTGTGACAGATTTGTGTCTATATATGTACTGTGCTGTCTATATTTTGCATTCTGTGTGTATATTTATGTCTGATGTATCTATATATGTACTTCATAACCTTGTGTTAAGGTTTCCCCCAATATCACCTGACCAAACACACTGAAGAAAGGCGAGCAGGGCCTCTGAGAAAAGTTCCTGCCCTGATGGCATAGGGCGGGGGAACCCAAACAAGCACTACATTTCCATTAAACTAACCTGATCAATGTTTATAATATAGTCAATCAAAAATCCCAGCTCAAATGTTACTCATGCTCCAAAACCTTCATGGAGATGAGCAACCTCAAAGGATGCTACATTCTCAAAAGTTAAAGCCTTTCTTCAATCACCAAGGATTTCAACAAGAATGATTTTTGACTCTGACCCTATTAAATACATGACTTTCCACACCCCTTATCATTTAGGGGTAAAGATAAAATGGGCAACGGATCAATGCCTAAGTGTGGTCCTGGAAACGTTCTCTGTTGGTCAATCACACCACGTGTGTCAAAGATCTGCTTATTCTGAGTTAAAGTTGCAAACTCTATTGAAGTGGCCAGAACTGACAATGTGAATTGGAGGGAGGGAAGATCTCCATTACTCAGGTAGCGTACTTGTGACTAACTGTAGCCTGTTAGTGGAAATCTATCTCTGTAGCTGGTTGACACTGGTACTGGCCTAATGTTACTAGCTGTATAAAATCTCATTCCACCTGATGCTCCATCTCTTCTCCATATCGATAACCTGTGTGCTGTATGCCTATGAGATATGTACCTCATCTCCCCACAATCATTGGTGCTAGTTAGAAACCTTCAAACTGTCTTCGCCTAATCACTCGGTAAAATTATGCTGGCTCATGTGAGAAAGTCTCATTTTCACAGGGTGTGGGCAAATCCCGATTAATGAATACATCAACTGTGCCAAACCACCAACTCCCCCGAACAGCTGCTTTCCTGTTAGATAGAAGGGGGTGACTCCTCAAAATGGGCTCGAAAAGAGAGGAGCGAACGTAGTCCCGGAGGACCCGGAGATGATTGCAAAATAGGTCCAATGTTGAAAGTGTTACGGGGTGAAGCATGTAGTTGACAGCTGCTGCCATCCAAAAACAACAGAGAGTGGAGGAGCAATATTACAAACTGCATTCAGAGAGAAGCATGGTCTCAGTGTGTGAAATGCGAGCAGCAGGGGGCACAGTGGATATCAGTGGCAGCTGCCTAGTACGCTTGTAACAGTTAGCACATTGGTCGCTCGTCTTTAATGAATAGATTTCCTACTCTGTGGCACATTGCTACATTAACAGATTTGTCCCATTACCTCCTGTCAACGAGCATTTGATTTGAGACTTCCCATGCCCTGACACTTCACCAGGCCTAGCACTGCTGTTGTGCAGATGCCATTTTGTGTGAACATTTCCTCAAAGTTGTGGTCCTTATTAAATCAGTAACAACTTCAAGCATGCTAAAAATAAAAATGTCCACCATTCCGCTCAAGCAAAAGAGAAGTGCAGTCAATATGAGATAAGCTAGTGGTGTAGATTTATTCTCAAAAATGATTACCAAATATTTATGCTGCTACACCAGCTACACATCGTCAGCACTTGGGTACGTACGAGTCTGAATTCTCTCAGAATGAGCAGCCTAAGGGAAAATGAGGCAGGCAACTGAGTTAAGCATGGGCATTATATATCAATAATAAAACCAAGAGAAACATGAGAACAGTTATTTCATGTTCTGTAAATATTTATTGGCAAATATACATAAATGATTTAGTAGTATTGTGCTGTATTTAGATATTTCTGCTATGTGAAGTAACCCATCTCGTTCCAGTGTTTCAACCTTTTGCATTTGACCCCTTTAATCAATAGTAGAAGGTGCCTCATGATTGGAAGGTAGGTGATATGATTGCCACCGAATTTGAATAGGTCAAACCTTTTTTTCCCACAAAATAGTTGCTTAACCCTGAGGAGTCAATTCTTTCTGTACGAATCAGGCCAAACCTGGCCACAGAAATCCCGCTGAAGACAACAGAAATTCCTGAAATTCTCAAGAACAAACTCAACGAGGTCAAAGTGATGATTTTGCCGTTTCTTGTGATCGCACAGATCGTGCAAGATTAGAGACCGCCCCTAACAGATTCAAAGAAAATGACAAATCACTCAGCCCGTCAGAGATAGCGCACTGACCGCTAAGACCCCTAGTGGCGAGTGTGTTCTGTACTTTGTGGCGTGCGGATGAATCAGCGACCTTAAACCATGCGCTCTTGCGTACTGCTTGCGACACAACAAATGGCCCATTGCGGTCAAAACGTGAAATATTTCGCAATGCAAAAATACTTGAGGTTTACAGTAACTGTGGAAGGCAACCTGCAACAGAAATTCCAAAACCCTGACTGCTTCCCATCAGCGGGATAAACACAGAGTGACGGCAGGAGGGAACAATTAGAGCAGGATATTACACATCGGGGCATGTTAAAGAAAAGCCACACTCTCAGGCCGCACTGCCCCGTGGACCCTGCCAGATGTTTTTGATGAGTAGCTCTCTCTCGGAGTCCCTGTGATCTTGTTTAATTAAACACAGTCACTTACATACAGCATTTCATGCTAACAGCACCATCTCATTCCGGTCCGGATATGGAAAACAGCCAGATTCCCTTGAACTGCTTCTCCTCAACACAAGAGCAAACTCTCCCCTCCCCCCCTCCACGCCACCTCCCCCACCACCCGCGCCCCCCCCCCCGAAAAAAAATCCCCAAAAAGAAACGTTTAAATAATCTTTAGGAAATAATCACTAGTTTTTTTTTTATGTTTTCCAATTTAAAAGCAGTTTCTTTCTCTGCCTGACTGATGGTTGAGAGTGTTCAGAAATGGACTGGGGCTCTGGCAATCTTATTTAGTTACAGTTGAATAAATTCTCTGCTTTCATGAAATGACTGGCCTCAGGCTGCAACAGCAGTTTAATACACAACAACCGGTAACTGAAAAGCCCTGGTTTGTGACACAGTAACAATATCCTGCCTCTTGCTCCCATAATACAAGAGCATTCATTTGGGGAAAAGAAAAAAAAAAGAACTAAAAGTAAATAAAGAACAAATTGAAACAATAACTATACACGAGCAATGAAAAAAGAAATTTGCAATGGGTTTATCCGCATGCTGCTATATTTCACCGACTCCTACAGGGGGGAATGTGACACTGGCAGCCATTTGCTTTTGCTTTATTTCTTTTCCACGGCCTCCGTTCTCTTCTCTTGCGGATCGCTGCCATCATGCATCTGCCTCTAGCCAGGAGGGCTGGACAGTTTGGGTACTCTGTCTCTGCGGCCAACACCAGTGCCACTCCATCATCAGCCAGCAAGTAGACTGAGCCGGATAATTACAGTTTTCTTCCGTCCGGCCAAGTTGGAACCCTTCGTTTCCTGGGCTGGGATCCCTCTGCTTGCCCAGCTGAAGCAGAAAAATGCTCACCCACTTAAGGGAGTGGGGATCTGAATGACAATAAGCCCCAGGGAGCAAACCCTGCAACCTGTTGTGGGGCTGAGGTCTAACAATCCTCTTTTTTTCGGCTGTTGGCAGTTATCATTTACAAACAACCTAGTTGGTTTGGTTAAGGGGGAAGAGGGGTGAATATGTATATACATTAATGGTTTCGATATCTGACCAAGTGTAGAGACAGGAAACTGCTGTTTTATTTAGCTGCCTTCTTGCTGGGTAGAATGAATAATTGACCATACAAAGGGATAGAAATTGATATGCTTTGTGTCTGTTTTTCGGGTGTAAAACGAGTGCAAAGCATACCAATTTAGCAGTGGGTCGTTCTGTGCCCAATCTGTGCAGGCATTGGTCCCATTGCTAAATACATGGGGACCTTTTTTTAGAAGTCCTGGGCAGACGCCTAACACAGGCATTAGGCCCCGCAAACATGTAAATTTGCTTCACCTCTGATGCAAAACTTTTTACTACCACACAAGACTTCACCCAGTGGCTCTACTGAGAGTCAACACCCAACTGGAGCGGGTAAGTTGGCCTTGGCAGGATGCTTGGGGCTTAACCTCCTAATCTTGCATCTGGGGAATCCATTTCCCAATGACTGAAGCTACTGGACCTCCTGAAACATCTGGTTTATTTCATCGTGAGTGAGGCAAAGCCTAAATGCCAGAAATATCAGCATCCTGATGACTCCCCTCTGCTGAAGCTGCCGTCTACTGTTGGTCCAGGTACAAGTGAAATGTCACATGGGAGAAGGGTTGATTGGAGGGACATCACAATAGCAGCACATGACAACTGAGGCTATTGAGTCCAGGAGACAAATGCTGAATTGAGAGCACAGAACCCAACCACGTTGTCAGTTTTAAATAGCGAGCTTGTCTGACTAAGAGTAACTGTAGGCCCAAGTTATTTAAATTGCCACTGCCTGGTATATCAGCAGTGGTTGAGCTGAAGTTTCTGCAATACAGACTGAAGAGTTTGGACTCAGGAAACATTGATGAAATGTAACACAGTTAGTTATTGGTAACTTTTTTAATTTATTAAAATAAATTAGATTTGTGAGCATTTGTAAAGAGTTAAAAAGAAATCCAGTCTCTTTAAATCTGTCCTTTTTACAGGTATTATTGTCTGGGGATAATATCAGAGGGCTGGCTGTTAGCAGTAGTAAATGTACCAATAAAATATGAATAATCACAGTAGAAGCACAGGCTGCCTCCCTTGGACGTGTGATTAGTGCAACCATTGCCAACTAACGCCCCATAGGAGTGCACTAAGGGAGGCCAGTGCAGGATCTGCCTTCCGGTATTATTACACAGTGGCAGACGCAGTTTCTTGACCCCAGCTCTGCTTTATTAACTTTCTTCCTCCTGAAGATCAGGTAAAATGATGCAGTAAACTCTTCGGGAGGACATCTGTGCACTTCCAGCTTTTACATACAGAGCACCGACAAACTGCCACTGCAGCACACTATTACGGAAATTGAAATGTGCAGTATTCAGCGGTCAGTTTGTTGTCAGGGACGGTCTACCTGTCTGTACACAGAATAATCGCAGGCAACTTGTACATAAGATGATGCTGACCTGTATTAAAATCATTTTTCTGGAATTGGAGGTGATGTTATTACACTATAAACACTATTTCCATGTGCAGTTAATATTGCTACATTTGAAAGATTTTCCCTATTTGTTTATTTATTTGGAAGCCATGTAGTCTCCCTGTGCCAGGCAATATCCCCATCTTAGTGAACAGGCAAGGTGCCCATTCCCAGGCCTCTTCACAATTCCACTCTTGAGCTACCCATTGATGTTAGTGTGATAGGGTGATTTACCCCTGATACTGACTCTCTGACCTCCATTCAAAATCCACCCCCACCTCCCAGTAGTTCAGCCACATGGGGCCTTATGAAGCTGCACCACTGTACTATCCTGTGAGAGAATTGCAACAACATCAGGATTCGTTCTGCTGTACTTTGGTTAACCTCCCTTGAAACTTCCACCATCTGCACGATAAACCTCAGGTCCTGCAAACATCAATAAGAGAATGCAAGTACTACCACAATCACATCTGTCATTTCTTTGCAAAATACAACGCAATCATGGTATTTGAATTAAAAAATAAGGAGCAGAAAGCTAATTTGGGGTTATTATTTCATTTCAGTGCGAGCTGTGACTTCTGTAGGTCATGGAGGCTCTTTGTCATCTGATACCATTTGCTTCACTCTGGCCAGGAAAAAAAATCATCTGGTCCTGAAACCACCCAACAAAAAATAACCTGACACACAAATGGACAGCAGGCCTCTTCCCAGGGTTCAGCGCAATTATCAGAACGGTCCTCGCAACTTGTGGCAAGGAGGAGTGACTGGTGAGGACAAGAGGAACATTCTTCTTCAAGGAATGCACCACTGTTATCATTGTGGGTGCTCCTTATTACTACTGGGAACTCTGACCTGATTTGAGCATTCTAAAATCAGGTAACTCCGAAAATTATTGTCAAGCTATTCCTAACGCCCATTTTCTTCGCCCTTTTTATTTATTCATTCATGGGATGTGGGCGTTGCTGGCGAGGCCAGCATTTATTGCCCATCCCTAATTGCCCTTGAGAAGGTGGTGGTGAGCCGCCTTCTTGAACCGCTGCAGTCCGTGTGGTGAAGGTTCTCCCACAGTGCTGTTAGGAAGGGAGTTCTAGGATTTTGACCCAGCGACAATGGAGGAACAGCGATATATTTTGAAGTCAGGATGGTGTGTGACTTGGAAGGGAACAGAATCTATTAACAGAATCGTAGAAATTACAGCACGTAAGGAGGCCTCTCTGCCCTTCATACCTGTGCCAGTGCTGGCTCTTCAATTGGAGCTACCTGTTTTAATCCCATTTCTCTGCCCTTCCTCCATATTCTTTTATATTCTTTCTCTTTAAATATTGCTCCAACTCGCTTTTAAATAATGTTGGAGTCCCCACCTCAATAGCCACTTGTGATAAAGCATTCCATGTTTTAAGAAACCTTGAATAAAGTTTTCAGTTCTCTCTTGCTGAGCATCACTCCTCACTGGACACAGCACACACAGGGGGTAATGTAAAACTTCTGCATCGGCAGAAAACTGGCAGTATCCGATCAGCAGCCTGTTATACACCCTGACTTCAATGGAAAGGATAATCGGGTGGGGTGTATCACAGGCAGCTGATCCTCTTCCGTCAGTTTACTGCCCCCGCCCATGTTAAAAGTTAGCCCCACTATTTCTGACGGAAAATACCTGGGGTTAGAGTTTCCGCTTTTGGTGTAATTGGGAAATTGCGCCCAAAATGCACCCGAAATTGCGCTGATTAAGTTACAGTTCAAGTTTCCCATAAATTTCATTTGCATAATGACAAACGTAAAATCTTCCATGAACCAGCGCAATCGGGCAGCGTAATAGAACGTAATTGTTTATTTTTTTTTCTTTCCATTACAAATTGTTCCTTAATGTATTTAAGAGTGGTAACCTGGTGCAGTTTTATTAATACAGCTGAAAAATGGGTTGATCCCAAAAAAAGAAGCATTTTAAGAGTGTCCAATCGTCCACCTGTGAGTGACCTGATTTGAAATTACTTTAAAAAAAACTATACTGAAGCATTTACAACTTTCACTGGTGTACACTAGTCAGTTTCTTAGTAAATTCAATATTTTTTGATATGTAAAATCTTACTAGTGCCTACGCGCCTAAGAAAATGAACGCAATTTGAAGAGCCTTCCCTAACCAGCACAATTGACAGAATCTCACAATGCCAACCAGTTTTGTGGGCGTGGCCTGATCCGGGCAAATTGAATCTTAACCCAGCGTAAAAGATTGCGGAAAACACGAACGTAAGTATTTTTAGGCGTAACTCAGACATTTAAAATTCCCCGATCTTTTGCATTGGTTCGACTGATTTCGCTTGAATCACGCTGATATTACTGGTGTAAACTCGACCCACTCGTGTCACAAATGTTTAATACTATACAGAGACCTGCCGCACTCTGCTGCCAGCCCAGGTGAAGTCCACAATAAAGCTGCACTGCAAAATCCCAAAAGGTTTTTTTTTAAACTTCATCCCATTTAGTTTTCAAGCTTTCATCCTCAGAATTAAAAGAATATTGTGGGAAACAAAATCAGTGACACAGTGATGTTAACATGTCATCAATCACATTGCACACTCCACTGTAAACTAGCCTGTTAAATTCTCTTGCAGAATAATTCCCCTTTAAATACAACACATACTGTGTAAAAGATCACACTGGTCATCACAAATCTATCACACAGGAGCGTGTATCATGCACTACACAGACACGAGAGCCCGTATGTACTTCTGCAGTTTCTGTACCCAATGAAGATTTTTTTTTAATGAGTAGCAGCCCCTCTATCACCTTTACACCTTCGTGCACCTCTCAGATATTGGCAATTCCACTGTGTTAGGCATGTAACTTTGCCAGTTTATAGCACACAGTACCCAACAGTTGATATACAGGCATGTACATAATTGGGAGTGGATTGCAACCTCATACCCAATATGTAGCGTATGTAGTCTGTACAGACGAATAAATTTAATCAGATATTTATTATACCTGCATATGTAGCACACTATTCTTGTCCTGTATAATGTCTGTTGGAGTCTCTGTGTTCTTTCTCTGCCACAGGGCCCCAATGGGAACCAGCTCTTTCAAACTAGAAAGTTTCTTTATTAAATGATCTTTCATTAATAAAACATAAATAGGATTCTGAACAGGGTCATTTTTCGCTTTGAAAGCTCAGTGGTGAGCATTTAGACATTGTTGAATGTCTTCATATCACACACTTCACACTGTTTATTGTTCTTCCAATCAGTTCAGCTGCTGTTTGTCTAATTTTAGCTGTTCGACTGGTTACTTATCATATGACATAGCTGTAGGGACTGACCTTTCACCTTCTGATCAGTGTATCTGTGCTCCAATAGCCCCATCTAGTGGGTAGTCCATGTCATTATGTAAGGAAATAAATCTCAGCAAGTACCTGTTCAGTTTTAAAAAAACAAATTGAATCCAATTTACTGAAAATGCAAAGAATGATCTTTCAATAGTTATTAAATCAAAATCCTCTTTAAGGAGGGAGACTTCATTAATCAGAGCAGTGATTAATACTTTTAGCACTGAATCACTTTGCACCTTTCCAAAACACATGCAGTATTTATAATCAGGTGCCAAGAATGTTGTTTTTTTAACGAATTTTCTTACCATTTAATAAATCAGATTAATCTTCACACTGATTGTGAAACTGGATACATTTTTTTCAGTGATATTCAAAATGTTTGTTATGTAGTATTCACCCCAAACTTTCTGAAATTTCAGCCCTCATTTACGCAAGGTTGAGAGCAACTCTGTTCTGTAACTGTCAGGTGTAAAAGGGAGGCCTGGGAAAGCCCCTGTGACTCTTGACTCTTGACTCTTTCCCTCTCTTCCTATGAGGAAGCACATAACCTCCATTTAGCTCGTCTTTGTTCCAGTCATGACAAGATGGGAATTTGGAGTCAGACTGAATGTGCAGATTGAAGCCACGACCTTTCACTCAGTCATGCGGCAAAGAGAGAATCTTCCGCATCCAACAGATCTAATGAGTATCCCGTATGTGCTAACAGTAACAGTACATCAAGCAATTCCATTGTAAATATTGGCCCAGAACTATCAAGTGAGACTATTTTCCAACCAAAAAACATATCCATTTCATCAGAAACTACAAAGCAGATTAAATAGTTCACACTTGGACAGGATTGATGGATGAATTTATTGGAGCAAGGCATTCGCATGCTAATTCTCAGTGCACTTTACACACCTCCAGATAAGATCAAATCCTCCTGGCCCAATTTATCCTCTCATAATCCCTCTCCATGTGAGGAGAAGCAGCACCATCAAAATCTGTCAGGTTCCAGTGTGTCTTTTGTCCTTTATCTTTCTGGATCAATGTTGTCACACCCACTCTGTGGTGTTTTCTCAGTTTTTGATTTTCATCACAAAAGATTTGCTGTAAAAAGGACAAACTGAATCCAATTGACTGAAAATGCCAGGAATTATCTTTCACTAATTATTAAATTAAAATTGCCCCTTTAATGGGGGGGGAGGGGGAAATATTTTACCACTCAGAGGTTTGTTTAATGGTGTAACTGTTCCCCCTCCCCACAAATAATAGCCAGACTGGTGGTAGAATCTCACCCCTGCAACTGGTGAAGTGTTCCCTCCGCCCAGCCCTTCGACAAAAACACATCCAACTGTGACGTGACATCAGCACTCACAGTACAGCAAGAAAATACTGTGACACAAAGCAACATGATGGAAACCCCATTTTTCAGAAACAGCAATCAAAAGGAAAAACATCATTAGGCCTTAAGAGCACCAGTGAAATCTGAGAGGACTGCATATCCTTCCATGTTTTAACACTGGGAGGAAATAAATTTCTGTAAATAATTGGCGGTAATACTTTACAAGTAAAATTGCTGAACTGTGCAGAAATATACAGCAATATTGAGAGTTCGGGTGGTTTCAAATGAGACCACAATGGGCATCAGTCCATAGGACAAAACTCATACATTTTTGACAAAATTCACTCAGAGAGGCTATAAGAATGGTTGGTGTGGGAAATAGAACTGTTGTTCAGTGCAACACAGGATACTCTCTGAGCTTTGGGGCTTTGGGGCAGTGCACAGGGAGTTCTAAGTTGCACTTAAAGCAAATAATATCATATCTGTGAGCATTAGATGTTTATGCTGGGTACTTGGAAAAAGGCTTCATTAGTTAATAATATCCTCTCTCATTTTCATAACAGAATCACAAAGTAACTTCTACTTTTATGATACTTCCCAAAAATAAATTTGAGTTCCATTCCCTCCCTCCCAGTCCTGCCCCATTCTGGGGCAAATTGATGAACATATAGGAGGCTGCTTGTAATGGTATAGGTGACTGGGTAATGCTGTTTACACCTTCTCTGAACTGCTGTTCTGCAAGTTATGGAGTGGCCAATAACCGCATTAGCGCCATTTTATTTTTACTTTGGTAGAAAGTTATTGGAGCAGTCAGTCCTCAGGCCAATCTTCCCTGCAAGAAACTTCCTAAGGAAAGAAAAGACATCTGAACGTCTGCTAGGTCAGCTGTTTCCTTCTCTTGAACTTGGTATTAGGTAGACATTAGTAGCTCCAGTAAGCTGGGTCCCTAACCCTAAGGCAGTGTATTATGGGCTCAGATGCCAGGGCTGCCCGTTATTCTAACTCAGTGACCTTGGCTGGGGGTTTTATTAAGCCCCAAGTATGTTGGTAGAGATTCCGTTGGCAGGCTGGAAATTGGGGAAGCTGACAGAACCTAACACCCAGCTCAAGTTGTGCTTTCTGCTAGTTATTTACAGACGTTTTACTATGTTAAAGGCGTTATATAAATGTAAGTTGTTGTTGCTGAATTGGGGCTAACAGGTAAAGGAAGACAGATTGTACAATCACTGCTTATGCAGGAGAGTCTGTCACACTCTGCTGGTTACACAGAAGTGAAGGAGAAGCATGAATGCGTTGTCTACTTGTAATCTCCCCAAGCTTCTTCATTAATTCAGTTGCTTTGTAAGAGGCCTATTCATGCCATTCTGCTGGATCCATGTACATTTGGCTCTTACATCATTGATATAGAAAAATGTTTCAACAGATACTCCTCCCTCTAAAAAAGGATAATTAAAGAAATATTCTAAAATTAATCAGAATTCCTATTAACTATTGGAAAGAGGGAGTGATAACAAGAGCTACTCCTTGAGGGAGATTACACTCAGAAAACAATTGAGTTAAAATGTGAATGAATTATGAAGTTTAAGAGCATTTGGCCCCTCATCGGTTCAGTTCTATTTACACTCAGGGCGCTGTTAGTAAGTGTAAAAGCCATTTCAGATGGTGGCAGCAAGCTGTGCAGACCATTAAGTAAATTATTCATTGCAGTGCGTTATCATGTTTAATTTCACAGCGGTGAATTCTCACATCACTGGCCAGTAAAAATAGCAACGGATGCCAGAAACAACTGTCGTCAGCTCGACAAATGGCTCAGGTACTGGAATCTGGGGCCATTAGAAAGCCGGCAATATTTAATCGTGTCAGCCCAAGCATGTTCCCGAGAATCATCACGTATGATCGGTGAATCCAAGGTCAATTCAGACTGAAAAATTATTTTTAAAGCATTTTTTGGAAAGAGTCTACAATACTTTCATCATCTTAATATAACATATTGCAGTCAGTCGCCCAACCATCAACTAGTACAGTCATCCCCCAGTCATCAACTATTACAGTCAGTCACCCAGTCAACAACTATTAAAGTCAATCAACTAGTCATCAACTATTACAGTCAGTCACCCAGTCATCAATTACTACAGTCAGTCAACTAGTCATCAATTATTACAGTCAGTCACCCAGTCATCAACTATTAGAATCATGGAATCATAGAATGGTTACAACACGGAAGGAGGCCATTTGGCCCATTGAGTCTGCGCCAGCTCTATGCAAGAGCAATCCAGCTAGTCCCACTCCCCTGCCCTTTCCCCGTAGCCCTGCAATTTTTTTCCTTTCAAGTACTTATCCAGTTCCCTTTTGAAGGCCATGATTGAATCTGCCTCTATCACCACCTCAGGCAGAGCATTCCAGATCCTAACCACTCGCTGAGTAAAAAAAGGTTTTTCCTGATGTCACCTTTGGTTCTTTTGCCAATCATCTTAAATCTATGTCCTCTGATCCTTGACCCTTCCGCCAATGGGAACAGTTTCTCTCCATCTACTCTGTCTAGACCCTTCATGATTTTCATGAATACCTCTATCAAATCTCCTTGCAACCGTCTCCGTTCCAAAGAGAACAACCCCAGCTTGTCTAATCTATCCAAGCAACTAAAGTCCCTCATCCCTGGAATCATTCTAGTAAATCTCTTCTACACCCTTTCTAAGGCCTTCACATCTTTCCTGAAGTGCGGTGCCCAGAACTGGACACAATACTCCAGTTGTGGCCGAACCAGTGTTTTATAAAGGTTCATGACTTCCATACTTTTGTACTCTATGCCTCTATTTATAAAGCCTAGGATCCCGTATGCTTTTTTAACCACTTTCTCAAACTGCCTTGCCACCTTCAATGGTTTGTGCACATATACCCCCAGATCTCTCTGTTCCTGTACCCCTTTCACCACTACTCTCTGTTTCCTGTCCCTTAGCCAATTCCGTATCCATATTGCTGCTGCCCCCTTTATTCCATGAGCTGTAACCTTGATGATAAGCCTACCGTGCAGCACTTTATTAAACGCCTTTTGAAAGTCCATATACACCACATCAACTGCATTGCCCTCATCTACCCTCTCTGTTACCTCATCAAAAAACTCTATCAGGTTAGTTAAACACGATTTGCCTTTAACAAATCCATACTGGCTTTCCCTAATCAATCCACCCTCATCCAAGTGACTTTTAATTCTGTCCCGGATTATCGTTTCTAAAAGTTTCCTCACCACTGAGGTTAAACTAACTGGCCTATAGTTGCTGGGTTTACCTTACACCCTTTTTTGAACAAGGGTGTAACATTTGCAATTCTCCAGTCCTCTGGCACCACACCATATCTATGGATGTTTGGAAGATTATGGCCAGTACCTATGCAATTTCCACCCTTACTCCCTCAGCAACCTAGGATGCATGGTCCCCTCCTCTTACAACCCATTTACTGTTTACATGCCTGTAGAAGACTTTTGGATTCTCTTTTATGTTGGCTGCCATTCTATTCTCATATTCTCTTTGCCCCTCTTATTTCCTTTTTCGTTTCCCCTCTGAACTTTCTATATTCTGCCTGGTTCTCACTTGTGTTATCAAACTGACATCTGTCATATGCCCCTTTTTTCCGTTTCATCTTACTCTCTATCTCTTTTGTCATCCAGGGAGCTCCGGCTTTAGTTGCCCTCCCTTTCTGCCTCATGGGAATGTGCCTAGACTGTACCCGAACCATCTCCTCCTTAAAGGCTGTCCACTGTTCAATTACAGTTTGCCTGCCAATCTTTGATTCCAATTTATCCGGGCCAGATCTGTTCTCATCCCATTGAAATTGGCCCTCTTGCAATTGAGTATTTTTACTTTAGAGTGGTCCGTGTCCTTTTCCATAGCTATTCTAAACCTTATGATACAATGATCGCTGCTCCCTAAATGCTCTCCCACTGACACTTGCTCCACTTAGCCCAACTCATTGCCTAGAACCTAGTCCAGCAATGCCTCCTTCCTTGTTGGAAACGTACTGGTTAAGAAAATTATCCTGAACATATTTCAAGAATTCCTCTGTGCCCCTTATATTATTATTGTTATCCTAGTCTATGTTAGGATAGTTGAAGTCCCCAGTTATCACTACACTAAAGCTTTTGCACCACTCTGTAATTTCCCTGCAAATTTGCTCCTCTATATCCTTCCCACTAGCCTATAGAATACATCCAGTAGTGTAATGGCACTCTTTTATTTCTTAACTCTAACCAAATAGATTCTGTCCTTGACCCCTCCAGGACATCCTCTCTCTCCAGTACTGCAATATTCTCCTTAATCAATACTGCCACCTCCTCCTTTCTTTCCTTCCCTATCTTTACTGAACACCTTGTATGCAGGAATACTTAGTACCCAATACTGCCCTTTTTTGAGTCAGTCTTTATTACAGTCAGTCACCCAGTCATCAACTATTACAGTCAGTCAATGAGTCATCAACTATTACAGTCAGTCACCCAGTCATCAACTAGTATTAGATATTAAATGTGAATGGTCGGCTTCTTCATTTTTTCCTGTGTTTTTCTCACCTCCAATGCCGAGTTACAATTCCACGGGGCCAGTGGCTGTACAGTATCTCAGCCAAGAGCCCATTCTTCATGTGTGGGCCTAGACAGCAGAGCCCCAATTTTAACCCTGCCCGCCCGGCAGAAACCTTGTGGGCAGGCAATTAAAATCAGGGCAAGGATGTGATTTTAAGCTGCTGTTTTTATCAGGTGCCCGGGTCATCCGCTTTAAGGCAATGGGGTCCTGATTTAAATATACAGGTCGGGCTCCGATGATGTCATTGGGGTTCGACTGCCATTTTAATCCAAGGCCTCCATGGGGAAGCCATTGTGTCTTCCCCACCAGGTCAACCTGTGGATACAGGACCAGAAGAGGCTCAGAAACACAAGTTTATTTTTAAGTATTTTTGGTTTCCTTGTGGGCCTTTCCTGTCCTCACGCGTTAACCACACACATGCCTTTCCAGGAAGGATCACCAGATTACAAGGAGGCCCTGACCTGTCTCCTCCTTAACCCATTAGACTGTGAAGCACACTATAGCGCTCCCACTGCTGCATCAGCTGAGATCAGCAGTGGGAGCGCCATAGAGATCAAATCTGGAATCCTCCTGTAATGATCCATTCCACACTGGATAGTGTGAATTTAATAGATTTTATATTTAATGGATTCCCACCAGATATGCTGTGTTTAAGTATTTATTTACTCAGTGACATCATTTGACACTGCAATGCCCTGACAGTCGAACTCCAGGACTCAATGCTGCTTTTAACTCATCTGCCACTCCAAAATATTGGTTGTGTGGTAGTCTGAGATAGGGGTTAATGGCTGCTTGCATTTCCTGATGGGTTTTAGCTCATTTCACATGGCTCGAGTTGTCCGAGCAGCCTGTGATTGTCCTTGCACCCTCAGGGCTTGACTCTTGCTTTCCAATAACTGGCCGCTCAGCTCTGCCAGCTCCCCGAGTCCCACAGATCACACCAAATACAAACAAGGCTATTAGATTATGACATTAATCTAACTATGACAGTGGCCTTAGCCGCCCCATCCATCTCCCAGCAGCGCCTGGTTCCTGATGAAGTTAGCAGGGTGTCAGAAGCGCTCACTCCCTGTGTCTTGCACTTTACAAATGGGTTGAAATCAAACAGGAAATTGAAATTTAACACAGACCTTCCCTGACTCTCGGGCGCATCGAGGGGGAAAATCACTCATCGACCTCACGCCTGTCACATTCAGGGGAAGCCGATTTACAAAGACATCAGGAACTTTGCCATTTAACAATTTCACTGCACATTAACAAATGAAGACTTTTAACTCTGTCAGCAATGGTAGGTTTCAACAAAAAAGCCTCCAGGAGGACAATTAGCTACATTTAAGTTTAGACAGTTGCTTCTGTGCCTAATCTGTAAACTGGCGACTAAAGAACTTCAAAACAAATTGAGTCCAATAAATATTTCAGCAGAATTATTTCCAAATCAGAGAATTGATAGTACTGAGTAACACCAAGGGACAGCCTCCTGGCTCTCGCTGAGAGGGTCTCCCGCCTTGACCTAAAGGACCATGAATTTTCAATCTAACCTCACCTGTTCCTCAGTGGCTGCTTGCTGGCTCTTTCTGTAGCATTGGACAACAGGGAGCTCTTCATCCTGGGGGAAGGAAAGACCAGTGGACTCCCAGCATCACCGCACTGATATCACAATTCCCACAACACGAGGCCCATGGACCAAGGAAAGCATATGGGACCTAGGGCATGTGTTTCATTATAATGGACACAAATTAAAATTAGATAGTTAATAAAAATTAATAAATGAGTAGAACGGAGTTAAAAGCCAGTGAGAACGGGTCGGGTATCAGAAGGTGATCAGCACCCAGAGAGCTGTACCCCAGAAAGAAGTGAGCGTTTTCAGCAGATCAGGAAAGGAGAAAATTAGTTAGAAAAAACAGGCAGCAATAAAATCTTCACTGACGTTTGCCTAATGTGTATAAACAGTATAAAAAATAAGTCTCACCATCAGGAATCTCTTAAAAAATTAAACAGTCACAAAGAATTATCCTTTCCTTTTAAGAATGGGGGGGGGGGGATGGGGTGGGCAGAGCTCTGATGATTTCCATTTTTGAAAGCTATATTTGTTTTGTTTTAACAGTGCATGAACTGATGAAATTGTAGCAGCTGACTTGAGTTACTGAGCCTGACAGTACGAGGGAGGTGAGGGAAATGGTCCATAACTGAAAGTACTTCTGCAATCTTGTCATCTAGATTGTGCGTGTTAAATCGAGCTTTCTCATACTGTCAGGCTCTGTAACTCCTCCCAGGCAGTCCTTCTGTTGATGTCATCAGAACTCACTGCAACAAAATAGGGTGAATCCGTATTTTATGTCACATGGTTTTGAAATAGCTAAAGTTAAAATGGAAGCTGACTTGAAATGAAAATTGGGACCAGTTGTCTATAGTGGCAGTGTCCAAGACACAGCCCATAAATCAAATCCAGCCATGAGCTCCCATTATCCAGCCTCTGAAGCCCTGGACCAGTTATTTCCTATTTGTGAACTTGTTGCTTAAGTTTCTTCTCCTACTGATTGCAGCTCAACTTTGCTGATCTGGAGGATTGAGAAAAAACGCTGCCTCATTGGTGCATTCAAACTAATGAACCAAACAGGCAATTTGACTGTATGAGGCTCTGATATTTCATGTATGGGGGATGATTTTTGGTGTGTGGTATCCTGATATTTTTTATATATGCATGTCAATGGGAAACTGTGCACATTGAGTTGCTAACTTTTACAAACCCTGTGCAGTTTGGATTCATTTAGAATGCTTCTTCAATAAATATGAAAATGTTTATTAGAAAAGAAAGTCATTATGTTGGACATGGTATTTACTCATGATTCTGCCCAATCCCAATTGTAAGCAACACTCTTTATAGCTGTGTTACATGGATCCAGCTTGCTATTCCAAAAGCTTTAGATCCCCTGGTACACAAAACCAAACTAGGTTGATTGACCTGTAAATTAGTCAAGATATAATTCCAGGTGCAAATTGAAATGTATATGGTGACGGTATTACAGGTAGTAAGAACCCAGACTTCCTATGAGCACCCACTCATTAGTTCTGTGCAATAATTCCTATCATTATACCTTTAATCATAGATGATTGACAGCTCTGATTTCAAAGGGCTTTGGGCAGGGAATTTTCCCATAGTTTTCATTTCAATCAGGAAATCACTTCCATGGATTAAACTGATAAACATATCAGCCAAGTACATCATATCTGGAAAGTCTACGAAGAGACAAACCTGACTGTTTCTTCCAACAGTCTTGTTGCTTATGAAACTTTATAAGAAATATGTTATAAAGGGGCATTTTAATCCCTTGTGAACTACTTCTAATTTCAGTGTTCTATGCACTGTGTTAATTCAGTATCTGGCTGAAGGTTTGGCTTCAGTGTATTAATTAACTTGGAAATAAATCTCTTTCACATTGTTAACCTGTACACATTGGCCTGATGGCTTTGTAATTTCTACTCTTTGGGAGAGAAAGGAGAAAGTAGTGACCATCTTACCTGATCTCTAGTGACCTATACATCACAATTGGAGGTTAATTATTAAACCTGGGCATGCTAACCCATTCACAATACATATAATGGCACAGGTTGAAGATCATATGCTTAGGGAAACTGCCTTTTTGCTGGGAACACAAGATAAAATGTTGGAAAAAAGCCTGAAGCATTACATTCACCTTGAGCAAAGCAATTTTAAATCACCAGAAATAGACAAACCAATATTAGTCAAAATTCTTGTTGGATTTTACTCAGCTGGCTCCTTCAATTTTATTACTACCTCATGCTATTTACAAGATTATAATCCAGTAAAAGAGATTTCAGTAAAATGCTCCTTTCTTGTGAGCTACTTTTGTTCCTGTCACATGATTTTAAGAAAAGCTGCTGATGGCTTATTATACAAAATCCCTGTCACAATACAGTATTCACTACTGATAGGGCGACAATCCCAGCAAGGAAAGGCTAGACTGTAGGAAGGAATGTTCTTAATCCCCTATAATAATCGTCACTGGGTCAAAATCCTGGAACTCCCTACCTAACAGCACTGTGGGAGAACCTTCACCACACGGACTGCAGCGGTTCAAGAAGGCGGCTCACCACCACCTTCTCAAGGGCGATTAGGGATGGGCAATAAATGCCGGCCTCGCCAGCGATGCCCACATCCCATGAATGAGTAAAAAAAAATATTAGATTCAGAATTTTCCATTATTTAAATGTCTGGGCTTTGTGTTCAAGCCGTGACATTTACCTGAGTTTAGATCGCATTCAGGAAATAGGAGGGCTTTGGTCCTACAATTTATGATGTCATCACAACTTCTTAACAGTGTTGCAGCTTTCAAACACACTCCTGGCCATCTGTTACTCTGCAAGTAACTCCCTTATTGGTTACTGTACTTATAGTAAGCTACATACACCCATGAGACTCTTACTTTAATTTTTTTGTTACTATGACCCAGCAATAAAAGAATAGACCTGAGCCTATATATCAATAAAGCCCAATTGAGGGCAATCATGATAAACAAATCTCAACGGAAGTTTAAAGAAACAGGCAGAGATTAGGTTGTGCCATAATAATCTTTAATATAGGGATCAATGTTAAACCACGTGATTACATGACAGTCAGCATTTGAAGGGACGTTGGAAGGATCCGGTGTGTTTGAATTTAAAAGCTTAAATTTAAAATGTTAAATAAAAAGTGAAATAGTGCAAATGCTGTCCACAAATCTGGCCCTGCCGTCCCTGTTGCTCTGAATTTAAACTCCCCCCCTCTTATTTCAACTCTGACCACCCCATTTTTGTCCTTCAGGTACTTTTCCCATCAGGTTTAACAAAAGCTTCAGGAACAATGGGGTAAATTTTAACCCCAGGAACGGGTGGGTTGGGGGCAGGTGGGAAGGTAAAAATTATAAAAAAACTAAAACCTGACCCCAACCCGCCCATTTCCGGTTTTAATAGAGGCGGGTCAAGGAGCGGACGACCAATCTGCTCTCAGGAGGCCGGTCAGTCAGTAAAATCTTCTAAGGAGGCTGTGGGCCTCCATTTTAACAGCATTTTTATTTTTAACTCCTGGCGGCCGGTATTCCCAGGCCTCCTGCTTCACGCCACGTAAGAGGAGGTGAGAAGGCCCGGATTAACAGGTAAGTGCCGTTATTGCACTGCTTGTGGGCCAGGAGGAGCAGGAATGCTTCCTCCATGCCCAACAAGCTTACCTGCTGCGATCCAACACACGCGATCGGCCGTCCCCTCCCCCCCCACAACGATCTCCGACCCTCCCACGAGCTCCGACTCCCCCCGATGCCCAAGCCCCCATGACTGAGCCCCTGATGACTGACCCCTCCCCATGACCGCCGACCCCGATGACTCCCCCTGATGACTGCTGACCCCCCATGTCCGACCCCTCCGATGACCGACCCCCCTGATGTCTGACCCCCCTCCCCAATCACCAACCTCCTCCCCCCAGTCTAAGACTGACCTGCTGGCATCCGTTCCCTGGCTACTCTCCCTGGCTGGCTGGCAGGCGGGAGACCTACTGAAAAAAGTGGAAAGACATCCTTACATCAAAATCATAAGGACGTCTGGGAAACCCGTACTTCTGGGTTTCCTGTCTGGAACGCTCCCCCTCAAGCGCTCTCTTTCCATCTTGACGTTAGAATTTATCCCAATATCTCAGACCTCTGATCTGAACATTGACTTTAGGAATTTCAGACCTGAGCTATATCCTCTATTGTTTTTACAGCAGGGGTTGCTGATGGTGTGAGGTGTTTCTGTCTGCAGGGTTGGCATTTTGTGTGTAGATGATTTGTGAGAACACAGTTCTGGTAATCAAATGTACACTCAAGGTGTGGGGCGATTTTTTTTTCCCTTTTTAGAAATGGCTGATATACCATGTGTCTCCAGCATTTTCATTTTCATTTCAGATCTCCTGCATCTGCGGGGTTTTTAATCTCTCTCCCGTGTTCTTTCACCATCTTAACTATTTACACGTTCTTCTTTCAATGTGTTTCTATTATCTCACTGAGATGATCTTTTATGTGATCTAACAATTTTCTATTAAGCAGTTTGAAAATCATTCGACCCACACATTTTTCTGTCATTGGAGTATCTGTTGTTTCTCCCTCCTCTTATGTGGAGTGATTAGAGAAGCTCTCCTTAGAGCAGAGAAAGTTAAAAGAAGATTTGATGGAGGTATTCAAAAATTATGAGGGATTTTGATAGAGTAAATAAAGAGAAACTGTTTCCACTGGCAGGCAGGTCGGTAACCAGAGGACACAGATTTAAGATAATTGGCAAAAGAACCAGAGAGGAGATGAGGAGAAGTTTTGTTCCGCAGTGAGTTGCTATGATCTGGAAAACACTGCCTGAAAGGGTGGTGGAAGCAGATTCAATAGTAACTTTCAAAAGATAATTGGATATATACTTGAAAAAAAAGATTGCAGGCCTATGGGGAAAGAGCAGGGGAATGGGACTAATTGGATAGCTCTTTCAAAGAGCTGGCACAGGCACGATGGATCGAATGGCCTCCTGTGCTGTAAGATTCTATGATTCTATGATTTTATTCCCTAATCCTACTAAAATGCTTTTTTGTCTTTCAGTTTCCAGTTCTGATTAAAGGCTGTACCTGAAATATAAACCTGTCTTTTCTCTTTACAGATGCTGTTGTGTATTTTCAGCATTTTCTGTTTCGATTAGAAAGTTAAAGTTACAGTATTGATGAGCTACCAGTAAATGTTACGAGTATCTTTGTTGAATACTGTACCACTTGACATTTAAAATGCCCCAGTAAAGTTATCCAGTGTCTGCAGACCATTGTTAGACCAATTTTACCTCCATTTTGATTTCTTGAATCAATATCGAACTTGATTTCAAGTTTTAGAATTGCAGATTTAATAGTGATCTGGACAAATAAAATAAAATAATTTCAACAACAACTTGCATTTATATAGCACCTTTAACGTAATAAAACAGGAGCATTGTCAAGCAAAATTTAACACCGAGCCACATAAAGAGACTTTAGGACAGGTGACCAAAAGCTCGGTCAAAAGGGTAGATTTCAAGGAGCGTCTTAAAGGAGGAGAGAGAGGGAGAGAGGCGGAGAGGTTTAGGGAGGGAATTCCAGAGCTTAGGGCCTAGGCAGCTGAAGGCATGGCCACCAATGGTGGAGCAATTAAAACCGGAGGTGCGCAAAAGGCAAGAATTGGAGGAGCGCAGATATCTCGGAGGGTTGCTGGGCTGGAGGAGGTTAGGAAGGGGCGAGGCCGTGGAGGGATTTGAAAAAACGGATAAGAGTTTTAAAATCACTGTCGGACCGGGAGCCAATATAGGTCAGCGAGCACAGAGTTGATGAATGAACAGGACTTGGTGCGTTAGGATGTGGGCAACAGAGTTTTGGATGAGCTCAAGTAGAAAATAATCAGGGTTGAATGGAGCTTTGTAACTGTGTATCATTATTGTCGTGCTGTGATACTTCTTAAAAATGTTTGTCAGATTGTTGGGTGGCTGAACAACTAAAGTAGCTCCCCAGGGTTGTCTCTGACCCTTGAACTCATCTGTTTCTGCATTCTGAACTGGGCTGCTTTATAAAGCACTTTGTGCAAGTGTGTCGTTTGGTCACCGAGGCAAAGGGGGATGGGGGGGGGGGGTTGCAAAGAAGGAATGTGGAGGAGGGAATAATTAACATCATCCATTTGACCCACTTGATTCCCATCTTCTGCCACCAAATCAAAGTGACAGAAATCAATGACCCAGGCCATTCCTCCCCTTAACCCCCTTCCCCAATAGAAGAGGTTGTGTGATGAGAAGAGGCCCCAGAAAAGAAAAAACAAGGGAAAAGAAAAATATTTACATTAAAAAAAATTATCATGCTTTTTAAAATATTCAATCAATTAATACCAGTTCAGCTAATCCCATCTTTTTAACTGATTATTACTAGTCTCTGGTTTTTCAGATCACTATGTGACATTTCACAGTTACCTGGTAAGTCCAAGGAGAGTTTTAAAGTGGTGAAATGGCCTTGGAAGTGCTTTATATTTCACAGTGTGCGTGCTGCACTGTTCTGTGTCTTGTGTCCCACATATAGTGAAGGAGCCGGTGTTTGTGCTTGACAGTGCAGTGCCTGTTATAGATGAGGCCAGTCTGTATCATTCTACGAAATTCTGCAATAAAAGAGGCGAAATGTCCTACCATCCATCTCCACGAAGTCCAATTATTTTCTACTTATAAATCATTACAACTCATTACTCCCCTCTTTTTGCTGACTCGCTGGGTAGGGTGCAATGTAAAATCTCTTTGCTTTTCTCACTTGTAATCTCTTTGCTAAACAGTTATCTTATCGTCTTACAGTAGCTATATTTTTACTCCTTTCCCTGACAGCTAGTAAGAGTCCTAAATAAAATATGTTTGGACTGACTCCATCCAGTCCCCTGTGGACGCAAGTCCATAGCACAAAACTGCCTATAATTCTGCACTGATCGAGCAATCTCAAAGAGACAGGCAATATAGATGGAGGGCATGGGAAATGGAAATGTCACATTGGTGTGGTGGAAGAAGGCAGCTGCTCCTGTGAAGTTTGGTTTGAAATTCACTGTCACTGTAATATAAGAGGGGGCTCAGCTTTGTATCTGCCGTGCGTTATACAGTACCCGAGTTCAGAGTCCTTCACACTGTCTGAATACAAAGTGCAGCAGCATTGTGTTTCCTGGTACCATCATCCCTCACCTTTAAGACCATGTATACAAATTTGTATCAGTATATACCCAGATCCTTCTGATTGTAAATGAAACATTTTGCTTCAAGTTTACAATCCCATTTAACCCTTCGACTGGCAAATGACGATGGTTCCAATTGTTTCTTATGCAAGAACAAGATTTTTGATACTCTTAATCAAATATAAAAAAAATAGATGAATGTCACTGGAGCTTCAATTCACCTGTAAAATATATATTATATTTTTCTTTGCCAGTTTTCTCCCCTCCTCCTCTCCTGAAGACGTTTCATTCTTGCTGGGCTACGGGTCTATGCGCACCATTCGCCCTCTGGCATGTTAACCAAGCAGCTATTTTTCCTGCGTGAGCCCAGACAGGGAGTGTCAGCAGGCTATTCAACTATGAGAGGTATCATGGCCAAACTCGATCTTGTACTCACCTCACGTTCACAACCCCTTTCGGTGTTAATACATTAAATACGATGTTTAATACATTAAATGTGATGTTTAATACAATAATGTTGCTACATGAATGCAAGTTCTGGTTTGTATGACTCTGCTATGCTATCATTATCCGTATATCAGAGCAATGAAACTGCTACATTAAATAGTATACTGCAATATAATTAATACTGGAGTTACAAACAGTGTGTAATCTTTCTGTGCTGTACTCAGTTCAACTGAGCTTTAGAAGCATCACAAGTGATCTCCACCGTTCTACCTAATAGCTACAAAGGACATAGCTCTGTAGAGTATAATATTAGATATAGTGTAGAGTGAACAAGACACTGTGATACAAGAGAAAGACTAGCTTCACAATTTATACAGTATGAAGGACTGCTCTATTTTGTTTAATTACATTATAATACACCAGTGTTAACAATCCAGTATCACTGTATATTACAAACAAAAGATAATTTAGAAGCTGGATTTACTTCATGTCTCTCAGTGTGAAAGAAAGGACAAAAGCACAAATAGAAAGATTCCATTCTGTTTTCAAATGCACAATTGAAAAATTATTACTCAGACTAAACTACTGACCCCTCCTGATTCAGGAGTACCAAAGGACAAATTGGATTTCTAAATATAGAGTTGGTATAAACAGATTAAGAAACAAATAAGTCAATAGGGGGACAGATTACGCTTGACTGTATTCACAGTCCTAAGTCACACATGGTCATCACACCATCTGTGGCTGCTACATTTCCACTAAATGGCAGCAATTACTTTTAAAGAGCAATCTAGTATAACTGTTCGAATGACTGTAATGCCAGGCTGAACACAATCACAGTGCAGTCAGCACAGTTACCAAAAAAGGCATTTTTCTGGTGTGTGTAATATTGCATGTGAAATATGGGTTTCATTTTATTGCTGCAGATATACCAAGTAGAGCAGCATGAGCAAGATGTGAGAGAGATCCTCTGTTGACAGGCCACACTGGGAGATCTCAATAGTCCACATTACAGTAAAACAGGTCAGCACCATAGGTTCAATGTAATGACATTGCTGACAAATCTCGTTGGTGGAGAAGGCTCAAGTTGAATGTGGAGCATTTGGAGATTTAATATCATCTGTGGAACTTAGTCTGTTGAAAATGTATATTTACTACGTTCTCACAAGTTTGATTTTAATTCATTATCCAAAGAGTGTGCTCTTCAAGTTCTTAAAAGAAATGCTCCCTGGGGGTAAAGAACAAGCTGTATGGAGAGAATCTCCAGATAAGGGATTTTGTTTAAAATCATTTTTTTTAAGGTATTAAAATGGCACATCCACCGTTGACTCATTCCATTCATTTGAACACTCCTCCAAGACTCAGAAACAGGGTCAATCACAGCAATGAGCCTTTTGCATCTGTACCTATACAATAATGGCACCAGGAAGATGAGAATCAGGCATTAGGGAGGTCAGACCACCCATCTATAGCTCAGCAGTACTGGCTGAGTATCAAGATGGCAGGACTTGTTCATTTTCAATATTGTTTTCTTTTTAATGAAATTAATTTATAAACATTTCTTTAAATAAATTCTCAGTCATGGAATTGCTTTATTTACAATTGGAGAGTTAATCACCGAATCTTAGTGGGACAGCTCCCATTAAAGAAACATTGCATTTCTTCAGCTCCTGATAAGTGAATACAATTTTGTGGCAAACAGTTTCTCCACTTAACAAGAAGTGACTGTATTTCTTTAATACATGGACCCCAGGGTCTGTTCTTGCCCTTTGACTCCTCTTGCCTGACAGATTAAACACACAAAAGGACATTCCCATTAAACCATTATTCCAGAATATGTCCATCGGATGTAATTTTTCAATTTTAAAATGTTAATGATTGCAGCTCAGGTACATCGCTTTCTCCAAATAACCTGTCTCTTTGATAAATAACATCAGTTATATTAGTGAAGACAAACAAATAGACTTTCCCAAGCACTGAAAAACACTGGAAAAAGCATGCATCATAAACTGCACTGAAATCTTTTACTATAAGGTCACCCTTTATACAAAGCTGAGCCCACTCTATAAACTAGAAAAAAGTGATTTTATTATGATGCAATGTCAAGTGTAAATTTCTATTCAAAGCTGGTCCAAAGGGATCAATAAATGTTTATAGGCGAGAGAAACTGAGAGGCTCCTACCCTCCGACATTCTCCTCAGCTCTAGCATTTCTAGAGAATGAAGCTGCTGCCTGTAAAGATGCAACATTTTACTTGCTACCAGTTAGACTCTAGTTGAAAAGGACAACCTTTTCAAAGCAGCTTGGAAGGACAACAAAGTTCCTACAATTGAACTTGTGTTTCATAAAGATATGGAAACCAATTGATATTAGAAGAACGGTCATGTTCGTGGAGTCTTTCTCAATTCACGTACTTTTCCTGAGCACTTTTGAGCTCATCCAAAACTCTGCAGCTCGTATCCTAACTTGCACCACGTCCTGCTTACCTATCACCCCTGTGCTCACTGACCTACATTGGTTCCCGGTCCAGGAACGCCTTGATTTTAAAATTCTCATCCTTGTTTTCTTAGGCCTCGCCCCTTCCTATCTCTGTAACCTCCTCCAGCCTTACAACCCTCTGAGATCTTTGCACTCCTCCAATTCTTGCCTCTTACTCATCCTCAATTTTAATTGCTCCATCATTGGTGGCCGTGCCTTCAGCTGCCTAGGCCCTAAGCTCTGGAATTTCCTCCCTAAACCTCTACACCTCTCTCTCCTCCATTAAGACGGTTCTTTGGTTTGTGGTCACCTAATATCTCTTTATGTGGCTCGGTGTCAAATTTTGTTTGATAACGCATCTGTGAAGTGCCTTGGGACGCTTAACTATGTTAAAGGTACCATATAAATGCAAGTTGTTGTTGTTGTAATGTAAGAATACACTGGTGAAGTTGTGTTGACTGCAGTTTGCTGCAGGTATCTGGAGGCAGAAATCTTTCAGTTCTTTTGTTGGGGCTCACGGAGTTACCTGGATGCAGTAACCCCTCAGTTTTGCTGCTAAGATTCACTAGCTATATGGCTAATGCTGTCTGGAGTAAGGAGCTTCCCTGCTATACTGTTCATTGGGGTCTAATTGCTGATAGGCTTCATTCTCGGCAAGCTGCAAACGGTACTTGAGAACTGGTTTTACTGCTGTTTGTTGGTTAGATTCACTGGTTGATGGTAACTAAGGCCACTGATGCTGTGGAACCTTCGAGTGAAGATTCATTGGTAGCGGCTGCTTTGCAAAGCTAAAATAGAAACTTTTTGCACCTCAGTCATACTGGATATCTCAAATCAGAATGGCTCTAAAATTGACCAAAATTCAGTTCCCACTGTGGAGTATAACCATTACTCAAACTCTTTCAGAACTTTGGAAATCCAGAGCAAAAGAGAACCTCATTCCTCCCTGTCCCATTTACTCTAAGACCAGTTGCAGTGTATCAGTAATCCAGATTCTCCTCTGAATTGTGCTCGAAGCACATTGTGGTTTGGCGTAAGTGACTTCAACACATAAATTAACACGAAGACCATCACCCACGTGTACACAGACTAGTATAGCTAGTAAAGGAAGAATTTTGCTTCTGGTAAAGCCAGGGCCAAATTGAAACTGAATTAGAACTAAAAGTAGAAGAAAGAACTTGCATTTATATTGCACCCTCAGGGCTTCCCAAAGCATTTCACAGTCAATGAAGTACTTTTGAAGTAGAGTCACTGTTGTTTTGTAGGCAATTTGCACACAACAAGGTCCCACAAAAAGCAGTGCGATAAGTTATTAGTTAATCTATTTTAGTGGTGTTGGTTGAGAGATAAATATTGGCCAGAACACTGGGCAAACTCCCCGACTATTCTTCGAATTTTGCCACGGGATATTTTACATCCACTTGAACAGGTAGATAAGGCTTCGGTTTAACATCTCATTCAAAAGATGGCACCTCCAACAATACAGCACTCCCTCAGTACTCCCTCTGCCTAGATTATATACTCAAATCCTGGAGAGAGCATGGCTCTCCAACCTCTGACTCAAAGGAAAGAGCGCTACAACGGAGCCAAGCTGACACAGCCTTATCTGCACCATGTCCTTTCACTATATGGTAGTACAGCTAGTGGGATATTAGGTGCATTAATAAGGACTCCCTGACTACGGCAGCTAAGGCCTGGATGCATGAATCTCTCCGTTGTATTGGCAAGATTCACACGTTGCTGGATATATACCTGTCTGTAACTTGTACTGATACAGTTTAATAGTTAGTTTTTCAATGTCTCCCAGATCAGCCTTTCTGTTCTCTGGCTGATTTTGTGATAATATCAATTCAGAAATGTATGAATGGCAAATTCTGAAAGAAAATATCACTTTAAATGTATGACTTATAAATATGAAAAATAATGCTCCTTTTAGTTATGGTACAACATTCAGTCATGCTGCAATATAATATAGTCATTTGACTAGCCGAATAATGTACTGCATTTTCAAACTTATTGGGGATTCCTTCACACTACTGACCATGTCGCACCAGACATCAAGTGAACATGGAAGTAAGGGCAGTGTGCACAACACAACCAGATTGAAAAATGTTACTTGCAAAAATAACTTGCAGTAACTGTTTTAAGTTGGTATGATTTAATAGCAATAAAGGACTCCTGCATGTACTCTACCCGGAGACAAGTGGTGGATTCACCCAACTGCCTGGCCTCACTTAACTGTTGGGCATTCACTACTGGGTTCGATTAAAGTGCCATTATCATTTAATGGGAGTTTCCTGAAATAGCCGTGAAACTTCATTCTGACTGGTGAGCTTGTGCTGATACATATGGTATAATTTGTTATCCTGTGAATATTATCAATGCAGCTCTTACAATTTAATCCTAGATTTTAGCTTTAACTGCACTGAAAAAAAATCCAGCGTTTGTAACAGCGAATGCAAGTTGTCGTACTGACTGCTTCTGTGCACATGACTTTACCAGGCAACAACTCTTCTTTAAAGATCTTTTGTGTTTTTATAAAATACAAGTGGAATGAGTTCAAACAATGGCAAAAAGAAAACTCAATCAAAACCAAGTCAAAAGAGCTTCCTTTTTTATGGCAAGTAAATTGCACAACACATGAATACAATAACTTTACATGCATTATTTGCTCATTTTTATTCAGTGATCAGCTAGCTTCTGTAAGGGAATAGGGTCCTCTATTAAACCAAGGTAAATAAAGAAATGTTGTGTATATAGTTCTAACATGGCTGAAGTGACCATAAAATGCAGGGAATAAGTCACACCTTCACTTAGGATTTTATAGCCTGTAAGCTTGGGGCGGGAGGTGGGGGAGAAGGGGCGGGGGTGCAACTTATACACTGATCATGTGTTAACTGGTGTTTGCTGTAAAGGTTGGACCGGTACAACTACTGGGTCAAATTTTAAAGTAGTATAATTATTATAAAGGATACCATGGGACCTGATCAAATTTAAACAAGTGTTTATTAGAAAAACCTTCACCTTATCTATGGTTCACCTTATCGATATGATACCAAAAGTTGATTGGTTAGAGTAAACTTCCTGCCATCACCAAACTTAACCAGGTTTGTTATAATGAAATTAACTATTTTAGCACTCAAAGTCCTTGGCAATTTATAGCAATGAATGAAATCTTCGTCACTACACCCCTCCATTTATTCTTGGACCGCATTAGCCGATTTTCTTTTGGCACTTTCCTGCACAAAATCTTTTTCATCTGTTTGACATTTAATGACAAGAAATTCAATGCAATTATCAATAAAGCAACAAAACAGCATCATTCCTAAAGTGACCCAATGTTTTAAACCACCTGAACAATACCTGGTATTTAGTGTCACATTGTGTTTCTGCTGAATCCCTGCTGGTCCTGATGGGGTTAATGCTTTATTCGTAGCAACGTATTACAAACATATACACTTCAGAACAGCTCAGATAAAAGTAATCTGATCCATCTACAGATTTTTGTCATTCATTTCTGTGACACTAGATAACAAGCTGTTTTATTAATAAACATATTTGTTTAGCTGCAAATGTCCCTGTAATCTAAGGTGACTCAGTGCCTCTTGGTCCATTAATCATATCTTAACCCTTTGAATGCTGAGACGCCTTTCCGATCCCTAAATGCTTTCCTTTTAGTTTCTGCAGGATTCCCTCCCACCCCCCCACTCCCCTCATTTTCTATGGGAAATAGACAACCTATTTTATGCTTTTTCTTACTGTTCCCTTTTTCCCATATACCATTCCCTGGTGAAGACTTGCTTCCGGGCCTCAGTGCCACTCCAACTGTCCAACGGTCTCCATGCTCCCTGTCAGTAGTACCTGATGTTCCTTTTGAATGCTGGAGCCAAGGTCAGGAACACACTGTGTGAGGGAACGACAAGCACGGATGCACACCCTCCTGATCCACGGCACAACGTGCTGGAGCACTAAAGCACTGAACCACCCGCACTGCTTCACTTTTCCTCAACTCACATCATTCTCAAAATAAACTAATAAAAATTTCAATCTTGATTTCACTGCAGAAATGTTAGTACGGTTTGCAAGGAATTAATGGCTCCTAGTTACAGGTCAACGACTCAGCATATTTTAAAATGAGGATAAGCTGAGGGGCCTTTTATCCCAGTGGTCGAATATCTTGGTGTGCCTTGGATTTTCCCACTTAGCGGTCAAACTGTCAGTTATTAAATAAAGTTTGCTTTGCAAAAAATTTACTGTATTGCTTTATTGTTTTGTTCCTCTTAAAGGGGTGATGTCTTCAAAGTAAAACATCTTTCACATTGCTTTATTATAGAGAGGAGAGAGCCAACAATACGAATTGTGCCACAATAGGATCACTTAGATGGTGCACAGGTTTTTTGAAACTAATACCAACAAGAATCCAAAATATAAATAAATTAAATAAAAACCAAAGGACAGTGCTCCAGCAGCCCCAGAAATGTCCTCTGACCAAACATCCTCTAAAGGCCAATGCAGCCTCACCACAGCTGAGTTTTTGGAGCTGTTTAATTGGTTGTTTCAGAAACTAAGTCCACCTCAGGACCCCCATTGCTGCTACAACAACCTCTTCCAAGGTAGTGATTTAAAAGACTTTCACGCCATATACTGCACCATTTTCTTTCCTTCTCCTCACCTCTTCTGTTGACTCCTGCTGAGATACATTTCCAAGGGCACTGGCAACCTGCCAGTACCTCACCCAAATAGCTATTCTTCATGTATGAACTTGAATAGTGAATTTTGGGAAGGCTATTCAACTGGGGGAGGGCTGATCCCGAATCTGTCATTACCCAATGTCCACATGCACACACTTTCCTAAGGGATCACTGCATACTAAGGAGGAGAAAGAATACAATGCTGAGCACAGTTATGGCACTGCCATTGCCATCCTGGGTGAGATCAGCTAATTCAGCACAGAACAGTAAAGGAATCTGGGAGCATCCTGGTCTGTATAACTGAATGTCACATGGAGGCTGCATTTAGCAAGTGAGGCATTCAGGGGAAACCAAATAGCACCATTTTTGATCCAGTTAGGAATGCTGGAAATGAGACAAAGTCTTTTGACTGGAATTGTAACCTTGTTCTTAAGAGGAACTGAAGGGTGGAGGATAACAGCATTTAAAGAGGAACAATGACAAGCCCTGCCTAGTGCTGATCATCATAGCTTTTATGATTCACTTTTCATATTGGCAAAGAGCACGCTGTCCCTGAAATCATTATCTTCTCTTTACACGATTTCTATTTCGGCATGTTGCTTAGCTCAGAGCTTTCTGTCAGATGTAGAAAAATAAGGAGCTGCTTTGGCCCTTTTATTTTTTTCTGTTTGTGTGCAGGGCAGGTTTCTCTCTGTCAGCAGAACCTGGGCCTTCAGATGCTGGGAGGGAAATGGGAGCCGGGCAGATCAATATCTGAAAATTAGAAACTGAGCTGGCTTTAATGTGAAAGACACCACCACCAATGTGGCAACCACTGGGGACAGGCATAACATGATAAATGACAATGGGAAAAGAGAGAGAGAGGGGGAGAGGGAAGGAGGGTGAGGTATTTGAAAAGGAGAAAGAATAAAAGGAGATACAATAAAGGTTGATACTGATCTAACATGTAAAAGCAGTCTTATAAATCACTGCATAAATATTAGCCAATTAACCAGCACTGAATCATAACACAAGAACAGAGGTAGGAAGTTGGTCATGTAACTGCTTCATCCTTTTGTCAAACAAAATAGGAGATCAAAGAATAAAGTTTGAAAAATCCAGATTTCCGACAGCATTGTGACCCTCTCAGCTGGAGCTATGGAGAGGAACAGTCCACCAGGGTTCACTCCTGATCACTCCTCTGTGTCAACATTATGTGGCGACAGGTTCAGGCTCAGCTCTGATTCCTTCTACAGTCAAAAGCCTGCTGATACTTAGGGTTTAAACTCACAAACTAAACACATCCACTTGAGTGAGGTACTGATGGGCTGCTGGTATCTCTGGACCTATGACTCAGTGGGAATGAGTACCTTTAAGGCAGGTGCCAGTGACTGTGGGCCTGCCTGTAGAAGTCAGCACCTTCAGATTAGGTAGCGATAAAGAGGAAGAAAATTGGGATAAAAACAAAAATCCAGAAATTTTAAATATGTTATAGTTTATATATTATGCTCAGACTGAAACACTAAACATGATTGGCTGAAGAATCAACATTTGAATATATATTTATTCACTACTGGCCATTCATTGATAGGAACAGACAGTCGTCTTTAGCGAGTGATATGAGCCAATAATGGAACACAAACTATTGCAAGTGAACATTATACTGGACATTGCATTCATCAGAAAGATTGAAAACATTTCCCATCTTCAAAACAGTGTGGGTTCCTGGTCTATTGCTAGTGGCTGCCTAATACTCTAACCTACCCGAATATAATGATTCACAAAACTATGGCAGCACAATCAAAAGATGCAAGATATTTATTAAGTGGGCAAGTGGAGAAACGGTACATTCTTGGTTATCCAGTTTCCTTTCCCATTCTTCTAATTGTGCATTAGTTGATGATTCAACTCTGACTCGTTTCCATTAACTGAAACATTCCTGACAGCTCTGCCCTCTCTCCCATTCTGTTCCTCATTTGAATGACCTCCTTCAACCATCCAAACCTAACACTCTTTTGCTGATGATTCCACGTTCAATTTCCTTCAGACCATTTGCTCTCAGTATTCACAACTCCACTGCAAGTCCTCTCACACTTCAATGGACGAATCAATACATCTTGATCTCTTACATGTCCTTCAATGAGGCAAGGCAAATCTTGATTCTTTCAGATCCTTCATATCGCTTGCAAATCTAACCAACAGCTTGGACCTCCTACCTTTGATGGCTCCAACTTATTATCTACAACATTCTTAACCTAATTATCCTTTAGCTCCAAGTGGAACTTTCATGTCGCTTCCATTTCAAATGCTAAATCTGTTTCCATAGGGCACAGTTTCCTCTTTTGTGCCAAATATTTTGTTTCTTCTCAACAACTCAATTTTCTATCAAGCCCCCCTTCCCTTTCTATCAAATCCATCCAAGGTTGAATCTTGTTCTCCTACCTGGAGAGACTCTTCCAGCAATCCTTGACAGGATACAAGGAAAAGCTTCTCGTTTGATATGTGACCCTCTCTCATCTCCAGGCTTCAAAATCTTTATCTCAATCATAACTTTTTTTGCCTTTCTCTATTTTGTTGTTAGTACTGAGGTCAGTGTTCCTCTGAACTAGTGTCCTCTGTTCCCACTAGGCTCCAACTTCTCAATCCTATATTGCTCTTCTCCACCCACTAAGTGTGTTAGAGTAAAGATGTGCTGCACAGTCTCCTACTTTAACTCTCCCCCCATCAAAAGGGGCAATTTTAACCCCCTCCCCCAGTACTGACGGGAGTGGGGGGGGGAATTAAATTCTTAAAAATGTGAAATCCGACTCCAACCCACCGTGAACGCACCTACTTCTGGTTTAACCGGGAGGGTTGGGGGGGCAGGTGAGTAACCCACTCACTAGAGGCAGGTCGGTAATTTAAATATGTTAATGAAACTGCCTGAGATTTAATCAGACATTCAGTTTTAACGCTGCGGACCGGGTTTCCCAGGGCTCGGGAAACCCAGCAGCTGAAGGGAGGTGACAACTGCCGGATCCAGCAGGTAAGTGCTTTTCATTGCACTGCTTGTGGGCCAGGAGGAGCAGGAGTGCTTCCCCCCCCCCACCACCGATCCCCCAAGCTAACCTGCAGCAATCGGCCTCCCTCCCCACGATGTGACGACCTCCCCCCCACCGCCCTCCCCTGGCGATCGGCCGACCCCCTCAACCCCCCACGATCTCTCCCCCTCCACAATTTCCCATGGTGATGAGTGATCTCTTCGTCCCCCCACGATCTCCCCCCTACCCGTGGTCTCTCTCCCCCCCTCCACCCGCGATCTCTCCCTCCCTCTTCTCTGATCCCCAGCTGTGGCTTTGTACCATAGGCTTTCCTGCCTGACAGCCAGCCAGCCTCTCAATCTTGTTGGTTGCCAGCCGGAAAATGGAGAAAAAAGATTCAACTGAGGTCCTGCCATTAATGAGCAAGTCCTCTGCGTTTCCCGTATTTCTGGGTTTCCCGGCCGCTACAAGTTGCCCCGATTCCTTCCCGCCTCCCCATAAATATCAGGATGTAAAAGTCTGGACCTCCTTATCTCTCTCAGTTTGGGTTATATTGCAGCTCAGATTATGGAAATGACGTTGTGTGCGCAGTAATGCCTCAGATCACTAGCTCATTGTTATTGTCCTCAACCACAGTCAGTATTTGCTTAACTTATACAGTTTACAAAAACTAAGCACAAATCACTTTTAACCTTAACCATTATTTTAAATTATTTGGTTTCACTGAAAATAATGCAAATGATTCAAAAAATATTTACAATCCCATATTATTATACAAATCCTGTGCTTGCCAACACTGGAAGGGGATACAGTATTGACATTTTTGGACATAAATGTACAGAATAGAGAAATTACCAAGAGAGAGGGTGCCTCAGGGTGATGTAAACACATAACAATAAAACAACACTGATGAAGGTGCAGAGAGAGAGAGAGAGAAACATAGACAGTGTGGAGGAAAGATTAAGAGGGGTCTAACAGGGAGTTATACTCATCCTCTGTATGAGGTAAAAATCGTAACAGAAACTACTAAGACCAAATGAGAAGCTGCAAAGTGTTGCACTCGGCCCACAGATCATGCTGGGAAACTAAAGGAATCATTAGAGCTAGGCTGATCTGGGCAAAAAATAAAATGCAGTCAAACTTGTCTGTTAATCAGCAGCCTCTGGCAGATTAGTAATCAGTTGGATTTCATCTAGACCATAAGCCAATAAAATTACTTTCAACATTTAGCATAAAGATGGAGCAGAAGAGACAGGCAGACAGACGATGGGACAAAGCAGAAAGGCAATTTTGGAAGCTGCAACAAACTTGTTTCATTGTTTGCTGAGATTTTTATTTAATTTTTTTTTAAATGTTCCACCTGACATTTATTCACAACAGTTCTTTGCTGAGTCCTGACTATGTATCTGTTTCCTTGGTGGTCCACTGGATCTTCACTCATTTCCACTGAAGTTCCTTTAGGTCTGAACTTTGTGGTCATGTAATACATGCTGTGAACATGCATCTGAAGATCAGGAAGAGCTATAATGGAGGGGAATGATTGCTTCCCTGCAATGTCGCATCTTAGAAAGATATCAGCTACATTTGATATAAAGATGTCTATATTTTCCTTGTGAGAAATGGGTTGCCAAATGCAGTAACTCCTTTAATTTCATAACATTTGAACTGGAGACTTTGATTCAAATACCAGTAGGATTTACAATTATTTATCTCAATTGAAATAAACAAAGGCATGGCCTCACACTGTAATCCCTTAGTGTAAACATTTATATTTGTTAATCCAATCTGTTATTTCTACACAATATAAGCAGCAGAAGCACTGAAATATGAGAGTCATTTAATTCAGAAATTACCGATACATGTCTTGTCTCATAAAGTGGTGCATTGATAGGATCATATAAAAAGACAGGCCTATATAAAAAGGTAGGGCCATATGAAAAGGTAGGCCAGAAAAAGATCACCAAGTCCGCCTCATCCAGTCAACAATGCAACCTCAGATACCGGTCACCCTCTCCCTAACCATACCATCTCCTGGGAGTGGCAAAAACAAGAGAGAAAAACCTGCAGCCAATGCAGGAAACGCTCTAGGGTAATTTCTCTATGAGTCCCTAAGACACTGAGCAAGATTCAGCAGACCATGGTAGCCCATGACTCGTCATAGTGAAACTAACTGGCAATTTTCCCCTTGTAATTGGAAATTTCCTCTTCGCTCAGGAATTTGTCAAGTTCTCTTTTAAAGGGCTGTAGTGACTCCTTACTCATCACATCTTTCGGAAATCTGTTCCAGAGGGCAATGACCCTAGCAACGTCCTACAATACAGCCTAAAACCCTACTTGCTTTCCCTACAGACACCTCACATTACTTGTGCAACTTCAACAAGTGAGCAACTATTACACACTCGTTTTTAATTTATTACATTTAAAAGATACATCTGCATGATATAAATACTCCTGGAGTTTCCTAAGTTCAAGTGAATGACACTGCATTTGTCCACCTTACAATGACAGGCCACACACTGGCCCATTCACCTAACTTATCTACATCAGCCTGCAATTTATTGATTTGGCCTGAATTACTAACCCAGATGCACATTTCTTGGGTCATGTGTAAATTTAAGTATGGTTCCACTTACATCCTCCTATAAGATGGGATGGGGTCAGCATTGATTGTGGGTGGTTAAATAAGCAGTCTTGTATTAATCTGGTTATCATAATTTATACAAACAATTTAATTTGTGTAATAAAGATTCTGTAATTAATTTATACACTGTAAGAACAAGTCCTCTGAGAAATGATTTGTTGTACTTGATGTCTGTATTCACAAACATGGAGATTTCTGCCCTCTTTTGCAAATTTCCAAATTTGAAAAAGCTTTTGTGAATAATAATAAATCCAAATCCCTAATTTTCTACATATTCTAACCACGAAAGGGACTTCAATACAACAGTCAGTTGTTTCACTTGTAATGGCTGCCACATCTACCCATATAACAAGAGTAACTGCAGAACAGGGTGTTCTGAGAGAGATTTGGTAAGGCACCTTTCTTGGCAATAAAATATTGTTTCAACAAAAGAACCACCCACATTTTTTTTTAAAAACTACTTAAACAGCAGACAGGGCTATTTGGTTTTTATACCACAAAGTCTAAATGATGGAGAAAGGGCCTGAACCACTACCTTTTTATACTTCTCTGATTCATTCCTAGAGGGAACACCTGGGCAGATCTTGTTAAGTCCAAGTACAAAGATTAACCCTTAAAGGGGCTTTACCTACTAGAAAGGGGTGGAAAACTTCCCCTATGTATGTTGCATCTTCACTACTCTCTGGCTTGCTTGATAATCTTGTATTAACACCTTCTACTTCTGCAATTGCCTTAAATTAGAGAATTGCTTACAATCAAATTATCCATCAATGCCCTTCAGCATTTTTAAGACCTGGGTCAGATTGCCCCTGAATTTTATTTTCTCCAGTGAGAACAGAGCTATTTCCATTAGTGTGTCTTTATAACATAGTAATTTGACTCCTTTGCATGTGCTTTAGACAACAATAATTGTTTAAAATCAGAACTAGGTACACCAAAGTAAATGTGTCAGCCTCGTGCAGGCTGATGGGAGTTAAACAGAACCTAAAAATAAAAGGATATAACCAAAGCTGTTGCATTCTGGAGGTAACATTGTGGCTATCAAAGATACAGAAATTTTACCTTTGCCTGAGATTCAGACTTATGAGCACAAGGATATGATTAACAGTACATCAATCTGAAGGTCTCAAAGAACTTGGAGGATTTTTCTTCCTTTATGTGACGGGTTAACATCACATTCTTCTTTTTTGCCAATGACTGGCCTTGTTGTCACAAACAAGAATTACTGTGAGCAGCTACTGGAATTTGAACACTGAGGGTTCAATAGCACAATATGAATATGATTCAATTAGAAAATCATTGTAGAAAATGTTTAATGGTGTTTTTGACCCACGATTGCTATCATAGCAGTATTATTTTCCCTTTGGTTCCTACAGAAGATGCTTTTTGTCATGGGGGTTTCTTCGGCCAGAAGGCAAGAAAGTCTAGTCATGATCTTCTCTGTAATTATTGTTAATGCAACTTAGTGAACAGCTTTTTGGAGTTTGGAGGAGGGGGTAAGTGAACCATCGGTCCAAACGATGCATCCTACCATAGTGAGGATCTCCATTTGCAGCTAGATGATAACTGGATAAACTTACTATTAACCTTGGCAGAAGGGTCGGCAGAGGTGAAGGACCACTAAAGGAAGAACAAGAGGGCGATAGACCAGCAGAGTTAGAAGGAACATTAGCAGAGTCAGAAGAACCAGATGAAACAGGAGGACCAGCAGAATCTGGAGGATATGCAGTGGCAAGAATATTAGCAGAGGCAAAAGAATCAGCAGCAGCAGGAGGACCACCAGTGGCAGGCAGACTTGAGTGACATGCAATCTTGGATTACATATCCATTTTATTGGGAGGCAAATGTTTTAGTATTTGACCTGTTGGAGATACCCTAGAGCATGAACAATTTTGGTCAGCACACCACAGCCTGGAATTGACTGGAAAAAAAGTTTGAGAACAACTCATAAATTAAAGAAAGAAAAGAATGTGAATGAAGTTCTACATAGTAGGTACCAATGTAATTCTATTTTTGTAACTATGCATGGATCCATAACGGACAATAAAACTGACATTGTTTGTAGAAAATGGTCAATAAATAAATACTCACGTCTACAAATATTTCCACATCAGAAATTACACTTCCTATGAGTTTAACACTGGCATTGTATTCAGCTCATCTTGTGATTACTTCCCCATGCATTTCTCCATTAACCTTCGCCTAACGGCTCCCCTAACCTCAGTAATTGTAAATGTTGTTAAGTCTAGTTTGCATTCATTTAGTCTAATGATTTCTCCTGGCTGGGGTCTGTTGGTGGGGGTAGGTTGGGGCTGGCTGGAAAGCACCATCATTAGGTATTGTACAGATTTAAGTGGTTGAGTGTTTAACCCCTCGCTGTCTTGTTGATGGCAGTCACCGCTGAGAGTTTGTGTGCTTAATCCCAGCGGGATGATGTCTGGAGACATTGGCGTCCAAAGAAGAAGTAACACATCACGGGGGCTTCTGCTTTTGTAAATGATGCATTCTGTCGAACTCATTAAAATTGCCAGCAAGACTTTTTTTTTAACAATTCTGTATTCACTTCTTATCATTCCCACGTTGCGAGTGAAGATTATTATATGAAACAGGCTATGGTATTATACAGGCTTAGCAATCATTACAGAAGCAGAACTAGAAATAAATTTAAGAAGATAAACTATAAGGCTAATTGATGCTATGCTCGGTAGCTGAGCCAAGATGTTGGAGCATGTATTAATCTATGGAAAATTTGTAACTCGCCCTATATCATCTCTCCGGGTCTTTCAGCATCCAGCAGGGTCAAATCTGGGAGATACCTGTCCTTGTTACAATTGCCTCTAGGAGCAGTGATCTGGAAAATTCTGGATAGGTTCCTGACAGTTTTTCAGAAATTAGCAGTTTCTAAGTCCATGCTCATTTGTAACATTTTAATTCAATGACCAGTCCATCTTAATGCTGAAAAAAAAACATTAGCTAGGAGAAAAAAATGAATGAAGAAAATTTACAGAGATTATCAATTTAGTACACCTGGTGTCTGATAACAAACATTAAAATAACAAATAGATTGATCTAAATCAATCTGAAGGTAAATGGAATATATTATAATGTCTCAAATTTTTAAAAAAATGTTGTCTGAGACAACATTAAAAAAAATCAATAAAAAAGGGTCTATTTTCCCATCAAGCCCCCTATTTCCAGAAGACCACGTATATTGTGAACAGTGCTGGAATCTGGCGAACTTATCTGGGAAGGAAATTGCCAAAATATATCTGTGAGCTTTCTCCCTGACCTACAAAACTCCAACATATCAATGCAACATTACCATCTGCATGATTCAGTCTTAACTGCTTGAATTGCACAGCTGAAACTCCACGGTCTGATACAGAAGGTCCATACATCTTTATAACCTTCAGTCCCATTCTACATAGACCCAGACTACATAAGGGAGATAATCAACAAAAATCAACAGTTTTTGAAGGGGATGACATGCACATTTACCTTTTTTCCAAATCTCCAGGCTATAGGCTCATTTGAGACTTGACAAGTTTGTACTCATGTCCTCTAGTTCTGAGATCACAGTTTAAATTAAATGATCTATTTACATCTACATAACTTTTGCCTTTCAGCATTTTAAAAACCTTGATAATGTCCACTCTCAATCTTTCTGTGATAAATATAGCCTAGAAATGATTGTTACCAATATCAGCGGACAAAAGCTAAACATGTTCACACAACATTTTAACTGAGGCATTAACTCATTAAACCTCCATTCAAACAGAGAGGGGAATGTCATTAAATGTGATAAATATTTATAGGCTAATCTCAGCAAATGTAGACTTATAAATTGAGTTTATGATCATCCCCTTATAACTTAGTTTTAATATCTGAAATCATTCTTACTGCTCTTCTCTGAACCCTTTCCAATGCATCAAAGTCCTTTGAAAAAAGAGGGGTAGAATTTCTGTGGGGATTCTCCCAATCTCCCGCTGTAACTTCAGTGTAAGTTTGGCAGAAACCCCGGAACAGTGATATAAACAGCCATTTATACCATTTTGCCGAGTTTTACATCGAATTACATCGAGTTTTACAGCACAGAAACAGGCCATTTGGCCCAACAGGTCTATGTCAGTGTTTATGGTCCACATGAGCCTCCTCCCACCTTACTTCATCTCACCCAATCAACATATCCTTCTATTCCTTTCTCCCTCATGTACTTATCTAGCTTCCCCAAGTTTCCGCCGATCTTTTCTGCTGAAGTGTGAGAGAATGAAATTTAGTGTTAGTAAATGAGAGGAGGTACATTGTGGTTAAAAAAAAAGTAATGATTATATTTTGAATGCGA
This sequence comes from Heptranchias perlo, assembly GCF_035084215.1. NCBI lineage: Eukaryota > Metazoa > Chordata > Chondrichthyes > Hexanchiformes > Hexanchidae > Heptranchias > Heptranchias perlo. The sequence goes on from NC_090350.1 coordinate 24,040,463, forward strand.
AAAAGCTGGGTGATGTGGAAGTTCAGAGAGATTTAGGGTTCAGGCATTAGAAGCAGAATCTCAAGTGGATAAGGCCATAAAAAAAGCTAATGGAACACTGGACTTTATGACAAAAGGTACAGAATGTAACAGTGCAGATATAATGGTGAATCAATATAAAACCTTACACCATAGTTGGAGTGCTGTGTGTAGTTTTGGGCTCCACATTATAGAAAGAATGTTGAAGCAATAGGATGCTGCCTGGCATGATGAAATACAAATATAAAGAAACATTTGAAAAATTGAGGTTTTTTTCAATAAAACAGCAGAGATTATGGGATGATTTAAGAGAGGTGTATAAAATTATGAAGGGATGGGACGTATAGATTGAAGCCGACTGTTTCCAGTGGTTGAGGGATGTACAACGAGGGGGCATAGATAGAAGATTAAATATAAGGGATATAGGACAGAGAGTAGAAGAAACATTTTTGCATAGGGGGTTGTAAGACTATGGAATGCACTATCTGAGTTAGTGATTAATGTAGAGACCATGTCAACTTTTAGGAATTGGTTTGATGGGCGGTTGATAAAAAGGGGAATAAAGGGCAGGCATATAGGATTAGGACTACTGCTCGCGTAGAAGATAAACACCAACATGGGTTGGTTGGACTGAATGGCCTGTTTTCATGTTGTTATTTCTAAGTAATTCTGACACCTTTGGGGGCTGGAGTAGACGTTCTGTATTATGTCTGAAATATAGAGTCTATCTGTTCAGTGATAGTGAGTTACAACAATTGAAAGACCTGTACCACATGAGTAAACAAAATCTATGATGTTGGTGACATTTTATTATTGCTGTGTGCATCTGAACTAGCACTAACGCTATAGAGATTCATAGCATCATAGTGCTAAACTATTTCGATTATGGCAAAGAATTAAGTGGTGCAGATTGAATACTAAAATCAGCTTCCCAGTGGCTCAATAGATGTGTGTAACATCCGGTGTGGAACCAGGTACCAGAAACAGGCAGGCACAGAGTGGGGGTGGTGGTTGATGCGGGGGAGATAGCAGGTAAGGAAGCAATGTTACAATAAAATGTATACATGTGAATGCTAGAAGAATTAGGAATATGATGCCAGAACTGGAAGCTATTGTGGCAGTAGGGAAATATAATGTAGTAGAAATATTAGAAACAAAACTGATCACAGAGGATGGTAACAGACACAACATACAAGGGTCTGGAGTGTTCAGAAAAGATAGAGCAAACAAAAAGGAGATGGTGTAGCCCTATATGTCAGGATTTATTTTATTTTAATTTATTAAATTTATTTTAATGGCTGACTCCAATCAGCTAAATATAAATTGGGAATACCCAGGCAGTTTGGAATCTGAATTTATAAACACATTTCATCAAGATCACTTCATGATCCAGAGCATCAGGGAAAGGCACAAGATGCAGTGCACATCTTAACCTGGTAATGTTAAGTGATCCAGACAACACACAGGAATTAGAAGTCATAGCATCCTTAGGGAATAGTGACTATAGAATGATCAAATTCAAATAATCTAGGATTCAGAAATACTGGGTATCAAGAGCCAGGTATAAAATTTTAAAAGGGCCATCTTAAAAAAATTGAATACTGTAAGTAAACTGCTCGGTGGGTATTGTTCCAAAACACTTCAGTAGAGATCAAGTGGAACACCTTTAAAGGCATAACCTTGAGCAAGAAGGCTAGGAGTATACCTAAGATTGGCAGACTAAATAAGTGTGACTCCAAATGGATGAACAAATTAATCAGAAGCAAAATAAGAACAATCTCTACAAATCCTGCATGGAGAAAGGTGAAGGGGCTGATTGCAATAATCATAAAAATGCCCAAAAACATGTTGAAAGGGTATCACAGGGGCAAAGGGTGACTTAGAAAAAAACACAAGTGCAGACACAAAGCATCTCAACAGTAAGAAACTTTTTTTCAGCACTTTAATGGTAAGACAGTCTGAAAAGAGATGAGAACTATAGAAGATGCAATATTGGAATCAATTATCAGGAGTAAACTTGAGGATTATCGATACAATAATAGCCTTAGTAAACAGCAATGACATGGATTAAAGGGGGGTAAATCCTGCCTGATCATCTTCGGTGAAGTAACATCCCAAGTGCACTGTGGAAAGCGCTACAACGTGGTGTTTCTACACTTTCAGAAAGTGTTCGATAAAATTCTGCTACTAGTTATGCTCAAAGGTGTGGGTACTCAACGTAAATGTTGGGAGTGGATAAAGGGTAGACAACACTGGGTATTTGTTGGAGGAGTTATGCTGCAATGGGGTGGGGTGGTGGAGTGTCGGGTCTTTCTAGATGGATGAACTAAGCTGAATGGCCTTCCTCATCCATATTTATCTTGTGACCCTGTGGTATTGCAGCCTACAGACCAAGAATGTTCTGTTTGAATCCCTGGTCTGTGCTAAGTCATTAGGGGCAGGAATGGGGCAATAAAATAGACCCCAGTGTCTCATTATCTGGGCTGACTCTTCAGTGCAGTAATGTGCTCAAGTCCCTGGAGTGGGGCATGAACCCACGACCTTCTGACTTTCCTTCCACGCAAAAATCCTGAATAACTTCTAATGTGATGATTAAAATACTTCGAGCAGTGGCAGGAAACATTAAATGCACATGTAGAATGTAAAAAGCTGTCAGAAAAAGGCAAATATTGCACAGCTCATGGGCGTTAATGATTCTCTCCACCTAACCTGTTCAAAATACTACCATAGGTAATGGAGTCATGATGTCACAGGACCATCTCTTGTCCAGGGAGTTAATGTAATCAGTAATGGCACTACACTATGGCTCTGGAAGTTAGCAGACTGGCATGTTATGAGGGATCACTATATATATCGAGACAGTTCATACTTTTGTTCTTCATTTTCATTTCATTTTACAACACTAAATATGCTTTTTATGTTCAAGAACATAATGCAGTTGCCTTAGACGTGTGGAAACTCTTGGCTGAACCGATCTCTAATTTTATGTTGTCCTGCCCATGTTATTAAGTACTGTAAACCTTCAAATCAGTCTGTGCAATCACAGCTCCTCCCCTCGGGCACCCCTCAGACCCTAACTGATTGTTGGCCCCAGATTAAACGTGGTAATTGGAGTTAAGATGGAGTGCTGCAGATTGCAGGGACCTTGCCCTGGGCTCTGGGATGCTACTGCTGTAAAAATGTGCAGATGCTACTTGCAGCTTTTCCTGGACTTGAGCTGAGAGATAGAGTACACAGATTGAACTGCAATACAACCTTCAGTCACATTTAATAACTCTTATTTCACCGGGTCCCAGGCCCTGCGGCTAACGTGGCAATTTCTCAGAAACCTAATCTCTGATCTTTAAAAATATAATTATCCCGACAATACTAAAAATCAATGGCGAAACCTGTTTTCTTTGGTTCCGACACACATTTTATAATTTGCCGCATCAGTCTATTCAGTACTTTGAAGTCCATTCTAAATTTATTTGTGCTTGGAGTGGAGCACACTTATTATAATCCCCAATTTCTCATCTGGATTTATTCAGCTGGCTGTGTAACATTGCTCAGAAAAACAATGCAAAAGGTTGAATCAGAACTAAAAATGACAAAGAATAGGAATTGTATCAAAGAGAATGACTTCAGAGCGAAATGTGCTCAGTTGGAAAAATACTAAAATTAAAAAAGAGGGTCTTAAAAAAATTGCAAAAGAAGTGATAATAAATTAAAGGATTAACTCAAAGCTCAAGGTTATTCGCAGACAAGTCTGTTTCTGCATTAGATAACCAAGCTAAATGTGGGTAGGGTTGGGTAGGTTGTTGCACCAAATTCAAGTTCTTTTGTGGCTTCCTGAAATTGTTGAATCTAAAAAACAGTGTAACACTAAACTGACCCGGGTATGGTCACAGGATGGAATAAATTATTGTGAAGCCATATAATGTGAGCACCCACTGTTACCTGCATAGTGTTCCAAAGTATTGCATTATGGTGTGATAGGATTCAGGTTCACACCCACAATCCTTCGCTGAATGGTCTGTCAGTAAAAGGCACTGACAAGATATCAAACACTTCCCCACAGGTTTTCAAAAAGATACACTGCACCATATTAGTTTAAATTACAGATTATCTAAGAAACTGGAGTGGTGTTTTACTTGTATTTGTAATAGCTGAGAGGAAATGGGAAGATATGCTTAACATTAATTGACTGACCTGACTCTACTAAAGCTGCAGTGAGTTTAATAGGTGAATGAAATACTTTCATAAAGGAAAGAATCATATCCATAAAATCTTCATAAAAACTAAATGAACTGAATGGGGATGAAGTGATGTCCCTCAGAATGGAACACAAACTGAGTGGAGCTGTGAACAGATGATGTTACGATGGTGCTGTAAGGCATGAAATCTGGCTCTGTAATGTAAACAGTCGTGAACGTTTCAAGGGTGGAGGGTGGGGAAGAATTAATGTTAATGGCATCGGGTTCATACAGTAATTATTGGGCTTCTAAGGTGTCGTGTGTTACAGCCAATATAAGGGTCAAAAATAACATGCAACTGGGATTTTTTTTAAAAGTTCTAATTCGTGGCATTCAATGGATAGCACAATGGTTTATACCAATCTCCACATAGTAAATTCAATGTTCTACAGTGGTGGGGTCCTGAAACAGGTGCTTTGAGCCACATTCTTAGCCATGTCAGTCAGAGTTCACAGCAGCTGCATCATGAACAACACTAGCAGAAGGCCTGTGGGGTAGATCAACTGTGCACCCCTTCTCTTGGTAGATGCATTCTTTGAATATTTGTAATCAAAAAACTAGGTATAATCTGCAAAATAATTTTGGAATTAAAGGAAGAAATAAAGTACTTTTAAGTAAATGAGATGTGCACCTGTAATTGTTACTTCTGTGCTTCTTCCCGTATTGAACTCTGTTCAGCTGTTTATACATGACACAAGCAACTGAAGGTATGCTACCTGTCTGTACAGAGTCACCAAACAGAAAAGTGACTGTGCGCATCACACCAGCGCTGTAGTATCGGGACATTGGCGTTTCTGGGATTTAACTGACTGGCTTCAAGCACCGTTACTCAGCCAAAAAAGCGGATAACCTGCCACTATGCCTTTACCAATTCATCTTTTAACAAGCCAAACAGATGTAATGTATGTTCAAGAAAGACTAACCTTTGAAGACTGAAGGTTGTATTGCAGTATAATCTGTGTACTCTATCTCTCAGCTCAGGATTTAACCCTAATTTTGAAGTTTATCTTGGGGAGGTGATAATTAGTGAATTTAACCTTGAAATGACAAGATATACTGTGACACGTCACATGTGACACACACAGGTAAGGAAACCAACCACATTTCTGGGGATGGGGAGGACTATTGTTCTGATTTGTTTTCATCATTTAAGCAAATGTTCGCCTGCTTTTTTCCCCACTTTGTGATGTTCAAAATTCACAAATAAAATAAGATCTTAATGCAAAAAAAGCACATAATGATTATACTGTTTCTATCAAGGGAATTCTATTCTGCAACTACTACTCGTGCTATAGGCAGAGCCTAAATACACAAACTGAACAAATGGATAACAAATGCATAATCTGTGTTCTTAAAATGCAGTTGTAATTATATATCATCAATAAATGGACACATGAAAAGGATGTACCATCAGTTAAAGTGGACGATGGTGTCTGGCCCACACATTCCTTATGAAGAAAAAAAAGTTAACCAACAAAGGTTAGTCTTCCTCGAACATACATTACATCTGTTTGGCTTGTTAAAAGATGAATTGGTAAAGACATAGTGGCAGGTTACCCATTTTTTTGGCTGGGGAATGGTGCTTGAAGCCAGTCAATCCAGACTGCACGTAAAGGTACAAAATAGAATTTTAAGAAGATACTTGACAAATAATTTAACAAGTGGAAGGATGACAGATGTCCAAAGTTTCTGGAAATATGAGTCATCTGCTCTGCTCCTATGTGAGCAGACAATACCTGATCTTCAGCCTATCCTCTCTCATGCTGGTAGTCCTTGCTATCCATGACTTTATTGTGGATGATTGTCTTGGCATCCAGGTTTTCACCCGAAACTTGGCTCACAGGTGGCGACACCATATCCCTTATCAAAGCCTCTCCACTTGGCTACACTTTCCACAACTTGCTCAGCCAAACCACTGAAGTGGCGACATGGCCCTTATCAAGTCACACCTTGGTCTCTTCCTCCTACTCCACTGGCACCTTCTCCTCCTTCGAATATCTCACCTTGTTCCACCCATCTCACCACTCCTTTAAAATTCATGTTTTCTACCTCCACCCACCAAGCCCCATCACAAGTTTCTCCCCGATATCCTCACTTTTCCTCCCTCAACCTCCACACGGAGTGATATTTATTCTTGGTGATTTCAATCATCTCAGTCTGCTTACACTCTCCCCTCTTTTCCTCCCTTAACAGCTTCCCCCAATACAAACTCTCCTATCCATATTTAAACACACAGGATGCCATTCGGCCCATTGTGCCTGGGCCAGCTCTTTGAAAAAGCCATCCAATTTGTCCCACTCCTCTGCTTTGTCCCCATAGCCCATCAAATTTTTCCCCTTCAAGTATTTATCCAATTCCCTTTTGAAGATTATTATTGAATCTGCTTCCACCTATAGTGGCAAGTCGCAGAAAGACCATGTTAGCAGATGAAATTCAATACGGACAAGTTAAAAGTATTACAACAACAGAAATAGGATACGCGCTTACTCAATGAATGGTGTTGAACCATCTGGGGAAGAGGCTGCAAGAGATTTCAGAGTGATAATGTATCCACTACTTACATGTTTAATATTTGCAAGAAGCAGCAATCAATAAAGCTAACAGAATGCTGAACTATTTTGCCAAATCAGTGGAGTACAAGTCCAAGGCCATCATACTAAAACTGCACAATGCTCTCAACAAGCCACACTGAGTACGGCATTCAGTTCTGGCCATTAAAACACAAGGGAAATATCCAGACCCCGGAAGCAGTGCCGAAAAGGACAGCAAAGCTGATCCCTCGTGCCAGATGACTGACTTCTGAGGATAGGCTAGAAAAATTCTAAACTCTTCAGCCTTGAAAGAAGGCAAGTGAGATGAGATCTGAAGTTTGGAAGATATTAAAACATGGAAGAGATAAATCTGATGCTTTATTTTAACATAGTCCTCATCCTGCAGTTGTGGTTTATGTTAAAAGGACTAATGTCAGGAAGTATTTCTTCATGCAAAGCGTGATCAATACCTGGAATGGTAAGGTCAGATAGAGTAGAGGAGGCAAAAACTCTGGAATCATTGAAGAGGCAGTGATGTGGGACCTTAGATGTCAGTAGAATAATGAGCTAAATATACAGTATTTATGCAATATTTGTGGCTGGATGAAAGATGAAGTCTCAACATAGTTTGGTCTGGACATGAATGCAGCTCAAAACTGCCTGTATATTTTATTTCACAAATTGTCACATTAAAACTAAAAGTATGAAAATCTGGGCAAGAAAAGGCAACACAAGTCTAGCCCTTTACCAGACACAGCAAGTGGGCATTACCTATCAGTGCTGTGTACACAGAGCGAGATTAACGATTTGTGTTACTCTACCCTGATTTAATGATGTGCTCAGCATTTGAAACAGAGTTAAGCTCAGTTTAATGTATCTTCTTGCTAACAAGCAGCAGGTATATCTGATGACATTGTTCAGTCCATTAATCGCATTAATAACCACCTTTTTACTATTGCTATTAGCATACTTCCACTCTCAATTCCATCACAGCAGGAATAATAATTTTCTCCAGCCTGCTGCACATAGAAAATAACCTGACATTTTGTTTAATGAGGAAAAATGTAATTGATACAAATTGCAGTATTTCTGTCTAATACAATGCAAAGCTAAAATTTACTTTGATATTTAAGATGGATGCCATTTAATTTTTTGGCTGTAATTGGGCAGGAAAATTTATCTTTCACATAATCTAGATAACTGCAAACTGGTTAGCAGCTGTAACATTACAAGGACTCCCTCTAGTGTTGGAGTCAACTGATAATTTCCTGTTACAACTTTACTTAAGGGAACATTTAACATTTTCAGTTTAGCTCCCTGTTGAGACAGCAGCTGGTACCACAGAAACAGACAAGTGACATAGGCCAACCATTTTAGTACAATGGATTAAAAAAAAATCTATTAGTGAACAGTTTTCAGAGAACATTGCTTTTCAGTATATTAAAAGCATATGCGTATATACTAATTATCTCCCTTGGTGTTGCTCAGAAAAATTTTAAAGATCTTCCTGTAATTGCTTGTATCCCTATCTAATTATTTCTATCTACCTCTCAACAACTTATTCTAGAGGTTGATGACACACTGCACAAAGATATAGTCACTGCATCTAACTCAGTTCTGTTTTTGTAACATACATATGACCCCTGCTTCCCCTTAACATGTCTAGCTCAAATAGCCTGTTCACTTGGACCAAGTCTAACCTTTTCATTATTTTTAAAAACCTCTATCATGCCTCCTCAAAGTCTACACTTTTCAAATTAAAAAGCCCCAGCTCTCCAAGCTTCTCCTGGTAACTAAGGGCCTTTAAACTAGATGTCAATCTAGTGGCCCTCTGAACCTTTTCCAGGGCCTCCATATCCGTCACTACACAAGAGGATTAAAACTACACACAGTATTCTGGATATGACCTAACCAAGGCCTTATACAAAGAAAGGATAGCATAAATTGTTTTATATTTAATTGTCCAGGCAATACATTCCAAAACCCAAATCTTTCACAAAAGCCCTGTTACAGTAGTCATATTAAAAGACCATCTGACAGACATAGGCCCATTCTCCAATCGCATCTAGATCCACCCGTAATCTATTTTTCCCCAAGGTCCTTACAACTGCACATATATTCTAGTCATCTGCAAACTTGCAGATAATTTCCCCAATGTCTTCATCAAGATCATCGATAAAGAAAAACAGTCCTACCAATCTCCGTGGGACTCCACTTGTGACCGGCTTCCACAAAGGTTAAGTCAAAAATTCTGTTTCAATAAAGTCTGTTGTACCAATGTCATTTTGCTTCCAGTACCCACAATTCACCACTAAAATTAATTCTTCTATTCTCCCACTTTGAGTTGAGTTCCAGAATCATTCTTCATGTGTATCTCAATTTTCCACCATACCCAGTCTCATTCTGTACCGGTGCATCACATTTTCCACAGTAAATCAATCTGCCATTTCTTAACTTTTCCAGGCCATTTTGATAATATCCTCTACAGAAATCACCTCATAGTTAACATTGAGCGACTGGAAGTACCCTATTCTATAGCATTTATGAATAATATAAACAAGGGAGGGGGCAACAGACTTGTGCACCTCCCTACTGGATACCATCTTCAAACAGCTTGGTCCATATTGACACCTTCTCTGCGCTATTGTGGGCCGATAAATATCACATCTAATTCAAGTGTGAGGTGGTTCATTTTGGTAGGAGGAATAAGGAGGCCACTCATTCCTTGGGAAGTAAGAAACTAAATGGAGTAGAGGAGCAGCAATCTAGGAGTACAGATACATAAATCATTAAAAGTAACAAGTTGGTATGGCCATAAAGAGGAGTAGAATACAAAAGTAGGGAGGTAATGTTAAATTTATATAGAACCTTGGTTAGCTGACACTTGGGAGTACTGTGTGCAGGTTTGGTCTACATACTACAGAAAGGATATTGAAGCACTAAAATGCAGAAAAGAATCACAAGGATGTTACCAGACTTGAGGGGATGCAACTATTTGGAAAGATTGACCATGCTGGGGTTCCTAAAGACTGAGATTTGATAAAGGTCTTTAAAATTACTAATGGGTTCAATCGGGTGGCTAATAGAGAAACGATTTCCACTTGTGCTTGAGCCCAGAATAAGGTGGTATAAACATAAGTTTGCCACTAAAAGATTTAATAAGGAATTTAGCAGGAATTTCTTTAGTGTGGTGAGAATTTGGACCTCGCTGCCACATGGGGTAGTTGAAGCAGATAGCATTGATGCATTTAAGGGGAGGCGTGATTCATACACGAGAAAGAAGGGAATCGAGGGATATGGGGCAATTAGATGGGAGGAAGTTAATGAAGTAAAAACACCAGCACAGACCAGTTGGGCCGAATGGCCTGCTTCTGTGCTGCAGATTCTATGTAGCTACTTTTCAATCTGGCTCAATAATTTGCCATTACTCCCATACATTGTGTTTTTTTTAAAATTAAAATAAGTGTCTAATGTGTAACTCCTAAAATCTGTTTATTCTTTGGATATGCCTTATCCCGAATTTAGTTCCTTGTTTAAAAAGATTGCAATAGATTGAGGTGTAACCATCGCTTCAAATTCTATTCTGACTCTATTAGGTCTTTAGAGCAGCATTAATAGCAACCTGTACAATAAGCCTTCTGTAGATATTCATTTCCAGGTTCCTCTTTTTCTTTTAAAAAAAATTAAATTTCAAGTTTATATTTGGATGATAATTTGATGTAATCAGATTCTAGGACAGCACTATAAATAGCTATCTGGATAACAAGCAGCTGTTGAAGTTTTTCTTTTATCCGAACAGCAGCCAATGTGCAAGCATATTATTAATTAGGCAAAAATTAAAAAATCTCCAGAGAATTATAAAAATGAGTAATTTATTTCTTAGATAAAACAATCTAACAAGAGCATTTATATCATATACATTTACAACACAGCTAATTTACAATCACAAGCTGAATACAAATTGAAACTACAGTATAATTACAATAATCATTTCTCTAGATATCGGAATATACTTCTAGTATGGGTGCTATTTGTTGGTGTCTTCTCAGTACGTGGGCGCTTTGCCAATGGAGTGATCGGAACAGCAGCTGCCTTTCTTTTTGTCTGCAAAAAGAAAGCGGATTCTTTAGTTCTGTTGACAATTTACTTTCACATCAACATTACCAGCAGCTCCAGCAAAAACCAGAGTGGCCTGATTAGACCATTCATTCAGTCTCTCATGCCTGTCCCACCAGTTAGATCACGGCTGATCTATACCTCAACTCCATTTACTCACCTTTGGTCCATGTCACTTGATACCATCAGTCAACAAAGACCGACTGATCTCGGTCTTGAAAATTTCAACTGCCCCAGCATCTGCTGCCTTTTGGGACAGTTCCAGATTTCCACGACCCTTCTTGTGAAAAAATGCTTCCTGACTTCACTCCTATTTGGCCTAAGCTCTAATTTTATGATTATGCCCTCTTATTCTGGATTTCCCCACCAGAGGAAATAGTTTATATGCATCTACCCTATCAAAACTATTTATAGGAATATAACACCTCGATAAGATCATCCAACACCTTCGAAACTCAAGGGAACACAAGCTACGTTTATGCAAGCTAGCCTCATAATTTAACCCGTGGTATCATTCTGGTGACTCTGCGCTGTACCACCTCCGAGACTAATATATCTCTCCTGAGGTTCAGTGCCTAAAACTGAATGCAGTACTCTGGATGGGGTCTAATCAAGGCTCTGTACAACTGAAGCATCATTTCACGTTTGAATTTCAACGCACTTGAGGTAAAGGCCAGCATTCCATTAGCCTTTTTAATTTCGTTTTGTACCAGTGCACTAGCTTTTAGTGATTTCTGTACGTGGACACCTAAATCCCTTTGCTTCTCCATAGCTCCTAAAAATATTCCACTTTGTTATGGAACAGATCTAAGACAAAGGAAATTATCCAGTAGCACTTGGTTCCCAATGGACCTATCCTTGGCCCCCTCCTATTTCTCATCTGCTTCCTGCCCCTTGGCGACATCATCCAAAAACATGTCAGGTTCCACATATACGATGAAGACAACCAGCTCTACCTCATCACCTCTCAACCCCTCCACTGCCTCTGTGTTGCCAGAATGCTTGTCTGACATCCAGTACTAGATGAGCCGAAATTTCCTCCAATTAAACATTGGGAAGACCGAAGTAATTGTCTTCGGGCCCCTGCCACAAACTCCGTTCACTAGCCACCGATTCCATCCTCCTGTCTGGCCAGTCTCAGGCTGAACCAGACTGTTCGCAACTTTGGTGTCCTATTTGACCTTGAGCTGAGCTTCCGCCCGTATATCCTCACCTATCACCAAGACTGCCTACTTCTACCTCCATAATAATCGCCCATCTCTGCCCCTGCCGCAGCCCATCTGCTGCTGAAATCCTTGTCTATGCTTTTGTTACCTCCAGATTCACAATGCTCTCCTGGCCAGCCTACCATATTCCACCCTCCATATGCTTAAGCTCACCCAAAACTATGCTGCCCATATTGTAACTCGCACCAAATCATGTTCATCTATCATCCCTGTGCTCAGACAGACACTATTTATTTGTTGACAAATACTAAAAAATACTAAATAAATTAACTCTGAGCCCCATTCTGTACACCTACTTGTCTGATGAACTATTTAGCAATACCTTTCAGTGCTCAACAGAAAAAATTGCAAGGGGACAAGCAGTATTTCTGATCCCCGCTTCCACCCTGGCTATGTAGTCTTCAGAAAGACAGGTTTAGAAAGTTTTCTCCTTAGTATGTAAAGCCTCAAGAGGGCATAAGGATTGTTTGATGGTGAAGCAATTGACTGCAACAAGTAATAAAAGCTTAAGCTTTTTACTCTTCCCTGTAGCAGCTTTAAAAGCAATGGATAAGCAGGCTGCAGCACACCTCACCACAATTTCTCATACATAGTTGACACCATATTGATGGTCAATGCAGAAGTGGACCACGTGACATCAGAAATTGAAAGTGTGATGTGGAGTACATGCGCTGCACACCTGCCATACTCAGTTCTTACCTGTGGTTTTGATTTTGTCCTTTTCTCATCATTCTTTTCTGGAGATAGTGTATGAAAGACAAAGTTACGGGAATTACGAGGAGCATTTAGATTCACATCTGATATGGCTGCCAGTTTCTGCAGCACTTCCTGAGGTCGGTTTAGCAGGGATCCATTTTTCATCTATTGTGTATATAAAAAGAAAAAAAAACCATGAACAGTCAGTTGCATCTTCTCTCCCCTAAGCAGACTTTTGATTATCTGAAAGTATGAAGCCACTGTATCAGGAGAAATAAAAGTATGAATATTTCTACTTAAAATTATATCAGCTCTAAATAGCAGTATATTCTTAAGATCTGATAGTCATTGTTTGAGATGTTTTTAAAAGGCTGATATCAGCCATCTCGAAAAGAGCTCCCTTTGACCCATTACAAAACAGGTAGAGAAGTACGTTTGAGCACATTTCCTACTGTTGACTCAATTTTAATTTCTGTGAGAAATTGTTTAAAATTCAGTTGGTGTAAAAATCCAACAGGCACCATGCAGGTTTAAATTAATTTCATCAATGGGACTGGTAGGCGGTCTTAAGATTTCACTACACCCACTAATTTTAGCATATTACTGCCTCACTACCTTTCTGGAACAAATTCATCTGAAGAAAAGACTTCACTTAGGGAAAAACCCCACTTTATTTAGAAAAACTACCCCAATAGGTACATAAACCTTTGACCAGCTGAGACAAGGGGCAGCAAAGCAAAACCCCGTTATCAAATTCTGCCTTGCAGCTCCGCAGCTGTCAGTAGGAGTTGAACAACCCATGCAACACCACCTCCAAATTCTCTCCTCTTCCTTCACCCCGCTCCCCCAACCCAGGGAAAGTATGTCTAGTTCCCACTGCGCATCCCACCATTCAACCAAAATGCCGGCACACATCCAAGATGAACTTACAGAAGCCATAGTGGATGCACACTGGTATACCGTATGGTACAACCACACAAATACACTGTAGCAAAAAAAGTTAAACCAAAAACAGGCACTATCTGCTCAGCTTAACCAAAATGATTCCTGAATATGTCAAATCTGACAATATACAAAAGGAGTTACATGTACAGGCATTCACAGACACCCAAGTGGGGAAAAGTTACTGGTGGGTGGGGGCTTTTCCAGATTAGTTCCCAAGACTAATCAAAAACATCAACTTTCATTGAAATCAAATACAGCAACAAGCTACTCCCATAACTTACGACATATTAGCAGTTCAAGGGGGCAGACTCTAAATAGGTATTCAAAAAAACTGAAAAGATAAAAATGAAGGGTTTTATTTTGCCTCAGGAAAAAAAAATCTTTTGAAAGGCCTTTCCTTCTTTTATGTGTTGGTTATGAAGTGTTATTTCAAAGTAAACACACACAAATGTATCCCTTTCCTCACCTCTCATTTTTGGAATATTTGAGATTTCGAGCACTTATTGAAACCCATATGCAAGCATCCAATTCAATAATGATCACATACCCAAACGACAGGGGAGGATTTCTGGGGCTTGAATCCCATCTGTTCCTGCTGCTTCTTTTCTGGAACTACTTCCATAGAACTACCTGCAAACCCAGATATGGCAAGCATTAGGTTGAGCCACCTTTAATGATTTGTGCTATACACATGGTAATCCCAAGTAGCTGAACATTGTGACTGAATATTAATTCTACATTATATAGCACAATCTCAGTCTTGTTCAAATAGACAAGTCTCCAGTAGGTTTCCACACATGTATTTTTGATAAAATCTGATTTAATGGTTGTTATTACAACTAAAATATATTGAAGAAGAACAGGACTGAAGTTTGTTCTATTTGAGATATGGCACTTAGTTTTCACCCATTCTTTTTAAAAATCAGAAAATGCTTTTGGCTGAGTTATAGGATGCTGTGGAGAATATTGATTTCAACAGTTGTACAGACCTTTCTGCAAAGCTTTGACAGTAATTTTCTTTGCCAGTTTCATGAATTTGCTATCTTCACCAACCTCTTCCTCACTACCTGCACCCTGTGACTGGAGCAAAAGAAAGAAAGATTACATTCCATCTGATCAAATTCAACAAAAGAATTGACCTTAAAATGTAACGGGAAAGTTTTTTTAAAAAAAAAATCACATTTTCCTATTAGTATATAAGAATTATTTGTGTGCTGAAATACTTTTTGCAATAGATGCTGTTATTGAAATATACTTCAGGGGTTGCCTTTCCTCTCCTCCATGTGACGAAATTCTCTCCCACTCCTTTCCTCGAAGCAGAGGGCAAAAGAAGCCACCAATTACATTTGAACTAAAATTACACCCCTTGGGATGGTGTAGATTTTCACATCTCTCCTTGTTTCACTCCTTACCTCCCACCTCCTCCCAAAGACACATGTTGGTATCCTGATATCTGGGAAAATGAGATAGCTGATTTCCTCATCAAGAGTCAGAAGGGCTGTCTTTTTGCATCTTTGCAGGGACTTTTTGTTCCTGGTGACAGTTGTATTTAATTTACTAGGGATGCATCGTGAGCAGCACTTACCTCACTGATTGTATGCTTGGGGCAGATAGCTGCAGAAGGTTCTGACTTATGAGGCAGCTGCACTGGATAGAAATGACCACTTGTGGAACACAGTAAGAAGCCCAGAGGTGTCTGATATTGCAAATGGTAACAGTTTGTTCAAATAAGGAAGGAATGCTTTTTTTGACATGTTGACTGAGTAAGTGAGTATATCACTTCTGGAAAAATATCCTTCTCAGGCACTCCAGAACTTTCATAACTTAACTTGTATACTCCAGTTTATAAAACTGCAAAATTAGATTCTGTTTAAAACAGATGGTGATTTCTGTAATGAGATTTGGTTAGTCAAGCGGAGTTTGGAACTTCAGCCAGTTTGAAACGGAGTTAATATCCGGATCAAAGCCCTTCCACAACATTGTCCTATGAATATCTACTTGGCCCCACACAGCACCCTTGAGCCAGGAGGGCAGAATCAGTTTGATCCCAAAATTTAAATAATATGGCAATGGTCATGTAAACCCTGTCAAATGTGATTGCTTCAGGGTTGCAAAAGGATTAATAGTAGACATTTTACAGTAACATTAAGTGCATCTAACTGATGAACCAAAACCAGGTGGCATACAAAAAGCACCTGCTCACGAAGCCACTGCTCTCGTTCAAACCGATCCTTTCGCCATTTTACTTCTGCCTCATCTACTTCCTCTTCATTTGATTCTTCCTCAGAATCTCCATGAAACAAGTCAGCCTGCGAAGAGTCATCTGAAACAAAACACACATTTATAAT
This sequence comes from Heptranchias perlo, assembly GCF_035084215.1. NCBI lineage: Eukaryota > Metazoa > Chordata > Chondrichthyes > Hexanchiformes > Hexanchidae > Heptranchias > Heptranchias perlo. Next base: position 24,056,578 of record NC_090350.1, read on the forward strand.
ACGCTGAAAATAAAACAGATTTCAGAATTAATGAGGGTTTTTCTGCCGAAGCAACTTGCAGCCAGCCACACACTCGTGGAGCTATACCAGACTTGTTGGCCAGGAAGGGTGTGGGATATCTTCTGGTAGTGAAGAGAGGAATGAAAAGACAGGAGGTGTAATTGTCCAAGACGCATGCTGTTGAGAGGCCTTGCATGGTTCGTTTCAGAAAATCATGTGTGCACCTCCTATAGATTATCCATTTATTGTCAATGGATGGAAAAACACAGGCAGTGCACCTAGTTTGCCAATAAGTCACCTGCTGCAGGTGTCGTCCTGCTGGTGGTGCAGGGCCTTGAAAAAATTCCATCTGTGATCTATACTGCTCCATTAAAAACAGTCCTTTAAATCAGATGGCCATGCTACAGCATAGGTGTGGGTGTTTGTATTCAGCTACTTTCAAATTTGGAATTTGCTTTGCCAAATCAGGTTAGGTCATGTTGGTCTTCCACTAGCACACTGCAAGATCCACTGACCATCACCTTCCATTACGTTTCAACACCACTACATACCAAGTCACTATTCAACAAATTCTGGTTGATGCACCCATCCTGATATTGTTTGGCTGTTTTCCCAGCCTGCACTCAGTTTTTAATGGATGGCAGGGATAATCTTAAAAATGAACTATCATATGGGGTTTATGATTTTAAACAGATCAATCTTCAGGTTGACAAATTATTTCTCCACTCCCCCCACCCCCACCCATATGAGCAATAGAAGCCTGAAAGTGGATGTGAATCAGGGGCTAATCATAATTGGTGCTCTGGGGAGAGGGTCTTTTCCTCTCCCCAGATCAGCAGGATGGTTTTATATTAAAAGGGTGTTTGTATTAATGTTTGACTGGAAGAAGGCCTGCACCATTCCAGGAAAATTGAAAAACAAAATCCACAGTGCCAGTTTCAAGGAAATGTAAATTAACAGAGAAACACTGTGGGGATCTTCTAAAACAGTACTGTGAAACTGCTGCATTTTAAACTTGTCAAAATTTTAGTTTAAGAAGCCTAAAATACCAACACATTAGATTGATTTATTACTGGCTAGCAGAAGTGAAGGAATTCTCAATTAATCTCCCTTTGCTTCGATCCTCAGCTGCCTGCCTTTCACTAAAGCCTCCTTCACCTACGATACTGTGGTTCAGACCATAGGCCACTGGAAGATGTAAATACCACACCTTGTAAATAGTCTATGGGAAAGGAGTATAGAACAAGCATACAGTCCATATGGTGCCTTTGTTCTTTGCCCAAGTCAGCGAAAAAAACTCCAGTATGATCAGCAGATTAATGCTACAGGTTCTTCAACCCAAAGCTCACAACCATCTGATGCCAAAGTCAACCAACTAATCAGGTTTGTCATATGCAAAAGGAAATTGCATCAAAGTAATTCAACAAATATTGCTCAAAGTTATTGGGTAGTGCTTAAAAATACTTCCTAGAATTCAACCAAGTTATTCACATATAAATTTAAGTAACACTTTTCACAACAATGGAAGTTGTATTGCAAGGAGCCATAATGATTCACTGTTACTCTTTCTCAGAGGATCTCATGCTTTGAACTTAAAAGTAAAAACTGAATCTAACATTTTAGAAATTCTGACAGCTAATGGATGCCCTATTTTAAAAAAAAAATCCAAAATCCCAAATCTAAATTTAAAAAATACACTAGGATGATCTCATCTTGATGTTTTGGCATTTAAAAAACTTCAAAAACATACCAATATTTTTCCAACGGAATTTTCGTGCACGTCCTGGTCCGTCACTGTGCAGGTCCCCGTCAGCCAGGTAATGTTCCTGATAAAGACGCAACTGTCGTTTATCATCATCCAGCAATACCTTCCTGCAAGGGGCGGGTGAAGAGGAAAGGAAACAGTACTTTTAGGGTAACAAATGAGGAATCAATCAATAGAACATACACCCTCGTCAACCATGTTCTAGCATCCGAAGTGTTGGGAACCAATAAACCCTGGTATCTTTCTTCTTTAGGGAGTCAACCTCTTACCTTTTCGACTCACCTGATACTGGAACATGGAAATTAATCACATGACATAAGGCTTGGTCTGATGATCTTAGAGAATAAATCCAAAGTAAGGTCAATTTTCCCTCAGATTATGGTGTTCAATTTCAGGCAGTCTTGTAAAGTATCAATTCAGCTCATTGAGGACTAAACAATAAGCTCTTTAACTGGATTTGCTGTGTAATTTTAAATCATTCAGAGCTCCCAGAAATAGTTAGACAATGAAATTACTCTAGATGTAAACAAAACCTGCCATTTTGAATTTTAACTTAGCTATTGTCTAATTAAGCTTCTTTATATTTCAATAAGATGATCCATATTTGCTGACCAGGAAATTAAAAATCCTGGAGAATCTTTAGTGCATAGAGAGACATATATTTGGGCAAAATATTGCCATTCTGCTAATAAGCAGAAAACGTTACATTTTAATTTTACTTGTCTTGTTCTTTACATTCCAACACTGATTAGGTAAATAGACTTTGTACTCCTAAAAGGCTTTTTTGTTAATCCTGATTAAACTTGCTTTTCTACAACTAGAAGGCAGTGCACAATGGCAAACAGACAGCAAGGTTCTAAAATGTGATCCAATGAAACAATCAAATTCCTTACTTCATCCTTAACCTTTCTCCGATATTCCAGATAGAAAACGGTACTACTTGTTAGGCAAGTACTCACATGTGAATTTTGTTCACTTGTTCCTGTAGTTCCTCATCAGATGGCAGATCCTCATCAATTACCTCCTCTTCATAGTCATCAGACTCTGCATCATATTCATCATCACTTGCCGCTTCGCTGCCCGAGAGTTCAGCTTCTTCCTCTACAAAATCTCCTAGTTTCCTACAAAATAATTTCAAAATTAGATATACGCTTGGGCTGAGAGAACTGAAATAGCCAACACTGTATAATTTTCATGAAGACAAATTCACTACATTGCCTCCTCTATCTCTCCTGAATGCTAGGGTATGGCTCTTTGGGTGGCAGCAGCCCTCGTATCTCAGCCAAATGGCCACTTTTCAGGTGGGAACCTGGAACTTGAGTACCTGCAGACCATTTGAACATGGGGCATCACAACCATATCCGATATTGTCATTTTCCGATGTCAACAAATTAATTTTCCAGTCGATGGAATAATGAACAGAGGGAAAGACTGGCAGGGGGAGGAGAGAATTCAACAGATCACAGTTTACAAGATTCAACTGTATTCAAAACTTGAGACTTTTTCAATGTCATCAAATAATGATCAAAGGAGGCATATTTTGGAAATACACATTAAAAACTATCAAAAGGGTGCAGCTATGGCTTGGAGGGAAGGAGGGGAAATAAAATCATCTGTGTCATACTCACAGTTTGCGTTTCATCAGCACTTCCTGGGCCATCTGCTCCTCTTCATCTTTTTCACTATCTTCTTCTCCATCATTACTTTTCTCATCCTGAATACAAAAAATTGACAGCTTTACCTTTTCCTCATTTATCAATTTAGAAAACAAAAACATACACAAAGACTTCAACTACATCATATTCATGTTCCCTACATAAATTCATTAGACGTGAAGTGCTTTGGCATGTCATGAGAACATAAGATGCTATACAAATGCAAGTTCCTTTGGCAACATTTATTAACTTGAATCTTGAAAGAGCACCCCTTATTGTACCAGTGTGAATTATTTTGTTCACTTCATCAGCCACCCTTCCAGCATCTGAGCAAGGCAACCAATTTGTAGGGGTGGTTTGGTGCTACAGTCCAGTAACCACGAGGAACTGGGTTGAGATTGCCCAAATGGATTTCATATAAAAATTTTTACTCATGACATTATTAGCTGAATTTAAAATCCGGCTGTGGATGTTCTCAATGCTTAAATTCCAAATAGACTACTGCAACAGAGTATGCCAGCCATTTGGCAAAATCCTGCCTGCTACATCACTCTAGCTTCAAAAACCTCAAAACAGATCTTTGACCATGCCTTCAGTCATCACCTCCCAATTCTTGCTCAGTGTCCAACTCACCCACTTTGTGAAAATGCACCATGAAAGGCATTAGAAGTCCAAGTTCTATTTCTGAGGAATGGAGTATTTCAACACTGTTGCCTTATCAACAGGAAACTATGATGAATCCAAGTCTGTAGCTACACTGGCTTGTACAACTGTATGTTAGTGTAATGATGGGAAACATACCTATCCTAGAGAACTTTAGTATCACTCTTCTGCTCGACCAGTATACACCTCTATATAAACTTTCAAACTTTCACTGGGAAGCATAAGATCACTTAACACAAAAAGTACTTAAATTGTAAAGTATTGGAGTGTGGGCTTTGATAGCACATCGATACAGGCAAGCTCTAACGTTTTTTCATTTAGCAATTTATTACTCAGGATCTTGCACATTATAATACATGCATGCATACATACTATCTTCATATTTGGTAACATTTTTCTACACTTAATTTGTCACAGGAAAATTTCTGAGCATCGGTATGTGTGATGGCATCTCTAGTGAGATGAAACCACCAACAAGATCTGCCAAATATTCAACACCTGGTATCACCATCTCTCATTGCTACATCCCTAGCAGTATTGGTCAAAGCAATTGGTGCAGCAAGATTCTATACCTGTAGTTCCTTTCATAAAGGCATGTACAGTGCTGCCATTATAGTTCTCAACATGGTGAGATACACTTCTACGATAGACACAGTTCCCAAGAGCAACAGAGATACATACTATGGTGCAAAAGCTGTTGCTAGATTCACTGGAAAGCATGTAGAATCAGGGCCACTAGGCACAATTCTTAGATACATTAATTAAAAGAGAAAGTACAATGTCAACATGCAGGCTTTCTGCAATGCAAAGCACAAAATCACAAGGTTAACTGCCAATTTCTCTGGCTTAACTCAATTCATTGTGTGAATGCAGGTTGCCATGGGCACATGAACAAAACAACAGGATAAATGGATAGCTCCCTTGAGGACTATTGCTATTGACACCACCACAAAGTCCACAGGTGAACATTGGGACATTTAAACATTGAGCAGGGATTGGGAGAACAATTCGGCGAGTTGACCAAAACTAAGGTCAGAGATAGATTTTCAAGAGCATTTTGAAGGTGGGGGAAAAGCTAGCAAGGCAAAGCATACTCCGACTGTAACCAGAGTTTCCATCACAAAAACCATCAACTTCCATCTCTGCAACATTGCACTGCTCAACATTTGTTGCTGAAAACCCATCAATTCCTTTGTGACCTCAATACGCTATTAACCGAATGCTCTCCTGGCCAGCCTCCCCTATTCTCCACCCTCGAAAGTTAAGTTCATCCAAAACTCAGCTGCCCATATCTTATTGTGCACCAAGTTCCGCTCACCAACACCCTTTTCCTTGCCAACCTACATTGGTTTCTGGTCCCCCAATGCTTCAAATTTAAAATACTCATCCTCTTTTTCAAAATCGCTCAATAATCTCATCATTCCGTATCTCTTAGCTTCCTCTGCGCTACAACCTCCTCCCTCGAACTCTCCATTCCTCCGATTCTGGTCTCTTTACGCATCCCCACCCTCTTCACCCCATCAATGGCAGCTGTGCCTTCAGCTGCTTAGGCCTCAAACTCCGAAATTCTCTCCTTAAAAACGCCTTTACCTCCCTTCTCTGTTAACCTCCTAATAGCTTCTTTGGCTCAAAATCCATTTCCCCCCCCCCCCGCCGTTGTGCCTCTGTGAAATGCTTTGGGACATTCTTCTACATTAAAAAGGTGCTATATAAATGCAATTTGTCGTCTCATTCAGGATATTTAAATATAAAGGATGAGCTCCAAAATCTTGCCATGCAAGTTTAAAAATTAGAATCAGTGCTATATCCTGGCTCAAGTAAGTATAGCACAAAGCAAGCTACACTCTAGTTAAGTTACATGTTTTTAAACCAGCTCTCAAAGCATAATACAATCTGGGTAACTTGTCAAATCCCCTTGAAATTACATAACATAAGCAAAGTTGGAATTTAGTACTGCTTCTTTAGAAATATTACTTAAAATCAAATTATGACAGAGGTATGGGATCTTCTGGAAATGTAGTTCTTTGCAGCTGCATGATAATTGCAGATATTTTAATTTAGAGGGTGATACTGAGCCAATTATCTCATCCCATATCTTCCAAGACAAATTGACATTTATCCCAATCTTTCAGAATTTCTTTTACAATGAGATCCTTTTCTGTCTCTTCAAATATGGTCTTTCATCATTTAGTGTACAACTTAATCAGTCACGTTCATGTAACAGTATGGATCAAGGGCCCAATTTCCAGCTTCTTAACCCCCTTATTGAAACTGATTTCTGATTTGCCACCTCAGTTTATTGCACAAGGGAAGGTACTAGGCAGACAAAACAAATTGCACTAAATGGTAAATATTTGCATAATTAGCCCAAAATGATCTATAGGAAATGGATCTGCTTTCTTTTTGTTTGGGGGGGGGGGGGGGGGGGAATTTTTCCATATAAACAAGGTAGTCCAAATCATACATATAATTTTCTTCACTCCATACTGCACATCTCCTTAGAAAAGGACCACTATCATAGTAGGTACAGCGCAGTAAGCCATCCAGCCCATCGTGCTTGTGCTGGCGCTTTGAAAGAGCTATCCAAATCAGTCCCATTCCCCTGCTCTTTCCTCATAACCCTGTCATTTTTTTCCCTTCAAGTATTATCTAATTCCCTTATGAAAGTTACTATTGAATCTGCTTCCACCACCCTTTCAGGCAGTACATTCCAGATCATTACAACTCGCTGCATAAATAAAGTTTCCTCAAGTCACCTCTGGCTCTTCTGCCGATGGCCTTAAATCTGTGTCCTCTGGTTACTGACCCTTCCGCCACTGGAAACAGTTTCTCCTTACTTACTCTATCAAAACCGGTCAAGACTGAACACTTCTATCAAATCTCCCCATAATCTTCTCTGCTCTGAGAATCCCAGCTTCTCCACATAACTGAAGTCCCTCCTCCCTGGCATCATTCTTGTAAATCTCTTCTGCACCCTCTCTAAGGTCTTGACATCCTTCCTAAAGTGTGCCGCCCAGAATTGAACAATACACCAGCTAAGGCCTAACCAGCATTTTATAAAGATTTATCATAACTCCCTTGCTTTTGTACTGTATGCCTCTATCAATCAAGTCCAGGATCCCATATGCTTTTTTGAGTGTTCTCAATTGGTCCTACCACCTTCAAAGATTTGTGTATGTGCACCCCCAGGTCTCTGTTCCTGTACCCCCTTTAAAATTGCACCATTTAGTTTATATTTCCTCTCCTCATTCCTCCTACGAAAAATGTATCACTTCACACTTCTCTACATTAAATTTCATCTGCCATGTATCTGCCCATTTCACCAGTCTATGTCCTCCTGAAGTATGTTACTATCCTCCACATTGTTTACTACATTTCCGAGTTTTGTGTCATCTGCAAACTTGGAAATTATACCCTCCATTTCCAAGTCCAGATCATTAATATGTATCAAAAAGAGCAGTGGTTCTAATACTGATCCCTGGGGAACACCACTGTATACTTCCCTCCAGTCTGGAAAAACAACCGGTCACCAGTACACTCTGCTTTCTGTACCATAGCCAATTTTGTATCCACACTGCCACTGTCCCTTTAACCCCATGGGCTTTAATTTTGCTAACAAGTCTATTATGTGGTACTTTATCAAATGTCTTTTGATAAGGTTAGTTCCTTAAATCAACGGAAACAGTGCGAGAGAGTGTGACTGCATTCATTCCACCTTTCCATGAATGATGTGGTTCAGCTGAAAACCGCATATCCTTAGCAGACCAAATGAGTTTAATACCTTAGTTGAAGGTTGTATTTGAATTTGTAATGCTGCTGTCAGAATCCAGTGCTGAACTAGTGAGTGGCCTTAACATTTGAAATTGGAACTAAATCACTTCCCCAAATTTTAAATCTATATTCTCTCACCTCACTTTCAAAAACTTCATCATCCGTTAGCAGTTGAAATTGGTCATCTTCATTTTCCTCATCATCTTCCCTAAGTAAAGATTGAAAGTGTTACAAAAAATAAAGAAAAGCACATTTCACCTAAGAGCAAAATTTCAAAGTGTGTAATATATACCATGTAATATTGCTCTCCATATTATAAAGAACTCCTGATCTAGACAACACTAAGCTTGGATCAAGAGTTTGCTTTGCAGAATTGAAAAAGTTATCTATTACCTGTCTGTTGGAAAAGAGCCTGAGCAAAGCGCAAGCACCTCAGTCATAAGATCATCTGATGCTGTGGTCATTGTTTTTTGTTGCTTTACAGCAGCTGAAGAGGTGGATGATGAGGATTCTGCTGTGGTGAAAGAAAGAAACTTCTCGTTACAGATAAAAGATGACCCATAAAGTTGTGAATCAATCTTGGTGACATTATGGTTACTAGAAAATTCCTTGTTTCAAATTCATATTTGCCTACAGCCTATGTTGTGAAACAAGGATAAACGCAGGAACATCATGCATCAAATCCAAGCACCATTCTCTTGTCCCTCCCAAAAAACATCTGCAGAATGTCCCTTCCAAAACTCAATCATACAGCACAGGAGGCCTGTGCCGGCTCTTTGAAAGCTGTCCAATTCAGTCCCACACCCCAGCTTTTTCCCCATAACCCTGCAAATTAGTCCTCTTCAAGTACATGTCCAATTACCTTTTGAAAGAGTGCCTATGGAATCTGCTTCCACCACCCTCAGGTAGTGCATCCAAATCTTAACAACCCTGTGAAAAAAATTCTCATTTCCCCTCTAGTTCTTCTGCCAATCATTTTAAATCTATGATCTCTGGTTACCAACCCAATTGCCAGTAGGAACAGTTGCTCCCTATCTGCTTTATCAAAACCCCATATTATTTTGAATACCTCTATTAGGTCGCCCCTTAACCTTCTCGGCTGTAAAGGAGAACAATCCCAGCTTCTACAATCTCTCTACATATTTGAAGTCCTTCATCCCTGGTAGCATCCTGGTAAACCTCCTCTGTATCGTCTCCAAGGCCATGACATTCTTCCTAAAGTGTGGTACCCAGAATTGTACACAATACTCCAGCTGAGGCCTAACCAGTGATTTGTAAAGGTTTAGCACGGCTTCCTTGTTTTTGTATTCAATGCCCCTATTTACAAACCCAAGGATCCCATATGCTTTCTTAAGTGCCTTATCAACTTGCCCTGCCACCTTTAACAATTTGTGAATATGCACCACCAGGTCCCTTTGCTCTTGCACCCCCTTCAAAATAGTACTATTTAGATTATGCTGCCTTTCCACGTTGTTCCTCCCAAAGTGCATCACTTCACACTTATCCACATTAAGTTGCATATGCCATGAGTCTGTCCATTTCACCAGCCTGTCTACATCCTCCCAAAGTCTGCTACTATCCTGCTCACTATTTGCTACATTGTCCAAGTTTTGTACCATTCGCAAATTTTGAAATTGTACCCCCTATACCCAAAGTCCAGGTTATTTATATGTATCAAGAAAAGCAATTGTCCTATTACCATCCCTGGGGGACCCCACTGCATACTTCTCTCCAGTCAGAAAAACATCCGTTCACCACTACTTTCTGTCTCCTATCGCTTAGCCAATGTCGTACCAAAGTTACCACTGTCCCTTTAATCCCATGTTCTGAATAAGTCTGCTATGCATTACTTCATCAAATGTCATTTGAAAGCCCATATATACACACTATCTTCATCAACTCTGATACTTCAAAGAACTCAATTAGGTTAGTCAGACACAAATTGCCTTTAACAAATCCGTGCTGATTGTCCCTTATTAACCCATGCTTCTCAATTTTGTCCCCGACAATGGTTTCCCACCACTGAGGTTAGACTGACTAGCCTGTAGTTACCAGGTTTACCCCCTCCCCCTTTTTTGAATTTGGGTGTAACATTTGCAATCCTCCAGTCCTCTGGCACCAATTCCATGTCCAAGGAGGATTGAAAGATTGTGGTCAGAGCTTCTGCTATCTCCACCCTTGCTTCCCTCAACAACCTAGGATGCATCCCATTAGGACTGGGTGACTTGTTAACTTTGAGTGATGCCAATGTATTTACCTCCTCCTATCTATCTATTTTTATCCTATCCAATATCACTACTCCCTCCTCCTCTACTCAGACATTAACTTCATCCTCTTCTTTTGTGAAAAATGATGCAAAGTACTCATTCAGTACCTCAGTAATGCCCTCTGCTGCCTTCTTTGTCCCTATTCAGCCCCACCATTCCTTTAGCTATCATTTTACTTTTTATATGTTTCTAAAATATTTTTGGGTTCCCTTTTATGTTGCCTGCTAATCATCTCATTCTCTCTTTGCCGCTCTTTTATCCTTTTTCAATTCCCCACTGCACTCTGTATTCTGCATGGTTTTCTGACATGTCATAAACCTCCTTTTTCTGTTTTATTTTAACCTCCATTTCCTTTGTCATCCAGGGAACTCTAGCTTTGGATGCCCTGTCTTTCCTCCTTCTGGGAGGATGCTTGATTTGTATCTGAACTATCTCCCCTTGAAGGCCTGCCATTGCTCATTTACATCTGCAGAATATAAACTTTAATTGTCCTCTTAAAGTTTCAGAAAAAAACAAGTACCTGGAGATACAAACTTTCCAGAGCAAAGTCCAAGCAACTCATCAATATTTTGCTCTTTTTCTTTGTTCTTTTCCTTTAGCACATTAAGATTTTGAGATTTGAATTCTCCTGAACAAAAACCCAACAACTCCCCCATATTTGCATCCATTGCATTTTCATCCATACTATCCAAGATCAGTTGACGTTTTGATGGCTGCCACTTGTTACTGCGATGGCCCACATTCAAAAACCTACAATTAAAAAAAATTAAGTTTATTTAGAAGTCATGCTAGATCTCAATTTAATAACTATTTTGAAGATTTAAAATACATCAATCCTCCAAGCATATATAGCAAGGTGAAATGGGAAAAAAATATATATTCACAATGGTTTAATACATAGCAGGAAATGCTTTGTACTGTTTCAACATTTATTTTTGAGGAAAGCAACTTGAAGTGGTATGCAACAGAAAAATGCTAAAGAACTTCAACATTGCTGTTTCAGCAACTATTTCATCTGGAAAGCTACAATTCTTGCAAATGTGAAAGATACACAATGTTAAAAATAATTGTAGGTTCAGGGCAAAAATTAAAACATAGTAACTTTAAGTCAAAATTGTTATTCCCCTTACCCTGGCCTTTTTAATGAATATAGCAACTCACCCATCTGCATCTAGTAACTGACTTTGTGTTTCATCTTCAAGAGAGAACCTGAACTGGGATTCACCAGTAGAGATCTTTGGTTCTGGAGATGCATTGTATAAATCTTGTGAATCTTCTACTGGCATCGAGGGCTCAGATAACTTTCCAGAACTCTGTTGGCATCAACGATACATAGTGACATTTTATTTTTGGCAGTTTATACAGTGTTTTTCCTGTATGCAGTATTTACTCCTCCATCTGGAAGGTCAGAGTGGAAAAGGCTGTGGTGGTGAGGTACTCATGTCAATGTTTTGTGCCTAGCTGGCAAAATTCAGTTTGATGTACTGCAAGACATACAATATCATTCCCACATACTTTTAAAGTCACAAAATTTTCATCAGGGTTTCAAGTTGGTTTCTCCAATCTCCAACAGCAAACTACATTACTTTGCATCAGGTAGGATTAGATCAATGGCCCAACAATTAAAAGCAAAAGTGTATTCTATAATTTGTTCATCTTTGGAATTGCCAGTATTGGAGCTACTAATATTTATACCAAAGTCAGTCCTCCAATCCAAGACATCAATAGTTTGCTCTAAAAACTGAATCTTGATCAATTTGAACTTAAGCTTACCTTCGATGCTGAACTGATGAAGCTTGTTTTAAACAGACTGTTTGGATTAAAGAGGTTAGGTGATGGTGATCTGAATCCTCCCAGCATAGCAACTCCAAACCTGCCTGGCTGTTTGTTAGTTGGTTGGTATGAAGGAATCATTGACCCAATTAGCTCAAAGCTACTGTTGTGGCTATTCTCCTTTGTTGTGGAGGCCTGGGAGGTGGAGTCATCTTCATCTGAAACATAAATTAAATGTTTAAAAAAATATACATCAATGGCTATCAATACTTGCTCAAGACTGTCCTCCTGTCACTTCTGAAAACACTGAGAATGATCTGCCTTATTCACTAATCAGTCACTGTTCAGGGTCTCTTATGCAAGTTTTTTTTTTAAAACTACATATAAAAAGGAAAGTTTCCACTAAAACGCATTTACCATAGGTAGTTCTTATTTAGAAATACGAAAATTTATGAAGAAAATAGCAGTTAGTAATGAAGTTAAAGATTTGCAGAATCACCAGGCACAGATGGTCTGGGTTGTAGCATAAAGGTAAAATAAACCAATTTCGCGGTTAAGCTATTGGAATTGCCTCAGGCTTTGTGCTAGAAAGGAAAACCCATAAACAAAATAAAAATCCCAGGTTCCTGCTCCAGATTACAATTCAGCAACTCTGGCTGAAAATGTATTCTGCAGAGGGGGTTAGATCCTCCCACAGTTGATGAGCTATCAATACTGACTGTTCATGCTCACAGATGAACTACCACCAGTTAGGCAAGGTACCAGTGATCGCTGCAATCTGTAGAACTGCAATCCAGCATAAGTCACAGCCTGCATAAGAGTCACCATATTTTTAATTTTTTTTTTAAAAAAAAAGTTCAAGAACCCATATCAAATTGGATTCTACCAGCAGACACAAAGGGCCAAAGGCCTTCCTTCTGTGCTGTAAAGTTAAAAAATTGCTTTTACATTGAATAAATGGAGGATAGGGAGATTGGGGAGGGGTGGGCAAGTGACACAAGAATGGAAAAAGGTTCTGTTGAAAATACCTTCTTTAAATTAACAGTGCCCTGCTAATTTCTCCATGAAGCTTTTAGCAGTAACTCTTCTACAAGTCATGGGACAGAAACTAAAATTCTTTACCAAGTTTGATGTCTCTTTTGGGTGGGGTCTGTTGAAGTTGTAGCCTCAATTTGTTGTCAGATGTCTGTTCACTGAAACAAATTACAATTCTGCATCAGTATAAATAAATAAATTATTGTTAAGCATGTACTTCACTAATGCTCACCAAAAACATCAAGGAGCTTTTCTTCGACTAAGAATCGATTCCACTCCACAGCTTCAAAACTACCAAGCCACTACAGTGTGCAAACATGGCAAGGGTCAAATTCTCACAATTTTGATTACCATCACGAGTGTGATTAAATTTGAAGAGACCCCGGGTAGAGATTGGCATCTCAGGGCTCCTCCTCCATTACTCACAATCAACTATAACCACTACTCACTGCAAAGCACATGAATACTCCAACATGCTACAATGACTATACTGGTCCACACAAAGATATTCTTGGGGGAGGAATCAGACTAGCTATAAATGTAGTCACAATCCAAATAAATAGTTACCGTCTATCTAAGCTACCAATTTAAATTACAGGTGTGTAGTTTGCATGCATCTGAACATAAGTCAATCCATTTTCACAAGTATGCAAAAACGTAAAATGAATGCAGAGAAATAATCTATTTCCGACTAGCTCTAAACGACACCAAGTTGAGTCAAGAAATGCCAATTCCAAACTTCTACGTAAAAGAAAAATTTGGTTGATAAGACACAGATAGGGAAAAATACTTGATAGCAAAGGAAACATTTAAGATACAATTGACTGCCCAATGAAAACACAAGACCACAACATCCTTTAATATATCTGCAGTTAAATCTTGGGATCCTCATCAGATGAAAACAGCAGATACTGTTTTAAAGTAAAAAGCTTCCCCAAAAATAGCTACACAGAATAAATCATGCTGAAAATATCTATAAATTACCCCATTTTAAAAGAGGAAGCTGTGCCAGATTTTAAGGACTGTAAAAATTCTAAGGCAACAGGTTTTGGTGTAGATTCCTTTTGGGTTACTTGGTCGTGATCTGAAATAAAGCATTAACAGACGGTTAGTGTGATATGTAATTTTACACATAATAAAAAAACTTACTATTAGAAGTAGCCTAGAACTGATCTGGTGCATAGGAGATACTTTTTAAAGCTGAGCTTAGTAAGTTTAATCACTTTCTGTAAATGTGCAAATCATTAATTGGAGGTAATCCATTTATTGGAATATAAAATCACAATCTTGTAATAATCAAAATTTGCAGTGAGTGCATTTTTACTTATAAATTAACAAGATAAATTGAATCTTTCTTGGGCTGTGATATTTATATGGCTTAGAGAGATTGGCTTTAGCGAGCTGTCAATGAGATGTCTCAAAGCTTTGTCCTGTAAAAAACCTGGCAGGTAATTACAAAGGTGGATAATGGAGATTCTACTGTACATTTAATAAGATTTAACATCATTTCCTGAATAAATCCTGCTTCAATTAGTTACTTGTTAAAAAAAATCCTTATTTCATAAAAGTCTAAGTCAAAACTGAACAAGTTACACACCCACTAGTTAAATGTTTGTCTCACTCTACCAGATGCAAGTGTTAGCAGTGCCAAAGTCTGCATAAATTGCTATACAGGGTTGAAAAACTGACCACGCGAGATGTTATTGCAAAATAGATAGTCAATATTTCAGATAAAATAAAGCCAACTAAAACCCTGTTAAGATCATTTCCACTCATTATCTTTTGGCTGAAAAACTGAACAGAACAGGACCACAGGACATTTAAAAACTGGCCAGACCAGAAACACCACTAAGTGTTGAACCATCCTTCCCATTAAAATGGTACACATCTGTTGTAATAAATCTGTCTGATAAGAGTTATTTTTTGTGAATTTATAATGCCAGATATGGATAAGTCCTCCTCCCCCCTCGTAGCTCAGTGGCCAGATTATGCAGTGTGACACTTGGCACAGACTCAGGATTATATGTGGGACCTTCTCGGTCTATATGGCTAAGTCAGCCAATTCATAGTATTCTGAATAAAATCGATCTTTATACATCAGAAAATGCCATTTCAATACACAAGCTTGCTTTTCTATACAGCATATTGATCGAATTCAGAAAATGGATTCAACTTGTAAAGTGTCCTTTGATAAGGTTTCACTTACTCTGTGCTGTATCAGTAGATTGAGAGTCAGTGTCTGCATCATCTGCTTCCACCCCAGCCTCCTCCCCATCACCAAGCAGGAATTCTACAGTCTAAGACAAATGCAACAGCACTATAATCAACCTAAATGAAATAAATCAGGGCTTGACAAATTCAGATAAACACACCATAAGCCAAGCATTGCATTCAAAGATATTAAATATTCTCATTTGTGTAAAAATCCCATTCCAACTGCAAGAAAATTTACTTCCTCCATTTAGCTGCTTAGTGTATTAATCTGGTCCAACCAATTCAGAGCATTTACATTCCTTTTCAGATGAACCAGCAGTTCAGGTAAGCCTGAAGGATGATGAGGTAGGAAGAGTTATATCAAGAGCTGCTCTCGGATGCATGCAAACCTCTCCCCGCCACCCCCCCCCCAAAGTACATCAGCAGTGGTCAGAATGAGTGTGGAGACCTCCAACGGTGGTCTCTGCGGCAGGGAAAAAAAGTTAAGCTCAACATGCAGGAGATATCTTGTTCAATTTTAATACAGATGGGGGATATACTTTGTACAGGAAGTACCAAGCCTCCTACCTCAGCTTTCCTTTAACTAATGTCAAGTTAAAACGTTTTAAGGACGATACCTCAGGGTCCTCGTCCTCAGACTCTGTCAGTTCTTCTTCCTCGTCCTCTTCATCCTCAAAGCCCTGCTCATTATCGAGTTTGTACAGTGCTTGACGTTTCTGACGCTCTTCTATCCGACGCAATTTCATGGCTTCCTGGAGTTTAGCTTTCAATACTTGTAGTTTCTCACCTGTAGAATGCAGCACAAAGATAAGTCAGTAAAAGGCAAAGATCATTTTTAAAATGTACTGCAATATACAACTAAAATAATACTGTCATGTCCCAAAAAACTCAGTTTACAAATGGAGTATCTTTTCATGTTCTTCACAATTCTATGGCCCTTAGACCATGGAAACTAGATTCAGAAGAGTTGCTAGGCACAAGATTATTTTGCCTGCATACAGTTCGACTTAGAGGAAACTAACTCGTCCAAGATATTGTTGGTGCAAGAGGTACAACATATCGTTTCACACACAATGTCGCTTCAATTTTGCCACAAATATTTTCAGCTATTTTAGACTGCCAACAAATCTTGTTATTGGCTCTTTTATACTATGCATCATTCTCTTCCCATTCCCTAAACTGCTATTCATCCTACCAAGCTAATCGGTTTTGACCTGCAACCAGATTGGAAACATATTTATGAACTAAAAACTAACAGTGGGGTCAACTTAAAAGTCATTCAAATTTACAATAAAATTGAGAAGTTTTGCTGACTGCAATACAATCAAGCAACTATGATGTGCAGAGAATGAGAATACATGTGAATGCCTCAGAATTAATCAAAAACGGACTCCACTGCAGTGATTAGTGATAATTTAGCCACTGAAAGCCATTAATTTTAAACGCTTTACTGAACTTATCTACAGCTACCATTTTGCAGATTGAGCACATATCTTATGGCCAGAGGAGAGATTGGTAATGGTTCAAGATCTAGACTAAATCTCCAGGCTGAAAATTACTTCTGCAGATCGATCAACGGCTGTCTACCTCCATTCGTTAAAACACTTACCCGGCTTTGTCGGTCTGAATTCCTCCACTTCTTTCGTGCCCAGGGTCACCGCTACGGAATCTGCTTTCAGTTCCTCCTTCCCATCAGCAGTTGTTGTCTTCCGAATAATGTTAAGCTCTACACGGCGTTCTTGGTTCTGTTTAACAGGCTTGATGCCATGTTTCAGAAAACGCTCCTTTAATGCTTGAAGCTCTGAACAGAAAAACAAAAGCCACCTTCTTTACAGGGGCATTGGATATGGAATTGTACTAACAGCATACGGCAAGCTCTTTTGAATTCACTTCATTG
Source organism: Heptranchias perlo (assembly GCF_035084215.1). Classification (NCBI taxonomy): domain Eukaryota; kingdom Metazoa; phylum Chordata; class Chondrichthyes; order Hexanchiformes; family Hexanchidae; genus Heptranchias; species Heptranchias perlo. The sequence continues at coordinate 24,073,618 of NC_090350.1, forward strand.
AGTAGAGGTTTGCTCCCTCAACATGCATGTACAAGTTATAATATAAAGCTTCAATAAAATCAACTTTCATACGATGACAGGTATTGTCAACAACATAGATTTAAGGTAATTGGCAAAAGAACAAGGGGCAGAATGAGAATAATTTTTTTTTTAAATGCAGTGAGTTATGATCTGGAATGCACTGCCTGAAAGGGTGGTGGAAGCAGATTCAATAATAACCTTTCAAAAGGGAATTGGATAAATACTTGAAGGGGAAAGGGACTAATTGGATAGCTCTTTCAAAGAGCTGGCACAGGCACGATGGGCCAAACGACCTCCTTCTGTGCTGTATCATTCTATGCTCTTGGATTTGATACTGAATACATCTCCCATATAAAAACAGAACATAGAAACAGGAGTAGGCCATTCAGCCCCTCGAGCCTATCCACCATTCATTAGATCACGACTGATCTGTACGTTAACTCAATTTACCCACCTTGGCTCCGAATGGCCTCCTTCTATGATAAAAATCTTCCATTTTAGGTATCCTTCCCTACAAATCACCCTAGTCACATTTGAATGGCCCTGGATTAGTTCAGTCCAACCAAACAATTCCTGAAAAAAACACCATTGACTAAGTATTCAATAAACCTAGGTTTTCCTAAATAATGTAAACAATTTTGTGAACTTCCTTGTAATCTTTTGGCACCACAGACTTTCCCCGAGAGGATAGAACTGCTCTCAACCCTCCAATACTACTCAAGCTAAAAGGGTGCTTGAAAATGGCCAAGAGCAACTGATTCTCTGATCTAGCTTCCCTCCTATGAGTTAAGTAGTTGATCTCCATTCAGTAGTCAGTTGCAATCAGGAATTCATCAGGTGAGGAATTCAGAGGCACAAATTTATATTCGATCACTCTGTAGTGTCTCTATGTGGCACTATGCTCACCTAACAACAAAGGCTTCAAAAAGTTAAACTCTTCGTTGCAAAGATGTGACCCTCAAGATAAAATTGTGTTGCCTTAAAATCAACACTAGTTAGTAAATACAACAGCTGAGAAAGATAACCTTTGTTTACTTTGGGCTCCTCCAGGTTTACAAATGCACCCTCATCAGCACAAAGACGAGGTTTCAACGTTAGGTCCACACCCAGTTCCCGTAATTTATCCAATTTGGATTTTCGTTGGTTGACCATTGAAGCTGCCTCCAACCGTTGATCCTCTTCTTCTGTAACACTAGGTAGATCACTGGAGAGTTTCACCACAGCATCAGGTATTATTTTATCAAGCTCAACATAAGGATCCTCAGGCATAATTGTTACTTTTTCACTTGACCCAGCAGTTTCCATTTCCTCAGTTAATTCCAAACAGAAAGAGTAATGGTCAGATTCCGTGCTGTGCTCAGGATTTACATAGTCTTTTTCTTTGTTTACCAGGTCAGTGGAAAAATCCGGCTGTTCTATTGTCTCAACCGGCTCTTCACTCTTTTCTACCTGAATTTCACTTCCAGGTAGGTTAGGATAAGTATTTTCTTTATTATTTGAATTGTTTAAATGGGGTTCTTGTATTTCTGGAATCTCTACAGTTGTGGAGTTTTCATTGTTAGGAACCAACTGATCAAATAGCCCATCACCTTGAGGGCTAGCATTTAATGTTTCAATCTCTGTTGTGGAATCTGAGGTTTCCTGCAGCAAGCATGGTTGATACTTAGCTGATCTGAAAGAAAGTTGTGCATTGTTTAGCCACTGTATTAAAAATGAACATTTCTCAGTCATAGAAACAACTTTAACCATGAACAGTTTTGAAATCAAGCACTAATCTACAAAGAATATTTTTGCTAATGACTGGAATATTATAATACAAGTTGGTCAAGTTCTGGGACTTTAATAATGCTCCGCATACCTTTGGAAGAAAAATGAAGCAATTACTCCACGAGTAAAACATAAGTAAAATTCTATAGCTGTTCTTCCAGAGTAGAATCTAGGGTACAGTATACAGCTTTACACATGGCATTTAATTGCTACTTGTTTAGTATAGGACATTTTTAAAATTATGCACAACAAGGAGATTTTTGATCCACTACATGGGAGAAAAGGGAAATGCATATTTTGTTGCAGTGCTGGGCAAAATGGAGCAGCATCCCAGAATTTTGAGGGGCAACTGTTATTATTTATTTTAGGGATTTGACCTAGAGAGGGGTTTGGTCCAAAGGTGGGATTTGTACAAGATTCTTGTGAGTTGTGTGTATGTTTCTGTGCATCAACTGTGTAGTTGTGTAGTACCAACAAGTCTTTTTTGATATTACCAACACTTCAAACTATATTATCTGAAGACAAAAGTGAAAAATTCCCATGCTTATTTTGGTTTGCGGGGTTGGGAGGGGGTGAAAAAGAGAAATGGTCAGAATCTGAAAAATGGAAAAAGTTGAATGCTGAGTTTATCCTGTTTTTCGCTAGTGAGAAAATTTTAAATCTAGCTGACTGAGGAGCAAAAATAGATAACATGGCCCTTTGAAATGGTTCCTGGCACGGTCTACCTTTAGTCAGCACAGCTTTTTCCCACCCGAGACACCTGGAGAATTCTGAGACATAACAACCAGCTGGCTATCATCCAATTACAATTAAATACCCCCTGCCCCCACCCGACGATTAAGAAATAACTTACATTTATGCAGCACCTTTCACATCCTTCACAACCAATGAAGTACTTTTGAAGTGCAGTCACTGTTATAAGACAGGGAAATGTGGCAGCCAATTTGTGCACAAGATGTCACAAACATACAAAGAACTTCGGATGGTGCCAAGAGGTCTTTTACATCTGCCCCAGCAGGCAGACAGGACATCTCTGTAGCATGCTCTCAGATCAGATTTATATGCTCAAGCGTCTGGAGAGGGGCTTGAACACCATGACCTTTTTGACTCAGGTGAGAATGCTGTCACTGAGCAAAGGCTCCATTATGACAGACTCCTGAGACTATGGCATTGAAATCAGCACATTTTAGTGGTGATTACACTTCAAAAGTAATCAATTGGATATGAAACACTTTGAGATGTCCTAAGGAAATAAGGGACCATATAAACACTAGTTCTTTCTTCCTTCCTCTTAACCAGCAATTTAGTGTACATCTAATAAATGTGAAATTCAAATTAAATAGCTTAACAGAATAAAGTACGGTCTGCTGATATATCGATGTTTTGCCACATGTAATATAAAAATTATTTACCATTTGCAAAGCATATGAAGACATCTAGGGGTAGAAAACAGTTACTGCATTAAGTTTTTCTCCACTTCTTGAATAAGCTACTAGTTTCAGGATACTGAACATTTCCCAGTAGAATTTCACCATATTGAATGGTAATTATTTCACTATAATGATATCAGTTTAAATTAATGCCTGGAATGAGTCTATCCAGTCCAGCAGTCTTTAAATAGACAAATGAGCTCTACAGTGGATTAGCCTATTGCCCTTTCCACTCTGGAGAACCAAACTAATGGAGATCTGCATTTTGGCAATTGTAAGCATCGTAAGTAACTTTGCTCAATACAGTTTTTTGGACAGTGCAAGTCTAGAGCACAAAAGCTACCAATAATTTTGACAACTACCCTACTAAAAAAAAAATCATCAGATGGCAAATGTGGAAACATGGTTTGTTACTCAAGTGCAATAGGAGATACTTCTGATGCAGGGGTTTTACTCTACATGTGCAAGCTATCATACAGGAGAAAGGTGTCTTAAAAAAAATGCAATCTTACTTGAGCAAGGACATGGCACTTCCTTGGCAAGCTGGTCTTGGTCGTTTCTTGAAGAAATCGTGAATGGTTTTTGGCTGTGGCAGATGATACGGCAGAGATAAATTTGCCTCTGAGAAAAGAAGTGGACAATGTTACCAATATTCAGTAGTTCTTAGTATTGTCACAGGGCTACAAACTTTTCAACAACTGGCATTCCAGGTCACAAGCTGTAGCTTGCGTTGCAGGGCAAGACAATGGTCTCGTGAAAAATTATGGCTGGTCTCAGACATTGACAAAGAGAACACAAAGTTTCATTCCAGCTGCCTAAAATAGATACTTACAGGCTGCATCTTGTAAACGATTACAGAGCAAATCTCTCGGCGGCTAGGAATAAATTCAATTAAAATATCAGCAAGAGTATAGCTGCCATCTCTGTTAAATTATTGCAGCAATGCTAGGTGTCAGTGATTAAAGTAAATTAGATGTTGGGATGTGTTAAAATGTCAACACAGCTGAAATAGCGATGTAATCCTGCCACTTCATAAATCATTGGTGTGGCCACACTTACAATACTGTGTACAGTTCTGGCTGCCTCAGTACAGAAAACTTACGAAGAGAACAACCAGAATAATGAGGAGCAGAGGGATTGGATTATGAGGAGCGATTATTTAAATTGGCCATGTTCTCATTGGAAAAAGAGACAGTTGAGTGGTGATGTGATTGCTGTTGATAGGATTCTAAAAAGGAACGAGCTAATTTAGACCACGATAAGCTGTTTCACCTTGTCCAGAATGGCAGAACCAGTGGACAAAGCATGTGCCTGAAGGGGGTTGAATTCATAACTAATCTGCAGAAACATTGGGCATGATTTTGACTCCAAGCCAGGGCGGGGCAGGGCAGGTCAAATTACAGACGGGAAACCCGGAAGTACGAGTGGTCTCAGTCGAACGGGAGACCAGCCAGGGAGAGGATGTGTTCAGGTAAGTCTTTGTTTGCATAGATTGGGGGGGGGGGTGGATGTGCGATTATTTGTGGTGGGGTGGGGGGGTGGGGGATGTGCGATTATTTGTGGTGGGGTGGGATGTGCGATTATTTGTGGTGGGGTGGGGGGGGGGGGGATGTGCGATTATTTGTGGTGGTGGGGGGGTGGGGGGGCGTTGCTGCAGATGGACTTGTTGGGCCTGGGGGAAGCACTCCTGCTCCTCTGGGCCCACAAGCTGTGCTAGAAAAGGCACCTACCTGTTAGTCTCAGTCCTTCTCTCCTCCTTTCACGTGGCTTGAAAGAGAAGGCCTGAGAATCCTGGCCTCCTGGGGTTGAAATTGGAAACTGTGGGAAAATGGAGGGCCAAAGACTCATTGAAAGGTTTTAAGGCCCGACCCGCCTCCTGGGAGCAGGTTGGTCACCTGCCTCTTATCCATCCCTGGTGAAAACCAGAAATGGACGGGTTGGAGGTGGGTCTGAAATGGTTGCAATTTTGAATGCCCACCCGCTCCCAACCCACCCGTTTTTCACTTTTAAAATTGTGCCCATTGTTTCAGTAAGCAAGTGGTAGATCTACAGAACAGGCTCCCGTGGGAGATGATAGAGGCAGATAGTACTAATTCATTCAAATGCAAATTAGATCGATTTTTTTCCAGAATATTTTGGGATACAGTATTAAAGTAATTTGAGACATGACATATGGCAAGTGTAGCGTGCTTGGGAGAAACAGGTGACTTTAGATGTATAGTTCTCAAAGCTTTCCACCTCTGGGGGGTTTTCCTCGCGTCATGTCTGGGTCTGTTGTGGACTAATTGAGAGAGATTGATTGCTACAATTAGGCCACAACTCCATTATTATTGCATCATACGACTACCAGGACGGTAGACGTCGAACTACGTGGACTTGTGTTTTTTCATCTAGCAATTCCTATGTTCCTAAGACTTAATTTTTAGGCACTGGATGAGTACCAGAAAACCCGTTGTAATAAAGTCCAAGTCTGATAAAGCCAAAAAGAAAAAAGGTGTTGCATTACTCATCTAGATCCAAAATATAGTGACAGCATTGTAATGTGGAATAGTGGAAGTACTGCCAGCTCTCTTGGAACAGCTCTAATCCCACATCACTGGAGTAAAATGCTGCAATGTACCTATTGCATAATTAATGCTGTCCAGAATCATTGAATTTTACAGCACAGGAAGAAGCCAACTGGTCCATTATGCCTGCGTTGATTCTCTGAAAGCTATTCACATTCCCATTCCCCATATCCTTTTAAATTCTTCAAATATTTAAATGGTTTTTTCCATTATGGATTCTGCTTCCATTACTGTTTCTGGTGGGGTACTCTACGTCCTAACAACCCTGTGCACAAAAAAAAATCTCCGAAACCTCTTTCCTTGTTACTTTGATGACTATCTTAAACTTATGCAGTCTAATTTCTAACTCAACGACCATTGGAAATAGGTTTTGATAATGTAAAATGAGACACAAGCTTTCAGTTTTGAACACCTCTCAGAGCTCCTCTTAACCATCATTGCTTAAAAGAGACCCCATTTCTCTGCTCTCTCCTCAATACTAAAGCCACTCATCTCTGGTGTCATCTTAGTAAATTTCTTTTTGGCACCATTTCCACAACCTTGACATCCTTCCTAAAGTAAGGCACCCAAAATAACATTGTAACTGTGGCCCACACAAAGGATTTTTATAGATTTAGCATGACCTCTGCTTTTACACTTTACACCCCTATTTATAAAACCCAAGATCCTATATACTCAAAAAAAAATCAACTTGTCCTTCCACTTTTAAAGATTTGTATAACTGAACCCTTAAGTCTCTGCTTCTCTACTCCTCTTAATACTTTGCCCTATAGGGTACAGGGCTTCAACTTATTCTTCCTTCTATGCATCACCTCATTTCTTCATCTGATATTTATTTGCCCAACCTACAAACTATGTGCTGAAATTGCTTACAGTCCTCTTTAATTAACCACACTCCACATTTGTGTATTGTCTGCCAATTTTGATATGGCCTGCCAATTTTGATATGGCATCCAAAGACCAAGGTTCAGATCAAGAGCGAGAGGAAAAAAAGCAAGAAAAGCTGACCTCTGGATACCACTGTTCACATCCCTCCAGCTTGAAAAACATACATTAACCATTACTATTTTCTATCCTTTAACCACCTTCCTATCCATGCTGCCACACTCCTTTTAATACCATATACCTAAAATTTTATCAGCACTCCTCATCCAATGCCTTCTGCAACACATATACACAACATCAACTGCACTTCCATATTCAATACACTTATTTCCTCAAATCAATTAGACAAGTTTGAACAATGCTACTTAATGGCTCTGGGAGGTTTTGTAAATATACCACAGTACCATCTAGTTGCTAGAAGAGGAGCAGGAAGTAGCAAGAGGAAACGCAAATACAAGTACAAGTAACTTCAGACTCTTTAAACCTCACCTCGCATCAATCGCTGAGTTTCACTGTGGATCTGACGCATTGCCTCCTTACTCTGTTTGGCTGCCTTCCTCTCTATACGTACCTTTTGAAGAACAGAAAGCATTAAAAGTTGTATAACTCAAGTAAACAGATATGTAACCTACTCAGACCCTGCAAATAAACAAATGAAACAAGATTTTTTTAAAAATCAAAATTTCTTATTTTCAGGTATTCCTCAGTACTTAACCCTCTTGGTCACCAGAAGGATCGTGCAGCATACCTCCAGTGATCCCTTAACCTTGTTCTCAACAACTGATTATTTCTATACGCAGCTGGTATTTTGAGACAAAAATAGATTGGCCATTTCATTTGAATCAAGGAAGCACAAGAAAAATTGACTTTTTTTTTCAATTCGTTCATGGGATGTGGGCGTTGCTGGCAAGGCCAGCATTTATTGCCCATCCCTAATTGTCCTCGAGTACGTGGTGGTGAAGGTTCTCCCACAGTGCTGTTAGGAAGGGAGTTCCAGGATTTTGACCCAGCGACGATGAAGGAACGGCGATATATTTCCAAGTCGGGATGGTGCGTGACTTGGAGGGGAACGTGCAGGTGGTGTTGTTCCCATGTGCCTGCTGCCCTTGTCCTTCTAGGTGGTAGAGGTCGCGGGTTTGGGAGCTGCAGTTGAAAAAGCCTTGGCGAGTTGCTGCAGTGCATCCTGTAGATGGTACACACTGCAGCCACGGTGCACCACTGGTGAAGGGCTTAAACGTTTAGGGTGGTGGATAGGGTGCCAATCAAGCTTTGCCCTGGATGGTGTCGAGCTTCTTGAGTGTTGTTGGAGCTGCACTCATCCAGGCAAGTGGAGAGTATTCCATCACACTCCTGACTTGTGCCTTGTAGATGGTGGAAAGGCTTTGGGGAGTCAGGAGGTGAGTCACTCGCCACAGAATACCCAGCCTCTGACCTGCTCTTGTAGCCAGAGTATTTATGTGGCTGGTCCAGTTAAGTCTATGAGAAAGAAAGACATGCTTTGACATTTAAAAAAAGGTACTCGACAGTCATATGCAATATTGAACTTTAATGTGCAGTGTTACATTTTTGACAATGCATAGAAACTGAACACTGAAGAAATGATCAGCATATTTGTGGATTGATTAGTGGTAGGAGTATCTTAATTGTAGTCAAGCACCACCAGAACTCTGACAAATCAAACAGCACTGAACCATTGTTATGTGGCAAGTACGATCCTTGTACATTTCATAAATCAGTCACTTCCTATATACACAAGTGGAAATGACAGGTGTGCAGCACCACCACAATTGCAGAAGCTGCCCGAAACAAACCAACAGCTGAACTGCATTGGAACTGTAGCTTCAGCAGCCAGTCATAGAAACTGGTGTTAGTGATTGTGACAAAGAGAGTTTCAATACATTTCAAATCGTAACTATATTTTTTAAGCTATTTGAGATGTGGCTGGTGATCTGAACCTTACATTGCTGTAGGCTTAGGATCTGGGTTGAGCATGTATCCACATTTTTTGCATAGAATTTACAGCACAGTAACAGGCCATTCAGCCCAACTGGTCTATGCCGGTGTTTATGCTCCACAGAAGCCTCCACCCACACTACTTCATCTAACCCGAATCAGCATATCGCTGATTAGGGTTAGATGAAATAGCTTCAAAGTATGAATTGAGAAGATCCAGGTTGATAGCCATATGCAGCAGTGTCAACTATCATGACACTAGTTGGCCTCAATAGGCTAATATTATTTGCTGATACAGCTGGTGGAGACGGACAGGCTAGAGAAAGTCTTGGGTTATTGAACTTCAGAGAGTGAAAGCTATATTTAATTGCCCCTCAGACAATACTAGATGGCGTATCTTTTGCTTATATAATATATGCACTGAACGACTCACCTCTCTGCATATTACATGTCTTGCTGTATGTTCTAACCATATTCTCCAACATGCAGCAAATTGCTATTACCAGCTAAAATTGCCTGAAGTGTTTGAAATCTGCTGTTTTTGTTTTAAAATAAAGAGTCCAAACGATGGGTGCTGTTCCGGCTCAAAAAGATTCACTGATTTAAACTGCAAACGCTGCATTGATATAAATCTCAGGAACTTCCTGCTAGCTGAACAAGCCAATAGTTAATTCCAATTGCCTGGATAACAGAGTATTGAGCAAATCCGAGCAGTCACAGATGTAGTTTTGCTACAGACTGGATTAGGAGAATCCAATTGAGCTCCATCTGGATATTATACACCTGTAGTTAGTTGTTATGCCAAAAAGTACATGATGAAAATACTGCATTTGCTACACCAACAGCCAGGGCCTGGTTTTCTAAAGCCCATAAGATTTATTTCTTCAGGTTTTTTTTTAAATAAAAAAGTTAATTAAGGCATTACAGACTTACCTCATTGGAGTTATACTTCATATTGTATTTGCTAGTAGTTTACCAAATGTCTATGCTTCTTATATGTATTTTAATTGTAAAATATCAATAATTCAAGGTGAGCACTTAACATAACACAGCACTATGTTTAATCCAGTAAACAGGTTACTGCAAGTAGAGTAAGTGGTATTGTTTTGATCAAAAAAACAACTAGGGGTAGATTGATTTTTAAAAAAAGCTTGTGGATTGTAATGGACAAGATCTGCTTCGGGGAATTGCTGTAAAGCTAGAGAGAAAACATGGGTTTTTATAAAAACCTCAACAAGTTTCTGGAATTATTTTGAAAGGAATTTTAGAATACAAGTTTATCAAACTTAGAATCTGGTATTTTTGCATGACTGCGAGAAAAGGAGAGCGCAAGGTGGAAACCAAAATGTTACTCGACCACGAGTATAATTTTGGAGAAAGAGACTTTTACTAGAAAATGACATATTGGATACAATATTTAATTGTACCATTTTAAACAGTGACGTGACTAAGACTTAATATTATGCTACTGTTAGCCAATATCACCTTTTTCTCATCTGTCTGCAGCAAGGACTCCTCGCAATCATAATCCTGGAGACTGTCAGCAGATGGAACCGGTTTCACGCTCTAAAACCAGAAAAAAAGTGCAACTGAGAAAAACTGCAGCAATTGTACAAGTAAGCAAATTAAACTCCAACATGATTAAATATACAATAGTTCAATGTAATTAAGCTCCACCAATGTCTAAATGCTGCTTTGAAATATTTTAATTAAAGAAACAGGATTGGAAGAACACAAGAAAGGAATTTAATACAGGGCGAACTATTTGAATCTATATTTCTACATTAACCCAAACACACTTTTCTTAGAATAGGATACAGCTAAATTAACCTTGGAAAAAATCAGTCTTGTGCTTTTTCAGTGTACACAGACATAGAATCTGCACATTTAATCATAATTCAAGTCCATTCTTGGTCGTGTGCATGCTCCTTGGTCAGTCAATTATACATGTGACATTTTATATTGTGGGGGGGGGGGGGGGGGGGAAAAAGAGTTTAAAAGAGAAGAGATCATCAAACATAGAATCAGCCTGGGTTCCGAACTTCAATTTTTATCAAGTGGGTCCTGCTGGAAAGTACACATTATGGACACTGACTTGAGGGTAAGATGGGCATTACAAGTGTGTGAGTTTTTAGCATTTCATTTTAATTCAAGTTCAGATGGTGACTGCTGTTCAAAAAGGACAAAAATAGATGCCTGAATGCAACAGCAGTTTGGCTTGCAGGTTTAAAATGCTAATGATTGCACTGATGTAAATAGAAGAATCTCCTGTATCTTGAACAGTTTTATCTACTGTGAATAGCTGGAATTTTATATTTTGAGTGATTCCTAGTAGCCAAATATTACTGTTTGGGTAAACGTATTGCGTAAAGCCAGTTAACCTGACATGCATATTACACGCACATGATTTGGTGATTACTAAATTTAAAATATGCTGGATTCTCCATCACCTTAAAGTTGAGGTTGACAAACAGATGCACCGTCGCAGAATCTCTTTCCTGCCCATTTGGGATAAATCACCGTAGCCTGAGACTTACATTACCTGTCCATATTTCCATGATACAAAATTGGTTAAAAAATTGGACACTCTAAGCTGTTACGAACAAAACACAATTTTAAAGAAAAAAGATTCAAGTTGTATTCACTTTGGATTGCTTTGCTTTCTTTTTCACCGCTGCTCGTATAGCATCCAACGACAACTCCTCTTCCTCTCCAACGTGTGCATTTTCATCATCCATTTCAGTCTCAAACAGGTCACTGTTGTTTAGCAGACAGCCACTGTCATCCGCTATCTTGAATTCTGTAGCCGCTTCCTGAACAGAAGATTTAAATAAGTTCAGAGAAATTAACAAAAGTGATGAATCTAATTACAACTACATCCTATCTTCAGAGTGCTGGAGTAATTAAGACTTCAAAAAAAAATCTAAAATGTTAACTGGCTCAGGATTAAGCTGTTTTAAGGCACCCCGTTAAATATCTACTTGTCACACCTGTTTTTTGTGTTTCTTTTCCTTTTTTCTCTTCAGTTTTTCAACCATTTCCAGTTTATTTTTCTGTTTTTCACGCTGTCTCTGGGACTTGCCCTTTTGATTTGCTCGTTCCTCAAGATGCTTTGAACTTTTTGATTTTTGTTGGCTAACTGAAGAGCTATCTGAATCAGAGCTTTTGTGTTGTGCTTCTGTTGTGGGCAGTTCCTCATCTTCATTGCCGACGTAACTGGATTTTATCATTCTAGCTTGGTCTTCTCTGTTGAGAACATCTGAGTCACTTTCATCACTATCCAACATCACTCTCCGAATGCGTCGCAACTTCTTGCCCTTATCTACAGAATTAATAGTCAAGCTTTGTTCCTCATTCTCGTCATCTGATTTGGAATTGCCAGTTTGGTTCATAATGTTCGTCTCCCCATCACTATCGCTCTCCTGCAGCAGTTTTACCTTCGTTTTCTTACTAGTAAAAATTTCCTCATCTGAATCTAGATGGAAACAAAAAGTGATTGAAGTTACTTACATCTTGGCAAATTCCATTGTCAATTTTGTATGAAGTACTTCCATTTTCAGTATTTACTATATTGCCTTCACTATTGATTTAGTCGTCAACTTCATAGTCACCTGTTCATTCAATTCATACAATGACAAATACAAATGCAGAGAAATTATAGTCGCTGCTTTATTTGCAATTCAACTAGGGAACAGTTTACAAAAGATAGATCATAACAGAAGCACAGTGGCATAATGTGACTACAACACTGCAGCGAGGACAAAAGGGAGAAAAGAGTACCATTTTGAATGGTGTATTCAAATAATTTTCAATTAAATATACATAATAAGCCTCATGACCATATAACAGAATGCAAGGAAACTGCTAAATTGAAGCAGCAAACCATGTTTTTAGCCTGTTAGGCTTCAGAGCAATCTGCTTTGGTCAACCATATTCTAATCTCAGTTGGTCTGCTGTCAGGAAGCACAACTCACCTACAGCACCTACTACTGATGCAAGCTATATCAAAACTTGAATACAAATGGCCCACTCGCCGAATGAAGCATTAAAGCTTATGTGCTGAGATATAAATACCCAATAGATTACATTATTCCTGGAAAACCCAAGGGAACAAAATAGAATCAGTGAACCATTCCACCACCTTGATAAGGTATAGAATAATTGTTTAAAATTATTTCAAAAGCAGGTAACTTAGACCTGTAAAACAGACATCTGAAACATTCACAATGGACATATTTTGAGATTTTTTTGAATGAAGTGTTCAATAAGCTACAGCAAATATTAGATTAAATGATATTGAGGGAACTACTGGTGACTTTGCAAGCTGACAATCAAGTCATACAGAAGGATAGAACACAAACCTCTGTCAGAGTGGCACGTTTCTTTGTTGGAACGCGGGGAGGCCATTCCACAACTTCCCTTGCCACTGTCGGTATCACTGTCATTTGTTTTCTCCTCACCTCCAACATTCAACTGGAAAGAAAATACAAATACAGGATGCTTGTTTCACCAACTGCCACATAATAAACATTGATCCTATTTTGGTCACAGATTAGGAACTAAATTAGAATATTGATCGAGAAATGGATTAAAATCAAGGTGGGGGGGCGGGGAAGGGGCAGAGATGGATGCACAATGTGTTACAACCACTGTCGTCTGATTTGGGCTCAAATTTCGACCAGAGTGAAGGACAAAAGTCTGTTCAACCTGATGGAGGTCATAGTCCTTTGAGAAATACATTTGAACAGTCTTATTCAAGTAGGTTCACAAAACAAATTACATACAACTTACAGCACAGAAAAAGGGTATTCAGCCCAACAGGTCTAGTCAGTGCTTATGCTCCACATGAGCCTCCTCCCACCCCCTCAGCAGAGCATTCTGTTCCTTTCTCCTTCGTGTACTTATTTAGCTTCCCCTTAAATACATCGATGCGATTTGCCTCAACTGCTCCATGTGGTAGCAAGTTGCATATTCTGACCACTCTTTGGGGAAAGAACCTTCTCCTGAATTCCTTATTGGATTTATTAGTGACTATCTTAAATTTATGACCTAGTTTTGGAATTCTCACAACTGGAAACATCATCTCTACGTCGACCCGGTCAAACCCCTTCATAATTTTAAAGATCTCTTATAAGATCACCCCACAACCTTTTTTCTGGAGAAGAGATCCAGCCTGTTCAGTCTTTCATGATAGTTGTAACCTCAGTTCTGGCATCATCCTTGTAAATATTTTTTGTACCTTCTCCAGTACCTCTACTTTCTTTTAACACACTCACTTACTCATTCAGATACCTTGCTCTTATTTGAATAAAATACAGCAATCTTGTGCTTTATTCGAAGTGGGAATGCTTGACAGGGATACTGGATAAATATTACATTTGCTACGTTAACACTTAGTATGATAATTTGTCAAAAAATAACTGAAAAATAGTAAGTATTTCTATTTAAAGCATAGGACTTCAGTTTTCAAGAAGGGTCTTTTAAAACCCAGCACAATGTATTAACCATTTTCAGCAGGCTTCACAGGAACTCCTACGTACTCAATATCAATTGGGTGCATTCCACTTCACCTTATAGTTTCACAGAATGTGACTCCTGGCCTCTAAGAGTACTTCAGCAACGATTGTTTTTAACTAATGAAATCTGTTATCCATTTATGTGAACCATTGTTTTGGGTTAAGCAGTTCATACTGATAGCACTTCTGTAATATTTGACTTGTAATGTGCAAAGTTAGAAAGACCGGTTAGCCTAACATCAGTAGTAGAGAAAATGCTTGAGTCTATTATAAAGGATGTGATAACAGGGCACTTAAAAAATATCAACGGGATTAGATGAAGTCAACATGGATTTATGAAAGGGAAACCATGTTTGACAAACCTACTGGAGTTTTTTGAGGATGTAACTGGTAGAATAGATAAGGAAGAACTAGTGGATGTGGTTTATTTGGATTTTCAGAAGGCCTTTGATAAAGTCCCACATAAGAGGTTAGTGTGCAAAATTAAAGCACATGGGATTGGGGGCAATATATTGGCATGGATTGAAAATTAGTTAACAGACAGGAAAGAGAGTAGAAATAAATGGGTCTTTTTCGGGGTGGCAGGAAGTGACTAGTGGGGTACCGCAGGGATCAGCGCTTGTGCCCCAGCTATTCACAATATATATCAATGATTTGGATGAGGGAACCAAATGTAATATTTCCAAGTTTGCCGACGACACAAAACTCCTATTTTCTATGTAATTAGTTAATATCTTATTTAAGGCCAATTCCATCCATGACATTTTGCAGGAAAAGGATTTCCATTGCTGAGTTAAGGATTTATGTAGTATTGTGCCTGTTTATTTTTGGTGGCCAAGACATGGAATCAATTTGCTGATGAGATTTACAAACTGATTATTCACCCACAAGCAGTTTGGAATGATGAACAATGGTCAGAATTGATTTTGTACCAATATGTGCAGATATAAGCCTGCATCCCATACACCTCAGTAAATCATGATCCAGAATATTTATAGAACATCACTTCTTATATTGTGTTTTTGTCAATAAAAAAGATGTTTTCCCTTTACTTGGAGCACCTATCACAGCCTAGCAAATGGATAAATGAGGAAGTAGTTACAATACAGGATGTATGCTTTCAAAACACACAAAGTGTGCTTCTTAAAAAAAAAAATCACTTCTGAACAGCTGTTGAAATGTGACTATAGTACTGGACTTTGAGAGACTGCTGTAGCACTTGGTCCAGTATTTCAGACAAATAACAGTAGTATATTTAACTACCGCAACTCAATAACACTAGGAAAACAATGAATGATTAACTGCTGCAAACATGTGAAAGAAAAATTGATTTTAATACTGCATTTCATACTTGTATGGGAGTTAAAAATGGTGACATACGTGCCATTGCACATGGGGCATTAAAAAGTTAAATGAAACCTTATCTGAATTGATTTGGCTTGCAAGGAGCAGTTTTGGTATTGTAAATAGAGATGGAGATATTGTCCAGAGATCAGTGGCCCAAAATGCTTGATCAAAGCTCTCTAGAGCCCACCAAAAATGTCAAGACTCAAAACTAAGCTATTAAACCCCATCGCATCCTTACCCAATGCCCGCTTTCCAACACACATCATTGGATAACAACCCTAAATAAGAAAGCAAGCATATCACTCTGAATCAGGAACCCTCCAGATCTGGCTCAGTATAGGATGTAGTGCATTTATACAATCAGCCAACAAAGGAACCCAGTTTAAGAAAGTACCTTGGGCTTTCCTGTTGGCTCAATGATACAAACTGTCAGGTGTGGTACTGAGCAACACAGACTGATCAGAGTTATCAGACAGGGTATTGGAGAGAGAGAAAATAAAACTCAACCACTATCACATAGATAGATATCAGGCGAGGGCATAATTGTAGTCTAACGTGACTCTCTTCCATATCCCCCACAAACTGAATAGCCCACTCAGACTCATGGTTCAGATTTACGCATGAAGGACAGCCACTGGGAGAGGTATCTATTCGACCAGTTACATCCTTTTTTTTTAGGATAGAACTGGTAGAACAGATAAGGGAGAACCAATGGATGTGGTTTATTTGGATTTTCAGAAGGCCTTTGATAAAGTCCCACATAAGAGGTTAGTGTGCAAAATACTTAGCACATGGGATTGGGGGTAACATACTTGCATGGATTGAAAATTGGTTAACAGATAGGAAACAGAGAGTAGGAATAAATGGGTCTTTTTCAGGGTGACAGGCATTGGTATTAAACTTAAATAAGGGCAATATTGGCTAAAGTGGACTGGGTAAACAGATTAGATGGCATGATGGTGGATAAGCAGTGGCAAACATTTAAAAAGATATTTTATGACTTGCAACAAAAATATATCCCTGTGAGGAGGAAAGACTCCACAAAAAGGGTGAACCAACCATGGCGAACGAAGGAAGTCAAGGATGGTATCAGGTTAAAAGAAAAAGCATACAATGTGGCAAAGATTACTGGTAAGCCCAAAGATTGGGAAAACTTTAAAAACCAGCAAAGGATGACTAAAAGAATAATATAGAGGGAGAAAATAAATTATGAGTAAACTAGCAAGAAATATAAAAACTGACAGTAAAAGCTTCTGCAAGTATATAAAAAGGAAGGTAGCTAAAGTAAACATTGGTCCCTTAGAGGATGAGACTGGGGAAATAATGGGGAACAAGGAAATGGCAGAGGAATTGAACAGATATTTTGTATCTGTCTTCACAGTAGAACGCACTAATAACATAACAATAAGAGTAGATAATCAAGGGGCAAAAGGGAGGGAGGAATTAAAAACAATCACTAGAGAAAAAGTACTAAGTAAACTAATGGGCCAAAAGGCTGACAAGTCCCCTGGACCTGATGGCTTGCATCCGAGGGTCTTAAAGGAAGTGGCTACAGAGATAGTGGATGCATTGGTTGTAATCTTCCAGAATTCACCAGATTCTGGAAAGGTCCCAGCGGATTGGAAAACAGCAAACGTATTCAAGAAGGGAGTGAGACAGAAAGCAGGTAACTGTAGACAAGTTAGCCTAACATCTGGCATTGGGAAAATGCTAGAATCCATTATTAAGGAAGTAGTAGCAGGACATTTTTGAATAGGGGTGTTACATTTGCGGTTTTCCAATCCGCTGGGACCTTTCCAGAATCTAGTGAATTCTAGAAGATTATAACCAATGCATCTACTTTCTGTCACCACTTCCTTTAAGACCCTCAGATGCAAGCTATCAGGTCCAGGGGACTTGTCAGCCTTTAGGCCTATTAGTTTAGTTAGTACTTTTTCTCTAGTGATAGCGATTGTTTTTAATTCCTCCTTCCCCTTTGCCCCTTGATTATCTACTATTATTGGTATGTTATTAGTGTCTTCTACTATGAAGACAGGTACAATCAAGGAGAGTCAACATGGTTTTATGAAGGGGAAATCATGTCTGACAAATTTATTAGAGTTCTGTGAGGAAGTTACGGGCAGGGTGGATGAAGGGGAACGAATGGATGCAGTATATTTGGATTTCCAAAAGGCATTCGATAAGGTGGCACATAAAAAGGTACTGCACAAGATAAGAGCTCATGGTGTTGGGGATAATATACTGGCATGGATAGAGGATTGGCTAACTAACAGAAAACAAAGAGTAAGGAAAAAAGCGTCATTTTCAAAATGGCAATCTGTAACTAGTGGGGTGCTGCTGGGATCGGTGCTGCGGCCTCAACTATTTACAATATATATCAATGACTTGGATGAAGGAACATAGTGTACTGTGGCCAAATTTGCTGATGATACAAAGATAGGTGGAAAAGCAAGTTGCGAGGAGGACACAGTGTCTGCAAAGGTTATGTGAATGGGCAAAAATTTGGCAGATGGAATATAATGTGGGAAAATATGAAGTCATCCACTTTGGGAGGAAAAATAATAAAGCAAAATATTATTTGAATGGAGAAATGCTACAAAATGCTGTGGTACAGAGGGATCTGGCTGTCCTCGTACATGAAACACAAAAAGTCAACATACAGGTGCAGCAGATAATCCGGAAGGCAAACGGAATATTGGCCTTTATGTCTAGGGGGATGGAGTATAAAAGCAGGGAAGTCATGCTGCAACTGTACAGGGTGCTGGTGAGACCACACCTGGAGTACTGCGTACAGTTCAGGTGCCCTTATTTAAGGAAGGACATACTTTCATTGGAGGCAGTTCAGAGAAGGTTCACTAGGTTGATTCTGGGTATGGAAGGGTTGTCTTTTGAGGAAAGATTGAACAGGTTGGGTCTATACTTATTAGAGTTTAGAAGAATGAGAGGAGATCTTATTGAAATATACAAGATTCTGAGGGGACTCGATAGGGTAGATGCTGAGAGGATGTTACCCCTCATGGGGGAATCTAAAACCAGGGGGCACAGTCAGAATAAGGAGTCGCCCGTTTAAGATGGAAATGATGAGGAATTTCTTCTCCCAGAGGGTCGTGAATCTTTGGAATTCTTTACCCCAAAGAGCTGCGGTGGCTGAGTCATTGAATACATTCAAGGCTGAGTTCGACAAATTTTTGATCAGCAAGGGAGCCAAAGGATATGGGGAAAAGGCGGGAAAGTGGAGTTGAGGTAAAAATCAGATCAGCCATGATCTTATTAAATGGCGGAGCAGACTCGAGGGGCCGAATGGCCTACTCCTGCTCTCTTATGGTCAGGCAGTGACTAGAGGGGTACCGCAGGGATCAATGCTAGAGTCCCAGCTATTCACAATATATATCAATGATTTGGATGAGGGAACCAAATGTAATATTTCCAAGTTTGCTGACGACACAAAACTAGGTGGGATCTTGATTTCGTGAGAAGGCTTCATGGCAATTTAGACAAGTTGAGTGAGTGGGCAAATATATGGCAGATGCAGTATAATATGGATAAATGTGAAGTTATCCACTTCAGAAGGAAAAACAGAAAGGCAGAGTATTATTTAAATGGTGATAGATTGGGGAATGTTGATGTACAAAGGGACCTGGATGTCCTTTGTACACCAGTCACTGAAAGCAAACATGCAGGTGCAGCAAGCAGTTAGGAAAGCAAATGGTATGTTGGCCTTCATTGCAAGAGGATTTGAGTACAGGAGCAAGGATGTCTTACTGCAGTTATACAAGGCCTTGGTGAGACCACACTGAGTAGTGTGTGCAGTTTTGGTCTCCTTACCTAAGAAAGGATATACTTGGCATAGAGGGAGTGCAACGAAGGTTCACCAGACTGATTCCGGGGATGGCAGAACTGTCGTATGAGGAGATATTGGGTCGACTCGGCCTGTATTCACTCGAGTTTAGAAGAATGAGGGGCGATCTCATTGAAACATATAAAATTCTGACAAGGCTAAACAGACTGGATGCAGGAAGGATGTTCCCCCTGGCTGGTGGGGTCCAGAACGAGGGGTCACAGTCTCAGGATACGGGGTAGGACATTTAGGACTGAGATGAGGAGAAATTTCTTCACTCAGAGGATGGTGAGCCTGTGGAATTCTCGACTACAGAAGGCTGTGGAGGCCAAGTCACTAAATATATAGAAGGAGCCAGATAGATTTCTAAACACAAAAGGCATCAAGGGGTATGGGGAGAGAGTGAGAATAAGATATTGAGGTAGAGGATCAGCCGAATGGCCTACTCCTGCCCCTACTTTCTATGTACTGGCTAGTTTGGGGCACCTGTGGAATTCAACAACCACATCAGCTACCATCCGTGAGAGGAGCAAACAGTCAGTGGAGCACAACATAAGTATTCAAGAGTTTAAAGAAATCTACCTACTTAAATAAATATAAATGTGAAACAGTTTTCTAACCATTGCATTCAATCCTGTTAAGAGCCTGTCCCTTAAATCGTATAATGCTGGCAAACCAATTACGCACTGTTATGTTGCAGTTCTATTTTCTAGAAGTTACAAAACATTAAAAGGAATGTCAGATAATCTTAATTGAAAATTAAACGCTTCCGAAATTATGCAACAAAAGTATCCAACAAAAAATATTAACATTGTAAACAGCAGCAGTAAATGCCACCAATTATTGACCGTGGTTAGACTTGGGAGGGAAAATGCGAGATATAAAAGAGGGTTGTTTAAGAGCATGCAGCACCCTAACTACCTGCTGAGGGAGTAAACCGCCATCTGCCATCCTTACATTAAGACAATCTTGTGTTAACCTAAATCAACCCCGCCAAAAAACTGCGCGCAAAAGTATGTATTATAGAGATCAAACATACAGCGAAAAAGATAATCTGTGGTTAGTGCAGTTACGAACAGGGGCAGCTATTCAATTAACGATACAAAAGTCTAACTGTAGCAACTGACACATTTAAAACCCTCCAGAAAGAAAAACCAAACAGGTGACAGGCCTGAAAACACCAACAGCCACAATACTGTTCACTTTTATGATTATTTTTAACTCTCAGGATGTAGTGGGCCGATCCAACAACTTTCAAATAAACACCTCACAAGCGTTAACTGCAGTAACAATCCACACTGAATCCCATTGCAGGAGACTGTGGAGGACAGGCGAGCTCGCCGGCGCGCCAACCGGCCCAGCTGCCCATCTCCATTTTGCTCCGTTCTTACCTCCCTGTGTGACTGCGGCTCCGACACAGACATTACGGACAAATTAATGAAAACACGTTTTAAAAAGCGTCAGATCCGAAATGCCGTCGGCCTGAGACGCTGCACAAACTTAAATCACTTAATTGCGGCACTTAAAATAAAACGGCTTCATTCGCCATCTCGCGAGCTCAAACGCAGCAGCGGGAAAGTTGCTGCAACCGGGGCCGATCATTATTCAATTCGGCCTTCCCGCGCAGCCGCACAGCGCATGCGCCACACTCTGATGCCACGCCCGTCGCGACCGTGATTGGTGTCGGAGATTAAGGTCCCGCCCCTTCTCTGCCATAAATGGCATCCAAGGGCGAGACCCCGCCCCGGAGGTCGCTTGCTTTGAAAGATCCGGACGTCAAACGAGAAACTCCGCCCCTTTCCGGGATGATTGGCGTGTGGAGAGCGCTGGACGGCAGCTGGCGGACAGAAGTGCATAGGCGCATGCGCTGGGTGCTTTCCTCCCTATTCGTTGCAGCAGTATATTTGAACTGGACCTTTTTTGCTTGACCTGTAGGGGTGATATTAAATTGCCCCAATGTCACCAAACGGAAGCATAAGATCAATATGGCAAGTGTCCTTTGTGGAGCGCTATTAAATAGGCTCAAATAAATAAACATGCCCAATGGAGCAACAGAAATACATTTGAAAGAGGGACATATGTGCAGGAAAGGTTTTTCATCGATTGTGCCCCAAGATATGGCCTCACTTGGCTCAACGTAGCGCTCCTGGTCCCTACTGTCGGCGATCGGATCTCTCAATTGGGCTCACGTATCCTGGTGGGAGTCGAGTCCATTTGACACAGTAGAAACGCAAGGCAGGCGGGCGGGGTGGGGCTCAGAAGTTTTGCACAAGTATAATTTCCTTTTATAAATGTGTCAGCTGTGGCTCAGTGATAGGACTCTCAGCTCTGAGTCCGAAGGTTGAGTTTAAGTGCCACTCCAGAGACTTGAGCACATAATCTAGGCTGACACCAGTACAGTACCTAAAAGATACTATGGTACAATTTCAAAGGTCATTATCACAGCTGTTTGTGGGACCTTGCATGTGTGCTGCCACATTTGCTACATTACAACAGTGATTGCACTCCAAAAAATACTTAATTGGCTGTAAATTGCTTTGGGACACCCCATTTTGGGTCATGAAAGGCAACATAAATGCAAATCTTTCTTATATAGTCTATTCCTCTTAATTCAAAGTTACTTAATTTGACTTTAAGCACTTAAAAAGACAGCAAAGTCTTTTTAAAGTTACTTTTTTAATGCAAAAACACTTTGAGTAGTAGACTGTACAATGGTATCACCCATCAGCTAGATTGTATTAAGCATTAATACAACAATGGTATCTCGTCCCATGACAATTAGACCAATCTTAAACCACAATTTGCTTAGCAATTATGGGAACAAAGTGCCATATGTATCCAGCAGTGAGTTTGCAAACCTGCTCATCACCCACCCCACTAACATTAGAAGCACAACAGTAGCAAATGACACTTGTCTGAGAGGCTGATCACGGAAATAACATTTGAGATATTTGTTCTTGAATGTGGGTGACACTGGCAAGGCAATATTTATTGCCCATCCCTAGTTGCTCTGAGAGTCGACTGCATAGTATGGGACTGGAGTCACATACATGCCAGAGCGACAGGGTGGCAGGACCCTTCCCTAAAGAACGTTAGTGAACCAGATAGGTTTTTATGACAATCCGACACTTCCATGTTCATTTTTTGTGAGCCAACCCAGCTTTATTTGAAATATCATACTCCTTTAAAGATCCCCCTTAATTTGTTTAGCTCTAAGTCGAAGGTCTCTGGGGCTCTGAACTTCAGCGGTCTCCAAGCAACGATTACAGAATTTCATTGAAGAGGTTGGCGTCTATCTCAGTGTTACCATAACTTTGAAATGCCACATGTACAAGGTATGCATCTCAGAGGGTAAAAATTCAATTTTTTTAAACCAGCAACAGAGAAAGAAAATAAGGCAGAGTGAGAGACAGAGAAACCAATGGATGTACAAAGCAAACATAGAAAAGGGTGCCTTATACAAAGGGAAAGAGACTCAGACAAACACAGATAAAGATGGCAGGAAAAATGGATGTCGAAAGAGAGAAAGACAAAGGCAAATTGAAAGACGGAGCGAGACAGAAATAATTAGAGAGTGGAAAACAAGTTGCGAGAGTTACAGGAAAGGAGACATTTTTTGCCATGAGTTATGGCATGGGACTAATCTCTATTAAAAAGCAAATACTGTTTCAGTGAATTGTGTGCATATCATTATTTTGGAAACAAGTTGTTTTAATTCTGCTCAGTTGCCAGAATAGATTTTGTTTTTAAATTCTGGCACTGCAGAAAGATCCAGTATATTTTATGATATATTATGCAGTGCAAAAAGAATGCATGATCAAATGGACAATGGCACAAGAAACAAATTTAAGTCAGTGCTTCCCTCAACTTTATTGCTGCTTCCATTCTTTACATTAACAGCAAATGGCCAGTGGCAATATGTAGTCCTTAAAAGGTTAAACAAATGCAAGAGGCGCATTATTAAAACCACATTGCACTCTTGTTAAGTGGATAATTGATTTTCCACTTAGTTGGAAATATGGAACTTATATTAGAAAAGAGTTGTTTCATATTAAAAGAGGCCAATTTAGGGTGGCTTGACAGATTCCAGTATGATAATTATATAGACGCCAATCATAAAAGAATTTGTCATGCTATCCCACACTAGCCAATTTTAATATGAAACAGCAATTTTCTAAATTTAGATCTCTCCAACATTCTAGATTAGTGTGTAAATACCGTTGGGGGTGGGGGGGGAGGGGGAGGAGAACGGGACAGTTTAAACACTTAAGTGTAACATGGTTCTAATAGTAGTTAATGACTACTGCACCAACCTCATTAATTTACATGAACAATTCACACATTAGTACGCATGAATTTTGAAAATTTTATGCATTAACTTTTAAAATTCTTTAAGCTTCCTTTAAGCCATCCCTTAAAACCTGCATCCTTGACCAAGCTTTGACCTGTCCTAACATCTCATGTGGCTTGGTGTAAAATTTTGTTTGCTAACACTCCTATGAAGTATCTTGGAACATTTGACTACATTGAAAGTGCCATATAAATGCAAGTTGTTGTTGTTGCTTTGGTGAATTGTTGTAGGTGTCAGGGTAAGGGGTATTAATAGGAACTGAACACCACTTTCAAGCATCCATTACACACTCCGAGGTCAGTAATAACATGCACTGTCCTCTGCTCTGCCCCAACAATGTACCTTAAGTTTAGAAGTCAGTGTGATATTTTCACTTCTCATACCATCCATTCCTGAGGCTGCTTAGTGACATTGCCAACTTAGACTTCAAGAATGGCCATCTCAGCAAGATAGTAGAAAGCCAATAGCAGCTGTGGAACTGTTTGCAGTGAGCCACTAGTTTTAATGGAGGAGAAGAGCAATCTATAAGGGTGGAAATGGTGACCTTCTCCAAGGCCTTTACTAATTTACATATTTAAGCCAACTTCTGTGAGTGACTTCTGTTACGTGATCATAACATGGTCGAATTTCACATCCAGTTTGAAAGCGAGGATCTTGGGTCTGAAACTACTGTATTAAACTTAAATAAGGGCAATTACAAAGGAATGAGGGTGGAATTGGCTAAAGTGGACTGGGTAAACAGATTAGATGGTATGATGGTGGATAAGCAGTGGCAAATATTTCAAAAGATATTTTATGACTTGCAACAAAAATATATCCCTGTGAGGAGGAAAGACTCCACAAAAAGGGTGAACCAACCATGGCGAACGAAGGAATTCAAGGTTGGTATCAGGTTAAAAGAAAAAGCATACAACGTGGCAAAGATTACTGGTAAGCCCGAAGATTGGGAAAACTTTAAAAACCAGCAAAGAATGACTAAAAGAATAATAAAGAGGGAGAAAATAAATTATGAGAGTAAACTAGCAAGAAATATAAAAACTGGCAGTGAAAGCTTCTATAAGTATATAAAAAGGAAGAGGGAAGCCAAAGTAAACATTGGTCCCTTAGAGGTTGAGACTGGGGAAATAATGGAAAACAAGGAAATGGCAGAGGAATTGAACAGATATTTTGTATCTGTTTTCAAAGTGGAAGACACTAATAACATACCAATAATAGTAGATAATCAAGGGGCAAAGGGGAGGGAGGAATTACAAACAATCACTATCACTAGAGAAAAAGTACTAAGTAAACTAATGTCCAAAGGCTAACAAGTCCCCTGGACCTGATGACTTGCATCCGAGGCTCTTAAAGGAAGTGGCTACAGAGATAGTGGATGCATTGGTTGTAATCTTCCAGAATTCACTAGATTCTGGAAAGGTCCTAGCAGCTTCGAAAACCGCAAACGTATCACCCCTATTCAAGAAGGGAGTGAGACAGAAAGCA
Organism: Heptranchias perlo; assembly: GCF_035084215.1. Classification (NCBI taxonomy): domain Eukaryota; kingdom Metazoa; phylum Chordata; class Chondrichthyes; order Hexanchiformes; family Hexanchidae; genus Heptranchias; species Heptranchias perlo. The sequence goes on from NC_090350.1 coordinate 24,098,775, forward strand.
GGTAACTATAGACCAGTTAGCCTAACATCTACCATTGGGAAAATGCTGGAATCCATTATTAAGGAAGTCGTAGCAGGACATTTGGGGACTCATAAAACCATGTTGACGCTCCATGATTGTATTATGAAGGGGAAATCGTATCTGACAAATTTATTAGAATTCTTTGAGGAAGTAACGGGCAGGCTGGATAAAGGGGAACCAATGGATGCAGTATATTTGGATTTCCAAAAGGCATTTGATAAGGTGCCACATAAAAGGTACTGCACAAGATAAGAGCTCATGGTGTTGGGGTAATATACTGGCATGGGTAGAGGATTGGCTAACTAACAGAAAACAAAGAGTTGGGTTAAAAGGGTCATTTTCAAAATGGCAATCTGTAACTAGTGGGGTGCCGCGGGGATCAGTGCTGGGGCCTCAACTATTTACAATATATATCAATGACATGGACGAAGGAACAGTGTACTGTGGCCAAATTTGCTGACAATACAGAGATAGGTGGAAAAGCAAGTTGCGAGGAGGACACAAAGTGTCTGCAAAGGATATTGACAGGTTAAGTGAATGGGCAAACATTTGGCAGATGGAATATAATGTGGGAAAATGTGAAGTCATCCACTTTGGAAGGAAAAATAATAAAGCAAAATATTATATGAATGGAGAAATGCGACAAAATGCTGTGATAGAGAAATTTGGATGTCCTTGTACATGAAACACAAAGTCAACGTACAGGTGCAGCAGGTAATCCGGAAGGCAAACGGAATATTGGCCTTTATTTCTCAGGGGATGGAGTATAGAAGCAGGGAAGTTATGCTACAACTGTGCAGGGTGCTGGTGAGGCCACACCGAGAGATCTGCGTACAGTTCTGGCACCCTTATTGAAGGAAGGACATACTTGCATTGGAGGCAGTTCAGAAAAGGTTCACTAGGTTGATTCCAGATATGGAAGAGTTGTCTTTTGAGGAAAGATTGAACAGGTTGGGTCTATACTCATTGGAGTTGAGAAGAATGAGAGGAGATCTTATTGAAACATACAAGATTCTGAGGGGACTCGATAGGGTAGATGCTGAGAGGATGTTACCCCTCATGGGGGAATCTAAAACTAGGGGGCATAGTCTCAGAATAAGGGGTCGCCCGTTTAAGACAGAAATGAGGAGGAATTTCTTCTCCCAGAGGGTCGTGAATCTTTGAAATTCTTAACCCCAAAAAGCTGTGGAGGCTGAGCCATTGAATACATTCAAGGCTGAGTTAGACAAATTTTTGATCAGCAAGGTAGTCAAAGCATATAGGGAAAAGGCGGCAAAGTGAAGTTGAGGTAAAAATCAGATCAGCAATGATCTCATTAAATGGCGGAGCAGGCTCGAAGGGCAAATGGCCTACTCCTGTTTCTACCTCTTATGGTCTTATGAGTGCGAGACTGCCCCAGGAATGATTTGCCACCGATATTTCCTCCTCCTTTCAGTCCTATTGGAAAACCTTCTATCACTGCCTCCTTTTTGGGAGTACACTAAAGATGTGGACGTACACAGAATTTTGTTTTTTTTTTAAATTAAAAAAAAGGAAGCAGTACAGCACCAGCATGATGAAAAATGACTAGTATCTGCAGGGAAGCATCAAAGGTGTTGTAAAAAGATGGCAGGGTCTCAATTCTAAACCTCTTCCATCTCTAATTGGGTTTTACCATGCACCTTGAGTTAATGTTGCCAAGACACTGAAAAAATATAAATTAAAAATAATGTTGTTCTGCTTATTACCCTTGCATCTTTTATTTTGAGTTCAATAAACTTGTGATTATATCACATTAATCACAATGGCTGATAGCAGCTGCCATAACAGTCGCTGATGACACACTTGACCTGCCATTGTCATCTATTGTGCCACTGTTGTGATTAGCTCACTTCTGATGTGGATTTATTAATCAGAAAGTGCATTTGCAGTGGCGTTCCATTCAAAGCATTCGTAAAATCAGGAACCATTCATAGCAAGCTTGTTCAGAGGCTACTCACACATGCTTAAAGATTCAGATGGCTATGAAAGATTGACTGTTAAGACTTACAAATTGAACAATTCAGTTTATTTAACTTTTAGCGAATTGTGATAATGTAAAAAACTACATTATGCATGCAACTGAAGAAATGTAATTGCTTTGGCAGAAAAGTTATCTTTTTCAGCTTCAAAATATTGTACATAATAGCCTTATATTCTGATAAACCAGACACCTAATGAGTGACCAAATACAGCTGCCTAAATACAGTTGTTTGGAAACCTCATGTTTATACAAAATTTAGCAATATTGTTGTCCCACACTGTTCAAAATCTAGTACAATCAACCAACACAGGGGGATTAAACTAGTAAGGAGACAAAGAAAGCAATGAAGGTGAACAAGGTAAAAGAGACAACGACCTGAAACGTTAACTCTGTTTCTTTCTCCACAGATGCTGCCTGACTTGCTATTTCCAGCATTTTCTGTTTTTATTCTAAACTAGGAAAATGCTTTTCAAGTTCTACAATTGAAATCTGGGCATTTGAACTAGGTTGTAAAATAAAGGCACTCTGTTTTAAAGCTTTCCAGCATAGATCTGGCTGTTCACTTCAGAAGCGCTAATTAAAAGCATTCTGTATATTTAATTGCATAGCTCTTTTCATCAAGCATTAAAATAAAGGCCAAATAAAACAAAAAAAACCATACATTTGTTTACAACTCAGTATTTTTCTACTTTGTCATATCCATTTTATATTGACAGATTACCAGGCACAAAGATAAATGTTAATAAAGCAATAATGTCATATTTGAAAAAAACACAAATGCCAATTGATTCCAAGTGTACGTGGTCTGTAACACTCTGCAGTGCATCCTAGACCGTGTACTCTACAGACAACAGGGATATTGCCACAACGTAAATAAAACTAGTTCAATAATACTGCAAAAAGTAATGAAAAAATATCAACATTCTGGGTCTAAATGTTGATTAAATAGTAGAAAAGTTATTTTATGTTTTGCACATATTACTTTAATGCCTTTATGTCTTGTTTTATAGATTCAATCGACAATATCCTCTCAACTTCAGACTCTGGAATTGACTTCAAATGATATATTCATTAATGCCAGTAACCAAATATCATAACATGATGTTAAATACATACCAGGCAACTACAATTCCTGAAGCCGTGCCCCACATTGGACATTAAAATCAGTTACTGGACTTGCATCAATGTACCAGACTCAACACTATATCAGATCATCAGTTCCAGTTGTTAAGTAAAAACATGCCTGGAAATGCTTTAGATTTTAACTCACATGCTGATTTGTTCCAGAGTGTTGAATAAGATATTTCAGACATAAAGTTTATACTTGACTCTCATGATTCTGATTGTCTGAGACAGATGCCAATTATGGGTTTGAACAGAAATGTGATGTTAGTTTTCTGAACAGTCCCTGAACACGGGCTTCATTGGACATGAACTTCTGGATTACCTTTCAGTTTATATACTGCACTTCATTCTGAAAATTTAACGCAAGTTAATCTTTCTTAGGTCTAGTTCTATTGATAGCACCATTTTGTTTGATGTCATTTTGTATCATCAGGCCCCCTCCGACTTGGAGTAGTTGTTGGGATTTGAGTTAATCATCTGAAAGGTACTGTTACAAGATGATTTATTCCCACCCAAAAATAAAATTTCCATTTGGTAGCCTTTCTAAATTGTAGATTTTATGTCAGTAAATAGTTTATTTTGAGGAAGCACAGCAAAATACAAGAAAACAATCTGTAATATGAATGAAGAAATAAATGTCAGCTTTGTGTTACTCAAAGACAGTCTTTAACAGAAGTAGCATACAAGTGCTTTTACTGGACTTTACACATAGTACTTTAAAACTCTCAGCTGAAGCCACACATTTTCTATTTCGATGAGTTAGTAATCACATTTAGACAATCAGAATAAAGATATCTCACTTGGGTCTTAAATAAAGAATGGAAGGGAAAAAAAGACAGACAGACTTACATTAATATGCTACCTTATCACATCACTCAAACATCCTAAAGCGGTTCACAGACAATTAATTAATGGAGCAACAGAAATGAACTCAAAGAAATAAGCCACAGTGGTGCACATTTTGGATGTCAGTGCAATTGAGTCACAGTATCATACTCATATCAGGAACCCATGCCTAACTGGAACTGTGGGCTTCACAAGGTGGCAAAACAACAAAACCCATGAATATCCAGACTGAGTTTCACAGCAGCTGTCTTGCAAACATTTGCTGGTGCAATTTGGAAAACAACATTTCAAACCCTCATACTTAAGTCTTTATTTTTGTCATTTCTGGATACTTTTTTCAGGGGGATGGGAAATAAACACATTAGCAATATATATGTAGTAAGATTGCTACATTCCTGCCCTATACAAATCTACATTTTCCACCACCCCTTTAACTCTTTGGCTAGCAGCATAATGCAAAGCATGAAAGGCAGGGCTCCAATCTGATATAGCCAAAAGACCTGTAACCATTAGTTAAAATTGATCAATTTTTTGGGGGACAGGGGATACAATGAGCTCAATTTTAAAACCGAGCTGGGAAGGTCAAATTGAGGTCGGGAAACCCATTAGTACGGTTTTCCTGGACGTCCTTACGATTTTGACGTAAGGACGTCTTTTATTTTTTTTTGTCGGTTTCTCGTTTGACTGACCGGCCTAATTGACAGGTTGGTCTCAGACGGGAGACCAGCTGGGGATAGAACGTGTTCAGGTAAGTCTGAAGGTAAGTCTTTGTTTGTATGGATTGTAGGGGGGGGGGGGGGGGGGAGGGGGTGGGGAGGGTGGGCACAGGTCAGCATATGGGCATAGGTTGCCCGGGGGTCGAGAGTCATGGGGAATGGGATCGGGGTCAGTCACCCGGGGGGAAGGGGGACGGGCGGAGGGGGGTGTCAGGATCGGGGGTCATCGCGGCGTTGATTGGGAGAATCGGGGGTCAGAGCATCGGGGTCGGGGGGTCTGTGATCTTTAGGGTGTCAGCGCAGGTAGGCTTGTTGGGCCTGGGGGAAGCACTCCTGCTCCTCCGGGCCCACAAGCTGTGCCTTTCGAGGCACCTACCTGTTAGTCTCAGGCCTTCTCGCCTTCTTTCACGAGGCGTAAAACAGAAGGCCCGGGAATCCCGGCCCCCTGGGATTGAAATTGGGAAGTCCAGAAAAATGGAGGCCCGAAGCCTCCTTAAAAGGCTTTAAGGCCCGACCCCCCTCCTGGGAGGGGGTTGGTTGCCCACCCCTCTTCCCACCCCAGTGAAAACCGGAAATGGGCGGGTTGGAGGCGGGTCTGAAATGGTGGCAATTTTCAATGCCCCCCACCCCCAACCCACCCATTTTTCACTTTGAAAATTGAGTCCAATATGTTTGTTATTATCTGTACAAAGAAGTCTGAGAATTGTTATTAAGGGAAAATAGAGTTGTTCTTAACAACGCGATTTTAACAGTGCCAAAACTGTTTCCCATAAAATGAGACATTTAAACAGGATCTGAATCCAAGTAACCTTAGGAGTCTTACTGTCAGTACCTATTTTTAACTTTGGTGATTTTTCTGTGCTCATCAAAATAAGAGCATGGGAAACATTCTGTTTTTCACTCAGTGTCAGGTATAAAGTGGCCTGGTATAACAGACTGATGCTCTCCCTGTTCCAGCAATGTAACTTAATCCCAAACTCAGAAGATCATCCCTTCCCCACTGCATCAGTATAAAATTTTAAAATTTTATTTTGTGCACAAACTGACAATCTCTGACTTAGGCAAGTTCTACCAAATTCTGGGGCTTTTGCGCTGTGGACTCATTCTCATTAGGAACTGAATTGAGATTGTCCAAACTGATTTTACTTAGGACCTCTAGAGCCAATAGAGAAAGAGGACATTTTCTTATCAAACTGGCTTGGATTATTAGTTCAAGATGTAGCAGGACAGCTAACTCACAAGATAATTTCATCCTGCAAAAATCAGAGATGATATTTCTGATTCACAACTCTTTGTAACAGTTTGTTTTTTATAATATGATACTGATTACAAGACACCTTCTAGAAGTGGGCTGGATTTTAATATCAATCACAAACAAGATTTTTGCAACTAAGGGCAAAAGTGAGTGTGAGAGAGAGATTTCCTGGTTGCAAGAATATACAGGGATGTAGCTGCTCCATCTCCCAAGTTATATCAAGTTAATAAAATAACTGAGGGGGTCGAACTTTAATCAGCTACTGAGGAGTTCTTCAAAACCTAAAATTAAGTAAAATAACAACGAGTTAAAAAAATCTTCACTCTTAAACCTTTTCAGCTTCTGGAAGCACTACAAGCCCCAAGTTTCTTCAGATACTCATGGGATGCTGGTGGCTCTACTTGGCCGTTTTGGGTGGGCGAAGTTGGCTGGTTACTAATTTTGACAGAGACATTGCTCCAAAGCTGCCATTCCATACAGGTTTGCTTTCTCCTCACCATTATTCAGCAACATAATGTCTTTACATGGTTTACTGTTCTTTGCCAGTTCAGCCAAAACACATTGGAAGGCAGCAATAAGGTCAAACTCCACAGTCACAGGTGAAGCCTGATTTAGCAAATCGAAAATGTCACTCAACCATTCTGATTCAATCACACTTTGTGGTAGCCATGGCAACAAGGGTACACAACTAGCAAAAGCTTGCATTCCCAAAAACCAAAGCTCTGATATTTGATCCCAAGCTTCCTGGTATCTCTCGGACACCACAATTTGTGTTCTGTCATCAACCTCCTCCATCTGTGTTCTATGTGCTTTTGACAGAAAGTGAATTGCCCCTCGGAAAAAGCCCCTGGATACTGCAGTTCCCTGCAGCACTGAAAAAAAACACAAGGTTATTTTCACTATATAACCTTAAAAGACAAACCCAACCACCTCCTCTATATCACAAACTCATGCTTAATACCAAATCTGAGGAGGTTATCAATGTCTTGGCCTCCAAAATAGAGGATATGCATTCAGCTGCCTCAGCCTCCTCTCCCCACCTCCAATCCACAATCTTCCACGACCTCTTGCAGCCTTTTCCTAATCCAGCCCAGACTCCAAAATGCTCTGCAGCTGCGTCTCCAAACCCCCGAGCATCATCTGATCCGTTTCTTCCATGAAACCCACCTCCTTCAATGTCTACTTTTGTGATACCACCTTTTCATCATTCTGCTGCTATCTGTCCCAGCATATCTCTTACAAAGACTTCTGCTCCTGCCCTTGCACACTGACCACTGCCATCCCCAACACTCCATCCTTAGGCCCCTCCCATTCTTCATACACATACCAACATTATGCACAAACAGGGAGTTAGCTTCCATCTCGACTTTTGTGTCACCATGCTTGACTCCACAACTGACTTTGTTTGCCTAACATAAGCTTGAGTTTCAGCGTGAACTTTCTCCAGCTGAACATCTGCAAGAATCTCCCTCCAGCATTCCAAACCCTAGCCCTTGATTCCACCCCTTTTCCTGATTGTTGGGTGTAACCGAAGTGACCAGCGTACTACCTCAGTGTCCTATTTGCCCTAAGCTGAGCTTCACACTGCACATCCTACCCTTTACCAAGTCTGTCTATTTCCACCTTTCACCTTATTGCTACCTCATTTTCACCATCACTGAAAGTCATCCATGCCTGTGTCATCTCCAGGATCAACTTTACCAACACTCTCCTCACTGGCTTCCCAAGCTCGACCATATTCAAAACTCTTCTACCCTCATCATATCCCACTCACCTATCACTTCTGTCCTCACCAACTTTCACTGACTTACACCATCCCCAAAAGAATTGATTTCAAAATCTTTGTCTTCTCAGCTCCTTTACAAATCTCTCCAAGGCCTTGTCCCACTTACGTAGACGACAGTCTCCAGCCTTATGTCTCAACTCACACTCTTTGACCTTTCAACACTGGCGAACTGTGCATCACCCTGTCCCTCCGCTCCACCTTGGTGACAGAGCAGTCAGCCTTTTTGGGCCTGCGTTTTGTCTTCTTAAGCACTGTTACATCTTTCCCCTCTTTCAAAGGCACCCACTTTGACCATGTCTTCAGTAACCTTTCTTAACTCTTGCTCAGTGTTTCTGCTCCCCTGCTTCCGCACCACTTCTCAAGAAATTATTGTTGTTATGGACTAATAATTGTATCCCTTCCTGACATGAGAAATAAAAGTAAAGTGAAACTGACATCTGTTGTGAACCATCAGGGTTTACATATGCACTTTCTACTAGACAGTGATCAGGAGTAACAACACTAGCTGATTTTTAACTGAATCACCTTTGGGATAAAATTAATAAATGTATTCCTATATGTAAGTTGATATTAACCTGTTTATTCTTTGCTTTAGCAATGCACTAGCACTGATGTACAGTGCTGTAAATGGTCCATAAACACCCCTCCCCAAGTACAGGAAATGTTTATATTAGTTTTACAGTAGATGCATGGTTTGAAGATTGATCAACAATGATTCAATAATCATGCATGCCATTAGTAATTCATCACGCCCATTTTGTACCTGGAGTGCCAGCCAGTATGCGACTCATCATCAGCCCCAATGTGGTGAAGTTAGCAGCAAGAATCAGGTGACGCTGGCTGCAAAGCAATGACTGCAGGGATTCCATTAACAAACTAAGCAAAGATGAGAAACACTCTTCCTGCCTTCAACAAACAGATAAAAAAGATCAAGGGTAAGCAACAAATTAAAGGCGGTTTAAAAACTTTGAATATCAATTTTTCCCCTAGTAAGAGATATGTGGTCAGACCAAAAATGATTGTGAAACCTATTTAACAACCTAATTCTTTTATATTACCATTTCTGGTTATGTAATTAAGAAGCCAATAAATTATTGCAGCCTGTAATTAGTGGTGCATTTGTGAAAATGGATGCTGCATATTAAATACAAAAACAAGTATCTGAACATTTGAGTTAAAACATTAAGTAAACAGGTTGCATAGTGAACTTCAAAACTTTCTTATAGCTCAGTAGATTAACACAGTGAGTAGCTGAATCATGCAGACTAGGAAGGACTCAAGATCCTTGATCTCAAGCTCGGACAGCAGTAAGGGCATTACAACTGGTCTCAATGACCCTAAAATAAGGTTGGGGAAAAATGCTCAGGGTTCCCACTCAGTCACCATGCAGTGACCTCTGCTGGAAATGCACATGTGGGGTGAGGACAGGGTATGGGTGGCAGATCTCTTCCTGAAGGGAATTAACAAACCAATCGAGTTTTTAAATGATAATCTAGCAGCTTAGTGGTTACAGTATTAGACCAGCAACCGACAGATCATCCCACCTTGACAAGTTATGAAATTTAATTCAATAAATCTGATATTTGTGAGCTAGCGCTAGAAAAATGGTGACCATGAAAGCTGCTAGATTGTCATTTAAAAACTCAATTAATTCATTAATGCCCTTTGGGGAGAGATCTGCCACCCCTACCTGCTCTGGTCCACATATGACACCAGTCCCATACTAATGTGGTTGACTCTTAATGCCCTTAAGGCAAATAGGGATGGACAATAGAACTTATAAAAAAAAGATTGGGCTCAGCTGTAATACCCCCACAACGGAATAACCTGTCAACACTCACGGTCAAGATTTAGGCATTATTAACAATCATATGGGTGAGGTACCACATCCCAGTAAAGAGCCATGCCTTCTGGAGAAGAGGGAAGGATATTATATTGGTGGGAATTATTTAAGAACGATACAAATGAAATAGGCTGCTGTGGGATACTCATTACGATTAGAAGCATTATTTAAGATCGATAACCAGCATTACAGGCAGAGCATTAATGGTCAGAATACTCAAATAAAATTATGTCACTACATTAACTAGTCTGTCTCTTATATGGTCTTTGCATTCAACTTAATGAGGTTGATTTCTGCCCTGACACTGGACAAGAACAGCACACCCAAAGTGCACTGTGCCTGTCCAACCATGGGAGCGCTGCTATTGCCCATCCTGGTACTTGGGCCAGAGGCTGGACCTTTTGCTGGAAAAACAGCAGAAGATTTAAATGCAGCTGCAGGCCTCCGGGTTGGGGTTTTCCAGCTGCTGATGGAGATCGACAAGCATAATTTGATCAGCTTCAGTGCAACCAATGCTTGAGTTCTAAACTGAAAAACAACCAATTTGTTGCAGCCTATGTTTTATACCATATATACTTGTTAAACTGGAACTGCTTCCAAATACTTTTCATGTCAAATTATCAAACTTCTTCTGTCCCCTACCCTCTCACTCACTACTAAAACTAGCAGCAGTGTGTTATTTTAAACTTGTCATAGACATTGTGGTTTGTATCAAATTATAACGAAGCCCATTTTGGTGGTACAATATAGAGCTTTCAACCGGACATTCGCAAGTTTTTTTTCATGGGCTCTTTCTGACACTGAAATCTACCCATTTCAACTGAATCCACACGTTATATCATAAATCTCTTGACCGGGATGGGCTACTTTATACCTGATCAGTGCAGGCTCAGTTACCACAAGGTTTAGAAAAATTCCACAGGCCGTTCGAAGACTCATCTCTGCATCATCTGGCAAAAGCAGTGCACTTTGGGAAGAACTGAAGACTTCCCACTGTTGTGTGAAATAACGGAGAAGCAAAACATGAAACCCATGTGAAATTAAGATTCTTCGAGGGTTGTCCTCAGCTGAAAGGTGACAAAATCCAGGTAGTAAAAACCTATAAGTACAGACACACAATTAGCAAAACGTAAGTGCACCCAAGCGGTAAGAGACAGGTTTCCACCGGTAATCCTCAGCAAACTAACTTTAGCCGCAACAAACAGCTTAGATTCAGCTACGATTCAGATTTTCTACAGAAAATTTAAAGAACGAGTTAGCGATCTCCACTGGTTAAAGGGGACTGCTGAACTGCGCTGTCAGTTTCATCACTTTGCTTCAAACCTTGTTAATCTGCCAGCTGTAACATCGGACATGGATATTAGAAACAAACACCCACAATGTCTTCACTCCAAAAAGGAGATAATTCCCCAGCTTGGACTCCAAATTTAGCAACGTACATATTGACTGCAATTTTTCAACAACAAATCAGACTATACATTCAAAAGTAAGCTCCCTAACACACAAAGCCTGAAGAAATGAAGTGTAGAATGGAAAACATCTGGGGGGGTTCACTGATTCAACAACTGATAATTTAACAGTTTTGTCTGTGACAAATGGGGTCGGTTTAACAAGGTGCAACTGTACTTTGTCTTTGTGGCGAATAATTGCACATTTTTCCAAGTAACTTGGGATTTTGTTTGGCCACTGAAAAATGAGTGTACAACATGGACCTAAGCCAAGCTCTGGCCCATCTAGTTGAGAATTTAGTATCATAAAGCACAAGATTACAGTGATCATTAAATGGACTGCACCTAATGCTGCATCACATTTTCGTTCTTACCTCAAGGCATCTTTAGACCAGGTTGTTGCCTCGGAACTGTCAGCTAGTGAGAGCCCTTTCACTTGATTGTCTAGGTCATCTGATTTTATTGGACATTCAAACAGCATCTGAGCATAACGAATCAGAAAAGGAAGTACATCACAGATTTCCTGTTTGAGTGCAGAAGTCTCCTCAGCCATCCATGCACCCAGGATTCGGACTGAGGCAAATAGAAATGGGTCCCATAGCTTTTCTTGTGTCACCTACAGTACAGGAAGAAATAAACAAATTTAAAAGAGAGGCAGTTAAATTTGGCTTTTAAAATATGATGTAAATGTGTGTAAGAATTTCCCATTGAAAGGACAAGTGGGAATACTGGTCCTTTCAGTGTACTGTAAGAGATTGTGAATGAAAGCTTCTACACAACAAGCTTGCAATAGGAAAGTCTGATCTGCACCACTACAGCTGAATTGTTGAAATGGTGTCTGAATCCTGGTGTTGCTCAAAGAATAAACATATTTATAAAAGATGCAACACCACTGATTTTGGGATGCTAAAAAAAATTCTCTCAGAACAAGGAAATAAGACAACCAACGAGCTCTCAAAAAAGGACCTTAAATGCAGAGATCAACAATGTCTGTGCATTTGGATACAAAAGAAAGCCTTGAACTACTGGCTGTCTGCAACCTCAAGTCATCCGATTAAAATTTAATTTCCCCCAGTGGCATTTGCTGCTTATTGTTCCCTGTTGTCGTCCTTGGACCAATTTAAATGTTTGTCTGTAATTATGGCCAACTGGACTGTCCCAAGAGTGTACAGTACACTGTTCCAACTCAATCTGGGGTTTGGTCATTTCTGGACTCTCACTCTACCTCCAGGCTTAACCAACACTAGTCATCTTCTGTCAGACCTGAGCTTCCTATCAATCGGATACAGGCCACACTTGGTTAATTTACTATCCTGAAGAAGGGCTCAACCAGTTTCTGGCATCCAGCAAAATAGGAACCATTATCTCACATGTCAGCTCAAAGACTGGATTGAATTATCACCCAGAGTAAAGGAAAGTAACATCTTATTTGTGGCAATTACTGGATTTTTTTTTTATTTGTTCATGGGACGTGGACGTCGCTGGCGAGGCCGGCATTTATTGCCCATCCCTAATTGCCCTTGAGAAGGTGGTGGTGAGCCGCCTTCTTGAACCGCTGCAATCTGTGTGGTGTTTAATAAAAGGTGTTCATTCACCCTTTCAGCTCTGCCAGTAAAACAAAAACTATTATTTGAAAAGGTGTTGCCTGCATAATGCGACTCTTATTTTTTAAGCAATGTTTTTCTAACATTGACAGCCTATTTCTTGGATACAGAGAATATGCATAAAACTCTGTTGTAACTCCAAGATTTAAATCTAAGTACGAAAAGTAAAATTACAATATCATGCTTAACATTTTGGTACTGAGGAGGGTAAAGTTGTTTTTTTTTTATTCGTTCATGGGATGTGGGCATCGCTGGCGAGGCCAGCATTTATTGCCCATCCCTAACTGCCCTTGACAAAGTGGTGGTGAGCCGCCTTCTTGAACCGCTGCAGTCCGTGTGGTGAAGGTTCTCCCACGGTGCTGTTAGGAAGGGAGTTCCAGGATTTTGACCCAGCGACGATGAAGGAACGGCGATATATTTCTAAGTCGGGATGGTGTGTGACTTGGAGGGGAATGTGCAGGTGGTGTTGTTCCCATGTACCTGCTGCTCTTGTCCTTCTAGGTGGTAGAAGTCACGGGTTTGGGAGGTGCTGTCGAAGAAGCCTTGGCGAGTTGCTGCAGTGCATCCTGTGGATGGTACACACTGCAGCCACTGTGCGCCGGTGGTGAAGGGAGTGAATGTTTAGGGTGGTGGATGGGGTGCCAATCAAGAAGGCTGCTTTGTCCTGGATGGTGTTGAGCTTCTTGAGTGTTGTTGGAGCTGCACTCATCCAGGCAAGTGGAGAGTACTCCATCACACTCCTGACTTGCGCCTTGTAGATGGTGGAAAGGCTTTGGGGAGTCAGGTGAGTCACTCGACGCAGAATACCCAGCCTCTGACCTGCTCTTGTAGCCACAGTTTTTATATGGCTGGTCCAGTTAAGTTTCTGGTCAATGGTGACTCCCAGGATGTTGATGGTGGGGGATTCGGCGATGGTAATGCCGTTGAATGTCAAGGGGAGGTGATTGGACTCTCTTGTTGGAGATAGTCATTGCCTGGCACTTGTCTCGCGCGAATGTTACTCGCCGCTTATCAGCCCAAGCCTGGATGTTGTCCAGGTCTTACTGCATGCGGGCTCGGACTGCTTCATTATCTGAGGGGTTGCGAAGGAACTGAACACTGTGCAATCATCAGCAAACATCCCCATTTCTGACCTTATGATGGAGGGAAGGTCATTGATGAAGCAGCTGAAGATGGATGGGCCTAGGACACTGCCCTGAGGAACTCCTGCAGCAATGCCCTGGGGCTGAGATGATTGGCCTCCAACAACCACTACCATCTTCCTTTGTGCCAGGTATGACTCCAGCCACTGGAGAGTTTTCCCCCTGATTCCCATTGACTTCAATTTTACTAGGGCTCCTTGGTACCACACTCGGTCAAATGCTGCCTTGATGTCAAGGGCAGTCACTCTCACCTCACCTCTGGAATTCAGCTCTTTTGTCCACGTTTGGTCCAAGGCTATAATGAGGTCTGGAGCCGAGTGGTCCTGGTGGAACTCAAACTGAGCATCGGTGAGCAGGTTATTGGTGAGTAAGTGCCGCTTGATAGCACTGTCGACGACACCTTCTATCACTTTGCTGATGATTGTCCTGTCCACTGATGGGGCGTGGACAGGACATACCTGGGCAATTTTCCACATTATCGGGTAGATGACAGTGGTGTAGCTGTACTGGAACAGCTTGGCTAGAGGTGCAGCTAGTTCTGGAGCACAAGTCTTCAGCACTACAGCCGGGATGTTGTCGGGGCCCATAGCCTTTGCTGTATCCAGTGCACTCAGCCTTTTCTTGATATCATGTGGAGTGAATCGAATTGGCTGAAGACTGGCTTCTGTGATGGTGGGGATATCGGGAGGCGGCTGAGATGGATCATCCACTCGGCACTTCTGGCTGAAGATGGTTGCAAACGCTTCAGCCTTGTCTTTTGCACTCACGTGCTGGACTCCACCATCATTGAGGATGGGGATGTTTACAGAGCCTCCTCCTCCCGTTAGTTGTTTAATTGTCCATTACCATTCACGACTGGATGTGGCAGGACTGCAGAGCTTTGATCTGATCCGTTGGTTGTGGAATCGCTTAGCTCTGTCTATAGCATGTTGCTTCCGCTGTTTAGCATGCATGTAGTCCTGAGTTGTAGCTTCACCAGGTTGGCACCTCATTTTTAGGTACGCCTGGTGCTGCTCCTGGCATGCTCTTCTCCACTCCTCATTGAACCAGAGTTGATCCCCTGGCTTGTTGGTAGAGTGAGGAATATGCCGGGCCATGAGGTTCCAGATTGTGCTGGAATACAATTCTGCTACTGCTGATGGCCCACCGAGCCTCATGGATGCCCAATTTTGAGCTGCTGGATCTGTTCTGAATCTATCCCATTTCGCACGGTGGTAGTGCCACACAACACTGGATGGTGTCCTCAGTGCGAAGACGGGACTTCATCTCCATGAGGACTGTGCGGTGGTCACTCCTACCAATACTGTCATGGGCAGATGCATCTGCCATCATACTGGTTACAGTGCAACACATAACCATGATATTAACCTTGTCTTATTCAGTGATCTTTCTATTACTTTTCTTTGGTTCTCAAATCAAACAGTACATTCCAAGCAGCCTATGCCAGACTTGTCTTATCTTTATACTTGACAAAGCACCTTGGTAAGCAACTACTCAATGCTTTTTTATTTATCATTTAACTACATTACTCATTTTAAATTTTGATACTGCATTTCCTCAAAATTTTCCTTTCTAATTTTCAAAATTCTCCACTAATTGAAGGGTGCAATTCTGGAACTTGAAATAGATATAAAAGTCAATTTCTGAAATTTGTGAAATAACCAATAGGAAGTCAGAACAAATATACAAACACTTTTACCAAACTACAAAAAAAGTCCTTTCCACAATGACTACAACTTAACAGTGAGGTTTGTCCCATTGAGTTACCCTTTCCCTCTTCCCTCCCCACCACCCCCCACACAGTTCTCTCAGCTCTATCGAGCTCTTTTCTTTTAAAAAAAAAAGCTTTTATCTGTTTCTATTCCTTAACCCAAAACACATACCTTATTCCCTGGCCTAAGAGACATGCAATCACCATCAACAGAGGCAACAGTGTGGTTGGTGAGCAACTCCCTTGCCCTGTCACCCTCTTCACCCCCAATCTGGCTGAGATCAAGAATTTACTATCTGGAGAATTTTCACCATTCATACAACTATTGTGTGACAGCCTGATGGCATATTATTTCTTAGAACCCCAAATAATAGCTTTAAGAATTTCCACTATACAAAATATACTTTCAGAAGTGAGAAATGCACTAGTTCAAGTCCGCATCAAGTGTCCCACTAGTTTTCATAACACAATATAAAATCAAACATGTAGGAAATGCATTAATTTCATTGCTGTTATGAATTGATTTGGAGCCTGCACTACACAATCTACTGCAATCCAAACCTAAAAGAGACCCCCTGAACCATTTGTTATTTTTATGTAAACATATGATTACTTTCACCACCCCCCCACCCCCAAAGTTTCCATTGTGAACAATATTCAATGAGCTGGATTGAAGGTAAGGAAATAATGAACAATAGGTGCACAATATAAGAGCTGCAGCATTACAATGAATGTCTGACATCGAGGATTCAAAACCCCTAGAAAAATAAGCTGTACATTTGGGCACAAAAGTCTGGTTCTAAGAAAATACAAGTACGAGAATGCAATAAGTTATTCCAACGATAAACATATTTCCACACTTCACCTGCTTAAAATAGCCGATGACTGCTCCAAAGGCCTCCACCATTATCTGTACTAATTGGCTACTTTCAGCTTCTGTTAGACAGACTTTATCACCAAGCACACAAACCATCATCCCAAACTCGATGATACTGTAACATGCTGTGATGACATCTGGTTTAGAGAAAGTTGCGCCTAGACTCGGGTCCTCCAAACAAATCCGAACTTCCACACAGGCCAGATTCACAATCAATGCCAGGAATTTACTTCTTGTTTCAGCATTTTCTGCCAGGATCCAGTCTGAGCCATAAACAGTCAACAACAGGCCAGCAAGTTTCAGTGCTGGGTCCCGTTGTGAGATACTCAGTTTGCTGTTGAGTATGTTGAAGAGACCAGTATGAAAGTTCTTCAAGCACCCAGCGACAGATGGGTCCTCGGTCAGGATAGGTACAGCAGGTAGAAAATGCTGCAACACGTTACACAGCTCAAATTTTCTGCTATCTTCTTCTTTAGCAAACTGTTCACTAAGCATGCTGAGTACCTTCAAGAGGTCTGGCTTACAAGTTTTCCAACACTTGTTTTCCATTGCGTTCAGGAGGTTGACGAGAAGACACAGCGCCTGGTCATGGCCATGACGTTGGTTTAGATAAGCCTGACATAATGCAGACACTGTTCCTTGAGTTACTAAATGTCTCTGACCCTGAGGATAGGCAGAAATTGCATGGAGACATTGGTAAGAGTCATCAATCATTGAGGTGAAGGTGGCAATATCTGCTCCAGAGTCCACGTCTGAACTAATAACTTCATTGAAAATGGGTATTTTGTTGAGGATTTGAGGGTGAGTAACCAATTCCGGATTTGTGGAAAAACATGCAAGCAGAGTCATACCGAGAGCACGGAAAATTTGACTGGGACAGCCATGTGGCGCCTCCTTGGTAATAAGAAGTCGGTTTGGGAAAGAGAATCCAATAGCATCAAATATCCGTCGGCGAGTTCGAACATCGACTTCACCAGCCTTCACCACCTTGGTCACCTAAAATAAACAAATTTTATTCAATTTATTGTAAAATGTTTTGTATGTTACTACACAAACGTGTCAGGAAGTGTCTAGCAACTGTTTGGTTCAGTGCTCGTGACTTTTATTTCCAGATTTTTTAAACTGAATTCAAAATCTCAGATTTGAACTCTCATTCTCTGGATTATTAGTCCAGTAACATAATCACTACACTACCACACCCCATGCAACTTGTCCTCATAATTTAACCCTTTAAGCCCGATATCATTCTGGTGAATCTGCGATGACCCCCTCTAAAGCCAATATATCCTTCTTGAGGTGCGATGACCAAAATTGAATGCAGTACTCCAGATGGGATCCCATTTCACTACCAGTCAATAATGTTCACTTAGAATGGAATATTGTTTCATTTCAGAAGTCACATTCCCGCAACCTAGTCCATTTTCACTGCATGCTAACTTCCAAATATAAGAGAATGAATTGCTTAATGGAGTGGCAATTCATAGCAGGCAAAATAAATGTTGTAAGATTAATTTGAAGTCTAAAATAAGTTGAAGTATAAACTTATTTCTTACACTGAGAAACTTGAGTGTAAAATTCTCATCTGACTTGGAATTAGTTTCAGCAGAACAGCAGTATATTTGCATTTGGCTGGAGTACTAAAACATTCTTACCAGTAAAAGAGCTGCAAACTGCTCACTATCATTTTTTGCATCTTGTAGAACCTCAAGACATCGTTCCAATGTCTTGTTCCTTGTCCCATCTTCAGTTTCATGTGGATTTTCTGAATGAGATGCCATTAGAGCAATCCTAACTGCAATAAAATAATGTTTAACAAACTTTGAGCAAAGTTATTTCAATAAAATGGTGAGTTTTCTGCACAACAACATCCAGGCTTTGCTATTGGAGATAGATTTTCACAACCTGACAAAAGCATGACTAAGTACAAGGATGACACATTTTCACCCAAAACCAATCCTTTAGTATCAGGGTAAGAACAATAACTGATACATTTTCATTCAAAATACTGATTGTTCTTTCTTCTCCACAGGAATTATGCAGTCACCTTCAGGATATGAGGCAGGCAGACAATTGGAGGCTATTGCAGTGATTTCTAAACTTTTAAATTCAGATACTCTATTTTTCTGTTAGCAGGGATAAAATTAGTTTGAATGGAGAAACAATTTTCCAAAATAAATAGATAAAAAAACATTTAAATAGACTACAAAGAATTTTTCCACTATATATGCACCGAAAACTTTGCACTGTGACAAAAACTAAAGCCAAACCAAACAAAGTCAGGCATACAAAGCAACCTGATCAATAAATAAGTTCCTCGCAAGAATGTCATAAATACGGAATAAATTTCCCTACCTGGTATTTTGTGCGACTGCAACAATTCTACAACTATTTCGAGAGGTTTAAAAAAATGTGTAATTTTTCAAAACTTTGTGTTCATTAAGATGAGGGATGCTACTGCTAGGAAATAAAACACTTTCCATTTCAGATACCCAGTGTCAGTATAAAGCAGTTATATGTCATTTGGACATTGTAAGTTTAAACTGCAATGGCAGCAATGTGCAGAAACTTCGAGAGGCTTCAGTTTTCAACAACAACTGATAAGAACAAAAGCAACAATCTGCAGAAACTTCTCAAAGCTTCGAACATGGCCTTTGGTTCTCAAAACAACTGACTTAGAAAAACAGTGCTGAGACAATTAGAAATCCTTGGGACAGACAACTAAAACTACTGCAACTAGGTTCACATGGACAAGGGGCTACAGCAGGTTTCACACGGTGGAAAGGTTTCATCAGGGTTCACATGGTTTTGAGTGACCCAGCCAACTGTCTATTATTAATGCCACAGTGGGTGAGTGGCCAAAGTGGGACTTCTCTTAACTTTTACTCACACCCCAACTGGCAAAAATCATATAAAAATGGGACATCGTGGTAGATACTGCAGTTGGAGGAGCCTACAGGAAGAACGTCAAGAAGAACAACGTCAAGAGCGAGAAGAGAGCTGCCGTGATGCTGAAATCCTTGGTTTTTAAGGTTGTATGTATTGCTTGATGCTTGTATGAACTGTTTAAATCATTAAATAATCACTTTGATTAATGAAAATAATCACATAAGTATGACTTTCTTTAATTGACTATTGTCCAGGCCCACAAATCACTGGAAAATCTGTATCTGTACAATTTAGAATAAAGTTCCCTCTGCCCCTATTTCAGAACAGCACCCACCAGTTGTAACATTTCCCACATTAGTCATCTCCGGCCTCTCTGAGCAAGACAACTTTAAGTGCTGCATTAAAGCCAAAATTGACCTATGTGCCATTGCTCACTAGAAATTGGATTATTCTACCCAAATTCATTGCATGCAAGACCTTTACGTCAGCAGACAGTTGCATCACATCAGTTTGGACTGCATTTGAACCAAGCATTTAACTTACTGAACCGCCAAGAGGTGGTTTCCAACATAAATGACTTTTGGTTTCCAAATCTATTAGCTGATAACATAACACCATCAATAATCTAGTTTTATACAAAATATTCAAATTATTTCCACATGGTGAAAAAACACAATGTGCAACAAAGCACCTTTTTCTCAGCTCCAGCAGGAGTTGAAGAAGAGATCTCCCAATTGGGATGCAAAGTGGGGTTACAAATTCTGAAGCAGCTTATTTATCTGAAAGATACATCACAAAAGGTCCAAGTCTCCCAAGCTGTTCACAAGAACGACAGTAATTCACCATCTCTGTGTTCCCATATTGCTAAAAGATTTTTTGATCATCCAAGTCATAAGATATACCACACTATGGACAGGAGGCTTATATACAGCTAACTTCAATATATTAGAATTGGAGGATTTTTGAGTATTTATCAAAACAGATTGACCAATTATAAGTATATTTAATTTTTATATAGTGAACATTACATTAAGAGATCAGTATAAACAGATTGCACTTCTCATCAAAAGAAGGAGACTTGGTAATGTTTTGGAATTGTTTGTAATTCCATTTTTCATAAATTAGGAACACAATGACATGGCGGTAAAATTTGCAGATAAATCGCTTTCTCAAATGACATACTTCCACTGTCGTTAGAACTCTTGCTCGGGCTACAGTCCACAGGTGTTAGCAGCCTTCCAGTAACTTGTACTTGAGCCTTGGCAGTGAGTAGCAAGCTAGTCAACAATGGCAGGGGGGCACCACAAACATTCAAA
This sequence comes from Heptranchias perlo, assembly GCF_035084215.1. NCBI lineage: Eukaryota > Metazoa > Chordata > Chondrichthyes > Hexanchiformes > Hexanchidae > Heptranchias > Heptranchias perlo. The sequence goes on from NC_090350.1 coordinate 24,119,353, forward strand.
TACAAGACCTTGGCTTTATATAAAACCTTATCATCTGGCTCAAGGCTACCTCAAAATGCTTCAAATACAATTGAAAGGGCAATGACAGTTATATAGGGCACATGCAGCAACCATCTTGTACAAAGCAAGATCCCGCAAACAGCAACCAGAAGGATGAGTTAATTTACTTTTGATGTTGGTTGAGAAAAGAATGTTGGTTAGGGAGAATTCAATGCTCCTCAAATAGTGGCAGAGGATTTTTAGTGTCCATCTGAACCACTAAAATGGGCAAGTGAGGCCTTAGTTCAATATCGCTTCATAAGGACCTCCAACAATGCAGCACTCCCTCAGTGACAGCTAAATTATGCTCAGCTCCCAGTGGCACATCTGAAGCAAAGGAGAGTGGCACCAAATGAGTCAAGTTAACACATTTAATCGCTCAATCTAAGATTCACGATTTCGGAACAGCTTTGTTTGTTTGTTCGGTGTCCCCGGTTAACGAATCGCTCGGACACGGAAACTGGCGATAAAAAGACAAAACCGAGCTCCGAGCTCCACCGCGCACCAGACCCACCTGCGCCTCGCCACCATCCGGGTAACAGTGAACTCTCACCTGACCGACGTCAACCAATCACCACCGTTTACATTCAGCACAACAGACCAATGGGAATATGACTCATCCCCAGGCAACAGTCGCTACCCGCCGGACACAGCAAAATCAAACAATAAAAGTGGTCCCGCCCGGCTCTTAATGTCATGTTTGACACCAGCACATCGCGAGTATTTGTCGCGTTCGTGCTCAGATCGCCACTGAAGTTCCAAAGTCAAACGCACAGCGGCGCTGGGGGTGAATGGATGTTAATAACCATGGCGTCAGGAACTGGATTATTGTTTTTATTCCTGCAAATATAAAAATGATTTTTTTTCTTGCCCTGTGTATTTAAACGGTTTGTTTTGAATTCGATGTCATAATTATTCGCACTATGTGACAGTTAGGAACAAATGTAATTGGTTCTGGTTTCCGCGGGACCTCTTACCTGCTCCCCTTCGGTATCCGTTCGACTTGTTTCATACACGAACACATTTAGTTTTCCGCGCGGCGAAGGATTCGATTGTGAGTTAAATTGTTGCTGGTTGTTTTCCTGACATATATTGTAATGGTTGTTTATTGATAGGCGGGACTGATTTATTATACATTGCAAATTTCGTGCTTCTGGGGGAAAGCGATTGGGGCGGTAAGCGGAAGTGACGTTGCGGTGTGTTTGAGACGCTCGAGTGGAGGAGGTCCCGTCACCTGAGACCGTGAGTGTGGGACCGGGACCGGGACCGGGATCGGGATCTGGGGCCTCGGCCGGGGCAGCGAAGCACGTCGTGTGTCAGGGTGGAGGTTTGACAGACGGATGTCGTGCAGACCAGGCTCCGCTGACCCAGGGGGTTGAGGCGCCCGAGCGGCAGGTGCCCGTCACTCGGACGCGTTTTATTTATTTTAAATTCGTTGCCCAGTTGGTTGTTTAATACCAGATCTCTCGACTGCAGCAGCAGAGTGAGCTGACGAGTTTATTAACTTCCCCCCGCAGTCCGGACCGCGCGTCTGCCATATGGTGTTCGCTGAATTTCCCACAGAGCCGAGCTGGAAGTTTGTAGCGGCCGAATAGCGTTTGGAGTTGGGAAATCTCCAGATCTGATCGTTTACCTGACATTAGCTGGCTGAACAAAATATGCGATGTGTTATAACGGATTCAGTTGGATTTAGTTTTTAAGTTTTAAAAATTGATGGTGAACAATAAGCGCTAGGGTAATTGTTTTACCTACTCTTAATTTGCGATGTGTGCGATTACTGGGGTAACGAAATGTATTTTAAAATATTTGCAATAGCGCACTGTTTTTTTTATCTTTGCTATGTAAAGAAAATAACTTGCGTTTTATAGCGCCTGTCGCGTCCTCACGATATCCCAAAGTGCTTTAAAATCAAGTAATTACTTTCACAATTATGTAGGCGAACGCAGCAGCCATTTTGCACGCTGACGATCTATTTTAATTGTGTTGGTTCAGGGATAATGTTGGTCAGGACACTGAGAGAACTTCCCTTGTCCTTTTTGAGTAGTGTCATAGGACGTTGAACAGACAAACCTTGGTTTAAAGCCTCACCCAAAAGATGGCAATACAGTGCTCTATCAGTACTGCATTGAAGTATCAAGTTAAATAAGGTAATCATGTTCCGGGGTTGGATTTGAACCCACAGCCTTCTGACTGTGAGGTGAGAGTGCTACCAACTGAGCCAAGCTGAAAGGCAATTAATGGATTCCTTTAGGGTTTCAACATATATAAGTGACAGTTTAAGTTCTTTCATTGTAATGACTGCATTAAGTAAAATTATTTTAAATTGTGTTAATGGCTAAATTTGATTTGTAGCTGAGATTTGGTAGATTATTTCAGATTGTTTACAATGTGAAAACATTTAGGATCTATGGTTTGGATTGATGGATGGAAAATCTAAAGGAACTTTTTTCAATGTAGATATAGTATACACTCTTATGTTTCACTGCTTAATCAATATAACATTAATTATCCACATGCAGTTTCATGAGTAACAATTCCCTGTGGTCTTCTGTAGCTGATTCCATAGTATAGACCATTCTGCAAATGATGCACAGACTTGAGGCAAGGCAGGGAGCACTTTCTGTTTTTTTAAAAATAGTTTTGACCATGAATGACGTGATGCAGTTTTGGAAAGGTTTCTAAAGGTACATGGCACAAACTGTTTAAATTTAATTTTTGATGGCATGTAATACTTAATTTAGCCTTTTTGAAACAAAAGCCAGTAACATGAACTGTAATCTATCACAAGGTACAGTGCAGCACAGAAAGTCTTTAGCTATGTTTGGTACTTAAATGTAAGTACAATGTGCATATTTGGCAAATATATGAAGTAAAGATAGAATAAGCAGTACATTTGACACGTATATAGAAATAACATGTTGTACTTACTGTATTGCAAATGTATACCCTAGGACTTAGTGCACCTGTTTCTCTTTTTAAAAAATTGTACCTTGATAACTTTATTTCATAGATGAAAGATTGCGTGTTCAGTGAAGTGAAATTATAATGCCACGTAGATCCAGTGTAACTGCTTGTGTACTTGGTGCCATGTGAAATTAAATATTATTCAAACCTGTTTGTATCAGGGAATGCCCAAGGTTCAGAGAAGCAATGCTCACGAAGTATGTTGACAATGAAGATGAAGTCTCCAGGAAATGGACAATAAAATTTTAGTCTAGCTAAACTGAAACAGTGCAGTCATAGATCATGGGGAAGGATTGTACTCATCGCTACTCTTTTTAAAAAAAAAAAAATTTCCTCTGGTGAACTTCCATAAATTTCTTGTGTGAATAAAATATAGTATTTTTGTCTGTAGCTTGGTGGCTGTCCCTTTTTAAATCTAGCCACGAAAGCCTATCTAGACCTCAAGGCAAGAATAGACACTCAAAGTTAAGCGGAGTTGGGGCTTGACCATGGGAGTGATTTAAGTTACAAGAGCTGAAATAATATGAGTAAATAAGCAGGAAAAAAAATCCAAAAATGTAATGTTGAGGATAATCTGGGGTAGTATCACCAGGACGAAAACAACTGTTGTCCATTATGTACAATTTATGCTCATGCATTTCTGAATGCTACTGAGTTATGCCCATAATTCATACTTTAAAATACTTATTCAGCCGAAAGTTGACTGCAGTCCCTGATTTTAGATTGGCAGTTCAAATTGTTTTGTGAATTGTCCTCTTGATCTAGAACTTAATTCTCTTCCTGCCTTAAGGCTCCTCAGGTCTTTGACCCCCTGATCCCCTGTAAACTGCATTGGGATGTTCATTATGTAAATGGTATTGTATAAGTCCTAGTCGGTATATCAAAATGCTCAGGTCTCAATCTACAGCAGGTTGGAGATGGGAGCTTTTTACATTTTTGTGTGTTTCTTCAGAGATTCACCCTTCACATGAGGGTTGCAAATCATCCATAGTATGAGGAAACATGAAGGAACACATTCTTAAGTATTAAAGTTGAAGAGTTTGAATTGTATGTTGATCTTCTGCAGTGACAATCTGCTTTTTCTGATTTGCTAGTGGACTAAATGTCAGTTCTTTTCTAGCCGATTATAATGGCTCAAGCTTAACTCTGTTTAGCTCGTCTCAGTAGCCAATTAATGAGGGTTTTGGCATGTTGTGCTGCAGTGCTTTCAGGGCATTTATGGTGTGCATTACTGTAAGAATCATCTTTACAGGAAGTCTTACAATGCTGTGAAGCTATAAGATACTCAAATGGTGCATTTATGCTTAAACTGTGCCAAAATGAAATCTTTACCATGTCAAATCCTCAGTGAGGTGTGGAGAGTGGACATGAGGTGCTTCCTCTCCACGACCACTTTGTGGAAAAAAAAATAAGGCAAATTAACCATCTCCCAGTGGCCAGCTCAAGCAAAATTAGGATTAAACAGGGAAAGAAATGTAGGAGACCTGAAACTTGACTTTTGACTGGAGACTACTGGCATGAAGGAGGGGGGAGAGAATGCCCCCTTGAAATTGATTTGTTAAAACATTTTTTGAAAGAATGGTTATAAAAATTGCAGTAAATTTGTACAAATGCTTATTTAGAATATCATTTCAAATTTACCCTCTTCCAGGCCCACTATCCAATTTTCATTGTGTTCATTCCACTAAGAATAGATGGTTGGATTACTAATTGTACCACAATCAAAGGACATAAATGGTGCATTTAGAATTGTTGGGAGTGAACATAATGTAATGTGGTTTAGATGTCATCAAGCTACAAGAGCAATGCTTGTGAGTCAGATTCCCAAGGTTAAAACTGCATCCTTTAGTCTAGGTTTTTAATCTAACTCACCTTAAGATAGCAAAGATTTTCAGTACTAAAAATGATTTAAAAAGTACTTGGTGGCCTTCCATGCATTATTCATAGTGAGTCACAGAATATACCATCTAACACAATTTTTCACATATGGTTGATTAGTTAACGGTAAAGCTGAAATTATAATAGTGGAAGACTGAGAGGGTACTGCGATATTTACAGAGTATGCTTAAACCCCGTCACATGCAGTAAAATAAAGCCAAGTAAGACTTCAGTTCAAATCATGTAATTCAGTTGACAGAACCTGTCATGCATTGCTCTCCATCACAATACTAGCTGCTGGCAAAATTGCATTTCCCAAAAAAATGAATAAAGTCAACCCACAAGCTTCACTTGCACATCATGTTCCAAATGATACAGGTTTGGGCTCCATTTCAAGAATGAAGGACTCTTGGAAATAGGGTAATGTTAATAAACCTCTTGAGCTTGAACTGTTGGCAATTACAGTATAAGCGCACCATACATGCTTTAAATAACTTGAGCGGCTTTCATACTGTGTGGCTGTTTGATGTTAAAATTATTGTGGCTCCTACCATACCTATGTGACACAATACCTGCTACTTTATAGTGAGAGTATGACAATCTAGCACCAGATATCTCTGAAATGCTTTCTGAAAATCTTGTTCAACTGCCATTTTCTTTCGTAGTAACTGAAATTTCTAATATCCAAAATAAGGGTATAAACAAAATAAAAAATGGACCTGATATGTTTGCCCAGGGCTGTGATTCAGTGAGTTAAATTTGGAGTGTGCAATCTTAAGAATATGCAGTGTATCTAGTCACAGCGGATGTTGTGCAAATCTTTTGCTAAGAATTCTCATTGCCTCTTATTGCCCAGTAGCTATAGATGCAGTGATAGCATTTGCCAAGTAAAATAAGAAATATTACTTTATTTTATAGACTCCTGTTTGAAGAGGCTCTTAGGGATAGTACAGCCAAAAGATCAGTCCAAAGTATTGGATGGGAAGACAGAGCTGGAGAGCTATGAAGGTCTGAGGCTGGTCTTCTGAGTGTTCAAATTATATATGTGAAAAGTGATGTCAAAAGGCATTTTTTTCAACACACAATCACAAATAAATTTCCTTGTAAATTAAAATGCTTGAGAAAACTTACAGTACCTTATGCTGGAAGTTTTGCTGTTAGGATAAAGGGAGTAAATTTTAAAAATCTGGATTTGAAGATTTTTAGTGTTTACTGTCAGTTTTAATGGTCCAGTACAATTATATCACTTTCTTAAAGCTTTGTTTGGAGAAATATAAATAAAACTTTGCTTTTTCTAACACCTTTGCTGACCTCAGGACATCACAAAGCGCTTTATAGCCAATGAAGTACTTTTGAAATGTGGTCACTGTTGTAATGTAGGAAATGCAGCAGCCAATTTGAGCACAGCAAGGTCCCACAAACAGCACTGAGATAAATGACCAGATTTTTTTTTAAGTAATGTTGGTTGAGGGTTAGATATTCGTTAGAACACTGGGAGAACTCCCTGCTCTTCTTTGGATGGTGCTAGGAGATCTTTTATGTCCACTTGCAAGGGCAGATGGGGCCTCAGAAGTTGAAAATCCTGTTATTTGGTGCTTTGTGGGTCTCCACAACACACCACGCTAGTGATTTTCCATGTGCAACTAGCCACAGTGCTGCAAATGTAATTGTGATTATTTTGCCCGGCCAACTGATTTGGTGAGAAATCCTGTTTTATATTTGCTTGCTTTTTTGCCATTCCCCACATTTGAGAACCACTGTGCTTTATAGTATGGAGTCTTTTTTTTAAACAGAAGTTCAAGTTAATAACTTTAATATGACAGATTTATTTGTGATATGACTAGAAATATATCTTTTTGATATATATTAATGACCTCGACCTTGGGTATACAGGGCATAATTTCAAAGTTTGCAGATGTGACAAAACTCAAAAATGTTGTAAACAATGAGGAGGATAGACAGACTCATGAAATGGGCAGACACATGGCAAATGAAATTTAATGCAGAGACGTGTGAAGTCATTCATTTTGGTAGGAAGAATAAGAGGCAATATAAACTGAATGGCACAATTTTAAAGTGGGTGTGGCAACACAGAGACCTGGGAGCGTACTTACACAAATCTTTGAAGGCGACAGGGCAAGTTGAGAAGGCTGCTAATGCATGGCTTTATAAATAATCCATGGTTTTATAAATAGAGGCATAGAGTACAAAAGCAAGTAAATTTTGAAAAACATGGAGTATTGAGGCCAATTCTAGGCACCACATTTTAGGAAGGATGTCAAGGCCTTGGAGAGGGTGCAGAAGAGATTTGCTAGAATGGTACCAGGCGTGCGGGATTTCAGTTAAGTGGAGAGATTGGAGATGCTGGGATTGTTCTCCTTCGAACAGAGAAGGTTAAGGGGAGATTTGATAGAGGTGTTCAAAATCATGAATGGTTTTGCTGGAGTAAATTAGGAGAAACTGTTTCCAGTGGCCGAAGGGTCGGTAACCAGAGGACACAGATTTAAGGTAATTGGCTAAAGAACCAGAGGTGACATGAGGGAAAAAAAACGTTACGCAGTGAGTTATTGTGATCTGAAATGCACAGCCTGAAAGGGTGGTGGAAGCAGATTCAATTGTAACTTTTAAAAGGGAATTGGATAAATACTTGAAGGGGAAAATTTGCAGGGCTATGGGGAAAACAGGGCAGTGGGACTAATTTTTTAAAGAGCTGGCACAGGCACGATGGGCCAAATGACCCCCTTCTGTGCTGGATTATTCTATGATTCTAGAGGAGATGGATGCTAAGCTATCCCTGTTCATGAATAGGCTCTTTATAATCCATTTGTGGGCTAAACTATGTGTGGTATCCCATTGTTCCCTTGTTTGTGTATTGAATCCAGTATAATGTATACTTGGCCTGTTTGCCAATGTCACCGTTAACAGAATATTGTTGCTAATGCAACCTGAAGTCCTCTGCTCTGCTTCTCAATACTGACGTCAGGAAATCATTTTTTTTTGTTTGTCCCTCTCAAAATTAAAGTTGCAGTTTCAGTTGCAGCCACAGTTGTTACAAAATATTTTGCTGATATTTAGGTAAGAGGTAAAATAGCCAGCCCAATGAAATATTTTCTTCCAGTGCCGCTGCAGATATATTCAAGTTTTTACGGTAGAGGTCAATTTTAGGAATGGTTGATTTGCACAATTAAACTGCTGATTTCTGGGCTTTGTTGCCAGTTTCCTGACATTGCAGAGGCTCAATTGTCGTTGAGTGATATTCCAGTATGAGAACACAAAGTATATTCCAGTGTAGAAAAAGAAGGATCTTTGCAGTGATTGGCATTTAAAGAGAAAACTGTTTGGATGCATGAGCTTCCTTTTTTTCTTGCATATCCTTTGTGGAAAAAGTAACTTGTGTGACGACTACAGTTTAAAAGAGGGATTTACCTAGTTTTATTTTGGGACAGTCAGAATGACTTCCATGTGAAACAACTGGGGAACCAATTACTCAAGGTGTATTGGTAGCTCTTTCCAATTAGTAATTGCTTTACCAATCTGCAATAGCCATTCTAAAATGTACAATTAAAGCATTAAGATGCTCTTGATGATATGTTACAAAATGATTACTGAAGAATAAGATTAATTGGTGCATTAAATAAGTTTGTTTCTTAGCTGATAAATATTTGTGTACACACAATATCTAAGTAAGATTTAATTATTTTTTCTGTCCAAAATGAAGTTTATTCACGTGTACAATGTCTGTAGGCAGCCGTCCCTTGGTAACCCTTCTTAGTTGGGCATAATGTGGAGATGCCGGTAATGGACTGGGGTTGACAAATGTAAGGAATCTTACAACACCAGGTTATAGTCCAACTATTTTATATGAAAATCACAAGCTTTCCATAGACATAGTTGGGCATAGACAGTCTTGAGTGACCTGTTACACTGTGGTCTACAGGTGCTCATTCTAGACCAGGGGTACCCAAATAAATCCTTCAAGAAGATTAGGATGGTGGCCTTTCAATTACCTGTCTTCAAAATTGAACTTTTTTTTTTTGAAAATTAGAGTAACATTACATGCGATACTTCTGTAGCTCTCTTGTGACTTCCTAAAGTTTATAGAACGTAAAACAAAATGTGCAACAGATGTGTAAAAAGAATTTGATTATTTTTTTTCATGTGTACACTTTTTAAAAAAAAAACACACAATTTTACCTCCGTAAGGCTTTTGAAATTTGTCCTTGAGCTTTTCTTCAAATAATTGTGAAAACCTTTTGAGCAGAAACTGCTAAAAGCTAAAGAAAACCATTCCTCAGTACTGGTGTTGATGCATCATAGAAAATTAGGTTTGTGCTTAGACTGTACAATCCAAATTCAGCACACAGCATCACAGTTCTGGCAAAAATGTCAAGGTTTTTGGGAGAGGTTGAGGTCTTAAAGTGAAAATGTTAATGAGGGCATGAAAAGACAACTGTATGTTGTGAAATATTTAATTTTGTTTAAACTGTTGTTTTGGACATTAGAAATTCAGAAAGCATTTTGAGAGAATTGTAGGAACCCAGTGGCAAGATTGTGTAATCTGGTGGTCAGATTAGGCAATTAGTGTGATGAGCTTTCATAGACATTTTCCGTTATAAATAGTGGGGAAGAAGAGTGGCAGAGAATTAATGGTACTTGCAGTGGTCTGTTTTGAAACAATTTTCAACAGACCATTCATTGTATGTGAGCTTCTTCCCCACTGACTGAGTTGATCCTATCATGGGAAGGATACATTGCATTTACAAAAAGGAGATAATACCAAAAGTAACTAACATCAACTTGCATTTTCTTGGCCGGTAGTGGATTTCCCTTGGGTTATCCCACAGAAGATCAGAACAAAGCGAATTTATTTCCTTCCAAGTGCATCAATGATGCTGTAGGTGTAGATATAGGTACAGCTTCTGATTTGTTCATCTAATGGTAGTATGCAGATGCAAGTGTGTCACAGAATGGTGATGCACAAATAAGGAAGGTGTGACATAAATAGCAAATACATGATTGATTACTATTATATCTCTACTCATTGGAGTTCAGAAGAATGAGAGGCGATCTTATTGAAACATATAAGATTGTGAAGGGGCTTGATCGGGTGGATGCGGTAAGGATGTTCCCAAGGATGGGTGAAACTAGAACGAGGGGGCAGAATCTTAGAATAAGGGGCTGCTCTTTCAAAACTGAGATGAGGAGAAACTTCTTCACTCAGAGGGTAGTAGGTCTGTGGAATTTGCTGCCCCAGGAAGCTGTGGAAGCTCCATCATTAAATAAATTTAAAACAGAAATAGACAGTTTCCTAGAAGTAAAGGGAATTAGGGGTTACGGGGAGCGGGCAGGAAATTGGACATGATTTTAGATTTGAGGTTAGGACCAGATCAGCCATGATCTTATTGAATGGCGGAGCAGGCTCGAGGGGCCGATTGGCCTACTCCTGCTCCTATTTCTTATGTTCAAATCTGATCAGTCTTCTCTTTTTCTCTACAGGTGCTTGTGGTCTTCAGTAACATGGTGGCCATGTACAAGAGGCTGGAAAGTTTTCTTGTTCCTGTGATGTCCTCTGTAATAATTGGAACGTTCCTTAGGTGGACATGTGTTTCAAAGCTTATGCACCTGTTGTGTGTCTGCTTCTATCTGACCATGTTCTGTTCATTTACAAGTAAGTTATGCCATCCGATCTAACTGTGTAGGCATTTAATTTCAATACAGGCAATTGTCTGCCAAAATCTTAATTCGGTCCAGTTCAGATTCCATAAGCTAATTCATCTGTATGAATTGTTCTGCTATTTCCTTATTCTTTTCAAATGTATCAGCCTGTGATTACTGCTTTGACAACACTATCATAATTTTGTTTATACTGTCAGCTGCCAGCTATATGAGGAAAGAATAGTTATTGATGTTTTAAGGAGAGGTTGTGGAAAATAGTTGGCAGTAATATATAGGTATATTCATCCTGGTCCCCATATTCATTGGATAAATATGAATCTGTTGGGTATATTCATAACTGTAGTTGTTCATATGCTATATTCGTTTCTGTTTTTCAGCTGCTTGCATTTATTTCTCCCAAACCATGCAGCATTCTTCAGTTGAGTTAAGAGGGTGGGTAACTGAACTGCTCCCAGGATTCTGCCAGTGCTGTTGTGCTGCTGATTGTTAGTTTCTTTGTGAGCCACCCGAAGGGATTCAGTAAATGATTTGTTTGTGTACAGTATACCACAGAAGTCCCAATCTAATACGATATTTAAATAACAAGTGGACACAGCTGCATGACGTGGGTGATGAATCCACAGGAATATAATGTTCAGTTGGGTCCAGGAGTTCTACAGATATATTCCACCAGAGCCCATGTAATTTATTTATACATTAAAATTTGAAAACAAAAACCTTGGCTGTAATAAGTATTTTGCTTTCTATGCAAAATTATGGAGGAGTACAAGGTGAAAATTCACATTTTATCACTTTGGACACATCATGGTAGTACTTAATTTTACCGAGAGTATAATGCACATTTATAATGTCAGTAATATTGTGCAGCAGCATTAAAAATTGTGTTGGGAAAGGGACCACTGGGTTGCAGTTAACATTTAAGTTAAGGATGTTTGTTGTTTGGACTTTAATCTCAGTTGTGTTACAGTGTTGGGTTTGTTATGGGCGTACCATATGTGTATATCAGGCAAGGCTGCCCATCCATTTATGGAGGGATTGTTAATCCTATTATGCTACTGAGCAGAAAGTCCGTTCAACACTTGTGTAATCGTTCTTGTTGTGGAATTTGATCTATTTTGTACATACATAATCAGTTGTTCTTTAATATGTGATTACTGTGAGTAAATTAAACATCAGTTTTCTTTAATAATTGAGGGACATTAAATTTATAATGTCTCTAGCTATTTGGACAGTGGGTAGAGAAAAGCTCAAGTTGCAGTATGTGAATTAGTAGTGGTGACGTGGAAACTCCATTTACAACAAGAGTTCTGTCACTCTATATTCATAAATTTTTTTTGGGAGTGATTACATTCCTATTTAATTCTAAGTCTTTTATTTGTTCAGCAGAGCTTAGACTTGACCTTTTTTAGCACCCTATTCATCCTGCCCCCTTATTAATAAGAATACTTGTGGAAAATAAAAGGGACACTTTCTTTTGAAGCTTTAAAATGTGTGTACTTATGACACTTGAAATATGAATATTGGTCAGCTATTTGCTTTGAGCACACACACTTCCCCCCCCCCCCAACACAGACTTGGGGCCTTCTGGTTTGAAGAGCTCAATGCTACACTGGGTAATGCATTTACCCACTAGGTCATCAAAAAAGCTGTAAATTTTTTAAAGAAATGTAAAATCGTGGTAGAACTTTAGACTGGGATCATCAGCAATTGTTGCTCAGCATTTTAATGTAATCATCAAAACTAGTGGCCCTTGTCTTATTCCTGTACCAATGCCAATAACTTCTAATCACTGACTGAATCATGCATGTGGTGTTTGAGGATCAGTTTACTATCATTTGCTGATAGCCAGCTGTCAGAATGTGGCTTGCACTGTAAACAGCTCAGAAGCTTACACCTTGTTAACTCTTGACATTTTATGTATTTCTAATGTACAATAGTATGATCAGAATTTGAAGAAGTTTCATACAGAAGCTTCAAAGACAACCCTCTGTACTTTTCTGAGTATAAGTGAACAGTTCTCATTAACTTGTTAGCTTAAGTTTCAAGCACTACAAACAACTGTAGTAAGAAATTGTTCTCGCCATTTAAATTTCTGGAAAATTTTCAGCTTCTACGTTTTACTACTTGCCATACTGGCGATAATATAGGGAAATCGCCGGGTGTGCCCGAAGGAAAAAGTTGGAAAATAACAGCAAGAAATGGAAAATTTATTTTACTTTGTTATTTCAGCTTGTGTTTGATAATCCTGATTGTTGTGTGTCCCAATTTTATTACTTAATTTATTTTTAATAATTTTACTTTCTTGAGAATATTTATCTGTCCTTATCAAAGTAAAATGGCTTTCATCTTTACCTGTATTTTTTGATCTTGTTTTATGGCCCACTACTATCGAGCAGTAGGGAAAATGGAGGGTATGATTGCCAGGGATTTGTAGCATCTTATTTACTGACGAAAACAAACCTTTAATTCTGTATCAGAGCTGAAGGAGTCAGTTAGTTTAAAATATACAGTAATATTCCTTCGCGATTGTCTTGTGCCATTTTGCTATGAATGTATGTTATTGTTTAAGTGTAAAATTTGACAGTACAGTTACACACTGCGATATTAATTTGTATCCAAAGCAGTGGGCATTAGAGTCTTCAGGTCATCCTACACTGTGAGGCAATTTACTGAGCCGAGTGTGTGCACCAGGAGGCAGGTTACACTGATTGGGTTTAACTGGGCTGATGTTTACTGGTCATTAAAATAATTAGTTAACATTTCAGCAATGTATTACAAATGCATAACAAGAAAGGGCTTGAAATAACTGGAAAAGTGTGAGAAGTGTTGCTGAGGAAATTTTCAAATGTTCTGCAGCAGCTATTTCACCCAGGTTGAAATTTTGTCTGGGATTCCAAACCGAGTTTTAACACTTTTTTTGAAAAGTTGTTACATAGCACTACACACTCCCTAAATTGCACACACATGGCTCTGAGGCAACAATTTGAATGAAAGTTGTTTTTTTTTAAATCTCTTGGAACGGTCCAAATTCACATTTTCCCTCTACATCTAATACCAGGAAAAGTTACCACAATAATATATTTGTACTTGTATTGGGTTTTCAACTCGGAAAAGGCTCTTCACAGAGGAGGAAAAGAACGGCACTGAGTCTTTCTGGGCAAGTTAGCAGACATGACCTAAAAGGTGGGTTTTAAGAAGGCTTTTAAAGGTGGTTATGGAAGTAGTGAGGTAGGAGGAATTGAAGTAGAAACAAGTGAAGGCTTTGCCACTAGTGGTGGAGTAAACTAGGGGAGAGTGGGGGCGTGGGGTGGGAAATCAAAGGAGGCCAAAGTCCAAGGACTGGAAGGTAAGGGAAAGGGTCTAAGACTGGAGAATGTTGTATAGTGGGGTGTGGCTATGAAGAGATTTGTAGATGAGGGTGAGGATTTTAAATTCAGTGCTATTAGATGAGCCGTTGTAGGTCAATGAGGCGAGAGGTGATAGGTGAGTGGGGCTTACTATGGGGTAGGATGCAGGTAGTGGAGTTTTGGATGATTTGGAGTTCATAAAGGTCTAGAGGTTAGCAAGGAAGGCATAGGAGAAATGACAGAAAATGAATTTTTAAAAATTGTTCAACCTCCAGCTAAATTGATTACAGTACCATAATACCTACACTGCTAGAGTCTGTGACCTTACAAACTAAAGTCTGTAATGCACACTTCTCTGATAAGCTTGCACAGAAGATTAATTTCACCAGTGTTATGGTCATCTGGGGGAGGGTGAAGTGTTCATTGCCACACAACTCAAGACATATGGACACAGTATTCTGCACGTCAATGGATTGAAAGTAGTTCTGTAAAAATCATAGCTGAACAGTGCAACTAAACTTCTAATTCTAATTTGGAGCAGGGCTCCATAGCAGTACTTCCACATTCAATTTGAGAACTAATTTTGACTTTAGCAGTAAGAAACAAAATAATGCTGATGCTAGAAATCTGAAATAAAAACAGGAAACACTGCAAACACAGCAGGTCACTCAGCATCTGTGGAAATAGACAAGTTAACGTTTCAAATGTGGACCCTTCCTCAGAACTTTAACCGGTCTTTTTCCTATTGTCCTACACAAAAAATTACCACATTTTATTTTTCACAGTTTTGAGATAGTTACTTAAAATAGAAAATTTCAAAATGAAGTTGAGACAATTTGACTACAGGACCAGGACAAGTAGATTGATCTGGAAATTGGCCAGGATACATCTGTTTTAGATGCAGGTTAAATTGTACATGGTCAGGGCATTAGCAGGTACTTGAAACCCAGAAAATATGTGAGCCTGTTCATTAGCATTCTGTGCAATAACTCGTACAACTGTCCTTAATCACCTCGACTCATTTGGTTTGGATAAATGGTGAGGAGTTCTCCCATTGTCTTTAGTTCAGGCAGGAAATATGAACTTCATGGATGAAATAAGATTCACATTCTCCATGTACAAAATCATACCAAGAAGGCCTATAAGAGATAAACCTGACTTTCATCTAAAAGTCTGGTCATTTGCCAGATTGCAGAAGAGATGTTTTCAAAAAGGGTATTTTAGCTCCATGACACCGATTCTGGTTTCATTGTTTTAAGAGTTGTGTGATCATGCTTATTGTGCTTAATCAATACCTTGCTTATGTATATCAATTAACATACACATAAATTTGATGAATTTTTTTAGCCTGCAAGAATTGATGTGGTATTTTCCACCTTTCAGGAGAAGCAAGAAAGAAAGAACTTGCACTTGTATAATGCTTCACATGTAGGTTTAGCATTGCAGGCAATTTGTACGTAGCAAAGTTCCACAAAAACCAATGAGATAAAGGACCAACTAATCTATTTTGGTCGTGTTGATTTGAGGATTAAATGTTGGCCAGGACTCTGGGAGAATATCGCTGCTCCTCTACGAATAGAACCATGGGATCTTTTACATCCATCTGAGCAAGCAGACAGGGCCTCAGTTTAACATCTCCTTCGAAGATGGCACCTTGGACAATGCAGCACACTTCAGTACTATAGTGCAGTGTTGGCCTAGTTTATATGCTGGAGTCTGTGGAGTGGGGCTAAAACCCATGACCTTCTATCACAGAGGTGAGAGTGCTACCACTGAATTTAACTGGAGAACGTGGTGGGGAATCCTATATGTTCTCCAATAAAATTTATCCTGCAATGTGGGTTAATTGTTAAACCTAGGCAAGCTAACCCATACACATGTGTGCAAGGGTGCAAGTTTTGGATTATACAAAAGCATACAAAAAAATTGGCAGGAAAGATTAGCTGTTCTATTTGGCCTGCCCCACGCAGTCGTGATGCCTTAAGCATCATGATTCACAACAACCTCACCCACCAACAACCATGTTCTCTCTTCTGAGAGGCCAATAAAACAGATTTAAAAAACTCAAGTCCAATTTAGTGGGGGGGGGGGGGGGGGATTCTGGACAATTCCCCTCCAACCACCCCACCCCCATTTAGGAGATCAAAACTACTCCAGGAGCCCATAATGACCATGGTTATTTACCACCTTTTGTATGGATCACCACCCCAGTCAGAAACTGGTCCAGTTTTCTTTTGAAGGTATACAACAAATCAGTATTCTGGTGTAAGCCTAGATGTGAGTGTCTTCAGGTAACTTGAGCATGGAGGATTATAACACTGAGCTTGATCATGTCCTCACCAGACGTCCAAATGTGCATTTCCAGTGGAGATCACTGGACAATGATGAGGAACAGGAATTCTGACTGGCTTTCTCTTCCGTAACCTGGGGCATAAAGACCAATCTTATGACCCCTCTTGCCATACTGGCTGAAATTGGGGAACTCAGCACAGACTGTGCTATGTGCATGAGGGAGTGTGTTTTGTTTAAAAGGAACTCTCCACCCATCCTCAATCAGTAAATTCATCAGTGGAATTTTTAGATGCTTGAGGACAGGAGCAACAAGACCAAATGCTTCTTTACAAACCAATTTATGTAATTAATATATATGGAATGTCCTTAGCATCTTGTTTTAAGGGCTAAGAAATCAGCAGCTGAGACAACAGGATTTCTGTGGCTCCTTCCCACCCCCGCAAAAGTTCAGCAACAGTCAAGTTGCCATTTTGAAGGAAGGGTTAATTAGTTGCTCTCTGAAAATGGGTAATGTGATTAAAATCAGTGAAAACCCAGTGACCAGGAAAAAAACTATTGCAAATGGCCCTGAGGTTCTCATGCTGGATTTATTAAAATGTTGCAACTTTCACCCATACCATGCGACTGTTGTAAATGGCATAGCCTGCGGAAGTTGATGTATTGAGTTTTGCCCACAGCAATCACAGCGCTTTGCAGTTAAGTACAAAATGGCATCTTGATTAAGGATTTCAGCTTTGGGTATCTTGTGACTGAAAGAGGGCACATAAAGATTGAGGGCAGAGGTTGTATGAAAGATAGAAGTTGAGGGAAGAATAAGTTTTTCAAAAAAAATATATATACATTGAAGAGCGAAAATGTAGCAGTGCTGCCCACTCGGTGTGGATAAACTTGTGACTGAAACCAGTCAAACCTTCCACATTTGCTGTTTTGCATTGCTGTCCTGCTGTGTTCGTGCCACTGGCTTTTTAATGTGCAGGTCTGGTGCATCTGGCAGCAATATCAAAGCAAACTTGCCGGATTCTGGAAAACCCAGTTTACAAAAATGAGTCTTACCAAATCTGGCAAGTTTACTTCGGTGTTGCTGCCAATTGTAGTGAGCCACTTGTTGGGTCAGTGCTATTATCGTGGCACTTAGCCCAATGCAAAAGCAATATGTAGTGATCACCATGATTTACATAAAGGTTTACAGATTAACTTTGGGACCTTTGGTTTATGCAAAGTAAATAAACCAGAGGTCCCAAACAGCGTAATTTAGAAATGTTAAGAGATATTAGAGTTACATTGGCTACAAAGGAATGATTTATTTTGTGTGAGCTACCAGTCTAATGCGTAGTCGATTTATACAGTATATGCAAGAGTGGGATTTTATTTTTGAGCAATTAGAATAGTTAGGTCCAAGGAAATTACTGTCTCGCTGGATCTGGATTGTTATATAAATTTGTAGTTCACATACATGATGTTGAAGTAAATAGTAATAATGCAACTGCAGTGTTTGGAGTATTTAAAGTAAAACTGAAGCACTTAAATTTTAATATCAGAAGAATGTATATATACTTCAAATCAACTTATTTGGCCATAAATATTCCCACCCTCATTCCTTCGCTCAGTTAGTTTCTGACACTTTTTCATCTGAGTCAGAAGGTAGTGTGTTCAAGCCCACTCCATGATTTCAATCTAGGGTGGTATGTCAGTTCAATACTGAGGAAATACTGCATTGTCAGAGATGCCATCAGTTGAAACTAAACTGTGACCTCGTCTGCCTCTTCCTCTGATTTGGGTGGGTGTTGAAGATCCTCCCCTAGACGCTGTTCGAGGAAGAGGAGGGTATTCCCAAGTGTCCCTCAGCCAACACCACTGGAAACAAATCAATTGGTTATTCACCTCGTTACTGCTCATGGGACTTCGCTGTGGGAAAAATGGTTACTGTGTTTGCCCACATAATGGTCAGCCTATTTGAGTAATTTGTTGTTTCAGTGGAATGTTTAAGAGACATAAGACACTATCTGAATCCTCCAAGCTTGGTTTTGAAGACAGGTGACACTGGTATCCAAAGCACCACCCATCTTGGAGCCATTAAAATCAGTCCTATTGCCCAATACTGCCTGCATTCTCCTCACTCATGCCCATCACAGCTGCACCCGCCCCCACCCTCCCACTTCCCCTTTGCGACTGGACCAGGGTTCAATCCAACCTTAAATCTGAGGCCTCAGCCTTGCAATTCAAAAAGTTGCATTGCAGCTCGGTGACCCACCCACTGCTACCAAACTACACCACCTCACCTCAAACGCAGGAACCGTCCCCCTCCCCAGTCTTTGCAGACCATACAAACCTATTTTAGCACAATGCAACTATACATTCTACCAAACCTGAAAATTCGCTTCTAGTTCTCCGAAACTGCAGGAAATGCATGAAAATGTAGTCCTAAACTCCATGACACTCCCAGTCCTCAAGAATCAGTATTGTTTTCAAGCTCTAACAGATCTGCCCCAATTCTAACAAGCCAACAGCAGCCTTTCAGTGCTACCAAATCCGACTGCTCCCTCCATCCATCCCCACTTCTGCTACTTACTTAATTGCAACCTGGTATACATGCCCTGCCATCTTTTGGTCTATCCTTCATTTTCAAAAGAAGGACAATTTTTTTTTAAAAGCACATTAGCAAATCTCCCATGGTGTTGCTCATGGTAAGTTGCAGGACACATTTATGCAATATAATGTACAATCTGGTATCAGGGCCACTGATTATCAGTCATTGTAATAAAAATGCAATTTCTTAAGAATAGTGTAGGAGCTTTATTTATATTTTCAGGCTCAAATTCTGTCTTTTTGCGTGTAAACTGTGGATTCGTGGGATGTGGGAGAATGGGGAGGGAGTTCCTGAGGAAGAGAGGCTTTGGAATTGGCAAACGATGGGGCAGTCTGTGTATTGGAAAGACTGATCTGCCAGATATGGGAACAGTGGGAGGCTGTTTCCAGAGCAGTGGAGGAGCCTCCTGGGAGAGGGTGTAAGGATCGACGTTGGCAGCTGGTCAAGGGGTGTGGAAGTCCCAGGTACTGGGTGGGGTTGCAAGTGTTAAGGGGTAAGGGGGGGGGGGTTAAGAAAATATGACCGAACCTCTCCCAGGATTTTCAGCCACAGTCCCTGCCATGTTTGGTGTACTGACCTTAGCTACTGCCGATATCCCGCGATAGATACTCTCTGCTGAGTTCTTGACCGTTAGCCAGGCACCAGCTTTAAAGAAGCGAAAAGCATACGCTACACATTTAGTGTATGTGATTACCTCAATGGTGGATAAATCCAGGTTGGCAAGTCGACTGGAAGTGCATTATGCACTTTTAAGTCACATGGTCACAGGAACTTGGCATGGGCAGGGTTCTTTGAGAGTGGGGTGGGGGGGTAAGGGGGAGGTGGGTTGATAGCAGGCACTAACACACAGGTATGGGTAGCAGACCTGGAAAGAGAACTGAGTGATAGCGGTGAGAGGTGGGGGAAAGGCACTGACCGTTTGGTGGGGACAGCAGGAAAGGAGACCTGAATTTTAGCGACCTCAGGTGGGTGGCAGTGTGGAGAATAGTGCAACCTATTTTGGAGGCAGCTTGGGGAATGGAAAGGTATGTGCAACAGGAAAATGTAAGCATGCTAAATAGATATGGTCAGAAGGTGTTACAGAAAACTAGCATGACACTTGCAGGAAGTATATGATATATGCAGTGCTTTTAACATATTTTAGATATTTGCAAATCTTGCCTGACATTGCTCATGGTAAGTTGGAGGTGAGATGGAGGTCCTCGGTTTTGACATAACCACGGTGAGGCTACTGGGGCTTGGGAAAAATGAGTGGAGGGCAATCCTTTAGTTTGGCATCACTGGGGAAAGGAGAATGTGGAATTATGAGAACTGTAGATGGGGAATCTGAGATTTGTCAGAACTGGGGATGGAATTTGGGTTTTGACTTACTGCAATCTTTCTGATGTCAGGGAGGGGAAGGGACTGGGTCTGACAGCACTCGATGAGAGTGTGGGCGTTGATGAACTAGCGGGACAGATTTCTAACTTTAAGATATCCCTGCAAACATTAAATTTGGTGATTGGTTCCTGGAAGTGGATATCTCCATCTCTTGCTCTCGCTTTCACTCTCACTCTCTCACTCTCTCACACAAAATTCGACTCATTTGTGTTCTTTATCATGGGTGTTGTTTGTTTGTCCGATCAATTCATGATAGAAAACAGCATTTGTGACTAAAATTAAATAAATGCCAGATGTGAAAAGCTTTGAGAATTCAAACTCGAGTTTCTATAAATTTTGTGGGGGGCGGGGCAAAGAAACTCTCACTCCCAGGATGAGGGGACTCATCCTTCTACCCTTGGTGTATTGCATGCCAGGAAATTTTGAAAACTGGACGTGGTCAGAATATGGAGATGTGGCTGAAAGCTTCTAGACAACTGTAGTATGAGGTAAAAAATTATAGTGGAAAACCAGGCCTTTGAGACAGGCTGTGGCCTTGAAGTAAAAACTTCAATGATTGCATTAAAAAACACAAGACAATTTAATGGGTGATTAAATCATGTTATTGGGAAATATTTATTTTTGTTTTTTAAAAAATTTTGTGTAAAACAATGGCCCAGAAATTACTCGCCCAAGGATGCTGTTCATCAATAGCATCCTTTCAAACCGTCGGCGGAGACAGGGAGCAAGTTCACGAATGCACACTAAAACCAGGAAATTGCGAACTTGCTCCCATTGGTTCGCCGGCGGTTTGACAGGTCCGAATTAAAGGGCCACCTATGCTACAATCAATAAAATCATTAAACATTCATAAACTTACCCATCTGCCCAGCTGGAACAAAGATACTTACGCCACCAAAAGGTATGCTGGAAAATACCAGCCCTGCACTACATTTTAAAAACGCAATGACCGTTGATGACTGCAAAACAACAAAGAATTATATTTTAAAAATGTGGAATGTCATTACTTTTTTTTAATGATCAAAAAATATTTTAAAAATTAAAAACTTTTTTTTTACTTTTAACTTCTGTGAGTTTCATTACATTAAATCATTTGCTTGGCTTTTTGTAAGATAGTTTAAATAAAAAATTAACATAACATATAGAAGTTAACTATGAAGGAATGATTTCCAGTTGCTATCTTGTGGGCGTGACTTCTTGACAGATTCTGTGGGCGTGGCTTCCATTCCCACGGTCTCGATCGGTTCCAAATGAATCTGTGCTGAACTTAAAGAAAAATTGAAAAGGGAGAAAGTGGAAAGTGGATATCGGAGACCACGAGGTAAGTTTTTCTCGTAGTGTTTGTCTGCAGGATGGGTGGACAGCCTTGCCACGCCGGTCGAAGCAAGTTCCGGCCCCTTGAATCGGACATTAGGAATTTCAGTTATTGAAAAAAGATGAATTGTGAGTGATCTGTTTGTTGGTGAAAATTTGACATACGGTTTATCCATTATAAAGGCATGACACAGTAACTAAAGTGCACAGCAAGTGCATGCTATACATAAGATTTTAAAAATATAATGATAGATATATGCAGCTCATGGGTATACTCACTGCCAGAATTTGTATTTATGTTACAAACATCTGAATCATCTATAAAAAGCATTTATGGGAAGTTCAATGCTTCAAACTCATTGTTTAAATTTATTTTTTCGTTGTACCTCATTATTCACCTTTTGAACCCAAGATTTGTCTAGTATTTAATTTGTGTGCACACTATTGCGTAATGGAGCTGTGGATTATTTTACACCTTCTAGTGGTTCTATTTGGGGAAGAAAAGCTTTATAATTTAATTTGCAAACTTCACAGTTGCGAAATAATTTCTCTGCCCTTCTGTGGATGAGGGAAGTAAGATTATACTGTTCCTTCCTCCCCGTTGCATATATAGTGTGTGTATATGTCAGTTGAAAAATTGCTATGCTGCAGTATGAATACCTCTCGTTCAGTGCAGCATGAAATCTATCTGGTGTACTGGTGTGAATGGCTGCCTCTTTAAAGTAAGAGACTGACCTTCATTTGAATAATGTAAGAATTCAGTGTTAAGTGAGTTGGTTGTTATGATGTCGACATGTTGTTTTCAGACTTTTTATCTGTCGAGAATCATCAAAAATTAGATGATTAACACTTAGTTGTCTGGGTAGGAAAGGAATGTGTTTCATAAATCTAAAACAAAAAATCATTTTTTAATCTCTTCAATTCTTCTGTATACCCTGGATTAGTTATTTATGTGCTCTGGCTCTAAGAAACTTCAAGATTTTGCATAACTCCCTTGTGTGTTTTGTAACACTGTTCCATATGGCTAGCTTCAGTTTTTATCTCATCATCTGCACCAAATGTTGAAGCTACTTGGAACACTGCCGCATTAGAGTTTGGTTCCATACTGTAGCCATTTGTAAAGCATGGAGGACCACCGAGCTCAGATAACCATTTTATGGAGCCAAATTTTTAAAGAGGTAATGTATGTTTCCCATTTGACAATGTAATATTTGTTTGACAGTAATTCAATCTCCATATACAAAGAATGAAGAAGCTTGTGGAAAATATAGGTTATTTAACACTCAGACATGTTGAGCAGGATGCTGGGTTTAATCCAACCCAGACAGACAGTTGAAAGTCTTTTTCTTCATGCAGATAGCAGACACAAGATTGGGCAGTCTTCAACCAGTTCCTCGTGGGCGTAGGTCCATGTCTATAATTTTTGCAGGTAATTGCAATGTTGCATAAGAGGTCAGAAGTATGGCTAGTGTGGGAAATAGAAGTATAACACTGGTGCAGTAGGGCGAATATTCAAATTGCAGTCGTCAACGCTTTGTAGTGTTGCCATCAAAGTGCAGACAAATGATTCTTATTTGTCCTTTATATTTCCGATTTGTTGATTTGTCATATTTGAATTTCATGGGACTAAAGGCTTAGAAAGGGCTATTCTTAGTGATGCTCAGTTTGGGTTCTGCTTGGTCCAAACATGGACAAAAGAGCTGAATTCCAGAGGTGAGGTGAGAGAGACTGCCCTTGACATCAAGGCAGCATTTGACTGAGTGTGACACCAAGGAGCCCTAGTAAAATTGAAGTCAATGGGAATCAGGGGGAAAAGTCTCCAGTGGCTGGAGTCATACCTAGCGCAAAGGAAGATGGTAGCGGTTGTTGGAGGCCAATCATCTCAGCCCCAGGACAATGCTGCAGGAGTTCCTCAGGGCAGTGTCCTAGGCTCAACCATCTTCAGCTGCTTCATCAATGACCTTCCCTCCATCATAAGGTCAGAAATGAGGATGTTCGCTGATGATTGCACAGTGTTCAGTTCCATTCGCAACCCCTCAGATAATGAAGCAGTCCGAGCCCGCATGCAGCAAGACCTGAACAACATCCTTGCTTGGACTCGTAAGTGGCAAGTAACATTCGCGCCAGACAAGTGCCAGGCAATGACCATCTCCAACAAGAGCGAGTGTAACCACCTCCCCTTGACATTCAACGGCATTACCATCGCCGAATCCCCCACTATCAACATCCTGGGGGTCACCATTGACCAGAAACTTAACTGGACCAGCCACATAAATACTGTGGCTACGAGAGCAGGTCAGAGGCTGGGTATTCTGCGGCGAGTGACTCACCTCCTGACTCCCCAAAGCCTTTCCACCATCGACGAGGCACAAGTCAGGAGAGTGATGGAATATTCTCCACTTGCCTGGATGAGTGCAGCTCCAACAACACTCAAGAAGCTCAACCCATTCAGGACAAAGCAGCCCGCTTGATTGGCACCCCATCCACCACCCTAAACATTCACTCCCTTCACCACCGGCGCACTGTGGCTGCAGTGTGTACCATCCACAGGATGCACTGCAGCAACTCGCCAAGGCTTCTTCGACAGCACCTCCCAAACCCGCGACCTCTACCACTTAGAAGGACAAGAGCAGCAGGCACATGGGAACAACACCACCTGCACGTTCCCCTCCAAGTCACACACCATCCCAACTTAGAAATATATCGCCGTTCCTTCATCGTTGCTGGGTCAAAATCCTGGAACTCCCTTCCTAACAGTACTGTGGGAGAACCTTCACCACACGGACTGCAGCGGTTCAAGAAGGCGGCTCACCACCAGCTTCTCAAGGGCAATTAGGGATGGGCAATAAATGCCAGCCTCGCCAGCGATGCCCACATCCCATGAATGAATTTTTTTTAAAAATCCAAAATTGGAGTACCAAGGTCTGTTGGAATCAGTAACTTGAGATGTATGCAAATTAATGGGAATATGGATTGAAACTTTTCATCTGGTGGCTGAGGGTCCATGTTATGCACCTATGCAACTCATGAAGACAAAAAGCTTCCACGCCCCTGCAGAAAGTGATGCTGCTCAAAAGATGAAGCTGCGGCATCTTGATTGCCAAGTAGTGGAGAGCTGTGCTATATGTCTGTGCTTGAAAAGATACGGAAGAAAACAACCAGAATGATTGCCGGGATGGAGAGATTAGATTGTGAGGAGCGATTATTTAAATTGAGTATATTCTCACTGGAAAAGAGAAAGTTGAGAGGCGATGTGATTGCTCTTTTTAGGATTCTAAAGGAACTAGATGATGTAGACAGTGTTCCACCTTGTCCAGAACTGTAGAACCAGAGGACACTGCCTGCACTTGAAGGGGGCTAAATTAAAACTAATCTTCAGAAACAGTATTGCATTGAGCGAGTGGTCCATCTGTGGAACAGGCTCCCTTGGGAGACGATGGAAGCAGATAATATTGGTTCATTCAAATGCATATTAGATAAGATTTTTTTTCAAATAATGTTTTGGGATACAGTATGTGAGTAATTTGAGATGACATATGGTAAGTGTAGCATGCTTGGGTGCAACAGGTGACTTTGGACCTGTGGTTCCCACTGGAGTTTTCCTCTCCTCGTGTCTGGGTCTGTTGTAGACTGATTGATAGAGATTGATTGCTATGATTAGTCAGCAATTTCATTATTGTATCATGCGACTACCAGGGTGGTAGAAGGCGAACGAGATGGACCGTGGTCTTTTTTTCCTATTCCAATGCCGACCCAATTCAAGTGATTGCCATTCTCCTGGCAAGGAGTCAGATGCTCTTGCTGGTGAAAGTTCTATATTTTTTTATTTTGACTAGCTAATTACATACCTTTTGCCAACATTCTGAGCATTGTGAGGAATTTTCTGGTAATGTGTGAATGTATCAGACATTTTTAAAACTGGGAACCAGACAAGACATAATTGCTGTGGTAGAACAAGGTTCTGACTGTGTTACCAAACATCGAGTTTCATCTTTCATTTTTAATCCTTGGCCCACGCAAACGCACATTGAACACAGCGTTCATAATGGTGCACGTAGGAAACATTTTACTTTCTGGCAACCTGAATTTTTAGACCACAATTTGTATTTTAAAATGAATACTGGGAAACTCTGGAAAGGTTTCAAATTGATCTAAAAATGAAAATGAAGTGACACAGCTAACTAATTGTATATTGGAAAAGTGGGATCTTTCACCCCTCACTATTAATGCATTTTATGCATTTTCTACCTGTGTTCTTTAATATAGGTGCAAGTACAGAGAACTGCAGGATAGTAGCGAGTCAGAGTGGGGTGCTTATGCGAGTCGGACTGGAAAGTCAATTTGTGGAGCACGTGGAGGAAGCTGGTTCCATTCAGTCTTGTAGAGATGCCTGCTGTCGGAAATGCCACTGTAATGTTGCATGGCTACTGGAAGGAAAGTGTTACCTTTTGGACTGCAGTCGACAAGGAATCTGTCAGCTAAACCGAACAGGCAGATCCAACTCGACGCAAATGTTTATTCACAAACTTCCTCCTTGTGGGGATTCGCAGAGTCGCTCGCACAGAATTTTAGAAAAAAAATTTCATTACAAAGCCGAGACGAGGACTTCCAATCTGACCAGAATTGACACAACTCAGGTTAAAGGCCAATTATCTGGATATTCATTGGTAGCAAAACAAAATAAAGCATTTTCCAGGACAAGACGTGAGGCACCTGCACCAAATGGTAGTTCTGCGGAGTTGCTTCAAATTGATGAAAAATCTCCATCTGAACAGACACAAACTGCACAGCCTGTTGGTGGCAACAAGGAGTTAAGTCCATCTGGACAGCAAAGAACTGGGCATTTAAAACCACAACAGCAAGAAAAAGACCTACAGACCTCTCTCAGAAGCCTTCAGGGGAACAATAACACTGTGAATGAGCAAGAAACTAAACCATCTGTGTCAATTGATGAGAGAAACTTAGGGGAGATGCAGACCCTACCTCCAGAGGTAAATCTTGGAATATTTAAAGTAACATTCCCATTTGAACTAATATGCTTAACTAAAAATGATAGGTGCAGATATATTTTTCTTCAGAGTTTGGTATGATTACAGTCTTCATTTGAATGTGTATTTTACATTAAGAGGCTTACCATGTTAGTGCATCATTGAATGTGCCATAGATGGCTGTTGATTCTTCACATTGTGAGTTCCCAGTTAGGGCATTGAAATAAGTGATTCATCACAATGGAGTATTACTGTACAAATCACCTGGGACCACTCTGTTTACATACAACCAGTGCAGCGTTGGAAGCGACCCAGAGGAAGGTTGCCCTCCTGACAATGAGGAGTAATATTTTGGTATAATTCTTAGAGTATAGAATACCATTTCCCATTACCCTTTTGACTAAGAAGAATTTTTAATTAAAAATTGCCAAAGTGTTGGTGTGTATATTCTCCTTACATTTTGGAAAAATGGAAACCTAAGTTGTAGCTTAAATTGCTGTAGATGTACTGCTAATGATCCAGCAAATAAAAATACAAAATTGTGCTCTACCTGCTATATTGAAGTTGCCATTTTCAATGTGAGAAACTGAGGCAAATACAGTTATAATGTAGTCTGGGCATTGGGTTGCGAACTCTGGTTGGACATATTCCTGGAGGTTTCATCACATGACCTCCCAGCTCCAATCATCCCGCCCAGTCAAACATTCTCTTTTCCCATCTCCAATATTTTTATAACTAAGTGTTCAAAGAAAATTTAAAAATTCACATTTTTTAATGTGCCTATGATTTTTCTCCCTGGTTGTTCGCAACCACGTCCAGGAGATTAATCTTCAATTCTTGGAGACTCCAGAACAATCCTGGAAGGTTGGCAAACTTATCTCCGCATGTGACACATACATTCGAGCCTCACTTAACGTAACCTGGGAATAGGATGGAGAGAGTAGGGCGAGCTGGAATTGAGCAGTTCTACTTTATCACTTTAAATTCAATTCAGGAAAATTGGATGTAAAATATGTGAAATTATGCAGTAGATTAAAATAAAGCATATTGCTCCATGAATTCGGTTAGATTTAGCATAGTTATGGAAAGAGAGAACTGGAGTAAAAGTTCTAAATTGGGGAAAGGCCAATTTTACTAAGCTGAGAAGTGATTTAGCAAAAGTGGACAGGAAATAGCTACTTGAAGGTAAGTCAGTGGGAGGCATTCAAGGGGGAAATTCAAGAGGTTCAGAGTAAACATGTTTCCACAAAGAAAAAGGGTGGGAATCCCAAGTCCAGAGCCGCCTGGATGACAAAGAGCATACAGAGTAAGGTAAGGCAAAAAAAGGGAACCTTCTGTTGACACAAAGAGCTCAATACTGCAGAAAGCCTGGAGGAATAGAGAAAGTGCAGGGGTGAAATTTAAAAAGGAAATTAGGAAAGCAAAGAGCAGGCATGAAAAAATACTGGCAAGTAAATTTAAGGAAAACACAAAAATGTTTTGTAAGTACATTAAGAGCAAGAGGATAACTAAGTAAAGAGTTGGGCCTATTGGAGACCAAAAAGATAACCTACGTGTGGAGGTGGAAGATGTGGTAATGGTTCTTAATGAATACTTAGCGTCATTCTTCATAAAAGTGGGGGACGATGCAGAGATTGTAGTTAAGAAGGAGGAGGAGTGTGAAATATTGGATAGGATAAACATAGTGAGAAAGTAAGTATTAAGGGGTTCAGCATCTTTTGAAAGTAGATAAATCACCAGGCCCGGATGAAATGTATCCCAGGCTGCTAAGAGAAGCAAGGGAGGAAATAGTGGAGGCTCTGACCATCATTTTCCAATCCTCCCTGGCTACAGGCATGGTGCCGAAAGATTGGAGGACTGCTAATGTTGTACCGTTGTTTAAAAAGGAAAGAAAGAGACAGACCAAGAGATAGGCCAGTCACTCTAACCTCGGTGGGCAAATTATTGGAATCGATTCTGAGGGACAGCATAAATTGTCATTTAGACAGGCATGGGTTAGTCAAGGAAGGTCGTGTCTGACCAACTTGATATTTTTTGAGCAGATACTTTTTTGACTAGATCCCAAATGGCGGACTGGTCAAAAAAGTAAAAGCCCATTGAATCCAAGTGAAAGTGGCTAGTTGGATCCAAAATTGGCTCAGTGACAGGAAACAAAGGGTAATGGTTGAGAGGTGGTGTTGTGACTGGAAGGTTGTTTCCAATGGGGTCAGTATTAGGTCCCTTGCTTTTTGTGGTATATATTAATGGTTTGGACTTGAATGTGGGGAGCTTGATCAAGAAGTTTGCAGATGATACAAAAATTGGCCGTGTGGTTGATAGTGAGGAGGAAAGCTGTAGACTGCAGAAAGATATCAATGGACTGGTCAGGTGGGCAGCAAAGTGGCAAACAGCATGCAATCAAGAGAAGTGTGGGGTAATGCATTTGGCGAGGGCAAACAAGGCAAAGGAGTACACAATAAATGAGAGGATACTGAGGTGTGGAGGAACTAAGAGACCATGGAATACGTGACCCCAGATCCCAGAAGGTAGCAGGACAGGTAGATAAGGTGGTTAAAAAAGCATACGGGATACTTTCCTTTATTAGCCGAGGCATAGAATATAAGAGCAGGGAGGTTATGCTAGATCTGTATAAAACATTGGTTAGGCCACAGCTTGAGTACTGCATACAGTTCTGGTCACCACATCACAGGAAAGATGTGATTACACTGGAGGGGGTACAGAGGAGATTTACGAGGATGTTGCCAGGGCTGGCGACTTTTAGCTATGAGAAAAGATTGGTGAGGCTGGGGTTTTCTTTGGAACAAAAGAGATTAAGGAGAGATTTAATTGAGGTATATAAAATTATGATGGGATTCGAAAGAGTGGATAGGAAGGACCTATTTCCCTTAGCAAAGGGGGCATAGATTTAAAGTAATTGGTGGAAGGATTAGACTGGAGCTGAGGAGAAATTTTTTCACCGAGGGTCATGGGGGCCTGGAACTCACTGCCTAAAAGGGTGGTAGAGGCAGAAACTCATTTTAAAAAGCACTTGGATGTACATTTGAAGTGCCATAACCTACAAGGCTACGGCCAAGTGCTGGAAAGTGGGGTTAAGCTGGATAGCTTTTTTTTTTTCAGCAGGCACGGACATGATGGGCCAAATGGCCTCCTCCTGTGCTGCAACTTTTTATGGTTCTATGAATCTGACATTCTGATATATTTGGTTACTTAATGTTCAATGGTTGGGATCTGTTTTATTAAAGGCCACGTTTTTCATGACGTGCTAAATGAAGGTTTCTCCTGTTGTAAAGTATGTTGCTGATTTGTTTCTAGAGCTTTCCTAGACAAAAAGAGCTTTATATAATTTCAATTTCATAAAGAAATTGTTTGACATGACTCTATGTATTATGGTACTTCTAATGAGGTGTGGGATGTGGAGAGGAATGCTTTGCTCGACAGGCTAAGTAGTATCTGGCAACAAGTTACAGGCTGTTATTCAATTCCGTGTTTGTGATTGTAAAGCAAGATTAGAGTCTTTATGAATATCAGCAGAGCACCAAGATTGAATTACAGTCTTAAAGGAGAATAGTAATGTGAGTTGTCGTACTCTCAAAGCAAAATACTTCCTCCTATTGACCAAAACTAAAAGATTTTTAAACAAATCTCCTACCTATTTGGAGAAATATTAGTTGATGCCTGGTGCAAAATCCCTGAGGAGGCCTGACATCTTGCAAGTGAAGAGCCATTGATTTTGACTAAGCAGGCAAATTGGGTTAGGCAAACGATCTCTGCTCTGGATCATCCAAAAAAGGGAAAACATACTGATCTTTGTACATTAATTCCACCACCCTGCTTCATTTTTTTTCCACTGATGTTGGCTAAATGTGAATCTACTTAGCACATTCTCTACAGTACAATTATCCTTTAAACTTAATGACAGCTATGCTATGTACCAAATTATTGAGTGCTAAGTGGCAGGTGCACTGAGCATTGTTGAGTGTTAGAGAGATAGTTTACATGAAAAAATATTAAACCTCATAGGAAAATGCTGCTGGCTGTGTGTGGCACTGGGTAGCGGGTACTTAAGACAGTTGTTTTTAGTCAGAGATTAACTCAATGCATTGCACCTTTTTCACAATTTATCCCCAACAAAATCAATATATTCTAATCTACATTGGTTAATGCTGTCCCTCTGTAATTTTGCCCCCACAGATTTTACACAAGTTAACCAACATTTGCTCTTTTAAACTGTTTCTGGCCCGTATTAAAATATGAAGGAACGAGTTTTATTTTTTATCTTCTGTAGATTTTAAATTATTAAAGTGAACACTGTTACAGATAATACTGCAGACAAACCTAATATAACCATACAGTGAAAAGCCATCAAGTGAGATGTGAGGCTGTGGAATTCACTTCCAGGGTTAGTAGTTGAGACAGAAACTGTCAACATTTAAAATTCGATTGGATAGTTGGATGAAGGAATATGGGAATAATGTGGGTAAATATAATTGGGACTATTTACTCGCATGAATGATAAATGCCGACGTGGACTGATTGGGCTTAATGGCTTGTTTCCGTGTTGTGATTTCTATGTATTTCTGTAAAAGCCTGATTGCACTTCATCTTCAGTTGTTTATCTGGCTTTTGTATGATTATCATCTGCAAATAAGATGAATGTGACTTTGAGGACAGCAATAGGACTCTTTGTACAAGATTGAAAGCAAAAGTGGAATACACGTGAAATGAGCAAACCCAGGCTGAACTGTAATTATAAACCAGTGAATTATTGTGCACAATAAAACTGCCCATAACTTAACAACACTGTTGGCTTCTTCACAATGATTGAATTGACACTGATAAATACAATATTGAAGGCCAGTCTAATGGCTATGGTGGAGTTAAATGTGCAATGTGTATGTTATAAAGGATGTAGGAAAGGTGGTCATTAAGGTGCTATTTTTTTCATTTATTTATATAAAAACACAGAAAAATGTCAGATCTGTTGTTTCCCATTTATGCAGAAATGTTGTTTTTGAAAGATTAGGAAGATGAGAAATCCACTGGGATTGAATCTTGTTTTTTATGTCCCCTCATAAATACAGTAATCTGTCCTGTTGTTTGAATAAAGCTGTGAGGGTGTCACAGGTCACTTGAGAATCAACAAACCAATAGGAATGGAAGTACTTGCCAAGTCTTTTTTTAAATTGGAAATTGAATGTTAATGAATTAACCCCAGACCAGTACCATACTTTTGAATTGCATTCCAGAATCTGGATTGACATCCAGGAACACACTTATCTCAGTACCTGTTGAGCAAAAGATGGACCAGTCTACTACAGAATGCAGAGTGATGTTGAAAATTTTGAATCTTTATTTATTTAGTTCTCCTCCTACCTAAGGTAGTGGCAGCTCCAGCAAGTTCTTCACTATTAGCTCATTCGCAATGTCAAGGCATTTAGCAGATTGCTGATCTGACTCCCACGTCATACTGCCAGATTAACATTGATGTACTCCAGAAAATGCTTAGCATCAACGCAGAAGTGGTATTATAACTACAGCCTTAAATGTGAATAAAGTTGACCGAGGTATGTTTTTCTGATGATCTGAAGTTCCCCTGATGGATCCATCGGTCACAGGAGTGAGGAGCTGAGCCATAAGATTATGAATGTCCAAGGTTGATCTCAGTCAAGGTAGCATTTAGGATGCCGTGGTTGGCCTCAGCACCCAAGTTAGGGAGGGGGAAATCAGACAGGGTTTCTGCTCCTGGTTTGCTATCTTTAACTGTTGCTGTAAGTGTGCTTGTGTGGACAGCGGTGAAGATATGAGCATGATTTGGTAATATTTTACATTATATTTACTAAGCTTCTCACAATTTTTATGTGGCATGGTGACTTTAATTAAGGAGGTTGTGATCCACTTCCTAGCCAGATAAAGAACTGCATTTCTAAGTATACAAAATATAGGTCGACATTAGATTCAGAATATTGTAGCAAAGCTATTAAAATGTAAGTTAATATTGTGGGTTATGTTATCATTGTACTGGTTTGTATGATAGTGTAATCAGTTACGGTACCTTGAATACATTCCAATGTGTGCTGGGAAATTAGATAAAGCCGACCTGTAAGCCAACAGGCAGTAAATGTCCTTACTGTTGGTGTGGTGACCAAATGCAATGTTACACCTAGTGAGCTGCAAATAATTCACAACTCTGGGCAGAGGATTCGGTTTGTGAGCAAGTTATTGACATTTTCCTTTAAATTAAATTGTGCTCTGCTCTCTTCAGAGCACTCTGAGTATAGTAATGGAATAACAACTGCTGACTAAACACTAAGCTACTCTGAAAGGAATAAGTTTTCTTCAGTGAGAAATTCTGTTTAAGAAACAAAGTGGGGTGGGGGCATAGAAAATTATTTTGTTACAAGAGATCTTCAAGTTTTGTGTGAAAACATTCAGAATTACTGGAATTTCATTATTTAATCTCTGCAGAGATATTGAGTGAAGTGGTAAGAAGTTTTTCATTGATGTACATTTTTGCTTCGATTCCCCTGTTGCCTCAGTGTGTTTATCTAGCGAGTAGCGGAGACATAGGGCTCGATTTTTGGACGTCCAAGCCGGCAGGTTCGTGGCGGGGGGGGGGGGGCTCCGAAAATCGGGGATTCCTGGGGCGGGTCCGGAGCCCGGCTCCAACCTGCCCACTTCCGGGTTCCCCAGTGACGTGCTTAGATGTGCACGCATGCGGGACTCCCGCCAGCAATTAAAGCCGGCAGGATCCCACTTAAGGCAATTAATGTGATAGTTCAGGTCGTTTGCAGACCTGATTTGTAGGATATTTTAGGAGGGGTGGGATTTTCACCTCAACTGAGCGTGTTTCCCCTACTGGGGGAAACACTCCCAGTTGAAATGGACGTGTTGCAGACACCAGCCTACGGCAGCTGCAAAGGTCCATTTGACAGGTGTGGGGGGAAGACCCTCACTCATTGCAGGAGGTCACTCTGTCACTTTGGACAAAGTTTGGCCTCCACCACCCTCCTCCTAACAATATAATTCACCAACTTGGAACCTCAACTCCAGTGTGCAGACACATTTACCTACCTTGCGGACCTCCTCAAATGTACATCTTGTGGATGGGGGCCGCCATAGCTGCAGTCATGACCTCCTCGGAGGACGAACAGCATTGCCGGCCATGCCGTCCACCTCTGACACGCGGAGCTCCACAACACAGTACTGTGACACATCCACCTGCACAGCAGGAGGGAGGGCAACTGCAGAGAGAGATGCATCACAGAAGGCACTGCCCTCGCCACAAGGTCTACAGACCGAGGCTCAGCTTCCTGGACCTCTCTGAGCAGCAGTGCACACGGAGGCTCAGAATCACTCGACATGTAGTCGTGGACATCTGCAGCCTCCTTCATGCCGAGCTGCTCCCGGCTGGCCCAGCACCAACTTCTTACCTGTCGCTGTCAAAGTCACCACTGCCCTCAACAACTTCTCCACATCCTTCCAGTGTGCCACCGGGGACATCGCCGACGTCTCTCAGTTGTCCGCATAAAAGAGCCCTGCAAATACACCTACACCCACTCTGCAGTGACACAATGGGTGGCATCAGTTGTGGGTCTTCATGGTGATCCTCAGGAAAGGGCATTATTGCACAAACCAGACAAGATTCGCAAAGACGTGGCAGTAGTGGTGACAATAAAATATGTAATGTGAGTTGATCAGAAATCAAATATAAGTAAAAACCATGACAAACCCTGAAACATCCTAGTGCACCCCCTTCATGCTCACGACGCGTTTGCCTTACGCTTCCTTATACACGTATGTGATGCATGCCCTGTGGCTGCAGCACAGGTAGTGGCAGCTTGGGTGAGGCTGACCATGAAAGAGTGCATGAGAGGGTGAGACAGAGCCATGAGATTGTATGAGGATTGGGTTGAGTGGTTGTGGTGGGATGAGTACTGAAGTGAGTAACTGCAGGTAAGATGAGGATGAGCTTTGAGTGGGTGAGAGGAGTGATGTGATAGAGTAGTGTTGGCAGTTCAGAAGGAGATGTGGGGTGGGGGCGGTGATGTGGCAGACGGCATGTAGGGGAATGAGTAAGTACTCACTTCGGCTGACCTACTTAGGTGATTGAAGTGCCTCTTGCACTGTCTGCAGGTGGGTGATATGTTGGTGGTGCTGGTGACCTCCTCTGCCACCTTGAGCCAGGCCTTCTTGGTGGCAGAGGCAGGCCACTTCCTCCCGTCTGCCGGGTAGAAGGTCTCTGTCCTCCCCCCTCCTCCTCACCCCATCCAGTAGGACCTGGAGTGAGGCATCATTAAACCTGGGAGCAGCCTTCCCCCTGGGCTGCTCCATGCTGCATCTTTGGCTCCTTTCTGCAGCATCAGTCAGTGGAGGACTGCCCCTTTAAATCGGGCTCCTCTAGCTGACAGCCTATGATGCGGGTGCGCAGTCCACCTGCTGCGCAGCTTTCCAGCGTGAAACCCGGAAGCCAAGGTAAGCTGCTTCAATTAGGCTGCGATCGCGTGCGGAGCACCCCGAGTTCACTGGGCGCGTTACCCATGCGCCCAGTCGACCCCCCTCCCCCCCCCGGCTGCTAACCTGCCTCCCTCCGAATATTGAGCCCATAAAGACCAGAAGGGTGTCTGGCCTGATCCATGGTTTGTGCTGATTTCGCAGATCTCCCCTAGATTGGCAGTGGGGGCATTGCAGTTAGCCCCACCAGCTCTGCTTTTCGGAGTTGAAAATCAATCAGGGCTCCTGGTCTTTTGTGTGTGTGCGTACAATCACGTAATTTTCCAAGTTAATAGCACATTCACATTTATATTTTGAGGCCACTGTATACTTAACTGTACATTCGCATACATAATTTATGAAGTTATTGCGCATCCTGACTGTGCGATGCCTGTGGGAGGATTGCATTGATGCATCAGGTTTCTTCGCATGAATATGCTTGCACTGGGACAGCTTGTTTTGGGTTCTGGGAGTTCGTTGGGCTTGGGGAGTGAGAGGGGCTCTGTCTACTGGAAGTCTTGTTGGTTGGGATCCGTACCCTCATGTCCGTTGGCTGAGTAATTAGTTTCAGGCAGTGGTGAGCATCATTTGTTCTGATTTTAATGTCCCATATGTGCTCGACCCACATGTTTGCACTCCACCTTCACTAATCTTCCAATTCCTGCTCAGTGCTCTGTACCACGCCCGCCCGCCCCCCCCCCCCCCCCCCCCCAAACAATTGGGACATTTGTTAAAAGTGCTTTATAAATGAAATTGTTCTAAACTTAACAGCCCAACATTTCTAACATTTTAAAGTATAGAGGGTTATGTTTTTATGAAAAACAAAAATCTTAAAAAAAAAAGTTTATGCTGAAATTTCACCAGCTATACTTTGCACTATTATACAGGTGAAGTTACAAACACTTGCAAGGGGTGCTCCATCTTATTAGCTATTTAAGATTGTATATTAAAAATGTCATTCTAATTGGTAAGGGGTAATCTAATACTTCTATTTTATATGCAAGATACATTCAAGTGTTTTCATTTCTATTTAACTCTTTCAGCACTAATGTTCCTGGGTTTAAATTTCTGCAGGAATACTTTAAGTTTTATTTTGTAAATGCATTTTAAGAGGTATTCCTATTCCATTTTTAGATCACGATTTTTCAAATAAAGTTATAAAAATCATATTTTAATTTTAGCAAAATGTATGTGTGATCAAGGAATTAATTTTTTTTTTTGCCAATTTATTTAGGTCCCGAAAGGAACCTCTTTGCCAAACACTGCCTCTTTGGTTGTTCCTTCTTCTAATTCCAAATTGTCCAGTCCACCAGCCAATCAGAAATGGACACAAATGAATACAACCAACGACAGTATAGTTGGGACATTGCCAGTTATCACCGTTCAGACCCCACTCCTGAAAACCCTGCCAGCACAAGAGAAAACTACTGTGATAACGCAAAGTACAACTCCTGCTTCTACATCCAGCACAACAAGTGCAACCACAGTTGTTCCAGAAAAACCAAGTGAGCTGAATTTAGTGACTGACCTACCTTGGCAGCATAGGTGCTACAAATATTGATTGTTTCATTTACACTTCAGTAGTGGGATGGAAAACCAGCGGTAATAAAATACACTGATTCCTGCTCCATTTAATGACAATCAGCAGAAGGCTGACTGTAAAATTCATAATCCGAGCAGGTCTTTCTAGTCAGGAGACTTGACATAATCGGGTGAATTTTCATCATCACTGCCTGGGCGGTAATCTGGCTGAGCAGATCACTCACCCTATGTAGAACCCACCCAATTTTCATCCCATTGATTTCATTGGGATGAAAATCAGGCAGATTCTGCAATGGTTGGGCTGTCCGTCCTGCTAGATTATTGCCCATGAGTTGAAGGTGAAAATTAACCCTTCTGTTTGTCTCCAACAAACTATTTTTTCAATAACAAAATATAAAAATATCTCCTCCTTGTGTGCAAGTATTTTTTTCCTTCATGGTCTTTTGGAAGAGGAAAGAAAAGAGCAGTTTGAAAGAAAGAACTTGCATTTATATAGTGCCTTTCATGACCACAGGACAACCCAAAGCCCTTCACAGCCAATGAAGTACTTTTGAAGTGTAGTCACTGTTGTAACATAGGGAAACACAGCAACTAATTTGAGCATAGTCTCAAACAGCAATGAAATGAAAGACCTGATAATCTATTTTTGAGAGGACAGGTGAGGTCTCAGTTTAATGTCTCATCTGAAAGACGGCATCTGCAATAGAACAGCACTCCTTCGGTACTGCACTGAAGTGTCAGCCTAGATTATGTGCTCAAGTCTCTGGAGTGAGGCTTGAACCCCTGACCTTCTATCTCAGAGGCAAGAGTGCGATCACTGAGCCAAGGTTAACACTGAAATGACACTTCCAGCCTATTGTTCCACTTTAATATGTGTTGATTTTAAAAAAATTAGGAAAGTTTTAAGTGGAAGTGTCTCATATTTACTCTACTTTGGAGTTGTCTCTTGCCTAGGATTAGATGTCGTATGTTTATATAATGTTCCCAATTTCTCAGGTTTGCTTTTGGAATACAATACTGTCAACACATTTATTAAACTCTTTGTATAATTTATTCCAGGACACTGTTTTTGCACTATTGGTATCTGAATTAATATTTCTGAATAATGTTTCCTCATCTATATGTATGTACAGTGCAGCATTTTTTGTTTGTCTTTCTGCTCCCCTCCTTTACTTTTGCCCGTTAGTGATTTTGATAAATGCAATGTAATTTTATAGAAATATGCTTTTCATTAGAGATTTGAATCTAAACCTGTGTTAGTGTCCAAATTTGCTAATCATAAATAACATTTTTCTGAGCTATTAGTTTATATGAGGGTGGGGGAGGATCATTATATCAAAGAAAAACGGGAAAAGAATTACCAATTCTCCAGAAGGATCAAACTCCATGTCCTTTAATATTGTTTTTATGGATTTACGTTGACACATATTCAGACATAAGTCATCTATCTGGATCCCTCACAGAATACAGTATAGTCATTATCATAACCAGTTTACCAACTAAATATCAAAAGCAAATTTATTCAGTGCAAACAGAAATTAAAATAGCAAATACTAAAAAAGGGGTATCAAATAATGAAATGAGCAGTATAGGGTTATAGAATTGCAAAACTGGATGAGAGTGATTAAAAGTATTAATTCGGTGGTTGGGGTAATGACATTAATTAAAGTTGCCTGTGAAGATTTGCATATTAAATTGCTTATTCGCTAGTTGGGTTTCGATGAGCTCCTTACATAAACTACAAACTGTAATGGAAGTTGTACGAAGGTCAACTTTTGAATGTGCAGAATAGAAAACTTGTTCATATTTTTAAATCTGCCTCAGACAATCATTATTCAGTATGCTGAATTGGAACTGGATGGTTGATATTGGAAGTTTGTTTGGATTCTCTATGTTAAAGCATCGTTTGTCTTCTGTGTTAGTGCTGAAGGAACTGGTTGTTTCAGCTGGAGACAGGGTGGAGGTCACTCTGCCAAAGAATGAGGTTGAACTGAATGCATATGTGCTACAGAAACCGCCTGAAGGTAAGAGGACTGGATTTGTTTCCCGGGAAAGGAATGAATGCACTTAGTGGATTGTCTTATCTTGGCTGTCAGTCTCTATTCCAATGAATCATGTCTTATACACTTTTAGCTTTTAAAATACTGAATACCCTTTTGTATTAACCCTTTCAAGTCTGATCTCTGTAACAGAACCATAAAAACTCCATGGGTATGTCCTTGTGGGATTGGAAGGTGATGTGGCTGACATTTATTCATATACATGAATTACGCAAATTGTTGGAAAAACAATATAAGCATTTTTTTCCTTCTGTTTCTTTAACACATTTCAGTATTCCAATTGCAGTCTTTTGATGAGCAAGATAGCCTTTTGGAAATGCCCTTTCCAATGAGGCAAGGTTATTCTTAGTGTTGCTTTGCAGCTTATGTTGCAGAATAAAGTCATAAGCAAAAACCAAACCTCATCATACTTCAGTATCAGTGGTGGGTGAGATGTGGTATAAATTGGATAGCCAAGTGGTGAAGGATAGAATACTAGATCCTGGTTTTCAGTTGCTTCCAAGCCTTTATTCACAGATTCCCCTTATACACCGCCCCCACCAGATAAGCTCTCATATAAAAAGGATACAAGAGTCCCAATTGACACACAGCACCTGAATACATTTAACACTAAATGGTACAAATCACATGATACAATTAACAAGGTGGCTGTTTCTATGAAATGGAATGATCTTAGTCACTTGGCGAAATAGTGGAAATAACTATTGTGGGTGACTAGCCATAGTTGGAATATTTTGAAAAAGACACCTTGTACTGATCTTTGTGTCCAAGCCCGCTAACAGATTGACTTGTCACTTGATCGTAAATCACCAGCACAGAAGGAAAAGTTCCATTCAAAATAAAAACCTGTTGTAATTTTATAAAACTGAACGTATTCAAATTTTATTCAAAGTGTGCACAGATCAGTTGGAAGGATACTCCTTTTAAAGTGACAGAAATGCCGTCTGGCAAAAGAATGAACCAATGTTGGGATCTGATTGGATAGTGGTAACCCAGTTACTTCACGGACCAGTTAGCGACTTTGGAGGCTGACTGTGATATCACAATCATATTAAAATCAAACTAATATTATCGCTATACACAGCATTTTAAATAATGTGGATAGAGTCATTCAATAATTTAGGAAACACTCTAACGCCAACAAGTCATGTCCTTCAAAGGGTTGTTATAACAGCAGCTTTTATTCATTTCTGCAGTTGAGTTTTTTTTAAGAAATGCAGTTGCAGAAGCTATAAGATCCTCATTTGCAAGTGTTTCAAAAAATAAATGTGCCTTCATTCTGTGTACATAGAAGATACTGGGTGGCAGTTAGTGATGTACATTAAACATTAGGAATTCAAGTAAGGATTCAAATGATGTCACTAACTGAGAGCAAAGTTCTTTTGCTTTGTGAAGTAAACTCTGAGACTCTTTGTCTGTAATTCACTGCCATCATCAGTACGATTTATAATACAATTTACAATTTTATTAAGGGTTTTTTGAATGCCAGTAGCTTTTGGACATTGTTGTGTTTGTGTGCCATATGCAACACAGCAGCTTACAGGTTGGGTTGCTTTTGGTTATTGTGAATTATACAAAATTTTACTCTTCGTTGCAGTTCAGCTGTTTAATTTTTACAGGTTGTATAATGTAATTTTAAAATAAAATTTGGGAAATACAGAGTATCTGCTTCAATGTGTATGTATGAATAATATTTGTGTTACATATTGTTAATGTTAACTACACAGTGATAACCTTTGGTTGAAGTATCCTGTTCAATAAATAGGTTCAGACTCAAAAAATATTTTTTTAATTAGCACAGTGGGAGATGTTTTTCTCTGGAATAATAGAACTTAATTTTTAAAATGTGTTCATAAAACAATTTCTAACTTTATAATTCACAAAATTCACACTAATAATTTTTATCATTTAGATTTTACAGTGAAATTTTTGTTGTAAAAAAAGAAATAGTTTTTCTTCAGGAAGCTATGTGAAGTGGAAGTATTTTCAATATAAAGTATCCCAACCCCATTTGGCTCGGTGTAAAATCTCACGTGCCTTTTCTCTGGCTCAAGTCAAACGACATTTAGAACAATCAGATTTGAGGCCAGCCAGGTACCTGTCTGATAATGAAGCTTCCCAGTTCTGATTCTTCCCAATTGGCATCAAGCATTGGTAATTATATAGAATGTGCAGCACAGAAACAGGCCTTTCAGCCCAACCGGTCCATGCTGGTGTTTATGTCCCACAGGACCCTTCTCCCATATGACGCCAATCTGGGATTTCTAGTGTAATCAGAATCTGTAGCTGATATCAGCTGAGGAGTTCCAAGATGAGGTCTCGACAGAGAGGGAAAATGTTACTAAACTTGTAAATCACTCCATGAGTTAGGAGACTTTTAAACAGCATAGATGTGGAATTACTTTATATTGAAAGCATTCCCTTTACATGTTCAAGTGTATATCATTGATTTGCCATGAAGAAATTGTCACACCAGGATCTGGTTTTAAAATAAAACACAGCTCTGATTCTATGTTGTTGTTCATGTTTTCGAGGATCGACCTATAAATATGATTGGCAGCTTATCTCATACCCACAGGACAATATGGGAGAAATGGAGGGCAAACACTCAAAGACTCTCA
Source organism: Heptranchias perlo (assembly GCF_035084215.1). Lineage (NCBI taxonomy): Eukaryota > Metazoa > Chordata > Chondrichthyes > Hexanchiformes > Hexanchidae > Heptranchias > Heptranchias perlo. Next base: position 24,160,531 of record NC_090350.1, read on the forward strand.
AACTCTCCAAAGTAAGTGGATGAAAACAATTAATTACCCGAGTGATCTAGTTGTTGTTGTAATTATTAATATGTTCGGTGGGTTGTTCCTTAACCTGATACAACAGGAATATTAGTGAATAGGCAACTCTAACAATAGAGATTACGATGTGAATGAACATGGTATGTTGTCTGGGGCAGTATGTTATGGCATGTTTACACAATTAATTCTCAATAAAGCCCCATGATTTGACCACGTTAGTCAGTTAGTGAAAGGCAGTCGTGTATAAGCGCATATCAATCATTTGGGAAAATTCTGCTTTTAGTCTATAAATCCTTTTTCTGACCAACTCTTGAACAGGCAGTAAACTTGATTTGTGCTATCACCACAAATGCAGATATAGATCTTTGTGTACATCATTTTAAAATAATTGTTTTAAAGAGCAAGAATTGACTAAGTAGTTGTTGTCTGTTACAGAATTAAGGTTTAATTTATTACTATATCATTATACCTAAAGCGATTAGTTAACTTTTGAACCATGGCCTTAATGCAGTGTAACATCAGTAAGAATTACGCAAGGTATTAACAGTCAACCAGGAAGCAGCCAGGATGTGGATTAAATTATGTGGGTCAATAAGCATGTTAACTGCCCAGTAAATTAACAATAACTTAAATATATACTTCATTGTTAATTTTGCTCTTGAAATTGACCTAAATGAAATGATCAGAATAGTGGCTGACTTGGCAAAAGATTACTATATTTTTTTTAATGAATTAACGCTGCATATTTGATCTACCCGTGACAATTCATGGCTTCTCACCCCTGGATACAATTTCTACCATTTCAAATATACCAGCTGATAAAGATTTTTTTTAAATGTTGTCCTGCTACTTGCCTTCCACTCCAATTCTTTCTGTCGTGCTTTTTTTTTTTTCTGTCCCTTGCATTTTCTTGTGTCACCTGTATAACTCTGTTTACCTACAAGTTTTTTTATTTGCACTGGCTGTTTCTTCATATTTGTTCTTATCTCTGTCTCTTACGATGTGCCTCTATCTTTTTTAACTTCCTTTCTTTATGTCTGGTACTTTTATATTATTGGTGCCATTTTAATTCTGATTCCAGGAACCTGGGGCTCGATTTTAGGGTCGGGTTACCTGCGGGTTTCCAGCGGGGGGGCCCCGAAAATCCCGATCTCCGATCACGTGACCGGATTCGGACGAAATCCCGGCCACTTCCGGGTACCGCGCTGACGTGCGGGGCTGCGCGCGCAAGCCCCGCTGGTGGGAATCCCGCAGGCAATTAAAGCCAGCGGGGTTCCACTTGAGAGTACTTAACTTGCTCGTTGTGGTCAGTTAATGAGCTGAAGCAGCTGTCAAAAGAGGAAGTGTGGGATTTTACGTTCAAAGCAGTCAGTTTCCCACACTGGGGGAAACAGGACCCTTCAAACCAGGCGTGTTGCAGCCAGCAGCCTGTGGCAGGTGCCAAGGTGCGCTCCACGAGGGAGCGCCCTCACCCACGCAGGAGGCCACCACGTCACATAGGGCAACCCCTGCCCCCCACCACCCCCCGGCCAAGCCAGAGGACAGACCGACACGAAACCGCAGCCCCAGTCCGAGGACCCACACACCTACCCTGCACAACCCCTCAGACCAACACCTGCCAGTTGGGTGGTGTGTGGACACCCTCGGAGGACGAAGAGCATGACCACCACCAGCAGCCTCGCAGTCCACGCCGTCCGCCGCAGAGACGTGGATCCCCCCAACACGGTGTGGTTGCACGCCCACCTGCACAGCAGGAGGGAGGGCTACCGACAGAGAGAGACGCGTCGCAGAGGGCACTACCCTCGCCACAGGGTCCACAGACCGAGGCGCAGCTCCCCGGACCTCTCCAAGCAGCAGTGCACAGGGAGGCGCAGATTCGCTCGACATGTAGTCGTGGAGATCTGCAGCCTCTTTCATGCCGAGCTGCTCCTGGCTGGCCCCAGCACCAACTGCTTACCTGTCGCTGGCAAAGTCACCACTGTCCTCCACACCTTCTCCTCCGCATCCTTCCAGGGTGCAGCCGGCAACACCGCCGATGTCTCTCAGTTGTCTGCGCGGACGAGCCCTGCAAATACACCTGCACCTACTCTGCAGTAACACGATGGGTGGCATCAGTGGTGGGTCCTCATAGTGATACCCAGGAGCGGGCATTATTGGACACAATGGACAGGATTCGCGGAGACATGGCAGTGGTGGTGTCAATATAATGTGTGCTGTTTGTGGCTCTGAAATTCAATATGGGTAACACCCATGACAAACCCTCAGACACCCTTGTGCACCCCCTTCATGCTGACGAGACGTTTGCCTTACCCTGCCTACTGCACATATGTGATGCATGCCCTGTGGCTGCAGCACAGGTGGTGGCAGGTTGAGTGAGGCTGGCCGTGAGGGAGATGCACGAGAGGGTGAGTATGGGATGGAGCCATGAGATTGTATGAGGATTGGGTCGCGTGTTAGTGGCAGGATGAGTAATGGCGAGGTGAGTAGGTGGAGGTAAGATGAGGATGGGGTGTGAGTGGGCATGAAGGGTGATGTGACAGAATAGTGTTGGCGGTGCCGAAGGAGATTTGGGGTGGGGGCAGTGTTGTGGCAGACGGAGTGTAGGGGAAAGACTTCGTGTTCTCACTGTGGCTGACCTACTGCGGTGATTGCAGCGCCTCCTGCACTGTATGCAGGTGGGCGATATGTTGGTGGCGCAGGTGACCCCCTCTGCCACCTCGAGCCAGGCCTTGGTGGCAGAGGCAGGCCGCTTCCTCCCGCCCGCCGGGGGGAAGATCTGTGTCCTCCCCCTCCTCCTCACCCCATCTGATGATACCTGGGGTGAGGCATCATTAAACTGGGAGCAGCCTTCCCCCTGGGCTGCTCCATGCTGCAATTTGTCCCATTGGTTGCAGCATCTGTCAGTGGAGGACTGCCCCTTTAACTAGAGAGCCTCCAGCTGACAGATCGTACTGCGCATGCGCAGCCCGCCCGACGCGCAGGCCAGCGCCGTGGACCCCGGAGGAGCAGGTAATTGGATCCTATTAGTGGATTGCCTGCTACGATCGCGTGGGCAACCCACTAATTTCGCCGTTCGCGTTTTCGACGCTCCCGGAGGACCACCCGCTGGGAACCCGCAGGCCTGCTAAATTCGAGCCCCTGGTGTCTGTGAGTTGGCTCCTGTTTATTTTGCTAAATCTGGCTTTTCATTCCAGAGACTTGGAGACTTTTTTTTAATGAGTCTAACATGGATTTAGCAGTGTAAATGCTGGGAGTTGTCTCATGGAGGTCCATCTTCCAGAATCTGAATTTAAATAGTGCTAATGTAACAGCAGCTATCGCTGCAGAAATGGCCTTACTTTGGTAACAGGGAGGGGCAAAATGTTGGGAGTAGAGGATTAACAGGGGGAATGGGAATGGAAATGTATCACTGCTTTTCCCCAGCAATCTTGTCTGTGGTGTTACATTTTTAGCATGGACCAAAGTTGGGATCTGATTGATTCGTGGTGTCATCTGGTTAGTGCTTACAAATTCACAATGTTAAGAGGCTAATAACAATCATACAATGTTAGAATAAATGTAAGGAATCTTACAACACCAGGTTATAGTCCAACAAATTTATTTTAAAATCACAAGCTTTCGGAAGCTTGTGATTTTAAAATAAATTTGTTGGACTATAACCTGGTGTTGTAAGATTCCTTACATTTGTCCACCCCAGTCCATCACCGGCATCTCCACATCAATGTTAGAATAAACAAGGAATGGGTAAGTATAGCATGATAAGTTTTGATATTTTTAATTTAGATATGCTTCAAACATATTGTACAATGTATATACTCTATAAACAAACTTTCTAACTTTACATAAAAAGTATTTTCCATTATATGTAGTTTTAGTGCAATGTTTATACTGTGCACCACATATTAACCTGAACGGTATTTCCATTTTTCAGCTTTCGGCTGGTTTCTACGTGTTTAAACTAATTGTTCAAGGAGACAATGCATATGGAGAAGGATCGGTGAATGTGACTGTTAAACCAGGTTGGTATTCCTGGCTTTAAACACAACCTCAAGTTTGGCAGGAGGTACAGAATACAGAAAAAGGATCATTAAAGTGTAAGGGTGTATGTATGTTAATAGCAGGTTGACTGGTAAAGCATCCTGGCATGACTGTTTATCACCACAAAGCACAGCTTGCCAAAGGGCCATGCATTCTCGGAGCTGACCATGAAGGGGTTAGAAACTAAACTATGGAACGGAGAAGGAAGTAAATTGAGGTGACTTAAAATTGTTTAACCAATGGTGAATTAATAGCTTATGGGTGCTAACTTGTGTGTAATATTACTGAGAAATCCTTGAATATTTTTCAGAATATGCTTACAATTTGCTCTATAAGAATCATGTGAGATTAGCATTGCTCTCAGATTACAAAATGAACTGTAGACAACCCAATGTGCAAATGTTACCATACATGCTATAAACTGACAATCTATTCCTGTTTACAAGTATCCAAAACATTCATTATGTGAAGGATCTGCATCAATCACACAGGTTCATTTTATTGGTTTTAAACAATGAATTAGTAGCAATTTCAACTTGACGTCATTGAAAAGGTCAGATTTGTTCCTGGAGATTTTGGGAAATGTTTTTCTTTTGACAGGTTTTGTACAGAGGAAATGAATGCAGATGTAAGATTTTACATTTATTTCTAGTTGATCTCACATCGCATTGCACATGGAAATCAAGATCAAGTGTAGTCTTCTGGTGAAAGCAGAGTTAAAGGGCGGGGGATAATTGAACCAGGGCACACAGATGTAATTCAGTCCCATTGTGAAGTCATACATTCTGTCCTTATTTTTGTATAATATTTGATATTCACTACAATATATTTAAAAAATCTTGTACCAGCACACTATTCCTGTCAACTTTCTCCATTATAAATTCATGTGACCATATTTACAATGGGAACTACATGGGTAAACTTATCATGCTGTAATTATGCCCTCCTGCCATTGTATTGCCTCCACTTACACGAGTATGTAGTTACAGCAAGACAAGTTTACATGGCAGTTTCCATTATAAATGTGGATATAGGAATTTGTAGTTGAAGTGCTTGCAGATATTAGATTTTTCAAATAATACTAGTCAATTTCCCGTGATGCTTTCGACAAGGTTATTTTTTTAACAGGGAATAGAACTGGGGCTATTCTGAAAGATAAATTCCTGAGAACAGTGTATGAAAGAAAAGGAGCAGAAACTTTTTATCTAAATAGAGGGGACAACTGAGGCTGTTTTTAAAAAGAATAAAATGGAGCAGAACCAAGGCTATGGAATCAAAGGAGCAGAACTGCGGCTATTTAAAAAAAAACACTATTGGGCTTTTTTATAAAATAAAGGCAACACAACTAGGGCATTTTTTTTTTTGAAAAGGCACCAGAATCAGGTTATTTTTTTAAAAAAGAAACACACTTGGGGCTATCAGAAGAAAAGCAGCACAATAAGGGTAATAAGAAAAAGCAGGATAACAGTGGCAATTTACATTTTTTTAAAAAAGCATAACTGGGGTAAGTTATTTAAAAAAGGTAGTATACAATGGCTTTTTAAAAGAAGGCAGGACAACAGGATTATTTTCTTTAAAAGAGGGATGACATATGAGAAAAAAGCAGGGGAATAGGGGCTGTTCCATTGAAAGTCATGAAGAAGCTAGTTAAGGTTATCTTCGTGTATGGCATCCAAGCTTTCCAGTCTATTGATAGCCGTTTCTTTCATTTTATGTATTTATTTTATCTGTTTGAAATTAAAAAAAGATTATTGAAAGAACTGGAGATGGAAGGCAGAAAATTAGTAAGTGACCTAGGAAGGCAGAGGAAACAAAAGTTAGAAAATAAGCAGCAAGGGAGTTTGGCAGTGCATGAAGGTATATACGTCAATGCAAGGAGTATAGTGAATAAGGCAGATGAGCTGAGGGCACAGATAGATACGTGGCAGTACGATATCCTAGCAATTACAGAAACATGGCTTAAAGCGGGGCAGGAATGGCAGCTCAATGTTCCTGGTTACAGAGTTTTCAGACGAGATAGAGAAGGGGATTAAAAAAGAGTGGGGGACTGGCAATTTTGGTTAAAGAAACAATTACAGCTATGAGGAGGGATAATATGTTGGAAGGATCATCAAATGAGGCCATATGGGTTGAGCTAAGGAACAAAAAGGGGCAGTCACACAACTGGGAGTGTACTATAGACCCCCAAACAGTCAGAGGGAGATAGAAGAGCAAATATGTAGGCAAATTTTTGAGAAGTGCAGTAATAGTAGGGGATTTCTGGGACAGAAACAGTGTGAAGGGATAGAGGGCGCAACATTCTTAAATTGCATTCAGGAGAACTTTTCTAGCCAGTACGTAGCAAGCCCAACAAGAGAGGGGGCAGTTTTGGATTTAGTTTTCAGAAATGAGGCTGGACAGGTGGAAGGAGTATCAGTGGGAGAGCATTTTGGTGGTAGTGATCATAATTCAGTTAGTTTTAGCATAGTTATGGAAAAGGACAAAGATAGAACAAGAGTTAAAGTTCTCAATTGGGGAAAGACCAATTTTACTAAGCTAAGAAGTGATTTAGCAAAAGTGGACTGGAAACAGCTACTTGAAGGTAAATCAGTGTCAGAACAGTGGGAGGCATTCATGGGGTGCAGAGTAAACATGTTCCCACAAAGAAAAAGGGTGGGGCTGCCAAATCTCGAGCTCCCTAGATGTCTAGGAGCGTACAGGGTAAGATAAGGCAGAAAAGGAAAGCTTATGTCAGACACCGAGAACTTAATACTACAGAAAGCCGAGAGGAGTATTAAAAAGTGCAGGGGTGAAACTAAAAAGGAAATTAGGAAAGCAAAGAGAGTGCATGAAAAAATATTGGCAAGTAAAATTAAGGAAAACCCAAAGATGCTTTATAAATACATTAAGAGCACGAGGATAACTAAGGAAAGAGTAGGGCCTATTGGAGACCAAAAAGGTAACTTATGTGTGGAGGCGGAACATGTTGGTATGGTTCTTAATGAGTATTTTGCATCAGTCTTCACAAAAGAGGGGGGGCGATGCAGAGATTGTAGTTGCGGAGGAATGTGAAATATTGGATGGGATAAATATAGTGAAATGAAATATTAAGGGGACTAGCATCTTTGAAAGTAGATAAATGACCAGGGCCGGATGAAATGTATCCCAGGCTGTTAAAAGAAGCAAGGGAGCAAATAGCGGAGGCTCTGACCATCATTTTCCAATCCTCACTGGATGCAGGTGTGGTGCCGGAGGATTGGAAGACTGCTAACATTGTACCATTATTTAAAAAGGGAGCGAGGGATGGACCGAGTAATTACAGGCCAGTCAGTCTAACCTCGGTGATGAGCAAATTATTGGAATCAATTCTGAGGGGCAGGATAAACCGTCACTTAGAAAGGCACAGAGCAATCAAGGATAGTCAACATGGATTTGTTAATGGAAGGTCGTGTCTGACTAACTTGATTGAATTTTTTGAGGAGGTAACAAGGAGGGTCGATGAGGGTAGTGCATTTGATGTGGACTACATGGATTTTAGCAAGGCTTTTGACAAGGTCCCACATGGCAGACTGGTCAAAAAAGTACATGCCCATAGGATCCAAGGGAGAGTGGCAAGTTGGATCCAAAATTGGCTCAGTGGCAGGGAGCAAAGGGTAATGGTCGACAGGTGTTTTTGTGATTGGAAGTCTGTTTCCATTGTGGTTCCACAGGGCTCAGTATTTCGTCCCTTGCCTTTTGTGATATATATTAATGATTTGGACTTGAATGTCGGGGGCAAGATTCAGAAGTTTGCAGATGATACGAAAATTGGCTGTGTGGTTGATGGTGAGGAAGAAAGCTGTAGACTGCAGGATGATATCAATGTGTTGGTCAGGTGGGCAGAAAAGTGACAAATGGAATTCAATCCGGAGAAGTGTGTGGTAATGCATTTGGGGAGGGCAAACAAGGCAAGGGAGTACACAATAAATGGGAGGATACTGAAAGGTGTTGGGGAAGTGAGGACCTTGGAGTGCATGTCCACAGATCCCTGAAGGTAGCAGGACAGGTAGATAAGGTAGTTAAGAAGGCATATGGAATACTTTCCTTTATTAGCCGAGGCATAGAATATAAGAGCAGGAAGGTTATGCTGGAACTGTATGAAACACTGGTTCGGCCACAGCTTGAGTACTGTGTACAGTTCTGGTCACCACATTACAGGAAGGATGTAATTGCACTAGAGGGTACAGAGGAGATTTACAAGGATGTTGCCAGGATTGGAGAATTTTAGCTATGAGGAAAGATTGGATAGGCTGGGGTTGTTCTCTTTGGAACAGAGGAGGCTGAGGGGTGATTTCATTGAGGTATACAAAATTGAGGGGCCTAGATAGAGTGGATAGGAAGGACCTATTTCCCTTAGCAGAGGGGCCAATAAACAGGGGGCATAGATTTAAAGTGATTGGCAGAAGGAATAGAGGGGAGCTAAGGAAATTCTTTTTCACCCAGAGGGTGGTGGGGGTCTGGAACTCACTGCCTGAAAGGGTGATAGAGGCAGAAACTCTCAACTCATTAAAAAAGTACCTGGATGTGCACCTGAAGTGCTGTAACCTACAGGGCTATGGACCAATGCTGGAAAGTGGGATTTGGTTGGGTGGCTCATTTTCGGCCAGCGCGGACATGATGGGCCGAATGGCCGCCTCCTGTGCCGTAAATTTTCTCTGATTCTATGAAACCAAATCTAACTTCACAATTCTTGTTGGAGTTCTGGTTTCCTGTTCTTGTGGCTGATTATGATATGACAACAGGAAGTCAAGTGGCACAGGCGTGATGTCGTGAACATGCAAGATTTTTAAAGTAAATGTTTCTCATTCTATTTCATGGTATTCAGCATTATACATGCTTACAGAATTTCTGTTGTAATTTCTTGAATAGTTCTAAAAATAGTTTACGTTTGGAATACTAAAAAAAGTTCTTCATTACCCAGATGTTAAAAAAATATTTGCTCGTTACATTCTAATGCAGTGAAGGCTGTTCTGTGAAGCTGGGTTTGCTGCTGCACTGTTCAAGCAATGTCGCTGATTTCCCCGTATGGCTTTTGTTTGCTACGTACCTATCTTTTTGTTTGAGTGATTATTGTTTTAACAAATTAGTTGCTTTAAAAAATGTTTTTATTTAATTATGATTGGTTTATTTTGCAGCACCTCGTCTAAATCAGTTGCCCGTGGCCATTGTCTCTCCAAAAATCCAAGAGATCTCACTGCCAACAACGTCTACTTTTATTGATGGCAGCCGTGAGTTCATAGCCTTATTTTAACGTAACACAGATCCACTATCTGGCTGTAGTTAGAATTCTGCTTGATTGATTGTATTTCCTTTTTTTTAAATCCTGATAAACAATTAATTTGCCAAGAAATTCTATGTAAGGGCCAAGGCTTTTAATCTTGTCTGCTCACCTGAATCTTACATTCTATTAATTTTAAAGGAAAGTACAGAAGTGTTAAGTGAGAAAAATTAGATCTTTAAACATATCTTTAGGTGAAACTGTGCATTGAATTGACATTACTGCACTAAGCATTATGAACATGAATAATTAAGGATTATATTCTGCTTTGACCAGGATTCTGCTTTACTCAAATGTTTAGTTTGGAGGGTTTGCACTATTTTTATTGGAGTAAATCCTAAATGGCCAGTGTATTAAAGTAAGGTACTTAAAACAAATACCCATCTGCCTAGCGTCAACTACACAATTAATAGTTTTTCTGGATTTCCTCTTAAAGGTCATGAGGGTGCTTCTGCATTTTTAAAAATCTGTGGCAATCCTTTTCAGTAGTTTTGGTTTGCAATAAAAGAGCTGTCAAACTGAAATGGAAATAAATGCTGTTCTATTTGCAGAAAGTACAGATGATGATAAAATCATAAGTTACCAATGGGAGGAGGTGAAGGGTCCCCTGCGAGAGGAGAAGGTGCTTGCAAGTACACAGATACTAAAACTGGTTGACTTGGTCCCAGGCAATTACACATTCAGGTACACAAATACAGGAAATTATGTTTAAGTAGGACTATGTGCTTGGAATGAATTAAGATGGCTAATGTAATTTACTCACTCCCACTGATGTAGAGTGCTCTGTTTCTGCCATGTGCTTCTCCCAGTCGCCAGGTCAAACAAAGATCAAATTTTTCCCAACTATGGCCAGTGGATTTTAGTGACATCCCAGGCACTTTTACCTGCCAACATCCAGTTGAGTGGGAAGTACTGTGCTGTTTACAGATCTTTTGGGTGCTTCAAAGCAACATGAAACTGTACAATACGTGTGTCTATCTATATTGGCTGATGTAATTGTACCTCAGGCATAACTTTAATTTTCTTCACTTTTTAATGCATTTTATTTTTACCCCTTTTCTGCAGTCAGAAGCTGATTGTTTGTCTGCTTCCTGTCACCTCTTAGTACTGGTTTTGTAGTGAGTGTTTGGAGCTATTAAAGTACAGCTCAGGGTGATTTGCACTGCAGTTTTTTCCCTCCCTCCTGCTGGAGAACTGTCTAGTCTCTGCTTAGTATCTCCTGGATAGCTAGTGGCTGAGATTGAGGACTCACCATGTTGGGGATTACAGGTGCAAACTTGCAACCTGGTGTATTATTGTCCTCTGTCACTATTGCCAACTGAATTTTCTTCTAAAGAACAGTTACGTCACATGTATTTCTTCATCTAAGCATACAGTTGAATAATGTGAACCAGTCACCCAAAATCCGGTCACATTAGTTCTACTCTTGTCACCCCTGGGAAATGCAAGACAGATAAATAGATCAGTCCTGACAGGCTCTTAACCAGTTTCAGTTACTTTAGGTTCTAAAAAAAAGTTTTATTTTGTTCTCAATGTGTACGATGCTTGGCAATGCCACATTTATTGTAAATTCCTGGTTACCCAGAGAACCACTGCAGTACCTGAGGTGTTGGTGTTTCCCCGGTGGTATTCTGTTTCCATAGCATTGTTTTACAACTGCATGGCTTGCTTAAGAGATAACCAGAGCGTGGAACTGGAGTCACACTTAGTCCAGACTGGGTAGAAGTGGAAATTTCTCAACTTTTCAAGATGGGATTTGAACTTTCAAACTCTAGGGAGTGAGTTTTAATGGAGAACCAGGAAGAGAGAGGTGGTGGGGGGGCGTGGTGGTGGAGGATGGGAATCCTGTAAGTATGGGTTTCCCAGACATCTGTACAATTTTGACTTAAGGTCGTCTTTCAAGCTTTTTCAGTAGGTTTCTCACCCGATAGCCAGCCAAATTGACATGCAGTCGCCAGGGAGCAGATGCCAGCAGGTACGACTTAGATCAGGATAGGCCAATTGCCTGTGTGGGATTACGGCAGGTAGGCTTGTTGGGCCTGGAGGAAACAGTCCTGCTCATCCTGGCCCACAAGCAGTGCAATAAAGGCACTTACCCGTTGTCCAAGGCCTTCTCGCCTCCACTTACGTGGCGTGAAACAGAAGGCCTGGGAATCCAGACCTCCAAGAGTTTAAAAATAAAAAACCTATAAAATGGAGGCCCGCAGCCTCCTTAAAAGATTTTACTGACCGCCCACCCCTCGACCCGCCTCTGTCAAAACCGGAAGTGGGCAGGTTGCGTTGGGGTTGGGTTTCGCTTATTTACAATTTTTACCTTCCTACCCACCCCCAACCCACCCATTTGTGGGGTTAGAATTTACCCCTAGGTTCCTATTCCGGTATCCTAACCACTACACTCATATTCTGTCAAGATTTGGGGAAGGAAATGACAGTTTAAGGACACAGAACTATAAATGCATAAGCAGTACACTAAGATTGCAGAATCCACTGGCTATTCATAGAAATCAATCATGGGATCAAAGATAGCAGTTGATTACAGTGTCAGTTCATTATTTTTACACGTAAATGGAGAGGTGTGAAGTTCATTCATGGATCAAAATATGAATTCTATTAATGTAATAAAAAAAGTAAAATGAACTGAAGTAGTAAACTGTGGTAATTAAAGTGAATTTAGGACAGAATTAGGTCATTAAAAACATGTTTCTGTCCATGATTAAAAGCCTTAAGCTTTTAAGGTCTGTCCCCTAGTGGTTTGAATTTATAGCACGACACATAGCTAACTAAAGAAGTTAAGGAGAGTATTAGATTGAAAGAAGAGGCCTATAATGTTGCCAAGAAGAGTAATAAGCCTGGGGATTGGGAGAGTTTTAGAAACCAACAAAGGATGACCAAAAAATCGATTATAAGGGAGAAAATAGAAGATGAAAGTAAACTAGCAAGAAATATAAAAACTGATTGTAAGAGCTTCTACAAATATGTAAAAAGGAAGAGAGTAGCAAAAATAAACGTTGGTCCCCTAGAGGCTGAGACAAGAGAAATTATAATGGGGAATCAGGAAATGGCAGATGTGTTAAACAAATATTTTGTATCTGTCTTTACAGTTGAAGACACACAGAATACCAAAAATAGTGGGGAGCCAAGGGGTAAATGAGAGTGAGGAACTTAAAACAATTAATATCACTAGAGAAAAAGTACTGGACAAACTAATGGGACTAAAAGCCGACAAATGCCCTGGACCTGATGGCCTACATCCAAGGGTTCTAAAAGAGGTGGCTGCAGAGATAGCAGATGCATTGGTTATGATCTTCCAAAATTCCCTAGATTCTGGAACGGTCCCAGTGGATTGGAAGGTAGCAAATGTCACCCCGCTATTCAAGAAGGGAGGGAGAGAGAAAATAGGAAACTACAGGCTCGTTAGCCTGACATTGGTCGTTGGGAAAATGCTGGAATCCATTATTAAGGAAGTGGTAACAGGGCACTTAGAAAATCATCATATGATTAGGCAGAGTCAACATGGCTTTATGAAAGGGAAATTGTGTTGGACAAATTTATTTGAGTTTTTTGAGGATGTAACTAGCAGGGTAGATAAAGGGGAACCAGTGGATGTAGTACACTTGGATTTTCAAAAGGCATTCGATAAGGTGCCACATAAAAGTTTGTTACGCAAGGTAAGGGCTCATGGGGTTGGGGGTAATATATTAGGATGGATAGAGGATTGGTTAAAGGACAGAAAACAGAGTTGGGATAAACGGGTCATTCTCAGGTAGGCAGGCTGTAACTTGTGGGGTGCTGCAAGAATTGGTGCTTGGGCCTCAACTATTTACAATCTATATTAATGACTTGGATGAAGGGACCATGTGTAATGTGTCCAAGTTTGCTGACAATACAAAACTAGATGGGAAAGTAAGTTGTGAGGATGACACAGAGGCTGCAAGGGGATATGGACAGGTTGAGTGAGTGGGGAAGAAGGTGGAAAGATGGATTATAATGTGGGGAAATGTGAGGTTATTCACTTTGGTAGGAAGAATAGAAAAATAAAATATCTTTTAAATGGTGAGAAACTATTAGATGTTGGTATTCAGACAGACTTGGGTGTCCTCGTACAAGAAACACAGTTGGTATGCAGGTACAGCAAGCAATTGGGAAGACAAATGGCATGTTGGCCTTTATTGCAAGGGAGTTGGAGTACAAGAGTGAGGAAATCTTACTACAGTTGTACAGGGCATTGGTGACACCTCACCTGGAGTCCTGCTACAGTTTTGGTCTCCTAATCTAAGGAAGGATATCCTTGTCTCCGAGGCAGTGCACCGAAGGTTCACTAGATTAATTCCTGGGATGAGAGGGTTGTCCTATGAGGAGGGGCTGAGTAGAATGGGCCTATACTCCCTTGAGTTTAGAAAAATTATAAATTATCTCCTTGAAACATATAAGATTCTGACGGGGCTTGCTGAGAGATTGTTTCCCCTGGCTAGAGAGTCTCAAACTAGGGGCATAATCACAGGATATGGGGTCGGCCATTCAAGACTGAGATGAGGACGAATTTCTTCACACAGAGGGTTGTGAATCTTTGGAATTCTCTACCCTAGAGGGCTGTGGATGCTGAGTCATTGAATATATTCAAGGCTGAGATGGATGGATTTTTGATCTCTAGGGGGATCGGGCGGGAAAATGGAGTTGCGATTGAAGATCAGCCATGATCTGATTGAATGGCGGAGCAGTATGGCCTACTCTTGCCCCTATTTCTTATGTTCTTATGAAACTCTGACTTAATTTGTTTTCTTGTTCAGCCGTTCGTACTCTATATATAAGCTACTACTAGCAAGTTTTATCTGTTCTGGACTATTGCAAATAATAGGTGTTCTCTGAATTTAATGTATCTATTTTGTTTCAACAACAATTCGCTGTATGTTTCAGAAAATGATTCTAGTCATGCAGTGTGATTTAATCCATTCACTGGTCACTATTTGCTGTTTTTTGTAATGAACTATTGTCATTTTTATTTCCCACTTTGTAAATATCAGCCTGAAAATAGAAAACTGATCAATGTTTATGTGGCAATGATCATGCAAAGCTTCCACCCAGACAAAAACAACTGCCTTTACTTGACACATTTCAGCAAAGTTACGAGGTAGATCTAAGTTCACAGTGCTGCAGCAAATAGTGTAAATGTGTCCCCAAGGTCTTATAAATTGATGCTAAAAATATCAACTTTGTAAGCTAATGAACAAGTGAGCTGTCTTTATCCATGATATTGTGATTTTCACTAGTAAAACATCAATTAGGTAGTAATGCATGAGAAAACTTGTGTACTTTTTGATTTTAGCACATCAGTGGTTGTTTTCACATAAAACAAAGACTTAAAATTCCTCTTACTAGTTAAGACCAAGGGTAGTCTTTAGGTGAAGCAGGTTTGAGGGGAGTGGAATAATTGGACCAGGGCGTGCAGACATAGTTCAGTGCCCATTTTAAAGTGAATTATTCTGTCCTTTTTGTATAGCACTTAAATTATAAATAATAATATAAAATACAATAGCAATGCTTGGGTAATTTGGGAAGCAACTAGAGTTGGTTGGAGCAGTTCAGGTTAAGGAACTGGGAAATGCAAAACTGAGGTGCTACAGCCCCACCACTATTGGGAGAGTATAATAACATAGGAAGATAGGAACAGAGAAGGACATTCAGCCCCTTGATCATATTCTGCCATTTAGTTAGATCATGGCTAGTCTGCACCTCAACTCCATTTACCTGCCTAATATCATGAAATTCAAAAAGGACAAACCAGTGACTTAAAATGAAAGAAAATTAGAGCTGAGTTGTCTGTACTCCATAGACCACATTGCCTGAGCAAGGAGACAGTATATGGCCCATGGCCTGTAGTTTGGACATCCTTGTATAGCTTTAAATGCCAGTAGCTTTAAATCACTCCAGACTTGATGTTTAGAAGAGAGTGGACGGTGGACTGAAGATTTCAATGCACTGCTTAAAATAAGTGTAATAATTAGGTGATGCAGGATTTTAACCCAATCACAGCCCAGATGTTCGTTTCACCATGATCTAATTTTATTTAAAAGCTAAGGGTAGCTCAGCTGGCCCATACTGTTTTTCAGAAAAGCTCTTGTTTACTGCACAGAATCCCTCCACCCCTTGACTTTTTCCACCTCCCTGTGGGGAAGAAGTTAGTCTATGCTTGGTGCCTCCTGCAACAGCCCTGTAATGATTGTAAACTTACCAAGTATAAACATCGTACAGGGAGAAGCCTATGTCTTACTGTTCGATAGCATAACACCTTGTGTGCTTCCAGCTGGGTGAATAATTTTAAATACAACATTTTTATAAGGCTTTTTATCTGCATCTTCCTGTCCTTTACAGTATTATCCATGACATTTGTTGTGCTAATTGTATAGTGTTTCTCTTCAACTGGGTGATGATAATGTAGTCCAGGAAGTACGTTTGAAAGGTTTGTCAGCTTTATATTTTCTTATTCTTTCAGTCTGACTGTAGTGGATTCTGATGGTGCCAGCAACTCAACCACAGCAGCCCTCACTGTGCATAAAGCAGTGGACTATCCACCTGTAGCTAATGCTGGTCCAAATCAGGTCCTTACGCTGCCCAAGAACTCCATCATGCTGTATGGCAACCAAAGCACGGATGACCATGGAATTGTCAGCTATGAGTGGTCCTTAAGCCCAAAAAGTAAAGGCAAAGTGGTAGAAATGCAGGTAGGAAAACATGCACACTGTCCTCCAACATCCAGATTTAAGAATATTCTATTTTGAGGAATAAAATGAGCATGATAATTAAATAATGCTGCCTTAAGAATGCTTGTGAACCCACACTTAAGTGGGGGGGGGGGGGAAAGCCATAACCACCAAAATGCCAAGTTCACAGTGAGTCTGATTGATAAAAGGATGGATTGAGATTCATAATGTGTGATTTAATTTAACTAAGTGTTGCAACTATGCGTTCAGCAAATTTACTCAGTTTGCTCCCCTCCACTGAAATGAGGAGGGATAAAATCTGATCACCCTGCTCTTGACTACTATTAGTTAATGGAAAAGAAATCCAAATTTGTATTGCTTCTAACATGACATGACTGCTCATTATATGCCTAGCCACAGATCTGGGCAGGAAGGGCTGTTTAATACAAAGTGCATTTTACATATTTTCCACTTGTTTAGGGTGTACGCACATCATCTCTTCAATTGTCAGCGATGCAGGAAGGGGACTACATCTTTCAACTGACGGTCATGGACTCTGCAAGCCACCAGGCTACTGCTGAGGTGATGGTTATAGTACAACCAGGTATGTGTTTATAATGAGACATGTTTACCCAAATAGGTGTAAGAAAGATGAGAAAATACTTCAAATCTTCCTATTTTTATTCCACCAACCCAATCTCCATTTATCATGCTGCAGCAATACAGTCATTAGTGATATAACTACTCTCAAAAGTAAACTGGTGCTGAGCAGTCTATATTTGAAATGAGTCAGAGGAATTACCACTCATTCTCATTAGGCTAATAGATGAGGGACATTTGTACTCAATAATAAGTTACAGAAGAACAAACTTGCATTTATATCGCGCCTCTCACATCTTCAGGGCCAATTAATCACTTTTGAAGTGTAATCATGTATGAAAAGCATTATACAAGCTTTCTATATAATATTGTTTTATTTTTATATATATAAAACCTTGTTAAGGAAAAGCATTAGTTTTCCCTATGAACAAAGGCTTTCTGTCTATCCAAAACAAGCTTTTTATGACCTTGTGCAAAGAGAGCCTCTTTGAGTATAAGCATCTGGTGTCATTCTGGTCTCCTGTTCATAAGATGGGTAAGGGGAGTTGTCTCTAGTTTGGGTAAAGATAAAACTTCTTGATAACTCCGGCAATTAATCATAAGGGAGGCTAACTATGTCAGGTATTCTGTTATCTGAGATGTCCGGGGAGTCTTTGTACGCACAGACCCTGGGCAGTTTTGATAAGGGGGGTTCGAGTAATGTGAATAACAAATCTTTAAAGACTGAGTCATAGCTTGGAGAAAGAGAAAGCTATTGATGTTTGCACACTGCCCATATAGAGCTAATGTATCTTAAAACGTATATAAGTTAGGTACAGCTTCATATTGATTAGAACGTTCTCGGAGCGGCTGGACAGCTCGATAGTACAGGGACCTTACGGTTTTGATCAGCCCGGAAGCCCTGGACAGTGATAAACTTTGTCAGGTTGTATTCATCTTACTTGTATGTTTAATTGTACCCTTATAAGTAACAAAGATGTTAAAATACAACTTCTTAATAAAGCTATTATACTTTGGAACAAAACACCTTGCAGCCTTTTTGCTTAAAGACTAACCCCGTAAAATAGATTACTCACACATCACTATTGTTTTTTAGGCAAAAGCAGCAGCCAGTTTGTGGTCAGCAAGGTTCCACAAGCAGCAGTGAGTCAAATGACCAGATAATATGGTGATCTTGACTGACAGATGAATACTGGCCAGTTATGTTCTTATATTCCTAATTCTTATGTTCTTACACAAGGAGAACTCCCTGCTCTTTTTATTTTAAAGAAAAGTGGCATGGGATCTTTTCCTTGGTTTAACTTCTTTACCTGAAAGACAGCATCTTCAATAATGCAGCACTCCCTCAGTACTGCACTGAAGTTTATTTTACCTTGTTTTGCCAATTACTTTTCCAGAAAATAATAAAGCTCCTGTGGCTGATTCAGGACCTGATAAAGAGCTGACCCTTCCTGTGGACAGCACAATATTGGATGGCAGCAAAAGCACAGATGACCAGAAGATTGCTTCTTACCTTTGGGAAAAAACTAGGTAAAACGCAGACATCATATTAAACTTAATGGTTCTTACAGGTGGTTCCATTAAAAATGGGCATAATTCAAGCAAAGAAATTCTAATCACTCCTGTTACATAAAAATCATGATCAGGTGCTTAAGGGGATCTTACTCTGTGAGTAAGTAATGTCACTAATGGTTACTCACTCCGATTGCTCGAGTGACTTCTTGGCATTTTCATCTTCTAAATAACTATTTTAAGTTTCTAGTATATAATAGATGTGCTGGGATATTGTCATCTGGAAGGATTCCTTTTAGTGTCTGTGCTACACAGAACTGGGATTGCACTCTGCCAAGAGTTACCTAATTTTCCTATCAAGAAATGCTTGGCTTCCATTTGTTGCCTCTCTCTGATAGCATAGCTTCTGCAAGACATAACTATTCTGATGTTTTCAAAACACCAGCTGTGAACAAAGCCTCTGATGTGATTGAAAAACTGTGCTTTATTCACATCTAGGGCCTGGAATTCCGATCGGCCCACTCACCTGCTGGTTGTACATTGGCGTGAGCTTTAAATGCGTCCACAGGCAAAGATGCAGACCCTATCCCAAATCCTGGGTGATAGGATGATCCGCATACTTGGGGCAGGCGGCCTGTGTCTGTAATGGCACATCAGCAGTGCCCGCCCCAACAGAGTCCTGGAAAATCGGAATGGCACCCTGTCGCTGCAATGAAGAAGTCAGAGGCCCTTATCTAGTGGAGCAGCTAAGTGGGACATTTTCCCCCTTCGCCTCAAAGGGGCACCAAGGTAGGCCTCTAAATGTAATTGATACCTTTTCCTTCAAGCATTTCAGGGCCTTTGGTTTGCCCATAACGGAACATATGCTTGCTCTCAGTAGACGTGGATTCTCTTAGGCCTATTGGGTGGAATTTCCTGGGGAAGCAACAATCTAATACATTTGTGCAAATTGATTAAAATGAGGAAAAAATCTCAATTATTTGAGGCTTTCAGTTTAGCTATGACCCAGATTGTAACACTTTGTCTGAACAATCTGTTTTCGAAGGATGTTTTTAATTATCCTTTTACCTCTCAAGACCAGCTGGAAAAAGTCAGGCAAAATCCTGACTACAGAAAATTCTCACTAAAATGAGAAAAGGTGGTGAGTTATGTTCCCCTGCCATCCCAAGGTTAAACACTGTTTTGTAGGGCATCCTACCCTAGAACTAATGAGACTTATCTGAAGGATATCCGATGTATTTGAATATCTAGCAGCCTTGGGACACAAACGTACAAACCCAGGATTATGAAGCAAATATTGTGAAACCTGTGCTTTCAGACTGTATGAAAACATACCTCTGACTCAGATTTAATAATGTAACTGTCGTTGCCTCCTGTTAACACAAACTTAAGGTGAAGCTTGATGGTTTTGTATTTCAGTGGCCCTGATGGTGTGAAAATTGAGAAGGGAGACAGTGCCATCGCCACAATAACAGGCCTTCAGGTTGGGTCATATAGGTTTACACTGACAGTTAAGGATGAAAGAAACCTGGAGAGTCATGATTCTGTTAGCGTCATTGTGAGAGAGGGTATGTATGTTTTCAGATCTGTAAAAGATGGCAATAGGTTTAAGTCCAGTAATAAATAAAACCAAATAACATTTCAAAGTCCTTGAGTTGAACTCCATGCCGCATTTTGTTGATACTGAATAAGCACAGGGGCTCTTACCTTGCACACCCCTGGTTGATGAAAGTTAATGTTTAAAGACAGTTTGTGTCAGCAATTAAGTCTTTAAAATGTATAACTAAAGCCAGAACAATGAAGAACGCGTTCTGTTGCCAATTATGTTACAAGTATGAGTGATTTTCTGACTGGAATATTAATGGCAGCATTGCATTCTAACCATCAGGTAAACTTCATTTTGTATTTTAATATTTTCTAAGGTCTATGGTATGGATAACAAATTTATTTCTGTTTTACAGAAATCAACAAGGCCCCAGTTGCTAAGATTGCAAGGAATGTAGTGATCACCCTACCCAGCAACACAGCTATGCTTGACGGATCAAAATCATCTGACGATAAGGGGATTGTCAGCTACCTGTGGATGAGAGACGAGAGCAGTCCAGCAGCTGGAGTAAGTAGTTCAGTTCACAAATGAAATTGCGGTCATTGATTAATGAGTTGAAAAGATACATAAGGTATCACAGGTATAGGTAAATGTTGATGGCTCGTGTAGAAATACTATTGTATGGTAATGTCCCCCATTAGAACATTATATTTATTTATTGAATGATGCTTATGTTTTTTTAAATTCTTGTTTTTTTAATGTTGCCTTGGTGTGATTTCCTTATTTGAAAAATGTTCTCTTTACCATCACTTTGACCAAACAGCAAGAATAATGTTTATTACCATTTGTAAATATTGTCACATCAAATCAATATGAAACAATTTTGTGTCAATCCAGCAAGTCTGAGACTACAAGTATGTTAAACTGTAGTGAAGCAGAAATGTAATGTAATGTTCTGATAATTGTTCTGAGACCCAGGTAATGCAAAGCAAGAAAGTGTTCAAGCAGTTTCTCATTTGTTTACTTCCTCCTAACAATGAGTAACGTGGCAATGTTTCTGTATCGCATCCAGAAACAGCCTGTAAAATGTTCCATTTTTCCTTATTATAGACTATTTAAAAAGCCTTTTACATATATGGTGCTCTAACTACAGTATGATCTTCAATATACATCAGTATGTTTGAAAGTTGATCATACACATAACATTATTCCAAAATTTGCCCATAAGTTTAATTTTTTAGAAATATTTTATTATTTACTTTCCACCACTCTAACAGGATGTGCTGAATAACTCTGATCACCGGCCTGTGCTTTTCCTATCCAATTTGGTTGAAGGACTGTACACATTTCGCCTAAAAGTAACTGATGCAAAAGGAGACAATCATATTGACAGAGCAACATTGGAAGTCAGACCTGGTTAGTAGAAGTCGGCCTTCAATCCTCCACTGATCTGTGTTGAGTCAGAAGTCTGACATGATAGTTGGTTTTATTCATTTTTTTAAAAAAACTGACTAAACATTTTAAATGAAATAACTGCCCTAATAGAATGTCAACCACATTTTCTGTTGGAAAAGTTTGGTCTCTCTTCATAATTTATTAGATTAAGATCTAATGTAATTGTTGTTACCCTTTTTGAACTCTTTCCATTGCCACCATGTCTTTGTAGAAGTATGTTGACCCAAACTGGAGACGCTTTCCAAGTGTTTTCTGAAGGGTCCTTGGAAATAATATGCTTACATTTATATAACATCTCAGTGTTTCACACATTAATTATTTACTGGAATGCAGTGATTATTGTTATGAAGCCAAACGCAGCAACCATTGTACATCAGCAACATCCTACAAATATGCAATGAGATTAATGGCCAGTGAATCTGTTGTTTTCTGGGCTTGGTTGAGGGGAGAATGTTGGCCTGTACACAGGGAGGATTCCCTGCTGCTCTTCAAATAGCGTCATGGGGCCATTAACATCCACTAGTAGCACCACAGCAGGCAAAAGAGTCCCTGGTTTAACATCTCATTCAAAGGATGGCAACTCTAACAATGTGGATCTCCCTCAGTACTACACGAGTGTCAGTAAGATTATGCTTTCAAGTCTTGGTGTGCTACTCAAACCCATGACTTTCTGGTCCAAAGGTGAGAGTGATACCAACTAAACCATGCTTATATTGGGTAGAAAGAAAATTGTTCACTCTCTTCAAGCACCACACAGGAATCACAGTGAGCCCATTTTACAACCACAGATGATATTGAAAGCTAGAAAATTGGGCATACTTGAAGTACCTTCAATTTTATTGTGCTGGAGGGGTCTGAGTTTTAGTTCCTGGAGATTTATCCTTCCATATAGATTGAATTGCGGGTATGACCATAATTCTGAAGAATTGTAAAGAAATGGTGGGAGCCTCGAAACTAAGAAATCTCGCTGAAACACTGAGTTTACTGGGGGAAATTTCAGGCACCAAAGTCAATTCCGTTCCAAATAAATTGTACCCACCCTATGTGCGCCCATATGTTGACAAACTGTGTCTTTCATTCATTTGTTTTTACTTTTGTGCACAAATGTCTGCTTTATTCTGTACCAGTTATTTTTGCCTTATTCTGTCATGTGTGTTTGTGCTTTTTTGGCGTATTATTTTTCTGTGATATTGGGTCTATAAGAATGCTGTCAATCTGGAGAGATGGTAAATAACTTGGTTTCCAAATATGGAAATCTTGGCTTTTAACTTCAAAATAGAATGAATTGAGATAATCCAACTATCTAAATTATTTGCACTCTACGTAAAAGAGAGATTCACAATTATCTTTGGCCTGAAGAACAGGAGGTCAGAGTTCATACCAGATGAGTTGTTTTTAAAAGGAACTGTGGATATCTCTCAATTTACTCTTAAACTCAGTATGTTTTTACATATGTTTCATGCTCATTTTGTTATCATATATCATAAGTATATCAAATTCCTGCTAGGGCCACATATTTTAACTCTTCGATGCACAATTTCTGAAGCAGCACTGTGCCCTTGATCAAATTAGAGTAGTTTAACTCTACTGTTGTGCTAGAAGGAAAATTGTGTGATGGGTTGAGGTTGGGCAAAGCTAATCTAAATAATAATCACGGACTTAAAGATTTTATTGTTGAAATATAAATTTCTTTTTTTGTTTTCAGATCCCAGAAAGAATGATCTTGTAGAAATTATCCTGGATGTCAGTGTCAGCCAGTTAACTGAGAGGCAGAAAGGCATGCTAATCCGGCAAATAGCTGTCCTGCTAGGGGTCCTTGATTCAGATATTACTGTACAGAAAATTCAACCTTACACTGAACAAAGGTGAGGAGCATTTTGTGTGTATGAATGAGGTGCACATGACTAGGACTGTGCTGGGAAAATAATTGTCCATTTTTGCACTGAGTAACAACATCAGGTGTTCTTGTGCCCAAAGAAAACTCCCCTATGTCGCTGCTAATCCTACACCTCAGTCCTAATCGCAAGTGATATTTAATTTCCATTTATTGGTGTCAACTAGAATGTATAAAGTTCACAATTTTTGTTTATAATTATAAACCAGCCATATGTAGTCCACAATTGGAGCATTTTTTTTTAAACAAAACTGCTTATTGTTATTAGTCTTTAATTAGATGAACAAACATTCCAATCCCGGTGGCTCTATTCAAACATTTGTTGGCTCACAAAAAAAATGTAGTAACATTATTTCTTTACCAGAAAGGTGATTTGGGCGAATTGTGTAAAATATTGCCAGCGTGCAGTTATCCATTATGAGTTACACGATGTCTTCTCTTGTAATTCTGCTCATTTATTTCCACAGCACACAGATTATCTTTTGTGTAAGGAATACACAAGCACATCAGGTATTGATGGGACGGGATGTCGCTCGGATACTGAAGAATAAATTTCGGAAGCAGAAATCGGACTTTCTAGTTTTCCGGGCTCTTCAAGTTGCAACAGTCAGTGAGTGAGAATTAATTCGTTATTTTTTTGGTACAGATTTGTCCAAGTAACATTATTTTGAGTTTAGTATATTTTAAAATGAGGGGAGGCATTATCTTGCAGAAAATAATATAATAAACAAGAGCGACCTATGGTAATATTATTATGAAAAAAGAACAAAAAACTGTTGCATCTTTTGATGGAAATTCTGATTGCAGTACCATTTCTGTGGGTGTTGAATATGCTTTGCAAGCAAATTGTTCTTAGACTGTGCCCCTCTTATTTTAAGCATGTATTGCATTGAGAAGTTCTTTTTGAGCTCCTGATTCTTAGGTGCTTGTTATACTTCTGTACTTTATAGAGAAGGTCGAAGGGTAGAGGTCAAACAAGTAACAGTCCTGCTTTTGAGTGGCTGATCTCTCCCCAATCACAATCTGACCTTCCCACGTAGAGGGCTTTAATTTAGAGGTGCAGGGATAATGAACCAGCAGACCCTAGCTACATTTGTGTACTGTTAGATGAAGAGCGCTTGGAGAGTCTCTGTCAACCTTCATGGAGAGTCTCTGTCAACCTTCATGGACAGCATTCTGAAGTTTGCCAAATGTCTTGCTTTGACTTGCCTGAACTGGGACAAGAGGGTGAAAATGGCTCAACACCAACCACTTTCACTTAAATCCGTTCCCGTGCAGGTTTAGACCCTCTTAATGGAGGAGACATACCCGTGGAGAGTAATTGCTTTCACTGAATGCCACGAGTCTTGTCCGTGTTTCCTTCAAGTATAGGCTGAGCTCTGCTCACTGGCATCCATATGCCAGTTAAATTTATTAATATTAGCAGAGAGCCAAACCCATCCTCATTGCTGTATGTTCCTCAAGTCAAAATATTTTCCTTGTATAACAAATTGTTAGATTTTTTTTTTTTAAAAACTGTCCCTACATTCAAACACCTTTTTAAAAATAAATAAATCCCCCTTCCCCTCAAATTTCTCCTTTTCCTGTTCAGTGTTGTCTCTCCCCTGGTGAAATGTTTTGAAGCATTCATTTGCAGAGGGAGTTCGAGATAAATGAATGCTGCTAATATATTTGGTATCCTTCTGGAGTAAAAGTTTCAGATAATTCAGAATGACAACTCTGGTCATTCATCTTGTGGCCTTTGCATAATAGGTCACTATGATGGCAATGTCCTGATAATGATGGTGTCTTTTTGGTGAATATTCCCTCAGCGCCATAATTATGGCTTCATTGCACTGTCTACGACTGTAAATGTGACAACACTTGTTTGAAATGGAATTCATACTTGTTTTATTTAGTTTTTGCTCTATCGATTTTCTAGAGTCCGTTTGGTGTATTGGTAGTCCCAGCACACTGCAGACATGCTCCAGGAAATTACAGACTGGGAGAAGGCACTGCGTGTTTTAATGCAACAGATGAAATTGCATGCCTAATGATTTTCTGTTTAGCAACTGCCTATTTTAACTCAAACTGCCACCTAAAGGTCTATGACTATATTGGATCGAAGTATTGTAGTTATTCTAAGGCAAGGATAGCAGATATCTAATTCTGTTAATGCTGAGCCACTAGTATGCATTCTGGAACAGTACCAGACCTGTACTGGTCTTGGAATTATCCCAGCTATAAGGCTGGTGTAAGGCTCCTCCACATCCTTTTTTTTAAACAGTAGCCTTTAACAGGACCAGTATTTGACTTGTACCAGGTTCTTTCTTTAAAAAGAAAGTCACAACAGACTGGATTGGTAAATTTTGTTATTGTCTAACTTTCTTTTTAAAAAGATTTCACAAACCTGCATGCACTGTATGTCTAATGGTGGTATGATAGCTATAGCCAATAATTTTTACAGATGCTTAATGTTATGGCTTTAGCATGTATACAGTATGGTGCTTGCGTTGCAAATGAATAGAGCAGAATACATTTTAAAATCCATTTATTTGAGCTGCTAGTTATCAAAAAGCAAAACTGTCATGTCCAGAGTATTTGCTATTTATTTTTTTTTAAATTGGCAAGCCAATCCTGTTCAAAGCCAACCAGAAAGATTCCTGACTTATAAATAAAAAACCTGCTCAAATTCAAAAACTTTCAAAGATTAAAACAATTCAATTGACTTCCATTAAAGTTCATGAAAATGATGTTACAAGTGCAATATTCCCAGAATCCAGCCTTTTTAATATTCTGTGCTTTGAACAATTCAAGCATTAATTTGTCAGGTCAGGTTAGTCCAGATGTCTACACCTACTGATTACGTTCACCGTGATGCTGTCACATATTTCCTATTCTGACAGTTTATATCGTTTAGTTCTTGCAGAGAACTATTTCAGTCTACGGTATATCAACATAAATCAAGTTTTTTTTTGTTTTCACAACAATAAAAATATCTTGTAACATTTAAAGAATCGGTCCAAAATTTCTGAGAAGACAGGAGTATTAAAAAAAAACTGTCCATGAACTACTTGTGTTTTAATGTTTGCTGTCCATTATGGCCATCGCTTTTCTCAGCTTTGGTGGGAGAAAGGGGTTTCTTCCTCTTTGTCATTATGTCACTAAGAGTTTATGGGGCAGAACCTGATTCTCCCTTTTTTTCTTTTTCCCTGATATAAAATTATTTGCTGCCATGCATTGATTCACCTAGCAATTTCACTATTTCTTATTCCTCTTGTCAGAATGCTGTGTGCATGCTTGATTAGAATCCCTGCTCTGCCATCTTCTCCGTTTTCTGTTAAGAATTACAGATAAATGTGCATCCAAGAACTTGCACACTCTGACATAATTCTCACTTAAGTATGGAACTGATTTACTTAGGAACTACCAATCTTCAGTGAAATTATTTTTCTATCAAGAAAAAGGTGTTATGGTAGCACAAGTGGCTTAGAGAAGTGAGCACAGGCTACTCTTAGCTGAGGAACAATAAACCATCAAGAAACGTTAACAGGAATTCACATGCTTACAGAAGAAAAACATTTTATAGGTTCTGATATTTGTTTGCAACTGAAAACAAAATAACTCGCCAGGGATTAGAGTTCAAAAGCATGTTTTTACAGCTAACCATTACTAATCTGCTCTGTTCCCCTCCCTTCACATATATTCTGCTGTCTTCTGATTAAAGTCTGTCAGTTGAATTGCTCAGACCATGGTCGATGTGATTCTTTCAATAAACGTTGCATCTGTGACCCATTCTGGATGGAGAACTTCATTCGAGTTCAGCTGGGAGATGGAGAAAGCAACTGTGGTAAGTTGGAGAAAAATATTTGTTAATCATGATCGAAATGCCAATTTGAACTAAATCTGAACAGAATAAATATGTATAGTTGAGGATGGGATACATATCAAAAGACCATGTACAGAAGAACTTTATATACTTGTGGTATAAGATGATCTCCCTGCTTTCTTGCCAAAAAAAGACCAGGCACAGGCTAAAGAAGGGGCTGTTGCTGGAGATGGCTGTATGGGGATAGGTAGGAGTGAACCATGCAAGCCTCATGGAGCCGGACAATAAGAGAAAGATGCAGTGATCAACCGCATGAAAGGACGGGTTAAGAGTGGGCTTTTTGACGAGGAAACAATGTTGGCCATTTAGAAACAGATCCTCTTGAAGCACGTTCACTTTCTATCATTGATGTATATGTGTTCAGTCTGTTTTCAGCCTAATTTGCAAGCAATCTTTCTCTGCCCCTTCCGTTTCCATTAAGATTTTGTTGTTTTTATATATAGCAAAACTGCCTCAAGTCATTGGATGAGGTCATTGAAACTTACCTGCTTCATTATTTTACTGAAGAATTAACTGCCCCTAGAGTTAACTTGGCTTCAAATGATATAGTGACCTGCCTTGTAAATTATGTATACAGTGGTAGATTACTAAAATTTCAAATTATTAGTTTTGATAAATAGAACTCAAATGTACAGTTACAAATTATTTAGAAAAACAGTGTAACATTTTTCAGTTGAAGTCTACTTTCCAATCACCACAGTGGGTAAGTCAATTGGGGTTTCTGGATCATATCATGTGATATACAAAGCACTAACTGAACCAAATTCTTTTCCTCATATAAAGCTACTAAGAATTTGCCTTCCTGGCTCTCTCTCTCCCCTCTAGAATGGAGCGTGCTCTATGTTGTAATAGCTGCATTTGTCATACTGGTCTCCATTGGAATTTTAGTTTGGATGGTCCTCTGCTTCTGTAAAAGGTAAGGATCAGGGAACCTCTGCAAATCTAAATGTTTTTTTTTTCCTCGTCTTCTCCTCAAAACTTCCTGAAGCTTTAGACCCAGTGGTAGTGATTTTTTTTCTTAAGGGGCCAGGTGAGAATTTTGGTGCTCATCAAGCTGAGGGAAGAGAACTGGGAAGTGCAACATCCTTCTGCTTTTGCCACCGAGATTGAACATCAAAATTTGCAGTCCCGCTAAGTTTCTTCTGGTGGTGCTGCTAAGCTCCTGCTGTTCACTGCATGATGTGAATGCTTGGATATCTCCAATTCATTCATAATCCATGGTTAACTGCTAAATATAACCCAGGCCGCCAATGTGAGTTCCATGGAGTTCATCTTGATTTAATGTTTTAGCCTTTCAGACCAGGATAAAAATATCAGATCCTGAGAAATGGTTGAATATATTAACAAGTGGATTGGCCCAGAATCAGAATATATTCGTGCCCTACTTGTTAGGGTGCAGAATGTGGGAAAACTTAATACCAATCCAACCACTTAAGTGTCATTGTAACTTCAAATGACATATATATTTTGCCTGGAATTGCAAAATATTGACAGTATGGGATTCATTGAATCAAAAAGTAATACTGTAAATGAAATGTAAATATCGAGTATGAATATGTTTTAGAAAGCATTCCTAAATTAATGTATTGTATATTTGAGTCAATAGAGATTAAAAGGAAATAATGTTCAATTACACATATAAATTGTGCATATATATATTAACTTACTCACACGAAGGGTTGTTGATTATACTGTTCAAAAGTTGTATTCCTGTGTGTTCTACGTATTGGGCTGGAATTCACTGTCAAAATAACGGTGAAGCTAACAGTGCTCACCGTTATTTACGTGCAAAATAGATAGCAACTTCAGGTGAGGGCAGATGTGCAGTTAAATGCGAAAGTCTGGAAGTTATAGAATGGGAAATGTAGATAATCTTCAGTGATGTAATGGCAGTAATTAACTAAATATATTGACCTAGGTTTGAATTCCATTAGTATCTGTCTTTCTGCTAATATACAAAAACCTACATGTTGAGTGCATTCTTGCCTTGGTATGAGTGCCTGTTGTCCATCAGTTAATCCAAAGAAACATGAGCTTTGTAGGAAGGACTGCTTACAAGCCATAAACCATATTCAGTATTCTAATGTATAAGGTATACCCCTTCCCTCTTACAAAAGAATGAATCTGATTACCATTGGACTCCTGTTCACGGTGTCCAATCCAATCATTTAAATTCTGGCATGTCTTGAAGATGTTTTTCTACTAGTCAGGGTTCTAAATGGGTTACTCCATTTCTTGATATTGGGCGGTGGAGGGGGGGGGGGGGGGGAAGAGAATATAAAGCATTTGCCCCATTAATCATGCTTTCTGTCATCTGCAGGGGGCAGCATAGATATACGAAGGGAGAAAAATATAGGAAAGGACTGGTTAATGACAATGAACATACACCACCAGAGGTCCCAAGCTGCACATAAAAAAGTGACTCAACCAATAACACCCCTGGAGGGATTGGAATAGCCTTATGTGTGCCCCTGTCCAGGTGTGCTGGTCTCGCCACACATCCACTTTGGACCTGAAGCATGTTAAGTTAGTATACAAATGTGCACAAGCAGGCCATCAGTGTACCCTCTCATAAACACTGTTTTGAAAATACACAGTGTGAAAACCAATGTCACTTTTTATCTCGTGTAAAAATAAATTGAAAATGTTAAATTTAATTTTTTAATTCCTGCACCATCATTTGTTAAGTATTTGCCAGTTTTCTTGTTTCAACTTGGTAATCTTGGAATAAAATATGGGGGGGGGGGGGGAGGGGAGGGTAAGTTTCACTTAAAAGAAGAAAGAATTAGTACTGAAATATTAAGCTTTGGAGTGAGGTGGGGGAGAAATATCATAAATACGCATACATTGTCAATCTTATTTCTTTTGTAATATATCTGTAACACTGCTACACACCTCAGTTGAAATACTTGTCCAAAAATTACGAATTGTTGTTTCAGACGCAAAGGAAAATCTAGAAGAAAAAGCAGATATAAAATACTAGATGCTACAGATGATCACGAAAGTCTGGAATTGAAGTCCAGCTCCAAGCCAGGTATTGGAATGAGAAAGAAACATTGAAGCTGTGACTTTTTTAAGAGTTCATTGTGTCTCTCTTTTTTCTTCTTGAGTCTCCCTGCATCACTTAACATCTTCCCTGACAGGAGCAGGATGCCTTCCTGCTCTCTGGCCTCCACCAAAGCCATTCTAAAGCAGGAACTCACCACATGGGGAATTGCAGCCAAGATCTTTTCTCCTCTCACTGAATGATCCAGCATGTTGGAATTCCAATCTGTAGACTAGAAGCATTTTACTCTTGCAAAGCTATAGAAATTATGCTGATAAATTGATTCTGCCTATCATTAACATAATGACATAACATGAGCGCTGTGATAAGTCTTGTTTTACTGTGCCCAGTGCGATCTCAGAAACCATGTACTTGAGCCAGATCTCAGTGGAGCTGACCCTACTTTCCATTGCAGAGCAAATTTTGTGAGGCTCCGCTTATGATGCGGAGTCTCACTCAATAGGAGTTCAGATCATAGAATCTGCCACAGAGGCCAGCGTGCCCGGTTCATGGCACTCCCGATTCTCAAGTCATTAAAATGAATCAGTGGAAAATTGGGAGCACCACAAATCGGGCATGCTGCCCCCTCCATGCCCAGTTCTCCAATCCATTTCATCCAGCAAGGCTCATTTATGGGAGCAGAGCCTCACCGTTATCACCGCGAGAGGGACTTGGTTGCTCACAGTCCTTTCACTCTTGTATCTTCAGTTCAATTATCACCTGGACTGGCATTAAAAGTCTCTTCTGTGCTAACTGTAAAATTGCAAAGTGAAATCAGGTTTGGGAATCTAAAACAAATTTCTAATGGATATAGGTCTACAGCACAAATTGCCATCCTCAAAGGGGCTGGAATGAAAAATGGAAATGTCACCATGTAGTTGCACTCTTTTGAAATTAGGGTAAGGCACCTTGTTCGGGTAGAATAAAGGGAATTTACTCTGCATCTGTCCTTACCAGCATTGATTGCTTATTGCTGACCATCTGCACAATTATCCCTCATCTTGATGACAACAACATTCATCAAGAACTTTCAATTTTAAAAAAGTTTTCAGTGAGACACCTCCACTATTGGTCAGTGTTGCCTTGATTAACAAATGTGCACTGCAACCTTTACACGTGCAGAGAATGATACCTATTTTTAGTGTAACTATGTTTGAGGAATGGAAGAAAAGATCTGGAATATAGATATCAACTTGCAACTCTCAGCTGACTTATTGAGCTGGCTAGCAGGAGTAGCATTTTTCATCCAGTTCATAGAGCTTGTATTGCAGATCACACAGTACTGGATTGGTGTAGACAGTGGGTTTGTTCCCTTCAGTTTCTTTGGATGTTATAAATGAGGATATATAATATGAAATAAAATTTACTGTCCCAGGACCAGTAATGTATAGTGTTAATTACTGCACTATTTGTAGTAAGGATTTACTGCAGTATTCTCAGCATTTGTTCACACTAGTACAAAGAAATGGAGGTTTATTTTTTCTGTTGGCAGTGAGATTTAGAACAGCAGTAGGTAGAATACAAACAGGCCAAGGACACTGGAAGACTGAAAGTTGGTTTTGTAGACCAGATTAGGTGTGCAAAATGCAAACAAATTTGCTATGATAAGAATATAGACGTGAAGAACAAGAAAAAGTGATTTGTCTCACCAAGCTTATCCCTCTAATATTCTAGCTGTCGTGCCCTCCAAATGAATGCCCTCGAAGTCTTCATCTCTACAGCCTTACCTGTCAATATATTTCAGACATATATATCACCCTTTATATGAGAAGTTCCTACTGGTATCTAATTTTAATATACTTTGCACAAGTTTATACTTATGATCTCTGATACTACAATTTTGTCTTATTTTAAAGTAATATTCAGGATTTACCTTAACTAAATAATATACTAATCAATCTACCATGGTGTTACGTGACAGCCAAAACCAATTGTAGTCTTCCCAGGGTTAGAGGCTGGGTGATATTTGGACCAGTGCATGTAGACGTAATGTAGTTTTCTTCCCCCTCCCCATTTTAAAGTTATACATTCTGTCCTTAGTTTCATATTTTCATTGTAAATTCCTACACGTTTATAATGGGAAATTGTCATGCTGTAATTGCACATTTCTGCCTGTGGTGTTGCTGAAGCTCCTCCAATAAGTTTAAATGGAACATAGAAATTTATAATGGAACCATCTCCTGTGGTGCAATATGCAGGGAGTCAAGACCACGCCCAGTACACTCAGGTCAAGCAGGATAGGAAGCGGTGCGATAACTAGACCCTTGGTGGGAGTGGTCAGAGGAGAAAGAAGAGTGGGAGATGGGGAGGGAGGAAGGGAGAGAGGTAACAGAAAACAACGAAGGGCTGTATGGCATTGGGCCAGGGCCTATTTATGTCACGTCTACAGCACAGAGACAGGCCATTCAGCCCAACTAACTTATGCTCCACACGAGCCTCCCTACTTCATCTAACCCTATCAGCATATCCTTCTATTCCTTTCTCCTTTGTGTGCTTATCTAGCTTACCTTTAAATGCATCTATGTTATTTGCCTCAACTACTCCTTGTAGCAGTTCCACATTCTTACCACTCTGGGTAAAGAAGTTTCTCCTGAATTCCCTATTGAATTTATTAGTGACTATCTATCTTATATTTATATTTATATTTATGACCTCCAGTTTTGGACTCCGACAAGTGGAAATATTTTCTCTGTCGACCCTATCAAACACTTTCATTATTTTAAAGACTTCGATCAGGTCACCCCTCGGCCTTCTCTTTTCTAGAGAAAAGAGCCTCAGCCTGTTCTGCCTTTCCTGATAAGTATATCCTCTCAGTTCTGGTATCATCCTTGTGGATCTTTTTTGCAACTTTCTCCAATGCCTCGATATCCCTTTTTATAATATGGAGACCAGAACTGTGCACGCTACTCCCAAGTGTGGTCTAACCAAAGTTCTATACAAGTTTAACATGACTTCTCTGCTTTTCAATTCTAGTCTTCTAGAAATGAACCCCAGTGCTTGGTTTGCCTTTTTTATGGCCTTGTTAACCTGTGTCGCTACTTCTAGTGATTTGTGTATCTGTACCCGAGATCCCTTTGCTCCTCTACCCCATTTAGACTTTGTTTTTTATTCATTCATGGGATGTGGGCGTCACTGGCAAGGCCAGCATTTATTGCCCATCCCTAATTGCCCTTGAGAAGGTGGTGGTGAGCCACCTTTTTGAACCACTGCCGTTCGTGCAGACTCTTATTATTCAAGCAGTATATGGCCTCCTTATTCTTCCTACCAAAATGCACTACCTCACACTTGTCTGTATTGAAATTTATTTGCCGATTATATGCCCATTCTGCAAGTTTATTATTATCTTCTTGCATTTTGATACATTCTTCCTTTGTATTAACTACATCCCCAATTTGGTGTCGTCTGCAAATTTTGAAATTGTACTTTCAATTCCCGAGTCCAAATCATTAATGTAAATTGTGAACAGTGGTCCCAGTACCAATCCCTGTGGAACCTTCCCACCTTTTGCCAGCCTGAATAGCTACCCTTAACCCCTACTCTCTGTTTTCTGTTTTGTAGCCAGCTTGCTATCCATTCTACTACCTGTTTCCTGACTCCACATGCTCTGACCTTAGTCATGAGTCTACAATGCAGTACCTTATCAAAGGCCTTTTGAAAATCTAAATATATTACATCAACTCCATTACCCTTGTCTACTCTTTCTGTTACTTCTTCAAAGAATTCAATAAGGTTGGTCGAGCATGACTTTCCCTTCTGAAATCTGAGCTGACTACTCTTTATTAGATTTTCATTCTCTAGATGTTTTTCTATTACATCTTTGAGTAAAGATTCCATTACCTTTCCTACCACCAACATTAAGCTAACTGGACTACAGTTCCTTGGACTTGTTCTATCTCCCTTTTTAAATATAGGAATAACATTAGCTGTCCACCAGTCCTCTGGCACTATTTCCTTTTGTAACGAATTTTTATATATATGTAATAGTGCCTCTGCTGTCTCTTTCCTAACTTCTTTTAATATGCGCGGATGCAGTCCATGTGGACCGGGGGTTTTATTCTCTCTAAGTTTGATTAGTTTATCAATTACCTCCCTCCTTTATATCTTAAATGGCTTTATATCCTTTTTGATCTCTTCTAATGTCATGCCCACCTTGTTAGTCTCCCTGTAAATACTGAGGCAAAGTAACTATAAATATTTCTGCCATTTCACTGTCATTACCTGTGAGTTTATCATGTGCATTCCTTAGTGGCCCCATCTCTATCCTGATTTTTCTTTTGTTATTAATGTGTCTGTAGAATACTATTTCTTTTTATATTCCTTGATAATTTAATTTCGTAGTTCCTCTTTCCTAATTATTATTTTGACTTCTTTCCTAAACTTTGTATTCCCTTTTTTGTCACCTTTTTTTTTCTTTAGTTTCAATTTTACCCTTCTGTCTTTATTCATCCATGGTGTTTCATTATTGGCGAGTTTGTTCTTTTTTTTTAGAGGAATATATTTCTCCTGAACTCTCTTGATCACCATTTTAAATATTTCCCACTGCTGTTTCATTTGTCAATTTTTTTTTTCCCAGTTGACCTTCCCTAGTTCCATTCTCATCCCCTCAAAATTTCGTGACAGGGAAGGGGGAAAGTGGATGGGGAGAGGGGACCGCTTCAGCAGGATGAACCCCCCAATGAGTTGGAGTATGCTATTACCTGCCCAATATCTAGTTGATCCACGAGTTGAAAAGAAAACTCACACCACTGTATTTTGGCTACCCGTTATGTCACGTTCCCTTGTGATTTTCCTCCGCTGTGGAAGATGCTAGAATAAACACTTCACTAGACTGTGTCTTGGGCTATGAATCACCAAAAATATTTATTAAATAGTAAATGGATAACTGTACAGAAACATAGTATCATAGTATGGTACAGCACAGAAGGAGGCCATTCGACCCTTTGTACCTGTGCCGACTCTTTGAAAGAGCTATCCAATTAGTCCCACTCCCCTGATCTGTCCCCATAACCCTGTAAATTTTTTCCCTTCAAGTATTTATCCATTTCCTTTTGAAAGTTACTATTGAATCTGCTTCCACCACTCTTTCAGGCAGTGCTTTCCAGATCATCATAACTCTGCATAAAAAATATTTTTTCCTCATGTTGCCCAAATCAGCCCAATTTTTTTTTAAAATAAAAATAATTCTAATTTTTAGCTTTCTCTGGAGCCACTAGGACTAAAGAATTGTTTTACTAACAACTTGCATTTATATCATGCCTTTAACATAGAAAAACATCTCAAGGACTTTCACAGAAACGTAACTAGACAAAAATAGATGCCGAGCCAAAGAAGCAGCTATTAGGAGGGTGATTAATAGCTTTGTCAAAGTGGTGGATTTTAAAGAGAGTCTTAATGGAGGAGAGGAAGGTGGAGTATCTTCGGGAGGGAATCCCAGAGCTTAGGGTGGAAACAGCTGAAGGCACAGCCAGCAATGGTGGGACGAAAGGAATAGGAGATGCACAAGAGGCCAGAGCTGGAGGAACAGTGTTCTCGGAGGGTTTTAGGGTTAGAGAGGATTACAGAGATATGGTGGGGTGAAGCCATGAAGGTCGTATTAAGATGACAATTTTAAATTTGAGGTGTTGGGAAACTGGGAGCCAATGTAAGACAGCGAGCACAGGGATGATGGGTGAACGGGACTTGGTGCGGCATAGGATATGGGCAGCAGAGTTTTGAATGAGTTGAAGTTTATGGAGGGTGGAGAATGGGAGGCCTGCCAGGAGAACATTGGGATTGTCGAGTCCAGAGATGACAGAGGCATAGATGAGGGTTTCAGCAGCAGATGGGCTGAGGCAGGGTGGAGACAGGCGATGTTATGGATGTGAAAGTCTTTGTGATGAAGAGGATATGGGTTTAGAAGCTCAGCTTGGGGTCAAGTAAGACAGAGTTTGCGAACGGTGTGGTTCAACCTGAGACAGTGGCCAAGGAGGGTGCAGAGGTTGTGACGGACGAAAATGGTGGCTTCTGGCCTTCTGAAGGCATTCTCGGGACTCCTGGCTGGTCGCAGCTGCTGAGACCTTTTATGGGCATAAAGGGAGGTATTTCCCAGTGATGCCTGGGAACACCCCTACCCCCACCCATTATGTACCCTTGACATTGGGGATGGGCAGAAGATCGCCCATAGTCCCCCCTGACCGGACTTTAAAGGTCCGGTCTGACTAGGGCAGAACCGTTGGAGCTGAGTTCCAGGTGGAGATTTGGCAGATGCAATATAATATTGGAAAATGTGAGGTTATGCACTTTGGCAGGAAGAATCAGAGAGCAAGTTATTTTCTTAATGGCGAGAGACTGGAAAGTACTGCAGTACAAAGGGATCTGGGGGTCCTAGTGCAAGAAAATCAAAAAGTTGGTATGCAGGTGCAGCAGGTGATCAAGAAAGCCAACGGAATGTTGGCTTTTATTGCTAGGGGGATAGAATATAAAAACAAGGAGGTATTGCTGCAGTTATATAAGGTATTGGTGAGACCGCACCTGGAATACTGCATACAGTTTTGGTCTCCATACTTAAGAAAAGACATACTTGCTCTCGAGGCAGTACAAAGAAGGTTCACTCGGTTAATCCCGGGGATGAGGGGGCGGACATATGAGGAGAGGTTGAGTAGATTGGGACTCTACTCATTGGAGTTCAGAAGAATGAGAGGCGATCTTATTGAAACATATAAGATTGTGAAGGGTCTTGATCGGGTGGATGCAGTAAGGATGTTCCCAAAGATGGGTGAAACTAGAACTAGGGGGCATAATCTTAGAATAAGGGGCTGCTCTTTCAAAACTGAGATGAGGAGAAACTTCTTCACTCAGAGGGTGGTAGGTCTGTGGAATTTGCTGCCCCAGGAAGCTGTGGAAGCTACATCATTAGATAAATTTAAAACAGAAATAGACAGTTTCCTAGAAGTAAAGGGAATTAGGGGTTATGGGGAGCGGGCAGGAAATTGGACATGAAGCTGAGTTCGGATCGGTCAATGCCCTGTGGGTGGCGGAGAGGGCCCAGGGGCTATGTGGCCGGGTCCTGCTCCGACTTCTTGTGTTCTTTAGATTTGTGGTTGGGATCAGATCAGCCATGATCTTATTGAATGGCGGAGCAGGCTCGAGGGGCCGATTGGCCTACTCCTGCTCCAAGTTCTTATGTTCTTATGATATAACAATTCCCCCCCACACCCATCCCATCTACGCAGAAATGGGATTTACACCTTGTCCAGGCTCAGGAATGTTCAAAATTTGACCAGGACAAAAAAAATTAAATATGTATCTTGTAAACGCCAATAGAAATGTCAATCAAATATATTTTCATACAAACTCACAGGTTGCTTGTATTTGAATTGACCTGGCCCCTTCCTCAGATACTTGGTGCAGACAAATGTCTGCTCTGAGGCTGTGTATCAAAACAAGTTGAGCATTCAGTTCCTGTACAAACTAGTTTTAAACTAATCATTCTGAAATTGTTTGATAAATGATTACATTATTTTTGTGGATGCTCTTTGGGGTAGGGACCTATTCTGTTCAATAACTTGAAGGTGGTCCTTTTGTATTTAGTTTAGTAACATTCAATTTATTAATGAATATTGAACTTTGTGAATGAACTATTCAGGTCAGCTACTTCAGCTGATCAGCCAAAGGAGTACAAATGATAGTGAATCTGTTACTAAACCACACACCATCTGTGAAATGGGATTAGGCTGTTGGTGGATAGGAATATGCAGCTGCCATCGTCTGTGTTCGCCCACAGTTAAAACTGTGACCTTGGTGCAGTAGCTATTTTGCTTGAATTTTTAAAATATTTTTAATTACCAAATAGGTGGCATTAGCAAACTATTAGGAATTCCACCAGTAAGAATACCAATTGAGATGTTCTGCTTCCTGTAAGGTGATTTTCCCCCTCTGTATTGCATTTTTGCTGATAAATGTTTTGTTGTAGTTGGCAGGCTGAAAGCTCCGGCACAGAACACCAGCTTAATGATTTCAGAATCTGAACTTGACAGTGATGAAGGGATCTTCACCTGGCCAGACAGAGAGAAAGGGAAGTTACTGCGAAACCAGAATGGATCAATCCACAATGGCCAATTAGTTCAAAAAACTAACAAACAAAGAGAAGAAATCCTATAACTGGAATCTAGGTCCAGACTTGTAAAAACTGTAGATCTAGGGTAGAAACTGTGTCCCAGTAGTACACTATCTCTGCTCAATAAAACAAAGATTGATCTGAAGCAATAGTGACTGCTGTGCTGCATGCAGAGAGAGTATGCAATCCCTGTGAAATGAGTCAGTTCAGTATTCTAATGCTTAAACTGATGTACTTATGTGAGTTTAACAGAACTGGTTTCTCACTTGAAGGCCAGAAAAAGACTCAGGAGAGATGCAAACTGGCCAAAAAAACTTTTTAAAATAAAGTTGCCGCCTGTAGTGCATTCATTAATTTCTAAAGCTGAAGCATCGAGTGCAGCCTGTCTTACACCATTATGGTTTCGATGTCCTGTGTTTCCAATGAGACACCCACTGGAAATCTATTGTATTGCAGCTTTAAAAATATCCCAAGAAACCAAAAATGTGATGGAGAACACACTGGATGTCCCATGGACTTTAATCATCACCTGGGGTTTGGATATGATTGTTTCCCTCAGGTCAGCAACTTTATAAATGTGCTGAAATCCATGGAAAATTGACTACTGTGATACTAAGCACTGTCCTGTAATTCTGGAATTTTTGCAATGAACTTTTACCTTTCTCCTGTCGAAGAATTGTCATGCAGGCGAACACAAAGGGATTTGTTGTCTTCACCTGTAGCTGTTTAGAGTTTGAGTTCACTCCTGTGCTGAAATATTGCATATCTGGCAATGACCCTCAGTCATTCTCACTACTGATTTTTTTTTTGGTGTTAATATTGGGAATGTGTTGGTTTAAAAACCTTTTTAGTGTGAAGTATTAACAGGGTGTTTTTAATTTATTCTTTGATGGGAAGGAACTGCTTTGCAATGTTATTGCCTTCCGATGAATGTAGGTCTATTTGCTGCTGGTTTGTTTTTCCTTTATTAAAACCTATGTCTTCCTTTTTAATATACTGGCACCTGACTTCACATCTTGACACTGGTGAACGATCCAATTGGTGACAACTTAATATGATGGATTAATAATGTAATGAGCAAGGCGTTAGTTTCCCCCCACCTCGTGCCTTCCAGTAATAGAGATAACATTTTAACGGTCTTTGAAATGTATCTGTTGTACATCAGCAAAACAAAATGCTGTGATACTGATTAAATAAAAAATAATGTTTTAAAGGAGCTATGTACCTTAATTTAAAATGGCAAAAATTTAGGCAATTTGATATCTGGATCAGTTCTGGGTAATGTGTTTAAAAACAAAAAAACTGTTCCTGTCATTAAAAAAAAATAATTTTGTCGATCTAATCTCTCCTTAACATTGGCAGGACTGCACCATTAGATAAGGACTACAAGTAGTCAAGTTCTCTCATCATGCAATTAATATGGTGCTGTATTAACTTTTTTAAGATATGACATAAACTTGTTGAAAAATGTATCCTGTTGCTGGGTAGTGCTGTAAGTAAACATTCTAGCAATTCTTTCATGTAAAAGGTGAAGCATTTTCACACTAAAAAGATTCCTGTAACAATAATGATGTAAACTGGATTGTTAATTATAGTAACATGAGTGATATGCTTTCTAGAAGAGTAATCCAAACCAAATTCAGAGTGTGGTGTGATCGGTCTGAGCCATATTGGGCATATTTGCAGATTTTTCAAAACTTTCCCAGTTTGGAGCATCTATTCCCTGAGCTGCTCTATTTGGTTAAAAAGACACAGTATGGGTCCTTAGTGAGTAAATGTATCAGGTTATATGCTACTGAACCACACATCCAACAAGATCCTAAGTTTTCGGTGTGTGCTGCTGGAAAGCACATGCGTATTGATAAGATTGAACTTAGTGGTGATGCCTCTAACTGTCGTGTAGCTGCTCACACATAACAAATGGCTACTCGAGAAATATACCAAAAGCCGGCTGGTACCAATGGAATTGAACCGCAACATGATTCATTGACTTCAGGAGGCAATTCATGCTCAGAGGCACTGGGAAGAGAGAAGTTCAATGGACGAGTCACCCCAAACTGCTGTTGTCTACCTCTGTGGTTGTGGAGTGCAATTGGATAAGGCCTGGGAACAAATATCTAGGAAGGAAGGAACTTTCTTGACCTCAGGATGTCCCAAAGCACTTCACAGTCATTGAAATACTTCTCAAGTGCAGTCACTATTGTAATGGAGGAAACACTGCAGCCAATTTGCACATAGTAAGGTCCCACAAGCAGCAATGAGATAAATGACCAGATAATTTTTTTTTGAAGTGATATTGGCTATGGGATAATTGTTGGGCACTGGGACAACTTCCAGCTCGTTTTTGAATAATGCAATGGGATCTTTTACACCACTTGAGAGGGTAGAGGAGGCCTTGGTTTAATACCTCATCCAAACAATGGCACCTCCGACAGTGCAGCACTCCCTTAGTACTGTACTGAAGTGGAAGCATGGATTACATGTTCAAGTCTCTGGAGAGGGGCTTGAACCCATGACCTGCTGACTCCGAGGCAAGAGGGCCACCACTGCGCCAAGGCTGGCAGCACAAATATCCAGTTGTTTCTTTTGGCCAGAGAAGTTATGTGGGAGGAAAGGAACAGATGAAAATGTTTTTTTTAAAAAATGAGGACTCCAATTTAGCGCATTATGCCTGAGGAAAATGTGTAAAATGTCTAAACTAATGTGGTCTATATGATATATATCATTTACCTGATTGCTTAAATGTAGTGCTGCACGGCAATCCATGATTCTTTTTGCTCATGCTCTGCCAAGTTACTAGAAACAGCTTTTCTCCATGTTGGATTTGTAGAGGAGGAA
Source organism: Heptranchias perlo (assembly GCF_035084215.1). Taxonomy (NCBI): domain Eukaryota; kingdom Metazoa; phylum Chordata; class Chondrichthyes; order Hexanchiformes; family Hexanchidae; genus Heptranchias; species Heptranchias perlo. The sequence goes on from NC_090350.1 coordinate 24,201,438, forward strand.
AAGGGATTTGAATTGACTGACAGATTGACATTGCATCATCTCATCCTTCTAAGAAACACACCTCTTGATTAAGCCACAGAGTAACACAAACATGAATTGCAGAAGAGACTTCAGTCCATTTGTCCACCTTCCAGCAGATGCAGGATATTTGAACAATTTTTTTATAGCTCTGTATCCTTTTACAGTAAACGTGCAGCAATTGGTCATATGAATATATTTGGGTATTTTGTGAAAATTCACATGTAAATATGATTTGAAATAAAGCCTTTTAATATCCATGTTCCACTTGGTGAGGTGTAAGGTGATCATGAGGTATTCTTAAACATATTGCTTCTGAACCCAGGTACATGCAAGTAAAGTAAACACGCTTTCAAACGGTTATACTTGGAGACTAACCAGTTCATGTCATAAAGCTAGCTAACTACTGAATGACCTTTACAAGGTGCAAAAATTAAGTAAATTTACACAGTTGTAGTGAATGACAACAATTGTATCGTTCACCTTTGCTTGTATAGCATACATTATATTGGAGAGTTGCACTAAGCACCAACGTTTGTTAATGTGGAGACTTTTGACTGAGATCAGTTTACTTTGTGAAGCAGGAGTAGTCCTTTCAAAGGTATCTGGATGGTTTCTGGGAATAAGCAACCAATCAGTTGAAGTAAGGATTTAAAAAGTAGCAAACTGCCAAATGTTTAAATTTTGTCAATGTCTAAAGTTTATTTTCCAAAAAAACTAAACATTTGTTTTATGTTTTAAATAGTAGGTTAGCTCCTTCGTTATGTTTACTGGACAGGTATGCAGAAGGTCTGATTAATGTGAACCTGGAAGTTACACTTTGTTGTGGGGAAATAACAGTGGAATAAGGATTGTATTTTCCACTAATGACATCACAATGCGGCTTCATTTGATATGTTTTTTTCCCCAGAGTTTTTATTAGGAATTATTCACTCAAATTATTTTCTTCAGTTGAATATGTCCTGACCAGCCATGACGCAATAAATATCTCCTCTTTTCATCCATCCATGAGTTATCTAATCAACCTCACTTGTGGATTTATTGAGCATGTATCATTGATAGCTGTGATGTATCCCCATGGAAATTTATCTTTGCCAATTTTCTTGCCTGTGTTTATTCTAAAAATATAGAGGTGCATAAATACTAAATTATATCTAGGTAACAGTACTCCATTCCCTAGTGAATTTGGATAGTCTATGCAAAATTTACAAATTATACACTGCATTATTTGCTCTTAAGAATGAGGAAATAAACTTGAACAAATGCTATTCTAGAGGTGTTTCGTCAAAACCGATATGTATAGGTTCGTGCTCGTAAAGGGGTTAATCATTTTAACAGCTTTTGATTAATGCACTGTTAATTACAAAAAAAAACACCTGTCCGGATGGAGTTCAGTGAAAATCTAGGTTTGATATCTGCGTTTAACCGAACTAGAACAGTTCTGTAGAACAGGGCCACAACTTTTTTTTAGGGCCTGGCTTGGATTTGATGGGATGTTTCACTCGATTAAAAGGGTGCTATGTAATACAAATTATTTATCTACTGTGGTATGCTTTTGAAAAGAAGCCCATTGGCTGTCTAAAATGTATTTTTGGACAACAAAATCTCTTGTTATTGTTGTATGCATACAAGAAAAGTTTAAAATGTGTTGCCAACCTAAAAGCACAGTTTAAAAATAACAAATACGAATAGATGGGTGGTCAACGTCATTTTTAAACCCTTTCCCTGCAAAGATTGTTGGCCTGTCCGATTTGAAAAAAACGCTGAATAGAAGTTAAATTGAGAATTAGCAGTCGAAACATTTTTGATCAGTAGCAGTCTTTGAGACAAGATGGACACTGGTACAACATTATAGGAAATGGAAATGAAGGATTGGGAATGGATATGAAATTGGGTTTTCATGTGTAATGTGAAATTTGCTCCTAACGTGACTCTTTTATTCAATCTGCCTCAAACAATTTTTTTAAAATATAGCCATTTTGACATCAACTTGTGGCTACCAGGCGTTTTGCAACTTGATGTAAAACTTGTTTTAAAATGTACTAATTTATGTCTGTAACTGCATTTAAAAAAAAAGACTATTGGTCTGTGTACTGTCATCTGGATAAAATCTAGTATGCACTGCTTTGAAAGTCCCTTATCTATCAATAAATGAGCCATTCAATTTTCAGTGTTTTTTTGTACTAAAAATATTTTTATCTTCTATCTGTCCATAGGAGGCACTTACAGAATTTAAATAACCTTACATCACACATGGTCCAAGTTCGTATGATGTGCAAATTTATCTGTAGTGTTTTGTATCCTACCTTTACCATTTTTGAATACTTGGTTTTCTTATTTTGTTCTCTTAAGGTGAGGTTCTGTGGAATGAGACATTCAGGATTGATTTCTTCTACTTACCATGGGTAAATTGGAAAGAAATGAATGGAAAAATCCAAAATGATGTCCCATACCTTTTACAGATATTACCAAACAGAACCCTTTGGACAGTGCCAGATGGGTACTGTTTTTCCCATTATTATCCTCAATTACATTCACAAGGAATTAGATGAGAGAAAACAGAATTTTGTAAAGTCTCCAAAGGAGGAGCATTCTCTGTTTAGTGCCATCATCTCAAAGTTGCAACATCATCTGCCAGTAATTCTCATTGGATTGACATAATGTATAGTATCCGGATCGTGTCAATCCCTGTTTCCCAACCTTGCTAGGTTCAATTATCCCAAACTAGGATTGGTAAGTCTTTGATTTGTCCAGATGGGAAGTCCAGACAATGACTTGTCCCATATCTACTTTCAACGTTTCTTCAGTACTCCTCATCATATACTAGTTATCCTGGGCAAGCTGTGTATTAATCGATAAGTTCGCTAAGGAAAATAATAAGGGTAGTTCAAGTTTCAATGCAGATTACATGTGTTTATTAAGCAGGCTGCAGTAAAGATTGGTGTTTACAGTACCACAAGCAATGTTAGTTCTGTACAAGCAGCTATACTGACACACTTAGTTTTGATTCTCGGGGATGGTTCTGCACGCATTATGCATCTTCATTTGACACAAAGGAGATTTTAGCTAGACAGGTTGAGGAAATGCAGGAAAGGCAACCTACAAAGGTTATTTTAGGTCTCAATCCTAAAAGGCCAATCAAAAATAAAATAGTACCCTGGCAAGCAAAGAAAAATTTTGTGGCTGAATAATATACCTTCGGAAGACTACCTTAGGAATACCTTTTCATGTCCAGTATTGTGAAGAAAAATTAGTCCATTGCTTAAATCCTTAGTGATGAATATGTTGTAAAAATAGGTGCCTTCCCTTTGAATTTATGACATTAGCTAATACGAAAAGCAACCAGTCTGGTGGATTTACTGTCAGATGGGTTGAATGAATAGCATAACCCAGTCACTACTTATCTCTGCCATGCTGAGCTTCCTGTTGACTCCCTGGATACATACACCCTGTGGTATGGTCCCATGTATGATCCTTAGTTTGTGCTAGGTTAGCTGAACTCAGATCAAGGATGGGCATACTAAAACTATCATTCCCTGGATGAGAGGGGGAAAAAAAATCAGCCAGGGTTTCCATTCCTAACTTTTATTGAGTGACCCTTGCTAGAATGTGTGTAAGGATGTCATGAAGACCGGTTTGAACTCAAGTAGTTGACTAGCCTGCTAATAGTTCACAGATGAATAGCAGCCATTTGAGCAAGATACCACAGGGCTGACCGCACTTGTGGAACCAAGCATGCAAGAGTCACTGTCTTAAGAGGAGTAGTAGTAAAGGGAGAAAAACGTGGAGAAGTAAAGGAAGAAAAATCTTTGCCTTGTCTGGTGTGAAGACACAGGAGTTCTTAACCCATGTTCACAATATCTGCATAAAGTTTATCTGGTTGAACAGGATGCAGATCGACTTTTCAGTTTGTGTAAATCCAAATTGGATTGTTGAGTTCACATTGTGGACATGGGAAAAACTGAATTGCTATGAAGTCATTCCTTAGAAATATCATCAATTCAATATATATCAATGACTGAGATGAAGGAACAGAGTGTCTTGTGGCCAAATTTGCTGATGATAAAAAGATAGGTGGTAAAGCAAGTTGTGATGAGGACACAAAGTGTCTGCAAAGGGATATTGACAGGTTAAGTGAATGGGCAAAAAATTGGCAGATGGCATATAATGTGGAGAAATGTGAAATCATCCACTTTGGGAGGAAAAATAATAAAGCAAAATATTATTTGAATGGAGAAATACTACAAAATGCTGCGGTACAGAGGGATTTGGTTGTCCTTGTACGTGAAACACAAAGTCAACATACAGGTGCAGCAGGTAATCCGGAAGGCAAACGGAATATTGGCCTTTATTTCTAGGGGGATGGAGTATAAAAACAGGGAAGTCATGCTACAACTGTACACTGTGCTGGTGAGACCACACCTGGAGTACTGCATACAGTTCTGGTGCCCTTATTTAAGGAAGGATATACTTGCATTGGAGGCAGTTCAGAGAAGGTTCATTAAGTTGATTCCAGGAATGGAAGGGTTGTCTTATGAAGAAAGATTGAACAGGTTGGGTCTATACTCATTGGAGTTTAGAAGAATGAGAGGAGACCTTATTGAAACATACAAGATTCTGAGGAGACTCAATAGGGTAGATGCTGAGAGGATGTTACCCCTCATGGGGGAATCTGAAACTAGGGGGCATAGTCTCGGACTAGTTGCCCATTTAAGACGGAAATTAGGAGGAATTTCTTCTCCCAGTGGGTCTTGAATCTTTGGAATTCTTTACCCCAAAAAGCTGTGGAGGCTGAGTTAGACAAATTTTTGATCACCAAGGGAGTCAAAGGATATGGGGAAAAGGCGGGAAAGTGGAGTTGAGGTAAAAAAATCAGATCAGCCATGATCTCATTAAATGGAGGAGCAGGCTTGAGGGGCTGAATGGCCTACTCCTGCTCCTATCTCTTGTGGTCTAATAAACCATATACATCCTATACAACCAAAACTTTAGATAAGCTTGTCACCAAAAGATTATCTGGTCAACAAACTATTCTACATTACTACCAGATAACTGATAAAGATCATGTTGAGGACCATTCTGCACGAGAAGCAGCTGCTAAATGGCTATAGTTTTAACTATTAGGGAACATCTGGAAGCCAGTTAGGATAATTATTGCACTTAAGACTTTTGCTACCAAAAGAGACCTGCAGCTTTGAAGGCCTTTGCTTTGCTTCCTAGACCAACAGGCCTCACTTATTTTGGGAAATTTACCCATGATACATAGTTAAAGGAGGAATCGGGTAGATTACTTAACTTAATTTTTTGGGGACCAATTTATTCCTCCCCCCCCACCCCCTTCCTGACAGCACGGAGCTGCTGAATCGTAGTGGTATAGTTCTATGGGCACCTGCAGGACTCCAATACATCACCTACGTTGTCATTCTTCATGTGTGAGCCAAGACAATGAGTATGAATGGGAAATTTGACGATGGAGAGTATCAGAGCTGAAACTAACCCTGTGCTCACCAGGTTTCTGCATAGATACACTTTCCAGCAAGGCTCACTGGGTACTAATTGGGATTGGGGTCCCTACTTAATTTTTCTCCTCCCTAGTCCATGGGCACTGAGGCTAATTATAGCACCCCAACTGCTGCCCTGGCTGAGACCAGGAACTGGGACTATTTTGGTGTGTACAGCCTACACACCAAGCCATCAGGGAAGCTGATTATTCAGGAAAGACGTTCTACTTTTCGCTGAATAAAGGTACTGCCCACCTACAAAATTCCTAATCCTATTCCACTCTGCATTTTGGTCCTGAGTTAGCTGCATTCCTTAGTTTGGGCTTTACCTTATACTTGCCTTGTTATTGATATTAAACAAAATTTTTAAATCTGTCCGTGGAAGTAATTACAAAAGAATAAAAAAAAATCTAATTTTAATTATTACTTTATCATTTAAAGAGAGAATGGTTGCTGTTTTGTGAAAGGAGGGAAAATACAATCATTGTATCATTTACAATTACATTTTATTAATGCAATTTACATTATTGTGTTATGCCTACATTTAAGAGTTTGCCATGTAAAATTTAAACAGCAATGCCTCACTACCGATTTGTTTTTATAATTGCTATTTATTCCCTCCCAGTAGTTCCCTCCTCAAAGAAGGGAAAAATCTATGGTTGAATCACTTTCTTGCATACTTCCTAGTTGGTAAAACCAGGCTATTACCACATCCTTTTAGGTCTGGGCTATGGTGATGGAAACACTCAAAGGCTGATACATTCTGCTCCTGATAATTTGAAGTTTTTTGCAGCAAAAATTTCAATTAAGCAATGTAAATAATACAGCAAAGTGGAAATTATGTCCTAAAAAAAACTGAGTTATCAAATAATTTGAATTAAGAGACTTTGAATTAAGAAGAGTCAACTCTCTCATAAAATCCTTACTCTTAACAGCTCCAATATCTATGACAATTTTTCTTTATGACATGATTAACTCGTTTTCATGGTCAGTTACTGAACTAGTCAGATAACGAGTAATCGCATGTGTGTGATTTATACTCCTGAATGATATCTCAGTGAAGGAGTGGTCCCTGGACTTTGTGTCTGTTATCAGAAAAAAACCTTAAACAGCATTTTCCAAGCTCAGGCCAGAATTGCGCAGTTCCAACACTGATTGCTCATTGAGCATATTACAATCTGAGTAATTGAGTTGGAAGTTGTGCAGATGCAGTGGACATTCAGCTAATCAAAGACCGTGTGATCGGAATTAAGCATCTTAATTCCCAATTGCTGCCATTTCATGAATACAGCCCATTGATTTTTTTTAAGAATAGATTTGAAGGTAGAATCTGTGCGCAGGTTAAGAAAAGACTACTTTGTTGTGAGTCAGTGAGATGGCTTCTGTGTATATAGAATCGTAAGTGTTACTAATTATCCAGCATGTTTTTATTTGAGTCAACACAGCTTGTACTAAATTTTGCTTAAATGGGGTGAGCAATCTATTGAGATGTGAATTGTGCTATTTAAAGAGACTCACTATCAGTAATTAATATCTTTTCATCTGGCATTTTGATTTTTTTTCAGTGTTATATATTTACACCTAAGCAATATGTGCATATACCATCTGGGATACTTGCTTGGAATGGTTACCAAGGGAACTGCATTACTATTCTCAATATTAATAAAACTTGCTGAAATCCCATTATAAAAGATCACCTCTTGACGTTAATGTATTTTCTTGATATTATAGGGCTCAGTTACTCTTCCATGCCAATTCCCTGATGCTATCATCATTTCCCATTTAGAGAAAATGTATTTTAAAAAACAAATAGAAAAATCATTTTTAAAATTCATATCTTTTAACATGTTTTATTTTTAAAAGGGGTAAAAGAACAGAAATCCACAATATTAATAGTAACAAAGATTCCATTTCAAGATTTAAAAAAAATAAATTCTGGTAAAGATTTTAAAATATAATACATCGAAGGCAGAGGTCAGATGTGAACATTCTGTATCTCTACCCCACCCAGTCTACTCATTTTTAGTCTGAACTGCTGCTATTGAGCTCATGTGGAAGACAATCAAAAAGTGCCTGCGGACGAGCAAATCGGCTAATGGGACAGCCAGGTTGTGCACAGGTGCGAAGTACATTTGTGTGTACTGTGTAGTCACAAGTTCTGCCTACCAGACATAAATAAATAGTGAGGTGTGGATTATATTGCTGATGAATATTTTCCACTGCTTCCCACCCATTTATCAGATTTGGCACAGCCCAATAAACAGGTTAAAAAAAACGAATGTCACCATTAAATTACTGGGAAAAAATTACCTGTACTAGAGACAAATATGAAAGTTTAGCAAACATATATAAAATGTAATCGTCCTTGCTCTTTAGTTTCCTAATTATTTACAGGAAACTGTTGCTATAGTGAGGAGTGTACAAATCCATTTTGCTAGAGGCCATTAAGCTAAAAGAGAGACACAAATGCTGAATTTATCTGACATCGCTGTTGCTGCTGACTGCCCTGACTCATTGGGAGCATCACAACGTAAATGAGGTGGTTTCAATATAAACGTTGCCATCAGGGACAGAGACTGCCATCCTATTTGATGCCAGAAGGCCTCGCAGCACAGCCCATCTGTACAAGCCAGTAATGGGGTTCTGCACCTCCATGTACCTTCACCAGTCTTTGAATAAGGTGTGGTGGTCAGAAAGTAAATCATGACTCGTAACTGAAATAACCACATATCCTCAAGCTTCGCACATGCAATTGTTTCTCTATCGGGCCAGGGCCGTGGAATCTGCCCTGGAATTTGACTCAGGTGGATTCCAAAGCCCCAGACGGTTTGCACTATTACCAAACTGATTCTTGAAGCAATATAAATATATCGCTAAAGAAAGTCGATCTGAAGTACATGGGTGCACAATCGTTCCAAATCACAGGAACATAATGGCATATTTACAGTTCTCTTAAAATGCACAGTTGAAATTGCCGTATGGAAAACAATTTAGATAATATCACAAGACAGTAAAATAAGTAGATAATGCAAGTAAACAAAGTTTTAAATTAATCCTGTCAAAAGTTTGTGGTTACCAGACTCTGCTTTTGCAGTCTCACTTACAGCAACAGTGTATATGCTGATGAAACTTTCATATTTGACTCCAGCACAGGTAACTTTTTCCAATGATTTAATGACATTCATTTTCTTTTTACCTGTTTATTGGGCTGTGCCAAATCTGATAAATGGGTGGGAAGCAGTGGAAAATATTCATCTGAATATAATCCACACCTCACTTTCGATTTATGTCTAGTAATTTGCGCAGCTCTACTGCAGGGGGAGTACTTTTGTTGAAAATGGCTTGCCTCCTTATGTCTCCATGCTACCATTGTCCTGACTGCTGACTGCAAAAATAAGGCTTGCCCCTAAAAAAAATGCCAAAAAGGAAACAGTCTCTCATACAGTAGCATCTTCTTTTAGTGCTAAAGACCTATTTAAGACCATTTTCACTTCAGTTCCAACTTCCTGTCCAAGTAGATTCTAGATAATGCCAATACTGCAGCTGTGCAGAGTGCTTGTGGACTCAATAGCAGCAGTGTTTAATTTCCAGTGCATTACATAGAACAAAATGATAGAAGGAAAATGAAGGTATCGCTAATGCCTAATTTCTTGTTGGTATCAGATTGAAAGCACAGCCTATTTACTAAATTTGCATTTTAGTTACAATATCTGATGCTATTAGCAGTACAATTCCTGCAATAATGTAACCTCTTACAGAACTGTCCATTGAAAAAGAGAAATGAATGATATGAACAACCCTGTTCTGGAAGCCCAAAATTGTGAAATCATTCCCATATAGTATTGGCTTCCGATACATGCACTGGGCTCCCTATTATTAATTTAGAAATGTTATGTCCTTAGACATAATGGGCTTTGAAACATTAAATTCCTTTCAAAAATGGTAGAAAAATAGAAATTAGACAAAGAAACTATCTCCTATCTATCACCAAGTCCACCTAATTCCATCTCTGTAATATTGCTTGTCGCTATCAATACCTCTCCTCTACCTCTGATGAAACTGTCATCCACAACTTCTTAAGTCTCAGCTTTTCCAATTTTCTTTACACTCCATTCCTAAGCTTCACCCTACACAATTTTCAACTCACCCAGAACGCCACTCCCACATTCTATTCCATACTAAGTCCTGCTTTGCTGACCGCCATTGGATCTCAAACACAGTGATTTCAAGGGGCATGATTTTAATAGTGAAAAACGGGTGGGCTGGGGGTAGGGGGCATTCAAAATTGCAACCATCAGATCCGCCTCCAACCTACCCATTTCCGGCTTTCACCAGGGGTGGGGGGGTGGGGGGGGAGGGGGGGTGGGGACAAGGGACGGACGACCAACCCGCTCCCAGGAGGTAGGTTGGGCCTCCATATTCCCACAGTTTCAGATTTCAACCCCGGGGGGCCGGGATTCCCGGGCCTTCTCTTTCACACCTCGTGAACGGAGGCGAGAAGGTCCAAGACTAACAGGTAAGTGCCTTTCTGGCACAGCTTGTGGGCCCAACAAGCCTTCCTGCAGCGAACCCCCAATGATCGCAGCCCCCCCATCCATCCCTGATTCCACCCCCCAAACGATCGTGGATCCCCGAACCCGATTTCCCCCCCCCCCAAATGATCGCGAATCCCCACAAGGACCCCGATCCCAACAGCTGTCCTGTGGCTGACCCCCGATCCCTCCCCGCATGACTGACGACCTCCATGCCAACCTATGCCCCCCCATGTCCCCCACGCTCCCCCCCCATGTCCCCCACGCTTCCCCCCCACCGCCATGTCCCCCACGCTTCCCCCCCCCCCCCCCCCGCCATGTCCCCCACGCTTTTCCCCCCCCCCCCCCCATGTCCCCCACGCTTCCGCCCCCCCCCCTCCCAATCCATACAAGCAAGACTTATCTGAACACGTCCTCTCCCTGGCTGCTCGCCCGTCCGACTGAGACCAGCCTGTCAATCAGGTCGGTCAGTTGGAAGGCAAACCAACAAAAAAAAACATCCTTATGTCAAAATCGTAAGGACGTCCAGGAAACCCGTACTTCCGGGTTCCCATCCGCAATTTGATCCCCCCCCCGCCACCGCCCCCTCCCTGGCTCAGGGTTAAAATCATGCCCAAGGTGTCTGTCCTCAATAATGAATCCAATAAATGGCCTTGACCCAACTCACCTCAATCTCTCCCTACCTTCCGGCCTGCATTGTGCACTCTTCCAACTCGATATCACTCCCTCCTCTCCACTCCATTGTTGCTGGTAGATTCTGTAGCCGTTCCAAGCTGGCACTTTGAAATTCTCTGCCCAAACCATTCTATTTTGCATAATCTCTCCCAGCCTCCTCAAAAACTATTACTTTTACTATGCTATCAGTCACCTTCTCTAACTCCTGCTTTCAGCCCCCACTTTTTGACATTTAAATATGTTAAAGGCACTATACAAATTTTTGTCCACAGGGACAATTTTCTGACTTTGCACTACCACCATGGAACCTTGCCTGCTCGAAGTGCATGTTGCAAATCTGAGCAGGCACTGCCATGATGTTTTGACTTTATTATGTGTAGCACATGCCCAAAGCTGCATTATGCACTCTTGGTGCTCGAGATAGGACTCCCCACCAGCAGCACAAAGTCAGAAAATTAATCTTTGATGTCTATTCCCTGCTCGTTCTTTTCTTCCTGCTTTTTTCACATTGCTTTCTGTTATCCCTGTCTCTTTTTTCCCATTTTCACTCTGTATTCCTTTTAGTCTTTTTAAATTACATTTTGTATATTTGTTTACTTTGTTTTTTTTAAAAATTGTTTCTTAACTTTTCCTTATCTCCATTGTTAGTTTTCCCCCCCACCCCCACCCCCTTCAGGAGTTATTTTCTTCAAGCATGTACGAGGCAAGAAAACCAAGAGATAAATTACACAGGAGAGACAGAAAGTAACCATGGAACAGACGGTGAAGGAATGGAGGCATGGGGAGAAGCTGCAGAGAAGATATCAGCTTGTAGACGATCGAGAAGAATTACACGAGACAGGGTCTTTACCAAGGAAGAAGATGCTGCCAGAGTCTCAGTAAAGGAAGATGTAGTTGAGATACTAGATGGGCTAAAAATTGATAGAGGAGATACTAGAAAGGCTGGCTGTACTTAAAGTAGATAAGTCACCTGGTCTGGATGGGATGCTGAGGGAAGTAAGGGTGGAAATTGCAGAGGTACTGGCCATAATCTTCCAAATATCCTTAGATATGGGGGTGGTACCAGAGGACTGGAGAATTGCAAATATTATACCCTTGTTCAAAAAGGGTGTGAGGATAAATCCAGCCACTGCAGGCCGGTCAGTTTAACCTCAGTGGTGGGAAAACTTTTAGAAACAATAATCACAAATCATTGAAGATGGCAGGGCAGGGTGAGAAAGTGGTTAAGAAAGCATATTGGATCCTGGGCTTTATAAGCAGAGGCATAGAGTACAAAAGCAAGGAAATCATGCTGAGCCTTTATAAAATACTGGTTCAGCCACAATTGGAGTATCGTGTCCAATTCTGGGCTGGGGTTGTTCTCCTTGGATCAGAGAAGGTTGAGAGGAGATTTGATGGAGGTATTCAAAATCATGAAGGGTCTAGACAGAGTAGATAAAGAGAAACTGTTATCAGTGGCAGAAGGGCCAAGAACCAGAGGACAGAGATTTAAGGTGATTGGCAAAAGAACCAAAGGTGACATCAGGAAAAACTTTTTTACACAGTGAGTGGTTAGGATCTGGAATGCTTTGCCTGAGGGCGTGGTGGAGGCAGATTCAATCATGGCTTTCAAAAGGGAACTGGATAAGTACTTGAAAGGAAAAAAATTGCAGGGCTATGGGGATAGGGTGGGGGAGTGGGACTAGCTGGATTACTATTACATGCTGTAACCTTTCTATGATTCTAGGAGCTGCAGTTTTTAAGGAATTATTTATCATTTGATCACTTACTTCAGATTTTAATAAAAGCCCAGTGTTAAAGAGAAACTTAAGAGCAAAAAGTGGATCTGTAGTCACCCTGGTATCAGTTCCTTCAAGTTGGATGAACTGCAACAAAATGCCAAACCTAAGTATCTGCATTTGTATCCAGCCCTGATTAACAGAGAAGGATCTAATTGAGGTTTTCAACATTCTGAAAGATTTAGAGAAAGTACCTAGTCAACGATTGTTTCCACTGATTGATAAATTGGTAACCAGAGGCATAGTTTCAGAATTATCATTAGAATGACAAAAAGTATAAATTAGAGGACATTTTTTCCACACATTTTTCTGGTGTACCACAAGTGGCTATTGTGGAAGAGAAATAACATAATCTAAAAGACAATTGAATAAGTATTTGAAAATTAGTATATAAAGGGATATGGGGGCAAGGCAGGGAAATAGGATTAGGCAGCTCCAGTTGAAGAGCTAGCATCAGGATAAATGTGATGGACTGAAAGGCCTTGTTCTGTGATCTTTCAATTCATAATTTATTGTTCTTGTATTATATCTTGTTTCATCACTTCAACTCTCTACTGTAAACATAATAAAAACAAAAGCGTACCTTTGACTTTCAGACCCTGTGCACACAACGGAGGAAGTAGGAGCCTCTGCAGTTTATCAGCAGTAGTTTATTCATCGAATACATTAAAAAAACAGTTTTAACTGATGCTTAGTATTATTCGTTGTATGTCAAGCACCTTGGGACAGCTTGAGAATGTGATGAAGCATTATATAAATACAAGTTCCTCCTTTATTAAATTAACTCCTTTCATGACAGATAACCAATGAAATCACAGTTGGGTACACTTTCCTTTTATTGAACAGTAATGCTGCCTGCTTTATCCTCACACCTACTTTTTTTGCTAAAATTGACAAATAGAATAAAATATAGTTTAGCTTATGTTTTATTAGGGTAGAAGGCCAATGCAGCTAGGAAACGAAACTCTCGAGCTGTTAGGGTTGATTTATCTCTCCAAGCTTGTCTTAAAGTAACGAAAACCAAGCTCAAATAACAAACAGAGCCCACCACCTCACGCACGAATCTCCAGTATAGAGTCTTACAAGCACTCCCACAAGGTTTCAGCTATCAGAATCAGGAGTTTATTAACCTCTCAACACTTTGGTCCTAGTGACATTGTGTGTTGACCAGAGGTGTACTGTCACCTTTTGACCTTTTTTAAGTTACCTTGAGGCAAACAAATCCATTTAAAGCAAGGGCACTTTGTAATGATAACAAATGTTCTAGGAAATAGTCAGTTAAACATTGTAATTAATGATAAAACTCAAGCAATATTGTCTAACAATTAAATGTTAGATTCATTAGCAAAAAAACCCAAAAATTGTAGCGATTACTCACAGCAGAATTTTAATCAACTCCAATTCCACAGAGATGGTGCAAACAAATGATTTTTCCCCAAACTAACAGGAGCTGGGCAAGCTTCCCCGCCCCACTACTTTAAGAAAATATTTACCAATTCATGACTCCAAGGTCTGAGTGTCCATTTTGAAGCCTTAATATTTCTACACCAGGTTGTATGTTAATCCTGTCCATCAGCTTCGTATTCAGGGTGGCCAGAGCTCTGAGCTAGTACCAGTACCTGAGCCACTTCAGTATACATGCTGCTCTGATCGATCTTGTATCATTTTGTTATATTTCTACCTCTTTAGTTCTTTCTTGAAGTTTTATAAGAACATAAAGTTTGGAGCTTCAAAAGACCATTTGGTCCATTAAGTCCACTCCATTTGGAGTTCATGTTTAATTATTTTGTTGTGGATTTCCCTCCCACACCATCACCTGCTGATTCCCTACTAAAAGGAACATTGCCTCTGAATTTCTACAATGGCTGTCCCGATTTTCAGCTGTTTACATTGTGTCTCGGGGTGGGGGTTCTGTCGATCTCTCACTGAAGTTACGGCAGGAGATCAGGACAACACCTGTGAAAATTCAGGGCCACTTTTTTCATGGAAAAAGTGTTTGGGAAACATTGGGGAAGGGAGAAACCAGAAATGCAGAATTTTTCTTATAATGTCATAAGAAAGTAATGCTTTTCAAATCATTTTGTCTCATGGTATCATTTGTAAATAAATGTTAAATTGATTGCAAAACGTTTTTTCATGAAGACAGGGCCCCTTTAAGTGAATGTGTTTGTTAACGTGGTGACCATTAAATGACATGTATTATCATGCACAGTTACATTAAGTGTTATTTATAGCAACTGAGAGATAACAAGTCCTTCAGCATAGTGAGCTAACCACCAGAACAGAAGCTGCACTCTGAACCAATTGCATCATTCCATAAATACTCAAACTATATTACATCTGGAGTGAGAGCTCCACCAGCCTCCTTCGTTTACCTGTCAGTATTGCAGACAATGTGACATTCCACTTCGGGGTGCAGTCTCTAGTATCTGGTAAGTCACAACTAAACCAATCAAAAAGTTTCAGGCACCTCCTGTCACGCCAGAGAAGAAAGACTGGGGACGATCTTCACTATTCTGCAAACAATATGTCTTCATTATAAATATCTGAAATGTGAGTACAATGTTAATTGAATAACAAATTGGCAGCAGTTTCAAAAATAAAGTCGTGCAGCCTTCAGTTCAACAGATTATTGGAAGTTACCTTGGTGACCTGCTGATATGTATTCACTGTGGCACAAGCAGTGCTGTGTTTGTGCTGCAGATCAAGAGCTATTGTTTTCCCACTGGAGTAGGATGGGGAATCTGAATGGCAGGCTTGAAGGCTAGCCTGTCCTTCCTGCACAAGCGTCCCGTCAGCTCCCCAGCACTGGATGATATCTCGGCCACAATGATTGATGGAAAACTTCTTGTGCCGGTGAAGGGAACAGAAATACAGTTGCCTTTTTACACCATGGTCAAACTTTAATCCTCAGTGCCTCATGTTCCTGGGGATTAAAGTTTGACAATGGTCAAATAGATGGCCATCTATTGTTTGGAAAAGAATACCAATTTTTGCATTGTTCGCCATTTTCAAATTGTATCAGAATTTCAATTCAAAGGTTTCAGTCAATTTTCTGTCCTTAATTAGCCATGTTCCTACTATTATGTTTTTGGGTTTTTACACCAGACATTTTCTTTAGGTTCAAGTCACAAGCCACTCCCACAAGTGAATCTGTGCTCCCGACAACCCAGAGTGTGTCTTTATTTGCCCAATATCAAAGTAACTGTACTGAGCCCAGGGGTTAAACAGATAACCCTTGTCACTGTATTCCAGCCTTTTGGATATAATATGTGATTTTCTTGACTTCAGTAGGAGAGGATATACACCATGTGGCTTAGAATATAAACCACTATTCAGAATTATTAAATGGTAAACAGATAAATGTAAACAGTTGCACTATCATATTATCTGCAATTTCTTACAGATTTTTTAGAGTTCTCGGTATTTTAATTCCTGGAGAAAGCAGTGTAAAGAATTGAAAAACAGTTGTCTTTTAGGCCATTCTTCCTGTCTTCTGTACAACTAATTCATACTTTATACCACACATATGTAAGGAATCTAACAACACCAGGTTATAGTCCAACAGTTTTATTTGAAAATCACAAGCTTTCGGAGCTTACCTCCTTCGTCAGGTGAGTGAGTGAAGGGTTTTAACATCGCATAGCATATATTAGGCTGGGAGACAATCACAGCAAGCAAAGGTGTCGTTGGTGTTCAGACAGGTTAGCCACGGAAAACATTACATCCCAGTATACTGAATCCACAATGGGTCAGATTACACAGACAGAGAGAGAAAGAGACCCGAAAGGCAGAGAGAGAGAGAGAGAATGTCCAGTTGTATTAAAAACAGATAACTTTTTTTTCCCGCTGGTGGGGTTACATGTAGCGTGACGTGAACCCAAGATCCCGGTTGAGGCCATCCTCATGGGTGCGGAACTTGGCTATCAATTTCTGCTCGACGATTTTGTGTTGTCGTGTGTCTCGAAGGCCGCCTTGGAGTACACTTACCCGAAGATCGGTGGCTGAATGTCCTTGACTGCTGAAGTGTTCCCTGACTGGAAGGGAACCCTCCTGTCTGGCGATTGTTGCGCGGTGTCCGTTCATCCGTTGTCGCAGCGTCTGCATGGTCTCGCCAATGTACCATGCTCCGGGGTATCCTTTCCTGCAACGTATGAGGTAGACAACGTTGGCCGAGTCACAGGAGTATGAACCATGTACCTGGTGGGTGGTGTCGTCTCGTGTGATGGTGGTATCTGTGTCGATGATCTGACATGTCTTGCAGAGGTTGCCGTGGCAGGGTTGTGTGGTGTCGTGGACGCTGTTCTCCTGAAAGCTGGGTAATTTGCTGCGAACGATGGTCTGTTTGAGGTTGGGTGGCTGTTTGAAGGCGAGTATTGGAGGCGTGGGGATGGCCTTAGCGAGGTGTTCGTCGTCATCGATGACATGTTGAAGGCTGTGGAGAACATGGCGTAGTTTCTCCGCTCCGGGGAAGTACTGGACAATGAAGGGTACTCTGTTGGTTGCGTCCCGTGTTTGTCTTCTGAGGAGGTCTATGCGATTCTTCACTGTGGCCCGTCGGAACTGTCGATCGACGAGTCGAGCGTCATATCCCGTTCTTACGAGGGCGTCTTTCAGCGTCTGTAGGTGTCCATCGCGTTCCTCCTCGTCTGAGCAGATCCTGTGTATTCGCAGGGCCTGTCCATAGGGGATGGCCTCTTTGACGTGGTTAGGGTGGAAGCTGGAAAAGTGGAGCATCATGAGGTTGTCCGTGGGCTTGCGGTAGAGTGAAGTGCTGAGGTGCCCGTCTTTGATGGAGATTCGTGTGTCCAAGAAAGAAACCGATTCTGAGGAGTAGTCCATGGTGAGTTTGATGGTGGGATGGAACTTGTTGATGTTATCGTGTAGTCTCTTCAGTGATTCTTCGCTGTGGGTCCATAGGAAGAAAATGTTGTCGATGTATCTGGTGTATAGCATTGGTTGGAGGTCCTGTGCAGTGAAGAAGTCCTGCTTGAACTTGTGCATGAAAATGTTGGCGTATTGAGGTGCGAATTTGGTCCCCATGGCTGTTCCGTGTGTTTGGGTAAAGAACTGGTTATCGAAGGTGAAGACATTGTGATCCAGGATGAAGCGGATGAGCTGTAGGATGGCGTCTGGAGATTGGCTGTTGTTGGTGTTGAGTACTGAGGCTGTTGCAGCGATGCCGTCATCGTGGGGGATACTGGTGTAGAGTGCCGAGACGTCCATTGTGGTGAGAAGTGTTCCTGGTTCAACTGGTCCGTGGGTACTGAGTTTTTGTAGGAAGTCTGTAGTGTGGCGACAGAAGCTGGGGGTTCCCTGTACGATGGGTTTCAGGATGCCCTCGACGTATCCAGAGAGGTTCTCACACAGGGTTCCGTTGCCTGATACGATAGGATGTCCGGGTGTGTTGGCTTTGTGTATCTTTGGGAGGCAGTAGAAGTCTCCCACGCGGGGAGTACGTGGGATGAGAGCGCGTAGGATGCTTTGAAGGTCTGGATCGAAGGTCTTGATCAGTTTGTTGAGCTGGTGGGTGTGTTCTTTGGTCGGATCTGCGGGTAACCGTCTGTAGTGTTCCTGGTTGTCCAGTTGTCGGTATGCTTCTTTGCAATAGTCCGTTCTGTTCTGTATGACGATGGCTCCTCCTTTGTCCGCTGGTTTGATGACGATGTTGCGGTTGGTCTTGAGAGCGTCTATGGCGTTGTGTTGTGCTCGGGTGACATTCTGGACAGTTGTTAGCACAGAAGCAGTGGTTTATTTCTAGTGTCTTATTTCTCTCGGGGGCCAGTTCTGGAACTGCTCATGAATTTCCACCAAACGGTGTGTAACTAAACAGATAAATGAATGGTTTACTGACAAGTGAAGCACCTGAACTGCACACTGATATCACTTAGTGGCCTATTTTCCTGAAACCATTGATTATTCAAGATTGTTTTGTGAGAGGAAAATCATGTCTCACGAATTTGATTGTGTTTTTTGAAGGGGTAACCAAGAAGATAGATGAGGGCTGTGCAGTAGACGTGGTCTACATGGACTTTAGCAAAGCCTTTGACAAGGTATCGCATGGTAGGTTGTTACATAAGGTTAAATCTCACGGGATCCAAGGTGAGGTAGCCAATTGGATACAAAATTGGATTGACAACAGAAGACAGAGGGTGGTTGTAGAGGGTTGCTTTTCAGACTGGAGGCCTGTGACCAGCGGTGTGCCTCAGGGATCGGTGCTGGGTCCGCTGTTATTTGTTATTTATATTAATGATTTGGATGAGAATTTAGGAGGCATGGTTAGTAAGTTTGCAGATGACACCAAGATTGATGGCATTGTGGACAGTGAAGAAGGTTATCTAGGATTGCAACGGGATTTTGATAAATTGGGCCAGTGGGCCGATGAATGGCAGATGGAGTTTAATTTAAATAAATGTGAGGTGATGCATTTTGGTAGATCGAATTGGGCCAGGACCTACTCCGTTAATGGTAGGGCGTTGGGGAGAGTTATAGAACAAAGAGATCTGGGAGTACAGGTTCATAGCTCCTTGAAAGTGGAGTCACAGGTGGATAGGGTGGTGAAGAAGGCATTCAGCATGCTTGGTTTCATTGGTCAGAACATTGAATACAGGAGTTGGGATGTCTTGTTGAAGTTGTACAGGACATTAGTAAGGCCACACTTGGAATACTGTGTACAGTTCTGGTCACCCTATTATAGAAAGGATATTATTAAACTAGAAAGAGTGCAGAAAAGATTTACTAGGATGCTACCGGGACTTGATGGTTTGACTTATAGGGAGAGGTTGGATAGACTGAGACTTTTTTCCCTGGAGAGTAGGAGGTTTAGGGGTGATCTTATAGAAGTCTATAAAATAATGAGGGGCATAGATAAGGTAGATAGTCAAAATCTTTTCCCAAAGGTAGGGGAGTCTATAACGAGGGGGCATAGATTTAAGGTGAGAGGGGAGAGATACAAAAGGGTCCAGAGGGGCAATTTTTTCACTCAAAGGGTGGTGAGTGTCTGGAACGAGCTGCCAGAGGCAGTAGTAGAGGCGGGTACAATTTTGTCTTTTAAAAAGCATTTGGACAGTTACATGGGTAAGATGGGTATAGAGGGATATGGGCCAAGTGCAGGCAATTGGGACTAGCTTAGTTGTATAAACTGGGCGACATGGACATGTTGGGCCGAAGGGCCTGTTTCCATGTTGTAAACTTCTATGATTCTATGCAACAATCCAGAAGAAGAGGTTAAAATCAGATGGTTCACAGGTTCCAGGATCATTACATTTAGTGGCCTAAATATCTTTCTCCTTTTAAATTGTTGCAGAAGCGTATCCTTCTTCAGCTGGAGCAAGGCTGGATGATCTCAGATCCAATCTCCTCCACTACTGCAATGCTCTATACGTATTATTAGGTTGATGGGAACTTTAAATCTCAGCTGACTGCAGTAAAACGGATCTTTTATTTCTGACATTAACTAGAGATGGTTGCTGTAGCTAAAGATTTTTTTAAAGAGCTGATATAACAGGTTCTGTTTCAATCAATTTATGAATTGCTGTGATATGCTGTAGATGGAAGGTGTCTTGGTTTACCTGACCATACTCACAGTGCTTTAGGTTTGATTACCTTAGCCTAGTTTCACATGTATATAAACCTGTTGTTCTGATGATCACAGGAGTCATGGTTGATAAACATCAGCTTTGAAATTATTCTTTTTATTTGCTTGAAAATATTAACCTAAATGTATATTCTAAATGGTAAAAAGTTAAAAATAGTGGATGTCCAAAGGGACATAGGGGTTCAGGTACATCGATCATTGAAGTGTCATGAACAGGTGCAGAAAATAATCAAGAAGGCTAATGGAATGTTGGCCTTTATATCTAGAGGACTGGAGCACAAGGGGGCAAATGTTATGCTGCAGCTATACAAAACCCTGGTTCGATCGCACCTGGAGTACTGAGAGCAGTTCTGGGCACCGCACCTTCGGAAGGACATATTGGCCTTGGAGGGAGTGCAGCGTAGGTTTACTAGAATGATACCCGGACTTCAAGGGTTAAGTTACGAGGAGAGATTACACAAATTGGGGTTGTATTCTCGAAAGGTTCGAAGGCTAAGGAGTGATCTGATCGAAGTTTATAAGATACTAAGGGGAACAGATAGGGTGGATAGAGAGAAACTATTTCCGCTGGTTGGGGATTTTAGGAGTAGGGGGCACAATCTAAAAATTAGAGCCAGACCTTTCAGGAGTGAGATTAGAAAACATTTCTACACACAAAGGGTTGTAGAAGTTTGGAACTCTCTTCCGCAAACGCCAATTGATACTAGCTCAATTGCTAAATTTAAATGTGAGATGGATAGCTTTTTGGCAACCAAAGGTATTAAGGGATATGGGCCAAAGGCAGGTATATGGAGTTAGATCACAGATCAGCCATGATCTTATCAAATGGCAGAGCAGGCATGAGGAGCTGAATGGCCTACTCCTGTTCCTATGTTCCTATATTCCTATTTAATCTAGACTGTTAGTAATTTACCTTTATTTAAGGCTTCTCGTGGCATTGTTGCAATAAATAGATTAGTCCACCAAATGTCTACTGGCACGTAACTTCTCCATGTCAGGCTCGTCTATTGGAGAAGTAAACCCTCTTTTTGACTCGGAGGTTCGGCTGGGAAGTAACTGTTATCCCAGTGTGCACAACTACTACATGATCCCTCCTGTAAAGAAATGGAAAAGCTTTTAAATGAACACAACTTTTGGGCGCAGACAGATTGGTGAGAAATCTAAATAAACTGTGCTGACAAACTGTGCTGAGACTTGTGTGCTGCTGCAGTAGCTTTGCATGTTGAAACTTAAGTACGTTACAGGTGCATTAAACTCTGCCAACAACGAAGTGCAGTGTCTAATGTATTATGGCTTTGCTTGTGTTTCAATCAAGTTGGGGCAGTCTTGAATTTAATCAAATCATTTAAATAATCTTTCTGCCCAACAGCATGTTGTTCTAAGCATATGTACAACCATGCTGAATAAGTCTAATGTGCCAATGTACTCTCCTGCATCATGTGGCAAAGCTGCACAGCAACTAATGGACACAAAATATGATCTATTTTAGTGTAGTTCACTCTTAAAAGTAAACACAGCTCCATATGTCTCAATGGGTAGCTCCCTTTTCACAAATTTCACTCTTTAACATTTCCCCAATGTTAACTGCTCTGGATTTAAGACATTGTACTATTAATTGTGTCTATTTCAAAACTATTTCACACACTTGTAAGGTATGTACGGTTGAGAGGAGTAATTGTAAAAGGCAATTTAAGTTTTAAAAAAATGCTGCTTTAAGTCTGCCCCAATAGTTCAGTGGGCAAATGGACTGCCTTGTGCGGTAGTGGGATCAGTTAACTTGCTGATTCACAGTTTCATCCCTGGTCAACGCTGACGTCAGCTGGACAAAAATAAAATGGCAACATTGTTCCAGTTTAAGACTGCTTAAACAGGGTTGAGGTCGTGGTTACAGAGCATAGATTCACATAGATGGAAAATTAACAAATAAGAATTTACTATAGTGAAAAATAGGGGGAGGAGGAGAAACGGTTACAAACTACAGGGATATAATACTTCGAAAATGACCCTGATTTATTATGCACTTCATGACCCAATCTGAAGTGTCGTGGATTACACTTATTATTTGAAGTTTTCAAGCACTTTGCAACAGTTAAACAATGTAGAATGTTATAGTCCGAGTTATGGAGTTGACAGAAATGCATACAACCACATGCAAATGAAAACAAACAACTTCTTCAAAATTTGCAGTCATATTTCCACAGTAGTGGAGCCACATCCAGTGCACAGCTGGACCACAGGTAGCTTCAGGTGCTCAAGAGGCAGGTTAAGGGGAAAACCACCGGGCTTTACCCAGAGTTGTTGTGACTGGCATCAGATATGCTTTCTACTGTTCCTGTTTGCTGTCTTGAGGCTGCTCAGAGCAACACTCTTCCACCTGCTGCTCTTCTATGAGTCTGGTAATTCCCAGCTGTCAAGTAGTAGTATTCCCACCTGTTCCATCGAGAGTCTTTAGTTTTGGAATGAGTTTACTCCATTCAGGCCCTCCTGAGCTATCTTGGTCCAGCTCTTCTGTGGGCTTTTTGAAGATGCCTAACGCTGTCCACCTTGCTGAAAGTATCTGTGTTGGCTATTGATACTTTGCTGTGTCAACCACATCATCCAGCACCTTAGCTGCTGCTGCCTAAGGTAATGGCCATTAGATGTTTGCTCTGAGTTTGTGAGGACTCGGAACGCCACATGAGACACATAGTATATATGAGCACAAACAAGTTAATCCTGTCTTTTCAGGCCTTGTAAAAAAACTTACTGATAGTAAATGTTCAAACCTGTCAGAATTAAACCTCCTGCTCATCTGAAATCTGTGTAGGTTTTGACAATACAGTAGGATTTTGAGAGGAGCAGCTAAGGTCCTATTGGGCAATGTACATTTAATGTTGACAATAGACCCTCATTTTTCTTCATTTCTGACACAGTGACAGTTTGAGTATGAGCCCAATACATAGATCAACTCCTCATTAAAATGCTGATCCTTTATTTATTTGAAGAGCAGACGCTTTCATATTCTGTTATCAATGCCACTGTAAGACATTGAGTGAATAGTGTTCTTAAGCAAATGTCCCCTGCTAACTAGCATTAACACATTTTTTAAACAGCACCAGCACCTCAATTTGAACAGATTATTTCTTCAGTGCCTTGTTGATCTTCCATTTATTTGTACAGCTAACAGTTTTATATCCTCTCATTACTTGTTGGTAGAGTTTTACTAAAGACTGGGAAATAAGAAATGTGTTAGTTTATCTAAGGACCTCTCAACTAACAGCTGCTGCTGGGGATTGAGACTATTCTCACGGCCTAGTGACTTAGATTGGGCCCAGGCCTCATTTCTGGTCAGGTTTCAATCCCTTTTCAGCGAATATTCCAAAAATTCCAGCTGGCAATTGATAGGATTACTCACTAATTCCTCATTGGAGTTTTGCTGCTTTTACAGGATATATGAAAGGAAAACAGACTACTTGGATGTTGTATTGAGGTTTCTATATGGATTTTTCTTTTTTTTAAAAAAAGATCAGCACAAGTCTTTCGCCCATTAGCATATTAGCTGTAGTTGAATGTGAGACTGGAAATAATCAGTTCCTCTGGAATGAACACAGATTACAGAATAGACAGATTTCCTTCTCCCATTGTACTGTTTGCTGGTTTGTAAATACCTTTATCTGTATGTTCATATCTACTAAGTGGAAAACTACCAAATTGTTCTGTATAAAATGATGAGTTTTCTTGAATTTGGTATTGAGGATTCAGGAACTTTTTTCACTGTGAATAGAGAGACTGTTATCAGTTGCCAATACAGAAGACAAGACGATTCTCTTTTTACAACATGGACCATTTATTGACCTGGTTTCCACTTGAACTCTACTCAAATGCTCCATATTAAGACGAAACAGGACAAGTAATGAAAGGCAGTGGAGGACAAGTTTGTCTGAAGTGAATAACCGAAGAAAGAAGAAAATTATATTTGACATGTGATGGAACAGTGGAGGATACAGAGTATTTTGCTGTCCTTACTCATTGCGAAAGGCTGAATGCAGGGCAGTGATTGAAGGTGATGGGTATACATTGTACATATTAATGTTAAATACCAATTACATATATATGTGATAATACTTTACTTCATGCACTCTTTATCAGTAGCTTCTATTTGTATTATTTAAAATAACTTAGCTAAATCAGTTTTTTTTTTAAAAAGGGGTGAAGATGATTTTCTAAACTTGTGGAAAACTGGGAAGAAGTCTAGCGTGTTGATTTTGCAGGATGGATTCCCAGATAAAGCAGCTATTGCCATGTCGATTAACACTTTTAAAAGAGAGCTGATTTGATATCTGGCTAGGAATGAGACTGATGCTTGAAAGGATAAATGCAGATAGAGATGACAGGATGTTTTGTGGAACATGAATGTACCTGAATTGCTGTGATCTTGGAAATGTCTTACTGGAGAAAGCAATGGCCAAGGATGAACACTGTGGGGTGTAAGGTTAGTTGCCCTGGAATTTTGCTTGATTTATATTTGAAAATGAAGTGGTTTGAATGATTGTGCATGATCTTTGGTGAGACAGGCTTGATGGGCTGAAAGGCCTTTTCTTGTTTTATGTTTTATTTTGTTGCTAAATAGGAGAGAGTCACAGTTTCTGTGAATGTATCTTCACAATCCCTGCAGTTGCTGCTGCTCTAATAGGCCTACAAGATCAGATATTAAGATCCAGGAAAATGGCTGTTTTCTGTGCATTACATTATATGACAGCCATTTTCTGTTCACATTATGGATGACTGGGGACATGATGTCCATATAGTACCCTGTCCTCACTTGATGTCCATGCACATACGCTCCCAGTCATTTTAATTTGCTGTTGCTATTCTGGAGGGTAATCCTCATTCTTGGGCTGTCCTTGTTAATCCAGATTATTGCTGGTTAGTTCTGGTTGAAAGATAAAAAAAGAAAGACTTGCATTTATACAGCACCTTTCACAACCTCAGGATGTCCCAAAGCGTTTTATAGCCAATGAAGTACTTTTGAAACGTAATCATTGTTATAATGAAGGTGTGGGATGTTTCCTGAAAGATGAACAGATGTTGAGAGTTCTTTGCTTTCTGACAATTGCCTGCAGACCCTTACAGATTACTTACTGGCACTTCACAATGTTTAACATGGTTGTAAAGAATCACTGATGTTCCTGCAGTCATGCTGTATAATCATGGCTAGGTTTAGTTTGTAAAATATTCAAATCATACTGATGAAACTAAAGCCACCTTGTTATTTTTTTCATGAGTTCTCATTTTTTTGGGGTGGGGGGGTTTCTAAAATAAAAGCGCTATATAACCATGCAAATATAGGAAAAACGACAGGAAGAGGCCAGCTCATCCACTGAGCATGTCCCAACCCAGCATGGTGTAACACCATCCCTCCCACCACCAACTCGCATCTGTGGATTGGCTGCAAGCATTCATAAGGGAGCTGGATGAGTTACCGATGGAGTGTGATGGAATACTCTCCACTTACCTGGATGAGTGCAGCTCCAACAACACTCAAGAAGCTCGACACCATCCAGGACAAAGCAGCCCGCTTGATTGGCACCCCATCCACCACCCTAAACATTCACTCCCTTCACCGTGACTGCATTGTGTACCATCTACAGGATGCACTGCAGCAACTCGCCAAGGCTTCTTCGACAGCACCTCCTAAACCCGCGACCTCTACCACCTAGAAGGACAAGGGCAGCAGGCGCATGGGAACAACACCACCTGCACGTTCCCCTCCAAGTCACACACCATCCCAACTTGGAAATATATCGCCGTTCCTTCATCGTCGCTGGGTCAAAATCCTGGAACTCCCTACCTGACAGCACTGTGGGAGAACCTTCACCACACGGAATGCAGCGGTTCAAGATGGCGGCTCACCACCACCTTCTCAAGGGCAATTAGGGATGGGCAATAAATGCTGGCCTTGCCAGCGACACCCACATCCCATGAACTAATAAACCCCCCCCCCACCCAAGTTACATAATCTCATGGATGAAGCAAAAAATTAGAGAGAAAAAACTCTGGGAAATTCCTCTCTGATTCACTAAGATAATCAGGCTAGCTGCAGGAGATCATGGTGACTGGTGAGACTAGTCCCCATTGAACCAGCTAACTTCTATAGGTCAAGATGTTTACCGCTCATGGGAACTCATCCAGCTCCCTTTTGAATGCTTGCAGCCAATCCACAGATGCGAGTTATTGTTGCTCTTGTTGATGAGTTCTCATTAAAAGAACCTCCAAGATACATCTAAGAAATTCCTTGTACTCTTAAAGATATTTCAGTTTAAAGTAGTCGGTTTGTGTTTATTTACTCAGCTCTGCAGTTGATTGATTGATTGATCGCACCTAATGCCTGGCTGCTGCAGACCAATCATTTTCCTCAATGGTGAGGGTGTAAATCTCCACATGTATCTGTAAATCTCTACCTATTATTGTAATATTCCCATCTCAGTCATCAACCATCCCATTTTTAAACGCTGATTGTTATTGAATTCCTATATATATATTCAATTCATGCAGCACACATTTGACATTACAGAAATGGCTTTACAAATTGTCAGATAAATAGTAGAAAGATTTAATCAACTATTCAGTAGTCAACACATCAAAGAAAAGAAAGCATAAAGTACAATGTGTTTGGTTAAATGGGATTTTGTCACTGCATCAGATTTTTTTTTTGGTAGTCACAATCCTTAGTACAGTTGGGATAGTCTTTTCAAAGTCAATTCACACACCAGCAATATTTTCTTTGTATCATGTACGAGAAACCATACCATCAGAAATAAATGGATGCCAAGCCAAAGAAGGCGATATTAGGAGGAGTGACCAAAAGCAAAAGCTTGCTTAAAGAGTTGAGCTGTAAGGGGGTTCTGAAAAAAACATAGGGAGATGGAGAGGCAGAGGGGCTTAGGCAGGGAATTCCAAAGTGTGTGGGGGGTGGTTAAGGCTGATGGAGGTTACAAAGATAGGGAGAGATATAAACACAAGGATGAGAATTTTAAATTGGGGTAGTGGGGGACCTGGAGCCAATATAGGTCAGCAAGGACAGGGGTGATAGGTGAGGGAGACTTAGTGCGGGATAGGATACAGGCAGGAGAGTTTTGGATGAGCTGAAGTTTACTGTGGATGGAGAATGGGACACCAGAAGAGCATGTGAAAAGTCGGATCTGGAGGTGACAAAGGCAAGGATGAGGGTTTCAGCAGCAGATGGGCTGAGGCAGGGTTAGAGGCTGGTACTGTTATGAAGGTGGAAGTAGACTGTCTTTGTGGTGGACAGCATATGAGGTGCAAAGTTCAGCTTGGTCGAAAAGGATGCCAAGGTTGTAAACAGTTCAGTTCAGCCTGAGACAATGGCCAGGGCAGGGGATGCAATCGGTGGTAAGGGTATGCTACTTGTTTTTACAGCATCATCTCCTCTTTAAGAGCTGGGTGTTCTGGATTTGATTACTTTGATCTTCTTTATGGAGTATATGGAGTTTCAGTTAGTGTGACCTGATGAAGGATGCTATTTTACTCCCAGTGTAATTTTGTTGAAATATACTTTGAATGTACTGTCCTAGCAGTGAAGACTCTAGACTCTAAACTCTAAACTTTTTCTTAGTTTCATTCAGATAATCTGTAATTAGACACTGCATTCTGGTTGTCATGAGGTTGTCTGTGCACTTTGTTTATTAATAATCAATTTATTTTTGTCTTGCTAAAAGTGTTTAAATTGCATCCATTTCATTCATAGAAAGTAGAATGGTAAAATTTGTTCAGACCTTAAAGTATCTTAAAAGTAACTGAGCACTGTGTACTAAGTTTGAGATGCATAAAATCTGCTCTCTTGTCCTGTGCTTTGGATACTGCTAGAAGAATTTACTAGTTTGTCCTTTGTCTACTCCCCTTACTACTTTTTTTAAACCCTGAATCACATTTCCTCCTACTCTTCATTCATTATTAAAAGAATTGTAGTGAAGTGATACAATGTCCTTGGACATAAACTCCAAGCATCTGGCACTTTAATGGACTCTAATCTCAGTGTCTTTTACTAATCAGCATCTCACCCTGCAGAGACAGTGCCAAAGACAGGTCTTTAGATCCTTTGCTCCACCTTCCACAACGTACAATCATTCATATTGCAGTCAGAATAAAAAGATTTTACATCTATTTGCATCATCCTCCATTAATTCACATAAAATGCCACTTACCATTTTCAAGACCAAGTAGTGTACTTCTCTGAATTTCTTTGAATGGTATCCGCATCCTGTAGAAGCCTGTCTCCCACACAGAGTTATGCTACTAGCAAACTTGGATATGATGCTTTAACTCCCTTTCTCTAGGTCATTTATGAACACTAAGAACAGTCAAGATCCAGGGACTGAATCCACTAAGTGACACTCCCCAACTCAAACAGTACCCATTTATAATTAATCTCTGTTTCAATTATCCAGAAATGTTTTAATCCGTTTCACTGCTTCTCCCTAATTCCATGAGCTCTCACATTCTTTACCAGTCATTTGTGAGGTACTTTATCAAATGTCTTTTGAAAGTCAAGATACAGAGCATCCACTTAGTTACATGCTTTAAAAAGTTCATAAGTTGGAAAGCTGTGAGATCCTGCTCATAAACATGACATTCATTAATCATTTTTATTTTTGATATCTGATCCTGAATTGTATTTCTTATTAGCTGGTCATTCATCTAGTTGCTATTTGTGGAATCTTGCTGTGCACAGATTGCCTGCTGCATGTGCCTGCATAACAGTCACTGCACTTCAAAGTAATTCATTGTATGCAAAGCACTTTGGGAAGTTTCTGAGAGACATGATAAAAGGCTATATCGATGCAAGTCTTTCTTTCAAATGTATTTGCACAATGCTCAGGGTATTTTTTTCACTGTTGCTGATGTTAAGTGTTTTGGTTTTTAATTCTCTCGGCCATGCCTCTGAAAACCAAAGCCCATGAGCCACTGTCGAGCAATCAGAACATCCATCATTTTTGCTGAGTTGCTGAACATTTCTGTCAAAGATTTCTTTCATTGCACTTTCCGACATTAAATATCTCGTATGATGATACAGATGTAACTTGAAAACCACAGAGGAGATCCAGTGCTCAAAGAGTTAATGCAATCTTTCGTTACCTTTGCTTGAGTTAGAGTAATGTATTTTCACTGTGATACATGAAGCAGTACAGACACTTTTATCATTAGACACAGTACAGACACTCTGTCATTTGTGCTTATCAGTGCTCTGAGAACAGAGACAGAATGTTTTTACAGAAAGTCACAGACTTGATCTGTTTTTCAAACATGATAGTGACAAGCAAATTAACCATCTTGTGATGCTGTCGGGTTTAACTGTATGTCATAATATGTCACAGTGGATTGGAAAGTATTCCACATGTGTGGTCAGTCTTATTGTAAA
Organism: Heptranchias perlo; assembly: GCF_035084215.1. NCBI lineage: Eukaryota > Metazoa > Chordata > Chondrichthyes > Hexanchiformes > Hexanchidae > Heptranchias > Heptranchias perlo. The sequence goes on from NC_090350.1 coordinate 24,230,957, forward strand.
CTGCCAGGCAAGTGGAAGATTTTCTGTTATTGGCTCTGTTTAGAAAATGGAAACCCAGTTTACAAGGGTATATCGTGACCAATTTACATTATCAATGATAATATGTAATATAATATATTAAAATCACATTTTAGGAAAACTCCATAACATTCAATTGTAAAGATCACAGTTGACTCAATATTCTGCCATCAGCCTGGGTTGTACTATGCCAATTTTGTTTCTAGGGTAACAACTTAAATGTTTCTTTGTTGCCATAACTTGTAAGAGAATATACTGATTCTACTTTTTTCATATTGGATTGGCTGAGGTTTCTGGCCTGGTTTTCACTCATTCCTAGCCTCTGCAGTAGCTTTGTCACCATGTCCAGTACATATATTCTTGTGAGTGCTGGAAGTCCCTAACACAGCCTTTTTTTTCATCACTTGCCATTGACAAGAATAATGTTCATGAGAATGTAAATAAAACATAGATATGAATTTATGAATAACATTTCATTAATTGGAACATTACTTTTTAATAAGGCAATCACAGTGCCAATGAAGCAGCTATTGTACCACCTTTATTATACTTAAGACTTTCAAATGAAATATTGACGTTGTAATAAGGCATATTTAATCCATTGATTTTTGGTTCCATAACAGTTTTCCTTACACAATTTTTTTTTTACATAGAATTTACAGCACAGAAACAGGCCATTCGGCCCAACTGGTCTGTGCCGGAGTTTATGCTCCAAACAAGCCTCCTCCCACCCTACTTTATCTAACCCTATCAGCATACCCTTCTATTCCTTTCTCCCTCATGTACTTACCTAGCTTCCTCTTAAATACATCTATGCTATTCGTCTCAACTACTCCATGTGGTCGCAAGGTCCACATTCTAACCACTCTCTGGGTAAAGAATTTTCTCCTGAATTCCTTATTGGATTTATTAGTGACTATCTTATATTTAAGACCCCTAGTTTTGGATTCCCTCACAAGTGGAAACATCTTCTCTATGTCTACCCTAACAAACTGCATCATAATTTTAAAGACCTCTAATAGGTCACCCCTCAGCCTTCTCTTTTCTAGAGGGGCTGGGGCTCTTTTCTAGAGAAAAGAGCCCCAGCCTAATGGTTATAACCTCTCTGTTCTGTTATCACCCTTGTAAATCTTTTTTTGCATTTTTTTGGTACATTTTTAGTAATAAAGATTGAATAATTATACAAGGTCCAGCCATCTATAACTCTCATTTGTATTTAGTCATTTTTTCTTGTTAAATGAATGATTTTTTGATTTTAATTTTAAACATTTGATAATGGCATAAACTATAACCTCAGAGAGGTTACTCATGCAACTTTGTAACAAAATGTAGCAGAAGTTGGAAATGAAAACTAAAATCTTAGGTAGTTTAAAGGAGCACTGCATTCATAAGAAAGATTTGTGGGGTGAAAAAGTGCTGTAGAACAAGTAGCTATTCACCATTTATTCATTTACAGCACAACATTTTATTTTAAAGGAGCATTGCTTTTACTTAAATTTATTTATCAAGACTTTCTTTTTGTTAGTTGGGGAGAGAGAAGAGCTAAATGTCACTTTTAGTCTGATAACATCCTGCACAAATGATGTTTGTGTTGTGTGTTTGCAACAAATGAGGAGAAAAAGTTTGATAAGAAAATTTTAATGAAGACATTGCCTCTTTAATATATTAACTGGTTGATTCATTAATTGGTCTTTGTGTGCATAAGAGGAACTGATTGAGTCACAACCCTGGAAGTATTGTGTTTCAACAAATCAACTGGAACTTGGTCAGATCTGTTAAGGACACTAAGATAATAAGAGCAATAGACGCAGCCAAAGATTTAGATCAGTTATGTAATTGAACAGATACACTGCAAATGAAATTTAACACTGCAAAGGGATTGAGAAAAATATGGGACATAAGTGTACAATGAAGAATTGAATTATCACAAAGAGACTTGGGCTGCTTTATTTCAGATTCCATGAGACCACGTCTGTAGCTGGCTCTCAGTGTTTACATTACTAAATCCAACTTTCTTATCCTGGCAACTGACTCATCTGGGTCTACAAGTCGAATGCAGGACTGAGGGAACCAACTCATGACACTATAAAAACTGCCTTGAAAAGGGCTGTTTGGTTGTTTTCTTCGATCCTTGAACCCGCTCAGAGCACCTGTTTATGCTGTTGTCTTTGGTACACAGTTTCTTTCCCACCATCCCATGTTGCTCTGAATATGACTTTTCCGCTCTCGAGCATTCACTGTCACTGTTGTGTCATTTTGCTTGACATTCCTCAAGTCCTCAGCTATCTTACATTGCAGGGTGAGCAAAGTGTTGTGCACCCTTTAGTCACAACATTTAAGCCTGTAAATAGATCCTATTAGTGTGTGTGTGTGGGGGGGAAAGCTTTAAATATAACTAGAGTAAGCCATCTTAATTCTCTAATCTGCTTATTTTGCTGTATGCTTCAAATTAATTTTTTGCTTTTTTATCTTTCGAATTTCTAAAATCCTTCAGCACACAGAGGAATTCCTGAGTTCCCCATGTTCTCTTGAGTACCCTAGTAACATTCTATCACTAGTAAATTGGATAGCATCATAGAGTTTCTACTTACTTTTTTATTTTGGTATCAAACATGCAGGGGTTAAAATTTATAGTAGCCCATGTAATAAAATGTGACTCAGGCTGTTTATTTTCTAATAATGGCAACCCACATGACTACTTTTCTTTTCCTTTTTGGAAATGCTAATTATGAAAAGCAAATGCAGTCAACATGGTAAACAATATGCTGAGCTTCATTATGCATTTCTCACAATGGCTGCTATCTAAAGAAATACAGCATCCATGACAAATGCAACAATCAAATTAACCCTTAGGATCTTTAGGCTACACCAAATGTAATGTGTTGGTGGCCGAACATTTAAAAGAATAATTTCTTCCCCTGGAAAAATCTCACCAAATAGTCCTTAAATAATAAACGAAGAACATTTGGGCTCGTCTGATTCTTTCAGGTTCTAAACCACAGCAAAGGTGGGGCCAGAAAAATACATCATCTTGTAGGTCAGGGACAAAACCATCAGTCTAGGATTTTACCATCCAAGTTTAAGACGCCAGTACTGACAGGAGGTCCTGTCATTATCATCTGTTTGTGCAGTTTCCTGATAACACCAGTGCCTTGCAGTGGAGTGACTGAACTAATGTATGGGAAGTTCTTCACAAATGTCCATTTTTTATAACTAGTATAAGTCAGTGAATCAGCTAGATTTTGGTATGGGTTTGAGATTTATTTAACAGAGATCTCTTGTGAGCAATCAGCTGGAATCAAGGCTGATCCTATGAAAGGATGTTACAGATTTCTACAATGTTATTAATTTATACAAAAGCAAAGATCTAATTGCTGGTCCAGTAACACAGCCACCGGGCTACTGTACCCAAAGTGAATAGTGTACTAACCTGAAATTGATTCTATCACACTCAGCTGACCAGTTTTAAATACTCTAATTGGCTGTTATGGCCAGGAGGGGGAATATTTCCATTCTTAGCTAAATATAACAAAATTGTAAACATGTAGAAAGAACACATTCACAATTTCACCATAAATATCAAACACTGGAAATCTTCTACCTAATTAGTAATAAATGAGAAGGTGTGTGTATATATCACGGCTTTACTATACCAGTGCCTGCTTTGGCAAGAGGTAATATCCCAATATAGATGCACTTTGGAGTTTATTGTTGCCATTAGATCCTGTAATGAATGTTGACTATATTTCTTAAAGAAACAATCAATCTCTTGTGATTTTGCTCATGGTAATCCAGATGATATGCAGTTGTATAAGGATAGGAGAGTCATACTAAGTAATGCACAATGTATTAATCTGCTTAAGTGGAGCAGTGGAGCAATGTCATTTTAAGCCAACAAATTCTAATTGTTGTTAAGTAAGTCAGGCTGAGTAATTATGCAAGTAATTATTGTTTAATCAAGGAAATTTGCAGACTTGTTAATTTCACGCTGCAGCTCAGAAGCAGACATCTTCAGATTGATTTGCACCTGTAACACAGTGTGACACTGATGTACTATTAATAATATCTTATATAGATTGCTTAAATAAAATAAATGCATTCTGATGAAATGCTAGCAAACAGAAAACAGGCATGGAATAACAGTTTCCGTACCAGTTGACAAAATCCTTATGCAGAGGCACAAAAAACACAATGCAAATCCTAAAATCAACACTCTAAGTATACTGTGACTTATTACAGTGCTGCAATAGCCAATCACAGGGTTCTTATTGATCCCACAGTGACCTAATCTCTAAAGAGGGAAATCCTGTGTTCTGTTCCTGCTGCTCTGATACCTTCAGTGTCCTGACATGATTATATCAGCGCTGCTATGGGTTCAATCACCAGTGCAAATATAGTAACTGAGATAGCGGGAACCACTGGTGGCTCCATTTACACAGAACAAAGTCTGGCAATCACATTCCATTAGTGATCACAGTGTCTCTTGAATCCTCATAAAGTATTCTTACAGCGTGGGAAGTTGTCCTAATCGTCAGAAAATACAAAACCTTACTGTATTCACCAAGTGGACTTTATATGTTAACAGAAGGCATCAGAGCTAGGATCCTTTAGCCATCAGCATATTGATAAATATTAATATATGTGAAAATATAACTTATTGTACATTATCTGCTGATTGGTTTTAATCAACCTTGTTTAAACATACTCCACTAATTTAGACAATGTGCCAACCAATCACATGGAAGAATACAATCACTTCTAATATTGCATTATTCATAAATGCCCCTTTATCAACATAATGTTTGCTTCTTAAAGAAGCCTGTAGCTTGAATTCAAAAAGATTTATTTATCCTCATCTTTTCTTCCCAGTTCTCTCCCTTACATCGCAAAGGTGCTGACTGTTGCTGGATCCATGGGCATCAAACCTCCTCCAATGCCTTCCCCATATGGTCATTCTTCAGATGTGAGTCCAAACGACTAGAGTCAGCAGGCAATTCAACCGTACAGAGTCTCATAGCAAAGCTCAGTCCAATCCTCACTAATTGCCACACACTCACACTTCCAGTGAGGGTCATCTGATGGAGATTAGGCGTATGGCTGATTTTTCCCTTCTGCGCCCAGAAGCTTTGTGACCAACTGTAGCTTCCCAACTCTGATTCTATTTTGAAAAGGAAGAATATAAAGGATGCAGGGAAGGGATAGGGAAATGGTATTAGAGTAGATAACCCCAGTTGAAGAGCTGGCGCTGACACAGGCCTGATAGTTCTGTGCAGTAATTCTATAATTCCAGCTGCTGCCCCAGCTGAGAACAGGAAACACATATCAAACCTGGGACCCTTTGGTTTGGGCAGCTTTGTGCTGCAGCAAGCAGTACCTTTACCCATTAAGGCCTTGAGGGGAGCTTTAATGTATATTCCAATGTGCTGAAAGTTATCTGCTGAATGATGATTAACAAACCTTTTTTCAGCATATTTCAATAATTTAGAAAGTACACCATCCAGTCACATGTAAAGAATGAAATCCATTTGGACAATGCATGATTCGCAGAGTACTCATATTAATGTAAAATTTGCTTTCTTAAAGGCATCTGAAGCTAAAATTCAAAAAGATTTACATTTAATCCCATCCCTTCAGAGGATACTTATTTCAAAAAATGTGATTGCTAAAAAACCTAGAGTACCACCAACTCATCTTGTCTCTTTGTCGTATCTGAGTCAACTGGAATGACAGATGTGAATATGAAAGTGACCCTGTCACATATATCTGTGTGCCATTGGCTGCCTGAGAAATGGTATGATTCCACAGGCACCTTCCACAAGTGCCTATTGTTCATATGAATATGTTGGGTTAATTCCCCCAGTGTGGTAAATTATGGGTCCATTGAAATCGTAGGGCACATTTCCCCATGAGCATGTACTCGGAAAATTATCTTCATTGTGCCCTGGCTAGCACCCTATCCTTACGCCTAGTTTTAAAGAAATAATATGTAGCCAAATTTTAAAAATAAAAGTTTGTACTTGAAGGCCAATTATTAATATGATATCTCAATATTAATGGTTCTGACATCAGCAATCACAAATCAAAACTTGTTTCAGTGTTACTAAAAATACTTACAGTATACAACCTGCCTTGTAATATAGTCAGTACCCCTGACCCTACTTTCACTCTGAATGTACTCTATCCCTACCCTGGTGTATATTGGAGAAGCTATTTCAAACTCCGACAGAATCTGAGGCAAAATTCATGAAAAATTCAGTTTGACAAATAACTTGTATGGATCAAGGTCAGTAACAGAGATATTTCATTTCCACAAAAGCACAATCTGTTGTCAGCTTTTTGTTCTTAGTAATGCAAAATCAAAGTACTTTGGAAGAAATATTTTATTCAACCACTTTCATGTGAAGAGTGACTTAAGGTTAACTTTGGTGCACTCCATCTGTGTTGTTATGTGTTTCAGTAATAACGTGGTTTCTTCAGTAATAAATAGGCATACTTTTGGGGTAGTAACAGGTTTCTGGAATGGATAGAAAGAAAGTGGATACTCGACTGGAGTTTAAAGTGGTTGCCAGGAGTCTGGAGACATGTCCGAATCACACAACAATAACAGAGTTGTCAGCTTCCTGGGTCAGTGCCGTAGTACATAGAGTTCACAAACCACCCATCTATAATGAGGACATTGTTCAGTCGGTGAAGCTGGACAATGTATATACAGATGATTTGTGATGCCTTATGTAACCTCTTCGCAATTTATACTTGAAGGTACAGAGCCTCTTGCCCCCTCAGCTTCAATTGTTATGTGTACCTTTTATTTCATATGTTTCATTAGATCATCACATCTCAGCTTAGTTACCCTACTGTCGCACTTTGCTTTGCTGCAAGTGTGAGCCTAAACGACTAGAGTCAGCAGGCGATCGATTTAGCTGTACAAAGTCTCATAGCAATTTGCTTAATTTCTGGTTCAGAAACCTTTATGTGCATCGTATCCCGAAAATGTCCTCATGTTCTGTTTCACCTTTCAGATCTGTAGAGCTTTCAATAACTGACTATTTATGGTGTCCTTATATCAGAATGTTTATATACATACTGACTGTTTAGTTTCTTTGCATTGTTTTATTTTATAAATGAGGGCACATATTGCTTTCATCCTTCCATTTCACACACTTTTATTCAATTTAATAGTTGCTTTACTACAACTCAAACCCAGCTGGTCCCACCTGACTTTAGACCAACTTGAAGGCCCAAAGCGTTGGAGATATATAGCCTGCAGACGGGTGACAATTTGTGGCTGCAGTCTTCAATTCAAAACTGCCCGCAGGCAGGCTGTGTAGCAGGGTCAGGCTGCAGGTGGGAGGAACCATCTAGTGCCAGTATAACCAGCTTGACATTGTTCAACAGGTGATCTGTGCAATGCAGGAACACTACACTTCTGGAAATTTTTTATTATTATATGCAGAATAATGAATGCCTGGAAGTAACTACAAGTTAGTGAAGCTTTCCTCCCCAAAAATAAAATTTAAAAAAGAATAAGTGTTGTTACCTTTAGTAAAACAACTGAACTCTGACCATGTTCATATGTGCATACATGCACACAAACAATCAAGAAAGCCCAGCTATATTGGTATCATTGCATATTCCAATATTCTTTCTGTAGTAAATACCACAGAGCTATGGGCAATAGAAAGGAAAGGTTTGCACCATAAGAGATTATTCGATGGCTGACAGTCCACACCCAATTTTAATCAACAATGACTGACTCAATAGACATACTGCAGGCATGACACTAATAGCTGAGAGACAATCTGAATTTATTAAGTTGCTTTTTATTATTAGCCTGAACCATCCATGTAGAACTAGAACTACTTACACTAAGAAAACATGATTTTCTCTATGAAACACTGTTGTATTTTTACCGGAGGCAAGATCTGTTCAAACTGTTCCATAGCTGCGACTGTCTAGGGAGTACACTCCAAGTATCCGTTCTCGTGTGGAAAGTTAGAGACATACAGCAAGTGGTGGTCCAAAAAAAGGCACTTAATTACTAACAATGTTGGATCAGAATTGCACCAAGGTCACCTACATAGAATTTAGGTGGTGTTAAGCCTTGGCAGTAAGACATCATTTTGCAACACTCACTCTTTTAAATTATAACACGATATGATCCAGCATTCCATCTGATTTTCTTTCTCTTCCTGACTCTTTTTTCTTCTTTTCTTCATTTCCAGTTTTCATTCAGATAAGATGAATCTCAGTTGCAAACTCCATTCTTAGTATCAGTGAACATGTAGCTTTAGGAGGATTATGGTGGAGATCTCTTTGGTGTCAGACCAGTTCCATGCTGCCCCAAGGATAAGGTTTCTTGGAATCTCTACTTGTGGCTGGTTCACTTGAGTTTGTCAGTTTCAGAGCTGGAATGCTGAAGCGAAGGCTGTTGCCACCTGCCACAAATGTGTCCTGGAAGCAAAGGATATGGAAACTGTTGAAGTGGAGCGTGAATAGGATTGGGCAAGTCTGTGTTACGTTAGGATTGTAATATCAGTATCTCACAGTATTAACATCTTGACCCAAAGCAATTTGGCAATAAACCTGGATCCTGATAAATTAAGAACTATTTTTCATAGAAATTTTCTGGGTTTTACTTACGTGCATCAGGGTTTCCATGAAATGGAGAATTCAGCCAATTTGCATGTCTTTCTAACATAGTAATTCTAATCATTCATTGAGCAATTCAATTTTAACAAAAATGTAAAGTTGTAGCAATGATTACACATTTAGAATGTGCTGCCCTCTCCAAGGTGAAATTGGGCAGTGAATTAAATATATTAAATGTACTGAGCTTTCAAAATTGGATATTTGGACATTTTAGGGATAGTTTTCTGACTGATGTGTCACAGTCACAAAAAAACATTGTTGGTGACTTTGACCAAAGTGGTCTGAGTGGTGTGGTCAGGGCAGGAGCCGCACTGAAGAAATTCAAACAGGGACTTGTGAGTAGGCTAATGGTTGCCAATGATTGATTTTTCCAAAGCAGTGACAGCGATAAGATTCGAGTCATAAGGTTCATTTAAAAAAATATTTTTAAAGGAAAGCTAAAGCCGGCCCAAGGTGCAACAGGAATTTGCAGAGATCATATTTTTGATGAACATTTTAAATTAAAAACATACCTTTTAAAATTAAGGTGACAATAAAGAAAGAAAAGACTTCTGCACCAACAATAAGAGACAAGTCTCCAAAATGGGTTGGCTTTGGACACATAGCAGTAGAAGTGGATTAAGATGATCGTTAACATTCAGTTATTCAGTAGCAAATGTACTCTGTGTTCAGATGCTAGTCAGGGATCTAATCAGAGTTTGGAATAATACAATGTGAAATAATTATGATCAAAAATATGATAAACACTCAATCATTCCTTCTCTATAATATATTCTGCGCATTATTATGTTATTGCTTCTGACTGTGTTCACCAGCATCACCCAAAAATCTTTCCAGAGAATTTTGTGCTGATCAGTAATTTATTCTTATAGCCAAGAAATTTAATGGTAGAATTTCCACTCTTCTGTGTGACAGAATTCTGGCACCCCAAGCTTGACGGAGGAACTGAGGTGAAGTGTAACCCAGCACCGCCGAGTTTATGCCCCTTCAGGGCTTCACTGGTAAATTCCGACTGGGGGGTGTGGGCACTTCTTCTGCTGGGCCCCCTCCAAATCCCAACAGCAGATTGGGGCATGTTTGAGGGCTTTCCCCAACTACCTTGAGAATCCCACCAGAAACACTTCTGAAATGCCCAGGGCTATCTATATCTGCTGAGAGCAGGCATAGGTATTGTTCTGGGCCAAATATAGGCCGCACCTTGCAGAAATCAAACAAGAATTGTTCCCAGAGGAGAGATGATTATAGAAAGATTTGTCAACCTTGGTCTTTAGCCTGATCCAGCTCTGGGCCCCCATTTAGTAGCAGCACATTCCATCTCCTCTACTGGGTGCAGCAGCCCAGTTGCGCCACTACAGATACAGATGTCTTCCCTCAATATGATAATGACCTGTGCCCAGGACAATGTCAAGGTGGGACCAAAGCGACAGATGGATGTTATGACCCACTGCCAGAATTTCTGCCCTTTAATCTCTTATAGCGCAACTACTTTATTTTGCATACAAAAAGCATCATTTGAGTCACCTCTCTCAGAGTACATTGGATAAAGGATAAGGAATGGCCTTAACAAGTTCTCCCCTTTTCCCATTCACAGGCCCTACCTGGGAGCTGACCCTCTGGACTCTGCACGCAGATGAGTAAAGGCCTGGCTCAGTCTTCGGTGTGATAAGTTCTAATGCACCAGTAGGAGTGCTACTGGGGGTGGTTGGCAAACTTGAAGAAGGTACTGAACAACAAAAGGAGAAAATTGGAATATTAGATTTGTGTAGTCACCATATCAGCGCAAACAAAATAAGAAGAAATGAAAATGAATGCATCTCATCAGTATGTTCTACAATGTTAGATGTTTCTTACAATATGGCTTTTGATAAGATATGATACTGGGGGAATAAAAGAGTGCAATGAGTGGTAATTAAAGGTATACTAAATGATCATTATGGTAACAAAATATCATGACTGCCTAATATTTGGAGTTCGTGTTTATGTAGCATGTTATCAGACTACTGGGTGAGATGCTGAATACACAATTAATCAGCATTAATTTGGATTACAGTTTTCAACCAATTGGTTATCCAATAAAATAAAAAGCCAAACAAAACAGAAAATACTAGAAATACTCAGCAGGTCAGTCAGCATTTGTAAAGCGAAAAGACAGGTTAGCATTTCAGGTGTAAGACTCTTTCTCAGAATTAAAAACTAAAGACCCAGTTGTCCATTTGTTTCCAGAATCTTGCCCAACAAGGCTAGTCTGCATGGGTGAAGCATGCTGGAGTAAGATTTTATGTACACATATAACCTGAACTCAGTCTGTGTATGGTGGATTGGGAAAATAACTCTTTCCAACTGTGTGGGTGTGTAGGGTGAGTAGATACTAAAATAAGCACAATGTTGCTTTGACACTGCTGCATAAGGCACAATGGAGAAATTAGACCCTAAAGCATTGCATTCTCATAATGTGTGAGGAAGGTGGTTCACAACCTAGAAACTTGAACAAATTAGCTTTAATAATGTGGTTTATGGGTTATTAAAGAGATTATTATAGTCCTTGTTCATTAAGTTTGCATTCTTGGTGACTTGCGTTGACATAAACTGAAAATTTTGAGCAAAATGTATTGTAATAAAATAATGCACAATCAACATTTAAGAGCTTGTTCAGCCTTACCAGCTGTTTACTAAACTTTCTATATTAGAGATTGGAGGTGTGTTCATCACAAACAGTCTTTTCTGAGTAGAGTGTATTATACAAAAAGATATTAATTTTACTAATGCTGCTGCATAACTCAGGAGAGAAAATTAGTAGAAGTGATATGGCAACATACATAGGGTCTTCAAGTATGTTAAAGAGTAGAGTTTTCTGTTTCTAAAGGAGCAAAAGCTATTGGATGTTGTGGTATATCAGAGATTATTTTAGTGAGGCACCATTCTACACCCAGTGGTTGGTTCATTTTCCACATACATAATAAAATAAGAAAATTCCAAAATGGCCCATTGAAGCTCAGCTCTCCATTATAGCATCCAACCACATTTTGAATACCTCATTTTTTTTTGTCACTATTACTCTGCCTGGCAGATTATTTCAAATATGAACTTTTTTTCCTAACATAGACATATAAGAACTCAATGTAAATTTAAATTAAAACTACTATTTTCAACACATTCAAGCTTCAGGGAAGGTATGCAGCTCTTCAGAAACATATCCCCGTGACAACCATATATCTGTCAGTGTCCTCTGACATAATTACATGATCTGTGCCAACATCTGCTATTTCTCTTTACATATTTCTTCATTATTTGTAAATTTTGTATCATTTGCAATGGGATGCAAGGTATGAAAGTCTTTCTTACAATTACCTTCAGAACATGCGGTGATGGACTATAACTGGAAATGGCAAAATGGGACAAGTATTTTAAAAAGATTTGCAAGAAAAGGTCATCTCCTCAGTGAGGAGCTTCCTGCAGTTTGGCATATTTTACCAGCATTATTTCACTGATGAGAATGCCTGTTCTTTTCTATGACTCAGAATGTCTTGCCAGAAAAGGTTGCACAATAAAGGTCATCAGAATTGGAAATTGTTGCTCACCTGCAGGGGGTGTGTCTTTGTTCAAGTTCTTTGGTTTGCGTTTCCTGGTCTGAATCCCCTCTTTTTTCATTGCTAAAGGTCGCGGTATCTGCCAAGTGAAGTGAGGGCTCAATAAGTAAAACTAAACAAAGGAATTTTTAAATACACTGAGGAAAAGATCAGAAATAAAAGTTCAGATCTTCAGTGTATTATTGCCTTTGTAAAATCACATTGAGCTCGTTTTTACACCTCTTGCTCTAGAAAATCACATTAAACCTGCATCAGGCTGATGTGAACTGAATGTGACCTCAATGTAATTTTATTCAAATGTCAGCTGGTACCAAGTAACTAATACTCTCTGTTTCCATTTAGGAACAAAATAATGGAATTTAAATCAAGCTGTTGCCAAATCACATTGCCTCACAGCCACCTTTAAACTGAGGGTCAGGACATGGGAGAACATACTCCAAACTAGAATGGGAGTAAACATCTCTTCAGGAAATGCAACTGCAGTCACCTGTGGTGTTTTAACATATGTGTATAAGTCCCTGATCTTTACTTTTGGGTTCAGTCGAAAGTACAGGATCTACATTTCTTCCCATTGGGCTGTATTCAGATCAGAATGAGTTTTCTGACATGTCCCTTTGAGGAGGATTTTCAGTTGGTCGTTTATAATTCCTGCCAATATCCACAAAGCTGACTATAGAGCTGATATATATTTTGTAACTAAAATATTTTATATGTTTCCATGTGAAAATGAAATGAATAGCAGTAAAAGAAACTGATTATAAAAGATGATAATTGCAGGAAAGGAAACTAAAGAATAGTAAACACCCTATAAAAGCCAAAGCCAAAATTAAATCCAACCTTCAGCTTCCTAGATTCAAAACCAGCTCTCTGTCGGTGAAGAGCATTCACTGAGTGAACCTCTGATCAGTAGCACCATCTCATCCTTGTCAGTGTTGATTAAATGTAGTGGACTACACAGATTCTGTTGTGTGACACACTGCTGAACAGTGCTATGACTTTTGTGTCTACTTACCCCATGGAGCTTCATGTACAGTCCACAGGCATTGCAGACAGGTTCTCCCTCAGCATTACGCCGCCACAGGGTGGTGGTAGTGGTGTGACAGTTAGAGCAGGAGAGTCCTTCTCTCCGAGATGCAGACTGGCAGAGAAAAGACAGTGTTACTGTCCACAAATGTGTAATAAATCTCAGTTACAGCACAGTCTCTGTGGAGCTTCCAGACGGATATGAAAGTTTGTTATGGACAGGAAACTTCGACTTCCAGAATGAAAAGCTTGGAATTTACTTGTGCAAGGCCTTCTGGGAATCTGGCTTTATTAAAAAACAGCTTTGCCATTGGCTCCTTGGTTCACAGTAACCTTTAACACCACAGATTGCCTTGGTTCAAGAATCATTTAAATTGTTTCCTAACATATTGACAGAACAATGACAGATTAGACCTTTGGTCTCATCCTTAAATCATTTAGCCTATCTGTCAGTCAAGACAATATACTTTAATATTGACCATTGCTTAATAAGTAAAGACTATTAAGAATAGCTGTTAGACTTTAATAATGCATTGTGGCTTTTGTGAGTTATATGCTTTTTACTGACTGCCACAACCAAGGGTGTGTACTGCAGGATTGCAGGCTAAGGGAGCAGCTATGTTGTCCCAAGGTGGGCTAGCATAACAATAATATTAATGAGTTACTGCAGATAGTTGATGCTTTACCATCGCTGGTTAGTATAACTGGCCCAGGGTGTGGATTCAGAAGCAGAAACCTGGTGAGTGTAACTGTTTATGTCAAGTGATTCTTTTTGCACTTCGCTAATTTATCAGCTGTCCAGTCACATAACTTAAAAAGTAAAAATGAGAAAGAATGCAAATATAGTATATATGGTGAGAAAGCTCTTATTCCACAGGAAAAGGAAACCTTACAGTCTTTATTCAAACCATTGGTATCCAATGAATGGAACTTGTAAATCCAGTATTCAAGTCTGAAGCAAACTTGGAACTATTTCGCTTTGGCATTTACTTATTTTCTTTTTAAACATCAATCAGTTACAGGTTTTTATGAGAGGAAAGAATCTTCTATTTTTATTATTTGTAATTTTGTTCCCCTCCTTTTTGGTCGCCTCTCCTCTCATATCACGCATAATTCTCCAACAGATCGTGTATCCTTCGGAAAACCGGAACTTCCACCTAACTTTCACTTAGTAAAAGAATGGCTTGCTTTTACTTTCTCTCCAATTTGCTCCCCTCATCCCTTCTCTCAAGTTGGAGAATTATATTGGGATATGGTAACTTCCACGGGCAACGAATTTCGTGTTACAGAACGGAATAGGGGAGGGGGAAGTCTGTGGAAGAAGCAAATCTGTCTTTCATCAGAATTGGTTTGCATTTTGCCAAGTCTGAAACTGGAAGAGGCAGGATAGGAATAGACGGGGTATTGGATTATGGCTTGAATTCTAGTGTTTGCTTTGCTGATAATCATAACGTTGATAAATAAAATGCTTTCACATTCACATCGGTAAGGTGAATGGACTTATGTTATAAAAACAGAATCTTGTCTGGTTTACATTTTTTTTAATACACTCAAACGGCGGATTATCCTGTCTAAAACCGGACAGGTGGCAGCCCTATCTTGAACCTGGATTGGCAATTAATCAATAATTGACCAAATGTCTTGTTTTCCATTCAGTGGGCGTGGCCATGGAACAACACTGTGCACATATTTGATCTGCGTGTCGAGATCCTATTCTACAAGCGGCTGGTGAGAAAGTAACAAAAAAGCAAACACTGAAATGTTGTTTTAATCTTCAGCTTATTAGCTGAGTAACGGACATGTGTATATTGTACCACTGGTACCACATTAATATGTTGACATCACGCTGAACACACATTTAGCCAGGAATGGTACAAGCAAGCCCCGGCTCGTTCAGATTACATTTCACAGCCAATATATTATAGTGGCAGCTACCTAGCTGATAAACCAAAGGCTAAAAACCACATTTCAACGTGTGAATGAAATCCCTGCTGCCTTTACCATGGAGTGACTAATGGATAAACTGGTGATTTTAAGCATTCGTAGTCACTTGTTTAAAATAAGTGCCGTCAGAATATCAGATTAGTCATTTTAATAAGTGAAAGAATATTAATTTACGAAAAATAATTGGTTGGCACAGCCCTGTTGTATATCTGTACTTAAATTCATTACCCAGGCATGTTTCTGAGATTTAAACATCGAGAAGTGAGTTCTCTCCAGCAATTCAGTGAAGCATCCTTTGCTTTTAATATCCCTTCATTGTAGCAAACATTCTTTCAGGTCCTGGTAGAAACTCCGTTTTAGTCAGGAGAAAGCTTAAACCCCGATAAAGAAGATCCCGTGAGAAGGATTATTTTGTCACGCATTTTCAATAATGAGCTTTAGCTATCTATATATAATATATATTTATATGTGTGATATATATAGATAGCTTAAAAGGGAACAACTCTCTCTCAAATTAAAAACCTTATAATAGTTACATGACGCTCATTAAATCAATAGCACCCCTGCAAAAATAGCCCCGTAATACCTCACTGAGTCATGCACACAGACCATAATGAACTCGGGCAGCTCTCACACCACAACTCGTGGATTGTTAAACTTTTAAAAAAAAATAACATTATGTAAAAGATCAGATACTTACGCAGGAGTTCAAGGCTTTAATTCAAGCCCAGGATACAAATAATGTTCATAAACTGCTCTTTAACTTGTCATCTGAATTGCTCGGTTGTGTAACAGCCGTGTGACTCCTTCTTGCATAGACATTAATTCATTTATAATGCTCTTCTTCCAGTCAAATGCCAATTTAATATTTGTTTATATCTCAATAATTGAGAAGAGGTTTTTTCTAACTAAGCAGAAACCCAAGAAGCTATTGTATAAATGTGCGACCCTTTATTTGGGACCTAATTAGAATGTGTACTGCACATTAAACTGTCCTCGTTCTGCGGCTTAGTTCGAAGACTGCTAACTCCACACTATCTGGACGGCTGCCTTCCGTCTGGGTTTGAAAGATGCAAGGAATTGAGCAGTAGCTCAATTTAAGAAGCTAGTTCTGTTCAATATCTACTGGTCCTGAAGATATATACTAAAACATTCTTCCAGTTTAACAGTTTATTGTATAAATTAGGGAGTGGAAACTGTCTCAAGGTAATATATTGGGAACAAACTTGTTTGAGATGATTTAAATTTTATTAATTTTTATTGTTTTGTTGGAATAAAATCTGGTGGAGGGGAACCAATTGATAGATTTTTGATAGGCAAGGGCATTAAGGGAACCAAGGCAGGTAGATGGAGTTAAGACACAGGTCAGCCATGATCTAACTGAATGGAGGAACAGGCTGGGGCGTGGGGAGCTGAATGACCTCCTCCTGTTCCTAAATCATTAAGAGATATAATCATTTCATACTGAACTGGAAATAAGGATTTTTCTTCTTTTAAAGAAGGGTCCGATAAATTAATGAAGGCCAGTCACATGCTATTAAAATGCACCTAATTAATATTATCTACAGAGTATAATTAAGTTAGGAAATATAACCAATCAGCGACAGTGATAAATCCTCTCCATTCTGATTGACTACTGGAACAGTCATTACAACACATTATCCAAAGCAACATATTAGAGGAAGGAACCAACACCATTTATCAAAAAAAGCAAAATACTGAGGATGCTGGAAATCTGAAATAAAAACAGAAAACGCAGGCAATACTCAACAAGTCAGGCTGCATCTGTGGAGAAAGAAACAGAGTTAATGTTTCAGGTCGATGACCTTTGGTCAGAACTGGAAGAAGTGAAAGATTCAACCGTTTTTAAGCAAGTACAGAGCCAGGGAAAGGGAGGAGGTGGGGGAAAGGAAGGAATGAAGGGGAAGAATGAACAAAAGGGAAGGTCTGTGATAGAGTAGAGGGCAGGGGTGATTAAATGACAAAAGGAATGATGGTGCAAGGCAAGGAGAGTGGTAATGGGACAAGTAAAGAAACAAAAGATGGGTCTAGAGGAGCTGAAAATGGCAACATCAGAACCATTACCAGCACCTCTGACCGAAAAAATGGGAGCAGTGGTTATAATCTGAAGTTATTGAAATCAATGTTGAGTCTGGAAGGTTGTAAACTGCCTATTCGACATTGGGGAGACCAAATGCAGATCATAGAATCATAGAAAGTTAGGGCACAGAAAGAGGCCATTCAGCCCATTGTGTCTGTGCCAGCCAAAAAAAAAGATATCCAGCTTAATCCCACTTCATAGCACTTGTTCCATAGCCCTGTAGATTACAGCATTTCAAGCACACATCCAAGTGCTTTTTAAATGAGTTGAGGGTTTCTGCCTCTGCCACCCTTTTAGGCAGTGAGTTCAAGCCCCTACCACCCTCTGGGTGAAAACATTTCTCCTCAGGTCCCCTCTGATCCTTCCACCAATTACTTTAAATCTATGCCCCCTGGTCACTGACCCCTCTGCTAAGGGAAATAGGTCCTCCCTATCCACTCTATCTAATCCCGCCATAATTTTATATACCTCAATTAAATCTCCCCTCAGCCTCCTTTGTTCCAAAGAAAACAATCTCAGCCTATCCAATCTTTTCTCATAGTTAAAATTCTCCAGCCTTGGCAACATGCTCGTAAATCTCCTCTGTACCCTCTCTAGTGCAATCACATCTTTCCTGCAATGTGGTGACCAGAACTGTATGCAGTACTCAAGCCGTGGCCTAACCAATGCTTTATACAGTTCTAGCATAACCTCCCTGCTCTTATATTCTATGTCTTGGCTAATAAAGGAAAGTATCCTGTTTGCCTTTTTAACCACCTTATCTATCTATCCTGCTACCATCAGGGATCAGTGGACATGCACTCCAAGGTCCCTCACTTCCTCTACACATCTCATTGTCCTCCCATTTATTGTGTACTCCCCTGCCTTGTTTACCCTCCCCAAGTGCATTACCACACACTTCTCTGGATTGAATTCCATTTGCCACTTTTCTGCCCACCTGACCAGTCCATTGATATCTTCCTGCAGTCTACAGCTTTCCTTCTCACTATCAACCACACGGCCAATTTTGTATCATCTGCAAACATCTTGATCAAGCCCCCCACATTCAAGTCCAGATCATTAATATATACCACAAAGCAAGACTGGTGATTGCTTTGCTGAACACCTCTGCTCAGTCCGCAAGCATGACCCTGACCTTCCGGTCACTTGCCATTTTAATTTTCCATCCCACTTCCACTCTGTCCTCTGCCTCCTACACTGTTCCAATGAAGCTCAAAGGCAGTTCGAGGAACAGCACCTCATCTTTTGATTTGGAAATTTACAACCTTCCAGACTCAACATTGATTCCAATAACTTCAGATCATAACCACTGCTCCCATGTTTTCAGTCAGAAGGTGCTGGTAATGGTTCTGCTGTTGCCATTTACAGCTCCTCTAGACCCATCTTTTGTTTCTTTACTTGTCCCATTACCACTCTCCTTGCCTTGCACCATCATTCCTTTTGTCATTTAATCACTCTTATCCTCCACTCTATAACAGACCTTCCCTTTTGTTCTTTCCTCCCCCCACCCCCCCCCCCCCGCCCACTTTTCCCTGGCTCTATACTTGCTTAAAAACTGTTAAATCTTTCACTTCTTTCAGTTCTGACGAATGATCATCGACGTGAAACGTTAACTCTGCTTCTTTCTCTATAGATACTGCCTGACTTGCAAAGACAAAAATATGGTCATTAAAGGGATGACATTCTTCTTTTTAACAGAATTACAATCTCAAATACTGCACTTTCCAAAGATCCATTCTGTGGTTTTTAGGGAGTTGTTAATAATTTTAAAAGAGGAATTTTAAATGCTTAACAACCAGTGATAATAAACAGACAAAATATTAAAAGGTCGTAAATAAAAATAACAGCATTTAAAAGTCAATAAGAAGTGTTAAAGTATTAATTCCAAAGTGTCTTTTTTTTACTTCGAACACAATTAAACACTTTAATTGTGCACTAGTTTAAAACCGTCAAATATCTTAAATCTTTCCTGACGGTTTCCATCTCTTTCAAACAAATCCTTCAGTGTAACAAGGACAACATTTGGAACAAAATTCCGTTTTAACTCCACTCACGCTGAATGAACACCTTCATCGAGCGTGTGGGAGCCGTTTATTGACTGGTAGCGACTGCTCTGAGATTATTACTTGGGTAACTTGCTTGTAATTACTTAAAAATTACAATATGTTATGGTTGCTTCAGCAGCGCATTAATTAAAACTACAATCATGCTATGCTGAACCGTTCTCTTGTATCTTACCAGTCGTTTGAGAGGTTTGATAAGGGGTCGATTAATTCCATTAATTCTGTTATAGAGTCCACAGGCATTGCACAGATAGTGGCCAGTTCCATCTCTCCGCCACAGTGGGGTGGACATAGCACCACAATTCACGCACTCTCGGCCTTCAAGGACATCATCAAGTAGTTCTAGAGAGAAAGAAGAATCCAAAGTAATTGCTAAACATAAACACACAATACATATATATGTATAGGCTATCAGTACAGTCTAGTATACTACAAGTTAGGAATAATAACGACTTTGAGTCTTGGGCTCCTTAAATAAACATTAGGGGTGCAGCTCTATCACCGCCTTTGCATTGTTGTGAACTGGTTGGTGATGCAAAACTGGGCCGATTCTCTAGTCAGCAAGGAAGACAGCTGCCACGAACACCGGTCAAGAAATTGCAGCCTGCAGCCCCTGAATTTAAATGGATGGAAAATTGAAGACTGCGACCCACGATTTCCCAGCCAGCATTCACTGCAAGCATCTTTCCTAACCGGTAGCACCTGAGTGGAGAATCTGCCCTTATAAACCCCAGCATTACATCTGGACCTGACTCTGGAGTCCTGGATAAGTCGTCTCAACATTACACGGCGTGAAGTATAACTTCAGGATGGTGTCAAGCTGAGTTTAAAAAGTGCTCAGGAGGTCTTATGGACTTTTTGGACATTTTATTAACGTAAGTGGGACTCATTCCAATATTTTCACAAAGAGGACACTCCCACTGGTGCTCCCATTACGTTTTTAATTTAACGTGGGAAAGTAGAACTCTGCGCCTATGTGTAACTGTGCATATACATAACTCCTTCCTGTCTTGGGAGAGTCAGATTGACCGGCAGCTAACGTGGGTAAGATGTTGCCAGTAGCTACCGATCTCAGATACAGTATAATCACAGCCCACTGCTAGTGTTCCTTGAACATAATTTAACAATAACGTTACATATAATGTAATGTCATCTTGAGGATTCTGTAATCTTTAAAAGAACCCCAATGCGTCATAGCTTTAATTCTTAATTAGGTTATTTGTCTTTTTATACAGTGGACATAATTGCTTTTTTATTTTTGTGAGCTAAAGATTTAGGAATTGTCTCCTAGATTTATCAATCAGTTGCCTGAAGGCATTTACTTAAGCCTTGAAGGTATAAATTTAATATAGGTTTCCCTTTAAATAAGTGAGTGCAACATATCTGTGCAATGGTTCGTCTTGTATCCTGGATGGAAACTGATTAAAACTACCCAACTGAGACATAGGCTTTTCTCCTTGAGAGTTCAGCTCAATGGTTACCTTAGGATACATTCACACTCTATAAATTTAGAGTGGTGTGAAGCTCTCACCACCTCCCACCGATGCTAAATTTGAAGGTAGGTCGGATGCTGAATTGTCTCCGAAATCAAGCGGAATGAGACTCCTCCAGGGAATCCTGCTCAGCTTGGTTTTGGTGTCAGATCGGACCCTAATGCCGGATTCACGCTCATTTCCACCGTAACTGCAGTCAGTGCGAAGCCAACGCCAAAGTTGCAGTGTGATCCACCCTTTGGCTATATTCTGGTAGTAGTGTTGACTGCTGTTTTCATTATACCTGAAATTTCATAGTGGTGCACGATCAATGTGCTGCACCGTGTACTGATGGACAAGACTATAAAATCCCACTTGGCTCATGTTCACATTCAGGTTTCATCCAGATGGTGAACAAACACAACTTTGGATAGAAAGAGAAGGTGCTAGCAGCTGAGAGGAAGAGAAAATTGGTTAGGGATCTACTGCAGTATTAGTAAAGATCAAGGAGCTATCATCTCTTGCCATTCAATGATTCCCTTAACCAATGATCAGGGTGCAATGATTTGGGAGAATGCAAAGTGAAGAAATGGTGCAGTACAATATTTTTTTTTATTTTCATGCTCATCAAGGCAATAGATGTCATGGCTGAGAATGGAACACTTCTATTTTAGGTACTCAGTGTCAGCATCAATAACTCTCAGGTCGGGTATAACACTGACTGAAACAAAGTATTGGTAACTCCAATCTATCCCAACAGTGTGCCCTGACTTCTTTACAGAACAGCAGCTTCTGTTGCACCAGTTTTGCTTTAAATGGTCATCCCTAATGCTTCTCTGAATTTGGGCAGTCCTGTGCCATGGGCCAGCATCCACTTGAAACTGGGTTAAGACTGTCCAGAATTAATTTCATGAGGGAAACTTACAGCTGACGGTAACAGTAAATTCTTTCCTATCAGTCTAAATTGGATTTAAACCCTGGTGCCAGAGATAGAAAGACAGTTTTTAAATCACTGTGTCACCCAGTCCCTCAAACTAAATAGATTATCTGCGTGAATGAGCCTCCGCCCTACAACATCTTCTATTATAGTTAGTCTGCAAGTAAAGTATCAGTGAGATTCTCTCAATTGCGTATATGCTATAATTCATTCAAACTACATACGGGTTCAGTGGGAATGTGTAGTAAAATTAATTTCTACACTGAACAGTTAGTATATCTTTCATATACAATAGAAGGACCAAGGACTGACAACTCGATAGTTTAAATAACTATCTTCACAACCATTTTGGATTTGATTCACTACAGGCTCACTGAGGCATTTTGATGGGGACCAGTCTAGTTTCATTCATGGACAGAATCCTAATGTGGCCATTTCAATGACACATAGCGCGAGAATTGCTCCTTTCCACTGAACTCTGTATCATTGGCGATGAAACACCTCCAAGTTGCCAAGGTGCTGTTCCAATAATTCATTCAAATCAAGACAACGTCCCTTATTTTAATCGATGACTGAATCCGGATGCAGATCAGGTCACAGGTGCCAATAGTAACTTGTCAGGAGTTTCTTAAAATGTAAGTGCCCCCCACATTGTCACTTACACTCGCTGAGAATGAATCCCACAGGTATAGGAGCCGGGCATCACAATGCCGGCCGGACTTGAAAATCATTATATCCATCACATTTGCCATTTATGTGGCTTCATAGCCGTCAGTGATTTATTGCTTACACAGATCTGGTAAACAATGGTTGAACTCTGTAGTCATAGTCTGAAGCTACTAAGAGAATTTCAATAAAAGTTCTATACTATTTCACAAAAAAAAGTATATTTTAGGACTGTCGGCATCAAAAATGTTTTAAAAGAACGTTTTGAAAGCGGATTTAGCAATTATTATTGGACTCGATATCCATTCACCCACTGGAGACTGAACTGCTTTACATATTTTCATATCCAAATTCTTCCTTTCATAGTATTGAATATAAATATAAATTTGTAATATGCTGTTAGAAAAATCTACCAACAACATCAGCGATATAGAAAATAATGGAACAATTCTTCATCAGTAATCTGGGGAAATAAAAATCTAAAACATCGAAACTTGTAGGAATTTGATCCTAATTCTCAAAGGATAAAACTCACTTAAATCTCACATTTGCTATTTACTGTATAACGCTGGTCAAATCACTTACTTCGAGCAAAAGCATAAAGTAATTAAATTCAGTTTCCTTTTAATGCAGCACGAGCCGGTGATATTTAATATTCAATTTGAGAAATTGTAAAAATAATGATCCCTCTAGAAATGAGTTCGATCTGAAGATACAAAGTTAGTAAATTACACAACGTGATCATACTTTAGAGATCAAGGATTAGTGCACTAGTCCAACGCTGGGTTTTGTATCAAGTCCACGGAAAGGTGAGTCAGTTGGTGAGCGGAAGTGCTTATGTGTGGAAAAATGATGTTTTGAAACAGAAACACTCTTTTCCCCGCTCATCTCCTGATCCACCAATTCGATTAAATAGTAATCAGAGTTTGACCAGAATATGGATGGGCGATGATTTCAAATCAAGCAATAGCGTATTGTTAACTTAAAATTGTGTATTTTTCTTTCCTCAATAGTTCATTAATGAAATACAATGTAATGCCCGTGCGGCTCTCGGATGGGAAACTGCTTGAACTGAACTTTAAGTGAGCGTTTTTGATTCTGCTTGCACTGCAAGCTGATAACCTCACACGTCGGGGGTCCAGACACTTGGACTGTCTGTTTCGGAAAAAAAGTATCGCACATTTTTAAAGGATATTTGATTTTTAAAAAATTATGCTTAAAATCTTGATTAAAGAATGTTTCATTACGATAACACCTGGTGAAAAGGACACTGGTTATTTGTATATAGAATAGTTCCTTATATTCTAAAAACGTCACCAATCCTCACACAATACTTACTGTATTTCTGGCTGGCTAGTCGGGGTGTAATTCCAGACTATCGGAAAACAAATCTTAATTAAGTTTAATATACTGCAGCTTTCGCAAACCCTTGTGTGCCGCGACACGTTTAGTAATTCAGGTTTTCAATGAATCCGGAGATTTACTTCAGTAACTCGGCAGCTGTGATCTCGTGGGTTCCAATTTATGTTGTGTATGAAGGGTAGATTAGGCGGGGATGTGTAATCGTGATTTCTGGTATAAAATGAATGTCGGCATTAAGCAGACACTTTTATTCACTCGCCGTCTGCCCGCCTGTTTATGTCTCTCTTTCTATCTGTCTCGCTTCACTTTCCTGTTTATATCTCTCCCCCTGTCTCATTTTCTTTTGCTCCCTTCCCCATCTCTCATTTACTCCCATCGCTTTCGTTTTAACCAGTGCAGAATTCATTTTTCGGATGTTGTTCATTCTCGCTTTCAACCCTTGGGATGCAACAACCCGTTACCAAACTCGCATTCACCGACTTTACAGATCAGAACGGATTGATCCAATCGCCCACCGTTATTAATTCTTTGATAAAGAGAACATTTTAGAATTGATCTTGCAATATTTGCTAACATTTACAGCAGGATCTGTTCTCACTAAACCTGTCCACACTACCAATGTCTAACTGTTTATTAAACCGATCGCGTATTTGCCTATTCCCCAATACACTGCATTGATAGTTAGGCTTATTTTCATTTTAAAGAAAATAAGTAGATTAAACCCCGACTTTACTCCTGTAGTGAAGGTGGTTTGAACCTCCCCGGGAATGTGGATATTTAACCGCTGTCGGCCCGCTCTTATTGCGTCCCGCTCCCGTCTTTATTGTTCGTATTGTGGGGATTTTATTGACTAACACAACACATTTTTGCAAGGTGCAGCCCTCTCCCCTCGCCATTCCATTCAGACGGAGCTTGTTTGAGTCAGTGAAAGGGGAGAAATCCTTTCGGCTCCCCCACGGCACCGTTAGAAGCAGCACCGAGTTACTGATGAGCTAGAATTAATTCCCAGGCGTATTAATCGTTAAAATTATTAGCAGCAGATTTAGAATTATTTGAATATCAACCACTCAAAACCCGCAAATATCACAACAGGTCACTAGTATAGAGGAGTTTATTTACACAATCATTCATTTATCAGGTATTTGCTAAAAGTGGGTGTTTACCAAATCGTAGGTGCCTTTCTGAGATTAAACTACGAAAAATGAAAGTCTAACTTTTTACTGTAAAAATAACTAATAATTGGATATTGGATAATATAAGGCAAAATAACGAAGAGGCAAATATAAAATGTTTACTTGTTTCTTTTTTCTCGATTAATTTTGAAATATTTTGAATGAAAGGTTACAGCGAATGACTGTCCTGTCATTACATACACACTTTCACAACGGGTTAAACGCTACTGCATCGTCACCCCAGTTTAGAAAACCGAGTTGAAACCATGTTTGTTTCAATACAATCCCATGTGGTGTCTTCCATCACAGGCCCTAACCCCAGTCACCAGACTACTCCTGTATTTTTAAAGTAATCATTTGGATAATGTTGCTCTTGGGCGTTCTTTGCGTTTCGCTGCCGGAATCTGGTTACCAACGGACCTGTGTCAAACCCAAGCAGATAAATTGGATCACTGGGCTTCAGAATAAACTAATCCCAATCCCCCAAAGAAAACTCGCAGTGTTTGGTAATTTTAGCCCTACTGCCTTCGGTGCTAAAACAGTAACATGTTTGTAACTCAACGATTAGTGAATAATGCAGAGGGTGTGAGCTCTTTAATCGAGTTGGTCGCCCTTTTTCTTCCCTACCGATTTTTTCTTAACACTTTAGCGGAATCAAAGCAGAAGATGTTGGAATTAGTTAGTCGGCCAACGTCTGAAAGGGAAAAATTAACGGTTGGGGTGAGACGCTCAGTCAGCGCACACCTCTCTCTCCAATATTACCCTGCCATGTATTTCTCTTTCATAATTTGACCGGCCTGGTGTGTATTTCCCGTATTTTCAAATGTCAGATTTCCAGCTGTTTTTCTTTTAGTTCTAAATTAGTTGCATGATAACAAGACGCAACTGGGAGGAAGACCGATTGGTACGAATTTGACCGCGGTGATTGCTGAAAGTACAGAAAAAAAACAAAATAGGCAAAAACAGACACAAGCCCCGGTTTCTATCCACGCAATTTGTTCCAATTCGTGCAATACACGTCTCACAGGGAAAAACCGCACACACACCCACTCCCCCAAGAAATCTAAACTTAAAATAGGAGGCGTGGAAGGTTGAAAACTGTACAGTGAACAAACAGACATTGGGATCGGGTCAGGACGTACAACAATGTTCCTTAACATGATACAAACATTCAATGATTCCTGTATCTTTGTACAGTGTTTAGCTTTTTCCTCTACCATGCCGGGTTACTAATCGCATACTATTCATTGGATACATGTTGTTCATCTGAACTTTGAGCCCAGCCAGCCTCGGTAAAGGTTGTTCCTTTAATACTTGCTCCGATCAGCCCCTTTAACATATCCCCACAGGTGTAGAGATTTTCTGTAAGGTCCCAAATCCGCCAATATCACAGTTTGTCTTTTCTCATTTTGTAGGTATTTCGCTCCTACCATTCATGTTAGAGATTGTTTTCATGAGGTTTCAAATCGCTGAATTCCTCGATGAAGGGGCGCTCTCAGGCTGCGCTGCTCTTTGGTTTCTTTTCCCTGCAGGTTTTCACTCTGAGTGGAAAGGGGGGAAGGGGGGCTTGTCAAGATATACCCTTCTCGTAAAACCTCCAAGAATCTCCGCCATCTCCTTACCCGAACAAGACACTAAAGAATCACAAATCAATCAGGTTAGAATTGAATCGAGGTCATCTCTATTAATGTGGCATTATTTTAGGAATAATACTGTGAGCTCCCTAGTTCTTACCTATTGGGTTCAGGGCTGATTTTGTCGTGGGACTCTTGTAGAGAACATTCCTGTGGCAGTGGCACATTTCACTAATTTGTTATGAAATGTTAGACTCTTACAGAGAGTCCCTGCAGAAACTATTGGCAGTACTGTACCTCACGTCTAACAATCTATTATGTTTCACATTGTGTTTTAAACCTCACAGCTACAGATTAATTAGAAAAAAATGATTCCCGTGATGTCGTGTTTGTATTTTCTTTGGCCAATGATAAATTCAGCAACTACCAGACCAGTGTCCGCTCGATCAGGGCAAGGCTCTCGGGTGCATTTCATTAACCCACAATTTAATTCTGCGAGATACTGTATTAATCCAATGACGGCAGCTTGCCATTCTCGTTACCTTCCAAAAATACACCTACAAACCTACTAAAAACAAACTAATCGATCTACGAAAAATATTTTAAAAAGATGGTCATGAGCATTCGTCTAAGTGGCGGATTTCTAAGAAAATGTTAAAAAAAAGTTTTAACGCTAGTAAATTGTGACCAGTATTCATTTTAGCACTGTTGTGGGTTGGCCGGAGCTCTCGACAGGCTCCCCTCTATCTTGTACTCAAAGGCCTAACTTACATGCCATGGATATTTTTTCAAATATCATTCAGTAAGCGTTTATATTTCAACGAACGAAATCTTTCAACTTCAGCTAAAGAAAACATAACTTTCCATGGTTCTCTTCCTGATACTAAACATGTCACGCTGCTGCCAAACACCTTTTCCTGTACTTCTCCCACTCAGCCGAATCGCTTTGGTTGCCTGTTGGAACAAAGAAAACCTACTCCCCTCAAACAAAGCAGAGATCCCACTGCAGCACGGCCTGAAAATCGTCCCGCATTAACAAGTAACCCGACTACTCGTAGTCTGATATCAACAGGCCGCGGGCTATAGACGGATATATGTGAATTGCTCTGTATTCTCAGTATAGTATCTGGTACATGCAATGTTTTGTTTGTTCCTCTCATACATAAAAAGGTTATATCATATGTGTAAGATTGGATATTGGAAGCGTAGATTTATACCCCGTAGGATGTTTGCAGAAAATGTCAATCACTCGCGTATCTGCTCGCGTCTTTTAGGTTGTTGATAAAATATATATTAAAAAAATCCCCACATATTTCCTGCATTTCCAGAGAGCTAGAGAGCGGAATTCCAGGAAAACAGCAGACTCTGGCAGGGTGTGGTAATGTCGATTATAACAGTCTCTAAAGTGTTATTTCCCTCCATCAAGAGACCTCCCTATTCTCTGTCTGATCGTTGAGCTCCCAATTATTTCTTCAATAAATAGTAAACGCGTTTTCATCTCCATGTGAAACAGAACCGCGCCGCCGTATTGAAACCGTAAGTGCAGACATTACGTGAAGAATGTGAGATCTTCGACACAATTCAACGAAAATGAACACGGTTAATAAATCTTCACCGCCTGAATCTTAAAATACAAATCAGGAAGGAATTGTAGGAAAAATATATTTTAGTTTACCTAAATTATATGATTGATTCCTTATGAAAATAATGACTTTATAATCTGATAAGAGCAACATCTGGATACAGATCTCTACTTATTGAAATAGGGGCTTTTCAATCTAGAATAGCTACTAACTGTTACCTGCTCTGTTTCACAGTATGTTCTACAGCTGAGGGATACAATTACCCTTTACACCACGATATAATAATTCATACTTATAATGAAACAGAGCAGAGCAGGCAGCACTCTCCATAGAGCGATTTTGACTCTGATTCAGCCACTCTTATTGATCACCGAAAGGTTTACACAAGCAATGAAGTGGATCCCCCTGTTACAGATTGAACAGTCATCCTTTGGAATGGAACAGTTTGACAACTTTAGCATCAAAAAGAATAAACTGCAATGTCGGACAGCATAACAGACTCAGGTTCAAAATCACACATCAAAATAAGGCGTGAGCTATGAAACAATGTTACATTAAAGGTGTGTTAACTGAGTTCTGTTTCTGCCCTGTATTTTTCTCACTGAATGATATGAACTGGACGACCATAGAGACCTGAACACGCGAAACTCAGTAACCTGACTTTTCTGTTTACACATGCTGACTGGCCTTTTTTCCCAGCATTTTCTGTTATTAATATAAGATTACGAAATTATTACACCTCAATAATAGGAATTCCGTTTCCGTCTGTTGAAGGGACATGATCAAACTAATAGAATCTGTGGAACCGCTACAATACCATCTCGCCCACATACATACAGGCATTGCTGGCAATCTGTACAAATTGTTACTAGGCCTCAACTGCGTCTCTTATCCAGTCAGTAATCGAGATAGTCAGTCCTGTTATATATTGATGTGATTCAGTACATATCTTGTGCTCCGTCCTGACCTATTCCATATAACAGGATTCACCGTATTATTACGTTTGATCGTTTTATTAACAAAGGTTATGCGAAGAACCTGGAAGAAAATATTTCTAAATTTAAGACTGTCACGTCAAACATTTCATTTGTATAATTTTAATCTGTTGTATTTCAAAATATAGCGAGACCCTGCATTCTATATTTAGAAACTTCCTGACTCCCCCCACTAGTTAAACGGAGAAAGCACTAACTGGAGTTGGTTCTTACACATCTTTAAGGTTGTCAGAGTTAACGATTTTATTCTAACTATAAACACTGACACACTGTTAAATATACAGTCAGCAGGTAATATATATCAAACCGATACTCACAAACAGCCCAGCAACTGTGGCAATACACATTCTAATTCCCAAGTTGTCCTTCTATTGTCAATTACTGTAACTAACTTTCACATTTAAAATGTCAATATTCAACAATATTAACCATTAGAAATAGGTTTCCCGATTCTTCCCCCTGTATTAATCTGTGAGTAATATGATCAGTTGTAAAATCTGGCACTACGCTTTTTGGGAGATACGAGTTCAGGAATATTGAGTGGGCCAGTGAGCTGAGGTCAATAGCGATCAACTGGAACAGTCGCCGGAGCCCAGAACAAGTGAAAAGTTCTTGAAAGGTTATTTTAGCAAAAACAAAACTGTTCAGAGCGACCCCCAGTCTTCTTTGATATAAAATGCTCCCACATCTCCCAATCTACAAACAGGTACACTTGACATCGATCTCGGTTCCTACCTTCGCCGTGCCTGCGAGTCGGGATCAGGCTGAAGGCAGGGTTCTCCATCGGAGCCGGGCTCCATGCTGTGGCCGCCTCCGAGCTCATGTACTGCGGGTAGTGGTTGGGGAAGGAGCCGCTGAGGGTCCAACTAATGCTGACCTGGTCCCGTACGGCGGCGGCCGCGGCTGCTGCTGCTGCGGCTGATGAGATGGACAGCGGGCTGCTGAAGGCGGTCTCCCGGGGAGAGACACTACAGATGGGCGGACTGGAAGAGAAGGAGGCAGGGTGCCGGCTACACGAGGGCTCGCTGCCGACAGCCGGCTGAGCCCAGGATGGGTGAGGGGACACCGGGCTGCTCTGCTGCGAGGAGCCGCTCTGCAGGTAAGAGAAGCCGGACAGAGACGGGGTCACCCTGGAGCTCGGCACGTAGACGGCAGAACTGGCCGAGTGCAGGAAAGCCCCGACCGGGTCAGGGTGCGCCGTGTACGGCGGGGGATTCGCCAAACCCTGGTACATCACCGGGGGAGGATCGGGTGTCCTCGGGAAATCGAGAGGCACGACTTGGAGGGGCAGTCCCGCAGGGAGAGACACTTTACCCGGGGAAAATCTGCAGCGCGACCCCCTTGGTTCCCCCGGGGTATCAGAATCCGTTTTAGGGCCACACTGTTGACAAAAAAGTGTCCTTTAGTATAAAGTCCTTTCGATTCGAACTGGTGCCAATTCGTCGCAGGTCTGAGTCCGTCCCAACCAAGGAGAGCTGATCCGTGCCAATGACATCTGCCAGGAACCGAGGGAGGGTGGGGGGAAACACCAAACTTTCCAACTGAGAGAACGTGCGAGTGAGGGAGGGAGGGAGAGACAGAGTTCATAAAGTGGTCAAAGATCGAAGTAAAAAGGGAAAGGAAATGGAAATCAAATCATGGGGGAT
This sequence comes from Heptranchias perlo, assembly GCF_035084215.1. Taxonomy (NCBI): domain Eukaryota; kingdom Metazoa; phylum Chordata; class Chondrichthyes; order Hexanchiformes; family Hexanchidae; genus Heptranchias; species Heptranchias perlo. The sequence goes on from NC_090350.1 coordinate 24,261,749, forward strand.
TTCGGTGGAACCTCCCATCTCTGACCGTCTCCCAGTAACTGCATCTCACTGTCAATCTACCGCTTAACCCTTTTAAGGCGGCGGCAGCAGTCCCGGCCAGAGCAGAAATAACAACTTCATCCTGTTTATTTTTTTAAGGTTATTCGGAGATTCCCCGTCACTGAGAATCTACAATTAGATTCGGCCACTGCCCTTCATGTGTTCCGTCGGTCCGGGTGGCTGGACTAACTGTTGTTCCCGTGTTTCCGATATGAGGCTTCGATAACACGTTCAACCGCTGTTTGGTTTAAGACGGATTGGCCCAGGAATTAATAATAATAATAATGAAAATACAAGCTGAGCTGAAATTAAATTTGCGATTTAGGAAAATGGCCAGATAACAGTCTAATGTACTTGGTAAATATAGAATAATTGAGAATTCTTCTTTTGATTCGCTGCTGTTTGCTGGACATTTTAGATACCACCCGCTGCTCAAATTATTTGCCTAATTGAACTGTTTAAAGCTCATACACAGCCACCTTCTTCTGTATAACTTGTCGCTTTACTTCTGTTATTTATATTCAATGTAGCTACAACCGGGTAAATGGTACGAAACCGTTTAAACTTCAGAAAATCTGCTCTAATAAAAAGCCTGAAAGAAATCATCCAGCAGAAAACTTGTTAATATTTCGTTGTAAATTCCTGAAAAGAGAATATTCTTGATAAGGGCGCACGGTTGTGTGGACAATTATTCACTTAGCAGGAACAGGCTGCAGTGAATCAAAGACCATTTGTGGAGAATGGTTTGATTGGAGAGCTCACGACAGATGCAAATACACTGCACAAATTTTTGGTCTGTTTGAGTTGGGAACATGTTTGAGTAAGAACTCCACCTCGTCTAAATATTTAATAAAACATCCAGCACAGCCCGTTGTGCCTGTGAGTGCGGATGTTGAAAACATTGAGCCACTAATAAAGGTCTATCCCAGTTGATACAACACACAGCAATTTTTTTTAATCTTCCATTCGGTTTGGACATGAACGTCAGATCATGACTTTACTTAACCTTGAAAATGTTTACTTGCCGACTTATGTTCTCCTTCGATAAAGATTTTCAGCGTACAAAATGTATCAGTACTTAAAAAACGCACTATTATATATTACAGCAGTATATCGCTTCGCCTATGTATGAAGTGAAAGGTATCTTGCAGCAACGGTGCAGCAGGAGGGATACAGATCAGCAGTTTAAAAACTAGTGACTACTGTTCATCTGGTATATTCCAAACTGGTATGCAATTAAGGATTTCTAAAGCTAAAAAAAATGTATCGAACTTTTCCCTTATGCGATTTCGGAAGAAAAGACAAAGAATGGGAGTATACACTCAATGGAAAAACGCTGATCGGTGTAGAGGAACAGAGAACTCTAGCAGTGCAAATAGGCAAACCCTCCAAAGTGTACTGGAGGTGAATACAGAGGCTAACAGCATTTTGTATTTTTATAAGGGGAAAAGGGTTATGATAAATTTGTACAAGGCCATGCTAGGCCATAGTTACAGTACTGTGCAGAGTTTGGGACGTCCCATTATAGAAAGGACATGGAAACCATAGACTACATACAGCATAGATTCATCAGGATGTAGTTAGGAGGAGAGACTTGGGATACTACGACTATTGCCACTGGAGATGGGATGGCTCAGAGGAGATTTAAGGGAGGTTTTTTATAAATCCTGAAGAATTTCGAAAGGGTGAAGAGCAAAGACTATTTCCTTTGGTTGGAGGGTCAATGACGAAGGATCACCAATTAAATTGTCATTAAGAAATCGAGAGAGGTTAGGAAAAATCTTTATGTAGAGACTTATTGAAGTATAGAATAATTTGCCAGAGGAATGGTTGAAGCAGGAGACATTGTAGGAACATTAGGTAAACATTTGAAGCAGGGCTATGAAGTGAGATACATTTTGGATTGCTCTAGCAAAGAGCTGGCACAGACACAATGGACTGAATGGCCTCCTTCTGTGCTACAAACTTCAGTGGTTCGTATTTTATGCTGTGTACCTCTACTAAAAAAGACTGAATGCAACCCTGAGTGGCCAGCTTGTGGTGATTCTTACATTCTTTGGGATAGGTTCAAAATGAACTTTAACCTATTGTGATATATTGTACTATGGTGACATTTTTACAGAACCAGTTATTGACCACTCCAACATATTAGCATAAAAGTCTAAGAATTTTCATGCTATAATAAAAATGATTTAACCAGTGTATACTACCAAACTCTCAATTCACACATTCTCCCCCTCTATTTTTTATGCATGACTGTATTCCTTCAAATATTATGAGGTTGCTGAGAACATGAGCGATCCAGACTGTAGATTTCTGCCTGTCTATGTCAAAACATGGGCTCTACCAAGATAGACCTCTCTCCTATTGTGAGAGAATACACTTTTTTTTTCAAAAATATACTTTATTCATAAAATTTGCAGCAATACATACAATACAGTTGTCATATCACATTCCAAACGTACACAATACAGATTATACAATTTGCAGGTTACATCAAGTACAGTTCAATGAACACATTGGACATAATTACAGTTCATGACACTCTAGGGTGCCTCATTGCATTACACTCAATACACATTGTTACCAGACCTAGAACTGACATGTAAATCTGGCAGGTTTGTGTATCAGGTAGTCTTGATACTCGGCCCCATGACCTCGGGAATATGATGCCAGTACCCAAGTATATAATTCTTGGCGGTGTGCATCTGCGAGAATGTTTAATATAAGGCAAGAGCCAAGTGGTAAAATGTACATGCCTGTACTTATAATAAGCACACTCTCTGCCTTTGAGTATATTCATCCCATTCCATTTATATTTTATATTTATCTCACTGAAGCCCTCAGTTTAAGTGCTGAGAAAAACCATGTATTTACTATGTGTTTTAGCACCATTCTGAACCAACTAGAATCCTTCTTTTCATCTAATCTAATCAGTGAAGACTTTTACATATTGAAGAAACAGGAGTGCCACCCCTTTTAACCACTGGAAGTTAGTCACAGGGCATATTTTGACCCTCTTAATGTTAAAAGTGTTGGTTTTGGCATCGATTGCAAGAGACACATTAAGCAAGACACCGCTCCCCTTACATGTGTGATAAAAAATGTGTCAGGAGATAGGCAAGAAGGCTGCTTTAAATTTATTCTCTATTGTCAGGTGAACCTCTTTTCACATTCACCTCATTAATTATAATCATCAGACTCAGTGTCATTTGAAAAAGTTTGTTAGCACATTTAATCTCACCATTCTAAAAATGTTTGAGCAAAAGAAATATTTGATTTTTTTCCCTTTGTGCCAAATTCTAATAATAAAAAATTAGGCGATGCTACCAGAATGTAATGGAGGTTTCCTTTTCATCAGTAATTATAATATTCATTGGGTGATGTTTAGGTAAACTTACAAAAGCCCCTAGTTAGGAAACTGTCAGGTAATATTATTCATTGATATAGTACATGAAAACATTATTAACATATGATATTCATAATCAATGACTGTATTAAAATCAAGTAAACTGCTAATAACCCAGTGGCAGAAAAAGCACCAGAGAAGGGGACTGCTGCTTCCCATTGAGAAATGGTCTGGTGAATCACTCTGGATCTCTTCCATGGCCATTTCAGGGGAAAAGAGCCATATTCTTGGCTGGGAAATAACTCTTGGCCGAAGAGGATCCAAAAGAGCAGAGAACATAAATATTGTTGAGGGTTGCGGGGAAGGGGAGGGGGAGAAATCGAAATCACAAAGTAAAAGTTACAAGGAAGAACAGAAATGATTTTGTGTTGCCTTTTTATTATCCCCTTTTGAACTTCCCATCACTATCACTGTCTAAAAACATGAACCAACAGAAACAACAACAACAATCACTTGCATTTATATAGTGCCTTTAACTTAGTAAAACATCCTAAAGCGGTTCACAGGATGGTTATCAGACAACATTTGACAGCAGAGTAAACTGCAAAGCTAGTCAAGAGATTGAATCTGGTGACATCTGCACATTGCTGTATATCCTGCAAGATGCTGTGGACTGGTCAGACTTGGATTAGCTGCACTCTTCTAGGTATCTTCTGAATCATGTGCCGGTTAAATTAGAGGGGATTTTTCTACAGAATATAAATGCTCACTTAATGTTCTTACGCCTTCCAATTTCTATCAAACTACATGAAAAATGCTGATAAGTTTATAGATTTGATCACGATTCCCTTTTAACGTACTTTTATAACTATGACTGCTGGCAGGAACATAGAATTACTTAGAAATACATGGAAATTACAACAGGAAACAAGTCTTTCAGTCCAACAGTCCATGTTGGTGTTTATCTTCCACAAACTGTAATCCTAATCTCACGAGCCTACTGTACCCTCATATCCCTTTATTCCCCTTTCTTTCAACCATCTATCTAACCTATTCTTAAATATTGACATTATAGAATACAGAGAACTCAATGAGGAACAATATAGAACACAGGGAACCAAACAGAATACGATGACACAAATGTGGGCTGTACTGTATGAGAAGATACATTTTCTGTTTTTATTCAGAAGCTGGCTGATCTGTTGCATATTTCCAGCATTTTCTACTTTTATATTAGAGCAGATATTACACTCTGGTCAAAGCACAAATAACTGTTCTTTTCTCAATTTTTAGTATGATATGACACAAAACACTTTTCTAGTTATATTATTTTTGGGTTTTTTTCTGAGCTGATGTAAAAAATGAGTGAAATCCATGGTTGAATCTGTGCTTTCTTGAGCCAAAAATAAAGGAGAATATTCATAATCGGAAAATTTCAGATTTAATCAGCAAGACAATTTTAGGGGAGCAAATAAAATACTTTAAATAAATAATGAACATCTTCACAAAGTATGATGCTAAAATGAGTTGATGTCCACCACTAACTGTATCTTCAATGCCTTCTCCCACGTAAAATTTATTCAACCATCTGTATGTGATACTGGTGACTGAAGGTGCACTCTATGTTAAGGGAGAAAAGACAATGTGGGGATATCACAGTCCCTGAAATGACCCTAATTGGTGAGTGCACTGTGTGATAACGCAGCTTTTATAACACATGGCAGAAAATCCAAAATATGACAAATGACAAGTGCATTTATATTTTATTCAAAAGCAACATGGTATAATGAAGGCTCAAGATCTGTAATCTGTAATTTAAAATAATCCAACTTGATCCCATTATAAATCATTCATAGCAAAGAATCAACAAAATATTACTTATGTAGAATCCCTCATATTTTACTGGTAGCTGGTATACACCTGATAGAGATTTACAAATGGCCAACTAAGTAAGAAGGCTATCATTTACTATCAGGGTTTAGATGATCTTACAAGCAATGAAAGTAAACATCAAATGATGTATGGGTGTCATCTAGACTACAAAATTAAATTTAATCATTTACAATTTTTAAGTAATGCATTATCTCAATAAAATCAGTATTGAACTTGTAACAATTTAAAATAGTGTTGAAATGATATTACTGTGGAAATTACAATTGGCGATGTCAAATAATTAAAATGTTGTATCATATCCCTCTCTGCTATTTTATAAGAGGCATTAGCTTATATTTTAAATGGTTCCCACCTCCTTTAAAATAGCAGAAAGAGGAATTAGATACAAACATGTTAAGTGTTCATAAGATAACATTGCGCACAGTACTTACAAGGCTATTGACTGAAGACAAAGAGATTGTTATGATAATACTGCTGCAGAATAATATTGTCAAAGAAAGGGACAATAAGAGAATTTTTTTGCAGTTCTAAAACTAAATTAACGCGTAATTTAGAGCCAAAAATACGTTATAAATTTAAAATACATCACTGTGTACATTAATCAGTACCTGAGTACATGCTGACATCACTGCAAAGCTGTAGCATAGAAGATTCATTCTCCCGATAGAAAAATCTAGGCAAATATTTTTCAAGTGATGCTTTTAATTAAAACGCATGAACACATGGTATAACAGTGATAGATGCAACCTTACTTTGAGTGCATACAGCAATAAAGGACTCTAATGCATTAACAGATTAGCCTTAGTGTTTGCTCAACATACTGGACTTCAGTTATAATATGAGAACATAAGAAAGCATAGGATAAGTAAAGGCCATTAAGCCTTCTAAACCTGCTGCTATGGGAGAAGGTAGTTTTACCTTTTAAAAATTTGCACAAGTATTGGTATAACTCCCCTGATGGCTCAGTGAGTTTATTCAGATTATAGCTGAGCTGTAAATCTAAGCTTGGAAGGTTCTAGGTTCAATTCCCAATCTGTGTTGTTAGGGTAGTGGTAGGGGTCCTATTATTGGCCTCAACCAAGTTGTGTAGGGGAAAAATTGTCCTGGGTTCCCTTAACCAACTGTACCTCCAGCCATCCTTGCTGAATGGCTGTGCGTGGGTGTACGTATGTGTGCAGGAGGACAGGATTGGGCTTGGCTGTGATGCTTCCCACTGTTGAGTAGCTTGGCAAAATTTACTGTCCAAGTCCACACATGAAGAATGATTACTTGGGCAGAGGGCACCTTGTGCCCAAGGAAGACTATGGCAGCAAGGAGTCAACACCTTTAGAAAAAGAGAGGAGAAAATTGATGAGGGATAAAAAGACATGGGATATAATCTCTTCTTTTCCCAACTGGGCATAACAAAGTATGTGATGTATCAGTTATGATAAGTTTGCAGAAACAGTCCAGAATTTAAGACCTGAAATTACATTATGGAATACTAACATATGAACATGTAACATGCTTGTCTAAAATTTCTCTATTTGTTAGCATAGGTGTTAATCCATTTATTTTAAATTAGTTAATATCTCCACTAAAATAGCAGAGACAATTTTCAGACAAGCTTGTTAAAAGGTTGCACACTTACATCCCATGGTGTAATTTAAAGACCTTAATCCGTTGGCAATTCGAATTATCTCACCATAGTAATTGTGGTATATTAACTAAATGGAAGTTACGAGAAAAGATCATAAGAACATGTTAAGAAAATATGGAATTATGGGAATTCCATATATGTTTGACATTAAAAAAAATCACATTATTACATAGCAATTCTGAGTGAAGATTTGGTAACAGTTTGAAAGTTCTAAGGAGCAGTCACCACTCTAATTAATGCTAACTGTGCCGCACATGGAATACTCTGTCATTTGCAACACCACAAACAGTCACACTTTCTTCCACAATAAAACATCCTGCAGCACCTGACATTTTAGCAGAATTACAGATTAAAAAAGAACCCCACAAAGTGTATGAATGGCAGAGTTTGCTTCCCCAAGTATTGGTGCAATCATTGTGTTTATGTGACATCCGGATCACCTGCCCAAAAGCAACTTGTGTTCTGGAAGATTGTTACTTCATCTGGTTTGGTACATTACTTCCTGAATGGCTTGCTGCTGGGAGATAGTTATTGGATTAGTACAGAGTGGTTGACAAACCAATGTCTTGCTAAGTATTGATCCCACACTCACCTGACGAAGGAGAAAGCCTCCGAAAGCTTGTGATTTTCAAATAAAACAATTGGACTATAACCTGGTGTTGTAAGATTCCTTACATAAGTATTGATTGTAGGTGATCTGTTGTTGATTGTGTCACACCCTACTTTTCACAGGATAACAGCTATCCATTAAAAATCTGATTTACAATCCTCATTAGCAACTCAACAAGCAGATCTCCAGATAGTTTAGTGGGTAAATGCACTGCCTGATACAGCACTGATTCCAGGAAGGCCCCTTGTTTGAGTTGGCTGATTCTCACAGCGTTTGTTATTGGGTGCTGCAGTTGGCCTCAATGTCCTCAGGCTTGCAAAGCAAAAACAAACATAGTACACTTGGTGTACTGTGCACACTTCTGGTCTCCATACTATAAAAAGGATATAGATGATTTGGAGAGGGTGCAAAAAAGATTCACAAGAATGAATACCAGAACTGAGAGGATTTACTTATCAGGAATGGCTTAACAGGCTGGGGCTGTATTCTCTAGAAAAGAAAAGGCTGAGGGTGACCTGATAGAGGTCTTTAAGATAATGAAAGGGTTTGATAGGGTAGACGTAGAGAAAATGTTTCCACTTGTGGGGGAGTCGTAAACTAGAGGTCATAAATATAAAATAGTCGCTAATAAATTCAATAGGGAATTCAGGAGAAACTTCTTTACCCAAAGAGTGGTAAGAATGTGGAATGCGCTACCACAAAGTGAAGTTGAGGCAAATAGCATAGATGCATTTAAGGGAAACTTGACAAGCACATGAGGGAAAAAGGAATAGAAGGGTATGCTGATAGGGTTAGATGAAGTAGTGAGGGAGGAGGCTCGTGTGGAGCATAAACACCGGCATAGACCATTTGGGCCGAATGGCCTGTTTCTGTGCTGTAGTTTTGATGTAACCTGATGTAACAAACAGTTGGTGGTCCTGCTCCTGATCCTATTCATTGATCTCTGATGTTCCCTAGAGATGAATAGTCTGCCAACACTTACCATCCAGTCTGACATTGGGTGGTGTGTGTTAGCAGACTATTCAGTTATGGGAACAACAGGTGAGGTACCAGAGGGCTGCTGGCTTGTGTAGAATCATAACTTGGTAAGAACCAGCACCTTCATGAGAGAAGACACAAAGAGGACCACGATTCTATTTTTCTTTTAATTTGGAGGACCTTAGTATATTGTTGCTTCAATCTCTCTGATGAGTGTTACAACATAGCTTATAAAGTTTGTAATATTTTGATACCATACTGCAAGATTGCTGTACTTAGTGATAGTGATCCAGCTGTGGATGAGGGCCACAGAAGGCCTTCACATAGGAGGTTTCCAACATTTGATTTTCAGTACAAGACTGAAAGTGAAGGACTGTAATTGAGGGACCATTTAATCAAAAGTCATGTTTAAAGGTAAGAATGCGACCATTGTGATGCCATCAATTATCACACACAATTATAAACTTCGGAAATTTGGTTAGTAGGTTATTGCAAATCCCCAGTTACATCCCACACTTTGGAAAAGTTTGTATGCAAAACCATAAATCGAACAAAAAAAGCCACTGTTAAAGTAAAACAGTAAATTAGTTACACTCAATTGTGGAACATTTGACATAATAATAAAAAAACTTAAATTCTTCACAAAATAAAAATCATGAAAAGTAACCGTAGAGATAAGGGGCTCCCATATTGCTAATTGCACAAGTGAAAAGAATGAACAACAGTTATAATATTGAGTTGATAATTACCATTTCACCTTTTACAATGCCTAGCTCATCACGAGAGTCAGATATAGATAACTCTTGTAACACATGGAGGGGCACTGTGTGTTGATGGAGATGGAGAATCAGCTACTTCTGTGTCCATCATCAGTTATCTTGGTCTCCCCTTGCAGGTCTTCAGAGGAAATGGACCACCAGGAGAATAAGGTTAACTACCATTCAATAGCTTGATCGACGAGCACTTTAATTCAAGTACAGTGGTCTGACCAGAGCTAAATGCCCAACAAGCGCTGCTTAGACGTACAAGGACAGATGTACTTCCACTTCTGTCCGGGTAGCTCTTGATAATGGGGCGTACTTGTCAGATAACCTTCCCTGCCCAAGGGATCCCCTAGCAAGAGAAAATATTTTAATGGTTATCTTCACTTCACTCTGCATTTTGAACCGTTGCTGGAATCAAGTACTTAACTAATTGACACAGGCCAAAACAACATTCTCATTCCCAATGAGAAGGGTTCATGAGAGGAGTGATTAAAGAACTAGTTTTAAAAGAAGACAGTTAATGGGCTCAATTTTAGGGGGAAATTGCGGGTGTGTTGGGGGCAGGGGTGCTCTGAAAATCGCGGACATCCCATTTGGGTTCGGAAGCCAGCTCCAACCCGCCAACTTCCGAGTTTCCCAAGGAAGCACCTATGTGCGCTCGAGCAACTCGAAACCGGTAGTCCTGCCAGCAATTAAAGCCGGCAGGATGACAGTTAAAGAGCCAAATGTATCTCATTGAGGTACTTAAGGCACTTTACTTGTGACAGATTAAGTGATTGTAACAATTTTTAACTTACCTGGGCGGCTTGCCCACTGCTTCTGATTCACGCCTGGTTTCACCAGGCATGAAGGGCTGGATCAGGGAAAAAGAAACAAAATAAGGTACATCATAAACCATAGAAGGAAGTTAAAACACAAAATCAACCTATCTTTCTACCCTGCTCCGATGTCCGATGCCTCCCTCTCCAATCTCCCCCTCGTCAGCCCTCGATGTCCTCTCGATGTCCCCCTCTTCACCCCCCACCGATGTCCTCCCGATCTTCCCCTCTTCACCCCCCGATGTCCTCCCGATCTTCCACTCTCCACCCTGATTTTCCCCTCTCCCCCCCTGATTTTCCCCTCTCCTCCCCCGATCTTCCCCATCCCCCCCGATCTTCCCCTCTCCCCCCCCGATCTTCCCCTCTCCCCCCCCCGATCTTCCCCTCTCCCCCCCCCCCCCGATCTTCCGTTCCATCGCCAGATGACATCTCGCCCCCCCCTCCCCTTGCGTTGCAGCTCCTGACGGCAGCCAGCCTGTCAATCAGGCTGGCTGCTGGGTGCGAAACCTGGAGAGCACATTAATCATTACCAATTACCATGCGATCGCGTCGGAAACGATAAGTTTTGTTTATGCGGATTTGCCACATGCACCTTCACCCCCCCCCCCCCCCGCTGCCAACCCGTCACCATTGCAAAATCGACCCCAATGAGTGAGCACTGCAAAGTAATGAATGAAAGAAAGAAAGACGATTTGCATTTATAATAGCGCCTTTCACAACCTGAGGACGTCCCAAAGTGTTTTACAGCCAATGAAGTATTTTTGAAGTGTAGTCACTGTTGCAATGTAGGAATGATGTAATAGAGTATCAGTTTGTGTCACTGTGGATTATTTTTCTATGAATGTGGATGACTTGCTTGAAGGGTCACGTGTCTTTCACTGGAAAATTTGGCTGTTCTCCTTAAACTAGAATTCACTAGGAGTGTATGACTGCTTAACTTTTGTTAAACATGTAGGATGGATTATCGCCTGCACAAGCAAGTACTTTACACAAACCTGCAATATTCTTCTTCACTCTCTTGATATCATTGCAACACGTGTAGCATGAGTAGCCAGGCAATGTGGGAAATATGTTCAGTTCAGTTCACCACTCATCATATCTTTTTGTAGGCCTGAATGATCTTTGTATAACCGGTCATAATGTTTGTTGATCATGAGCACCAGCTTCTCTATTTCCTATTTTAGGAAATCTCTCTTGTGGTTTTCTCCTGTCCTATGCAAACTAAGGAAATAAAGATACAGCAATGTTGAATTGCTTGATTCTGTCTTGTCAAAGCATTTTGCACTTGGGTTATATAAGTATTGGCATAACTTGTTACATAGCTGCTAGTGTGACATTATGCAAAGTACTAGTGCAGCAAACACAGACGGTTTGAGAAACAAGCTTTTGTTCCCCAAAAGCGCAAGTTCCTTCAAAATCCAAAAATTATACAATTAAATACAATTATTAAAAAACAGACTTGCTCGCAATGTGTGTCTTTTTGCCTGTCTGTGTGTCTGTCTCTTTGTCTATCTGTCGCTCTGTTATTCTGTATTTTTCTATCTGTCTTTATCACTGTTTCTTTTGTTTATGCTTCTCTCCTTGCCAGGGTTTGGAAGGGGAGAGGTTTTAGAAATCAGTTTCCCTATGAGGTTTGTGCTGTCTCTCTCTGGTACAGATTGCTCAGCAGGCAGCCCTCCTCCACAACTAACTGTGTTTTCATTTGTTTCAATTTCAAAAGATAGAAGTTAGAATCCTACGGTTTAGCAACAACCTCCCTAAGTGTCTTGCCACAGTAAAATTTGTAGAACTTACCCAATTAGCATACAGTTTAATCAAAACCATCTCTGACATCAAGGTTTTCTTGGAATTGTATCGTATCGTGTATGTATCTGTTATCTTTGTGTAGAATGATTAAGGTATGTGAAAAACATTGGCAACCTTGTACGCAGCTGGAAGAGTATTTTCAGCGCCAGTAGCAGTTAAGTTAATAACTCATTCTGACTGTTCTTGGTTCCCTTGCCTTTACACTGAAACCTACTTATTTTGTACCATTTACAGCCTAATGCTTAGATTATGAGTCATACATTTACCTTAATAAACTGTATTAGATCCCATCAGGAATTGCTGAACATAATTAGTGAACATTCAGAAATGCAGGCTTTATCAACTCAGGCAACTGGACTTTAGTAACATAAGCCTAGAAGTTGGTGACGTTAGCGAATGAAAGCTTAGCACGTTTGTATGACATTCCTTTATTGGGTATTTTAATACAAGTGTTCACCTGTTTACTTTAAATGGGTTAAATTAGCAGACATAGCAATGTCACATGAATGTGTTGAGAACTAGTCTGATAATATCGACCTCAATAATTCCTAGGTTATGGTAGAACAGAAATACATTTCAGGCAGGAGAAGACCTTTGATCCATTTAGCTAGCTCTTTTTTTCCTGTGAATTATCATTTATAAAATTTAATAACTGTGAATCCTTTCAAATAATAGGAGCTTGTCTACTTCCTTTTTCAAACCAGTTAAAGTTTCCTATTCAACCGCCTGCATTGCAGTTTGTTCCATAGGTTGATCACTCTTGGAAAAGAAATTGTGTTAAATTGCCGATTGTCTGAATTGCTTATTTACTTTAATTTTCATTATCTTCAATCTCTGCTTTCTGATTCTGGAATTTTGTATGCAGCAAAAACAAAAATAATCTCTGATTCCAAGTTACCAAACCCCTTTATAATCTTAAAAATTTCTATTAAGTCTTTCTTTCCTTAGTCTTTTCAAGCAAGAAAACTCCTAAGGTACACAACCACTCTTTATGGTTCATCTCTCTAAGATCTAATATTAATCTTATAGCCTTCCACTGAACGCTCTTCATTAACGTGATATCCCTTTTGAAACAGGAGGACCAAAAATGGATATGATATTCCAGAAGTGTTTTACCAAGACTACATACAATTTTAAAATCACCTCTTTCAATTTATATCTGGTTCTCTTTACTATTCAGCACAACATTTTTGTTTTTTATGACTACCTGGCAATACTTAATACTAGGTTAATGGTGATAGTTACCAACCAAATATTCCAAGATCTCTTCCCTGCTCTGATACCTCCTGTATGTTCCCACTGAGTATGTATTCCATGTTACCTTTTTCTTTTGCCAAATCTCATCACTTTACATTTACCTGCAACTGCCATTTTCCTGTCACAAACCCATCATCTCAAAATCCTTCAGGGGTTCTAATCTCTTCCCAATGCTCTCATTTTGGTGTTATCTGAAAATATAGACAACTTTGAATTGATTCCAGTCTCTACGTCATTTATAAAAATGATAAACAACAGTGGTCCCAACACTGACCCTGTAGCGCTCCACTAACAACCAACTCCCATCCATTCCCATTTACTACTACTTGTTAATTTCTTTCATCTAGTCATTTTAAAAATCTAATTCAATACATTTCTACACATCCTATGGAAGAGAACTGTGTGCAGTAATATTTTATATAGGTAAATAACATCCAATGTCTTACTCTTATCCATAAGGTTGGCAACTTCAAATCAAAATCTAATATATTTATCAAACACAATCTTCCACTCAATAATTTCTGTCCCCATTAATCTCTGCTCCTCAAGGTGGTCTCTTATACTGTCCCTCAGCATTGTTTCAAGCAAGTTTCCCACAATGTGACACTTAGAGGTCTAAAATTAGATGACTCATCCCTAACCTTTTGAAGGCAGGAGTTAAATTTGTTATTTTCCAGTCCTCTGTGATCTGCTGTCATTGCAGTGATCTCTGGAAAATATCTGTGACTGAGTCCCACAGTCACCTATCCCAACTCCTTTAAAACCCAGAGGTGAAGATTGTCAGGGCCGGGCCTTATCCACCTTCAGTGTCTGCAACATACTTGGTACTTACTCTCTTGTGATTTCAAAACTATCCAGTGTACACCCCCCTGCAAATATTTCCTCATTTCTAGCATTTCTCCTCTCACTTCATCAGTCAACACTTGTGAAAGAGCAGTTAAACAATTCAGCAACTTCTATGTCCTCAAATATAAACTCCCTTCTCATTTTTAGAGGCTGATTTCCTTCTTTGTTTGCTTCTAGCACACTTGAAGAAGGCTTTACTGTTTGCCTTTATGTTTGCTACTATATTTTCTTCGTGTGCCTTCTCTGCAGCTTCTTATCAGCTTGTTTCTGAAATTTTTAGGCTGCCTTTATAGACCTTATCTTGTTCATTACTTGAGCCCTTGAAGAACCTGAACGCTTTCTCCTTTTCCTCAAGTCTTTTTTTGACTCTTCTAGTCAGCTATGGTGGTTTTACCCTTTTTGTCCTCTACTCATTTCAGCGCTAAATCCTTCCTGTACTTTAAATATTTTTTTAAAACCCTATTTTCCACCACTAGTTTTTCTTCCCCCTTTATTGCCCTTATGTGTTTCCTCGTCTTCAAAGCTAGTTTACCTAAAATCAAGCTTTTTTAAAGTCTCCCTTCTATTTTCCAAGCTCTATTTTTCCCTCATCTGATATCATTGTGTTTCTTTGATCCAACATATTCCTTCACTGATACCACAAACCCTCCATTAACTAAAATCAGATCTAATATTGCACACTCTGGTGTAGGTTTCCTCATATGCTGCATCACTTCAATAAATTAGCACTCATAACTGGACTTTCCACATTATGCATCATAGTCAATATTGAAGGGATCTGAAAAAGTTGCCGATGATTACTATTCTGGACATGGCACTGTTTCGTTACCTCCCAGGCAACTTGACTTACCTTCCCTTGTTTATCCACGAGCTGTAGAATATTTATATCACTAACTTTTCCCACCATGCTGTCCTTCATTTCTATCCAAGTCAGTGCCACTTCCAACATCCTTATTCTCAATTACATTCAGTCGCTTCCTGAAAAATTTTCGACTCCACCTCCAGCCCTTCTGTTGTCCAAAATATATGAAAGCCCATGGGTTAATTCCTCATTCATCATTATTTCTCTACTTTTCAATTACTCCTATGATATTGACTCTTGCCCTGCTGATAAAAGTTTCCAATTCCTGCATTTTATTTTAAAATTCTGTGCATTGGTGTAACCACATTCTAGTTTATCATTCAAAATCCTTTTCTAGACCACTTTTTCCTTTCTAATTAATTTTAGAATGTTTTTCTGTACTTGCGTCCTTTCCATAGGTTTCTTATTTTTGCTCTGTCTGTCTGTCTTTCCTACAATCAGCCTCCACACTTTCTAATTCAAATATTTCTCTAATGCCTACAGGAAATTTATAGATAGCTTGTCTGCATCTCGTTTACTCAAGTGCAACCCATTCTTTCTGTAAAATTCCCCTTTTCCCATGGAACAATCACAGTTTCTTACAAAGTCTAGACTCAGAACAGACTTATTCAGGTATTTACATGGCTTGTTTGTCTTTTCGTCCATCACTTACCTTTAGTATATGAAGTAATCCTGAGTTCATTATCTTACCACTAAAGACTTGTGCCTTTCCTTTAATATCTTCATCTTTATGCCACCCACATCATTTAGACCAACGTCCAGTATAACACTCACTCATCTCTTGAACCTAACATCAGTTTATCTAAACATTCCTCAATGTCCTTTACTCTGGCTCCAAATAATTAGGGTGCTGTCCTTTAGTGATGGACCGTCAATTTTCAGGAAAATGCATTTTGTGAAGATTTGCGTTGGAGCTCCAATAACGTGGATACATTCTGCTACTATTAAGAGTTTACTGTCATTAAGCATTCAAATAGAGGTGAATATTCATGTTTCTGTGTTGGCCACTTAACTTTGATTCGCAGGAAACCGAAGACTGGGAAGTCCAACCTCCCACTATTGATCTGAAGAAAGTATAGGCACCAGGTAGATTACATATTGTGCAACATGGCTATTTAAATCTCCACATGACAGCAAAGTGAGAGACATTACCAATGATAAATATTTTGCTGGAGCACCTTCTCTTGATCTACTCCCGGGTAATCATAGGTGGGTGCAGTCATTGAGCTGGTCATGATGGTGCTTATATATATTTATAATTCCTATTTTTGTAACAGAATATTTTCCTGAAAGTCACTTTGCTAATCCTTTGTGCTGTATCACTGTTCTTCTTGTGTCACTATTATGTTTCTTAGATGCCAACAGGGCCTTACTGGAAACCAGTTTAAGAACCAAAATGGCCAGCTGTATAAAAGGTATTAAATAACTAAGCTCCTCAATGCACAATTGTAGCTTCATTTTTGGGAAATCATCAGTATCAATAGCAAGTTGATTAAATCCTGAAAAGCAAGTGGATTTGGTGGTTTGCCATCCCGACAGAACTGTTGTTTGCATGTTGCAGTCAAGCCCTTCAATAATACACTGCTTCTTCATTAACTGTACTGCCGCTGTAAATTGCTAAATTAAAAATGCATTTACCCCACAGTGGTAGCATCTGTGCAAAGCAGTTTCTACATCACAATGTTAAAGTTTTATGGTTTAAGTCCAGAGTTAAAGCCTGACCTGGCATTAGAGTAAGAATCCATCCTCCAATACATTGCAACCTCTGTGTCAGAGTGAAGTGAAACTGCTTCTGTCATAGTGTAAATGCACCTTAAGATTAATAAATAATGGGGTCAATTTTCGGATGGCCGAGCGGGTGCATTCGTGGTGGTGGGGCTCCTAAAATTGGGGATTCCCGGAGCGGGTCCGGAGCCAGGCTCCAACCCGCCCACTTCCAGGTTCCCCAATGACGCAAATCGGTGCATGCGTGCAGCCCCCGCATGTGGGACTCCCGCCGACAATCAAAGCCGGTAGGATCCCACTTAAGATCATTATCTGGATACTTGAGGTCGTTTACAGACCTCATTAGTTGGAGATTTTAGGAGGATTCGGATTTTGGACTACCCAGAGCGCGTTTCCCATGCTGGGGGAAACTCTCCCTGTTTAAACAGATGTGTTGCAGCCAGCAGCCAGTGGCAGCTGCAAAGGTCCATTTAACAGGTTTGGGGTAAACCCTCATTCATTGCAGCAGGGCACTCTGTCACCTCAGACAAAGTTTTGCCTGCCACACCGTTGTCTCCACACTCCAAATTATTGAATCACACCCTAAACTCTGCTGTCCAAACACATTTACCTATTTTGTGGACCCCCTCACACTCACACCGTCAGGATGGGGTAGTGGGGGGGATTCCATTGCCACATTCATCACTCCATTGGAGGACGACCAACATCACCAGCCTCGCCAGGCATGCCGTCCACCTCTGCCACTTGGAGCTACACAACACAGTGCTGCGCAACAGGCACCTGCACAAAGTAGTCGTGCAACCACACATACACCCACTGTAGGGTGACCCAATGGGTGGCATCAAGGGTGTTCATGGAGAACCTCATGAAAGGGCATTATTGCACAAGCCTGTCAAGAATGGCCAAGACGTGGCAGTAGTGGTGACAATATAATATGTAATGTGAGTTGATCAGAAATCAAATATAAGTAAAAACCATGACAAACCCTCAAACACCCTTGTGCATCCCCTTCATGCTCACAACACATTTGCCTTACGCTTCCTACTGCACATATGTGATGCATGCCCTGTGGCTAAAGCACAGGTAGTGGCAGCTTGGGTGAGGCTGACCGTGAAAGAGATGCATCAGAGGGTGAGTATGAGATAGAGCCATGAGATTGTATGAGGATTGGGTTGAGTGGTAATGGCGGGATGAGTACTGGCGAGGTGAGTAAGTGCAGGTAAGATGAGGATGAGAACAACATAGTCATAAAACTCTTTGATATGTTATGTTACAATACATATGTTTAAATTTACGTGAGATGTGCTCAGTCTTTATTCCAAACAGGCTGTCAGTGGAGATGCCAGTGTCCAAGTGCTCCACATAATTGATACGTGATGACATTCACATAAGAGGATTAATGATTGTGATATCAATGCTGCTTGTTTATCAGAAAATCATCTGTGATTGTTTACCAGAAATACCTATGTCTCAAACACATGCAGAGTTTACAAAATTATTACTAGAGAATCCCCAGGAAGTCAGCTTTGAATGAGTTAATATTTATCTTATGTTTGATTAATGTTCCTTTCTTCCTTCTTGTTTGTGCAGTTGCTGGGATTCCTCCTTGTCAATGAGCTCCTGGGAACACTGGGATCAGACCATCTTCCTGGTAACTGACGCATGCTAAAGGAATACCTAACAGGCAAATTTTATTCTCAGTGCTTCTGCAGGAGCATACTTGATGCTAATCTCCATTCCTTCTACTAAAGAGGTGCTCTTCCCCCTTTAAATTGTACTTTCTTTAATTTAGAAAATAGGTCTAAAACCAAAGTTTTGTCAGTCTTACTAAGACATACATTACAAGGTTTTCAAAGTTTTGAAACATAAAATACCTACGGGAACAACCTATACTTACCTGCATTGTGGACAATTGTTTCTTGACTGCATTCTTCCTGTAAATATTCAAAGGCTGCTGCAAAGAGGTGTTGCTGCCAAATAATGGAAAAAAAACAATCTGCCAGGTTGAGGGATGAGTGGTAAACAGAAGAACTACCTACTTCATGTTACCGTGAGATTTACTGATACTGTTTGAGGTCTTTTTACCTTAGTGAAAATGTTATTGATCCTTACCACTGGAATGAAAATATCAGCTGATGGTATAGTGTAGGTGTCCATATGCAATCATGTTGGGGGAATGTTCAACACTGCTTGTGACAGTTTTCTTGGTAGTTTCCTGTGTTATCCATCACAACAGTTGTTGCAACACACACCTCAAATGGGCTTAAGATGATGTCTGAACTCATCCAGAACATAGCATGTCAGTAAAAACATCACAATTAGCCTGATTTATGTGCATGGATCTTTACAAGCTCCCACCACACTTGAATCCAATGTAGGTAGCTGTAGACTTCAGTCCTGGGCTGCTTGCTCACTTATTCCTACTAAGCAGTGAATCTTGGTACAGAGCTAAAAACCCATACCTCCCTCGTACACGAAAAGTACAAACCCTCATATGCTAAACATATAAGCACCATATGTGCTAAAAATCCATATCCACTATACGTACGAGAAGGGAAAATTAGTATTATTGTCTATCCTCTTCTAGCAATAGTAGCTTTGATTAACCAGTGACAGGGCAGCATTGAGAATAATTGTGGGATAATTTTCACCCCTTCTTCCCAGCTGAATGGGGCAGTCTGGTGCTGTGCAAGACCTGTGTGAAATGTTAAACACTTAACAGAAGAGGCTTCTATAGAAACTAATAGAGAAGCCCTTTTATCCTATTTATTTTTCTTTTATTTATACAGGATCTCACACTAAAGAAAGAAAAAATACATGAAGAGATCCTGACTTAGCTGCAGGACTCACTTTCAGCAGGGCCTTACACATAAAATGAATAGATTGTACTGTGGTCTGGATCTCCAGTGATGAAACGATGCACTGACATATGATAGCATCTCTGGAAATACTAACAAGTACCACGGGAATGCTTTCATGGGTTAAACACTAAACATAGTATCTATGTTTATTTTGTATTAAGTGTCTGGGAGCAGTTTGCAGCATCAGGTATAGTTTTCAGGATAGCACAAGATTATTGAGTAATAGGCAACCAATTCATATACAATTAGTTAAAGTTAATAGTTGAAGAAAAATAAATATTTTGGTAAAACAAAGAAAATGGTTGTCTATCAAAATAATCAGTACTTGGGATTACAGTGTTTGCTTAAAGTGGTTAATCTTTTGCCTCATGGGATGGCAGTTTGACTAAGACCTGATACAGTCAGACATGGAGTCTGTGTAGTATGGTGAAGTAAGAAGCAAGCAGGAGGTTGAACTGAATGGTTGCACAAGCCTGATTTGGAAAGATTTTCTTCACCACTTAAAGCAGTGCCTATATTTATTCCAAAGTGATGCCAGAGTGCCGGGTTCATTTATTGTAAATGTAAAACTGATTAGATAAATTTTGACATTATGGGGGTGATTTTAACCCCCAAGAACGGGTGGGTTGGGGGGGCGGGTGGGAGTTGAAAATAGTTGTTTTTTGGGTCGCGTAAAAGTACAGGCTTCCCACTGGGAATGCAAAGTCCGAAAATTTTGCGGTTGCAACCCAAAAAAACAACTATTTTCAACTCACACCCTCCCCAACCCATAGGTTCTTGGGGGTTAAAATGAACCCCTATCAGTCTGGCTTCTAATAGATTTGGGGCCATAGTAAGAGGCTATGCCACTTGCTATTGTAACCCTGGAATGGCAGAGGAGCAGTTGAAGTACACCAAACCATGTTCATGGGTAATACCAACTACTATGTCATGCCACCAAACAGAATGTTATTCTTATGGTACGAATCAGAAAAAAAGGCTAATTAATATAAAGAAGACAAATCCCTCATGATTACATTGGCTGTTACCAAATGTTGCTATTTTTATGTGAATTGGCTGTGAATTGTATATTCTGGTACCTTAGTTATCCCAGGAATCAGTGCTGAATCTTGCAGGTCAGAATGGCTGTCCCAGTTACCCAGGCTGAGGTATTTGTGCAGGCTGATTGGTTAGGCTGCTCCAGGTATGCTGATCACAGTAACTGTGCCAACATTTATCCCTCAATCAACACGACTAAAACAGATTAATTGGTCATTGATCTCATTTGTTGTTTGTGGGACCTTGCTGCTGCTTTTCCCAACATAACAACAGTGACCATGCTTCAAAAGTACATCCTAATATAAAGCAGCATATCCTTTGATTCACTGTGAGAAATGCCACGGGACATCTGCTAGTTATATAATATAAATTGTATGCATGTACCTGTACATTTATTGGATATACCTTTTTAAATGCTTTCACTAAATTCTATATCTTATCTAAATAATTTGTCATTGTATCTTTGAGTAATTATTATTAGAGAATTCAGTTATACTACATTCTGCAGGGCCTAAATTCAACTTTGTTGCGTCCATTTTATGGGCATAAAACAGGCGTAATGATAACCAATTTAGCGGTGCAGAGGCCCACACCGAATCTGCACAGATGCTCGGGCCACTGTTAAATTGGTCGGGATCTTTTTTTAGACGATGCGCAAAAGCCGACTGGTATTTCCAGGTCTTGAGCTTAAAGGGACCACTGGAGGCCGTTGATAAGGACCCCAAAAAGTCCAAAATGTTGTTTTTGTGGAGTCGGAAGGAGCAGGAGTGCCCATCCTCGCTCCACAAAGCAATTACAGACCGCTGCTGACCTGCTTTTGCCCCTCTCCCGATTGCCACCCCACCCCATTTACCTGTGGACTCGGCGTCGGCCAAAATTGCTTTAGCCCAGATAGGCGAGCTGTGGGCAGCAATAAGCTCACCTACATTATGATGATGAGTCCTGAGGAACAATTTAGTTTCATCCTCAGACCTCTCCATTCTGGCGGTCATTGCTGCACACCGCCAGAACTATATCGGTTTGAGGCATTCATGAATTTAGGCCCCTGTTTTCTTCCTATGAGTTATGGTAATTTTTCTTATAAAATTCTTCAAAACTGATCATCAAAATGACGTATGGGGTACGGTAGCATAGTGGTTATGTTACTGGACTTATAATCCAGAGGCCCGGACTAAAATCCGGAGTCATAAGTTCAAATCCCACCACGGCAGCTGGCGAATATAAATTCAATTAATTAAATAAAAATCTGGAATTAAAATACTAGTATCAGTAATGGTGGCCCTGAAACTACCGGATTGTCGTAAAAACCCATCTGGTTCACTAATGGCCTTTAGGGAAGGAAACCTGCCGTCCTTACCCGGTCTGGCCGATATGTGACACCAGACCCACAGCAATGTGGTTGATTCTTAATTGCCCTCTGAAATGGCCTAGCAAGCCACTCAGTTGTAAAATCTCACTACGAAAAGTCATAATAAGAATAAAACCGGACGGACCACCCGGCATCGGACCACTGAGGCACCGGACACGACAACGGCAAACCAAGCCCAGTCGACCCTGCAAGGTCCTCCTTACTAACATCTGGGGACTTGTGCCAAAATTGGGAGAGCTATCCCACAGACTAGTCAAACAACAGGCTGACATAGCCATACTCACAGAATCATACCTTTCAGCTAACGTCCCAGACTCTTCCATCACCATCCCTGGGTATGTCCTGTCCCACCGGCAGGACAGACCCACCAGAGGTGGCGGTACAGTGATATACAGTCAGGAGGGAGTGGCCCTGGGAGTCCTCAATATTGACTCTGGACCCCATGAAATCTCATGGCATCAGGTCAAACATGGGCAAGGAAACCTCCTGCTGATTACCACCTACTGTCCTCCCTCAGCGAATGAATCAGTCCTCCTCTATGTTGAGCACAACTTGGAGGAAGCACTGAGGGTAGCAAGGGCACAAAACGTACTCTGGGTGGCGGACTTCAATGTCCATCACCAAGAGTGGCTCGGTAGCACCACTACTGACCGAGTTGGCCGAGTCCTGAAGGACATAGCTGCCAGACTGGGCCTGCGGCAGGTGGTGAGCGAACCAATACGAGGGAAAAACTTACTTGACCTCGTCCTCACCAATCTACCTGTCGCAAATGCATCTGCCCATGACAGTATTGGTAGGAGTGACCACCGCACAGTCCTCGTGGAGATGAAGTCCCGTCTTTGCACTGAGGACACCATCCAACGTGTCGTGTGGCACTACCACCGTGCTAAATGGGATAGATTCAGAATGGATCTAGCAGCTCAAAACTGGGCATCCATGAGGCGCTGTGGGCCAGCAGCAGCAGAATTGTATTCCAGCACAATCTGTAACCTCATGGCCCGGCATATTCCTCACTCTACCATTACCAACAAGCCAGGGGATCAACCTTGGTTCAATGAGGAGTGGAGAAGAGAATGCCAGGAGCAGCACCAGGCGTACCGAAAAATGAGGTGCCAACCTGGTGAAGCTACAACTCAGGACTACATGTGTGCTAAACAGCGGAAGCAACATGCTATAGACAGAGCTAAGCGATTCCACAACCAACGGATCAGATCAAAGCTCTGCAGTCCTGCCACATCCAGTCGTGAATGGTGGTGGACAATTAAACAACTAACGGGAGGAGGAGGCTCTGCAAATATCCCCATCCACAATGATGGCGGAGTCCAGCACGTGAGTGCAAAAGACAAGGCTGAAGCGTTTGCAACCATCTTCAGCCAGAAGTGCCGAGTGGATGATCCATCTTGGCCTCCTCCCGATATCCCCACCATCACAGAAGCCAGTCTTCAGCCAATTCGATTCACTCCACGTGATATCAAGAAAAGGCTGAGTGCACTGGATACAGCAAAGGCTATGGGCCCCGACAACATCCCAGCTGCAGTGCTGAAGGCTTGTGCTCCAGAACTAGCTGCGCCTCCAGCCAAACTGTTCCAGTACAGCTACAACACTGGCATCTACCCGACAATGTGGAAAATTGCCCAGGTATGTCCTGTCCACAAAAAGCAGGACAAATCCAATCCGGCCGATCAGTCTACTCTCAATCATCAGCAAAGTGATGGAAGGTGTCGTCGACAGTGCTATCAAGCGGCACTTACTCACCAATAACCTGCTCACCGATGCTCAGTTTGGGTTCCGCCAGGACCTCTCGGCTCCAGACCTCATTACAGCCTTGGTCCAAACATGGACAAAAGAGCTGTATTCCAGAGGTGAGGTGAGAGTGACTGCCCTTGACATCAAGGCAGCATTTGACCGAGTGTGGCACTAAGGAGCCCTAGTAAAATTGAAGTCAATGGGAATCAGGGGGAAAACTCTCCAGTGGCTGGAGTCATACCTAGCGCAAAGGAAGATGGTAGTGGTTGTTGGAGGCCAATCATCTCAGCCCCAGGACATTGCTGCAGGAGTTCCTCAGGGCAGTGTCCTAGGCCCAACCATCTTCAGCTGCTTCATCAATGACCTTCCCTCCATCATAAGGTCAGAAATGGGGATGTTCGCTGATGATTGCACAGTGTTCAGTTCCATTCGCAACCCCTCAAATAATGAAGCAGTCCAAGCCCGCATGCAGCAAGACCTGGACAACATCCAGGCTTGGGCTCATAAGTGGCAAGTAACATTCGCACCAGACAAGTGCCAGGCAATGACCATCTCCAACAAGAGAGAGTCTAACCACCTCCCCTTGACATTCAACGGCATTACCATCGCCGAATCCCCCACCATCAAAATCCTGGGGGTCACCATTGACCAGAAACTTAACTGGACCAGCCATATAAATACTGTGGCTATGAGAACAGGTCAGAGGCTGGGTATTCTGCGGCGAGTGACTCACCTCCTGACTCCCCAAAGCCTTTCCACCATCTACAAGGCACAAGTCAGGAGTGTGATGGAATACTCTCCACTTGCTTGGATGAGTGCAGCTCCAACAACACTCAAGAAGCTCGACACCATCCAAGATAAAGCAGCCCGCTTGATTGGCACTCCATCCACCACCCTAATCATTCACTCCCTTCACCACCGGCGCACTGTGGCTGCAGTGTGTACCATCCACAGGATGCACTGCAGCAACTCGCCAAGGCTTCTTCGACAGCACCTCCCAAACCCGCGACCTCTACCACCTAGAAGGACAAGAGCAGCAGGCACATGGGAACAACACCACCTGCACGTTCCCCTCCAAGTCACACACCATCCCGACTTGGAAATATATCGCCGTTCCTTCATCGTCGCTGGGTCAAAACCCTGGAACTCCCTTCCTAACAGCACTGTGGGAGAACCGTCACCACACGGACTGCAGCGGTTCAAGAAGGCGGCTCACCACCACCTTCTCAAGGGCAATTAGGGATGGGCAATAAATGCTGGCCTCGCCAGCGACGCCCACATCCCATGAACGAATAAAAAAAAACGTATGTTATCCATTATTCTGTGATATCACTATGTAAGTAAAAGATTAGAATTTTAGTACTCTGAAATGATGCAGTTGATGTCATTATTGTCAAATCAGTATAGTTTAAATGACAGGATAAGATGTTAAAACTGTACAGTACTCTGCACCCTGAGGACTGTGTCCAGTCTTGATCACCGAGACAGATGTGGAACATTTACATCCTGAAGGCATTGAAGACAACAGCCACAAGGCTGATCTTTCATTTCAAAGGACTGAAGAAAGAACGGAGAAACGGGGGCTCCTCAGTTTGGAGTAAGAGAAAGGCAGAGACAGGCCTCATCATGGTCAACTTGGTTAGGCCTCACAAATACATATGTATCCAACAGAGGGATTCTGGTCTTGGAGGTAATGCTATCGTGCATTTATAAAGTCCTGGTTAAGAGGTGGAGGATTAACAAATGAGAATATGGCTGCTGAAACCATGGTCTGGACAGGAATAGAGAGTCAGTGATCTTGTGAATGGAGTGATTTCTCTTTAATTTCATTCATGTCCAGTTCCACACACACACTGTGCTGCTGGATCTATTTTGGTTATAAGCTCAAATAAAATGACAGAAATGCAGGATGATCTTACTCTTATCCTATCTGTGTGTAGACTGTACATAGGTATCTTAATGGTAACATACCAGGCTTGAACTCTTAGATATTTGAGTCAGAGACACATAGCTATAAAGAAAAATGCTATCCTGTGTGATGCACGTCTGCCATTGGCCATAGAAGTCCGGATCTTTAAAAATGATTTAGACAGGTTTAGTGATCAAAACAGGATATTAGAAAGGATTGCAGGAGTGCACACTAATGAGATCTGTGCAAAAGAAAAAGGAAGGAAGTACAATCAAATGGAGGTCAAATGTTAACCGAAAGAAAGGAAGTTAACAGTTTTGCCTGCTGTCAGCTGGGTGTGTGCTTCTTTGGGTGTGAATAGACCTTTGCCCCCTTGACTCGTGCCAAACCATATTCCGCCGGCGTCATTCAGTTACTGGAGCTGGGCTCTGAGCTCCAATCTTCCTTCTCACAGTTTCCTAATCTGCTCTATTACAGCATGACATTTCCTGAACTGAGAAAGCACATTCACATAAACAGATAAATCATTCCCTATTATTACATCCGAGATTTCTGGTGCAAGCAACGAGACTTCTGAACGCACCGCAGAGGAACAGTCTAAAACTTCCTTTATCCTGCAATTTAGAATTCCATACCAGCAATATTCCAAAAGATTTACAGCCCGTACAGTCCAAGGATAAAAGCAAAAGACAAACAAAACGAAACTAATGAAAACAGAGCAAAGCAATGAAAATAGAATCAATTGTAGGTATGTGGAAGTTGGTGGGAAATGAAGTGTCAGCAAAAAGGGTTAGCAGTAAATCCTTCTGACATGGGCAACTTAATCATGTTAACCTTTAATGTGCCACTCTTAGAATGCAATTAGATCCAGTTTAGGAGTGTGCTTAGTAATGCGATGATGTGGAGATGATGGTTGACAGTAATACTGCTGTGGTGTAGGGAAAGCAGGTCCTATCTGGGGATAGGGGACAGCGAGCTGACTGTTACAAAAGGCAGTAGCTGAGCCCTTTCATCTTGCTTGAGGGCCCCCATTACCCGCATGGAACCTTAATTCAGCTTTATCTAGTTCTATAGTTATTGTTAATACATGAATTTGGTTTCTGCTTCCAATGTAATGATCCTGAGGGGTTGGAATGTGGGAAGGTGGAGTTGTGGCTCCGCCCATCCTTGGTATAAGACAAAGTTCATAACACTCTGTGTGGAGGGGAGAAGAGAGAGACAGAAGGCAAAGTGCTGTTGTAATTACCATAAGAAGTTGAAGACCCTATTATCTGGCAATTATGTGGGTCTTCACACCATGATGTCGAGATTGTTCAAGAATGCAATTGGCACAACTTTGAAATTGAAATTCAGAGCACAGGAGTGACATAACACACAACTCTAAGGGAGGCCTGCTGTTCACTCCATTTTAGATCAAGAGCAGCACATGTAGAATAATCAATAACAAGGGGAAATAACACAGTCAATGGAGTTCAGATAATGGTATAACACAAGAATGAATTCTGAGCATCTTGTAAATATCAGCTGAACTCTCAGGTTGTGTTGCTGCCTTTAACGCCCTCCTACCTTGCTATAAAGTTCTTTCTAGAAGCTTTTTTTGTGAATTTTTTTGTACTCATTGAAGTGAGAAATGGAACTTTGCCATTTCAGTGTTGAGCACTTCAGCTCAGATATAGCACAGCATCTGCTCTACCTGAACATTGTGCCTCAGCTCCAGCTTCAGAATAGCACCTCTTAGCACCAATATGACATTATCATTTTCCACATCAGCCATCCTCTGGCCTCTTTGAGCCAGATTGCCAAATTAGGGGCAATATTGTGTTATGGGTGAATGCTCACTGGTTGACACTGGCCAAAGTCATACTACTTTGGACCATTAGAACTAAAGACAGAGATGTCCATCCCATCAGTCTAACCCAGAGGCAAAGGTCATATGGAAGTATGACACACAGTGACATCATCAGGCTCTGTAGCACTTCCAGCAAATCCAGAAATGTATTAGTGTTTGTGACAAAAACAGATGTGCTCTGAAGATCACATGTTTGCTATAAAGTTGTTAGAAGGATATTTTTGCAATGAGATACTGGGCTATTCATTATCTTTTATATATGAAATGATACATGGGAGTGAGTTACAAGGTTGTTACTCAATGGAGGACTGAAGTTATGCCATAAACTGCATCAGAGAAACTTAAATAGATTGCAATCAGTACCTAAACCCAGAGATGAATTATAACTTTAAAACATCGCCACATTCATGACTAAGTGTTTGGCAAAACTTTTCAAATTTGCATATAAACGTAAGGCACAATTATGCAAATCACTTTGATCTGCACCACTTGTGTGTGACAATAAATGTTTCATGTCTCCATTGATTCTTTCATCTCTCCAATCAAAAGAAAATGGTTTGCTGAATGTTTTTTCATGAAGACTATCACACTTTCTTATTATACATTTGGTGGCAATAAATGCTGGCCACATCCCATGAACGAATAATAAGAAAATACGATGAACGAGGAAACTCGTTCTTGACAATACAACATTGTGCGACAGCCCCATGGTGCTCTGTTACAAGGTTTCATTTAGTTGTGGTTTTCAAGTTTCTATGGTAATTATTACAATGAGGGGCAGATTTTCCAGTTCTCGCACTGAAGCAGCAGAATCGAAATACACTGAGCTTTGCACTTGTCGATGTCTTGCTGGGCCAAACACTTATTCACGATATAGGTATCATTTTAAAATGTTTCGTCACCTCCCAAATCTGTTCCAATCTCTCTACAACTCATTGCTTGAATCTCTCCAATCAGGCTTCCAGCCCTCTCACAGCTCTGAATTGACCCATTATCCCTCCATGTCCTCTTCGACCTCTTTACAGCCTTTGACACAGCTGACCAGGCCATTCCCCTCCAATGCTTCTCCTTTACTTGGTTCCATTCTTACCTATCTGATCATAGCCAGAGCATCTCCAGCAAGGGTTTGTCTTCCCTCTCACTCATTGTTACCTTGAGTTCCCAAAAATCCATCTTGGCTCCCTCCTCTTCCTCATCTACATGCTGCCCCTTGGTGACATCATCCGCAGACATGGAGCCAAATTCCACATGACACCCAGCCCCGCTTCTCCACCACCTCCCTTGACCCCATCACTGCCTCTGTGCCAGATTGCTCATACGATATTCAGTCTTGGATGAGCTGCAATTTACTCCGGTGAAATATTGCCAAGACTGAAGCCATCATATTTGATCCCCACCACAAAGTCTGTACCCTTGTTATGACTTCATCCCCTCCCGGCCACTGTCTCAGGCTAAACCCTGAGTTGAGCTTCTCACCCCATATCCTCTCCATCATAAAACTGCCTACTTCCACCTCCGTAAAATCGACAGCTTCAACCTTATCTCAGCCCATCTGCTGCTGAAACTCTCATCCATGCCTTTGTCACCTCCAGACTCAATTATTCCAATGCTCCCCTGGTGGGCCTCGCATCCTCATCCTCTGAAAACTTCTGCTCATTCAAAACTTTGCTGCCCGTATTGTAACTTGCACCGAGTCCACTCATCCATCATTCCTGTGCTCTCTGACCTACATTGGCTCCCAATCCCCAATGCCTCAAATTAAAAATTCTCAGCCTTGTGTTTAACTCCCTTCATGGCTTCAACCCTCACTATCTTGATAACCTTATCCAGCCCTACAACCTCCCTGAATTCTCCATTCCTCTGACTCTAGTCTCTTGTGTATTCCTTCTCCCTTCACCCCTCCAATAGCCATGCTTTCAGCCCCTAGATCCCTTTTCTCCTTTAAGAGGCTCCTTAAAATGTACTTCTTTAACCAAACCGTTGGTCTTCTTTGGCTCTGTGTCCACTTTTTTGATTATAAAAGAAAGAAAGATTTGCATTTATATAGTGCCTTTCACTACCTCGGGATGTCCTTTACAGCCAATTAAGTACTTTTGAAGTGTAGTCACTGTTGTAATATAGGAAACGCTGCTGCCAATTTGTGCAAAGCAAGCTCTCCTAAACAGCGATGAAATAAATTACTAGATATTTGTTTTTGGTGGTGTTGGTTGAGGGGTAAATGTTGGCCAGGACACCAGGACAATTCCCCTGATCTTCTTTGAAAAGTGCCATGGGATCTTTTACATCCATATGAAAGGGTATATGAAGCCTCGATTTAATGTCTCATCCGAAAGACGGCACTTCCAACAGTGCAGCATCCCCTCAATACTGCACTGAAGTGTTAGTCTAGATTATGTGCTCAGGTCTCTGGAGAGGGGATTGAACCTACAACCTTTTGACTCAGAAGCGAGAGTGCTACCAATGAACCAAGGCTGGCACTGAGGCATTATGCCTCTGTGAAGTGCTTTGGGCCATTTTTCTATATTAAAGGTTCTATATGAATGGAAATGATTGTTGTATATTCCTCTTATGTTTCTAGAGGTGAACCCCAAAAACTAGCCAAAGATCTCAATGGTGCCCATAAAACCAGCACCTCACAGTACCCTTCGCCACATATATATCCACCCTGGGGGTTAAGATAAACTATATAAACACACCCATCAGAAAATAGTGGTGGAGAGATAGGTTTTTTTGTCCACATAGCTCTATACAAAATCAATCTTTTATTGTTACCAGTATAGTCAGTGGGGCTAACAGGACTGCTGAGCTGGTAGGTGGTGAAGGTACAAACCTTGCAACGTGATCGAGGTTATGACATAAAATTTCAATTAGTGTTTGGCATTTGAAAAATTATTTTGACTAAGATACGGTGTAAAACATTACACCCAGTCCAATCTACTTTGAGAGCCATTCAAAGGGCACGACCCAGGGAGGGTGCTTCATATGGTTTCTCTATTAATGAGAAGCTATAAACAATTTGTGCAATATCAAAGGTCTTGATAATCTATATAAGGCAATGCTACAGTGAGGGTACTTTATTGCAGGTATACGTGACCAGTACAGCAAAAAATACCTTTTTATTGCAGATGTAAAACACTCCAAATATAATCAGAAAATTACAGTGCAAATATTATTGAAAAGAAAACCTTTTATTTAATTTTCTAAAAGCAAAGAATAATTTCTTGATCTGTAAACCTGGCTTTTAGGGTATTTATTTCTGAACCTTTCCTCATTTTTATCTTCTGAACTGCTCGGCTATGCATCACCTTTGGAGTAAGAGGAGAAGCCAATGGGTGACTCACTCCCAGGCCTCAGTCAATGCTGCTTTGACCCAAGCAGCAGGTAAGGTGCCAGAGTGACCCGATGAAGACTCTTTCCTTCAATGTTTTTCTCCCTCCTGAAGAGTGACTGGTCTCTATTTGGTGCCGTCTACAGTGACATTGCTCAGATCAGGAACTCAGCACAGTGATCAATCCAACCCATTGCTTCTTGCCCCCCCCCCCTCCATATTGGTGCTTCACTGCAATGTTGCCACACCATCTATTTTGTTTTTGAGAAAGGACTCGTTGTTTTAACATTTTGATAGGCCAGAGACGTGCACTGTTAACGGCCCACTCACTCCCTGCCTGCCACTCCTGTTAATATTTTTTATAGCAAGGGGCATATGATATAGTATATTATATGATATAGTATATTATATAATAAATGTTTTTTATATGGTTTCTCAATTTGTAAAGATTATAAAAGTTGTGTTTTATCCAGAATTGCACTGTATCAGGTGGTGCTATAGTCAGCATTCCTTTTAAAGTTAACATAGATTTACAGCAAAGAACTATCCCAACTTTTCCCAATTGACTTTGATAAAAGTCCAGTCAGATTCTGTTTACAGTAACACCTGTGCCATCGTGTGCTGGGCTCTCCTCTTCACATTTGGACTGACTGCTTTTTGAATTAGTGCCAGCACAAACGTGCATGCCGGGTGCATGTGCTGTCGTCTGACACTCATTTAACCTCCTTTTATCACAGGAGAGCACTTTCAGAAATGCTGCTTGCTTTTTCTGCTTACGTAATTAAATAAAAATGCTGGACCTTTTGATAATGATGGAACGTTTTCTTTTTCCTTTGAAATGATTCGCTGTTAATTGCATGTTGTCATACGTTTACCCACATCTAATGGTGATGTAATCATAATTGATATATGTTCAGTACTTACTTTCCAGAAACATCCATGTAACAGTAACAGCTAGACAATTAATCTTGTATGTGTAATCTCTTATCTGCTTCAGCACCAAGGTTTAAAAGTTCAAGTAAGAACTAGTCCTTGACTATAACATCACTATCATTCCAGGTTACAGCTTAAAAACTTCACCCTTAATATTTTTTGTACATAAATGAGTTAGATCCTGCAATTGCAACTGAGGATAAGATTTTGGAGGGATTCTGACACACTACAGGAAACCATCTATGTTAATCAACTTTAACATTTTGCAGAGGCTAGCTCACTAATCAAAGTCAGCTACCTGTAATCTTCTTTGGGCAAAAAGATTCTGAGTATCTTTAAGGCTACAGTTATATCGTACAAATGGTTTAAGACCAGCAGATGGAGAATATGAAATGTGACTGATATTAAAGTTATATTTTTGGCTATGAACTGCACTCTTCCTGCTTGGAGGGAGTTCTGGATTTGTATACTTACATGCAGGTGCAAAGCTCCACAGCCCTGGTGGGTATTTTTTAATGTTAGGAGAGACTCCACTGTCTCATTAAATTAAAAAGACTTTGCGCTAAAATGCACCTCAGACCACCTGGGCACTTTTTAAACCCAGCATTACATCAGACTGGAGCTATGTTCCACATGTTCAGGAAGCTGGTTTTGGTGCATTCCAGAGTAAGATTGAGACCTGACTCCAGAGTTATGCTGTCACTATTGCATCAATTTTGCATCCAAAATCCTTTTATATTGATGTGAAAGTGGCTGTATAATAGCGACCTGACAATATTTACCTTATGTGTAAAAGAGCTGGTGATTAAGGCTATGCAGATCACCAGTGCATCATTTCCTCAGTTTTTTTGGTTGCTGCTTTCGTTCCTGGACAGATCAAATTGCTGCTGAGATCGTCTTTTAAAGTGCAACTTGTTTTTATCAGCCAGCCATGAGAGTTTAATTGCATAGATTCCATGTTACTTAGGACTCAGGTGATTCAAAGCACCCCGCAGTAGTGTTTGGAAATATTGTGTTGCTCTGACCGGATATCAGCAATCTGTAGTCATTATCGTCACGAGTGAGCAGCATGCCATTAATCGAGGTGGAACAGGAAAAAGTTTGGGGTGTGATAGTTGGCAAAATGTTGAAAGTGTCACCACAATATATCACAGAGATCGCTGAGACAAAGAGGACATTGGGTGTATAAGTAGATTCACAGGGTATAAGTTCAGTGGGAACTGTTGCTGACATTTTCAAGTACTGCCAAACCATAGTTGATGTACTGTGTCCATTTTTGATTACGATATTTACAAAAACACATAGATGTAGTGGAAAGGATTCAAAGGGCAACAGGGATAGTTCTGTACATTAGAACACTGAAGTATGAAGAGGGGCAAAAGGAAAAAAAAACTGGGTGGGCGGGGGATATGATTCAGATCTTTAAATCATGTGGAGAAGTTTATGATGTAGAACCAGGAACCAATATTGTAACTTAAGGGAGCTACAAATTAAGACTTAAGATTCACACTTAAAGTAGTCGGCCTAGATTTTCCTGGAGACTAATCTACTGCGTAGGGATCCTTGAACGGCACAAAAGATAGAGAAAATAATGGAGTAAGTGACTTACGCCATTAATTATGCCATTCCATATTTTCCTGGGACTTTTGCGCTGTTCCGTCATTACCCTTGCCAAAAACAGTTTGAAATTAATTATTATAGCTCTGCCTCCTCCCATTGAAATGGTGATCACCATTTTCCCGCATTTAAGCCAGATTTCATGCCATTGCCACTTAGACTTAAAAATATTGATGCTGATGGCCTGGGGTACAGCGGTCTAACTTACGGTGTTCGTCACCAAAATCGCCAGAGTGGGAAAATCTGGCCCATTAATTTATGCATTAGAAAGTAAGTTTAAGCAGGCTCAGTTGTGATTTTCACATAGTAAATGAATAGAGTCCTGATTTAGGAAGTAGGAGGATACCAACTGGCGCCAGGACAGCATGGAGATAAAAACATCTATATGGGCCCCTGAAAAAGGATGTAATAGACAACATAAACTGACCTTTTATCAATCCTACTTTCTTACATTTTCTTGTTCTAATTTAATCCACTAGACAACTATGTCAGCAACTTTTTTTCAGGAAACGTGAAAAGGCTGGTTCATATCGTTAGAGACACGTAGTTCTTTTACTGTTGATTTACCATGCCAACAAAGGTTTAGCCAGACAGGTGAAACAGGCTGCTGCAATTCCACCATGATCCTTACCCCCAATTTAAATGTCCAGCACACTTCTTACCAGCACTTGCTTCAATCCCTGCCGTTAATGAGTCATTGTTACCAGTCTGTGTAATCACAAAGGTTGAAACCTTTGTACATCAAGTTCCTATCACTCCACAAATTCAAAATTATCATCTATCAGTGACTTCAATATACCTGAACTGCCTTCGGAGTGAGACTATTAGAGGATTGCAATAGTCAAACTGAAATAATTTTCAAAATGGAAAAATAAGTTTGATTTATGAACATTGCCTTCGCAAAATCATGGTTAAAAGTTCAAATTGTTTCAAGAACAGTCACATTTTTTGTTCTTCTTTGGATTTACAAGTGCAGATGTGCAGTGTCCCCCTGTTAAATTTTAAATATTAGTAGTGTGCTAGCAAAAGCTTCGTTAACAACATATAAATTATTCAAAAATATTTAAAGAGATCCAGTGGATCGAAGTTGGTTGTTGGGCAAGAAACAAGACGTTCGGGTTAAGATTGCTACTCAGAATTGCAGAAGGGTTGGAACTGGTGTTCCCCAAGAGTCAGTGCGAGGTCCACTTTTGTTCTCGATATATATACATGATTTGGACTTGAGCGTAGGGAGCACGATACTGAAATTTGCTGATCGCACAAAAGTAGGGGGTTTGGCATACAGTGAGGAGGACGGCAAAAGACTTCAGGAAGATCTCGACAGGTTAGAGGGTTGGGCAGACAGGTGGAAGATGCAATTTAATGTGGAGAAGTATGAATTAATACAATTTTGGAGAAAAAAAACAAAGAATGGGAAGTAGAGGAAAATAGAGGGATACGAGAAGACAGCTGGGCAGGGAGATTAGTTTTGGATTGTTCTAGCACAGACATGATAGTCTAAGTGGCCTCCTCTGTGCTGTAAATGTCTGTGGTTCTGTGGTTCTACAGACTGCCTAGATAGTTCTTAAATGTGACTTTTCATTTTTCACTGGGCTGGAGTTACAATACACCTGGTGTGTTACCCAAACGATAACAAATTACCCACCAGGAGCGCTCTCAGACTTCTTAGCTTTTTTATTTGTTCTCGGGATGTGGGTAACACCGACAAAGTTTCATTTATTGACTATCCCCAGTTGCCTGAGAAGGTGGTGGTGTGCTTTCTTCATGAACTGCTTCAGTCCTTGCGCTGTTGGCGCCCCCAAGATGGTGTTAGTTAGGTTGTTGCACATATCAAACCACTTTGCACAAATGCGAAGGCAATAATTTAACAGCATGGTAAGACTAAGTTTGACATTTTCTCAGATTGTTTTGCATACGTAGGTCAGTTTAAGGACGACCTCGGCAGTCTAAAGAACAATCGAACAATAGACATTTACAGCACAAAGAGAAGCTATTCGACCCCATCAGGGTAGAAATTGTTTCACGGCAGTTTTCGGGCACCTAATGGGCTCAGGGAACAATTCCTGTAGCCGAAGTTGGAGGCCCAAGGATCGCGAGAAATTGGTCCTCGAGTTTTCTCATTTTTTTTTCTGCTGCCACTTAGACTTTCACGAACCTTTGTGGTAATAGTTCTGCTGCATCTTTTTCTCATATAGCTCCATTAGTACCAGCAATGGGTTTTCCAATGGGAATGCCATTATGTGAACTTCTTTGAGGAGGAAGAGAAAGACCAGCAGATGGATGCCAAGTAGTTCAGTACGTATTCTGGGCTCACCCACTGGTACTCTCACACCCACATCTACAGACTGAAATGTCCAAACCTCACTTTGTCAGAGGATTAGCATGTGCTGAGCTTGAGGTAGGTTGTAATAGCACCTCTGAAGGTACATAATGTCTAACCATATGCTGGATGGTTCTTTGTATGTCATACTTACAGTGGTATGAAAGAAGGCATGCCAGGTGATCAACAGCAAACATAGTCCGATTGACCATACTTGCCAAGATGCCACTGACCTATCTGCAGGCATTGTAACAACTACCTAGTTACGACCGTGTGGAACTGTATTCTACAGGTTACAGATCAGCAGAGAGGCAAATGCAGAGCTGTGCCATCTGCTGCAAGGATACCTGCAGCTGACATGCATTATAGGGCTGGCACAACAGACAATAGTAACAGTCAGCTGCAGCTTCCATCTCCTTCCAGTCATACTGCAATGCTGACCTATGGGGATGGTGCCAAGAAATGGCAAACAGAACCACTCTCGTCTCAATCACATCATGCAACACAACTTCCAATTCAGCAGCCATAAAACAGGGGGGTCAGATGTTGGGCTGCTCCATCACTTGCTTACAGATTTCTGCCTGTACCTCACTTTTTCTTTCCCTTCATTTTTGATTGCCAGTTATTAGCTCTCTTCCTCTTCATCTTTGGTGAATATTACCAATGGGTTGTTACCTTTTTAAGCCAGTCCAAAAATTTTTGTCCCCGTTTTCGACTATTTCCCTTCAATTGTCCGTACCCCTTTAAATTTCACCTACTTGTGGTTTTCCAGTCCCACCATTATACATCTAAATCTACACCTGGAGCTGTATGGAGATGCATTGATCCAGAAAAATTATGTGCAATTTGCACTTTACTATTTTTGCAACATTTACACCAGTTCTTAACTATTTAGAACTGACTATACCAGTAGACAAAATTCAGCCCCAGAGAATCATAGAGGCTAGAGCACAGAGGTAGGCCATTTGGCCCATTGGTCCGTGCTAGTGCCAACTCTTTGACTGCTGTAATCCCATTTCCTTGCCTTTTTCCCATAATTCTCTATTGTAATAACCACGGTTATTATGAGATGTCAGCAGAAAATGTAACCTTTTATCATTCCTAAAAGGACAATTTTATACCCCTTAATTAGTCAATATAACTTTTAGACAAATAGATAGTTAAGTAAGTTGAGGAATAGTGGGAAAGATAAAGAACAAATTAAGAGAAGCGGTTGTTGAACACAGAAATATGATTTTCAAATTATTATAAGGATAATGTTTTCATGCTGTCATGGAAATGATTGGTTCTGCTGTGAAATATTAAATCTGCTCTGTGGTTTTCACTCTGCTCGCAGTATCCCCTGCGATTGGTTAAATTGACTCGTGGGGCTCCATAACCTAACAGATTGGTAGCGTGGCTGACTTCACCACCAGGGCTCGATGCATGAGTTTAAAGACACCTTTACAGGCACAGAACATTCAACAAAGGATATCCCGTACTTCTTAGTGTCTTTACTCAAACCAGTATCATTTTGTACTGGTGACTTTTTGTTGTTTGCTCCAGTTAGCTTATAAAGTTCTTGTATTGAGATACCCCATAAAATTAAACCATCATAAAAACAGTACAGCTTTCAAGCTAAAATTGATTCCTTTCTAACTTTTTTTATCTGCCTCCCAAACAATTATAACAGCAGCCAGACTCAGTCACATCATCAACCGAGTAAACAAGCTGATAATTTATGAAAAGAGAATGGTCCCAACAGCTTTACTGATTTTTTTGTTTCTTTGTCAAGTTGGGACCACTGTATTTATAATTAGAGGAGTAAGGTTAGTGAGCGAGTGCCAGCTCCACTCTGATTGGAGGCGTAATGTTAGCAGCAAGTGGCAATCCCACTCTAATTGCAGGGATACCGTTGGTTAGCGAGGAGAGGCCACACTCTAATTGCAGATGTAATGTTAGTGACGAGTGGCAGTCCCTCTCTAATTGGTGCATTATTGTTAGTTAGTGAGTAGCAGTCCCATTCTCATTGCAGGAATAATGGTTAGTGGGTGGTAGTCCACTGTAACGGGTCTTGCACAGTAACATAGACACCAGTCAGGTTGCATTTTAAAGCAACATTATGCCAATTCAACAAGGTAATAAACTAAAGACTGCAAATACAAATCAATTGTTTTGTTTTTGCAATATTGGCCTATGTTCAGGAGTGGGGCATTTCTGAAGTCCATTTTAATAAAAAGTTTCCCAACCGATTACCAATTTAATGAACAGAAGAATTAACAGTCATTGATTATATCAAAAGTAATGCAAGTATCTGCAAGTAATTTCAAGGCAGGAATCTCTTGAAAGGATTCAGAGGATATCATAAACCATAACAATGAAAGTCAAGTGGAATACAGCACTCGTATGACACATAATATTAAATGGTTGCCTTGAAATCATTTTAGGGCATCAGTTATTTTTTTACTGTTCATTTGATTGGTGAAAACAGATTTAGTAGTAACTTTCAAATTGGATATATACTTGAAAAGAAAACATTTGCAGGGCTATAGGGAAAGAGCAGGGAGTGAGATTAATCGGAGAGCTCTTTTAAAGAGCCAGCACAGGCATGATGGGCTGAATGGCCTCCTTCTGTGCTGTAAGGTTCTATGATTCTATGATTGGGATTGATCAGTTTGGACCATTGTGCCATCAGTCACTGTGAGTGCTGACATCCATTGTTGGTGTTCTCTGTGTCACTGGATAATGATGTGCTTGTCACACATTTACTGGAACTTATTACAAAATGATTTCTACTCAATTATCAGGAAATTCTATGTCTGATATATAATATAACCAATGAGTTAGTACAGGTATGGATGACCTCTGGTATCATCAGTTTCTTCAGGAATAAATTTACGTTTAATTCCAGGAACTCTAACTGGGCTGATATGTAAATTCTATATATAGATTTGAAATTCAGTTGAAGTTCAAAAGGAACAGTGTCTGTTGCAATGAAATAAAAATTCAAAACAGCTTTCTAGCTAAATTGAACAGTTAAAAATGCAATTTGATAAGTATTACAAAGTAATGTGTGACTAGAGAGGAGATAATGGACCACAATTTGCTGGCAAAATAGGGGCGAGTTAAAGGCGCCCATTGTTATTAGTATGTGAATAACCAGCAGTTTGTGGCGAGGAAGAGAAACGACGTGAATTGTGAATTGCCACAAATTGCTGAACGATTTGTGTCACTCCACTGTTAGCCTCGCGAAAACGGGAGCTCGTGTCACCCTCCCCATGGGGATTAAGAAATTGCTGCATTTGCGCTGCTAAATACGAATTAAACTCGCCGCAGAAAGTTAGGGCTTGTATTTCATGATGTAAGGACCCTTTTAATGACAAGATTTATGGTCCAGACATGCCACTCAACCTCTCCGGCCCAGAAAGGCAACAATTGAAACTGTGTTTCTGGAGGTTTTTTAAATTTTAAACTTTTTTTTTCTTGTTTTTCCTTTCTGTCTTTTTTTTCTCTCTCTCTTAAATCAATCTTTCTTTCACTCTCTTTATTTCTCTTTCTATATCTAATTTGACTGTAATTCACCATATTCCCTTCTCTGTCGTTCGCTCTGTTTCTTTCTCTATCCTTAAATTTCGTTGCTTAAGGAGATAGACCATTGATGCCGTCGTTCACCAAGGTCCCAGATGGTCCATTGCCCTTGCCTCACCGTTATCTATTCGCACTTCCAGCAATTTGCAGCGCAAAATTAATTGGAGCTGAAGGATGAGGAAAAAAATCCAACTCACGGCATTCGCCGCGAGATGCCTTGCTCCAGCAAATTCTGGGCCAATAAAGGCTTTGTGCACACACTCACTGGATCTGGTTAAGTTATTTACAACTCTGAAAAATGTGCGAGTATTTCTTAAATTTGAACGTTTCAAAATGTGTTTCAACAGATTGGATTTAGTCTGCAGCGTTACACTGAACGTAGCCAGCGCATTTCCAGAAATGGCTTCTCCTCTCCTCTTGCACTGTTACCTTTAAGAGGCTCCCAAAGATCTTTGGACCCTACTCTTTCTTATCAACATGTTGCCCCTGGGTGACATCATCCACAAGCATGGGGTCAGCTTGCACATGTCTGCAATGACACCCAGCTCTACCTCTGCACCATTTACCTCAAACTCTCAACTGCCTCTGTGCTGGTTGTCTGACATCTATTCTTGGATGAGTCTCAGCTTCCTGCAGCTCAACATCAGGAAGACCAAAGTCATCATCTTTGGCTTCCATCGCAAACTATCCTCTCTTGCCACCAATTCCACTCCTGTCCTTGCCACCATCTTAGTCTCAACCAGACATTCACTCAGTTTCGGATGCCACAATCCACCTCCACATCTACTCTACCTTCAACCCACCTCTGCTTTTGCTGTTGAAACTTTCATACATGTCTTTGTCATCTCTGGACTTTATTAGAAAGCAGGTAACTATAGACCAGTTAGCTTAACATCTGTCATTGGGAAAATGCGAGAATCCATTATTAAGGAAGTAGTAGCAGGACATTTGGAGACTCATAATACAATCAAGGAGAGTCAACATGGTTTTATGAAGGGGAAATCGTGTCTGACAAATTTATTAGAGTTCTTTGAGGAAGTAACGGGCAGGGTGGATAAAGGGGAACCAATTGATGCAGTATACTTGGATTTCCAAAAGGCATTCGATAAGGTGCCACATAAAAAATTACTGCACAAGATAAGAGCTCATGGTGTTGGGGGTAATATACTGGCATAGATAGAGGATTGGCTAACTAACAGAAAACAAAGAGTTGGGATAAAAGGGTCATTTTCAAAATGGCAATCTGTAACTAGTGGGGTGCCGCGGGGATCAGTGCTGGGGCCTCAACTATTTACAATATATATCAATGACTTGGATGAAGGAACAGAGTGTACTGTGGCCAAATTTGCTGATGATACAAAGATAGGTGGAAAAGCAAGTTGCGATGAGGACACAGTGTCTGCAAAGGGATATTGACAGGTTAAGTGAATGGGCAAAAATTTGGCAGATTGAATATAATGTGGGAAAATATGAAGTCGTCCACTTTGGGAGGAAAAATAAAAAAGCAAAATATTATTTGAATGGAGAAATACTACAAAATGCTGCGGTACAGAGGGACCAGGGTGTCCTCATACATGAAACACAAGAAGTCAACATACAGGTGCAGCAGGTAATCCGGAAGGCAAACGGAATATTGACCTTTATTTCTAGGGGGATGGAGTATAAAAGCAGGGAAGTCGTGCTACAACTGTACAGGGTGCTGGTGAGACCACACCTGGAGAACTGCGTACAGTTCAGGTGCCCTTATTTAAGGAAGGACATATTTGCATTGGAGGCAGTTCAGAGAAGGTTCACTAGGTTGATTCTGGGTATGGAAGGATTGTCTTATGAGGAAAGATTGAACAGGTTGGGTCTATACTCATTGGAGTTTAGAAGAATGAGAGGAGACCTTATTGAAACATACAAGATTCTGAGGGGACTTGATAGGGTAGATGCTGACAGGATGTTACCCTTCATGAGGGAATCTAAAACCAGGGGGCATAGTCTCAGACTAAGGGGTGGCCCACTTAAGACGGAAATGATGAGGAATTTCTTCTCCCAGTGGGTCGTGAATCTTTGGAATTCTTTACCCCAAAAAGCTGTGGAGGCTGAGTCATTGAATACATTCAAGGCTGAGTTAGACA
The DNA here is from genome assembly GCF_035084215.1 of Heptranchias perlo. Classification (NCBI taxonomy): domain Eukaryota; kingdom Metazoa; phylum Chordata; class Chondrichthyes; order Hexanchiformes; family Hexanchidae; genus Heptranchias; species Heptranchias perlo. Next base: position 24,302,995 of record NC_090350.1, read on the forward strand.
AATTTTTGATCAGCAAGGGAGTCAAAGGATATGGGGAAAAGGCGGGAAAGTGGAGTTGAGATAAAAATCAGATCAGCCATGATCTCATTGAATGGCGGAGCAGGCTCGAGGGGCCGAATGGCCCACTTCTGCTCCTATCTCTTATGGTCTTATGGTCCATACTCCAACGATCTCCTTGCTGGGCGCCCATAATCCACACTCCATAAACTCCAACTTGTCCAAAACTTTGCCACATGTATCCTGCAATAGATCCTGCTGATTTAGGACCCCTGTCTTCGCTGAACTATATTGACTCCCATCCCCCAGTGCATTAAATTTAAAATGATCACCCCATCTTTAAATCCCTCCATGGACTTGTTCAATCTTATCTTTGCGATCTCCTCAGCCCTATGTTTCCTGCCGAATATTCCCTTCCTCTGATGCCCACATTTTGCGCGTTCCCCCTCTCTTTGACCCACCACTGGCAACGGAGCCTTCAGCCTCCAGTCCCACTCTCTAAACTTTCCTCCTAAACCTCTCCATCGCCCTCTCCTTTAAAAAACCTTCTCGAAAAACCCTTCCACCAGGCTTTTGGTCACCTCTCCTCATCTCTCCTTTCCTGGCTCGGGGTTAATTTTTCTTTTCTGCTTTATGAATACAAGTTGTTGTTGCAGGAAAAGACAGGAACAACCATAGACCGATGGACTAAGGATTGGATTGTGGTCCGACTACTGAAATCAGAATGTCATTTATAAAGAACCCTACTGTAAAGAAATGATTTATAAAGAATGGGTTTACGATTTCGAAACACCGAGTGCACATCGGAATATTTTCTTCATTGTTTCTTTTATCTTTCTTGCCATTTGAAATACCTTTAGTTTTTCTAAAATGAGCAAGTTATCTTCCCTATCTTTTCATGAGGCTAAACTGAGATGTCTATTAGTCAGCTATGAAAGAAAGAACTTGCACTTATGAAGAGCTTTTCACATCTTCAAGGTGTCCCACAGCACTTCACAGCTAATGAATTACTTTTGAGGTGTAGTCACTGTTCTTATGTAGGCAAACACAGGAGCTAATTTGCGCTCAGCAAGACCTCCCAAACAGCAAATGAGATAAATGACCAGTTAATCTGTTTTGGTGGTCTTCATTGAAAATAAATGTTGGTTAGGACACCTCTTCAAGTAGTACCATGGGATCTTTTACGTTAATCTGAACATATAGCTAGGGCCTTGTTTTAACATGTCATCCCAAAGATGACATATCTGGCAATGCAGCACTCCCTCAGTACCACACTGAAGTGTCAGTCTAGATTATGTGCTCAAGTCCTGCAGTGGCTCAGAAGCAAGAATGCTACCATTGAGCCAAGCTGACACTGACTGGGTAGCTAAATGCTCATGGAGTGGCACTATCCTCCCTTGACTGCTGGAGGTGGCATAGAGGTGAAATGCTTTTCTCAGAGAAGGCAAAAGATTGATTTTAGAAAGTGATATCTCTTGATATCAAACACTTCTTTCCAGAATATATTCCCACACATATATTCTGTATTTAATAAAAGCAGAAAATGCTGGAAACACTTAGCAGGTCAGGCAACATTTGTGGAGAGAGGCAACGTTAACATTTCAGGTCGATGAGCTTTCAATAGAACCCTGTATTTAACATTGAAGGTAGTCTTCCACAATTATTTTTAGCTATCTGCTAATGCCGCTGATGGATTGTGTAGAGCACGTGACATTTAGCCAGTTACCTTCCAAAAGTACTCAGGCCAGTGAGGAAAACCAAGTTCAATGTTGGACTGAAAGTTCACGCAACAGAATTATGTGGCATTTGATTGTCTCAAGATGGTGACGCTTAAAGTCCGAGATATAGTATTTTTTTTATTCGTTCATGGGATTTGGGCGTCGTTGGCGAGCCCAGCATTCATTGTCTATCTCTAATTGCCCTTGAGAAGGTGGTGGTGAGCCGCCTACTTGAACCGCTGCAGTCCGTGTGGTGAAGGTTCTCCCACAGTGCTGTTAGGAAGGGAGTTCCAGGATTTTGACCCAATGACGATGAAGGAACGGCGATATATTTCCAAGTCGGGATGGTGTGTGACTTGGAGGGGAACATGCAGGTGGTGTTGTTCCCATGTGCCTGCTGCTCTTGTTCTTCTAGGTGGTAGAGGTCACGGGTTTGGGAGGTGCTGTCGAAGAAGCCTTGGCGAGTTGCTGCAGTGCATCCTGTGGATGGTACACACTGCAGCCACAGTGCGCTGGTGGTGAAGGGAGTGAATGTTTATGGTGGTGGATGGGGTGCCAATCAAGCGGGCTGCTTTGTCCTGGATGGTGTTGAGCTTCTTGAGTGTTGTTGGAGCTGCACTCATCCAGGCAAGTGGAGAGTATTCCATCACACTCCTGACTTATGCCTTATAGATGGTGGAAAGGCTTTGGGGAGTCAGGAGGTGAGTCACTCGCCACAGAATACCCAGCCTCTGACCTGCTCTTGTAGCCACAGTATTTATATGGCTGGTCCAGTTAAGTTTCTGGTCAATGGTGACCTCCAGGATGTTGACGGTGGGGGATTCGGCGATGGTAATGCCGTTGAATGTCAAGGGGAGGTGGTTAGACTCTCTCTTGTAGGCTATTGAAAAGACATGATGTGGAGATGCCGGTGAATGACTGGGGTTGAATTAGTCTGATGGACAATGGTTTCAGGAAATCACTGTAATCTCTGATTTTCTCCAATTTATTTTTATATTTTATCATTGTATTCACATTTCTGTCAACCTGCTTTTTATGTTTAACTCAGCTCATGGAATGACACATGGGTATGTTGCTGATTCGAAAGGATTGCACTTCAGATAAAAGGCCAAGCTGCAGATATGTAGAATGTGATCTATTCAAACCTAAATTACGTCTATGTTGGTAAAAGGGATAAAATGTGCCCTATAATCTTACCATAGAAACATATATCCTGTATTGCATGCTTGCTACATAAGTACGCTCAAGACAGGTCAGTATATTGTCCACTTGGATAATGTCCTGAAACAATCTTGACCAGTGTTCCTCATTCTTTGAAATACAGCCCATAATGATGGAAATGCCATGCCCTCGCTCACTTACCATCCATTAGGCCTCACTCTTAGACGGCTCAAGACCAGCTTTTCATGAAATTACCTTTAAGATGATTTTCATTTAGAAGACACTTTCATTGTGCTGGTGTTTCAGAAGCCTTACCCTTGACCAAGCCTGCAGTATTTTGGAAAGAATAGAACATTTTTTAGTTGTAACCACCCAAGGTCAGCAAGCCGCACAACTCTGACGCACATCTAACTCCCCAGCATTCCAGTAACATTATTTGGAACAATTCGGTCTGTCACTGGAGAAGATATATACAGCTGGCTCAGCTGTTACCTTGAATTCCAGAGGGAGTGGGTCTTTCACCGCCAAGGTTTTAACCCACCATGCCACCCAGGTTCCTGAAGAATTTGTGAATTTTACAAAGTCTGAACTTCTACATTGAAGTACTTCATAGCAACACAATTTGGCTCGCTGTCCTGATTGTTGAGTCTGGAATGTCATATTTACTGTATGTTATTGTGGAACCTGCAGTTACAAAAGGGCATCAGGACACTGGGAGTCGTAGGGCAGGGGGTAACCGATTAGAATCCAACACTGGTAACATGAGCATACTTAACTTCAATAAAACTAAATATGATGTGGAAGGGAGGAAGATAAATTTTAAACAGAGTGTAAAGTCCAAACTGCAAAACAGATAAAACAAATAAAATACATTGAAAGTAATTGTTTTTAGAAAACAATTCTCTGAGAACTACAAATTTTTGTGTATGTAAAGTACTAAATTTCTCACCTCTAGCTTTAAGTCCCTCTTGTAGTCTTGTAAGCCCCATGGTTACCATGCAACATGTCCGCAGGGACATCATCGGCCATTTTAAAAGAACAAACATGTTGAAATCATGCTGCTTACATATATCTTACAGCTATACATGGTTAGCGCTGGAGTTACTGAGGTGGGTTCTATGGTTTCTTGTTTTGCGTTGACTTTTCAGGCTTTTTTAAGATTCGGCTGCAGGTACAGTGAGGAAAAATTACACCTTTGTGGAGTAAGCAGAGAGGCAAAATTGAGGTGAGTGGGCAAAGATGCCACAACGGTTTTATTCAATACATTATTTTTGCAGTGAAACTGCAGTGCATTCATTACATGGTAGGGTATTCGAAGGGCATGAAATTGTCTTATGTTATGGTTCATTTGTTCGTATTTGAAACAAAACCAAAAATTTTACTATTGAACAGGTACAATTCTCCTTCAGTTTAAATTCCTGATAAGCAAATATTCCCAAATGAGTGTTTTCAATTTAGCAACTAACAGGCTAATCTTTTAACAGAAACTGTGTATATAACTTGTTTTGCATTTCTAACAGAAATGGTTTACATGTAATATGAGATAATGCAATACAGTTTATTCTTTTATCTGTTCAATGTTCAAGGCAAATTCATAGGAGTGGCCATTAGCACAGTGAATTGAGTATCTCTTTTCCCTAAACTGCATGGAGGCATACATTCAAATATAATTCAACTATAATGATCTATTAATTGCAAATTAGATAGATTTCTTTCAGGAAGTAATATTTTGGGATACAGTATATGAGTAATTTGAGACATGGCATGTGGTAAGTGTAGCATGCGGTAAGTGTAGCATGTGGTAAGTGTAGCATGCGGTAAGTGTAGCATGCTTGGGAGGAACAGGTGACTTTGATGCCTAAAGCTTTTGATTACTGGGGGTTTCCTCGCCTCGGGGGTGATTTTAAACCCCAAGAACGGGTGGGTTGGGGGCAGGTGGGAGTTGAAGATAGTTGTTTTTTTGGATCACAACCGCAAAATTTTCGGACTTTGCATTCCCAACCAAAAAGCAACTATTTTCAACTCCCACCCGTCCCCAATCCACCTGTTCTTAGGGTTTAAAATCACCCCCCTCATGAAAGGGTCTGTTGTCGAGATTGATTGCTGTGATTAGTTTCATGCTGGAACTCCCTTCCTAACAGCACTGTGGGAGAACCGTCACCACACGGACTGCAGCGGTTCAAGAAAGCGGCTCACCACCACCTTCTCGAGGGCAATTAGGGATGGGCAATAAATGCTGGCCTCGCCAGCGACGCCCACATCCCGTGAACGAATAAAAAAAAAATGCTGGTTGAGTTCAGGTGTTTTGAGTCTGAATTAAAGATAAATGCCAGTGGGAAGAGAAAGAGTTGAAATCGGCCCAGCGAAAAAGGGCAAGCCCAGGCAGGCAAAGATTTTTTAAAATATTTTTAACGCTATACGAATGCAGAGCAAACACTCTGTGGCGGACCTGGTCTATACTACTCTAGTTGTTTGTGGGAGAAAGCTTTTCTTTATTTTACAAGAAAAAGAATCCAGAGTTATTGGAGCTTGTGTAAAACAGAGCAGAACAATTACATTGAGCCTCTAATGATGCAGCAGCACAAGATGAGCAGTGTAAATATAGGCAGCTGGCATCACTTCGCCATTTTGTGTCAGGCGTGAAAGCACCTGGAGGAGACAGTCTCACACCTTTTCGGAATTTCGCCCGCTGCAGTAACTACATCTGGCGCAAAGCAAAGCCGACTTTCTAAACTTTAAAGTTTAGATTTAAAAAGAGCCCAGTTATCCCACTGAACTGTCTTTAGGTTTCTGATGCTAGAAAAGAGTCAGTTCTTTTTATCTTCCTCCTCTTTTGAAAGTGCTAACTCAAGCTGGCATGTGATGTCCATGGATGCAATGGACCTGTGGCACCTCACTCAACTGGCCATTCTTTAGATTAGATTGAGGGTCAGCAGGCTGATTGACCATGGAGGCCATCACAGCCACGCCTGATCCTGTTGCCACCTGGGATGTGCACCAGCACATGAGTTACTGGATAGATAGTACTGACTCATTTATTTTTTCTTCTGTCTACTCCAAATTATTGAGGCCTACTATAACAGCTCAGCTGAGAGCAACTAATTTAGCACAGGCCGGGACTGAATCTGGGATCTTCTGGTCTGTTTTGTTTTCTTCTGCACCGTGTTGGGCTTTTACCCAAACTTTTACTTTGAACTAACAGGGGAACTGAGCATCTTTTCTTGAATATTAATTTCACTGGCAGGCAGAGACCAATATCCAGAACTCTGTGCACACATTTAAGAGCTGACCACTCACACAGCACCGAGAATGAAACAGTTGTCCAAATGGTAGATGGCGTCTAATGCACTAGTAAAGGCCGACTCTCATTAAACAGCTTTTGTTTCATTCAGAGTTTGGCTCAGTTCTATAGCTGATAGACACTCACACATTCTTAAGGCTCTAACAAGGAAGAGTAGATGAAGCTCAGAACTGCAAAAATGATAAGTTCAGAAGATATTCACTCTTGTGTGGCCGCATATCCCAAGTCAGGATTTCAGGAAAGTGGGCTCTGAAGTGGAAGTCAATCAGCGACAAAAATCTTGGCTAATTCTCTTCCTTAGTCTAAGAACTCTGAAGCCAATTGTAAATGCCCAACTCCGAGTGAGATTGGCCAATAGGACAGACCAGGGACCTTAGTGCCATGACACAGTGCATTTACCATTGTGGGATCACTCACTCTTTTTCTCTCTCATCTCCCCAAAATAAGTCATTGAACCCGCCTCCCGCAAGTATTGGAATGGTTTGCATCAGGAAATGGTGCATGACATATATGAAAGTAAGGCATGTCTATCAAGTCTCATTCATTTTGATTTAGAAATGTTATTTTAATGTATCTCACTCTTTAAGAACTCTGTGGGGGGGATTATCATCTGCTTACCACACCGTTTACACAGAAAAACCGGCTGATAGGCAGATGAAAATTTCAAAACTAATCCTACTGTCAAGTGGCTGCCCGAGGCATGCAATTTTCGAGTGGGTCTTGAATTGGCCAAACAGCTCTCCTGCCCAAAACAGGCATATTTAAATAGGCTTATTTAAATATTTAAATCAGGGTCATTTGCCTGTTGTCGGACCCCAGTATAATTTTCAGGTATCAATAGCAGAGTCTACCTAATGGTATGCATTGCCCAATGGTATCAGATGTCGAGTGTCCTAACTAGAGATCCTTAAAGGGACCGTTGCAGATCGTTTTGAAAATGGGACATAACATTAGGGCCAATGATATTTGTGGGGCCAGAAAGCGAAGGAACATGAATGCTCCACAAAAATCATCCCATCTGCTGTGGCTGTTCAGTGCCCCCCCTCCCCCTCTAAGTTTCAACTTCTGGCAGAATGGAATTAAATTCTTTCTGGTAAAAATTAACTGTAAATATTAACATCAATACACTGGAGCAGTGCTTGAGATTAGCAATGATTCTTCACATTAAGAACGGTAAATTTTAACAGCAGAGCAGTGGTATTTGGATGAACTAACCCAATGGATCGGCGAATAAAACAATTTGCATTTACATAAAGTGCTCTTCTGTCAGAAAGATGTCCCAGAGCACTTTACAGATTGGTGAGGAAATGGAGACTGAGGCAGAGGGCAAAGGATCGGCAAAATAGAGATAAAGGAGCAAGGCCAAAAGGTGGTTGAATAAGGAGCTGGACCTTTAGCCCAGTGAAGGGTGTGAAAAGGAATGTATTGAGAAAGATCAGTGAGGGAGGGTGGGGTGAGGCTGTGGAGGCATTTCAAGGTGAGCATAAGGATCTTCAAATTGATCCACCGAAGTGTCAGTGAAACTTAGATAGCACCAAATGTAGAGCTATGAATGCGTAAGGACGCAGGCAGATGAGTGCAGCTCCAACAACACTCAAGAAGCTCGACACCATCCAGGACAAAGCAGCACGTTTGATTGGCACCCCATCCACCACCATAAACATTCACTCCCTTCACCACCGGCGCACAGTGGCTGCAGTGTGCACCATCCACAGGATGCACTGCAGCAACTCGACAAGGTTTCTTCGGCAGCACCTCCCAAACCCGCGACCTCTACCACTTAGAAGGACAAGAGCAGCAGGCACATGGGAACAACACCACCTGCACGTTCCCCTCCAAGTTACACACCATCCCAACTTAGAAATATATCGCCGTTCCTTCATCGTAGCTGGGTCAAAATCCTGGAACTCCCTTCCTAACAGCACTGTGGGAGAACCTCCACCACACGGACTGCAGCGGTTCAAGTAGGCGGCTCACCACCACCTTCTCAAGGGCAATTAGGGATGGGCAATAATCCCATGAACGAATAAAAAATCCGAATGAGTTACAGTTTGGGGGTGTGGACGTGGGGAGACCATTTAGGAGAGTATTAGAGGCTTGAAGTAATAAAGACATGGATTAAAATATCAGTGGTGATGGAGGAGAGTTCGGGGCAGAAGTAGCAGATGTGACAGAGGAGGAGATGGACAATCTTAGTGATGAGCTGGATGTGGGCAAAAGAATTCAGCTCAGGATAAAGTAAGATGCCCAAGTTTCTCGCCATCAGATTTAGCCTGAGGTGGCATTTGGGGAGGTTGATGCTGTTCAGGGCAGAGTCACATAGGAGCTGACTGGAGCCAAAAAAGATGGCTTCAATATTGCCTACGTTAAGCTGGAGGAAATCTTGACACATTCAAGACTTGGGGCTGGATATTAACTTGGAGCTGGGAGGAGAGTGGGGGGTTGGGGGGGACCGGAGACTCGGAAGTGAGGGTTTTCCGCACGTCATGACAATTTTGATTGTAGGATGTCTTCAAAATTTTTTCAACATGTTTGACGCCAGAACAACAGGCTGACTGCCTGTCGGGTGGGAAAGCAGCCGGGGAGACATCGGAATCTTCGGGATTTGGACGGGGTGCCGATCACAGGAGGAGTGGGGGAAGTCGGACATCGTGGGGGAGTGGGTCTGCCAATCGGCGGTGTGTAAAGAGATTATCTTGGGGGAGCTGGGGAGGCACTTACCTCATGGATCCAGGCTTTCTCCCCTCCTTTTACATGCCGTGATTCCGCGGCCCGGGATACCCCTGCTGGAGGCATTAAATTCTAATGCCTGTTAAATTCAATTTAAAATCGCCTCATTAACATCTGATAATGAGGTAAATTTCTCTGATAAGTACCCTCCTGCCTGTATTAATTATCGACCTGCCTCTGGCGAGTAGGTTACTCACACGCACCTCCGTTAAATCCGGAAGTGGGCGCGTTGGAGCAGGGTTGTGGTCGCTCTGCAAAATTCAATTATTTTAACTTCCCACCCGCCCCCCAACCCACCTGTTCTTGAAGGTTAAAATTGCCCCATTAATGTCAGATAGTCTGAAGGGAGCACAATCTGAAAAGGACATATGCTCACTGCACCGAGAGCGGGTATTTTACAAACTACCTCTGTCAAGAATCTGTGTGGAAAAGGGAACCAGAGTGATGCTGGACTAGAGATTTTAAATATGGTTTGTAGAGAAGGGATTTTATTTTAAATTGAGAAACCAAGGACCAAGGTTGAGCAGAATAGAAGGGAAGAAGTAATGGTTGGTTTTTAAAAAACCTGTAAATTGCAGGACTGATGGCGATGAGGAGTTCCACAGTTTGGGCAATATGGGAAAGAATGGGGTAAAATGAGAGACTAAGATGGGATTGATTTCAATACAGTGAAGATGTGGGGAGGATGGAGAGTATGTAGGATGACACATTGGGAGCTGAGGAGGAATAATTATTGTGGCTGTTCTGGTCCAGGACTTGTCTTTCAGTGCTGTGCTGCTGCAGTGCCTGATCTCCTCCATTAGATGTTTTCAATGAGCTGTGGAAACACTCGAGCGCCTTCTGGTGGCGGAAAGCTGGGCAATACAGTGAGGCGATGTGAGCCAAACAGAACGCAGGAGCTGAAGTGACTCAGCCTCTGCTGCGATTTCAAATATTTAAATATATTGGCATTTTGACCAATCGTGCTGGGCTGGTCCTTTACAAAATACATCAGGGGAGATTTCCACTTTGCGCTTTGTGCAGTGAAATCATACAAATGGTTGTTTGTAAGCATGTTTCTGATTTCACACGCAGAGACCAAAGTGGAAATCTCCCCCTGTACAGAACATTGCACTTACCCAGCAGACAAGATAGGTGATAAACGACAGCTGAGATCTGGTGTTGGAACGAAAAGATGGATGTTGCTGTTTTATTTTTATTTTTCCTTTATATTTTCAATTAGATGCTAATCCTTACGGGAAGGGGGAACAAAGGGAGTGGTGATTAGTGGAAGGTCAGCCGATCCCTGTCTATTCAGTTTCATAACCAAAGGGTATGTTCTCACTTTCTCCAGTAATCTTGGCGTGTGTGATATATATATATATATATATATGTAGTTGTATATAGGTGTGTGTTATATATATGTGTGTACATGTGTGTGCATGTAGGTATATATGTGTGTTATATATGTGTACATGTGTGTGCATGTAGGTATACATGCATGTGTGTATATATATATATGTGTTTATACATGTGTGTTTATATAGGTGTGTATAAATATATGTATGTGTGTGTGTATGTATGTGTGTAGCAAAGACAGTGTGGTTTTAATGGGAGATTTTAACTTTCATATTGATTAGGATAAGCAGACGAGCTCATGACAGAAAGGTAGCGAATTTCTTGAGTATGTTCAGGACAGCTTTCTGCAACACTATGTCCTAGAACCAACAAGGGGGCAGTCTATATGAGATTTAATGAGTAATGAGCCAAATTTAGTTAACAGCCCAATGGTGCGTGAATATTCATCTAATAGCGATCATAATATGATTGACAATTGTAAACAATTTTACAACACCAAGTTATAGTCCAACAATTTTATTTGAAAATCACAAGCTTTCGGAGGCTTCCTCCTTCCTCAGGTGAATGTGGAAATGAAATCCTCGAACCTTTCGCATTTATAAATCACAGAACAATACCTGGTGATTACAGATAGTCTTTCCAACTGCCCGTTGCCAAGGCAATCAAAGTGTTCAGACAGAGAGGTGTTACCTACAGGGCCACCGAATATACAAACAACCAAAAAAAAAAACAGAGAGAGAGAGAGGCAGAAACATAGAAACATCCGGAAGGAAGAGAAAGACAGCAAATGACCCGTTATATTAAAAACAGAGCTGCAAGAAAGCAGACAAGATCCCGAAAGGACGACAGATCACGAACCCACTCAAGTCCACATACAACTTGGATTACGCTGAGAGACTCTGCCGTCGTACCTCTCCACACATTCCGCAACCATCTCGTACACCAACTCTACAGCAGACGCCGCAACCTCGAAACTAAGATAGAGTCCATACTCTCAACCTGTACTCAGGACACAGCAGACCAGCTACGAGATACCGCCAAACAGACAAGGCAACGGAACAACGCTGCCGACATGAAAACCAAGAGCAGGAAGCTTGAGAAACTCGGCATCACCACCAGCATCGACCAAGGTTCCCCTGGTACCACGGTTGCAACCACAGGGAAGTCTATCATCAATTTGTCCGACCACACCCTTCAACCAGACGAAATCGAAGTTCTCAGCTGAGGGCTCAATTTCTGCCCCACTACCAAAATGGACCCCATTAGTCTCGCAGCAGATACAGAGGAATTCATCAGGAGAATGAGGCTCCGGGAATTCTTCCACAAACCCCAAGATTTCAGCAGCGAACCCAATGAGACAATCAACGATCCGGAACAGCAGACAGAGGGATCCGCGGTACAGCAACCGAAGAGGAAAGAGTCAAACTGGACTCCTCCGGAGGGTCGCTGCTCTCAGCTTGACATGTATGCTCAAGCTGTCAGGAAATGCGTCAATGCCAGATTCATCAGCCGCACTCCGAAGACAGTCCAGAATGTCACCCGAGCACAACGCAACGCCATCAACGCTCTCAAGACCAACCGCAACATCGTCATCAAACCAGCGGACAAAGGAGGAGCCATCGTCATACAGAACAGAACGGACTATTGCAAAGAAGCATACCGACAACTGGACAACCAGGAATACTACAGACGGTTACCCGCAGATCCGACCAAAGAACACACCCACCAGCTCAACAAACTGATCAAGACCTTCGATCCAGACCTTCAAAGCATCCTACACGCTCTCATCCCACATACTCCCCGCGTGGGAGACTTCTACTGCCTCCCAAAGATACACAAAGCCAACACACCCGGACGTCCTATCGTATCAGGCAACGGAACCCTGTGTGAGATCCTCTCTGAATACATCGAGGGCATCCTGAAACCCATCGTACAGGGAACCCCCAGCTTCTGTCGCCACACTACAGACTTCCTACAAAAACTCAGTACCCACGGACCAGTTGAACCAGGAACACTTCTCACCATGATGGCCGTCTCATCACTCTACACCAGTATCCCCCACGATGACGGCATCGCTGCGACAGCATCAATACTCAACACCGACAACAGCCAATCTCCAGACGCCATCCTACAACTCATCCGCTTCATCCTGGATCACAATGTCTTCACCTTCGATAACCAGTTCTTTACCCAAACACACGGAACAGCCATGGGGACCAAATTCGCACCCCAATACGCCAACATTTTCATGCACAAGTTCGAGCACGACTTCTTCACTGCACAGGACCTCCAACCAACACTATACACCAGATACATCGACGACATTTTCTTTCTATGGACCCACGGCGAGGAATCACTGAAGAGACTACACGATAACATCAACAAGTTCCATCCCACCATCAAGCTCACCATGGACTACTCCTCAGAATCGGTTTCTTTCTTGGACACACGAATCTCCATCAAAGTCGGGCACCTCAGCACCTCACTCTACCGCAAGCCCACGGACAACCTCACGATGCTCCACTTTTCCAGCTTCCACCCTAACCACGTCAAAGAGGCCATCCCCTATGGACAGGCCCTGCGAATACACAGGGTCTGCTCAGACGAGGAGGAACCCGATGGACACCTACAGACGCTGAAAGACGCCCTCGTAAGAACGGGATATGACGCTTGACTCGTTGATCGACAGTTCCGACGGGCCACAGCGAAAAATCGCATAGACCTCCTCAGAAGACTAACATGGGACGCAACCAACAGAGTACCCTTCGTCGTCCAGTACTTCCCCGGAGCGGATAAACTACGCCATGTTCTCCGCAGCCTTCAACATGTCATCAATGACGACGCACACCTCGCTATGGCCATCCCCACACCTCCAGTACTCGCCTTTAAACAGCCACCCAACCTCAAACAGACCATCGTTCGCAGCAAATTACCCAGCTTTCAGGAGAACAGCGTCCACGACACCACACAACCCTGCCACGGTAACCTCTGCAAGACATGCCAGATCATCGACACAGATACCACCATCACACGAGAGGACAGCACCCACCAGGTGCATGGTTCATACTCCTGTGACTCGGCCAACGTTGTCTACCTCATACGTTGCAGGAAAGGATGCCCCAGAGCATGGTACATTGGCGAGACCATGCAGACGCTGCGACAACGGATGGACGGACACCGCGCAACAATCGCCAGACAGGAGGGTTCCCTCCCAGTCGGGGAACACTTCAGCAGCCAAGGACATTCAGCCACCGACCTTCGGGTAAGCGTACTCCAAGGCAGCCTTCGAGACACACGACAACGCAAAATCGTCGAGCAGAAATTGATAGCCAAGTTCCGCACCCATGAGGACGGCCTCAACCGGGATCTTGGGTTCATGTCACGCTACACGTAACCCCACCAGCGAACAAAAGTTATCTGTTTTTAATATAACGGGTCATTTGCTGTCTTTCTCTTCCTTCCGGATGTTTCTATGTTTCTGCCTCTCTCTGGTTTTTTTTGGTTGTTTGTATATTCGGTGGCCCTGTAGGTAACACCTCTCTGTCTGAACACTTTGATTGCCTTGGCAACGGGCAGTTGGAAAGACTATCTGTAATCACCAGGTATTGTTCTGTGATTTATAAATGCGAAAGGTTCGAGGATTTCATTTCCACATTCACCTGAGGAAGGAGGAAGCCTCCGAAAGCTTGTGATTTTCAAATAAAATTGTTGGACTATAACTTGGTGTTGTAAAATTGTTTACAATTGTCAACCCCAGTCCATCACCGGCATCTCCACATCATAATATGATTGAGTTCAAGGTTGTGTTTGAAAGGGAGATACCCGTATTAGCTTCTAAGAGCCTAAATTTAGGTAAGGCCGACTTCAACGGGCTGAGACAGAAACAGAGACCATCCACAGTAAACTGGGTAAATCTGTTAATGGGTAAAATGGCAGAAGATCAGTGGGAGGTGTTCAAAAAAGAATTTAAGGTGATACAGAACCAGTTTATACCCCTAAGGAGCGAGCTCTACTTGCCAAAAAAAAAAGCTATGGACGACAACATAGAACTAAAAGAAAAAGCATACAAAAATGCAAAAGATAGTACAGATCCTGGCGAATGGGAGAGACACAAAGAACAGCAAAGGGTTACAAAATCGATAGTAAGAGCTACAAAAAGGGGATATGAAAAGAAACTTACAAGGGATGTCAAAATCAAGACACAATTTTTTTACAATTATATTAGGAAAAAGAGGATGGTCAAGAGTAATGTGGGCCCCTTAAAAACTGATAACGGTGATATTATAAATGAAAATAAGGAAATGGCGGATATGTTAAATAATTACTTTGCGTCATTATTTACAGTAGAAGAAGAGCCGGACACCCCAAGGAAATTAATTTTGAATCAGAGACAGTGACTCACCATAATTACCGTAGGCAAATTAACAGTAATAAAGAAAATAATGGCATGAAAGAGTGACAAATCCCCAGGACCAGATGGTTTCCATCTCAGGGTTTTAAAGGAAGTAGGTGAGAACATTGCAGATGCCCTAACTATAATCTTCCAAAATTCTCTCTATTCAGGAACCGTTCCTTTAGATTGGAAAATTGCACGTTATTCCGCCATTTAAGAAAGGTGAGAGAGGGAAACCAGGGAATTATAGACCAGTTGGCCTCACATCTGTTGTCAGGAAATTATTTGAGTCTATAATTAAGCATAGAGTGACTGAACACCTTGGAAAATTTCAGCTAATCAGAGAGAGCCAGCATGGATTTGTAAATGGTAGCTCATGCCTGACGAACCTGATTGAATATTTTGAAGAGGTGACTAAAATAGTGGACAGGGGAATGTCTATTGATGTTGTTTATATGGACTTCCAGAAGGCATTCAATAAAGTCCCTCAAAAGAGACTTTTAGCTAAAGTTGAAGCTCATTGAATTGAGGAAAAATTATTGACCTGGTCAGGAAATTAGCTGAGCGGCAGGAGACAGAGAGTAGGGATAATGGGCAGGTACTCAAATTGGCAGGATGTGACTTGTGGTGTCCCACAGGGATCTGTTTTTGCGGCCTCAACTATTCACTGTATTTATTAACGACTTAGATGACGGGATAGAAAGCCACATATCCAAGTTTGCTGATGACACAAAGATTGGCAGCATTGTAACAAGTGTAGATGGAAGCATAAAATTACAGGGAGATATTAATAGATTAAATGAATGGGCAAAACTGTGGCAAATGGATTTCAATGTTGGCAAGTGTGAGGTCATCCACTTTGGACCTAAACAGGATAGATCAGAGTACTTTCTAAATGGTGAAAAGCTTGAAACAATGGAAGTCCAAAGAGACCTAGAGGTCCATATACATAAATCATTAAAATGTCATGGACAGGTACAGAAAATAATCAAAAAGGCTAATGGAATGCTGGCATTTATACCTAGAGGACTAGAATACAAGGGGTAGAAGTTATGCTACAGCTATACAAAGCCCTGGTTAGACCATACCTGGAGTACTGTGTTCAGTTCTGGGCACTGCGCCTTAGGAAGGATTTATTGGCCTTGGAGAGAGTGCAACGTAGATTTACTGGAATGATACCTGGACCCCAAGTGTTAAATTATGAGGAGAGATTATGAGGAGCAAACCAGGGTTGTATTCCATGGTATTTAGAAGATTAAGGGGTGATTTGATCAAAGTTTTCAAGATATTAAGGGGAACTGATAGAGTAGATAGAGAGAAACTATTTCCACTTGTTGGGGAGTCCAGGGCTGGGGGACATAGCCTAAAAATTAGAGCCTGGACTTTCAGGAATGAATTTAGGAAACGCTTCTACACGTGTGGCTTGGAAATTTGGAGTTCCCTTCCACAAACGATAGTTGATGCTCGCTCAATTGTTAATTTTAAATCTGAGCTTGATAGATTTTTGTTAACCAAAGGTATTAAGGAATATGGGACTAAGGTTGATATATGGAGTTAGGTCACAGATCAACCATGATCTGACTGAATGACGGAACAGGCTCGAGGGGCTAAATGGCCTACTCCTGTTCCTATGTATATATGTGTGTGTGTGTGTGTGTGTGTATGTATGTGTGTATATATGTATGTATGTATGTATGTATATAGATGTATGTGTTTCATAATTCAATTATTAAATATTGAGGTTTTTTTCCTTTAGTTTTAATAGGTTGGTTCCTAAGATTCACCTAAACATCAAGTGAGTATGTCACCCATGCTAGAAGGGGAAATCCTACTTGTCTAATGGAACTTCCCTGTTTGCCCAATGGTCTTAAATTTTGTGTCCAACAGTAATAAAGTAGAACTTGATTGTGCATTTATTCACAGTTTTCATTGAAGAGGAGAGGGCCGCGAGTTGAATTCCAGGCCTGACATGCCGACTGGTTTGACAATGCATAAGTTTACCAGTTATAAGACTGGCCACTAGATGGAGCACTGTTTGACAATGGAGTGCTCCACCTCAGAATCAAGGTAAAACACCATTACCAGTCCAGAGTGGCCAAGCTGTAATGATGTCAAATAAGCCGATTGTTCAACATGTGCAAACTAAGTCTTTAAATTAATTACTTACACTTGCTGTGCATAGTCACACCTGTTGTGCATAAAAACAACCAGGAAACAAGCTGTTGAAGAGTTAAAAGGCTTCGAGTGGTGGAGTTTTGTGATAGCTTTAGTCACACAAAACAAAGTGATGCCTCTCTTTGCTGAAGGAGAGAGTAGGGTGGTGTGAAGAAGTACTACTGTGTCTTTATAAAGTAGTGTAAAATATGGTACATAAGTCACCATATAAGTTTTGGTTGCTGGGATTAGGTGTGGGTGTGTGGAATGGCCTTAGAGTTGCAATCAAACCTTTTGTAATGATCCAGTTTCAATGTTCAATCAAAGCAAAGTCCTCGAAGAAATACTTGCTTTTGTGCTTAACATATGAAGGGTCATTTGCTGAGTACACTCTGGTGCTAGGGAACCTCGCCCACTGCCTGTGAATATTGGAAATCACAGACAGCAAGCACTCAGAAATCAACACACCAACAGCCATCCATTTTTGATTTAGATTTCACCCTCCCTTCTTACTTGACCTGGGCCTGAATTCATGGTACTTCTAGTTCACATTTCAAGTTAACTTTAATTCTCCAGGGAAAATATTGACCCTATGCACCCCTTTTGGATTGTAATATAACAAGGGAATCCATCCTACTGAGCTTCACTTTGAAAGCTTTGCTGTGCTCTAGATAAGAATGCACTACAGATGACTACAAGTAATGGTGCATGGACCTGTTATCAGTCCATTTGAGAATAACGATCTTGATGGCGACCCATATTTGCAGCAGTTTGATTAATCTGGACATTAGCAAATCAATAACCAGCTGTTCTGTTACTTACTGATCTTTTATATGGGTTATAGTGTAAACAATTGCATCCACAAGCCACTGTGTAATGGAAAGGAGGGCAGAGGATTCATGAGTCATTGCAGAATGAGAAGAAAGGCAGGGAATACGATGTAAAGTAAGATTGGACTGAGAATTAATGCACAATAGGGCAGGGATAAGATGTAAAGTTGAGAATTAAAGCACAATAAACTCTGAACATCATCAGCTCCTGCTCTCAGGTTGGACAAAGCCAAGTTTTGTAGAAACAACTAAGTTCCAATATAACCTTTGTATCCTCCATGTACGATACTGAATTGCTTAAAACAAAAAGCTTGGTGGATTTTTGTCCATCTTGAGATGTGCTGGAGAATGGAACTTTTTTCACTTTCGGGATTCACTGTCGACTGTTAGTGCGGTCGGCTACAGACTAAACTCAGAAGAGCATCCTCACTGCATCAACCACCTTCATAAGCTTTCAGAGTGAAATTGCTGGTTTAACTTGTTCAAGGTCATTTTATGTAGGACTCTTCCAGCCAGCAGAGGGAGAACATTTCCATCCCACCAGCCTAGGTTTGGATTTGAGTTCAGATCCCAGCCAGCAAGGGATGTTTGCTGACCTGCTGCACGATCCGTGATTCTTTTATCTACTCACAACTGAATTGACAAACGGAAGAGATTACAGTGATTTTACACCAGCCCACTTTCTGAAATTGTTCTGGTTGATTGCCTTTAGCTCCCCCGCTCTTTAGGTTCAGTGGTCTTCTGTCCTGTAAGTTTATCCAAAATGTTTGATTATAAGCAGGGTTCGATGCACAGATATAAATGACACTGCAGTCAATGCAACGGCCTAATACAAAAAGGTTTGATTTTGTTAGTTCACCTTAAAGCTGCACGACTCTGTGCTGTTTCTAAAATCACTTAAATATTGCAAAAAAGAGTGAAAACATTTTTAAAAGACTGTTGCTAATACTTTTTGTTCCAAAACAAAGACCCCCCCCCCCCAATTCTGCACAATCCTGCGTACAAGGGCTCAGTAATCTGCTGGAATATGTGGGTTGCACTCAGTGCCTTGTATATTTTTGATGGATCCAATCCCTGATAATTACCCAATCCCATCTGATCTCAGAAGCTAAACAGAGCCAGGCCTGGTTAGTACGTGTATGGGAGACCACCTGGGCAAACCAGAATTGGTTTGCCAAGAAATATTCTTGATTTAGGAGTCCTATAGACTGTCTACCTCAGCCCATTTAATCACTTGTGCAACATATTCCATGTTAAAAAATAGACCGATTATACACCCATAATATATTTCAAATGATAACTGAGGTTTGCTGGATTGACAATATGAGTGCATGAAGCAATAAAATTAGCAACAAGGCTATGTGCGTAAGGGATGGGACAATGCAAAATGGGAATCAATGGGAAAGAACTTAAATGTTCAGGATAAGACACAGGCAAGGCAATTACTACTTTGAGTCAGGGTTTAATTCCTGTAATCCATGCTGTGCAGTTGCCTTTTATGACACTGTTAATGCCACTTACTCACACTATTGTACTAGCACTCATGGTTTTTTTAAAATGTGCCCTTTATAGGAAAGCATTTAGTTCTGTACTATTCACATCATCAACAACAACAACAACTTGCATTTATATAGCGCCTTTAACATAGTTAAACATCCCAAGGTACTTCACAGGAACGTTATCAAACAAAATTTGACATCAAGCCACATAAGGAGCTATTAGGACAGGTCAAAGAGGTTGGTTTAAGGAGCGTCTTAAAGGAACAAAGAGGCGGAGAGGTTTAGGGAGGAAATTCCAGAGCTTAGGGCTTTGGCAGCTGAGGGCACGGCCACCAATGATGGAGCGATTAAAATCGGGGATACGCGAGAGGCAAGAATTGGTTCTCATGAGGTTTTACTTCAGGATGTGAGTTTTACAATTTGTATATTTAAACTCTTTGGTCAGTGGTGAACAGCAAATACATTTTCCAAAAAGACACTTAAAAGATAGCAGAATCCTTGTGTCAGTTGCTGGTTGCTCTGTGTAACATATAGTTATGGCCACAAGGTGGCACCAAATCTTAAATTGTAAGATTTATGGGGAAAGGACGCCAATCCATCTAGCAGTCGTATAGTTGTGGTTTAGTTTGCTTATATTGGAATGAGCAGCAAAGCCTGTCCAAATGGACTACGTTCCAGATACTCAATCACAATGCAGATTTTAAACAATCTGAATTGATTTAAATAATAACTGCTTAATTATTTATTTACTAGCCAGTCTCATTTCCTGGTACAACCAGTTGATTTGATTGTGTTTAATTCCCATTAATGTGCTGGGTATTATATAACACTTTATAATTTAAGTTGATAAATACAACATACACTTCCAAAACATTTTTTAGTTGTTCCTTATCTGATGTATCCTGCGGAGGAGGAAGAGAAAAGCATAGTCAAATCAAACAGGGAGGTAACACTAATTGTACACGGAGATCCTGTATTTCATTCACAAGATAACTATGGATGAGGGAGGCTATTCAATCCATCTTAGTTCATCCATCCAGAGATGTCCTCATTGCAGCATTCAATTCCTTATTGACTGATTCCAGGGTTTTTGCTTCCACCATTCTATCTGTAAGTCCATTCTGTGTATTGATCACTCTCTGTGTGAAGAAGAACTTTGTGATATCAGGCTTCAAACTGCTGTTTACTAACCTGAACCTGCGTTCCCCTTTGTCCCTGTCACACCGTTTACCTTGAAGTCATTTTCCACATTTCACTTTTTTTCCATATAATTCACTGTCTTGTACACCTCTATAAGATCACCTCTCAGACGCCTCCTTTCAAGATTGAAAAGTTCACATCTCTCCAGTCTTTCCTCATAACTCATATCCCTAATAAGAGGGATCAGCCTTGTAGCTCTTCTCTGCTCTGCCTAAATGCTTGAATACATCCTTTGTGTTTCGGTGACCAGAACTGGACACAGTACTCAAAGCACTGATCAGAGCACTGTACAGTACTGACCACAACTTCCTCTGACTTGTATCCTACTGTTCTGGCTACATAGTTCAACAATCTATTGGTTTTGTTGATTGCTGTTCTGCATTGACTGGACATGTTACTGTTGAGTCTACTAAGACTCCTAGGTCCTTTTCCACTTCCCACTTAGTAAGTTTAACATGGAGTAGACATAGTTCCTTCCTGTGTGCAGTACGTTACACTGGTCTGCACTCATCTGCCATATTCTGGCAATTCCTTTACTTAAAATGTCTATTTATATGTCCAGTGACATGAATGGCAAAGGGACTTTGGTGAAAGCTGACACACCAAGAAAGGAGGGTCTGCAGTAAAATAAGCAGATTTACAATCTGTAAAGCTGGAACAAACAGGCTGCACTTATCTCTGTTAATGAACTATTTGGAAACAAACTGTGAGAAAGGGTATCAGAGTGGATTGTTGGTAGTTTTATTCACACCATGTTGAAACAGGTGTCCTGTTAATGAGGACAGTCGTTGCAGCTCTCCATTTCTGTCAGGGCAGAAAGGTTAAATAAGGAATTTGGAAACCTTAGTCCAAAGTATTTATATCAGTGGTACATGACACTCTGTGTTACTAAGATTTATATAAGTTAGTATACATTAGAATAATGTTACTACATGCTTATAGTTAAAATCCCAGCACCAAATCATTGTTCAGCTCATAAAGAGCAATGAAATGAGCTTTATAATTCAAATGGAAACCAATGCCTCCTGATGTGCCTGGTCTGCAATCTATTATCATATTAGACTTACATCACAGCATATTAACTCTGGATTAGAGAGTCAGTGATATAACACCGAAAATCTACAGTGGTTTCAAATTGCACAAAATACTATAAACTGAACTTGCGCCTTTCTTCATTTCATCAAGTGTCAGTCAGTTTTTGTCCCTGAATCACACAGATTCAAACAGCGAATGCTCAGGTTGTCCATGTCAGAAGCAGCCCCATGTTGTGTTACCACTGCTTCATCACAGACACTGCATCATGAGGAGCAAAGCCTTTGTGCAATGGCTGCACTCCTAAGACAGTACTATATACTGGGTTCTTAGTCTCTGCTGTTTTACAGAGCATAGGCCTGTACAATGGACCACAGATCCTTTGACATTACAGAGTTGTTCCACAGCTTGTTGGGCCTGTATAATAATAGCAGCATATTTAGTCTCAGAGTAATTGGCAAGCTACGGGCCTGTACAGTTAAGCTTGAGTCCAAATTCTCTGTGGAGTCTTTATACGGATTGTAGCCAAAATTTGGGCTACTCCTCTTTGTCTCTATAGAGTGTTTCCATGGATTGTGTGTTATGTCTTCCTTCATGTGGCTGGCTAAGACCTGGAGATTCGCAGTTTAAGTTTGGTGCTTAGTAAAGTTACATTTTGCCAGTGATACAACATTGCAAACTGGAAAGTAGAAAGGATTATTCCCAGTTCCTGGATACCCAATAGTATTGGCCTTTAGTAAGGCCGCTATTGTGCATCCCAACTGGATAATGTTGTATCAAGTGGAACTTTCAGATTTATTTCTGGGAAACTTGGTGCTTCTCAAAATGATGGCATGGAGAATGGAACATTTTCTACTCTTTTTATTCAGTGACAGCATCAAACAGTTCTAGGTGAGCATTAGCAAAGAAGTGATGCTGGTTAAAGCTTCCTGTACACTACCCAACATGTGCTGAGTCCAACCTCAGAAGAAGGTGCATCTCTGATTTGTACCAGTGCGACATTTCCATTCCCCAGTCCAGCTTTCTTTATAAGCAGGGTTCGATGGCACAGATATAAATGACGCTGCCTAATCTAGTGTTAGTTTGTGGTGAATTTTAGACAATTTCGTGCTGTGGACATGCACCGATCAGGAATGTATTTGAGATCATCAATACTCATTTCATGGAAGACCCTCACAGCCATTAGAGGCTGGAGACTTTTAGAACAACAGCCTGGCCTGAAGATCAATCTGTACAGCCAGTTCCTAACAAGTCCTTTTTTTTCACTGGGAAAGTCCATTTTCCCTGGAAGTACAGCAGGAGAAGCCAAAATTTTTGATTACATCTAAAAAATGAGAGGGTCATAAATTTGTGTTTGTGATGGTGGAGAACACCTAACAAAGGTTTATGTTAGTGTGTAAACCTGTTGAGATTCACCATTTTAAAACTAGGACCCAGTTCTCCTTTAAACTTGAAGAAATACCATCATCATAACAATTACCAGGATATCCGTCATGGGTTAATAAATGAAAGCCAGCATGGATTTGTTGAAGTCAAATCATGTTTGACTAGCTTGATTGAGTTCTTTGCTGAATTAATGGAAAAGGTTGATGTCGTGCATATGGACTTTCAAAAGGCATTTGATAAAGTACCTCAGATTCAATAATAACTTTCAAAAGGCAATTGGATAAATACTTGAAAAGGAAAAATTTGCAGGGTCAGGGGGAAAGAGCAGGGGAATTGGATAGTTTTTTCAAAGAGCCGGCACAGGCACAATGGGCCAAATGGCCTCCTTCTGTGCTTTATCATTCTATGATTCTAACAGAGCCCAGAGACTAATTTTTTAGCTTTGAAAATGTACACATATAAAGATCTAAAAATGATTTCATTTCTAACGAGGAACACAACA
Organism: Heptranchias perlo; assembly: GCF_035084215.1. Classification (NCBI taxonomy): domain Eukaryota; kingdom Metazoa; phylum Chordata; class Chondrichthyes; order Hexanchiformes; family Hexanchidae; genus Heptranchias; species Heptranchias perlo. Next base: position 24,326,236 of record NC_090350.1, read on the forward strand.
AAATAGAACTAAAGAAATACACTGGGTGAATGTGAAATCCATCCTTCAGGCAAGTCTTTAAATGAAGGCCTGTTTCAGTTGATGTTAAAGATCCCATGGTGCTGTTCAAAGAAAATCAGAGTTCTCCCAGTGGCCAAACCAATGTTTCTCTGTCAACCACCACCACCTAAGAATAGATTGGCCTCCTGCCTGTTTGTAGGAACATACTGATGCAGAATGTCCACAGCCTTTGCCTACATTACAGTCACTGCACTTCAGAATAATTCACTGTATGTAAAGAGCTTTTGGGACATTTCTGAGAAATTTGATATGGCACTATGTAAGTGCATCTCTTTTTTATACAGAAATTCCACGGTCACTATTCATGTAAGCGTATAATTTTTTTGTTTTTTTTATATAGAATTGATCAAACTGATTCATTTCAAAGATTTTGTTGACTTTTTCTTTATTCTGTTGTAGAAAGATCAAATGTTCCCCTCCTGTGTTTCCTGCGTTCAGGGGCCCGATGTGTTTTTTCAGATTGAAGGCTTTTTTCAGCAAAAGAGAAAGGACCAGAACATTTTGCAGACCAAACACCACTTCTCCCGAAACTCAGGCAGACATTCCGGCCTCCTGAAAAGTCTCGTGTGTTGATTTGTTTCCCTAAAATGTGGACATTTAAAAAAAAAAATGCCTGTCATTTGGAAGAAAAATAAAAGATGTTCATGGCACATTAAAAGTAAAGCGAGTAAAAGTCTCGTAAAATGCTACTGAGAGCTTTTATTTTTTGAAAATCCACAATGCAGTGCAGGTAACTGCTTCTGACAATACTCACTCTGCAAAAACCACTGCAGAGAATTCACGCAACAGATTAAAACAAGATGTCTGCTTTGGTGCGGAAATACCACCGTGGGAATTTTAATACTTATTAAAATATGAAATGACTGAAATAATCAGCTGACAGAGCCATATAAAGGAATTGCTTTCTCCCTGCTAACTTTGCCCTGACCAACTCCCTGCATTTCAATCAGCCCGAGGAGTCATTTTATGACACGGTTTTAAGGGACTTGACTTTGAAACTTACTGTAAAATCAATTCCTTTTATTGTGCCAGCAATTACTCTCTCTGACCTGTTTTTATCGAGTTGGCTTTAATAAATTGTGTGCACAATATCCTGAAGTTTGAAAGGAAACATGCCCTTTCCTCAGTGCTGATTTAAAGGTTCAACCACCGTCTGTCTTTGTGGAGAAAAACTCCACTCACCAATTTGCCAGGGAGTTACTTTGGCAAGTTGACAAGCAAAGCAACTGGTCCACCCTATGAGCTGCTGCAGCAGTGAGGTTCTCTGTCTGTGTCCCCTTGTCTGTGTCTGCCCCTCTGTCTATCTCTGCCTGATTCTGTTCCTCTGTCTGTACGCCTTTCAGTCTCTGACTCTGTTTCTGTCTCTTTCCTTTTCCTGCTTCCCGGTTGCCTGTTATCCTCAGTGACTTGCTGCTTCTGTAGGGGGTGGTGGTGTGTGTCAGCTTCACCTCTGACTTCTGAACGGTCCGAATCGCTCCCACTCCCTGGGTTCTAGACCTTGGACTTATTTGGGGGTTGTGACAAAGTGCAGCAGACAACTGGTTTTGATGCAAGAAAAAACTGGGTTTATTGAAGTCACAAATGAACTTATAACATTAGGATAACACTGAGATTATACAGACCTACAAAAGTACACTTAGTTAAGAATGGGGAACACATGGCATAACGAGGGAAAATCACGCTACTAATCCCCTTACCCTTGTCCCACCCCCAAAACCTAACTAAATTGAACTAGGAGAGGTCAGGGATCATGCTCACCAACCAGGGTTCCTTGACAGTTCGAAATCCAGCCAGGTAAGCCAGTTGCAGTTTTGGGGTACACTCTTTGTGTCCTTTGGGGCCTGCCGTCCCCACGTGGTCCTAGTCTGTGGAATCTGCGAAGGTTCTTCAGTTGGGTGGAGTCCGCTGATGCGGTAAGGCGCGGTTGTGGGTGGTCGATCTTCGTGGAGGGCTGCGGTTGCGGCCTTGTTGTCTTCGGTTGAGCCTGCCATACCGTGCCCCTCGCCGTGATGTTGCCTGCGGGCCTGCGAACCTCCGGATCTCCTTCCTCCGCTTAGCTCAGCTATCTCTCCCTGCTTAAACTCTGCTTCAACCGCCTAAAACCTGCTTACAACCGCTACTTAAAACCTGCTCAAAAACTGCTCAAACTGCCCCTTCGTAACTGGTGGCCCAGTTATACTGTTTTTGAATTTCTTATCTGAGCACCAAATCAAGGTTAGTTCTTTGTCTGATTTAGGTGGGCTTCTTCAGGTGATTATAGTTTTTCGCCTTAACTGGTTTTGGGGCGGTTGTCTCTTTGTTTTTAATGGGCTCTCATAATGTTTATCGTTGCCTTCCTGCCCCCCTAACTAGTCTTGAACTGAAAGCCATTGTATATGTGAAGTCTTGATGGGCTCGCATAATTGCTTGATTGCTGCCTTCCTGCCTTCGTAGTGATTATTTATGCAGGGTTTTGATGGGCTTTAGTTTCGTGTAAGATGAAGTCTTTCTCTGGGTTGATTGTTTTAAAGTGAAGAATGCGTATTCTGTCTCCTCTCGTTGTCTGGTTTCAGGCAACAATCCACACTGCACCCAACACGCCCGGGCATGTCAAGTCCCAGGCCCTCATGGGCCCAATCTCCTGTCTGCAGGGTTCCACATTTAACCCAGCAGTTGGGTCCTCTGCCATAAAAGTCCAAAAGTCATATCCTTGTTGATGATATGAAAAATGTGAAAATTTTGAGAACCCTTCACTTCTCTTCCTAATTCCTTGCCCGTACCAAACAAATATTATTTTATGATTCATTCTCTTGCATCACTATACCATTTTGAGCGAATGAGATTTTAAAAATCCTACTTCTTAGAGGGCAGGCACTTTTGAGTTAAGAATTTCATGGGGTACTTTGTACACATTTATCTCTGAACCTCAAATATTGGCTTCATATTTCTGCCTGGTATCAGTCTATTGAATCGTAAAATGGTTAAGATTGTCTTCATAGAATCATAGAAATTTACGGCACAGAAGGAGGCCATTCGGCCCATTGTGTCTGTGTCAGTCTTGAACGAGTACTTTTTAAAAAAAAATTCATTCTCGGGATATGGGTGTCGCTGGCAAGGCCAGCATTTATTGCCCATCCCTAGTTGTCCTTGAGAAGATGGTGGTGTGCCTTCTTCTTGAACCACTGCAGTCCGTGTGATAAAAGTGCTCCCACCTTGCTGTTAGGGAGGGAGTTCCAGGATTTTGACGCTGCGACATTGAAGTAACAGCGATATACGTCCAAGTCGGGATAGTGTGTGCCTTGGAGGGAAACTTGGAGGAGATGGTATTCCCATGCACCTGCTGTTCTTGTCCTTCTAGTGGTAGAGGTCGGGGTTTGGGAGGTGCTGTCGAAGAAGTCTTGGCGAGTTGCTGCAGTGCATCAAGTAGATAGTACACACTGCTGCCAAGGTGCGCAGATGGTGGAGGGAGTGGATGTTTAAGCCAGTGGATGGAATGCTGATCACTTTGTCCTGGATAGTGTCAAACTTTGTGAGTGTTGGAGCTGCACTCATCCAGGCAAGTGGAGAGTATTCTATCACACTCCTGACTTGTGCCTTATAGATGGTGGAGAGATTTTGGGGAATCAGGAGGTGAGCCACTTGCCACAGAATATAGAGCCTCTGATGCTCTGACCAGCATTTGTGGCTGGTCCAGTTCAGTTTCTGGCCAATGGTGACCACCAGGATGTTGATGGTGGAAGGCTCGGCAATGATAATGCCATTGAAAGTGAAGGGGAGGTGGTTACGCTTTCTCTTGTTGGAGATGTTCATTGCTTGTGACTTGCGTGGCATGAATGCTACTTGCCACTTATTAACCCAAGCCTGGATGTTGTCTGAGGAATTGTGAATGGAACCAAACACTGTGCAATCATCAGCCCCACTTCTGACCTTATGACGGAGGAAAGGTCATTGATGAAGCAGCTGAAGATTGTTGGGCCTAGGACGCTGCCCTGAGGAGCTCCTGCAACGATATCCTGGCGTTGAAATGATTGGCCTCTAACAACCTCAACCATCTTCCTTTCTACCATATATGACTCCAGCCACTGGAGAGCTTTCCCCCGATCCCAATTGACTTCAGTTTTACTAGGGCTCCTTGGTGTCACACTCGGTTGAATGCTGCCTTGATGTCAAGGCCAGTCACTCTTACCTCACCTCTGGAGAGCAGTTGGGTTTTTAAGACAATCCAACGGCTTCATGGTTACTTTTATGTACTAACTTTCTATTTCCAAATTTTGTTTTTTAAACTGAATTCAAATTCTAAAACTGTCTTGATGGGATTTGAACTCACGTTCTCTGGATTATTAATTTAGGCCTCTGGATTACTTGACTAGTAACATAACCACTATGCTAATGAACCCTTAGTAATGGTACAGAACGTATAAACTGAGAGGTTGTGCCTTTTCATTCAAAAGAGGTCATGATGGTAGGAGCATTAAAACAGGAGTAGACCATCACACCTTCCTCGCTTTTTCTCTATATCACACTCCCAAATAAGCACCTGTCTTCCATCTCCAGTGCATTCTAGAACTTTCCTTCTGCTATCCAGATCCTGTTGGAATCCTCCTTCTGCCCCCCCACTTCCCCCAGTCTATGCAGGCTCTCTCCTTCCCCCAGTCTATGCAGGCTCTCTCCTTCCCCCAGTCTATGCAGGCTCTCTCCTTCCCCCAGTCTATGCAGGCTCTCTCCTTCCCCCAGTCTATGCAGGCTCTCTCCTTCCCCCAGTCTATGCAGGCTCTCTCCTTCCCCCAGTCTATGCAGGCTCTCTCCTTCCCCCACTCTATGCAGGCTCTCTCCTTCCCTCACTCTATGCAGGCTCTCTCCTTCCCCCAGTCTATGCAGGCTCTCTCCTTCCCCCATTCTATGCAGGCTCTCTCCTTCTCCCCCACCCCCCCATCCTCACCCTTCACCATTCTGGGTTCTCTCTTCTACACTGTCCCCATCAGTGCTCTGGGGCTCCTGCATGAGTCCTGTTGTTGCTGTGGGTGTAAGCCAAACCAATTACATCTGCATGCTTTTGATGAGAACTTCTGGAGTCCAATCACTTCAGTTTTTGCAAACAGGAACAACAGGACTCGGGTGGGAATTCTGGAATGGCGCTGAGAGGGGAGGGCCTGGTCCTCATTGATTTTCATCAGTGAGCGTGGGCGCATGGAGTGGGAACCCAAAATGCTGACTGTTTGCATCAAAACGTGGGCATGTATATATCTCTTAACCTCCTCATCTCCTGGGAATATAACCCGAATTTACCCAGCCTTTCATCGTGACTCAGTCCCTACAGCCCAGGTATTGTCCTGGTGAATCACTGCTGGACTTTCTCCAAGGCAGGGTACCCAAAATTGACCACAATATTCCAGATGAGGTCTGACCAGTACTCTGTATAATTGCAGCAGCACTTCCTTGTTTTGAGGTTGTCAACATCTTGTGATGAAGCCAGTAGGGATAGTGTGGTGTATTTTATTATTTTTATTGTTTTCGAGGTGAGATTGAAGTTAGTTGGATTAAGCTGTTCTCTTGCTGAAATAAAGCAGCTTAACAATTCGTATCTGGTCTGGTCTCACTAAGGTGTTCTCAGTCTGTCTACCAAAAAATTGGAGAAGCATGCATGAGAATGTGTGCAAATAAACATGATATCCAGTTCAAAGCACAAGAGGGTGCTGTTGTTATGCCCCCCGGGTTAGGTTATATGATTAGATATTGGGTATTATGGGCACACTCTGAATGTAAGGCACGGGGCCACTCATAGAGTGACCAGTGGAGCTGAACCTGAGAGAATTTTTAACATTTGTTACGCCGTACCAGGTTAGGCCAGGTAAGATGAGTCAGAGGTATCTTCCAGGAATGCACTGTAATAAGTGTGTCTGCCACGTGCAATGACCTTCACTCACACTGTGTTAACGTCCCTGAATTGCTTACCATCAATGCCCATGCAGTATCATGATGCCCTTTACACCCCAAGCCTTCACCTGGAAATGTCCCTTCGATCATATCCACATTCACCCCACAAATGCCTTGCTTGGTTCATTCACCTGCATACTTGGTTCAAACCTGGATTTTATTACACCTCATAGGAACAAAAGCCAATTCTCACTTTTTCAAGGGGATGACAGCTTGGGGAGAGCAGCGACAGGAGGAGATCAGCCCCCGGCCCTCTATTAAGAGGAAGCATTGCAAATTATGGAGAGGACGTGAGAGCTGAGAAGTAGGAGGACATGCGTCACTGAGGATTTGTCATAGCATTCTGCTCCTATTCCCTTTCTTCCTATTGTACCCTACATTAATGCCAATGAATCATATCGCCACACCCTCATGTATCTCTTTGTACAAAAGTGATGTGAGGCGTCCTCCTCAGGAAACCATTCTAACATCTGTTCCTCTTTTTCTTCTTTAGATGTCCTACAACAAGAAGACCAAGCATCTTAGCACCTGGCGATACAAGTGCTTCACATCTCATGCCATCACTTACTCTATCCCTCCCAAGCTCCATCTCCGAGACACCCAGCCTAGAACAGTTAGGGAGTGAGCCAGAGGGAAGCGCACTGAGTGACACAGCATGTGTGAGGAGGAGCAATTGGCAGTGGCAAATGAGGAGGAAGACATGTTGGCTGGAGGGTCAGGAGCCAGTATCTCTGAGCTGAAGAGTTTGGTCATTTGGAGCTTACATGTCCTGCATTTAAAGGAACAACCCTGGCAAAGCATCAGAGTTTGGTGTAGGCACTGGGGGCTGCAGATGACTGCTGTGGTGAGGAGTCCATTAGCAGTATGTGCAGTACATTGGAGGACAGTTTATTAATGCTTCAGAGCATTTGCATGACATCTGCAGGGCATAACAGGGACCTAAAAGCAGTTTGTGCTTCCTTTATGGATGCTCAGATTGTTGCTGCAGAGGCCTGGGTGCCAGATGGAGAAGGCTGTCTCTTCTGGCTTGAGCTGGCTTGGTAACTGATTGCATGGACCACATGTCACTCATCTCATTGATACCATGAGGTACCCTTTCCATCAGTGGCCATGCAGAAGCAGTGCTCAGTAGTACATCATCAGGAATATGCACTGATATCAGTGTCCCTGTCAGATTAGCACCACGTGAGTGGTCTCGTGCCACTCCTCTCTGATACCAGTACATGTGGCAGAAAGGAGGCAGAGCCACACTGCCAATGCAGCCCAATAGGAGATACAACCTGCAGCAGGTCCATCTCAGGACTTAGTTGCACTGAGACAAGGATTACTTTCATCACAAGATGCCCCTTTTGGAATAGAGTAGCCAGCCATCGCCCCCGCCCCCACCCACACACACACACATTCAGTCATTCAGGTACCACCTAGGAGAAGCATAGATGCCAACTGTTTGTGTTTTACACATCTAGCTTGCATTTCAGGCACTGTGTTCATGGGCTCATGTTTGCCTCTGAAGATCCTTGCGATTCAAACTTCCCACTCTGCATTGTGATTGCCTCATAAAGCTCCTCCTCGGGCCACGTGAGGTAACATCGATGGGGCTCGCACTCTTTCCCACAGCAGAAGGTGAACGTGATGACTGAGTCCCAGGGTCAGAAAGTGGCAGTAGGGACTATCCTGGTGATAGGTGGAGCTGGTTACATCAGTAGCCATCGTGTGACAGTCATGGCCTAATGTAAAATTGTGCTGAATAACAGATGTGCTTGTCTCTTGCCAAAATAGAGAATGCAAAAATTTTAAATTCCTGTTAGAATTTTTTCCCTATGAGAATCGAACAGAATTTATATAATGAATTGAAATCCTATACAATTTTTACTATGTTTTAGATTGAGACCACACTGGAAAAATTTTGGTTACTAAAAGCTGAATATAATTCAGATGGATAACAGAAATTAGAGGTGTGTGTGTATATATATATATATATATATATATATAATTAGTGCCTGGAAAGACCTTGCCCCTCAAAAAGCCTCTCTTTAGTAGCATTGACTTCATACCTGCTCGCAAAAAGAGAAGGTATGAATGGAGAGTATGTGGCACCATAAATTTGCCATAGTCCAGTTAATGAGAGCTTGAGGACTTGGTCAATAGCCTTGTTAAAGCTATTTTCATATTGTCCTTATAGTTTATATTTTGGTGCTAAAGTTCTGCATTCGGATGTTATTTGAGAAGGTGTGGAAGTTGCTTTTGTGAGGTCGTGTGATTTGAAGCTTTGAGTTGTTCTGCCCAGAGAAGGAATCGTAGATGATAAAATATCTGTGCTGAGAAGGAGGAAGACGTGGGGAAGACTGTTAATGCAGTAACCAGATGCGGAAGCCACGAGAAGACCTCCTGTGTAGTAATAGCATGAATATCTTTTGCAGACAGCAATGGGATATCCTTTGCATCCTGTTCAACTGTTCCTCTAGCTGATCCCCTTGCTGACCTTGGGGGCCTTCCTCCTCCTGGGTCCCCATGACAAAGCCTTTTTGTAAGGCAAAGCCATGCAGCAGGCAATACAAAACCACAAAACTTGAGACCCTACTCAGGCTACATTGCAGGGAACCCCCAAATCGATCCAAACTCTTGAAGTATGCTTTCCACATGTCAGAGGTGTGCTCAATTATCACTCTGGTCGCTGCATGGATCTCATTATATTAGTGCTCAACTCACATCCTGGAATCTTGCACAAGGATCATGAGCCATGGCTGCAGAGGATAGTATTGATCTCCCAGGAGCCACTCGGGACTTGCATTCAGGTTCAAAGAGCATTGGCATGCTGATTTGCCTTAAAATTAATATGTTGTGGCAGGTGTCACCTAAGCGAGTATTAATATGTGTGACTCAGTGCTGCTGGTTGTAAATTGAGAGAGTGGGATCCTTTCCTGTTGATCTAGGTGGTGGCATTGAGCAAAGGAGCATGGAAAATATATGGGTGCAACCTACAACTCCTTCGTCCTCCGAGAGTTCTGTCACTCTGTGAAGTTGTGGTGCCCTGTCATGGTGTTTCTGGTTGTCTATGGGGAAGTGGATGAACTGGATAGTCAAGCAAACAATGCATCTGTGAGTTACTTAATGCGAATTTGCTGATGTTAGTGGTATTCCCCAGTGGCAGCCTGGAGCAACCTGATAGCATAAAAATTCACTGAAATTGTGACTGTTACAGCCATTTTCACTGTAGTGACTATGGTGGAGATGGGCTGTAGGTCTGGTTGCAGCACGTGGCTTACTTTGCAAACACCACTTCCGGGACAACTGGAGGTAGGAGGGCCTCTGTCACTGGGGGTGACTGTAATGCACCTGTGGTGGTGCCTAATCAGCCTGGCATCTCTCTATTGCTCCTCTTCTTCAAAGATACAGGAGAATTTCCAATGGGAAACCCATAACACTCTGTCTGAAATGACAACCGTACCATAATGGCAAAGAGGCAGATACAATAGTAGAATGCAGCAGCCAAAAGAGTAAGCAAAATTAAAGCATAAATAAGCTTTCTTGCGAATTCTTTCAACCTGGCAGCTAATCCCTCTCAATTGTCATCTATCTGGTCTGTTGCATCGAGCAACTAAGGCAACTCTTTTATCTAAATCAAAAGAAAAGAAAGAAGAAAGAACTTGAATTTAAAATAGCACCTTTCATGACCTTAAGATGTCCCACAGCATTTCACAGCCAATAAAATACTTTTGAATTGTCACTGTTGTAACATGGGAAGACACTATGCTCAACAACCTGTCCATTCATCATTCTTACAGGGGACTGAAGAAAGTTTATGGAGCCTGAAATATTAAAGAAGTTCTCAGTATTTGAAATTTACAACAAAATAAAACCAGACTATTGTGCAAATTTTTTTTTGTGTAATGTTGGTTAAGGGGTAAATGTTGGTCAGAACACCAGAATAAATCTGCTCTTTTTCAAATAGTGCCATGGGATCATTTATGCTCACATGAGAGAGCAGACAGGGCCTCAGTTTAATGTCTCATCTGAAAGATGGCACCTCTGACAGTGTAGCACTCCCTCAGAAATGCCAGCCTAGATTATGTGCTCAAGTCTCTCGAGTGGGGGTTGAACCCACAACCTTCTGACAGTGGTGAGAATGCTACCACTGAGTCAAGATGAGATCATGAACTTGTGCTAATAGGGTGAAAATGATAGAAAATTGGACATATGCTGTCACCACATCATTACTGCCTGATTTGCATGCACCTGCCCAATAGTGGACACCAGAAATCATGACAGAAAATGGGGAAGGTGCCAAAGTGGGTAGAATTCCAATGGAGCTCTATTTTCTGCTACTGGTCACCCAATTTATGGCAGTTAATTGGGCAACTGGGAGTACAAATCCAGGCTTATATCTTGAAATAATATTTACGAGGGGTATTTACTGATACCGTATAACAACGAGGGAATGGCAGAGGAAATTATAGTTAGACAGCAACTGAGAAATAGTGACCACAATCTGATTGAGTTTAAAGTGAGGCCATCAATGTGGACAGGAGAAGTACAACAGAGATGGAGGAAGGATGATTTGGAGGAATGACGAAGGAACTAAGGAGGGCTGGTTTGGATCATGTTATAGAAGAGAAGAATGGATGAAAAATGGAGCACCATCAAGAATAATTACAGAAAATCAAAAGGAGCAACATACTCTTGGGATAGAAGTGTGGCAGAAGGAGTGATGTGGACAACAGGGGAAGAGATAGGAGGGTTAAGGACAAAAATGGAGAACTTTGCTTCAATACAATTTTGTGGATAGAGGAGAGGAGAAAGGTGTAGAGGATAAGAATATAAAGATAACACTGGAAGTTACAGGCCAACAAACTTGACATCTGTAGTGGATACAATACTGGAGAGCATTCTGAAAGAGAGAAAAAAAAACACTTAGAGAAATCCGGAATAATAAGAAGGGCTCGTGTTGATAAGTGTAGGGAATTCATTGAGGAAATAAAGTACTTACTTGAATGGGGAAGTCAGAGGGTATCATAGATTTAGATATCAGCATAGCTTGTGAAATTGTGCCACACAGGAAATTGATCCATAAGGTTGAAAGACACAGAATGGGTGGGAAGCGGGTGAGGTTCAGAATTGGCTGAATCGGTGGAAACAAGTAGTTGTTGTAGATGATATTGAAGGGCGCGATTACTGAGGTACCTCAGGGGTCAGTAATAGTCTAAGGGGGGGTGTTAAAGTATTCAAGAATACTGAGGGAAAAAGACCAAATGACAAATTGAACCTTGCTACGGTTATAGGACTGTGTAGTACAGGTCTGAAAAAGACCAACATGGTCCATCTGACCACTTGTAGTGGCCACAGCTGAAAAACAATAATCAAATATTTCTTGGAAGTGGGGACAATATAATCTTTGTTCGTTAAATCAAACTGCGGGGATGGGGGGGTGGTGGTGAGGTTGCAAATGACAGGGATCAAGTTTACAAGATACAGAGGGATTTGGATATATTAGAAAATTTTGCTGGCAAGTGGCAAATGTTTAATGTGGATCAATGCAGAATGATGAGAGGAAAGTGAATAGAAGTGGGAATATAAACCAGATGGTGGTTGTCGACAGAACATGGCACAGAAGACGACTATGGTGGATAGATCACCAATGGATACATCAGCACACAGTGTACCAGCAGTAAAGAGAGCAAACAATCTTTGGGTCAGGGGAGAAATTGTGCAAAATGTGCCTCCAGAAGATTAATTAAATGGTTCAGAACTCACAAAGTTCATAACAGGGTAGATTATGCAAAGTTTGTGGAAGGGGTGGCGTTTTCTCATTCCATAGTCAATGTTACTACAGTCAGGGGTCTGATAGCAGGCCCCTGACTGGTTGATGGTATTTAGGTGTGGTTGCTTTCTTCAGCATGTCAGCTTATTCCTGGTGATTTAGCAGTTCCTCATCTTATATAGAATTACATAAAATTTACAGCAAGGAATCAGGCCATTTGGCCCAACGGTGTTTATGCTCCACACGAGCCTCCACCCACCCTACTTCATCTAACCCTATCAGCATATCCTTCTATTCCTTTCTCCCTCATATACTTAACTAGCTTCCCCTTAAATGCATCTCTGCTATTCGCCTCAACTACTCCATGTGGTAGCAAGTTCCACATTTTAATCACTGTCTGGGTGAAGAAGTTTCTCCTGAATTACTTATTGGATTTCTTAGTGATTATAGTCATGACCCCTAGTTTTGAACTCCCCCACAAGTGGAAACATCATCTCTATGTCTACCTAGCAAACCCCTTCATAATTTTTAAGCCCCTGTATTAGGTCACCACTCAGTCTTCTCTCTTCTGAGTCATACCTAGCACAAAGGAAGATGGTAGTTGTTGTTGGAGGCCAATCATCTAAGCCCCAGGACATTGCTGCAGGAGTTCCTCAGGGCAGTAGTCCTAAGCCCAACCATCTTCAGCTGCTTCAACAATGACCTTCCCTCCATCATAAGGTCAGAAATGGGGATGTTCGCTGATGATTGCACAGTGTTCAGTTCCATTCGCAACCCCTCAGATAATGAAGCAGTCCGTGCCCGCATGCAACAAGACGTGGACAAGATCCAGGCTTGGGCTGATAAGTGGCAAGTAACATTCGCGTCAGACAAGTGCCAGGCAATGACCATCTCCAACAAGAGAGAATCTAACCACCTCCCCTTGACATTCAACGGCATTACCATCGCTGAATCCCCTACAATCAACATCCTGGGGGTCACCATTGACCAGAAACTTAACTGGACCAGCCACGTAAATACTGTGGCTACAAGAGCAGGTCAGAGGCTGGGTATTCTGTGGCGAGTGACTCACCTCCTGATTCCCCAAAGCCTTTCCACCATCTACAAGGCACAAGTCAGGAGTGTGATGGAATACTCTCCACTTGCCTGGATGAGTGCAGCTCCAACAACACTCAAGAAGCTTGACACCATCCAGGACAAAGCAGCCCGCTTGATTGGCATCTCATCCACCACCCTAAACATTCACTCCCTTCACCACTGGTGCACTGTGGCTGCAGTGTGTACCATCTACAGGATGCACTGCAGCAACTCGTCAAGGCTTCTTCGACAGCACCTTCCAAACCTGCGACCTCTATCACCTAGAAGGATAAGGGCATCAGGCACATGGGAACAACACCACCGAGACATTCCCCTCCAAGTCACAAACCATCCCGACTTGGAAATATATCACTGTTCCTTCATCGTCGCTGGGTCAAAATCCTGGAACTCCCTTCCTAACAGCACAGTGGGAGAACCTTCACCACAAGGACTGCAGCAGTTCAAGAAGCCATGATGTGGAGATGCAGGTGATGGACTGGGGTTGACAAATGTAAGGAATCTTACAACACCAGGTTATAGTCCAACTGTTTTATTTGAAAATCACAAGCTTTCGGAGGCTTTCTCCTTCGTCAGGTGAGCGAGTGTGGGATTCCATGGAAGGTTATCGCATTTATAGTCAGAGAACAATACCTGGTGATTACAGATAATATTTCCAACTGCCCGTTGTCAAGGCAATCAAAGTCTTCATACAGAGTGATGTTACCTACAGGACCACCGAATACACAAACGGCCAGAACACAAAACAGAGAGAGAGAGAGGAAAAAAAGTTATCTGTTTTTAACACAACGGGTCATTCTCTGTCTTTCTCTTCCTTTCGGATGTTTCTCTCTCTCTCTCTGTTTTGTGTTCTGGCCGTTTGTGTATTCGGTGGTCCTGTAGGTAACATCACTCTGTCTGAACACTTTGATTGCCTTGACAACGGGCAGTTGGAAAGATTATCTGTAATCTCCAGGTATTGTTCTCTGACTATAAATGCGATAACCTTCCATGGAATCCCACACTCGCTCACCTGACAAAGGAGAAAGCCTCCAAAAGATTGTGATTTTCAAATAAAACAGTTGGACTATAACCTGGTGTTGTAAGATTCCTTGCAGTTCAAGAAGGCAGCTCACCACCACCTTCTCAAGGGCAATTAGGGATGGGCAATAAATGCTGGCTTCGCCAGCGATGTCCACATCCCATGAACGAATAAAAAAAAAGACAATGGAGCCAGAATGAACTACATGTGGAAAATCCATCTGTGGAAATATGAGGACAAGAATTTTCTTAATTCATGTTAGATTATAAACAAACTGAAGGATGCATTAATGATTAACATTAATCACGGCTGTGTCAAAATTTTGAAGGAGAAAATGATTGTGGACTGGCAGCATTTATACATGCTTTAAATGAACTGCATATCTCTCTGTTTATTAATAAAAATCTTGCATAGCACATTCACTTCCTGTCCACCAACTTTGCTTCCTGTTGACAACATTGCCCATTTTATATTGCGTCATGAACATTTCGCATTGAGGGTATGGTAGTGTAGTGATTGTGATATCAGACCAGCAACCCAGAGCTTGGAATTCAAATCGCACTGTGACAAGTTGAGGAATTAAATTCAATAAATCTGGTAATCATTTTCTGGTGCCATCCCACAATTGACCATGAAAGCGGCCAGATTGTCATTAAAACCCAATTGGTTCCCTTATGTCCAGCAGGGAAACTACCACCCCTGACCTACCTGAGACTCTGGTCCCACTGTACGTGGTTGACTGTTAATGCTCTCTGAAGTGGCCTGGCAAGCCATTCACTGGGTTGGGAAATAAACGTGGCATTGCCCACAGCCTGAACAATTTTTTTTGCTATGTCAATAGTCATGATGTAGTCGCAGTCTCTGTGAAGTGAATTTCTGAAGTTTCTCCCAACTGTCACCATCTTGTATATAAAAAAACCTTATATTCATCAACTGACCATGGGGCACGTCACAGGAAATTTACTAGTGTGGTATAATATATGTAAGATGCAATGATAATAGATGTTTTATGTAATGCAATGGAACATGCTTTCATAAAATGATATGAAATGTAATAACAATCGTTGGAATCAGAGGTTCTTGTTACAACAAGTAGTCTGTATTGTCCACCTTTTTTTCAGCCCAAATTAAGGTCTTTCAGTTGGATAAACCATTGGTGTCTGATGTTGTGGATGTTTGTATTTCTAGTCAATTTTTTTCTCTTTGCAACACATCAACGATCAATCCCTAGATACCTCACCCAATTGGCCGTACTTCCTGCGATGGCAGGTTTTTTGGCCAGATGAGCCTAACTCTGTCCTTATTTGATGTCCATAAGTACACTTTCCAGCAGTGGTCATTGAAGAGTGACCAGCAGTGGAAACCCTGGCGGATTTCTCCGTCCCTTAGCTCAGAGTCAATTGTAACACACTCCTGCCACCACTTTACCGGAGATCAGCAAACACCAGATCGAGTCTGAGGCTTTCTTGCTTGGTACGGCCGCAGTATTACGCCAGTCAGTGCACTAACTAGGCTATCAGGGGAGCTTTCCGTCTGTTTCATTTTTCAGAAAATTAGGCAGAAAATCCTGAGCAGACTGAGTGGATTTGGAGGGAAAACAAAGTGCTTTTCTGCCAAACACTTGACCTTTGTAATTTGCACTGTCTGATTTAGTTTATCAACACACTGTTAGCTGCTTTTGCTGGGAGTCTGTTTCACATACCCAGTACTCTAGGGGAAACATTCTAATCTCCAGTCTTGCTTGAGACTTGTTAATTCTGTACTCCTAATAAATCACATATTAGTTTGCACACAAATTAAATAGGATAAGTGGTGTTTCTACTTCTAACTTAACTCTCGAATTTACCATGTGTGTGACTTTGGTAATTTTACCAAATTGGGGAGTATTGGTATTTAAAATAGGGGGCGTATTGGTGATATGTTCACAAACAAAAGAGCTGCTACAGTAAAAAGGGATCTGAGTGGTGAGATGTCAGCCTGAGATAATTCCCTACCCAGGCCATTCCAATCCATTTGCTTATCATTCTCGAGATTTCTTTCTGCAGATTTGCTGGGATAAATACTGGCGAGAGAAAAAAAAAGAAGAAACACCCTTGTGTTTCAAATTATTAACTCACTGCTAAAAATAGTGGCTTCCTCAGCAGTTTCCAAGGAGAGACTAAGGTATTGATCAGCACAAGCAGTAGCATACAGGCAGGGAAACTGCAAATTGACAAACGATTGCTCGCAAGATTTGTCAAACAAACCTCCAGCAGAAATACAGATTAAACTCTATTGGTGGCTTTTTAAAGGGGCAGTCTGTCTGTCAGTGCTCCTTTTAAAATATCAAACGGTTAGAATTATGAGTGCGTCTAATGTCCTTGTGTTTTACTGTTCTGTCTGTATTGATTTATGAATATTTTTGTTTAAACACTGAGAGCTGATGACATCATTGGAGAACTGGCTTGCAGAGGTTACTGAGTCTGACTGAGGGGGAGGAGCAGCTGAATTCGCACACACGCTTGAAATGACAGGATTGCTGAAGCACCTCTGGGTTAATGACTGTATCTCTACAGATGTTAACTCAATGCTGTTGGGCTCAGTAGTCAGTTGATACATAACTCACCAATTCAACAATAATATTTTAAAAAATCATCTGAAAACAAAAATGCCAAAAGTATGTTAAAGTTAGAGATTCTTTGCAACTGTTTAATTTTTGAAAGGGATCTGACTGGATAGATTCCCTCTTTTAAATACAATTACAATCTGATATGGTCCCAGTGGTTTCTATCTGAATGGATTTATATCATGAGTCTAAGAACTCTTGCATTATTGATTAATTTGGTTCAATGGTAGATGGAGATGGAAATAAAGCTGCTAAGGTCACATCTTGCTTTGGATTAAATATTTCCCATTCACTATGAAAGGATACTTCTACAGGAGAGCCCCTTCTTATTTTGTTGAGCCTTTACACATCAGAGATTGATCTGGGAATGATGTACAACATGGCCATAACAGTCTTTACACCCTCCCAATATGATTTTTGTTTTTTATCAATTTTTCTTCTAAGTTTTCCAACATAGGAACAGGAGTAGGCCATTCAGCCCCTCGAGCCTGTTCCACCATTCAATCAGATTATAGCTGATCTGTATAACTCCATCTACTTGCCTTGGTTCCGTAACCCTTAATACCCTTGCCGAACAAAAATCTATCAACCTCAGCTTTGAAATTTTCAATTGACCTAGTCTCAGCAGCTTTTTGGGCAGAAAGTTCCAGATTTCCACTAACATTTGTGTGAAGAAGTGCTTCCTGACATCGTCCCTGACTGGCCTAGCTCTAATTTTAAGATTTATACTTCCTTGTTCTAGACTCCCCACCAGAGGAAATAGTTTCTCTCTATCTACCCTATCAAATCCTTTAACCATCTTAAATCTTAAACAACTCAATTAGATCACCCCTTAATCTTCTATAGTCAAGGGAATACAAGCCCAGTCTATGCAACCTGTCCTCATAATTTAACTCTTTTAGCCCTGGTATTATCCTGGTGAATCTTTCACCACGATGGTAGAGCTAACGCTATTAGATGCGCTTTTATGGTTTATAGCCACAGATTGGGATTGTGACCCTATCCTCAGATTGGCCAGAGCCCTTTAAATCCAGGACTCTGAACCAGCCACATCTGGTGAGTGACAGGACTGAGTGCAATGGGTGAATTGAAATGGAAACATAGGCATTCCTTTCCGATCATTTTCAAGAACTACCAATCCACACCAAAAATATTGTCAAACTTAGAAAGAAATTCCCAAAACTCCATCGGGGCCCGACTGCAATATTAACTGCAGGCCTGTGCGGTGAAGCTGTTGTAACTTCCTCACCAGGCCAGCCTAGCGGGAAGAATAACCAGGGCCAGAAAAGACCCCAAAAAGGTCATTGGCTTGCCTTGTTTTTACTCCTCTGGGCCCACAAGGAAAGCTTAGGCCTGCCCTACCCCAGGATTCCCCCTCCCCTGACCGCAAGGCCCCCCCTGAACCCTCTCCCAACCACTTAACTGAGTGCCAGGAACCGGCCTCCTGCTGCCCAACATTCTGTTCTCGCCCGCCTGCCAGCAGCCGCCTCCTTCTGATTTTGTTGTGGGGTGACTGACTGGGCCTATGCAGATGGGGCTGGGAGTTAAAATCTCCCGGGCCTCACGCCGCCAAGATCCGAACGGCTTGCTGCCCGCACAACTCCCGCCCTGAGTTAAAATCTGAGCACTATTCAAAGAAGAGCAGGAGAGTTCTTCAAGTGCCCTGGCCAATGTTTGTCCTTTCAACCGATACCACCAAAACAGATTAACTGGTTATTCGTCTCATTGCTGTTTGTGAGACTTTGCTGTATGCAAAATGGTTGCTGCAAGAGTCTACATGTCAAAATAATCCATTGGTCGTGAAGTGCATTAGAGTATTAGGACATAAAAAATGCTATATAAATGTAAGTTCTTTCTTTACCACAATTGTATCAAAGGTTATTTGGGACACTATTTAAAACACATAACTACAGGAAAAAGAAAATCTGTTCTATTGGGGACAAAAAGTTATGAATAAGTGCAATGAATCTTTTTTAAAAAGGGAGTTAGGAATTACCATCTGATTTGTTTTAAATTCTTGCTATATATTAATGACTTGGACTTGGGTGTACAAGGCACAATTTCAAAATTTACAGATGACACAAAACTTGGATGGGTAGTAAACAGTAAGGAGGATAGTGATAGACTTCAAGAGGATATAGACAGGCTGGTGGCATGGGAGGACATGTGGCAGATGAAATTTAATGCAGAAAAATGCAAAGTGATACATTTCGGTAGGAAGAACGAGGAGAGGCAATATAAACTAGAGGGCACAGAAACAGAGAGATCTGGGGATATATGTGCACAAATCGTTGAAGGTGGTAGGGCAGGTTGAGAAAGTGGTTAAAAAAGCATACGGGATCCTGGGCTTTATAAATGGAGGCATAGAGTACAAAAGCAAGGGAGTCATGATGAACCTTTATAAAACACTGGTTCGGCCACAACTGAAGTATTGTGTCCAGTTCTGGGTACCGCACTTTAGGAAGGATGTGAAGGCCTTCGAGAGGGTGCAGAAGAGATTTACTAGAGTGATTCCAGCATACAGGAATGATTTACTCAGAAGAGATTTGCTAGAATCATTCCAGGGATGAGGGACTTTAGTCACGTGGATAGACTGGAGAAGCTGGGGTTGTTCTCCTTGGAACAGAGACAGTTGCGAGAAAATTTGATGAGGTATTCAAAATCATGAAGGGTCTAGACAGAGTAGATTTGGAGAAGCTGTTCCCATTGGCGGAAGGGTCAAGAACCAGAGGACATAGATTGAAGGTGATTGGCAAAAGAACCAAAGGTGACATGAGGAAAAACTTTTTTACACAGCGAGTGGTTAGGATCTGGAATGCGCTGCCTGAGGGGTTGGTGGAGGCAGATTCAACCGTGGCCTTCAAAAGGGAACTGGATAAGTACTTGAAAGGAAAAAATGTGCAGGGCTACAGTGATAGGGCGGGGGAGTGGGACTAGTTGGATTGTTCTTGCATTGAGCCGGAGCGGACTCGATGGGCCAAATGGCCTCCTTCCGTGCTGTAACCTTTCTGTGATTCTATGAAAAGTGCAAATCTTCAGGCTCTGACGCTGGGAAACCTCCTGATGTGGCTTTGCAACCTGTATACTGCTGATGTAATATTATTTTTTATCTCTCTTGGTGAGTAGGCACTTGAGAATGACAGCTCTGATTCTGGTTCTTGTCACCTTTGACTCTGTGCTTGCATTGTTTAGCAGTCACTTTGCCCAGTGTTTCTGACACAAGTTTCATTCCTGGGCTGATGGGTATATTTAGCTTTGAATAGCATCTTCATTACCTTATATAGCAGGGCCCAATTGAATTTCACACTCTCATTATTAATAGCCTGGGAGAACTTCATTCAACACTGCCAAAAATAGCAGGCAAATACTGAAGCAGAGAGAGTGAGTTTAACCCACTCACAGACTCAAGCCAATCTTTGCTTTGAACAGCCTCCTCCTGCGTGAAATTACCTGTGCTGCTTCTTGGTAGAATAAATGAAATTTCCGTTCTGAAGCGAACATTTCTTTGTGTGAACTACATTTGAAACTGCAGTGATTTGACTTTTAACAAAATTGTAGGGAATATGAGCATGAACCTGGAACTGAAATCAGACTTTGTCTGAATTTGATCAGTTCAATCAGGTTGTATCCCAACCCAATCTGAGGTCCCAAGAGGAAACCATTGTTCATTTTTTTGTGAGGAAACAGGCTTGTGGCGGGGTGGGGGTGTCAGCATGCCTGAAACCAATATGAGACTGAATCATGAAATTACAAAGACCTGATGTGAATGTGCAACGTCAGTTCCCCAACATCTTGAACATAGTTCTATAAAGGACCTGTTCTGTCTTATGTCAGGTCCCTTTTGTCGAATTAAAAATATAGAAGGCGAACACAGAAGCCGGAAAACACGATTCAGGTCCTAGATGCTGTAAAGGTGGCAGCAGCCAAGACGTGTCTGCATGATTCTATAAGAGAGATAGGGACAGAAACTGGCCCTTGACCAATTTCGGGTGCAATGTTGCACGCTCGTTTTATGCCTGTATTACGGGCATACTGGTAAGACTGGCTTTGGAGGCATTCCTGGTGGCCGTCTAAAGTAGGTGTTAGGCCCCTTGCATATGTAAATAAGGGGCTTAATGCCTGCTTTCGATCCCCTTACAAAAATTGTTTGGTGATCAGCGGAACAGGTGTTGGACCTGCTCTGCTTCCAATTCTTCACCGACTTCACAGCACTTGTGATTGGACCCCACCCATTGCTGCTCCACCCCTCCTTCCCCAGGACTTGCCTATGAGCAGCTGCCAGCGAGGCAAGTGGCCCGATATTCATGTCGTCAAAGGGGGTGGGCTGCTGACGCTCAGGATGTCCCAAAGTACTTTACAGTCATTGAAGTACTTTTGAATTGTAGTAACTGTTGTATTGTAGGAAACGCAGCAGCCAATTTGCGCACAGCAAGGTCCCATAAACAGCAATGAGATAAATGACCAGATAATCTGTTTTAATGATGTTGGTTGAGGGATAAATATAGGCCAGGACACTGGGTGAACTCCCCTGCTCTTCTTTGAAGTAGTGCCATTTTATCTTTTACATCCACCTGAGAGGGTAGATGGGCCTCGGTTTAATGTCTCATCTGAAAGATGGCACCTCTGACAGTGCAGCACTCCCTCAGTACTGCACTGGAGTGTCAGCCTAGATTTTGTGCTCAAGTCTCTGGAGTGGGACGAACCCATAACAATCTGACATAGAGGGGGAGCGTGACTGCTGAGCCATGGCTGGCTATATTTGCGTGTGTGCTGCTTCTCATAAGAACACATACTAATGCTTTAATAAACTGATGTCAACATTTTGCTATTGAATTGAATTGAATCCTCCAAAGTACCAGCTTATTTGTGTAATACTGCACGTGCATTGATACACTGTGGACCCAGCTTACCAATGCACTTGCAGTACGCAGATTGCAGAATTACACAAATAAACAGATCATATTCCTTTTTTCCCCTCTATAATAATCAGCCATAGCAATGAGTAGAAGTTAATCGCAGAAGAATTTGTAATGCAGTTCACATCAGCAGAGTTTGATAACTGTAGAGAATTCAGCAGTGACGGGGTTAATGGAATGATGGCCTGGAGAAGAGGATAAACAGGTTGACGCTGGCAGCTGGAGGAGATGCTCGTGCCCTTACTGGTGCATCGAGCTGGAGTTAGCAAAATTGCTTTTTGTCATTGGTTAAAAGTGAATGAAGATTTGTTGTTTTTTTTCCAATTATGCAACAGCCCAGAAACATTCTCCGGACAAAACTGAATAAGGTAATATCAGCTTCACAGAGGAGTTTAACTTTCCTTCTTCTTTTCTGTGTTTAACACTGTGACTGTGCACTGCAAGAGATCTGAAGTGGTTAAGTCTGGTGCAATTAAAGTTGCTTGTATAAATTCTGCCACTTGTGTGCAGACGGTAGCAGTGTAGGCGATTGTTTAACTTGGGATTCCTTTGAAACAAAAATGATTGTGGTCGTTGAACTCTGCAATTGCAGGTTGCAGTCCTGGCATCGCTGCTGTATCTGTTGCCGCCGGCCACACGACAACCAACGTAAGTTCAAAATGGGCAGAATGTCTTCATAAATGATTAGCTATGTATGGAAAAGAGAGCACAGTTGTGTTGGAGTGTGCTGTGGGCTGAAAGACAATGAAGGACTTAGATGTTCTAAACTGCCAGAGTGAGTGGGTTATGAATATTGATTGAAGCCCAAGATTGTGGACCAGCCTGGAACTCTCACCAAAACCACTGCTACCCCTCTGTAGAGTACAAAGGTAAGGTTACGACTGTAATCATAGATAGTGAAAGTGTTGTAACAGTTACTTCAGTGGTGGTGTCTGCAAACCATCTTACACGAGAACCTTTTGGTGATGGTGGTTGTTGTGTCACGTGACAAGATGAAGGGAGTAAAACAATAGTTAATTTGAAGGTTGTCAGGGTATGTTATGGCACATGGCAGGATGGGCCAGTGGCAGAGTACATTTACAGCTGTTGAGACACTGGGGAATTCGACAGTCACTATCCATTATATAAATGAACCCCTCCAAATACAGACTAACTGACTATTCATCTCATTGCTCTTTGTGTGATCATGGTGTGCATAAACAGCTGCTGTATTTGCCCCAGGCACTGCACTTCAAAATAATTTGTATGTGAAGTGCTTTGAGGTGTTTCTGATAGAAGTGATAAGGTGCTATATAAATGCAAGTCTCTTTTAATATAGAATTCCCACAATCACCATCCATTATATAGAAAGTCCAGACACTATTCACTATGCAGAAATTATACAGTCTTCAGAGTTATTGGAAGTCAAGGAGCTGAACCAAGTACATGAGTTGATTACAGACAATAATTTAGCTTCTTGTGAACGAGTAATTCTAAAATTTGGTCTCCAAGTTCTTCTAAGTGAAAGCTACTATGCAGGTATGATTGGGAAGAAGACATTACTGGGGAAGGATAAGAATTGCACAATTTGCCAAAAGTTTAATCAAGGTAAAAAGAACAGTATCAACAACCTACTGTATCCCATTTAAGTACCAGGTAGACTTTACATTAAAAACCTGCATAACTTGGGAACAGGATTTGTGCATAGCCCTAAAATGGAAAAATTGGAGACATACCAGAAGGTAGCGCCCAATACAACTTCAATGCCAGACTAACCCTGATATCACTGAAGAAACTTTAATTTCCTCCAATACACTTGCAATAAACAGGTGGTTCGCTGCATTCAAATAGTCACAAATAGATTTTGTGTGGCCTGAAAGGCTAGGGACACCCCACACCATGCCAGAGTTCATCTTACTTACTGCAAGACACAAGCTAGGCTGTAAAGCCCTGAGTACGGATATCAAGGAAAAATAGATGAGAGCAGTGTAAGTAAATCTACCATGAGAAGCAATGGAAGAGGAAAGAAAGTTGCTGAGTTTAACAAAGATTTATATTAGCATTGTGTCACAATCATATTTACCTTTGTGTATTGCAAAGTGTTTATTTTCTCCAAAAACCAATAAAAAATAAAATAGTGAGTTCAGTGAAGTTATTTCACTATAAATTATATAGAAATGTATGTCCTCCTATACACATTACAGAAATCACATCGCGACTTATATTGTGCATATTATAGGCATTGTTTAGACACTATAGGATATCATTTCTTGGATCCCCTATGCCCGGGCTCGAAACAGGAACAGTGTGCTGAACCTGTTGAACCCTGGGATCACCCTTATCTACGGTCCCAGGCCACTTAAATGGCCCTGGACTGGCCCCACTGCACGCCTGCCTCCCTGGAAGTGCCCAGTGCCAGCAGTAGGGCCTGAAAATTCAGAGGCAGCTGTAGGTCTCTCAGTTCTGTGCAACTGGGACCTTCTGGTCCCATTTGAAATGCAAATTTCTGATGGGGGAGGGGGGAATCTCAATTAAGTCCAACCTTAATATCTTCGGCCTCTGGTTATCAGGGCTTTGGGGACAGGCCCAGCGCCAGCTTTTTCTGGATGCCCCATGTGCTGCAAATGGAAACAGAGGCAGGTGGCTCCTATCTCATTTACATCGCTCTGTCTGGCTTGTGCCTTCTGCAGGAACAGGCCAGGCTCTGTTCCTACAGGAAAGCCCTGGGAATCTCAGGGCATCATTAAAGGGGCAGAGACCTAGAGATCTAGTTTTCTGGCTGGTATTTAGTCTTTCTGAGAGAATTATTACGTAGAATTACTTAGAATTCACAGCACAGAAACAGGCCATTTGGCCCAACTGCTCTATGCCGGCATTTATGCTCCACACGAGCCTCCTCCCACCCTACTACATCTCACCCTATCAGCATATCCTTCTGTTCCTTTCTCCCTCATGTACTTATCCAGCTTCCCGTTAAATGTATCTGTGCTATTCGCCTGAACTACTTCTTGTGGTAGCCATTCTAACCATTCTCTGGATAAAGATATTTCTCCTGAATTCCTTATTGGATTTATTAGTGACTATTTTATATTATGACTTCTGGTTTTAGATTTTCCCCACAAGTGGAAAAATCTTCTCTATGTCTACCCTATCAAACCCCTTCATAATTTTTAAGACCTCTATTAGGTCACCCCTCAGCCTTCTCTTTTCTAGAGAAAAGAGCCCCAGCCTGTTCAATCTTTCCTGATAAGTATATCCTCTCAGTATCATACTTGTAAATCTTTATTGCACCTTCTCCAGTGCCTCCAAATCCTCTTTGTAATATGAAGTGATAAGGTACTACCCAGGGAAGCATTGAGGAATCAAACATAACATGAGTACATAACTGCTCACTAGCGTACATTTGCAGGTTTTTATCATTAACATTGTCTCATTTTGCAACTCCTCTTGAGATTCAGAACCAGGCTATTGCCAATTACACAACAGAAACATGTTCAGGAAAAAGTTCCACATCGCAGTAGTGCTAGAAAATATTTCAAGCAATCTCTATTTGCTTCCCCAATTGGTAAATTCACTGCCCAGTGCAATGGTGAGCTGTATGGACCAGGCAGAGCTCTGGTTCAGTCCCTGCTCTGTACTGAATTAGCTCCTGTGAGCTGGGGTGGTATTACAGTCACCACGTTTGGTCATCAGAAAAAAACAAGCCAACTAACTCCTAATTATGATGCAGAGATTTCTGCTGCAAAGTGTGCATGTGTGCACTTTGGGTGAAGACATGATTGAACTTGTGATGTCCCCCCATGTTGAATACTCTGCTGTAACTCAATGTCTAGGCTTCCAGATGAAAAATGGCTCCTTGGATGAGGTACCAAAGCACAGCTGGAACCAGTGGAGCCATACTCCAGTGTTTAGTGCCTTCAAGACAGGACAGGAGACAATTGGAGAGACATAAAAATCTTTAATTAGTAGAGACCAGAAGTCGGACGCAATGCGGGAATTGGTCTTTTACTGTGAGCCTGAATTTCTCGTTGCTAAGTTAATGACAGATATCCAGGAAATATATACATTTGTTTAATTGTACGATAAACATACGCTCCCAGTTGGTCATGAATTATACAATTATTTACTAAACCATACACTAGATCATAATAATTAGATCAGGTGGGGCCCACCAGGAGCCAAACTGCTAATTAGTTGAGAGATAAATACTTGAAGTGTAAAGCTTTGAATGTGCTTAGCCAGTTTGATAAATCCTCTATTTGATTTATAGAAAGAAGATAATAAAAAGATGAAAATACCACATCCTGCCAAGTATTACCTCTTTAAAACTGCAGTGTGTTGTATTACATCATCAAGACAATGTTCCAGTCCTAATTAGGAATTGCATTTAATCATCAACAAATGAAAAAAAAATGTTTTTTGAAAAGAAAAAAGAAAAATCAAGACACATTGTCTTTGGAGCAAAAATTCACAAAATATAAATGTTTTGTGGGATGCTCTCTGTTCTCTCCACACCACCAGCTGTGCAATGCCCCTCAATCTCGCAAACAGTGCAGCAGAGGGTTTGAAGCTTTTACTTCTGGCATGACAGACAGCAGCATCAACGGTCTCCCATTTCTCCAGGTAAAGGATACCGTGGATGGCCAGTTTAAGGTTATGCTTTTATTTCAGATCTTTATCTTTCTGTTTGTCGCAACCATTCCAAACATCGTTAATCCTGTCAGTGTTCCAACGGTCTTTGCAGTATCTGCGGGAATTGGGTTTCTTACATTTCCCCGGTGCTGTCTGATACATTCAGATGAAGGATTTCATAAACTTATAGAACAACACAACCTTTCTTAATCCAAATTAACTGAACAAATGTAAATACATTGTCTTTATAAGTGTTTTGCAGTGGTTAGGCCCCTGCATCAACAAAGAGTTAATCCGTGAAGCACTCCAAAAATAGTTTTGCACCACAGCAGAAAAAAAAAGGTATGAAAACTGTTTTCATTAGTCAGAGATGAGACTCTCTACCTCTATGTGGCATAATAAGTCATATAGAATCTCATTGGGCCCTTTAAGTAGAAGCAAAAATCCTGCAGCCTTCATAATTGGCCCTGGAGGGTTCAACGAAACAACACTGAGCACAACTTGTACTTCATGAGCTTCTGCTGTCATTCTATAAAGGTTTATATGATTTCTGAATAGAATACCCTATAAATGCTTTCAACCATCATAAAACTCTGCACAAAATGTATTCACTATAGTATACAGGAAGGCTACAGGTGTGATGTGCTATTTATACAATAAATGCAACCAACTGTCTATCATACAACTGACAAACCCACATTATGACGGGTCCACAGGTTACATAAAATATTGTATCACATTGTTTACAGAACGAAAGCTGAGCAATGTAAGCACTTTAATTGTATAAAAGCAGCTTTTTGTAACTTCCAATGTAAATTGTAGCAGGATACTCACTGCTGAGGACATTATGCAGTGCCTGAAAGAGACAGTGATGTGGTCAGATTCGTGCTGTTGTTAACATTCATAGAATTATGGAATGATACATCACAGGAGGAGGCCATTCAGCCCATCATGCCATTGCCGGCTCTTTGAAAGAGCTATCCATTAGTCCCACTCCCCTGCTCTTTCACCATAGCCCTCCAAATTTTCCCCCTTCAAGTATTTATCCAATTCCCTTTTGAAAGTTATTATTGAATCTGTTTCCACCACACTTTCATGCAGTGCATTCCAGATCATAATAACTCACTGAGTAAATCAGTTTTTTTCTCATGTCACTTCTATTTTTTTTGCCAACTACCTTAAATATGTGTCCTCTGGTTACCAACCTTTCTGCCACTTGAAACAGTTTATCCTTATTTACTCAATCAAAATCTTTCATGATCTCCCCTTAACCTTCTCTGCTCTAAGGAGAACAACACCAGTTTCTCTAGTCTCTCCATGAAACTGAAGTCTTTCATCCCTGGTACCATTCTAGTAAATCTCCTCTGCACACTCTCCAAGGCCTTGACATCTTTCCTAAAGTGTAGTGCCCAGAATTGGCCACAATACTCCAGCTGGGGCCTAATCATTGTTTTATAAAGGTTTAGCATAACTTCCTTGCTTTTATACTCTATGCCTTTATTTATAAAGCCAAGAATCCCATATGCCTTTTAACATCCTTCTCAACTTGTCCTGCCACCTTCAAAGACTTGTGTACGTACACCCCCAGGTCTCTCTATTCCTGCACCTCCTTTAAAATTGTACCATTTAGTTTATATTGCTTTCCTCATTCTTCCTACCAAAATGAATCACTTCCCACTTCTCTGCATTAAACCATTTGTTGAGGTTTCTTAAGATCTGGTATCATGTCTGTCACAGTATAAACCTGAATGTGACTGTGAATCTACACTGCTATCTTCATGTACTCATTGACCCATCACTTATGCAGGGTGTTCATTAAATATTGGACACAAAGAACAAATACAATTCAATAGATAGGTAATGTTTCTCAAGATATCACAGTTCTAAATGAGATCTGTTGTCATTTGCCATTCATTTCAATAAGGAAAGTATGGGGTCAGATTTCTTTAGTGGAAATCTGTATATATTAAACTGATTGGTGTAATACATTACTCACTCCAATTGTTTTTTCCCCTATTTCACTGGTGATTGAGTCATGCTACAATCCTGTTTATAGGAGTGGTTTGACACTGTTGTGTGAAGTTAAAGGACATCACATAATTAGTGAAAGTACCCATCTATATAACGAGTGGAATGACATGTTCATGTAGGTTGTTGAATGGGGTGAATGTAACATTTGTCTGATCTCCAACAGGTTACTTTAAGGTATGTCTTAGTGCTTTCTGGTACCTTGTTGCTATGTTTGTGTTTGATTCTTGTGTTAGCATTCCCTGGTGTCTTAGTGCTGTGTTTGCATCTGATCCCCAACAACCTAGCACAGGACATGCCTCTGTGCTGTCTGATATCCCACTGTTGTGCTTACTTCTGATCGCTGAGTGCTTCATGGTCATTTTTGCAAGCTCGTGCATGGCTTCAAAGTGATACTTTGCTTCAATTTCATAAAGCCTAACGCAGCATCAGGCATGAGAGACAGCTCTAGGAAACACTCTAGACATGAAATCTTTCACCAGGCTTAATGACCATTTAGTTTCTGCTCAAATCATTTTATCTGTGTTATAGTTGATGTCTTATCCTCTGACTCTTTTTCCATCACCCTAGGCGTTAGTTATTTCTCTCCCCCACTCTGTTCCTTCACTGTATCAGTGCCCTCCTCTACTCATCATCTAATCCAAACCGTCGTCCTGAAGATATTGCTGTACATTCAGCAGTACCTTTCACATTTGATCCCCTTTAGTACATACGTCTTTTAGTTATCTTGCAGTGCAATGGCGAAATTATTACCTCTTGATCTCTTGATGCCTTTTGGTATAGATTTTTGCTAGTAATTTCCATGGGGGTTCTTCTAATCTCCTGCTGTTACTATGGCAGAAACGGTCATTTACATTGCTTCTCCGCTGTTTCCACCAATCTCCCGCGGAAGTTACGGCGGGCGATTGGGGAACCCCGCTGAAATTCTACCACTTTATTTCTTTCAAGTCTTCAAGGACACGAGTAAATTTTTATTTTCAATGCTCCGGGTGTAGAGCACATATTTGGAATTCAGGCCGACAATCTCCCAGGACTCGGGGGGCCACATAAGGACCATGGACCATAATTTGGACATCCCCGCACAAACGGATTTGACAGCAAGGTGCCTACCCTACCACCATTTTATTGCTTCCCTTTATTTTGATCTTTACATATGCCATCAGAATGGTTTTAGAATAAGGGAAGGGGAGGGATGGCAATAAGTAGAATGTGTTACCCATTAACCTACCAGTGTTAAAAACAGAGGATATTATACCAGTGATGGTGCATTATGAGAGTTAAGGAACCAGATATGAAAAACTGATCCACTTATCTTCAAAACAGTTTGGCCCGTGCAGCTTTGCAACATGTCCTTATGGCTTTAATAAATATCAATTTTTTGGAAAACTTTAATTAAAGGACATTGTTTCAAAATTTACCTCCTTGTTCTGCAGAGTTCTAATGGTCTCTAAAGGGTCACCAAATGACCATGAAATCATCACTGACATATATGTTCAATGGTACATAGGTTAATAATTGGGAACTTAAGGATGAATAGAATTTTAAACGTTGCCACCATACAACTTCCTCACCAGTTCTGACTCCCATAATGATCGTTTTAATGGTGTGAATGAAGCACAATTGTATTTTTTCCATCACCAGCCATTCATTAACATTGAACAGTTCTTTAATAATGCAGAAGCTCTAAATTTTTAACATTTTCTTGCACTGGGTCAGCAACTTTATCCAGTGAATATCTCAATAGATACAGATATGGAAGATCCCAAGTTCGATCTCTAGTCTGTGCTAAATTAAATGATCTCGACTGTTGCAGTTGTAGCGATGCTTCTATTTGCCTCTGCAACTGTGAATTAGTTGGGGAATATCGGCTAAGATTCCTGGCCCTGACCACTAACCAGTGACCGCTGCTGGAAGTGTACGTGTGGACTTTAGGTGAAATTGAGATTGGACTCCACTGTACCACTTGTGGTTGACTAGCCTGCCAATAATCTCTGTCAATGTTCATGCATGAAAAAATAGCCTTTTGGGTGAATACTGTCTTTGGGAAGAGATGGGATAAAATTGGTGAGAAAAATGGGGAAAAAAGTAGCTGACGTGAACATGTGACAGGTGTGTGGTGTGCGCTTGAAAAATGAAGCCTCTGATTTGATAACATTTTTCGAATAGAAACAAATTACATTATTGTATTTGTTGCCTCAGTGCTCAGCAGAACTTGACTGAAAAACTGCTGAATTGTCAGAAACTTCTAGCACTACTGTGCCATTTTGAGAGCGTACATACTAACTCCAAATGTGCATTATACGTATCCTGTATATGCCACTCCCTGTGACCTCCAGTAGTAGTGCTGTTCAGCTGGTAGAAGCTGACCTTGCTTGGGGCTGAAGCAGGCAGTAAAGAGCTGAGGAAACGTCCACAGACACCGCTTTTCCAAATGTTTTATTAGCGAGGCTGTAAAGACAAGGACTGTATTCTAAGGCCTGTGTGTAGAATGACCATCCATTGCTGAAACTTCCTGGATCATTCCAAATTTAGTGTTTTGGCCTAGCCTATGAGCTGGCCTAATATGGTGATTGCAGGGATTCAGTACTTGGAAATTCAGATCCCACCCCTGCTCCCGCCCTGGATTCCTGACACCAAGATAAAAGTGATTCCATCTGCAGCCTATCTGGTTGGTGTATCAGTCATCAACGTGGATGAAGTATTTGCTGTATCAGTTTAGATTTTTTTTTAAATCAGTTGTAATTTTGGCATTGGGACCAGTAAAATTAAAATGTCACAACTTTTCCCATTGATCCACATTGTTTTTTAGCCGTTTTATGACCTCACTGGTGGCATGTACATAGAAAAGTGCTTTATGGCAGCTGGCAACGGCCAGCTCATCTGACAGAAGGCTGGTTGCAGACAGGCAGCTTGTTTTAAGACTGGAGAATGACAGCCGTGGTCTAAATGGATTGAAGGTGAAACGTGTGCAGGAATTTCCTATCCTAAAATGTTGCACTTGAAGTAACCAATCAAAAGACAAACTCCCCCTCCCCCCTGCAAGCTGCCTGACTGGGACCTTGCAAAAGTAACACATGTTGGTCAGAACGTTTAATTATCCAGCTATGCTGACACTCAGCCTATTACCATAGTGCTGTGAAGCACAGACTGTCTAGAGAACGGGGAGGGATCAGGGTAGAAAATTGAAATTCTCCGTTCATTGTTGGGGTTTGTCTTTATTTTCTAGCCTAGAATTTTGTTTTATCCCTCTACCAACCTCCCCCCCACCCCCGCCAAAACATTACCAGGCATTCCTTGCTGCTTGCTGCAGTCTAGGCCTCTGAGCTGACCATTAGCAGTAATTGATACAGTCCTCGTAGCTAATACAGTGAATCTGCTTATTGTCATCTGTGTCATTGCTGTTTCCTGCTGATCAGCACTTTTCTTCCTAGAGTTCCATTTCTATTCGAGAGCCCCATTTATTTCCAAGCTGCTGATATCCTTTATTGCCTGTTCCTTTATGTTGACTATATTTTCTGTAAAAAAATACATATGTATAACTATTTCGTGTGCATATGCACTTTATAATTATTTTCTTCTGACTCGGATGAAATAATCAGAGTTCTCTTTGAACAGGGCAGCAGCATCTAAATCTCCACCAAACTGTAGCAGCAAAGAGTGAGTGAATAGTAATAGGGAATTTATTGCAAATGGGATAGTCTTGGATGTTTCTTTGAGCAGAACTGCAAAAGACTGGGGTAAAACCCTGTCACTGACACTGTCAGTTTTCTTGCGAGATTGAGAGTGGCAATATCTACACAAATCCATTGTACACAGTTTACTGAATATCGCAGTCATATGCACACACACAATCAGCAGCAAGGATCAGCTAGTAGATTTTGTATATAATTAATTAATTTACATATGAGTGGGAAGATCATTTGAAATGGGGATGCTTTCCATAGTTTTTTATTCAGCTTAAAAACCACATTATTACTCTTGCAGCTTCTAATTTCTAGTCTATCGCTGAAAACCACAACGAGATACTAAAGAGTTATTACCTGCAGCACTTTCAGTAATGGCAGCAGCGTAGGAGACGCAGCCTCAGCACGTAATCCATTACTTATTCAGGGTCCTGGGACCATTAACTGTCATCCTAATATAACCGGCCCTTGCTTAAAGATTAAGCAGTTGAGGGGGAGATAAATAGGCTAGGTGCCATGCAGGAGACAGAACTTGCCTGGACTTTGCGACTGCTTGTGAAGGTTAGATTCTCATAATTTGCACCAAAGTGGCAGTATTATTTGCTAATTAAGAGAAGGGAAAATTCATTATCATATAGCTGTTCAGGTCAGGGTTTTTTCTTGCTGCTAGTGAGTTGGTATTGATCTAGGGAGGGGGTGGGGGTAGGGAAAGCTGATACAGCTTTTGCATTCTATGAATGAGCAGCAGTAGAATGTGATGATAAGGAGAGGAGAGCTGCCTTGAGTGTATCCTGAGATTCTGCCTCGCACTATCCCGTGTATCTGTGGCCTATAACATCAGCATATTCATCACTGCTGTCAGTATTAGTGGACTGTTTGCAGCCTTCAGCCTTAATTGGGGAATACAGCACTTTGAAAGGAGAAAAAAAAAGAGAGGATATTTCGAAGTCAGCGAAAGGACGATGAAGGCGCTCCATAAGGACAGTTGGGAAGGGGGAGAGGTACTGTTCAAGCAAAAGGATTGACACAGTGTCCGAGCAGGCTGTGGTTAGTCAGCTGCCTCCAGCTAATGACAGGTGCTGAATCAGGTTCATTGGGAACATTTCCATGAATGGGAGAGAGGGGGAGTTGCAGCAAGGCCCCTCCCAAGCCAACAGAATGCAGAAAATAGAAGGAGCATTCTGCCCCTCTGCTTCTCTTTTTTTTTCCTCTCTCTCTAACCCCTGCTAACCGATGACGCAGCAGAAATCGACTGGCAGCGCACAACAGGACTGGGTGACTTTAAAAATGGCTTCAAGAAGTCACCCTCTGAAACTTCTGCTGCAAGCCTCCAGCTAAGGACGTGGTTGGGCTGTCCTGTTTCTCACGAGCAGGGCAATTAAATGCTATTGCTATGTTGGAAGTGTATTTAATAAGAGAGCAGTGAGGAACTGCAAAGGTAACATTTGCCATATTGTAGCTATGTCTCTTTCAACTTGATCTTATCTTTCAATATGAATTAGTTGTGCCTGTAACATACTGTTTAAAGCATTTTTGCTAAGTGTAGAGAATGCTGCACTGAGATCAGTTGAGAGTCATGTGTGCTAACATGCTTCCTAATGAAAGAAAAATTTTGATGCAGATTCAGATCTTGCAGGGGTTTCTTTTTCCAAGTCGAAACATTTTGAGGGTGGGGCTCATTCAGGATAAAGGGGGCCATTTTTCATTTACGAAAACGTGAAATCTGTATAAACAGTTTGCGTCCTAGCTACTTGTTTTGTCAAGGATTGTGGTGTGCGCAGCTTTCACTAAACAGCTGCATTTAACTGCAGTTTAAGGTCGCTTGGAACTGGGAGTCGGTTTAGTCCCTTTAATAATGTGGCTGCTTTTTTAGGTTTGGTCTAAATTTTCAGCTGTTTTGAATTAAAACAGACAGCCTGCACTGTGTAAATGTTCTTCCCCCAAAGTAAAAACTTTCACCTCCAGATGTTAGTTTAAACGCAACATTTGAGTCATCCCACATGTGTTATACAGGCTAGTGCCTCGGGTAAATGACTATTACTGTATTAGGAAATGAAAACGGTTCCAACTTGTTATGTCCTTTTAAGAGACATTTACAGTCAGTGGGAGCTTGTAACATATCCTGCCATTTCCATGTACTTTGTCATGTGTATGATTTTTCAATTTTTACAAGATGGTAACTGTCCATGGGACTGGGTTTCAGAGAGTTAGAACACTGTTCCTTCTCCTCTGGGACCTGGGTTTGAATCCAGGCTTGACAGAGCAGATGAAGGACTTTTCTCTGACCGAGGAGAAGATGAGGGAGAGAGAGGCTGCGTATCACTGTGATAAAACTCTGTCCTTTCACCTCTAGAATCTACAAATCTAAGCTAGACATGGAGACTGGCACCATTGAGTGACTCTTCATTGTCTGATGGCTATTAAGGGTTTTAAGTTACAATTAAAGTTTAAAAGCAGTCTCAGACCAGATATCAGTGAATTGAGTCACTATAACAACACTTACAGCAGACTTAATAACTGTCGCCATCTTAGACTCACCAGTTTGGCTCTGTAGAATTTTTACATGATGATCTACCTCCTTAAAAAAGACATACCAAATTCCAACCTCGTAATCATCCTTAACTGTTACAGCACAATCTTAGTTGTGGTCATTTTATGTAAAAGAATTTAAACATTGTTAGATAGTTATTACTTATATGTTGATAGCATTATGCAATTCTATGGTGCAGATTTTTCCGTGTTTTCCTTCTCTAAGGTTCCTTCCACTTTTGGCACATGTTGTGCGTCCTTCATCCATTTTGGTTGGTGATTTCTTGGCCTCTTCAATGGACACCACTCACAATGTTCTATGATTGGTCAGTAGGAGGTGCTGTTGTGCAGGGCTCGACTGAGATGGACTATTCCACAGCACCGTGTGAAGGCCATCTGAGAACTGCTCAAACTTGCTGAATCTGGTTCTGTATATGCATGAGCTTTAAGGCTGGGATCCCATCTTGCTGGATCTCTACACCTAGAGTTGTCAGGCAGGTACTGTGCACAATTAAATTATGTAAATGTGCAGAATGTCTATATTTGAAAAATTGATGTTTGTCATATCCAGTTGTGTTTGCTCCTTACATGCATCTTCTGAATGTGGATTAGGGTGTTCTAACGTTTGCGCTTTCTATGTTTATTTGTAGTGAGTTTTTCTGCTGGTGTGTCTGCAGACACGACATAAGAGATTCAAATTAAAGGGTCAATTTTAAAAAAAATTTGTGCACTGGTGCAAGGTCACTGCATCTTGCTAATCGGTCACAAGTTGACCCTTGTGCCAATTTCCCTGTAGTTTTATTTTCAAAAGTTAATTTGTAGATTTGGAAGTGTGGATATGACTCTATCCTTTATTTCAGCTTCCTGGCTTGCTCACAACTGGTTGAAATGTGGCAAATGACGGAACAGTTTTCAATTGTTCCAAGAGATGTTACTTTGGGAGTTTTTCATTTTGAAGTCAACTTTTCTTCCCCTCTCCCCAGGTTGAAACCTCAAGCAATTCCTCTTGATACTCTGACGCTCATGTAACAGTGTGTAGCACTAAATCTAATTTTTAATTAATTTTTGTTTGATAGCACACCTTTCCCCCACAGCACCTCGCCCTCCTGATGTGGTGACTAGTGGTAATGCAGGGAATGTTGCACTTCCGGTATTATCGTGCAATTTGCCAGGGAAATAATATTCACCGGCTGCATTTTGTACCATAGCCTTGAGGGTTTTAAAAATAGCACATTTGTAGCTTATCAGAAAATAGCATTCATTAGAAGAATTATTTACCCTTGGATATGACTGTTTGACCAGCTTTAAGATGAGTCTTTAAAATTGGCTAACCTTGCCATAGGAATTTCAGACGTCAGCCCAGTACGAAATCCACTTTTGTCGTGTTATAGACTAGCTTATGGATATGCGTCTCTGCCAAATCACTGTTCTTTTAAACCCTGTTTATATGTGTATTTGTTGTCTGTTGACTTGTTGTTCTGTATCCTCAGTGTTGGGGAATGTCTGCAGATTGCAGAACCCTTTCCACAGGCCTTTTTTTAAAAAAAAATGACTGGTTGAATTCTTGATTCAGTTTCATGTAGTTATATGGAATGTTTTGAGATGAGATTTTATGACCAATCCACAAATCAAGAAACCTCCAGGCCTTGGTGTCTGACTCCGCCCAGAGTCACATACTTCTTCATATGCCCATATGAAATGCCTGGCTATGGAATGTAAAGAAGTATGTATTTGTGGTGTGGAATATCTTCAACCGTAAAGAAACCACGCTCAGTGAAAAGACAGGACCCGAGGTTCTATAATTCCAACACAAGGCCTAGTTGCTTTCTTGTGAAATAGCGGTAGGATTTTCCAACAAAGAACTTGCTCATACTTCAAAATGCTTTGATGAGAATTTTACCTCTAAACTGCAGGTAAAAAGCTGCCACTGAAAATGGGAAATGATCTGAAAGAAAAAACTTGCTCATAATTTCTAAGGGCACATGATTCCAATGTGGTAGAAATCCTGCTGTACCTGTATCACTAAGCAGCACCCAAAATAGAGTGTCATCTATTTAAAAAATATATGGTCTACCTGATCAGCAGGGGGTTGAGGACCCTGCATTCTGTCACCATTTCTTGGACAACAGAAGGCTAATTATTATTATTATTGATAGATTTTATTCTCCCCGTCCCACTTTTTAGTCGATTTCTCTCTTCGTTGACTCTGTGTGGGATTTACCATTCCCTTGCGAAGAGGGGTGAGCAGACAACTTCCTCTCAGTCCTCTGCCAGTGCAGTGTAAGTGGCCACTAATAATTGTACAAGAGGTTCCTGTCCTGCACCAAATGCACAGCATCTTCCAGAAGGTTAATGATTACATTTATCTACTGCATTTGCCATTGAACTTAATTTTAGGTTGAGCATCCCACCTGATTTTTATATATTTTTTATGACCGGGTAGGGGAGGCTTGTTTGATTAATTGTCTGTATACTGTCTTACATTGTTTTATGTTCTCATCTAAGCTGCACAGAATTCTGAACCCACCCTCCTGAATTTTCTGAGTTCACTACCTTTTCAGGTGCTGCAATGCTAAATTGCAGTTGAGGCACTGAAATGCAAACAATTTCTTTTTTCCTGCAGGCGCTGGCACAAGGCCCCCTTTTCATATCTGCGCCTGGTGCGGAAAGAAGTCGTGCTGACTGAAGGTGTGGCACTTGAAATATATATATATTCATTCGCTCGTTCAAATTTCTAAATTTGTATCAAAAACATTGGGGAAAGACAAGAAGGGGAAAAAATCAGTATGGTATGTAGAAACATTCCAGCATATAGAACGCGAAAGGGGTCACACAACTGGAGATTCCAGTAACATCCTTGAGGGTACTTGGCAGGTATAGATTTTCCCATCTGATGGTTTTGAACAACAGGCGTAGGTGGGGCAGAGGAGAAGCAGTAAAGCTATACTGTGTCTCACAAATCCACAGTGATTTGGGTCGAGCAACATTTGCTAGTTGCCACAGTGGGACCCAGTGATTTTAGGCAGCAACAGCTGTAAGTTTTTATTATCCTATGTTGTTGTGTGATTACTCAAAGCAGGTGCCAGATGCTAAACTGCAGATCCTGTTTCTTGGAGAGTTTGACTAAAAGCTGCAGCCACACACTGCTGTCAGAAATAGTACAGCTACTGTTAAAGCATTTTCTTTCAAATCTCCAAAGGTTTAAATAATGTCCAAAGGACTTTTTCAAACGCTGGTGACATTATGTTCCCATTCCATTGCTGTAAAGAAAGCCTACTTTCCAATGCTGCATAAGCATTGCCATATTTACACTCTCCCCATTTATCTACTATCAAATATCATAGCAAATTATATATGTTGCATTTTGAATAGTTTGGGTACAAACATCTAACTAGCACTAAATTTACATTTGCCGCGATGCTAGCGTAAACATGGATCACTTCTGTCAACCCAGAGCTGAAGTCTGTGACTCTATTTTGAATGGTCATTTTGTCACTCTCGGTTTTGAACCCAAAATGCTCAATTCTCAGCCTGTCTTCCAGCAGCAAATAAGTGTTAAATTTAACAGTAATTATGTGGTGCTGTGGTAAATAAGAAAGAGGGGACGAACCAGGAGGGCAGACATGTAAAATCGCCCAGGTTATTTACCCACCCTGGAGCCACCAGGAGCTGACCGTTCCCAATTTTAATCTGCTCTATCAAACAAGCAGCAAGGACATAATAATATTGGAACATAGAAACAGGAGTAGGCCGTTCAACCCCTTGACTTTGTTCCGCTGTTCTATTAGATCATGGCTGATCTGTACCTAAACTCCTATTACCCACCTTTGCTCCATACCCTTAAATAACAAAAATTATCTATCTCAGACTTGACAATTTCAATTGATCCAGCATCCACAGCCTTTTGGGAAAGAGAGTTCCAGATTTCCACTCCCTTTTGCGCGAAAAGATGCTTCCTAATTTCACTCCTTAATGACCTAGCTCTAATTTTAAAATGAGGCCTTCTTGTTCTAGATTCTCCCAGCAGAGGAATAGTTTCTCTGGATCTACACTCGAATCCCTTTATCATTTTAAACACCTGGATTAGATCACCCATCCACCTTTGAAACTCAAGGGAATACAAGCCAAGTTTGTATTCTGGTACAATTCTGGTGAATTTGCGCTTTGCCCCCTCCAAGGCCAATATATGAGTTCGATGCCCAAAACTGAACGGAGTACTCCAGATGGGGTCTGAGTAAGGCTTTGTACAACTGAAGCATAACTTCCTCCCCTTTCTATTGCATCCCCCTTGAGATAAAGGCCATTAGTCTTTTTGATTACTTTTTGTACCTGCGCACTTTTAGTGAGATGTGTAGCTGGACACCCAAATTCCTTTGCTCATCCACTTTTCCTAGTCTCTCACCATTAAGAAAATATTCCGATTTGTCTTTGTGTGATCCAAATTGGATGACCTCACACTTCCCCACATTGGACTCCATGAGAACTCCCCAAAGCCGGCAGAGTCCTTTTTTTACATATGCATGTTGAGTCCCAATGACATCATTAGGACCTGACTGCAATTTTAACTATACGGTCTGGGTGGGAAGGTGCAATGGCTTTCCTGTCAGTTGAAGACAGTGGGGAAGAGGATCGGGGCCAAAAGGGGTTAAACAGTTAAGTTTTGTTTACTGTCTTTGTGAGGCAGGAGGAGCAGGAGTGCTCTGCCCCGCCTCAGAAGGAAATCTCAGGCCTCCCCAGCCCTAATTTTGCCCTCCTTCCTGATCGCAGGAACCCTGCGAGATGGCCCCAGCAGCCGATCCCATCAGTTACTTGGGGTCGACGGGCGGCTTCTAGGCCCCTGCGATTTTCCACCGTTTTCTGCTGACACCCATCCGTAGCAGGTGGGAAGTCGGCCGGTGGGATTTAAATGAGGCCCAGGAGTTAAAATAGCGCAGGCCTAATTTCCGCAGCAACGGGTGAGTTTCTAACTCGTACTGCTACCCACTAACCCAAAACTCAACTGCTGTAGAGCGTTCAAGATTGACTGACAGAATTTTCACACTATAAACTGGTAACGTTTTTAAAAATCACTGATTAGAGATTTACGGCATAATATATTGGGAAAAAATCCAGCATTTATCGGGCATCAGGGTTGAGAAAGGGTTTATTACATCTTTAAAACAAGGTTTTTGGAGCAGTGTTGCTCTACTCTAAAGCATCATACTTCCAGCTCAAGCCTCATTGGTTCCATTCCCAGTGAATGAGCTTAAAACTCTTCTTCCCTCACAGTGCTGCGGTCACCAGTTCTTGTCTAAACTACTAGGTGCAGACCATTGCATGTGTTTCAAGTATGACAGAAAAAAAACTTTCATAATAAGTCCAACTCAACAGGGTACACCTTCTGTTAGCTGATCACTGGCAGCTGTCGAGGAGCCTGTGACCTATCCAGTTAAAAGTAGATCATGAGCCATAAGTTTAAAGAACCTATAAAAATGGAAACTAAACCTTGATGACCGAATAGAAGAAAACATACATGTTTGAAATATTCAACAGCTGAAATTTGGGTTTTGGAACTAAAGCCTCAGACAGTGTGGTAAAACCTGCTTGCATCAAACCTTTAGGCTATTAGGTTTACTGAAACCTTGCTTTAAACTGTTTCAAATTATTTGTTCTCAGATCGCCTTTTCTATCAGGATAGAACTAGATGAAGGCAATGTAAGTATAGGTCGGTAAGTTGATTACAAAATTGGTAACCAGTTAACAGTTTAATCTGTAACCATTGGTTAACTAGTTGCTGCATGAACGAGGTCTAACACACATTCCCCTCGCACCGATGCACACGTGTGTACTCTCTGGCCAAATTCAGGATATAGACAGGACAGCTGAAGGACCAGCTCAAAGGTCAGATCTGTCAGTCTTCTGGCCTATTTGGAAATTCAGTAATGCGTACATGTCTTTTTTTAAAAAACATGTATTGTGCTTTCCTTCTACATTATTATGAAATGAATGCTCAGAGAGGTAGAAATGCATTTGCTGTGTAAGTTGTCTCACATAAAATACCATCAACGGGAAAGGAAAATATGACATATATTCCTGGTCTAAAAATAAAATGATTTGGAGCAACCCTTAAAACCAGAATTGTAACATTTAGGTAGAGTGTAAGGTAAGATTTATGTTTTCCTTACAAATCAATATTTTCAAAACTCTGTTTTCCACTGTTTTTTCTGGATGCCCATTCAAACGAGCATCAGGAAAATGGAGCAAGACAAAATAGGCTCTGAGTCCACAACAGTTTTGAGAATAGTTTTAATAAAGCTCATGTTTCAAAGTGGCATGACAGCCTCGTGTATCTTCAGTGAAGAGGTTTGAAAATGCAGTACCCTGCCGAGGTCAAGCACCCCCCTGCAGGAAACACAAAAGGTACAAAAGATATTTGCACCCCTGCAAGATTTTGAGGATAAACCCTGACGACTCCAGTTATTTAATCACACCTCTAAGATTTTTATATTTCAGTTACCCCCCCCTTATACAAAACTTTGTGTTGTTTACATATAAAAGGCCAAAAAAGTGGAACGAAAAGCTGTCATTGCCGATCTGATTCCAGCCTTTTTTTCTCTCCGAATGAATGCATTTTCTGTAACATTTCTCCATTTATGGATGATGTCCATCAGATCAGACTAGAGATGGGCAATAAATGCTGGCCTTGCTAGCGACACCCACATCCCAAGAAT
This sequence comes from Heptranchias perlo, assembly GCF_035084215.1. Taxonomy (NCBI): domain Eukaryota; kingdom Metazoa; phylum Chordata; class Chondrichthyes; order Hexanchiformes; family Hexanchidae; genus Heptranchias; species Heptranchias perlo. Next base: position 24,367,165 of record NC_090350.1, read on the forward strand.
GAATTTTTAAAAATTGTTTTTTATTGCCAATTTCCTTCCTGTCCCTCCTCCTCTCCTGAAGGCCTTGACTCCTTGTTAAGGTATATTCCTATAGGCACCAGTCAACTTCCACTACTTCACCCAAGTGGCCATTACCCCTGTGTGTGCATTGACAGTGAGCAGTGGTAGGCGTTTTGACTGTGGGAGATATTACAGTCCAGGGTCAGGTTCTGTCCTTATCCAATACCTACACACATGCATTCCAGCATGGGTTGCTAGATAACAATTATGAGCAGACACCCTGGCTGACTTACCCCTCCCTAGTCCAGGGCGCTCTCCCGAGTCCAGATTCTACCAATAAACGGTTTATTTTTAAGTTTTGAAGGGTTCGATCTGGAACGGTAACCTCTCATTTCTCCTGTAGGTAATTGTAGTGTCCCTATTGCTGTCATAGCCGAGATCAGTTAAATCAACAGATTGGGTATCAAAACTTCCTAAATAAACTTGCTGAGAAATTGGGGGTGCACCTAAGCAGCAGTTTGAAATGTTAATAAGACTGACTAAACTAATTTATTCTCAATTTTAATTACTATTAATTGGTATTTTTTCAAACAGGTTTAATTTTTTCTGTTTCATATTAATGTAAAGCAGAAATATAATTAAAAAAGGATACATGTCAGAAAGAGCCACTTGCTGATAAATTCTTGGAATAAATTTTCCATGGAACAATTATATATTACTACTACTTCATCTTGATGCAATGTTCGGTGGGATTTTCTACTTGATTTTTTGATCCAACAGTTTGTGCTGCATCTTCACCATTGGGCTTTGTTCTGGAGGTACCACTTTTCTTAAAATGCATTTTTTGCCTCTAATAAGGAGATGTGGTAGTGTCCATGTGAACTCCCACTGCTGTTCTCCCTTATCAGTTGATGCAATTTTCATCTACAATGTATTCCACTTTCTACCTAGTTTTAACAATAATAATGGAGGAGATCTCATCCATGGTCATTAATTGACCTTTAGCAACTAAAAACAAAGACCACATATACTATTTTTTTACTGTTGGACATTAATTAATATTCCCATCTTGAGCCCTAATGCCTGTGTGTTAGTTATAGCTTATACATTAATGCTACATCCAATTATTCCCCCAGCTCTGGTTACAGCTGAATGGCTTCCATGAATAATGATCACCACATGGAATTTTTGTTCTAATTTTGCCTGATCATACCATATTTATTTAATTTATTACTTTAGTTGATTTTTGTTGATATATCAGTTCAGGTGGCCAGATTTTTAGTAGTCCTTTTAAAGGGTGACACTTGGATGTGTCCATCTGGGGCTGGGCTGGCCTGGCCTTACATCTTGATAGGCCCCTCTCAAAATAGAGGCAGCTGAGTAGCTGGAACTGCTAATTAGCAGGCACAATCTAAAATTCTTCCCCAACCACTGAAGGTCAATGATTATCATCCAAATAGATCTGAGAGATTACAATATTAGTGGTTCTAAACCAAGGTTATTGCTAAGTCTCATACATTGAGTAGTGAAACTATGTGCTGACTTTGTTCAGTTATTCAACAGGTTGCTAAGCATAGATCTGGTCCAGCCTGAATGACTCCCTGCACCAATTCCAAGAGCTCTGTGGATAGACTGTTTGCAGGCATTCAGATAACAACAACTTGCATTTATATAGCGCCTTTCATTCCAAGACGCTTCACAGGAGCATAATCAGTTAAATATTGACAACTATGTATTGCTTCATACTCTACTCCACTGTCTGAATTATAAATGCTTTCCAAAGAGGGAGGCTTTTGTGGACTCGGTTTTACAAAGTTGACTGTGTTTGATCGTGCCTTGATTGTACTCCAGTACACAGTAGACTTCAGAATGTGTTTAGGTGATGTCCTGCAGGTGCACAAGAGCCCATTTCTTTCTCCTTGATAGTGAATTACAATATTGGGACTTACTGACATTTCCTGAACAATGGAGTCCAACTGAAAATCACCTCAAAAATAATTCAAAGAGGATTATGTTCTGTGGTCTCAGTTGGTTTTCTTCCAGTTAACAGAAACTGGAATTTGTTCATCCAGACAATTCTGAGGATGCCCTGTAAATTGCTTTAATGTTTTAAAAACATAATTATAAAGGCATCATTAATTCTTTTTATGGCAGTAATTAATGAAGTCCACTGGGAGACATTTGATTGTTACAGATTGGCATATTGTCTGTGCAAGGATAATAGGCCATTCCAATCATGAGATTTGTAACGTGAACATATGATCAAAATATGTAAGACTTATGACACACCTAAACTTTGTTTATAGTATATTTCTATTGCATATAAGTATATTATCCAACTGATGATTCTGAGATCTTACTGAACCAGTTTCTACATGTTCTACACCTTCATTTCCTTCCTAAGTGAACAGTTCTGTTAATTTGTTCTATGTTCAGCTAACTTGAGTTTCTCACTAGTTTGAATCTAGGTCTTTTGTTTGTTGTTCTGCTTTTCTTTGGCACGTGTTTACCAATGATCACTATTATTTCCTCTGATACTCATTCGCGACTTCTTGATCTGGGAGACTGTTAATTTTTTTTAGTAATCTGTGGCAAATACATTTCTGCATGTTTTAAAACAATAAGATGGTTGAATTTTGTGTTTTCTATGGCCCCTCGGCTATTGGTTCTGTTCCCTCTGTCACTTTGACTTGCTTCAAGCAGAAAAAAGTGCATGGTGTGCAATAGAATTTGGCATGTGCCTCATTAACATGCAATTATTATCTATTCACCTGAAACTTACAGGAGGAAACGGACTGAAACACGCAATTTGCTTTGAAGTAAATTGCATCTGTAGGGAGGGAAAATTACAATTTGCTGATACAGATCCATTGTTAAATGAAAATTTAATCACACTGTTTCTTAATACTTTCCGCATTCTCTCTCATGTATCAAATTAGGCATGTTTTATTGTTCCAGATTCAGAGTCTACAGGGATTGAAACTGCTCAAATAGGATTTGTGGCAAGGGAATGGGATAAACTCCACAGGGATTGAAAAATTGTCCAAACTCATTTTACTTGGGATTGATAATGGTTATCATACAGTGGTCCTCTGTCCATTGGGATTGAGACTATTCAAATTCATTTTGATACGGATATGTGTTAGTCATCACAGGATGAACCTATGCCCATTGGGATTGCAACTATTCAAACTCATTTCACTTGTGACAGATCACAGCTGTCGGGCAAAAGGGAACTTCATTTACCTTCACTATTGGTCCAAGGTGAATCAAGTGCTGAAACTGATACTGTTGTGCTAAGGCCATGTTAACCCTTTGAGAGAAAAAAAAAGAAAAGTTGTGAATGCTGGAAATCTGAAGTAAAAATAGAAAATGCTGGAAATGCATAGCAGGTCTGTCAATACCTGAAAGAGAGAACAGCAGGCTAATATTTCAGATGTGATGGGTCATTAGAATTCTAGAACTTGGCCCTCTTTATATGAATCATTTTGTTTTCCTGCCTATTTTTGAGTTCTGCGAATGACATAAATAAGTACAGCTGGTGCAACTATTGAGAATGTATTACCAAATATAAAAACTCACTTCAAGCCATAAGAATGTTTCTCCATTAGCTGGTTTTCTCTTTTTTATTGTATCTTGCTGACTGTGGTTGTGGGAGATATAGATACATCATTTTTTGTTTTCAGAATTGTCTCAAAAATGTTGAAGAATTAATGCTTGACTTTGTTTTAAAGTTTTACTGATCCTAAAAATGGTTTTGCTGCAAGATTTTGTCTGCATTAATTTTCCATTAATACACAGGAGTAGAGGAGGGACAGGGTGTACAAGCAGTAGTTACTGGTTTGCACTGTGAATGGCCAGGCAATTCTTAAAAGAAAAATTACCAGAGCTGTATGTATAAATGGATGTTGGGAGCTGTAACGTGCTATCTTGTTGAGTCTCTTCAGCTGAGAGTGATAGCTCTGGGAACCCCTATAAACTCAACACAGACCTCTTGAGGCACAAGTCTCCAAGTGAACACAGCTGGAAGTATTTTGAACACAGAAAATTGTATTTATAATTTTAATACTTTTCTCAGAATTTTTGTTTTTTTTATGTCTTTGTTATTCTACAAACTTATTTCCAGTATTATGTTCCCAGCTTAGTGGAGAAGCCAAAGAGGCAAGTGAAAAGCCTTTCTGATAATACTTTGAGTATTGACATTGGTTGTCTTTTTTATTGGTGGCTTTTGTTCAGTGCTTATTCTGGACTGATTGTTTTAATGTTATTTTTTCATTAGAAGGTGTTTTCCTATGTGCCGTTTGTTCATTGCCACCTCTTCGGTCATGATTTGTGACTGTTTCAGGCATATAACATTTCAGGTGATCAGATTGAAGTGCAATGCAAAATTTACATACAAAAAAGTGCAACAATCATGTGACCCCTGAAGTGTGAGACAAAGCGGACACCACACACTAGATTTTTAAATATAGATCACTGGATGGATGTTTAGTTGCTTTCCTCCCATTTTGGAAAGTATTTTCTCCAGTGTTGAGGGACAGGGTAGAGAAATACACCCTTAATCTTAGTTCTCTCCTTATGCTGCTCTTGAATTGGTCATTAGTAGGTGTATAATAATAATACGGCTGATTTACATGGCCTCCATTTTCTTGTTTTTCCCAAAGTCCCAAGATGACTTTTTTTACACTTAGCTTTCAACTGCAGTCTATGACATAACAAATGCAAGATCTCAAGGCAGAGCTATATAATGGATTTATTGTGGGTTTTCATGTATCTTGAGTTGGGGTTCAATTAATCAGAACCCTTTTCTATGATTATTCATGTACTAATTGCGTTGATGTGTGCTCCTTATGATGTTTGTTTTGCTTCAAGCATTACAAACTCCCGTCTATTTCTTCACTTGAGTGTTCGCTCTTTTTCCTGGCTGCTTAATTAATCTCACTACTGGAGGAAGGTTCTTAACACTTACTGCACAGTGAGATCAATAAATGCTCTCAGTAATAGAAAAGGGTGTCATAGGGTAAATATTTATATGCTTAAATCTCTTCAGATCAATAGGAAAGAAATTGGTAGAAAAAAAACGTCATGATTGAGTCTTAATTGGAGACTGCTTGATGGGTACACAGGTCGAATGCCAGAGTGGTTAGTGAGTGACAGCCTCTAAAACAAAAATGAAACATGCACCCAGAAAGCTGTTTGTCATTTGGCTTGTCTCTACAAAATAGCACTTCAGGAGAATAGGAGAAATTGGTCAGGGTAGGTGACCTGTTTGCAGTTAAAATGTCTCTGTTGAGGGATCCAGGTAATGTACTTCATTGGAAACTGTTGTTCTACCTCTGGGATCTAGGTTTGAATCCAGGCAAATCATGGGGGACGATAGGCTTCTGGCTGTGATAACAGCCAATGGTCCTGAATGAAACAAGTTTGGCCATTCTCAATCCAGTTTATAATATGGTCCTCATTGACGTCAATGGACAGTAAAAATGGGTGAGATGTAAAACCGTCAGTTTCCTGCCAAGTGGATTAGGGTAACATTACCTCCGTGGATTCATCAATACAAAACAGCAGTTTAAACAAACTGAAAAGGATATAAAGGATATGTTTGGAGTTGCAAATGGCTCAGGGGACAGACTAGGTGATGTATTGCATTGAAACATTGGGATTGAATTTCCGCACAGGTTCTCCTGATCGTCCATTTATGTCGTCCCTCTGGGCTTTCGATGGTTCTTCTCCCAGAGTTACGAGGGACGATCGGGAGAACCCCTGCGGACGTTCAACCTCAATGTTTTTTTTGCATCTGCAACTTGAGTTTGATCCAGCCCAGTCACATGGGATGATGGTTAAGAGTGTGCGGAAGACTATAAAATAATCTTGGGGTTTAACTTTTGCGTTCACAGTTAATGATATTCAAACCCCTTGCATATAATGTAATACATCCTTACCCATAACTTAATTCCATATAATTTGTAGCTGGGTGTTATATTGTAGGAAGATCAAACTCTTTTGGATGAACATGTCTCTTTAAGGTGTCTTCTGATCCATCCTCCGGGTTTTTCCAAGTCTGAAAGCAACGGTTGTATTTTAGCAGTGTTTTCATTAGATGGTCTGTTCCTTTATCTGAGAATTATTGTCTGCTAAAATATGTGGGAGTGAAAATGATTAGATGGAGATATCAGAAAAATAACAAAACATAAAGCTATCTAAAAGGGATCTTATGTGATGCAAATAAAGCTTTATCCCATCTTATGTTTTCATCGTAACATAGGACTGTTAATTTACAGGTGTAGTGTAATACGTGAAATACGTGAAACACGTATTGCTGATATTTTTATCAGCAAAACTCTTCCTCATCCCCACCAGAAGCAGATGCTTTGCTGAAGCTGGTAAAAGAGAACCAGATCGACTTTTACACGGATTTGGTCCCCTTCAACCAGCTGCAGCTGTGCATTCATCACCCCACTAAATGTCACGGCCAACACAGTGAGAATTGACAGCCATACTGGAATAAACATCATGCCTGGATATTTGAAGGTGAGCGGAGAAGCTGGGTAGAATAAAACCCTGATGAAGCAGTTATCTTCCAGACTGAACCGATTCTTTATGACAAGAAGCTGTTAAATTCAGATGTGGTAAACCCAATCACAACGGAGATTTTAACCATGATGATCACTGTGTATAAGGGAAGCCATTGCACCAAGTTACAGTTTCCACTTGTATTGCTTGATGTGTTGTACTTACAAGCAGCTGCTTGTCTTTAAAACACTAAGTGCCCTTTATTAATTTAAACAACTGCATCGGTTTGGAATGAGCACCAAATTTATTTAGAAAGAAGCCGGGGGTTAAATTGGTGATTTCAATGATTGTTGCGTGCAGCCAGTGCTACCTGCACTTTTGAGTGGCTGCACGCACCAGCGAGGGGCCCCGCTATCAGGAGTGGCTAGCACCACTTAAAGGCAATTTGCACCTCTTAAAGGGGAGGGGCACTGTGTCTGCAGGAAGTGGTGGGAGTCAATTGTAAAGTGAATCTGTTCTGCAATATAGTGATGATGGGAACTCTGGAATTTTTAATGAGTAACAACTTGGCTGCTCAAAGTCTGCGGGACTCTTATATTTTCAGAACATAAAATATGGGTCTGAACAGTGATCAGAAATCGCACACGTATAACACAGATGCAGGTCTCGTCCTTATGTTTAAAAACTGTTGTTTCATTTTAAAATATTGAATAAAGATTGCTTAAAACTACATCACACATCCACCAATCTGTGCGCCAGACCCCACCAGTCTGCAGATCTGAGTTTGTACTGGGCCTGCGAGAGAGCATGCACCAAGGTTCTCTGATGACGCACTAGAGGCCTTGGTGCAAGAGGTGGACAGAAGGAGGGGCATTCTATATCTGCAAGGGGAGGGGCAAGTGGCCCTTGACACATATGCTCCCGAGGCAGTAGGGGATGAGGTCAACGCCAGGAGCATAGCACTGTGAATATGGATACAGTGCAGGAAGAAGTGCAGTGATTTGACACGAGTGGTCAAGGTGCGTGAGTTCAACTGTCAAGTGGCATCTCCTACCAACTGCACCACTAGCCGCACCCACTGCTCCACGTGCTACACCCCCCTCCCATCACCCACCTACCAACAAACTCTTTCAATCAGCACTCAACTCTTCCAATCAGATGCTTCCTCTCCCCCTCCCACATTACCACTGCTGCAAGCCGCACACAACCAACTCACAGGTCACACACACGGGCAGCTATTCAACCATGACAGCCACATCACCCAAACATCTTGCAGGACACTCACTGACACACTTCCCACTTTCTTGCAGGAGAAGGTGGTGCATAACAGAAGGCAGCAAGTGACAGTGGCTCCATGGAACATGAACCTGCTGTCCTCTCTCAGGATGACAGCTTTCCTGTCCCACCCCTGCCACTCTGCCAGTGCCCTTGCTGTTGCCTGTCAGCTAGACAGCCCACTCCCTGTAGATTGTTGAAACTTTATTATAATAACATAGGAACAGGAATAGATTATTTAGCCCTCCCGAGTCTGTTCCACCATTCAATGAGATCATGGCTGATCTGTAACCTAACTCCATATACCTGCCTTAACCCCATATCCCTTAATTCCTTTGGTTAACAAAAATCTATCAATCTCAGATTTAAAATTAGCAATTGAGCTAGCATTAGCTGCCATTTGTGGAAAAGAGTTCCAAACTTCTACTACCCTTCGCGTGTAGAAGTGTTTCCTAACTTCACTCCTGAAAGTTCAGGCTCTAATTTTTAGGCTATGTCCCCTAGTCCTAGTATTTAAGTATAGGAGACCTCCAAAAAAGAGGCACAAGTGCATCAGCAGCCAGAAGCAATAATCCAGCAACTAACCTGTAATTCCTACATGATCCCTTTAAATAGCAGTGGTGGGGGGATCCTCCATGCCGTTTAAGACCTGTTCAGCTGTACAAAGTTAAGACAATGCGTTGGCTGGAGTTCCAAAATAGCAGCGGTCCCTTTAAATCAGCATTGCACAATGATTCACATCATAATCTCCATACTCTACATGTTGCTAGCATTCGTTTGGTACCCACCTTTACCAATATGGTATCCTGCACACATCACGCCAGAAGTGTAAGCGCGCATCTCGGATACCATTTTCGGGGCTTAGGTGTCCGCGTAGCACCTACAGAACGGGCGCTACTTGGCCCAATTTAACCCCCATAGAATTTTGATCCGCTTCAAAAAAATTAAAATATCCCCTTTTGGTAAATGGTGCTGGGTGACCACATGGCTCATTTTGCCCATTCTGCACATGTGACTACTATGCTAATAGTTACATCCCCTACGTCTGTGTGTCCGCTGTTGCAGCGTAACAAGGAATGACTGCTTGGTGAGTCTTTAAACAACCCTAACATTCCGTTTTTATTTAATGCCTCGATTCCATGATGGTCTAGGTATTATTTATCCATAATGTCTGCTTCTCTCCCATGACATGGGGAATTTATTGTTATTGTCATACATTGACAATTATCTGTACTTTTCACTTTAGGGTGTTCTTCATATCCAAAGTCTGAATGTCAGTTTTATTTGTATAGATTGTTTATTTTATTTATTTATATATGTGTTATATATTTGTATTTCAATTTTATATATATACTTGATTGTATTTCTAGTCTGTATATCCAAATTTATATAAAGGGATATGTGCACATGTATTTGTGTACATGTGTGTAGAGTGTTTATGTGTACATCTATTCTATATACGTGTATATATAAGGAGTAATTTTACAAGTTCGCATTTCTGTGGGGAACCTTGTCTGCTGAGAGCCAATATTTCGCAGTCTACATCAGAATGTCCAATATACACAAGGTGGGCAAGGCTTCCTACCAGGATGGTGAAATTGGAATATTACCCCTATAGTGCCTATGCACATGTGTATTTGTGTATACATTGCCTGTATAAAAATGTTTGCTCATTCCATTTTAAAACTATTAGTTTAAGCAGGAACACAAGTTAATTTTTCTCCACGTACTCTTCAAGTTTGTCCAAAATGCACAAATATAAAGCCCCTTCTCAGAGAACAGCTGAGATCATTGTTGCTGTGTCTGTGTTGTAGAGTCTGTGGTCATCAATGAGGGTCTTTTGATCACTTGACAGGTAAAGTGCACCTGTGACTATTAGCCTGGTCCACTTGTGCTGGGACTTGAATACTGCTGACAGAATCCACAGTTTCTATTTTCTTGTAAGGTGATTAAATGGACCATTTGCCATCTGGGACTCCCTGACAAGCTGGTTTATTAGAAAAATATTCTGTCATAGCTTCAACTTTTTTAATGTGAGAAATTGCTACTTTGATTTATTGTGATTTTAAGTACAAGAAGTATTTGGAACATACTTGGTGTTAGCATCGCACATGAATAATACAATAACTTGCTATTAAAGTTACATTCACATATCAGGAATACAAAGCTCGATTTACAATGAAACATTGACAAACATTTCTGTCGCTTGTTTTTTTTGCCCACTGGAATGGATGATTTTCTGCAATCTGTCTTGCTCTCCTCTGCCAGAACTGCTCACTATTCCAGGATCATCCTGGAAGGAAAGATAACACCCAGCTTCTCTTCTCCACTTCAAATCATCATCTTAAACCCCTCTCCCCTGCCCCCTCCACCCTCAGCTCCAACGAAAAGTACGAGGAGTTCATGGACTTCTTTGTCACCAAGATTGAGACCATCCGTTCAGCTACCTCTGCCGCTTCCCTCCCTTCCCCCAAACTTTCCCTATGGTTCCCCCCTGCCCTCTCCCTGAACTTGATCTTTCTCTAGTTTCTCTCCTATCTCCCCTCATGCCCTCTCCGAGCTCATCTTGACCATGTGACCCACCTCCTGCTCCCTTGACCCTATTCCCACTAAACTGCTAAGCACCCAACTTCCCTTCCTGGCCCCCATATTAGCTGATATTGTTAACGGTTCCCTTTCCTCAGGTACTGTCCCTCTCCCCTTCAAATCTGCCATCATCACACCTCTCCTCAAAAAGCCACCCTTGACCCCTCTGTCCTTGCAAACAACCGCCCTTTCTCCAACTTCCCCTTTCTCTCCAAAGTCCTTGAATGTGTTGCATCCCAAATCTGTGCCCACCTTTCCCGCAATTCCATGTTTGAATCCCTCCACTCAGGTTTTCGGCACTGCCACAGTACCGAAACAGCCCTTATCAAAGTCACAAATGACATAATCACAGTCACATAGGATGGTAAACTATCCCTCCTCATCCTTCTCTACCCGTCTGCAGCCTTTGACTCGGTTGACCACACCATCCTCCACCAATGCCTCTCCTCTGTCATCCAGCTGGGTGGGACTGTGCTTGCCTGGTTCCATTCTTATCTATCCAGTCATAGCCAAAGAATCACCTGCAATGGCTTCACTTCCTGCTCCTGCACTGTTATCTCGAGTCCCCCAAGAATTTATCCTTGGCCTTCTCCTATTTCTCATCCACATGTTGCCCCTCAGCGACATCATCTGAAAACACGACATCAGATTCCACACATACGCTGACAACACCCAACTCTACCTCACAACCACCTCCCTCGTCCCCTCCACTGTCTCTCGTTTGACACATTGCTTGTCCGACATGAGCAAAAATTTCCTCCAACTAAATATTGGGAAGACCGATGCCATGGTCTTTGGTCCCCGCCGCAAACTCTGTTCCCTAGCCACCGACTCCATCCCTCTCCCTGGCCACTGTCTGAGGCTGAACCAGACCATTCACAACCTTGACATCCTATTTGACCCTGGGATGAGCTTCCAACCACATATCTGCTCCATCACCAAGACCGCCTACTTCCACTTCCATAACATTGCCCATCTCCACCACTGACTCAGCTCATCTGCTGCTGAAACCATCACCCATGCCTATGTTACCTCCAGACAGGACTATTCCAATGCTCTCCTGGCCGGCCTCCCATCTTCCACCCTCCATGAACTTGAGCTTATCCAAAACTCTGCTGCCCATATCCTAACTCTCACCAAGTCCCGTTCTCCCATCACCCCTGTGCTCGCTGGCCTACATGGCTCGCGGCCTGGGAACACCTCGATTTTTAAAATTATCATCCTTGTTTTCAAATCCCTCCACGGCCTCGCCCCTCCCTATCTTTGTAACCTCCTCCAGCCCTATACCCCTCTGAGATCTTTGCGCTCCTCCAATTCTTGCCCCTTGCGCAGCCCCGATTTTAATCTCTCCACCATTGGTGGCCGTGCATTCAGCTGCCTAGGCACTAAGCTCTGGAATTCCTTCCCTAAATTCTCCGCCTCTCTCCCTCTCTCTCCTCCTTTAAGATGCTCCTTAAAACCTATCTCTTTGACCAAGCTTTTGGTCACCTGTCCTAATATTTCCTTATGTGGCTCGGTATCAAATTTTGTTTGATAATCGCTCCTGTGAAGTGCCTTGGGACGTTTTACTACGTTAAAGGTGCTATATAAAAGTAAGTTGTTGTTGAACTGTTTCATTCTGGTTTTATTTTTAATTGTAGTTTAATTGAGGCTAGCAATTGTGCACCAAATACAGAAGTTTCTATCTCATATGTCCTATAAATTGGTATAAATGTGTAATCTGAATAAAAATAAGGCACTTATATCAGCAGTTTGAGCTAAAATTGATTAGTTTTGACAGTAAATATAATGTGCCTGCACAGAAAACAAATTTCCAACTTCAATTTCTAGTCATTTCACGTAATTATTCTTCGAGCAGATAGTTATTAAATAAAGTAAATGATAATATGTTCTTCTATAATTTTCCTTTCAAAAGGCAAATTAAAACGTTAGGTGACAATACATTTTGAACTCAGAGCTTTATGGATGAAATCTCAATATGCAGACTGCGTCAGGCGTGAGTTGTTTTGCCTGCGAGTGCTATCATTGTGATAAAAAAAGTCACATTTCCCTAGAGACACCAGCTTCTGAGCAAAGAAAAAAATACAACATCAGCATTGTCACAAATCACATCATTAGAGTTATGATTAATGGTTCTTTAAGCCCCATCGGAGGAGACAGTGGAAATGACTTTGCTTTGGCTGCTCATTAAAGAGGCTGTATCTTCTGCAGTTTGTCGCTTCAAAGCAGAAACTCCTGTTTACACAACATTCCAAGGTCGTGACGTTGATGATGTCACCTCACCGCCAATACCGCCATTCAAGCTATAGGTTGTAAAATGAAAAATAGCATTAGTAGTAAATCTACTGGGATTTTTATAATCATGTTTTAAGAGCTTCAGGAGTGAAATCTTGAAACATTTTTTTTTAAAACTACTGCATTAAGCGTTGAGTGAAATCACAGAGCTGCATTACTATGGAGGTTATGGTAAGCTGTTACTACCCACTTCATCTTTCCTATTAAAATAATGCAGCCACATCAAATTAGTGGTTAACTGTTCTTCCACATATGCCCTAGATCAGGAATGGCATAAAACATAGTGGTTACCTGTTCTTCCAACATATGCCCTAGATCAGGAATGGCACAAAATGTGTCTTCAAAGAGCAATATATTAGAACACATTTCTTCCACTTATAGACTCCTTACTTTCAAGTTTAATATAAGAGAAATGAAGTTCTCTTCTCCCTGGTGAGATAGTAGGTGCCACTGTGAGTGTCAATCCAATTTCAGGTAGACACAAATTCACAGTGTAAAACTGCCCTTGAATTCATCACTGGCATAATATTTCTCAAAGAGATTGTGTGGGATCACAGTGCAAAACAATATTAACTCTCCCAATAGCGAAAGGGTGCTCTTTGAAACTGGTGTTAAAGCACAGTGTTACAGCTAAACAGTAAGAGATTAGCACTGCGTTTGACCCATGCTCTACCCGATTTAATTAGGTATTGTCTCTAGGTACATTGTGGAAGCAATTTATGCCGCAGTCATACTGCAGTTACTGATTTTGACACCGGTATCTGCTCTGAGAGTTGTGCAAGCTAGCAACACAAAATTATACTGCCCCACTCTCACTTTTATCTGCACAGGCAAAGCAGGGCTTTATAATCTACTATTTACAACATGTTTTTGAAGGAGAGGAAAATGTTTCCATTTGGGATTGTTTCAGCAGGTTGATCGATGTATCCTATGTCATTGATATATAATGTTCATTCGAGAGGATTATGGATTGTGAAATAAACACTAAACACTACAGGCTTATAAAGAAATAATATGCAATTATTTACTGGGGAACTCTAAAACCTATATCCATTATAACACAGAAACTCCTCACTGCAACACTTTATGGCATTCTGAGGTCTCTGATGTAGCACATACTTTTCAAGGCACCATGATTAATAAAGATCAAAAATCCCCTCTCAAGAACATGCTCTGCGTCATGATGTGGTATTGTATAACTTCAAAAGGCAGCATTAAGGTTGGAGAAGTAGTATGCAAATTTTCTGACCCAGAAAATGAAGATAATTTTTAATACAATTGTTAAAAACAGTCAACTTCAGATAATTCTGTAACTTATCCACACAATTCAGATTCATGCATAGAATTTCAGTGAAGCTAGTCTCTTCGCATTCACTCCAATAGTATGGACTTTCTAATTCAAGCATAACACATCATCGAAATCCTGATGTGAGCATCGAGTGCTCTGCACACTATCCTCAACCCTCTGTCATATATCCTCCAGAAAGAGTTGCACACTTTAGGAGTCTAATCACCTTTGTGTAAAATCTATTATTGTTAAGGATATGTTTTGAAAGAATTGCGACATGATTAAGTGGCCTATGGTACAAAGATTTGCAAATTGGCTATTTTTGTCTGCACTTTGCACTTTACAGAAATCCTGATTGATGCTCAAAATGTCCTGGGGAAATAGTTCCGCATTTATCAGGATTCCACTCTTATTAAATGGAAATGGAGAAATTCATGGAACTAAATACATTTTCCAATTAATATTTTGTTCTATTTATATTTTTGATGGTGAGAAAGACAACCTTCATTCTCTGGTTTGAAATTAAAATGACCGTTTCATTTTTATTTGTGAGAAAAGGTCACACAAAACGAGATGGCAAGAAACAATAAATGGTCCTTCAGTGTGAGTCATCTTTTATTTCACTCACAAGAAAGAAATGGATGACTCGGATGTGGAATAAAAGGAAACGGCATCATACTGTTCAGCTGCATGTTAACCCTTTCAATGTCATTTGCAGCTTTGTGAGGACATGTTGTTTTCTTACACTATAATAATTTGATAGAAATTTCCATTGCTGAAGATCACAAAGAAGAAATAGTAAAATAGATCAGACCTTAGAACATTTCAGAATTGATAAAAATTCTCTAAATAATCCTTAAAATCTGTAACTTGTTATAGTTAATTACTGGCAGCTGGATAACAATTTGCAATGAAATATTGCTTCTGGACCAGAATTTTTATACACTGCACATAAATAACAGGCAATCAGCAAATCTTAGTTCCAAAATCCTTTTAATAACTGATTCAGTTCTACACTCAAAACAAAACTGGGGAAACACTTCCACAAAACATGTTTGACAAAATGCATTAGACTCTAAAATGTGCTGCTGTTTCTGGGTAAAATTTGACAATGGGTTGATTATTTAATGGATTCAGCATTAAAACTGTAGAATGAAGCAATGGATTTGTATATGAATTTTTCTCTTTCCAATTCTGGACTCCATATTACAAAAAAGACATAGAGGCACGGGAGAAGGTGCAGAAAAGATGCCAGAACTGAGAGGTTATAACTATCAGGAAAGACTGCACATTCTGGAGCTCTTTTCTCTAGAAAAGAGAAGGCTGAGGGGTGACCTAAGTGAGGTCTTTAAAATTATGAAGGGGTTTGATAGGGTAAATGTAGAGAAGATGCTTCCCTTTGTGGGGGAGTACAAAACTGGGGGTCATAAATATGAGATAGTCACTAATAAATCCAATAAGGAATTCAGGAGAAACTTCTTTACCCAGAGAGTGGTTAGAATGTGGATAGCATGGATGCATTTAAGGGGAAGCTAGATAAGTACATGAGGGAAAAAGTTATAGAAGGATATGCTGAAGTCTATTACTATCCTCCTCATTGTTTACTACATTTCTGAGTTTCGTGTCATCTGCAAACTTTGAAATTTTGCCCTGTATACCCAAGTTCAGGTCATTAATATATATCAAAAAGAGCAGTGATCCTAATACTGACCCCTTGGGAACACCATTGTATACCTTCCTCCAGTCTGAGAAACAACTGTTCACCACCACTCTCTGCTTTCTGCCCCTTAGTCAATTTCCTATCCATGTTGCCACTGTGTCCTTAATCCCATGGGCTTCAATTTTGCTAACAAGTCTATTTGTGTTACTTTATCAAACACCTTTTGAAAGTTCATATACACAACATCAACCGCACCACCCTCATCAACCCTCTCTGTTACTTCAACAAAGAACTCAATCAAGTTAGTCAAACACGATTTCCCTTTAATAAATCTGTGCTGGCTTTCATTTATTAACCCATACTTTTCATTGTACCAGAACCGTAACAGTACAGAATTGTTCAGCACTACAATGTTAACAACATCTTGTATTAATATAGTTCCATTTATGGACAAAAGCTCCCAAGGAACTTCACAGAAGGGTGTCAGAAAAATGGACTCTCAGGAAGATTTAGGACAGGTGACTGAAAGCTTGGTTAAAGAAATGGGCTTTGACAAGGTTTTTAAAAGAGAAAGAGGTGGAGAGGCAAAGAGGTTTAGGGAGAGAATTCCAGAAAGTAGGACCTAGGTGGCTGAAGGCTCTGCCACAAATATTGAGGCAAAGAGTGGAGTCATGTAAAAAAAAAATCACTGGAATAGATATTCAGTTGAGGGATATAGGATTGGAGGAGATTGCTTAGATAGGGTGGAGTGAGCCCATGGAGGGATTTAAAGATGAGGGCAACGATTTTAAGTTTAATGCGTTGAGAAACGGAAAACCAATGTTGGTTAGCAAATGTGATGGGCAAGTGGGACTGAGTGTGCAATAGGATATATGCGGCAGAGTTTTAGACAATTTGGAATTTAAGGCGGGTGAAGAATGGGGCCAGCAAGGAAGGCATTCAAGTAATAAGAGTCTGAAGGCAACAAATATGGGTTTCAGTGGCAGATGGGCTAAAGTGGAGGCAGAGCTGGGCAATGTTGCTGAGGTGAAAGTAAATAATCTTGGTGATAGAAAGGATATGGGGTTTAAAGCTTAGCTCAGTGTTGAACGGCATGTGAATGGTCTCGATCACCCATAGATCACCTTGAAACAATGGCCAGGAGGGGGGAGGAATCAGTAGCAAGGCAGCGGAGTTGGTCGAGGAGTCAAAGATGATGGCTTTGGTCTTCCCAGTGTCAAGCTGGATGGAGTTATGATTCATCCAAGACTGGATGTTGAACAAACAGTCTGAAAGAACAAAAGCAGTCAAGTAGTTGAGAAAGGTAGTGGAGAGATAGAGCTGGATGCAAAATAATTTACATTTTTAGAATGAATAGACATGCCCAATCTCAAGAGATGCTACTGAAATAATTTTCCCTGTACTGTGTTGTGAAAACTTTCACTGCTAATATGTGATGCCTCTCGAGACATAAGATGTGATTTGCTTCTCACTATTAAACAATTACTAACCTGTTCTCGAAATAGATGAAATCGAGTTGATAATAAGCCTTATCAAATAGACAGCAAGAAGAAACCCCACAAAGAATAATTTTGAAACTATCTACAATTTTTAATTTACAAATAGCAGAAGAGTTGACTCTTAAGGATTCAAACAAATATAGCACATTATGGGTAGAGTCATAGAGTTATACAGCACGGATAGAGGCCCTTCGGCCCATCGTGTCCGCGCCGGCCATCAAGCCCTGTCTACTCTAATCCCATATTCCAGCATTTGGTCCGTAGCCTTGTATGCTATGGCATTTCAAGTGCTCATCCAAATGCTTCTTGAATGTTGTGAGGGTTCCTGCCTGCACAACCCTTTCAGGCAGTGAGTTCCAGACTCCAACCACCCTCTGGGTGAAAAAGTTCTTTCTCAAATCCCCTCTAAACCTCCCGCCTTTTACCTTGAATCTATGTCCCCTTGTTATAGAAACCTCAACAAAGGGAAAAAGCTCCTTAGTATCCATCCTATCTGTGCCCCTCATAATTTTGTACACCTCAATCATGTCCCCCCTCAGCCTCCTCTGCTCCAAGGAAAACAAACCCAATCTTCCCAGTCTCTCTTCATAGCTGAAGCGCTCCAGCCCTGGTAACATCCTGGTGAATCTCCTCTGCACCCTCTCCAAAGCGATCACATCCTTCCTGTAGTGTGGCGACCAGAACTGCACACAGTACTCCAGCTGTGGCCTAACCAGTGTTTTATACAGCTCCATCATAACCTCCTTGCTCTTATATTCTATGCCTCGGCTAATAAAGGCAAGTATCCCATATGCCTTCTTTACCACCTTATCTACCTGTTCCGCCGCCTTCAGGGATCTGTGAACTTGCACACCAAGATCCCTCTGACCCTCTGTCTTGCCTAGGGTCCTCCCATTCATTGTGTATTCCCTTGCCTTGTTAGTCCCTCCAAAGTGCATCACCTCGCACTTTTCCGGGTTAAATTCCATTTGCCACTGTTCCGCCCATCTGACCAACCCATCTATATCGTCCTGCAGACTGAGGCTATCCTCCTCGCTATTTACCACCCTACCAATTTTTGTATCATCAGCGAACTTACTGATCATACCTTTTACATTCATATCCAAGTTATTAATGTAGACCACAAACAGCAAGGTACTTTGAGTTTCCCACATTTTCATCCGAGCACCCAGAATGAAAAGGATGGAATGTGAGTGCACTGCACATCAGTACCAGCAGTATCGAAGGTTTGCAGATTTCAGCTCGCTTGGCGCATGGTAAACAGATTATTGCAGACGCATTCTAATTGGTTCTTCAGTTGAGTGTTAGTTTTATCACATTCCATTTTGCAGAAATTGCACAGAGTAAAATAATGCTTTCCTGTTAAGTGTGTTAAAAAAAGAACATGTTAACTCTCATTCAAAGCATTCTCAATGAGTTATTTAATGCTCTTAGGTTCTGTGCTGAGCTCCAATATGATATTATCGCTCGATTGATTTCAGAACTAAAAATGTACAAACATTTGTTTAAGCAATAGCATCAGTCCGCACTGCACAAGTGATGGTAGGCTAGAAGATTAAACGGTGAGATGTAGGTCTAGACCTTAAGTCTGTCAGTTTATCCATATTTTAGCATAAACAAGTATGGTATTGTTATTTGTTCATATCATCAAAATATTAAGCAAATGACTCTCGGTGAGGAAGCCAAACATGTTTTTACATTTCAAATAATGGTAGTTTCATCATGGATTAGGAAGAGTCATAGTGATAGCATATGCAAAATATCCTTAAATCATATTGAGATACCCTCAATCAAAAGTGAATTGTTGGGAAAAAAAACAAACAGAAGATGGGGTTTTCGTAAGTATGATTTAAATCACTTCATGCCCTACAACCCTCCAAAAACTTTGCATTCCTTCAACTCTGGCCTCTTGTGAATCCCTCACTCCCATCACTCCACCATTTGTGGTCATGCCTTCAGCCATCTAGGCCCTAAGCTCTGGAATTCCCTCTCTAAACTTCTATGCCTCCCTCTCCTTCTTTAAGAACCTCCTTAAAACCCACCTCTGACCAATCTTTTAGTCACCTCCTCCTAATGTCGCTTCCTTTGGCTCAGTGTTGTTTTTTGTTTGATTACGCTTCTGTGAAGCACCTTAGAATGTTTTTCTACGTTAAAGGCACTATATAAATGCAAGTTTTTGTTGTTGACTGTTTCTTTGGAAAAAATTAATAAATCAGCATTTCATGGCTCATTATTTATTATCCTCCATTTATATTATAACTGGAAAAGAATAATGAGAACAACATGTGGGACACAGGATAATATTAAATGTTACCTAATCTAATTTGCTAAAATTAAAGCTCATGTAATTGAAGGCAAATTATTGACCTGGTTAGGAGATTGGTTAGGCGGTGGAAGATAAAGAGTAGAGATAATGGCTATATACTCGAATTGGAAGGAAGTGACTAGTGGTGTCCCTTAAGGATTTGTGCTGGGGCCTCAACTGTTTACTATATTTATTAATGACTTAGATAACACAATAGAGAGCCATATATCCAAGTTTGCCAATGACACAAAGGTTGGTGGCATAGTAAGTAATGTAGACGGGAGCATAAAATTACAAAGAGACATTGATAGATTAACTGAGTGGGCAAAACTGTGGCAGATGGATTTCGACGCAGATAAGTGAGGTCATCCATTTTGGATCAAAAAAGGATAGATCTGAATATTTTTTGAATCGTGAAATGCTAGGAATAGTGGCAGTCCAATGAGATTTAGGGGTCCATGTACACAAGATCACTAAAATGTAGTAGTCAGGTACAAAAAATAATCAAAAATGCTCATGGAATGTTCACCTTTATAACTAGACGGCGAGAATATAAAGGGGAGGAAGTTTTGCTACAGCTATACAAGGCCCTGGTTAGACCATATCTGGAGTACTGAGTACAGTTTTGGCCACTTCACCTCAAAGGATATATTGGCCTTGGAAGGAGTGCAGTGCAGATCCACCAGAATATTACCAAGGTTCCAAGGGTTAGATTATAAAGGGAGATTATGTAAACTAGTCTTGTATTTCCAGGAATATAGAAGGTTAAGGGATGATTTGATTGAGGTTTTTAGGATTTTGAAAGGAATTGATCGGGTAAAAAGAGAGAAACCTTTTCTGCTGGTGGGGGAGTCTAGGACAAGGGAACATAACCTTAAAATCAGAGCCAGGCCATTCAGGAGAGAAGTTAGGAAACACTTCTTCATGCAAAGGGTAGTAGAAGTGTGGAACTCTCCCACAAAAAGCAGTAGATGCTAGCTCAATTAATAATTTTAAATCTGAGATCGATAGATTTTTGGTAGGCAAGGGTATTAAGGGATACGGAGCCAAGTCGGGTGGATGGATTAGGATACAGATCCGCCATGATCTCATTGAATGATGGAACAAGCTCAAGGGGCTGAATGGCCTACTCCTGTCCCTATGTTCCTAATTAGATAGGACTGAGTATCTCTTTGTACACACCGGTACTTTGCTGCAATCACAAGGCTGACTGCTGCTGACCCTAATATGCAAATTAAACCATTAGACTGATTTATTACTGATTAACCTCAGGCTGACATTGACAGATTGGTGCTCATTTCTTAGAACTTGCTGTACCACAAAATTCATCAATAAAGTGAGTTTTAATCCAGCAGAACTGCACTTCAAATTTTAGTTTGTTTCTTTTTCTGTTTTTTTATCGTAAACGACTGTTTAACAGTTGGCAATAACATTCAGCACTTTTGTCAGCTCAAGGGGTTGAGGACAACAACTTTCTGCCACCGATACTGTAATTCCCTCTGCCTTGAGTTTCTGATCTCAACTGGATTACTGGAGGGAGCTAGCAAATGGAGATAAGGCAGTTCCTGCAAAATAGGGCAGCTCAAGAGTAATAATGGCAGAGTCAACTGCCCATTTTGTAGGTCAGAGACTGGAGTGTGTCACAAGAGTACTGGAAGACAGGGATAAAGTGTTTTTCTCAATTGTCCCTTAACTTGCTGAGAAAGTAGGAATAAGGTCATCCTCTTAACACACTTTAAATATCTCAGTAAAATCAGTGCCAAATTCCAGTTTTCAAGCTGAATCCATATTGAGTACACCACAAAATTCATCACATTCTGGTCCTGTTGCTTGTCCGTGCCCTTGTGGCCCTGGAGAAGGAGCACGTGGTATCCATCAGTATGCTTGAGGCCTGCCGCGACCAGTGGGCACCACAGGTACTGGAGTGCATAATGGACACTAGGAATAATATTATTATTTAATTTTACAAGTTTCCCTTTTTATGGTTTAGTTCCTTATTAGTTGAGCCCCTCTAAAAAGGGGGCACTTTTGTTTGTTTTTTGTTTGATGACACTGGGGCAGCCCAGTGTCTCTTTATGGGTTTTTTGGAAATGGCATTCTGGTCCTGTCATTGTGTACAGATCTGTTTACAAAGCTGGTAAATCACCCTGTAAAATGTTTTATTAGGAGAGCATGTTCCTTTCACATTGTGAGTTCCACTGTTGGAAGAAAATAATTTAAACATTCTCTTTGCTATTACTCCATTGAATGCAACCCCAGTTCACTTTTGGTGGTGGGTTCTGATTAAGGGTTGGACACTCAAAACATCAGTAACCTGTCTTTTCTCTTCACAGATGGTGGCATGTTGTATATTTCTCGCATTTTCTGTATTTATTTCATATTTCCAGCATCAGCAGCTTTTTTTTATATATGACTTCACTTTGCTGCTTCTACGAGTTGGATCTCAGTTGCTCCTTTTGATTTCCCCATACCTGCACTGTTTAAAAAAAAAAGTATTTATTGTTTTCAAGGTTAAAAGTTACTGGAAGAACTGACTCTATAAATGACTTCCATGTTGGTGTAAAATGCTGTGAGATGTAAGCACCATAAAAATGCCCTCTCCTGGGGAACATGATTCATTCGATCCCTGTTGTAACTGTCCTGTATTGAATAAATCAGAGATATTGGGAAGAAAAAGTTAATTCTGCAGGGCTGAGTGATATTTACGATGCCCAGTAGAGTGTCAATTCACACAAGTGAAAATAAAACTGATAATATATACACATGTGAATAATCACTTAACAGATGGCAGTTGCCTACAGCATTCTAGAATTAATTTAACAACCTCTGTAAGATCCAAAGATCATTTAGGCCTACAGAACAATATCTCTGGAGAAAGGGAGTTCCAGATATATGCTCACTCTATGTAAGACCATTGTAACTACTCTGGTATAATAACTCCCAGTGGCTAGTAAGATTTTCTCAATTTATGCAGGTGGAACAGGTCTTAGTTTTACTTTAAAAGGTGTCTGGCCTATTAACCAGTCCCGTACATTGTGCATAGAAATGCAGGCTGATATTTAGTTTACACTGTTTATATCAATTATTTTGTCACTAATGTAAACCTCCGAAAATAAACAGGTTATAAATGGACTGTGGATCACATGGCTGCAATCATGTGATTAAATGAGAATGCTTACCTGCCATTTTCCATAAGTTGGTAGGATGCAGATTTGCAATTGTGAATGCATACTGAGTGAATTCTCAATCTTAGTCAGTCCATTGGGGGATGATGCTACCAACCTATACTCGGAGTGAGCACCAAGCAATATTGGCAGCAGCTGATGTTAAAGATGCCTTCCTGTCCACTCAGCCAATTTATGGTTCATGGCACAAGCTATTCTAAGGAGGTCAAAGGGGAGAAAATATAATTTACCAGAAAAAGATTAATAGTATTGTGAGAAATATCAAATGAAATGAACAAAGTTATTGAGATGATCCCAATGGGAAAAAGAACCATGGGCTCGAATTTAGCAGGCCTGCGGGTGGTCCTCCGGGAGCGTGGAAAACGCGGACGGCTAATCGTGTGCGTCCTCCACGCGATCGCGGGATAATTGACCTGATTAAGCCCTGCTTCCGGGTTCTCCGCTCCCCAGCTGCGTGCCGGCCGGCTGCGCATGCGCAGTACCGTCGACGCGATGTAGGAGCTCCACTTAAAGGGGCAGTCTCCCATAGCCCCTCCTGCTGCAAGCAAGCGGTTTGAGACGATGGCTCAGCAAAGGGGAAAGGCTGCACCCCGTTTTTCAGACCTGGCACTGCAGCTGATGCTGGAGGGCGTGAGGAGGAGGAGGGAAACGCTCTTCCCAGAAGATGGACGCAAGTTCCCTGCCGCCGCCACCAGGAAGGCATGGGCAGAGGTGGCGGCGGAGGTGAGCAGCAGGGGCAACACCCCAAGGACTTGGGAGCAGTGCCGCAAGCGCTTCAATGACCTGACTAGGTCTGGCAAGGTGAGTACACCAACGCACCCTCCCACATCCCGTCCCCACCATCACGCCAAACAGATCACAACCCCTCCTGCACAGCCACCACTGCGCTCCATCAGCAATCCTCACAGCCACTCATTCACCATCCTCGCCGTGCACGCAAGTACCCACCGTCCCTGACCCCACCCGAACACTACCACACACCCCAATCCCCATGCAATGGGATGGGCACGTGGCCCACGCATCCTCCCATCCATCCGCGCCACGCTCAACCCAACCACACCGATGCTCGATGCGTCTCACGATGCAATACGCACCCACTCACACATCTGTGTTTTGCCTTCACAGGAGAAGAGAAGCAAGAATAGGGAAAGGGCACGCACCGGAGGTGGCCCGCCGCAAGTGGTGGAGCTGACCGACGCCGAGGTGGAGGCGCTTGACCTCGCCCGCACGCGACATTGCCTGTCGGTGGCCGATGGCGAGTGTGTCGCTGCCGAAACGGCCGGTAAGGGAAAGCTGACACTCAACACCCATGATCGCGAGTTACCGTATCATCACCTGCCATCAGGCGCACTGTCAAGTTGGTCCACATGCCTCAAAGTGCCCTCTGTTCTCTTGCAGGTCCGTCTTTGTGTGAAGCGATCGTGGAGGGCGATTCCTCAGAGGACATGGCGGTCTCTGAGGGTGCATCGTCACATCAGAGCCAACCATCCACCAGCGCAGAGACACGCACCTCGGTGGGTCCCCCTCGCCAACTAGTTGGGGTAGCACTTGGTGAGTCACCGCGCACGAGTGAGCATGAGCAGACCCTGGTGGCAGGGGCAGCCGCGGAGGGTCCGCGACGGAGGGAGCACTCATCTCCAGGCTCTGCTCAGCCGGATCCAGATGCTGAACCCAGGGGGCCACCAGTGAAAAGGAGAGTCGTCGAGGGGCACCAGCTAATTGCTGAGGTACTGGGAGAGGTGCCGCGCGCATTGTCCACAATAGCGCAGGCGATGGAGGAGTCCAACTCCTGCATGTGGGCATTGGTGGCGCAGGCACAGGAGGCTACCGGCGACACAGTGTCGCGGGTCGGTGCGGGACTGTCTGCGGTGGAGGACAGGCTGGCCTCCCTCGAGCGTCACGCACAGCTCCAGATCGAGTCCATGCAGGCCCTGACAACGTCTGTACGGATTCAGGGTGAGCAACATTCCGACGCCATCAACAGGCTGAGGGATACACTAGGGGTGGCCTTGCAAGGCCTCACACATGCCATCCAAACTGCCGTCCAGCAGGGTGGAAGGGGTGATGTGGGCCGAGGCCAAGAGAGGGATGATGGTGACCGGGGACATGGAAGCGGGGACGCTTCTCAAGGCGCCCCCACGTCCCACCCGTCGCCCACCTCTCAACCAGTACCCGCAATGGTGCCTCCTCTCCAGGTGGCCGAGTCTGCCCCTGCCCCGGTGCAGGAGGAGCAGTCTGTGGAGGTGCCGTCACGGGCACCGAAACCCAGGGGCCGTCCGCCAAAAGCATCTACCCGGTCAAGGCAAGAACACGAGCAACCTGCCACTACCTCTGCTGGAGCCACAGGGGTAGCACCACGTAGGGGTTCCCGGAAAAGAATTGCAAAGGCCTCATAATCACAAAGGCAATACACCAGGGTGTTTATTAATTTGTCCTTTTTTTTTTATATAATGTCACATTCGAGATATTAAATACTCTATTCTCACCACTCCTGCCACCTCTCGTCCATTCTTCCGCGGCTTGCGCAATAGGTGCGTTCCGTGGAGGCCATCATGACGGCGAACACCTGCTGCCACCCATTGGGCACACTGCTGTGGGTGCAGGATTACTGGCAGCACTCTTCAGTGGAGGGGGCTGGTATGGCCGCTCGCATGTGCAGGTGAGGAGATGCGAGCGCCTCGCAGTGTCTGACTCTAGGAGAACCGTTGACGTATGAGTGCCTCCCTGGCCCGGCGACCATCCCGGTGAGTCGCGGCTCGGCGCATGGGTCGTCCAACATCCTCTGGCGCGTCCTCCTCCTCCGCCTCCTCCTCCTCCTCCTCCTCGCCCTCGCCTTCCTCAATGTGGGTGGCGGGTGTGGATGGGGCCTCCTCCAGCGGCACCCCCCTCTGTTGGG
This sequence comes from Heptranchias perlo, assembly GCF_035084215.1. NCBI lineage: Eukaryota > Metazoa > Chordata > Chondrichthyes > Hexanchiformes > Hexanchidae > Heptranchias > Heptranchias perlo. The sequence continues at coordinate 24,392,667 of NC_090350.1, forward strand.
CCATGTTGTGCAGGGCACAGCAGACAACTATGATTCATCCCACTCTGAATGGTGTGTATTGCAGCGCTCCCCCAGAACGATCAAGGCACCTGAAGCGCATCTTGAGAAGCCCTATGGTCTGCTCAATTGTAGACCTGGTAGCAGTGTGGCTGTCATTGTACCGACGCTCCGGCTCGGTGATGGGGTTCCTCAGAGGTGTCATGAGCCACGTGTGTAGGGGATACCCCTTGTCGCCGAGGAGCCAGCCGTTGCCGGCGTTGGGTGCCTGCAGGATGGGCGGGACGGCGGACTCCCTGAGGACGAAGGCATCGTGGCAGCTGCCGGGGTATCTGGCGCACACGTGTAGGAATCTCTGGCGGTGGTCACAGATGAGCTGGGCGTTCATGGAGTGATACCCCTTCCTGTTGATGAACAGCCCTGGCTCATGCGGAGGTGCCCGTATTGCGATGTGGGTGCAGTCGATTACACCCTGCACCCGTGGGAAGCCGGCCATGGCATGGAATCCAACCGCCCTCTCCATCTGGCGGCGCTCGTCCATGGCGAAGTTGATGTAGTGCGAGGCCCTGCGGAACAACCCATCGGTGACCTGCCTTATGCACTTGTGTGCAGAGGACTGACAGACCCCGGTGATGTCCCCGGTGGCACCCTGGAAGGAACCGGATGCGAAGAAGTTGAGGGCAGTGGTGACTTTGACGGCGACAGGTAGGAAGATGCTGCTTGGTCCATCAGGGAGCAGCTCGTCGTTAAGGAGGCTGCAGATGTCGGCGACTACCTGGCGATTGACTCTGAGCCGACGTATGCACTGCTCCTCGGAGAGGTCCATGAAGCTGAGCCTCGCTCTGTACACCCTGTGCGGAGGGTAGTGCCTCCTGCGACGCATCTCTCTCTGCGGTTGCCCTCCCTCCTGCTGTGCAGGTGGGTGTGCCGCAGCACCGTGTTGGGGAGCCCCACGTCTCCGAGGCGGACGGCGTGGACTGCGAGGCTGCTGGGGCTGGTCATCCTGTTCGTCCTCCGACGATGTCAACGCACCACCCATCTGGCAGGTGTTGGTGTGAGGGGTTGTGCAGGGTAGGTGGGTGGGTCCTCGGACTGGGGCTGCGGTTTCGTGTCGGTCTGTCCTCTGGCTTGGCGGGGGGTGGTGGAGGGCAGGGGTTGCCCTATGTGACGCGGTGGCCTCCTGCGTGGGTGAGGGCTCTCCCCCGTGGAGCGCACCTTGGCACCTGCCACAGGCTGCTGGCTGCAACACGCCTGGTTGGAAAGGGACTGTTTCCCCCAGTGTGTGAAACTCACTGCCTTGAACCTAAAATCCCACACTTCCTCTTTTGACAGCTGCTTTAGCTCATTAACTGACCACAACAAGCAAGGTAAGTACACTCAAGTGGAACCCCGCTGGCTTTAATTGACTGCGGGATTCCCACCAGCGGGGCTTGCGCGCGCAGCCCCGCACGTCAGCGCGGTACCCGGAAGTGGCCGGGATTTCGTCGCGATCCGGTCACGTGACCGGATATCGGGATTTTCGGGGCCGCCCCGCTGGGAACCCGCCGGAAACACGATCCCAAAATCGAGCCCCATTTGAATGTTTATTACAGTTGATTGATTCTCTTCCTGGATGTTTGTTAGCTCTCATTGCTTTTCTTAAAACAAAATTTTATGAGATTTTCAATAAGTAATACAACTTTCATAGAGTACAAAATATAATTGTAAAATTTATTACACCCATCCATACCTGTAAACTCCTTTTAATCCTGCCCCTGCACCAGCCTAGTCTGTTTCACATCTATTCCATCATTTCCTCATATTCTTTTTCAACTTCTTTAAGTATTTCTACCATAAACCATTGCCTAAACTTTTTTTATATCTAATCAGAAGCTTCTATGAACCCAACTCTTTTTCACCCTACTCCTGTTATCTCTAAGTTGTGAGGTGCTTCCTGTATTATGACTCTTAAACTGCCTCCCGCACCCACTCACAAGTACCATTGTAAATATTTATATGTCCTTTGTATGTCATTCATATTTAGCAATGTGCTTCATCACTGCTGTACATAGGGAAGGGTAAAAATATGGATTTTTCTGGAGAGCAGTTTTTAATTCCTTCTGTCAGCTGAATTGCTAACATGAATGGTCTGTTTTCTCCTTTATCTGTATGTGTTCCTTCCAGCCATAATTTCAAAAGCACCTATGTGCATCAAAAGCCACTTCCTTACCCAGCACTAATTCCAATTCACCCAGTACCTCTTCCCAAAGATTTCCCTAAGTGGTCTAGACAAATACACAGCATGTAGACATTATTGGTTCTCACATTGCTCTTCCCCCACTGGTCTTGCTTACATTAGTTGATTTTAGACAGATTATACCATGCGGACTCTCATCAATTATGTAGTTTTTAGATTTCTGAATGTTCGGACATATATTATGAATTTTTTATTCCATTACTCAAGTGAAGGCAACTTCTGTTAGGTTCTCATTGTGTTCAGAGATGGATTCTTCCTCACGTCTCCAGTATTGGGTGACACAAGCTGCTGTGAGGTACTCATTTGAAGCTGGGCTCTGCCACCTCCTTCACTTGGGAATCTAGAGAAATAGAAGAATATATTTTACAGTGCTTGCAGTAAGATACCCCTTGAAACATAGCTTCACATGACAAGAGACTGCAGTGTGTGAGGCTGAAATGCTGCAACGTATAGTTATTTGTGATGGAATGAATGAGTAAATAGGGAGCTACTGAATAAAAAGCAAAGGATATTCGCTCTCACTTTTCAGGATTTTTACCTATTTAGCCTAGATTTTGAGGTTCATTTATATTATGATGTTGCTATGAAATGAAACTTGGCTCACAAACCAGATTAGTTTGAGATAATTGGAAGCACCCACCATCTTGCAGAGATATTTGTACCTTGGGACATTTTTCTACATTAAAGGTGTTATTGGTAGAATGGTTTCCATCCATTGAGTACAGCAAGGTTCTTAGTTAAATAGGCAATTTAGCTCTCACATCAAGAGCGACGCAGGAGGTTTCTGATTGAAGTGGCAGTTTAGATTGGCACCTCAGCAACCCAATCCTCAACACAGAGAGTTCGGGGTCATCAGAGGTTAAGCTTTCCACTTTTTTGTAATTTTGCAGCAGGTTTTGAGTTTGCTAGAGTGAGAGTCAGAGAGCTCGCTCTTCTAAGTTAGTGCCAGTTAGCGATCAAGAGTGATATGGACCCACATCAAGGGTGAAGTTTGCGTGATTATTTTTGATGTTATGAGTATCAACAGGAAATAGACAAAACTCACCGTGAAATGATATTCTATTCATTCATGCATTTCATATAAAATAAACCATTTTCTTGGTTTACAATTGGCCTCTTCTCGGTGTTGATCAGTCTGTCTTCCAAAAGACAAGAGAAACATGTGGTAACATGTTCGAGCTCACAGTATGCAGTACACATATTGAGGGGTCATATTCTTATAGCCCCCGAGTCACGCTATCGTAAAACTAGATATTAGGCAGTAACGGCATAATCGTGATCGTCGGGTCTGCTTATGGGAGTGACCGTGACACTAAACTTGAGAGAATATCTAGTATGGATCCAAAATTTGTAATACTAACCATGAGCTTCACCAGGGCCACCAACGTACTCTCCCCCACTCCCTCCATGTTCAAAATCTCCATAGTTTTTTCCTCATGAGTCAGGGGTCACCACTTTGGTGGGGCTTGGTGTACCCCCTCCCCCCTGCTTCTATCTGCTTGCATTGTCTCTTGTTACGTGCAGCCATCTCCTACACACAAATACAATGGGGACATATGTTGAAAACAGGAGTGTGAGAGAAAATATGTGCCACCCAAGTGCACATGCCAGCACCTTCTGGGAGTGTGTAAATGTACAGTACTTGTGTTCCTTGTGCTGGATGCATACTTGGTGTCTGCCACATGTAATGGGCCACATAGTCAAATTTGATATGATGGCATTACACTGTCCCCAGGCACAACTTGAGTATTGAGAACGATGAACAGTTCCGGACTGCATTGTCCCTTTGTGGTGGTGCATCAAGTTTAGAGTGAAGTGCAAAGTAAAGAACATTTAAAAATCAAGCCACATGCTAGCATATTTACCTCATATTTACCTAGTGTAGCACAGCAAATTTCTTCTTCACTGCTCCCATGTGTTTACCACTGGTGAGACATTCACTCACAACTCACCTCCATTCATGCTGCTCTAGTATTATTTATTGCAGGATAGCTCTACCCTTAAAACAGCCAGCCTTCTCTGAATGACCTCTTAAAGCTGTGGCATTAAATAGGGCAGTTCTCCCTCTTGTCTACCTCAAAGCATTTTTCTCTCTTCATTGGAGTACAGCTTGAAGAATGAACAGCAGCCCTTTAAGAGCTGCTGGTATCATATAATCTGCCTGCTGACCCCAATCCAATCCTGTCATACTCTGATTGCTGGGAGTGGTAAATATTTATATAATGGACTTGCCTCACATTATAGTGCAAGGTCACAAGACATCACAAGCAGGCACATTAGCTGAAGAGCAGTGCTCCCAGCGCATCTGTGCCAAGATCGCATTATCTGACTAACATCTCTTGTACTAGGTTGAAGTTATCCTTGTCCCCAACATCTCCCGTTCACATTACATATTAAATGTTTGCACATCTTTATTGAAGAACTTTGGAAGACTGTGACCTTGGCGAGATTTACTGCTTTTTTTCTAATGTCTTCAATAACACTTTGAGTCACATTGCAAGCTGCTTGCCTGATGTCAGAATCCTAGTAGAATTTATGTAATGTGAATGCAACAATAGGATGAATCATAGGGTGCCTGAATGTCAGACTGTGACTCAGCAATATTTGACTAGTCATTACTCAGAATGCAATCAGCAAATTAAAACACACGCTTGCATTTTCTTAATTTGCTACTATCTAATTAACCTCCGCAGAAACTTGGCAAAATGTAAGGTCTGTTCACAACATCTGAGGCCATAGTCGCAACATAGCATCTATGGTATGCAGGTGTCCAGCTTGTTTTGGATTAAGTTGATACAAAGCTAAACTGTCTATGACATAGTATCTCATGTTGTTGGAAATTTTCCATAGATGCAAGGGAAAGATTTCCTCTGGGATTCCTTTCATAATACATGACACACAAACAATAAAGAATCCCAAATGGTATCTACCCCATCGTTTTCTTCTTTCAGGGACATTGTGCGGAAGATAGCATCCAAGGCAAGATCTTTCAAGAAATGGTTGATTTTAAAGCAGCTGATGGGGTGGAATTGTTCTTCGAAAAACTGGATCAACTGTGTATATTTTGTTTTGGAAACTGTGTTTGAGCATTTGCATGCTCTGTATGCCGAAAGAGGTTGCATTGTCTTGGAAAGGAATTGTATAAGACAAAGTCTAAAGGGCCACTTTTGTGGTATCTATCATGGCTGCATTTTTGTTATAATGTTTGGAATAGCTTGCTCGGTGCTATTAAGGGCAACTTTGTTTTTTATTTTGTACATTTTGGTGGATCTCTTATACTCAATGAGGGATGTAATTTGCTGAGGAATGGCATACTTTTCACCTTGTGCACCCAGACTCAGCATTAAGTAGAATATAGTCAGATGCAACCTCATCTGGTCTGTTTCAGCAACATGCCTCAGCCCTAACTTCAGGAAACACTGTGTATCATATCAAAGTTATTCTTTCAACTTTAAGTTTCAGTCATAAAGCTGAGGTTACCTATTTCGTGCTGTGAACCTATAACCACTTGGAACTGAGTTGCAGAATACTTGAACTCATTTCACATAGGAGCTTTGTATTTGACAGAGAGAATATTTTCATCCCATGATTCTGGGCTGGAAAGAAACTCAGGTACTGGAGAAAAAAGGACAGCGTGCCAACATGTCCCAATTACAGAATAATTTTAAAAATATGATCGAACATAAATTATTGGGAAAATGATGATAGACATCACAACTACTCCTATATTGGACACACCAAGCTTGCAAGATTATACAGTTCCTTTAAGTTCTAACTACTGTGCATTGGCTAATGCAGTTCAATAGGGCAATTTAAGAAAAAACTTTGTCCATGTTCCTGTCACCAAGCTGTCATGAATATAATGCTGAGTTAGTATTAGAACACTGTAATGTGAAAACACCTGTAGGTGAGCTATGTGGCAGTTATCTGTTTCAATCAAAGCATGAAGAGATGGAGCATAAAACGGGATAGGATTTATATTTATATTCATAGCTTTTTTGTGCTTTTATGTCCATCACTTTAAGTTTACACAATAAATCATGTCTATTAATTTCCTAGCAGAGCACCCTACTTTAGTACAACTCCTGTGATATGGCAACTTTCAACACAAATTATATGACAGAATTAATCTGCGAGATATATTGTCATGTGTCATCTTCCAGAGTGTGAGGAGGATTAATATGGTCACTGTAGAAATCCAGGGCCAGTGCTTGTGGGGTGGACGATATTTCCGTGGGGAGCGGGGTAACAACAAACCAGTAATTATTTAACATATCTGATATCTAAGATTCCAGATGGGCATATTTCTCACCTTTTATCTGTGTTTTGGCAACTAATGGTTATATTATCATGGGCCAGTACAATGTTGGCATGGAAACAAGTGCAGGTGATTTTGTTTTTACAGTAAAGCTTTTGCTATAAACTTCCAAAGGGCAAACTTATTTCAAAGGAATAAAATGCCTTTGTTTCATATCATTGACAGTAGATTTGTTATTATTGCTTATTGCTAAGAAACTTAGTGATACTTTGGGGATGATTTTAAGCTAGATTACTGGGTGGGAAACCCATGGGATTGGGTGGAACGTCATTTTTACTCCCCGCCCAATATTACAGACGAACAATGATGCTCAGGAAAAGACCCTCTGGTCCATCCAGCTTGTCTCACACAATCGTGATATCTTGTGAATCACAACATATATGCACTCCCCACCCCATGCCATGTGATCTCCTGGGAGAGGCAAAAAAAGACAAAAACCCCAGCCAATTTGGGGGAAAAATCTGGGAAATTCCTCTCCGACCCCTTTGGCGATCGAAGCTAGCCCAGGAGATCACTCTGGCCCAGAATTCTATGCATTACATTACCTACCTTTTGTCAGAGATGATCTCCGCCCCAGCCAGAAACAGGCCCAGCTCCTTACTCTTCATTCAGTGTAAAAGCAGTGTTGCACCCAATCGCGACAGTTTCCTGACGGGCGGGTTAGGTTAAAATTGCCCCCTGTAACTCTACAGCTAACAATAAAACATTAATTTTACATTTTCTAATCTAATTTTCTCCTCTCCTAAAGGCAGGAAGTTCTTGGCTGCTGAAAGAATTTGAAAAGTTTGTGAAAGATACGCAGACAGTGAAGTAAATGTTTTTTAGGCTGGTTCAAAAAAGTCATCAACTCACTGTGTTGCACAGATCCTATTTTGGGACATAGTCTGTCCCTGTTTTCATCTTTTTCCTTCCTGAGTCAGCATCCCTCCACTACCTAAATAATCAGGAATCAATCCAATTCATTTAAATACTTAAAACCATTAAGTATTTACTAGATAAATTATTTACAGCAATTACACACATGTTGCATACTCCTTTGAAATTTTCAAGAGGATCCTTGACTTTTTAACCATATATAGATTCTAAATTTACTCTGTCTGTACTTCTATTTACTACCTAATTATCACATGCATTCTTTCTTGGCGTTCTTCTGAATTATTTTAGTTGTACCTTTTCCCCTGGCACATGCATGGTGCAATAAATGAACACAGTATATCAATTATATCTGGCTGTCATACAGCAAACTTTATCTCCTAAGCTGAATCTCACTCAGGAGGCTGCTCTTGAAAATTTTGAGCCTTTCTTTGTTGCCTCCTTGCAATGCACAGCTCAGGCACATCTAGTGATAATAGCTGTGTCAATAGTGGTTTCTGCAGACAGTGCAGAGGAAACTGCCAGGTATCATCTCAGTGTACAGTGCCAACAATCCCAACATCTCCGAAACCCCAACCCTAAGCTCTAAACCCTACAACAACTTGTATTTATATAGTGCCTTTAACGTAGTAGGAAGTCCCACTTCACTGGAGCGATATCAAACAAAATCTGACACCAAGCCACATAAGGAGATACTAGGACAGGTGAGCAAAAGTTTGGTCAAAGAGGCAGGTTGTAAGGAGCATATTGAAGGAGGATAGATAGATGGGAACACTGATTGAAAAGGTAGAGTCAGAGCCAGAATTGGAGGAGCGCTGAGATCTCAGCAGTTTGTAGGGCTGGAGGAGGTTACAGATAGGGAAGGGAGAGGTCATGGATGGATTCGAAAACAAGGATGAGAATTTTAAAATCGAACCCAACTCCAACTTCGCGCGGTGTCAATAGCTCAATGCGGGGCGACTGCTGTGTCAATAGTCACTTCATTTCCAAGCTCCCTCAGTACAAGACTCTCATGTTACTCAGGATTTACTCTAATGAACCGCCAAAGAACATTCAAATAAGCTGGGCGCGCAAATTACGGCAAGCGCACCGCTAGTAGCCGCACATTATACCCTATGGAATTTAATTTCGGGGGAAGCAGATCACAAACCCCTTCAAATATAAGGAGCTGATTGTGTTTCATTGGTGCGTGTCCCGTTTTTTAAATTGCAGTCGGGATGTCTCGCTGCTCTCTCTCGGACCTTAACCGAATTTTATTCAAATCGCTCCAACATTCGCATCTCGCTCCACACCCCCGACAGGCATCAGAAGGGGATTGGCCGGTTTATTTTGTCCTTCCTACAGATCTGATTGGATAATTTCTCAACCCAATCTCTGATTGGCTATTAGTTCACTGTGCCGTCTCTCTGTGCTTTGTGACTGGACGTTCCCTCCGCCAGTCAGCGCTCCCCTCCCTTCCCCCCCCCCCCCACCCCTCCCTCCCCTGTTTTACTCGGTAGCAAAGATGTCGGCGGCGAGCAGGGTCCTAACTCCGCCAAGCCTCTCCCGTTTTCGCGGGGCGATGGCCGGGGCGCTGTTGGGGGACTGTGTTGGTGGGGAGTTCGAGGGGAAAGAGGTAGTGAGAGTGCAGGACGTGATTGAAGCCGTTCGCACCCTGGAGGAGGAGAGGCAGGAAGAAGGTAATGGCAGGAGCGCACGCACGCATTGATGGGGCAGTGGAGGCAGAGCACCAAGTGTACGTCAGCACGTAATATGGGCTCCTGGTGCTAAAACTCCTTGTGGAAGCACATCCACTCTTAAAACAAATCGCTGTGTAACAACTATGAATATTTGGCTCATTGTGATTCCCATTTTTTTTACTCCAATGTTTTTCTCATTGGCTGTCATTCCATTTGATGTGCAAAGGTTGGCAGGTATACCTATTGGCATCATAAAAGTTGCTGACCGATAGAACATTGATAGGTTTTGTGTGAAGTTTAATTTGGATTGTCACTGTTTATTCAAAAGCAAAGTACTGTGGATGCTGGAAATCTGAAATAAAAACAGAAAATGCTGGAAAAGCTCAGCAAGTCAGGCAGCATCTGTGGAGAAAGAAACAGCGATAAGGTTTCAGGTCGAAGAGCTTTTGTCAGAACTGGAAGATGTTAAGAGTTAAAAGCTTTAGAGCAAGTATAGAGCCAGGGAAAGGGAAGGGGAAGAAAGAACAAAAGGGAAGGTCTGCGATAGGGCAGAGGGCATGAGTGATTAAATGACAAAAGGGATAATGGTGCAAGGCAAGGAAGATGATAATGGGACAGGTTAAGAAACAAAAGATTGATCAGGAGTTGCTGTAAATGGCAGCAGCTGAACCATTACCAGCACTAGCTGACTGAAAAAATGGGAGCAGAGGTTATGATCTGAAGTTATTGAAATCAATGTTGAGTCCGGAAGGTTGTAAAGTGCCTAAATGAAAGATGAGGTGCTGTTCCTCAAGCTTACGTTGAGCTTCATTGGAACAGTGTAAGAACCTGAGGACAGAGAAGTCAGAGTAGGAGTGGGAAGGGGAATTGAAATGGCAAGCGACCGGCAGGTCAGGGTCACGCTTGCGGACAGAGCAGAGGTGTTCAGCAAAGCGGTCGCCCAGTCTGTAGAGGAGACCGCATTGTGTGCGGTTTTGTTTTGTCGTCTGGTACTGTTTAGTTTTGGACTGAACGGTCCAATTTTTGAGAAGTGTGTCAAGAGAATTTCTACAATGGAAATTGGTCACAGCCCTTTTAGGAAATCTGTTTTTTTCTATTCACTACTGTGCCTTATGCTGAAGAATGGTATCGATTGAATTTTCATCAGAAAAGGAAGCATTAGAATTCAAACCATGGTCTATTCCCTGCCTTGCCTCTAGTCTGCCCTCTGTATTAGGACTTGGAAAAGGTAGAAGCTTTAAGCTTAATAAATGTGAATGAATATTCTGTCCATTTGATGTGCAAAGCTTTGGCATGTTGATTGGAAAATATGTAAATATTACATATGTCCATAGCAGCTTATTATCTCTCTGAAGGAACAGCTTCAACTTTTTTTTAAGGCTACGCCCACTTTACAGGTGTGGAAAAACAAATGGTACACTTTTTTCAAAAAAAGTGGTAAATTGCCTGAAGATGTCAGCGTATATGAGCTTGAGGCCCTACTTGTATAATTTCAATGTTGGCAATGACCAGCATTGTTCCAAACAGTGTGTGCATCTACAGATAGGCTAGTGGGGGACAACTGTTCAATAAAAATTTTTATGAATGATGTCAGGATGAGGCAGTAATGTTTAAATGGGAAGAAAGGTCTAAGATGAGTACTTCAGTTCAAAGTACTCCCAGCTTTTAGCATAGAAAATAAGATAAACCATATTGAAAAGTGACTGCCAGTTTAGTGGCAAATTGGCATGCAGTTTTGCACTTTGGACCTGTACCCAGTAAGAACTAGTTCAAGATTGCCTAAACTAATTTCATGTTTGACTTTTACAGCTGCCACAAAAAGGAAACTTTCATTCTGGTTTGGTAATAAATCCAGCTCGCAATGCTAATCCTCTATGCCATCAGTTTTTAAACTCTTCAGAAAGAGTTACCAGTAGTGATCATTGAAAATTAGATATGCCAGTGATAGATATCTTGTGTGGAAGTGCATTTCACCAGCAGGGATTGTGGAAATTAGGACAGATTTACTGTATTTCTTATACCAAGCGTGTATCCAAAAATGAAGGTAACACATGACATATGGTCAGAAGATATATTTTGAGAATTATGCAAGACAGTATAATTTCAAATTGATGTCAAAGAATCCTTCCTTGAGGCACTGTAGTGTTGGATACAATTGAAAGCTGATTAACAGTTAATGGATTTTGACTTATGGTTGCATTGGTAAGATTATGCAGATTAGAGTACATGAGGACTCAGGCCAAACTTTTAAATTTTAATGTACCAGTTTGCAGAGCAGGTTGTTGCACTGTTGGAATTCTTTGTAATCATACTGCATGGGGGGTGGTGCTGAGGGGATGGGAGAGGAGGGGTGAGGGGGTGGGGTGGGTGAAGAGCCAACAATGTGATATAGTAAATAATGGAATGGTTTCTAGCCATTGGGCCTGTAACCTTAGAAGCCATGTTAACCAGCAGTTAGACAAATCACATTTTAAACTTGCATGGATGCTTCAGGTCCTACTTGCCATTTTATGGATGTGGTAGACATTTTGGCTCGTGGCCATATACCAGCTGCTGCTGTACGCTGAGGCTAGAGTTATATCCATGTTATTTCCTATGTCTTTGGTTTCTCACAGCTAGTTCCTTCTTCAAACGCTGAATTTATTTTTCAGGTTCATTAGTGTATTCGGATGATACAGCAATGACCAGGTGTGTGGCACAGTCACTGATAACCAAACAAGACTTTGATGAATTGGATATGGCGAAGAGGTAATGAACGACTGTATCTAAAGGGATAAAATACTGTACTGTGAAGATCCTGTTAAATTATACTGTGGCACAGTGTTCTGTCTTAAACCCCAAAAGTCGTTGTAAAAATGCTAAACTCATAGCTAACTTCCCTATCAGTGTCTGTATGATATATTGCATATGGATCTGTTGCAGTTGCTGTGACATTGTGATCTTTGAAGTATATATTCTCTAATCTGGAATAGAGCTGAAAACATTGTGAGGGAAAGACATTTTGTCTCAGAAGAAAGTAATTTTTGTCTTTTCAAATCACATCTATCTGCAGTAACTTTGTGTTTCCGTGTCATACAGCCAAGTACACTGCTGTATATTTTGCTGACATTGCAATGTTGGTACTGCGACCAGATCCTTTCCACAACCCTCCGAGATCTCTGCACTCCTTCAATTCTGGCATCTTGCTCATCCCCTATTGTTCATTTATAACAGTAAAAGGAAGGGCTTTGTTATCATTTCTACATTATAATAGACTGAAGTTACTATGTTACACTTCCTCGAGGGCGTGACTACCTCCTTTAAGGTATTTTCTGGTCTTATCCATTCTTGGATTTCCTATGATGCTGGATAAGGATGGGCCACCTGTACCCAGATCCCTGGAAGCTGCTCTGAAAGCACTCACCTGTAATCTTTAGAGGACTATCTCCTTCAGTTTGTTTTCTCTTCCTAAAGCACACTACAACAGCAGGAAAACTTGCATTGTTATAGTGCCTTTACTGTAGTAGACAATCCAAGGTTATTCAGTGGGTGGGAGAGGAGAGGACAGAGAACACTGAGCAGTATAAGAAGAATTGAGCCAAAAGCAAAATACTGCAGATGCTGGCAATCTGAAATAAAAACAGAAAATGCTGGAAATACTCAGCAAGTCAGGGAGCATCTGTGAAGAAAGATATAGAGTTAGCCCTCATTAGAAGAATTGGAGAAGAGTGACAGAATAAGGATTTTGCACGGCTGAGCATTTGGAGGATTGAAAACATAAACTTGCATCCCACTGCTCTGCAGAGCAGGACTTTGCATTTGAAAGTATTGATTGAAAGTTGCTATTTTAGGTAACAACCACAAACTAGAGATATGACAATAGGCACTGTACCTCCCATTATTCTTTGTGTTCTCTCTTCCAACCCCTCCCTCAATTTTTCAGATTTTAAAATAATGGAAAACAAGTATTTACACTCTTAACCAGTAAAAGATCGTGAATAAGTGAATTTTTTAATACTTTTTTTGGGAGGAAAATTGAGGGATGGATTCAATGATTTTCCCCTTTACTTGATTTTACATTTGGAATAAAGATCCATTAGAATATAAAAATAAAACTGGATGTTGAGTCTGCATATACACATTGCTTTCGGTGCTCTCTCATAGAGAAACCATGTAAAACACTCCTTCTGTAAAAGACCCCTGGCTATAGCCTACTTTTTGTATGGCTTAGAACTAGGTTGTAGTGTCCTTATTTAGGCAATGATTAAGTACTGTACATGGAGCATATTGCATAGCAGATAGTTGGTGATTTATATAATACAAGCAAGGGTAACCTAATAACTGACTTATACAGGTCATTCTGATGGCTGTATTGCAAAGCCGTCAACTGTCTCCTGTACAGTATTCTGTTTCTACTACATTTGGTAGAAATCTCTTTAAAAGATTACTTATAATTTCACTCAGTTATATAATTTTTTAAAAAGCAAATGAATTTTTTAATGACCAGGTAAAATAACACCCCAAAATGATTAATGTATTCTTCCGTTCCCCTCACATCTCTGTTGAAATACTCATGATTTATTGTCTCCTCCCCAAGATCTAATTCGACTACCTTACTGATAGGCCCTCTCTTCTCTCTTCCCTCAGTCTCTGCACTTTGACTTTTCGTTCTCAGTGATTTCAACCTTCATCTGAACTCTCCTAGCCTCCTCTCTGACCTTACTGCCCTCCTGTCTTCAGTTAAACTCATCCTGCATATAAACTCCCCCACCAATATCTCTCATGAACATTCTTCACCCAAGGTCTGAGCACTAACAAGGAACTACAGACTACTTATTTGTCTCCTTTGCCACCACATCATCCAGTCCTCCCTCAGTCACACTTTTTTTCACAAAACTCTTGTGGATAAAACTCTCCCTCGACTTCCTCACAAACTTACTCTCAAATTCCCAACTCCGTCACTTGTGTCTGTCTTCAAGACACTTGTACCCAGCTTGTCAATCGCTGTCTTTCCCTCCCAACCCCACATCGATCCCCTGATAAAGTTCCTATCTTCGATCTCTCAGGACAGAGCATGTAGTTTAGTCATTAGATCTAGGGATGGGCAATAAATGCCGGCCTCGCCAGCGACGCCCTCATCCCATGAACGAATAAAAAAAATCTAACTGTTTGCTGTTTCAGCCAAAACTGCCTATTATTCCAGGATATTCTTGGAGAATAGAGACAACCCGAGGCTCTTACCCTTAATCCCCTCCCACTTGACACCTGTTCCTGGCCCCTATGCCAGATGACAACTTCAATTGTCCCCTTTTCACAGGCACTGGCCACCTCCCATTCAAAACTGCCATCATCACCCCCTCAAAAAAAAACTCATCCTTGACCCACTTGTCCTTTCCAACTACTGCTGGTTTGACGTCAGTTGCTCCCTTAAGCAGTCTGGGTGACTTTTATTGAAGTTGATTCGCACTGCCCCATGTCTACTAAATCACGTGAGTGTAGCCAGAGAAGAAGGACTGCTTGCTTTACAACGTGCTGAGACATGAAGAGTAGCCATCTAGTGCTGCAATGTTTGATTACAGCAGGATACCACGTTTGTGTGAATAGCCTGGACAAAAGGATAAAGCCTGGTTTTGAGTGGAGTGATGGGATGAAAATCTCTGCAAACTGCCAGGGTCCCATGAGAACTGAATTTGTGCCATGTTAGCAGAGTTTCTAGTGAGTACGGTTCCACAGTATAAAACTACTCCATTTAATTAGTCACAAATAGACATTTGTACCCCATTTATATTATGGGACTGCTTTCCGTAATATAAACTGGTTCTCTTGTTGCTGAGCTCGAGCTAAGTGCATGTCATGGTGTAAGCTGGTAACAGAATGATGTGTGAACAGAGTAAGAACTTCTAAAATGGAAATTTGGTGAGAGGAGAAATTGGGTGCAGAGGTGGAAGGAGGTGCTAAATAGACTTATAAGCTAAAGTCGAACAAACCAAACCTAAAAATGTCAATACAGCAAGGGACAGTGGTGTCATTTCTGCAAGATGTGGGAGTTTGTAGGGCAAACATGTCTGGGAAGTATCACTAACTCCCATTGCTGGAGCTCAAAATCTCAGAATTTAAGGAGATGGAGATTGTCTGACACATTAGGGAGGGAGAGCAGTTTTTGGAACTTGAGTTTGAGAGGATAGTCACACCCATGAGAAAAGGAGTGGAGGAGGAAAGATGGGTGGCTATCTTAGGGTAAAGGAAAGCAGGAAGGAAAGTTAGAACAGGAATGTCCAGAGCAAGTAAGGCTTGCAAAAAGATTTGAAGCTTTTGCTTTCTGTGGGGGAAAATTAGGACTCTGGGCAGGGCCATCAAATAAGTCCTGCAAAATGAATTTAGGAGATTAGGAAAGGAGATTAGGAAACCAGCTCAGGAGCAGGATTTCACAGGCGGTAATCTCAGGATTCCTTCCCCAGCCATGTGCTATAATAGAAAAGGACAGGAAGATTAGGGAAATCAATGCATAGCTAAGAGTGTGGTGTTGGGAAAAGATATCCCATCTTGGGCAATGACACTGGTTCTGGAACAGATGGGAGCTATTCTTCAAGGTTAGGTTACATCTGAACAGGGAGGGTGCTAATGTACCATTAAAATGGTTAAACAAATAGGAAAGTGATGGTACGGTAGCATAGTGGTTATGTTACTCGACTAGTAATCCAGAGGCCTGGACTAATAATCCGGAGTCATGAGTTCAAATCCCGCCACGGCAGCTGGGGAATTTAAATTCAATTAATTAAATTCAATTAATTAAATAAAATCCGGAATTAAAATACTAGTAATGTCCTTTAGGGAAGGAAACCTGCTGTCCTTACCCGGCCTGGCCTATATGTAACTCCAACATTAACTCTGGACCCCATGAAATCTCGTGGCATCAGGTCAAACATGGGCAAGGAAACCTCCTGCTGATTACCACCTACCGCCCTCCCTCAGCTGATGAATCAGTCCTCCTCCATGTTGAACACCACTTGGAGGAAGCACTGAGGGTAGCAAGGGCACAGAATGTACTCTGGGTGGGGGACTTCAATGTCCATCGCCAAGAGTGGCTCGGTAGCACCACTACTGACCAAGCTGGCTGAGTCCTGAAGGACATAGCTGCCAGACTGGGCCTGTGGCATGTGGCGAGCGAACCAACACGAGGGAAAAACTTGACCTCACCAATCTACCTGTCGCAAATGCATCTGGCCATGACAGTATTGGTAAGAGAGACCACCGCACAGTCCTCGTGGAGACGAAGCCCTGTCTTCGCACTGAGGACACCATCCAATGTGTTGTGTGGCACTATCACTGTGCTAAATGGGAAAGTTTCAGAACAGATCTAGCAGCTCAAAACTGGGCATCCATGAGGCGCTGTGGGCCATCAGCAGCAGCAGCAGAATTGTATTCCAGCACAATCTGTAACCTCGTGGCCCGGCATATTCCTCACTCTACCATTACCAACAAGCCAGGGGATCAACCCTGGTTCAATGAGGAGTGTAGAAGAGCATACCAGGAGCAGCACCAGGCGTACCTAAAAATGAGGTACCAACCTGGTGAAGCTACAACTCAGGACTATATGCATGCTAAACAGCCTCCTCCCGATATCCCCACCATCACAGAAACCAGTCTTCAGCCAATTCGATTCACTCCACGTGATATCAAGAAATGGCTGAGTGCACTGGATGCAGCAAAGGCTATGGGCCCCGACAACATCCCGGCTGTAGTGCTGAAGACTTGTGCTCCAGAACTAGCTGCGTCTCTCGCCAAGATGTTCCAGTACAGCTACACCACTGGCATCTACCCGACAACGTGGAAAATTGCCCAGGTATGTCCTGTCCACAAAAAGCAGGACAAATCCAATCCGGCCAATTACCGCCTCATCAGTCTACTCTCAATCATCAGCAAAGTGATGGAAGGTGTCGTCGACAGTGCTATCATGCGGCATTTACTCACCAATAACCTGCTCACCGATGCTTAGTTTGGGTTCCGCCAGGACCACTCGGCTCCAGACCTTATTACAGCCTTGGTCCAAACGTGGACAAAAGAGCTGAATTCCAGAGGTGAGGTGGGAGTGACTGCCCTTGACATCAAGGCAGCATTTGACTGAGTGTGGCACCAAGGAGCCCAAGTAAAATTGAAGTCAATGGGAATCCGGGGGAAAAGTCTCCAGTGGCTGGAGTCATATCTATCACAAAGGAAGATGGTAGTGGTTGTTGGAGGCCAATCATCTCAGTCCCAGGGCATTGCTGCAGGAGTTCCTCAGGGCAGTGTCCTAGGCCCAACCATCTTCAGCTGCTTCATCAATGACCTTCCCTCCATTATAAGGTCAGAAATGGGGATGTTTGCTGATGATTGCACAGTGTTCAGTTCCATTCGCAACCCGTCAAATAATGAAGCAGTCCGAGCCCGCATGCATCAAGATCTGGACAACATCCAGGCTTGGGCTCATAAGTGGCAAGTAACATTTGCGGCAGACAAGTGCCAAGCAATGACCATCTCCAACAAGAGAAAGTCTAACCACCTCCCCTTGACATTCAACGGCATTACCATCACCAAATCCCCCATCATCAACATCCTGGGGGTCACCATTGACCAGAAACTTAACTGGACCAGCCATATAAATACTGTGGCTACAAGAGCAGGTCAGAGGCTGGGTATTCTGCGGCGAGTGACTCACCTGACTCCCCAAAGCCTTTCCAAAATCTACAAGGCACAAGTCAGGAGTGTGACGGAATACTCTCCACTTGCCTGGATGAGTGCAATTCCAACAACACTCAAGAAGCTCAACACCATCCAGGACAAAGCAACCCGTTTGATTGGCACCCCATCCACCACCCTAAACATTCACTCCCTTCAACACCGGCGCCCAGTGGCTGCAGTGTGTACCATCCACAGGATGCACTGCAGCAACTCACCAAGGCTTCTTCAACAGCACCTCCCAAACCCGTGACCTCTACCACCTAGAAGGACAAGGGCAGATACTAATTGGTCATTATGGCTACAATCTTCCCACTGATGGGGCATGTTCCACATAAGTCAGCAATAACAAAAGTGGATTTCTGGTCTGTATGGATGGGTTAAGTGGTCAGTCTAACTGTAGCTAAATGAAAAATGGAGCCAACAAAAGTACTTGTGGAATCTGTTTATCTTTTTCAATCCTGGTACCTAGGGCAATCTACTCCCAAGAAAAGTTTTGGTTTCTACTGACAGTTACAGGGTTGCCTTTGGCTAACCTCCTGTCTGAGGTAACCTTATAAGGTAAATGCCACTCAGGCTACAACATCTAGATGGAGCGTTACTGTTTATTTGGGTGCAGCGTAAACTGATGTGACCAAACTGAGACAGGTGTTCCGTTTCCAGTGTTGGTATCCCTCACCTAGATGAGATGAAAAACAGTTTGCGTTTTGTTTCTGCTAATAATTTTCAAATACACAGCTGCTTGATTTTAGTAATCTGTGTCTGACACCATTTTTTGTTGGAACCAGCAAAGATGGTATGATTTTTTTTTTCCTTTTATCCTCCTAGGTTTGCTGAGGAATACAAAAAAGAGCCAAACCGTGGGTATGGAAGTGGTGCAATTCGTGTATTTAAGAAACTTCTAAGCCCAAACTGTAACGACGTGTTTAAACCGGCAAGGGAACAGTTTAAGGGAAAGGGTTCCTACGGAAATGGAGGTGCCATGAGGATTGCCCCTATTGCACTGGCTTATCCAGATGTTCAGGATGTTAAAAAGGTCAGATTGATGGAGCTTACGTAATTTACTTTTGTTCAAGTAAGACAGTTTTATTATTGTTTTTGCTTTCTGTTCCTTCTCCACACCTTTTGCATCAATGGTCTATCCTCCTTGGGCAGAAAAAATAATTCATCACAAACATTTTTATGATCATTGTTCCTCTATCACCACTGGACACTCTTTATTCCCACACTTCCCCCCCCCCCCCCCCCCCAAAAAAAAAACCCTAGGGGTGGGGGGGGGGGGGAAAAGGCCTTGTGTGTTTACTTTGCCACTATGCTTTTGTCTTTGCTTATCATTGGTAAACTTCTAATCTAGTCAATAAGCCCATAATATGTAATAAAAACAGAAGATGCTGGAAATACGCAGCAGGTAAGGTTGTATCTGTGGCGGGAGAACAGAGTTAAGGTTTCAGGTTGATGACCTTTTGTCAGAACTGGAAGAATTAAAGATTTAACAGTTTTTAAGCAAGTACGGAGCCAAGGAAGGGGTGGGAGGGAATGTCTGTGCTAGGGTGGAGGGCTGGAGTGATTAAATTATAAAAGGGATGATGGTGCAAGGCAAAGGGACAAGTA
Organism: Heptranchias perlo; assembly: GCF_035084215.1. NCBI lineage: Eukaryota > Metazoa > Chordata > Chondrichthyes > Hexanchiformes > Hexanchidae > Heptranchias > Heptranchias perlo. The sequence goes on from NC_090350.1 coordinate 24,412,075, forward strand.
AAGAAACAAAAGATGAGTCCAGGGGAGCTGCAAATGGCAACAGCAGAACCATTACCAGCAGTAGCTGTCCGAAAAAATGGGCGTAGTGGTTATTATCTGAAGTTATTGAAATCATTGTTGAGTCCAGAAGGTTGTAAAGTGCTAATCGAAAGATGAGATGCTGTTCCTCCAGCTTCCGTTGAGCTTCATTGGAACAGTGTAGGAGACCGAGGACAGAGAGGTCAGAGTGGGAGTGAGACGGAGAATTAAAATGGCAAGGTCAGGGTCACGCTTGCAATCTCTGTTTGGTCTCCCAAATGTAGAGGAGAACGCATCATGAGCAGCGAATACATAATTTTAAATTGAAAGAAGTACAAGTAAATTGATGTTTCAGCTGGAAGGAGTGTTTGGGGCCCTGGATGATGGGAAGGGAGGAGGTGAAAGGACAGGTGTTGCATCTCCTGCGCTTGCACGGGAAGGTGCTGTGGAAAGGAGAACGGGTGTTGGGGATGGGGAAGATGATTAAGGACCACGGTGTCACGGAGGGAACGGTCCCTTCAGAATGCTGCAAGGGGAGGGGAAGATGTGTTTGGTGGTGGGATTGCGCTGGAGTTGGTGAAAATGGCAAAGGGTGATCCATTGAATGTGGAGGCTGGTGGGGTGGAAGTTGAGGACAGGGGGGATCCTATCATGGTTCTGGGAGGGAGGGGAAGGGGTGAAGGCAGAAGCACGGGAAACAGGTCGGCCACAGTGGAGGGGAATCCTTAGTTGAGGAAAAAGGAAGACATATTGGAAGCACTGGTATGGAACAGATGCAACGAAGAAACTGGGCGAATGGAATCGAGCCCTTACAGTGGGGAGAGAGGAAGTGTAATCAAGGTAGCTGTGGAAGTCGTTGGGCTTATAGTAGATATTGGTTGACTGCCTATCCCCAGAAATGGAGATAGAGAAGTCAAGGAAGGGACTGGAAGAGTCGGAGATGGACCATGCGAAGGCAAGGGAGGGGTGGAAATTGGAAGCAAAGTTGATGAAATTTTCCTGTTCAGGGCAGGAGCAGGAAGTGGCACCGATACAGTCATCAATGTACCAGAAAAAGAGGGGAGGGAGGGGACCTGAGTTGTACTGGAATAAAGAATGTTCCACATATCCCAGGAAAAGGCAGGCATAGCTGGGACCCATACGGGTTCCCATAGCGACACCTTTTAATCGGGAGGAAGTGAGTGGAGTCAAAGGAGAAGTTGTTCAATGAGAAATTCAGCCAGGAGGAGGAGGAGGAGGAGGTTGGTGGTGGATGGTGACTGGTTGGGCCTCCATTCAAGGAAGAAGCGAGGGCCTGTAGGCCGTTCTGGTGGGGGTTGGAGGTTGAGAGGGACTGGATGTCCACAGTGAAAAGGAGACTGCTAGGGCCAGGAAACCAGAAACTATTAAAGTGGCGGAGGGCATCGGAAGAGTCACGAATGTAGGCCGGAAGAGACTTGTCAAGGGGAGAAAAAATAGTCGCGATGGGAAGAAATAAGATCCATGGGGCAAGAACAGGCTGAAAGGATGGGTCTACTCGGGCAGTCCTGTTTGTGGATCTTGGGCAGGAGGTAGAAGCGGGTTGTGCGTAGTTGGCGGACTATGAGGTTGAAGGCCTTTGGCGGCAGGCTGGAGGGGGGAGGAGATCTCCAGAGGAGATGAGGTCAGTGACGGTCTGGGAAGCTATGCCTTGATGTTCGGAAGTGGTGTCATGGTCCAGGAAGAGGTAGGAGGAGGTGTTGGTGAGTTGGCGTTCAGTCTCTGCAAGTTAGAGGTCTGTTTGACAAACAACGGCACCGCCCTTGGTCAGCAGGTTTAATGACAATGTCAGGGTTGGACCTGAGAGAACGGAGTGCTGCAAGTTCAGAGGGAGGTAGGTTAGAGTAAGCAATGGGGGTAGAGAAATTGAGACGGCCGATAGGAACTGCCAGCATGATAATGAAAAGATCGAGAGGGTAAGAGGCCTGAGGGAGGGATCCAAGTGGAACGAAAATTCTGAAGATAGGAGAGAGGGTCTGTTGTGCGGGGTGAAGACTCCTGGCCAAAGAAGTGGGTGCAGAGGCAAAGGTGACGGAAGAAGATCTCAAGATCGAGCCCATAATATGTAATGGGATTGACAAAATGATGGAAGTCATGTGTGATAGGGTGGCAGCCGCAGGAAAGGAATGAAGCTCCTGTGGCTGGCCTTTATAATTAATCTTGTGCTAATTTTACATTTATGTTTTTGTTCACCTGCCAGAGTTTATCTATACTAGTGGATCTCCTGCGGCATTTCTTATGGTAAGTTAGATGGTACTCTGTTTTGAGTACAGGAGCATTATTTCATGTAATGCCCAAAGTACTATTGTAAGATGGAGCTTTCAGCTCTTAAGTCCTAATTGCTGTTAAGTAAGCATTACCTTGAAACCTGAAAGTGAAAAACACCTTCAAGTCGACTAATTGCCGATTGGAAGGTACTTTGAACTTTCATGTTCTAGATCGATGGCTTTTTTTTAAAATTTGAAAGCCATTTTTCCTCTGTAACGAAGTGTGACATCTGGATGTGAGCCATACACTATACTTTTATTTATGTATTAGTGGACTTCGTGTGTCATTGCTCATAGTGAGTGAGAGATTGTGCTGTTGCATTGGGTAGAGGGTGTGGGGAGGGGAGCATATCTCCAGTTAAGAGTCTGGAAAGTTTGTAGGAAATTTCCCCATAGACAGTGAAGTAAGTATTTTGGATTGGTTCCTGAAAAATTAAATAAAAATAGTGGTTTCTTTAATTACTGCGGGTAGATAATTCTGTTTATATGATCAATCACTGATTTTGACTTCAATGTGAACAGATAACGGGGAACTACTATAAAAATATAGAATACATCACAAAATATAATGTTTCTACTTTGAAATTGTCACAGGTAACATGTTGCAAAGAAGTCCTTGCATAAGAAACCTGTTTTGTTTTCCAAGAAAATTAAACCAAAAAAGTTGGAATTGATACTTTACCCATCTTTGTTTCATACAACAAAATGAATTACTATACTAAAAATGGGGGTTTCCATGGCAATATGCCTTAGACACTTCAACACCACTGCCAGGGCATCAGCCAGGCTGGGACAATTGTAAGTTCTCTGTGGAAAGCAGCATGGAGTCAGCCCATGAACCTTCGATGGGCTGTACAAAACCTACATCTGTCCAAGCCTGGAATATGGCCGTCCGGTTTGGTGCACAGTGAGTCAGCTGTAGATTAATAAGCTACAAACCATCCAGAACGGAGCAATAAAGGCAGCATATCATCTCCCATGTTTTATCTGCTGAACCTATCTGCACATCGAAATAATGGAAGACTCATGAGACATTAGCAGAGCTAGCTACACAAGTCAAGGAAAGGAAGACCAGGCATTTATATAGCACCTTTCACAAGCTCAGGATGTCTCAAAGTGCTTTACAGCCAATTAAGTACTTTTTTTTTGTGTAGTCACTGTTGTAATGTAGGAACCATAATAAGGACGAACCAGTCTTGTCCAGATGATAGAGTGAAAAGGACAGAAGCCACCCTAGTACATTTGCAACATAGCCTTGTCCTTGGGCTTGCAGTAGGTGGCAGAACTTCACAACATTCAATCAGGATTATGGCACAAGAGTCAACTGAGTAGGATTGAAATCCACAATCGGGACAGAATTGAATGCATAAATTCTAAAATATCCAATCTAAAAAGGATGTGAAAATGTTAATAACTCGATCACCCTTATCAAGCTTCCAATGTTAATAGCTAGAAGAAACTTGTAACACAGAGTAAACAATGTAAATCAGAACTTCAAGGGCTGGATAATGGGAGCTCATTGGCCACATGTGGCCTGCAGGCAATGTCTTGGACATCCCTAATGCCATCAGATAAACAAGTATTGAGATGTATGTGCTACACCCCACTTGTTGCACTTTGTCACACGTGCACATTTTTGTGTTTTGAACAATTAATCTCTAATTGACTTTATGATACGATAGGAATTAGATTTTCTACCTTTAAGCAAAGAACTCTTAGCAGCTGAATAATGTACATTACATGGTATAATACTCTTGTCCATAAAAATGTCTCTTGCCATAAACGACTGCAAGAGATCCGCTAGTTCTTTACATTAACATTTTATTGCTGGATTATCTATACCATTAGGGTGGTTCCTGAAATAACCCTGGAAAAATAGTTAAAAAGAATGGGTCTGGCGATGTCACAACATATATATCAGATAGAAATGCTGTCCTTGAGATTAACCTTTTGGATGTGTGGATACTGCCACCTCTTCTTGGCAATTTTTTAGTGTGCAGTAATGCGAAAGTGGCAGCAGAATACTACTAAGCATGATAAAGGCTGAAAGTATGAGTCCCCTTCCAGGATGTTATTTCACTCTGGTTTGAGTTTGCAAGTATGGTATAATTCCAGTCTTAGATTTTCGCACCTCTCAAGGAGTTTCAGGCTCCCTTTATTTTAATGCTTTCAGCTCATGGGCAACGGCACTGAAACCATCCCTAGTATGTTGTTCAGATGTCAGAAGTAGTTTTATTATACTAATATTCCCATACCTCAAAATAAAATCTAATCACATTCTTGCTTTTTCCTAGCCCATTCAATGTCTTTCATTTCATTATTTGAAACTTACCCTAACCCAAAATAATCTCCATGCCAGTGATAGCTGCATCTATGACACAAATAAGTCAGTCTCAGTCAACTTTTGAAATGTTTTTCAAGTGCCAAACTTAAAGTGCTACAACCCAATCTTGTTTTGGCAGCCCCAGCAGTGAGATTGCACTTTGAAAAGACACCTCTGTGGTGTTCCAAGGGTTAAGCTTGATGTGGAAGATTACTTTTTCATCCTTTTGCTGCTCACCTTGAAGAGGTGCTGAGAGCAAATACTTTATCAGCTTTTAGCTATCCAAAAGGAAGCATACTACTATTTTTTTGCCAGTGGCAAATTAGCACAAGACCAGCTCAATCTTTTCATTAGAAATAACATTCTGAAGATTTAGTCCTTTATCGGTTAAATAAGAACCAAATCTAATAATTTCCCAATGCTGATTTTGACTTGATTGTTTTGTCATGGGACAGTTCGCAAAGAGAAATGCTGAAGTGACGCATGCCTCCTCACTGGGCTACAACGGTGCTATCCTGCAAGCCCTCGCTGTTCATCATGCTTTGCAGGGGGAGTTGAAGAAGGACAAGTACTTGGATTACCTCATTGGGGAAATGCAGTTGATTGAGAATGATGAAAAATCTCTGTTCGATGCAAAAGAGTAAGTACAGGTCTAGGGTGGCCTCTTGTGGCTAACAGCTTAATTTCTCTGGATAACTGACATGAAATTCTTATTATGGTCTTGTGAACATACATGAGGGTTAACCTTGTAAATAGATCATAGCTGAATAGCATTGAATATTTAAGATCTAAGATTAAATACAGATCTATTGTTGATTTCTGTCACTAAAGGCTGTAAGTGGTTTCTATGTATGATCAAGTGGCAGAAATTGGGTGCCATGATATTATAATTTATAGTTAGTTTTCAGTGTTAAATCAACTGACAGATTTAGATCTTCAGAGAGAATCACAGAAGTGCAGATTTGACCTCGAATGGAGTATTTTTTAGTAAGCTTTTTCTCTCTGCTTCTCTCCTACACTCCACAACACCCCCCGCGCCCCCACCTCCCTCGTGCTCCCGTGCCTCACTCAAGTCATGAGTTCTTCCATGTATAAGCCCAGACAATGACTGCTGGCAAGCTGTTGGAGTTCAGGGGGAAGTGTATGTGTCCCAACAGAATTTACTATACAGTGTTCAGGAGACCTTACTGATTTTTCTCCTCGATCCCAGGAGAACTTGAGGCCAATTGTAGCAGCCCATCTTGCCATTGTACCTGAGTTCACCTAACTCTGCACGGATGTGTTTATCAGCTATATGTTGTTAAGGATTTTTTTAAGTCAGTTTTTATTGCCAATTGCCATTTTTGTTTTTTAATTATTAAGATGGTAGAAAATCAGTAGAGAAAAATTGGACCTCAAAAATGTAGGTAAATTCAAACAATGTCAATAAAAATCAGTTTTTATTTTGGACATCACTAAGACTCGAGGGATTTTTATCTTGCCACAATTTACACAATTCATAGGCACTGCTTTTATGGGGCTTATCATAGTCACTTAATCCATAGCTATCTTTTTTAAGTTTAAAAATAAATTTGAGAGCTTATGTTTATTGTTGCTCCATCTAGTTACCTGCCGCTTTGGTGGGATATTAAAAATTGTTGGAGATTTGCACAGGGGAACTGGTGTGATTTTACTTGGTACGTGACCTGAGTCAGTTTTTGATGACCTTCGTTTTCTGAGGATTATCATTCAGTGCACTGCTGTCCTTGGTCCATTCCTAACTAGGATAAAGACTGACATTTGCTGTAGGATAAAGAGCATAGTTGTCACAGCAGTACCTAACTGATTCAGGCATCATTTTAAAAAAAAATCCAAATTGCACAGCCTTCATTTTCTATCCAAAAGTCGGGTCATGGGATACATGTGTATTACATCAGTGATATCAACATGGCACATATGGCACGCTGTGTGTATGTTGATGTCCCGGATGCAATTTGTGCACATCTCCAGTCCTGATTTCTGGTAAGAAAATATTGAGGAAATATAGTGGGGCTTTTCCCTCGAATTCAAGAGGAAATTCCAATCAGAGTGCCTAATGTTTGCATGGTGACTGTCTTTAATTATTCTTTTAAAAAGAGTATGAGTGAGATCTAGGTCACCAAATAAACAGTGAAAGAAAACATCACCTCACAATCACCACTTGGAGTAATCCACTCCTGTGACTGCTAAGGCTAAACTCATAGAAACATGGAAAATAGGAGCAGGAGTAGGCCATTCGGTCCTTCGAGCCTGCTCTGCCATTCAATATGATCATGGCTGATCCTCTATCTCAATACAGTAGAATAGTGGTTATGTTACTGAACTAGTAATCCAGAGGCCTGGACTAAAATCCAGAGTCATGAGTTCAAATCCCGCCACGGCAGCTGGCGAATTTAAATTCAATTAATTAATTAAATTCAATTAATTAAAATAAAAATCTGGAATTAAAATACTAGTATCAGTAGTGGTGGCCATGAAACTACCGGATTGTCGTAAAAACCCATCTGGTTCACTAATGTCCTTTAGGGAAGGAAACCTGCCGTCCTTACCCGGTCTGGCCTATATGTGACTCCAGACCCACAGCAATGTGGTTGATTCTTAATTGCCCTCTGAAATGGCCGAGCAAGCCACTCAGTTGTAAAATCTCGCTACGAAAAGTCATAATAAGAATAAAACCGGACGGACCACCCGGCATCGGACCACTAGGCACCGGACAAGACCCTGCAAGGTCCTCCTTACTAACATCTGGGGACTTGTGCCAAAATTGGGAGAGCTGTCCCACAGACTAGTCAAGCAACAGCATGACATAGCCATACTCACAGAATCATACCTTTCAGCCAACGTCCCAGACTCTTCCATCACCATCCCTGGGTATGTCCTCTCCCACCGGCAGGACAGACCCACCAGAGGTGGCGGTACAGTGATATACAGTCAGGAGGGAATGGCCCTGGGAGTCCTCAACATTGACTCTGGACCCCATGAAATCTCATGGCATCAGATCAAACATGGGCAAGGAAACCTCCTGCTGATTACCACCTACCGTCCTCCCTCAGCTGATCAATCAGTCCTCCTCCATGTTGACCACCACTTGGAGGAAGCACTGAGGGTAGCAAGGGCACAAAATCTTCAATGGACTTCAATGTCCATCACCAAGAGTGGCTCGGTAGCACCACATCTGACCGAGCTGGCCAAGTCCTGAAGGACATAGCTGCCAGACTGGGCCTGCGGCAGGTGGTGAGCGAACCAACACGAGGGAAAAACTTACTTGACCTCGTCCTCACCAATCTACCTGTCGCAAATGCATCTGTCCATGACAGTATTGGTAGGAGTGACCACCGCACAGTCCTCGTGGAGATGAAGTCCCGTCTTCGCACTGAGGACACCATCCAACGTGTTGTGTGGCACTACCACCGTGCTAAATGGGATAGATTCAGAACAGATCTAGCAGCTCAAAACTGGGCATCCATGAGGCACTGTGGGCCATCAGCAGCAGCAGAATTGTATTCCAGCACAATCTGTAACCTCATGGCCCGGCATATTCCTCACTCTACCATTACCAACAAGCCAGGCGATCACCCCTGGTTCAATGAGGAGTGCAGAAGAGCATGCCAGGAGCAGCACCTGGCGTACCTAAAAATGAGGTACCAACCTGGTGAAGCTACAACTCAGGACTACATGCATGCTAAACAGCGGAAGCAACATGCTATAGACAGAGCTAAGCGATTCCACAACCAACGGATCAGATCAAAGCTCTGCAGTCCTGCCACATCCAGTCGTGAATGGTGGTGGACAATTAAACAACTAACGGGAGGAGGAGGCTCTGCAAATATCCCCATCCTCAATGATGGCAGAGTCCAGCACGTGAGTGCAAAAGACAAGGCTGAAGCGTTTGCAACCATCTTCAGCCAGAAGTGCCAAGTGGATGATCCATCTCGGCCTCCTCCCGATATCCCCACCGTCACGGAAGCCAGTCTCCGGCCAATTCGATTCACTCCACGAGATATCAAGAAACGGCTGAGTGCTCTGGATTCAGCAAAGGCTATGGGCCCCGACAACATCCCAGCTGTAGTGCTGAAGACTTGTGCTCCAGAATTAGCTGCACCTCTAGCCAAGCTGTTCCAGTACAGCTACAACACTGGCATCTACCCGACAATGTGGAAAATTGCCCAGGTATGTCCTGTCCACAAAAAGCAGGACAAATCCAATCTGGCCAATTACCGCCCCATCACTCTCAATCATCAGCAAAGTGATGGAAGGTGTCGTGGACAGTGCTATCAAGCGGCACTTACTCACCAATAACCTGCTCACCGATGCTCAGTTTGGGTTCTGCCAGGACCACTCGGCTCCAGACCTCATTCCAGCCTTGATCCAAACATGGACAAAAGAGCTGAATTCCAGAGGTGAGGTGAGAGTGACTGCCCTTGACATCAAGGCAGCATTTGACCGAGTGTGGCACCAAGGAGCCCTCGTAAAATTGAAGTCAATGGGAATCCGGGGGAAAACTCTCCAGTGGCTGGAGTCATACCTATCACAAAGGAAGATGGTAGTGGTTGTTGGAGGCCAATCATCTCAGTCCCAGGACATTGCTGCAGGAGTTCCTCAGGGCAGTGTCCTTGGCCCAACCATCTTCAGCTGCTTCATCAGTGACCTTCCCTCCATCATAAGGTCAGAAATGGGGATGTTCGCTGATGACTGCACAGTGTTCAGTTCCATTCGCAACCCCTCAAATAATGAAGCAGTCCGAGCCCGCATGCATCAAGACCTGGACAACATCCAGGCTTGGGCCCATAATTGGCAAGTAACATTCGCGCCAGATAAGTGCCAGGCAATGACCATCTCCAACAAGAGAGAGTCTAACCACCTCCCCTTGACATTCAACGGCATTACCATCGCCGAATCCCCCACCATCAACATCCTGGGGGTCACCATTGACCAGAAACTTAACTGGACCAGCCATATAAATACTGTGGCTACGAGAGCAGGTCAGAGGCTGGGTATTCTGCGGCGAGTGACTCACCTCCTGACTCCCCAAAGCCTTTCCACCATCTACAAGCCACAAGTCAGAAGTGATGGAATACTCGCCACTTGCTTGGATGAGTGCAGCTCCAACAACACACCATCCCGACTTGGAAATATATCGCCGTTCCTTCATTGTCGCTGGGTCAAAATCCTGGAACTCCCTTCCTAACAGCACTATGGGAGAACCGTCACCATACGGACTGCAGCGGTTCAAGAAGGCGGCTCACCACCACCTTCTCGAGGGTAATTAGGGATGGGCAATAAATGCTGGCCTCGCCAGCGACGCCCACATCCCGTGAATGAATAAAAAAATACTATATTCCTGCTCTCCCCGTATCCCTTGATGCCTTTTGTGTTTAGAAATCTATCTAGCTCCTTCTTAAATATGTTCAGTGACTTGGCCTCAACAGCCTTCTGTGGTAGAGAATTCCACAGGTTCACCACCCTCTGTGTGAAGAAATTTCTTCTCACCTCAGTCCAAATGTCCTACCCCATATCTGAGACTGTGACCCCTCATTCTGGACCCCCCAGCCAGGGGAAACATCCTCCCTGCATCCAGTCTGTCTAGCCCTGTCAGAATTTTATATGTTTCAATGAGATCCCCTCTCATTCTTCTAAACTCGAGTGAATACAGGCCGAGTCGACCCAATCTCTCCTCATATGACAGTCCTGCCATCCCAGGAATCAGTCTGGTGCACCTTCGCTGCACTCTCTCTATGCCAAGTATATCCTTTTTTAGGTCAGGAGACCAAAAACTGCACACAATACTCCAGGTGCGATCTCACCAAGGCCCTGTATAACTGCAGTAAGATATCCTTGCTCCTATACTCAAATCCTCTTGCAATGAAGGCCAACATATCATTTGCCTTCCTAACTGCTTGCTGCACCTGCATGTTTGCTTTCAGTGACTGGTGTACAAGGACACCCAGGTCCCTTTGTGTCCTCAGGTGTGCAAGGTACACCAGAGATGCACAGACGAACGGAACGTGTTACTGCTAGTGGTAAGAAGTAGTATCTCCACTTTTGGGAAAGCTAAAGGCGGAGCAGTTCATCTGACAGCAACTTCTGGATTTTCACGTTTAACCACGCATCTGCCCTCGCCTGAAGTTGCTGTGCAATTTGTGCATAAAAAGTGTTGAGTGCTATTTGACAATATATTCTGGCCCACTGAGTTTGCTTTGATTTCTGCCACTGTATAAGCTGAGAGTAATGTGACCACTGTAATCCTGTTGTGAGTTTTTCAAAAAATTCTAGTCTGACTTCCGGGAAAATGGAGCAAGCTCATTTTACTTCTAAAACATTGATGTAGTGACCTCGGCTGCATGATTTTGTGCAGAATTCAGCCAAAAAATACCAAGTTGCGCTGACGGGAGTTCTAGATTCTGAGAGATTATCCAATTTTGGGTTTTTGTCTTGGTACTTGGGCAATGCATGCAACATTTTGGTTTCAATCATTACTCTGGACTATTCACAGCATCTGCTAAAAAGAAAATTGCAGTATGTACTGCTCATTCTTGAAGTGCACAAATGTTTATCTTGCAGCAAGGAGATCGGTGTGTGTGCACTGTGGTCATCATTCCTTTATTTTTAAAAGCTGGCATGTTTGAGGGTTACGACGTGATTAGTTACATGGCGAGCTGTTCTTTCTGGAACACACCGTGATGCTTGTTACTTCTGCACAAGGAGGGACACTCTCACCGACAGAATACAGTTAATAAATTAGCAACAGTTTCCAACTATTCCTCAAGCAGGGATGATGTGTGTCATGGAAAAGGAGAAAAAGATTCATCTCGGTACAGAATTCATGTTCATTTTGAATCTTGATTTGTTGAGATTTATTTTAAACAGTTAAAGGTCTACAGAAATTCTTAAGCAAGATAAGACTTTAAAGAACTTAAAAGAAAACAAAATTGTTAAAACTACGAATTGTGAGGAGTCAGCCTTGAAAGAACCAAGCAATGTTTGGAATAGGATGTACTGTTTTCAAAGCTTCCAGGGTTGAGGTTCTGAAAGAACCTTGAAGAAATGGTTTGCTAAAAAATTCTGTTTAATGATTAATTTTCCATGATGTCCTTCTAAAAATGCCTTTAAACAATTAACTGCTTTTGGTTAACTTTGTTGCTGCTGTTGAACATGGGGTAGATGGTTGTGTTTGTGGGGAGGTATGAATAGTTTACAAAGCAAGATCTCAAAAATAGATCATGACATGATTCGCAATTTGTTTTGCATTCTAATCCCTTCTTCCCTCCAGCAAAACATTTTCCTGGGAACCCCTACAATGGAAAAAATAACTTAGCCCTTAAATTTCTGTGCTAAAATATATTACCAAAATGCTTGAGATTGGGTTGTGTTACAAAGCTGTTGGACAATTTCAGGTTTCTTGACTTGCATAAAACTTACAAGAGGTAAATTAAAGCAACAGGTATGGTCAGACTATTGAGATTGTTTTTACAGTTTTTTCCCTCATCTCTCCTGAAGGCAGCAGCTCTTGCTAGGGTGCAAGTATTGGCTCAAGTGGCCTTTGTTGATATTGGATTATTCTTGCCTAAATGTACTGCAGCCCAACTAATTGTTTATGGTTTCTGTTGGGGCTGTGCTTTCTTTTAAAATTAATTTGTTGCTTGGGTATTATCTGTCATAAATAAAATGAGTTTGAACAGTCTTGATCCAGTTGCTATTGGGTGTGATCAATTCTGCTGCTTAAGGCAGTACAAAAATCATCCACTGATAGTGAAGTGGTAATATTACATGCAGAAGCAACAAGGATGGTTAGTGCAAGAAATGGAATTGTCATGCCAGTATAATGGGAGTGCTCTTTGGCGATGGGTAACAACACATTGGGCCAATGTGGAGTGGCTTCACGTGTTATATGGCACATGACATTGACATCTTTCATCTTGATAGAACAAAGCATATAAAATTGTGTGAAACTTATCCAAAAAAGATCACCCCAGTTTTGAAGGTTTGTGGACTTTTCCAAAAAAGGTATAAGACTTTTATTATTTTTTTTAAAAGCATTATTTTGTTTAAAGCTGCGCTCACTGTTCAACTGAATTGCCATATAATTCAAAGTGTTACCAGTGATATCTGAATGGCTGTTGGGGCCTCTGTTGTCCCCTTGCTAGTGTGTGTGTTTTAAATTGTTTTGTAATTTGTTGTATATCTTTCTCTGCTTCGACGTATTAAAGGTGTGTTCCAGTAACATACTGAACAGGCATTGGTCATAAGCAGGGTGCCCCCTTTCATGACATTAACATTAGGGAGTATTATAAACAATCACTGATTCCATCTAGCTGGCATTTTAAAGTATGAAGTTGTAACAATGAAGGGACAACCAAGAAGTTTCATGAAATGTAGAATAGTGATAATTTTAGTTTAAAAATGGTCCCTTTTTATAATGGGCTGGCTTTGGTGCATTTAAGTCTTTATTTCTTCACTTGTGGCATCATCTGTGGAAAATCTAAATATTTGAGATGGGCACAAAGTAACTGATGTTTCAAGTGCAATGTAGCACGTCTACACAATAGTCAAGCTGGAAAAATTCCAGTCTGATCAATTGACTCTTCCCTACTTTGATCCCTCAATATTTGCTTTATTCTCTTCCTTTTTCAGCTTTCATGAGTTTCCCTACTGCAGTAGACTGAAGAAAATGAAAGCATTTTTATCCCGAACGGATGTTTCAAAGGAAGAAGTAGTTAATGAATTGGGTAAGAGTTGCTGCTTCTGTTTTCTAGAAACTCTTGTGTACTGGGCCCTAGTTTTATTTATTTTTAACAGTGTATCTTTAGCAGAATTGAGGGAGAGGAAAAGAGAACTGACTGGCCAGTGCCAGCTGGAAGGAAAATAATTAGTTGCAGGATGTCAAGATGGCAGCTGTTTCCTGCCAATCTCAGTTTTCTGCATTTAACAGCAATGCCCAATTTGACTGTTCTACCTATGTCTTGATGTATAATTTAATGTAGATTTATTACATTCTGTTTGTGATTTGTTTTTAAAAATGTCAGTCACAATTTTCGTTCACAGTTAATGCTGTTTATTCCTGAAAACAGCTTGTTAAAGGCTTACAAAATCCTTATCCTAATAGCAACAGTTCTCTAGTCTGGTGCAATTATTGGTTTATGATTATCAGAAGGAGCAAAAAAATTACTGAATATCAGAACCAGGAATATTCATGAATGTACAAACCATACAGTTTATATCTCACCCTTTTTTGTCAGCCTATTATTTACAATGTCTTCTCATATATTAGGCTACTGGACCCTGGCTTACACCTTTCTCGTATTGTATGCTGGGATATTCACTTTGCTCCCAAGGGTCATGCTCTAATATGAATAGTGTTTGGACACACATTTTCACTTCAATCTTTAAGATTGGTCAGCTGTGGCATAAAGTTCTTTATTGTCTGCAATTCTGTTGGCATCTTCAAAATGAATTGCCATAAATATGGTGAAGAAACATACACAACTATATTCCTCCTCATGTCATATGAGGTAATTTTTTTTTATCCCTGAAAATACAGGAGTCACATAACCAAGCATTTCAGCACAGACTCATTATGGGCTACTTGATGTTTGTGCACTAGATTTCAGGACAACACTCCACTTGGGTACACTCTGTACAGTGCTTTGTGTCATCTCTGTATCTGCTGAGCTCATAAGGTTTCTATGATTTTTGTTTTCTTTAGGGAATGGAATTGCAGCTTTTGAATCTGTGCCAACTGCTATTTATTCCTTCCTGAGGTGCATCGAACCTGATCCAGAAATTCCAGAAAAGTACAACGGGCTCGAAAGGACAATAATCTACAGCATTTCACTGGGTGGAGACACAGATACGATTGCCACCATGGCAGGAGCAATTGCTGGGGCTTATTATGGAATAGATCGTGTACCGCAGTCTTGGCGGAGGAGCTGTGAAGCCTATAAAGATGCAGATTATTTTGGGGAGAAACTGTGTGAACTGTACAGTGAGCGCCAAGTCTCCTCTCTAAAAACAGGATAAAATAAATTGATCTGCAATGTGCTGTTGTCAGTGAAAATATAAATAATGAAATCTCAAATGAAAATATAGTGATCGTGTCGAAACGGGTTAGTTCTGAATCCAGTTGGTTCTACAAACATATTTTCCTCCTTTCTTGGTCTGATTTCATTTGAGTAATCAAAGTTTGTTTGGGTGACAGTTTCAAATTGTCAATTTTGTTTCTAATTTTTTTTAAAAAGTCATTCAACAATCCTAACTGGCAAATGAGCTGAATCAAAGAAGCCTCAATTGTAATTGTTTAATGTCCTACTGGATTCAACCACACGTTGGAGTAAGGAATATATGAACAGTACAATTTTTTAATTAAATGGAGTTAGTTATACTGCTGTGCCAAATTAAGGATGTGCTGGAATATTGGTGGCTTGGCTTTATTTGGTCCTTCAGTCAGCTGCATTTGCCAGGATAGCACATTTGTGAATCCATCATTGCTTAAGTGTTCTGTTTAAAGTCCTTGTCATCAGTTTTCTTGCTTAACAAATAAGATCTGATGACCCCACTGCTGAGACTGAACGTTGTCTTGATGTTGCTGACCTTGCCTAAATGTTGCTGGCTGTTTTTCAGTTTTATGTCATTATTCTCAGGTTAGATGTTACCTGAACTCCTCCAAGATGGGGGTGTATTTGCCTACAGCTCTAATGGCTAATATGAAGCAATACCAAAGACCAGCATTTTGTAGTATTGCTTCACATCACCCATGCCACATAGCATGACCACTGGATATGAACTGCTTTTCTTTTCAACCAACAGGTTGCAGGTTTAAGCCCCGCATTTCTTGAGTTTATATCTAAAATGGACATCATAATGGAGAGTTATGAGGTACAGCATTATTGGAGGCTCCATCTTTAAATGAAAGATCTAGTTGAAGTCCTGTTTAGTTACCTGGAGCAGAGGACAAATGTAATTTAGTTGGTAGTATTGTTACGGCTGTAATGTAAATGAAATGTGCAAATATTCCACAATACAGTTCAGGTTTAAAATCACCAGTGGCTTCCTTTTATAATTATTGCTGCAGAATCAGTTTCACAACACTGAAGGCTTTCCTTGTGTTCGTTCTCTCTCTCTCTCTCCTATCTATCTATCCATCTATATATATAGGACTAAGGACAGCTATATATATATATATATATATATATATACATATATCTCTATATCTATATATATAATATAGAGAGAGAGCTGTCCTTAGTCCTTTTTAACATCCCTTTTAAGATTTTCCTTTTTCAAGTATTTAATCCACTTCCCTTTTAAAACCATTTTCGATTCTGGTTCTATCACTGTTTCTGGTGGGACATATGGCCTATCAACTTTGTGCATTGAAAAATATTCTTCTAACCTCTCCCTCTTTTGTTTTGATTTATCTTACTGACTCACCAACCAGTGGAAATATTTTTTCCTGATTTATCTTATCAAAATCCCTCAAATAATTTGGAACATGTCTATCAATATCTCTTCGCTTTCTCTGTTCTCATGAAAGTATCTTTTATACCGTCTCCATGACAATTGTCTTAAAAAGTAGGGTGCCCAAAACTGAACACAGTATTTATCTGCAACCTAACCAATGATTTGTATAGATTTAGTATTACCTCTTTGCTTTTGTACTCTAAGCCTCTTTTTCTAAAACCTAGGATCTCATCTGCTTTTTCTTAATAGCTTTATCAACTTGTCCTCACTTTTAAAGTGTTTGGTCATCACTAGATTTGTCTTGTGTATTAAAACATTTCAACTATTTATCATTCAGGTGATTATAACTTTAGAAAGCAATTTAACCCACTTCCCAGTTATAAAGAAAATTTAGAGTGAAATTATTCACACTAACAGAACAAAATTACTTAAATTTATTGAAAGAATGGAAGGAAGTATTGTGGTTTCCTAATATTCATAGACATAGTTTATACTCCAGAGACTTGAGCATAAAATCTAGGCTGACACTCCAGTGCAGTATTGTGGGAGTACTGTTAGAGATGCCATCTTTTGAATGAGGCGTTAAACCGAGGCCCCATCTGCCCTCTCGGGTGGATGTAAAAGATCCCAAGGCACTATTTCGAAGAAGCACGGGAGTTCTCCCCGGTGTCCTGGCCAGTATTTATCCCTCAACCAACGTCACTAAAAATAGATTACCTGGTCATTACCTCATTGCTGTTTGTGGGACCTTGCTGTGTACAAATTGACTGCCGCGTATCCCTTCGTTGCAACAGTGAATACACTTCAAAAGTACTTCATTGGCTGTAAAGTGTTTTAGGGTGTCCTGAGGTTGTGAAAGGCGCCATATAAATGCAAGTTGTTTCTTTGATTGTAAATACTTCAAAATAAAGTTTGATGGCTGCCTGAAGCAGGCTTGATATCAGATTGTTTCTGTGTAAAGTTGAGAACAATAGGGAGAAAGGAATAGATGTTAGTCTAGCCTGGCACCATTGTCTACCTTAAGTGTTAAATTCTAAACATGAATAGAAATGTCGGAAAGTGCATCTCCAGTCGACAGTAACTGGAAAACCAGAAAATGCTTTTCATATTAAAAATGCATTAATAATGTATATGAAGATAATTTGTATTTACTAGTCTCTGGAAGATATACTTCATGGTAAATGTATGTAATCCAGCCCCATACCAAGAGAATGTTGGTTTATCTTTGAATTGTTTAGAATTATTTTTTTTAAATGTGCTCCTCCATGTATTTAAAACAGTTGCAGTTTGAACCAAAGTTTAATGTTGATGAGCTTTACTCTTCCACCGGCTATTAGCTGATGAAACACTGATACAAAGTCACCTGTAATCTACTTGCAGTGCCTGCTGCCCACTGACACTTGGGTTTTGACTATACAAGCGTTATTTATTTTTAAAGGAGATTTGGGAATTTTTAAAAGGAACAAGTAGTTGGATAAAAATGAGCCTGGATAAACTTAAGTGCTATTGAATAAAGTATTGTTCTTTGCAGCCTAAGCCTTAATATCAACTAAAACTAACCAAAGGTAATATTAGAGTAACAAGATGTATTTGCCTAATGTATGTACCTAAACTAACTGTTACTCGTCTGATAAATATGCAGTTGCCTTAACTGGGGAATCTTGGAAGAGGAGCTGGATGCTGTCCTCCTCCATTCTGGCACCCACCGTCTAGGTTTGTATGGTTTTAGGGAAATCATGTGCTGAAGCATGCCCCTAAAATTTATGCCATGACTTAATTGGACTGTATTATACGACCCCCATTCCTATGTCACATAAGACCCCAGAAATTTTGCAAAAGCTCCTTTTTTTTCAGGAGCTTCTTAAAAAAAAAAAGTTATCTGCTTCCACCAGTGTAATTTCTGTAGATTTTAGCATTTTTAAAGAAGCAATGTAGTTTGTGACTTACTGATTTTTAGTGCTTTTAGCTGTTCTGATTTTTAGTTACTTTATTGTGCCATAAGAAATTGAGTACTACTCCATTTTGGATTTTGAAAAGCTAAACCAATTCTTAAGCAAAAAATGTTAAAGTATGTTCCCCCTTCTCATCATTTATGCAGTGTGCTGCAGAGTTGGTTAATAGCCATCGAGTAAACGGATGCTCATTTTCGTAGAGGCATTTGACTGTGGTATTGAACATTTCTCAGGTTCCATTTCTCGGGGATGAGTTTGGGTTATCTTGGGCTTCCAGCGATTTAAGATGTTCAGTGAAAGATGCTTATGTGTGAATGTCCCATCACTGTACCAACATATAAACTACTAGTCAGGGTTTCATGAAAAGTCTTAACTGAACCTCACACAGAACCTTGTATTTCTGGGGGCACAGTTTTGCACAGTCTGGAAGAGTGTTTTCTTACCCTTAGACAAATTCACATTTCTCAGCGATTTCATATCTCCTGTGATGGAGGGCTAACGTTTCATGGTGCAGACTTATTCATAGCTTCTCGTGCTGATGGTAGTAATTATTTACATAATTTTGAATGTGTGGCTGTTCATGACAGCTCTTTGGTTAAATGTACTCCCAACAATTCCGCCATAACTTTCCCTTGACTCATCTGGTTGAAGTAGATGAGTGGACTGAATTCCACTCCTCCTCCTTCACCCCCCCCCCCCCCCCTCCAGTTTGTGCTGCTGGCAGAACTTCATCTGGCAATGCATATTGGGAAATAGTGGATATGCCTTCCAATTTAATTTTTTAATTCAGGAATGGAAGATCACGAGCAGAGCTTCCACAATTTCCTGATGTGCGGCCAACGGGCCAGGCTCCCTGCTGTCAGTATCAACTCCAGTGTATCAGCTTTGGAGGTTGTATGATAGGCTCAGGCTAACAATGTCCTGTAATGCCTTTGGCTATCTCTGGCTAACCAACAGCAGTAACTGATGCATTCTTCGAGCTCACTGCAACATTTTAACTGCTAGTTCAAAGCAAGGCAGTGCACATTTGGGGACACTGTTACGCTGGTCCATGACATCAACAAAGGAGATTCATTTCCATGTGCTTTTTCAGGACACTAGATGTGTCAGTGGTGTCTAGCCAACGTGATCTCTCTTGGTTCAGCATCTAGCCAATGTGGACAGCCAACAGCAGGAAATGGCCCAGTAGTCCATCCACATGAATGGAAAATCCACACAACAGCTCCGTAATTGTATGACTGATGTATCAGATAGCAAAATGGTTGATGGCGTGTATTCTTCACTGCTACTATCCAGATGTTAGGAATTCTAGGGCATTTCACTCATTCCACTGCCACTTCCTAAGCATTAGGTTACCACATGGAGTACTTCTCTCACATTTATGAAAGACTACTCTTTAAATTTGGGCAATGCACAAAATAATGGTTTTGGCAGCAGAATTGAAGCTTCACAATTTTAGCCTTCCTTCTCCTAAATTGGTACTACTTTAGCATGTCCTACAGTGAGTAAAGAATGATAGATTACTTGTAGGGCATTAATTATTGTAATGATGAGTATCTTTCATGCATCACAATTCCCCTTGGGACTTGCTAGTTTATTTTTGGTTTGGTCGTAGAAATTATAGTGAATTCAGCATAAGTTAGTTCCAATCAAAAAGAACTACTGCTAGTGTGAGGATTTACGATGCAGGAGTTGGAAGTCACAAAACCTTGCTGTAAAGTTTAGGGATGTGCTTCACAAAGCAGTTTCCTGAGAAAAAAATCAAACTTGGAGAAGTTGCTACAATCTATGATCGATGCCCATCATTCGAGAAATAAAGAAGGCTCAACAAGGTAGGTCATCTATCTATCTCTAGTGTATTAGTACGCCAGTGGGCTGCACCATTGGGCCAACTCATTTATTTCACTGCACAGTAACTTCATATTTTCTTGTGTAAGATTGCTAGTCTTTTTTAACTTAACCATATCCTAAAAATAACTTTCGTTATTAAAATGCATTTCAGTGTGCTAAATGTGTACGTTAAATAGTGGTTTATACCTGAGGAAAGCGGCAGTCCTCTTTCCAAAGGTTAATTTATCAATTTCTTAAATGTAATCAATAAATTTGGTCAGGTAGATGCACAATTAAAATCAAAAGAAAATTTTGCAGATTATTTGTGAGCAGTTCTGCACTGTAGACTCAAATCCTGCATTAAGACTGGTGAAACTTGTTTCTTCACACGTTTAGCAGCCATCAGAGAGCGAAGGGACTCTTGAGGGTGTCAAGTGCAAATTTAAAGCTGCTACACAGAAATGTATGGCTCTTTTCTTAAAAAGTGCAGAACTTCAAATATTGTCTCAACCAAATACAGTCAAATTGTGTACAGTAGTAAGTTATCTTCTGATGCCGATGTTTTTTGAAAGCTGCTATAGCATTGGATAGTGATAGATTTGGGTCCAAGGTCAAGATCATTATTTGAAACCACAAGCGATAGTAGATAGTTTATTCATTCCCAAGCTGCCACGTGGAATTTCCTGTTCTGTCTTGAGAGGGGAGGGCAAAGAATCCTGGGCACCTTCTGTCTTGGTTGTTCACTGCAGTAGAGGCAGTCAGCAGCTTGATTCTCCTGGTGAAAGATGAAAGCATAGATAGAATGGGCTAGTAGCAATTGTGCAACATTGGGTGCACAACCAAAACATTATTGGGGAAGAATTGCTCTGGCTGGTGTGTGTTGTGTAACACACACCAGCCTAGGGGGGGAGGAGCTAAATACGATTAAAATCACTAAGGAATTGGTACTCAGTAAATTAATGGGACTCAAGGCGGATAAATCCCCTGGACCTGATGGCTTCCATCCTAGGGTCTTGAGGGAAGTGGCAGTAGGGATTGTGGATGCTTTGGTAATAATTTTCCAAAATTCTCTGGACTCGGCAAAGGTCCCGGCAGATTGGAAAACTGCCAGTGTAACACCCTTATTTAAAAAGGGTAGTAGGCAGAAGGCTGGAAATTATAGACCAGTTAGCTTAACATCTGTGGTGGGTAAAATTTTGGAGTCTATTATTAAGGAGACAGTAGCAGAACATTTTGGATAAACATAATTTAATAGGACAAAGTCAGCATGGCTTTACAAAGGGGAAGTCATGTCTGACAAATTTGCTTGAGTTCTTTGAGGATATAACGTACAGGGTGGATAAAGGGGATCCAGTGGACGTAGTGTATTTGGACTTCCAGAAGGCATTCGACAAGGTGCCACATAAAAGATTATTGCTCAAGATAAAGAATCACTGGATTGGGGGTAATATTCTGGCATGGGTGGAGGATTGGTTATCTAACAGGAAGCAGAGAGTTGGGATAAATGGTACATTCTCGGACTGGCAACCTGTAGCCAGTGGTGTTCCGCAGGGGTCGGTGCTGGGTCCCCAACTCTTTACAATCTATATTAACGATTTGGAGGAGGGGACCAAGTGTAACATATCAAAGTTTGCAGATGATACAAAGATGGGAGGGAAGGTAGAGAGTGAGGAGGACATAAAAAACCTACAAGGGGATATAGACAGGCTGGGTGAGTGGGCGGAGATTTGGCAGATGCAATACTGGAAAATGTGAGGTTATGCACTATGGCAGGAAAAATCGGAGAGCAAGTTATTATCTTAATGGCGAGCAACTGGAAAGTACTGCAGTACAAAGGGATCTGGGGGTCCTGGTGCAAGAAAATCAAAAAGTTAGTTTGCAGGTGCAGCAGGTGATCAAGAAGGACAACGGAATGTTGGCTTTTATTGCTAGGGGGATAGAATATAAAAACAGGGAGGTATTGCTGCAGTTATATAAGGTATTGGTGAGACCGCACCTGGAATACTGCATACAGTTTTGGTCTCCATACTTAAGAAAAGACATACTTGCTCTCGAGGCAGTACAAAGAAGGTTCACTCGGTTAATCCCGGGGATGAGGGGGTGAACATATGAGGAGAGGTTGAGTAGATTGGGACTCTACTCATTGGAGTTCAGAAGAATGAGAGGCGATCTTATTGAAACATATAAGATTGTGAAGAGGCTTGATCGGGTGGATGCGGTAAGGATGTTCCCAAGGATGGGTGAAACTAGAACTAGGGGGCATAATCTTAGAATAAGGGGCTGCTCTTTCAAAACTGAGATGAGGAGAAACTTCTTCACTCAGAGGGTGGTAGGTCTGTGGAATTTGCTGCCCCAGGAAGCTGTGGAAGCGACATCATTAAATAAATTTAAAACAGAAATAGACAGTTTTCTAGAAGTAAAGGGAATTAGGGGTTACGGGGAGCGGGCAGGAAATTGGACATGAATTTAGATTTGAGGTTAGGATCAGATCAGCCATGATCTTATTGAATGGCGGAGCAGGCTCGAGGGGCCGATTGGCCTACTCCTGCTCCTATTTCTTATGTTCTTATGTGTAAATGCATTCAAAGAGTGTGTTTACAATTTTGTAACACATAGATTTAGTGTCATTCATCCATCTGAACTTGACCCTGCATCTAACCCGTGCTACACCTGGCCTGCGAGCACTTATGCTGTCCTGCTAAAAGACCTAGTCGTGAACAGAGTTCACTCTTCTTCCCCTCCACCACAAAATATCTTAACAGGGCAGGGGGGAGGTAAGGGAAGAGTCATAGAAATGATCGAAAAATGTTCATACATTATGACTTTCTCAATTTTTCCCCTTTTTCCTTTTCTGAGGATTCCTAGCTGAGTTACAGTTCCGTGGGTTCTGGGAGTCTCTGGTACCTCACCCTAGTGCCATTTTTCATGTGTGTTTTGATAATGACTAGATTAACCATGTTATACTGTAGTACAATTTGTGGAGGTCTACAGGGAAAAAGAGCAAATTAAGGGCTCAAAATATTTTCAAACCCTACAGACCATCTAAGATTCATTTGATTTTTGATGTGATAATGATTTTTTTTCCTAGATTCATAGTTAATTGAAAATGTAAACTTACTAAGGGAGTATTGAGAAGATGATGAGAGATTGTATGTGATAGTAAAAGCAACTAAAATTGTGGCAATCAACAAGAAAATACAAACTTAATCCAGTAATCGGAGGTCATTAACATTAAATACAATCGTCTTAATCGTAGGTTATTAGTAAGAGCACTGAACTGCATTTCTAGTTCAGTTTAAAGTTGCAAAATAAGTTTGTCGTTAAAAATGGCCTCAGAAATGGAGCGACTGTCGAGGGGCTGGCTCCATTCATAATTGTTACTCTGTAGCTAGGAACAGCTTGAATCTGTTCTACTGAGGACATGATGTTCTCTTCCTGGAGCTTTACAACATTCCTTAAAAGACCTTGGACTCCCTTTGACTTCTTTAATAAGGAGATGCCAGCTCTCTTAGCCTTGTATTTGAAGAAGATACAAAAAGAAAAATTAACCCTTGACCAGCATAACTCTGCATTTTATTTTGAACGTACTATTTTTGAGCAGTGACATTTCTCACTCGGGGGGGGGGGGGGATAAAATATCTATCTTTTCTCCTTATCATGTTTCTACCTCAGACGGATGCAGTCTCCATGTCTCTTCATTAATAGAGGAAATGCACCAATTATTATTCTCTAGGTGAAACACTGGTTTTCAAAAGGGATCAGTCGAGGTGCATAAACTTATGGCATTGGTTTTAGGTTGGAACAATTCACTTCAGAGTGATGCTACCCTCTAGCATAGCTGAAGACTGATGAATTACAAAAAACAACAGAATTGAATGATGCACAGGTTGGGTCGTGTAAAGATGTGTTCCCTCCATTTATAGTACTCAAATCACTTCTAAACAGCAATTTTTTTCTTAGCATTTTTCCCTGATTCCTGGAATGAGAGGGTTGTCCTATAAGGAGTAGAGTAGAATGGGCCTACCTATATTCTCTGGAGTTTAGAAGAATGAGAGGTGATCTCATTGAAATGTATAAAATTCTTAGAGGGCTTGACAGGGTAGATGCTGAGAGGCTGGTTCCCCTGGATGGAGAGTTTCGAACTCGGGGTCACAGTCTCAAGTTAAGGGGTTGGTCATTTATGAACGAGATGAGGAAAAATGTCTTCGCTCGGAGGGTTTTGAATCTTTGGAATCCTCTACCCCAGAGGGCTGTGGATGCTCAGCTGTTGAGTATATTCAAGATTAAGATCGATAGATTTTTGGACACTAAAGGAACCAAGGGATATGGGGATAGGGCGGGAAAGCAGAGTTGAGGTCGATCATCAGCCATGAACTTATTGAATGGTGGAGTAGGCTCAAGGGGCCGTATGGCCTACTCCTGCTCCTATTTCTTATGTTTATCTCTGATCACTGAAAATGTGCTCAAAAATCATGGAGCAGTTGCAGGTCAAGTCAGGAAAATTGTATCGAATGATGCGCACTTTTGCTGGCAAGAATCTCTCAATTACCCAATTAGGAGTTTTAAAAATTCTGCTTAAATTATGCTTTTTAAGATGGTAGAAATTTGAATGCTGGGATCAGCTGTAACCCACTGGAAGTACTATGTTAGTTGGAAAGGTGATGTCGCAGAGCAGCAAGCTGCACATACAGCTGATCCTATCCAACACTCCAGCTGCTCTCAACACTAAAGTTTACATTTCTACTGACTATCTGCTATCCATTTTCTTCCAAAGATGAAGCTTTGGCTCACTGGGTTACCTTAGCTCACTTCTAGCCCTCTGTTGCCGTTTTATTATAATCCATGCCTTATTAATGAAGCCTTTGGAAATGTTTTTATAAAATCAAGTACCTGAAATCCCATTCCAGATCAGTTGAAAGAATTTAGATCCCAGCGACATTGTAGGAAGATTTTTTTCATTGCATTTGAAGTAAAATCGTAAACGTGTTCTCTTCTATTACTGCATTAGAAATAGCACAGATAAAAATCTTCCTATGTTTACAATGTTGCTAACACATAGCAATTAGAGGATATTTTCTCCCCATGTAATATGTACATTATGAGGGTGATAGGTCAGTCACAAATTCTATTTTGGATTAATATTTTACTGAGGTACAAAGAACACCTATCCCAATACTACTAAATAGAGGTACCCTGATGCAGATTTGCTTTTAGAACTAATCCTCTGATTATTTATTAACATGAAGTTTGTACTTGCTGTTCTCCTACAGATGATAGAGTACAGTGAGGATTGAGGATGTGGAGTCACATTGTCTGAATAGAATCTTCCACAATCATCTGAAAGGAGAAAGGTAAATATGATGTATTTTTTAAAAAGAAAAACAGCTTGAAGACTTTAGTTTCAGGGATTGACATTAAACTTTTTTTTAAATGGGTGAAGAGAAACAAAGTTGGCAAACGGCATTTTTTTCTCAATTTTTACGAAGAGAGTACCAAGTGCTCTGACACAATCCATATGAAATGCACGTTCTTGTTGCGTCCTTCCAACAATATCCTTCAATACCCACACAGCTCAACCTTATTGAATTAATTCCTAATTTGCAAGGATCTGTTCTTGAACCAGATACAATCGTGATACAATCAGACAAGGCCTTTCAATGGAAAAAAAATCGAGAGATGACTGGATGTAATATCAGCTTGCCCTACATCACTATGTAAGATCAATGACTTTTTTAGCCCTCGTTTATATGTTGTAAAAAGTCTTCTAATACCTTTTTTTCTAGCTAGAAAACAGTGGTGTTGGGCTCAGTTGCTAAATGCACCATATGGTATCACAAAGAAGCACATCGACCAGGAAGACCCCGAATTTGATTCCTGCTGTGTTGAATTTGCTAATTCAGCAAGACCACAACAATTGACTTTGGTGTTCTGTGCTCAGGAGGAGGAGGAGGGGGGTGGGGGTGGGGAAATCAGTTTCCACTCCATAGTGCTATCGCCCTCAATATTGTTTCTTGAGCAGCCTGGAAACAGGGTTTCACTGTGAGGGTTTTACCTCCACAGTACTGCTTATTCCAGTTTCTAAATGAAGAGAGCAGCGGAATGTGAAGGCATAGATGACACAAAACTTACTTTCTTTTACAGGAGCAGTGAAAAGATCATATCAATTTCTGATTTCCTTGCTGATGTGATCTTTCTCAATGGGGGAAAAGCATTGCATTGTGTGGCAAGGTGCTGCAATGAATTATATTTTTATTTAAGCCTGGCCACCGATTCCATCCCCCTCTCTGGCCACTGTCTGAGGCTGAACCAGATTGTTTGCAACCTTGGTGTCCTATTTGACCCTGAGACAAGCTTCCGACCCCATATCCACTCCATCACCAAGACCGCCTACTTCCACCTCCATAACATTGCCCCTCCCTGCCCCACCTCAGCTCACCTGCTGCTGAAACTCTCATTCGTGCCTTTGTTACCTCTAGACTTGACTATTCCAATGCTCCCCTGGCCAGCTTCCCACCTTTCACTCCATAAACTTGAGCTCATCCAAAACTCTGCTGTCCGTATCTTAACTTGCATCAAGACCCGTTCACCCATCACCTCTGTGCTTAATGACCTACATTGGTTCCCGGTCCGGCAGGCCTCGATTTTTAAAATTCTCATCCTTGTTTTCAAATCTCTTCATGGCCTCACCCCTCCCTATCTGTGTAACCTCCTCCAGCCTTACAACCCTCAGATCTCTGCGCTCCTCCAATTCTGGTCTCTTGTGCATCCCCGATTTTAATCGCTCCACTGTTGGCGGCCATGCCTTCAGCTGCCTAAGCCCTAAGCTCTAGAATTCCCTCCCTAAACCTCTCCGCCTTACTACCTCTCTCTCCTCCTTTAAGACGCTCCTTAAAACCTACCTCACTTGTCTTAATATCTCCTTATGTGACTCGGTGGCAAATTTTGTTTGATAATGCTCCAGTGAAGTGCCTTGGGATGTTTTACTATGTTAAAGGCGCTATATAAAAATGCAAGTTGTTGTTAAACATTATAAAATGTATAAAGAAGCACAACCTGCCACTTAATGCTAAAGGTAAAATGCCAGTAATCTTATTGGGTCATATCTATGTCATATGCTCTTGCTTACCTTTCTACTGTGATATTCATTACTTTCCTAGCTGTAGTAAGACTGGTGCCATCATTGCAGTTTCAACTGTGTGACTAAACTCTCAGCTGAACATTATAGAATGATACAGCACAGAAGGAGATCATTTGGCCCATCGTGCCTATGCCATGCTTTGAAAGAGCTATTCCACTCCCCTGCTCTTTCCCTGTAGCCCTGCAAATTTTTCCACTTCAAGTATTTATCCAATTCCCTTTTGTAAGTTATTATTGAATCCGCTTCCACCACCTTTTCAGGCAGTGCATTCCAGATCATCATAATTCACTGCGTAAAATATTTTTTCCTCATGTCGCCTCTTTCTTTTGCCAATTACCTTAAATCTTTGTCCTCTGGTTACCAACCCTTCTGTCACTGGAAACCGTTTCTCTTTATTTACCCTATCGAAACCGTGACTTTGAACACCTCTATCAAATCTCCCCTTAACCTTCTTTGCTATAAGGAGAACAACCCCAGTTTCTCTAATCTTTCCACGTAACTGAAGTCTTTTATCCCTGTTACCATTCTAGTAAATCTCCTCTGCACCCTCTCCAAGGCCTTGACATCCTTCCTAAAGTGTGGTGCCCAGAATTGGCTGCAATACTATAGTTGAGGCCTAACCAGTGTTTTATAAATGTTGAGCATAACTACCTTGCATTTGTGCTCTATGCCTCTGTTTATAAAGCAAAGGATCCTGTAAGCCTTTTTAACAGCCTTCTCAACTTGCCCTGCCATCTTCAAAGACTTATGTACATACATCCCCAGGTCTCTGTTCCTGCATAACCTTTAAAATTGTACCATTTAGTTTATATTGCCTCTTATTCTTTCTACCAAAATGAATCACTTCACACTTCTCTGTGTTAAATTTCATCTGCCATGGGTCTGCTCATTTCACCAATTTGTCTATGTCCTGAAGTCTGTTACTATCTTCCATTGTTTACTACATTTCCAAGATTTGTGTCATCTGCAAACTTTGAAATTATGCCCTCTATACCCAAGTACCGGTCATTAATATATATTAAAAAGAGCAGTGGTCCCAACACTGACCCTTGTGGGATACCACTGCACACTTCCCTCCAGTCAAAAACAATCATTCACCACTACTCTCTGCTTTCTGTCTCTTAGCCAATTTCATATCCACGCAGCCACTGCCCCTTTAATCTCATGGGCTTCAATTTTGCTAACAAGTCTATTATGTGGTACTTTATCAAATGCCTTTTTAAAAGTCCAAATACACATCAACCATATTACCCTCATCAACCCTCTACTTTATCAAAGAACTTTTGATCCATCGGTTAAGTCAAGTGGTGGGATTTGGGATCTGAATTACTCATACTGTGATTCATTCACATTAGGCGCTCCTAAATCCATTGGGGAAATGGGCAGCTCGAGTTCAAGTGGCTGAACCCTTGAAGTTTTCAAACTGCCTGTCACTGACCTGCAAGTCTCGGAACTTCTGCTATTGGCAGAGTTTCTGAAAGCAGCTGCTTGTTCCTGCTGAGAATGTTGTTGAGACAAAGCCAGCACATTGTCATTACGAGGACCATTTGGTATTTATATCAGTACTTTATAGCCTTTTGACCATCTGTTAAATTAAATGAGACTTTTGCCAAATTAATTGGGACCGTATACTACTGAAAGGCAGAATTAATTCACCTTTTGTGCAATGCTGATAAGCAAATTCCTGACGTAAGCAAATTGTTGGCAAGTACCAGGTGTTTTTATTTCAATATTACCAATCTCTTTTTTGCATACAAAATGGATTAGAAAATTAACAATGCCCACTAGGAGACAAAACTATCTGAGGAATCAAAAAAAATCTACTTGCTGTCCTCATGCTGAAAGCAAACTGAAGATGCCTGGAAGTGTTTTATTTTTAAGTCTGTGGTGAATTAGGGAACATGCAATATTGAAGCTTATTTTCCAAAACTGCTGGGAAAACCATCTTGACAAAAAAAACAATAAATCGCAGAAAGCAAGAAAAGATAGAAACCTAGGGCAGCAAGTAAAAGGGCACAGTGATGCTGTAGAATTTTTTTAACATGATTTGCAAGTGGCATAAACTTGTCACGTGTTTTCGACTGAAATACATTTTAAAAACAGTAATTCTGTGACATTTATCAGCAGCTTGTGTGTCTTTTGTGGCCTATGGCTTACAAGATGATTTCACTCTTTGTATAATGCAAAAGTCACATTTTGAAGTTTCTTCAGTGGTCACAGTGAATAAAGAGCTGTTTCTGTCTCTCTTTCTTCAGTTTTGCTCCAGAATATTCAGCATTAGAGATTTGCAGACAACCATTCCACAACTTAATGTTAAGAACTATTTTACATTTTAGAAACAGCAAAAATAAATAAATGCTGTGAGTAAAGAATCAATCTCACTAGAACTGTAAGAATTGAACAGTTAACCATTAAATTGAATCTAAAATGAGTGAAGTCTGTATTAAATCTGATTGTCCAAATACAGAAACAAACATTCATGGTCTATACCTGACCACAGCAATGGTTTTATACCATAATCGCTGTAAAGAAGTGACAAGTCACGATGCAGGTTCCAATCAGTTGATAAACTGACCTTGTTCTCATTGGGGGTGGCAATGAATAGTTGGAGAGTTTCGTTGTCCATAGCTCTTTGAAATATCAAAGCATTTAAAGAAATATGATTTTTAACATTTTTTACTCTGTCTGTTTCTCAGGAATGGGCTTTAACTGAATGTGAGGGAATTGAATAGTTGAAGTTGGAAGACAATGATTAATTTTGGGTTTATTGATGTGTGTTTATTGATGTTAGTTCAACACTCATGCTGTCAAGATCAGGAACTTCTTCGTGTTGGAAGTATTAACTGCAGTCACTGTTTAAACTTTTTTTAAAAATCAATAGAAATCGACAGAAAATAAAACCAAAGGATGTTAAAATTACTTTAACCTTTGTATATTTACTGCTGGTGAAATTTAAAAAAGGAATCACCATCAATACAGCAGACCAGAAAGACAGATTTGACAGTATATTTCCTCTGGTTTGGATTTGCCTCATCCACAATGTAGACTCTCTTTCCCTTGTTCTCTTTCTTTCACATTGATGGGTGTACAAGACAGAGAGATAGAATCTTTAAATTACTGCTAGTGACAAGGACACTGAAATAATGAAATGTTTGAGTTCTTGAATGTCAGTGTGACATGCAGCTGTGTGAGCAGTTCCTTGGCTGTAAGTGTTACTAACTGGCAAATGGAACAGTTTAAACATTTTGTAGTACGTTGATATCTGGGTTATTGTGACCTGAGTGTAGCTTCCAGCAGAGGGAGTAAATATACTGCTTGAATTCAGTGACTCAGAACCACAGCCAAAAGTGATCAATAAAATGGCCATTAATATATTAGCCGTACAATATTCCATGTAACGTATATTTGTGGCGACAATGCTGAGGGTCTGATCACTGCTGATTAAATTAGATCGCCACAGCTCCATGCCAGAACCAGACATGTCAAAAGATTCCCCATGCTCACTACCACCCCAGCCCATTTAATCTATTATAGTTGCCCTGTACTGATCAATCTGAATTACGGTTCTATGGCCACCATCAATGATACTTGGCGCTCAGCCAACAGAGGGCACTATTTCTAACAATGGGACAGGTCCTACCAGCTTTTTATGAGGTGAAAAATCACTCACAGTATGGCTATTTAAAGCTGCTAAATAACACACAGCAAGACAATGAAGTCTTGGAATACCTTTCAGTGTTCCAAGCAAACTGCATCTAACGGAACTGTAGGTAACTGCAATTAGCAAGGTATTATTGCGACCTACTGTTTCCTGGCACTGTATATCTCACTGTACTACTGATTGTCAAAGAAACCAGAATGTATAATGATTCTGGAGCAGGAAGTAGATAATCCGATGATACTTTGACATCTTGTATCAGTTGGGTTTATGTGTCCCGCGAGGGAGCGCTATGTTAGATTTGTCAGTGTTTGAATTCTTCTTTCCGAATTTCTTCTTTCCTCTTCTGAAAGACTCAGCTGCTGAAGGATTTGATTCCACAGGCACTGGCAGCCCTCTCACACCTTGCCCAAGTGGCCATTCTTCATGTGTTGGCATACACATTGAATACTGGTAGTCTAGTTAATTATTTTTTAAGTCAGCTGATTTTAACATGCAAAAACCGCAAACCATATTTAAGAGTTTATAATTCAAAGCTGTTGAGAAATCTTCACCCGCCTGTAGGTTTTCTGTTTGCCCGTTGTGGAGTGCACGCACTCTTCCCCAGCAGGTTAGTAAATACAGAGCTTAGGAATGTACAATGTGTACAGGTGAATTATTGGAGTTTAACCAGCTTTGGCCTGCAGGGTTATCTGGAGCCAAGTGTGAAGAATTCCAGCCCCCAATGACAGGGTTGCCCTTCCAAGTTAATGAGCCAGATAACAGTGAATCAGTAACAGTGCACTGAAGATTGAGTTTAAGCAGCAGTTATTTGCCTCTTTACAAACTAATTATGGTAGAGACCAAGTCCTGGATGGATGAGTGCATGTTCTCATACTCGGCTTCCGGGTAATTCTTTCCAACAGCTGTTGTCCCAAGTCTGAGTCTCCTCGTCAGCGTGGTGAAAGGACCTACGTTGGGCAGCTTGTCTCGTTCTAGCCACTTTGATGTTCTGGATAGTCAAACCCGATGACATATACCATGCTTAATTATAGAATCATGGAAGGCCACAGTGCAGAAACAGGCCATTTGACACGTCAAGTGTGCACTGGTGTTTTTCTCTACATGAGCCACATGGTCTAAGCTCACTCCCCATAATCACCAACTGCTTAACTCGGAGAAGATCACGTGAGGGGCTTTGGCAAAGAGGTGTACCTACTGTATGACTAACTTCCCTTCCAGGGTTCTCAATTACAGGTTCATGTAGACCAGAGCCCTTTTCCCCTGCAACCAGTTCCCCTTGCCACCAATCCACCTCACAATTTGGTGCTGAATCCTTCACATGGGCTAAAAGAAACCCTCCTATTGTATGCCTAGGAATATGAACTATGCAGTAGCATGACGTAGTTAGTAGTATTCTTGCCTTTGAGTCAGAAATATCTAGGTTCAAGCCCCAGTTAAGGACTTGAACACATAATCTAGGCTGACACTTTAGTGCAGTACTGAGGGAGTGCTACATTGTCAACAGCGTTGTCCTTCAGATGAGATGTTAAATTGAGACTTTGTCCTTGTAGTTCAGGTTGATGTTTAAAGATCTCACTGTTTGAATACAAGCAGGGAGGTGTCTGGCTAGCATTCGACCCCCTCAACATCAGCAAAATAGGTCATTGCTTTTTGTGGGATCCTTATGCAAAATGGCTGCTGTGTTTACCTACAGAATAACAGTGACTGTACTTTTAAAGTAACTTATTGTACATCAATTGCTTTGAGATGTTTCCCATAGATGTGATAAGGCTATTTTGCATTGGGTTGCATCACTGCCTAGCCCAGCTGAGGTCAATAAACTCAGCACAGGCTAGAAATTGAACCTGGGACCTTTGGCTCAGTACTATACTAGATAGCACCCTTACTCACTAAGTCATTGGAGGACCGAGTGTATGAATTTTTATATATACATTACCCAACTTTGGGAGCATCACAACAAAGTTTTAACATTTATACTCATGAAAACCATGATATTTGCAGAAAATGTAAATGCTTCAGTGAAAACATCAATATATATAAATTGAGGAGGAAAGATGACAAATCTTGAAATATTTGGTTTTCAAATGCATTAGTGTTCACTGGCATCTAGCAATATCATTGCTTGATTGAGTCAGTACTGGACAGCAGATTAGTTTTGCCATGTGTAATACAATTATATGCCACATGGTGGTACTCAGTGTATTGGAAAAGAGTAAGCATACTTCTGAATTTCAAAATTGAAAGGCACTGTTTTTGAATCTACTGATACATGCGAATATAAGCAATGTATTTTTTTTCTACTTAAATCCATTTTATTATATAGGATCTGGACCTGGATTAAGCAGTCACTGTATAAAATGGTTACCATCAATAAAGGACAAAAATGGAACCTGCACAAGGCAGCAAACTTTAATCACAATCTCTGTTTAATGTGGCTGGTGGACAACTGGTTCCTTATGTAGGGTGTTTTGGGGTTGTTCTTACCCTATTGAGCGGTGCAGATATCTGGTCCCCGGAACACTTATACCTCACGGATCGGGAGTTCAGGAAAACGGGACTTACGCTAACGCACCCAGTGATGGATCACATAGCCGAATAGCACAGAGAACACACAAACTTGGTGTTTGAATTGAATTGGAATGTTGGTTTTATTATACTGTCAACACAAAGAAAATAACGATACAAACGGTCCTACACAGTACATTGAGTTACACGCACCCACTACAGTACTTTATCCTGCCAAACTAAGAGGTTGGTGGGGACCCTGGAGATACCTATCTCTCACACACACACACACACACACACACACATATGGTCGAGGCTCACCAATCCTTTGCACTTGTAGGTCTGGCTGACCGGTTCTCTCATGTAGGGTTCATTGGTTTCACTGGCAGCTGCTCTCCTCCCTGGAGAGTTTGGGTGTAAAAAAAAGAAAGAGCAGGAACTAAGAGGAAGAGAGAGAGCTGGAAAAGAGATAAGAAGCAAGAACCAGCGACAGCAAAAGCAAGGGAAAAAACCAAGAGACAGCAGAACAAGACTGCAAAACAAGAGGGAGAGGGGTTTCGAGCTTCCACTTATATACACTTCTCTTACAATGGTCTTCGTCACTTAAATGAGGTACTTCCATGCCTGTTTAAACAGTTCTTACAAAGTCCTTAAGAATCTTTGATGGCTTTTGATGGTCTCTCATCATGTTGCAATTGCTTCTCTCGATGGGCCATTGTTCATTCCGATTTGTTGAGCACTTGCCACGCAAGGCTTCCTTTTCATCCCACACCCTAGGTGTTGATCGGTTTTGCTTTAAAACAAAGACATGGCCCCACCATGTCTGGAGCAGTTGCCTCTTTCAATGGCCTACTGCCTCTCTCTGATCGTTGACCACCTGCTGTAGGTTTTGCATTAAAACAGAGACATGTCTGAAGCAGTAATTCTCCCACATTCCACTGTGTGTGTTGTTGATCCGCCTGGTGACCTCTCACCTATCCTTCCATCTTAGGATTTTGGTCAATGGCCAAAGTTTTACATATTCAGGGAAAAGGTGGAATTCCCAGAATTCTTACACTTACCACCACATGCACAAAGGAGAAACTGTATTCTCCACTAAGCTACAGAGCTGCACTATTTATAACGTTTTTAAAAAAAAGCTGTAACTCAGCATCAAAATTTTTGTTTAAAAAAATTAGCATTTCCACAGAATGTATTACATATGACATAGACATTACAGCACAGAATCAGGCCATTCAGCCCAACTGGCCTATGCCAGTGTTTGTGCTCCACACCAGCCTCCTCCCACCCTACTTCATCTCACCCTATCAGTATATCCTTCTATTCCTTTCTCCCTCATGTACTTATCTAGCTTCCCCTTAAATGCATCCATGCTATTTGCCTCAACTACTCCATATTGTAGCAAATTCCACATTCTAACCACACTCTTGAATTGGATTTATTAGTAATACAGATATATTGTTTAATACTTCTGATATAATACTATTGCAAGGCAGATGGTTGAGTGTAATTTGTCTTTTCATTTAAATACTTGTTGCAAAAAAAAATTCAAAATGAGTTAGCAGGTCACCAAGGTCTTCGAATCAGAGGACCCCACACATTTGGATAGAATTTCTCTGTTGCTGACTTTATGCCAGTGCCTGAGACTGATAGCATCAGTATTGTCACCTAAATTTAATAGTGTTCTTTCAGAAGTGCCACAAGGCATAAAAATCACACTTCTTACTTCTCTTCAATATAATCCTCAGTTAATTTTTAATGAATTTAGAACACATAGTGGGAGACTGCACTTTTCTCACGTTTGATTTTAATAACAGACCTTCCAGGCTTAAGCTCAGTGTCCCACGGCTCTTACTGGTCATTCTTTATATATTGTAACAAGTCTGTGGAGCTATGCTCCGAAGAAGGTTTACTAGGATGCACATAAACACGGGAGAAAGGGAATTGTGGAATAGACCGAGCACTGCCTACTAGCAGTGATGCATAGTTTTTATAGTGCTTGATAACTGTTACCTATTCACTACAAAGGGCTGAGCTTTATCATCTATCGAGTGATCAGTTTCATCTGTGGTATAACAATCATATCGAAGAGAAGTAAACACAGTTGTCACCCAGGGATCTGTGACTGTTGCTTGCTGACAGTGAACACACTGTTGCTGTGTAATGTAGCTTTTTTTTTAATGTTGAATTTTCACAAGGTCACAGTGTAAAGTCATATTTTAGCTTTTTAAAAAAAAACTAGTGAGAAGTTTCACAGATTTGAGGTCCTGAGAAAGAGTGAGTTTGAACAGGAGACAGTGTGATGTATTTTGATTGAAGGCAGGATGGCACCCATCAAACACGAGCACAAATGGGACTCTCCATTATAGCTGAGATTGCAGGTTGAGAGCTGAAACTTCAATGCTGCTGGGAATGAAAAACTGAAAAAGCCTGCAAAACTGTAAATGGGACCCAAAAATCCTTTGCCTCATATCCTGCACCAGAATAATACTCCATATGAATTTCCTCTATGGCATTTCAGGTGGCTACACTTAACTGTGCCGGAGGTGCAGCAATGCCAGATGCATCTGTACACCTGTAATAGTGCCTGGTGCAGTTGAGGGTCAGACATCTCCCAGAAAAACCTGGTGCAATTGCATCCAGAGCTGCTGTTTTAAGCAACAGGCTGGTATTGTCAAGAAAGGTCCTTGTTTTGCAGCTTCAGTACTTGTTGCAGAATGGTGTTAGTCTCTTTCACTTACTGATGAAGTCTGTGTTCAGTAATGTGGATGCCCTGTTTATTGTGATATTGTTTATTTGGAGGCAGACAAGTAGCAACAACCACAAGCCCCCTTCACAGGTGCTAAAATAATTTGCTTGGGCCTCTCCAGAACCCCTAACAACTATTCCCCTACCATAGAGTAGGAACTTCCTCTCCTCCTGACCAGACACCTGCTCTCTGTCACCTGGAATGAAAAGCAAAGCCACTCAGTCAAGCCAACACCCACCTCCAATTCCTTCACCAACATTCTTCATATATTTACTTGTTTTCTCTGGTCCTCCACCTAGTGCTTAGCACTTTGGTGCTGCCATACCAGGTCAGCCCAAGGCAGACTGCAGGGTTACCCAGACCTCTGCTTTGGGTGCTGTTGCCATTCCAGTCATGATATAGCAGCACAAAGATATTGACAGTGGGTAGGCACCTCAGGAACTGCTGATACGTTCAAACTTTTGCTTCTGGTTGCCATAATGAATTATATCTCTCAATTATCCAGAACCAGCTGACAGAAAAAAAAATTAAGCTTCAACTGGCTACATCCAATGTAATTTTGGTACAGGACTTTTACTGTTCCTGTCCATATAATGGTGCTGCTGCCTTTAAGGACCAAGCTGTTTCTGAAACTTCCTCTCCTCGCTGGCCCTCCGCCCAATACTGCGTCTCTATGTGCATCTGAAGTCCACTCACCATATGCAGAGGAAACTCATGTGCTTCGTCCTTCTCCTAGATTCAGTGCACTAGATGGCTGCACACCCATTTCTCCCGGACAGTGGCTGCACAGGAAAAATCAGCCCTTAAAGATTCTGTGGAAATATTTGAAGAAGACTAGGGAATTTTCCCAGTGGCCTCCCTCAGCCAATGCCACCAAAAATATACTGCCTAGCTGGTCATTCATCTCATTGCTCTTCATAGGACCATGCAGTGCACAAAATGGCTGTTGCGTTTACCCTCAAGAAAAATAACAATTTGTAACTGGTTCGATGTGAAGCACTTTGGGATGTTTCTGAGAGCTATCTAATTCAAGTTCTCTCTCTCTCTCTCTCTCTCCCTGCTTTTAAAGCCTCTTTAAAGCACATCTCTTTGACCATACTATCAGTCTTCCTTCCCTAAACTTTCTTTCCTTGCTGAATGCTGGTAATGCAATTAAAACATTGGCCTACATTTGACTATACTTTGTAAACTTTTTGAACTTTTGCTCTAAACACTTTCTTGGCTTAGGAGTCTTGGTTCATAAGCTATTCTGAACCTGTTCCAGCTTTTTCAAACCTCTCTGGATTTCTAGTTTGGGTGTCAAAAACATAATCTTTCATGCACTTAATCTCACATAGTAAGATCCCTATTGCCATCTATTTCAATGTCTGACCAATCAAGGTGACGAATTTTAAGGATTCACTTTTAGGTGTTAATCATCTTAAACAGACATGTGACAAGGACTTATAATGAGCAAATTTTAATTATTCAATGAAAGCCAAACTTGCTGCTTCACAGGTAAACTCTTTTTACTTTCCCAAATAACAAACTGCATAGCTCCAGATAAAATTGTCTTTCCTTCAGGTCATTCTCAGGTATTTCTTATCTAACCCAGACAGCATAACGCATCTATAGGACTGTGACCTTACAACCTGGGTCCACCAGCTCCAGTCATTAATTGGAGCCAGCTGCCAGTTATAAGAGTCCTTCATTCTAAGAGTGCTGTCTGAACCTCTTAGAATGCTTAGTGTTAACTCTGGTTTTCCCAGAGGTCAGCAAAGTTTGAAATGCCATTTT
Organism: Heptranchias perlo; assembly: GCF_035084215.1. Taxonomy (NCBI): domain Eukaryota; kingdom Metazoa; phylum Chordata; class Chondrichthyes; order Hexanchiformes; family Hexanchidae; genus Heptranchias; species Heptranchias perlo. The sequence goes on from NC_090350.1 coordinate 24,449,787, forward strand.
AAGTCCAGTTTTCCCAGAGTGTTCAGTCATGGAGGGTCATTACACCCTAGCCTGATCCTGTACTTGTTCATGTTTGCACATGTACACTTCCAGCAGAGGTGCTGGTTAGTGATCAGGTGGAGAAATCCCGACTGACTGTTTCCTTCTCTAACCTAGGAATGGGTTTTATTTCTATCACAATGCAGCACAGCTACTCTGCACTAGATGAGTTCAGTCAGGTAGCATTAAGCACGTTACAGTTTGCCTAGTGGCCGTTGGGTAGGAAGGGGAAAATCAGTCAGGGTTCCAGTAACCTGCAGGAAGTGCATGTGTGGAAATTAGGAGGTAACTGGCATCTGTGGAACTGTATCCGAGCTTGACTGGAAGGGAGAAAATGGGGAATTTTTTAAAAAAGAATGTGAACAGTACCAATTGATAGGAGTACAGAGGACTAGCACCTGGTGGTGGTGGTAGTCGTAGTAATAGGCCTGGACTCAAATGGCTAAATTTGGTAGTGGTAGCAGAAGACCAACAGCAAACCTTAATTGACAAATCTCACTAATGGGGGGTAAAAAATAATAGGTCACATATATTCTGTAAACCAGCTGGGAAGTGTGTTTACAGGCGGTAACGTTGTCTTGGGGTCCTGACACCTATATAAAACTGTAAAATAACCTACAAGACTCAAAATTGTGATATCGAAAAAGTGCTTGTCTTTCTCCCATAGCGTTGCACATGGGAAGTCAAGACCAAGTGTTGTTTCCAGGTGAAGAGGGAGAAGAGGACAGGGAATAATTGAATCAGGCATGCAGACATCATTCAATTGCCATTTTAAAGTCATACGTTCTGTCCTTATCTTTATACAATACTTTGGTTTTATATTGTTATTTATAGTTGAATCATAAAATGTATGGCAATTTGGGATTCAGAGTAGACTTGGCTTCTCTACAGTACAGGCCGAGGAACTGGGAGGTGCAAAACTGAGACACTGCAGTGCCACCACTGATGGAAGGTATTTAAAAACTTCAAAAAGTAAATCACTGAATGCAAAGCACTTTGGGACAACCTGAGGATGTTTTAACGTGCTATATAAATGCAAGATCTTTCATTCAGCTTTCTATTTCTAGCATATTTTGTTTTTGATTTAGATTTCCACCATATGCAATTATTTTCTTTTCCTTTCATGGGAATAATGTTTGACTCATTTAGTCACTTCTGTCCAAAGTCATTTCCTCATAGTTTTCTCATTTATCAACTTCCATAATTTCTGCAGTAGCAAAACAGAGAAGGAAAGAATGAACTTGCATTTCTATAGCGCCTTTCACAACCTCAGGACATCCCAAAGCACTTCACAGCCAATGAAGTACTTTTGAAGTGCAGTCACTGTTGTAATGTAGGAATGCGTGGCACCCAATTTGTGCACAGCAAGGTCCCACACACAGCAGTGTGATAATGACTAGATGATCTGTTTTCATGATGTTGGTTGAGGAATAAATATTGGCTAGGACATGGGGGAGAACTCCCCTGCTTTTCTCCAAAGAGTGCCATGGGATCTTTCACGCCCACTTGAGAGGGCAGACGGGACCTTGGTTGAACGTCTCAGCCGAAAGACCTTTTCCTTTCCCAACCTGCACCTACATACCCATCCCTGCACTATCTGGGAACATTCGTGTCTACCTTAACAGAAAGGTTTTTATTCAATTAATGTACATGTATTGTGCTGTCCTAGGAATGTCATCATGGATGTTTGTGCCAATTACCATGACAGCACTCATAACATATATTATTGCGAATTCCGCTCTTGGCTCAAAGTTTTTGGAAGGAGAACTGTTTACAGATGCCAGTGTCATTTTCTTTGTGTATCAGATGACAGAAACTGTGGTTTCATGTGGCTCCTGGCTGTAATGCCAAATCCACAAATAAAGACAGAAAATGCTTAAAATAAACAACAGGTCTGTCAGCATCTGAAAAGAGAAAGGAAAGATGAATGTTTCAGGCAATTCTGGAGAAGGCTTTCCTTGGTATTATTAACCTATCTTTTCCTGATGCTGATTGACCTACTGTATTTCTGTTTTTATTTCAGATTTCTATCATTTGCAGTTTATTTCTGAATTTGGCAAACCTACAAATCTGAGTGCTTCTAAAGGGGCTAATCATTTCACACAAATAGGTATTGGTATTTTGAAAGTCAACCGTTGATAATTTGATCTCATGGAACCAGAAGGAGCGTGTGGAAGATCACAGCTTAGTCCTAAGAAGTCAGTGAATACTTTGTCACAATGTTGTATTGTAAACAATTTTACAACACCAAGTTATAGTCCAGCAATTTTATTTTAAATTCACAAGCTTTCGGAGGCTTCCTCCTTCGTCAGGTGAACGATGTTCACCTGACGAAGGAGGAAGCCTCCGAAAGCTTGTGAATTTAAAATAAAATTGCTGGACTATAACTTGGTGTTGTAAAATTGTTTACAATTGTCAACCCCAGTCCATCACCGGCATCTCCACATCACAATGTTGTATGGTATTACTTTAGCTGTTTGAGGCCAACAGCGTTAGACATTTGGTGAAGTCAAACAGCCCACATAGTGCAATGTGACAAGATCAAGCCAGGAGTGTTTAGTGTCATCATACAGAGCAATATGTTTTTAACACCGAATCCCTGGTTTGTGAACTTCTGATACAGCAACCAGTCCCACTTCCATCTGCACAGAGGTGAGAGGGAGCTCACAGTGCAGAATAGGAAATTCATAGGATCATAGAAATTTATGGCACAGAAGGAGGCCATTCGGCCCATCATGTTTGTGCCCCCCGAAAAAGAGCTATCAAGCCTAATCCTGCTTTCCAGCTCTTGGGCCGTAGCCTTGTAGATTACAGCACTTCAAGTGCACATCCAAGCACCTTTTAAATGCAATGAGGGTTTCTGCCTCTACCGCTCTTTCAGGCAATGAGTTCCAGACCCCTAACATCTCTGGATGAAATTTTTTTTCCTCAGCTCCCCTTTAATCCTTCTATCAATTACTTTAAATCGATGCCCCCTGGTTATTGACCTCTCTGCTAAAGGAAATAGGTCCTTCCTATCCACTCTATCTAGGCCCCTCACAATTTTATACACCTCAATTAAATCTCCCCTCAGCCTCCTCTGTTCCAAAGAAAACAACCTCAGCCTATTCTCATACCTAAAATTCTCCAGTCCTGGCAACATCCTTGTAAATCTCTGTACCCTCAAGTGCAATCACATCTTTCCTGCAAAGTGGTGACCAGAACTGTACACAGTACTCAAGCTGTGGCCTAACTAGTGTTTTATACAGTTCAAGCATAACCTCCCAGCTCTTATATTCTATACCTCGGCTAATAAAGGAAAGTATCCTGTATATCACCTTAAACACTTTATCAACCTGTCTCCCTGCCCTGCTATCTTCAGGGATCTGTGGACATGCACTCCAAGGTCCCTCAGTTTTTCTACACCTCTCATTATCCTCCCATTTATTGTGTATTCCTTTGCCTTGTTTGCCCTCCCCAAATGCATTACCTCACACTTGAATTCCATTTGCCACCTTTCTGCCCACCTGACTAGTCCATTGATATCTTCCTGCAGTCTCCTTACCGTCAACCACATGGCCAATTCTTGTATCATCTACAAACTTCTTAATAATGCCCGCTACATTTAAGTCTAAATCATTGATATATACCACAAAAAGCAAGGGACCTAGTACTGAGCCCTGCGGAACCCCACTGGAAACAGCCTTCCAGACACAAAAACACCCGTCAACCATTACCCTTTGCTTCCTGCCACTGAGCCAATTTTGGATCCAACTTGCCACATTCCCTTGGATCCCATGGGCTTTTACTTTTCTGACCAGTCTGCCATGTGGGACCTTGTCAAAAGCCTTGCTAAAATCCATGTAGACTACATCAATGTGCTACCCTCATCGACCCTCCTCGTTACCGCCTCAAAAAATTCAGTCAAGATAATCAGACATGACCTGTCCCTAACACATCTATGCTCACCTTGATTAATCCGAACCTTTCTAAGTGACGAATTATACTGTCCCTCAGAATTGTTTCCAATAATTTGCCGACCACTGAGGTTCGGCTGACTGGCCTGTAATTACTCCCTTTTTAAACAATGGTACAATGTTAGCTGTCCTCCGGCACCATGCCTGAGAGGATTGAAAAATAATGGTCAGACCCTCCGTTACTTCCTCCCTTGCTTCTCTTAACAGCCTGGGATACATTTCATCCGGGCCTGGCGATTTATCTACTTTCAAAGATGCTAATCCCCTTAATATTTCCCCTCTCTATGTTTATCCTATCCAATATTTCACACTCCTCCTCCTTAACTGCAATTTGAACAACTCTTCGTGCTTGTAATAATTCCTATCAAAACAAAATTGCAGGTAACCATGAGATTGAATTTATGTTACATAAACTGAATGTATAGTAGGAGCAATGGAGTGAGCAGTTTATTTATTGTGGGGAAGACCTTCATAACACCCAGTAGTTTGTTTGTCGTGATAGAATATACCTATGTTTCTACTGTTCCCTACCTTGTGTTGCCCACCGACAATCCCCCATTTACTTTATTGCCCAAATCACTTCAAGGGTTAACACGCCTTGAGCAGTTGATTTGCCTGAGTGCTGACACTGTGTGATTCTGAGTTTTGCTGTATTTTAGTGTTTTTCAGTTCTTTTACAGGTGTGTGACAGGGTCTGTGTTTCTGACAACTCTTGATTATCTTTCACATTAACACAAATCCTGCCTCAGGCACATCACAACATTGGAATTTTTTTCTCTTTAAAAACACACAAAACAGAACATTTCAAGCTGTTCACACATTAACCTTTAGAAAACTGTAAGAGGATTTATACCCCAAAGGGGTGTGTGGAAAACTTCAGCAGTGAAAGTTAGGAGAAAAATAATCTGGGTTCAGGCTTAGAGTGTTTCTACGGGACAGAGGCAATCTATTTTTCACAAATTCCAAGCTCAGTGTTGAGCTAATTTATTGGAACAACCTTGATGTAGATTTAATTGCTGAGATTTGATTCTCATCCCTAATATTTGGAAAATTGGAAAGAAATTCAGTGCTAAGCGGATTAAAGGATCATTGGTCATTTACAGCCATGGCACTACGTGAAAATGGCAGAACATTTAACCAATTTGATTGAAGAGGTGATTAATTTTATTTGTATTTGATATACCACAAGAATGCTGCAAGAACTGAACAACTTAACTCTCTCCATCCTGATGCCCTTTCCTTTATTTTGCATCCCATTTTCTTGCATTTGTGTCGAAACTCGGGTGATTTGCCCAATCACTCTGGCTGCTGGGATGGGTTCGGTGACTGGAAACATCTTAATACAGCTTACATTTATATAGAGTCTTTAACGTGGAAAAATATCCCAAACACTTTACAAAGATGTAATCAAACAAAAATGGATGCCGAGCCATAGGAGGTGATATTAGAAGGGGGAGAGGTGGATTTTAAGGAGGGTCTTAAAGGAGGAGAAGGAGGTTGGGAGGTGGATACGTATGGGGGGAAATTCCAGAATGCGAGGTCTAGATGGCTGAAGGCAGAACCGTCAATGGTGGAGTAAAAGGAGGGGGTTCACAAGATGCCAGATTTGGGGGAACGGAGAGTTCTGGGGTGGGGGAGGTTATAGCGCTTGAGGAAATTAAAGATAGGGAGGGGCAAGGCCATGAAGGATGAAAATTTTAAATTGGAAGCTTTGGGGACCGGGGATCAGGAACCAACGTAGGTCAGCTCGGCTTGGGGTTGAGTAGAACAGTGAGGTTGTGAACAGTCTGGCCTTGTCACCTCCAGACTCACTATTCCAATGCTCTCCTGGCCAGCCTCCCATCCTCCACCCTCCATAAACTTCATTCAAAACTCTGCTGCCCATACCTTAACCCACACTAAATCCCTCTCGTCCTTCACTCCTGTGTTTGCTGACCTACATTGGCTCCTGGTCCACCAACTCCTCAGATTTAAAATTCTCCTTGTGGTGTTCGAATCCCTTCATGGCCTTGGCCTTCCCTATCTCTGTAACCTCCTCCAGCCTTACAATCCTCTGAGAACTTTGCATTCCTCCAACATTAGCTTCTTGTGCATCCCCCACTCTTTTCACCCTACCATTGGCAGCCGTGCTTTCAGCAGCCTAGGCCCTAATCTCTGGAATTCTTTCCCTAAACCTCTCTTCTCTAAGATACTCCTTAAAACTTACCTCTTTCATCAAGCTATTAGTCACCCCTCCTAATGTCTCCTTCTTTGTTTTTGCCTGATTATGCTTCTGTGAAGCGGCTTAAAGGCAGATATAAATGCAAGTTGTTGGTTCAACCTGCAACAGTGGCTGGGGAGGGGCATGGAATCTGTGGCTAGCATGCAGAGTTTTCGGTGGGGGCTAAAGACAATAGCTTTGGTCTCACCAATATTTAACTGATGGAAATTGTGGCTTATCCAGAACTGATAGCATAGAGGCAGTGAATGGATCGAGAAAGGTGATGGAGAGGTAGAGCTGGCTGTCATTAGTGTACATGTGGAAGCTGACCCATGTCTTTGGATATTATCGCTAAGAGCAGCATGTAGATGAGGAAGAGGAAGGGACTATGAATAGATCTCTGGGGGTCATTTGGAGGTAACCATGCAGAGGCAGGAAGAGAAGCAATGGCTTGAAATGCTGTGGCTATGGTTGTATAGGTAAGAGTGGAACCAAGTAAGGGTAGTCTCACTGAGCTGGATAACATGGAAGAGGTGTTGGAGCAGGATGTTGTGGTCGACTGTGTCAAAGGCTGCAGAGAGATCGAGGAGGAGAAGGCGGGAAATGCACCATCGATGTCATTTGTGACTTTGATTACAGCTGTTTCAGTGCTGTGGCAGGAATCGAAACCTAACTGGAGAGATTCAAACATGGAGTTGCAGGAAAGATGGGCATGGATTTTGGAGGAAACAACATGTTCAAGAACTTGGGAGGGGAAAGAGATTTAGCAAGGCCAGAGGGGTTGAGGGTGGGTTTTTTGAGGAGGGGGTGATGATGGTAGTTTTGAAAAGGAGGGGGACAGTACCCAGGTAGAGGGAACCATTTACAATGTCAGCTAGAGTGGTGGCCAGGAAGGGAAGATGGCTGGTCAGTTTAGTGGAAACGGAGTCAAGAGAGCAGAAGATGGGTCTCATGGGCAAGATGAACCACACACTAACTCACTGAGGGTAATTATTACCTTCATCACTTGGGCGGTAAACTTCAAAATGAAAATCGGGCAGGTTCTGTAATGGGCGGGCGATCCGCTCTACCAGTTTACTGTCCAAATGATGGTGAAAATTACTCCCACTGTACTTGCAAGCTACCAACATTATTTCCCTAAATAAATAAATTGGACATGATTCCATGGGCTCCAGAGACTAAGAAGTACCTCACTTGTGCTATTTTCCATCTCTGAGCCCAGAAAGTGAGTACTGGCAGGATATTCACCTATGCAGGCATTGCAACTGAGGCCGATCTTCGACCTGACACTACTGTCATATGAACATTTATAAGTGTTGACACCTGTATTAAAAAAATGCACCACGGAATTTGATACAAGTCCGTCAATCGGAAAATTCACCCCTTGTTGGCTGTGCATTCATACTGCAGCAGAGGTCACAAGATAGCAATCAGGAGCGGGAATCCTAATCCATGGCTGGAGAAGCAAATTTTAGTGGAGCAGATTTTCCTGTTGCTGCACCTGGTGCTATTGAATTGCTTGGGTGCAGCAAATACGGGAACATTGGACATGGGGGAGTGCATGCCCCTAACAAGAACCCATTCAATTTTGCCATCCATTAACTTAAATGGACCGAAAATTGGGGGAGCTTTCTTACAGATGTGCACTGCTTCCCAACTAATTTTCCTGGACCCTGGCAATCCAATAGACCCAGATGCAGGAACAGAAAAATCTGCTGCGGTGTCGGATTGAAGATATCTAATTCAGTACAGATTGAGCCTGGGCTTTCCTAGTTTGTGTGGCTCAGCTGTATACTGGGCAAGTACATTTACCCATTGAGCAATCAGGAGAGTGCCACTGTACCATTTTCCAATTGAATGTTTATGATGTTAAGGAAGCACAATGTTAATGAGATATCAGCTAAACGAGAGCTCACTGAACCACTGCAATTTCTGCACAATTGATATCATAAAATCAAACAATAAATTGACTGGCGTCGAGTTCAAAACAGGGTCCAACTGTGCGAGTCTCCAGTAATTTGTAGGGGTTTGTCAGTTGGGGCAGTGATCTTCCTCTGTCCTTTAAAAGCACTCTTGATGCACATTTTTAATAGAGCAGCGGTGATTTTATTCTAATGAGCCTCCTGTGATACAAATTCATTAATAAATAGACTGTTGTTTATGTCTGCATCTGTGGAGAACAACAGCCTTCATCAGATGATGAGAAAGACTTCAAATTTAGTAACTGTTAGCACTGAGATCTGATTAGATTTTAGTGCATCTGGATTATGGAGATTTTTTTAAAAATAGAGATTTATTCTTGTTGTGAATTTCCTTGTTGACACTTTTAAGGAACGAAGAGTAGGTTTGTTGTATCCCAGATCTATGCGTCAATTAAGGCAAGTCAGGGAATTTAAAACATCTAGAGTGGAGCCAGTGAGTGGGAAATAGTGAGACCAATAGCAATGTAGCTGAGAAGAGTTATTGAGAGACAGGAGAGGTACTAATGATGAGCTGCCTTTCCCAGACGTCTGTGTCTTAATATGACTTTCCCATAAGACGGGAGACAAATCCCTGCCCATGAGGGAATCGCACCTGTCCCGGGTGGCTGAACATAACTATTTTCTCACCCAAAGCAGCTCTATTTTAAGAAGTAAATGGAATAAATTCTACAGAGCTGAACAGAAATGGTTTGAGGTAGATTATAAGAATAATAAACAGGTTTGACTGTACATTGAGCTCTTTGTAACCTGACAACAAATGAATGAAAACTCACAGTCCAATCCTTTAAGCTTTTCTGACAGGACATTTCTAATAATGTTGAAGATAGGGTTGACTTACCAGTGAAACAATCCTCACAAAGAAATTGCAAACAAGTAGAAATAACAAGAAGAGACACTTACAGTATTGGCGATGTTGATTGAAAAATCTCCTTGCTGATGAAGCTTTTTCCAGTTAGAGCAGCTGGTGAAAGTAAGAAAGATTTGCATTTATATAGCTCCTTTCATGATCTCGGGACGTCCCAAAAGACTTTTGAAGTGTTGTCACTGTTGTAATGTAGGAAATGTGGCAGCCAATTTGTGCACAGCAAGGTCCCACAAACAGCAATGAGATAATGACCAGATAATCTGTCTTAGTGATGATGGTGGATGGATAAATATTGGTTAGGACAGCTGCTCTTCTTCAAAATAATGCCATGGGATCTTTTTACGTCCACCTGAGAGGGCAGATAGGGCCTCGGTTTAACCGAAAGACAGCACCTCCGACAGTGCAGCACTCCCTTGGAACTGCACTGGAACGTCAGCCTAGATTATGTGCTCAAGTTTCTGGAGTGGGACTTAAACCCACAACCTTCTGACTCAGAGGCGAGAGTGCCACCAACTGAGCCACGGCTGACACTGGTGAGCTGATGATCGAACGCTACTTGATATTGCCGTACAGTTAAAACTTCTATGTAAATGGTAACACAACCAGAAAATAAAATACATCATTGCTGGAAGTTTGACTGTGTCTTTCACATTATAAAATTATACTGAGGAGCCAACAGGAACAGATAAAAATGTTGTAAATTTCAATACAGGTACTGTCCCTCTCCCTTTTAATTGTTCACTACAAAGGACTGGATAGTACAATGGGTTAGAACACTGCCCTGTCACCTTTGTAACTTAGGATCTGATCCAGATCAAATTGAAGGGATGAAACACAGTACAGCAAGGTTGATCCTGGCATGCAGTTTTTGTCATCCTACCTCAAAAAGGATATAGGTGCATTAGAAAGAGTTCAGAGAAGAGTGAGCAGTGTGATTCCAGGTCCTGGGCCAATAAGTTACAAAGATTTTAACTTTCATCCATGGTTGGCTGATCCACAAGGTCAACTTTACCACCCGGCCGTGACAGTTAAAATCTATCCCCAGGAGTCATGTTATTATACTTAGTTGAGAGGCAATCACCTAATGCCATGTTTATTGATATCTTTGACACGTTTATTGGTTTTTATCAGATGTTTTCACACTGCTGTCTTCAGTGTTGCCAACACTGATAATTCATTTGTGAGTCCCATAATTTCCGGAGGTTTTTTGATGCTTAGAAACGATGTGCAAAATTTAAATGTACCTTCCTTTTTGTTTAAATTTCCTGTTTGAATCACAAGCATTAAAAAAAATCATCTAGACATGAAGCATGCTAAATTACTGTACAAATATACACAATTAAGCCACTAGCATGCCTTCCTGTAAATAGCTTATTGAGAATATACACCACCAATACAGTCCCCATCGCTTATAGTTGGTGTTAATGTGATTGACCAGCTATAAGCAGTCATTGGTAAAGCCAATCCCCACAGCTGTGATTCCTCCAGGCTTAACTGGTCACTGGTGTCGGTTGCAGTTTCTACTCAATTCCTGTACTGACCTAGAGAAGCGCCAATAAAAACAGCAAGCCTGACAGCAAAGACACATTGGGGGTAATTTTAGAACAGGTGGGTTGGGGGCGGGCGGGACGTTAAAATAACAGCTTTTTGGAGCAGGACCGCATCCCGGCTCCAACTCACCCACTTCTGGGTTTAACCCAGGCGGGTTTGTATTCGTCTGCACAACAGACACCAGGAAGTCCTGTCCCCACTTAAAGCCAGCGGGCCAATACGTAAAGGTGCAATGTACCTCACTGAAATACTTGAGGTACTTAATTCTTTGTGTATTGGAAAACTTAAATGAATTTAACCTTATCTGTTCAGGTTTCCTATCACTTCCGATTCACGTCAGGTGGAAGCAGTCAGGAAGGGCCGGATCCATGAGGTGAGTGCCGTTTTGCACTGCTGGTGGGCCTGGAGGAGCAGGAGTGCTTCATCCAGGCCCAACAAGCTCACCTAGCCGACAGGACCCCCGCGATTGGCCGATGAACACCCCCCCACCCCTGGCAGACCCAGGTGGTGGCCCCCCCCACCATCTACCTCCAATTCTTCACCTGACCTCTGATCTCGACTTTCGATCTCTAACCTCTTCGAACAACCTCCAATCTCTGCCCCGCATCAGACCCCCCGATCTCCAATCTGGCATCAGACCCCCCCTCCAATCTCCACCTCCCAGCCCACAACCTTCTCCCCACCCTTCCGATGTCCTCCCCGGCCCATGATCCCTCCCTCCCTCTGATCCCCGGCTGTGGCCTGCTACCATAGGCCTTCCTCTTATTGTACTGGCAAATGGTTAGCACCATTTGCCTGATATAAGCAGCAGCCCGGGATAAGCCTGGACAGTTTATGTGGTGGGGGCTATATATACAATGTGAAAACCAATTTTCTTCATTAAAAACAAATTTTGGAACTTTAAAATTTACTTATTTGTTTTTATATAGATCGTTAATTGTTTGACATTTGCCAATTTTCCTTTATCAATTTGCCAATGTTTAAGTTCTTGAGACAAAGTTTAACGGAACAAACTTCGAGAAATCAAATGAATCATGAATTTTGGCAACATTTTGTGTCTGTCTGCTATAAGTGCTCTCAAATGTGCTATAATATGGCTATAACCACTGCCACCAATCACATTCATCCCTTATAGGGTTTTCACTTGGCTGGTTTGAAACCAGACAATTCCATTTTTGAGAAGCCTTTTTAATGTAGACTGGACAAAAAGCTCCCAGTTTTCTAGGTTTCCATTTAAGTTTTGACAGATTTTTTTTGTCCAGTATTGTAGGCTTTGCAGTAAAATATCAAACCCAGTCCATGTTTGTCTAAAACCACTATGGCATTGAAATAAAACTCAGTGCCATTAGCAAGGAGAGGAACGGCCAGCCCTGGGAGTTAACAGTGCTGCATCTAAATCTGCAGCATAGAGATTGCATTGGAATAATTCCCAGTTGAATGTTGAGGTTGATAGTTGGAATAACTTCCCTTAAAGACAATTTCTTAGCCACATGCCTTTTGCCCAGTTTAGGACTTGGCAAAAGGTGGCACCCCTCCTTCCCCACTACCCCACTCCAAATGTGGAAGAGAACAGTCAAGATTTTTGTACATGACGATGACTCATGCATGTGACTAACTCGTGACTAAAAATCATGTATCTAGAATTTGCCCAATGTAGACAGCCCTCACTTTCATACAGAGAATGATTCATGGTGTGCAAGTATGTGTGTGCGGGGTGAGGTGAGGTTACAACAGGATGGGAAAAAAAGGGGGAATAGTGAAATGTATAAATAGTATTCTTTTGAAATAGAGAAACTTGGTCAACAGCCAAGCCTTTAGTGAAAGACAACACTACAATTGAAAAGGAGTGAACATACATTTATTACAGTAAATCCAACAATGGAAAAAGGGCTTTTTAAATGCCATGTAGCTTGTAGCTTCTTTAAGTACACACAGTTCCTATGCATTTGACATAATAATAAACGTTGGGTCAAGTGAAACTGAAACAAAGTATGACTTGAACTTTTCTCTTTATCATGGTCATATACAGCGGTGATATTTGGATTGGGCTTATTATTTGAGGCCATGAAAAAAAAGGGAGATATAAAGAAAAAACAAAGTGGAAGCAAAAAGTTAAATAAAAGTTATTAAAGATTTAAAGAATTCAAGCTGAGATTCTCAAACTCCCAGAGTCAATAATTGGGATATCATTTATAACACACATACATATCTGTACTCTATCCATGGTCTTCCTGCTGTGGTAATATTGGTGGAAAGTGGAATTCCCACATCATTTACAAAGCTGGATAAACATTTCCAATCCCAACAATTGAAAGATATGTATAGGTATGATGCTGCAATGTATGATGATTGTTGTGTTGATTGCTAATCATTAGGACTTGCAATACTGCTAACTCGATTCTGTTTTTGAAATAGGGTTTAATAAAGGTTTATTAGCAGAAAAAACCTTTGAAAAGTGCATGTACTGCAACTACTTCACATTTAGGAATAGTAGAATGGGTACGTGAGCAGACAAGGGTACATTCAGCATTCCCAGCAAGGAGCTATGCTGGAAGGGAATGCTTATTGGCGATGGGGCTATCGCACACTGGAAGCATGAGAATGCTGAATTTACACTACTGTAAGAACAGTTTGTGTCAAATAACTTCAAACAATACTTGTAAAACTCAGCTTTCATTGGATGCCAAATATGATGTCGATTTCCTATAAAGATACACGTTCACATTCTCCAGATTTTGTGCTAAAATTAGTGTTAAAACTAAAATAGCAATACTTTGTGCAGTGAGTGAGATTGTGTGGATTAGGAGGACTGCATTGTTCATCAACAGGACCTGTGAATACTGCATATGACTCCTTGCCCAAGACAGCAAGCGTAGACCTGGAAAATCTGTGCCTCCTGTGTAAATCAGGATTTTTTTGATTTTCGTTGAATCACCTTGCACAAATTATGTGCACTCTATGCTTGGACAAACTAAATTTGACATTTATATGGTCATTTGGCTTTCTAATTGAGAGGTGTTTAGGATCATTATTACGGATTATCATGGTTGGCTGATTTTTTTTTCATTCCCGTTAATGAAACAACATTCTTAGGAAGCATATGACTATAAACTGCTGTTCCGCAATTTCACAGGTCTAAAATAACAAAGAAAAATAGGCCTTTTTTATAACCAGAAGAAATATGGCCCATGATAGCTGGTTTGGAAAATTCAAACATCACCCCAATGAAGTCGTTGTTAAATAGTTAATAGGCTACTGGTAAAATACTTGAGGCATTTCCCACAATCAATTTGATGAATATAAATTTTTATTATATATAAGATGGTGACAGAGTTGATGACAGGGAAACTTCAGAAACTTGCTCCACAAAGCAATTATACAGTTGTCATAACAAAATTGAATGGAAATGTTGATACAGCAATTTACAATGTAAATATATTGTAGATATATTGAAGGAAATTTTCTTCAGCTATATCTTTTCTTTTGTGACTAAGGATGGCTCAATAGAAAAGAATTTTTACAGATTAGTCCTATAGCATCTAGAGCTATCAACACAAATGGGTAATTTTAGATATAGTAGTACAGACAGAGAGGTCATAAAACTGTCAGGGAAAGAAAGGGTTCATTTTACGACTGTGCTTCCAGCAGGGAGCCCCACCTATTAGGAGCATCCATCAGAGATTTAGGCACATTTTTTATTATTCATTCTCGGGATATGGGCATTGCTGGCAAAGCTGGCATTTATTGCCCATCTCAAGTTGCCCTAGAGAAGGTGGTGATGAGCCGTCTTCTTGAACCACTGCAGTCCGTGTGGTGAAGGTACTCCCACAAAGCTGTTAGGTAGGGAGTTCCAGGATTTTGACCCAGCGACTATGAAGCAACAGCGATATATGTTCAAGATGGGAATGTGTGTGACTTGGAGGGGAACTTGGAGGTGATGGTGTTCCCATGCGCCTTTTTTTTTTCGCTCATGGGACGTGGGCGTCGCTGGCAAGGCCAGCATTTATTGCCCATTCCTGATTGCCCTTCAGAAGGTGGTTGTGAGCCGTCTTCTTGAACCGCTGCAGTCCCATGTGGTGAAGGTTCTCCCACAGTGCTGTTAGGTAGGGAGTTCCAGGATTTGGACCCAGTGACGATGAAGGAACGGCGATATGTTTCCAAGTCAGGATGGTGTGTGACTTGGAGGGGAACGTGCAGGTGGTGTTGTTCCCATGTGCTTGCTGCCCTTGTCCTTCCAGGTGGTGGAAGTTGTGGGTTTGGGAGGTGCTGCCAAAGAAGTCTTGGCGACTTGCTACAGTGCGTCCTGTAGACAGTACACACTGCAGCCACAGTACGCCAGTGGTGGAGGGAGTGGACGTTTAAGCTGGTGGATGAGCTGCCGATCAAGTGGACTGCTTTGTCCTGGATGGTGTCGAGCTTCTTGAGTGTTGTTACAAGTGCATCCAGCCAGGCAAGTGGAGAGTATTCCATCACAGTCCTGACTTGGCATTGTAGGTGGTAGAGAGGCTTTGGGGAGTCAGGAGGTGAGCCATTTGCTGCAGTGGAGTCTCTGACTTGCTGTAGTAGCCATGGCATTTATGTGGCTGGTCCAGTTGAGTTTCTGGTCAATGGTAACCCCCAAGATGTTGATGGTGGGTGATTTTATTTTCATTTTATGCCATACTGTACGTGAGCTGGAAGCAGTTGATACACTGGAACCAACAAGTAAAAAACTAAAATGTGGAGATCGACGGTGAAGAAATTGCTAACATTTTCCTCATTGATACTCCGTGTTTAGTTAGCAGGTAGTAGCAACACTATAGTGCATGTTGGCTTCTGCTATTTTTTATTTCCACTATTATTATGACTGGTAAAATTACATATGGTAAGTAAATATTAATTTACTTAGCATCAACGCCATCTGTCAGTCAGGGTGTCATGTTGATTTGATTTGTGATTGAAGGTTATTGAAAGCTTTGCGTTCGCCTACAGAGAGGAGAATAACTAACGATTATGGTGATAGTTTAGAGCAGAATAAGCTGTTATGATAGCGCTAGCATTGGCACAGTAAAATCTACAAGAAATATGTGTCTGTCATAATATTCTTAATAAGAATGTATGTAAAGTTTAAAAAGGGTGATTTTCACAAACTTTAAGCCCTTTCCCCATTTTGTGAATTGAACACAGGATACCATATGCTTTCTGCTCAGGTTGTTTTTCTAGTTTGTAAACCACTTCTTGATGTAATCCATGAAGGAATGGAGGTATCTCGCATCCCACTTTCATTGAAACTGCCCTGGTGAATAGAGTACATGCTCTCGTGCACAGCAGTTTGAATAGTGGTAAGTGTATCCCATCAATCTTTTCAAAACCGAAGTAGTTTGCAGCCGCAGCGAGGATTCATTTCTTTAGTTTTCCAGTTTCTCCCCTCCTCTTCTGAAGGTGTTGACTGTTGCTGGGGTATGGTTACACCAGTGTTGACCAGTTTTCCACACCATACCCAACTGGCCACTCTTTCATGTCTGAGTGTTGGAAGGCTATTTAACTATGGCAGGCATCACAGTTGAGCATGATTCTGTCCTCACTTGACATCCACATTTTCTAACCAGAGTAATTGGATAAGTCATCAAAAGCAAGAGCCCTGCTGATTTTCCCTACCTAACCCAGAGCTGAAACTGATAAAAAAAAATTGAAGTATTTGCCTATTTATTCATTAAATTCCTTTGTCCCAGTCCAACAATGTTAAAGTTGGGGCTTTTCAAGCTACAGAGAGTATACATTACAGTGTGGGATGCAAAAGGGTCCATTCGGATCCATTATTCCTAAGAAGTATTTCTTAATGTCATTCTGCTTGTGTGTCGTTCTAGTGAATTTGGTCAGCTTGGCACCTCAGTTGAAGATAAGCTGACAGGCAGAGAAATACCTTTGAACCACTGCATTTGTGTGGTCAAACACCATTTGGAAACTTGTGAATGGCTGACAATCTAATGTAGTTAAGAGAAATTCCTTTTGTTCTGAGATTTCTGAAGTCTCCTGAGGCACTGCTCCTCTGACAAATGCATTCAGATGTGGTTAATGGGTGCTGTGCACTGGCAATGCTGTCTGACCAGCCTGGCATCCCACCATTGTTCCACCTCCTCCCCTTCTTCCCAAAAGCAAAGATACAAGGGAATTCTTAATGTGAAACCCATTCTGCCCTGTGTAAAATGGTAAGGGGTGATAGGAATGGCAGCCCCACAGCTCATGGCACAAAGACACATGTAAATAGGGCAGACCCAATTGGAAAACTCAGGCTTACTTTCTTTTCTGGCATGCTATTTTATCCTCTTATTTCATTAGCTGCATGAATTGTAACTTGTCACAGTGAAATGTAAGGAAACTAAAGATGAGCAAGCTCATTCTGTAATTCATTGGCTGTAATGTGCATTGGAACACCTGGGGTTGTGAAAGGCGCTATATAAATGCAATGTTTTTTTTCTTTTTGGAAGTGGCAATGATTGAGACAAATAAGATAAAATGAAGGTGATACACGCGGGCTGTGCTTCAGTTTGCGCAGAAGTTGGTAAACCATTGCAATGCACGAACAAACCATCATGCATAACTCCCTTTCTAGCACAAGAAAACTATCACATCTCACCATAACAGTACTTTGATATGATACTCAAAGCCAGCTTGTAGTTAGGATCCAGAGGAATTTATTTTAAAATTACTTGCCGCTGCTGTACCTCTCATGTAACTTCATTGTTTTATTCTCAACCACTTCACTGAAGCACTGAACTATTGGCAAAGATGGGACTCTGACTTTGGCGGAAGTTTCACACCTGATCCTGGGTGCCTAAAATGCTGCTGAAATCCAGTTTGTAATTGATTTTAAAAGGAGACAACCGTCTGGTTGAATAAAGAGTACATTCTTGGTTTTCTGCCTGAGGCTGTGACAAGATAGCGACAGAAAATAACTACCTGTTGCATGATCCATCACTCTTATATTTTTCCCTCTAGGGTTTTAAGTATTTGGCAGAGTATTAAAAACCCAAACTTGCATTTAATACATTGGTGAACACAACTGACTCTCCCTATTAACATTATAATTTCTGTATTGAACAAATAGACATGTGATATATCTGTGGCAGTTCAGCTATCAGCAAATTGTAGTAAAATAGTTACATTCTTATGAACATCTACAGGCTTTTATAGATGTCAACTATGTTGTACAATAAACATGTAACCTCTGGTTTGCTGTAGTTTGTCAGTTATAGGCTTGTTGTACAAGAGTTTGAATGTAAGTAATTACATAGAATCATTGAATGATAAAGCACAGAAGGAGGCCGTTTGGCCCATCGTGCCTGTGTCGGCTCTTTGAAAGAGCTATCCAATTAGTCCCACTCCCCTGCTTTTTTCCCATAGCCCTGCAAATATTTCCTCTTCAAGTATTTATCCAATTCCCTTTTGAAAATTATTATTGAATCTATTTCCACCTCCCTTTGAGGAAGTGTATTCTCGATCGTTACAACTTGCTATGTAAAAACATTTCTCCTCATCTCGCTCTGGGTTCTTTTACTAATTACCTTTTAATTAAAATTAACTTTTCTTTCTGGACTTTGTGCTTTGACTGGAACAGGAGACAGGTGGGTGACTAAAATTTTGCAATGCCAATACCACTCTGTAACCAACAAGAGGTTACACCTTCAATATTCTACTTGCCCTTTCTTGAGGGGCAACATTTTACTAGAATTAGAACAATTTTGCCACCTCTTGGTTATTATGACAAAAGCTTGGAAAATTCAAGTACCTGGTGGCTTGGGCCTGGAAAGAGGGAGTATTGGTGTATACGACTTGTTTTATTTGTTCTTGGGATGCGGGTGATGGTGGCAAGGCTGCATTTATTCCCCATCCCTAGTTGCTCTGAGAAGGTGATGACCCTTCTTCTTGAACTGCTACAGTCTTTGCAGTGATGGTGCTTATTATTTTACTTCCTAGTGATCGTTTCTACTGAATGACTTGCTAGTCACTTCAGAGGACATCAAAGGTCAACCATGTAGTCTGGACGAGAATCACATGTGGGCCTGACCAGGTAGTTGAATGACATTAGTGAACCAGTTGGGTTTTTACAAAATCCAAAAGCTTTTGTGGCAATTTTTTTTCTGTTGCTATCCCACAAATTACCAGATTTATTCAATTCAGTTTCACAACTTGACATGGTGGGATTTGAACTTGTAACCTCTTGAGTTGTTCATACCATGACCACCATACCACACATGAAGGCAATATAAATTAAAGCTGGCACAGTAAGGGACTATGGGGATGACTTAAAATGACTATCTCAGTCACTGTAGTGACTAAAGATCTTAAGGAGGATGGGAATATCTCTCACACCACAGGATTGACAAAGAGACTGCAGAGGTGAAGGGTCGAATTTCTTCTGGAGATCTGGATTAGAATGAATGAAATTAAAACAACAGGGACAAATAAGATGAAGCAACTGGAGAATTTGAACTCCTAACTTTCTGGTCAACGCAATTAGGATTTTTTTTTAATAAATGACAAATATTGGCTTTAATTAAATAAAACAGGCATCATAAGCAACGGATTCTTCTACACGTTAAGAAGCATTTCCCATAATTTACTTAAATGTGATCGAGGAGAACTTTAAGTCACACAACACTGCAACGTGCTGATATTAATTGGAAATCAGGTAATGGGAGATGCGAGAGTTTCCTTTTAGATATTGTACATTTATTCACATAACCAATATTTCTTTTGCCATTGTTAAATAAGTAAGGGAATCATGAATGCCAAATATGCTGAATGAGTGCTGTTTACTATCGACTGCAAGTCTGGGTCACGATCTTGTTTCTGTGATCTTGTACCTGATGTATTTTTCTGTTGACTACAATGTAAAAGATACCAGTGAAATAATAATAATTGTACATGTTTTTATAAATCTCAACTTGTGGTTATGTTGACCACAATATCGTGGTACCATAATTTCTCACCATCACTGTCTTTACACCAAAAATAACCTTAAGAAAAAGATGAAATTCTCAGGGAGAATGAGAATTCTTTTGTTTGGTGTGAACTATTCTCAATCAGATGCTACATAATAAGTGGGAAATAGAAGCAGGTACCATACATCTTCAGAAAATTATGTGGATGAGTTGTCAGTTTTGCAAAAAAGTGCAGAGGTAATCACTGTAATTATGTACTTTTTAAAAAGGATAGGCGACTCCCAGTAATGGCATGCACCAATCCAATCTGCAGGGCAAGGAACTGCCACCACTACACTGGTTTATTATTGTTGTCTGCCGATCTGAAACTCTTGCCTAACAAGATTGAAAAGTGACATCCTTTTGAAAAGGCTGAAATGCCCTAATCCTTCCCCTTACTAGTCTTTATCTGCACTAAAGCCATGTTTACATTACAAGGCTTGTGTTGAAGTTTGCCCTGAACTCCAATCCAGAGCAGTATTTTACACCAATTACACCAGGACTGCAAGTTCAAGTTTGTTGTGAATTTGCAGAACAGTTGCAGCAACTACTTAAGTATAAAGAATGGGTTAGTTATTTACTCTGATTAGATTTCAGAGCAAATGTGCACTGTGCTTGAGACCATTGCCAGGTTTGATATCATGGAGCAGGAAGCCTGCATCAGACACACCTAAATGCAAATCTGATTTCAGGAACTAAAAATTCAGCGTACATATCTGTCAACTAGTTTAGTAATATCTTCATGAACTGATTTATGGAAGCCTCAAGCTCTAAATACTTTGAGTATTGCCAGGTAAATTACTGATCTTGCACTCTCAGCAGCGAGCGCATCCAAAGGGACTGTCGGCCAGAGATTCACGGCTACAGTTTGTTGTGCCCTATCTTCAAGCATGGCTCCCTGCTGACATTCCTTTGTTTGCTATTTAATGGAAATATCAACCTGTTTATTTAAAATGGGGTAAAGCCTGTGTTAAAATAGAGGACCAAGGAATGTGTATGCACAAGTGTTTAATGTTCAGCCATTAATATCACTAACACGTTTTTTGGCTTATATGGGACAAAATGTATATATGGGGCTTGAGTTGAGCAAACATCTCATATGGACATAAATACTCATCCTTTGGTTTGTTAATGTGGGGCAGAGCAACTGGGGGGAATTTTAACCCCTCCCTCCCCCCCCCAGACAGTCGGGCAGGAACGAGGTCAGCTATGAAATAGACAGAGGTCAAGAACATGTATGCAGCAACTACTTAAGTATAAAGAATGGGTCAGTTATTTACTCTGATTAGATTTCAGAGCAAATGTGCACTGTGCTTGACCATTGCCAGGTTTGATAATGGAGCATTACTAAGATGTCAGTGATCATGAATGGATCGAGCTTTTTTTTTCTTTTTATTTCTTCCATTTTCTTGTTTTGTTTGTGTGAATCTTTCCTGTGCCTCTTCATAAGAACATAAGAAATAGGAGCAGGAGTAGGCCATACAGTCCCTCGAGCCTGCTCCGCCTTTCAGTAAGATCATGGCTGATCTTCAACCTCAACTCCACTTTCCTGCCCAATCCTCATATCCCTTGATTCCTTTAGTGTCCAAATATTCAGCGATCTCAGTCTTGAATATATTTAATGACTGAGCATCCACAGCCCTCTGGGGCAGAGAATTCCAAAGCTTCACAACCCTCTGAGTGAAGAAATTTTTCCCCATCTCGTTCATACATGGCCAACCCCTTATCTTGACACTGTGACCCCTAGTTCCAGACTCTCCAGCCAGGGGAAACAGCCTCTCAGCATCTACCCTGTCAAGCCCTCTAAGAATTTTATATGTTTCAATGAGATCACCTCTCATTCTTCTAAATTCCAGTGAATATAGGCCCATTCTACTCAATCTTTCCTCATAGGACAACCTTCTCATCCCAATCTAGTGAACCTTTGTTGCACCCCCTCTAAGACAAGTATATCCTTCCTTGGGTAAGGAGATCAAAATGGTACACAATACTCAAGGTGTGGTCTCACCAGAGCCCTATATAATTGCAGCAAGACCTCCTTACTCTTGTATTGCAGTCCCCTTGCAATAAAGGCTAACATACCATTTGCCTTCCTAATTGCTCGCTGTACCTGCATGTTAACTTTCTGTGATTCATGTGGAAGGTCACATTGCTTAGCTATTTTGACACCCCTTTTAATCCTTATCATTGCTCTGCGAATAAGACCGTTGTATATCTTCCACCAATGTTCATCTTTTTCCAGTTTTGAAAACATTTACTGGCCACTTTATTCGTTAACTCTTCCCTGTGACAGCAGTCAGTATTCCTGATTCTTTACTTCAACCTGTTGTTTTTTTCCCCCTTCCTATTTTGTTTTGTTCATTCCTATTAAGGGGTTTGCTTATCTTTCAGTTTCCAGGTCTGATAAAGGGTCTACACCCTAAAGTTGGCTCCAAAAAGCCTGGTGTTACCACTTATGCCAAACACTTCTTTTCTCCTGAACAACTCCTAACTCTCTATAAAGCCCAAGTCTGACCAAGAGAGTTGAATAGCTCATTCAAAACTGGGGAGGCTTGTCTAACATCTCTCTTGCACTTTTGGACATTACAAGAAAAAACTTGTCATCTGATAGATGCCCCCTGTCTCACCTCCAGCCTCCTATTGTACCCTCTATTATAATGTTTCTCATTTATCTCTAATTTCATGAAACTACCATGCTCCCATGACCTTTCTCTTTCCTCCTGAACTATATATATGACATACAACACATTACTTCTCTTCCTTGCATCTTCTCTCTGTTAAAATAACTACAATTTTTCCTACTTTAAATCATTTGTTTCCAAGGCCTCACCTCCCTCAGAGTTCCCTTTTACTTAGAATTACATAGAAATTACAACGTGGAAACAGGCCATTCAGCCCAACCAGTCTGTCTCATTGTTTATCCTCCACATGAGCAGTAGTCCTAATTCCATGTGCCTGCAGTGACCTCATATCCCTGTATTCCCCTTTCCTTCTACCACTTATCTAATGTATTCTTAAATGTTGACATGGTCTCTGCTTCAATCACAAACTCCAGTAGTGCATTTCCAGTCTCACAACCCTCCATGTAAAAAAGGTTTCTCTTGTACTCCGTCCTAAATCTTTTACATTTAATTCCTTTGTTCTCGACCCCTCAATCAGTAGAATCAGTCTGTTTCTATCTACTCTGTCCTATCTCTTCACAATATCTATCAAATCACCCTGTAATCTCTGTTTTAGAAAAAACAGCCCCAATTTTCCAAGGGCTCGATATTAGCAGGGCGGCGGGTTCTCAGCGGGGGGTCGACTGGGCGCGTGGGTAACGCTCCTGGTGAAATTAGTGTGCTCCGCACGGAATTACAGGCTAATTGGAGCCACTTACCTTTGCTTCCCGGTTTCCCGCTGGTAAGCTGCGCAGCGGGCGGACTGCGCATGCGCAGCAAGGTCTGTCAGCTGGAGGAGCGCTATTTAAAGGGGCAGTCCTCCACTGACTGATGCTGCAGAAAATAGGAAAAATTACAGCATGGAGCAGCCCAGGGGGAAGGCTGCTCCCAGGTTTAATGATGCCTCACTCCAGGTATCATTGGATGGGGTGAGGAGGAGGGGGAGGACAGAGATCTTCCCCCCGGCGGGCGGGAGGAAGCGGCCTGCCTCTGCCACCAAGAAGGCCTGGCTCGAGGTGGCAGACGAGGTCACCTGCACCACCAACATATCGCGTACCTGCATACAATGCAGGAGGCGCTTCAATGACCTAAGTAGGTCAGCCAAAGTGAGTACACTTACTCATTCACTTACACTCCATCTGCCACATCACTGCCCCCACCCCACATCTCCTTCTGCACTGCCAACACTTTTCTATCACATCATCCCTCACACCCACTCAAAGCTCATCCTCATCTTACCTGCACTTACTCACCTCGCCAGTACTTATCCCACCACTACCACTCAACCCAATCCTCATACAATCTCATGACTGTATCTCATACTTACCCTCTGATGCATCTCTTTCACGGTCAGCCTCTCTCAACCTGCCACTACCTGTGCTGCAGCCAGAGGGCATGCATCACATATGTGCAGTAGGAAGCGTAAGGCAAACGTGTCGTGAGCATGAAGGGTGTTTGAGGGTTTGTCATGGTGTTTACCTATATTTAATTTCTGATCAACTCATATAACATATTATATTGTCACCACTACTGCCACGTCTTTGCGAATCTTGTCTGGTTTGTGCAATAATGCCCTTTCCTGAGGATCACTATGAAGACCCACAACTCATGCCACCCATTGTGTCACTGCAGAGTGGGTGTAGGTGTATTTGCAGGGCTCTTTTGTGCAGACGACTGAGAGACGTCGGCGATGTCCCTGGTGGCACCCTGGAAGGATGCGGAGGAGAACTTGTTGAGGGCAGTGGTGACTTTGATAGCGACAGGTAAGAAGATAGTGCTTGGGCCAGCCGGGAGCAGCTCGGCATGAAGGAGGCTGCAGATGTCCACGACTACATGTCCACAGAAGCTGAGCCTCGGTCTGTAGACCCTGTGGCGAGGGTAGTGCCCTCTGCAACGCATCTCTTTCTGCGGTTGCCCTCCCTCCTGCTGTGCAGGTAGATGTGTCACAGCACTGTGTTGTGGAGCTCCACGTGTCAGAGGTGGACGGCGAGGCTGGTGATGCTGTTGGCCCTCCGAGGAGGTCATGACTGCAGCTACGGCAACCCCCATCCGGAAGATATACATTTGAGGGGGTCCGCAAGGTAGGTAAATGTGTCTGGACACCAGGGTAAGTGTGCAAGTTTACGCATTTGATTGTTAGGAGGAGGGTGGTGGAGGCCAAACTTTGTCCAAAGTGACAGAGTGGCCTCCTGCAATGAGTGAGGGTCTCCTCCCACCCCCCCCCCCCTCCACCCCCGACCTGTCAAATGGATCTTTGCAGCTTCCACAGGCTGATGGCTGCAACACGTCCATTTGAACTGGGAGTGCTTCCCCCAGTACGGGAAACAGTCTCAGTTAATTTCAAAATCCGATCCCTCCTAAAATATCAGGGCAATCAGGTCTGTAAACAACCTGAAGTACCTGTTCAAGTACTTTAAGTGGCACCCCGCCGGCTTTAATTGCCGGCGGGAGTCCCACATGCGGGGGCTGCTTGCGCATGTGAGCGCGTCATTGGGGAACCCGGAAATGGGGCGGGTTGGAGCCGGGCTCTGGACCCGCCCCGGGAATCCCGGATTTTCGCAGCCCCCCCCGCCACAAACGCACTTGCTCGGGGGTGCGAAAATGGAGCCCCAAGTCTTTCTTTTTATTTGTATATCCTCATACCTGGCATCGTCATAGTGAATCTGCAATGTACCTTCTCTATTGCCTCAATTTCCTTCTTATGGTGTGGCGCCCAAAACCGCACACAAACAAACAGTGGTCTTACTGAAGTTCTCTATAGAGTCACCTTCTTCCTACAGTCTACAGCTTTTAAAAACCCAGGCTTGCTATCACATAACTACTACTATTTGATTTGCCTAGTCTTCTCTCTTACATTTTTCAATTTTGGTGGAGTCCCACACCATGGCTTTTCACCTAGGTTTTTCATTTTTATTTAAATATCAGTGACAGCAAGTATTCCATTGTAATTAAAAGGATGGAAGAAATTGTGCAACAGAAAATTCTAATCAACCTATCCATGTGAAGTCTTGATAATCAAGTATAATTTCATGTTAAACAGGTTACTCATTAAACAGGAATTCTCTGTAATTGATCACTAACTAGTAAAACTTTGGGAGACATGTATGCTGTGGTTATGACCTGATTTATCTTCACACAATCACATTCGCTTGAATACGAACACCAATAAAGATTTCTGGCAATTATTATTTATGTGATAGGTAGGCTTTTATGGGCAGAGTTCCAGCTAGAGATTGCAGACATCCATCATATTTTAATAGAGGAAGATAAGCTGGATGTTTCATAAGTTTTACTAGGTGTGAATACTGTACTGACTCGTTCATTCTGTGAATGCACAAAGGGAGTCATGAATCACATGCATACACGCACATATACATACATACACATTCTCACGCAATTAAGGCCACATTGCAAAATGATCCTACCATTTGTTGTTCTCCTTCTTTATTCCACAATAATGTGTGACATTTCTCCCCAGAGAAGGCAAGGTGTTTTTTGATAACCAGCTGCAGGGAGGCACGTGACAATAGGCCAGGGTGGCTTACTCTCTGATTTTTCCTTTTTACCTATGGAGAATAATGTAAACTCCACTCAGTACCTGCAATCATTTAAGAAACAATTGGATCTCTCTGGATGGATAAATTAAGATGTGCCAAATGGCCCTCCTCATACTTTATTATTTTGTGATATTACATGTTAGTTTGACTGAGATCAAGTTATATTGGGAGCTCCCTTTGATGCCTTTACCACAGAACATACTTCTCAATTCTAGTGTGTGTTGTTTGAGATAACCCACTAGAATACTGTTTGGAATGATCTATTCTGTTGTTCAGATTGAATGTTGTTCTCTTTTATAATAAAAACCTATTTATGATTGCACATACCATCAGAGCATTTTTAGAGGTTCAAAGCTGAATTTTGAATGAAACAATCTTTAAAAAATGAACCTGCCTTATGTCATTTTGTGCCAATGCATCATAAGTATAGACACATGCCTATGTCTCACTGAATATATTTAAGGAGCTGGATAGATTTCTTCACTGAATGTATTTAAGAAGGAGCTAGATAGATTTCTAGACACAAAAGGCATCAAGGGGTATGGGGAGAGAGCGGGAATATGGTATTGAGATCAAGGATCAGCCATGATCATATTGAATGGCGGAGCAGGCTCGAAGGGCCGAATGGCCTACTCCTGCTCCTATTTTCTATGTTTCTATGTAGAATCCTAATTCATACAAACTATAATTTTCAGTAACTATTAGCTGCAATTCAGCTGATACAGTGTCCTGCAGGCAGATTCTGCAGTGTGCAGGTATTGTGTAGGCTCCTGAGATATCCCTTTGTGGTGCTGCCAGGGTCTTTCAGAAGGTGTCTGTGCACACTTGTCTTGTGTTACAAGATGGTAGTATTTTCAAAACTATCTGATCCATGGCAGCAATTAAAAATGAACACATTCCCGTTGACTACAGAGGGTCTGTATCACTGCCTTTGAGCAAACAATTTGAGACTTTACATTGGAAGGGGGAACTGCTGGGAAATCAAAAATGAAAGGATAATTAGTCCCAATCCGAGACATTAAGAGCATTTTGCACTGAACTAAAAGGTCACCAGGTCAAGTCTCAGAGCTGACTATCAGTCCAACTCACTTTCCTCAGTTGGGCAAATCATTCATTCTCAGACAGGCTCCTGGTTGGAGTTAATAGGCAACTATGTGGCGATGCAGAAGTAAGGTATTTGATTCAAGGAATGGAATCTCCGACAAAGTAGCTTTCCTTCCTTGAAGTTTGCCTCCTGCTGGTCAACCATTGAGTAACATTGATTAAAACAATGAAGAGATATGTGCCCCAAATAATTCCACTCATTCTTCTGGTTAAGAAAAAACCAAACAGACACAGGATGGCAACCAACACAGGCAGAGGAAAGAACCAACAAAGGTGAAGAAATGAGCAGAATGGATAATCATGTTCCATTGTGCAGTTTTTCTCTGCAAACCTAATTCTCTCCCTATTCCCTTTATTGTTAGAATGTTACAAGGTATATTGACACACACTGCCACAAAAATGGTCCCAGAGGATGCAATTAGCCTGAACATGAGATTTTATGATGGTTAGATTTCATAGTGACTGAATAAAACACAGTCCAAAGTCAGTCAATGAGTACCTTGTTGTTGGCTGCATGCCACAAAATGTGGTGACACTGTGTGGCATCACTGCTGTCCTATCAGAGATATGCGCCCCAAATAATTCCAGAGGAAGAGGACCAAAAGAAAGTGCACAGGAACAACTTGTTTTGATAAGTTTTATTCCTCAAGCTTCACTTTTTAAAATTTTATACCTTCTCAAATCTCAGGGCAGATATCAGTTTGGTACAGATCTGCACTGTTAGTTTGGCTCAGTTGGTAGCAATCTTGCTGCTGAGTTCAGAAGGAGGTTGATTCAAGCAGCCCTCCAGAACTTGAACACATACTCTCGGCTGATCTCTCAGTGCAGTACTGAAGGAATGCTGCATGTTGGAGGTGCTGCCTATCAGATGAGATGTTAAACTAAGGCCCCATCTGCCTTTTCAGGTGGATGTAAAAGATCCCATGGTGTTATTTGAAGGAGATCTCCGTGCTCCTCCAGTTATGGCCTCTTGCACCTCCCTGATTTCCTTTGCTTTACCACTGGTGGCTATGCCTTCAGACATCTAGGTCCTAAGCTCTGTAATTCCCTCCCTAAATCTCTCTGCCTCTCTATCTCTCCTTTTTTAAGTTGCTCCTTAAACATACATACGAACATACAAATTAAGAGCAGGAATAGGCCGTTCGGCCTCTCAAGCCTGCTGTGCTATTTGATAAGATCATGGCTGATCTGATTGTGACCTCAACCCTATTTTCCGGTCTACCTACTATAATCTTTCACTCCTTTGTTAATCAGGAATCTATCTAACTCAGCCTTAAAAATATTCAATGACCCTGCCCTCCACCGCTCTCTGGGGAAGGGAGTTCCACAAACTCACGACCCTCTGAGAGAAAAAATTTCTCCTCATCTCTGTCTTAAATGGGAGACCCCTTATTTTTAAACTGTGGCCCCTAGTTCTAGTCTCTCCCACAAGGGGAAACATTCTCCCAGCATCTACCCCTTCTAGTCCCCTCAGGATCTTATATGTTTCAATAAGATCACCTCTCATTCTTCTAAACTCCAATGTATACAGGCCCAACTTGTCCAACCTTTCCCGTAAGATAACCCCCTCATCCCAGGAATCAGTTGAGTGAACCTTCTCTGAATCGCCTCCAAAGCAATTCTGTCCTTTCTTAAATAAGGAGACCAAAACTGCACACAGTATTCTAGATGTGGTCTCACCAATGCCCTGTACAACTGTAGCAAAACATCTCTACTTTTATATTCCATTCCCCTTGCAATAAATGACAACATTCCATTCGCCTTCCGAATCACTTGCTGTACCTGCATACTAACTTTTTGTGGTTCATGTACTAGGACACCCAGATCCCTCTGTACCTCAGAGTTCTGCAATCTCTCTCCATTTAAATAATAATGTGGAGATGCCGGTGATGGACTGGGATGGACAAATGTAAGGAATCTTACAACACCAGGTTATAGTCCAACAGTTTTATTTGAAAATCACAAGCTTTCGGAGTTTACCTCCTTCGTCAGGTGAGTGAGTGAGTCACTCACCTGACAAAGGAGGTAAACTCTGAAAGCTTGTGATTTTCAAATAAAACTGTTGGACTATAACCTGGTGTTGTAAGATTCCTTACATTTAAATAATATACTGCTTTTCTATTCCTTCTGCCAAAGTGGACAAGTTCACATTTTCTCACATTATACTCCATCTGCCAAATTTTTGCCCACTCACCTATCTATATCCCTTTGCAGATTCCTTGGGGGTAATTTTAACCCCCAAGAACTGGTGGGCTGGCGGAGGGTGGGAGTTGAAAATTGTTGTTTTTATGGGTCGCAACTGCAAAATTTTCAGACTTTGTATTCCCAGTGGGAAGCCTGTACCCACATGCCCACATTAAATCTGGAACTGAAGCCGGGTTGCAGTCGTGACCCAAGAAACAACTATTTTCAACTCCCTTCCACCCTCAACCCACCCGTTCTTGGGGGTTAAAATCACCCCTCTTATGTCCTCTTCACAACTTACTTTCCTACCTACCTTTGTGTCATCAGCAAATTTAGCAACCATACCTTCGGTCCCTTCATCTAAGTCATCGATGAAGGGACCGAGCTTGTGGTCACCTGTCCTAATATCTCTTTATATGGCTCTGTTGACCGGAGGTCACCGGTTATGGTTATTGGCTTAGTACAAAGAGGAGAAGAGTCAATTCTCTCTTAACTCTCAATTCACTTTATTCACGCCGTTAGATCATATACATATAGCTTATACGTCTGGTTAGATATAGACATGCAGTTTGCACCAGGTTACACAGTTTTATACCCAAACTAGGATCTTAACGCACACCCACTAGATGTTGGCCAGGGGCTGCAGAAACTACTGAGTTTATTCCGAACTGCTGACACACAGGCAATAAACTCAGTAGTTTCTGCAGCCCCTGGCCAACAGCTCGGTGTCAAATTTTGTTTAATAATGGCTCCTGTGAAGTGCCTTGGAACATCTTAGCATGTTAAAGGTGCCATGTAAATGCAAGCAGTTGTTGTGGTTGTTGAGGAGGAGGTTTCCCCGATCACCATTTATCCCTTAATCAATTCACCCCAAAAAAAGTAGGGGAAACAATTTTGGGTCATGATTTATCATTTCCAATCTCCCCCGAAAATGCGTCAGCTGCCAAATGGTGCCCGGGTTATTAGGCACCTTGAATATGCAAATCAATGTCCTAATGCTTGTTTGAGGACCCTACTCCAAATTCGTCATCAACTCGTTTTTCCAGGTCTACAACGGCCTAACTAACTGTCCTTAAAGGGACTACTGGAGTTTGCCCTCAAAATGGTAAGGTCTCCTTAGAGCAGAGAAGGTTAAGGAGAAATTTAATAGAGGTGTTCAAAATTATGATGGGATTTTTATAGAGTAAATAGGGAGAAACTGTTTTCACTGGCAGGAGAGTCAATAACTGGAGGACACCAATTTAAAGTAATTGGCAAAAAAACCAGAGGGGAGATGAGGAGACATTTGTTTACGCAGCGAGCTGTTGATCTGGGAAGCACTGCCTGAAAGGATGGTGGAAGCAGATTCAATAGTAATTTTTGAAAGGGAATTGGATAAATAATTGAAAAGGAAAAATCTGTAGGGCTATGGGAAAAGAGCAGGGGAGTGGGACTAATTGGATAGCTCTTTCAAAGAGGTGGCACAGGCATGATGAGCCAAATGGCGGCCTCCTGTGCTGTACGAGTCCATGAACCTTTTTATACTATCATTTCTCTGGAGCCAGGAGGAGCAGGTGGAATTCTTCCTGGCTCCAAAAGAATACTACAGGCAGCTGCCGGCCCGAGCCTGCCTCCATCTGGTTCGCCTCCCACCTCCCAGGTCTTACTCGTGGGCCGGCTTGGCATCGGAGCCAGCCGAATTTCCCACAGCCCTGACTGGTGAGCTGGTGAGCTGAATCGCGACGGTCAACTGGCATCCATAGATTGTCGGGTTTATGGAGCTGAGGCCCAAAACCCAATGTGCAGAGAACTTCGGGCCAACGTCTTCAGACGCCCGTTCCGGGGCGGTGGCCAATTCGCGGCGATTTCTGGCGCCACACAAATTTCTCCTTCCAGAATAACTAATCATTTATCTCATTTGATATTTCTGTGCACAAATTGGTTGCTGTGTTTGCTTACGTTATAAGAACAGTGACTATATTTCAAAAGTAATTCAATGGTTGCAAAACACTTTGGGACGTCCTGAGCATCTAAAAGCTGCTATTTAACTGCAAATTTCTTTCAGTTCATTTCTCTCCCAGGGTTTGAATTTAATTCTTGTATGGATATAGTGAAATTATTTCTACAGCGGTAACTGATCCTTTCTGTTAAAACCATGCTAAATATTGTTTTCGCTGATGCAAGTGTTGCAACAGGCACATGTGAAAAATAAGAACAAGGCTGCTGTTGGCATAATTGCACTTACAGGGGTAAATAAACGAAGGGATAAAGCCTGTAAATGAATACCTGGTATTCAGAGCATTGTTAAACACCTGGCAAAAGATCCTAACAAACAAAATTACCATTGTTCAACATACAGCAGGAGATGACCACTCATATACACAGCACTTTAGGCATGGTGCCAGATCCACAGCCCTACACATTCCCGAAATGGAAAAACAAACAAGAGAATAATTAGGGAAGGTGTTTCAATAAATTATGAAAGTGATAATCAGGGAAGGATAGTGCAAGATCCAGTGGCATTCTCAATACAATAGCTGTATTGATAATAGCGTCATACAGGCCTCACTGTGGTTTGGCACAAATCCAATCTTTTGAAATTACAATAGAAAACATTTAAATGCATAACTTTAGTAGTCTTAAAGCCTTTATGCAATGCTGTTGAAGAGGGTGTGGAGATGATGTTATGTTAAAAACTTAGAATATGCATAGTTGTAGAGTCATATCTAAATGAGACCCCAATCTTATTTCCAAATGCCTACATTTGGCCCAGTTCAGATCACTTGTGGTTCACTTTATAAAACATTGATGCATGTGTGTTGATGGATGTGAGACAGTAAACCAGTATTATTTTCTGTCCAGCACTGCACAATTGCACTTGTGTCACATTTCTCAATGCAACTTTGTCAATTGAGAAACCAAGGTGAAGGCCAAGGCCAAGGACAGCATCAAGGTTCAAAAAAATAAATCAGTGAATAGTTTTTAGATGTGTTTTAAAAGCCTGAAAACTGTAGGAGGATGGAAAGCCTGAAGGAGGTAAGAAGTTCCATAGTTTTGAGATCTCCTCATGAGCATCTTTAGTAATGGCTTCTCTTCCCACCCCTCCAACATCATCTTCAGAGTCTCTCAAGGATCCATTCTTAGACCCCCCCTCTTCATTATCTAAATGCTGTAACATGGGTTAAGTTACCACACTCCACCTACCACCGTCTCTCTCAACCCTTCCATTGCCTCTGGGCTATTTGACTGATTGTCCGAAATCCATTCTTGGATGAGCAGCCTCTTTCTCCAGCTGAACACTAGGATGACCAAAGCCCCTGCCACAAACTTCCTACAATTACCACTGAATCCATTCCCCTTACTGGCCACTGTCTCAGGCTGAAGCAGACTGCTCACAACCCCGGCATCTTATTTGGCCCCCAAGTTGCCTATAGGGAGCACGTTTCACACTGGCAGCTCACCAAGTTAATTTAAATTAAGCCCGACCATGATATTGACAGAGGACCCACACTGACTCCTTCGAGTGGGTGCAGCACACGCCTCACCCACCACCTGCCCGATATGTGCTCCACCTGGGTCCTTCTTAAATTTAAACTTTAAAGTTTAGAAAGTCAGCGTGGCTTTGCACCAGATGCAGTTACTGCAGTGGATGAAATTCTGAAAAGGTGCAAGACTGTCTCTTCCAGGTGCTTTCACGCCTGACACAAAATGGCGAAGTGATGCCAGCCGACTACATTTGCAGTGCTCATCTTGTGCTACTGCATCACTAGAGACTCAATGTAATTGTTCTGTTCCCTTTTTACACAAGCTCTATTAACTCTGGATTCTTTTTCTTGAAACCTTTAAAATAGGAAAAAAAAATCCTCTCCCTAAATGGCTAGAATCTGCTACTGGGTGTTTGCTCTGCATTTGTGCAATATTAAAAATAATTTATAAAATCCTCTTCCACCTGGCCTGTCCTTCACCATTAGAAGAAGAAGAACTTGCATTTATATAGCGCCTTTCACGACCTCAGGACGTCCCAAAGCGCTTTACAGCCAAAGAAGTACTTTTGAAGTGTAGTCACTGTTGTAATATAGGAAATGTGGCAGCCAATTTATGCACAGAAAGGCCCCACAAACAGCAATGTGATAACAGCCAGATAATCTGTTTTTTACATCCACGCGAGAGGGTAGAAGGAGCCTTGGTTTAAGGTCTCATCCAAAAGACGGCACCTCCAACAATGCAGCATTCCTTCAGTACTACATTGAAGTATCAGCTTAGATTATATGCTCAAGTCTCTGGTGTAAGACTTGAACCCACAGCTTTCTGACTTAGAGACAAGAGTGCTACCACTGAGCCACGGCTGACACCTCTTAGGCCCATGTCTCTTCTTCCTCATTCTCCTTCTCACGTTTTATCTTCATGCTCAACAGATAAAGTTGAATTGCTCAATGAAACAATGAATGTATTATGTTGAAGGGTAGACTCCAGTTGTAATGTCTAAAGCAAGTTGCATTTACAAAAGATTGAAATGTCTGTTGTGCCATTTCCTTTTGTCAAGATATTAAAGGAAGGAAGGTCCCATCTAATTCTTCCCCCTCTGTGAATTCAGATGTTATTAATGGCTCAGTGGAAATATTCATCGGCATCACAGTGTGCAATTGCAAGAACGTCATCCACAGCTTTTTAATTTTATGTGGATGGCATCCCGAACAATGTTTTCAAAGTGCTGAAGATGCAACTCCAGTACAACTGGCAGGTGTACTGCTAAATCATTGTTGTGTTCATCCAGTCATTGTTAAAGAATAATATGTGATTGACCTGAAAATCCCCATTAGATCTACAATAGCATTGCGTGCAAAGTCAATACATTACTTTTGAAAAGATTTAGTTGATATGTTAAGTATGTGCACAAATGGTAATATAAAGTACATGCTGACAGTAGGTACCTACGCTGATTGAGTAATGATTCCACAGAATTTGCAGTTCAATACCTTTTGTAAGACATTTGTTAAAGAGGATATTTCTTGTTAGTTTTCCGTCTGGTTTGAGTACTGTTTCTTTCACTGATATGTTTGTACATCAGTGTATTTGTACTTCTGGATGCAATATTGAAAGAGATTATTATGCAATCGTCTAGAGGCTTTAAGCTATGTCTAACAAAGCTAGATGAGGCTGTGACCAGGCTTTTACTCTCTGACACGTATGCTCTAAGGACCACCTAGTGTTATTTATAGTGGCGCCAATAAAACATAACCACAGGCACACTATTGGGACATGAATACACCAACAGGTCTTGATGTTCTTGTGTATCTTTCTGCATTATCCAGGTTTGGCTTTATATTGACTGTGTGCTTTGATAAGGAGACTTTAATATTTAAACTAATTTTGTGCATATTTTGACTAAAATCTTGCTTATTGTTGAAACTTTTCCATAAAATGGAATACATCTCAATAGGTAAGGAACCTATAATCCAACTGACAGAGTAAAAATGTTTTGTTTCTGATTAGGATTTTATTGCAGCCAATGACTCTATTTTGATGCAGAAAAAACCTATTTGTGTTACATCTATTTTTCTCTAACTTCAGCCCTGTTACCAGTGCACATGCTTTAGATTTAGGTTATCATGGATCCAAACTGTGCTACTTATGTCTACGCATGTATTTGTGTAATTCTGTGTACAAGGGAACAACATGCAAATGATGGAAATTTATTTTGCCCGTTTTCTCCCATTGCTCCTCTCGTTGACTCTTTTTTGGGGTAATACTTCACAGGCTTAAATAAGGTATTAATAGCATGTCCATCACTCTCCAGCATTTTATCCAAGTGGACATTATTCATGCGTGAGCCTTGACATTAAGGGTTAATGTTCAATAATGATTTCAATGGAAAAGAAAAGCAGGTATTTTCTATAACGCGTGCCCAACCCGCACTTCCAATATGTAAGTTGAAATTACCCTCTGAGTGTCTGCAGGCTATTTGTTCCCTGGCTAATGATTAATATTGTCCTATGAAAACATTTTCTGCCTACTTTTTCTACTAAACCAACAGAATTAGTATTGACCAAATCCATTGAAAATAAGGTTCATAGAATCATAGAAAGTTACGGCACAGAAGGAGGCCATTCGGCCCATTGTGTCCATGCTGGCTGAAAAAGAGCTATCCAGCTTAATCCCACTTTCCAGCACTTGGTCCATAGCCCTATAGGTTACAGCACTTCAAGTGCTCCTCCAAATACTTTTTAAATGAGTTGAGGGTTTCTGCCTCTACCACCCTTTCAGGCAGTGAGTTCCAGACCCCCACCACCCTCTGGGTGAAAAAATTTCAACTCCCCTCTAATCTTTCTACCAATTACTTTAAATCTATGCCCCCTGGTCACTGACCCCTCTGCAGGAAATAGGTCCTCCCTATCCTCTCTATCTAGTCCTGAGATAATTTTATATACCTCAATTAAATCTCCCCTCAGCCTCCTTTGTTCCAAAGAAAACAACCCAATCTATCTAATCTTTTCTCATAGTTAAAACTCCCAAGCCCTGGCAACATCCTTGTAAATCTCCTCTGTACCCTCTCTAGCACAATCACATCTTTCCCGTAATGTGATGACCAGAAATGTACACAGTACTCAAGCTGTGGCCTAACCAACGTTTTATACAGTTCTAGTGTAACATCCCTGCTCTAATATTCCATGCCTCAGCTAATAAAGGAAAGTATCCCGTATGCCTTTTTAACCACATTATCTACCTGTCCTGCTACTTTCAGGGATCTGTGGATATGCACTCCAAGGTCCCTTTGCTCTTCTACACCTCTCAGTATCTTTCCATTTGTTGTGTACTCCCTTGCCTTGTTTGCCCCCACCAAATGCATTGCCCCACACTTCTCTGGATTGAATTCCATTTACCACTTTTCTGCCCACCTGACCAGTCCATTGATAACTTTCTGCAGTCCACAGCTTTCCTCCTCACCATCAACCATATGGCCAATTTTTGTATCATCTGCAAACTTCTTGATCAAGCCCCCCACATTCAAGTCCAAATCATTAATATATACCACAAAAAGCAAGGGACCTAGTACTGAGCCTTGCGGGACCCCACTGGAAACAGCCTTCCAGTTGTAAAAATACCCGTCAAACATTACCCTTTACTTTCTGCCACCGAGCCAATTTTGGATCCAACTAGTCACTTTCCCTTGGATCCCATGGGCTTTTACTTTTTTGACCAGTCTGCCATGTGGGACCTTGTCAAAAGCCTTGCTAAAATCCATGTACACCTCAACAATTGTGTTACCCTCATTGACCCTCCTTGTTACCTGCTCAAAAAATTCAATTAAGTTAGTCAGACACGACCTTCCCTTAACAAATCCATGTTGACTGTCCTTGATTAACCCGTGCCTGTCTAAATGATGATTTATGCTGTCCCTCAGAATCAATTCCAATAATTTGCCCACCACTGAGGTTAGACTGACTGGCCTATAATTACTCAGTCTATCTCTTGCCCCTTTTTCAAACAACGGTACAACATTAGCAGTTCTCCAATCCTCCGGCACCATGCCTGTAGCCAGGGAGTATTGGAAAATGATGGTCAGAGCCTCCGCTATTTCCTCCCTTGCTTCTCTTAACAGCCAGGGATACATTTCATCCGGGCCTGGTGATTTATCTACTTTCAAAGATGCTAGTCCCCTTAATACTTCCTCTCTCACTATGTTTATCCCATCCAATATTTCACACTCCTTCTCCTTAACTACAATCTCTGCATCATCCCCCTCTTTTGTGAAGACAGATGCAAAGCATTCATTAAGAATCAAACCCACATCTTTCACCTCCACACATAGGTTACCTTTTTGGTCTCTAATAGTCCTACTCTTTCCTTAGTTATCCTCTTGCTTTTTATGTATATCTAAAACATTTTTGGGTTTTCCTTAATTTTACTTGCCAATATTTTTTCATGCCCTCTCTTTGCTTTCCTAATTTCCTTTTTAATTTCACCCCTGCACTTTCTATACTCCTCTAGGCTTTCTGCAGTATGGAGCTCTTGGTGTCTAACATAAGCTTCTGTTTTCTCTTTATTTTACCCTGTATGCTCCTTGTCATCCAGGCGGCTCTAGATTTGGCAGTCCCACCCTTATCCTTAGTGGGAACATGTTTACTCTGAACCCCTTGAATCTCCCCCTTGAATGCCTCCCACTGCTCTGACACTGATTTACCTTTAAATAGCTGTTTCCAGTCCACTTTTGCTAAATCACTTCTCAGCTTAGTAAAATTGGCCTTTCCCCAATTTAGAACTTTTACTCCTGTTCTATCTCTGTCCTTTTCCATAACTATGCTAAACCTTACTGAATTATGATTTACAAATGTTTCAAACCTGAAATCACATTTGTTGTTTTGATTAGCGCCATAAAAATATCCATTCGTCATGTTTTAATAATATTTCAACATGAGATTACTTTTTGAACTGAAGTTACAATTTTAGTGGCTAATTATTTAATAAACTTGTCAAGGTTATTGATTTGGGCATTTAGATCTAAAAGTCCTAAATTAGGTAGCAAACTAGCTAAGATTATGTAACTTGTAGAATTATCAATTTTTCATTGACTTTTCCTTTGCATTTTAATGGTTTGTTTCACTCTATTTTTAATTATGTGTTGATCCAGCCCACACCACCAACCATTCTTCAAGTGAGAGAACAGTCAAGTGGCCTTTTTGTAGCTCTTTGACAAAGTCATTCTTGAGCTGGTCTCTGAGAGTTTGCAAGAGTTACTGGGCTGACTTATCCACTGATTTTCATTCCATCTCTGTGGGGAAGCTGCTGGTTTCTTTCCCTTGATGGCAGTGCTGTGATTGACAAGAAGTCTGACCAATAAAATGTGTGACCTGGAAGATCTTGCCGGGGGTGATAAATTGGACATCATTAGCATCATAGAGACATGGTGGAATGATTCCAATCAATGGGATTTCTACCTGGAAGGATAAAAAATGTTTAGAAGAGCTTGTACTGGGAGAAAAGGAGGTGGTTTGGTAGTATATATATATACACTCCAGTATTGTGGCACAACTGAGAGTGGACATAAAATAGGAAAGGGCAGACACAATCACTTGGGGATGATAACAGAGGTAAACTATTACTGGGGTATGTTATAGACCCCCAGGCTAGGGTGATAGTCTTGATTTAGATCTGTGGGATGAGATAATGAAAGTGATTAGTAACTAACTTACTAGAAATTGTTTGGAACACTGGTAAGACAGGGAAGGGATTTTTAGGATTAATGGAATACTGTTTTATGACTCAGTTTGTAAAAGAGCAAACAATGGAAGAAAGTATTTGGATTTGATAATGAGTAATAGGGATGATCAAATCCCCAACACAAAGGTAGGTGAGGCTTTAAGTGTCAGTGACCATAATGTGATCACATTTGACGTTACAAGAATTGGGAGAGGTTATCAAAACCCAAAAAAAAGTGGGATTGGTTGAAGCCATAACAACTGATGCTACATCGGTTGAAAAAAGTGCTAAATACATTTTTTGCCTCAGTTCATACCAAGGAGGAGACAGGTAACTTATTTGATCTGGAAAGGGAACTAGGGGGTGTTGCAGAGGTAAGTTGTGACATGACTCACATTACTGCCAGCAAAAGGTGCTGTGTTTCCAAAAAGCTGTCTGCCCTATCAGGTGGGCCTTAAAGATCCCACGGCACTATCCGAAGAAGAGCAGGTGGATTCTCCCGGTGTCCCGGCCAACATTTATCCCTCAGCCAACACCTAAAAACTGATGATCTGGTAATTTATTTAATTGCTATATGGGGGACCTTGTTGTGGGTAAATTGGCTGCCACTTTTCCTACATTACAACAGTGACTACACTTCAAAAGTACTTAATTGGCTGTAAAGCGCTTTGGGATGTCCTGAGTTCTGGAAATGGACTATATAAGTGCAAGTTCTTTCTTTCTTCTTTCTTTATATACACATAGTATATAAAAAACTGGGAAGGTGAATTTTCCAAGAATCCAGCAGTTAAAGGGTTAAGCTATTGCACCTGTTATTGTACACCTGTCTGACTCACCTGCAGGCGTACCTGTATCTGAGGAGACCAATCAGAAACAGGGCAGGGGAATCTACCTGTCAGCAAAATTCCTGTAGTGAACCTTAAGGGAAATAAATAGAGATCCATCACTGACGCGGTTTGCTTTTAACTAGAAATATCACACAAAACCACCTGGATGTTTTTGACCTGAGAGAGTAAGAGCAGCTGTTATAAAAATCCATCACTTGTGAAGTTTACTGTGAAGAGACAGACTATGTCCAAAGAGCTTGGGTAAGTGAATGCTCTGGCAGAGACAAGTCTCGGTAGTTGATATAATTTTATTTTAAGTTATTACTTCTTTCATGGATAGGGAACACATATGCCAGTTTAAACCATGTTATTACTCTGTTGTGTTCACTGAAAGGAAGAGCGTTGTTTCTGTGTCAAGTTTCTGTGTCAAGTTTCTGCTGCTGTGTGATGGTTTTTTTTGCCATGTGTGTTTGAATATTCCATGAGGAAGAAGTGAACGTCAGTTGAGATTTCCACTACTGCTTTGCTCCTCAGGGTATCAGCTTCCTCCTTTGTCATTGTAAGAAACCTGAACAATATAATTAAAGTTTAAATCTGGCCACGTGATGGCATCAGAGCATCCTGTATCCATGGTTTCAATAATTGTTGAGTTCTATCTTTGCAATAGTTGGTGATTAGAATTGAACTGTCAAAAAGGAGAAACCATAGGTAAATTAGTCAAGTTTACACTTGATTCCTTGTTTATTTCTTGAGTGTGAATGATCCTTTTTACTATCCAGTAACATATCATTCATGGTATGAATGTTCCTGAATGCACTTCAAAATTGGAAAAGAATTCCTTGTCTTTTTCTTCTTCTTCTCTTCCGTGTCTAGCGGCACGAGGCAACCCATTTCTTTCACTACTTTACATCCAGCAGACTGTGCTCTGCGTTGTTTCCATAACCGAGTCCCTTCTTACATCACAAGTTGTTAGCCTGAGTCACAATCCCTACCAGGGGAACTGGCTAGACACGATAGGGGTCGCACCCCACGTCCATCAGACGCAAGTACCCCTCTGGCCGTCAACCTAGTATTCAGAGACGGGACATCTCATCTTGGCTGGGACTGGAAAAGGATTATTATCCATTAAATAGAAAGCAAATAAATAAGTGGTCCATCTCTCCTGCTATTTTACCTGTGCAAAAACTGTTTGTAAATGCCTCGCTTTACATGTTAGATATTCACAGAAATTTAATCAAATGCCACAAATATGAACAGTCATTCCAAGCCTTAAGACTGAAGTCTCCTCCATAGTGTACGTGTGCTTGATGTGGGTTATTGTACTTTCATTTTACAACCTAACAGCACACCAAAATAAATAGACAAATAAAGAAAGAGCAGTGGACAAAGCAGAGCTGTAAAGCTTTAGAAAATAAGTTCACCTAATGATACAGCACATACAGGACAGTGGATAGAACCAATTGATGTGAAAGACAAACACTGCAGATTTCTGTAACATCCCTAAAAACAATTACCAATTTAAAGAGTAGTGGTGAACATCCGCTGATTGCTTCATTGAGGGCCAATATTTAATTTGGGAGCAATTGTGAATCTGAACTGATTGTATATTTTCCCACTCCTGATGGTTTGGGTTTGGTATTCAGTGATG
This sequence comes from Heptranchias perlo, assembly GCF_035084215.1. Lineage (NCBI taxonomy): Eukaryota > Metazoa > Chordata > Chondrichthyes > Hexanchiformes > Hexanchidae > Heptranchias > Heptranchias perlo. The sequence continues at coordinate 24,490,500 of NC_090350.1, forward strand.
GGAAAATAGCAGGGACATGGACTAAAGCTGTCATTGAGACATTGCTGATCAAAGCAGATGTCAGTTGTTGACAGCAAGTGTGCCTTTAAGGCGTTTGTTTTAGTTGGCACTGAATGTTCGAACAGCAATGTTTTGTGTCTTTTGGTAAAACAGTGTTTTTAATGCACCAGACCTCCGTTATCATGCTGCCCTTGGGAGTGGCACAAAAAGAATAAAGATAAGTGTCACCTAACCAAGGAGGCCACTAGAGATGTTTATGTGGCTTCTTTATTGGAGAGTGAGCAGTGAGCAGGTATATCATATCATATTGAGGGGTGGTATATTTGCAATAGTATGGCAATGCAGATATAGAAAATATTGTAATATCCTTCTTGTCACGTGCTGTTTTATACAATTTTATATAGTAGAAAAGCTCTTAATACTAATTAATTTATATCACTGCACATTACAGCAAAATAGATTTCTATGACATTAAAACACTGCAGTTAAGTTTGGCCACTTCAAATTTCCATTTCTTCATCCTTTGTCTGAACCATGTTAAGTTCAGTAACGGTTATCAGCGCCTCTTCATTAGCTGCTATGCTGTCACACTTCAGCAAAGAATAATTCTGAATCATTGCATCATTTAGGCAACTCTTGTTTCAATTAATCCAACCGATTGGTATGTGAAGAACCTCAATGAAGTGACAGTGATATTTAACTTTGCAGTGAGGCAGGAGTGTTTCCTGCCAGCTGTGCATGGGCAAGACTCATTGGTAACGGCAACACAGTGAGGTCCAATTCACTGCCCAAACTGACGTAGGGTGGATGGAATTATAGAGAGGAAAATCCCACAGGATGTATCTCAAGAGATATAGACCTCATTCGATTATGAAATCAATTCAGATAAATGAGCACTATATGTTCATTGATGTGATTAACATGGAGCTGATCAGATAACTGCTCAGGACAGCTGCAGACTAACTGATCAAACAGTTCCTACTGCAATCGAAAGTAGAGATTTTAAAAATTAATACACAGATGAATGTACTGACAGAGCTTATTGATCCAGAAGGAAAAACTAGTGAGGGACCAGTAATTGACTGTAAATGCAAGAGGTGGGACATTGGAATTCACACAGGTGTTTGCTACATCTGTAATTTGGAGAATTGTCTTCCTCTGTGATATTTTTGAGGACTGCAGAGTGCTTCTGGACCAAACAGGATAAACCTCACAAGGTCAGTTCTCCATTAAGATGTAAATGATGTGGACAGACAACTCAGAATTGCAAGTGGGAGTCCATTTATGTGAATACCTGGTAAGTGCATAGTTTTATTAAAAAGCAGAATTTATCTCTCCCACATTTCCTTGTGTGAGCCTCTGTGCTTCCAAGAGTACAACGATCGGGAGAATTTTCTGTTGGGTATTTTGTTGTGCCTCCTGCTCTTCCCCATTGTAAATGTGGATGTGCTAATCACTCAATTGCCTCGCTGATGGGCAGAATACAACCAGTTTGCTCTTTAATCTGGTCCCAGACTCATTATTATAAACGTAACCTGGCTGGTAAAACTGTACCATTAAGTAAATGAGTCGGGGGACAGGGACATTTAATGGGTTTAGACGGTATAAGTAGTCTGTAAATTGGAAATCATGCAACACTTTCTATACATTACAGATATACAGTGATGAGAAAATATTTCAATTAATTTGAGATATATTTAATTAAAATGGACTCTGCCACATAAGAGCAAGGATTGAGTTTGATTCTCAAATAAATTTCTGAGGCATATTGGTACTGGCGTTCTTGTAAGCTTATTCTTTTAAAGTTTTGTTGCAGGCCAGAACAAACACCAGCTTTTGTCCTGTAGCTTGTCAAATTACTGAACTCATAATGATCAATATTCAAATAATAAAAGCTTTGGCAGACATTAGGTACCTTTTTGATGAGGATAGCACTCCAAAGGGGTAAAAGGGCAGGTGATGAGCTCCTGGGCATCCACCAATGATGCTCAGAAACTATTTACAAAAACGTGAACAGGAGAGGCCCAGGGAACCTATTGCATAGACTTGTACTGAGGGAGTGTTGCATTGTTAGAAGAGCTACGGGCAAAATTGGTCTATGCCAGCAGTTAAGGAAGGGTTCCCGCTGCTGATCGCTGTTTCGTAACTCTTGCTGGAATATAAATGCATGTGAACATCTGATAGGGCAGGATCAGTCACATGGCGAAAAGTGGCTGTGACACTCAGGCCCCAGAATTCTACTAGTCTGTCCCGATCTTGACTCATCCCAAATCTCAGGATCGGGGTCATTTGTGTAGAGGGAGCAGACGTTCACACCATTTCTAGTGTTCCATGAATGTCCATCCTGTGGAGGGCCAGGAATTTGTAATTGGAACTTTGATGCTGCACTGGGGTCGGTAGGAAGGGGTGGTGGGCTGTTACGGCCAAAGAACTTCCAAAAAGTTCTATTTTAAAGCTCTCATTGGGAAAACAGCATTTTGAGCTTTTAGGAGCTCCATTTCTGACAGATCTTATCCTGGCACGCAAGCATACCTGCATCATGAAGGTGTACTTTGCATTGGAACACTGGAAGCGGAAGTGGTGGCATTTCTGATGGATGTCATTGTCCCGCTGGTCCCAGCATTTCTAATGACATCCACATAGAGGGGTGAAGGCGCAAGATGGCGGAATTTCACAATGAAGAAAAATGAGCAGAGACCACCGGTGGAACTGGCTCCCACCTTAAATTCGAGCTCACTCTGCCTGTTCACACTGCCAGTGCCCTCCTACACCCAAGGATTTTAGGCCCTGAGCAGGTCTATTCTAACACATGATGAATGGCCACTTGGATTTGGTATCAGAGGACAGCCTTACCCTGGAACTGTGCTCCTGAATGAGACATCAGCTTCAGGAAAGAAAGGCAGAAAGAAGAAAGAACTTGTGTTTATATAGTGCCTTTCACGACTTCAGGATGTCCCAAAGCGCTTTACAGCCACTGAAGTACTTTCAAAGTGTAGTCACTGTTGCAAAATTGGAGCTGGAGGGGAGAAATGGAAAATATATTTTTTTGTACCTTCATGAAAAAGAAGCTGGCACCAATAATGTTGTGCCAGTGGCTTTTTATTTCTGAGATAGACTTTCCGAACTCAAAAGCACTATTAGTGCCAGACCCATGAATTGACCCCTTGTGAAAGAAAAGTCTATTATCATTCAGTTAGAATCATAGGAAGGTTACAGCATGGAAGGAGGCTATTCGGCCCATCGAGTCCGTGCCGGCTCTCTGCACGATCAATTTACCAGACCAGCCCGATATAAATGCCTGTAGAAAAGCTATTCCTTTGCTTAGTTTTAAAATCAAGAAACAGAAAGAGCCAATATATCTTTTTAAAACAAAAAGCTCCCATGTGTTGTAATGCACTTAAACTTGATTGCGTGAGTTGAAGAGAGAGGGTGAGGAAAGGCTTTCTATTGTCAATAAAGCTCTCGGTTTCCTTAGTTTCTATTGTGATGTTGAAAGTCAAGGTGATCACAGATAACTTGTCACATTGTCAGACCAAGCCCACCATTTGAATTAAACAAACATAAAGTACCCTGCTGTCAGTCGGTGGTTTCGACAGCAGAACACTATTTTGCCAGAGGCAAATTTTTATGTGTGCAATTTTCTTCCTTATTGAGTGGGTGTTGGGAAAGTGAAGAAGCTCATTAAGATGAAGTAACATTGCCTCTCGCTGTGATTTCAACATGTTTAAAGCAGGGCTCTCACTCAAACCTGAATAAAGTTTTTACTAACGTAAGGTGAAGACCCTTTATAACAAAGCACTGTGAATAGTGTTGCCTGAGCAATACAAATGAGGGGGCACCTGTTTGCTGCTGATTTTAGGGCTAGTGCTTCTTTTGCTATGAGGCAAAATTAAGTCATGAGATAGATACGGATGTGCTAAAACCAATAATTAAACATTGCGATTGTACGCTTGGATTGTTATCAGTTATTACAATCTGCCCATTATAATCAACCTTCTAGCTGGTTCCAGCTGCAGTTCCATTTTATGGTGTCTTTGCCTGAAGATACGACATTAGTCTCGAGACTCTGCTTAAAAACATTCTTATTTCCCTGTTAATGTGATGGTGTGTATGCAGCAGAATCACATTACGCTCACCAAGGCTTCTGCCAGTATTTTTAAGGAACAAGTCCGCCAACACTTAGCTTTTGTTTTGGAGGGTCTCGAGACAAATTGGGGAATCTGATACACAAGTGGGGGATCTGACACGTAGAGCAGAGGGATTCATAACATCAGGCTGATTACCTCCTTCAAAAACAAGCAGCAGGAGGAAAGTAAACAGATTTTCTACAATAGCAAGTCAGGTTTGAGCAAATTGTGGTTCTGCATGTGGTCCAATAAATTAAAGGTGACGTTCATGCATTATTGCAGCACTGTCAGTGGAAGCCAGACTTGGAGAGAAGCACAGTGCTTTTAAAACTGAAAGCCCAGTGTATCATTCAAGCAAAGCTATCCAACTGCAGAGGATAAAATGGAGACTCAAGATCCCACAACCTAGCTTAACAAAAGGTATGTGCAATAGATCATGACAATTGAAAAGCCTTGGATATAACCTGTCTGAAATAGAACAGTGAATAATAACAGTGTTTGCCAACAGTGAACAAGCAGTTGTAGCACTGTGTGACTATAGCGTACAGAACAATAATCAGCTCCAATGTGTAATGATGGTTACTACATTATGAAAGCCCGATTAACAATGCTTGTCTTTATATGGTGCCATATCATGTCGAAACATCTCAAAGCATTTCACACAGTGAATTACTTTTGAAGTGCCATGAATGTTGCTGTGTAGGCAAATTATAACTGAAAATAAATTCTTATATACTCTCCGGTAGCCACTGTTTAATAGATATCGTATTCACAGAAACATTCACTTAATGTGTAAGTTAAATTTATATAGAACCTTGGTTAGACCATATTCAGAGTAATGTGTGTAATTCTGATCTCCACACTACAAAAAAGATATTGAAGCACTGGAAAAAATGCAGAAAAAAGTTACAAGGATATAATTACCAGAATTGAGAGGCTGCAACTATCAGGAAAGATTGAGCAATCTAGGGCTCACTTCTCTGGAGAAGAAAAGACTAAGAAGAACCTGATAGAGATCTTTAAAATTATGAAGCGGATATGAAGAAATTGTTTCCACTTGTTGATGAGTCCAGAACAAGGGGGCATAAATAGAAGATTGCCACTAACAGATCAAATGTAGAACTCGCTGCCACATGGAGTGGTTGAAGCAGGCTTTCTGCATACACGAGGGAGAAGGGAGTAGAGGGATATGGGGGCAAGGTGGGAAGAGATCATTAGAGTGGAAGTAGGCTTGTGTGGGGTATAAACACCAGCATAGACCAGTTGGGCTGAATGGCCTGCTTCTGTGCTGTCAATTCTATGCAATGTTCACAATAGAAGGAGTGATTAGCATTGCTTTACCTCAATATTTGTACTTTGTCATCATGAGTGACAATTTTTGGAAAAATTGTAAATAATTTGGTTTCCTTTTGAAGATATGAGATTTACATATGATAAAATGCAACTGTATCTGAAAATAAGTGAGTTTTATTACATTGGTTAAATGGATGCGTGAGCTGATTGAGGCCTCAAAGATTCCGATATTTCCCCTGGGATCATGATAGTGGTACTTTATCCAAAGGAATCCAGTCACCAGTCACCAGCAGTAATTGAGTGTTAGTGCTGGTAATAGAATTTCTGAATCTTCCCAAGTTCCAGGGCCTACTAGAGTATTATGTGGGAGAAGGTGAGTCAGATTAATATGGGTTGTATCTGTGCTACTGGCTTTTAATTGTGTAATGTTCCTGTCCTGCCGATGTGAAAAAATAATAGTTAAGGCTTTGCCCAGACAAAGCTCTCAAGGATCAGGTATTATTTGTGCATTAAAGTTAAAACTTCATTATTTGTTCCAAATTGAACTGCAATATATGATGAGACTGGATACGAAACAACAATCGGAAACCCTTTCTTAAAAAAAGACTTGCATTTATATAGCGCCTTTCATGACCTCAGGATGTCCCAAATGCTTTAGAGCCAATGAAGTACTTTTGAAGTATAGTCACTGTTGTAATGTTGGAAATTTACTGTAAGATATATTTTCTTGCAATTCGTACTAGTATTCGGAGTTTATTACACGCCTCCTAATGTAAAAGAAGATATTTCAACTACATTTGAAGACCATTATGTACTGTCAATATGCTTACAGTGTAATTCATAAGAACAAGATACACAGTTTTTGTATGCGTGCTATTCCTTGTGTAATCATTCTTAAAATGGCTCTAAAGATAACGTGTATTGTGGCAAACTCATTCCCATTTCATTGACACAATAATTAGTTTTGAGCATAGCATAATACATCAGAATTATATATATATCTCAAATCAGTTTTTCAATAAGATTGTTTGTTTTTTTTATTTGATCATGGGATGTGGGTGTCGCTGGCGAGGCCGGCATTTATTGCCCATCCCTAATTGCCCTTGAGAAGGTGGTGGTGAGCCGCCTTCTTGAACCGCTGCAGTCCGTGTGGTGAAGGTTCTCCCATAGTGCTGTTAGGAAGGGAGTTCCAGGATTTTGACCCAGTGCCGATGAAGGAAGGGCGATATATTTCCAAATCGGGATGGTGTGTGACTCGGAGATGAACGTGCAGGTGGTGTTGTTCCCATGTACCTGCTGCTCATGTCCTTCTAGGTGGTAGAGGTCACGGGTTTGGGAGGTGCTGTCGAAGAAGCCTTGGCGAGTTGCTGCAGTGCATCCTGTGGATGGTACATAATTCAACCACTGTGCGCCGGTGGTGAAGGGAGTGAATGTTTAGGGTGGTGGATGAGGTGCCATTCAAGCGGGCTGCTTTGTCCTGGATGGTGTCGAGCTTCTTGAGTGTTGTTGGAGCTGCACTCATCCAGGCAAGTGGAGAGTATTCCATCACACTCCTGACTTGTGCCTTGTAGATGGTGGAAAGGCTTTGGGGAGTCAGGAGGTGAGTCACTCGTTGCAGAATACCCAGCTTCTGACCTGCTCTTGTAGCCACAGTATTTATATGGCTGGTCCAGTTAAGTTTCTGGTCAATGGTGACCCCCAGGATGTTGATGGTGGGGGATTCGGCGATGGTAATGCCGTTGAATGTCAACGGGAGGTGGTTAGACTCTCTCCTGTTGGAGACGGTCATTGCCTGGCACTTGTCTGGCGTGAATGTTACTTGCCACTTATCAGCCCAAGCCTGGATGTTGTCCAGATCTTGCTGCATGCGGGCTCGGACTGCTTCATTATTTGAGGGGTTGCGAATGAAACCGAACACTGTGCAATCATCAGTGAACATCCCCATTTCTGACCTTATGATGGAGGGAAGGTCATTGATGAAGAAGCTGAAGATGGTTGGGCCTAGGACACTGCACTGAGGAACTCCTGCAGCAATGCCCTGGGGCTGAGATGATTGGCCTCCAACAACCACTACCATCTTCCTTTGTGCCAGGTATGACTCCAGCCACTGGAGAGTTTTCCCCCTGATTCCCATTGACTTCAATTTTACTAGGGCTCCTTGGTGCCACACTCGGTCAAATGCTGCCTTGATGTCAAGGGCAGTCACTCTCACCTCACCTCTGGAATTCAGCTCTTTTGTCCATGTTTGGACCAAGGCTGTAATGAGGTCTGGAGCCGAGTGGTCCTGGCAGAACCCAAACTGAGCATCGGTAAGCAGGTTATTGGTGAGTAAGTCATTATATAACTGAATACTCCAGAAAGAAAATTGATGGTGCTTTGCAACTTTGATTGTGCTACTATGCATTAGTGTAATAATCCTGCAGTATATACAGCACTATAAAAAGGTATGAGCATTAACCCCAAGGATTCAGGATTTCTTATATACCTTCTAGTGTGAAAGGTCTTACTTTAACCACAATTTAAGCCCATAATGTACTGTCAGTGTGATTAGTGTATGATTTCCCCATTTCATTTCATACCAACAAGATTACGTGAATGTCATTACACTATCTTTCTTGTCTCATTCTTATTTCTTAATATTATGCTTTTATGATCAGCTTACAAGTCTGTGGGTAAAGGTATGGAACCAGAAACCTTGTGCGAGGCTATAGAAGAAAGAAAGCAGATAAGGTACCATGTTTATTAGGAAACGAAAAGAATACAAGTCAGAAGAGGTCGAATTGTGCTGCATAAAGCTTCATCAGACCACGCTGGCAGTATTGTGTGCAGACTCGTCACCCAATGAGAGAGGATTTATTGCTGCCCTTGACAGAAGAGATCAACAAAGAGGACTGTAGATATCAGGAATTTAAAGTTACAAGGAAAGATTAAGGAGAATGGGTTTGGTTTCTTTGGAAAAGCAAAGACTTTGAGACTACCGAAATGACGTTTTCAAGATTATAAAAGGGATTAACAAATCCAGGCAAATTGTTCACTGTGGTGAGAAGTTAAGAATTAGGAAGTTCGAAGTAGGAAGGGTAGAACTATTTTACACAAAGGGTAATCGACCTGTGAAATAAATTACCAGAGGGAGACTTTTAAAGCATAAATAATTGGAGAGTATATAAATGAGTTCAAGGGACAAGTAGATGCCTTTCAGGAGAGAGAGGAGATTGAGAGATAAGATGAGAACGGCAGGTAGGTGGCTAGAAATCAATCAAAAAGGACAGGTTTGTTGAACCTAAAGGCCTTTTTCTATTCCAAAAACTACTTGTGCTGTTACTCCTCATCTCAGCAACAGCTTGGGGCTAGTGTTAGCATAAACTTTTCACTTCTATAAAGTTAGACTTTGGACAGGATTTAAGTTATTCACTTTTTACAGATTGTATTTTCACCTAAACATTGTGACTGTACAACTGGGTAAAGGAAAAATATTTTTCATTATATTTTATTTAATCATATTCTACCGTCAATGATAAAATGGTTTCTGATATTTCTCTAAAATATGATTAGCTACGAATTGCTTATGCGGTCAAAAGTTGGACTTTCAGTATTGAACAGTTGTGAGGAGGATGCAAAGAGGCTTCAAGGCGATTTAGACAAGTTGAGTGAGTGGGCAAATACATGGCAGATGCAGTATAATATGGATAAATGTGAAGTTATCCACTTCGGAAGGAAAATCAGAAAGGCAGAGTATTATTTAAATGGTGATAGACTGGGGAATGTTGATGTACAAAGGGACCTGGGTGTCCTTGCACACCAATCACTGAAAGCAAACATGCAGGTGCAGCAAGCAGTTAGGAAGGCGAATGGTATGTTGGCCTTCATTGCAAGAGGATTTGAGTATAGGAGCAAGGATGTCTTACTATTGTTATATAGGGCCTTGGTGAGACCACACCTGGAGTATTGTGTGCAGTTTTGGTCTCCTTACCTAAGAAAGCATATACTTGCCATGGAGGGAGTGCAGCGACGGTTCACCAGACTGATTCCTGGGATGGCAGGACTGTCATATGAGGAGAGATTGAGTCGACTCGGCCTGTATTCACTCAAGTTTAGAAGAAGGAGAGGGGATCTCATTGAAACATATAAAATTCTGACAGGGCGAGACAGACTGGATGCAGGGAGGATATTTCCCCTGGCTGGAGATCCAGAACGAGGGGTCATAGTCTAAGGGTAGGACATTTAGGACTGAGATGAGGAGAAATTTCTTCACTCAGAGGGTGGAGAACCTGTGGAATTCTCTACCATAGAAGGCTGTGGAGGCCAAGTCACTGAATATATTTAAGAAGAAGCTAGATAGATTTCTAGACACAGAAGGCATCCAGGGGTATGGGGAGAGAGCAGGAATATGGTATTGGGATAGAGGATCAGCCATGATCATATTGAATGGTGGAGCAGGCTCGAAGGGCTGAATGGCCTAATCCTGCTCCTATTTTCTATGTTTTCTAACAGATAATGTGCTGTGATGTCAGCTGAACAATTGTCGCACATTTACATATCAGCGCACTGCAAAGTATCAGACTTGTTACCTGCTAATGTGATTGAGGAGCCGCACTGACTAATGGCAACCGGATGGAATGATTAATAGCCAGTTCACATTATTTGATGACTTGCATCATTTTTGAGTGTGTTGTGGAATTCTCCCGTCCTCTGTTTTCCACAGTTCTGATTTTCAAAATTTGATGCACTGAGAAACAACTTAGCAACAATTTTAATTTTATTTGCATATTTATATTCAAACACACGTACATATCAGATTGGTTAAAGGAAACAATCGCTATCAGAATGTGGTTTGGCTCTATGTGGTTGCCGGAAGCAAATTACAATGGCAGAGCAGACTAAATAACATTGGCTGGGCAGACAAAATATTTTGAAGGAACATTTTCCTGTTTGTGGGGCTTGAATTTAGTTTTTATTTGTTCTTGAGATAGGAGCAATGCTGGTAAAGCCACATTTATTTCCCACCCCTTGTTTCCATAAGAAGGTGGTGGGCTGCCTTTTTAAATTTCTGGGTGCTGATTGTTGCTGCCCACATTGGTGACTGTAGTGATTGTTTTACAACTGAGTAGCTTGTTAGAGGGCATTCGGATCAACTGCATTGCAGGACTGGGGTTGCATGTAGGGCAAACTGGGGATAGGCAATTTCCCATCACTGAATGGCAAAGTGAACCAGTTTGTTGATTATTAATTGTTAAAAATGATCAGATTTAATTAAGTTAATTTCATTGCCTGCTACAGTAGAATTGTGAACCCACAACCTCTGGGTTACTAGTCTAGTATCATAACCATCCCTATGGTTACCTCACAGTTCCCAGGCAGCGGAACACCCATCTTTTGAAATCCCAGTTAAGTCCGGCCATTGGTAGGACAAATGTGTGACCTGGAATACAGTGCACGGTGACTTTGCAATTATATTGTTACATCAAATAGTTTTTTTAAATTCGGTTCCTGGGATGTGGGCGTCGTTGGCGAGGCCAGCATTTATTGCCCATCCCTAATTGCCCTTGAGAAGGTGGTGGTGAGCCGCCTTCTTGAACCGCTGCAGTCCATGTGGTGAAGGTTGTCCCACAGTGCTGTTAGGAAGGGAGTTCCAGGATTTTGACCCAGCGACGATGAAGGAACGGCGATATATTTCCAAGTCGGGATGGTGTGTGACTTTGAGGGGAAAGTGCAGGTGGTGTTGTTCCCATGTGCCTGCTGCCCTTGTCCTTCGAGGTGGTAGAGGTCGTGGGTTTGGGAGGTGCTGTCAAAGAAGCCTTGGCGAGTTGCTGCAGTGCATCCTGTGGATGGTACATACTGCAGCCATTGTACGCCGATGGTGGAGCGAGTGAATGTTTAGGGTGGTGGATGGGGTGCCAATCAAGCGGGCTGCTTTGTCCTGGATGGTGTCGAGCTTCTTGAGTGTTGTTGGAGCTGCACTCATCCAGGCAAGTGGAGAGTATTCCATCACACTCCTGACTTGTGCCTTGTAGATGGTGGAAAGGCTTTGGGGAGTCAGGAGGTGAGTCACTCACTGCAGAATACCCAGCCTCTGACCTGCTCTTGTAGCTACAGTATTTATGTGGCTGGTCCAGTTAAGTTTCTGGTCAATGGTGACCTCCAGGATGTTGATGGTGGGGGATTCGGCAATGGTAATGCCGTTGAATGTCAAGGGGAGGTGGTTAGATTCTCTCTTGTTGGAGATGGTCATTGCCTGGCACTTGTCTGGCGCGAACGTTACTTGCCACTTATCAGCCCAAGCCTGGATGTTGTCCAGATCTTGCTGCATGAGGGCATGGAATGCTTCATTATCTGAGGGGTTGCGAATGAAACTGAACACTGTGCAATCATCAGTGAACATCTCCATTTCTGACCTCATGATGGAGGGAAGGTCATTGATGAAGCATCTGAAGATGATTAGGCCTAGGACACTGCCCTGAGGAACTCCTGCAGCAATGTCCTGGGGCTGAGATGATTGGCCTCCAACAACCACTACCATCTTCCTTTGTGCTAGGTATGATTCCAGCCACTGGAGAGTTTTCCCCCTGATTCCCATTGACTTCAATTTTACTAGGGCTCCTTGGTGCCACACTCGGTCAAATGCTGCCTTGATGTCAAGGGCAGTCACTCTCACCTCACCTCTTTTGTCCATGTTTGGACCAAGGCTACAATGAGGTCTGGAGTTGAGTGGTCCTGGCGGAACTCAAACCGAGCATCGGTGAGCAGGTTATTGGTGAGTAAGTGCCGCTTGATAGCACTGTCGACGACACCTTCCATCACTTTGCTGATGATTGAGAGTAGACTGATGGGGCGGTAATTGGCCGGATTGGATTTGTCCTGCTTTTTGTGGACAGGACATACCTGGGCAATTTTCCACATTGTCGGGTAGATGCCAGTGTTGTAGCTGTACTGGTACAGTTTGGCTAGAGGCGCGGCTAGTTCTGGATCACAAGTCTTCAGCACTACAGCTGGGATGTTGTCGGGGCCCATCGCCTTTGCTGTATCCAGTTGTTAAACATGGTTCAAAATGTAAGTCAGAAAGGTACCACTAAAAACATGGGCTGGGAAATTCCTCGGAGCTGGTCCTGTAGTAACTTCACCAGAATTTTGGCAGAAACCCTGTTTATGCGGTAAACAAGGTTTCCAATGCACCTCCAGTTACATCAGCTCCGAGGAACTTACCGGCCATGCAGTCGAGTCTAACCAGCATCATATCCACTGAGATCTATGCAAAATGTTCCATTCATTTTGGTAGATGTCAGCACTGCTGGGATTATCTTGACTGTGATAGTTGAGGATATTGTGGAGATTAATGTGGTATAGTTAACCACAATTGCCAAAATGATTTAGCACTTCTTCACATTTATGTTTACCGAACAGAATTCTGCAAATTGAACAGTTGGACGAAAAATGCTGGACTTGGAGGGAAATGAGTCTACCCCAGTCGTGCAAAACAGGCTCATAGTGAATCACCAACTCGTTTTACAGCACGCACAATTTTTTTTTCGATTGAAGTCAGTGTAAAAGAAAATCGGGGTTGGTGTAAAATAGGCTGCCGATTCACTAACAGCCTGTTTTGAGCTACTGTGGTGGATCAATTTCACCCCTTTACTGTGACTTTGACTTATTTCGCCCTAGTGGTAACTGAAGAAACTTATGAGCCAAGCCCACTAAGGTGTAATCAAGGCTGATGAAGCATGAACCATATTTTAGGAAAGAATTCTTCAATAGCAAAGAAGAAATGATGGGCTCAGAAGCTTTTCCCTACAGCAAATGAGGATTGATGAAGAACATTGAAGAACATAGGAACATACGAATTAAGAGCAGGAGTATACCATTTGGCCCCTCCAGCCTGATTTGCCATTTGATAACATCATGGCTGATCTGATTGTGACCTCAACCCTACTTTCCCATCTACCTACTATAACCTTTGACTCCCTTGTTAATCAGGAAAATAGAAAGTGACTTCATGACCTAGAAGAGTGGCAAAACCAGGTTTCCTTTGAGTTCTCTGATACATAGAAGGAAAGAACTTGCATTTATATAGCGCCTTTCACATCCTCAGTACGTCCCAAAGCAGTTTACAGCCATGTAGTACTTTTAAAGTGTCGTAATTGTTTTAATGTAGGAAATACTGGCAGCTAATTTGTGGACAGCAAAGTCCCACAAACAGTAATGAGATAAACGACCAAATAATCTACTTTGCTGATGTTGGTTGAGGGATAAATGTTGTCCAGGATATTGAGAGAACTCCCCTGCTCTTCTTTGAATTGTGGGATTTTTTATGTCCACGTGAGAGGGAAGATGGGCCTTGGTTTAACATCTCATCTGAACGACCGCACCTGTGACAGTGCAGCACTCCCTCCATACTGCATTAAAGTGTCAGCCTAGATTATGGGCCTACGTCCTGGTAACATTATAGCACTGTTGAAACTATGACTGCAGTGCCACTGGAGTTGATTGTCATTTCTCTCTCAAGCTAACCCTGTGGAGAATCCTGGTGGTTTTGCCTCCTCCCACAGTTCTATATCAAATAATATTTCAAGTTTATCTATGAAGGTAAAAGTTGCAAATTTAACTACTGACCTTTTCTTTATACTGTCTAAAAATATAATTTATTTTTATTGTGGATTCAATTGTTCTGCATCCAGGTGCTTTTCATTAATGCCAAAAAAGCAACTGACTGTTTCAAAATTAAATGGAAAAATAAAATCATTGTGAATACAGTGCTGCACTCTGTTCTGGAGTTTGCTTTCTGAAATGTTCTGGTAAATGTACCATGACATTATCCCCTGTATTTCCTCCCTTACTCAGTACATACCATTATATTGGATACTGTCACAATTCCATTTGTGTCTTATCTGTTACAGACCAAAGCTTTTAAACCCTGCATCAGGCATGCCTTAAAGCACAGATGTTCCGCACACAAAAGAAAGGCAAAAATCACTTTTTGGCTAATTTTGGTCAGGTCTGGGGTCTAATGTTTGGTTTAATTGGTGATTACTTGAATAGTGACATTAATGTCTGTGGTTAATTAACCGTGCAAAATGTATGTAATTTAACAAATAATATAACTAACAGTAAAATAATCATTTTGTTATGAACTATAAATGGTTGTTCCCATTGTCATAGGGCAAATAATTTCTTTAGTACCTACTTTGTGTCGATAAATATGTGGACTTAGACTCAGACTCATGATTATTCTGGTGTTGTAGCATGATTTCAGCACATAATAACTGACAATTTGTTGGAAAAATGCAGTTCATTTTCCCCTCATTCCACATATTTTCTTCCTGATGTGAGTGTGGGCAGTGATGCATGGTCCCTTGCAATACCTTCTGATGTCTGATGTTACAAAGTTTTATTTTTAAATAAATATCAATCGAGATCTTTTATTTCCAGTGCTCTGTGTGTGTCGTGGAGGAAATGACAAAATATTATGATGAGTTTAGTGAAGTTATTTCTTTCCATAATGATAAAAGCAAGGATGTCAATTAAAGCAACCATTTCCATTCTTGTATATATTTTATTTTTAAATTAAGAACTATGATATTAAAAGGCATTCCCTTTTCGAATACTATGTGGCATCAATGGTGTTGCTGACACAGAGATCAAGCAGATTCAAAACCTTAAAAGGTATATCATACTTTGAAACATATTGTTATATTGGTGGTACCCATTATCTTTATCCATTTGAATGTACAAAAGAAGGTCTCAGATTTAATGCAAAAGTAATTAAATGAACACTTTGAACAATTCAGCAGTATTTCTATTGGGTTTACTCTTTTCTCCATGTGCACTTGTTTGCTATGGGAGCAAGGGGGGCTCCAAGTATAAAGGAACTCTTAAATTACCTTTTATATGTTTTTTGTAATGTTTGCAGATCCTTTAGTATAGTATCATTAATCATTTTTTCATACAATATATCTGAAATTTGTTTTAATTATTTTTTAGAAAAATTTTTGGAGCCCATTTATTTTCTACGCATTAAGGTAAGTTTAGTTTCAAGCATCTCAGATACAGTATTTCATAGCCGGGGTTGATACAACATGAAAGAAGACACACCAGAGAGATTAGCCCCTCCCTCTCATACCATACCTGCAGACGTTGGTGCACCTACTTGCCAATGAACCAGCAGGACAATTGCCTCAGCTTGCTCTGGGTTAGCAGGGCAAAGCTTTGCCAACTGTAGCAATAACACCTGCAGCCATTTGCAACATAGAGATGGCACTACAGTGGTTAGAAAGGTTGCCAATGACCTCAACTTCTGTATCTGGATCATTCCCAGCCACCGTTGCAATATCAGTTAAAATTGTGCCCACATATGGATCAAACAGGTGACTGGTGTGTCAGCACTTTCATCTCCTTTCCCACTGAATAACATGACATGGTTACCCAATGTCACCACAGTGGTGTATTTCCCAAAGTACAAGGGGTCACTGATGATTGCATTGCGCTCAACCAGAAGTCCATCCTGTGTGTCAGTAAGTGACCATGTTTCTATTACAACAGCTTGGTGTATGAAGCTCTTGGAAGATAAGATTGTGTCAAGGCTTTCAATTGCATCCTGCACCTTGACTGTGTGCCCTGCTGAGGTATGGGTATGCATGAAACGCAATGAAGGAGCCAAAAGGTTGTGATGGCTTGGCTTGGGTGAATAGTGAATGTGAAACAGTTTAAAAGGTAACATTTTGCGACATGGAATCTTGTGACATCTACCTGGTACATGGTACTGTTGATTAGTCTTACCTTGTCAGATTCCTTAAAGTGTGCTGTCTTCTCCTGTATTTTTTCCCAGATCCTGCAGGTCCTGTAGACTGCATTCCATCTGGCCATTAGCTCCCACTGGTCATGGTGCACTACCATGTTGTGGGAAGTGCTCCCCAGAGTGCTGAATGAAGCGACCCTCCTCGCACTGACCTCATGCAACAGAATGTCAACCCCCATCAAACAGGGGCATGGGGGGAGTGATGCTCTGCTATTCAATTCAATTTCGCAACTGCTTTTACTAATTTTTGAACCTTTAAAAAGGCTCACATTTTTTTTTCAGCCCTTTAACATTTATCCCCTTAATTTTGACTTGCAGTCCTTCAAGGACTGCAAGTCCTTCAATGACTGCATGGACCCAATATTCTGCAGGGCTCTCTTCATCACACTCACTGCACAAGGCTTAAGTTGCATAGGAAGCATGTCCAAATGAGCTCATTTGTAGCATTCAACGAGGTCAGCTTATCACTCTGCTGGCATGGGATTTAGCCTTGCACAACAGACCTGGTGACATTTTAGCTGCGGCTGTTGAATTGGCATTTTAATCCCAGTCCACTGATATCGTCATTATACCTGACCTGTTAATGTGAGCGTTGGCATCTGAGGCTTGTTCAATAATATCCCTATAGTCATGCTGCCAGTGTTACATTGGCCATGCACAATTGGGTAATTGGGCTTCTTCTGAAATTAAGATCTTTAAAAGGTATCACAAAGACATACACACTACCTTAAATGTCTGAGCATTTTCCGAATATTTTGAGGAAGCAAAATGTAAATTCTCCTATTTTGTTAATGGTAAAGCAATCCCCAGTGAACTGAAGTATGGGTGTGCTGCCCACTGTAACATATAACAGTTCTGGGATTTAAAGAGTCTGTAGTTTCGAACCACCCATAACAACAACATGTCTGTATCTGTCAGGTTTCGTCTGTGACTAATGCTTTAGGTAATTGACGAGCCCTCCCTCCGAACATTTCTACATGTTAAAAATTGTGCAATGGTTTCGGAACTAATTAGGCAATCTTGGCACTTCATTGAAATGTTAGGTTTCTATGGGAGGGCCATGTTCCCTTACTGTCAAAATTTCTAGCTGAAGGTTTTCAGGGCTATTCTGATTCTTTTGAACAGTTATTAGAAACCTCTGTTCCTGGAATGTCAGGAACAAAATGGTTCAAAAGCTATAATTTGGGGTCACTGGGAATTTATACAGGTTGTATCCGCTGCATCTCTGAGCTGCTAATCTTAACCGTACTACTGTGGGGAGATCCAAATGGAAGTCCGTTCAGAGGTTAGGGTTGTCCTGAGACCACTCTTGAGTAGCTATTACCAGCCAGCTCGGTGGAGCAATAGCATAGATCTTGGACCAACTTAGCCGACCACCCTGGAGACAAAGCTCTTCACCTTTACTGTCTATCTGTTCACGGGTCTGGGTTCTTTCGCAAATATCAAGAAATAGATAATTAATTAACCAAATTACCTTCTTTACTAAATATCTCTGCAACAGTACCGAGCGTTACTATATATATTCCTAATCTATGACAACAGTGACTACATTTCAAAAGTGTTTCATTGGCTGTAAAGCACTTTGGGATGTCATGAGGTTGTGAAAGGTGCTATATAAATGCAAGCCATTCTTTCTTTTTTTTAATATATATGTATAATTATTAAGTCAGGATTTTTATTCATAGCCTGCAACTGCTTTCGGATGGTTGAAATAGCAAAGTTGAATGGGAAATATTGACATAGCAATCTGCAATGGTTAATGCTGACAGAAAAGCATAGCCAAAATCGTGTCAACAAGAAGTGAGGTTTGCAGAGAGGAAATTTGCACTCTGTGAGAAATGATTAATAATATCTAGACATATGCTTTGGCAGTGAGTATCAGTGGCCTAATCGGTCTTACCTTCTGTTCACCCAGGATCCACATACTTCCAGCAAGGGTTACCGGATAGCAGACAGGAATGGGGATCAAGGCTGATTTACCCCTCCCTAACCTGAGAACACTAAGAGCTAACCGAGATTCACTAACTTAGAATAGATGAGGGATTGAACCTATGGGGCATGATTTTGACCCCGAGCTGGGAAGGGGCGGGGGGGTGTCGAACTGAGGACGGGAAACCCAGAAGTACAGGTTTCCCGGGCATCCTTATGATTTTGACATAAGGATGTCTTTTACTTTTTTTGTTGGTTTCCCGTCCGACTGGCCAGCCTGATTGACAGGCTGATTTCAGTCTCCCGGGAGAGCAGCCGGGAAGAGGACGTGAAAAGGTAAGTATTCAGGTAAGTCTTTGTTTGGATGGATGGGGTGGCGGGGGGGACGTGGGGGGCATGAGGCACTGATGGGCATGGGGGCAATGGTGGGCATGGGAGTCATGTGGGGGGGAGTCAGTCATGGGGGAGAGATCTGGGTCAGTCAGAGGGGGCGATGTCGGGATCAAGGGGTCATCACGGGGACGGGGGTCCACGATCGGGGGGGTTGGGAGAGACTGGGGGCGAGGGACGGTGATCAGTGGGAGGGTCCGTGGAGATCCGGGGGGGGTCGCGATCATTGGGGGGCACAAAGATCAGGAGGGGGTGTCCACAATCGTTGGGGGGGGGGTCACTGCAGGTAGGCTTGCTGGGCGTGGGGGAAGCACCCCTGCTCCTCCAGGCCCACAGGCTGTGCCAGATAGGCCAGTCTCGGGCCTTCTAGCCTCCTTTCACGTGGCGTAAAGGAGAAGGCCCGGGAATCCCACTCCCAGGGGTTGAAATCACAAAACCTTTGAAAATGGAGACCCGCAGCCTCTTTGAAAGGTTTTAGTGAACAACCTGCCTCCTGGGAACTGATTGGATGCCTACTCCTCGTTCCGCTCCAGTGAAAACCGGAAATGGGCGGGTTGGAGGCGGGCCGGGGGCGGGTCTGAAATGGTTGCGATTTTGAATGCCCCCCGCCCCCAACCCACCCGTTTTTCAATGTTAAAATTCTGCCCTTGATCTTGCTGGCTCAGCTACTAACTGGATAAACTCTCCAAACCACGCAGACTGAGAAGATCCCAGATTCAATCCCCAGTCTGTGCTGAGTATCCCAGCATTAGGGCAGGTAGGATCGTAGATTGGAAGAACAATTTAACTGGGAGAACAGTATGAACAATTGTGGACCAGATGACTCACATCAGTCACAAACTCCCTGCTGAGTAGGATCCTTACCTTGTGCACTTTCTCTGAGAGATCTAGGTAGTTGTCCTTGTCGTAGTAGATCCGCTCCTTGGGGTTGTTTGCTCAATGAATGCTGCTGCTCCTAGGCCCTCTGTTTATTCAAGCCATTCTCTCCTGCTACTGCTGCACTATGTACTATCTGCATCCATGTTTTGGGAATGACAATTCCAGTATACTATTCACTTCTATCATTGATGAAACTTTGAAACCTCTTTCTTCCTTGATTTCTACAAATAGAAAGATTACAGCGTGGAAGGAGACCATTCGGTCCATCGAGTCCGTGCCGGCTTTATGCAAGAGCAATCCAGCTGGTCCCACTCCCCCGAGCTTTGCCTATAGTCCTGCAAATTTTTTCCTTTCAAGTACTTATCCAGTTCCCTTTCGAAGGCCATGATTGAATCTGCCTCCACCACTCCCTTGGGCACTGCATTCCAGATCCTAACCACTCACTGTGCAAAAAAAAGTTTTTCCTCACGTCACCTTTGGTTCTTTTGCCAATCACCTTAAATCTATGTCCTCTGGTTCTTGACCCTTCCGCCAATGGGAACAGTTTCTCTCCATCTACTCTGTCTGGACCCTTCATGATTTTGAATACCTCTATCAAATCTCCTCGCAACCATCTCTGTTCCAAGAAGAACAACCCCAGCTTCTCCAGTCTATCCACATAACTGAAGTCCCTCATTCCTGGAATCATTCTAGTAAATCTCTTCTGCACCCTCTCTAAGGCCTTCACATCTTTCCTGAAGTACATGCGCAGAACTGGACACAATACTCCAGTTGTGGCCGAACCAGTGATTTATAAAGGTTCATCATGACTTTCATACTTTTGTATTCTATGCCTCTTATTTATAAAGCCCAGGATCCCATATGCTTTTTCAACCTGCCCTGCCACCTTCAACGATTTGTGCACATATACCCCCCCCCTAGATCTCTCTGTTCCTGTACCCCTTTTAGAGTTGTGCCCTTTAGTTTATTTTGCCTCTCTTCATTCTTCCTACCGAAATGTATCACTTCGCATTTTTCTGCGTTAAATTTCATCTGCCACGTGTCCGCCCATGCCACCAGCCTGTCTATATCCTCTTGAAGTCGATCACTATCCTCCTCACTGTTTATTACCCTTAGAACCTCCCTAATGTTTGAGAAACTGAATACCTTGGTGCTTTCTATGTACGAGGTGGACAGACACCAAGGCAAGGGAATTCACAAGCAAGCAAATGTCATAGAACGAAATGCCTTGCTTCAAACACACAATTCAAGCCTTTCAAGACTCGCTCATTTGGAATGAGAGTCACTCAATTTGCTTTAAAATGTAATCTATTTTGAAGTAGCTTACTCTGAGGAATAAACATAACTCCATATCTTTAGATATATTTGCATAACCTGTCTAATTCTTTTTGATCATATAGAAGGAGGCCCTCCTTGTCTATGATGTTTGTTTGTCTGCGAGAGTGGGAAGAAACTCTCTATTCATGGTGTCCATTTCCCTGACCATCTGGGAACTTGTCGTATGCTGATTAGCTTACTCCTAACATTTTTCCAATATTGACAGCCCTATATGTACTGCCACAGAAATGGACAAGAGGCCTAACCCAGGTTCAGAGGGGAATGGACCATATAACACCCTCTCCCTAAGCCTGCCTGGCAGACAGCTCAATTTCCTTCCCCCTCCCTAACATTGACAGGTAAACACACACACCATTGATAAGTGCTGCTCCACATGCAGTCAGAGAATGTACATCATTGACACAGAACTGTTCTCAACTATGCGAATAAAATACATGCCATGCCATTTCATTCACTTACTAATCAGTATTTTCTTGTTGAAGACATATTTCCCCTTGTACTTCCCAGATGTTTTTCCTACATTTGTCTGTATGCCCACATGAGTAAAATCACACCAAGACAAGTCTGGAAACAATGAAAATATTGTATTTGGCTAAATAGCAAATACATCTAATAGCTACACCGACTTGAACATTTTGTTTAAAAACTACAACTGTTAATGTGCTGTTAATAGCATAACTCATAAATAACTCATAGATCAACCAAAATGATTACTGTTAACAAATGGAATGGTTATGACTGGAAAAACCGATAGCACATCTCTAACATAAAAATATTGGAGGGTGTAAATGCATAGAATTTCCCAATTATGGAATCAGATCCCACCATGTCTCCTTCAAATAGTTCAATATGTTAAACATTTGTCTGTTGATATCGCCAAAACTAAATTCTAGGCTAAAAAGCTTAAGTATATTTTCAAGAATTTAAAATCTTTTAATGTCATAATTTTAATAGAAGTTCACTGAATGTGTAAAGTTTGCTTCAAAGGTTTCCTCTGTGTGTAATGGTTAACAAAAAAGTAGATGTGAGAAATCACGAAGAGCCACCAGCACCAGCAGAAGAGGTGTCCACCTTTTCACCACATCAATTACTAAAGACACAGTGCACCATTGACTGATCATGTGCAGCCGTTTGTATGCTGACATGCCTAAATAGAATAGCATATGAGCGGTAATTTTACAAATTTGCTTCGCTCGCCAGGATGCATATCAGGAATTCTGGTGCACGCTCCCCACAATTTTCTGTCCATTGCAAAATAAAAGAATAACAGATTGCAAGATAAAGTAATAGTGACATAATATTATTTAATGAATGAGTGCGTATGGTGTTCCAGTGAATGCGCTATAATAATAACTTACATTTATGTAGAGTCTTTAATGTAGCCAAGCTTCACAGAGATGAAATTAGACAAAAATGGATACTAAGCCAAGGAAGGAGCTATTATGAGGGGTGACTAAAAACTTGGTCAAAATGGTAGGTTTTAAACAGGATCTTATAGGAGGGGAGGGAGGTGGAGAGATGGATGGGTTGAGGGAACGGGTTCCAGAGCACAGGGCCTCGATGAACGAAGGAATGGTCGCCAATGGTAGGGTAAAGGGAGAGGCCAGTTGGAGGAACAGAGTTTGGAGGAGGGGCAAGGCCATGAAGGGGATTTAAACACGAGGATAGGAAATTTAAATTGGAAACGTTGGAGGACTGGGAGCCAATGCAGGCGAGGGCAGGGCTGATGGGTGAATAGGACTTGGTACGGGAGAGGATGGAGGAGCAGAAAATTGGATGAGTTGAAGTTTAAGGAGAGTGGAGAATGGAAGGCTGGCCAGGGGAGCATTGGAATACTTGAGTCTGAAGGTGACAAAGGCATAGGTGAGGGTTTCAGCAGCAGATGAGCTGAGGTAGGCGCAGAGGTGATGTTACAGAGGTGGAAATAGGCAGCCATTTGTGATATAGGGTCAGAAGCTCAGCTCAAGGTCAAATAGGACACCAAGATTTCAAACTGTCTGGATAAGACTGAGATAATAGTTGGGGAGGGGATGGAATCGGTGATATGACGTTTTTGGCAGGGGCCGAAGACAACGGCTTCAGTCTTCTCAATGTTTAGCTGAAGGAAATTATGCCTCACTGAAAACTGAATGTGTCTTTCTGCTGTGCTTACTCTTATGGGGGGTCTTTTTCATTTTATGTTGACATCAGGTGGGCGGTGTGGTGCTGATCGATGTAGGTGGGAAGTCCAGTGATTCCTCCATGGAGCTGAGCTGGAAGTAATGAGCTGTTGGTGGGGAGGGGGCGGCGGGGGGGGGGGGGGTAAGCAATTGGCTGGGGATATACGGATAGGCCAGTAGTGGGTGGCAAGAATTTTGTGGGGCCAGGTGGAGCGTTCATACCCATTGCATCGGGGTTCTATAAATAGCGTAGGACCCCCGATTAGCATATTAAAACTGGCTTCTCGCCTGGAACAGATGGGCACTCCAGCAGCCCATTTTCAGGGCAGACCAAAAATAGCGTCTGGAGCAGCAGCAGGAGTGGGGCGGTAAGTGCTGCATCATGATTTTTGGAGCGGTACCATCTCACCTGGCGGGATGCTGAAAAATCCCCCCATGATGTGTGTACTTTTGCATATTGCATGAGCGTATGAGTTAGTTTTTAAATGTTCCTTTAGTTGAGGAAGTAACAGTGGCGCGTGAATGCTGAGCCAACTGGTAAACAACAAGATCTAAGATGCATGCGTGACTAGAGCAATTTTTTTGGATTAGTGCCAGGAATGCCGATGTAGTGCCACTGCTTTCTGATCTTGCAGAGCAATGTGATGACCCAGGATTTCCACTGATGTTACTGTCCCTGTTTCTATGCTTCTTGGAGATCATCTCCTTATGACCTTTTATAGAGCTACCTGAACATAGAACCATGTGCCTCTCTTGGGTCTTTGAACTCCTCCATGATGGATGTCCAAGCCATTCGGAACTGCCCTTGAGTACTTCTTGGATTTGAACCCTGAGGCATCCCTAGTAGAATTCCTTTGTTTGAGCTATTAAATTTGTATTGCATGAATTATCTACAACAAAATCACATGCAGCTGCCATTTTGGTTTTGGTTCGATAAGTTCTGCAATATCAATGAAATTGACATATTGCACATAAAAAGGGAAATAAATAACCCTAAATGTTTTAAAAGTTCAATTTTAATTCCCCACCTCTTGCCTGACTGATGTAGGTGGAACGTTGTCATGTTTAGGTAATGACAATTGTTGCTCTTATTTGTTTGAAGACTTCAACATAATTTCTGTACCAAAATCTGTAATATAGCAAGAGGGACATTTGTTTCAAATTTATGTCATATTGAAAATATTTGTACATTTTGGCTTTTCTGGTTTGATTTTTGGAATATTCATCGCTAGAAATTTACATAAGAATATTTCTGCAGATGTGTTGCAAATAAAATGAAAAGATGTCCTGACATTCAAAGCTGGAAAGGTCATTTGGTTCTCCAAGAGTTAAATCATCATGACACAAATGTGTGCATTTTCTCATTGTAGTGGTTATTAAAGAGGAGATGTTCGGCCAGCTCTTCTGATTCTGTGTGTCCGGCAGGGAGCAGCAACCATCAGCTGTGCAAATCAGAAATCACAGGCTCGCTGCCAACAATTTTCCATCCGTTAACATTAATGTATGGAAACTCGTGGGCTGCACGCCAGTGGCTTCCAGTTGTGCGTTGGTGAGGCTTCCCTCTGGTAGTTCAAATGTAGAAAATAACCCCTGATATCTTCTGATTCAATGATCAAGAATGCCTTGTTTCATTGATTACTTGTTTGGTTGACGGGGACTTGTTAAGTGCACTTAGATCTCTGTGGAGAGAAATGTATTTTTCTTCTATATTCAGTGAATAATGCCATATTTGCAGAATATTTTTGTTTGTATTTTTTATGTCGAATTGTCAATTATAAATTTGCATATGATATCATTGAACTCCTCTGAAAATTTTTACTTCATAAGAATTAAGAGGTTGAAAGCTGGATATTCAAACAGTTCAGTAGGATTACTTTAAATCTAGTTTTGTAAGTATTTTAATTATTAATTCCTCAGGAATGCAGTTCTGATACAGGCAGATTAAAATAAAAATTTCAGCTTCCAGATTGTAGGGAACAGGTTTGCTTATACTGCCCTCATTTGGTTCCATGCTTACTTATCCAATTGTTGCCAGAGCATTTCCAGCAATACCTTCTTTTCCTGCCCCAGCACCGGTACCTCTGGAGTCCCCCAAGGTTCTGTCCTTGGCCCTCTCCTTTTCTTCATCTACAGATGACATCATTAGAAGACATGGGGTCAGCTTCCACATGTAGACTGATGATACCCAGCTCTACTTCTCCACTGCTTGTCTCAACCCCTCCACTGGCTCTGTATTGTCACCAGCGACTATTTTCATTGGAACAAAGCGAAGGGAGATTTGATAGAGAATTTTAAAATTATGAAAAGTTTTGATTGAGTAAATAAGGGGAGTCAGTGATATGGGATTGCCAATTTAAAATTGTCACTAAGGGAGTGAGAAAAAGAGGCTCGGAGAAATTTGTTTACACAGGGGGTTGTTGGAACATGGAATGCTTTGCCACAAGGAGTGGTTAAGGAGGAAACCATTGGAACTTTTAAGGGAGAATTGGATAAATATTTAAAGCAAAAGAAGATATAGGGATATGGGGAGAGCACAGGGCAGTGGGATTAGTTTTAGATTGATCTAACAAAGAACTGGCACACACACAAAGGGCCAAGTGGCTTCAGTCTGTGCTATAAATTTATATGGATCTATGGACTATTAATATAAACAAAACTATATTGCCTCAAATAAATTTGATTTTTGATTTATTTTATTTCGGTGATAGTGGTAGATAATGACAATTAACGTCATTAGATTGAATCATCATTATTGGGTCATATCTTTAGGAGTTATAGCAAGATATTACAGACTATTATACCCAGATGTTTCTTAAATGAGCAAAACCATAAGGTCCTGTAGCCTCGTAGCCTGGTGTGTTGATGTACAAGTAAGCATCAAGCAGGGAAGTGCAAATGTCAAAACACCTCCTCTTCCATCTTGCATAACCAGTGCTCTTGGTTGTTGGTTGTAGTCTGGCTGTCATTCAAAATCATCTTCTTCATCTGGATGAGTTTTGATGGTTTTAGGCTGGGCTACTGGTGAAGTGCTGTGCAGATGTGAGCTCTTCACTATCAGAAGTTGTGATGGTGATAGTGGGGAGGATGGAAATTGAAAAACAATAACTGGGTAAGTAAATAACAGCACTATCCAAGTTGGTCTTTTGAATTTGCTATATTAGCAATAAGCAAAGAGGTTCCTGACTCAGACCATTCCACCATCACAGGTGGAAGAGTTAGTGACCAATAGATGAGGGTTGGGATAAAAGAACAGAGAGGGAGAATTGTTATGTGTAGTAACATCATAAATGCATTAGAAAACGAAGTGTTTACAATGTCACTACACATGATGGCCAGAACCCCTACCTTCAGATGGTGATGCACTAATTAAATTTGCTGTGTTCTTTGTAAACAGTTTCCAAAGCAGGATATTAATAATATATATTTGCACAATGGTGCCTCTTTTTTTTACATTGTCAAACTACCATGTTCACTCTAAAACCCTAAAAACTCTGGGGTGATTTTAACCAAACCTGCCCGGCAGGAAGCTGACAAGATCGGGTCGGCTGTCCATTTCACGTTGCACCTGATTTTACTCTTCATTGCTTTGGGTTTGATTAAAATAATCCCCTCTGTGGCTGGGGTTTTCTGCTTGTGGGAATCCCTATTCAATTTTCCTCTCATTTATTTTAATGTACAGGAATACCGTGGGCTGGCAAGTGCACAAGCAGAAAACGCGGCCAATGTGCCTGTTGGTATCCTTGATGCTGTTAATCAGATGCTCATGTAAACAAACTAGGGCCATTAAAGTGTGTGCCTTTAGGAGAGAGCAAAACAATTGTGGACAATAATATCTTATTGAAACATACAAAATTCTTACCGGGCTCGACAGGGTAGATGCAGGGAGGATGTTTCAGCTGGTTGGGGAGTCTAGAACCAGGGGTCACAGTCTCAGAATAAGGGGTAGGCCATTTAGGACTGAGATGAGGAGAAATTTCTTCACTCAGCGGGTGGTGAATCTTTGGAATTCTCTACCCTAGAGGGCTGTGGAGGCTCAGTCAATGAGTACATTCAAAACAGAGATCGATAGATTTCTAGATAGTAAAGGCATCAAAGGCTATGGGGATAGTGCAGGAAAATGGCATTGAGGTAGAAGATCAGCCATGATCTTATTGAACGGCGGAGCAGGCTCGAGGGGCCGGATGGCCTACTCCTGCTACTATTTCTTATGTTCTTATAATTTGAGTAGTTAAAAATTATCCTTGTTCAGTGTGACTTAAGTAGATTCTTTAACAGCATTACAAAAATGGAATCCTTTCATTTGACTTGACATTCTGTTCTTGAGGGACTCGATGGAGCAGGGAATTACTCCTTTCATCTCTTGAGAAGTGGATTCAAACCCAGCCCAGACAAATGGTTTTCCCTGTCTGGCTATGAGATTTCTAAGTGATTTCAGGTGTTTAAATTACTTCCACTGGACAGGCAGCTCTAGCTCAAAACTACAGAATAGAAAAAAATTGTCAGTTTTGTCTAAATAGGCCGTATAGTATTCAGGAATAGGAATGTTGTGCTATTGCACTGATGAATCCTCTTTTGAGCTTGGAGTGAAAGCACATTGTTGAACCAAAGTAGAAATAGCTTTACTCTGCAGCTGATGTGTATTGTAACTTGCCTGGTAATGGTTGATACTGGTTCTGATAGCACAAATTGAAAAGATATCCCATTAACACAGAAACCATCACCTTTGATGAACAGAAAATTCACCCCAAATGACCAATGAGAAGTTTCCTTCACTTGGCATTAATAAGAAAATGAGCAGGATATGTTCCCAGCAGTCTCAGTCTTGGCAATTCCCCAGCCATATAGAGGAACCAGATGTGGTTATCAATGTACTGCATTCATATTGTGTAATAACTGAACAAATGTCATAGAAACAGAGTCAGCTTCAAGAGAGGGGACACACAGCTGGAATAGTGCCTGATTTGGTGTAGTTGTGAAATGGCAACCTGCCAGAGAGAAAAGTAGCACTCCTTCACTTTACTTGGAAAGCCAAATTGAGAATTTGCAGAAAACAATCAACCACTGGAGGAGACTTTTCTCAAAAGCTTTCACCTCTAGCCAAACAAATACTGTTTTGAGATTTTGACTCCACTCCAACCAGCACATAGATCCCCAATTTAAAAAGATCTGTAACCATATTGAACATTTCTTGAATTTGGTAGAAATGTGTTATTTTGCATAGAATCAAAGAAAGGTTACAGCATGGAGGGAGGCCAATTTGGCCCATCGATTCCGTGCTGGAGCAATCCAGCTAGCCACACTCTGCCGCCCTATACCCATAGCCCTACAAGTTTTTTCCTTTCAAGTACTTATCCAGTTCCTTTTGAAAGCCATGAGTGAATCTGCCTCTACCACCCCCTACCCACACCCCAGCAGTGCATTCCAGATCCTAACCACTTGTGTCACCTTTGGTTTAAAAATAAGTTTTTCCTCATGTCACCTTTGCATATTGGGTAATGTTGGGTTTCAAATTATTACAAAGAAGGTCTTCTCGTCATTTTTTCCTGGTAATCTACCAGTAAATCCTTCTTTTTCCATCACTTTAAAATAGAAAAAAAGAGCCTCTTTACATCCCTATATCCCAAAGGAGAAAGAATCCCAGCCCTAAAACTAAACATTGTGGGCTAGAGTTTCCACTTGTTTCTGTTAGTTTTGTGCCCAGATTCCAGCAGAATAGCCGAACCAACACAAAAGGTCGTGGAATTTAAAACAGAAGTGAGTTACGCCCCCAAATCACTTACGCACATGTTTTCCGCAATCTATTACGTTGGCTCAAGATTCAAATCGTCGAGATCAGGCCCTGCCCACAAAACTGGCCACGCCCCCAGGTCGGAATTGCGAGATTCCACCGATTGCGCTGGTTGGGGAAGGCTCTTCAAATTGCGTTCATTTTCTTAGGTGCACAGGCACCAGTAGGCACGTTTTAAAAGTTTCGTCATATCAAAAAATATTTAATTTACTAAGAAACTGATTAGTGTACACCAATGAAACTATTAAATGGTTCCGTTTTTTTTTAAGAGTCATTTTTAGTGATTTTTAAATCAAGTTACTCACAGGCAGAGGACTGGACACCCTTCTTAAAATGCTTATTTTTGGTGATAAACTCATTTTCAAAATGCATTAATAAAACTGCACCATGTTACCCACTCCAATACACCAAGGAATACTTTCTAATGGAAATACATTTTGCATAAAGAAATGAACTGTAACCTAACCAACGCAATTTCAAGCGCGTTTTGCATAAAAATTTCCCGATTGCGCCCAAAAACCCTTTATGTTTGCGATAGGAATGTGCCTTTTTGAACTTACCAGATGCTTATTAGCAGAATGCAAGCCAATTTGGTACGATGTAAGGCAGTACTTTTAAGAGGAATGTGTTTTGTTAATTTTGGATGACACAGGAATGAAACCATTATCTCGGAAAGATCAAAATCTTTCAGACAGCATATTCTGAGGGTATTTCATATTATTCTTTGAAAAGCAGATTGTTGGACAAGATTGT
Organism: Heptranchias perlo; assembly: GCF_035084215.1. NCBI lineage: Eukaryota > Metazoa > Chordata > Chondrichthyes > Hexanchiformes > Hexanchidae > Heptranchias > Heptranchias perlo. The sequence continues at coordinate 24,519,942 of NC_090350.1, forward strand.
TGATAGAAACTTGAGAAAAATGAAGTGTTGGGGTGCAGCAACGAGCCCTGTAGTTAAAATGTCACTGAGGGGTGTGACACGGTTTGCCTATTGTAGCATATTTAAAAAATAGCAAGGAGAATAAACAATATTGAAATGGAGCAGGTTGGTATCATAGTAACGACAAGTGCCATTCCAGCAAGCATTGACAAATAGATCTGACTACTCAAAATTATTATTTTTTGGATGAATGATAACACTTTATAGCACTATGCTGTACTTTTGTTAATTATTCCTTCATTTCTGACAAATGTTGATGTCCTCTATCCTCTATTCATTTTCGATCTGATAATGCTACGTCTTCTACTGCACATTCACAGCTATTCTTCGTTTTTAAATCAGTCTTTTTAACTGTCTAAGCACATTGGCTATGATTTTGTTACTGGCGTAAACACCAGGCCGGATTCTGTGCCTGCACCCAGTTGTATATCTCCTCCTTTGCCAGTGTCATCACGAGGGTAGGACATGCTCATCAGAATCTAACGGCATTCAGCTTCTACCTTGATCAATTTGGAAATGTCTCATTCTCTGGTATCCTGCAGGCATTGGACATACTGTTGGATTCACCACCCAATTCAGAATGATGTGAAATCAGTTTCTTTTTGCTATGATCAATCTCATCGTTCACGTAACTTTGGCTCGAACCTGCTCTTGAGCTGTCTGCTGGAAGTATGAATGATGAGTCTTGCCAATTTTGTTCTCCTTCTCTGCATGGGTGAGGCCAGGATCCCAGCAACTGGGAGAATCGAGCCTGTGGCACCTCATGTTGGTGCACCACTGCACTGCCATTAATTAATGGTTTTCTGTATTTGTCACCTGCATTTACAAGCAGCCATTTTATCTTTTGTCCCAATAATGTCAGCTTACTTGGTTTTCACTGTAACTCTGATTAATTTATTTCAGTATGAGACCTGTGGTGGTGCTCCACAATGAGGGAGTTAACTTCCAACTACATTCTGTCAACAGCGAGGATGAAGCTTGGAAAAACTACCTGGAAAACCCATTAACTGCAGCAACAAAGGCCATGATGAGCATCAATGGTGACGATGAAAGTGTAGCTGCTTTGAGTTTCCTCTATGACTATTACAAGGTAATTAATTTGGATTGAAAATTAGGCTTTAAGTCTGATCAAAAGGGACAAGTTTGATTTGTATAAAATAACAAGTTTTTACGATAGTAACAAAGTGTCAATTCAAGGAACCCTCTGCTTTCTGTACAGCATCACAATGTTAATATGACATCATGATGACTAACACAACATGACATGAAAATATTTTGCAAGTTTTGATCCCCTCCCATTTTTTTGCGATTCTATATATCTCTATTAGCCCACTGCCTCCACAGCCTCCTTTACCAGAAGGGTAGGGCAATCCAAACCATGAATATTTACACTAATGTCATCAAACTGTTCCTTGACCTATTTGGCAACAAACAGGGACTCCTCAAGTCAGTTCCCTTAGGGGTTACTTGAATACGAATATCAAATTAGTCTAGGAATTTAACTTAAGTTCCCTTGACAACAGTTCAATGCTCCAAAGCCAATCACCCATTTAGAACTTTTTCATTTTCCATTTAATAGCCAAATTGAGATATAAGTGATCAAAAGAATTATTTTCTTGCTTTCCGAACATCAAGTGGCACAGTGGGTCCTACCAACATAAGCTTTTGCTGTAGTGGATGTTCCCATACGAAACTAAATGTTCTCCTCGATTGCAGCACCTTACTAAAAAACCCTATACTGATAGGCGGGCTAGTTTTTATTTTCCTGCTTATGGTCTGGAAGTCTTTTCAGTTGTCAAAAAGCTACTGCTTGCGATAGCCCATCAAACTACTGAGATGTCATAGATACATCAGGCAACCTACATATATGCAAACCAGGGCTGCTATGTGATTATTTGTTCTCTTTAAAATAGGGGCGAGAGACTTGAATGCAGGGAAGCGAAGAGACGCTTTGGTATAACACACTTGAGATGTGCATATTGAACAACAATGTGCATTTGAAAAATGTTAACCTCACTATAAAATGTGCTGCAAAATTCCTATAAACATGAAGGAACCCACATAAATAGTCTATTATCTCATTATCAAAAGTCAGATAATATCAAGTCATTTAATTTAAAATAACTGATGTAAACAAGCTAATGGTTGAACCCTCCTAAGTATGTGTTATTCTACAATCACTATCGGCAGTCCAAACAGATTCCTGATGACTGAAACTATTTTTTGCCAATCTCAACTGTTTGTGCATTTCCCGTACTCATTTTTTTTAATGTGATGCATTTCTTTTTAAAGGTTCCAAAGCAGGAAAGAATTCTTTTACCTGGAAAAGTACCTCGTCCATGTGAACAGAATTTAGTAAAGAGGTAAGAGATATGTTTAGATCTTAATGTTTTTTTTTCACTGACTGGCCACGTCATATTTCACTCAAGGAAGAAAATGCACTGGACTGAATTCCCCTGAGGGCAAATGCTTTTGCCATTTTCTGTCTCAAGTGGCCTTTCTTTTTACTTTCAGTGCAGACAAAAATGCACAAGAAGTGAACCCCTGACTCAGAGCAGGAATCAAGCAAATGTCTCTCCCCAAAAACCACTAAAATTACAGCATACCATTTTTTCACCTCTGCACCTATTTACAAGATAATAGGGAAGAATGGAGTGCATTTGCCGTCCGCCCAATAGTCCCAAAGGGAGGCCCGGTTTACTTTAGCATTCGTCTGGCAGGTTGTAGATGGAAAATGAGTGCCCCGGGCAGCCCGCTGGTTTGGGGCTGCCACAATATCGGGCTGCTTACCCACCCTCCAGGCTGGAAGAAGATAGAGGCATGGGGAGGACTAACCCAACCCTTTCCACCCCCAACATATGCTTCCAACGAGGATCACTAAGTATTAATCGAGACAGAACCCTGGTCAAGGAAGTGGAACCAGGTGTGGCAGCTACCCAAACTGGATTTGTGAAGCCTGGAGGAACACTCCTGCTCCTTCCAGCCAAACAAAAATAGTGTAAAACTTGCCTTTGGCTCCTTTTTGTCTCCAGTACTGTCCTAAAATGGCAATCGGGATTCTATGTACAGCCCCTCAAGGAAAGTACAAAAAAATTTACCTTAAATAACCTTTCGTGGTTCCGGATCCTCTTCCCACCATCTTCACTTAGCAGGAAAGCTGCAGCAGCTTCCCCGCTTCAGGCCAGAGTTAAAATGACGCCATCAATCTGCATATTTAATGAAAGACCCCATTGGCTTCAGCCAGGTGCTTTTGCCACCTGCTCAAAATAGTTGGGTTAAAATCAAGATCAACGCGAAGGAGGTGGGAAATTGGCAGGTAAATCACCAGGGACATTTTGGCTTGTGTGGATCATAGACCAGTTGGGCCAAATGGCCTGTTTCTGTGCTGTAGACTCTATGGCCCCGATATCTACGGGGAGGCGGGGAGGGAGCCAGGGGGAGACGTAGCGGCCCGGAAACCCAGAAATGCGGGTTAATGGCAGGACCTCATTTAAGTTTTTTGACACTGTTTCCCGGCCGGCAGCCAGCCAGATTGAGAGGCTGGCTGGTTGTCAGGCGGAAAGGCCTGCAGCACCAGGCCGCAGCCGGGGAGCGGAGAGGAGGGAGGGAGAGATCGTGGGTTGGGGGAGACATCGGAGGGGGGTGGAAAGGACAACGCTGGCCGGAAGTAGAACAGGGGGTGGGGAGTCCAATTGCGGGGGGGCGGGGACGGCAGTGTTCCGATTGCGGGGAGGGAAGGAGGTTTGCGTGAGGCGATGGGGGAAAGCACTCCTGCTCCTCCTGGCCCTCAAGCAGTGCTGGAGAGGCACTTACCTGTTGGAACCAGCCATTCTCACCTTCCTTCAGCTGCTAGGTTTCCTAAGCTCTGGGAAACCCAGCCTGCAACCATTAAATTTAAAACTGTCCTAAAATTTGAGGCATGCAGCCTCATTAAAATATTTAAATGACGGGCCTGCCTCTGGAGAGCAGGTTAGTCGCCCGCCCCCAACCCATCTCCATTAAAACCGGAAGTTGGAAGCGGGTTGGGGGGTGGGTTTCCCATTTTTGAATTGTTAACCCCTTCCCCGCCCGTCTCCCACCTGTCCTGGGGGGTTAAAATTTCCCCTATGTAACTGTCCACCCGTCCAGTGTCCACCATGCAGGTAGGATTAAAATTGCCCCCGCTCTTACAGTTGAAGGAGTTGTATGAATTAGTCCCTGACTGACTGCCCTACTCTCTCACTGGAAGGAAGCTGTGAGATAGAAACTGGGGCTCGAGTCTATTTTCTCACTTGAAGGGGGTGTTTGGAGTTGAAAGCCATCCAGAAAATCAAAAATCTAATAAAACAAGGGGAAAAATTTGATATGGTGCCTTTTTCACAACTGCATTTTTTCTACAGGAATAACACTGCAATTGGATTTGAATTCGATGACATTCCATCTCTGGATAACTCTATTCAAGCTATGAAACTTTTGCCTGAAGTTATCACCATGTCAACAGAGTATCCTGATCCAACCAGAAGATCCCATGGTCTCAGTTCAGATTCTATCTTTACAGTTCCCAAATCTCAGCCACAGTTGGATAGCTATACCATTACTCCCACGGGTTCATTTGACTGCAATCTAACTGATTCATTTGATAATATTTTAATGACTCATCCACAACAAAGGTGGGCTCCTGAGAACAGTTTCAAAGATGCATTCAAGGATATTTCTTCTGAGGTTAGTTTAGTTTCCATAGTAATCCAAATATTTATTAAAGTAAATGTTTATGAAATGAATTAAATTGAGGTAGCTTATAACATCATCTTAGCAAGGTTAAGACACACCTGATTAATATTAGTACAAATAAATCAACTATGCTATAAATTATTTGTGTACCAATGGATTGTGCAATAAAGGATTTATACAATACAGGTTCAAGCCTGTGTTTCTGCTCTTGGCAAGGTCTTGATCTTGATTTGGTCACTGCGGGGAGATATAATAGTGGAGGACATTAACCTTGCCTGATCTCTCACCTCTCCTTACGGTTGGCTATAAAGCAGTTTGGCAGAAGCCTTGAAGTGAGTCATCAGGCTGTGCTCTCAGCTGGGTGATGACACAACATGAAGAAAACATCTAAAGGGGGAAAATAGTTTCAAAGATTATAATAAATGATTACAGTCGAGGAATGAACTGAGAAAGCAGTGGGATAGATGAAATGGTCTACTGTTCCTGTGTTTCTGTGGTGAGGGAGGGTCAGACAAGAAAATGGTGTCTGTGGAAGGGAGCAGAACAGGGTTGAACAATAGAGATGGACAAATATTCTGGAGTTTTGCTTGATAATCTTTGGGGTTCAATGAGGTATTTATGAAGAGCTAATGTCTAACCAAACCTATCTTATGAAATGACAGCTGATGGTGATGAATCAGTCCTGGTTATAGGAATAACAGAAAATAGCAAACATGAATTGTTTAACTACTGTTAAAGCTGAAGATGGTTTGATTCAAAAATGGGCAGTAAGTTTGGAAGGTTAGCTACTCGGTAGCCAATGATTGCTTTTGAAGAATTACTGTGCACTTTTGTTTTTTAATCTGAGATAAACAATAAGGGAATCTGCAATGAGGTTAGATAAGAATTTGAAAGCTAAAGTTGCAAAATGAAGTTTATTTTCCCTACCAATGTAAACTAGTTTATCTGGCTATATTCAGTGCCGCTTGCTGCTGCCACTCCGTATTGAATTTTCAAGATTGACAAAGCTCTCTTTAGCTCAATTGTCTTTATATATTTTAAATTTAAAAAAAAAGTAAATCTTCATAGATAATTAAAATCTCTCCAGGCTCCAACATGCCCCGGCCCAGGCCCCATGCACAGCAATCCCACCCTGGGATTAAATTGGTACCAGTGTGTTTTGATGCAGAGTAAAGCTGTACCTGTAATCTCAGCCCTATCATCAGAAGAACACGCACTGTTGCACAAGGGTGTCATTTTTCCATTTCCCATGCCAACTGTCCTCAGGCCATTCTGAATGAGATTGCCATTTGGTGCCAGCTAGAGTCTAATAAGGGACAATGTATTCTGTGGGCCCCAGATGCTAGATTCAGACTACTCAAACTCATTTCACGTAGAACAGCTTTAGAGCTAGCAGCCAGAGGAGACTGTCATCTCATCAGTCTGAATTGGATTTCAACTCGGGCCCTAGCGATGACAGACCAATATTCAATCCATTGGTCACTCAGTGCCCCTAAAAGGGATGTTGCAGAACAGGGGAAAAGAGTAGGAGAAAGAAGTTAACAACCTAAAGGAAATATTTCAAAGAAAGAAAGAGCCAGTTGTGAAATTACTATACACATGACATCTACTTTCAGGCATTAGATATTCCATTAGTGATATCAATGCCAGTGTCTGTGGACTGAACCTTCCCAATTGAGATGGAGAGCATGGATTAAAGATCTCAAAAGAGGCTAATTTAGGGAGAACTAAACAGTGTACGGTTTAAGCAACTGCATAGGAGTTCAGTTGCTAACAGTAAAGTTTGAACTTTTAAGTCCTTGAATTTAACTTTTCAAAATCCTAGCGGAAACTCTGATGCAGATCAAAGAGCTCACCAAGCAAAAGGGAACAAATGGCAGTAAAAAAATTGTTGCACATTACAGGTAGCTTAAAATATTTTTTTGTTCCTTATTTTAATGCCAATTTTCTCCCTTTTGCCTCTGAAAGCATCAACTCATTAATGGGGTTCTGTTCCATGGGTGCTGGGCACTCTTGTGTCATCCCAGACAGTTAGTATTGGCCAGGGAGGGGAAGCTATAATAAGCAAACCCAACCCTTTCTTCTCCCAACATACATTGCCTACAAGGATCACTGGGTACTAATCATGAGACAGAACCCTAGCCAATTTCCTCTTCCTTAACCCTGAAGTTTTCAGGCCTGAAGCCAGTAGTAGCGTTTGTATTATTGCCCTGAAATCAGTTAACTCAACACAAACCATTGATTGAATATGAGACCTTCCTGGTATGAATGGTTCAGTTACTCACTGCTTTAATCAGCTCAGTGGTGATGCTTACCTTAAAATGTTTAGAGCATATTTTATGTTTAAATGTAGAGTCACCTCAGTAGCTACAATGCTACAAAATTGAGAGAGCTATAACTTAAATCACTATCTTTACTTACATTAGCATCCAGGCTCTCTCAATAGGTGAGTTTTCTGGTCTTGGTCAAAAAGTTAAGAGGAAACTGATGGGCACTTAGAAGAGGTTCCTTCCTATCATGCTTAAAGGTACCTGCTGGGGAGTTGACTAAAGAGCAGCATTGATTTGTATCTCCATGGAAATATATATGGACAGACTTTGCCAAATGAAGGGGAAAACACAGACTGGGTAATGGAAAACTTGGGAAAATAATGAAATAAATGTATCTAATTTAAGCATCTCTTGCATTTTTTTAAATAATAGGCTTTTCTTAACGATTTGGTAAGAGCATCTTGTGCTGAGGAAAATGTTACAAATAATAGACCACGGTAGGTATATTCCTCCTAACATTTGCACCATTTTGTAGAGTCTTTTAAAGGAACACACTTTTTATTTCACATTTTATGGGACCATATTATGTTGCAGTTTGATTATTGATGGGGGAAGGGCAGGGAGAAGGCTACAAACATATTTTCAAACCCTCTTAGACCCTAGTTCCTAGCTACACAATTCACTGATATGATGAAGCTGATTATGTGATACCAATAATATGGTGGTCATCAAAAAAATTCAAACAGAACACTGAATCTACCTCAGCTTATATATCATTTTGTGCAGCATAACATCCCCTACAACCACACACAAGATCTGGATAGCAATTTGCTTTTCATTTATGTTTGCATGAAATAGGTCTGTTTGTTTTCAATGTCTATCAAAAATTGCAATTTCACACACACTCACAGACACACACATGCACACATATACATTAGCAAGAATAAACTGAATAGTATGAGATAGGACCCATTATAGTTGGTGTGGAAAATTCAGTTACATTAATGGAAAGAGTAAATTGATTATGCAAGAAGTTGTAATTAAATGGGTTTTCCATGAATCTTAATAATATTGTGTAATCTAGTTGGTCTTTTATTTATAATTTGCAAGCAAAAATATTACAATAAAGCATCCCGACTCACAGTTCTGGGCATAGCTGGGACTTTAACTGGGATTGGTAAGCTTTGCAAAATTTCATTGATGGAATCAGTAAAGTTGATATTTCAGAGAAAATGGTAACAGTAATTAATAAAAGTTTCTCATTGCATTGCACTGGATTCCTACATCACAGATATAAGAGCCAAGCCAAATCTAGGTATGATATTAAAGGGATAATTTTCTGACTTTGAGCTGCCAGAGGGAAGCCTTGCCTGCTGGCTGTGTATATCAGAAATTCAGGCACATAGGATTTTCCAACCATAGTTAAATGGTGAGAAAACCACATGCATGCATGCCCAGATTTCTGATATAGGCCGCCAGCAGGCAAAGCTTCTGTGAAGGAAGGGTAAAATTGGAAAATTACCCCTTATTTGGTTAAGAACAGCGACATCAGTATTTTCACATTTGCTTTTTCTAATTTTTAAGGGTTGACTTTGAGTGCATGCTGGAGGCACCTAAATCTGTCAACCAGAAACCAGGAGAGGAATCGATGGGTTACCTCAACAAGGGACAGTTTTACCCCATCACATTGAGAGCTGTGGAAGGTGACAAATGTCTGCAATTATCCTCAACCAAAGTTCGAGTAAGACATCTTGGATTCTGCACCTTGGGTTCATTAACCTAGATTTCTGTTTGCACTGCTAGCTAAGTTTGCTGTTCAGCTGATACATTTTCACACCTACATGTGCATGTGGGAAAGTACAAACTACAGAATAATATTGCAAAGATCTTATTTTATTGAAATGCTTTAAATTGTCTATAAATTTGTATGATCATTGTTAGCATAGACACCAAATATGCCCTCCTGGGATAGAGCCTCATCTGTTGGGATTGCATATCAGTGTACTCCCCAGAGTTTTCCATCCATTAAGTCCAGGAGCACAGTCAAAAAAAAAGGCTCTCACGAGTCAACATATAAACAATCCTGCCACCTTCCTGAGTAGCAGGTGTGTATGGATTAGATGTGTATCCATATTAGAGGTACTGGTTTCATGAGAACGAAAGTTTCCCAAAACTTTTCTATTTGCTGGCAAATGCACAACGTTATGTCGCAGATCAGGCCCAATCACATTATTGTGTTATTTGTGCACAACATCCATACAACAGAAATGGCTCATAGGTATCCAGACTTTTTTTCTCCCTGAACAAAAAAGGGTTTCCCAAACTCTGTTATGAAGGTGATACCCCTTTAATAAAATGAGATCAACACTTATTTATAGAATCCATTTTGAAGTTCCTCTATTTTCAAAAGTCAGTGGAAGCATTCAAATAGTAACATTTTTAATTAATTCTATTAGTAAAGTGGAAAAGATTTCTAGAATCATAGAATGGTTACAACACAGAAGGAGGCCATTTGGCCCATCGAACCCATGCCGGTTCTTTGTAAGAGCAATCCAGGTAGTCCTATTCCCCCGTTCTTTCCCTGTAGCTCTGCAAATTTTTCCCTTCGCATATTTATCCAATTCCTTTTTGAAAGCCATGATTGAATCTGCTTCCACCACCCTTTCAGGCAGCTCAATCCAGATCATAACTACTCGCTGTGTAAAAAAGTTTTCCTCATGTCGCCTTTGGTTCTTTTGCCAATCACCTTAAATCTGTGTCCTTTGGTTCTCGACCCTTCCGCCAATGGGAACAGTTTCTCTTTATTTACTTTATCTAAACCCGTCATGATTTTGAACATTCTATCAAATCTCCTCTCAACCTTATCTGCTTTAAGGAGAGGAGAGCAACCCCAGCTTCTCCAGTCTATCCACATAACTGATGTCCCTCATCCCTGGAACCATTCTAGTAAATCTTTTCTGCACTCTCTCCAAGGCTTTCATATCCTTCCTAAAGTGCGGTGCCCAGAATTGGACACAATACTCTAGTTATGGCTGAACCAATGTTTTATAAAGGTTCGACATGACTTCCTTGCTTTTGTACTCTATGCCTGTTTTATAAAACCCAGAATCCCGTATGCTTTTTTAATTGCTTTCTCAACCTGTCCTGCCATCTTCAAAGATTTGTGCACATAAACCTCCAGGTTTATGAAGTTTGCTGTTCCTGCACCCCTGGAATATAATGGAATTAAAAAAATGGTAAGATGTGTCAGCACTCACAGGACAACAGCAATATTTCATAGGCTCTCTTCCACTGCTCCTGTGACCAAAGGGAGGTCACCAGATTTAATCTCATACAGGTGAAAGGAAGTATCTTCTAAGGAAAAAATCTGGTGGGAACCCAGTCTATAGGTCTGTTCATTAATGGATAGAAGTGTATGAAGGAAGCCATTTATATCTCAACCTGATTTAAGCAAACTCCAGAATCGTGGACAATGTATCTCCATCCATCTTTTACATATTATTTTGGAGAGTTTTTTTGAAGATCAGTTACATCTTCATAATCAAAATCAAAAGCTATTTTATGGAGTTCTCATTGTTTCAAAACAGTTTATGAAGTTTGCTGTTGCCTTGGATACTGCTGTGTGGTTGCATTATTATGGGTAACAGTGCCTTAGACTGTTGTAAACTGTTACCACAAACTGATAACTTCAAAATTTATGATTAAGAAAGATGGCTTAGGGGTGGGACTCTTTTATCAGAATGTTAACTTATATTGGTGCCTTCAGAAAGCAAAAATGTGCAAATGCTGAAAATCTGAAACAAAAAACAGAAAATGTTGGGAACACTCAGCAGGTGACTCAGCATCTGTGGAGAGAACAGATGATGTTTCGGGTGTGACACTTTCTTTGAAGAAGGTTCCGCACCCAAAACGTTAATTGGGCCATTCTCTCCAATTAAATTCAGGTCGCACGTTTAAACTGTAACATTTAAACTTCTAAATCTGCGTTTTATTATCCAAATGATTTGCTGTAGTTTAATATTTGCAGTGTTCAGCCAGCTGCTTTACACCAATGTTATAGGACGCCATTTCCATTAGTTTACCCCAAGAAGCGACAGCACAATAACAATCCAAATCCAACAGTGAGTAGGTGATTAATCCGTTCCCTTCTAACATGGACAGTCCAAGTTCCTGCTATTTCTGAATTTATGAAGAATGGCAAGAACTTCACACAACATTGGCTTTTCATATTTACAAAAATTACAAGCAGTTTCACATGAACCCTCTTCTCAGTCATTAATAGGAACATAGGAACAGGAGCAGGCCATTCAACCCCTCGAGCCTGTTCTGCCATTCAATTAGATAATGGCTAATCACGCCGACACCAGGCCACCAGTGCCATTATTTTTCAGTCTAAGTGGCAACAGCATGAAAACTGGTGTTAATCCAGGAACTCCTTGATTGCTGTTGATTTTAATGTGGCAATTAATAATGACAAGTAACTCCTCACTGCTTTTAGTGAGAGTAATGGCAGAGCAGCACGAAAGTCCCAGGAAATTATGGCACGGCATAACTAATGGCGTAAGTCACTTACTCCATAATTTCCTCATTCCTTTGTGCCGATCAAGAGACCGTAAGATGTAGATACACCATTACAATAGCACAAGTCTCCAGGAAATTCTGGGCCATCAGTATATGTTTATATACAGTAGATGGCTCATCAGGAGCATTAGCTTATCAGTAGATTTAGTAAGGGTCTTTAGTACAATACTTATATGGTTCTTAATGAATTACATCTCATTAGGAGTAAAAATACAAAATGTTGGAAATACAGAATGGATCCATCATCACCTGAATAGGGAAAAGACAGGTTAAAGTTCTGGGCGGGAAATTTTCAGGTGCTGACGTACCTGAAGTCCACATCTCATTCTCACACATGAAAGTACTCACTGGTCTGGTATGGATTCTAGTTAAGATGCTGTGGAGATCCAAGAAGAATTCCTGTGTTTTCTTTAAACTCTGCTTAAAAGTGCCTTCAGTTTCGTTTCTTTTATTTGTTCTCTATCCTAACATCACCGCACCCTCCCTGATATATATTGAAACAAATCTTGGCAAGTATGCACTTGTGAACCAAACACGGACACTGAAGGAGTCCCAAAATAACTAATGTTTCAGTTTAGTTGTAGAATGTGGATGAACAATTGCCAATTTTCAATACATGCTGTATATTGTCTCAGGAGGTGCTGTTGGCATTTGCCTCATATTCAGAACAGTTTTCAAATCAGTGCATCACTCTTTGGATGAAATGTCCATCAAAATCACTTCTATTTAATGAAGAAGTAAAAATATAAAATGCTGGAAATACACAGCTGACATTGCCAGCACAGAGAAAAGACATGTTAACATTTCAAGTGTAAGCCCTTCATCCAACAGTTGATGTTTTCATTTCAGATTTCCAGCATTTACAATTACTTTATTTTCATTTGATCTATTCCATAAAGTATTTTTTTTCAATTATTATGCCATTTGATCAAATAATGAACCCAAAGACAAATATCAAAAAAAAATCCGGCCCGATTCTCCGTTCCAGGCTAAAATTTGGGAGCCAAAAATCCATGGGTCACACTCAAAATGGTTGTACCAGGATTTCACCCACCTGTGCCATTCAGCGCTGACCCCAACAGAGTGTGCGAGGTGAGCAGGAGCACACCTCATTAGCATGGGACAACTGGGCACAAGCATCACTACAGGTGCATCTCTGGCACTCGCCTGCCCCACACAACCAGAATCTCCAGCACCTGATCCCGATCACGTCCTCCTTGGCCCTCTGTGTAAGGAGGGGGAGGGGCAGGGGTCAATCTGATTTCTTTTTAACAAACTTGCTATTTCTTTGGGGGTTCAGGTCGCTTGCCTGAAGTGAACCCCACTGGCGGGCCCACATTAACCCATCTGGAGGCCAGTGTGCTTCAACTCACTTGGCATACCCCCCCTTCTCAGATACGTCAGATGCCGACTGAGCCAAAGTGCAGGAATTCCTGGCATAAGGAGTCCTCATGCCTGGCTCCCCCCACTCAGCGACATTTGCCTTGTAGGGAGCAGGTAGAAGTACTGCACCTTACAAGGCAAGTCATAAAAGGTGCTGAGGGCAGGTGTGAGGAAGGTCGCTCTGTTTTGCACTTCAGAGCACTCTCCTCAGTGGGCAGCAGGGCAGCATCCCTGGCAGCAGGTGGTATCCAGCCTCAAATTTGTGGCATGCAGTCTTGGGCTGTTCACCCTGTTCCACATTTCCTGTTCATTGATGCCAAGCCCTCACAACCATACAGCACTTTCATTGCATGCCCATACCTCAGTAGGACACTCCTTCAAGGTGTAAAGGAACAATTGAAAGCCTTGTCACACTCACATCTTGAGGGCAAAACACCTCAAATTGGTGTAAAACAACCTAATTGCATGACAGTCACTTGCTGAGTCCCAACTTGTCCATCACTGTGCATGTGCTTCTTCGACACTGAGGACGCAATCCCAATCTGTGGAAAGGCCTCCCTGGTAAAGGCTAGGTGAAGGCACATGTCCTTTGTCATGCTGAAGCAGCTCTTGCAGTGTTTGCGTGCTTGCATCCTTGAGTAATAACACATCTGTGCAACTCGCCTCAGGCACAGCAGACCCCCCCCTTGATTATTCCTCTACAACTCCTCCTCACCCACAAGCTTCCTGAGCACAAGAGGATTTCCCAAAGGAAGGCCCATCCTACCAGCATAAAGTGTTTGCATTAAGAGTAGTACTCCCTTCAATGGTAGGAGGTGAAATAAGAAATAAGTTAAAAATTAAGTACAAATTAGCCATAAAATGCACCAAACTAAATAGAACAAAAGAAAAATAAAAGGGCAAAAAATAAGACCTTCCAATGCAGCTGAACACGGATGTAAGAGAAATACCAGGAACTGAGGAATTAAATAGGCCAACGTAAATTGGGCCTTCAGCAATAACATTACATTTCATTAACAAACCACAAAAAATGTGAAGGAGGGAAGCCCTGCCCTTATTGCTGTGGTTTCCAAACCCTTAATGAGGCCTGTGCATGCTCACATCACAACCTTCTTGAGCTTCCAATGCAGCCTATTCAGAAAATAGCAGGCAGCCGCTCCCAGTGCACTTTTAAACCAATGATTCTTCCTGAAGTACATGATTTCTGCTGGGTAGATGTCCAGCTGAAATATCTTAATGTTAAGGCCCAAATTGTCTCCATTTATTTCTTTATATGTGCAATGTGTGTGTGATAATAAGGGCATTTAGCAATTTGCAGTCTACTTATATATAATGAGCAAATTCATATATCATCTTTGAAAATATTCATCCCAACATTATTAATATCTTCTGTATTCCAGTCAATGATAATATGAAAAAATTACAACTTCTTAACCTGTCCTATAATTGTTTTTTGAGGGTGTGCTCTCGGGAAGTGTATAAAAATCATTTACATGGTTAAAAGGTGGACACTAGCAATAGAAGCGGAGACTTAAAATTTCAGCCCAAACAAATGAATGAAAATTTTTACACTTTGGTGAATAACTGTTTTCTTCTTTGTAGAGTATGATCATGGCTGTTTTTGACAATGCAAAGACTCCGGAAGAACAACTGAAGTATTGGAAACACTGGCATTCCCGACAGCATACAGCCAAGCAACGGGTCATTGATTTTGGTAAGGAAATTGACGCCATCTTGGCCTAACCTTACTTGGCCATCACCTTTTATTTTTAATTCATTTTCCTTTTTATTTTTTTACATTTTTTGCTTCTTTCAAAATCTGGCAGTAATTGCTGAAAATGCTCAGGTACTCAATTGTACTGAGTAGTAATAGCTGATCTTTGCAGCATATAAAATTTAATATCAGCTGTCATTAATATTTATTGAAATGTTCAGCATTCATTTCACTTGTGATCCATTAAAAGCCTTTACAGAGAGGATTCCATTATGTTAATTTTAGAATGGGTCAATTGGTGAAGTGAAATGCATGGGAAAAATATTTAAAATACTTAATCATATAAAACAGTAATGAGTTCTACATTTAAAAGAAAACATAAAATTTAATTGGTGATTATGTCTTTGAAGAATGTCTCACACAAGGAACTGAATGCAGTCTCAGCAAAACCTATGCCAGGAGTGTCTAGCTGCCAATGCTTGATTGATTGCTGCAAGGTGACTGCTCAATTTTGCAAATCAATTGATTTGACTAGTCATGACTACAGTCAGAGCATGTGGAGTCTGGGGACAGGTAGCAGAATGGATAGCAAGCTGGCTACAAAGCAGAAAACAGAGAGTAGGGGTTACGGGTAGCTACTCAGACTGGCAAAAGGTGGGAAGTGGTGTTTCACAGTGATCGGTGCTGGGACCACTGTTCACAATTTACATAAACAATTTGGACTTGGGAATGGGAAGTACAATCTCAAAATTTGCGGACGACATCAAATTGGGGGGTGTAGTTAATACAAAGGAAGAATGGATGAAAATGCAAGAAGACATTAATAAACTTGGAGAAGGTGCAAAAGAGATTCACAAGGATGATATCAGAAAAGGTTGAACAGGCTGGGGCTCTTTTCTCCAGAAAAGAGAAGGTTGAGAGGCGACCTGATGGAGGCCTTTAAGATAATGAAAGGGTTTGATAGGGTAGACATAGAGAAAATATTTCCACTTGTGGGGGAATCCAAAACTAGAGGTCATAAATATAAGATAGTCATGAATAAATCCAATAGGGAACACAAGAGAAGCTTCTTTACCCAAAGAGTGCTGAGAATGTGGAATGTGGAGTAGTTGAGGCAAATAGCATAGATACATTTAAAGGGAAGCTAGCTAGGCACACAAGGGAGAAAGGAATAGAAAGGGTATGCTGCAAGGGGTTAGATGAAGAGGGGTAGGAGCAGGCTTGTGTGGAGCATAAACGCCGGCATAGACCAGTTGAGCCGAATGGCCTGTTTCTGTTCTGTAGACTCGATGAAACTCAATGTAACTCGATTTGAATAATTGGCTAAGATTTCTAGCTCAGCTTTATATAGATACATAGAAAGTAGGAGCAAGAGTAGGCCATTCAGCCCTTCGGGCCTGCTGTGCCATTCAAAATGATCATGGCTGATCATCTAACTCAGTACCCTGTTCCCGCCTTTTCCCCATATTTTGGCCTCGCATCAACTGCGAGCCAAATTGGCTTGCAGAAATTCTGCCGAGCAGCCAAATTTGAAATGATGTGGCCACTTAAAGATAAGTGGCTGCAAATGGGAGCATATCATGTTGGGCTTTATAAAGATTCCAAATGGATTTTAATTGAACAAGGAAGAAAGGCCAGGTAAAAATATGAAAGCATGAAATTGCATCTGTGAGCAAGAGACAGAGAGCACAAAAACTAATCTTTGCAGAGAATTAGCATAAATCTGTAGTTTCATTATTCACAAAACTATGGTGAAATTGCAGATTAATGGCTGTGTTGTGTAATGTGGTTCACTTGTTTTGCTGACCTGTGTGAGATGGTCTCCTCAACCATTGAGTTAAGGAAAAAGAAGAGATTTTCCACTGAGGAGCTAGATGCTTTCATTTGTGAGATCACTAACCAAGGAGTCAATGAATAAACAGGATATCTGCCAAAGTCCCAGCACAAATATCTCAAACAAAGAGATGTGTCACAAACCTTAATCATCTGTGGGATTATCTAAAGAAGACAAAAGGTGATGTTTCTGGCCACATCAGTATAGATACCAGAGGACAGCTTCCCTAGGGGTTAGAAGATGCCAGAGATCCTGCATTCTTCAATTAAAGGAAGGATTTTACATGGAACTATTGAAGGTTGCTGCACAGAAGAAGTCCATTTAGACCATCATATCTGTGGAAGCCCTTTGCTAGAATAATTCAAAACTAGTCCAACTGACCTGCTTTAAAAGCATCCAGCATACATACAACTTTTAAATTATTGAACTAGATAACAAATTTTAAAATATATTCTATTTATGAACTGTTGGGGCTGGATTCCCCTATACAATCGGATGGGAAAGCAGCAGAGAATGATGGAAACTTTGGGCAGTGAGGCCTCACCGCCGAATCTGCATTTCCCCTCCTCCCTGGCAGGGACTGCTCCTCCCCTGGCTGTCACATGTAATGACAGTGGGAGACAGGTCCCAGGACCACAATGGACCTCAATAGATTATCCTTCTGTCTATGCATGTTACCATCACTTCCTGGGGGTGCCACGCTGCAGGTGGCAGTAGTCCCCGGGGTCTACTGGACTGCCAATCTTCTGGTTTTCAGGGCACTTCTGCCCCTTTATCTGCCCGCTATCTCTTCTAGTGCTGCAATGGCAGTCCTACTGCAGCACTACTGGGATTTAGCAGCCAGGCAATGGCAAGCTCACTCATGGTGGTGGGAATCCCACCCGAAACCTGTTAGGCATCAGGTAACTGGGTCAGGGTTGCAGTAGTGTCACAGTAATGGGGGAGGTACTGCCCACCAGAAAAACATCACTGGGAGGAGAATCCTGACATTGGTTTCAAAGGCTTGTTTTGCTCACAGTTAGTTACATTATATATTGCAACTTATTTATATCCATTTGTTTTCATAGCAGATTACAAGGAAAGCAACAACACCATCAGCTGTGTTGAAGAAGTGGCATTTAATGCTCTGTCCTTCATCTGGGACACCAGTAAGGAAGCAAAGGTAAAACTGTAAGATGTATGGGATATCACAGGGAAGCCATTTGCCAAATTCACCTTCACTGCAATTCACAAATTGACTGGGAAAATAATCATTTGATCAAAATGATTGAAATTGTATTATATAATAAACCATTGGTTTCTGCTAGATGTCCACCTAAATCTTTCTGTCTATCTATCTATATCGGTCAGTCTGCCTGTCTATCTATCTATATCTGTCAGTCTGCCTGTCTATCTATCTATATCTGTCAGTCTGCCTGTCTATCTATCTATCTATCTATCTATCTATCTATCTATATCTGTCAGTCTGCCTGTCTATCTATCTATATCTGTCAGTCTGCCTGTCTATCTATCTATATCTGTCAGTCTGCCTGTCGATCTATCTATCTATCTATCTATCTATCTATATCTGTCAGTCTGCCTGTCTATCTATCTATATCTGTCAGTCTGCCTGTCTATCTATCTATATCTGTCAGTCTGCCTGTCTATCTATGTAATCTATTAATATTATAATAACGGTATGCATGAATGTACTTCCTGTCCATCACACTTCAGGTGCCACACTTCCTGTCCTCCACCTCGGGTGTTACATTTCTGAAATGGAAATTCCATTTCACACCTACACCTGATTGGCTCAAATTATGGTCCTTCTAGGGATGTTCAGATTGGAAGTGCTAGCAACCTAATCACTGGATTATATGTTGATGGTCGGTGACTATACTTGTGATCAATGATAACTTGATGACTTCAGCTTGGTAAAGTCATCTTTCACTTCTTTCTGTAGGTGGTTTATGTATTTGCTACAAGGTTTGGGTTTAGTGGAAGATTACAATCCACATGGGTTGTGTTGAAGGATAAACTAGTTTTTTAATGTGTTATACTGAATTGGAGTACAAAATCGAAGAGTAGAGCCCATAGCAATTGTGGATTGTGACAGCTATCTTCTTTTTGACAATCTTGTCTACTTTCAGCAGTTCAATATCTTTGCCTGTTTTGCGTGCTAAGCAATCTTGAGCTCGTGTTTCAATTTTTGTGTAACTCTCAAAACCAGGGAACTGTAAGGAGCAATATTTATGATCAAAAGAACTGAAATTGATCATAAGCAAATTTAAACACATGGAACTGTGTTTAATTTTAAGAGTGAGATACATCAAATTTTCCCTTTCTGTCTTGATACCTCAGAACTGCTTAAAGTCTTGTTGCAGGTGAGAAGGAATCTGGATTCCCTCTTCACTTTCCAAATAAATCCAATAGGGAATTCAAGAGAAACTTCTTTACCCAGAAAGTGGTTAGAATGTGGAACTTGCTACCACATGGAGTAGTTGAGGCAAATAGCATAGATGAATTTAAGGGGAAGCTAGATAAGTACATGAAGGAAAAAGGAATAGGGGAACATGTTGATAGGGTTAGATGAAGTAGGGTTGGGAGCAGGCTCATGTGGCATAGAGTAGTTGGGTCAAATGGCCTGGTTCTGTTCTGTAAATTCTATGTAATATGTAAATTGAACAGCTAATTTGTTTCATTATATTGTTAATGTGAGCATGGTTTTAAACCAAGAGTACATTTTGTGCTTCTGACACAGAGGGGGTAATTCTAACTTAACTCAGCCTGTGGGAAACTGATGGGATCGGTTTCCATTGTCTAATCATATGCCCCTTGGTCACCGTCCTGATATCCATCCAAATATGGGTGATGGGGGGGATGCAGTAGTTATCATGACAAAGGATTAAAGTGCCTCTCCGAAATACTGGATGAACGATCTGTTTGAACCATTGACTGTTAACAAGGAGTTCTTGGTAGGCTTAATCTCAGGAACAGTTAGGAGCAGGCTGCTGAAAAAACTCTGCTGAAAACCCACCATGCTGGCTGCTGTGGTAAGTACAGGCTGCAGTAAATGTTATTTCCACTGATATAAGCAGGCCTGAAGTAGACGCTGTACTTCGTAAATTTTGCAAGGCTCCACCTGTGGTGGGGACCTTCCCAGGTGGTAAGTGTGTGGTGTAAGAGTGGATATGACACCTCACATGCCCGATTCAATGCAACACATTTGGTGATGTGCAATTCAAGGGTAGAATGAGGCTGCACTACAGGCAAGTACAAGCCTCTTTCATTTTGACTGTCTATTAGAATTAGGTCCCACATTGAATTACACAACTCTGGGGGAGGCTCCACCCGCAGTGTTTACGTTGACATATTTAATGAGTTCTTCCTGGGACCTGGCCTGCTCAAGTAGACTTCTTAAAGGGAGATTAATGATTCAGTTGCTGTTGAGTTGATGCCATTTTGGAATGCACTGCCTGAAAGGTTGGAGGACGCAGATTCAAAAGTAACTTTCAATTGTAAATTGGATATATACTTGAAAAGGAACAAATTACAGGGCTATGGGGAAAGAGCAGGGGAGTGGCCCTAATTGGATAGCAATTTCAAAGAGCCGAAAGGCAAAATGGGCCGAATGGCCTCCTTCTGTGCTGTGAGATTCTATAGCCTCCATATTAACCCCCCAAGCCCCAAGATGGCTAGGAGAAGGTCGGGGGGGTGGGGGTTAAACTGTCAAATGTGCGAAACACGAGCCTAACCCACCGTACATGCGCCCGTTGCCGATTTTACAGTGGCGGGGTTTCATGGGGCTCCATTTTCGCTCCCCTGATCGGGTGCGTTCGTGGTGGGGGGGCTGCAAAAATCGGGGATTCCCGGGGTGGGTCTGGAGCCCGGCACCAACCCGCCCTTTTCCAGGTTCCCCAGTGACGTGCTGACGTGCATGCGCAGCCCCCGCATGTGGGACTCCCGCTGGCAATTAAAGCCGGCGGGGTGCCACTTAAAGTACTTAAACAGGTACTTCAGGTTGTTTACAGACCTGATTGACCTGATATTTTAGGAGGGCTGGGATTTTGAAATTAACTGGGACTGTTTCACGTACTGGGGGAAACACTCCCAGTTCAAATGGACGTGTTGCAGCCATCAGCCTGTGGCAGCTGCAAAGGTCCATTTGACAGGTGGGGTGGGAGGAGACCCTCACTCATTGCAGGAGGCCACTCTGTCACTTTGGACAAAGTTTGGCCTCCACCACCCTCCTTCTAACAATAAAATTCACCAACTTGTACACTTACCCCGGTGTCCAGACACATTTACCTACCTTGCGGACCCCCTCAGATGTACATCTTCCGGATGGGGGCCGCCGTAGCTGCAGTCATGACCTCCTCGGAGGGCGATCAGCAGCACCAGACTCACCGTCCACGCCGTCCACCTCAGACACGTGGAGCTCCATAACACAGTGCTGTGACACATCCACCTGCACAGCAGGAGGGAGGGCAACCGCAGAGAGAGATGCATCGCAGAGGGCACTACCCTCGGCACAGGGTCTACAGACCGAGGCTCAGCTTCCTGGACCTCTCTGAGCAGCAGTGCACACGGAGGCTCAGAGTCACTCGACATGTAGTCGTGAACATCTGCAGCCTCCTTCATGCCAAGCTGCTCCCGGCTGGCCCGAGCACCATCTTCTTACCTGTCGTTGTCAAAGTCACCACTGCCCTCAACAACTTCTCCTCCGCATCCTTCCAGGGTGCCACCGGGGACATCGCCGACGTCTCTCAGTCGTCTGCACAAAAGAGCCCCTGCAAATACACCTACACCCACTCTGCAGTGACACAATGGGTGGCATGAGTTGTGGGTCTTCATAGTGATCCTCAGGAAAGGGCATTATTGCCCAAACCAGACAAGATTCGCAAAGACAAAGTAGTGGTGACAATATAATATGTAATGTGAGTTGATCAGAGATTAAATATAAGTAAAAACCATGACAAACCCTCAAACACCCTTGTGCATCCCCTTCATGCTCACGACATGTTTGCCTTATGCTTCCGACTGCACATATATGATGCATGCCCTGTGGCTGCAGCACAGCTAGTGGCAGGTTGAGTGCGGCTGACCGTGAAAGAGATGCATGAGAGGGCGCGAATGAGATAGGGCCATAAGATTGTATGAGGATTGGGTTGAGTGGTAGTGGTGGGATGAGTACTGGCGAAGTGAGTAAGTGCAGGTAAGATGAGGATGAGCTTTGAGTGAGTGTGAGGAGTGATGTGATAGAGTAGTGTTGGCAGTGCAGAAGGAGATGAGGGTTGGGGGCGGTGATGTGGCAGACGGAGTGTAGGGGAATGAGTAAGTGTACTCACTTCGGCTGACCTACTTGTATTTAGGTGCGTGATATGTTGGTGGTGCAGGTGAGCTCCTCTGCCACCTCGAGCCAGGCCTTCTTGGTGGCAGAGGCAGGCCACTTCCTCCCGCCCGCCGGGGGGAAGATCTCTGTCCTCCCCCTCCTCACCCCATCCAATGATACCTGGAGTGAGGCATCATTAAACCTGGGCTGCTCCATGCTGTAAATTTTCCTATTTCCTGCAGCATCAGTCAGTGGAGGACTGCCCCTTTAAATAGGGCTTCTCCAGCTGACAGCCTATGCTGCGCATGCGCAGTCCGCCCGCTGCGCAGCTTAGCAGCGCGAAACCCGGAAGCACAGGTAAGTGGCTCCAATTAAGCTGCAATTGCGTGCGGAGCACCCCGATTTCACTGGGCACGTTACCGCCCTGCTAATATCAAGCCCATGGTGTCCGGGTGTCCCACCATGGAAAGGCGGGGCACTTCAACATATTTAAATTGGGCCACATAGTGCAATTGGGAGCCTGATTTAAAACTCACTGCTACTGCGCAGGTTTCCCAGGGGTCGGGTAACCCGGCAGTAAAGGGGAGGTGGGAACCTCCAGTTCCACAGGGTAAGTGCCTTTACAGCACTCTTTGTGGGCCAGGAGGAGCAGGAGCGCTCTCCACAAGCCCCACAAGGAAGCCTTCGGCCTCCCCACTGCCGATGGCGGCTTTTCTCCACCCCCCCTGGCTGCAATGTCCGATCTTCCCACCCTCCCCCGCCGGCCCTGATCGGCGACCTTCCCCCCTCCCTTTTGCCGGGGACCGGCCCCAAGGTTTCCCAGCTGCAGCCTTCTGTGGCTAGTTTTCCTTCCCTGTCAGGGCGCCAATTTGGCTGCCAATTTGGCCGGCTGCCAGGCGGGAAACTGTTTCAAAAAAATGATAATGAGGTCCGGCCGCTTTTGGCCTCTCCTGCACCCTTCCCCACACCCAGTAAATATCGGGGCCTATGATTCTATGATTTTTGTTTTTTTTTTTCCGCCAATACTTTCCTTCATTACTTTTGGTTGCTGCAGCCATTTAAGTAGCACCGTACAAACTTTTGAGTGTACAAATTCCTTTGGGTGTTTCCAAAGCACCATATGATTTAGATGAGTAAAGTGAGTTCCAGAAGATCTACAAAAGCAGGTGCTAAGACACCTGAGGCGTTTTGCCTGCACCTGTCACTATTCTGGACCTGTTTGTAGACCCCATCACAGAGACCTGGATACATCTTCGTTACTTTACAAGAGACCCTGTTACAGAGTTGTACCATCTGCTGTTGGGTAATCTGCAGACAGTGTCTGGAACAGGGACGGCTCTTCCTGTACAATTGCAACTAACCAGTGCATGAAGCTTTCATGCTACTGGATCTTTCCAAGCCAATCCAGGAAATATCTGCTTCATGAGGGGGTCTGCAGAACACAACATGCATGAAGATGGTATCAAATGCTACATTTGCAAGAGCAACACCTTCATCATTTTCCCTGTGGAAAGAAGGCATCAGCTAAGTGACAGAGTCCCTCTGAGTGTAGAGTTTCAGGGAAAACATGTATTTGGGCTATCGTCATATCCAGCCCGTGGCCTACGTGAACAGAAAAGGTGCACTCAATTAATTTTCAGATGATATCTTGCCACAGAAACATCATTATGAAGGTCAATGTCCATTATCCAGAAAGTAGTCACAATGCCTTCATAATGCAGCAGTCCAGTATGCCTGCTCTACATGTAGGAGATTAAACACAGGGGTAGCAGCTCTTAGGAGACTAGGACTGATCGCTGCTACTGACTACACTAAGAAACTAGGCTACTGGCTACACTAAGAACCCCCTAACAGCAGAGGAGCACCTCGGCCTAGAAGCCTGAGCATGTGTTTATTGTTACTTGGCTGCGACTCCACCTTCAAGAAAAATGTACTATCCAGTTTTGGCACAACAAAAGATTGTGTGCAAAATTTGGCATGACCTGCCCTCCGTCCTGCAGGTGCAGGTGAGACTGATCATGGGCCAGCTCAACCTCATCTTTGCAAAATTGGCATTTATTTCCATTGAGCTAAGGAGGTCTGCAATAAACTCTGTTTTTATCACAGCTCTAAAAATTGTGAAGTTTTTTGCTGATATTTAATGAAATTCTTAAATTAGTCTGATTACACATAATGGTGACGTAATAATAGCATTATGTCGCTGAAGGTCATTGCTTAAGGATTTCGATGTAAGCCTTGTACAGTAATTTGCGGGACATGTTCTTAGGTAATAGTGCTGCTTTAAAGCTGCACTTGCACTAAATATCTGTGTAGTAACCATAGGCTGGAGTGATAGCTGATAGTAAAGTTACTTTAAGAGGTGGAGATGCAACATTCTATTAAAAACACTTTAGGTATGTAACGTTCCCGAGGGCATTTGCTCAATAATGTAAACCTTGAACAGGTACCTGAGATGTTATGAACCTTTCTCCCTAAAGGCTGTGGGGTGTGGAGTCGCAAACCACATTCAAGCTAATTCCAGACGAAGGAAAAGAAAAAGTGTTGTATCCCCCTCTGTTGTTCCTTATTCCCTCTGACACCTGTTCTTTGCAGTGCTAGTAATTTGAAATTATATCCTGAATTGCTTCTTGACAATATTGAAATAGGTTCCTGCTATGCAAGCAAATTTTAGTGCTCACTTGTCATGTTCATGTTCCTCTCTATCAACAGAAGAAGGAAATAAAGTAGAAAAAAACCCAGCTGTGACAGATGATTTAAAACTCTCTGACAGCACAGCCTATATATGTGTTTGAAACGAAACTCCTTCAGGGTCTGATTGCAATCAATGTGCAGCTGGCCCAATTTGGTCTGTTGAAGGAAACTTGAGTACGACAGAGAGATAAACCAATAAGATCACATCACTGGAACAGGATTAAATTGTGATCTAAACCTAAAAACAATGTACAGTTTAATGAATTTTGTTTCACAATGGGTCGGTGTATAAAAAAGCAATTTTAAAATTTGTGATGTCGGCTTGAAATGATGCTCTGTGATTTTAGCACATGAACACTTCACTTTTGCACCACTAATATCACACAGCATAATTCTGAGACCCGAAGAATAAGACATGCTAATTAGAATTGAGCTGCAGGACAGG
The DNA here is from genome assembly GCF_035084215.1 of Heptranchias perlo. Classification (NCBI taxonomy): domain Eukaryota; kingdom Metazoa; phylum Chordata; class Chondrichthyes; order Hexanchiformes; family Hexanchidae; genus Heptranchias; species Heptranchias perlo. The sequence continues at coordinate 24,544,920 of NC_090350.1, forward strand.
ATTGACATTCTTTATGGTAATCCTGATTAATTGCAATTAATAGAAATTTTAGGTAACATTTTATTTCAGGGGCCATGAGCAAATATTTAATGAGGATTTATTTACACTGACTTTACATCGTGATATCACAGTACAGAGTTGTAATAACTTTTATTTTAAAATTTTATTTTAAAAACATTTTATCTTTTGTCATCTTTCTCCATCAATTTTTTGTGCTCCTCCTGAGGTACAGTTCTGTGGGTGCCAATCACCCTCATGGGCCTCACCAAAATGGACTTTCTTCAGGTGTCTTTAACTAGCTGAATCACTGGGTTCCTCCTTTTATGCCCTTTCAGTTAATTGGAGAATATAGTTCTCTACTCTCAGACATTCTCTGGATATTCTCTGGATGTTTTACTATGTTAAAGGTGCTATTTAAATTCAAGTTGTTGTTGCTGTTATTATAACTACTTAACTGATCCCCCCCTAATGGCTCAACAAGTTTATCCAGCGAAAAGCTGAGCCATACAGACCAGGAAGGTTCAATCTTCAGTTTGTGCAGTTAGCTCATCTCAGCCAAGTGGGTGGCAGGAGTGCTATCATTTGCATCAGTGCCCCTGAATTAGGGGAGGGGATTTCACTCGGGATCACTATCCAGTAACTTCCTGGTGGGTGTGTACATGTGGAGATGTTGGATGAGGGCAAGTTCAGACTGGTCTGTGATATTCTCCCCCTGCTCCCCTTTCCCATGTGAATAACTAGGCTGTCAACATGCACTGTCAAGACTTGCACATGATTGATGGCCATCTGGGCAAGGTATCAGAGGATGCTTCACGCCTGTAGAACCAGACCCCAGTGAAGCAATGCCTCAAGGGAGAAAATTGGCAAGAAACAGATTTTAAAAAGCCTCTGTAAACTACATTCTTAAATCTGAACGTGTAGGTATTTCTCTGATTTAATCCAATGTCTAGTAGCGCCTGTGACATCACAATCTTGTTCTAGTTTATTATTTACTCTTTTCTTCCCTTGCTCCAATCTTTGAAATCAACTAATTTTCTGCCATTTTTCATGTCAACAGTGAAAGAAAGTACTTTGATTATTTTATAGTAGTAGATATACAATGTGCATTATGACACAGCCATTCATGTACATACTGGTCCAAAACGCAACTCAGGACCAGGCAAATCTCCAAATAACCTCTCACTACACATTACTTTCTGATAAAACACTATCCAGTTACTATATCTACATGGTATGTCATGAATTAAATATATACAGCACACTAATTGGAAGCAGGATGAAACATAAACATTATGACTGTTCTGCTGTTATACATCTTTATCTCCTCTTGGCTGGATAACACTGGCAGAGAGGCCTGTGAACAGTATTTTCTGTTGACCTTTGGTTGTGGAATAGTGTGTGGCATGGGAGAGGGACCTTAGACACTAGCAGAGTTTAACTTTCAAAGAAATGGAAAGAGATTCACATGCTTAGTAATAACCGCATCCTCATTATAATACTCTTATTCACTGTTTACATGGAATTAAAGTTGTGGCTCCACATTTTGTCATGGAGTAAATATATATATTGTATTTGAAATAGGAACTTAAAGGGTAACATTCTCCTTCTCAAGTGATTTGTGGGCGATATTACTGGTAAACAAGTGAACGCTGTTCCTTTATTTTTAAAATTAAAATAATTGCATGAAAACCATTGATGCTGATTTCCAGGTGACTGGTATGGTGGCTCTGATACAGAATTTTTACATCTGATTGATTTTGGATGCTTGAACCCAGTAGTTCTTCCCCCTCTCCAACCATGATGATGTTCAATTGAATGATGCAGTCAAAAAACAATTCCAAATGAAATGAATGACTTGCAGAGTCTGGATGTTTGCCACATAATCCTGAAAGGAGTATAGCATCTACTTAGCTTTTATTTCAATGATGCTACACGTGACTGGTTTTATTACAGCTCAGATTTTATTATAGTGACCGCACTCTACAGATTCTGAATGCACTTTACATAATAAACACTTTGAAGATCTTCAGTTGGGTTAGTCTGAACACATTTTGATGATGCTGCTGTATTCTCACAACCACACGATTTGCAGCATCAATCATGGACATTAATAAAAGAAAAGCAAATAAAATTATAAACGCTGAAAAAAAAATCAGAGTGCAGAAATCATCCCAGAACAACTCTAGAAATTACTCCACTCTTGGCAGGTAATTTGTGGAAATACAATGGTTGTGCCCAAGTTGGAGTTTTAAGAAATCACCACGGCCATCAAATACATCTCGCTCTACTGTTAACACAGAGTATCTGCAATTATCAATAGGATCTATCTATAAGAAAGAGTCCAATTGAAAGAATTTTTCTGATAAAGTATGAGACTTTGTATGTGTCTCCTACTCCCTAGGGATAATCCTACTCTGAGTCTTCTGACAATTCAGTCCAAAATTTCCTGTCTGTCACTCAGATGAGATGCTTTTCAAAAAGCAGCATTGAACAGCGTGCAAAAAATAATACATTTCATTTTTTGTTATTTTTTCTTTCCAATAGGTTTACATTGGAATTAACTGTCTGAGTACAGACTTCTCCACACAGAAGGGAGTGAAAGGCCTTCCCTTGAATCTTCAGATAGACACCTATGACTGTGAAGCTGAATCAGACAAGCCTATTCATCGGGTTGTCTGCCAGATTAAAATATTTGTGGATAAGGTACAGTTTCATCTGAATAATTTGTGATTGTGGTGTTTTAAAAGTTGCTATGTTTGGTATCCAGAGAATATTTATATTGAATATTATAACTAGCAAAGATCAATAAATATAGAAAAGAGAAGTGTAAAAAAATAAAAAGTAGAAAAATTGGTAAAACAAAAAGAATTTCTGATATTGATTAAAAAAAAGCAGAAACTGAAATGATGAATTTGGCTGATGAGTTTGAATGATGAGTTTTATCATGGAGGTGACTATAATATCATTTATATTAAAAGCTATTTAAATATTTTGTTCATAGAAAATGGTTCATTAATTTTCCAAAGGCTACTAGTATTGTGAGCATTCTGGTTATGTTCTGATCCCAAACTGGGTTTGGTAAAGGACTGATGTGCTGTATACTTCATTTTAGTGTAATACCGAACTATAGAATATATTTGCAGTAACATTTGTTCAATGTTGTGGTTTTTCATGGGTAAGTGCCATAAATGATACCTTTTAATTGCAAGATTTTAACATTTTGGGAGAATATGCATCCTGAGCTCTTCCCTATTCTGAAACCTCTACTGATGCCAGTGGATAAAGATTTTTTTTTCTTTTTGTGAAAAAGATACTGCTATGATAAAAAGGAAATACTTTGCCCTTTACTGCAATGAAAACAATCTCAATGATAGGAATATGTGTTGCGCAATTAAAATGCCAAAACTTGCAAAATAGTTTTTTGTTCCGTTTGGGTGAGTGCAGTCGAGGAATGCTCCCTGACTTGTGCATGTATTGTTTGAGTGATTGAGGTATGTCTACTCTTTGTGGCTTGATTACTGCATTGAAACTGATGAAACGATAAGCAGAAAATGATGGAAAAGACCTGCAGGCTTCTCTTCAGTTCATGTCATGAGTTACCTGTGGGCAAGTTCTAAATAAAAATATGGCTTTCAAAGTATGTTTCTAGCTACTGTGCTCTGCAGACAATATCTAGAAGAGATAAACCTTGTAGGCAATGTATAAGACAGCTAACCTATTCGTGAAAACTTTGCACTTATAATAGTGAGTGAAACACCTGCTTTCCCAATGGGTGAACTCCACCCATTTCTTTGTGCATAAAATGGGTGCATAATATATTGTGAACGCCTTACTAATGGAGAATTATGAAAAAATGTTTCTCAATGTTACCAAGAGGTCTATAGTTATAGTAGCAAACAGGACATAACAGAAGGATCTTTGATTCGAGTAGGGTGTTTGCAGATTGGCTGGCCAGTGCATTAGTAGGTGCTGTGGTATTACATTCATTGGATGACTGATGAATGTAATGGAATGGCTTGTAGTTATTAGCAGTACTTAGTTAGCCATCTGGTCATGGTAGGAAAATGCCAGCTGGTTGACCACAATGACTACAGTGTATTGTTGAAAACTTGCACTGGCTGACTAGTCATTGTAAGAGAAACCTCTAGTGTATTATAAAGGTCTCTGGTGTAAGTTGATTTTTCTTTTCCATTATGAATAATGGTAGAAAAGGAAAAGAGATAGGATCTCTTTTAAAACCTGAGCCAGGATTAGTGAAAGATATGTAATGACTACCTGAGGCGTCAACCACTACAGAATAACTGATGAAGCTGAAATGGAATGTGACTATGAAAGAGAGCATGGGTGAGAAAGAACTCATTGGAGTTTAAGTAACACTTGAAGTGCAGAAACAACTTGTTTTGTTTATCCAGTGATATGGTATGTGGCCCCATACCCCACCCTTATATTTTCATAAGCCATGTAAATGCATGGTTTGAAAACTAACAATGATATGATAGTTTGTCTCCTGACCAGACATCCTGCACAAGCAGGTAGACTGTAGATTAAATAGTTTGTGGAACCAGGCAACTTTTCCAGTGTTTTAGTCAGATTAAAGTAATAGATTAGTAACGGCCTGAAATCAAAATAGGTAAAGAGATTAGCTGGACTGTTACAAAAAAAAAATAGCTTCAGAGAGAAAGGGGCCTGGAACATTTACTTTTAATTACATGAACCCGATAAAAATAGATTCCATACAACATGAATCCCAATTTTAAATGTTCCAAGACAATAATAGCTTTCTCAAATAAATGTTTGAAGAATGACCTGATGCTTATTAACTGACACCTTCTACATATTATGTGAAAACCTTTGAGATGGGGCGTTGAGAGTTTCCATTTCTACCTGGAATATACCAGGAAATTCCTCTTCTAAATAAAAATGATGGCAAAAGATGTTTTTAAATTATTATATAATCTTAATTTGTGAAATTAACCATAATCAGGAAGGTAAAGGAAAACATTTTTACAGTTTGTAATTGATTGTTCTGCGATTGAGAATTGGGTCTACCAACAAGGAATACAGTACACCCTTTGAGAATGATGCTCAGAACTGGTGTTTGGTTCCTTAGTGATTATACAGTCCTGTTGCAATTAACTATTTGATTAATTTTACACCAGAGAAAGATCCATCTTCTATTAACTAATTCATCTACAATTCATATTCTGGATAATCATTTCACATTCTTACATCCTTCGTTCCAGGGTGCTGAGAGAAAAATGAGAGATGAAGAGCGCAAACAATCTAAAAGAAAAAGCAAGTTCCCGGATTCCACCACAGATAGTAAGCAAAATAATATTTGGGATAGCATGGCAAAATCCTGAAGAAGAAAATGAATGAAAATCCTAATAGAACAGAATCCTTCAAGATTCTCTCTCCATCACTTATATGTTTTCATACATAATATTTTGTACAAAGATTAAAAATTTGAACACCTCAGAACATGAGGGCAAAGTAAAGAATGTACAAAATATACGTCGGGTCCCAAATAGAAAATTTTGAACTAAAGAACTCAAAAGAGGAAAAATGGAATTCCCTGTGAAATATTGGAAGGAAAGTTATTATTTTTAAAATAACAGAATTCTCATTCAGAAATAAAAGCAGAAAATGCTGGAAACACACAGCAGGTCAGTCAGCATCTGTAAAGAGAAAAGGCAGGTTATTATATTTTGGATGTGTACCCTTCATCAGACTGATGGCTAAGAGATAAACAGACATTTTAGCAAAGTTGGAAAAATAGAGAGAAAAAGTGGAGGAGGAGGGGGGAGAGAATCAACAGATATACCAATTACAGAGAGGGGGTTAATGTATTAATTGACCTGCAAACTGCTAAATTTGCTCTGATGATTTCAGAGTCATTCACATCGGAGCTTCTGAAATCTTCCCCATTTCTCTCAAACAAGGCCCCCCCTCCACAGTAGTGAACAGGACCCTTAACATTGTCTGTTTAATTTCCTGAGTATCTGCTCTTACCCCTCCCCCTCCTCTCACAACACCAACAGGGTCCCTCTTGTCCTCACTTTCCATCCCACCAGCCTCTGCAATCACCAGGTCAACTTCTGCCATTTCCACCACTTACAAAATGATCAAACAACGAGGCATATTTTCTTCAATCCTTTCAAAGGGACTGGTTCTCACCACAACTGCCCTTCTCAAGGGCAATTAGGGATGGGCAATTAGGGATGGGCAATAAATGCCGGCCTCGCCAGCGACGCCCACATCCCATGAACGAATAAAAAATAAATTCTTTCACCATCCCTACTTCCAGCAGCCTTCCCCTGGTGTTTTCCCAGGCATTTACTGGAGATACAACATCTGTCCATTTCCTCCTCCCACACCATTATCCAGCACCTCAAATCCCATTCCCACTCTGACCACTACATCATTAGTCTCCCACACTGTATCAATGAAGCTCAACATAAGCTTCAAAAATAGTAACCCTATCTTTCTGTTGGGCACACTGCAGCCCTCTTGGCTTAGCATTGATGTTAGTAACTTCGGACCTTAGCTACACTCTCCATTCTCTTCACACTGTTACTGCTTGTGATGTGGAAAGGATCCATCAATGCTTGGGAGGAGGGGAGGTGGGTTGATATTTGTATAGGAGAACATAAGAACATAAGAAATAGGAGCCGGAGTAGGCCATACGGCCCCTCGATACTGCTCCACCATTCAATCAGATCGTGGCTGATCTTCGACCTCAAGTCCACTTTCCTGCCCGATCCCCATATCCCTTGATTCCCTTAGAGACCAAAAATCCATTGATCTCCGTCTTGAATATATTCAATGACTGAGCATCCACAGCCCTCCAGGGTAGAGAATTCCAAAGATTCACGACCCTCTGAAGAAATTTCTTCTCATCTCAGTCCTAAATGTCCAACCCCTTATCCTGAGACTATGTTCCCTAGACTCTCCAGCCAGGGGAAACATCCCCTCAGCATCTACCCTGTCAAGCCCTCTTAGAATCTTATATGTTTTGATGAGATCACCTCTCATTCTTGTAAACTCCAGAGAATATACGCCCATTCTACTCAATCTTTCCTCATAGGACAACCCTTTCATCCCAGGAATCAATCTAGTGAACCTCTGTTGCACCACCTCTAAGGCAAGTATATCCTTCCTTAGGTAAGAAGACCAAAACTACAAACAGTACTTCAGGTGAGCTCTCACCAGAGCTCCATATAAATGCAGTAAGACTTCCTTCCTCTTGTATTCCAACCCTCTTGCAATAAGGGCCAAAAAAGACCCTGAGTGTTGAATAATAACACCCCCACGATGGATGGGACAGGGTCGGGGGGGGGGGTTAAAAGCTAAAAATCGCGAAACACGACCCCAACCCGTCGCGTACGCGCCTGCCACCATTTTTACAGTGGTGGGTTGCGAGCCTTGTCCGTGTTCCGCTATCGAGATGCTGAACACTTCATTATAATATTCAAATTGGGCTCCCACAGTAGGGTTGGGAGCCTGATTTAAATTTAACAGTGGCCAAGCTGGGTTTCCCAGGGCTCGGGAAACCCGGCAGCGAAATGGAGACAGGAGCAGCAGGGTCAAGCAGGTAAGTGCTTTTCCAGCACTGCTTGTGGGCCAGAAGGGGCTGGAGTACTCCCCCCAGCCCCCTGAGAAATCCTTCTGTCGATCGCGGACTTTCCTCGCTGCCCGTGATCGGCCGACACCCCCCGCCCCTTCCTTCTGCCCCGCGATCCTTCCCGATTGCCGGTCCGACCCTTCCGTCTCCAACGGTCCCCGGCTGCGGCCTTTTACTGCAGGCTTTTCTGCCCGGTAGCCGACCAGCCTATTCAGGAAATAGAATTTAAAAAAAGTAATAATGAGGTCCTGCTGTTAAATTCGGCAGGACCTCCGTGTTCCCGGGATTTCCAGGTTTTCACCGCAGAAACACGCTCCCTCCCCGCCTCCCCTTAAATATTGGGGCCCCTTTGTCATAGCACAGTGTTGTAAGGGGCCTGGGGCCTGGGGCCTAGGTGTGCACCTGTTCTTTATCTCTTCTTGAGAAATCAGATCCACATTTTACTTCCATTTTCTGCTAGAAGTTCATTTCTGCTGCACCCACATCTTTTTAAATTTTTCCTCTTTTATGTTTTTTAATTTCTCAAATTTTTGTTGTATATGTGCCTCTCGTTTGTGTTGACAACACCTTCCCCCGGTATTTGCACCTTCCTTTGCCTTTCTATATGTCTGTATTATCTCATTGATGATCTTTTATATCACTTGTTTTCTACTCAGCAGTTTGCAAGTCATTTATCTCGTTAACTACCTTCCTGCAATTGGTGGATCAGTTGCTTTTTCCTCCTACCTCCTACACGTTTTTTCTCTGTCTTCAAACAACTTTACTAAAATGACAGTTTATCTTTTAACCTTCAGTATGAAGAACAATACACATCCAAAATGTCATAACAGATGCTGACTGACCTGCTCTGTTTTTGCAGCATTTTCAGTTCTCTTTTTGGATTTCTAGCATATGCAGTTTTCCCTTTTTTTATTTTACTGCAGGTTTCTCACTCAGAGCGGCCACAAAGGCACAGGTGTTAGAACCTAAATTCACATCTGTGCAGTAGCGGGGGGTTAAGGCATCTCAGGGAAGAAATGCTCTGGTTGACATTGTAAATGCAGTCAGACAGAACGGGTTAGATTTTAACTTTCACCACCGGGTGGCGAATTGGCGGCCGTGGATCGGCCGTCCATTATACACACTGGTGGATTTTTATGGGAGTCCCAGGAGAAAATTGGCAAGCATTACCTTGGCATTTTTACCTCCTGCAAGAAATGTGTGGGTGGAATCCATGATAGTACACATTGTAGATGACTAGTTGAAAGAAATAGACTCAAAGTGCTGGATCTTTTCTTAGTCCTTAATTTCTTATGCTCTTTAGGACTGATTAAATTCTGCTGAGTTACATTATCTCTGTCGTGGGTGGAGAGCTGTGCTGAGTTAAGTCCCATTGGACTGTGCAGGGACCTGCTCTAAGGATATGAAAGAAGCCTTTTACCATCTACATGCACTATCAGTCTGAAAAAGTTAAACTCTTAATGCCTGATCTTATGTCTTATCCTTTCCATTTAACAGCTGCTGATAGCAAGAGGATTCTACAGCCAGACTACAAAGGAAATGACATCACTTATTTTAAGCTAACAACAGATCTAATTTCTCCTCCTGTTCTATTCACTCCAGAAGCCCATATTCTTTATTCACATCGAACTGGATTGGTATGTAAAAGTGCTGATAGGTGCAGCATGTGTAATACTATAGAATGATCGATTCTATTTATTTTATGGGGCTCCAACTGTACTTTTTCTTCTTTCCTATTTTTCCCTGCTTTTGGTCCTGGTGGCAATGGCTTGTACTGAGTTAAGTCCTAAGGACACCAGCAGCCTTCCAGTACCTTGAAGTGGCTGTTCTTCATGTGTGAGCCAAAATAGTGAGTGCTGGTGAGCTATTTTATCATGGAAGGCATCACAACCAAGCCTCATCCCGTTCTCCCAGATCACCTTCCAGTGGGGTTCACTGCGCCTGTCACTTCCTAGCCTGAGGATACAGAGGCCAACTTCCATGTCCTTACTGCTGCCTCAATAGAGATTAGAAAATGCAGCATAGACCTGGGAACCAAGCCGACTTTCCTGGTCTATATGGCTCAGCTCTACATCATGTTGTGCATTTAGTCACTGACCCATAATTTTTATTTTGAGGACAGTTTTGCACTGAGAATGGGGACTGAGCTCAAATATTTCTACACACAAGTATCAGAGATAAAAAAAATATTCATACCCTCTCTCCAGGTTGTATTTGAACTTAAAGGAGTCAGAGTAAAATCTCCCTGTTGAAAGATTAGCAGCACAGCTGTCTGCTAGAATGTCACGGTGCCTGCTATCAGGTGTGTCACTTACCTGCTGTGCTTCACATCAGGCCCACGAAGAGCGTTCTAAACATTGCTGTACCTCAGTACAGTTGCTTCTTTGGAGCAAAATCCTTGTTTGCCACAACATTATATTGAACAGGAATATTAACAGTTAGCATCAACAGAGTTCTGTAGCAACATTTCCAGTAACTAAGAAAAGCTTTAAAAATATAACATGGTCAAGTTCAGTGCTCCCAAATTTCAATCTGTGACTTGCAAAGATACTTTCTAAAATCCTCTTTCAGTTTTAGTAGCAACTGCTAATATTAAAAAAACATGTACCCTGGATAAAACTTGAAAACTGTGCTAAAATCTTGCTTTGTTTTTTTTTTAGGGACAGTCGATGGGTTGTGAGGTCACACAACTCGAGGGGTAAGGAAAACTTTCTGTTTATTCTCAAGTTACTAATGTTCAGTGCCTGGGGATATTTTTCTATGTTAAAGGTGCCATGTTTGTATGTTGTTGATGATGATGATAAGATATCTCATTTTAATGTTCTATGCAGTCAAGCTGTTCACTTCAGTGAACTCATAGATGTGCCTCCATGCAGTAATTTGGTAATCAGAAGACACATCAGAGCCTTTGAGAAAGACATAAAGGAAATTCCAAATAGCTTTGCACACTGACACCGTCTCCCACAGTGGAATTTAACTGATGGGCAAAAAATTTATCTGGTTATGTGCAATCATGGCAAAGTTTAAACATCAAAATTTTAGCATCCAAGAAACAGTCACAAAATGCAAACATTGAAAAAATGAGGCCACTACTCTGAAATATATAAATTAGTGTCAATTGTGTAAAAATTGATATTTTAGCATTTATTAATTAAGGAATCACAATATACATTTATGAAGTCAGGTGAATGATCTGAGTGTCTATTCCAAAGCAGCGATTAATCCTCCAAATCTTAGCATAAACTTTCAATTAATTCTGGAACCTAAGTTGCCATCATCGCCATCAACTACAAATTGTTATTTATTTCTTCTGTGATATCACTGAACTGGACAGTTAAAGTAATGTTCATTAAAGCAGAACAGTGGTAGAACTGTGAAAAATACAAGACTGCCTACATTTGGGAATTATTTTACTTTTAAAGAAATTCTTTTGAAAAAACAATGGTAGTTGTGAGTGAAAAGAGGTTGAGGATGCATCATGGGCAACAAGACCTGTTATAAATATCACCAGCTGAAACTAGAGATTAGTTTAGAACTTTTTAACCCACACCTAGGTGAGAGTTATTTTATACAATACTGCTTGATTTTTTTTTAAATTTTAAAAATCAGTAATCACAGTTTCTGTTTTGACTGAGCAGTACATGCTGAGTGTGTTCCATAGTCTTGTTAGGTCACAGGCAAGACTGTGGATTATATGATTTATAGAATAGTGTACAGTCTTTGTGGTTTAACGAAAAGATTAAAGCACCACTTGATGGAGAGAAGCCTCTTTCAAACGATGCATTTACACTGTACGTTACAATGGAGATTTCTGTCATTCATTGTGATTTTAGATGGTAAGAGTAAATCTGATCTTTTTTAAAACGGCTTCAGCCAGTTGTGCCTCTGGAATTCCTTTGCTCTGTGGCAAAGTTGCTATGTGCTGACCAACACACATAACTGGCCACATGTAACTCAAACCTTGTCATCAGTGTGAAGCAATTTCAGATTTGCACAGATGCAAAACTAACAGTGTAAATCTGGAACCAGAACCTGACCTGATTCTAGAACAAAGCTGAATGAGACTCCCCGGAAGGGATAGTCTCACATTGCCTCAGTTTGATAGCGCATGGAGTGTGAATCCAGGGAAGTGTCAAAGCTGATTTTTTAAAAATTAATTCTCGGGATATGGGCGTCGCTGGCAAGGCCGGCATTTATTGCCCATCTCTAGTTGCCCTTGAGAAGGCGACACTGGGCCTTCTTCTTGAACCGCTGCAGTCCGTGTGGTGAAGGTACGCCCACAGTGCTGTTCGGTAGGGAGTTCCAGGATTTTGACCCAGCAACGATGGAGGAACAACGGCTCATGTCCAAGTCGGGATGATGTGTGACTTGGAGGGGAACTTGGAGGTGACGGTGTTCCCATGCACCAGCTGCGCTTGTCCTTCTAAGTGGTGGAGGTCGCAGGTTTGGGAGGTGGCGTTGAAGAAGCTTTAGTGAGTTGCTGCAATCTAAATGTTTTAGAGAGCAGTGTTTCTCCCCCACCTGCTCTGTAAACAGCTAAATTTCTCATTTTAAGAGACACTCATGCATCTAGGTATTTGCAAAGCCCACTCCTATACAGGACAGTGAAAGTTCCAACCAGGCAGGAGCTAATTAATGGAAACAGGATTCTGGCTGGCTGAACCTGAACTGTAACTATCAGTCTCAGGTGGGTGGCTACAGTGTAGACACACCCAAAGGTTGTTTTATCTGTCATTACAGATTTTTTCTCTATGCAGGATTAAAGAGATACATTTTGAGACAGCCATCAGCAAGAATAATTCACATAAAATAGCAATATGGAATAACCCCATGGGCACAAACAATGGGCTGTATCATGCATAATCCCATTCTGCATTGAAACAGCAGCGAAAACCAATTTAGGACAAGCATTTCCGGTTGAATATGATGACAAGGTTTGAGTTACATGTGGCCAGTTATGTGTGTTGGTCAGCACATAGCAACTTTGCCACAGAGCAAAGCGATTCCAGAGGCACAACTGGCTGAAGCCATTTTTAAAAAGATCAGATTTACTCTTACCATCTAAAATCACAATGAATGACAGAAATCTCCATTTCCATTGTGTACATGTCTAGAATTTAAATAGATACCCGCTGTTGAATTTACCTCAATGTGCTTATAATTCCATTCTTATGTTTCATCTAACAGTATTGTTTATCGCTCATAATCATGTGCTTTAAATGTGCAGGTTTCCAATGAAGAGGGATAACAAGACTCTGTACAGGGATGAATTGGATCCTCCAGTCAAACAGGCTAGGCTTTGTGAACCAGAGAGAGGTACAGCATGAACAGTCCTTAAGGCATCGATTTTAACTTGGAGCGTGTTCAGGGCGAGCGGTGTATGGGATGGGAGGAGACTTGTTGTGCTGGGGCCATTTCAACTCCCGGGCCTTGTTTGAAGAGTGCAGCACTATCTTCTGCCCAAAACTGGCAGGAGTGACAGCAGGGCCTGTGGGCAGGAGCCGTAATTTGGGTAGGGGCCTGATGTCACCAGGGTCCCAAGGGAACCGTCTGCTACTTAAAATTTGTGCTGTGGGTAAGTGGGGGGGGGTGGGGGGGGTTTGAGAAGAGATGCCGTCGCTGGGAGGGAGAGGCAAGGCGGGGCTGGGAAGGGTCAAGGGTCCTTGCGGGGCCCAAGAGAGCACTCCTGCTTCTCCTGACACACAAGGAACCCTCAGAAAAGGCCAATGAACATACTTGGCATGGCCCTCTGCTGAGTCCCGCCAAGTCTGGCTATCAGTTTGGCCCCGTGTAAGTCTCCCAATTTTCAGAGTTATAAATGTGTCGTGGTGCTGATGACATCATCGGGCAACAACTTTTTAATCAGACCATAAGACCATAAGAGATAGGAGCAGGAGAAGGCCATTCGGCCCCTGGAGCCTGCTCCGCCATTCAATGATCTGATTTTTACCTCAACTCCACTTTCCTGCCTTTTCCCCATATCCTTTGATTCCCTTGCTGATCAAAAATTTGTCTAACTCAGCCTTGAATGTATTCAATGACTCAGCCTCCACAGCTTTTTGGGGTAAAGAATTCCAAAGATTCACGACCCACTGGGAGAAGAAATTCCTCCTCATTTCCGTCTTAAACGGGCGACCTCTTATTCTGAGACTATGCCCCCTAGTTTTAGATTCCCCCATGAGGGGTAACATCCTCTCAGCATCTACCCTATCGAGTCCCCTCAGAATCTTATATGTTTCAATAAGATCTCCTCTCATTCTTCTAAACTCCAATGAGTATAGACCCAACCTGTTCAATCTTTCCTCATAAGACAACCCTTCCATACCCGGAATCAACGTGGTGAACCTTCTCTGAACTGCCTCCAATGCAAGTATGTCCTTCCTTAAATAAGGGCACCAGAACTGTACGCAGTACTCCAGGTGTGGTCTCACCAGCACCTTGTACAGTTGTAGCATGACTATCCTGCTTTTATACTCCATGCCCCTGGAAATAAAGGCCAATATTCCGTTTGCCTTCCGGATTACCTGCTGCACCTGTATGTTGACTTTTTGTATTTCAAGTAAGAGGACACCCAGATCTCTCTGTATCACAGTATTTTGTAGTATTTCTCCATTCAAATAATATTTTGCTTATTTATTTTTCCTCCCAAAGTGGATGCCTTCACATTTACCAGCAATATATTCCATCTGCCAAATTTTTGCCCATTCACTTAACCTGTCAATATCCCTTTGCAGACACTTTGTGTCCTCATTGCAACTTGCTTTTCCACCTATCTTTGTATCATCAGCAAATTTGGCCACAGTACACTCTGTTCCTTCATCCAATCATTGATATATATTGTAAATAGTTGAGGCCCCAGCACTGATCCCTGCGGCACCCCACTAGTTACAGATTGCCATTTTGAAAATGACCCTTTTATCCCGACTCTTTGTTTTCTGTTAGTTAGCCAATCCGCTATCCATGCCAGTATATTACCCCCAACACCATGAGCTCTTATCTTGTGCAGTAATCTTTTATGTGGCACCTTATTGAATGCCTTTTGAAAATCCAAATATACAGCATCCATTGTTTCCCCTTTATCCACCCTGCCCGTTACTTCCTCAAAGAACTCTAATAAATTTGTCAGACATGATTTCCCTTTCATAAAACCATGTTGACTCTCCCTGATTGTATTATGAGTCTCCAAATGTCCTGCTACTACTTTCTTAATAATGGATTCTAGCATTTTCCCAATGTCAGATGTTAGGCTAACTGGTCTACAGTTACCTGCATTCTGTCTCACTCCCTTCTTGAATAGGGGTGTTACGTTTGCAGTTTTCCAATCTGCTGGGACCTTTCCAGAATCTAGTGAATTCTGGAAGATTACAACCAATGCATCCACTATCTCTGTAGCCACTTCCTTTAAGACCCTCAGATGCAATCCATCAGGTCCAGGTGACTTGTCAGCCTTTAGACCCATTAGTTTACCTAGTACTTTTTCTCTAGTGATAGTGATTGTTTTTAGTTCCTCCCTCCCCTTTGCCCCTTGATTATCTACTATTGTTGATATGTCATTCGTGTCTTCGACTGTGAAGACAGATACAAAATATCTGTTCAATTCCTCTGCCATTTCCTTGTTTTCCATTATTATTTCCCCAGTCTCATCCTCTAAGGGACCAATGTTTACTTTAGCTACCTTCTTCCTTTTTATGTACTTGTAGAAGCTTTTACTGTCAGTTTTTATATTTCTTGCTAGTTTACTCTTATAATTTATTTTCTCCCTCTTTATTATTCTTTTAGTCATCCTTTGCTGGTTTTTAAAGTTTTCCCAATCGTCGGGCTTACCAGTAATCTTTGCCTTGTTGTATGCTTTTTCTTTTAACTTGATACCATCCTTGACTTCCTTAGTTAGCCATGGTTTGTTCACTCTTTTTGTGGAGTCTTTCCTCCTCACAGGGATATATTTTTGTTGTGAGTCATAAAATATCTTTTAAAATGTTTGTCACTGCTTGTCCACCATCATACCATCTAATCTGTTTACCCAGTCCACTTTAGCCAATTCCGCCCTCATTTCTTTATAATTGCCCTTATTTAAGTTTAATACAGTAGTTTCAGACCCAAGATCCTCGCTCTCAAACTGGATGTGAAATTCTATCATGTTATGATCACTGCTTCCAAAGGGATCCTTTACTTTGAGATCATTAATTAATCCTGTTTCGTTACCCATTACCAGATCCAAAATGGCCTGTTACCTGGTTGGTTCCCTGACATATTGGTCTAAGAAACAGTCCCTAATACACTCTGTGAACTCCTCCTCAGGGCTATTTTTGCCAATTTGATTTGTCTGATCTATGTGAAAGTTAAAATCACCCATGATTATTGCATTACCTTTTTTTACAAGCCCCCCTTATTTCCTGATTTATATTTTGCCCTACAGTGTAGCTACTGTTAGGGGGCCTATAAACTACTCCCACCAGTGATTTCTTTCCCTTGCTATTTCTTACCTCCACCCAAATTGATTTGACATCTTGATCTTCTGAGCCAAGATCATTTCTCACTATTATACCAATTTCATCCTTTATTAACAGAGCTACCCCACTACCTTTACCTTTTTTCCTATCCTTCCGAAATGTTAAATAATCCTGAATATTTCACTTCCAGCCTTAGTCACCTTGCAACCACTTCTCTGTAATGGCCACGAGATCATACCCATTTGTTTCTATTTGTGCCGGCAGTTCATCTAATTACGAATGCTGCGTGCATTCAGATAAAGAACCTTTAATTTTGTCTTTTTACCATTCTTTCCTACCCCGGTCCCATTTGCTGGTGCACTCTTATGTTTGTACGCTTTGTTCTTTCCTGACACACTCTGTTTATCATTACCCCCATCACTTTCCTGTAGTACTTCCTTGTCTTTTCTCTTTATCAATTTAAACTTCGCCCCACCTGAGCCCTCCCCCCCTCTATTTAATCTAAAGCCTTCTCTACCGCCCTTGTTATTTGGTTTGTAAAGTAGGACCCCGCCTGTATGGGGCTGAAGCCCTCCTGTGCCTGTTTTTTGATGAGTTAAAATGGTATCAGTCCGGAATGCGTCACAAACCTGGAGTGAACCCCCCACCTGCCATTTCAAGAACCCGTTATGGGCAAACTGTGTTAAAATACGGGCTTATATAGGAGATATATAGAAGGTAATTAAATGCAGCAACAAACACAATGAGATCCAGGCGACTTTCTCCTTTTAAAACTATGACACCTGGATGAGTCACTTGGATTGAACAACCAATAATTTTGAAGCCTAATAACACGTATACAGTACTGCCACAGATGGTAGCCCAAATGTCAGTTCTAGCATGGTAGAGTCAACAAGGGGACGCTTGGGCACCATGAAAAGAGATAGTTCTCATTGGCATCCATGCAGGCAGCACCAACCCAAATGGCAATGTAATCAGAAACCAGGCTTGTTGTCAGAGACAGAGTTGGCCATGTATTCTGGCTGACAGAAGTGCTGTGTAGCTTGCCTGTCCAACAAAGTAGTTTTGTGCTCACTCGCCTATACTGATCTTCCTCAGTCATCAGGGAAGGTAATTAACGAATCAGCATGTGCTCCTCTAAAAAGCAGCTTTCTGGTAACAATGCAAGTTACTGATTAAAAGAAAGAATGTGCAAGCTATTTGTATTTGACTTGTGCCTTTTAATAACAAATACAATAAAAATCAGAAGGGAGTTCCCGGGTAACCATATAGATAACAGGTTCCAATGAGGGCATAAGTCATAAGATCAAAGTCTGAGGGCTTTATAACTGTCACCTGGATCTCATTGTGTTTGTTGCTGCATTTAATTACCTCCTCTATATCTTTTTCAAAAATAACAGTAGTTTCTTAAATTAGTGGACATTATAAACTCCTTGCTTATAGAGCCCTGTGGATCAAAGTAATGATGCAAGCAAGTGCAAAATATTGTAGAATTATACTGATAGAAGGGAGTCACAAAGCTGTATTGGAATCTGATCATTCGCTGCCTTGTATGTGCAATGTGATTCCATCGTGCGCAGTAGCACATAACAGGAATGGCATTTTGATATTTTGGTATCTGTTATTGGATTAAATTTCACCATCTTGTGTTCTGTTCCAACTGTGACTGTTTCTCTCGGATGGTGTGTGAGGTTTAATGTGTCACTCTGCCTTCATATCAACCCCTGTAGAAGTTTCATAAGACTTTATCTCTGTGAGAGTTCGTTATTGTCAAAATGAAAAACTGCTTAAAACTTCTTGAGCATTGTAATAAAAATGTATTTTCCCACATGAAAAACTGAACTGAATGATTATTAAAATATTTACTGAAAATAGATCCAAAAAATATTTCCCTGATTTTATATATCTCCATTAGTGCTGTATCTTATATGTAAACTAAACTCAGAATTATTTAAAATATATATATATAAATGAAATAAATGTTCCAAATATTCAAATTACATTATTCTATGAATTTCCTCTCCAGATTATTAACCTTTATATTAGACATTTGTTCCCAAGTTGAAAATATAGGAAGTGCAATTCATTTTTCAGTTTTTGGAGATTACAGGATATAAAGAGCTGTGCTTTGTTTTATATCTCTATTGATTTTAAGTTCTGAATAATAGATTCATATGACTTAATATAGCCTCATATGCAGGTCAAAGGTCAGCAACAAAGCGCCCTAATGGTGTTATTAGTTTATGATTGTCTGTCATCAAAATATGTTAAAATTCTTATTTATTAGGAATGGATGAATCCTATGCTCATCATTTTGGATTTAATATTGGATTAAAATGAACCTGCAGCAATGTGAAGTGCAGATACATTATTGAATGTGCAGTGTCAAAAATAATACAACTGTGCACAGAATAAATATATTCCCATTCAGCATTTTGATAATATTCGTCATAAAATAGAGAAAATCATTTTAAAAATGTTATTGAGACGTTGTGCAGTTTTGAAAGGAATTGAAGGCAATTCAGATCTCAAATCTTTTTGCCTTTTTAAACTTTTAATCAACAATTCTATTAATAATTCTATAATTGTCTGTCAATATAACACACTGAGACAATGCTATATTAATACTGACTATTCACTTTGCATGGTTTTCCTTGGAAAATTGGATGAATAATGGCCAAATGTAAAATATGATGCAAATAAAAACATATCTATATTCCTTTTCTAGTGTTGTTATATGTGCGGAAGGAGTCAGAAGAAGTTTTTGATGCCCTGATGTTAAAGACTCCCAATCTTAATGGATTGAAGAATGCTGTAAGTATCGGATTACTTACTTTTCTTCACTGAATATCTTGTTTGAAAATGTAGTAAAATAAAATGGGAAAAATTCAATGTGTAAGTTGTTGCATTTTATGGTATTAAAAACTACTGCAGCATTTTCAGCAAATTGAGGAATTTCATAACTGCCTGAATCTGGCAGTAACTCGGTGGGGGTCATTTTGACTTTTTGCAATGGTGTAAAACGGGTGATAGCGAATCAGCAGCCCGTTTTAGATCTCTCCCATTGCAGTCAATGGAATGAAAATCGGGAGAAATGTACCTGCAGCAGTGTGAAGTGCAGATACATTATTGAATGTGCAGTGTCAAAAATAATACAACTGTGCACAGAATAAATATATTTCCATTCAGCATTTTGATAATATTCGTCATAAAATAGAGAAAATCAGCTGCTGATACGCTATCACCCGTTTTATACCATCGCACAAAGTCAAGATTACCCCTACTGATACCACCAGCTGTTTGCTTTTAACCTGTCCCTATGATTTTGATAGGGCTCAGTAAGAGGGACATAGTTGTTCACAATGGATGTGACAGGCATTATAGCTGAGCTGTCATGTGATTTTTACCCTTTTTTACTGGTGCTAAAGAAGACTGTGATAGGAGGTTAATTCCACTCAAGGGATCTTTCAATATTAAAATTCTGTCACCTCTGCAGCTGCAGAGAAATACTGATCTGTGGAATATAAATGTTCCACCGTCACCCGGGGGGAAAAGCTTGCCTCAACTCTACACAGGAGCCAGCTGTTCAGAGTGTCTGAGTAGATTGACCATCTGGATACAGAATTCAACCACATTCACCCTGACAATAAAAAGTAATTCAGTGGAATCCTCCTAATGACTCAGCAAGTTTATTCAGTGAGTAGCTGAGTCATAAAGACTAGAAGGTCCCTGGTCTGTACTGAGTTAGCTGATCTCAACCTGCATGACTTTACGAGCGGTACAATTGCATTCAGTGTCCCTGAGTTAGGGAGGAGTAAATTGACCAGGATTCCAGCTCCTGATTGTTAACAAGTGACCTACCAGAAGTGTGTGGGTATCGGTGTCAAGTGAGGACAAGGTCATGCTAGGCAACTTTGGTCAAGTATCAAAGAGTGCCTGGCAGCTGTGGAGCTGTACCCAGCACCAACTTCAGTAAAGGAGAGGTGGAGGGGTGGAAGAAAATTGACATGAAAAAACATGACTCGGTGTATATATTTGGAAAGTACCAGTCTACAAAAATCAGCTGAAATCAATTAGAAAATAGTTCCTTATGGAGTGAAGTTGCACTGTGCAATATTAGCATATGAATGTATTAACATGTTCTTGGTTAACATGTTCCTCCGACTGCTATTTTAATGAGGCCATTAACCTTTTAAAATTAGTGCACTCACATTTTAATATCGCACACTGTGATTTTTTTCCTCCCATTAAAATATAGTTTTCTTTAGCTTCTTGCAATATCATCCTGAATGTATTGTGTTACTCCACAATCTGAAAGAATCAAAGATAATCAGCAACCAGTTTATTCAGGACTTTTTCATCACTGGTGATAAGTTGCTCTCCAGCAACAACTATAGGGTTGTAAATATTTTGATTTCCTTTATTACTTTGGACTTTACAGGAAACATTAAAACTGTGATAGAGAAATTGCTGGAAGAGCAAAAATATAGAAAAACAAGGGTAAATTCACCAATCCCGAATCCCAGCAATGAGCTGAGCTTGAAGAGAGTGTCGGTCAGAGATGTGGCTGTTAGGAGTGTGGGTTTGGTGAATCTATTCTATAATTCCATATTCTCATTATTCATATATATTGAGCTATTTTGTCTTTGACAATACTGCTTCATTTAGGAAAAATGTATTGAAAAAAATATAAGCTCTAATATATAAGGTCAGTAAAAGACTCCAGTAAATATCATGTGGTCCTTCTTTCCCATGTTTCAACCCTTATTAGGGCTCATTAATATAAAACCCTGAGCAATGTTGACCTTCTCAGGTACTTGAAGCAATTTTGTTTGAACCTTTTGACAATTGTATTTTGACATTCTTGACCTAGATCTCAGAGAAGTATGGGCTGCTTGAGGAGAGAATTTACAAAGTTTACAAGAAGTGTATGAAAGGGTGAGTAATTGAGCAGATTTTATCTCTGTTGCCTCATTTACACTACCACATTAGTCGTAACCCCAGTGGGATGGTAAGTATACAAACTGGAGTCATAATCAGTACGGGAACTCAGTTCTTGAACTATAGGTTCACTGGAATGCACTGCCTGAAAGGGTGATGGAAGCAGATTCAATAGTAACTTTCAAAAGGGAATTGGATAAATACTTGAAGGGAAAAAAATTACAGGGCTTTGGGGAAAGAGCAGGGCAATGGGACTAATTGGATAGCTCTTTCAAAGAGCTGGCACAGGCACAATGGGCTGAGTGGCCTCCTCCTATGCCATACCTACTATGATACCAAGCACAACTCTGAAAACAAGGTAATTGCAGTTATTGCTCGTCTCTGTGGAATGACTCCCCCTTTGGAGTGATCGCAACCATCGTGATACTACATGATTAGTAAGCTCCATGGTTTGAAAGTGATACGGCATCTTATTATTTTCAAATGGAGTTTTCCCACTGTGAGATGGTGTAAACTAAGCAGCTCTGATATTGTGAGCAATCAGTAGTTGGAGTAATTTAATTAATGGTTTGGACTCTCATTTCAGTACAAGACCATGGCAGAGTCAGTTCACATGTGGCCTGAAAGGTTTATTCAATGACACATACATGTGCATATTTGTTGTGTTTGTACGTTTCTGGGTACATAGCTTTATTTGCATAGTTAATGGCTATGGTAATTTAGGCATGCATCTGAGGTGAATCTGCTTCCCATTTACTGTCTGAATTTGTGCCAGTATCTAACCCAGCATTATGCAAAGTACTTACACTTGAAGTTAAATAAAAAGGTCTGGCATAGGATAATTGGTGATAACTTAATAAATATGAAGGGATGGGACAGACTATTTCCAGCAATTGAGGGGCCGAGAATGAGGGGTAAAAGAAATAAGATTAAATGTAAGAGATTAAGAACAATGAGCAGCAGAAACTTTTTTACACAGCGGGTTGTGAGGCTGTGGAATGCGCTACAAGACTTAGTAATTGAAGTGGAGACCATGTTAACATTTAAGAATAGGTTAGATGGATGATTGAAGGAATGGTGGATAAAGGGACATGGGAATAAGGCGAGCACTAAATTACGACTACTACTTATCCGGAGGATAACACCAACACGAATTGGTGGCCAAATGGCCTGCTTTTGTGTTGTAATTCTATGTTAATGTTATGTTTTAATTTCCAGTCAGAAATTTTTAAAGTTCACCTCACACCATTTGTTCTTGTACTGCAGCCGGCAGAAAGCTATAGCATTCTCATACTGCTTCCTCAAGGTGGTGTCGCACTGCTTGCCAGAATTCTACCTGATTGACTTTACTCCCAAATTATACTACACAATTTGTGTAGCTGCAAAGCCAAAACTAGTATTCTGGGAAGGCTCACTGTAATAGTGAGGTCTGGAACTGGTCCTGGTGTTGTTTCTTTGAAATGTTTTTCACTCATTTGTCCACTGTATTTCTGGAAAGGTGTTACATTATGATTACAGTTTCAGTACCACATGGTGAATTTCAGAGTTTATGTTTGTATTTTTACTTGGAAGGTACATTTTTTAATAACGTATTTGCTAAATTCTTAAATTTGCATCTTTTTAATATGTGCTGTATTCATAGAATAACAAAGATACCACATTTTTAACATTGAATAGGTAGAACAGCAGTGTAAATATGACTCTTAAACCTCCCTTGAGGTGTTTTGTTCAAACCTATAATAAAAATGTCAGTGTGAGAGTCAAGATCAACATTAAAGTGAGACATGATTTGTTGGTTTAATCATTTTAGTATCAGAGCTTTGCAAAACAAAAGGGATAACAGCTGAGTAAGAGGAAATGAAGGTGCACAAATAGTTAAAAACCCTGGAATGTTTGTTCGTGACTGGATTGGAATGTGGCTATTAACTGATTTAAGAACTGATTTTGATCCTTGCTCAATGACTCATCACAAGAACACAAACAGGTGTTCCCAGTTCATTGGCAGGAATTTTGTATTTAAATTTAGAAACAATAAATATTGTAAAGCAGTCACATTATTTTAGCCCTGATTTTCCAAACAAGTTGCAACTGGTTGTTAATCAGATAGATTTGCAACAGTTAGGGATGAGCTTCAATTCTGAGCCAAGCCAATTGGAGGAGCAAAATTACAAGTTCAATGTGTTCTTCCTCAGAGGACAGGAAGAACTGTCTATTGTCTATGCCACCCCATTGTAACCACATCTCCTGTTGGCTCACTAAGGAGTAGCATTAGCACTGGTCAGACAGAAGATTGTGGTTTTGGCTACTTTGCTGTCTCATATAAAGGAAGTTTCATAGGGGATTAAAGGTTATTCAAAAATTAATTTGAATGTTCTCCACATGGTTCATGTGTAGGGAGAAGCTGTCCCTTGTGGAACAGTTTTATGAAGCTCAAGCATTTTGACCACAATTAGTAAGCTCTAATTGACATTCATTTTCCATTTTCTCTCCTGCAGAATCTTAGTAAACATGGATGATAACATTGTGCAGCATTACTGTAACCATGCTGCATTTTTGGTGGAGATAAAGGACATAAGTGGAGGCTGTCAAATAACACTTAAAGAGGTTTAAGGAACCTCAACATTCATGGACAAGTTCAAAGGAGCCCGGAATATAGGAACAAAACAGGAATCACCCTACCTCTCCCCCTTCTCTCCGTGTGCATGTACTATTGGCTGCTTTCAATATTTGGACCCAAGTACTTTGTGCCATCACTCTCTTCTGTACAGATGTGAAAACTAGCTTGTTGAAGCCAAGCATGAAGAATTCAACATTACTTTATTTTTAATCTACACTTGTATTGGATGAAGTCCCCTATGTCACTGAAGCAATCTTTTTTCTCCTTTGTTTATACTACTCGGCCTGTTAAATCCTGGATGTCAAAGTACGACATGCTTTCAGCTCTGCCTGACGTAAATTCTTATTGACCATTGGACTATATACATGGAATCACTAGCCAGTCTGTGTATGCTTCAGTGTATTTGAAAGTGTGATATTTTAGGATTATTCACCTTTTTCTGCAATTTACATGGGTCATTTTTTTATTGCAATTTCAACCATTTTCAGATTTTCAGCAGGTTTTTCAATATTAGGTATTTACACAAGGATTGGCAAATAGATTGCTAAAAAAAACACTTGTATGGTGCTGATGAAGTATGTAGAAGAATTCATTGCTCATATCAGAAAATGAAAACTATTTTCCTCTTTGGGAGACACTGACTCCATGATAATTCAAAAAGCATTTACCACTTCTTAAAGTATTAGTCGAAGTGTATGGTTTCAAAGTCACATCTTTCCCTGTTACACATCATGAATCTGTGACATACTTCCCTTATGCTTCAATAGAGGAACTATTCATGTGTAATGATAGTCATTTTAATGCCACAAAATGGTACCAGGATCTCCTGATATGATCAAGGATTTTGAAAATCTTAAAAACTATCAGCATACAGAGTATATGTGTGTTTTAGAATCATGGTGTGCTGGTATCATATCATGATTTGAAACATTAAAGCATTGTACTATGGATATGTATAAAATATTGTATCATATCATAGATAAAGGGGTGACAACTCACAATGATCTAGCAGCCTCCAGTTACCAAAATATTATTCAGGTGACTAGATTTAAAATATTAATAGCTCTGTTAACTGCCTACCTTTTAAAAATCCTTTATCATGCATAGGTTCTTATTTTTATAGCAAGTATGCTCTGTGATTGTCATATGGCAAAATTAGTGAGGAAAGCAGTGTTTTCCAATGCAGCAAACTGGGAAGAGCATTGGTTCCTATTAGCTCGTTGACTTGAGCTATAACATTTTTACTGAGCTTCCAGATTTGATGTGTAGGTTGCTCACCAAACTACTTGTGGAAACATTACATTTCTATGCCTGAAGATATGGTAAACCAGAGTCATTCAAGTTTTTGTCTTTCTCTGACTGATGTACTAAACTATAACATTTTAAATGTAGCCTTCTTGGGGTATATTTTCCTCTGTTCACTAATGTTAGTGAAAACATTTACTTGAGCATAAAGTCCCAGAAATATGCTTTATACTCAGGCTGACACTTTTGCTAACATTAATGCACAAAGGCAGGAAAATATCTTGTTATGAGTTGTCTTGACTCATTTTCAATTGACCATATTTTGATTATTAAGGGGTTTGTATATTGTGATATAGTCAGTTTGTGACATCTATTAGTATTGTGCTCAGGGTCTCCGCGCTATGAAGCATATATATGTACATATAAAGAGTAAGGCTCAAGTATGAACAGTGTGGTGACGGACATTTCATATTTTCTTTATGATTTTTTCCAAATTGCAGGCCTGGTCTCAGAAATGCGGGATATATTTTTGTTATCCCACTGTAATGAATTTGCATATCTGGATAACACTCTATATTTGTAGCTTCTTGGATGTCATAACAGATTCCTAATGACACAATACAGAAGCTTCACTGCCAAATTCCTGTAACAATTTCAACCAAGTAAAATGTAACTTTTTTAAAGAAACTCTCTCAAGTTGATGCATTCCTTATCTAATGAGGGAATGAAGCCTCCCCCTATGTCTATATGCCATTGCCATTGTTTCCATCTCTTGGCTGTTCACAGAGTTGCAGTTTTCAAAGTTCACATATTCTAAACAAACTTTACCTTTTAAACTTTAACTGTGAAAGAAAATGTATTTCTTTCAATCTCCGGTGTGGTGCATGAATGAGTAGAATTCTGTTCCCATCATCTTCCTACCTCCACCCCCTCTTCCTCCTTCACTTGCTTCCAATTTCAACATGAAAAAGCAATGGGTACACAGGTACAATATTTTGCTCTATTCCACTCCAGGAAAAGATTATATAATAGGTGCAATGCAAGAGTCCATTTGTTTCATGAAGGAGGAAAAATGATTCATACTTCTAAAACCAAAAAAGCATGCCTCGAATCATGAGGTCTACTACAATGTTCAAAAACTTTTTATTTTGTTTGTCTCATTATTTAATAACACGAGCTGGTTATTTGCATCAGTGCCCATTCTGAAATTTGCTCTGGACTCTCCTCTCAGTACTAGTCACAGTGCTAGTTCCTCGCACCATGACTGGTGATAATAATTGTGTTTGGATAGGGAAATAAATAAGGGAGATAATTTCCCAAGGTAGTAGAGCAAAGTGCTGTTAATTTCTTTCTTACGCCAAAAGTCTGCACTGTTTCACCAAAGGGAACATTCTGCCCACTGACAGAAACAATTAATGGCAATGGCAGACATCAGCAGAGAAAGCATCAGCAATTGGGAGGGTAAGGTACACAGCTGATTACCCAATAAGCCCCAGTGCCTGTGCTGCTCATGGTTTATGAGTTGGTCTTTACTTATGGGATAAACTGCATATCCTATTAGTCCTCAATGTGTCCTTTTGTATCAGATGCTGTGACTTTGTCATTTATTGGATTGTGAATAATGTTGGAAAATGCAAATTGAACAAGTAACAAACACATTTTATTAACTGGGAAACCTTGTCAGATGACTAATAGCATTGTTTTTTAAGTTTTAAAAGTTAAATAAAAAATGTATTTTATGGTCTGTTGTGTTATTCTTACTGCACACTACAATTACATTTAAAAAGAAACTGCTTTTGATTTGTGTGGCCAGCTAGTGATGGTTTTTGAAATGCAAGTCGATGATCCATTGAATGTGCAGAGTGAAATGAGAATGCATGGACAATAGATTGCAAAGAGTAGCTTGTTCGTGAAATAATGGTCAGGAAATTGTTCGTAAAATAACTTTGAACCTAATGGCACTCACCGTTATTAATGGGCAAATGGAAGAACAAGTTCCGGCGACCACACATGCGCAGTCAAACGTGAAAATCCAGAATTTGCTCTTTCTGATTCACCGGTTATCTGAAAGCTTCTCGTTAAAGGGACCTCACCAGCTGCAATCAATGGACCAGTGCCAACTTGCTCTCCTGCCCAGCCAGACACTAACTAGTCTCATCACAAAAAGGTACGCTGAATTTTTTAAGTCTAACTTTTAACAGCGTGGTGAGTATTAATGACTGCCAAACAATCTCTATGGCACTGAAAATTAACTTTTAAAAATGTGGAGTTTCATTACCTTGATTTTAATAGATTTTGGATACTTCAAAACTTTTTTATTAAATTTAAAAATTAAGAAAACTTTATTTTTACTTTTTCTTTCTCTTTTATCGCAGTCTTTTAATCTTACCCTCTATTTTGCTTTCTCTCTCTCATAAGATAGTACATTTTTTAACCTTTATTGGGCACTTCCTGGGTTTAGTCTGCGCGGTTTGTCAATGAGTTTCACTTCCTGGTTCTCACGGCATGGCATGCTTCTAGCTGATTGGTTGAGGGGGATCCTTTCCCTGCTCACACAGCCCGGGAACAGACGCTGCTGTTTTTGAACTCAAATTTCAAGCGAGTTGCCGCCAAAATGGCGGTAATTTAATGTGTGAATTTAAATCTAATGAGCGGCGAGCACTGTTGGTTCGCTACTCAGAGCAATTTACGGGCAGTAAAAAAATGTCACAGAAACCAAGGAGAAAACTAGATAATTTAATCCGTAGCACAACGCAAAAATCAAGCAATAACACAGAGATCTATTATTGTCTTGGTGCGCACTTTAAAATACATGATTCTGTTTAACATATACACAGTTAACGTTATTTCCCGTTGTTTAAGCTTCTTTGTTTTCACTTTTGTTGCTGTGATGTTGTAGCATTTACCAATGGCTAGCAGTTCTACAGCTGAAGCATGTGATTTGGACAGAAGTGATACTTTACTACATGATTTAAATGGTAATAACTTTGGGATTTATTTTACTGTGTGTTACAGGAGACTATCACAGCACACACAAATTATACTCCTGTAGGTATTCATCGAAAAAAAAAACCCTTCCTTGCGACAAAGGAATTTAAACCAATGAAACCTGCTGGCTGTTCAGTACAATGGAAGCAGTTTGTTGCAATCATTTTCAAAAGGGGAATTTTTTTCTTTCTGTCAGACATCTCCACCAGAACTCAATGTGATTAGTTAAAGAACAAATTGTACCAAAACTTTGGTGTCTGCCAAATTAAATGATGATCCATAATCTTGAAGAGAACTTCAACTGAGCTTTGTGTCTGTACTTTACCTACAACTGATCAAAAATTCAAAATAATCACATTTAATACTGCAGCACTGGAAGTGAAAATAATACATTTTTAGAAAAAGAGGCATCTTTGGGTACAAAATAACTACTTATGGTTAGTGAAAAAATTCTGTAAGTCTTGCGAAACAGGAGTTCAAAAAGTTACAGTATCATCCAGATCATGAGTGATGTAACCAGGCAGCAAGTGTTCCTAACTCTACACATTGCTATGGATCATTCACACTTGAGGAGAAACAGGAAAAGAATCTCCTCTACTTTTAAACCAGACTTTTTTGGCAGTTTGCACCCGACTAACCAATCTCATTAACTCACCTTGTTAACTTTAGTGCGGATTTCTGCAACTTATTTTAAAACTAGAAGCGGCTGGTAACTTGTGCAACGCGAAAAGAGAATTTTAAGTAAAATTTGCAAACTATTCAGCAACAGTTGAATTCCGCTTCAGTTTAAGGAACTAAGGATACCTAACGTTATTACAAGGGGCCACATCTGGCTGGAGCGGGGCGTCATTAGTTAGACTTTTTCCTGCACCCTTCAGCTTGAATATAATTTGCACCGTAACTTGCTGGAAGTGCAGGCTGATAACAGCCCGGTGGTGAGGGCAAAGGGGCATCTGGGACCTTAGTGAACAACAGGACCAACATCTCCTTAATCAATGAGATTTAAGGATTGAGAAAGAAACAGAGGAAGGATGGAGAAGGAGGGTGAATTAGAGTCAAATCAGGTACCTAAAGAGAGGGAAAGAAAGATTGGATTAAGAGAGAGGAAAAAAAGACAGGAGTAAAAAAAATTGAAATTTGAAATTTTTTAAATCACTAAGAATAATTTACTGCATGCCGGAATGTGACTCAACAGTTTAAATTGTGGGCCTTTCTGGGCCAGGGAGATTGATTGGCATTGCATTACCAATTATCACATCTGTTAATTATGAGCCCCAACTTTTTGCAGTGAGTTTAGTGGACAATTAATGTGCAAATCCAGCAAGTTCTGATAAATAATTTTGTTGTGACTTTATTTTAAAAGTTAAGAGATGGGACAACCCCATTCTCGTGTTGTGGCAGGGTCAGTGGGCTGTTTATCCCACCTCCCCACTTTGGGCTGATTATATTTCTAAAATGATTTAAAGTTAGAATTGATATGGATGGTACTTGCATATTGTTAACTAAACACTAGATGACTCCCATCAGGGAGTAAGCACATTGTAACATTTACACTCCAGTGTCTTCTCTTGGATTACTTTGTTATTCCTGGATGGAATATTCTAGAGGGTCTGGTTAATAAAGTAGCTAGTTATTACCACACCAGTTTGAGTGTTTATTCAAACATAACAATGACTATGAGAATAAAAGATAGCGCATTGTTAAAAAGATTGAATATTATACATCTTTGTTACTTAGCGACTGGTCTACCTGGTCACTGATTTTTTTTTAACAATGTCGGTATTAGTTGGAAAAACAGACTATCAAGTGGTGTTGAGTATGTAGAAAGATTTAATTTTTATTTTGAGGCAAATGAGCTTGCAATAGATGCCAAAAAGAGAGAGCTTTTGCTGACTAACTGTGGACCTGAAACTTATGCATTAATTAAGAATCTGATTGCTCCTGCCCAGAATAAAGACAAAAATGCATGAGGAGTTAATCTAAGTGGTCAAAGAACACATGAGCCCGAAGCCCCTCATTATTGCGGGACAGTCAAGTTTAACCAAAAGAGAAAAAGTGATGATGAAAATGTTTTTCAGTTTATGGCAGAGCTGAAGAAATTATCCAAAACATTTTGACTTTGCTGGGTTTCTCAATGATGCAACAAGAAATCGCTTTATCTATGGTTTGAAGGAAACGTCAATCGGGGGGAAACTATTGGTAGAAGACAGACTCACATCGGCTAGAACTCTCGAAATAGCATTTGGGACGGAGAATGCTGCCAGGCATGTTAGCGAGTTACCTGCCAGAGGGTCTAACACCTCCAGAGTGAAGAGTTCCTTAACCACGGTGGAGGACTGGTAAAAAGAATCTTCATCCAGACTGATGTTTTTGTAAGAAGGTTAAATATCATAACTGCACAGAAACAGGCCATTTATTTAAGTGTTGCTGGAAGCTAGTAGGTGTCACTAGATTGGAGGCAGGGGGAAAGAAGGCCCCAAGTTACATCATAGTGCTGTGAGGAATCAACAGAAGAAAAAAACAAAAATCCAGTGTCCATAATGTCGATTCCAACAGGGAACCTGAGGAAGAAACTGTACCACAAGGTGAGATGGATGAAGAAGGTTCGTTTTCCTGTATATTCCAGAACGGGTAAGGAGCAACACAAAATTGTCGTCTCCATCTGCATAGGAGGTATTAAATGTGAGTTTGAATTGGACCTGTGGCTGTGGTAACTATTACATCATCAAAAGTATATGAGGAAAAGTTTAGGAAAATTGCCCTACACAAGAATAACATTTTACTCAAAACTTATTCTGGACACCCAATACCAGCCCTTGGGAAAATAAACGTCCAAGTGAAATACGAACAACAGATGAAACAATTATGTGTAAATGTAGTAAAGGCCAAAGTTCCCTCATTGATGGGCCTAGATAGGTTTCATAGCCTGAAGTTAAACTGGGCCAATATTAAGAGCACCACTCATAGATCTGTGGACATACTTATGGAAGAGCACAAGTCCTTTATTGAGTCTGAAACTTCGTACAGCAAAGGGTATCCAGGTACAGCTTAATGTGAAGGAGAGAACAAAGCCAAAAATATTTAACCCCAGAGCAGTACCCTATGCTCAAAAGGAAAGGATATCAGTGGAATTAGATTTCACGGAGGGTGAAGGCATAATTGAGAAAACCGACTACAACTGACTGGGCAAGCCTGCTCGTGCCTGTGGTAAAACCTGAACAGAATGATTCGGAGACCATTTCACCAAAGTGAAAGCACTGAGACCAGCATCAAATAAAGACCTGATGACAGTGCAGTGTGTAGCTCCAATGAAGAACAATGGAAATTGCTTAATCCAGAGGCCAAGAAGCAGTATAACTGGCAATTGCTCCTTAGTTTCAGTTTCATACCAGCCAGTATCCAGAAACCAGATGGTTTGCCAGTAATTAACAATGTTATTCTTGACAAGATTAACTGGACCAAACTAATGACAAGACCTTTAGGCCCTTCACAAATTTTGTCCAGAGACTCAGACTTCACACCATCCTTTGCAGATTTTGGAAGGGAGTCACAAAGTGAAGGTGTTCCTGATGATCCTGAAATACAAAAAACACAGGAACTGTTCCGAAGAATTAGAAGCACCCTGAACAAGCTCGTACCACAGATGTTTCAAAAGTAAATGAAATAGTTTCAGGAGCTGATAATTGAGATGCTTAGGAAATGGTTGTTACAGCTCCTCAGAAAACTTCAGACGATTCACCTATTCCTATGCATAACGAACCAATCATATCCCAGGAGATTGCTTGTGCTGATCGTGGTGTGGACGCTCTAGGATGGCATCCAAAGAAAGTTGTGAACCCTGACATTGTGGAAACTGAACAAGAGAAGTTGCCATTTACTGCTCCTGTTATTAGTCCCAGCTCACCCATTGTCAATCCTACTCAAAGATATCCACAAAGGTCAAGGAAACCTCCCAATTGTTTCAACAAGTGTAATGGTTTTCATTATGGTTCTAGTGTTGGCAATAACCCATCTTTCCTGCGTAATACCAGGAGAACGCTGTTTTTTTTTTAATAATGTTATTGTAAGATATAGTTGCTGAATTTCTTTACTTAATGTTTTTTAGCTCTTAACCAGGTTCATTCTTGGAGATGATTATTTTCACCTTGTAATTGTGAGGGGGGGGAAAGTGATACATATGGTAATTTCACATCGTTAACTGAACACCAGATGGCCCCCTGGTGGGAGTAAGCACATTGTAGCAATTACACTCCAGTGCCTTCTCTTGCATTACTTTGTTATTCTTTGATGGAATATTCTGGAGGGTCTGGAAAATAAAGTAGCTAATTATTACCACACCAATTTGGATGTTTATTCAGATATAACAATGTGAACTTCAATTGACTCACTACTGATGCATTTGACATAGTATGTTACCCTGTGCAGCTTTGAATCACCACATCCTCCCTATTTTTTTATTGACATATTAATATGGTTTTACTTTGGAAAATAAATGCAACTTAAGATGTTTTGGTTGAAATGAAGAAAAATAAATATATCAATATATATATTTAAACCATTAAGCTTTCAATGCATGTATGAATGATGGAAGTAATAGATTAAGTGAAAATTGACTCGTTGTTAAGTTTGACAGAACACCTGATTCCTACAGAAAACAGTAAGTCATTTTTTTTGGAGGAGAAGCTTTTACACTTCATTAGGAAACAAGTCATCACATAATACACACAAGTGAAGCAGCCTTCAATCCAAGGTCAATAATAAACTCAAAAACTTGATTTTGATCACTTTTTTCCACAATACAATTATTCTGCCCTGTTCATTACCACCCAAAGCACAGCACTCATCTTCATGTGTGCAATATAAACTGATTTGCAGTATAATCATTGGCCATCCCATCTGTCCCTGTGTGGGCTTCTGCTTGTTTTTCCGTAAATGTCTAGAGTGGCACCCACTTTCTATCAATGTTGTACAGGAACGATTGTTTTCCTCGTTTCTCTGGCAGATAGGAAGCTGTGGGATGCAGAACAGATAAATATCACCACATGAGAGCATGTTTGGAGATGCTTTAATTAGTGTTTGGATTAAGATTTGTTGATAATTATTTCTAGCTTGGCAGATATCATATATCATGTGTAAGACAATACTGTTGCCCTGATAGATGGGACTTCAGTGCCCTGAAGTTGTAACTAAGAGAACTGAGATCGAATTGCAGTCCAGGCTGGTATTTCTACTTAGATTCTGCAAGGATTTGAGTTTTGCCAATCTTGGATTGCTTTAGAGAAGGGAAGGGAAAATACTGTAAGAGCTCATTTCTCCACTTTTCAATCTCCTCTCCTGCTTAGATGGACAAGAACTGGCAGCCAGTGGCCATGGAGAATGAGACAGAATATGGTCCACTCAGTAACCATCATTAAACAGTTAAAAAAAACAGTAACAACCCTTGGTTCATCAGATCATACTTTTTCTTTAGCTGGATGTATTATTAATTTAGTTACGTAAATTGGCAAATTATGCAAAGGTTTGTGTCTGTATGAATAAATAAACATAGAATTCCCATTTGCTTTCTGATAGGGCTGGCTAACCATGTGGTATAAGCTATCACGGACTTAGCAGGCAATTAGATCCCGCAGCAGTAACAAAGAATCCAGCCGTGAAGATCCGACTCTAGGACTCAGCTGAATTAGTTTTACTGATAATGAATATACTGTCTATCTAACTCACAGCGACAGTTTGTACTTGCCTGATCTTGCATTGGCTGTCAAATGTGGTGCTCAAGATCCAACTGTGCTGCCATTCTCCTCAACCCAACCCAACTCAACTATACTCGATAGCCTCCCTGTTTCCAAAAGGCCTGACTCTGTAGTCTACTCACACTCTCTCGTCATGACCCAACTTTAGAGCCAGCCTTCTCATCACCCATGAACAAAACCATGAAAGTTTTATTTATTAAAATATGTCAATAAGGAATGTGAAGTGTCCACAATCAGACTAGTTTTAATGTGTTCTTGTGTTAGGGTGAGAGTAGTTTTGGGATGCGTATTTGCCAACAACTGCTGAACAGAAATCTGAACCGGAAGGGAGTCCACCATCATGAGGCTTAAGAAACAAATACCTCACCCACAATTAACTTGTTTCACATTTTGGAGATAAATAAGACAGCTATTTATAAAATACATATTTATATGATTTATACAATATGGAAATGCAGGTAGAAATTGAACCTCATTGCACCTGTTTTACAATGAGGGCCAATTTCTGGGAACAATGTCCTGCGCCCGATCAGCACCAAGGGTATGGGCGCCGCACTATTGACATAGGCGGCTGCCCAGGTTCCCGTGCATCTGCCTGAAACAGGGGTTAGGTCCCTTGCATATGTAAAAGAGTGGCCTAATGCCTATTTCTGGACCCCTGCACTAAGTTGATAAACGTTGAACGGAGAAGGCTTTTTGCCACAGGGCTAATTATGTAGTCCTGTCTTAGTGCCAGCTGGACTGCAATGCATTGTGTGTGCATAGAGAGTTGACCTTCAAGGTCAGCTCATTTCCACATTTAGAATATACTCCCCGTGAACAATGGAAGGGAGCACATTTGATGTATAAGCAGAATATCCCATCACCTATTATTCCTTAAGAGCTGCTAGAAAAAAGTTACAGGGATTGGCCACTTAAAGTAGGTGGCTGCATATTGGGGCAAAAATTCTTTCAGCCTTTTGCTGAAAATAGTTCCTGAATATTTGACAGTTGTTCCAAAGACTGTATGGTGGGAAAGAATTGGCAGGTAAAAAGCAATTCAAGGAAAACTGAACATGGAGACATGGAACGCAGTCCTTGTGCAAGTGGCAGAGTGATGCAGCAACCAACCCCCATTTTGGTGGATGGCAAGTTAGACATACAACTGAATGAGGAAAAGGTGTGAGAGAATGCAGCAAGCTTTTAGGAACCTGGCAAGGTAAGACTGCCCAACAGTGCCATGGACCAAGAATGCATGCCATAAAGTATTACATATCAACCTGTTCCATCACACAAACTTACAGCTCTTTCATACCCATATTTCAGCAGGGTACATATATAAGCTGTAACTTGCAATTGAAAGGCTTGAAACAATTACATCTTCTGCAGGCTTTACTCATCAAATCATTATGACACAATTCAGCTGCATGGTCACTTGCAGACAGGATGGGCTGCAGGTTAGATGCGTATCTGACACCACTTATACATCAACTAACAGCACCTGAAGAATACTTCTCTGCTCACATGACAAAATTGTGCCTAATCCAGGGAACTGACCCAAACTGGAGATGGGCTCAGAAATCACAAGTACTTAACTCCCTTTAATACATCTTGTTTGACTTTAACCATGAAATGCTCTATTTGAGGAATATCCATGCCAAGCCCCACTCATTTACCTTTACTTGCACCCACCACAGAATTCTGCACCTTGACACCTTGTGGCTCCCTGAGCTCTTATGAAAGTTGACATTGAAAGAATTCCTTGACATGTGCTCTTTTTTTCATCAGTTCCTGCACTGCTGAAGTCCTGCAAATGCTTTATTTCCAGTCCACTTTCTTGCAACTTCGCGGACAACAATGGATTATTTTATCAGGACATTTAAAAACAAATGTACCGAAATGAATAAATAAAAAATCCCCCAAAAATGATCTCTCAAATACAAATTATTAACAAAAAAAATCAGAAATATTGAATAAGTCTTTTGTGCTAAAAAGGGTACTGTAATAGAGTTGCAACAAAAAATATACAAAGCTGGGCTCTTTTATATTATACGTGGAGCTCCTCATGTGAACTTACAAAAAAGGTCTCAGGATAAAAAATGCAATTTTAAGAAAAGTCAGAAAATTTGCCAAAATACAAAATACATTACAGGAGGTTTTAAAATAGAATCTCCTGTAACCCATATTTACTTAAAACTTGGCAACATGTAAAGGAAATACCATGGTGTACATCTATCATAGCAGGAACAACAGGGATGCTATTTGCTTATTGTATTTTGTTTGCAAATTTTACACTGTTGAATTGTGGTTTAAAATGGCTGGGTTGAGATGTCATACAAGTTTGCAGCACTTTTCAGTTAAAGTGGAGCAGCGAGATATCTCCCTATTCTTAAAAACTTATGACAAATCAGCAACAAAAGTTGCAATCTTTTGAAAGATTGTTACAAAGGGAGATCCCTCTGAGTGTCCAACGCAACCTTTTAGAAAAATTTTCCAAGGCTGACGACTTGCAGAACACACGTCTTCGTGACTGGTGTGAGGGAAGAGTAATAGTGATGTGAATCACGCAAAAATGTTCTAAGGATTAATATTTTCTTGTGCATCACAGGTTTACTGCAAACAATTCACTTGTGACTTTACAGAGATGGAAATAAAACTGTGTGGTAATTGTGGGCTGCATTTGTATTTTACATTCTGGGGATCTATAAACAAAATTTGCCAAAACCTCAGTCAGTACAATTATCGTGATTTACAATTTGTGTTTTATTGGTGTTTAACATATATTGACTTTCATTTTGGACTAATGAACCCTGAACTATCATTCTATTAATTTGCAATGATTGTATTACAATCCTTAGTGTTTCAGCGTAGACGTTATCATTGCATCCTCTATATTACACTCAAATGGAAATAAAGGCTGCAAAAATCTGCAGTGCACCAGGATTGTGCTCGCTCCTGCCGTCCATTGCTGACCCCGCTGGAGTTTGCAGGGTCAACAGGAGAGCACCTAATTTGAATAGGGCCGGTAGGCACCCATGTCACTAGGAGTACATCGCCAGCGTCTGCCCCATTTTGTCAAAAAAAACACCTACTGTGGCCGGGTGGGTGTTGCCTATGTCCATCCAAGACACAACTACCTCCGCTTTGGCCCCCTGTGTGAAATAAGAACGTTCTTACTTCGGGGGTCAGGCAGCTCCCCTCGTCTATCTCATCCCCACCCTCCCCCCACAAGTGGGGCCCGCTTGCACCCAAATGGAGGCTGGTATGTCTCATCTCACTCAGTTTGCTGGCCTGCAGTCCTTAGCTGGGTTCCGCCTGAGCCCGGTTTAGGGAGGATCTACCCTCAGGAGTGCCCCTTTCATCACTGGCCTTGTAAGCGGTAGGCACAGGTTCTGCCTCATATGGAGTTGCCCAATAATCCTAGAATCAGCAGGGATGCAGAGTAAACAGATGCCTGGATTTACAGCGGATGTCCAGCAGAACTCCTGAGGAAATTCGCGGCCACAATGTCTATAACTCCATAGTATAAATATTTTAACAAATCTCCCATGGTGCTGCTCACAGTGAGTCAGAGGATGTGCTGTTTTATATCACTTACAGGTAGCGTACAGGCTACACGCTAAACTTTTATTGTATTACTAGCATATCTGTGGCATTGTTCATAGTGATTTGTTTATGCCATATAGAGCATAACATTATGGCCACTGATTTATAGTGACTGGACAAGTCAAATCTGTTTTTGTTACATGGTATTTTAAGATTTTCACCTGTGCTTTGGGGATTAAATTCCACAAATCTTTCCATTATTCTGTGAAAACTGTAAATGAGTTGCAATTGTTTTGCATACATTTCTTCACCTAAATGCATTGAATTTTTATCACCTCCAATTTTAAAGCTGAGAATGCACATCAAGATGACATACAACATGTATGAGTTGGAGATAAGTATCTGTGGGTGGAGTTTCCACTTACTAATGCTAATAATATCAGGGCAATCCGGGCAGAATCGGCCAAACCAGCGCAAAAGATCGGGGAATTTTAAACCTGAGTTATGCCCAAAACTACTTACATTCATGTTTTCTGTGAGCTCTTACGCTGGTTCATGATTCAATTCATCTGATCAGGCCCTGCCCACAAAACTGGCCACGCCCCCATGTCAAAATTGCAAGATTCTGCCAATTGTGCTGGTTAGGGAAGGCTCTTCAAATTGCGTTCATTTTCCTGGGCGCACAGGCACGGCGAGTAAGGACGTTTTAAAAGTTTCTTCATACCAAAAAATATTTAATTTACTAAGAAACTAACTAATGTACACCAATGAAACTAATAAATGGTTCGGTATAGTTTTTTAAAGTCATTTTCAGTGATTTTAAATCAGGTTACTCACAGGTGGAGGACTGGACACCCTTATTAAAATGCTTGTTTTTGTTGATAAACCCATTTTCAGCTGTGTTAGTAAAACTGCACCAGGTTACCACTCTTAAATACATCAAGGAATACTTTTTAATGGAAAGAAATAAAAAGAAATGATTACGTTCTATTATGCTGTCCGATTGCGCTGGTTCATGGAGGAAGATTTTACGTATGTGATTGTGCAAATAGCTTAGTGGAAACTTGAACTGTAACCTAACCAGCGCAATTACAAGCCCATTTTCGGTGCAATTTCCTGATTACGCCCAAAGCAGGTGTTTAGCAGCAGTGGGGTGGGGGTTGGGCTTAACTGCCAGTTTTGGGACTCCCGTCTCCATCTCCTCATGTAAGGGGTGGGTGAAGGTTTCACCCCTTACAAGGCCCACGGTAGTCCCAACGTAAGGCTGGAGCCCAGCGTATCCAGGTCCCATCCTAATTTCAGGCCCATCTGATGTACTTCTGGATTACGGGAGGAGTACTAGAAGGGCTGCAGATTTCCGCCTCTGTGTTTGTAAGTCATTGGAAGTTTAACCGTGATTTCTGACATCATCTGCATTCCCCTGTGTGCATTGCAGCCTTCAAACACAGTGCCAGCCATCTATTTTTTTTAATTACAATATCATGCTATTTCTGTTCCTTATCTCTAATAGCCATAATCTCCTACCTGGCCCTGGTACATCTTTGTTATGGACATTTCCAGTCCAGCGGCTAGTGTTAGACACAAACACAGCATTGGACATGTAGTGCTTGGGTGGATCATGAAAGTCTACAGTGTCATAATACCCAGGGCCAGGAGGAGTCGGGTTTCTGCGTACTGGGAAGGGAGGAGCAGAAATACACATGTAATGTTTCTTCCTAGAAAAGATAAATTGTAAAGAACAATATGAGAAGTAACAAACATTTTGCTAAATGATACTAAATCTATGTTATAAAAACAGTAAATTACACCTAGTGATTTATATATTCCTCTTGTGAAGCTGAGCACAACTCATTTTATGATGGTTGTGAGATAACCACTCAGCCTCAGTTGCGGAATTTATCATGTTTGATGCCTGGCCATGACACGTTCTCCAGATAACGAATTATAATCTGCAAAAACACTGGTTGTTTAGATCGTTAATGCCAGTCATCAAAATGGTTAATCCTCCACTCCACTGAGTTCCTGATCTCAGCCACGCTACTATAGGGAATTGTCCAGCAGAGCCCTGTGCCTTGAAAATCCCCCTTTGAGGGGGGCTGTTCTGCCAGTCTCCTGCTGGTTGTGTGTTTCCGTGACTTTCTGACATGTCTTGTAAGGGGCAGTTCCTCTGTTCGGCCCTTATAAGGCAAATGTGGTCAGGGGGGTGAAAATTCCCAACACTAGGAGGTCCCGCTTCCCTGGGTCAGTCAGGATTTGGCATATCTCTGGATGCTGGTACACCAAGAGAGTTGAGGCCTACTGGCCTGAGATGGGTGAAAGTCGACCCCACCAGTGGAATCTAGGCTAGGAAAATGATCTGGATCCCAAAGGAAGGGCTATTTTTAAAAAAACAGTTTTGTGATCGGCCCCCTGACACAGAGGGAGACATGTGTTTCCCTCCATGGTGGGCAGGCACCAGATTTTCTGGCCAGGTGGGCATCAAAGTTGTGGCTGTCTGTCCCATGTAAATTAGATGCCCTCTCACTAACCACACAAACTGCAGATGGGTTTAGCGCTGCAGAACAGGCATGATCTCGGCTAACTGTCGGGAATGTGTCCTAAGAAATTTCAGGGCCCTAATGTCTCTCTGCTGCGGGAAGGTAAATCAGACGTGGAGTCTCTACTTGGCTGTTATCACAAAGAGGGGCATTGCAAGCAGCCTGGGATCGCCCACATAGAGGATGGAGTCACTAACTACAGAATAAAGTTGGGAGTAAAATATGTCTACATGCTGTAAAGGCAAACACACGTAAATTATATCATCATATTCATCAGAAGCATGTTCATTTTGTTGGAGTGAATACTTTCATTGTTCATTGAAGTGAAAACATTGCTACAGTATACATACAGCGAACTGATTGCTGCAACATGTTTAAAGACTAAGATTTCAGAGATCATTCACACCCATTGAACAAACAAGATGGCCCACCAGCATAGCAACATGAAGTTTGAGGGATTTTTCCTTTGTGCAAAAACCATCGGAATTTATTTGTGTGTAGTGCTTGTAAGCTTCCAATTCATGAAAGAAAATTACATCACTGTGAAATAAAGCCCTAGGTTTTCTGTCCCGGTACCAATTTCAGGTGGTAATGGGACAGGTGAGGATGAGAAATTCTCCAGGGAGCCATTCAGCTGGCTCCATGCCGGTCACTGCGACTTCCAGTGTTTTCTATCCGAAGTGATGGCAGCCATTGAATATATTGCCCAAGTGTGGTAGAGCATATTCAAATGACACAGTAATGATGGAGAAAAAGTCTGCCAATGTATTTCCTGTCATTAGTGCCACAGCAATGCTGGACACTAGGAACACCAGCGTGTTCCTGACACCCAGAGTTGCTATGGTAGGTGGAAGGGGATTTAAAATTTGAATGCCCACCAAAGGACTAATTCATCATATAAGTGGAGCTCCTCACCAGCTGGCCCAGAGGCAGCCAGTCCCATTCACTGCTCCAGACACTCAAGGCCTATGTACCTTTTTTGGACACCTACATACCTTTGCTCTTTCACAGCTCCGTCTCTCACTATTAAGAAAATATTCCGATTTGTCTTTCTCGGATCCAAAGTGAATGACCTCACACTGCTACATTGAACACTATCTGGCATAGTTTTGCCTACTCACTTAGTCTGTTAATGTCCCTTTGTAACTTGCTTCTCCCATCTACACAATTTAGGATGCTTCCTAACTTAAATTGTTTATTGGTTCATTATTGCTGCTGGCATCCTTGTCATTGATGTCTCCATGGCCTCCAAACTTCCCATTAATCAATTCCTGGCTCCTGCAATCCTCTGCCCTCTCTGCCATCAATGCCTACTATGGGTGACCATTTGCCATCAATGCATCTCAACCTCCACAGTTTCACATTCTACAATCGATGCCTTGCTTGGCTGCCTCTGATTTTCCACTGCTTCTGCTCCAAAACAAGTAACTTTTATGAAAACAGGCCCAGGCATGACACCTGCTTTAAGATGTTACTTTAAAACAGGGCAGATGGTTGTGTTTAACTTAAAAAAAGTACTGGTGACTCATGGTGGCTGTGTTTTAAAAAAATGAAAAGGATGTTTGGGAAAAGATGGTAGAAGAGTGTATGGCCAGGACTTATAAATGCCAATTATTGAACTGTGAGTTTATTTTGCATGCACACTTATTGGGCTGTGAATATTTTATATGTTCACATATGTTACTGTGTATTTGTTTTTGGAAGCTCACATTCTGCATTGTACATTTGTTTTAGATTCTCACATACTGCATTGTACATTTTGTTTTAGATGTTCAAATACTGCACTATACATTTTATTTTAAATGCTCACATAATGTATTATGCATTTGTTTCAGATGCTTACACACTGCACTGTACAATTTGGTTTTGTTAGCTTGTGTACTGCACTGTCTATTTAAATAGGAAAATAGGAACATAGGTCAATTGACATTTTCAAGACTGAGATCGATAGATTTTTGTTAGGTAAGGGTATCAAGGGATATGGAGCAAAGGCAGGCAAATGGAGTTGAAGTACAGTTCAACCATGATCTAATTGAAGGGCAGAATAGGCTTGAAGGGCTGAATGGCCTACTCCTGTTCCTATGTTACACATATTGCATTGTGCATCTGTTTTAGATTCTCACACACTGCATTGTGCCTTTGTTCTGGGTACTCATGTATACCATGGGCCAAAATTACTCTGCGCAGACAGTGTTAATTTTACCCCCCACCCTCTTATTTAACAGACTCAGAGGATGCACAACTTTGCACTTTCCGAAAGCTCAGAATCTGTATACTAATTTTTCTCACAATCAGACAAGTACATTTTGCTACGTTCACCTATCTGGCAACCACTCAAATGGAGTCAGTCACACGTACCAAGGATGCAAATGTGCGAATTGCATCTTGTCTTGTACCATTGGTTTATATGGTTGATAGGTTGCTGGTCCTGGGCTTGTTGAGACATTTGGATACTTCAAGCGGATTGTCTTGGATCTAAAAGAAGAGACTATGATCTTTGGTGACTCTTTGGTCAAAGAATGGTTGATTCTGTAATGACCTGGAAAAGAATTTCACAGCTGACACAGAACATTAGTGGTGATGATACAGTTCACAGGTGTGCAAAAACAAATGCTCTTCACTATTTATTGACCTGGATAACTGTAACAAAAGAAACTTGTTATACATAGAGCTTTTATCAAAACTGGGAAAACTCTTTGGCCTAATGCATTGCTTTGTTACCTGAGACACACAGAGACCTGAGGTAGATTTCCGTGTTCAGCAACCTGATTGCTTCATCTACAGATAAGCAATAAATGCTGGCGTGCCAGTGTCACCCACATCCCAAGAACAAAAAAAAAGAAAACTGGCAACTTTCTACTGTTCTCCTGAGATGTTTTATCAACCTTTCAATAATACGGGTTAACCACTATAATCTGT
Organism: Heptranchias perlo; assembly: GCF_035084215.1. NCBI lineage: Eukaryota > Metazoa > Chordata > Chondrichthyes > Hexanchiformes > Hexanchidae > Heptranchias > Heptranchias perlo. The sequence continues at coordinate 24,587,516 of NC_090350.1, forward strand.
GTATGAACAGCCCAGCAACATAGATGAAAGGGTCAGATAATAACATTGTCAACTTAGTACCACTTTGGACCAAATTATGGGAATTTTGTGTTGTGGGCTTCAACCTACAAAGAACTGGTTTGAAACCACACAAAGCATCATCAGAATGAGAGAGAAAGAAAAAAGGCTTGCAACCTGTCAGTGAGGTTTGGATTTTTACTCAGGCCCTTGAGATGAAATGAAATTTGTCTAACTCACTTCACTACCCTGTTCTGTGAGATCACTTACAAAAAAAGATTTCCACAGAGGAGTTTTTATTGGAGATTTACAGTGGGTTTTGCTCAGTGGGAAAGGGCCAATGATCTTTATCCTTTGTTCAGTTCTCCCCACAGCTTTGTAGCTCCTTTTACTGAACCAGAAATAATGTAGAGCAGTGTTAATTTTTTTTTATTCGTTCACGGGATGTGGGCGTCGCTGGTGCCTTATTTTCACACATAAAGGATACTATGAAGTAATGGCAATTTTGTGACAAAAGATCCACTTCCATTTTAGCAAAAATGATGAAAAAATAGGGATGTTGGAACAAAATAAATTACAAACCAAACCTCGGTAGTTTGATCGCAATAGATAAAGATGTGCTGTGGATCAAACCTTAATTATTATTTCCAACTTCCTCAATGGTTCAGCGAGTTTCTCCAGTGAGTAACAATGCAGTCTTGTCATATTTATGCACAAACCAACTGAGCACAGACTATTCCATTGTATTCAAAAGATGTGCATACTTACATGGGGAGGGTATCTTCAATGTCCCTGGTGGAACTATGTCTCTCCGGGTTTTTGACAAAAATGCTGATTCAGCAGAGACATTGTTCATTTTCCCAAGATAAACATTAGAAACCTGGAGAAAGAGTTGTACAAATTAGATTGAATTCCTTCTGTACATAAAACTATTTTGAATGGATGTATGACATTTCTATCCCCTCCCCCATCTGTTGCATTGAAGACATAATTTGAGCCAAATTGAATTTTCAGTATTAAAGGGCAACATAGTGTTAACTGTATTATTGGAAATAATATGAATGTTCACTTTGCATTCATTTGTACGAACCAATTAGTGCAAGAATTGCAAGAATCTTCCCCCCACCTTGGATTTCTGCAGATTAGAATAATAGCATTAAGCCATTTTTTCTTCAGAATTAATCTTATCTCTGGTACAGTAGCCAGTCAAATTTTACTTACTTTACTTAAACAAAGCTAATTACACAGAGCAGACATGGCTGCCATGTTGCGGTTTCATGTTACAAAATCATATGCATACTGTTACAGATTTCAGGCCTGCTTTAGATATTCTCTAAGGGTCAGTGCCACTGCTCTCTCCCATAAGCGGATCCTGTGTCCCTCATAGAAAAAAGAAAGAACTTTCATTTATATAGCACCTTTCACAGCCTCAAGATGTCCCAAATGACTGTCCAATCAATGAAATACTTTTTAAGTCTATTCACTATTGCAATGTTGGGAAACGCAACAGCCAATTTATGCACAACAAGATCCCACAAACATAAGGTATAAATATTGGCCAGGACAGCTGAAGAACTCCTCTGTTCTTCTTTAAATAATGCTGTGGGATATTTTAAGCCCACCTGAAAGAGCAGTTTAATGTCTCATCTGAAAGATGGCACCTCCGACAGTGTAGCACTTCCTCAGTACTACACTGAAGTATCAGGCGAGATACTTATGATCAGGAGGTTACCTTTGCTGCGCAATATATAGTCATATGATAGGTGATCCGGGGATTGTAACAATGAAACTCCAAGTTAGATGAACTAAATACTGTAATCACACACATCCCTTCATCTGCGCTTCTCTGAACTTCTGAAAGGCAGATTGGTTATTACTTTAGTAAGACGAGGCTGAAGGTAAATCAACAAACTGGTTTATTTTGTAATTGTTAAGCGAACAAGTACAGTAACATTTTTAGTAAATCTCATCGTATTTCAACTTAATTCAGTATCACTCCTCTTAACAAAGAAAATAATAATTAAATATGCCCAATGTCCCTGCCAGCAGGCTAAATACCACTTTACTGGTTAATAATTACACTGATCCTGATTGGCTGTATCTTAAGGAAGTCATGCTTGCTCTCTGTCTCTCTCAACAGATCGTCTCAAAACATTGTTCCAGACCTTGAGCTCAGCTGCTTTTTTGATGCCTAACTGGGCAGGAAACCAGCAGCGTGACTTTTGATCCGCTCCCACCTCTCTGTATCCAGGGATTGGCCAGTATGACTGCCAATTAAATCAGCTACTGCCCTCCTGGGTGAGGTTCCTTAGAAACTACCCCTGCTGTTCTCAAATGAACAGGTCCATCCTGACATAATGGGAGTCATTTTAACTTTTATCGCTGGGTGAAAAACAGATGATGGCAAATCAGCAGTCGGTTTTACACATCTCTCGATTTTATTTTCCATTGACTCTCTGAAGCAATAGTTTAAAGCCACTTAACACCCTATTCACTCCAGTTGTGCCATCAGACATGTTAAGCAGATTGTTGTGAACTGCAACAACAACGACTTGCATTTATACAGCACCTTTAACATAGTAAATCGTTCCAAGGCGCTTCACAGGAATGTTATTGAACAAAATTTGATACCGAACCACATAAGGAGATATTAAGGACAGATGACCAAAAGCTTGGTCAAAGAGGTAGGTTTTAAGGAGCGTCTTAAAGGAGGAGAGAGAGGTAGAGAGGTTTAGGGAGTGAATTCCGGAGCTTAGGGCCTAGGCAGCTGATGGCAAGGCTGCCAATGGTGGTGCGATAAAAATCGAGGATGCGCAAGAGGCCAGAACTGAAGGAGCGCAGAGATCTCGGAGGGTTATAGCACTAGAGGAGATTACAAAGATAGGGTGGGGCAAGGTCATGGAGGGATTTGAAAACAAGGATGAGAATTTTATAATTGAGGCATTGCCAGACTGGGAGCCAATGTAGGTCAGTGAGCATAGGGGTGATGTGTGAATGGGACTTGGTGCGAGTTAGGATACGGACAGCAGAGTTTTGGATGAGCTCAAGTTTACGGAGGATGCAAGGTGGGAGCTCGGCCAGGAGAGCATTGGAATAGTCGAGTCTAGAGGTAACAACGGCATGGATGAGGTTTTCAGCAGCAGATGAGCTGAGACAGGTGATGTTACGGAGGTGGAAGTAGGTGGTCTGCACTGAGGACCCTTACAATACTGTAGCACCTTGAGGCCAATTATAGTGGCAAGCCCAACCAAATTTGCCAGCGAGAGGATGTAAATTCTGTGGCAGGACTGTCCAGGGTTGGAGGGCATCAACTCTTTGCTGCGAGTATTTCTTCTGCAATGTTTAAGCTTTATGAAATTGTACATAAAGTAAAATGTAACACCTGAAAATTCCACAACTTTTCACAGTTTTTGATTTGTTGTTCTCAGAAGAGAAAATAATACAATGTGATACTCCTTACACAACTGCAATATCATTGTCCCAGAAAGTTAATTTGCAGAGGTTGGATAAGGCATATCTGAGGAAATACAAACCATTGTTTTCCTCTCCCGGACTGAAATCATCAAAGCAGAGCAGGGATTGGACCTGGGACCTTCTTGGTCTGTATTGCTCAGTACCAAACTACATCACACAGTGTGTTAAGCCGTCAGAAAACCAACAAGGGCATTTTTATTTGAGTAACAATATTACTTCTGAATGTCACCAACACAGAGTTCGCACGCATTATAAATATCCAGAGTGAACAGTAAAAAAACAACTTGAAAGAAATTACTATAATGAAAAATAAACTATTTTACTCCTCCATTTGGAGTGCATTGTAACTTGACCCAGACTGCTTCACTCAATCTGTAGCTCTCTGATGCTTGCTCCAATTACAGCACTGTACTAAGCAACCTTTCATCTATCTGAAATCTCACTACTCACATTATATTCATTGGGACCTGGTGTCCAATTTTTGGGATCATCCACTTTCATAGCGATGGGCTGTTCAAACATACTGCTGTTCCCCATGTGATAGTCCACCTTTGACAAAAATGGAGATGGAATGTTGTATGCATTTGCTCCTGGCGTCTGAATAGTTTTTCTCCGTTCAAGACGGGATGCCTAAGCAGTGGGCAAAAAGGAAGAAATCTTATCATTGGAACAATTATGGGAACAAGAAGAACAATGTGGAAAGGACACAATGCATTTCAGGCTCTAATTACAATACAGATGTAGATTTACATTTATTTGGGACTGATAAGACTTCCCACACACAAACCTTTGCTGATCTGTAAAATGCAGTTTCTGCTATTTTTCTGTTCTACGAAGGCTGTTTGCTTTACTTTTGCAAACAGACCCAACCATTTGCAGAAAAATTAGCACAGAGCAAAAGCTTACCAAATAGGTGCCTAATATTTTCCCTGGTATCACAATTACATTAATATAAGAAAACATAAAAACTCACTTTGGAAGCAAGCCCACCCATTCCTCTCTTGGAGAAGGAGGTGCTGAAAGTTTCGACTGGTCCATGAGTGTTATCATAGGAACCTGGTCCTGGGTTTTCACTCTGTAAAAGGAAGTCAGCTTATTGATACTGAATCAAAATGACAGCATGTGAGATTTAAGTGTTAATGGATGACCATAGCAGGGAATTAAAAGAAAGAGATTAATGTATAGCATGTCCCTTTAATCAGACCTCTATTCTTTATTCCTGTTGCACAGCACTTCTGCTTTCTGCTACTGCTTCAGTCACTGTGTTGGTTTTCTGCTCTTTGCAACTTTGAAAAGTTGCTGCATGAGCTCAAACACTATCCAGGAACTCTTCATTGTTCCTAACACAATGAAGCAGATTGTTTAACACCCTGCCACAAGTTAGAGAATCTGGTGAAGGTATGCTTCATTTGGCTTGACTATCCGCCATCATCTTCAAATGTAAACACCAACTAGTGAATTTCTTCATCACTAAGATTGAGGCCATTGGGCAGCTATCCATTGTTATCTTGCAGCTTTGTGTCCAGCTCTCTCAAAACTGTTCAAATCCTTCTGCTGTGCATCCTCTCTCCATTGGCCTCATTGTTGGTGACAGAGCCTTCAACCATTCTTTGGAACTTCTTCTCTAAATCTCTTTGCCTCTTTATATTTCTCCCTCCTTTAAAAGCCTTCTCAAATCTTTTCTTTTTGACCCCCCCTCCCACCAATTAATACCCATACAAAAATAATTTCAATACTTAATTGATTACCCATCTTTGAATAATTGTGTATTTCAGTTCAGTTTCCTTGTCTAACTCATATCAACCAAAATCCTCACTGATGTTCAAGGCCCAGCCACAGGATAGTGAGAAGAGTACACAAATATGAAAAATGAAATATGTTAAAGGGCTAATTTTCCGACTGTAAACCACAGGCAGGAAGCCTCACCCGCCGGTTGTGTATATTAGACCAAGTGGTCAGAAAACTATGCACAGCCTGCACCTAAATTTCTGATGTGTACTTCTAGCAGCTGAGGCTCTTTATCAAAAGCACAAAGCGTTAAAATTACTCCTTAAATCAATTGCTGCTGTGAGGTTATTTGATGTGGGAATGAAACCTTCATTCATTTTGATGGTGAATTGTTAATTGCAGATAAGTTATCTCATCCTCATTCAAAAGGGAAAACTGTGTTATAGATATTTAATCTATTGCCTATGAAAAGTACATTAAATGATCCAAAGGAAGAATTTTCTATGATATGCCATGTATGAATATATCAGGGTCAATGCAGCGATGCTGCACTCTGTAAGCACACCCAGAATATTCGGAGAGTGTGCCTTGGTGAGTCCGGCCAGTTGATCTGAGTGCTGGATTTGCAAAGTGCCACATTCAGCTCCATAAAAGAATTCCAATTTTTGGTTGTTTTGCAAGGAGCATTGAGAACCTCTTAATTTAAGGTAGGTAAAGAGAAATTGTTTCCACTGGCAGGAGAGTTGATAACCAAAGGTCACAGATTTAAGATAATTGTGAAAAGAAACAGGGGAAGATGAGAATTTTTTTTTATGCAGCGAGCTGTTATGATCTGGAATGCACAATCTGAAAAGGTGGTGGAAGCAGATTCAATAGTAACTTTCAAAAGGGAATTGTATACTTGAAAAGAAAAAATTTGTAGGGCTATGGGGAAAGAGCAGGGGAGTGGGATTAATTAGATAGCTCTTTCAAAGAGCCAGCACAGGCATAATGGGCCAAATGGCCTCCTTTTGTGCTGGAAGATTCTATGATTCTTATTGATTGTTTCTTATTGTATCTGAAGTTCTGTTTTATTTGGATCTTATCTGTTTCTGCAATGTTCTTGATGCATAATTTGTTATTGGGGTTTTTCTTTTGCACTACAAGACTGTTTTTCTACAGCAGTCTCACTGATACCGACTATTTCACTTGTAGCAAGCAAATTATCCAGTCTGGGAATTTCTTTGGACATTCCTATGGCAGTCCGTGATTTGGAGGAGGAACAGGAGTTCATGTGGATGGAACAAAGGCACGTACAATTACAACCTCAGGCATTTGGTATCCATCCATCCTTGTCCCAGGAGCCAAATGTTAGACCTCGGCACACTTACTTGATGAAACCGCCATTAGTCATTTGTGCTTGATAGGGAGACTGTCACAGAGTTATGGGCCTCAATTTTAGGGGGCAATTGCGGGTGCATTGGGGGACTCTGAAAATTGTGGAAATCCCATTCGGGTTGGGTAGCCGGCTCCAACCCATCGACTTTCGAGTTTCGCAGGGACCCACCTGTGTGCGCGCAGGTGACCCAAAAACGGAAGTCCCACCGGTTTTGACAGTTAAAGAGCCAAATATACCTCATTGAGGTACTTAAGGCACTTTACCTGTGACGGAGTAAATGATTAGAACGATTTTTAACTTACCTGGGCAACTTGCCCACCACTTCTGATTCACGATGTCCGATGTCTCCCTCTCCGATGTCCCACTCTTCACCCCTCCCCCCCTGATGTCCTCCCGATGTCCCACTCTTCAACCCCCGATGTCCTCCTGATCTTCCCCCGTTCTTCCCCTCTCCCCCCGATCTTCCCCTCTCCCCCCCCGATCTTCCCCTCTCCCCCCGCCCCGATCTTCCCCTCTTCCCCCCCCCACCCCCCCGATCTTCCATTCTCCCCCCCACCCCCGGTCTTCCAGTCCAGTGCCGGATGACGTCTGGCGCTCTCTCTCTTTCTCGCCACCCCCCCTCGCATTGCAGCTCCTGATGGCAGCCAGCCTGCCCATCAGGCTGGCTGCCGGGCGCGAAACTTGGAGAGGACGTTAATCATTAGCAATCAACATGCGATCGTGTCGGAAACATTAAGTTTTGTTCATGCGGGTTTGCCACGAGGACCTTCACCTCCCCCCCTCCCAACCCACCACCATTGCAAAATCAATCCCATGCTGTCTCCTTAAACACGACTCTGGACAAGTTTCACCACAGAACAGCTCTGCCCATGAAGGTGAAGGTGACCATTGCATAACATTTCAAGTCACCACAAAAACATTTGCTATACTGGCCAGTTCTCTGTGTACCAATGTATCCAACAAGTGACAGAAGCTTTGTTTGGCAGAGAAGCACTTTCCTCACCTTCCCCATGGAAAGGAAACAGCAGCATGAGAGGACATAGCATTTATACCACTAGCAGTTTCTCAAAAATGTGCTGATATAGTCATGAATATGCAGGTGGTCTTGGACCATAAGTCCTGAATTATGCAAATGAACGTATGTTACCCTGGGAGTAAGCACCATGCCTTCATTTTGTGACATTCCACCGTGCCATCATTATTTGAAGGGATAGGCAGAATGGACAATTGGCTTCTATGCAACCAAGGACACCCAACTGCAGCCATGGCTATACGCATTCACTTACTGAATTAAACCTTCCAGTTTCTTGAGCACTGGACCTGAAATTGCAACCATAGTATCGTGCCAAATCAAAACTTTTTCCTGTTGTCACTCTTTTAAAAAAAGTTAAAATTGGACTCCATGTAGGATAATAACCATGTATAATAACCATGTGTAGACATTCAATGTTTCGGAGTCAACATCTGCTTCTCTGTGTTCATGGATGAAAATCAATGCCATTCCTGGCTCAGTCCTTCGCCGCTGCTCCTGACTGCTAACTGTTGCTCTGGTGGTGGAACTCCGCTGAATGCTGTGGGCAGCAACTCTCATGATAGCTTTGCGAGATCAGGAAATCGCACCCACAGTATCTAACAGAGTTCCATGTCCCAGAGCAGCAGAGGCACCCCGGGGCGATGCTGAGGGAGGAGGGGAGAATGGTGCCAGTGTGAACTGTAAGTGGGGGAGGAGATAGTCAATGTGAGTTGAAAGGTGGACTAGAGTGCCAGTATGAACTGGGATCAGGGGAAGAGAGTGTGGTCTGAAGGGGAGGCCTTCTGTCACTTGGTGAATGGAAAACTGGAAATGATGACAGAGGAACGTACTGCATTTTCAGCAAAAGCTTCACATGCTTTGCAGCAGTGTTTTCTCATTCATACAGGTTCATGAACCCCCAAATCGTTCTGTTCTTCCACAACAGCCAGCTTTCTCCCATTCAAATTATAATCATTACTTTTATTTATTTTTCAACAAAAATGTACCACCGAGCGTGGCGGCAATGTGGACCACCAGTGGTCGGAGGGTGTAATTGCAGCAATTCAAATTTACCTTGGCAGTTTTCATGAGAAATGTGAACACAGGAATTTCTAATGGGAAAAGTAGATATCAATAAGGACAGAATGTATGCCTTTAAAATTTGGGTTCAATTACATCTGTGCACCCTGGTTCCATTATCTCCCAGCTTCTAACACCCACTTCTCTTGCAGACTACACTGTGCATTCAGCTGCCTAGGCCCTAAGCTTTGGAATTCCCTCCCTAAACCCTTCCACCTCTGTTGGGCCAAATGGCCAGTTTGTGTGCTGTACATTCTATGTAAGGTGCACAAGACATTAAAAGCAGCACCTCAAGTGGATAGTCCATTGCAGGGCAGAGCAGGGGAGTGGGACTAATTGGATAGCTCTTTCAAAGAGTCAGCACAGGCACGATGGGCTGAATGGCCTCCTTCTGTGCTGTATGATTCTATGATTTGCAAACGCTATTAGCCCCTAACCTGCACAGCTCACAGGGGTGACCGAACTTTAGAAGGACAAGACTGTTCAATTCCTTTCACCTGTGGTAGGTTTCGCCATCTGGTGGCTCATCTTAGAACTCATTAAACTCCACATATTTAGGACCAAGACATTTATTTAGCAGCAAGTGGGTTTGGTCAGTAAAAGTAAATTCTGTAACTATCGGGACTGTTTGCATATTGTGACTAATGTACTGACAACAAAACAAATCTTGATAAGTCTGCAGTTAGCACCCAATTTGGACATTTTCAAATCCTTTCTCCTCCCATGGACACACGGTAACCTGTGGTGTGCCCTGGGCTTCATCCTTGGTCCCCTCCTGTTCACCATCCACATACTACCCCTCATTGACGTCATCTACATGTGGTCAGCTTCTACATGTACACTGATGACATTCAATTCTACCTTTCTGCCACCCCACTGACTCCAGTGCTGTTGCTGTACTATTTAATTGCCTAAGCAACATCAAGTCATGGATAAGTTATAACTTCCTACAGCTCAACAACAGCAAATTCTGTTGGGTTTTGCCAGAACTTGTGTGCCTCCAGCATTGGCTCCGTCAACCATCCTGATGCTTGCATAGGCTGAGCCCTGTGGTGGATGGATAAGGTGGATGTTAACCTCAGCCTTCAATCACACCAGAACTTTCCTAGTTATGCCCCTATCTTACTGCCACCAGTGCTAAAACCCTCATTCACACCTTTGACACTTCAAAATTCAACTTCTGAAATGCTCTCCTTTAGCCTTCACAAATTTCAACTAATCCAGATTTCCTCAGCCCAAGTCCCATCACACATAAAACACAGTCTGTTCTTCACCCCCAAACTCACCTGGCTCAGTGGGTAGCACTCTTGCCTCTGGGTCAGAAAGTCATGGGTTCAAGTTCCACTCCAGAAACCTGGGCTGACACTTCAATGCAATACTGAGGGAGTGCTGCACTGTCAGAGGTGCCATCTTTTGGATGAGATGTTAAACCGAGGCCCTGTGAAAGATCCCATAATACTATTTCGAAGAAGAAAAGGGGACTTCTCCCCAGCGTCCTGACCAATATTTATCCCTCAACCAACATTACTATCTGGTCATTACCTCATTGCTGTTTGTGGGACCTTGCTGTGCGCAAATTGGCTGCTGTGTTCCCTACATTACTACATTGACTACACAACAAAAGCGCTTCATTGGCTGTAAAAGGCTTTGGGATGTCTTGAGGTCGTAAAAGGTGCTATATAAATGCAAGTATTTCTTTCAAATCAACTTCAAGATCCTCAATCTTCATTTTGAAATCTTGGCACAGCCTCACCCAGTAATCTTTTCCAGCCATAAATTCCAACCCACACCTTCCAATCCTCTGGTAACTGGTCGTCTCCCTCCTCCTCTACTCCACAATTGGAGCTCAATCTTTCAGATATTCCACCCCTGCCTGTTAGAACTCATATCCACAGCCATTTCACCACCCGGCACAACAAACAAGAAGCAAGAAGCTCACTAAAGATGAATATGAAGGCATTCAAGTCACGGCTGCTGTGCTGCCCACTGCCGCTCCAGCTTTTTGGGCACCCCAGAATGAAAAGCAGCGCAATTTCTGGAGAAGCCTGGAAATTCCCGCCGAGTTCCCCTGTCACATTTTGGAATTTGTTTGACCACTTTTCCACACAATGGATTTGGAAAAGAGTTGCTTTTAAATGATGGTTTTCAAAGCAAAGTGTATTCACGTCATTTAAAAACAAAAGCACTGAGACAAAAGATGGTTAAAATGCCAACAAGCTTTGCACTTTTCCCCCAAAGGACAAAAACAAAAAGCAGTTCATTTGCCTGTCTCAGTACTCTAAAAACGCCTCACTTCTATTGTGTTGGGAAGTCCCATGGTCCTGGCCATTCGGTAGGGATTGTCTGGCATAGTCCTTCTCCTTTGGTTGTTGAACACAGAAATAAAATAGAGATGGAGATACACACTGAAAGTCAGGTTTTTAAACAGAAAGTTGCTCGGACAGGATTTTATCCAGACTGAAGGTTATTATGCAGGAATTTTGTATTATTACATGAAGACAAGTTGTACTGATTGAATTAAGTGAGTACAATCATCACTGTTGCTCTGTATGTTCACTCGCTTTCTGAGAAATAAAGCAGCTTAATGTTTCATTCTGGTGTCATCTGACACAAGCGTAAACAGTCTGCCCACTCAAAGACTGGAGAAGCACACATGAGGGCACATGTGAAAGAAATGATATCCAGTTCATATCTCAAGGGGGCCAAATTGTTACATCCCCTGGAATATGCCATCGTTTAAGTAGATATTATGTAATGAGTCAACTCCGAAATTGTTTTTTAATTCATTCCTAGGATTTGGGCGTCGCTGGCAATGCCAGCATTTATTGCCCATCCCTAATTGCCTTTGAGAAGGTGGTGGTGAGCCGCCTTCTTGAACCGCTGCAGTCCTTGTGGTGAAGGTTCTCCCACAGTGCTGTTAGGTAGGGAATTCCAGGATTTTGACCCAGCGACGATGAAGGAACGGCGATATATTTCCAAGTCGGGATGGTGTGTGACTTGGAGGGGAACGTGCAGGTGGTGTTGTTCTGATGTACCTGCTGCCCTTGTCCTTCAAGTTGGTAGTTGTCGCGGTTTGGGAGGTGCTGTCGAAGAAGCCTTGGCAAGTTGCTGCAGTGCATCCTTGGTACACGCTGCAGCCACAGTGCTCTGGTGGTGGAGGGAGTGATCAAGTGGGCTGCTTTGTCCTGGATGGTGTCGAGCTTCTTGAGTGCTTTTGGAGCTGTACTCATCCAGGCAAGAGGAGAATATTCCGTCACACTCCTGATTTGTGCCTTGTAAATGGTGGAAAGGCTCTGGGGAGTCAGGAAGTGAATCACTCGCCACAGCATATGCAGTCTCTGACCTGCTCTTGTAGCCACAGCATCAATGTGGCTGGTCTAGTTAAGTTTCAGGTCAATGGTGACCCCGAGGATGTTGATGGTGGGGGATTCAGCGATGGTAAAGCCGTTGAATGTCAAGAGGAGATGGTTAGGTTCTCTCTTGTTGGAGATGGTCATTGCCTGGCACTTGTCTGAAGCAAATGTTACTTGCCACTTATGAGCCCAGGCTTGGATGTTGTCCAGGTCTTGCTGCACGTGGGCACGGACTGCTTCATTATCTGAGGGGTTGCGAATGGAACTGAACACTTTGCAATCATCAGCGAACATCCCCATTTCTAACCTTATGATGGAGAAAAGGTCATTGATGAAGCAGCTGAAGATGGTTGGGCCTAGGATACTACCCTGAGTAACTCCTGCAGCAATGTCCTGGGGTCGAGATGATTGGCCTCCAACAACCACTACCATCTTCCTTTGTGCTAGGTATGAGTCCAGCCACTGGAGAGTTTTCCCCCTGATTCCCATTGACTTCAATTTTACCAGGGCTCCTTGGTGCCACATTCGGTCAGATGCTGCCTTGATGTCAAGGGCAGTCACTCTCACCTCGCCCCTGGAATTCAGCTCTTTTGTCCATGTTTGGACCAAAACTGTAATTTGGTCTGGAGCCGAGTGGTCCTGGCAGAACCCAAACTGAGCATCAGTGAGCACGTTATTGGTGAGTAAGTGCCGCTTGATAGCACTGTCGACGACACCTTCCATCACTTTGCTGATGGTTGAGAGTAGACTGATTGGGCTGTAATTGGCCCGGTTGGATTTGTCCTGCTTTTTGTGGACAGGGCATACCTGGGCAATTTTCCAAATTGTCGGGTAGATGCCAGTGTTGTAGCTGTACTGGAATAGCTTGGCTAGAGGCGCATGCTAGTTCGGGAGCACAAGTCTTCAGCACTACAGCCAGTATGTTGTCGGGGTCCATAGCCTTTGCTGTATCCAGTGCACTCAGACGTTTCTTGATATCTCGTGGAGTGAATCGAATTGGCTGAAGACTGACTTCTGTGATGGTGGGGATCTTGGGAGGAGGCCGAGAAAGATGGCTGAAGATGGTTGCAAATGCTTCAGCCTTATCTTTTGCACTCACGTGCTGGGCTCTGCCATCATTGAGGATGGGGATATTCACGAAATGTGACAGAATGAGCCTTTTTTATCCTGGTGCAGACGCAGCGCAAAATCCAAGGCAGGAGCAGACACTGGGAACGGATGAAATTCCAGATGCTTGTGGCACAAGGGAGTGCAATTTTAAGCTCCAGGTTCCCAGCCATGAGCTACAGCAGTGCTTAGCAGTATCTGCTGTGGCTCAGTTGGTGGCATAGTTGGAGTCAGAAGGTTGTGGGTTCAAGTCCCACTCCAGAGACTTGAGCACATAAGTTAGGCTAACACTTCAGTGCAGTACTGAAGAGTGCTGCACTGTCGGAGGTGTTGTCTTTTGGATGTGAGCCCCGTCTGTCCTCTCAGGTGGATGTAGAAGATCCCATGGCATTATTTTGAAGAAGAGCAGAGGAGTTCTCCATGGTGTTCTGGCCAATGTTTATCCTTCAACCAACATAACTAAAAAAAAGATTATCTATTCATTATCACATTGATGTTTGTGGGACCTTGCTGTGTGCAAATTGGCTGCCATGTTTCCTACATTACAATAGTGATACACTTCAAAAGTACTTCACTGGCTGTAAAGCACTTTGGGATGTTCTGAGGTCATGAAAGGCACTGTATAAATGCAAGTATTTCTTTCTTTAAGTTGTTTTTTTTTTGGCCAAGCCAGCCTTGCCCCTGAGTTCAGCCAAGGTGGCTGTGCCCCCAGGTTCCCAGCTGTGGTCCAGGGTCAGTTTTTTAAAAAATGGTCTTTCGCCAAGCCAGGCTTGTCCCCAGATTCTCAGTGGCAACAATGTTTTACAGTGCATTTACACTCCACAAGTTTAGTGTTAACAGTTTGCAATACAGTTGTTTTATTTGAAAATTAACACTTTTTGGGGATTGGGCAACAAAGTCAGTTAAAACATTGTCTTTTCTTCTCCGGATCTTAGATTTGAACCCAAAGGAAAGAAATAATTTGCATATTTGTAGCACCTGTCGTGACCTCAGGATGTCCAAAGCGCTTCATAGCCAATGATATATTTCCGAAGCCAAGTCATTGTTGTAATATAGGGAAATCTATGAGATGAAAAGTCTCCTCTCTCTGCCAGACATAGACGTTCTATGCAAAATGTGGCCCTATGTGTCACTGAAATGTTGAAATGTGTTCAGTGATAGATTCGGATTGTGAATCCAAAGCAGCTGCCCATAATTTGCCTCAAATTTGGGCTAGATTTGACAGTTAGTAAGGAAAGTGGAGCTGTTACACTGATAAAACAAGTCGGTCATTTTCTGAAGTTTAGGGTTAAGTCACATTGTTTGTACCAAGGAAATAAAGAGCTTGGTTCCATAAATCCGCAGGTCATGATCCTGGTGATTACGTTGGGATTGCGCCTGCCTGCTGGTGTCCACCAGCACTGGAATCTGTAGGGTCAGTTGCTAATTTGCAATGGGCATACAGGCACCTGTGTCACTGTGGGCACATCTCCAGCACGTGCATGCCCCACGCAGCTGGAAGATCCGGTGCTTGCCTTTGGTCGGAGGCTGCCCAGACCTTACCCCCAGAACCCAGCCATATCCCCTTTGGCCCCATGTTTAAGGGGCTGATAAAGAGTTGTTTTTGAATATTCTATTATTTGGGAGCCCAGACCATTTGCCAGACCTGGACTGCCCCCTCACCCCACAGTGGGACCCACACAACCATGTGAAAGATGTTACACCTTATCTCACTGAGCGTACTGGCCTCCATTTCCCCAACTCATGCTGGATCCCGAATGAGTTGGGGAAATGGGAACTCGCAGCCTAGCAAGCCTCTTCTCCCCCTCCCCCCTTAACCCCCACAATGACATTTGCTTTGTAAGGGGTGGGCGGGGGTTCAGCTCCCCACATGGTCTAGAAATGACAGACACCCAGCGCAAGTGGGTCCATTTTTTTTTGGTGGGTTCCACCTGTCTCTCACCAGAGTTACATAGGGAGTCTTGTGGAACTCCTGAGGAAATTTATGTATACAGTATATGTTTTTTTAATTAATATTTAAAAAAAATTTTGTTTGTGCTTTCAATCATTTGGTGGAAACTTGAAGAATTTATTACCTGGTTGAAATCATCGTCAAACCTTCTTGCCTGAGAACCAAACCCCTTCTTCTCAGGGTTTTCATACAACACAGTTTGATACTTGGTAGGGATTGTAGGGGTTGCCTTCGATGGTTGCCATTCTACATTGCCACAAGAAGAGAATTACAATGATATTAGATATGGAGATTAAAAAATCCATCTCACTCATTAACTAGCAAAATATACCCTGCCAAGAAATAAATATTTACTATTACATATATTGTATGTTGCTGGGGCAGGTGCCTCAGATCTGCATTATTCATTGATTGATGGAGGTGCTGCACAATTATAGCAATAGCTTCGAGCTGCATTAACAGTTATCATGGTGTATTTTTTTTTATTTGATCATGGGATGTGGGCATCGCTGGCAAGGCCAGCATTTATTGCCCATCCTTAATTGCCTTTGAGAAGGTGGTGGTGAGCTGCCGCCTTGAACTGCTGCAGTCCGTGTGGTGAAGGTTCTCCCACTGTGCTGTTAGGTAGGGAGTTCCAGGATTTTGACCCAGCGACAATGAAGGAACGGCGATATATTTCCAAGTCAGGATGGTGTGTGACTTGGAGGGGAACGTGAAGGTGGTGTTGTTCCCACGTGCCTGCTGCCCTTGTCCTTCTAGGTGGTAGAGGTCGCGGGTTTGGGAGGTGCTGTCGAAGAAGCCTTGGAGAGTTGCTGCAGTGCATCCTGTGGATGGTACACACTGCAGCCACGGTGCGCCAGTGGTGAAGGGAGTGAATGTTTAGAGTGGTAGATGGAGTGCCAGTCAAGTGGGCTGCTTTGTCCTGGATGGTGTCGAGCTTCTTGAGTATTGTTGGAGCTGCACTCACCCAGGCAAGTGGAGAGTGTTTCATCACACTCCTGACTTGTGCCTTGTAGATGGTGGAAAGGCTTTGGGGAATCAGGTGGTGAGTCACTCGCTGTAGAATACCCAGCCTCTGACCTGCTCTTGTAGCCACAGTATTTATGAGGCTGGTCCATTATGTTTCTGGATAATGGTGACCCCCAGGATGTTGATGGTGGGGGATTCAGCGATGGCAATGCCGTTGAATGTCAAGGGGAGGTGGTTAGGCTCTCGCTTGCTGGAGATGGTCATTGCCTGGCACTTGTCTGGCATGAATGTAACTTGCCACTTATCAGCCCAAGCCTGGATGTTGTCCAGGTCTTGCTACATGTGGGCACGGACTGCTTCAATATCTGAGGGGTTGCGAATGGAACTGAACGCTGTGCAATCATCAGCGAACATTCCCATTTCTGACCTTATGATGGAGGGAAGGTCATTGATGAAGCAGCTGAAGATGGTTGGGCCCAGGACATTGTCCTGAGAAACTCCTGCAGCAATGTCCTGGGGCTGAGATGATTGGCCTCCAACAACTACGACCATCTTCCTTTGTGCTAGGTATGACTTCAGCCACTGGAGAGTTTTCCCCCTGATTCCCATTGACTTCAATTTTACTAGGGCTCCTTGATGCCACATTCGGTCAGATGCTGCCTTGATGTCAAGGGCAGTCACTCTCACTTCACCTCTGGAATTCAGCTCTTTTGTCCATGTTTGGACCAAGGCTGTAATGAGGTCTGGAGCCGAGTGGTCCTGGCCGAACCCAAACTGAGCATCAGTGAGCAGGTTATTGGTGAGTAAGTGCCACTTGATAGCACTGTCGATGACACCGTCCATCACTTTGCTGATGATTGAGAGTAGACTGATGGGGTGGTAATTGGCCGGATTGGATTTGTCCTGCTTTTTGTGGACAGGACATACCTGGGCAATTTTCCACATTGTCGGGTAGATGCCAGTGTTGTAGCTGTACTGGAACAGCTTGGCTAGAGGCATGGCTAGTTCTGGAGTACAAGACTTCAGCACTAGGGGCTCATAGCCTTTGCTGTATCCAGTGCACTCAGCCATTTCTTGATATCACGTGGAGTGCATCGAATTGGCTGAAAACTAGCTTCTGTGATGGTGGGGATATCGGGAGGAGGCTGAGATGGATCATCCACTCGGCACTTCTGGCTGAAGATGGTTGCAAATGCTTCAGCTTTGTCTTTTGGACTCACGTGCTGGGTTCTGCCATCATTGAAGATGGGGATGTTCACAGAGTCTCCTCCTCCCGTTATTGTTTAATTGTCCACCACCATCCATGACTGGATGTAGCAGGACAGCAGAGCTTTGATCTAATCCGTTGGTTGTGGAATCGCTTAGCCCTGTCTATAGCATGTTGCTTCCGCTGTTTAGCATGCATGTCATCCTGAGTTGTAGCTTCACCAGATTGGCACCTCATTTTTAGGTACGCCTCGTGCTGCTCCTGGCATGCTCTTCTACACTCCTCATTGAACCAGGGTTGATCCCCTGGCTTGTTGGTAATGGTAGAGTAAGGAATATGCTGGGCCATGAGATTACAGATTGTGCTGGAATACAATTCTGTACCCCTTGGACGCCCTGTTTTGAGCTGCTAGATCTGTTCTGAATCTATCCCATTTAGCACTGCGGTAGTGCCACACGACACGTTGGATGGTGTCCTCAGTGTGAAGATGGGACTTTGTCTCCACAAGGACCGTGCGGTGGTCACTCCTACCAATACTGTCATGGACAGATGCATCTGCGACAGGTAGATCGGTGAGGACGAGGTCAAGTAGGTTTCTCCCTCGTGTTGGTTCACTCACCACCTGCCGCAGGCCCAGTTTGGCAGCTAAGTAGTTCAGGACTCGGCCAGCTCGGTCAGATGTGGTGCTACCGAGCCACTCTTGGTGATGGACATTTGCACGTCATCATCCATTAACAGCAAGCCCAGACTCAAAGGTGGTGACTGTAGTTGAAAATCTGCCTCCACTATTTAAACATTAATGAAATTTTCATTAACAGTTCAAACAATTTGAATCCAGTGCTATCTGATCTGCCTCACTAAAGTTTTTGTGTCAGAATGCTCTTAAAATGTGGAAACAAATCCAGTTTATATCTTCAGTGATTGATATCTCAAACACCCAATTTGAACACCCAGTGTGTCAAAACAAATTAATTTACAGTAGTTTTTAAAAAATCATTTTATTGACCTGACCATCCAATAACGTTATGAAATTAGAGTTTGGATTTTCCTGCATAATCCTGCCCAAAAACAAATAGGATGGCAGTGGAAACTGAGGAAAAATGGAGCGGTGAGGTCTATCACCACCTCATCACCCCAACATCGATTTCTTTCCCCCATTAAAGATTTAGTGAAAATGAGGAGGAAATTATTTGTTGTGGTTTAACCTGAAAAAGTGAAGATTAAATTTTGAAACAAAACTCTCCAGCGAATACATTAAAACAAATGAGCAGCTTATGACAAATTAACCAATTGTCACCTGCGAATTTCCAGCAAGAGGTTCAATCAATGGATTAATGGAGGCAGAGATCACTAAGCACAAGCAAGCAGAATAAACAGAAAATATGCTTATGGCCAATATCATGAATGATTTAGTTACCTTTACCGAGTTTTCCTGAAGGTACCTTACGAATCCATTTATACTCAGGCCTGCAAATCTGTTCGTCCTCGGGCTCCAGGGATTGAATATAATCTAACATAATGTAACTGAGGGTAGTGACAGTGCTCCAGTCTCAGGCTGTGGGGATCTAATCAGACACAAGCAATAATAGAGGAATTGGTTAATCTAGTCACCTTGGTCAACTAGTTGCTTTAAGCTGTTAATGTTTCTCAGAACCAATAATCTTCTGGTGACTTCCCAATTTTAGCCACCAAACAAAGGTGATATGTCTCTCCAAGGGACAGAAGGAAAATTGGAGGTCACCTTAGGGATTCCTGTGTACTCCTTCCAACATCCAGTAAAACAGCATTGGCAGTGGCTTAGGAGCAGGTCTGTAACCTGAGGTCTGAATCGAGGGGGGGGTCGGTGGTACAGAAAGTCTTCAAGAAGGGAAAAAAATAAAAATATAACTTTTCCACAAAATTTACCTGCACAGATGAGGAGTGGCTGATCAGTGCTCCCAAGTGGCCATTTGGGATTCATAGAGTAAGAGGATATAGTTTTGTTCCCAACCCACCCAGTCCAGGGGAACCACTCAGGTCCTATTCTGCAGGGAGGGGAAATTGGAAGGCAAGTCCCCTGATCCATTCCTGTGCACCTCCTATTGACCAGTTACAGAACTGCCTGGGCAGAACTGTGGCAGGAACTTGTCTAACAAGCCAAAACAGATTAGAAATAGCAAAAATAGAAAATAACCCAACACGAAAAGACTTTAATTATAAATACTGCAGCAGCTTTTGGAACTATAAAGATCCATTCAAAAAATAAAAAATCAAGAAATAATAGCCTAATTTTCCTCCTCACCCCCCCCCCCCCACCCTTGCCCTAGCTTAAATTGCATGGTATGTTTTTTTCAAGTGCCTGACTTGATATCAACTGAACCCAGCCATATCTCCAGGTGCAGCTCATTTAAATGGCCTGCCAGAGCACCAGACAAGGCCTGGGAATCAGTGATGTGCAGGTTGGAAGCTGGCCACGGTTGCAAGTCTTAAAACCTACATTTGTGGTGAAATTTAGGTCTGTTGGCTACTGACAGGAACAGCAACCACATGGCCTCCACCCCTACTGTGCAGCCCTGATGGACCCAACATTCGATGTGGGAGGAAGTTTCTGGCAGCCCCTTTACAGATTCTCCAATCTGATGGGGTAATCCCGCAACCTTTATAGCTTGGTGGCTTTTGGAGGAGACATATGCCCAGTAGAAGCCACAAAAAAAGATGAAGGAGTGTTATGACAGCACTCTAGGGGTACCAACCCTCCCAACTCTAAAGGTTAATCTCCTGGACACTGCTGCGAGCAACCCAGGAGAAAAATCAAAGGGGCATTCAAAAAAGTGTGTGTTTTTTCATTTTTTTTGAACACTTTCGAATTGGCAACCTTACATCACTCCCACCTGTTTCAGGCTTTCAGCATGATTCAAACTGGAGCAGTTAAATTTCATTCAACAAACAACTGGGAGGCCTGAAACATGCTGAATATGCACAGGAATTGTGCATCAAGCGTAAATGTAGCAGAGACCTTGCACTATGGGTCTCCACCCATTTTTTTCTCTCCCTGATGCCCCAGAAACTGCCGCTCATGAGGTGTTCGGTAGAAGAAAATTGTCCCCAATATCTCAAGGTACCTCTAAAAATAGTGCACAGCGTGCTGACCTATGTTGAATATAATTTTCATTTCTGTAAATCTTTTCCACATTGTTTTGAATCCACGAAGCTGAGGATAAATGGTGAAAGGAGACATCATCCATCCCTGGAAGGAGCAAGAAAAGCTCAAAGGCTAAAACAATCCTGGCCTCTCGTTATTACTTCTTTCTTTCTTCTTGTTAACCTGTTTATTTTCTCCCAGTTTTCCTTCTTTGAGTCTCTCTGTACCATCCACCATCTTCTGCAACCCGAAAGTGATGGAAGCGGTGAAAAACTGCTCCCAGTCTCTGCTAGTGTAGTTCTACAGCCACTGACTGAAGGTGTGTGATAGCAGCCCAGCTTAACTCTCCCTCCATGTTGTGTCACTCAGTGGAGATGCTGTGCTGCACAATGGCACTACTGAAACCAAGAATCACTATGTAGAAAATTCTGGGCCCAAACATGTTTCATTTATCATTTTTTGAAGAATGTTCTAGAAGGACCTGAATTGCAGCCTTCTAACCGGGTCACACCCAAAGATTAAAATGACAGATTAGTAATATAACTTAATCATTTTATTTCATAAGCTGATAAATTGCAGAAAATGAGGATTGTCAGTGGTGAGTATTGTATCATAGAGAAGATTTTTTTAAAATTGTTGGCAGAAAATTATAGTGTAAATTTCTTAATGAGTATAATTGTCAATGGTTCCACTGTAACTTCCCCATAACAAAATAGTAGATTAAGATGGTTCATTCATTCCGACAGAAAATAAGGAATACACAATTGTCTGTGGTCCGTGGAAACCATATGCAAACTATCAGACATTACGATATTCTTTTAGAACTTTTTGTGTTCAAAAATCTAACATTACTATTTTTAAAATGACTGTTTTTTTTTTAGTTATGAACTCTATAAGCCACATTGGTAGCCCTACAGCTATAAGATTTTGAACACGTTGAAGTAAAATGGTATCATAATATCAATGACATGATAGTCTATTCAGACAATTGGGAATGTGATAATTTATGTGCAGAATATGCTGCTTCTGCAACAGCAGAAAATGCTGATGATTTTTTAAAAACTGATAATTGGAAAAACTGCAAATAGTTACATTTGGCTCAATAAAAATCATGCCGCATTATATGCACTTAATTCTATTATTTTTGTTCCGGCAGCCACTGGGAGTTGAAGTACCACTAGAGGGAGCAAGATACCCGGACCTGAAGTGCGTAGTCATAGCTTGCAAATGGAGGTCTGCTAAGATTTGCTAATCACGGGTTTACAAGTAACAGGAAGCTACTGTGCACATTCGGTGCCTTTTCCAGCAATAAACCCAACACTGCAGAAACCTTGAAGTGAGGAGTTTCTAGTCTCAGATCAATGGAATCAAGATGGCAGACAATTAGGAGTCAAAGAACCTATGACAGGAGCAGCATTTATATTTGACAAATTACAAGTTTGATGACTTGGGTGAAGGACTGTGTGTCAGTAAAGGACTAGGACTTTGATCAGGTCAAAATAAAGAAGAGGAGGAGGTCCACAAGTCAGAAAATAAAAATAACTAGACTAACTGAAAGGGAGTCAGTTAGTCAACAATTGATGTCATTGGGAAAGCCAGGAGAGGAACAGGAGAGGCCTGAGGCTTAAGGCCTAGGTGAGTATTGTTATATTGTATGGGGGGAGAACTGAATAGAATAAAAGAAATTAGTGTGTGAAAATCTACAGCTGGAATTTAAAAATAATCATTATTTGCAACTTGGAAAATGGTAAACAAGGCAGAACAGTCACAGAAATGAAATAGGAATTTTGTAAAGGAAAATATTAAAAAGATTGTTTAAACCTGAACAAGTAATGAAAGCCATAACAACTGAAATTAAACAGTAAGTGAGGGAAATACTATGAAAATGAAATTTGCTTTATTAAAACAAATAAAAGTGAAACGTGCTCGGCTTTAAAAAGGCACATACTCATTTTTTTTTTTGAAATGATTTTTAGCCTTAGCAAGAACTTTATTTTTAGTCATGATGTGGAGATGCCGGTGATGGACTGGGGTTGACAATTGTAAACAATTTTACAACACCAAGTTATAGTCCAGCAATTTTATTTTAAATTCACAAGCTTTCGGAGGCTTCCTCCTTCCTCAGGTAAATGTTCATTTTTAGTGAATGGTCTGGTACCATTTTGTTGGAAAAGGGATGCTGATTTTGACTCAGGTAGAATTTCACGGCACAGGATCTCCAACCTTGGATCAGAGAACAGGAATGGGGGAGAAATTGGATAGCCCCGGCCTATCATCGTGAACTGGGCACAGGGAATGATTCCTGCAGCAGAACAGGTAGGCGTTAGGCCCAATCGAAATTGGACCTTGGGCCTCATTTTAAATTAGACCAGCAAGCTGCAGACTCCTGCTGCGCATCCCCAAGCAGCTTGCCGGTGGAGCGGACATCAATTTTGACAGCAGCCCTCAGGTAGATCTTGGGGGGTGGGGGAAGCGATCGGGAGGGGGCCAAGCACAGGCCACCAACGATGTTCGGGAATAACGTGAAGCCAGGAGGAGCACTCATTCACATTCAGGTTTCTTTTTTACAAAACGTATCCTTTTGTTCGCGGCCTCCAGAGATGCCAGCTGCGCTCAGGGCAGCCCAATTTAGGGAAGGAGTCCTCAAACAAGCGTTAGGCCCCCTGTTTACATATTGAAAGGGCCTGATGTCTGGATGCCTCTGCTATTGCCTTTGCCAATATACTGGGTGGTACGCTTTTGGTGCGGAATGTGCATGTGATGCCGCTCACCGTGTTGGACGCTTAGATTATCTGGTCATTATCACATTGCTGTTTGTGAGACCTTGCTGTGTGCAAGTTGGCTGCTGCTTTTCCCTGCATCACAACAGAGACAACAATTCAAAAGTTCTTAATGAGCTGTAAAGTGCTTTGGGATTTCCTGAGGTCGTGAAAGGTGCTATCTCGATGCAAGTTCATTCTTCTTTAGATGCCTGTTTTATGCCTGTAAAACCAGCGTGGCGCCAAAGAATTTCTAGAATTTCATACTTTCCTGGAAGGTTATTACAATTATTACTGTGACCTAGGAAAACTATGCAACATCAGTGCCCTAAATAAATTTTAAAAATGAATTAAAATAAACTATATGTAGCTTCACCCTCTTTTTTCTTTAAGGAAAGAAAATTAATTTTCTTTTCCAGCTCTTTTGGTCTCCTCATACCACACAAGATCCAACAGGAGAGCTGCTCTGAAATTGGTTACTTACAGATGCATAAGAGTGACTGGATGGGACTAACCCTCTGGTTTTTCCTCTTTCCCCCTGTAGGAAAACACTTGACCTCACTGGAAGCTTCCCTCCTGCAGCATGGCTGAAATTAGTGGGCCAGATTTTGCTGTCAAAATAACAGTGTGGCTAATGGCGCTCACCGTTATCTATTCGTAAATGCTACAGCAACTTCAGGTGAGGGGCAGATGCCCGGTTAAACTCAATTATCCAAAAGTTGCTGTCCGAGTTGTGTCGCGAAAATGGCATCTTGCTGTCTGCCTCACCACTGAAATGCATTGAATGGCGTGAAGTTGCTGTATTTGCCACAGAGAGCTAAATCCATTACAATCTAAGTACCCTGTTAATGACACTAAGTATTAATTATTGCCAATCGACCTCTCTGGAACTGAAAATTGACTATTACAATTTTTTAAAATTTTATTTGTTCATGGGATGTGGGCGTCGCTGGCAAGGCCAGCATTTATTGCCCATCCCTAATTGCCCTTGAGAAGGTGGTGGTGAGCCACTTTCTTGAACTGCTGCAGTCCGTGTGGTGAAGATTCTCCCACAGTACTGTTAGGTAGGGAGTTCCAGGATTTTGACCCAGCGACGATGAAGGAACGGCGATATATTTCCAAGTCAGGATGGTGTGTGACTTGGAGGGAAATGTGCAGATGGTGTTGTTCCCATGTGCCTGCTGCCCTCGTCCATCTAGGTGCTAGAGGTCGCAGGTTTGGGAGGTGCTGTCGAAGAAGCCTTGGCGAGTTGCTGCAGTGCATCCTGTAGATGGTACACACTGTAGCCACGGTGCACCGGTGGTGAAGGGAGTGAATGTTTAGGGTGGTGGATGGGGTACCAATCAAGCGGGCTGCTTTGTCCTGGATGGTGTCGAGCTTCTTGAGCGTTGTTGCCTGCACTCATCCAGGCAAGTGGAGAGTATTCCATCACACTCCTGACGCGTGCCTTTTGGATGGTGGAAAGCCTTTTGGGAGTGAGATGGTGAGTTACTCGCTAGAGAATACCCAGCCTCTGACCTGCTTTTGTAGCCACAGTATTTATATCGCTGGTCCAGTTAAGTTTCTGGTCAATGGTGACCCCCAGGATGTTGATGGTGTTGGATTCAGCGATGGTAGTGCCGTTGAATGTCAGGGGGAGGTGGTTAGACTCTCTCTTGTTGGAGATGGTCATTGCTGGCACTTGTCTGGTGCAAATGTTACTTGCCACTTATCAGCCCAAGCCTGGATGTTGACCAGGTTCATGCTGCATGTGGGCACGGACTGCTTCATTATCTGAGGAGTTGCGAATGGAACTGAACACTGTGCAATCATCAGCAAACATCCCCATTTCTGACTTTATGATGGAGAAAAGGTCATTGATGAAGCAGCTGAAGATGGCTGGGCCTAGGATACTGCCCTGAGAAACTCCTGCAACAATGTCCTGGGGCTGAGATGATTGGCCTCCCAACCCTTTGTGCTAGACGTGACTCCAGCCACTAGGGAGTTTTCCCCCGATTCCCATTGACTTCAATTTTACGAGGGCTCCTTGGTGCCACATTCGGTCAGATGCTGCCTTGATGTCAAGGGCAGTCACTCTCAACTCACCTCTGGAATTCAGCTCTTCTGTCCATGTTCGGACCAAGACTGTAATGAGGGCCGAGTGGTCCTCGCGGAACCCAAACTGAGCAACAGTGAGCAGGTTATTGGTGAGTAAGTGCCACTTGATCGCACTGCTGACGACACCTTCCATCACTTTGCTGATGATTGAGAGTAGACTGATGGGGCAGTAATTGGCCCGGTTGGATTTGTCCTGCTTTTTGTGGACAGGACATACCTGGGCAATTTTCCACATTGTCGGGTAGAATTCAGTGTTGTAGCTGTACTGGAACAGCTTGGCTAGAGGTGCGGCTAGTTCTGGAGCACAATTCTTCAGTACTACAGCCGGGATGTTGTCGGGGCCGATAGCCTTTGCTGTATCCAGTGCACTCAGCCATTTCTTGATATCATGTGGAGTGTATCGAATTGGCTGAAGACTGGTTTCTGTGATGGTGGGTATATTGGGAGGAGGCCGAGATGGATCATCCACTCGGCATTTCTGGCTGAAGATGGTTGCAAACGCTTCAGCCTTGTCTTTTGCACTCACGTGCTGGACTCCACCATCGTTGAGGATGGGGATGTTCTTGGAGCCTCTTCCTCCTGTTAGTTGTTTAATTGTTCACCACCATTCATGACTGGATGTGGCAGGACAGCAGAGCTTTGATCTCATCCATTGGTTGTGGAATCGCTTAGCTCTGTCTATAGCATGTTGCTTCCGCTGTTGTGAAGTCTCATTCCTCCAGGTTGTATGGAGATTTTCAAAATGTAAAGTTTTACATTTTAATTTTTTTTTGCTTTTCCTTTCTGTCTCTTTTTTTCTCTCTCTCTCTTAATCCAATCTTTCTTTCCCACTCTTTATTTCTCTTTATGTAGCTGGTTTGACATTGAATTCACCCACTTTAACTTCAGTCCTTGCGCTGTTAGTTTCACAATCTTTCAATCTGATTGGTTAAGGAGATGCACAGTTGCTTGCCCTGTTCACTCAGGTCCCAGATGCCCTGTTTCCCTCGCTGTGACCTTATCAGCTCGCACTTTCAGCAACTTGCCACGCAAAAAATTTAAAATCCCAAACATGCAAGGGCAAGTCTTACTAACGTCAGACGCCGTTGCATGGCCTACCGCAGCAAATTATGCCCATTATTTCAGTGCATCGGGGGTAGCTGCTGAGCCTGCAACTTATTCCTCCCTGACGCGGCACATGAGGTCTCCTAAAAACGGTGCCACCTTGCTGACACTCCCACCTTCTGGTATCGATAAACGTAATTGTTGTAAAAATATTTTCAAAATGTCTTTATACGACACATATTAGGAGGTATGTAATATGCTAAATGTTAGATTTCTAACTGTATGTATTTTGGTAAAGCAAATTGATACCCTGCTTTACCAAAAGCAAGATTCAAGCTGCAGTATCTCAGCTTGGACTGATTTTAGCAGAATGAAAAGCATGAAATAAAAGTCAGCATGAACGGTATGAAGTGTAAGGTTCCAACCTTGCAGCAGTACAAAGGGCAGAACTGGAAGGTTTTGTTAGGTGTTTCATAAATACTTGGATCAATGAAAGATGTCACTTTAGCCACTGCAACCTCTAGAGACTGGCAACAAAACATTATTGTGTCATTGAACAGTCCTTGAGTGAGGGTCAATAGTGCAGACTATAGATGTTGGATGGTAGATAGAGTGAGGAATAATGATGATAACACGCCTGAACAGTAAGTGGATGAAATGCACCGTTAGACTTGCAGCAAACGTGCACTTGAGCAAATTTCAGTTTTTTTCAGTTAAGATCAGCTGTTTTAATTATTAGGTGCTGTATTATAATATTGTTATTGTTTATAAACACATACTACTTCAAAGGTTGTAACTAAGCTTGCGCTGGGACAAGATAAAGAATTAATACAAGAAAGTGAGCTCTTTACAAAAATACACTTTAGCTTTAGGGATTAAATAGATGGTGAATGCGAGAGACAGATTAGAGGTGATAAAGATAGGGTAGCCAGAACTTCTCTGTACCTGTGCTATTTTGATATGAATTGGACCATTATCTAAAAGAAAATTATACAAGATTTCCAGATGCATTGATATGTGATAAATTACAGGCAGCTCCAAACAAGTTACTCATACTTTTTTTTTCGGTTATCTCAACCAGATCAAAATGTGTTACTGTGTGATGCAAACACATGGGCCTAGACATTGGATTTGGCACGAGCCAATTTCTAGGCCATGTTATCTAGGATTGGTTTCACTATTAACCTTGAAGAAAGAAACCAGGAGTGACATGATGATGAGTTTTATAATATTTCACCAACTCATACATTCTGTACAAAGGCTTTATCCTGTCCAGCCATGTAATAAGTATCTCCAAAATTAGGTTGACCCGGATAACTCAGCAGTGATTAAGACATCAGTAAATTATGGTCAGCCACTTCAGTAGAGATATGTATTCTGTCAAATTGCTATTGATGACATATTTGATTTTATAGCCTTTATAATGTGTTTTCAAATGGGGGAGATTATACCTAATAAATTGTTGTAGCCCAAAAAATCAATTAAAGGTGTTTTTTTTTCTGTCAGCTTGTCATTGTGATAATATATCACTAGAGATGAGAACTTAAATATTCCAGCCCTTGGACAGCCGAAAATCACCAAGATTTCCGAACGTGGGCGGAAGCTGACTCAGGGTCGCACACCACTGTCTTCATCCGTGCATCCTTCTGCCAACTCTTCCACCTCCACCCCCTTAACAGGAGAGCAGATTCAATGTTCAACATGTCCAATTAATGCAGAGTAACAATCAACAGAGTGAATAGATTGTTGAACTATTTATAACCAAAACAGGAGAACATAAGTCAGAAGAAGTCATCATCAAACTGTACAGTTCTCTGGTCAGACCTTGAGTACTACATCTTAGTCTGGTCACCAAGAAACAAGGGAGACACTCAAGCACTGGGGCAATGCAAAGAAGAGCCACAAGACTGTTTCTTCGATGTATTCGACAAAATCAAATGTCATAACCAGCAATTTGACAATACATATGGTTCTAAGTTTTGAGGAAAGATTGGATAGACTTGGGCTATTCAACCTTGAAACAAGGCATCAGATAGATAATCTTAGCAAGATATATAGATAATATGAAAAAGGTTAATCTGGAATATTATTTTAAATTAAACTCTGGCAGTAGGACAGGAGACACAGGTTCAAACTAAAAAAAAAGGTGACATTACGACTGATGTCAGGAGGTTCAGACCAGTTGGGCCAATTGGCTTGTTTCTGTGCTGTAAATGATATATAATTTTATGCAGAGAATGATCAAGAGGCATAGTTAGAGAGTTATAGGCAGAGTGGTAGAGTCAAAATCAATGCAATCGTTTAAGAAACAACTGGATGCAGCAAGGGGAGGTGTAGGGTTGTATTGGATGGGTGAATTAAGGTGGGCTGAATGGCCATCATTATGCATTAGTATTTTCTGATCTTAAGGAGTCAATGCCTTCAGAAAAGGGGAGGAAATTGGCAATAAGTAAAAAGCATAAAAATTTGATTTTATTTGTATTACTTTTTAGAAGTGTTGTAATTTTTTTTAGATTAAAAATGCAGCGATGTATCCCCACTGAATTATTTATGCTTTTCCGGGGCAAGTTTTTGCCAAAAAAAGTGTTATTTTTGTAAAAGTCGATTTTATAACATCCTGTTCGCTTGAACACCTGTGACTCCTAAAATTAAAAATGTTGGTAGTTAGGGAACTATAATAATTCACTTCATTTTCTCGAACCCAACGTTATAATTCCATTCCTGAAAGTTCCTCTTACCTGTTACTTCTTCCCCCCCCAACCGATCTTTTTGCTCCTTTATTCTGGCTGCGCTTTATTTGGCGGTAACGTCGAGTTGTTTATTTTGGTCCCTAAGGCAACGGCGCAGTCAGCCGGGCTCAGAACCTATTCAATGGGACAACCGCTGTCGACTACGTGCAATGTCGTCGTGTCGCCACCAATTAACGAGCTTCTGTAAACAGGGGGCAAGATTCTGTGCTGTGGGGATAAAGCTGCCAAATGTTGAGTAGTGTGTAGGCAAAGTAGTTCTTTATAGTTTTATTTATGTCTAAATAGAATAAAATAAATATCTATTTACATTGCTGTCAACTAAAATGTGTCAGCTGGGCATAGTTGGTTGTACTGTTGTAAGTTTGATATTTGAGTATTTTAGTTTCACTGGGGGGCTTAAGCGTAAGGGTAGGGTTGTACTAACGGTGTGTCAAAAATGTGAATTTTGACTCTTTACGTTTTTAATACATGGTTTATCTATGTAATTCTATTAGAAAATTAAATGCATTGCCACATGTGGCATTAAAACCCAACCCCAAAGACGATTAAACACTTGAACAAGAAAAAAATTAAAAGCTGCACGGAGAAGTGGGAAAATGGAATGAGCAATTAGCTCTGCTGTGGAGGGACTAACCCCAAAAGAACAGCAGGTCATATAACTACTTCTGTGCTGAAATCTCTGTGATTCTGATTGCTATTTCATATTGGTTGAACTGAAACAATTATCAATGGTACAGGGAAGATTGGGAAAATGAGATGAGCAGTTCGCTCTGCTGTAGAGCTGGTAATCCCAAAAGCACAGTAGGCCATATGGCTGCTTCTGTGCAGAAATTTCTATGATTCTGATTGCTATTTCAGTATAGTTGAACTGGAACAATTATGAATGGAACAAATACAATTATGCAAAATTTGTTACTTAACAAATTTCTTACAATTCTATTTCCTACAACCCTCCGAGATCTCTGCGCTCCTTCAATTCTTGCCTCTTGCGCATCCCCGATTTTAATCGCTCCACCATTGTCAGCCGTGCCTTCAGCTGCCTAGACCCTAAGCTCTGGAATTCCCTCCCTGAACCTCTGCCTCTCCTCCTTTTAAGAAGCTCCTTGAAGCCTACCTCTTTGACCAAGCATTTGGTCACTTGTCCTAATATCTCCTTATGTGGCTCGGTGTCAGATTTTGTTTGCTAACGCTCCTGTGATGCGCTTTGGAATGTTTTACTATTTTAAAGGTGCTATATAAATGCAAGTAGTTGTTGTTTTGGTTGCTTCATCAAATCTGAATCATCAGGGGAATACTGAGCAGCAATAGTGTTCTTAGCCAGAGTTAGGCCAAAATTGGGGCAAACTCAATACACGAGATGCCTTTTGTACACGTCTGATCCCTTCTGACTTTAGATGTATTTACACTTATAGTGTGAATCCAATGTTAGAGCCTGATTTGACTCTAGAGTGAAGCAGAATGAGACGTCACTTCAGAGGCAGATCGTCCCAAATTCCAGGTGTAGGCTTCACTTATACTGTAGTTTTGGTGCAAAGTGAAACTGCTTTGCGCCCCATGCTATACTTCTACTGTAAATGTAGTCTTAGTGCACTGTGCCACTTTTGCAATGATGCGCACCTACAAACGCTTCGCGTGGACCCAAAAGTGGCAGTATAATTGCTCCCTTAAATTTAAAAATTATTTCCATTGACAGTGTGACTACATCTTTAAATGTACTTTATTATAATCCTGTACAATATCATCATGAAACATATCCCCTCATTCAGTAATTGTTTATTTTCCAGGAAACAAAAATAATAAATTAATTTAATTTTAAGAGCATCTCAATCTCAATTCACTTTGAGAATACTGAAAAGAGGTGTTTAAAATTATGAAGGGGTTTCTTTAGTGGAAGTGGAGAATCTCATTCCACTTGTGGGTGAGTCCAGAACAAAATAAATATTAGTTAGCCACTAACTGATCAAATAAAGAATTTGGGAGGAATTTATTTAGAGTAGAGAATGTGGAACTCACTGCCACATTGAGTGGTTGAAGCAGATAGTACTGAGGCTTGACTCATATATGAAGGGGATACAAGAGCAGCGTGGGACCAGGTACTTCGAGTGGAAGGAGGTTTGTGTGGAGTGAAAACACCAGCTGGGCCAAATGGCCTGTTTCTGTGCTGCAGATTGTGTGTAAAGGGAGACAATTTGCGATGCAATCCCCTGATTTTGCAATTAATTGCAAGTGTCGCTTTTACAGAAATGCATTGTTTTCTCTCTTTGCTCATTAATACTTGGAAGTCCCAATCACGATTACAAACTGCACTCTAAGGGTTGTCTTTCTGACGTTATTCTATTGTAGTGGCAATAGAAAGTTGTGTAACAATTTACCACCTCATTCTAATTAATTATTAAAACATGACAGGCATTGCGACTTTTAAGAATGTAGCAGCTCCTATTGGTTGTGGTGGAGTCATGGGGCAGGGTTACCTGTCCTGGGCGGGAACGTTTAAAAGTGCTGCAATGATAGCAAAAAAATAGTGTATGTATCTAACAAGCGTGTTGAGTAATTTGTTTGCTTGTTGCTTTATTAGTCTTTAAACTCTGGAATCACAAAACTGCCGTCACTTTTTTTTTAAGTTGTATTTTTTTAAGCCCAGTCATGTCTGCTCGAGCTCTCCTGCCTCAGAAAAATCAAATCCCCGTTTGCCCTTCATAACCTTTTCCTGAAGACCAAGAAAACACGGAAAGATTTTTTTTAAAGCGCGAGGTATGAAGTTGCGTTGGGGAATGTGGCCAGGTGTGAGAAATGAGAATCTTTGTAATTGGGACCAATGAATTCTATAATTTTTTTTAGCCACCGGCGACGATCAAAACTCTGGGTCTGGCATTGAAATCAGCGCGAAAAATTATGACAAATGTTCAAGATGCGGTGAGTTGAAATGTATAACTTTTTATTCGGGATGGAAGTAAATTCATTCTGGATCGTGTTAACATTTTTACTAAGAACATAACAGTTGGAAATATAAAGAGCAATGAAAATCAAGGTTTCTCTTGCTTCTAAAGTCCAATAGATTTGGGGGGAGATGTGGAAGACAGTAAACTCAACATTTTTTTTAAGTGCTTACTATCAATATCCTTGACATTTATAGATGTGTATTTCATATGTTTTGCATATATTAAATCTTGTGTATGATTGTTTAATATAGAATCTGGTAGTGTAGTGAGCCTCTAATGTTTCTGATCGACCGTTGGGATTTTGCCTTGGCGAGATGGGGGAAGAACCATCTGAATTGAGGAAGATACCTATTGCCTTTCCATTTCCTTCTTTAGGTTATGGAGAAAATTTGACAATTTCTGTGGCTATCCGAGGATATGAACCCAAGTCTGGTTCCAGGTCTTTCTTGGAGATGATGGGGGAGGAAGGAAATATGGAAAGTGTAAGAGTGGCATACAAAGTGAATGACACCAGTGAGGGAGACCAAATTGAAAGTGGGAGATGATCAGGGGGGAAAAACAAGTTATAAGAAAAATCACATTTTACTTTTGTGTGTGAACAAGGCCAGAGGGACCAACTTTTTTTTTAATTTAAAATTTTGCTGACCTTGTGAACCTGAGATACTTGTTTTTAATATTTAAGATCTTCATGTTCTGAATGGATTTTTAAATATAGTTAGTCATAAACCAAAACATAGCAAAAATGAAAGTATAATGATTGCCTTTGTCTTTGTGATTTTGGAAATGACAGAATTCAAACCAAACTGGAGCTTTCCACGGTGTGCATTCTAAATATATAACTATATGGATGCCTGGAGAGATGTTTTACAGCAATGTTGAATGCAAAGATGAATTGGACTTTTGCAAGGCTGGGTGTTTCTCTTAGATAATCTACACGGTGTGCATTATAAATGTGTAACTATATGGATGACTCGAGAGATGTTCTACAGTAATGTTGAGAGCAATGGTGAATTGGACTTGTGCAAGGCAGGATGTTTCTATTAGATAATCTACAATCATTGGCACTAACTTGCCTCTACAATTTTCCAGCTGCTCTGCCGCTGATTGGTCTCTACCTCCTCCAGTAAATGGGGAGTGCTATGTTGGCTTGCTAATACCTTGACGCTAGCCTATTGATACATTGAGGAGAACATTATATGGTGGTACTTAATTACAAGCTAATGCGGTTGCATTGTGCTAGCCACTTTGTATACATAACTAACCATTTTGGGGACAGTATTGGTGTCTTGATTTTTAATTTTTATATAATGGAAATTCCTGGGTGCCAGCAAAGACAAACATATTGTTGCAACTGGTCATCTTGCTAAATGTGTTAACGTTTGGCAGTGGCTTAACTGCTTTGCTCTCCCAGCTGAGGTTACATTTTTTTAATATTCGTTCATGGGATGTGGGCATCGCTGGCGAGGCCGGCATTTATTGCCCATCCCTAATTACCCTTGAGAAGGTGGTGGTGAGCCGTCTTCTTGAACCGCTGCAGTCCGTGTGGTGAAGGTTCTCCCACAGTGCTGTTAGGAAGGGAGTTCCAGGATTTTGACCCAGCGACGATGAAAGAACGGCGATATATTTCCAAGTCGGGATGGTGTGTGACTTGGAGGGGAACGTGCAGGTGATGTTCCCATGTGCCTGCTGCTCTTGTCCTTCTAGGTGGTAGAGGTTTGGGAGGTGCTGTTGAAGAAGCCTTGGCGAGTTGCTGCAGTGCATCAGAGTGAGGAATATGCCGGGCCATGAGGTTACAGATTGTGCTGGAATACAATTCTGCTGCTGCTGATGGCCCACAGCGCCTCATGGATGCCCAGTTTTGAGCTGCTCGATCTGTTCTGAATCTATCCCATTTAGTACAGTGGCAGTGCCACACAACACGTTGGATGGTGTCCTCATATAGGCTTGAGGTTCCTGTAGGTGTCTATTTCTGTTTAAACAATAAAAACTGAGGGATGAGATGACAAAATGTTGGAACACTCTTTGTCCAGAGGGAGTCTCGCTGAGCATTTGACCCAGGTGTATTGAACCTGGCACTGAGTGCTCAGAAGCCGAAGACTTCCATTCTCCAGTACTTGTGTTCCTAGCTGTGACTAGCACCAGATGCTTGCCAGTAAAAGAATGTACCGTAATCTCTTTATGCAAAACACTTAAGGAAACATGCTTTATGAAACTTTTGAATTTGTAGATTGACTTGAAAGCTGCAAAACTTCAGGATGAGCCCCTTCTTCAGGAAAACCCAAATCGGTTTGTCATCTTTCCGATCCAATACCATGATATCTGGCAAATGTATAAAAAGGCTGAAGCATCGTTCTGGACTGTAGAAGAGGTAAATTTATTGCCGTGTATTCCAGTTAGGTACAAAGGTCAGTAACCACGTAGCAAGAATTGTAGTTTTCACAGGATTTTTAAGGGTATGATCAGTGGTTACTTTTAAATGTTGCCGACGTTTTTTTTTGCAACTGTAGCTCTGAATAGATCTGCTTCAGCTATTGCAATTGCTGGTAGTAATCTCCGGTTGCTTTGCTGTAATCAAGTCAGACTAGCAATCTTTTTTAAGTAAAGTGTGCATCATCCCTTGGAGTGAGGATGGACTGGCGATTGCTCCCAGACCTCAGCGATGCTGCTCTGTAGTTAATCACCTGAGAAGTGGCCTGAAGTGAGTGTTGTCATCGTAGTATAAGGAAGTGCCTGACCTTTTTCCATAATTGTATGGCTGACATTTGGAGAATTCATGATGCATTGTAGGTTTAATATGTTGTGGCATCATAACAATTTAATTTTCAACAGTCCTTTGCATTTAGGGAAGGGACCCCTCATCTGTTGTATGATTATTGCGCCAATTAATTAGGGATGCCGAAGTTATTTTGATGTAGATGTGAGACATATTGGTAAAGAGATTATTTCTCATCACAGTTTGTTTTTGTAGGTTGACTTGTCGAAGGACTTAGTGCACTGGGGATCTCTGAAAAAGGAGGAAAAACGCTTTATTTCACATGTCCTGGCATTCTTTGCTGCCAGTGATGGAATTGTGAATGAGAACCTGGTATGTCTGCATTTGCATGCTAAAATTGTTTCAACAGAATTTCTAGGGTAGTATGACTTCCCCATTGTTGTCTGTACCGCAGGTTTAAGATGTGAGACAATTCCAAAATGACAATTCAAATAGGAAGGGCCATGAGATTGAAGTGCTGTTGGAACGTTGACAGCACACTTCCATTATATTTGGGCAGGTAGTTGGATGTTCCCCTTTATAAGTAATGCTGCTTTTATGTACATAGTAACCTAGTTATGAAATAACATCCAGTTGTGCAGGAATTTCAAATTTGATCAGTTATAGATCTAAATATTAAAATGATGACCCCTCTAGAATTTTATACAAAGGGGTTTATTGCTTTTGTAAAATTCAGTTCTGGTTCATCTCACTAAGGAACTAAGCTCAAATCCTCGCAGCCAGGGTTTGCAGCCACTTATAGCTAGATTATCCTTTGTCTTTTTAGGTGGAGCGGTTCAGTCGGGAGGTTCAGGTCACTGAAGCTCGTTGTTTCTA
Source organism: Heptranchias perlo (assembly GCF_035084215.1). Taxonomy (NCBI): domain Eukaryota; kingdom Metazoa; phylum Chordata; class Chondrichthyes; order Hexanchiformes; family Hexanchidae; genus Heptranchias; species Heptranchias perlo. Next base: position 24,623,071 of record NC_090350.1, read on the forward strand.
TGGTTTCCAAATTGCCATGGAGAATGTTCATTCAGAGATGTACAGTCTCCTTATTGATACCTACATCAAGGATCCCAGTGAGAGGTAGGGAATTGAGGGTTCAATGAAGACTTTATCCAAACTTGAGGCATATCTATAAATGTGTAGCTTATAGCAAGGTTGTGTTAGTAATTCAATTACCTGCCTCATCACAAGGTTGTTTTAATTTTTGGAGTAGAAGATATAATTTTCTCCTTCCTTCAAGTGGGAGAATTTATCTCTGATCTTGCTGCACATGAGCTTTAATTAGTTCTATAGTCATAATGCAGATTAACTAAGGTTCCTGTTTCCTCAATGAAATGCAACCATTCTCCACCACTGAGACTAATTGATCTGATTCTTGATATTGAACCTCTGCTCCCTGCAGGCACTATGGTAGTCAGGTTTGGGTGAAGGGTTGAAGTTGACTGAAATTTCTGCAAGACTCGTTCTGTGATTCACAGCAGCATACATCAAAACCATGAGTTATTAACTTACCTTATTGAGACCAAGTGTAGTGTTCTTATTTTAGTAGGGAGTGATCTTTATTTGCACTTACACATTCTTCAAAATTTATATGGTGGAGAAAGGAAAAATATATGGGATTATTCAGCATTAATGGTGTATGTTGACTCTCCTGATGTTTGGTGACTAAACTTTACAGATCAGATGATCCCCAAGTTCAATTCTAGTCTCTACTGAATTAGGTGACCTCAGCTAAGGTTGGGAGATGGGGCACCTGTATAACTGGGATTGGTGCTCCTCAGCTAAGGTGGGTTCCCACTGCTTACTGTTGTGCATCTTCCAGAAGGTATCACATCTCTGGAGAGATTGGATAAGCACAAACTTGCCAACCCACCCTCCACTGGGATAATGCTGGCACTCACTGTCTAGGCCTGAAGAATGACTACCATTTGAGGTATGGGAGAGCTGTTGGTTCCTGTGGCACTGTCCTCCAAGATTGCTCTTCAGAAGGGCAAGGACTCGGCATGATAATTTAACTCCTTTGTAACGTCAGCTAAAGTTAATGGGCAGTACTGCTGATTAAGCAAAACAAAATGGAAGAAGACAAGGTTTCTAATATCTAACTTGTAACTCATTTGAAACCTATTGATGAGCATTCTTTTGATGAATGTCTAGTCATTTGAATTGGCAGCAAAAAGTACTGAATATGGATATCCTAGTATCCTGCAGGTTCTGTAATCAATGAGGAATATTTGGAATTATTTCCAGTCTGCAGGGGTAGTCTAAATAAACTACAATAAGCTTGTGTGTCACGAATAAAAGAAATATTGGAGACTATTGGTCTAATATAAATTTGAGTTAATGTGGGTTCCGTTTTGCTCTTCAGGGAGTTCTTGTTTAATGCAATCGAAACTATGCCATGTGTCAAGCGGAAGGCTGACTGGGCCTTGCGATGGATTGCAGATCAGGAGTCCACATTTGGTACGTGTCCTCATAAATTCAGAAAAACTTGCACAGCTTTGAAAGCATACTGGTTATAAAATGAATGTAATGTACTTTGTAAGATCAAGACTTTGATGCCTCGCAGTTACATATTAATGAAGCTTTATCCCTGAAGCAATGAAACTGCATTAATACTAATCTGTTTAATTTGCCTCATTGGAAAAATGAAGCTAATCTCTGGATTCATTTGCACTCTTTTTCTATCTAATACTAAATATTTGAAGGTGTAAGGAGATGAAAGAATAGTACAAACCACACTAGATCCATGTGCAGGTGGGAAAAAGAAATGCAAAGTAAATCTAGATCTCAGGAAATGCATGCTGGCTTTTTTTTTCCAGCAAACATTCCAAAAATCCTTCTAGGAATTTTTTTTTTTTAATTGGCAGTTTGTTTGTTTTTAAAAACTCAACCAGTTTCTCCCAAAAACTCAGTTGCTTAAAGTAGTAAAACTGAGCCAGAAAGGTGCCAGACTCTATCCTTAGTCTCTGCAGAGCCAGCTGATCACAGACTGAGCTGCAGAATGGGCATTACAATTGGATTTACCCTCCTGGGTTAAGGAGGGGTAAATCATCCAGAGTTCCCACTTCCAACAGTCCTGCTGGAAGTGTGAGAATAGGATCTAACTTGTGCGGTGCGATCATTTTTTGTTCAAAAACGAGGGCTGCCACTGATCAGTGATCAGGCCTATATTCACTAGTGTTTAGAAGAATGAGAGGTGATCTCATCGAAACATATAAAATTCTAACAGGACTAGACAGACTAGATGCAGGGAGGATGTTCCCGATGGCTGGCGAGCCCAGAACCAGGGGTCACAGTCTCGGGATACGGGGTATGCCATTTAGAACCGAGATGAGAAATTTCTTCACTTAGGGTGGTGAACCTGTGGCATTCTCTACCACAGAAGGCAGTGGAGGCCAAGTCATTAGGTGTATTCAAGAAGGAGATCGAAAAGTTTCTTAATGCTAAAGGGATATGGTGGAAAAAGCGGGAACGGGGTACTGAGTTAGATGATCAGCCATGATCATTTTGAATGGCGGAGCAGGCCCAAAGGGCCGAATGGCCTACTCTTGTTCCTATTTTCTGTGTTTCTTTGTTTGTGCTATGTATCAATAATTTAACACTCTTGATTTTAGAGTGTTGCACTTAAATGCAGTGGTTTCTTATTTCTCATGAGTTGTTTATTGCTTGTCATCTATTTGAAGCAAGAATGTCGTCTCCTACAGTGTTATGCAGCAGCTTTGGTTGGATTGGGTCTCTGAAGCTGTAATGGGACACTTTGGTGTTGCAATTGGTCATGAATATCTTTCCATTTGACCCATCTTGGGGTTCTGGCTGAGATGTAAATTGTGTGTTTAAACCAATAAGTTGCTTACTCTCATCTCATCAAATACACTTCTCTTTGCCCTTTATCCCATCTAGGGGAGCGAGTGGTTGGCTTTGCTGCTGTTGAGGGAATCTTTTTTTCTGGGTCATTTGCTGCTATTTTCTGGTTAAAGAAGCGAGGGTTGATGCCAGGCCTGACTTTCTCCAATGAGCTGATCAGTAGGGATGAAGTAAGTGCAAGGCATTCTGGTGATAGAGTACAAGGTGAATATTGATTGTAGAAAAACCAACTTTAACCTGTCCTGTATCAGAAGTTTTATTTGTTTGCACACTTAAAGAGTGCAATCAATAAGTATATAAAATGTCAATTACCAAGCTTAGATGTGAGAAACAAGCAACTGGTTGCGTATCCCTTGAGAGAAACGGTCAGTGGGCTCTGTAATAGGTTTCAAATACAAAGTACTGGCTTTCCGTTTGTGCTATGTTTGAGTAAAACCTGCTGTTAGAACCAGTTCATTTAAAAAAAAATCATTTTTTCCTCTTTGTATTTCTTCAAAATGCCTGACTTAACTGCTCTGAAATACATGCCTTGAAATCAACTGATTCGTGAATATGATATTTAAATTGTTTAGAGCATACATTCAGCTATATTTATGATCAGAGTGACCACACCTTATGAAATGCATCATGTGTGTCCCTTTTTAAATATAGGATTTTTCACTGCAGTGAGGTACCAAACCTTAGAGGGGGATGAAGTGGAATAGGGGAAACTGGACATCCTTAATAGAGAATGTGGCGATTGATGTAATAGCAGCTGGAACAAATGTTACGCAACTAAATCAGTCCATAAGATTGGCTTAGTCATTTTGGTGAGGGGGTTAGAAGAACTGCCTGTTATCTGGAATTTTGGTGTGAATTGGTATAGTAGCCCCTAGCCTGCACTATTCAATGGTATTGCTATGTTTACAACTGCTGATGGGGAGAATAATCTGTTTTTAAATTGCCCGTGATGTGCAGGAATGTTTAATTTTTTTTTGTATGAATCACAGGAGAGTCAGTGCATCTGTTAACATTCGAGTTCTATCCAAATATTTAACTCTCTTGCACCACTGGATAATCTTGCTTCCATGGGCAAGTATAACTTCCTATCAAGTGAAACTTGACCCTGTGCAAGGATGTAGTGTGCCCAGGGTGAACAATTAACCCTATTTACTGTGAGATGCCCACTGAGACAATGTTGCCCTTGTAATTCCTAACTTCTATGAAAGATACAGAAGTAACTAACAAGGCATATAATTTATTGAGACATAAATAACAAAAATGGATTAATATTCAGAATGAGGACAGCAATAGACTTGATTTCCCATCAGTACTTAAAACTGTTCCTTTCATAATTCTCTTCAGTAACTTTGGACCAACTGTTCATCATAAAGCTTTAGATGAACAATAATTTAGATGATCAACGGCATTACCATCGCCGAATCCCCCACCATCAACATCCTGGGGGTCACCATTGACCAGAAACTTAACTGGACCAGCCATATAAATACTGTGGCTACGAGAGCAGGTCAGAGGCTGGGTATTCTGCGGCAAGTGACTCACCTCCTGACTCCCCAAAGCCATTCCACCATCGACAAGGCACAAGTCAGGAGTGTGATGGAATACTCGCCACTTGCTTGGATGAGTGCAGCTCCAACAACACTCAAGAAGCTCGACACCATCCAAGATAAAGCAGCCCGCTTGATTGGCACCCCATCCACCACCCTAAACATTCACTCCCTTCACCACCGGCGCACTGTGGCTGCAGTGTGCACCATCCACAGGATGCACTGCAGCAACTCGCCAAGGCTTCTTCGACAGCACCTCCCAAACCCGTGACCTCTACCATCTAGAAGGACAAGAGCAGCAGGCACATCGGAACAACACCACCTGCACGTTCCCCTCCAAGTCACACACCATCCCGACTTGGAAATATATCGCCGTTCCTTCATTGTCGCTGGGTCAAAATCCTGGAACTCCCTTCCTAACAGCACTGTGGGAGAACCGTCACCACACGGACTGCAGCGGTTCAAGAAGGCGGCTCACCACCACCTTCTCGAGGGCAATTAGGGATGGGCAATAAATGCTGGCCTCGCCAGCGACGCTCACGTCCCGTGAACGAATAAAAAAAAAATCACCCTCTGGCCAGTATAGTGGCAAAGTGAGAAGGGAACTATGAGCAATTGAATGGTTATCACACAGTCCCCTTTGAGCCAAGCTGGGACAAAAAAGTTTTTTTTAAATGAAAGTACATTTGCAATTTGCAATTGATCAGAACAGTCACTTTTACTGCATGTTCTTAATCCTCGTGAATAGATGGACAACCTGGTGATCAAACTTGAGGTGGGCTTTGCATTTTTTAATAGTATAAATGGCTTGGTCCTTAATGACGACTTATGTGTCTATTTCAACCAGGATAGGCTAATGTAGACACAATGTGTGCTTGTTTTGAACCACGTTTTTGACGGAATATCAATTTAGAGAAAATAACCAGTTTCTCCTGTTGCAGTGACATGCTGATAGGCATCAACGTTTCACAAGCATGAGATGCCTGTGCCACCAGTCTAGATCTGATAAGTGGTCATTTACAAAGACTGACGAAAAGCAAAATGACTTTCTCTCCCTGTCCAATGTCCAGCCCAAAAGCACTCAGTTGAAATTGTTACAATACTGGCAGTCAGTTTTTTTTTAAATGGCCTATATAAACTGATACTGGACAGATTTCTGTTGTCTGGGAGGGAGATGCTTGTATTTGTAGGAATGTGGCTTCCCTTTTTGGGGAATTTATCTAACTGAAATCCCAGTAGTAATCTTGTTTCATTTCTTCTCAGGGTCTGCATTGTGACTTTGCCTGTCTTATGTTCAAACACTTGGTTCACAAGCCCTCAGAAACAAGAGTCATAGAAATTATCACTGAAGCAGTGAAGATTGAACAGGTAAAGATCGACTGGACTTAAGAAGAAATGATTAGTATCTGTCTGGGTGCTTGAGATTAAGTCTCTCCTTTAACTTAATTAACTTTTTTGAATCTATTTAAGGTTGAAAAATAACCTTTTAGTATCCTAAATTTAAACTTTTTAGCCATGTCCATTGTATAAAGGACACTCTGTAAAGTGGCTTTTTAAATGGTGCGCAAGGATTTATTACCCTTTATTGCCAATGAAAAAGTTGCCATCATGATCAAAACTACCATAATGTTAAATTGTATGATTCTTTTGACAGGAATTTTTGACTGAGTCTCTCCCTGTGGACTTGATAGGCATGAACTGCACCCTAATGAAACGTTACATCGAGTTTGTAGCTGACCGGCTGCTATTAGAGTTGGGCTTCATTAAGGTCAGTATTTACTCCTGTTTTGTCTAAATCCGGAGATGGATAGGTTTGTGTTATGGAAGTATAATAAATCAGTGGTCACCTGCAATAAACATTAATGTTTCTGAAAGTGGTTGAGTTTGAGTATTAACAGGACAAAACCAGCTGCTGACAAAACATTTTTTTTCACAAAATGGTCTGGGCAGGTTTGTGATTAAATCTTGATGTTTATCCTGCACCTCTCGGTGTCCCGTGCACTGAGGCTAAAACTATAGCCTAGTATAAATCTGGAGTGAGGGTGCTTCCCAACTTGGTGAAGGAAAGTTCTGTATTTACATGACTTAGCTGTGCTACTGCATTGTGGGGGTGAAATGAGCCTTGTTTTCCACTCCTGATTACTATCCATTGGTTGGTATGGAAAATGTGAATCTTATGAGAACATAATCTACCTTTTTTCCTTTTTTCTCCCCCCCCCGCCCCCCCCTCCGCAATTGCTGCAGACCACAGACTGCCACACTTTCATCGTTTGTACATTTTAACAGTAGTTACCATCGTACATCATGGGGGGGTTTGAAATCAAATGAGTGCCACTTTTTGACTTGATGCTCAGTTTAAATTGAACTTCAATTTTGTTTGGAGAAAATTGTAAATGAAGATTATTAGTTTCATATCTTGTAACTGTGCAGAGGTTGGTGGTTGGGCATATTGTCAACATTAGACGAGGATGTGCTGCTTAACTCCATTGGGTGCTCCATGACCACTATTCTTGCTGCTCTCAGCTGTCATGAGAACATGTGTGAAAAGGCTGAACTGTAATCTTATTGACCCATTTCTTTCATTTCAGATTTTTAAAGCTGAAAACCCTTTTGACTTCATGGAAAACATTTCTTTGGAAGGGAAGACCAACTTCTTTGAAAAGAGAGTTGCTGAGTATCAAAGGATGGGAGTGATGTCAAAAGCAGAAGATAATAACTTCACACTGGATGCTGACTTTTAGTCTGAATATTGCTGTTTAGAGAAAAAGCATCAACATGATCAGTTGGAAAAAGCTTGCAACGCCAGAGATTATCTTTTAATGTTGTATTGGGTTTGGCCATTACTTTACGACTGGTTATTTCACATGGCCTTGAAGCAGCTCCTGGAGGTACGACTGCACACATGATCTTACTTGAGAATGTTATTTTATTTGATTTATTACATTTAAAATATGGGCTGGAAAGTGTAAAAGAGCTGACTGTAATCAACTTGAGATGAACATTTAAACCAAGTGTTTACCAGCTTCTTATGTACCGAATTTTGTAGCCAACTGATTGGATGTGCCGTGATAATTGCATCTAGGTCAATGATGGTAACTGCAGCCAAAGTGAGTCACCTATATTGGCCACTGTGTGTGTATCACACTGCGGAAGTCTCGTATGCCTGAATGTTCTATATTATGTATTGGGAAGTTCTTTTTACTTGCGTACTACTTGTGATTTCTTGATTCCTCATGCAAGTATGATGGAAGATCCTATATGGATTTCAGAGACCTCTTATCACCAGCAATTCACTGCTGAAACTGGATTTTCTGATCAGTGCCAGAATGCACAAATATGACTTAGTATTCGAATATTTTTTTTAAAAAATGGCTTGGAAGCAAACTAGCCCAAGCTTTAAAAACTACCAACTGGCAGTGGCTGTTCAAACAGAACTGTGCTTAGTGGGTTCCTACAGCCCAAACTGCTGGGCTCCCACTATTCATGCTAGAGTTAACACCAGTCTATAACGTGACCTAAGTTTGTAGTTTTTAAACCCCTGATTTCTTTGTGGAGTCTGTATCTGAGTACCATGTATCGTGACTTTTTTTAGTGAAACCCATAAGCCATGTTTCAAGTTCTTGATTCTCGGTTATAGAGGCTAAGTTCCAAATGTGCTCATTTGTTAATGTGGTAGATGAGCCTTGTTTGGCTTGATCTCTGCTGGGACAAATTGGTGCCGGATTAAGCCTGTATTGTAGCTTTGTCTGAATCATACTTATTTATAGCTGATTTTTGTGTGTGGGGAGAGAAAAAAAAATAAGACTAAATATCTTTTGAAAGCTGGTTATAACTAAGCTTTAATTTTTTTTTAGCAAAACCATTCCATATCAATAACAAAGCAATATGTGTACAAAGACTTATTGTGGCTGGGAGAGGGAAGGAGGGATACGATGTCCTGAAAATGGTTTTCCAATTTTGGTCTCCATACCTTTCTGGGTCATCTGGTGATCTGTCCTTGGGCTTCCACCAGGGACTCTGAAATCTGAAACCTGCTGTCGCAAATGCAAGAAAGATCAACCTGGGGTGAATGGCCTTTGGGAAGGAAATGAGAGTTATTCTAAGGATGCATATCTGCATTCTCTGTCTTCGACTGACCCCATTGTTAACCTGAGATTTAACCTGAATGTGTTTTTAATGCAGCGTGACTACAATTAAATAAAACCAGTTTTCCAAGTAATTTGAATACGCAGTTTCCTTTTTGAAAACTAAGCATTCTTGTGCATTATAATTCTTAAAAATGTACCTTTGCTTGTGCTGTGCTCCTGTCACTGAAATTTATGGCATTGCTCTAATATAGTATCCCAGTAATACCCAGTAGTATATAATATAATTTCTCACAAGTCCCCATTACTGTTGCATAATGCATTCAACCCTCATGTATATTCTGCATGTTCCTAACTTTTTTTCCCCTCAATCTAATTCATGTATGGACAAGAAATCCCCTTCCTACTTATATAGATAATTATGGATGGTTTGTGGTGCATTATCTTCAGTAATTGGTCAAAGCTGGTATCTGATGCTTTAAGTACATTTCATCTTTGCATCATTCCTTGGAAGGTGAAACTCCAATATTTTTTCAGATGAAACCAAATTGCCTTGTTCAGTAAGTTTTGGTTTGTTCTTCGTTTTGAAAGGGAATAACTTTAATGAAAAATAAAAGGAAATGACAAAAGAATAGTAATTTTCCCAAATGGAAGTTTCAAGTTATGAACTTGAATATACCACCTCTTCTTGTGGGACGCAAATTAATACATTAGATCCAGGCTTCAAAAGCACAGGATGATTGAAGCCTTGCAGTCATCAGGAGATGGTTGCTATGTAGTAGTTACTATCAGTCATTCATTTTAAGAATAATGCCTTGAAATTATTGTAGACAACATTAACGATTGAAAGCTTAATGTTATCATGACCTACTTATGAGACTGGAAGGATTTTCAATTCAATTATTTGAACAGAAAGCCAATAAAGGTCAGAAAGGACAGGCATAATAGGCAAGCAGGACTTAATGTGCAATGGGATGTTGGTGGTAGAATTTTGGATGAGTTGGAGGGTGGAGCTTGGGAGGCAGCAAAGGAGATTCTGTTAGTGAAATTCAGCCTGGAGGTGACACAAACCTGGATGAGGGTTTCAATGATTATGGAGATTAGGTAAGAGCAGAGACAGGCAGGCAAGCAATATTGTGGAGGCAGAAATAGATAGCCTTAGTGATGGATAGCCTTTGAAGCTTTGCTCTGGGTCAAATTGGTTGTGCACTATTGGGTTCAGCGTGAGTGAGGGATATAAACTGAGTTTTTGGTGGCAGTCAAACAACTTTCATTTTTGTAGCGCGTTTAACGTAGTAAAAATATCCAAGGGCGCTTCACAGGAGCGTTACCAGACAAAAATTGACACCAAGCCACATAGAGATATTAGGACAGGTGACCAAAAGCTTGGTCAGAGGTAGGTTTTAAGGAACATCTTAAAGGTAGAGAGATGGAGAGGTTTAGGGAGGGAATTCCAGAGCTTGGGGCCTAGGCAGCTGAAGGCACGGCAGCTAATGGTGGAGCAATTAAAATCAGGGATGCGCAAGAGACCAGAATTGGGGAAGCAGAGATCTGAGTTGTGGGGCGGGAGGGGTGAGCATGGAGGGATTTGAAGTGTCTTTTCTTAAACATGTTAAGTTAGAGAAAGCTCTGCAGTTACACAGTAGTGAGGAGGTGGAACTGGAAGTCAAGAAACAAGTATGCTATTTTGATATTGGTATATCATCATGTGCATGATTCACCATTATAGTTATATAGTAGTAAACACACAAAATTTTGATTGAATACTAGCAGATCTCCCTTGGCATTGCTTAGGGTGAGTAGGAGGTTTTGCACGAACAGGGATGCTATGCCAAGTTGCATTATCGGGTAAACTAACTTACCAGCATTAGGGCCAGACCTGGAAAGGAGGACATGAAGTTTGAGAAGGGAGGTCTTAAAGTATTGAGGTAGTTTGGGGATCAGGAGCACTAGGCATGTAGTCCAGTGGATTGTTAACATTGAGATGGGGTCCTGGAATTCAGGAGTGGAGAGGGTCCTGGAGTCTAGCAGGACTGAGAAGGTTTTGAAGAATTGGGGGGCATAAGGTCTTGAGTCTTGGTTTTTGGGGAGGGGGGGTGAAATCTAGTAGACCCTGCTCCTACTCTCAGTCTTGAGGCAGATGGACAAAGGAGAATAGGACCCAAACTTCTGCTGGCCCCTTTCAAACAATCAGGCTCCAACCTCCACTGTGTTCCAATCTATTAGCCTCCTCCCCTGCCCTGTATGCAATCTCTTTTGCGCCCACCTGTATCTCACCACCACTTTTTCTCATTGTCAGCCAGTTCATATCTTTATATTCCTGCTTTTAAATTCTATGCTTAAAATTAATGGACATAAATGATGAGGATGCACAATTGCTTGATATACATGCCCTGTGCTTTCTTCCCCCCCCCCCCCAAACCCCTTAAGAGTGAGCAAGGAGTGCAGAAGTCAAAAATTTAATGCACCATTAGTGAGTTTGCTGACTTGTGTTGTCTCTAATAAACATAGGCTTCTGTAAACCAACCAACAAACAAACCTCATAAGATGCTTAAAGTTCATCATTAAAATAATTAGACAAGGTATTTTTAACTGAATTGTCAAAGCAATAAATAATAATTCAGTCTATAAACAATCTCTGTTCACGTGCTGCTGTTCATCCAGCAGTCATTAATAAATTTAAATAAATACCAGCCTTGGCTGAAGTAAAAGCTTTGACAGTTCATTCTCCAATTTCTTTCAAAATCTTTTGGTGAAAGCAAAGATCCCCTCAGGATGAGGGGTACACATCCTTCTACCTTAGATCTCCTGTTGATGCACAAATTGCATGCTGGGAATTTCTGCAATCTGCATATGCTCAAAATGTCGAGGTGATTGAAAGCTTTGGACAACTATTGTAAGGTAAAAAATGTCCAGTTGAAGACTAGGCTTTTGAGAGGGGCTGGGGCCTTGAAATAAAAATGTTACTGAAACTATTAAAAGACAATTCAATGGATAATTTTAGTCATGCTAAAGGAATAAGTTGCATTTATATAGCACCTTTCATGTCCTCAATGTCCCAAAGCACTTCAAAGTCAATTGAAATGCAGCCAATTTGAACTTGAATTGTAGCTCCCTTGATAGATCAGTAAATGGTGCAGTGTGATAATGAATAATACAAACCAGAAAGGTGCCAGGTTCACTCCCTGATCTGAATTGAATTGGCTGATCTCAGCTGCAGTAGCAGTGGAGGTGCTGTAAATTGCTTCAGCATCCCTGGCCTGAGGGTATTGGCCACAGTCCTTGCTCCTGACCGCTTTTAAGTGACTTCTAATAAAAATTGTGGATATTGGGCGAGAACAGGATCAAGTTCAGCTGTGATGCTCTATACAGTCCAATAGTCTACTAATGCTCCAAGATGAAGAAAAGCACTTGACTGAGATACCAGAAGGTGATTGGCACCCATGGAACTATACTCCAGAATGATAACTTTGAGGAGGGAGGGGAAAGGTTAGAAGGGAGTAAGTGTAACCTTATAACAAACAACAGTTCTTAATGGGATAGCTGAGCTCCTTTTTCAGAAACTATGAATCCAAGTTGGAATAAGGGAGCTATAAATACCAAAGCCTGAACAACCTGATTTAAAATGCAGAACCACCTGCTTCTCATTGTTAATATAATAAAATATGAAGGGCTACTTGCAATTATAATTAAAAGAAAATTGATTGAAAGAACTTTTTCTTTACTCTCCAAGCCACCATGATTATTCATGCAGTTGTATTTAGATGGCATTGACCACAGATAAGGTACAAGTATTGAGGATTCCTTTGTAACTGAGAATTTACAAATCTAATAATTAAAGCCAAATTGGTTTGATAAAGTAGTTTATTATCAGAACAAATCAAGTCAGCTACATTACAGGCTACCCATGAGATTGCTTAAGCTTCATCTTTTAAAACTAAAGGGAACTTTACAATCTGTGGTTGCTGTATTAATTGAAAGGTTTTGGCTTCAGTTTGTCCTGCCTAGGCTCTAATTGCACTCCTTGTTTTAAATGAAAAAATAATCAACTACTGAGGAGATCCTTTCACTCACATCCATGTGATATCTCTACAAGTGAGACTTACGAGTTAGATGGTAATTAACTTTAACCAACATTAATTTTTATGAGTTTTTCATGATCCAAGGATTGCTTTGTGATGTAACTGTCATTGTTTTATGACTGTGGAAAAATCCATTTCTCTAGGTGATGGAGGATGCATTTTGGGTCAGTAGAGTGATTTGATGACTATCTTTGAGTCTGTCCTAATAATTCACAGGCATCAAAGTTACAAGTAGGTTCTTAGTCTCAAGTGCGATGTACATAAAATTACATAGAATCTACAGCACCAAAACAGGTTATTCAGTATAATGGGTTTATGCTGGTGTTTATCCTCCACACAAGCCTCCTCCCACTTTAATTACCTCTTCCCATCCTTCCACATATCCCTCTGTTCCTTTCTCCCTCATGTATGCATCAAGCCTTTCCTTAAATGAATTAATGCTACCTGCTTTAACCACTCCATGTGGCAGTGAGTTCCACATTCTTACCACTCTGTGCAAAGAATTTGTATTGCAATGTCCACAAAATTGTAGGAACTTTTTCAAAATTAAAAATGGATTGTTCAAATTAACCCTTAGGCTGATTGTTTCAATTTTCCTGCTGGAGAATTTTGCTAAAAGATTTGGAAAAGTCAAAAGGTTATTTCTTACTCAAATGGGCATTGTTCAAATGACATCCCACAGTGGAAGTACCTAAAAACAATGGCAGATGATTCGACAGGAGTCAAGCAGCCTCCTTTTATCTTGGGGAAAGCTGCAATTATTTTGAACCAAGATGCATGGCAGTTTTTAGAGATGGTTCCACTCCTTACGATAACCACAGTGATGAAACTATCAAAAACCAGCAGTTGAAAAACAAGCCCTTGGCATTGTCTAATTGGCAGAATTTGATTGGCTAATTGGACAGAAAGATAGCACCTGTTTTGAGGCAATAGCTTCTGGGAGAAATCTAATTGGTGAGGCAATTTCAAACTGATCCTCTCTTGTTGCCTTCAGCCATGTATGAGAGCTCAGGAGTGGGTGACCTCAATCTTGGGATTTGTCATGTTTTCAGGGGATAATGGTGCAGTGGCTTACCTATTGGCAGGCTATAATGTGATGAACTTCATATAACTAGCAACAGAAGTTAAGTTGAGCTGCACTTGTGGCCCTGTGGAGATGTGCTGTTATGATAAATTGTCATATGTTCGACAAAAGAAAATCTTTTTCTTTACCTGAAGCCAGGGTAGAAAAATGTGAACAAAAGTAAGGTCCAGCACATCTCCTGCCCAGGCAGTCATTTCATCACTAGCTATAGTGCCTTCACTTGCAGGGCCATCTTCAAATCCAGCAAAAAGAGGGACTGGGCCACTGCCACTCCTAGAGCCAAGCACTAATTTCCTTCTCCCACTGGTGGGACACTTAGAAGGAGCACATGGTTCGGAAGCAGAAGAACACACCATACACATTGACTAAGTGGAAACACTGGGAGAAAACACATTGAACACAGCAGCATCATATGCTGTAAGAATTATTAAAAGTTGTAATGACTAATACTAGAATGTGTCTTGATAGTTCTTTCGGAATGAGGCCTTCTCACGGTTGATGGGGAAAGATGATGCATTCATGGGTGATGATGTACAGCTGGGCCAATAAGGGAAAAATTTACTTTGCATGGAGATTGTGCCTATATGGGAAAGATTGTTATGCTTTGGCAGCAAAAGGTTCTTAATGAAAGATTTGAACAGTCAGATCCTGTCTGATGAATGTAGCAGTCTGAGTTTATCCAGCAGGAAATTTTCTCTCATAACCAGCCTCATCGTCTTCAGCTTCTTGCCGCTTTTCTTCTCCTGCCTCCTCCAGCATTAGACCCCTTTGTATGACAAAGTTATCGAGATCCAACAGCCAACTATAATCTTATAGGCCTTGACTGGGATATACTGTAGAAGTCCCCCAAACAGTTCAAACATCGCAATCGTTATTTCGGGATGCTGGGGGTTTGTTTCACTAGGACCCCAATCGAAGTTTGGGGCTTGTAGCACTCCTAAGTTCTTGGCCGGAGGTACCATACTGTTCTGATGGGCTACAGCTGCAGGGTATATGCTTGGTCTCCCAAAAGCCATCTCGAGAGTCTTGTTTGAAGCGCCAAAAGCACCATTGACTGCCGCAGGATGAATAAATCATGGGAGTTTCCAGGCAAACGGGCATTCATGTGTGTGATTCTGTTCCTGTGGTCGCTGACATGTACAATGATGGAAAAGTAATCATTTCTATTCAGGAGTTGCACTGAGGATAGAGACACATATGGCCACACAAGTGCAATCAATGATGCCAAGCCCTGTGTGAATCCTTGTCACAGTAGAAATGGAGGGAGTTTTCTTCCTGTTGACTGCTTTCCACAGGAAATGTGTAAACAATGTATCACATGCTTGCTCCAATTCTGAGCTGAACACTGGGAACTGTAATGGAGGTTGCCCACACTTGCTTGGAAGGAACCTATTGCAAAACAATTGCTGTAACCTTGAGAGCCACTGACAGAGCCATCCCTGTATTGGAACTGGCCTCCAAGTCTGGTTATGGAGTATGCAGAGCTTAGTGGTGGCTTCCTTCACAAATCTAACTTGGCACTGACTGATTTCTGCAGACAGTTGCACATAAGAGACACTGTATACAGGAGTCTCAGCATAAGAGTGTGTTCGAATGGAATGTCTAATGTGCAATGTCACCTGTCTGGCATGCCTCCACTGTTCCCCTTCTCTTCCAGAACCTGAAAGTAAAGAGATATGCTCATAAGAATATCCAAAGCTGAACACCCATGAGCGCTTGAATAGCTGCAGTTCTACAAACAGGCACTGAGTACGGCATTAAATAGCCATCAGGACAACCCCAATCTTTTTCAATAATTCCATTGTCCAACAATACCAAAAAATTGCAGAAACAGTCAGTTGCTAAGGGATGCAGCAATCTATCTTTAAGAACAAGGACCCAACTAAGGAACAGATCTTCCTAGCAGTGCCTGTTCAATACAAGTGCAAAGTGTATCAGGCATTGCTCTGAACCTACAGACCATAATATGGGAAGAACTCCTCATTTAAATAAAACTGCACTCTTTAATGAGCCTTGTACACAGACTGTGCACAGGCTGCAAGTGCTGACAGTGGTTAACTGCAGCACTGCGGCACATTAAGCTTATTGGGCATGGACGAAGCTTCAGGTCTCCACATCCAACATATTGGCATTCCTGTGCCTGAATAATTTTGGCATTTCAGGCATCCAGTATCGCATTATTGGTCCCTAGGTAAAACAGAAATGCATTTTAAAAGATAAAAAGATTTAATGAGACTCAAAAGATTAAAAGCCAGGAGTTTTAATAATTCCAGCAAGAACCATGTTTAACCCGTTCAGGTCTGTTATTGCCCCTGTACCAGTGTTACATTATCGAGTTACATTGAAACTACTGCACAGAAACAGGCCATTCGGCCCAACTGGTCCATGCCGGCATTTATGCTTCACACGAGCCTCCTTACTTCATCTAACCCTATCAGGATATCTTTCTATTTCTTTCTCCCCACTTTGCTTATTCAGCTTCCCCTTAAATGCATCTATGCTATTTGCCTCAACCACTCCTTGTGGTAGTGCGTTCCACATTCTTATCATTCTTTGGGTAAAGAAGTTTCTCCTGAATTCCCTATTGGATTTATTAGTGACTATTTTATACTTATGACCTCTAGTTTTGGACGCCCCCGCAAATGGAAACATTTTCTCTATCAAGCCCTTTCATTATCTTAAAGATCCACAATGACTAACCCCCCCACTGATGACCCCCCAATGACGGACCTTCCCGGTAACTGCCCCTCCCTGACAGTCCCACAATGACAGACCACCCACTACCCCTCTCCCCCACCGATGACTCCCTGTTGACTGACCCCCTCCAACGACTGACCTTTCCCCCCACCTCAGTGACTGACCCCCGATTACTGAGCACCCCCTCTTCAGTGACCCTTGACCCCCCCCCCCCCATCTGTTCACGTCCTCTTCCTTCCTCTTCTCCTATCCGACTGAGGCCAGCCTGCCAATCAGGCTGGCCTATTGGACTGGAAACCATCAAAAAAATTAAAAGACGTCCTTACGTCCAAATCGTAAGGAAGTCCGGGAAACCGGTACTTCTGGGTTTCCCGACAGGAATAAAATCATATCCTTAATATCCAAACAGTATGTGGACTCCTTATTCTTCCTACCAAAATGCTCCACCTCACATTTATCTATTTTGAAATTCATTTGCCAATTACATGCCCATTCTGCAAGTTTATTCATGTCTTTGCATTTTAATATATTCTTCCTTTGTATTAACTATACCCTCCAATTTGGTGTCTTTCTCAAGTTTTGAAATTGTACTTCCGATTCCCGAATCTAAATCGCTAATGTAAATTGTGAACAACAGTGATCCCAGCACCGATCCCTGTGGAATATCACTTCCCACCTTTTGTCAGTATGAATAGTTACCCTTAACCCCTACTCTCTGTTTTCTGTTTTGTAGCCAGCTTTCTATCCATTCTGCTACCTATCCCCTGACTCCATGTGCCCTGACCTTAGCCATGAGTATACAATGTGGTACCTTATTGAAGGCCTTTTGAAAATCCAAATATATTACATCTACTACATTACCCTTGTCTCCTCTTTCTGTTACTTCTTCAAAGAATTCAATAAAGTTGGTCAAGCATGACTTTCCCTTCTGAAATCCGTGTTGACTATTCTTTATTATATTTTCATTCTCTTGGTGTCTTTCTATTACATCTTTGAATAAAGATTCTATTATCTTTCCTTCTGCCAATGGATACAGAAAATATCTGCAGTATCCCATCTGGAGTACTGCATTCAGTTCTGGGCACCACATTTCAGGAAGGATATATTGGCCTTGGAGGAGGTGCAGCGCAGATTCACCAGAATGATACAGAATCGTTCATAGATTCGTTGTAGCACAGAAGGTGGCCAGTAGGCCCAGCGAGCCTGTGCCGGCTCTTTGCAAGAGCAATCCAGCTAGTCCCATTCTCCCGCTCTTTCCCCGTGGCCCTGCAAATTTTTTCTCTTCAAATATTTATCCAATTCCTTTTTGAAAGCCACGATTGAATCTGCATCCACCACCTTTCCAGACAGTGCAATCCAGATCATAACTACTCGCTGCGTAAAAAAGCTTTTCCTCACGTTGCCTTTCGTTCTTTTGCCAATCACCTTAAATCTGTGTCCTCTGGTTCTCGACCCTTCCGCCAATGGGAACAGTTTTTCTTTATTTACTTTATCTAAACCCGTCATGATTTTGAACACCTCTATCAAATCTTCTCTGCTCTTAGGAGAACAACCTCAGCTTCTCCAGTCTATCCACATAACTGAAGCCCCTCATCCTTGGAACCATTCTAGTAAATCTTTTCTGTACCCTCTCCAAGGCCTACACATTCTTCCTAAAGTGCCGTGCCCAGAATTGGACACAATACTCCAATTGTAGCCGAGCATTGTTTTATAAAAGTTCAACATAACTTCTTTGCTTTTGTACTCCACACCTCTATTTATAAAGCCCAGGATCCTGTATGCTTTTTTAACTGCTTTCTAAACCTGTCCTGCCACCTTCAAAGATTTGTGCACATATACTCCCAGGTCTCTCTGTTCCTGCACCTCCTTTAGAATGCACCCTTTAATTTATATTGCCTCTCCTCATTCTTCCTGCCAAAATGTATTACTTCACACCTCTCTGCATTAAATTTCATCTGCCATATGTCCGCCCATTCCACCTGCCTGTCTGTGTCCTCTTGAAGTCTATTACTATCCTCCTCACTGTTTACTACACTTCCAAGTTTTGTGTCATCTGCAAATTTTGAAACTGTGCCCTCTACACCCAAGCCCAAGTCATTAATATATATCAAAAAAAGCAGTGGTCCTAGTACCGACCCCAGAGGAACACCACTGTATACCTTCTTCCAGTCGGAAAAACAACCGTTCACCACTACTCTCTGTTTCCTGTCACTTCGCCAATTTCGTATCCATGCTGCCACTGCCCCTTTTATGCCATGGGCTTCAATTTTGCTGACAAGCCTATTATGTGGCACTTTATCAAATGCCTTTTGAAAGTCCATATACACATCCACCGCATTGCCCTCATCAACCCTTTCTGTTACCGCATCAAAAAACTCAATCAAGTTAGTTAAATACGATTTGCCTTTAACAAATCCATGCTGGCTTTCCTTTATTAATTCACACTTGCCAAGTATCTATTCATTTTGTCCCAGATTTTCGTTTCTAAAAGCTTCCCCACCACCGAGGTTAAACTGACTGGCCTGTAATTGCTGGGTTTATCCTTACACCCTCTTTTGAACAAGGATATAACATTTGCAATTCTCCATTCCTCTGGCACGACCTCTGTATTTAAGGAGGATTGGAAGACTATGGCCAGGACCTCTGCAATTTCCACCGTTATTTCCCTCAGCAACCTAGGATGCATCCCATCCGGACCGGGTGACTTATCTACTTTTAGCATAGTACCTTTCTAGTACCTCCTCTTTATCAAATTTCACCCCGTCCAGTATCTCAACTACCTCCTCTTTTACTGTGACTTTGGCAGCATCTTCTTCCTTGGTAAAGACAGATGCAAAGTACTCATTTAGTACCACAGCCATGCCCTCTGCCTCCATGAGTAGATCTCTTTTTTGGTCCTTAATCAGCCGCACCCCTCTTCTTACTACCCGTTTACTATTGCTGCAGGAGTTCCTCAGGGCAGTGTCCTAGGCCCAACCATCTTCAGCTGCTTCATCAATGACCTTCCCTCCATCATAAGGTCAGAAATGGGGATGTTCGCTGATGACTGCACAGTGTTCAGTTCCATTCGCAACCCCTCAGATAATGAAGCAGTCCGAGCCCGCATGCAGCAAGACCTGGACAACATCCAGGCTTGGGCTGATAAGTGGCAAGTAACATTCGCGCCAGATAAGTGCCAGGCAATGACCATCTCCAACAAGAGAGAGTCTAACCACCTCCCCTTGACATTCAACGGCATTACCATCGCCGAATCCCCCACCATCAACATCCTGGGGGTCACCATTGACCAGAAACTTAACTGGACCAGCCATATAAATACTGTGGCTACGAGAGCAGGTCAGAGGCTGGGTATTCTGCGGCGAGTGACTCACCTCCTGACTCCCCAAAGCCTTTCCACCATCTACAAGGCACAAGTCAGGAGTGTGATGGAATACTCTCCACTTGCCTGGATGAGTGCAGCTCCAACAACACTCATGAAGCTCGACACCATCCAAGATAAAGCAGCCCGCTTGATTGGCACCCCATCCACCACCCTAAACATTCACTCCCTTCACCACCGGCGCACTGTGGCTGCAGTGTGCACCATCCACAGGATGCACTGCAGCAACTCGCCAAGGCTTCTTCGACAGCACCTCCCAAACCCGCGACCTCTACCACCTAGAAGGACAAGGGCAGCAGGCGCATGGGAACAACACCACCTGCACGTTCCCCTCCAAGTCACACACCATCCCGACTTGGAAATATATCACCGTTCCTTCATTGTCGCTGGGTCAAAATCCTGGAACTCCCTTCCTAACAGCACTGTGGGAGAACCGTCACCACACGGACTGCAGCGGTTCAAGAAGGCGGCTCACCACCACCTTCTCAAGGGCAATTAGGGATGGGCAATAAATGCCGGCCTTGCCAGCGACGCCCACATCCCGTGAACGAATAAAAAAAAAAAAAATATGCCCAGAGAAGACTTTTGGATTCCCTTTCATGTTAGCTGCCAGTGTATTCTCATACTCCCTCTTATTTCCTTTTTTTACTTCTCCTCTGTACTTTCTATATTCAGCCTGGTTCTCACTTGTATTATCAACATGACATCTGTCATACGCCCCCTTTTTCAGCTTCATCTTATTCTCTATCTCTTTCATCATCCAGTGAGCTCTGGCTTTGGTTGCCCTACCTTTCCCCCTTGTGGGAATGTACCTAGAATGTACCCGAACCATCTCCTCTTTAAAGGCCACCCATTGTTCGATTGCGCTTTTGCTAGCCAATCTTTGATTGCAATTTACCTGGACCAGATCTGTTCTCAACCCACTGAAATTGGCCTCCTACAATTAAGTATTTTTACTCTAGATTGCTCCTTTTCCTTTTCCATAACTAATTTAGACCTTATGGTAAATGATCACGGTTCCACAAGCAGGAAAACCCAGGCGATTCTGCAATGAAATCACCGCTACAGCAGCAGAAGAGGCAAGAGGCCAGGTTTAGGGGCTGCAGGTCACTAAAGACTGTAGCAAATCATTTACTGAAGGTCTCGGTTGAGAGTGAGGCCTTCATCAGGTAAGGGATCAGGCCAAAGTGCAGGGAGAGGAGGCCGCTATTAAGCCCTCTCACTCCATCAGGATACTTCAAAGACTTCCCGCTGTGACTGGGACCACCACCAGGCTTCACCTGGCAGTCCCGGGGAGCAGTGATGAGGGATGGACGAGAAGGAAACGGGCTGGGAACCTGTGCCTTATCTCCATGCTGCCATTCGCCAGCAGCAGATGGGGAAGGGGCGGCCAGCAGTGGGATAGAGGAGAAAATCCAGGTTATAACCTGTGAAACTCTGCGGTAATAGAGGGAGCTCCTGTTACAGAATGAGGTTAGCAACCATGCTTCTAATACAGTCTTTTTAAATCATGATGTGGAGATGCCGGTGATGGACTGGGGTTAACAATTGTAAACAATTTCACAACACCAAGTTATAGTCCAACGATTTTATTTTTAATCCCACAAGCTTTCGGGGGCTTTCCACACTTCCTGAGGAAGGGGAAAGCCCCCGAAAGCTTGTGGGATTAAAAATAAAATCGTTGGACTATAACTTGGTGTTGTAAAATTGTTTACAATTTTTAAATCATGGTCTGCTGCAACCTCCAACATCCCCATGTGCCTCGCACACTGTCTGTAAACTGGGTATCACAGAGCAGCCAGATCAAATAGCTTTTCAACTTGACAGGGGTGATTTTAAACCCCAAGAGCGGGTGGGTTGGGGGCGGGTGGGAGTTGAAAATAGTTGTTCTTTGAGTCGCGACCGCAACCCAGCTTTATTTCAGGGTTTAACAGGCTTCCCACTGGGAATGCAAAGTCTGAAAATTTTGCAGTTGCGACCCAACAAAACAACTATTTTCAACTCCCACCCGCCCCCAACCCACCCGTTCTTGGGGTTTAAAATCACCCCCGACATGTCTAGGTGAGGCGGGATCAGTTTCTTAGATGACTTCAAGTGTATATACTGCAGTAGATTGATGGGTATCTTTTAATTTGAAAAAAAAAAGCAGAAATTGAGCAAAATAAAAATGCAATTAAGTTGCAACAAGTCTACAGCTGCAGTCATCAGCTCAACCTACTGGGATGATAAATTTAGCTTATCTTTTAACGTCAGAGTTATTTTTCTTCAGCAATAAGTCTAAGTCCTTTAAGCAGAATGCCTAATTAAACTCCTGTTCAGATTGAGGCAAAAATGGTGGTAATAATTCTGTTATATAAATGTATTATAATTTCCATATACTGTATATTACAATCTGCAGTTACTGTGATGGCAGCACATGCTTTATCATTCTTGTTGACATATGAGTCATTTACAGTGCATTTCATTGGTTTTTCTGATATGATTGTTTCGACAGGATCCTCACATCCATTTCCAGAGATGTGACTGACATTTTAGTAAGCAGTTTAGACAGAGAAAATCAATTAATTTCTTGTGCCTAGACAGGAACAATGTCTCTATCTATTTGTGAGGGTAAGTGTGAAGAATGTTACTGAGAGAACCTAGAATGCTTTTCTGAATGTGTGGTGCAAATCGTTTTTAAAGGGGAATTCTTAATCTTCCAGATAGCTTGGTTCAGAAATGTCGAAGCTTTTTGTCTTTGTGGGCTGCTTAGGTGCGTTCTGCCTTTCAGCGGGACAGTTGATGGCGAGCCCATGCAATCTCCCGTGCAAAATGTCTTGGTAAAAGGCTAATTGTTAATCATGTGCCCTACTACTCCCATTCACAATTTGCATAAGGGTGTAAATTTCTGATTACAGAAGACACAGATCTGTGTATGGAAACTGCATTTTGCTCTGCACCTGAATAAAGTGAACTGTAAGGGAGCTTGAATTGTAACGGCCACATCAAGCAGTCCCAATTTCTTTTAAGCCTTTTCTGGTGCATTTTACTCAATTTTCCCATTTCATTCCCTTTTGCACATTATTGCAGCTCTTCCATTGTCTATTCTCTCAATGCCAAATCTATATGATTTGTAGGAGTCATTTCATCCAATTAAAATTCAAATAGCCATTTTTGATTTTAAAAGAAAGTGATTTTAGATTTTTTTAAAAGTCTGACTGCATCACAACAACCTCTGTGACAGATCTACTGCTTCCTGGCTTTGATAGGGTTAATACAGTCGATGATGAAAAATGTGAATGAAGTAGCTTTGTTTTTTCTGACACATTTATAGAATAAGTAGGGCCCCCATTTCAGCTTTGAATTAAAGAAAAGGAGAGAGGGAGATTTGTGGTATTTTTGTGCTATAGATGTGTGTCCCCTGGGACTGCTCTCAATGACTGTACTCAAGAAATCTAAATGGTAACTGTGTGGCAGCAGAAAGGTCAGTACCCATTATTCCCAACCTTTATCCATCTGCTGGGTGTGCAAACTATGCAAAGGTCACTCAGGATTTGAATTGCTGCCACCATCAGGAATGTGCAATACAGGGTAATCAGAATGCTTTGCCAATATTAGTCTATTTTAAGTAAAGTATTGATGGGTAACTACAATCAGCCAGATGGTCTTATGGTCCTGTAGCCATGTGAGGGTCCTTATATTGTGGTTGCTCCAAAGGTAGCGTGATTGAGTTCCAAAGTGAATCTTGGTGAAATCAGACTTTCCCTGTAACCTCGCCCCCTAAAAAATAATCACTGTTATTATTTAGTTATTCTGCTGGCACTGAGGCTAGAGTGCTTTTCAAAATCATCCAACGTCACATCCTCTTCTAGAAGCAATTCTGTACCAGAATAGATTACTCAAGGGTTGATGGAATTCAGGCACCTGCTTGCTACTTACTGTATCACATGGAAGACAAACACAAATTTTGTATGACAGCACTATGGTACCAGTAGCTTCCCTTCTCAGAAAAAGACATGCAAACAAGAACATTGGGCGTGATATTAAATGGGAAAAACAGGTGGGTTGGGGGCAGGGGGCAGTATTTTAAAAATCTAAAACCTGCCCCCAACCCGCTTCCAACCCGCCCACTCCCGGATTTCACAGAGGCGGAACGAGGGGCAGGCAACCTACCCGTCCTTAGGAGGCGAATCGGTCAGTAAAAGCTTCAAGGAGGCTGCGGGCCTCCATTTTGACAGATTTTTTGTATTTAACCCCTGGGGGCTGGAATTCCCGGGCCTTCTATTCACGCCATGTGAGAGGAGGCGAGAAGACCTGGAACTGCAGGTAAGTGCCTTTATAGCACAGCTTGTGGGCCCAGAGGAGCAGGAGTGCTTCCTCCAGCCTACCTGCAGTGACCCCCTCCCCACAATCTCCGAGCCCCCCCTCCACAAATCTGACCCTTCCACGATCTCCAATCCGCCCCCCCACGATCTCCGACCCCTGCAATGATCCCCGACCCCAACCCCCCGATGACCGACCCCCTCAATGACTGAGCCCCCCAACCCCTCCACTGACTGACTCCCCCCCACTGACC
Organism: Heptranchias perlo; assembly: GCF_035084215.1. Taxonomy (NCBI): domain Eukaryota; kingdom Metazoa; phylum Chordata; class Chondrichthyes; order Hexanchiformes; family Hexanchidae; genus Heptranchias; species Heptranchias perlo. The sequence goes on from NC_090350.1 coordinate 24,647,368, forward strand.
GACTCCCTCCAGCTGGCCGACTCCCCCGACCCTCTCCCTGATGACACCCCCTCCCATGACCCCCGATGACTGAGCACCATGACCCTCCCCCGTCATCTAACACTTCCCTTTTCTGACTCCACACAGTTCAGCTTCAACAACGATTTGCATTTATATATCACTCCTCTCAGAAAAGAAAATACATCAAAGTGTGGAAAGATAGAGAGACGAAGGAAAAGGAGGTATATCTGGGCTTTTGGGATGAACTGCGCAGGATAGGTAATGTAGGAGAATTCCACAGTCCATAATATCGAAGGCAGCATGGATGTAGAGGAAATAATTTGAAATGATCCTGTTGGCAATACAGACCTCCAAGGCAGTAAGGTCTAGTAAGATGATAAGTCGAGGAAGTATGATCATGTGCATTGGTGGCCGTGTTTATGTGGAGGGTTAAGTTCAGGGAGGTAACCAGGGCAGAAGCTGAAGGAGACATGGCAAGGTGAGTTCAGGTGAAAGTTGAAATCATTGAAAATGAGCTGCTTGGTGCAGACACTGAGTGATGTTATGACAGAGGAGAGGTTGGTAAGATAGATGTCAGGGTCCTAGGTGGGATAGGGGGCAGTAAATAACGAGGATCTTGTAGAAGAGGTGGGAAGAGTGGTAGATTGCAAGGCAATTGGACATGGAAAAAGTGCTGAAGGAGTATGGTGATAGGTCAAGGTGAGACTTAGCCCTACGTGGTAATCTGGGTAGAGGATGTGGTGGAACAGAAAGAGGATTGCTTCATTGAAGAAGAAAGAGCCACTGTTAGGCAGCAGGTTTTGGTCAGACCCAGGATGAGGATCGAAATGAGAAGGGCTTTATTCATGTAAAGGCAGACATTTTGCAGAGCCATGTGTAAGGGATCGGCAGACAGTCAGGGAGGGAAGTCTGGAGGGATCATATGAAGTGAAGAGGAGGATGTGGAGGAGATTGCAGATATTAAACCCAGGGAACACAGTAAACTGGATAAACAGATAGCTGATTGCCTTCATCATCCAGAATTTTGCTCATCCTCACTGTTGAGCAGTAATATAACAGTGGGAGGTTAATTAATGCTGTAAACACATCTTGTGATAGAAAGCCTTATTCCAACAATTTCTCCACTTCTTTAAAGGAAATGGTGTGTGTGTATGTGTGTGCGTATGCGTCTGTGTCCTTTCAAGATAAATATACAAAAACTTTAGAGATTTTCTCCTACACTATGGATCTGCCATTTTAAATAGGGAGCCATTCAGCTTACTTCAACTGTGTGCTAAATGGTTAATAACCGAGATCATCATCCTTTTTGTTCCTGGGTGCTGATTGGGAGAGTCTGAGCGGGGAAACATCAATAAGAAAATACACAGCAGTATCAAAACAAAGCAAACACTTAGCCTGTACAGGAAGAAACAAACCAAACAATCCTCCTGATAACTGGCTGTCACCAAAGTGAATGTTGCATTTTCACTGCCGAGAAGTAGACATGCTGCAGGAATCCCCTCACCAGATGTCATCCTTGTGTATCTGCATCACTGAAAAGGTTACACACAGAGTCCCCTAGCCATGCAGGCTCAAAATTATGAATGCATTAAAAAAACAATACAGGGTAAGTACAGGACATTCATTGTACTCAACTAATCTTAAAGTTTAATTTAATAATTATTATTTTATTTATTGAGCCTATAACTGGAACTTTCTTTAAGTGATGAAGTAAAGCTGGCAAACTTAGTTTGGACTATATTAATGAATTTGGCAAACAATATCAGATTAACAAGCTGCTAATCTACTGTCAAAAATATAAATCAAATTCCATTGTGGTGAACAATTCATTTCCTGCCAATTCAACCCATTTAAATAAATCATAATTTCATTCACACTTCCAGTGACCACATCTACTTGTGTTGGGGGTTCTAATGGTTTTGATAACAGGTCTCATCTATTAGCGTTGCACATAATAGCAGCAAGTAACTTGTTTACAGATTCACACCAAAGTGCACTTCTCCTGCTCAAAGAGAGAAAACAAGATTAAGGACCTTTGCTGATCTATAACCTGCAGACGAGAGAACAGCGGGGTGGTTATATTTTCAGGCAGGGACACATTAGTGGAGTCATTGGGACCAGGAGGGACATCCTGTTCCCCTCAGCCGGCTGCTGTGTTTCACAGAGAGTTAGAGTATAGAATTGGCAGGAGGTTGGCAACCATGTCAATACCAGCAGTATATATCCAAGGAGCTGGCTATAATGCTGAAAGAAATTCATTTTGCTTTACTAGGTGTGCAATGATAGAAACCACAGTCACATCTCTCACTACTTCCACTCTGCAAGGTATGACCATTACCCACTTCATCCCAATCTGTCATTTCCTTTGAATCTTCCCATCTTTGCCTATTAGGCTCAAAGGAAGACTTTGCTGTGCCACCTTTCTGCTTTTCCTCATACCCTGAAAAGGTGCTTTCCTTAGCAACTCCAGCCATTGTAAAAGCTTGATGCTTGTTTTGGTCATCATGCAGACATGGTAATGGCTGAAAGCCCTTTTGCCAATGTCAGTTATTTACCCCCTTCTACTTTTCATGCAGGAGAAAACTGCCCATAACTAGAGGGACAGGCTCCCTGAAACTCCAGACTCTCGCCCTTACCAAAGTGGCAGTACTAGAAATATTGGGTAGAGACAATACAGGAAATGGAAGCTGAAGGCCTGCTCCCAGATGAGAGTGTGTGGACAACTTGTCCACCTCCTTTGTCAGGCCTTACTCCTTCACTCACTGCCTGACTCACTGCAATGAAGTCAGCTAATGAATGTGCAAACTTTGTCTGACCCAGTGCTGAAAATTATCAAACATAATTATCAAACATTTTACTTGCCGTTCAAGCAATATCCAAACCCTAGTGTCTCTTTTCTTTCCCGAGGTCAGACAAATGACTTTGGCTTGGGGTTCAGGGAGAATGATGAGGAAAGCCCTCCTTAAGATGCACCATCACTTAATCTTACCCATGTAAACATCTGCTTGGGAATATGCACCCTGCAAAATTTAGCTTTAGAGGGAAGTGCACTAGGTGACCCATAAACTACTATGTGCAGGAGCAGGCGGTGGTGGTGACAAAAGAGGAAAAGGAATGAGTGGTTGGAGATCCAGCTCAGATTCTTTCTCTACTGAAAAGGACAAGGATACTAACGTCAGAGGCCCAGATTTTAAAAAGAGAATGTTTTTGACCATGAGAGGTTGCTGGAGGCATTGGACTGTCTGTCTTGGAGCTTTCACCACATGTCAGCTAGTGTGGAGGATTCCTCACCCATGTAGGTGGAGCTCCAGTGCACAGAATCATAAATTCAGGGTAAAGTAAAACATGTCACATATTTAGTTGAAAATTGATTGAGTTTTTGCTTTACTATCTATATTTTATGTTTGTAATTCTACTCTCCTATATTTCATCCTACAGCAGCTGCGCCATATGACTATCGTGGATAGCACGTGCAGTGAGGTGGTCACACCGCAGGTAAAGCTTACGTAGGCAGAAAGGAAATGGGTGACCGCCAGGCAAAGTAAAAGGACTAGTCAGGTAGAGCAGGAGTCCCCTGGGGCAATTTCCCTCTCAAACAGATATACCGCTTTGGATACTGTTGGGGGAGATGGCTTATCAGGGGAAAGCAGCAAGAGCCAAGTTCATGGCACCACGGGTGGCTCTGCTGCACAGGAGGGGAGGAAGAAGAGTGGCAGGGCTATAGTGATAGCGGATTCAATCGTAAGGGAAACAGATTGGCGTTTCTGTGGCCGCAAACGTGACTCCAGGATGGTATGTTGCCTCCCTGGTGCTAGGGTCAAGGATGTTGGAGAGCGGCTGCAGGACATTCTGGAGGGGGAGGGTGAACAGCCAGTAGTCGTGGTCCATATCAATGCCAACGACATAGGTAAAAAAAGGGATGAGGTCCTGCAAGGTGAATTTAAGGAGTTAGGAGATAAATTAAAAAGCAGGACTTCAAAGGTAGTGATCTCAGGATTACTACCAGTGCCACGTGCTAGTGAGTATAGGAACAGGAGAATAGACAGGATGAATGCATGGCTGCAGGGATGATGTAGGAGGGAGGGATTTAGATTCCTGGGACATTGGGACCGGTTCTGGGGAAGGTGGGACCTGTACAAGCGGGACGGGTTACACCCGAGCAGGACCGGGACCAGTGTCCTCACGGGGGTGTTTGCTAGTGCTGTTGGGGAAGGTTTAAACTAGAGTGACAGGGGGATGGGAACCTGAGCGGGGAGTCAGAAGGAAGTAAAGTTGAGAGCAGCAAGAGAGGGGAAGACCTAAGGGAAATTCACAACACAAATAGTACAAACAGTTGTTCAAGAACAAGTGAAAGGGAAGAGCGTAGAGCAGCAGAAAGAAAGTGTACTTTAGACACTACAGATAAAGTGAAAACTAGAAGGCGTAAGGCGATTAACTCAGCATCAAAGTTGAAGGTCAGGCTAGGGTGTGTGGCCCAACTAAGAGTTCTATATACAAATGCACGGAGTATAAGGAATAAATTAAATGAACTACAGGCACAAATACAAATTGGAGGGTATGACATGATAGCTATTACTGAGATATGGCTGCAGGATGGTCAGGATTGGGAACTAAATATACCGGGTTATAAGGTCTACAGGAGAGATAGGGAAAATGGAAGGGGGGGGGATGAGTAGCCTTAATGATTAGAGATGAAATCACTTCAATGATAAAGGAGGATAGAACGAGAGGTAAGCAGCCAACAGAGACCTTATGGGTTGAATTGAGAAATAGGAAAGGATCTGAGACTATAGTGGGAATTGTGTATAGGACCCCTGGCAGCAGCTCTGAAGTGCTAGATTGTATAAATGCAGAGATTAGAAAGGCATAGTGGTCTTAATGGGGGACTTTAACCTTCACATAGATTGGGAAAAACAGACTAGCAACTGTCAGAAAGGTAGTGAATTTCTTGAGTGTGTCCGGGATAGTTTTCTACAGCAGTATGTCCAAGAGGCAACAAGGGGGCAAGCCATATTAGATTTAGTAATGAGTAATGAACCAGATTTAGTTAATGGCTTAACTGTGCGTGAACATCTATCCAATAGCGATCATAACATGATCGAGTTCAATGTAGTGTTTGAAAGGGAAAAAAGTGAGTCAGCTGCTAAGATTCTAGACTTGGGTAAGGCCGACTTCAATGGGATGAGACAGAGACTGAACGCAGTAAACTGGGCAAATCTGTCAATGGGTAAAACGACTGATGATCAGTGGGAAATGTTTAAAGAAACATTTAACATGATACAGAATCGGTTTATACCCCGAAGGGGCAAGAACTCTACTTGCCAAAAAAACCAGCCATGGACAACTAAAGAGGTAATGGACAGTATAAGACATAAGGAAAGGGCATACAAAAAGGCAAAAAATGGCACAGATCCTGGCGAATGGGAAAGATACAAAGATCAACAAAGGGTCACAAAACAGATAGTAAGAGCTACAAAAAGAGTATGAAAAGAAACTTGCAAGGGATATCAAAACCAATACGAAGAACTTTTATAGTTACATTAGGAAAAAGGGGGTGGTCAGGAGCAGTGTTGGCCCCTTAAAAACTAAAAGTGGGGATATTGTCATTGACAATGGGGAAATGGCGGACATGTTGAACGATTACTTTGCGTCAGTATTTACAGTAGAAAAAGAGGATAGCATGCCGGAAATCCCAAGAAAACTAATATTGAATCGGGGACAGGGACTTGATAAAATTAACATAAGTAAAACAACAGTAATGAAGAAAATAATAGCACTAAAGAGTGACAAATCCCCAGGACCAGATGGTTTCCATCCCAGGGTTTTAAAGGAAGTGGGTGAGCACATTGCAGATGCCCTAACTATAATCTTTCAAAGTTCTCTAGGTTCAGGAACTGTCCCTCTAGATTGGAAAATTGCACATGTCACTCCGCTTTTTAAGAAAGGAGAGAGAGGAAACCAGGGAATTATAGATCAGTTAGCCTAACATCTGTTGTGGGAAAAATTAAGGATAGGGTGACTGAACACCTCGAGAATTTTCAGTTAATCAGAGAGAGCCAGCATGGATTTGTGAAAGGTAGGTCGTGCCTGACAAACCTGATTGAGTTGTTTGAAGAGGTGACTAAAGTAGTGGACATGGGAATATCAATGGATGTTATTTATATGGACTTCCAGAAGGCATTTGATAAGGTCCCACATAAGAGACTGTTAGCTAAGATAGAAGCCCATGGAATCGAGGGAAAAGTACGGACTTGGTTAGGAAGTTGGCTGAGCGAAAGGCGACAGAGAGTAGGGATAATGGGAAGGTACTCACATTGGCAGGATATGACTAGTGGAGTCCCGTAGGGATCTGTCTTGGGGCCTCAATTATTCACAATATTTATTAACGATTTAGATGAAGGCATAGAAAGTCTCATATCTAAGTTTGCCGATGACACAAAGATTGGTGGCATTGTAAGCAGTGTAGATGAAAACATAAAATTACAAAGTGATATTGATAGATTCGGTGAATGGGCAAAACTGTGGCAAATGGAATTCAATGTAGACAAATATGAGGTCATCCACTTTGGATCAAAAAAGGATAGAACAGGGTACTTTCTAAATGGTAAAAAGTTAAAAACAGTGGATGTCCGAAGGGACCTAGGGGTTCAGGTACATAGATCATTGAAATGTCATGAACAGGTGCAGAAAATAATCAATAAGGCTAATGGAATGCTGGCCTTTATATCTAGAGGACTAGAGTACAAGGGGGCAGAAATTATGCTGTAGCTATACAAAACCCTGGTTAGACCGCACCTGGAGTACTGTGAGCAGTTCTGGGCACCGCACCTTCGGAAGAACATATTGGCCTTGGAGGGAGTGCAGCGTAGGTTTACTGGAATGATATCCGGACTACAAGGGTTAAGTTACGAGGAGAGATTACACAAATTGGGGTTGTATTCTCGAGAGTTTCGAAGGTTAATTGGTGATCTGATCGAAGTTTATAAGATATTAAGGGGAACGGATAAGGTGTTCCCCTTAATATCTTATAAATCTTATAATATCTATGTTCCTATGTTCATTGCAAGAGGATTTGAGTACAGGAGCAGGGATGTCTTACTGCAGTTATACAGGGCTTTGGTGAGGCCACATCTGGAGTACTGTATGCAGTTTTGGTCTCCTACTGATGTTAGGCTAACTGGTCTGTAATTCCCTGTTTTTTCTCTTCCTCCTTTTTTAAATAGTGGGGTTACATTTGCCACCCTCCAATCTGTAGGAACTGTTCCAGAGTCTATAGAATTTTGGAAGATGATCACCAATGCATCCTTTATTTCCAGGGCCACTTCCTTTAGTACTCTGGGATGTCGATTATCAGGCCCTTGGGATTTGTCAGCCTTTAGCCCCATTAATTTCCCTAGCACTATTTTTTTACTAATACGGATTCCTTCAGTTCCTCCCTCTCACTAGACCCTTGGTTTCCTAACATTTCTGGGAGGTCATTTGTGTCCTCCTTTGTGAAAACAGAACCAAGGTATGTGTTTAATTGTTCTGCCATTTCTTTGTTCCCCGTTATAATTTCCCCCATTTCTGACTGTAAGGGCCCTACATTTGTCTTCACTTATCTTTTTCTCTTGACATATTTACGGAAGCTTTTACAGTCAGTTTTTATATTCCCCGCTAGTTTACTCTCATACTCTATTTTTCCCCTCTTAATCAATCTCTTTGTCCTCCTTTGCTGAATTCTAAACTGCTCCCAATCCTCAGGCTTGCCGCTTTTTCTGGCAATTTTGTATGTCTCCTCTTTGGATCTAATACTATCCCTAATTTCTTTTGTAAACCACGGTTGAGCCACCTTTCCTGTTTTATTTTTGTGCCAGACAGGAATGAATAATTGTTGTAATATAATATTTAATATTTTTAAATATTAGCCATTGCCTATCCATCCCTTTTAGTAAAGTTCCTCAATCTATCATAGCGAACTCGCACCTCATACTTTCGTAATTTCCTTTATTTAGATTCAGGACCCTAGTTTCGGATTCAACTACTTCACTCTTCACCTTAATGAGGAATTCTATCATGTTATGGTCACTCTTCCCGAAGGGACCCCACACAACAAGATTGTTACTGAATCCTTTCTCATCGCACAATACCCAGTCTAGGATCGCCTGTTCTCTAGTTGGTTCCTCAACATATTGGTCTTGAAAACCATCACGTACACACTCCAGGAATTCCTCCCCCACAGTATTATTGCTAATTTGGTTTGACCAATCTATATGTAGATTAAAGTCACCCATGATTATAGTTGTACGCTTCTTGCATGCGTCTCTAATTTCCTGTTTAATGCCCTCCTCTACATCTCCACTACTGTTTGGGGGCCTATAGACAACCCCCACAAACGTTTTCTGCCCCTTGGTGTTTCTTAGCTCCACCCATAGAGATTCCACATCGTGATTTTCCGAGCCAATATCCTTCCTCACTATTGCATTGATTTTCTCCTTTATTAACAACGCTACCCCACCTCCTTTCCCTTTTTGCCTGTCCTTCCTAAATAGTGAATACCCCTGAATGTTCAGTTCCCATCCTTGGTCACCCTGCAGCCATGTCTCTGTAATCGCAACTATATCATAACCGTTAATATCTACCTGCGCTGTTAATTCATTTAGCTTATTGCGAATGCTCCGCGCATTAAGACACAATGCCTTTAGACTTGTCTTTTTAAGATTGCTAGTCATCTTATTTTGCACTATGGCCCTATTTCTTTTTCGCCTTTGTTTTCTTTGCCTTCCACTATTGCTTCTTCCCTTTCTGTCTTTTGTTTCTATCCTTGTTTCCCCCTCCTCTGTCTCCCTGCTCAGGTTCCCATCCCCCTGCCATTCTAGTTTAAACCTTCCCCAACAGCACTAGCGAACACCCCCGCGAGGACATCGGTCCCGGTCCTGCTCGGGTGTAACCCATCCCGCTTGTACAGGTCCCACCTTCCCCAGAACTGGTCCCAACATCCCAGGAATCTAAATCCCTCCCTCCTACACCATCCCTGCAGCCATGCATTCATCCGGTCTATTCTCCTGTTCCTATACTCACCAGCACGTGGCACTGGTAGTAATCCTGAGATCACTACCTTTGAGGTCCTGTTTTTTAATTTATCTCCTAACTCCTTAAATTCTCCTTGCAGGACCTCATCCCTTTTTTTTTTACCTAAGTCGCTGGTACTGATATGGACCACGACTACTGGCTGTTCACCCTCCCCCTCCAGAATGCCCTGCAGCCGCTCTGTGACATCCTTGACCCTAGCACCAGGGAGGCAACATACAATCCTGGAGTCAAGTTTGCAGCCGCAGAAACACCTATCTGTTCCCCTTACAATTGAATCCCCTATCACTATAGCCCTGCCACTCTTATTCCTCCCTTCCTGTGCAGCAGAGCCACCAGTGGTGCCATGAACTTGGCTCTTGCTGCTTTCCCCTGATAAGCCATCTCCCCCAACAGTATCCAAAGCGGTATATCTGTTTGAGAGGGAGATGGCCCCAGGGGACTCCTGCTCTACCTGCCTAGTCCTTTTACTCTGTTCGTAACTTCATCAGATGTTCTCTTTTCAGTGACTCCTTGGTACTTGCAATAGGTATGTCAGTATCTTCCTTATTTAATGGCAAGAATATATCATTCAAGTTGTAGCGGTCGTAGCTTGGGTACACGACATAAAGTAGAAAATTGGAAACGGTCTTCCTGACTGCTAAATAATGCGGAAAGACAAAATTTATCATTTTGTATCAATTTTTCAAGGCTTGAGGAAATGCATTTTGTAGGGCTGGACAAGCCATATTTCAGAACAATGAGAGATAAAAGCAGAAACTGCTGGAAACGAACAGCAGGTCTTTACATCTGAAAGAGAAAGGCATGTAATCCTAAATTGTTAGCTGCCACTTTAAGAAACAATCTTGACTTTCCTATAAACACAGGAAGTAAAGGTGTCTGCGTCGTGGAGCTAGAGACAGACTGCGTAGTCATAGCTGACTGCAGGGACAGTTAGCATCTCTTACTCTGGTGTTGGATCTTAATATGTGTTTATTGGTAATTCATTTAGTACCACCTTATACTGCCTCATGGAATACTGGAGACATTGTAACCTGCTTGATAAAATAATCATGACAGCCTACTTGTGGGTCTTCGAGAGCCAAAACTTTCTGTAATATTCCAAAAAGGCTCAAGTTAATTCTTGAAAAATCTGCTAATCAGGTGTATCAAAGCAACATTTCTTATTCCAGGGAGAAATTCCAACAGAATCCATAGGATCAAATGTGGACATGGTGAAAAGATGAATTAGGTATGGACCACCAACAGTGAAGCCAAGAACTCCTCAACAAATTGACCCAAAAAATGTGGGTGTGGTGTGGTAAGTATAAATGCTGAATGGAGAGGCATTGCAGAGCTGATTTTCATCTTCAGGTCTAATTAAGATTTGGTGCAAATCTTGTTTGAAATGTCAAATGTAAATGTTCTGGTGTAAGTTAATTTGCAACATTATTCCAGAAAGTTTGTGCAGTCTCAGAGGGGTCTAGGGATGACATTATTGGTGGGAGATGAAAATTGTGCGTAAGTTAATTTAAAAAAAATGAGGACACTTAAAGGGGAGTGTCATAATGGGACCAAAATTCAGAAAGTCTTAAATGACTTCTCAACTCATCAGTAGCCTTTGCCAAGGCTGAAGAGGCAGGGCATTAAGAAGTGGTAGGCAAAAATGAAGGAGAAGGGAACCCAAGGTGCAATGTATAAGTCTGTATTCAAGTTACTGAGCTGCCCAACACCTGACCTCCTTGTTTGATGGCTGCTGAAATGGAAGTGGCGCACAAGGAGGGATGCCCTCTGTACCATTTCACAGGATCATTTCCATAGGTCAGCACTGCATCATGCTTGCAAGGAAGTGCAACAAGTTTCAGGCCACTGTTGACCGTTATTGTCCATACATGTGCCAGCTCTGTGATGCATGGTAGCTCCAGGTGTCCTTGCAGAAGATGGCACAGCTCTGGATCTGCCTTTCTGCGACCCAAACCTTGAGAAGATAGGTCCCCATGGTCATTGTCAGGTAGGTGTGCCAGAACCTGCAGAAATGTTAGGTGACATCTTGGTAGGTGTGGCCAATCTGACAATGGTGGATCTTGATCACCCTGGCATTCCTTCTTTCATACAGTGTCATCTAAAGCATGGCATACACTAATTTGGGTGCTTTTGAAGAGCCATCCAGCATAATGGTTAGTCAGGCAGTCACATGTTGTAATGATACCATCGGGCATCAGCTAACCTAGCTTCTTTTGCAAAGCGGAGCCTTCACCAACATTACGTCTGCCAGATGCAGATGTGCGGGTGCTGGTGGGATGGCACAGAGCACCTCTTAAACAGCTGGACCTGCCTGACATCCCTCTGTAGGTCCTTCTCTTCTTCTGAACACATCAGCTCGGATGATTTCCATTGGGAAAGCCATTGGTGCCAGTAAAGGGAGCAAGGTGCAAAAAAATAATTAACTCCAACTGGCACAAAGGATCATGAAAGTCTGAGTGTCAGCAGGAAAAAGAAACAAAATCCCTCCAAAAAGAGCCTAGAAATTACCTAAAAATACTTCGAAAATGTGTGCTGTTTAAAAGACTTCCCACATGAAAGGTCTGCCCCTCGTAACCATGGACACCAGGTTTCCTCAGTGTGCATTGGACTTGGCTGGGAAATTCAGCGGAGATTTCTGCGCCCTTTCCTAAATATGTCGTTGAAGCTCTTACATGTTACAGAGAAGGGTTTCCACTGCCCACCCCGGACCTGAACAGAAACTTAATAAGGGCTGAAAATAGGCAGAAATCAGGGGAACTAGTTTCAGCCCAATTTCGCGCTTCATTTTTGGGCACAGATTGGGTGTAATGGACACCAATATCAGCCTTGCATATTATAAATTTTCAAAGAAGCAACATTACACAAAGATTGTAATTGTGTGTAAGAGAACAAACTGAGGAAGCTTGAGCTTTCCTAAGAGTGGTAAACACTTGGGAAAGAAACAAACCAGTGAAAACTCTCAAGCTTCGGACTCAGTTTGTCTATACCTCTCCATTCTTCCTAATAACACACTCCTAACTGTTTTATAAACCCTCTTAGACGTACCTTATTTTGTTCAAAGCTACACAGTAAGAATCTAATTGAAACTTACTGTAGAAATCTCATTATGGAGTTTATCTTCATGAGATTTGAGCTGCTTATTCATTTTTACCTTTAACCATATCTGCCGCAACATAAAAATGTAACACGATTACAATATTTCAGTGTATTCTGGGATCATGTGATTTGAAAAAAAGGTTCTTTGGATTTATTTATTTTTCTAATTCTACTTTGGAAATTATTTGTTGCAATGAGGGGTATCAGGTTGCATCTCAAGAGCACGTGATTATCAGTCAAAACCAGTTATCTTAATATTGGATATGATGTGGAGATGCTGGTGATGGACTGAGATGGACAAATGTAAGTAATCTTACAACACCAGGTTATAGTCCAACAGTTTTATATGAAAATCACAAGTTTTCGGAGTCTTCGAAAGCTTGTGATTTTCAAATAAAACTGTTGGACTATAACCTGGTGTTGTAAGATTCCTTACATTAATATTGGATAGAATCACTGTTCTCAACTTTTTTTATATCAGCGCCCCCTTTTGCAAAATCAGAAAAATTTGTAATCCCCCAATCCCTGATTGAGAACTACTGGTGTAGATTGTTTAAGTTATAAAGAAAGACTCACTGAAAATTGCAAATGTCATTGAAAATTGCAACTGTCACTCTATTATATAAGAAAGGAGGAAGGGAAAAAACAGGTAACTACAGACCTGTCATTTCAACATTAGTTGTGGGGAAGTTATTGGAATCTATCATCAGGGATAGACTGGCTGGGAACGAGTAAATATGAGCTGATCCAAGAGAGTCAGCGTGGATTTGTGAAAGGTAGATCATGTCTGACTGATCTAATTGAATTTTTTGAGGAGGCATCTAATTTGCTGGACAGGATAGTATTCATGAACTTCTAGAAGGCAGTTGATGATATTCCACACAAGAAATTATGATCCAAAATGAGAGTGTATGGATAGATGGATTGGATGTAACCTTGTGACATTGGTTGGTAATTGGTTGGGGGGTAGGAGACAGAGTATGGATAAAGGATTGTACTCTGTTTGGTGGGGTGTGACAAGTGATGTTCCCCGGGGATCTGTATGGTGGAATTAGCTTTTCACCATATATATCAATGACTTGGATGAAGGTATAGAGAGTTGTATATCCAAGATTGTAGATGCCACTACGTTAAGAGGCACAGTCAGTGGTGTGGATGGGAGCAGGAAATTACAAAGGGGCATAGACATTAGGTGAGTGGGCAAAACAGTGGCAGATGGAGTTCAATGTGGGGAAGTGTGAGGTCATCCACTTCGGATCCAAGAAAGACATTTTCTTAATGGCAAAAGATTAGGAACTGTGGAGGAGCAAAGAAATTTTGGTGTCCAGGTACACAAATAACTAAATGCTAGTGCACAGGTACAAAATGTAATCAAAAAGGCTAATGGAATGTTGGCCTTTATCTCAAGGGGGCTGAAATACAAAGGGAAGTTATGTTTCAGTCGTACAGAACCTTGGTCAGACCCCCTCTGGAATACTGTGTTCAGTTTTGGGCACCGTATCTGAGAAAGGACATATTGGCCCTGGAGGGGGCAAAGTGCAAATTCATCAGAATTATACCAGGCCTTTAAGGGTAAATTGTAAAGGCAGGTTGCATTAGCTTGGCTTATATTCCCTTGAGTTTAGAAGGTTGAGATGTGACCTAATCAAGGTCTTTAAACTCTTTAAAAGGATTCAACAGTGTGGGATAAGGAGAAGCTCTTTCCTCTGGCAGGGGGATCCAGAAAAAGGAGCGCAATCTTAAAATTAGAGCTCGGCCATTCAGGAGTGAAACCAGGAAGCACATTTTCACATGAAGGGAATTTGGTATTCCCTCCCACAAAAGGCTACGGGTGCTGGGTCAATTGAAATTTTTAAGACTGAGATCGACAGATTTTTATTAGGTAAAGGTATCAAAGAATATGGATCAAAGGCGGGTAAATGGATTTGAGGTATAGATCAGCCATAATCGAATTGAATGTTGGAAGAGGCTCAAGGGGCTGAATGGCCTCCTCCTGTTCCTATGCTTTCCTTGGAGAAAGAAAGACTGAGAGAGATGTCGTCCAGGTCTTTACAATTCTGAGGACTTCAATAAAGTGTGCAGGTTATTTAACTTAATCGATGAATGCAAAAATAGAAGACACAAGTAGAAAGTAAAATGACCAAGCCTTCAACTTGAATTCTTTTCTTCTATAAGGTCCTTTTACACCACAGGTGTGCAGCTGACTTCAGGCATATGGTTCTTCTTCCATCGTCTGCATTCCATAATGTAAACCACCTGACCTACAATAAACCAAAGGCACTGTAAACCCATAGAAATGTGGGTTTATATATCTGCTGTTGGGTTGCGACCATGGGTTTAATTAAAGCAAATGCAGCAAATCAGTCCTACCTGTTTGGCCTGTGGGTCTCTATATTAGCAGTGGAGCCAAGCAGCGCTACAGTGATCAGCTCCCAATGTGGGGTGTTGGAAGGGGAAAGCTGAAAAAAACTGTAAAATATAAAAGCACATATAGAGGAGTGGATATGTGAAACATTCTCCCAATAAAAGCAGTTATGATGTGTTGATTCCTTTCAAAAAGGTAGAAAGGTAAATAGATTTTTTTTGTTAGAAATGGGATTGCCTGTTATAAGGATCATATAGGTAGGAATGAATTACTCCTAGAAACGTAATGGTTGCTGAGCTATTGGGACCGTGAAAATATGTAATGGAATCAACTGGTTAGAAATAAATAATTCGAGGTCTTAAGGTTGCAAGGATATTCTGGAACTTTGTTCTATTATCTTTGAGGATGGGAGAGCAGGGAACAATTTTGCAAAACTTGCCCTCTGTATATTAAGTAAACCAGGTAGAGTCCATGCCAGGGCAAATTGTACGTGGTCTCTGGAAAGAGTGGGCTTGATGGATGGAATGGCCTTTTCTAACAACAATGTCTGGAGGTATTTTATTCAAACTGGTGCATAGGTTGATACTATCCTGGAGACATTCTGTTTATGCTTGGCTTTCTATCTTCAAACCTCGACACAGGTTTAGGCCAGTGTTTCACCGAAAAGGTTAAAAGACTGAACAGGTTCTTTTGGTCATGGAGAAGCAGCTTGAATCAAAGATTTTAAAAACTGCTGTCCAACAACTGGAACTCTTCTCTGTCTATGTACATTCCCCTTAAATCAAATAAATGTGCAATCACAGACAGATAACAGACTTAGCAGCATAGCTATGACAACCATGATCTGAATATTTAATGACAGGAGGGCAGCACTACTTTTGGGAGATCAAGGGAATATATATATTTATTCAATCTTCCTTGGAAGGTAGTTCCCTTGGTAACCAGGTTCAGCAAAGAATCCTGGGAAAATAATAATCATCTCTATTTGCTCGTTATGGTTGGAGAATTCCTGAATGCTGCTGCATTACAGTTGCCATGGTGATCAGCACTCGGGTCTGGTGGTGTAAAAGTTGAGTGAGCTACTGGAATTCTGTGAAGAACTAGTTTGTGAATAGCATAGGTAGAGTTTGTGACTTGTGATAACTGGTTCAGCAACAGCTATTTGACACAATGGAAACAAGAGGGAGCTTCCTTTGTTGCTCCCTTTTAGGGTTTGAATTATGCTGCATTTAGATAGGACAGAGGTGGTCCTAGCATACTGAGCTGGACACAGTTCAGACAGCAGTCCAATAATACCTTGCCATTCTATGGTGCCTGGATACAACAGGGATGACAATGTGAGGAATTCAATTAGTCAAACTCTTTAAAGGTAGATATTTCTGTGGATGTTCCTGGCGTTCAGTATTGCTATAGCAGGTGGGAGGATAATTAAAATTGCAACGCCCCCACTAAGAGAGTATAAACAATCATGGGGCAATTGATTACACTCCCACCCCTGCTAAATTTAATTTTAAAAAACTGCTGCCTGGGACTTTTCAACTGCCTGGGACTTATTCCATGCCATCCCTAAAGTGGGCTCACCGTTATATACAGCAATCTGTCCGGGAGCCCACAGTCACATTTTCAGTATCACATGCCATGAGCTGATGAATCCTCAGGAACTACAGTTGATTGAATTTGCTTTAGTCTTTTTTAAAAAAAAGTCTCTTCTCAACTAATTTCTCAATTCCCCGACCTCCCCAGGCAATAATTGTTAATTAGCTTTAAATGCAAGCATTTATGTAAATGAAATTTCATATTCCTGTAGGAAATACTGTTTGTTTTTTATGGGTCAAAATTGTAAGTGTAACACATGGTTTCAATTAAAGGTTTGCATTTCTTCTCTGTTAAAGTGCTTGATTAGCCAGCTTGAATTTTTGTGGGATTTAGTGTTTGCTTTCTTTGAATGCCTTTGTGAACTTACCACCCATGCTGAGAAAGCTTTTCCCTTAAATTTCCACTCAGCATTGAGCAAGCAGTGAAACCTATAGGTATATTCTGCCTAGAAGGACCTCAGTGGTCTACAACTAACCAATCAGTTCAGTAATCTTGAAACCCTTATACTTTCTAAAAACCCTTAACTCCAGGGTAAAACTCAACAACAAAATGTAATCAAACTCATGATAAGATGGCAGGCTCAAATTCAAGGCCACCATTTTAGCCATATTTCCAAGGCATATTACTTCAATATCAGTACTTCCCTCTTTCTCCCTTCCTTGATTGTTCTCCACAAACAGCAGGAACAGCAGACTATTAGGGGATAGGATTAGATGCTGACAGATTCTGTTTCCACAGTACATCCTTGGAAATACTAACGTGACTTTGAATGAAAAGCCACCTTTTTGTGAATATTTTTTTAATCAAATTACAGGGCTGTGTTGTAAGATGATTATTAAGGATAAGGGCACTGCAGGGTATTCCTTCAACAGCCTGCGTTAAACTCACTGGTGAAAATGCCTTCTCCTCCCTCCCAGATGCCTCTAGCAACCTGTTTTCAGAATCCCTTAACAATATGGAGCTTCCAGACTTCACAAGCAGATCTAAGCCAGCCCTGTTTCCAAACAACCTGAACAGGCCACAAAAGAGTGATACTGCTGCAGGGAATGATTAACATAACAGTTTGTCATTTTCAATGCTGCATACATTCCTTCTGCGATCAGTTTGAAGCTACGTTGTTTCCAGCTGAGCCAGGTCTCATTACAGTTCAAACAAAATTGGTCATCCTTATTTTCCTTTTATTGTATTTTAGATGATTTCATCTCATTTGTTGGAAAGTGTATTTTTAAAAAATTATTTTTAAGAATTCAAATAATACATCTCGCACAATATCCCTAACCCTGTTGGTCCTATTCCCCTCCAGCTCAGCTAGAGTTACAGACGGATAATAAGCCAATTCATTGCTTCCACCTCACTGCCATGTGCTGCGGGGGATAGAGGATCAGGCTGTAGGTGGACAGAACCATGTAGTTGTAGTCTAATCATCCCACCCAGATAGAAAATGCCAGCACTGGCAGGAACAGGGGCAGAAGCAGAGGCCAGGGCAGGGGCAGGGACACAGGGAAGACTGCTGTGCCCTCCTGGAATAAAAACAGTTTTACACATTTTTTATTCAAACCTTTATTTGGCAGATGGGTTGTAGAATTGTTATCTATAATATATTAAAATCTTACGTCTGTACGCATTTCCTGCCAACAACGCTTTACTCCCTATTGTCACATTTTTGTCACACTTTTGTGTCAACTTTTCCCATTATAAATTCCTATGTCCATATTTATCATGGAAACAGCCTTTGTAAACTTGTCACATTGAACTTCCATCCTTCTGTCAATGGTTGTAAACAATTTTACAACACCAAGTTATAGTCCAGCAATTTTATTTTAAATTCACAAGCTTTCGGAGGCTACCTCCTTCCTCAGGTGAACAATGTGGAAATGAAATCCTCGAAATGAAGTTGCATTTATAATCCACAGAACAATGCTTGGTGATAACAGACAGTTTTTTCAACTGCCCGTTGAAAAAACTGTCTGTTATCACCAAGCATTGTTCTGTGAATTATAAATGCGACTTCATTTCGAGGATTTCATTTCCACATTGTTCACCTGAGGAAGGAGGTAGCCTCCGAAAGCTTGTGAATTTAAAATAAAATTGCTGGACTATAACTTGGTGTTGTAAAATTGTTTACAATTGTCAACCCCAGTCCATCACCGGCATCTCCACATCATGTCTGTCAATGGTGGCACTGTAACCTCAATTTTTCATCTCCCAGCTCCTCAGCCTGTACTGCAGAGAAACTCCTACGCTCCAACCAACTCCACTTCCCTGCTTCCCAAATTGCAATAACTTTTGCTATTTGTCCACAAATAACAGTGTAAAATCTCTACCCTGTTAAATATCTTTTACAGCTTTCCCTCTTTGATGTCTCTTTTGAGGCTAAAGAGCTTATCAAGTCATTTTTCACAGTTGATCCCTCTATTTTTTGTTCTCATCATTGACCTTAAGGCCTGCATGGTCCTCTTAGGAGAGTAAAATAATCCACTTGTTCTTTCAGGCATCTTGATATCAAGAAAAATAGAATTCCTTGGCTTTCCCCATACCTGTTAATTTTAGCCGTTAGTGGGTAATGGCATTGCCCACTGTAGTATGAGGCCATACAAACCAGAAGGTCTCAGGTTTACTTCCCAGTTTATGCCGAGTCACAGCTTTGAGTACATTGCCAAAGTGACTATAATTTATATTTGAGACTTGACAGCGTGTATCAGCAGGCTATTCTTTCACGGGGGGCATCGCACGAGCTGAATTTCATCCTCGCCTTTCAGGAGAAGTGACTGGATAGTGGCCGCGGCAGAAAACCTATCTGTCTTTTCCTTTATTACCCTTCCTGGCGCAGGGATACTGAGTCTAATTGTTGTACCCCCATCATTATGTCTGAAGGTTGTCCCACCTCAGCCTCTCCCCCAACTACTTGGGCTTATTTTCCTTTTCAAGCACCACTCTCTTCCATCCCTCCTATTTTTAATTCAAAGTCCTTGTCATCCAATAACTTTGCAAGTTCCATGGCAACTTACTCTCTGAACTTTCCATTCATCTATGAAGCTGGCAACCTATGCACTGTGACTACTCATCCTCAATGACGTCAATCTCCACCTAATTCTTCTTTCTTCCTCTCCTCTAACATCTCTGCCCTTCTGTCCTTGTTCAACTTCACCCTTAACATCAAGTCGCAAACCAATGGCCACCCTTACAATCTCCCCATCTCTCATTGCCTCACCACCTCCGTGGTCTTGATCACCAGTACGGCTATCTCTTATCTCATCCTCATCTCCTTCAATATCCATGTCTCCCTGTCTACCTCCAACCTCACTATTCTCAACTTCTGCCCCTGGAAATAGCTGCCCACAGCTTTCACCAACTAGTTCTCTAACACCCAGCTCCCCTTCTCTGGCCCTCCACCTGTCATGCCACCACTGTAGCTGCTGACCTATTTGGAATCATAGAATCATAGAATGATACAGCTCAGAAGGAGGCCATTCGGCCCATCATGCCTGTGCCAGCTCTTTGAAAGAGCATTCCAATTAATCCCATTTCCCCGCCCTTTCCCCATAGCCCTTCAAATTTTCCCCTTCAAGTATTTATCCAATCCCTTTTGAAAGTTATTCTTGAATCTGCTTCCACCACTCTTTCAGCAGTGCATTCCAGATCATAACAACTCGCTGTGTAAAAAAAAATTCTCCTCATCTTGCCTCTGGTTCTTTTGCCAATTACCTTAACTTTGTGTCCATTGATTACTGACCCTTCTGCCACTGGAAACAGTTTATCCTTATTTATTCTATCAAAACCCTTCATGATTTTGAACACCTTTATCAAATCTCCCTTTAACCTTCTCTGCTCTAAGGAGAACAACCCAGCTTCTCCAGTCTCTCCATATAACTGAAGTCCCACATCCCTGGCACCATTCTCGTAAATCTCCTCTGTCCCTTCTCTAAAGCCTTGACATCTTCCTAAGGTGTGGTGCCCAGAATTGGACACAATACACCAGCTGTGGCCTAACCACTGATTTATAAAAAGGTTTAACATAACTTCCTTACTTTTGTACTCTATGCCTCTGTTTATAAAGCCAAGGATCCCATACGCTTTTTTAACAGCTTTCTTAACATGTCCTGCCACCTTCAAAGATTTGTGTACGTATACCCCCATGTCACTCTGTTCCTGCATCCCCTTTAAAATTGTACCTTTTACTTTATATTGTCTCACCTCATTCTACCTACTGAAATGTATCTGCGTTAAATTGCATCTGCCATGTGTCTGTCCAGTTCACCAGTCTGCCTATATCCCCCTGAAGTCTGTTACTATCCTCCTCACTGTTTACTACATTTCAGAGTTTCATGTCATCTGTAAACTTTTAAATTATGCCCTGTACACCCAAGTCCAGGTCATTAATATATATCAAAAAGAGCAGCAGTCCTAATACCAGCCCCTGGGGGACAATACTCTATACTTCCCTCCAGTCTGAAAAACAACCATTCACTACTACTCTCTGTTTTCTGTCCCTTAGCCAATTTTGTATCCATGCAGCCGCTGCCCCTTTAATCCCATGGGCTTCAATTTTGCTGACAAGTTTATTATATGGTTTTTTATCAAATGTCTTTTGAAAGTCCATATACACAACAACCGCACTAACCTCATCAACCCTCTTTGTTACTTTATCCCCATCAATCTCTCAATGGGTCAAATAAAAAATCCTTTTTTAAAATTTTCAAAGCCCTCCATGGCATCACCCCACTATACCTCTGCAACCTCCCACAGCCTTATGTCCTCTCCTGTCCCCTCTGATTCTCTGCCTCTGGCTTTCTTTGCATTTGTTAACTCTCTTTGCTCCAGCATTGATGGTTGAGCCTTCAAACATAATGCTGGGGGTACAACAATTAGCCTCAGTATCCCTGGGACAGGAAGGGTAATGAGGGAAAAAGCAGATAAGTTTTCTGCCCCGGACCCTGCGAGGATGAGATTCAGCTCATGTGATGCCCCCTGTGACAGAGTAGCCTGCTGATACACGCTGTCAAGTCTCAAATATAAAATATAGTCACTTTGGCAGTGTACTCAAGGCTGTGGCTGTCAGTTGAACCATAGCCCAATATAAGTACCTGCCATCAGGAGATGGGGAGAGAAGAAGCTAAAACATTTGTAAAAAGCCTAATTTTATGTAGAAGAATCTTGTATGAATAGTGTGAGTTCTAATCCAAACAGAAGCATAGTCCTATAATTAATGTAAAGGAAAAGAACATTCTATGAGCAACATTTAATTACAAAAGTCAATAGACCAGCAGGATTCATTACAGATTGATTAGCTGTATGTCGCAATGTCTGATGGGTTTGACGTTGTCTGGGATACAGTCATTCAATCCATTTAGAAGCAACATTAGCAGACAGGAAGGATCTTGACCTTTATGTTCTATTGAGATGTTCAGTTACAAACAGAATTCTCTATGCATCAAGATGTCACTTTCAATGTATTCAGTAAAATAGCATTCCATGTGTTCCCAGGAGTATTATGAACTCTTCACAGTGTTACAGTTGAAGGTTTATGTGAGGATGAACAAATCACTGCAGATTTGTTGATTCAGTTCAAGTAAAACCAATCCCAGGCTATGATCTCACAGTCAGACCACTGTCCGTCTGACCCCCCCACCCTGACACACATGAAAAATGGCCCGTAAATTGCTCCGAGCGGTGAACGAAGACCACTCGTTGCTCCATAGATTTGTACTCGCCCACTAACTTACTGCGGGAACTTCCTCTATTAGGAAGCGAAGAAGAGCCCAGCGTTAATTCTAGCAAAGCTAGGACCCGTTGAAGAAGTGAGAGGAGCGATTTCTCCCCCCGACCAATCAGATTGCAGCATCCTTGAAAAGCCGTGAATAGTCAAAACCTTGAAGTACAAGCGGCAACAATGAAATCATCTGTAAAACTGTTACAGATAGCGGAAAAAAGAGAGGGTAAGAAATATCGAATTGAATCAAAGAGACAGAAGGAAAAAGTAAAAATATTTTTTTTTAATTTTTAATTTTTTTAGTTTAAAATTTTAATTTAATTTTCTTAATGACCAAAAACTATTAAAATAGGGAGTATCGAGACTCCACATTTTTAAAAGTTAATTTTTAGTTGTTTGGCATTCATTAAGACTTACCGTGCTGTTAAAACTTAATTTAGACCTGGTATATTTAAGCATACCTGTTTTGTGGTGATGTTAGTTAGTTTCTATCTGGGCAGAAGAGCAAGTTAGCGCTGGTCCATTGATTCTACTAATTGAAGTCGATGATATCCCTTTAATGCTAACCTGTCAGATCATCGGCGAACCAGGAAGAGCAAGTTCTGGATTTCCGCATTTGACTGCGCATGGGTGGACTCGCTCTTTCATTTGGCTACTAACAACGGTGAGCGCCGTTCTTTTTAAAGCAATTTCCGGCCCATTATTTTTAAAGTGTTTGCAGCTAACCCTAATGAAATGTCTTGAGACAATAATAGTCCATAATGCTTACCAGAAAGCCTCTCACTTCTAAAGGAAGTTCAATTCATCTTTATATCTTGTCCCATCATCTGCCAAACATCCTCTTGGCTCTGAATAGTAACATCTGCTACAGAGTGAGTCAACCACGCACATGCACATAAATATACACACCAAGCAAAACATACAGCAGTGTCTGAGCAAAATCTTCACCTTAGCCCCATTGAACATATGGGATGAATTAGAAAGGAAGATGAGGAAAAATGTAACTAATAAATTAAGGGACACAGGGTTCACAGAAGGAATAGGCTAAAATTCTATTGGTGCTGTTTCCTCGTTGAGTTGGAAGTTATGTCGCTCATGGAATTGCTACCAGGTATCTGTCTCGGCACACATTTGCATGCCTGTCATCATTTCAAGTTACTGGAGAGAATTAACATATGCATTTAGTTGACTTTCTAGTACTTTCTCTGGTCATCCAAGATGTTCTAGTAGCTATTTTGAAGTAGTGCAACAAAGCCATATTTACAACACACTGACAGTGAAAGAATACTTCCTGGGATTTAATCTAAGTCTTTGCTTTCATATGAGTGAGCAGACTCTAAAGTCTCACCTTGTGGCATTTTTATAGGTAAGCCCACCCATTCACATCAGAACACCTAACTGGACTTCTGTGCAACTCCAGCTATGTCTGAATTGAAAGATGCTTTAAAATATAAAAAAACTGCAGGAAGGATAACCTGACTTAATATGGCCCGACTTCAACACCAGCCACCATTCTGTTTAGATACTAAAATCCAGCCAGTTCAAAGTCTGCTGAGAATAAGATGTTGGTATATCATAAATGAAATTGGCATTACATTTGACCTAGTTATACTTCAGCTGATAAAAGTTTGATGGTGCAAAGAGGAACCAATTCCATTTCACAGCACTTTACTCACTCAGCCTCATTAAGCCTTGAGATACAGGGACTATTTCCACTGGAGCAGAGAAGGCTGAGGAAATTTAATAGAATATTTTTAATATATGAAGGATTTTGATGGGGTGAATATGGAAAGACTAAAATTGTCACCAAAAATAAGGAGAAAGTTTAGGAGAAATTTCTTGAGGCACAAAGTTATTAAATCATGGAATGCTTTGCCGCAGGGAGTAGTTGAGACAGAGCGCATTGCATTTTTTAAGAGAAAAGTAGATAAACATTTGATTTGAATTAGGGGAAGGTACAGGTCTATGGAGGGAGAACAGTGCAGTCGGGTTAGTTTTGGATTGTTGTAGCAAAGAACCAGCTCTGACACGATGGGTCAAATGGCTTTGTTCAGTGCTGTAAACATCTGTGATTCTAACCCACTTACAGGCATATATGCATTTGGATTATGATCATCAGGAGTGACATTGCAATTTGACTTCTAAGAAAATCTGCATGGTTCTATTTTTATGTTATCTAGATTGTTTTAAAACCCAAGGCAGAATTTTGCAACCAATAGTAATTATATTTTCATTAATATGGGGCCTTATCATGTTTGTTGAAAGGTCTCAAAGCACTTCTAACAATGAATTGCTTTTGGAATGCAGAGACTGTTATGTGGGCAAAATGGGACTCATATTTACTGTATTCTTTGGATAAAGTATTGGAAATGTTTTTTGATTTTACCACCAAAACTGGGATTTGTAATGTCCAGCTTTGCAAATGCGCGACGTGACGTCAATTGAATGTTGATTCTTGGACTGTTCAATTAATCACAACATGCCAACAGTGCTGACAAGCAGGACAAGTTCCTGAGACTGGAAGATGTCTCAAGTTATGGAAGGTAGGTGAGGGGTAGCTGGGATTATTAATATGCGTTCCTGTGGACTCCTGCAGCTTGGTTCATTGCCTTCAGGAGTCAGAAAGGGATTTCCCAGCGTTTTCTTAAATTGGCCTCAGGTCTATTTTAATGTTTTACTGCCTCGTCCAGAAGGTTGCAGAGCTGGGGAATGAGAATGGTTAATGGTGCATTTGGGCTGGATGGGATGGACTTGATGGACAAGATGGCCCTATTCCTGTAAATTTTTGTATGTTCCTATGTCTACCAGGACAGGCGAAGGAAATGGTCACAACCCCTTAAAAATCTGCTCAGCAGGCATTGAATTACAATTAAGAGGGGAAATTAAAAATTCCTGCAGAGGTCTGGAGTTTGTTGCTGGTGCTGCTAATAAAACACAAGAACAGAGTTTGCTGCTGGTGATTGTGGCAAACGCTGTGCCATTGGAAAAACTCAGTTTTGAATGCCAAAATAAAATGGGAAAAGAATATATGTAAATTGAAGAGCTGTCGGCATCTTTTATCAACTAAAACAGAAGTTAGGAAATTACTCCCCTGCTGTATGTTTTCTCTTAATGTGGAGATGCCGGTGATGGACTGGGGTTGACAATTGTAAACAATTTTACAACACCAAGTTATAGTCCAGCAATTTTATTTTAAATTCACAAGCTTTCGGAGATTTTCTCCTTCCAAAAACATTTGCCTGAGGAAGGAGAAAATCTCCGAAAGCTTGTGAATTTAAAATAAAATTGCTGGACTATAACTTGGTGTTGTAAAATTGTTTACAATTGTTTTCTCTTACATAGAAACAATGGATATTCAGAAGGATTAAAAGGTCTCAATGAGGGTTCACTTGACACTACAATCTGTGAAAGCAATGCTCAAGCTGATGCTGGCAGCCAGTATGCTCCAGGCAGTTGATGTTTGATGACATCCGGACTGAAAGATTAACAATTATAATGTGATTGCTGCAAGTGGTGGCACAACAGGCTGTTATTTGCACTGCAGTTGAAAATCATCACTTTGCATTTCCCTGATACCAACACAAACACAGGATAGCACCGTTTACAATCTTATCAATCGATTCCAAAATGATTAGCCTGCAGCCCATTTCTGGTTAACAGCATTTATAAGGTGTATTAAGTTCCCTCTCACATATTATTTCCTAACGATGCTACAAAGCAATTTTATAAAAGCACTGAGAAAATATGTCACTTACAATAAAAAAAGATTCATGAATATTGATAGAGAAAAAGATATTAATGTGGTAAACAGACGACTCACTTAACGGGAACTGACTGCAGAGCTGTTTGAATTGATTTTATGGATATACAGAGGAAAATAACTAATTCATCCTGTAAGGTTTCTGTGTGATGAATAAAGCTTTTTGTGATGATGTTTTATGTTAAAAACAAAGAATCCAGCAGACAGGCGATTAGACGGTTTTAGGCTGATTTATTAATAGCAGATCGTATATCTCTCTTCCGTCAGCTTGTGGCGCAGGTTCGATCTACCACTCAAAGTTGAGATTAAAATAGATAAAAGAAGACTGGAATTTAAAAAGGACAGAGAAATCCCAAGAGATAAATAAATTTGCGATCTATTGATTTAGGTGACTGGCATCACACCTATTTGGCAAAACTGAAACATTTATTCCAGCGATGCACAAGCAGCAGGAATTTAAAACTCAGGAGCTTTACTGTAATGAGCACAACATTTATTCTGACTCTGACTAGCAGATTTTTCTTTTTGTCAGCCAGTCCTGAGTCATGTAATCGCTTGCTTGTAAATTGATCCTACTATTTTTATTATGGATTTAATTGAACAATATATTTTATATTGAAGTACAGGACATTGCACTTCATGTTTTAATCAGCTGTCTGTCTCGTGATTCTGCACAAATCACAATCTTTTGAACTGTCCTACCTTGTTCCTCAAAGTTCCAAAAGTGCCTCCCCACTCGCTTTTCCTCCACTTCGCAATCCCTACATCTTGTAATGAAGGTTTGTTGCATTGGCTCCCACTTGCACTGATTCTTTCCCAGGACCTCAAAATTGTGGCATTCCTTACCTCTCTGTAGCCCCAATTTTAACTCTGCTCACCTGGTGGGAACGATGAGAGTGGGGGTTAAATTGGCGGTCAAGTGCCTTCCGCAACATTACTGATGCATTCACATCCACCGCCATTTTAACTCCTAGGATTTCGGCAGCGCAAGGCCACCTGCCACAGATAGAGGGTGACCTGATTAATATTTAAATGTCGGAGTCCAAAGATATCATACAAACCCTCGAGGCTATTTTAACTGCAGGTCACAACAACTGCGAAGTCAAGTGCCAGAGCTGTCTGGCCAGAAGAGGCCCAGGTAAGTTGTTTGTTTTAAAATTTATTTTATAGATTTCCTTGTGAACCAGGAGGAGCAGGAATGTCTCCACATGAAAACCTTGGGCTTCAACTGCCCCGGGCATCCCTTTCCCCCACCGAACAGGATCTCCTCAGAACCAACCCCCCGAAAACCTACCTTATGCCAAGGACCATTCTCTCAGGTGCCCATGGCAGTCTCCTGCTGGGTTTGGGCGGGAGTCAGCGTTCCCACATTTCCCACACATTTTGCTCCCACTCTGAGTTAAAATTGGGGTCTTTTCTTCCTTTTATCTACAGGCTTATAAAACAAAATCTTGGCATCAACTAACCACTATTTCTTGATTTACCTTGTGTTCTAATATACTTTTCTCAAATTTAGTAATATTCTACAATGCGGGCCTTGATCCTCCAGTTAAGTTTTTCAACTGACAAAAACTGTATGATCACATAAGTGAAAAAAACAAAAATGATGGCAGTTAGGGCCTTGTGTGGTACTAATTTTGACTTCTTTCCAGTATTACAGTCTTTAATCACGTGTTAATACCAGCTCTCTTCATCCTCTGGCTACTCATTTTTTATGAGACATTCATATTTGTTATTATGAAGTGCAAATATTTTAGAATCAAGAGCTTGTTTCCAACCACTTAGCATGGAGATTTACAGAATTTTTAAAAATTCATTCATGGGATGTGGGCGTCACTGGCAAGGCCAGCATATATTGCCCATCTCTAATTGCCCTTGAGAAGGTGGTGGTGAGCCGCCTTCTTGAACCGCTGCAGTCCGTGTGGTAAAGGTTCTCCCGCAGTGCTGTTAGGTAGGGAGTTCCAGGATTTTGACCCAGCGACGATGAAGGAACGGCGATATATTTCCAAGTCGGGATGGTGTGTGACTTGGAGGGAAACGGGCAGGTGGTGATGTTCCCATGCGCCTGCTGCCCTTATCCCTCTAGGTGGTAGAGGTCACGGGTTTGGGAGGTGTTGTTGAGTATATGTATATGTATGCTGAGTACAAATACACTGCCTTATGGAGAGTAATTCAAATAAATAGCCAACAGCACAATGAAGAGATCATAAAAGGTTATAGCACATATCCAGCTGTCTATCTATCAATTATATACTAAAATGATTATGTTTGCATACATTTCCTGTTGTGTATCACTTACTTCCTGTAACTGTTATGTTTTTCTGTCACACTTTTGCATCACATTTTGTGTGGCTCAAGATAAAACAGCAGCAAATCAGAACTGAAGAGGTAGGGAGCATATGAATTACAAGTTAGGAAAAGACTAGGAAACTACCAATGAGAAACTATATATATATATATATATATATATATAATTCTAAATATTTACTGTTGATATAAATCTTTGGGACAAAAGGTGCTCTTTGCAAGGTAGAAATGGAACTTAAAAGGCCAAAGAAAATAATCATTGTTCCTTTGGAAAGCTGAATTGTGTTTCTAGTATTCTGAAGCTAGAAATTGCTCCTTTAACAAAAATCAAATTATCTACCATGCCCATGGAATACAAGGGCCATTTTTTACAGACAGTAAAATATTAATGGATAATTCCCTCACCAGCATTTCTTTTGTCTTTTCCTTTGAAACCATGCTGAAGAATAATGAGATTTGAGCAGAATTGGGCAATGAAAGCTGAGAACATGGAATTGGAGTTGTCAGGTGTGTGAATTTTTCTAGTGTTTGGAATGCTAACGACCAAAAATGAAAACCCCCCACAGGCATGGGGAGATGAGAGAGGGGAAATCTGAGAGAGAGTTGTCGCCAGGCTGCTCTTGCTCATCTCCTACCTTGAACATTAGTGAATACTAATAATACTGATTATTCATGCAGTTAGTCTTAACTAAATCCCAGAATTATTGAATTAGTAATTTAATATAATGAGCTATACCTTACTTTCCTCTCTAGCCTGTCACTACTTATCTAATTAGAATACTGTTACATTATCAACCTTAGTTTCTAGAGAAAACATTTAAAGAAACCTCTGGGAACTGTCAATCGTTACCAACTATGTAATAGTAGAGTTACTCCACAAGCCTTCTTCAGCTAAAGGACCATTGCAGGTATTTTGACCCTGAAGGGCCTCTTTACTGACCATGTACATGTGGGGGGAAAGCACACCCTTGTTATATAGAGTCCATAATGTAACACCACTAAAAAGGAGTTAATGTCTCTGCTAAAACAGCAGACAAAGGAATTGTTATACAAGTGCCTTAAGGGTTCATCTGCAATTTTGCCAATAGTAGAAAACAAACCTTTGTTTTCCTTTTCAAAATGGAAATTTTCATTTTTGTGTATAATTCTTTTAAAATTTGAATTCTGTGCTTGTTAATTTGAGGACTATTGTTAGGGGAAATGGAGCACTCTCTTTCTCTTTTGGCACTCGGGATAATTTTCAATTTATCGCCTGAACGTAAATCTGGCGTTGCGTATTGGGCGACGGTTGTAGAAACTGCTCAATTTTCCATTGAAATAAATATAAAGAAAAATCGGGCAGTTTCTATAATATGCGCCTGCCGCTCTATGCCAGCTTTACTCTCTGGCAGTAGGTTGAAAATTATCCATTTAATGCCAACATTAGGTATAGCACAGGCCAGAAGCAGGATAAAGCTCATTTTACTCTGCCCCAACAACGTGCCTCATAAAAGCAGTGTATATTTTTACCATTTCACACACCAACTATTTTGTGATCCCTCTAAGTGACATTGCCAGTGGAGTGCTAATTTGTGACGATTTATGGGTAGTCTCGTGTTATGTTGTGCAGCATTTGGAAATGGACTGAGATTGTCCATATTCATTTCACTTCCTGCTAGCAGAGAGGGGAGACTTTATTCTCACTAGTCAGAGTTTGATCTCAAGTCTCGAGGTAGAAGCACAGTGTTCTAATGCATCGCACTACTCAGTCTGCAATTTAAAAAAAAAATCATCCATATATTGTGTACAAGAAGATAAGTAAGTTTAAAGCTGTAAAACAATTAATTCTGCAGATATTCATAAATCACACTAGTTTTCCTCTTTCTAATTATGGCATCATGAGAAGCCATCAATTGAATTATATCTTTGGATCTCATTGCCAGCTATTTTGTTATCCCATAAGCAACGTATTATTGCTGCGTTGTGAGTTTTTTATACTTCTGGACTTTGTGTCTCTGTAAAGACAATAAAATATGATCTAAGGTCCACTAATCTATCTTGCTGCTGTTATTCTTAAAATATGTATATATATATATCTAGTGTCAAAGTGCTCTCTAACATAACACTAAATGAATATGTTTGGGAGTCTTAATATTTTACCCATGTAAATAGAGTATTATAGTTGTTGTTAGTTACAGTTAGACATGCATACAAACACATTAATAGCTTGGGATGTTGTAATAATGGGTTCTTTCAGGATTCTCCAAAAGATATTTTTTATTCTTTTGACAGTTGTCCTGAAAGTGTGAAGATGAAGTGTTCTATTAAATTACTTGACCAATATTTAATTTCTTTTCTCTATATTTTACAGAAATGTTGTATGAATCCTGTGATTTTTAACTCCTTCACTACACATTTTCTTGGCGAATTTACTTATGGGTTGTTGTCCCTCACCAGGCTTGTCAGCAAAGAAAAAATATAGATAGCATCATCTAAAACGGATTTTTATTTCTGAAATATCAAAGTGACTATAGACACATTCTAATACAAGTTTCTGGACACTCAACCAGGTGTGTGCTAATGGAGGCACCACAGCATAATATGGACAGCAGCATACTAGGAGAACTGGATATGAAGTAGGTAGAATGCATTCCTCAGAAGAGTTCCTATAATCTGTTGTTCCAGACATTCACTTTAATTGTTGCACCAGGTGTGGTTCAGATCTACAGAAATCCTGTTTTATGCTCACATCACAGTGCTGAAGAAGTGATTTATGTTAATTTTAAACAATGGTATTTTGTATCCATGTTTCTTTAGAAGATGATAGAAAGATTTTGTTAAGTATTTTAAAAACATTTGTTTTATGTTACAGTTGGCCCAGGGTGCCTCTAACTGAGTTGGTCCTTCCTTCTTCCAGATCAGCTGGAATAAATATCACTGTACCAAGTCCAGGCTATAAAATGGGGTCAGATTGTTAATGGTACAATATAAGCACTAAATGTGGATAGAAGTTTCAGCTTGGCCCAGTTGTTAAATATATTAAAGTTGACGCTTCATTCTGGCTTGCAGGCTGATCTGGTGGTGTCCATGCCAGGAAATTTTATTCACAGCTTGGTACTACGGTATATTCAGTTGTTATGTTTATTTAAATTACGTTTATTCTCCTCATTTCAAAAATGTATTCTTTTTTCTTTTTAGTCTCCGCTGCATCACATCATTTCCATACTCAGCTGCTCAAAGCTTCCATCAATACTTTTCTGTGGCCCAGTGACAAAAGACACATTTTCCCTTCTTCCCTGTGGGTAAACATTAAGCTTTGTTTGTATCCATGGTGACACAGCCAAGATCAGGAACTCGCCTTCTGGGAAATGATAAGGTCAAACCCATAATTACAAACTCATATCATATCATTTCATGATTTGAAGATATGGTACAGTAACTATGAGAAGTGTAAAATTCTAGTAATAATAATGGTATATGGATTTCAGTGGCAAGTATAGATGACTTAATAAAGGACAAGTCCTGAATACGTAATGCAGACTAACCATTAGGTTCAGGTACAGACGAAAAACCTGTAGGGATAATACTGGGTACTTATCACATAATATCCATTTCATTTAGGAAAAAGTGAAATTTCCTGAACTGTGGATGCCTAGTACACATTAGCGAATAGATTGAAGAACAGGCTAAAATGCAGTAGGGCGATTGATGGATATTTGTTGGATATCATTCACTAAATTAAATTAGACTAAAATCTCACATTGCACATCTCTTCAAAAAAACTTTTGTGCTTTCTCATTCTCTGACTGTGAGTCTTGTCCTTTCTGTCACTTGTTTTCTCTCAAATGTCCCAACATCAGCAACATTCCCTGAAGGAGATGCTAGGTGACACTATCCTGAAATCTATTTGGCGGTTGTCACAAATTCTGTTTCCCCACCACATTTTTTTAAAATCAAGGTCAACTCCTTCCTCACTTTTCTCATTAAACCAAATAACATTGCGTGCACTAGGGATTTAAGCTGTAATCCTGAAGGCTTAGAACCCTCTTATTTTCTTCATTTCATAGGCCTGGTGATAACTTAAGGAAAACACTTTTTGCTTTGACCTAGCAAAGTCACAAATAGGTCAACCCTTAGCATCCTGAGCAGAGTTAATGCCCTTATCTAAAGAAGAACATATTTCTTTTTCAACATTCCTCTTCCCACAAACTCACAGATTTTCAATTATTCTTAATCTCTTGTGTAAATCTCCCCCCACGCCACGCCGCCGTTCCCCCGGATTGCTCCTCTGATAGTAAAGCAT
Source organism: Heptranchias perlo (assembly GCF_035084215.1). Lineage (NCBI taxonomy): Eukaryota > Metazoa > Chordata > Chondrichthyes > Hexanchiformes > Hexanchidae > Heptranchias > Heptranchias perlo. The sequence goes on from NC_090350.1 coordinate 24,679,556, forward strand.
GTAAGTGACCTGCTTCTGGCCTATGCTAAACCAATTAAAGTGGACCTTACAAGAGTTTGACAGGTTGACTCGGGCTCAAGGCTCCTTAGTTGAAGCCTAGCTAAGATCAGCAATTCATCTTAAATTAATTTTCAGGTGCTTATTCTTTTCTACTTCTTTAACCCTGAAATCTTTTATCCTGTTTATTTTTCATATTTGTATTGGAGTGAATCTAATATGCACTCAACCCACAATCAAATGTTATTGATGTAAAGTAAAACAGCGGCCTGGTTTTACATTTGAAGGCAGCCTTTGATCTGATGATGCCCAGTGTGGCAGTAGAAAGTCCCTACTCTAACATCCAACTGACATGGACCATGCATGATCAGATTTGAAAAGGCCAGATTCTGCAGCAATACCTGTGTGTGACAATGTATATGCTCAGCATTTCTATCTTTTAAAAAAAAATTAGACAGTGCATTTGAAGTGGACTAGAAAAAGCCTGGAAATAATTTGGCGTATTTAGATTCCCTTTTGCAGCAAGCACAAGCTGCAAAAGTAAATTACACCAAGAGCTGAGCAATGAACTGTTTTTAGTTTAAAATATGTCATTGTGCTGAGGATGATATTCAGCAAGTTGAACCATCACACAAATGGACACAAACTAACCAGTTACTGGGAAAAGGTAATTACATTTAATTCAGTGCACAGTGATACACTCAATATTTATCCAGACACAAACATGTGCACTCAAAATATTGTTATCTGCAGGTATTATTTTACAAAAGAATGTAAATGAATTCAATTGTATATGTGACAGTAAGAGGCAGCAATATTTCATCCCTTTTTCCAGATTAAAATCATTTTCATTGCATCTCCTGAGTCAGCCATGACATTTTAAATCGTATTCAACTCGGCAACAAGACAACATGCACCTTCGAGCACATTAAGCATAGAAAAATAGCCTCACAGCAGGGTCAGTAGTTATGCACAGAAATTAAAAGACCCTAGTGAATTTATACAACTAACAACTTTTTTTAAAAAGAACCTCAACCATATGAGTTCCATGATGCCTTTGGTTGTCTACCCAAAGAACATAATGATCATGTCACAGAATTGTCACTGTCCATCTGGTTTTAAATCAACGAGTCCAGTTTTTACCTAGAGCATTCAGAAATTTCTAAAGTCGAAACTAGATCCCAAAAATCTGTTTTTTAAAGAGATTTTTTTTTCTACTTACTTACGTAACTTACATTCTGAAGACATTAATTATTATTTTTGAACATCAACATCAGCAAAGCAAAATTCATGACTTGAGCCATGATCCCACACTCTTTCAGGTTAGTCGTTAAACCGAGACCCCCATCTGCCCTCTTAGGTGGACATAAAAGTCACCAGGGACGGATGGATTGTTTCCTAGGCTATTGAAGGAAGCCAGGGAGGAAATAATGGATGCTCTGAGGATCATTTTCCAATCCTCACTAGATACAGGGGAGGTACCGGAGGACTGGAAGACTGCAAACGTAGTACCATTGTTTAAAAAGAGTACGAGGGAAAGGCCGAACAATTATAGGCCGGTCAGTCTTACCTCGGTGATGGGCAAACTATTGGAATCAATACTGAGAGATAGGATAAACTGTCACTTGGAAAGACATGGTTTAATCAGCGATAGTCAGTGTGGATTTGTTCAGGGAAGGTCATGCCTTACAAATCTGATTGAATTCTTTGAGGAAGTGACAAGGAGGATTGATGAGGGTAGTGCAGTGGATGTTGTCTACATGGATTTTAGTAAGGCATTTGACAAGGTCCCACATGGCAGACTGGTCAGAAAGGTAAAAGCCCATGGGATACAGGGAAATGTGGTGAATTGGATCCAAAATTGGCTCAGTAACAGGAAACAAAGGGTAAAAGTCGATGGATGTCTTTGCGAATGGAAATCCATTTCCAGTGGTGTGCCACGGGGCTCAGTGTTGGGTCCCTTACTGTTCGTGGTATATATTAATGATTTGGAATTCTTAAAAAAAATTTGTTCATGGGATGTAGGCATCGCTGGCAAGGCCAGCATTTATTGCCCATCCCTAATTGCCCTTGAGAAGGTGGTGGTGAGCTGCCTTCTTGAAAACTGAGTGGCTTGCTAGGCCATTTCAGAGGGCGAATAGGAATCAACCACATTGCTGTGGGTCTGGAGTCACATATGGGCCAGACCGGGTAAGGACGGCAGGTTTCCTTCCCTAAAGGACATTAGTGAACCAGATGGGTTTTTACGACAATCCAGTAGTTTCATGGCCACCATTACTGATACTAGTTGTTTTAAAATTCCAGATTTTATTTAATTAATTGAATTTAAATTCTCCTGCTGCTGTGGACTACATTACTTGAATGTAGGGGGCATGATTGGCAAATTTGCAGACGACACAAAAATTGGCCGTGTAGTTGATAGTGAAGAGGATAGCTGTAGACTCCAAGAAGATATCAATGGGTTGGTGGAGTGGGCGGACAAGTGGCAAATGGAGTTCAATCCGGAGAAGTGTGGGGTAATGCACTTGGGGAGGGCAAACAGTAAAAGGGAATATGCAGTAAACGGGAATATATTGAGAGGGGTAGAGGAAGTGAGAGACCTTGGAGTGCATATACACAGGTCCTTGAAGGTGGCAGTACAGGTAGATAAGGTTGTGAAGGCGGCATATGGAATGCTCCCCATTATTAGCCGAGGTATAGAATACAAAAGCAGGGATGTAATGATGGAACTGTATAAAACGCTGGTAAGGCCACAGCTGGAGTATTGTGCGCAGTTCTGGTCACCACATTACAGGAAGGACGTAAGTGCTCTGGAGAGAGTGCAGAGAGGATTTACAAGAATGTTGCTAGGGCTTGAAAATTGTAGCTACGAGGAGAGATTGGATAAGCTGGGGTTGTTTTCCTTGGAGCAGAGGAGGCTGAGGGGAGACTTGATTGAGGTGTACAAAATTATGAGGGCCCAGATAGAGTAGACAGGAAGTACCTGTTTCCCCCAGCGGAGAGTTCAAGAGGACATAGATTTAAACTGATTGGCGGAAGGATTAGAGGGGACATGAGGAAAAACTTTTTTATCCAGAGGGTGGTGGATGTATGGAATTCGCTGCCCGAGTTGGTGGTAGAGGCAGGGACCCTCAACTCTTTTAAAAAAGTACCTGGACCTGCACCTAAAGTGCTGTAAGCTGCAGGGCTATGGATCGGGTGCTGGAAGGTGGGATTAGAATGGGCACCTGGTTGTTCCTTGAGCCGGCGCGGACACAATGGGCCAAATGGCCCCCTTCTGTGCTGCATCTTTTCTATGGTTTCTATGGTTCTATGGCACTATTTCGAAGAACAGCAGAGGAGTTTTCCCCTGGCATCCTGGCCAACATCACTAAAACAGATTATCTGGTCATTATCTCATTGCTGTTCGTGGGACTTAGCAGTGCGAAAATTGGCTGCTGTGTTTCCTACAAGTGACGACACTTCAAAAGTACTCCATTGGCTGTAAAGTGCTTTGGGACATCCTGAGGTCAAGTTCTTTTTCTTTCTTACCCTGCTCTGCCCCTTGCTTGGTTTTGCATTTGGCAGCAAGTGGCAGCCATGTATAAGAGGTGCATGACAGTAAGGGTACTTTTTTCTTTGTCTTGGTGGTTTTCATACTTAGGTCAAATTTTATAAAAGGGTGCTTTGTTTTGCAAATGTTTAATGATAAAATTTTATCGATATTTGCCAAATTTAAAATAGAAGTGTAAACATTGGTCTATATTAATTTCACATTATGTTTTTTTGCATTATGGAAATCAGTTTGTCCATGCTGTGCGCCTTCCGTCGTCCAGAGGAGAACTGTGAACCTGCTCCAAGGCCTCTCTCAATGCTGGACTATCGCTGCATGCCAGTTGATGTATGAGAGGACCTGGGTGATTTCCCTTTTCTTCCTGTGGGGAAGTGTTGGGATTCCGTTTGACATCTGTTTGTAATAAAGCAGATGAAAATACTGCATGAGGAATGGCTGGTGTCAACACCTGCCCTTCAACTCTGATGATTCAGGGATTGCAGGGAGAAAAAACACAAGCATTTGCAAAAAACCCTTCCAGATTTAACTCACATTCTCTGGAGCTGTTTACTGACACAGGCTATGATCCAACTCTCCACAATACTCGTGATAAAGCATTGTATTTCAGCTCAGTGTCCAGGATGGAACGTGACTAGAATTTATCTACTGAATCCACTCAGCTCATTTCAAACTGCTGCACTACAGCTGGTCTTGGATTGTATTCAGGTAACTTAAAACTAAACACAGCTTCAGATTCTTTTGCATAGTTAAAAAAAAATGCCATAAAATGACATTTGGTTATTGTTGCCTGTAATGCAAAATATACGGGACATTTTAAAGATAGTCTAACAATACCCCAAAGCATGGGATCATGTGACTTACACAAAACTGGATAGCATAGTGCAGGCAAAAACCTTAGAATTCTTTAAGAAATGTGATGGTGGGGAGTTATGTTTATTTTCTGGATGGATGAGACTGGGTAAGCTGATTATAATTCTTCTACCATGTCTTCCTTGCGAATAGAACCCTGAGTGACTTTCTATTTGACCATGGCCTATGAATTGCTGTCTTGGAGTCCCCAGAGCCTGGAAACAGTTAGTGTAAAGGCTGAACTCTGCATTTCCAAGGTAACCAGCTTTTCAGGAGTGATTTGATCATTTTCACCTGTGATCTAATGAACTATCCTCATTTACTGATCAGAGCTAGGAGTGATAAAGCAAGCAGTTCAGTAAACTTGTCCTACTGCCAATCATCGTGACTAGTGGTAGAAGGGTCAGTAACCAGAGGACACAGATTTAAGATAATTGGCAAAAGAACCAGCGATGAGATGAATTTTTTATGCAGCAATTTATGATCTGGAATGCATTGCCTGTATGGGTGATGGAAGCAGATTCAATAATAGCTTTGAAAAGGGAATTGGATAAATCTTTGAAAGGGAAAAAATTGCAGGGCTATGGGGAAAGGGCAAAGGAATGGGACTAATTGGATAGTTCGTTCAAAGAGCCAGCACAGGCACGAGGGGCTGAATGGTCTCCTTCTGTGCTGTATCATTCCATGACTATTGTGTTCTGTAGCCAATGGGAACAGGCTAAGTATAGTAAACCAAAGTGGGCTATTTCTTCAAGAAATTTGTCAGAGAAACTGCAAAGTTTGGTTGCTTTGTTCAAGTGGTACAGGCCCACATGGGGATTTAAGAAATACAGTCAAGCTCATGGTTAATCAGAACAGTAACATGGTGCATTTTGAATACTATTCCCAGGTGCCACAGAAAGATGTAGGAACATAGGAACAGGAGTAGGCCATTCAGCCCCTCGTGCCTGCTCCGCCATTCGATAAGATCATGGCTGATCTGTGATCTAGCTTCATATACCTGCCTTTGGCTCATATGCCTTAATACCTTTGGTTGCCAAAAAGCTATCCATCTCACATTTAAATTTAGCAATCGAGCTAGTATCAATTGCCGTTTGCGGAAGAGAGTTCCAAACTTCTACAACCCTTTGTGTGTAGAAATGTTTTCTAATCTCGCTCCTGAAAGGTCTGGCTCTAATTTTTAGACTGTGCCCCCTACTCCTAAAATCCCCAACCAGCAGAAATAGTTTCTCTCTATCCAACCTATCTGTTCCCCTTAATATCTTATAAACTTCGATCAGATCACCCCTTAACCTTCGAAACTCTCGAGAATACAATCCCAATTTGTGTAATCTCTCCTCGTAACTTAACCCTTGAAGTCCGGGTATCATTCTAGTAAACCTACGCTGCACTCCCTCCAAGGCCAATATGTCCTTCCGAAGGTGCGGTGCCCAGAACTGCTCACAGTACTCCAGGTGCTGTCTAACCAGGGTTTTGTATAGCTGCAGCATAACTTCTGCCCCCTTGTACTCCAGTCCTCTTGATATAAAGGCCAGCATTCCATTAGCCTTATTGATTATTTTCTGCACCTGTTCATGACCCTTCAATGATCGATGGACCTGAACCACGAAGTCCCTATGGACATCCACTGTTTTTAACTTTTTACCATTTAGAAAGTACCCTGTTCTATCCTTTTTTGATCCAAAGTGGATGACCTCACATTTGTCTACATTGAATTCCATTTGCCACAGTTTTGCCCATTCACCTAATCTATCAATATCACTTTGTAATTTTATGTTTTCATCTACCCTGCTTACAATGCCACCAATCTTTGTGTCATCGGTAAACTTAGATATGAGACTTTCTATGCCTTCATCTAAGTCATTAATAAATATTGTGAATAATTGAGGCCCCAAGACAGATCCCTGTGGGACTCCACTAGTCACATCCTGCCAATGTGAGTACCTTCCCATTATCCCTACTCTCTGTCTCCTTTCGCTCAGCCAACTTCCTAACCAAGTCCGTACTTTTCCCTCGATTCCATGGGCTTCTATCTTAGCTAACAGTCTCTTATGTGGGACCTTATCAAATGCCTTCTGGAAGTCCATATAAATAACATCCATTGACATTCCCATGTCCACTACTTTAGTCACCTCTTCAAAAAATTCAATCAGGTTTGTCAGGCACGACCTACCTTTCACAAATCCATGCTGGCTCTCTCTGATGAACTGAAAATTCTTGAGGTGTTCAGTCACCCTATCCTTAATTATAGACTCCAGCATTTTCCCCACAACAGATGTTAGGCTAACTGATCTATAATTCCCTGGTTTCCCCCTCTCTCCTTTCTTACAAAGCGGAGTGACGTGTGCAATTTTCCAATCTAGAGGGACAGTTCCTGAATCTAGAGAACTTCGAAAGATTATAGTTAGGGCATCTGCAATGTGCTCACCTACTTCCTTTAAAACCCTGGGATGGAAACCATCTGGTCCTGGGGATTTGTCACTCTTTAGTGCTATTATTTTCTTCATTACTGTTGCTTTACTTATGTTAATTTTATCGAGTCCCTGTCCCCGATTCAATATTAGTTTTCTTGGGATTTCCGGCATGCTATCCTCTTTTTCTACTGTAAATACTGACGCAAAGTAATTGTTCAACATGTCCGCCATTTCCCCATTGTCAATGACAATATCCCCACTTTCAGTTTTTAAGGGGCCAACACTGCTCCTGACCACCCTCTTTTTCCTAATATAACTATAAAAGTTCTTCGTATTGGTTTTGATATCCCTTGCGGGTTTCTTTTCATGCACTCTTTTTGTAGCCCTTACTATCTGTTTTGTGACCCTTTGTTGATCTTTGTATCTTTCCCATTCGCCAGGATCTGTGCCATTTTTTTGCCTTTTTGTATGCCCTTTCCTTATGTCTTATACTGTCCCTTACCTCTTTAGTTGTCCATGGCTGTTTTTTTTGGCAAGTAGAGTTCTTGCCCCTCGGGTATAAACCGATTCTGTATCACGTTAAATGTTTCTTTAAACATTTCCCACTGATCATCAGTCGTTTTACCCATTGACAGATTTGCCCAGTTTACTGCGTTCAGTCTCTGTCTCATCCCATTGAAGTCGGCCTTACCCAAGTCTAGAATCTTAGCAGCTGACTCACTTTTTTCCCTTTCAAACACTACATTGAACTCGATCATGTTATGATCGCTATTGGATAGATGTTCACGCACAGTTAAGCCATTAACTAAATCTGGTTCATTACTCATTACTAAATCTAATATGGCTTGCCCCCTTGTTGCCTCTTGGACATACTGCTGTAGAAAACTATCCCGGACACACTCAAGAAATTCACTACCTTTCTGACAGTTGCTAGTCTGCTTTTCCCAATCTATGTGAAGGTTAAAGTCCCCCATTAAGATCACTATGCCTTTCTTACACGCTTGTCTAATCTCTGCATTTATACAATCTAGCACTTCAAAGCTGCTGCCAGGGGTCCCATACACAATTCCCACTATAGTCTTAGATCCTTTCCTATTTCTCAATTCAACCCATAAGGTCTCTGTTGGCTGCTTACCTCTCGTTATATCCCCCTTTATCATTGAAGTGATTTCATTTCTAATCATTAAGGCTACTCCTCCCCCTCGTCCATTTTCCCTATCTCTCCTGTAGACCTCTCTTTTTCTTTTTGTTCCGTAGCCCGTGGGCCTCGGACTCTGCCTCAGGCTGATTGGGACATTTTTTTTGTGTGATTTTAGGACCCCCTTTTATAAGAAGGGGGGGGGTTCAGGGTGTGTTTATGTGCAAAAACCAAAAGAACCAAAACCAAGTATCAAATTAAAATTTTATTGTCCTCATCCACGATACACTCCAGCCCCTGCGGTGCCCACCGGTCGCGGAAAGCCTCGAGCGTACCGGCAGACACCGCGTGCTCCATCTCCAGGGCCACCAGGGCGCGGAGCATTCCGCGGAAGAGAGGCAGACAGGCCGAGCGACCGCCCCCACGGGCTGCGAGCAACCTGGACCTGTGGATGGCCACCTTGGACAGGCCCAGGAGCAGGCCCACGAGGACATCCACCGACCTGCCCTCCTCACCGGGCGGCCAAAGATCAGGAGCGTGGGACTGAAGTGCAGCCAGAACTTGAGGAGCAGCCCCTCCAAATAATCAAACAGGGGCTGCAGTCTCCCACACCCCGTGAACAAATGAAACACAGACTCCTCCAGGCCGCAGAAATTGCAGGCGGCCTGGGTGTCCGTGAAATGGCGTAAACGCCTATTGGACGCGACTGCTCCGTGCAACACTCTCCACCCCAGATCCCCAATGGTACACAGGAGGATCCCCGAGTAGAGAGCCCTCCACTGGGGACCCCCGCCTCCGCCGGACGGCAGGATGGTACGCCAGGGTGTGTCCGGGCGAGGAAGTGGAGAGTGTGCAGGAGCAGCCCGTACAGGAAATCCCTCCGCGCGGAGTGAAAGGGCACGGAGGGAATTTCCGAGAGACAGCTCAAGTTTTGAGGTGCAGCCCTCCGAGGGAGGTTTCGGGGTCTGGCGCCGACGAGGAATTCTGTCCGAACGGGGGTCAGGTCGGACGGGATGGCTCCGCACGCCTGAGCCGCCTCCACACCCCGAGTGGAGTCAGGGCCGAGCGCCGATTTCAACGCCTGGATGGCGGCGGCCGCGTCCCCGGCACGCCACGAGGACATCCGTGCGGCAAGCGCCCACGGCTCCAACCAACTCGACCCTCGGCCATCCAGGACGTCCCTGACTCTGGTTACCCGACCGGCCACAGCCCTCCGCTCCGTCAGCCACGAGCGGCCGAAGCCGACACCGCGGAGGAACGGATTCCCAAGCGGCGGCTCCTGCAGGACGGCCGCCACCCCCGACGGGGGAGAGCACCGGCTGGAGGCAACCATGTTCCAGACCCTGAGCAGATCCTGGTAAAAGACAGGCAGCTCCTGCAAAGACGTGCGGCCGCCCAGCAGCGAGATGAACAGGAGCTGCGTGTCGTAGTTCAGGCCGTGCACCTGGCGGAAAAAGTACGTCGCCAGCGCACACCATCTAAGAGGACGCTCAACGTACAGGTATCGCTGCAGCGTCCAAAGGTGGAAAGTTGCCACCTGGGTGCGGACGCACACCAGCCCCTGACCGCCCTCCCTAAGCGGGAGACTCAGGACCGCGGCAGCGACCCAGTGTATCCCTTTGGCCCAGAAGAAGTCGACGAGCTTCTTCTGAATCTTGGCGACAAACTCAGGGGGAGGGATCAAAGTGACCAACCCGTACCACAACATGGCGGCCACCAGCTGGTTTATGACCAGCACTCGACCCCTGTAGGATAACACTCGGAGCAGTCATGTCCAGCGCGCCAGGCGAGCGGTGACTTTGGCCTCCAGCTCTTCCCAGTTCGCCAGCCAGGCTTGCTCGGCAGGGCTAAGGTGGACTACCAGGTACCAGAGGTGCGTGGTGCTCCAGGCAAAAGGCCGTAGCTCCTCCGGCAGGGAGTCCACCCGCCACTGACCCACCAGGAGTCCGGAACATTTCTCCCAGTTGATCCTTGCGGAGGACGCTGCAGAGTACACCTTTTGGCACTCGCGCATCCTCCGCAAGTCAACGGGATCGGTGACCACGAGGAGCACGTCGTCGGCGTAAGCCGAAAGGACGACCTCCACGTCCGGCTCGCGCAGAGCCAGTCCCGACAGCCTCTTGCGCAAGAGGCGCAGGAAAGGCTCCACGCAGACGGTGTATAATTGGCCGGACATGGGGCACCCCTGACGCACTCCTCTCCCGAAGCAAAGGGGCGCCGTCAAGGATCCGTTAACCTTAATCAGACACTCCGCGGCGGCGTACAGAAGTCGGATCCGGGCGACGAAATGCGACCCGCACCCGAAAGCGCGCAGAGTCCCGAATAAGTACTCGTGATCCACCCTGTCGAACGCCTTCTCCTGATCCAGGGAAAGGAAGGCGACCGACAGACCAGCCCTCTGGGAATGGTGGATCAGGTCCCGGACCAGGTGGATGTTATCGTGGATCTTTCGGCCCGGGACCGTGTAGGACTGGTCGGGGTGGATCATGTGGGCCAGCACGGTGCCGAGGCGAGCAGACATTGCCTTGGCAAAGACCTTATAATCCGTGCTGAGGAGGGAGACCGGGCGCCAGTTTTTAAGGTGACGGAGATCCCCCTTCTTAGGCAGCAGGACCACGACCGCCCTGCGCCACGAAAGGGGCATCTCCCCGGTCACCAGACATTCCCCCAGGACCCGCGCGTAGTCGTCCCCCAGGACATCCCAGAAGGCCCAGAGGAACTCCACGGTCAGCCCGTCCAGCCCCGGGGATTTCCCCCTAGAGAGCTGGTGGAGGGCGCCAGTCAGCTCCGCCAGACTCAGCGGAGCGTCCAGCCGGTCGGTGTCCTCCGGGCCGACCTTCGGCAGGTTCTCCCACAAAACTCTGCGCGCCTCCTCGCTGGACGGATCCGGAGAGAACAGAGCCTCGTAGTAGGATCGTGCCCGGGCCCTGACTCCCTCCGGATCCGAGACGAGGGACCCGTCGTCGGCCAGCAGCGTAAGGAGCTGCTTACGGGCCCCCTGCCGCTTTTCCAGCGAGTAGAAGAAGGGGGAGCCGCGGTCCAGGTCCCGAAGGAGCTGGAGCCGCGACCTCACGTACGGTCCTCGGGACCCGACCAGTTGCAGGTCCCTCAGAGCGTCCCTCTTCTCTTCGTACGCCTGCCGCAGGGCCGGATCCTGGGCGGCCTGACCAAGACGGGACTCCAGGCCAAGCACCTCCTGCTCCAACCGCCTGACCTCGGACTCCCGCCTCTTGGTCGACCCCCTCGCGTACTCTTGACAGAAGAAACGGACGTGAGCCTTGCCCACGTCCCATCATAGCCTCAAGGAGGAGAAGCCTCCCCGCTTCCCTCTCCAGTCGGTCCAGAAACGACGGAACGAGTCCCGGAACCGCGCGTCCTCCAGCAGCCGGTTGTTAAAGTGCCAGTACGCGGACTCCGCCCGAGCGCGGAACAGAGCGAGCTCCATCCACACCAGGTGGTGGTCCGAGCACGACACCGGCCAGATGGAGGCCGACGGGACGCAGGAGGTGTACACCCGCCCTGTAGACCTTATAACCTGGTATGTTTAGTTCCCAATCCTGACCATCCTGCAGCCATGTCTCAGTAGTAGCTATCATGTCATACCCTCCAATTTGAATTTGAACCTGTAGTTCATTTAATTCATTCCTTATACTCCGTGCATTTGTATATAGAACTCTTAGTTGGGCCACACAACCTAGCCTGACCTTCAGCTTTGATGCTGGGTTAATCGCCTTACGCCTTCTAGTTTTTATTTTATCTGTTGTGCCGAAAGTACACTTTCTTTCCGCTGCTCTACGCTTTTCCCTTTCACTTGTTCTTGAACAACTGTTTGTACTATTTGTATTGTAAATTTCCCCTGGGTCATCCCCTCTCTTGCTGCTCTCAATTTTATTCTCTTCTGACTCCCCGCTCAGGTTCCCATCCCCCTGCCACTCTAGTTTAACCCTTCCCCAGCAGCACTAGAAAACACCCCCACGAGGACATTGGTCCCGGTCCTGCTCGGGTGTAACCCGTCCCGCTTGTACAGGTCCCACATTCTCCAGAACCGGATCCAATGTCCCAGGAATCTAAATCCCTCCCTCCTACATCATTCCTGCAGCCACGTATTCATCCGGTCTATTCTCCTGTTCCTATACTCACTAGCACGTGGCACTGGTAGTAATCCTGAGATCACTATCTTTGAAGTCCTGCTTTTTAATTTATCTCCTAACTCCTGAGACAAAAGAGCTTAAGGTTCTTGTGTGCATTTTTAAAAAAATGCTATACAACAACATTTGGTTATTGTTGCCTGTAATATAATATATACATTTTAAAGATTATCTAACAATTGAAGAGTGTGTAAAGTTGTATGTCAGTAAAAGTAAGCAGCTGACCTATCATGGTATGAATTAAGAATATGAATGCAACCATCCCTCCCTGGCTATAATCAGTGAGATTGCATCATCTGTATTCCTTGCAAAACAAGTGTACTTGGGGTGTTCACTTGTTTAAATAATATCAGTTAGTTGAGTAGGAAATGTCTGTTTAACATGCCAACTGGAATAATCTAACAGTGGGCCCAAGCTTTGGTGAAAAGATTAGTGTTGTTGCTCTGGGTTGTTAGATACAAAGTCTTATACCTATTTACTTTACAGGCGTTGCCTCTGCAGGCAAACGCATCATCGGGGGTAGCCCTCAAAAGCAAACAAGGTTACGTCAATACTGCTGGAAGCACTGAGATTCCCCTTGAGAGGGGTTTCCTGTCATACCAAATATAAAAGGCTCATGCCAGTGTCCTTTGTGAAATTTGACTTTGAGCATGGCCCATATAAAAAGCATTCTCTTTCCACCCTCTGCACATGCACAATTAGTGCAGTCACAATTATGTCAGTCATAAATGTGACCGTACTAATTCTGCATTTGTGAATTTCACTCCTGTGCAGTTATCGTTGTTGCTGAATTAATGGGGATTATTCAGCCATAAAGAGACTGGTTCTATTACAGAACTGCTTTGAGTGGAAATTTCACATGAAAAGATTGGGTTAAAAAAAAACTGTAAACATCCATTTTGTCTACATGAGACCTTAAAGGGAAATTAAGGAATCACCAGATAGTTGAAACCATTGCAGAGTGGAAGACTTTTGGATTGTTGACTAGCTGAAAAGTGTTTAAACACTAGTAAAGGAATTAAGTCATACATATAATACATCCTCTAGGATTGTTAATGCACCTGCTGGAGATCAGCCTGAATACAAAGCCCCACCTTATACAGTGCTGTGGACCATGTTTAGATTAATGTATAGGTTGTTGTTAGTTTGTCTTAATTAATGTGCAATTGGGATTTGTTCCAAGCCAACTTTATTGAACCTAAATCTCTTCGTGTGTTCTGATTTGTGCAAGAATGTGCTTCAGTATTGTGTACAGCAAATTCACCCTTGTGTTTAGACAACCTTTATTTAAAAGGATTTATATTCCTTTACCTTATACTTTCTCTTGTCAGCATAGAAAACAAGGTAACAAAGCTACTTGTTGTGTCAGGTGGAAATATTTTGAAGCTTTTAAAACGAGAATAGATTTACATGTATTTTTTTCTTGCCTCCTCCTCATTTTTCTACAATGTTTTCTCTGGGATCCTTCAGGTTCCCCCATTACATGTAATATAGGATCTTTTCAAGTCTGACAGCAAATCACTGTTCCCCTAAATTTGAGAGATTCCCTTCAAAATATCAGACTTTGTGAGCAATCTCACATCAAATATAATAAAGTTCCTCCCCAAATTCCATAATTCTAGCGCCTTGAAGTTCAAAACAGCTGTCTCTTTCAATCCGCTTGATGTCTATTAAAACCTTTTCAGAATTTGATACTGAATAAGCTGAAGGCGGCTGTCACATTTCACAGGGTAATATGTATTCATCTGCTGAAACCAAAATCTGTTTGATATCAATATTCTACACTGCCCTGAAGGCATAGGAAGCATCCATTAGAAAATAAAACAAGCTGTAACTTTTAAATGCAAAATAACACATTGATATCTTTTTCCAGGAATCATTTGTAATTAAGAAGAGGTGTTTATTGGCGTATCCAAGGTTGTTAAATGCACCAGACTATAAAACTAGAGTGGACAACCTGTGGCTGTTAATGGCTCCTAATATACACCATGCTTTGATATGGCAAGTGAGAGGCCTGCTTTCACACACATGCTGATGCTACTGCTAAGGTTGTCACTCTGAGGTGCATATAGTTGATTTGGGTTGTCTTTCTTGTTCTGTCCTCTGCGTAATCACCTCCTCAAGACAACCCAGTGTTCCAAGCTTGTTTACAATAGGTTCCAACATCCAGAAAGACTAACAAATGCAATAAAGTACAGGAGACAAAATGTAAACAACAAAGAAAAATTTGGTGCAGACTGACATTTCTAATGGCTTAGGAACATAGGTCTTCAGCCCCTCAAGCCTGTCCTGTCATTCTATTCGATCGTGGCTGATCTGTACCTCAACTCCATTTACCTGCCTTAGTTCCATATCCCTTGGTACCCTTAAATAACAAAAATCTATCAATCTCACTGTTGAAAATTGCAGTTGACCCAGCATCCACAACCTTTTTAGGTGGAGTTCCAGATTTCCACTACCCTTTGTGTGAAAAAGTGATTTCTGACTTCATTCCCAAATGGCCTAGCTCTAATCTTAAGATTGTGCCCTCTTGTTCTGGATTCTGCTTCCAGAGGAAATAGTTTCTCTGTATCTGCCCTGTGGAATCCTTTTTATTATTTTAAAACACCTCAATCAGATCACCCATCAACCTTCTAGACTGAAGGGAATACAAACCAAGCTCGTGCAATCTGTTCTCATAATTTAACCTTTTTAAGGTCTGGTATCGTCCTGGAGAGTCTGCACTGTACCCCCTTAAAGGCCAATATATCCTTTCTCAGGTGCGGTGCCCAAAACTGATTACAGCACTCCAGATGGAGTCTGACCAAGACTCTGTGCAACTGTAGCATAATTTCCTCCCCATTGTATTCCAGTCCCTTTGAGATAAAGACCAACATTCCATTAGCCTTTTTAGTTACTTTTTGTTTCTGTGCTCTAGCTTTTAGTCATTGTGTACCTGGACACCCAAATCTCTTTGCTCCTCCACAGATCCTAGTCTCTCACCATTAAGAAAATATTCTGACTTATCTTTCTTGGATGACCTCACACTTCCCCACATTGAACTCCACCTGCCACAGTTTTACCCACTTATTAGTCTGTCTGTTCCTATTGTTAACTTAGTGTACCTCCTAACTTAGTGTCATCTTGGATATACAACTTTCTATTCTTTCATTCAAGTCTTTGATATAAATAGTGACAAGCTAAGGCCCCAGTACAGATCCTTGGGGAAACCTCTTGTCACATACCATCAAATAGAGAACATTCCCTTTACCCCTACTCTCTGTCTTCTACCTCCCAACCAATTATCAATCCAAGGTCACAAGGATACCTCCCAATTCTGTGCGATTTCATTTTTGCTAATAATCTTGAGTGTGGAACCTTATAAAATGCCTTCTGGAAGTCCATGTAGGCAATATATAAAATGGATGAGGTTGAGTGCTGGCTGTTGGAATGATTTTAAACTCTGTCAAATAGTATAAAGTAAACGTACAGAATAGTATGGAACCATGGTTTAGTTTCTGATTTTTATAATTGAATAATAGCACTGATTTAAACCAGTCAGTCTAGTTTTTCTCTCCATATCTTATTACTTGAATATTAATATAAAATATTAATTATAGTAACCAACATTGCAAAAAGATGGGTGGTCACAATTTCCATGACATGCAAGTCATTAGGAAGGGCTTCCATAGTGTAATTATTGTGAAAGAGCGATGAGGTATATTTGCCAAGCAGCCATTTAACAAGTAACTGACAAGGCCTCCATTAATCAAACAAAAATAAGAGGCCCATCACACACACTATGTAAATCGTTCACTCTAGGTTAGTTCAACTAAATACACAAAACATGGTCAGATGTTGCCGAGGTAACTGAAGCATACGGTTACTGATTTCCACTCTGTTAATCAGGTGGAGTAGCAGGTTCTGTTTTCATTGGCTTAGACAATGATCAGGAGGTCAATAATTGATAAAGATCTAAGATTTAAATTCAAATCTATCTACCTATCTCTGGGCAAGTGATAAAAGCTTACGGTATTTATTCTTTGTGCTGAATATATAAATATGTGCTTATAAAAATAAAATACGATACAAGACAGTAATTAAGTTAAACGATTCTAATAATATATGTGTGGGCTTGTTGGCCTTTTCTCATCCAAGGTAAATAACATAGCATCAGTCCTGAATTTACCTTTTACCATTTTGTATCATTGTGCTGTTGCTCTGCAGTCCTGGTTTAACTTGAAATAGAGCTCAGGATTAACTTTGTCTATTCTACTTACTATCTTTATAAAAGATCCCATAGCTCTATTCAAAAAGTAAGTTCTCCTAGTGCCCTGACCAACATTCTCCCTCAGCCAACAGAAACGGATCATTCATTCGTTTGCTGTCGTGGGACCTTGCTGCGCATAATTTGGCTGCATGTTTGCCAACATATCAACAGTGTCTGCACTTCAAAAGTAATTCATTGGTCATAAAGCACTTTGGGACATCATGAGAATGCAATAAGACGTTATGTAAAAGTAATTTCTTTCTTCTACACCTCTAAGCTCCCCTTTCATTTGCGTCCTTTCAAGGCTGAAGTTTTTCTAACCTTTCCTCAACACAGTCCTCTATAAATCGGCCTTGTTGCTTTTCTCTGCACTGCTTCCAGAGCTTGGACGTTTCCACTGTGTCTTGGTGACAGGAAGTGAAAGCAGCATTCAAAGTGTAGCTTGACCACAGCACTATTCAACTCCAACCTGACAGCCTCACATTTAAATTATTGACTTGGCAAGATAGTCCAACATTCAGTTTAATATCATCTGTAAATGTGACCAACTTACATTAAATTACATTACCATTATCGATCATTACAACAACTTACATTTATATAGCACTTTTAACGAAGACAAATGTCCCAAGGTGCTTCACAAGATTATTAGCAAAAATGAAATCGCACAGAATTGGGAGGTATCCTTGTGACCTTGGATTGATAATTGGTTGGGAGGTAGAAGACAGAGAGTAGGGGTAAAGGGAATGTTCTCTATTTGATGGTATGTGACAAGAGGTTTCCCCAAGGATCTGTACTGGGGCCTTAGCTTGTCACTATTTATATCAAAGACTTGAATGAAAGAATAGAAAGTTGTATATCCAAGATGACACTAAGTTAGGAGGTACAGTAAGTTAACAATAGGAACAGACAGACTAATAAGGTGCTTTTTAAATGTTGAACCAAACAAGGAGATATTAGGAGGGATGACATGGTCAAAGTGGACTTTAAAGAGGGTATTGAAGGAGGACTGGGAGGTGGAGAGATAGAGGGGATTGTGGAGTGTGGTACTGTAGGCACGGCCACCAAATGGTGAGGTGAAGAGAGGGGGACATGCACAAGGCTAGAGTCAGACAAATGGAGAGTTTGTGGGGAGGGTTGTAGGATTGGAGGAGGTTACAGAGAAAGGGAGGGGCAAGGTCATGAAGGGATTTAAACACAAGAATAAGAATTTCAAATTTGAAGCGTTGAGGGACTCAGATCCAATGTAGGTCAGCGAAGACACAGGGGTAATAGGTGAATGGAAAAGTGCAAGATAGGATACAGGCAGCAGAGTTTTCGATTTAAAGTTTGTGGTGAGGTAACAAAGTATGGATGAGGATTTCAGCAGCAGATGGACTGAAGTGGTAGTGGAGTTTAGTGATGTTACAGAGGTGGAAGTAGACGGTTTTTGTGATGGAGCGTGTATGGGGTCAGAAGCTGAGCATTGGAGTCAAATAGGACACCAAAGTTGCGAGCAGTCTGATTTCAGTCTGACAGAGTGGCTGGAGAGGGAGATGGAACTGATGGCAAGGGTACGGAGTTTGTGGCACGGGCCAAATGCGATAGCTTTGATCTTTCCAATATATTTAATTACAATAAATTATGGCTCGTCCAAAACTGGATTTGTAGAAGGAGTCTGACCATACAGGCAGTGTAGGGGTCGAGAGATGTGGTGGTGGGATAGACCTGGAAGTCTTCAGCATACATGTGGAAGCTGACCCTCTGTCTTCAGACAATGTCACTATGGGGCAGCATGTAGATGAGGAATAGGAGGGGGCCAAGGATGAGAAGCCATTGCTGGAGATGCTCTGGATATCGTGGTCAAGAGTGGGTTTGTTGGAGAGTGGGAGACTACGGCAATTTGGACAGAGAGGTGGGGATCTATTTACAATGTCGCTAGCACGGGGGCCAGGAAGGGAAGTTGGTGGTTAACAGTTCAATGGCAATGAGATCAAAGGGGTAGGAGGATGCTTTCATGGGCGAAATGATCTCTGAGAAGGCTGGAGGAGAAATGGGGGAGAAAATAGGAGACGCAGGTTCAGGGCTGCACTTGAGAGCTGCCTGAGGGAAGGTTTGGCTTGGTGGGCTAGGGGAAGGGGGGAGCAGCAGAGGCAGCTGAATGGATGGTCTCAATCTTAGTGACAAAGATATCCATGAGCACCTTGTATTTGTTGTTGGAGGTGAAGGTGGAGGGGGCAGGGGTTTAAGGAGATAATTGGTAGTGTAGAGAAAAGCTGGAGACTATCTTTGGAAATCAGAAATAACAGGGTCCTCAGCACAAATTCAATTGTATTGTGCATTTTCCACTGCTGGTAGATTGAAACATGATAACTGTGCTAGATAACATGTACAGAAACATGTAAATTTATATATTTCACCTGTTTCTCCTTGTACATTAGCCTACTTACCATGTATTTCTCCTAACTAACCCTTGTCTTCCAGATTATGCTGTTTCTTTATAAGGTTGTAAACAAGACTTGCTACATTAAACTAGGTGCTAGGCAATTGTCAATGTTCATCACACGGTAGGTAGTGATTGATGATTCTGGGAAATGTTCCTGGAGATTTTAAGGAAGAGTTTAATTGTTATTTCCTTGAGAAGCTGAGTGGTATGTGGAACGTGAAAAAAAGCAATACAATTTTTAAAAATTCATTCTCAGGACGTGAGCGTCGCTGGCCTGGCCGTCATTTATTACCCATCCCTAGGCTGCCTTCTTGAACCTTGGCAGTCTGTGTGGTGAAGGTGCCCCCACAATGCTGTTAGGTAGTGAGTTCCAGGATTTTGACCCAGCGCTGCTGAAGGAACAGCGATATGTGTCCATGTCGGGATGGTGTGCAACTTGGAGGGGGATTTGGAGGTGATGGTGTTCCAATGCATCTACTGCCCTTAACTTTCTAGGTGGTGGAGGTCTCGAATTTGGGAGGTGCTGCAGTGCACCCCGTAGATAGCACACACTGCAGCCATAGTATTTCGATGGTGGAGGGAGTTGGCTGTTTAAGCCAGTGGATGGACTGCTTTGTCCTGGATAGTGTCGAGCTTCATGAGTGTAATGGCAGCTGCATCGATCCAGGCAAGTGGAGAGTATTCCATCACACTCCTGACTTGTGCCTTGTAGGTAGTAGAGATGCTTTGGGGAGTCAGGAGGTGAGCCACTTGCTGCAGAATACCCAGTCTCTCTGACCTGCTGTAGCAACCATGGCATTTATGTGGCTGGTCAATGGCGACCTCCAGGATGTTGATGGTGGGGGAGTCAGTGATGATAATGCCATTAAATATCAAGGGGAGGTGATTATACTCTCTCTTGTTGGAGATGGTCATTGTCTGACACTTGTGGTGCGAATGTTACATTTTACAGTTAAATCAATAGTAATAAAATGAGAGAAATTAAGTGTGGCTTATTCGGTTGATTTTTATTGTTCTCTGGTTGATAGTAAAGGCTATACAGATAAATAATTAATATACCTACAAATAATGTATTAAAATATTCATTAGGTAGGCAGCAGGTATACAGTTGGGACAGTTTGATACATTTATTTATATGAAATTGTGTAATAACAAATTTAATGTGAGCTAATTTTTTTTAATCGAACTCATGAGTCACATTGTGCAATTGCAGTCTCGTTTCACTGGGAGAATAGAAAAATTTGCTGATAAATTCTGGAAGCAAAGTGAGAAGTGAAACTCCTCCTCTAGAGGGAGCTGACTTTAATGTCCGTTAAAAGGATTTCCTTTGAGTTACCTTTCTGGAAGTCGAGTGCTTTAGTATTGTAACCATTTGGGCCAGGGGGTATATTTATAATCTTCAATTTCATTAAAATCTGCCCACTAAAGTGTAATGTACAGTAAATGGAGATTCTGAATAAGTATGATTTCTGACCAATTTTACAAAAACATATTACCCAAAAAAGAGATTACTTTGAAGTAGAATTTTGCTGATAATTATGTTGACTGCCTCCAGGAAAATTGTTTATTTTAGAGCTCTCAACAAAGTCAAATATTTAGTGAGTGAGTGATATTCAATTGTTTAATATGATAATATCATACTAGAAAAACAATTGTCTCGCATTGTGGATGAGACAATGAGCAGCTTCTTTATTAACGAACAAAAAATTTCAACAGTTTGACCGGACAAAGAGCAAGTATTTAACTTTTTAGATTAAAAAAATTACAATTCATTACAGAAAATAGGTATGTGTCATTTTGTTTATTTTTCAGTAAAACATTCAGTTATTTTCAATTGTTGTTTCTGATTCTCTTTACTACACAACAGCATGTCTGATGTAAAACAATGAAAAGTATTGAATGATCTGAAGCTAAAGGAAACTAAGGGCCAGAATTTGCGGTCAAGATAACGGTGAGGCTAATGACGCTCACCATTATCTATGTACAAATGGTACAGTAACTTCAGGCAAGGGGCAGATGCGCGGTTAAATGCAGAAATCCAAAAGTTGCTGTTCGAGATGCATCGCTCTGCCATTAGCTTTGTGAAAACAGCATCTCGCTGTCTGCCTCACCATTGAACTGCGTGAAGTTGCTGTATTTGTGCAGTAGATATGAACCAAACTCGCCACAGAAAGTTAAGTCTTGTCCATTTCAGTCTATGTACTCCTTTTCAATGACGTTGTAAGTGTTAATTACTGCCAACCTCTCTGGTGCTGAAATTTTTTTTACTCCCTCTCTTAATCCAATCTTTATTTCCCACTCTTTATTTCTCTTTCTGTACGTGATTTGACATTGATTTCACCCGCTCTAATTTACACCTCCTTCTCAGAACTTGTGCTGTTAATTTTGCAGTCTTTCAGGCTGAGTTAAAGAGATGCACGGTTGCTTGTCCTATTCACTCAGGTCCCAGATACCCTGTTTCCCTCACTGTGACATTATCAGATCCCATTTTCAGCAACTTGCCATGCAAAAAATGTAAAAACCTGAATGGGCAAGGGTAAGTCTAACTAACGGCAGATGCCACAGCAAATTATGGCCCTGAATGTTTAATGGTGGCAAGGTGGGGGAGTGACATTGGCCCTTAGCAAGTCAGAAGTCTTTATCTTTCCCTATGATCAATTCATTTTCCAGATTGCTGCTATTTCAAAGTCTTGCTTCTGAAAGCCAGCTGCACAACATTGCAATGTCTTGGACTGTAAGTGGAGTCCTATCTCCAGAATGTAACTCATTTTGAAAACATTTTCAAAGTTTAAAATTATTGGATACAAAGATGAATTCCTTGCCCAATCTCAATTTCCCAGTAGGGGACCCAACAATGGCTGTTGTGTAGTAAAGAGACAGATGGCTCTGCAGAATCTTGCAATTCATTGATGTTGATGTTTATCCTACTTTGATAGAAAAGTTTGCTCCATATGTTTAAATTTATAAAGCTTCTTCCTATCTTCTTTGGAGATGATAATGGTATTATAAGGAGTTCTGCTGTGGAACAATACAGCATAACCATGGGCTCAGCATCTTTTTTAATAGTTAGATAAAACTAAATTAGAAGCACATTATAAATTGGCATCATTTTATTAAAAATAGCAGCCCAGGGTTTCCGTTGGATTGTGCTGGCTTTTTCAGCGCAATCCGGCCGAATCAGTGCAAAACATCGCGAAATTTCAATTTACACTGGGCATAAATTTACAGCCAGCGTAAATTGAAATTTCGCGATGTTTTGCACTGACTCAAAAAAAATTGTGCTGAACCTGGCCCCACCCACAAAACTGGCCATGCCCAAGAGCGAAACAACGAGAATGGCGCATTTCTGCCGATTGCGGCCGTTTGAGGACGGCCTTAAAATTTAAGCTTGTTTTCTTAGATGCACCGGCACTCGTAGGCACGTTTTAAACCTTTATTAAATATTTACTAAAAAAACCTTATGAAAGTAGTAAATGCTTCAGTGTAGCTTCTCTAAGTCCTTTTCAGTGATTTAAAATCAGATTACTCACAGGTAGAGGACTGGACAATCTTGTTAAAAATGCTTGTCATAAACTCATTTTCAGCTGTATTAATAAAACTGCACCATCTTTTTTTTCCAATAAAAAATATTTGACTATTCACTCACCTGACGAAGGAGCAAAGCTCCGAAAGCTTGTGATTTCAAATAAAGCTGTTGGATTATAACCTGGTGTTGTACGACTCCGTACCTCTTAAGCTGCTGGATCGTGCTGATTCATGGAAAATTTTACAGAGAATGTATAGCACAGAAACAGGCCATTTAGCCCAACAGGTCTGTGCCTGTGCTTATGCTCCACACGAGCCTCCTCCCACCCTAATTCATCTAACCTCATCAACATAACAACAACTACTTACATTTATATAAGCATCTTTAACATAGTAAAACGTCCCAAGGCACTTCACAGGAGCGATTATCGAACAAAATTTGACACCTGTTCACATAAGGAGATGTTAGGACAGGTGACCAAAAGCTTGGTCAAAGAGGTCGGCTTTAAGGACCGTCTTAAGGGAGGATAGAGAGGTAGAGAGGTTTAGGGAGAGAATTTCAGAGCTTAGGGCCTAGGCGGCTGAAGGCACAGCCACCAATGGTGGAGCAATTAAAATTGGGGCTGCACAAGAGGCAAGAATTGTAGAGGCGCACAGATCTCGGAAGGTTGTAGGGCTGAAGGAGGTTAGAGAGATCGGGAGGCGTGAGGTCTTGGAGGGATTTGAAAACAAGGATGGGAATTTTAAAAGCAAGGCGTTGCTAGACCAGGATCTAATGTAGGTCAGCGAGCACAGGGGTGATGGGTGAACAGGACTTGGTGTGAGTTAGGATACGGGCAGCAGAGTTTATAGAGGTTGGAAGATGGGAGGCCGGCCAGGAGAAAGGAAATTTAGGGCCAGCATCTTTAATATATGGATCACATTTCAAAATCAATTTAGAAAGTACAATAATCCTAATTACATTAAAGAAACTTCTGCTATTATATCATTCTTGGTGTCTCCCAATCTTCCTTTATTCTTGTTTTATATTTTGAATTATGCCCCTGTGTTGGAAAACACCTGGGGGGGAAAGTTCAATTGGGCCTATTATTGGGCACAGGTTGCGTGATCCGCTATTAACCAGCACCCAATGTCCCCCTGTACAGGCAGGACGAGAATTTCATCCAGCCTCAGTAGTCATCGTCAAGCTGCATTGAATTCCAGGTCTTGCATGTGAATTCAATGCAATTCACACTTTCCACCAGCAGGGGTAGCCCCAATCTCTGAGATTTGTGGTGACATCCTTCCTTTAAGGCAGTCGGTACCTGTTATTTGCTAAAAAATAACAGTCTGCTGTCTGAACGGAGATCAGACATCACACACATAAAACACAGATGCAGGTCCCGTCGCTAAGGTTAAACACTGAGTTATGTTAAAACATTGAATAAAGGTTGCACACTACTAAATCCCACATCCTCCAATCTGCATGCCAGACCTCACCAACCTGCCGATCTGAGTTAGTACCAGGCCTGCGAGAATGCATGCGCAAAAGTTCTCTGATGATGCACTCGAGACCTTGGTGCAAGAGGTGGACAGAAGGAGGGACATCCTATATCCCCGGGGGGGGGGGTGGGGACAAGAGGCCCTCCAGACATATGGCCTAAAGGCAGTGGGAGCCAGCGGGGGATGAAATCGGTGCCAGGCGCACAGCACTACGAACATGGATACAGTGCAGGGAGAACTTCAATGCTTTGACACAAGTGGTCAAGGTGAGTGAGGTCAACTGTCAAGTGGCGTCTCCTACCAACTGCACCACTAGCCACATCCACTGCTCCACGCATTACACCCCCATCACCCACATACCAACAAACTCTTTCCATCAATACTCAATTCTTCCAATCAGATGCTTTCTCTCACCCTTGCACATTACCACTGTTACAAGCCGCACACCCACAACTCACAGGCAGCTATCCAACCATGACAGGCACATCACCCAGACACAAGTCCCGCTTCCTTGCAGAAAAAGGTGGCGCATAACAGGTGGCAGCAAGTGGCAGTGGCATTAAGCCCCTCGAGCCTGTTCCGCCATTCAATGAGACCATGGTGGACCTGTGACCTAACTCCATATACCCGCCTTTTCCCCATATTCCTTAATGCCCTTCGTTCACAGAAATCGATCAATCTCAGATTTAGAATTCACAATTGAGCTATCAACAACTGTCGTTTGCAGAAGAGGGTTCCAAACTTCTCCCACCCTTTGCGTGTGGAAGCATTTCCTAACTTCGTTCCTGCACGTCCTGGCTCTAAATGTTCGGCTATGTCCCCGCATCATAGTATTGAAGTATGGGAGACCTCCAAAAACAGTTACAAATGTCTCGGCAGCCAGAAGCAATAATCCAGCCACTAATCTGTAAATCCTGCATGGTCCCTTTTAAATAGCGCTGGTGGGGGTCCTCTAGGCACTCTATGACACGTTCAGATGGTCGTGGTTAAGACTGTGCGTTGACTTGAAAATGGTGTCTATCACTTTAAATCAACGTTGCACACTGATTGTATCCATTTTCTCCTTACTTTACATGCTTCCGGAGTTCGGTATTTGTGCATGTGCTAAATCCTTTCCCAAGATGGCGTCTGGCACACGTCATGTGCGCAGCCAAGATGACACCTTGGATGTTCGAGAGGCCACGTAGCGCCGAAATAACGGGTGCGACACGGCCCAATTTAGCGCCCCTACTCTAGATCTGTGGGACAATAGCCTAACACAGGAAGGAGTTTGGAGAAGGTGCTCTCACGCAGAGGTTAGTACCTCTGACCAATTTACAAAATCTTCAAAAATAAAATGGTTAATTATAGAAATGTATTTTGGTGAGACTTAGGTTTGCATCTCTTCCCTCTGAAAGCATAACATCACATGTACATGGCTGCATTGAGCATTTTCAATCGTACTCCAAATGTTAGTGGCAACCAGAGCAGCCATTTGCATAAGCTTAAATCTTCTTACCAGTAAGGCTGCCAGCTCAAGAGAAGTTGGGTTCATGAATAGATTGGTTTCAAAGCACACTGATGTTATGATGTCACGGCACACATTAGTTTCTGAGCCACTCTCGACCGATCTTTTGTTTCTTAACTTGTCCCATTACCACCCTTCATCCCTTGCACCATCATCCCTTTTGTCATTTAATCACTCTTGCCCTCTACCCTATCACAGACCTTCCCTTTTGTTCTTCCCGTTCCCCCTCCCCTCCCCTCCTCCCCCCATTCCTTGGCTCTGTACTTGCTTAAAAACTTTAACTCTTTAACATCTTCCAGTTTTGACAAAAGGCCTTCGACCTGAAACGTTAACTCTGTTTCTTTGTCCACAGATGCTGCCTGACTTGCTGGGCTTTTCCAGCATTTTCTGTTTGTATTTCAGATTTTCAGCATCCGCAGTATTTTGCTTTTGATTTAGTTTCTGAGGTGCTATGCCAACTCCAACTGTTATACTGAGAACTCAGCACTACTCAAGCAACAGACTACCCACTGAAGGTGACCTTCCAAGAGATCAAGTTGCTGAACTGACATACGATTCAGCTTTTATAATAGGATTTTCATGCTGAATTTGCATAGCTCTCAATGAAAACCTGATTCTCTGCATTACCTTGAGCATGTGTCATCCCCTCTACCAAAATAATATTGAGGGCTAAATCTGTACAGACAAAGATCACTGGACAAAAGTCCATAGAAACACAAAAATAAAATACATTGACAGATGAGCGCTATTGGCTGGGTATGCTCCTTTATATTCATTGTAATTGGATGGTCCATGAGTAACTGGATCTTGTGGTCTTCAGATGATGTGGTCATCTGAAGAGTTGTTTAGTATCTCTGACAGACGACTTAACATAACACAGACCAATTGTTCTGTCAAGTCTGTTTCATGCAGAATTTTTCAAATATGCTTTACAAGACACTCTAAGTAACATGACTCGTTGTCCTTGTTACCCGGAAACTACTGCAGGCTACATATAGTAAGAATGATCCAGCTTTTATCTGTTGAATGACTTCTCATCGCTTGAATGGTTGATATAAATGGTTAATTCTTGTAACAGGCTCACTTATACTCTGTTATTTATGGTTCAAAATGCACCAACACCTTCCTCTGGTTTGAATAACAATGCCCAGACAATTTCTGTATTGGTAATTTGCATCTTATTCTTTTCCACACTGAATCATTTCCAGAAGGTAGGCCAATATTTTCCATTTTATCACCAAATATTTTATTAACTTGGGTATTGAGAACAGAATGGGCTGGTGTGCTTCCATTCCAATGTTGTTTTGTTCTGTGTGTGTGCGTGTGGCTTTCTTTTGTCCTGTGTAATTTTGTCAAGACTATAATGACAATATTGTGGGGATGTCTACTGACTCCTTGTCCACTCTTCTGGCAGAAGAAAGCTGCATTGATGACAAGTTAAGAGACGAAAAAAATAAATAAAAACAAGGAACCAATGGAACAGGCTGCTGTAACCTAATATGTGTGAAAGAGTAAATCAACTAAGGAAAGAGTTATGTGAGGGATCTCTGTGGCTGAAGTTCAAATAGTCTTAGATGGAGATGAGGTGCTTTTTCTCTCTAAGGACCTGATAACACAGCAAAGTTAAAACATTATCTATTTCATTCGTATCTCTTCAAAACTGGGCCTAGCAAAGGAGCTAAAGGTCTGTGTCTTGAATGAGAACTGAGTGGGCTAGTGAGCTAAAGCAATTTATTTTTTCGGACAATTGATTTGAGTGTGGAACAAATTTTCAGGGTAATAAATACAACCTGAATCCAAAGATTGTATTTTAAAATGTAAATGTCCGTTGGATAGCTAGGTTGAGTATAATACAACAGTATTTTTGTTCAATTAGGGAAAAAACAAGGTAGCAGACTTCACTGCAACTAAAATGCTATTCACTGACTGTGACCCTAAGGATAGGAATGACATGACTTACAGAAGTGTATTACAAAGCTCTGTGATGCAGCTGGAGGGTTCCATTATTGATGATTGACAGTATATTGTAGTATTTTGGTAGTGCTGTAGAATAGGACGTACAGTAGACCTCTGAGAGTCTTGCAAAAGTGGGTTTGTACAGGACGGTGTGTAAAAGAGTTGCCGGGCATAAACTCTCTGTTATTCAGATAGCTATATATAGGTGACTTCAAGTATTAAAGGATTAAGGATGTCTAATTTGCAGACTCGCTCACAACAACCCAAAAAAATACAAACTGTTTGTTACTAAGGGCAATTAAAAAGATATAAATAATAGCCAAGATATTTATGCGCCTGAAAAGACAATTCTACTAATGATCAAGAACAGATACAATTAATTTAATTTTTTTGCATATAATGCACAGCATATTACATTGGAAAATGGGCCTAAAACATGGACGTACAGGGCCTAGATTTTCCACCCAATGGCTATGAATGGAAAGAACATCGAGCCAATTGTGCAAAACCCTTTACAGAGTCTCAGAAACTGCATCTTACCTATTGTGCGTAAGAAAATTACAGTACTATGGTATTATAGTTTTTTTTTAGGGGAGAGGTTTGAACTTTTCTGTTTATCAATTTAAGGATCATCAACGTTGAGGAAAGCAATAAGCTGCCACTCTCTTAACATCAAGTATCGGCATTAGCACTCCCAGGTAGATACAATACAGATCACATGTAGGATAAAGATCTCTTTACCTTACTACCAAGATATACCTTAATTCAAACTCTAAAGCATTCTATAATGCACCATTGTCAGGTTTCCATTTGTTATATCAACTTTTCTTGGCAGATCTGAATGAGATTCCCAGTGCTAATTTGTGGGTTGAGACTGTCCAATTCACTTCATGTGCAATACAACTGACAGAAATCAGACTTTCAATTGGACTGTCTTAAATTCTAGGGCCTGTCAATTCTCCAAGATAAGAACAGACAAAATCAGTGTTATTTCAGCTCTGCAGACCTCTATACAGATCCAACCCAGACATAATGGAATTAAAATTTCTTCCTCCTACAGCGGAGCGTATCATGTGAATAGTATAGGGCGGACCTCAATTCATTTTCAGTTCAGTCTACAATTCATGATTGCTGCTTATTCAACAAAATTGACACTAAGTTGGTGGCAGAAGTAAGAAGAGGGTGTGTGTGAATTGGAAATCACACAGCTACAATAGGAATGTTCTTCTAAGACTGGGAGTTGAGGCAAAGAAATTGCATCTGTCCATTGCTTGGCTTGGTCTGATCTTCAGCTATCAGTAGTAGCACTCTCACCTCACTCAAGAGACATAATCTAGTCTGACACCTCAGTGCATTACTGAAGGAGTGCTGCACTGTCGGAGGTGCTGTTTCTCGGATGAGATGTTAAACCGAGGCCCCATCTACCCTCTCAGGTGGACTTAAAGATCCCATGGCACTACATGCAGAAAAGCAGGGGAGTTCTCCTAGTGTTCTACCAGCATCATTAAAAAAAAATTATTTGTTCATTTATCTTATTGTTGTTTGTGGGATCTTGCTGTGCTCAAATTGGCTGTTGCCTTTACCTATGTTACAAAAGTGACTACACCTAAAAGTAAAAGTACTTCATTGGCTGTGAAGCACTTTGGGACGCCCCTGAGGTCATGAAAAGCACTACAGAAATCCAGGTTCTTCCTTTCTTACCTACCAGGTAGAAAATTTTAGTTGCCCAGAACTAAAACACCACTCCTGCTCCTCCTGATACGACAAAAATAATTTCAAACTTACCTCTTCTACTCTATCACCTGTGGAACAGACCGAAGGGTGCATGGTGCATACTCAAGTCAGTTCTCTCTTAAAATGGCATTCAGGGTCCTATGTACATATTAAAATGGGCATACCGCCTGAAACAGACCGGCACTGCAGCTGCCCAACTGTAAGCTCCTTTCAAAATGGCAGTGGGATGATCATTGGGGTAAGGTTACCAATTCCATTTTTAGGCCCTTATTGCCCCATTAATGCTGATTTTCCCAAGTGAAAATTGGCCCCTTGGTGTTTTATAGTTCAACACAAAAGCCAGGGAACAGCAGCTATAATACATGGGTACCAGCTAAATCCATAGCTGATTCTGTCTGATTTATTATTTACACTGCAGGAGGGCATGACTCCTGTCTGACAGTGAAAAGCCCAAGCATTTCTAATCTCAACGAAAATCTAAGTGAAAGGTACCTTTTCCCATGGTAATCGCTCTTCATAGCCTGGGCCGTGTCAGCCTCGAGTTTCTGAGCAGACCTTTATTCTAAAGTGACTCACAGGCTATGAAAACCCAATTTAAAAAATGCCAGCTTTAACTTTGTCCCATCCCTAATTGCTGATTATATTAATAGTTATAATTAAAATGAATACTGCAAAAGCCTGTGTGGAGTAACATCAACAGCAATTAACTATTCTCGGAGGAAGAGAAAGGAAAACCAGGCTGCCTGAAACTGGCTTCAGTTCATCTTGACTCTCCATGGAACCTTCAACAGCTCTGATCGTTTCAACAGAAAGTAAGAGAAATGAATTCATTCCATGCAGGCACTCCATTCACGTGAGATCACAAACTCGAGACAGAAGGGCAGGAGATCACAATCTCAGATGGAAGACTCAGGGTGAATATAAAAGTGTTGGTAGGCCTCATCCATACTTTTGATTCTGTTTAATCTAGTTCTGTTTTTGTAAGCCAGTTAATACTAAAGCTCTCTCCTAAAGTATCCCCACCCCACAAACCATTTTTGGCCATGAAATCAAGAAACCTACCACTGGGCCTCTGATATTCCTGTTTAATTAAGAGTTGTTAGGATGTGCACAAAAGTAATGCAGGGTGACTACCCCTCTTATTTATCCTGCTGCTTTTAGCAGCTTCTCATGGCAGAATGTTAGATGCAGGGAATTCATTGGGCTCAATTTTGAAATGGTGGCGGGTTGGCGGGGGAGGGGGGTGAAGGTGCCCATGACAAACCCAAATTTTAAAAAACGTACCTTTTCCGATGCTATCGTGATGTAATTGATGGTGATTAAAGTTGTTTCCTGGTTTCGGGCCTGGCAGCCAGCCCGGAACAGAGAGTGGAAGGCACCAAAGATCGGGGGGGCGGGGAGAGGGAAGATCCGGGGGGGGGGGGGGAGATTGTGGGGGGAGAGAGGGGGAGATCGGAAAAGGACTTTGGGGGGGGCAGAGAGGGACATCGGAGAGGGAGACTTCGGAGCAGGGTGGAAAGGTAGGTTTATTTTGTTTTTTAACTTTGTGCAATGGTTTTTTTATTGAATTTATTTTGTTTATTTTTGCCTGATCTGGCTCTTAACCAGGCATGAATCGGAAGCTGTGGGAAAGCCACCCAGGAAAGTTTAAAATCGTTTTAACTATCTACTATGTCAGAAATAAAGTACCTTAAGTATCTCAATGAGGTACATTTGGTTCTTTAACTATCATCCCGCTGGCAATTAAAGCCGGCGGGATTTCCGGATTTGTGAAGCGGCGCACACACGGACACATCTGTGAGGAACCCGGAAGTCGGCGGGTTGGAGCCGGCTTCCTCACCCGCTCGGGATTTTCACCATTTTTGCAGACCCCCCCATCCCCCCCCCAAATGCACCGGCAATTTGATTTTAAAATTGAGCCCATTGTGTGGGAAAATTGTGAGTTTGAAACTATCTCCTACCACAGTCCATTGGAGCTCCAATGAGTTGCCCAACCATGAATAGACTAAATGTGGATGGTAAATTGAATGTGATCACAAGAAAGAAATGTTAAATTGGAACTTGTTTTAGAATATTTTGCTTGTTCAGCCTTGAGCTAAGTCACCAGTGAACGGTCAGACCACCAGTAGGCACTCAAACTACTGCCTATGTTAAGAGAGATGAACTATCTCAAGGTCGTGAATCTGAGTGTCAGGCAACCCTGGTAAAGCAAAGGTGTTTGACTATCCTTTGATTTTGAATAGTCTTTTCTAGTTTTCATTTTCTTTTGTTTTAAACTCGTTGTATAACAGACCAGATGGAAAGTTATTTATAAACCTTGAAATTACTTTGAGTAATGTTATTATATGAATGCATTCATATCCAATTCCCCTCTCTTCTATGTTAATGGTGATATTAATTAATTTAAAATAAGCTAGTCAATGCCTCTGTTAAAATAAGAGAAATTTGATATGAGCATGTTAAGCATTAAGATAACATCACAGACAGTAATTTTGAGCCTATAATATTTATGTCAACCACTTTACTGAGCATTTAAGTAAAAAGACCTTGTAAGTCTGCCTTTCATGGCATTCCGGTGCAACTGAAGAGTTTGACATCGGTGCAGCCTTATTATTGTAGCCATAAAGTCTGGCAGTTGACCAGTTTCTCCTACTTACTATCTGTATATGTCTTATCAAAAATTTTACGTCTGCAATCATTTGCTGTCTGTGCTATTTGACCTCCTGTTGGTGTGTTTTTAATCACACTTTATGAGTCATACTTTTCCTGTTTATAAATTTATATGTCCACAATTAATATGGGCATTTCTTATTTAAACTCATCACTTTGTGCACTAGTCCACCAGGTTCCTTCAAATTGCTCAAAATGCTTTCTCAAAATGTAATTTTTTTTCTCAGTAATGAAAATTTGTAATGTCAAAAGTAAGGGGTTAAACAAAATAAAAATGTCTAAAATTTGCATATTTCACAATAACATGTTAACATTTATTTATTGAATTGCATTTTGTGTTTTTAATGCCTTTATTAAAGGTTTCATTTGAAAGCCTTAGCCTCTGATCAAATGCCTGGGATTAACTTTTGCCAAGCTTGTGACTGTGAATTGAATTTGGATTGTGTAGTGTGAGTATGAGCAGTGCGCTTAATTTCTTAGGTTACATTAGTACCATTCAGTTATTGCTGTTACAATATTTTTCTTCAGCTTTAAAATGGGCACAACGAGGGCCAATTTTGGGAACCAACATCCCCCACCTAAAGAACGCCTGAAAGACATCTGACCCGATATTGAGTCATGTAATTTTTCAGGTGTCCCTGGCAGCTGCCTATAACAGGCATTGGGCCCCTTACATATGTAAACGAAGGTCCGAATGCCTGACTTAAGCCCCCACTGGAAAATTGAATGTCAACAAAAAAATTCTTTAAAAGTTGCTGTGGAGCCACGAGGAACAGGAATGCTTCTGCGATTCCAGAGTATCCCATTCTGCACCCACCATTGCTGCTCCATACTCCGGGACTTACCTGCGGGCCGCTGCCCACGAGACAAGCAGCCTGAGATTCATTTTTTGCAAACAGGCGAGCTGCCTATGGAGACACCGGCAGCTCGCTCAATTAATATAAATTTGGGCCTGAGGCCCAATTTCAGGCTGGCCTCGAGCTTCCCTGTTAGGGCACGCGATGCAGCCTCATCAGCTCTTTCGCGCCTGAAATTGGGTCCTGACGAATTTCTATCCTGTTGTATCAGTGTGTGACAAAGTGAGGGAAAAAGGGACAGGATTCTAATTATACACCTGTTGAGACTTTTGTATTGTGTTCTATAGCTTCAAAAAATGTATTAAGCTGTGAGAGACAAAAAAGAGACAGAGGTTAGAGAGGAGTGGTTTGTGGGGTTAGACGAGGGAGGGGGTTAATGGAGAGAGGGAGGGAGACAGGGAGAGGGCTTGAATGAGAGAGAGAGACAGGGGGGTTGATTGAGATGGTAGCAGGTTGAGTGAGACTTAGAGGGGTGATTGTGAGAAAGGGGTTGAGTGAGGGGAGTTGAGAGAGGGGGTAGATGGAGAGAGAGAAAGAGGGGGGAGGGATCAGAGGGATTGAAGGATTGAAAGGGAGAGAAAGAGGAGAGAAATGGAGGGGGTAGAGAGAGACAGGGAGGGGGCTTTGAGAGGGAGAGTTGGGGGGGGTTGAGAGGAAAGGGGGGTCAAGCGAATGAAGGGGCGAGTTAAGTGTGAGAGAAGGGAGTTGAGTATGAATGAAAGAGAGAAAGAAGATGGAAAAAGAGTAAATAGGAAAGGGAGGGGATCGAGTATAATTGAGTGTGAATCAGAGAGAGAAAGATGTTGAGTATGAGAGAGGGAGGCAGTTGAGTGTTCAAAAGGAAGAGTTTGACTGAGAGAGGAGAGGGGATTAAGTGTGAGAGAGGAGAAGGGATTAAGTGTGAATATTGTCCATGCTGTTATTTGGCACTCTTTTCCAGTCACTTAATTAGTAAAGTGCCACCCCTAACAGTACAGCAATTCTTAGCTTCCTCTCCTCTTATATCCACCATTATTCCCTTCTAATGTACAAATAAGTAACTCAAAGGATAATTTTGGTTTGTTTGTGCTGCAAAAAAATATGCATTTCCATCTGAGCAGTAGGTACAATACCCTTTGCATTAAGCATCTTCAGAACTCTAAATACAATGGCTAGAATTGCTCCTTGCATAGGTAAATGTGTTACTGGACCTTTATTCAATCCATTAGAGTAGATCGCAAGATAGATACACATGAGGAAATCCATCTTAGCTAATCCATCCAGAAAGAACCTACAATTTCTCCATCAGTGTCAATTTGTTTCTTAAATAATTCCAGTTTCTGCCCTTGCTCCCCTCCCTGGAAGGCCATCCAAATCAGGAAACACTTTTTTCACACAAAGGGTAGAGGAAACCTGGAACTCGCTCCCCCAAAAGGCTGTGGATGCTGGGTCAATTGAAATTTTCAAGATTGAGATAAATGTTTGTTGGGTAAGAGTATCAAAGGATATGGAACAAATGTGGTCAATGGAGTTGAGGTACAGGTCAGCCATGATCTAATTGAATGGCGGAACGGGCTCAAGGGGCTGAATGGCCCATTCTTGTTCCTATTCTGTGTATTGATCTCTCTTTGTCTGCAGAATTTCCTAACATCTGTCTTAATTTCCCTTTTACAAGTTTGAATTTGTAATCTTTGTTCTACTGTTATGGTTTAATTTGAAGTCGTGTCCTGAATTTATCTTTTCTATACTATTTGCTGTTTTATATACCTCTGTAAGATCACCACACAGTCGACTATTTTCAAAGCTGTTAAGCCTAAGTTTCTCCATTCTTTCCTCATAATTCGATCCTTTGAAATTAAGCATTAGTCTCATTGCTTTGCTGTGCACCAGCTCCAGGACTTGAACCTTTTGTCTGTGACCAAAAATGGACATCGTACTCAAGGTGTGGTCTCACCAGAGTTCTGTACAGTTAAGCATCACTTCCTCTGACTTGTATTCTATTGTTTTGGCTATATAGTCTGGCATTCAATTTACTTTGTTAATTCCTTCTGTCCAGTGATTGGACATGTTGGACGAAACATTCAACTTTGGTGGGGGCATATAACAGATGGGAATGGATGGGCTGCCCACTGTACACCCCGCCCGATTTTCCTCTCCAGTGAAGTGAATCCTCTACTGCCTGTTTAATGCCCCCATCAGAGTTGAAAGTTTCAGCCATTAAGCTAAGTCCTCAATTTCACCCTTGACCATTTCAATTATATTCCTGGCTGCTAGAAAAACGTGCAAATCCCTGGCGCTTTTTCATGTTGATAGTGGTTATAAGGCCTTGGTTGACAAACAATGAACCTATTTATTTCTGTCCTTTATACTTCAAGAATTTGTTTGAATTCAATTCCTAACACATGAACAAAAAAACTTATTCAGAATAATTGCAGTGTGCAAACTGGCTCTGATTAATTCAGGCAGTTTAATTCCAACTCATGACACCTTATCTGCACCAGCAAAGTGGGATATTCACTTAAATAGATGGATAAAATACTACTTGCATTTATATAGTACATTATCATGTAGAAATGTTTCAAAGTGTTTCACGAAATGAATTACTTTTGGAATGACTGTTACGTAGACAAAATCAGGTTGGTGTAAGTGCCTGAGAAGAATTTCCCACCAATCTCAGATGGACATCAAAACTTAATACTGTCTTGAGCAGATAAATTTATTAATCCTCTCATCCGCATGATCTAACCTGGGAAAATCTCAGTATAAACCTTTGAGATCGCAATTGGTTTGTGTCAGGATGTGGTATCTATTGGGCTGAAACAGGGCTCTAGTGACTTAAATGTGAACTGGAGATCAGAAATCAGAGAGCTTGAATCCTTATTACAGCTCAAAACTCATTCCAGTGCTCCCAACTTTTTTTTTGTCTTGTCCATAGAGGTTATGGAATTTTGGCATTTGGCACCATTTAATTATCCATCATTCTTCCTTACTCCCGCAATCCCTCCAACAACCCCACCCTGCTAACGTGCACAACACCTGTTTGAACTAAGATTAGTGATCTGTCTCTGGCCGTCTGTACTAATTCTCAGCAGATGATTTCATGAGCAGAGGGAAGCCTGAAATGTACTCTCTCAACACATATTCAGTTTCATTGCACCTCTCCCTACCATTCTCTGGGCTGATTTTATAATTTAGCCTTGGGTCAGTGGTAGCACTCTTGCCACTGAGTCAGAAGGTTGTGGATTCAAGTCCCATTCCAGAGACTTGAGCACATACTCCACGCTGACACTTCAGTGAAGTACTCAGGGAATGCTGCACTGTTGGAGGTGCCGTCTTTCAAATGAGACATTAACCCGAGGTCCCATCTGCCCTCTCGGATGGCATTATATGAAGAAGAGGAAAGGAGTTCTCCCCAATGTCCTGGCCAATATTTATCCCTCAACCAATATTACTAAAACAGATTACCTTGCTGTGCGCAAATTGGCTGCCATGTTTCCTACATTACAACAGTGACTACACGTCAAAAAGTACTTCATCGGCTGTAAAGGGATTTGGGATGTCCTGAGGTCGTGAAAGAGGCAATATAAATGCAAGTTCTTTCTTTTTCTTTAATATGCTCAGATGTACCTATGTTCATATTGAGACTATCTTAACTTAAAATTACTCCCATGTGTCAAGATCACAAGAAAAAGACTCGGAGATACTCTTCATGTGGAGCTAAATGGCTCTAAGTGCCATTGTAAGCTGAATGAACTCATCTTCAGAAACAAGCACTCATGATTTCAGATTCTAGGATCAACCTATTTTCCAAGAAATTAATTGAAATCCATCCATTTTTTGGTACGAAGTTCAGTGATAGAATAATGGATTTCAATACCATGCTATTCCTTCAAAATTCCACCAGCACATGTTGTAAAGCAAAAAGTGACATATTGGGGTAAAACTCAACTTCAGCAGGAGTGCAAAATAGGCTGTAGCAGATCAACCAACTGATATACACCCCACTCGATTTTCCTTTCTATTGAAGTCAATGGCGGGGTGTATAATGGGCCGCTGATCCTCTCCCGCCAAAATTGAATGTTACTCCCATTGGCTTTATTTCGATGAAGTTAGCAATGTTGTTTAATCTGTTGACTAGAATTTGTTGACATTCAGTTTGGTGTTGATTGATTTCCAATTTGCAATCTGTTGATTAATCTTGGTGTATTGTACCTGAAGCCCATTTGGCGAGTGCCCTAATCAAGTCTCCATTATGCAGGAGCACAAATGAGAGTACTAGACAATGTTATGAATGCTTGGGGATATTATACAACTCCTCCAAAGTTGTTTGCTTTCACTGAATGTGAGACTATTGATGAACAGATCAATTATAAATGGCTGGTCTTCAGAATGCATGATTGAGGAAGTCAGAGCTCTGTAAACGTGTACTTAAAAGCACACATGGAGTGGTATAAACTGGCTACTGACTGTTGGTGATATCTCTGATGATTGAAAATTGCTGATGACCAAGTCACCTCAAATCATTAAAATATGAATTTTAATTTTATTTTTAGCCTTAAAAAAATAATATTTTTGGGAGGACTTTGCAGCAGCTACTTCTGTACTGCTGCTGATGTGCACCTTTACACCTTTACCAGTATAAAATCTCTACCAGGCAGTCTTGCTAATTGTGAACCTTGGCCCATTTTAAACTGCACTTCTGGCATCATATTGCCATTCAAGAGAACACAGCACCTGCAGTGTTGCATTTGTTATCCATATAAAACAAGCTCTGCTGTCAATTTATGCCACCAGTCTTCAACTCAATACTTGGCAGACCTTGTATAATATTAAACATGAAGGCTGGTAACAAAAGTTAAAAGCCTGTTGTACATCTCTGGATGATTTGGAGGAGAGAAGTTTGTTCTGTTATCATTAGAAACTTTCTGTAGGCAGGAATATCTAATATACAAGCACCATTTTTGTTAATTAGTTTAGCATGCATTTTATTATCTTGTGGTCGAACTAAAAAATAATCTGGCCTGTGACATTGGAATAGGACATGTCCACCAAACCTTAAACATCAGGTGTCAGATTACACACTGAAGGATTACCCATTCCCTGACGCCTTCATGTCAATAGAATCTGAATATATGGCAGGAACATAGGAATAGGAGAAAGCCATTCAACTCCCCGAGCCTATTCTGCCATTCAACTAGATCATGGCTGATCCGTAACTCAACTCCATTGACCTGCCTTTGTTCCATATCTCTTGATGCCCTTACCTAATGAAGATCTACCAATTTAATCAGATCATGAATATATTTAATTCCCACTGCCATACTTTAGTAACATTGTCCTGCCAGTTGCTTTGTTTTTCTATTTCACATTTATGAAATTTGAACATAGGAAGGAATGAGCAAAGACCATTCATCCCATGTAGCTCATTCCGTCATTCAAGTCCATACCCAGGACCCACCAACCCAAGTTTCACTTTCCATTTTGCCTCAGCCCTTATGACTCTACACCCCACTGAATCAGCAATCTGTTCATATAGATGTATATTGTATAATGTGAGTCCACATTTACTTAACTTAGAAAGCTTTTATTGTCTATCCCAGTGTAGAGCAGGAAATATATATAATAATCTAATTTAAAACTTAGTGGGCAACTTTGAGTTCACACCCTGGCTGCACCATTCAGAAATTGTGGACAGCAGGCTCATCATTTTTGGATTTGCACTCCCAGTGGGCAAGGCTCCCCACCGGCAGCATGAGTTTGGAAAACCATCCTTTTAAAGTTAACTTTAGGTCAAATTTCTGTTCAATCAGTTGCTTGTTCTTTCTACATTAGATCTGAACGTAGAAGTTTATGTTGAATGTGAGTTTGCATAAGATGTACTGAACAAAATTTAACATGCAAATTCACTTTGTCAGTTAATACAGGTTAATTAACAACTACAAAAGCTGGATAAAAATCTGGTTAGGAGCAGAATTGACAGTTATATGTATATGTACAGACACGTGATGAAATCCCCTATGGATTATGCTTGTTTCTGTGTTGCTGGGAACATGAATATGACAATTGTGACCAACAACAGGCTAGGTTTGATTAATGGAGATGTAAATGTAGATAAAAGTTGAGGAGAAATTTGACAAAACTTTCCCTCGCGATCAAGTAATTTGGGTCAAGTCAAATAGGGCAGATTGTACATGGCTCTTGGAAGGAGGGTGCTCGATAGGCCAAGTCACCCTTTCTTGTAATGTGCTTCCTTATGTTCTTCTGCCTTGCATCTTCTACAAAACTAAATAAAAATAAGAGCATTGTTGTATGGCGTAGTAATGGTCCTGAAGGACCAAGACAATTTCAGGTTTACTCTCTCATCATTGCTGAGCTAATTAATCTCGCCTAGGGCAGTGGATGCTCCAGCACCTTTTGATTAGGTTGAGAAACATTCACCAGTGTTCCCATTCCTCATTGGTATTGAGTAAAACCTGCAGGAAAATATCGATATATGAAGTAGATGTTGGGTGAGAATGGGAAATGATTTTCTTTGGTGGCCCATGAGAGTGTAGTCACTGTTCTTGCTCACAAATGAGTGATGGCCACTTGAATATGGACCTTTGGGACTGTTTTGGAATTTTTTGACCATTTTTCTACAGAAACGATTTACAAGAAAAGTTTCATTTAATGTTGGGTTTTTAAAGCGTATTGTATTCAGATGATTTATTTTGAAATAGGCTGGGGTGATCGATGGTTAAGCTTTAATGCTGTTTCCCCATAGACTGTAAATAAAATTCCTTAGCCTACATTGGTAATTGAACCTCACATCCATTGTATTGGAGGGTCTTTGATCCTTTGTTTGATGATGAACAGAGATACAAGACAAAGGCTGGGATTATAGGGTGGCAGAGAGGATTTTGAAACAGGATAGTGCACAGGCAGTCACGTTTTTAAAGAAAAAGTTGCAAGAGCTTTCACTGAGACTAAGAGGTCAGATGTGCTGGAGGAACAATTAGAAGACATCTTATTTAAGTCAAGTAAGATGATCGACTGATGTGTGGAAGTATGGCGCATTTCTTAATTTGCATCATTGCACAAAGATAAGTTGCACTGTTTGGTTTAAATGAGTCCAATCATAAATGCCATTCTGTATGTTCGCCTTACTGAGAAATAAAGCAACTTATCAATTTGGACTTTGGAGAGATTGAACAAGCATTCAAGGGGATGCTATTGTTATGTCCTTACCATATAAGCAGATATAGGGCAGTGTGAGTCAACTCCCATAAAAGTAAGACACTCGGGACCGCTTATGGGAGTGACTGACATCACTGAACCCGAGAAGGTGTTTACTGCAGACTCAAATTTGTAACAGTGCCTTTAGAAGAAGAGGAGTAAAGGGGAAAATCAGAGGAGAAAGGAGAGAAAAAGTAAAATGATGTTAGTGTTTTTTTTGTTAAAACATATTGAAAGCCCATTGTCTCTTTCCTACCCCCTTCCTCCTGGAGTAATCAGCATCAGTTACATACCTGCTTAGTTTTACTTACTGCTTTTTGTTTGTACCACTGTTAAATTGTTAATTAAATCGGAAACCCTTCATGATAGGCAACAAAGAAGTATGGAGATATCAACCACAGTGCTGGGATGTGGATACTGTTCTACTTTTAAAATCTCGTGACCCTTATTTTCAGATTGGGTAACAGACGTGCTGCCGAGCTTTTTCTACATTATTAAGAAAGTGTTGATCCCCAACCTTCGTGTGTCAGCTCAACTCAATTAGTAGTACTCTCACCTCTGAGTCAGAATATTGTGGGTTCAAGCCCCACTCCAGAACTTGAGCACATAATTTTGACTGTCACTCCACTGCTGAGGGAGCATTGCATTTCCAGAAGTAGGGTCCTTTTGTATAAAACATTAGTCCAGAATTTGCTGAAAAAATAACGGTGAGTTTAATGGCACTCTCCATTATTAATATGTAAATCATACAGCAACTTGTGGCAGGGAAGCGATACTCCGTGAATTGTGAATCGCCACAAGTTGCTGGACGATTTGTGCCACTCCGCCGTTAGCCTCACCAAAATGGCAGCTTGCCCTCAACCACTCTGTTATTTTTAAGAACTTGCTGGATTTGCATATTAAACTCAAATTAAACTCCTACAGAAAGTTAGGGCTCGTGGTTAACAGTGTAAGTACCCTTTAATGATGTGTTAATTGTTAATGCAATGCCAATCAACCTCTCCCACCCAAAAAGGAAACAATTTAAGCAGTTGAGTCTCATTCCTGCATGTAATAAATTCTTCTTAGAGATTTAAAACATTTCAAATTTTAAATTTAAATTTTTTTTCTTACTTTTCCTTTCTGTCTTTTTTTTTCTCTCTCTCGTAATCCAATCTTTCTTTCCCTCTATTTCTCTTTCTGTACCTGATTTGACTTTAATTCACCCACTCTAATTCACCCTGCTTCTCCCTCGGTCCTCTGTTTCCTTAAATGTGTAACCAATGGGACACACAGCAAGAGGCCCCACTCCAGCAAGATATGAGCCAATAAATCAAGGTTTCACTGTCCTGTTCCAGTGATTCAGCTGGATGTTAAAGATCCCAGAGCACCATTCAAAGAAGAGCAGAGAGTTCTGGCCAACACTTCTCCCTTATCGAACAGCACGAAAAGCATATTAACTAATCATTTATCTTATTGCTGTCTGTAGGATTTTGCCATAAACCAGAAGGCTGTCGTATTTGCTACATAGTGACACTGACTGCACTTCAAAGTAATTTGTTATGTGTGAAGCGCATTGAGACATTTCTGAGAGCTATCATAAGGTTCAATGTAAATGCAAGTCTTTCTTTTGAAAGTTAGCACCTAATATATTAGTATTGTAATATTACACAAGTTGATTTGCATCAGAAAGCACATGAAAATGAAGCTCTCACCTGCAATACTACTACTTTTATCCTTCCTCTTCTTCAGAGGACAATTAAAGGAGATTTGTATTACTATTGCTAAAAATATACAAGTTCATTTGCATCAGACTGCAGATGAAAATGAAGCTCTCGCTTTCATTATTGGCTCCCTGGTGCAAAATATAAGAGGGTAGATTTTCCATCTGTTAGAGCTGGCAAATGGCACATGGACATATTTCACTGGCTCCCAAATCCACTCGTGCATCACATCATTTCCCAAGGGGCCTTTAAGACAAATGACAGCTTCATTTTCATATGCAATCTGATGCAAATTGACTTGTGTAATTCGGACAGAGTAAGGCCTGAATAATGCTTGCACAACTTTTGCTGCCCGCATAAGTTTGAGTCTTATAGGCCAATCATTTGCTGTTTTTTCAGGAAGTAATTTCTTAAAGGTGAATTGTTTGAATACTGATTGCTGCAAAGAAGAGTTTAAAAATGGATGTAGCATCTACTGCTCCTCTGAAGAAGAAGATGGACTGCTCCTCTGAAGAAGATTGGTCCTCTAGTCAGCAGGGTTCTGCTCCTTCACTACCAGCTCCACTTGCTCCTCCTTACTCGTGCTCCATACTTTACCCAGTGCTCCTTCCTCAAGTATGATACCTCTCTCCCCTGGGGTAGATGTACCTGTGCTGGTGCTTGCATGCTGAGAGGTGTTGGCTTCTGCAGGGGATTCTGAGCTGCAGCTGCTTCTTGGGAAATACCCATAGAAACACAAGAGGAAAATACATTAGAATGCTTCTTCAAATCCCTTGAAATATTAATTATGTGGCAGTATACTGTGTTCTTTGATGGTCCACTTGAGCATATGCTTGGGTGATGGTGAATGAACAGAGAAGAAGGAATATGAGAAGATTGGTTTGGCCCTTGATCTAGGAGACTTGCTTCACCCTGCCCCACTCACATCATATTCTCAATCCCAAGGAATTACACCATAAACTCCTTGAAAGCACTCAAGGGTTTGTAGTTCACCAGTTCGGGTCTGCTCCGTTCTGTCATATGCCGCCTTACCTTGCAAATAGATAAATACTGTTGAGCTCCTGGTAGTGTCCGGAACACACAAGTGAGACTGAAATATCCATGCTGCAACCTATGTGTCTGAGCTCATGAACTTGCATGATGCAACTAGGTTTGGTCAGAGTGATCTTTGGAGTGAAGCCCAGTTCCATTGTTATGGTACAGGTGGAATTTGTGCTCTGCTGCAGTAAGGACACATGTGGTAAGCATCTGAAGAGTTGTAAGGCAGTCTGAACCCTTTGCATGGGACAGCAGTCCATTTGTAATGAAGTGAGGAAATAGTTTGTAACATGCATACTTTGTTCAACTACTTGTTATAAAGACGGCCTGAGTGGTGTCCTGTAATATGGGTCTTGACCTTGGTTTCTCAATTTAAAAGAAATCTTGCTCACTTTTTGGAAATCCAATGATTTAATGAGTAAAAATGGAAATATTTTAAAAATGTAGTGATATTCTGCCCTAGACAGACCCAGGATGTTTAATCAATATGATGGAAT
Organism: Heptranchias perlo; assembly: GCF_035084215.1. Classification (NCBI taxonomy): domain Eukaryota; kingdom Metazoa; phylum Chordata; class Chondrichthyes; order Hexanchiformes; family Hexanchidae; genus Heptranchias; species Heptranchias perlo. The sequence goes on from NC_090350.1 coordinate 24,722,492, forward strand.
TTAATATATTTACTAAATGTGTTTGTGATGGTTAGGGGCTGCACTTCAGCATTCCAGCACCATGTTATATTAACAGGCTATCCAATTTAGATTTTTTTTCTGCAGTATTTAATTGGATTGTCAATTGCCTTTTGGATGGTTGTAAATTCAGTTCTTAGAATGAAATCTTCAGTCAGACAACACTGCATTCCTCAGAGTACTGACTAATTATGGCGAAGGAGGTTTTTAATATTCTGACTCTCTCAAACTGGAATTGTTTCTTTTAAGGAGTCTTCTATAACTTTTGTCATTTTCACAAAGTTTCTTATTCCCACACTCCCAAATGTATATTCTTTGTAAAGTGCAATTAAGGAAAGGGCCATTATCCGCCCCTTTGTACAATTTTTGTTTTTAAAAATAGGAATTATGAATAGTTCCTAACTTAATACTCCCCCATCTTTTTTTAATTTTCAAAATATGGACATCTTTCCTTTTTTAATTTATATTTTCAAGATTTTCTACACATCTTGTGTTGAATATTGTACAGTAGGATCAAGGAAGGGAGAGAGCCACAGAATTCACACTGTTCTTCAAATAATTTAAAATAAATAGTAATTCCGTTACTGGAGTATTGAAGCTGCTTCAGTATATTTTGAAGCTAGAAGCTGTGATTCAGGGTTTGAAACCTGGATGTACTTCCTGGGTACTCGTCAAACATTTTCCGTGAATAAGTAGAAGAAATAGTTTAGAGGCTGAGTTCAGATAGCTAAAATAACTTGTTAACAAGCATTCAAATAAGCTTTGACAAACATTAGCATTTTTTTCATGACAGCATTATTTCCAAAATAACTTAATTGGAATTTTGTCTCATTTTTATATAAAGCTGTGCACAAATCCATTAGAGTTGAATGAAAGGAGCTGAGTGATTTTGTAGGCAGATTTTGCTAAGTGTCTTAATTTAAAGCCATTTAGACTTAATTAAATTTATAATAAATCTACTGATGTGTTTTCACCGTAAAGGTGTATATGTGAGGGAGAAGGGTTCAGTCCAGAGAGTGTTGAGAATTGTAGTCTAATGGATGGAAGAATTTACAGTCAAGAAACTGTCTTTTTGAATGTTATTGTTGTATGAACAAGATTATTGCCTTTGGTGCTGAATGCATTACAGTTTACAAATTTGTTTCTTTTTGGGAGTCTGAGGTTTCATTTAACACAGTAAAGGAGAGTTATTCATTCTGTGCTGAACTGTTGTAGTGTTTGTAAAGAATGCTGCCTGCTGTAACTTATTTCACTGCTCTAAATGTTATAATATACACACATTATGACAGAAAACTGACTTCTTAATGCTATATTTTAAACTGTAATGATTTGCTGCATTTGGCCAGAATAAGCACAAATAGTGAGCTATAAATTAGGTGTCCCATTTTATTTCAAAAATGAAACCATATTTCAAAAATGTTATTTAGAAACTCCCAAAATTAAAAAAGGTGGTAATGCAGCTTGAAGTTGTAGCTGCGTGGCTGTCCTTTGTTTGTGCATATAGCAATATGGAAATAACAGGCATGACACTCTATGAATATTATTCTTGCACTCCTAGCTTCTTTCAGTTTTCATTTGTGTGAGCTAACAGTGCCAACAGCAAAAGATATTAGGCTGGTGACCAATATCTTATACGTAGAATGTTAACGCAGGCATAAGTCAAGGAAGAATAAAGACGAAAAAAGACAAACAGGCAAAGGAACAAAGCTGTGAAGAATGGAGGGCAGATAACACCAAGAGGAAGCAATAGTGAGGGAGAGCGAGAGTGTCAAATGAAAACCAACAGAATTGTCGTATTGCAAACATAAAGGAACACTAATGAGTGAGTAGCCGATCAGACTGGTAGGAACAGGAGAGAGGTAACTGAAATGACCCAATTTCAACTTTCCACTTTGGTGCCTATGGTATTTAAAATCCTTCAACTTTGGTGCAAAAATGAAACTTCAGTATTGAAAAGCAGAACAATTTATTCAAAAAGACTTTCCCTGGATCTGTCAAATGTATATTTAGATATAATGCTGTGTATAAGACATGGAATATTTCTAGTTTTTCTAGTTGGAAAAATAATGTAGTGTTATGGAATATTAAAATATATACTGAAATTAGCCAGAGTTTCTATAGCTCTTAGCTGCTGCATTTGGCTTTTTGCACCACCAATGCTATGTGTCCATGGTTCATTGCAAAGCATCTGGTCATCCGTGTGTTTGTTGTGACTTAAAAGTGACCCATTTGTAATTGGATTGGCTTATAAAACACCATTTTATGTAAAAAGAGCTAAGAGTTGGAGTCTTTTTAGTGGTTTGGGTTTATGCATGCACTCACTGCTAAATTACGTGCTCAAATCCTCAGATTGGCTCAAGACTGAAATATTTTCATATTGCACCCCAAGCCATTCTGATCGAACCAACAGACTAATCATGCCCATCTCTCTCTCTGCAACTAATCTCTTTTGTAGATTAAAAAAAAATCTTTCTGTTTTTATTCTTTAAATTTTTTCCTCTCTCCATTTCTCCTGAAACTCTGCTACCACATGCTGGGATACAATTCCATCGGCATTAGCAGCCTTGCAATACTTTGTCCAAGTAGTTATTATTCATATGTAAGCCAAGATTGTGAATATTGGCACACTGTTCTCCTAAGGGGAGCAAAACAACTGAAGCCTGTTCCTGTCCTCACACATTGTCGACACATGCTGAGTTTAGGATCACTGCATAGGAATCGGGAAGGGGAACCTTGGCTGTGTTTTTTCCGCTCTCATCGAGCCCAAAGACATTGGGCCAATTCTAATGCCCTGCCACTACCCCAGGCTGAGAACAGTTAACTCAACACAGCTCAGAACTCAAATCTGGTCTGTAGGGCTACGAGGGTTATTTTACTCTATAAATGCTTCTCCCTCTCCTTAGAGAAAAATTGCAATCTTTCCGGTGTCTTTGATAGAAATCCAATTAAAAAGTCTCCAAGTTACAGTCCATAAATATTTTTATTGGCAACTCATTCAGATTTGACGATAAGTACATTTCTCAACAATAATTTTAAATAGTTATGTGTTGTATTGCATTATTAGTACTGTCTAGTAAATAAATAGAGAGACTTGAAAAATTAAGATAAAAGTGAAGCAGTGTCAAGTCAACACTTAAAGCAAGGGTTGTTAAATGTGATGTTTCGATGGGGGTTATATTGGATAACCCTTGAAACCGGATGTGGGGGTCATGGTGCATGATTAACCCATGCCTGGTCGTTGAGTTGCAGGCAGTATGTAACATTCGTGCTGCCTGGTGATTTCTATAATTGCTGTGTGCAGCCAGCCCTACCTGCGCTATTGAGTGGCTGCTCATCAGCAGGGGGTCCAGATATCGCGAGTGGCTAGCACCACCTAAAGGCAGCCTGCACCTCTTAAAGGGAAGATGCATTGTGGCTGCAGGAAGTGGTGGAAGTCAATTGGAAAGTGAATCTGTGCTGCAATATAGTGCAGCATGGTGATGATGGGACCTCAGGAATTTTTAATGGACAACAACTGGGCTGCTCAACATTTGCGGGACTCTGATATTTGCAAAATATAAAATAGGGGTCTGAACGGAGATCAGACATCACACACAAAACACAGATGCAGGTCCCATCCCTATGTTTACAAACTGTTGAGTTATTTTAAAATATTGAATAAAAATTGGGCTCTACTCAATCTGACATCCTCCAATCTGCACACCAGACCTCACCAATCTACCGATCTGAGTTTGTACCAGGCCGGCGAGGGAGCCTCCAAGGTTCTCTGATGATGCACTAGAGGCCTTGGTGCAAGAGGTGGACAGAATGAGGGGCATCCTCTATACGCAGGTGGGTTGGGGGTGTGTGGCAAGAGGCCCTCCAGACATATGCTCCCGAGACAGTGGGAGGCAGTAGGGGATGAAGTCAATGCCAGGCGCATAGTGCCACAAACATGGATGCAGTGCAGGAAGAAGTTCAAGTGAGTGAGGCCAACTGTCAAGTGGCATCTCCTACCAACTGCACCACTAGCCGCATCCACTGCTCCACGCACCACACCCCCATCACCCACATACAACAAACTCTTTCAATCAGTACTCAAATCTTCCAAACAGATGCTTTCTCTCACCCTCACACATTACCACTGTTGAAAGCCGCACACCCACAACTCACTGGTCACACACACTGGCAGCTATTCAACCATGATAGCCACAACACCCAAACATCTTGCAGGACACTCACCGACACAGGCCCCACTTTCTTGCAGGAGAAGGTGGCGCATAACAGGAGACAACAAGTGGCAGTGGCTCCATGGAACATGAACCTGCTGTCCTCTCTCAGGATGACAGCTTTCCTGTCCCACCCCTGCCTCTTCACCTGTCAGCTAGCTAGCCCACTCCCTGTAGTGTATTGAAACTTTATTATAGGAACATAGGAAGATAGAAACAGGAGTAGGCCATTTAACCCCTTAAGCCTGTTCTGCCATTCAATGAGATCATGGTTGATCTGTGACCTAACTCCATATATACTCCTTAGCCCGGTATCCCTTAATACCTTTGGTTAACAAAAATCTATCAATCTCAGATTTAAAATTAACAATTCAGCTAGCATCAACTGCCGTTGGCAGAAGTGCATTCCAAACTTCTCCCACCCTTTGCGTGTAGAAGTGTTTCCTAACTTCACTCCTGCAAGTCCTGGCTCTAATTTTAGGCTAGTATTCAAGTATAGGAGATCTCCAAAAACAGGTACAACTGCATCAGCAGCCAGAAGCAATAATCCAGCAACTAACCTGTAACTCCTGCATGCTCCCTTTAAATAGCGCTGGTGGGGCGGGTCCCCAATGCTGTTTAAGACCTGTTCAGCTGTGCGAGGTTAAGATAGTGCATTGGCTGGAGCATTGAGTTCCAAAATCAAATCTGACCCTTCAAACCAGCGTGCAAACTGACCTACCGCATATTCCCCCTACTTTACAAGATGCCGGTGTTCATTATCTGTGCCTTCGTGAACGCCTTTACCGATATGGCGTCCAGCACACGAAGTGCACGAGCGCATTCCAGACGCCATTTTTGGAGTTTAGGAGGCCGCTTAGCGCCGTTACAAAATGGGCGCTGCGCTGCCCAATTTAGCCCCCGGTGAGCTTTTTCTGATTCCACAGAACTTTCTCACTTGACGTTATTTTATATCAGCATGTTGAAGCTAAGTGTTCACTGATTGAAAAGGATGTTTATTTCATTTTTCAGATATTATTCAGTTGTGTTCTAACCCCATCAGGTTCCTTCAACTGTGCAGCATATCACTGATTGAATGCCTGCCTGTAACCACACTGGTATTTTGATTGGATAGTAGCCAATCTAACGTGTCATTGAATGAACAATCAAAGCTGCCAATAAAAGTCTGCAGCCCTACCTCTACCATTTTACTGCCACATGGCATCACAGTTTGTAGCCTGATGGAATGCCTTGGCGATTTGCCATTTGTTTCTCTTTCTGATGTGATTCGTTCTCTTTTTGTTGTATCAAGGTGAAGAACCATGATGAGGTCAAACCCCTTTTGCCTATGTTACTAGTGTTAAAAATAAGTAGAAAAATCCAACTTTTTGATATTAGCTCAAAACTTCACTGATAATCCGCTAAGATATTCAGTATGGATCATGCATCAAATTAAGGAAAAATAGTAATGTTCCTTTGCTTTCCAACTAAAGTTTTTTTTGTCACTGAAGTACAGTGAAAAATGTAGAGATACAAAGAAATGCTTGTAATTCAATTGGAAAATTTAAGCAGAGCTTTCTAAATGTTTCAATTTCCTGCATGGATCAAGAGCATTAAAAAAAACGTTTGCAATCAATGAGTGAACTGCACGGATTGGCAATGGTTAATTAATGTTTCAGGTATGAGTTGCATTCTGATGAAGGGTCCCACCTAAAATATTGACCTACCTTTTTTCAGATGCTGAGTGACATTTCCAAGATTTCCTGTTTCTACTTCAATAGAAAATCCAAGTTTGTTTACATAGAAAAATTAAACATGTCACCTCCATATTTCATTGTAGGTTGTGTAACACCTGGTCGGTGTTCAATGTTTTAAAGATATTTTGATTTCCACTCCTTAATTATTCTGCATTGTGCTGATATATGGTAAAATGGAAATAAAAAGTAGAGTGAACCTAGAACATGTACAGGGCATGAATTGTTTAAAGGCTGAGTGATTCTGCAGTTAGGAGAGGTGAATATACAAAAGCTCTGGTGAAGTGTGATTACAAAGTTAATTTTGTATTTTAAAAGTGTAAGTACTGTGAGGTAAATATTCATACCAATGAATTATTTATTCTGTGGAAGATGTTAATACACTAATAGCATGTATCTCTGATTTAATAGGGTGTCAGAAAGCAGAGCAACTCTGGAGCAATGCAGTATTCCGATATCATCAAATTCTGAAAATCGTATCTGATCATCTAAAGTCAAAGATACCTTTTAAAAAGGCAGTTTCATTCCCTATGTTTAATAGTAGTGGTAGTGAACAATACAGAAAACCTATTTCTTGAATTGTGGTAGAGGCATAAGGTACTTGGGTTTGATAGCAAGGTTCCAGAGATGGTCTGGTGGGAAATGCACACATCTAGCCTTCGCCCAAGGTCAATGGCCCACTTAGGGCTTGTCATTCATTGTCATATTTTTATCCTGCTTTCTTGAAGCACTTTTCAATTTTCAGGTAAAATTATTATTTCTCAGTCTTGAAATTACATTAGTGAGCCTGTGGTGAGTGATGTGCAAGTGTGTGTATGTATGTTGGAAGAGGATTCAACTGAACCTCTGCAATCCCCCTACGGTCAAAATCAAATATTTTTATTAAATTGGTAGTTCCTCATTAGTTTTCCAAAGGAACAGATTGGACCATAACAATAAATGTAATCATCTGAAATGTACCTTGTATCAGATATGACTTTTTCTAAACGTGAGTAGTCGATCTCCCATAGCATTGCAACAGGGAGTCAAGACTAAATGTAGTCTGCAGGTGAAGTAGGATGAGGGCAGGAGATAGTTGCACCAGGGCGTACTGACATATGGGGAGCGAAATTGGGCTGTGCAGTGCCAGTTTTGTATGTGTTACGTGGACACCTAAGCCCCGAAATGATGTGACGTGTGCAGGACGCCATCTTGGTAAAGGGGCTTGCATGTGCGCACCTAACGACCACCAGCAGTATATAGAGTAGGGAGACAATGATGCGAATCAGTGTGCAATGCTGATTTGAAGCAGCTGGTGACATTTTGGAACTCCACACTCCAGCCAACTTTGCTCAGCTGAACGGGACTTAACAGACCAGGGCTATTTAAAGGGATCATGAAGTACTTACAGATTAGTTGCTGCATTATTTATGCTGGCTGCTGGTGCAATTGTATATGTTTTTGGAAGTTTCCTCTACTTGGCTAAAGTTTCAATATTCTATAGAGAGTGGTCTGGCTGGTCATGCAGGACTTTTAGTGACATTTAAAACATAGTGCTGAAAAAAGTTGCTTTCAGGCTAGGGCTTCTTCTGGGAATTGAACATGACTGGGAGAATGAAGGGAGGCCACGCAAAGCAGAACAAGCTGCTAGAAGAGGGAGGAGGAGGAGGAGGAGGCGCAAGAGGAGCAGGGCATTCAGCAGGAAGTCCTATCCAAGAAGGGTCTTCAGGAACCAATTCTCTTACCTCAACTTCAGTGACAACCAGTACATCAGACGTCTGCGGCTCACAATGACAAATCTTGATACCCAGTCAGCTGAGTACTGCAGGGCTCCTCCAAGGCGATCCAGGTAGTGGAAGCATTGCTTGAGGATGCCTATGGTGTGCTCTATGATGTTCCTTGTGGCAGCATGGCTCTCGTTGTAGGCTTGCTGTGCACGTGTGCGTGCGTTCCTGACTGGAGTCATGAGCCATTTCATGAGGGGATAATCCTCGTCACCCAGTGGCCAGCCTTTGACTTGCCGTGCTGGTTGAAATATAAGGTGGCAAAGAGGACTGCCGCAGGATGAAGGAATCATGACTGCTGCCAGAGGTCATGACTGAAATTTGTCAACTGCTGCAGCCACAACTGTAGCCTCAAAGCAGAGCAAGGACAGCATTGCCTGTGGCTGTCAAAGTAACCGTGGGGCTTAATTTCTATGGCTCTGGCTCCTTTCAGGCTGCTGCTGGCAACATAAGCACCATCTCGTAGTTTGCAGTACACTGCTGTATATAGGAGGCCACTGAGGTTCTGTACGCACTCAAACAGAGTCATCTCATTCCTTCTTGCCAGAGACAAGCAGCAGGAGTGAGCACGAGGGTTTGCTCGGATTGCCGGCTTCCCCATGGTGCAAGGTGCCATTGACTGCACACATATTGCCATGCATGCTCCACATCTGAACTCGGCCATATTCGTGAACAGAAAGGTGCTTCCACTCCCTCAAGGTGCAGCTGGTTTGCGACCACATGGAGCGCATCATGCAGGTCAATGCCCGCTACCCTGGCAGCAGTCATGATTCCTTCATCCTGCGGCAGTCCTCTTTGCCACCTTATATTTCAACCAGCACGGCAAGTCAAAGGCTGGCCACTGGGTGACGAGGATTATCCCCTCATGAAATGGCTCATGACTCCAGTCAGGAACGCACGCACACGTGCACAGCAAGCCTACAACGAGAGCCATGCTGCCACAAGGAACATCATAGAGCACACCATAGGCATCCTCAAGCAATGCTTCCACTACCTGGATCGCCTTGGAGGAGCCCTGCAGTACTCAGCTGACTGGGTATCAAGATTTGTCATTGTATGCTGCATGCTGCTCAACCTCGCTATTATAAGGGAACAGCCCTTGCCACCACCTATCAGGCGAGAACCTGAGCAAGAGGAAGAGGCAGAGGAGGAACTGGAGGAGGAGGAGGAAGTGAAGCAGGATGTGGAGGAAGAGGCAGGGAGGCTAAAAGGTAGACAGGCCCTGTCTGCCAGAGGTCTGCATGATCAGATTATTAATGAGCGATACCAGTAACCTCCCCAATGACCAACAGTCGCACACTCCTTACCTTTCCTCTCTCACATGACTATCAAATCGTAGAAAGAAAAACCACCACCAAATGCAAATTCAAATTCACATTTATAAATTAACACATGAAATGATGCAAACAAAATAAGACTATTCACCCTTGTGCATTCCCTTAGTGCCTGTCATTTGCGTGCCTTTACCTTCCCTAGTGCTCCTACGAGGAGCATGGGTGGTGGAAGGCTGCTGACCTTCAGTTGAGGAGAGTGCAGATGGCCGCGGAGGATGACCTTGAGCAGCTATGGGCTGAAAGGGCCCGGCTTCAGACTGCACCACCTCGACCTGGGCTGTCGTAGTCTGGGCTGACTGGCTAACAGGCAACAGCAAGGGCACTGGTGGAGTGGCAGGAGTGGGAGCAGGATTGCTGTCATCCATGGCGCCACTGCCACTCTCCTGGGGCGGGGCCTAAGCAATCCTGGTGATCTGTTTCTGTTGGAGAACAGATTGCTGGACTGCTGTGGTGCCCTGGAAGCCCCGTTCCACAGTGGAACCCAGAGCCATAATAGCAGCAGTCTGAGCTTCTGAGGCTGCAGTCTGAGCTCCAAATGCAGCAGTCAGACCTTTGATGGCAAATGTTTGTGTTGCAATAGAAGCTGTGTCATCGGTCAGATGCTGTATCATGGCGGGTTCCACAGGTTTGTTGATGGTGGTGACCACCCGTTCCAGGTGGGAAAGGATGGGCTCCAAGCTCTGTGCAAAGCCCTGTGCCAAGTTGGAACTGGACCCCCCCATGCTCCTTGACATTGTGTGCTGGCTTTCTGGTATGCTTTCCAGTGTGTACGCCCATCAGCCGCCTTCTGTAGCCTGACCGATCAAAGTCATCATCTGACTTCTCTGCAGCAGAACTCGTGTGCGACTTCGCCCTCCGCTGAGCTGGCGTCTATGGTACCCATTTCCCCCGCTTTGACTCCTGCGCATTTGTGCCCAGTGACTCACCACAAGCAGATCCCTCTTCTATCTTAGCCTCTAAACTACGCGCACTGTCAGCCTCTGGCTGCGAGTGTAAGATCGAGTGACGGTGTGTCTTCATCATCACTGTCATCTTCCCCTGCCTCCTCTGACTGGGCAGGTTCCAGTTCTTGGGTCTCTGAAATGACAAAGAGGCACGGGTTGAGTTGTGGTGAGGGGAGAGGAGAAAGTAAGACGTGCGTGCTTACACCATCTGCAGCACGTGATTCAGAAAAGATTGTGGGATGAGGGAGGAGGATTAGGTATGCAGAGACCCTCATCATCGATACCTCCAACACCGCCAGTGGCCACAGCCTCAGCGATGGCCCTTCCAAATATGGCCAGCATGGTGTCCTCCATGGGGGCGAGGATGTGTAGGCGTGCCTGTCCTCCTCCAGGTCTTTCTTGCTGTTATGCGCCACCTTCTCCTGCAAGAAAGAAAGAAGTGTATCAGTGAGTTTCCTGCAAGATGTTTGGGTGATGTGGCTGTGTGTGTGCCCTGTGAGTTGTGGGTGTGCGGCTTGCAATGGTGGTAATGTGTGAGGGTGAGATGAAGGGTTGAGTGCTGATTGAAGGAATTTGCTGATAAGTGGGTGATGGGGGTGTAGTGCATGGAGCAGTGGATGAGGCTAGTGGTGCAGTTGGTAGGATATGCCACTTGAAAGTTGAACTCACTCACCTTGACCATTTGTGTCAAATCACTTCTTGCACTGCATCCATATTCTTGGCGCTATGCTCCTGACATTGGCCTCATCTGCTACTTCCTCCCACTGCCTCTTGAACATATATCTGGAGGGCCTCCTGCCCCCCTGTGGATATAGGATGCCCCTCCATCTGTCCACCTCTTCCACCAAGGCCTCCAGTACATCATCACTAAGTACCACCTTGGTGAACGCTCTCTCGCAGGTGCAGCCATTCTTCCAACTATCACAGCCCAGGAATCACTTCTCACACCACTTCCTGCAGCCACAGTGCACCTCCCCTTTAAGAGGTGCAGGCTGCCTTAAGTAGTGCTAGCCATTCCCGATATCGGGGCCCCTTGCTGATGCATGCAGCCAATTAACAGTGCAGGTGGCACTGGCTGCACGCAGCTATCATTGAAATCATCAGGCAATGTTTCATGTTGCCTGCATTGCAAACAACGGGCATGGGTTAACCGCGCACCGCGATCCTAGTACTCGTTTTTGGGGGTTATCCAATATAACCCCCAAGATTTTTAATGGCCCAGAATTTGCTGTCAAAATAACGAGGCTAATGGTGCTCACTGTTATTTATGCACAAATTGTACAGCCACTTCAGGTGAGGGCAGATGCGCGGTTAATAGCGGAAATCCAAAAGTTGATATCCTAATCTATTATGTTTAATGCAATTAATGTTGTCTGCCTCACCATTGAAATGCATTGAATGGCGTGAAGTTTCTGTATTTGCACGGTAGATACGAACTAGTCTTTTCAAGTCAAGTCTTTTCAAGTCTAAGTACCCTTTTAATGACAGGATAAATGTTAATTACTGCCAGTCAAACTCTCTGGCACTGAAAATTAACTAATACAAGTGTGGAGCCTCATTCCTTTAGGTTTTAATTGTTGTTGGAGATTTTTTAAAATTTAAAACTAAATTTTTCTTAACTTTTTCTTTCTGTCTCTTTTTCTCTCTCTTAATCCAATCTTTCCCTCTCTTTTTATATCACTTTCTGTACCTGATTTGACATTGAATTCACCCACTCTAATTGACACTTCTTTCTCAGTCCTCACGCTGTTAATTTCACAATCCTTCAATCTGATTGGTTAAGGAGATACACAGTTGCTTGCCCTGTTCCTCAGGTCCCAGATGCCCTGTTTCCATCTTGCACTTCCAGCAACTTCCCTGTTTAATCTCCATGATATTTTGCCGCAAGGGCAAGTCTAACTAATAGCGGGCGCAGCTCGTTGCCTGGCTAAGGCAAAATTCTGGGCCATTATTTCTCCGCAGTACACGCTGAGGAGTTGAGAATTGCAAAATTGAGGCACTACAGTGCCATCACTGACTGAAGGATGTAATTACAGAGTGGCAAGTTTATATAGGCAGTTTCCATTATGGATGTGGACATAGGAATTTACAATGGAAAAAGTTGATCCAAAAGTATGACAAAAATGCGATGACAGAAATTAAGATTTTGTAGAAAGGAAGTTCACAGATGCATGACTTTTAATATATTTCAGATGACATTGTTTATAACCATCATGTGGTGAAGAGCAGAAGGAGGCTGAAGAGATTGAGCTCCAGATGCACTGCTGTGCTGAACAATCCACAATATTCCCTTTTTAAGAGGGTGGTATTGTTTGACTGATTAAGGATGAAATTGCTTTAAACATAATAGATTAGGATATCAATCAATGCTGATAACAGAACAGGATAACTATTAAAGTTGATAGTATAGGGACATCCATCATAATTTATCTTGGGATATTACTGCTTTCATTGTATTTGGGGTAAAAATAGTATCAGGCAGTAGTTTGGCCTCTAAACAAATCATGTGATTTAAGCAAACCGAGAAATCCAGGCTTGCAGACACTTGTACGTGATCACAGGTGGCAGAATGAGGATCAGGTTTTAAGTAACAATTCTGAATGATTTGATTGTTTGGATGACTAGTTGATCTCCCATAGCGTTGCACAGGGGGAGTCAAAATCTACTGTAGTATTCAGGTCAAGCAGGATTAGAGGATAGGAAGGATAATTGGCAAAAGAACCAGAGGGAAGATGAGAATTTTTTTACACAGTGAGATGTTATGATCTGGAATGCAATTCCTGAAAGAGGGGTGGAAGCAGATTCAGTAGTATCTTTCAAAAGGGAATTAGATATATATTTGAAATGGAAAAATTTTGCAGGGCTATGGGGAAAGAGCAGGGGAGTGGGACTAATTGAATAGCTCTTTCAAAGAGCTGGCACAGGCACGATGGGCTGAATGGCCTCCTTCTGAGCTGTATGATTCTAGAATTGAAACCAGGGATGGTAGGGGGAGGAACCAAATGGGAGCACAGTAGGAGAGGATGTGAGAAGAGGGACAGGGAGAATTGAGGGGTGAGGACGACTATGGGGGAGGTGGATGGGGAGAAGAGGGAGAGGGGGTGATGAAGAGGAGGTCTACAAGGAGATGAGGAGGAAGGAGGATGGGGTGAGCATACTGTTGGGGAGGTGGAGGAGGAGCATGGGGCTGGGGAAGTAAATGGAGGTGGATGGGGAGAGGGGGACAAGAAGAGAAGATGGGGTTGGGATGTGAAAGGTGAGAGTCGAGGTGGATGGGGAGAGGGAGAAAGGAGACACAGATGGGGAGGGAGAAGGGCAGACAGGAGTTGACAAATGTGGGGAAGATTGAAGCAGGAGGGGGAGAGAGCGGAAAATGGGATGGGGCGTAGGGGAGCGGAAGAGTGATGCGGAGGGAAGGGAAATGGGGGATGGAGGGGGAACTGAATGGAAGAGATGGGATATAAGGAGTGGAAGAGAGAGAGAGAGGGATGAGGAGAGAGAAGGGAACGGATAGAAGAGGGGGAAAGGGGGATGGGCGAGGTCTGTCACATCGCAAGACTTGGGTTTGCATCTTCGTGGGTGGGCAAGTGGAGGGGAGGATTCACTCTCAGTTGAGGGGGTTTCACTCTCAGTTGAGGGGGGTTTCACTCTCAGTTGAGGGGGGTTCACTCTCAGTTGGAAGGCTCACCTTGGAGGGGGGGGGGGGTTCGGTGAGCTGTTCAACCTCCCCCCCCCTCCCCCAGGCCCGGATTTTCCCTCTAGGGGGTGGTGGGAGGACTGACTCTCAATGAGAGGGGGGTTCGTGGATGGGGATACGCTCTCCTGGGAGAGCAGGGGGGAGTTCCCGCCAATACTGTAGCTCAACAGCGGGGGTGGATGTGCTTGGGTCGTGCTCCATCCACAGTAGCTCGATCGAGGGAAACCTTTTGAGACAAGACACGCTCTCTGCTGTCGGCTGTGTGATCCGTTACTGCAGTCCGGCCGTTCGAAACCGCTGGGTCAATATCCTTGAGATTTGAAGTTGTTCGCCACTCCGGGACACTGGACATGCGGGACCACATTGAGCTGCTTTAGTGGACAATGTGCATTCGAAATACTGCGACCGCAGGGAAGAGGCTGACACACTCTCGGCCAAGGGGCGCTTAGTATGAAAATTAAAGGTGCCACGGAGTTGTTCGGAACGCCTTGCCAGCAAATATTGGCGGATCAAGCGGAATTAGCAATGCGATGAGAAGTCTTTCACATGCTTCTGTCTGAAATCATCGGGGAGTTCGGTCACGTAACGATACTTTAGTTATTGAATCGCATAGGTGACCATTACGGTACCACCTACAGGCACAACACTGGTGGAATATTGTGCCCGCTCACCATTTTTAATATACTATAGATAAGTGCCACTGGCAGAACTACCCACATTTGCTGATCCAAAATGTGATCATATCTGAGTGGAGGATGTAAAAAGTATGATTCAAGACGTACGTTATAACCCCCCAGCATTGTAAAAGTAATTTACAAAATATAGAAATTGAATAATTAATTAAAACTAGCTCTCCTGATAGCCTACAAGGTAAAGGCTCTTCTCAGACGCAGGACTGGTCGGCTTTTCAATGCTGGTCCTAGGTTCAATTATCAGTTTGTGCTGAGTTAGCTGCTCCCAGCTGGGAGAGTAGTTGGAGTTTAGAAAGGAAAAAACAATTCAATGGCCCTTGCTAGAAAGTGCATGTGAGTATTGGGTGAGAACAGGATCAGGCTTGGCTGTGATGCTCTTCACAGTCAGACAGCCTGCTGACACTCATTGTATACATATTAAGAATGATTTTACAACACCAAGTTATAGTCCAGCAATTTTATTTTAAATTCACAAGCTTTCGGAGATTTTCTCCTTCCTCAGGCAAATGTTTCAAGATCTCCTTGAAGCCTACGCATTTATACATATTGAACAATAATACATGGTGTTTACAGACTGCCCCTGCAACTGCCCGTTGCAGGGGCAGTCTGTAAACGGGCAGTTGCAGGGGCAGTCTGTAAACACCATGTATTATTGTTCAATATGTATAAATGCGTAGGCTTCAAGGAGATCTTGAAACATTTGCCTGAGGAAGGAGAAAATCTCCGAAAGCTTGTGAATTTAAAATAAAATTGCTGGACTATAACTTGGTGTTGTAAAATTGTTTACAATTGTCAACCCCAGTCCATCACCGGCATCTCCATATTAAGAATGAGAACTTGGGTGAGATATGAGAGCTGGAACTGTACCCCAGCAAGAGTCGGTGCCTTCAAGAGAAGAGAGAATTGGGGAAAACTAATTTTGCTCAGAAAAGATAGCTTTGAAAATAATTGAAAAGTCATGTTTTTCAAGGCAGAAATTAATATGTGATGTATGTAAAACTACATGTACTTTTTTGGTCAGCCAGTTGTTTGATATCCATGGCAACCCATCACCATGTTAAAGTCTCCAAACCAAGCTACTGAGAAACCTGCACTGCAGGGTTTCTGTTTTTCCAATACAGAGTACATACTCTTTCCCTCAGACACAGCCGACATATCCAAATCCAGCAAGTTTAGGTATAGGTTGACAAAACCAAGGCTTAGAGATCCCCAAATGTGTACAAGGATACTGCTGGGATTTAACCAACTAAAACCGTGCAGCTTAACAAGACGCAGGACTGGTAGGCTTTTCAATGCTTGTTCAGCTAGGATAATACAATCCATTGGGGCATTGGTTTGGAGGGTTATTTGATGCTGAGTGGGAAATATCCCAGTAGCAGGTCTGCTTTTCCATGTTTCATTAAATTGGCTGGTCTATCATCCAGAGTGCCTTGTAATACTGTGGCCCTGCCTGACTCAAGTATCAGATTACTAAGTCTGCCACAGCAGGTTGCCTTGGTTCTGAACTTCTATCACTGGGCATATCATCTTACAGCCACCTTGACCTCAAACGGACTGCACTTACCTCCCTCTGTTCCCCCAAGCAGGATAGCACATATGTAAAACCAGCTAGCTGGAATATTAAAAGAAAATACAGACAGCAAAATTAGTCTCCTCTCCCCCACAAAAAGATAACTAATTGTAACTTTTTAAATGTTAAAAGTGGCCCTGATGGTGAACCTAGCTCAATAAGAAACAATAAGAAATTAACACATTAAATATCTTGCAATAACCACAATATGCAAATTCATTCTATGGATTGGAGCAAAGTATTCATTTCACAATGCGTTAATGAAGGGAATAATTCCAATAGTTTCTGATATTTCAAGATGATATTGTTGCACAGCATTCTAATTAGGCAAAGAAATCTACAGGTTGGAATTTAGGTTGGAATTCCGCAAACAGAAAAGCTTTTTAGCTCTGTAATTTACAACTTGCAAAAAAAATTGCGGGAGCGTGCACCTTTAACATGCAGTTTGAGTGTGATTTCATTAGTTGGTTGTTAACTAGAGAGTAAAACAGGCATTCTCCTATTTTTCACTGAGGAATTTTACTTCCTGAGAAGCGGTGATGGTGTTAGTGTTTCAGTTAAGTAAAATACAGAAGGTCCGTACATGTTCGTGGGTCTTTCAAAATTAAGAACTACGAAACTACCTTTTTATTTTCTCCTCTCTCCTCATTTCCTGACAGCTTTGACTCCTTTCTGAGGTACTGTTCCAGAGACACCTGTACCTGCCCCCCCCCCCCCAACACCAAGTGATCATTATTCATGTGTTATCCTTGGCGGTGAACATCTATGATGGGTGCATTAGAGCCAAGCACAATCATTTCCTCCCCAGATGTCACTTTTAGCAGGGGTCATTTGATAATTAGAAGTGGAAGCCCAGGCCTTACTTTTCCTTCCTGCCCTAACCCATTACATTAAACGTGAAAGATTAAGGCACTATTAAAAATGGTAATAGATGAGGAGATTAATCATAATTCATCTTGGGCTAGGTATTGCTTTAATTGCATTTTCCACAAAAATATTTCAGCAAAACTAATTTTGCATGAAAGTATTGGCAGCTTCAGGTTGTGGAAAATATTTGTTGAGGTGAAATTTTCTGATTTGCAGCAAGTGAAATGAGTTTGAGTGATCAGTCTCAAGCAAGTTTCTATTTGGTTCAAATCCACAGTATAAATCTTTCATTTTGTCCTGCTTAGCAGTCTTACTCACAAAGCCATGGTGGAAATGGGAATGTTGCAATAATGCAGCAGGGAGCACAAACAACCATTTTTCACATGAGGTCAAAAGTTGAATTTTGGCAGGCCGTTCGAATTGGAGGAACAGTATAGCCAAGTTTGATCCTATCATTACCTAATCCGCATACCAGCATTTTTCCAGCTTGGATCATTCAATGGCTATGAAGAGTGGAAATCCTGTCTGATTTATTTTAATACTTTTCTCTCTGGCACGCTCTTCTTTCCTTTTTCTTTCTCTCTGCCTTTTGCCAAAGACTCCTTTCAATCCAGTTGTAGTATCATTCATGCCACACAAGTATCAGGCAATGAGTATCCCCAACAAGAAAGAGCATAATGACCTCCCCTTGACATTTAATTGCATTACCATCACCTAGTCCTCCACCATCAACATCCTGACGATCACCATTGACCAGAAATTGAACTGGACCAGCCACATAAATGCCGTGGCTACTAGAGCAGGTCAGAGGCTGCGTCCTCTGCAGCAAGTGGCTCACCTGACTCTACAAAGCCTCTCTACCACCTACAAGGCACAAGTCAGGAGTGTGATGGAGTACTCTCCACTTTCCTGGATAGGTGCAACTCCAACAATTCAAGAAGTTCAACACCATCCAGGACAAAGCAGTCAGCTAGATTGGAACCCCATCCACTCGCTTAAACATTCACTCCCTCCACCATCAGCGTACTGTGGCTGCAGTGTGTACTATCTATAGGATGCACTGCAGCGACTCACCAGGGCTTCTTCGGCAGCACCTTCCAAACCCGTGACCTCCACCACCTAGAAGGACAAGGTCAACAGGTGCATGGGAACACCATCTCCTCCAAGTTCCCCTTCAAGTCACACACCATCCTGACTTGGACATATATCACCGTTCCTTCATTGTTGCTGGGTCAAAATCCTGGAACTCCCGACCTAACAGCACTGTAGAAGCATTTTCACCACACAGGCTATGGCAGTTCAAAAAGAAGGCCCACCACCACCTTCTCAAGGGCAACTAGGGATGGACAATAAATGCCAGCCTTGCCAGCAACGCCCACATCCCGAGAATGAAGTTTTTAAAAGTCTGATCTGGGCTGATTGAATCTGGAACTGTCCTCACCTGTATGGTTCAGCATCTTACCGGGCAATGCATTTACTTACAAACCATGGGAGAAGATTACATTTATTCAATTGTCTGACTTTTGCCAGACCTGGCTGAAGGGTGATGACACCTTCCCCCTTAGTGAAGCCTCCCCACCTGGCGATACTTTTCACCACTTGTCCGGACCAGATTGCCGTGGTGATGATGTGGCCTTTATCACCAAATCACATCTTGGTCCCCTTACTCCTCTGGCACCTTCTTCTCCTTTGAGCATCTCACCTTGTTCCACCCCTCTCACCTCTCCTTTAAAACCCTCGTTCTCTACCGCTCACCCAAGTACCACGCCAAGTTTCTCGCTGAGATATCTTCACTGCTTTCCTCCCTCGGCCTCTGTATCGAACAACTTCTCATCATTGGTGATTTCAACCTCCATCTCAACTCATCATGTCCTCTCTCCTTTGAATGCACTGCTCTCCTATCCTCCCTTAATCTCTCCCTCCATATAAACTCCCCTACCCATATTCACAGCCACTCCCTCAACCTTGCCATCTCATATGGCCGCTCTACTCCCATCGTCTCAATCACAGATAAGGCCATCTCTGTGGGAGTTCCTTGTATCCCTCTCCACCCACGTCCCCCTTCCCCCTTCCAATCCCACTTCCTTCTGTGTCTACCCCTGGAAAAAAACTCTTCCCCCAAGTCACTTACAACGGCACTTTCAAATTCCCAACTGTCTAGCTTTTGGCCCTCCATTCACTACGACATTTCTGCAGCTACCGATCTGCTCCATCACACCCTCACCTCTACTTTTGATGCCCTTATCCCCATTAAAACCATTACTCTCTCTCACCCTGATTGTTCCCCCTGGTACGGCCCTCATCTCTGCTCCCTTAAGTCCAAGAGATGCAGACTTGAACATTTATGGCGGATATTTGGTTTAGCCATTCATCACCACATCTGGCTGGACCACATATAGCACGATTGAATCCAACTTCTCCTCTGCCAAAACTGCTCACTATTCCAGGATCATTCTGGAACGCAAAGATAACCCCTGGCTTCTCCACTAGAAATCGTCTTCAAAAACCCCTCTCCCCTGCCTCCTCCACCCTCACCATCAACAACAAGTGTGAGAAGCTCATGGACTTCCTTGTCACTAAGATTGCGACCATCCATTCAGCTGCCTCTGTCACTTCCCTCCCTTCCCCTAGACCACCAAGCCTACCTGCCCCAAGGTTCTCCCCTACCCTAGCCCTGAATATGCCTCTTTCCCTCGTTTCTCTCCTATCTGCCCTTATGCCCTCTCTGAGCTCATCTTGTCCATGAGACCCAGCTCCTGCTTCCCCAACCCTATTCCTACCAAACTGCTGACCACCCAACTTCCCTCCCTGGTCCCCATGTAAGCTAATATTGTTAACGGCTCCCTCTCCTCTGGTACTGTCCCCCTCCCCTTCAAATCTGCAGTAAACACTGCCCTCCTCAAAACCCCTCTGTCCTTGCAAATGACCAGCCCATCTCCAACCTCCCTTTCCTTTCCAAAGTCCTTAAACATGTTGTCGCCTCCCAAATCCATGCCCATCTTTCCCGCAACTCCATGTTTGAATTCCTCCAATCAGGTTTTGCCCCTGCCACAGCATGGAAATGGCCCTTGGGACCATGGTAAACGATCCCTCCTCATCTTTCTCGACCTATCTGCAGCCTTTGACATGGTTGACCACACCATCCTCCTCCAACACCTCTCCTCCGTTGTCCAGCTGGGTGGGACTGGGCCCTCGCCTGGTTCCATTCTTATCTATCCAGCCATAGCCAGAGAATCACCTGCAATGGCTTCTCTTCCCGCTCCCGCACCATTACTTCTGGAGGCCCCCAAGAATCTATACTTGGCCCCCTCCTATTTCTCATTTACATGCTGCCCCTCAATGACATCATCCGAAAACATGACGTTAGGTTCCACATGGACGACACCTAGCTCTACCTCACCACTACCTCTCTCGTCCCCTCCACTATCTCTGCTTTGTCACACTGCTTTTCCGACATCCAGTACTAGCTGAGCAGAAATTTCCACCAACTTAATATTGGGACGACCAAAGCCATTGTCTTTGGTCCCCACCACAAACTCCGTTCCCTCGCCACCGACTCCAACCCTCTCCCTAACCACTCTCTGAGACTGAACCAGACCGTTCTCAACCATGGCGTCCTATTTGACCCTGTGATGAGCTTCCGACTACATATTCGCTCCGTCACCAAGACCGCCCATTCCACCTCCGTAACATCACCCATCTCCGCCCCTGCCTCAACTCATCTGCTGCTGAAACCCTCATCCATGCCTTTGTTACCTCTAGACTTGACTATTCCAATGCTTTTCTGGCCGGCCTCCCATCTTACACCCTCCATAAACTTGAACTCATCCAAAACTCTGCTGCCCATATCCTAACTCGCACCCAGGTCCTGATCACCCGTTACCCCTGTGCTCGCTGACCTACATTGGCTCCCACTCCGGCAACATTTCGATGTTAAAATTCTCATCCTTGTTTTCAAATCCCTCCATGGCCTCGCCCCTCCCTATTTCTGTGACCTCCAGCGTTATAACCCTTTGAGATCTCTGCGCTCCTCCAATTCTTGCCTCTTGCGCATCCCCGATTTTAATTGCCCCTCCGTTGGTGGCCGTGCCTTCAGCTGCCTAGGCCCAAGCTCTGGAATCCCCTCCCTAAACCTCTCCGCCTCTCTCTTCTCCTTTAAGAAGCTCCTTAAAACCTACCTCTTTTCCAAAGCTTTTGGTCACCTGTCCTAATGTCTCCTTATGTGGCTCGGTGTCAAATTATGTTTGATAACGCTCCTGTGAAGTGCCTTGGGATGTTTTACTATGTTAAAGGTGTTATATAAATGCAAGTTTTTATTGTTGCAAATCCCCCTACACCATGAAGAATTTTTGAAGTGTGTTCAGGAGAACTTTCCAGCCGAACGAGGAAGGAGGCATTGCTGGATTTGGTTCTGGGGAATGAAGCAGGCCAAGTGGAATAAGTGTCAGTGGGGGAACATTTAGGGAACAGCAATCGGTGTATCATAAGGTTTAGAATAGCTATGGAAAAGGACATGGACCACTCTAAAGTAAAAATACTCAAATGGGAGGAGGGCCAATTTCAGTGGGATGAGAACAGATCTGGCCCAGATAAATTGGAATCAAAGATTGGCAGGCAAACTATAATGGAACAATGGGCGGCCTTTAAGGAGGAGATGTTTTGGGTACAGTTTAGGTACATTCCCACAAGGGAGAAAGGTAGGGCAACTAAAGCCAGAGCTCCCTGTATGACAAAAGAGATAGAGAGTAAGATGAAGCAGAAAAATGTGGTATATGCACATGTCATGTTGATAACACAAGTGAGAACCAGGCTGAATATAGAAAGTTCAGAGGGGAAGTGAAAAAGGAAATAAGAGGGGCAAAGAGAGAGTATGAGAATAGACTGGCAGCCAACATAAAGGGAATCCAAAAGTCTTCTATAGGCATGTATACAGTAAACGGGTAGTAAGACGAGAGGTGGGGCTGATTAAGGACCAAAAAGGATATCTACTCATGGAGGCAGAGGGCATGGTACTGAAGGTACTAAATGAGTGCTTTGCCTCTGTCTTTACCAAGGAGGAAGATGCTGCCAGAGTCTCAGTAAAGGAAGTTAAGATAGTGGATAGGCTAAAAATTGATAAAGAGGAGGTACTAGAAAGGTTAGCTGTACTTAAAGTAGATAAGTCACCTGGTCTGGATGGGATGCATCCTAGGTTGCTGAGGGAAGGGTGGAAATTGCGGAGGTGCTGGCCATAATCTTCCAAACATCCTTAGATATGGGGGTGGTGCCAGAGGACTGGAGAATTGCAAATATTACACCCTTGTTCAAAAAAGGGTGTAAAGATAAACCCAGCAACTACAGGCCAGTTAGTTTAACCTTGGTGGTGGGGAAACGTTTAGAAACGATAATCTGCGACAGTATTAGCAGTCACTTGGACAAGTGTGGATTGATTAGGGAAAGCCATCACTGATTTGTTAAAGGCAAATCATGTTTAACTAACTTGATAGACATTATTGATGAGGTAACAGAGAGGGTGGATGAGGGCAATGCAGTTAATGTGGTGTATATGGACTTTCAAAAGGCGTTTGATAAAGTGCTACATAATAGGCTGGTCATCAAGGTTGAAGCCCTGGAATAATAGGGGCAGTAGCAGCATGGATAGAGAATTGGCTAAGTAACAGGAAACAGAGAGTATTGGTGAACGGCTGTTTTTCGGACTGGAGGGAGGTGTACAGTGGTGTTCCCCAGGGGTCGGTACTAGGACCACTGCTTTTCTTGATATATATTAATGACTTGGATTTGGGTGTACAGAGTACAATTTCCAAATTTGCAGATGAAACAAAACTTGGAAGTGTAGTGAACAGTGAGGAGGATAGTGATAGACTTCAAGAGGATATAGACAGGCTGGTGGCATGGGCAGACACAAGGCAGATGAAATTTAACCCAGAAAAATGCGAAGTGATACATTTCAGTAGGAAGAATGAGGAGAGGCAAGAAAAACTAAAGGGCACAATTCTAAAAGGGGTGCAGGAACAGAGAGATCTGGGGTTATATGTACACAAATCATTGAAGGTGGTAGGGCAGGTTGAGAAAGCGGTTAAGAAAGCATATGTGAAACCATGGGCTTTATAAATAGAGGCATAGAGTACAAAAGCAAGGAAGTCAGGATGAACCTTTATAAAACACTGTTTCGGCCACAACTGGAGTGTTGTGTCCAGTTCTGGGCACCGCACTTTAGGAAAGATATGAAGGCCTGAGAGAGGGTGCAGAAGAGATTTACTAGAATGATTCCAGGGATGAGGGACTTTAGTTACGTGGATAGACTGGAGAAGCTGGGGTTGTTCTCCTTGGAACAGAGACGGTTCAGAAGAGATTTGATAGAGGTATTCAAAATCATGAAGGGTCTCGACAGAGTAGGTAAAGAGAAACTGTTCACATTGGCTGAAGAGTCAAGAACCAGAGGACATAGATTTACGGTGATTGGCAAAAGAACCAAAGGTGACATGAGGAAAAACTTTTTCACACAGCTAGTGGTTAAGATCTGGAATGCATAGCTGGGGCAGGAGGGGATTGGAGGGGTGGTGGTGGAGGTAGATTCAATCACGGCTTTCAAAAGGGAACTTGAAAGGAAAATATTTGCAGGGCTATGGAGATAGAGCAGGGGAGTGGGACTAGCTGGATTGTTCTTAGAGCCGGCATGGACTCAATGGGCCGAATGGCCTCCTTTCTATGATTCCATTCTATGACGTCCCATTCGATACATGTCTCAGTAATCCATTTCTCATTGTGTCAAGATATAATTATAAAGCCGAGATCTGATAAGTTCACCCTTATTATTATGATAAGTCTAAAAAGTACCAATTAATTGCTATCCCGTTAGTGTCAAACTTTAGGTGTACTGCATTTGGAGTCCAAGTAAACATATTTTGCCATATTCAAAGTGCTTGCTGTGGTTCAAGGCATCTTAGCACTGATCAATGAAATCTCCTCCATGTGCTTTAACTGGAAATGTCGTGTAAGACAACTCTCTTGCAGTCGTCTATTCCGCAACTCATGTGAATCAGCATGATCCAGCAGCAGGGTTCAAGAGCATCTCTTCCATTCATTGATGCAGCGTGCACATCCTGCTGGAAGACTCAGTTCGCAGGAGTACACCAATACAACGCAGGAGACGGGGTGGAGGAGCAGCTGAAAGTCAAATCTCTCACTCACCGCATTCTGGTCCCCATTAAATAGGCACCAAAAAGCGCCAGTTCACACACAAGCAGAGGTTTTATTCGCTGACGTACAACGCAAAGCATAAACATAATTTGTGTTCGGAAAGTGAAGTTGCTTCTCGGCGTTTATGTGTGCTTGCTTTTCCGCCTCCCCTCCCCGGGCCGAATGGGCGCGCTCTGTTCGAATCAGCCCAGCTGTGAATTGTTACATTGTTGCATTGTGCTTCTGAACTGTGTCGATTTCACGTCGTCCTCACATTGGGGGACATGCTTTATAAAAGACATCCAAGGCACGGGCAAGACTGCGTTTGATCTTTACAAGGTAAAGTGCAGTGCTTGGATTGAGTATCCTTGAGAAATAATTTCCTGTAAGCGGATAATGTTTTTTTTAGTTTACTGTACATTAACATTCTGCATGTGAAATGATCATTTCTGTTATACCGTTTGATGGATGTCTCGATCTTTCTGGCCAGTAAAAATGGCATGTAAAAATGTGCTAAATCACGTTAATTTACTCGCGATGACCTTGACTGCCAATTTTATTTTGGTGTGGTCCCTGAATAAGTAGTTTCGTAAATATGTTTGTGTAACGCAAAATTGGTTCACCTTAACTACTTTTAGTGAAAGTGAATGTGGTTTAAGTCGATTTGCAGATACTTTTAAGTGACGTGGGCTGAACTAATATTGTATGTTACGTGAATTGATTTGCTAAAAGATCAATTATTAGAATCCTTTGGCTGCAGGGACTGCACTTTCTCAATCGACGGTTTCTATTTGAAGAAAGAACATGTTGGTTGTTTTAACATTAAACAAATACAAAATTTTAATTCTAGGAGAAGAGGAATTTTCCCCAAACTAACTTAGTTTTCCACACTGTCTCCAACTTCTGATCTGGTAAGTCTAAATCAAATCACTCTCAAATGAATTTTTGCTTTTCTGTGGTTATTTACATTGCTGAGGATTTGCAGGAATAAATCTCAGCTCGTTAATCAGACGACGTTAATCCCTTTCCTGTAGCTGGAGATCTTGAAGCGCTGCTGCCTCTGGTCCAGCTTTGCGTTGAATTACTAGCTTGCATTCTAAAAGAGTGATTTTATTTAGTGTTCAATGCAGAGATGTACAAAGACGGGGTATTTGCACACTTTGGAAAAAATTCAACCGGGTGTTCCTAACGATGATTTGAATCGGTCTTTCCTGAGTGAAAGAACACTCAGAACTTGTTATTTTCGAAATATTTTGTTTGTTCTTTGAATCTGGATGGTACAATTTATGCATTTTTGAAATAATATTTCTGTCTAATGGTGATGTTGAAATCGATACTTCTGGTATTCTGCTCTCCTGCTGCAAGAATATGTGACCTCTTTATACATTAAGGCTGTATGTATACGGCCAGATTTGAGTTGATGCAAAATGGTCTTGGGTGCACATCAACGCAACTTCGATGACTACCAAGGGCACTAAAGCCTTGAGGTGAGACCCTGTCCAGGATACTGGTTTGACGATCCAAATGCATCCCGCCTAAGACTTTTTTTTTACAATCATCGGCACTATTCAGATGAAACTAAACATGTTCTGCTGTACCAGCTCTATGTTACAATCTACTTGTCAAAAATCCATCAGCAATCAATTTGAATTTCCAAGCAACAAACTATCCCTAGTGTAGATATGTTCATTCACTTATTCGCCAATTAAGAGCAATGTGAAATCTGGGTCGCTGGTTTCTTGGTCCAGATTAATATCTCCAGTCAAATATTCTGATCCAAAGGTCCACCTGATTTGGTGGTTTGACTGTGCCAAGTTAAATTGTTACAAGGAACAGCATGTTAGCCTGTTTTTAAACTCTCTCTGTGATGCTGCTTCTTGTTGCCAAGCATTCAGTTATATTCTACTGCATATATTTTTGGCATTTCGTTCTAATTTTAATGCATTTCAAGAAATAACACCTTGCATTTATATAGTGCCTTTAACATAGAAAAATGACCCGAGGCACTTCACAGGGGCATAATCAATGTACCCGAAACAATCAGTTCCACCAGTTACGCTGCACTTTCAGTAACAGGTTTTCATTAAAATGCAGCAGTAATTTTATAAAATGTCAAATATTTTGGCTTCTCATTGGTGCAAGTGGATGGCGCATTAATGTGACCACATGTTCTCCCTCACCAGTATTTTCTGATATCAAGGCAGGCTGTCTAGGGAGAGGCAAAGATAAGGTGCATCTTCAGAAGCAGGGGAAAAAGTTGGGAGACATATTGATCAGTTTCATCCATTTCCCAAAGACTTGGTGGCAAGTTGCTTGTCTTCCCTTTTAGAATTATAGAATCATAGAATGATACAGCACGGAAGGAGGCCATTTGGTCCATCATGCCTGTGCCTGCTCTTTGAAAGAACTATCCAATTAGTCCAATTCCCCTGCCCTTTCCCCATAGCCCTGCAATTTTTTTCCTTTTAAGTTTTTATCCAATTCCCTTTTGAAAGTTATTATTGAATCTGCTTCCACTACCCTTTCAGGCAGTACATTCCCGATCATAACGACTCGCTGAATTTAAAAAAAAATTCTACTCATCTCGCCTCTGGTTCTTTTGCCAATTGCCTTAAATATGTGTCCTCTGTTTGCCGACTCTTCTGTCACTGAAAACAGTTTCTCCTTATTTACCCTATCAAAACCTGTCATGATTTTGAACACCTCTATTAAATCTCTTCTTAACCTTCTTTGCTCGAAGGAGAACAACCCTAGCTTTTCTGGTCTCTCCATGTAGGTGAAGCCCTGCATCCCTGGTGCCATTCTAGTAAATCTCCTCTGCAGCGTCTCGAAGGCGTTGACATGCGTCCTAAAGTGTGGTGCCCAGAATGGACACAATGCTGCAGCTGGGACCTAACCAGTGATTGATTAAGATGTAGCATAACTTCCTTGCTTTTATACTCTATGTCTCTGTTTATAAAGCCAGCAAACCTGTACACTTTTTTAACAGCCTTTTTAACTTGTCCTGCCACTTTCAAAGATTTGTGTATGTACAACCCCAGGTCCCTCTGTTCCTGTACCCACTTTAAAATTGTACCATTTATTTTATATTGCCTCTTCTCATCCTTCCTACCAAAATGCATCACTTCACACTTCTCTGCATTTAATTGCATCTGCCTTGTGTCTGCCCATTTCACAAGTCTGCCTATGTCCTCCTGAAGTCTGTTATTATCCTCCTCACTATTTACTACATTTCCGAATTTCGTGTCATCTGCAAACTTTGAAATTATGCCCTGTACACCCAAATTCAGGTCGTTAATATATATCAAAAAGTGCAGCAGTCCTATTACCGACCTCTGGGGGACACCACTGTATACTTCCTTCAGTCTGAAAAACAACCGTTCACCACTACTCTCTGCTTTGTCTGGTAGCCAATTTCATCTCCACACTGCCCCTTCAAACCCGTGGGCTTCAATTTTGCTAACAAGTCTATTATGTGGTACTTTATCAAATATCTTTTGAAAGTCCATAGACACAACATCAACCGTACTACCTTCATCAACCCTCTCCGTTACTTCATCAAAGAACTGGGGAAAGGCGTATAGTGTGTGTGTGTGGGGGGGGAAATGGAATCTCATATTCTTAATAAAACAATCCATAATTTGATTTGCAAGTCTAAGTTACCAGTTTATACAACCATTCAAATTAATAGCTGACCATTTGGACAGTGACATTCCATGCGTTCCAAGAAATAGGTTAAATGAAAATAGGTTGAAATTGTGGATACGTAGGAGTGAATTCAAAAGCTGTAATGTAATCAATCTCAGACTGCAGCCTTGCATTCTTTTATTTATTTTCTAAGAATCTATACCATTTTTGGAAGGAGCGAGTTATGTTGACAATCATGACTGTTTTTGATGCATTGCTGATATTCGTGAATTGCTTTGTGACCTAAAGCACAAATACATTTTTTTAATGGTGTTTTTCATCAGGATTTATTGCGTTTATATTGAGAATAATTAATACCCAGGAGCGATTACAAGACAGCAATCAGTGAGGGGTTCACATGACAACAAACCTTGAAAGCACAGTTCAAGTGGTTTAAAACCACAGCCTTGAAATCACTCTCGCTTCTGTTTGTTTTTAATAACATGTACTGTACTCTGCAGTTTTATTGCATTTTGGGTCCTTTTTTTTTGGTGGTGAATGAGTGCCATGGAGGAAATCAGCAGACAGTGCACTTCATGGCAGCTGATGTATGAGTGTGGCGACATAAAGCATTAATGATTTCAATGTGATCACTGCAAGTTTCTGAAGTGACAATCTGCAGGTAATTACTGGGAAATAATATGGTCAGTATATACCCAAAAGCAAAGAGTCATCTGTGGAAAATAACATTCTGTTACTGTACATGAGTGCCTCATTTAACGTCCTATTGAGCACCAGACATCCAGGCAACCCACACACAAAATCCTGGCCTAAATTCATTGGCTTTGATGCTATTAATTTGTGCAGGAGACCTGCGGCACTTATTAATCATTGGTCCTTCCCTGCTCCTGAAGGAATGATGATATTGCATCTCAGATGATTTATCTCCTTATTTATACATGGGGCTTAATCGTTTTACTGCACGGTAGAGTGATAATTCAAAGGCAATTAAACATGCATTTGTCTGAATTATCAGCTGACATTGGCAGCCATGTAGAACATTTTGGAATGAATGTGAAGACTGGACTAAGATCTAGGGATCATTCACACCCATAACGTAAATGGAAGGAGGTCTGTTTTCCCCCCTATAATCAGGTATGTGCATGATATTATCTATTATTTTCCTGCCCACCGCACCATTATCAGGCATACATTCTGAATCTGTACACTGGTGCACTTAGTCAAATTTCTCCCCTGTGGTTTGCCTGTGCATTTTAACAAAATGTACAGAGCATCTAGTGTTCTGCTAAAAGAAAAAAGGACCACATAGGTTCCTGTATTTATTCACAGTTGATATTTATCTCTCAGTTGTGGCAAACTGGGAGTGCATATTAGATTGGGGTTTCACTTGTACGTACTGGATTTTTAATTTAAAATGGGCAAATCTAGCTGTAGATCTATGTCTCCATCAGACCTGAAATGGCTTTGACAAAATCTTCCATCAAAAATGTTCATAAAAGAAAAAGACTTGTCAGCTGATTAAGGCTCTGTCCATTCCTTCTTTTCAATCTGCAAAGCACGTTCCAACTGTGTATGTCTGTTATATGTACGAGTGATGAATATAAATCTGCTGCTCCTCAGTGGCATTTAATTAGATTTTAACCCAGAAATTAGCATATAGCCTTGTGCATGTACAAAAGTAAACTAAAATAAGATCTTACCAGTGAGAATCCATACAAGGATTTTGCCACTCATGTGAAAATTGTCCATACTTGTCACTTGTGCGATATTAATTTTATTCTGTGGAAATACTGGGTCATTTCACTATCTGCTGGATTAATATATTCAAATATGTAGAAATCCCTCAAGAATCAGGAAAATCAACCTTGTATGTTTGGAAGCAACACCTTAGTGTTCTAGAAATATGGGATAGAAATTTCATAGAATAACCAAAGGGCCAATTTTTGTGTCAAAGTGACCCATTAACTGAGAGATAAGAGTATTACAGACCATAAGAAGTGGTGGAGACCCATTATGCCAGGACTCCACCCATTTTGCATAAGACCTACTTTTCAGGTGCCCTTTGGGCAGGGTCCAACTTGCATCAGGTGGGTACTTCATTGTAATAGACAAATAACATTGCTGTAATGTCATAACACCTCCTACGTCTCTTTCCAGCCTTTATATTGGTACGGTGTTGCTTCCAAATCACGCTCATATAAAGTGGACAACCCAGGTTACTAGGTGCTGAGCTATGTACGGAAATAAGTTTGATTCAACAGGAGGCCTTCAAAGAGGAGATAGTTCGGGTACTGACAAGACACGTTCCCAGGTTGGGGAAAGGAAGGGCATGCAAAGCTAGAGCTGTCTGGTTGACTAAAGATATAGAGATTAAAATGAAATAGAAAAAGGAGGCTTATGATAAAGGTCAGGCTCATAATATAGTGGAGAACCAGGCTGAATACAGAAAGTACAGGGGACAACAGAAAAAAGAAATGAGGGGCAAAGGGAGTGAATGAGTATAGATTAGCGGGTAACATTAGGGAACCCAAAAGTCTTTTATAAACATTTTAATAGTAAAAGGGTAGTCAAAGGAAGGGTGGGGCCGATTAGGGACCAAAAGGAGATCATCTTGTAGAGGCAGTGGACGTGGCTCTGGTACTAAATGAGAACTCTGCGTCTGTATTCACTGAAGAAGAGGATGCTGCCAATGTCACAATAAAGGTGAAGGTAGTAGAGAAATTGGATAGGATAAAAATAGAAAAAGAGGAGGTACTTAAATAGTTGGCCGTGCTCAAAGTAGAAAAGACAGCTGGTCCGGATGGGATGCATCCTAGGTTGCTGAGGGAAGTATGGGTGGAAATTACGGAGGTTCTGGCTACAACCTTCCAAACCGCCTTAGATATGGGAGCGGTGCCAGGGGACTGGAAGATTGCAAATGTTACACCCCTGTTCAAAAAAGGGCAGAGGGACAAACCAGGCAACTACAGGCCTGTCAGCCTAATGTCAGTGGTGGGGAAACTTTTAGAGACAATAAGCTGAGACAAAATTCATTGTCACTTGGAAAAATAGGGGTTAATAAATGACAGCCAGCATGGATTTGTGAAAGGCAAATCGTGTTTGACGTACTTGAATAAGTTCTTTGATAAAGTAACTGAGATGGTCGATGACAGTAGTGCGATTGATTTGTACTTGGACTTTCAAAAGGCGTTTGATAAAGTACCACACAATAGACGTTAGCAAAATTGAAGCCCATGAGATTAAAGGGGCAGTGGCAGCGTGAATAGGAAACTGGCTAAGAGACAGAAAGCAGAGAGTAGCAGTGAACGGTTGCTTTTCAGACTGAAGGGAAGTATACAGTGGTGCCCCCAGGGGTCGGTATTCGGACCATTGCTCTTTTTGATCTATATTAACGACCTGAACTTGGGTATACAGGGCATAATTTCAAAGTTTGCAGATGACACGAAACTCGGAAATGTAGTAAACAGTGAGGAGGATAGTAACAGACTTCAGGAGGACATCGACAGACTGGAGAAATGGGCAGAAACATGGCAGGTGCAATTTAGTGCAGAGAAGTGTGAAGTGATGCATTTTGGTTGGAAGAATGAGGAGAGGCAATATAAACCCATTGTGACACTCCTCTTTAACTGTCCCCATCCCTTTTAAATTACACTGTCATTTTCAGCACCCACCACAAGTATGCTCCTGACACATCTGAAATGAGCACTTGGACCTGTAAATAATTATGGAAATGGAGTGACCTACAAAATTTGACTGCTATTAGCAGATTATCATTCTGGCAAGATTAGCACCAGCTCTTCACCATTTAGGAGCCTTTTCACATCATCATTAGTAAAATATTGTCTACTTAAAGTGTAAGAACAAGTGGTGCAGGATATCCATTTTCCAATATTTACCTCTGGGCACAATGCCTGTTCAGGATTTTCCTTTGTAGGGTTAAAGGAACAGGCTTCCTTAACTAGCATTAGCAGTGTAATCATTAATGGTGTGATTTTAGCATCACATATCTGCCAATTAAAGTGCATATTCAAAAAGGTGTTTTCTAGTTTCAAACATAGTGCTTATGCTACCCCACTAGGCCTTTCATTTTCACTGTGACTGGACTGAGCTGCACATTGTGCCCACCTGCAGCCTGACCCTTTTTTCATTGGCAATGTGTGGGTACTGAGACTCATTAGCATGTCTATCGCTCCAGTTGATCTGGTGAGAGTTAGCACCAGCTGGGTTGGAGCATTGCCAGTGCAGATTTAGCATTATTATTAATAATGATCTTTCTTAAAGTGTTGTTTGGCAGGATGTAGATAAAATATAACATCGTTTAAAAATAAATGAAACTATAACTTTAGTAATAAAAATGCAAATGTTCTTTTTTAAAAGCAGGGGCCTGAAACTCATATTAAATATTCTATTGGTTCAAATGCTGGTTTAAGTAGATAAGCATGGATCCAATTTTCTGATTTACTTTAGCAGAGGGTACAGCGACCAGGAGGCATAGATTTAAAGTAATTGGTAGGAGGATTAGAGGGGAGCTGAGGAGAAATTTTTTCACCCAGAGGGTGGTGGGGGTCTGGAACTCACTGCCTGAAAGGGTGGTAGAGGCAGAAACCCTCAACTCATTTTAAAAAGTACTTGGATGTGCACTTGAAGTGCCGTAATCTATAGGGCTACGGACCAAGTGCTGGAAAGTGGGATTAAGCTGGATAGCTCTTTTTCGGCCGGCACGGACACAATGGGCTGAATGGCCTCCTTCTGTGCCGTAACTTTCTATGATTCTATGATCTCTCTATGCTCAGGACAATGATTCATGCTGGGATGCAGTGCCATAAATGCTGGCAGTCCTTCAGGACCTCACCCAGTTGGCCATTCCTCATATGTGAGCCTAGTCAATGTGTTGTAGACTATTCAATCCTGGAGGCAGTGCGACTGAGCCTGACTCTTTCCTCACCTAACGCTCACACCTGCATTTTCCAGCATGAATCACTGGATCGTGATCATGTCCTGGCTGATTCTGCCTTTACATTTCTAACCTAGGAACAGTGAGACCAAATGCAGAGTCCTTACTCCAACTGTGTGATATCTGACTCCGCACAGACCAGTCATTAAATCTGGGACCTTCCAGTTCTGTATGATTCAGTACCACATCATGCAGTGCATTTACCCATTGAACCATTAGACGAGACCATGCCCCAACTTTGATTGAAAACCCACAAAAGAGCAGACAAGTTGGGAAGACAATGGAGGTAATTTTAGCCCGGAGCTGGGAAGGGGGCAGGGAGTTTCGAATCGTGGATGGGAAACCCAGAAGTACGGGTTTCCCGGACGTACTTAAGATTTTGACATAAGGACGTCTTTTATTTTTTTCGTTGGTTTGCTGTCTGACTGGCCGGCCCGATTGATAGGCTGGTCTCAGTCGGACGAGAGCAGAACAAGAAAGAGGACATGAAAAGGTAAGTCTTCAGGTAAGTCTTTCGTTGTATGGATTGTGGGGGCATGGGGGCACCGATGGGCATGGGGGTCACGGAGGGGTAAGTCAGACATGGAGCGGGGAGGGATCGGGTGTCAGACTCCGGGAGTGGGGGAGGGATCGGGGGTCATCGCTGTGGTCCACGATCATTGGGGTGGGGGATCGGGGGTCATTGCTGTGGTCCACGATCGTTGGTGGGGGTATCGGGGATCATCGCGGAGGTCCGTGATCGTTGTGTGGGGGGGGGGGGAGATCGGGGGAGGGGGTGTTCAGGATCATTGGGGGGTCTCTGCAGGTAGGCTTGTTGGGCCTAGGGGAAGCACTCCTGCTCCTCCGGGCCCACAAACAGTGCCAGAAAGGCACTTAACTGCAGTTTCGGGCCTTCTTGTATGGCGTGAAGGAGAAGGCCCAGGAGTCCTGGCCCCCAGGGGTTGAAATCGAAAAACCTTTGAAAGTGGAGGCCTGCAGCCTCCTTGAAAGGTTTTATTGACCAACCCACCTCCTGGGAGCGGGTTGGTGTCCCGCCCCTCGTCCCACCCCAGTGAAAACCAAAAATGGGCGGGTCTGAAATTGATGTGATTTTCAATGCACTCCCGCCCCCAACCCACCCATTTTTCAAAGTTAAAATTCTGCCCTATGGCTGGGATTTCTCACTTCTGTGCTCCCCAGCCCACAGTTTCCAATGATTAGAATGAATGAGCTGGGAAGGGCAGAAATGGAAAATCTCAGTTCATATCTGCCCTCATTTGGAGGCTGCTCGACCCGACACTTGTGTGTGTTCCAAACCTACTCAACTTGAGCAGCTGCTGGTGATTTTTGGTTTAATGTCTTGTGAAAAAGTGGTTTGTAATGAGTGTGGAGATTACTATTAATTCTTTTGGCCATTAAATATAGGATAACACATAGAGGCTAGAGTGTGTTGTAAGACAGTAACACATGTGATAAACCGAGGAATGATGTGTCCTCAAAACACTCAGCCATCTACATCAGATATACAGGTGAGGCTCATGAAGGAGGTAATTTTATGTTTTTGTTTTCTTTTTGGAGGTGCTGCAGTTGGCTTCAAGTGTCCCTGGTGAGGGAGATGAAATAGTCATTCTGGGTTGCTGCTACTGATCGCTGTCCGGTCACTCCTGCTGGAATGTTCAAGCGCGTCAAAATTGAGTGACGATAGGATCAGGTTCAGCTGTGATGCCTCCCGCTGTCAAATAGCCTGCTGTTACATGTGAAGAATGGGTAGTTTTGGCAGAGTTTTAGAATAATGCCAATGCCTGTGGAATTGTACCCCAACATGAGTCAGCGTTAGCAGGAAAGGAGGGGGAAATACTGGCAGAAAATATATATCTAATTTGCATGAAAATGTCTCCCTCAACTGACAATTTTTATACATCTTTAAATTTTTATTAGTTTCAATTGAACTACTAATTTGATACACTTAACAGAAATTTCATTTTTATTTTAACTAAATACCTTTCACATTTTTACAAATGGAATATCTGATAGAGAGCTAATTGGGACAATGCATGGCCTGGTGTACTATTTAAGGATAGATGATGGCTATTTTTTGCATGTGTCCTGATGAGTGTATATAATGAATCTGTAATCTTTCCCTAAAATAGCTGAACCTCATCATGGGAGGTAAACTTGAGCTGGAAAATGAGGTGGTTCTCTGCTTTTAAAGAGTAAAACTTCAAGCTGTTCTAACAGATACATCTGGGATATGCTTCACTGAAGAGTGGTATTTAATGCCTAGTTCACCCTGACAACACATACTAATCTAACATTATGTTTTCAGTTGGCATTATGTGGCTATTTTAAAGAATGTACCACTTTAGGAAACTATGTGGTAAAAATTCCTGTTGCCCATAATAGCAACAAATACTGTATACATATGACATTTTTCTTTCTGTTGTTTTATAGTAACACATTTTTAAAAAAACATTTAATTCATTCTTGGGATGTGAACGTTATTGGCAAGGCCGACATTTATTGCCCATCCCTAGTTGCCCTGAGAAGGTGATGGTTGGCCTTCATCTTGAACCATTGTAGCAGTTTGATGCAACTGTCTGGCTTGCTAGGCCACTTCAGAGGGCAGTTAAAAGTCAACCACTTTGGTGTGGGACTGGAGTGAAATATAGGCCAGACCAGGTAAGGATGGCAGCTTTCATTCCCTAAAGAGTATTAGTGAACCAGTTGGGTTTTTGCAACAATCCAACAGCTTCATGGTCACTTTTACTGATACCAACTTTTTATTTCCAGATTTAAAAAATCTGAATTCAAATTGCCATGGTGGGATTTGAACTTCCGTTCTTCTGGATTATTGGTCTTGACCTTAGGATTACTAGTCCAGTAACATAACCACTACACTATCGTACCTGTACTTAAGTTATAAAATAAGTTAAACTGAAAGAGGTTAATGCTTCCATTAAAATAGTAATGGAAGCATTTTTCACATCGTTCACCTGACGAAGGAGGAAGCCTCCGAAAGCTTGTGAATTTAAAATAAAATTGCTGGACTATAACTTGGTGTTGTAAAATTGTTTACAATTAAAATAGTAGACAGAGGAATGTCATATGAACGTGTTAAGGATTCGCATCAACAATTTTATACCTTACTATTACCTCAGCATCTTGCTCTGTGTGCACGTGTCTCAGTCATTTTGCATGACTGGAGTTTTAGTTTTGTGCTCAAGCCTATCTCCTTCAGGTTCATGATCTTTACAATTGTGTGTGTGTAAGTGAGAGAGAGTCTGTCTCTATCTCGCCAATATTCTTTCATTCTGCAGGTGTCTCTATTTCTTGCAGTGAGGTTGGGGGTGGCTTCTTTCTCACCAGAATTCTGAGCACATTACCTATAAATAGCAGAAACAGAACATACATGCACCTGGGTAAAGGTATTCCTATTTCTGTATTTTAAAGCTTTTTCTGACCTATGTTAAAATAAGTGACCTAAGCTGTTATCAGAAATATCAAGTAGTATCCTCAACACCAGATGTCATTTTGTTGATCTTTTACTCCCTGTTTGCAGGATGATAGGACTTTTGCAATGGAACATTTTGATTGTCTCTTCACTGCATTCTGACTTATATTGTGCAGTGAAATTCTGGATGGGGCATACAAACAGATGTCACTATCCAGCTAGAACACATTTTGCTCGGACTGATAAGCAGGTTATCTGACAGCTAATGGAAATCACCAAATTTTATACATTTTTGTGTCATATTGTGCATTTAATTGTAAAATATACTGTGGAATTCATACAGTTAATAATAGTCCTTCCACAGTCATGCACAAGTGAATATCCGATAAGTGAGTAGGAGTTGTAAATCCATTTTCTGTCTACTTCAGTGAAGTAACTGACTTTTACTAGGTTTCCAGGCCAATTTCAATTCTGTCTATGTATATAGCATCTAAACTTTACTTCTACAATTGGCTGAGCGACTGTATGCGGATGGCTTGACAGTAATGGCATGCCAGTTAATTGTTTTACCCTGATCTCAGCCACACTACTGTGAAGCAAAAATCAGAAAAGGCATCATTCCTGTGTACCTCCTGGTGGCAGGCTTGTGGCAGCAGGGAGATGGAGACTTAAGGTCATCAACTCAATTCATTCTCTTGGCTTTGGGTAGTGTGTATGGTTCAGTAAGTTTGTGGCAACTGGAGAAACAAATAAAGATGTTGTACCTTTTGCAATTATCTAAAAATTGAAGAAAACAGTCACTTACTGAAATTTTAGAAACTATTTTATTTCAAGTATGCATGAAACTGAAGAACAGACCGTTGACTCTCAACTGGCACTCAGGCCAGTTATACAGTTGAGTTATACAAGCTAGCAGATCCTGGTGTCAATCCCCAGTCTGGCCCTCTGCAATTCCTTGCCGATATGCTGTTCCTTGGCAACATTATCTATAGCATGGGTCAGCTTCCAAGTGTATGCTGATGGTACGCTGCTCTGCCTATCTGCTAGTGTCCTCGACCACACCACCACCAATGTGTTGTCTGATGCTTGTCCAGCATCAAGTCATAGATGAGCAGAATAATTCAATATGGACAAGACGAAAGCCAACCTGTTCATCTTCCATAAAAACTAGAGATCGAGCCCCTCAATCTTATTCCCCTTGCTCATACTTAAACCAACAGTGCGTCACCTTTGTCCTATTTCACGCTGAGCTGACGTTTAAGTCCCATATCTAGTAATCACCAAAACAACCTATTCCTGTTCATGTCCTTGCCTTATCCCACTACTGCTGAAACTCTCATCCATGCCTTTATCTGCAGGCTTGATTTCTCCAATTTTCCCCTTACCAGCCTCCTGTGCTTCACTCAATATAAATTCCACCTTGTCCAAAATTCCATCATTTGGCTCTCCCCCCATGCTTGCTGACTTCCATTAAACTCCCTGTCTCCCAACATATTGAATTAAAAATCCTTGCCCTGGTTTGCATTACAATACATAGCCTTGTTCTTCCCTACTTTTGAAACCTCATCCACCCTACCTCCCAGTGCACACATGGATGTCTTCTGTCCTTCCACCTCTGGTCTCCTGTGCATCTCCTCTCCTATGCTTCACTTTTGGTGGCAAAATGTTTGCTTATCTTGGCCCTACACCGTAGGACCCTCTTCTTAAATTGTCCCACCTTGCTGACCCTGTTCCAACCTTCAAAAGCCTCCTCAAAACCTACCACTTTGACTATTTCTTTGGTCACCTCCCCTAACTCTTTTTACTAATAATGATTGGCATCCTCTTTTATTTTTTAGCTCTTTGTTAAGCACGTTGGGATGTTTTATGCATTAAAGGTGCTTTATAGTTGTTAATTGATTTCATTTGGGTGGAAATAAGGGTGCTTCATTTGGCCTCAACAGTCTTAGGCTAGACAGAGGAAATCAATAAGGGTTCCAGCTGGAAAATGTATTTGTGTGAATATCAGGTAAGGGCAAGATTGGGCTTTGGCCTTGAATAGTCTGTCAACCAACACTTATTGAATCATATGTGAAGAATGACCACTTGGGCATGGCATTGGAGGGTGCCTGATGTCCATGGCACTATACTCCAGCATTACTCAATGCCTTCAGAAGAGGATAGAAAATTGCAGTCGAATGGGAGGAATTAGTATACGGTATTTGAAAAAAAAGTGTTCACATTTGGATTGTTGCTGATGAGATGTATGTAACTTTACCCAGTGCACAAACTCCGTTCAAGTGCTTCAGGCTTGCAAATGTTAGTCTAGAAGTGGTTACTGGTCCCAGATCCAGAACAAATCATCATACAGGTGCAGAAAATAAGATTTAAAAACAAAATCTTATTTTTAAATTAAAAACAAAATCTTATTTTGTTTTTAATTTAAATTATAATCTCGCCATTCAATGTGATCAGCCAAGATCACATTGAATGGCGGAGCAGGCTTGAAGGGCCGAATGGCCGACTCCTGCTCCTGTTTTCTATGTAAGAAATAACAATGTAAAATAAAAAACAAAACCAAAACTGAGTAAGAATAATTTTAAAATAAAAATTGCAAAATATTGAAGAAATAGAATCGAGGCAAGAGGCAGAGCAGAAATAACATTTTAGAAACTTTATTTAAAATTGTTAAAATCCCGTATAGGTATCACATGAATGTTGTAATAATAGAGCTGTTCCTGACACCGCAGTAATATTTCTACTTTAATATGAGATCTTTCAATCCCATCGTGCGTGAGCTGAAATATTTAACAAAATGGCTGGCTCAATGATTATTGCATTACCTTGAGTGTTTTAAGGGTTGACATTTAGTCCTGGATTTGTGATAAATAAGGAGAAATATCAAGTTAAGTGGGTAGTGTAGTGGTTATGTTACTTGACTAGTAATCCAGAGGCCTGGACTAATAATCCTGACAACGGGGGCACGATATTAACGGTGAAAATCGGGTGGGTTGGGGGTGGAGGGGGCATTCAAAATTGTAACCATTTCAGACCTGCCTCCAACCCACCGATTTTCCTATTTTCATTGGGGCGGGACGAGGGGCGGGCGACCAACCCACCCACAGGAGGCGGGTTGGGCCTTAATAACTTTCAAGGAGGCTTCGGGCCTCCATTTTCCCACAGTTCTGATTTTAACCCGGGGGGACCGGGATTCCTTGGGCTTCTCTTTCATGTGTCGTGAAAGGAGGTGAGAAGGCCCGAGACTAACAGGTAGGTGCCTTTCTGACACTGCTTGTGGGCCTGGAGGAGCAGGAGTGCCCCCCCAACCCCAGGCCCAACTAGCCTACCTGCAGCGACCCCCCCCCCCCCCCCAATGATCAGGGAGCCCTGCTCCTGATCCCCGATTTTTTTTTTCTCTCCTCCCGACCTGATTTCCCCCCCCCACACAACGATCACGGACTCCCACGATGACCCCGATCACGACACCCCGCCCCCCCCATGACTGATCCCCGATCCCTCCGCCCATGATTGACGCCCCTGTGCCAACCCATGTCCCTGTGCCAAACCACGGCCCTGTGCCCCCCATGTCCCCTGTGCCCACCCGGCCCCCCATGCTTTTCTCTCCCCCTTCCCCCCCCCCCCACCCATACAAACAAAGTCTTACCTGAAGACTTGCCTGAACACGTCCTCTCCCTGGCTGGTCTCCCGTCCGACTGAAACCAGCCTGTCCAGCAGGTCTGTCAGTCAGACGGCAAACCGACAAAAAAAAGACGTCCTTATGTCAAAATTGTAAGGACGTCCGGGAAACCCGTACTTCCAGGTTTCCCGTCTGCAATTTGACCCTCCCACCCCCTTCTCGGCTCGGGGTCAAAATCATACCCCATGAGTTCAAATCCCATCGTGGCAGTTTGAGAATTTGAATTTAGTTTAAAAAATCTGGAACTAAAAAGCTAGTATCAATAATAGTGCCCATGAAGCTGTTGAATTGTTGTAAAAACCCAACTGGTTCACTAATGTTCTTCTTCTTTAGGGAACGAAGCCTGCAGCCCTCACCCAGTCTGGCCTATACGTGACTCCAGTCCTACACAAATGTAGTTGACTCTTAACTGCCCTCTGAGAGCAACCTAGCAAGTAACTCAGTTGTATCAAATCGATACACAGCGGTTCAAAAAGACGGCTCACCATCATTTTATCACCGTATCAACAGGGATGGGCAATAAATGCCGGCCTTGCCAGTGGCGCCCACGTTCCAAGAATGAACTAAGCAGGAGATGGCTGTTTACAATTTCAATTTTTTTTTGTGGGAAAGATTGGAACGTTGAGGTCAGCCATGTTGAGGTGTTTTAAGATTTGCTTTAGTTTCCCTTGAGATTAAAGAATGTCCAAGTCGGCACAGTGCTCTCAGTGAACTTATGTCTGTTGTCCAACTCAGTTTGGCACGGCTAGTCCTAGTATTATCTGTATTCTAATTCTAGTTACTATTTCAGCAAAGCATTGCGACGAGTATTAATTCTGAAACATTGATTAGGCTGCTTAAAACTGGAAAACCACTGAGAATATCTTATAACTCTTTGAAGATTGATTGTAATGCTTTATAATTAGCTATTGTCTCTCATTTCAAAGCTGCTTTTAGGATTTTCAAATTAATCCACTGGAATCCTGTATGATATTAAATTCCTGGAAGAATTGACCTTCTGACCCTATAGGATTTATTCTGAGATGCTGTAAAGGTTTTTCTGATTCTGAAGGATTTTGTTTATTAATCAGAAGTTGGGCATTTTATAATTGGATACAAAGGTCAAATTGTATATTTAAAAGATGAAGTAAAACAACGAACCAGGTTAATGGAATGCATACCAACAATTGGTTTGACTGCTTCATACAGGAGTTCTCATTATCTTCCTTGGAATTTTTTTGACCAGATTACAAGGCAAATGTTTACATTTCTGAATGATACAACTAGCATTTAGTAATGTAGGCGCGGTAAAATGGAAAACAGGAAAAATCCTGTCCATTCCATTTGGAAATTCTATGCGTAGTATACTCCTTCCATGTTGAGTAATCCTCCTGGCCTTGCTTTCTCAGATATATCATGCACATTGTCTTAGGTTATGTAATAAATGCATGGTTCTTGGAGTAGTAAGATTTTATTTTTAAAAATCTTTCGCCATTTCCTGAGCCCAAAGTATGTGCAGGTGGCCATTCAGGATGAAGTCCGAGGCGTGCCACGTGGGAATTGTGGCCATGTGCCTGTGTTGTACCACTC
Organism: Heptranchias perlo; assembly: GCF_035084215.1. NCBI lineage: Eukaryota > Metazoa > Chordata > Chondrichthyes > Hexanchiformes > Hexanchidae > Heptranchias > Heptranchias perlo. The sequence goes on from NC_090350.1 coordinate 24,763,774, forward strand.
GATACAAGTGTCTGGTTGCACATTAACATGCTGCCCCAAAGGGCTTTTTTCCAAAAAAAAAGGTACAGAATGATATACAACACCTTGCATTTAGATAGCACCAAATCTCCCGGGGCACTTCCTTGAAGCATGAGAAATTGGGCACCAGGTTAGGAAGGGAAATATTAAGAGGGGCAACTAAAGACTCAATGAAGAGATAATTTTGAGAAGGCTTTTAAAGGGGGTAGAGAGGTTTAAGGAGGGAATTTCAAAGAATTATAGAATAGAATCGTTACAGCAGAGAAGGAGACCATTCAGCCCATAAAGCCTGTGCCAGCTCTTTGTAAGAGCAATCCAGTTAGTCCCATTTCCTCACTCTTTCCCCATAGGAGTAGGACCCAAACAACTGAAAGCTCCACCACCAGTGGAGGAAGAAAGGGAGGGGTGATGCAACGAAGGTCAGAGTCAGAGGAACCGAGTACCTGAGGGGGGATATAGGGACAAAGAAGATTACACAGATAGGGTGGGCAAGGACGTGGAGGCATCAAACGACAACAAAGAAGATTTTTGATTGAAGCACTGAGAGATGGAAGCTAAGGTAGATCAGTGAGGACTGGTGAGCAGGACTTAGGGTGGCACAGGATACGTGTGGCAGCGGCTTTCACAAGTTGGAGTTTATGAAGGAAGTGAGATGAGCAAGGAGAACATTGGAGTGGTCAAGTCTGGAGGTAACACAAGTATATATGACAGTTTCAATGCTGAAAGGGCAGAGGTGGCTAATGTTGTGGAGTGGAAGTAAGCAGCCTTTGTGGTAGAGTGGATATGAGGCCTGAAACTAAGCTCAACAACAACAACGTGTATTTATATAGTGCCTTTAACGTAGTAAAACTTCCCAAGGTGCTTTACAGGAGCGATTATGAAACAATATTTGACACCAAGCTACATAAGAATATAGTAGGACAGGTGACCAAAAGGTTGTTCAAAGAGGTAGGTTTTAAGGAGCATTTTAAAGGAGGAAAGAGAGGTTGAGAGGTTCAGGGAAGGAATTCCAGAGCTTAGGACCTAGTCAGCTGAAGGCACGGCCGCCAGTGGTGGAGCAATTAAAATCGGGGATGCACAAGAGGCCAGAATGGGAGGAGCGGAAGGATCGTGGAATGTTGTAGGGCTGGAGGAGGTTACAGAGATAGGTAGGGGCAAGGCCATGGAGGGATTTGAAAACCAGGATGAGAATTTTAAAATCGAGGCGTTGCCGGAACGGGAGCCACTGTAGACCAGAGAACACAGGGGTGATGGGTGAATGGGACTTGGTGCGAGTTAGGATACAGGCAGCAGAGTTTTGGATGAGCTCAAGTTTATGGAAGGTGAAATATGGAAGGCTGGCTAGGAGAGCATTGGAATAATCAAGCATTGACATAACAAAGGCATGGATGAGGGTCTTAGCAGCAAATGAGCTGAGGCGGGGCGGAGACCGGCGATGTTACGGAAGTGGAAGTAGGCAGTCTTGGTGATGGAGCGGATATGGAGCTTAGTGTTGAGAACAGTGTGGTCGAGCCTGAGACAGTGGCTGGGGAGGCAGTCAAGGAAGGTGGTGGCGAGGCAGAGCTGGGTGCCAACAGCATACATGTGGAAGCTGACCTCATGCCTGCAGATGATGTCACCAAGAGGTAGCATGTAAATAAAAAGGAGGAGAGACGATGAAGGAAGATGGTGTGGTCAACCATGTGAAATGCTGCAGAAAGGTTGAGGCGGGCTATACTATGGTGAGTCATTGAGGATGCCGCTCCTTTGGTTAGGGACATTTCGGTGCTGTGAGAAGGGTGAAAGCTGGACTGAATGGATCTGAACAGGGAATTATGGAAGTGATGACACATTCGAGGACCTCGGAGAGGAAATGGTAGTAATTGGCAGGAATGGAAGTATTATGGCATACAGTGTGAAATTGTTTGTGTTTTATGCAGTAGATTACAGCACACACAAATGAGCAGGACACAGCACCATGGCTCGAACCGACTTATGCTGAGAGAACTGATTAAAAATGTGCTGCTCATTCTATAAGTGATTCTGGTGTAATAAGTGCTGAATAGAATGTTGATTTCTTTCACCAACACAAATGGGATATTTGATCTCGGATTAATTTGAATATCTCCTATTCCACTGTGTAGGTCACTGAAAACTCTACTCAGTGAGCATTGAAAATATCCACTGTTGAAATGCTTCATTGCATCTATGTGCGTGTATGTGCACACATATGTGCAGCAGTCTGCAGTTAAGACTAATACTATCTCAGCTACATGGACACAATCAGGGGAAGTTTTGGATAAATAGAGGTGATGTACTAAATTTTCAGTCTCCTCTTTGTTTTCACCCCCCACACCTATTCGTAGTTATTGGGAGAAAAATTCTATCTGACAAGTTGAGATCAAAGTTTCAATTCTGACGATGGCAACAATAAAACTTCAAAAAGTCCCGACTTGATTTTAAGTTTAGTTTTCTCATTAGTGGCATTGGTCCAGTTTTTTGTGTTGACGTCTTTACTCTGCAGATGTGCCCTCCTTTGATTGGGAGGGGAAGAATTGTGGAGGATGTTTATCATGACCCAATGCAAATCCATGTTCAGCTAACCTCCAGCCGTTCAGCCAGACTGAGAGATTGGTGTTTCCTGGCTCCCCGGATGAGTTGTCCACTTTTGCTCCCACTCCAAGGGTCTCTTGTCTGTATAATGATTGGAGTATCAGAGCACTGAACACTTGAGCATAAGGAAGTGGTTTTCGAATCTTAATTTCATCACAGTCTGTGCCAGACACTGGCTTATTTTTATATTGAATATCAGATCCTACTTCTAATTTCATCAAATGTTTATTTAAAATTTTTCCAATGTGGTATAATACTCCAGACATCCCCTCTGCCTCTGGTGATAACCACTGTTCATAATTTTCTGAAACATGCTGGACTACTGCCAGACTATAAAGAGTAACTAGTTGCTAAGTTACTGATATAATACTTTCTATGCCAAGTGTGAGAACAGTGTGCATGTGGGAGACTTTCAATGAATAGGCAGGTAACAGACAAATTGGAAACTTTCTGTAAATGGACATTTTTAAACTAGCTGTTTCATTTTTAACTGTCCCCAAAGCCATAATTCTCTGCAACTTTAGCACACGGGTATTTGACTGTCAGCTTGCTAGATAGATGAGATATTAAGATTGACATTGATCTAATTAAATGCACACAAGTCTCCCACGTGCACACTTGCCATGCAACATGCACTTCACACAGTCTGTTGCTATGTCCTTAAGGCCAGGTGAGGACCCAAAACAAGACTGAGTGAAAAGGTTGAATTGCTCAAAGGTGCCCTCCTTTTGTATTTTATCTGATCTTACCAATGACCAATGCAATTCTTTTCTTTGCATTTTATTGGTGACTATTACACTTAGTTTGGTTGATAATCAAGTTGAATGTTAAATCCTTGTTTTTTTAAAAAAGCTACTTTTTTATTATTTAAATGAGTTTTAAGGTTTTGCCTTTATTCAAAGGACCCCATTGCTTAGAGAATATTATCCAGCTGTACACTTTATTCTACTTCTTTTAAGCAATGTAATATTACCAAGCTTGTGCCAAGTATGGGAATTCCTCTAGTGGTTCATGTTACACCCTGTTTATTTCCATACCATTATGTGGTATAGTCTTTCAATTTACATTGCTCTACCCCACAATATGATGGATTCATCAAATGGTTCAATTTTACATGATGATGAAATAATTTACTACCATAACTTTCCAGCTTAAAGCACTTCGACACCTTATCATTAAATTGCACCTTAAGACATATTTTAAAACTATGTACAGTAGTCTAGGAATGGCCTAGTCATTGTCCCCATGGATACGTTTACCCAAAATAGCCCAGATCATTGAGTGAATCATCTAACCTTTCTCAGTTGCCTTGCTACATTTCCACCAGCTCCTTTTCATCAATTCTGTAGCTAATCTCCTCCGAGTTCATCATCTTTTCCTTGGATTACTTTCCTTTTTGTAAACTCTTGATTCTGTTTCTCCCCTTTGTTTTGATAGTGCTGTGATGCCCCCTTACTGTGTAACCACGAAAATCACAGTACAGAGCAGCTGACTCTCAATCCACTTCAGCTGTGCAGACTCAATTGAGACCTGCCCAAGGTGAAATAATGTAATATTTGCTCCAATGCAGCACCCCAGAATCCAGAAGAGCTACTACATAATTTACCTGTCACTGTTAACCACGCCTTGGGCTGGCAGTTGCTGCACTGCCAAATAGCTCGAACATGCATGATCAGGTTGTAGGCCCTCACACTGGGTGCTTTGATGTCTGGAACTTGTAGCACCACACAAGTGCCTAGATGCATAGAATAGAATCATAAAGTGCAGAAGGAGGCCATTTGGCCCACCATGTCTGTATTGGCTCCTTGTTAGAGCCATCACATCCAACTGTGTATATGTAGAAGAAATCACAGTGTCCAAGAATGTGCAAAAGTACAAATTTAGCTGATGTGAGTAAAATAGCATCACTTAATTCACCTCGCACCAACCAGATTAAGGGTGTAAAAATGGTTGGTAGATTGGCTGTGGAAATTTCAGGCTCAGTGCCATTTGTCTTTTCAAAATAAATATATCTTGTTAAAAGTCATGCTAATATTTAAAGCAAAAAAAAAACTCAACAGAAATGAATAATTTACAGCCCCACAAAACATCTTGCAGTTCACTTAGTAGTTGTCTATGAACAGAAATTACAAACCACTGTTGCTGTCTTGTTATATTTTGACCTTGATACTGATATACTGGGGTTGAGAAGCTCAGGTGACATTCCATTCAGCTTTTTGCAGGGAGCTGCAAATTGACTGTCATTGAATGAGCATCTGCAGTGAGGGTGAGCACTGTGCAGTGGTCAACTTGTTTCTTCATTACAAAGCTTTGCTGATGAAAAACAAGCCTTTGTTACAAACAATTATCACCAGACACTCAAAATCAAGTAGAAGTTTTTATGCTCTCAATAATTAGACGTCATGAAAAGATTAGCAATTTGTTTCCAGTTAATGTTTATCTAACACAAAAATTGAATACATATTTATATATAATTGCATATGTTCATGGTACTGGGGAGGGAGTGAAAGCAGGCTACTGCTTGGAATGTCCTCATACCTATCAATCCTTTTGCTTAATATATACATTTATTTGTGAATCTCACACCAAGTTGCTATTTTTGAGAATGTATTTAACAAAATGAAAATGAGTCTGCAAATTGCTCCAATAGCTTGCCCAACTTGCCTTCTATCAAGAACCTAATTTCCCCTCCCCACAACTTCAGCAACAATACTAGCTCCACTCTTCCAAATGCCCACAAATAGACCAGCGCTGAGATTAGTAGACCTTATCCTGATTGTAATCTAATCATCAAACACTGCCCTGAGCGTAATTTGCAGTTTTACTTAGATGTCATCCTTGGCTCAGTGGTAGCACTCTTGTCTCAGAAGGTCGTGGATTCAAGTCCCACTCCAGAGACTTGAGCACATAATCCAGGCTGATACTTCAGTGTAATACCGAGGGAGTGCTGCACTGTCAGAAGTGGTGCCTTTCAGATGAGATGTTAAACCGAGATCCCTTCTGCCCCCTCGGGTGGATGTAAAAGATCCTATGACACTATTCGAAGAAGAGCAGGGGAGTTCTCCCAGTGTCCTGGCCAATATTTATCCCTCGACCAATATCATTAAAACAGATTATCTGGTCATTATCTAATTGCTGTTTGTGGGACCTTGCTGTGCACAAATTGGCTGCCATATTACAACAGTGACTACACTTCAAAAGTATTTATTTGGCTGTAAAGCACTTTGGGACGTCCTGAGGTCATGAAAGGCGCAATATAAATGCAAGTTCTTTCTTTCTTACTGCCGCACTTGCAGTACAGTCCATTCCAATTTCTGAACATATCTGGTTGGTTTTCTGTAATATATATTGTGATTATGTTATTGTTTAGTGTTGTGTTGTCTGAAGTATGCTGTCATGATCTCCAAATTATGACTAAGCAATAAGAATTGCCATTGGTATTGACAACCAGTTACCTAAGTAATTGGCAAAGACTCCGTCCTTGCTAAGAGTAGCATTAATCTACACTTGAGCTACAAGATATGAGTTGAACAGCTGTTAATTGGGTGAGAAGAGGTTTTCAACAGACTACCCTCTCAAGGAGAGCGGTAGTTTCTGCCTGATATAAATCAGGGGTTCCATTTTGTTCCTTCCTACTTTGCAAAGTACATTATTTGATCCATGATTTATATTTATTTGGTGAATTTATGTGCTGATCAGGGTGGCACTCAGTATTCATATCAAGTGCTGCCCAGTCAGGTACAGTATACATTAGTTGCAGAGCAAAACTTCCTTGATCTTGTATGAACAAAGTGCTTTAAACCCAACCTCAGATGGGCACCATTTACAGTACCAATTAGATTCTTCTGCTTCCCATGCTGGCTATCTTTGTCTTATTTGAGTGGAATTCCAAATTGCATTAAACTGTGTTCATTTGTATGCAATATTTCTCTGCCCACAAAGTAGTGGTTGAAAGTTCCCATTTCAATTAGGATGCTTTTATAACCGACTAAGAGAATTTCTGTCCATCAAAGTTGAAGCTGAGACCCAGAGATGAAAGGACAGTGATGTAACCTACCAGTCAGCAGTTGTCGCATTTGTTTTTATTTTATAACATGGATTTTTATTTCCTCAAGGGAGTTCTAGATTCTCTACAGGGACCTCTGCCCAACCTGATTCATTCGAAGATTTGTATTTTATTCAGATAGATTTGAGTTATATGGTATTTGATTATATTTTGAAATACCTTTTTTAAACCCTGACAATAATTCACGATGGCCAAACAAAATATTCCTTTCCCAGTTGTAGCATTTATTGCACACTGCTTTACGGTGGGTAGACAGTTGTATTTGCATGGTGACAGCACTCTTTTAAACATTCCGATGGTTTATTGTTGCATCTCTGTATCTCTCATGCACATGTGAACCTTCAGCTTGAGCGATTGGGTTGAGTTATCTTCATAACAATGGATCACTCAGTGTCAACATGATCGGCTCCTTTTCTGTGGAAAAAATAATTATGGTTCTGGATTGTTTCCTTAAAACTTGAAGCAATTTCTCTAGTGGCTGACAATGAAGTTGATTCTACTTATTGACCTGGAATTTCCTCCATGGGTGCAACCTGGAAGTTAGACCCATAAATGCGTCAATTCCCACCCCCATTCTGCTGATGTCAAATTACCTGTGAATCTCACTTGGATACACCCAAATGTTAAATGGGTGTAAATCAGCATAAGCAATCGGGGCCCAAGGCAAACGCCGAACTCACATCGTTTATTTCTTTTTCTTATGTATGAAAATTTAAATTTCAACTCATTTAGCCATCAAGCACGCACATTAGGCACAACATGTTTAAGAACCTGCAATTGTGGAAGCTTTTCAATTTTTAATGTGACTTCTCCTCATGCCCCAAAAATCCATTTGAAGGAACAGAAAATACAGTGCAGGTCTCAGTGAGGATAAATTTTTAAAAAACACTCCAAACATTTCAATGACTTAGTTTCCTGCTGCGCCTGAAAGCCTGGCCGTAAACGCAAACGCAATTGCAGGAGACTCGCGTATGAGGCTCTGTAACTTGGGTGTGCGGCCATTATTATGGTGGGAGATGCGTTCAGGCAAAGAGATCAATAGGAGATCATAGTAGAAAGAGGAGTTTTGACATGTACTTACGTGCCCAGATTGCGCGTGTCTCTGGGTGCAAATACATATGAAATTGCAGGCCATTATTCTGTTTTTCTTCAGTCCCAGTTCTTTTCAATTGATTTCCATTCATTTATTATCTGACCATCTCCCTATTGTATTAATTTTTCTTGTACACTTTTACCACTGCCATTTTAAACATCAATTTTCCATCCATACATGTGTTGTATTGTTATTTCCTTGCAAATCAGATGTAATTGTGCACAGCCACCTGTGAATGGGCAATATAATCAAAATCTCCACAATCAATGCCCACAGCTACCTCTAAATGGATAATGTAATCAAAATCTCCACAATCAATACAAAAACAGTTTGTAATTTTCTTTTACCCTTTCTTAGTAAGAATTAGATTGAACAAAAAGCAAAAAACTGCCGAGTCAATTCCTCTAGCATCATCGCCCCCTTCGAGGACCTCACCTTATTCCACCCATGTTACCTCTCCTTTAAAATCTTCATTATCTGCCAATCTCCCAAGCTGCATCTCAAGTTTCTCACTGAGGTATCCTCCCTCCTTTCCTCCCTCAGCCTCTGAACTGAGTGACTCCTCGTCCTCGGCTATTTTTATCTCCATCTCAGCTTCCTTGCCATCTTGAATTCATTGCCCTCATGTCTTCCCTAAACCTTTCCCTCCATAAAAACTTTCCTCCCCATATTCACAGCTACTCCCTTGACCTTATCACCTCCCGTGGTCTCTCTACCTCCATGGCCTTAATCATTGACAAGGCCATTGCCAACCACTTCCTTTTTTTCCCTCACCACTCATATCCCCCTCGCCCCACCCCCACCGGCAACTCCTTCTAACCTCACTTCCTTCTGCATTCATCCCTGGAAATAAAGTCTCCCATCAAGTCATTTAAAATTGCATTTTCAAACTTCCAATTGCCTAGTCTTAAACTTGAACTCATCCAAAACTCTGCTGCCTGTATCTTAACTCACACCAAGTCCCATTAACCCATCACTTCTGTGCTCGCTGACCTACATTAGATCCTCGTCCAGCAATGCCTTGCTTCTAAAATTCGCATCCTTGTTTTCAAATCCCTCCAAAACCTCGCCCCTTCCTGTCTCCTATAACCTCCTCCTGTCCTCCGGGATCTCTGCGCTCTTCCAATCCTAGCCTCTTGCGCATCCCCAATTTTAGTCGCTCCACTATTGGTGGCCGTGCCCTCAGCTGCCTAGGCCCCAGTCTCTGGAATTCCCTCCCTAAACCTCTCCACCTCTCTACCTCTCCTCCTTTAAGATGCTCCTTAAAACCTATCTCTTTAACCAAGCTTTTAGTCACCTGTCCTAATATCGCCTTCTGTGGCTCTGTGTCAGATTGTGTTTGATAGTGCTCCTGTGAAGTGCCTTGGGACGTTTTACTACATTAAAGGTGCTATATTAATGCAAGTTGTTGTTGTTGTTTGGCCTTCCATTCACCACAATATTTCTGCAGCTGTTGATTTGCTCAACCATTCCCTCACCTCCGGCATTGATTCCTTTGTCCCCAGCAAAACCTTGACTCTCTCCTGTCCTGATCATTCCTCCATGGTATGACCCCACCTTCGATCTCTCAAGTCCAAGGGATGCAGACTTAAGTGTATATAGTGCACAACTGATTTAGCGATCCATCACTAGATCTGGCTGGACTACATCAACCACTATTAGGTCTCATTCTCCTCTGCCAAAACCACCCACTACTTCAGGATCATCCTGGAGGACAAAGATAATTTCTGGCTTTTTTTCTCCACTACCATCCATCTCCTTAAACTCTTCTCCCCTCCACCCTCAATTCCAATAATAAGCGCAAAGAGCTCATGGACTTCTTTGCCAGTAAGATTGAGACCATCCTTCAGTTGCATCTGCTGCTCCTGCCATAGCCCTGAACCCACGTCTCTCTCCAATTTCTCTCCCATCTTACCTCATGCCCTCTCCAAGCTCATCTTGTCGATGACACCCATCTCCTGCTCTCCTGACCTTATTCCCACAAAACTGCTGACCCCAACTTCCCTTCCTGGTCCCCATGCCAGCTGACATTGTAAATGGTTTCCTCTCAGGTATTGTTGCTCCTCTCTTTCAAAACCATGATCATCACACCACCTCGAAAAAACCCACCTTCAACCCCTCTGTCCATCCAAACTACCCTCCATCTCCAACCTCCCTTTCCTCTTCTCCATTTATGAATGTGTTGTTGCCTCCCACATCCATGCCCATCTTTCCCACAATTCCATGTTTGATTCTCTCCAATCAGGTTTCCACCCTGGCCATAGCACTGAAATGGCCCTAACTAAAGTCACAAACGATATCCTGTATGTGTGACCATGGTCTTCGTCTTCCTTAACCTTTTTTGCCGCCTTGGACTCGGTCAATCATACCATCCTCCTCCAACAATTCTCCTCTGCTGTCCACCTCAGTTGGTTATCTAATTGTAGCTCGAGCATCTCCAGTAATGGATTCCCTTCTCGTCATCACACAGTTATCTCCGGAGTGCCCCAAGGATCTATCCATGGTACCCTCCTTTTCCTCATCATAATCTGCAGACATGGTGTCGGCTTCCACAAGTATGCTGATTACACCCAGTTCTATCTCTCTACCACCTGTTTCAATGTCTCCACAGCCTCCTTGTCTGAAATTCAGTTTTGAATGAGCCGTAATTTTCTCTGGGTAGACATTGGTAAGACTGAAGCCATCGTCTTCGTCCACCACCACAATTGCTCCATATCGTTACCACTGATTCCACCCCACTCCCCAGCCACTATCTCACGATGAACCGGACTATTCAGAACCTTGGCGTTCTAGTCGATGCTAAGCTGAGTGTCTGACCCCACATCCTTTCTACTGCAAAAGACCGCATACTTCCACCTCTCATCGCCTGGTTTCACCACTACCATAGCCCATCTGCTTTTGAAATCTTCATCCATGTCTTTGTCACCTCCAGACCCGACTATTCCAATGCTTTCCTGGCTGGCCTCCAACCATGCACCTTCCATGAACTTCAGCACAATTAAAATTCTGCTGCCCATATCCTATCCTGCACTAAGTCCGGCTCACCCATTACCTGTTGCCCTTGTCCTCCCTGATCTACATTGGCTCCTGGTGGCCAAACAACTGAAAATTTTAATTCTCATCCTTGTGTTTAAATCCTTTCATGGCCTTGCCCCTCGTCACCCTAACCCTACAACCCACACACCCCCAAACTGTTTTTTCCTCTGACTCTGGTCTCTTGCAACCCCTCTCTTCACCCCAGCATTGGCGGCAGTGCCTTCAACTGCCTAGGTTCCATGTTCTGGTGTTCCCTCCCTAAACCCCTCTCCTCCTTTCAGACCTTCCATACCTTTGACCAAGCTTTTGGTCACCCCACCTATTATCGCCTTCTTTTGACTCTGAAGTGCTTTGCGACATTTTTACAGTGTGAAAGGCACTATATAAATGCAAGTTGTTGTTTTTATGTGTGCTAAGCGGGAAGTAAAAGATGCGGCGGTATCACCCTGTTCAAGTGGAGGAAAGAGTTTTTTGCACATTTGAGTAATTGCTGTGATGGGAGATAGGCAGCCATACTGTAAGTCCCATGTTAGCACCACCCATCTTAACCAGAGTGCATTGTGAAGTGTTAGTTGTACAGCTGTTGCTTTTATAGATTAAAGAGTGTACTGGCACCCAGGGTGCTCAAGGAAGAAAAGGAAGACTGACATGTATGTTACCTTGCCTATGCTGGTTAGGTCATTGAACTTTTTCCAGCACTGATATGCAGTCCTGGGGATGAAAGTTGAGAGTTGACAGTTACTGCCAGTGCCACCTCCCTCCAAATGGCATAAGTAAACTTTTTATCAGGTTTCCTGTCACAGACACCCAGCACTCCGTCTTGTGTTCTTTTCCATCCAGCAATTTGCAGTTTGGACTCAGTGAAATTGTGGCATCTTCTTCTAGCCTCTGTGTTATGCCCTGCTGCCTTCTTTGGCTGCCTCTGCCAGTTTTTCTTGTGTTGGGCATTCTTGTAAAGTGACACAAATGTAGACACGAGATGTCATGTCAAGCTAGCTGACAGTCAACTCACTGAGCCAAGCACTTTCCTCCTTACCAGCTGCTCCCCAAACTATTGCTGCAATCTTCAGCCAGAACTGACTTTTTAACAACTACACTCTAATTTCCAAGTACCCCAGCACATTCCTCCTCTATTACACAGGATTTACAATAATGACTGCGCTAGGGGTAAATGGGCTGACCCACAAAGTTCTGGTGTAAACAAATCTCCAGGCCTTCATTGGATGCAATTCATTTCTCATTGGTGTAAAAGTGGGCAACTCACCACATGAAATTTGGGGGCCAACATTCCAGGTTCTAGTCCCTTCATCAGAACTGTGGTGACGGGTTTACACCTGAAATGTTAACTTGTCTGTTCTCTCCACGGATGCTGACTGACCTAAGTTATTCCAGCATTTTCCGTTTTTGTTTCACGTTAGATTGGAACTGAGTTGTCTCATTTCATTTGCGATCTGAAAAGTGACAATAACAGGAATCCACTGTAATGAGAATTAAATTATTCAGAAGTTGCCTGGAAAGGTGCTGGAAATTCTAACTGGTGCCAGCAGACTTTGTGTAATCTTCTCACTTATGTTTTCAATTTTGTCATTGATAGAATCTTGCAGCACAGAAGGAGGCCATTCGGCCTATCGTGCCTGTGCCGGCTCTTTGAAAGTGCTGTCCAATTTAGTCCCACACACCAGCTTTTTCTCCATAACCCTGCAAATTAGTCCTCTTCAAGTAGTTGTCCAATTGCCTTTTGAAAGTTCCTATGGAACCTGCTTCCACCACCCTTTCAGGTGGTGCATTCCAGATCTTAACAACACTCTGTGTGAAAAAATTTCTCCTCATTTCCTCCCTAGTTCTTTTATTGTAAATTTATTACCTCTAGTTACTGACCCACTTGTCAGAGGAAACAGTTTCTCCCTAATTGCTCTATCAAAACCCCTCATTATTTTGAATACCTCTATTTGGTCTCCCCTTAACCTTCTCCGCTCTGAGGAGAACAATTCCAGTTTCTCCAATCTCTCCACATAACCGAAGTCCCTCATCCCTGGTATCATCCTGGTAAATCTCCGTAATACCCTCTCCAAGGCCTTGACATTGTTCCTAAAATGTGGTGCCCAAAATTATACACAATACTCCAGCTGAGGCCTAACCAGTGATTTGTAAAGTCTTAACATGACTTCCTTGTTTTTGTATTCAATGCTCCTATTTACAAAACCAAGGATCCTATATGCTTTCTTAACTGCCTTATCAACTTGCCCTGCCATCTCCAAAGACTTGTGAATATGTACCACCAGGTCCCTCTCTTTTGCACCCTCCCTCAAAATAGTACCATTTAGATTATACTGCCTCTCCATGTTGTTCCTGCCAACGTACATCACTTCACCCTCACCCGCATTAAATTGCATCTGCCATGAGTCTGCCCATTTTACGAGTCCATCTGTGTCCTCCTGAAGTCTGCTACTATCCTCCCCACTATTTACTACGTTGCTAAGTTTTGTATCATCCACAAACTTTAAAATTGTACTCCCTATACCCAAGTCCAGGTCATTTACATATAACAAGAAAAACAGTGGTCCTAATACCGATCCCTGGGGGATCCCACTGCATGCTACTCTCCAGTTAGAAAAACATCTGTTCACCACAACTCTCTACTTCCTATCCCTTAGCCAATTACATATCCAAGTTACCACTGTCCTATTAATCCCATGTGATTCTATTTTCCGAACAAGTCTGTTATGTGGTTCATTATCAAATGCCTTTTGGAAGTCCATATACACATCTACTGCACTACCTTCATCAAGCCTCTCTGATACTTCATCAAAGAACTCAATCAAGTTAGTCAGACACTATTTGTCCCTTATTAATTCATGCTTCTCCAAGTGAGAATTAATTTTGTCCTTGACAATGGTCTCTAGTAGTTTTCCCACTACTGATGTTAGACTGACTGGCCTGTAGTTACCAGATTTATCCCTTTCCTCTTTGAGTAGGGGTGTAACATTTGCAATCCTCCAGTCCTCTGGCACCACTCCAATATCCAAGGAGGATTGAAAGATTGTGGTCATTAGTTCAGGTCATGTTAGAGGGTTATAAACAATAAATGAACTATCAGAAAGGACAGAATTCATCATGGAGCTGATAATAGGCTGCCAAAGATTAACCGTTACTGTAGTTAATTTGGTTCTGTAATTTTTTGTGAGATCTGGGGAGAGCTAATTTTATATTCATTAAGGTGATGGATGAGCGTATTGGGCCGCAGAATACTTTTCCCTCACTGTACCCACTGATGGCATCGATGTTCATTTATTTTTATGATTGAACAGCAATAGTGGACATTTGGATTCAGTGTATTCATCTAAATTGAGGACAAGCTATTGGGTTCAAAACTTCACCGTTTGGATATCCAAAACACTTCCCCTGGTACAATACGACCCACATGCATTAAGTGCTGCTAATGGATTGCCCTTTTAGTGTAGGACATTGTTATTTTGAATAACTCACGATCTAATGATGACAGTTAGTGATTGCAAGCTGCCTGGCGTCTCGATCTGGTTGGTTGGAGTTACTGGCCACAGGCTGCTGGACGAGTCCTCGAGGCCTACTCAACCAGAGTTGAAGTGAATCTCTGACTGACAGGGGGGATGCTGCAGTAGGCAATCTTCTGAATGGACAACCCCTTCTGTAAAAATTGGGTTTTAGAAAACCCAGAGGGAGACAGCTAGTTGCTTCTTGGAAGTATAGTACTTGTCATTAAATCCATTTTCTTGGGGCTTCTCACGATCTGCTGAAGTTTTGACGGTGGAAAGGGAAAAGCCCTGACGAGCTTCACGCCCAAAGTCTCCAGCCGCACCTCTGCCTGCTGCTCCAATTCCCTTTCATTAGAGTGATAGCTGCTTTCACTTTGTGCGATAGCTGCACTAGTGCCACCAGTTTCCGAAACACAGATCCTGCTCAACTGCAAGCTGAATATAAATTGGCCAGGACCCACTGAGCCCAGCAGCCCAGAAAACCTGCTTGAAGGGGTTTTATATTGGTCTCCAGAGCCCAGCGTCTGTGAAACCAGTTTCTGCAGATTGGTAGCACAATTGTAAGCCCAGCATACTCTAGGGTTCAGCTCCTGGGAATCTGATATAAATGATGATTAATGAAAAAGTGACTTAAAAAAGGCACCATTTCTCCCAGGACTGTTGCTTCCTTCTGGTCAATAGGGATTTTCTCCTCTCTATCTATCTATCCATCTATCTATCCATCTCTCTCTCACACAAACACAAACTCTCACACAAACACAAGTTGATGTCTTAGGCTCATGCAGACGGAGCACCGTTCTTTTTGACCCGTGTTTGCATCTAGGAACTTGCCTTGAATATTTCAACATTGCATTTGACAAAGAACTTTTGAAGTTTCTGCTCATTCATTCCCTTATTTAAATTTATTTCCCAAATTATATTTTCTGCTCTGAATTTCTCCCCTCTTTTCCTGAAGACCTGAGCCTAGAAATTGGGCTACGTAGTGCCCATTTTTTGGGCGCTAACTGGCCTTCTATGCTCCCAATATGGCGGGCAGGAAGCGTGCACACATTTCCAGCCAGAAATGTGATACCCGCCATATTGGATAATGTAGATGCGCTGACGGCAGGAGGGCACATCTGGAACATTTAGAAGGCAGAATAATTTATTAAAATTAGAGTTCTGCGCATCTTGCAGGCCCTGTTTTCAATTTCAAATGCCCTAGCACTTCACTCTCCACATGCTGAACGTGCACAGCACACCATGGTGCTAACTGGCAGGAAGACCCCCACACTTATGTGAATGTGGAGCTGGGAGGAGCTGGACACCCCCGTCTCCCCAGCTACTGATCAACACCCCCAGCCACCGAGTGCACCTGAGGCCCAATTGCCCAGTCTTCATTACTTACCTGAGGGCTACTGTGACTCAGTGTTTGCAGAAAACTACTGAAGCAGGCAGTATCTGGAACATATCCAGATCAGCTGATACAAGCCGGAGTCATAGATAGTTGTTTGTTCTTTGTAGTTTTGACCTTCTGGGAGATAAGGACTTGCTTTTAGCCTTTCTCAGAGATGTAGTAAGACAGGCAGCTGATGAATGAAGGCTGTGGATGTATACCATAGAAATAGCGAGTTTTTGGGATGCTGAGCGAATGGAAGTTAATGTCAACTAAGGGTAAAGGTCAGGGAAGATATATGATGTAATGGCCTGGAGCTGAGGGTTTAATAATTGGACCACTGCATTGAAGTGGGGGGAAATCAAGGGTTGGCCATTCTGCAACTGAGCTCAACAACTGTTACATGAGATTTCCCCCAGCTATTGGACCATCACATGTGTTGTCTGTGAATATAATTTCCTCTAATAAATCTATAAGTGAAAGACTCTGCCTCTGGAAAACTAATTTCTGGCACAGAGACAACGGCCCTGATGTTTACGGGAAGGCGGGGGGGGGGGGGGGGTGGGGGTTGTCATTGTGGCCGGGTAAGGCGAAAATGCAAGTTTCTCGGAGATCCTGCTGAATTTAATGGCCGGTCCTCATGTCTCCGTTTCCCAACTGGCAGGCAGCCAGATCCAGAGGCTACCAGGCTGTCGTGCGGGCAGGCCGCTGCTGGGGAGAGGAGTGGAGAGGAGGGAGCGAGAGAGAGAGATTGTGTAGGCTGAGTGGGAGAGGTCATGGAGGCCGAGGGCGGGGGTTTGGGGGAGATCGGGTGGGAGAGGGGGGAGATCGGAAAGGCCGGAGAGATCATGGTATGGTGGGGAAGGAAGGCTGATCGCTGGGGGTGGGAGAGGCAGCGGATCGCGGCGAGGGAGACCAATCGCGGCAGGTTAGCTTGGGGGGCCAGAGGGAAGCGTTCCTGCTCCTTCTGGCCCGCCAGCAATGCTGGATCTAGCTGTTCTCACCTCCATCCAGCTGCCGGGTTTCCTGAACCCTGGGAAACCCGGCCCGTGGGTGTTAAATCTAAAAGTCTGCTTAAAATTTGAGGCAGGCAGCCTCGTTAAAATATTTAAAATTCTAACCCACCTCCAGAGAGCAGTTAGTCGCCTGCCCCTCCGTTACAGCCGGAAGTTAAAGGGGGGGTTGAGGTCGCGTTACCAATTTTTGAAATTTTAAACCCCACCCCTCACCTCCCGCCCATCCTGGGGGAGGGGGGTTAAAATTCCCCCCACCGATTCCAAGCTTGTCACTCTCTCGCATTTCTAACAGGGGACATTAAGGCCGGCATGAGTGCCGCCCAAGCATTTGTCCTCTTGACCGCAGACAACTGGCCAGAACGAGGAATAAAAATGCAAAGAAAGGAGAGAAACTACTCAAAACCTTCAGGATCCATATTTTATACTTTACTTTCCGTTGCCAGTTTTCTCCCCTCATCTTTTGAACGTACTGGCTCCTTGCTTTAGTGCAGTTCGAAAGGTGTCAGGTGGCCTTTGACACCTTACCCGAATGGCCTTTATTCATGTATTAGCCTTGATGGTGAGAACTAAGAATGGGCAACCTTTCCTCATAGCTGTGTCCCATAAGACTTTTCTGTCTTGAAAAGACAAGACTGAAGAGCGATTAGTTTTCCTGCCATGTTTGGAATTTAGGGGCAAGGGGTCATATTTTCAAATTAAGGATGACACAAGAATTTGGAAAATTCAAGCATAATGTTTTCAGTAAAAGAGTGATAACCATGTGCAACAGAATACCAGCAAAGTTCGTGGAACAAGATATACTAGGATGAGGTTCAAAAAGTGACTAGACAAGATCCTGTCAGATAAAAGGAATTCAGGGTTATTAGATTTTAAAAATGCATCAGGGTAATCTTGTGGAAAGATGGATGGGTAAGCTGGATGGACCAATGGTTGACTCCTGCCTGAAAACTGTCATTATGTTATTATGTAACACTCCCTGTACCCAATGCAAAAACAGCTTAACTTGTCCATTTGTACAGTAAGAAGTATATTTGTGCACCAAGATGGGCATGGATTCACTTGGGGTCCTTTCACACCAGCTTCTTCAGATCTGCTTACATCAGAGCTGAGTATAATTCTCTATGTCGAGGTTTAAACCAAGAAGAGAATTAATTGACATTCCTTTACGGTTGAGATTACTGTAAATACACAAGGAAATTAATTTACATCAATAGTGGGCCAGGAAATCTGATCCTGAGAAAATTCATTCAGATTCCAGTGCAGACCCTGAGTGCATCATAAACCAATTGGAACTTTACTGAAGCTCTTGTAAAGACAGAGCAAGGGTCTTTTGTAACGTATGAATCAGAAGCTAGAGATACTTTAAAGCCTTTCTTTTTAGTTCTGAAGCTGCTGGTTGATGAAAAGAACTGATGCCACGAATCAAGCAGGTGAAAGCAGACATGTAACATCATTTAATGGCCTATAGCACTATACAAATACTGCAGACAGACATGAAAATAGCAGAAAATGAAAATTATGACCTCCGATGAGCAGCATTTCTGAAGAAAAGTTGACATTTTCCATTTTGTTCCATGGCAACCAGACTCCTGCTTATTTTTAAAGCTGTAATATAGTTTAATGCAGCCTGTTCTGGCATCTAATAGCTCCACTGAGCTTCCACCACAAGACTCAGTAAAATTAACTTACATTTAAAAATGTATAATATTTAAAGCATTCCATCTGTCCCTGTATGGTCCACAATATGGGCTTCCAGAAGGCATTTGATAAGGTCCCACACAAGAGGTTATTAGCAAAAATAAAAACGCACGGAACTGGAGGTAACCTTGTGACATGGCTTGACATAGTTGGTTGGGAGGTAGGAGACAGAGAGTAGGGATAACAGGAATGTACTCTGATTGGTGGGATGTGATAAGTGGTGTTCCACAGGTATCTGTACTTGGTCCTTAGTTTTTCACCATATATATCAATGAGTTGGATGAAGGAATAGCGAGTTGTATATCCTTGTTTGCAGATGACACTAAGTTAGGAGGTTATGTAGATGGGAGCAGGAAGTTACAAAGGGACATAGAGTGGGCAAAACTGTGGCAGATGGACTTCAATGTGGGGAAATTGAGGTCATCCATTTTGGATCTAAGAAAGATAGATCAGAATATTTTCTAAATGGTGAGCAACTAGGAACTGTGGGTGTCCAGGGACACAAATCACTAAAGGCGAGGGCACAAGAACAAAAAGTAATCAAGAAGGCTAATGGAATATTGGCAATTATCTCAAAGGGGCTGGAATACAAACTGGAGGAAGTTATGCTTTAGTTGTACACAGGCCTTGGTAAGACCTCTGGAGTACTGCTTTCAGTTTTGGGCATCGCATCTCAGGAATATATTGGCCTTGGAGGGGATGCAGTGCAGATTCCCCAGAAGAATACTAGGCTTAAAGGGTTAAAATATGAGGACAGGTTGCATAAACGTGGCTTATATTCCTTTGAATTTAGAAGATTGAGTGATCCAATTGAGGTATTTAAAATGATAAAGGGGTTCGATAGGGTAGATACAGAGAAACTATTTCTTCTGCTGGGGAAATCCAGAACAAAGGGGCACAGTCTTAAATTTAGAGCTAGGTCATAAGAAGTAAAATCAAGAAGCACTTTTTCACACAAAGGGTAAAGGAAATCTGGAACTTTTTCCCTCAAAAGGCTGTGGATGTTCGGTCAATTGGAATTTTCAAAACTGAAATCGATAGATTTTTGTTATGTAAGGGTATCAAGGGTATGGATCAAGGACGGGTAAATGGAGTTGAGGTTCAGATCAGCCATGATCTAATGGAATGGCAGAACAGGCTCGAGGGGCTGAATGGCCAACTCCCTGTTCCTATGGTCCATGGTAGAGTATCTCATTAAAAAATGAAACAGCGCTTAACCATTCCAACTCATTGTAATGAGCTCTCCTAATGTGAACTTAAATTGTGGAGGATGTGCAAATGTGCCAAAAGTTTGAAATGTCCATGTAGCCACATCACGTTACTTTAATTGTACCACTACATTACTAGTAAGTAGGTTTTTGATGTCTGTCACAAAATGTGAAATTTGTACTGTATATGAAAAAAATGGGGGTTGATTTTAAACCTACTCAGAAACTGGGCAGGTCGGTAGTTAAAATTGACCAGGTGACTTACCTGCCAATGTCCTGCCGTCTTCAATTTGAACCTGCTCTTCGGAGCAGGAGGCAAAGTCACCCACCTTTAAATATGCAGATCGGGGTCTATGGATGTCATGAGGCCCCAACTGTGATTTTAACTCCAGCCTGAGCAAGGAAGCTGCAACAGTTTTCCTGCCAGGTGAGGTCGAGCAAGAAGAGGATTGAAAGCAGAAAAGACCATTCATGGTAAGATTTTTAAAAAACTTTTCTTTGTGGGAACCAGACTGCTCCTCTGGGCCTCACAAGGAAAGTTTCGGCCTCCCCTGCTCAGGACTCCTTGCTCCTTCCCTACCGCAAGACCCCTCCCCCCCCCCCCCCCCCCCTCCCTTCCGGAACCCTGGTCCCCACACTTAACTGAGTGATGGTTGGTCACCCAAATCTTGACAGTCTGGCAGCCACTTCCCACACAAAATGGATGGGAATTGGACCAGTGGCACATTAATGAAGCCCAGCGGTTAAAATCGTTGTGTCCTCATTCTGTTGCGTGTGGATGGGAATCTAGCTGAAATCAACGATTTCCCACCGGAAACCCACTAGCAGTTTAAAAATCCCCCCCGCAGTGTCCTTCCAAATGGTTTAAAATGGTGACTGGACTCTTCCATTTCAACGGCGTTTAGTTAGCTTTTCTTCCTGAGACACCAGTTGAGCCGGCTCAGTTAAAAGCTTAATATAAATCATAGCATTTTGCAGGTTTTAATGGGCAGTGGCTCTGACAATTGACCCCAGCAATTCAATTCAGAATTGGAAATTGTTTATATGAATTAGATCGTTGTGTGGCATCGGGGTCAAATGTAGTTTTGTTCAGATTGGATGTTAATACTAACAAGTACGTGGGAAACTGGCTGAAATTCTGTTATTAAAGGGCACAAGAAACCTCGTCTGTTATCGTTCACCATGCTAGCACTGAGGACTGTGTTTTATTCTAAGATACTGTTTTTTATTCCAGGAGACTGATCTAACTGCTGAAGAAGAGCTGGTGACAACCCTAATGAATTGTATGTTATAAATCCCAGTTGCCTTGTACTCAAGTATTTGTCTATTCCTCTGTATTTTATAACTCTGCCTGAATTTGTAAATAAATATGAGTAGCTATTTTAGCCTGTCACAGTGCCGATCTATGTGTGATATTTTCACCTAATTCAAGTGAGTGTAGCACGAGACTAGACTTAATGCAGTACTGTAAGTAGAATAACAATGACTCCCTGAGTCCACGCACTCTGTTCGTGCAGAGAGGGAAAAGACACCAGTACAGGTTGATATTTTTTGTATGTTCTGAGGATGTGGGTGTCGCTGACACAGCTGCATTTATTGCCCGTCCCTAATTGTCCTGAGATGGTGGTCATGGGCCATCTCATGAATCACCTCATTCCCTGCCATAATGTTGCTGTCACAATGGTGTTAGGTAGGGAATTCCAGGATATTGACCCAGCAATAACGATGAAACTGCGATATAAGAGCAAGTCAGTATGGTGTGTGACTTGAAGGGAAACTTGGAGGTAATGCTGTTCCCACAACATTGTTGCTCATGTCCTTCTCAGTGGTTGAGGTCTCAGGGGAGGGAAGTGCTGTCAAAGTAACCTTGGTGAGTTGCTGTAGCACATTCTGTACATCGTATATACTACAGCCACAATGCGCCAGTAGGTGGAGGGGGTAGATATTGAGTCCAGTGGCACAGGGCCTGATCAAGTGACCTGCTCTGTCCTGGATGGTGTCGAGATTCTTGAGCGTTGTTGCAGTTGGACTCATCCAGGTGAGTGTTCTATTGCGTTCCTGACTTGAGTCTTGTAAATTGTAGATAGGATTTGATTGGTCAGGAGGTGAGCCATTCTGTGTGTACACTGACAGAGTACTAGCCTCTGCCCTGGCTTTGTAGCCATGGTGTTGACATGGCTGGTCCAGTTGAGTGTCTAGTCAAGATGTTGAACCCATCGATGGTGGTGCTGTTGAAGGTCAGGGGGAGATGGTTGAGCTATCATTTGTTCATTACATGGCACTCGCATAATGTGATTGTTAGCTGCCGGAAAGCTTTAAATAAATATTTCATCCTGTTGCAATGGTTTAGTCCATTACTTACAGTCTAACAGTTAGTAAATGTAGTCACTGAGTGTTTCTATCTCAGTGGCAGTAACCAACATGTACATGTGCCGTCTTGCCATAATAAGGGTGGCTTGATTCATATGGCAAAGCAATAAAACATTGTCATCATATCTAAATATTTACTGTTTGATCTTCCATTGTATTGCACACGAGTACTGAAGACCAAGTGCTGTGTTGACATCTTGTAGGGTTAGAGGGTAGGGTTGGGGGGAATACCTGCATCAAGGCAGAGAAGGAGGAGGAAAGAGGAGTGAAGAGGAGGAGAAAAGGGAAGGCAATAGAGGGAGAGAGAGGGTTAGTAGGGAAAGAGAGGTGGAGAGACAGGGGCACAGAAGGAAGAGAGATGGGTTGCAAAGGAGCAGGAGAGGGAGTAGAGGGGAATGAGAGAGGAAGATGGGGGAGAGAAGGATGGGGAGTGGAGGAGAGATTGGGATGGAGGGGAGGAGGTGAGGGGAGAGGGTGGAGGGGAAAGATGGTGGGGGAGTGAGAGAGGAGAGGTGGTGAGGTGGAGAGAGAGGGAGAGGTGGGGTGGAGTGGAAGAGAGAGGAGTGAGGAGAGGTGGTGGTGCGGAGAGGGGCGGAGTGTAAGGGAGGGCCTGCTTTAAAATTGAATCAGGCAGGCAAATGGGTGTCCATTGTGCCCAACAGATTTTCCTCTGTCAGTCGCCCATTTTTCAAGCGAGAAACAGGCAATTGGTGGTTGAAAATGCCTCCTGTAATCTTGATGTCTCAGATACAATATTTAATTTAACCGGTCCCCGTCCTCGTATAAATAAATGCTGATAGTCTTATCATAGAATCTGGATGCCCATTTAAAGGGCATTCTGGTTTATTTTTGTTAAAACTGATCATATTTCTTGGTAAATTTAATTTTGAAAAGGGGTAGTGACGCTGAAACTAATCTTTAACCTCTTTTTTCTTTGTTCCAAATACCAGTCTGTTTATACAATCTGCCCCGATTGCCTGTGGCTCAATTCTGTATGAACCATCAATGGTATTATATCGTTTTCAAGCTGTACTCGGCAATCCTCAGTTAACAATGGCGGTTATCTTTCAGTAACCAAATAATGATTACACATAATGGTAGATCAGCAATGACAAATCTTTTGAGGCCATACCTCCCCTGCACTCTCTACATTAAAGTTAACAACATCCTAGACATAAGTGACGTAGAGAAGGGGGAAAGAAATGTAGAGGGTTCTCAGGAAAACCTTTCTGTTTTTGTCCTTCACACAACAATTATCTGAAAACTGATATTGCTATCATTTTCCCAGGCTATGCAATGATTGTTATAACTGAAGTTCAAATGCCTAGATTCATTCATTCCAAGCCTCCAACGAACAGAATTCCTGAGGCCGTCCTAATGGATTTGAAGCTGTGTTGGCTCGACACCAAATTGATGCCATTCCACTTGAGTGATTCTTATCATATCAGCCCCATCTCTGCTCGGCTTATCACACAATAGCTGTAAGTGTGGTTCCTTCCTAATCCTCCATTTGATGCAGAACATTAGCCAACTTTCACTCCTCTGAGACATCCATCATTGTAATGGAATGGCTTCCTTCTGACATCCTCACCAGTATCATTGCAGCTCAGAATCTCAGAAAGTGATGGGGTGAGATATGTTGATAGGGTGAGATGAAGTAAGGTGGGAGGAGGCTCGTAAGGAGCATAAACACCGGCAAAGACCTATTGGGACGAATTACCTGTTTCTGTGCTGTAAAATTCTTTGTAATTGTATGTAAGGTGCTGGCAGCAATAACATGTACAAAATGCCCTGTTCACCTAATGGTGCACAAACCATTCAGTTGCTTGTAGGACAGATGCCATTTACTTTGTGTTTAAGGAACACTATTGTCACTATTATTGGTTGCCTGAGGACAACGCAGATGGTAGCTTTGCTATGTATTTATTTTCCCCTCCTTATCCATTTGGTCCCCACTGTTGCCTTCTGCTACTATGGTTCCTTCTTCACTTACAAGTAAGGGATCATCTAGACAGTAAACCTTTCTTCAGCTCTTGTGGATCCTGATGAGCAGTTAGCAATCAAGGAGTGTAATTCTTTAGCATGGGCCCAGCCCTGATGGTTTTTTCCATTCATGTGAGACATTCTACCACTATCCAATGTTCCATCAGGTGAGAACAAGTGAAACTAGGCCGATGACCGTAAGCAAGTTGAAATGCCAGTAAAGGGCAAAAGTCTAACCCTGGATCCATTGATTGGAGTCCATTATACTGCTTGATATTTGTGGATGTGCATTCTGAGTGAGGAGGGTGGTTCTGGAAAATACAACCTTTGTTGTAACCATTTACTTCCAACACAACGTTACTAGATAATCAACAACAATAACGACAACTTGCATTTATATAGCGTCTTTAACATAGTAAAGCATCCCAAGGCACTTCATAAGAGCGTTATCAGACAAAATTTGACACCGAGCCACATAAGGAGATATTAGGATAGGTGACCAAAAGCTTGGACAAAAAGGTAGGTTTTAAGGAGCGACTCAAAGGAGGAGAAAGAAGTAGAGAAGCGGAGAGGTTTAGGGAGGGAATTCCAGCACTTGGGGCCTCTGCAGCTGAAGGCACGCTCGCCAATGGTAGGACGAAGGAAATTGGAGATGCACAAGAGGTCAGAATTGGAGGAACGCAGAGTTCTCAGAAGGGTGTAGGGCTGGAGGAGGTGACAGAGATAGGGAGGGGTGAGGCCATGGAAGTATTTGAACATAGGGATGATAATTTAAAATTTGAGGCATTGCTGGACTGGGAGCCAATGTAGTCAGCGAGCACAGGAGTGCTGGGAGAACGGGACTTGACGCAAGTTAGGATATGGGCATCAAATCCAAAGCACTAATGCACAGTTCTCCAAATTAGCCCATTTCAGGTTTAAAAAACTTACATTTATTTAGCACCTTTTATGTCCTCAGGACATCCCAAAATGCTCCACAGCTAATGACTACACTTCAAAAATAATTCATCATTTTTATGTAGGCAAATGTGACAACAATTTGTGCACAAAGTCCCACAGATAACCAATTAATCTGGTTTTGGATGTGCTGAGTTGAAGGGCACTGAGAGAACTCCCCTGCTCTTCTTCAAATTGTGCCATGGGATCTCTTATATCCACCTAAATAAACAGACTGGGCTCATCTGAAAGATGGCATCTCTGATAATGTAGCAATTCCTCAGTACTGCACTGAAATGTCAGCCTAGATTATGTGCAGATTTATTACAGTTGACTTCAAGAGTGAAGTAATTTTGTTTGACATCTTAAATTTTGGACGGGGGTGGTGAGCTTGTGCTCAAGTTTCAGGTGATGTGACTTGAAAGGAAGTCATGTTAAGAGTCTTTTCTCTACCTACCTGCTAATTCAAATCCAGAACATATAAATTATCGACCTGCTCAATATGGTACTGAATTTGGTCAAACGTTCTGCACTGCACCCATCATGTCATCTCTAGTTTTCACATTCCATCAGGGTACTAAAGAGGCCTAATGCAGATGTACAAGTGTAGTATATTATGATATGATTTGTTTTATTATTAATGCAGTGTGTAAAGATTTTCTAGGCCTATTTTTTCATGCCTTTTACTGCATGTTTGTGTTTTAATGGATCTGTGGGGGGATGGAAGGGCCCTGAATGATCTTGATGGGCAGGGCCCCAAGAATTCTAAATTAATCTCTGCAGATTTGTGCTGTGAATTTGTGACCACAGAGAACTGGATTGAGATGGGCTAATTTTGTTCTGACCCATAAGAACTGATCGAGAGAGGCCTTAGACTCGATTAGATTCAAGCCTAGGTTACTGAGGTGAAAAGACAGTTTCCTGACACATTACATTACTGCATTACTTAATCTCCAATTGGATTAAGAAACATTTTCGTTTCCTGTGTTGCTGGGTTTGGATTCAAGCTCCAAAGGTGAAAAGAGCACCAGGATTACATGAGGTGTAGGAAAAAAATAACTGGGGTGGAGGTGGAATAGGCCAGTAAACTGTGACCATGCTCTCACAGCAGTTTGGAGCCATAATCATGATGAATTGCTGATCTTGAGAATTATCTGATTGCCTGCAGTGTCATACAGTGATTCAGATTAACTATTGTATGTATGAAGGTAAAATGACTTGGATGTCTTTTATAAGTTTGATCATAATGATTCCGGTTTCAGTTAAACTCCTTGGCCACAGTTTGAAGATGTCCTGTAATCAATGCAGTTGGAAGGCTATTTTGGGCTGGAGGGCACAGAAGATAAATTCTTCATTTGATTTTGCATTTTACCTGAATTATTGGCTTTGAACAGAGGGATTTTGCTGATGCAAAGAAACATAAAACAACAAGCGGGATTACTTTGATATGAATTCTCATTCTTTTGTGATGTGATCCTTTTTATTTATTTGTCTTAGAAATCATGTCCTTGATTCTTGAGGCCGTTTTGTGCAGCAGTTTTTTGTGAGTCTCTTTATGCTGTCATTGGGGATGAATCCAAAATATAACTGGAATTGAGCAGAATTGGAAGCATTGTATTTATTCCTATTCAAGCCAGTTGATTCCAATATTCTGTCAATCCACTGCAATGAATGACAAAATGTCCCTCTACGTAAGTGCAGGAATGTTCTGTCACTTTGTTGTCCCAGTTCTAGTATCATGGCAGGTGTCAGTTGCTGAGAGTACAAAATGCAAAAATAGACATTCCTTAGACTTGTCATGCAAGCTTTTTTTGTGCTTGTTTTCAGTGTCTAGTGGAACTGTTTTCCATGCCCATTATGTGTTTGAGGCAGAGGGAAAGGAATGGAGGATGGAGTCCAATCCCTGGTGGCCAAGATGGTTGAAGTTTCTTGCAGCCTAATAGGGACTTTTCTTCCTCAACTATAGGTTTTGTAAATTTAAAAGTTTACATTCAAAGGAAGGAATTTTAATGCCATGAACGATTATAAAGTCGACATTTATCCAAACGCTTGCACACTCACATTAAAATTGACTAAGTATCCAATGAGTTCCTACATCAAGCAGTGTTAAATAGTTTTTCTATTTCCTTCTTCAATCAGTACAGAAGCAAACATCCAGTTGAAAGTGGTGCTTTGTGGACAGTGAGTCTCAACAATGGCAACATCTGTGATTTGTCATGTACATGTTGAAGAAAAAGTAATTGGGGGAATTTTAACCCCCCACAAAGGGCGGAACAGTGGGGGGGGGGGGGGGGGGAGGTTAAAATTTGAAAAATCTGAAATCCAACCTCAACACGCACACTTCTGACTTTAACGGAGGTGAGTTTGGGTGCGGCCAAGTAACCCGCTCTCGAGAGACGGGTCCATCATTATAATATGTTAATAAGGGTCCTTTCATGAGATTTTGGCAGCAATTTTTAAATTTACACTTCCTGCACCGGTTTCCTGGGACTTGGAAAATCAGCAGCAAATTGGAAACGAGATTGAGCAGCACTTCATGGGTCAGGTGTCCCGATATGAAGAAAGGCTCGGTGCTCACAGCTGCTTTCTCAGTTCCCTCTGGGAAACGGTTTGGTGAGAGTACTGGTTGTGACGGATGTATTTGTACAGTTTGGAGGTGTTCACACAGCGAACATCAGGATGGGTGGTGCCATGGCTGCTTTAGATTGGACTTTCCCCTTTTGCCATCATCCCTTTCCTGGGCCAGCGGCACATCACTCCTACCTCTCGGCTGGGGAGCAGCTTGGTGCATATCAGTGACACGTTGTAAGGCCACGAGTAAGGTACCTGTCATCCTGTTTAAGGCGGCAGACACGATGATGCTGATGATTGCACAGTGTTCAGTTCCATTCGCATCCCCTCAGATAATGAAGCAGTCCGAGCCCGCATGCAGCAAGACCTGGACAACATCCAGGCTTGGGCTCATAAGTGGCAAGTAACATTCGCGCCAGACAAGTGCCAGGCAATGACCATCTCCAACAAGAGAGAGTCTAACCATCTCTCCTTGACATTCAACGGCATTACCATCGCCGAATCCCTCACCATCAACATCCTGGGGGTCACCATTGACCAGAAACTTAACTGGACCAGCCATATAAGTACTGTGGCTACAAAGGCAGGTCAGAGGCTGGGTATTCTGCGGCAAGTGACTCACCTCCTGACTCCCCTAAGCTTTTCCACCATCTACAAGGCACAAGTCAGGAGTGTGATGGAATACTGTCCACTTGCATGGATGAGTGCAGCTCCAACAACACTCAAGAAGCTCGACACCATCCAGGACAAAGCAGCCCGCTTAATTGGCACCCCATCCACCACCCTAAACATTCACTCCCTTCACCACCGGCGCACAGTGGCTGCAGTGTGTACCATCCACAGGATGCACTGCAGCAACTGGCCAAGGCTTCTTCGACAGCACCTCCCAAACCCGCGACCTCTACCACCTAGAAGGACAAGAGCAGCAGGTACATGGGAACAACACCACCTACACGTTCCCCTCCAAGTCACACGCCATCCTGACTTGGAAATATATCGCCATTTCTTCATCGTCGCTGGGTCAAAATCCTGGAACTCCCTTCCTAACAGCACTGTGGGAGAACCTTCACCACACGGACTGCAGCGGTTCAAGAAGGCGGCTCACCACAACCTTCTCAAGGGCTATTAGGGATGGGCAATAATTGCTGGCCTCGCCAGCGACGCCCACATCCCATGAACGAATAAAAAAAAACATGCTGGCATCCAAAGTCTGCATGGCCGTGGTCATTGCCTGAATGGAATGATTAGATTGCAGCAATTGTAGTTCCATGGAGGAGGCCACTCTATCCATGGAAGGCATCCTCGCAATGGCCTGCGACATCAATCCACAAATGTTCAAGCTGGGCTCCTGCATTCTCTCTGCTATTGTGGACAGTGCGT
Organism: Heptranchias perlo; assembly: GCF_035084215.1. NCBI lineage: Eukaryota > Metazoa > Chordata > Chondrichthyes > Hexanchiformes > Hexanchidae > Heptranchias > Heptranchias perlo. The sequence continues at coordinate 24,792,628 of NC_090350.1, forward strand.
GTGGCACGTTTGCCAGTACCTCGCAAATTTGCTGCTGATCTTCTATGATTCTCCTGTTCATCAATGGCCCCCAGGGTTCAGCACCTGCGTCCAGCTGAACAGAGCTTGGTGAGGAGTGCGGCCTCCGACACGGACTCTCCACAGCCGCCCTGCCACCACTCTCTGCTCTTGCTCACTTGTGAACTGTGACTCACCAGGTGAAAACCCAACTAGCTGTCTAACAGGGCCCACCGAAGTGCACGTATCTGCGCTGTTGCCTGGTAAGCAAATGTCCTGTGATGGTGAATTCTCAGAAAGAACTCGCACCTCTGAGGAATCGTCGTCTGGAAAGTCCACGGATTGCTGTTCTTCGCGTGAAGTCCCTTGGGGAGAGAAGAGACGGATATGAATTAGTAATGACAATGTAAAAACGTTGCTACTTAGCATAACTAAGATGATCATATCTCACTCGTTGCTGAAATCAAATCAACGTGACTGAATCTTGTAAAAGATGTGGGTTGGAGATATTTAATGCTATCACCAGGCAGCTGCCAAGTCCCAGTCTCTCCATCTCTGATGGTCAGGGACGCAGATATACCACTGATCTCCAAGGCCTCTTCCTCTGCAGATGTCAGCTGCGCTATCTGTGGCCACCTCCGGTCCTCTCTCTTGTATTTTGTGCTCGCTTCCCCTGCAACGGGGGAACGGCAGACTTATGAGTGACTGTAAGGCATTCGGTGAGCGTGTCTATGAGGTTGATGCAGTGCATCGGTGAGAGTGATTATCAGGCTGATGTATCACATTGCAGAAGAATTGGGGTGAGCGGCAGTGGTGGATGGATAAATGGGGAGGTGAGGAAGCGCATAGAAAGTGAACGATGGATGCTCTTCAAACTTAAGTGGCTGTGAGGAGTGATGTGTGCATAAGAACATAAGAAATAGGAGCAGGAGTAGTCCATAAGGCCCCTCGAGCCTGCTCCGCCATTCAGTCAGATCATGGCTGATCTTCAACCTCAACTCTACTTTCTTGCCCCATTCCAATATCCTTTGATTCCCCTAGAATCCAAAAATGTATCTATCTCAGCCTTGAATATATTCAATGACTGAGCATCCATAGCCCACTGGAGTAGAAAATTCCAAAGATTCACAGCCCTCTGAGTGAAGAAATGCCTCCTCAGTCTTAAATGGCCGACCCCTTATCCTGCGACTATGCCCTCTAGTTCTAGTGTGATGTGATGGAGTACGCTTGACAAGGCAGAGTAAGTGGGGTGAGGGGGGAAGGTGGGAGGGATGTACACTACAGGATGAGGGTGAAACTGCAATTGTACTTACCTTTCCTAACCTGGTTAGGTCATTAAACCACTTCCTGCACTGGATCTGGGTATGGGGCACAATAATCCTGCTGCTGACCACTTCAGTCACCTGTAACCACGCCTTCTTGGTGACAGCAGCAGGTTTCTTCTTCCCGTTGCTAGGGAAGATTATTTCCTTCCTGCTCCTTACTGCACCCAGCAGTACATCAAGTGAGTTGTTGTTGAAACGGGGCGCAGCCTTTGAATGTTCTGACTCCATCTTCTAACTTTACCATCTCTTCCCAAATGCTCCCAACCCCTCCAAATTCCATAATTGAATTGGACCTTTAAATAGTCGAGTTCAGGTTGCGGCATGTGGGTGCGCATCATGCCTGCTGTCACGGATTAGAGACGCGAATCCCGCCCCCCATCCCCTGACTCAGAACCCACCTCTGCGTTATTATCGGGCCCATAGACTCTAAATTTGGAGCTCAGGCCGGAGCAAAATCTTGAATAAGGCACAAGAGCATTGCATAATTACTGACATGACTGTTGATAGCCTTGTGTTCCGTTCATTTAATTTTCAATTCAGATCTCTTCAGATGCCACTGGCAGTCTCTAGCTGGTTTATGGGAGAGCCTTGTAGGAGACTTGAGTGAAATGCACATAAATAATTCCTACTGCATGTAGAGCCATTCAATTTAACCAATAAAGTCTCTTCCATTGCCCTAAAATTAAAAGAAAATCCTTTGAAAAGTGTCCTTACAGAATAGCCAATCCACTACTGTTTGTTTTGTGTCCCCACCAAAGTTGAATTTAACTCTTCATGAGGTAAATCAAGAAGTGTGATTAGGCAATTTTTGATTTGCAAATTATGTACAATTTTGTTCCAAGGACCTGTATTTCAAGGGATTAAAAAAGAAAAATGGTGGATACGCATAACAGGTCACACAAGAGGTCAATCAGCATCTCAAAAGAGAAACAAGAAGTTAACATTTTAGATTGAGACCCTTTGTCAGAACTGATGAAGAAAAGCAGGACTACCCCTTCATTGTACTGAAAAAAGTAAAGGCAAAGAACAATAGTACAGAAATGCTTACCACTATTTCAAATTAGTCAGAGAAAAAAACTTGAGTCCTGGATGAAATGTGGCCGCATCTCGGTCAGGTGGCAGAAAGGCATGAGAAAGATAAAAGGTGAATAAAACAGTTTCGAGAGAATATAGTGGAAAGTGAATGGGAGAAACTGGCAGGGAAATGAAGGAGAGAGGTCTGATGTTGCTGAATTCAATGTTCAGACTAGAAGGACTGGTTCAGAGGAAGAAGATAGTCTAAGCCGTGTAGGACTGCAAGGTCAGTGTGAGAATGAGAGTGGAAACTAAAGTATTGAACCACAGAAAGGCTGGGATCATGCTTCCAAACAGAATGGCAAAGTGGACATCTGATCCACATTTGGTCTCCCCAAAATAGAATAGGCTGCAACATGGATTTTTTTTTAAATGTAAGCAACAAATTGAGTTTACTAATTTAGTGGAAGTACACACAAATCACTGTGCACACCGTGTGTTTTTGGCTGCAGGTAGTCTTGGAAGAAGCAAATGGGCAGGTGTTGCATCTGCTAAGTCGTATTGGAAAATGCCTGGGAAAGAGGAGTCTGTAGTAAGAGTAATAGAAGAGTGAATGGAGGCAACAGTAACCTCCAGCAATTAGAAAGAAGAAGTGAAGATGTGCTTTGCCTAGGAATTGTATTGTGAATGTAGAAAGATGATCTGGTGGATCGGGAGGCTAGTACTCACAAGGAACTGAACTGGGTCTGCCCTGACTCATTTCTCAGCTGAGAGGTGACCTCCAATCCTTCAGTCTGGATGGGCTGGGTTTGAACCTAAGTCCCAAAGATTAGATATTGCTCCAACCCTTCACACCAACCAGCATTTCTCCTCTGCATCCACCCCCACACACTTTAGATTTTGAATCTTCCAAAGAAATCCTACAGTAAATAGTCAGATCTGAAAGGGTTGAACCAGAAAAGAAGTCTGTTTTTGCAACGTGACGAGTACTCTGCGGCATCAGTCTGATGCTTTGTGCAAGAATCCTCTGCTGAACATAATCATCCTACAAGTCTCACAAGGTGTATGACATCCTTACTTTTCAAACTACTAAATATGTATTTTGTAGCAGCATGTCTTTTAGCTTTCTTTTTGGTTGTTTTATCTCTGACTTTTGCAAAAGTTGCGTACTTTTCTATTGTAAGAAGGAAAGGATTTGTATTTTTGTGCCAACCTTCGTGTCCTCGGCATAGCTCAAAACACTTCACAGCCAAGGAATTACATGTGAAGTGTAGTCACTGTTCTGTAGGCAAATGCAGCAGACCCATTTGCCCACAGCAAAATCCTACAAATAGCAACAAGATAAATGACCAGTTAATCTGTTGATTGAGGGAATCAGTATACTGGGAGTGCTCCCTGCTCTTCAAATAGTGCCATGGAATCTATTGCGTCCTATTGAACAGGCAGATAGGTTTAATGTCTCTTCTGAAAGACGGCACCTCCAACAATGCAGTCCCTTAGTACTGAAGCGTCGGCCTAGATTGTATACTTAAATCCTGGAGTGGCGTTTGAACCCATGACCTTCTGATTTGAGGCAAGGGTGATGCTACTATTGAGCCAAACTGACATTTAAACTGCAAAGAACATGGACCTCCCTGTGCTGTTCATGTCCTTGCCAAAATACCCTGTTCCCAAAATACTAGCTTTGTATTTGTATTGGATATACATGGAAAAGATTTCCCAGAAGATATTCAGTAATGTTCAAATCCTTTCCCTATCCCTTACAAAAACTTCAGTGCTTTTCCAGTTTGAAATGGGTATGATATTAAGGAAAATGCAGTCCAAATATATAATATATATATATATATATATAACCCTCGTACTTAAATATCCCATGGTTTCTGACCTGGACTCCTTTTCACGAAACACCTATACATCTACAAAGCTGTCGCCACAGTTTATTTACTTGCAAAAACACCACGAACATTTCACTGAAGACTTTTTAAAATTAAAAAAGACAAGTTTGCTACACTCAAAATCCTGTGTGAACAATGGCATTCACCAGCATGAATAAACCTAAATGTGAGAGTGGATGCTCTCGCCTGCCCAGCCTATAGGACGTGACAGGATTCCAGTGCAATTATTTCTTTCACCGCTCTTACTTCCACAGAATGTCGCAGGCTATTTTAATTAGAGATCAACCATTTCATACCCTTTAGAACAGTATTCAATTTCCACCTCCTGCAGGATCAGTCCTTTGAACTGTGGAATAGAAGTGTAAATGAATATGATTTTACTTGGTTTCTGCCTCAAAATAAATAAAAGAATATTTGACTACAGGTTAAATGAATTAGGCTTGGAGAAGTATGGATAATCGCAGAACAGCTCATTTCACATTCTCGGTATAAATCTAATTATAATTAAAATCTGCAGTGGTATTTATTATTCTGGTACAGGCGTGAAGCTAAAGTCTTCCCTGAGATGCATTATAAATGTCACTGAAGCATGTACAGCCAATTCACCTTAAGTGAATGTTTGTTTGTTTCAGGGGAATCGTTACACAATACAAAATTATAACTATCTTCTGTATAAATTGGATTCAGTCCCTCTTACAGCTAAACAGATTCATAAATTGTGTGTTGCCTGCTCAAATTACACAGATTCATTTGACTGTATTTGCGACTTAAATTACAACCTTTCATATTGCATCCTTTGCCGATCCATCTGAGAGGGCTGCTGTAATAATGATCATTAGGATTTTTAAAGATTTTTTAATAACTGATTTTAGAGTTTGATTCCAGATAAATATATACCTAATCTCTATTACTTTGATCAAAGCATAGAATTCCAGTGAATAACATTACAAAGCATTTCTAAGTTCAAAAATAATACATAACTCTCATCTCATGTACAACCCTTCAGTTATGTGAATCCTTACCATTGCAAGGACTGTATATAATATTGGCTCATTTTCCAAAAGACAGCAGGTGTCTAGAACTTTCTCTTAAGACATCTTTTGTGTTAGTTATGTATGATATATGTTTTTGTATATGCTCGAATATTTCATAATTGTGTTTCAGCTGCAGACCAGATGCTTCCTATATCCAATATTTTCTGTATTTGTCATGATTTTCATAACTAAAGGGTAAACCTTCCTCTCAATTTAGTTACACGGAATTCTGATTTCAAAAGGAAAAACCTGATAAAAGCAACTGCCCCATTTGTTTCTGACTGAGCCCCTTATTTGTAATGTATTCAATCAGCCAGTTGGTCATCATAATCAGGCTGACCATAGACACTGCAATGAATAATCACTGCACAAGCCCCAGTCCCACTACCTTCATCTGTCTGCCTGTTAGCCTTCTGTTCAGGTTTTCCCATACATAGTCCCACCACCTGAGCTTTGGCCTCCGCATAGTCTTTTCCTCTCTGGGATTTAACATTCCTGAATTTAAGTTATGTCCCCTAGTTTTGAACCCTTTGTCAATGTAAAAAATTATCTGAATCAGCCTGATCAATTCCTTTCATAACTTTGAAAACTTCAATTAGAAAATTACAGAATTTATGGTATTTCTGTGGTATGTGGTGTCCTTTTAAGAAGAAAGGAAGTACACAGTCTACTTGTGGTATTCCACAAGTATCGGTGTTGGGACCACTGTTGTTCACTATTTAAATAAACGATTTGGACTCTGGAATCGAAGTACAATTTCAAAATTTGCGCACAACACCAAGTTGAGGGGTATCGTTAACCGAGGAGGACTGTGACAAAATACAGGAAGCCATTAATAAACTTGCAGAATGGACCTGTAATTGGCAAATTAATTTCAATATAGATAAGTGTGAGGTATTCCATTTTGGTAGGAAGTATAAGGGGGAGCACATACTGTTTGGATAATAAGAATCTAAATGGGGTAGAGGAGCAGAGGGATCTGGGGGTACAGATGCACAAATCACTAAAAGTAGCAACGCAGGTTAATAAGGCCATAAAAATGCAAAGCACTGGGGTTCATTTCTAGAGGGATAGAATTGAAAAGCAGCAAAGTTATGTTAAACTTGTATAGCACTTTGATTAGACCACATTTGGAGTACTGTGAGCAGTTCTGGTGCCCATATTATAAAAAGGATATAGAGGCACTGGAAAAGGTGAAAAAAAGATTTACTAGGATGATACCAGAACTGAGAGGTTATACCTATCAGGAAAGATTGAGCAGTCTGGGATACTTTTCTCTAGAAAAGACTGAGGGGCGACCTGATAGAGGTCTTTCAAATTATGAAAGGGTTTGTTAGGGTAGACGTGGAGAAGATGTTTCCACTTGCGGGGGAGACCAGAACTAGGGGCCATAAATATAAGATAGTCACCAATAAATCCAATAGGGAATTCAGGAGAAACCCGAAGAGTGGTTCGAATGTGGAACTCGCTCCCACAAGGAGTAGTTGAAGCGACAAGCATGGATGCATTTAAGGGGAAACTAGATAAACACATGAGGGAGAAAGGAATAGAAGGATATGCTAACAGGAGGGAGGAGGCTCGAGTGGAGCATAAAAACCAGCATGGACCTGTTGGGCCAAATGGCCTGTTTCTGTGCTGTGCAATTCTGTGTAATTCTATGTATGGTGTAGGTTGTAAAGTATTTGCTATCCAAGTAGATGCCTAATAGTTCTACCATTGCCTGACATTGAACCAGTACTGTTTGGAGAAAGTACCAGCTATGAACCAGGCTGCTGAATAGTTCACCTCAGTCCAGTGGCTTTCTGTATCCTCTTTGCATGACCGGAGAGATGAATTGAAGCTAATTCCATTGTGTTCACAAGCGCATTTAATCTGCCACTTTATATTTCACATGAAGCTGTTGCCCCATATTCTGCCCTTCACAGTCAAAAATGTCTGAATTTTGACATGGGAGCAACTGGTGAGTTAATAACTACCCGTTATTGTATGTATTATGTAAAATAACAGACACCATAGTCTATTTTCATGTTTTACCTTTGGCCAAACATTCAACAGGTTTTACTACAACAAACAACAACAATGCACTTGTCTGCCACCTTTACGTAATGAAACCTTTCGTTATATTTCACAAGAGGGATCAGAAACCCAGGAGGAGTTGGGAGAAAAGTTAGGGGAGGTGACCAAAGGCATGGTCAAAGAGTAGGGGAACCAATAAACAAAGAAGAGGAAGAGCAAGACCAGGAGATACCAGCTGAGAAGGAGGCGGGTTTCAGGTCTGGAGTGGTAACCAATATGCACATGCAGCTGGACACAGCAATAGCTTTGAGCTACATGTACAAACTACTTGCAGGATTCCGTGCCCTGCCTCTCAAAGTTAATGACAACTGGATAACATGGTTCTTATTTTTTAAGTGAATCAATTCCCAGGAATCAGGTGTGGCTTCCTATAGCTGGACTCTCTGGTGGCTGCAATGTTGATATTCCTCTGGAATATTAGAATGAAAGAGTTTGAACTCCAGAATTGAACTCATTGTGAAATAGATTATGCAATTATATCAGTGCTATTATTTTCCCTTAAATTCCGCTCTTGCCGCAAGAATGGAGATGCATGAGGATGCCTTCACAATTCTAGGCTGGTTGCCGAAGAACTGAGGAGCTCTTGACTAGTAACAACCAAAGCTGCGTGGAAGAACATGACTGGTTGTAATCCAGAGTAATCAGCAGATTGGCTCGGCTGTCAATCTGCTCAGCCAACTTACACATTCTGATATAATCATGTGCTGGCACTGCAACTGGCTTAAAATAACTTTCAAAGTAACCTTAACAGTTTGCTTTGAAGCACTTTATCTTCTGTTGGCTTCAGGAGAAGAGGACAGAACCCCTGAATCCTGCAATAGTTGTCCGTTGATCATTTTAGGTGCCTTAGGATGTTGTCTGCAGAAGTTCCTGGCATTAAGGTGACATCCTACTTTTCCTTTTGGCAGTGTTATTTTCTTTGAATATTGATTCTCTGCTGTTGGAAGATTCTATTCCCTCCCCTTTGTCCAAATATTGGGATTGATCTTCCTCATCCTCTGGTGTGATGATGACATCTTTGTGCCACAATATAGTTGGTGGTTGTTAAAAGATCTTTCATATAGAAAGGACTATCTTAGACCATGCATCAGCTGAAGAGGATTATTTTTTTTGAAAGGATTAAACATTGAAATCTCTTTGCTTTCAACTCAGACCAATGGGATGACGTTCTCTCTCCCTCCTGGCTGTGTATTCCTTGTGCAATTAATTTGGGCAGTCTCAACCTACTTCCTTATGCATGTGGTTTCACATCACAAATGTGTCCACAATTTGGCACAAATTGGTACTCCTATTCAGAGAGACCATAAGGGTGGTTAGTGTGGGAACTGAAAAATATTTGTATTAATGCAGTAGGGGTTAAGGCACACAGAGTAGGGAAGACTTTCTCTGTACATTAAGCGTAACAATATTGTCTCATAGAGCCCAAGGAGGAAATCTCCCCCTCCCTTTTATTGTTGGGAGAAACTAGAAGGAATTTGACTCTGCAACTGGCTGTGCCGTGCCTGTCCTGGGAGTGTTTGATGCTGAAACTTCATGACAAAAGAGAAACAAGGGTTGTATTCCCAGCACTGTGAGGGCTCACCTTGATAAGCAAAAAAAAAATCACCAAAAATATAAATTTAGACAGACGTATTTCTAGCAAAAGCTTGTTAAGTTTTATGGTTGCCATATTGAGGACAACACACCCATGTACAAGTCCTCTGGCTTATTTTTTGCAGTTGCTGTTTTATTAAAAATATCCATTACATGTTTCTGGTGTAGATACACAATCATATTTGCAGTTCATTTCTGTTGCACTAATAGGGTTACAGTATGCTGCATGTTCAATGTTTGTACCCTCCAGAGTACTATTGTGTGCTTTATTTACCAGTACTTTACCTCCTTGATTTTGTTCCCTTTTAAATTGATTCATTCTTTCTCTGTTCGGGCTGTTCAAGCTTTGCTCTCCATCATACCTGAAAATGTATTTGGTGTCTGTGCTTTTTTTTTGCTCCTTTGGGAACTTCTAGCCACTTGAACTGTGTCAGCTAAGATCCAAGTGTAGTGGTTATGTTACTGGACTAGTAATCCAGAGACCTGGACTAATAATCGAGAGAATGTGAGTTCATATCCCACCATGAGAATTTGAATTCAGTTTACAAAATCTGGAAATAGTAAGCTGGTATCAGTAAAAGTGACCTTGAAACTGTCTGTTGTACAAACCCAACCGTTTCACTAATGCCTTTCGGGAAGGAAACCTGTTGTCCTTACCCTGTCTGGTCTATATGTGACTTCATTCCGACATCAACATGGTTGAATCTTAACCCCCCCCCCCAGCAAACCCACTTTGTTGTATGAAGGCCCACCACCACATTCTCGAGGAAAGATGGGATGGGCAATAAATGTCGGCCTTCCAGTGAAGCAAGCTATAAGAATGAATTAAACAAAAAAAGCTAAGATCAATTTGGAGGACTCTCATCTCTGTGTCAAAAGGTTGTGGCTTTGAGTCCATGCCAGAGTTTGAACATACTCTAGACTGATACTCCAATGAATTTACTGAGGAGTGCAGCTTTGCTAGAGGTACTGTTGTTTGGATGAGATGTTAAACTGAGATCCTATCTGTGTGGTTCAGGGGGATATCAAAGATTCCACAGTACTGTTGTCCTTGGCAACATTCTTTCTGCGGCCACAAACAAGGGATTAGCTTGCCATTCATCTCCATGCTGTTTGTGGGACATTGCTTGGGCACAATGACTACCACATACGTTTGTCTAACAGACACTGCTGTTCAAAAAAAATAATTACTGGTGTGAAACACTTTGAGAGGTTTTGATGTGATACGATACTATATAAATGCAAATATTATTATCCTTCTGGCCATTAATAATGGAATTTTATATTCTCAAACAAGCTGCGACATGAGTGTCTCTGGGTTCATTGTAAAGGCTGAAGTGATGATCTGAGCAAAATGAATGTAGCATATTTGGGGCTGAAAATTTTGGGGTTCCCGCTGTGCTGCCAGAAATGTGGTGGTGTAGGATTTCCGCCCGCCACTGTGCCCTTGAGTTGATCCTCTCCCACGTTGTGGGGATGGGGTGATTTAAATAGTTGGACGGCACAATCGAGGCACCCGCCCTGACTGCCTGGTGGGAAATTGGAGCGGCAGCTTGCTGCTCCGATGGGGGAATCCCAGAGGCCCTTAGCAGGCCCTTTGGGATGAATTACCTTCTCTCCTTAAGATTCAGTATGGAATTCCTGCCTGCTCTCAATGGGCATGGCTTTACCTGTGCCTCAGGTCGGGTTAATGGATAGATTCCCAAGGCAGCCCAGGAACACCTAAGACACCTCGCCAAAGGCAGCAAACTTAGGAAGGGCAGGTGGAAGATTCATCGCCTCCCCCTGATTGCAATTTGAACCATAGGTTGCATAGGGTAGAATCCTGGCAGATGCAGGTCCCACCTCAAAGTCATGCCCTCCCTGTGGGCGAAGTGCCTGCTTTGCACCATCCCAGCCCCAGGAATCTTGGCCCATTGCAATGAGGGCGAATCCTAACGTGAATGGTATTATGTAGAAATAATGTACTTCCAGGAATTCTTGATTATGATCAGACAGAGGGAACCAGAAACAGAATAATAAAGTACATAGCCATTCATGACAAGTGCTCTCAGTCATTTACGCTGGTAAATTGTAAACATGTAAATTGCATGACTTATTTTATTCTGGAATCCATAATCGTATCAATACATAAAATTTTGGCTGATTTACAAGTGATTTACCAGATATCATCTGAAAATCCTTTTGCAAGGATACTTAAAAAAAACTGTAGATCCCATCATAATACCCAAATGTTTGCAGCTTTATTATACTGGTACAAGTATCTTGCTTCACAGTGAGTACACGTATCTCTTGGACAAGCATGTCTTATATTTAAAAGGGACAGACAAGGTGCATTGTGCATAACCCAACTCTTACGTTAGATTTAATTTTGTTTTCGACCACATGGGTAGAGGCTGACCTGTTTTTCTCTATTTAAAAAAAAATCATCTAATAACATCTGTTATGAAGATGGTCCGTGTTTTTCTGAGCAGGGTTAAGTTCAGGATAATGCATTTTTGCTGCCGATCTATAATTCTCACTCCAATTCTGAAAGAGTGATTGGTTGTGTTTTTTTCAAAGAGCAAGCATTTACTGAGAGACGTTACTGAGAGGAGATGGTTTGGTTCAGCAAATATAGGGTGTTTGCTCCAACATCACCATCAGGTTTAATGAGATCTAAATAGCCCTTAATTGTCTTGCAGAATTGCTATCAATATGACATACTTGAATAATTAATGTCAGTGTTTGAGTCAAAACATAATTCTAAATCTGCAACTGCTAGATATCTGAAATAAAAATAGAAACTGGTAGCCAAACACAATCAGGGTCTCCATCTGAAATGTTCACCAATCTTTTCTCTTTTCAGATGCTGACAGTTCGGCCATGTATTTCCAGCAGTTTATTTTTCTAAGGAACTGCTTTTATTAAGTTATCCATAATTTCTTTATATGCGCCTATACTTTAGATGTATTTGTGACAAATATTAGACTGAACAGGATTGTTTCGCATTGTGTGCCATATTTTGAGGCATTTTGTATTGTGCACTATTTTTTGGTCTATGCATGTTGCCACAACATATTATTTCAATGTTGATGCATGGAACAAAAAATAGAATTCAACTCACGGTGTTTAAATGTTTGGTTTAAAATTGAGCATGAATCGCAATAATTTTGTTTATTCTTTGAGGGCAGAAGAGAGAGGATTGCTGCAGCTTGTTGAACTCTTATAAAATTCTTACCTATGGTTCTCGTGAAAGGCTTTGCAAAACTTTGTCTAAATTGTTAAATGAAGTGTAAAATTAATTTCTTGTCATTAGTATGACACTCATGTAGCGTGATTTTGATTTGTAGATTGCTCAATTCATATTGATTTTGTGCCTCACTGAGCTATCGATTGAGTCCAATTATTTTCACTGGGGTTGTTTCATGCAGCCTTCTTGTAGGCAGGAGTTCTTGTCTAATACAAAAGCTACTGCTTTGTGTTGAAAGGTGTTCTCCCACTCGCTGCAGTTGCATCAGTTTAGATATGTTATTTTACAAGTGAGTAATTGTTGAAATGTTTTTGTCCAAGTTGAGGGGAGTGCAGTAAGAGAGGGAACAGAAATGTTCTGTGTGCTACTCAGAGTTTGAGTCTTGTGAGCAGTCTGCAAGCAAGGAGCTGTATTTGAGAGTACGATCTGAAAACTTGGAACGCTATTTTCTACCAGATGCAGAAATGTAGAGGTACAGCCATAGTTGGTCACCTTGAATTACTCAACAATTACCCATGTGCATGAACATCAATTGCTCTTGAATATGCATCAGCATTGGAAGTGATCAAAACTAAACATTCTCTCAGAAGTAAACAACCACTTATGTGCTCTTCTAGCCTCAAACCACTCCATTTCCATCAGAACTTTTCTTCTTCTCTCTCGAGCCGATTCCGCACTCCCAGTAGCAATTAGTGGGCACATTGAAGGAAATTGCAGTGATTTTCTCTCCATTATGCACCCACATTTTCCTGAAAAGTATCTGTCCCCTGTGACAGTTATTGTCCTCTGTATTTGTCCTTTATAGACATCCATGCTGTACTGATGATGGCTGTGTTTGGTTCAAGGCAGCTTATGTTTAAGTAGGATTACCCATCCCAACTGAAGGTTCAGCTGTCAATGAATAAATGATTGCTATAACATGTTCTGACACCATGAAGAAGGGAACAGCATCCTAATGACTATCTTAGTAGCAGTTAATTGGAGTATATTCTCACAGATTCATCTCTCAGCTTCTTCTCATTATATTAGGTGGTATATTGCGTGCCTGTCATTAGCAAGAGCTGTGGAAAATATAGCAGAATTATTGAGCAAACACATATCTTATTTACTTAGGGCATAGAAGATATGTAGTAATGAGCAGTCAGAAGTTTGATTATCTTGCGTTCACTTAAATCAGCAGTAATAAGAAGTTTCAAGTCCTCACAGGAATGAGTCTGCAGTGCAATGTCTTTGGCAATTATGTCAATACAAAATTGCAAATAATTTGGAAAATCTACTTTGGGTCATTAGTCTGTGCCACACAAAACCAACGCTGTGGGAATAGCCTCCAAATTGAATATTCTGCATGAATGCTCAGAAAGGGCTTTAGTAACCCTATATGATGCAGTAAAGAAAATGAGGGAAATTTCCTGATTGATGTGTAATAATGTATACCACTGGTAGAAATTAGTTATGCACTGCAGCTATTTTTCAGTGCAAGCAGTAAAGGACCAGGTTGAATAATTTATATTTCTCACCCGCAGTTTTCGGGCGTAATTTAATGCCTGAGTTGAGGAATCCCGCTGATGGATAAGGGAAATAGACAGTTTCAGCACTGAAGTGCAGGCTGAATGAGATTCTAAGAATAAATATGATTTCCGACATCGCTGCCTGTCGTGACCTGCTCTCTACCCTGCTGAGGGAAAAAAATACAGTGATCTTAAAGAAGAATAACATTTGAATACAAATTTTATTGAATTGGCTTGTGTTGTCTTTAAGAGCCGTTTTTGTGTACCCCTTATCATATTAGTTCTTATGCTGGAAAATCAGGAGTAGGTGCCATTTACTGCCAACGGATCCTGATTAATTTTTTATTGAGAAACCAAAGTGAAGTACCAAGGCTATTAATGTAGGTACACACCAGGGTTCAAAAGAGTAAAAGAGATGATAAGCTGAATCAGTAACTAAAGTAAGATGATGCCAAGGTTGGGTTTTAACAACTGAAACATTATAAGAGGAAGGAAAGACTGAGGAAGGTAAGGAGTTCCTTAGTTTTGAAACCACAACAACAACAGAACTTGCATTTATATAGCGCCTTTAACATAGTAAAATGACCCGAGGCACTATACAGGAGCATAATCAAACAAAGTTTGACATGAGCCACATGAGGAGACATTAAGGCAGGTGACCAAAAGCTTGGTCAAAGAGGTAGGTATTAAGGAGTGTCTTAAAGGGGTAGAGAGGTTTAGGGAGGGAATTCCAGAGCTTAGGGCCTCGGTAGCTGAAGGCACAGCTGTCAATGGTGGAGTGATTAAAAATCGGGGATGTGCAAGAGACCAGAATTGAAGGAGCGTGGAGATTTCGGAGAGTTGTAGGGTTGGAAGAGGTTACAGAGATAGGGAGAGGCAAGGCCATGGAGGGATTTGCAAATAAGGATGAGAATTTTTAAATCGAGGCGTTGAGAAAGAATTAAAACTAGAGAGGGAGACTGCATGATTAATCTTGATTCAACACAGTGGGGAAGTAGGCTGAAAGAACATAGGAAAAGGTGTAGGCCGTTTAGCCCCTCGAGCCTGTTCCGCCATTCAATTAGATAGTGGCTGATCTGTATCTTAACTCCATCTACCCACCTTGGTTCCATAACCCTTAATACCTTTGCCTAACAAAAAATTATCAACCTCAGTTTTGAAATTTTCAATTGACCTAGCCTCATAGCTTTTTGGGGGAGAGAGTTCCAGATTTCCACTACCCTTTGTGTGAAGTGCTTTCTGACAATTCCTTTGATCATCTTAAACACCTCAATTTGATCACCCTTTAATCTTCTATATTCAACGGAATACAAGCCCAGTCTATGCAACCGGTTCTCATAATTTAACCCTTTTATCCCCAATATCATTCCGGTGAATCTGGGTTGCACCCCCTCCAAGACCAGTATATCCTTCCTGAGGTGCGGTGCCCAGAACTGAACACAGTACTCTAAATGGGGTCTAACCACAGCTTTGTACAGCTGTAATATAACTTCCACCCTTTTTGTATTCCAGCCCTTTTGAGATAAAGGCCAACATTCCATTAGCCTTTTAAATTATTTTTTGTACCTGTGCCCTAGCTTTCAGTGATTTCTGTACTTGGACCCCTAAACCTCTCTGCTCCTCCACAGGTCCTAGCTTCTCGCCATTTAGAAAATACTCTGATCTATCTTTCTTAGGTCCAAAATAGATGGCCTCACACTTACCCACATTGAACTCCATCTGCTACAGCTTTGCACATTCACTTAATCTATCAATGTCATTTTGCAGCTTTCTGCTCCCATCTACACTATTTACTGTGCCACCTAATTTAGAGCAGATAGGATGGTATATTTGAGGATTAGAAAGAATAAGAAAAGAAAGTTCACTATAGTGTTGACCATTGTAGTATTGGTGAGCTACAGAAAAACAAGAAAGATTGTAACCGAAAGAGAGAAGTTGGAGGTAAGAAGTGAGAACAATGCGAGGAAATTGGCCAGCATCAGTATTATTAGCAAAAAATCTTGCAAGGTGAAAGCATTAGCAAATTATAGCTTGTTATGGATTTCATGAATACTGGAACTGTTTAGCCATTTTTTTTTGTATGCAAGTGTTTTTTTAATATATTGTGTGGTGCACAAGGTTCACGATATAATTTTTCCCTGAGGGAGAGAGGGATTATTCTGCTCAGTTATAGAAAATCAGCTTTGATGTGTGACCATGTGTTCAGCAATTTTAACTTTTGTCCAATTTTCTCATGATTGATTTTTTAAGCATAATTGTAAAAGGAGCCAGTGAATAACTCTGTAGAGCAATAATTAAGTACAAAGGACTTAAAGAAAGATGATGCAAAGCCTCAGCTAGCCTAAACCATGACTATGAACCCCATGCAATTACATTTTCACCTTGAACTCTTGGTTACCAGTTACTTATTATAAGCATAGATTGCGATTTTTCAATTTCAGCAAGTTTAAAAACTAGTAATAACATATTAGGCTGTGAATTGACACCTCTCCATCCAGCAATCACCAAATACCTCTGGCTTTTGTGACAGAAGCAGAGCCACTAGAAAATTGTGACCACATTTTTATTGCAGGACCTATGAGAAATGCAAAACTCCAAGAAAATCTTCCTGCTCTAGTCTCAATTCCTCTTCTTCCCGCTGCTCCCAACTCCTACTTGATGCTGCTCCTGTTTTTCTCCAGGGATCAAACTCTGCTTCACACTGTAGGCAGGAGTTCCTCATCTTGCAAAGGTTATTAGGCTTACATTGCAGATTCTGTTTGCAGTGAACACATTGAAGCTGCCTAAACATAGCAGCCTAGGTTTTCCGACCATATCCTGCTGTTTTTTTTGGGCAATTGTTGGGTGGATTGGACCAGAAAATGGCTCAGATGTGCTCTGTTGTATCGTCGCCACCCCACATTTTCCGAACAGTAGGCCCAATAGCATAACATGTGTCCACCCTTGCAGACAATATCAAAATGGTAGGAAACACAGCAGATGCTGCTTTTCCATCATTTGCCCTGAATGAATGCTGGATGCTAGGGCTGACTGTTAGTTGCCATCGTCCAGCGTTTAAAGATCAGCTGAGGGATGAAAAGGTTGGCGCTGGCAGTGAGACCATGTGCTATGGTTCTTCAAGCATTGCCATGCACAGGCCCAAGAAGAAAGGAGATAATTTTGGAAGATTTTTTGAAACTTTTTTCCAACTGCTGTGAGGCTGCTCACACTCCCACGCTGTGGCAAGCCACCATGGCCTAATATTACCGATTTCTGCCCTGATTCTGGTGGGACTCCCCCATGGGGGTCAGAATGTCTGCTGGGCGAGAGGAACATCTCCGTGGCATGCAGAAGCTTCCACCATGCCGGACGTTCTATGATAATAAAGATTTCTGATCGGTCGCAGTCACTTCATAGGGATATCTTTTACAGAATGAATCTGCTTTAGTGATGTGCCACAGTTTCTCAAATTTGACCCAGCTATATTTTTCTTTGTTTCTGTAGCCCAACTCAGCATAGTCCACATTATTAATGCTTTCACATCTGCTGACTGGCACAGGTTATATGTTCTTGATTCTTTTTTAAAAATTCATTCTTGGGATCAGGGCATTGACAGCAAGGCCGGCATTTATCATTCATCCTTAGTTGCCCTGAAAGGGTGGTGGTGGGCTGCATTCCTATTGTTTTTTGTATTCTGTGTTGAAATCAGCTCTTTTAAACTAAATTATCTCTGAAGATTTGAATCTCTGGTTTCATTTTAGTCACAACAATAATACATTTACAACATTGGGCTGAGTTTTGCTATAACAGTAACGGTGAGCGCTGGCCTCACCATTATTTATGCGCAAATCAGACAGAAAATTCTGGCGAGCGCATATGTGCAGTTAAATGTGAAAATCCAGAAGTTACTGTCTGAGATGCGTTGCCCCTTCATTACCTGCGCAAAAATTGCATCTTGCCATCTGCCTCCCCATTCAAATGTGTTGAATAGTGTGAATTTCCTGTACTGACATCGTAGATATGGACTAAACTCACCACAAAAAAGTTAGGGCTTGTCCATTCCAGTCTAAGTACCCTTTCAACAACATGGTAAGTCTTAATTACTGCCAAACAACCTCCCTGGCACTGAAAATTAATTTTTATAAGTGTGAAGTCTCATTCCGTCAGCTTTTAATTATTTTTGGAGTTTTAAAAAATAATTTAAATAAAAATGTTTTCTTTCTGTCTCTTTTTATCTCTCTCTCTTAATCCAATCTTTCTTTCCCTCTCTATTTCTGTACCTGATTTGACATTGAATTCACTATTCTAACTTGTACTTCCTGGCTCAGACTCTGCCCTCCTCATTATCGATTCTTCAATCGGATCGGTCTGAAGGATATACATAGTTGCTTGCCCTGTTCACACAGATCCCAGATGCCCTGTGGAGGGCGCCACGTTGTTTGGCTGACAGCAACTTGCCGTGCAAAACCTCGTAGAAAGTCTATGGGCAAGTGCAAGTCTACCGAACGGCTAATGCCATTCGTTCATCACTCACAAAATCTGGCCTATTATATTCAACACAGAAATTTAGAACAAGTCTATTGAAGTGCAAACATCTTCTCTTCGACAAAGCTTTTATATCGCAGACCTCAACATACCTGCAATCAATGCTGAAAGTTAAACAATCTTGGCAGGTTTATTGCTGTTTATAGATCCTGATGAATTGAATTCAAAATGAGTTGATATGGCCACACCAATAAACAACTTTGCTACATGATTCAAATAGTAAGCTGGTTTCTGATTTTAAAATTAATATAATGGAGAAAGAAAATAATTCAATTTACAGCACTATTTGTTAAGCTATTAATAAACATTATGAACAGTGAGTATCCCACAATTGAATCCCTGGAGGACTCCACTGATTTATAGTGGCTCAATTAGAGCAACATTGATTGCTGCATGTCAACAGATCATATCAAATGTACTTTCTGTTGACCAGCCCTGGAGTAGTAATAGAAGTTTAGTTTGGATAATTGTCCAGTTTGTTATTGTCTAGCCAATTAAAAATCTAGTTTGCAGCCTCATATTGGATACCCATGGCCCATGCACTTTAACCCTCAGACTCTGAAAAGGAACTTTATTAAATGCTTTCCAAAAGAGACATAAAGAGAAAAAAAGCACCATCATATCCTCACTTACCTACTTCATTATATCCACAAAGAATTCCAATAAATTTGTTAGCTATGGCCTGTCACTCAGACCCATCTTTGGTTTATTGGCTTTACTCTCACTGGATGGTCTTAAATTGTTTCATTTCCTAATAAATTCCAGAATTGTTCCACTATAAGTGTCAAGCTAGCAGGTATATATTTCCCAGTACCGTGCTGCTGACTTTAAATCAGAATCACATCAGCTATCTTTCAGTTCTCTGGTAACACTCCTGTGTTCAATGTGCAGAACTTCCCCTGCCACTGCTGCTTCATTCAGCCTCATTACTTATGCTACTCTCAGATGAGTTCCAGCTGTTGCTTTGTGAATATGGGTACAAAGGCAGAAAGGAGCATCTGAGAGAATTTAAATATGAACATTAAAAATGTCTGCGGTTTTGCTAAACTCATTGCAATAAGTTTGACCTGCTGTGAATAAATAATTTTACACCAGTGGCCAAAATATCAGAACTTTAAATCAGATTTAAAGTTTAAATCAAGTTCTGATGAAAGATCAGCGACCTGGAACGTTAACTGTTTCTCTCTGCACAGATGCTGCCTGAACAGCTGAATATTTCCAGCATTTTTTGTTTTTATTTCAGATTTCCAGCATCCGCAGTATTTTGCTTTTGCCAAAATATCGCAGTTGAGTGGCTTTTCGGAGAAGGCTGTTCGAGGAACTCAGCCTTCCCATTACAACCCAACCCAGCATATCACTCTTTCCAATCTTGTACCATCAATAATCTGATGTGAGTTTCATGTGTTAGAACCTGATGCACGTTGGAATGGTAGGATGCAGAATCATGTCTTGTTTATCCTATGGTGGGGGTAATATGAATATAGGTTCAGTACTACCTGTATTGAGGAAGAGGAAGCCAAATATTGCTCACTCCTCAGGAGGCAACTTCTACCAATTACACGGTGCCTTGCCCTGTTAACCTAACAGAAATTGAGAATTCTTCATGTGTGAAATCAGTGTTCACCCTTTCAATAAATTAGTGCAAAATCAAAATTCTTCTCAATATTCTGAGGGCCTATACATACGTATGACTTTATTTTTTACCTGAGGAAGGAGGAAGCCTCCGAAAGCTTGTAGATTTCAAATAAAAATCGTTGGACTATAACTTGGTGTTGTAAAATTGTTTACAATTTATTTTTAAAGTTACTTTATACCCTCCCTTGGATCTCCTCTACACACTTTTCCGGCGAAGAAATTGAATAACATGATCGCAGACCTCTGCAAATGCTGTTCTGAAGCTGTGCACTAGGAAGTGAATGAAAGCAGTATTAAACAAATTGTACACTTACGGTATATGTTAACGTGTACTGGGGTACATGTTCAAATTAGCAAAAGGCAAATTTAGGAAGTAAGAGTGATCAACACATGAAAAGGCTTCCAGATAGGACAATTGAAGCAAAAACCCTGGGTCCATTTATAAAACAGTTGGATGTTGTGATGAGGAACTGCACATTGTTTTCGATGGACAGGCCAAATGCCCTTCCTCATCTGAATCTATCTAGTGTGATATTGTGATCTCAAATATTTTAGCCACAGTGTTAAAATATTACTTTAGTACCAATAATTATGAAGCTGTCTAAACTCCTTAAAGGAGAACTCAATCCGACGTATAACCTGTCAAATTTAAGTTGTTTGCTCCTATTTATCTCCTAACTGTTTTTAGCAATTTATGAAGAAACCCAGCTTGAAATAAATCGGGATGCCATGGCTTCTCTTTCCTGCAGAGTTTTTAGAGGAAGATAATCTTGTTAAATCATGGCAAAGGATTTTATTAAGCAAACAGCTGAGATTTATCAGGGATTAAGTACGTTGTTGTTGTCCTTTAAAATGACCCCACTGTCTCTTACCACATCAGTCTGCAGAAAATCCTTTTGATTTTATTATTCTGACAGACACTAACCAGTTACAAAGGGAACCTACAGCATAAAACTGTAAAAGGCTGATAAGCTTTGGTGCCTACAAATTGTGATTGACAGCTGGGGGTTTGAGACTGCTCTCTATGGATTCACTTATCCTGTACCAGAATACAATTTTAAAACCCTGAGCCTGGATTTTCTGATCAGTGTTATTTTAACAACCAATTGCACTTAAAAAAAAATGCAGCCCTTTAAATTTTAAATGGCCTCCGCAACCTTCTTGGCAACCAGTGTTGCTAAGGCGTTAATGACAGAAAATACATCGGATGACGTGTTTTTTAATATTGGCAGGCATATTCAGTGTCTGCTGACCGTTCCAGTGGGAACATAGGAACAGGAGTAGGTTATTCAGCTCCTCGAGCCTGTTTCGCCATTATGTTAGATCACTGCTGATCTGTACCTCAATTCCATTATATCTGCCTTTGATCCATATCCCTTGATACCCTTGCCTAATAAAAATACTCTCAATCTCAGTCTTGGAAATTTCAATTGGCCCACCATCCACAGCCTGTTGGCGTAGAGAGCATTAGATTTCCACTACCCTTTGTGTGAAAAAGTGCTTCCTGATTTCACTCCTGAATGACCTCGCTCTAATTTTAAGATTGTGCCCTCTTGTTCTAGAGTCCCCCACCAGAGGAAATAAATTCTCTGTATCTACCCTTTTAAAACACCTCTATTAGATCACCCCTCAACCTTCTAAACTCAAGTGAATACAAACCAAGTTTATGCAACTTGTCTTCATAATTGAACCCTTTAAGCCCTGGTATCATTCTGGTGAAACTACGCTGTACCCATTCCAAGGCCAATTATCCTTCCTGAGGTACCATGCCCAAAACTGAACACAGTACTCCAGATGTGGTCTGACCAAGGCTCTGTACAACTGAAACATAACTTCCTCCCATTTGTATTCCAACCCCCTTGAGATAAACACCAACATCCCATTAGCCTTTTTCATTACTTTTTGTACCTGTGCACTAGCTTTTAGTGATTTATGTACCTGGATACCCAAATCTCTTTGTTCTTCCACAATTCCCACTAACTTAATCTGTCTATCTCCTTTTGTATGTTTTTGTTTAGAAACTGTAAAAGGGGAATGAGTTCCATTAAATTCTACATTAATCTTAAATGTTATAAAGGGAATATCTGTATACTGAGTAGGCGCCTCTTGGTTTCCACTCACTTCCTTGCTTTACATTTCAGAACTCCTCCTCACAGACAGCCAGGAAGCAGTCGCTTGTGCAGAAATCCTCTTCTTTGATATTCTGAATGAGGAGAACTGGAATCCTTACTCAAAGATGTAATAGAAAAACATCTAGAAACCAAAAATATAATAAAGAATAGTCAGCACAGATTTCAAAAGGGAAGGGCATGCTTGAGTAACCTTATTGAATTCTTTGAAGAAGTAACAGAAAGGGTAGACAAGGGTAATGTAGTCGATGTAATATATTTGGATTTTCAAAAGGCCTTCGATAAGGTACTGCATAGTAGACTCATGACTAAGGTCAGAGCATGTGGAGTCAGGGGACAAGTAGTAGAATGGATAACAAGCTGGCTACAAAACAGAAAACAGTAGGGGTTGAAAGTCGATGCTCAGACTGGCAAAAGGTAGGAAATGGTGTTCCACAAGGATCGGTGCTGGGACGACTATTGTTCACCATTTACATAAACAATTTGGACTCGGGAATCAGAAACGCAATTTCAAAATTTGCGGATGACACCGAATTGGGGGGTGTAGTTAATACTGAAGAAGATTGCGACAAAATACAGAAAGACATTAATAACCTTGCAGAATGGGCGTGTAATTGGCAAATGAATTTCAATATAGGTAAGTGTGAGCTAGTACATTTTGATAGGAAGAATAAGGAGGCCACATACTCCTTGGAAAATAAGAGTCTAAATGGGGTAGAGGAGCAGAGAGATCTGGGGGTACAGATACACAAATCACTAAAAGTAGTGACGCAGGTTAATAAGGCCATAAAAAAAGCAAACAAGGTACTGGGGTTCATTTCTAGAGGGATAGAATTGAAATGTAGGGAAATTATATTAAACTTGTATAGGATCTTGGTTGGACCACACTTGGAGTACTGTGAACAGTTCAGGTCTCCATATTATAAAAAGGATGTAGAAGCATTGGAGAGGGGACAAAAAAGATTTACCAGAACTGAGAGGATATATCTATCAGGAAAGATTGGGGCTCTTTTTTTCTAGGAAAAAGAAGACTGAGGGGTGACCTGATTGAGGTCTTTAAGATTATGAAAGGGTTTGATAGGGTAGACATAGAGAAGATTTTTCCGCTTGCGGGGGAGACCAGAACTATGGCCATAAATATAAGGAAGTCGCTAATAAATTCAATTGGAAATTCAGGAGAAACTTCTTTACCCAGAGAGTGGTTTGAATGTAGAACTCGCTACCACATGGAGTAGTTGAGGCGACTAGCATAGATGCATTTAAGGGGAAGCTAGATAAACACGTGAGGGAGAAAGTAATAGAAGGATATGCTGATAGAGTTAGATCAAGTAGGGAGGGAGGATGCTCGTGTGGATCATAAACACCGGCATGGACCAATTGGACCGAATGGCTGTAAATTCCATGTCATTCTGTATTGTTCTGAATGAGGAGAGCTGCCGCAGTTCACTGTTTCCATCCATGAATTCGCTACTACCGGGATTCACAATATCATAGGAAAGGGAGTTCTCTGTTCAGCAGTGTAAAAGTTCTGAAATGTAAAATAGGGCAACAGGATTGTACTTTTGTTCTTTTTTGTAAATCAAGGATTTTATGGGACAATTTAGCAGACTTCCCATTTAAGGGACAGGCCAACCTGAGTCTAGTATCTCTAAATTGGTCTGACATGGCCAATTCAGATCACTTGAGCTTTAAAATTTGGTTTTGTGCTATGCCCACTGTCTTAAGAGTAGGATTTTCCTTTTAAGTTGTTTTTACGTTCGACTGAGAGAGGTGCTTATGAAGTCAATATCTGATCTGCAGATCTTGTGCGCAGATGGCAACTGCAATGTAAACTTGCCAGATTCAGTAAGACTCCCTGGTGGAGACACCCATTTTGAGCCAGTTTTCCCAGTGGCCAGTTTTAGTGTATTTGGCAAGTTTATATTGGGGTTGCTGCCAGGTACATGAGACCTGGCCGTACAAGTATCCCTCTAAGACCAATGGAAAAACAGCTGCAATGAATTCCAAATCACAGTGGAGTGAGTGGTACAATTGGTTCAAACATTGCTTTTTCATCTCTTGATTATGGGTTTGAATCTTACCAATTTTGATAGGGCCAACCTCTTTTTGACAGCTACTTAATGTCCTAATTGAAGTGAATTTGGACCCTCTCAGTCTAGTTTCCAAAGGGTATAAGCCTCCCATATAAAATAATGCATATTTCAGCACAAACTTAAATGTTTCAGAAACTATAACGATTGATCAATGGGAAATAATGCATGTTCTTCGAGTTATGACATATTGATGGGTTTCAAAAATACTCATTCAAATTGATTTTGTTTCAGTTCAAAAACATACAAGTATTACCTATCATAGTGTGATATGATGAAATTGTCTACTTTTACAGTAGTTGGGTCTCGATTATTCATGAGTTGTCAGCCTTATGTGTAGAGACATTTATCATATCTCTGATCTATGATGTATGCTTTAGGTACAAATAACCATCAGCCAGTTGCAGGGGTGCCTTATGGGAGATCAGACGGTGTCACTGCAATACTGGTATTCTGGCTTGCTTAATTTATAGGAGAAAGATATGATTTGCTGATATTTGTCTACACCAGTAAAGGTAAAGCATTAATGGTTAGTGACAAATACTGGTACAACCACTGGGGTCTGTAAAATATGTCCATCTGGGCACAAGTTAATCATTACTAAACTCTTCTTAAAGTTCTATTATTGTTAGTTTAAAAATGGGGCTTGAAGTACAAGGGCGGTAAAATATTGGAGCTACCTGTTAACAGGACTATGGTTCATGGGATGTTCACAAACAACTGACTATATGACCTGTAAACAGTGACTAAATATCACTCAATCTTTCTTGATTAATACATCTGAGAGTGACAAAACTGTTAAGCTTGTATATATTATTTAAAAAGTAGCTCTAACCCAGTTTTAAAATGGATTCCATTTTTTGTACTTAAACCTAAAACAGAATTAGTCATCAGCAGACTGGCTGACCAATACTTTAAGTTTCTTTTGATCTATATGTGAATTAGATTATGGGCTTCAAATTGATATGAATGACTCATTTTGTAGGCTCCAGGGTCTGTATTTTATCAGATTAATTGGTGTTGCCTCCCATGGTCTGCAGTTACAAAGGTATTAAGCCAGCTAGGATTTCAGACACTGAAACTTACATTTTCCAATTAGGATTGTCCAATTCATGGGTGATCCTAATCAGAGGAGAATTTAACCCACTTTGGTCTCATACAATTTCCTGTGGGCGGAGAATGCCAGCATTGAAAGAACCTGCCTTAAAATAGACACGAGCTTTGTTGAAATATTAATTTGAGCCATTTCCTGACATTCAGACATGCAATGCGTTCTTTCGTAATCACACCCATGTGAAATGGCCATACCGAGTTGCTGGGTAAGTCGTGAAAAGGCCAGTCAAGTTAATTTTCAGTCCTTCATTAACCATTTTATTTTCTGCTGGCACTTGAGTTCTCATGAGCCTTTGTGCCAGTTGTTTTTGTTTATTGGCCCCAGCACCATTATTGGCACCAATGGGGAAACTCTCTACCTGATATTTTTGGAAGAGGAGAGGAAGAACAATATAGGAATTGCAGACAGGTCAAGCTGCAAAGGCGGTGTGCTGTGCCCACCAGTACTTGCACACCTACATCTGCAGAAAGCTATGAACATACCTCGCTTTGGCAGATGATTAGTAGTCGCAGAAGCTGTAATTCCCAAAGAATGCTGGAACAGGACAACCATTGGCACCACTAAGATATGTGAATGCCTGACGAACCATAATGTTGGATAGTCCTTCAGAAGCACTCCAGTCACAATCTGTCATACTTCCAGTGGTAATGCATTAGAAAAGGCATGCCAGGGAAGCCGCTATCCAGCAGTGGCTGACTCGTTGCCCTTAACAAGATGTCACCAGCCATATTTGCAGGCATTGTTGCACCTGCCTGATAACAACCATGGGGAATTGTCTTAAGGGTCAGGGTCAGCAGAGAGCCAGATGATCCTGGGGCTTAGAAGGTTAAATTATATGGACAGGTTGCCTAAACTTGGCTTGTATTCCCTTGAGTATAGAAGGTTGAGGGGTGATCTGATTGAGGTGTTTAAAATGTTAAAAGGATTCTATAGGGTAGATACAAGGAAACTGTTTCCTCTGGTGGGGAATCAAGAATGAGGGGACATAATCTTAAAATTAGTTAGGCCATTTAGGAGGGAAATCAGGAAACACCGTTTCACACAAAGGGTGGTAAAAATTTGGAACTCTCTCCCCCAAAAGGCTGTGAATGCTGGGACAATTGGAGCTTTCAAGACTGAGATCGATAGATTTTTGTTAGGGAAGGGTATCAAGGGATATGGAGCAAAGGTGGGAAAATGGAGTTGAGGTGCTCATCTAATTGAATGGCAGAGCAGGCTCAAGAGGCTGAATGGCCTACTCCTGTTCCTATGTTCCTATATGCAGAGTTGCACCTTCTGCTACAAGACATCTGCAACTAACTTGAAGAATAGGGCTTCCAATGACAGTAATTGGCAGCTGCTGCCTCCAACCTGCCTTGACCTCCTTGTTGCAATGTTGACTTATGTGGATGGTGCCATGGAGTGGAGGGCCACCCTCCTTGAAAGCTTATCATGTTGCACCATATTCGCTTCAGCACTCATCAAACAGATGGTCAGGTTCTTGGCTACATTGTCACTTATGTGCACACTCAGGCCTGCACCTTGGATTTCCTTTCACTTAGTTTTGCCTATCTTAGCCCTTTCTCCCTTCAGCATTGGCAAAGGGCACTAATGGGTTCAGATGCCTTTTGAGCGTTTCCAATAGGTCACCCTATTCTGACACTTCCCTTTAGTGGACACCCTCCCTTAAATTTTAATCGACACCCTCCCCTTAAATTTCAATTAGCTGCAATTTTCTGCTCCCAGTGCTAATGTACTCCATGCACCCATCCAATTGTGCACCTGGAGCTATTCTAATCTCCTTGGAAAATTCTAAGTAAATAGCACATTTCTTTCTGTCTAAAACCTTTGCTTTCAACCACTTGGATTTAAACTTGCATCCATATCAGAAAGTCTAAGTATGTGTATTTACTTATCAATTAGCATTTAGTTGGATATTCCTTGTACTATATTATCTTAATTTTTCGGAAGCATTAAGAATGTGTGCATTCATCATTTGTCAAAATCGTATTGTGATCACAATTGATAGACAATCATATCTTCAAGGAAATTTGTCTTTTAAGCTGAAAGTTTTTGCTGCTGGGAAAACTTAGAGAGAGAGAGCGCTGTTGATAGCTGCGGAAAATTCAAAGAAACTCAAATTATATGCAGGAGGATGTTTGGGAAAAATCTCTTACTAATTGCTTCTCAGAGCAGTTGGTTAAGCAAGAAGTTGATGATTTTCTTTTCTATCGGAACAAAGCGGGAAAGAGCAACTGGCTCTTTAAATGAGCAATTGCTTTGTGCTCTGAAATTTATTGCCTGAATCTGATGCTGCTTTGATAAATTTGTAAATAAAGCACATAGTAAATTTAACAGTTACAATTCTGGCCTGGTACATGACCATTTCCAAGTTCAAATTAACCGGGGATATAGAGGGAATTCTATGTAAATATGTGCACCATGTGACTACAAAATAGGATAATTAGTAATCCTGGGCTGTACCATCTAAGATGTGCATTCCTGAATTATGAGGCAGACAGTTTACTCATTATGCAAGAGCCTGGTACAACCATTGAAAGGGAAACGATGCTTATAAGACCAAACTGTATTAGGAAGTTTGGTTGGTGAAACAGGAGAAAAGTTTGAGAATTGAGAACACTTCCTCAACATGTGCTAATTCTGGAATAACTTATATTATTGGAAACATGATTGTCCTGTTTGTGTAGAGTAAAACACTTTACTCTAAAATCAATGTAATAATGCAGTGCATTATCAATCACAGCAACAGTTTTTATATTTTTCTAAGGGTCTCGGGAGCTGTAGTGGGGATAGGAGTATTCCTGCTTTAAACAAAACAGTGGGGGTGGGTAATACCTGCTTCAAGTTGCCTGACTGACAGTTGAGTGAAGCTAACTATACTGTGTTGCTGTTTGGCAATGCGGCTGAGAAAACTGGACCCGACCAGTTCCAACTAGTTTTGTCTTCTGACTCATGCTGGCTGCAAAAGCGATGTATTTTGACACAAAGGTTATGCTATTCAATCTGGCTTTAGAGTTGTGTTATTGAGGGGGCATCAGGATTCTGCAGCATGTAGTCAAATGTCAGTAACTATTAAGAGCCCAGTTACAAGCTAGGCCATTTATTGTGTAGGTTAAGACATG
Organism: Heptranchias perlo; assembly: GCF_035084215.1. Classification (NCBI taxonomy): domain Eukaryota; kingdom Metazoa; phylum Chordata; class Chondrichthyes; order Hexanchiformes; family Hexanchidae; genus Heptranchias; species Heptranchias perlo. The sequence goes on from NC_090350.1 coordinate 24,820,916, forward strand.
TAATGTAGCCGAGTAAATAACACAAGAATGTTTGAGCTTATTTGCAGATTCTTAATACTGAGAGATGGCGCTAGCATTAGCTTCTGAATACCACAGTCCCCAAGTCCAATTCAGCAGCAATGTAATTGGACAAAGGGGTTGAAGGCCTTTCAGGTCCAGAGCATAACTCTTCTCCCTCCCTTACCAAATTCCAATGGATTGGAGGACACAATAGTAAAGCAAACAAAACGACTTTCTTGAAATAAGGAAGGCCGGTTACTTATTTACTGCGCAGCAATAGCCACGTGCCATACCGATGATAACGCTATACTACCACAAGCATAGGCCCAGAAATTTGGGCACACCCATTTTTGGGGTACAGGGTCCTTTCCCTGTGCCTAAAAGGTGAGGCCTGAGGTCTCCAGATATTGGACCTCTGGGCCTCAATATAATGGAGCCGTCGTGGCATTGGAGCCTGGCAGTGAAGAATTGTGCAAAACCGGACCGCTGCTAGTGTTGCAGCAACCCTCGGGTAAGTAGGCCCGCGGGACTGGAGGGCCAGGGATCGGGGGACGCAGTGATTGGGGATCAGAGTAAATGGGGCTGGAGATCAGGGGGCCAGCTTCAGGCGTGGGCAAAAGATGCATATTTTTTGTTCTTACCCAATATGGCGAGCAGCATACTTCTGGCCAGAAATGTGTGTATGCTTCCTGCCATACTGGGGCCTTAGTAATGTGAGTAGCAACTTGCTGATTGCCAATACAGTTGAAATCATAACATTTTGGTTGGATTACTTAAATATGGCTTCGTCTTAGACTTGCTCACATTCTTAAGGAATGGCTAAAGTAAGAAAATGAGCCATGTCTCTGTGCTCATGACCTAAGATTTCACTACTAGAAATGTAACATTTGACTGCAATTATACACATGCACATTAACACGTGATTATAGCTGATGCAACATTACATTGCAAACTATGAAATTACTGACCTGCTCTACTTTTGCAGTTACATGCTGCATATTATGTTAGCATCCTATTTATATATCTTTACATGTTGCCTAGAATTTTAGTCATCCACATTCTCAGGTCTTTGACCTCATGCAGCTGTTAGAGATGCTGTAATCAACTGCTGGCTGATTTAAAAGAGCAGGATTTATTTTAAAGTCCCTATCCTGTTCAATTACAGTCCATTCCTCTTAATTCTTGAATTATCCGTTATTTCAAATTGAAATCGTGCAGAAAATGCCTCCAATTGAAAATGACTTAATTTCTTAAATCAAACCTATTAAATTGAATTAACTTTGAATTGATATTTCCACTCTAAACAGCTCCTGATTGGTGAAATCTGCTGCTTCATTCTAATTCAGCAGGCTAGAACAGCTAACCTTCCTGGGTTATTCTGCGAAACGACTGAACTTTGCACTGTGCGGTTTGTACAGTGCTTAAGTTTTGATCATGAGCATTTCCATAGTCACTTTGGTGCTTTGTGGAAACATTTTTAATGCGGCAGTAGTGTTTGGCTGTGCTGTTTCATTAAAATTGCTTAAAACTACTGCTTATTTTGATTTTTTTTAAAGCAAAAAATGACTCAATTAACAGGAGTAGGTTGTGTGGAATTCTGGCTCTCTCTCAGAAGCTATTTTATGAGGAGAGGATATTGTACTTCTGTCCAGTCCATTAATTAGAAGTTGTTAGAGAAGAGTTACTCATACCTCCTGCTAGCTTTTGCAAAGTTTCATCACCATAGTTACCAGCAAAAGGGGAGTCATTCCCAATGATTTAGCCTGAGCAAGGAGGAGCTCCCTTTGAGAGAACAGAAGATTGATTAGTTCATTGTCCTTGTAATGACCCATTTTCATCTTTAATTACCAGCTGTCCACTCAGGTACAACTGTGACCAATATCTGGATTACCTGGAAAATAGCCATTATTCTTTTGGTAAGAAATAACCCTCACTCCACCAAAGACCCTGCAGAAATCAATTGACAGGGTTAAGTTGAATGCTATTAAAAGCTGTGACATTTTGAAACATCATTTATCTTACCATCTCAACATTTACATTCCATTTAACCCATAATAGCAATAGTGGAAAAATGCAGTCATGATAGAAGCGTTTGCATATGTTTTATGTTGAATGAGTTGTGCATCTTTTCTACCAAAGGAATCTGACATCCCATCAACAAACCAACCAAAATGCCACACTGCAATAGAGTATTAAAAAAAAATAGCTAGCTTGTATGTTAAAAACAGAAATATATTTCCTAAAAGACTTTAAGGAACTAATCTAATGTTAGGGCTCATAGGATGCTCAAGGGCACTGGTTTACAGTTTTCACAGAAAAATGGAGTATCAAATTCAATCCCCAAAACACCAGCCAAAAATCCAATAATCCCATGCAATAAAATTTGAACATTTTCAGTCAATATGAAACAATGGCTCTAACTGTAAATAGATGGAATCGTGGAATACGATGCCCAAACCGCCAGTAAAAATCCCACCTAATAAAAATGGAAGTTGGCTTATTCGCTCACTACAATCCAGTGGCCCTGATGATGATCACACACCGTTTGAGTTTTGCTGTAGTGACTCTTGATAGTGACAGGAGAAAATCATTCCCTATGTGTAGTGACATTGTGAACAAGGACAAGATTTCTGCCGGCTTGGATTTCGAGCAAGATCTTTTTGAACGTGTTTATGAATTCACTGGAAATACCACAGGTGCGAGTTGAACCTTATGATGGGACTGGCCCTCTGTAATTCAATATGAGCTAACTGTTTTATGAAATTACACAGGTGTTTCAAGCAACCTGTTGTATGTGTCAGGTGTATGTGTGCGGGGAGGGCAATTACAGTAAGACTGCAAAGTGAGAATCTAAACAGATGCATATACCGAGTACCCTATATTTGTTTAGGCTTCTATAGAGATGAAAGGGAACATCATCCCAGTTCAGCAGTTAATGTCTAGTTAATGCCTCCTAGATTTTTAAAAAATTGATATTTGAAACTATGAAGCCAAAGAGTTACCAGCATCACAAAAACAACACTAAGTTTTTTAATAAAACTATCGGCTTGGATGGAAGCGTCATTAAGTTTCGAATCTATTAAAAATGTACTTGGAGGATCAAATCTAATCTCAACTCTCGCATTCCCCTTTCCTGTGCTTCTGCCCTGACCCTGCCCCCTCCTCTCACAACCAGAGTCTCCCTGGTCCTCAACTTCTGACCAACCACCTTCTGCATTCGCCATATCATCATCTGCAATTTCTGCCACCTACAATATGATCACCTCGCACATTTTCCCCTCCTCTCCCCTCTCTGCTTTCTGAAGGGACCGTTTGTGATGCCCTGGTTCACTCTTCCATCACCCCTAATTCCAGCTGCCCTTCACCTGGCATGTTCCCATGCAAATACAGGAGATGCAACATCTGCTTATTCACCTTCTCTCTCACACAGTTGTCCTGCCTTCCATGTGAGACAACAATTTACATGTAATTCCTCTAATCTTGTATACTATGTTCGCTGCTAAGGTTGTGGTCTCTCTACTCCGGGGAGACCAAACGCAGATTAGGTGACTGCTCTGCGGAACAGCTACATTCTGTCTTCGAGTGCAATCCCAAGCTACTTGTAGCTCACTTCTTTAAATCTTTAACTCTCCCTCCCATTCCCACCCTGACCTCTCTGTCATTAGCCTCATACACTGTTCCAATGAAGCTCAATGCGAGCTTAAATAACAATATCTTATCTTTCTCCTAGGACCCTGCAACCCTTTACTCACTTCAGACTTTAGTTATAATCCTCATTTGAAAACCTGTTTTAATTTCATGCTTGACCCCCATGTTTTCCATGATTTCCATCTCCCCCATTCTTTTGTATTTCCCCAGGCCTCCCACTTTCTTAGTTATTCACGCACCCTTTGTCTCTTTAATATTGTAATGCTTCTGTCCATTACTTGACTGAGATGATCTGTTCCATCATTTCACTCATGATTCCTCTCTGTTAGTCTTTTTATTAATATACATATGTTTTCCCCCTCCCCTTTTTCTGATTGCGTTGATATGCCTGGCGGCCTCTTATTTTTCCATTTTGTAGAACATTAACTTGCCTGTTCTCTCTGCAGATGCTGAATAGCCTGCAATGTGTTTCCAGCATTTTCCGTTTATATCTCAACCCTAGTGTATTCTGCAGGAATCATAGCAGTGGTAATATACAAAGCAAAATAAATCATTCTACCCTACCTCACACTGATTTGAATCATTTTTGTTAAGAGATGTGCTCCAAGGCCTCCTTGACTGAACAATTTGACAAGATCCTATTAAAGAAAGAACTTGCATTTTTTTAGCACTTTTCACAGCCTTGGGATGTCCCAAAGCACTTCACAGCCAATTAAGTACTTTTAAAATGTAGCCACTGTTGTAATGTAGGCAAATGCAGCAGCCAATTTATGTACAGCAAGTTCCACAAATAGCAATGAGATAAATGACCAGATCGTCTGTTTTGGTGATGTTGGCTGTGGGATAAATTTAAGCAGAACTTCTTTCCAATAGTGCAATGGGGTCTTTTATGCCCACCTGAAAGGGCAGACGGTGCCTCAGTTTAACATCTCATACAAAGGACAGCACTTCTGACAGAGCAGCACTCCCTCAGTGCTGCACTGAAGCGTCAGCCTAGATTATGCTGAAGTCTCTGAAATGAGGCTGCAACCCACATTTGTGTGGATTGGTGTGTACACTGCACTGGTTTCCGTCCTCCATTAGTGAGACACAATTGACATATTTAAGCCCTGACAAAGCTATAGTTCAATAAAGACTTTCATTACTCCATGGTTTTTGCACCAATCTAATTTGATTAATAAAATTAAAAAATACATCTCAATACACATACATTTTTAGCAAGTCACCATCTGTATGCACCTTAACACAACACAGTGACCTAAATTGCATCAAAACTCACCATCGTGCTACTTGCCCATGAAGCTAACCTGACAGCTCTTCAACCTCCTCAAACAAAAAAGATTTGCCAAATACTTCATCAATCATAGGACTCTTTTTCTGAAATGAGATGCTAGTCCAAAAAATTCAAACATGACTGATTCACTGTTGAAAAAGATACTTCTTTAAATATGGTAATGACACTTTTAAATGGTATGCATCGATGAATTAAAAATGACAACTTGGTGGTACAAAGCCATTCAGCACTAATAGCACAAAAAGCACATGACAATTTTTACAATATCACACCCTAGGATTCAAGTGTGTTGCAATGGGACTTCACAGAATATACATTTAATAAAAAGAGAAATCTTGGGAATGTTATGTAAGTAAACAAAGTATAACATGATCAAGTATTTGTTGCAATGAATTCTGAAATCTTGGATGACTATTGTGCACTGCAACTCCGTGAGATTTTTGAGCCAGGGTGTAACTTAATGAAGTGTTTATGAAATTCCTTGTAGATTTTAACTCTTGAGGCATTTGTTGCGTTACTGTATGGAATGAGTAAGGAAGGTCAGCTCCAGGATGTAATGCTCAGTTGTAACTGAAATATTAATTGGCTGAAGGAGCATTTGAATTACAGTAGTCTGCAAAACATAATTCTTAGAACCAGACTTTCCATCTTCTCGGGTATGAAGGCACAAAGCCCAGGCTAATCCCCCTGATAAATCTCCCTGTAATTGTGAGATAAATGAACAGTAAGCAGAGCATTGCAATCAACAGTGTGAAAACCAATTGCAGGCACTGTTGAGGTACAAGTCAAATCTTGCCTTCTAATCACCACTGAAAAGGGACCTAAACCAATTTACTCACCTCTACTATAATGGCGACTTGTTAATCCATGCTTTAATCTGTTATAAGAGTAAGTAGCAAATCCATTGGTTTAGTCTGGATCATATATATGTATAAATAAATACAGAAGAAAATAAGGGAGATTTGTGGACACACTATACAGCCATTTTGATCCATGAACTCCATCCCAAAGTGTGGAAAGAAGGAATCAATAATAGGAAATCCACATTTGTCATTTGTACATATAAAAACTGATTAAACTCTAATGACATGCATTCCACTGGAAGAATAGGTACAAAGAATCTGCAGATTTACCAAGTGAATTAAAATGAAGGTTCCAGAGATTTGTCTCCATAACAGAATCTCATTATTCATCACAATGGAAAAGACCAGCCAACTCCCTCTCCAGCAGATAATGGAAATTGGCAGATAATCAAAAGTGCTCTGCCTGTCGCCAAATCAAAATCATAGTATTATAGTCGGTACAGCACAGGACGAATTCATTCTGCCCATAGTACCTGTGCCGGCTCTTTAAAAGAACTGTCCAATTAGACCCATTCCCCAGCTCTTTCCCCATAGCCCTGTAAAAGTTTTTCCCTTCAAGTATTTACACAATTCCCTTTTGAAAGTTATTATTGAATCTGCTTCCACCACCTTTTCAGGCAGTGGATTGCAGATCGTTATAATTCTCTGCATAAAAAAAGTGTTTCCTCATGTTGCCTCTGGCTCGTTTGCCAATCATTTTAAATCTGTGTTCTCTGGTTACAGTTTCTCCTTATTTACTCTATCAAAACCATTCATGATTTTGAACACCTCTGTCAAATTTCCCCTTAACCCTGTCTGTTCTAAGCAGAACAACCCCAGCTTCTCCAATCTCTCCACATAACTGAAGACTCTCATCCCTGGTACCAAACTTGTAAATCTCTTCTGCACCCTCTCTAAGGCCTTCACATCCTTCCTAAAGTGTGATGCCCAGAATTGAACACAATACACCAGCTGAGGCCCAACCAGTGTTTTATAAAGGATTAGCATAACGTCCTTTTGTACTCTATACCTCTGTTAATAAAGCCCAGGATCCCATATGCTTTTTTAACAGCCTTCTCGACTTGTCCGACCACCGTCAAAGATTTGTGTATGTGCATCCTCAGGTCTCTCTGTTCCTGCACCCCCTTTAAAATTGTGCCATTTCATTTATAATGCGTCTCCTCATTCTTCCTATCAAAATGTATCACTTCACACTTCTCTGCGTTAAATTTCATCTGCCATGTGTCTGCCCATTTTATTAGTCTATGTCCTTCTGAAGTCTGTTACTATCCTTCACATTGTTTACTACATTTCTGAGTTTCGTGTCATCTCCAAACTTTGAAATTATACCCAAGTCCTGGTCATTAATATATATCAGAAGAGCAGTGGTCCTAATACCGACCCCTGCGGAACACCACTGTATACTTCCCTCCAGTCTGAGAAACAACCGTTCACCACTATTCTCCGCTTTCTGTCCCTTAGCCAATTTTGTACCCACGCTGCCACTGTCCCTTTAATCCCATGGCCTTTAATTTTGCTAACTAGTCTATACCTTTTGAAAGTCCATATACACAACAGCAATCGCACTACCCTCATCAACCCCTTCCATTACTTCATCAAAGAACTCAATCAAGTTATTCAAACACTATTTTCCTTTAACAAATCTGTGCTGACTTATTTATTAGCCCATACTTTTCCAAGTGCTAATTAATTTTGACCCTGATTATTGTCTCTAAAAGTTTCCCCACCACCAATGTTAGGCTAACTGGCCTGTAATTGTCGGGTTTATCTCTCTCCCCTTTTTTGAACAGCCGTGTGACATTTGCAATCCTCCAGTCCTCCGGCACCGTCACCGTATCTAAGGAGGTTAGGAGGATTGGAAGATCGTGGCCAAAGCCTCCTCAATTTCCACCCATACATCCCTCGGTAATCTAGGATGCATCTCATCTGGACCAGGTGACACTTCTACTTTGAGTACTGCCAATCTTTTAATTACCTCCTCTTTATTTTTATCCTGTCCAATATTGCTATCACCTCCCCTTTTTACTGCTACAATGGCAGCATCCTCTTCTCTTGTGAAGACTGATGCAAAGTATTCATTTAGTACCGTGACCATGCCCTCTGCCTCCACAAGATCTCCCACAAGAAGTACTTAGCCTGATAAAACGGCCCTGTTATTCCACTCAGTAGTGCCTGGGAAATGCTCAATTTCCATGCACTATGGAGAGAAAAAGGAGGTGAAGACCTTTTATGTCAGGTCTCCGCCCATTTTATGTTGCCCCGGAATTTCCAGCGTTTCCTTAGAGAAGTGGACCAGCACTGCCACCTACAACAGGCACAGGGGAAGCGCAGCCATGAAATTGAGTTAGCAGGGTGAATTCTCAGCCCTCTTGCTTCAGTTTCCTCTCTGTCTGAAGCAAGGGTGCTCATTTTGAGGGGTGCCAAAAGAAGCTGATAAGCCTTATGCCTGGACACCCTAACATTGTTGAGTCTGTGGGTGTCAGGCAGTAAGGCAAGGGAGGCCCAAGAAAGTTAGTGGAACTGTCTTTTGCAGCCTAGGAGTCTTCTGCATGCTGCTCTCCAAATATTTCCCATTTCCAGGCACATGGCCTTGCCAAGGAGCAGGCCTGTGTAAGAAGTGCAACCACACCTTGCAGATGACCTGATCCACCAAACCTGGGCACTCTGAGGTCTGCATGGGCACAGCATACTTTGAACAGGCTTTGCCCATTCAGCACCTGGTGAGAGGAGGAAAATTGGGGCTAAAAGTGTTAAGCTTCTTTTGAGCCGTTTAGAATACCTAATCAAACACTCAGCACTTGTAGGTAGACCCACATTTTTCTCGTTCAAAACTAAGATATTTTTGGGAAAAAGCACTGACAGCCAAGTCCTGTTGTTCTGCCACAACCGAAGTTCTTACTCCTTTTGGTCTCCTGACCCGAAACTAAATGTCAGAGCTGCATTTGGCAGTTCTATTAGATGCTAGACATCCAGATAATAACTTCTTATCCTGCTGGATCAAGAACATAAGAGTCTGGAAAATCAATTTAATACACTCAGTTGCACTTCCACTGCCCTATTCAAAACTAAGCCCCGACTCCCAATCATATTCTTACAGATAATCCAGAGAAGATAATCAAGATTCCACTCTTTATATTAAAATATGTATTTTAAAAAGGTCGATGTGCTCAATCGGAGGATGTTGCCAGATTTCACAGATTGCTTGTGATTCGGTCATGAGCAATTCCAGTTCAAGCATCCCACTCCTTGCCGGCTGAATCAGCAGCAGCTCGCTCAGTTGGTTGTACCAAGTACTTTAATGGAAGTGTCCACTTGACGGCAGCAGACCAATGCAACTCTGTGGGATCGAGTTGACTAAATTAGTTTTCTTCTCCCCTTTTTAACTAGGTGTGATCGCCTGAGCCAGGATGGGTAAACAGAACAGTAAACTGCGTCCTGAAGTCCTTCAGGATCTTCGAGAGAACACGGAATTCACTGACCACGAGCTCCAGGAATGGTACAAAGGTTTCCTGAAAGACTGCCCGAGTGGAAATCTGACTGTTGAAGAATTTAAGAAAATCTATGCAAATTTCTTCCCTTACGGCGACGCCTCCAAATTTGCAGAGCACGTGTTCCGCACCTTTGACACCAATGCTGATGGAACGATTGATTTTCGAGAATTTATTATTGCGCTGAGTGTCACATCCCGTGGCAAGCTGGAGCAGAAGTTGAAGTGGGCGTTCAGTATGTATGACCTGGATGGAAATGGGTACATCAGTCGGGATGAAATGCTAGAAATTGTACAGGTATGGTTCCAACTGATCCAATTCTTCAGAGGCTAATTCAGGGGACAGGTATTTGAAACGTAACCCTTCATCAGAGATAACCTCTGGGAAAATTTAGGCCTGGTTCTCTTCAGCTTTTTTCCCGGCACAGGCACGATGGGCCGAATGGTCTCTTGTGCTGTGTCATTCTATGATCTCAATATTTTGGAAGTGTTTAATGTAAGCCCCTTGCACGATGTTTTTCAGGTTTGATAGCTCCGTAATGAAAAAGGAGACACTCAATTGTCGGTCTTTTCGCTAACTGTACGTAGATCTGTGGGCATTATTTCAGTTTGTAAATTGTAATTTATAAATGCATTTTTTTTTTCTGCTGCTACATTTTGAGGTTTTAAGAAGTTTTTATCTTCAAGTTCAAACTGGATCCTGTTTTTGACAGTGACATTCTAAAGCCACTTTCTCACTTTTCCATCCAGGGTGGGGTTGCAGTATTCATAAGCACACTGGGCTCTGTTTTCATACATCCCTATTTCATAATTGCCCTACCAGAAATGAGTCATGAAGTGCTCAATGAACTGGATATCCAACTGCCCCCTTTGTTATTCTGTTTATACTCTGGGTACAAATATATACACGCAATCCAATATGAATATATTATATTTCTAATGGGTTAATTGCGTCCTCATCAATACAAAGGATGCCAGTCCATTTTTTTCATCCAGTGTCAACATCGAATACTCCTATGTTAGGTATACAGTAAAACTGCTGCCAAACAAAGCTCCATTTACTCTTCCTCAACTTTGTACTTTAGCCCCAACAGCAGAAGAGCACTTCCACAGCATCAGTGTGAACTATCTGCCCTTCCCACATGAGCCATCTTGATGGCATTTGAGTGAGATTGCTGAATTCGAGGCAGTTTGCCAATGCTCACCAGGAATGAGGTTGAGACTATCCAAACTTAGATTACTTTTTAGTAGATTAATTGCAGTTAGGTTGCTTTATGGTGACATGAGGAAGTGTGTACTGGGAATTATACCAGGGCTAAAAGGATTAAATTATGAGGACGGGTTGCATAGACTCGGCTTGTATCCCCTTGAGTATAGAAGATTAAGGGGTGATCTAATTGAGGTGCTTAAGATGATTGCATGATTTGATCGGGTAAATAGAAAGAAACTATTTCCTCTGGTGGGGCTGTCCAGAATAAGGGGGCATATTCTTAAAGTTAGAGCTGGATAAGTACTTGAAAGGAAAAAAATGGCAGGGCTACGGGACTAGGGAGGGGGAGTGGGACTAGCTGGATTGATCTTGCATAGAGCCGGCACAGACTCGATGGGCTGAATGACCTCCTTCCCTGCTGCAACCTTTCTATGATTCTAGAGCTAGGCTGTTCAAGGGTGATGTCAGGAAGCACTTCTTCACACAAAGGGTAGTGGAAATCTGGAACTCACTTCCCCCGCCCCGCCCCCGCCTCCAAAAGCTATTGAGGCTAGGTCAATTGAAAATTTCAAAACTGAGATTGACAGATTTTTGTTAGGCAAGGATATTAAGAGTTATGGAACCAAGGCGGGTAGAGAGAGTTATGATACAGATCAGCCATGATCTAATTGAATGGGGGAGCAGGCTCGAGGGGCTGAATGGCCTCCTCCTGTTCCTATGTTGTGACATGGCAATTACTATCAAATCGGTTACTGCAGGTGAATGGTACTTCCAAAGTTTGGAAGCAACTAAATGTATTACACAATGCTTGTACTTGGGCACACGGTATAAAGGGATGCCATGTGCAGACCAGACATGTGATGATAAATATCTTCACAAGTGTACTTGACTGCATGAATCATGAGCTTATGGGTTACGGGTGCCTCATGATTGCAGATATCTGTAAATCACTTGGTTGCTTAGGAAATATTATGTTTTTGACATTTAAACTACATTTTCAAATGAAATGAATTTTAATGAGTAAACTGTGACTTGTTATAACTCATGAATATCTATTGAAGATTCTTTCTAATGTCACTTTGTCACTATAACTCCATAACACTGAGAATGTAGTTTACTTCCACTGGTATTTCTCCATCTTTAAAGTCTGGTGAATAAATTGCACATTAATACATGTTTTAGTTCCCCTAAATACAGGTAAACAACTTCTGCACAGCATTTAATGGTGTGTAAAATATGGAGGCTTTTCTTTGCACAGGTGTAGAAGCAGAATTGAGTATGCATTAAGAGGAGCTAAATTATGCAGAAACATCACCGGGCCAAGTGATTTATTCAATGCCTTCCACAGACCACCCTGCCTCCCCCTTCACCACCCGCTCATCAACTAATTGTCACAGGCCACTGTTCAGCAGTGAGTTTTCTGTTTTATATCGTAAATATACAGTTTTTGGGTATGAATTTTATTGATTTATTTTATTTTAAACATTTTAAATGCTGACCTCGAATTTACTCGATGACTTGCATCGCTGTCGCACTTTTGAAAACTGTTGTATCTGCCAGTTGTAAACAATTTTACAACACCAAGTTATAGTCCAACAAATTTATTTTAAATTCCACAAGCTTTCGGAGGCTTCCTCCTTCCTCAGGTGAACGGTGTGGAAATGAAATTTTCGAATCCTTCGCTTTTGAAAATCACAGAACAATACCTGGTGATTACTGCCCGTTGCCAAGGCAATCACAGTGAGCAGACAGAAAGGTGTCACCTAAAAGGCCACCGAATATACAAACCCCCAAAAAAAGAGAGAGAGAGAGAGAGAAGGAAGACAGTCAATGACCCGTTATATTAAAAACAGATAACATTTGTTCGCTGGTGGGGTTACGTGTAGTGTGACATGAACCCAAGATCCCGGTTGAGGCCGTCCTCATGGGTGCGGAACTTGGCTATCAATTTCTGCTCGACGATTTTGCGTTGTCGTGTGTCTCGAAGGCCGCCTTGGAGTATGCTTACCCGAAGGTCGGTGGCTGAATGTCCATGATTGCTGAAGTGTTCCCCGACAGGGAGAGAACCCTCCTGTTTGGCGATTGTTGCGCGGTGTCCGTTCATCCGTTGTCGCAGCATCTGCATGGTCTCGCCAATGTACCATGCTCTGGGGCATCCTTTCCTGCAACGTATGAGGTAGACAACGTTGGCCGAGTTACAGGAGTATGAACCGTGCACCTGGTGGGTGGTGTCCTCTCGTGTGATGGTGGTATCTGTGTCGATGATCTAGCATGTCTTGCAGAGGTTACCGTGGCAGGGTTGTGTGGTGTCGTGGACGCTGTTCTCCTGAAAGCTGGGTAATTTGCTGCGAACGATGGTTTGTTTGAGGTTGGGTGGCTGTTTAAAGGCGAGTAGTGGAGGTGTGGGGATGGCCATAGCGAGGTGTTCGTCATCATTGATGACATGTTGAAGGCTGCGGAGAACATGGCGTAGTTTCTCCACTCCGGGGAAGTACTGGACGACGAAGGGTACTCTGTTGGTTGCGTCCCGTGTTAGTCTTCTGAGGAGGTCTACGCGATTTTTTGCTGTGGCCCGTCGGAACTGTCGATCGATGAGTCGAGCGTCATATCCCGTTCTTACTAGTAAGAACCCCTAGTAAGAACGGGATATGATGCTCGACTCATCGATCGACAGTTCCGACGGGCCACAGCGAAAAATCGCGTAGACCTCCTCAGAAGACTAACACGGGATGCAACCAACAGAGTACCCTTCGTCGTCCAGTACTTCCCCGGAGCGGAGAAACTACGCCATGTTCTCCGCAGCCTTCAACATGTCATCAATGATGACGAACACCTCGCTATGGCCATCCCCACACCTCCACTACTCGCCTTTAAACAGCCACCCAACCTCAAACAAACCATCGTTCGCAGCAAATTACCCAGCTTTCAGGAGAACAGCGTCCACGACACCACACAACCCTGCCACGGTAACCTCTGCAAGACATGCCAGATCATCGACACAGATACCACCATCACACGAGAGGACACCACCCACCAGGTGCACGGTTCATACTCCTGTGACTCGGCCAACGTTGTCTACCTCATACGTTGCAGGAAAGGATGCCCCAGAGCATGGGACATTGGCGAGACCATGCAGACGCTGCGACAATGGATGAATGGACACCGCGCAACAATCGCCAAACAGGAGGGTTCTCTCCCTGTTGGGGAACACTTCAGCAATCATGGACATTCAGCCACCGACCTTCAGGTAAGCATACTCCAAGGCGGCCTTCGAGACACACGACAACGCAAAATCGTCGAGCAGAAATTGATAGCCAAGTTCCGCACCCATGAGGACGGCCTCAACTGGGATCTTGGGTTCATGTCACACTACACGTAACCCCACCAGCGAACAAATGTTATCTGTTTTTAATATAACGGGTCATTGACTGTCTTCCTTCTCTCTCTCTCTCTCTTTTTTTTGGGGGTTTGTATATTCGGTGGCCTTTTAGGTGACACCTTTCTGTCTGCTCACTGTGATTGCCTTGGCAACGGGCAGTAATCACCAGGTATTGTTCTGTGATTTTCAAATGCGAAGGATTCGAAAATTTCATTTCCACACCGTTCACCTGAGGAAGGAGGAAGCCTCCGAAAGCTTGTGGAATTTAAAACAAATTTGTTTGACTATAACTTGGTGTTGTAAAATTGTTTACAATTGTCAACCCCAGTCCATCACCGGCATCTCCACATCGTATCTGCCAGTGGCCTCTAGAGGGAGATTCACAAGTTTCCTGGGTCTGCACATCTGCATTGCCATTGAGGCAGGCATTGGTGTAAAACTGGTCGACATAGCTGAACGACCTGGAAACAGGTAAGAGAGCAACGGTGCTTGGCTCTTGCACTTCACTCTCCAATAACTTCACTGCATGTATTAACAATATTTTTATTACACTTGTACAGAATTATGACTACGCAAGAACTATCTGTGCCCCAAGGGCAGCAGAGCATGGCATCAAGCCAGAGAAAAAGATGGTACAACTTCACCCTTTCAGACCTCCAAGCCCTCATGGGGGACATTGAAGCAGGACAAACAGATTCTTGGGTGTCGGTGCCACCAAGTCAGCCAGATTGATCTCATTCCAGCTGGAGGGAGGTGGCACTGACAGTGATTGTCATCTCCCTCACCCCCAGGACTGCAGAACAGTGCACTAAAAGTTCCGCGTCCTCAACAGAGTGGGACGCTAACACCCTTCACGTCTCTTCCTTTTCTTCTTTGCCCACCCTGAGCACCAACACATTCTTCATCCTCTTAAAACAGCACTTGCTCAACTAACCCTTCACAGTGCTCTCTGGGTAAGGGGGACATCAACACATGAATTGCACGATGGCTACCCAGCTCTTCTCACAACCCTGGTAAAATTGAAGTCAGTGGGAATCAGGGGGAAAACTCTTCAGTGGCCGGAGTTATACCTCGCACAAAGGAAGATGGTAGTGGTTGTTGGAGGCCAATCATCTCAGCCCCAGGACATTGCTGCAGGAGTTTCTCAGGGCAGTGTCTTCGGTCCAACCATCTTCAGCTGCTTCATCAATGACCTTCCCTCCGTCATAAGGTCAGAAATGGGGATGTTTACTGACGATTGCACAGTGTTCAGTTCCATTCGCAACCCCTCAGATAATGAAGCAGTCCATGCCCGCATGCAGCAAGACCTGGACAACATCCAGGCTTGGGCTGATAAGTGGCAAATAACATTTGCGCCAGGCAATGACCATCTCCAATAAGAGAGAGTCTAACCATCTTCTCTTGACATTCAACGGCATTACCATTGCCGAATCCCCCACCATCAACATCCTGGGGGTCACCATTGACCAGAAACTTAACTGGACCAGCCACATAAATACTGTGGCTAAAAGAGCAGATCAGAGGCTGGGTATTCTGTGGTGCATGATTCACCTCATGACTCCCACAAGGCACAAGTCAGGAGTGTGATGGAATACTCTCCACTTGCCTGGATGAGTCCAGCTCCAACAAAACTCAAGGAGCCCACCACCATCGAGGACAAAGCAGCCCGCTTGACTGGCACCCCATCCACCTCCCTTCACCACTGGCGCACCGTGGCTGCAGTGTGTACCATCCAGAGGATGCACTGCAGCAACTCGCCAAGGCTTCTGTGACAGCACCTCCCAAACCCGCGACCTCGACCACCTAGAAGGACAAGGGCAGCAGGCACATGGAAACACCACCACCTGCATGTCACACACCATCCTGACTTGGAAATATATCGCAATTCCTTCATTGTCGCTGGGTCAAAATCCTGGAACTCCCTTCCTAACAGGACTGTGGGAGAACCATCACCACACGGACTGCAGCGGTTCAAGAAGACGGCTCACCACCACCTTCTCGAAAGCAATTAGGGATGGGCAATAAATTCTGGCCTTGCCAGTGACGCCCATATCCCATGAACGAATTTTTTTTTTAAATTGCATATATGTACAACCCTAAAACTCCTTCCACTTTAACAGCCTCATTCCTCCACATTGCTTACTTCACCTCTCCCCTGTCAGTTGACACACACTCCTCAACTGTTAGCTATATTCTCATTCACTCTATCTTCTTGCAGGACAAATTGGCACACTATGCCAGCCAAAGTCAGGCCATTGGAAGGGCATTACCACCTTTAAAAGCCTCAGCCCACGTTACTGACTGAGCGCCTACACCGTCGTCCTGATCCCTATGAAGCAGCACACAGACACAGATCACCCTTCCCTGCCTCTGACTTCTTAATCCCAAGGGGGCAATACTACCCCTTTCTTAGCTTCCACCCTGCTTTCCTGCAGATCCACCACAGCAACGGGCTGCATAGGAGAAGGAAGATGATGGTGGTGAAGGAAGGTGATGGTGGTGAAGATAATAATGAGGACCAAGCCACTATAGAGTTGTAGCAGCATGATGCTGCAGTCTTTCAGGACAACAGCATCTGCCAGGCCTCCAGCCAGCCCGCTAATAATACTACAGGAGTGGAACATGGGAGGCAACATCACGCTGCCAGGGAGCAAGCTGATACGAGGCACGGGCTACCTCATTCCCATGAACCATTTGTAGAGCAATAGCAGCCAATCATCTTCCGCGATCCTGGCCCTCGGGTGGCAGAAGAGCAGGTGCCCGTAGGGAATGCCAAACATGTTCCTGAGAAGCTCTGATGGTGGGTGGGGGGTTTCTGAAACTCTGCCAGTGGTCCAACCCCATGAGAAGCAGACCAAAGCAAGTGCAGGTGTTGGTCGGCAGAAAGGCACAAAAACAAACTGCTTTAAAAATTGTTTCCTACCTGCAGAACTGAAAGATCTCCAACCTCTTCTGTTTCAAGAACGCCTCACTTCCACTTTGAACAGCTGATCCTGACAGCTGCTATGCCTCACTGAATTTACCTCCTAACTTAGCCCAGTGCAGCAGCGCTGCAAATCCAGGAAACATGGAAGTGATTTGTCACTTTGACCTTATTCAAATTAAGCCAGCGGCAGTTCAGTGGGCCGATTGTGGGCGAGCTGTAGAAGCGCGAGAAAATTTGGGAGCAGAAGTCTGATGCAAACGGCTTCCATCTGACTTTAGTTGTGCAAAACGTTGCCTACACTGTTCCAGCACAGTGTAAAAAAGGCTAGAAATTAGAAGAGCTTTCTTTCCTGCTGAGTAAGGAATATTTAGAACAGGTTCTCAGCCAAAGTAGTTGATTAACTTCTTCATTGAGGAACTGGGTAAATATCTGATTGGGAACAATATCGGAGAATACAAGGATAAATATAAACTGAAATCAAATATGCCAGGGACAAAATTGTTCCTGTACTGCTGGGGCATGGGGTAAGTGATGTTTTTGGAGGACAGCAGGCCAATGTTGAGTAGTGGAGATGTGAGGATGGATAACCTGGAGTTTTGCTTGTTTAATTTTAAGCATTAAGGAGCGTTTATGCACAATGTTTCCTCAGAAAATTAAGTAGATAAGGAATGTTACATTTTGAGCTTTCTCCTGACACTTTCTATTTGTTTCCAATACACTCAAGTTCCCTTCTATAGGCAAGTCCTCACTTCCCTATAAACCAAAACATGTCCTGAGGTGCACAATATCTAGCCGTAACATGCCCAGGGCAACAACGAATTACCATTAATATTACACTGGAAAGAATATGGGTTAATTGCAGAACTCCTGGCCCCTCTGAAATCGGCAGAGAATAACATGCTGACAAATCAAATAATTCATACCGAACACTCTTAATTTTGTTTTAGATCAGGCAGCAGAATAAGCGAAGTAATAGGATATTTGATTTCTCACCAATACTTTCAAATGATTCCAAAACAACAAATGTCAAAGACCCTTACAATTCGCTTCAGTAACTTTGAACCAAACCTCTGTGATGAAAAGCTTTATGTCAGAGATGAACTTCACGGCATCCCTTATTAGCCTTTGGCTTGTATAGCAATCCAGTGAGAAGGAAACTGACCAGGAAGGATTCCATCTCCAATTATATCTCTCTCGCCATTGATCCAGGCTAGCATAAAAGGAAGATAACAGATACCATTCATAATTAAAGACCTATCAATCAAATCAGATTTTTATAGGAAACAGTGTGATAGACAGTTTCCTGAACAGGTAGACTGATAGCCCCCTGTTGACCCCCTGTTAAGACAGACATCTAGGTAATGCTTACTGCTAGAAAAATTCAGAGTCAACTTGAATACCAATCAGGGGAATCAATCAAATCATTTATTCCGATGGGAAACTGCCTACAAGCATTCTACATATTAATCAGCAATATGGATTTCCTGACCTTCCCCAATATAAGAGAAACAAAGACGGCAGACTATCCTGGAATGTAATTACAGAAGCCATTTTACAGGGGCTATAATCTGGCAAGCTACCAATTCCTATAAATGTATTGTTTTTTATAATCTCAGTCAGATCTCCAATCTGTCACCTATTGACAGGATCTGTTGTACATGGTCTGTGGAAGCCATCTTTCATTTCATATTTTACAACCGTATTGCAAATAGATCTATGGATATTGAAATGTTTATCTCAGTAGGGATTTGCTCTTTAAGTGAATGAAAGGAAGAACAAGAAGACTGCAGTCCCACATAGAATGTAGTTTGAAAAAATAAACTGCCTTACATAAATGGTTGTCACATGGCAGCATGTTATTTCCACATTAAGATGTGCTGCCAATGGTATGCCTCCTCCTGTGTACTTCAGAGTGATCCTGACAGGATGTTTAAATATTAATCTAACTGCTGCATTGTTGAAGGGTGTGGGTGTTGGGCTTGGTATTTCCTCTTGAGTACTGGATGTTCCATTCAGCTTTCAGAATGATCCCATTTTGCATTGCACATGTAGGGCTCGGGGTCTGAAAAGTTGGTTAATTTTTAGTTGTGCAGAGTCCAGCAGTTGTCACCTCTCCATGTTCAAGCCTAGTGTCTGTCTGACGAGACCAATGCCGCCAAAACAGATTAACTGGTCACTCATCTCATTGCTGTTTGCGGGACCTCGCTATGCGCACATTGGCTATCTCATTTGCCTACAAAACAGCAGTGACCACACTTCAGAAGTAATTCATTGGCTGTAAAGCACTTTGGAATGTCCTGAAGACATGAAAGACGCTACATAAATGCAAGTTATTTTTCCTTCTTGAGACAATACAACACGCTTCCACCAATTTTAATTTCTTTCATGTTTAAACTGCAAGTATGTTCTGCTTTTTTAGTGATGTCATGATATCAGTTTAGTTGAAGTAAAAGCAGAAAATACATTGAACATTAAACTTGAATTTCCATATTTCAAGGCTTGTTATTTTTAACAACCAATGGCAGTAAGCGTCTGCCTTAGAGACCAATAAAGGCCAAGTGATATATTGGATTCAACGCAGTTCACAGCAGCTCTGGAGAATGCAAACTCATGTTAATCTATCCAAAACATTAATGTAGTATACAGACATCAGATCAGTACATTTATCTCTCTCAGTCAGCCTTCCACAATAATCCCTTTATTTGTAACCTGTCCAAAAAAATTACAGGAACGTTTGCTTGACTGAGCTGAGTGTCAAAATGATGTGGTGTGCTGAAGTGAAGGAATGGGAGAGATGGTCAGTCTGACTGACAAAAATTTGCAAGAGTATGGGGAAAGACCAGGGGAGTGGGACTAATTGGACAGCTCTGTCAAAGAGCCGGCAAGGGCTGAATGGCCCACTTCTGTACTGTATGATTCTATGACTGTGTCCTTATGTTCCTCACACAGTAAGGATCAAAATGGTGAATCATCTAGATCTGGGCTGCTCATTAAATTTAGAATAAAAAATAATAATTCTAAATAATATTCTCGAAAGTGACTATTGATCTTTCTGTTGAATTATTGTCTGTACCTTATTTAAATCACAATAAAAGGAAAAGGTTTTTTTTTTAAGGGGCTTCCTTCTGTAATCCATAAATGTGGAACTTATCAGTGTATTTCAAACTGAGGTTTGCCGCAGTATAAAGTCTGCAGGCTTAAATCTGCTTTCATTGGTGTCACAGTCGAGCTGTGTCCACTGTGATGGGGGAATTCGTGTAAATGAACTTCTTCACAGATGTTGCATGACCACTGACAACCTTCAGCAGTTAAAAGTGGCTGAGGTGACGGATTATGGAGTTATATTTAACATGGATTTATCATTAATGTGCAAAGCCTGTGCCTCAACCACACACATTACAGATAATCTGAAGGAAACAAGTCTGTTGTCAGGAACTGTACATCTGCATTACATCACACCAACTTTGCCCACATGTGATTTATCAAATAAGTAATAATTGCAAGTAAAAATGTTCTGGAACACCACCTTGTCAAAAGACTGTTTAACATTAGGGAAGTGACCTTCAGGCAACCTACAGAATAAGTTTGGCTATTTGGTCACATCTAATCAATGTACTGTTATTTTTTCACTCCCTAAATAATTAGAATGTTTATAGGTACCGTATAAGTAGTTCTTGGAGAATAACTTGCCTCCTCAATTAGAATTTTTTGTTGTTGGCTGCTTTCCTTTATGCACCGTGTTGACTTAACTTGGATTGTTAACTAATAAAACTTGACAATTGGGGGATAATTTCCCAACTTTGCATTTCTGATGGGGTGCTTCACTCGCTGAAGGCGTATACTGGAGAGTAGGGCGTATACTGGAGAGTAGGGCGTATACTGGAGAGTCTAGTGCATACTAGATATTCTGGCACATTTTTGAACCATTTGATTATGAAATTTATGTCCTATAGTTACTGACTCATCAACCAATGAAAATCAATTTTCCTCTTAACCTGTCCCATCATTGGGAGCATTGCAGATGAGTTCTGTCCTGCCCTCGCCTGATATCCACACACTAGCATGTTCCAATAGGAAGCACAGGATGGTGATCAGGAACAAGAACCCTGTTCTGCTCTCTAGCCAAGGTATATGATGGCCACTTGTAGTGTCCCCAATGTTGGCCCTGCTGAGATTAGCTGGTCGGTTTCTTTTTGTAGTCCAAATACCACTATCACCAGCTAATGTATTTATCCGCTGAAATGTTGGAGAATCCTGTGTTGACCAACTTTGTGCCTATCTTTGGCATGATTGTGACATTGTGCAGCTAATGTTCTGAATCGAACACCTGATTTTAGCACCAAACTAATAAACCATTTTACATTACACAATTAAGTACACTGTGCTCAAATTATAAAATAAAATGACTCAACAGTTCCTAGAAATAAAAAGTGAATCTTTTAAGATTGCCTTTCATCGTTGAAAGGGAATCTCAGATCGATCAGTTGAAACACTGGTTTTAAGACCTTTCATGTGGTTGCAATGCAAAGTCTTGCAAACTGGAATACCCAGGAGCCTCCAATATATAGATACTCGCAGGGTATTTCATTCTGTAGTATGCAGATTGTATGTACACCAAGTGATAGCTTCGGGGAATTATAAGCATCAACTTGTGGCGCAGTTTGTTCGTATACAAGTTTCTCTGTACAACAGATACACCTATAGAAATCCATGTACTCCACCTTTATACATCTTTAAGAAGCAATGAGGGGGATTTTAACCCCCCCCCCCCCAACACATGATGGGTGGGAGAGGGGTGGGATGGAGGTTAAATTGGTAAAAATGTGAAAGCTGACCCCAACCTGCCGAGAGAGCACCTACTTTGGTTTAACCGCGGCCGGTTTGGGGACGTCCAAGTAACCCGCTCTGGAGAGGCGGGTCAGTGATTATAATTAAATGAGGCTCCATTCCACAGATTTTGGCAGCCATTTGAATTCAACAGCTGCGGGCCGGGTTTCCCAGGGCTCAGAAAACCAGAATACTGAAGGGAGGTGGGAGATGCCGGATCCAGCAGGTAAGTGCTACCCCAACACAGCTTTTGGGCCAGGAGGAGCAGGAGTCCTTCCCCCAGCCCCCCAACCTAACCTGCCTCATTCCTCGCCATCTCTCCCCTCTCGCCTTCCCAGTATTTCCGGGTTTCCCAGCCGCAGATACGTGTCCCACTCCCTCTCCGTCTCCCCCAATGGTATCCCTTCAATGGTTTATTTTCACAAATTCTTTCTCCTTTCTAACATATTGGGCTTCATTTTAGCACCCGCTATCGGGTGCGTTCCTGGCGGGGGGGGCTCCGAAAATCGGGGAATCCCGGAGCGGGACCGGAGCCCGGCTCCGACCCGCCCACTTCCGGGTTCCCCACTGATGCGCCGACGTGCGCGCGCAGCCCCTGCATGTGGGACTCCCGCAGGCAATTAAAGTCAGCAGGGTGCCACTTGAAAGTATTTATTGTGCTATTTCAGGTCATTAACTGACCTGATTAAGTGAATATGTGAGGAGGGGTGGGATTTTATAGACAACTGGGACTTTTTCCCATACTGGGGGAAACACTCCCAGTTCAAATGGACGTGTTGCAGCTGTCAGCCTGTGGCAGCTGTAAAGGTCCATTTGACAGGTGGGTGGGGGAAGACCCTCACTCATTGCAGTAGGCCACTCTGTCACTTGGGACTCCTCCTGACAATCAAATTCACAAACTTGCACACTTACCCCGGGGTCCGGAGACATGTACCTACCTTGCGGACCCCCTCAGATGCACATCTTCCGGATGGGGGCCGCCGTAGCTGCAGTCATGACCTCCTCGGAGGGCGAACAGCATCACCAGCCTCGCCGGCCACGCCGTCCACCTCTGACACGTGGAGCTCCACAACAGAGTGCTGTGACACATCGACCTGCACAGCAGGAGGGAGGGCAACCGTAGAGAGGGATGCATCGCAGAGAGCACTACCCTCGCCACAGGGTCCACAGACCGAGGCTCAGCTTCCTGGATCTCTGAGCAGCAGAGCACACAGAGGCTCAGAGTCACTCGACATGTAGTCGTGGACATCTGCAGCCTCCTTCATGCCGAGCTGCTCCCGGTTGGCCCGAGCACCATCTTCTTACCTGTCGCTGTCAAAGTCACCACTGCCCTCAACAACTTTTCCTCCGCATCCTTCCAGGGTGCCAATGGGGACATCGCCGACGTCTCTCAGTCGTCTGCACAAAAGAGCCCTACAAATACACCTACACCCACTCTGCAGTGACACAATGGGTGGCATGAGTTGTGGGTCTTCATAGTGATCCTCAGGATAGGGCATTATTGCCCAAACCAGACAAGATTCGCAAAGACGTGGTGAAAAGTGGTGCCAATATAATATGTAATGTGAGTTGGTCAGAAATTCAATATAAGTAAAAACCATGACAAACCCTCAAACACCCTTGTGCATCCCCTTCATGCTCACGACACGTTTGCCTTAGGCTGCCTACTGCACATATGTGATGCACGCCCTGTGGCTGCAGCACAGGTAGTGGCAGGTTGAGTGAGGCTGACTGTGAAAGAGATGCACGAGAGGGTGAGTATGAGATAGAGCCATGAGATTGTATGAGGATTGGGTTGAGTGGTAGTGGTGGGATGAGTACTGGCGAGGTGAGCAAGTGCAGGTAAGATGAGGATGAGGTTTGAGTGGGTGTGAGGGGTGATGTGACAGAGTAGTGTTGGCAGTGCAGAAGGAGATGTGGGGTGGGGGCGGTGATGTGGCAGATGGAGTGTAGGGGAATGAGTAAGTACTCACTTTGGCTGACCTACTTAGGTCATTGGAGCGCCTCCTGCACTGTATGCAGGTGGGCGATATGTTGGTGGTGCAGGTGACCTCCTCTGCCACCTCAAGCCAGGCCTTCCTGGTGGCAGAGGCAGGCCGCTTCCTCCCGCCCGCCGGGGGGAAGATCTCTGTCCACCCCCTCCTCCTCACCCCATCTAATGATACCTGGAGTGAGGCATCATTAAACTAGGAGCAGCCTTCCCCCTGGGCTGCTCCATGCTGTAATTTTTTCTATTTTTTGCACCATCTGTCACTGGAGGACTGCCCCTTTAAATAGAGCTCCTCCAGCTATCAGACCTTACTGTGCATGCGCAGTCCGCCCGACGCACAGATCAGCAGTGGGGAACCCGGAAAACAAGGTAAGTGGATCCAATTAGGCTGCGATCGCGCGGGGGGCAGACTAATTTCACCGGGCGCGTTACCCACGCGCCCAATAGCCCCCCTGCCGCGAACCCGCAGCCCTGCTAACATCGAGCCCATTCTTTTCAAAAATGGGCACAGAAGACACAAACCATGATCAAGTGCAAAGCTTGAAAGAAAATGACTGTGCAGGAGAAGGGCTTCATCCTGACTTAGGAAAGGAATAGAACTATTAGTCTTAATCATTTCACTGGGGAATAAGCCATTATACTGCAATATTCTATTGTGATGAAAGTTTTTTAAGCAAACTTTAATGAAGTAACACTGCTAAACTGAATAATTTAAGTACAATTGTAGTAATTTGAAATTATGACCTTTCTATAATCTGAATTTACAAAATAAATGACACAACCATGCAAATTAATTAGAATTCATTTTCTAATATTTTGGTTATACTTTTACTACTTTATTTTAAAGTAAAAATCTAAATTTTTGTTGCATTTCGATTAAAAGCTGTACTAACTGATATATCTGTGTGATGAGTAAATTTTTAGTGAAATACCCTAATTGTTGTTCTCATTTTGCACCAGACCTAAAATGGCCAGCACTTGGCCCTAGTGCAAAGGGGATTTCTTTTTACCATCACTAAATTAGCCCAAACCTACAGACTAGGTGGTGTAGTGGGTTAAGCACTGGCCTTTCAACTCTGTGACCTGGGTTCAAATCAAGCACATACTGACAGAGTCCAAGGCTTGGTGGATGTTTTCAGGGTCCTTTGTGAAATAAGTTGGAAGCTCTCAATCCACCTCCTCATGGGCATTGGCCTGTAATAAAAACTATCTCCAATTTGATACTAATTGGTTGTCTCACTCAGAGAGGCCACAGAGAGGTGTGGGAATTGGTTGAGTGGAAGGAGCTGCAATGAGGTTAGGGCTGATGCCCATTTTTATGGCTTCTAACTGTGCTTTACCTAAGTTGGAAGTGTTTGTTGTTGACACTGAAGCTCTCAATGTTCTGAATAGGTACTGACAGTGAGGAACCTCAGTTGCACTGGTGCATATTGGCAGAATTTAGGTGCATTGCTCAAGAACGAGGTTCCTCACTGTCAAGTGGTCAGAAAATTATCTGAGGACCTGAATGGAAATGACCTAGAACCATCGATGCCAAATTCACAAGGAAAATTATATATTAAAAACAACTGGCAAAAGTTGAGACTAAAAAACATTAGCATCAGTGCGAATGTTCTAATATTTTTGTGTCTTTGTACATTTTCTCCTTATGACATTGTGACTATTTAAATAGGACAATGTTCCTTGGGGATATGTTTACAGTCCATACATTTACAGCAACAGATTAATAATCATACATATTCAACTCTACAAATATCAGCCCCTTAATTGATCCTCAAAATGTGATCTAGTCTAGCAGTGCTAATGTCACTTCCCCTCATGTTTAAAGGGGAAGGCAGCTCCTGACTGATAATTACATGCCCGCAATGCTCCACCTGTCCTGGGATCCTTTTGCTCAATTTTTATTTTTCAGGACTCCCTCATGGACTGTGCATTCTCTCACTGGAGCACTAGAAAACCTTTCCAATTTTAATTGTTCTTCAAAGAAGGCAAAATAGGGCAGTGCAAAGAGATCTAGGGCAGTATTTGAACAAAGCATCAAGGTGATGGCAAAGATTCTACAGTACAGCAATGGGAGAATTATTAATAAAAAGCAAAATAAAAAACTGGAAATCTGAAACCAAAGTGGAAAATATTAGAAACACTCTGTGGAGAGAAGCGACCAATTAACCCTTCGTCTTCAGAATTGGAAAAAATTACAGATAAACAACATTTAAAAAGAATCGGAGCAAAAGGAAGGGGTAGAAAAAAAAACACACACACATACAAGGGAATACGTAGAATGACCTTAAGGGCTTAAAAGGGAAAGAGGAAATGGTCAAACGGCTGAAATTATATTAACGTGAGACAACCTGACAAAGCTGGGGATCGGTACTGATTGTTGGAACAACATGCAGATGGGACGGTCTGCACTCTTGGGGGCGACCTGCTTTTTTCTTAAGCTGCTTGTTTCTGTTTCACTTTGCCAGCTTTTCCTGCATCCATTTCAGGCTCACCTTACCCCCCAGTCCCACTGCTGTTCACACATTAGCCCTGGTTTTAACTGTACCTGCCCAGCGGGAATGGAGTGGGTTCAGGTCGGTCGTTCGTTTTACAACCCGTCCGATTTCGCCTGGAGGGCTCGGGTCAGATGTGCGTTTTATACCCCGCCCGATTTTTTTCGTTGACCAACGGGGTGTAAAATGGATGTCTGACCTGACCCTGACCCTGCCCCGTTCTCACTGGGTGGGATAGGTTAAAAGCTGGGCTATTGTCTCTGTCTCTTAAACGTCTTTAATTTCTTTTAATCTTCTTCCTATTGTTTCACGCTGATATCACTTCAGCCATTTAACCATCTCCTGTTTTCCTATTAAGCACTTTTTAGGTCATTTTACTTCCTCTCTATGTGTGTCTGTGTTTCTTCATTCGCCCTTCCCTTGTTCTGTTCCTTTTAAAATGCCTTTCATCTATATTTTTTTTCAGTTCTGATGAAGGGGTGGAATATGAACCCAGATTATAAAGTGACAGAATTGGAGTTATAGAAGAATTGCGTCTTCTGTCAGACTCTTTTTTGTCTTTGGACTTAAGCAGATTATTAGCAAGCTGCAGAGAGTTGGGGAGGGAGAAGCTAGTTGTTGTGGGTGATAGAAGGATCCAGGTAATCACTGTCTTTCTATTCCCAACAGCATAATATCTCACTTTAGTCCCCGTTGTGGATTCCAAGGGGTATTGTTCTCTGCAAGTGAAGGCATCCTGTCAATATCTGTGACTGATACTCCAAGGAGAGGGAATAGATTTGGACGAATTTCACACATTCTCTGAGCTATTTTCCAGAGAATTTGATGCAACAGTGCCGTTTGGAGTGATAATTGTGCAGCGCACAGGAGAAGGTTATTTATTCAGTCTGGGCCCAATGGGAGTCCGAGAGAGGCACTAAGGTAGGCTGTGGGGAGCAATATAATTGCCATCATGGACTAAAAGGAAGAATGAAAGAATTTGCAATGATACATTGTCTTTCACGTCCTCAGGTTATCCCAAAGTGCTTCACAGCCACTGAATTACTTTTGAAATGTAGATACTGTTGTTACATTGGCAAATGTGGTAATCAATTTGCACACAGCAAGATCCCACAAACACAAATGAGGTATATAACCAGATAATCTGTTTTGATGCTGTTGAATGTTGACTAGGACACTGGAAAAACTTCCTGCTCTTCCTCAAAAAAAAAACTGCAGAGATAGACAGAGCCTCAATATAATATCTCTCCTCAGACAGCGCAGCACTCCCTCATTGTCAGCCAAGATTATGTGCTCAAGTCGTGGGGTGGGGCTTGAACACAACCAACTGATTTAAAGATAAATTTTCTACCACTGAACCAAGTGGACACTCCTAACGATAGTCATACTCAGAGATTGGAGCCATGGACAAGTTTGGAATATGTGACAGCACCTGCAGCTCCCTGCAATGTCCCCAAACATATCCCAGGTGTTACCGAGGGTTCTGGCAGTAGAGTCTTGCTGGAATGTACTACACATAATGTGAGACTTTTAAAAACCCTTCAGTCACACCTCCCTCACCTCCATTCTTTTCATAAGTGGCTGGTTCCCACCAGGTTCAATTAAATTAATAAGATGATCAACAATTGTTGTTTTCCTTTTTCATGTTAAGAGGAAATTGATCATCCACCAATGTTTAAAGGGGGAATTTTAACTCCGAGGCAGACAACCGACAGGATGTGCAGGCTGCCCGGCCAGGAGTTTCAGTGGTAGGCCCGGTCCATTTTAATGGCTGGGCCTCATTGATACTCCGTCTGCCAGCTCCACGCCTGAAATGGTGCCCAGAGGCAGCTCACCTGCTTTGGACCTATGAAAATTGGGCAGCCTGAAGCTGTGGGTTGGGCAAGAGAGGTTCGCAGGTCAGAGGAAGGACAGTGGCCCAAACATAGTGGGACCCGAAGGCACACTCCTCCTTCCGGCCCCAGAAGTTTTAAACTTAACTAAAGAGTCTCCACTGGGTGCCCGCCAGGTTTTACTTAGCAGAATGTCCGCAGCGGACGATCTGCTAGGTAGGCAGTTAAAATTGCATCAGGGCCCTAATGACATCTCAGGACCCCAATTTACATGTAGGCACTAAGAAAACAGTGGTGCTAAAATGGCTGTGAATGGGGAAAAAAGTGGTAAGTGCATTGCTTGGATTTTGACTCCTGTTCCGCCTGGTATCTGCCGGGCTGAGGGAGCTTAAATTACCTCTTAATTCTCTGGCAGAACTCTGTGTCTGCACACGAGAGAGAGAGTTATTGGAGCATGATCCAATAAAACAATCAAGCTCACACTTACAGGTTGTATCAAACCAGCAGAGCAGAAAGAAAAATAAAATTGATCTTTGCAAAAGAATCACGTGGATTTAACTAGAAAGTAAAATCAGAGGCCATTGAGTAATATGTAATACAAGACACGTGTGCGGAGCAGTTATTTTATTTTCTTATAACTAGGTGATAGCCTATGGCATTGCTCAAAGGTAGTCTGTACAGGTTCATGGTTGTGAAGTTTGGCTGCTAACCTGGTCTGTCCCTTTAAGGTCACTGTTAAGGTACTCCCTGTGGGTGGGAGAGATTGCATACGTCTCACTGTCCTGATCAGTGTGCTGATTATACTAAGCATGTCTGACTGAAAAAGTGTCATTCATTTTGTCAATTCTTTTCTTTAAACAGGAATGCAAATGTATCTTTGATAATATCAGAGAAATTTTGATGTTTTCCTTTTCATGAAATATTTGTCAGTGAAAGGACTGAGCTGTATGACTGGTGTAATTAACGTCTAGCTGATTTAGATACTGATGGAGTCAAGAGGTTGTTTCATACACATTATGAGGTTTTTTTTTGTTGCTTTTTCAAATCATTTACTCCATCATGCATGCAACGAGGGAATATAATTACCCTTTAAGAACTGAGCTTGCGTATGCATTGGAGAATATTGGAAAGGTTTAACCTTTTGATTATAATTTCCAGCTTTGTGACAATTGAGAAGATTCAGTCGCACAAGTCAGCCACATTTACGCATTCAAATGGAAACACTACAAGCATCTTGATGAATGAATAATTAGTTTGGCAAGAAAATGTGTGCATGAGGATCAGGATTTCTATGGATGCGCATGGCAAAAGATCAATTTGATAGCATTTCCCCCTCAGACTAATTCGTCATTCCTTGCCAATAAAGATACCAATGTATCTTTACAAGAAGGTGCTAGCAAATGAGATTAATTAGAACAAACTTTTGTTTCTAAATGAAACTGGTCAGTGGACTGACAATATGAGTGCACTGACCATTGATACAGTAGAACCCTTTCTCCGATAGTTTAACCTTTTTAGATGTGACCGCCATCATTTATAACCTGATTCACCCAGACAATATTTCACCGTCATTAGATTCAGGCTGTACTTGAGCACTCTTTTTAAACTTTCTATTCCAGAAGGACTTTCACTATAAAGGGTTCATCATAAGGTGCTTTGCTGTACTTTCGGAAGATATTAAATTTGGATTAGGTGCTTTCAACCATTCTGCATGGATTGAAATGATTTAATAAAAATGAGTTTGAATTTTAAATTGGTGCATTAGAATATTATGCTGGGATCAGGGTTTCTGCATAACGGAATTTATAAAGTGGATCTCCCTGCTCGGTCAGTATTCTACTTGGATCAAATCAGCATTCATCTGGATGTGGTGGTTTGGGAGTGCTTTTATCTCCACAGTGGAAATAATTTGTGTCCACTTGAAATTGCATTAGCAAAGCCCTACTGGGCTTATCCACTCTCAGGACACTGTGCTGCAGTGGATTTAAATACACTGCTGATCAGTGACTTATTTGGAAGCTGGCCAAGATCAGCCTCGCAGGAATGAAGCAGCCATTCACAGTCAATTGAATTGCGGTGACCCCTCTGCTTGGTTTGAAAAACATTAAAGAAATGTTTCTGCACTGCTGAACGTTTGGCTGCTGGTGTCCAATGTAGTTTCAAAACACCACTCATTTTCAGGGTAATATTTGAAACAGTGAGGGGTTTGTTTTCCTGAAGATGGTCTGGTGCTGTAGTGCATCAGTGTACATCCTATAATTTGTGATGTGTGCTTTTGGTGGGAGTGTATAGAAGATTAAGGAGTGATCTAATTGAGGTGTTTAAGATGATTAAAGGATTTAATAGAGTAGATCGAGAGAAACTATCCCCTCTGGTGGGGGGAGTCTGTAAAATTAGAGCTGGGCAGTTCAGGGGTGATGTCAGGAAGCATTTCTTCACACAAAGGGTAGTGGACATCTGGAAATCTCTTCCACCAAAAAGCTGTTGAGGCTAGGTCAATTGAAAATTTCAAAACTGAGATTGATGGATTTTTGTTAGGCAAGGTTTTAAAGGGTTACAGAACCAAGGCGGGTAGATAAAATTAAGATACAGGTCAGCCATGATCTAATTGAATGAGGGAACAGGCTCGAGGGGCTGAATGGCCTACTCCTGTTCTTATTTTCCGATGTAGGTTCCCTGCTGTCAGGATACACGCTCACAATTGGTGCTTCCTGATAAGTCTGATATCAGAAAGTTCTTCTCACAGTGATCAACACATAAAATGGGCTTCCAGATGGAGCCATGGAGGAGAAAACCTGGAATAATTTAAGAAATAATTAGATGCAGCAGTGTGATGAATGTAAAGTCTTTCTGGATGGATGAACTAAGGATGGGCTAAATGGCCTTCCTCATCTGTAATTATTTTGTGACGTTGTGAGGAAACATTGGAGTCAACCTTGAACACTCTCCTGTACGTCTTACTACAGCACTTTTACATTACTAGAGAGTGGCTGATGGCAAACATATAGTTCTCCAACTGTTGACTACATTTCGAAATATAAGTGACCTGGCCTACCTTGTTCTGGCAGCAGTGGAGACCCATTTTTTCATGGATTTGTGAATTACTTCTGTATTCTAGATTCTGTTCATGGTCCACTGAATTCATGGTGTTGGTCTGGTAGGTTTGAGGTCAAGACATCATTGGTGTCAAAGCTGCCCAATAGTAATGCTCTGTTTGAAATGGAATAACATCATCACGCTGTGTGCATGTGCAGAAAACAGGTAACCAAATTGCCATTTGACATCTTAACACAGAATTCCTCTGGATGAGAAAATAAAGAGAGGAGAGTGGTGGTGGGAGGAATGGTATAGCACTGCTCTCCTGAAACTGGATTTTATACAGTAGCAAGCAAAGATGCCTTTTCTGGCTAGTTACAGATTCCTGCATAGAGGCCTGCAGGCAGCTCATCTGACCTTCCTATTATCTGTGGACTGGTTGTCTTAGCGCCACCTAAAAGCAAGTATATAAAAGGCCAAACAGTGAGAGGGCCATATAATTACTCTCTGGAGAACCACTCCAATTTTCTTTCTCCCCGTGCCCCCCCCACCCCCCCCCCCTCACCCCGAAGGCAATTCCAGCTGAGTTACAGGTCTATAAGACACTAGCTACCTTCTGCTAATTCTCCAACTGGCCATTCTTAATGGGTGAGGCTTGATAGTGAGCGCTCGTGGGCTAATCACTTGGGGAGGGGCCAGCATCACAGTTCAACCCAATCTGATATTCACACATGTGCACCTTGCAGCAAGGGCTCCTGAATAGCAATCAGCAATAGGAATCCTGGATGAGTTATCTCCTAGCCTGAGGACGCTGAGGCTAATAGTAGCTACCCAACTGCTACTGAGCTGAGATCAAACCAGGGACTAAAAGCCTTGTTGGACTATGACTCATTGTCACACCAGGCAGTGTCCTTTGCCACTGTACCATTGGGGGAGCCTGAGAAAGATTCTTTTGACTGTTGTTGAGAAAAGAGCATAATTTCTGTCTGCTTTGACAATAAACCTGTCAACAGTGAGCGCCTTACCCAAGATCCAACAGTAAATGAATGACTGATATACAAGACTTTACCAATAAGCCACCTAATGTCAGCCTAAATAATAAATGATCCCTTTAAGCCTTTTTAATAAATGCTGTCTCTTGTGAGCCGTGCAAAAATCCTGAGTGTCATGAAGAATGTGTGGTATATCAGTGGACTTGGTCTATCAGTTTACCTGCTCGGAGGTGTTGCAACAAGCAGCAGTGTTGCTGTGCACTAATCTTTGGCAGTCCAGTCCTTGAGTCTCTGCCAGTAATTGAGTGAGGTGCATCATTTGACTTGACAAGAAAATGAATGGATTTATGGCACAATACTAACTACACTTAAAGTGCCCTCTGCTGGCACATGTCGATCATTTCTGTAGCATTATTGAAGGCTATGCTTATACATTGGGCCAGAATTTGCTGTCAAAATAACGGTGAGACTTATGGCGTTCGCCGTTATTTATGCACAAAAGCTATAGCAACTTCAGGCGAGGGGCAGATGTGCGGTTAAACGCAGGAATGTGCTGCTCCACTGTTTAGCTTCGTGCAAACGGCATCTCGCTGTCTGCCGCTGAACCTGTGGTTCCTCTCTTACTGAGCGGGATTACTATCGCAACAACACATCATCAGTAGCGTAAAACTAACCTGTTTCACGACAGTCTAATCCTAGCTCACGTTCCCTATTAATGGGTGAACAATCCAACGCTTGGTGAATTCTGCTTCACAATGATAGGAAGAGCCGACATCAAAGGATCAAAAAGCCATGTCACTATGAATGCTTGGCCGCCACAATCCAGTTATCTCTGTGCTATCTTTTCTGACACCTCCTGCTTAAAACCCAAAAGGCCAGAAGGATTGTTAGGCCCCGCATGAAATGCATTGAATGGTGTGAAGTTGCCGTACTTACGCAGTAGATATACGAACTAAACTCGCCACAGAAAGTTAAGCCTTGAACATTTCAGTCTTAAGTACCCTTTTAATGACGTGATGTGTTAATTACTGCCAGTCAACCTCTCTGGCATTGAAAATTAACTATTACAAGTGTGGAGTCTCAGTCCTTCAGGTTTTAATTGTTGTTTTAAATTTTTGTTTTACTTTTCCTTTCTGTCTTTTTTCTCTCCCTCTTAATCCAATTTTTCCTTCCCACTTTATTTCTCTTTCTGTACCTGATTTGACATTGAATTCATCCACTCTAATTTATACTTCCTTCTCAGTCCTTGCGTTGGAAATTTCACAATCCTTTAATCTGATTGGTTAAGGAGATACACAGTTCCTTGCCCTGTTCACTCAGGTCCCAGATGCCCTGTTTCCCTCGCTGCACCGTTACCAGCTCACACTTTCAGCAACTTGCCACGCAAAACATTTAAAAACCTAAATGTGCAAGGGCAAGTCTAACTAATGGCAGACACCCTGCCACAACAAATTATGGCCCTTTCCATTATGCTTGTTTAAGAGCCACGGAGAGGGTATAGAGGGATTTTGGCCTCCAGGTAACAGGGAGTTAGGCATGGAGCAACAAACAAGGAGAGTGGAAGAATTTATGTGAATCAAAACTCATTTGTTTGCTATTCCATGTATCTTTGTCTGATTAAAAACCACAATTTAATGCTATGTGGGGAATTCCATCCAAATCAAGAGACCTACTACAAAAATTAATAAGAAAAATGTGTATCAGTCCTAATATCAGTTTATGAGGTGCAGTGCAAGGCAATAAAAGTCACTAATGTCTTGGATGAATGCCAATATTCTGATATTACTGAGTTAGAGGCTTTTATGTTGAGTATGTTACAGTTATGATGGATGTCTATGTGCAGTAAAATAGGACAATCGTTAAATTTGTTCTGCAATGAGAGTTCCTGGAAAGAGAAGGTGCAAGACAACATTCTTAGTTCTATTTTTTATGATGGAAAAAGTAATGCAGGTAGGTTATTTTTTTCAAGTAGATTATACACTGAAACAGGTTTCCCGAAGCATGCAGTAGGTTATGGGAAATATTTGACTTGGCTGTTGGTACCACAGTACAATTTTTCCAATCTTTATGTGGTTGAAATAAACACCAGGATGAAGTTTGTCCTGTTGACCATAAGTCCAGCTGCTTCTTGTTATACTGCCCAATATTCAAAAAACAGTGATTCTGTTGGTGGGAAGAGGGAAATCACAAGGCAGTGTAAATGCTGGGAGATAGCTCGCAGATGCCAGGCTCCGAGAATCCATCTAAAATGATAAAAATGGCTCAAGTAAACGCCCTCTCAGAACTTGTCTTAAATATATTTCCTGGAAAACCAGTGCTGCAATACATTTTTAATCAGGAAACTATTCATGTTTTAACTCCTCTTTGACTGCTGTAACTGCTCTTAATTGAAGAGATAACCAGAAAATAACTGCTGGAAATATGTATCTAAAAAGAAAAGAGGCAGGTTATCATTTAAGGTGTAGACCTTTTGCCAGATCTGCTTTGATGAGGGCCTATATCCAAAACATATAAACCTGTCCTTTTACTTTTCAGCTGCTTGTAGACCTGATGTATAATTTCAGCTTTTTTTTAACACTTCTTAATTCAACCTCAGCTGTAAATGAGAGCAACTAAATGGTCAGTTCCAGGAGACCATTTAATTACCCTGGTTGTTTATAGCAATAGATCAATCTGTCTTTTAAGTTTCTGCTCTATTCCTCCAGTGTTGTAATATTTAGTTCCCATTAATATCCTAGCACTGGAGCACATTCCTATCAACTGTCACTCTTGTCAGGGTTGTGGGGAGGCAACAGCTGATAGCCATCCCAGGACTGAAGTTCCTCCTGTTTTTTTACTGGGTCTTCCTGCTGGCAGGATTTAGTGGATCCAGCTAGTTTACATTGTGGTTACCATCGGCTGCATTGACACCTGCATGTTGGGATCTGCAGGCATTAACACCCCTAAGGTCAATATAAAACCATGATGTGGAGATGCCGGTGATGGACTGGGGTTGACAAATGTAAGGAATCTTACAACACCAGGTTATAGTCCAACTGTTTTATTTGAAAATCACAAGCTTTCGGAGGCTTTCTCCTTCGTCAGGTGAGCGAGTCACCTGACGAAGGAGAAAGCCTCCGAAAGCTTGTGATTTTCAAATAAAACAGTTGGAATATAAAACCAGTTTGAGCGGTTCTAATAATACAAGTTCAACAACATCTGCTTTAACACCCAGTAAAGACTGTGTTGCCGTTTTAGGGAAGGGAGGCCCACATCAAATTCAAAACTGAATTTGCCTGAACAAACTAGGGAGAATTACAAGCCATCTCTTCAAATCTAGATTTACAAATAATTTTTCACAACCTCCAAAAGCTACTTCCTGAAGGTAGCTAAATGCTCACCTCCAATCTTATTTAAAACCTTATAAGAAAATATTCTGGTCACGGTGGAGTGAATGAGCAGATTGTTTGATGTTTAATAATTATATTTGGTTGTTAAATTTTCACCGGATTCCATGAACAAAACCCTCAGGAGGCGATTTTTATTTTCAGCATACATTGGGTGGATGGCAATTTTGGTCTTGTTACTGCCCCGTTCCTGATGAAAAATAGGACAGTAGACAGATGAAAATCACCTCTTCGAGATCCAAAAAGTTTCTCTCAGACCAGAAAATCCCCAGCTGTATTCTCAATCTGTACTGAGTTACTTGATTTCAGCCAGGACAGCAGTTAGAGCGCTATAGCTGTCCAACAAAAAAAATCACCCACGGATACAGTTTCTGATTGTTATCCAATGACTCCTGCTAGAAATGTAAGGAATCTTACAACACCAGGTTATAGTCCAACTGTTTTATTTTTAAATAAAACAGTTGGACTATAACCTGGTGTTGTAAGATTCCTTACATTTGTCAACCCCAGTCCATCACCGGCATCTCCACATCCTGCTAGAAAGTGTGTGTGTGTATTGGGGTGGGGGAGGGGGAGGTTGCTAGTTTACCTCTTAAGGAAATCACCAGTGGCAGGTGATAGATTAGCAGTTTGTTTATACTTGCAACAAATCTAGCCCATAATTTTCTATCATTTAAAGTTGTATTTACTTTCCAAGATTTCATAAGTTATCTAGCTTTATTCGGCTTGACAGTTCAGCGAGAATCCAATTCTGAACATTGGACTTGAAACTACTTTCCAGATCTCATTTAACTTAAATGAGGAAAATTTAAACCAAATTTCTGAATTGAACCGTAAACCTCATTGAAAATGAAGCAGCTCCATTCTTTAGAGATTGCCAGGCACGATACTACAAAGGCTATGCACTTTCCATTTCCTGTGCCTTGAAATCCCTGTATTTTGGGCTTTACAGAGGAGCCCTTCAATTAGGGTTGCCAAGCCTCCAGGATTGTCCTGGAGTCTCCAGGAATTAAAGATTAATCTTCTGGACACTGCTGTGAGCAACCCAGGAGAAAAATCACTGGGGCATTGAAAAAAATAGTTTTTTTTTCATTTTCAATGGACACTTTTGTTTATTAGTTATAAAAATATCGAAGGGAGGCCGTTTGACTAACAGTGAAGAATCATCCAATCGGCTAACAAAGAGTCTGTTCGCTTTCCACTTGGCGTGGGAAGGCGGTGTGCAGTGAGGATGGACGTTTTGGGCAACCAATGGCGGGAGCGTGGGGGCAAGACGGGTGGAGGCGGGAGGTCATGTGATGAAACCTCCAGGAATACGTCCAACAACAGTTGGCAACCTTGCCTTCAATACAAATATCTAAGAAAAAAATAGGTTAAAACAGTAATACATGAAGAAATTAATTGTCCACATTGACAGCACATGCATCTATTGTTTACCATTTATTTAAGCATTGTATAATCCCACCAAAAGTGCCTTAATTCTGAATTTTTCAGGTTTTATTTATCTGCAGTTGAGCATGTTTGCTGTTTCTAACTACAACACAGCTTACTTTTATATCGGATACACAAATAAAAGAGATAAATGAGGAAAGGTACCAATCATGTATTGAAAGATAAATGTTTTTTGACCCATGGCACAGATTTATTGGACATTCTCCTTTTGACAGGCAATCTACAAGATGGTGTCCTCCGTGATGAAGATGCCTGAAGATGAAGCAACACCGGAGAAAAGAACAGATAAAATCTTCAGACAGATGGACACAAATAATGATGGTAACTATCAAACTACTCCTCACCATTTTTCAGACAGATTTGTCAACCTTCACTCTTTGCCCTTTCTTCATTACCTTTTTCATCGGAAGCCCCACTGCAGGCCTGAAGGAACTTGTGTGACATTGTTCCATTTGTATGTCTTTGTGTCCCTGTGTCTGTAATAATTAAATAAAGGATGATGCTTTGTTCCATTATGAGGGTACATGTGCATGAAATCATAAAGCAAATGGACTAAAAGAAGTAAAATGCAAAGTCTGGCGAGAGAAGGACTAAAGACTAAAATTATTTCTCATTAAGAATTAATGAGAGAATGAAAGAGAAAGACAATTTTAACTCTTAGCATGATGTTAGCTCCAGGGATTTTCAGACTCCCAGCTTGACCATTTCTCTCTAAGTTTGCAACTCACTTAATACGAGCTGCAGCCCCTGTGTATGTTATTTTTACTGTGCTGGTTCGCACATTCACATCTAATTTCTGTGCATGCTATCTTAACAAAATTGTTAACCCTTCTAAGAGAACCTTATTAACTAATTCCTTCAAATTTCTTGCAAATGCACCAACCAGTGAGTTAAAAATAATGCCCAAAAAGAATTTCAAGTCCAGTGATATTGTAGAAAACACTAATATTACAGTAATAAATATATCTGTTTGATTATTAGCCCTAACAGTATAAAAATTATAAATAAGTTTTGAACGCTACCTTTCTTTGCCCTGTGCTCCTTTCTACTATGCACATTCTCTCTCTTTATATTTTAACTTTACATTTAGCTGATTTCTAACATTTAAAACTCTGCTGCCCAAGTTTTTGTAAGGTTGCGTCAGAGGAATGCACAAATCAATTCTGGGTGTGCTTTTATGCCTCAAACCAGAAAGGAATCCTGCAGAACCAGCTAAAAATAGCCATTTACACCATTTCTCTTATAGACTGATTACGATATTGTGCAGATTCAGTATCTTGCAGCATTATCT
Organism: Heptranchias perlo; assembly: GCF_035084215.1. NCBI lineage: Eukaryota > Metazoa > Chordata > Chondrichthyes > Hexanchiformes > Hexanchidae > Heptranchias > Heptranchias perlo. The sequence continues at coordinate 24,859,024 of NC_090350.1, forward strand.
GGCTTCTGTGAATAAATCTGTCATTAAATCTGACCAAGTAGTTTTAGCCTGGGTTCGTTGGTATGGCATTTTTCACCTTTCAAGAGAGTCAGGAGAACTTGATGGGAATCCCACATATCTCCAGCGTACCATGCACAACAATTAGGGGGGTTATTGTTGATGTCGGACACACTATTTCATACATGGCACATACAAGGGGGCAGCTTTCTGAAAATAAAAGACTCAATCTGCTTATGGAAACTGCTTTTTTGCTGTGAGCACAAGAAAAGAGTTGGCGGGGTGGGGGTGGGGTGGAGAGGAGGTGTAGTCCAAACTGTATCAACACGTCTACTTGAATCTATGTATATTATTTGCTTGAATTGCATTCCTTGGTAATTCACTCCACAAGTTTATTACCCTTTGTCAAAAAATTTCCTCCTGACATCCCTTCTTCCTCCTAAACTCCTAATTTTAACCGCCCATTTGTCTGTCAGTAGTTGGTACAACATGGCAGAGAAGATAACAAAACTGACCTTAAGCAGACTTGTTCTCCCCCTTCTTAGACTTAAGTAAGACATTTCATTTTCATGGATTGTCTATTATGAAAATTACCTGTTAATTTCAAAACAGAATGTTAGCTTGTTAATATACCCCTTTCCTGTTTACAAATATTTTCCAGGTAAATTGTCCCTTGAAGAATTCATTAAAGGTGCCAAGAGTGACCCATCCATTGTCCGATTACTACAGTGCGACCCGAGCAGTGCATCTCAGTTCTAATGGGACATGATAGTATCCGCGCTGATCGTCTGAAGTAAAGGAGCGAGCTTTCATTCCAGCTGGATTGCAAACCCTTTGTCTGACCTCCATCTCATCATGAATTGATCCTCCTGCCATAAGAGGATGATTGACTAACATGGATAGCATATTCTACCCAAGCTGTCTTCTGAGGAGCTTTTAGTCACTGCATTGTCACTTTTGTTTTGTGTTTTCTGTACAATGGACACTTCAAAAAGCAGGCATGCCAACACTTTCAGGGCGTTAGGGGGCAGTGCGTAATGTTCTCCACTATGGATCAGAATAATGCACGTGTCCAACATTGGCCCACAACCTGAACATAAAAAATGATATAACGAATGTAAAGATGCCACTCCCTAAAATGCCATATATGGGATCTTGTGAACATGCTTCAAGTACATGGTAGCTGCTCTAGTTTTTGCTCTTGTGTTGCAAACCTAAAACAAATACAATTCCCACAATGACCTTAATTGCTCTGTATGTGAAAAATCTTTTTTTTTCATGAACAGATTGATTCAGTGAGCCCCAGATCGCTGTGGGACATGAAGTTTAAGCTTAGAAAGCAGGAGACATACAGTATTACAAATGTGCTTGCGAAGTGAGGTGCAAGCGGGGGCAAAATGCTTGAGTGGCCCTCCCGTTCACAGTGGGACTGTTGACATGTATACAAAATGTACCCTGACTATAATTTTGATTTTATAAAATAAAGCCCATTCCAATTAAGCACCACTGTTTTATTAAATTACATACATTTATAAATTAAATAAGATTCATAAATCCAGCAGTTTCCCAAAGCATAGTTGGGGGGAGTGGGGGGGTTGGCTGAACAAGTGGCCTCTCATTAAATGCAAACTACAACTGGTTCTTGATTAGATTGTTGAAAATTGCTGTTTTCTCCTTCTGCTGACATCAAAATAAAAATGTGACTTATCTCCACAATTCCATTTCACCACAGGGTGGGAAGGGGAAAACAACTGAGGGGGGATGAGGAAGAGGATCAACTCACCTAATTTCAAATCCCCCCCCCCCAAATTTTTGTTCTAACAAATCATAGATGTCTGATAAGACTGGATTTGTACTTGTCTTTTATGGAATAAAGTACAGTAAAATAACATTATATAGGTCACCCAGACTAAGTGGTAAATGATCATTTGCACTGATGCATAAGCGACACCCCCAAGTGTAAAAGTCATAAGTACCTGCCTGGAAGGTTAACTTATGCATTGGATTTTCATGGTATACCTCACTTCTACCACACAATATGGCCAACACTCATAGATCAACACAATTCATGACTGTTAGAAATGCACAAGGGAACTGTGGAGAGGTGGGCTAGATGGACCGAAGGTATTCTCCTGCCTGAAACTGTTACTATCCTACTATGTTACAACAAAACTGGAAGAGCTATACACTTAACCCTCCCTATAAGTACACAAAATCTGTTATAGCAGGGGTGTGTTGCATGGCTTCAGAACTGGAGGAGGAGCCATTAGCAGTGCATGTTATATCATGGTATAGGGGATTGTTGTCTTGAAAGGTAAATGTATTTTTTAAAAAAATATGTGTTGATGTAATTCATCTTCAGATACTATTCTAAATTAAAATGTCATTGTTTTAAAGCAGGAATTGAAATGCCATTTTTTTCCCATTGGAAGCCAGTCTGACTGCCTACTCATTAAAACTGGTGTCTTAACCAAGTTTAGCTGATCTGAATTTGACAAAGTTAATGAGATTTCTGTCCTGTGTTTTACTTTCATGGATCCAATATTACTTAGCGCATGATGGAAAGGGGCAGATTTTGGTGCTCTTGGTTGGACTAATCTCCATTTGATTTAAAAAGACTTGTTTTAGCATATTTTGAATCAAATGGTGATCAGAATAGATGTTTGTGATCGAGCTAACTATTTCAGCAAGGTGCAAAAGAAGCAATCAATTGGGCTTCTAACAATAAACACTTAGGGCCATGTTTCCCTCTGCATAAAGCATGAGAATTAATCATTGTTCATTGAGATTTACTACCTGCTAATGAAATTGTGGAAATGTGTGTTTTAGAGATATAGTGGGGTAAATTTTAACCAGGAGTCGGGAAGAGGGCTGGGGTTGGAGGGGAGGAAATTCCTGACGGGAAGCCCAGAGGTACGGTTTCCCGGACGTCCTTACAATTTTGACATAAGGACGTTTTTTAACTTTTATTTTTGTCGGTTTCCCACCAGACAAGCCAGCCAGATTGACAGGCTGGCTGTCAGACGGACAGGAAAAGAGTCAGGGAACGGATGCCAGCAGGTAAGTCTTAGATGGGAGGGGATCAGTGGGGGTCAGTCAGGGGTGGCAGCCGGAGATCGTAGGGGTGGTCGCAGATTGTGGGGGAGGGGTTGGAGATTGTGGAGTGGGGGGGTGCGGTTGAACGTGTGTGTGGGATCGCGGCAGGTAGGCTTGTTGGGCCTGGGGGAAGCAATCCCGCTCCTCCTTGCCCACAAGCAATGCAACAAAGGCACTTACCCACTGAGCCGGGCTTTCTCGCCTCCTTTTACGTGGTGCGAGACAGAAGGCCTGGGAATCCCGGCCCCTAGGGGTTAAAAATAAAAAAAGCTATCAAAATGGAAGCCCGCAGCCTCCTTAAAAGCTTTCACGGACCAACCCGCCTCCAGAGAGCGGATTGGTTGCCCACCCCTTGATCCGCCTCCATTAAAACCGGAAGTGGGCAGGTTGGGGGCGAGTTGGGTTTCAGCTTTTTACCTTCCCACCTGTCCCCAACCCACCCGTTCTTGGGGTTAAAATTTACCCCATGGTTCCTGAGAATGCAATTTTATCATTGGTAGTGGGGAAAAAATAGGCAGTCACAACGCACCTCCAATAATAATCCATTAGGACTTCTCGAGTAGTAAACGTGCCATTTAACCAGTGTAAATGTCAAAGTACATTCACCCAGCTCTCGAGTAACAAATGGATTGATGCTTATTTTAAGAGTTCTGTTTTACAGATGAGGTCCTGGTCACTAATGTATTGGACCAATATCAGCAAAATTTTGATGGGTGGGGGGGTCAGCGCAAAGGAGGCATTAAGTATAGTCGGAAGTCACAGGTAAAATCAACACAGTTTCAACAATTTGAAGAGCCTGTTGCGAGGTCCAGCAGAAGTTATAGGACTTCAAAAAAAGCACACAAAGGTAAGGCATGAAAATTACTGCAAAATAGTTGCACAGACGTCTATGGACATAAAGGAAAGTAGGAGTTGTTAAAAAACTATATAGAAAAACATTGCATTTACACTAGAGAAATGTTAGCAAGGATGTTCCATAGGACAAATTACCCTGTCTCACCCCACACTGCTTTTATGTTTAAAAGCAAAACTGGCACACTCCCAGAAGTTGCAGCATGCAACAAAGGTGGTGGTGCCATAGACCTGGAACAGCTCAGTCCTTAAGAGGAAAGCATTTGGAGGGTGTGGGACCTATGGAGAAGGGAGGACAGTGCAGAACTCATGGTATGTATCATATTATGGAGACATTCTATGTTTTGCATGATAGATTACATCAAACTGTCCACACACTGAGACTGTGCCCAAAAGCATATTGGTGCTTACAAAGGTAGCACAGTACCCAAATGGATAAATGTGCTTATTTGCTCACACTGTACCATTTGCCTCTTTATGGGAAAGGGAAACCCAGTTGCCCTTGAGCTACAGCTAAGGAGTAGTACAGTAGCACCAGCCTTCACCACCGCCCGTACATGAATCAGTCACCGGTACAGATATACACATTGCTGAAGATATTGATACTGATGTTGTAGAGGAAGCACAGGATGAGTCACTGGGCACTGGCATTGATGGGGTACCTGTCATGGGGGTTAATGAGGGGGCCAGGTGATATAGAGCAGGGATATAAATTGCTGTATCCATTCCTTAGTTACATGTGGATGCAAAGCTTAGTAGGCCTGCTTTTACATAGCAGCTAGTACAGCACTAGGCCCATATTGAGTCACTTGTCTCCTTGTATATGAGAATGGCAGATGGTCTGGTTCGTGTGGTGAACTCTAAATGCTGGCATGGAAGAATGGTATGCCATTGAGCTCCTGGCAATACCAGTGGCATCTGCAAAAATGATATCAGTTACTCAGGCCATTGCCACAGTAGAAGCATCTCATGAATGTTTCCACTGCTGCTATAAATACTGTGGGACCCAAATCCTAAGGAGTGATTTGTATCTGGCCACATTTCACCAAGTGTTTGCTCATTCCAGCTTTGGAAAAATTGAACAAGTACATGTGCAAAAGATGTGAATTTAGGGTTGAGATCACAAGGGGGTACTATTGTTGCACCTTTGTACCACACTATTGTACATGCAGATATAGGGCAGTATGAGTCAGCTCTCTCAAAATTTACACTCAGGAGCAACCAACACCACTGAACCCAAGAAGGAATTTAGAGCAAACCCAAATTTGTAAGAGGCCCTTATTATCCTGATTAATATTTTTGTAGCTTGTGGCTCTGGCTGAAGGAGTATGGTATTATACAATATACAGGTTTGAATCATGGTTAAAATAATTGGACTCGATGTAATGCATGACGAATTTGCCCAAATGACAAGTTATTTCTGTATGTGGTAGATAAAGTCCCATAAGGAACATCTTCATAGTGATAGAGGATTGGGATCAGTCAGCATTATCCTTCAAAGTGTATCTTTTGTTATGTTCTTTCATATTCTTTTCACGCAAGAACAATGAAGAGATTTATGTTAGCTGGTATTTTCTTGCTCATATCCATCTATATTCTAAAGAACAAGTGCTGATTAAATGGCTGAAGAATAAAAAGTTCAGAAAGGGATGTAGCTCAGTTTGCATGTACATCGAATGGCTCAGGAATTTTATTTGTAACCTCAAATTTGACTGCATAATTGTCACTAGGTTTTAGGGTAAATTGGGTGCTAGGATTTGTGGCTTGATTTATATCACATAGACTGTCTCTGATGTAAAAGGATTTAATGAAAGGTTACTTTTGACGTCTAAAATTGTATCATACATATGGATACCGAAATGCAACACTATTTCAAATGATCCTCCACCACAGTGATAAATAAACAACGGAATGCAGGATTGTATTCCTCACTCTGCAGTCTACTACGGTTAATACATATGTTTTCTGCTTTCTCTCCTGCTTTTCAGTCTTTTTTCTGCCTATGTACCTGGCTTTCTGTCTGTCTTTATTTATCTCTGTTTCTAAGTCCCATTCCTCTCACTATAACTTAATGCGCAACTAAAGCATTTCCTATTATTTTCACACTCACACTTGAGCTCCTGGATAAAGTGACAGCATCACCACTGAATTCACCTACTTTTTCATCACTATTAACAGACAAGGATTATTGCCTCTACAATTTACAGAATTTACATAATGATACATAATTTTTCCCACTTTTAAAAAAAATCCAACTGCATTAATGTGAGCAATAGTTCTTGTTCTGAGTATAATTAATAACTCATTTCACCCTCTAATTATTGTATCACACTGATAAGTGTTCCTCCATTTTTTTGTATTTCATTATTCACATCTTTGGAATACCCTTTAGTTGGGTCCCATAGATGCATTTTTTTTTTGCTTGTAAAATGATCACCAAGGCTTTTCTTTCCAGCATTTTCACTTGGCGTTTCTCTAGGGACACCACCAGGTACAGATATCTCAGGGCTACCCACAAGCAACAGCCCGTCATTCTGATAGTATGTTCCACCATTCAGGGTTGCTGAAGCAGCAGGACACTGGTTAGTTTCAAAAAGTTAATTAAATAGTCAAAAAGAAGCAGATAATGTTGAGGATATTTTTCTTGTGGACAGTGTTTCTTTACCTATTGAAATTGTATTACTTGTGATATTTGTTTTGAGATTTTCATCTCTTATTATGAAGGAGATGATCCTTTGTGTGAACAGATAAAATCGCTCAATTGAAAACGCCACAAAATAATATTGCATGGATTTTCTCTCTCCTCATGAAGGAGACATCTATTCCACGGGGAAACGCACCATATTAAAAGTATTGTTATTAATAACATGGAGTTCAAACTCAAAGTGAAAATAATCAGAAAAACGCCAAAAGTAAATACAGACAAATATAGTCCATGAAATTGCCTTTGCTTTGTAGGCCAGAAGAAGAAAAGCAAATATAGGGAAGGATTGCAAGGCTTTTTTCTCCCATCTTAGTTTGGACTGTGTGAAATCTTCACTGGAGCTGAACAAAACAGGTATGAAACACAAGAGAATTCTGCTAAGATTTAATAACTAAAAACGAGAGCTGTATTCTAAAGTACAGTTGTCGCTGGGAAAAATTACAATGTGGCGGTTGGGTGGGGGGGGAAAGAAATAGCACACAGATTCTACAATAAAGGTTTATGTTTTTTTTAAAAGCTTGTGTTGTGAATATTTGGAGGGAAGTTACTGTACAGGAGCTTTGTGTACACCAACCAGTCAATATAATGCACAAGCTTTGTGTTTGTGGTCCTGTTGGTGTTATTTCCTGAGGTTATAGGCGATGTGATTTTTATGTGTAATTTAACCACCGGGAAAGATGGTTCCATTAAAATGTCACAGGCAGGGCGTGCATATTATAACTGTGTATTGTTGTTATCTTTCAAACAATTTAAACCAAAGAGGCATGAAAATAAATCAGTTTAATGAGCACATTCTGTTGTTTCAGAAATTTGAGCATTGGTGTAAAGTGACGAGATGTGGAACTGGCCTGATTTCTGCCCATAACATTCTGATATTTAAAGGGGCATTCTCTCTGCACTGGGTGAGGTTGTTTGCAGAAACAGCAGCTTGCTACTCCTATCCAGCAGTTGTGTTAGTCGTGTTGGAAACTGCAGCCGACACACCTGGTGTGCTGAATGCCTGAAAATGCAGTGATCCACAGCCAATATGTGGTAGCCAATATTAGGGCAAATTGCCACTTTTGGCTTTGGGTGTGTAAGGAATAAGTCCTTTTGCTTTTCATTTTGTGTTTTTAAGAGTAACCTATCCTCACAAAAAGCAGCACAATTCTGCATTAGCTTTTATTCATTCTAGCTTGTACTGGCCTTTAAATTCCATAGTAATTCAGTACATTTTTTGATAAGCTTGTAGTGAAGGCACCAATGTTGATCCTTTAGTGCAAATCTTCACTCCTCAGTTGCACAGACTGAACTAACCGCCACGATCGACAGTTACAAAGCCAGACCCAAAAACGGAATAAACAATCCCACAAAATTAACTGCATATATTAATGAAAAAGGGAAAAAATACCCTAGAGTGATTTCAAGGCAGTCATCTGATTTTAGGGTTGAGATGACAATTATATATGGCTCAAGCTTCATTCTCACAGATTGTGACATCATCTGAACTACTCAGCAATTTTGCTGCCTTGTTAATCACTCCAGGTAGCCATTCTTCATCTTCATGGGGGAGAAATTAAAACTCTAAAAATAAACTCTGCAAAGTAGCATTACTATATTCCCAGCTAGAGTATTTCTGATTGGAAAAAGAGTCCACAATCTTCTCTCTAAAGGAACAAGGCCAATCTATCTGTTGCCTGATTCTTAGTTTGATTGTACTCAAGATGACAACATGCAAGTCTATTTTGAGATAAAACTGGTGCCTAGTGTGCTGGTGAGTTGCCCAGTTTTGCAATTTCCCTTTATACCTCCCTCCCCTACTGAGGGCTGCAACATTTGCGTATTTTCCCCTAATGACTGCACTGCTTTTCTTTCATTCCTCTTTCCTGTTTTCTTTCTGCTGTTGTGTGATCATGCAGGCTTATGTTTCCACTCTTTCTCCTGCCTCTTTTTTTTAAAGAGGATAAGTAGTGATTCATAAAAACTGACCCACAGAAAGCTGTTGGACTTGCTTGCTGACGTGTATTCTATTTCTACGACACTTGTTTTTTATAATTAAAGAAAAATCTAAATTGAACATTTTGGACTTTAATGTGTACTCTCTTCTGCATGGTTCACCTAAACTATGAAGCTAGTGGATTCCTTTGCAGCCATTTATAAACCATTGCTTGCCAGACTGTACATAAACACTTGCCAAATATTACAGTGTCAGTTTACATGATATTTTCTTAATTATGCATTTTATGCTGCTGCATCTCAATTCTTGGAAAATAATACTTTATTTTTTTAATGACTTTGCCTTCTGCAAGAATTGTCCCCCAAACTCAGTAACACTGCTGATCCAATCAATTGTTCTCACTTTCTCCAATCAGGTCTCTTCTCTATTTTTCTTTCCCCACCATGACTTGATCCAATCTCCTCCTCGCTTCCCCTAGCTCTATCTATCCTCCACAACCCATTCTCCTCTTCCCTTCTTCTCCCATCACAACACTGCCCAATCTCCTTTCTTCTTACTCATTTCATCACAAGCCTTCCCAGTTCCCTCCCTCTTCCTTCTTTTTTTGGCCAGTCATCAACTATACCCTTATTATGGTTTCAAATCACTGATGTATGAAGGGTTTGGTCGGGTGAAAGTTGGTGGAATGGCCAGAAAACATTTGCATATTGGCACCATTTCAAAACCCTCAGCAAAAGGACTGATATCCTGATAACTGATAGCAAGCTTTGGATGAATCACTACTTCCTTCTGCTGAGCCGTGGGAAGATCAAAGCCATCATTTCCGGCACCCACCATAAACACTGCTCCATTGCCACTCCCCAGACACTCACTCTAGCTGAATAAAACTATGCGCAACCTTTGTGTTGTATTCAACCCCAAGCTAGCTTCAAACCCCAAATTGTTCCCATCACCGTCCACTCACTTCCAAAACGTCACCTGTCTTCACCCCTACCTCAGCCCCTCCACCATTGTTGAAATCCTTATTCATGCTTTTGTCTCTTTCACACTCCAGTGTTCTCCTTTCAAGTCTTTCTTTATCCAACCTTCATAAACTTTAACTTGTCCAAAATGCAGCTGTCTGTATTTTCTACTGCACTAAGTTCTGCTCACCTATTGACCCCTCACTGACGTATACTAGCTCTCTGGTCCCCCAACGCATCCAATTTAAAATCTTCTCTTCAAATCCCTCCAGACTGACACCTTCCAGCTCTGCAAACACCTCCCAGCACACAGCCCCCTCCTACACCCTTTGGTCTTGAGCTCTGGCCTCCAATGCATTCCCTCTCCCTTTGCCCCTCCTCAGTGGGACAGCTTTCAGTCGCCTCAGTCCTACTCTATGGAACTTCCCCCTTAAACCTCTTTCCACACGTAAAAAAATTCCCAAAACCCACCTTTTCAGCCTAACCTTCACTCACTGTTCCTACCCTCTTTCCCAGGGCTCTTGGGATGTCTTGTATGTTAACGCACTATATAAATGCACATTGTTGTTTAAGCATATATGGAGATACAGTATGTTTAGTAGCAACTTGTCTACCTTATATGAAAGGTGCATGCCACTACTTTTGTTATGAAATCTGAGCAGTAGATTGGATAACAACCCTTTTATAATGAACAATGTGTTTATTGATGGTTGTGGTGCAGTTACACCCTTTGAATTTTCCAGGCTCTCTCTATATGTAGATTCCTACCCAATGCCAAAGTTCAACACCATAAAGTACAATTCAAAAAATGGCAAACCTCTACAGAGCATTTAATAAATCACAATAGTGTCTATATAGATTAAATCATTGTCTTTTAAAAATAAATTCTACGGTAATGCTGCTATGGTCGTCAAAGGGTTAAGCAGTGGGTATACTTACTATGTGGCAGAATCACTTTCTGCTCATGGCAACGTTTTCTTTTGGAGAAATATTTTAGGTAGGTATTTCTATTTGGTTTCCGCAGCTTCTTATACTTGGTGCTCTGTACCTGGATTTTGACCTTTGAACAGAATTATGCTGGCACAAGTGTGAGTGAGGAAGATGAGAACATGTCGCGGGAATTTACAATGGCCCGGAAATTGCGCTGAGCAGCGAACGAGCGTCGCCCGCCGCCCGTTAGTTATAAACTCACCCACAAACTATTCACGGGCAACTTGCTTCAGTGGGGAGCTGAAAAAAGTGCAGCGTTCTTTCCAGGGCTTCAGTGAGCTGTGATAGCAGGGAAAGGATCTCTCTCTCCCCTCAACCTATCAGATTGAAGCATCCTTGACAAGCCAGAGACAGAACCAGGAAGTGTAAAATCAATTAGAGAAATCAAAATAAAGAGGATAAGAAATATCAAATTAAAAGACAGAGATCAAAGAGATAGAAAGAGAAAGTATAAAGAAAAGAATTTTTAATTATTTATTTTTTAGAAATGTCCAACAACAATTAAAATCAGAAGTAATGAGATGCCACATTTTTTAAAGTTAATTTTCAGTGCTAGACAGTTGTCATTGAGACTAACAAAACCGTTAAAATTAGTTTAGACCTAAAAAACCCAGCGTATCTTTTTTATGGAGAGATTAGTTTGTTTCTAGCTGGGCAGGAGAGCAAGTTTGCGCTGGTCCGTTCATTCAGCCGACAAGCTGTCCTTCCCGCACAGCTTTCGAACGAGCAGGGCAAATGGTAGAGCAATTTCCGGATTTCCACGTTTGACTGCGCATGTGTGCTCGCTGAAACTTGCTCTTCCGTTTGCCCTGAAATAACGGTGAGCCCTGTTGGCATTGCCATTATTTAATGAGCAATTTCCAGGCCATTATGTGTTTAATTAGGAAGAGACAGTTGCATTAAATCATTCTTTCCTATTTGTATTGGATGTTCTAAATTCTGTAAACATTTCAGAAACGCCTGAAGTGTTCCTGTTTTTGGCTGGATTGCAATGTACATCTTGTGAGGAATATTAATGGGGAAAAATTTCAGAAATTTGTGAAATGTTTTAGTTTGTCTTATAAATATGTAGTTTGGAGTCATAACATATGAGGGAGTTGAGATGATCTCAAAAGCCATGAGAACATAGCACAAAATAAAAGCAAACATGTAGGAAATACATAACAGGCGCACCAGCATTTCAATAAAGAAAAGATAGATTTGCATTCCATTCCCATTCCAAGAGACCCTTCATCAGAACTGAAAAAGGCAGTTTCTCTTGTTTCTTTTTCAGTTCTGACAAAAAAAAGCCTGTACCCGAAATATTAATCTGTCCTTTGTCTTTTCAGATGCTGACAGAACTGCTGTGTACTTGCAGCATTTTCTGCTTTCGTTCCAGATTTCCAGCATTTCCTGCGTGAGCTGTATTATCAATGTCATCTCAGCCCCAATAAGTGTCATTGCCTTGTCACATGCTCTCGGCTGTGTTCACCTGTGAGTATACAAATGTAAGGGTTTCTTACTGTTTTTAGCATTTTCATGACAGAAAAGAAAGCTGTTACCATTTGGATTTGCAAACAATATACTGTGAAAGTATTCCACTTCAAATAGATGGGAAGCTGCAGTATTTGATTTGACCTGCTGTGATAACAAGGTTTATTTTACCGCATGCGGCAAGAGAATTACAAACCTTGCACACATTGATATAAAATTTCCCTAGCTAGTTCGAATATTCTAAATATACCAGCAGAAGGTACCAGAATATTAGGCACATTTATTAGCAAAGGCATCTTTATCACAAAGGAGTTTGTACTCATAGAGGCTCCGGGATATAAATATCCTGCTTTTGTTTCCTTCTTTGTAACTGGTATTATCTATACTTTTAATAATATTAAAAAATGTGTTTTTTTTCCTGAGTGTCACTTTCTAGCAAGCTCAATGTTCTGTGTATTTTTTTTTAAGTGAATGTCACTTTTGAGTCAGCTGATTGGCCATGAGTGTTGCTTTCCAGCAAGTTTATTGGTTGACTGGGAGTGGGAACCAATCAACCAATGAGGGAACAACTGTGCAATCATGGAAGACATCACAAAATAGCTTCAAGGGGGTGGTTTCCCCCCAGTTCCATGCTTACCAGCCTTCTCAAGTCTACTGAATGTCAGAAGCAACTACCGATTACTGAAATAACCAAAATATATAGTCCACATTAGTAATAACCGGTCTGTTTGTAGCAGACCACTTGAAATATTTCATTCTTGCTCAAAACAAAAGAGAAAATTTTATAAATATAAGTTTTTTTTAAAAAATCTCATATCCATTTATATTTTTAGCGCAAAGTTTTTTTTAACTTATTTATCTTTTTACCATCATTTCTGCGCTCTCGTACACTGATGCTCATGTTGCTTCAAACCAATATTTTTCTCATTTTCCTCAATGAGCAATGCCACCGGAGATCAACTAGTTTTACTCATAAGTATTCCCACTGTTTCTATGTTAGAAATGTTTTCTTACATTACATTACAATAAAAAGCAAAATCCAAAAGTAAAAAATCATAAAGTAATATAGAATGAAATTATTTTTTTTTTAGTTGAGAATCAGTCAGATTTACTATTTCTGATTGTTGTACAGATCCCAGAAGGAAAGACAGCAAGGTAGATTTTGACTTTATGCGATAGTTTAAGATGGGTGATAGCAAATGGGCAACCTGTTTTACATCTCAGGGTGTGATTTCAATGGGAATAAAAATCAGGAGAGATGTAAAACGGGCTGCCGATTTGCTATCACCCGTTTTACACTATCGCACAAAGTCAAAATTTACCCCAGCATCTGTAAATTTAGAGTGAGGACAAATTTAAGGTGGGCTTCAGCAGTGATGCCCCCCTCACCAGGACAAATAACCTGGCAACATTAACTGTCTAAAGTCAGACATGGAAATGTCTCCCTGAGCAAGGTACAGAAGGGCTACCCATATTACATGGAATTGTACTCCAGCATAAGCCAATGCCTTAAGGAAAACAAAGGCAAAACAAGAACACTGGAGAGAAAATTAGAAACGGCAAAAGCTTTTGAAAGAAAACATTCAAGTTAAATGGGATGAGGGACAGGAGAAAGCTACAGGGCAATGATAATTAAAATGAGACGGTCTCACAGAATAATGGAAAATGACAAGAGAAACAAATCACAAGTCAAAGAGCTTGAGAGAAAGTTGAAAAGATCATAAAAGTCATGGACCATAAAGAGGAAAATGAGAGAGACACTGGTAGGGAAATCAAGATTAAATAATCTTAGACAGTAAGGAGGGAAATGAAGAACAGAATGAGAATCCATACCAATTAATCACAACAGACATAACCTTGGACTGATAAGTGGCAAGCAACATTCGCAGCGCACAGGTGTCAGGCAATGACCATCTCCAAAAAAAGAGAGCATAACCACTTCCCCTTGACATACAATGGCATTACCATTGCCGAGTCCCCCAGCGTCAACATCCTGGGGGTCATCATTAACTAGAAACTGAACTGGACCACTACATAAGTGACATGGCTACTAGAGCAGGTCAGAGGCTGGGTATTCTGTGGCGAGTGGCTCACCTCCTGACTCCCCAAAGTCTCTCTACTACCTAAAAGGCACAAGTCAGGAGTGCGATGAAATACTCTCCACTTGCCTGGATAGGTGCAGCTCCAACAACATTCAAGAAGCTCGACAGAACAAAGCAGTCGGCTTGATTGGCACCCCATCCATTGACTTAAACATCCACACCCTCCGCCATCGGTGTACCATGGCTGAGGATGAACTGCAGCAACTCGCCAAGGCTTCTTCGGCAGCACCTCCCAAACCCACGACCTCTACCACCTAGAAGGACAGGGGCAGCAGGTACATGGGAACACCATCACCCTCAAGTTCCCCTCCAAGTCACACACCATCCTTACTTGGGCATACATTGCCGTTTCATCTTTGTCACTGGGTGAAAATCCTTAAACTCCCTACCTAAGAGCATTGTGGGAGCACCTTCACCACATGGACTGCAGCGGTTCAAGGAGAAGCATCACCAGCACTTTCTCAAGGGCAATTAGGGATGGGCAATAAATGCTGGCCTTGCCAGGGATGCCCACATCCTGAGAATGAATTTTTAAAAAGTGCAACAAAGTGAAATGCTAGAGCCACACCTACAGGTACAAGAGAGAAAAACCAGGGACAATGAAGAGACAAATAATGATGGGGCTAAATTCTAATGTAGCCCACCAAAGAATTAAAAGCTCAGCAGACAATAACAGAAAGACAAAATAACAGTAAAGTGATAGTCTTTGGGGGAGAACTACAAGCATCAAATGACTCAATTACAGTCATTTCACTGTACATCATGACATTAAAGCACTGCAGTATATGATTTCCCCTGAGTGCTGTGGTAGTAGTTTGTATGTTCTACGTTCAATGGAAATGATTCAAGGACAATGATTTCACTGTAGGTTACAAAACAGATGTCAGTACTCAGTTTTTTTTTAAAACTGCACTCCAGTACAGTACATGATTTTCTCTCGAGCTATCTTTGTGTCTTGTGGTCCAGGTGGGATGCCTTGATTAGCTTGCACAGATTTCACTGTACATTGAACAGACCATGGTTTTTGTAATGCAAGGATAATATTCCCTAGGTGCCCTGGTGTTATTTTTGTCTGTCTTTGAGGGTTCACATTCAACATTTTCACTGTAGGATGTTGAACAGACTATGTCATTGCATGATTTTCCTTCGGGCATTGTGGTATTTCGGTGTGTTTCCTTTTGGAGAAATAGCTCTGTTATAGTGAATTGGCTGTTGCTTGTTAAATAGATAATGTGTTGCATTATTCCCCTGTGTACAATGGGGTTATTCTAGGGGTGTTTTCTTGCAGAAATAGCTCAAGTACAAAATTGTTTATTTTCAAAATTTACTTTGATAGGGTAAATAAGGAGAAACCGTTTTCTCTGGCAGGAGGGTTGATAACCAGAAGACACAGATACAAGATGATTGCCAAAAGAACCAGAGGGGAGATGAGGAGAATTTTTTTTACACAGCACAGTGCACTGCGTGAAAGGGTGGTGGAAGCAGATTCAATAGTAACTTTCAAAATTGGATATATACTTGAAAAGGAAAAATTTGTAGGGCTATGGGGAAAGAGCAGGGGAGTGGGGCTAATTGGATTGCTCTTTCAAAGAGCCAGCACAAGCACAATGGGCCAAATGGCCTCCTTCTGTGCTGTATGATTCCATGATACACTTTCTTCAAATTGTTTCAAGTGGATTTTGTCCTCATCAAAATATAGGATACTGGTGCTGAGGAATAGAACATTTTTGCACCCAGTGTTACGAGCAAACACTATCAGGTTGGTATGGATAGCATACATTAAGTGCAGTGTGAAGTTCCCTTTATGGTGCCTTAGCATGTGCTTTAATCCCAAATGCAGGAGCAACCCTTCCTGCATCAATGTGAAATTTCCATTTCCCACACCCTTATGGTTTCTTGGAGTGAGATTCCCAATTAGTAACAAATTGTACCAAGTTCCATGCATTTTGGTGCCTGTGAGCCCATGCCCACTAGAAACTAGAAAGAGAGGAGGCTCCCATCCCGTCAGTCTGGGTGTTGGATTTTGAAGCCAGGTCCTACAGGTAAAAAGAAAATGTGCTACCCAGTCATCCCTTTGTACAAGTTTTACACAGAATGCTGTCAAATGATGCTCATTGTTTTCTTCCACATTTTTGAAGTTTTTCTTGCTCCTATTTTGTTTCTATTGCACCGCATGCCATTCACCATCCAAGAGATTAAGTAAGTTTTGCTGAAGGCACTCCTTAGCCTCAGCTGCTAAAAGGCATGTTTGAATATCGTACATTGACATAACCTCTAACATTTTTCCTTCTTCCTGGGGAGCTACCTCACCTTGACCATCCACCTCCTAAAATGCTCTGCGCTTCGTTGCATGGCAAATGTTGGAAGGAGTCTGTTAGTCACTGTATTTGCCTAGTTGTTTATTTATATATAAAATATAAATTTTGCAAGCCTCTTAGCATTTTTAACCCAAATCCACCCCTTCGAATATTTTGAATTGAAGCAAAAGCCTAAATGACAAAGCGATATTTTTAAAAAGACATGCTTGTCCTGACTCCTTTACCCTTCTCCCTCAAAAAGAAGATTGGATGCATCAATGAGCAGCTGGACAATATGATAAGTATCTCCACAAAGTATGTTGATTACATAACTCGGTGACAAGTGGATTACGGTTTGATTTATCAATGGAGTAGTTAGTATGTCAGTACCAGCCTTGGTGTATTCAAACAGAGGCCTTTCACATTTTATCCAATGATGTACAAAGCCTGCAATATTGAAGAAATGCTCAGTAAACTGACATCGACCCCATCCAACAAAATAAAAGCCGAAAGCTGATTGTGTTGGAGCTTTATAACATTGTGGCATGTTTTCATTTGCAGTGTGTTTTATTTTCAATCCCTGCCTTTACATCTTTTAAAATCTTAAGGATCATTTTTTTCCCCGTTTTTCTCCCCTGGTGCCCCTCTGCCCTGTCACTGTACAGGAGCCGCACAAGTGCACTGCTCCAATCCAGGCACAGGGGATCCAGTACTGTCAAAAAGCCATTAATGAAGCCATGGGGTATGCCTGGCGCAGGCCTTTTCTCCAAAATTGGGACTGTCAGCAGCCAGAAGGTCCCAATATTCTTTAAGCATCCGGGGATGGGGTGGGGGTTGTGGGCAGATAGAAATGACTACATACCAGTTGTTAATTGTATCCATATGATTTATACCGATTAATGTTAATTGTATTCAGGTGGTGCATATCAATTGGGGACTCTCTTGTATCCATTTATATGAGAGCTTATTTAGGGTGTGGTGTGGTTGTAATGTGAATAAAGGCTTGGAAGCAAGTGAAGATCAGGCTCCAGTATTCCATCCTTCACCATCTAGCTATCCAATTTATTACATGAGTCTGGAGAATCTGCTGGAGCCACGCAGACCCTCCAGGGAGGTCCAGGGGGCATGGTACTGTGCCACTTTCCACTGGATAGCCCTGACCAATGAATATTGCAACAGAAAAATTAGGTATGAATTCGGAGGACCCCTTCCCGCCTCAGTGCGATGGGCCCACACCTGTTGTAGGCACAAACCAAGACCCTCCCCACCTCATTAACCATACCATAAACCTTAGGGCAATGTTAAAGGGGCAGAGACCTGGTAAATGGTTCTCTGCCACGTTTTGCTGACCTTTTCTGCCCAGGGAAATGTACCTTCCTGGTCCCAGAGTCATGAAAATCAGCCTTTTAATCTTTTTGCAAACTTTTTTTTAATGATGTTCCTCCACACTTGCTGCATGGCCAAAGTTGAGCTTCAATGTTGGGACTGAAGTAACAAAACCAAATATATCGAGTTTTCCGCTGGTTTCATCCCTGGGTCAGAAAAGCAAAAAAATGCAAAACCAAAAACAGCACAGATGATAATATACAAATAGCAGGATTCAAATTGGCTGGGGGTTAGATCATTGAATTTCTAGAGACATTTAAGATTGTACTGTTCCTTAAAACGAGTGGTAGGAGTGAAATTCCGTGTTTGATTTTTACTGAATCAGTCCTTTTTTTTGTTTGTGGAAAAATGGTTAAAGGTCCTGTAGCTTCACTGTAGATTAGTGAATGGAGTACAAAACTTTGGTGTGTAATTTCCCTTGGGTACCATAGTATTATTTCTGTGTTTTCTCAGTTGAAGAAATAGTTCAATTACCAAGATTCCTCTACAGGTTGTTGAACAAACATGGACCTCAGTGTGATTTCCCCTGGGCACTGTGATCAAATGACAAATGCACTTTGATTGGTAATAGTGCACAGCTGGAAAACTGCTGACACAAAATAAGTTGTCTGAGCCCTTGGGAATATCCCAACTACTTAAATTAACCATGCAACCTCTGCTGGGATTGTCAAATAATTACACTTGTGTACTCAAAACCTGGATCATAAATCACACTGGTATATTATTCAACACTGGTTGTACATTTGCCATTTCTATAAAAATTTAAAGCTCCATCAGTGTACAAGACACATACTTGTACTGCATTAAGAGAACATAAAAACATTTTTGATGGTGTGATTTATACACTAGGGGATTGATTTTCACTTTTGGATGACTGACTGTCAGAGCAAGCTAGCCACCCACCTGTTCCGGCAGCTAGGAGGCCTTCGCGATTTTGAGGCCTAGGCCTCATTTAAATTTGGCAGGTGAGTGGCAGGGCACCAAACAGGTGTCACGATGCAGCTCACCAGATTGAGGCCTCAAAATCAGGCTGGGGTGGCCTACAGCAAGGTAAGTTGCAGGGTGGGGAGGGGGTCATGATCGCCTCGGGTGGGGGTCCTGGGGGGGCAGCAGCCCAGATTATTTTTGTGGGCACCAGAGGAGCACCCGGGGCCCACAAAAATACTTCGACACTTACGTTTGGCGGGCCTCTTTGGTTCCATCACCCGTGGAACTGCACGGCACAGTTTTGACCAAGAACGGCAATCATAAGATCATAAGAGATAGGAGCGGGCCATTTGACCCTTCGAGCCTGCTCCGCCATTCAATGAGATCATGGCTGATCTGATTTGGCCTCAACTCCACTTTCCAGCCTGTTCCCCATATCCTTTGACTCCCTTGCTGATCAAAAATTTGTCTTACTCAGCCTTGAACATATTCAATGACTCAGCATCCACTGCTCTTTGGGGCAAAGAATTCCAAAGGTCCGCAACCCTCTGAGAGAAGAAATTTCTCCTGATCTCCATCTTAAATCGGCAACCCCTTATTCTGAGACTATGCCCCCTCGTTCTAGATTCCCCTATGAGGGGAAACATCCTCTCAGCATGTACCCTGTCAAGCCTCCTCAGAATCTTATATGTTTCAATAAGATCTCCTCTCATCCTTCTAAACTCCAGTGAGTATAGGCCCAACCTGCTCAATCTTTCCTTATAAGAAAACCCTTCCATACCCAGAATCAACCAAGTGAACCTTCTCTGAACCACCTACAATACAAGTATATCCTTCCTTAAATAAGGGGACCAAAATTGTACACAGTCATCTAGGTGTGGTCTCACCAGCAACCTGTACCATTGCAGCATGACTTCCCTGCTTTTATACTCCATCCCCCTTGAAATAAAGGCCAATATTCCGTTTACCTTCCCAATTACCTGCTGCACTTGTATGCTAACTTTTGATTCATGTACGGTGACACCCAAATCCCTCTGCACTACAGCATTCTGTAGTCTTTCTCCATTTATATATTTTGCTTTTTTATTCTTCCTACCAAAGTGGATGACTTCACATTTTCCCACATTATACTCCATCTACCAAATTTTTGCCCATTCGCTTAACCTGTCAATATCCCTTTGCAGACACTTTGTGTCCTCCTCACAACTTACTTTTCCACCTATCTTTGTATCAGCAGCAAATTTGGCCACAATACACTCGCTTCCTTCATCCATGTCATTGATATATATTGTAAATAGTTGAGGCCCCAGCACTGATTCCTGCAGCACCCAACTAGTTACAGATTGTCATCCTGAAAATTACCCCTTTATCCTGACTCGCTGTTTTCTGTTGGTTGGCCAATCCTCTATCCATGCTAATATATTACCCCCAACACCATGAGCTCTTACCTTGTGCAGTAACCTTTTATGTGGCACCTTACTGAATGCCTTTTGGAAATCCAAATACACTACATCTACTGGTTCCCCTTTATCCACCCTGCTCGTTACTTCCTCAAAGAATTCTAATAAATTTGTCAAACACGATTTGCCTTTCATAAAATCATGTTGACTCTCCTTGATTTTATTTTGAGTCTCTAAAAGTCCTGCTACTACTTCCTTAATAATTGATTCTTGCATTTTCCCAATGATAGATGTTAGGCTAATTGGCCCATAGTTACCTGCTTTCTGTCTCCCTCATTGATTGAA
Organism: Heptranchias perlo; assembly: GCF_035084215.1. Lineage (NCBI taxonomy): Eukaryota > Metazoa > Chordata > Chondrichthyes > Hexanchiformes > Hexanchidae > Heptranchias > Heptranchias perlo. The sequence goes on from NC_090350.1 coordinate 24,879,491, forward strand.
TTGAGGTCCTATTTACATCATGAGCCATGACGTGCTATTTCTCCCCCTGCATCTTCACTGTGTTGAAATGAAGACTTGCTGCACTGTCTCCCACTTTAATCCATTCATTCCCATGACTTTAAAACTGTGGCAGTAATTTCCTCCAACAAAATACAGGGTTTTAATACCCAAGCTGACCTCACCTAACAGCTATTAGATTTGCCTCCTCTCCTACTCTTTTTTTCAAATCTTGATGTCATGGACTATGGGTTTTGGCCCTTCATCTAGATTTCTGAATTTAAAAAATGAATCTATTCTAATAAATTCTATTTATTACTACGTGTGGCATATTAAAATAATAGCCAATTTTTCAAGAGTCTGTGTTTGGCTTATTCACTGGTTTCATTTGCCTCCCTGTTTCTAGGGAGGCTGAGACATGCTGGATTGACTCCTTAGTATCAAGCAGAACACAACCCCCCTCACCCACTCTCTGTCTGCCACATGGATTCTCTATAGAGCCTTCTTCCAATAAGACAGTATAGCGTTTGGGCTACTTTTAAATTCATTTTTTATGGGGTTGAAGTTGTGATATTGGAATAGGCTAATTAACATTTTGTATAAAATTGCCCTGTCTGTTATTTTAATCAAGACATGAACCCATTTAAATGGATTATATGTTTCAATTTTGTTTTGACCAAGAATTTATCAGGAATCCTCACGCTGAAGTTTGCGTATTTGGTAATAAAGAAAGTTTAGACAGGACCCCCCACCCTAGGCGATCGCAACCCCCTCCCCTCCCCGCAACATTCCTTGCTGAAGGCCCCCCCCCCATCCGATTTTGAGGCCTCAGTCTGGTGAACTGCATCATGACACCGATTTGGTGCCCTGCCGCTCACCTGCCAAATTTAACTGAGGCCTAGGCCTCAAAATCGTGAGGGCCTCCTTGCCGCCGGAACAGGTGGGCAGCCAGCTTGCTCCGTCGGTGTTGGTGCAGCCCATTCTATGCTCTTTTTAAAAAGTGGTAGCATTTCAGAATCTGAGTCAGTAGATGCAGGGTTCAAACGCTGCTCCAGACTGGAAACCAGAGCTCTGGCTCTGTATTCTGGGTCAACATCCAGTAGGACACTCGTGTTAAATGGGTGTGGGTGCTCCCGCTCTCCATTCCCCCCCCTTCCCCCCCCCCCCTTTATCGTATGGGAAGTGGGAGTCCATAAAACCCACCTTAGAATTAACCACCTTATCATCTGGTATAAAGATGGTTACAATCGGGGAAGTGGAGTTCACGTTACGGCCTGATGTATCTGCCAATAAATGCCAAGTAATGATTTACAAAGAGTAAGAAGACATGCTTTGAGGTCAGACATTAAGACACTACTGATTTTCCCATTTTGCAACACTGGTACACCGACCTGTGTTCCTTACCATTTCTGTCCTAGTGCCCATTTTCCCTCCTCCGCTGCTGTATGATTTACATTCTTCTTAATTTTCTTCCCATTTCTTTCCATCCCTCTTGTTGGGGCATGGTTTCGCAGGCACTGGTCACCCTCCGATGCCTTGCCCATGTGGCCATTCTTCATAAATGAGCTTTGACAGTGGTTGGCAGGTTATTTGACCACAGGGGGTGGGGGATTGTAAGATGAACTGGTCCTATCCTCCACCAATGCCCACACTCATGCAGTTCCAGCAGGGCTAGGCCGGATGCAATCAGGAGCAGGAGTCTTGGCTGATTTTCTTCTCCTTAATTGAGGGGCACTGAGCCAATTGTAGCACCCTTATTGCCACCTAGGCTGATTTCAGATAACTCAGCACCAACAAAGGATCAAACTTCAGACCTCCTGGTCTAGGTAGATCAACTACTCACTGGATAAACTTGCTGAGCCATCTACGGAGCTACAACATTGAAGAATTGAAAAAATATTGAAATAGTTCCATAGCAAACATTGTGTTTTCTGGAGTTTGTTTTGTGACAGACTTGAGCAGATGTACCTGAGATAAAGGGCCCGATATTAGGAGGACGGCGGGTTGACAGCGGGGGGTCGACTGGACGCGTGGGTAACGTGCCCTGTGAAATCAGGGTGCACCGCACGCAATCGCAGCTTGATTGAAGGTACTTACCTTTGCTGCCGGGTTCCCCGCTGGAAAGCTGCACAGCGGGCGGACTGCGCATGCGCAGTAAGATCTGTCAGCTGGAGGAGCCCTATATAAAGAGGCAGTCCTCCACTGACTGACTGATGCAGAAAATAGGCAAAATTACAGCATGGAGCAGCCCAGGGGGAAGGCTGCTCCCAGGTTTAATGATGCTTCACTCCAGGTCTTATTGGAAGGGGTGAGGAGAAGGGGGAGGACAGAGATCTCCCCGGCGGGCGGGATTAAGTGGCCTGCCTCTGCCACCAAGAAGGCCTGGCTCGAGGTGGCAGAGGAGGTCACCAGCACCACCAACATATCACGCACCTGCATACAGTGCAGGAGGCGCTGCAATGACCTAAGTAGGTCAGCCTGAGTGAGTACACTTACTCATTCCCCTACACTCCGTCTGCCACATCACCGCCCCCACCCCACATCTCCTTCTGCACTGCCAACACTACTCACATCACATCACTCCTCACACCCACTCAAAGCTCATCCTCATCTTACCTGCAATTACTCACCTCGTCAGTACTCATCCCACCATTACCACTCAACCCAATCCTCATACAATCTCATGGCTCTATCTCATACTCACCCTCTCGTGCATCTCTTTCAGTCAGCCTCACTCAACCTGCCACTACCTGTGCTGCAGCCACAGGGCATGCATCACATATGTGCAGTAGGAAGCGTAAGGCAAACGTGTCGTGAGCATGAAGGGGATGCACAAGAGTGTTTGAGGGTTTGTCATGGTTTTTACTTCTATTTAATTTCTGATCAACTCACATTACATATTATATTGGCACCACTACTGCCACGTCTTTGCGAATCTTGGCTGGTTTGTGCAATAATGCCCGCTCCTGAGGATCACAATGAAGACCCACAACTGATGCCACCCATTGTGTCACTGCAGAGTGGGTGTAGGTATATTTGCAGGGCTCTTTTGTGCAGACGACTGAGAGACGTCGGCGATGTCCCTGGTGGCACCCTGGAAGGATGCGGAGGAGAAGTTATTGAGGGCAGTGGTGACTTTGACAGCGACAGGTAAGAAGATGGTGCTCGAGCCAGCCGGGAGCAGCTCGGCATGAAGGAGGCTGCAGATGTCCATGACTACATGTCGAGTGACTCTGAGCCTCCGTGTGCACTGCTGCTCAGAGAGGTCCAGGAAGCTGAGCCTCGGTCTGTAGACCCTGTGGCGAGGGTAGTGCCTTCTGCGACGCATCTCTCTCTGTGGTTGCCCTCCCTCCTGCTGTGCAGGTGGATGTGTCACAGCACTGTGTTGTGGAGCTCCACGTGTCAGAGGTGGACGGCGTGGCCGGCGAGGCTGGTGATGCTGTTCGTCCTCCGAGGAAGTCACGACTGCAACTACGGCGACCCCCATCCGGAAGATGTCCATTTGAGGGGGTCCGCAAGGTGTGTCTGCACACCGGGGTAAGTGTGCAAGTTTGTGAATTTTATTGTTAGGAGGAGGGTGGTGGAGGCCAAACTTTGTCCAAAGTGACAGAGTGGCCTCCTGCAATGAGTGAGGGTCTCCCCCACCCCACCTGTCAAATGGACCTTTGCAGCTGCCACAGGCTGGTGGCTGCAACACGTCCATTTCAACTGGGAGCGTTTCTCCCAGTACGGGAAAAAGTCCCAGTTGACTTGAAAATCCCACCCCTCCTAAAATATCAGGCCAATCAGGTCTGCAAACGATTACTTTAATTACTTTAAGTGGCATCCTGCCAGCTTTAATTGCCGGCGTGTGTCCCACATGCGGGGGCTATGCGCGCATCTAAGCGCGTCACTGGGGAACCCGGAAGTGGGCGGGTTGGAGCCGGGCTCTGGACCTGCCCCGGGAATCCCCCATTTTCGGAGCCCCCCACTGCCACGAACGCACCCGCTCAGGGGTGCGAAAATCGAGCCCAGTGTTTCTGTTAAGTTCTTTTCCCCTTTCATGGAGCTTTTGTATAATTATAGAATTAATTAATGGCCTAGGCAAACATAACATCATACCACATCAACATATGCAAGTACAGAGTGAAACAAGCGGCAAAGGTTTGAAGCATTTGCTGTTACATTTATTCAGATAAAAATTAATAAAATCAAATGTTGCTCATAAATCAAATCTTAAAAATCCAAATATTGTAAACATTTCCTGAATTTGTACCTTTTGGGAGGTATTAAATTTCTATTGGGGTCCAAAAAGTGTCGATTGATTTGGTTGATTATACAAATATTTCAAAAATTCAACATTGAAATCTCGCAAACACAGCATCCCATTTAACCTCTGACAGCAACCTTGATAAACTGAACAGTTCAACGCAGATTGCATTAGCCATATTTAGGGCCCAAAGTTTGCTTCAGCCTTTGAGACCCCTGAACTATTTAAAATTTCATATGTCCTGTGGAATCATCAACATTAGCATGAGTAATGTGGCCTGAAAAGAAGCAGGTGTTGATTTTATTTTGGTATAGATGTAATTTTGTTTTGTGAATGAGGCTGTGTTAGATATTTATCCCGAGGTTCCTCTGCTTCCATTTTGTGACATATTTGGAACCTTCACACTGGTGCTTGTAAATGTTGGGGCACCTCAGCTCATAAAGCTATGTTCTCCATTACGAAAAGCAGAATAAGTTCTCCCATCAGAGGACAATTGCTGTCAAGAGGCTTATAACGGTGTTAGTAAACCCTGTCAAGATTTGTGGTTTTTCAAAGAAAAAAGACAAAATCACAGAATGCAATCTCCAAAACACCCAATAAAAAATTCCATGTCATAAAATGGTATTTGACTAATTCAGTTACCAAATCTATTGATGAACATTACATCACTTGTATGTGATGTCATCACAATATGCAGACCGTTCCCTCCCCGAATGGTCTTTGACCCTTTTAACTGCTCATATCACAAAATAGTGAGTTGTTTAGCATGACTGCACAAAACCTTTGCCTTCAGTATTTGTTTGGAATCAGATCTAATGCGCTGATTGTAAATTCTGCTGTGATAAAATATAATCCCTGCAAGCTTTACAACCTGCCGGGCTCTGTGAAGCAGATATACTGGATAATAGAATCATAGAATCAGACTGCACAGAAGGAGGCCGTTTGGCCCATCGCATGCCTGTGCTGGCTCTTTGAAAGAGCTGTCCATTTAATCCCACTCCCCTGCTCTTTCCCCATTGCCATGCAAATTCTTTTCAAGTATATATCCAATTCCCTTTTGAAAGTTACTATTGAATTTGCTTCCACTAACCTTTCAAGCAGTGCATTCCAGATCATAACTCGCTGCGTAAAAATGTGTAATATTTCATGGAAAAACAGTGTGTAGATTAAAGCTGAATATATTACATGAGAAATAAAATGAGATCCAAAAAAATCTGACAATGTTCCAGTGAAATCTTCACAATGGTTTGATGATACTGTGCTTGTTGAGGCAGCTTTGGAAGGAATTCGGTCTCCATTACAAAATGTATTAGTGCCTGAAAATCACAGCACTCCTGTACTTGGCCCGGTTTTTTTTCACAGCTGCTAATCAGTTAGTGTTGTAGATTGTAGTCACACCCAGAACCTTACTGTACTTGCTTCCAGAAGTTCGTTATCTTCATCCACTTCCTGAATTTCCTCTAAAGTTTTTCGTCTGACCTGTCAGAGACCAAGGAGACAAGTCAGTGAGTGGTGGTTCATGAAAGGTGTCCTGCAGGGACTAATAGGCTAAGCTCATCACAGTAATTCGGGTGAGATGCAGAACTGGGAATGATTACACAGCTGGAACGGTTCCCCACTTCTCTCAATAAGATATTTGACTTTTGTTATAAAAAACATTGAATGATATATTAATGCTAATTTATAAAAAGTATAATACATGCTACAAAGTGGTAGGACTTGAGATCAAGCCAATGATTCTTCACTGCCTCTTGACCATGTGATTGAGGACATGTGAATAGAGACACTTCCAAAGAGGAAGGAAAAAAAAGTCAGCAAGCAGATCATTGCCTCCCACTACAATGTTGTTGGCACAAGAGTAGCATTGGCAGAGACCTTGGAGCAGCTCAGCTGCCCATTAACTGATGTGAGGATTGGTACGATTAAAAAAGGTGAAATATAAGTGAAAATTAAATACTGCAAGAAGTATATTCATTAATTAACCTGGATAGTAATTAATACAGTCAAATCTTTATTACAGAGGACGAGGCGGGTGAGAATAGTGGCCGAGAAAAAGCTGCAAAAAATAATGTGCGAGCTGAGCAGCTCATTTAGACTGCCACAGACCGAGTGAAAGAGCACGATATTACCAGGGCGGCGGGGGGTTGGGGGGCGCGATTGGGCGTGTGGGTAACGCGCCCGGTGAAATCAGTCTGCCCCGCGCGCAATCGCAGGCTGATTGGATTCACTTAACTCTTGTTCCGGGTTCCCCGCTGCTAAGCTGCGCGGCGGGCGGGCTGCGCATGCACAGTAAGGTCTGTCAGCTGGAGGAGCTCTGTTTAAAGGGGCAGTCCTCCACTGACTGATGCTGCAAGGAATAGGAAAAAGTACAGCATGGAGCAGCCCAGGGGGAAGGCTGCTCCCAGGTTTAATGATGCCTCACTCCAGGTATCATTGGATGGGGTGAGGAGGAGGGGGAGGACAGAGATCTTCCCCACGGCAGGTGGGAGGAAGCGGCCTGCCTCTGCCACCAAGAAGGCCTGGCTCGAGGTGGCAGAGGAGGTCACCTGCACCACCAACATATCGCACACCTGCATACAGTGCAGGAGGCGCTGCAAAGACCTAAGTAGGTCAGCCAAAGTGAGTACACTTACTCATTCCCCTACATTCCGTCTGCCACATCACCGCCCCCACCCCACATCTCCTTCTGCACTGCCAACACTACTCTGTCACATCACCCCTCACACCCACTCAAACCTCATCCTCATCTTACCTGCAATTACTCACCTTACCAGTACTCATCCCGCCACTACCACTCAACCCAATCCTCATACAATCTCATGGCTCTATCTCATACTCACCCTCTCATGCATCTCTTTCACAGTCAGCCTCACTCAACCTGCCACTACCTGTGCTGCAGCCACAGGGCATGCATCACATATGTGCAGTAGGAAGCGTAAGGCAAACGTGTCGTGAGCATGAAGGGGATGCACAAGGGTGTTTGAGGGTTTGTCATGGTTTTTACTTCTATTTAATTTCTGATCAACTCACATAACATATTATATTGGCACCACTACTGTCACATCTTTGCGAATCTTGTCTGGTTTGTGCAATAATGCCCGCTCCTGAGGATCACAATGAAGACCCACAACTGATGCCACCCATTGTGTCACTGCAGAGTGGGTGTAGGTGTATTTGCAGGGCTCTTCTGTGCAGACGACTGAGAGACGTCGGCGATGTCTCCGGTGGCACACTGGAAGGATGCGGAGGAGAAGTTGTTGAGGGCAGTGGTGACTTTGACAGCGACAGGTAAGAAGATGGTGCTCGGGCCAGCTGGGAGCAGCTCGGCATGAAGGAGGCTGCAGATGTCCACGACTACAGGTCGAGTGACTCTGAGCCTCCGTGTGCACTGCTGCTCAGAGAGGTCCAGGAAGCTGAGCCTCGGTCTGTGGACCCTGTGGCGAGGGTAGTGCTCTCTGCGTGTCAGAGGTGGACGGCATGGCCGGCGAGGCTGGTGATGCTGTTCGCCCTCCGAGGAGGTCATGACTGCAGCTACGGCGGCCCCCATCCGGAAGATGTACATCTGAGGGGGTCCGCAAGGTAGGTACATGTCTCTGGACCCCGGGGTAAGTGTGCAAGTTGGTGAATTTGATTGTCAGGAGGAGGGTGGTGGAGGCCAAACTTTGTCCCAAGCGACAGAGTGGCCTCCTGCAATGAGTGAGGGTCTCCCACCCCCAGCACCTGTCAAATGGACCTTTGCAGCTGCCACAGGCTGATGGCTGCAACACGTCCATTTGAACTGGGAGTGTTTCCCTCAGTACGGGAAAGTTTCCCTCAGTACGGGAAACAGTCCAAGTTGTTTGTAAAATCCCAACCCTCCTAAAATATCTCGTTAATCAGGTCTGTAAACGACCTGAAATACCAAAATAAATACCTTAAGTGGCACCCCGCCAGGCCTTGTCACTAGATTCCATGACATTAGCACTTTCCATCAGCAGGGGGAGCCCGAATCTCTTAAAGGCAGGACGTCTCTCTGACAGCCTGTCAAAATCTCTTAAAGGTAGCCGATACCTGTTATTTGCCAAAAATAACAGTCTGCTATCTGCACGGAGTCTGAACTGAGATCAGACATCGCACACATAAAACACAGATGCAGGTCCCGTCCCTATGTTTACAAACTGATGAGTTTTGTTAAAACATTGAATAAAGGTTGCACACTACTAAATCCCACGTCCTCCAATCTGCACGCCAGACCTTAACAATTTGCCGGTCCAAGTTGCTACCAGGCCTGCGAGAGTGCGTGCGCCAAGGTTCTCTGATGGTGCACTAGAGGCCTTGGTGCAAGAGGTGGACAGAAGGAGAGGCATCCTTTATCTGTGGTGGGGTGGGGGTGGGGGGTGTGCAAGAGGCCCTCCAGACATATGCTCAAAAGGCAGTGGGAGGCAGTAGGGGACGCAGTCAATGCCAGGCGTATAACACCACGAACATGGATGCAGTGCAGGAAGAAGTTCAATGCTTTGACACGAGTGGTCAAGGTGAGTGAGGTCAACTGTCAAGTGGCGTCTCCTACCAACTGCACCACACACTTCACCCCCATCACCCACCTACCAACAAACTCTTTCAATCAGTACTCAACTCTTCCAATCAGATGTTTCCTCTCACCCTTACGCATTACCATTGAGTTAGAAGATAGGCTCGGAGGCGAGTAGAACGCCAAGGTGATGAACACTTTGTTTCACATGTTGCTTTTTTAAGTGTTTCACTGTTTAATAATAATCAAAATTCAACAGTGGGCAATAAGAAATATTTCCATTAATATTTTAGTGTCTCAAATATTTCACACAACGTATACATCTCAATCGTCAGTGTCTTAAGCAGATAGTCAGTGTTTCAATAGGCTCCAGTTTCAACCCTTATTAGCATTCCATGAGAAAAATCATTTTTTTTACCCACTGGGCTGTCAGTATCAGTCAGATTAGTCAGAAGGCCGAACTGGAGGTTGTCGGAACCAATTAGTCAAACATTACTTTCTTGCACTATTGATGGCACAAATACTTACAGCAGAAAAGTTTTCAGATGAGTGGATAGTTTTTGAGACTTGCATTATAAATGTGTGTCTTTAGTGTTTGATCATGAAGACGTTATAGATAACATAAAAGGCTAGTTTAAGATTTTATTTTGCTCAAAGGAACTTTCTGGTGCATGCCCAGCCATGTCGTATGTGAAGGTTTATTTTCTTCTAAGACTAGTGACACCCCTTTTTGAGGTTAAGATGTTGCCTGGTGTGATTGCATAAGCTAGCTTTATTTGAACATTTCTGTCACTTCATTTGTGGGATTGCCAGGGCATGAAAATAAAATAGGGAGTGGCAGTCATATTTAGGAGTTTACTGCAGTAGAGTAATGTGATATGTAATGTGGACGGTTAGCTTCTTTGTGGTGAGTTTGGTGTCCAATTACATTCTGCAACTTTGAAAGCTGCCTTCAGCTTGCTCATATGTTCATAGTGGTAGTCTCTTTGTTACCATGTAATTTATAGCCTTGTTTTTTTTAAACAAGCAGAAAATACTTGAAATGCAGATCAGATTCAACAGCATCTAAATGAGGAAAAGACAGATTTTAAGATTTTGTTTTGATAATTGATTCACTCTTATCCCTCATAGAGCTGCTTAAAAATAAAAAAAAAATTAAAACAGTTAAATCAGCATGCCCTCAATCCAGGTAATCCCTCTGTTGCCTCTGATCAGCCATAGGCTCTGGGACAGGAACAGCAGTGATAGCTTTGTCTTATGACTGTAAATTGCGCTGCCGGTTGGGATTATTGTAAGTGCACGTTGTAAAAGATTTCAATTCACAAATTAACATGATGTAACTGAGGTTACGTTTCCAAATAAGGGAACTAGATCCTGTTAAATTGTATTGAAGTCTTTACAACTACTGCTATTTTCATATTTAAAATACCTCTAATCCTTCTAGGAGAAATTATTTTTTGCTTGAAAGGCAGAATTATAGTACGCTTCAAATTGGTTTGTTTTGATAAGTGCCCTCCCGAGTCATGAGAACAGGCAGACTTCTCATCCAAATAGTGCTACCTCCGACAATGGAGTTTCCTCAGTGCTACACTGAAATGTGAGCCTAGATTGTGGTTTCAGGTACTGGAGCGGAACCTGAATCCACAACCTTCTGACTCGGGAGTCAGTCGTATCGCTGAGGGAAGGTGACTTGGCCTCTCATCCATTATCATCTCGAGGTCACACCATCCTGAAGACATTTCAATGGATGGAAATAGTGGGAAGCACGCCCGCAATTTTCCAACATGCGCTGGTGGTGGATGTGGTTCCTCACCGCCAGCACTTACTCAGAAAATTCTCCTTAAAAAGTCAGTTTTGTGCCATATTCTACTCTGCAATATAGAATATTCCAGCACAGAGAATATCACAATTGCAAGCATATACTCTAAAACAGCTACAAGTAGGCTTAATATATCAGGGCAATTTTGTATTTATAGAGTGGCTGGGGGAAAAATTCGATAGGGCCATTGTGATCTGCTATTAACCTGCACCCAATGACCCCTGCGCAGGCAAGATGAGAACTTTGTCTGGCCTTAGGACTCACCGTCAAGCTGCGTTAAAATCCAGGCCTTGCATGTCGATTCAATGCAATTTGGATTTTCCACCAGAAGGGGGAGCCCCAATCTCTTAAAGGGAGGATGTCTCTTCAAATCTCTTAAAGGCAGCCGGTACCTGTTATTTGCTAAAAATAACAGTCTGCTGTCTGCATGGAGTCTGAACGGAGATCAGACATCGCACACATAAAACACAGATGCAGGTCCCGTCCCGATGTTTACACACTGATGAGTTATGATAAAACAATGAATAAAGGTTGTGCAATGCTAAATCCCACATCCTCCAATCTGCACGCCAGACCTCACCAATCTGCCAATTTGATTTGGTACGAGGCCTGCGAGAGTGCGTACACCAAGATTCTCTGATGATGCACTAAAGGCCGTGGTGCAAGAGGTGGACAGAAGGAGGGGGAACACCTTTTTCTGCAGGGTGGGGAAACGGTGGTGGCTCGAGGCCCTCCAGACATATGCCCAAAAGGCAGTGGGAGGCAGGAGGGGATGAAGTCATTGCCAGGCGCACAGCACCACGAACATGGATGCAGTGCAGGAAGAAGTTCAATGCTTTGACACGAGTGGTCAAGGCGAGTGAGGTCAATTGTCTAGTGGCGTCTCCTACCAACTGCACCACTAGCCACATCCACTGCACCACGCATTACACCCCCATCACCCACATACCAACAAACCTTTTCCATCAGTAGTCAATTCTTCCAATCAGATGCTTCCTCTCACGCTTACACATTACCACTGTTGCAAGCCGCGCACCCACAACTCACAGGCCACACACACTGGCAAGCTATTCAACCATGACAGGCACATCAACCAGACACACGTCCCGCTTTGTTGCAGGAGGAGGTGGTGCATAACAGGAGGCAGCAAGTGGCAGTGGCATTTAGCCCCTCAAGCCTGTTCCGCCATTCAGTGAGATCTTGGAGGAGCTGTGACTTAACTCCATATAGCCACCTTAGCCCCATATCCTTTAATACCCTTGGTTCACAGAAATCTATCAATCTTAGATTTCGAATTCACAATTGAGCTCACATCAACTGTCATTTGCAGAAGAGCATTCCAAACTTCTCCCACCCTTTGTGTGTAGAAGCATTTCCTAACTTCACTTCTGCACATCCAGGTTAGGCTATGTCCCCTAGTCCTGGTATTCAAGTATAGGAGACCTCCAAAAACAGTTACAAATGTCTCAGCAGCCAGAAGAAATAATCCAGCCACTAACCTGTAAATCCTGCCTGGTCCCCTTAAATAGCACAGGTGGGGGTCCTCCAGCCACTCTGAGACACGTTCAGATGGTCATGGTTAAGACTGTGCGTTGAGTTAAGTGTTACGTGCCAAAATGGTGTCTATCACTTTAAATCAGCATTGCACACTGATTGTATCCATTTTCTCCTTACTTTACATGCTTCCAGCATTCGGAATTTGCGCATGCTGGAAATGCGCATACGCAGCCAAGACGCCACCTCGGATGTTCGAGGCCACGTAGTGCCAAAACAACGGGCGCTACACGGCCCAACTTAGCGGCCGTTATATTTAAGCTTGGAGTGTCCATTTAATGATGGTGACTTAAGCGCTTTGGGACATTTTACTACATTAAAGGAGCTATAAAAATGCAAATTGTTGTTGTAATTGGGGAAGTCTTTCCTCTAAATGTAACATTCTTTAGTAGCAGTAAAACTGAACTTGGGACAAATTAAAAATTTAATTTTCTTTATGGAATGACAAATGACAAGTGAGCTTTGTAGTGTGGAAGTCATTTGGATAATCATAGTCAAACTTTAATACAATGAACTGAACTTCTTGTCACTGCACCAAGGGGAAGCTCCTTTACAGAGGAGCTTAGACAAGATGAACTTGTAGGAGTTTGTTTCCACTGTCCCCCATAGGAATAAGATCGATAGATATATATATGTATATATAGCTTAGAATCTTATTCATGGCTCTGTTCATCAATGTTTAATACACTGTTTGGTCTTATTTATTGCAGATTGATTTTTCTACTCAACCGTGACTATCTTTAGACCCCTCTTATAAAGTGTATTAAAGAGAGGGTGTCTTAAATGGGTTGACTATTACCATGGAACTGCAAGTAGGACAAGTTATTGAAAAAAGTCGGACGCAAAACAAGTATCCCCAGCTCAAGATGGAGGACTGTGCTATCTCCTCTATTTTGAACAATTATCTTTAATTTAACGCTAAATGGCTTTATATTAATTCTCCTCCAGATGGTGGTGATCTAAGCTAAAATAAAACTTTTGGTCCTATGCTAAACTGAAAAAAAAACTTTATTACATTAAAAAATGCTAACCCTTTAATAACCACAGAACTATTAACATCAGGGAAATGAGAGGAGTGAGATTTTTGAGTCACAACAATTGAGATAAACATTTAAATGTATGGAGCTGTTTTTCAAATCAAGTGAGACTCACTCCAAGTGAGTGAGATTTGAAGATCTGTACTGTTTTGTTCTCCTACCTGTTTCCTGTCATATCTGCGTCGCTGTTTCTTGCCTCCCAATAAGTTCATCGAGACCAAAAAGCATCTAATAGACAGAAAAGCCTCCACACCAGACAGTACCAGACATGGAATCCACATCGCAAGTGTGGTATCCTAGGAGACAAAGTATTGGATTAAATGTAGTCTCCTGTGTAACAAAGGCTAAAACCTTAGCTGAACCACAGCTGCAAACTCAGATTTTTACAGGTTGCAGTTGTGTGAATTAAAATTGACTGTATAAATGGAATTATGTTTGTTTTTCCCCCTTTCCTTCCTATTATTTCTTTCCTCTTGAGGCCACTCCACATGTCTTCCTTCACGTACAACAGAAGGAAAGATTGCAACAGAAATGAGCTAGATGATCATTTTTATCCCCCTCATCTCCCTTCACCACAGGATAGAAACATCATGCTTCTTTGCTGAGCTCAGCTTTTGGCTTGCCTGAGAAATTGTCAAACACCATGTGGTGTGGTGCTGAGCCATACAGACAGAAGGCCTCTGGTTTGATCTCTGGTTCTCCACTGTGATTAGTCTCAATGCCACATACTAATTAGGAGAAAAATTGGTCAGGATTCCTGCTCCTGATTAGTGTCCATTGACTCCCTGCGCAGTTGTGACTGTGCCTTCAGCGGTCTAGGCCCTAAGCTCTGGAATTCCCTCCCAAAACCTCTCCTCCTCTTCTTCTCCTTGAAGACGCTCCTCTTTGACCAACATCTATCCTAATATCTCCTTATGTGGCTTGGTGTCAAATTTTGTCTGATAACCTTCCTGTGAAGTGCCTTGGAACGTTTTACCACGTTAAAGGCGCTATATAAATGCAAGTTCTTATTGTTGTGTCTGCTGTTGAACAGCCTACTGAAACTCACCTTTCAAGCTCATGAAGAATGGTTGCTTCATTGACCGACTGGAAAGCAACTGGTGCCCAGCATGAGGCCTTCAGACCTTCAGTCTTTAGAAAATGGAGGGGTAAAGAGAAAATATAGAAAAGGAAAAGATAGACAGTACAAGGGAAAAACCAAGACAAAAGAGGAGGCGCTGATGTCAGAGCTCAGCAAGAACAGGGTAGGTGTATTGTTGTGTCCTCTCTCTGTATTTCCCACATCTTTAACTGAAACGAGTTACCTAAATTGTTACCATTAATAGAATCTCAGTGGAGTAAGCAGGAGGCGGATAGAATAGAGGCACAAACATGATGTGTGAGGAGTTGGGGGGCAGGGTGGCGGGAGGGATGATGAGAATTGAGCAGATCAGGATACAACAGAACAGCACTTCACAGCCTGGAGTGAGACAGATTCATTACACAGCTTCATTAGAGATAAGAGGATGCCTGTCAGTCTTGGAGATACATTCTCCAAACAAAATATTGCTATTTGTTCTCATTCAGTTGACAAGTGCGTCACAGTCTCTCCTATTGTCTCCTTCAGTTTCTTTCCCAATCATTTGCTTTTTCATCTTCTGCATTCCCCCCAGAATTTACTGCTTTGTAAATTGTAATTCCCAACATGTGTGTCAGTAGCTGTAAAAGCAAAATGGTGTTCTGTATCCCTCATTTATTACCAGATTACCTTATGCATTGCATCATTACCCTTTGGTCAATTGAGATAGGTGAGTTCGAATAGTGGGAGATCACGAGAATACAAACTGAATCCAATTGCTGTCAGCCATTAAATCTCACCTGTTTCACTGTCTTCCATGACCAGTGGCCACCGCAGGACATGAACTGTATAATTAACCATAATAACAAGATCCTGATTTACTTTTACACGACACTTCTTTTAGTTTGATTGGACTATTTTATTAATGGTGCTCTCCTCAGATTGAGGGGGTAGGGGAGGCACTTTTGGCATTGAATTCTGTCCGGTGACACTGGGATTCCCAGTGCCACCCTTATTGGTCCAATTAAAATAGTCCTGTTTCATAGTAATCTAATGAATTAAAATGAGAGGTGGGTTTGAGTGACAGGCCTGGGACTTAGATAGATTAAAGTCACCCAACTGAGGCAAGAACTCGGGACTGGGAGCTTTAGTGATTGAACTGGCAAAACTCATACAATAAAGCAAATGTAGCTACCCAGGTCCTGACTGACTGGCTGAATGCTGAGATCCAGTAGAGGGTTTCATTCTTATTCTTTGGTTGGACAATTATGGAATGCACTTGTATTACTGGGCTGCTGAGTGAGATTTTGTATTAGAAGGAGGACGACAACGACGACAACAACAACAACAACTTGCATTTGAATGGGAGTTTTGATGTCGAAAATCACCTCAGGCTCTGTACAAAAGAAAATAAGAGAAACTAATGGCAAGCCGTAGCGGAGAAATTAGGAGAGATGACCAAAAGCTTGGTTGAAGTGTTGAGTTTGATTTTCGAACTGTGCTGAGTTCATTGCTCTCAGATGGGTGGCTCTGGGGTTCTATAACTGACATCAGCACCTTCCTGGATTAAGGAGCAGAAAATCCATCAGGAGTCCTGATTACTTTCCAGTGCGGCCCACTGGAAATTATGCTTGTGTGGATGCCAAGTGAGGAAAAGATGAGATTTATGCTGCACACCACTGTCAAATAGCTTGCTAGGCTCACACGTGACAAACAGCCACTTGAATGAGGTTGAGGATGATTTCCAAAGCCTATGGAACTGCACCCCAGCATGCCTTTTAAAATACAATATCTTTTAAACAGAAGAGAGCTGAGCTGAATTTGTGTTAAGAGAAAAGGCTGTCTTATTAAGCGTTTGAACAAGAGAACAGCCAGGGATTCAAGTAAACTGCACCAAAACTGACAATTTGACACTGACACATACATATCACATATTAATTGACAGAACAGGCCCTGTTAATAAAAATTCTCACTACATATTAACTATCCTCAGAGAGACAAACACAATAAAAGCGATGCGAGAATAGCTGTAAATATGATTTGTTGTTAGCAACTGTATCAAAGGCACTGTTACTCAAATTTGGAAATTATGGGTAACAGCAGCTTTCAAGCAGTTGTAAAGCAAATTGGAATTGAATGACTCAGATGTTAATGAACTGATTACAATTGCTGCTGGGTTTCTAGTTTGTTGTTTAACACAGTATGTGTCATTTTATCTTCCGATTTTCTCCCCTTCCCGTTTTTCTCCTCATGGTGGTGACTGATAATGAGTTATAATTCCATAGGTAGCAGCAGACCTCCAGCACCTCATCCACATGTCTAGTCTTGATCAGCCTCTGTCCAAGGCTGAACCAGACGGTTTGCAACCTTGGCGTCCTATTTGACCCTGAGATGAGCATCCGACCACATATCCGCATCATCACCAAGACCGCCTACTTCCACCTCTGTAACGTTGCCTGTCTCCACCCCTGCCTCAGCTCATCTGCTGCTGAAACTCTCATCTATGCCTTTGTTACCTCTAGGTATATATCAATGACTTAGATGAGGGGACCGAATGTAAAATATCCAAGTTTGCTGATGATACAAAGCGAGGTGGAAAAGTAAGCTGTCAGGGGGACGCAAAGAGGCTGCAAAGGGATATAGACAGGTTAAGTGAGTCGGCGAGAAGGTGGCAGATGGAGTATAATGTGGGGAAATGTGAAATTATCCACTTTGATAGGAAGAATAGAAAAGCAAAATATTGTTTAAAAGGTGAGAGACTAAGAAATGTTGGTATTCAGAGCGATTTGGGTGTCTTTGCACAAGAATCACAGAAAGTTAATATGCAGGTACAGCAAGCAATTCGGAACGCAAATGGTATGTTCGTCTTTATTGCAAGGGGGTTGCAGTATAAGAGTAAGGAGGTCTTGCTGCAATTATGTAGAGCTCTGGTGAGACCACACCTGGAGTACTGTGTATAGTTTTGGTCACCTGACCTGAGGAAGAATATACTTGCCATAAAGGGGGTGCAACGAAGGTTCATTAGATTGATTCCTGGGATGAGAGGGTTGTCCGATGAGGAGAGATTGAGTAAAATGGGCCTATATTCTTTGGAGTTTAGATGAATGAGAGGTGATATCATTGAAACGTATAAAATTCTTCGAGGGCTTGACAGGTTCGATGCTGAGAGGCTGTTTCCCCTGGCTGGAGGGTCTAGAACTAGGCGTCACAGTCTCGAGATCAGGGATTGGCCATTTAGGACTGATATGAGGAAACATTTTTTTTACTCAGAGGGCTGTAAATCTTTGGAATTCTCTACCCCAGAGGACTGTGGATGCTCAGTCATTGAATATATACAAGACTGAGATAGATAGATTTTTGGATACTAAGGGGATGAAGGGATATGGGTATAGGGTGAGAAAGTGGAGTTGAGGTAGAAGATCAGCCATGATCTTATTGAATGGTGGAGCAGGTTCGAGAGGCCATATGGCCTACTCCTGAACCTATTCCTTATTTTTCTTATGTTTCTTGCCTCTTGGGCATCCCCACTTTTAATTGCTCTACCATTGGCGGCTGTGCCTTCAGCTGCCTAGGCCTTAAGCTCTGGAATTCCCTCCCCAAACCTCTCCGCTTCTCTACCTATCTCTCCTCCTTTAAGACGCTCCTTACAACCTATCTCTTTGACCAAAATTAAATTTTGTTTAATAATGCTCCTGTGAAGTGCCTTGGGATGTTTTACTACATTAAAGGTGCTATATAAATGCAAGTTGTTGTTGTTGTTGTTGATGTGAATTTGAAACAATAGGCTATTTGACAGGAGTGTATCAGAAGTGAGCCTGATGCTATCTGTACCCATTCTTCATACACCTGTACTAGATTTGTCCCCTTCTCCAATGGTAGGGCACTGAATTGCTTTAAAGGATCTATATAATAATTTTGGGGAGTTTTTCGGTTCGGCTTAAATTCTGGGATAGGCTGCATAAACCTCTTTGGCCAGAATCCATCATAGAGTTACTGAATCAGTGCTTGTTCGCTATATGTTTTAGTCCATTTAAATCACTAGATGACCCATTTTATGGCACTGAAAAGTGCTGCTACACAATGTTGTTGAATAAATATTAATGCAATTGCAAAATGAATGTGTTTCCAAAGAGTTTCATATTAGCATATTAGTTTAATTGGTTGGGATATACAATCTGTTCTTAATTTTAAGTTGTTTAATTCAAATTATCTGATCATTTGAATTGAAATTGCAAAAAAAAATGCCCTGTACTGTTTTATTAAAGTTGTTTAATTCATACAACTGGATAATTTTAATTTTTTGAGCAAAACATTTTTTGAATTAACAGCAGTAAATTGTAAATGGGTTCTCATCTCACATAGAAGTTTAACTACACATCAATTAGCAAATACACAGCAGGCATACTTAGCATGTGTACTTTAAACTTACATAGATTCTTGTTGGGTCAAATGGACATTCATTTGTCACTTGCAAAACATCCTTAGTGGAGTTGAGATGACAGACTGTGAGCAACGTTCTTCCACCATTTGCAATGGTCACCACCACAGAGATTCCTAGCCCCAGCATACAGGCCATAGAGATGAGGGAATTGAACATGCTACTTGTAAACACAATGTATTGCTGCATAATTAAACAAAAAGACATTCTTTCAATTTTTTTTTGGAGCAGTGCATAAGAAAAAGTTTTTTAAAAAACAATGCTTTCACTTTCTCATTGACCCAGCAGCCTCAAGTAATCCTAATTTTTGTTTACAAATCCCTCCATAGTCATATGCCATCTTATCTCTGCAAGCTTCTCCAGCCTTATATCCCAGCTTGTATGCTCTGCTCTTCTGACTCTAGTCTACTATGCATTTCATTCCCCACTCCCTTCCCTCTACTCTGCCATCACTGGCAGAGCCTGAACTCTGGAATTCCCTTGCTAAAGCCGAGCACCTTGCTTTTTCTTTTCCCGCCTTAAAAAAAACCTCAAAACCTACCTAACCATCCTTTTGTCAACTCCCCAAACATTTTCTGTCTGCTCAGTGTCCAATTCTCCCTTGTGAAGGGACATTACGCTTTATTAAACTCTGCTTGGTAAGTGCTAGTTGTGTAGTGAAGGCAGTATAGTACCAAATGAGGCAAACATAAAATTATTGCAGTCTACTCACCAGTGTTGTACGAGTCATGTTCCCAGATAATACAATCACGACAATTCCAGTACAAATAGTCTGAAATACAGGTTTAGAAGTGAAAATACAGTCGTAATCTGTTGTTTAGAACCCTGTGATGGCAGTATTATAAATTTTTCATGAAATGCAGGAAAGAAACCAGATTTTAAACTGGTTAATTTGTAATGAGAACATTAATTGTAGAATATAATCAAGTGAGATGATTAACGCAGATTGTCACATTAGATCCACATCCTGGGATTTTTGCTCAATTGCCTGTGGGGTTCAGGGTGAAATTTCAAGTGTTATTTTTCTTCGGAGATTCCCCCTGTAGTTGTTCATCTCTCTGAGATTAAGGGAATCAGGAGGTTCCATAACACTACAGATTATAAACAGTCTGTTAGAAAGAGAAGGCAGATATCAGCCAGATAGTCCTTTTCTCAATTCAAAAGTCCTTGTATTAAGAGGTAGGAGTCCTTTGATGTATTTTTTCATATTACACTGGTACAATAAACACTTTATAATGAAAGTACTCCCTCCTGCACATTCCTTTAAGAAGGCTTACAAAAGCAACAAATGAAAAGGTAAGTAGGAAACTGAAGGAAGTCAAAGAAAATGAGAAAAACCAGATGCTCATGGGTATGAATAGCAGTATTGCACAACAGGTATGAAGGTAATTCATTGATCAACTTGATGTTTAAGCTGAATTGCACAAAATGGCTGAAACTGTTCATTAGTTCACCGAAATTCAGACTAGTAATTGTGTTCAGCCGAGGAGACTTCTTTTAGAAAATGCATAATACTAAGGGGTTGTGCAATGATTAAAAAAAATTGGATATGTTTGCCACCAATGGCTTATGGAAAATGTAAACAATTTTACAACACCAAGTTATAGTCCAGCAATTTTATTTTAAAATAAAATTGCTGGACTATAACTTGGTGTTGTAAAATTGTTTACAATTGTCAACCCCAGTCCATCACCGGCATCTCCACATTATGGAAAATGAACAGTGGCAGTGGCCATGTAACCCTCGTATTGGAGATGTGAATGAGTTATGTTGGTGGCAATATGAGTGGTTTTGCATTCGGTAAACCACCAGCCCTTGCATATATATATTGTATTTAAACTGTGCATATGAGAGTGATTTTTTTGAGGCTCCACTCAGGTGTGAAGCTTCATTAGATGGGAGCACAGATTGCAGAATGGGCCTCTGTAGTGTTATTGCCATGTCTTTGACCCATATGTTTATCTTGTATTTAAAGTTGATTGCAACCTGTAGGGTAGGCTTACCGTTCTGGCTATAAATTGCAAGATAATGTGATGCAGTCTTAAAAGTTTTTCAGTGTCAGTTTGAGGCTGGAGCTTACAGAATGAGATTGTGCAGCAAATGGGCACAGAGAAAAATCAAAGATTAGATCGGTTGGTCCATGGTGTCACTGCTGATGTAGCTGTGTCCTGATTGCATTTTCTATCGTCAAATTTGAAATGCAACTGACATTTGTTTCTGATGTATTTGAAACTTGTATCAGAGAAAACTTCTAGTGATTATTAATAACCACCATTCAAAAGGCCATACATATTGCATCAATTCTGAATGAAACACTGCTTGGTGTTCGGAAAGCTATGTTAATAAGTAAATTAACTGTACCAGTATTCCTGAGATTGCAGCAATAATGTTGGTTACAGAATATTCAACAGAAATGCCATCTCCTGGCAAAGTGACATGTCGCAGAACTGTGCCGTGGACAATCGCTCCTAGAATTAAGTTCAAATGACCCGTTACAATTAAGGCGATTCCTATTTTCATCAGCTGCTTTCTATCCAACAGATTATCTGAAACACAAGGAAATGGAAATACCTGTGAAATGTAGAAATTATAAGTGAAGGTGTGCTGCATTATAGTCATTCCTCTCCTTTAAAAAGCAATTTGATGCAGTAATGGGGGAGCCAAACAGTCTTCCTTATTCATATTTATCTTTTGAGTATTGAACATGACTGCATGACACTGGCTGAAATGATCTCCTAATCACCCAATGCTGACCCACCTTCCCAAGTCACATGGTTAAGTGAAGTAGATTGAAGAAGTTACTTTAATGAGAAGGTAAGTCCGGGCAAGTAATGCCTCAGCTGCCATCATTTGGCACCTAGACTGAAAAAAAATGTTTCCCAATGCAGCCAGCCACTCGTTCATCAGCTGAATCATTCTTTGTCAAGTGTAGAGATCAAAATGGCAAATCCCTCCTGGGGAGGGAAAATAAACTTGAATCAAAAATGATTACATGAGAGGAGATTTTTGTTTAATCTTATCTATGTGGGGGTCACAAGATGAATACAGATGGTGAAGACTATTCAGCCTATTTTACTTCATTCATCCAAAAAGAAAAACCTACAGTCCACTCGTCACCCCACCCACCATGCTCATAAATGACTCAAGATTTTTGCCTCTACTATTCTTCTTGAAACTCTATTCCAAGTGTTAATTATTCTTTGTTGTGAAGAAATTCTTCCTGAAATAAGTCCTACATTTGGCCTTCACTAGTTTGAATCTAAGAAATTTGTACAAAACATTGGTTAGGCTATTGTTAGAGTTGGACAATACACATAGAAAGGACATTAAAGCCCTAGAGACTACACAGTGTAGATTTATCAAGATGTTTCAAGGGTTGGGAAATTATAATTACGAGGTCAGGCTTGAGATAAGAACATGAGAAATAGGAGCAGGAGTAGGTCATACAGCCCCTCGAGCCTGCTCCGCCATTCAATCAGATCGTGGCTGATCTTCGATCTCAACTCCACTTTCCCGCCCAATCCCCATATCCCCTCATTCCCCTACAGTCCAAAAATCCATCTATCTCAGCCTTGAATATACGCAACGACTCAGCATCCACAGCTCTCTGAGGTAGAGAATTCCAAAGAATCACAACCCTCTGAGTGAAGAAATTCCTCCTTATCTCAGTCCTAAATGGCTGACACCTTATCCTGCGACTGTGCACCCTAGTTCCAGATTCTCCAGCCAGGTGAAACATCCTCTCAGCATCCACCCTGTCAAGCCCCCTCAGAATCTTATATGTTTTGATGAAATCACCTCTCATTCTTCTAAACTCCAGAGAGTATAGGCCATTTCTACTCAATCTTTCCTCATAGGACAACACTTTAATCCCAGGAATCAATTTAGTGATCCTTCATTGCACCACCTCGAAGGCAAATATATCCTTCCTTAGATAAGGAGACCAAAACTGAACACAGTACTCCAGGTGAGGTCTTACCAAAGCCCTGTACAATTGCAGTAAGACTCCCTTACTCTTGTACTCAAACCCCCTTGCAATAAAGGCCAACATGCCATTTGCCTTCCTAATTGGTTGCTGTACCTGCATGCTAACTTTTTGTGTTTCTCATATGAGGATACCCAAATCTCTCTGAACAACAACATTTAATAGTATCCCATCATTTAAAAAATAATCTGTTTTTCATTTCTTCCTACCAAAGTGAATAACCTTATTTCCTCATATTTTACTCCATCTGCCACCTTCTTGCCCACTCACTTAAACTGTCCATATTTCTTTGCAGACTCTTTGTGTCCGCCTCACAGCTTACGTTCCCACCTAGATTTGTATCATCAGCAAACTTGGATACATTACGCTTGGTCCATTCATCTAAGTCATTAATATAGATTGTAAATAGCTGAGGCCCCAGCACTGATCCTTGCGGCACCCCACTAGTTACAGGCTGCCAACCTGAAAATGAGCCGTTTATCCCTACTCTTTGTTTTCTATCCTTTAACCAATCCTCTATCCATGCTAATAATACCCCGAACCACATAAGCCGTTATTTTGTGTAATAACCTTTTATGTGGCACCTTATCGAATGTCTTTTGAAAATCCAAGTATACTACATCCACTGATTCCCCTTTATCTACCCTGCTAGTTACATCCTCAAAAAACTCGAATAAATTTGTCAAACACGATTTCCCTTTCATAAAACCATGTTGACTCTGCCTAATCATATTATGATCTTCTAAGTGCTCTGATTCCAGCATTTTCCTGCCGACTGATGTCAGGCTAACTGGCCTGTAGTTCCCTGTTTTCTCTTTCCCTCCTTTCTTGAATAGCAGGGTTACATTTGCTACCTTCCAATCCACGGGGACCGTTCTAGAATCTAGGGTATTTTGGAAGTTCACAACCAATGTATCTCTACATGTATCAATATATCTCTACAATGTATCACTATCTCTTTTTTTATTCGTTCATGGGATGTGGGCGTCGCTGGCGAGGCCGGCATTTATTGCCCATCCCTAATTGCCCTTGAGAAGGGGGTGGTGAGCCACCTTCTTGAACCGCTGCAGTCCGTGTGGTGAAGGTTCTCCCACATTGCTGTTAGGAAGGGAGTTCCAGGATTTTGACCCAGCGACGATGAAGGAACGGCGATATATTTCCAAGTCGGGATGGTGTGTGACTTGGAGGGGAACGTGCAGGTGGTGGTGTTCCCATGTACCTGCTGCTCTTGTCCTTCAAGGTGGTAGAGGTCGCGGGTTTGGGAGGTGCTGTCGAAGAAGCCTTGGCGAGTTGCTGCAGTGCATCCTGTGGATGGTACACACTGCAGCCACTGTGCGCTGGTGGTGAAGGGAGTGAATGTTTAGGGTGGTGGATGGGGTGCCAATCAAGCGGGCTGCTTTGTCCTGGATGGTGTCGAGCTTCTGTAGTGTTGTTGAAGCTGCATTCACACTCCTGACTTTTGCCTTGTGGATGGTGGAAAGGCTTTGGGGAGTCAGGAGGTGAGTCACTCGTTGCAGAATACCCAGCTTCTGGCCTGCTCTTGTAGCCACAGTATTTATATGGCTGGTCCAGTTAAATTTCTAGTCAATGGTGACCCCCAGGATGGTGATGGTGGGGGATTTGGCGATGGTAATGCCGTTGAATGTCAAGGGGAGGTGGTTAGACTCTCTCTTGTTGGAGATGGTCATTGCCTGGCACTTTTCTGGTGCGAATGTTACTTGCTACATATCATCCCAAGCCTGGATGTTGTCCAGGTCTTGCTGCATGCGGGCTTGGACTGCTTCATTATCTGAGGGGCTGCGAATGGAACTGAACACTGTGCAATCATCAGCGAATATCCCCATTTCTGACCCTATGATGGGGAGAAGGTCATTGATGAAGCAGCTGAAGATGGTTGGGCCAAGGACACTGCCTTGAGGAACTCCTGCAGCAATGTCCTGGGGCTGAGATGATTGGCCACCAACAACCACTACCATCTTCCTTCAGCACTACAGCCGGGATGTTGTTGGGGCCCATAGCCTTTGCTGTATCCAGTGCACTCAGCCGTTTCTTGATATCACGTGGAGTGAATCGAATTGGCTGAAGACTGACTTCCGTGATGGTGGGGATATCGGGAGGTGGCCGAGATGGATCATCCACTCGGCACTTCTGGCTGAAGATGGATGCAAACGGTTCAGCCTTGTCTTTGCAGCCACCTCTTTTAGAACCCTAGGATGTAGGCCACCAGGTCCAGGGGTTTTATTGGCTTTTAGTCCCATTAGTTTCTCCAGTACTTTTTCTCTACTGATATTACTTACTTTAAGTTCCTCACTCTCATTGGACCCTTGTTTCCCCACTATTTGTGGTATGTTTTTTGTGTCTTCTACTGTGAAGACAAATACAAAATACTTGTTTAATGTCTCTGCCACTTCTTTATTCCCCACTATAATTTCTCCTGGCTCTGCCTCAAAGGGACCAACGTTTACTTTTGCTACTCTCTTCCTTTATACATACTTGTAGAAGGTCTTACAATCTGTTTTTATATTTCTTGCCAGTTTACTTTCATATCCTATTTTCTCCCTTTTTATCAATTTTTTGGTCATCCTTTGCTGGTTTCTAAAACTCTCCCAATCCTCAGGCTTACTACTTTTCTTGGCAACATGATAGGAACATAGGAACAGGAGTAGGCCATTCAGCCTCTCGTGCCTGCTCTGCCATTTGATAAGATCATGGCTGATCTGTGATCTAATTCCAAAAACCTGCCTTTGGCCCATATCGCTTAATACCTTTGGTTGCCAAAAAGCTATCTATCTCAGATTTAAATTTAGCAATTGAGTTGGTATCAATTGCCGTTTGCAGAAGAGAAGCCTTTTAATCTAATACTACCCTTCTACTGGGACTGTTTCCACTACAGCAGAGAAGGCTAAGAAGAAATTTACTGAAGGATTTTAAAATTATGAAAGGTTTTAATATACTGACAATATTAAGGGATAAATGTTGGCCAGGACACCAGAAGAACTCTCCACCTCTTCTTCGAATAGTACCATGTGTTCTTTTACATCGAGTCAGAGGGAAGATGGTGTAGGTTTGTTGTTTTATCTGAAAGTTAGCACCTCCGACAGTGCAGCATCCCCTCAGCACTGCACTGAAGTGTCAGCCTAGATTATGTGCTCAGTAAGTGCGAGCATTGTGGATTTGGATCCAAATAGTAGCACATTATAACTCTTTTTCAAATTAAGACTATTTCCTTCGATTTGCCAGTCAGTGACGAGGGATCATCAATTTAAAATCCTCACTGACGGTGAGGAGAGAGGTTTGGAAAAATTTCTTTAACAAGAGGGTTTTGCAGCTTGAAATGTTTTGCCACAAGATGTAGTTGAAGCAGAGACCACTGCATGATTTAATGTGAAATAGGATAAATATTTGAAACAGAGGAAATTACAGGGCTATAAACTTCTCTGGTGCTTTGCCCTTTGCCCTACTTTTTTTGGTTTACACTGAAGTAAATTGATTTTGTAGTTTGTTTCAGTTTTAGGGACAATTATTTAATTGAAAAATCTGACATGAGTTTTGAAAAACTAATAAATATGATTTAGATTTAATTTGAAACAAAGTTATTATGTGCATCCATTTACATGCTAATCATATTTGTACAGAGAATCCTCAGAAAATGTACTTTAAAACAAGTGTTCTCCCTTCCCGACATACTTTAAGGCAGGTTTGTTTCATATTTATATTTGATAAAGATAGGGCATTCTTTTCTATGCCTAAGGGAAAGGTACCGTGCATAATGCAGGATGCTACATTCTCATCTGCCTATGGCCGCAGTTCCTTTCTAGTTCTTGTACCCTTACAGTGTTTAAATGTGAAGGTAATTCTAGGATAGGTACTGTGAATAACCAAGATTGCGTCCCATTTATCTAGTTATTTTTGTAAACCTGTTAAATTTTTAAATATCCGCATTTGCAAACTTCCTCAATAGAAAACTGTACATTCTCCATTTCAGCAGTCAAAACAGTGCAGCAGGCATGCTGGGGTGACGCACACCGAGCCGATCTCCTTGGAGAAGGGCATCTGCTTCGGAACATTGGTGTTAATGTAATTGCTCTGTTTTCAGGTTGATGATGAGTCACCATTCATTTCTTTTTCTCAGCTGCGTTTTTTAGTCTGTTCAGACATGTCGGTTTTTCCTAGCTGTCTGAGATTCTGCACCGAGGAGGCAAGTCAAGAACACATGAGCCTCTCCTTAGTGGTAACAGGCAGGTTGAAGGGACAGAACATCCTGATATATCAACCCACAGCAGTCTGACTGGAAAGCTTGGCTTCTCACTGCAAAGCAATTAAGCTGACAGGGCAAGATGAATGGAAATATTTGATTCATTAAAAATAAAGTTTGCATACTAACTTGGTTGCTATACATTCTAGTAGGAGACATTACTGATTTATAGTGGCTGGCTTTTTTTGGTACCTAACACTTTATGGAGTCTTCGTTCAATAGTGGTCAAGTTAAAATATGTGTGCAATTATTCTCACTTTAAGACTTTACTGAGATGGTTAGAAATTCATCTTGGCTAGCTAATTTGTGATCTCATTTACCTTGTAAACCATTGTTTGCTTCTGTCCTTTACCATACACCATGGTTTGGGTTGCAGTTGGGCTCTACCAACGTCACTGAGTGGATCATTGTGAGGTGCGAATCAGTGGTCCAGGTATCTCATTCAATGATTTTTTTCCACCCCTGTGGGAGGTACTTAGCCTCGATTTCCCTGGCTCAGAGGAGGAAATTACATGGTAGTTTCCTACCACTTCACGGTACATTGCATAGGAGCCCCACTGCCAAATGCCTTGGGATGTTTCCCTACGGTAAAGGTGCCATACAAGAGTCAGTTGTTAATGTTGGTACATTGCCATTTTTACCTTTTGTAGGAGAGTTTTAGAAACCAGCAAAGGATGACCAGTTAGCCTGATATCAGTCATCAGGAAAATGTTGGAGTCCATTATTAAGCAATTGGTAGCAGAGCATTTAGAAAATCAAAATATGATTCGGCAGAGTCAACGTGGTTTTATGAAAGGGAAACTGTGTTTGACAAATTTATTAGAAATTTTTGAGGATGTAACTAGCAGGGTAGATAAAGGGGAACCAGTGGATGTAGTATATTTGGATTTTCAAAAGGCATTCGATAAGGTGCCACATAAAAGGTTATTACACAAGTTAAGGGCTCATGGGGTTTGGGGTAGTATATTAGCATGGATAGCGGATTGGGTAACAGACAGAAAACGGAAAGTAGGAATAAACAGGTCATTTTCAGGTTGGCAGGCTGTAACTAGTGGGGTGCCGCAAGGATCAGTGCTTGGGCCTCAGCTATTTGCAATCTATATTAATGACTTAGATGAAGGGATGTATCCAAGTTTGCTGACGATACAAAGCTAGGTGGGAAAGTAAGCTGTGAGGTGAACACAGAGTCTGCAAAGGGATATAAACAAGTTAAGTGAGTGGGCAAGAAGGTGGCAGATGGAGTAGAACGTGGGGAAATGTGAGGTTATTCACTTTGGTAGGAAGAACAGAAAAACAGAATATTTTTTAAATGGTGAGAAACTATTAGATGTTTGGTATTCAGAGAGATTTGGGAGTCCTTGTACACGAAACACAGAAAGTTAACATGCAGGTACAGCAAGTAATTAGAAAGGCAAATGTTATGTTGGCCTTTATTGCTAGGGGGTTGGAGTACAAGAGTAACGAAGTCTTGCTGCAATTGCACAGGGCTTTGGTGAGACCACACCTACAGTACTGTGTACAGTTTTGGTCTCCTTACCTAAGGAAGGATATACTTGCCTTAGAGGCAGTGCAACGAAGGTTCACTAGATTGATTCCTGGGATGGGAGGGTTGTTCTATGAGGAGAGATTGAGTTGAAAATGCCTATATTTACTGGAGTTTAGAAGAATGAGAAGTGATTTCATTGAAATGTATAAAATTCTTAGAGGGCATGACAGGGTGGATGCTGAGAGGCTGTTTCCCCTGGCTGGAGAGTCTAGAACTAGGGGGCATAGTCTCAGGATAAGGGGTTGACCATTTAGGACTGAGATAAGGAGCAACTTCTTCACTCAGAGGGTGGTGAATCTTTAGAATTCTCTGCCCCAGAGGGCTGTGGATGCTGAGTCGTTGAGTATATTCAAGGCTGAGATAGATAGATTTTTGGACTCTAGAGGAATCAAGGGATATGGGGATCGGGCGGGAAAGTGGAGTTGAGGTCGAAGATCAGCCATGATCTTATTGAATGGTGGAGCAGGCTCGAGGGGTCGTATGACCTACTTCTGCTCCTATTTCTTATGTTCTTATGTTTATGTTCACCCACCCACTTAACACACACTAAAAGTGAAACAGTATCCAAAAGTGCTTAGCATTTTTTTTACTTGTTAAGCACTTAATCATAAAGATGCAATTCACATCAAAATGCGTCACTGTGTCACAAAAATGTCACTGCATTGCTTGCATGACATTGGGATTAAAATAGTATGCAATGTATGGCTGTCCTCCCTCCTGAGGCGTAAAGATTTATTAGGTGGTTGCCTGCCACAGATGGATCTCTAATAAGTGGCTTCCAGCGTATGCTTGTAGGGAATAATAACTAATCTTCCTATCACATGAAACTATTGACATTTGGGTTTGTCATACATCAAAAGTTTTTAAACATTAACGCTCCTTCACAAAGAGAAAGAATACAAAAGGTTATCAGTATGACCTCACTAGCATGTTAAACCTATCGAACAATAAACAGAAACCTCAGAGTCCAATTAAAATACCAACAATAAAAGCTACGTTTTATTGAATAAAATGCCAGGTTACAGGCATTTTGCCTTGAACGGGATGGGAGTGGAAGGGTGAGTGATCTCACGAGACGATCAGTTGAGTACTACCATTTAAGCCAGAGGGGGGGTAATTTTGACTTTGTGGGATAGTGTAAAACGGGCTGCCAATTCGCTATCACCCGTTTTACATTATCGCACAAAGTCAAAATCACCAGTTTGTTTTTCTATGAAAATGCTGAATATCCAACATGCTGTAATATACAAAATACTTTGTGTTGGAACTGTCCTTTGTGTGGCATGTTTACCATATCTAATGCGATTAGTGCTATGTTACCAAGGCAGTCTCATAGTAATTACCACAGATCTAAAATTTTCACATTAAACCCAGATATAATGGGCGAGCTATGTAGTGTTAGGTTCCAAAAGGAAAAATTACTCTCATGGCGGAAATTTTTTTTTGTTAGCATGCAGCAACAGAAATAACATGCTAATAAGCCAATACTGGAAAATACAGAAATCTGATAGATAGCAAAACAATGTCCCTGTGGATCACTTGGGATGTCCTTGTTGACTCCTGTTTATAAACCTATAGATGTGCATGATAACTTTAAAAAAATTACTGAAAGTCCATTATTAGACTGTAGGGCACCGATATTAGCGTGGAGACGGGATGGACGCGTGGGTAACCTGCCCAATAAAAAATGTCCGTTTTCCACGCGATCGCGAGTCAATTGGAGCCACTTAACGTGGCTTCCAGGTTTGCCATCCGAAAGCTGCGTAGCGGGCGGACTGCGCACCCGCATCATCAGCTGGAGGACCTCTATTTAAAGGGGCAGTCCTCCAATGGCTGCTCCTTGAGCAAACACCCACACACCACAATGGAGCAGCACAGGGGAAAGGCTGCTCCAAGATTCAGCGATGCCTCACTCCAGGTGTTACTGGATGGGGTGGGGAGGAAGAGGGATGTGTTCTACCCGGCGGACGGGAGGAAGTGGCCTGCCTCTGCCACCAAGAAGGCTTGGCTTGAGGTGCCAGAGGAGGTCACCAGCAGCAGCAACATCTTCCGCACCTGGGTCCAGTGCAGGAAGCGCTTCAATGACCTAACTAGGTCAGCCAAAGTGAGTACACTTACTGATTCTCCCATTCCGTCTTCCACATCACCGCCCCCACCCCTCAATTCATTCTGTACTGCTAACATTACTCTATCACATCACTCCCCACACCCACCTAAGGCTCATCCTCAACTTACCTACATTTCCTCAGTACTTCTTCACCTCCCCACTAGTCAGCCCACCACTACCACTCAACCCAATCCTCATACAATGTCATGGCTCTGTCTCATACTCACCCTCTGATGCACCTCTTTCATGGTCAGCCACACCCCAACCAATGCATTCACCGGTTGGCCACATCACCATCACTCATTCACGCATCTGTACTTTCTCCCCTTATAGGAGAAGTGGGTCCAGAATGCACGGGAGAGGGCGAGGACTGGAGGGGAGGCTGCAACAAATCGTCATCCTTACAGACGCGGAGCAGGAGGCGCTGGAGCTTGGCAAAGCCCTCGAGTGCCTCTCTGTCGGGGAAGCTGAGACTGGCACCTGACAAACATCTGGAGACAGACTTTAACATTCAGCACACACAATATGAATTAATATTAACATGCCTTGCCATCTTCAGCACCTCCGTGAGCTCATTGCAACATGACACATCTGTGATGATGCTTCATATCGCCTTCTGTTCTCTTACAGGGCCTTCAGCGACTGCTGTGACGGCAGAGGGTGATTCCTCAGAGGACCATTCCGGTCCTTGTCCTCAGTTAGTTGGGTTTGCACCTGGTGAGTCACCACACACAAGTGAGCACGAGCAGACACTGGTGGCAGGGGCAGCTGTGGAGAGTCCGCGTCGGTGGGACCGCTGCTCTCCAGGCTCTGCTCAGCTGGACACAGATGCTGAACCCTGGGGGCCATCCTTTAAGAGGAGAATGATCGAAGGGCAGCAGCACATTCGCGAGGTGCTGGAACAGGTGCCACGTGCATTGTCCACATTAGTGCAGAGGATGGAGGAGTCCAACTGCTGCATGAGTGGAATGGTGGCACAGGTATGGGAGGGAATCTCTGAGATGGTGTCACAGGGACGTGAATAATTCCCTGAGATACTGTCACATGGACATGAGGGCATCTCTGAGATAGTGTCTGAGATACGGGTAAATGCAGGAATGTCCGCGATGGAGAGAAGGCTAGCCTCCATTGAGCTTCAAGCACAGCTCACAAATGAGTCCATTCAGGTCTTGACAATGGCTGTTCGGACTCACAGTGAACAACATTCTGCCGCCTTAAACAGGCAGGCAGATACACTAGCACTGGCCTTACAAGGCTTCACACATGTCCTCCAAACTGTTGTCCAGCAGAGTGGTAGGAGTGATGTGGGCCTGGCCCAGGGGAGGGATGATGGCGAAAGGTGACATGGAAGTGGGGACGCCACTCAAAGCGCTCCCACGTCTCACCCGTTGCCCCCCCTCAACCAGTACCCGCAATGCTGCCTCCTCGGCAGGTGGCCGAGTCTGCCCCTGCACATGTGCAGGTGGAGCAGTCTTTGGAGGGACCCTCACGAGCACCAAAACCCAGAGGGCGTAGGCCCAAAGCATCTAATCGGTCAGGGCATGAACAAGAGCAACCTGCCTCTACCTCTGCTGCAGCCACAGGGGATGCACCACATAGAAGTAGTCGGAAGAGAAAGGCAAAGGTTTTGTAAGCACAAAGGGTACGCACAAGGGTATTTGATAGTTGGTCATGTTTTTTATTTATGTTAGCTTTTTGTTAAACCCACATTAAATATTATCAATGTCACCACTACTGCCACACCTTGGCCATTCTTGACTGGCTTCTGTAATAGGGCACTTTCATGAGATTCACCATGAACAGCGACACTTGATGCCACCCATTGGGTCACTCTCTACAGTGGGTGTATGTGTGGTTGCAGGCCTGTTTTGTCTGGGGAGGGATGGGGGGGGGGGGGCTGCTGGTGTGGGCGCTGCTCTATCCGGTGGTGTGAGGACTGGACTCTTCACACTTTCTGATGTTAGGAGGAGCGTTCACATATCAGTGACTCCCTGGCCTCACGAGCAGCCAGGTGAGCCGCTGCTCTGCCCATGGGTTGCTCCTCCTCCTCCTCAATGAGGGAGGCAGATGTGGATGGGGCCTCCTCAAGCAGCACCCTTCTCTGTTGTGCTGTGTTGTGCAGGGCACAACACAGGACTGTAATGCGTCCCACTCTGTCTGGTGCGTATTGAAGCACTCCCCCAGAATGATCAAGGCACCTAAAGCACATCTTGAGCAGCCCTACAGCATGTTGAATTGTAGACCTGGTGGTGATGTGGCTGTCGTTGTATCGATGCTGTTGCTCGGTGATGGGGTTCCTCAGAGGAGTCATGAGCCATGTGTGCAGGGGGTATCCCTTGTCCCCAAGGAGCCAACCCTTAAGGGTGTTTGGTGCGTGGAAGAGGGGTGGGATGTTGGATTCCTGGAGGATGAAGGAATCGTGGCAGCTGCCAGGGAATCTGGCGCACACGTGCAGGAATCTTCTGCGGTGGTCACAAACGAGCTGAGTGTTGATGGAGTGATACCCCTTCCTGTTGATGTACAATCCTGGCTCGTGTGGAGGTGCTCTGATTGCTATATGGGTAGAATCGATTGCACCCTGCACCTGTGGGAAGCCAGCCACAGAGTGGAATCCCACTGCCCTCTCCATCTGGCTGAGGTCATCCATTGGGAAGTTGACGTAGTGCGAGGCCCTGCGAAACAAGCCATTGGTGACCTGCCTTATAGACTTGTGTGCAGACGCCTGAGAGACCCCAACTTTGTCCCTGTTGGAACCCTGGAATGATCCGGAGGTGAACAAGTTGAAGGCAGTGGTGACTTTGACAGCGACAGGTAAGGAGATGCTGCTCGGCCCAGCCAGGAGCAGCTCGGCACGATGGAGGCTGCAGATGTCTGTGACTACCTGGCGACTGACTCTGAGCCTCCATATGTACTGCTCCTCAGAGAGGTCCAGGAAGCTGAGCCTCGGTCTGTAGACCTTGTGGCGAGGGTAGTGCCTCCTGCGACGTCGCTATCTCTGTTGTTGCTCTCTGTGCTCTTGTGCAGGTGCCTGTGGCGCAGCACTGTGTTGTGGAGCTCCACGTGGCGGAGGTGGACGCCGTGCTTGGCGTGGCTGGTGATGTTGCTCGTCCTCAGATGTAGTGGTGAATGCAGCCATGGAGCCCCCCCATCCTAACGGTATGAGTTTGAGGCGGTCCGCAAAATAGTTAAAT
This sequence comes from Heptranchias perlo, assembly GCF_035084215.1. Lineage (NCBI taxonomy): Eukaryota > Metazoa > Chordata > Chondrichthyes > Hexanchiformes > Hexanchidae > Heptranchias > Heptranchias perlo. The sequence goes on from NC_090350.1 coordinate 24,913,236, forward strand.
ATGTTGTTTACAGCAGAATTTTGAGTGGAAAGTAAGAATTTTCAGTGCAAACACAAAGATCTTGTCGCCAAAACTTTACCTGAAATAACAAGAGTGTCCTGCTGCAATAAGTGACCTTTTATCCCCATCTGTCAATTAAGCATTGAATATCCCACTTGCTGCTGGCTGAAACACGTCTGTGGCAACATGGAGTGTTTCCCACAGCATGGGAAACATGCTAAGGATGCTTCACAATCGCACCCCTGCCAAAATCTGGAGAAAATTAAGTATCTCAAGTCGTTAAAGTACCTGAACAACTATGTAAAGTATCATCCCGCCAGTTTTAATTGCCGGTAGGACTTCCGTATTCGGGAGGCACGTGCGCACCCAGACGCGTCAGTGGGGAACCCGGACGTTGGCGGGTTGGAGCTGGGCTCCGAACCCGAACGGGATTTCCCCGATTTTCGGAGCCCCCCGCGCCCCCAACGCACCCGCAATTTCCCCGTAAAATTGAGCCCTAGGTCTCACTAAATTAAACTCAGCTGGCATTTTCCACACTTTGAAGATATTAAACATGTACACTATAAGTTACATTTGATGTCCGCTTTCATAATTCCATTTTGTCACACAAATCCAATATTTTATTCTAAATATGAATCTGCTTTATGGAGTCTTTAGTATTCACTGCGATGAAACTTGTAATATATTTAAGGTCATCAAAGCAACATATGAAATCTCAAAACTATTGGTTTTCACAATACTCCTATCCCTACAGAATTCCAAAGCAATCAGGGGCCAAAGGATAAAAGAGCAGCACATGTTTCAATAAATATCATAGTATGTTACGGCACAGAAGGAGGCCATTTGGCCCATCACGCCTGTGCCGGCTCTTTGAAAGAGCCATCCAATTAGTCCCACTCCCCTGCTCTTTCTGTGATTTTTTTTTTTCCCTTCAAGTATTTATCCAATTCCCTTTTGAAAGTTATTATTGACTCTACTTCCACCACCCTTTCAGGCAGTACATTCCAGATCAATTCAACCCTCTGCGTTAAAAAATGTTTCCTCATGTCGCCTCTGGTTTTTTTGTCAATCAACTTATATCTGTGTCCTTTGGTTACTTTCTGCCACTGGAAACAGTTTCTCCTTATTTACTCTATCAAAACTGTTCATGATTTTGAACACCTCTATCTTAACCTTCTGTGCTCTAAGGAGAACAACCCCAGCTTCCCCAGTCTCTCCACATTACTGAAGTCCCTCATCCCTGGTACCATTCTCGTAAATCTCTCTGCATACTCTCTAAGGCCTTCACATCCTTCCTAAAATGTGGTGCCCAGAATTGAACACAATACTCCAGCTGAGGCCTGACCATTGGTTTATAAAGGTTTAGCATAAGTTCCTTGCTTTTGTACTCTGTGACTCTATTAATCAAGCCCAGGGTCCCTAATGCTTTTTTAACAGCCTTCTCAACTTGTCCTGTCAAAGATTTGTATACAGACACCCCCAGGTCTTTCTGTTCCTATACCCACTTTAAAATTTTGCCATTTAATTTATATTGCAACTCCTCATTCTTCCGACCAAAATGTATCACTTCACACTTCTCTGTGTTAAAATGCAGCTGCCATGTATCTGTCCATTTCACCAGTGTATGTCCTCCTGAAGTCTGTTACTATCTTCTACATTGTTTACTACATTCCTGAGTTTTGTATCATCTGCAAACTTCCAAATTATACCCTGTATACCCAAGTCCAGGTCATTAATATAAATCAAAAAGAGCAATGGTCCTAACACCTGGGAACACCACCAACCATTCATCATTACTCTCTGCTTTCTGTTTGCTTCTCTCTGCTTGTGTACATATTTACCAAGAATAGAGGCTTATCACATGCACACAGAACCATTATGTCCTTGTTATTAACTCTTAAAATGCTGATGATAGCATATATTCTCCTGTGTGTTCTTTGTTCAATAGGTTTTCAGTGAAGCAGTGTTGCATTTAGAAGATCTTTTCCGATGTGATGGATTTGCAATTTTGGTCTCAATGGGGAGTGCTTGCTGAAGAAATGATCAGTTATCAGTAGATCTGTGCTTTTTAGTTCATTGTGACAATTGATAAGCATTTTAAAACCCTGAAGAATCAGTCTTCGTTGCTTGAAATGTTGGTATGTAAACAGTAATGGTTGCCTGCAGTCTCTTGTTTGTTTCAGCTACTTGACTTCAATTCCCTGTTATAGTACAGGCAGAGTCCATTACTGCAAGTCAACCATGATGTTTTTCTAGCTTTGGTTTGTTTCTCTCAATCTCATGTCTGTACCACATTCTTGATGCTGCGCTTGCTCTTCTTGGAGAAGAAAGCATGCGTATGTACACAGGCGGTTATTTGCGTAATGTATGTGATGCTCTCTTACAGACACACATGGTTTACTTGCAGTGCATGAGGAAACTAGCAGCTTTTTAAGACTCCATAAATCATGTCATTTACCAAACCCAATGAAAACAGCCCCTCCCTCATGTCAAACTTTTCTCCTAATTACGGATATTTAATCTTTGTCACTATCTCGTCCACTATTTCTTTAACTCATGATCTGCACGTCAGCCAGCCAATCTCCACACTGAACTCACCAACCTCCACATCACAATATAGCAACTGTACATTACTGGGTAAGAAGCAGTCTTCTATATTGTCTTCGTCATTAAAAATTTTATCAAATCACTCAACACAATAAATATACGATAGACCTCAGTCATTAAGAGAAAACAAGTCACCAATTTGGGTTTGGAGAAATTAGAGCTTTAGTTTTTTGACAAATTAGAAAATCATGTTGTGCACATTCAATATAACTTAAGATGAAATACTTTGCTTTTTGTAAATTCTAAACCAGTAAGAACAACCTCATAAAGTATGACAATAGACATATTAGAAAGATCAAGAAAGAAATTGCTGGGCAAAACCTTATTACATCAGAGTGTGAGACTTTTCGTAGCCTCAACGTTCTATTTGACTCTGAGAGGAGCTTCCGGCCCCATATCCTCTCCATCACCAAGACCACCTACTTCCATCTCCATAATATCGCCCGTCTCCATCCCTACCTCAGCCTATCTGTTGCTGAAAGCTTTTGTTACCTGCAGCCTCGACTATTCCAGTGCTCTCCTGGACAGCCTCTCCTCTTCATGGGAAAAGTGATCCATCCGTGACTAACTAAAGAAGTTAAGGATAGTATTGGATTAAAAGAAGAGGCTTATAATGTTGCCAAGAAGAGTAGTAAGCCTGATAATTGGAAGTTTTAGAAACCAGCAAAGGATGACCAAGAAATTGATAAAGAGAGAAAAAATAGAATGAGAGTCAACTAGCAAGAAATATAAAAACGGATTGTAAGACCTCCGACAAGTATGTAAAAAGGAAGAGAGTAGCGAAAGTAAATGCGGGTCCCTTAGAGGCTGAGACAGGAGAAATTATAATTGGGAATAAGGAAGTGGCAGAGACATTAAACAAATATTTTGTATTTGCCTTCACAATAGAAGACACAAAAAACATACTGGAAATAGTGGGGAACCAAGGGTCTAATGAGAGTGAGCAACTTAAAGATATTAATATTTGTAAAGAAAAATCACTGGAGAAATTAATGGGATGGAAGCCGACAAATCCCCTGGACCTGATGGCCTACACCCTCGGATTCTAAAAGAGGTGGCTGCAGAGATAGTGGATACATTGGTTGTGAACTTCCAAATTTCCCTAGATTCTAGAATGGTCCCAGTGGATTGGAAGGCAGCAAATGTAACACTGCTATTCAAGAAAGGAAGAAGAGAGAAAACAGGGAACTACAGGCCAGTTAGCCCTGACATCAGTCTTCGGGAGAATGCTGGAATCCATTGTTAAGGATGTGGTAACAGGGCACTTAGAAAATCATAATACGATTAGGCAGAGTCAACATGGTTTTATGAAAGGGAAATCGTGTTTCACAAATCAATTAGAATTTTTTGAGGATGTAACTAGCAGGGTAGAGAAAGGGGAACCAGTGGATGTAGTGTATTTGGATTTTCAAAAGGCATATAAGGTGCCACACGAAAGGTCGTTAAACAAGATAAGGGCTCATACTGTTGGGGGAAAAAAATTAGCATGGATAGAGGATTGGTGAACGGACTGAAAAGAGAGAGTAGGAATAAACAGGTTATTTTCCGGTTGGCAGGCTGTAACTGGTGGGGTGCCACAAGGATCAGTGCCTGGGACTCAGCTATTTACAATCTATATTAACGACTTAGATGAAGGGACCAAGGGTGATGTATCCAAGTTTGCTGACGATACAAAGCTAGGTGGGAAAGTAAGCTGTGAGAAGGACACAAAGAGTCTGAAAAGGGATATAGAAAGGTTAAGTGAGTGGGCAGGAACGTGACAGATGGAGTATAATGTGGGGAAATGTGAAGTTATTCACTTTGGTAGAAAGAATAGAAAAACAGAATATTTTTTAAAAAGGTGAGAAACTATTAAATGTTGATGTTGAGAGGGATTTGGGTGTCCTTGTACATGAAACACATTAAGTTAACATGCAGATACAGCAAGCAATTAGGAAGGCAAATGGTATGTTGGCCTATATTGCAAGGGGGTTGGAGTACAAGAGTAAGGAAGTCTTGCTGCAATTGTACAGGGCTTTGGTGAGACCACACTTGGAGTACCTTATACAGTTTTGGTCTCCTTACCTAAGGAAGGATATACTTGCCTTAGGGGTGGTGCAACGAAGGTTCACTAGATTGATTCCTGGGATGAGAGGGTTATCCTATGAGGAGAGATTAGGTAGAATGGGCCTACACTCTCTGGAGTTTAGAAGAATGAGAGGTGATCTCATTGAAACATATAAGATTCCAAGAGGGCTTGACAGGGTAGATACTGAGAGGCTGGTTCCCCTTGCTGGAGAGTCTAGAACTAGGGGGCATAGTCTCAGGATCAGGGGTCGGCCATTTAGGACTGAAATGAGGAGGGATTTCTTCACTTAGAGGGTTGTGAATCTTTGGAATTCTCTACCCCAGAGAGCTGTGGATGCTGAGTCATTGAGTATATTAAAGGCTGAGATCGATAGATTTTTGGGCTCTGGAAATCAAGGGATATGGGGATCGAGCGGGAAAGTGGAGTTGAGGTCGAAGATCGGCCATTATCTTATTGAATGGCGAAGCAGGGTCGAGGGGCTGTATGGCCTACTCCTGCTCCTACTTCTTATGTTCTTCCGCCCTCCATAAACTTAAAATCAATCTGGTTTAAATGTTGCAATAAAATGTGTTGAAAACTCTGCTGCCCCAATCCTAACTCACACCAAGTCCAGTTCGCCCATCACCCCTGTGCTCGCTGACCTACATTGGCTCCTGGTCCACCAACACATCAATTTTAAAATTCTCATTCTTGTGTTCTAATCCCTCCATATCTCTGTAACCTGCTCCAGCTCTACAACCCTCCAAGAACTCTCTGTTCCTCCAATTCTGGACTCTTGTGCACCACCCATTTCCTTCACCTCATCATTGGAGGCCATGCCCTCAGCCGGTTAGGACCTAAGCTCTAGAATTCCCTCCCGAAATCTCTCCGCCTCTCTCTCCGCCCTTAAGACATTCCTTAAAACCTAACTCTGACCAAGCTTCTGGTCGCCTGTCCTAACGTTTCCTTCTTTGGTGCAGTGTCAATTTTTGACTGGTTATGCTCCTGTGAAGTGTCTTGGGATGCTTTGCTACGTTAAAGGTGCTATATAAATGCAAGGTGTTGTTGTTGTTACTAATGTAGCAACACTGACCTCCCAGAAAGTTGTGGGTTCAAGTCCCAATACCCACATAATTGAGCACATAATTTGGATGACTTTTCAGTGCAGTACTGAGGGAGTGCTACATGGTTAGAGGTGTAGTCTTACAAACAAGACATTAACTTGAGACCCTGTTTCTGCCTTGTAACGGGAACAAAGAAGATCGCATATCAATTTTTCGAAGAACAGCTCGGAGTTCTCCTGGTGTCCTGGCCAACACTCATCCCACAACCAAAACAGATTAACTGGTCATTCCTCTTGTTTGTGGAACTTTGCTGTGTGAAAATTGGCTGCTTCATTTGCCTACAAAGCAACAGTGAATGTGTTTCAAAAGTAATTTATTCACTGTGAAGCACTTTAGGACATGCTGAGGAAATGAAAGGCATCACAAATGCATCTGCTTTCTTAAGTCAAAATGAAATGAAACATTTAATGAAACCATTTTCTTTCAAAGCAAGACAGTGCAGGTGGGTAGATACAGATCCTAAGGCTTTTTTTAAATGGGGCAGTGTCATCGTTTCTTCAGATAACATTGAAAACATATTTGTGGTTGCCACAACATGCAAAGGCGATGTACTGCTACAAGAGTGATGGAATGAAACAACTGCACATCAGGCAAGCTCAGGCTGTTACCATTGACGTTTTTCCACAATAAATTCCTCTTCATCAGATCTATCTGATATAAGCTCTAGTCTCCAAGATTATGACTGATGCAATGATTTGGCCTAGGTTAAGGCTGGTGACGACAGTTCTTTTTCCATTACACTTTTTAACTCTTCCCTCCTCTGCTGAAGACACTGGGAATAATTTTAACTTTTATCATCAGGCAAAAAACAGGTGATGGCGAATCAGCAGCCCGTTACAACCCCCCCCCCACAACTTTTCTTTTCCTGGCCAACATTTATCCTTCAACCAATACCAAAAACGGACGATCTGGTAATTTATTTCATTGCGGTTTGTGGAATCTTGCTGTGCGCAAATTGGCTGCCATGTTTCCTACATTACAACAGTGACTATGCTTCAAAAGTACTTCATTGGTTGTGAAGAGCTTTGGATGTTCTGAGGTTGTGAAAGATGCTATATAAATGCAAGTTCGTTTGTCATTTGTATAGTCAGGCAACTTCTTCCTGCCTCCTAGGGCCATGCTTCATCTTTCATCTCGGACAGCAAGATGGTGTACTATATGACTGACCTCTGGCAGGTTGAATGCAACCACTTTTTCTCCTTCTGTCTCAAGATAGTGTTCTGCTACATAAGGCTTCATTTAGTAGTGGGGCTGAGAACTAGTAAAACTCATCCCATGCGTAGAAGCAAGTCTAATGTTTTAAAGGATTGGGGTTTGATAGCACAACCTTCTGAACTAGCTTTGGCCAGAATTGTTGGGCCATTGATTAAAATATAATGAAAATCTAACCCAAACACAAAAATAGATCAACAAAAGAAATTTGTTGGCAAAAGTAATCCAGTCTTCCGTACCTTTGAATAAAGTCCATGCTTTGAGTAGATGCAAATATACTTTCCCTGGACACTGATACAACACTGACTCAGTTATCACCACAGTAAGGTATTCTGTTGTTGGTTTTTCATACCATCTTAAGAGGCCACTCACTGCTTAACTTTGTTGGATGAGTATTGCCAATTTCCTTTCAAACTACTACATGGAGTCCAAAATTAAGACAAAGGGAGTAAACATCGGTCTTATCTTGCTTCAGGTGAACAACTGCCAGCCAATTTTACCCATCCATTATTAACAACTAGTATTATAGTAGTCTCGTAGTGTGCTACAGCATGGAAGGAGGCCATTCAGGCCATCATGCCTGTGCTGGCTCTTTGAAAGAGTTATCCAATTAGTCCCACTTCCCTGCTCTTTCCCCATAGCCCTGTAAATTTTTTCCCTTCAAGTATTTATCCAGTTCCTTTTTGAAAGTTACTATTGAATCTGCTTTCACCACCCTTTCAGGCAGTCCATTCCAAATCATAACAATTTGCTGCATAAAAAAATGTTTCCTCATGTTGCCTCTGGTTCTTTTGCCAATCACCCTAAATCTGTGTCCTCTGGTTACTGACCCTTCTGCCACTGGAAACAGTTTCTCCTTATTTACTCTATCAAGTGCCATAACCTACAGGGCTACGGGCCAAGTGCTGGAAAGCGGGAGTAAGCTGGACAGCTCTTTTCGACCATCACGGACATGATGGGCCAAATGGCCTCCTTCTGTGCCATAACTTTCTATGATTCTATAAAACCGTTCATAATTTTCAACAACTCTATCAAATCTCCTCTTATCTTTCTCTGCTCTGAGGAGAACAACCCCTGCTTCTCCAGTCTCTCCACATAACTGAAGTCCATCAACCCTGGTACCATTGTAGTCAATCTCCTCTGCACGCTCTCTAAAGCCTTGACATTCTTCCTAAAGTGTGGTGCCCAGAATTGATCACAATACTCCATCTCAAGCCTAACCAGTGTTTTATAAAGGTTCACCACTCTTTGCTTTTCTACTCCATGCCTCTACTAATAAAGCTTATGATCCCATATTCTTTTTTAACAGCCTTCGCAACTTGTCCTGCCACCTTCAAAGATTTGTGTACATACACCCACAGGTTTCTCTGTTCCTTTAAAATTGTACCATTTAGTTTATATTGCCTCTCCTCATTCTTCCTACCAAAATGTATCACTTCACACTTCTCTGCGTTAAATTTCATCTGCCATGTGTCTGCCCATTTCTCCAGTCTGTCTATGTCCTCCTGAAGTCTGTTATTATCCTCCACATTGTTTACTACATTTCCGAGTTTCGTGTCATCTGCAAACTTTGAAATTATACCCAAGTCCAGGTCATTAATACATATCAAAAAGAGCAGTGGTCCTAATATCGACCCCTGTGGAACGCCACTGTATACTTCCTTCCAGTCTGAAAAACAACTGTTCACCAATACTCTCTTTGGCCCTTAGCCAATTTTGTATCCACGCTGCCAAAGTCCCTTTAATCCCATGGCCTTTAATTCTGCTAACAAGTCTATTATGTAGTACTTTATCAAGTGCCTTTTGAAAGTTCACATACACATCAGCCACACAACCCTCATCGACCCTCTCCGTTACTTAATCAAAGAACTCAATCAAGTTAGTCAAACATAATTCTCCTTTAACGAATCCGTGCTGACTTTCATTTATCAGTCCATGCTTTTTCAAGTGCCAATTAAATTTGTCCTGCAATATTGTCTCTCAAAGTTTCCCCACCACCGTCATTGGGCTGACTGGCCCGTACATAGGTACATAGGAACAGAAGTAGGCCATTTAGCCATTCAGTGAGATCATGGCTGATCTGTCAATTTACTCCATATACCCGTTTTAGCCCCATATCCCTTAATACCTTTGGTTAATAAAAATCTATCAATCTCAGATTTAAAATTAACAATTGAGCTAACAGCAACTGCCATTTGCGGAAGAGAGTTCCAAACTTCTATCACCCTTTGCGTGTAGAAGTGTTTCCTAACTTCACTCCTGAAAGTCCTGGCTCTAATTTTTAGGCTATGTCCCCTAGTCCTAGATTCCCCAACCAGCAGAAATAGTTTCTCTCTATCCACCCTATCAGTTCCCCTTAATATCTTGAAAACTTCAATCAACTCACCCCTTAATCTTATAAATTCCAGGAAATACAACCTTAGTCTATGTAATCTCTCCTCGTAATTTAACCCTTGGAGTCCAGGTATCATTCTAGTAAATCTACGCTGCACTCCCTCCAAGGCCAATATGTCTTTCCTAAGGTGCGGTGCCCAGAACTGAACACAGTACTCCAGGTGTGTAATTGCCAGGTTTATCCCTCTCCCCTTTTTGAACAGGGGTGTAACATTTGGAATCCTCCAATCCTCTGGCACCACCCTGATATCTAAGGAGGATTAGAAGATTGTGGCCAGAGCCTTTGTAATTTCCACCCTTACTTCCCTCAGTAACCTAGGATGCATCCCATCTGGACCGGGTGACTTTACGATTTTGAGTACTGTCAACCTTTTAAGTACCTCGTCTTTATCTATTTTTACCCTAATTAATATCGCTACTATCTTCCCCTTTACTGCTACATTGGCAGCATCCTCTTCTCTAGTGAAGACCAATTCGAAGTATTCATTTAGTACCTCAGCCCCCACAGGAAGATCTTCTTTTTGGTCCTAATCGGTCCCAACCTTCTTTTGACTACCCTATTAATATTTATATGTTTATAAAAGACTTTTGGGTTCCCTTTTATGTTAGCCGCTAATCTATTGTCATTCTCTCTCTTTGCCCCTCTTATTTCCTTTTTGAGATCGTCTCTGTACTTTTTGTATTCAGCTTGGTTCTCTACTGTATTATGAACCTTATATTTGTCATAAGCCTCCTGCTTCTGTTTCAATTTAATCTCGATATCTTTAGTCATCCAGGGAGGTCTAGCTTTGGATGCCCTTTCTTCCCCCCTCTAGGGAATGTGTCTACTCTGTACCCATACCATCTCCTCCTTGAAGGCATCCCATTGTTCAATTACTGTTTTGCTTACCAATTTTTGATTCCAATCCACCTGGGCAAGATCCCTTTTTAACTTGCCGAAATTAGCCCTCCTCCAGTTAAGTATTGTTCCTTGTCCTTTTCCATAAATATTCTAAACTTAATGAGATTGTGATCACTGCTCCCCAAATACTGCCCCACTGAAACATGCTCCACTTGCCCCACTTCAATCCCCAGAACTAGATCCAGCACTGCTTCCTTCCTCGTTGGGCTGGAAACACACTGATAAAGAAAGTTCTCTTGTACACATTTCAGGAATTCCTCCCCCTCTTTGCCCTTTACACTCTTACTGTCCCAGTCGCTTTTGGGATAACTGAAGTCCCCCATTATCATTACCTCTATAGTTCTTGCATCTTTCTGTAATATGCCTGCAAATTTACTCCTCTATCCCCTTCCTACTATTTGGTGGCCAATAGTATATACCCAGTGGTATAATAGCTCCTCTATTGTTCCTTAACTATAACCAAACAGACTCTGTCTTTGACCCCCCCAACTACATCATCCCTTTACAGTGTTGTAATAGTTTCTTTGATCAATACTGCCCACCCTCCTTTCTTTCCTTCCCTATCTATCCTGAATACCTTGTAGCGAGGAATATTAAGTTCCCAATCCTCCCCTTTGAGCCAGGTCTCTGTTATTGCTACTATATTATAGTCCCATGTGGTGACTCATACCTGCAGCTCACCAACCTTATTTATCATGCTACATGCTTTAAGTGCATGCACTCCAAACTCATCTGAGACTGCCTTGCATTTGTCCCCTGTCTGATCCCTCCTATTTCTGAACTATTCTTTACTCTAGTGCTATTTGTCTCTCCCGATTCTCTATGCACCTTGTTTCTCCTCTCTAATGTTTCATCCTGGTGCCCATCCCCCTACCAAATTATTTTAAACCCTTCCCCACAACACTAGTTAAACTCTGCGAGGACATTGGTCCCAGCTCTGTTGAGGTGCAACCCATCCATCTTGAACAGATTCCTCCTACCCGTATCTGAAGCCCTCTCTCCGGCACCATTTCTCCAGCTACACATTAACCTGTCTTATCTTACTATTCCAATACTCACTCGCGTGTGGCGCTGGGAGTAATCCAGAGATTACTACCTTTGAGGTCCTCCTTTTTAACTTCCTCCCCAGCTCCTTAAACTCTGACTGCAGGACCTCAAGCCTTTTCCTTCCTATATTATTAGTTCCCACATGGACCACGACTTCTGGCTGTTCCCCTTCCCCCCCCTCAAAATGTTCTGTACCCTCTCAGTGATGTCCTTTACCCTGGCACCAGGAAGGCAACACACCATGCGGGACTCACGTCAGCGGTTGCAGAAATGCCTGTCTGTCCCCCTGACTATTGAATCCCCTATAACCACTGCAATTCTACACTTCGCTGTGCCAAATGAGTAGTCCAGATGGTACCATCCTCCGTACAGGTAACTAATTAACAATGGTGACAGGTGGTTCTGCACTGATCCCCTGATACTCATTCTGTCCTCAGAGAACACTAAGAAATTCACTCAGAGATACTTTGGTACTGTAGACCAGCCTGCCACACTGCATTAGAACCTTTCTCAAACTAGTCTGTCACAAATAGTAAAAGAGCTCTCTTCTTTCATTCACCTTTGCTCGAGACGGAATCATGACTAATGCAATTCCATTGTCAAAAATAAAGATTTATACATTTGCAAAACTTATTAAAATCTCATACGTATTCATTTTAAGTGTAGTCAGGCTAAGCGCCAACAGCCTGCCCACTACCTCACTTTATTTCCCAGGTAAGCCAGTAAAAGACCATGGGGACTAAATCTTATGGCATAAGGCTTTAGAGGCAAGGGAGGGTTAAATTCGATAACCCCCGAATCCAGGCACGGGCATCGCGGTCCACAATTAACCCAGACCTGGTGTTTCTGATGCGGGTAACACGAGACATTTATGCTACCTGGTCACTCACCTCATCGAAGCGCAGCAATCAGGCTTAGCCACGATATTTGCACCAGGTTCGCACTTCTCACCATCAAGTAGCGGGGCGGTGGGGGGGGGGCAAATATCACGTGAATGGCTCGCACCTCTTAAAGGCAGCCTGCACCTCTTATTTGCAAAAAAATAAGATACGGGTCCGCATGGAGTGAGAACGGATATCAGACATCTGCGCACATATCCATGCAGGTCCCATCTCTAAGTTTATAAACTGTTGAGTTATGTCAAAACATTGAATAAAGGTTTCACACTGCTAAATTCCACATCGTCCAATCTGCATGCCAGACCTCACCAATCTGCCGATCTGAGTTTGTACCAGGCCTGCGATAGTGCGTGCACCAAGGTTCTTGGATGATGCACTGGAGGCCTTGGTGCAAGAGGTGGACAGAAGGAGGGGCATCCTATATCCGCAGTGGGGGGGCAAGAGGCCCTCCAGACATATGCTCAAGAGGCAGTGGGAGGCGGTAGGGGACGCAGTCAATGCTAGGCGCATAGTACCTCGAACATGGATGCAGTGCAGGAAGAAGTTCAATGTTTTGACACGAGTGGTCAAGTTGAGTGAGGTCAACTGTCAAGTGGCATCTCCTACCAACTGCACCACTAACTGCATCCATTACTCCACGCGCTACACCCCCCATCACCCACATACCAACAAACTCTTTCAATCAGTACTCAACTCTTCCAATTAGATGCTTCCTCTCACTCTCACCTATTACCACTGATGCAAACCGCACACCCACAACTCACAGGTCACACACTATTCAACCATTACAGGCACATCACCCAGATATCCTGCAGGACACTCACTGACACACTTCTCACTTTCTTGCAGGAGAAGTTGGCACATAACAGGAGGCAGCAAGTGGCAGTGGTATTTAGCCCCCTCAAGCTTGTTCCGCCATTCAATGAGATCATGGTTGATCTCTGACCTAACTCCATATACCCACCTTAGCCCCACATCTCTTAATACCCTTGGTTCACAGAAATCTATCAATCTCAGATTTAAAATTCACAATTGGACGAGCATCAACTGCCGTTTGCTGAAGAGCGTTCCAAACTTCTACCACCCTTTGATTATAGAAGCGTTTTCTAACTTCACTCTTACAAGTCCTGGCTTTAAATGTCAGGCTATGTTGCCTCATCCTTGTATTCAAGTGTAGGAGACCTCCAAAAACAGGTACAAATGCATCAGCAGCCAAAGGCAATAATCCATCAACTAACCTGTAAATCCTGCATGGTCCTTTTAAATAGCACTGGTGGGGAGGGGGGCGGGGGGGGGGGTCCTCCAGGCCCCCTAAGACATGTTCAGGTGTTCGTGATTAAGACAATGAATTGAGTGGAGCGTTAAGTGCTGAAATGGTGTGTATCCCTTTAAATCAGCATTGCACATCGATCTAACGCATATTCTCCCTACTTTACATGCTGCCGGCGTTCGTTATCTGCATGTGCGCGAAACCCTTTACCAAGATGGTGTCTGGTGCACGTATGCTAGAAGCGTGCGCGCACATTCCGGACGCCATTTTGGAACTTCGGGAGGCCGCGTAGCACCGAAACACTGCACAGCCCAATTTATAGCCCAAGAAGTCTTGTGCACATTAATAAAAGATTTTATGTGTTTGTGTGAAGTGTTAAAGAGGAGAATTCGGAATATTTCATTATTTCTATCTCTGTTAATAATTATTTCATCCCTGGGTAGGAATTCTTTTTCCTGCTACCCATTATATATTCACTAATTATTGAGATTGTGACAGCGTTTCACTTAGAAAACATCTCAATAACAATAAGCCATTAAACAAATCGTAATGTTTGCTTTAAACAATTTTGTTTGAACTCTAAAAGGCCAAAAGATAACAATATGTCATAGGACAACAGATATTGTCACTAATTTTATGAGTGAACCATAAAATTGGACTGTGGCAGGACTAAAGTAATCTAAAAGCCCTGCAGAATAGGATGGAAGATCCGAAACAGCAAACCTGAGATTTACCCCTGTTTGTCAGGAGATTACATGGTGGGGGGGGGGGGGGTCAGGGGGTATGTATTGTGATGCATAAGGCATCATGGCTGAGTGGGACAGGCTGGATGGACCAGTAGGTCTTTTCCTGCCCATCATTTTCGTATGTCAATGATATGAGATACTGTATTTGTACTACCTATGTTGTGCAAGTTTCTTTAGAGAAAACCACTGAAAATAGCAAGGAGAGTTTTTTGGAAACCACTCAATACCTAAGCTGCTTTATCAGAATTGCCATTATAATTGTGTTCAAGATTGCATCAGGGCCTAAAGTCTGCAAGGATGAAATAGTTCTTAGCAGAAGTAGGAATAATAGACTATCCCTAATTCTTCCCTTTCACATGAACACACTAAATCCTGTGTCAGTGTATGAAAGACTTACATACTTTAGACCCTGATTTACCATTTCTTTAAAACGTATTATTACTCATTTAGAAGTTCTGGATCGAAAATTCTGTCCTTTTTGAGGCTTTATAAAGAAACTTTCTATCTACCTTGTTATTATGCCCTACTGACAACTACAAACATTAAACATTTGTTGAAGTCAAATTTCATTACCCTGCAGAAGGTGTTTTACTTTGTGCTCAGACTCTCTTCCCATAATAGCAATTATTTCAAAGTATAAATCAATATGAGATTCCAGTCCACCAATTAACTGATGTTTGTTCTTCCATAACCCATTCCACAAAATGCAACATAACTCTATGTAAAACACTGAGGCTGAAGTAAATGTTTGCATTAAATTGATTTGGTTGACAATTGCAAAAGGTACTTTAAATAAAGATGCAAATATGAAAATAACTGTTGTATTTGTTTCTAAAACAAGAATAAGTGTATAGCTTGGATCACACAATGGTAGGTAGTCACAAATCATCAAAGGATTATACAGTCCAGGGAGGCTAGAACATTAAATTCAAAGAAAGGCCACTTGCCAGTCATATTAGTGGTTTTGGCAAATTATCCACACCTTCAGCTTCCTTTCAATGAGCATGATGAATGCAGCCAGCTCATTATATTGGGCCCAAAATGGCTGCTGCATGAAATGCCATAACCTGATATTGATTTCCAGCCATTTGGGTAGAAAACACTGTCCTGTCACTCAATGTATTTAAAGTCAGTATCCACTGAGGACATGATCTAAATGTACACATACCTCAGAAAATCATTTTAGTTGTAAACAAAGGGTGCTTGCCAGTTGTAGCACTATTTAGTAAATCTTTAGTTAAATTTGAAGATCCTGAATGCCAAAGTGTACTCAGGGTTAGTGGCAAATCAGACTTGAAGAATGAAGAGAGCATAATGATTCAGCCTCAGTTTATATAATCATTAACATTCTCTACCTGAATCTAAACTATCATAAAATTAGTCCAGTGATAACAAAAACTATACTTTACATGAAGGTGTCAGGGGTATGAGATTTAACAAATGACCTTGTGTTTAACTATAATTTGGGGATGGTCAGTAATATTCAGTGTTTTAACTCCGATGAAATCAGCATTTATGCCTGCAACTGGATTATTTGTTCAGTGTTTCAGTCGGAGATTGATGGTAAATTTAACAGCACATTTCAATACAATACATGGGGGAAAAACAGATTAAACTAAGTTCCAATTCACTTCACTATTTTGGAGCCAATACAATCTGCGCATTGGTTTGAATTTGGCTGCTCGGGCTGAACATTTGCTTTGTTGTATCCCCCACTTACCCTCCTGGTTTGCAAAACTTTCTGACGCTTGATTCATTCACTTCCTTAAATTCCTTTCTATTTTACACTCACTAATGCCCAAAAGGAACCCTTACCTATTCTGCACATCTTCAATCACAAGGTGCCGTGATCCACTTCTCTCGATCGCCGTCTCCTTTCTTTAATGCGGAATAAAATATCCATTAAGTTTCTGAGCCACATTGAATTCAAGGGAATGGAGTCAAGCCACTCCCACCCTGTTTTAACCGCTTCAGTACCGGCTGTAGGGAAGAACTGCCAAAATAAGATTGCTTAGAATCACGTTTTATCTGCGCAAAAATCAATATGATTGACCCTACCCAGGTATGGTTTCCAGGTCCCAATACCCTTTGGCATATTTCTTAGGTATGTCTTCGTTCTTCATATGTGAACCTAGACAAATGGGTTCTGAGCCTCCTCAGATTTTAAATTTCCTTCCAGTATAGGGAACTAAAGAAGTTAAATCTGTTCTTACTGGAAAAAATATCGAAGTTATAAGATGGAATATAACCCAATATTTTAAAATAATGAAGGGGATTAATAAGAAGGATTCATGAAGATATTTGTGTCAAATACGAAGTATAAGTATAAGCCAAAAAACACATGAACTAAAGTTAATTTAAGAAACAGCTTTTTCAGAGTTAGTTGAAACATTTAAAGGGATTGGGTCAATTCGTGATTCAGCAGTGAGTAAGGGGATATATGTTATAAGTAGATGAATTGGAATAGAAAGATGAAACATGGCGAGATTGGTCCTGGAGACAGGAGCTGAGCAATAGATTTGAGATGGATAAATTGAATGAGTGGTCGTTTTCTTTCCTTATATTCTTTGACACTTGGAATGAAAAAAAAACTTAAGTAATGCTGCATCCTGAAAATTGTAGGGGCACTAAGTTCTCTCCCAATCACTACTTTACAAACACGTTCAGTATTACTCGACCAGCCAAAAAAGGCCGCCTAATGCATTTTTGTAGCATAAAAGAACAATTACAATTATACTCAGTAAAAAGCAAAGCTACTATAATAGTAATCTCTTATGCTAACTCCAGTAGGGCAACAAATTATAAAATAAAGGAAAAAATAAGTAATTAATTGAAACTACACATTTTTTTGTTTGAAAAATTGTTATAAATCAAAACACAATAATTCAGAACCACATCAGCATATGGACTATTGTAAATTTAATTTTCCTGAATGAATATATTTCTTTTTAATAAAAGTTTTAAAATATCCCAATAGAAAGAATTTACATTTATATATTTATTCATGTCCTCTGGATGTCCCAAAGCACTTGACACGCAGTTAATTACTTTTGCAGGCAAACACTGCAGCCAAGGTCCCACAAACAGCAATGGGATCAGTTAACTTGTTTTAGCAATGTTGATTAGGTGGTAAATGTTGGACAGAGCACAAGGAGAACCCTCACCCCTGCTCTTCTTCAAATAGTACCATGGTGTCAGCTGTGGTTGTAGGTAGTATTCTCACTTTTGAGTCAGAAGGTTGTGAGTTCAAGTCCCACTCCAGAGACTTGAGCTCATAATCTAGGTTGGTAGTTCAGTGCAGTACTGAGGGAGTGCTACACTGTCAGCTTTGCCTTTTTTCGGATGAGATGTTAAACTGAGGATTGTCCTCTCCGGTGGATGTAATAGATCCAACGGGACTATTTGAAGAATAGCAGAGGAGTTTTTCAGATGATGATCTGGTAATTTATTTCATTGCTGTTCGTGGGATCTGGCTGTGTGCAAATTGGCTGCCACATTACCTACATTACAACAGTGACTACACTTCAAAAGTACTTCATTGTCTGTAAAGTGCTTTGGGACATTTTGAGGTTGTGAAAGGCGCTATATAAATGCAAGTCTTTCTTTAAGGGATCTTTCAAATTTACCTGAGAGGGCAGACAGGACCTCAGTTTAACATCTCATCTAACATATGGTACCTCCCTCAGTACTGCACTGTAATGCCAGCCTAGATTATATGGTCAAATCCTGGTGTAGGGCTTGAACCCATCACCTTCTGACTCAGAGAGGAGAGTGCTACCATTGCGCTAAGGCGATACTTCAATGTCTCCTAATGTTGTCCATGTTGCCGAGCGTCTTGATAACCACGTAACATATTTCACATTCAAGGAAATTTTATGTATTGCATATATTTCCAGTGGAGGGCGTCACAACATAAAGAAGCCGGACAAACTTCTCGGAACCATAGCACAAGGAAGCAAAGAGCAACCAAGGCGACAGGAAGAGGAGGACGGACCAGGGGGCGGCAACTCAGGTACGCGGCGAACGCTGCCGCTCCTCCTAACCTGCTGCTTCTAGCTCCACCCCAGAGCGCTGATTAGTCATTCATGATGTCATCGGACGTCTGTTGAACTGTACCCTTTTTTGATTGGTTGGAAGTGACGTCAATCATCATCACCATTCAAGTTAGGTTGTTCGTTAGCAACTAGAGCTGCGAAGGGAACAGTGAGGGTGGGGACAGTGAAGCAGCTGCAGGTTTGTTTGGGGATTATTTTGAAACATTATATGGCTTCTACTCTGTTTAATTTAATGGGAAAGTATCACCAGGAGCAGATAGTTGAGTTTATTTAAATACAGTTAGTTTTAAAAAAAAGGAATGTATCTTGTATTATTTTCTCATTTTTAGTTTGAACAATTTAATTAATGTCTGGCTTATATCACAAATTACAATTGATATGCTGCACTTCGGCGCAAAAAGGACTTTTGCACTTTAAAAAAAACACGTTACCATAATTTTTGTTACTTTTTAAGGATTGCGTCTGCTGTTGTGATAAGATCCAGAAATTAGTAGAGAGGGTTGAGTTGTCCTCAAAGGGATGCTGCTGTCATGCAAACTCCAACACAATTTAAGAACTGGACAGGGATGTGACAGCTTCTGCATTATCCTGAGAGTGGCAAGTCACAAATTCCTGTTGATATCCCGAAGAGTTAGGAGCATAGCTGTTAATCTTTTGAGGGCTGCAATAGTGATTCTGTTTTTCTGAATAGCTTTAATTGGTTTAGAGGTTTTGTATTACACAATACTGTGAGTTAAAACAAAAATGCTACCTGGAGACATGTGGATTGTGAATCATACAAGTGCACTGATGCATCTTTCCATGGAGTGCTACAACCTGTGCTTTTTTGATCTCGGTATAAGTTTCCAGCAGAGGCCAGGTGCTTTCTCTGAGGGAGAATGAGTTTGTAACATAGCAGTGATACACCTTAGTCTTAGAAAAGATCTTTTAGTGACCTTAGTGGAGTGAGCTATACTGGGCTTTGCAGAAGCAAAAATCAATCAAAAAAATGTTTTAAAATATGCTTCGGGTGAAATATGCATTTTGAATGTGTAAAAGCTAGTTCTTTCCTTAGAGGGCTATAACCATTTTAATAGAAATATTAAAATAATCGTATGTCCTACTTCCTGCATGTTGACCTCTTTCTAGATACAATGTCAATTATACATAGTGTTGTCACTACTGCATTTAACAATATACCTGGATTTAGATTACCATGCATCCTGTTTTTGTCTGATCTCTGATTTTGTTTTTTGAAGCAGAATGGATAGGAATTGGTTTTGAATGTAAAATGAATAGTGTAAGTGGGCTGCATAGAACAACTTCAGTTTTAAATATGAAATAGTTTGTTACTGTTTACAATTTTTTAACCATACTCTTCTCAATAATTGGTGTGTTTTTCTCTCTTTTTTTAGGTGGGTATTTAAAATTTGGTGACTTAAATTAGGGTTTTAAATGAGATCAATCAACCAGTGGCTCAGACAGTGACACAATGATAAGAGATGGTGCACAGATATGGTCTGAAACTCCAAACCACCCCGATCTTTGTGACAGTGATCAAGAGGGTCTGATCTTTGAGAACTATGAAGGTTTGGACTCCGAGATTATGGATTTGAGCGACCTTCCTACCTCTCTCTTTGCTTGCTGTGTGCATGAAGCAGTCTATGAAGATGAAAAACACAAGGTAAGTCAGCAACATAGAAGCACTGTATTATTTATTAAGCTTAATCATACTTATTGACAATGCCAAGAAAAGCATTAAATTGTGGTTAATATCCTAGGACCCAAGGTTTGATATCCAGCACTAGCCAGGAATTGGGGGGGGAATAAAATCATTCTGCTCGTTATGATGGTTGCTTCTTCAAATTTCTCCTCCAAATGCTGCTATCATACTCTGTGTTTGAATGTATGTATCTCATAGAAAGGAGAAAAGATTGTGTTAAGTGTAACAAAGGTATTAAGTTTCATTTTATCAACTGCTTGCACTGAAACTTTTAGAATAAACCCCATTCTTCTTTCCTTTTACTGTTTGATCTCTCAGTTCATCAAGGCGGCTTGTAAATCTGAACCTCGGAATTATCGGTTGCTCTAAACTTGTGCTTCTTCCCTTAGCATCTATATCCTTGAAGTATGAAGACTATTGCAATTTTGGTCTATCAAAGTAATTGTATAGGTTCAAAATTACATTCCAACTTGTAGATAATATTTCAAGTATGGCTTTAATAGAAATGCTGTCTGAATTTAGTATTACCTCATTTTGACTGTCAAACATTCTATTAGCCTTCATACCTGCATCTTTCTGCTAATTTCAATGACCTGTCCAGTATCACTCCCAAATCCAATTTATGTAAAAGATTTCTTCCTCCCTAACATGCACCTATTTTGTAATCTAAGCAACAACTTGATGGGTATACCAGCAAGAGATCAACACATGTTTTAATTGGTGTACAGTGACATCACCACCTGTACTTTTGTTGGAAACTAACTGCCCACCATGTTTTGTGCAAAGCAGTTGCTCATCAAGGGGGTGCCTTTTTGTCCCTGATCTCTCTGGTGCACAGATCCGTTGTTCATAGATGCATTAAGGCGATCTGGGGCTATAACATTTCCTTGGCAACAGTAGTGACCGCTGGATCACTGGCTAGAATTCATGTTAGTGATGTATTTTCTCATCAATTTGTGTTGCTGATGATGGTCATTTTTGATCCAAAGAAACTGGCAAGTTTGGAATGAACTGACCGGCCCCAGACAAGAGCAATGTTTCCATGATAGCTTCTGCTTGTCTACAAGTCATAAATAAAACAATTACATTTACTTTGTTTATAACATCCACTACAACAGTGATATTACCATAGAAGAGAACTGAAGTCTTGCCACATTGGTCATGTTTAGTCTTCAGTTAGCTTGTAAACAAAGTTTTGAATCTTTTGAATCTATTTTACTAACAATGCATTATGTAATCAAAATTTGTGGTTGGAGGTGAGATACATCAACTAATACCTTTTGTGCAATGTCAATTCTGTCTGCTGTACATCAACTAACAACACATCATAAATGTTGCCATTCAGCAATGGACTAACACTGATCCATCACTTCTGACACAGGTCAGCCGATTGTTATGGCCCTTCAGACATGCCTTTTGAAAACCTGCAGAGGCACTGGTTAGGTAAATCTTCTTTGTACGGAAGCAACCATATGTGTGCTGGGGTGCCCAATAAATCATTGAACCTTATACTGGTAGCTGCCTGGTCAACATCACACAGAACAGAGGTGCCTGGCATCATCGTGTTCCAAAGTCCACTATATTCGTAACAGCTGTGTGGAATTGGTTGAAACAATTTGGATAGCAAAGAACTGCCACAGACAAAATTGCCAAATGGCCCCCTTGCATGCTGTAAACTTCTATTATTCTGAGCTACAGAATCTGTTTAACTATTACTGTTTATCTGTTGCTTTTAATAAACATGCTGTATAGTTTATAGTGTAAGTCATGATCTGATACTAGTGTTTATTCTATCATTTCTGAAAGAGCGTGAGAGCTCGTGTTCTATGGAGAATACTAAATATAGCAACAAGGACTTATGTTCGATCCAAGCTACACTGCATTACGAGATAATAGGCACGTAAAATTAAGCTGCAGCTGTATGGGATGAGGGCACTCTTATAGGTTGGTCTTTAGTATAGAGCATGAGAGAACTATCTAGGTGAAGCCTAAAAATGTGTCTTTGTTTTAACAAAGTAAAATAGATTCATTATAACGACCTCAAATAAATAGGAAAAACAGGATTATGGGATACCACACAGTTTACAATTCTTTTGCATTTAGAATAATTAAATGCATAAAGATTTAGTCACAAAGCAAAGGCCATGAAAATAAACTCAATGAAAATACAGACCAGTGTGGCATCACAGGATGCAATAAATACAAAATGAATGGGAGAACAGAATGTAAAAGTGTATCCGAGAGTTAAAGGTACAAAGAGATATGCAAGTGGGAAGAAACTAACAGAAAGATAAAATACCGACAACAAATATTAAAGTTTATTCAAAGAATCCTAAAAAAAAATCTCCTTTTCGAAAATGAAATAGAACCTTTATTGGAATGAAACAAATGCAAAAATAGATTTGGGAAGATTAAGGAGACTAGGAAATGAACAGATGGGGGAGTAATTTGCAAGATTACATTTTTTTGTCAACAAATTTTCTGGACGAGCAACTCTTCCTGTCTTTTTTCAAAAAAAAACTTGGCTACGAGTGCACAATATGTGCTACAAACATGACACTGAAACACTAAACACAAATAAACTGAATTTATGCAATTTGCTCTTTATTCTCTTTTAATATTTGCTATTTGTAGTAGTACACTTAAAACAGATATAGGTTGCTTGAGTAATTACTGTGATATATCCAAGTCATGTGGCCCTGACCTAACTGTAATTATATCATAGTTGAATCATGCGTCTATCCTGCTTTGAGATCTTCCCCCATCAATTGCACGACCCCTCCCCAACTTTAGACACGTTTGATGCCACACTCTCCAACTGCCTGTTCGGCATTTAAGATCTTGGTGAGCTGAAATTTCCTGCAGGCAAAACCCGAAGCTGATGTGTTTCCTCAACATTTAAATGCCTCTGGCCTTGACTCCATAAGTTTCCCAGATGTTACTTCATGTTTTGTTCTGAAAGTGTGCACTGCAAACTGAGCTACCTATCCTACAGTCAATCCATCACCATGGCTGCCTTCTTCCAACTCTGAAAAAAATGACTTACCATCTCCTCTACCCCTCTCCCACTGCTGCTGAAACTCTTAGTTATATCTTTGTCACCTCGAGACTTGAATTTTTTTCCCCAACGTTGCCCTCCCTGGCCTCTACCCTCCACCCATCATTCAGGAAACTATGGCCTGCATCCTTATCTTTAGAAAGTACCACTCTCCTATCTCTGTCCTTGTTTCCCTGGCTTGCTGTGCCACAGTGAATTGATTTTTAAGATCCATCTCATCTTCAAATTGTTCTGTTGCATTGCTCCACCCTACCTTAGAGACCATCAGTGACTGCTCTTTGAGTCACTATGTCTTGCCCCCTGGAAGTCCTTCTCTAAATCCCTTTGGCATGTCACCTCCTCCCTGCTTTCAGAAAGGTTGTAAAAATGTTTCTCAACTCATCTCACTCCAACTTGTAAAGTACTCCGATGCATGAGGTGTACTGTTGTTGAAATTGACCTGACACCACTGTGGAAAAACAGATTTAGTGTTTGTCATGTCTTGTCACTTCAGTTTTCTTCAATTAGTTTGACTGAGTGCCTCAACATTTGGTTGGGGCGTTGGAATATTCCTGAAGAATAACGATATAGAATTTCTGCTATACTTGCATCCTGTCCCGGAAGACAGCACTTTTCATCTGTTGCTGTCTCAATGAGTTCTTTAATCACTTATTTACATTGAAGTGCATCCCTTGATATTTATAGCAATTTGTCTTCTGATTGCCTCCCTGTTTTTCTACTCTGTTGCTGTCCTTGAATTCTCTGCACACACCTTGGCCCCAATACATAAACTGGAAATACCATGTGAGGAAGTCAAACCTTTCCTCTCTCGGAGTTTGATTTGAATTCAGCCCAGACTAGAATAAAAGTATCCTCTCTGCTGGCTGTAAGAACCCTAAGTAAAACTGTTATTTACAACCTAGTTCTCCATGTTGAAAGTAAACAATTTGCTACCACTTGGAAACCTTACTTAAGAAGTTCTGCAGATGTCTTTTTTTAGAAACTAACGAGAATAGCCACTGTCCATATTGCAACACAGCACCAAGTTGAAAAGAATAAGGAGAACAACATTCCTCAGGTCATTAAAGGTGACAGCTTAAGTAGATAAGGCCATTTTAAAAAGGCAAAGCATGATGGGCCAAAGGCCTCCTCCTGTGCTGTAGCATACTTTGATACTGCTTGGCTCAGTTAATGGTATTCTCAATTTTGAGTCAGAAGGTTGTGGGTTCAAGTGCCATTCCAGGACTTGAGCAAATAGCTGGGCTAATACTCCAGTGACTCCTGAGGAAGCGTTGAACTATCAGAGGTTCCATCCTTCCGATGAGCCATTAAATTTAAGTTTCATCATCTTCTGGTGATTCAGGATCCCAAGGTATTATTTAACAAACAGCTTTGAATTCTTTTGATGTGCTGACCAACAATCCTCCCTCTCCCACCACCAAAAATTGATTATCTGATCATTCATTTCATTGTACTTTTGTGGGATCTTTCACAAAATGGCTGCTGCATTTGCCTGTGTAACATCTACTGCACTTCAAAGTAACTCATTATATGTGAAGTGCTTGGAGACATTTCTGAGAGGGGTGATAAATGTAATTTTTTTTGGGACGGGGGGGAAATGTAGTTTTACTCTTCGTATAAGGTTTCGAAGTAGTTTTCTACCACATTGGATGAGAATTTTGCCCTTCATTCTCTGTTTTCTGAGCATCCCACAAGTTCTGTGCTAATAATTATATTTTTGTAATACTGGATATTATATTTTTCCAGTAAGTTGCTAGCCCATTTTCAGTGGAAGCTATTTGTTGCACAACCTAATAAAGAGCATGAAAATTAGAGAGACTTTCAGCTTTAATTTTTATTTATTTTCTTCATACTGTGGGCCGTAAAATTATATTTTCTTGCTCACCCCACCCCCCCAAAAAAAAAATTCCTGTTCTATAGTGGAAATTAATTAGAGATTTTTAAAAAATGAAAAACTGCAAATGTTGTAAATCTGAAATAAAAACTGAAAATTCACAATAGATCCACCAGCAATGGGGGGGGGAAAACAGGCTAGTATACTGGGTTGAGATCCTTCAGTTCTGAAAAACAGGCCGGGGCTTTCCGCTCTTGTGATCATTAGTCCAAGATATTTACGTGAATCTTTTGTGTATATCGAGCATTTTTTGTATCAAGCAAGCAGTAAGTACAACACTGAGCTAAATGAGTGGTAATGTCTCAAGAGCCAGGAAAACAGAAGCTAGTCCTTGCATCTGTAAAATTAGTTTTCTGTTGTTTCAAAATCCTGCAAAGCAATCAAAGGAAAACTTGCCAGTGAGAAAACAAATAACACAAAATTATAATTGGTGTTGTTTAGGAGTTCAGTAAAGATTAATTGTGGGTATGAATTTTTGAATTTTTCACATGCCTATGTGAGCTGTGAGAATATTCAGCTTTTCACTATTTTCTCTTTCCCTCTTTTTTAATCAATCAATCAATCAATCGGAATACAGAGTGGGCAGATGGAGTTTAACGTGGGGAAGTGTGAGGGCATCCACTTTGGATTTGAGAAAAACAATTCATAATGTTTTTTTAATGGTGAGATACCAGAAGCCATGTACACAAATTATTAAATGCTAGTGCACAGGTACAAAAAGTAATCAAAAAGGCTAAAGGAATGTTGGCCGTGATCTCATGGGGGCTGGAATACAGAAGTGTGGAGGTGAAGCTTCGGTTGGCCAGAGCCCGTTTTGGAGTATTGTGATCAGTTCTGGACACTGTACCTCAGTAAAATTATATTGGCCTCGGAGGAGGTTCAGCGCAAATACAACAGAAAGATAACGAGGACAGGTTACATCAACATAGCTTCTATTTCGTTGAGTTAGATTATTGAGGGATGCGCTAATCAAGGAGTTTACAAATAATAAAAGGAATCAATAGGGTAGATACAGAGAAACTATTTCCTCTGGTGAGGCAATCCAGAACATAGAATTACATAGAATGTACAGCACAGAAACATGCCATTCGGCCCAACATCAAGGCAGCATTTGATTGAGTGTGGCATCAAGGAGTCCCAGTAAAATTGAAGTCAATGGGAATCGGAGGGGGGGGGGGGGAACTCTCTAGTGGCTGGAGTCATACCCAGCACAAAGGAAGATGGTAGTGGTTCATCTCAGCCCCAGGACATTGCTGCAGGAGTTCCTCAGGGCAGTGTCCTAGGCCCAACCATCTTCAGTTGCTTCATCAAGACCTTCCCTCCAGCATAAGGTCAGAAATGGGGATGTTCGCTGATGATGACTGTGTTCAGTTCCATTTGCAACCCCTCAGATAATGAAGCAGTCCGTGCCCATATGCAGAAAGACCAGGACAATTTCCAGGCTTGGGCTGATAAGTGGCAAGTAACATTTGCACCAG
Organism: Heptranchias perlo; assembly: GCF_035084215.1. Taxonomy (NCBI): domain Eukaryota; kingdom Metazoa; phylum Chordata; class Chondrichthyes; order Hexanchiformes; family Hexanchidae; genus Heptranchias; species Heptranchias perlo. Next base: position 24,939,670 of record NC_090350.1, read on the forward strand.
ACAAGTGTCAGGCAATGACCATCTCCAACAAGAGAGAGTCTAACCATCTCCACTTGACATTCAACGTCATTATCATCGCCGAATCCTCCACCCATTAATATCCTGGGGGTCACCACTGACCAGAAACTTAATTGGATCAGTCACATAAATACTGTGGCTACAAGAGCAGGTCAGAAGCTGGGTATTCTGCGGCGAATGCCTTCCCAAAGCCTTTCCACCATCTACAAGGCACAAGTCAGGAGTGTGATGGAATACTGTCCACATGCCTGATTGAGTGCAGCGCCAAGAACAGTCAAGAAGCTTGACACCATCCAGGACAAAACAGCCTGATTGATTGGCGCTCCATCCACCACCCTAAACATTCACTCCCTCCACCACCGGTGCACCATGGCTGCAGTGTGTACCATCTACAAGATGCACTGCAGCAACTTGCCAAGGCTCTTTCGACAGCATCTCCCAAACCCGTGACCTCTACCACCTGGAAGGACAAGGACAAGGACAAGGGCAGCAGGCACATGGGAACACCCACCTGCATGTTCCCCTCCAAGTCATACAACATCTTGACTTGGAAATATATCGCTGTTCCTTCACTGTTGCTGAGTCAAAATCCTGGAACTCCCTACCTTACAGCACTGTTGGAGTATCTTCACCACACGAACTGCAGCGGTTCAAGAAGACGGCTCACCACCACCTTCTCGAGGGCAATTAGGGACGGGCAATAAATGCTGGCCTTGCCAGTGACGCCCACATCCCATGAATGAATTAACAAAAAAAGGTCCATGCCGGTGTTTATGCTCCACACAATCCTCCTCCCATTCTTTATCTAACCCTATTAGCAATCTTTTGTTCCTTTCTCCTAGCTTCTCCTTAAATGCATCTATGCGATTCGGCTCAACTACTCCATGTGGTAGCGCGTACCACATTCTAACCACTCTCTGGATAAAGAAGTTTCTCCTGAATTCCCTATCAGATTTATTAGTGAGTATATTGTATTTATGGCCCCTTGTTTTGTCTTCTCCAACCCCCCCCCCCCCCACAAGTGGAAACATCATTTCTACATCTACCCTATCAAACCCTTTCATTAGCTTAAAGACCTCTATCAGGTCACCTCTCAGCCTTCTCTTTTTTTTTTATAGAGAAAAGAGCCCCAGCCTGTTTAGCCTTTCCTGATAAACATATCCTCTCAGTTCTGGTATCATCCTTGTGAATCTCTTTTGCACCCTCCAATGCCTTTTATATTCTTTCTATAATATGGAGACCAGAAGTGTGCACAATACTCTAAGTGTGGTCTAGCCAAGATTGTATAGAAGTTTAACATAACTTCTCTGCTTTTCAATTCTATCCCTAGAACAAGGGAACATAATCTTAAAATTGGAGCTAGGCCAGTTAAGAGTGAAATCAGAAAGCATTTTTTTCTCACAAAGGTTAGTGCAAATCTGGAACTCTTTCCCCAAAAGGCTGTGGATGCTAGGTCAGTTGAAATTCTCAAGACAGAGACTGATATAATCTTGTTTGGTAAGGGTATCAAGGGATATGGAGCAATGGCGAGTAAATGGAGTTGAGGCACAGATCAGCCATTATCTAACTGAATAACTGAATGGCGGAACAGCTGGAGAGGCTGTATGGTCTACTCCTGTTCCAACAATTATAGATTTTTGTCCTTCCAAACTTTGGTATTGTATGGGGTGTTTTTGACTTGTATTATATAGGGCTGTAATTTTATTGGTTACAGGCCAGTCACTTATAGTGGTATGAGCAATTTGAGATGATGAATTAAGGGTTTCACCAAAGTAGTATATTGGTTCAATGCAGAAGTGTATTGACTTGAGTGTGTCTCTTTATTGTCTTTTTTCTTTCTGTACCAATAAGTGTAATGATAATGGTAATGTTGCAGTGCCCAATTTTTACCATTGGAGGCCACTAGAACACTTCGATTGAGGTCTGTAACCAGTTAGGAGCTATTTATGTATTACCAAAAATATTAAAAATTAGTAAAGGTGGGCTGAGCATTGATGCAATGTTTTTAAAACTATAATCTTATTATGCTGAATGGAAAAAGTGACATTTTATCTAAATGACATGTGGTTTCATGAACAGATCAGTGGCTTTGATTTCTATATATAAAGAAAGAACTGCAAATGTCGGACATATGAAATGGTCTGTAAATGCTAGAAATACAATGGTCCATTTGCAATGGAAAGAGAACAGATGGGTTAACAAAGTGGGTAAAAATCCTTTATCAGTTCTGCAGGTGGATCTGCTGTTTGTTTCCAGCATTTTCTGTTTTTCTTCATGTGTATATTTTTCTTGGGTGTTAGAAATTGCAACATAGTACTACGGGGATCAGCACAATTTGTTGTGCAACCTTAAAGCTTTTAGGTTGTCAAATTCTGGTTTGGCGTTTCCACGGACCACTAGAATCATTTATTGGAATTAACTGTGCATTTACTCACTCTTCATCAGCAGTCCTGCTTTGTGTGGCACATTGCCAGATATGCATAATTGGAACTAAATATTCCAGGGTACTTCATGTTTCGAAAAGACAGGCAGAATGGAAAAGGATTGGGGGCGGGGTAGCCCACATAATGAAGGATGGCACAAAGACAGTCGTGAGAAAGGATCTTGGCTCTAAAGAGCAGGACGTAGAATCAGTATGGGTGGAGATAAGAAATAACAAGGGGCAGAAAATATTGGTGGGAGTAGTTTATAGGCCCCTTAACAGCAGCTATACCATTGGACAGAGTATTAATCAAGAAATAATAGATGCTTGTAAAAGGTAATGCAATAATAGTGGAGGACTTTAATCTTCGTATGGACCGGGCAAATCAAATTGGCAAAGGTAGTCTGGAGGATGAATTCATGGAATGCATTCGGGACAGATTCCTAGAACGATACGGCGTGGAACCGACCAGGGAACAGGCTATTTTAGATCTTGTGTTGTGTAATGAGACAGGGTTAATTAGTAATCTTATAGTAAAGCATCCTCTGGGGAGAGTGATCACAATATGATAGAATTTCATATTGAGTTTGAGTGACATACTTCAGTCCGAAACTAGAGTCTTAAAATTAAGTAAAGGTACGAGGGGCAAGTTTGCTAAAGTAGATTGGGAAATTAGGTTAAAGGGTATGCCGGTGGATAAGCAGTGGCAAATATTTAAAGAAATATTTCAAAATTCTCAACGAATATACATTCCATTGAGAAATAAAAACTCCAGTGGAAAAGTGATCTATCTGTGGCTAACTAAAGAAGTTAAGGATAGTATTAGATTAAAAGAAGGGGCTTATAATGTTGTGAAGAATCGAAGTAAGCTTGAGAATTAGGAAAGTTTTAGAAACCAGCAAAGGCTGTAACTGGTGGGGTGCTACAAGGATCGGTGCTTGGGCCTCAGCTACTTACGATCTATATTAATGACATAGATGAAGGGACCGAGTGTAACGTATCCAAGTTTGCTGATGATACAAAGTTAGGTGAGAAAGTAAGCTGTGAGGAGGACACAGAGTTATAGGGATATAGACAGGTTAAGTGAGTGGGTAAGAAAGTGGCAGATGGAGTATAATGTGGGGAAATGTGAGGTTATTCACTTTGGTTGGAAGAATAGAAAAACAGAATATTTTTTAAATGGTGAGAAGCTATTAAGCATTGGTGTTCAGAGGGATTTGGGTGTCCTTGTACACGAAACACAAAGTCAGCATGCAGGTACAGCAAGCAATTAGGAAGGCAAATGGCATGTTGGCCTTTATTGCAGGGAGGTTGGAGTACAAGAGTAAGGCAGTCTTGCTACAATTGTACAGGGCTTTGGTGAGAGCTCACCTGAAGTACTCTACTGTACTGACCTTTTATCTAAGGAATGATATACTTGCCTTAGAGGGGGTGCAAAGGAGGTTCACAAGATTGATTCCTGAGATGAGAGGGTTGTCCTACGATGAGAGATTGAGTGGAATGGGCCTATACTCTCTGGAATTTAGAAGAATGAGAGGTGATCTCATTGAAACATATAAGATTCTGAGGGGGTGTGACAGGGTAGATGCTGAGAGGCTGTTTCCCCTGGCTGGAGAGCCTAGAACTAGGGGGCATAATCTCAGGATAAGGGGTCGACCACTTAAGACTGAGATGAGGAGGAAATTCTTCACTGAGGGCTGTGACTCTTTGGAATTCTCTATCCCAAAGGGCTGTGGATGCTGAGTCGTTTAGTATATTCAAGGCTGATTTTTGGACTCTGGAGGAATCAAGGGATATGAGGATCGAGCGAAGATCAGCCATGATCTTATTGAATGGTGGAGCAAACTTCAGGGGCCGTATGGCCTACTCCTCCTATTCTTTGTTCTTCTTTATAATGAATGGATTATGCCGAATAAATGGACAAGATGTTAAATAAAATGTGTGTACTTAGATTCATTCAAGTGGTTATGCTGCAGATTCCTGTCGGAGGAATTTTAGTTCCAACCAAATACAAAGCAACCAGTGATTATGGGGAACAAACAAGGCACTAGACTGGAAATATCACTGCATATAAATATGTGCAGCAGTACATTTACTGCTGCATAATAGCAGTGAGGATTAATGGTTTGCAGAGTTTCATTGGAAAAAAAACCCAATAATAGTAAAATATCCCAATAATGTGGCCTTTTTATTCAGCATGGTCTCCTTTACAGAACAAAGGATGTATGTTCATATGAAAGATTTGAGTGATTGAAATAATTAATGTGCAATATGTATTAAAATGAAATGAAAATAAAGATGATGTTTTTGTTTTATAAAGTGAAAAAGTTTTTCTGTTCTCTACACCATCCCCTCCACTCCCAAAAAGCCTTGATCCCATCCTAAGTAACATCCCTTTCCCACCTTGTCTGTTGTTGTACTCACCATGTTTCAGGATTTTTGACTGTGCTACCATTGGGGGAATCTTGGTGTAATATATGTTGAAAATGCTACTGTTGATTTAAATTTAGTTCTTGAAGTTAAATTCACAGGACAGCAGGACTGGGAGATGTAGCTTAGGATTCATGCAGGGTGTCTGAAGCAGTATGCTTCATACAATGAAAGTTAGTTTGGACGTTTGTGATTATTCACTGCTATTCTGGTTGAGATGACTCAATTTATTTAAGCTTAGCAGGGGTAGTTGCTGTGATACTCTGGTGAGACTTTGTTTCCTGGGGTGGGAATTAACAAAAAGGAGAGGAAAACCCCATGTTAACAAAAGTAGCGAGAAAGCACTTGATCTGAGTGGGGAATTAAGACGTAATGGCCAATTTTCACAGCTAGAAGCTGACCCAAAAGGAAATGAAATGAAACGTGACTGTACCATCTGTTGTTCTGGATAACATAGTGCCCTCTACTGCAGTTTAACCTTTTTCCTAACAAAGCTCATATTTAAATTTGAAGAAATTGATTTCTACACAGCATTAACGTAGGTTATTGTTCTGCTTTTATCTAGTTTTATTTGTGCACTGTTAATTAAATTAACACACACTTTAGTCCCAGAGCTCCAAATGCATATGTGAAAACATGGACAGTCACTATTTCAAACCCAGTGTCCACTTGCTGGTAAAAGAACTACATGCACTCCGCAAGGTCACTCCGTAAGCACTGCGGCAAAGCTCTGCTATTTGTCTGACCACAAGTTGCTACATAGGATGGGCCCCTCCATCCGTGAAACAGTATGAGATTGCATATTGTGGAAGTTCTGGATTTATTCGTTCATGGGATGTAGGCGTTGCTGGCGAGGCCGGCATTTATTGCCCATCCCTAATTGCCCTTGAGAAGATGGTGGTGAGCCGCCTTCTTGAACCGCTGCAGTCCGTGTGGTGACGGTTCTCCCGCAGTGCTGTTAGGAAGGGAGTTCCAGGATTTTGACCCAGCAACGATGAAGGAACGGCGATATATTTCCAAGTCGGGATGGTGTGTGACTTGGAGGGGAACGTGCAGGTGGTGGTGTTCCCACGTGCCTGCTGCCCTTGTCCTTCTAGGTGGTAGAGGTCGCGGGTTTGGGAGGTGCTGTCGAAGAAGCCTTGGCGAGTTGCTGCAGTGCATCCTGTGGATGGTACACCCTGCAGCCACAGTGCGCCGGTGGTGAAGGGAGTGAATGTTTAGGGTGGTGGATGGGGTGCCAATCAAGCGGGCTGCTTTATCTTGGATGGTGTCGAGCTTCTTGAGTGTTGTTGGAGCTGCACTCTTCCTAGCAAGTGGAGAGTATTCCATCACACTTCTGACTTGTGCCTTGTAGATGGTGGAAAGGCTTTGGTGAGTCACTCATTTGAAATTTGAATGAGATGTGTGTAATTTCTATCAGTCAGTGACGGTTTTCTATAGCATACCAGGGGAGAGAACACCTAAGGTAGGGAAAAGAGAATCGAGTTTTTACAGTGTGGACAGGACTCTTATCTTACCCAGTTTGTGAGAAGCCCAATGAGAGGAATCACTACTGGATCAAGTAGTGGGAAATGAACCAGAGCAGGTATCACAAGTAAGTGTAGGGGAACATCTGGGCAATAGCAATCATAACATAAGATTTAAAATAATGATTGAGAAAGACAAATACCAAAGTAATAGATTGGAAATTGACAGACAGAAATAGAACAGCAGTGGGAAATATTTAAAACAATAGAGTTCAGGAGAAATATATTCCTCTTCGAAAAAAAACAACAAACTAGCCAATAACAAAACACCTTGGACGGGCGGGTGGGCGGGCGGGCATGTAATAGAAAAACACCTAGAAAACAACGATATAACTAAGTGTACTCAGCACGGAGTTCAGAAGGGAAAGTCATACTTGACAAACCTTATTGAAGTCGTTGAAGGAACAGAAAGAGTAGACCAGGGTAATTTAGTAGATGTAATATATTTGGATTTTCAAAAGGCCTTCGATAAGACACCACGTTGTAGATTCATGGCTAAGGTCAGAGCGTGTGGATTCAGGGGACAGGTATCAGAATGGATAGCAAGCTTGCTACAAAATAGAAAACAGAGTAGGGGTTAAGGGTAGCTACTCAGACTGGCAAAAGGTGGAAATTGGTGTTCCACAGGGATCGGTGCTGGGACCACTGTTCACAATTTACATTAATCATTTGGAATTGGGAATCGCAAGCACAATTTCAAAATTTGCGGACGACATCAAATTGGGGGGTATGGTTGATACAAAGGAAGAATGTGCCAAAATACAAGACGTAATGTGCAATATGTATTAAAATGAACTTGCAGAATTGGCATGCAATTGACAAATTAATTTCAATGTAGATAAGTGTGAGGTGGTGCATTTCAGTCAGAAGAATAAGGAGACCACGTACTGCTTGGATAATACGAGTCTAAATGGGGTAGAGGAGCAAAGGGATCTTGGGGTACAGATACACAAATCACAGAAAGTAGTGACGCAGGTTAATAAGGCCATAAAAAGGCAAACCAAGCACTAGGGTTCATTTCTAGAGGGTTTGAACTGAAAAGCAGGGAAGTTATGTTAAACTTCTATACAATCTTGGTAAGACCACACTTGGAGTACTGTGCACACTTCTGGTCTCCATATTATAGAAAGGATACAGAGGCATTGGAGAAGGTGAAAAAAAGATTCACAAGGATGATACTAGAACTGAGAGGATGTACTTATCAAAGGCTCAACGGGCTGGGGCTCTTTTTCTCTAGAAAATAGAAGGCTGAGGGGTGACCTGATAGAAGTCTTTAAGATAATGAAAGGGTTTGATAGGGTAGACATAGAAAAAAATGTTTTCACTTGTGGGGGAGTCCAAAAACTAGGGGCCATAAACATAAGATAGTCATTAATAAATCCAATAGGGAATTCAGGAGAGATTTCTTTATCCAGAGTGGTTAGAATGTGGAATGCGCTACCACAAGGAGTAGTTGAGGCAATAGCATAGCTGTATTTAAGGGGAAGCCAGATAAGCACAGAGGGAGAAAGGAATAGAAGGGTATCCTGATGGGGTTAGATGAAGATGGGTGGGAGGAGGTTCATGAGGAGCCTAAACACCGACATAGACCAGTTGAGCCGATTGGCCTATTTCTGCACTGTAGACTCTCTGACTTGTGACTGCCAGGAACCGATTCCACGGGACCCTGACTGCGGCCTCCTGCCGCCCAAATTCCTGCTCCCGCCTGCTGGCAAGCTGGTGGACCTTGCTCAGTTTGGACGGGAGTCAGAGAAAATGTATGGAAATGAGGCCCGGCCATTAAGATTGGCCAGGCCTCCATGTTCTTGGAACCCCTGGGTGTGTCGCCCGCTTCGGGACTTGCACGCACCGTACCTGCCCCGTACCTGCCATAGAATTTTATAATGTCATTTGGCCCATTACGTTTGTGCTGGCTCTCTGAAAGAGCGATCCAATTAGTCTGAGACCCCATAATTCCTCCCATACCATTTTAAGATTTTTCTTTATCTGGTGGTTATCCATTCTTTTTTGAAAGAAAATTTTAATAGATTTTGTTTTCACCACTGCTTCTGTTAGGGCATTCCATGCCCTAAAAACCCTTTTTTTAAAAAAAACATTCTCCTAATATCTCTCTTTTGGTCTTTTAGTGGTCTTAAACGTATGCTCTTTCATTGACGATGCAATGACCAGTGAAATAATTTTCCTTATTTACCTCCTGAAAACCCTCATAATTTTGAACACTCTCTGATCTCTTCTTAATCTTCTCTTTCAGTTAAAAAGAGGCCTAGTTTCTCTGATCTCTCCTCATAACTATAGCCCCTGATCTCTGATATCACCCTCGTAATCTCTTCTACCCTCTCCATAGCTTTTCCCAAAGCATGGTGCCCAAACCTTGACACTATTCAAACTGCAGCCTAACTAATAATTTCTGTTGGGGTCGCATTACTGAAAAAAGCTGTTATCTTTTATACTCTGTGCTTCTATTTATAAAATCTATGATCCTGTACACTTTTTTTATTTCAGGTTTATCATCTTGTCTTCCTACTTGTAAAGATGTGTATATCTGATCCTCTAAGTCTCTCTGCTCTTTTACTTAATGTAAAGTTTTACTATTTACTGTATATGCCCATATTCTTTAAGTTTACAAGAATTTTTAATCCTTTCAAAATTTAACACCACATTTTGCCCACATTAAATTTCATCTGACATCTAGTTGCCCGATCTACTAACCTCTCTGTCCTCTTGAAATCACTGATAGTCCTCTTTGCAGTTAACCATGCTTCCTAATTTTGATATGGCTCCTATACCTAGGTCTAGATTGTTTTTATACAGATATATACGTGGAGAAAATCAGTGGTGCCAATGTTGACCCCTGGGGAGCAACAGTCCAGTCTGAACATCATCCATTAACTACCATTCTCTGTTTTCTCACTTTAACCAACTTCTTGTGCATACATTCCTTTTAGTAAGTACAGTGTGCCTCAATTGTTGTCTTAAATAAGTCTCCAAGGTAGCACTTTATCAACACTCTTGAAAATCCTTTAGCAAAACATTATTTCCTCAAAGAACTCTGAAAATGTTTTCAGAAATTTGTTTTTTTTCCAGATCCATGTCCGTTGTCCTTAATTAACCAATGTCTTTCTAAAGTGAGTATGAATTACTTCACTGAACTTTGTCCCTGTAACCGTAGCGCGTACATCTGTCTTTTGGCAGCTCTAATAGATGGTGTCATCTCAGGAACAAACCCCACTAGTTTAAACTGTGGATCAAGAAGCTTGTGTGAAATGTTAGCCCTCGATTTGAATATATGAAAAATAACATCTATAAATGTTCCACTAGAAGTTATTTAAAAATCGAGCCTGTGCTTGCTAGTATCCTGTCATTTTGAATCAGTAGACGTATCTCTTGTGTACAATATTTGGTTATTTTGAATATTTTTTAAAAATTCGTTCACGGGATGTGGGCGTCGCTGGCGAGGCCAGCATTTATTGCCCATCCCTAATTGCCCTCGAGAAGGTGGTGGTGAGCCGCCTTCTTGAACCGCTGCAGTCCGTGTGGTGACGGTTCTCCCACAGTGCTGTTAGGAAGGGAGTTCCAGGATTTTGACCCAGCGACAATGAAGGAACGGCGATATATTTCCAAGTCGGGATGGTGTGTGACTTGGAGGGGAACGTGCAGGTGGTGTTGTTCCCATGCGCCTGCTGCTCTTGACCTTCTAGGTGGTAGAGTTCGCGGGTTTGGGAGGTGCTGGCGAGTTGCTGCAGTGCATCCTGTGGATGGTGCACACTGCAGCCACAGTGCGCCGGTGGTGGATGGGGTGCCAATCAAGCGGGCTGCTTTATCTTGGATGGTGTCGAGCTTCTTGCGTGTTGTTGGAGCTGCACTCATCCAGGCAAGTGGAGAGTATTCCATCACACTCCTGACTTGTGCCTTGTAGATGGTGGAAAGGCTTTGGGGAGTCAGGAGGTGAGTCACTCGCCGCAGAATACCCAGCCTCTGACCTGCTCTCGTAGCCACAGTATTTATATGGCTGGTCCAGTTAAGTTTCTGGTCAATGGTGACCCCCAGGATATTGATGGTGGGGGATTCGGCAATGGTAATGCCGTTGAATGTCAAGGGGAGGTGGTTAGACTCTCTCTTGTTGGAGATGGTCATTGCCTGGCACTTATCTGGCGCGAATGTTACTTGCCACTTGTGAGCCCAAGCCTGGATGTTGTCCAGGTCTTGCTGCATGCGGGCTCGGACTGCTTCATTATCTGAGGGGTTGCGAATGGAACTGAACACTGTGCAGTCATCAGCGAACATCCCCATTTCTGACCTTATGATGGAGGGAAGGTCATTGATGAAGCAGCTGAAGATGGTTGGGCCGAGGATACTGCCCTGAGGAACTCCTGCAGCAATGCCCTGGGGCTGAGATGATTGGCCTCCAACAACCACTACCATTTTCCTTTGTGCTAGGTATGACTCCAGCCACTGGAGAGTTTTCCCCCTGATTCCCATTGACTTCAATTTTACTAGGGCTCCTTGGTGCCACACTCGGTCGGATGCTGCCTTGATGTCAAGGGCAGTCACTCTCACCTCACCTCTGGAATTCAGCTCTTTTGTCCATGTTTGGACCAATGCTGTAATGAGGTCTGGAGCCGAGTGGTCCTGGCGGAACCCAAACTGAGCATCGGTGAGCAGGTTATTGGTGAGTAAGTGCCGCTTGATAGCACAGTCGACGACACCTTCCATCACTTTGCTGATGATTGAGAGTAGACTGATGGGGCGGTAATTGGCCGGATTGGATTTGTCCTGATTTTTGTGGACAGGACATACCAGTGCAATTTTCCACATTGTCGGGTAGATGCCAGTGTTGTAGCTGTACTGGAACAGCTTGGCTAGAGGCGCAGCTAGTTCTGGAGCACAAGTCTTCAGCACTACAGCTGGGATGTTGTCGGGGCCCATAGCCTTTGCTGTATCCAGTGCACTCAGCCGTTTCTTGATATCACATGGAGTGAATCGAATTGGCCGAAGACTGGCTTCCGTGACGGTGGGGATATCGGGAGGAGGCTGAGATGGATCATCCACTCGGCACTTCTGGCTGAAGATGGTTGCAAACGCTTCAGCCTTGTCTTTTGCACTCACGTGCTGGACTCCACCATTATTGAGAATGGGGATGTTTGCAGAGCCTCCTCCTCCCGTTAGTTGTTTAATTGTCCACCACCATTCACGACTGGATGTGGCAGGACTGCAGAGCTTTGATCTGATCCGTTGGTTGTGGAATCGCTTAGCTCTGTCTATAGCATGTTGCTTCCGCTGTTTAGCATGCATGTAGTCCTGAGTTGTAGCTTCACCAGGTTGGCACCTCATTTTTAGGTACGCCTGGTGCTGCTCCTGGCATGCTCTTCTACACTCCTCATTGAACCAAGGTTGATCCCCTGGCTTGTTGGTAATGGTAGAGTGAGGAATATGCCGGGCCATGAGGTTACAGATTGTGCTGGAATACAATTCTGCTGCTGCTGATGGCCCACAGCGCCTCATGGATGCCCAGTTTTGAGCTGCTAGATCCATTCTGAATCTATCCCATTTAGCACGGTGGTAGTGCCACACAACACGTTGGATGGTGTCCTCAGTGCGAAGACGGGACTTCATCTCCACGAGGACTGTGTCACTCCTACCAATACTGTCATGGACAGATGCATTTGCGACAGGTGGATTGGTGAGGACGAGGTCAAGTAAGTTTTTCCCTCGTGTTGGTTCGCTCACCACCTGCCGCAGGCCCAGTCTAGCAGCTATGTCCTTCAGGACTCGGCCAGCTCGGTCAGTAGTGGTGCTACCGAGCCACTCTTGGTGATGGACATTGAAGTCCCCCACCCAGAGTACATTTTGTGCCCTTGCTACCCTCAGTGCTTCCTCCAAGTGGTCGTCAACATGGTGGAGGACTGATTCATCAGCTGAGGGAGGACGGTAGGTGGTAATCAGCAGAAGGTTTCCCTGCCCATGTTTGACCTGATGCCATGAGATTTCATGGGGTCCAGAGTCAATGTTGAGGACTCCCAGGGCCACTCCCTCCTGACTGTATATCACTGTACCGCCACCTCTGGTGGGTCTGTCCTGCCGGTGGGACAGGACATACCCAGGGATAGTGATGGAAGAGTCTGGGACATTGGCTGAAAGATATGATTCTGTGAGTATGGCTATGTCAGGCTGTTGTTTGACGAGTCTGTGGGACAGCTCTCCCAATTTTTGCACAAGTCCCCAGATGTTAGTTAGGAGGACCTTGCAGGGTCGACTGGGCTTGGTGTTTTGCCGTTGTCGTTTCCGGTGCCTAGTGGTCCGATGCCGGGTGGCATTGTAAATGCTTCAGGAGTAATTCATTTTCATGTTTGACTTATGTTTGCTAGCAGTCTTTGAGTTAAATAATTCTGTTCTTTGTTAGAAAATAGTCCAGATGCTAACAGCCTCCCAAGGGTGCTGCAGAATACTTTGTATCCTCATGGGAAGTATTAAGCAGCCTCCTATGCTCATAATAGTCTCCGTTATCAAAAATTACCTAAAATATATATATATATATATATATATATAAAAACAAAATACTGTGCATCTTGAGGTAAGAGAGCTGAAATGATACGACTCCATTGGAGACTCAAAAAATGATCAAAACTGATGCTATTTCCTACAAGCTTGGAGAAACCGATTTTTGCAAATTATGTGAGTGGGAGTACATATACTGAAGGTATTTGACCTCTCCACACTTCCCACTTCCATTAATTATTGATGAATCATGTTTTGTGTGTAAATGTCACATTCAAGTTGTCATAACTGCTTTTGAGAGTTTTAGCAAAAATCTCAATTTGCAGTTACAAGGGTTGTTAAGGAGTATATTATCCTTGATGGATGACTGGGAAGTGGGGGAAATTTGTGGCAGTTGTTTGGAGTGGTTGTAGGTTTTCTTGAATGTAATCCAAGGACTGGTAGTGAGCAGCATTGAGTTTTCTCTTGAGGTGCAATTTTATTCAGCTGTTAAGTCAGCAAAATTCTTCTATAAAATGGCCAACATCCTGAGAACATAAGAAATAGGAGCAGGAGTAGGCCATACGGCCCCTCGAGCCTGCTCCGCTATTCAATAAGATCATGGCTGATCTACCTCAACTCCACTTTCCTGCCCTATTTCCATATCCCTTGATTCCTCAATGATGTTTACAGTGTATGACCCTATAGCCTAGAAATTCAGTGATGTAATATGGGCGCCAAAGAGTCCAGTATGGCAGGTGACCTGCACGTACATTCTGAACCGGAAGTGCACCACCCACCATATTGGTGTAGACATCAAAAGAGGTGTCCAGGGCACATGCCTGAAACAGGTGCAGAATATGCATATGCAAATAAGAGGCCTAATGCCTGTTTGATGCCTCCTTTACTAAACTGGTTTGTTCTGAACGCAGGAAAACCAGGTCTACATGCAGTCTAACTAGCGGTTCTTAAAGGAATCGCTGCAGGCCGCCACCAAAAAGTAAGCTTTTTTAAAAAAAAAACACTTGCCTGAATGTGGATTTGGTAGATGCAGGAGAAATAACGAATGGAATTGTTTAATTGCTGTGTTGGGGAATAAAACAATTTTTGACTTGCAGTTTGACATTGCCTATGTCGAAGCCCAGTTCAGTTTTGATTTGGATATCTTTTATATGCTTATCATTTGAAGTTTTTGTTGTCAGGGTCCTTTTGTAGTGGGTAATTCACCACTTTCATTGTATTTGCTAGTGTGTGCACATTTTCCAACAGACCGGCAAGGTTTTAAAAAATTTTTGGTGTGCATCTCTTTGGGAATTTTTTTTTTAGCAGTAAAAAACAAGTTTCCATCCTGTGACCTAATGTGAATTTATACTCTGTTGGCAGACTGAGTGGATGCAAGATGCTTTCAGGCACAATTATTAAAGTTGTTAGAACAAAGCAGTCATTCTTGTTATACAAAATATCATCCATTATTTCTCTTGGAAATTAAAATTGAGTTCTTAGACTTCTGTATCGAGCAATGTCTTTATCATTATGTGCCACAATAGCAATAATAATGTCTTGGCACCATATAAATGTGTGGATTGTAGGATGTGACTGGTTTATTAAAATAATAAACTGGAAAGTCCATAAGTCGCAGACTGGGAGGTTGAGTGTCCAAAACACTGCCCATTTATTTTTCAGTAAACGACTGTGTGCACTTTTATTTGCATTGTGTTATATGAAAATTAGCTTTAGGTGAGGTTCCCCTTCACCCGTCCCCTCGGTATACTGGTTGCTGTGTGTATGTTTTCTTATGAAGTGGAAGTCAGTTGAATGCATCTTGGAAGCATGCTGTGTGACCCTTTTATAGCAGCATGCACTGCACAGCATCATCCTGAGCAGGAGTTGGGGACCTCAGAATAAAATATCGATGCGTGCAAGAGACACAAGGAAGGGATGCATGAGAGACTGGATTTAAAAACTAAGAGACTGGAGGAGAGGAATAAAGAAAAGATCAATTTACAGAATATCTTGAGTTTTTTTAATTTAATTTTAGTATTTTTAACTAGATATTGTCAGGGAATGTTTGTTTTGCTGTCCTCAGTCACCTCTTTAAATGTTTCACCATTCAGAAACCAATTGAGGTGTGACTATTTTGTTTAGTGGTGTGTGAGCCATGGCAAATAATCTCAGCAGATACCACCCACTGCAAATAAACCACCGCTTTCTAGTGGACACAAATGGTAAAACCATAGTTCTCAAAGTATGTGCAATCTGTCAACTTGTACTTTTTTTGCAATTGCTTTGATATCACTTGAGCTCTGGTCACTTGTGTATCATTTCATGATCAACTTTAAATGTTAGTGTATCTAACTTTTGTTCCCAAATAACACTAATTTGTTGCATGAATGGCAAAACCACTTTGAACAAATGATTTACTAAAATCAAACTCACTTTTTAATTTTCAGAACTGAGAAACTCATTGACCTTTTGGACTTGTAGGTTATATTCGTCCAGAGTGGTTGCCCTTTATGTATCCAATTGTCTGTCTTGTTTATCGTTATCATTATTTTGTCTAGACACGTACTTTCTCTCTGAAAAATTAAATGAGAAGAACGACATTAAACATTTTGGCATGATTAATAAAATTACCCATGTAAGAGGAGCTGGAGTAATTTTAGCTATTGTTGCACATGTAGCAATAATTACAAAGAATAATTTGTTTAGCCCAGAAGTGGAAGAGTGAAGCTAGCAGGTGAGTGCCAATTTATGTAAGTATTATCTTCGACCCTATGTTATGTAAGGTGTGAAGAGCATTAGCAGGTATATTTGATAATGCTTTCGATAAATACTTCTGCCCTGCTGAAAGCATTATGCTGCTTGCACAGATTTTTTTTAAACAAACTATGTGGTCTGAGTGGAAGGATTTGTTTGTAGTCTCTGTTGATTTTCCACATCTGGGAAATCTCTCGTGCTCACTCACTGTAGTAGATCCTGCACTAATGCATGCAATCTAAAAATAGCAACGCAGGGTCTGGCAAGGCAAGCTGCCTTTCGTTTCCCTCGCATTGTCTCAAAAATAGCTTCAGTAAGAGTTGCTTGAGAGTTCTGCATGTTTTCTCACTCCCAACTAACGTATTGATGGAATAATTTCCAATACAGTGCACTAAATACTTCTTTTGTAATTTCCACAGCAAAATCTCAGAATAAGTTGCCATTCATGCCCTCTGATAAGTTTTCTACTCCATTCTTTCAAAGTGCAGGCAGCTGTATTCACTGTTCAGTCATACTGTACACTTTCTTGGTAGAATCATATTTTCTTGAAAACCAACTTTAGGAATGCTGCATTGTGTGCAAAACAGATGACTGGCGACAGATTCTCAAGGTGTATGTGGCACATATTGTATCCGTACAAAACCAGCTTGAGATCACGTACACTGTGATGCATCTTCAGCCATCCATTGTTTTTGAGCTGGTGCCTTTCTATATCATCTGCCTTGTTACTCGTCTGGAATTTTGAATTATTTTAGATGGAGATATTTTGAGAAACCAATTTAAAGAAAAAAAAGAGGTAAAATAAGTTCAATTCCTTGACTACATAGCACACCTGTAACAAAATGAAGAGTTCAGTAGTAATTTCTAGACCTGTACACTCCTGTGTTCATGAATGAGACTGGTAGCTTCCTCGAAAATAAACCACTAAAATAACTATTGCAAGCTAGGCTGAGATATCTTAATAGGCATAAATTAGGTGATTTGTTCCACTAAATCACTGCTTTTTATCTTATCCTAAAGCATGTCTACCTCTTAGATAATTTTGAATTATAAGATGTGTTTATCATTTGTTTCTTAAAGTATGTACTGACCATTGGTGTTTCCAGCTTTTATGTTTAGGTTCTGTCATTGCTGCTATTTCCAGCTGATGAATTAGTGTTGGGGCTGACTTGCACTCCTCCCCAACTCCACCCTATTACCTGCTCCCCTTCTTCTCCAGTGGAGCGCTTCTCGAGTGTCTTCATGCTGGATTCCCAGCACTGAACTCTTCACAAACATTTAAAATGATTGTTATACAAATATATAGTATTAACTCTTCGGTGCCTTAGCAAGCTAACAGCTGATTTTCACCTCCATGCTCTTACAGACATTTGAGTTTTCATAATTTGCCTTCCACATTGGTGTGGCTGGTGCAATTAAATCTTCCAAGGAGGCACTGTTCAAGTGATCACAGGAAAGGCAAAAAAGCATATACTCCAACTCGCTAAGCAATGCCATGGGAAATCGGTAAAATATTAAAAGTTTTGTATATAGCATGCATTTCCTTTAAGTATCACATTTACTTTCTCTTAACACTTTTTCCATCACACTTTCCCTGTCACTTTTTTGATTAGCTGGCTTAAAGTAAAACCACAGCAAATTATAACTGAAGAGGTACAAAATGTGTAAATCAAAAGCAAGGAAAGTGGCTAGAAAACTGCTAGTGAGAACCTACTGAGAACAATAAAACGACCAATCCTTAATGACAGTCAAAATGCATTTTTGGGGGGGAAAATTGTCTGTCAATCTTTTTCTAACTATAATTTCTAATATCCAAAATAAGGTTTGTTACAGACATTAAAAGTATATATTCACATTAACATGATTAAATGGAAATTTTTTTTGTCTGAGTATCTTCATTAATGTATTTACTTGAAGGCCTCAGCCTGTCCAAATTCTGACTTGAACTTGATATTTTTGCCCAGAGCTATGACTCTGTTAATTCGAGGCAGATCCCATAGTCTGAGCACATGCAATGTATACAATTTCCCAGGATTATCAGTAGCATTTTGTCAGCCCAAGTGGTGGGCGTGGGGGAAATCAGTCTCTGAAATAATTTGAAGAAGAGCTAGAGGACAAATTTCAAGATCTCTTTTCAGGTAAAGTTTATATTGAGTTTTTTTAAAAACTGGAGGGTGTGCATGTGCATGTATGACATGTGTAGGTGTGTAAGAGAAGGAAACAGGCAGAGACTTCAAATATGACTACTGATTACACACATTGCAGCTTTGAATTTAAAAAAAAAGTTTAATGGAAAAGAGAAGTTGTGTCTGTACATACAGTACTTTGTCTGTTTTTGAAAATGATTTGAATAACTGAACGATGGAATACATTTTCAACTAAACTTTGGAATGAAAGCTGTTGACTTCATTTTTTACTTAAGCATGTCAAGCTGAACCTCTGCACAGAGCGCTTTCTCATCCTCAGGGATTTTTAACCTCCATCTCAACTTATCATGCCCTCTCTCCGCTGAGTTCACTGCCCTCCTGTCCTCCCTTAACCTCTCCCTTCATATAAGTCTCCTACCCATATTCAAGTCTTCCCCTCAACCATGCCATCTCACTTGGCCTCTCTATTCCCATCGTCTCAATCACTGATAAGGCCATCTCTGATTACTTCCTTGTATCCTTCTCCACTCATCTCCCTTCACCATCCACTCCTGGGGGGAAAAAAAAAACTCTCCCTCAAGTCACGTACTATGGCACTTCCAAATTCCCAACTGTGTAGCCTTTCGCCCTCCATTTGCCAAAATACTTCTGCAGCTACTGATCTGCTCAATCACACCTTCACCTCCACCTTTTGATGCCTTTGACCCGAGTAAGACCCTTGCTGTCTCCCACCCTGGTTGTTCCCCTTGATACAGCCCCCATCTTCGCTTCCTGAAGTCTACGGGGCTCAGATTTGAACGTTAATGGCACACAACTGGTTTGGTCATTCATCGCCAGATCTGGCTGGACCACATCAAGCACAACTGGGCTCTGCTCTCTTCTGCCAAAACTGCTCACTACTGGAATGATGATTGAATACATTAAGATAACCCCAGCTTCTCTTCTCCACTACCAACCGTATCCTTAAACTCCTCTTCCTTGTCCCCTCCATCCTCGCCAACAAGAAGTGTAAGGAGCTCATGGACTACTTTGTTACTAAGATTGAGAACATCCATTCAGCTGCATCCCTCCCTTCCCCTAGTCCTGAACCTGCTTCTTTCTCTAGTTTTTCTCCTATCTCCCTTCATGCCCTCTTTGAAATTATCTTGTCCATGAGACCCACCTCCTACACTCTTAACCCTATTCCCACTAAACTGCTGACCACCCAACTTCCCTTCTTGTCCCTCCCATGTTAGCTAATATTATAAATGGTTCCTTCACCTCAGGTGTTGGCCCGTTCTCCTTCAAATCTGCTGTCTTCACCTTCCTCCCCAAAAATCCCTTGACCCCTCCGTCCTTGCAAACTACTGCCCCATCTCCAACCTCCCTTTCCTCTCAAGTCCTTGAACATATTGTTGGCTCTCAAATCCATGTCCATCCTCCCTGCAACTCCAAGTTTCCACCCCTGTCACAGCACTGAAACTGCCCTCATTAAAGTCACACATGACATCCTATGTGACTGTGACCGTGGTGCACTATCCCTCATTATCTTTCTCAATCTGTCTGCAGCCTTTGACACACTGACGAGACCATCCTCCGTCTACGCCTCTCCTCTGTTGTCTAGTTGGTGGGACTGCCCTCGCCTGGTTCCGTGATTATCCAGTCGTAACCAGAGAATTTCCTGCAATGGCTTCTCCTCACTCCCGCACTGTTACCTCTGGAGTCCCCCAAGAAGCTATCCTTGTCCCCCAAGAAACTATCCTTGTCCCTCACCTATTTCTCATCTACATGCTGCCCCTTGGTGAAATCGTCCGAAAACATAACTCCAGTTTCCACGTGCACACTGACCCATACGCAGCTCTACCTCACCACCACCTCTCTCAATCCCTTCGCTGCCTCTGTGTTGTCAGACTGCTTGTCCGACATTCAGTCCTGAATGAGTCGAAATTTCCTCCAATTAAACATTGGGAAGACCAAAGCCATTGGCCTGATATTTACTCTGATGCGGGGAGGAGGATTTTTGGACAGGAAACCTGTAAGTAAGGGTTTCCCGCAAGCCCTTGTGCAGTTCTGGTCGCCACACTACAGGAAGGATGTGATCGCTTTGGAGAGGGTGCAGAGGAGATTCACCAGGATGTTACCAGGGCTGGAGCGCTTCAGCTATGAAGAGAGACTGGGAAGATTGGGTTTGTTTTCCTTGGAGCAGAGGAGGCTGAGGGGGGACATGATTGAGGTGTACAAAATTATGAGGGGCACAGATAGGATGGATACTAAGGAGCTTTTTCCCTTCATTGAGGGTACTATAACAAGGGGACATAGATTCAAGGTAAAAGGCGGGAGGTTTAGAGGGGATTTGAGAAAGAACTTTTTCACCCAGAGGGTGGTTGGAGTCTGGAACTCACTGCCTGAAAGGGTTGTGGAGGCAGGAACCCTCACAACATTCAAGAAGCATTTGGATGAGCACTTGAAATGCCATAGCATACAAGGCTACGGACCAAATGCTGGAATATGGGATTAGAGTAGACAGGGCTGATGGCCGGCGCGGACACGATGGGCCGAAGGGCCTCTATCCGTGCTGTATAACTCTATGACTCTATGACCCTGCTGAATTTAACGGCAGGACATCTTTTACAATTTTTTTCAACTGGTTTCCCGCCTGACAGCCAGCCAGATAGATAGACAGGCTGGCTGTCTGGGCTGGAAAGCAGCCAGTGAGCGGATATCAGGTAAGTCTGACACTGCGGGGGGGGGTTGGACTCTTAAGAGGTCGGACGTCGTGGGGAGGGGGAATTGGGGTGCGTCGGACACTGTGGGTGGGGGGAGGGTCGGACACCATGAGGAGGGGGAGTTGGGGCTCATCGGACACCATGGGCGGCGTTTGACACCATGGGGAGGGAGGGTTGGGGTGCGTCAGACACTGTGGGGGGGGGGGGATACATACATCATGGGGGGTGGGGGGGCGGTGAATAAAAATATTATTAAAGGAGCCACATTTTTATATACATTTTCAGAGACGATGTGTAATCTGTATATTTATTTATGCAACTGTGATATTTATTTATTGAAGGAAAACAGTGTCTTTCCATTGAACTTTCCAAATTTTTTTTAAAAGTTAACATTAAATGAGCATTTTCCTTGAGCTCCTTGCTGCATTCTAATTTCTTGTTCCCTTGAACATACATGCCACAGTGTTATCATTTAATTGAATTTTGTGATTAATGTGCTCCAGGGTGCCTGCTGGTCTCATTGCTTTCAGCAGCATACACCTCAAGATCGTGACAGATCTATACCTCTTTTTGTATTAGTAAATGAGCTGAATAAACATTTGTTGGACTACCATTTACAACTATTAATGCTGAAAGTCAAGAAAAGCTTACCACGGTGACGGTCTGAGTCTACAGCGATGTGGCTTCAGACTTTGCTCTTCCATAGCTATAAATGGTGACACCAATGAAGAGAAAGTCAGCAATGCCTAAACAAAAATGTTACTGCTGTCTGCGTCAAGCTCCTCTTTATGGTAACAGTAGTACAGTGGTTTCACTATAACTTGCCAGCACTCTACTAAGTTGTAGAAAAATTTAAAATTTATTTTGCAAACCTGCCATCTGTGTCCACAGCGGCATGAGCTGTATTTTAGTGGTTTCCCGTATGTAACTTCGCACAGCTAATGAGGTGACAACGTAGTAAAGCTGCTTCACTTCCACTACCGCTAATCAGAGTAGGGGTAGGGTTTGTGGTAGCTGAGACATATTTTCTAGCTGTTTTCCTCTACCTGCTGGTGAAAGTGCTAGACAATAAATAGGGCAGTTTTATCAACAGGAGGATGGAATTCAAAATATGCTGAGCACTTCTGAAAGTAATTCAATGCTGTAGACTTAGTTGACAAGTTATATTGACCCCTTCACTGGACCAAAAGAAATACAGACCTCTGTTACAGACCTCTGTTTAGTCACTGATGCTCCTCAAAGTTCAAGTGGGCAAGGAAGCTCTCTCTCTAACAATTCAACCTTTTAATGCTGGAAGATACAAAGCAGCAAGAGATTATCTTGATACAGTGCTGCCATAATAGCACCAGGGCAAGGAATGATTTGTTTGAAGGATGACACTTAGGTTATGACTATAGAATGCATTCCATGTGCACAGAACAATTCTTTGGGGCTTCACATAAGGAATGTGTAGCCTCAGTTAATAGAATGCAGTATGCCCCTGAAGCTGTGCAGCTGTATGACATTGTCACTAATCTATCTACTTTCGATATCTTAGAATTGTAGTAATTAGAGCAGAGGGGGTGGTGACTCAGCCCATTCTGCCTGTGCTAGCTTTTCAACTGAACTGTCTAGCATAACCTCATTTCCCTGCCCTTTTTCTGAATGCTCTTACATTCACTGCAGTTAGTGACCTCCTGGACTCCGGGACAGCCAGCAGGTGTGTACAGTTGTCTGGGCAACAAATGTTTAATCACGTTGCTGTTGTTGGTCAGTGGCTCAAGTGATGATAAGGGCCTTGATTTTTACTGGGAGGCACGTTCAGAACGAGCAGGGGTGCTGGCAGGAGGGAAACAGCCCCTGGGCCATTTTAACTCCCAGGCTTCATTTAAATAATGTAGAATAGTCTCCCTCCTGAAACAGGCAGGACTGACGTCAGGGCCGGCGGGTGGGGGCGGAAAATGGGGTCGGGAGCCTTATGACACCAGGAACCCAAAGGAACTATCTTCGGCATAAAGTCAGCACTGGGCAAGGACTTGAGCGGCTGATGCCATCGCGCAGTGAAGGCCGGGGCTGGGGAGGCCCATGGACTCTTTGCAGGGCCTGGGGGGAGTGCGAGTGCTCCTGCTCCTCCTGGCCCACAGGGATTTCTCACTAAGGTAATTTTTCAACACTTACCTTGGCCTCTTCTGGCCAGTCGGCCACCGTGCTTTGGCTGTCGGGTTTTACACCAGGCGGGTTTCCTCCTGGCTCGTCGTTAAAATCACATCGGGGCACAGATGACGCCATCAGGCTGCAACGTTTGAATGTAAAGTAGGCCCCCACCTACCTTTTTTTATTCGTTCACGGGATGTGGGCATCGCTGGCGAGGCCAGCATTTATTGCCCATCCCTAATTGCCCTCGAGAAGGTGATGGTGAGCCGCCTTCTTGAACCGCTGCAGTCCGTGTGGTGACGGTTCTCCCACAGTGCTGTAGCGAGAACCGTGGCCGACTTAAAAGTTGGCGAAGAAGAAATGGCTCCGGATGGGAACGGAGCAACCTCAGGCTTGTAAGTGAACTCAGCCTAATATTAACCCCTCCCATGCACCATTCTCACTGGGAGAGGGGGGGTTAAAATCGAGGCCAAGGTTTTTGACACTGCTGAACAATGCATCTGTGACCTTGATGCAAACTAGCTGACACTGCAGATGTTCATCGTACTAACCTGGAAGCAGCCGCCCCCCCACCCCCCCCCCCCCCCCCCCCCGCCCCCCCCACAGAGGGCCGTGGTGATTTTAACAGCTACTGGCAGTGCTGTATTGATACATTTTGTCTGCAAGTTTTCCTGAAGTCCCGTGACAGTCGGCAAGCCTAAGCCAGGTTAGTGATACCTCTTCCATCATTCTCCACCAGCTGTGCTTGGCACGGTAAATGTTTACTGTACTGGTTTGACCTGACTTTATGCACTTGTGTGTCCATCTGATGTCATGAGTAACTCTTTTCTGTTCTTGCTGGTTCTGTCAAAAGCAGTGCTAGTTGAGTACTGAATCCACTCCCCATTGTACTGTTTTTAAAAATGTAAATTTCATCTAAAATATGCAGCAGTTCACCTTTCAAAAACTGACTGCAACCTGCACAACAGTCACTTCACTATGAAGCCTTCAGCACTGGAATATGGTGTACTTTCCATAGAATGTTATGTCAGCAATAATGAGAATCCACTTCCCCAAACAGCAACTTAGGAGCTTGTGACAAACGGGTTGGAATTCTGTGGTGTACAGCACTCCTGAAGTTACTGCTCAATCACCCTCTGACAGTACAGGGATTTGGCTTACTGCTAAAAGTGATTTCTAGGCTTAAATTCCGTATATTGCATGTGGTTGTTGTATTTTTTTAGCACGTGGACTCTAAGGTCTTTTAAGCTTTATCTTTCCACTTCTAATCTTCAGCTCTGCATTTACCATCCTTAGCCTAGCTCTTTCTGCTGCTGATATCTTGCTGTTGACTTTGATAGAGCCTTGCCTCAAAGTCTTGATTGTAAAATTGCATTGCAGATTTTGCTGATGGCTTTTATTACTTAACTGGATTTAAATTCTTTTGATGTACAAAATGCAATGAATGAACAAATGAAAAATGAGGATCCAATGAGCAGTAGTGTATATTGAAGAGGATTTTGATGAGGGGGACACATTATTTCCTGTGAAATAGCCCCAAGACCTTGGCTGCACTTACACTAATTAACCGAGAACACTGTTTCCAACAGCACAATTGTTAGTGACCTAATGTGATATAATTTCTATTTGAATGGAGTCAGACCTTTTTGAAATGTGTTTATTCAAGATGATGATCAAGACACAATAAAAAAAGCATGTTAAATCTGGCTTTACATTTTGAGGTGGTGGGGAAAATGGACTTTTAAAGGTTTTGTAGAAATAGAGGCGATCATAGATGGTGTGTAACGTTTTAGAAAGGCTCCAATGAGTGCCAGCATCTTATTTTTAAAAATTGCACTGGATAAAAATGGAAAAATTGGGTGAGGGTTTGATTTTATTTCATCACTGATCATTTTAGAAAATAACACAGTAATGATTTGGGTAGGAGACCATAGTTCATCTCAGCTAGCCTATCCTTCCAAACATCCCATCCGGTTCCTTATTGTGTGTCTAGAATTTGTTTTCTTATGTTTTTTTATAATAGGAATTCATACTGTCCTTCTTTAAAAACCTGACATGGTTTTATGTTTCCACTCATCTGTTCCACAATGCAATCTTATTTAAAACAAAATATGTTGCCTAAGTTTTGTATTTTCCTTTTAAACCCTTAGTTTAAAACTCTGTCCCCTAATCTTCAAATCCTGTGCCTGACTGAAGGACTTTCATGGATCTAGATTCTTCATAACAGTGCCCCTTCCTACCCTGGAACAGTAGTTTCTGGAGAAACCATGCTGGTAAAATTTGCCTTTGATGGTAGCGCAAAAGTGGTGATAGCAAATTGGCAGCTCATATTACACCCCAATGGAAAAGAAAAATCTGAGGGTGTAAAACTCGCTGCCAATTCGCTATTGCCCATTTTGTGCATTCTCAATTTAGATGACCGTATTCTCAGCCTTCCTTCCTAGACCGTCCCAGTGGGCCAAAAATTTGATCCCAACCCCGTGCCATGTGTTGAGCCACACAATGATCTGCTTAATTTGTGTGTCTCGTTGATCCAGAGTGTAGTGTAGGGAATAATCATGATTAGTACCCTGAAAATCCTTTTCTTCAGGTTTGTTTCTTCACCCCCACCCCCCCCCCCCCCCACCCCCCAGCTCCTGACATTTCCTTTGCAGGGCCTCTATTCTGCACCTACCTACGTGTGTGTTTCCCACGAGAACTGCAATCTCTGGTTCCTATCCCACACTAGGCCAAGTTAAAATCACCTTAAAGATTTTGGAAAAGATACATGTGCAGATGCTGGGTTTTTAACTTTGCTTGCGCCTTTTTCAGAGCATCTAGCAACCCTGGACACCTATTTTACACCGGCAAATTTGCAATTAGTTCAAATCAGACAGAAAAGGTAGAAAATGTGATATATCATGCCCCCACAACATCTGTATACACACCCAAAAATGGACAAGTGTTTCTCCCCAGTCCCCAGAAATGACTGCGGAAAATGGGGCCAGCGTCAAAGTGGGCTGAGTTCTAGTGGAACAGAATTCCAATCTATTTTCCAATTTACACTGGCAGAATGTCTGCTCCAATGTTTCCTCAAACCACCAGTTACAAAGAACGAAATATAAGAACAATAGAAAACTGAGTGTCACTACTAGTGTAACAATTATGATTAGAAATTGTGACACATACTCCCCTTTTAATTCTTTTTACTAGATAGTCATGGATCAAGAAGAATTTTGTCAATATTTACATCACGTAGAGACTAAAATATTTTTTTATTCGTTCATGGGATGTGGGCGTCGCTGGCAAGGCCAGCATTTATTGCTCATCCCTAATTGCCCGTGAGAAGGTGGTGATGAGCCGCCGCCTTGAACCGCTGCAGTCCATGTGGTGAAGGTTCTCCCATAGTGCTGTTAGGTAGGGAGTTCCAGGATTTTGACCCAGCGACGATGAAGGAATGGCGATATATTTCCAAGTCGGGATGGTGTGTGACTTGGAGGGGAACGTGCAGGTGGTGGTATTCCCATGTGCCTGCTGCCCTTGTCCTTTTTAGGTGGTAGAGGTCGCGGGTTTAGGAAGTGCTGTCGAAGAAGCCTTGGTGAGTTGCTGCAGTGCATCCTGTAGATGGTACACACTGCAGCCACGGTGTGCTGGTGGTGAAGGGAGTGAATGTTTAGTGTCGTGGATGGAGTGCCAATCAGGCGGGCTACTTTGTCCTGGAAGGTGTTGAGCTTCTTGAGTGAATGCAGCTCCAACAACATTCAGGCAAGTGGATGGTATTCCATCACACTCCTGACATGTGCCTTGTAGATGGTGGAACGGCTATGGGGAGTCTGGAGGTGAGTCACTCGCTGCAGAATACCAGCCTCTGACCGGCTCTTGTAGCCACGGTAATTATGCGGCTGGTCCAGTTAAGTTTTTGGTCAATGGTGACCTCCACCCACCCCCCCCCCCACCCCCCCCCCCAAGGATGTTGATTGTGGGGGATTCGACGATGGTAATGCTATTGAATGTCAAGGGGAGGTGATTGGACTCTCTCTTGGAGATGGTCATTGCCTGGCACTTGTCTGGTGCAAATGTTACTTGCCACTTATCAACCCAAGCCTGGATGTTGTCCAGGCCTGGCTGCATACGGGCACGGACTGCTTCATTACCTGAAGAGTTGCGAATGGAACTGGACACTGTGCAATCATCACCGACCATCCCCATTTCTGACCTTATGATGGAGGGAAGGTCATTGATGAAGCAGCTGAGGATGGTTGGGCCAAAGACGCTGCCTTGTGGAACTCCTGCTACAATGTCCTAGGGCTGAGATGATTGGCCTCCAATAACCACTACCATCTTCCTTTGTGCTAAGTATGACTCCAGCCACTTGGAGAGTTTTCCCCCTGATTCCCGTTGACTTCAATTTTACTAGGGCTCCTTGGTGCCACACTCGGTCAAATGCTGCCTTGATGTCAAGGGCAGCATTTGACCTCACCTCTGGAATTCAGCTCTTTTGTCCATATTTGGACCAAGGCTGTAATGAGGTCTGGAGTTGAGTGGTCCTGGCAGAACCCAAACTGAGCATCGGTGAGCTGGTTATTGGTAAGTAAATGCCGCTTGATAGCACTGTCGACGACACCTTCCATCACTTTGCTGATGATTGAGAGTAGATTGATGGAGCGGTAATTGGCCGGATTGGTTTTGTCCTGCTTTTTGTGGACAGACATACCTGTGCAATTTTCCACATTGTCGGGTAGATGCCAGTGTTGTAGCTGTACTGGAACAGTTTGGCTAGAGGCGTGGCTAGTTCTGGAGCACAAGTCTTCAGCACCACAGCCGGGATATTGTCGGGGCCCATAGCCTTTGCTGTATCCACTTTCTTGATCTCGCGTGGAATGAATCGAATTGGCTGAAGACTGGCTTCTGTGATGGTGGGGATATCAGGAGGAGGCCAAGATGGATCATCCACTCTGCACTTCTGGCTGAAGATGATTGCAAACACTTCAGCCGTGTCTCACCTGCTGGACTCTGCCATCATTGAGTATTGCTTCACTTCGCTCTTTCAAATCTACCATTAGGCAAATCAACTGTTGCATTTAGCCCAAATAGATTGTTCACTCACTGAAAATTATTATTTGAATATTAGACATGAGACATTAAGCCTTTGAAAAATAAGATACACATTTTTTATAGTTGAGAACCAAGTCATTGTAGTAGGAAAGAACTGCAATTATTTACTAAATCACAAAAGAAACCAGCCTCTGGATATATGTAAACTAGAACTTTTGAACCCCCTCCTAGTTAATGCTGTTTAATCCATACTTTACTTTGGCTTCTCTATTTTAATGTTTACTTTAAGTGGGTGAACAGCTCTGTTAAAATAGAAGAGAGAAGAATTTGATACAAATGCAATAAATATTTGTAGGACAACATTGCTCACAGAATTTCTGAGCCACTTGAATAATAAGTAAAAGACCCTCCACCCTGCTTCAGATAATTGGCCCTAAGACAAAGGACATTATCAAGAGTAAAGAGTAATGAACTTTTTATTTTGATGGAGAAATTTCTTCATAATCTCTGTGGAAAGTATTCTATGTTGATTGCATTGAACATATTTTCAAAGATTGGTACCCAATATATATAACTGAAAATATTTGAACATAGTCCTTTTTGTTTCATGTGTAAAAGCGTACGAGTTTTCTTCTTGATCAAAACAATTATGAATAATGTGTGCATATTGAATATCAAACTAATAATTCAATCCATATAAAAAATAATCTCGATGCTGATGGGGTTAGATGAAGTTGGGTGGGAGGAGGCTCGTGCGGAGCATAAACACCAGCATAAACACGTTGGGCCGAATTATCTATTTCTGTGCTGTAAATTCTACTTTGTTTTGTTAACCTCCCATCCCACTGATTATACGAGTAAGTGTGACCTTTGTTCAGATAATGCGATAAATGCTGCAAGTGATGAAAAAGCTGTACCATACAAACAAAGTATTTTCTTTGCGTGCTCTGTGATGTAGGCTTAGTTCACAATGAAAATAAACATTTTCCTCCCTACAGTTTGGTTTATATTTTAATAACAATTATTTTTCTCTCTTTTGAGGAGCAATTAATTGTTCGGCAAAAGAAGAGATTGCTCAAGTCATACAACCAGGGTCATGGATGCACATCAGTTCCAATTGAGTAAAAGAAATGGAGAGCAGAGCAGAATAGTTACCAAGTCAAAGGGCAGTCAAGATGAGGAGAGGCCAGTGTGTGGAGAGAAGAAAAATTGAGCCAGACTTCGAGCAGAGAAATTGATCAGGATTCAGAACAGAGGAGGAGACCTGGAGGTAGGGAGAAATTGATAACCTGGAAATCAGAATTTCACAGTGGCCTACTGGGTAAAGGTACTGTCCAGAATAGAACTTAGACCAAATGTGGATGTTGAGATTGTCACAAGGTCAGAGGTCTGACTTGGTAAGCTATTTTAAATAACTTGTTGATAATGTGTTTTGATTTATTGGCTAAACTTGTCGTTGATAACTTATCCAGAAATGCAGAAAATACAATTCTGCTCAGTGATAAATTAGTTTGTGCACATTTATTGTGAAGAATTTTAAATCTGCAAGAAGAAATAATTAACCATCATGAAATTTTGATTTTAGTTGTATTTTCACTATTTTTGATTAATATAGACTTGGGTTTTATGTCTGTGTGGGAAAAATCTTGTTGATTATATGCTGTGCCTGTACTATAAAAGTAGTAATTTGTAACCCTTCCATTCAAAAAGGGATAAGCCAAGTAATAGACCAGTCAACTTAACATCAGTAGCGGGTAAGATGCTAGAGGCCATACTACAGGATAAAATTAATACTCCCCTAGAAAGACATGGGTTAATTAAGGTTAGCCAGCACAGATCTATAAAAGGCAAGATATGTTTGACAAATTTAATAGAGTTCTTAGAGGAGTGTATTAATAAAGGAAATGCTCTGAATGTTGTGTGTATAGATTTTCAAACATAATTTAATAAGATACTGCAAAGGTGTCAGCTTGGCTAAGCAATAGCACTCTTGCCTCCTGAGGCAGAAGGTCTCAAGGTTGAAGCCCAATCCACAGACTTGAGCACATATTACTGTACTGAAGTGTCAGTCTAGATTGAGAGAATGAAAAGAAAATCGGGCGGGGTTTATAACGGGCGGCCGATCTAATATGGCCTCTTTTATATCCCTTTCGAAGTTCTGACGTGATTCTACGTTAATCGGTCGAGCAATGTTTTCGAGACCACAATAGGAATCGCCATTGCTGCAGAATTCCAGACTTTAACTGAGAGAAGCTCTCATAGCTGTGATGGACTTGGGTTTTTGATCATACTTGCAAAATAATACCATTGGCTTCGTCACCACTGAGATATTGGGTCATTTTAACCTAACCCGTCCGCCGGGAAACTGATCGGTTCAGGTCGACCGCCTGAAGTCAATGGAGAGTTAAAACGGGCGGCTGATTCAAACCCGCCTGGTGGGTTAGGAAAAATTACCCCCATTGTCTATACATGAGAAACAACAGAAACCACAAAAGAAAGGCTATTTGAGTTAGTTAAGTTGGGGAGAATTAAGAGACTTGCATATAAGCTACGTAAGCATAGAACTAGGTTAAATGTAAGAAGGTTTTTCTTTTCCCAGAGAATTGTTGACCTTTGCAACAAGTTGCCAGCTTGTGTAGTGAGTGCGGATTTTTAACTGTGGCCGACATCATGGTGTACAAATGGTAGGTGGGGTATTGGACGATGTATCTGCTCTCCTGAAATGTGTTTGATCGCCTTTGGGGTTCGGGGAGTTAATTCCCAGATTTTTTTCTCCCTTAATGGTTTCTCTATGGATTATTGCCTCTCCCAGGAGATTACATGGCTGATGGTGGGTGGAAACAGTGGAGAGATGGGGTTCATGGTGTTAAGTTGCATTATGATGGTATAGGACAAGCTCGATGAACCAGCTGTTCTTTTCCTGTCTGTCATTTTCATATGTTTATAAATTGCCAATCTCCTTGATTGACTGACTTATGTGTGACAGAATGAAGCGTTTCTGTTTGTGATGGATTGTGTTGTTGGCTTTCTTGCTTCCATGCAGGGTTGTTAATAGGTTCACTTAAAGAAAGTAGTCCAGGTTATTGATGCACACCAGATGCAATCCCAGAATCTGATGATTATCTGATATAGATATTGGGGGAGGAGGTCATAACCTGTAACTGTACCTGTTTACCTGGTTCCTTATATTCAAAACTGCTTTGCTAATACGCAACAATTGGATTGTTCCAAAAGCAATCAGGTAGGGCAGGATAATTTTATTCCCAGAGAGGAGTTTAAGCCATCAAATTCGAGCACCAGTGTCCTGTGGATCTGTTTACAAAACATTTTTGATTGACATCTCTGAGTTACAATTTTAATTTCCTTTGTTCTAGTCTATCTTCAAAAGATTTTAAAAGTTGTATCTCTGGCTGACTTGCTCTGTGTCAGCAGTCGTTCTGAAGCTATCCTATGGAGGGGCATGCCAAAGACTATGTAATAGATCAGCAACAAACCACAATACAAGACTAATACTGGACCTTGCTTCAGGTCCAGTTTTGCATTGTGTGTTAGTGCAGGAGAAATGATTTTGTTGTTTTCACTCTGATGGAGTGTTTATTCTATTGCCTTGCAAAGCCAAGGAAACCACATGGTGGCATGTGATATATTCATGAGCTGAAATGCAGCAACAAGGACTTTCTGTTCAACCCTGGGCTCACTACATGTACCAGATATTCTACAAATAAAGGCAGGCTCTGGTTTGTAGGGAGTAGAGCTTAAGGGAGTGGTTTGTCACACTGAACCCGAGAAAATGATCTTGTGTAAAAACCCAAACAATGGTGACAGAAATTTCAAATCTCCTCAAAGGATTTTGTAGAGACACTGCGTTGACATAATCCAAATTTAGTGGAAGCAGGATTGTGTTTATTGAAGACTTTATTTATTGGAAATGACTGCAAAATTGTAAATGTGGAATATGTACAATTCTAATTTCTGTGAAATGTTCAACATTTATTGAAATTTTCATTTTCTTGTTGGCTTTTATAGCCTTTTTATTGTATAATTTGAACACCCTGTATAAATTGTAAAAGGGGAAAGCGAGCTAATTAGCATGCCAGGTCAGTGCTGCAGTGATGTCACTGTCAGGACTAAATCCTGTGTTCATTTTTCAGTGCCTGCATTTATCTCCTGAAGCCAAATGGAGTGCAGCTCTGAGCTGGCTGTAAGCAGGATCATCACTCGCAGCTGATTTTAAAAAGCTTGTCTTCCTATTTCTTTTGCATTGTGTTTCTGTAACATTATTGGTAATGCTCAGAAGCATCAGCCAAACTGTGTTCTGGTAGAGATCCTGAGTGCTGGATTTTCCTATGCTACGAAGGGGGGGGGGGGGGAAAAGAGAAAGCGAGAGTGAAAAACTACAAAAATAGATTGAGCACATTGAAGAATGCCAGCACAGAAGATGGAGTGGGAACTGTTAGTGTTAGTTGCATGTGAAGTCAATGAGGAGATATTCACAAACCAAGAGGTTCAGGTATGGTAGACATCCACTGTTTTTAATATTTTGGACCACTCATCCTCTGGCATATTGTGAGGATTGAATTGTGCAAATTTTAGTTCATATTACGTGCTTTCCAACATCATGTACAATGATCTTTTAAAAAAGCACAGTACGAAATTGCGAATGTGGCTATCTACCTGTACAGTAAACACATATTAAATTGACCTTTTCAGTAACCATTGCATGCTTACTGTTTTTAAAAACATACCTGGGCAAATATTGGTATTTCGTAGCACAAAATATATCACTTAAATTGATTCTTGTATCGAAATGTGTTTGGTGCTTTATGCTCGGTCTCATGACTTTTTAATGATTTTGTTTGATATAGTTATTCAGTAGCAATGTTGGAAAGATATAGTTCACTACGTAATTCAGCTTAAAGGTTTCTGTATTCATACAGGCAACAGCAGCTTCTCTTTACCTCTACTCCCTTCCCCTGACAAGTACATCTAATGTTTGTGTCCTATTGATTATTTGCATGTCTTTAGACACACAAACAATAGGACTTTCAAACCCTGCATTAAGAATTTTTTTGCTGCTGAAGCATATAATTGCTGTTTATTAAATGTTCCATTGTTAAGTACACGTTTCTCTTCCCTCCCCCCCCCCCCCCCCCCCCCCCCACCCGCCCCCTGCCCCCAGCAGAACAGAGTGGATTGAAGATGCTGAGGGAATGGGAGGAGGGAAATGGCGGCGATTGTTCCACCTTTTAGTTGCATTCAGAAACACTCTCCTCCTGACAATCTGCAAGGTGACCTTGATGAATATCTGCAGTAGCCCGTGTGTTGTCCTGGCCAAAATCCAGGGTGAACAGCCCTGGTAAGAGAGAGAAAAGCATCAAAGTAATATTTTAAAAGCAATGTTTGAGAAATTATGGGATGCAGTGGATTAGGACAATGTCCTTTAACCTCTAGGACCTTCCTTTTATTTAGTCCTTTTTCTGTTAGCTGTGTGGGTGTTGTGTTGGACTGCCTGAACTCATTTCATACAATTCCTTATGGATGTGGGCCCACCTGACATATTTTGGCACAATTTGCACTAAATTGACCATCACTTAGAAAGACCACAAGGATTTTTGATGTGGCAATTGGAGACATTTTGCCTTGGTGCAATGGGTGAGGCTGAGTCCAAGTATATTATTGGGATAGAAGTACATCTACTCATGTTGTATACAATCTGGGAATCCTTGATGCTGACACTGGGTGCCCAATTTAAAAAAAAGTTTTGCAGCATTGGCCTTAAAAATTCAACAAAAAATGTTCTCTTTCACTTTGTGCTAGTCTTGTTCAGACTCTAGCATTTATGCTGCTAAATTGTTTGTTTTGCCTGAAAAGTTGTTATGCATGTTGTTATGATGCCATTGTGGTATGCTTGCTTTCAACATGTTTAGAGTGCTTAAGGATTTATACTGCAGTACCCAGTAAACATTCTGCAAGTATTACTTTGTTTTTTTCCTTCTCCAGTTCTCTTGGACTGGAGATCAAACTTGCATTTTTTAATGTTGTCATTTCCTGAAAAAGAAACTCCATAAGAAAAGGTCGTTTTGGCTTTTGCTAACCATCCCTCTTCCATATTGTGGAATTATATTAGTCCTGAGTCTACATTTATAACAGCAACTGCCGATGTAATCGTCACACTGTACTTACCTGCCCTCATCCTGAAGTGAAGGCACTGCAGCACCACCGCAGGCAAGAGGGTAACAAGTAACATATTTTGATTGTAAGTGTGGACATGGGAATTTATAATGGAAATATAAAATTAAGGACAGAATGGGTTTAAAATGGGGACTGAATTACATACGCAGGCCCTGGTCCAACTAGTTCTTGCAGAAGAGATTATCAAAAATGAAAGCTCACGGATTTGGAGGTAACCTTGTGATGTGGGTTGGAAATTGGTTGTGAGGTAGGAGACAAAGTCGGGATAAAGGGAACGTACTCTGGGGGGTGACAAGTGGTGTTCCCCAGAGTTCTGTACTGGGGCCTCAGCTTTTCACTATTTATCAATGACTTGGATGAAGGAATATAGAGTGTTGTATATCCAAGTTTGCAGATGACAGTAAGTTGGGAGACACAATAAGTAATACAGATTGGAGCAGGAAGTTACAAAGGGACTGAGACATATTAAGTGAATGGGTAAAACTGTAGCAAATGGAGTTCAGTGTGGGGAAGTGTGAAGTTATCCACTTTGAATCCAAGAAAGACAAATTGGAGTATGTTCTAAATGATGAGAAACTAGGAACTGTGGAGGAGTAGAGAAATTTGGGTGTCCATGTACACACATCACTAAAAGCTAGCGGACAGGTATAAAAAAAACAATCAAAAAGGCTAATAGGAATGTTGCCGTTCCTCTCAAGGGGAAGATGCTATGCTTCAGTTGACCCCATCTGGAGTACTGCATTTGGTTCTAGGTACCACACCGCAAAAACGATATATTAGCCATGGAGGGGGTGCAGCACAGCACACACAATGATACCAGGACATAGAGATAAATTATGAGGACAAGTTGCATAAACATGGCTTGCATTCCCTTGAGTATAGAAGATAGATGAGTGAACTAATCGAGGTATTTAAAATTAAAAATGATTCAATAGGGTGAAAAAGAGAATCTATTTCCTCTGGTGGGGGAATCCAGAACAAGAGGCCATAATCTTAAAATTAGAGCTAGGCTGTTTGTGTATTCGGGAAGAACTTCTTCACACAAAGGGTTGTAGAAACCTGGGTGTCTCTTTCCCCAAAAGGTTGTGGATGCTGGTTCAATTGAAGCTTTCAAGAATGTGGTTGATAGATTTTTGTTAGGTAAGGTTATCAAGGGATATGGAGCAAAGGTGGGTGAATGGGGTTAAGGTATGGGTCAGCCATGAACTAATTGAATGGCAGAACCGGCTTGAGGGGCTGAATGGTCTATTCCTGTTCCTATGTCTAATCCCACTTCATCTGAAGACCTACACTTGGTCTGACTGCCCATGTGCAATGTCACAAGACATTGGAGAAATGATTCTCCAAATTGTGCTTTGCTCTAAGGATTGAAGATTGGAGGCTAATTTTTCTCAGTGCCATTTTGAATAGAACGTCGGTCACTCAGGATTGTGAGGTGTATGTACTGTGTTGTGTGCAATTTGACAACTGATCAGTTATATAAGGCGCTGCACTACAGACTCTTGTAACAAATTAGATGCTTTTACGAAGTCACCATTTAAATCTGCTTAAAAAACATTTTTGTTCACCTGCATTCGATTTTACAAAAACTGAAAAATTGTGGACCAATGAGCTTAAAATCACAATTACTTAAAATTTGAACTATTTAATATTTTATTATTTAACATTGCTGGTTAATAAAACTGTAAATCCCCTATTAATTAAGATGCTGCTCTTTGACATCTCTGATTTGCCGAAGGAGTACTATTAGTTGTATATAATCCCTGTTGAACTATATCAAAGACTTCAATTTCTTATTAAAGTGCTAAAAATAAAATAATACTGTGTGATTACCCCCACTGCAGCATAATGCTTCCTTTGGAAATCATATACAAAAAAGTAGGTTGTAATGAGGGAGTGGTGGGGAACGAATACTTGAATATAGTGCTTGTTTTATTAAATAGACAGTCCTAAACAATATGATTATAGCTCAGCCTATGGTACTGCAGAACATTTATAATAGTTTCATGTATTGCAGTGGACGAGAAATGATATAATGTGGGCTCATATTAAATAATTAGCCATGGGTTATTGGCTCTCATTCATCTAGATTAATTCATAATAAACTACATCCTAATCAGATGAACAACATAAATGTGTATTTGTTATAGCATAAGGTTTAAAGGACATGGTAACATTTTAAAATGTGAATTTAATGTAAGTTAGAAGAAAAATAGAAAACATAATGGACTTGGGATGGACAAATAAGGATCGGATGCTTTCCTCCCTAGTGTACTAAAAGAAATAGGTGAAGAAATTGCAGATGCGTTAGTCATAATTTTCCAAAGCTCTCTAGATTCAGGAATTGAGCCTTTGGATTGGAAAATTGCAAATGTCACTCCATTATTTAAGCAGGGAGAGGGAAAAAAACAGATAATTACGGACCCATTAATTTAACATCAGTTGTTGGAAACTAACTGAACTCTAACATCAGAGACAGTGCTGAGCACTTGGACAAGTATGAACTGATCAAAAAGAGTCAGCATGGATTTGGGACGGGTAGGTCATGTGTAACTAATGTAGTTCATTTTTTGAGGAGGTCAGG
Source organism: Heptranchias perlo (assembly GCF_035084215.1). NCBI lineage: Eukaryota > Metazoa > Chordata > Chondrichthyes > Hexanchiformes > Hexanchidae > Heptranchias > Heptranchias perlo. The sequence continues at coordinate 24,976,092 of NC_090350.1, forward strand.
CATGGTGGATAGGGGATTGTCTATGGATGTTACCTATATGGACTTTCAGAAGGCATTTGTTAAGGTTCTGCACAAGAGATTTTTAGCAAAAATGACAGTACACAGATTGGAGGTAATCTTGTGAACATTGGTTGGGAGGTAGGAGACAGAGAGTAGAGATAAAGGGAATGTACTCTGATTGGTGGGATGTAACAAATGGTGTTCCCCAGGGATGTACTAGGGACTCAGATTTTCACCAAAGATATTAATGGATTGGATGAAGGAATAGTGTTGTATGTGCAGGTTTGCAGATGACACTTAAGTTAGGAGGCACGGTAAGTTGTCTAGCTGGGAGCAGGAAGTTACAAAGGGACATAGATAGACTAAGTGTGGGGGGAAAAACTATGGCAGATGGAATTCAATTTGGGGAAGTGTGAGATCATCCACTTTGGGTCCAAGAAACGCAAATTAGAATATTTTCTTAATGGCGAAGACTGGAAACTGTGGAAGAGCAAAGGGATTTGGGTGTCCATGCGCACAGATCACTAAAAGCTAGTTCACAGGTACAAAAGGTAATCAAAAAGTCGAATGTAATTTATCTCAAGAAGGCGAGAATACAAAAGTGTGGAAGTGGATAGACTGGAGAAGCTGGGGTTCTCCTTAGAGCAGAGAAGGTTGAGAGGCGATTTGATAGAGGTATTCAAAATCATGAAGGATCTATGATGTGGAGATGCCGGTGATGGACTGGGGTTGACAATTGTCCAGCAATTTAAAATAAAATTGCTGGACTATAACTTGGTGTTGTAAAATTGTTTACAAATGAAGGATCTAGACAGAGTAGATAGAGAGAAACTGTTCCCATTGGCGGAAGGGTCAAGAACCAGAGGACATACCTTTGGTGCTTTTGCCAATCACCTTAAATCTATCATGAGGAAAAACTTTTTTACGCATAGGGTGGTTAGGATCTGGAATGCAGTGCCTGAGGGGGTGGTGGAGGCAGATTCAATCATGGCCTTCAAAAGGGAACTGGATAAGTACTTGAAGGGAAAAAATTTGCAGGGCTACGGGAAAAGGGCGGGGTGTGGGACTAGCTGGATTGCTCTTGCAGAGAACCAGCACGGAGTCGATGGGCTGAATGGCCTCCTTCCGTGCAGTAACCGTTCTATGATGCTTCTGTTGCATAGAGCCTTGGTCAGACCCCATGTTAAGTATTGCGTTTAGTTTTGGGCACCAAACCTCAGGAAAGATATATTGGCCTTGAGGGGGGCGGGGGACGGATAAAGCGCAGGTTCACCAGAATGTTACCAGGGCATAATGGGTTAAATTATGAGGACAGATTGCATAAACTTGATTTGTATTCCCTTGAGCTTAGAAGGTTGAGAGACGGTCTAAATGAGGTGTTTGAAATGATAAAGGGATTCGATAGGGCCGATACAGAGAAACTATTTTCTCTGGTGGTGGAATCCAGAACAAGGGGGCATGATGTTAAGCTTAAAGTTAGGCCATTTAGAAGTGAAATCAGGATGCATGTTTTCACACAAAGGGTTGTGGAAATCTGGAAAACTCTTTCTCCAACAGCCCGTGAATGCTGAGTCAAATGAAATTTTCAAGAATGAGATCAATAGATTTTTTTTGGTTAGGGCATCAAGGGGGATGGAGCAAAGGCGAGTAAATGGAGTTAACGTACAGATCAGTTGTGATCTAATGAATGGCGGAACAGGCTCGAGGGGCCGAATGGCCTCCTCCTGTTCCTATGTTGTGTTCTTTTACATGGGAGATGTATCAAATCCAAGAGCATAGAATGATACAACACAGAGCGAGGCCATTCGGCCCATCATGCTGGTGCAGGCTCTTTGAAAGAGCTATTAAATTAATCCCATTACCCTGCCCTTTCTCCATAGCCTTGCAAATTTTTCCACTTCAAGTATTTATCCAATTCTCTTTTAAAAGTTATTATTGAATCTGCTTCCACCACCCTTTCAACTAGTGCATTCCAGATCATAACAGCTCACTGCGTTTTTTAAAAAAAATTCTCCTCATCTCGTCTCTGGTTCTTTTGCCAATTCCTTTAAATCTGTGTCCGCTGGTTACCAACCCTTCTACAACTGGAAACAGTTTCTCCTTATTTACTCTACCAAAACCCTTCATAATTTAGAACACCTCTATTAAATCTCACCTTAACCTTCTCTGCCCCAGGGAGAATAATCCCAGCATCTCTAGTCTCTCCACATAACTGAATTCCCTCATGCCTGGTACATTTCTGGTCAATCTCCTCTGTACCCTCTCCAAGGCCATGACGTCCTTTCTAAAGAGTAGTGCCCAGAATTGGACACAATACTCTAGCTGAGGTCTAACCAGTGCTTTATAAAGGTTTATCATAACTTCTTTGCTTTTGTACTTTATGCCTCTATCTATAAAGCCAAGGATCCCATTTGCTTTTTTAACAGCCTTCTCAACTTGTCCTGGCACCTTCAAACATTTGTGTCTGTTCCTGCACCCGCTTTAAAATTTTACCATTTAGTTTATATTGCCTCTCCTCATTTTTCCTTCCAAAATACATCACTTCACATTTCTCTGCATTAAATTTCATCTGCCATGTGCCTGCCCATTTCACGAGTCCGCCTGTCCTCCTGAAGTCTACTACTATCCTCCTCCCTGTTTACTACATTTCCAAGCTTTGTGACGTGCTACATTTCAGTACCAGATCTCTATGAATAGCTACTTTTAACCTAATGTGCCATATTTATTTAAAGCTGGAGTTTTTCTTTAAATAATTTGATTGTAGTATTGTATGCTGATCTAAAATAATTTAACAATGATGGGTTGTGAATAATAGTCTAGTGGATGTTGCATAGTGCCAGTAACTCAAACTTAAGAAAAAATGTATTGCAGTTATAATTTACAAGATAACTTCTGAAATCGCATTAGTTATCCTGCATACTATTTCTAAAACATTCAAAAGGGATTGACCATTCCATATATTTTTTTTAAATTTTATTATTTGTGCTTAATTCTATTTAGCATTCACTTCTCCAATTGTTTTGTTTCCTCCACGTGGGTAAGATAAGATGAGGCCTCTAACTAGGGAACTCATAAATATCCCTATCCATTTTTGAGATTTATTTTTTTTGTCCATAAATCACTTGACCTGCTTTATCTGGAGCACCAACCCTCCATGTTTGTTTGTTTCTTTATCGCCTGACAGTGGCACCTGTTATTTTCATATTACTTGTGTAAGTGCAAGAAATAAGTCTTTTCCTTAAGTGTCACATCTGTTATTGACTGAATTTTCTTGATTAGCTATGAACTTAACAAAAAATATTCACTGTTACTTCATAATTCAAATGTGTCTCCTTGTTGGCATCCAAGAATTGGAAACTCTACCAGTTTCCTGTTCTACCTAACACATATGGTCGCTGGTGCTATGCACATCGGGTAGGAATAAAAGAGCCGATTTATACAATTAAGTCCATAATATTTAATATGCAATATTTTCTTCCCTCTCTTAAATACCTATAAGAATGCTCTACTTTTAAGAATTATTCTATTGTAGCTCTTCAGGAATATTCATTTTGAGAGAAATCTTTATATTTGAAAATAATTGGAGTGTCCTGAAGTTTTATGCTTGTAGAAAACTTCTCTAAATCTATATAATAAACTCCTTGGACCTGCGTGCACTTCATCCAGTGTAACTCTTGCTTCCTGTGGCATCATACGTTATCATCACATTTTGTTCTTTGGCTCAAAACAGAAGAATAGCTTGTTGAAGAATCTATAAACATAGAAATCAAAAGTGAGGAAACTGGTAGTTTTCTAATGAGAAACTGCAGTTGATTTGAGAAAACAAACAATCCTAAATGACCTGTCAGGAGAACTTACCAATATATGAAAAGCTAGAATTTTTTTTGACTAATTAAATTACTTTGAAAAAAATTCATCCAACTGTTATTCACAGCAACTAAAATTTATAATGTCCAGAATAAGATTTGAAACAGACATTAAAAATTACATAAGCATGCTGTTGAAAATCTTCATTCATGTTTTTACTTGAAGGCTTCAGTCTCTTCCAAAAGTGTGGACTTGGACTTCATATTTTTACCCAGAGTTGTTACTTTGTTAGCTGAAGGTCTACAGTCTGGGCATATTTGAATTGTCTTTTTTTCATTAATTCTCAGGATGTGGGCATCGCTGACAATGCCAGCATTTATTACCCATCCCTAGTTGCCCTGAGAAGGTGGTGGTGGGCCGCCACCTTAAACCGTTTTTTCTTTGTAGCGGTTTAATACAGCTGAGTGGTTTGCTAGGCCACTTCAGAGGGCAGTTAAGAGTCAACATGTTTGTGTGGGACTAGTCATGAATAGGCCAAACCGGATTAGGACTGGCAGGTTTCCTTCCCTAAAGGACACTTGTGAACCAGTTGGGTTTTTATGATGATCCGATAGCTTCATGGTCACTTTTTTTTTACCGATTAAAAGCTTTCTTTTTATTTCCAGAAGTTTTTAATTGAATTCAAATTCTCAAGCTACCATGGTGGGATTTTAACTCTCATTCTCTGGATTATTAGTCCAGTAACATAACCACTACACTCATTCCACTTTCCTCACTTTTGATTTGTATGTTCTCTGTTTCTTTATGTCCGTTAGGAAAGGGCTATGAGGATGAAAACAATCCCCTATTTGTGTTACATAGCTTCTGTCATTATAAAACATGTATGCTGAATTTTAATACAAGCAATACTATATAATATCCAGTAGTCATATTAAATCAATATAGGACTGTATTTTACCTCCTCCTTGTTTGGCACTTTATTGCATTTAATACTTTTTATTACATACTAGTTGATCTCCTGTGGCAGCGCACAAGGGGAGTCAAGATCAAGCATGGTCTTCAGGTGAAGTGGAGTTCAAGGGCAAGTGATATTTGGACCAAGGCATGTGGACATAATTCATTTCCCATTTTAAAGTCATACATTCTTTCCTTATTTTGATATGGCTGTAATTTCCTCCGTCCACATTTCTAATGGAAACTGTCTATGTACTTGTCATGCTCCTGCCATTGGTGGTGCTGCAGCGTCTTGAAGGGTATAATTACAGTGTGACAAGTTTACAAAGGCAGTTTCTATTACAAAGGTGGGCATAAGAATATATGATGGGAAAAGTTGACAGGAAATGCACGCAGATGTAAAATTGTTAATATATTATGTAAATAGATAAGCAGGCGCAGACTAGAATGAGCATCACATCTTATAAAATTTGTCCTTGTCTGCACGTTCTAAATGTGCACACTGACAACCTTCACATTGCCATGGAGAAAACAACAGTTCAGTGGTAGTTTTCATTTCAGTACGAATTTGTAACTACCACAGCCAACATGATGTGAATTCCAAACCAACATGCCTCAGGAGGGTGTTTCCACAGTCCTGCTATTTGCAGGTGTTATCCTTGAGTTCCACATAGCATGTATTCTGACTTTCGACAAAGACTGTGGTCACACTGATATATCAAAAGAAATTCCATGTTTCACTTCTCTATTTGTGAATCTATAGGCAGAGATTAATGCAAAGAGGCTATGTTGAGATTAATGCCAAATTAAAATGCAGTTGTATAACATTTTATACAACTGGCACTAGTACATGCAAGTAGTCAAGTTTCAGCAGAGGAGTAGTCTCAACAAGAACTTTAAGGCCACTGGTGAAATCAGAATGAAAATATGACACTGGATTGGGTGCTGAGAAGTTCATTATAATTTTGTGCCTGCAGTAGTTTTCTAAATTACCACGTGTTTGTGTTTCCAACTACTTCCATTTCTACCTCTTCTTTCAAGCTATTGAAAATGAATATTTTTTACTATGAATCATAAGTTATCACTTTTACTGTAAGTACTACTGACTGAATCATTCAGCATGGACCATCACGGAGTCAGATTCCTGTTCTCTATTTAAGCATGGCAGGGAATTCAGAGCCAACGAGAAACATTGTGACTGATACTAGATTTCTGTGTCACAGAGAGATAGTTGTGATGATTAGGTGCTAAATACAGCAGCTGTTGCATCGAGCTGATGCAGGAGACTCCACATATTATGTAATTGCCCAGTGACTAATTCACAGTGAGTAATGTTATTGTGAATAACTATTAGAGATAGCTCCTGGTAACTGTGGTATTTGTGCACCAAACACAATCCTACATAAAAGGACACTGGTTCTTCCACAACAATTTACCAACACTGAGAGTTCCCAATCCCATTTGGGCTACCGGGGAGGGGGTGAGGTGATATGCTTTCCCTCAGGCAAGAAAGGATAATCAAAGAATATAGACATTTTGGCAGAAGTTAGGGAACTGATTCCCTGTTATCCATCTTGGCTGGTGAATGGCATAGGCTGGTATCATTCCAGCCAACCTTTTTTTTTCTATATTATATATTTTAATGGGCCGAATGAGATTGCTGAATTAGCACTAAGTGCTAAATAATAGGGACGTTTTGTGCTGTTACCTTCTGTTCATTCAGCACAAGATTGGAATAGCCAAAGTTGATTTAATGGGGCGATGGGGGTCTCATCTTTGAGCTGACATCAAGCGCACTTTGTGGGCAGCCTTTTAGCCTATATTTTAACATTAGAACTCCTGTCTCTTTTCAATTGTCACCATTTAATTAAACTACTGTTTACTTAATCATAAGTCTTCGGAGACTTGGGAATCATATAAGTCAGCTGATAGCTCTGAAGTTCACAAGCTCTCTGCCTGCTGCTTGTAGTAAGAACTTTTCCACATTTTCTGTTTTGAGACACTAAACTTCTCGGTTGTAGCTAATATCTTCTGGTAAGCCATGTCATGATGCAATGACACTACAGCTTCCCCACCCCTTCTAATTTTCTTCTCTGCAGCAGGTTGTGTGGCTTGTGCAGAAGGACCGACTTATGAGCAGAAGCAGCCTTCTGTTAGCTCATTGAAGTAAACACTCCTCGTGTGTGCATAAACTTGAATGGAGAATGCTATTGCAGTTGAGGCCAGCTGGGTGGCACAGTGGGTTAGACACTGCCCTTTCACCTCTGGGACCTGGTCCAGGCCAGACTGTTAAGATGAAAGATGTCTTTGTCTGCTGGCTGTAAGAGTCCAGTGAGAAATGGATTTGGGCAGTCTTAATCCAGTTCTGGTTCTGACAGTGTCATAGATCTCAACCTTACCTTACTTTCTCCACAGATGCTGTGTGATCTGCTGAGTGTTTCCAGCATTTTCTGTTTTTAATCTAGTTTCTGTTGGACATGGGCCTACAGCACAAAAAATCTCTCTAATTATCAACCTCTCTCAAAGGCCACAGGACAAGTGGTGTGAGAAATGAAAGAAATGTCACATTTGTGCAGCGGGGGTGATCTTCTGAGGTTTGTGCTGAGGAATGTTGGGGCATAATAGTCAGAGCTTCACTCTGCATCTGGCTGTGCTATACTTGATTTTGTCACTGGGTTCTTGACATGGGAAGAGTTCCACTTCCCAATACTGACATCCCTTACCCCGATGCACAAAAACATTTTGACCACTGACCCCACCCCCCCAAATCCTTGCTCAGGAGGTGTCCGAATAAGAATGCTCAGTTTATTGTGTTTTGTTTCTCCCCACCGACAGGTGCATAGGTGGGCAACCATATTTTTAAAATATTATTCATTCTCGAGATATGGGTGTTGCTGGCAATGTCGGCATTTATTGTCCATCCCTAGCTGCCCTTGAGAAGGTGGTGGTGGAGCACCTTCTTGAACCGCTGCAGTCTGTGTGGTGGAGGTTGCCTAATTCTCCACCAGCATTCACAACTGGATGTGACCAAGCTTTGACCTGATCTGTTGGTTGTGGGATCGCTTAGCTTTGTCCACGGCATGCTGCTTTCACTGTTTAGCATATGTGTAGTCCTGTGTTGTAGTTTCACCAAGTTGGCACCTCATTTTCAGGTACGCCTGGTGCTGTTCCCAGCATGCCCTGCTACACTCCTCATTGAACCAGGGTTGGTCATCTGGCTTGATGGTGATGGAGGAGTGAGGGATAAGCGGGTCGTGAGGTTACAGATTGTGGTAGTATATAATCCTGCTGTGGCTCATAGATGCTTAGTTTTGAGCTGCTGGATCTGTTAATTTTTCCCACTTAGCACAGTGGTACCGCCACACTACACGATGGAGGGTGTCCTCAATGTGAAGACAGTACTTAGTCTCTGCAAGGTGTGTGCAGTGGCCACTCCTACCAATGCTGTCCTGGACAGACACATCTGTGACAGGTAGATTGGTGAAGACGAGATAAAGTTGTTTATTTCCTTGTTTTGATTCCCTCACCACCTGCGCAAATCCAGTCTGACACCTATATCCTTTGGGACTTGGCTAGCTCCGTCAATGGCGATACTACAGAGACACTCGGTGATGGACATACAAGTCTCCCACCTGTTCTGTGTGTTCTGTGCCTGTGCTTCCTCCAAACTGGTGTTTAATGTGGAGAAGTACTGATTAATGAAGTCAGAGCTCGTTAAAGTGAACTGGGAAATTAGGTTAAGAGATAGATCAGTAGAGATGCAGTGGTAGACATTTAATAAGCTATTTCATAACACTCAGCAAAGATACATTCCAGTGAGAAAGAAGGACTCTAGGGGAAGAACGTACCATCCGTGGCTAACGAAGGAAGTTAAAGATAGTATCAAATTGAAAAAAAAACATACAATTCCACGAAGATTAGTGGCAGGTAAGAAGATTGGACAGAATATAAAAAAACAGCAAAGAATGACTAAAAGAATAATAAGGAGGGAGAAATTAGAGTACATGAGAAAGCTAGCTGGAAATATAAAAACAGATAGTAAGAGTTTTTTCAGGTAATTAAAAAGGAAAAGAGTAAGTAAAGTGAGTGTTGGTCCTCAAGAGAGTGAGTCTGGGAAATGAATAATGGAGAATAAGGAAATGGCAGATGAATTAAACAGATATTTTGTGTCCGTCTTCACTGTAGAGGATACAAATAATATGCCAGAAATAATCGTGAATCAAGAGGTGAAAGGGAGGGAGGAACTTAAAACATTTACAATCACCAGGGAAAGGGTTCTGAAAAAATTATTGGAACTAAAAGCTGACCAGTGCCCAGGTCCTGACAGACTTCATCCTTGGGTCTTAAAAGAAGTGGCTGCAGAGAAAGTAGAGGCATTGGTATAAATTTTTCAAAATTCCCTAGGTTCTGGAAGGGTCCCATCAGATTGGAAAATAGCAAATGTAATTCCTCTATTCAAGAAAGGAGGGAGACAGAAAGCAGGAAACTACAGGCCAGTTAGGTTAACATCTGTCATAGGGAAAATGCTAGAATCTGTTATTAAGGATGTTATAGCAGGGTACTTAGAAAATCTCATAGCAATCAGGCAGAGTCAACTCGGCTTTGTGAAAGGGAAATCGTGTTTGACTAATTTATTCGAGTTCTTTGAGGAAGTAACAAGCAATGTGGATGAAGGGGATCTGGTGGATGTGGTGTACTTGGATTTCCAGAAGGCATTTGACAAGGTACCACATCAAAGGCTACTACACAAAATAAGAGCTCATGGTGTAGGGGGTAACATATTAGCATGGATAAAGGATTGATTAGCTAACAGGAAGCAGAGAGTAGGCATAAATAGGTCATTTTCAGGTTGGCAAGATCTAATGAGTGGAGTGGCACAGGGATCAGTGCTGGGGCCTCAACTACTTACAATCCATATCAATGACTTGGATGAAGGGACCGAATGTATGGTTGCTAAATTTGCTGATGACACAAAGGTAGGTAGAAAAGTAAGTTGTGAAGAGGACATAAGGAGACTGCAAAGGGATTTTTAATAGGTTATTGAGTGGGCAAAAATTTGGCCGATGAAGTATAATGTGGGAAAATGTGAACTTGTCCACTTTGGCAGGAGGAATAGAATAGCAGTATATTATTTAAATGGAGAGAGATTGCGGAACTGAGGTACAAAGGGATCTGTGTTTCCTGGTACAAGAATCACAAAAAGTTAGTATGCAGGTACAGCAAGTGATTTAGGAAGGCAAATAGAATGTTGTCATTTATTGCAAGGGGAATGGAATATAAAAGTAGAAATGTTTTGCTACAATTGTACTGGGCATTGGTGAGACCACATCGAGAATACTGTGTGCAGTTTTGGTCTCCTTATTTAAGAAAGGACATAATTGCTTTAGGGGCGGTTCAGAGAAGGTTCACTTGACTATTTCCAGGGATGAGGGGGTTATCTTATGAGGAAAGGTTGAACAAGTTGGGCTTCAGACATAGCTTCATGGCATTGTGGTTAACCTTTAGAGTGATGCACTCTCACACCCAGATCTTTTTCTTTTCACCACTGGCTTCAATTCTGTTCCCTGTAGGGTATATGTATATTTAGCATTAGACCTGCCCACATGCATAACGCTACACTTTTCTAACCTAAACATCATTTGCCAAACACATGCCCATTCCCCCATTATGTCAAGATCTGCTTGCAGTAGTTTAGCATTCTCTACAGTCCTAACACTTGCACATAGCTTCATATCATCTGCAAACCTGTGCATCATTCCAACCCCCACCCCAGCCCCCAATACTTATATCTAGGTCATTAATAAAGATAGTAAAGAGCAAAGGTCCAAACACCGATCCCTATAGAACGCCACTGGCAACAGGTCTCCAAGCAGATCCAAATCCATTGACAACTTTCTGTCTATGGGCATTCAGCCAACTCTTCATCCATCACAGCAGATTACCTCTAATTTCACAAGATTCTATCTTGCAGAGTAGCCTTTTGTAAGGTACCTTATCAAAAGCTTTCTGAAAGTCTAGGTAGATAATGGCTACTGAGCTGCCCATATCTATTAACTTAGAAACTTCTTCATAAAATTTGATTAAATTTGTCAGACAACCATATTTTCCAGAAGCCGTGTTGAGTGTCCCTGATGAAGCCTTCACTATCCAAATGGTTACATAGGGCATCTCTTACGATATCTTTGAGCATCTTATGTATTACTGAAGTCAAACTAATGATCCTGTAGTTACCCAGCTCTGCCTTATCACCCTTTCTAAAAATTGGAACTATATTAGCATCCTTCTAGTCTGAGGGAACAGTACCCGTCTTTAGCAAGCTATTAAAGATACGGGCAAGGGACTTGCATGGCACCCATCCCATTTCTTTAAGGACCTTTGGGCGGATGTCATCTGGGCCTATCTTAAGGTTCCTTATTCTATCTAAGACAGTATCCTCATCTATTTTAATATTAACAATTTCACTGTTGACAGTACAAATTATTACTGTTTGTTGCGCATAGTCTTCAAGAGTAAAGACTGATGCAAAGTACTCATTTAGTGCCTTTGCCATACCCTTAGAGTCCCGTCTAACCTATCCTAGAGAATCTCTCAATGGCCCTATACAGTCTTTGATGGTCTTCTGACTCCTATTGGGTGGGCTCCACTTAAACCGGGCTGGGACCAGCATCCTGGCGAATTGAATAACTAGGGCTGTAGATAGGGCTTTAAACTAAAAAGGGTGCGGGGGTGGGGGGGGGGGGGGAGGAGGAGTCAGGTGAGGGGAAATTTAGAAATCTAATGAGGAAAATCAAGGCAAAATCGCCATGTAGTGATTTGGGTAAAGATAAGCAGAGTGTAGCAGGAAGGGACAGAGAGTTTTTACCAATAAGAGTGCATCAGCAAATAATGTCAAAGCAGGAAAGAAAGGGAAAAAAGTCAAAATTAAAGGCTCTTTTTCTGAATGCACGGAGCATTTGTAACAAGATAGATGAATTAGTTGCACAAATAGGGATAAATGGGTTTGATCTCATGGTCATTGCAGAGACATAGTTGCAAGGTGACCAAGGTTGGGAACTAAATATTCCAGGGTACATGATGTTTAGAAAAGACAGGCAGAATGGAAAAGGAGGAGGTGTAGCCCTAATAATAAAGGCAGATGCATTAAATATTTTGTATCTGTCTTCACAGTAGAAGACAAAAAAAAATACCAGAAATAGTGGGGAACCAAGGGTCTAATGAGAATGAGGAACTTAAAGTAATTAATATCAGTTTCTCAAGTACTGTTTTTCTACTAACGGGACTAAAAGCCGATAAATCGCCTGGACCTGGTTGCCTACATCCGAGGGTTCCAAACGAGGTGGCTGCAGAGATAGTGAATGCATTGGTTATGATCTTCCAAAATTCCCTGGATTCTAGAACGGTCCCAGCAGATTGGAAGGTAGCAAATGTGATACCGCTATTCCAGAAAGGAGGGAGACAGTAAACAGGCAACTACAGGCCAGCTAGCCTCACGTCAGTTGCCAGGAAAATGCTGGAATCCATTATTAAGGAAGTGATAACAGGGCAGTTAGAAAATCAGAATATGATTTGGCAGAGTCAGCATGGTATTATGAAAGCGAAATAGATTTGTCAAACACGATCAGTTTTTTGAGGATGTAACTAGCAGGGTAGATAAAGGGGAACCAGTGGATGTCATATATTTGGATTTTCAAAAGGCATTTGATAAGGTGCCACATAAAAGGTTGTTACACAAGGTAAGGGCTCATGGGGTTGGGGATAACATATTAGCATGGATAGAGGATTGGTTAATGGATAGAAAACAGAGAGTAGGAATAAACGGGTCATTTTCAGGTTGGCAGGCTATATCTAGTGGGGTGCCGCAAGGATCGGTGCTTGGGCCTCAGCTATTTAAAATCCATATTAATGACTTCGGTGAAGGGACCAAGTGTAATGTATCCCAGTTTGCTGATGCTACAAAGCTAGGTGGGAAAGTAAGCTGTGAGGAGGACACAGTCTGCAAAGGGAATAGACCGATTAAGTCAGAGGGCAAGAAAGTGGCAGATGGAGTATAATGTGGGGAAATGTGAGGTTATTCACTTTGGAAGGAAGAATAGAAAAACAGAATATTTTTTAAATGGCGAGAAACTATTAAATGTTGGTGTTCAGAGGGATCTGGGTGTCCTTGTACAAGAAACACAAAAAGTTAGCATGCAGGTACAGCAAGCAGTTAGGAAAGCAAATGGCATGTTGGCCTTTATTGCAAGGGGGTTGGAGTACAAGAGTAAGGAAGTCGTGCTACAATTGTACAGGGCTTTGATGAGACCTCACCTGGAGAACTGAGTACAGTTTTGGTCTCCTTATCTAAGGAAGGACATACTTGTCTTGGAGGCAGTGCAACAGAGGTTCACTCGATTTAATTTCTGGGATGAGAGAGTTGTCCTTTTGAGGAGAGATTGAGTAGAATGGGCCTAAACTCTCTGGAGTTTAGAAGAATGAGAGGTGATCTCATTGAAACATACAAGATCGTGAGGGGGCTTGATAGGGTAGATGTTGAGAGGCTGTTTCCCATGGCTGGAGAGTCTCGAACTCTGCACAGTCACAGGATATGTGGTCGGCCATTTAAGACTGAGATGAGGAATTTCTTCACTCAGAGTTGTGAATCTTTGTCATTCTCTATCCCAGAGGGCTGTGGATGCTGAGTCGTTGAATATATTCAAGGCTGAGATAGATAGATTTTTGGACTCTCGGGGAATAGAGGGATATGGGGATTGGGCGAAGATCAGCCATGATCTTATTGCATGGTGAAGCAGGCTCGAGGGGCCGTGTGGCCTACTCCTGCTCCTATTTCTTGTGTTTCTAACATAGCTTTTTTAAAAAAAAAGCTATGTTAGAAACACAAGCTTTTCCTATTACTGCCACTATTGTCCCTCTATTCTCTTTTTTCCATTAACCTTGTAGCTGATCTGATAGCTTTTGTTTCATTTAATTCTGTACGGTACTTCTCTTTTTATTTTCCTGGGAATTATCCACTTTTAATCTAAGAAATCATTTTTGGTTAAGTCTTATTTGTCTTTGTATATGATTAGTCAGCCACCTTGGCTTAGTCTCACCAGGCGCCCTTCTTTTGACTTTAGGGACACAGAAACTGAACCTGACCATCGCTTTAGAAACACCTTCAGAGTCCTATTAATTTTTTTTAGTTTTCATTCAGTAAATATGTACCAAGCTTGCACAACGTTTTTATTTAAACACAAACACTACTGTGTTTTTGATGTTGCTTCTAACACCTCAACTTACACCTCGCGTTCTTTTCATTGATTTGAAATCCTTTCACCAAATATCCTGCTCATTCTGTTTGAAATTGGCCTTGTTTGTTTTAGGTCAGTTTATACCGTAACCTAATTTGAGCTCAGTAATACAGCTAGAAATCATTAACTTTATATCCCATTGATGATAAATGACCTTCATCAACAAATGGACTTTTTAGCTAAAGGCACACCAATGACAATGGTTGGATAGTTTAAAAGATTGATCTATACTGTCTGCTGTATTTCTTAACCCTTTTATAACTCCTAGCTTTACGAAGAATCTAGACCAGATGGAAGACAACAGATTAGTTCAAATAATTTAATAATGAAGAATTTGCTTTCCCCCTGTCATCTTCCCTCTGAAGATGAACTTTGAGCTTAGCTAATTCAGTAGTTTGGATCATGAGGATTTGCTAATATTTGGATTGATCGACTAATGACCCAGCATGCATTTGCATCAGACTTTTCTAATCATTCTGTGGACTATCAAAGTATTTGTTGAATAATGCCCAGTAGTACAAGGTAACATAAGAAATAGAAGCAGGAGTTGGCCATCTGGCCCCTTGAGCCTGCTCCACCATTCAACAAGATCATGGCTGACCTTCTACCTCAACGCCATTTTGCTGCACCATTCCCATATCCCTTGATGCATTTAATATCTAGAAATCTATCGATCTCTGTTTTGAATGTACTCAATGACTAAGCATCCACAGCCCTCTAGGGTAGAGAATTCCAAAGATTCGCCACCCTCTGAGTGAAGAAATTTCTCAACTCGGTCCTAAATGGCCTACCCTTTATTCGGAGACTGTGACCCCTGGTTCTAGACTCCCCAGCCAGGGGAAACATCCTCCTTGCATCTACCCTGTCGAGCCCTGTAAGAATTTTGTATGTTTCAATGAGATCACCTCTCATTCTTCTAAAATCTAGAGAATACAGGTCTAATCTACTCAATCTCTCCTCATACGACAATCCCTCCATCCCAGGAATCAGTCTGGTGAACCTTCGTTGCACTCCCTCTATAGCAAGTATATCCTTTCTTGGATAAGGAGACCAAAATTGTACACAATACTCCAGGTGAGGTCTCACCAAGGCCCTGTATAATTGCAGTAAGACATCTTTACTCCTGTACTCAAATCCTCTTGTAATAAAGGCCAACATACCATTTGCCTTCCTAATTGCTTGCTGCATGTGCATGTTAGCTTTCAGTGACTCATGTACAAGGACACCCAGGTCCCTTTGAACATCAACATTTCCGAATATCTTACCATTTTAAAAAATACTCTGCATTTCTGTTGTTCCTTCCAAAGTGGATAACTTCACATTTTTCCACATTATCTTCCATCTGCCATGTTCTTGCACACTCACTTAGCCGATCGATATCCCCTTGAAGCCTCTTTGCATACCCTCACAACTCACATTCCCACCTAGCTTTGTGTCATCAACAAACTTGGAAATATCATGGTCCCCTCATCCAAATCATTGATATAGATTGTGAGTAGCTGGGGCCCAAGCACCGATCCCTGTGGGACTGCACTAGTCACAGTCTGCCAACCTGAAAAAGACCTGTTTATTCCTACTCTCTGTTTTCTGTCCGTTAACCAATTCTTAATCCATGCCAGTATATTACCCCCAATTCCATGTGCTCTAACTTTGTTCACCAACCTTCTGTGTGGGACCTTATTGAAAACCTTCTGAAAATCCAAATATACCACATCTACTGGTTTCCCCCTTATCTATTCTACTAGTTACATCCTCAAAGAACTCCAATAGGTTTGTCAAACATAATTTCCCTTTCATAAATCCATATTGACTCTGCCAAATCCGATTATTATTTTCAAAGTGTCCTGTTATCACATCCTTTATAATATCTCCGGGACCTGATGAAATGTATCCCAGGACGTAATGGAAGGTTAGTGAGGAAATTGCGAGTCCCCTAGCAGAGATATTTGAATCATCGACAGCTACAGGTGAGGTGCCTGAAGATTGGAGGGTAGCAAATGTTGTGCCTTTGTTTAAGAAGGGCGGGAGGGAAAAGCTTGGGAACTACAGACCGGTGAGCCTGACATCTGTAGTGGGTAAGTTGTTAGAGGGTATTCTGAGAGACAGGATCTACAGGCATTTGGAGAGGCAGGGACTGATTAGGAACAGTCAGCATGGTTTTGTGAGTGGAAAATCATGTCTCTCGAATTTGATTGAGTTTTTTGAAGGGGTAACCAAGAAGATAGATGAGGGCTGTGCAGTAGACGTGGTCTACATGGACTTTAGCAAAGCCTTTGACAAGGTACCGCATGGTAGGTTGTTACATAAGGTTAAATCTCACGGGATCCAAGGTGAGGTAGCCAGTTGGATACAAAATTGGATTGACGACAGAAGACAGAGGGTGGTTGTAGAGGGTTGTGTTTCAAACTGGAGGCCTGTGACCAGCGGTGTGCCTCGGATCGGTGCTGGGTCCGCTGTTATTTGTTATTTATATTAATGATATGGATGAGAATTTAGGAGGCATGGTTACTAAGTTTGCAGATGACACCAAGATTGGTGGCATTGTGGACAGTGAAGAAGGTTATCTCGGATTGCAACAGGATCTTGATAAATTGGGCCAGTGGGCCGATGAATGGCAGATGGAGTTTAATTTAGATAAATGTGAGGTGATGCATTTTGGTAGATCGAATCGGGCCAGGACCTACTCCGTTAATGGTAGGGCGCTGGGGAGAGTTATAGAACAGAGAGATCTGGGAGTACAGGTTCATAGCTCCTTGAAAGTGGAGTCACAGGTGGGTAGGGTAGTGAAGAAGGCATCCAGCATGCTTGGTTTCATCGGTCAGAACATTGAATACAGGAGTTGGGATGTCTTATTGAAGTTGTACAAGACATTAGTAAGGCCACACTTGGAATACTGTGTACAGTTCTGGTCACCCTATTATAGAAAGGATATTATTAAACTAGAAAGAGTGCAGAAAAGATTTACTAGGATGCTACCGGGACTTGATGGTTTGACTTATAGGGAGAGGTTGGATAGACTGAGACTTTTTTCCCTGGAGAGTAGGAGGTTAAGGGGTGATCTTATAGAAGTCTATAAAATAATGAGGGGCATAGATAAGGTAGATAGTCAAAATCTTTTCCCAAAGGTGGGGGGAGTCTATAACGAGGGGGCATAGATTTAAGGTGAGAGGGGAGAGATACAAAAGGGTCCAGAGGGGCAATTTTTTCACTCAAAGGGTGGTGAGTGTCTGGAACGAGCTGCCAGAGGCAGTAGTAGAGGCGGGTACAATTTTGTCTTTTTAAAAAGCATTTGGACAGTTATATGGGTAAGATGGGTATAGAGGGATATGGGCCAAGTGCAGGCAATTGGGACCAGCTTAGTTGTATAAACTGGGCGACATGGACATGTTGGGCCGAAGGGCCTGTTTCCATGTTGTAAACTTCTATGATTCTAATAGATTCTAGCATATTCCCGACTACTGATGTCAGGCTAACAGGTCTGTAGTTCCCTGTTTTCTTCTTCCTTTCTTAAATAGTGGGGTTGCATTTGCTATCCTCCAATCTGCAGGAACCGTTCCAAAGTCTCTAGAATTTTGGAAGATGACAACCAATGCGTCCACTATCTTTATAGCCACCTCTCTCTCAAAACCCTGGGATGTAGATCATCAGGTCCTTGGGATTTATCGACTTTCAGTCCCATTAATTTCTTTCTTACTATTTTTTTACTAATACTAATTTCTTTCAGTTCTCATTTTTGCCAGACCCTTGGTTCTTTAGTATTTCTGGGAGGTTTTTTGTGTCTTCTTTTGTTAAATTTGTAGTCTGAGTGTTTGTGTGTCCGTAAGATGCCTGTGTTGTGTTCTCATAGTCTGAAATATTCAATGTTATTTATTTTCTAATCAAACTATCAGACTACTCTAAAAAGAATTGCTAATGATATGGCGTTAGTGTGTTCAGCAGGTCCTTAGATTCTATAAATTTTAGTGTATATATTTGTTGTATGGGGAATAATGTGGGACATTTGATCTTGAGATGTTCTTTTAAGGTTTTAATCAAGAAATATTGAACTTAATTGGAATTTGATGCTCCAGAACTGATTTTTGGGTATATTTTATGTTGTATTTCATGGAAGTAGTTTTTGCACAATGCATCATTGGATTTAAAACAAAACTAAAGAAGAAAAAATATCTAAATTGGTCTTAAGTGGGCTGTGTTCTAGCTTGAGTAGAGAAAACTGAAACATCTCTCAGTTTAAACATCTTTGTTGCTGATGCAATGACCTTTTGTAAAGCTGTTTTTTGTTTTCAACTTGAGTTGAATGACTATATACCAAATGATACAGTTTTAAAGGGGGTGCAGGAACAGAGAGACCTGAGGGTTTACGTACACAAATGTTTGCAGGTGGCAGGACAAGTTCAGAAGGTTGTTGAAGCATATGGGATTTTAGGCTTTATAAAGAGAGACATGGGGTAAATTTTAACTGAGATTCAGGAAGGGAGCGGAGAGAAAGATTTCCGGGGTCCACCATCGGGGTCGGGGGAGGGGATAGAATTCGACCGATTTGCAGGGGTCCTGTCGGCCAGGTGAACTTATTAGACCTGGATGAAGCACTTCTGCTCCGCCGGGCCCTCAAGCAGTGCAATAATGGCACTCACCTCATGGATCCGGCCCTTCCCATATGCTTTCACTTGATGTGAATCGGAAGCAATGGGAAACCCGAACAGGTAAGGTTAAATTCATTTTATTATTCCAATACACAAAATATAAAGTACCTCAAGTTTCTCAATGAGATACATTGCCCTTTTAAGTATTGGCCTGCCAGATTTAAGTGGGGGTGGGACTTCCTGGTGTCTGCTCTCCACCCGCAGACAAACTGCCTGGGCAGGGCCGGGACCGCTGTCCTAGGAGGAGTGTTTGCTAGTGCTGTTGGGGAGGGTTTAAACTAAAGTGGCAGGGGGTTGGGAACCTGAGCAGGGAGAGAGAGGAAAGCGTAACAGGAAGGGACAGAAGGTATGGAGTAATAGGTAAAGTGTTAAAAAAGGAAAAAGCAGGAACTAAGCGTCACAAAACAGATTTGAAAGTTCTTTATCTGAATGCACGTAGCATTCGTAACAAAATGGACGAGTTAACGGCACAAATAACTACGTATGGGTATGATCTTGTGGCCATTACAGAAACATGGCTGCAGGGTGACAACGACTGGGAATTAAATATGCCAGGGTATTTAACAATCCGGAAGGACAGGCAGGAAGGAAGGGGAGGTGGGGTGGCTATGTTAATAAAGGAAGGAATCACTGTAATACAGATAAATGATATTGGGACAAAGCATCAAGATAATGAAACAGTTTGGGTGGAGATAAGGAATAATAAGGGGAAAAAAACATTAGTGGACGTAGTATATAGGCCTCCTAATAGTTGCAACTCTGCTGGAAGAAGTATTAATCAGGAAATAGTCGGGGCATGTAATAAGGGAACAGCTATAATTATGGGGGATTTTAATTATCATATTAACTGGACAAATCAAATTGGGCAGAGCAGCCTTGAGGACGAGTTCATTGAGTGCATCAGGGATGGATTTCTTGAGCAGTATGTAACTGATCCTACTAGGGGGCAGGCAACCTTGGACCTGGTCCTGTGTAATGAGTCAGGATTAATTAATAATGTCCTAGTTAAGGATCCCCTTGGAACGAGCGACCGCAACATGGTTGAATTCCATATCCAATTAGAGGGTGAGAAGGTTGATTCTCAAACAAGCGTACTGAGCTTGAATAAAGGAGACTATGATGGTATGAGAGCGGAATTGATTAAAGTGGACTGGGAAAATAGATTAAAGGGTAAGACGGTACATGAGCAGTGGTGTTCATTTAGGGAGTTATTTTACAACTTTCAAAATAAATATATTCCACTGAGGAAAAAAGGGTGTAAAAGAAATGACAGCCATCCGTGGCTAAGTAAAGAAATCAAGGATAGTATCCGACTAAAAACAAGGACATATAAGGTAGCCAAACTTAGTGGGAGGATAGAAGATTGGGAATTCTTCAAAAGACAGCAAAAAGTAACTAAAGGATTGATTAAGAAAGGGAAGTTAGATTATGAAAAGAAATTAGCAAAAAATATAAAAACAGATAGCAAGAGTTTCTATAGTTATATAAAAAGAAAAAGGGTGGCTAAGGCAAACGTAGGTCCCTTAGAGGATGAGACCGGGAAATTAATGGTGGGAAACATGGAGATGGCAAAAATGCTGAACAAATATTTTGTTTCAGTCTTTACAGTAGAGGACACTAAGAATATCCCAACACTGGACAAACAGGGGACTCTACGGGGGGAGGAGCTAAATACGATTAAAATCACTCAGGAGATGGTACTCAGTAAAATAATGGGACTCAAAGCGGATAAATCCCCTGGACCTGATGGCTTCCATCCTAGGGTCTTGAGGGAAGTGGCAGTAGGGATTGTGGATGCTTTGGTGATAGTTTTCCAAAATTCCCTGGACTCAGGAGAGGTCCCGGCAGATTGGAAAACTGCTAATGTAACACCGTTATTTAAAAAGGGCAGTAGGCAGAAGGCTGGAAATTATAGGCCAGTTAGCTTAACATCTGTGGTGGGTAAAATTTTGGAGTCTATTATTAAGGAGACAGTAACGGAACATTTAGATAAGCATAATTTAATAGGACAAAGTCAGCATGGCTTTATGAAGGGGAAGTCATGTCTGACAAATTTGCTTGAGTTCTTTGAGGATATAACGTACAGGGTGGATAAAGGGGAACCAGTGGACATAGTGTATTTAGACTTCCAGAAGGCATTCGACAAGGTGCCACATAAAAGATTATTACTTAAGATAAAAAATCACGGGATTGGGGGTAACATTCTGGCATGGGTGGAGGATTGGTTATCGAACAGGAAGCAGAGAGTTGGGATAAATGGTTCATTTTCGGACTGGCAACCAGTAACCAGTGGTGGTCCACAGGGGTCGGTGCTGGGTCCCCAACTCTTTACAATCTATATTAACGATTTGGAGGAGGGGACCGAGTGCAACATATCAAAATTTGCAGATGATACAAAGATGGGAGGGAAAGTAGAGAGTGAGGAGGACATAAAAAACCTGCAGGGGGATATAGACAGGCTGGGTGAGTGGGCGGAGATTTGGCAGATGCAATATAATATTGGAAAATGTGTGGTTATGCACTTTGGCAGGAAAAATCAGAGAGCAAGTTATTTTCTTAATGGCGAGAGACTGGAAAGTACTGCAGTACAAAGGGATCTGGGGGTCCTCGTGCAAGAAAATCAAAAAGTTGGTATGCAGGTGCAGCAGGTGATCAAGAAAGCCAACGGAATGTTGGCTTTTATTGCTAGGGGGATAGAATATAAAAACAGGGAGGTATTGCTGCAGTTATATAGGGTATTGGTGAGACCGCACCTGGAATACTGCATACAGTTTTGGTCTCCATACTTAAGAAAAGACATACTTGCTCTCGAGGCAGTACAAAGAAGGTTCACTCGGTTAATCCCGGGGATGAGGGGGCGGACATATGAGGAGAGGTTGAGTAGATTGGGACTCTACTCATTGGAGTTCAGAAGAATGAGAGGCGATCTTATTGAAACATATAAGATTGTGAAGGGGCTTGATCGGGTGGATGCAGTAAGGATGTTCTCAAAGATGGGTGAAACGAGAACTAGGGGGCATAATCTTAGAATAAGGGGCTGCTCTTTCAAAACTGAGATGAGGAGAAACTTCTTCACTCAGAGGGTGGTAGGTCTGTGGAATTTGCTGCCCCAGGAAGCTGTGGAAGCTACATCATTAGATAAATTTAAAACAGAAATAGACAGTTTCCTAGAAGTAAAGGGAATTAGGGGTTATGGGGAGCGGGCAGGAAATTGGACATGAAGCTGAGTTCGGATCGGTCAATGCCCTGTGGGTGGCGGAGAGGGCCCAGGGGCTGTGTGGCCGGATCCTGCTCCTACTTCTTGTGTTCTTTAGATTTGTGGTTGGGATCAGATCAGCCATGATCTTATTGAATGGCGGAGCAGGCTCGAGGGGCCGATTGGCCTACTCCTGCTCCAATTTCTTATGTTCTTATGTTCTTATGCCTGGGTTAGACCCAGAAGCAGGCATGATGGAGCTGGGATGCCATACCACTCTGAAAACAGAGTATTTTTACTCCTCACCCACTCCCAACTCACCCGTTCCTCGGGGTTAAAATTTACTCCATCGAGTACAAATGCAGTGAAGTTATACTAAACCTTTATAAATCACTGGTTAGACTTCAGCTGGAGTATTGTGTCCAATTCTGGGCACCGTACTTTAGGAAGGATGTCAAGGCCTTGGAGGGGATGCAGAGGAGATTTACTGGAGTGGTACCAGGGATGAGGGACATCAGTTATGTGGAGAGACTATATAAGCTGAGATTGTTCTCCTTAGAGCAGAGACGGTTAAGGGGAGATTTAATAGAGGTGTTCAAAATTGTGAAGGATTTTGATAAGATTAAATAAGGAGCAACTGTTTCCATTGGCAGGAGAGTCAGTAACCAGGTTTAAGGGACTTGGCAAAAAAACCAGAGGGGAGATGAAGAGAATTTTTTTACGCAGCGAGTTATGTGGAATGCACTGCCTGAAAGGGTGGTGAAAGCAGATTCAATAGTACTTTCAAAAGGGAATTGGATATATGCTTGAAAAGGAAATATTTGCAGGGCTATGGGGAAAGAGTAGGGGTGTGGGACTAATTGGATAGCTCTTTCGAAGAGGGTGCACGGCACGATGGGCCGAATGATCTCCTGTGCTGTGTGATTCTAAGAGTTAATATTTTGGTTCTGTGTTTAAGTCATATTCTGGAATCCTTAAGGGGTCTCATCATCTGAAGTTTTTTTTTTAACTTAAACCGTTGGAAAGAACTACAATTAAACTGATTTAATTTTATTTTTCTGTTTTTCTGTATAAATGTTGAGAACTGATGGCGTCACTTTAGAACTAGGTGAGAGCAATGACTCAGCCTGTTATGGGGGGAGTTGAACTAATATCAATGGATATAATCATTGACCCAGGTTATATCAGTGGATGTAGTCATTGACCCAGGTTGCATCAGTGATGCTCTTAATTCAATTGCATAAGCTGATGCAATTCCTTCAAACTACAGGCACAGTGGCTATTCCCAACCAACAAAAGAGACAAAAAAAAAGACAGTACTGGGGACAAAAATTCAAATGATGTTAAAAGTAATCCTAATTCTTCGTCATTTTTTTCAAGGAGTATTCTGATGAAATGACTCCCTCTTTCAAGTTGGAGCAAAAAAAGCCAGATTTACTGCCATATTTTGCATTAAAGTGAAGTGATCTTGATTTTGTATTAATGCAAAATGTGCCATATTACTCTGGAGTAAGATCAATGAGATGAAATTCTGCCAAACCACTCAACACTTTGGCTTTGCCCAAGCTGCAACATAAACACCACTTTAACAAAATGAACTTTATATAGTTCCTTAGGCAATTATATAGTTCCTAGACTTCATTTTTAACCATTTTAATTTGGCAAAAAGCCCCATTAGCTCTTAGCTAACAAAAAAAACTTAGCAACATTAGTACACTAGTGAGTAGAGCTCTGCACATGTAAACTTGCAAGAGCTTTGCTTTCTTGGCCAGCAAGCTATGTGGAATTGGCAGTTCTGACTCCCCATCCACTCCAAGTAAGTAGATATTGGTCCCAAACTGGTACCCACAATAAAACTGTGTCATAACCAAAGGCTTTATGCTTAAAACAATGCTTTTGGTAGACTTGAACTATAGAGGGCAAAATAACTATTTGGATACTCTACTGATTATTGAACAATTGTAAACAATTTTACAACACCAAGTTATAGTCCAGCAATTTTATTTTAAATTCACAAGCTTTCGGAGGCTACCTCCTTCCTCAGGTGAACGATCCTGAGGAAGGAGGTAGCCTCCGAAAGCTTGTGAATTTAAAATAAAATTGCTGGACTATAACTTGGTGTTGTAAAATTGTTTACAATTGTCAACCCCAGTCCATCACCGGCATCTCCACATCATGATTATTGAACAGTTCACTTTGCAAGGCCGTGAATACAGTTTATCTGGAAATTGAAACAATGTTTAACTGCTGATTTATTTTGAATCTGTGTATCTTGCTTGCTGAAACACCAAAGATTTAAAGAAAATTACATTAGTATTTTGTTGATGGGAATTAAGTGTATGTATAAGCGCATCCCTCATTAACTGATAATTTGAGTCAGTCATGAGAATCAATTTTATTAAAGTTTGACATTTTAAATGGTTATCTGTCCTAGAATGGCATCCTGTGCTATGGAGCAATGGGATATAGATTCACCGCTGTGACCTCCACGATGTCTATGACCAATCTCAACCATTCTGTGAAACTTCGATTTACCTCACAATGGTTGGCTTCAGAAAGGCACCAGCAGAGGCTTGGGAGGAAATTTGCCCACCTTTTTTTAATGGGTTGCTGCATGGCAAAGGGAGACCTGAGAAGAGGTTTAAAAAATAAGTTGCTCACTTTTTTTTGTGAAGAAAAGATCCATGAAAGAAAATATTTGTTTTACCCTTTTTTTGACAGCCATTAATTCCTGCAGAAGGGTAATTAATGCTGAACCTTGTACTAGTTTAAACTTTTCTTTTGATATTTTGAACTGAATTAGACAGTTGAATTTTTGTGTGGATTAAATGTGTACAAATCAGATGATAGTTTTGCAAATCTGCTGTTCATAGCTAAATTTCAGTTCAGAATTGCTGTCCTAGCTGCAGTCATCTTAGTATTAGCACAGTAACACTCAGTCAATATTGAATTGTCTGATGTAGATTTCTCTGGATTTTTGGCGTTTTATGTGGAGCTGCTCCCTGATGAATATGTAACGCAAGTCATTATTGCATCTCCCTACTGCATTGGGACCTCAAACGGTGAGTGTTGTGGTGATGGAGTGACAGAGGTCAAGAGCAATTTGTAACTGAAAGAAAAATTAGGTTTTTTTTAAACCACAACAGCTATTGTTAGATGTATAGTGCTGCTTTGAACCAACTAATCTTTGTTTAAACATTAAAATCTTACTATTAAGACCATTGAAATTGATGTTTATCATAAAACCATCACTGTTACTGAAGCTGTTGCATAAGCTGCAAGTACCAAATTGTAGCAGTGTTTTACTTTAACTAGGACATCTGTGGTCGCTATATGGGCAGTTGCTTAAATTATCGGGTTTGCTGTTTCTTTCTAAACCCACCATTTTTCCCAGTAACTGTAGTAATGTCTGGAGGTAACTGCCTAATCCAGCTGCATGATTCTACTTAATGAAATTAGAAACCATTTTAAACTGTGCAGCATAAGACTGTCAGCTGTTTATCAAGGTGATGAGAAGGACAGCGTACAGTATGTGTGGGTCCCTGCTGATGCATGGGTAAATAGGATTATCTTAACCGCAAGGTTGTTTGTTCTGTATTGGATGTACATGTGTGCTCTCTTGCCAAACTGGCAATAGGATGAATGACTGAAGGATGAGGCAAGGTCAAGCCTGACCAGATCCGAACCAGTTCTCAATTGCTCGTTGTTGCTATTTAGCAATACCTTCTTAAAAATCACAAACAAAATTTTATTTAAATATTATTTACCAAAAATTTACCTTTAAATATTATTAACCAAATACCTGCCTGTTACCAGTGTTGTAAGGACATCACAACCTCCAATGAGGTATCCTGAATGAATCTCTGCTGTAATTCACTACCAATTTTTAGTAATACCATAATTTCACAAAAGTAACTTTGCATCTAAAAACATAAATTTTGCTTTGTGGAGTTTTATGAGCATGACTGCCACCCCCAACCGAAGACCTTACAGCTTTTGCATCTCCACAGTTAAATAATTAAATCTTTGTGCGGTGGAGATAGCAGGGACCCTGTTTAATCATTTGTTTTAGAAAAAAAATAATCCCCATGTGCCACCTGCCTTCCCCAAATGAGGGCCAAATGAGCAGTTTGCTTTCAGACGTCTGCCAATAAATTTCTTGTCCCTTCTGTAGTAAAGTATTTGGTATCCACTCAACTGCTAGTCACCATCCCCCTGTTGAAGTAATGTGCTGCAGTACCACTCTATGTCTGAGGCTATTTCTGTGAAAAGCAGGTGTTTTGGAGTAAATTAATGAGTGAATTGATGTTTACAGGTCTGTGCTTTAAAATTAGCAGATGGTGTACCAGTGCAATGAGCACAGCATGCTACATGTTGACATGCCAATATGCTGTGCCATTGAATAGAAGTTTGCAGTTCACCTCTGAAGTCTAAGTGGTGTGTTTCTGATCTCCGCCATGCTGTTACAGAGAGCTGCCAACAAAGCCCAGACGGGGGAAAGGGAATGAAAATCAGAAGGCAAATTGCCCAGCCTTGTATTCAGAATTTAGATACAGGAGTAGGTCATTCGGCCCATTTAACTTCCTATGCCATTTTGTGGGCCATGGCAGCTCCATCCTAACTCTGTGCCTTTTCTCCATATCCCTTAATACCCTTATTGCCCAAGTAAGTACCTATCTTTTTAAACACCTCCATTTACTTTGCATCTACGGCCTCCACATTCTCAACCCTTTGTGTGAGGGCGTTTTTTCCTGGATTTGATATTAACTGGCTTAACTCACATTTAAAGATTATGTTCCCCTGTTCTGGATCACCCTACTGGAGGGTAGAGCTTTTCTATATTCATCCTGTTGGTCCCCTTTTTTTATTTTAAACACTCCGAACAGACCATCCTTTAACCTCCATCTCCAGGAAATATAAACCAAGCTTACCCAGTCTCTTGTCATAATTCAGTCCTTTTATCCCAAGCATCATTCAGGTGAATTGTTGCTGAATTTTCTCCAATGCCAGCATGTCCTCCCTAAGATGGGGAGCAAATACTGAACAATATATCAAGTAAGGTCTGCCTAGCATTCTGTATAACTGCAATAATATTTGTTTGCTTTTATATGCTGTGCCCTTTTGATTGCTTTTTGTGGCTGTAACATAGCTTTAATTGACATATAACCAGATCCCTAAATCACTTTCTTAATCTTCCCCCACCGCCCCCCCCCCCTTCCCCCACTTCCTCATTTTGCCCCCCATCTGCAATGAGTTCTTTTGCACTTGGCTCAAGAGCAGTGTTGGCAGAAGCTTGGGAACAGGTTCAAGCCCAACCTCTTTGTCAGAGAATGTTTTTTGGCATCAAGACCTGAAAGGAGGTGGGAGAGGAAAAAAAGGTGATTTGATATAACTGAGATTCAGGGCCTAGAAATTGGTCTGCTGCTCGGACTACTAAAGCCCCAATATGGCAGGCAGGAAGCGCGCACATATTTCTGTCCGGAAGTGCACCTCCTGCCATATTGGGTAAGGACAAACAAGAGGCATCCTTTACCCATGCATGAAGTAGGCCTTAAACGCTTTGCATATGCAAATAAGGAACTCAACACCTGTTTTTTTCTTATTCGTTCATGGGATGTGGG
The DNA here is from genome assembly GCF_035084215.1 of Heptranchias perlo. Classification (NCBI taxonomy): domain Eukaryota; kingdom Metazoa; phylum Chordata; class Chondrichthyes; order Hexanchiformes; family Hexanchidae; genus Heptranchias; species Heptranchias perlo. The sequence goes on from NC_090350.1 coordinate 25,003,600, forward strand.
CATCGCTGGCAAGGCCGGCATTTATTGCCCATCCCTAATTGCCCTTGAGAAGGTGGTGGTGAGCCGCCTTCTTGAACCGCTGCAGTCCGTGTGGTGACTGTTCTCCCACAGTGCTGTTAGGAAGGGAGTTCCAGGATTTTGACCCAGCGACGATGAAGGAACGGCGATATATTTCCAAGTCGGGATGGTGTGTGACTTGGAGGGGAACGTGCAGGTGGTGCTGTTCCCATGTGCCTGCTGCTTTTGTCCTTCTAGGTGGTAGAGGTCGTGGGTTTGGGAGGTGCTGTCGAAGAAGCCTTGGCGAGTTGCTGCAGTGCATCCTGTGGATGGTACACACTGCAGCCACAGTGCGCCGGTGGTGAAGGGAGTGAATGTTTAGGGTGGTGGATGGGGTGCCAATCAAACGGGCTGCGTTATCTTGGATGGTGTCGAGCTTCTTGAGTGTTGTTGGAGCTGCACTCATCCAAGCAAGTGGAGAGTATTCCATCACACTCCTGACTTGTGCCTTGTAGATGGTGGAAAGGCTTTGGGGAGTCAGGAGGTGAGTCACTCGCCGCAGAATACCCAGCCTCTGACCTGCTCTCGTAGCCACAGTATTTATATGGCTGGTCCAGTTAAGTTTCTGGTCAATGGTGACCCCCAGGATGTTGATGGTGGGGGATTTGGCGATGGTAATGCTGTTGAATGTCAAGGGGAGGTGGTTAGACTCTCTCTTGTTGGAGATGGTCATTGCCTGGCACTTATCTGGCGCAAATGTTACTTGCCACTCATGAGCCCAAGCCTTGATGTTGTCCAGGCTTTGTTGCATGCGGGCTCGGACTGCTTCATTATTTGAGGGGTTGCGAATGGAACTGAACACTGTGCAGTCATCAGCGAACATCCCCATTTCTGACCTTATGATGGAGGGAAGGTCATTGATGAAGCAGCTGAGGATGGTTGGGCCAAAGACGCTGCCCTGAGGAACTCCTGCTGCAATGTCCTGGGGCTGAGATGATTGGCCTCCAACAACCACTACCATCTTCCTTTGCGCTAGGTATGACTCCAGCCACTGGAGAGTTTTCCCCCTGATTCCCATTGACTTCAATTTTACCAGGGCTCCTTGGTGCCACACTCGGTCAAATGCTGCCTTGATGTCAAGGGCAGTCACTCTCACCTCACCTCTGGAATTCAGCTCTTTTGTCCATGTTTGGACCAAGGCTGTAATGAGGTCTGGAGCCGAGTGGTCCTGGCAGAACCCAAACTGAGCATCAGTGAGCAGGTTATTGGTGAGTAAGTGCCGCTTGATAGCACTGTCAACGACACCTTCCATCACTTGAGGCCCCCTTCTGTAAGATTTGTTTGCTCTGAGGCAGCTGGTGTCAGTGCAGGATGCACTCAGGGAAACCAACGCTGGGGATCACCTGCAACAAAAAAGGCAAGTAACTTACCTGACTGTGGAGCCAGGAGAAGCAGGAGTGCTCCTCCTGACCCCACATGAAAGGATCCAATCGCCGATCCCGAACCCCATCACCTCAGCTCCCAACACCAACCTCCCCGACCCGGGCCCTGATCCCTGATAATACTTACCTGTGACGCTAGCAGTGGTCCAAACTTGGAGACCACTTCACCGGCGGGTTGTTCACGCTTCGCCAGGAGCATTGAAACGAGGCTGGAGGCTTAACATTTGGAGGGCCTCGGACCTCACCATTCAGGTGCACGGGACCGTCACTTAAGATTTTATTGTGGTCTCCTCGGAGTCATTATATTTATTTCTGTGTTGAATGTAGGAGCATTTTCCTTTTATGAAGGTCAGTGATTTGATGGGCTGATACTTTCATGCATTTACTGATGGGTTTGTAATTTTTTTCTGGCTGGCTGGTGGCACAGTAGCTGTCCGTTAATTTATTCAGAATCCCACTGAGTGACAATGGCCATCTTCCACAGACCTGCGTTGTCTTCATATTCAGTCGGACTGTCAGAAATCACTCGCTGCTGCATCAGTGCTTTATTTAACTACCTTTGATCTTGTGTGTTCATCATTGTTTTGCAAGAAATAATGACTCTGAATCGAATTACTAATCAGGTCACATCCACTAAATTTAATTAAGTTACTGGTCATACCTGCAACACACAATTAAATTTGAGCTGATGAAGCTGAAAGCATCATCTAATGAAAGTCATTCATTTTGTGCGTAATGTACCCTTTTTTAAATGTCACCTCAACTTACAATAGTGAATTGCAGCAGTTTACCACACAGCATAGTTCTATGAGCCGTATGCTGTTCTGTTAAATTCCACCTTTCAACACTCCACCAGGGAGTTGCCATTACTTCTCCATCGGCCAGCTTCTTTCACCAGGAGTCTTTATTATGACACAAGTACAAACAACTAGGAGAGACTTCCATTACTACAGCAGCCTATAAGAGAGAAAGTGAAAATTTGAAAAAGACAGGCAAAAAGTACCAAATGATCTGGAATTAAGTAGGAGGAAAGCAAAATGAATGAATTTTTATTTCTCAAAGAGCAACCATATCAAAACTATTTTTGGCTTTGCAGCACTGTTAAAAATGTTGCCACATGCTTTTACTTTTTTTTTTGTTTTAAGAAAAGTACACTTCTATGAGCCAAAATTCTGAGCAAAGTTGTGTATCAAAACTATAGTCTAAATCTATGTTATTGCCTAGAACACACCATCAGAGGGAGAAGCGATTTTTCTTGTGTCTCCCCGCCCATTCCGATACAAAACCGCTTCCGAACTTGATGATGTTTGGTCACTGGATACTATCTGGTCACTGTAAAGTAGTTCATTGCTTAAAATGGTAATAACTTCCTTTTATAAACTACTTGCAATTCCTCGTAATGATGCTCTTTGTTTGTCACAGTTTCTTGATGGTAGATCTTGTGACAATTCCAAAGATTGGCTATTGATATTGACTAATTGGGCACATAACCTGCATGTTTGTTCCTTTTAACATTTGTGTTGGCTTTCTCATTTATTCCCCAGATGGGTAGGGAAATTCCAGTCACAGCAAAATTCAAAGAAAATCTGCACCAATGGGCCACACTCCCTTTTGCATTTTGTTGCTGAGGCATCAGTAATAAAATCTTGAGCTGTGTGTGCCACAAAAATGTAGCTTATTTGTCCAACAATCTCACCTGCTCTTTTTATTAAGGAAAATGTCTCCTTTTACACTTCTCCGATGATGTATGTTGGGGAATGGCTCCACAGTAACCAGCAGCCCTCGAGAGCCTTGCTGAAATATAATTTTTATTTTTTTGTACCTGAACAGAGAATGTTGGCAGGCTTTATGACTGGGTGGGAATGGTGCAGCACAGCAGACTCCAATCTTGTCCTCACCTGATGTCCACACACACACATTCCAATAAAAATCACTGGATAATGATCAGAAGTAGGAACCCTGGCCAGTTTTTCCTGTTCCTCTTAGTCCTTTTCCCTTTGCCAATTGTAGTGCTCCCATTGACTTCTCTTCCCCCACCATCTACAAATAAGATTTGTAAGTTCATCAGATCAAAGAACAAAACTGGGATTTTCTGGAATGGAGTGCAAGAAAAGTGCGACTTTGGTCTGGATTTTTCTCTCGGGCAGGTTCAGCACCTGAGGAGGGTCAGGGTGGGCCTTCTGCCTGCCACCCCGAGCCCACTGTAATCCTGATCCATTTTCCTGGGTGGGGGGTCATTAGTTATGCAGAACAGACTCCTGATGAGATTGCCTGCTACTGCCGGGGATAATGTCGTGGTGCTGTGGTGGAACACCCGCTACAGGCCAAAAGAAAAAGAACATGAATTAAAGGAGGCAGGAGAGCCCCAAACATCTGCTGGAAAAATGTATTTTAGGCACTGTTGTGAAAGAAAATCCAGCCTACATTGGTGTTGATTTTGGGCAGTATAATGGAATAAATCAACCCTCTTATTTTTAAATGATTTTATGTTCAACAATATGGTCTCAAACATTTCCCAAGCCCTTCCCACAAACACACTATCAGACATCTGTCAGCAGTCGTTATACAGCATGTCACCTTTTATTATCCTGTTTTGTCATCTTCATCCACGCTCCACTAATCTTGCAGCAAACTCAAGAAAACTTTTACCACTCTAAGGAATCCACTTAATTAAGGAATAGGTCGGTGGTTTGCAATTAATACAAAATGTTACTTTAATAGGAAACTAAGTTGTGCTGACCTGGTGGAGGCTGAAAGATTGGGGAAAGTGCGCTTACCATGCGTTGTTGGATTCTATTGGAAGGGCAGAGTCACTAGGAATTTCTATTTAGAATCATCGGTTACTGCACTAAAGGAGGCCATTCGGCCAATCAAGTCTGTGCCGGCTCTATGCAAGAGCAATCCAGCTAGTCCCACTCCCCCGCCCTTTCTCCTTGGCCTGCAAATTTTTTCCTTTTCAATTACTTATCCAGTTCCCTTTTGAAGGCCATGATTGAATCTGCCTCCACCACCCCCTCGGACAGTGCATTCCAGATCCTAACCACTTGCTGTGTTTAAAAAAAAAAACTTTTTCCTCATGCCACCTTTGGTTCTTTTGCCAATCACCTTAAATCTATGTCCTCTGGTTCTTGACGCTTCTGCCAATGGGAACAGTTTCTCTCTATCTACTCTGTTCAGACCCTTCATGATTTTGAATACCTCAATCAAATCGCCTCTCAATCTTCTTTGTTCCAAGGAGCACAGCCCCAGCTTCTCCAGTCTATCCATGTAACAGACTGGAATCATTCTAGTAAATCTCTTCTGCACCCTCTCTAAGGTCTTCACATCTTTCCTGAAGTGCGGTGCCCAGAACTGGACACAGTACTCCAGCTGTGGCCGAACCAGTGTTTTATAAAGGTTAGTCATGACTTCCATACTTTTGTACTCTATGCCTCTATTCATAAAGCCCAAGATCCCAAATGCTTTTTTAACTGCTTTCTCAACCTGCCCTGCCACCTTCAATGATTTGTGCACATATACACCCTGATCTCTCTGTTCCTGTACCCCTTTTTAGAATTGTGCCCTTTAGTTTATATTGCCTTGCGTTCTTTCTACCGAAATGTATCACTTCGCATTTTCCTGCATTAAATTTCATTTGCCATGTGTCCGTCCATGCTACCAGCCTGTCTATATCCTCTTGAAGTCTATCACTATCCTCCTCACTGTTTACTACACTTCCAAGTTTTGTGTCATCTGCAAATTTTGAAATTGTACCCTGTGCACCCAAGTGCAAGTCATTAATATATATCAAGAAAAGCAGGGTCGCAGCACTCACCCCCTGGGGAACACCACTGTATGCCTCGCTCCAGTCCGAAAAACAACTGTTCACCACTACTCTTTCCTGTCCCTTAGCCAATTCTGTATCCATGTTGCTACTGCCCCCTTTATTCCATGGGCTGCAATCTTGATGATAAGCCTACCGTGCGGCACTTTAACAAACGCTTTTTGAAAGTCCATATACACCACATCAACTGCACTGCCCTCATCTACCCTCTCTGTTACCTCATCAAAAAACTTTATCAGGTTAGTTAAATGCTATTTGCCTTTAACAAATCCGTGTTGGCTTTCCCTAATCAATCCACCCTCATCCAAGTGACTGTTAATTCTGTCCCAGATTATCATTTCTAAAAGTTTCCCCACCACTAAGGTGACTAGCCTATAGTTGCTGGGTTTATCCTTACACCCTTTTTTGAACAAGGGTGTAACATTTGCAGTTCTCCAGTTCTCTTGCACCAACTGTCGACGGATGTTTGGAAGATTATGGCCAGTACCTCCGCAATTTCCACCCTTACTTCCTTCAGCAACCTAGGATGCATCCCATCTGGACTGGGAGACTTATCTACTTTAAGTACAGCTAGCCTTTCAAGTACCTCTTCTGTATCAATTTTTAGTCCATCCAGTTTCTCAACTATATCTTCCTTTACTGAGACTCTGGCAGCATCTTCTTCCTTGGTAAAGACAGATGCAATGTACTCATTTAGTAATCATAAAAACAGCTACCAAATATATAACTAAGCTATACAGAGCAGAAAGTCACAGGTTTGATTTTCAGCCTGTGCTGAGTTAGCTAACCTCAAATGGAGTCCCTGTGGAGGTGCTACAGTTGGCTTCAGTAGCCCTAGGCTGAGGCTAGGAAAGTTAGCCAGGGTCTTGCTCCTAGTAATTCAGTAACTCTTGCTGGAAAATTTATGTGGAAAGTTTGCCTCTTGCGTGGGCAGGAGGTTCATTCGGAAAATCTCACCGAACTTGACACAGATCAGTTAGAGAGAGATCAGAGATTAAGTGGCAACAGGTTGGAGCTTGGCTGTGGTGCCTGTGATGATTGAATTCCCTGTGAATGCTCATTTGGGCTCATCCATGAAGAATGGCTACTTGGATGAGGTACTGAAAATAACTAGCAGCATGGAACCATAGCAGAAGTTACATGCAGGAGAGAAGGAAGAAAGAAAATTGGCACAAAAAAACATTAAAATGATGAGCAAGGCCTCTTTATCCACATATTAGTCCAAAGGTTTGTGTCTGTTAGATCCAATGCAAGTCAGAAAAAAGTGGAAACTTGGCAAAAGTTTACTTGGATCATATCACAACTGCTATATTGCATTTCAGAATTGTGATAATGCAGTGTAATTTTCTTAAACAGGACCGATTTGAGGCCCTTTTCCGGGTTTATGATGAACAGGCCACATTCCAATTATTCCGAAGTTTTCAGAGAGTACGGATAAATTTCAGCAATCAAGAGGCAGCTGCACGGGCTCGAATAGAACTTCATGAATCTGAGTTCAATGGCACCAAACTCAAACTTTATTTTGCACAGGTACAGTATAGTGATCTTACAGAATGTAATCGAGCTTTGTTATCAGATCATTTGTAAAGGAAGCTCTGCATTGCCAATAGTTCAAGTTATTTCTAACTATCAGTGCTTCAGTCATCTATTCAACGCTAGTGATGGATAACATTTTGTCTGACCAATACCCACTTGTATCCTGGAATTAGACAATGTGAATAAATTGTATAACACTTGTTCATAGCCACCTTTTCAGCTATGTAACCAATCGGTTGGCAGCTGCTGTTAGACATCCAAACAACTTGTTTATTTAGTAATTGTTAAACTAAATAAGTGGGAGAAAACGTTTTCAACCTAGGCAACCTTTAGAGTTTGTGGAAAGGTTCAGAGTGATCCCAAGGTGGCACTGTACTTTGTGCAGTCTTATCTTGTTCTCGGTTGACGTCTGCAACAACGTACACGCTCAAATGGTGCCCAGGGTGGGGGGGTGGAAAACGCAATCCTGCTCTGGGAAACCTATGTAGGTAGAAAGCTGGTAATAGAAATACTTGAAAAATTTGATTCCATAATGAACTTGAAGTTTATGCAGTGCTTGAAATGTACAAATAGTTAAATGATGCTGTTAAATTACATTAGCTGCCACAGGGGATGGGGAGCTTTTGGTAGATGTCCATGATTTTTTGACCACTACATACTGCTTTAGTAGAGAAACATAGGTTAATGTTCAGATGTGATCCTTCATCCGATAAAGCACCAAACCCAAACATTAACCTATCATTTTCTTTCAGATGTTAACCAACCTATACATTTCTAGTATTTTCCATTTAATTCCAGATGTCCAACATTTGAGTGTTTTTCTGATTATCTCTGTTTTACTAAATCCCAGTGTTCAAAATTTAGAATTTACAGTTTAGCTTTTATTGACAATTATATTTCTCTCTTTTCATATGTTAATTGGATATTGAATGGGTAACAGCAGGGCTGAAATTCTACCCATGATGTCATCAGTGGAACAGACCATTGCCAACAGGGAGAACCATGTACATTTGGCAATAAAATTAAGTATACATTTCAGGAATTTAGCAATTATTTTATTTAGGAGATCCATTATTGGTTAGAATTTTAGACATTTCGTCTTGGAAGTTTAGGGTTTATTCAATCCCACAAACTCCACTGTGCACAAGCTGTTGTTTTGCCTTGCCTATATCCACAACTCTTTGCTGTAATCTGGCTCTTTAAAAATAAAGGAAAATTCAGTTTGTGGGCAAAATTCAGAAACTATTGAATCTCTGTCAGCTGTGTTAAAGTTGAACCAAGTTTTATCTGGATTTACCACTGTACAATGAGGGCATTAAATCAACCAAAACTTTATTGAAGGGCACTAAACTTAAGACTGCCAACCGAATCCTGTTTTACTGCTGTTGCGAGTGATTCCTATTGCTGTATGCTTTGGAGAAAAATTCTCAGATCCATAATTTCCATCCACAGTGGTGAAGTGGTGGGAATCACTTACAGTAGCAACATCCTAATAGGAACTCTTGAGCAACAGAGAGAGGAAATAGGGAGAGGGGTGAAGCCAGGAGCAGCGCTTTTGAAGGGGGAAGAAGTTGGGAACAGTACTTTGCGAGGGTGGGAAGAGAAAAGCATAGAACTAGCAACAATGCTTGGAGGGGTGGGTAAAAGCAAAAAATGTGGGAGCTGTGCTTTGAGAGTAAAGAGGGAAGAAGCTTAGAGGAATGCTTTGAGGTGGAGGGAGAAGCGGAGTGGCAGCATGAACTGGAGGGAGGGAGGGAAGACACTGGCAGATGGGTTTCACTTTCACTTCTCACCAAAAAGACAGCAACTCTAGCAATGCAGCACTCCCTCAGTACTGCACTAAAGTTCCAGCTGAGATTATATGCTTAAGTATATGGAGTGAGGCTTAAATTCATAACCTTTGGTTCTGAAGTGATGGCAACTATTGAGCCAAGCTGACATTTAAACCCAGCTACCTATCTTAACATATCCTTCAATCCCTTCTTCTTTCCAGAAATGCATTCAATTGTCTCTGGAACTGACTTGTATTGCCTGCTTCTGATGCAGGAGAAGACCTTAAAGAAACTGTGTGGGTAAGCCCACGCAACAATGCCATTTAATAGGTACATGGCCATGGTATGTCATAAAGTGCTGTCAGGTAACTTACAACACATTTAATGCTGGCCTCCTTGTACTTTGGGAAATGCAGTAGTGTGATAATTTGCAGCTATGTTAATCGGTAGGACAGGAGATGACATAGATGCCTATGCTGATCAGTGTATTAGTCCCTTGCCTAATACATTTGGGGGTAGCACATTGACCTGTTGGTGCAGATGACCCCTATGCTAAACCGGAAGGACAATTGTAAACAATTTTACAACACCAAATTATAGTCCAACAAATTTATTTTAAATTAAATTCCACAAGCTTTCGGAGGCTTCCTCCTTCGTCGGGCGGATGGTGGAAATGATATTTTCGAATCCTTCGCATTTGAAAAACATAGAACAATGCCTGGTGATTACTGCCCGTTGCCAAGGCAATCACTGAGCAGACAGAAAGGTGTCATCTAAAAGGCCACTGAATATACAACCCCCCCAAAAAAAAGAGAGAGAGAGAGAGAGAGAGAAGGAACACAGTCAATGACCCGTTATATTAAAAACAGATAACATTTGTTCGCTGGTGGGGTTACGTGTAGTGTGACATGAACCCAAGATCCCGGTTGAGGCCGTCCTCATGGGTGCGGAACTTGGCTATTAAGTTCCATCCCACCATTAAGCTCACCATGGACTACTCAGAATCAGTTTCTTTCTTGGACACACGAATCTCCATCAAAGACGGGCACCTCAGCACCTCACTCTACCGCAAGCCTACGGACAACCTCACGATGCTCCACTTTTCCAGCTTCCACCCTAACCACGTCAAAGAGGCCATCCCCTATGGACAGGCCCTGCGAATACACAGGGTCTGCTCAGACAAGGAGGAACGCGATGGACACCTACAGACACTGAAAGACGCCCTCGTAAGAACAGGATATGATGCTCGACTCATCGATCGACAGTTCCGACGGGCCACAGCGAAAAATCGCGTAGACCTCCTCAGAAGACTAACACGGGACGCAACCAACAGAGTACCCTTCGTCGTCCAGTACTTCCCCGGAGCGGAGAAACTACGCCATGTTCTCCGCAGCCTTCAATATGTCATCAATGATGACGAACACCTCGCTATGGCCAACCCCACACCTCCACTACTCGCCTTTAAACAGCCACCCAACCTCAAACAAACCATCGTTCGCAGCAAATTACCCAGCTTTCAGGAGAACAGCGTCCACGACACCACACAACCCTGCCATGGTAACCTCTGCAAGACATGCCAGATCATCGACACAGATACCACCATCACACGAGAGGACACCACCCACCAGGTGCACGGTTCATACTCCTGTGACTCGGCCAACGTTGTCTACCTCATACGTTGCAGGAAAGGATGCCCCAGAGCATGGTACATTGGCGAGACCATGCAGACGCTGCGACAACGGATGAACGGACACCGCGCAACAATCGCCAAACAGGAGGGTTCTCTCCCTGTCGGGGAACACTTCAGCAGTCATAGACATTCAGCCACCGACCTTCGGGTAAGCATACTCCAAGGCGGCCTTCGAGACACACGACAACGCAAAATCGTCGAGCAGAAATTAATAGCCAAGTTCCGCACCCATGAGGACGGCCTCAACCGGGATCTTGGGTTCATGTCACACTACACGTAACCCCACCAGCGAACAAATGTTATCTGTTTTTAACATAACGGGTCATTGACTGTCTTCCTTCTCTCTCTCTCTTTTTTTTTTGGGGGGTTGTATATTCAGTGGCCTTTTAGATGACACCTTTCTGTCTGCTCACTGTGATTGCCTTGGCAACGGGCAGTAATCACCAGGCATTGTTCTATGTTTTTCAAATGCGAAGGATTCGAAAATATCATTTCCACCATCCGCCCGACGAAGGAGGAAGCCTCCGAAAGCTTGTGGAATTTAATTTAAAATAAATTTGTTGGACTATAACTTGGTGTTGTAAAATTGTTTACAATTGTCAACCCCAGTCCATCACCGGCATCTCCACATCAAAACTGGAAGGAGGCAGTGGCAAAATATTTGAATGCCTTGGTAACTATTTACCTGCCACTGCAATGCTGTTCCTATGGTGCAGGTTGGCTGTAGGCATCCTTGCAGCAGATAGAATAAATCTGCAAATGGCTCTGATGAGTTGGAGCCTGCAGAGCAAATTTCCTACCGTCATTGATAGCTAGGTGTTTCAGGCCTGTAAATATGGTTGGCATCATGGGTACCATCAAACCAGCTCTAGTGGCTGCTGATCTCCCTAGCACCTCAAATATGAAATACTGTGATTTGGGTGGTTTCGAGGTAATTTCCTAAATAAAAATAACTGACTTGCCAAATAGTGTGTTTTTGGTGCATCATCCAGTTAGATGCTGTGACACACCCTGATGGAATGAATGTTGGTAATGTGGATAGCACTTTACAGATCCCATCTTCTTTAAGGATCTTCCAGAACTCTTAAGCCCTGATTTTACCATGGGTGGGGTTGAGGCAGGTGTCAACCTGCTCTGGCCTTGGCAGCATTGAGGCATGGCAGATTTTAGCTCCCGGGTCTCATCTGCATAGGTCCAGTCAGGTTTCTTCCCGAAACTGGGGGGAAGCGGCAGCTGGCCACTGCCAGGGACTGAAGGCATAAGTAAGTCACCAAGAAAGGAGTGGGTGGTGGGGACACCCTTGTGATCAGGGGAGGCCCAGGGCAGGCAGTGCCTTAACTTTTCTGGAGGTGCAATCCTACTCCTCCGGACCCCACAAGGAAAGTCAAAAAAGTTTTAAAAACTTACCTTTTCGGGCCTTTTCTGGCCCCGACTCGTCTTGCTGCTAATTGGGCTTGCAAGAAAGCCACAGCGCAGGCCTTTGGTTAAAATAGCAGTCGGTCCCCAATGACATCAGCGAAGCCTGATCAGGATCTTTGAAGAAGGAGCCTGCCAGTTTCTGGCGGGTGTCCTTTCCACCTGCTCAGAAGAGCAGGTTAAAATCGTAACCTGTAGGAAGTGTGTGTGATCTCAGCGGGTAAGTCCCACGGGTGATTTCAACTGCCTGCCTGCCCGGGGTTAAAATCACTTCTTAGAGTTGTTGTACAGTCAGCTTCTCTGTGATATTGGTGACAAAGGGGGCAATTTTAACCTAAGCCGCCCATTGGGAAACTGACTAGATCGGGTGCAACACTGGTTTTGCAACCCACCCAATTTTATTTCCATTGAAGTCAATGGAGAATGATATTGGACGGGGTGTAAAACCGGCATTCCACCTGATCCTGTGGGTTTCCTGCCTGGCAAGTTAGGTTAAAATTACCCCCAAAGATTCAGTTGCTTCTCTCATTACATAAACATCCCCTCCACAGTCTGATCCAAAATAAATGGGGAAAAACACACAAAACATTAGCTGAGGAAAAAAAATACATTTAATGTGATAAACTGTTTTTATTGCAGGTAAAGAACATAGGAACAGGAGTAGGCCATTTAGATCCTCAAGCTTGTTCCGCCATTCAATGAGATCATGGCTGATCTGTGACCTAACTCCATGTACCTGCCTAAGCCCCATATCCCTTAGATTTTTGTTAACCAAAGGTATTATCAATCTCAGATTTTAAATCTAACAATTGAGCTCTTGCAGAAGAGAGTTCCAAACTTCTACCACCCTTAGCATGTAGAAGTGTTTCCTAACTTTGCTCCTGAAAGTCCTGGCTCTAATTTTTAGGCTATATCCCATAGTCCTAGACTTCTCAACCAGTGGAAATAGTTTCTCTTTCTACCCTATCAGTTCCCCGTAATATCTTGAAAACTTCGATCAAATCACTCCTTAATCTTCTAAATTCCAATAGAATACAGTTTGTGTAGTCGCTCCTCGTAATTTAACCCTTGGAGTTCAGGAATCATTCCAGTAAATCCGCATTGCACTCCCTCCAAGGCCAATATATCATTCCTAACGTGCGGTGCCCAGAACTGAACACATTACTCCAGGTGTGATCTAACCAGGGCTTTATATAGCTGTAGTATAACTTCTACTCCCTTGTATTCTAGTTCTCTTGATATGAAGGCCAGCATTCTATTAACCTTTTTGATTATTTTCTGTACCTGTCCATGACATTTTAATGATCTATGTACATGGACCCCGAAGTCTTTTTGGACCTCCACTGTTTCAAGCTTTTCATCATTTAGAAAATACCCTGAACTATCCTTTTTAGATCCAAAGTGGATGACCTCACACTTCCCTACATTAAATCCATTTGCCACAGTTTTGCCCATTCACTTAATCTATTAATATCTCTCTAATTGTGTGCTTCCATCTACAGAAGAACTGAAAAATACAAAATATTTTTTAAAAAGCATTAAAACTTTTTTTCCTTGTCTCCTTTTTAAATTGGGACTTTAAACTGCTTCCCTTTAATGATTTTCATCCATAAAATATCAACGAGCCTAAGAGTGGATGCACAAATAACTATAATGCAGGCCAACAGCGCAGCAGAAAAAAATAATGGGATACCTTTTTATCAGTAATGAGTGGAAACGTTCACCCCCAATTTCATGTTGCCCACGTTCCTGAATTCTGCTAGCAGTAGCAATCCAGTGTTTGGAAAATCCACCTCTGATCCTTGTGTAATTCCTACTCCCACCCTAATGCTTTCAGTATAATTATTCAAATATGCCAGATGTCATAGTAGTGACATGAACTATGACTTTGTAGTGATATCACTTACCAATATCTCTGATTGGATGAAAAGATAATTACGACCCAAATTTGGGTAAACTTGTGTGGCACATGAGTAATGGGCTGCCTCTCATCCACGAAGAAACTGGTGAACTAGCCGCCCGTTAAGAAACTTCCTTGCTAGATTTTTTTAAAAATAGTTCATGGGGAATGTAGTAATGCTGGGGGAGGAGATGACTGCATGAACCACAAGGGAAAGTGTTTAGAAGTAAATGTGGGACAAAGGACCAAAGAAAGAGAGGAGAAATAATGAGCAAAAAGGTAATAGCTGCAGTTTTTTATGATGACAACTTGCATTTATATAGCGCCTTTAACATAGTAAAATGTCCCACGGTGCTTTATGTACTCGAAACAAATGTTAGGAGTACATAAAGCAAGTTTGTGGAATTAGAAATCTGTGTTTGAACCTAATTTATTGTAATAGAGATGATCAAGACCAGCTGAAATGGGTCATTGATTAGAAAATTAAAATACCAGGATTTGGAGCCCAGAGAAGGGTACTGCGCTACAACAGTTGGATGAGTGGTGATATGTGTAAGAGCAGCCATAGAAAGAAATGTTATAAATACTTTGGTTGATACATCTGAGACTGCAGTTTGAGATCAAGGATAGTAAAGGAAATAAGTTAATTTTTGTTAATTGTTACTGACCACACAGTCAAAGGAGATGATAGAATTTTACAGCACAGAAGGACATTCGGCCCATTGCACCTGTGCCAGTTCTCTGAAAGAGCTACCTATTTATCCCATTCTGTTGCTCTTTCTCCATACCTTTTTTAATTTCCTTTTCCAAATATTTATCCACTTTCCTTTTAAAAGCTATTATGGATTCTATAGACAGGGAAATATTTTTGCAGATCAGTAAAGCCTGTTAAAGGGCCAGAACACTAACCAGCAAAGGGTAAAACTAAATAGAAATGCATGAGTCCAGTGGAGGTGCAGGATTGCTTTCTTGCTCAATTTACCAAACTGCCAACATAATCAGCAGCTGGTCTGGATTTAATCTTTTATGATGAACCATGTATGATACATAAGGAGCATCTAGGTTCCTGTGATCATATCTTTAGTGTACACAAAAGGACAGTGACACACAAGTATTAGATTTTAAAAGAGCAGATTTCAGGGTCTGTCTTAGAAATGTAGAAAGTGTTCAAGGAAGTGTTCATGAACCTGCAAACAAAACTCATTCCAGCCAAATCATCAGATAAAATGGCAGCAGAGACCAATATGGTCAATTATAGAATCATAGAATGTTACAGCACAGAAACCAGCCATTCAGCTGATGGAGAAAAACACTAATATAGACCATGAGTCTAAACCTACTCTCCTGCTTGTTTCCCATAGCTTTTAATAATCCTCTTTTTCCATCAACTGCCTTTAATTCCCTTTTAAAATAATTTATGGATAGTCTGTAGCAAAGAATTCCACTTGTTTGCCATTCTCTGTAAAGAATTTTTTTGTAACCTCTCCCATGCATGACTGTACCCAATTTGCTAACCTCTCATTTGTAATGATGGGACTGCCCACATTGACACAAATTGCTCATCCTGTCTACTGAAATACAACGCCCTATGTACATCAACCGAGTGATGACATTTGTTCAGGTGAAGCAGTGTGTGGTGGTGACTGAAATCTCAGCACTGTGATTTTTTTTTCAGATAATGAAACTCAGCTACAATTTTTGATGGAAACAACAGGGGAGAATTGAACATAGTTGCACCTGTTTAATCGCCATTAAATCAATGTTGGGGGGACGAATATCGAGTCTCATTCTCCCACGGCAGAAGTGTGCCGGCTATTAAATTGGAAGACGGCGGCTTATAGGTGTTCATGACACCCGCCTAAAATGGGTGTTAGGCGCCTTGCATCTGCAAATCGGAGTTCTAACGCCAGTTGTAGGACCATAATCGAAATTGGTCTGAAAATGGACGGAGCTTGCGTCCCGCATGTTCAGATTACGCCACCCATTTTGCGCTGTAAACCCGCACGAGCAGAATTTCTCCCCGAACCAGAGCCTAAAGATGATGCTATCTCTATCAATGCATTTCACTAACTTTGCAGGAGCTGAGGTCAGCAAATTAGGGCTGAAATAAAATTTAAGCTCATAAGAACACATAGGTTCGAAGACTTCTGACAATAACTTATTCCACACCAAATTTAAATCCAACAATCTGACAAACAAAACGTCATTTTTCACACATTTCTTCATAGGCCCTTCTCAGCTGCTGCACCCGCTGGAGGTGGCGAATGGATGCAAAATAGCAGCAATTTGGGTACGGTGTGAGTTTAGCAAGAGTATTTGATGTGTAATGTTTGCAGCTATGATAAAATTGCTAGCACCATTGCTTCGCAATGGATTTATAACAAAGGTCTTGATCCGAGTAGATGAAACACTTCCACTTAATATTATAAACTTTCAATGTGGAAGCCTTCTTGGATGCTGAAACCCCTCTAAGCTGGCCCACTCAGAAGCCAAGCCATCAGTTAGAAGTTCTGAGAGTCACTTTGCCAGACTAGTTCATCTGTCAGGCGATCCTCCCTGCATAAGACCTTGATAGACCGGTTGATACTGAAGTCATCGGTCCAAGAATCCCATTTTACTCAGCCATAAATGGATCAGAAAGATGACCGTTATCTCCGGCCAAATCTTGTGAATTGTACATGTTATAAAGAGAGAGTAGAAAGGCATGCGGGAATCACCTTAACAAGAGATCATTGGACCGCTGCTTTGAAGCCTGCACGAGAATGTCAGCAATGTTTTGTTCTGGAACACAGCTCATATCTATCCAGACATAGCCCTGTCTTAATTTTTGTGCATTTACTCTAGATATTCCTTGAGTGCAGCATCACTGGTCACTCACATAAGCATCTTTTTCTGCCTAGTGTCCTGTTAAACAATAGTGACCCAGGAATCATAACCGAACCTTATTCCATACACCAACTACTCGAATATATCACCTGCCGCCAAATGAATTCTCTTTTTGCAGAATGTGGACTGAGAAAGCACTCTACTGAGACAAGACAGAGGCTTATAAACCAATACGTGGTTTATTTATATAAAATATATGAAAAAGCCATACACTATTTTCACAGTGAGAACACGTATTTCCTTACACTCCTCAGTGTATGAAAACTATAAATGTGCAACCTGCTTTCTCTCAACATAGGCTGTACGACAGAAGACAATTTATATTACTTAACACTTCAAGGCTAAGCTGGCTCAGGCTTTAAAATACAGACAGTCTTTGGCCACTGGCTATGAAATTCACACAAGCTGTGACTGATTCTGTGCTTGAGAATTGTCCATTAAATCAATGAGTTGAAGTCTCTGACCCACCCCCCCCAAGCTGTCAATCCCAGAGGGCTGCAGCCAATTAAGAACCTGCCTTTTCAAAGGACACAAAGAGCTGTCATTCAGAGTCACCATCCCACACCGGAGCCTACCCTTTGAACTGTTCATCGAAAATATACCTTGCATGATTTAATTAAATCAGAATATCCATCAGTATTGAATGGAAATAGTCACTATTAATAGCCTAGGAAGTGTTAATTGATCCTTGGGGCGGCTTATTGTTCCCAGTTTCATCAAATCTGCATATGTATGCAATATTGATGAACGGACTGATGTGTTCTTCCCTTTGAGAAGCCTTGGGATACAATGATTTAACCACATGCATGTTGATCTCAGCAGTACAGAAATATTACAGGTTTTAAAAACACAACACAGGCAAACATCCATTTTTGGCACAGCCCTATTTGTTGAGGATATTAAAGAGTAGTATAGGGATAAGCAGAAGTCTTTCAAAAGATCCAAGAAATTAAGTAGGAAGGATAATTGGGTAAATTATAGTCAAGAAATGAAAAAAGTAATGAAATGCAAGACTACTGAGACTAATGAGAACATTTTAAGAGACATATGTGTGTGTAAAAATGAAAGAAAATATTGTTCCACTTAAAATTGATAAAGGAAGCTGGAATCTAGAGAGACTGAAACAGCAGAGTTATTAAATAGTGGCTTTACATCTGTCTTTTGCCCAGGTAAAAAAGGAAAAGGTTCACAAGTCAGATAATAAAATGTCAGGAACAGCAGAGAAGGAGCAAGACAATATGAAACTAACAAAGGTAAAAGCAAGACCTGTTTATACAGCGCCTTATTACATCTATCAAGATAATGCAAAGCTCTTCACGCACAAAAGGGTAGAAATTAGACCTCACTGCATTGATTTTACACATGTAAAATAGGTGAAACAAGGACAACTTTCAGCGACCAATGTCCCGCGCCTAAAGTTTGTCTGAACGACATCCAACTGGATATTGGGTGTTGCCATTTTACAGGCATCCCTGGTGGCAGCATGAAACGTTAGACCCCTTGCATATGTAGATGAGGGGCCTAATATCTGTTTTAGGCAGCTGTCGGGGACATCTGAACAAAAACCCGACCCAATATCGGGTCGAATATCTTGGGCCCCCTTGCCAAAATTGGATAGGAATGAGCGGAGCAACAGAGTTATTTAATAGTGGCTTTATATCTGTCTTTTGGCCAATTAAAAAAGGAAAAGGTGCCCATTTCAGGCCCGAAAACAGGCCTAACGGGATTTCTGCCCCAACAAAGTACTTTTGAAATGCAATGACTGTTACATAGATAAATACAGAAGCCAAGTTTAAGCAAGGTGGTCAGCTTTAGCCTCCACAAGCAGGAATGAAATAAATGATCAGTTAAACTGTGTTTTTGGTGATATACGTTGGGGGAAGGATGTTGGCCAGTATTTCAAGAGAATTCCCTGCTCTTTGCATAGTTCTTTAACACTTATCTGAACCACTGGAACAGGTGGCCAGGATCTCTGTTTAATGTCTTGCCATCTCAGACAGTGTAGCATTGGAATATCCACCTAGATTATGTGCTCAAGTCCTGCAGCAGAGCTTGATCCCACAACCTTCTGCCTCAGCTGAATAAAGCTGGCATTAACTGTTATAAAAAATGTTTTTTTTAAAAAGATTTAGTGGATGATCTTGAAGTAAACAAGTATCTAGTTTAGGCAGCTTATACTCAAAGTTTAAAGAAGATGGGGGCTGAAATTGGTGAAATTTTAACTGATATTCCTGTAAGCTCACTATATTCAGAAGAGATTCCTTGGTATTGGAAAGTGGCTAATGTAACCATGTATATTAAAAAAAAAAGGGCAACACCTAGAGGCTAGAGATCGGATTTCTTAAGATCTATTGTAGGGAAGTCTTTACAGATCTAGCAGGTGAGTACATGGAAAAACAGAACTTGTTAAAGGACAGTCAGTTAGATTGAAAAAGAGAGGTTATGCTATATAGATCTGGTGGAATTTTTTGAAGATGTGACTGACTTGATGGGCAAGCAAAATGCAGCTGCAATTGCATACTTGGATTTAAATGAATTTTCTGACCAGGTTTCTCACTGGCAATTAATAGCTAAGGTTAGGAGGCGATGTATAATGCTGAATAGAAAATTGGTTTGTAAACTGGGGGGGAAAAAAGAGTCATAAATGGAAATTTTGCAAACTGAAAAGAGATTACGGGTAAAAACAGTTTTGGGACCCATGCTGTTTTTAATGTATTAATGACTTGGACAAAATCTCAAAGCTTGAAGAAGGTGCCAAAATAGGAGCCAGGGCAAATAATGAAGAACAATGAAACTAAATTTGGGATATAGATTATCTAAGTAACTGGGGGTAAAGAATCAAAATGATATAGCATATCAATCACAAACATACTGAGGATTATAATGGATTAATCAGTGGCAGTAAGAGTTTTTTCAAAAAGCAGATAAGGTACTAGGTTGCATTAGCTGGGATATAGATTATGTATTGTTGCAGTGAGGGTATTGGCTAATCCTCATTTGGTGCACTCAGTGCATTTTCTGGTCACTTCATGACAAGATACTTTTAGCCTTCGGAGAGTATAGAGGTGAGCAACAAAAGATGATTGTCGGTATTAAGAATTTAATTTATGAGGAAAACAAGACTTTGGGTCTGTTTTGAAAAAAGATTTCAGGTTTATCGAACTGAAGATTTGAAGATTATGAATGGAAGTTGTTCATTTCAGTGACAGGGTCAAGTTCCAGGAGACATAAGTTTAAAAATTAAGAAGTTGGGTGTAAGAAGGAAAGTCAGGCAGAACTTCTTCACCCAAAGAATATTGAACTTGTGGAATAAGTTAGCAGGGAAGCGGTTGAAGCAGGCCATATCAATGGAGACAATTAAATGTATTCCTGGAGGGAGAAGAGACTGAGGGATATGATTTGAATGTGCCTGCATAGGGTTGACCTGTGAAAAAGGGACAGGCTTTTTTGAGTCCTGTGGGCTTTCCTGGTCCAAGATTTCTAAATAAGTGAGTACCTGGTGCTGTGCCCAGAGGAGGAAGAAGAACCATCAAACTTCATCAAGCTACTTTGGTAACCAGAGTTTCTATGTTGTTTTATTTTTCAGGTCCAGAACACCCAAGATGGGGTCAATAAAACATACTTAACCCCACCTCCACCTGTGAAACAGTTCCTCATCTCCCCTCCAGCCTCTCCTCCAGTTGGATGGCATCAGATTGAAGATGCTACTCCCACCATTAATTATGACCTTCTGCGTGCAATTGCTACTCTTGGTCCAGGTGGGATATAGCATTATGATTAAAGTAGCATTGAATGATTATGTAGATTTAATGTGCATGTGTTGTTAGCATTTTTTTTATTTGACAAAGCTACTGTAAACAGGCATTAAATAAATTAATTTGCTCTCATAATCCTATAATTACATATGCTGAAGTAGTTGATGTGAGGTTTTCCTCACTGCTGAGATGAACCACCTCTCCTAGAGAATTATATCCACTAGGTTTGGTGAGAATGTCCTAAACCCACATAGCCAAGTCATGTTCAATTAGCAGGCAGCCATGGAGTGCAAATGTACCTGGGATTTGAGCATTTATGTCCAAGTAAACCACAGTGTAGTGTATTGAGTATTTGTTGACTAGCAACTTTGCAGTAATAGATTATTTTATGATTGTTGGATAGGTGACGGTTGTAAATAATATGTTTTGCAGTGATCAGAGAGTGCCGTCTTTTCACCTGTAGAAGAAAGATTATTCTTCATCCCAGAGGGTGAATGTTTCCTTTCTCTTTTGCCTGTTAGAGAACTTTCAATGCAGAGGGTTCGACCCTCGTGTTTTTAAAAAAATCTATTGATTAGGAATAATCCTCAATCAAACCAGAGCCCCCCAAAGGAACATTCCGGGTTGGGCAGAGATCTGAGGTGTATTTAGTTGACATCTGTTGAGATTAGGTTACCAAGCACCTGTCATTAGGTGTTGATCTGAATCTGCCATTCATTCCATAATCCAATTCTAGATTATTTACGGTCAGTGAATTGAAGCGTCAGGCAGTATTGGGGTTCGTACTTCTAGCTACATATATATGAATGTGTTAGTTATAAGCCAGAATTTCCTGTACATTCATATTGATGTGTTGGGAAAACTATTTCTCAGAGGCCAGTCAGAACAATAGACCAACAATAGCAGCAAAAAATACAAGTTTGTTGAGGTTTTTAAGTTGTAAACAATTTTACAACACCAAGTTATAGTCCAGCAATTTTATTTTAAATTCACTGGACTATAACTTGGTGTTGTAAAATTGTTTACAATTGTCAACCCCAGTCCATCACCGGCATCTCCACATCGAGGTTTTTAAGGATGAAGATTGCACCCGACAGGTTTAAAATTGGAATCTTCAGAGTTAATTTTTGATTTTATTGAGCAGTCCGAGTTTAGATTATTCTAATCGTTCGCCATAATCATCTGTTGATCCGACTGCAATCCTTTTACTGCTGTGCTCAGGTATAAGCTGTCAGCATTCGATTGAGTCTTTTATTTTCACAAAGCAGCAGGCAAAATATTTACTGTCAACTGAATAGAAGTAATGCGATAAAGTAAAACAATACATACGTAAAATATTTGAGCACAGTATAGGAACAGACTATGTTCAGTAGTTTGCAATGTCCCCTGCTGGTCTTTATCAGCAGTTTTTATGAATATTCAACAGGTATTTTGAAGGGCTTTCTTATCTGATATTATCTTGCATAATTTATTTTGTAAAATGAAAACATAAGATTGCTTGCTACAAGTTTATTACTTTCTTTTAATGAAATCAAAATTAAAAATTTGTGTTGCAGTGCCTGGTGTGCAGAAATATTTGCTCGGCATATGCAATAACCCAGACAGGGCCTTTCATTTAGTTTTTTGCCCATTTATATCTTTTTTTTTAAACTTCTGACACCCATTAGAATTATGATTGAAAAATTTACGTTTTTAACTAACCAGAGTAAGAACAGAGCTCACTATTTTTAGTGCTCTCAGGTCAGCTTCTCCCTTCGAAAGGAAGCTGGGCAGCTTGTAGTTTCATCCATTGGGAAAAATGGAGACATCTGCAAGTCAAACCTAATCTCGTAAAGCAGTAAGGTTTGCAATCCTGGAGCTCTGGGGATCCAACCAATTTTAAAGCTCTGAAATTCTGGGATTCATAGCTTCAGAATTTTAGTATTGACTAAGTGATACAGTATAAACACAATAAAGCTCACCTAAACAATTGGAACAACACTTGAGACTTATTGGAGCTTTCTTTTGTGACATACCCTCACTACTAGCTATACAAAACCCTGGTTAGACTGCACCTGGAGTACTGTGAGCAGTTCTGGGCACCGGACCTTCGGAAGGACATATTGGCCTTGGAGGGAGTGCAGCGTAGGTTTACTAGAATGATACCCGGACTTCAAGGGTTAAGTTACGAGGAGAGATTGCACAAATTGGGGTTGTATTCTCGAGAGTTTCGAAGGTTAAGGGGTGATCTGATCGAAGTTTATAAGATATTAAGGGGAACAGATAGGGTGGATAGAGAGAAACTATTTCCGCTGGTTGTGGATTTTAGGAGTAGGGGGCACAATCTAAAAATTAGAGCCAGACCTTTCAGGAGTGAGATTAGAAAACATTTCTACACACAAAGGGTGGTAGAAGTTTGGAACTCTCTTCCGCAAACGGCAGTTGATACTAGCTCAATTGCTAAATTTAAATGTGAGATAGATAGCTTTTTGGCAACCAAAGGTATTAAAGGATATGGGCCAAAGGCAGGTATATGGAGTTAGGTCACAGATCAGTCATGATCTTATCAAATGGCGGAGCAGGCACAAGGGGCTGAATGGCCTACTCCTGTTCCTATGTACTGCCTATGACATTTTCGCTTGAGGTGCCGATTACAAACTCAATGTGGAAAATTGAAGAAACAGAGGAGGAAAACGTCCAGGTTCAGGCATTTACCAGATTATTATTGACAGCAGCTCTGCTACGAGCATGCTTTCCAACATGGAGTACTGAACATGCTGCCCTACAGGAACAAGAAACCCACCCCATTCGTGAGTTGCTTGACGAGTCCAACTCCAAAGGTGAAGAGCAACCCAATGTGATAGCGAT
This sequence comes from Heptranchias perlo, assembly GCF_035084215.1. Taxonomy (NCBI): domain Eukaryota; kingdom Metazoa; phylum Chordata; class Chondrichthyes; order Hexanchiformes; family Hexanchidae; genus Heptranchias; species Heptranchias perlo. Next base: position 25,026,664 of record NC_090350.1, read on the forward strand.
GTCAGCAAAAATAGTGAATGTACTGAGGTCAGGATACCGGTGAGAAATGTTGATTTGGTTTTATAGTCTCCTTTGAAAAATGACATGCCTACAAATATGCCAGAGAGGAATATGGACAAGAACAGAGCAGAATTCTGGAATGGAGGGTGCAGTGAACAGCCTTCTTTCTGTTGTGGTATGCATACCAGTTCTAAAGATCCCCATTCGGAAGAGTGTTACTGATTAAAAATGCTCACCAGACATAGTCCTTCTGAGAATCGCAGAATGAGTACCTGCACTTCAACCAGTCAAATTGACTGCGGGTGCCTTATGTAGAGATGCCAACTTTCTCATGGTTGATACAGTCATAAGGTTTCTGATCAGTCAGTTGAATGCCCTGCATCTTCCTTTTGACAAGTTCTTGCTTCAGCCATGACAAATGGCCTACTGCAGTACTTCTAGAACCCAAATTTTGGTTTTTCAAACACCGATGCAGATGATATTTTTGTAATCCAAGCAACTGCAGTCATGAAAATGTGCATTTTGTTGTGGAGCAGTTGGTGGAAAAAGACTCTTCTGCCTGGCTCTGGAACAATAGCATCTGCAATTATTGCAACCATCATCTCGTCAAACAAAAGCAGTATTGGCGCACTATTCATGGGTAAACTCTGGGCCAGTGAAAATTTGTGAGAGAATTTACTCCTGTGGTATCCCCACAATGTTGCTGTTTTCAGTCCATGGGCAAAATTGTGGGAATTTTCTCTCACCCAGTGGGCACGCCAGTGAGAAGAAAGCAGCACAAAAATTCTCTAATCAACCATGGCCTATAATCAGGAGCCAGCTAAGCACATGAAATAGCACTGGGAAGACAAAGCTAGCTGACCGCTAACCAAGTTGTTATAGATTTGGATGTTAATGACTGAGAAAAGCTAATTTAGCTGACCAGGTCCTCCCAGCCTTTCTGCAAGCATTTTCCAGGAGAGAAGGCACACAGGGACTGAGGTGCTGCCCTCCAAAATGCCTGGTGCATCAGACTGGGGATAGCTTAAAGCAGGCATCACAGTCAGCCACTACAGTCTCATGTGGCTGATTCATTTGCAGTGCAATGCAATGTAAAGGCTAGAAAGTCTACAGCTAATAGAATGCCTGCAGGCTATCCATGAAACTGACAACCAACCAACAAATGTACTACTTCTTCTAAGGACTCCCTTGGAAGGAGTAATAGTTTAGGTGCTACACATCTAAAACAAAACCAACACCAAGGAGCAGCACCAGGGCAAACAATACTGACATACTGCACCATTTCACCTCTCTTTATAATAAAAATCTTAAGTCTAGGTGCACTTTCTGTCTACACTACTTGACTGCCTGTTGTCACACTTTTTGTGACTTTTCATGTCAACTTTCTATTATAAATTCCTGTGTGCACATTTAAAATGAGTTTTGCCTGTGTAAACTTGCCATGCTGTAATTATATTATCTGGCTGCTATCAGCCCAGTCTGTGAACAGCATCACAGGGCCTCTGAAATTTTTCTGTGTCTGCTGTCTTGTTTTCAATAAGTAAGCTCTTGTTTCTAATTTTCTCATTTTTCTTAATGCTTAAAATACATTTCTGGTATTTTCCTGATCAGCATTATTTCAGGCTCCAACCTCCTCCATGAGCTCTAATACTTGAAGGTAAAATTGTAAAAGTAAAAACTCTTGCGATCAAACCCCTTTTACTGAACATCATTTGTGGGATCAGGATTCCCCCTCCCCACATTGTGTCCACCCCTCAGTGAGCAGCATTGGCAACATAGGGAACCCTAGCCCCATTAAGCAACATTTCCAACATCTTGCTGCACCACCACTGGTGGGAAGATATAATTATAACATGACAAATTTGCATAGGGTAGTCTGAGACTTGTCATTTCCAGAATGTGCTAAGTCTGACTGATGTCTGCTGAAGCTGAATGCGAGCCATGCAGAGCTGGCCACACCAAAATCATGATGCCACTTTTTAATAATGTATGAAAATAAATACATGTGATCCATCTTAAAGACTGTTAATTGTCTGTTCATTTATTCTGATGTTTTAGTGGATTCTGAATATAGTTCTGTTATTTTTGAAGATAAATAATGATCCCAGTCCCCAATCTCGGATTATAACATTTAGGGTCTAAAACCTTTATAACCTAGAAGAAAGTTCCTTACTAATCTATTAGTCTCAGAGGTCCTTTTTTTCCCCAAAAGCAAGTACACTCTAATAATTGATTGATTTCAGTTCCTCCAAATGTCGTTTAAGGTGACAAAATGTAAATTACTTCACATTTGAAGTTAAGCCTAGCCAAAAATAGGTGCTTTAAAGATAAAATTGGAGGGGAAAAAATATATTGTAACTTTTTTTTTCCCTTAAATGGTCTTGTGAAAAAAGGACAGGCTAACGATTTCCTTCTTTTGTGCAGTTGGTTGGTAGAAGATGCATAACAGCAGTCAGGGTGATTGATTGTCCCACATTTTCTTTTTGAAAACACTTGGCCTCTGCTCTTCACCTCCACATGACTGCACAGTTAATACAAGGAACTCATCATGTGGGGACTTAAGAATGCAAATCCAGGCGTCCCCACCTTGTGATGTTGTGCTAAAGCTGCACAGAGCTATGTTACTGCATCCCAACAGTGACATTTTAATTCTTTGTGGAGTGTAGTAGATTTTAATGTTCATTCAGCCAGAACTGATTACAATTTATGAATCAAACCCCAGGCCTGAGCCAGAGAATATAAAGAGGCATGATCTCCAGTCTACAGTTTAAAACTCAGCGAAATGTTCTGCAGGGAGTGCAGATCTGTTTTTGCTGCTGTTTTTGGGTCCTGGTGTCATCCTGCCACTCTCTCCTCCCCCACTCCCATTTCTGTTCCCATTCAAGACAATGAAACATTTCTTGAATCTTTTGAGCCATTTTCTATTCAATTGTGTTCCCTAATTTGCTCATTCTAATTCTATATTTTATTGTAAGACGTATACACAGGGAACTAGTGGCAGACCCCAGTGAGCACTGCATAATACAGCTAGCCTGCATGCTTTAGGCACAGCTTTCATGTGCTGTGTATATCATAGTACAGTGCTAATACAGCAATTAATATATTTTAAAAATGCAGCTCATTATATTTTTCAAATGTAGGAATAGTTTCAAGTAAATGTTGTTTGTATAACTGGGACCATCTCAGATTATAAAGGAGACAGCCATTGTCTGTCTCCTTTATAAACACATGAGCAGCATGCTCATGCACCCAGAATGTCAAAGGCATTATAGTGGTTCCTCTTTTAGCCCTCCATTCTAAAAGAGATGGAAAATGCATTTATTTCTTTCACAAAGAGAAGTGAAAATTCCCTCATGTAATTTAAGCGATTTGCTGTCTTTTGCTAAAATGTCAAGTCATTGCTGTGTTTCCTTCCTTGTGCTGTAGGTGACAAGTACGAGGTCCATGCAGGAACAGAATTCACTCCTAGTGTTGTAGTTCATATCTGTGAGAGCGAAAATGAAGATGAAGGTGCAGTTAAGCAGCCAAAACAAAAAATTATTCAAACGAAACGGCCAGATAATGCACCTTCAGTGAAGAAATGAACATCCTGCCTGCCCGCCTGCTTCCTGTGACCATATCATTTACTGCAGCAACACTTCAACAGCTGTCTCTTTTTTTTCCATAAGGACGGTTTATCCTTTGTTTTTAAAAAAAAGTAATTTAGGCGACTGCCTAATAAAAGAGCAACTGTAAGAATGCCTCTGTTTTGTGGCTTTGAAGCTTTATTCTGTCTTCAAACAGATTCTTCAAACAGATTCTTCAGACCTCACCAGGCACTAAATTGAAACTGTAAGTGATGTTGGCTGATAGGGGAACAAAATTGCAGGATGGTTTGTGGATTGCTGCCCCCACCCCTCCAAAAAGCTTCAAATCCATAAAATTGTTATCAAGCTTCAGTGTTCAATCAAAGCTCTATTTCAGCCCTTTTCAGATATGTGATATGTAAATGTTGCTATTGTCTCTACTGCAGTGTTGTTATCACTGTTGTGTGTATGTTTTGTATGTTGTTTTGAACAAATATTGGCCACATAAATGGGAAGTGAAAATCTCTGGCATCTAAATGCTTGTAACACTTCTAGCTAATTATGTTCTGAGAGAAAGAGACCAACAGATGTGAAGTATTCTTCACCCACGTCTTTTCCCCATCGCCCCCAACAGTGTTGAGGTGAAATTTATAATGGGGCTTACTTTTGCAACGGAAAAATCCCAGACTTTGTGCAGTTTGTGCTTACATGTCTTTTGTCTTAGTCTTTTATAAAGTCAGTTTACAGGTTGAAACAAAACAGAAAAGGCTGGAAACAGACAGCAGCCGGTCAATCAACATCTGTGGAAAGAACAATCAATGTTTTGGGTTTGTACATTTCTTCAAAACTTAGTTTACAGGTTGAGCCTTGTTGGTGCCACTCTGTTAATGAGAAGAGACCAGTGAATTCTCATCCATTCAATCATGTTTGCTTAACGATAATGGTTAAGACAAGTGATTTGTCATGATATGGCATCCTACAACAAATTTCACTAATTTCTACAGTTATCCAATGTGACTTGATTTGCTGCCTGAGTATTGCAATTTGGCATAAGTTTCTGGAGCCAGTGAGCAGATCTGGAAGATAACAAATTACTTGCCACAGTGCACCACTTGCCCTAGCAATGATTTAAATGGAGAAGTTTGCTGTTGGGTAGTTTCTGCTGAAATATCCTTTCAAGTGCAGTCTACTTCTGGTAGTCGTTTGTTGCACTAAAAAAATGAATTGTGCAATAATTTGAATTAAGTAACATTAAATAACACAGCAAAGTAGAATTTAATGCTAAAAAATGCAATTAGATAAAATTTGAATTGAGCAATTTTGAATTAAGAGTAAACTGTAGGATATTTGCTTAGTAACATTCAAAATTCTGATACAACTTACAAAACTTGTAGTCTGTGAATTTTGAGACTAAAATATTGTGATTTGGAATTAGGGGAACATAAGTCCTATATAACTATGTTTACACTATATTCTGATTGAAATTAAAAATCTGTTACAGTATTTTTGTTGCTGTAGTATTGGTATCTATATAAATGCAGGTTCTTTTCATCATAGTCCTCAAAGGGTTAAGTCGACCCTTTTATTACTGAACTGAGCTTCCAGGTTGAGTTAGATGTGCAGCAGGTGTATGCATTAAACCTAATTGCAACAGCGATTTTTAGACTTTGATCCTGATTGTGTTTAAGGGTGACTGCATAATCCAGACCGAGATTCTTATACTACATCCTATAATGGCCTAACCTGTTAGTGAAGAGGTTTAACCTGCTCTTCTGAATTTTAAATCACTGTTAAAGTTTTTGGTTTTGACCATGACATTGAATGGATGTTTAAACTAATCAGATGGCTAGTTTTCACAAGCATATACGCGGCTACATTGTTAGATGTTCAGTCCCAGATCCAAAAGGACATATAAAGCTACCTCCATTTTTCTCTGCAACCCCTTATTTTTTCAGTCAGTCCTGCTAACTTTCCCACTTTTCATAGGAATCTCATACCTTTAATTCAGGGCCTGGTTCTGGCAGAAGAGAGCTGCTTTATTCTGGGCTGGATTTGTTTTCTGCATGCCTATGTCATCCCACCAGTGGGGAGCATGTGCAGAAAATTCATCACAAGAGGACCACAGTGGTTTCAACTCAACAGGCATTCAGGGCAGCGAAGCAGCAAAGAAAATGCCAATACTGAAAAATAACTTGAGGATAACACGCACTGGAGGACGAGCCTTTTTCTGTTTGAAGAAAGATATTTGCTTTTTTCATTACTGCGCCACTCCAACTGTGGGCATGTGTAGGCTGTTTGCTGGGCTAGGAGGCAGACAGCACAGACTAGGACAGAATCTTGCCCTCAAAAGAGAGCACTGAGACAGCTGAGCTCATCACTGTTCACTGTGGCAGCCCCCCATGGTCAAATAGCCTAACTGTCACTATTGACAACGTCAATTCTATTAACAAAAAGTAAGTTTAACATTCTCTTGTCTATACAACTATTTTAGAAAAGTGTCAATTATTTTGTGGAATATAAAAAATTCTTGTGTGTTCCTATATTTTGGAGCAAATTGCATCCCTAGAAAATCTGCTTTTACCATCAAGAAAATTGGCTTGGAAGCAAGACCTTTTGCCTATAAATAAATTATATCAATCATAAACTGAAATGAGGTAATCTGATCTGCAGTTATCAGTAAGGTACAGTGGTCAGCATATCTCCATTTTGGCCAGTTATTCCTATCTAAATAGATTGTCACTATAAAACAATATTGCAGGGAAAAATGCAGGTAAAGCATTGTTCAAAGTAAACATGGTCAATATCTGAACAAAATGGGTAGCAAACCTCAAGCAGTTTAAATAATACATTGAATGTGTCCACACCATAGACTGTGCCCTGGTCATTGGGTGACCTGCTGTCAGGGCAATGCCAGTGCTGCTTTGGCTCTAGCTATGAGGAGATGCATGAGAATGATTGGGCATGTACTTGACCTTCACTCCCCATAAAACGCTAAGATCAGCAGCTGCCAATGTGAATGATTACAGGTACATCCTAACACAGGCAGCACATTCTGTCCAATGGGCTGCAGTGCACTGTGCTACTGTGTTACCATAATTTCTAAAAAGTTAAATTTGAAGTAATTTGCATGCAGATTACAAGGCAGAATTACATGATCTGTATTGATTAATCTCTGAAACAATAGAAAAGTTTAATGTTCTTTGCACTTGGTGAAAGTGTGCTGCCCCATAATGGAAAATAGAAGCCTGGGGAAAAGTTGGCAACTAAAATTGCTAAATGTTATTAATTGTAAAAAATTTTATTTTTGTTTTTTTGTTTTTCTCTTCATTCTTTCCTGCAGGAACGTATCCTCTTTGAAAGTATGTGACAGTATATCCTATTGGTTAGCCTGCCAGGAGTCACACTTGAGTGGTGCAGGAAGGAACCCTACCCCCTTCAAAGACATAACAATACTGGAAAATCTTTACTATTATAATGAGTAACTGCACAAAGTTCTTTTCTTTTAACTGTTTCCTTGTCAAAGTAAACTTTGTTGTATAAATAAATGATACATTTCTCATCCGTCCCCAAGAGTCTCTTAGTTTGATGACACCTGGCCAATTCTGTAAAACAAGGATTGTCACGAATCATGATATTATGTGATCCTATGGCTGAATTTTGTAATATGGAAACAGTGGAACAAATGGAGGTTGGTGTCCAGGTATTCCCACACATTGTTATTTGTTTTTAACAGACCAAAAGCAAAATGTACAAGAGTCAGTAACCAACCAGTGTGGTAATCTTCACAATAACACTACCTCAGACATAATCCCACTGTTTATAGGTCCATATTATTAATTGGATTCTCAGAAGACCAATATAATCTCTTATTTTCTTCCCAAACAAAGAAAGTAGAACTTTTTTTTAAACTGCTGTAATGGCGAGATTGTCTGGCTTGCTGTCTTCAGTCATGCACTCTGCTGACTGATCACATGGTGACAGGAAGGAAGAGAATGTGTGGTAATTTATGTTAGGGACAAAACTGGGGGGAGGATAAATACTTAAAAATCATCAGGCAAAAGTTAAATGATGCACCTATTTTTTTACATAACCTTTCTGTAGAAAATACAGTAATGGGAATTGTTTTACTTGTGTAACACAGTGGGAGCACTAGAGGGCAATGCATCTTAATAAACAGTTTCATCTATGTAGTCACTGCCCCATTAAGAGGAATGAAGAAACAAATTTCTGCATCATGCGGTAAACCTAAGTCATCAAATTTCCCTAAACCAACCATGTCTTTAACAACATCTACGCTATATGTTGAAATAATCTTGTAATTATTGTACTTTTACAATGGTCTGTGATCTCAGGCAGATCATCTATGCACTAAGTCATGTTTGGTTCTAAGCTATCGATTTATTCTCTGTCCCAAAATATTACAGTCTTGGGATCTACATTCTGGTTCGAATGGAATGAAGTTCCAGCACAGAATAATTTTGTGCGAAAACAATTATACAAAAATGTGAACGAGGAAGAGAATGACAAAAGTGTCATCAACTTCATCACATCAAATTAGGAACCAACCTCCTTATCTGTTTCTATACTGACTTCTCTGATTCTGTATTGGTATTGTTAAGTGATGTGTAAGATGCATTTTGCAAAATGTAAACTGTCATAAAATATGGATTTGGTACACTAACCCATTATGGTAGAACAAATTCTTACAACTCTGGGCAAAACCAGAGCATAGACAGAGGGGTACTGACTGAGAACAGACTTTAAAATATTAAATGACTTTTGCCAACCCTCTGAAGTGAGAATTAAACTCCCCCGCCCCCCCCTCTCCTTTCTCAAATCCTGTCCTAACTTAAAACAAAATTTTTAAACCCCACTATTTGATCATGTAAAAACATTGTGTGAATATAATTGTTACTCAGCAGATGTAAACTGATAATAGTTATAGTCTACATTTATACCAATTATGTTTAGGAATGTCACAATTTTAATAGGGTTTGATAATTGTTTAATCAGGTGTAATACGGAATTGTAACAATTGGAGAGTCGCAGTGTTGTATAATCCAAATCTAGCATAAATACTTAATTTTTCTGAGTCCCTTCTCCATTATTGCAGATAAAATAACAATTATTATGACTGGGGGCAGGACATAATTGATTGTAATGTATGGATTTTTTTCATTATGATCGATCTGTGATTCTTCTCACATTGAGGACAGGTGTGATCTATAATTCCATGCATTCTCCATTGTTTCCAATAGCAGAAACCAATTAACCGAATAGACAGCGTAGCTTTAGTTTTATAACCAATTGTGTTTGTCATGCATGGGTGCATGTCTGTTATGTAAAATTAAGTGTTTGGAAATAATAATCAGTGCTGTCAGTGAGCAGTTATAATGCTGTCTGTTGTCACAACACCGGCTATAACCACCTTGAGTATCTAACTGAACATAATTCCCATTTTAAAAAAAACAAAAACTCAGAACAGGTGAAGGAAGAAAATCAGAAATTTGACGAAGCTGTTCTCAATATTGACCCAATTTTCAGGCTGCAACTGGCAAAATACTGCTTGTTTTTCAGAAGTGAGTGCAAGTGTACAATTATACCATCTCAGTATTCTGATGCTTAAGTCACTTAAGTAATCCTTGGAATGATCAGTCATTCACTGCAGTATATTCCTGGACTGCAGCTGAACATATTGGTGAAAAATGCAATACATGTATGTGAATTATAATCATCTATAGCTTGCCTGGGATTCTAGGAATCATTCCTTCATGTATTCTCCAATGTTCCCAATATCAGTAGCCAATTAGCCTAATAGACAGTGTAGTTTTAGTTTTATAACAAATTGTGTGTCGTGTATGGAATAAAGGGAAAATCTCGGATGGCAGAGTGTTCCTAGTATGAGTAGATAAAATGGTCATGTTGCTTAAATGTGCAATGCTCATGAGTTCTGCATCTTTCATCTTTCACACACCACACCAGAAACTTGCCATTACTGCTAAGAGGTTCTCACATTTACTTTAGATAACTTTTTTTCAATACAGGTCACACACATGTATAATAGATATCCAGGTATTTGTTGTACCTTTTTTAAAATTACATAAAGTGCACCTTGATCACTGTTATTCGGCTGTAGGTTTTTAAAAATAAAATTTAAACATTCAATTTGTGGCATTGGACATACTGTGCATTTATTTTGGGTTCAGCAGGAAGGTGTTGAAACTGGGAAGAAGTGAGGCCAGTGGTTGGGAATTATTAATAGACAAGAGGTAGTGTAGGTACAATAGGTATCTGTATTGGATTTGAACAAGCAACGCAGAAGGCACAGGTGCAGACCCAGTAAAGCTATTCCAAATGTGATCTTAAGATTGTAACACAATCACTATTGTTCAGGCTTGGACTAGACTTTTATCGTACTGGCTTAAGACCTGTGCTGTTGGGTATTGTGTAAAAGATGGATTGGCATAACTGGACTGGTACATTTTGGTACTGGTCGATCCCTACTCCTATTCATTGCTATCTTTGTGATATTTTGTTCAAGCAGTTATCATGTATTAAAGAAAACAAGTGTTATTGTGATATGCCGTCATGTTCCACAGTAAGACTATAAAGCCTGTCTTGTCACTTAACCTGTTTGTACACTGATTACAAACTTTTCATCAAATAAATCTGATCAGCATGCTGCTGTAGATAAATAAATTATCACTAATGTTATCATCATGTATTCATTGCTAAAAATGTTTTAATTTCAGCAATGCATTTTTTTTACAAAAGATAGTCTATTCCTATACAAAAGTCTATTCCTGGTTGCAGCAATGTTTTATTTGGTTTTCATGAAAATAGCTGTTGACATTTAAACTTGTACACAAAGAAAACATTTCTCAGTAAAAGGTTAAACATGACCAAAAAGATTGAAGCAGTAGTCAAACCTGCCATTTTAAAAACAATATAGGTTTGAACTATGTCAGCACAGTAGTAAGATAATATAATGTTTCTTTGATACCTTTACTGAGATTAACCTAAATTACTAGGTCTAGGCACCAGCTTTTAGGATCAAATAGGTTATTTCCTTAGATGAGCCACAGAAAGAGGACATTTTCAAAAGGGTAGCTGTAAATAAATCCTATTTTCTAAGCTTCCACCCCGCCCCCACTTTAATGGAAAAATTAATTGCATGGAGTTGTACAATGCCATGCAAATTCCAGTTTCAAACTACAATTTGTATCAAGTTGGCTGATCTCCACCAGGAGTAGCTGGTACAATTGGGCCCCAAAAATGTTTAGAAAGGCAAAAAGAAACAGCTAGGATTCCTGTTCCTGATTGAATTGCAGTGACACTTGATGGTTTGTGTGTGGGGATATTGAGTGAGAACAAGACAGGACTCAGCTGTGATGCCCTCCACAGGCTCATACCTTGCCAAGATTATCTTGCCTCACACATCATGAATAGCCAGCTAGATGAAGTACCAGAGGGCTGCCAGTGTCTCTGGAAATATATTCCATCAAGGGTCAAAGCCTTCTGGAGGGGAGAGAAAAACTGAAAAAATTGTCTATTATTTAACCACTTCATTGTTAAAGTTGCTAAATGTATTTGAAGCTACTGTCATTTTTTATATGGCTTGCAGTGAAGACTCAACATTTGTGCACACATTGTCTTTTACCATACTTGTCATTTCTTGCCATAAATTATGTCAAAAGGAATCAGCTTAGACTGTTCACAAGTTGCATTCCCAAAAGCAAGACTTAGTCTAAAAGTTAAGCTTTGGTGGTAAAAAAGGTTTCAACTTATACTTTGTTAATTGGAGGTTTCCTATCAGGCATTCCGTTAGCATGAAATTTGGTGTTTTTCTGTAGTAGGCAGTGAACTGTTAAAGAAAGGGGAACTGTTACTGCTGTTTCTCGATACCATGTTCTTCATAAATCTGTGACACATAAGAATCGGAGTATAGATATGAGATCTGGCAACAACATTCTACATGCTGCCTGTACCCCTCAAATCCAAAAACCTTCTCATGACAAGCCTGGAAACTAAAATTATAGGATGCTTACAATGGAAAGGCACTGTTCTATCATGAGCCATCAGGAGAAATAGTACAATATTGCTCTAATGGATTTCTTCAATGAGAAACTTGCAACAAAAAAATCCCCTAACATTGCTATTCAAAAACAAACATGTCAATCACTGATGTCCTTTCTTTAAAGTGGATTGCAAACCAAGAAGGCAAAGTACAAGTGAGTGTAAATTTATATCAGGACAGAAGTTTAGCCATTGATGAATGAAAAGCTGTGAGTTTATTGGGGAGACTAGCACACGGACTGTTTCGGTATGAGGGGAAGTTGAAGACAAAAATAGTATGCTGAAATGCAAATAAATACAAACTTTCTTGTCCATTATTATTAGATTGCAGGTGTGTAAATTTAGTTTGTGTTAAATGATTTTTCCCATTGTTTTCTGATTGCATCAGCTATTGGAGAATTGGGGATGAATTCAAAAGAATGTAAGCTATCCTGAATTGGTTTAGATTGTTGTAAACAATTTTACAACACCAAGTTATAGTCCAGCAATTTTATTTTAAATTCACAAGCTTTCGGAGACTTCCTCCTTCCTCAGGTAAACATTTACCTGAGGAAGGAGGAAGTCTCCGAAAGCTTGTGAATTTAAAATAAAATTGCTGGACTATAACTTGGTGTTGTAAAATTGTTTACAGTTGTCAACCCCAGTCCATCACCGGCATCTCCACATCATGGTTTAGATTGGTCATTCATGCTCCTGATGCCCGTATGATTCAATGTGCCATACAGAGTTTTTCTTCCCCTCCCCATTTTGAGTTATTTTCTTGCACACTCAGCTTTGGGTACCATGCACCATTCACAGTGAGGAGCCAAATAGGCAATCTCTTTTTGGCCTCAGCAAATGCAGTTAAAAGAAACACAGATTAACTTGCTCTCTGCTAGGAAGTTGTTCACCACCCATTGTGACTGAGACAAGGTAACCCCTTATGTAAGGAATCACAGGGCAGAACCTGCATCCCATTGTTCCATGTAGTGCACTAACACTGCACCATCAAGTCACCTTGACATAGTTGCTCTTTTTTTTTCCTCCCATTTTCCCTCCCCAACCCTTCATATTGCTGCTGGAAAATTGGCACGAGGGTAAGCGACAGACTGCCCTCTAGTACCTTGGTCAAGTAACTATTCTAATTGAGCCTAGACAGTATGTGTCAATGGTATATTCAGTAGTCAGGATAGTAATCAGGAGTAGGAACCATTGTCTTTTTTTAGCTCCCTCGCCTAGGGATGGAAAAGCCATTTTTAGCACCATTACTGCCATCCCATCTAAGATCGGCCAATGCAGAGCATGGATCAAAGGTGGAACCCGAGACTTTCTTGGTCTGCATGACTCGTGACCACCCCACGTAGTGTATTTATCACACTAAGCAGCAAAGAAGTTGCAACATTGAAGTTTTAAGAATTATTGTTATTACAGAAAGTTTATTGCAAGTGAGGCAAAAAATAATCCAGTGGAGTAGCCACTTTGAATTTTAATACAGAAATATTACCAAAGGAAATCAATGCTATTGAATGAATCTGTTAAATCGTATCAATACTATATTGTAATCACTGTTAATGAATGAAATACTATATTATATGCTGTTTGATGCACCTAATTTTTAATTGATTAAAAGCAATGGTTATCTTAAATTGCAAGTAAAGGTGTTTCATTTTAATATTTGTATAGAGAAATACAGATCCAAACTGACTTACTCAACATTGCTGGTTTTGAATTCTGTACCGCAGCACTATATTTTCCCCTAACTAGCAGTGCCTCATTTATTTTACTGTGTGTTCCACTCCTAGTGCAACTACCTAAACATATTCCAGTTGTAAAACCTCAGCTGTAACATCAACTAAGTGGCCTTGTATATTTAGTGTGTGTTTAATGCATTGGCAATAAAACACTTAACGAGGACTGGATAAAAAGCAAGAGCCTGAGGGCCAAGTTCCAAGCTGACTTGGCAATTTGGGAATCAGTGGACCAATCAGATTTGTGTCAAGAGGACTGATAGGATGCATCTCCATTTATAGCTGTTTGAGACATAAACGGTGACCAAGTTAAGGAGTATTGAAGATGGTAACAGGTATGTAAATCTGTTGTTTTTAAAAGTTATTCTGTTGGATATTTTGAAAGATGCTAAATTTTTCTATCCAATCCCACCATAAATTATGCATGAACCGTCTTTCTGCAGCTGTCTTTGAAATATCTGAAGTATGAGATGTTTTTGTTTGTCTTGTATCATTTTAGCCTTCAGCAATGAAAGAAGTTGAAAATTAAGAGGAAAATACAGCTTTTCCTAGTTTTCATAAATTGGTCTTTTATTGAGAAACCTAGGTGAGAGGCAAGGCCCAAGATTGAAAAGAGTAAAAGAAACCACCAGGTAAACTGAGGAATAATTAAATAGTTAATTTTAAAAAGCCTGTAGATTGTAGTAGAAAGAGAACAGTACCATAGTTTTGAGGTCTTGGTTAAGAATGAGCGCGACAAGGAAATCGTACATGGAGTCTTGATTTCGATATTATGAGAATGCAGCAAGGAGAAAGGGTGCGTATGGTGGCGCTTAGGAAGAATGAGAGGGGAAATTTAAATATCTTAATGGCACTCCCAACCATAACACATTCCATGGTAGGAAAACTGAAGTTGTATTTGCTGGTTACCTAGTGGTTGTTGGCTGCCCTTAAAGCTATGACTAATTTTTGCCCCAAAAAATGATCATGGCAATACAGCATGTTTCTGTATGACAGTATTGGTCTGTGACTCAGCACCAATCCATGCGGGGCATTTATACACTCAGCAGCAGGGAATTTGCAACATTTGAAGTTTTAAAAAGAATTATTATAGAAAAAGAATTATATATTCCAGGTGAGTCAACACCTTTTTAAAAATGATATTAATCCAGTGGAGCAGTCACTTTAGTAATACTTCTGCATTAATATTTAAAGAAAATCAGCATTATTGAGTAAATCCAATACACTTCATCAATGATTTGTAACTTTTTAAAAACAGATTTACATACCCGTTACCATCTTCAATACCTGTTATGTTTTGTCTGAAACAGCTATAAAGGGAGATGCATCAATTCTGTCCATCTGCCACAAATCTGATGGGTCCATTGATCCCCAAACTGCCAAGTCAGCCTGGAACCTGGTCTTGCTCTTTATCCAGTCATAGAATCATTGAATGATACAGCACAGAAGGAGGCTATTGTGCCTATGCCGGGTCTTTGGTAGAGCTTATCCAATTAGTCCCACTCCCCTGCTCATTCCCCATAGCCCTGCAAATTTTTTCCCTTCAAGTATTTATCCAACTCCCTTTTGAAAGTTACTATTGAATCTGCTTCCACCACCCTTTCGGGCAGTGCATTCCAGATCACAACAATTTGCTGCGTAAAAATATTTTTCCTCATGTCGCCTCTGGTTCTTTTGCCAATCACATTAAATCTGTGTCTTCTGCTTACCGACCCTTCTGCCACTGGAAACAGTTTCTCCTTATTTACTCTATCAAAACCGTTCATGATTTTGAACACCTCTATCAAATCTCCTCTTAACTTTCTCTGCTCTAAGGAGAATGACCCCAACTTCTCCAGTCTCTCCACATAACTAAAGTCCCTCATCCCTTGTGTCATTCGAGTAAATCTCTTCTGCACCCTCTTTAAAGCCTTGACATCCTTCCTAAAGTGTGGTGCCCAGAATTGAATACAATACTCAAGCTGAGGCCTAACCAGTTTTAGAAAGTCCTAGTTATTGTACTACTAACATCACTGAGAGACATCCCAAATATACACGGCCATTTGGCTGATGTCACAGCTGTAGTTTTACAGTTTGGGCAGTGGCAGCCATGCTGAATGAGATCCTGCAACTGGCCCCTTTTTGTCCCGGTCTCCTTTGCACTGAGCCAGGCACTCTGGGTGCATTATGGGGCTTTTCCCATATTTAAGTAATACTGAGCCTTAATAAGCCTTGTGCATAGTCTGTCTACAGGTTCTATGCACTGAGCTTCTGGCCCACATTGACATATGCAATGTGCATTAGACATGGAATAGGCAGCGAAGTCCCTCCATTGTCTCTGCCTGACCTAACCCTGTGTGTGCAAAATGTTCTTCTAACTTCTCCCCTCTTCTAGTGATAACCCTGAGTTTATGTCATACATTTGTCAACAAGTAGAAACATTTTTTTTATTACTTGCCCTCCTTCAGTAACTTTTTGAAAATTCAAGCAAATTTTATGCACGTTAGCTGCAGGTTGAAGGAGGCAAAAATGTAAGTCACTGAAATAGCTCTTTCACAAAATTACACCTTACAGAAGAACAAATACCAACATGAAAAATATTAGGTACTCAGTCTGATCATGTGTTTTATGATTACAGATGTGTGTGTCAGTATTATACATCACTTAACAACAATCCTGTCATTGTACAATTACCTGATGACTTGGATCTTCAATGTCCTGGCCCCAGCTGGCGGCAGCTTAGCTCAGTTGGTTCTGAACAAACACCGTCTTAATGTGGCCAAGTTTATTCCAGAGTGAACTATAAGTCACTTATACTTGTGCTCTCCACCGTGTTCAAGGAGATTGAAATATATGTTAAGTGCTATCCCTTATTTCCATTATTTGTTTTATTTCCGAGATTATGTTCATCGAACATCTGTTACTTTAATCGGTCACATTCCCTGTCCTATACCCTATTCCAGAATACCAGTTCACCATGATTAATTAGGTTAAACTCAGTTCCTGTGCTTCAAGTAGAAATTTATGTTCTATTTGGAAGTGTTGACGATGTACACACTGTCATGACTCCTATGGTAAGAAAAAGTTGATGGTAACGGTCCTTCTCGGAAGCTCTGATAGATCTACAATTGATTGTCTTTATTGTCTATGAATTACATCTACAGAGCATTAGCAGGTGTCGCAAAACAAGACCAAAGCTTGTCCTGGTTGTAAATTGATATTTTAACAAAAGGAACTGAACATTCTGATACGGCTTTTACAGGAAGATTCCTGTCTACACATTTTTTTGACAGTCACTTGACACTATTTTAAAAAAAATGAAAGTCAGTCTTGTCAAATATGAATACCGTCGCACCACTTCCAGTTTGCACCAGCTGCAGTATAACGCCAGTACTGTGTTAAACTGCATTTCAAAACTGCCGAAGTTTTCTGTTTTAAAACTTTGAATGGAGTATTTTTAATGTGCTGGGAAAACATGGGCTCTGACTAATTCTCTTCTAATATTAAACACTAATTAATGGGGGTAAGAAGCTTTGAATCCACATGCACAAAACAACGTTGGTGCTGGTCCGATTCAGGCCAGTGTGTGCGCGAAAACAAGGATTTGCCAAGCGGCCATTATAGCTAACAGTTGCTGGTCTTAGGTTGTATTTACATTGCAGGTAGCCCATGTTGCAGCTCATCCAATTTTGCCAATTGTTATGACACGACTTTGGCTTTGCACCTACTTCGGTATAACTGCAATCAATTATCTAACCGGAGAGCGCTGTTGAGCCAGAAGTATAATTTAGTACTGTTGTTCCGTACCACTCTGGAGGATGTACTGGTCCCAAATCTATACCTGAAGTACAACAGGGCCATAAAAGTGAGTGGCATTTTAAAAATACTTTTTTAAAAACTAACTATAATGAAAAGTGACCTTTCACTCATAGCAATAAACATGCAGCACGTCTTTAAAAGGCTCTGTTTGCTGCAAGATCGATGTAAAATGTTTGTTCAGATCCCCTTGAATTAAAATGATACCTAGTTGCACTGCAACCAAGTTACATGAAAATAAAATAAGTAAGCATTTTGTTAAATTGTTGCATTATTACGATTTTTAAATAAACATGTCCAGGCTTTCAAATTACAACTGCTAATAAACGCCATACGAGGCTGAGTTGCCATAACTCCGGTTAATTATTGTAAATGGTAGCATTCTGGTGAACCTGCACTGTACCCTCTCTATTGCCTCAATATGCTTGTAGTGTGGAGCCCAAAATTACACACAATACTCCAACTGTGGTCTTACTAAGATTTTAGACTCGCCAGACTATCTCGGCTTTTATATTCTCGTGCTGTAAAACCCATTATTCCATTAGTTTTATTAAGGCCCTATCCACCTGAACCCGCAAATTCCTCTGCTCTTTCACATCACCCAGTTTCCCCCCATTCAAAGTATAATTAGTACTTTTAACCAAAATGCATCACCTCACACTGATATTGAATTCTATCTGCCACTTCTTTGCCCATCCCATTATCTTATCACTACCCCCTTGCAGTTTCTTATGGTCCTCAGAGTTGTTTACTATATCTCCTATTTTAGTATCATTTGCAAATTTGGACATCACTCCCTCTAGCCCTATATCCAAATCATTCATCGACACAGCGAGCAGAAGTAGCCCCACAACAGAACTTTAAGGAACACTGCACCTGCTTCCACTGAGAAATTGCCTTTAACCTCTATTCTGTTTCCTTCCTTCTGATCAATTTTTCATCTTGTAAAAATGATATTTATTTATCTATTTAAAAATCTTGCATCAATTGTGCATTTGTCATATTATGCCCTCCAAAGTTACCACACCTAAACTTGTACTCTTTAGGAGGTCACACATCCATAGGGCAAACTGGTTGTAATGAGGATTTATCTGTATATCAAAAATCCAATTGAGTAAATGTGAATGAGTGAAAAGCAGTATGCCATGGTTGCTAAATAGCAGGACTAATAGAAGAAAGCAAAAATCAAAGCGCTTCAAAAATGTGAAGTTGAATTTTTGAAGTTTGAATTTTTTGCTAGCTGGTAAAAGTAAACATAAGAAACCCACAAATAAAAACAGTTCTGAATAAAATATTTATCCTTGCTCATAGAGTTGTCCATATGTCATTGCAAGCCCCTGATATAGTCCAGCTGCTGGAGTCTGAGACATAATTTGAAGAGTAGGGGTTCACCTGAAGTCCTGACCAACATTTCTCTCTGAACCAACACCACGAAATAAGATTAACTGGTCATCTATCTTATTGCTTTCTATGGGACCTTGTGCATAAGATAGCTGCCATATTTTCCCACATACGAACATATGAAAAATGCCAGAAAGGAAAAGACCAGCTGGTTCATCAAGCCCGTCCCATACAGTCGTGATGCATTATGCTTCACAATTAAGTCATTCCCTACCTAACCCAGGTCCATATAATCTCTTGGGAGAGGCAAAAATAAACAGATAAAAACCCAAGGTCAATTAGGGGGGAGAAAATTGGAATATTTCTCTACGACCAGCTCTTCGCCCCCCAAGCCCCCATCCAAGGCGTGTAAGGGGTTTTTTACTGTTTCTCGGGCTTATTATAGGTCAGCCAGTTATGTTTTTCCTGAGCTGCCCTGCCCGCTGTGCGGTTGCGAATCGCTTTCCCCTTCCTGATTCTGAGCTGAGGACTTATCGGGCGGTAACAAGGACAGACGAACAGACCAGTGGATTGGTACAAGGAAAACCAATGTTTATTAATAGGAAAACTAAAACTACAAGGTAAACAGTATTATACAGAAGATAAAAGAAATCGCTATGGATGCAATACAGTCTTACACTTAACGGGGTGGAAGAAACGGACACATTGAGGGAAAATTCTAAAATCACAATTTTAGCAATACCCCTTTAACTCCCACCCTTACACCTAGCTAGGTTGTCCTGTGGCGGCCAGAAAATTAATGCTCACCGGTGAAACAGATGTAAAGGCCTGGCCCCTGTGCCCTGCTGCTGCCGTCGACATGTGGTTGCGAAGTTTACTGGATGGCCTTCCTTCTTAGTTGCTAGCAGGCAGACAGGACACCGGGCCAAGAGGTGAAGAGAGGAGAGAGAGATTCTGGGAAGCCCCAGTTATATCCTCCCGGTTTTTTTCGTGCCTCATCAGCTTGCTCCATTGTTCGATTTGAGCACGAAAATGTAAGACAAAGGACCCCAATCTCTGGCCCATTTACATAATGGCCGGTATCTGTACTGATGAGTTCCATAACTGCTTTCCATTGTTCCTGAATTTTCCTTGATGGTTCACCTTAGGTGGGATTACTTCTGAAGGCTTGCCTCAGGGCGTGAATGCAACTGCTTGTCTCCTTGCATTGTTCAAAAAAATCCCTGTCTGCCCTTGTGGAAAGGTGTCCAGTTTCCAATGCTGCAGGCCTTTGGCCATGTGTCTGACTGCAGCCATTTTGAGAGGCCCTGGCTTGTTGAGAACACAGTCACACCAGGGTTATTTTTTAATAACTCCAATAAATCTTCGGGGGGGGGGGGAACATGTGAAATTTTGCGAATCCCTTCAGGCGATCGAAACTAGTCCAGGAGATATAATAGTCACTGCAATTCAAAACAATTCATTGGATATTTCTAGGAGATGTGGTAAAGTGCTAAATAAATGCTTTTGGGATCACATGATTACCACAAATTAACGAATTTGGACAAAACAGATGGAGAGACAAAAAGATACAATTTTTTAATTTATATAGATATATGGATACATACTGCACTGATGTCAAACAAGGTTGAATTAGGAGTACAGATTAAGAACTGAATAGTTTCAACTCCTACTTAGTTATTTTTTCATGCCTTAGAAAATAAGTTGTGTAAAATTTCTGGCAAAAATCAAACCTACATAACATCACCTTTCATATTCTCTCTAGCTCCTGCAGTAAACCATGTGACTAATAAGAGATTATAAGTGCCAAAAATCTATAACGTATCTCATAAAACCTGTTCATTGAGGTCACTGTCAGGAAGGCAACTCGAGAGCTGACCCTTTTAGACAAATGGTCACTGTGTCCAGATTCATGCCAGTAACATTTAAACTTAAAAGATTACATTTATTTTGGATGAGAATGATGTGAGCTGAATGAGATCTCAGTGTTTGCACAGCACCATGCCCCAATTCATTTCATGTACCAGGTGATATTAAATTACCAGCCTCCTGCTTGAATATTTACTCGCCACAAAAAAGAAAAAGAACATAAAGTTTCTGTTCGGTATTTCTATTGGTCCTAATTCTGCTGTGTAGTTTGGCTTAACTCTGGCTGGAGAGGAAATAATGCCACGCTGTTAACATTGGGATTTTATTACAAACTAGCTGGAACTTTGCAGCTGCAGTGTAAACCAGGCTGAAGTTCAGAGATGTTTTCACAATCTGGTTGGTATGCCCACTGAGTGGAAACAGCCAGTTTGTACATTTTACTGTTGTGTGGTTTGTTCATTTTTTCATTTTTTACTTGTATTCTGGTGAGGAGTTGCCCGAGGTTCTTCAAAATCATGCTCCCTTCCTGAGAGTTTGACCAGGCTTGTTTCCGTATCTTTGCTAATGCTGTTCCAAGAACCGGCCACTACATGGTATGAATACTGTAAGGTGATTTACTGCCTTCTGTTGTTCCTTAGTTGTATTCCACGGGGTAAATTTTCCTGGATATAGTTCCCATTTCTAGGATGTGCCAAGTCAAAAAATTGGATGCTCTTCCATTGCACCTGCTTAGCATCCCAGTAACACAGCCGATATTTTTCCCATTCAAAATTTCAGTGCTGGACACCATTGCACCTTAGGGAAGTGTTTGTATTGAAATTCCATGTAAATGGGTTCCTGATGATGTGATCCTGACCTGTGACCTTATTCTTGTATGGCGCTGATCACAGATTGCTACTTGCTACATGCCCCCAGTTAATTTGAGTGCTGTGAGATAGGGAGGTCAGCATGTTAGTCATTGACATGGAGGAACACATCATAGCTTTGTTCTTGGTGAATTTTGACCAGCATTGCAACAGCAGCTTGTATTAAGGATTTTGGCTGATGACATCAATGTTATGAGAACCTCATTGCCTCCAAATTCCACTCTAAATCATACACCATCCTGATTTGGACATACATTGCCATTCTTTCATCTTCACTGAGTCATAATTCTAGAACTCCCTTCCTAACACCACTGTGGGAGCACCATCACCACAAGGACTGCGGTGCTTCAAGGAGAAGGCCCACCACCACCTTTTCCGGGCAATAAATCTTTCCTTGCCTGCATTGCCCAAATCCCAAAAACAAACAAACAAAAAAAAGCATTGTTTTTTTTTTATCTTTCCTGTCTGTGATTTCAGCAAGCTCATGATATGCCTTTTACATGGCCCTTTACCGCTGCGAGCTGGAGGAGGTGTGGAATAAACAGGAAGCCATGCTGGATGCTCAGGAAGCCCAGCAACATCAGTACGTTACTGCCCAGCCAAATGGATATACTGCCCACTGTGGACATTACTGAATGTTTTGGAGGAGCATTGCCTCGGGTGTCTGAGGTTTACAGGGAGGTAGCGAGAGAGATCTGTGACCTGCTGAAAAATGGTCTGCAGAATCATTGCAGGGCTGGCGCTGCTCTCTCTATTGCTGTGAAAGTTCCAACTGCACTGATTTGTTTTGCTTCTGGAAGTTTTTGAGAGGTAGGGGAACGATAGGGATCATAACGAACATCTGCCAGTTAGTGGTCACAGATATACTGTTCCCTAAGGCGCATAGATACATTAGCTTTCCAATAGAGTGTGAAGAGCACTTCTGCTGTGGGGTTCCACAGAATGGCAGGATTCCCTAAAGTGCAGGGCAAAGACGGTATGCATGTTCTGCTTTATGCCCATTATGGCAGGAATATCCCTGACTTGAATAGGAAAGGGTTTTATTCCATAAATCTGCAATCAAATAGTGAATACAGAAATAAAATAATGCAGGTAAATACTAGGTTTTCTAGCAGACCTCACAAAACCTTTGTGCTAAGACAATGCCTCTCCTGTTGTCTAGCTCAATGTTTGGTTAGGTATGAGTGGAACCTATCATAGCTAGAACATCTCCAGCAATGGCTTCTTTTCCCACCCCTCCACCATTACCTCTGGAGTCCTCCAAGGATCTAACCTTTCCCCCTTCCTCTTCCTCATCTACTTTCAGCTCCTTGGCAACATCGTCCAAAGACGAGATTAGGTGCTACATCTACACTGTCGACACCCATCTCTACCTCTCCACCACCTCTTTTGGCCCATCCACTGCCTCTGTGCTGTCAGAATCCTTGTCCAACATTCAGTCCTGGATAAGCTGCAATTATATTGGGAAGACTGAAGCCATCATCTACAGCCCCTGCCATATACTCCATACCCTTGCCATTGATTCCATCCCCCTCCCTGACCACTGTCTCGGGTTGAACCAAATTGTTTGCAGCCTCTGTTTCCTATTTGACCCTGAGCTGTACTTCCAAACCCATAACCTCCATAACATTGCCCACCTCCTCTACGCCTGAATCAGCCCATCTGCTGCTGAAACCTTATTCATGCCTTTCTCACCTCCAGACTCGACTATTCCAATGCTCTCATGGCTGGCCTACCATCTTCCATGCTACATAAACTTCAGCTCATCTAAAACGCTACTACTCATATCCTATCCCGCACTACGACCTGCTCATCCATCATCCCTGCCCTCACTGACCGTTGGGTCCCAGTACCAAACACCTCCAATTTAAGATTCATGTTTAAATCGCTTCATTGCCTCACCTCTATCTCTGTAACCTCATCCAGCTATACGACCCTCCGAGAACTCTACATTCCTTTGTTTCTGGCCTCTTGTGCATTCCCCACTTTTTGTCCCACCATTGGCGGCCATGGCTTCAACTACCTTGGCCACTCACTTTGGAATCTTCTCCCTAAAACTCTCCACACCCCTCTCCTTTAATTACATTGAATGTACAGCACAGAAACAGGCCATTTGGCCCAACAGGTCCATGCTGGTGTTTATGCTCCATGAGCCTCCTCCCTCCCTACTTCATATAACGCTATCAGCATATCCTTCTATTTTTTTCTCCCTCGTGTTTATCTAGCTTCCCCTTAAATGCATCTATGCTAGTTACCTCATCTACTCCTTGTAGTAGCGAGTTCCACATTCTAACCACTCTCCTGGGTAAAAACGTTTCTCCTGAATTTCCTATTGGATTTATTAGTGACTATCTTATATTTATGGCCTCTAGTTCTTGTCTCCCCCGCAAGTGGGAACATCTTCTCTATGTCTACCCTATCAAATCCTTTCATAATGTTAAAGACTTCTATTAGTTTTCTCTTTTCTAGAGAAAAGAGCTCCAGTCTGTTCAATCTTTCCTGATAGGTATAACCTCTCAGTTCTGGTATCATCCTTGTAAATCTTTTTTGTACCCTCTCCAATGCCTCTATATCTTTTTTTATAATATGGAGACCAGAACTGTTCACAGTACTCCATATGGTCTAACCAAGGTTCTAAACAAGTATAACATAACTTCTCTGCTTTTTAATTCTATCCCTCGAGAAATGAACCCCAATGCTTGGTTTTGGCCTTATTAACCTGTGTCGCTACTTTTGGTGATTTGTGTATCTGTACCCCAGATCCCTCTGCTCCTCTACCCCGTTTAGACTCTTATTTTTCAAGGAGTATGTGGCCTCCTTATTCTTCCTACCAAAATGTACCACCTCACACTTACCGATATTGAAACCCTCCTTAAAACCCACCTCTTTGACCAAGCTTTTTGTCACCCCTGCATAAATCTCCTTCTTTGGCTCGGTGTCCGTTTTTGCCGAATTAAACCTCTGTCAAATGCCTTGGGGCGGTTTTCTATGTTAAAGGCGCTATACAAATGCAAGTTGTTATTGACCTGTAAACTACTGAAGTGGAAGACAGGAGATGGTAAATAGCATATGATTAGCACGAAACAACAGGAGGCATTAGGGTCTACACGAACGCTAACTTTTCTGTTTTCTCCACAGGTGCTAATGCAGATTGTTTCCATCTTTTTCTATTACTATTATAGATTTTAACATGTTATGAATACTCCAGAAAACACCCACCAATTAGCCTGCAAAAGTTCATCACTTTCATGAAATACCTTTTACAGTTCCTCTATCCAAAGTAAGGCACCATAGCCCTTTTACTACCTGCTGGGCTTTAAGGCTTTACACTGCCCAAATATTTCCTGATCAGCAAGACCTTGCAGCTAATCAAATACCCCAGTGTGTATTTGAACAATGCCTCCGCCCCACCTCCCTCAATGCTGACGAGGGGGAAACAAAATTTGGCCGAACTTGACCACTTCCGGTTTAGTGTACGGGCACAGGGACCCACGTAAATTAGCCCCGACATCTTTCCAAATGGTCCAGCTGAGACCATGGACTTCCTAAGTGAGAAATTGTGGTAGACAATGTATCTTCTGGCATTCCGTGTTGCAATGTAGTAACCTGCCCAATTCAGTTATTTTAACTGTGGTGTGTGATTTTCAAATTAAAAGAGCAGTTGTCAATTCAGATTTGGTCTGACTGAACAGATTCTACGAATGATTAAATAGATGCTATTTCCCAGCTGAGAATGGAGTTAATAGGGGTCAAACAATTGGTCTCTGTGCTCCATGGCTATAGATGGAGAACAGTTGGGTAATGTAGGGCAAGGAACTAATTACTAACCAGCGGCCCTAGAAAGTGCATGTGTGTAACAAGATTTTCCATTTTGAAATTCGTAATGTGAAAGTTATAACAAAATGAAATAATTTGATGGGCTCCAGGTTCCTCCCAAATCTCTAATTTTCTCATTCCTACACCCTGACTGTCAATATAACATTTGCCTTTGTCATACCCTTGAGGAGATATTGCAGTTATGGAATCCAGCCAGTCAAAGCTAACTTCAGAATTGGTATCTTCTTTAGCATAACATTTTGGATTACAGCCAGTACCCAGCCAGTTCATGCTAAACAGCTAACTTCTATTAAGTTCAGTCCATGTCCTATGCTCCTCCAATTCAAGCAGACCTGGTGAGCATCCATTAAAGTAACATCATGCTTGATTATTTTTCAGCATGTCATCTTCTGCCTTCCAGGTGTATTTGACTCAAGTGGAACTCAAGTGATTAGCACCCTTATAGGTGTTTAATCTCTTCTGTATTGGCAGAATGTAGCTTAACCAGCATGTGTCAAAGACTGGTTACTTTCAAACCTTCAGGACTTGCTGCATGCTGTTGCCCATGGTTTCTGAGGTTTCGATATTGTGAGTGGAAGGCAAGTCAAAAATTGATACCCAAATGTAAAGCTTTAAGTGCCCTGTCTTAGTGCCATGGATATGAGATGATCTGACAATAACATTGTAGTACATTGTTTTGTTTTTAATCCCCACAGTTTTAGCTTTTCCGATTGCTTGACGGCCAAAATTGATTTTCCGAACAATTCGATTTCTTCTCCAAAAGGCTCTGTGAGTTTATCCAGTGAACGGCTGAGCAATAGAAAATAGTAGCCCCATATCCGATTGTTAAATTAGCAATTCTTGGGTGGAGGGCCGAGGTGGTTCGGCTATCCGGTAACTGCTACTGAAAATTTCATGTGTGGGTAGCAGGTGATGGCAGGATTGGACTCAGCTGTGATGCTGTTCACATTTGAATAGCTTTTGGCAACTCACTGACAAAGCTCAGAAATGAATAATGCTTTCCTGCGTGTAGAACCAGAGGGTATATTATGTCCATGGAATTAAGAGACAATCTCTTCACAATCGGAGGACACATAATTGCAGGGAAAAAAAAACTTTGTTTCTGTATCTACTTTGACATTGGCTGAGATAGCACTGTCGGTGTGAAACAAAACTCCATATCTTCCAATGGTTTTAACATTGAGGTGACCTTGTTGATTAAATCCACTATTTACCATGTTTCAGTGCTCTCATGCCTAAGGTTCCGATTTTCCTGTCAAATGCAGGAATTCCTATGTCAGTTTGGCTCAACAACAGCAACTTGCATTTATATAGTGTCTTTAACGTAGTAAAACATCCCAAAGTGCTTCACTGGAGCGTTATTGAACAAAACTTGACTCCAAGCCACATAAAGAAATATTAGGACAGGTGGCCAAAAGCTTGGTCAAAAAGGTAGTTTTTAAGGAGCATCTTAATGGAGGAGAGAGAGGTAGAGAGACGGAAAGGTTTAGCGAGGGAAATCCAGAGCTTAGGGCCTAGGAAGCTGAAGGCCCGGCCACTAATGGTGGAGCAATTAAAATCGGGGATGCATAAGAGGCAAGAATTGGAGGAGCACAGAGATCTCGGAGGGTTGTAGGGCTAGAGGAAGTTATAGAGATAGGGAGGAGTGAGGCCATGGAGGGATTTGAAAACAAGGATGAGAATTTTAAAATTGAGGCGTTGTCAGTCCGGGAGCCAATGTAGGTCAGCGAGCACAGGGGTGATGGGTGAAAGGGACTTGGTGCGAGTTGGGATACGGGCAGCAGAGTTTTGGATGTGCTCAAGTTTATGGAGGGTGGAAGATGGGGGGCCGGCCAGGAGTGCATTGGAATAATGAAGTCTAGAAGTCTCCCAGTCTAATATGTGCTATGCGATTTTAGAACCCTTCACTCACTCACCTGATGAAGGGGGTAAGCTCCGAAAGCTTGTGATTTTCAAATAAAACTGTTGGACTATAACCTGGTGTTGTAAGATTCCTTACAGAGGTAACAAAGGCATGGATGAGGGTTTCAGCAGCAGATGAGCTAAGGCAGGGGTGGAGACGAGCAATGTTATGGAGGTGGAAATAGGCGGTCTTGGTGATGGAATGCATATGTCGTTGGAATATCATCTCAGCTTCAAATCGAACACTACAGTTGCGAATGGTCTGTTTCAGCCTCAGACAGTGGCTAGGGAGAGGGATGGAGTCAGTGGCTAGAGAACGGAGTTTGTGACGGGGACCGAAGACAATGGCTTCGGTCTTCCCATTATTTAGTTAGAGAAAATCTTTGCTCATCCAGTACTGGATGTCGGACAAGCAGTGTGACAAATCAGAGATAGTGGAGGGGTCGAGAGAGGTGGTGGTGAGGTAGAGCAAGGTGTCGTGAGCGTACATGTGGAACATGACGACGTTGTGTTTTCGGATGATGTCACCTAGGGGCAGCATGTAGATGAGAAATAGGAGGGGGCCAAGGATCGATCTTTGGGAGTGGGAAGAGAAGCCATTGCAGGTGATTCTCTGGCTATGACTGGATAGATAAGAATGGAACCAGGCAAGCAAAATCCCACCCAGCTGGACGATGGAGAAGAGGCATTGAAGGAGGATGGTGTGGTCAACCATGTCAAAGACTGCAGACAGGTCGAGAAGGATGAGGAGGGATAGTTTACCATTGTCGCAGTCAAATAGGATGTCATTTGTGACTGTGGCAGGGTGGAAGCCTGATTGGAGGACTTATGAGGCGCCAACACGTTCAAGGACTTTGGCGAGGAAACGGAGGTTGGAGATGCGGCGGTAGTTTGCAAGGACAGAGAGGTCAAGGGTGGGATTTTGTGGAGGGGGTGATGACGGCAGATTTGAAGAGGAGGGGGACAGTACCTCAGGAGATGGAACCATTAACAATATCAGCTAACATGGGGGCCAGGAAGGGAAGTTGGGTGGTCAGAAGTTTGGTGGAAATAGGGTCGAGGGATCAGGAGATGGTCTCATGGTCAAGATGAGCTCAGAGAGGGCATGAGGGGCAATAGGAGAGAAACTAGAGAAAGATGCGAGTTCAGAGCTAGGGCAGTGGAGAACTTTAGTTGAAGTTTGGCTTGGTGGGCTAGAGGGAGGGAGGGAGGGAGGCGGCAGAGGCAGCTGAAAGTGACAAAGAAGCCCATGAGCTCCTCTCACATTGTTGGAGGTGAGGGTGGAGGAGGCAGGGGAGAGGGGCTTAAGAAGATGGTTTGTAGTGAAGAGAAGTCGGGGGTCATCTTTGCATTCCAGGATGGCAGAAGATAGAAGGACCCAATAGTGCTTTATGCGGTCCAGCCATATCTGGCGGTGAATGACTAAACCAGTTCTCTGCCATAAACGTTCAAGTCTGCATCCCGTGGACTTAAGGGAGCAGAGATGAGGGCCATACCAGGGGAATAACCAGGGTGAGAGAGTAATGGTTTTAATCGGGACAAGGGCATCAAAGGTGGAGGTGAGGGTGTGATTAAGTAGATTGGTAGCTGCAGAAATGTCATGGTGAATGGAGGGTCAAAGGCTAGACAGTTGAGAATTTGAAAGTGCCATTGTAAGTGACTTAAGAGTGTTTTTTCCAGGGGTGGACACAGAAGGAAGTGGGGTTGGGAGGGGGGCGTAGGTGGAGAGAGAAACACTGTAGTGAATAGGGGAGTTTATATGGAGGGAGAGATTAAGGGAGGATAGGAGGGCAGTGAACTAAGAGGAGAGAGAGCATGATGAGTTGAGATGGAGGTTGAAATTACCGAGGATGAGAAGTCGCTCATGCAGAGGCTGAGGGAGGAAAGCAGTGAAGATATCTGGGTGAAAATTATCGTGGTACTTGGGTGGGTGGTAGAGCATAAGGATTTTGAAGGAGAGGTGAGAAGGGTGGAACAAGGTGAGATGCTTCAAAGGAGGAGAAGGTGCCAGACGTGTAGGGGGGCAGACCAAGGTGTGATTTGATGATAAGGGCCACACCGCCACCATGGTTGTCTGGGAGGAGCAAGTGGTGGAAGATATGGCCAGGCTGAGAGGTTTCATTAGGCGGGAAGGTGTCATCACCCATCAGCCAGGTTTCCGTCAAGGCCATGATGTTGATGCAATCATCCACAATAAGCTTATGGATGGCAAGGGCATCTGGAGGGAGATGCGGAGAGGGACGGTGATAGCTGATCCACTGGCAGATTCCACAGAGTCAGCGCTGGGAAGGGTGAGTGGGACGGGAAGGAGTTTGTCAAGATTAGCCCCCAGCCGGCGTGTTGGGTGGGAAAGTCAGCGAGAGAGTAAGATGGGGCAGTTGGGGTTGCTGTTTGTAAGGAGGTAGCGACGAGTGCCTCGATGGGCCCTTCGGAAGATGCCAAGAGAGGCATGGAGAGAAGCTGCAGGCTTATCTAAGAGGGGGGTCAAGCCTGGGATGGCAGCAGGAGAGTAGGAAGGTCAAGGTAGGGATTTGGGGGGAGGGGCATAGTACACGAGGGGAGAAGTGAAAAGAGGCATAACTCTCACCTCTGAGTCAGAAAGTGGTGGGTTCAAGATTCACTCCAGAGACTTGAGCACATAATCTAGGCTGACATTTCAGTGCAGTGCCGAGGGAGTGCCCCACTGTCGGAGGTGCCATCTTTCGGATGAGATGTTAAGCTGAGGCCCCATCTGCCCTCTCAGGTAGATAGAAAAGCTGAGTGCTAGGGAGGAGAATAATCATTCAGGGTTGCCATTACTACTTGCCAGGACCAGTGTTTCACTGTTTCTGTATAAATCAAATTCTGCTTTCATTACATGGGATTACAGGATTTTCACAAGGATCATATTCTGCAATTCTGCCCACCTTACATGAAAACTACAAAGTAGTGGCCGTTGATTACTATCTGGTAACCCATGCTGGAGAGGGTGTGAATGTCACATTTGGCTGCAATGCCTCCCATAGTAAAATAAGACATGTTTAAAGCTCACAGATGATGAATGGCCCCTTAAGGTACTGTACTGAGAAGGGAGGGAGGAGGGGCTGGTGCTGCCTGTGAAACCAAATTCCAGCAATAGCCATTATTTAGAATAGATGAAAACTGAGGGAGAGGAATAACAAATGTTCACTTGCCTCCCTGCTTAATGAATAGATGCATTCATCCACTGTACATGTAATTTCTTACTAGATTGCTAGAAATTTAACTGGGATTGTTTCATGTAATAAACCTTCCAGGTCTGTAGGGATGATGTGAAGGTTATTTAATTCCCTAACAAAAGGATTGTATAAATAAATATGTTTTATAAATTATCTTTTAGAACTCAAAGATGTTTACCTTAGCAGAATGAAAATACACAAACTGGGGCATTCATTGTTTAGTTATCCCAACACAATGGCCTATTCAGCACAATTGCAAATACGAGAATCTTAACATTCCTGTGCAGTGGAACTGGAATTAACCTTTGGTGCTACATTCAATTGGAGAGCACAGAGATTATTTTTAGACTTTTTTCTGCTGTTGGTTATTAAGTAGAATTGGAGAAATGTACAAAACCGCAAGATAATCGACTATAGTCATTCTATAAAGGATTGAGGAACCCACATATCGATCCCAGAAATACTTCATTGGCTGTCAAGCGTTTGGGGGCGTCCTGAGGTGGTGAAAGGCGTTTTATAAATACAAGTCTGCCTTTTTATATATAGGCGCCTGTACCAGCGCGGTACAGGGAAGGACAAACAGGAGAGGGCACTAACCAAAGTCACCTTTTCCCCCCTCTCTTAACAGCGTGAAGCGTCAGGGACTTTTTTTTCTTTATTGGAGAGCAGCTGAAGAGGAGTCACTGAAAGGATCCGGGAGGGAGGATTGTGTTACAACCGCTTTGCCTGTGATCACCTGTCGAGACAGAGAAGCAGCTGAACCTGTCCAGCTGGGTCCGTGTCATTGCAACATCGACATGGCGAAGAGTGGAAGCAGCTTTTAGCCCCGTCAGAAAGTGATCGCACCCCTGGCGATCTGCATTTCGACAGCAGGGAAAGGGAGCGAAACATTGAACACAGGAGACAGGGTACCTGGAGGGTCCGACTGGTGTGAAAAGAAAAGTCCCGGGCGGCAGTACTTGACTGTGTCTGGGAAAGGGACAGGTAAAGACAGTGAGCTTTATGGGGTTTGTTGTGAATGCTGTTTCACTAATCGAACAGAACTGGCGTTAAACTGCACCGAGAAATGTTTAGGGAGATTTAACAAAAAATATGAACCCAGTGTTATTAGGATCAGTTCGTAAGAAAGGTTCCCCAGGAGTGGGGAGGTGCGATTCCTCGGTGTTTTTACGCGTTGTGTGAGAAGGTGGAGATTTTTTACTGTTCGAACTGCTGCAATCTGACAAGAGTCGTGAAATTACTCTTAAAATAAAGAACGCTGACAGGTCCATTTACAAGGTGGTAATCCACTGAGGGGCTCAGGTGATATTGAACGATGAAAGTTAACCTGTGATAGGTTGAGAGGTGTGATCAGAACTCAACCACAAGTTTTTTTCGCCCATCCATTACTTGTATTACATCGGTACAAAGTCATGTTCACTCCATAGGACGGGTGCAACATAGAAATTCTTCAGCACTACCATGGTGGATCTGACAGCCACTGAGCTGCATGCAGTTGCTGTGTGATATCATCCACACTTAAAGGACTGATGGTGCTTGAATCAGGAGATCTATTAACTGCTGATAAAAGTGACTCACTTGTCATATTTGTGCTTCAGCCTATTGTAAGCATCAGTATTGACTTCTTTCAATGGTCGGCCATGATGTGTTGACTAATATTGGTGGTGTTTATGTGATTTGCATGCACTGCTCTTGGTAATGTGCCATGAGTAAAGTGAATAGAATACATGGTTGCCAGCTGTAGTATATGATTTTTAAAACATGAGTAAACATATTAAGTGGCAGAGTCACGATTATTATGAAACCATTCATACTGTTATAAAACTCATATAGGACAAGTGTAAGCTATGAAGTTAGCAAACCGGACAGCAGATCAGCAGTGGGGTATCTTCAAATATGTGATAAAGTATAAAGTAGATATGTTCCCATAAGACGAAAAAAAAGAGCACGTATCAAAGGATAGAGATTAAAACTAAACTCAAACGTAAAAGCAAGGCATATAATAAAACCAGGTTAACAATATTAAAGAAAATAATGAGGCACACAGAATGTAGTGGGGAGGTGAAAAAGAACACTAGAAGAGCTAAAAGGGAATGTGAAAAAGGGCCAGAAGATAATATAAAAGGAAATAATGATGGTTTTTATTATTGTATTAAAAGTAAAATAATAGTTTAGCAGAGGGTAGGTCCACAGCAATGTGAGAGGAAACTTAGATATGTCAGTGTGCACAAACGATGGTGATGGTAAGAATGTAGGTGTACTCGAGGAGGATGTGGAACAGTTGTTCAAGATAATTAGAAAAATAATTGGTTCTGTAAAAGATTGGAGAACTCAATAAGTCAGTGGGCACTGATGACATGCAACCTAGGCGGTTACAAGAAGAAATAGTGAAGGCTCCAATCACAATTTTTCAATTCTTCTTAAATGTGCAAATTGTGCTGGAGCACTGGAGGGTAACCAATATAACACCTTTTGTATGAAAAGGGAGAGAAGGATAAACCAGCTATTCTAATGTCAGTAGTGGGCAAAGTCTTTGAGTCCATGATTTGAGACCTTATGGTATGAGGAAATGTAGCAGCATGCATAGAGAATTCATTAATGGACTGGAAACAAAGGACTGGGCTGATGTGGATGAACAGAGAGACCTATGAGTTCAGATACATAATTCCTTGAATGTTGCAAAAGGCCATAGTATTTTGGGTTTTATAAATCGGGCCATAGACTACATCACTAAAGAGGAAACAATTCATTTGTACAAGGCAATGGTGAGGCCACAGTTAGAGTAGTGTGTGTAGTTTTGGGTGCCCTATTATAGAAAAGATATTGTGATTATTTCTACTAGAGCAGAGAAGGCTAGGATGAGAGTTGAGATTTTTAAAATTATGAACAAGTTTGATAGGCGCATAAGGAAAGACTACTTGCTCTGGTTAGGAATCAGTGACAAGAGGTCATCAATTTAAAATTGTCACTAAGGAAATGATAGAGATTAGGAGAAATTTCTTTACATAGAAGTTTTATGGAGCATGCGTTGCTTAGCCGCAGGGAATAGTTGGGGCAGAGACTATTGCATCTTTTAAGGGATAAGCGGAAAAACACTTGAAGCAGCGGAAGATGCAAAGCTATGGGGAGAATGTGGGCCAGTGGGATTCGTTTTAGATTGCTCTGGCACAGACATGGCTTCCTTCTGAACTGTAAACTTCTATTGTTCTACATTTTGACCCTGTTAGTATAAGCTAGTTTTTATATCACTGCTCATTTTGTGAGCTGAAAGGCTAAAGCATGGCATACCATGACTCATAAGACCAGTATCGTGGTACACATGTAAACTCATTTTATTACTTTAAAGATATCAACTTCATATTGGATTGGCTAGTACATGTATTAGATGAGTACTGAACCAAACAATAGGTGTACCTATTGCTCCTAGGTATTGTGGATGATTTCTTTTAATTTATAGAAGAAATTTATTGTTCCATTTTGTCAAAATTTGATTTTGTAAATATCCGTAACCTGTTATTTAGAGAGGGATCTTCAATTTGCATCAATTTTCTGTTATCGTTATTGGCTTGCTTCACGTTCATACTCCTGAAGTGTGAGCACGTCTCCCTCACAGACTGGTCCTTTCACATTTCAAATGATGGATCAATTGCTGTCGTCCATAAATTCCACACGGACCTGAGTAGACTGTCCATGGGAGCCAGTCCTTCCAAGAACTTTGGTAACCCACGCTAGTTTGACCGTCCATGTACGTGGACCCTCCATGACCGCCCAAATGTGCACCATCAGTGGTGTGTGAAATCATTCAAGAGGTGCTGACATGATGTTATCCCCAATTATTTCATGCTGTTGACGTTAATTCTTCATCAGCCAGCAAGATAACACATTAAACTCTTTATTATGTGAGATATAAGTAGTGATCAATGTGTGAAATGTGACTGAGGAGTGCCAGACTGACAGTCTGCTCAATCAAAACATGAATAATTAGGGAAGATTTTAAGCACGACTAAGGAATTTTCTGTAGTAATTGTGCACAGGGAGTGATTTAGCACATTACATTTTATCTAATGTTAGTGAACAGAAAGTGGTTTGTCAAACTTATTAGATATGTGGAAATTGTATCGCGAGTGAATGCATTGATATCGTACAGAGGAACTCTATACAATGGCAGTGAATGCCAAATGATGTACATGGGAACTCTGCACAATAGCAGTGAATGCCAGGTGATATTGTACATAGAAACTGTATACAATGGCAGTGAATGCCAGGTGATATTGTACATAGAAAATCAATAAAATGACAGTGAATGACAGGTGATGTAAATGGGAACTCTATGTAATAGCAGTGACTAGCATCATTTTGCCAGAAAGTCTATGAGAATAAAATAAAATTGCCTGCTGTAGGAATTAATGTCATTACTCCATTCTGATTTTTCACTTAAACTTCAATTTAAAGTATATCCAGTCACTGTTTGTTGAGTGTTGAAAGCTGGTTAAAATTAGGAATCCTACTAGATTCAGCATCAGCTATGGTGGCAGTATGAATTGTACACTATTTATTTGGTAAACAAGTTTCTAAAATTAAATTTTTATTGGAAATGGTACTTGTGTGAACTGAATTGCAAACAGAGGCAGACTAGAAGACTGAGTGAATATTCCTGAAAGGAGCCATCTTGTGAAGATTCATGAGACAGAAGCCAGTGATATATAGCACCAATGTTATCACTTAACAGTAAATGTAGGCCAAATTTTAAGAAAACTTCCTTAATTTTTTTTTAAAATTTGGCTCACAACTTTCTGTCAATTTTCTCCCCTTCCCTTCTTGCCCGAAAGTGACCATTTCTTGCTGGAGTAGGCTTCCATGTGCACTGGCACCCCATGGTCCTTTGCCCAAGTGGACTTTATTAACCTATGAACCTGACAACATCCCTGGACTGTGCTAAGTTAGATGAAGTAAGCCAGGGCAGTGGCAGAGACGCAAAAATTGCCCTCAGTGACCCACCTCCTCTCCTGGTTAGGGCAGAAGAATCAACCAGGGTTCCTGCTCCTGATCATTATCCAGTGCCCCCTGCTGGAAGGGCAGAAATGTGGATGTTGGGTCAGGTTGGTGTTGGGTTGGCTGCCAACACTTAATTAATTTTTAAAATCAAATATTAATATAGCATGAGATGTTTTCATGCTAGTCTCCACCATTTTGGAAAAACAACAGAGTGGGAGCGCATGAGAGGGTTGTCCTATGAAGAGAGGTTGAATAGAATGGGCCTATACTCTTTGGAGTTTAGAAGAATTAGAGGTGATCTCATTAAAACATATAAGATTATGAGAGGGCTTGACAGGGTAGATGCTGAGAGATTGTTTCCCCTGGCTAGAGAGTCTAGAACTATGGGGCATAGTCACAGAATAAGGGGTCAGCCATTCAAGACTGAGATGAGGAGGAATTTCTTCATGCAGAGGGTTGTGAATCTTTGGAATTCTCTACCCCAGAGGGCTGTGGATGCTGAGTCATTGAATATATTCAAGGCTGAGATGGATAGATTTTTGGACTCTAGGGAAATCAAGGGATATGGGGATCGGGTGGGAAAGTGGAGTTGATGTCGAAGATCAGCCATGACCTGATTGAATGACAGAGCAGGCTTGAGGGGTCATATGGCCGACTCCTGCTCCTATTTCTTATGTTCTTACATGTTCCTTGCACAGCCCATCTGAGATCCATTTCCTTATTAACAAGTTACGCAGAGACAAGTGCAGCAGGATGATTGTTGCAATTGGAGGAACACAGAAACTTGCAGAACTTGTCGAGAGTGACTGGACAAAACAGATGGCCAGGAGGTAATGGTAAAATCTTTAACAAAAACCCACAAAGAGAAATTATGCAAAAGATCTTTTAATGCTAGTCCTTTAATTGTCCAGCCTAACTTCAGCCTGATAGGACAATAGTCATGTGCACACATGTCTATTCTTGCTAATTCTTGAGCTCTACTATGTTTATAACAAAATTATAGGAGGTACTTTGCCTTCTCATGTCCCTTGCTGGCATGAGAACCTTTAAGTGTAAAACATAACAGTTTTGTGGTGCAGGGCAGAGCCAAGAGAATCAAACAGCAGTAAGTGCCTCTTAGAAGCATTTCTGCCTGTGAGAACATTATCAATTTCTGCCATCCAAATGTACCAAACCAAATGTTTTGGTGATGATCCTTAGCAGTGAAAATTAAAATGACTTGTATTCACATATCGTTTATTTATGTCACATCAGCTAGTCTTATGTCTTAATTACACACAAACAACATGTCACAAAAGTGAATTATATCATCTTCATTATAACGTTGGATGAGGTTGCTCTGTTTTATAAGGTCATGAGCTTTATACCATGTCATTCACTATGTAT
The DNA here is from genome assembly GCF_035084215.1 of Heptranchias perlo. NCBI lineage: Eukaryota > Metazoa > Chordata > Chondrichthyes > Hexanchiformes > Hexanchidae > Heptranchias > Heptranchias perlo. The sequence goes on from NC_090350.1 coordinate 25,063,221, forward strand.
TATTTCCTCTGCTAAAGTGGAGTTGTACACCTCGAAGGCCACAAGGTCTAGTTGCTGCTGATAGGTTCCAAGGTCAATTAGTGGTAATTCCTTTAGGAGACATCCTCAAGTCAATTAAAGAAAGAAAGACATGCATTACAAAGCACTTTTCATTTCTTCTGGATATCCTAAACTGCTTCACAGTCAATTAATTACATTTTAAAAGTGTAGTCACAGTTGCTATGTAGATCCACACAACAGTCAATTTGCACACAGCTCAGTCCCACAAACAGCATTGAGATGAATGACCAATTAATCTGTTTTTTGGTGGTGTTGGTTAAAGGCAGGGCATTAGTGGTCACTTTGTTTCTCTAAAGCTGGTTGTAAATCCTTGGCTCCACCCCAAGATCAGAAAAATAGCAAGAAATGATTAACGTTTTTTTTTAAGATTGTTTTACATTTGTTTTAAAAAAAAGCAGGACAGATGCTTTCAAAACTTTTAAATCGAGAAACCTAGGTGAAGGGCAAGGCCCATAGTAAACCACTAAAATTAGAAGGAATAGGAACGAAGACCATCTTTTTATTGAAATAAATGTGTAATAACTGACATTGCTCACTTACAAAACTAAAACCAAAAATATTGTATGTCTCTTTTCTGCCTCTCTGGTGTCTCTGCTTCTCTCCCACTCCGTAATTTATCTTTCTTCCTCACTGCTTATTTTCACTCTCCTCTCTCTCGTAGCTGTCCGTGTCTCTTTGTCTCAATCAATTGCTCATTCTTTTTTCTTCTTTTAATAATTCTCCCTTCCTTCCGATTCATCTCTCTTTTGCTTGTCACCCACTCTGGATGCTTCTCAGATACATTTGTTTACCTTTATTCACTTAATTTCTATCTATACATTTTTCAAAGGGCAGGGCACACAGCAGTATAGCATCCAGTATGTACTGAGTTGGCATTGGCTACTGGAGTCATATGTGTGGAGGCCGGGTGTGAGAATTATGAGTGTGAAGGTCCCCACAGAAGCTTAAGGCAGTGGGTGTGAGGTCTGCTGTCCACCTTCAGGTCAGGATCTTATCCACGATACAGCAGAACTAGGAGAAGCGGCTATGGGATTTGGGCAACTGGTGCCCTACAGGCAGCATGACCAACAGGGTCCTTCTCAGAGATACTATTAGTATAAATATCATTGCCTTCCTGCCTCCAATCTCTAATCTATGCCACCCTGACAAACTATTATTGTGGGGGTGAATAAAGATAGACTTTGTTTAACAATCGTGTTATGCTGTTTATTTTAAATGAGGCAATGCCTCTGCTTAAAATAGCAGAACAATGTTGTGTGATTGTGTTAAGCATTTATCTACTATTATCACCAACAGCAATTTCTACATTCTCTATATCAAATATATCTGTGGAGAAAACCCTTTTTAGGATCTCATGCTTGGGACTGAAAGCACAATTTCCTAATGTGTGACGCTCCCAATTGAATCTGTCCCAACTTCCCATCTGCCTGTTCTAAAAATATATTTTTACATTACTGTACACTCAGTAAGTTCTGGGTTAAGGAATGAAGTCAGCTCGAGGGTGTAAGAAAGCTGGGTTTCGGTATCCTGACAAATATATGCCGAGGAGCCAGACATATCCTTAACACCCTCCTTTAAATCTTTACTAAGGAACCATCTGGGATTTTACCTCCTTATCTAGGTGAATGGATGAGTGATGCCTGACTCGGCTTGCTGAACTGACTTACATTTAACCCTGTTCAGATCAAAATGAATTTGATTTACTATCCCTCGTTTAGGATACCCTTAAAATGCTGAGTGAGGAGATTAACTCTTGCCAAATTATCAAGGAAGAACCCAGACCACAAGTCATGCACTGAACACTATTTATTGGTTACAAATCACAAGTTAAAGTTGGGTACATGAACGCTTAATAGACATGCATAAATGTAATCAGAATTATCCAGCACTTGAGCAGCAAATCATTAATGGATAGCGTTACTTAACAAAGCGAGTAGCAAAAGGTACATAGGCAATTCAGTACATCACTGTAAATCAGCACTAACGAACGCTGAGAATTAACTATGGCAGTGACAAGAGTCTAATGTTATAAATTGGTGAGATTACTTTAAGGGTGCGATTACTTTAAGGGTGATTCTTTAGATAGCTGATGAGTTAACAGCTTTGAATAGCCAATATATCAAATAGTTCAAGTGAACATCTGTGCTTAACAATGTTCTGAGCTTACACAACCTCATCCTCACAAGCAGTGTGGTTGAGTCAATCTCCTACCTTCCCTGGGAAGCAGGCATTGGCTTCTGGAATGTTTCAATTGGATCTTAAGTTCCGACTGAACCCACCTTACACACGAGTGATAATATCTGAGCCAGCTTCCCTATCACCATTCTCGACCTCAGACTACTGGCAGCTAAGTGACACTCTTAACTCCGCTTGAATGGCGGGTGTAGCCACAATTTAGTTTCTAACCTCTGACACTCTGTCCTTAAAGGTACCCTGTACTGGTAAGGATACTTCTTACACCTGCTAGGTAAAAATTCTTACAGAAAAAGAATAGAAATAAAAGTTGCCTTCTGATTAACTCAGTATGACTAAGAAAGACTGCTACTTCTAGCAAAGACAAAGAAAAAGTCTGCTTCTGAGTGAGGCAGGTTTCAGAAGGGCTCGCCCATTTGTATGTCAATCATCTCCAACAAGTCAGTACTGAAGCATGGATTTCCAGACAGGTCAGATCCAATTTTACAAATCCCCCTACCTTTACAGCCTTGCTTCTAACAAAGGGACCTGCACAAATATGAGGGGTCGTGACCTGTTTGCGACTCAATGCTCACAGCCAGGGAAAATGACTTTTAAACTTAATTGCTTAAAAGTCTGTATTCACTGTTTACTTCCCAGCTCTCAGTTCAACAGCTGAACTCCATATTGTTTGGGCATCCTCGGGCCGTTTACTGGGTATTTCTCTTATGAAGGGCAACCCTTTGGCGATTAAACGGGGCACTGTTCCGACAAGGGATATCAATCCCCGCTGTCTCTGTAAAGGCGCTTGCTAACTGAGCTCTTGGTTGATGTCAACTTAGTTTGAATCATGGCCCCTACCTGATCTGAAATGTCTGGTCTCCTGGAGGTGAGGGAAAATACTATGCTGCAATAATAAATTTAAATTTTATCTTAACAGATAGGGAACACAAAGAAGGGGAACTTTGCATGAAAGTACTTTTTAAAGAGTTGATGTTTATGAAATTAATGATAAATAAGATAGCCATTTTGAAAACTTGCTTGGTGATAGAGAGCAAAAGGTGATATTAAATGGAAAAACTCTGAGGCAGCAGTGACGAGCGTGGTTTTGCAGCGGTTTGTTTTGGGTCTCCCACTGTTTACTTTATTCATGAATGATTTAGATGGCTATACTTCTTGTAATATAAATTTGCTGATGATACCAAACTAGATGGCCAATGTAACTAGTATAACAAAGAGATTTGGACCAAATAAGTTAATGGGCTGATGAATGGCAGATGGATTTTAGTATAGTTCAATATAAATTAATTATTTTGGAACAGCAAACATGAATGAAGACAATGAAGGGTTGTCCATTGGCAAAGATAGGTAAGGAAAATGATTTGTGTGATTATTGAAAATTCACTGGAAGTTCCCAGTCATTGTGATCCTATAGTTAATAAATTTAATCAAATACTTATCTCCATTCAAGAACATTTTGACTGTCACAAATATGGGGCCTGATGTTACCAGGGCTGCGGGTTCTCGGCGGGGGGGGGGGGCTATCCCACGCGCCCGGTGAAATTAGTCAGCTTCCCGCGCAATTGTAGCAGACAATCCACTAATTGGATTCACTTACCTTGTCTTCCGGGTTCCCCACTGCTGATCTGCGCGTCGGGCGGGCTGCGCATGTGCAGTAAGATCTGTCAGCTGGAGGCGCTCTATTTAAAGGGGCAGTCCTCCAGTGACAGATGCTGCAACAAATAGCAAAAATTACAGCATGGAGCAGCCCAGGGGGAAGGCTGCTCCCAGTTTAATGATGCCTCACTCCAGGTATCAATACATGGGGTGAGGAGGAGGGGGAGGACAGAGATCTTCCTCCCGGCGGGTGGGAGGAAGCGGCCTGCCTCTGCCACCAGGAAGGCCTGGCTCGAGGTGGCAGACGAGGTCACCAGCGCAACCAACATATCGCCCACCTGCATACAGTGCAGGAGGCGCTCCAATGACCTCAGTAGGTCAGCCAAAGTGAGTACACGTAGTCTTTCCCCTACACTCCATCTGACACATCACTGCCCCCACCCCACATCTCCTTCAGCACTGCCAACACTACTCTGTCACATCACCCCTCATACCCACTCAAACCTCATCCTCATCTTACCTGCACCTACTCACCTCGCCAGTACTCATCCCGCCACTACCACTCAACCCAATCCTCATACAATCTCATGGCTCTATCCCATACTCACCCTCTCGTGCATCTCTTTCACGGCCAGCCTCACACAACCTGCCACTACCTGTGCTGCAGCCACAGGGCATGCATCACATATGTGCAGTAGGCAGCGTAAGGCAAACGTGTCGTGAGCATGAAGGGGATGCACAAGGGTGTTTGAGGGTTTGTCATGGTTCTTACTTCTATTGAATTAAAGAACAACTCACATTACATATTATATTGGCACCACTACTGCCATGTCTTCGCAAATCCTGTCTGGTTTGTGCAATAATGCCCGCTCCTGAGGATCACTATGAGGACCCACAACTGATGCCACCCATTGTGTCACTGCAGAGTGGGTGTCAGTGTATTTGCAGGGCTCTTCTGCGCAGACGACTGAGAGACATCGGCGATGTCCCCGGTGGCACCCTGGAAGGATGCGGAGGAGAAGTTATTGAGGGCAGTGGTGACTTTGACAGCGACAGGTAAGAAGATGGTGCTCGGGCCAGCCAGGAGCAGCTCGGCATGAAAGAGGCTGTAGATGTCCACGACTACATGTCGAGTGACTCTGAGCCTCCGTGTGCACTGCTGCTCAGAGAGGTCCAGGAGGTTGAGCCTCGGTCTGTGGACCCTATGGCGAGGGTAGTGCCCTCTGCGACGCCTCTCTCTCTGCGGTAGCCCTCCCTCCTGCTGTGCAGGTGGATGTGTCACAGCACTCTGTTGTGGAGCTCCACGTGTCAGAGGTGGACGGCGTGGATGGCGAGGCTGGTGATGCTGTTCGCCCTCCGAGGAGGTCATGACTGCAGCTACGGCGGCCCCCATCCGCAAGATGTACATCTGAGGGGGTCCGCAAGGTAGGTACGTGTCTCTGGACCCCGGGGTAAGCGTGCAGGTTGGTGACTTTGACTGTCAGGAGGAGGGTGGTGGAGGCCAAACTTTGTCCCAAGTGACAGAGTGGCCTCCTGCAATGGGTGAGGGTCTCCCCCCACCCACCTGTCAAATGGACCTTTGCAGCTGCCACAGGCTGATGGCTGCAACACGTCCATTTGACCTGGGAGTGTTTCCCCCGGTATGGGAAATAGTCCCAGTTTGCTCTAAAATCCCACATAATCCTTTAATCAGGTCAGTTAATGACCTGAAATACCTAAATAAATACCTTCAAGTGGAAGCCCGCTGGCTTTAATTGGCTGCGGGATTCCCACCAGCGGGGGCTGCACGCACACGCCGGCGCGTCAGCGGGGAACCCGGAAGTGCGCGGGTTCGGGGCGGGCTCCGGCACCCCGCCGGGATTCTCCGATTTTCGGAGCCCCCCTGCCAGGAACGCACCCGATAGCGGATGCTAAAATGACGCCCATGATTCTAGCCATGCACAGATGAACCCACATTTGGAATATTGCATGGATTTTTCACCCTAACTTTGACCACTGCATTCCTTGTGGTGAAAGTACTCCTACAATGCTGGTAGGTAGGGAGTTCCAGGATTTTGACCTAGCGATGATCAAGGAATGTTGATATATGTCCAAGTCAGGATGGTGTGTGACTTGAAGGGGAACTTGGAGGTGATGGTGTTTCCATATACCTGCTGTCCTTGTTCTTCAAAGTGGTGGAGGTCATAGGTTTGGGAGGTGCTGTTGAAGAATCCTTGGCGAGTTGCTGCCTTGCATCCTGTAGATAGTACACCGTACAGTGGAAGGAGTGGATGTTTAAACTTTCCGTCAGGAAATTAAGTAAGTGCAATAGAGATCAAGATAGGAGAGATTATACCTTGGTCTACGAAAAGAGCAGGCTTGATGGGTCAAGGGTCCTCTTCTCATCCTCTATTTATGTTCTTGATCTCCCTCAGTTTAATAGTGCTTTGCTATGGATACACTGATTGTAGTCTCCGTGCCTCAGAAGCTAACATTCCTTTCCTAATCATAGTGTTCAACTGTAATTGGGACAATCTCTTGTCAAAACATTTATTTTCATTCAGCCATTGTCCCCGCACTAGTTACATGCTGCCTTCCACATGAATCCCATTGGCCACAGCAACTAGCAGCTGGTTATTTTATAAAGGAGAATTTGTTTGGGTGCATTGGCTCTTTTTTTTACAGCAGCCCATCATCATCTTGGTTTCATGGGGAAATATAATATGACCAATAGTTGAGCTTGAAGGCTAAGTAATTAAGTTTTATTTCAAAAGCAAACTTTAAATATTGCAATAATTACCATTTTTGTGCTTTCGAAAAGTTTAGGACAATAGTGTGTCCTGGTTGGAATTAAGATGGAATTAGTGATGCAGTGCTATCTTAAATGTATTTGACAATTTATTTAAACTGTGAAATATTAAGGCTGTATTTACAGTAAAACTGTTATCATCAGTTTGAAGTGGTTTCACTTTGAATGAACACTGAAGTTATTGTCTAAATCCAGTATCAATGTCAGCAATGTGGAGTGAGAATCCCTAAAGAAGGGAGGTTTACTCCACTTCAGGTCAAGTCTGATGCCAGACTTACAAAATTTCTTGGGTCACAGTGTAAATGCCATCTTAAAAAGATTAATTTTTGTAAGAGGTACAGTAACCTCATCCAAAGGATGTTATTTTTTTTAGCTGGTGTGAGTTTTTAACTTTTTACAACAACAGCCGTTGGAAGGTTATTAGAGCACAGAAGGCTTATTGTGCGACTTAACACGGAAATGCACTGACAATATGAGGGAGCACCTCCAGGTGTCTAGCTAATAGCAGATATGTCCCCAGCAGTTTTTAATGCTGCTACTGACAGGAAAGTGGGAAAATCATTTAATTTCCCACTGACGTTGGCATTAACACACACTCTTAAACAGAGGGAACGATAATTTGGTGTTCTCTTTTGTTTGCTTTACATTTGACTGCATTGAAAAAAAACCCACAGAGATGTGGCATTTATTGGATGCTCAAAACACAGATGGTAGTGTTTTCTAAATATTGTCTAGATTTACATTAATTTTATTCAGAGTTAGCAAACCAGCACCGCGGGCATGCGTGGATTATGGGATAAATCCAGTAATCTAGTGCTGCAGCATTCTGTTCATTGATGTGCATCAGTCAATGTTACAGAAAAGGTAGTCAGAATTTTAATTTTTAAATGAACACATTTGATTAAACCTTTTTTGTGTTCATAACACTAACCATGGTTCCCATAGTGATGAAGATTTAGCTTCTGTTGTACTTTAGGTATTCCTTTGCTCCTGTGACATCAGTGTGTGAAGGAATACTCCAGTGCTCTCATTTGTACATAATTTCCCATATTCTGTACAAACTCTCGACCTGCATGTGGATTTGGGAAGAAATTCCTATTGGTGGCCATTTCTTCGGACTCTCAAATTACTACAGTGGCTGCCGAAATTCTCCAGGATGCTCAGAGAAAGTATGGAATCTTACATACCATCTGTCAAAAATGGCCGAAAATGTTGGCAGCCATTCTGGTGCAGTGGGTAAATTGTATCACTTGGACGGTTGAGTGAAAGAAGGAGGGAGAATAAAGAAAGAAATGGAGACCAAAAAGAAAGATAGAGGAAACAAAGAAAAGAAAACTGAAAGAGCAAGCCCTAAACACTGAGGAAGGAAAGGCACAAGACAAGGAAAAGCACAAGATCAGATTGAGAGACCAAGGAAATGGTAAGAAAAAGAGAGCAAACAAGAAAGCCACTGCATTTTTCTGTCTTCAGACAAGTGTAACCTATCAAGAAAACTTTCATAAAATACACAAAAAGTAGTGTGCATGAAAGGACTGATCAAGATATAGGATAACTGATCCAGTGATTTCTGACGTGACAGATTACAATGAATGGTTGAGATGAGAGGGCTGAAGGAGAAATGCCATTAACATTGCTGAGGAGGATGAAATGTCCAAAGCGAATATGGAAGGGTTTGTTCTGTGGTTAGTTTAGAATTATGACTGCTTGTGATGTGGAAGATATGTTCCACTGGTTGACCTCCAAATTTTCTTATTAGAACAAATAATGTCCTCAAAATGAACATCCATGTCCAGATTCTTATACCCTTTCTAGATGCTCCTCATCAAATGTTTCCCCCAAACTACCTGCCCTGACTTGAACAAACATCACTAGATTTACATGAAAAAGCAAAAGTCCTCAAAGGACTACAGCTACCCAAAAGAGAAGGCCATACTTCCCCTAACTGTTGATAATACAACTGGCCAGCACAAACCGAATCAACAGTGCCATGGAACGGTACTCTACTAGCTTATCCATGGGCAAGGTGAAATAGGAGGACTCCTGGTCTCTTCCCCATCACCTGCCTGCCTTACATTTCCAACCACAAAGCACCATCCTCAGTCTAACTACATCCCCTGGTCAGCACTTACAACACCCAACTGAGCCTATCAGCTACATAAAAAACTGTCATGTAATAATATCAGCAGTGAAAATCTGTGTACTTCCTACATGTCCTGTCTATGGAGCTCTCCCAAACAATGTTGCCACCTGGACTGCTGTCCCTTGTATAAATAAACTCAAATGCAGAGTCAACCATCATTTCATGAGCTGAAGTTTGCATCAGGGCATAGGAAAGCTCCAGTAAAATTCATCCCAAATCTTCTGTGCTCTATGAAGCCATCAAAATAAATTTTATTGCAGTAGCCTCGAGTACTGTGGCCAGTCTTCATGCGGAAGCCCAGCTAGTATGCAGAACAGTGGAACATGGAGGGCATCATCACTGATCCCAATCCTGCCCTCATCTAAAGTCCCCACACGTAGAATTTCCAGCAGCTGGTGATCAGCAGTGGGAACCTTGATTGAACTTTCTTCTCCTTTACTTGGGAATACTGAGCCCAACTATAACACCCTAACTGTTGACCCAGCGGAGTGCAGCTAACTCAACACAAACCAGGATCCCAACCTGAATCCTTCTGGTCTGTATGGTCCAGTAGCACGTCACACCGTGCATTGACTCACTTAAGATTTTTGGATAGTTCCATGTATTGTAAATTACACATGTTCTTTTCTCACCGCACTTCATTGGCTTGTGAAGTGCTTTGGGATGCCCTGAGGTTCTGTATAAATGTAAGTTCTTACTTTCTTTAAACTGGTTGGCCCTGAAATTAGGCTTGGGTTATGAACTTTCCTCTCTCTACCATATTAGTGGGGGTGTTGCTATATTTAAAATAAATGGGTTAATGCCTCAGCTAAAATACCGAAGAAAGAAATTTTAGATGAATTCATTAAGTATTTGTACATTAGTATCTCAAAATATAATTTCAAAGCTGTAGTGTTGTCTTGGTAAAGTTTCTTAACTAAAAGATTCTCATATTCATAAATGAAGGAGAACACGGAGATGGCCTTGCACCCCAATTGTATCTGGTGCCACAAGTTTATCATTTTAATCTGATTTTTTTTATTAAAACCGCACTGATGGCATCCTCTGTGGTGTGACTCTGTCTATAGTTCCAGTGAGGTGGCACAACAATAAATATTTGGAGCAGGGTATTCCAGAAGCTTAAGTTTGCCTGATAATTCTCCACGGAGTTGATACTTGTCTCTAAAAATCCAGTCAGGCTACTTTGTGCATCAGTTGCTTTAAAACTATCGGAAACAATATTAAGAATTTTAACAATTGCTGCCAGCATCACACTCTAGTCTTTTGGAAACTCAGAGTAGGCCAAGTACATATTGTACTTCATGCTTGTGACAAAGAAATGTGGGTCAGAATGCTTCCCTGTTTGAACCAGCAGCGCTCCCTTCTGGTGTCACGTTTCAAATACAGACCATCATTGCGGCAGGCAGAGACAGCCATGGGAGCTGGAGAGGGGGAGATCGCCGATCGCAGTAGCGGGGAGATAGAGGCTGCAATCGGTAGAGGGGAAGCCAACGGTTTGCTTGAGGGGTCGGGGGGAGCACCCTTGCTCCTCCTGGCCTACAAGAAGTGCTGTAAAAGGGACTTCTTGAGCCGATAGCTCCCACCTCCCTTTTACTGCTAGGCTTCCCGAGCACTGGGACATTCGCGCGGTATCTGTTAAATTTAAATCAGGCTCCCAATTACACAGTGGAAGCCTGATTAAAATATGCTAATCAAGGAGGCGGGACACTCGCACGCCATAAAATCGACACCGGGCTTGTACACGGCGGGTTGTGGATGCAGTCCCCATTTTAAAATTGTTAACTTCCCCACAACGGGAGGAAGAGGGGTTAATATTGAGGCCAGTGTTTCTGCAGATTAGTTTTACATTTACCTCCCTTTAAGTGCAGGCCGTGTCCTCTGTTTCTACTGTTCTGGACAAAGTGAAACATTTCATCATGGTCGACATTATCTAGTCCCTTTATAATTGTAAAAACAACAACCATATCACCTGAATAGGATACAAGAAAAAAATCATATCTCTCTTTCTTTACCTCTCTTGCCTTTCTCTGTTTTATCAATAGTATTGTCAGTGCTCCTCTGAACTTTTCTTTTCAATTCCCACTAAGCTCAGTGACTAATCTCCTCTTCAACAGCAACTTGTATTTATTTAGCAACTTGAATGCAAAAACAAGTTCAAAGATGCTTCACACATAGGCAAAGGAAAAGGATGGTGTGATCAGTGATCGTGTGAATAATGGTGTGATCAGTGATCGTGTGAATAATGGTGTGATCATGTGAATAATGTTGTGATCAGTGATTGTGTGAATAATGGTGTGATCAGTGATCATGTGAATAATGGTGTGATCGTGTGAATAATGGTGTGATCAGTGATCGTGTGAATAATGGTGTGATCAGTGATCGTGTGAATAATGGTGTGATCAGTGATTCTGTGAATAATGGTGTGATCAGTGATTCTGTGAATAATGGTGTGATCAGTGATCGTGTGAATAATGGTGTGATCAGTGATCGTGTGAATAATGGTGTGATCAGTGATCGTGTGAATAATGGTGTGATCAGTGATTCTGTGTGAATAATGGTGTGATCAGTGATTCTGTGTGAATAATGGTGTGATCAGTGATTCTGTGTGAATAATGGTGTGATCAGTGATTCTGTGAATAATGGTGTGATCAGTGATTCTGTGAATAATGGTGTGATCGGTGATCATGTGAATAATGGTGTGATCGGTGATCATGTGAATAATGGTGTGATCAGTGATTCTGTGTGAATAATGGTGTGATCGGTGATTCTGTGTGAACAAAGGTGTGATCGGTGATTCTGTGTGAATAATGGTGTGATCAGTGTGTGAATAATGGTGTGATCAGTGTGTGAATAATGGTGTGATCAGTGATTGTGTGTGAATAATGGTGTGATCAGTGATTGATTGAATGCAAGTAATGGTGTGATCAGTGATTGTGTGTGAACAAAGGTGAGATTAGTGATTGAATGTTAATGATGTGATCAGTGATCAAGTGTAAGTAATGGTTCAGTGATTCCGTGTGAATAATGGTGTGATCAGTGATTGTGTGAATAGCAGTGTGAGCAGTGAGTGTGAATATCTGTGCTGTATCATTCTATGATTCTATGGTGTGATCAGTGATTCAGTAAGTCAGGAGAATTGGGAGTGCAATAAGAACATACAAAATAAGATCAGGAGTAGGCCATATAGCCCCTGAAGCCTGCTCCGCTATTCAATAAGATCATGGCCGATCTTCGACCTCAACTCCACTTTCTTGCCCGATCCCCGTATCCATTGATTTCCTTAAAGGCCAAAAATCTATCGATCTCAGCCTTGAATGTACTCAATGGCTGAGCATCCACAGCCCTCTGGGGTAGAGAATTCCAAAGATTCACCACCCTCTGAGTGAAGAAATTCCTCCTCATCTCAGTCTTAAATGGCCGACCCCTTATCCTGAGACTATGCCCCCTTGTTCTAGATTCTCCAACCACGGGTACAGCCTCTCGGCATCTACCCTGTCAAGCCCTCTAAGAATTTTATGCGTTTCAATGAGGTCCCCTCTCATTCTTCTAAATTCCAGAGAATATAGGCACATTTTACTCAATCTCTCCTCATAGGACAATCCTCTCATCCCAGGGATCAATCTTGTGAACCGTCGTTGCACTCCCTCTAAGGCAAGTATATCCTTCCTTGGGTAAGGAGACCAAAACTGTGCACAGTACTCCAGGTGTGGTCTCAACAAAGCCCTGTACAATTGTAGCAAGACTTCCTTACTCTTGTGCTCCAACCCCCTTGCAACAAAGGCCAACATACCATTTGCCTTCCTAATTGCTTGCTGTACCTGCATGTTAACTCTTTGTGTTTTGTGTACAAGGACACCCAAATCCCTCTGAACACCAATGCTTAATAGTTTCTCACCATTTAAAAAATATTCTGTTTTTCGATTCTTCCTACCAAAGTGAATAACCTCACATTTCCCCACATTATACTCCCATCTGCCACTTTCTTACCCACTCACTTAACCTGTCTATATCCCTATAACTCTTTGTGTCCTCCTCACAGCTTACTTTCTCACCTAACTTTGTATCATCAGCAAACTTGGATACGTTACACTCGGTCCCTTCATCTAAGTCATTAATATAGATCGCAAATAGCTGAGTCCCAAGCACTGGTCCTTGCGGCACCCCACTAGTAACAGCCTGCCAACCTGAAAATGACCCGTTTATTCCTACTCTCTGTTTTCTGTCCATTAACTAATCCTCTATCCATGCGAATATGTTACCCCCAATCCCATGAGCCCTTATCTTGTGTAACAAATGTGATGCTGGGTTTGTTGAAAGTTCATTGCAGTTCTCCATTTGAGCGCAGTAATGGCGATTAGCTCTATGCTTTAGTTTAGGCCTTCCTATTTTGAAAATCCTCTATTTTCTTATTTTTGTCAATTCTCTTTAATAACCTTCTTTGTCAATATCAAGTCATTTCCTGCCCTTTACGCGTCAGACCTATCCGTATCTTTATACTTTTTATATCAGAGAGGCTTTTTCTTGCTGCCTCCTTCATCCCCATTTCACTTAACTCTTCCAAACGGTCGTGATTTCTCTGTTGACATACTTTTCTCATTGGCTATCTATATTTTTATGGAGGACGAGCAATTCTAAGTACAATGGTTAAGATGACAACAGCATCGATCAGTTCATGGAATAGCCCTTAATATGCAGACACACAGGGCATGATTTTAACATGGAGGCAGGAAGGGAGCCGGAGTGGGGAAGATAATCGGCCTGTAACCCGGAAGTAAAGTTGATGAGTCGCGATCTTAATGAGGGCAATAAATTTTACTTCCAGGTTTCGTGCCCGGCAGCCAGCCTGGCTGTCGGGCAGGAATCAGAGAGGAGGGAGGGAGAGATCGTGCAGCGTGGAGGAAAGGTAGGACAGGGGGGCCATGGAGGACATCACAAGCTGGGAGGTGATCGGGTCTCCAGAAGATCGGGGGACATCGCCAGAAGATTGGGGAATGTCACCAGATGATCAGCGATCGGGAGGAGTCGGAGCTATGGATGGGTCTCGGCCATTGTGGGGGAAGGGTCGGACTTGGGGCCCAGCATCAGGGGGTTGGTCCACCATTGGGGGAGGGGGTCCATCATGGGATGGGGGTCGGCCGATCGCAGGGGTCCAATCACGCCAGGTGAGCTTGTTAGGCCTGGATGAAGCACTCCTGCTCCTCTTGGCCCACAAGCAGGGCAATAAAAGCACTCACCTGATGGATCTGGCCCTTTCACCTGACATGAATCGGAAGCGATGGGAAACCCAAACGGGTAAGGTTAAATTATTTGTGAGTCTCACATTATCTGTATTTCCTGGTGAATGTATTGTCCTATGTATCACTTCATACAAAACCAATACATGCTGCTGGCTTCCTGAGTGTGAAAAGGCAAAGAAGGTATTGGATTGCATTAGCACAAGGTCTCAATACAAATTAGAAGAGAAGATTTGCTGCTACACAAAGCATCGATCAAACCCCATTTGGAGTATTCTGTATGATTTTTGGTTGCATAATTTTAGGAGCAATATTATTACTCTACAAGACACAGAGGTGAGCATCACAGATGATTCCAGGTATTGGGAATTATCATGATAAGGAAAAGTTAAGGAAGTTGGCTTTCTTTTTCTTTGGAAGAGACTTTAATAAGGTAACCTAATTGAACCATAGAACCATAGGAAAGATACAGCACAGAAGGGGGCCATTCGGCCCATCGTGTCCGTGCCGGCTTGAAGAACAACCAGGTGCCCATTCTAATCCCACCTTCCAGCATCCGGCCTGTAGCCCTGCAGCTTACAGCACTTTAGGTGCAGGTCCAGGTACTTTTAAAAAGAGTTGAGGGTCCTTGCCTCTACCACCAATTTGGGCAGCGAATTCCATACACCCACCACCTTCTGGGTAAAAAAGTTTTTCCTCATGTCCCCTCTAATCCTTCTGCCAATCAGCTGAAATCTATGTCCTCTAGTTCTTGAACTCTCTGCGAGGGGAAACAGATACTTCCTGTCTACTCTATCTAGGCCCCTCATAATTTTGTACACTTCAATCAAGTCTCCCCTCAGCCTCCTCTGCTCCAAGGAAAACAACCCCAGCCTTTCCAATCTCTCCTCGTAGCTGCAATTTTCAAGCCCTAGCAACATTCTTGTAAATCTTCTCTGCACTCTCTCCAGAGCAATTACATCCTTCCTGTAATGTGGTGACCAGAACTGCGCACAATACTCCAGCTGCAGCCTTACCAGCGTTTTATATAGTTCCATCATTACATCCTTGCTCTTGTATTCTATACCTCGGCTAATAACGGAGAGCATTCCGTATGCCTTCTTCACAACCTTATCTACCTGTACTGCACCTTCAGGGACCTGTGCACATGCACTCCAAGGTCTCTCACTTCCTCTACCCCTCTCACTATATTCCCGTTTACTGCGTATTCCCTTTTACTGTTTGCCCTCCCTCCATTTGCCACTTTTCTGCCCACGCCACCAACCCATTGATATCTTCTTGGAGTCTACAGCTATCCTCTTCACTATCAACTACACGGCCAATTTGTCAACATCATGAAAGGATGTTGACAAATTCAAGCAAACAATCCAAGCAAATTGTTCATGATGGTGAAAGGCTCAAGTACCAAGGAACACAAAGTAAAAATAGGTTAAGAACTAATTGGATGTATTTTGGATCAGAGAAAAGATTGAGATTGATTTTCACTTCTGGTAGTGCAGAACATTGGGCAGGATGTGTAACAGGCAGCCAATCTGCTGCTGCCAGTTTTCCACCACTGCTGCAAGAGAAAATCGGTCCCATCGTCCCCAGCCCTAGAGGTACAAAGATGCACTTCAAGTTCCAACAAATTATTCAACAAATATTGGTACTGTGGCTGCAAAATCATGTGATCTCCTTGACTGTGTTGATTTCCTTATTAATATTCATCAGAATGTCAGCTGTTATATTTTTAGCCTTCTGTTGTGTTTGTAACGCAAACCGCCCTATGGCTGAGCAGAAGAATGCAGAAAACATCTGAGAACAACAGAGTCATTACGTCTGTGAAGTGGCTGAAAATACTTGCTTCGAATTCATGTTGGTATTTAAGCACAAATGCGTCTGGTGCTGGAATGTGCTGAATGTGGAATGCAGCCTTCGGCATTCTGTAGTTTCAATCCCTTTTGCTTTGTTCTCCCTCTGCTCTCTACGTGTTGCTCCACCATCCTCTACACATGTAACTTAGTTGTAATGAAACTATGAAGTGTTGGGAGCTTTTTTGATTTGAGCGTGTCGATTGTGTAATTTCTTTAAATTTCAAATCCAGATGCTGCATTTTTTTGGGGTGGGGTGGAGGGGGGGAATAATAATCCTCAGTCGATATTGACAAACCTCAATCAAAATGGTGGGAGTACACAATTTCATATTCAATGGGACTTACTTAATTTTAGTTTAGTTGTTTTGTTTTATTCAACTTGTGAATGTCTTAGTGCAGAGGTAAGAATATCCTATGTCAAGAGGTTTCCAAACTATTGGCCTGTAGATGGCTTATCCAACCCACAAACCCCGGTGACTCACCCCCCTGCAGGGCACCCCTGACTGGAACAGCAAGTTCAAACAGTTAGTTTGTAACTTAGCTTGCACAGGTGGAAGGAAAGTAGTTTTATGTGTTTTTACTTGCACAAGATTTATTTTAAATTTAAATATGTAACTCAGTTTGGGGGTGGGAGGAGTGTTCTATATGTATTCCTTCAATTTGGTGTTTTGTATTGTAACTCTTTATATGTGACTCATGGTGCTCCATCTTAAGTGCCTCACAAGGAGAAAATGTTAGGATACCCCTGCCCTATCTTGTGTGTCGGGACCAAACCAAGTGACTACCATTAGTCCCATGTTTTAACTTGGTTAAAATGAGTGGATGGACTTGGATTGGAACACCAAGAAACAATAACCATTATGCTAATTTTGAAGTGCCTGCATTGATGGAAGCTTTTGAAAGACTTGGAGTTTGCATTGTGTTTTCTGAATCATTCGACAGAACTGACCATCAGGAAAAGATAAAGGTGATTCAAGCATCCACTTTTGTAAAATTGTTAAGGTAGCTTTTACTTTTTATGACCCTATTCTCCAAAAGATGTGGTAATACTTAGATTTCTTTCCATTCATTAAACTGATTAACCTATGTTCTAAGCTGGAGTTCACGGCTCATTTTCTTGTATATTCCTCCACATGATTCTGCATGAAATTGTTGCTGAATAGCCTTTAATAATGCTTTAAAAGTCTTTAAGATGCAGAAAGATTTTGTTTTCTTGTTAATTCTTTTTAAGACAGTAACAAGATTTAGAGTAAAGTCCATTTCCACTTTCTATGGGTCTTACTGCCCAGCATATTCACGTCTACTTTTTAGCAATAGTTAACACAGAGGAAAATTAGGCCCTAGGTGACTAAGGGTGCATTAACAATGTAGGTTTAGCACAGTGCTGAAGTTGTCTGGTGTAAATCCAGAGTTCAGGCCCAACCTGGAGTGAAGTGAAGTGAAACTCTGTCACTCCACTTTATTCCATCCACTGTCAGACTGGGCCCTGACTCCAAATTTGGGCTGTATTCTCACTATAACTACAATGCCAATGTAAAGTGAAATCACTTCGTACCTGACACTATAGTTGTGTAAGTGCACCCAAATTGGCACATTTTGTTTTGAATCAACTGCAACAATTGGATATATCACAAATTATTCAGATGAGCTCCAGATCCTGAAATAAATGTGACCAGGAAGCAACACTTGGAAATTAGCAAAAAGTTCAACATAGAAATGGCACAAACATGTACATTTAGTTAACTGATATATTCCTAAAGTTTTGAGCCAAAATTTCAAAATCCAGACACAATCTTGGCATTGATTCTCTTTCTTCAGAATTATCTGACATTTCACATGAACTTGATTTATTTTGACAACCAAGGACCTGTTTGGGAAAAAGCAATGTGCGTAAATAGGATCATTCATGAGGTAATGCAATAGATAGCAAGGAACCGTATACTCTGTTACGATGACTGGTTCAGGTAAATAAGGGCTGTGTTTGCTGAACTAACAGTATGAACTTCCTCTTTATTCAGCAGGATAAGCGCTACCCCTTAAAATGTTAGTTTTATCATTCGCACTGTATAGCTTCTCTTGTCTATTCCAATAGTCAAGGCTCTGTTAGCCACGGCCCATCTGTAAAGAATTCTTGTTTAATCAACAGAGTAAAGGTTGAAAACATGGAATGGAATACACCAGGCTGGTACTTAGCTTTAACCACCCTGACAATATTCTGCATAGGTTTAGTCTCTTTGGCAAGCAAAAAAAAAAGCCTCTACTACACTGTGTGTAAATCATATCCATAGGGGATACTGTCATTAGGTCTGCCTTGCCTGAAATATTATACTGAAAACTTTTTTTTAAAATGATGCTGTCAGCATCTTTTCAATAACTTACAATCAAAGACAAAGGAAGCAACTGCAAAGTTCATAATATATCATCTGACGGCCATTTTGAATGCAGTATCTTGGGTGAGATAGACTGATTGGCGGCAGGTACGATAGGTGCAATCAGCAGGTAGTGTATTTTAACTTTTTACCAGCAAACAGGAAATTAAACACGTGGCTAAAGATGGAGTGCCTTTCAAATGAAAAGCAACTGTTATTCAGCTTGGTTGTGAATGAAGTCAATTGCAGTTAATCCTCTGCTATGTTGTCATGGATACTGAAACTGTCATCCCTTGAATCTTTAAATTACTGAAGGAAAAGCAGCAGCTCTGGCCCAAAGCAAATGAGAACCATAGGTTTAGTCTAGTCAATCAGCTGAGCATGTGGGTTAGTTCTTGCAGGAGTGGGGCACGCCATTTAGTGAGGCTATTTTCCGCAACCTTCAGCTCGAAATTTTTTTGCGCCGTAACTTGCTGGAAGTGCGAGCTGATAATGGCACGGTGAGGACAACAGGGCATCTGGGGCCTTAGTTAATGGCGGGACCAACAGTGTATCTCCTTAACCAATGAGAATTAAGGATTGAGAAAGAAACCGAGGAACGATGGAGAAGGAGGGTGAATTACAGTCAAATCAGGCACAGACTGAGAAATAAAGAGAGGGAAAGAAAAATTGGATTAAGAGAAAGAGAAAAAAGAGACAGAAAGGAAAAGTATGGAAAAAAATATAAAATTTGACATTTGAAAAATCTCCAACAACAATGAAGAGGATAGTAATAGACTTCAAGAGGACCTAGACAGGCTGGTGGAATGGGCAGACACATGGCAGATAAAATTTAACGTAGAGAAGTGTGAAGTGATACATTTTGGCAGGAAGAATGAGGAGAGGCAATATAAACTAAATGTTACAATTCTGAAGGGGGTGCAAGAACAGAGAGACCTCGGGGTATATGTGCACAAATCTTTGAAGACACAGATTGAGAAAGCAGCTAAAAAAGCATACAGGATCCTGGGCTTTATAAATGGAGGCACACAGTACGAAAGCAAGGAAGTTACGTTGAACCTTTATAGAACACTGGTTCGGCCACAACTGGAGAATTATGTCCAATTCTGGGCACCACACTTTTTAGGAAGAATGTGAAGGCCTTACAGAGGGTGCAGAAAAGATTTACTAGAATGGTTCCAGGGATGAGGGACTTCAATTATGTGGATAGACTGGAGAAGCTGGGGTTGTTCTCTTTAGAGCAGAGAAGGTTAAGAGGAGATTTGATAGAAATGTTCAAAATCATGAAGGGTTTAGATAAAGTAAGTAAAGGGAAACTGTTCCCATTGGCAGAAGGGTCGAGAACCAGAGGACGCAGATTTAAGGTGATTGGCAAAAGACCCAACGGCAACGTGAGGAAACACTTTATTACGCAGCGAGTAGTTATGATCTGGAATGCGCTGTCTGAAAGAGTGGTGGAAGCAGATTCAATCATGGCTTTCAAAAAGGAATTGGATAAATACTTGCAGGGAAAAAATTTGCAGGGCTATGGAGAAAGAATGCCGGAATCGGACTAACTGGATTGCTCTTACAAAGAGCCGGCACGGGCTCGATGGGCTGAATGGCCTCCTTCTGTGCTGTAACCATTCTATGATTCTATGAATTGACATGCAGAAATGAGATTGGACACTTTAAACTGTTCCCATTCTGGGCCAGAGAGGTTGATTGGCATTGCATTAACAATTGTCATGTTGTTAAAAAGGTACTTAACTTTCTGTGGCAAGATTAATGTACAAAATCCAGCAAGTTCTTAAAAATAATAAGGGCGAGGTGCCTTTTGTGCGAAGCAAATGGCAGAGTGGTGTAAATTGACCAGCATGTTCTGGAGAATTGCAACTCACAGTGTATTTTTTAATCCCCTGAACTTGCTGTCTGATTTGCACATTAATAATGGCATGTGTCGTTAACACATTGTTATTTTTCCAGCAAGATCCAGCCCATTGGCCCAGCAGCTACCAGCATTGCTTCAGACTGAAAATACTGCTATTCTGGTCTGAAAAAGTGTGGAAAGATTAACCAAAGTAGGGGTTCAGTACTTGTCCTGCAGGGCACTGAGCAAGCTGCAAGAAAGCAATAGTGTCACAGTGCACCATACTGCAAATATGCTGCTGTGTGTCATGTCCTTAGAAGGACATGCCCATATCTGATCAGCCCCATTATCAGTGGATATTGTAACCAAATAGATTAAAAGTCTGACCAAAGTACAAGAATGAAAAGGAGTTGCATTCTGCTATGTCTGGAAAATCAGACACGATTTGAAGGTATTCACAAAATGATTTGATGCAGTGAGAGCTAAATAAGAGCCAGAAATACTCATTATACTTTGCTGTTTACAGAGCTGGTCCTTAACTTTGACTCCTGATGAATTTCATAAGTGAAGCTATTTTGACTCAAGCTGTGTGTTATTTTAATGAGTATTTATTTCTTTATACTAAGGAAGCTGCCCTTAAGGTGACAACCAGAATTCTGACACCAGCGGCCCTGTTTTCCTTGTGATTAGTCTGTCATTAGCGAATTTTAACTTCAAAGTCTAAGTGCTCAGATTTTGTAATATGATTACACAGCCAGGTTTACTCAATAATTAGTCTTAACTAATTAGTGTGCTGGTTTTGTGGCAACTGGCTGAGTCAACAAAACATTTACATCTATGAACTTGTATAACCCCAGAAGTGGTAAGGTTATTTATGGAAGAATACATATGAGGTTTAGAAAGTGATAACAATGGGTCAGAACATTTCTGAATTAAGCTTATGATTAGCCAATAAGTTTGTCACACACCAAATTTTAGTTGCTAAACTAGCTGGTATATTTAGGTGAGTGGAGAAGTGTAGGTTTCACCTTTGTTGACGAGACAAACTTTAGCTGACTCCTTTTTGTTCAGAGTCCATTGCTAGACAGTAGTTTTATTTTGTTCTGTGGATTGAAGAATAAGCAAACAGACGGATTTCACTTAGTCATGGAACAATGTTTAATTAATTTAGATCACATCTCTGTTACTCAGATTATGTTTACTACGGATATTTCACAGCAAAATTATATGTGTGGAACATCCTTCCTCGCTGTCCCTATGACACGCTGCATCTGTATCACAGTAAAATCCGAAGCTCTTTTGGAGTTAAATGGAGACTCTACACTAAACCACCCAGATACCATAAAAACAAATTGGCCAGCAATAGTGAATTTCAGCAGTGGCTTGGCATGGTTTTCTCCTTGCATTAACTACACTCTAGCTGTGGTTTGAGGGTACTTGGAATTTTGGTAACAATACAAGACCACCTGGAGGAAGTAGTCTCACAACACTTGTGGTTCATGCTAGTTGCAGTATAGTTACAATTGATGTGAAGCATTTTTTTGGGGGGGTGGGGGGGCTCCTGTTGCTGTGGAACCAAACCCCAGCTACTCTCCAGTATCTCATCCAAGTAAGATTATTGAAATGTGAGCTAAGATAGTAAGTGTCAGCAGGATATTTGCCTGTGGAGGCATCACAGCTGACTTCAATTCTGTCCTCGCCCAAATTCGGCACCTATGTTATTCTGGTACGATAGTGATCAGGAGCAGGAACCTTGGTCTGTTATTTCCCTCCCTAACCCAAAGGTACTAAAGTTAGTTGTAGCACCCTGGGACCTACATGACCTTCATGGTTCAGCTTCTCACTGGATAAACTTGCTGAACCATCACTGGTACTTTGAAACCATCTTTTTAAACTTTAGAAATTAATTTTTAAAAATCCCAGGCTGTCTACTTGGCCCTTTTAAATTAATGTTCATAGAAGGAACCAGTAGATCCGACAACTCTACAGGAACATTAATTCAGCAGCAGCGCTGGGGTTTGCCTGAGTATAAAGCAGTGGAAAAGGAATTATTTAATGTTTCTCCATGACAATGAAGCCACTGTCGTTACAGTGAGAAAAGCCTCATGAAAAATCTCACCAGTAGCGCATATAATTTGAAATAAACGCAGTGATAACTGTAGCAGTGCATCACTACACCTGTAATAACCTTTGTAAATTCAACATTTTTGTCTTTTTTTTGACCCCCCCCCCTTCAGAACCAAATACTGCAGCAGAAATACATCTGGTGTATCATTACAGCCTTGTGCTTACCTAATTATCAGTTACCTTCCTGTAAAGTCTGACTAAAAGTTTTGTTGATGGCTCAGTAAGTTTATTTGAGCTGAGTCAAACAGACCGGGAAGGGTCCAGGAAGATTCAATTCCTGGTCTGTGCTGAGCTAGCTGCTCTCAGCAGGGTAGCAGTCGTAGTTTAAGGAGATTAAAATTAGTCAAGGTTCCTGCTCCTCATTGCTACCCAGTGACTTGGAACTGTCAGCATGTGGACAGGACTGCGTTTGGCTATGATGCCGTCCCTGGACCAATAGCCAGCATCTTCAGGAGGAAAGAAAAAATGTATACCAAAAAATGAATTTAAATTAGGCAGCAGTGTTTTTTGTTAAGCTCAACATGTGAAATCATTGAAGGAGCCACATCGAGTATCTTCCTAAAGTCTGAATTCTATTCAATTGGCCGTCAATCATGTTAACCCTCAAAGCTGAGATGTTTTTTATCATTCTAATTGAGTTCAAAGGTAAAATGTTTCTGATCGATGGATCTCCACAATTGCATCCACAAGTCTGATCCCTGATAAATGTAATGGTAACCTTGGCAACTGCTTCTCCACAGAGGGACAAAACGAGATGGATTTGAGAGTTTTGGCCCTCAGTAAACACTGATGGAATGAATCATATTACAGTATCTAGTTGCAATTTTCCTGCTGTGCCCACTAATTCACTGCTGCTTTGATTGAATAGAAACTTTTTTGACAAAGCAAAATGAATTTTTCTTAATTTAATTGAGGATGAATTATTTCATATAACAGTTTCTTTTGCAACTTAAACTTTATTGTGTGTCTGAGCACATTAATGAGATCTACTGCATGCATAGATCTACAGCACCTAGAAATGTTAAATTTGGTATAAAAGTACATTCTGTTGGTTGGTCTATTTCATCTGGTCCAAAGATTAATTCGTGTGTTATATTGGATGTCTTTTTTTCAATAGTCACACATCTTCCATCTGGAAGGAATATTAGGGGTGATTGTGACTCTGACAACAGTGATCACAAAGAAATAGTAATTTAAAAAGGAGATCTCAGAGCATTAAAGGGTATAAACCCACTCGCCTAGTGGAAACCGGGTGGGTAAACAGTTAAAATCGACCAGGTGTCTTACCCAACGATGTACTGCCTGCACAAGAAAATGAGAATTAGGAGCAGGAGTTGGCCATCCGGCCCCTCGAGCCTGCTGCGGCATTCAACAAGATCATGGCTGATCTTCTACCTCAACGCCATTTTCCTGCACCATCCCCATATCCCTTGATGCCTTTATATCTAGAAATCTATCGATCTCTGTTTTGAACGTATTCAATGACTAAGCCTCCACAGCCCTCTGGAGTAGAGAATTCCAAAGATTCACCACCCTCTGAGTGAAGAAATTTCTCCTCAACTCAGTCCTAAATGGCCTACCCCTTATTCTGAGACTGTGACCCCTGATTCTGGACTCCTAGCCAGGAGAAACATCCTCCCTGCATCTACCCTGTCGAGCCCGAGAAATTTTGTATGTTTCAATGAGATCACCTCTCATTCTTCTAATCTAGAGAATACAGGCCTAGCCTACGCAATCTCTCCTCATGCGACAATCCCGCCATCCCAGGAATCAGTCTGGTGAACCTTCGTTGCACTCCCCCTATAGCAAGTATATCCTTTCTTGGAAAAGGAGACCAAAATTGTACAAAATACTCCAGGTGCGGTCTCACCAAGGCCCTACATAACTGTAGTAAGACATCTTTACTCCTGTACTCAAATCCTCTTGTAATAAAGGCCAACATACCATTTGCCTTCCTAATTGCTTGCTGCACCTGCATGTTAGTTTTCAGTGACTCATGTACAAGAACACCCAGGTCCCTTTGAACATCAACATTTCCCAATATCTTATCATTTTAAAAAATACTCTGCACTTCTGTTGTTCCTTCCAAAGTGGATAACCACGTTTTTCCACATTATATTCCATCTGCCATGTTCTTGCACACTCACTTAGCCTGTCTATATCCCCTTGAAGCCTCTTTGCATCCTCCTCACAACTCACATTCCCCCACCTAGTTTTGGAAGTATTATGGCCCCCTCATCCAAATCATTGATATAGATTGTGAATAGCTGGGGCCCAAGCACCGATCCCTGTGGGACTGCACTAGTCACACCCTGCCATCCTGAAAAAGACCTGTTTATTCCTACTCTCTGTTTTCTGTCTGTTAACCAATTCTTAATCCATGCCAGTATATTACCCCCAATTCCATGTGCTCTAACTTTGTTCACCAACCTTCTGTGTGGGACCTTATCGAAAACCTTCTGAAAATCCAAATACACCACATCTACTGGTTCCCCCTTATCTATTCTGCTAGTTACATCCTCAAAGAACTCCAATAGGTTTGTCAAACATAATTTCCCTTTCATAAATCCATATTGACTCTGCCAAATCCGATTATTATTTTCAAAGTGTCCTGTTATCATATCCTTTATAATAGATTCTAGCATTTTCCCTACTACTGATGTCAGGCTAACAGGTCTGTAATTCCCTGTTTTCTCTCTTCCTCCTTTCTTAAATAATGGGGTTACATTTGCTGCCCTCCAATCTGCAGGAACCTTTTCAGAGTCTCTAGAATTTTGGAAGATGACAACCAATGGATCCACTATATTCATAGCCACCTCTCTCAAAACCCTGGGATGTAGATCATCAGATCCTTGGGATTTATCGACTTTCAGTCCTATTAATTTCTCTCATACTATTTTTTTACTATTACTAATTTCTTTCAGTTCTCATTTTCGCCAGACCCTTGGTTCTTTAGTATTTCTGGGAGGTTTTTTGTGTCTTCTTCCGTGAAGACAGATGCAAAGTATTTGTTTAATTTCTCTGCCGTTTCCTTATTCCCCATTATAAATTCTCCCGTCTGTCTGTAAGAGACCCACATTTGCCTTTGCCAATCTTCTCCTTTTTACATACCTATAGATACTTTTACAGTCTGGTTTTATGTTTCTTGCTAGCTTACTCTCATATTCTATTTTCCCTTTCTTTATTAATTTCTTGGTCCTCTTTTGCTGAATTCTAAAATGCTCCCAATTCTCAGGCTTACTGCTTTTTCTGGCAACTTTATATGCCTCTTCCTTTGATTTAATGCCATCTTTAATTTCTTTTTTTAGCCACGGTTGGACCACTTTTCCTGTTGGGTTTTTGTGCCTTAAAGGAATACATATTTGTTGCAAATTATGTTTTAATTCTTTAAATGCTAGCCATTGCCTGTCTACCGTCATAGCTTTATAATGTAGTTCCCCAATCAACCAGACCGACTTGCGCCTCATACCTTCGTAGTTTCCTTTGTTTAGATTTAAGACCCTAGTTTCAGACTGAACTACATCACTTTCAAACTTAATGAAGAATTCTATCATATTATGGTCACTCTTCCCTAAGGACTCCTTTACAACAAGATTATTAATTAATCCTTTCTCGTTGCACAATACTAGATCTAAAGTAGCCTGTTCCCAGTTGGTTCCTCAACATACTGATCCAGAAAGCTATCTTGTATACATTCCAGGAATTCGTCCTCCACAGTATTAGTGCTAATTTGCTTTGCCCAATCTATATGTAGACTAAAGTCACCCATGATTACTGTATTACCCTTGTGACACGCACATCTAATTTCCTGCTTTATACCTGCCGTCTTCAATTTTAACCTGCTCTTCCGAGCAGGTGGCAAAGGCACATGCCTAAAGCTGGCGGGGTCCTTCTTTAAGTATGCAGATCGGGGATCTGATGATGTCATCTGACTCCGACTGCGATTTTAAGTCCGACCTGAGCAGGGAAGCCACTGCAGCGTTCCGACCAGGTGAAGTCAAGTCAGAACTGGATCAGAAGCAGAAGAAGCCATTCAAAGTCATCTTTTTGTTTCCTTTCTGGAAGCAGGAGGAGCAGGAGACCTCCCTGTCCTGGACCCTTCCACGCTCCCTCCTCTCCCTCCCCCCAATCTTCCCTGCCACGAGGCTCCCCGGAATCTTGGTCCCTACACTTACCTCAATGTCAGTGGGCAGCCAAGAGCTCCCTAAATTTCCAACACCTGTTCTTAGTGGGAAGTCAGCGGGTGGCATGTTAATGAGGCCCAGCAACTAAAGCCGCTGCGACCTCATACTGCCGTGGGTGTTTGGCAATCTTACTGAAACCCATGGGTTCCCACCAGAAATCTGCTGGCAGTTAAAATTGCCCCCTACAGTTTCTGGAGCAAACTAGTTACCTACATTACCAGATACTGATTGTTAAGGGAACGCCTGTAAATTATATATTTGAAGTGATGTAAAACAATAACATTTACTGATGTGCCCAAATTATACTACCGTAGTTTAAATTGTTTTTTCCTACCATATACATTCTTAGTTTGGACAGCCTGTTCTGTATTTATCATTGGTGGCTTACTTCCAGGAAGGTGCTCACAGCTCCCAATGCCATCCCCAAGAGCATGAACAAAACAAGACAGTTACTAAAGTGAAGTGAAGTTGCATTGATAAATGGTTGTACAATATCATTATAGGGAGCGTATCAAATCAAAAAGAAAGGAGGAAAAAGTGGGAAAAAATAAATATTGGAACAAAAAACAACTTGCATTTATATAATGCCTTTAATGTGATGAACATTCCAAGCAGTAAAACAGCAACAAAACTGCAGTAAAAGCAGTCCCCAAGCAATGGTAAGAGAAGAAGTAACGGAGGTAATAAGGTATGCTTGAAGAAATCAGTTTTGAAGGTGGGAAGTGAGGTAAGAAGGAAGCAGGATTTAGGGAGAGAGTTCCAGATTGTCCAACCAAGACTGTTGAAGGTTCTGCTACTGATGATGGAAGAAAGGGAGGGGACAATGGAAAGGAGGCCAAAGTTGAAAGAATGGAGGGCTTAAAGCACTGAAGAAGGTTGCAGAGGTAAATTAATGGTTGGAAAATTATTAATTTCCAATATGTGCTGCCTGCTGGAAGCATAGAGTCAGAAAATTACCCCTTAGACCTCCTGCATTCTAGAGAGGTACCATAGCATAGTGGGCTAGTAATCCAGAGGCCTGGACTAATAATTCAGAGAGCGTGGGTTCAAATCCCACCTTGGCAGTTTCAGAACTTGGATTCAGTTAAGAAAATCTGAAAGTAAAAGTAAGGATCAAGCTGTAGGATTGTCGAAAAAATACACTGGTTCACTAATGTCATTTAGGGAAGGAAACCAGCCATCCGTACCAGATCTGGCCTGCATTTGACTCCAGTCCCACGCCAATCAGATTGATTCTTAACTGTCCTCTGAAGTGGCCTTGCAAGCCACTCAGTTTTATCAAACCGCTACACTGCAGTGGTTGAAGAAGAATGCTCGCCACCACCTTCTCAGGGTAACTAGGGATGGACAATAAATGCCAGCCTTGCCAGTGATGCCCATATTCTGAGAATTAATAATAAAAAAATGTTTTTAAACTTTCCAGCAATTGTCACTCAATAAAGAAAGAACTTTTATATAGTGCATTTCATGAACTTATAACATGCCAAAGGGCTTCATGACCAAAGAAGTAGTCAAGTGTGGGAATCTTGGCTGATTTCTCCCCACTCCTCCTCTCTAATTATAGTCTCTATTATTGCCTTGACTAAGATGAGCTAACTCAGCATGGAATTGAACTTGGAACTTTTCAGGCAAACAGGGCTCAGTGCAATCCCATGCAGTACATTGACACACAAAACCACTGCGAGAGCTGAAATAGAGGAAGTTTAGCACCTGCATTTCCTGAATACACTTGAATTTATGCAACTGCTTCAAAGATGTTTTCGTCAGCAGTGGGCTGGGATTGGTCACTCCCAAATTACTTTTTGATGAATTAAATTATAGTGTTACTTATGCATGGTATAACCTATTGCCACAAACATCTGTGAACGAGTTTTATGTTCTGCATTCATGTGAAAGTAAATCCCATCACTCTACTCCACGCCAGCCAAAGTAGTTTGAGCCCCTCAGTACTTTACTGGCACAAAAATGTACTGCTTGAGGCAGGATTAACGCTGCCCTGGTTTCACCTCTCTTCCCCTTTTGATCTAGTCTATGTGGCTTTGTGTAATTTTGCTAGGAAAGTTAATCTTCATGAGGTACCTCCCCCCCAGCCTTTTGGAGTCACTTGTGCATAGATTTTCCAATGGGACTGCCCATTTTATGACTGTATATCAAATGGGTGCTAAGGGTTGCTAGGCACTGTAGAAAAGATGGAAATTAGTTTAAAGAACCCAGTAACTATTTTATCGGATTTTTAGAATTCTTATTTCTGACTCAATTTCGTGCTTATGTTTTGTCATTTTTGCTGTCACCGATTTCCCCACCTGTTTTTGTGAATTTGCTGCCATTTCTCCCCTCTTCCCCCCCCCCCCAAAACTAGGGCACAGTAGATTTCACATTTGGCATTCTCATGCATCCTTGGTCTCTGGAAGAAGAGCAAGAACAATGGGGAGATGCCATGCTGGCCAGGCAACATTGGCGGTGCAAGGCAACCAGTACCCTTTACACTAGAATATACAGGCAAAGACACTTCTGAAGTTGTCCCAGGACCAGTGCTATGGAGACTACACCATCAATGAGTTGTGCCACATGCTGCAACGAGACCTACAGTCCAATTCCACCACAGCCACAGCATTGCCAGTAGCTGTAAAGGTCATAAACGCCCGGAATTTTTATACTAAGGGGGTCACTGCAGGCTGCCAATAAGGACATCACTAACATCAGCTGTGCACAGATTCATTAAGCAAGGTATAGGGCATTGTTTGTTAGAGCTTGTAACTTCATCTTCTTCCCCATGGACAATCGGTGACAGCAAGAAAGGGCACAGCAATATTACAGAGTGGCAGAATGCCCAAAGGTCCAATGGGTCATAGATTGCACCCTATATGCTCCCTTGCTCAATGCAGCCACCAACATCAACAGCAAAGCATTTGGAACCAGTAGAACTGCATCGTGCATGTGAATGCACGATTCCATGTGAGTTGCCATGATGCCTTCATTTTAAGGCAATCTGCTGTGCCAGAATTCTTTGACCTAGGAAGACATCTCTGGGTAGCTTTTGGGAGACGAAGGTTACCTCCTACATCCATGGCTGATAATGTGGAGTAACCTGGTTCATGAGCTAAATACCCATATAATGAGGTCCATTTATGCACCAGTCATAATTGAGCACACCATTTACATGTTGATGGGTTTGCTTTAGGTGCCTCAATCAATCTGGGTGTGTTTTGCAAAACAGTCTCAAGGATTGACTTATTAAGGCACCTCACCATGGAGGCCATTGGCAGCAAGACAAGCAGTAATTATATTAAGAGGGTGCAAATGACAGCTTGTTGCCAGCTGTCAGTGATATTCACGCAGAAGACCTTGGGCACGATGTTAACAGTGAAAAACGGGTGGGTTGGGGATGGGGATCATTCAAAATTGCAACCAATTCAAACCCATCCCAACCCACCCCCAACCCACCCATTTCCAGTTTTCACCTTGGTGGGACAAGGGGCGGGTGACCAACGCGGTCCCAGGAGGCGGGTCGGGCCTTAAAACCTCTCGAGGAGGCTTTGGGCCTCCGTTTTCCCAAAGCTTCCAATTTCAACCCCAGGGGCTGGGATTCCCGGGCCTTCTCTTTCAAGCCTCGTGAATGGAGGCGAAAAGGCCCGAGACAAACAGGTAGGTGCCTTTCTGGCACAGCTTGTGGGCCCAGAGGAGCAGGAGTGCTTCCTCCAGGCCCAACAAGCCTACCTGCAGCACCCCCCACCCCCACCAACCTCGCCCCAACGGTCGCGGACCCCCCCGAAATGATCGCGAACCCACGACCCAATCCCCAATTGTCGACCCCAATCACAGACCCCCGAACCTGATCGCCGTTCCCCCACCCCCCAACGATCGTGGACCCCTGCGATGACCTCCGATCCTGACAAGCCCCCGTGACTGACCCACAATCCCTCCCTCCATGACTGACGACCCCCGTGCCAACCCGTGCCCCATGCCTCCCCCATCCATACAAAGACTTACTTGAACACGTCCTCTCCCTGGCTGCTCTCCTATCCGTCTGAGACCAGCCTGTCAATCAGGCCGGACAGTCGGACGGCAAACCGACAAAAAAAAAGATGACGTCCTTACGTCAAAATCGTAAGGACATTCGGGAAACTCGTACTGCCAGGTTTCCCGTCTGCAATTTGACCCCCCCGCCCACTTTCTGGCTCGGGGTAAAAATCATGCTCCTTTTGACTACCAGATCTGGTTAGTGCAAAAATAGTACATCATTCCGCTTCCCTCCGCAGCCATGCCATCATCTACAAACCCTTCTCTGTACCCAACTACTCATAAAGCTCGTATTCATGCTACAAAATGAAAACAACCTCCACATCTTTAAAACAATATCAATCAGAATATCTAAGTTGATTAAAAAGTGAACTCTTGGGAGGAATGCCAAGCTCCTTTTGCCTTGCCTTAAATGACAAGGTAATTATATTCTTTTCAGTGTTGAGTGGCCATGTGTGGGGTATTGCAGTTGGCACTCTGCCCTGGCCATCTCTTTCCACTGTCCCTGACAGCTTTCCTTTGGGATGCCATGCACCTCCAATGTTGCCAGGCCAGTATGGCATTTTCCCATTGTTCTGCCTGACCTCCTGCAGCAGTAACTTCCACAGCTGGCCTCACTGACAATTTTAGCAAGAGAGCTTGTTTGGGTGTAACAAATTATAATGCCTGGCTCTTTAGGCTGCTGAAAGCCTATAAATCCTGCAGCAGTGCATTATTTCCCCCATCCCATCAGGTAGGGTCCTGGTCACAGGTGTTTCTAAAGCCTGGAGCTTTTAATGAGGTTGACCCCAGAAATTACAATGGGGTCTGCGCTCATGATGTCAGGCAGGCACCACGTATACTTTGCTGGACTTCCAGTTGGGATCGAGCCCAATTGGGTACAAACGCTGGTCTAAGCAAGTACATAAATTCATGAGGTATTGGAATGTCAGGAAACGTGAACTGCACAGTGAAATCACATTGACTTATTGCAGTGCCCAAAAGCACGTTGCTAATCTTGCAGCAGACTCTCAGGTGTGTTTATTATAGAGCCATGGATTTGGATGTGTTCCAGATTGTAACCTCTGCTGCTGTGCTGAGATTTACCCTGGAACGAGTCCAGGGTTCATACTGTTCCATTTATATAGGTTTGTTAGCTGAATAAGCTGTCTTAGCTTCTGATTGGGAAGATCATTCAACTTAAAAGCAAGTACAATTTAACAACTACAAAAATTAGACTCTTCACCAAAATTGTTCTGATCAGCTCTGGCAGCCTCTGCAGATTGTTTCTTGAGAAATCTGTAAGATCAGGTCCAAAGGATACATGGATAAGACCTGCTAAAAAGGGGCAAAGTCACTCCAGAAGTTCCCCTCTACCAAAAGAACAGCAGTTTTATCAAATCAAAAATACAAACAAAATGAACGACTGCTCCAGTATGCTGCAGAGTAGCAAGTTAGACAACAGGTGACACTTATACTCTTTCAATACAGATGGTGCCTGCTGCATAAACACAGTGGGAGGGGGAAGGGGAAAATATTTTTTTAAAAGCTAAAAATTAGAAAAATGACAACCTAAATTGATTGATATTCATTCCTCCGGTGCGCACAATATGTAAAAATTCCCTGAAGAAACATGAGTTTACGTCAACAAAATATCAGAGAGTGAAATGTGATCTGTTTTTACATATTCTTTGGAAAGACTACAAAGGAAAAAAGAATCACCGACATGCTCAGGGACATAATTTGCTGTCATTATGACCTATCCACCTGAGTGATGAAAAATTGATGTTTTAATAGCTGCAGCTACATGAATTAAAAAGAGTCATAAAAACTTTAGCACAGAATGAGGCCCTTCGGTCCATCATCCCGATGTTGTGGTAGGCTCCCATCAAAAGTATCTATGGTAATGCTCTTTCCCTGTACCCTTTAATATCTTTCATCTTAAAATGTTTATCTAGCTCCTTCTTAAATATTGTGATTGACTCAGTTTCAGCAGTCACTTGTATTCCATTTTCCTAACAACCATTTGCTTGAAAGAACTCATTCTAACTTTCCCACTTTTGCTTCCCATACTAATCTTGGGTTTATGCCCCCTGGTTATTGGCCCAGATTTTCCTGGGGACTTGGGCCGTAGGGTCCCTCGAATGGCGCAAAAGAAAGAGGAAATTATTTGAGTTGGGGAGTAAGTGACTGGCGTCATTAATTATGCTACTCCATATTTCCAGGGACTTCTGTGTTGCTGCTCTGTTACCCTCGCCGAAAACAGTTAGAAGGTATTTATCATAACTCCGCCCCCATTAAAATCAATGGCGATTGCAATTTCCCTGCATTTAAGCCAGTTTTCACGTTGCTGCCACTTGCACTTAAAAATAATGGCGTTGGTGGACTGGCAGCAGCCTGATTTATTGCTCCAAGATCAGTATGGAAATGGAGAGCCAAAATCAAATTGTATTACACATTTATCCTTTACTCGGACATTTGTTGCTATTATTTTTTGATGCTGACTATGCTGGGAACTTTTCATCTGCCTCAAATCACAAAGGAACCAAGACCTTTTTTACTCACTTGTTTATCTATTTAGCTGAGCCAATTATTTTTCCACCCAACAGAGAGAGAAAAAAAAATTTTTTCATCCTAACAGTTTGGGCTGGATTTGAATCCAGTTCCAGAGGTGAAACAATAATTATTTGGATCAGATGACGATTGAAGATTGTAATATGATCAAAAACTTTATGGCACGTAGTTCCTGTCTTGCTGGGTCTGGAATGCTTTCTGTTGAATGTGACTCATCATGGTTGAGCAATATAGATTGTAATGTTAATGTTAAGTCGATATCCTGGAGCCTTGCTCGATTACCTTCAGTGGTTGGGTGGAAATTTCATCTCCATGCCAGTTTTCCCTGTGGCTGTTCACCACCGTCTTTGGATTATGGAGAGTCAGTGATGGTGCAGATTATAAACTGTTGGAAGGGGTGGGCTAATAAACCAAACAACCTTCTCTCAATTGACATTTTCTTATTAGTGTTACACTTTATATACTCTGTGTGAAGGGAACACACAGATGCCAGAGGGCAATTTTGTAGAATTCCCAACTCCCATCTCACTTCCCCACTCCAATACTCAGAAATAGAGCACACCCATGCAACTCATTAGATGTAAGTTAAAACTATGGTGCCCTTTAGGCATGTAATAGCTGGGCGGTGGTAATTCTGTAGTAGTGGTGTGCTGGAGGATTGCAGTAGTCCCCTTTGTCCAACTCCTGCCTTATTGTGGATCTTGAGGAGGAGAATGGCAAGATAAATATGGCCTTGGCCAAACCCAACAGAGACCATTAAGGAATAAGAGGGCTGTTTGGCCCCACTCTGTACCTTTTAAATGCTACGGGTTCAACCACAGCAGCCAGATTTTGGTTGAAACTGTATGACACCAGTTTTCATTTTTTTTACATCGTAAGCCTTTTTCATGGCTGTCCTGTGTTTAAGTTATTGTTTGAAGCATAGTTGGTGAAATAAATAAATAGGATCAAAAGGCAATACAAGGAAATAGTGATGAGTTCTTGTAAATAACCTAAGAAACTGGTTATGTACAAAAGCAAAATTTGAGTCGGTCCCTCACAAATTGAAGATGATTTGGCAGGCCTGACCTTGAAGAGTGATTTATTTTTTCCAATAGCCAAAAAAAAGTGCCCAAAGTTGTTAGTGCAAGGCTTTCAATTTAATAGTAAGTTCCATGAGACAGAATTGACTCTTTCCCACCTTATATTTCTGGCAATGTTATTTGGAATTTTTTTATTATCTTCCCTCACTGGAAAGGAAGCAGTAAAGCTAAGCTAATCAATTGTCCAGCCCCACCTAGAGTACTGTATACAATTCTGGTAACCATAGTGATATTCTAGCATTGAAGAGAATGCAGTGAATAGCAACTGAACTGCTGGCTGGGATTAGATACCTGAATAATGGGGGAAGCAGTGTCTGGTTATTTGATTGAACCCGTTTGTGATGCCTGTTATGTTGAATAGCCTACAGTGCTCACTGTCTGGGCTCACTTGTGAAGAAAGGTCGCTTAGGCATGGTTGCGAAGGGCTCCTTGTGCCCATGCAACCAAAGCTCCCAACTTGAGAAGCAATCATTGGGAGAAGAGGGGAAAAAAAAAGAGGACAAAAATAAAGGGAAAACGATTTTTTTTCCCCATGAAAGTCTTGGTAAGAGAAAAATGGTTGGGAGTGTGAAGCAATGATTTTCTGACATAAAATCTCCTCAGGACTAAACTGCTTCATTTTTAATGAAGGTGTTACATGTGCTGAACTTGCACAGCCTTGAGGCCACAGTTCTGTTTCCTGGGTGATTGGGCACTCAGCCCACAAACATGAGGCTTTTAAAACCTGATACAGATTTCAGCATCACAAAGTAAATCAGTGTTTTTGTTTTATGACCAGAACTGTGTCGGAACATGATCTGGCACAATTAAATCAAAGGTGTGTCCTGGATCATATACATGTGGTCTGGCGCAGTGACTAGCTAGTTACTCATTACTGTAGTGCTTGCTGGTTAAAATGTTCTGAAAGGTTTGGTGACACAATGCTTGTTTAGAACCCTTGTACATCGTATATAAAGGTTTATAACCTTTCCCGAATTCATCCAGTCCAAGTACTGACAAAATAAATATTAATAAGAGTATATGTGAAAGAGATATGTTTTCCACTCTAAAATTGAATGAACTGCTTTTTGTATACATGCAATTTTCTAAATTTTTCTCCAACTTTTGATATACTTTTATTTATTTTTTAAAGGATGTGTTTTCCGTGTGAAATGACTGATAAATTACTTTAACCCCTGTTTATAACTAGCAAGTAAACAGCAGTATTGATCTGTGATGTAATTATATCATTGCGTTCACTTTATAAGCTCTCTCGCTCTCTTGCTGTCTCGTGCTCTCTTTCTCACTCTCTCAGTTTTAGTGTACATATAGATCTCTTGTGGTATTGCTCAGTATTTCAGAGGGGATTTTGCAAGAGGGGATACTGAGGAGCGGCAGATATCAACTGAAAGAAATTGTGAGAAATCTCCCTTGAGACAGTGAAGTAAATGTTTTTTCTTTCTTATGGAAAAAAATTGAAAAAACAGGTAATCAGCATTTTTATTACCACTGCAGGTAAATTAATAAATGTATCCCCCCACACAAACATATTAAACTCTGCATGTAATATTGTTCATCTATTTAGGATGTGAGTTTTTATAGTTAAGGCCAAAAAATAATAAACAGAAACAGAAACCAAAAAACAGAATGTTTTTTAAATGGTGAGAAACTATTAAATGTTGGTGTTCAGAGAGACTTGGGTGTTCTCGTACAAGAAACACAAAAAGTTAACATGCAGGTACATCAAGCAGTTAGGAAGGCAAATGGCACGTTGGCCTTTATTGTTAAGGGGTTGGAGTACAAGAGTAAGGAAATCTTACTCCAATTGTACAGGGCATTGATGAGACTTCACCTGGAGTACTGTGTACAGTTTTGGTCTCCTTTATCTAAAGAAGGATATACTTGCCTTAGTGGCGGTGCAACAAAGGTTCACTAGATTGATTCCTGGGGATGAGAGGGTTGTCCTGTGAGGAGAGGTTGAGTAGAATGGGCCTATACTCTCTGGAGTTTAGAAGAATGAGAGGTGATCTCATTGAAACATACAAGATTCCGAAGGGGCTTGACAGGGTAGATGCTGAAAGATGTTTCTCCTGGCTGGAGAGTCTAGAACTAGGGGGCATAGTCTCAGGATAAGGGGTCGGCCATTTAAGACTGAGATGAGGAAGAATTTCTTCACGCAGAGAGTTGTGAATTTTTGGAATTCTCTACCCCAGAGGGCTGTGGATGCTGAGCCGTTAAATATGTTCAAGGCTGAGATAGATAGATTTTTGGACTCTAGGGGAATCAAGGGATGTGGGATCGAGCGGGAAAGTGGAGTTGAGGTCCGAAGATCTGCCATGATCTTATTGAATGGCGGAGCAGGCTCGAGGGGCTGTATGGCCTACTCCTGCTCCTATTTCTTATGTTCTTATCAATCGAGCTTTCTTTCCTTACCAGCCATTTCTGCAAAAGTACTTAAAACTACCATTATAAACTTAAACAAACATTTAAATTCAGGACTTTTATTGAAAACCTCCCTCTAAACTTGATGAAAAATACAATCATTCCAGAACTTGCTACTACTACTGTTTTAATCTCAGAAAAATGCAGCTGCTGTAATACATTTTTGCTGTAAAACAGAAAGGCATATTCCAAACCATTTCTAAACTCTCTACTTTTCTCCTTAGCTTTATCTGTGTTCAGCTTTTACTGTACTGGCTGACTGTGGTTGAAGGACATCAGTTAGTATTTATACACATTTTTGATTTCAAAGTCACCTTAGAAAAAGTTGAAGAGTTCATGCTCTAACTTGTTCTGATGTTTTATATATAAAAATAAACAAATTCCAGTTGCTCTTAAAAAAAATATTTTCCTGGGGGCTTTTGCTCTCTAATTTTCCATCAGAGGATTTGCAAGCAGTAACTCTGGCAATCATAGACATTTCGAGACATTGTATGCTTAGGTGCATGGTAAGAGTTGTAGCTTGCCAGTTTGAATATCTGCAGCTGATGTTGATGGGAGTGGGAACTTGCATGAACTCAAGGTTCAAGCTTCTCATACAGGCGCAGGTCTCTAATGGAAAATAATGATACAGAAAATGCTGTGGTATGGATAAGTTTACTTGTTTTTGTAATTTGAAATGTATTTATAATGTTACAAATCTTATTCCTAGTTGTAAGTGCTTTAAGTGGAGAAACTAAGATCAACCAAAAGGCTTGTCAAAAATAATTAGTGATTTGATTCTGTCATTTCCTTTTTTATTGGTAGCCGCTGCTGATTGCCTGTTTTTGATTGTAGATTTTGAACTTCATGATTGGCAGTTTTTATTCCTGCTTTCTGCTTGTTGATTTGAATGTTTTCTTCCTGTTCAGTTATTATTTGTTGCTGTGTATGAATACAACATTTTGAATCAATCGGCTACAAGACATTTACATATACGAAAGTGTGATGCCTCAAGTTTGACACAGCAAGTTTGATGTGATCAATAATATTTGAGGTAGACGCAACTTTCTTTATAAGTAGAAATCAGATGTCCTTTAGTATTAGTCGGTCAGGAGATATGCTGCTTTATGGTGACCAGAGTGTTTTATCATGTAATGCTTAATGTATTATTCCACTGCAGAGAGGGAGCCTGTGTTGCGGGTGGCCTGTCCCTTTAAGGCCACAAAGTCTGGGAATTTGCTGCAGGAGATTGTTCGCCCATTATAGAAACTGCCTTATTTCCATCCCGCTGAATCAGATATTATATCTGCTGCAGTGCTAACTGTTGCAGGGCCAACATTTGGATGTAAGAAGGTGTTTTAGGAGCAGGATGTTCCACGAATTGAGCCAGCTGAGAGTTCTCACAATGTTTCTTTAAGATCCCTGTACTAGTAAAGGTATTTCTTATTACAACAAATGATGTATTGTATTATTCAGTTTACTAGCAATGTAACAGGATGAAACCAATATGGACAGAGATGCCATATCCTGCTTGTAGTTTAGCATTTCCAAACTGCCACTGGTATTAATCCTGCCCCAAATTCGAATTTGTGCATGCCTGGATATGTTTGGAGTGTGGAATTATTGGTCAGGTACATGTTGGTGAGATGCCTAACCCTTTGTAGCAGGCAAGCAGCATAATCACCAAGGTAAATGATGCATCATTTCATTTGGACCAACAAGCAAAATAGATGCACACACTGCACACAGATGGCCAGGATTTAGATCAAAATACCTGACCCAACTAGACCACTAGGAATTATTTTTTAACAGTACTTTTGTTGGGGCTCCAGTTGTGGGATGTAGCCATGTGTTTTGCAGTGGGGCAAGTTGACATTGGTGGATAATTCTAATGCACATATGCAGACGGGTGTTTTTGATATTTGCTCTGTCATTTGTTTTCCATCCAAAGTGATCCAAACCCAAGATTGTTACAATTGGACCAGTTTTGCATCTTTTCCTATAGATCTGAACTAGCCTGGTAAGGGTTGTCCGATGCAGGGCTCAATATGGAGCCTGTCCCTATTGTTTACAGATTACAGAAACTGACCAAAAGCAGAGGGAGAGTGATCTTATCATTGGGGAGCACATGATTTCTATGAACCGTTTTATTCTTGCACCCAATAATGTCATCTGAACCCTCTGATAAAATGGCAGTCTCGTACTTGGCACCCATTCATTCTATCTTGATTGTGTTTGTGTTTGGAAAATAGGCTTCTTCTCTAATACTTGATTATTTTTCTCTTGACAGTAGCCCTCAGCATGGCAGCTAATACTACAACAGCAGGATATTTCAACACGACTACAAAATCTCCTGAAGAAATCCTGTACCAGAGTAAGCATGCTTCCTGCAGCTTGTAATTTTGTTTTCCTATTGTAAACTAAGGTATAATGCAGGCTGTTAACCAAAGAGCTTTCATGTTTATCTTTATGGAATAATTTGTGACTTGAGTTGCATATTAATTTAATATCGGCCGGCGGGGGGGGGGGGGGGGTGGGGGTGGGGGGGAAGCTTCCCCGTGGCTCAGTGCACTGCCAGTGTGGAACTGAGCCAAGCAGACCAGAACTGTTCCAGATTCTATCCCATGCTGAGTGATCTCATCTCAACCAAAGAGGGCACTAGGGACATAGAAACAGGAGTCGGCCATTCAGCCCCTCAAGCCTGTTCTGTCATTCAGTTAGATCATGGCTGATCTGTATCTCAACTCCATTTATCCGCCTTGGTTCCATATCCCTTAATACCCTTACCTAACAAAAATGTATCGATCTAATTTTTGAAATTTTCAATTGACCTAGCCTCAACAGCCTTTTGGGGGAGAGAGTTCCAGATTTCCACTACCTTTTACGTGAAGAAGTCCTTCCTGACTTCACCCCTGAATGGCCTAGCTCTAATTTTTAAGGTTGTGCCTCCTTGTTCTGGACTCCCTCAACAGTAGAAGTAGTTTCTCAGGATCCACCCTATTAAATCATTTAATCATCTTAAACACTTCAATTTGATCACCCCTTAATTTTCTATAATCAAGGGACTACAAGCCTAGTCTGTGCAACCTGTTCTCATAATTTAACCCTTTGAGCCCTGGCATCATTCTGGTGAATCTGCACAGCACCCCCTTCAAGGTCAATGTATCCTTCTTGCTCTCAAGGGATTCCTGCTGGAATTTGTGTGTTAATTCAGTCAAATAGTCTGCCAGTGCTCACTGTCTAGACTCACCTATGAAGAATGGTCACTTAGGCGAGGTATTGGAGGGCCGATGGCAACCATGGACTTATATCCCAGCATGAGTCAGCACCTAAATCTCAGCACCTTCAGGAGAGCACAAGAGAAACTTTGAGCCAGCTGGGGGAGGGTGAGAGAAAGCATAAAAATAATATCCAAGAGGGACAATAGATGCAGTGGAACCTGTTTAACTGCCAGTTGCTTCTACTAATCCCCTTTTTAGTGTATAAGGCTGTTTTTATTTGAATAAATGAACTTTTCATTCACCAAGAATTGCCACTGAATTCCAAGCAGCTAAATCCTAGTAAGGAATAAAAGTACACCTTTAATATGAAAGAGAATCTTGTCATTTGGATTGGAAAGAATTGCAACAGGACACGAAGATCAGAGGCAGCAAGAGACCAGCGAAAGAAACCGTGAAGGATTGAAGGGATTATATACACTAGTAATCACAAGCTGCTTTGATTTATTGTTCCACAAAATGAGAAGGTACCTTCCCCTCACCCCAGACTAGTTGGAAAGTGTAATATTCAGATTCTTTTCACTTTGTTTTTTCCTGATTTTCTCCCTCTTTTCCTGAATGTTTCACGCTGAGGTGCAGTACTACTTCACCAAGTGGTCATTCTTCATGAATGAGTTTATTCAGTGAGTGTTGTGATGATGTCCTCCTTTGGAGCATCACAGGTACACCACCGTATTTTCATCTGATGTGCAATTGTCCAGTTTCCAGGAAGGGTCACTGGTTCAGGAATGGGAACTCTGACTGATTTCCAGTCCAGGGGTGCTGAGGCCAATTTAAGTCCCTCTACCGCATCCCCTGTTTAAGGTCAATTAACTCAGCACAGACCAAGAATCAAACCTGGGACCACAGGCAGAATGATTTGATATAAACAACCTTTGAAGATATAGTTACTATGTTGGTGGGAATGCGAGCTGCACATTAACCGAATTCTCCTTTGTGTTCCAGGTTCTGGTGCTATTGTAGCTGTCATTGTAATTGGAATAATAATCATATTCACCCTGGTAGTGGTTATTTTAAAGTACTGCAACAGGTAATGAAGAAACGGAGAATTATTGTTTGTAATAGCAATCGATCCATCCTTTCATCCAGTTAGAAGCCACGAATGTAAAAATTGTCAGTCACAACAAACTATCACACATGCAAAGTAAAATTCTCACTTAGGTGCCAGATGTGCAAAGTGTCTCTCTGTAGTTCCCCTCATCGGCGTAAGTAATCATTATCTGTTAAGGAAACCATGATGATTTGCTCAAGTTTAAACAGGTAGGAAAATCTACCAATCACAAACAAGGAACCCACAAATCCAATCAATCAAATGCTTTAATTTTTTTTAAAGCAACTGCCACAAAACGGACCAATCAAATCACTCAAAACAATTTTTTCAACCTGCTTGTGGCAGCCATTTTCCTTCCTCTCTCAGGCCAGTACATACAACTAAAATAATATTATGGCATAACATGCGCACACAAAATTACTGGATGGTGCAGTGGGTTAGCCATTGTTCTGGAGCCTAGGTTCAAATCCAGCCTAGAGTGATGGGATGAAAGTCTTCTGTTTCTACTGCCTGTAAGGGTCACATGTGAAATAAGTTTGGGGAGTCTCGATCCAATCCTGCTGGACAAGGGCTAATGGCACAAAAGTAATTGTCAAGCTCACTCAGAGAGGCCATGGGATGGCTGGCTTGGGAAAAGATCACACTGGTGCAGTAGGGGTGCTCTTCTGAGATTAAGGCTGAGGACTTGTTGAAGACAAATAGAGGACACTTTACTCTGCATTTGACTGTGATATTCCTGACCTGAGCTTGATGTTAATACTTGATGCCTGAAATGGGAAGGATTAATTCCCTAGCATTTACATCCTTCGCCTTGAAGAGCACAATTTTGTAAAATAGAAATTACACAATTCTGAATGGAATCACTAAAGCTATCTATAAAATAAATCATGTTAGAAATGCCTACAAGAGGCTTTCCCTGCTCAGGTCTTCCCTTATCCCTGAGTCTGGGCCTAGTCCTGAATTCTGCCTCAGTTCCAGAGTTGAAAATTTAATCTGGACCTTGGGTTCCATGGAGTTCCAGATCCTATTGATAAATTATAGTTTACACCGTACCCCTGTGAAATTACAACACCAAAAGTGCACCACAACAATCCAAGTCACAAGACAACCAGGCAGAAAATATACAAATAGCAATGATGAGATATAAGTGGCAACAAAACAGAAAATTCAAAATGAAGATGCCTGGCCATTGCAGACGTAACAGTGGGAAAAGCTCCCCTGTTCAACACTGTAACAGTTAAAGCTTCAACAAGGATGACAAATGCACCCTGGGAAGTAAGGGCAAGATTTTTTTTTTGAGAATCATGTAAATAACTAAAGATTTTGTAGATGGAGGAGGGAAGAATAAACAAAGCACTTGCATCTTAAGCAAATACTGCAAATTCACTATGTGGGAAGTAGAAGGAATTTTTTCAATGTAAATAACAGAATAAGAAGTTTTGGATGGGGAAGAATAGTTACTTGTATCTTAAATTGATTTTTTTAAAGTGGTAAATAGTATTACAAATATTATATTTGTACCTTTCAGTGTCAGCAATGTGCAATATTTTTAACTTTGTGTCATGATATATTGGTTTCGGCTGTATTGGGACCATGGTAACCATCAGATACGGGACTCTGGGTCCTATAGTGTCCTTGTGCAACACCAGGGGAGAACCATTATCAGTTTATTAAATATCTGTTTCAGAATATTTCATATATAACCAATTCTTCTGAAAAGCAAGCAAGATGTCGGCTGGGAGAGAGGTGAAAAAAGTAATCAATTTGGAGGTGGAAAAAAATGGGCCAGAGGCCCAGACTGAGATAGGACTGAGGCAGGGCCCCAGGAGAGGGAATAGGTCGTGAGATGAAAGCTGGAGATGGAGAGAAGTGGGAATAGGCAGGGAGAAAGAAAAAGCATTTTAAAATGATACAAAGTTAGGGAAAACTTGATGAGGAGGCAGGGACAAATAATTTTAAAATAATATGAAGTAGGAGCAAAAAACAATCTGTGTGTTTGTGGTTAATATCATGTGATGATGTCACATGGTCAGCGTAGACCATTGTGTTTGTTAGAATGTAAAAATGTATGAATGGACTATAATCATCCTTTCATACATTTTTACATTCTTACAAACACAAAACAATGACTAGTTTAGATAGAAATATTACACCAATGTTACAACACTAACAATTGATGTATTTCTGTAGACAAAACAGATTGAAAAGAGAACTGGCACCAAAATCGTCAAAACAGCCCTCGAACCTACTTGCACAGACCAACATCGCTGGGAGCAGACCAACATCGCTGGTTTCTATTTCATCGAATATCCCGTTGGAAAGGAAATATTAACAGAACAAATGGCACTAGGACAGAAGCGTACTTTTACAGACCATGAATCTGAAATATTTGAGC
Organism: Heptranchias perlo; assembly: GCF_035084215.1. NCBI lineage: Eukaryota > Metazoa > Chordata > Chondrichthyes > Hexanchiformes > Hexanchidae > Heptranchias > Heptranchias perlo. The sequence goes on from NC_090350.1 coordinate 25,106,392, forward strand.
CGCAGAAGTGTGAAAGAAATGCATTGTTAAACCTGCCATCTTTACCCACTCTCCATGGAACCTTATCTCCGATTTCACCAAACTTTCTGGGCTGCACTTTACTTTACCAGACTGCAGAAATGTCGGAGAGAAACCAGTTACGTCAATGATGTTGATTTTCTGACAAATGCTTGGGATCACACCCCCTTTAAAAGAAAACTCTACATTTTGTTGACTTCATATGTCAAAAAAAACTTCTAACGGTTTTCTTTAAGTAGTGGAAATAAATGATTTTTCTCACTGGATTAGAATACAGAACATAAGGAAGATCAGGCACCAGAAAAGCCATTTGCAGCCCATCAAAGCTCATCCTTTTAGTACTCTAACTCTCAATATAACATCGAACTGTATTTTCAACAATCCAATGATTTTGCCTCTGTTGGCTTGCTTGGTAAATTATTCCAAATATTGATCATTCTGAGTAAAAAAAAAGTTCTTCACAGGCATACATGAATGGAATTGTTAGCACAGAGAAACTTAAAAAGGAACCCAAGCATAATAGTAGACACATCACTTCCAAAGTATTCGATTGTTCTGATTTGATTAACTTCTTTTTAATTGCTTCATCACATTATCTGCACATTGAAAGTGACATATCAACTATTACTCCTAGGTTCCATTCTAAGTTTCTCTGTGCGAGCTTAGTTCCATTCATATATACCTGTGATCTACAATGTTTGACTATGTGCAATACTTTACATTTATCAGTGTTAAATTTAATTTGCCTTTTCTCTGCCCATACGTGTGACTGATGTAAACACTCACGCAAATCTTTCAGTGCTTTTAATGTTCTCATTTTTGCTTTGTCAGCAAATTTGACAAGATTATGGTTGGTTTTGATACTGGGGTCATTTAAATAGATTTGAAACAACAGGAGCCCAAGCACTGAATCTGGTGGGACTCCAGTCTGACATTACGTCTTTCATGATCTTAGTTTCCTATTTTTTAACCACATTCTTATCCAGTTCCATACATTAATGTAACTTTTAATTGGAAATCTTTATGTGGAATTTTTCTAAAAGCTTTCTGAAAATGTAGGTAAACTATATCAAAGGAGTTCAAATACCTACTTTATCTGAAATGACCTCAAAGAAATGAATATATTTGTCAGGCAGAATCTTTCCCTTCTAAATCCATGCTGGCTGTTCTTGTTAAGTTGTTGCTGTACAGATACTCCTCCAACCTATCCCTTGGAATAAATTGTATTATTTTACTTGTTATTGATGTTAGGCTAATAGACCTGTAGTTGCCCAAATCAGATATACTGCCCTTTGTTTAAATAGATTTATTTACAGTTAGAATCTGGGCATTTTGGACGAAGGATCACCTGAACCCCTGCAATTAAAATATTTCATGTTAAAACAAAGGAAATTGTGTTAAAACCATTTATATCCGCAGGCTTCACAAACCTGACTGTTTAGTTTAAAAGACAATATAGTATCTGTATTTCATGGAAATGCTGACATTATTTTGCTTTCAAGTTTTAACTTTTCAATGTTGAGGTTGCTGGGTACATTATTTCTGCAGTTATACAATTGCTAAATACTTTGTAATTTTTTGTTCACTTTTGTGAGAGTAGATTGTGTGTTGTGGTAATGAAGGAAACTGGTGGAGAAGTTACAGCCAAAGGAAATTAAAGCAGATACCGTATAATCTTGTAGATGATACTTGAGCAGACTACTCTGAATTGAATAGTTTTTTTTATTTATTGTTTTGTGTAAATGCATTTTTAAATTAGAGCAGCCTGGTATAAGCAGACCAATATGATTGATTATAGAGTTTTCCTGATCATCGAGCCATCAGAAGAGGCTCTTGGTATGTGCAGTAGAGCCCTAAAGGGCAGTTCGTATGCCCCTCTTCGAAAGTGAGGAGAGAGAACCTCAAAAATATAGGGGAAAACTGTCAAATTATTAATTTAAATAAATGTCTAACTTGTTCATAAGGTGTAACAATTTTTGTCATAACAAACCAGATCTTAAAAGCATTAGAATTTTACCTGAAGTTATGAAGAGAATGTTCATTGTTTACATTCAAAGTAACAGATTAAAGGATTAAGTTACTTTATTTTAACAGAATCGAAACAGATTTTATTATTGCAAAATTGTTGAATGTGTTGAATGGTGGGCACCTGTTCTGTAACCTGCCTTTCATGCAGTTTGTTCACAATAAATTTTAAAACTGCCTTCACACACAAATTAGTTGATACTATATACACCATGGCGTAGTGTTAATTCGATAAATGAAACTATATATCCCACTGTGCAATGCTATTTTGATACCCAATATGTGCATTTAGCTGTTTTGAGATTTAGTGACTACGTTTTCAATACAAAACGAGTCCACTAAACATCAGCTCCATATATGTATCAGCTTGGCTCAGTGGTAACTTGCATCTAAATCTAAATGTTGTGGGTTCAAGTCTCACTCCATGAATTTGAACTTAGAGGGGCCAATTTTCGGATGGCCGAGCGGGGGTAGGGGGGCTCCGAAAATGGCGGAATCCCGGAGTGGGTTCGGAGCCCGGCTCCAACCCGCTCACTTCCGGGTCCCCCAATGATGCGTTTGGGTGCGCGCGCAGCTCCCGCATGCGGGACTCCCACCGGCAATTCAAGCCAGCGGGATGATAATTTAAATAATTATTTAGGTAGTTGAGGTACTTGACAGACCTCATTGACTGGAGATTTTGGCAGGGGTGCAATTTTGAAGGATCCTCAGTGTGTTTCCCGTGCTGTGGGAAACACTCCCTGTTGGAGCAAACGTGTTTCAGCCAGCAGCCAGTGGGAGATGTAAAGGATTATTTGACGGTTGGGGGTAATACCTCATTTATTGCAGCAGGGCACTCTGTCACTTCAGACAAAGTTTTGGCTGCAACATCTTTGTCTTTCCACTCAAAATTATTAATTTATACCCAAAACTCTGCTGTGCAAACACATTTATTTACGTCGTAGACCCCCTCAAACTCACCATCAGGATGGGGGGGCGCCACAGCTGCATTCACCACTTCTTCCGAGGATGAGCAACATCACCAGCCTCGCCAGGCACGCCATCCACCTTCGCCACGTGGAGCTCCACAACACAGTGCTGCGCCACAGGCACCCGCACAAAACAGTCGTGTAACTACACATACTCCCACTGTAGGATGACCCAGTGGGTGGCATCAAGTGTGGGTGTTCATGGTGAACCTCATGAAAGGGACTTATTACACAAGCCAGTCAAGAATAGCCAAGACGTGGCAGTAGTGGTGATAATATTTAATGTGCCATTAACAAAAATCAAATATAAATAAAAAACATGACAAACCATCAAACACCCTTGTGCATCCTCCTTGTGCTCACAAAACCTTTGCCTTATGCTTACAACTACTCCTACGTGGCGCTTCCCCTGCAGCAGAGGTAGTGGCAGGTTGCTCTTGTTCATGCCCTGACCGATTAGATGCTTTGAGCCTACGCCCTCTGGGTTTCGGTGCCCGTGAGGGCCCCTCCAAAGACTGCTCCACCTGCACCTGTGCAGGGGCAGACTCGACCACCTGGAGAAGAGGCAGCATTGCAGGTACTAGTTGAGAGGGGGGCAACGGGTGAGACGTGGGAGCGCTTTGAGTGGCGTCCACACTTCCATGTCCCCTTTCCCTATCATCCCTCTCCTGGGCCAGGCACACATCACTCCTACAACCCAGCTGGACGACAGTTTGGAGGACATGTGTGAAGCCTTGTAAGGCCAGTGCTAGCGTATCTGCCTGCCTGTTTAGGGCGGCAGAAAGTTGCTCACCCTGAATCCAAAGGGCCATTGTCAGGGCCTCAATGGACTCATTGGTGAGCCATGATTGAAGCTCGATGGAGACTAGCCTTCCCTCCATGGCAGACATTCCCGCACTTACCCGCAACATTATTTCAGAGATGCCCTCACATCCCTGTGACAGTATCTCAGAGATACCCTCCTGTAGCTGTGCCACCATTCCACTCGTGCAGGAGTTGGACTCCTCCATCCTCTGTGCAATTGTGGAGAGAGCACGTGGCACCTGTTCCAGCACCTCGCAAATGTGCTGCTGCCCTCAATCATTCTCCTTTTAAAGAATGACCCCCAGGGTTCAGCATCTGTGTCCAGCTGAGCAGAGCCTGGAGAAGAATGCTCCCACTGACGCGGACTCTCCAGAGCTGCCCCTGCCACCAGTGTCTACTTGTGCTCACGTGTGTGGTGACTCACCATGTGCAACCCCAACTAAGTGAGGACGGGGACCCACCGAGGTGTGTGTATCTGCGCTGGTGGATGGCTCGTTCAGATGTGACGGTGCCCCCTCAGAGGCTGGCAGATCCTCTGAGGAATCGCCCTTCGCTGTCACGGCGGTCACTGAAGGCCCTGTAAGAGAACAGAAGGCAATATTAAGCATGATGACAGATGTTGAAGTGCTGAAGATGGCAAGGCATGTTAACATCATTTGCTATTGTGAGTGCTGAATGTCAAAGTTCTGTCACCAGCCGTTTGTCGGGTGGCAGTCTCGGCATCCCCGACAGACAGGCACTCGAGGGCGTGGCTCACTTCAAGAGCCTCCTGCTCCGTGTCCGTGAGGACGACCTGATGTTGCGGCCCCCCCCCTCCGGTCTTCGCCCTCTCCCGTGCATTCTGGGCTCTCTTCTATAAGGGGAGAAAGTAGAGAGGCTTGAGTGAGGGATGGTGACGAGGCCAACCGCTGAATGCATTGGTTTGGGTGAGGCTGACCATGAAAGAGATGCATCAGAGGGTGAGTATGAGACAGAGCCATTACATTGTATGAGTATTGGGTTGAGTGGTAGTGGTGGGATGAGTAATGGGGAGGTGAGTAAGTGCAGGTAAGTTGAGGATGAGCTTTGAGTGGGTGTGAGGAGTGATGTGATAGAATAGTGTTGGCAGTGCAGAAGGAGTTGTGGGGTGGGGGTGATGATGTGGAAGACGGAATGTAGGAGAATGAATAAGTGTACTCACTTTGGCTGACCTAGTTAGATCATTGAAGCGCTTCCTGCACTGGATCCAGGTGCGGGAGACGTTGCTGCTGCTGGTGACCTCCTCTGCCACCTCGAGCCAGGCCTTCTTGGTGGCAGAGACAGGCCACTTCCTCCCGTCCGGCGGGTAGAAAATATCCCTCCTCCTCCTCGCCCCATCCAGTAAGACCTGGAGTGAGGCATCAGTAAATCTGGGAGCAGCCTTTCCCCTGGGCTGCTCCATTCTATAATTTTGGTTCTTTGCTGCAGGAGCAGCCATTGGAGGACTGCCCCTTTAAGTAGAGCTCCTCCAGCTGACAGCCTGTGATGCGGGTGCGCAGTCCGCCCGCTGCGCAGGTTTCCGACGGGAACGGACCGATTTCAGTGGGCGGGTTACTCGCCTCCCTGGTAATATCGGGGCCATAATCTCGGTTGATATTTCAGTGCAGCACTGAGGGAGTGCCGACATAGCAACAGTCAGTACAGTTATAATTCATTGGCTGTGAAACACTTTGGGATGTCCTGAGGATGTCAAAGGTCCGATATTAATGGAAGTTCTTTCCTCCATGTCAACAGAGTAGAATTGAAACGTTCATATTTTATCAAACACATTTACTCAAACGCATTAAGAAACCGACCGCTCCACATGAGTAGATTCAGTTGAGACTAAAGGATTGACTTTAATTCTGGGTGGCCAGCCGGTGGAGCAGGAGGGTCCGACCGCCCGAAAGCTGTGACGGGAGGCCCATTCATGTCAAAAGCGGGCCTCATTAATATATTTTTGGTGAGCTACATGCCCCAAACTAGCGTCCCGATGCAGCTTGACAACTCCAGGGTGGTAGGTTATCGCCAGGAGGCTGACCCAGCTGGGAAAAAGGCAAGTCCTGGTAGGGGGGGTTTGGGGGTTGCAATATTGGAGATAGGGTGGCAGGGTGGGGGGGGGGGGGGATGCCCAGGGCATCTGTGGCCACATTATTCTTGTGGAGCCTGGAAGACCACTCCTGCTCCTCCTGCCCCCACAAAAATAAATTTAGCACTTACTTTGGAGGGCCTCTTTTTGCTGTTCCGCCAGGTTTTACTGAGCGGAGCGTCCACAGCAGACACTTCACCTAGTGGGCCATTAAAATGCCATCAGGGTCATAGGTCCATTGGGATGTCCTATTCGTTTGAGACCAGCATGGTGTGTCTGCCGAGAATCCACCTTTGGGAGGAAGCAACTGGATTTATTTTCAGGCCTGCAGATGAATCACATTTCAGGGAAGAAGTTGGAGAGACAGCTCAGCCACTTCCTGTGGTAAGAAAGTGAAAATCCCATGTCCAAGATAAGTCCAATTCGATCCAGGAAGCGACCCAAGTCCAGTGAGAGAAAACTCGCTCGTCTTTGGCTCAGTGCCCGTCAGAATCAGAAGCCTGACCAGGAAAGGTTAAGTTAGCCCATTACCCATAGGGTAGTGTGGCATGGTTTATTATTTTTTTATTCATGAGTAAATGTTTGAAATTAACTGAAGTAAGTTTTGATTATAAATGCCACTCTGTATGTTCACTTACTGTCTGTAAAATAAAGCAGCTTAGCGATCCGTGTCTGACCTTGCTCACAAGTGTTTTCAGTCTACTGACTGAAAGATTGGAGAAGCATCTGTGAGGACACATATTTCAGATCACAAAGAGGGTATTATTGTTACACCCCTGGGTTGCGGTATCGTATGATTAGACATTGGGCAGTGTAGGCACACTCCTGAACATAAGGAATGGACTGATTATGGGAGTGACCAGTGCAGCTAAACCCAAGAAAATATCTAAAGCAGGCCCAAAATTTGTAACAGTGACACTAGCCACTGCATCTTGTCCACAGTTTATTTCTATTTTGAGCCCTGGTCAATTTGTCAGCTTAGCTCATTTGGTAACACTCTTGCCTTGAGGTCAAGATTCTGAATTCAAGCCCCACTACAGATTTTCAACGCATAATGTAATCTGACAGTTCAGTGTGGTACTGAGGGAGTGTTGAACTGTTGGAGATGCCATCTTTCAGATGAAACATTAAAACTGAAGCCTCCCTGCTTGCTCCAGTGTTTCAGATGGACATTAAAGATCCCATGGCACTAACTGAAGAAGAGCAATGTGTTCGCCTGGCATCATGGACAACATTCCTCTTTCAATCTACATACCAAAAAACCCAGATTAATTGGTCATTCAACTTTATTGCTGTTTGTAGGACCCTATTATTCACAAAATGCCTGATGCCTATTTCAGCTCCAGGTAATTTTTTCCATGTCAAGTGCTTTGGGGCATAACTGAAAGAGATGATTAGGTCCTATACAAATGAAAGTACTTTTAGTTTTGTCATACAAATGGTCCTAGATGGGACAAAAGTATGGCTTAAGATAAAAGAAAATACTGGCAATAAACAGCAGATCAAAAGTTCACTATCCTCATATCTCTGCAGGTCCTAAAGTCAAAACATCTGCACAAATTTCCTTTTTCAATTCTTTTATTGAAGGGAAATACTGATATTGAAATCAGATTAGAAATTTCAGCTCAGTCTTGGAAAGGTATAGCAGAATTAGAAACCAAATCTGCAGAACTTGATTTTGAAAGGTTCGGCCGATTATACTAACTCCACAACTAAACTTCCATATTTTACAGTATGTGCATGTACACTCCCAGAATGCATTGCAGAGCAGTGTGATACTGTCGTATATAAAGGAAACCAGCTTTCAATTATACCTCAGACAAAATGTTGTTCAAATTGCACAGACCAGCATCTTACCCTGGTCTTACCTGTTCTAGTGTCAACCTGTTCTGGAGCAGACTCAAGTGGCCATGACATTGCCTCTTTAAAGGGACACTGCCTTCATTAAAAAAATGTTTGCAAGCCTATAAATGTTCAATGTGATTATGACATAATCATGATGTACATCACTGAAACACACCATCATGTCACTTGTGTATGCTGGCATTCTGATGAAGAAGATGCACGAGCTCTTCTGTCTCCTCTCAAACCCAAACAGAACTTTGTTTAATATTTAAGAGAAAACGGGCTTCTTGTCTCTGTAATAGGTCAAGTGTAGTAAATAGAACTTTCACTGCTTAATGAACTATAATGTCAACAATCCTGATTTCATTCACAATTTATTGATGTTGCACACATATTGAGTGCGATTCACAGGCCAGAGAAAATTGATAGCTCTCTCCCTTCGATCTCCATGAATCGTACGATTAAAACAATAGAGCAAGCTCAGTAAATTATTAATGAAACTATGATTGTTGGGAATGCTGTAGTCACCAGCCTGGAAAGCCATGAGTACATCATTGTATGAGTGGTGGGAGAGATCTGTTATGCTGGTCTGAAAATCAAATATTGTCTGTGATGTCTGTTCTGTAGTGCCCCCTGGTGGGACAATTGGGAATCAGCTGGTCACTTATTGCAAAAGCAAAATATTGTGGATCGCTTCAGGTTGAAACGTTAACTCTGTTTCTTTCTCTGATGAAAGGTCGACCTGAAACGTTAACTCTGTTTTTTTCTCCCAGATGCTGCCTCACTTGCTGAGCTTTTCCAGCATTTTCTATTTTTATTTATGGTCACCTATTGCAGCAGTGTACACAACTCGTGGGCCCATTAGAAATCGCGCTGAGCGCACAGACCAAGTTAAAGGTTTATATTTTGTGCTCATCAAAGGTAATGCTATGGAAATAAATAAGAAAGTCACAGACGCAAAAGAACAGTGTGAAATCTTATAGTATCACACAGTTGCCAACTGCTCGTGTTTTGAGACCCGGTCAGCAGTGTTTTGCGCCCTTGTTCCAGCCGCAGCTCTGCAAACAGCATTTCTGCATGCTGAAGAGATATGAATAGAATCATACAGCACAGAAGGAGGCCATTTGGCCCATTGTGCCTGTGCCGGCTCTTTGAGAGAGCTACCCAATTAGTCCCACTCCCCTGCTCATTCCTCATAGCCCTGCAAATTTTTCCCCTTCAAGTATTTATCCAATTCCCCTTTGAAAGCTATTATTCAATCTGCTTCCACCACACTTTCAGGTAGTGCATTCCAGATCATAACAACTCACTGTGTAAAAAAATTTTTCCACATGTTGCTTCTGCTACTTTTACCAATTACCTTAAATCTGTGTCCTTTGGTCAGTTTCTCCTTATTTACTCTTATCAACACCCTTCATAATTTTGAACACCTCTATCAAATTTCCCCACAACCTTCTCTGTTCCAAGGAGAACAACCCCAGATTCTCTAGTCTCTCCACATAACTGAAGTCTTTCATCCCTGGCACCATTCTAGTAAATCTCCTCTGCACCCTCTCTAAGGCCTTGACATCCTTCCTAAAGTGCGGTGCCCAGAATTGGACACAATAGTATTAGAAAGTGGTTTAAAAAATTCCTCGACTGGAACTCAGCATACCATAAAAGTAACTAGATCATCAATATACATTAAGATGGTCTTTAGCACAATCTACTTAGCATACCTACAAGTCTAAAGCAGCTTTTATGTTGGCCTTTAGCCACTAACACCCATACAGCGGGTTTTGTGCAACTGCTAGCAAAATGGAGATAAGCTTGCTGGATGTTTTTTTCAGGGAGGTGATGACAAATGTCTGTTTTTTTTTAAACTGGGGATTCCTAACTGTCACCAGTTTCCCTGGAACCAGTAAAGCTGCATCGTCACACACATATGTAGCTGTTCTGTCTTATTAACATCATGGCATCACTATTTTTTCCACATGCACCAGCCAAGTGTCACAGCCAGTTTACACACACATGGAATAACAAGCTCACAGAACACAGGAAGATCGGCTGCACTGTCTACTGGTAAGTGTGGGAGTGTGAAACAGTTAACTTGCTCTCCAAAGAGAGCCGCACTATAAATGCAGCTCAAGATGAAATTATAAATTGCTACACTTGACAGAGGAAGTTCAATGAGGCCCAGAAATGCTATGTTTGGAGCTGTGGGGCGAATAGATTTTGGCATGTATGAAGTTGTAACTAATTCATTTGCACAGCCTTACTGTTAAACTGGCCAAAGTCTGAATTGTGCTGGTACCATGGTGAACACAACTGCAGAAAACAAATATTCATCTTACCCAAGCTTTACATGTTTTGCAGGTTAATTACTGCACTGATTCTTCCAAAGTAATATTGGAGATTAGTTATGTGGAGGCTTGCTATAAATGCAATAAAAGATCATTTCCAAACCCCTTTCCATTGTATACCAGTGCGACTTGTGCAAATCAGGTTGTTACTCACAGTGGTGCTGGAGCCATGTGTTCAGATTGCTGTTACTTTTGTGCATAATGTGTGGAGCATGGAACGTCCTGATCTTTGTTTGTTTTGATTTTTTACTTATAGGAGCATTTTTGGTAAGCTTTCCTCTATTTTTCTGTCATTTTATCTTGCTTTTTTTTCATCTGTCTGACCTGACATGTCTGTGGCTTAGTGACAAACAAAAGTGCAATGTCCCATATAGTCAGCTGCTCGAATGTGTTCTTCAATTTTTCCTCCTGAAAGATGTCACAGTGTTAATTCCTTCCCACTCAACACAGCTCAGATCAGAAGCTGAGCAGAGCTGTACTTAAAGCTGATATTGACTGGCCTGCTGTGCATTAATTGTCATTTCTGTTTTCAGATTTTGCATTTTCTTTTATATTTCAGAAAGTTTGCATTAGATTGCTGAATATTTATACCTTTTTATTGTTGCGTGTTCTATTTATATCTTTTTATTTTTAAAATTTTTTTTTATTCGTTCATGGGATGTGGGAGTCGCTGGCAAGGCCAGCATTTATTGCCCATCCCTAATTGCCCTTGAGAAGGTGGTGGTGAGCCGCCGCCTTGAACCGCTGCAGTCTGTGTGGTGAAGGTTCTCCCACAGTGCTGTTAGGAAGGGAGTTTCAGGATTTTGACCCAGTGATGATGAAGGAACGGCGATATATTTCCAAATCGGGATGGTGTGTGACTTGGAGGGGAACGTGCAGGTGGTGTTGTTCCCATGTGCCTGCTGCTCTTGTCCTTCTAGGTGGTAAAGGTCGCGGGTTTGGGAGGTGCTGTCGAAGAAGCCTTGCCGAGTTGCTGCAGTGCATCCTGTGGATGGTGCACACTGCAGCCACAGTGCGCCGGTGGTGAAGGGAGTGAATGTATAGGGTGGTGGATGGGGTGCCAATCAAGCAGGCTGCTTTGTCCTGGATGATTTTTTTTATTCGTTCATGGGATGTGGGCGCCGCTGGCGAGGCCGGCATTTATTGCCCATCCCTAATTGCCCTTGAGAAGGTGGTGGTGAGCCGCCTTCTTGAACCGCTGCAGTCCGTGTGGTGACGGTTCTCCCACAGTGCTGTTAGGAAGGGAGTTCCAGGATTTTGACCCAGCGACGATGAAGGAACGGCGATATATTTCCAAGTCGGGGTGACCTGGAGGGGAACGTGCAGGTGGTGTTGTTCCCATATGCCTGCTGCTCTTGTCCTTCTAGGTGTCAAGCTTCTTGAGTGTTGTTGGAGCTGCACTCATCCAGGCTAGTGGAGAGTATTACATCAAACTCCTGACTTGTGCCTTGTAGATGGTGGAAAGGCTTTGGGGAGTCAGGAGGTGAGTCACTCGCTGCAGAATACCCAGCCTCTGATCTGCTCTTGTAGCCACAGTATTTATATGGCTGGTCCAGTTAAGTTTCTGGTCAATGGTGACCCACAGGATGTCGATGGTGGGGGATTCGGCGATGGTAATGCCGTTGAATGTCAAGGGGAGGTGGTTAGACTCTCTCTTGTTGGAGATGGTCATTACCTGGCACTTGTCTGGCGCGAATGTTACTTGCCACTCATGAGCCCAAGCCTGGAAGTTGTTCAGGTCTTGCTGCATGCGGGCTCGGACTGCTTCATTATTTGAGGGGTTGCGAATGGAACTGAACACTGTGCAATCATCAGCGCACATCCCCATTTCTAACCTTATGATGGAGGGAAGGTCATTGATGAAGCAGCTAAGATGGTTGGGCCTAGGACACTGCCCTGAGGAACTCCTGCAGCAATGTCCTGGGGCTGAGATGATTGGCCTCCAACAACCACTACCACCTTCCTTTGTGCTGGGTATGACTCCAGCCACTGGAGAGTTTTCCCCCTGATTCCCATTGACTTCAATTTTACTAGGGCTCCTTGGTGCCACACTCGGTCAGATGCTGCCTTGATGTCAAGGGCATTGTTGCTTGTTCTATTGTAAATACTTAATTTTAAAGAAACAGTTGCATTTATATCGTTCCTTACCATTTCTCTTAGAAATACCTAAAAAAAACCATAAAGTTCATTCGGCCCATCCTGCCGATGCTGGCTCTTTGAAAGAGCTACCTAATTAGTGCCACTCTGCTGCTCTTTCCCCATCGCCCTGAATTTTTTTTTTCCTTTTCAAGTAAATATCCAATTTCCTTGTGAAAGTTACTATTCAATCTGCGAGATGTGGAGAAGTTGTGAAGCTCAAATCAGTTGTGAAGATCAAGGAGCTGTTGCAGTGAAATGTATATATGCTTAAAAGGGGGAGGTTGATCCCAAACCTATTTAAACCTTTGCAGCTGTGTTTTTCAAGAGTGGAACAGATCACAGTTTTAAATCCAAATATGTGAGATTCACTGCGAGTGAGCAGCACTGGCCGACCACCTGGGTGGGTGGAGGGAGCGGGAGGTCGAGCGCGTCAGCCGTTCGGTTATTTCCGTAACTCGGAAACTTCGCGCTCGGCTCCTTCCGTCAACCGGAAGTACCGTCGGGAATAGTTGGGTAAACCGGAAGTGAGCGTTCCTGATCCGGCAGCCCCTCCACAGACGGACAAGATGGACGCGGGGTTTTTCCGCGTAAGTAAAAGTAGCGGCCAGCGAGAAAAAAAAACACACACCCTGCCTATCGAGCGCCGCTAGAAAGTCCACCCGGTGTAGTCGCAGCTGGAACACTTCATGCGACCTGCGGGTCTGCTCTGGTGTTTAAACGAATAAAACTCGAGCTTCTTTTTTCCCCGAGCACATAGAGCTGCGGATTCGGCCTTAGCAACCGAGCGGGGATGAAAATGGCGGCGGGTGGCAGGCAGGCGTTTGGTGTTTGGGGGTGGGTGGGGGGGGGTAAAACCGTGCTGGGAAGATCTGTTTTTGTCTCCCCCCCCCCCCCCCAAGTCGTCTGTTTAGTTCAATTCAGTGTGATTCGCTTTGAAAATAAATATTTATGAAGGTGCATGCCGAATTTTAATTCTAGGCGAAACCCAGCGCGATTTTGTTTTCTTGTGGAAATGGCTCCACTGCGGCAGGCGGTGGAGGGGAAGGTTGGGAAAGTGGCCATCAGAGCAAATGTTTTAACGACATCGGCTCGAATCTAACACGATTCCTTTGCGCCATTTGAAAGTTTTCGGATTTGCACCGGATGCTTCAAACGGTTTTTATTTTTAAGATGAAATTTATTTTTTTTCCCCCCGCTGGGGCCTGGTTCACTAACAGCATGGTTGCAAATAGAGCGCGGTGTGTTGAAAGACTCGGTCAAATGGGCCAAGTTACCTTGTGGTGTATACACTGGTTTGAGAAAATAACTCAGCAAAATTATGATGCTTTCATCCTCAATGTTAAGAAAATTATACACATTAAACTAGGCCCGTGACTTGATTAATTTCAAAGAAATATTCCAAAATAACATTTAAAATATTTTCACTGGAATCTGTGATAAAACTGATGTTTTAATGTAGAACACACAGATAATCGGGAGCGAGTTACAAAATTGTAATTTATACTGGATTCTTGATCACCACTCCAAGTTTGTTTTGAAATTCAAAATAGATTTAAAAGTAAAACATGTTTCCAACTCGTGACAGTATTCAGTGCTTAATTTGCCTTTGTTCTGAGTCAAGCATTGTGTGATTGGAGAATCCAAACTTCATTGGTGCAGATACTAGAAATTTAAGTGCTTGCAATGCGAGTGGTAAATACAAATTGTATGTAGTGGAAATTGAGCACATGGCATTCATTTAACTGAAGACCCCATGTTATGCCCATAAACCAGAACTGTATTTTGAAACATATGCTATTAAAGCCTAGAAGTTCATCCCTTTAGTATGTTAATTCTCCCATTGTGGTATCTTGCTGTATTTTGAATAACCCTGGAATTTTTGCCTCTTAGCATAGCAAGTTGTAAAAGTTGGTCTCTGTTCTACATTTGCTTTTCAAAAAGCTGTTTGTTCAGCACATGCCACTATATTCACAGCTGCAAAACAATCTTTTAAAAAAGAGAGCCAGTTATTGACCGATCGCCTGAAATGTACAGGCAGCTAAACTTCCTCTGACCTCAGTTATTAAAATTATGAGGCTTTGCCTTCTTGAAGCTGTAGTCTTGAAGGTACAGTCTAGCATTAGCAGCCAACAGTACAACTGCCATACAGACCCATGAGTAATGCAATGAGAGATCTGCTAATATAATTTAATATTTTATACACTTCACTGAGTTCAACAGCTTGCATCCATACAATGAAGAAAAAATGATCCAAGGTACATCAGGTGCGCACGGAAAAATTGAATGCCAAGGCAAAGGAGGTAGTATTAGGAGGGGTGACCAAAAGCTTGGTCGCAGAGGTGGGTTTTAAGGAGGGTTGTAGGGCTGAAGAAGCTTTCAGGTGAGGTCACCAAGGGATTTAAACACAAGGATGAGAATTTTAAGTTTGAGTTATTGGGGAACCGGGAGCCAATGTGGGTCAGTGACGACAGAACTGATGAGTGGTACTTGATGTGGGATAACATGGGCAGCAGAGTTTCGGATAGGCTGCGGTTTATGGAGGGTGGAAGATGGTAAGCCCACCAGGAGAACATTGGCATAATTGACTCTGGAGTTGAAAAAGACATGCGTGGAGGTGGACGATGTTATGGAGGGTGGTGTAAGTGAATGGCGAAAACTGTGGCAAACGGAGTTCAAAGTGGGGCAATGTGAGGTCAGCTGCTTTGGATCTGAGACACAGAAATCGGCATATTTTCTTAATGGTGAGAGATGAGGAGCAAAGTTGTCCATGTACACATCACTAAAAGCTAATGCACAGGTACAAAAAGTAATTTAAAAGGCCAATGGACTGTTGTCCTTTATCTCAAGGGGGTTTGAATTCAAAAGTCAGGACGTGATGCTTCAGTTGTACTCAGCCTTGGTCATACCCCATTTGGAGTACTCTGTTCAGTTTTGGGCACCAGAAAGGATACATTTATCTTGGAAGGGGTATGACCCAGATTCACCAGAATGATACTGAGGCTTAAAGGGTTAAATTATGCGCACAGGTTGCATGAATATGGCTTGTATTCCCTTAAATTTAGGTTGAGGATGATCTAATTGAGATATTTAAAATGATTATGGGGTTCGATGGGGTACATAGAGACACTATTTCCTCTGGTGCGGATCTAGATCAAGACTGAGACTGATAAATATTTGTTAGGTCAAGGTATCAAGGAATATGGAACAAAGGCGGGTAAATGGAGCTGAGGTACAGATCGGTCATTATCTAATTGAATGGCGGAACGAGCTCAAGGGTCTGAATGGCCTACTCTGTTCCGATGGAAGTGGGTGGTCTTTAAGCTGGAGAGGAGATGGGGGTCGGAAACTTCGCTCAGGGCTGAACAGAATGCCATAATTGAAGTGGTTCAGTCTGAGACGGGATGGGGATGGAATCGTTGATGAGGGTACAGTTTGTGGCAGGGACCAAAGACACTGGCTTTGGTCTCACCAATGTTTAACTGGAGAAAATTGCGACTCATCCAGCTTGACAACACAGGCAGTGGAGAGGTAGAGCTGGGTGTCAACCGTCCATAAGTGGAAGCTGACAGCATGTCTGTGGATGATGTCGCCAAAGGACAGCATGTAGAGGAAAATGCCACGGGTAGATAGATCCATGGGGGATTCTGGAGGTAAGTGTGGGAGCAGAAGCCAATGCTAGAGGAGTTCTGGCTACAACTGGATAGGTAAGAGTGGAAGCGCTCTGAAACGGCTGAATTTTTAGCCTGTAAAGGTTAAGCTTCTCTAATCTCTCTTAATGGCTTATCCCCTTAACACTGGTGATCAATCTTGTTGCTTGTTTTTCTGCTGTTTCTTTTGCAACTGTATCTTTTTTGTGAACAGCATAGTATTCCAAGTGTGGTCTGGCCAGTGCATTGTAAAGCCTTAGTATAACCTTTATAGATTCATGTTCTTCTCCTATCTTAGCATTGTTAGTTATTTTAATTGCTTTGTAACATTGCACATTGAAAGTGACATGCAACACTGTTACTCCCTGGTCTTGTTCCAAATCTCCCTGTGCTGATTCAGTTCCATTCATTGCATACTTCTAATCGCAATGTCCTTTTCCCTACTCCCACCCTGAAGTTAGTGACACATACTATGGTACATATCCATGGGTGCCTGTTCATATATAAGCCCACATTGTCTCTGTTAGCAGTCTATTCAAACATTAGCAGGGCATCACAGCCAAACTGTATTTTGCTTCTATCAAGCATCGTCAGACATGTTGGGAGGGGCATGTGGGGTCCTGGGCTTTGTGGATAGAAGCATGGAGTGCAAGGGCAAGGAAGTAGTTTTGTACCTTTGTGGGACACTGGTTTGGCCACGACTGGAGTGTCGTGTCCAATTCTGGGCACTGCACTTTGGGGGGGATGTGAAGGCCTTGGAGAGGGTGCAGAACAGATTTACTAGAATGATTCCAGGGATGAGGGACTTCAGTTACTTGGATAGACTTGAGAAGCTGGGTTTGCTCCCCTTAGAGCAGAGAAGGTTGAGAAGATATTTGATAGAAATGTTCAAAATCATGGGTTTAGATAAAATAAATAGAGAAGCTGTTCCCGTTGGCGGAAGGGTCGAGAACCAGAGGGGACAGATTTAAGGCGATTGGCGAAAGAACCAAAGATGACATGAGGAGAAACCTTTTTAAGCAGCGAGTAGTTATCATCTGGGATGCGCTGCCTGAAAGGGTGGTGGAAGCAGATTCAATCGTGGCTTTCAAAAAGGAATTGATTAAATACTTGAAGGGTAAAAATTTACAAGGGTTATGGGGAAAGTGGGGAAATGCGACCAGTTGGATTGCTCTTACAAAGAGCCAGCCCAAGCTCGATGGGCCGAATGGCCGCCTTCTGTGCTGTAACCACTCTGATTATATATTTCTTCCAGCAGAGGTCAGTGGTTCACAGTCAGGAGAGGATTTTTTTTTCTCCCAGCCCCACTTTCCCACCAAAGCCTAATTATCGTGCCCACCACCGTTTTAGCTGAAATTAGCATAGACCTGGGATTGAACTTCAGACTTCCTGGTCTTTGTGCGTTGGTGCCACATCACCCAATGTATTTACCTGCTGAGTTATCAGGAGGCCCCCATTCCTTGAATTTTACATTACTGCCATGTTACTCCCAACAACATTCTGTATGTAATCGAATTGAGGGATTCTGATAATGTCTTGAACTGCAAGAGTGAACTTCAAGAAGTTTATGAACGTTAACAGAACTTTCGAGACTGAATTATGGCCTTCAACTCACTCCTATGTACCTATATATAACACGTACTAGTGTATATATTATATCTGGTAATGGCATTTTTTAAGTAAACTTGCAATGACTATGACAATCTTGGATCAGTGGTCATTGTTGTCCATGCTCTTAGTAAAAAGTGGAAATCCACTTAACGTTGAGATTCTTTTTTAAAAAAACACTGCATCATTTCAGTTTTGTGAATCAAAATTTAGAGGATGGTTTGAGGTTTGCTGTACTGGCTTCTAATTAATCTGAATCCCTTTCTCTTCTCCCAACAATCAGATTACAAGGCAACAGTAACCACCAGGTGGTCTCTATAATGTGGTATATACTGGATACATATTTTCTTCTAAATGCCCTTACTATAACGGAGATGTTTAAGTAGTGTGACATATGTGAAAAGATGATAAAACAGATTGTAACATATTACCTGAAATTGTGCATGGTATCGTGTGGTGAGTTTTTGTATTAGTTGTAAATTTATTTCTAATGTAGGAATCTGGAATGGTTCGCTTTCTATTTACAAACTTCCTTAATGTTCTCATGCGATTGATGGTAAAACATTATTCAAGTATTACCAAGTCCATGTCTATTGAATTCATATAATCAAGTACTACATCATTATCAAATTTATTTTATACTGTTACTGCCAATTAGGCATTTAAATTTTTTAAAATGGGGTATGTCTAAGACTTTCATTTAAGTAGGATTTTGTTTCCATTCATAAACTAATCAAGCTTTCTTTTTCCTGGTTTTTGATTCTGTTACAATCCTGTAACTTTGCAGTTTGTAAATCCTATAAATATCAGTATATACATTGCATTCCTCTTTATATTTTATTGTGAATGTTTGTATTCTACATACAACTGTTATTTAATCCATCTGGGCTACTATGACCTCATTTTCTGTGAAGATTGGATGTGTGTCTGTGTAAAATCTACCTCTTGAGACATCTGGTTCATTACTTAGATTAGAATCATACGTGATTGAGTTTGCACAGATAGAGTCATAGAGTTATACAGCACGGATAGAGGCCCTTCGGCCCATCGTGTCCGCGCCGGCCATCAAGCCCAGTCTAATCTAATCCCATATTCCAGCATTTGGTCCGTAGCCTTGTATGCTATGGCATTTCAAGTGCTCATCCAAATGCTTCTTGAATGTTGTGAGGGTTCCTGCCTCCACAACCCTCTCAGGCAGTGAGTTCCAGACTCCAACCACCCTCTGGGTGAAAAAGTTCTTTCTCAAATCCCCTCTAAACCTCCCGCCTTTTACCTTGAATCTATGCCCCCTTGTTATAGAATCCTCAACGAAGGGAAAAAGCTCCTTAGTATCCATCCTATCTATGCCCCTCATAATTTTGTACACCTCAATCATGTCCCCCCTCAGCCTCCTCTGCTCCAAGGAAAACAAACCCAATCTTCCCAGTCTCTCTTCATAGCTGAAGCGCTCCAGCCCTGGTAACATCCTGGTGAATCTCCTCTGCACCCTCTCCAAAGCGATCACATCCTTCCTGTAGTGTGGCGACCAGAACTGCACACAGTACTCCAGCTGTGGCCTAACCAGTGTTTTATACAGCTCCATCATAACCTCCTTGCTCTTATATTCTATGCCTCGGCTAATAAAGGCAAGTATCCCATATGCCTTCTTTACCACCTTATCTACCTGTTCCGCCGCCTTCAGGGATCTGTGAACTTGCACACCAAGATCCCTCTGACCCTCTGTCTTGCCTAGGGTCCTCCCATTCATTGTGTATTCCCTTGCCTTGTTAGTCCCTCCAAAGTGCATCACCTCGCACTTTTCCGGGTTAAATTCCATTTGCCACTGTTCCGCCCATCTGACCAACCCATCTATATCGTCCTGCAGACTGAGGCTATCCTCCTCGCTATTTACCACCCTACCAATTTTTGTATCATCAGCGAACTTACTGATCATACCTTTTACATTCATATCCAAGTCGTTAATGTAGACCACAAACAGCATATTGAGTCTCTCGCCAATAATTCTTAGCAGAAAAATTATATCCCAACTAAGGTGGTGTAAACAATTGATCACAGAATCTTTGAGTTACAGGTGACATTTGTGTATATGGGACAGAAAGTGATATTCTTTAGGCTCATACAATTTGGTGAATATTGTTACAGGTTTCAAAATTGGTTTGCAAAACTGGGAGTTGATAAGTCACTAGAACATCAAAGCAGTAGAAATCTTTTTTGGGGGTAGGGAGAAATCTTTTGGTGCATATCAAGGTAAATTGAACACCTTTTTGACACTGGGCATTAAGTTTTCCCATCTCAAGTATGACAGAGGCCAAAAACAGTAAAGCTGTACCAAATTCCAGGCTCTACAGCAGTGTTGATATTACCATTTCCAATACGAGCCGTCCTTGGAGTTTCGCTGAGTCAGTTTGCCAGTTGTTGCCAAATTATAGGTAATTTTATGTCATAAACCTACAGCCACAAGTAACTGGGTTGAGACTGCTCAGTCATTTATTTAAAGAACCCTACATAGAGAGGAGTTTGTTTAATCCCCTCATCTTGTACATCAAATCCACATTGCAAAGATAAAAGGACATTTGAAACTGAATAGCACTATGTTGCATTATTAAATAAAAGTCATGTTACAGAACTTTTTTCAGTTTTCGTTTAAGTGCTGATTTTAATTCAAAATAACTTTTTGGAAATTATCGAACATCTTTTGCATCCACTGTATTCTTGCAATAACAATAATTTGGTTAAGTGAGTATTTTGCGCATTTTTATCCTATCCACAGTGCAAAATAACCCATTGCTTAAAATGTCAAATCTTCTAAACTGCAGCATGTTTAAAAAAATTATATATAACAATTTCATTTAAAGAGCTTCCCTGATGGCTCAGCAAATTTGTTCACAAAGTAACTGAGCTATACAGACCACGGTCATCTCTGGTTTGATCACATTTATTTAATGATCTTCGGTGGTAGTGGTATTATAATTAGCCTCAGCACGCCAGGGTTAAGAAGTGCATGTGTGTGGATGTTGGGTTAGGACTTGGCTGCGTGGGCCCCTGTGGATGAACTGCCCGCTGGCACATGCTGTCTAGGCTTACGTACAAATAATAACCTATTGGCTAAGGTGTTAAAGGGTGCCCGTGTAACTTTACTCCTGTTAGCAGCTTTTGGGAAGTTGAAGGGGGGGTTTCTTGTGTTTTCAAATTATTGTGCCTCTAAAATTTCATACTATATAATATTTCAATAGGAATTCCTCAAGGGAGCTCGCCAGTGTCTTTACCAACATAACCAATGTGGAATGAAACTATACAGAACAGAAGGCTTCATTTGTCGTTGCTGAGTTGGTTGTTGTCATGGTGGCAGAAAGGGCACTGCAGTTGGTCTCAGCTAAAAAGATTCACAGGTTGAGTGATCTGAACTCAATTAGATTAGATTTTGTTTTAAAAATTGCATTATTATTTTAGAATCCACTCGCATACAATAGTACACACCTTCAATCTGAAGGTCACGAGTTTGAGTCCCAAGTTGTCCAGTCAATTATTTGGATAATGTCTATTCTTGGTTGAATGCTGAATGAAACCTTTAGGAGGGGGAAAACTGAAGGTTGATCATTAGTGTGGAAGCAAGCTAGTTGTGAATGGCAACATTGGAAGCTCTGGAGAACTTGGATGGATAGTCATGCAGTTTTTATGATTAAGGTGTGTGAGGGGTTCCTATAGCAAACAAATCGAATTTGCATGTTGTAAATGTCTGTGAGCGGGGAAAATCTGTCAAGAATTTGGATAGGTATGCAAAAACGTAGATGGAACTTGGTCATATCTATCTAAAGGAACACTTGACTTGGGAGTGCTTAATGCTGAGACTGGATGCAAAATGTTGGACATATTTTACTTGCCAGCATTCATGTTCACTTTAAACAAAAAAAATTCCCAAAAATTGGGCTTGGGAACACAAAACTAGAGTGCTTATTATCTAGAAATATATCTTCATCTAATCCACATATTTAAAATAAACCTGGGAAGTAGAAAATAAAAATTGATTTACAAAAAGTGCAATCCAAAAATAATTTATAAAAATGAAAACCCGGTTTAAAAGAACTAAGTGGCTAAATGTGTTACGGTGTGATACTAACACATGCAAATGAAAAAGTCTCATGTTTCCCCCTTCTGCAACAGCTGATCTAATCATGGGCAGCAGTTGGGGCATCACAATTAGCCTCGGTGCCCTTGGGCTAGAGGGAGATTCCCATTCCTGATCAGTATACTGTGAGCCTGTACTGAAAAGTTTGCTGCGGACATGTTGAGTGAGGAAAGGATTCAATATGGTTGTGTTTCATTCTACAGTTTAGTAATCTGCTGATATTGTCTGGGCTCACAAATAAAGAATATACAGTGAGGCAGAACCGCAGTAAGAGCGAGGCCATGTTCTTTGACAGGTGGGAGTCCCGGTCCTTTGTCCCCCTTCTCCGACTGCCTGAAGGTGCTGGAGATCTGGTTCAGGGGGCCCCAAGCCTGCACCAAGAGCTGGGAGGAACGGGCTGCCAGACCAAACAGAAGCTTGGTATGAGGAGAGGGAGTGGGCACTCCCTCTCCATGGCCAGTAGGAACCTGGTGATAAGGTGTGTGAGGTACTCACGGTGTTGCTCTATGTGGCCCAGGCCTGGCCCATTCTCTTCCACTCCACCGTCACAATCACTTGAACCATCTTCCATTTTGTCTGGAGGTCCAAGATAGACCACGTCTGCAGGGGCACCATGTACAAGTCCCCAGACAAAGTCGAGGGGGGGGCGCCCGAATGTCGCCCTGATCCTGATGGCCACCTTTGTGTGTGGCTGCCTCAGGATGTGTGTAGAGCCCCAGTACGCAAACACCAAGTGTCACTACATGCTGAGTTTCTCCTGTCCACCACACTGAGAAGGTTGGGTCTGGCCGAGCAGATGCAGGACGTCCTGTCCAGCAGGACCAGACCCCACCACCTGTCCCAGGTGGAGAAGTTCCTGAGGAGGAAGGCCGTCAGACAGTGGTCGGCACAGAACATTCTGGGGGTCCTGCAAGGTCGATCCAATCAGGCAGTTCCCCGACCATTTAGCAGAATGGCTCATCGCCAGAACTGACCAATAGACACCAGGATGTAGCTTAGATGATCGTGAGCAGGGCCCTCGCAGTGCGGTCTTTCCAGCATGCATGGAATCTCAGCGCCACCGTGAGATGCCTTTGAGGCTGCAGCAGTCCCTGAAGGCCCTGAGGAGGGCCCTTCTCACTATTATCTCTCCTGATTGACTGCCCCTTCACGCAAAAGGCGAGAAAGCTATGTTGGTATCTGTCCCGGCTCGTCCCCCACAGCTCAGTAACACAAGACACTGTTCAAGATGTTCCCCGGGACGCACACCGCGACAGATATCAGCTGCTGCTGGAAGACTATCAACTCGGTGAGGGAGGCCCTTTGTTCCGCCTGAAGCCTGTTGGTCTTCCAGTTGAAGGAGCTGTCCACGACCGAGTGTTGTCGACTGCCACACTCCAAGGTCCAGGAGTAGGTGCTCCGGGACGCACTGAAGCGTGGTGTGGCCTTCGCAAAGGCTTTGGGGAAAGGCCACCTTGTATTGTACAGCATGTATTCGCAGATATGTACCGTGCTTTGAATTGTAATAATGGGATTTTAGTGTGTACAATCTGTATTGTATTTTGAATTGTAATTTTGATATTTACATTGAACTGTGTATATCCTTAAATTTTATGAAATAAAGTATATTTTGAAATAAAAAAAACTTAGGTGAGGTACCAAAGCATGGCCAGTGCCTCGTGTAATTACTTTAGCAAGAATCAGTGCCTTTGGGAAAGCAGGAGGGAAAATTGAAAGAGGAGGAATTAATTGAAAGAAGCTGCAATTGGTGTATTGATAATGGATTGAGATTTAGGTCTGTTTCGATGAGTGATGACTAATTTGACTCTTTAATCATGGTACATAAACAGTCTGTCTTGTGAGGATTCATTTAACCCGTTGCTTACCTAGAAAATATCAAGCAAGGACTAAACAGGATACAGTTTGTACAACTAACAGTTACTTTATTACACTTGTGCAATCGAAGACAAAACAAATCTCAGCTTATCACAAACAGAATAGCTTAATTTCTGTAGTTGGAATAATTCAAATTTAAGTTTTCTACTGTTCATGACTACAGTATTACAACCTCAGCTGGGTTGAACTTAGTGTAGCATCTCCATAATCAATGCCGAAGGTTACAGTTTGTGCTTGGCAGAGTTCATCTTTTTCAAGTTTATGCAGTGAAGTACAGATAGCAATTGTGCTTTTCCTGTTTTAAATCTATATATATTGGATGAATTTCATATAAAAGAATACAACTGCCGCAGTTTAATTGCAATAGCTGAAGTATTTCATCTTCCATTGCAGTATGATGGTTCTGGTTTCTGCTATATCTGCAGTAACTCATCTGTAGTTGTCTTTCCTGGTTGGTCGTCTTCCAGCCTTATAACAGGCATGTATTTACACAATTATATACTTTAAATTGTCATGGCAACTGTTGGCCACCTTGAACTAGTTTGAAGACAATCTAATACTATTTACAGACGTTTTGTTGCCATCTGACATGCTCAGACTAATGAAACCTATCATCTAGGTTAAGAACCTCACAGTGGCAGCTTAACCGTGTTAAAACATTACTTTCGGCAGTCTGAAGCATCAGTGTTCAAGTTTCTACTGGAGTTTTATAAGCACACTTGTATAACAGCATTGAAAGTTACATTTTGTGTGGTCAAATTTGGCTCCAAAAATGACTGCAAATGGACATATGCGCATATAAAGAAGGATTTGTTGTTGATCAGACCGTTAATTATCAGGGTTCAGCTGTTGAAATATTTCTGGAGAAATAAAACTATAATGAGTTTACTGCATTGGGAGTAGAATTTCTAAATTTATGATTGCTATCAATGATAATTTGGAACTTAGTATATAACTGATTTTTCTAACAATCAACTGTGGATTATCACTTAGCAAAGTTGCAGTGATTACACCACTGGCGCTATTCTTCCAATGTGGATGTCGTTATTCAACAAGAGTTCATTGGCTGCTGCCTTCTGTAATATATCGATTGCTCTAAGGGCAATAAAAGACCCATGGATTACATGGTGTTACAAAAAGTGCATGGTTGTAATTTTATCATGGTATCCAAATAACTGTCAGAAACTGCGCAGGATTTCCCCTCCTTTCATGATACTGATGAGTTTGGTGCTTTGCTATGTCCATTCAGTTTTCACTTCCAAGATTTTTAGGTTGTAAAATCTGCATGAAGGTGCAAGTCATGCACTAATTTTTATACAACTTGTAATTTAATAAAAAGGTAGCTAGCACTCCTGCTGCTTTGTCAGAACTGTGATGTAAAATGTGTATGGCTGCATTAATTAGTTTGTAATATTGGTTTGCTGCCTCAGTCTGTTTCTCTGGTACTTTATGATACCCATATTGGGCCGGATCTTGTTGTGGCGAGTCATCTCGTTAGTTTTCCTGCACCCTTCAGCTCAAAAAATGTTTGCACCGTAACTTGCAGGAGTTGTGAGCTGATAACGGCGTGGCGAGGGCATCTGGCACCTCAGTGAACGGCAGGACCAACAGTGTATCTCCTTATCCAATGAGATTTATGGATTGAGAAAGAAACAAGTACGACTGAGCAGGAGGGTGAATTAGACTCATCAGGTACAGAAAGAGAAATAGAGGGAAAGAAAGATTGGATTGAGAGAGAGAAAAGAGATAGGAAGGAAAAGTAAGAATTTTTAAAAAATTGACATTTAAAAAAAACTCAACAGTTGACTACATGCAGGAATGATATTGAACCATATAAATTATCCCCTTTCTGGGCTCGAGGTTGATTGGCATTGCCACGTCGTTAAAAGGGTATTTGCGCTTTTAATTACCATACTTAACTTGCTGTGGCGAGTTTAATGGACAATAAATGTGCAAATTCAGCATGTTCTTTTTTTTAAAAGGGAGATGCCGTTTGTGCGAGATGCCGTTTGTGCGAGATGCCGTTTGTGCGAGATGCCGTTTGTGCGAGATGCCGTTTGTGCGAGATGCCGTTTGTGCGAGATGCCGTTTGTGCGAGATGCCGTTTGTGCGAGATCGACCAGCAAGTTCTGGAGATTTGCAACTCACTTATCTCTTAATCCCCTGAACTTGCTGGCTGATTTGCACATTAATAACGGGGTGTGTCATTAGCACAGTTATTTTTCCAGCAAGATCGGCTCATAATTTCAACCCAGTCTAATACTGTGGAGAGATTTCGTACTGATTTGAATTAGGGAATTTAGCTGTAATTTCATTTTTAAAAGAAATGAAGGTGATTTGTCATAAGGCAATTTACTTAGCATTTTTCATTTCTCCTACAGGGAACCAGTGCGGAACAAGACAACCGTTTCAGCAACAAGCAGAAGAAACTCCTCAAACAGTTAAAATTTTCAGAATGTCTTGAGAAGAAGGTAGCGTATTCTATTTTTAGATTATTTTAATGGCATTGTACTTGCATTCATTAGTCTAAAGAATTAATTGCACACCTTATTACAATGTTACACTCGTATGCTGTATCCCTGTGCGAAACCTGAAAATCTGGTGATGCATTGTTTCATAGTAGGTACAGCACATGGGGCCATTGGGCCCATCGTGCCTGCACCAGCTCTTTGAAAGAGCGTAAAATCAAGCATTTCTTTGTCTTTTATAGATTGAGTTTAAACTTGGTACATTAGACCAGTCGGATCCACATCGCAACCAGTGAGAGGGCTGTATCGGATTTAAATGTTTTTGGGTCAGATCGAATCCTGTTTAAACATTATCATATAGAACCATGCAGCACAGGAGACCATTCGGCCCATGGTGCATGTGCCAGCTTTTTGAAAGAGTTATCCAATTAGTCCCACTCCCCTGCTGTTTCCTCATAGCCCTGCAAATTTTTCCCTTTCAAGTATTTATCCAATTCCCTTTTGAAAGTTACTATTGAATCTGCTTCCACCATCCTTTCAGGCATTGCATTCCAGATAATAATTTGCTGCGTAAAAAAAAATTCTCCTCATCTGCCCTCTGGTTCTTTTGCTAATTACTTTAAATCTGTGTCCTCTGGTAACCGACTCTTCTGCCAGTGGAAACAGTTTCTCCCTATGTACTCTATCAAAACCGCTCAAAATTTTGAACGCCTCTATTAAATCTCCCCTGAACCTTCTTCGCTTTAAATCTCTGGTACCGTTTCAGTAATTCTCCTCTGCACCCTCTCCGAGGCCTTGACAGCCTTCCTAAAATGTGATGCCCAGAACTGGACACAATATTCCAGCTGAGGCCTAACCAGTGATTTATAAAGGTTTAGCATAACTTCCTTGCTTTTGTACTCTATGCCTCTATTTATGAAGCCAAGGATCCCATATGTTTGTTTAACAGCCTTCTCAACTTGTCCTGCCACCTTCAAAGATTGTGTACGTAAACCCCAGGTCTATCTGTTCCTGCACCCCCTTAAAAGTTGTCCCATTTAGTTTATATTACCTCTCCTTGTTCTTCCTACCAAAATGCATCACATCACACTTCTGTGCCAAAATTCAATCTGCCATGTATCTACCCGTTACACCAGTCTGTCTATGCCCTCCTGAAGTCTTTTACTATCCTCCTCATTGTTTACTACATTTGAGTTTCATGCCATCTGCAAATTTTGAAATTCTGCCCTCTATTCCCAAGTCCAGGTCATTAATATATATCAAAAAGATCAGTAGTCCTAACACTGACTCCTGTGGGACGCCACTGTATATTCCTTTCCTGTCTGAGAAACAACCACTCGTCACTACTCTCTGTTTTCTGCCCCTTAGCCATTTTCGTATCCATGCTACCATTGCCCCTTCAATCCCATGGGCGTCAATTTTGCTAATAGGTCTATTAGGTAATACTTTATCATAAAAGCGTTTCGAAAGTTCACATACACATACTGCACTACCTTCTTCACTGCTCTCCGTTAATTCATCAAAGAACTCAATCGAGTTAGTCAAACATGATTTGCCATTAACAAATCTGTGCTTGCTGTCATTTATTAACCCATATTTTTCCAAGTGACAATTAATTTTGTCTCAGATTATTGTCTCAAAGTTTCCCCACCGCCGACGTTAGGCTGACGGGCTTGTAGTTGCCGGGTTTGTTTCTCCCTGTTCTTGAACAGGAGTGTAACATTTGCAGTCATTTAGTCCTCTGGCACCGGTCCCATATCTAAGGAACATTGGAAGATTGTGGCCCGAGCCTCTGCTATCTCTACCCATACTTCCCTCAGCAACCTAGGGTGCATCCTATCCAGACCGGTGACTTTTCTACTTTGAGCGCTGCCAATCTTTTAAGTACCTCTTTATCTATTTTTATCCTATCCAATTTCTCTACTACCTTGTTCTTTACTGTGACATTAGCAGCGTCCTCTTCTTTAGTGAAGACAAGTGCAAAGTACTCATTTGGTGCCTCAGCTATGCCCTATATCTCCACAAGAAGATCTCCTTTTTGGTCCCTAATTGGCCCCACCCTTTCTTTGACTACCCTTTTACTATTTATATGTTCATAAAATGCTTTTGGGTTCCCTTTTATGTTACCTGCTAATCTATTCTCATACGTTCTTTCTCCCTCATTTCTTCTTTCAGATCTCCTCTACTTTCTGTATTCATGCCTAATGTAAATACTTTTTTCTAATAGAACATCCAACATTTATTGGAGAAGCATTTATGCACATTTTCGCAATAGCTTAGTGACACAAAATTCCACGCCCCCATACACAAAACCCCTAATACACACAAGCTGATGACACCATACGCACACAAGTGGACCCTGATGTACAGAAATATTAAAACCATCTCTGCTCAACGATTGGCTAGCCCCCTGTACCCTAGTCACCCTTCTTCACTTTCCAATCTAGATTGTTTCACATCACCTAGTGTCCTTTCCACTTGGCCTGGTCTGGTCCAGTCCACCAGCATCCACTGTCCCCCATGTCACTCACTCTGTTGTGATCTTCACTGCTGCTCCTTTTACTTAGTTTCTATCTCCAAGTCTGCTGCTGTTGCCTCTGAATTTGCTTTTGTTGCAGCTATAAGTTTAATTACTTGGAAGTTTCAACCGTAACTCCTTAAAATTCCTGGGCCTGGAGGACTGGTAAAGCCTGCTTCCTGATTTGTACAAAGAGGGTGCTCCTTCATTGGTCTAAATCCACTGGTCAGGGAGCAAACTTTTCCACTCCTTCAGGCTTAGGAAGTATAAGGAGCTGTGACTGAACATGAGTCAGAGTCACAAACACAAATAAAAAAAGTAACCCCCAAGGGCTTTGCATGCCAGGCAAAAGGAGCTCGTGGGCCAGATTTGTCCCACAGGTCACATCTTGGATACCCCTGCATTAGACTAAATGCATACTCTTGTTTCATTCTTTCAACTCTAAATTGTGATGTGCCATTGTAGGCTCTCCCAACTAAATTGTCTGTTTGCTATTAGGATATGTTTTTATTTTAAAAGTGAGGGTGAAATGGAAAAGATGACACCGTGAGAGAATTAATTTCACTTGCAGTATATTTGCAACTGTAGCAGTTTTTAAGTAGCATTGGACAAGGGTACTGATGCTGAATCCATTAGACTTAGACATTGCAATAGCGTAATTCACTAGACTGTTAGCAAAACTGGCAACTGAATTCTTTGGATCGACCTCTGGGTCCCTTTCATAGCTGTTCTTAGGAGGAGGAAAAAAGACTGGAATTCCTCCGAGGTATGTCAGAGTAGTTCACAGCAGCAGGTCAAGTAAACAATGAAGAAAATACAGTTGTCATTAATTTTGCTCTGATTACTTAGACTTCCCTTGAAAAGTTAGTTTCATTTAAGTCTCCATATTATCACAGAAATCTATGTGTGTTAGGCCTCTGCTTTTCCACTTCCATAACTGATCTATTTGTATAACGGTGATTATGTTTAGTGCCAAAGAAAATTGAAATCTGCATGGATTAGGATTTGTTCTTTTGAGTAGGTATTGCTTTTGGGAACAGGAGTAGGCCATTCAGCCCCTTGAGTCTGTTCTGCCATTCAGTTAGATCATGGCTGATCCGTATCTTAACTCCATCTACCCGCCTTGGTTCCGTAACCCTTAATACCTTTGCCTAACAAAAGTCTATCAATCTCAGTTTTGAAATTTTCAATTGACCTAGCCTCAACAGCTTTTGGGGAAGTGTGTTCCAGATTTCCACTATCCTATGTGTGAAGAAATACTTTTGTCAACTCCTTTAATCATTTTAAACACCTCAATTTGATCACCCCTTAATCTTCTATATTCAAGGAAATATAAGCCTAATCTATGCAACCCATCGTAATTTAATCCATTTAGCCCTGGTATCGTTCTAAGTGAATCTGCACTGCACCCCATCCAAGGTAAATATATCCTTCCTGAGGTGCGGTGCCTGGAACTGGACAGTGAACTCTAAATGGGGTCTAACCAGAGCTTTAAGTAACAGTAGCATAACTTCCAGTTCCCTTGAGATAAAGGCCAACATTCTACTAGCCTTTTTTTTGTACCTGTCCACTAGCTTTAAGTGATTTATGTACTTGGACCCCATAATCTCTTTGCTTCTCCACAGTTCCTAGCTTCTCATCATTTAAAAAATACTCTAATATATCTTTCTTAGGCCCAAAGTAGATGACCTCACACTTTTCCGCGTTGAACTCCATCTGCCACAGTTTTGCCCACTCACTTAATCTATCAATGTCCCTTTGTAACTTTCTGCTCCCATCTACGTTATTTACTGTGCCACTTGGTGTCGTCAGCAAACTTGGCTTTCTGTTCCATCATCTAAGTCATTTATAAATATAGTGAAAAGCTGAGGCCTCAGTACAGATCCCTGGAGGACACCACTAGTTACATCCTGCCAATTGGAGTACATACTCATTATCCCTACTCTCAGTCTCCTACCTCCTAACCAATTCCCTACCCATATCAATAGGTTGCCTCCAATTCCATGCGCTCTCATTTTTGTTAAGTCTCTTATGTGCAACCTTATTGAATGCCTTCTGGAAGTCCGTATAAATAAACCGGAGATCCTCGCTTATCTACCATGTTAGTTACCTCCTCAAAAGATTCAACAAGGTTCGTTAGGCATGACCTACCTGTTACAAATCCATCTCTGATCAGTTCAATCACTCTGTCCCTAATAATAGATTCTAGTAACTTCCCCACAACAGATGTTAGACTAATAGGCGTCTAATTTCCTAGTTTATCTCTCATACCCTTCTTAAATAGTGGCGTGACATTGGCAATTTTCCAATTCAAGGGGGCAATATAATGGTGGTTCATGATGGCTGAAATATTTCTCCAATTCAATGAAATCCACTAAATTGTTGTCGGTCATGTTCCAGAAAATTATAACTTCGATAAGTCAAAATTTTGTTTCTGGATCATGAGTGGTGTAAGTTGTAGCAGTGTTTTGGAGGGGAGACAACATAATAACCATAAAGGTACAAAAAAAATCAAAATGGCTAATGGAATGTTAGCCATTATATCTGGAGGGCTAGAATATAATGGGGAGGTGTTTTGTTTTAGCTATACAAAGCTCTGGTTGGACCACAACTGGAGTACTGTGCACAGTTCTGGGTATCGTACCTTAGAAAGGACATGGGCAGCAGGCACATGGGAACACCACCACTGGCACGTTCCCCTCCAAGTCACACACCATCCTGACTTGGAAATATATCGCTATTCCTCATCGTCGCTGGGTCAAAATCCTGGAACTCCCTACCTAACAAGACCGTGGGAGAACCTTTACCACATGGACTGGAGCTGTTCAAGAAGATGGCTCACCAACACCTTCTCAAGGGCAATTAGGGCAATAAACGCTGGCTTTGCCAGCGGCGCCGACATCCCATGAACGAATTTTTAAAAAAAGATTGGCCTCGGAAGGAGTGCATCGCAGATTCACCAGAATATTACCAGGGCTCCAAGGGTTAGATTATAAGGAGAGAGTACATAACTAGTCTTGTATTCCCCAGAATATAGAAAGTTAAGGGATGATTTGATTGAGGTTTTTTAGGATTTTGAAAGCAATTGATAGGATAGAGAGAAATTTTTTCTGCTGGTGGGGGTGTCTCGGACAAGGGGACATAACCTTAAAATCAGAGCCGTGTCATTCAGGAGAGAAGATAGGAAACATGTCTTCGTGCAAAGGGTGATAGAAGTGTGGAACACACTCCCACGAAAAGCAGTAGATGCTAGTTCAATTAATAATTTAAAATCTGAGATCGCTAGATTTTTGCTAGCTACGGGTGTTAAGGGATGTGGAGCTAATGTTGGTAAATGGAGTTAGGATACAGATCAGGTATGATCTCATTGAATGGTGGAACAGGCTCGAGGGGCTGAATGGCCCACTCCTGTTGCGATGTTCCTATAACTGACCAAAAGCAGTGATTGTGTAACTGTGTGGAAAAACCAGCAACATCAGTTGTGTGCACAAGTACCCAAAGTTATAGCTAGAGTTTTAATTTGTGTGAAACGTCTGTCGAGGGCATTGATAGGGGACATTTTAAAACTAAGCTACTACTTCACACGCTGAGACCAATTGCAGCAGTTTAGCTGAGTAGTTTAATTTTTTTTTCGACAGCAGTTCTTA
Organism: Heptranchias perlo; assembly: GCF_035084215.1. NCBI lineage: Eukaryota > Metazoa > Chordata > Chondrichthyes > Hexanchiformes > Hexanchidae > Heptranchias > Heptranchias perlo. The sequence goes on from NC_090350.1 coordinate 25,138,508, forward strand.
CGTGATTGGTTAATTTCAACTAACAAGTAGACGTGCTTAAAATTGGCTGCAACTCAAATGGACACATCCTACCAAGTACTATAAACATTAAATGTAATAAAATCACCAGTGTACTGGAATAGAAGTTGGAGAAAAAAATTCAGCTGTATTTTGTCAAAGGCGTACTGTAATAAATGTTTTATTACAATTCTGCTTTTCTTGTGAAATATTCGTTCAGTTATTTTCTTCCCTTCTGCAATGACTGAGAAGATGGATGAGCGACCTACTGTTAGGCTTCTGCTGTCGCTAAACAAGCTAACAGGTGAACAAGAGCAGTTGAGGATGACATGACTTTCCCTCTTGATTTTCCTCTCTTGCGATCCTGCTTGGCACTTTCCCTTAGTGATATGGATGAGATCAGAAATCAGGTGTAATGCTCTATCATTTGGTTGTGGTGTGTATTGGTGCTCCAATCTGCTGCATTGCAATAATCCATCTTTGTTGTCAGCATGTAATTTTTTGAAAAGACATGTTAATACTGGCTTGTTATTTCTGTGTTGGGTATGATTTCAAGTTGGACGACAGTCACAGTAAATCAAGACAAAATCTCCCACTGAGGTTATGAATGGGAAGTTGTAAGTGTGATAATCATTTTTTGTAACAACTTGGTTTCAGGTGGACATGCACAAAGTGAACCTGGAAGTGATCAAGCCATGGATTACACAGAGAGTGACAGAAATGCTTGGGTTTGAGGATGATGTTGTTATCGAGTTCATCTTCAACCATCTTGAAGAGAAGGTAATAGTTGGAAACACGAAAGAGTATTTAAAAAGTTATTGTGATGTGGTTTTTCACCTGGACTTTTGGTGAAAGAAAAGTTATGTAAAGTGTCAGGTTTGCTTGTTTTCTGCACAGTTAATGTTGAAGACAGTATAAAACGTGGTTAAAAAGCTGCAAGGATAGCTTTAAATATGGCAGGATTCTTTAGGGACCATTCAGCACTTTCAGCTGTTTTCACAAGGGTACATTGAGAATTTTTTCCTGACTCACTTTCTTCTGAAAATACTCAATTTTGGGAAATTAAATTAGGTTCTAGGATGGAATTTATGAATGTTACAGATTTTTTTTTTTAAAAGTAGGTAACTCAAATTGACTTCACTTTCCTGAAATTTTCCTGAATTTAAGGAAACTAACTTGAATGTCGATGAATTAATGTTTTTGTTCATTCATCTGAATGTATTTGCATATGCAAGGTTGGGTGCTCTTCCTTAAGAGTGCTTAATATACTCTTGTGAAACAGTTGAAAATATTGAATGACCCCTCAGTTAGCCCTCAGGTAACAAAAAGAAAATCCATCTTGTATGTGTTCTTACTTGTTTTGTTGTATAATAAGCGCCTTTGACAGCATTTTTCTAATGATCGTGTGATTTATGATTTAAAAGGCCTGAACCAAAATGGATGTTATTCCGTCTGAAGTATAGCACCATCACCTTGTTAGGTCACAGCAAAGTGAATTCCAATGTCGCTCTGACCCTCCTCCCTTGATGATGCAGTGTGTGTTTGGAGGTGAGTTGTGTAAAGTGACCAGACGAAAATCCTCATGCCACTCAATGAAGAGCACTCGGACAAACTTTACACTGCTCAGAAGTAAAAAGTGGAAGGCAAAACAGTAGCCAGTCAGTTGAGGAAAAAATGTACTATTAGCAGATAAAATTTGTTTTTGTAATCTGAAAACTGGATATGGCTTTTTAGTGAAGCTTTAGGCTTATTAATGACCAATATGCAAACAAAGATACTGTTGTTTTTTTTGAATCTTTCAATTAAAAACCAAGATGTTGGAATATTTCTGGAGGGCTAATTGTTTTATTAAAAAAAATACTCAAAACTTCAACTCGCCACTGCAACCCAAGGGATAATGAGACTCCATCTTTCATTTTGGGGAAGAATGTTTAGAAATGATATGGGAGGAAAGTCATGTTTGATGTGGAACTACAAATGGTATTTATTGACTTTGTGCAGCCGTAAGGTTCTATTTTCTTGCGACTGAAATGTATCCTTAACATTTAAATGTGTCTGATCTAATTTGTCCAAGTAGAAATGTTCAGGCTTTTTTATTTTATAAATGAAAAATATGACAGCAGCTATACTGCTAGATAGAATTCTGCATGGAAGCAAGGTGTTCATCTTGAAAGAAAGAAAAATTGTCCTGTTTGCTCTGCTTGAATTGTACCTCTTAATAATTGATCATGGAGTGGCATTGGTGTATGTGGACAAGTTTGCAGCCCAAACCATCCTGCCCTCCCAGTTGTAGGAGGCTGCAAGCAGCTCGCATGGGAGGAAAAAAGAAATAGTGTAGATTTCTGTTAGTCTCTCGCATTGGTAGATGCAATGTGAGTATTTTTACTTACTAGCATAAATCTGAGACCCCTCAGAACTGCCAGAAGATTCAAAATAGTGGTCAATTTCAATGTAACCAAATTTCTGTACATCTTACAATTTAAATTATCGTCTGAAAACATTATAAACAATTGCGTGTATGTTGTATATGCGTATTTGGATATTGAAAGATGTTTTTGTAAAGACATAATTTGGCATTAGTGGTGGAATATTTCTAAAATATTAAATCTTTGAGCAAGGACAGCCCAAATTAGCAGAACAGGCTTTCTTTGCAGCCTATTATCTACCCAGTAGTAACGGATTTAGATATCTTGATTACTATAAGCATAGTCCATTAATTTAGCAGTGTTACAGGTGGCTAAAAATCATGGCATAAATCTCCTCATGTATAATTGTAAAGCAGCATTAATAATCATGTGCTAGACCATGATTTAGATATGTGCTAGCCATGATTTTGATCAATTATAATAGGTGGAAAGATCAGTGTGAATATGTTGCAGTTCATTGAATTAATACATTGTAATGCAGTTTAGGTGCTTGCATGTTATTAGATATTGAAGTTTAATGTAAAATTCAGATTTGGAGATGTAGCAACAGCTCTTTCACTTGGAGCATAAAGGCACATTTATTTAAGCAGATTAAGCAGAAGTTTAATATAAATTGTTCATTTTCCTTTTATGTGGCTGTTTACTCATTATTGCTTGTTCGTCTCTTACAATTTAGATAAATGATATAACATTATACTCAAGGTGATTGAGTTGCAGTAGGGAGTCGGAAGCAACCCAAGGGAACATCTTTCTCTACAGGGGACTTGGAACTTTGGGTTCAGGAGTCGCCCAGAAGAAATTGAAGACCTCAGGACTCTGTACTTGCTTTGTGGTGTTCTGACACGTTTGTGTGTTTTTTTTACTGGACCTCGTTGCTCTGGCAACCTATGTGCAGTACCCATTCACTAAAACTACAGAAGGCCCATTGGCTATTGTCAGGAAATAGTGAGAGGCAGTCTGGCCTCGTAAATGGGATTTAAGTGGATTGTTCATATTGAAAGAAATCTTAAGACGACAAAGCTGACACTCAGCCAATTTATATAGGCTGATAGATCAGGGAAATGGTATTGATGATACACAGATAGAAAAACCATTAATGTAATTTGCTATTATGTAAAGTATTGCAACTGTCAAGTTTGTCTTTAGAATACTGAGGTAGATTGAAAGTAGTGGAGTCAAGTGCTTTTGGATTTTTCCAAATAACCTGCCTACCTTCATCTTGTGTCTGTTGCAGAACCCAGACTCAAAGCTGATGCAGATTAACTTGACTGGATTTTTGAATGGAAAGAATGCAAGAATGTTCATGGGGGAGCTGTGGCCATTGCTGTTGAGCGCGCAAGAAAACATCGCAGGAATCCCCTCTGCCTTTCTAGAACAGAAGAAAGAAGAAATCAAGCAGAGACAGGTAACCTATTTGTCGATCTCTGTGAAGTTGATTGTTGGTATTCTAGGGTGAGATCAAATGCGTTGAAGAGCCATCTTCATTCTTGACCATCTTGCAAATTTTTTATCTGACAGGAATTGTTTAATTTGCATATATGGATAAAAGCAGTTCTGTTTGGCTTTCTTGACCAATTGTATGCAACTCAACTGTACTTGTATTTGATGTGAGAATAGTTTAGGTTGAGGAGTGGCTAGGCTGAAGACAAGTACAAAAGCTGGAAGGAGGACAGGCTACTTATATTGCAAATGAAAATTGAAAGCTGAATGGGAACATCTTTTCAATTTCTCACCTTTCCATTTTGTTGGTGTCTCTTGCTCAATTTATGTCAGTACCCTTTTGGCCATTACATGTATATCCCACCAGAAGCTCTAGAGGGGCATTTGGCTGCTGCTTTTATTTTGGTGTTGAGAATCATCCAATTTCTAACCCAGGGGACAAGTTGCCGATTGGCTCTGGATCCGATATGGTGACTGGATCACAAGTTAAAGCAATTTAATTGGTTGATTTGTGGTACTTGTTGGTTCATGAATAGTAGCTTTTGGGGAAAAAAATGAAGGATTTTATTGCTTTGAGGTATGAAGTTGGTATGAGGCCACGCTTTCAGGTGCAATGCAACCGATGAATGCTAGATTCAAGACTTTTTGTTATACACATTGAAAGTACATACAGAAAGTTCAGAATTATTTCTGTTCTGCTCTGTTCTACACATTCCTTAATTCAAAAGCATTTTTCTCCTTTAATTTTGTGAATCTAGGAAATAGCTGAGATTACATTGGAGGAATAGTGAAACACAGAATGGAGGAATAGTGAAACACAGAATATTGTGAAACACATTGCAATATATTTTCTCCTGCTCTTCACAGCTTTATGAATTTCTTATTGCAGATTGAACAGGAAAAGCTGGCTACTATGAAGAAACAAGATGAAGAGAAGGAAAAAAAAGATAAGGAAGACAAAGAAAATAGAGAAAAGAGGGACCGATCCAGAAGTCCAAAGAGGTGATTAAGAATGAAGTCTGTTGTCTGGTTACGGTACAATTCAGTGGCTGGGTAGCGTATACAGCCTAGTCCTTTTAATTCAAATTATCTGGTTCAAATTATAAAGTTCAACTTTTTTAGTGCTAAGTCCCTACTTTGCTATGTTTGTTATGTAATTCAAAGTATTGAATTCAATCTTTCAGTGCAAAAGTACATTACAGTAATACTGTAATATGTAATTTTCATGTAGCTGTATGCTAATAATGCATGCTGATTATCAAGTCTCACTTTTTTTCAATTAATCCATAACAACTAATCCATACAGTCAGCAGGAAAGGTATGGTAATCCAGGTCAAAGATTTCTTCCCTGACCTGCATTTAAAAAAAAAATGAAGTCAGATTTGCGTGCAAATTTAAAACACATCTGACTTTGTTGTTTTTCTTGTTTGTTATGGGGCAGATGCATGAATCAGGAACCAGAACAAACATCCATTCTGATGCACTCAAATTGATTCGGCACAATGATTTTTCACAATACCTTTACTGATTTGCAGCTTGTGTGAAATTCAAATTAAAAAATAAACCAAGAAAAATGTATGGAGGGTGATTTTGTTAAATAATGCAGTAATTTAACCTTAAATTTCACCTCTGAATACAAATGATGTGAACCCAGTAAGCATGGTCTTTAAAAAAAAATTCACAGGGCTTGTTGCTTTATTGCAGAATGATTAAGATTAGGAGTTCTCGTTTGTGAAATGATTGGCATGAGTCCATGTCTTACCAATGGCATGATGCATAGGCAGCCCCAACACACTGCAACAGTTGCTGCCTTCAGTTCTTGAATCATATATGCCATGATAAATAGATGCACTTAAAGGGATAACATAATCTCCTCTCCCAATCCCTTTTTTACCATCCAAAAGAAGGTTGATATTTCAAGGCATTTCACCAAAAGTCTTTACTGTGATTGGTGAATTTGTGTGCTAGATAGTGCTGTGCATATCAAGAATTTCCCAAATTTAGCGTGTTAAATGTTCTTTGCTAGCAATTGCTACAAATATTGTACATATTTAGTATACATTTTTTCAGGAATGACAATCTTTCTGAAATGGTTTAATGCTTTTTAAATTAAAATGAGAAACATTCAGTAGACTTTAAATTTTCATTATTTCTCTTTTGACTTATGTTAATATCAGTTCTGCCCTTTAACTATCTTCTGTTTTACACTTAAGTACTTTGCAGGTCATTCTATTTCTTTACCTGTCTGTGTATTTTCCTTTTCCCTCCCCCTTTTTTTCAGTTCCATTTTAAATGCTGCTCTTCAGTAATATCTTCCAGTCTTGACAGCATCCTACCTGAACTGTCAGCTTGTCTGTTTCCTCCACAAGTGCCGCTTGATGTGCTGAGTGTTCCAGCATGCTCTGTTCTTGTTTCAGATTTCCAGCATCTAGTATTTTGTTTTTTGTTTATATGGTAATTGCTTATTTCAATTCAGGACATGCAAAGTGCTGCCAGCACTTAAATCCACCCATTATTTCAGAGCCTCATCTATGAAATGCCTTGGGTTAGTAATATATCTGCTGAATACTGCAGTGTCTGGTCTCTGCTCCTTTAAGTTCCTTTGTGAAAGCTATATAAAAAAAATATGCAGTGCTGATGGGCATGTTGCATTGTTTTATATTGGTTTTCTGTTAATAAGGGAACCATAAATGTCAAGGGATTTGGTATGGTTGTTACGGTATACAGCCGCAATTTCCAATGAAAAAACTATACTACCTCATTGTAACATCCCTAGTCTGACCGATTTCAGTGATATTTTCTGATTTAGCTACACAGTTTTTTGGAAAAACAATAATCTCCACTATTCATGAGGGTTCCCTTTGCTGGAAGCGTTCTAACAAAATTTATAACGTAATTAGCAAAGCGTTGCTGGCTTTTTATACTTTGTTGAGTTCACAACATGTAAATTTAAAAAGTAAATTAACTCTTGCAGACGTAAGTCAAGATCTCCATCACCTAGGAGGCGGTCCCCAGCAAGAAGGGAGCGAAAGCGTTCTCCCTCTAGGTCTCCTCGTCGTAGGACCAGAAGCCGGAGCAGAAGTGCTTCTCCAGTGTCTACAGTTAAGAAGCCAGAGCAGCTGTCACCTGAGCCAGATCTCTCACTTAAAGAAAGGAAAGAATCTCCAGCTCCAGAGGCAACTTCAACAAGGTTAACCAATCTTGTTTTTATTTAAGCTTCCTGAACTTCATTGGAGACAGTTATATCTTGTCTACATTGATGAGATTTGGTAAAAGTTAAATTTCAAAATTAGTGAATAATATTTAAGAAAGATGGATATAGATAGTGAAGTGTTTCAGTTGACAGTGGATATAAACCTCAGTAATTTCTGATGAATTTAATTAAAAAAATTACAATGGGATATTACTGAAAATTAATTTGATGGTTGGACTTTTTTTTTAAACTTTCAAACGCTTACACCACTGGGAAGTGAATAGGGTTAAGTTATTGTGAACCAAAGTTATGTTCGGAGAGGAAACCGATTTGTATAACGCCTTTTAAAAACTGTCGTCATGAAAAATATTGCATCGTCCTAAGTCGTGAATTTTAAGTCAAGTTGAAAATCTTTTTCCATTCACTATGTGCCTTTCTAATCTAGAAAATTAACAGAATTCAAGGATTGAACCAAACTGCTTTTGAAGTATACTGTCAGCTCTTATTTGTTCTCTTCAGTAGACCCCATTAAGTTACGGTTTAAATGACTAAACTGCTTGGGTCGCACTATTGTAATTAAGTAATCATTTGAACCTTTTAATTAGAATAATGCTCGGCATTCCTTTGATCGTTGTAGTTGGTGTAACTGGGAGGAAGCAGGAAGAATTCATGAGGGAAAATGTTTGACTAAAACATGATAAAATGTTGTGATCATCCTGGTGTACACATTGTGGCTGCATCTAGATTAGCCCCTAAAGTTGGAGAAAAATTCAACATACCCATTTTCTGCTCTTCCAAAGTGATGTTCTGAAGGAAATCAAACCTGCGACACCGGAGGTGAAGGAAACTTTATTAGAACCACCTACGAAAAAGGAGAAGGAAAGAAAAGAAAGGAATCGGCATCGATCACGTTCACGGTCAAAATCAAAGTCTAGGTCCCGTTCACGCTCTCATTCACGGCCAAGGAGGCGCCCTAGGTCCCGATCGAGGTAGATTATTTTGCTTTTTTCCCCTCATTAATTAACATTTTAATACCACGGTTTATAATTTCTAGTTGCTGATCACAATTGCGAAATTTCAGGTCCTATTCACCTCGAAGACGGCCCAGTCCAAGACGGAGGTCTCCACCTCGAAGGAGGAGCCCACCAAGACGTCTGCCACCACCTCCACCTCCCTCCAGGCATAGAAGAAGTAGATCGCCTATTCGAAGGTATACCTTTAATTTCAAACCTTTTTAAGAACTGTTATGAAAGCTATTATTTATTCCAAGTGCATAGAAGATAACTTTGAATAAATATTTACTTACTGATCACCACCATGTGTTTAATATTCTTACAAAGTTAACGCCTTTAGTGACATTGAAAAATATAGTAGTTGAAATTAATATTTGGTAAACTATCAGATCAGTACTTTGTTAGACAATTTACACTAAATGCATTAGCTGTCCAACTTGCCTTTCCAGTAATGATAAAAGTTACCACTAATCTCCATTTCTTATGTAGTTTTCCAATATCCTATTACCTCTGATGAATCCCGGCAAACTATATCAAAAATGTTAGTAGGTCTTTGTGTAAAAATCCTACGCAGGTGTCATGAATGCACAGTCTACCTTTTGGAGTTTACCACAGACTTCACATTCTGCAAACCAGTTTCAGCTTTGGCTGGAACAGCCATTCTCTTCTACTCAATTCTTTTCCAAAAGTCTTGTGATTGGAACAATTTTAGAAAAGATATCCTGATTTAACACTTAAAAGTAGAATTTTTTGGCTTTCGTTGCCTGTAAAATGTGGCATTTCTATAACATTACTTTCTGGTAGAAATCCAGTAATTGAAATAGCACTGATTTGCAGAGGGTTTTGCATTTCACGCACCCATTGTAACTGGCAGGAGAGTGGCAGAAAGCCTTAAATTAGGCGAGGACCCACATATGTTGTATCTTGGGGTTCCCGGGTATTTCCTCAAGACCTTGAAAGGGGCGGAGTCTCCAAATGCCCCAAAGGAGGCCAGGGGCAAGCGCACTTCCAGGCCTGGAGTTCCTCCATCTTCAGCCTGGTCAAAGAGGGGTGGACTGGTAAACTGTGGTACCTCCTTGTGATGGGCTCAAGCCTGGGACCCTGGACCCCTGAAGAAGAATCTTGATGTTAAATTTTGGTCTCCTTAGAAAAGTTTTTGGACCTCATGTTCCTAAGCAGGCCACTTCCAGATTATCTCAGTGTCCATTTATTTTACTTAATATCTATTCATTTTAATTGATAAGAAAATGAAATGAAGCAATATTTCTGTTTTTCTGTAGTGGGGAGCAGTAAAACATTTTGAAATCTAATTTTACAGTATGTTTCAACTTCATTCCCGCAGGCGCCGATCTCCCTCAATTTCTTCCTCGGGCAGTAGTTCCTCCTCCTCTTCCAGATCAAGGTCACCTCCAAAGAAGACAAAACGCGTATCAGCCAGTCCGCCCCGAAAACCTCGCAGATCTTCCCCATCCCCTGCTAGTCCACCCAGGAGACGACATAGGTCACCTATGTCTGCAACAAGTCCAGTTCATAAGGGACCGCCACGGTTGTCATCTCCTCCACATATGAATCGGTCAAGGAAAGGTTATACCTCCGTTTCTCCTGCTAGGCCAGGTAAGTTTTATCCAAATAAGCATGCAGACTTCTTTGGCATTGATGTGATTTAAACAAATTAGAACACTTCTGCAACCTAGGTTTAATTAAAACCCATTTTTCTGAAATGGGAGACTGGTTAATCCGATTTGAAAGCCCAGTCCTTTCACCTCTATTTCAGTGCACTACCTGAAATCCAGCCCTGAAAATGCAGTGTCTTATCTGTTAATCAGTCAAATTATTTTATTTTAGATAATACTGTCACTCTGTTACTAATGGTATGCTCTGGTAGAAAAGTTCATCCATTCTGTCCTTTTAAAAATAAGACGTGGGCAGATGTGGGTGTAAGTATTTTCCATTGATAGTATGTCCCTCTTTAGCATAAAGAAACCTGATGCATTCCCGTAGTGTGCATCCCAAAGGGGTCCCACACGGTCACCTCAAGCAAAGCTTAGCGGAGACCTGGGAGCAGGTTGTCTGTCTTTGTGACCAGGAAATGATGTGCAACGTTTCCATGTTGTAAACTTCTATGATTCTATAAGTGCAGGCAATTGGGACTAGCTTAGTGGTATAAACTGGGCGACATGGACATGTTGGGCCGAAGGGCCTGTTTCCATGTTGTAAACTTCTATGATTCTATAGAGGTTAAAGGTAAGGAGAGAAAAATAAGTGGGCAAATGGATGCTCAGATTATATGCTATTTTGACCATTTAAATTATTTTGTTACAGCACCAAAACGGAAAGGGAGTGTGAAGCATGAATCTGTTTCCCCCCCTCCAAAACCAAGAAGATCAGAGCCATCAGACTCAGGTTAGTGTTACCATACTTTGTATAAATCCCATTGATATTAAAAAGTGGATGAGTAGAGATCGAAATTGTCATCTGTTGGCTTGTGTCAAGGAGCAGTATGCTAAGAAATGCATTTCTGAGTGCTTTATCAAGTATGAGTAATGTGACCTGAAGTCCTGTCTTAAAGAACAGCAGCTATACTCCAGTGGGGATTTAGTTCAGTTTTGGAACTAAAGGCAACAGTTTAGTAAAAAAATTATGTTCACTAGTTTTCCATTCCAACTTTGTTTCTTTCAAGTTGTTGGGTTGGACAATTCCATATTTAGTTGGAAAGGAGGTGATGCCTTTGATAAAATACTTTTGTTATTTTGAGGACTCAGTTTTAGGAAGCAGCATTACAGAAAATAGTGTAATTTAAAATTTTAAACTTTTTAAAAAAAGGCAACTCCAGTACATTTTTGCAAGCCTTACTGCTGCATAATTTTCACAAAATCTGATATGCCATATTGGCCGTGTAGCTGGATTGAACCACGTGGATTGCAATTTCAGTTCTGATCCCAATGTCAACCATTGCTTAACTCGTTAAGTCTTTGGTGGTGGGGAGGGGAGAAAAGTTTAGTGGCCTTTTTGTTCGAATTGTCATATTCTTGCCACGATTCCATTCCATTCCATTCCACTCCCGGTCACTGCCTTAAGTTGAACCAGATGTTTGTAACCTCGACGTCGTACTCAACTCCGAGTTGGGCTTCCGACCCCATATCTTCTCCATTGCAAAGACTGTCTACTTCCCTCTCCCACCTCTGCCCCTCCATTAGCTGATCTGCTGAAACCGTTATCCATGCTTTTGTCACCTCCAGACTCATCTATTCCAGTGCTCTCCTGGCTAGCCTCCCATCTTCCACAATCTGTAAACTTCAGCTCATCAAAAACTCTGTTGCTTGCATCCTGTCCTGCTCACCCATCATTCCTATTCTCAACAACGTACAATGCCTCTTTAAAATTCTCATCCTCGTATTTAAGTCCCTTCACGGCTTTGCCCTTCCCTATGTCTGCAACCTCCTCCAGCCCTGCAACCCTTCCCAAACTCTCTCTTTCTCTGACTGCCCCTCCCCCACCCTCACATTCCATTGGCAGCCATGCCTTCAGCTGTCTAGGCCTCAAACTCTAGAATTCCCCTCCACCTCCCTCTCCTTTTAAGACCCTCCTTAAAACCTACCTCTTTCACCAAGCTTTTGGTCACCCTTCCCAATAGCTCTTTCTTTGGCTTGGTATCCATTTTTTAAAATTTCACCTCTGGGATGTACCTTGGGATGCTTTTCTATGTTAAAAGTTCTTTAAAATTAATTCTCGATGAAGGCGTCGCTGGTGGCATTTGTTGGCCATTCTTAGTTGCTCTTGAGAAGGTGCTGGTGGGCCATCAGTCCGTGTGGTGAAGGTGCTCCCACAGTGCTGTTAGGTAGGGAGTTCCAGAATTTTGGCCCAGTGCCAATAGAGGAATGATGGTATATGTCCAAGTCAGGATAGTGTGTGACTTGGAGGGGAATTTGGAAGTGATGGTGGTTCCCATGCACCTGCTGCTCTTGTCCTTCTAGGTGGTGGAGGTCGTGGGTTTGGGAGATGCTGCCGAAGAAGCCTTGGCGAGTTGCTGCAGTGCATCCTGTAGATAGTACACACTGCAGCCACGGTGTGCAGATGGTGGAGGGAGTGGATGTTTAAGCCATTGGATAGGGTGCCGATCAAGCGGGCTGCTTTGTCGTGGAAAGTGTCAAGCTTCTTGAGTGTTGTAGGAGCTGCACGTATCCAGGCAAGTGCAGAGTATTCCATCACACTCCTGACATGCCTTATAGGTGGTAGAGAGACTTTGGGGAGTTGGGGGGTAAGCCACATGCCACAGAATACCCAACCTCTGACTTGCTATAGCAGCCATGACGTTTATGTGGCTGGTCCATTTCTGGTCAATGGTGTCCCCGGGATGTTAATGTTGGGGGTCTCGGTGATGGTAATGCCATTGAATGTCAAGGGGAGATGGTTATGCTCTTTCGTGCCACACAAGTGTCCGGCGATGACCATCTCCAATGAATGATACTTGCCACTTATCAGCCAAGGCTGGACATTGTCCAGGTCTTGCTGCATGTGTGCATGGACTGCTTTCTTATCTGAGGAATTGTGAATGGAGCTGAACACTGCAATCATCACTGAACAGACCCACTTCTGACCTTATGATGGAGGGAAGGTCATTGATGGAGCAGCTGCAGATTGTTGGGCCTAGAATGCTGCCTGGAGGAACTCTTGCAGTGATGTCCTAGGGCTGAGATGATTGGCTTCCAATGACCACAGCCATCTTCCTTTGCGCCAGGTATAACTCCAACCACTATAGAGTTTTCCCCCTGATCCCCATTGTCTTCAGTTTCACTGGGACTCCTGGGTGCCACTCTCGGTCAAATGCTGCCTTGATGTCAAGGGCAGTCACTGTAATTCAGCTCTTGTGCCCATTTTCGGACAAAAGCAGTAATGAGATCTGGAGCCCAGTGGTTCTGGCGGAACCCAAACTGAGCATTGGTGAGCGGGTTATTGGTCAGTAAGTGCTGCTTGATAGCACTGTTGTTAACTCCTTCCATCACTTCGATGATTGGGAGTGGGCTGATGGGGGCGGTATTTGTCTTGATTGGATTTGTCCTGCTTTTTGGGGACAGGACATAACTGAGCGATTTTCCACATTGTGCCAGTGTTGTAGATGTACAGAAATAGCTTAGCTAAGGGCACGGCTAGTTCTGGAGCATAGGTCTTCAGCACTACAGCCGGGTTGCTGTCAGGGCCCATAGTCTTTGCTGTGTCCAGTGCATTGAGCAGTTTCTTGATGTCACGTGGAATGAATCGAATTGGCTGAGAACCGGCATCTGTGATGGTGGGGACCTCAGGAGGTGGCAGAGAAGGATCATTCACTCGGCACTTCTGGCTGAAGGTGGTTGCAAACACTTCAGCTTTGTCTTTTGCACTCATGAGCTGGGTTCAGCCATCAGTGAGGCTGGGGATGATCATAGAGCCTCTGCCTCCCATTAGTTGCTTAATTGACCACCACCATTCATGACTGGATGTGGCAGGATTGCAGATCTTTGACTTGATTGGGATCGCTGAGCTCTGTCTATAGCATGCTGATTCTTCTGTTTAGCATGAGAGTAGTCCTGTGTCGTAGCTTCACTACATTTTCTGGCCTGCTCGTCTACGGTCTTCATTGACCTAGGGTTGGTCATCTGGCTTAATGGTGATGGAGGACTGAGGGATGTGCCGTGCTATGAGGTTACAGATTGTGAAATACAATTCTGTTGTTTGCTGATTGCCCACAGCGCCTCATAGATGCCCAGTTTTGAGCTGTTATATCTGTTCTTAATCTATCCCACTTAGCACGGTGATGGTACCACACAACACGACGGAGGGTGTCCTCAGTGTGAAGACGTGACTTGGTCTCCATGAGGACTGCGGTGGTCACTCCTACCAATGCTGTCATGGACAGATGCATTTGCGACAGGTAGATTGATGAGGACGAGGTCAAGTACATTATTTCGTCTTGTTGGTTATCTCACCACCTGCTACAAGCCCAGTCTGGCAGTAAGTGCTGCTTGATAGCACTGTTGTTAACTCAGTCAGCTCAGTCAGCGGTGGCACTACCGAACCACTCGGTGATGGACTTAGAAGTCCCCCACCCAGATTACATTTTGTGCCCTTGCTGCCCTCAGTGCTTCCTCCAAGTGGTGTTCAACTTGGAGGAGTACTGATTAATCAACTGAGGGAGGGTAGTAGGTGGTAATCAGCAGGAGGTTCCCTTGCCCATGCTTAATCTGAAGCAGTGAGATATCATGGGGTCCGGAGTCCTTGTTGAGGACTCCCAGAGCTACCTAACACCCCCCCACCCCCGCTGACTATATATCACTGCCCTTACTTCTGGTATAGTTTGTCCTGTCAGTGGGAGAGGACGTACCCAGAGATGGAGAGTCTGGGACGTTAGCTGATAGGCATGATTCTGTAAGTATTACTGCTGGGCTGTTGCTTGATCAGTCTGTGAGATAGCTCTCCCAATTTTGGCACTGGTCCCTAGATGTCAGTGAGGAGGACTTTGCAGGGTCGGTTGGGCTGGGTGTGCCTTTGTCATGTCCTGATTTGATGCTTAGGTTATATCCAGGTGATCTGTTCGGTTTTATTGTTTTGTTCCTTTCCAGTGGTTTGATACAACTGAGTGGCTTGGTAGGCCACTTCAGAGGGCAGTTGAGAGTCAACCACATTGGTGTGGGACTGGAGTCGCTTATGGACCAGACTGGATAAGGACGGCAGGTTTCCTTCCCTAAAGGACATGAGTGAACCAGACAATCTGACAGCTTCATGGTCATTTTTACTGGTACCAGCTTTTTATTCCCAGATTTGTTTTTGTTATTTGTTATTGAAATGCAGTGAAGGGGTCCTTTTGGGCTGAAGTGCACCTAATATTTACTTTAATGATCGTGGCCTAGTTTCTGTGCTGCCAAGTTGAAGGAATATACAATAGGTGAAAGCCATAGTGACGGGGATTAGAAAACAGTTATTAGATTTTTTTTATTGTTGCAGAAGATGATAAAGGAGGCAAAGCTGCAGGAGTGGAATCAGTACAACAACGACGTCAATATCGCAAACAGAACCAGCAGACTTCTTCAGGTGGGACTCGTTGGATGTTTTACATCACATTTACATTTTTGGTGACAATATCTAACCTTGCAATAAATGTTTGAAGATTTAATTGAATTTCTGTGACTACAGATGTATTTTTGTACTGGAAAAATAACCTATTCGCTTCAATACAGTAGTGAAGATTTAGTAATTGTACTCATTATGAGCACTTTTTATCATCTACCAGAATTGTTGTGGAATTCAGGTCTACAAGAATATTTGCAGAATTCACATCAGGATTCATTTAAAATACCCATTGAAGAGAGATTTGGAGATTATCTGCACATTTCCATTGGGCACTCAGGGTTCCCTCCATTATGGCAGATAATTGAAGTTCCACTGCAGTTCTGTTTTTGAATAATTTCTGCATTGGTATTCCAAACTGTTACGTAGCGGTAACTTGGTGTTATAGATAAACAAACTGGAGCAGTAATAGTAACTAGAGTATTAACCTTTGATCAAATCCAATTGTTCGGTTCCATATATTTGACATCAGGAGTTAAAGTGGCCCTAGTGTAAAGCTTTGGAAAAGGAGTGAATGATCAAATAAAGGGATTGAAGTAAAGTATTATCCTTTGGAAAGGGGTGTAAACTACTGGAAAGTATCTTGACTAATAAATAATCATAGAATTCTTCTCTATGCTCTTGTAATTGTTGCCATGTTTGTAGTGATTTTCAATCATAATCATACCCTGTGGGGTCCTACAAGCTTCTGTTTCAAGTAGGCATTATGCAATGGGTTAATGTCTGCCAGGGTAGGTCTTCAGTGCATTCAGAACTCCCAATTGAGATACTTTCCCTAGTCAAGTATTGGTTTATTTTTTAAAAAGGACAATTTAGCTGTCTGTATCAGACTCTCAAAGAAAGTTCCTAATTTTGTGGAGTGGGTATGAGGAATGGAATAAATGGATCTTAATTGAATACCAAAGTAAGCAATAGAACTGGATTAGATTCTTAAGAATATCTGCAACTAAAAACTGTACAGAGCAGCAATGCTATCATTTGTAAGGCACCGTGTAAACACCAGATGCAGTAATTGCGTATGTGGCTTTTGTTTAGCTCATATATAAGTTTCAGTTACGTTGCTCATTTTAGTTTTTATTTTTCAATACCGTTGCATTCTATCTGGCTCTTTTACTGTTTGTGCTACTCAGTTAAGATTTCTACTTTTTTTTTGCTCTTGTTAGAACACAAACTCTTTGAGGCGGTTCAGAGAAGGTTCACTCGACTGATTCCTGGGATGAGGGTGTTATCTTATGAGGAAAGGTTGGACAAGATGGGCCTGTATACACTGGAGTTTAGAAGAATGAGAGCTGATCTTACTGAAACATATAAGATCCTGAGGGGACTAGAAGGGGTAGTTGTTGAGGGGATGTTTCCCCTTGTGGGAGAGACTAGAACTTGAGGCCACAGTTTAAAAATAAGGGGTCTCCCATTTAACACGGAGATGAGGAGAAATTTTTTCTCTGAGGGCCGTGAGTCTGTGGAACTCCCTTCCCCAGAGCACGCTGGAGGAAGGGATACTGAATATTTTTAAGGCTGAGTTAGATAGATTCCTGATTAACAAGGGAGATAAAGGTTATAAAAACTAAAATGAGCAACGTAACTGAAACTTATATATGAGCTAAACAAAAGCCAAATAATGAAGCAGTCCGAGCCCGCATGCAGCAAGACCTGGACAACATCCAGGCTTGGGCTCATAAGTGGCAAGTAACATTCGTGCCAGATAAGTGCCAGGCAATGACCATCTCCAACAAGAGAGAATCTAACCACCTCCCCCTGACATTCAACGGCATTACCATCACCGAATCCCCCACCATCAACATCCTGGGGGTCACCATTGACCAGAAACTTAACTGGACCAGCCATATAAATACTGTGGCTACGAGAGCAGGTCAGAGGCTGGGTATTCTGCGGCGAGTGACTCACCTCCTGACTCCCCAAAGCCTTTCCACCATCGACAAGGCACAAGTCAGGAGTGTGATGGAATACTCTCCACTTGCTTGGATGAGTGCAGCTCCAACAACACTCAAGAAGCTCGACACCATCCAAGATAAAGCAGCCCGCTTGATTGGCACCCCATTCACCACCCTAAACATTCACTCCCTTCACCACCGGCACACTGTGGCTGCAGTGTGTACCATGCACAGGATGCACTGCAGCAACTCGCCAAGGCTTCTTCGACAGCATCTCCCAAACCCGCGACCTCTACCATCTAGAAGGACAAGAGCAGCAGGCACATGGGAACAACACCACCTGCACGTTCCCCTCCAAGTCACACACCATCCCGACTTGGAAATATATCGCCGTTCCTTCATTGTCGCTGGGTCAAAATCCTGGAACTCCCTTCCTAACAGCACTGTGGGAGAACCTTCACCACACGGACTGCAGCGGTTCAAGAAGGCGGCTCACCACCACCTTCTTGAGGGCAATTAGGGATAGGCAATAAATGCTGGCCTCGCCAGCGACGCCCACATTCCATGAACGAATTTTTAAAAAAAGGTAGACAGGAAAGTAGGACTGAGGTCACAATCAGATCAGCCATGATCTTATCAAATGGCAGAGCAGGCTTGAGGGGCCGAATGGCCTACTCCTGCCCTTAATTCGTATGTTTGTAAGTATGGTGCGCTCGTTCCTAATCTGTGACAATGGAAAAAGGAATGTGGGAGGGAATGTGATATCAGTATTTCCTAGGAAATCAGACTCTATTCAGTTTTGTACACTGAGGTTGTGACCGCCAGAAACCATCTACAAATGCTGACTTATTTTTGGTTATGAGAAAGTTGAGAGCCACGAGATTAAAAGTATGCAACTGTGAACTTCATACAGTGAGACACATTTAAATTGTTCGGTATATTAGACCATGTAAGTGTCTAAAATGCTGAAGTACATGGTCTGAATATATTTCTTTTAAATGTACATTTTGCAAATCAAGTAGTGCATACAAGTGTAGCAGTTTCATCACTCAGAATGCATAAATAACACTGAAAATGTTGCCCAGTGTGTTATATTGATAGGTGGTTTCTAAATGGGGAAGGACATTGTGTGTCGTAGTTGTAAAAAAATATATCAAACTAGCTACATTGCGACCCATGTATGAAAATTAAACCTGATCTGCAAGATGTTAAAATGTGCTATACGCACTAATGCTGGTTTTCATATAATTTTGCATATGAAAAACAAAATGGTTGCGTTAATCTAATGCCTAGTAAATAAGATAACTTTCCTGTTAATGATTTGAGACCTTTCCATATGTGTAGTATTTTAAAGCTGTGCTACTCTCATTTTTGGCATGTTATCAGTACTATCAAGCTTGTTCCCAATGAGAGATGGGTATCCAGAAAAGTGATTTTGAGGCTACAGTACTAGGTGAAGCATTGGTAGTATTGCATCCATCTGTGAGACCATCAGCAGGCCAAGATGTGTGCTAACACTAATATTGACTGGAATATTGCATCACTTTTTGTTTCATTTTTTGTGGACAGGCTTATTTGGCACTTATTCTGCAACTTCGTGTGCTTTTGACCTATTAAGATGTACATGTGTGTTGTGTAGTACTCATTAATTTCATTATTTTAATTAGTTAAATGTCCCTTATGCAGAGTCTGGATCTTCCTCCTCATCCGAAGATGAAGCACCAAAAAGGTCAAGTGCAAAGAATGGGGAAGTTCGAAGAAGGCGGCAGCGTTCATTGTCACGGAGTATGTCACCATCCCCTGCAATGCGAAAACGGCACAAGGACTTTTCACCGAGGTAAAATGAAAATATCTCTGTGCTGTTGGAACTTTTTTTTGCATTACTTTGCAGTTCAGTATTAAGAAAAATCTGTAGTTAGGTTTTAGACACTGTCCTGGCCCGAAGTCTGCACTTCAAAGTTTCTTGTGCCTTCATGCTTTTTTGTACTAAGCTATGTGGTCCTTAAAATTTGGTTTGGTGAGATGACATCTGGTGCAATATATTAAATGTTACAGTTGTTTTGCTATGGCTGCTTTCTCAATGGCTTAAATACATTCCTATTTACTAAAATCTGATTTATGCATATTGAAAGTGACGGCTCATTTGAATATTGATTTCCTCTACTGTAGCTACAAGACTGGATTTTTTTTCAAGTAAAGGTAAAAGTCCAATGTGGGGGAAGGTGCTTTTGACCAATGTAGGATGGATAGCAATTCTGTTTTTCTGCTCATTTTTGGTCCTCATTTTGCACAGTGTAGCCCCAAACAGCTTGAAAATCAGTCCATTGGCAGATTGGAGAAATCTAAATCCTGTCAAGAAGGCAGTTTAAAGTCTGGTGCCATTACGTTCAGATGATTTTTTGGGATTTGGATTGGGGGACAAAGAGATGCAAGGACCTATTACTAAAATAACTTGCAGCTAGCTTTAGAACCTAAATTAAACAACTCTGCTGAAATTTAATTTTATTGCCATGTTTGCAGGTATTTCACTTGGTTTATAGTGTTGATTTTCTTTATCACATAATGGGAAACCATATTAAAGACTACATCTCTTAAAGGGAGACCATAATGTTGGAGGAAGACTGCTTTTAGTTTGAAGTGCTCCCCATCCCAACCAAAAAAAGTTGCTCTTTCCCTTCTGTCAGAAGAAATTCCAAATTTGAAATGTTACAAGTTAGCCTGCTGGATGGAGGTGCACTATGGTGAGCCTTCCACTTGGAAGAGTTCATTTGCTTTTGTATAAGCAGGCGGCTTATTATTTTGAATGGAGATCTTGGTCTGTCTGGTACATCATTAAATAATTTGATGTTTCCACCACCCTGTCGCCTGGCAATTAAAATTTGGAATTTCATTAATCAGGAGAAATGGAATAAATTAGAACTTTTATGGGGTGAGTACTGTAAATTGGAGGTATTCCTTTCCTCGCTACAACAAGCAAACTCAGTATTTCCTAAAATTTGTAGCTGGTACTAAATGAAAATTTGTTATTGAGAGAAGAAAGATCCTTTTTACAAATATCTCAATCCTTTGGGTAGATAATTCATTAGAAGAACTGAATAGGTATTAAATATTGTGTAAACCCAAAAACACATAGCAATCAAGATCAATATTTTTAAATTGAGCACGTAACCCTGTAGTCTAGTGTTACAGGGTGGATTGGGAGTTGCTAGTTTTGGCTGAGCCACACGGCACAGCATCAAGCGGAGGCAGGATGTCTGGCCAGTGGGGGAGGTAAATCTTCCCTGTTCCACATCAGATTATATTTAGCACTCCTTACTGGTTGGCCCTTAAGTGGGCATTGAAGTCCACTGTCAACTGCTGCTCTTCCTGGACAGTTTTCGGAGTGTATGACCTGGGAAATAGAAAGAAGTGTGGGAAGTTATTTGTAAAAAAAAAATTTTAAATAAATATTGTAGTAATGAATTAAAATCTAAATCCACCAAAAAGGTACTGTCTGTATAAATTATTGGTTTAAGATACTTCCATTCGAGGTTGACCTGTGAAAAAACACAGCTTGGTTTTGTTTTCTCTTGCTATCAGGATGCCGCTTGGAAAGAGGTGGCACTTCCCAGTGGCGAAAAGGTTGGTTTGAAAATGAGTTGCTATCTGAAAACATTAGCCTGTTTAAGGTTCCTTTAATTAGCAACCCCAGCCCAACTACTAATTAGTTGAATTATTGCACTGCATATTAGACTGTGCAAAAGGGCTGCCTTAAATCCAGTTTCACTGGAGCGCTAAAGTAATCATTGCATAAAATTTTCAATTGAACAGGACATTTAGAGTACTTAATTCTTTGAATGTATGCTTGAAATTGATTTTTGTTTAATTCACTAATTTATTTTGCAAATGGGAACTTTAAACTGAATTTTAAATAACTAATTCAATGTGGATTATCTGCTTTTGATTAAATTTGCAAATACTTGGGGAAGTATAAATACAGTGGAACCCACTTATATCAAATTTGTCAATTTTCACAGTGTTACAAAAATAATCAAAAATAAAAAGATCAAAAACAAATATACTGTGCAGGGAAGGAAAACACATTAAAGAATTCTAGAAATATACTGCAAGTATGGTGTGAAGGGAAATAAAGGCTATAATTCAATTGTTAGGACTAGTTTGCATACTGTTATTATAGAACCAACATTGGAGTCAAAATATTTTCTTATCTACTGGTTCAGGGCCTTAGTACTCATAAATTCCTGGGTCCTAGTTTTTGAGTCACTGTTGTAGATAACAGTATTCACAGGAAAAGTAGATATTGCCCTCGTGCCTATTTAAATTTGACACTATCCAGAACAAAGCAGCCCGCTTGATTGGCACCCCATCGACCACCCTAAACATTCACTCCCTTCACCACCGGCGCACCGTGGCTGTAGTGTGTACCATCCACAGGATGCACTGCTGCAACTCGCCAAGGCTTCTTCGACAGCACCTCCCAAACCCACGACCTCTACCACCTAGAAGGACAAGGGCAGCAGGCACATGGGGACACCACCACCTGCACGGTCTCCTCCAAGTCACACACCATCCCGACTTGGAAATATATCGCCGTTCCTTCATCGTCACTGGGTCAAAATCCTGGAACTCCCTACCTAACAGCACTGTGGGAGAACCTTCACCACACGGACTGCAGCGGTTCAAGAAGGCGGCTCACCACCACCTTCTCAAGGGCAATTAGGGATGGGCAATAAATGCTGGCCTTGCCAGCGACGCCCACATCCCACGAACGAATTTTTAAAAAAATTACTGTTCATTAGCTGGGGAAGCAATTCTGTTGTTCACACTTTTTTTCATTCATCGAGTTAGGCCACATAATGTTCCAACCAGGTTTATTTATCTCAAATTTGTGGACTAGCTGATTCTGTGGAGCACTAAGTAAGCAGACCTGAAATATACCTGTAACCAGTGGAATTTTTGACCCCTGATTACAAGAATAGAATAGGGTAGGTTAATGTGCATATTCAGTTCAGATCCCGGGTCGTTTGGGTGCTTTCATTTTGACATGGTGAGAAATAGATTAGGACATATTTGAAGGCATTCTGCAGAAATAGGTTGTTTGGTTTTCAAAATGGACACAAAAAGCATAAGTGGTTTTCACTGTATGTAGGATATAATAGTGGTGATAACCAGTTTTATTTGGTGTGAAAGACCTATAACCTGTGAGTGAATTATAATCTAATGAGTAAAATAACAGTGTCACCAGTGATATTCTGTATTCTCTGGTTATTGCTCAGGTTCGACTTGAGTTTAAAAAACCCTATGAGCATTAAGATTTGAAGTGTTTTTGGTGATGTGCCGAGAAAATTAAAGCATTTTATTTGGTTGCATAAACATCAAAACTCAAAATTCAAGCCCTATTTCTGTATGATCCATCTGAAATTGGTGGTGATCTGTTAATCTTTTGAGTACTCAAAAGATCCTTTTCAACCTCGAAACACTGGTATTTTTTGACATTGCACTGAAATAAATTGGATTTTTTTAATGTTGAATTAGAGAAATTTACAGAACATTATTTAATGTTATTCTCCAAACAATAAAAATTATGTTTTATACCTATAATTCAGCACAATTGCATTCCAAAGATTTACACAGTATTGTAATTGCATCTGATTTATGCATGTTTTAAAGAAAGTGTCCTTCTGTTCCTTATTTGTCCATTCCCTAAGGCTTTGACTTTTTGGGTTAGGGGTACTGGCAGCAATCTGGTACCTTACTCAGCTGAGCATTTTTCATGTGTGAACCTGGACAGAGTGTCGGAAGGCTTTTCAACTATTCAGGCTATCACCGCCAAGCTCAGTCTTTATCTGGTCCACAAATTAGGTCACTAGATAGCAATTACCAGTAAACAGCTGATTTTTAAAAAATCTCTCCCCCACCTCATCCCCTTCCTAAGTGCAATGAGGCTGATTTTAGCATCCCAACTGGCTAAAGTCAGTGAACTTGGATCAGACCAAGGATTGAAGCTGGCATCTTTTGCAATCAACATGAAGCGCAATTAATTTTTCAACTGCCACTTTTCCAAAACTTGGAGGGTTATTGGTAATGATAGTGATAGGGTTAGATGAAGTGGGGTGTGAGGAGGCTCGTGTGGAGCATAAACACCAGCATAGCTCAGTTGGGCCAAATGGCCTGTTTCTGTGCTGTAAATTATATGTAATGGGGCTATTGAAGAATAATTCAGTAAGAATGCCCTTTCAATCCTACCTAAACCTTATTACGTGAAATTTCTTTCACACATGAATGTCAGACAATAACAGTTCTGTTTAATCTTTATACCTGTACTTCAAAAGAGCTATGAAATAATGTTCTGTAACTCTGATTCTGTTTTATAACTGTGGAAGTGTATAGAAAATCATTTTGTGGATACTGTGTGACAGAAAACAGATGTCTCTTTTGAAAAGACATTCTGTACCAGAATTTATTTCTAAAGTAGTTCATAGCAATACAATGTTTATTTGCTTTGGCTAAAACTCAGTTTTAACTTTCGAGGATGGGAGTTAATGGGAACAGTGAGAAATCTACAATGAAATATTTATTTTGTGATGCCACCCTGAATGTATGTTCACATGCTGATGTATGACAAACAGGAGAAGGAGAAGCCCATCACCACCGCCAAGGCGCCGGCGTACTCCATCTCCTCCTAGGAGGCGCAGATCACCATCACCACTAAGACGCAGGTTAGTAAATGTTTGCCATCCACTTGTCAAGTGTGTCTTATTTAGAGGGAAGTCAGTAACTTTTCATAATTTCTCTGGAGCATCAAGGTGATGAATGTGAAGTTGGTGGTGGAATTAGCATGGTTCGCTTATTACCAAGTTTGTGGATTCCTTAAAATCATGGCCACATGTGATTTCATTCTAACTCATTCCAATAATATTGAGGATTAATTCTGCGTGTCTCTTGATATGGCACAGACGGGGATCAAATTTAAATGTGCTATGAGAACATGAGTTGGCCATTCAGCCCTTTGAGCCTATTCTGCCATTCAATTAGATCATGACTGATCCGAATGACATGGCAAGTGGTATAGCTAAATTGTGATACGGTTGTGAAACATGCACAGGTGCACTTAACCCACGCTTAGTTTCGACATTGTCACCTTTCTAGAATTGTCCCAAAATTGTTTATTTTAACTTTTGTATGGTGTAAGATTTTTCTGTCCACCTTTTCAACTCCTGTTTCCCTTTTCAGATTACTGGTTAGGTAATTTTTGTTGTAGCTTAATGTTGCAAGGTAGAAATCAAGCACTTGATACCACAGAAATAAATGGTGCTGTTGCAATTATGTTGAGTCTCGAGTACAGCATTTTTGCCTGAAAATATGTCCTGTATAAATGGAGTTTTTGCTGTAGTTATTGGGTTATATGATTTTCATGTTGTAAATTGCCAATCTAAAGTCACAGTGATGTGCTGGGAGCTTCAGTTTGCAGCACTGTAGTAGTCAATAATTCATTCAGCATACCATTAATTTAGGCTTACATACCCAAGAGTATTAAAGCATGGGAGTATTGTATCATAGTTATATTTGGGTTTTGCTGTATTAGGTTATCTGAAACTTAGAATTCTGCTTAGTGTCTTTTCCCACCCCCTCCAACCTATGTTATATATCCTTTAAAAGTCCACGATCTTAGTAGGTACTGATCATGATAAAAGTCCTGAGAACTTTGAAATTTAATTATCTAGAAATGGTTGTAATGTTTTTGTATGTTTTACACTCCAACAGAGAACTTCTAACAGATTATTTGTGGTTTAATTCCAGGGTCAATCATTACAAGTATGCTATATTGCATGTGTGAAGTATGTTTTAGTGGTGCCCTGCTCCAACTGAAACTCTTTGCTCCTCCCTGTGTGCAGTTTTCCCCTTTTTTTTCTTTCCCTTCCTGGAAACTGACTTATGTGGTTACCAGCAACTTTCCACTGCCTTGCTTAGGTTACAGTTCTTCATGTGTGCTTTGATTGTATTTTATTTGTTCAGCTTTGGAAGGGGTCACAGCCAAGTATCAGCCCTTTCACATCCAGTGTACATGCACGTTTTTTGCAACGGGATCACTGTAATCTGGAGACGGAACCTTGACCTTTTTTTTGCCTTGCCTAATGTAGTCTGAGGCTACTTGTGGCCCTACTGCCATCCTGGCTGAGATTTGCTGACTGGAGATCAAAGCTGGCAGCTTCCTAGTCCTTATGGAACACCTTAATTATGCCTGTGGCACTTTAAGTTTTTCAGTGCAATAACACTGATATTATTCATATCACAACTTGAAATTTTCTTTTTCTTTGGCAGTGGAATCCCGTTTTTATGCATTTGGCTGAAAGGAGCAAAAATTAATCATTAGGTTTGTACGTAACAGGATTGGTCTACCAAAACGAAGTCAAAGAATAATAGAACTATATAAATTTAGATTTATCTGTTCAGACCATGACAATTGTACGCACTATTACTAATGTGATTTTGTTACTGGTTTATATTTTAGGTCTCCATCTCCACCGCCACGTAGACGTTCAGCCTCACCTAGGCGCTATTCCCCTCCAATTCAGAGGAGATACACTCCATCACCACCACCTAGGAGGAGGGGGTCCCCATCACCAGCACCAAAGCGCCGTAGTTCCCCTTCTCCCTCTTCGAGGCGTAGGAGAGGATCACCTCCTAGCCGGTCCAACAGAGATGTTCGCTCACCACCGCTACACAAACGCCACTCGCCATCCCCGCGACCCAGAGTGATGCGTGGATCCATTAGTCCACCACCAGCACGAAGAGTGTCAATGTCACCACCGCCACCACAGAGACGTCATATGTCTCCATCTCCCAGTAACAGGCCAATCCGGCGAGTTTCACGAACCCCCGAACCCAAGAAACCCAAAAAGTAAGGGCACAAAATAGAACATAAATGTTTAATAATGTGCTTACCTTGTGAAAGTATTTCAACGTTTATTGTGACACCATTTTAATTTTGGCCATTGACTAAATGCGTTCTCTCTTGCTACAAGATTTTGCTTTATAGTTTTTCCAACTCTTTGTGCTGCCCAAATGGATTTAGGCAATTTTTGTTGAATTCAAAACATAAGTTTACAACTTTTCCTAACTTACATTTTTTATTGCAACATGTAACTAAAATATATAGAGCGAAGAAAAGTTACAGTTTATTAATTTATTACATATTTTGGCTGTCAGTATTCTCCACCCAGATTCAACTGCAATGGCAATGTCATCGTTTGCTCTTTTAATAGGTAGTTCCTTAACCTGTATGTAGGTTCCATTTATTTCTGTATCTAATTTGCTATCCATGCTAATAATTGTGGTAACTAGAGCATCGAGTTTCTTAACGTGGGCGTGTGTCCTTTTGGACTTCAGTTAGGAACTTATTCTAGAAAACTTTGGCAGCTTCAATCCAGTTGATGTGGAAAATGAGCTTTATAGATTTTAGTATTGATTCTAAAGAACCTTTCATTTTGAATACACTAATTTATGAATTTCTTAGGATCTCACCAAGCCCACAAGCTGTGAGAAGGGCTACATCATCCAGATCCATATCGAGATCACCAGTACCTCTTCCCAAGAAAAGGCCAATTGCTTCAGTCTCTAGGTCACAGTCTGCCAGCAGGTCACCAACACCTGTTCCTCCGCCACCACAAGTCAAAAAGGCAAAGAGTGCTTCAATTAGTCCATCTCCTGTCAAGGTAATAGTACTATTGCACTTCAGTATTCCTCCAATTAACATTTTTTCCCAATTTGGCTTCATAGGTTCTTAGATGATCAAGACCAACAGAGTAAATAACCCCCACAGTAAAGCTGTACTTTGCAAGATGTTGAGTAGCCCCTCATTACACCAGGGAAAACCATGTGATTTGCCACGTAAGGGAATGCATACACAAGAATAGCAGATTATGGCAATTCTTGCTGTATTTTATTATACTTTTGTATGGCTTTTGAACAGAGATCTAGAAATGAGAGAATTGATTTTCGTTAATGCGCCAAGTTCCATTTTACTCCATTCTTAACTGATGAGGCATTTCAGTAGTGAATGCCTTGTTCAGTGTTTTAAAATTGAGCTGAGTTGTGAAAAGTCTGAGACACTCTTCCATTAAAATTGAGTGATTTAATTGTGGAGTTTTATGGTATTATTTATGTATGGTATTTTCAACATTTGCAAGAGCAACTTGCATAACTTAGTTTTCCACAATCTCTGGAGTTTCATTTTAAAGCTTAAATGGCATTAAGCTATCATAATTCATATAAATTCCACAGATACAATTTCTTTTTAAATATGTTCTAGAGAATGGGTGATATTTCCAAAAGTTAAAAAATGCATTAAACAAAACAAATTTTTGGCTTAGGAGCTATGTACTTAATAGAGAAATTGTTTTTAAAAAACATTAGCAGCTCTTACATCAGACAATGATGTAAGAATTAGTGGGATGAGTGTTGCTAATTTGAAATGATAGCATATGAGTTTTTTTCGGAAGGTAACGCTCCCTCGTTGACATTTTTCCTCGGCCATCTTTGGTTTCCTCTTGCCGCTCGTTATTTGTGGCTGGGCAATCAACTGTCAGGTCTCCTTAGTATTGCCCTTGTGAGGCACATGAGTGGTGTTGGGTGATTTGACTTTCCTTACCTTCCTATGATACTTTCCAGTAGTATTATGCATAAGATTGATGAATCAACTTGTGAAGAATTATGGTTATGAACCCTAGTTTCATCAGTCCATGGTAGTGTGTTGGTTCTTCAATTTGTGTCGTCAGACTTCCTGGCATTTGATTTTTCAAACCTTGATTTCTTCTGGCTTCCTCCGTACAGGATACCATGATAGCAAAAATGTTAGTTTTCTATTTTAAAATGTGCCATTCAGAAACTGACTTTGGCTTGAAATATTTATACTGCCCTTATGATAAGTACATCTGGTTTTGTAACTTTGTTGAAAACCATTTAAATTCATAAATTTTGTAATTGAGAAGATCCACTTAACAAAACAATGAGAGTTATATTTCTCGTTATTGAGTGCTTTGAGGTAATACTGCCTTGTATCTTGAAGATCTCTGACCAGGAAACTGGAGGAAAGAAGAAGAAAAAGAAGAAGGATAAGAAACACAAGAAGGACAAAAAACACAAGAAACACAAGAAGCATAAGAAGGAAAAGGCTGCAGTGGCACCAGTAGCAGTTGTAGAAGAAACAGTAGAACCTGTTGAAGCACCAGCAAAGTCACCCCAGCCAGAAGCTTCAGAACCCGCAAAGGTGAGTCAATGTCTCAAGGATAGTTAAAACTACAGCCAAATAGAAGAAAAATTGAAGATTTCTGATAGTAATAACAGTGGGATTTATAATCTACAACTTGGAAGAGTACACTTTAGACATTCCTACCATTGAGTTTTGCCAGTTTTTAGCTATACTGCTTGACTGAGCAGTGTTCAGGAGTGATGCAGTCTGTCCTGGTACTGAGGAAAACACTGACCAGATTAGTTCATATCCTTAAAAAGAATCTATTTTATCAGGTCAGAAAGGAACATAGATTGAGACTGTTGTGGTACAGGTTGTTGCTGGTAGCAATGCCAATGAACACTTTTTGAAAAAATAGAAGGGGAGGGTTACAAATAGACAGGCAAGCATGGACACAATAAGAAATGAAGGAGTCTGATTAATTTTGCTGCTATGTCGTCTTGGTATGGGTGACCTGATTAGGATACTAGAGTTCAGATATTAGTCCAAACTCGCAATTTGTGCTTCCCCGAGAAAAGATGGGTTCAAGCAGTCTGTCATTTGTAGAATATTGTGTACAGTTCTAGTCACCTCAGTACAGAAAGGACATTGCTGCTATTGAAAGGATATAGAAGACAGCAACCAGAATGATTGAGGAGATGGAGGGATTGGATTATGAGGAATGATTATTTAAATTAGACATGTTCTCACTGGAAAAGAGACGGTTGAGAGGTGATACGACTGCTGTTTTTAGGATTCGAGAGGGGCTAGATAATGTAGACCATCACAAACTGTTCAGAATAGCACAACCAACGGGCACGAGCTGCGCTTGAAGGAAGTTAAAGTCAAAACGAATCTGCGGAAACATTATTTGAGTGAGTGATAAATCAATGGGAAAGGCTCCTTAGGGAGACGGTGGAAGCAGATAGTATTGATTAGATTGATTTTCTTTCAGAAAATAATATTTTGGGATACGTATATGAGTAATTTGAGACATGGTATATGCTAAGTGTAGCATGCTTGGAAGGAACAGATGACTTTGGTCCTATGGTTCTCAAAGCTTTCCGCCACTGGGGGTTTCCTCACCTCATGTCTGGAAACAGAAATTATATTCTGGAGTAATGATTTACAGAAGCGAGCTGTTGAGATTTTTTTCTATTTGAGACTGGTACATGCAATTGTTCCTGCACCACTAGGTTAAAAAATAATTTGGAAGCTAAATGTACATTATAATGCACCTATAGGACGAGAATACCTAAGGTAAAAGTGTTGCGCAAGTAATAAAATAACAGATGTTTACATTGTAATAGAGCATATTTTATACTGCCCAAATTCTGTGACACTGAACAGTATAAAATATGCTGCTCAAATAAATTTGGCTGCTTCTGTTACAAAATTTGGATGTCTGACGTCCTGATTCTTTTGGATTAAACCACTGAGCACCTGGTGCTGGGGTTTTTCTGTGAAAATGACATTGTAAAATAATTCTACATGAGATTAATCTGATTAATTTATTACAGGAGTCAGAAAGTGAAGAAGAAAACCTAGACGATCTAGAAAAGCACCTCCGAGAGAAGGCTCTGCGGTCAATGCGAAAGGCTCAAGCTTCACCACCATCATGAGGGAGAGTACTGAATAAACCTAACTTAAGGGGCTGAATGGATTAGGCACAAGGGCTTTGTACATTTTAAAATTGGCTGCTATAATGCCAGTACATTAAGATGGCTGCCATGCCACTCATGAACACTGACACTGCCTCTTTTATCTATACTAGAAATTATTTTTCATAAAGGCAAATCATAATATGATATGTTTTATCACAAATTAGAACAAAATTCCTACACGGCTTTCATTTTCACAGCTGCATCTCATTTTAAATGCAATAATATTTGAGAAGCCATTGGTCTCAATGGTTTGAAGGTTGGTGGTTTTAACCCTAGAGCTGTAAGGTGCTCAACCTCATTTACCACGATTGGGTGAGATTCATCCATTCATTGCTGGACTCGAGATACAGCTCTGTGGAGCAGAGAGATGTTTTATTCCCTCCATCAACTCAGCCAACTTAAATCATGGTTTCTGCCAGCTGGTCATGGAACAGACTGATAGAGATCTTAGGGAAGTCTGTGGCCCAGAATGTCAAGACTCCTTTCTAAATGGTCGGCTTGAGGGTGAGATAAGTCCATTGTGGGAAACTGATTTTGATAAAATCAGATTTAAATGGAGTAAATTACGTGAATTTGGAGTAAATCAGTATTACAAATGCAGCCACAAGCTATGCTGGATTTGCACTGAATTGACTGAATTTATACTGTTAGTGACTAAAACATTGAAAGTGTTAGTACCCTTTTTTTAAATCTGCTTGCGGTTCTTGTCTTGGCTATCATTATGTAATGGTATTTTGTGACATCGTTTATGTAAGTGTACAAATCCTTTGTGTTTAATCCATTGATATGACCTGTAGTGTAGTTTCTGCAGAGTTTGAGTTTTATTTGAGCCGTTTGATTGTCCACAACATTCTTTACAAAGAGCTTCACGTGAAAATGTGCTGTATCTAGAACACTGGAAGTCTCTTTTTTAAATGAAAATTGTTATAGGAAGAGGATGGTACTACCAGGATCTGAAGGATTTTAAGATTTCCTGGTTGACAGTAGCTTTGGATTGTATTTTGCTTTGTGTAACAGGCTGGTTTCACCCAAACTGTTAGTGTCTTCTACTGTTACGGTTGTTCTGAGAGTAAAAACTTGTTTAGATGCTGTTCTTTTGTGGGAGCTTAACAAATCTGTAATGAATATTTTGAATTTGTCATCTTTTGACTTAAAAGGGTTTTGTTTTTTTATAAACGTTGAATTATAAAGCTGTAAAAAGCTGAGGTAATAAATGGAAATTAAATTTCTAAATTCAATTTTCTACCCTCTGATAGGCTCTTTTTTTCCACAGAAAGTAGTTGTTGCAGATTTTATTACTGGCACGTCTGCGCATATTTGAAGTAGTAACCTGTACTAGTGCCGCTTTGGCCAAAATTGGTTACAGCAGAGGAAATGAAAACTGAGCATATAAAAGCAGTAATCTTTATTTAAACAGCTATATAAACTTTTTTGTATAGAAGCATGGGAAGCATATTAATGAACAAAATGGACCAGAAATTTGAAATGTAAATTGTAAGTTGCTGGAATGAATTAGTTACCAACAATGATGTTGCATTTTGGCACCACTTACTATGTGCACCAAAGGGCATTGGATGTAGATGTTAGATGCAGTACAGAGCTAGATAGAACCAGAGCACCAGAAGAAGTAGAGCTTACTGCAGGAGAAAATATAACTATATTAAACTGATAGAAATACTTAAACTCTGGTTCTGTAGTCAGGATGATTATTCAACATTCGTGGTGCTGAACACAATTCTTGCCGTAGATAGTGCAATACTGTAAAGTGATTAGTGCATGAGGTTAGAATGTGGTACTGGGGATCAAATTCATGTTTCCTATGTGGGGATATTTTATTTTGTGATGTGTTACAGCATTTTTTTCCTAGGACCAGAGTTTACTTTCAATCCATGTGTACAGAATCTCTTTCCTCTAACCAGTTATGTGAATGATTTCAGGTTTTCAACATTTAGTTGAGGTCACAGTAAAGGGGAAAAATACTAAAATTATTTACTTGCTGGCTTTAATTTACCAGATAGACCAAAGATAATAAGAACAAA
This sequence comes from Heptranchias perlo, assembly GCF_035084215.1. Lineage (NCBI taxonomy): Eukaryota > Metazoa > Chordata > Chondrichthyes > Hexanchiformes > Hexanchidae > Heptranchias > Heptranchias perlo. The sequence goes on from NC_090350.1 coordinate 25,170,503, forward strand.
GTGCAGGGAATATGCTCCCTTTATGAATGAGGATAGATCTAGAGATTCAGATAATCCAGCAAATTAAACAAATGCCTGCACTTTCCTCTTCATTTATCCTCATACAAGTTATAGGCAGTCATACAATTGACAATGGGGAGATTGTGGGACACAGCCCCTTTCAAGACTTCATTTTTGCAACAGCTGTGTGATCATTCCAAACCTATGCTGCATATGAGTCCTGATTCTGAATTTACACTCGTTATTCTTTGGTTATTGGTAGCAGTTCCACAGAAGGAAAACATTCAAATTGCCTTTGATCAGTTATTTATTCATAATTTCTTATGTTCAATTATTTTGTAGCTTGGTCTTTTTCAGGTCCTTCTAAATTAGTTTGTTTTTGTTTCTAATCCTATTTTTCAGTCTTGATGTGCTTTATATAAGGTACCTCAATGCTGACTGATTACCAGCAGCTGGATTACAGAGCTTCATATCCCACACAGTCCCTGCCTAGCTATGTTCACAAACTTAGTACGGTTGCCGTCTTCCTCCACTGCATAGTGTAGTGCATGATTTATTCTGAAACTTCCAAGGCAGCTTATGACCCTAGAAGACAGGCTGGAGTTGATCAGTTCGTCACTCTCTGCCTACTGCACACTAGGAGTTCAGTTTGCAGTCACATAAAACACAAGTACTCCAGGTAAGAAAGAAAAAACTTGCATTTATATAGCATTTTTCACAACCTCAGAACTTCCCAAAGTGCTTCTGAAATGTGGTCATTTGTTTTGCAGCCAAGTTTGTGCACTGTGAGGTCCCACAAAAACCAGTGAGATAAATGACCAGATAATTTGTTTTAGTATTGTTGCTTAAGAGGTGAATATTTGCCAGGATCCTCTGCTTCTCATGTGTCATGGGATTTTTTACATCCATCTGAGCAGGCAGATGGGACCTCAGTTTAACATATCATCTGAAAGACAGCACCTCTGACAGTGTAGCAGTACCCCAGTACTGCACCGAAGTATCAGCCTAGCTTATGTGCTCGAGTTTTTGGAGTGGGGCTTGAACCCATTACATCAAGTTCAGAGGTGAGAGTGCGACTATGGAGCCATGGCTGACAGTTGAGGTTAAAATAACATCAATTGTCTGAAACACTGGATCAAGAAGAAAGCGGTGTTGGGCCCTCAACAGCTTGCATGATACCTAGCTCTCAAAAGATTATGCTGGCCACAATACAGAAAGGTCCATGTACATTGGGGAGACCAAATGCAGATTGGGTGATCGCTTTGCTGAACACCTCAGTTCAGTCTGCAAGCATGTCCCAGAGCTTCCAATTGCTTGCCACTTTAATTCTCCATCCCCCTTCGACCTCTGCCTCCAATACTGTTCCATTGAAGCTCAACGCAAGCTCGAGGAATAGCACCTCAACTTTCTATTAGGTAGTTTACAGTCTTCCGGCCATAACATTGAATTTAACAACTTTAGATCTCAACTACCACTCCCATTTTCTCTCAAGACTGCGGGTGCTGGTAACGGAGGATGGCTGCACTAGAGCCACTGGGAGTGGAAGAGTGTGGGCTGGTGCTTGGGGTGGGGATCGATACATGGCGGGGTGGTCCATACCCCTGAGGTCTACCCACCACATTCCTGGACCATGTCTTTTCCTTGCCAAATTTGAATGCTTCCCTCCCCCTCTGCTCTTCTGCTGTAACCATTTCCACCTCTGGATGCATGTTTTGTTTCTTGCCCCATTACCACCCCCTTTTGTCATTTAATCAGTCCTGCCCTCCACCCTATCACAGACCTTCCCTGACCTGAAATTTAACTCAACAATAGCAAAATAATAAAGATTCTGGAAATCTGAAAAAACAAAATGCAAGAAAGGCTCAGCAAGTCAGGCAGCATCTGTGGAGAGAGAAACAGAGTTAATGTTTCAAGTGGCTGACCTTTCATCAGAACTGGAAGAAGTTAGAGATTTAAGTTTATAAGTAAGTACAGAGCCAGGGAAAAAGGGGGTGGGGAGGAAAGAACAAAAGGGAAGGTCTGATTAAATGACAAAAGGAATGATGGTGCAAGGCAAAATGGGGTGGTAACAGGACAAGTAAAGAAACAAAGGATGGTTCTAGAGGAGCTGTAAATGACAACAGCAGAACCATTACCAGCACCCGCTGACTGGGAAAAAAATGGGAGCAGTGGTTTATGACCTGAAGTTGTTGAAATCAATGTTGAGTCCGGAAGGTTGTAATGTGCCTAATTGAAACATGAGGTGCTGTTCTTTGAGCTTCCATTGATCTTCATTGGAACCGTACAGGAGGCTGAGGACAGAGTGGGAGTGGGCCAGAGAATTAAAATAGCAATGGAGGTGTTCAGCAAAGCGATCACCTGATCTGCGTTTGGTCTCCCAATGTAGAGGAGACCTCATCGTGAGCAGCAAATGCAGTACACGAAGTTAAAAGAAGTACAAGTAAATCATTGTTTCACCTGGAAGAGTTTGAGGCCCTGGACAGTGGGAAGGGAGGAGGCGAAAGAGCAGGTGTTGCATCACCTGCACTTACATGGGAAGTGGAGTAAGTGTTGGGGTGATGAAAGAGTGGACCAGGGTATCGTGGAGGGAACACGGTCCCTTTGGGATGAGGGGAGGGGAAGATGTGTTTGGTGGTGGCTTCGCGTTGGAGATGGCATGTTGGGTCCCTTGCTGTTTGTGGTATATATTAATGATTTGGATTTGAAAGGGGGCATAATTGGCAAATTTGCAGACGACACAAAAATTGGCTGTGTAGTTGATAGTGAAGAGGATAGCTGCAGACTCCAAGAAGATATCAATGGGTTGGTGGAGTGGGCGGAAAAGTGCAAATGGAGTTCAACCCGGAGAAGTGTGAGATCATGCACCGAGGGAGGGCAAACAGTAGAACGGAATACACAGTAAATGGGAACATATTGAGAGGAGTAGAGGTGGTGAGAGACCTTGGAGTGCATATGCACAGGTCCCTGAAGGTGGCAGTACAGGTCGATAAGGTTGTGAAGAAGGCATATGGAATGCTCTCCGTTATTAGCCAAGGTATAGAATACAAAAGCAGGGATGTAATGATGGAACTGTATAAAACGCTAGTGAGGCTACAGCTGGAATATTGTGTGCAGTTCTGGTCACCAGGAAGGATGTAATTGATCTGGAGAGAGTGCAGAGAAGATTTACAAGAATGTTGCCAGGGCTTGAAAATTGCAGCTGCGAGGAGAGATTGGATAGGCTGAGGTGGTTCTCCTTGGAGCAGAGGAGGCTGAGGGGTGACTTGATTGAGGTGTTCAAAATTATGAGGGGCCCAGAACAGGAAGTACCTGTTTCCCCTAGCGGAGAGTTCAAGAGCTAGAGGACATAGATTTAAGCTGATTGGCGGAAGGATAAGAGGGGACATGAGGAAAAACTATTTTTACTCAGAGGGTGGTGGGCGTATGGAATTCCCTGCCCGAATTGATGGTAGAGGCAGGGACTCTCAACTCTTTTAAAAAGTACCTGGACCGGCACCTAAAGCGCTGTAAGCTGCAGGGCTACGGACCGGGTGCTGGAAGGTGGGATTAGAATGGGCACCTGGTTGTTCTTCGAGCCAGCGCAGACACAATGGGCTGAATGGCCCCCTTTGGTGCTGTATCTTTTCTATGGTTCTATCCGTTGAATGTGGAGGAGGGTCAGGTGACAAGGGGAATCCTATCGCTGGTCTGGGATGGAGGAGAAAGGGTAACGGCAGAAATGCGGGAAATGGGAATGGACACAGTCGAGGGCCCTGTCAACCACTGTAGGGGAATCCTCGGTTGAGGAAAAAGGAAGAAATATTGGAAGCACTGGTGTGGAAGGTGGCATAATCAGGATTGTTTCTCCAAGGAGTTGGGCCTCGCGCTGGATTTTTGCAGCATCTGATTCTGTTTTAGTGGCGTTGCAGTTGCCTTACAGTGCTAGGACTGCTTCAATCCAAAGGGAGACTTGTGCTGTCATGTGAGAAAATCAATTTCACACACTTGGCCTAATGGCAACCATTTGAGTTGCGTAGGACTGAAAACTTCCCAAGGTTTGATCTACTGAATTGTCTTGCAGTAATTCTATTCATATTAGTTGGGTAGTGTTTGAGTCAAACTTTGTCCTTCAATTATAGACTTGAATATAATGTTTTGTCAAGAGCAGTTCATGATCCTCTCGTTGTAGAGTCCCTGTTTGTAAGATAACTGGAGACAGGTCCGTGTAAACTTTGGAGGAGTAAATCTGGCATGTTAGTAGACTGAAGTTGCAAGCAGTTTCTCACTCCAGTACTTCAGACACTAGGGGCATAATTTTGACCTGGAGCTGGGAATAGAGCGGGTGGGTAGCTTTTTGCATGGGAAACCTGGAAGTGAAGTGAGTGAGTTGGAATCTGCGATCGCAACTCAATTGAAGGCAATTATTCTTGCTTCTGGGTTTCCCTATGTGACAGCCAGTGAGATTGACAGGCTGGCTGGCTGCCTTCTTATTGGGTGGGAAGGAGGGAGGGAGAGATTGTGGGCTGTGGAGGACATCGGTTGGCGGGATGGGGAGGGGGCCATGGAGGGCCATCAAGTTAACAATTGAGATGTGGCTACATCCCAGCATCTTCCATAGATCTGCCACTGTGGTCTATTTGTGCAAGCTTTGGCATCTTATTGATCCTCAGCATTGCTTACAGATCTGCTGTGATTAAATAGTTAAACTTCCTTTAATACGCAAGCCAAGGGACTTTGTGTTTTAAGCAGATCAGTCCTAAACAAGGCACGGTTTTCTTTGCCTCACTTCCTTTAACATCTAAGCATGGGATACAAAATGGAGGCATTGGTTAATAACGAAAGAATGGTTCATTTCTAACTCTGAGCTGTCATCATCCATTCACTCATGTCTACATCTCTGTTAAAGTTAGAGAAGCTAATATGCACCATTATTGTGGGAAAATGTTTGTGTGAACATAAACCGCAACGCTTTTTGGAAAAATTCTATTATTTCATTTCTAAGTACAAATTGCAAATGTCCGTGTTATAGCATGCCTCAATTTCTACTACTTGTTTTACCTTTGTGCATTAATGGGATATAAATAATGTGTGCTCGGCTCTTTGTTTCTTGTCTTATGTAGTGGGCAGACTCTGTAGGGCTGATAATGCGATAGAAGACACCCTTTATTTTTGGGCATGGAGGCTTGAGGCCTTTAATTTGTCTGAGGTTGGAGATCAGAGGACAGCGGAAGAGTCCGAGGTCAGGAGAGGGGTGAGCTGATTGCAGGAGTCCGATTGCCGCAGGCAAGCTTGTTGGGCCTGAAGGAAACACTCCTGCTCCTTCTGGCCCAGAATCAGTGCAATAAAGGCACTTACTTCATGGATCCGGCCCTTATCGCCTCCTTTCCATTGGTGAGATTCAGAAGCCATTGGAAACCCATGCAGGAGAAGTTAAATTCGTTCCTGTTTAAGAATCAATTAAAAAAAACCTGCCTGAAGTACCTCAACGATCTTAAATGGTGCGCTAAGTACTCGCCCGCCGGTAGTAATTGGGGACGTGACTTACGGGTTTCAAACACGCCCACCTTAAACATGGAAGTGGCTGCGTTGGAGTTGGGTTGCAGTCGCGCCACAAAAATCTATGATTTTCACTACTCACCCGCCCCCAAACCATTCATTCTCGGAGGTTAAAATAACTCCCTAGGTTTCTTTCCAACCAGTCTGCCTTTAGTCATGAAGTATGACTGCAATTTGTTTTGCGAACAATTAGGATAGAGCTCTATTATTCACAGTTGCTTCCTGAACATTCTGTTGTCTCCAGATTCATAGAGATGAAGAATTAATCCAAGCCACCGGTTCTCATCTATATGACCTAAAGCTGAGCATCAGCTTGTCCATAGCAGTGCCAATCTAGCTGGATTCTTTTCTGTTGTAAATGGAGTACCTGATATGCAACAGCACTGAGTCTCCATTTGATGTTGCTTTTAAAGGCAATACCTTCATTTTACAAGATTTTTCCTTTTGGTTATTTCAGTTAAATTAATTTAGAAATGCCTTTATTCAGACTTTTACAAAAGTTTTATAAGTTTTCAACTAAGACAGGGGTATTGATGTCAAGTTAAAATTTCAAAATGGGGTTAGATTTTAACCATCAGGCGGCCGACCAGCCACCCCATAGTGCCGGCAGGAAGCCCAGTCCATTTTGTAGGTCGGGTCTCATTAACATATATGCGGTAGGCTGTGAGCCCCAAACGAATGTCCCTATTCAACTTGCCAGTCAGGAAAATAGTAGGTCCTGCTCCTACTGGCCCCACAAAAATAATTTCAGCACTTACCTTTCTGGGCCTCTTCTGCATGTTTCACCAGGTTTTACTAAACAGGCAGTTAAAATGGCATTAAGGTCCTATCTATGACATAGGACTCTAATTTGCATAGATTATTGAAGCTCCTGCCTGATTCAGGCGGGAACCTCGGCTGCCCAGCGTAAGGCCTCAGTGAAAATAGTGATGGAACGGGGCGGTAAGTCCATCACCTCCATTTTTAACTGCTGCCACACATTTCCACCAGGCAAATGGAGTTAAAATCTCCCCTGATGTGTTTTTGTGTTCAGTTTTTTGGTTAAGGTGTGTTTCGGCTGGTGTAGTTGCAGAAGTCAATGGTGTCAAATCATTGCTTTGCCATTAACCTCGGTTGATGCTGTCATCCATATTTGAAATGTCATTGGTTCTTTCCAGTGATTGGCACTCACAACCAATATGTGCATAGCGTCTTTACTGTTGCATGTTTTTCAGAAATGCATTCTACTCCAGACTACCCAGCGGGTCTTATTGAAAGCAATAAAGCATCAGGATCACAGAAGACAGGATAGCATTGCTCGCACTCCAAACATCAATGCGGCTCCAGTGTCTGGCTTTGTATTACGCAAGAGCCTCAGGTTAGAAAACTGAATGGAGGTCGTCAAACCTATTTTGTTTAATTTTGAAAATGTATTCCTTTTATGTCAACTGTCGCAGATAAATATTAAGGAGTGGCCTGAGGCCATAGCTGTTGTACAGTGGAGGAAAATTATGTGGCTACAGTGAGCAAGTTTTTTTTTAAAATGGCCTTCAGTCCCTCTGGTTTTTTCCTTGTCAGATGTTGAACTTAGCCCAATATCTGTTCAGTATTCAAATACTTTGGAAGGCCAAGCTAAAGGTAGGTAATCTTGCTTTGTGATTGAAAAATAACTATTACTATACAAATAAATATGCTTTATATAATGTCTTTTCTGTCTGCAAATTAGCTATTTTAATACAGTACCATGTTGCTGCAGTAAGCACTCGTTTTCAGTGCAGGTTGCTTGCATCGCCTATTGTTTTTGAGACAGGACATACTTGTAAGCCTTTGCTCAATGTTGTCTTATGGTGCAACCAAAATTGGGAATCTAGATGGGAATTTGCACGATGGTAAAACAGATTGGTTGGCCAGTGTGTTTCATCGCGTCAAGCCTGTAATAAATTTTTAGAGGTTTATTTGAGTTTTTTTTTTAAAAGGTACATTTTAAAAAGGCTGCATATAGTGATGTCACTATTTCCAGGCTCAATGGAGATAATTTGGTAATTCTCCTGTCAATAATGCTTGGAGACTGCACTGCTGTAAGTGACTGAGTTTGATTTTACACACATATGTAACTATCCTCCACTCACTGCGTTTTGCTGGAGAAATTAATCAATTTGTATCATGTAATTCCTCCACTTACTGCGTTTTGCTGGAGAAATAACCTTGCTTTTATCGGGAGACTTTGCTGCAGTTTCGGTCATGAGTTCTGTTTGCTGTAGTTCATAGGCACTCTTTAAATAGACTGCAGAGTAAATAGACTGTTTGCTGTAGTGCGCTGTCTCAATAGACTCTGTTTTCAGATTAAATAGACCTTGTTTGCTGTAAAATAGACTGTTTTCTTTAAGTCCTACCCTAAGTCCCACCCGCCTCCAATTCATTGGCTGACACAGTGGAACTCATTAGCTGACACAGTGCTGTCAATACTCACTTTGTTTAAAAAAAACATTATTGAACCATGCAGTTTAGTAAACCAGTTAATCTCTATCAAATCTTTTTTACCAGCCTTTGTATTATTATAGAGGAACGTACAGGATTGGAAAGGACCATTGTGGTCCATCTGGCCATTCCCAGTGTCTACAAAATGTATCCCATGATACTTCTCATACCCTTTAATCAAATTTTTCATCAGGTATTTATCCACTGCTGCTGCAATCAGCCCTCACTGTCTCCCTTGGCAGTCTGTTTTATACATTCACACCCTCGGTGTAGTTCAAGCTAAACTGGTTCCTCTTCCTCCCTCCCCTCAGTTTCAGGGTGCGCCTTGTTGTAGAATTTGTGACTGCTAAACATATTGATGTTTCCTGTGTCTTATGTCCTTCGGGATCTTGAATATTACACAGCCTCTACTTATAACTCAGATGCCTAATCCCTTTGCTGCAACCTCTCCAATGCCTCTTTGTCTTTATCATAATATAGCGATCAGAATTGTACACAATATTCCATGTAAGGTCGGGTGAGCGTTCTACACACTCAGAACTACATTCTGAGATTTGTGCTCTATACTTCTTCCTGTACAGTTCTTTAATGTAAGATTTGTTGTTTAATAAAATGATTCAACAAAAAAGAATAACCAGCATTTTTATCTTGGGAAGTAAGAAAGGACCAAGTTAACATTTGAAGGCAAATTAATTTACAACTAGATAAAACAACTTATGACATCAATGGAGTAACTTGAATCTTTTTTTTTAAAAGACTGCTTCAAATCTACTTTTTATGATTTGTGTTGTATGATTTGAAAGAGATTAAAATAGTTCTTTACAAAAATGCAGTGATTACAAGAGGACAAACAAATATGGGGACGCAAGTCAGATCCCTGAAGTAAGTTGCTAATAAACATTATTCACAAAGCACTTGTAAATTTGTGGGTTTTAAAAGCTTTAGGCTAGGGTTCACTTTTGAGAATGGGCCTTACAGAAAATTACAGGGTTTTCTCCAATCTGTAGGAGGTTTCTTTCCTTGTGCAACTCTATTTCAAATCTAATTTTTTTGGTTTAGGACATAACGCCTGTTTCCATGTGCCTAAAAAGAGCCATGTATATTTTGTATTTCAACTGAAACATATAATGAGCTAGATTTTCTGTGTAGTCATAGTCCGTGGGTGGAAAATCTAGTGCATAATGTGCCTTATTGTGTTAAATTCATCTTCACGGTAATGCTGTGTGGTTAGTAGTGGTAATTATATGAATATTCTTTTAGCATAAGAGCATTTGCTATCACTTAATTGATTTTATTTCAGTCATATATTTGCCAACCTTTCAGAGATAAACAGTTCAGACCATCTGTGCTGAAGTCCAATTAATGAATTCAAAGTCAAAATTCAGAGATGGTTTTGGATGAGCATTTATTCTGCTTTCTAGTTGTCAGCACAAATAATTGTTTTTGCATTTATTCCATAATTGAAAACACCTCCACTTTTACTGCAAAGCTCAAATTTATTATTTCCTGTTAAGTAATACTAACACATGACAAATATTAAGATAACAAAGTTCTCAGGTTGTGAATGAAGGAAATTGCTTTCCACAAATTCACTTGATCTCAGCTAAGCCTGTTGAATCTAAATCTGGTCCAACTTGATAAAGTACGATACCTTGCTCCACCTCAATAACAATGTGAAGACCTGATCCACTGTATTAACTATTACTTTGCAATATTTAGCAGCATTCAGTAATTTGAAAGCATTGCACCACTGTATCAGACAATGCATATGTGCACAGTCACCACCTGGTATGTGAAGCATGCAGGTATTCAGTACTGTTTGTTGATACCCCTCTCCATTTTTCTATTACGGCTATCTTTCAGCAGGGAAGGTGGGATTGTTTAGGTTGTAGATTTCTTTACCAGTGCCAAAAATATGGCTCCATAATTTGCAACTGTCAGTTCTCTGTTCTTCTAGCCAGTTTTGAGATTCATTTCCCCATGATGTTGCCTGGTCAAAAAATAGTGAAACTTGGTCGACAACAATAGTTGAGTTCATTTGCTAGTTATGCCTTAAACTTGAACACAAAATGATTTGTTGGTAATCCAACAATACCTCTAAAGCTATTGAGCCATTCCTGAATGTTACAATAAATCAGTAGGTTCATATTTAACCAGCCTTTTACTGTTTCAAAAGTAGGGTTGAGAATAGCTTGTATTAGTGACATAAAAAAGGAGCTTGTATATAGGGAACACTTAACCATTCTTTTCCCCATAATATTTATTAATTCAATCAATCATATTGTATTGACGATTGTAGAAGTTACTTCACCTCTTCCCTGCAGACATACACACAAAACTGTGAACCACTTTTAAACCAAGAAGAAAGTTACCACAGACCTGTTCCCAGCTCAATAGTACGTACTAGTTACTAAGTTTGTGAGAGTGATGCTGCTTGACATACGTTCTCCAGTTTTCTCTCCCTCCCTCAGGGGAAAGAACTGGGCTCTGCTGTGTACCCCTCCCAATAGCCCTAGCTAAGATCAGAAACTCAAGAGTGGCAATAACCGTAATATTTCCATTCTGTATTGTATTGAATCCAAGTACTAACTTAAAAAGCAAAATACTGCGAATGCTGGAAATCTGAAATAAAAACAGGAAATGCTGGATTTTCTGTTTTTATTCCAAGCACTAACTTGTTGCTTTACTGAAGCCACTTTATTAGGCACCATGGACCACATAACAAACTGCATTACTAAATTATGGTTGGCATCACTGTCGCCTGGCATGATCCATTTAGCCACCTTCTTTATAACAATGAGCTTAAACTAAACTGTTCAATAATCTAAAGCATAAACACCCACCTTCTCATTCACTACTGCAAAAGTTCTAAAACCACTTACATTTGTCTACTTCTCCATTAGAGGGCAGTACAGCACTAGATAAGATTGTGACATTTTCACTTTCTGTCGTGGGTCAGCCATCAGCCTTTGCTCTCGTCATACTTGATTTCTTTGCCGAATTTACTTCTCTTGTTACTTTCTCAAAACTATTACAGAGCAACCACATTAAATCCAACCTGGCTGTTTCACTTCCCCCAAGACCCAAGTTAGGTTGCTATGCAGGACGTAGCGCAATGTCAGTGATGCTTTTATTACATTATATTGTGCCTATAAGGCTCTTCACAGAGGAGAAATGGACCATGTGGAGAAGAGATGAATTAGAGATAGTGACTGAAATGGAGACTAGCCTAATTGCACAAAATACATTGCTTGTCATGACACTGTAATATCATAACACATGCTGAAAGTCTTCCATCATGGGCAAAGTCACCCCATGCCAGTAACTATATTTGTGTGATTGGGTTATACTAACTACCTACATTGGGTGTGTTCATTTCCTCCAAAACTTAGAGCACCATAACTCGTGTGGACACTTATGCATGGTGTAACAGGAATGTATCTGCATTTCTGCACTGACAATCCAAGTTTTGATAGACATGAGAGTACCTCTGTGTGTGAGGAGTATAACCTGACCAGCACAGGTGAGGTGATATTTAACATGCCTCACCCAGGCTAGCCAGGTAAGTGCAACAGAGATAATTCTCACTGATCTTTAATAGCATGAGGAACAACAATCTACTCCACTCATTGTGAACGTGGTTTGTCGAGGCAATTGGGTAAAAACATTTTCCCAAATTAAATATATTAAAATGAATGCATATTTTGTTGGTTATAGTGAACAGAAATGTTAATTTTTCCAGACATTTATAACCATAGAAGTTTCTCGCACAGAAAGGTCATTTGGCCCTTTGTGTCGGTGCTGACTTCTTTGTGAGAGCAATTTAAAGCTAATCCCACTGTTCTCTCCGTTGTCCTATATCTTCCTCTGCTTCAAATGTTTGTTTTTCCTTCAAAAGATGCAATGGTCTTTGCCTAAACTACTTCATGTGGCAAAGCATTCCATGCTCTAGCAACACTTGCATAACGACAGTTTTCCAAACCCCCTCCTCATTATCTTAGTGACGATTTTAATTGATGAGTCCTCATCACTGACTCTCCAGCCGAAGAAATAATCTTTCTCTGTTAAATCTCCTCTTAACCTCAATCTAAATGCATAGTTGCAGGAAATGTAAGTAAATTAACCATGATTTGTGTCTATCATTTTGCTCTCTATGGTGCTAATGAAATGGTTCACATTACTACTTCCAGAATTTGAACTCTTAATTCAAGTCTGTAGTTAGTAATCTGCTTGCACACAATTAATGGCTAAATATTCTACATGAAAATTTATTCAGCTGACTGATCAAACAAACTGAGCATCTACATGAGTGCATTTAAAGGGATCATTAAAGATTCAGAATAGTTACTTGGCACGCCTCTGGTTAGAATGAACATTGGTTAAACTATACAAATTGGGTCACATGGATTAGGTCAGTTATAAGAAGCATGCACTGTACCAAGTTCACGATAATGCAAACATTGTTCTGAGATTTTAAAATACTGGGTGAGATTAACTGATATCAGTTGAACCAATCTGGTGCCTCTCTCTCCTTTAAGATGTTACTTAAAAGATACCTGTTTGGCCATCTGTCCTAATATCTCCTAATGAGGATCGGTGTCAAATTTTGTTTGATAAAGTTTCTGTGAAGTGCCATGGGATGTTTTACTACGTTAAAGACGCTATATAAATGCAAGTTGTTGAATTTTTTAAGGAGGTAACTAATTTGGAAGATAAGGGAGTGTCTATGGATGTTATTTATATGGACTACCAGAAGGCATTCGACAAGGTTCCACATAAGAGACTGTTAACAAAATTGCATGGAAATGGAGGCAACCTATTGGCTTGGATATGGAATTGGTTGGGAGGTAGGAGATCGAGAGTAGGGATAATGGGTATGTACTCAAATTGACAGAATGTGATTAGTGGTGTCCCCCAAGGATCTGCACTGGGGCCTCAGCTTTTCACTATATGTATAAGTGACTTGGATGAAAGAATTGAGAGCCATACATCTAAGTTTGCTGACAACACTAAGTTACATGGCTCATTCAATAGTGTAGATGGAATCCGAAAGTTGCAAAGGGATATTGACAGATTGAGTGGATGGGCAAAACTGTGGCAGACAGAGTTCAGTGTAGGATGGTATGAGGTCATCCACTTTGGACCTAAGAAAGATAGATCAGAGTATTTTCTAAATGGTGAGAAGCTAGGAACAGTGGATGAGCAGAGAGATTTAGGGGTCCAAGTACAGAAATCACTAAAAGCTAGTGGACAGGTACAAAAAATAATTGAAAAAGCTAATGGAATGTTTTGCCTTTATCTCAAGAGGGCTGGAATACAAAGCAATGGAAGTTATGTTACAGCTGTACAAAGCTCTGATTAGACCCCATCTGGAGTACTGCATTCAGTTCTGGGCACCACACCTCAGGAAGATATATTGGCCTTGGAGGATGTGCAGCGCAGATTCACCAGAATTCTAAAAGTGTTAAATTATGAGGACAGGTTGCATAGACTAGGCTTGTATTCCCTTGTCTATAGAAGATTAAGGGGTGAACTAACTGAGGTGTTTAAGATGATCAAAGGTGTTGATAGGGTAGAGAGAAAAAAACCTATTTCCTCTGGTGGGGGAGCCCAGAACAAGGGGGCATAACCTTAAAATTAATGTTAGGCTGTTCAGAGGTGATGTCAGAAAGCATTTCTTCACACAAAGGGTAGTGGAAATCTGGAACTGTCCCCCAAAAAGCTGTTGAGGCTAAGTCAATTGAAAATTTCAAAACTGAGATTGATAGATTTTTGTTTGGCAAGGGTATTAAGGGTTACGGAACCAAGACAGGTGGATGGAATTAAGATACAGATCAACCATGATCTAATTGAATGGTGGAATAAGTAGGAAAAGTACTACCATGCGTGGTTGAAGAACTAAAGCATTTGCATTTACTTAGTGTCTTTCACAATGGTCCCAAAGCACTTCACAGCCAGTGGATCACTTTTGACGTGTAGTCACTGTTATATAGGAAAATTGCAGCAGGTAGTTTCCACACAGTAAGGTCCCTCAATCATCAACAAGAAGCACAACCAGTTAAACAGTTTTGATGTTGGTTGAGGGATGAATGTTGGCCAGGACACTGGGAGAACTTCGTGCTCTTCTTTGGAAAAAGTGACACGGAATTTTTTATATCCATCTGAATGGACAGAAGGCTCAGTTTAACATCTCATCTGAAAGACTGCATATTTGATGATGCAGCACTGCAATGGAATGTCAGCCTAGATTATGTGCTCAGGTCTTAGTGAGGGCTTGAATCTATAACCTTCGAGTTCATGTAGTAGATACAATCACATTTCTGACTTCCACAGCAAATAAATGTTATGTAAAAATGCAGTGTAAACTTTTTTTGTGGTGAAATGTCACATGTGTCTGGTTGATGTAGAGATGTTACTGTGATAACTAAAAGAATTAAATATTTACAGATGAAGTCACACTATCAGGATTCCTTTTTAGAAAAACAAAATTATGATTAACAATGTCGGTAATGTGTCAGGGGATTTATTGATTGTGTGAGGAAGCTGTGTTAGCTAATAGTCAAGATATTGTTAATTACTGTACCTAATGTTAATGCAGCTTCTTTGCATCAACTACCTCAGAGACGCTTCCAAGTTAGTCCCTTGATGTCAAAAGCATCAAGCTTTAAGCAAAATTAATTAAAATACCCAGAAAGAATGCTCAGAAACAATGAAGAAAAATGTTTATTTCCTTTTTTTTGTGTTCAATTTTTACAGGGATAATAATTGAGACTTCAATCCAGAAAATGATGGCCTTTGGATTTACAACAAATTCATTTCTCATGCAGGTGCTATGATTCTGTAATAATCTTCTGACAGTCTGGATTGACAAATTGGGGTGAGTAGGGTTGCCAACCCTGTACTGGAGCCTCCAGGAATTAAAGATTAATCTCCTGAGAAGCGTTGCGAGCAACCTGGGAGAAAAATCATAGAGGCATTAACAAAATTGTTTTTTAAAATTTTCTTTGAACATTTTTGTTTATTATAAAAATATTGGAGATGGAAAAAAGGCTATTTGGGCAAGACGGTTGGAGGTGGGAGGTCATGCGATGAAAACTCCAGGAAAACGTCCAACCAGAGTTGGCAACCCTAGGAGTGAGAAGAACATCTTTTGCCCACAACCGCCAAAGTGCCTTCATGGAAGAGGGTGGGGCAGTCATCTCTTGTGACTTCTCACTCTCTCCTATTAAGAGACCTCAATAGGAAAATGCTACACCGCACTTATGGGGAAAATATAGTGATATGCCTGTTGTGTTTGTTGTGGTAATTCTTCAGGAGTCAGTGGTGATGATACATGTGCTAAGGTTTTGCTTCAGACAGTACTTTCAATGCTTGAATTATAAGATCATTAACAGATTTGATAGGGTAGATAGTGAGAAAGTATTTCCTCTGGTGGGACAGTCCAGAATAATGGGGGCATAACCTTAAAATTAGAGCTAGGTCATTCAAGGGTGATGTCAGAAAGTACTTCTTCACACATAGGGTCATGGAAATCTGGAACTGTCCCCCAAAAAGCTGTTGAGGCTAAGTCAATTGAAAATTTCAAAACTGAGATTGATAGATTTTTGTTTGGCAAGGGTATTAAGGGTTACGGAACCAAGACAGGTGGATGGAATTAAGATACAGATTAACCATGATCTAATTGAATGGTGGAATAGGCTCAGGGTGCTGAATGGCCTACTCCTGTTCTTATGTTTCTATGACACCACTTCTTTCAGTGGGAAAAAAAGTCATCTAGCCTTAGGGAGCCTGTTGTCTGAGTGTGATCGACCTATCATAGTTGAGCCTTATTAAGCATGGCTGCTACTACAGTCAAGATAGGATTTCAATCTTGGGCATTTTATCTTGCCATTTAATGCACAATATGAAGCCTTTTTGCCTATATTGGATCATTTATTAAATTATTTCTTGCCGGATTATGGCACACACAACGTTAAAATCGGTTACTGCCAGCTAGTTCTGCCAAAGGCAGGGAATACACACCTCAGTCCCCATTTTCCATAGTCATCATCATGCATCTGAAGGTTGTTTTTGTGGAACAAAGTGATGATTGATGTTCTAATATCTGTTCAGTGCAAAGCAATTAGTGTCATCTGTTGAGCAATGTATCTTCTTGCTGTCTGGACACGTGTTAATTTCCTGCAATCACAGGTCGATCAAAGGGGTTGAAACGGATCAGTGAGTTTTTCAGAAAGGAGGCACTTCATTCAGTTCAATTGCAAGTATCCTTTGAGGCTGTTTGTAGCACATATTTGTTTGACAGCTATATTCGTGTGAGCAAATGCTATTTTGAATCCCGTGAGTGTTTAGCCACCAAAATGTAGTTATGAAAAATACCTGTTTTTCAATTCCCTTCGTTTTGGGGTAACTTCAAATAAATTTGGAGCTATATTTTAGCTGAATTGCAGTAAGAAGTCAGCCAGGGGAGCACAGCTAATCAGAGGGATCTGTGGTAGAGCATTCCGACATTAAAATTAGCTACTGTGCACCTACAGACATATTTGTTGAGCGTTAGCTCAGAAGAGTTCAATAAATCTGTTGGTTTATAGCCTGAACTACGGTCTGATAGAATGTATATTCTTCTGCCATGTGAAGTTGAGGAGATCATGTGGCAACATGATATATTTCAACAAGTTGAATAGCAGTGACAAGGATTCTCTGTTCAACCTCTGTGTCTCGCTACATTTACCTAGATATTGGGAACAAAAAGGCACATTCTGGCGTCCAAGGGACATGAGATCCACTTATGATTATAGGCAATGACGTTGAACCCAAGGAGAATATCTAGCATAAAACTCTCAAAACATTGACTACACATAGGACTTCTTTAATTCTCTGAAATGTCTTTGGCATACATTTTGCAATTATGGAGAAGAGATGAGTCGATGATTGCTTGGTAGATTTTCAGTTTCAGCTCGACACCATGCTGGCAACATTCTCATTTCCTGAGGTAGTGTAAGGTGGTACTAGTTTTCTTAATGTGATTGAAGATTTCCTGGTCTATTATACCACTGTCAGAGAATTCTTTCAAGGTAGATGAAGTATTGAACCACATTTACTGTTTGTGAATAACGATAAATATTGGTTTTGATTTGTATTTTGGTACAGCACTTCAACTATTTTCAGTCTGAAAGGTCCTAACATTTAACGTGGTTGTCCACAACTTAGATATGATACCATACACCATAGCATTTTGAAGCAACTACTTGAGTATCATACCTAGGTGATTGGGTGGCCGTGTAATAAAAGATGAAGGCTGCATTTTCTTAATTCAAGCACGTTAGTGCTCAAATTATGCTATTTTGTCATTTTAAAAAATCATGCTGATTGTCTATAGATATATACCTCTTGTTGCACCAGTTGCCTGACACAACAGTTTTTCAGATGTCACTGCAGATACGTACCTCTGCATATAAAAATCAGTTTTACAGTGTCATCACTTTGCTGACCCGATTACCTGGGGATTATACCTTTCAGGTTAGCTGCATCAAGTCGTTGAACAAATGTTACATACCAGATATATAGAATACAGGACTGATTGCCACTGCAATGTGTTTATTTACATGAAACTGTATGATGAGCACTCAAGTTTTTGGACAGATGGCAACTATTCCTTTATAGCTGTACAATTTATTATTTTAACAAGTCAGGTTTTTCAAAATTTGTCCTTTGTGACTTCTAATCTACCCTCTCCATGAAGGAAGTTGCATGGGCACAAGTTAATACTTATACGTGATAATGTGAGGCGCTTGATTTTTGTGGTTGTCATTACCACTCCACGACTGTTTAATCGAAGGTGTGATTTAATGGAGTAATTTGGGTTTTGCTCCGTCTAGTGTCCTAGCAGAAAACAAAGAGAATACAATTAACAGAGAGAATCAAGTT
This sequence comes from Heptranchias perlo, assembly GCF_035084215.1. Taxonomy (NCBI): domain Eukaryota; kingdom Metazoa; phylum Chordata; class Chondrichthyes; order Hexanchiformes; family Hexanchidae; genus Heptranchias; species Heptranchias perlo. The sequence continues at coordinate 25,188,419 of NC_090350.1, forward strand.
AGTTACCAGCAAACCTGGAGATCTATTGGTGCGATAGTGCAGTGCATGAGATATCTCCTCTGGAGTACAATTGGCTATAAACAATAACTTTCCTTTATATAGTACCTTTAACATAGAAGCACTTTGGGATGTTTTTCTCAGAGAAATAATCAGATAAAAATGGACACCGAGCCAAAGAAGGAGATACCAGGAGGGGGGACCAAAAACTTGGTTAAAGAGATGGGTTTTTAGGAGGGTCCTAAAGGAGGAGAGGGAGGTGGAGGGGAGCTCTGTTGTTGACTAATGCATCGTATGAGAGCTCTATGGAAATTATCCAGCCAATTGTGATGGTTTGAACATTTAAAAGTATTCGCTGCAAATCCCCTGCCGTGTGTCATTGTGAAACCTGACTGGAAATCAAATTGTTCCCTGATTGCTTAAAACCCTGTCCTCTCCATTTTGATGTAGTCCATATGCTGAACTGTCATCTTATTCCCTATCTCTTCAATAGATCGCAATAGGAAAGCTACCCTAAGGAAAGACAATGCCTGAACAAAGATCTTGAAAGGAAAAAAGCTATAACAATGTAGAAAGATGTTGGGAGAGGAACAATTTACTTTAAACCCTTTAAGCACACAATTTCCTCTGCCTTTTTCAAAGAATGCCAAGCTGTCTCTCATTCAACATCTGTAAAGGATATGTCCATTTGTAATGAAGCATACCACAGCATAAAATACAATAAGAGTCAAGTACAGAACTACAAAAAGTCCCTTAACCCTTTGAGAGCACATCAGTTAATCATGTTTTGGAAATATCATAGAATTATCGAATCTTACAGCACAGAAGATGACCATTCGGCCCATCATGCCTGTGCCAGCTCTTTGAAAGAACTATCCAATTAACCCGACTCCCCTGCTCTTTCCCTATAACTCTGCAATTTTCTCCCATTCAAATATTTCTCCAATTCCCTTTTGAAAGTTACTATTGAATCTGCTTCCACTACCCTTTCAGACAGTACATTCCAGATCATAATAACGCGCTGCGTAAAGAAATTTCTCCTCTTTCTCACCTATGGTTCTTTTTTCAATTACCTTGACTCTGTAACCTCTGGTTGCCGACCCTTCTGCCAGTGGAAACAGTTTCTCCTTATTTACTCTATCAAAACCTTCATGAACATATAGAACAGAAAATATTTGAAATATGAAAATAGTGCTCTGTCTTCAAATAGTTTAATATTCAGTAATTAGTAATAGTTGTCAACTCCAGATAAATACACAATTGATTATTATATAGAATTCCAATTACAGCCATCTAGTCTCTTCTACTATGTAGAACTCTATTTTTCATGCATGATCTCAATAGAATCCATTAATCTTTTTATTTTGACCAACTGATACTAATGTATTGTGCCTTTATACTGTGATCAAGAGGGTATCTTTCTTTCCTCTCACATATATGTCTTTAATTTTTTTCTATTGATTGTAACTTTATTTTTTTCCACTTTTTAAAAAACCTATAATATTTAAGATCCTGTCTCAGCATTTCCTGGATGTTTGTGTGTGGGTGCAAATAAAAGAGTCAAACGGATATGAAAGCTTGTTTACATAGGAATCCCTTCTTCTATTTAAGGCTCCGAGGGGATGAAATTTGGAAAGGGCGTGGGGGAGATTTTAATGTGGATACCTGTTGGTATTCATTCCTGGATTAGTAGTCCAAGATATTACCTTTTAATAGGTCAGAAGTGGAGCTGTTCGCTGATGATTGCACAGTGTTCAGCTCCATTTGCAATTCCTCAGATAATGAAGCAGTCTGTGCCCGCATGCAGCAGAACCTGGACAACACCCAGGCTTGGGCTGATAAATGGCAAGTAATATTTGTGCCACACAAGTGCCAAGCAATGACTATCTTCAATAAGAGAGAATTTAACCACCTTCCCTTGACGTTCAATGGCATTACCAATGATGAGTCCCCCACCATCAATATCCTGGGCAGCCATTGACCAGAAATTCAACACGACCAACCACATAACTGCTGTGACCAATAGAGCAGGTCAGAGGCTTTGTATTTTGCAGCGAGTGGCTCATCTCCTGACCCTCCAAAACCTCTCCACCACCTATAAGGCACAAGTCAGGAGTGATTATAGGTGGGATTTACATTAATTTCTGAGGTAAAAGTTTTACATTGTTTGAGTCTCTGTCTTGAAATGCAACTACATGGCTGGTCAGTGAAGAAACATGAATCTATAATCAAGAGAAAAGGCTTCCCTTTAAAGATTTTTTTTGCTGATGCATTCTCAAGGAGGTCTTTGTAGTAGAATTCAAAGAAGATTCTGATTGATGCTTTGTGGCTCATTCTCCTCAATGTTTCAATGACTTTTCCTCAAGAGACTACTGGCGTGAAGAGGTAAGTGGGATGACTTTGACTGCTTGCCAGATATTACTGCACTTTAGATTTTAAGATCTTTTACAGTCTTTAAGTTAATGCATTAAAACATCTCTCTTGGACTTCGACAGAATTCACATCAAACACAGTCATCATTATATGAAAGGCCAATCCACAATTTATAGACCTTGGCACAGAATCTAACAATTTTAGGAATTATTAGAAATCATTGGAACTGACACTAAAAATGATATCGTACACTGCTCAAAGCTGGGCATAATGAGGCCAATGTCCATGCTGGGGGGCACAGCACATGGGCAGCAAATTAGTGGACAGCACATGAGGTCAAAGTTTAGTGCCCCAATTTCTTGTGGGGAAATTGAGGCACTTGATTGGGCGCTGTCACGAAGACACAGCCGCCGGCCTTAAAAGGCATGTGGGTGCTGAAAGTGACTGGTGCAACTTGGGTGTTTGGGATTACCTGTGGAAGAAATACTGTAACCTAAGCAAAATTTAACATTTTGAAAGCTTGCAACTTATAGCCAATTATCTTGCAATGCTTCTGTAAAGTTATTTCTGCCTGCAGATTATTTTAAAAATGAAATTGCCAAAGGAGAAAAATGTTGTAGCTACATTAAAAATACAGTGTTTAATCCATCACTGCTTCAGGCAGCATAAGAGCACCTTGCTTTGATAATAAGGCAATTGAGCAACTGCTGCAGGAATTGGAACAAAAGAGAGATGCTGTTTGCCTGCCATAAAAGAAAGATACTGAAGGCTGTGGCATGCAGATCATGGCAAGAGGTGACTGAGGCCATACAGTAGTACCACATCGATGCAATGCATAAAGACATTTAACAACCCTGCCAGGAGGGGGGAAAAGTAAGTGTGAACCTTTACACTTATAAAGCTGTTTGTGAGCCCCATGGCAACAATCTAGTGTATGTTAACACACAAGGTTCTGTCCTTATTCAAACTATGTAATATAAGCTTGCAGAGTCTCTTTCCCACTTAGGAATATCTCCTTGGTCACAATCTACAAACACTCCACACAAGTACTTGGAAGGACCTAATGCAGGAAAGAACAATGAAAGAGCAGTGTAGGGAGATGATTCAGCCAGTATTGTGAGGTGCCCTGACACTGCAGTTAGTAATGAAAGTCTCGTACGTCTCTGAAGAGAAGGTGGCTTTACCAGAAGGAAGGCGACTGTTACAGAGAAAGACCTGCTACAATCCAGGAAATAACTCCATTGAGGAACGAACTGTAGAACTGCAAGGACGGAACTTGAGGGAAGGTTTGTTTTTTTCTTGCCTCCCCTCCCTCCCAATCCCAATTGTCTCAGACTATGTCAACTCTGATGGTATTCCCTAAAAGATGGAAGTGATGATATAGGCAGATGAGTATATCTTAAGTTCATTCTGCATTTGCTCTAATAAAATCTCTCATTTTGCCCATTATAGGACTGGCATAACAAGCAGATGCCAGACTTTCTATAGAACCTGCAAGAAGCAGCTAACCTGGCACTCTGTCACAATTCCAAAATTTGGCATCTAGGAGCCCAATTAAATTAATCTGGGGGATATAGAGAGTGAGAATGAGGGGAGAACTGAGGTAGAATCATTGAGCACAGGGGAGCAGAAGGAGGGAGAAGAGAAAGCCCTTCCAGCAACTGCCCAGGCAGTGGACTCAGATCTCCGGCCCTGCTTTCACAAGAAGAATGCTTTCAAAGCGTGATAGTCTGTTGCAGTTATTGGGTGATGTGGCCAGCAAGCTTCCACAACACGATGACAAGTGTGGAGGAGTCCATGACCCGCTTGTGTGGGAGTCCTGATGCACAGAATACAAAATATACAGGCATCCTTGGAGTGGGTAACAGTTCCAACGCCATCTGCTGCACAGCCCTTTATGGCTGAAGCCTTGTTCCGGTTTTGGGTGTTCTCATAAATGCTCACGTTGCAGCAATACAGGCTCACAGAAGAGGCTGCTCAGTGCAGTTCCTGTCATGGGGTTTGTCAACCTTCAGAACGGTCGGCACAATGTTACAAATGCCAGGAGAAGGTGCAGGTTGGAACAGTGCTTTCTCTCTATAGGCTTCAGCCACAATTATCAGATTACCCCTTTAACTGCACAGGAGCCTGAAAGCGGCAAAGGCCAGGCTGTACCGCAGCAGTGAATGAGCAGCCGCTTGAAGCCGGTCCATCTGGTGGTGTGGCTGGTGGAGACTGAGAGCCACCTCAGGACCTGGATCCTGAGACTGTTACACAGCTGCCATCCTTCTGCCCTGTTCCTGCCTTAGGGAACACTTAGACAAAGCACCAGACTAGTTATCCATGCACAAAAGACACCCACTGTTAGAAAGGGGAAGCACTGTGATGGAAAGAATTAAGTTGACAGTTGAGTCACAATTTGGACATCTGTAAAATAATTGTGTTGGCTGCAGATTATGTTGTGTGCTAAGTCCTTTTGAAGTCACTGGCTGTTGAGGTTTCTGTTAGAGGTGGAATAGCGGTTGCTGGCACTGTGAATGGATTCTGTGTAGGTTTTGCAGGGATGTTTTTATTGCAGAGGAAGGGATGGAATCTAGCTGTTATACTGGATGACATATTTAAGAGAAAAGTTCCAGGATGAGATTTCTCCAGATGGTTCAGCCAATCAGAGCCTGACTGCCCTGCAGTTTTTCAGGAGCCTTGCCTTCTTCATCTGGCAAATCCGACTGTTCCTCCTGGCTGCTCCACTTCTTGCTTCCCCAGGTGGATGCCCCTGTCAATAGCTAGGCACACACACTATGCGACTATGATTCTAGATATCTTCTTCGGATTACATTGTAAGGCAGAAGTGTTAATGATGTAGGCATTAACACTTCTGCTTCAGAATTCCAATGGTGTTTTCAATGGTCACTCTACTGAGCTTCATTATATCATTCTGCTTCATTAGATGGAGTCCTCGGGGATGTCATTAACCACGGTAACAGTGGGTCGTCAAGGTCAGCTAGCAGCCAGTCCTTTGATCCTTGTCCTTCTATAAATAAAGCTGGAATAGTCAATTGTCTGAGGATGTAGGCATCGTGTAAGCTGCCAGGGAACCTGGCACTCACCTGCATAATTTTGTGCCAGTGATCACACACTAGTTGGGCTTTAATAGAGTAGCATTCCCTTTGATGCGTTTAAGGGGCACTTCACGGGAGCAGACTGTAGCCACAGTGGTGGAGGGGTGGATAGGGCCTAGTGTGACACCACATTATAGGTGCTTTTACCTTTGGCACTTCTCTGTGTGCCAATTCCACGCTCTTGCATCGCTAAAACTAGCTCCTTTGTCCCGACAAAAACATGAGTTTATTGGTTCTCCTCTTTGGGATAAGGGAGCTAATTTTTGCAAGGTCAATGTAATGTTGACGTACTGAAGGAGTACTGTGTTGTTGGACGTGCCATCTTTTGGATGAACCAAGGCCCAGTCTGCCCTCTCAGATGGGCATGAAAGATCCCACAATACTATTCAGAAAATAACACAAATTCTCCAATGAATTAAAAGGGCAACATGAGCCTTCAACAATCTTTTGTGAAAGATTATCATATTAATTTAGAAAATTTTAATATTTAACATTTAACTTATATTGAGCTGCAGACCAATTAAGTGGGCTCAGCTATAAATACTGAAAATCAGTAATGTACCATAGAAAGCCTGCAGAAAGATTCAAGAGTTCATTTGGCTTTATTTGTTAATTTATCATAATTCTGCTGTACTGAAAATAATATAGTGCTGTCTGCATTGTATTAATACATAATTAAAATGGAGTGATTCAATTGGTTACTCCATGGCCACCAATTCCCACTGGAGTTTCATGTCTTGAGAACCTTATTTAAATATCAATACAGTAAGTATAGCATGCATTTCTCCTTTCAGCGATTTTTTAAAAGGTACCACATGTCATTGTCAATCCCAATGATCTGATAAGAACTAATGTGTAAGAATGCAGTGGAATACAACTTACACTTAAATGCCTTAATGTATTGAAATGTCCCAAGACGCTTCCCAGAGTGGTGATTGAAAATTGAGCAGGAATTGGAAACAAGATAGTGGATGTAGGCAAATGTGCAATTTAAGAGATAGGCTTTGAGGAGGCTTTCAAAGCTGGGGAAAGCTACAGCGAAGCAGAGATTTAGAAGAGAATTCCAGATTGTCGGGGTGCAATGACCGAAGGCTTTCCCCACGCTACAGCAGAGGGAGGGACGGACACATACTGGTCCAGACTCAGACGAGCGGAGGGTATGGACTGGAATGTAGGGATGGAGCAAGGCCGTGGAGGGATTTGTAAATGAGGAAAATGTTGAAATCAATGCACTGGGGAAGGGGAGCCAGTGGAGGTCAATGAGAACTGGGCACGAGTGAACAGGATTTAGTGCAGAATCGGGTGTGAACAGTGGAGTTTTGGATGAGTTGGAGTTTGTATAGGGTGAAATAGGAGACTTAGATTTGACTAAACTACAAAACAAAGTGTTAGAAATACACAGAAGTTCTTTACACTTGAAAGAACGGTTAACAATTCGGGTATAAACCCTTTGTCAGAATGTTCATTCCTGTCCCTATTCAAGAATGCAATTGGAATTAAAATGACAACGTGAAAGAGTTTCAGGGTTTCTGGACTGGAGGTGGCAAATATTGTAAGTCAAAGCAATGGAGGAAAACTCAGCAATGCACATTTTGAAAAACAGGCTATGGGAATCGGCATTAAATTTGATGAAATGGAGAGGGCACTCTGCACAGTAACAACACAGCACAAGCATGGACATTCCAGTATTCAAAAAAAATCCAAAGCCATTTTTGGTGTCAGTCTTTGAGATGAGCTGTTGAGCAGATTTATTGTTCTATTTGACCCAGAGCTGAGCTTTCGACCTCATCATATCCTCGTCATCACAAAGACTGCTCATTTCCACCTCTATAACATTGCCATTGTCATCTCCAGACTCAACTATTTCAATGCTCTCCTGACAAACCTCCCATTCCTCCATCCTTCATAATCTTCAGCTTATCCAAATCTCCACTGCCATATCCTATCCCACATCAAGTCCCGCTCACCCATCACCCCTGTGCTTGCTGACCTACCTACACTGGCTCCCAGTCCCCAATTCCTCAAATTTTAAAATTTTCATCCTCATATTTGAATTGCTTTCTCTGTCACTCTTCCAACCCCCCCCCCCCCCATACCCCTGAACTCTGAGTTCCTCTGACTCTGACCTTTTCTGCATCCTTCTCTCTTTGCCCCATCATTGGCGGCTGTGCCTTTAGCCATCTAGGTCCCATGCTCTAGAATTCCCTCCCTAAAGCTCTCTGCTGCTCCACCTCCCTCTCCTCCCTTAAGGCCCTCTTTAAAGCGCACCTCTTTGACCAGGCTTTTGGTCAGTCCTCCTGATTCTATGGCTCTACATTGTTTTTTTGACTGATTATGCTTCTGTGAAGTGCCTTAAGAACATAAGAAATAGGAGCAGGAGTAGGCCATATGGCCCCTCGAGCCTGCTCCGCCATTCAATCAGATCATGGCTAATCTTCAACCTCAATTCCACTTTCCTGCCCGTTCCCCATCAACCTTGATTCCCCCAGAGTCCAAAAATCTATCTCTCTTAGCCTTGAATATACTCAATGACTCAGCATCCACAGCCCTCTGGGGTGGAAAATTCCAAAGATTCACAACCCTCTGAATGAAGAAATTCCTCCTCATCTCAGTCTTAAATGGCCGACCCCTTATCCTGCAACTATGCCCTCTAGTTCTAGACTCTTCAGCCAGGGGAAACAACCTCTCAGCATCTACCCTGTCAAGCCCCCTCAGAATCTTTTATGTTTCAATGAGATCATCTCTCATTCTTCTGAACTCCAGAGAGTATAGGCCCATTCTACTCAACCTTGAGACATTTAAGGCGCTATATAAATGCATGTTGTTGTTGTTATGTCTCTCCCTCTATTATGTAATCTCTCACTTATCCTTCCAGTATCTCTACAGTAGTGGTGATATTTCGATATTTTTCCATTAGTTAATCTTGCTAAAGCCAAGGCGGAACTATGGTTCAATACTCACTTCTCATTTCTATCCCTCTTGCATGAGTTGTTCACATTGGCTTTTAGCAAGACTTAAACAAGGAAAAAGCTGTGCTTTCTTTTTAGCTATTCAGACAATCCTCAGAGCAGCACTAAACGCAACCAAAATAATCGAACAGCACTTTCTACCTGGGATGGAACTCTGTTTATGTGTTTCTACTTTTTCATAAAGTTGTCAAAAAGAGGACAAATGACTCACTTTATCTTTTCAGAATTACCACAGTTCTCTCCAGAATTCCAATGAGCCTCTATACGATTGCTACTGCTACTTCATACAGTTGCTGCAAAGCCACATCTCGCCATTACTGCTGCAGTTTGTTGTTTTAGGAATCTTGAAAGTAAAATGTTTAACTTAAAATAAGTTGAATTTAGTAATATATTAAAGCATGAGCTTTACAGACTAGATAGCACGTCAGAATTGTGGAACACTGCAGCTTTAATAATAAACAAAGGTTTCTCAAATCTACATTGGCCCAGCGAAGGAGATAACGGAAGTTTTATATGAGCACTCCACAATTTAAAACAATAATGCATTGATAGTGAATGCCAAGGAGGAAATGTCTGTGTGCCATATGGAGCTGGTTTCTAGGAAGTACAGCTGATGCCTTTTAAGTGAATGATGTGTTTGCCATAAATTATGATTTGCTCATCAGACCAAATTGTTTAACAGGAACTTGCACTATTAGGATGTGTCAGCAATGTGTCCAGGACACATTGAAGCCTGGGCTTCCTTTCACTGGGAGGTACTTGTGTTGCCAATTCATTTATTAGTAAATGGCCATCATGAATTTCATTATTAAACTGGGAGGGGCTCCGCCAGCTCCACTATCCCACTCCAGGCTATTTCAATGGCCCATTTCTGCAAATCTGTTGATGGCATGTGGTCTGCATGATTCACCTGAAAGTACAATGACTCTGTCACATTGTATTCTTCCACCTAAGTAAAATCTTAGCCAAACTGCTCACTCTAGTGTCATTTGGACTGTTGTAGTACAGTTAAATTTGTAATCAATTAAATTCACAGCTGATTCCTGTTAGAGTTATTTACTCCACTTTCAGTTTAAGTAGAGACCAACCTATTGCTATTGCAGATGTAGTCACACTCTGGTACCTTACTCAAATGGCCTTTCTTCCTGTGTGAGTTTTGTTAGGCTATTTGGCCTTGGGGACATCACCACTGAGCCAAGGCCCGACTCAACATTCACACGTGTACTTTCCAGCTGCAGTCACTAGATAGTTTTTCAGAGCAGGGACTCTGGCTGATTTTCACTCCTTCCTGGCCCAGGTTTGCTGAGGCCAATTGTCGTAGCTCCATTTCTGCTCTGGCTGAAATCAGCTAACTCAGCACAGACCAGGAATTGAACCTGGAGTCTTCCTGGTCTGTATAACTTAGTACCACATAAGGAGTGTGTTCACACACTCTGACATCAGTGGAGCTGACTGTCACTAGTTTAAGTCAGCTCTGATTGGAATCAGACTTGTGCAAACTTTCCTGGTTAGGTCACTTTCCATATTGTGGAAATCCATGGCCAATGTGTCAAGATGGTAATTTTTTATCATCCAGCAGAGGATCCAATTTGGGGCAGAGGTAGATAACTGCTGCACGATCATATCTACCTTGGAACAATCTGATCCACTGAATGTGATCTTACAGTTAAAACATGATCACAGAAAACCAGTACTAATTAATGTATTCTGCCTGTGAAAGATATAGGTCAAAGCTTGCTTCATTTACACTATATTTCCCAAGAGGGGATCACTGAGAAGACTGGTGTGTAGCTATGAACTGTGCACATGTTAACTTGAGTTTATGCTTAAATAACGATCCAGTTATTATTTAGAACTGATAGCAGGAGCTGTGGTAAACCCTATCGCAAGTGAAGGGGCCAGATTTTGCTGAAAAAATAGTGCGTCATTGTTAATGCTCAAATCGACGAGCAACTTTTGGCGCAGAAGAGGATACCTTGTGAATTGCAAATCGCCACAAGTTGCTCGTCGGTTTGCGCCGCACATTATTAGCTTCGCGAACACGGCATCTCGCCCTTAACCACACTGTCATTTTCATGAAGTTGCTATATTTGCACATTAATTGCCCATTAAACTTGCCACAGAAAGTTGTTCTGATTGTTGGTGTTGTGAAGCGGAAATGGGCTGTGTCTTGGACATTGCCACACTAATCCTGATCTAATCCACCCTCCATTTACTTCTTAAGCAGAGGTCTTGATCCATTTAAACACAAATCCTGATCCCAAGTTAAACCTTCCTTAATTGTCCTGTTTATTTTTCATTCATTTTCAACTCCCTGACCCTCCTCTCCTGAAGACATTGACATGGATTACAATGCCATGGACACTAGGCACCTTCCGATACTCTGCCCAGGTGATCGTTCTTGATATGTCTAAGCGTCCATACTTCATATGTGAGTGCCAACAGGTAGTGCCAGCAGGTTAATCAAACATGGGCCGCATAGCCATGCCAGATCCTGCCCTCACCTGACACCCAGGTGTACACTTCAGGTGTTGCTTTATTATAGAAATAGTAATTCTAAACTAATAAACATTTTTACATGTGCTTGCCCTTCCAATCTTTATTGGCTTTCCTATTCTCTACTCTTTTATTTTGCTTTATTTTACTCTTTTTATAACTAATATGATCTATTCTAACCTTTTTTAAAAATTATTTTTACCCCTGCCTCGTATCTTCAGCCTCCCTGCTCCCTTCATCCATTTTGGAGATAGGAGCAACATTGAAAAAAACTCCCATTTAATTGCCGGCTACCTTCTCCATCAATCGAATTCCAAACGTCCACAGATTGATCTGACTGCATCAAGAATCTAATCGGATCACTCTTTGGTGCATTTTTCCAGAGGTTGCTGAGGCCCAGCAAACTCACGAGTTACCTCCAGAAAAGCGTGCACTTGCTGAAACTCATCCACAGCACACAAAATACAATCAGTCTGCTGTCGAATGTCTGCTGGAGACAGCAGTGGTTTCAAAGTGAACCAGTTTTGTAAAGAAAATCAATGTTTGTAACTATTTCCTATTTTTGTTTAGATTGGATTTGCCAGTTGGCTCTTCTAAACTTGTTAGAATGCCGAAATCACAATTTCTTCACAAAATAGTTTTGTGTTTATGAGGATTCAAATGTTCAAGTTTGTGTTTGATGGTCACTTTGGGCTAATATGTTGCAACAGGCTTCTGTATGAATACTAAGGATGGAATGAGTTCGCTGGGCTACATATCTTACCTTCTGTCTGGCATCTGGGAAAAACAACAAAAGAAAAATTACCATGTATTGCCATATATAGAAATACCAGATCTGGTGAGATTTCTAGACTGACTTTATGGTTGTAGTTTACACTATAAACTTCACATTATATTTAGAATAATATAGTAGCAGGAAAACCATTTTTACCAGGGATCTTTTTACTATATTGGTATTTTGGCATTATAAGTGAGGATGTGGGGCAATGATATGATCTTCGGCGCCAATACTGCTGGGATGCTGTTTGGGGATTCCAAATGTATTATGGGGCACTGAGGCATGCTTAGCACCGAGTGTGCAGGGGAGGGAGATTGCAGTCATTATGCACCTTTGGTGCTGAGCCGGCACATTCAGGGTCTGATTTTACTTAACTTAGGGGATGTCCTCATAATATGTTTGAAATGCCTGGATAGGACTCCAGCAGCTCTTTGCCTGTATATTGGGTCCTTTACCTTAAATGGAATGACTTGCTGCCAGTCGCTGCATTGTTTGTTTCCCTCCATTTAAGGGCTTTCTTCTTTAGCGATTTACCTGTTCAGCTACTTTGCAATTTTTCAGTAAATGAATTTGCTGAGAGTTCTTAGAGCTAGATGTGATCTGCTATCTGTGCCTGTTTCTCCAGCAATATTTAATTGTATGCGTTCTATAGTAGTTGTCATTATTCCTCTGGCCATTCTTGTGGGGGAGGAGAATCAGAGGAGGCATGCCAACAGCTGCTTTAGAACCTGCCCTTACATGCAACCCTTGTTTGTGGGTCACACAATCATACCTGGACATGTCCAAAGACACCTACACGTAGAGACTATGATTCTCCGAGCCGGCCATAACAGAATACTTACACGCCTGCAGCCAGACCTAGAAAATCTTAGCAAAGAGCAGGTAAAGGCATGATGGCCTCTTTCTTGTGTTGTAAATTTCTACGGTTCTTGTGCTCCTCCATAAAGGCACCTCTCAAGTTTGTCTAGTCCTTCCTCATATCTCAATTCTTTGATGCTAGAGATCAGTCCTGCATTTCTTCTCTGAATTATCTCCAGAGTTTGAATGTCTTCCTTGTGTCTTGTTGACCAGAACCCCCAGCCTCGCAAGTCACACACAGTGCGGAACATCCGGGGGAAGTTGTTGACAGGTGGACATAGGGCCAGAAGACACCCAACAAGGGAAGTGTTTTTAACACTTTTACTGGTTTCCTTGTGGAGCCTGGAGAAGCAGGTGTGTTCCTCTGAGCTCCACAAGGAAGCTTTGGGCCTCCTCTGCCCCGGGCTTCCCCCCCTCACCCAACCGTGATTGCCTTCCGCCCCTCCCGCTGATGACTTACCTTAGTGCTGGGGACCGTTCCTTCGGGTCCCCAGTGGCGACCTCCTGCCGCTCAAAATCCCACCCACCGGCTTCCTCGTCATTCCCACCGGGTTTGGATGGAAGATTATCCTGGAATATGGTGATGAGGCCCGGGGGTTAAAATGGCTCAGGTCTCATGCTGGCGAAGCTGTGCACGCTTGTTTGCTCGCGCCCCCTCTCCCCGCCCGCGCCCCCTCTCCCCGCACCCCCCCCCCCTCCCCCGCAACGCCGCACTCGTGCCATGAGATAAAATTGGGGCTTCAATGTCTACAATGGGAATATGGACGTTTCAAGTTGAGTAGGGAGACTAAGCTGATTAAACTACAAGATAAAAATTTCTTGTTTCTTATTACACGTTAAGAATCCAACATCCCCAAGTCAGGAAGAACACAGCCAGATGCAGAATAAAACTCATTCCACTCTGACTCAATGTTAAGCTACAAACTGCAACTTCTGGAGCATTCCCCTTGAACGCTGAACCAACAAATTAGGGTTGCAGACCACAAAAATCAGGAACAAATAATCAGACGTTTTAGTTGTGTGTACTTTTTTTGTCTGTCTTCAAACTCCCCCAAACATTCATTTTCAAATAGACAAATTAACTGCAATTTCAAATTTTAAAATGGTTTAAACAAATTCCAAACGTACAAATGGTGCTTTTATTCAGAAAGATATGTTGCTAACCTCAATAAGAAGCATTGAACAGAATCTTAAATTCCTCCTCAAAAATAGCCAACTGAAATTGTATACTGGCTCTTCCAGCCACAAGGTGTCCCTGTGGGAAAAATTGAATGGTTCGTCTTCCCAGATGTTGTTCATTACTGTGTGCTCCTCCAAACTAGATGGTGCTGTTACTGGAGGAAATAGGATGATACAGCATTTTAAAAAAAAGTTGGGGCTTTATCAATTGTTTCAGCTGGTTAAAAGCATTGAGTAACTCGGCTGTACAGACTGTGAAAATTTCAGTTCGCTTCCTGGTCTGTACTCTTAGCCAGAGCAATACAATTAAACTCAGTGCCCCTGGATTGAGAAGGGAAAGATCAGCCAGGGCTCATGTTGCCGATCACTGTGACCTTTGCTGGAAGTGGGATTTTGAGGGAAGACTCAGCTGGAATGCCCCCATTGACCAAATAATCTGACGATTGACACTCATTGTCTCTGACATAAGAAATAGCCACTTGTACAAGGCAGTGGAGACTGAATAATACTGACGGACCTTTTTTTTATTCATTCATGGGATGTAGGCGTCGCTGGTAAGGCCAGCATTCATTGCCCATCCCTAATTGCCCTTGAGAAGGTGGTGGTGAGCCGTCTTCTTGAACCGCTGCAGTCTGTGTGGTGAAGTTTCTACCACAGTGCTGTTGGGAAGGGAGTTCCAGGATTTTGACCCAGCGACGATGAAGGAACGGCGATATATTTCCAAGTCAGGATGGTGTGTGACTTGGAGGGGAACGTGCAGGTGGTGTTGTTCCCATGCGCCTGCTGCCCTTGTCCTTCTAGGTGGTAAAGGTCGTGCGTTTGGGAGGTGCTGCCGAAGTAGCCTTGATTAATTGCTGCAGTGCATCTTGTAGATGGTACACACAGCCACGGTGCATCGGTGGTGAAGGGAGTGAATGTTTAGGGTGGTGAATAGGGTGCCAATCAAACGGGCTGCTATGTCCTGGATTCTGCTAGCGAGAACAGAAATAGGAGAATAGACCAGATGAATGTATGGCTTGAGAGATGGTGTAGGAGGGAGGGGTTTAAATTCCTGAGGCATTGGGACCGATTCTGGGAAAGGCGAGACCTGTACAATCTGGACAGGTTGCACCCAAGCAAAATCGGGACCAATATCCTCGCGGGGGCATTTTCTAGTTCTGTTGGGGAGGATTTAAACTAGTATGGCAGGGGGATGGGAACCAAAGGGCAGGTACAGATAGGACAAACTCAGACCAGGAAACGGGAAGTAGAAAAGTAGTTAGCGACTCGGAAAAGCAAAAGAAGCAAAGGTTAAATAGTGTTCAGCACAGGAATTTGACGGGGTTAAAGGGTATATACTTCAATGCAAGGAGTATTACAAACAAAGCAGATGAGTAAGGGCACAGATAGACACATGGCAACGTGATATCATTGCTATAACGGAAACCTGGCTTAAAGAGGGGGATAATTGGCAGCTCAATATCCCTGGATATAGAGTTTTCAGGCAGGATAGAGTGGGTGATAAAAAAGGAGGGGGGGGAAGTAGCATTATTGGTTAAAGAATCAATTACAGTTGCGAGAAGGGATGATGTGCTAAATGGATCATCGATTGAGGCCATATGGTTTGAGCTAATAAATAAAAAAGGGGCAGTCACACTACTAGGAGTGTACTATAGATCCCTGAATAGCAAATGGGAGATAGAAGAACAAATATGTAGGCAAATTTCTGAGTGCAATAATAGTAGGGGACTTCAACTACCCTAACATCAACTGGGATTCAAACAGTGTGAGGGGCACAGAGGGTGCAAAATTCTTGATTGGTGTCCAGGAGAACTTTTTTAGCCATTTGACAAGGTCCCACATGGCAGACTGGTCAGAAAGGTAAAAGCCCATGGGATACAGGGAAATGTGGCGAATTGGATCCAAAATTGGCTTAGTAACAGGAAACAAAGGGTAAAAGTCGATGGATGTCTTTGCGAATGGAAATCCATTTCCAGTGGTGTGCCACAGGGCTCAGTGTTGGGTCCCTTGCTGTTTGTGGTATACATTAATGATTTGGACTTGAATGTAGGGGGCATGATTGGCAAATTTGCATTCGACACAAAAATTGGCCATGTAGTTGATAGTGAAGAGGATAGCTGTAGACTCCAAGAAGATGTCAATGCGTTGGTGGAGTGGGCAGACAAGTGGCAAATGGAGTTCAACCCGGAGAAGTGTGAGCTAATGCACTTAGGGAGGGCAAACAGTAAAAGGGGTTATGCAGTAAACGGGAATATATTGAGAGGGGTAGAGGAAGTGAGAGACCTTGGAGTGCATGTGCACAGGTCCTTGAAGGTGGCAGTACAGGTAGATAAGGTTGTGAAGAAGGCATACGGAATGCTCTCCGTTATTAGCTGAGGTATAGAATACAAAAGCAGGGATGTAATGATGGAACTGTAAAAAATGCTGGTAAGGCCACAGCTGGAGTACTGTGTGCAGTTCTGGTCACTACATTACAGGAAGGACGTAATTGCTCTGGAGAGAGTGCAGAGAAGATTTAGAAGAATGTTGCGAGAGCTTGAAAATTGCAGCTACGAGGAGAGATTGGATAAGCTGGGGTTGTTTTCCTTGGAGCAGAGGAGGCTGAGGGGTGACTTGATTGAGGTGTACAAAATTATGAGGGCCCAGATAGAGTAGACAGGAAGTACCTGTTTCCCCTAGTGGAGAGTTCAAGAACTAGAGGACATAGATTTAAACTGATTGGCGGAAGGATTAGAGGGGACATAAGGAAAAACTATTTTACCCAGAGGAGTGGTGGGTGTATGGAATTCGCTGCCCGAATTGGTGGTAGAGGCAGGGACCCTCCAACTCTTTTAAAAAGTACCTGGACCTGCACCTATAGTGCTGTAAGCTGCAGGGCTACGGACCGGGTGCTGGAAGGTGGGATTAGAATGGGCACCTGGTTGTTCTTTGAGGCGGAGCGGACACGATGGGCCGAATGGCTCCCTTCTGTGCTGTATCTTTTCTATGGTTCTATGGATGGTGTTGAGCTTCTTGAGTGTTGTTGGAGCTGCACTCATCCAGGCAAGTGGAGAGTATTCCATCACACTCCTGACTTGTGCCTTGTAGATGGTGGAAAGGCATTGGGGAGTCAGGAGGTGAGTCACTTGCCGCAGAATACCCAGCCTCTGACCTGCTCTTGTAGCCACAGTATTTATGTGGCCGGTCCAGTTAAGTTTCTGGTCACTGGTGACCCCCAGGATGTTGATGGTGGGGGATTTGACGATTGTAATGCCGTTTATTGTCAAAGGGAGGTGGTTAGACTCTCTCTTGTTGGAGATGATCATTGCCTGGCACTTGTTTGGCACAAATGTTACTTGCCACTTATCAGCCCAAGCCTGGATGTTGTCCAGGCCTTGCTGCATGTGGGCACAGACTGCTTCATTATCTGAGGGGTTGCGAATGGAACAGTGCCATCATCAGCGAACATCCCCACTTCTGACCTTATGATGGAGGGAAGGTCATTGATGAAGCAGCTGAAGATGATTGAGCCTAGGACACTGCCCTGAGGAACTCCTGCAGCAATGTCCTGGGGCTGAGATGTTTGGCCTCCAACAACCACTACCATCTTCCTTTGTGTGAGGTATAATTCCAGCCACTGGAAAGTTTTCCCCCTGATTCCCATTGATTTCAATTTTACTCGGGCTCCTTGGTGCCACACTCGGTCAAATGCTGCCTTGATGTCAAGCATGGTCACTCTCACCTCACCTCTGGAATTCAGCTCTTTTGTCCATGTTTGGACCAAGGCTGTAATGAGGTCTGGAGCCGAGTGGTCCTGGCGGAACCCAAACTGAGCATCGACGAGAAGGTTGTTGATAATTGTAAACAATTTTACAACACCAAGTTATAGTCCAACGATTTTATTTTTAATCCCACAAGCTTTCGGGGGCTTTCCCCTTCCTCAGGCGGTGTGGGATTAAAAATAAAATCGTTGGACTATAACTTGGTGTTGTAAAATTGTTTACAATTGTTAACCCCAGTCCATCACCGGCATCTCCACATCAAGGTTGTTGATGAGTAAGTGCCGCTTGATAGCACTGTCGACGACACCTTCCATCAATTTGCTGATGATTGAGAGTTGACTGATGGGGCGGTAATTGGCCAGATTGGATTTGTCCTGCTTTTTGTGGACAGGACATACCTGGGCAATTTTTCACTTTGTTGGGTAGATGCCAGTGTTGTAGCTGTGCCTCTGTAAGAAGCTAATGCTTTTCGAAGGGGAGAAAATTTGCTGAAAAATTAGGGTAGAAAAAACAAGTTTTGACTCCTCTTTATAGCACTCTGATATTCAGGTAAGCACAAACTTTGAATCATCACACATGTCCCTGATTCTGGTTCTCCCCTAGCAGCCTGTTGCTGCCTAACTGACACTGGTATCTGTGTCCTAATTCTTTTTCTTTCTTCACCAGCTATTCTATTATTGCACCAGACACATTTAATTTTGGTCAGCTGAGTCTGAATGCACGATGAAGCCATCACCAAGCTCACTGATAATCCACACAGGTAGAGTTTCTGTTTACCTGATATTCAGTGCCCACTCTGTTCCAATAGAGACCCAGTCCACTTAGCTGAGTTTAGAGAACTTTGGTGCAGGTTGGTAAGTGCCAAGGCTTAGAGCTCCCCCAATGTGCACGGAGTACTGCTGGGGTTTAACATGTTAAAACTATCCAGTTTAGCGGCACACAGCACTGGTGAGCTTCTTGCTGCTTGTCCAGCCGAGATCAATCTACCCATTAAGGCATTAGCTTGTAGAGCTATGGAAAGAATCTCAGTCCCCAGTGGTAAGTCTACCCCTCATTTGTGAGCCAGGCTGGCTGGTTGATTATCAACAGTCTCTGGAGTACTGCAACCTGCCTGTTTCAGGTATCAGATTAGCCAATCTGCCGTAGGATTGATTCAGTTCAAATATCCCACCGCCAGGCTTGTCATATTGGAGCTATCTCGACCTGATAGAGATCCCAATTACTTCCAACTCAAAGAGATTAGTCACTAGTTGGTTATTAGACAACTGACAAATGGGGAGTTTGAGCCCTTAAGAGGCAAACAACAAGCATCAGAAACTCCTCACAAATGATAAGGTGTGCAGCACAATCACTAAAATATATGAATGCAATGTTGCAATGTCAGTTGATTACAACACAGACTAGACAACAAAATACTCTTTATCTTCAGCTGGTATTTCTTTAAAAAAATGCTTTACTATTTTTGCTGTATAACGGCCTTTGATATCCTTCCCTGCCTGCTTGTTTCCCATATTCCCCCATCACAC
The DNA here is from genome assembly GCF_035084215.1 of Heptranchias perlo. Lineage (NCBI taxonomy): Eukaryota > Metazoa > Chordata > Chondrichthyes > Hexanchiformes > Hexanchidae > Heptranchias > Heptranchias perlo. Next base: position 25,207,454 of record NC_090350.1, read on the forward strand.
TTCAGTACTAATTTAACTAAATATCATCATAAGACATCAGGCTGGCACAATTTACATACAACTATATAAATCTCCCCAATCCGTCAGTTCTTTGCAGACCACAAACTTCAAAGACCAGCCAAGGGCATCAGATAAAGTATTTCCATTTTATATTTCAATGGTTAGTAAACAAAGCAAAAAAAAAAATCGAAGTGCCCACGTGAAGCATTACAATTAGCCTCTGGGTTCGGGAGGGTAAAGTTGGCCACGGATTCTGCTCATTGTTATTAGCACATGTTTGCATAAAGGTTCACTACCAAGGAAGATGGTAGTGGTTGTTGGAGGCCAATCATCTCAGTGCCAGGACATCGCTGCAGTAGTTCCCCAGGGCAGTGTCCTAGCCCCAACCATCTTCAGCTGCTTCATCAATGACCTTCCCTGCATCATAAGGTCATAAGTGGGGATGTTCGCTGATGATGGCACAGTGTCAGTTCCATTCACAACCCCTCAGATAATGAAGCAGTCTGAGCCTGTGTGCAGCAATACCTGGACAACATCCAGGCTTGGGCTGATAAATGGAAGTAACATTCGCGCCAGACAAGTGCCAGGCAATGACCAGCTCCAACAAGAGAGAATCTAACCATCTTCCCTTGACATTCAATGCCATTCCCATTGTCAAATCCTCCACCATCAACATCCTGGGGGTCACCATTGACCAGAAACTTAACTGGACCAGCCAAATTAATACTGTGGCTACAAGAGCAGGTCAGAGACTGGGTATTCTGCGGTGAGTGACTCACCTCCTGACTCCACAAAGCCTTTCCACCATCTACAAGGCACAAGTCAGGAGTGTGATGGAATACTCTCCACTTGCTTGGATGAGTGCAGCTCCAACAACACTCAAGAAGCTTGACACCATCCAGGACAAAACAGCCCGCTTGATTGGTACCCCATCCATCATCTTAAACATTCATTCCCTCTACCACTGGCGGACCGTGGCTGCAGTGTGTACCATCTACAGGATGCAATGCAGCAACTCGCCAAGGCTTCTTCGACAGCACCTCCCAAACCTGCGACCTCTACCACCTAGAAGGACAAGGGCAGCAAGCACATGGGAACAACACCACCTGCACGTTCCCCTCCAAGTCACACACCATCCTGACTTGGAAATATATCGCTGTTCCTTCATCGTCACTGGGTCAAAATCCTGGAACTCCCTACCAAACAGCACTGTGGGAGAGCCTTCACCACCCGGACTACAGCGGTTCAAGAAGGCCTTCTGAAGGGCAGTTAGGAATGGGCAATAAATGCTGGTCTTGCCAGCAGCGCCCACATCCCATGAATGAATAAAAAAAAATTGGGCTTGTCTGTGAAACCCACCTGCAGTTGAATACCAACATTTGCTGTCAAGGCTCAGACATGAAGAGTGACCATTTGGGCAACACACTGAGGGGGCTACCAGCACCTCTGGATCCATACCCCAACGAGTAGTCAACGTCTTGAAGATTGGATGGAAAGGGTGAAAATTGGTGGGAGTCAAAAAAAAGCATTCGCAAGAAGTTACCCACTCCCCCAGCTTATATTGAGTATACTCGTGATAATGCTGAGAATTATGGAGAGTTCCTCACTGTTCCGAGTACTATTCATTTTCCTACGCGTGCTTCTCATTTTACCTGTTTTAATATTTCATTTTTTACTATTTTTCTCTTCATTTCTACTTGTTTTTCTTTCAATATCTGATGTTAGTCTCAGCCACAGTACGATATAATACCGTATTAAAAGAAAAAGGCCTAATTATTTTCCTCGCTTGGTCTGAGGGACCTCAAAAGAATACTTTCTGCTCACCTTGACCAAAAAATTTTAAAAATTCATTTAGAAACCTGAGTAACTCTGTTCTCACCTCTACCGTAAATACATTCTTACACTTGCCAAAATTACAACTTTTTAAAATTAGCTGGAGGTGAATTTTTGTGCTATTCAGGCATTGGGACACAGAACAGATTCTGGAAAAACGCAGCTATCTAAGTTTGCTACTAGATGTGGAACATGGAGGGGGCAAAGATTCTGGTTTGAATTGCAATATTTCATTGATGCAGATGAAATTTCATTAATAGCTCAAAGAAGAAAAAAAAAGATTTCCAATATATTAAAAAAAAGATTTTTCCCCTCAGATTTAGATGAAAAAAAACTCTCCCGTTCAGAAACCAGATACATGGCAACCCTAGGACTGTCCTGTGAAGTTGATTGTTGGCAAGTGTGGCGTATCCAGAGAGGTAATACTATGCACGTAACCAAAGGAGAGTAGGTGGAGCCTAAATTTATGTCATCATAATGCTAACAGCCAGAATTTTTTTTAAAAAGTAGGTGGTCAGAAATATAAAATGCTTTAATATTACATAGGGCTTGGGGGGAAGCAAATTTCTTGACATGTGATTGAGATGTGTTTTGTTCCTTGTTTTATTTTGAATTTAAATTACTGTTTAAAAATGTAATGGTTATCAACTTGCATTGCTTTCGTTTTAGACCTGTTCAGTGGGTTGCCAGGCAATGTGCTGTATGGGAGAATAAAGGAACCTCTGGGCTTCCAGCAGGGCTGTTGCATTGTAATTCCTGGTGTTTTATTACCACAGTACACTGCAGTGCAGGGAGAGATCAGTGTTTTAATAAGGTTTGTACTGAAATGAGAAGTGCCTTTGTCAGCAGCCTCGAGAGAGTATTTATATCTCAGAGGAACACTTTTGCTTTGCACAGGTGATTATGTCAGAACAAGCATAAAATAAAATTGAAGCACTGAGTGACATCGCAGAGCAAACACAATAATGTTCGACAAGCAAATATTCAGTTAAGTAATTCCTTTTAATCAGGTTCTGTACAGCTGACTTCAGATAAATGTGCACCTGATCCAGGAATTGAATACAAAGATACCAAACCAGGTCTCATTTATTCCCATTATATAGAATCCCTGACCAAGGGATAAAATGCTTCTCAATTATCAGATTTTAATACACAGCATAAATAATCAATTCATTTCCAAATTTCCATTTACAGACAGCTGTACATTTTAGAAGTCTAATCATTTTATGCAAATACTTTATAATAATAATAACAAATAATGTTTTGCAATATATTTTCTTAGTTATCAGGTACTTTATTGTTTTGCATTGAATTATTAAATGCTCGTTTAAATGACTTGTGGTACAAAGATTTGCAAACTGTCTCTTTCTGTCTGTTTATAGAAATACTGAATTGAGCCTAAATATTTTTGGCAAGCTAGTTTATGCGCTTGTCTGGAGTCAATTGTATTAATCCATGCTAATTCCTGTTTTAGAAATAGCCCAGCTTTCATAAATATTCCGCATCACACATCAAAGTGGGTCTGAACTGATATATGCTCCAGTTCAGATTATAAATGAGTGAAGAAAGCATTTGTGTTCAACATTTTATTAGCCATTTTGGAAATTTCTATTTTTGACAAGTTGCATCACAATCTATTCGGCATTAGTAGTTCACTATCTCTTTCCAATTGCAGAACTTTCAACACACAATTATTTGGTCATGTAAACTCTGAAACTCATGGCACCAGGCTGCAAGATCTGAATGGCTTGGCTCCTGGAAATAAACAGAAAACCCCTTTGACCCACTCTGTACGCAATTCACCTTTCAAACTCGTGTAGGTCATGTCTGCAAAATAAATCCATTCAATTTTATTGATCTTGAGCAAACATCAGCTTTCAAATTCACTTCTGCCGCAGGTATCTACCCGGTTTCTAGGCTAGTACGTGAAGAATGGCCAAATGGGTGAGGCATCGGAGGGCTACTGATTCCCATGGATCCATGTCAGTGCTTTCAGGAGAGATGGGAGGGGATAAAAATCATCAAACAAGAATCAGAATCAAATCAAAATATACAGAAAATAATCGCCACACATCTCATAGATTACAAATCTATTTTATTCTTACCTCCTAATTGAAATAAATATTTTTTTTTGTGCAGTGAGTTGCTATGACCTGGAATGTACTGCCTGAAAGGGTGGTGGAAGCAGATTCAATAGTAACTTTCAAAAGGGAATTGGATAAATACTTGAAAAGGAAAAATTTGCAGTGTTATGGGGAAAGAGCAGGGGAGTTGGACGAATTGTAGAGCTCTTTCAAAGAGGTGCCACAGGCATGATGGGCCAAATGGCCACCTCCTGTGCTGTAAGATTCTATAATCTCATATAAATAAAATGAATCGGCACTGAAATTGCACTCTGCCAGCTCACGTCAGGCCGTTAAGTATTTGACACTGAGACAGTCCTAAAATCCCAGAGTAACAAGTCGCTCCATGCCTCCCTCATTGTATGAGCTTCATCAGTTTTAGTTGGAGTGCTAGATGGAGTGCTGTGCAGTGCTGAACTCCTCTAGCTTCTTGTGGGGTGGGGGAGGGGGAGCAGTGGTAGGAGAGCTAATGACAATTTCCCACTCACCTTCACCAGCAGATCATGAAGTAGCATTGATCACTGTGATGATGAAGACTGAGACTCGCTATCATGTCTTGTCCTGGTTAGATGATACAGGCTGGCAAGCTGATTAATGAAGGAGAAAAAAAAGAAGGAAATTAATATTGTAGCATGCAAATAGTTGAAAAAAAATTGTCGTTCCCTACTATACGACTCATTACAGCTCCAGTGTACACTTTTCTGGGTTTTTGCTCTACCATTGGTGCAAACCGTCGCAGGTTTTTTTAAGTTACAAGGCAGTAATTTATTTGAGGATAATGTGTGTGTATGCATTTCATGGTGCCTGCCATGTGTTGAGACTTTTTTCATTGTGCGGCATTATCTGATTTACATCATATTTTGTATTTTATGAGCATCTAGGGATTTTTGGATGAAATCATGCAGACATTAAACAATGCTTTAATGTGGCTGTTTAAAACTCCTCTGTCCACGATTTAAATGTCGGGGTTAACATGTTTGAAGTAAATAAGTCAACATCTTTATTAATTAATGCACCAAGAAATTTCATATGTTTCTTCCTAATATCACACAGCCTGATTCACCCCAATTGTTTCCATGTAAATTAAGTATTTCACGCAGTTGCAGGATATACTAATTTCTCAAGCTTCCTGCAGCAGCAACAGAGAACGTATGTGCATCTGTGCTCCTGATAAGAATGTACTCATTTCCATTCACAGGACTAATTTCCATATATGAATGTGTTGGTGATACGTGGTCACAATATCATCAGGGATTTATCTTAATTTCCATGGCAGCATTGTAAGCTAACTTATCTTTGCTAGTTCTTTTGTGTAGATTGGGCATGGGTCTCAGATGCAGAAACCCATCATGTTTAAGAGTGTCCAAAATAAGCTACTGAGAAATCTATACTGTTAGAATTTCCGACTGCCCAGTATGGATCCACACACGCTCCTCATAGGGACACCACCCCCCACCCCCCTTCACTTTCCTAAGTCCAGAGGACCCAAGCACAAGTTGGCAGAGCCAAGGCTTAGGACTACTGGAACCTAAATGTTCAAAACTACACCGTTTCCTAGTATAGAATACTGGTAAACTTCCAGCTGCTCGCCAAGCTGGGATCCATGAGGACACTGGCTTGAAGAGTAAGTGGGAAGAATCCTGGCCTCCATTGACAGGTCTAACCTTCCATGTTCTACTCATGAGCCTGGCTGATGGTCAATCATCACCATTGCACTGGAGTACTAAAGGAGGGCCCAGTTCAGGATTTGGATTAACCCCGCTACCTCAGAGGGTTCACTAAGTTTTGAGCATTCCTTAATGTAGCCATTTTGACCCCAAAGTGACCATTCTTATGCCCCGCTTAAAGAGTATTGTCCCTAGTTGGCCAGTTGTTGATTAGATAGGATGAAAAATGCCTGTTGGATGGTTGCGAGGAATTATATTGGTCAATGGATGTTAGTGACTTTGTTTATTAAATTAACTCTTTTTCACATGATCAAGGTGATGGTATGAAGCATAAGTCCTGAAGGTCATCAGATTACTATTTCATCAAATTTCTGAATTTTTCTGTTTTTATTGATGAGAATGTTGTTTTTCCGTCTACATAATAGTACTGTTTTCCTTTGGACAGCTGACACTCTCTCTCTGAAGTTAGGAGAGAGTGTGTTATTATTTGCAAGGGGTTCCCACATAGAAATGTTTGAGGATTGCTGCTCTGAAGCCAAGACTCATGAGTTCACTGCCAAATTGGCACAAACAAGGACAGAAATCTATAATGAGGTGTGCACTATGACGAGAAAGTCATAGAGCACATGTTTAACATATTAAAAATTAGATCTCAACATTTAGATTTTACAAAGGACACACGTCACAATAATGTGTAAGGTGACACCACGCGATATTACTGTTGACTTGCCAGAGGGTGGCAATGAGAGATTGATAGACAACATAGGCAAAAAAAGAATAAATAATGCAGCAACCAGGCATATGCAAATAATAACTTCTTTATGGAAGAAGGCATGGCTGTCACATGTTCACCTATGGTCCAGTAAAATAAGGTAGCTCAGAAAATTAGCAGACATGGTGTTGGTGGCAGTGTGCTGAGATGGATTGAGGTGACCCTGCAGGAGATGTCTTACTAGTTTTCTCTTTTCCTGGCTGGGTCATACCCCTTGAAATAATGTTGGCTTTTTGGTTCCAGTGATATCACCCTCTACCGCCCTCCACTGTTCCTTCTTCCTCGTCTTCCTTCTCCTGCAGGATGTTGAGTTTTCTTTCCAAAGTTTCAAGTTGTGGTTTAAAATGTGAATGCATTATCTGTGGAGATATACAAGAATGATTTATGAAATATGACCAGCATCATGAGGCTACCAGATGAAATATAACAACTTTGTGTACAAGCCTTTATGGAATATAGATTAAAAAAAGACAATTGATATTCATTATTTGTTTTACCTTCTATGTATTGTGTTATTGGCATTCATGTCAGGTTAGATATTATATGTTGGTTGAAAGTTTTGTTAAATGAATAGCCTGATACAATTTATAAGAAAGATAGCTCACCCCAATCCAAGAGCTGGCTGCGTGTTTGGTCCTGATCATTCACAACGTTCAAAGGTTTTCAGCTGCAGTCAGTATTTTGTTTCCATCCTGACAACTCTTTGGAGATTATTAAGGATTTTTTTGCACACTTCCCTTTGGAAGCTTTGTTAAATTTTGGATTACTTTATCCTAGGCATTTAGATGCCCAATGACCTGTTTGAGCCTATGAATACCTCTTTAAAATAAAAAACCCTTTCACTAGGCCTTCCTGATAACCCACTGCATGGTATGTAACTGAACTACGCAGACCAGGAATGTTCCAAATTCAGTTCTTGGTCTGTGTCGAGTTATCTTAGCAGGGATAGTGATATAATTGGCCACAGAGTCCCTGGACGAGGAAGAGGGAGAATCTGTCAGCGTTTCTGCTTTTGATTGCTACCCAGTGACTTCTGCTGGTAAGTATGTGTTTATATTGTGTTTAAACTGGATATTGGGCTCATGTAAGGGTGTAAGAGAGGATGATGGTCAGAAGAATAATATCTGCAGATCACAAGTCATATAATAATATATATTTCAGATTCCTGAGGAAAAACATTGGCACCAACATTACAATATAAATGCTTCATATCAGCTCCAGTGTAAATTCAGAGGAAGTATATGGAAACAACTGCCAAATGCATTCTAAACCAGGATACAGTGTGTATTGAAAATCCATAATAACTCAATACAACAACCAATGAGATGGTGCTTGTTCTTTATGGACAGGTGGACTCATACTACAGGTTCAATTCCACAGTGTTGATTTACGGCTCAATCTAATAGTGGAAGTACCCAACAGACAGGTGATGCGTCTCTCTGCAGGTTTTAACCCGTGAAAGAGGACACACACCAATAGTGATGTGAATGTAAAATAACCATTGACAATGATGAGTGCGATTAGTTTTGGAATGGTGTGGTGGCAGTGGTTGGTGTATTTTTTTAAAATGTAGTGAGTACTACCTATACTGTTACTAGATTTATATGTACCATTTGAGCTGTTGCTGGAAACCCCTCAGCAGAATGTACGGGCAAGCTATAAACAGACTGCAGTGGAATCTGTTAGTGTTGACATTAGTATCTATGTGGCATTTTAGCATCTTGATGTTGAAGCACTACTCATATGACAAGAAATGCAGAAACAAATACCCAACCCTCAAACTGCAGTAACTATTGCATTCTGATAGACCTGTGAAGAGATGAGCATTGCTATTCACATTCAGACACTCGGAAAGTTCACATACAAAAGATATTGCCGATATTTTCTCATCTTTTAACTTGTCTTAATTTTTCAATGTGTGACTTCTATGGTCACCATCCTGTGGATTGAATTGAGTGAAGTTGGAGATGTGTTTATGTACACTTGCATCATAGCATACAGACTTAGCACATCTCACCTTTCCAATCGTCTCCTCTCCTCTCCTGAAGATGTTAACTGATGCTGGGGTACAGTTCCATGAGAACTGGGCCCCCTTCTGTACCTCATCTCACCCAAGTGACCATTCTTCGTGTATGAACCTAGAGAGTGAGTGTTGACAGGCTATTCGGCTGTGGGGCATCATAGCACTGCTCGATCCTGTCCTCGCCTCACATTACAGCAGGGATCACTGAATAGCAACCTGGACTGGGAACACTCATCCAAAGGATGGAGGCTAATTAATGTACCTCTACCACCACCTTGGCTGAGATCATATAACTCAAAAGAGACCAGGAATAAAATCTAGGATGTTTCTCGTCTCTGGCAGTGCATTTACCAACTAAGACACTGTAAGACTTTATTGAATATACTTCATCCACAATGCTGCATTTGGTGCTAAATCTTTTACTGTCTGTAAATACATATATGTACACTAGAATTGCTCACAATGAATCAATGGTTAAAATATTGCAATGTGGAGAAGGTTTGGGCATGGAATTACTTGAGTGGGCTCGGGTGTGAGAGTAGGGTGGGCATGCATGGGAGGTGTTGGGGCTGTGAGGAGTTGGCATGATTTGAAGGGGCTGGCATACGGGAGATTGAGACACACTCGTATGGATAGTGCACACAACCTGCAAGTGTCGTACTTCCTTCCTGTGACATTTTCCCCAACACACTTTGTTAACAACAGCCCTATTGTTATAGAACAATGTTTCCTCTGACTCACTGGGGGTAATTTTAACTTTTGTTAATCGTGTAAAACGGGCGATATCAGATTAGCCACCTTTTAAACACCTCTCCCGATTTCCTTTCACCCTAAGTGTCACCCTAAGAACTGTTAAATGAATACAGTATTTGGCAAGTACAAAATAAAGTTGCTCTTACATTATCAATAGTTGGAAATAGAAGCAGGAAATGCAAAAAAAAAGTGCAGAGGTATTCTGTATAAAAAAAAATTAGTATTGGACAAAAATGGTGCAGTGGTTATTTAATATACAGATAATTATTTTTATAGTTACAATGAAGTCATTAGAAAGAAAAATCAGGAGAGGTGGATCATGTGCGGCCATTCTGAAATCGCCCGATTTACACTGTCGCCAAAAGTTAAAATTACCCCCAACTCTCTCCAATGCCATTGGGGAGAAAACTACAACGTTCCTGTATATATTTTACGACTCAAGTATATTTTTGCACTATACATATAAATTGTATGTTATATGTTTATATTGGTCGATCTCCCAAAGCATTATACAAGGTAAATTGAAAATATGGTCTTTCTTACCTGTCTCTGCTGTCCTTATGTTGCTTTTGCCTCTTCCTCTTCTCATCTATCTTTTTCTTTTCTTTCCTTTTGGGTTGGAGGTGGGATGGTGTGGTGGTGAAAGGAGCCATAAATGGCTGCAGTCCTCATTTGGGATGAGGGTTGTGGGGACAGTGTGGCCCTAAACAACTCACTTCCCATCCCAACCTCCCAATCATTTGTGCTTCTCTCACTCCCTAGCTCCCATCACACCCTTACCCCTTCACCTTCCCACTAATTCCTCCCTTCCTAACACTCTCTCACTCCAATCACTACCCTTACCTTTTACCTTTAAAACTACCCATTCAACCCCTCTATTTTCTCCTCCTCCTTGCTTCATTGTCACTCAATTTAACCTACTATCCAATTATCATCCAATATGGCATCTGGAAAAGATTTGATAATTTGATTGAATAGGTGGGTCCATTGTCTACATGGATTTTCAGAAAGCATTTGATAAAGTACCTCACAATAGGTTACTCCACGAGATAGAATCGTACGGAATTAGTGGGAAGCTGCTGTGGTCGAATAAAAGTTGGCTCCATGTCATTTCGGCAGAATGTTGTTATCAATGGCTTTGGATGTGCTTGGTGACCAGTTATCAGTGGTGTCCCACCGGGATTGGTGTTAGGGCCTTTAGTCTTTATTATCTAGATTAATGGCCTAAATGAAGGTGTTGGGGGAATGATCCGCAAGTTTGCGGATGATACAAAGATTTGTGCGAGTGTTCAGACTGTGGAGGAGACTAAACGACTATAAGCAGATCTCGATGTGTTGGGGGATAGACCCACACTTGGCAAATGGTATTTAACTTTGACAAGTACAGTGTTTTGCATGTGGACAGAAACAATGCTGAAACACAATTACACCTTACAAGGAATAGAACTGAAGCCTGTGATTAAAGAAAAAGATCGATTGCTAAAGATCTATGGAAGAAGCTGGCTTGATGGGTTGCTTTTTTCAGTTCTGTGCTGTTTTGTATTCTTACACATATTTTAACGACTAAAATTTTTTCCATGGGAAATGGTGGAAATGTTTGCTGCATTGGACAAGGCTATTTTTCCCCTGATGCATTCCTAAAATTGCAACGCAGTTTGCCACAAGAAAGGTGGCTGAAGTCTATCAAAATGATGGTATTGATATCTATTAGTCAGTGTGAAGCACCGCTTGATGTAGCCAAGTGGCAACAGGTGAAGCGATATCTTGAGGCTTCGAAACTTGAGCCTGGGTCTGACTGGGGATATCATGATGTAACAATATATGGCTCGATTTCCTTGTGGGTGATAGTGATTAATGCTGGTAGCAATTACAACCAAACCATGTAGCGGAGCTGCACGTTGGTAAAATTAATGACGATCAATGTAGGAGGAAGCATTACCTGAAAAATGGAACATGCAAGGCCTAGACAAATCATCTGGCTCAGAAATCAGCTCTCGTGTTGGCATTTGCCAAGTGAATTGTTGTTTCTGCATTGTGAGTTGTCCTTAAAGTGACTGCAGCCAACAGATTTAATTCAACTGGCTTCCTTCTTACATCTTCTGTCCTTCCACTGTCTCTGATTTGTCACACTGCTTGTCCGACGTCCAATACTGGATGAGCAAAAATTTCCTCCAACTAAATATTGGGAAGACCGAAGCCATTGTCTTTGGTCCCCTGCCACAAACTCCGTTCCCTAGTCACCAACTCCATAAGAACATAAGAAATAGGAGCTGGAGTAGGCCACAAGGCCCCTCGAGCCTGCTCTGCCATTCAATCAGATCATGGCTGATCTTCGACTCCAATTTCCCGCCCAATCCCCATATCCCTTGATTCCCCTAGAGTCCAAAAATCTACCATCTCAGCCTTGACTATATTCAATGACTCAGCATCCACAGCCCTCTGGGGTAGAGAATTCCAAAGATTCACAACCCTCTGCATGAAGAAATTCCTCCTCATCTCAGTCTTGAATGGCTGACCCCGTATCCTGCGACTATACCCCTAGTTCTAGACTCTCTAGCCAGTGGAAACAATCTCTCAGCATCTACCCTGTCAAGCCCCCTCCTAATCTTATGTTTCAATGAGATCACCTCTCATTCTTCTAAACTCGACAGAGTATAGGCCCATTCTACTCAACCTTTCTTCATAGGACAACCCTCTCATCCCAGGAATTAATCTAGTGAGCCTTTGTTGCACCGTCTCCAAGGCAAGTATATCCTTCCTTAGATAAGGAGACCAAAATTTTACGCAGTACTCCAGGTGAGGTCTCACCATTGCCCTGTACAACTGTAGTAGGACTTCCTTACTCTTGTACGCCAACCCCCTTGCAATAAAGGCCAACATGCTATTTGCCTTCCTGATTGCTTGCTGTACCTGCATACTAACTTTGTGTTTCTTGTACGAGGACACCCAAGTCTCTTTGAACACCAATATTTAACAGTTTCTCACCATTTAAAAAATATTCTGTTTTTCTATTCTTCCTACCAAAGTGAATAACCTCACATTTCCCCACATTATACTCCACCTGCCACCTTCTTGCTCACTCACTTAACCTTTCTATATTCCTTTGCAGACTCTTTGTGTCCTCCTCACAGCTTACTTTCCCACCTAGCATTGTATCATCAGCAAACTTGGACACATTACACTCGGTCCCTTCATCTAAGTCATTAATATAGATTGTAAATAGCTGAGGCCCCAGCACTGATCCTTGCGGCACCCCACTAGTTTCAGCCTGCCAACCTGAGAATGACCCGTTTATCTCTGTTTTCTGTCCATTAACCAATCCTCTATTCATGCTAACAGATTGCCCCCAACCACATGAGCCTGTACCTTGTGTAACAACCTTTTATGTGGCACCATATCGAATGCCTTTTGAAAATCCAAACATACTACATCCACCAGTTCTCCTTTATCTACCCTGCTAGTTACATCCTCAAAAAACTCTAATAAATTTGTCAAACACGATTTCTCTTTCATAAAACCATGTTGACTCTGCCATCCTTCGCCCTGGCCACTATCTGAGGCTGAACCAGACCGTTCGCAACCTTGGCGTCCTATTTGACCCTGAGATGAGCTTCCGACCACATATCAGCTCCATCACCAAGACCGCCTATTTCCACCTCCGTAACATCGCACGTCTCTGCCCCTCAGTTCATCTGCTGCTGATACCCTCATCCAAGCCTTTGTTACCTCTAGACTCGACTATTTCAATGCTCACTTGGCCGACCTTCCATCTTCCACTCTCCATAAACTTGAGCTCATCCAAAACTCTGCTGCCCGTATCCTAACTCGTACAAAAGTCCCATTCACCCATCACCCCTGTGCTCGTTGACCTATATTGGCTCCGGGTCCACCAACACCTTCATTTTAAAATTCTCATCCCAGTGTTCAAATCCCTCCATGGCCTCGCTCCTCCCTATTTTTGTAACCTCCTCCACCCCCGCAACCTTTCCGAGAACTCTGCATTCCTCCAACTCTGGCCTCTTTTGGATCCTCCACTTCCTTCACCCCTGCACTGGCGGCCATGCCTTCAGCCATCTAGGTCCTAAGCTCTGGAATTCTCTTCCCAAACCTCTTCGCCTCTCCAGGTAAAGAAACCCAGATAAGTTTTTTAAAAAATGTATGTTGTGTGAGCTAGAAATTAAAAATAAAAGTACAGTGGACTGTGAAACACCACAGAGTTTGCATTCCTTTCAAATTCATTTTTAATATTTGTCGGTGTGTGTATGTTCATCTAGCTGGGGGATGGCACTGGTGGAGAAATGAAACTCTGTTTATCCACCTGCTGTCTTCATCAAGGACTAGACCTATACATTATAGGTTAGATGCAAAGTAAAGTTCTCTTTACTCTGACCTAGCAAAGCACCCTAAATGTCTAAAGTGCACTCTCTACTATACCAAGTTGTTGTCTTTGCCCCACCCCCACTAGCCATGTTTATATGTCTAATTACAATTGACAGTCTATATATTGCAGGACTGTTTCTGCTTGAAGCCATTCTGCAAATATGCGGAGGCTTGCAGCACTAGAATTCCTCCCATTTACTGGGTTTGGGTGGGGGGAGCTGGTGATGGTGGTGGTACCGGTACTGGAGATACAGCTGCATGTGCGGTACTTTCCTCATGACCAGAAAATAATTGCAAGTGGCAGATGTCTGCATTTGCTGACAGTGGCACTGTTGCCCCCACGGTGGTTGCCTCATTGATATTAGAGCGCTGCTGCCTTCCATATTTGCAGAGATCTGAGAAAACCTACTGTATATTTCAATAAAAACTTGATGTACAGATCAATAGGAGGAATATCCTGAAATATCAAATGTATTGATATCGAGCAATGTTGTGCAATCAGCATTGATTTCTAATTATGTCTCACCTAAAAACAAATGTTGAATGAAGGAAACTAAATAATACATTCATCATTTGTCCAGCTGATGGTATAACACATCAAAATGTGTCTTCTAAGCACTGGCCTTTGAATAAAATGTTTCAAAAAAGATCTGTTTTGTAATAGTACAACTGTGTAATTTTCTGAAAGAGTACAACATCTTCCATTCATGTAGAACACTTAACGTAAAGAAATACCCCAGGGAGCTTCAGAGGGGTAGAAGGAAAAAAAATGGTGTGTGGAAAAAATGTTAGTTGATTTAAAAATATATGATGATGAGAGATTATATTTTTACCTTAGAATTTGGGATTTTTCCAGCACTCTGACCTCTTAGACTCTGCCTCTAATCAGTGACCTAAAGTGGAATTACAGTTGATAAGTTTAGGAATAGCCCAGACTTGTACATTTTTGGTCTAGCTATATCTGATTTGTTGACTGCTCGTGCTTTGTGCTTTGACGCTTTCCACAAGCCTGCCCTTTTTTCCCTCCCCTCTCCTGCATGACATCACCAGCTTTAAATATTCCAGCTGCTTTTTTTTCCCCTCAGCGAGTTTGTGCTTCACACAATGACCATGTAGAGTGAGCAGAGAGGAAACTGCACAGCTTCAGACTTCGCCACCCAGTTTCCCAGGACGTGGCTGAAGAAAGCATCTTACTAAAGAGAGGGAGAGAGAGAGACACTCATATTACTACACAGACAGGCAGACTCTGAACAGCACCATTTCAACAGGCTCAGAAACGCAAGAGGGAATCTCTTTTCTGCTGGTTTGTGGCAGTTGGTCTGAACTGAGACAGAGAGAAAAAGGAGCAAGTCTGTAAACTTGGGCAGAAAGTCAGAATCAGTGGACTATTGAAGAGATCTTGAAGTTACTTCAACATGGCTCTCTCGACCCCACAGAATGGAGTGGAGGGACACAAGGATCCTTTGATAGAGTTGTTTGTTAAGGTAGGATGTGCCAGAATCTGACTCTTTATTCCAGAAACAGCCAGCAGACAGCTGTCTGAGAGGCTCTTGGCTCTGCTGTGTCCGTTGCCTTTTTTTCACCAGAACAAATGATTAATATTATACTGCTGAACAACTGACTCTAGATAGCTGTGTATCTGCTCAAAATAGAATTGAGCTCCAAAGTATGACATTTTGTACTGAACCAATTAAGAATTTATGATTTAGTTCTATTTTGGTGTGCTTTGCACTGCTTTCTTGCTTTGTTACATCTGTGCGATATTCTCAAGCTTACGTGAAACAGTTGTGGGTCAATAAACATTTTAATGAATTTATGCACAGCTGTCAATCAAATTATATACAGACAGTTATATGGAATACAATGGCTATTATTACAATATTGGTTTCTTTTTGTGTAAAGTTGTGCTTAGAAGTCATTGTTTTAAGTGAAATTCAAGCACTCCTGTGGAACATGTTACTGCAAGAAGCGGCTTTGTGGAGGCATAGTGGGTCAGTGATGGCGTTAAACCACTCCACATTGATTAGAGTTGCTTTCCCTAAACAGGAGCCAGTTAAGATCGATATCAGACGTACACTTCCAGCTGTAAAGATTGTGTAAATGAAGCAATTTCTTCGAGTATGAATGAACTGATTCACTCAGTGCTTACAGAAAATGTTCTGAACTTAGTTAACTGCTTGCATACACAGACTGTGACTTCAGATTTCATTATGTTAATATTTATACTGTCTGTAAGAGATTTTTGGGTGTGGCTTAAGAAAATTGTATGATAAAATGGCTTCCTACATAAGTAAGTACCAAAACTATCATTTATGGAGTGGTCCAGATGGAACAGTAAGCAATCTGGCCATTGACCCCTCCAATCCCTCATCAGTTTTTGAAAGTTTGTTTTTTCAAAAGAACGTTAGCATCTATATCATGGAGCTCTTAGTCTGTCATGATCGGAATGATCTGTTTAAGGAAAGTATTTTACCTGGGCAACAGGCGTCTGACTGAAGCATCAGAATGATTAAATACAATGTCTGCACACATACCAAAGACTTGAACTCTTCGATGGCTCAGTGTGGAACTGAATCATACAGACTGGGGAAGTCCAGACAGTTCTGAGATCGCTGATCTCGGCTGGTGCAGGGGTAAGGGGTACTACAATTGGTTCAGTGGCACTGGGCAAGGGAAGGTAAAATTCAGACATGTTTCCTGTTTCTGATCTCTGTCCAGTGCCCGCCATTGGAAAATGTGCATTTGTGAACATCAGCTGGACAGATTTGGGCTTGTCTGCGATGCTGTTGCTGTTGAATAGCCTGGTTCCGCTCACTGATTAAGAATTGGCATTTTTGTTGCACCTTGTCAAGTCGTCAAGATATCCTAAACCATTTTGCAATCGATGGAGGCCAACTTCACACAGTATTAAAGAAAGAACAACCATTTATATGGTGCCTTATCACATTTTCAGGATATACCAAAGCACTTTACAACCAATGAATTACTTTTCATGTGCAATGTTATTATGCAAATATGGCAGAAAATTTGTGCACAGCAAGATCCCACAAACAGCAAATGAATAAATAATCAAATAATCTGATTTTTGGTGGTGGTTTGAGGGAGGGATGTTGCCTGGGACATGAGGAGAACCTTTGAAAAGTTCCATGGACCTCCAATTAAATGGAATCTACAGCACAGAAAGAAGCCATTCGGCCCCACTGGTCCGGTATGGACCAGTGGGGCCGAATGGCTTCTTTCTGTGCTGTAGATTCCATTTACTTCTTTGTGAGGAGTGCTATTGAATTGCATTGGGAGTGCACAATTCAGCTAATGTGGAGATAAGTTCACTCCCAGTTAATTTTTCAAATTTCTTTCCATAATGTTAAAAATCTTAAGCACGTGGCCTTCATTCACAGATTGAAGAAATCTCACAAATTAAAAATCACGGCATCAACATTAAATTCTAAATATAAGGGTGCTCACTGCATACTTTTAAAAAGTTGTATTCGTTGATAGCCTGATTAAAAATGTAGTCAAAATATTGAATCAGTACCTTTCTATGTTAATGTCAGTCTTCTTGTCAAATTAACTGAATCCACCTCATCAGACCCTTGATCAAAAATTATGTGAGCAGGAAGTCTGAGATTCAGCTTGTCACATCATCAGTGTAAATCCTGTTCAGAACAGCAGGATCAACATCAGTTTTAATAAACAAATCTGTGGTTTATATTCAAGACGTTAAACTTAATTTTACAAATAGCTGTAGTTACCAAAGTTTAAGATGTTCCTTATTGATCAGGGAGTCTGGGAAGCAGCATGTCTGCATCCTAAGGAATAATCCATTAAAACCTTTGATTTGAATGTGTACAGTAAGCAGAAATATGCATCCACTCTTTTTTTTTACTTAGCTCCTTGCTGTGACATGGGACCTGGTGGTTTATTTTAGGAGGATAAAAATTGTCATTGATAAAAGCCCTGCAGACGCTTAATGCTGCCTTGAAAATATTGAGTTCCAATTCATAAATAGGTTCATAGCAGGAATATTGCAAGTCCATCAAGTCCATCTAGTGCACTTCCATTGATGTCACTTTCTTGCTCTGTAGTTTTCATTCACCTGTCACAGGTTTCACCACATTTACTGTTAATGTCAGATGGTACCATGCTTGCCCTCTCAGGTGGACGTAAAAGCTCCCATGGCACTATTTCGAAGATGATCAGGGGAGTTCTCCCCATTGTCCCGACCAATATTTATCCCTCAACCAATGCCATTAAAACAGGTTATCTGGTCATTATCACATTGCTGTTTGTGGACCTTGCTGTGCGCAAATTGGCTGCCATGTTTCCTACATTACAACAGTGACTACACTTCGCAAGTCCTTCATTGGCTGTAAAGCGCTTTGGGACATCATGAGGTCGTGAAAGGCGTTATATGAAATGCAAGTTCTTCCTTCACCATAAAGTTGTTAGCTGCATTAGAGCTGGAATTTTGCTTTCCACCTCACCCCAACTGCCAGTGTGGGAGAGAGTGGGGGCTCAGGGTCATAGGCCTGCCATTGAATCTCAACCTTCCTGTTGTCAATCTGCAACAGTCCAAAAATATACTGCTCCAATGAAGATGCAAATATCTTCAGACCCTTCACATATAATAACAGCAAACAAACCTCTGTCCTCAACGGATGGAAGTTAACAAAATTCTAAATATATTTTTTTTAATGAAGTAATTCCACCTAAAGAAGTTTCAAATAAAAACATCTTAATATGTGCTCTCAATACATAAATAGAACCTGAACTGAAAGTCTGACAAAAGACCAAGGGATATAAGTGGAAGGAAAATTGAAACGAGTCTTTTGTAATTGTGTTGGCTGGTGTAGTACAAGCACGAGAAAATCCCACATTTTTGCTCTGGGAGAGACTGGGCAGATTAGTATCAGACTTTTCACAATCCCCAAGGGAGAGGAGATTCAAGGGCACTGCATCTTGGTGAATTTTTAAAAAAAAATCATGTCATGCAGGAAATGATGCAGTAAAGGCAGTAATTTCAGTAAAATATCAAACCAAAAACATATTCATTCTAAAGAAAAAGACAAATAAATAGACCTAGTTAACAGAACTATATAACATTAAATATATTTTAAAAACTGCTACTGCAGAAATAGTAACAGCTTACATCTGCCCCTCCCGTCCCATCCTATTGTTCCATTATAAAATACAACATTTTTCTGTGCTATCCCAAACAGGGATTTGTAGCATTTCCATTGCAGAATCTGTCATTAGAGAACCGCATAGAATTTGCACCTTTATTTTAAATGTTATGTAAATTGGTACAAAAAATATACTGGCATATAAACTTCCAACTACACTTACAGGGCTTAAAATATGCACTGTAGGAGTGATTTGTACTCTGATCGTGATAGAAACTGGATATGAGCCAAAGTAAAAAGCTGCTGTATTTTCCTGGCTTTATGGTGTGTGTTGAAATATTTGGGAGTAAACCTTTACACAGGTATTACAGGAATGGAAGCCCTGTTTTAAGAGGCATTTATTTAACAGGAAACTAATATTATACCGCCCTGAGGTTAACCATCCTAACTCAGTACAACAGTTGCCCACAGCTTGTGAATTTAATATTTTTTTGGAACTACATCTAAAACAGATGGCATTTTAATAGTCTAGTTATTTGGCCAAATCGTGTCTAAAGAAAATTCTAGCTCCAGTAAATGACAGTATTTAAAGTTAACCCTTTGGTAACCAGTGAGCTTTCTGCACCATGAGAAAAGAAAATTAAACAATTTGGATTATGTCCATTTATTTAAAGAATAAAGTTTGTAAAGAAATCTGTGCTCTTGTGACACTTCATTAAATCTGCTTTGTGATTTTATAAACTGTTGTAATTATTTTTATAAACATTAATAAATGAAAGTCAAGTACGTAGCATGAAACTTATGGAGGCAATTCAGTGCACAAAGGGTTAATAGTCAGGATTAGTGAAGTATTTGGAGGTGATGTTGGTGGTCACTCACCTTCTGGAGCAACAAATTATTTTGAAAGTACTTGGTACTATTTCACTGCAAATAGCATCACTTCTCCGGACAAATCTGGAGTCTGCAAAGAACAAAGGCTAATTCATCAAAGAACCACAAATTGCTAATACCTCCTGTAAGGTCAGGTCAAGTCTGAATGGTTTGATACTGATCTGCCTATCTCTTGTTCTGGGGTGAAGCCAGGATCGGGATTTTAGAAGGGCAAGAAAAAAATATGTAATCTCACCAACTGATGATGAGGCGGAGTCTGTGTCCTCATCTGCTCCAGCCCAAGGTTACAAAAAGATGAGTTAAATAATATTCCATCATTGCTTGAAATTTTTGCTGCCTCTGTTCAGCTTGATTATCGTTATGGATGCATGTGCTTGCGTTGTTTCTGTAAGAGCAGTGCGACATTGCTTCCTATCTCGTGTCTCCTGGGACGGATTGTATGTGTGTGGACACATGTCTTTTGTGGTGCCTTAGTCTCTCCAAAGTGCCCACATAGAATTCTGAATTTTATATGTCCGGGGTGCTCATCCGCACTTGCTCTTTGCCAGAATTAAGTCTCTTTTGGCTCATTTGTAAATTACTAGCAGCTGGCATTATTCTAGCAGGAATTCATTTCAGGCTGACCTGGTGACAATGGCTCAGATTTTACTCTGGGCAGTAATCCAAAAGGCTGTAATTGCTCAGTTTTCAAAAACTTTTTAACCTATACGCAAGCAAAATGATTTTTAAAGCTGGCAGTAGGGTGTTACCAGAAAGAGTAGAATAGAAGGATCAGGAGACGGGAGAATTACTGATCTGGTAGAGACAAGTCTGGGCTACAGTTCCATGGGCACCAATTACTCTCTGGTACCTTGCCCAAGTGAACATGGAAAGTGACTCTCAGCAGGCTGTTCTTGCATTGGGATATCACAGGCGAGCCCAGTCCTCTGACAACCTAATGTCCACACGCACTTCCATCAGGAGTTGTTGGATAGCAAATAGGGATAGGAACTCTGGCCAATATTAGTCTGGTTAACCCAGGGTGTGAAGACCAACTGTAGCATTCCTACTGCTGCCCCAAATGATATCAGTTAACTCGGCGCATACTGGGAATCGAACCTGGGACCTTGCTGGTTTGTATGGCTGGGCTACTTACTGGGTTAAGCAGCTCCATTGTCCTGTTTATTACGCTGTTGCACATTGTTTTAAAGGGGTACAGTGGCCTCAATAGGGAGTCTTCAGATAAACGTCTGTTCAGGATACCCTACTGAAAGTCTCAGCAGGTCAGTCAGCATCTGTGGAGGAAAGAGATAAGTTGATGGGGTTGATTTTCAGGGTCTCAGCCTGTTGGGAACGAGGTGGTTGTGGATCTAAAATGGTCGTGCACCAGTTACTGCCCCATTCCCGCTCCCAAAATGGCTGGCGGCATTTCCAACCCGTGAAGGAAATGGACAGCCATTTTCAGGCAGGAGCCTACTTTTAATATGCAAATCAGGGTTGTACTTCCGTTGTAAGATCCTGTGCCATTTTGAGGTACTAATGGCCGAAGTGTGCACCAAGCATGCTCTGCCCACTGATCCGAGGCGTCAAGTGGCTTAACCAGTGGTCCTTAAAAGGACCGCCGCAAACTGCTCCAAAATCAGTTAAATAAAAGTTTTGTGCATGATTTTAGTTAGACTTGGAGGAAAATGCTTCTCTTGGTCCCACAAAAGTCTAATGGCCCGCTGCTGGCATGTCCGCACCCTCAGCCCCTTAATATGGAATTTCTGCCCATCTCCGTGGAAGTCCCGCAGGATACCCTCCCCCTCCCCATCCCCCGCCGCCCCCCTGCATCCTATGAGCTACCTGTGAGCGCTCGTTCAGCACTCGTATCTTGGCATCATTATTCAAGTGAGGGATGGACAACAAAATAGCTCAGGCCTTTCACCAAGGATGGGTGACCAAAACCTGTCTGATGTCCACCCAGAGTCAAAATCACCCCAAAGTTTCAGGTGTAGACCTTCATCAGAACTGCCAGTTCATTCATCCGTGTTCTTGAGAGATGCTGACTGACCTGCTGAGTGTTTCCAGCATTTTATATTTTTGTTTTAGATTTCCAACATCTAGCAGTTTTTTGCTTTTTGTTTCTACTAAAAGTTTCCTGTTTACTGCTTTACAGTTACTCTTTGGTGTGAAGATATGCAATGTATTTTTTCAATAAAAAATTTAAAAATGACTAAGACAAGATGCAATCGGTGGTATAGTGATAACGCAACTCAAAGTCTAAGTATTGTGCATGCCTGTGGTGGCAATATCCTTTCAATGAAGGAAGTAAGTACTGATGGCATCTCTGTTTGACTAATTCATATATTAAATGTTATTGAAATATATTTTAAAATGACAAATTTATCATTTCGAATTGAAAATATCCACATTCGAATATCAATATTGCAATGAAGCTCCTGCCTTGTTATGGTTGTTTGGGTCTTTTGAACAGTTTGCTGTCTTTGGTCCTCAGGCTTCAATCTGCCTAATCTACCCATGCCCTCAGACTATGGTAACAAAGCATTAACTGTTCAAGGGTCATTGTCACTGTAGTATCTCATTGCTACATTGTCTATCCTTTCAGTTCAGATACAGTGTCTAATGTAGTACAAAGTTTATTCAAGTATGTTTTGCACTTTGATCTTGATTTTCATTAAAAGCATTAGAAAAATCAATAATTTCCATCACGAGATGAGCCAGTGACATAGATTATTGTGTTATTAATTGCACCACTGCATGTGTCTGTACACAGATCTGGTATGGTGTCTGTGAGACTTTGCCAGGGTGACAGCATCCCTTTAATCTCTATTCCAGAGCTATTATCTTAAGGTACCCTAATAGCTGGTGTGATGACTGTTCCCTGAAGCAAATATTTAATTCTTTGAATAGCTGGTAATTGAAAAAGCAAAAGCAATTCAGGCTCATTGTGTGCATATGTCTCCTAGCCTGTTACCAGGTAGACATACATTATTAATTCAAAGGATCTGGTGCCATTATTTAACAAGATTAATTAAAACTGCCCCTGTTTGTGATTCAGTGGATGATCTCAGTTATTGATGAAGTTTGCAGGCCAATGGCATAGAGCTGCTGCTGATTATATTACATCAGTTCTTTTTTGTCTGAAATGTGAAGGTTCAAACACTCGCTGTAAACAATTGTTGGAAGCAGACCATGTCACTTTGATGCTGGGAACCCATTGTGTAATCCTTGTTCTGTTAAAGGTACATTAAGCCATCCTTTGATGGCTCAGCATGTTTACCCAGTGAGCAGCTGAGCCATTCAGATCAGGAAGGCTCAGGTATGATCCCTGGCCTGTGTTGAGTTAGCTCAACTCAGCCTGGACAGCAGTAGAGACACTACAATCAACCACAGCAGTCAGTTCTTTGAATAGCTGGTAATTAAGAGAGAGGAACATCGACTGATGGAGATCCAGTAGCTTCTGCTGGAAGTGGGTGCGTATGGATGTTTGGTCAGGACATGATCAGGCTTTGCTCTGATATGGTCGAATAGCTCACCAACACTCATTGTCTAACTCACACATGAAGGATTGTCATTAAGGTGAGGTATCAGAGGGCACCTTTTGAAACCCAAAAATATGCCAATGCCTTCAGGAGGGGACAATGTTGCCTAGTTTAGTGAACTTGGTATGCTTGAAGCACATTGTAACCAAAACACTCAGTTGTTGGGGAAATCCAGTAATACTGCACCCCTGCAGATGCTAGTGCACACATCAGGGCATCACAGTCAGTCAACATCTTCCATGTATTTATCAGCTTGTTAAATTTCTTTGACAATTTAGGGAGAGAACAATGGCCTTTTTAAATAAGCAGCTTATTTGTTTCAATAGGTCTGTTGAAACATCTGTTTTTGTATAAAGGCTGGAGAACTTTATTGGCTCCAAACAAAACAGGAAATAAAATGTTTCATCATCTGACAAATTACTTTTAGTATTTCTGATATAATTTAATTTTTTTATGAGAAAGACAGATTTGACTCATCAGTATTTATATGTGGTACATAATTATGTGTACCTGTTTCTTTAAGAGGGTGCCTGCTTCTTTATATCTCTATCTATAGATAACATCTAAAAAGCCTAAATCACCTTGCTCCAGTGTCAAGGGAGGCCCACTTTTTCAAGGGTCTTATGACCTGACGCTAGATACACCAGTTCTACATGTGAATGATGTCTGATGGAGAATGGCCCTGGCTGGAAATATAAACATGGGAGAGTGGCTCAAGGACACCTATGTAGTGCTACTCTCTTGAAACTAGCACAGCAATGTAAAAATGACTTAAAACTCCCTCATGGACTTCTTTGTCACTGTCATTGAGACCATCTGTTCAGCTGCTTTAGCTGCTTACCCCCTTCCCCTTCCACACCAAACCAAACCGTCCCCAGGCTCTCCCCTGCACGAGCCCTGGACCCATGTCTTTCTCTAGTTTCTCTCCTAACTCCCCTCCTGCCCTTTTCGAGCTCATCTTGTCCATGAGACCAACCTCCTGCTTCTTTAACACCAATCCTACTAAAATGCTGACCGCCCAATTTCCCTTTCTGGTCTCTATCTAGCTGACATTGTAAATGGTTCCCTCTCCTCAGTTACTTTTCCCTCCCTTTCAAAACCACCCTCATCACCCACTCCTCAAAAGTACTAAAGTCTGACCTTGCAAACTATCACCCCATCTCCAATCTCCAGCAATGGTTTCTTTTAACGTCCCTACATCATTACCTCTGGAGTCCCTCAAGGTTCTATCCTTGCACCCTCCCCCCCCCCCCACCTTGACCTACATGCTGCCTCTTGTCGACATCATCTGCAGAAATGGGTCAGCTGATGACACCTAGCTCTACCTCTCTACTACCTGTCTTGACCCCTCCACTGCCTCTTTGTTGTCAGACTGCTTGTTCGATTTCCAATAGTGGATGAGCAGCAATTTCTTCCACTTAAACATTTGGAAGACTGAAGCCATTGTCTTTGGTCCCTGTCACAAATTCCATACCTTCGCCATCTTGCATCCCCCTCCCAGGTCATTGTCTCAGGCTCAACCAGACTCTTCACAACCTCATCATCCTATTCGATCCTGAGGTGACCTTCCAATCCCATGTACATCCCATCACAAAGATCGCCTACTTCTACCTCCATAACTGGCACCCACCCTGCCTCAGCCCATCTGCCGCTGAAACCCTCATCCATGTTGTTTGCCACCTCCACACTTGACTATTCCATGTCCCTGGCCAGCCTCCTATTCTCCACCCTTTGTAACTTCAGCTCATCTAAAAGTCTACTACCCATATCCTATCTTGCACCAAGCCCCGCTCACCCATCACCACTTTCCTGGCTGACCTACATTTGCTCCCACTCCTCCAATGCCTCCATTTTAAAATTCTCCTCCTTGTGTTTGAATCCATTCATGGTCTCACCGCTCCCTACCTCTGTAACCTCGTGTTGCCCTCCTACCTCCCCAGAACTACCTGTTCCACCATATAAAACTGGGTGTTTACTAAGGAAAAGATGACTGTAAGCTTGCTTTGAAAGTTTATTTTTTGAATTAAATCGTTCCCCCCCACAAACTCACATTTACATGTGTACACAAAGTTGCTTCCACTACACAAAAGACCTGCCATTGATTTCTATCAATATTTGCATTATTGACTTTGTTTTTTCGTTCCCTCTGTGCTGGGATTGAAACCGCAGATCCAATGATGAAAGGACAACACTGTAGAAAGTTTTTGATATACACTGCACCACCCAGTCCCATGTGAAATGATTTTGAATAAGAAATTGCTTTTGTACAAGAGTAATGCAGAAAAGATTAACTGCGTGTGCATCTTTTCTGACCACCAGACATTCAAAGAAATAGGATTATTTTCAGAATTTAAAAACTGAGAGTACCCTTTAATCTTGCCGCTTACCTGCACATATAGGCAACAACATCCCAAGGTACTTCACAGGAGCATAATTAGACAAATCTAACACTGAGCCAAAATAGCAGACATTAGGTCAAATAACCAAAAGCTTGGTCAAAGAGGTAGGTTTTAAGGAGCGTCTTAAAGGAGGAGAGAGAGGCGGAGAGGTCTAGGGAGGGAATTCCAGAGCTTAGGGCCTAGACAATTACAATTTTATTATTGTTGAGCAGATCTAGATAAAAACAAATACCAAAAACCATGATTAATGTGATGATATATCACATACATTGATGAGCTTACAATGTAGACACAGCAAAGCATTATAGCAGTTGTAATTTTTAGTCTTCATTTTCTTCATAAGGGGTATTTCAGTGATCCTGCACTCCCAGTGGGAAGCCCTGCTTGCAGGAAACATGGGTTGGATATAATGTTACAACACTGTGGTCCTGATACTCCAGCCCTCATTCCTTGTGAGCCCAGTTTCCTGCTGTTAGCACAGGATCGCAGAATGACCCCTTATATCGTTTTTTTGGACGGTTGTTTGATTCTCTGCACTTCCTTTTCCCCTGGGTAAATTAAGCTTTCTTTCAATTACTCTTAAAAGAAGCATGTCTTCAAAAATTTATGGTTTACAAAACCAAAATATCTGAATGCAGATGGTAGGCAGCATGTAGAATCAAAGATTTAAAAAAACACTTGCACACAATGTACTTTTAGACTGTTTCGGAAGTGTAATCAGGAAACACCCCTCAAGGAAGTCCTTTAAAACTGTCCAGAAACAAAATTAGTGTAAAACTTGTACTTTGTTCCCATTATCCACCACCTAACTTGAGTTCTGATTGAAACCAACTTCTTTAGAGTGTCATGTAATACATCCACCAGTTCATGCCCAATACATCATGTGCTACAATGGGCACCTTCCAAAAGCAGCAATCTAAAACTCTAAACCTCTTAAAAAAAACATATCTTTCGCTGCCAGTTAGAGAAAATAAAATTGGTGTTTCAAGATGAAATGGTTGTGATGTTTAGTACCGTAACTTGTATTACTGACTAAATTATCAAACTGATTTCCTTAAATTACATTACAGACTGTATTAGAGTTTACCTGGAGAGAAGGACTTCTTATGTTCAGCCATATTGTAGTGTTGATTATTTTCAACATTAGAGCCTATTTGGTTGGTTTTCACATGTAATGCGATGCATCTTTACGAATCATAATGTTGAAAATGTAATTAGAAAACTATCTTCTACAGAAGCATGTGTAGAATAACGGTTGGACTGCAGTGGGCTACAGAGCTATAGCACAATCAGTAGTTTCATCACCAACAATGAGAGTGAGTCCCCCAAGTCATCTGAACCCTGAGATTGCGTTCCAGCCTCTCTTTCCTCCATGTTGTCTTTAATTTTGTGATTTACATAGATGTCAACCGTCCGCATTTTGCACAGATGGGCAGCGTTTTTACAATGTTGTCCGTGCATCTGCTTTTGGTCACTAAAATCTGCGCATTCTCTGCTTTCAGAAGTCTCAGAATGTTAGTTAGATTAAAAGTAATTGTTAAAAATGTGGACCCTGTAATACAGTAATTGCTATAATTTCAGCTACAGAGGAGGATATTTCTGGTTGTAATAATTGGTAACCTGTTTGGTTATTAAACTGCTTGAACTCCGAGCATGCCCTGCATCAACAGTTATTTCATTACACTGTGCATTGATTTCCATGCTGAATTAATATTAATTTAGTACAACAATGGATTTGAAGTGCAAGTATTCACATATCCAAGCAGGCATGTTTTCCACTTTGCTTAATTAAACAGGTTACCAATTATTGCAACCAAAAATATCCTCCTCTGCTTGGATCAATGATATTTGGATAAACAGCTTCCCACTGTATAGCCATCAGCTATAATGATCTGACTTCAGACAAACATGGAGATTCTATCCAGTGATTAGGTTACTCCTGCATTTACTGGTAGCTTTTGCCTGTGTGGCTTCAGAGTCTGTAATTGCCTACAAATGTCTGCTTTGATAATCTTCTGAAGATGGCAGTGATTATTATGTCAAGTGACAGTATACAATGGCAGTTATGATGAAAGCCCTGCCATGTACAAATCGAATGACAAGAGGGGCCTGTGATATTTGGACATGTTTGCTGCTGTCCTGACAATTACACAGTCACAACATATTACACAGAAACAACATAAATTTTTGTGCATATCCATGCACAGGATCTTGTAGCTTCTGTTATGTCTGCTATATTAACATCTAAAGCACTTCAATATGGCAGCATAGCCAGACAGATATGGCCTGTTGAATTGATGTGTGACATGTGTTCTTTGCTGATAGACTGCAGCACTGCAGGCTGTTGCTAATTGCACTGTAATGGAAACTGCAAATCCATACAAAGTGAGGTTATAATTCCAGGAAGCAGGACACATCCCTGCCTGCTTCAGCTATAGTGATCTAAAAAACCAGGATATAATATAGGAAAAGAAAATGACAACACGGGAAAATGGAAATGCGAATTGATTGCAATTCCTAAAACAATCGGGGTGTTTATGAGTCATTCAGCAGATGCGTATTTATTTATATGTTCATGTTAACTCGCTGTATTTGTGGACAAAGAAGGAATTTGTTTCGCTTTTTTTCTCTGGATTTCATGTTTGATCCAAAAAAGTCTACAAGGAATTCTAGGATGTTTTGCACACTGTTTCTCCTGTCTGTGGAGCTCTCTACCAGACAGCAGCATTGCTTGGAACAATGGCAACGCCCTAACCGCGGCTGCATTCAGGCCAGCCCAATTTTGCATGGGTGGCCTCAAACAGGTGTTAACCCCCTATTTTCATATAGAGAGGGCTTAATTTCTGTTTCAGGCACCGGGCCCTGGATGCCGCTTTTTCTGCCTTCACCAATATGGTGGACGGTGCATAATGAGCACACCCCGCCTGTTGGATTGGATGCTTAGGTGTAATTTTTGCACCTGAAGAACTGGCACGGCGCCATTGAATTTCTCGGCCGCTATCTCCCAGAATACCTGATGCATAAGATCACATTTTGGTTTCTAGGACGCGTGGGTTTGGCTATGGAGATGGTCCTTTGTGCTGGATATAAGAAAACGAACCTGGACAGCAGCCAAATTATAACACCCAGCAATTATAAAGACTTAGATTGTTACCCTGGAGGCACACTACATCCCATTCACAACATGCCAAGAGGTTACATTTTAGTTCAGGGGAAGCACAGGCCTGCTTGTGGAAGCTTCCCAAATTGTAATGGTCTGTGTTACCTTATTCTGATAAGCATTTGGCCTCATGCCATATCTATTTGCTCCCTCTGAGCAAAATGCTAAAAATTGGAGTGCTGGCCTGTACCAAAGCCGAACAAAATGGGCCACACTTAGCAGTTTCACTACTCGTCTTACAGTCATAACAGATATAAATATGTAAATAGTGCTTTTACTACTTGACCAGTTAAGAGCAAGATACAGAATTGTTACTGATTTTTGAATTTCAAATTTTTCCCCTCCAAAAAAATCACTCGTGTGAGTAAGTCATCAAGGGGGTGATCTTAAACCCCAAAAACAGGTGGGTTGGGGGCGGGTGGGAGTTGAAAATAGTTGTTTTTTGGGTCGCGACCGCAACCCGGCATTATTTCTGGGTTTAACGTTGGCGCATAAAAGTACAGGCTTCCCACTGGGAACGCTGAATCCAAAGGTTTTGCGGTTGTGACCCAAAAAAACCTATTTTCAACTCCCCCCACCCCCAATCCACCCGTTTTTGGGGTTTAAAATCACCCCCCAAATGTTTGACCTACTGTAGAGACAGGCTAATGGAATTCTGGAGTTTGGGTAGAATCTTGCTACAAACGCATATTTTGAAGGGTTAGTGTGATATTTTCTGGTACTCGCCTAGGTGATTAATATGGTAAAGTGTGTGGCCAATAATATTTTAGAAGGTGAGTTTCAGTTACCAAGTGACGCAAATTTCTTTTTACAGCGAGTGATGGGCTGGGAGGTTAAAACCCTTATCAGTAAATTCCACTGTAAAGACATTTATTAGAATTATCAATTTTACAACCAGCGTCAGTTTTACTTCTAAGAATTCTGGACTGATTTAATGACAATGCATAAGAGGTGTGGTTTGTCTTCATACACCAGAGTCCCTTTAGACTGGTTATTATTTATTCATTGAGGTTACTTGGTTTAACCCTTAATCTTGTTATGAATGAACAGGAATACAGTTTATCGGGAAGGAGTCCAACTAAATCAGGTTTATTGGTATTAATAGTGAATTCTCCCAGCTACTGATGTTTCTAAAGGTGACTATCCATCAGTGTGATTTGAAACAGGGCAGCATAAACAAAACTGAGGTAAATCCCCTGGCACTTTCTTTCTCAATTTGTTGTAATTGTGCAGTTCTCACCTCTCCCCACTGCAGTATTTTTATTAAAACAGAATCAGTGTTTTGTTCTTGATTGGTTGTCTTGTACTGTTCCTCAAAGGCAAATTCCAAAACCTTTTTTTTGAAGCACCCAAAATGAAGTATTTTATTTATCCATTTTAACTTTGCATGGAGAGTAAGGAGGGTCTTTGGATGCAATTGCACTTTTAAGTAATTTATTTGTACAGATGACAAGTGGAATAACAGCTTAGCAATAGTTAATGTAGAACATTATTTCTATTTAACCCTAATTTTATTAGGTGTGGTTATTAAGAGTTACAGAACCATGGTGGGTAGATGGAGTTAAGATACAGATCAGCCATGATCTAATTGAACGGCAGAACAGGCTCGAGGTGCTGAATGGCCTATTCTTGTTCCTATGTTCAAACACAAACATGCAGAGCACAAATAATGTTATCTTACTTTCCTCCAGTAGTGATGGTATATCTTGATTCTGGTACATCACTAATCAGGGGCATGAATACTATTAATGCCTTGTGGCTTCTGATGCATGTTACACCACTGCTGAATGTTGTATAAGTGGCACATTGCCACAGTTTGCTAACATTTTAAATATGCAGTTACACCCTTCTCACACATGGGTGTCAGGGCTTTCCAAATATATTAATGCCATTTTCAGATTATTTGTACTGGGTTGCTGCTCCTTGATGAGAGAGAAAATGGCCTCTTTTACAGTATATGTGAATGAATTGAAGACCAATTTTAAATGAATTTCAGAATTTTTAGTTGGCAGTGCAAATTGGATCTTAATACTGTCAAGTAAAATGGCACTTACTGGGAGTAGACCCACAGAATTGCACAAAGCCTGAATGTTGGGGCTGACACACACAAGAAAAGTTTAGCATTCATTGTTGGACGCCAGTGCATCCAGTGGAAAGCAGAGCAACTGGTTCCCTGCACTGAGCACAAGAGTTTATTTATTCTGCTGGTGACTATTCTGTTTTAGAATTTACTGTGATCCATTAAGAGACCTACTGTGTAGTGAAGAACAAGGCCCAGTCGTAGTTCTTTCCAGCATAGAAGCATTTTGACTGTGATAGAAAAAATGTTTCTTTGCAGCTGTGGTAAAAGGGAATTTGGAGACTGTCTGGTTGGGGAAGGGATATTCCTCTTGGGATGACAGGGTCTTATATCAGTATATTGAAGATCAGAGAAATGTCAACAAGTTGTCCATCTAATACAGACATTATAAGGCAATTTTTATAGTAGTTTGAATTAAATCAGCTGACAAATTTATATGAATTAGGAAATGTAGTGAATGCCTCTCCTCAATCCATGCTTGTTTACTCACCGAACTTCCTGGCACATCTGTGTTACTTGTGTATCCGAAACATGTGAAATTTATCATAATCCAGAAGGAAGACTCAGTAATCATGCTCAGTCTACACAAGAGATAATTTTTGTTTTTGTGAAACTAGAAGTTCCCATGAGATCATAAAAAGGCAACAAGATCAAAAAATTGATATCACAGGCTCAGCCATTTAAACAATTATCCAATCAAACACCGTGATGACCTATACTAATTTATTACTGTCAATATAATTCAAACAATTACTAAAGTCACAAACCAAACGTGTGAGATGTGTTAATGGAATAGAGAAAATGACAAAGCGCAGAAAATGATCACGTAACACCGACTGACATGTTCACTGTGGCCATTACCAGCTCGTAGGGTTTTTTTTATTGTCCCTCATTTTATTCAGGCCAATAATGAGTTAGTTATGACCATAATGATTGACTCAAGAAAAAGATATTCTTGCAGAATTGTTACACTAATATAAATAAAGAAAATTGGGGATGCGCAAGAGGCCAGAATTGGGGAGTGCAGAGACCTCGGAGAGTTGTAGGGCTGGAGGAAGTTACAGAGATAGGGAGGGGTGAGGCTACGGAGGGATTTGAAAATAAAGATGAGAATTTTAAGTTTGAGGCATTGCCGGACCGGGAGCCAATGTAGGTCAGGGAGCACAGGGATGATGGGTGAATGGGATTTGGTGTAAGTTAGGAAACAGGCAGCAGAGTTATGGATGAGTTCACATTTATGGAGGCTGCAAGGTGGGAGGCCGGCCAGGAGAGCATAGTAATAGTCAAGTCTAGAGCTAATACATGCGCAAATAGAAATGAGTTGCCTGGGCTTTGTGGGCTGGTTTACCAGGGCTCGGGGTCACAGTTTGAACACCCCTGCTCTAGTGACTCTGTGTTTGGCACAGCGTGGTTATGATGCAGTATCTTAAAACTGAATGTTCGTGGTGTTGTGCATATTGGAAGACTCTGCAATCTGTTCTGCCTGGGATACGTTGTTCTTCTCTGTAATCTGGCTGTTTGTTTTTTAAGGTGTGACAGCCTGAATCTGCTCAGGTTTGGCTGGGTGTCCATAACAGTGTTGAATAACATGTATTGTACGTGGAACTGGCAGTAATTGAAGTTATTATTGAGGGCATTATCTTATATTGTCAAATCCATTGTATAGTACATCTTCAACAATAAGCAACAACAAATTAAGTTTCTAAAATGCTATTTTTAGTTTTGATTTTTTTCCTTTTATTTCCTTATAGCTGATAAAGCCGGGCCATTTCTTTTCCAACTGAAAGGGTCTGACAGCCTGGACCACAGACCTTGCCGTAGCTATTATTGATGCTGCTCCCTAGTACACTGACAGGAGGTGTGTGTACAGGAAGGTGAACAGATTTTCAGTTTTGCTTCCTTCTCCTAGATGGAGTGAAACACTCTTTATTCAGTGGTCAGGCTGCCTAAAACTACCAACGCCTGCTCTCAAAAATGAGATCGAATGACAGGCATCCTGAGATAGACCTTGAACATATCTGGCTGGGGGATGGGCTTTAATGACCATATTACTAGTTTACAGATTTGAAATGTTATTAATCACACAAAGCTAAAGGTGGTTTTGCAAATGTAAAAGTAATGTTAGAACTCATTACAAACTGCTGGGAACTGGTAAAGGAGTTCTTATTAGGCATTCATTTTATTGAGCTTTGAGCTTATCCAAGGTCTGTAATTAACTGGCAAACTTTGTAATCGCATAAAGTTTGTACTTGATTTTGTAACAAAGTCCCATTAAATACTTTTCCTGTCCTGGAGGCAACATCCGACCCATGGGTTTATAGTAATGAAAGAGTTGTGTGAAGCTCTAATATACACACTACGTTTCAAAGTCCTGTACCACACCTCAGCTCAGTGGAACAGTTATGAAACACAGGAAAAACCTTTCCATCACGATTCACTATACCATATACTATTTTTAACACTGCAAAAATAACTCTGAGCGGAGACAATAATTTCCTTTGTGCAATCTATGGGATTTCTGTTACCAGTTAAAAAGAGCATCTTTCAATCTTTCTTTAGGGTACACAAGGAATGACTGTTATATTTAGTAAGGAGTCTACGCGCACAGGGTAATGATTGACTCAAGAACAACCAGCCAAAATATAGAATTCCATTGAACAAATGTAAAGCCCTTTCACTCAGAATTCCAATTGATTTACCCACATCTCATTCACCGCTTACTAAGCTGAGTTAGAATGGAACCAATCTCTTCCCATTTATTCATATCAGATAGAACTTATTAATGCAACCAAGGTAATCAAAAGCTGGAGGATAATTACTGTCCAAGGATAGCATTTCTGTTCACTTATTTATGTTATTGCTCAGCAAATTGTAAATTTATTTTTTATTGGCAAGTTTGGTGACTATTTCCTGTTGAGTGGGCATATAGCTTCCTACTTAAGTTTGAGCCAGCGACTCTAAGTGGTGAAGACTGAGAGACTTTTTTTTTTGGAAAACCACATCCAATACTTACTCCTAAGCAGCACCTTGGTTAGGTCTTTGGCCTTGGGCATTTCCCGCTTTCCTATTGCAAAAAGATCACATGGCTGAGGTCCTGTCCTTAACCTATTTTTCTCCATTTCGCCCCTCATGCTGTTCCCTGGAAGATGATAACTCATGTTGGGGTACAATTCCTGTCAGTGACTGCTGATTGGCTACTTTTCCATGCTTAGCCTTATCCTGCCGTCACATGATGCCCCCAGCAATGCACTTGCAGTGGGGAAGGGGAGTTCCCTGATTAGCAATCAGGACTGTGAACTCTGGCCATTTTGTTCCCCCTAGCTTAAGGACACTCGGACCAACCGTAGCACATCTACTACTGCCCTGACCTTGGTTAACTCAGGTCAGATCAGGGATCAAACCTGATTTTTTTTCCAAAAAATATACTTTATTCATAAAATTTGCAACAATACATACAATACAGTTGTCATATCACATTTCAAACATACACAATACAGATTATACAATTTGCAAGATACATAAAGTACAGTTCAAATATGATTCCAACAATACAGTTACACATCGTATATAATTACAGTTCATGACACTCTAGGGTGCCTCATTGCATTACAATCAATACAGGTACATTACATTTCATTACATTACATTAATTTGTATTTTACGTTCTGCCCGAGGGGGTTTTTCCCTGATTGCAGCCCCTTGGTATACAAGGGTGGGAAGGCTCTAAACGGTAGTCTTTCCCCACAGAGCCTTTGCGATGGCCACACCCAGCCTCAGTGCATCCCTGAGCACGTAGTCCTGGACTTTGGAATGTGCCAGTCTGCAACACTCGGTCAAGGACAGCTCCTTACACTGGAAGACCAGCAAGTTTCAGGCAGACTAAAGGGTGTCTTTCACCGAGTTGATGGTCTTCAAGCAGCAGTTGATGTCTGTCTCGGTGTGCGTCAAAATATCAAACCTGATATTTTCCTTTGACATATAGTTCATTACCAGGCTCAGGTCTCCTAGATTCCACATGATCCCTGTGTGCACAAGAAACAACCACTTACAATTTGCTGTGGACAGGCACAGTTTTGTTCCACTGCTGGCATATTTCCCACTTAATGGACGCAAGCACCTCAATGTTTATTAAACCAATGATTTGTTTTTTAATTCCTAGAAAAACTGTTTAAGTATAATGTTCACTTGGTAATTATGGAACATCGGGCTTATCCTACTTAAGAGGGAAACCATATGAAACTCATGAATTATACAGTGTTCCTCTCTTGTAGGTTAAAAATAT
The DNA here is from genome assembly GCF_035084215.1 of Heptranchias perlo. Lineage (NCBI taxonomy): Eukaryota > Metazoa > Chordata > Chondrichthyes > Hexanchiformes > Hexanchidae > Heptranchias > Heptranchias perlo. Next base: position 25,242,464 of record NC_090350.1, read on the forward strand.
TATTCCATAACCTGTCCCTGAGTGTGTGCTGTGTACTTATGCACCAATATTATTATGGAATACAATAAGCTTACTTTAGTTCATTCAAATACCATTGTGAATGGTGACCTACTCTGTGGCTCTGTCGGTTTCCCTAATCCTTTTCCCCAATATTAATTGACACACAAAACTTAGTGTGAATGCTTCCTGTAGGGTAAAAATGATTGTCAGCATACTTAGAACACCCCTACCACATTCTTGTCTTTGCTATTTTTATGGATGCATTATCCTATTTATTTTAAAGGGGTTAATTCTTAGATTAAAATAGTGGTGTGAGGAATATGGTATGAGAGCCAGTTCTACACCTTAATGTCAAAAGATATTTTGGCATTTTAAAAGCTGGAAAGAAAAGTGAAGGTTGATTTTCAAAATGTTTGTAAGGTCATTTACAAGTTACTTTTTTTTTTGTACAGATTGGTCCTGTGGAGCTTTTCTTTTCCCTCGGATTAGAACTGTCATCTTTTCCCAACTGAATAGGGGCCAGAATAGGGTAAAGCACAAGGTGGGATCTTAGCTGGAGTTCTGATGTTTTCTTAGTTAATTTTGAAAATTCACAGAAGAACTTAGTAACTAACATACCTCCATACTATAAGATAAAGGAGTAAGTGGAAAGAAAAAGTACTGTGTTTTTTAAAAATGGACTTTTGGTGCTTGGTCACATTTCAGAAATTTCTACACAGCCTACTTAAAATACCCAGCCTCAGTACATGAGGGGCTGTGTTCATTAAAATTGTATGGGCCCTGAAAGCTTCCTTAAGTAGAATGGATTGAGGGAAATGTTGTTGTTTTAAATCCCTCTGTGGTCTCGGCCCAGTGGTGTGAGATAGCTACCTTGTGGCAGTTTAATGATGCCATAAAGCATGTCAGGGTCTTAAAGCTGTCAATTTTATTCTGAAATTATCACATTGACGATATATTTTCGAAAGATTCCACATTAACTAGTGCTCTGCCCAAGATGTTAATGACAGAAATTCCCTTTCTTGGTTCTGGAACTTGTTGGTAAGTCCCCAATTTCCCCTCCCCATTACTGCATTAAATTCAAACACCATGCTCTTCTAGCATTTGTGTTTTTTCTTCCATTCAGTGGATTACTCTCTCAAATTGTAAACATTCTCTTGTCACCCGATGTATCCTGAAAGTAGAGCATTTGTGGTTTTCTGAAACTAATTGCAGTGCAAGTATGAGTTGAATCTGTGCTAATGTTTGGAAAGCTTTGACAATTTACCTGTGAGTCCTGGGAGGCAATATATCTGTGGTCTGGCATGTTTCAGTACAATGTGACTAGTTATGCCAAATATTGCAGGATAAACCTGGTATTTACAGTAATTGAAAAATTATTTTATAATATTTTTTCAAACTATGATATGTCTGAAAAGTTGCTTTCTATCTTTGCACTGTAATAGGAATGAACAAAAGTGTAGGAATTGTGAATTCTCGGCCCACTGCTACACTAAGCTGTCAGATTAATATCTGTAGATATAGAAACAGGTATAAGAAAATCATTAAATAGTCCTATTGTGGAACAGACCAATGAGCAATACACAGGATAGGTGGTGGCGAACTGTGGAATATGAAGTTTAATCCATGAATGAGGAAGGCCTCATTGTAGCTCAAGGCCTCATTATAAATCCATATAATGAGTGATTGGCCTGGAAATTCGGGCGTGTCCAGTGTGCGATCCCTGCGCCTGAATGGCGAGGCCCGAGGTGACCCGGCTTAGGGCCTTGGGCCTCATTTCCATGAAGGGGCGAGCTGCAGAGGGTAAGAGGCAGCTCGCCCAGCAAAGCATCGTTGGTCAGGCCATTGCAATGCCACATACTGCCCTCAGGTAATTGAGGAAGAGAGGTGAGCGGAGGGGGCATTTGGTGGCCAAGTCGGGGGGGATCGGTAGCCGGTGGGGTGGGCATTGCTATCCGGGTTGGGGGATTGGTAACCAAAGTGGCAGGGCCCCGTATTCTTTTAATCCTCCCGACTCCACATTCAGGTAAGTATATTTGAAAAACTTACCTTGTTGGTTGCTGCCTAGGACTGCCTGTTAGGCTGCCTAGGACTGCCTGTTAGGCCGCATGTCAGCCTGGCTTTCCTGAGTGCAACCGTGGCTGGCTGCTTCAGGGTAAACCAATCTACCAGTTGGGGCCTCAAACAGGCCTTCGGCCCCTTATTTGCATATGCTGCATGGCTGAATTTCTAAGCCATTAACTTTTATGAAGGCCTTCCCAATGAGTAGAATAAAGCAGCTGTATCATTGTAACCCACTGTTTATGATGTTTACACCACGTGTAAAAAAAGGTAAAGAACTGATTGAGTTTGGTCGAACTGCGATGAGAACGATTATGAATGGATGCTGATTCATACTTCTCGTGACATCATGTGATGTTCGCCACTCCCTTTCAAAGTTTATTTGTGAATTATACACATTTTGGTGGTTCCAGGTAGTGACAGGATTTTTCATGGTAGGATATTTTAAAAAGGAGAGTCAGCCTCTAACTGGCTGCAATACAGTCAATAGTGCACACTCTGACAATTTTGAGGGTGCAACGATCATCTTTCACTTCAATCCAACATGGATTATTTTATTTGAATTCTGCATGTTTTAATTATTCTGTACCAATTTTTAGTTCCTTGCATCATTCTTGTGGCCAGAGAGAGAGCAGGCAGCCAGCCAGCTACCAGTCAGGAGACATATGATGTGGCTCACAGTCATTTGAGGTCAAGTTTTCCTTCTTCCTTCTGGGGAAGTAACTAGCTTCCATTTGGCACCTCTTCATAAATTACATAGAATTTTACCATATAGAAACAGGCCATTCGGCCCGACAGGTCTATGCCAGTGTTCATGCTCCACATGAGCCTCCTCCCACCTTATATCATCTCACCCTATCAACATAAAAGTGAGATTAAGAATTCACAAGGAAGGAAATCATATCTGCTCCTCAATGGCACAGCACTTGACAGCAGCATGTGGTATCAATTGTACAACCCATGGTAGAACATTTAAAAAATATATATGGGATATAAAAGGGATCAGAAAATGAAATCACAATGCAATTAGATCCTGTCAGTCTGATAATGAGTCAATATTTTTCAAGCCTGACGTGGTTTTAACATAAAAATATCACACATCTGTGGTGCATTGCTCAAGTATGACCAAGAAAGGAAGAAATTCAGGATTAAAAGCAACCCCAGCTATCAGTGATTTCTAGTGACTCAGGCTGGTTTAATTAGGTCATCTATGGAGAGTCTGAGAGTTGGCATTACACAGGAAAACTGGCACCCACTACAGACTAAGTTTGTTCGATCCTCAAGAGTCTGTTATTTAGTCATCTGTCTGGCCCTGGGTTTACATAAACTTGCCTGATACCTGACACCTCACAAATTAACTCTTTCAGCACTGCTCCCTGATAGTTTAAGTTACTTAGTAAAATTATTTATTGTGAGATTTGTATGGTTTTAATGTAAATCACATAATTTGTAATGATTTGCATTCTTTTCCTTAGAAGACTTTTTTTCTTTATCCCACATTTAAGATTTTATACATTTTCTTTCACTGTTTTAAAGTGCATTTACAATCTAAGTTTAGCGTTGGTACGAAATGGTTTCAGCTTCGCACTGACATTAAACTTGTGGAGTGTAAATTGGGTGTTAAAACTAAACTGACTCTGAAGCAAAGTGAACCAAGACTCTCTTCTCCAAAGAGTCTCACTCCACTTCGCTCTGGTGTCTGGTTACACCCTGACTCCAGATTCAGGCTGTAGCATAGGTGTGAAGTGAAAATACTACAGTTATAGTGTGAATTATTCTTAAAGTTTCCCTGTGCCACATACCATTCCCCGGTAAAAAGAGCAGGCAAGTGACCTGATCTGTTTTAACAGGTATGTCACTGGTATGTCATCACCTTTAAAATCCATATTTTCCAGAAACGCCCATGTCTGTTTAACATAGCTTAACTAACCCTATCAAGGGTACGGTAGCGTAGTGGTTATGTTACTGGGCTAGTAATCCAGAGGCCTGGACTAAAATCCAGAGTCACGAGTTCAAATCCTGCCACGGCAGCTGGCGAATTTAAATTCAATTAATTAAATAAAAATCTGGAATTAAAATACTCGTATCAGTAATGATAGCCATGAAACGACCGGATTGTCATAAAAACCCATCTGGTTCACTAATGTCCTTTAGGGAAGGAAACCTGCCGTCCTTACCCGGTCTGGCCTATATGTGACTCCAGACCCACAGCAATGTGGTTGATTCTTAATTGCCCTCTTAGGGATGGGCAATAAATGCCGGCCTTGCCAGCGACGCCCACATCCCGTGAACGAATATTAAAAAAAAAATCAAGGGCATTTAGTAAGTGGAAATTCACAAGTAAAACTCTGTACTTAGATTAAAATTATACTTAAACTAGACAGACGTTGAGACACTATTCAGTATTATTTTAATGTTAGTGAATCAAATTATCTGACAATCCTACTATGTTATGCCTTTGTTATAATAGGATTTTTGTTCAACGTTAGGTTTATAGTGGTGTGAATAGGATGTTAAGTCCTCGTATACAGCTGTGAAATTCAAAGTGACGAAAATGGTGGTTTAACGATTGAGCAGCATGGCGTTCATTTCAATGCAACACAAGGGATTAACACGAGGCCCAGAGTTGAATGTATGTTTCTGTATCGTAATATCCAAATACACATTAGAGCTGCCATTTTTACCTATGTACTGGTTCTGGTCTGAGTCCTGTGGTTGGTGGACAATGTGTTGGGAAGTAACTATAATGGACATATGGTAGATTATGCTCATTGTTCTGGCTTCCTCCAGACTTGGGGTATCACAGCATGCATGGGCATGTAAGTGATGCAAAACATAATTGTTCATGCCTGACCACGCACAACACTACTCCAGACTTAAGAGGTCATCGTGGTGCATGTGGTCAGTATAATCTTGCCAGCACGACTGAAGGGACATTATCCAATCCATCACACTTGTACCACCAGGTTACACGGGTATATGAGCATCAGTGGCAATCACCAAACTGCTGCTGCCTAACTTCTGGGGAGTAACTGTAGTGGTTTCTGGAAAAACACCAATAACAAACACTCTGTGATTTCTTACAGCAGAGCAGATGGGAACATTTATTGTCACTTGGGAGTAGTTAACATTTTCTGATCTTATTCAACCCTGTAGCATCTCAGTAAGCTAAAGGTGATATTCTGCCTAGGACAGGCAGTAATGGATTCAGCACTAGTCCTGCTCATGAGAATACATTTACTGTCCAGAAAATATTTTCAGATCACTAAAATAAGGCTTTTTATTTTTAAATGTCTGCCTGGCAAGCCTTGTGTGCCATTTGTTCAGGTGTTTTCAGTGGCTATTTGCTCAGTTGGTTTTTCATTCTGCTGGGTGTGTTTCATGAATCACTCCTGACCCCACCTCCTTTTCCATTCACTGCTGACTCCGCTCAGAGACACAGAAAACTGCTGGCAGCCATAGCTGACAAGTGTACAAAGTCAACTCTCAGTCGAGCTGCTAGCATTGCGCATCTCCCTCTCTTCCCCATCTCTACCGACTGGGAAAATTCTCATCCGGAGTTTCCTATTCATAGTTTCACCAGTGCTGCATTTTTGGGATTTTCATTCAAATCTTTAATCAATACTTTTTGCATTTGAAGTAAAATTTGACTGATTTTTATTGACAGCCCCATATACATACACCAAAAGGTTTGATTGGTAATCCCACATCTACATTAATGCATTCAACTACTGAAGTACCTTTAAAAAGTAATAAAATAGTTTCAAAAGCAAGATACTGCGGATGCTGTAAACCTGCAATTAAAACAGAAAATGCTGGAGAAGCTCAGCCAGTCAGGCAGCATCTGTGGAGAAAGAAACAGAGTTAACGTTTCAGGTCAAAGACCTTTCATCAGAACTGGAAGATGTTGAAAGAGTTAAAGTTTTTGAGCAAGTACAGAGCCAGGGAAAGGGGGGAGGAAGGGAGGAAAGAACAAAAGGGAAGGTCTGTGATAGGGTAGAGGGCACGAGTGATTAAATGACAAAAAGGATGATAGTGCAAGGCAAGGAAGATGATAATGGATCAGGTTAAGAAACAAAAGATTGATTAGGAGTAGCTGTAAATGGCAGCAGCAGAACCATTACTGTCGGAACCTAAGAACAGGAGTAGGCCATTCAGCCCCTCGTGCCTGCTCCGACATTTGATAAGATCATGGCTGATCTGTGATCTAACTCCATATACCTGCCTTTGGCCCATATCCCTTAATACCTTTGGTTGGCAAGAAGCTTTCTATCTCAGATTTAAAATTAGCAATTGAGCTAGTATCAATTGCTGTTTACAGAAGAGAGTTCCAAACTTCTACCACCCTTTGTGTGTAGAAGTGTTTTCTAATCTCACTCCTGAAAGGTCTGGCTCTAATTTTTAGACTGTGCCCCCTACTGCTAGAATCCCCAACCAGCGGAAATAGTTTCTCTCTATCCACCCTATCTGTTCCCCTTACTATCTTATAAACTTCGATCAGATCACCCCTTAACCTTCTAAACTCCAGAGAATACAACCCCAATTTGTGTAATCTCTCCTCGTAACTTAACCCTTGAAGTCCGGGTATCATTCTAGTAAACCTACGCTGCACTCCCTCCAAGGCCAATATGTCCTTCCGAAAGTGCGGTGCCCAGAACTGCTCACAGTACTCGAGGTGCGGTCGAACCAGGGTTTTGTATAACTGCAGCATAACTTCTGCCCCCTTGTACTTTAGCTGACTGAAAAAATGGGAGCAGTGGTTATGATCTGAAGTTATTGAAATCAATGTTGAGTCCGGAAGGTTGTTAAGTGCCTAAACGAAAGATAAGGTGCTGTTCCTCGAGCTTACGTTGAGCTTCATTGGAACAGTGTAAAAGGCCGAGGACAGAGAGGTCAGAGTAGGAGTGGGAAGGGGAATTAAAATGCCAAGCGACCGGCAGGTCAGGCTCACGCTTGCAGACAGAGCGGAGGTGTTCAGCAAAGCGATCACCCAGTCTGTGTTTGGTCTCCCCAGTGTAGCGGAGACCGCATTGTGTGCAGTGGATACAAAATTGAAAGAAGTACAAGTAAACCGCTGTTTCACCTGGAAGGAGTGTTTGGGGCCCTGGACGGTGGGAAGGGAGGAGGTGAAGGGGCAGGTGTTGCATCTCCTGTACTCGCACGGGAAGCTGCCGTGGGGAGGAGAGCGGCTGTTGGGGGTGATGGAAGAGTGGACTACGGTGTCACGAAGGGAGCGGTCCCTTTGGAATACTGAAAGGGGAGGGGAAGATGTGTTTGGTGGTGGGATCAAGCTGGAGGTGCGGAAATGGTGGAGGATGATATGTTGAATGTGGAGGCTGGTGGGGTGGAAGATGAGGACAGGGGGGACCCTATCATGGTTCTGGGAGGGAGGGGAAGGGGTGAAGGCAGAAGTACGGGAAATAGGACGGACACAGTCGAGGGCCCTGTCAACTACAGTGGAGGGGAATCCTCGGTTGAGGAAAAAGAAAGACATATCGGAAGCATTGGTGCGGAAGGTGGTACCGTCAGAACAGATGCGACGGAGAAACTGGGAGAAGGGAATAGAATCCTTACAGGAAGCGAGGTGGGAGGAAGTGTAATCAAGGTTGCTGTGTGAGTCGGTGGGCTTATAATAGATATTGATCGACAGCCTATCCCCAGAAATGGAGATAGAGAAGTCGAGGAAGGGAAGGGAAGAGTCAGAGATGGACCATGTGCAGTTGAGGGAAGGGTGGAAATTGGAAGCAAAGCTGATGAAATTTCCCAGTTCGGGGCGATAGCAGGAAACAGCACTGATATAGTCATCAATGTACTGGATAAAGAGCTCAGGGAGGGGACCTGAGTAGGACTGGAACAAGGAATGTTCCACATATCCCACAAAAAGGCAGGCATAGTTGGGACCCATACAGGTTCCCATAGTGACACCTTTTATTTGGAGGAAGTGACTGGAATCAAAAGAGAAGTTGTTCAACATAAGAATAAATTCATCCAGGCGGAGGAGGGTGGTGGTGGATGGGGACTGATTGGGCCTCCGTTCAAGGAAGAAGCAGAGGGCCCGCAGGCTATCCTGGTGGGGAAATGGAGGTGTAGAAGGACCGGACGTCCATGGTGAAAAGGAGATGGTTAGAGCCGGGGAACTGGAAACTGTTAAATTGGGGGAGGGCGTCAGAAGAGTCGTGGATGTAGGTTGGAAGAGACTAGACAAGGGGAGAAAAAATATAGTCAAGATAGGAAGAAATAAGTTCGGTGGGGCAAGAACAGGCTGAAACGATGGGCCTCCAAGTGCAGTCCTGTTTGTGAATCTTGGGAAGGAGGTCGAAGCGGGCTGTGTGGGGTTGGTGGACTATGAGGTTGGAGGCCGTGGAGGGAAGATCTCCAGAGGAGATGAGGTCAGTGACAGTCTGGGAAACTATGGCTTGATGTTCGGCGGTGGGGTCGTGGTCCAGGGGTAGGTAGGAGGAGGTGTCGGAGAGTTGGCATTCAGCCTCTGCAAGGTAGAGGTCTGTTCGCCAAACAACAACAGCAACAATTTATATAATATCGTTTTATCATCTTATTAAAATGGTTCGAACTCCTCAGGCTGAAACAAAAAGGGCAGAAAGGTTTTCAAGATAGTTTGTGTGAGCAATGCTTGTTTTTTGCAGAGCTTCATGTTAACTTGGCTTTTTGGGGGAGAAATTCTATTGTGCTATTCTTTCACATGTAGAATATGGCAAACCTCTTGGTTGTTGGCAGACACAGTGGCATAAATCCTGGTGAAATGTATTGTTTCTAGCCCTTCTCCCTTCCTAAGCAAAACTTGTTTCGCTTCTTTTAAGTAAATTAATGTTATATGTTAGCAACATAAATGACTATGGATTGATTGGTGCCTTAAGGGTTAACAGGATATGCTGTCACCCAAAGTCCTTGGAGAAGATGAAATGTTGATTAATAAACTTCAGCTTCTGTGAAGCATTTTCTTTCAGTTGGCAGTTTCTTAGCGCGGGCTCCAGAAAGCACTGGGTGTGTACCTTTCTGCAAATTATCTGAATTAGGAGTATGATATGAATAGACTGAGTCTCTGATTCACATTCTGTATCATGCTGACTTGATGAAATGTTATTTTTAAGTTGAGCTAGGCTTGTTTATTTTGAGCCTGTGCCACATGCCTACTTAGTGAGGCTTTGTCTGAAGTCGGAGGCAGGAAGGAGGGTATGGGCCTTCGTGGTTTTCTCGCATACTATTCCCAGGGGCAGCAGACAGCGAGGAGAAAGGCCCATATAATAAAATGGCCAGCCTCATTGCACAGCAATAAATCTGTACCCTGAGACTTGTTTAGGATGAGAAATTATTCATACGTTATCCTTTCATTAAAACTGTGTGATTTACCTCAGCTCAGGCAGACGTACAGGACACTAAAGTTACCCTTGATGGTCCTAGATTGGAGGTGGGGGTGGGGGAGGAAAGTCCTGCTCATTATACAGCGATCTCTGATGGGCCTGGATGTGTTTGGGCGTGTCTGTGATGCCCACATGGTAGAATAGCCATTGACACTTATTTTTGAGGCTCACACATAAATAATGGCTACTTGGGTAAGTTATTGGCATCAGTGCATTCGTACCTCAACAATGATTCATTGCTTTCAGAAGGTGAAAAATTGAGAGAAAACTATGTGCGTGATGTATAATTGTGGTAAAATAATTTCCATAAGACCCACTAATTTTGTTTGTGCATTCAAACTTTCTACCTTCTACTGTCCTGTATGAGATGTAAAAAGGCCCCATCATTTTAAAATCACTTCCCTTGGGGGATGTCAGGCTAGATGAGTCCCTTGTACAACCTGCTTACAAGGCACAGCTTCCATGACCTACCACAACGTGCTGAAGTGAGTGCTATATCTGTTGCAGCATAACTTTTTTTTTGAAAAGCAAAGGTAATTGTTTTTATTCTGAGTGAAGATAAATATAAAAGCTTTGGAGCGACAGATGCAATTCATGATTTCACAGGTGGAGGATCACACCCCCCTTTGTTTACACAAGTGTCTTGCAAGATACTGTTTGACAGCCAGACATTTAAAGGAACAGGATACATCTGCTACTCACGTCAGTGAACGTGTTCACATTAACCCCTTAACGGTATAGGGATTTTGGAATCGTCTTGAATATACTGGCATTTACAATCTCTGGCACAGATTTTTCCCTCACCTGTTCTCTCGGGTGCAAATCCGGCACAAGATATAAGCCGTCTGTTCCACTTCCTATTTTCCCTTTAATGTAAATACATGTAAGTGAATTGGTGACACAAGTGTAGAAATTTCAGATGGTGAGAACTGGACATGAGGGGACCGGAAAATAGCAAGATTTGCACCAGCACTGCTTGGTAGTAAATGCAGTGCAAATTATGATATTCTGATGGAGCCCTCAAATTCCCTGCTCGTCATAAAGACTGCCTATTTAAAATTGGTGCTAAAGGCCCATGAATTCGTTGCCTCTGGAGAAGGGGGTTAAGGCTTTTCACCTCATTCCGCCCACCCCCTGCTGGCTGATACGTGGGCAGGTCCGCAAACTCCATTATTGAATTCTTACTCAATTCTTTGAAGAATTAACAAAAGGAGTAGACAAGGGCAATGCAGTGGGTGTGGTATACATGGCCATTCAGAAGGACTTTGCTCAGGTGACATGTAAGAGACTTGTGACAAAGGTCAGGGTGAGTGGAATGGATTGAAAGATGTCGACAAAACAGAAAACAAAGGGTAGGAGTTAAGGGAAGTTTCTCTGACTGGCAGAAAATGGGAAGCGGTGTCCTGCAGGGATCCGTGCTGGGACCATTGTCATCATATACAGAAATAATTTAGTCTCAGAAATTGGAGATATGGTTTTGAAATTTGCAGATGATACCAAATTAGGGGTGTAGCTAATAATGTGGAGGACTGCAACAAAATACAGGAAGAAATAAACATGCTTGTTGAGTGGGCGGATAAATGGCAAATGAAATTCAATATAGCAAAAAGAACAGTGGGTCATTTTGGTAGAAGGAATAAGGAGGCCACTTATTCCTTGGAAGGTAAGAAACGAAATTGCAGTAGAGGAGCAGAGATCTGGGAATACAGACACACAAATGACTAAAAGTAGCGACACAAATGCAAGGAAATTCATAGAAATGGGGTTCATTTCTAGAGGGGTTCATTTCTAGACGAATAGAATATAAAAGCAGGGAGGTAATGTTAAATTTATGTAGAACCTTGGTTAGACCACACTGCAGAACTGTGCAGTTCTGGTCTCTGTTATGTGCGAATAGTCACTCATATAGATGGGTATTAACTAGCTGTTTTTATTTCCAGACCCTCGAAACATTACATCAGAGAATAACAAAGGTATTTTGACTTCAATGGAAAACAATATCAGGCTGAGTGTGAAACGGGCGGCCATTTCACAATTGTCTGTTTTGCCCTACTGTCCAAGATGGATTTTATACCCTTTGTGTCAGAGACTCTCCCTGCTCAGCCTCACTTCCTGCAACAGTACTTCTACTGTGTCCTTCTGAAGACTTGCCATATGTGTGCTTTAACGTTTGTTTCAGCAAAAAATAATGATGATGATCCCTGCCCCTTTAAGCTGCTGCAGGTATTAAAACCCTAGAAATGATAGCAGGGTCTGCGGTCATAATGTTGAATGGATGCAAATCGTTCTCCGCCCTACTTCTGGGGCGGATCCAGCTTGTAACTCATAGTCAAACAGAATATTTTAAAGACATGTACACAGCACAAAGAGGCATGATGTTATGCACAAATATGCATCATAGTGTAATTAATGTACCTCACTGCAGCTATATTATGGCAAAGGCCTAAGGGCATTTTTGCAGCCTGCATTCTCAGTATAGGGGAACTCAAGGAGACAGAATAATAATTCATTTAAAAAAAAGTGGAAGGAATATAATTTTAACTAACGTATTTTTTTTCAGATATTAGAGGGCAGACACATGCATATTTTGAAAGTTGCAAATTACACTCTACACCCAAGGTCCAAGGTCCTTGGTGAACTGAATTCCGACTGCCTTCACCTGATTCACAATGAACACAACTACATTTAAAAAAAAATAAAATGCGACAGTAATTTGCACTTCAATGTGTTTTTGCTCCATTTTTTCTCACAATGTAATAATACAAGTCTGAATCCCGTGGGCCTAGTTTTGTACTTCTGTGTTGTTAATGCTTTTGCAGAGCACTTTTGTGCTGGTGCTTTAACATCTCCAGTATATTCCTAGAGGGTTAGGGGGGAACAGAACCTGAATATATAACACACGATAATACTTAAAAGTTGATATTTTGCTACAGTTACTGGGTATTTTCAATTTTGCAAGATGCACAAAAAGAGCCTGCAGTTCATGAGGATGTCTCAATTTGTTTTACTACATGAATGTTATCTTTATGATTTCTGGAAGTTACTCGATCAGCCAGGAAGATACCAATTTATCGACTCCCTGTTACCGTATTAATTGCGTATATACTATTCCGAGATGGCCTTTTCCCATTAATTGTTCTGGGATTCAATTCCCAACTACACAATTCCTCACGTTTGCTGGTCTTTAATGTTATTTATAAAAGTCTACACAACTCAATGTGGCAGCTGAGGTGTCCGAATGCTTGCCTCCAAAGATCCTTAGGATTTTTGGGTAAGGAAGCTTCAAGCTTGTGGCCGACTTTCATATTCATGTATCAAATATTGACTGTAAAAGTCAAAATATTATATGACTACATCCATGTATATAAACAAAAATTTTGTGATTAATCAACGTTTGGTGACAAATTCTACACTGTTGGTTCAGCATTTAGTAATTGTACAACCCATGATGCTTGAAGGTTTTGCCATAGTTTATTTGGATTTGACAGAAGCCTTTCTAAGGATGGGTGTCATTCTGGGGTTATGTACGTTACATGAATGGACCATTATGGCATTAGCTTAGCAACAGAGGGTGTTACGGCATATTCATTTTGGCATTATATGATCCTGTAGGCTCAGGCCGACAGTATCTGGTTGGTTTCCTACAGATTTTTGCTGTATTATCTGGGCAATACGCATACCGTCTGTAAGCTTGTTCCCTAAAGAAAGGCAATACTGAGTCTTCCAGGTTCACCAATAATAATTTGAATTTAAAAACTCCCTACAGAAGAATAGTCAACAGCAAATATACCTTAAAGGGAGATGCCCTATTTAAACCCTTTGTTCCTTCCTTTGATAATGGCAAGCTTCCAATAGAATGGGCCAACGTACAGCTGCCAGCAGGTTGTTGAGGTTACAGAACGATTCACTATTCCAAGGGTTAAGTCCACAGTTTCATATGACACTTCCCTGGGCATTGTTCCCTGTGATTTATATCACAGTGCTTCAAATCATGCACAGAAATCGCTTTCTTACTTCAAAAGCCAGCACCAGGAATCCACCCTTTGTTCGTATAATAGACAAATCTCATTAAAGGAGATTATTGGCATCTAACTCCAGGGAGCTTTAAGAATGGCCATAATACACTCTTAGAAACCTAGAAAGCTCAACAGAAATTATACGTATAATAAATTAAATACTGGAACAACTGCAGAAGCATTTAAGCCTCAATCAAATTCTCAGTTTTTTCATTCCACATCATAGAAAAATGGTGCTTAGAATCAATTGTTCCACATGTTTTACAATCCAAGCAAAAGTTTACACACCAAAATGGCAGTGCAAGTGCCAATGCTTTCAACTTGATGCCGTTTTATGGCGGTTCACAATTCAGTTATTTTTGGGCCATTGCTCTGTTTTCCAGACTGGTATCTCTAATTAGTTATTTCACTCTACACGTCGTTAAATAAAGGGTACACTTCAGATACTGGTGAGCTGCAACTGATCCAACAGTGAACCAGGCTGAGAACACTTAGGCTGCACAGGCACAAGTGGATTGTGACACTGGACCCACCCACTAATATGTCTTGAATGTAATGGGCACCTAACATCAAGGGTAAAAACTCTCAATATTAACCCACATATAAAATAGGATAAAGTTAAGAGAAAAAGGAGTCTGCCACAATTAGACTGCAGTGATATCTAATCCTACAGTTATTGCTCACCTTGCATCGGGGTGATGCAAAAATGTTAGGCCAAACCAAGATATAACTGCCCCATTTTATATTTATCTTTTTTTCTCTTGAACAAATACATTTTCGATAGAGTTGACTGAAAAGTAATAAATATAGATGTCAGGTTAGAGGATATAACATCAATAAAATTCAAAACTGGTATCTCATTGTGGACAAGACTGGCAAATGTATAATTTTTGCTGGGGAATTGTAAATTTTTAGATTTCTGCTCAGTTGTCACTGGCAACTAAAGAGTTCAGATTTTGATAATTAAAACCTTTTTGGCACAGGAAATAAAATAGCAGAGAAAATACCTGGGGACAAAAACCAGCAGAAGTGAGTAAAGTTCAGTAAATGCTCTTGCAGAGAGCTGGCACAGACTCAACGGGCAGAATGGCCTCTTTCCGTGCTGTAATCATTCTATGATTCGAAATCTTATTAAGTTGCAGCCCAATATGTTCCAGATCAGGAAACTTAATAGGCGGAATGTTAATTTTCCACCAACAGCATTGCAGTTAAGAGTAACCATCTTCTTTTCTGGCCGATTCAACTTTTAGAACAACAAGTTACTCTCGTTTTTAACTCATTCAAATTTTGGAGTGAATCTAACATTCACAAGCTTTAAGCCTTCAAAGAGGAATTCATCTCCCAGCTGTGTTCATTGCCATCCTCCTCCCACCTTTGTACATACAATTCCAACCCTTCTTCTAGGCACTGCGATGTCTGGAGTGATGGGCAGGCACATGAATGGAAGAGGCCAGATCACATGGTAGATCTGGAAGATGGATTGTTTAAAAACTGTCACAAATAACTGAGCAAGGAAAGGAGCATTGTACTACAAGTAGAAGCTTCAAAGATGTGCCTTCCTTAACAATAAACCCTGAGCTGCAGTGTTTTCTTTGCATTCCATTAATCTGCTACGGGGCTTCTGGACCAGGCTGTTATAAGGTTTCTTTAACACTTGTGAAACTCTACTCACTCTTGAGAGAAATCTGTTGTTTATGGGAAAGAGAAGTATGGTGTAAAACCAGTTTTCTTTGCTTCTCAGCTATTCATATGGACAGAGGTCACAAGAATCTCTTCCCTGCCAATCCAAATGCTCCAGGTCTTGCATATCTTCACTCCCACTCAGGGTCTGCTTTCTTAGCCAGCAGGGAAAACAGTGAACATTATCTATCTGCTCTGCTGTACCCTTCCCAAGATATCTTGCAGGATTTCTTACTCAGAAATTCTTACTCAGAAATCCTGTGACAATTTAACCACGTACACACACTTTAAAAATAATGAACAAAACGTCCATGGATCATGCACACAATAGTATCTTTTGTCACGCAAAGGATACTTCAGAAGATTGTCACTTACTGGGAACAATGGGACAGACAACCACTTTTAAAGATTTATTGGACCAAGCATTTGTATTAGATTGAACACAAATTTCTACATGAAACCACAAGACCAATTTGAAGATATCAAATGTTGAAAGAATGTTGGTATTTTTTAATGTAAGGAATCTTACACCAGGTTATAGTCCAACAGTTTTATTTGAAAATCACAAGCTTTCGGAGCTTACCTCCTTCGTCAGGTGAGTGAGGGGTT
Organism: Heptranchias perlo; assembly: GCF_035084215.1. Classification (NCBI taxonomy): domain Eukaryota; kingdom Metazoa; phylum Chordata; class Chondrichthyes; order Hexanchiformes; family Hexanchidae; genus Heptranchias; species Heptranchias perlo. The sequence goes on from NC_090350.1 coordinate 25,258,206, forward strand.
CTAAAAACACACAGCATATATTAGGCTGGGAGACGATCACAACAATCAAAGATGTCATTGGTGTTCAGACAGGTTAGCCACGGGAAACATTAAGTCCCAGTATACTGAATACACAATGGGTCAGATTACAAAGACAGAGAGAGAAAGAGACCCGAAAGGCAGAGAGAGAGAGTGTCCAGTTGTATTAATTTTTAATACAAGTTTTTAATACAAGTTGTAATTATTTTTAATACAACTGGACATTCTCTCTCTCTGCCTTTCGGGTCTCTTTCTCTCTCTGTCTTTGTAATCTGACCCATTGTGTATTCAGTATACTGGGATGTAATGTTTCCCTTGGCTAACCTGTCTGAACACCTACGACACCTTTGATTGCTGTGATCGTCTCCTAGCCTAATATATGCTATGCGTTTTTAGAACCCCTCACTCACCTGACGAAGGAGGTAAGCTCCGAAAGCTTGTGATTTTCAAATAAAACTGTTGGACTATAACCTGGTGTTGTAAGATTCCTTACATTTGTCCACCCCAGTCCATCACCGGCATCTCCACATCATGACCGGTATTTTTTAAGTTATATTAAAAAAATGTAGATTTCTTACCACCTCTGCTTGGGTTATGGTTCCAAGGGTACTGGCCACTCTCCAGTCACCCAACTGGCAAGTCTTCATGCGTAACCCTTGGCAGTGAACGCCAGCAGACTGTTGGCTGTCAGGGGCATCAGAGCTGTGTCTGATCCAGTTCTCACCAGACATCGAGACACTTGTAATTCCACCGGGGACCCCTAGAAAGTGATCAAGAGCAGCAATGCTGTCCAGCTTTCCCCTTCGTAACCCAGGCACACTGAGGTCAATTACAGCACTCCTTCCACTGCCCTGGATGAGATCAGATAATTCAGCACATGTCCACGGATCAAACCTGGGTCATTCCTGGTCTGTATGGTTAGGTGTTGATTGTCTGCCACTCAATGATGCCCCCACTATCTGGCCTATCCAGTTATGGCAATAATGTTGTCAGGGCCTTTAATGTTTGGCAACACCTAATGATCTGCACCAATTTGACTGTTCGCATGGTGTAACAACTTTAAATCTTACAATACACTGTTGGGAACATTTATGGTAAGATTTAACAGGAGAGAAATAATAAGGATAGTAAGGAAGGAATAAAATGCCCTTTACTGATTGTACTGGCACATTGCAAGGTCATCAGAAAATAGAGTTGTTCTGTAGCAGTGATGATCACTTTTTTTTGTTTCATTGTCCTGCAGGCTGGGAGTGATGGTGAGAGCATCGGCAACTGCCCCTTCTCTCAGCGACTCTTCATGATCTTGTGGCTGAAGGGCGTGGTCTTCAATGTCACAACAGTTGATCTTAAGAGGTAAGATTATGGGCGAGTGTCCAGAATATTTTTCAATTTTATACCCAAGGTTTTATGGTATACACAGTAACTAATGGTACTAGTGGATTGCTGCCGCTGGATAATCAAACACTCGTCAGTCAAGTGGTTCCAACAAATAAGCAAATGACTCAAATTATGTACAGCTTTTACTGAGAACAAAAACTTCAATCAGTGTCTGAAAAAGACTAAAAGGTAACGCGGAACTAGCCAATCTGTTTTGTCCTCGACTCATTCCTCAGTTTTACATGGGGTGGGATTTTCTTCTGTTGGGTGGGAGTTGATTTCACTGATGACACAGGAAATGTTTTACTTACTCCAAGGGGCACATCATCAGCCAGTTTCCTTGACCACCAGTATATTGTGTTTAAGAAGAAAAAAAATAGTTTCATAGAAACATAGAAAATAGGAGCAGGAATAGGCCATTCGGCCCTTCGAGCCATTCAATATGATCATGGCTGATCCTCTATCTCAATACCATATTCCCGCTCTCTCTCCATACTCGTTGATGCCTTCCGTGTCTAGAAATCTATCTATCTCCTTCTTAAATATATTCAGTGACTTGGCATCCACAGCCTTCTGTGGTAGAGAATTCCACAGGTTCACCACCCTCTGATTGAAGAAATTTCTCCTCATCTCAGTCCTAAATGCCCTACCCCATATCCTGAGACTCTGACCCCTCGTTCTGGACTCCCCAGCCAGGGGAAACATCCTCCCTGCATCCAGTCTGTCTAGCCCTGTCAGACTTTTATACATTTCAATGAGATCCCCTCTCATTCTTCTGAACTCTAGTGAATACAGGCCTTGTCGACCCAATCTCTCCTCATATGACAGTCCTGCCATCCCAGGAATCAGTCTAGTGAACCTTCGCTGCACTCCCTCTATGGCAAGTATATCCTTTCTTAGGTAAGGAGGCCAAAACGGCATACAATACTCCAGGTGTGGTCTCACCAAGGCCCTGCATAACTGCAGTAAGATATCCTAGCTCCTGTACTCAAATCCTCTTGCAATGAAGGCCAACATACCATTTGCCTTCCGAACTGCTTGCTGCACCTGCATGTTTGCTTTCAGTGACTGGTGTACAAGGACACCCAGGTCCCTTTGTACATCAACATTTCCCAATCTATCACCATTTAAATAATACTCTGCCTTTCTATTTTTCCTTCCAAAGTGGATAACTTCACATTTATCCACGTTATACTGCATCTGCCATGTATTTGCCCATTCAATCAACTTGTCTAAATCGCCTTGAAGTCTCTTTGCATCCTCCTCACAATCCCACCTAGTTTTGTGTCATCAGCAAACTTGGAAATATTACATTTGGTTCCCTCATCCAAATCATTGATATATATTGTGAATAGCTGGGGCCCAAGCACTGATCCCTGCAGTACCCCACTAGTCACTGCCTGCCACCCTGAAAAAGACCCATTTATTCCTACTCTCTGTTTCTTGCCTGTTAACCAATTTTCAATCCATGCCAGTATATTACTGCCAATCCCATGTGCTTTAATTTTGCACACTAACCTCTTATGTGGGACTTTATCAAAGGCCTTCTGAAAATCCAAATACACCACATCCACTGGTTCTCTTATTCCTTATCTATGCTACCAGTTACAGCCTCAAAAAACTCCAGTAGGTTTGTCAAACACGATTTCCCTTTCATAAATCCATGTTGACTTGGTCTAATCCCGTTGGTATTTTCTAAGTGTCCTGTTAGATTCCTGCATTACAAACTTCAAAAGTACTTCATCAGTTGTAAAGCATCAAGAGGCCAAAGATGCTATTTCAATGTAAGTCTTTCTTTCTTGTTTGCTCAGTTTGAGTTCAGTCACACTGTGGAAGTGATTGCACTGCATGATTGCGCAGACATCCCCGGAGCTTTTCGCACTATCCTTATCTCCACTGATACCAACCCAAAAAGTGGAAAATCACGTGATAGCTCAAAATGACCCTCCCACAGCTCTGTCCTTTCTTTGACCCTCCCTTTAATCACTACCAAAAAAAATTATTTATAAAGTCTAATTTAAAAAGGAAATTTCTATTCTGTATTCTAACCGGCATTAACTAGCAATGTGACAAAAAACGAATGGCAACTTTCAGTAAGTAGAAAATACTCACCATGAAACTTGCTTCCCATGTAGATGAAATGATTCCAAAATGAATTGGGTGGTAGATTTTCTCAAGAGTGGCGCAGCTCAGTAATGTTAAAGATTGTGGAAGATCTACACACCCAACACTGGGCTAGAAATTCGGCCATGTAGCGCCCGTTGTCTAGGTGCTACGCAGCCTCCTGAAGTTCCAAAATGGCGTCTGGAATGTGCACGCACGCTTCTAGCGTGACGTGCGCCAGATGCCATCTTGGTAAAGGGGTTCGCGCAGGCGCAGATAACGAACGCCGGCTGCATGTAAAGTAAGGAGAATATGCATTAGATCAGTGTGCAACGCTGATTTAAATGGATAGACACCATTTTGGCACTTAATGCTCCACTCAACGCATTGTCTTAACCATGAACACCTAAATATATCCTGGACGGCCTGGAGGACCCCCCCACCAGTGCAATTTGAAGGGACCGTGCAGGATTTACTGGTTAGTTGCTGAACTATTGATTCTGGCTGCTGATGCATTTGTACCTGTTTTTAGAGGTCTCCTTTACTTGAATATTAGGACAAGGGGACATATCCTTACATTTAGAGCCAGGACTTGCAGGAGTGAAGTTAGGAAATGCTTCTACATGCAAAAGGTAGGAGAAGTTGGAACCCTCTTCCGCAAAAGGTAGTTGATGCTAGTTCAATTGTGAATTTTAAATCTGAGGTTGATAGATTTTTGTTAATAAAAGGCATTAAGGGATATGGGGCTAAGGCGGGTATATGGAGTCACAGAAAAACCATGATCTCGTTGAATGGCGGAACAGGCTCGAGGGGCTAAATGCCACTACCGCTTGCGCCACCTTCTCCTGCGAGAAAGCGGGATGTGTGTTGGTGAGTGTCCTGCAGGATGTTTGGATGATCTACCTGTCATGGTTGAATAACTGCCAGTGTGCGTGACCTGTGAGTTGTGGGTGTGCGGCATGAAACAGTGGTAATGTGTGAGGGTGAGAGGACGCATCTGATTGGAAGAGTTCAGTACTGATCGAAAGAATTTGTTGCTAGATGGGTGATGGGGGGTATAGTGTGTGGAAGAGTGGATGTAGCTAGTGGTGCAGTTGGCAGTTGACCTCATTCATCTTGACCACTCGAGTCAAAACATTGAACTTCTTCCTGCACTGCATCCATGTTCATGGTGCTGTGCACCTGGCATTGGCTTCGTCCCCTACTGCATCCCACTGCCTCGGGAGCATATGTCTGGAGGGCCTCTTGCCCCCCCCCCCCCCACCCCCGCAGATTATAGGATGCCCCTCCTTCTGTCCACCTCTTGCATCAGCAGAGAACCTCGGTGCACACTCTCTCGCAGGCCTGGTACAAACTCAGGTCGGCAGGTTGGTGAGGTATGGTGTGCAGATGAGAGGATGTGGGATTTAGTAGTGCGCAACCTTTATTCAATGTTTTAACATAACTCATCAATTTGTAAACATAGGGACGGCACCTGCATTTGTGTTTTACGTGCGCGATGTCTGATCTCCGTTCAGACTCCGTGCGGACCCATATCTTATATTTTGCACTTATATACATGGTGCAGGCTGCCTTTAAGAGGCGCAGGCTGCCTTCAAGAGGTGCAAGCAACTCACGCGAGATTTGGGCCCCCCTGCTGATGAGAAGTGCCGAAGCTGGAGGGAACGTCACAGCTCGGCCTCTAAGCTGCACTACAAAGGTAAATGAGGAGGCAGCATGAATTCAGATTCGGGCCTTATCCAATTTAACCCCACACAGTGCTTTAGCACTGAGCAAAAGCATGATCTCCATGCAAAATCTTTTATATGAAATCATCACATCTGAAATATCTACATTATCACATCAAACTTCTGCCACCATCTTTGAGACTTGAACTGGCCGCTCTGTAATCGTGAATCTCCAACCTGCACAGAAGAGATTCCAGATGGGTTTGAGCTTTAACTGTAAAAGTCAGTTGACAAGTATATTAACTGCATTTGTTAACAAAATCAAATTGGTGTCAGGATGTTGGCAGTAAACGGGTAAAGCTGATAAATGCCTAATTTTATTCTAGAAACTGGGCATACTGTTTGAAAGCTGGAATTTACAGTGATCAAATAGTTGAAATATGTCCCTTTAAGAGTTACATCCTTTCATCTTTTCATATTTTCAAACAAGGAATGCAGGCCTGTTTTCACAATATCCTGAAGCAGATTAACCTGGCAGAACATCTGATATTTTATGTCAGCATTAGCATGGCCTTGAATGCTAAATAAATCTGCTGATGGCAGAAGGAAAGCTCTACAGGTGGGGAGGGTATAATGCAAAGGAAATAACAAATGGACTTTAATAACACAATGCTACTCCATGATATAATCGCACTTCCGTCACTTCAGAGTTAGTTATAGTTAACACCGTCTAAAAGTAGCAATCTGGTCACAACTAATCCCTGAAATTACTACAAATGAGCATTCCATGCATTCATATGACATTTGTCTGTCTGCTATTTTAACTGAGGTGTTAACTCAGTTAAAATAAACAGGTTACCATCTGCATTAAAACAATAGACAAAAGAATATCTGCCAATATCCTCGGCAGTAATGTTTAGCCTCTGGTAGTGTGACTCGAGTAAGTTTTTTGTCTCAGTGTTAGCTGTCATATTTATGGTGTAAATTGAGCAGGTTTTATACCCATCTTAATAGTGGAAGCAATAGTTCAGAGAAGGACGAGTTTTGTTGGTGATGGAGCATCCATTTGTCTAGCGTATGGGGTAGGTACAATCACCGTATACATCTCCTGTGGAAATGGTGTGCAATTCCAATGTGATGTTACTCGATTTTAATCGATACTACCATGGTCAGTGATGCTCTCAACTTTTCTCTCTTGTTGCTTCTAAGCTGCAAGTATGAGGTCCCACACACTTTTCCTCCTCCCTGCATCATCACTGTGTAGAAGTCAAGGTTCATTGCACAACTGCCTATTCTAACTCATTTTTTTCCCAGGACCTCAAAACTGTAGAATACTTTACCTGACAGTCATTCCCCCCCCCCCCAACTAAAACCTTCAGGCTTTCAAAACCTAAGCTTCTGTCCCCTAATTATTACTTTTTGATTTATGTCATCTCCTGTACACTTTTCAACCTTGGTGCTATCCTGTACAATTGGGCATTCACTTTGCATGCTGAATTTAAAAAATACATTAGAGTAAAAGGAAACTTAAAGATGGAAAGGCCATTCAGCCTACTGAAGCTCATCCCTCCAGTATCCTAACTCTGCCAGTCTAACATCTAACTGGACATTCAACACCCCTGCCATCCAGCATTGTTAAGAATGTAAGCGAGGGGGATACATGGTTTGATGTATTTATGGCAGTTACATTTGATTGTAACAGGTAGGATTATTATAAGCCCAATCCTGAAAATGCCAGGATTTCCAATCGGGGTGAAAAGGGAAAAAATCCTGCCGGATCTGGGTTCCATCCCAAATTCTGACCTCTCCCACTGCATTGTGCTGCTAAACCACCCTTCCCAGCCCTCACAGTTTTGGGAGCTGCATCTCTCCCACCCTAGCAGATTATTCCAGGTATTTATTACCATTTGCATCAAGAGGTTCCTTCTTAAATTTATTTTCACTAGTTTATCATTATGGCCTCTGGTCTTATTATGCTGCCTTATTTTCAATGTATATACAGGATATATGTGTACCAGCATAAGCTTTTAAGCACGGTGAATCATGCCTTTATGTGACAAGAAAGAGCAGATCTGTGGAAAGTACAGTGTAAGAGTTACAATAGCTTTAACAGTGTTAGATTTGGTTTTTAAAAAGCCACAAAAGGCTACAGTAACAACATTAGAGTACTTCTAAGGATTAAATCCCACTCTGATACTTTAATGTGCAATGGATGAGGCAAATTCCTGTCTTGATTTTAAATATCACCCTTTGGTGAACTATGACTTTGTTAACCAGCAGTGGAAATCATACGGGATGCAGTAGGCATAAAAGTAGATTACAGATTCCGCTTTTTGGTTTCTGCACAGGCAAAACAGAGACCCCATTCATCACAGTCTCGCAGCTCCGTAGTGTAGTGCTTTGTGTGAGCACCGTGTCCATCTGTTGCCTCAAATTCTTTCATATGATAAACACATCATATTTTCCCCAAACGGCAATTGCCTGTTTAGTGAAAGTTGGGACAAATCTTCAAATTCTCACTTTCCACTGAGAGTGGGTAATCTTCCGTTATGATATAGATTGTAGAATTTCCGAAACAATACATAAAGCTTTTGATTTTTTTCCCCCTCAAAACCATCTATTTTTCTATTAAGAAAGAAGTTGGGTCTAGTGGACAGATTCTTACTTGAGAGACATAGCTCTTCAAAACAAAAAATTACGTAAACTAAATAAAATGTTGCCCACTCCCCCAGGTAGGCTGTTCAATGTGTTTTATTTCCCCAATCTGTTCAATTTTCTCCTGTTATCTTCTGAATTGCTGACTAATGTTGGGGTACAGTTTCACGAGCACCACCTCATCCAGTATCTCACCTAAGTTGCTATTCTTCATGTGTGAGCCTGGGCAGTGAGTGCTGGCAGGCGATTTCATCCTGGGGGTATTAGAGCTGGTCTAACTCTGTCCTCGCGCGACTACGGTTGCCAACTCTGGTTGGACGTATAGCTGGAGGTTTCATCACATGACCTCCTTGCTCCAATTGCCCTGCCCAGGCAAACAGCCTTTTTTTCCCATCTCCAACATTTGTTATAACTAATAAATGGAAGCGTTCAAAGGAAATGATTAAAACACACAAATTTTTAAAATTCCCCTATGATTTTTCTCCTGGGTTACTTGCAGCAGTGTCTGGGAGATTAAACTTTAATTCCTGGAGACTCCAGGACAATCCTGGAGGGTTGGCATCCCTACGCATGACGTCTGCCCACAGCAGTTGTAACGGGACAATGGTCAAACAGAGACTCTCAACCTTTGTGCATTGCTTGGCTAATTTGTACTTTAGTGATCCTACTGTAGGCTGGATACTAAGATAGAGACATACACAAATGGTGTGATGGAGCAATGTCATGATGTACACCGCTATATCTCAGGAAAAACAAGGGCAGGCAAGGGTAAAATCGGGGCTTGTATGTTTAGCCAATCCAATGGCAGATTACAAAATGTACAAAAATGGGTGTCCAGGATTCTGTTGAAATTCGAAAGGTTGGCTATTTACATTTGCAAGTTGTACTGGTGGCAGGAGACGCAGGTGTCTGCTGCCAGTGGCATGCCTTGAGGTAAACATACTTTTCAAGGAGTGTTATCACCTCTTCGGTTCCTGTAGCAGCTGAGAACAGCCCACTCCAAAAGTTCTCTTGCTGTTATATCACTTTGTTGGCCACAGCAAATTTGCAATGGAGTAGTCATCACTAGAACTTGCAATCAGCGCAGTTCATGTGCAAGCACTCACACTACATTCCTGTGGTTTGCACTTTTTATGCATGTGTTAACTCATTCATTTTAAATAGGTTAAAGCCTATGGAAAAATAGTGCATATACAAAAGTAGTACAAGTGCTCATACATGAACGGATTAGAAAAAAGAAAGACTTGCGCTTTTCACAACCTCATTTTTGAAGTGTAGACACTGTTGTAATGTGGGAAACAGGGCACCCAATTTGCGCACAGCAAGGTTCCTCGAACATTAGTATGATAATGACTGATTTTTAGTTATGTTGGTTGAAGGATAAATATTGGCCAGGGCACCAGGCAAATGCACCTGCTCTTCTTTGAATCATTTATGCCAGATAGGGCCTTAGATTAACATCCAAAAGACAGCTCCTCCAACAGTGTAGCTCTCCCTCAGTACTGCATTGGAGTGTCAGCATAGATTGTGTGCTTAAGACTCTGGAGTGGGATTTGAACCCACACCCTCTTAAGTCAGAGACAAGAGTGCTACCAACTGCGCCACATCATCCAATCGATCTTCAGCAGCATGAAACCTCTCAGTGTTTTGCATTAATTGTATCATCCTGCAGCTCCTTGTTATTACAAAGACTTATGACACTCTTTATCTTCATGCGCTGGCCCCATTAAATATGTTCGCATCCATGCCTTTCATACTGGCGGATTTTGGAGCTAAATAGCATTCAGCTACTTCAGATTCTGTCTGCATGCCTTCCCTGCCCTGCGAACAGTGCTAGTTTTCTTTTGCCAAGACCCACATTAAGACAATTAAGTTTCCATCACACAAACTTAAAAATTACATTCATTGGTGATATTACCCATTGCTAAGTACATTTGAAAAATTCACTAGCGACTGTAAGATTATTAGAAATACATGAATTTCACACCAATTATCCAAAAAAATACAATAACTGTGCAACACTCACTGGTAACAGTGGCAATTAGTTACCTTGGTGGATTAAAATGCTTTCCATAATAGAAGGTTCTAAGGCAGACAGAGAATCAGTGACCTGCTGGGAATTTGTAACTTTCACTGCTAAAAGATACAGGATAGTTAAAGGCAGCAATACATTTTGTGGGTTATCCCATCATAATTGTTTTTTGTAGGGAACATTTTATTTTGGATTTGGTGGTATAATAACAGGGTGGAGCTGGCACAACTGTAACAAGAAGAGATGTTCCATGAAGTCAACCCAGGTGTTGCTGGGGAACCGAGAAATGTGAAGAAATTTTTACTGGGTATAAAGGGCAACTCACAGATTTCCCACAGGCTAAAATGTGATTCAGCAATCACGATTCAACAAGGCTGACTAACTCATGCCTTCATAGCTCTCCTGATGATTGGGATACGAGAAGCTATGATCATTTTTTTGATGGAGCCTGGCAGGAAAAAGTTTGAAAACTGTTGTTGTAGAGGACTAACAGCCCTGTTGTATCTTTCCGGTGCTGTAGGAGGTAGATGCTGGCATCTGGTCCCTTTGGTCTTGCACGACATTGAGTCTATGATTAAAGGATGGGTTTCCCAAAGAGGCCTACAGTATTCTATCAATGTACAAGCGCAGGCTTTGTTTCTCCCCTAATATCCTGTCCTCTCATGTATCCCCCTCTCCCTTTGCCCCATCATTGGCAGCCGTGCCTTCAGCTGCTTAGACCCCGTGCTCTGGAATTCCCTCCCTAAATCTCTCCACCACCTTCTCCTCTTTTAAAACCCTGCTTAAAACCAAATTCTTTTGACTAAGCTTTTGGTCACCCCTTGTTATGTCTTGTTCTTTGGCTCGGTATTCATCTTTTGATTATACCTCTGGAGAAACTTCTTTACCCAAAGAGTGGTAAGAATGTGGAAATCGCCACCACAAGGAGTAGTTGAGGCGACTAGCAAAGATGCATTTAAGGAGTAGCTAGATAAGCACATGAGGGAGAAAGGAATAGAAGGATATGCTGATAGGGTTAAATGAAGTGGGGTGGGAGGAGGCTCGTGTGGAGCATAAACACCGACATAGACAAAGTTGGGTCGAATGGCCTGTTTCTGTGCTGTAAATTCTATGTAATTCTTTGTGAAGTGCTTTGGCACGATTTTCTACATTAAAGGCGCTACACAAATCCAAGTTTTTGAAGTAACAGTAACCCATTGGGTTAAACATTCTTGAGAAGTTTTGATGTTAACAGTAAATAGTAGTAAGAATTTTCAGTTGCATATTTCTTTCTGTTTTTAATTCCGGTGGAAGATTGCCTGAAATACGAAGGCCTGTTACACCATTGCCTTTGCGCCAATGCTCATTAGAGGAAAAATGACAGTGTTATTCAGGAGACAGGTCAGAGTTTTAAATATTAGTAGAGAACCTATATTCTCACCAGCTCTCTCCTTACATTAAAATGTAACTAGTTGGTAAGGCAAGACAAGACTCTGTCATCAGGGCTGTCACCTAAATAACATGCTCCACAGGAAGCAGTTTGAGACTAAAGTATAATGGCAACTTTATACTGTTATTACCGTTTCAAAGATATATTTTTTGGCAATCTTTTGTGCTTATCATGTGAATGTGTCATTGCTCTGGAATGGAAATGTTTCCATTTTTGACACACAGTACCAGCATTGAGTAATCCCAAGTCTCCTCCAGTAGGAAAAAGCACAGCAAAACTACCTGTACGTTGTCTCCAAAATGTAGTTTGATTCCGATCTCTCTAAATGAGATTACCATTGTGCCAAATTGTGGTCAGTTTTGTGCCTGGAGTCCAATGACAAGGGGGATGAGACTGACCAAATTCATTTTACAGCTGGCAGAGGGATTATATTTAACTGGTTTTAATGATGTAGGTTATTGGGATTATGGTGTGAAATCTGTGATAAAATATGAAATCTGGACAAAAAGCAGGAGTGAACAAAAGGGGCACAGTTGCAAAAATATTTGAGATTTTCAACATAATTATTTACTTATCACATTTTTTTTAATGCGGAGTCGACTGTCTACCTTATAACTACTCTTCACTTATCTAGTGTTACATTTCAGGACATAGCACATGAGCAAGTTTAAGATTAGAATTTCAACACCTTTTCAGTGATGGATTTTGATGTTAAGAAGTAGCAACACAAATACTTAATCTGTCAAAAACATGGAGTGTGCCAATCATCTCAGAAAGCATTTTTGTGCAGTACATGATTTTAGTATTTGTTTTGGTATTTGAGATGAGGGCAGTTGGAGTCAGTTGCAGTACTAGAATTAGAGACATAAATTGGATGCAAGAGAATATGTTAGAAAATGCCATAAGCTGCTTTTTTTTGCTTCTGCGTATAATATTTGAAAGTCTGAGATTTGGTTGAAGGAGATAACTTTGTTTGTCTCTCCTCTTGTCATGTGGCCATGTCCCGTTACAAATGCTTATGCTACAGTTGGTGAGGCAGCTGCACAAGATCTAAACCCAAATGGTAAAGCAGCACAGCAGCAGGAGATAGAAGATTACATATACATTTATAACAGCTGCCATGGGTAGAGTGATATGAGGCTGAAATCACAATGAGAGTCCCAGCAATCTTATAAATTGCTCTTGGGGTTTACATGACCTTGGACATAGCCTGTAGCATACTGTATGGCAGCTACATGTATTGTATTTTAATAATACGTAAAGAATACAATAATGGGACTCCCTTTATTTTTTTCCTTTTAATGCGATAAACTAACAATTGTGAGGTCAAAATACCTTTAACGAGGAGGAACAAAAGAAAGGCTTTTATATATACAAACAAGGGCAAATTCTCAGACAAATTCCTGTACTGTTGAGCTTTTGCAGTGAAAGCTGTGTGGCCCAGGGGAGCTGCAGGCTGGCCAAGAATTTAAATTCTTTCTGGACCATGGACTGGGCAATGATATTATCTGGCCAATTCATTATTCTGGATTGCTGACATTCCAATTTTTTTAATGCTGTCTATATTTGTCCATAATCCTCAGCAGAGGTGAAACCTCTGCTCTTCTGTTCATCTTGTGTTTAGAGTTTCTAATAGTTGAGCGTTAAATGATAAAGAAATAACCGTTAGATTTATTCAAGTTTAAAACAACTTTAGATTCAGCAACTCACTGCTAGCTTGCAAAGTCCATCTTGCAGACTAACCTATTTGTCCAATCTGGATCTAACTAATTGCTTAATTGCAGCATTGATACTTGGTGATGGAAATGGTCTTAAATCCCCTTCTCTATTGGTCACTGATCTGTCACATGATAAAGCTAATACAGTTGGGAGAGTGTATCTGACTGTTGCATCCCCAATAGGTGATTTAGGAGTGTGTTCCTCATTGGCTTCTCTGATGTCCTGAACATAATATCTAAGATAAGCAACTGTCCTGTTTGTACCAATTACAAATCTTGGATGTTCTTCCTCCTTGATGGTGTCTTTCTGTGTCCTTTGTTTATTTATTTGTGGTGTAATTTTAAGCTATTCCCAGGTTTCAGTGCTGGTAGACTTTGTGTTCTCTTATTAAAATAAAACTTTTCTCTGTGGTTATTTTGTTCTTTACTACATCTTAGCTTCTCTAAAATACTGGTTCGGTAAATCTTGATAGTAGATTGGCTCTTATTTACCTTCTTATAAACAGCTTCACTGATGATAGCCTGCTCTAAAAGGCTACTGGGGTAATATGGTAAGCTAACAGACTCTTACACAAATTGTTCCCCTTATCCCATAGATTCCTCAAAGATTCTTCACAATCCACAGTAACTTCTCCACAAGTCCATTTGACTGTGGTAAATTCAAACTTGAAGTTCTGTGAATGAGATCCCATTCTTTGGCAAACTGTCTGAAGCTGCAAACTGTGGCCGATTGTCACTAAAGACAGGAATAAGTAGCTTTCATATAATTTATCATTGCTTTGCTTGTTGTGTTATGTATCATGTATACCCCTGGGTAAGTTGCGTTGTACTCGATAACTATCAGTAACTGTCCTTCCACGTGAACAAATTGCGACTAACTTTCAGGTACTGGCTGAGATTTCAGTGGTTCTGCTTGTCAGTTTAATTTTAAACAGGGTAAGCAATTAGCTACTGCATGATTTATTATAGGCTAATAATAACATCCCATGCCTGTTCGCTTTATCTAAACACCCCTCATGAATCGTTTGGATTTTTTTTACATGTAAGTTTTTTGCCATTACAATCTTATCCCTTTTGTATGCTATTCCATTTATTACTGTAAACTCCTTATTACAGTTCAAGTACTCTTGAATTTCTGGAGAACAATCTTATTTTATTTTGTGCCCTCCCTCCATTATTGTTTGTTTGAGGATTCCTATGGTTGATTCCTGTGGCTTTTGCGTCCTGGTCCCAGCTCTTGTGCATCAGTGGTGTACATAAATTTGCCAGATGCACTGCATATCTGCTCCTGGATATCCACTCACTTTTATTTTAGCCTCCTGCAATTTAGATTAATGCTGCAGTCTCATGTAATCTTCATCAGATAGGAAATTCATTGGTGCTCCTGTATCAAATTTAAATCAGATGATGGTTTAATTCACTACCAATGGTAGTTACCAATCTGTTTCATTTATTTGACTTGTAGTTATTATATCCAGATAAAATTCCCCAAGTTATTTTTTTATTTCCCAAGTATGCACTTAATTATTCCTACTCTGTCATCTGCAACATCTTGCATTGTGATTATTTTTGCCAGAATTTATGAATGTTTTTTATGCAAGATGTCGACCGTGGTTCAGTGGTAGCACTCTCGCCTCTGAGTCAGAAGATTGTGGGCTCAAGCCCCACTCCAGAGACTTGAGCACCGAATCTAGGCTGACACTTCAGTGCAGTGCTGAGGGAGCGCTACACCGTCAGAGGTTCCATCTTTCAGATGAGACGTTAAACCGAGGCCCCTTCTGCCCTCTCAAGTGGACGTAAAAGATCTCATGGCACTATTCGAAAAAGGGCAGGGGAGTTCTCCCCGGAGACTTCGCTAATAATTATCCCTCAACCAACGTTACTAAAACAGTTTAATTGGTCATTTATCTCATTGCTGTTTGTGGGACCTTATAATATCAAACACCATACCACATTTTTATATATATATATATATATATGTATAGATATATCTCCTGAGACTGATCCCTGGCATCAGAAGATTGAGGTATGAGGAAATTGTGGAGATTGTTGAGCTTTCTTGCCTTGAAAGCAGGAAATTATTTTTATAGAGTATATAAGATAGTAAATATTGTAGAAAAGGCAGATTTTGAAAAACTACATCAATCTACACCATGACAATAGAAAAAAGACAAATTTAGACATGATGTGAAGAAGATCTTCACACAGACTGATCAACACAGAGACTGAACTACTGGGTAGTGTAATCAAGGTGATAATCCTAAAAATGTTTAAGATTCAGTTGGATACAATTATGGGAGAGAGAACGAGGGCGCTAAATTGGGCCGTGTAGCGCCCGTTGTTGCGGCACTACGCGGACTCCCAAAGTGCCAAGATGGCGTCTTGGCTGCGCACGCACGTTTCCAGCGTGATGTGCGCCGGACGCCATCTTGGTATTGGAGTTAGCGCAGGTGCACGTAACGAATGCTGGAAGCATGTAAAGTAAAGGGAAAATGGATACAATCAGTGTGCAACGCTGATTTATAGTGATAGACACCATTTTGGGACTTAACGCTCAAGTCAACGCACAGTCTTAACCCCGACCATCTGAACATGTGTTAGAGTGCCTGGAGGACACCCCCACCAGTGCTATTTAAAGGGACCATGTAGGATTTACAGGTTAGTGGCTGGATTATTGCTTCTGGCTGCTGAGACATTTGTAACTGTTTTTGGAGGTCTCCTATACTTGAATACTAGGACTAGGGGACATAGCCTAACATTTAGAACCAGGACGTGCAGGAACGAAGTTAGGAAACGCTTCTATACGCAAAGCATGGGAGAAGTTTGGAACGCTCTTCTGCAAACGGCAGTTGATACTAGCTCAATTGTGAATTCTAAATCTGAGATTGATAGATTTCTGTGAACCAAGGGTATTAAGGGATAAGGCAGGGATATGGAGTTAGGTCACAGATCAACCATGATCTCATTGAATGACAGAACAGGCTCGAGGGGCTAAATGCCACTGCCACTTGCTGCCTCCTGATATGCGCCACCTTTTCCTGCAAGTGTGTCTGGGCGATGTGCCTGTCATGGTTGACTTGCTGCCAATGTGTGTGGCCTGTGAGTTGTGGGTGACCGGCTTGCAACAGTGTTGTTGTGTAAGGGTGAGAGGAAGTATCTGATTGGAAGAGTTGAGTACTGATGGAAAGAGTTTTTTGGTATGTAGGTGATGGGAGGCGTGATGCTTGGAGCACTGGGATGCGGCTAGTGATGTAGATGGAAGGAGATGCCACTTGACAGTTGACCTCACTCACCTTGACCACTCGTCAAAGCATTGAACTTCTTCCTGCAATGCATCCATGTTTGTGGTGCTATGCGTCTGGCATTGACTTTGTCTCCCACTGCCTTTTGGGTATATGTTTGGAGGGCCGCTTGCACCCCCCCTCCCCCCTACCTGCAGATATGGGATGTCCCTCCTTCTGTCCACCTCTTGCACAAGGCCTTTAGTGCATCAGCAGAGAACCTTGGTGCACGCACTCTCGCAGGCCTGGTACAAACTCAGATCAGCAGATTGGTGAGGTCTGGCATGCAGATTGGAGGATGTGGGATTTAGTAGTGCGCAACCTTTATTCAATTAACATAACTCATCAATTTTTAAACATAGGGGGTACCTGCATCTGTGTTTTACGCATGCAATGTCTGATCTCTGTTCAGACTCCGTGCAGACAGCAAACTGTTATTTTCAGCAAATAACAGGTACCAGCTAGCTTTAAGAGATTTTTAAGAGACAGCATGCCTTTAAGAGATTGGCGCACCCCTGCTGGTGGAAAGTGTGAATTGCATGGAATCCTCGTTCAACACCGATTTCCAATGCAGATTGCAGGTAAATCCTCAGGCCTGATGAAAGTCTTGTCCTGCCTGTGCAGGGGCCATTGGGCGTAGGGTAATAGCGGATCGTGCTATCCCTGCCCAGGAACAGGCCCCTATCCAATGTTTCCCACAGAGTTTTTCTGGGTTGGTGAGTTACAATGAGCGAATGGCCCTCCTCATTTTGTGATCAAAAAAAATGTAGGAGAATGGATGCTTTCGTCCTCTCTTTTATTGGCTGCATTAGCCGCTAAATACATTTATAGCTGCTGATTAAACCTTTGCTAATTATCTGCAAGATTTCCAGTCACCTAAAGATTAGGTCCCAATTATCCATTGTAAAATCGATTTTCTTTTGAGAAATTACTTACTGTGATTATTTACTTTAACTTTTCCCTTTTTTTTCAAGGAGCATTTCCAACATCACTGTTTTTAGGGTTTTTATTAATCCAACATTTAATAATAAAACAATAACAACCAGATTTATTATAATTGAAAACAACTTTACAGTAAGACCCAACTGTTTCGTTAATTGTAACAGTGGTATAGCATTTACTGATAAGATTTCAAAATTCACTTAATTGGACTGATATATCATTGCCGCTTTTTCAAAACAAATGAACATTTTCACTATCTTTTATGAAATAGCCACCTTTTTGTTTCATTTCAAAGAGACACTTTACGTATATTAAAAAGGATTTTTGAATTTGGTGGGTTGTAAGTCAATTATAGTAACATTCACATTGCTTTCACTAGTACTCCAGATCTGGCTGTATGATGTAGAGACTTGGTATTGTTTGAACTTAGTGTCCTTTTCTGTTAAAAAGCAGATTGCTGAGTGTTTGTGTTTTGCTCATTTCCTCTGTGAGTGCATTTCCTTCTGATGAAGTTTACAGTAAATTGCATGTCCTGAGCTTCTGCAGAAAATACAAAACTCTTCTATTAGATACAGGGGGCTTTCTGGGCAGTTTGCTATTAGCTTGGTCAAAGGTCATGGAAAAGTGCCAAGACACTAAATAATTTCCTGTAATTGTTTGGAAAGTTGAATATCTCTCTCTCCTGAAGGATGACCATATGTGATAGGGTGATACAACAGCTGAGGGAGAATATTTACCAGCTGTGTGAAAAACATAATGAAGGATTTCCTCAGGCACCTTGATTAGATAGCTCTAAGAGTCGTATGACCTAGGTTGACACTCATAAATCTCCACATAGTGGGTTTGCAATTTTAGCCTAAGTCACCCATTAGATGCAGGTATCACCAAATAGTGGAAAGACACAATTCCAATTGTTAAAGACAAATGAAGAATATCAGCTATTAGAGTAATGTGATAACGTAACACACGCTCTGCCCATTGGCACCTTGAAAAAGCATTGGGGTCCTATTGATAGCATAGGACCCTGATTTGAATGGACTAATGAGGCTTCCACTTGTTTCTGGTGGGTGCCTGGACCTCCCATTTCAAGGGCTCCACCAGAATGGCGGAGATTCATGTGACGGCAGGAATGGGGAAATGTGCTGCACTGCTATTATCATTGTCCTATTCCCCCTAAGTGATTACCTAAGTGAAACAAGGAGCTTCCTTACAAAGAAAGACATTTCAGAGGATGAATCAAATTGGCATCCAGTGAGAGAGCAGCTTTGCTAAAGGCCGCATCTCCTTGGTCAGAGATTGGTGTTGGGGAGGGGAGGAGAATGGTCATCTATATTAAGCTGCTTATTGTTTTCAGGACCAATAGATTTGTAATTCTGAATGTACACCTCCTCCATTTGGATTAAGCATTCAGCCATATGCTGATAAATGTGGAGCCAATGTAATAGGAATGTATTGGTGCTGATAATATCAGAGTCAATGTTATGGCAACGTGTTGGTAATACAACCAACTGGAGTTTCAACCAGAATTTACAAGCCACTGGTAAAGACTGAGGACTGTTCAACCAAAGCATTGTGGTTGAATTTTTTTGCAGTGTTTCAAATTGAATCTGGTATCCTGTAGAAATAAGCATCAGGGATTTCTGAATTGATGCACAATGATTACATATGGATTTATTGAGGCTTTTTGCCCAGTTCAGTCTTTAGAAAGCACCTCTATTTCTGTGCAGGTAAGTACACTGTCAGCTCTATGACAAATCATACCTGGATTCAGAACTTGAATTTTGCTTCTGGAGTTTAGATACGCAATCCCTGATGCGCTGAAGCCTCGCAGCCGCTCCCCTTAAGCGGCCAGCGTCTCTCACTCCCTAACAGTATTGCTGTATACTAAAAACTGAAGTGAGGAGTGAAGATGTTCTTTCAATGGGCTCAAGTTTTTCTAATTTGTTTCCATACAGTAGCTTTCTGACATGAGATGGACAGATTTCTGTGCAATTATACTGTCAAAAATGTTGCAGTAAGTGCAGAAAGTGATGAGTCGTTGAATATGAACGCATAACCATCAGGTTAGGACGCTGATGTTCTCCTGGACCAAGATAGTTATCCGTTGTCCTAAATTAAGGGAGCAATCAGTGAATTGTTTTGTTCAATGATAAATTTGTGAAAAAACAACTTAAAGTAATTGGGTAAAGGGAATAAACATGATGGATATAAATAGACTGGAAGAAGTAATGCTGAACTGGACCAAGAGTGTGATTAAAAATATGCCCCCTGCCAGTATAGAAATGATGCAGATATCCATGTGAGATAATTTCCAATTTACTCCTGGGAAGTATAAGCAGACATTGTTCTGGCAGTTGTACAGACTTGATTCAGGATATGGCAAGTAAGATCAGAGTGAGTGAAGGAAAGAAATTAATAGCTGAGATGTCAATTTTCCAAGTTTAATGTGGAGACTCTGAGTTGTTAAGTGAACTCTGTCAGTTTAAAATTCCATGCAAATGTGGAAGGAGATTTTAAACAGGCCCGACTCCTGGCCCATGGTTAAAGTCAATGAGATGAAGCGAGCATGGCCAGGACTCGGGAGTCTACTGCAGAGAGAATCTCGTTGTTCCAATTAATGAATTGCCTCAACAAACCCGCGACCTCTACCACCTAGAAGGACAAGAGCAGCAGGCACATGGGAACAACACCACCTGCACGTTCCCCTCCAAGTCACACACCATCCCGATTTGGAAATATATCGCCGTTCCTTCATCGTCGCTGGGTCAAAATCCTGGAACTCCCTTCCTAACAGCACTGTGGGAGAACCTTCACCACATGGACTGCAGCGGTTCAAGAAGGCGGCTCACCACCACCTTCTCAAGGGCAATTAGGGATGGGCAATAAAAGCCAGCCTCGCCAGCGACGCCCACATTCCATGAACGAATAAAAAAAATGCACCAAGTCAGCTGGCTGAAAAGCTCAACAGGGGGAAAAGAGGAAACCGTAACTCCAGCAGAATTTAAACCAAGATACCGGGAATCCTTAAAAGTCACAAGAAAAGATGCTGAGAAAAGATTGAGAAACTGATGTATAAATGCTCCCAGAGCTAACATTTGTGCAGATCTAAAGATTGCATGCGTAGGGTTCAAAAACTGAAAGCTAAAAGAAACAAATGTTAAAAGTAAACTGGAGGAAGGACTGCATGAGGAACAGGTAATACTTGCAGCATAAAAACTAAAAAATGAAGCATTCCTGAATGAATGTGTTTCAGAAGTAAAGTTTTCCTTCATCACGAAAAAGTGCTCTGAGATGTTGCTCTGTGTATGAGGAGAACTACAGAAATGTAAGTTGTTGAATGGGACTTGCTCTCTTAATAGTCCAGGAAACATTATTAATCTTTTATATTTAACGTAAAAAGGCCATTTTAGTTTGCTGTTAAGTCGTCCTCTGTACTGACTTGTCTTACTGTGTGAACAGCACTAAGCTAAGCCAATAGTTTATCAGAGTAAGAAATGTATGGCTGGAAATTATGGTCTGACACTGTTTTCATTTGAACATACTTGTACCAAATTCCACAGAGGTGTTAATGTCTCCAATAAAATAGTGCAGAGAAGGATTTGGTACTGGCACGTTAGTATTTATATGAGAACAGCACTAACCATAACTTCCACCCTATAGTGAGTATTCCCTTTATTTTTCCTTCAGAGACTGCAAAGAACTTGCTGCTGTGTTTATGTGATTCTTCGTTAATTTTTATTCATTTTAAATAAATGTTAGAACTTAACTTTCAATTGACCGTGATGCCACTTGTTCCCTTGTTTTTGCTTAATCTTTGGTCTGCATGCTGTTTCTCTGATTTCCCTAGCCTTTTCATCTGTGATCCTTTGTGATCTCTTTTGCTGCTCTTGAATTATTTTTGCTGATTTTAAAGTAGGACTTTTTGCTATTTTGATATTAAACCAAATGAGGTCTGATTGTTAATAAAGATTTTTTTTAAAATGTGATCATTTGGTGATTTGCATGTCAGAAATTCTAGGACGCTAAGTACCTTTTAAAAACTCACTTGGAACAGAGTAGGGGGTTTCTTAATTAATGCCTTCAAGGATTAACTACTAAAGGACATTGCAGTGCATATGTCACATACTGTTAACATTCATTTCTTATACAGAGTTAACAACAAATCTTTGGTCATTAAAGCACCACTATCTGAGCCTGGTACTAAACAACAAAAGATTCATTGTCAGATTTTAAATTCACATGCACATATAAAATACTAATTTTCAAATTCCATGCAGACATGTCAATTTAGATTTGGAGAACTGGAAGCAGGATACTGATTAAAATCTTTAATTTGTCAGAGTTCCAA
Source organism: Heptranchias perlo (assembly GCF_035084215.1). Taxonomy (NCBI): domain Eukaryota; kingdom Metazoa; phylum Chordata; class Chondrichthyes; order Hexanchiformes; family Hexanchidae; genus Heptranchias; species Heptranchias perlo. The sequence goes on from NC_090350.1 coordinate 25,279,776, forward strand.
ATGAATGCATTTCATTTTCACTTTCAATTGCATATTAGGACTGAGCCCTTAGTTTGCTTAATTGCCTGCTCCTTCTGATAAGCTATTGTTTGTTTAAGTATACATTTGTTCACGAACACCCATCTTTCTAGTAATTCCTTCCCTTGCCTGTCCTGAAGGTATTGACTCTTGCTGGTGTCCACTTACATGGACACCATCAGGGCTCAAGTGGAAGCCTAGCCAGTGAATGCTGACAGGCTATTGACCCATGGAGGGCATCACAGTTGAGGCCAGTCCTGTGCTTACCTGATGTCCATGCGCAAGCACTTTCTGGCAGGGTCGTTGGATTGATCAGAAGTGGTGACTTTGCTGATTTCTCCTTCTTAGTCCTGAGCATTGAAATTAGTACTACATCTTTATAGCTGGCACTTCTACTCATTAAGCTATTGGGAGATCAGAAGAGAATGGGGCACATATTCCTCTTCGTCATGCCTGGGGAATGTTCAGTTCCTAGGCACAGAGACAAGGAAACGAGGGTGGTTGCATCAGGTGTCGGCCCTCACAACACTGTGCTGAGATTTCGGGATACGTTCCAAGTCCGTGTAAGTATTCTAATAGGGCAAGAGGGGCAGTCCTATGGTGCGCCCAAATAGAGGAGCACTCCAAAAAAGCTGGTGGTGCGGCTTGAGCCAGAAACTTCCATTGATTTCTGGGTCTGCGGGAGCACCCCACTGTTTTATGGAAGCCTCAGGCAATTTAGATATGCTTGTTAGTAGTAGTCAGAAGGTCCCAATGCCGGCATCCGGGGGAGAGCCTGCAGCTGCATTCCTGTTCCTACCCCCTGATCACAGCTTCGGTGGGGGTGGGTCTGGGCTGAGATGGTGCCCGGGCCTGGAAAAATTGGTGACTCATCCGCTCACAGGAGCAGTTTATCCCCACAATGCATTCTGTGTGCCCAGCAGTGCCGTAGAAAGGAAAATTGGTGCTACTCTGTGTTACCAAAATTCTGATTTGACTTCCTCTCATCAAACACTGGGTTCTTTTAAACGGCCATGGTAGGACCATCCATAGGTTCTGTTTATGTGCCTGTAAGTCCAGATTGGTGACTTCAAGCTAACTATTATAATACTTTCCTTTTTAAAAAAATGAATTACTTCCTCATTTGAAAAGTGGGGTGTCTCAATGCCTTTCACCATATGTAGTCTGTATTTAATTTAGTTGTAATATCCTAGGACAGAGGTGAACCCACTTAACAATGAAAAATTAACATGAAAAAGCAGTAACAATTCATCCAACAGGAACATTATTGCAATTTCTATCCTTAAAAGTAATTAATACCTCAATAGTTCTTCTGTAATGTGAAATCTGTAAAATTTGTTAATTATAGTTATACAGTTGATTTTTCTTTAATGAGTTCATTTTATCAGCTCGTTGCTGTAAACATATTCTTTTAAACAATTGCCCTGCTTCAGTTTCTGTGTAAATATTCTGACAGCACTGATAACTCGTGCTCCCAAATTACAAGTTCCTACATTTTCATTTTTGCAATATGAACAGTGCTAAAATATTGCTCCACAATGTATAGGATGTGCACAATCCTCTTTAATACCCCTTTTACTTTGCGTAAAATAGTCCTGAGGAAACAACCTCATTGTGGCTCTCTTTGTTATTTATCTTTCTTCCTGCTTTGCTCCTATCCAAACCCAGAGATCTGTGATTCTTGTGGCTAAAAGGGAAACAATCTGATTTTGTACTTTTGGTTTTAACTGGAGAACCAATGACAACTTGCGAGAACTATAAGAGTGTGAGTCTCCAATTCAATTTGGTCTCAGGAGGTTGGATAATTTATGAGAGCGAAGTTGCAACTGCAGGCAACAGTACTCCATTAATGTAATACCAGGTTCAAAATTCTCTTGCTCTACACGGATAATATACTATGACAGGGCTGTCACTGTAGATTGATTGTGCTGCTGAGCTTTTTTGTTCGTTCATGGGATGTGGGCGTCGCTGGCAAGACCAGCATTTATTGCCCGTCCCTAATTGCCCTTGAGAAGGTGGTGGTGAGCCGCCTTCTTGAACTGCTGCAATCCGTGAAGGTTCTCCCACAGTGCTGTTAGGAAGGGAGTTCCAGGATTTTGGCCCAGCGACGATGAAGGAACGGAGATATATTTCCAAGTCGGGATGGTGTGTGATTTGGAGGGGAATGTGCAGGCGGTGTTGTTCCCATGTGCCTGCTGCCTTTGTCCTTCGAAGTAGTAGAGGTCGCCAGTTCAGGAGGTGCTTCGAAGAAGCCTTGGCGAGTTGCTGCAGTGCATTCTGCTCTCAAAGATTCTCAGTGTTAACATTCTGTGCCCTCTCTATGAATCCCATGCTGTATTGTGGATGCCCAATTATTTTGCTGATGATAACTGATGACACATTCATTCTCTTACTTTCTAAATCAATAGGAAACCAGCTGACCTGCAAAATCTGGCTCCAGGAACGCACCCGCCATTCATAACCTTCAACGGAGAAGTGAAAACTGATGTCAATAAGATTGAAGAATTCCTTGAGGATATCCTGGCTCCACCCAGGTAAGTGCCTCAGTGTAGGAACGCAAGATGCTGTTTCCCAGATATGCATAGGACAAGTACAGCATCAAACTAGATGAATGAACAGCACAGAATTGTGGCTGAAAATTTAAAGTGGTCTTCTGGCTGTAACCAAATAAAAATTACCACCAATTCCATACAAGCAATAAAAAAAGCATTGAAATGTGTTTAAAACTTCCTTAATTCAAGCAAATCATTTTGTAAATACCAAAGGTACAGGCTTTCAACAAAATTGGCCTGGATCTGTAACAGGTATGTTAATATTGATTGAATAAAGGAAAAAAATTGGAATGCTGATCTGCTACTTGCTAGATGCAGCTGCAAGATTCAAGCCCCACTCCAGCACTTGAATATAATAATAATCCAGGCTGACATTCCAGTACATGACTGAGTTGGTACTGCGCTGACAAAGATGCCATCCTTCAGATGAGATGGTAAGCAGTCTGTTCTGTTAGTTCAGGTGGACGTTAAAGATCCCATGGCACTAGTTGAAGTAGAGCAGGGAGGTGTCCTGGAGTTTTGCTTGATATCTGTCCCTCAGACAACACCACCACAACAAATTAAACGTGGGTCCCTTAGAGACAGGAGACATTATAATGGGGAATAAGGAAATGGCAGAGACGTTAAACAAATATTTTGTATCTGTCTTCACAGTAGAAGACACTAAAAACATACCAGAAATAGTGGGGAACCAAGGGTCGAATGAGAGCGAGGAACTTAAAGTAATTAAGATTAGTAAGGAAAAACTACTGGAAAAATTAATGGGATTAAAAGCCGACAAATCCCCTGGAACTGATGGCATACATCCAAGGGTTTTAAAAGAGGTGGCTGCAGGGATAGTGGATGCATTGGTTTTGATCTTCCAGAATTCCCTAGATTCTAGAATGGATTAGAAGGTAGCAAATAGCCTGCTATTCAAGAAAGGAGGGAGAGAGAAAACAGGGAGCTATTGGCCAGTTAGCCTGACGTCAGTAGTAGGGAAAATGCTACAATCTATGATTAAGGACGTAATAACAGGACACTAAGAAAATCATAATATGGTTAGGCAGAGTCAACATGGTTTTATGAAGGGGAAACTATGTTTGACAAATCTATTAGAGTTTTTTGAGGGTGTAACCAGTGGATGTAGTATACTTGGATTTTCAAAAGGCATTCGATAGGGTGCCACAAAGAGGTTGTTACATAAGATTAGGGCTCATGGGATTGGAGGTAATATATTAGCACGGCTGAGGATTGGTTAACGGACAGAAAACAGAGAGTTGGAATAAACAGATCTTTTTGGGTTGACAGGTTGTAACTAGTGGGGTGCCGCAAGGATCAGTGCTTGGGCCTCAGCTGTTTACAATCTATATCAGTGACTTAGATGAGAGGTCTGAGTATGATGTATCTAAGTTTGCTAACGATACAAAGCTAGGTTGGAAAGTAAGCTGTGGGGAGGACCAAAAAGGGTGCAAGGGGATATAGACAGGCTAAGTGAATGGACGAGAAGGTGGCAGATGGAGTATAATGTGGGGAAATGTGAAATTATCCACTTTGATAGGAAGAATAGAAAGGCAGAATTTTTTTTAAAAGGTGAGAAACTAAGAAATGTTGGTAGTCAGAGGGATTTGGGTGTCCTTGTACACGAATCACAGAAAGTTAACATGCAGGTACAGCAAGCAATTAGGAAGGCAAATGGTATGTTAGCCTTTATTGCATGGGGGTTGGAGTATAAGAGTAAGGAGGTCTTGCTGCAATTATATAGGGCTCTGGTGAGACCACACCTGGAGTACTGTACAGTTTTGGTCTCCTTACCGAAGGAAGGATATACTTGCCTTAGAGGGGGTGCAACAAAGGTTCACTGGATTGATTCCTGGGATGAGAGGGTTGTCCTATGAGGGGAGATTGAGTAGAATGGGCCAATGTTCTCTGGCGTTTAGAAGCATCAGAGGTGATCTCATTGAAACGTATAAAATTCTTAGAGGGCTTGACAGGGTAGATGCTGAGAGGCTGTTTCGCCTGGCTGAAGAACTAGGGATCATAGTCTCAAGATAAGGGGTCGGCTATTTTGGACCGAGATGAGGAAAAATTTCCTCACTCAGAGGGTTGTGAATCTTTGGAATTCTCTACCCTAGAGGACAGTGAATGCTCAGTCATTGCGTATATTGAAGACTGAGATCGATGGATTTTTGGACACTAAGGTGAATCAAGGGATATGGGGATAGGGCAGGAAAGTGGAGTTGAGGTCGAAGATCAGCCATGATCTGATTGAATGGCGGAGCAGGCGCGAGGGGCTGTATGGCCTAATCCTGCTCCTATTTCTTATGTTCTTATGTTCTAACTGGCCTTTTATAACATTGCAGTCTGTGGGATCTTGCTACAAGCAAAATGACTGTTATATTTGCCTGCTTGACAACAGCCACTGTACTTCAAAGTAATTCATTGGATGTGAAATGCTTTGAGATGTTTCTGAGAGATGCAATTTAAATGCAAGTCTTTATTTTCTTTTAAATATTTTTAAATGAAAACTTATATTAAAAAAATTGTCAGAAATTTCTCCCCCCTTCTAATGCCTCCAATGAATTCTCCTTCTCTGCCTGCACAACCTCCTCTGTTGTGCCCGAGGGATCCATCCCTGGTCCCCTGCTATTCATCGTCTACATGCTGCCCCTGGCCTTGACTGCATCAGCCTTCTCATCTGCCACCTCATGTTGAGTCAGGAGATGTGGAACCTTGGCATACTGCTGAACCCCAAGCTCAGCTTCCTCCTGTCCATCTGCTCTGTTGATAAGACTGCTTTTTTTTTAAAGCTCTGTAGCATTGCTTACCTCTGGACTTATCCGTCCTCCTCCATCACCAAAACTCTGGTCTGTGCTTTCATCATCTCAAGAGTTGACTTCTCCAGTGCTTTCCTAGCCAATCTCCTTACTTCAATTCTTCACACGCTTCCTCACCCAGTTAAAGTTCCATACTTCTATTACCACTGTCATCTCTAAGCTCCAGTGGCTTCCCATACTTTAGCAAGTTGGCTTCAACATTCTCGTCCTCAATTTCAAAGCCAGCCATAGCCTCATACCATCCTATCTTAATGATACCTTTCTGCCTAACATCACTGTGCGCATCCTCCACTCCTCCAGTAGTCCTTGTCCCCTGCTTTCCCTACTCCAGCATTAGTGGCTGCTTGTTCAGCCACAAAGCTCATGCCCTCTGGATCCCCCTGCCCAGTTCCCTGGTCCTTGTCACCTTCCTGCCTCAAAAATCTCCTGAACGTCTTTCTGACCATGTCTTTGGTCCTAACCCCTAATCCTCTCCATTTCCCCCCTTTCCCCCTCTCCTTTTCCCTCCTGTTTCATGTTCACTCTTTTTTTCCTCTTTAATCTAAAGTATTTTGTCACACATAAGGAGCAAGTTGTGGTTCTATTGCTACTTCACTTATATAATCATTTAATAAGTGCTGGTTGGCTAGTCAGCTATAAGGGACATCAAAGCTAACCTTGATGTTGTGCTCGCTGGCATCCACGCATCTTTTCAATGAGGAGTTTTTGGATAGCAATCAGGATTAAAAGCCCTGACTCAGGGGCTCTTTGCCAGTTGTAGCAAAATTTACCACTGCTCCAGCATGGACCCAAGATTGAACGTGAGCCCTTTTACAGGCTCTATGGTCTAGTTTCACACAAAGCTGTGGCCTTACCAACGAAGGCAGTGGGTTAGCACAAATGAAAAATATTTCACAAAAAGTCCACTGTATTTTTTTGGACCGGGAGAAAGAACCTGCATGGCTGGAGCTCTATTATTGGATTGATAATGTGCTATGGTTAAGAACATAAGAACATAAGAAATAGGAGCAGGAGTAGGCCAATCGGCCCTTCGAGCCTGCTCCGCCATTTAATAAGATCATGGCTGATCTGATCCTAACCTCAAATCTAAATTCATGTCCAATTTCCTGCCCACTCCCCGTAACCCCTAATTTCCTTAAGTGTGCCATCCAATGCTAATTTTATATCTGATGTCGTGGAGCTGATTGACAAGGTGCATATTATATCTGCTTTATGACGATCATGTGATACCAGTACTTGTTGTGACTGGTTGACAATTCTCTTGATTTTGCCCTAATTTAGAGATTCCGATAGTTCCTCAACCCTTGACAACACATTAAGAAAGTGCATCAAGTTCTGACAATTCCGGGAAGCACGAGCTCAGCTTGATAAATACTTCTGTTTTCACCAGCTGGGAACACAGAGAGGTCATAAGTGATAATGATGATGGGAGAAATTCCTCAGAAGGGAGTCATATCTCCCAGTATTCCTCCATCTGAGCTTTCAGTAACATTATGCCACAGGGATCAGGAGTTTCTCTGGCTATTTCAGACCCTGAAGAATATTTACAGCTACAGGTGATGCAGAAGTGATCAGATCGAGGTCAACAGATGTGTTACAAGCACCATTTCCCCCCCCCCTCCCCCTTCATTCTTCGAATGGTGTTAAATTCCAGTCCTTACAGTTACAAAGATATTTGCTCCAGCTGCAGAGATTAAATGCAGCATTTATACTTATCAATTTGCATCAATGGAAAGTAAATGCTAGGGGCAGACTAATTATCACCTTCCAACTGTTCCTAAAGCCGATCAGATTGTTGAACACATAAAAGCATCCTCACCCAATTTTCTACCATCATCTCCCGAAGGCGTTACCCCTTATAGGATACGATTTAACAAGTGCCAACAGCCCTCCAGTACTTGACTCATGTGTGGGCCTGGATAATAAGTGTTTGTAGGCTATTCAGCAATGGATGACACCACAGTCAGACCTGATCATGTTCACTCCTGGACTTTCTTTATTGGTAATGGTGTGCCATGAGAAGCAAGGACTCTGGTTTTTCCTTAGCTTATGAAGACTGAGGTTATTTGTAGCATCACAACTGCTGCTCTGATGCTGAGAGTGGAGTCAGCACAGACCAGGAATCAAACCTGGGATCTTCTTGTTTTAGTGATACACCAGGCAGTGTCTTTACTCACTAAGCCATTGGTGGAGCTTATGATACTTTGGGGGAAAAATTCATCAAGGGTCGTTTTTGGGCGGAGGTAGCATGATGCGCTAGTACCCTGCGCCCGATGGACCCCACGCAGGCAGCACGTGAATTCTGTGCTTCGTGCTACCCGTGCTGCTGATAGGCTGCATGGAGAATGAGGAGGTTGGAAATGGGGCGTGAGTTGGGGGATGTAGTTCAAATTATTGATAGCGGGCACAGATCAGGCGAACACGCAGAGCCCTTGCAGACAAAGCGTGTGGTTCCTATTGCACCCTAGCGTCTTCCTCCACTTCCTCTTCCGGCTCCACCCCCTCCTCCTCCTCCTCAGCTTCTTCCTCATCCTCCTGCTCAGCCTCTTCCACCTCTGGCTCAGGATCTTCTCCAATCATTGGTGGCAAAGGCTGGTCCCTCAAGATGGCGAGGTTGTGCAGAACGCAGCATACCATCACAAATCTGCCCACCTGCTCAGGGGAGTACTGCAGGGTTCCTCCAGACTGATCCAGGCAGCGGAAACGTTGTTTGAGGAGGCCTATCATAGAATCATAGAATCATAGAAGTTACAACATGGAAACAGGCCCTTCGGCCCAACATGTCCATGTCGCCCAGTTTATACCACTAAGCTAGTCCCAATTGCCTGCACTTGGCCCATATCCCTCTATACCCATCTTACCCATGTAACTGTCCAAATGCTTTTTAAAAGACAAAATTGTACCCGCCTCTACTACTGCCTCTGGCAGCTCGTTCCAGACACTCACCACCCTTTGAGTGAAAAAATTGCCCCTCTGGACCCTTTTGTATCTCTCCCCTCTCACCTTAAATCTATGCCCCCTCGTTATAGACTCCCCTACCTTTGGGAAAAGATTTTGACTATCGACCTTATCTATGCCCCTCATTATTTTATAGACTTCTATAAGATCACCCCTTAACCTCCTACTCTCCAGGGAAAAAAGTCCCAGTCTGTCTAACCTCTCCCTGTAAGTCAAACCATCAAGTCCCGGTAGCATCCTAGTAAATCTTTTCTGCACTCTTTCTAGTTTAATAATATCCTTTCTATAATAGGGTGACCAGAACTGTACACAGTACTCCAAGTGTGGCCTCACCAATGCCCTGTACAACTTCAACAAGACATCCCAACTCCTGCATTCAATGTTCTGACCAATGAAACCAAGCATGCCGAATGCCTTCTTCACCACCCTATCCACCTGTGACTCCACTTTCAAGGAGCTATGAATCTGTACTCCTAGATCTCTTTGTTCTATAACTCTCCCCAACGCCCTACCATTAACGGAGTAGGTCCTGGCCCGATTCGATCTACCAAAATGCATCACCTCACATTTATCTAAATTAAACTCCATCTGCCATTCATCGGCCCAGTGGCCCAATTGATCAAGATCCCGTTGCAATCCCAGATAACCTTCTTCACTGTCCACAATGCCACCAATCTTGGTGTCATCTGCAAACTTACTAACCATGCCTCCTAAATTATCATCCAAATCATTAATATAAATAACAAATAACAGCGGACCCAGCACCGATCCCTGAGGCACACCGCTGGACATAGGCATCCAGTTTGAAAAACAACCCTCTACAACCACCCTCTGTCTTCTGTCGTCAAGCCAATTTTGTATCCAATTGGCTACCTCACCTTGGATCCCATGAGATTTAACCTTATGTAACAACCTACCATGCGGTACCTTGTCAAATGCTTTGCTGAAGTCCATGTAGACCACGTCTACTGCACAGCCCTCATCTATCTTCTTGGTTACCCCTTCAAAAAACTCAATCAAATTCGTGAGACATGATTTTCCTCTCACAAAACCATGCTGACTGTTCCTAATTCGTCCCTGCCTCTCCAAATGCCTGTAGATCCTATCCCTCAGAATACCCTCTAACAACTTACCCACTACAGATGTCAGGCTCACTGGTCTGTAGTTCCCAGGCTTTTCCCTGCCGCCCTTCTTAAACAAAGGCACAACATTTGCTACCCTCCAATCTTCAGGCACCTCACCTGTAGCGTTGGATGATTCAAATATCTCTGCTAGGGGACCCGCAATTTCCTCCCTAACCTCCCATAACGTCCTGTGATACATTTCATCAGGTCCCGGAGATTTATCTACCTTGATGCGCGTTAAGACTTCCAGCACCTACCTCTCTGTAATATGTACACTCCTCAAGACATCACTATTTATTTCCCCAAGTTCCCTAACATCCATGCCTTTCTCAACCGTAAATACCGATGTGAAATATTCATTCAGGATCTCACCCATTTCTTGTGGTTCCGCACATAGATGACCTTGTTGATCCTTAAGAGGCCCTACTCTCTCCCTAGTTACCCTTTTGCCCTTTATGTATTTGTAGAAGCTCTTTGGATTCACCTTTGCCTGTTGCGTGTGGCAGCATGACTCTCATTATAGGCCTGCTGTGCACGTGTGCGTGGATTCCTGACTGGTGTCATGAGCCGCGGCGTGAGGGGATAGCCCTTGTCGCCCAGTAGCCAGCCTTTGACTTGCCGAGTCGGGTGAAAGATAGCTGGCACGTTGGACTGCCGCATGACGAAGGCGTCGTGACTGCTCCCAGGGTAGCGGGCATCGACCTCCATGATTCGATGCGTGTGGTCGCACACCAGCTGCGCATTGAGGGAGTGGAAGCCCTTTCGGTTGACAAAGACGGCTGAGTTGATGTGCGGGGCACACAGGGCAATATGTGCGCAGCCAATGGCACCCTGCACCATGGGGAAGCCAGCAATGTGAGCGAACCCCCGTGCTTGCTTGCTCTGCTTGTCGCTGTGGAGAGGGAAGGTGATGAACCTGTTCCTCATTTGGTATATTGCGTCTGTGACCTCCCTCATGCAGCAGTGCACTGCATACTGCGAGATGTTGCACATGTCACCAGCAGAGGCCTGAACCATAGAAATTTGGCGCCACGGTGACCGTCACAGCCACAGGCAATGTTGTCCTTGCCCTGCTCTGACGCTGCAGTTGTGGCCGCACCAGTTGACAGATCTCGATCACGGCTTCCTTGGTGAACCTCAGGCATTCGATGCAATCCTCCTCGGTCATGTTGAGGTGAGAAGATTGGTCCCGGAAGGCCCTCATTGGGTGGGGCCTCCTGCTCAGTGCCCTGTGCCTGCTCATCCTCCATCTCCTCGCAGCTTGACCTGCTATCCATGGCCCCTCTGCATGCTCCCAGTCGTGCTCAATGCCCAGCGGGAGCCCTAGCAGACCGCCCATGGTTTGCAGGAATGTTGTTCAACCACGGTTGTAACTTTCCGATCCGTAAGGCAGTACCTGCCAAAACGCACTCAAATGTAGTCCAGGAATTCTCAGTAAGAATAGGGAGCTTCAAAAAACATTTCCTACTCCTCCAGCAGCCAGAAACAGTAATCCAGCAACTAACCTGCAACACCTGCATGGCTCCTTTAAATAGCGCTGGTGGGGTGGGGGTCCTTCAGGCACTATAAGACACGTTCAGATGGTCAGAGTTAAGACTGTGCGTTGAGTTGAGCATTAAGGTCGAAAATGGTGTCTATCACTTTAAATCACCGTTGCACACTGATTGCACGCATTTTCTCCCTGCTTCACACGCTTCCAGCATTCTGTATTTGCGCAAGGGCTAACTCCTATACCAAGATGGCGTCTGGCGCACATCGTGCTGGAAACATGCGTGCGCATCCAAGATGCCATCTCTCTGAAACAACGGGCGCTACACGGCCCAATTTAGTGCCCTTTAATACCAATTCTGCACGATGCAAGATATGGAGGTGAAACAGGGAGCCCACTGATGATTGTTGTTGTGATTGCTGGTGGAATGTGAGTGTGTGTGGATGCTGGGTGAGGACAGGGCTGTGATTGCCCCATGAAAAAAACAGTCTGCTGACACTCACTGTCGAGATTCAAACCAGATGCATGGAAACTTGGATGAAGTACCAGAATGCCACTGGCTCATTGGAACAGCGTCCCAGCATGTCGCCAGCATGTATTCAAGAAAGGAGAGAAGGGGGATAAAATCTGAAAAATGTAATAAAAAATGACAAGTCACATTACAGCAGCATGACAGACTGCCTAGCCTGACACGCTTATTTTTATCTGATTTCATCTAAATCATAACCCCTGATGGCTCGGACAATCCGACCTTCCAACTGAAAGAGAACCTCCTGCAAGGAGAGAGAAAATATTCCTCCTTAATGGATCAATTGCTTTGAATTGAGCTTTGGTTTTAAAAACACAAGGGTGTTTTAACATAAACAGAGTAATACTATTGATTTGGTTTCTTGACTGGATTACTTACTACAGTAGTGTTTCAGTCTCACTAAAGTATATGTGATTAGTCTTGTTTACTGGGCAGTCCTGGCTAACAGTAGACGTGAGCTGATTTTCATATTGGAAGCTTGTCACTATTTTTTCACCATCAGTGATGGCATAGACTGGTTTTTATATTTTCAGTATAATACAAAAATCAGAGAAGTCAGGCTTATTTTGAGTATTTGGTTTAGGTCCTGCCCGTAGCCTTAATGGCGTAAACACACACTTCCATCGGGCAGACATGTTTGAAGGGAGCAGGCCAGAGATAGGGCTACAAAATGACAGTGCTGACTCTCACTCGCACTCTCTCTGAACACAATTTCCCACTAGAGGTTTAGGTTTGGTGAACTTACCATTATATGTTTTTGCACAGCTTTTAAAATAACACTTTAAGCTCTATAGAAATAATTTTCTGTGCAGGTTTTAGTTTAAAGCAAAATTAGTTCTATATGTGGAACTATTGCACATTCTTATTCAATAGTGCACAATTCCCACTACACCATGTAAAATCAATTTTTAGTCCTGTGACATTAAGAACCTCAAGATTAGTGTCCACAGGCATATTGAAATTAAAATCCTGCTCTTTGTCATTTTTGTAATTTAAAATGAGCTCTATATCACTGGTTGTGAAAAGATGCTTCAGAATAATTGTTCATCCGCAGAATACTGCTTATAATATAGGGACCCCTCCTATTTTAATAGTTGTTTGGAGACTTGCAAGGCATGTGGGTAAACATTCTTAAAAATGAGCAGCAATGTCACCCAGATCATACAACCGAAACAATATGGCTGATTTGAACGTGCACCATTCTTACATTGTCTTTGTTGGTGGTTTAATGTGTGGTGATTTTATAGTCTGTATTCCTCCTTTGTTGCAGCAATTCCCAAATTCCCAATCAGATGCAAGTGCTCCCTCTGATTGATCAGTGTAATTAACATCTGCACACAATTGCAGGAACAGTTACTGCACAAAGCAGCCTATTTTTTTCCCAGTCATTTTACTGCACAGCAATTCATCTTCAGAATGTCTCTCTGACAGCTACATCGTGCTGGAGGGAAACGGCAACTCTGTCCCTTTTTGTGTCTGGCGGTGAAACACTCCACTGTGTAGTTACTGCAGCTGATTTTCTATGGTTTCAAATGATTTCAGGATGAATTTTGTGCTCCTTGAGGTAAAAGAAGATTATATTAGAAAATTGAACATTCTTCCACGTAAAAAGCAGTCACAGTATCAAGCATGGGTTAAATGCAGTTCAGAACTGTTCTCACGATTAGCCTGGACTCCAACTCCCCCTTACTGCACCAGGACGAGATTTCTGAATGCTATGACACAAATCCTGTGAGTGAGACTGCACAGTTAGTGCTGATTAGTGTTTGATTACGGGCCATTTTATATTGTGTGTCAACTGGATGGCGGCTGCATAGGCTCATTTCATTTCTCACCCTTAACAACTCAGGAAACTGTAACCTCATTTGTCTGGGTTGGATTTGAACCCAGGTTCTGGGGGGGCGAAAGGGCACAATTGAACAGATTGTATCACCAACTGTGCCATATTTCAATTATTATGTCGTCTGTAGTGTTTATGACGTAATTATGTTTTTGACCTGCTAGATCGTATTTTGAAAATGGACAGTCAATAGTATGATTTTAAATGAATCCAAAAATGTTAATACTTGAATATCTCCCAAATTAATTGCAACATTATACCAGGGGTGTTGAGGGCCTCTTGGCCTTGCAATCTAACTGTTGCTGTTTGTAAATGTGCTGTTTGTGTTAATCACTTGGGTGAAAGATTCAGCCATGGTGATTCCAGCATCTAGCACGATACAGTCTGTTCCTTAGAATGGATCGGGACGTCTTTGCCAGACAACCTCTGTTCTAGGTTGTTCTAGGATTTGATGCCAGACATCAAACTCCACTCAAACAATAGTCCCTCTCGCGCCTGAGAAACACTGATCAAAAATCAGCTAGAACACTGAAGCCTGGATTTTCCAATTGCCGTTATTTAACTCCCGCTGTATCCCATTTATTTTCAGTGGTGCCAATCAGAAGATCAGGGTTTGGGATTTGTAGTGGTAAATGACGGTTGCATTTATAAAGCCCCCTATCACATTAAACATCTCAAAGCAAATTACATAACAACTCACTTTTTGAAGTGCAGTGTTAAGAACTTTAGAAATAGGAGCAGGAGTAGTCCATATGGCCCTTCGAGCCTGCTCCGCCATGCAATCAGATCATGGCTGATCTTCAACCTCAACTCCACTTTCCTGCCCGATCCCCATAGCCCTTGATTTCCCTTGATTGCTATTACGTAGGAGATATTACTAAAGCAGGCAATAATATTATTATTATTTTGAAGGGAAATAAATGAATTCAAAGCAGTTACATGGGGTGGGATTATCAATTTTGATCACACGTAAAACACACCAGTCATTGAGTTCATTTAAGGTATAAAAATGATTGGAGTGGGAAATAATTTACAAGGTAATGTAACAGAGCATTTAAATATCCTTGCATTTACTGTAGCCTAGATTAAATACTAACTAAAAATAAAAAAAGCAATGTACTTATTTTCACTAAATTTAATTTATACTCGGCTTCTAGTAGAATTAGCATGTTTAGCAGTAAGTCAGACAAGGAATTCTCATTAGGAGAAGGGTCTATAAAACTCCCTGAACTTGTATCACTCATGACTTATTTGGTCAAGTCGGGGATATATTCATATTCAGTGCCTTTATTATAAAGCATCTGTTTGACATTAAACAATCTTACACTGAATGGAAGATTTGTGGCCATTGTTCTTGGTTATACAAAAAATTACCTTAAATACCTGGATCGATTTCTTGAATGCTCCCTTTCTCCAGTCTTCTGTTGGTGCTCAGTATGTAAATCTCATCATAATATAGTTTCCATATATGGTAGGGTAATTTTGCACTACAGGATGTTTTCGGGGCCCAGCTTCTATTTTTAGCTGTTTACATTTCGGTCATAAGTTACTCTGAAAGTCTCATTTGAATTCTAATCAGTGCCTCTGAGGAGCAAGTAGCACTTTTGCACAGATTAATTACGATTGACTGATTGTTTAAATCAGATTTTTAAAGGGACAGATGGGTTAAATCTCTGGTTTGGCTCTCCTTGTGGCTCACGGAGTAAATGCCCACTGTGGAACCGAGTCAGACAGACCAGGAAGACCCCAGGTTCAATCCCTAGTCTGGGCTGAGTTAGCTGATCCCAGCTGGGGCAGCAGTAGAAAGTGCTACAAGTGACAAGAGAGCTCGGGGCAGGGAAAGGGAGTAAAAGTCAACTCGGGTTTCCACTCCGAGTAACCATCCAGTAACCCCTGCTGGAAAGTGTACATGTCAGTGTGGATGTCAGGCGAGGAATGATAAGGCTTGGTTGTGGTGACCCTATGATTAAATAGGCTGTTGACACTCACTGTCCAGCTTGACTTCTGAAGAATGGCCACTTGGACAAGTCAAGGAAGGCAGCCAATGTCAATAAAACCATTGCCCAGCATGAGTGAGGAGAGAAGCAAATGTTGGAGGAGGGGAAAAAAACCCAAGTGGCTAGAAATGGGCTACAATCTGATTTTTCTGACAAGTCAAACCTAGTTCCGATTCAGATTTGGAATGTGTGTCAGCTCCAATCCCTCGCTGAAAGTCTGACTGGGTTCAGTTCTTTGCTGTGAATATTTATGGTAAATGAATATCTTTAGTCAGTTTATCCTCATTTTCTTTTAAAGAAACCTGTTCTAATTGTTAATACAAGAGTGACAACCAAAGGTAAATGCCCTGAATTCATCACCTTACTTTTTTTCTGAGGCCAGTAATTAAATTTCAGTTCAGACTGAGCTGATGTCAATTATCTGTGTTTGGGTGGTTGCACCATCTTGGATTGTTTTCTGTAAATCTGAATTTTCAAATGTGCTCCCCTGCTATGCAGTTTACACTAATTTGTTGTGGTGATCCATTTATTAACAATCCCACATAATTTATGAAAGGCACTTGAAATGAACAAGTATATGATTGAGAAAAAGAACACAGAGAGCTTTACCAAGAATCGACATCATGGGATAAGTATGCAGTGATGTGTCTAGTAAAGAAAGAAAGACTTTCACGACCTCAGGATGTCCCAAAGCGCTTTACAGCTAATGAAATCCTTTTTTGAAGTGTAGTCACTGTTTAATGTAGGCAACGCAGCAGCCAATTTCTGCACAGCGAGATCCCACAAACAGCAATGAGATAAATGACCAGATAATCTGTTTTTGGGTGTTGGTTGAGGGATAAATACTGGCTAGGACACCGGGGAGAACTCCCCTACTCTTCTTCGAAAAAGTGCCGTGGGATCATTTACATCCACCTGAGAGGGCAGACGGGGCCTCAGTTTAACGTCTCATCTGAAAGACGGCACCTCTGACAGTGCAGCACTCCCTCAGTACCGCATTCTGGTGTCAGCCTAGGTTTTGCGCTCCAGTCTCTGGAGTGGGACTTGAACTCACTAACCTTCTGACTCAGAGGCGAGAGTGTTACCAACTGAGCCTAATCAACTACGTAGCCAATTGTACTGAAATATCACATAATCCTCAATTTTATAGAAACAGAAGCCTAAATCCTTCTCTGTGTAACTGTTCTGTGCTTTAAAACTGCTGTTTAGAAGCAGTGTGGAGGCAGATGTTTTTTGTACTGTCTCCACCATGTAACTAAACGAGGGAAGATTTTCTCTGTTATGTACTTCTAATGAAATTGTACACATGAGTATAAACAACATGTTTACTTTTTGCTACAAACTGTGAGTTAAGGAAATATTCTCCTGGATGAGTTTTGCTCCACAGATATGGATTGCTCTACATAACTCACCCGCTTTTCCGTGTCATTGGAGTGAAACCTTTGTATAAAATATAGAATCACAAGAATTTACACCACAGAACGAGGCCATGTGACCCACTGCACCTGTGCTGGGCCTCTGAAGAGCTGTCCACTTCATTCCGCTGCCCTTTCCCCATACTCTTTCAAATGTTCCTTTTTCAAATATTCTTCCGCTTCCCTTTTAAATGCTATTGTTCTGGATTTTGCTTCCACCAATATTTCTGGTAGGGCATTCAATGTCCTAAATACCCTCTACGTTAAAAAAAAACCCTAACCTCTCCCATTGTTCCTTTGGTGGTGATATTAAATATACACCCTCCAGATACCAGCTCACCGATCAGTGGAAATGGTTTTTTACCTATTTACATTGTCAAACATTTCCATTATTTTTTTTCATTACAAAAGCATTTGGTTTTTTACCAGACTGCGTCATACGCGCAGTTTCAAGGATAAAATACAGGGGGTAGTTTTCCAAGTGCTTGCTGCCAACAGAGTGACCTTTGAAAATTGGCCATATCGTAACAATTATGGCAGCTGAGGCCCTAATAAGTGCATACTCTCTGTTGTTTTCTTCGTGTTTTTCTGTCTCATCCCTTTTCTGCATTCCTCTCTTACTCTCTCTTTTAGCTCGTTATAACACTTTGGACTTTGGAACAATTTAATGGTGCACCCTGTCCCTTTAATATTTAAAGGAACTGATTGCTTTAATTTTGGCATGAATTGCTGTGATGACATTAATAAATACTTAATAGGATAGCATGACTATTTGGAGTCCTGATTCCAAAATGACAGCCCCAGCAATGCTGGGGAGAGTGGGGCCAGCTCAAGTGTTTTGGGGCACCTTGCAGGAACTGTTACATGGGCCCTGACTAACCCCCAACCCCCCACCTCCAAAGACTGAGTTAGTCAAGCACTGAAGGAATGGGATGTTATTCTAACGTGTCCGGCATGCATCATCTTGGGACATTCAGAATTTTACGTGCAAAATGGCAGATTCTGCTTGGTGTGTTTCCCTGCTCTATCAATTTATTTATTTTTGTTCTGGGGCACAACATAACAGGTGAGATGGAGGGTCCCCAGTTGTATCCAGAGAAGGTCCACTTCTCTCAATTCTACCAAGAGATAGGACATGGCCTCTATCCTGGTTACTGAGATCAATAAATTATTTCTCTTTGTTGTTTTCTTCGTGTTTTTCTGTCTCATCCCCTTTCTGCATTCCTCTCTTACTCTCTCTTTTAGCTGAAATTCCTGTTTTTGTCAATTTTACCAATCAAAAGCAACGTTTGCCAGTGAGGAGAGGAAATTTCACCAGCTCTCCTAAGTCACTGTTACTTTCCCCCTTTTGCTCTCCCTGTGTATCTGTTTCACTC
This sequence comes from Heptranchias perlo, assembly GCF_035084215.1. Taxonomy (NCBI): domain Eukaryota; kingdom Metazoa; phylum Chordata; class Chondrichthyes; order Hexanchiformes; family Hexanchidae; genus Heptranchias; species Heptranchias perlo. The sequence goes on from NC_090350.1 coordinate 25,297,890, forward strand.
CTCTCTCTCTGAATTTCTATTTACTCTATCTCTATCTCTATCTTCTTTATCTCTGTTACTCTTCCCCTCTTTTTGCTGTGTTTCTCTTTTTCCTACTTTGACTGACTGTTTCTGGTGCTTTCTCTGTTCCTCCAGTGATCTCTGGATCCTCTTAACTGTGGTCTTTGCCCCCAGTAATCTCCAACTGCTGTCTTTTTCCTCCAGCGTTCTCTCCCAGCTCTATACCCTATCATTGTACATGACACTTGCACTCCTCCATTCTCCATACTCTTGAACAGCTGATCAGCGCACTGGTAGAAGTTGTTCTTCTGCTCATTGGGTCCCTGAACAGCTAATTGATGCGTATTTGCTGTTTGACACTGGGGAACTTCCATACTAGGAGCCCCTATAATCACAGGATTTGAAGCCGCTGGCCCTAAGAGAGAGATCAGACCAACAAAACAGGTTTTTTTAAGTAAGTTTTTAGTCAGAGCTGGAAATCAAATAACTAAAATATCCATGTCATTAGTTATGGCAAATTTAGGGTCTTGATTCTTTCTGAAGAAGGAAATCAGAAAAAATAATGGCCACTACAGCCATATCAGGCAGCACCCTGAACATGACTTTAATGGGCTTTAAATATTGTGGCACATATCACTGTGACACCAGTTAAACTTTACATTTTCTGAGTTTGGGGGAATATAACCACTTTTTTATATATACATCACTGACATTTCAGAATTGACAGAAAAAAAATCAGCATATTATAATAATGCCAGTGAATAGCCTGGATTTTAACAGCTAGGCTGACAAATTGTCCATAGTATAAATGATGCCAATTTATTATGGATGAGTTGTGTTTTGGGAATGGAATCTGAGCTCCAAAGCGTGGATTGCAGACAGCTCACACACAATTAAACGTTTTCTCTGTTGATGGGGAGAGTGGTGCTGGAATAAATCCTCAGTCCGCGATTTAGAATTTGATAAACATTTATAAAATCCCATGCTGAAGTTCTTTGCTGTACAATGTGCCCAACAATAACAAAACTAATTGAAAGGAATGATGCACTGTGGTCGCACCATGTGGTCGTTGTTCTTGCAATGCATTTTGGGTATTAATGGTGGACTTGGACTTTATGTTTAGATCCCGTCTTATAAAGTCCCCAGTATAGTTATGGACACCTAGTTGCTATGTGATCAACTCAGCAAGTTTGTCTTCATATGTCAACAGCAACAATTTTCATTTATAAAGCACCTTTCTCCCTCAATCTCTCTAAAGTGGTTCACAAAGAATTGGTTGCAAAGCATTAGGACAAGGAAAATAACATGCAAAAAAAGTTACAAAAGAAAAGGTGGCCACTTTGATAAATCAATTTTCATCCTTAATAAATTGGCATCATTTATACTATGGACAATTTGTCAGCCTAGCTGTTAAAATCCAGGCTATTCACTGCATTATTATAATATGCTGATTTTTTTTCTGTCAATTCTGAAATATCAGTGAGGTATATATAAAAAAGTGATTATCGTAGGAAAGGAGGTGATTAACTCACCAGAAAATATAAATTTAGAGGAATAAAGGGATTAATGATAAGTAAGCAAGTGATTTGATGTGATTCCCACGGCCATTACTCCATGTAGCATGATTTACTGCCTGACTGCAAAAATTTTGTATGCCAAACCTAGAGGCAATAAAAATGCCAATTTCTGAGCAGATCTGACTGACAACAAATCAGCTGCCCTCACAGTAAGGACACTTAAGGATTCAGAGTTAGTTTTCAACCAAAATTTTCAGTACTTTTCCAAAAGAACCATTTCTCGTGAGATCAGATCAAATGTAGTGTAAAGCAATCATTCCTAATGAAACAAAACAATGGAACTCCTGGCCTACAGTACTAGTGTGTGTGTGTGTGTGTGTGTGTGTGCACATGCATATACCATATACTCATAATACCACCGTGGGAGAGTTTAAAGAGACTTTAGAGACGCTGAGGGACTGACTCTCATCTTACAGCTTAATCCCTCCAGCCTTTTTTAGAACTGAAAAAAACACTCAACTGAGATAGAGCAGAGGTGAAAAATAAAATCTGGGACTGACCCACAGACAGTGTCAGGCAAAGCAAACAGTTGCAAGAGGCAAGCACAGTTCATATGAACTGTTGGTTTCTAATATTTTTGCAATTGTTAGTTTGTGACGTCTTTTAACTTTCCAAAGCACAGAATTCAGTATTTTTTTTCCTTATTAGGAGGGAAAGGTACAGAAGGAGTCTGACCCTCAAGGCCTCAGGAAGCTGGAACCTTCAGTTCTATTCATTCGTGGCATATGGAGGTCAGGTTGCCTGAAATCTGCCAAAATCTGATCTGTATTTGCCACTATAAATTGGATCGTATGCTCTGAATTGGTCCTTTGTAAACCAGACTCACCGCAGGGGTAGGTCTCATACCAGTGCTAAAGCAGAGGCTTGCAGACAAATGCTAGTATTAACTGACAGTGGAATTGTGACTCAGATATTTCCACAGCAGCAGCCTCATTCCTCCTCCTCTCGGTTGCCACAGCTTCTCAGTACCACCCACTACGTCCCACACGCACCACATGCCGCCTCTTCTTGCTTCCATTCATTAAAAATAAACTCTCAAACAAATTGCAGGTACATTTATGGGGTACCTGTGTGCAAGCAGTCACAACAAATTTAATTTTTAATTTGGAGTTCAGTTAGATCACCCTCTGTGGCGGGACTGTGAGCCCTGATTATGAATCTAGATTTGAAAAGGTAATATTAATATTTAGCCTTGCGCTGCTATGTACAGTTTCACATCTGGCACGATTTTATGCACAGCGCACATATCAGACAGATGTAATATGAAAAGAAATAATCAAATAGGTTGAAGAAAAATAGCAAACATAAGAAAATGCTAAATGGGATTTCACAATGACCCAAAGACCTGCAATAAGAGTGTTGTAGTTAACACGCTGTTTCAGGAGAGGGACTAAGGTGTGGTTGAAGAAAGGAATATCTAAACCAAGCTAATTCAACAAGCAGTTGAGTGTAGAGTTGGTCGTCATGATGTATATTTTATTAGCATCATTGGTTTCATGGTTCCAGGTGGTTTGCTATCACACCAGATGAGTAACACTGAATGTGATGGCCATGCCTTACATCAAACTGCTTTATGAATTTTTAACACTGTTTCCAGCTGTATTTATTTAGCTCTCGGGGGAGGGGAAGTTTTTTGTCTGGGTCAACCTGCGTTGTTTAGTCCAAACTGGTTTAATGTTGTTGGAGGAATAGTGTAGCATTTTCAAAACAAAATGAAAGGTCTAAAGGGTATATTGTCAATCAAAGGTTGTCCTGTGGATCCATATATTTCTATAATTTCACTTTGAAAGATAAGGGCTCCAAATATCCGCAGGCCGTGATCGCAGTTGTTACATTGGATCATGGCCAACAGTGCCTTCCAGCACTGACTCCGCCAGAGTTTGAGGGTTCAGTTCAAGGGCACATAATTTACTCATTCCAGCAGGTTCCATCACCACTACAGGCACAGCTCCAGTATCTGCCTACTCCATGCAGCTGGAATATCCAGCACCTGGCCACTAATTGGATGGGGTTTGCCCTGGGGACTACCCCCCCACACACCGGACCCCATTTTGCCATCTATGTCCATATTTGTTTTTTTAAAGTAACTTACCTTTTCCTCAGGGGGCAGAGTGCCACCCTGGCTTGAACCCTCACTCTCCCATCCGGTGGGACCCACTTGCACCCATCCGGAAACCTGTATGTCTCATCTCTCTCAATGTTCTGGCCTTCAGTAATATGCTTGTATCTTGACTTTGCTACCCTCTTGGTGATATAGGTCTTGTTTCACCCCTTATAAAGCCACTAGACAATCCTGGAATTGGTGGGGATCTGATATAATTGGGTCCCTGCCTTTTTCCGGTGGGGTTCTGCCAGACTCCTGCTGTAACTAGAGGAAATTCAGGGCCAAGTTTATTTTTGGTAAATGTTATGTGATAGAAAATATTACAAAAGCATTGTTTCAAATTCCCAAACTTTCTATCCTTGTCTCCTTTCACACTTGACTCAGAACCAGTTACTTTTGTGGGTGAGTTTCATCGGAAAGAAAGAGTAAAGATCATCAGGGGAACAGTCCCATTCCGTGAAGCTCATTTCCTGATGACTAGTCATGGAACTACATTAATAGTGGTGGTGGAGGAGTGTGTAGCCCAGCCCCATTACACTCCCAAGGTTGAAGAAGCAGTGGACAACAGTTTGGGAATACATAGAATTACATAGAATTTACATCACAGAAACCCATTCGACCCAACTGGTCTATGCTGGTGTTTATGCTCTACACGAGCCTTCTCCCACCCTACTTCATCTAACCCTGTCAGCATATCCCACTACTCCTTTCTCTCTCCTTTACTTATCTAGCTGTCCCTTAAATGCGACTATGCTATTCGCCTCAACTAATCCATGTGGTAGCAAGTTCTACATTTTGACTACCTTTAACCCCTACTCTCTTTTCTGTTTTGTGTCCAGTTTGCTATCCATTCTGCTACTTGTCCCCTCGGTGTCAAATTTTGTTTGATAATTGCTCCAGTGAAGCGCCTTGGGACGTTTTACTATGTTAATGGCGCTATAATGCAAGTTGTTGTTGTTGATTCCACATGCTGTGACCTTAGTCATGAATCTACTATGCGGTACCTTTTGAAAATATAATTTGATGGTGGAAATGCTTTATCTCTTTAAACCTGATTGATTGGGCTTCCCTGTTTTGGGTACTTCTCTTTTGTATTATGAATTGCTGCCCTCACCTGACTTACTCTGCCATTTGAAACAGAATACTGGGATGTAGCCACTTCAATGTACAAAGAATCACAGCTAGAAAGTCACATGGAGACCAAAGTGAGAGCCCAACAGCCAGTGGGACTTCTTCTCCACAAACACACCGTTTTGGGGACAAAAATACCAAGAGCCTCTGGAGATTATTTGTGTGGTTTTGTGAACATATTTTCTTCTGGTAAATAATTCCATTTTTGTTTTACTTCAAGAAAATGTTCTGTAAACTTAATTGCTGATAAACGTACCAGTTTCCTGAGAAATGAATCTCTTGGGTTAAGATTTCTAAAAGCAACTACATCTGATAAAGTAGGACCCAGATTTGCAAATGTAATCATTTTGCAACTGAGCCTCAATTACTTCAGCATAATAAATTAATTTTTACAAGACTGTGTTTACAATCAGGAGAAATCAGAGAATAGGTTAACGTTATTCTGAGAAGCAAGTACTGAAAAGATAATTACCTGGGGAGAAATGTTCTTCTTGGATTAGGATTGTGAGGAAATGTTCTGCCTGGACCATAAATTCTGCAGCGTTGGAGTGGCACAGAGGAATCTAACTCTCCAATTAGTTGCACAGTTATCAGGAGCTGAGTTTTACTCCACATACCCTTAAAGACATTCTATAATCTGACAAAATGTTTGGCAAGGTTTTGAATTTTGTTTAAAAAAAATGTAGCACATTGTCACATCATCATATTCCTCCTAAGTTGTCCTTAATGCAGCTAAAACATTTCATGCTGTCAGTTAATAGGTTAAAAAAAATCAATGTTGGTGAATAGCTGATTTTGAACTTGATAAAGGTTTAGATAGAATGTCATGTGGATCATGGTACCTAAACTACTGGGACTGTGGAGGTGTACCAGGAACACTGGCAGGTCCGGGGTAAATATTGTGCAGTGTGGGTTTAAACAGGACTGCTGAAGGTTTACTTCATTTGCCAATGTGGTGGGGGGGGGGGGGGGGCGGTGGTGGTTGCCAGGAAGAAATCTAAGAGATCCTTTCCTTTGGAGATGAAACATTTTGGGTCGGGTCTAGGAGAGATTCTACGTGACGTATGAAAGGAAAGGCCTTGATGGATTGAAGAGCTTTTTCTTCTTCCCTGCTTTCTTGCATATTCTTAACAGATCATGGTGAACATAGCACATTCCAAGATGGTGGTGGACTGAGCCCATTATAATATCCCACATTGCTGTTTTACAATTGTGGAACACTGCAGTTTCAAAAATATACATATAAAAGTTTGAGTATTTAACACTTAAAAAGTTGCCTTATTGAAAAGATTGTGGAACTCTTTCAGTCACTGCCTTCTCTTGAATAGATGCATTGATACTGGCAACAGTTCGTAACTATTTTATGCTACAATTGCAATTGTTGACATCTTCCATCTCTACAAAGACAATACAACCCCTTTAAATTGGTGCGTGTCACAGAAAAGGAATTAGCCAGAGTTACCAGCTGAAGGTAGCTCAGTGCTGAAGGTAGTCCAGTGCTGAAGGTAGTCCAGTGCTGAAGGTAGCTCAGTGCTGAAGGTAACCCAGTGGTGAAGGTAGTCCAGTGCTGAAGGTAGCCCAGTGCTGAAGGTAACCCAGTGGTGAAGGTAGTCCAGTGCTGAAGGTAACCCAGTGGTGAAGGTAGTCCAGTGCTGAAGGTAGTCCAGTGCTGAAGGTAACCCAGTGCTGAAGGTAGTCCAGTGCTGAAGGTAACCCAGTGCTGAAGGTAGTCCAGTGCTGAAGGTAACCCAGTGGTGAAGGTAGTCCAGTGGTGAAGGTAACCCAGTGGTGAAGGTAGTCCAGTGGTGAAGGTAACCCAGTGGTGAAGGTAGTCCAGTGCTGAAGGTAACCCAGTGGTGAAGGTAACCCAGTGGTGAAGGTAACCCAGTGGTGAAGGTAGTCCAGTGCTGAAGGTAACCCAGTGGTGAAGGTAACCCAGTGGTGAAGGTAGTCCAGTGGTGAAGGTAGTCCAGTGGTGAAGGTAACCCAGTGGTGAAGGTAGTGCAGTGCTGAAGGTAGTCCAGTGCTGAAGGTAACCCAGTGCTGATTAGTTTTGTTTTTTTGATTCTGATTTTTTTTGCAGTATAGCCTAAACATGTTTTTTGAGGCAAAAAGCACAACAGTAGTTTCCTGTTATTTTTAAGACATGGTTAATTGTGAAATGGAGGATTTTTGTCATGAAGTGGTGACAGCTTCACACCAATCTTTTTAAGCCTTTGAACCATTGTGCCCTGAAGCTAGATAAACACATGAGGGAGAAAGGAATAGAAGGATATGCTGATAAGGTTAGATGAATTAGGGAGGGAGGAGGCTCATGTGGAACATAAACACCGGCATGGACCTGTTGGGCCAAATGGCCTGTTTCTGTGCTATACATTCTATGTAAGTGTTTCTTTCTCTGTCAAATTCATGGGTAATGTAAGGAATCTGACAACACCAGGTTATAGTCCAACTGTTTTATTTGAAAATCACAAGCTTTCGGAGGCTTTCTCCTTCGTCAGGTGAGCGAGTGTGGGATTCTATGGAAGGTTATCGCATTTATAGTCAGAGAACAATATCTGGTGATTACAGATAATCTTTCCAACTGCCCATTGTCAAGGCAATCAAAGTGTTCAGACAGAGTGATGTTACCTACAGGACCACCGAATACACAAACGGCCAGAACACAAAAGAGAGAGAGAGGGAGAGAAACATCCGAAAGGAAGAGAAAGACAGAGAATGACCCGTTGTATTAAAAACAGATAACTTTTTTTTGCTGGTGGGGTTACGTGTAGCGTGACATGAACCCAAGATCCCGGTTGAGGCCGTCCTCATGGGTGCGGAACTTGGCTATCAATTTCTGTTCGATTTTGCGTTGTCGTGTGTCTCGAAGGCCGCCTTGGAGAACGCTTACCTGAAGATCGGTGGCTGAATGTCCTTGACTGCTGAAGTGTTCCCCGACTGGGAGGGAACCCTCCTGTCTGGCGATTGTTGTGCGGTGTCCGTTCATCTGTTGTCGCAGTGTCTGTATGGTCTCGCCAATGTACCATGCTCCGGGGCATCCTTTCCTGCAACGTATGAGGTAGACAACGTTGGCCGAGTCACAGGAGTATGAACCATGTACCTGGTGGGTGGTGTCCTCTCGTGTGATGGTGGTGTCTGTGTCGATGATCTGGCATGTCTTGCAGAAGTTGCCGTGGCAGGGTTGTGTGGTGTCGTGGACGCTGTTCTCCTGAAAGCTGGGTAATTTGCTGCAAACGATGGTCTGTTTGAGGTTGGGTGGCTGTTTGAAGGCGAGTATTGGAGATGTGGGGATGGCCATAGCGAGGTGTTCGTCGTCATCGATGACATGTTGAAGGCTGCGGAGAACATGGCGTAGTTTCTCCACTCTGGGGAAGTACTGGACGACGAAGGGTACTCTGTTGGTTGCGTCCCGTGTTAGTCTTCTGAGGAGGTCTATGCGATTTTTCGCTGTGGCCCGTCGGAACCGTCGATCGACGAGTCGAGCGTCATTTCCCGTTCTTACGAGGGCGTCTTTCAGTGTCTGTAGGTGTCCATCGCGTTCCTCCTCGTCTGAGCAGATCCTGTGTATTCGCAGGGCCTGTCCATAGGGGATGGCCTCTTTGACGTGGTTAGGGTGGGAGCTGGAAAAGTGGAGCATCATGAGGTTGTCCATGGGCTTGCGGTAGAGTGAGGTGCTGAGGTGCCCGTCTTTGATGGAGATTCGTGTGTCCAAGAAAGAAACCGATTCTGAGGAGTAGTCCATGGTGAGCTTGATGGTGGGATGGAACTTGTTGATGTTATCGTGTAGTCTCTTCAGTGATTCTTCGCCATGGGTCCATAGGAAGAAAATGTCATCGATGTATCTGGTGTATAGCGTTGGTTGGAGGTCCTGTGCAGTGAAGAAGTCCTGCTCGAACTTGTGCATGAAAATGTTGGCGTATTGGGGTGCGAATTTGGTCCCCATGGCTGTTCCGTGTGTTTGGGTAAAGAACTGTTTGTCGAAGGTGAAGACATTGTGATCCAGGATGAAGCGGATGAGTTGTAGGATGGCGTCTGGGGATTGGCTGTTGTTGGTGTTGAGTATTGATGCTGTTGCAGCGATGCCGTCATCGTGGGGGATACTGGTGTAGAGTGATGAGACGTCCATCGTGGTGAGAAGTGTTCCTGGTTCAACTGGTCCGTGGGTGCTGAGTTTTTGTAGGAAGTCTGTAGTGTGGCGACAGAAGCTGGGGGTTCCCTGTACGATGGGTTTCAGGATGCCCTCGATGTATCCAGAGAGGTTCTCACACAGGGTTCCGTTGCCTGATACGATAGGACGTCCGGGTGTGTTGGCTTTGTGTATCTTTGGGAGGCAGTAGAAGTCTCCCACACGGGGAGAGCGTGGGATGAGAGCGCGTAGGATGCTTTGAAGGTCTGGATCGAAGGTCTTGATCAGTTTGTTGAGCTGGTGGGTGTGTTCCTTGGTCGGATCTGCAGGTAACCGTCTGTAGTGTTCCTGGTTGTCCAGTTGTCGGTATGCTTCTTTGCAATAGTCCGTTCTGTTCTGTATGATGATGGCTCCTCCTTTGTCCGCTGGTTTGATGATGATGTTGCGGTTGGTCTTGAGAGCGTCGATGGCGTTGCGTTGTGCTCGGGTGACATTCTGGACTGTCTTGAGTGCGGCTGATGAATCTGGCATTGACCCATTTCCTGACAGCTTGAGCATACATGTCAAGCTTAGGGCAGCGACCCTCCGGAGGAGTCCAGTTTGACTCTTTCTTCTTCGGTTGCTGTATTCATGGGTAGTTCAAGTTTAGAGACATTTCTCAATGGTGATGATCACAATGATGCAGGCAGCAACTCTGCAATATTAATATCAGTAAAGCTGTAGTATGCAGACCTGTCAGGAGCAGATGGTGTGTGTAACTGTAGAATGAGTAATGTGCCACTATAATCCTGCTGTTAAGAATGTAGTCAGCACTTTAGAAGAAGCTTGAAGTGCTGCTTCCAACTGTGTTAATTCAGGAGAGAAAGGGAAGGGAGAAATTAAATTTAAAACATGAACAAAATAGTGCGCAGGTCTGTCATAACACGTGCTGCAAGGAATATTCCGGATATATCGAACCGCAGTATTGCTGATTTTTTTTGTCATTTTTCTTCCGATCGGGAGTGGGAAACCTGGATTCCCCCCCTCCAACCTAGGGTCAATGAGGCCAATTGCAGTGTGATCACTGTCCTGGCTGAGATCAGCTAACTCGGCACAGACCAGGGGATTGAATCTGTGATCTCCATAGTCTGTATGGCTCAGCTTCTCACTGGATAAACTTACTAAGCTATCGGAAGCACAACTAAACATTTCATTCAGATTAAAACAACCAAAAATAAAACTGGACAATTTAGAAACAGAAGCCTGTTGAAGGATCCAGGGAGCATGTCCCATGTGCGTACCCCTTTATTTATTTTAGATTTTAAGCGATTAAGTTCAACGGGTCAACTGAAACTAAATTGTTGACAGTGGGGCAACAATCTGACCGAAGTCTAACAGAACATTTAGAGTCGGTATCATTTTCAGGGCTGTAAAGTCCAGGGCTGGTGTAGTAGGTTGAGGACAGAGAAAAGGGAGCTGTATTCTGCATCTAACTTTGATGGGGTAACAGAGAGCTTTGATGAGGGCAACGCAGTTGATGTTGTATGTATGGACTTTCAAAAGGCATTTGATAAAGTGCCACATAATAGGCTTGTCAGCAAAATTGAAGCCTATGGAATAAAATGGGCAGTGGCAGCATGGACACGAAATTGGCTAAGTGACAGGAAACAGAGCGTAGTGGTAAATGGTTGTTTTTCAGACTGGAGGAAGGTACACAGTGATGTTCTCCAGGGGTTGGTACTAGGACCACTGCTTTTTGTGATATATATTAATGATTTGGACAAGGGTGTAAAGGGCACAATTTCAAAATTTGCAGATGACACAAAACTTGGAAGTGTAGTAAACAGTGAGGAAGATGGTAAAAGACTTCAAGAGGACATAGACAGGCTGATGGGAATGGGCAGACACATGGCAGATGAAATTTAATGCAGAGAAGTGCAAAGTGATACATTTTGGCAGGAAGAATGAGGAGAGGCACTAAATGGTACAATTCTAAAGGGAGTGCAGGAACGGAGAGACCTGGGAGTATATGTGCACAAATCTTTGAAGGTGGCAGGACAGGTTGAGAAAGCGGTTAAAAAAGCATACGGGATCCTTTCAATTGGGCTTTTTAATAGATACGTAGATACAAAAGCAAGGAAATCATGTTGAACCTTTATAAAAGACTGGTTCGGCCACAGCTGGAGTATTGTGTCTAATTCTGGGCACCACACTTTAGAAAGGATGTGAAGGCCTTAGAGAGCTTGCAGAAAAGATTTACTAAAATGGTTCCAGGCATGAGGGACTTCAGTGATGTGGATAGACTGGAGAAGCTGGGGTTGTTCTCCTTAGAGCAGAGAAAGTTGATAGAGATGTTCAAAATCATGAAGGGTTTAGATAGAGTAAATAAAGAGAAACTGTTCCAATTGGCAGAAGGGTCAAGAACCAGAGGACACAGATTTAAGGTGATTGGCAAAAGAACCAAAGGCGACATGAGGAAACACTTTTTTACACAGCGAGTTATGATCTGGAATGCGCTGCCCAAAAGGGTGGTGGATTCAATCGTGGCTTTCAAAAAGGAATTGGATAATACTTGAAGGGAAAAAATTTGCAGAGCTATGGGGAGAGAGCGGGGGAATGCGACTAACTGGATTGTTCTTACAAAGAGCAAGCACGGGCTCAATGGGCCGAATGGCCTCCTTCTGTGCTGTAACCGTTCTATGATTCTATGTATTCTGAAACTGAAATGACTCCCAGGTTATTTAGTTCTACTTAATCCTTGGACACTGGCCTTTGACCTTTATGGAATCTGCTGTTAATTCAGCACTAATGGGCATTGAATCGGTAATTTCACTCAGAGAGACCGCAGGAAGGGTAGAGTGGGTTGAGGACAGAGAAAAGGGAGCTGTACTCTGCATCTAACCTTGAGAGTGCTTTATGCTGACCATGGGTGTCCGAAATACAAAATGTTCTATCCCTCCCAGTGCTAACATCCTTCACCTTGATTAGCTCAAAATTCATTTAGGAAAAAAAGATGAATCCTAATTTAATATGAATTGATTAATCTGCCTCTGTCTTGAAAGACTAATACTGATTTACAATCTGGCTAATGCTGCAATTATACAGCAGATACTGGCTTGAGACCAATACCTGCTCAGAGCAATGCAGAGTTCTGTAGATACCTGCTTTACACATGTGTGCAGAGCTCTGTTTACTGATGTCCATTGCCAGTTAAATTTTTAATTTAGGGCTGATGGTCTCGGTTAACAATTTAATCTACATTATAAATGTAGTGGGGCTGCTCCACAACCAGAGAGAAAATTGCTGCTTTAACCTTCATGGTTCTGCGAGCCCATTTCCTAACACACTGACATATGGGAAACATGTTTAAAGGGCTGATGGTCTCGGTTAACAATAGAACGTTTAAAAATGACCTTTTTGAAGTTTGCTTTGCACTGGTTGAAGTCATACTGCAATCAGCACCAAGCTAGACTGGTATGAGATTATGTCTTCTCCAGATGGTCTCTCTCAACTTTGCTATCAGTTCAGTGGCTTCTCTCCCTAGTTGTAAAGCAGTTTTAAACCCACAGTAGAACTGGGCCATAAGATGCTGCTCCATGTTCATTTCATGCAGTGAACTGTTTCCTATAATCAACGTGTTAATGACACTTGTTATACTGCTGGTACTTCAGTTGTTGAATCAGTAGTGTGATATATTAGTAGTGGAGAGATATGTTAATAGTGACACAATGCATTAATAGTGGAGTGATGTATATTAGTAAGAAAGGTCAATTTAATAATAACTGCATTGAAAAGATCAGGTGCATATGTTCCTATGGTGTATGAAGGTTCCTTTAATGATTCATGCACTCATGGCGGTGTGGTACTGCCACACATCATTTAAAAATCACATTAGAACTGCCTGTCTTCATTATACACATAATCCATTCAGCATTGTATATTCCCTCCTCCCTGGCTTTCTTTCATTTCTCATTTTAAACCTGTTTCTACCCCACATCCTGTCCTGGGCAGCCAATTTATAGAGCTTCCACATATAGCGCACCAAAATTGCCATTAACACCACCTCTGTGGCTGATTTCTGGTTGTCTTGCCAGTTACAATGGGGTCAAGTTACACAAATTCAACCCAATTGATTATTACACCAAATGAATGTATGATAAGATGGATATTATAGAGCTATGATTTTTCTACACACAAGACTAAACTGAATATTTTTGATGTCTGCCAGTATTAACAGTCCCATAATCGAGCTCCAGGCACCTTGTCACCAGTAATGCATTTTATTATGTGATACAGTTCACACCTCTGCATGATGATGAGTTCATTTCAACATGTTTCCCATATGTCAGTGTGTTAGGAAATGGGCTCGCAGAACCATGAAGGTTAAAGCAGCAATTTTCTCCCTGGTTGTGGAGCAGCCCCACTACATTTATAATGTAGATTAAATCCATTTTTGAAACATTTGCAATAGCCATTTTGTTTGAATTTCTCACTCAATATACCTTTTGTTCCTAGGTACATGAAGCTTGGCACAAAACACCCAGAGTCCAACACAGCTGGGAATGATATTTTTGCGAAATTCTCAGCTTACATCAAAAACTCCAAGCCAGAGGCTAATGAAGGTAAGCAGTTTGTTAGAATAACAGCATTAATTTTCTGAGTACTAAGTATCCAATTCAGAATTTCTACTCACTAACATATACAGAATATATTGTCTAAGTTAACCATGCTGAATTTAATTTGGAGAGGCCTTTCTCCATATTGGAGTGTCTCTAATGGACACTGTTGTGTAGTTTGGTTATGGATTAACTTCTTTCATTTTGAGAGAGTACATTTGAGACTTCCTTGTGTATAACGAGGTGTTGGCCAAGCTTTAAAAAAAAGTATTGAGAAACCAAGGTGAAGGCTGGTAGTGCAGAACAGCACCGAGCATGAACAGAGTAAAATAGAAGACAAGGTAAATTAGGAAATAGCAATTAAGTGATGCTAAACTTGGCTTTTAAAAGTTTGAAGATTGTAGGAGGAGAAAAAGACGGGGAAGCCAGGAGTTCTGCAGACTTGAAATTCTGGGAAAGAATAAATTAGAGTAAGCAATTGTGCAATGACTCTTAATTTCAGCACAGCAGGAATGTAGGGAGATGTAAGATTGTGCATTCCAAACTTAGAATAAACAAATTAGAGGAGTTCAAAGGAGCACCAACCATAGAACTATTGATATAATTAAGGCAAGAACAATTCAAAAATTCAACAGAGAGGGAGAAGTGGAAGGTAGATGTGAGAGAGCGAGATTGTCTATCAGATGACAAGCTGTTCTTGCATCCTGTCCAGAAGCGAGAGATGTGCTACAAGAGTCTCTCCACAAATAGAAGTTACATAGAATGACATAGAATGTAGAGCACAGAAGCAGGCCATTCAGCCCAACTGGTTCATGCTGGTGTTTATGCTCCACATGAGCCTCCTCCCTCCCTACTTCATCTAACCCTATCAGCATATCCTTCTATTTCTTTCTCCCTCGTGTTTATCTAGCTTCCCTTTAAATGCATCTATCCTAGTCGCCTTAACTACTCCTTGTGATAGCGAGTTCCACATTCTAACCACACTCTTGGTAAAGAAGTTTCTCCTAAATTCCCCATTGGATTTATTAGTGACTATCATATTTATGGCTCCTACTTCTGGTCTCCCCCGCAAGTGAAAACATCTTCTCTACGTCTACACTATCAAATCCTTTCATAATCTTAAAGACATCTATCAGGTCACTCCTCAGCCTTCTCTTTTCTAGAGAGAAGAGCACTAGTTCAATCTTTCCTGATAGGTATAACTTCTCAGTTCTCGTATCATCCTAGTAAATCATTTTTTTGCACCTTCTCCAGTGCCTCCATATTCTTTTTATGATATGGAGACCAGAACTGTTCACAGTTCTCCAAGTGCGGTCTAACCAAGGTTCCATATAAATTTAACATAACTTGTTTTCAATTCTGTCCCTCTAGAAATGAACCCCAGTGCTTGGTTTGCTTTTTTTTATGGCCTTATGCAGGATAGCATTGCTACTTTTAGTGATTTGTATATCTGTACCTCCAGATCCCTCTGCTCCTCTACTCCATTTAGTCTCTTATTATCCAAGCAGTACGTGGTCCCCTTATTCTTCCTACCAAAATGAAATTCATTTGCCAATTACTCGTCCATTCTGCAAGTTTATTAATGCCTTCCTGTATGTTGTCGCAGTCCTACTCGGTATTAACTATACCCCCCAATTTAACGTCGTCTGCAAATTTTGAAATTGTGCTTTTGCTTCCCGAGTCCACATCGTTTATGTAAATGGTGAACAACAGTGGTCCCAGCACCAATCCTTGTGGAACACCACTTCCCACTTTTTGCCAATCTGATGAACAACCTTTAACCCCTACTCTCTATTTTCTGCTTTGTAGCCAGCTTGCTATCCACTCTGCTACTTGTCCCCTGACTCCACACGCTCTGACCTCAGTCATGAGTCTACTATGCGGTACCTTATCAAAGGCCTTTTGAAAATCCAAATATATTACAACTACTGCATCATCCTTGTATACCGGTTCTGTGACTTTCTCTTCTTAATTGCTGTTGCTCCCTGCTGCCAGCTTCCTCATCCTGAAAGACCCCTAAATAGAAAGAAAGGGAATGTGTATTAGTGTATGGTAAGCAGCCAATTGCTGTAGATGCAGTAGCAAGGCCACTACTGAACCTTGCAGCAGAGGGGCTGCCTGTTAGTTACTGAGTGGCTAGCAAAAATAAAATGTTGGAGGAAACACTCAACTTGTTGGGCTGGCACAAAACCACCAAGCTCTACCTTGCCCACTCCCTCAATGGCCTCCACCCCATTTATTTGAGGGGCCTGATCCTCATAATGGGTGAAGTGTCTCTGGTTGGATCGACTGCCACCAACGTGTGTTTTTCTCCAACTGGTTATTTGCAGCCTTCTCAGAAAGAGATCCTTTGAGCATTAGAAGGTAACATGATGGGCACTCCAATGAGCAGCCTGCATTCCACCTGATGCCAAAGGATGAGCAGAGAACATGCAAATAGTTCTGGGAGCTAAAAAAAATGAGCTGGTAAGAAAACATGCCAGAGGCTCTACCTCATCCCCACCATTTTTGAAACCTTTCATCATCCCAAGGATCAACTTCTCAAATGTTCGTCTCACTTGCTTCCAAGCTCCACCCTTCACAAACTTCAACTAATTCAGAGCTCTGCCGCCCAAGTCCTCTCCTGCACAAATTCCCACATACCCATCACCCTTGTCCTCATTGGACTTCATTGGTTCCTTATGAATCAGGGAATCGATCTAAAGATCCTAGTGCTTGTGTTCAAATTCTTCCATGGCCTCGCTGCACACCACTAGAGGAACATTCACCTGTCCCCGTTGACTCTTGATTATTACTTGTTTATCTCCCTTTTCTCCACCATTGGAGGTGCTCTTTCATTGCTCTCTAATTCACTTCCATGCTCACTTCTCTTTGCTTGCTATCTTGCTATTTGTCTCCAAAAGATTCACAAAAAACCTCTCACTTTGATCATCCCCTAAGTTTTTCTTTCTGTATTATGGCTCAGTTTCCACCTCTACCTCTTGTAAAGCGCTCTGAAACGATCCACATTTGCATATAAATGCGAGGTTGTAGTTTTTGTTATTGTTGTTTGTTGTTGTTTTGACTTTAGTTTAGGAATTCTGTACAATAGAGGTAAATAAGAAGTGGTTTGTCCCATAGGATCAGGTAATGTGCTTATCTGGAGTTGACTATAATACCAGGAGAAAAGTATAACAGACCCTCCATTTTGAAGGAGAAATCTAAACCTGTGAATCTTGATGACATTTTTTATTATCTTCTTGCAACTAACCAGCTAAATTTATCGAGCACATCAGAGAGACTTTCATTTAGGCTCTGGGAGTGAATCCAAACAAGATGAAAGCCTCTTTTGTTTTTCTCTCTCACTTTCTTCACATTCAGCACAAACAGACATGAGTTTGACACTGTTAGGGGGCATCTAGAACACCCAGTTGAGGGAAAGGGAAACTATATAGAAATGGGCACTCTTTTAAGTTCAGGTATGGGGCGGACGCACTGACAATGTACTGCGGAGGGAGCTTTATACTCTGTCTGACCTATCCAATAACTCCTTACCAATAAGCACTTTTTGCCCTTTGTCCTCTGAAGGTGCTGGTTCACGCTGAGGAACAGTTCTACGGATACTGGCATCTCCTCCATGTGGCCCTTTTTATTCATAAGCCCCGAGGGTGATATTCAGGCTATTCAACTGTGGGGGTGTCACAGCCAAGCCAGTTCCTGACCTCATTCATAGAGTATATTTTCCTCAAAAAGAATTGATAACTCAATTTTTGTTCATGTTTAACAGCCATCAATCAAAATGATAGGTGCTCCCAATTTTACATCAGCTGTTTCCAACCAACATGAATTTAGAAATGGGAATAACAGAAAACTGATCAATCAGAACACACCAGTAGTACTGCTCATTTCACACTTATCAAGCAGCTAAATTTGGCACATAACCAACATAAATGCAACTATTTTGTTTGTCTTGCTATGAAATATGCAAAGCTTAATTCAAATGGCTGAGTGAAGATTTTTTTTGAAGTCAGTATTACACACTGTGATGAGAGGTCCTGTTGCCTCGTTTGACTGAAAAACATGGTTTCCCAACTCGACTCTCATTCACAGCCTAGACCTGATCTGACTTCCACTGGCAGCCCAACCCAAGCTGACCCAGTAGCAATCCTGAGCTGACCCATGTCCCACTGGCAGCCCTGATCTGACTGGACACACTTGTTCTAGAAGGTGAATGGGAACACCAACACCTCCAAGTCACACACCTTCCCGACTGGGACATATATCGCCATTCCTTCACTGTTGCTGGGTCAAATTCCTGGAACCCCCCTACCTAACAGCACCGTGGGAGTACTTTCACCACTTGGACTGCTGCAGTTCAAGAAGAAGGCTCACCACCACCTTCTCAAGGGCAACTAGGGATGGGCAATAAATGCCGGCCTTGCTAGCGATGCCCATATCCTGAGAATTAATTTTTTAAAAATTGTATGAACTTACAACTGACAAGACAGTCACTGTTAATATGGATAGGATGGATATACATTACAGATGAAGTTCTATGTATTTGTTTTTTTAACGATACAAAAAGAATAAGTGAGATCCACACGCTATAATGAAAGAACTTACCCTGAAAACATGAAGAGTGGTGACCTGGGCAAGATACTGGGCTGATGGTGCGTGTGGAGCATAGCGTAACATGATTCTGCAGGGAGGGAGGAGGGGAATTCCAAATGTTTTTGCTTATTCCTTTTTTTATATAAATATATCTTCACGTACTTTTCTATTTGTTTGCAAATTTTCCTGTAGTGCAGTGATCTTTAAATTCATGAAAGACTCTAAAATGTTCTGAGTGAATTAAACCTAATTTTAAAACCCAACCTCATAGCAGCCAGCTGTAGTGTGATAATCAGTGATTTTTAATAAATGAGTGCAGAGGGTTAAGGATTGTGCAACTCTCAGGAATTCAGCCTCTGAAGTGATGTAAGACTGAGCTCATTTCCTTGCAGACACTGGGTAGCTTCATGGAAATGGAGACAATGGAATTGTTGAATCCACCTCATCCCCCTCTAATTGGCTACTGGACTAACAGGGCCACTGAAAAAAGCAAACATATCACCCCGTGGAGATTAGTTATCACACAGCTGGGACTGACAACTCAGTCCAGCTCTCTCAGTATCAGTATCACTTTTGAATGAATTGCTCGCTCAAAGCCAATGAAAGTGAACATTAGCCATTTGGCATCACCTCAGTGAAAAATACTCTGAGGCTATTTAAAGACACTGAAATATTATTTTGAAACATTTGAGCATCTAACATCATCTGCAGGTTTCCAAAACATTTTCTGTCATATAGGTCCTTTGTTTTGTTTGTTTTTACCAACACTATGTTAAAATCAAGATAAAAAACTGGGCTGAAGTTAATTACAATTAATCAAGAAACAGAACCACACACGTCATCACAATTTTTTATAAAGGAAAACATAATGCAGTAAAAGTACAATTACATATAGGATAGTGATCCCTCTCTCTCATCTCCAAGCCACTTGGGGAATGGAGTTTTCTAATTACACAATAAAGCTTACTACAGGTGCAAAATAGTCATGGGTGCCAATAATATGATTGGAGTCACCCAAAGCAGTCCTGCTTCTATGCTTTGGGTTCCAGACCTCTCTATTATCAGGCTGAGAAACTTGGAGCCTATTCTATGCCCCATACTGCACTACTGCCGTCAGTGGGACCCAGAAGTGCTATGAGCACTTGTAGCCTGTCCATAAGGTTCATTAAAAGCTTGAATTGTCACAATAATGAGAAGAGGTCCTCATAATATGATCCCTGTGCCTTACCTCAGGATGTGTATAGAGCCCCAGTATGCAAACACCAAGTGTCACTACGTGCTGAGTTTCTAGCTGTTAACACACTGAGAAGGCTGGGTCTGGCCACGCTGGCTGAGCAGAAGCAGGACGTTCCGTCCAGCTGAACCGTACCCCACCACCTGTCCCAGGTGGAGAAGTTCCTGAGGAGGATCCCCTTCGACCACAAGGCCGTCAGACAGTGGTCAACGCGGAACATTCTGGGGGTCCGGCAAGGAAAGGAGAGGGTGGATCCGATCGGGCAGCTGCCCGACCAGACTGTCAATGCCATTTGGCAAAACATCTTGTTGCCAGAACTGACCAACAAGCACCAGGATGTAGCTTGGATGGTAGTGAGAAGGGCCCTCCCAATGTGGTCCTTCCAACACGCACGGAATCTCAGCGCCACCACGAGCTGCCCTCAAGGCTGCGGCGGGGAGGAGACCGTTGTCCACCTCCTGATGGACTGCCCCTTTGCGCAGAGGGTGTGGAGAGAGATGGGTTGGTATCTGTCCCGGTTCACCCCAACAGCTCGGTAACACAGGACGCTGTGCTCTATGGGCTGTTCCCTGGGACGCACACTGCGACAGATATGAACTGCGGCTGGAAGACCATCAGCTCGGTGAAGGAGATCCTTTGGTCCACCCGAAACCTGCTGGTCTTCCAGCTGAAGGAGCTGTCCGCTACCAAGTGTTGCCGACTCCAAGGTCCAGGAGTACGTGCTGCGGGACGCACTGAAGCGAGGTGCGATCTACGCAAAGGTGCTAAGGGGAAAGGCCACCGTGTAAGGCCATCCCACCTTGTATTGTACAACATGTATTATAAGAGATGTACTGTGTTTAAATTGTAATATTGGAATCGTATTATGTACAATCAGTGTTGTATTGTTTTAAAATTGTACGCCTTAGAATTGTGGTATCTTTAAATTTTATGAAATAAAGTATATTTTGAAATTTAAAAAATCCCTGTGCCTTAGCAGTGTCTCATAGGCTAAGCACCTATATAAAACAGGTGGTTTAAGGGAATCTTTTTACCTTCAGTGGGGTCCATATTGTTGAAAGTACTTTGCTGTTTTGCTGTATCTCTTAGCAATTCATTGTTTCTGCACTATTTTGGTCTAGTTGGTCAAAGGAAGTTTGGGAAAATTCTTGGAGCCTTGCTGACAGCTTCTTAAAGCTGTACTGCAACCCTTATCTGTCCCTACCCTGTTACTCAGACTGACAAAAGGTGGGAAATGGTGTTCCACAAGGATCGGTGCTGGGACCACTGTGGTTCACCATTCACATAAACAATTTGGACTCGGGAATCGGAAGTACAATTTCAAAATTTGTGGACAACACCAAATTGAGGGGTATAGTTAATACCGAGGAGGACTGCATCAAAATACAGGAATACATTAATAAACTTGCAGAATGGGTGTGTAATTGGCAAATGAATTTCAATATAGATAAGTGTGAGGTATTACATTTTGGTAGGAAGAATAAGGGGCCACATGCCGCTTGGATAATAAGAATCTAAATGGGGCAGAAGTGCAGAGGGATCTGGGGGTACAGATACACAAATCATGAAAAGTAGCAATGCAGGTTAATAAGGCCATAAAAAAGCAAACCAAGCACTGGGGTTCATTTCTAGGGGGATCAGATTGAAAAGCAGAGAAGTTGTGTTAAACCTGTATAGCACCTTGGTTAGACTGCACTTGGAGTACTGTGAACAGTTCTGGTCTCCATATTATAAAAAGGATATAGAGGTCCTGGAGATAGTACAAAAAGTACTTACTGGGATCAAAGCAGAACTGAGGGTTTATACCTATCAGGAAAGATTGAACAGGCTGGGGTCTTTTCTCTAGAAAAGAGAAGACTGAGAGGTGACTTGATTGAAGTCTTTAACATTATGAAAGGGTTTGATAGGGTAGATGTAGAGGAGATGTTTCCACTTGCGGGGAAGATCAGAACTAGCGGCCATAAGATAGTCACTAATTAATCCAATAGGGAATTCAGGAGAAGCTTCTTTACCCAGAGGGTGGTTCGAATGTGGAACTCACTACCACAAGGAGTACTTGAGGCGACTAGCATAGATGGATTTAAGGGGAAGCTAGATAAACACATGAGGGAGAATGGAACAGAAGGATGTACTGATAGCATTAGATGAATTAGGGAGGGAGGAGGCTCGTGTGGAGCATAAACACTGGCATGGACCTTTTGGGCCGAATGGTCTGTTTCTGTGCTATACATTCTATGTAATTCTGTGTAACTGGTTTGCAAGTCTAGGTGTAAGTGTGTGGATAGTTCTTAGGGAATCTTAGTCTGTGTACAGGCAGGTGTCTTTGGACAGGATGACATACAAGAGCATGGCCTTGCAAACATGAGTGGCAGTGTAAGGATGGGTCCTAATGGAGAACGAGGGTGCAAATACACCTGTTTGGCATGTACTCTCCCCCAAAACTTGACAATAGAGAATTATGGTAGTAGGGATGACCATGCCTGTATGCAATTGAGCACACTAAGAACTTCAACTGTACTCCCATGTCGAAGCACTGGGAGCACTGCAAAAATACAGAATATAGCTGACCTTACATTATGCTGCGAGATCAGCCATGTGCCCCCACAGTGCACATAGCAACTGATGCACAGCAACCCCAGTGCTATTGCTGAGAGACAGCATTATCAGCCTTATGGTTTCTGTTGTCTCATTGGACTGACTGGTCTTTGTCTTCAACTCATTCAGTGTATTGCTAAAATAAACATTACATTAATAAAGCTACCCAAACAATAGCAATATCTTTATTATTGCAATGTTTAACTCATCCTCTGAGCTCAGAGGGCTATTTTGTTCCAAGTGTATTTAGCCCTTCTTATGCCTGAAATGAGACCATCATTGGGAGACAGGGGGAAGAGAAGATACCAGGACTATTTTGGAGTGGACCAGTAGAGTGACACTGGGCTAACCCAGTGCCATCAGGATTAAAACATTGCTCCAAGTGCCCCGTTAGGAGGTCAACACTAATATTACTAATACACAAACAGTCCACCCAAACTGATATGTATAAAATAAAAATAAAAACTATTTGTCCTAATAATACAATTAACATCCTGCACTGGTTGCAAAAGGCCTCAAGCATACTGGTCGATAGCCCGTGATCCATCTTCAGGGCCACCGGGGCATGCACAGGGCCACAAAACTGAGGCAAGCTGTTGGAGCAACTGTACCCCATGGATCCTACGCACCCTGAACCAATAAATTATGGTTTTTGGCCAGGCCCAACAGCAGACCTATGAGGTGGTCCTCTAATCTGCTCTCCACCTTACGCACCAGGTGACCCAAGATCACCAGCATCGGACTGAAGTCCAACCAAAAATTGAGCAGCAGCCCCTTTAAATAGTGGAAGAGGGGCTGCAACCTCTTACATCGTACATAAATACGAAAAACATCTACATCCAGGCCACAGTACGAACATACGTCCTGGGTATCTGCAAAGTGGCTCAATGCAGTATTTGAAGCCACACTCTGTGCAGCACTCTCCGCCCCAGGTTCCCAAGGAGATACCAGGCTAACAATGAAGTGCAGGCCAATTCAATTTTAAATACTATGTGGAGTTCTATATAACCCCAGTTGCTGGGAACTCACACAGCCAGGATTCTGACCTGCCAACCCCTGCCTCAAGGCTCTAGCTAATTTTCCCTCCTTTTTACACCATCCTCTCTCATCCTCATTTCCTGAACGTATTATTTCTTCTGGTTACAGTTCCACAAGTGCCATTCACCCTCCTGGTACTGTACCCAAGGAGTAATTCTTCATAGCAGTCAGCCCAGGCTCAGTGGTAGCAGTCTAACCTCTGAATCAGAAGATCATGGGTTCAAACCCCACTCTAGAGACTTGAGCACATAATTTGGGCTGACACTTCAATGAGGGAGTGCTGCACAGCTGGAGGTACTGTTTTTCAAATGAGACAGTAAGCCGAGGCCTGTCTGCCCTCTCAGGAGGACATAAAAGGTCATATGCCACTGTTCGGAGAAGAGTAGGGGAGTTCTCTCGGTGTCCTGGCCAACACTTATCCCTCAGCTAACACCACCGAAACAGATTACCTGGTCATTTATCAAATTACTGTTTGTGGGACTTTGCTGTGTGCAAAATTGGCTGTCGCGTTTTCCTACATTACAATAGTGACTACATTTCAAAAGTAATTCATTGGCTGTGAAGCTCTTTGGGAGGTTTTGAAGATGTGAAAGGCACTATATAGATGCAAGTTCATTCATTCTTAATATGTGAAAGAGGGAATATCATTAGGCTGAAATGTAGGATATCATATCCCAGTGGAGGCCAGATAACAACATTAATAAAATCTTAAGTGTACTAATGTCATCCGACTGAGAATAAGCCCTTTGTAATGCTCCCCTGTCCCATCTTTACACTTGGACTACTCCATATGAGTATCATAAAGATGATTTCCCCCCATGTTCAAAGAAGCTTACTCTGTTTTGTAAAATAATCTGTCTGAAGGATATGGTGATCTGAGGCTATCTGGATCAGATTCTGTTTAAGTAAAATTACCGTTTTTGACCCCAAATCTTGCATTGCTAGGGCAATATGCTCAGGTACAAGAGAATGTATTGTATCCGTGATCAGTGAATCCTGCTGATTTGTCAATGCACAGTTCCACCACTCCCTCTTCTGCAGCACAGTGCGGTTGGGGAAGAATTACGTTAATTTTTATTATGTAAAGAATATGTTTTCCTGCAATGTGTTTGATAGAGGATGTACATTAACATTTTCTACTGCACTTAAGCAAAGTAGCTTTGAAGGTCAGGTCACACACTTTATCATTTCTGTGTAATATGATATTGAATCAACTGGAACTGCATCATGAAAAGCAGCAAATTAATGTTCTCTTGAAGGATGTTTCAGTGCCGACATGATGAATGCCTCAAATGTAATCCCTGGGAAAGCTGCTTCTCTTGAAGTGGTAGAGCTTATCCCAGTAATATTTGGCAGAACGAGTTCACAAATGTACACAATGTAAAAGCCATTCTTTTGTATGATTAAATTAAACGTGCAGTATGCGGTGCACTAAATCATCATCAGGGCCAATTTCAATGAAAGCCATACCTCACTTCTGGTAGCCAATTCAAACAGCCCGTTGCCCTGCTCGTGCTATAACCTCACCCAACATTTGAATCCCTTTGGGTAGATTGAGTGGAGTTGTGCAATTTATAGAGGCAGACGGCTCCATTGCTGTATGTTTTCTTCTTTATTTTGTTTTGCACGCGTGTGCCACTTCTGGTATGGTATTGGCATAGATTCCTAGAACAGTGACATCAGATATAGAAGCTGAACAATCACTTGTATCTAAGTATAGTACCTATATTTATAATACCAGTCATTGTGGAGAGCCAGGGAAGAAGCGAGTGAATAAAATCACAGTGACATAAAGAACTTGTTCTTGCTTTGAACATACAACAATTAAAAGGATTGGAGATGTAGAACATGGCTCAACATGACAGTATGCTAATAGGATGTGCACAGGAGACGCCTGCATGAGAGTGGAACTGAAATTTTAAAAACAAACATACAACTGGAGAATATCTGGTGAAATCAACATTTAACAACGAAAACTATGCTTGTCTTGAGATCTTCTATCTTTATGACATTTTCTATATTCTGTTTGGTGAAAGCCTATCCTTCAGATTGTGTAATCAGTGTAATTTCCATCAAGAACTTGCATTTATGTAGTGTCTTTATCATAGAAAAATGTTTCGAGGCGCTTCACGGAAGCATAATCGAACAAAAATCAACACTGAGCCAAAGATGGAGTCATGAGGAGGGGGTCACCAAAAGCTTTGTCAAAGAGGTTGTTGGAGATGCACTGGTTATGATTGGGTAAGAGTGGAACCAAGCGAAGGCAGTCCTACTGAACCGGACACTAGAGGAGAGGTGTTGATGGTGTGTTCGTCTATGTCAAAGGCTGCAAAAAGGTTGAGAAGGATGAGGAGGGATAGTGCACCATGGTCACAGCCACTGAGGATGTCAATTGTGACTTTAATTAGGGCCATTTCGGTGCTGTAGCATAGGCGGAAACCTGATTGGAACAATACAAACATGGAGTTGCAAGAAAGATGGACATGGATTGGGGAGGTGACAACATGTTCAAGGACTTGAACATACTCTCCCTACAGTCCACACATACTTAAGCAGTAGAGTAACAGCTACTTTTATTACCTGTAGTTCCATCTCTCTCCAGAAGCACATTTAATTAGCTCTTGAACTCAGTTATACTGTATGCTTCAAAATGTGGACATATGAATAAGATTGATATATCCAAGATTTACCAGTAAAACATTGACCGAAAGCATGAAAATGTTATATAGCTTCACTATTTTGTATGTAAGTATCATGCTATTTCATTGGAGTTCCCCATAAAGTTTTATAAATAAAAAATACGCTTTGATTTCAGTTTTATGTAGGAATAGCTTGGTCTGGTGATGGTTAGGAAAAGAAAGGAAACTTTGAGTGAGGGCACCCAGTACAGACAACAACTTGCATTCATATAGCATCTTTAACCTAGTAAAACATCCCAAGGTGCTTCACAGGAGCGTTATCAAACAAAATTTGACACCGAGCCACATAAGATATTAGAACAGGTGACCAAAAACTTGGTCAAAGAGGTGTGTCTTAAAGAAGGAGAAAGAGCTAGAGAGACAGAGAGGTTTAGGGTGGAAATTCCGGAGCTTACAGCTTAGGCAGTTGAACGCACGGCTGCCAATGGTGGAGCGATGAAAACAGAATTTTCTAAATGGATTTGGATTACTACTACTGTACACTTCTCTGAAACATTTTAATGAATCGGTTACATATGCTTAACTGGAGTGCAACCTATCTGATAACATTCCTTTTTCTACAGCTCTGGAAAAAGGCCTGCTGAAAACACTGCAAAAGCTGGATGAGTATTTGAACACATCCCTCCCTGAAGAGATCGATGCTGACAGCATGGAAGATGTCAAGGCCTCCAACCGCAAGTTCCTGGATGGAAATGATATGACGCTCGCAGACTGCAATCTGCTCCCAAAGCTTCACATTGTCAAGGTACTGAGTTATTTCTCATTGTGTTCGGATTCAGTCAACTATAAAAATTTGCACCAGCAAAGAAAGCAAATAATTTTTAAAAAATCTTTGAATGTTTGGCCTTGGGTAGCAACATTCTCTGCAGGACCAGGTGATCCAGGACAATCTAACTCATTGTTTTGCCTGTACATTTTGGGCGTGTTTGCATTCAACTTTAGCACTGCAGTGAGCCAGTTTCTGAAGCTTAGCACTCATGCTCCTCCTGGCCCTCAAGGAAACCTACATTTTAAAAAAAAAACTTACCGACCTGGCCTCTTCTGGCCCACAATCCAGCTCCTGTCAGGTTCGGCCTGGCGGGGAAACCATCACAACACCCCCGCTCTGATCTCCAGTTAAAATAGCAGATGACATCCTCGGAGCCCGATCTGTATATTTAAAGAGGACCCCGCCGGCCTTGAGGACCCCGCCGGATCGGGGCGGGAAAGGAGTGGTAAAGTCCCCTGCTCCACTTTAACTGCCCCCTGCCTGGTTTCAGTCAGGCGGGTGAAGTTAAAATCGGGGCCAAAGACTTCTTATCCTTCTGTCAATCACTAAGTGCTATTAATGGCAACTCCAGGGACCTTTATACTCTGAGCCACCCTGTTATCAAAAAAAAAACAAGTAGAGAAATCATTAAAATAAATTAATGAAGTCAGCCTGGTACCAGACTGCAGAAGGAGTTGATGGCAAGTCAACAATTTCACCATAGTAGCTGCCTTTGTGAAACATACTTCTCTGTTCCACTGTGAGGCAGCAATAATCAGTAAACATTTTACATATTTATTTTCAGAAAAGATTCAATTTTTCTTTATGATTATAATTAGATCTCATCTGTGTAGGGCAGGTCTTACAGTTGTTACCATTTTTAGTTAAACAGTAACGCACAGAGAGATGGGCGTATTAAAGTACTGACCCTTTCAGACCTTATGAAATAAAGAACAATGGATATTTGCAAATGACAACAAGGCAACAATCTCATTAGGTAGTTCGGATGATATCAGTCTATCACCCGAAACCTGAGATAAAATGCAGGCCTTGAAATCACTCCCACATACCTGTTATTTTCTTACATGTAATATATACTGTGAAGTTCATGGGGCGACTTTATGTCATTGTGACCTGCTTTTTTTGCCAGTAGTGAGTGTTGTGGAACATGAGCAGACCATTTGGCTCATACAGTTGACACATGATGACACTGACATGATGACACTGACACTGAAACTGACGATCACTGCATGTTTATTGAATAATATTCCACAAAGCGTAGCATATATCAGAAATTAATAAACTGATGAGAAACACAAACGAGATTTAAACATGAATCCATCAGGACTGAAATAATTGAAATGATCATCACTTGCTTTTAAGGATTTTTTTAATAAGTATTTAGGGCCATCCTGAGGATATGATAATGCAAGTTCTTTCTTCTTTAGGTTGTAGCAAAGAAATATCGGAACTTTGAAATCCCCAAATCCATGACGGGAATCTGGCGATACCTGCAGAATGCTTACACCAGGGATGAATTCACAAATACCTGCCCCGGAGACAAAGAAATTGAAATCGCTTATGCAGATGTAGCAAAACGCCTCAGCAAGTGATGGTGGACAAGGCCAGCACAAGCATTCACTAACAGAAAAGCTTTTGTTAACAGACTACGCTTTACTTTTATTGCATGGTTTTGCAAGTTGTCAGATATTATTTTATATTTTCCATTGGATTATAACTTCAGGTATCTCAGTCCTTACCTTTTTATATATATTTTTAGGAAGGGCTTTCAAGGTTGCGTGAGCTAAGTACGCCGTTGCCTAGGTGAACGTAACCATTTGGCAATTGATGTCCAAGTTGACATTCTTGATATCTATGGGAAGCTGTTATAGGAAACTATGCCTTTAAGACCTTGTGCTGTGATAGGTATTTCTATAAGCTATGTGAAAAGCAGCAAAAGAACATTGCTGATCTTACAGTTAATTTTGATCACATTTACATGTAGATATCACAAACCCAACCTTAGCCTCAAAAGTTAACAGGTTACAGTTGCCTAATTGGTTCAGATCACATTAGTTAACACAAGTACCTAAATGTAACCGCCACCATTAATTAAGCAAGTAGCCTTGAAAGCCTTAGTTGTAGGTATTATGAAAGAAATACACATACAAACACTAAATATAATAACTTACAGTATTCAACTGATCAGTTTTATCATTATATCTATAATGCTGCAATAATCCCCAAATCTGTGATTGATTAATCAGGAGTAAAATATTCCCACTTGGCCCATTGTTCAGTTTCATTCCAAACTATTTTGACACATTTTATTTTTTGCTTTGGTTTTACCAATATTTTGATAAGTTAACAGAAGAATCAGTTTGCCCTGGAAGCCTATAGTTGATATAAGGGGTGGGTGAGCCAGAAATTGATCAAATCAGCACTGAGGTAAAACATGGTGATGTGTGGCTGTAGCGGGTGATGCAATATCCAGTTTATAGAATATTTGTACATTTCTATTAAGTGGACAATATTGTCCTTATGGGGATACACAAGCTCAAGACAATAATGTCTGCATTAATAGCTCTCCCTATATCTTCTTTTGAAAATTCAAGTGCGATTAAGTGGTTCATTTGAATACATAAAGAAAAAGGTAGGCTTTCCTGAGTGCATTTTCAGTTGAAATATGCAAATAGCTTCATGAGTAGATATTTGTCATGTCAGTGCACAAAAAGAACTGATGCCACTTGTAACTTGGATGTTCTCCAGGGAGAGATGAAAAACCCTGATACATTGTGCAGTTCTCTGCACTGTGGGGCCAGCCATTCCACAGGACACCTGTTGTCAGAGGTTTGCTCCAAGAAATGTCCAAATTGGTCTTGCATTTCTTTGCCATTTCTTCCTCCTCCTCTTTACCTGCAGCAGAATACTAAACCAATGGCAGTGTATGTTTGAACTACGTCCAGTTCATGACTGATATTCAGAATTCAATGACAGAGAACACTCCCATTGTTGATTATCTCATTGATCAATTAAATCCTTGTTGTAGAATGTAATATACCCGACAACCTTATTTCACAGAGTGACTTAATAATGCAGTTGAAGTTTATGAAGGATATATATATTATATTATTGCAACCCAGTGCAATATACATATTATCTGAAGTTATCCCAGGTTGACGTCTTGATTGAAGGCCAGTCATTAGTGCTTTTTGAAAGATTTTATATAAAGATCATGCTGCCATTTTCCGAACTAGTGACCGAGTTGTACATTATTCGTCCCCTAATGGTGGCAGAACTACAAGATAATAAAAGTCACAAGACCACTCCAGTTATAAAATGATTTAAATACAGGTAGAAGTGATTGTTGCAACATTATAAAATAACTCTCTTTGAAATGCAGTGACAATGAAGTTACACCACATTGGTTTTATTACAAACATTTTCATAATCCTGAACACAGAAATGAAAGTCATTTGAAATGGCAGCTGGATCGTTGCCTATTTGTGTGCACAACCAAAGTGTAGCACTGCAAAACTGTATGGGTTTCATCGACTTGTGGCCAACTCATTTACTTTACTTCACATACATCTCCAGCCAGCTGATTGTAGATCAGCATTTGAGGGCTATGCTGGAGACTCTACAACCGAGACTGTTACCTTTGGGGATGGAGGCTACATGGTGAGAGAAAATGGCTCCTCAGAGAGCACTGGAGAATGTACATCCTGTTCAAAAAAGAAAGAAGTTGAAAACAAGCCCAAGTTCTTTTTTTGTAAGTAACAGTACAAGCTTAGCGAATTCTCTGCTAGCTTGTAAAGAAACCCGATTTGTAAAATTGCATTTTCTCATTTGATGGTGGTCATATTTTGTGCTTTTTTTCACTTGATATCAGGCTGACTTCATTGTAAACAGGTTTCCCAAGGAAAGCAATCCCAGGTGGGATACATTACCCAGAGCACTGGGTTGCAAATTACCATTAAATAGTTTAAATAATGAGTTTCACCTGGAGTACACAATTAGGTAAGCAAGCAAACCAAAAGAATCAGAATCTGGCTACCTTATATAGTGACAAAATACAATGGTTCAAATTGAATTTTTCCACAATGCAACTACTAGTTTGGGACCCTGTATTGAGGGTTTCTTTTTGTGTTGACATTTCTCCATTTTTAAGTAGAGTAAAATTTCACTTTATTTTTCTTTTAAAAGACAAAATGTTCCAAAATGGCAGAATTACTGTATTTTGTAGAATAGGTTAATTCTCAATGTGTTATTATTAAAATAATCTAAAGGTTAACATGCCCTTTTAAGAAATGGTTGTGCACCACAAAAACCAGCGAGTGTTCCCCAGCTGTACATCATTTGAGCTGCCCATTCTACTCTGGAAAATGTCACTGTCTCTTCATTTTTAATGTTAATAGCATGTTGGAGATATAGAATAAATGGAACGTTGAACAGGTAATGGTTGATTGATAGTTATTGTACTTGTGAGAAAAACCTGGAAACTCACCCCTGAATTATACCCGGGGATGAAGAAATTTGCATCTGTACTAAAGTGAAACAATGTAAAATGGACTGTTGGGGTCAAAAGGTAACAAATGCTTAGTTTCAGGAATATATGCAATGATCTAAGAAAATCAAATATTAGTGTAAAGTCACAGGAGGGGCTCAGCATGAAATTTGCCTGCTTGTACTTCCATCTCCTAAAAATCATTTACTTTTGGAAACTGGACAATATGCATCTCCTTTAAACATGGTTTTGTAATTCCTTGGTTCAGCCCAGTTCAATTTTCACATGTTACAATAAATATTCCTTAAACTATTTGCTTTGTCCCTTTTGTAAGCGCCAATAGTTTGGTTCAATACAGATGCAGGTTTGTTAATCCCTACACAAGCCCGATTTTGTTCACACAGAGTACACTATTCCAGGTTGAACCCAGATTGGATTTGACTCGAGTGTTTAAAGCTTTGGGCAAATGCTGACATTGGATTCACTTCTGCTGGGTGGTGGTAATGTTACTGCTAAGTTAATACGAATTCAATGTGTAAACACTAGCTCTTGTGGGATGGGAGGATAAGTAGGTGAAAGAAAAAGACTTTTTCAAGCAATTTGCTCCACAATAGAAAGGGAGAAGGGGCTACAGGCAACCATTCTGCCTGATCAAAACAATCCCTTCGCCACTCTCTTTTATGTCGCCATTGGGAGTGACTTCCTTTTTTCATGAATTGATGGATTATTATTTGCTTTCCAACATGGATCTTCTAGACTTTATCAACAATATTCCATATTCAACCATTGGTCATTTGTATTTACTCCTAAGATAATGAGCAATCAACTTTTATTGCCTTAGGTTGTCCTGAAACTGTAACAATGTTTCCAAAGTCCATATTATATTGAACATTATTTTAAGGAAGTTTGCTTATAGACTTGAGTATATAGGATATTTACACTTAGAATTTCCCGCACTGTTACAGCCAAGATTAAAAAATCCATCAACACTTCAGTAAAAACATTTATGAAAATAATGCTTAGCAGATGGGAAAAAACAATGTAATCTCCAAGCGTATCAAAAGACAGGGACTGAGACTGACAGAAATTGGAAGGGAGCAAAGCCAAGACTCCAGATGGAATATAAGGATACCACCAAGATCCTAGACCCTAGTAAACTTTGAACTAGACTGAACTGAGCCATGTACAACTAGGTATATGTGAAGCCTGACGAGGGTCCTTACTGTACAGGTGACATACATTAAATTTTTAGGAACTCAGCTTTACAAATTAGACAGTAGTAATGTCTCTTTAGCTTGGTCCAAGGATCCCCGATCCCCACCATATTCATGACTACATACTCATTAATGATTTATAGGTGAGATGGAAGAATCAATCGAGTGATCCAAGAGCCTAATTCCCAATAGAAATCTCTAGAATGGTGAATCTGGGATCTGGCACATCACAAGGGATGAGAGTGTGTTCCACACTTTCATTCAAACTGGCACCATTTTGCTGAACTTGATTAAAGCTCATCATTTTCCCAATTAAAAGTCCAAAATTAAACCTAAATGTGCAGTTGCATTTTGTAAATGAAAACAAAAATCTGAACAGGTCATAGTTCAATTTGCCCAAATTCACGTGAACTTGGACTCCACATTCTGTTCAGTGATTGTCTTCACTTCAACAGTTAGTTTCCAACTACTATGGCATTGATAACCCAATGGTGGGTTTTATAGCACACCGTGTTTTGACACAATGGGGGTGATTTTAAACCCCAAGAACAGGTGGGGTTGGGGCGGGTGGGAGTTGAAAATAGTTTTTTTTTGGG
The DNA here is from genome assembly GCF_035084215.1 of Heptranchias perlo. Taxonomy (NCBI): domain Eukaryota; kingdom Metazoa; phylum Chordata; class Chondrichthyes; order Hexanchiformes; family Hexanchidae; genus Heptranchias; species Heptranchias perlo. Next base: position 25,330,647 of record NC_090350.1, read on the forward strand.
TTGCAACCGCAACATTTTCGGACTTTGCATTCCCAGTGGGAAGCCTGTACTTTTCCGCGCCAATGTTAAACCCGGAAATAAAGCCGGGTTGCGGTCGCGACCCCAAAAACAACTATTTTCAACTCCAACCCGCCCCCAACTGTAACAATGTTTCCAAAGTCCATATTATATTGAACATTCCTGGGGTTTAAAATCACCCCCAAAGAGAAGGGCCCTAATACACTGTATTTTCTTGATATTTGGACTGTTGACCAATTGTGCCAGGCCCTGAACTTTTACTGTTTGCTGTATCATACAAAAGGGCTATTCAATACTAAAAGTGCCAACGGCAGCAGATATTTTTGGGATTAATGTTAATTGGCTATTGCCTTAAACTGTTAAGAATTTGAAGTAGGAACATCTTCAGAGAACATCTAAAGGAGATTAAGCTGACATTTGGCAAAATATTGTAATCTCTTTCAGTATTAACAACAGTAAAATAGCAATTAAATATGGGAGGACAACCCTGGGAGATTCTTCTGACCCTGAATATAATATGATACTAATAGGAGGTGTCAAATCTAGCTTCATCTGTTAAAGGGTCACTGTTGGCCAGTAAAACTAAGGCATTGGACCAGATTTAGCACTATAGTGATCTACTCCAATTTTTAAATACAATTTTAAATATGTATTTTTTTACTTTGTGAGACATTTGAGACAACAGTTAGAATGCTTGTCGCAATATTAACTGAACTCAATGGCAAAATGAAGACCTTTCAGAGCAAGCTATGATAGCCTGCTCAAAAGATCCTAATATCAGGATATATTGTCCTCCATTTATTTTTAGACATAAGTATAAAGTGGGAACACTGCTTTTTCACTAATGAACTGATGAAAATGTAGATCATGATGACGATCTCTCCTTCATGAAAGCTGAAAGACTACAATTATTTCTAAGCTACGTTTTGCTATAATAAAACCCTATTCTGTTGTCTAAGATGATGGTTTAAAATAGAAATAAATGGAATCGACTGCAACCTTATTTGAAACAGATTACTAACACTATTGTAAAAGTTAAAATCTGAGTACTGATTGCCATATACATGCAGATATGTTAATGCTGGTACAGTAACTATTTACTGTAGCTGTATGAAAACTTAAACTCACATGTAATTTCTAAAGCAGCTACCTCAATAGAAAGGCTAGGCCATTAAATGAATGTTCAGATCCATTTTCAATCTGCGCTCTCCTTAGACCTATACTTTGGTACTAGTAATCTGAAAATAATTTCTCCATGTTCATTTTCTTTGTATTGCAACCTTTTATTGTTTTTTAGAAGTAGTTATGCAACTTTAATATAAGTGCATATGTGCAGTACTAGGCCAATACTTCATAAGCAGAAATTGGGAAACTGTGTAAAGTCATTAAAATAACACTGATCAGATTGAATCAAAGCCTGAACAGTGTTAAAAGAGAATTATCATCCGGGTTTCTGTGGATAACACACAATCCTGTAAACTGTAAGGAGCTCACACACCTCTGCACCTACAAGAGTGGTGGACACTGAGCCAGGAAATCCACTACATTATATTAGTCGCACTGGAGTGAATTTGAAGATCTCAAAATGAAGCTTCTCTTTGAAGTTTTTATTTTTATTTTTCAAATGTAATGGTTTTAAAAGGATGCACAATCCCAATCCACCACCACCAATAAAAATGGGCAACTTTTAGCTCATTTTGTTCACAGTTGGCATCGGTTCTGCTCCACAGAAAGGCTGACGGCAATTCTCATTTAAATGGCATTATGGATCTGAACAACAGAACCAATAGGGCCCATAGTTTAATGTTTTGTAATGGCTGATGAGATTTGATAGGAATCGACACCTAAAAATGAAACAAAATCGGCAAACATTACAGTGTTCCACAAGTCGAAACAAGCTTGAGATTGACAGGTTAATCATTCATCAAGGAACAATGTCGACAAAGAACGAACCAAACTTATCTACAGCAGCATCTTTTTCGAGTTGGTTTAAAATTAGTGGCCTTTTGTTATATTTATGAAGCTTGAGTGGCAAAAGTATTCTAGCCACTGTGTTGGTGACTTTAACCAACTGGCTAAAATGAAGAGAGAACATGAGCGTGCATTTCATAACATTGCAGACTTGTACTTTTTCATTTAGGTCAAGTACCCTCCCAGTACTGAAAATTTTTGATTAGAAGATTAGTGTAATGAATTTTTTTTAAAGTAGGGGCCTGTGTACAGTTTGGGGCCTTTTGCCCCTCAGGCCTATTATTAGTTTCAGTCCCTGTTGTACAGTATGCTTACATCTCTTACTGTATATTGAAAATATTTTGCAAAAACACCAGTATACTGCTGGCAGCTGTTAATAAAATAAAATGTATATTTTCACATCCAAGATATGTTTCCTGTAGCATTTGTACGTGTGTATATCTCGATATAAAAATTAGCAATGGAGACTAGTGGGGAAAAATTGTTTTTATCTAAATAATATCCAGTAACAAGGTCAAGCAATGTGTAATAGAGGACCTGAAATCCCACTACAGTGGTCTACTCTATTCTTCAATGGGAGCTTCAAAGAACTACTCAAGCACTGTCATTTTGAATCTTGTGGCATCCATGCATGAGACTTCTTAATTACAATGCGGACTGTCTCCCAACTCTTTTTGTGTTCACAGCAAAAGGCAGTTTCCATAAACATACTCGCATTCCCTATGATATGAAAGTTGTAACCTTGTGCGTACCGTGAATGGGATTAGTGTGACACAACTTTAACAAGGACCCTTTTTTGCCAGAGGATGGGTGGGCTACCTTCCACAGTGAAAGGCAGAAACAAACAACCGACTGTCAGAAAGTAACATCCAGGCTAAAATGATTAGTCGGGTTTATTTTTAAAAATTGTAATTACTCAAAGCAATAGGCATATAGTGGACAATCAGAAATACAATACTTGAATCACACAATACTTTAAATTGTTTCTGAAAATGAAAAATTCAAGTTTTTAGTGTCATTTTCAGAGTCTTTTTAACTGAGCTTTTGAATGTTAAGAGGCCATTCCTTCACAGAACTCCTCCCACTGTTGCAACTTGAATACAGACAAGAAAGCAGGATATCAGGAACTGGAGATGCTGAGGAAAACCAGCAGCATTTATAAAGCAGGCTTTCTACATCCCATACCAAGGCAAACCTAGCCCATTAGGAATTCTTCTTTGAAGAATACACAGATTATTTTTCAACAGGCAGATAATTAGAATATTAATTATTTCTACTACTCAAGTAGATGGGATGTGAACAGCAGTCCCTTGGCTTACCAAACGCCTGTCGGGTAAGTTAATTAATTGGCCAGGCCTGAGGCAAACCTATTAAAATTTATGACTGGCATGACTTTGTCTTAATGGCTGCAGCAATCACAGACAAACTCCATCTATTCTCACGTTGGTAAACTTGCGTACATTAACTCCTTCAAAACCTGAGGTACTAGCTGAACAAACTTGACCTGATTACATCACAACTGGTTGGTCACTGCCCTTCCTCCTCACTCCAAGACTAACAGCTATTTGTAGAAAATATTTGTGTATCGTCTTTCCTCCACACAAAGGCAAAAGAATTCTTTGCAGAATCTAGCTAACAGATGTCCATTTAAAAAAAATATATATTTATTTATGCTGATATACAAATTAGAATCGGAGCTTCTGGAAGAACCATTTGTTCTTTTCTGTTATGTACCTTTCCTCAAGCTTTACCTTGTCTTCCTGCCTGGCTTTGTTTTTCAAAGCAGGATCCCTAAAAAATCCTTGATCACAATGGTTTTATACAGGGGGAATGTCCCCCTGGTTGGCATCAGATGGTTGTAGTTGTAAAATTTCACAAAAGACTTAATCTTGGACCTCTTGGCCATATTATTCTTGCACATTTTGGAAACTCATTATATTTTGGACTGTCTAAAATTCATATGGCAAAGATATAATAGAGGTTTTGTGGTTTGTGGCATAATAGAGCTTTGCTTCCATTATAAGCAGTCCTAATGAAAATCATTATGCAATAAATTGATGTGAATTAGAATAAAAGTGCCTGAAACATGCAATATTTTTATGTCTGCTAGCACAGACTGCTATTCTAGATTGGTTTGATAATCTGTTGGTGATGGTTTGGCTTACAAAACATGAGCTGAATGTTGCATACCATTTCTAGCATTTGTGGAATTGTTTAACTGGACAAATGTCTCAACTTGTACAATAAGAATTCTGGATTTGTGATGTTGATGACATTGCATACTCAATGAATTAAGTAAGTCAGGGATGGAACATTTTGGTGATGCTACAATAAGGACATTTGATAAATACCAACATACAAAATGTTGGACAGAAAAAGACCAGCTGGTTCATCTAGTCTGTCTTAAACAGTCGAGATGCCTTCTGCATCACATTAAGAGATTCCTTATCCCCCCGCCCAAGTGCCATGTAGTCCCTTGAAGAGGTGAAAAACCAGATCAAAAACCCATGGCCAACTAGGGAAATAAATATTGAAAATTCTTCTTTGATCCCTCTAGGTGATCGAAACTAGTCCAGGAGACCACATTGACCATGTCTTATATTATTTGGTACCTACCTATTGTAATGATGCAATCTCCTCCCCAGTCTGGCACCAGTCCAGCTTTCTCTTGAAGGTGTACAGTGCAACAACACTCACCACACAAGCTGACACCATGTTCCATAGGTCTACTATTCTCTAGGAAAAGAGGAACCCCCTATCATCTAACCTGTTTTTTCCCTTGTGTAATTTACATGCTTAACCCCTGGTCCTCCCCAACCTATCTAATTGAAATAATTTGTCTGCGCACACAATCTAGTCCTTCAGAGGCTACACTTCTCTAAAGTATATAGATCCAGCTCTTTAAGCAGATCTGGGTAGCTAAGTTGTTTTAAACTGGGAATCATTCTTGTGGCCCTCCTCTGAACCTTTTCCAAAACCTCAATATTACCCATCATGTGAGGGGACCAAAACTGGACACAGTATTCTCAATGAGGCCTAACCAAGATCTTGTATAAGGACAAAATGGTATGTTTCGTTTTTTAATGGACAGTCCTGTGAATACAACCTAGTACTCTATTTGCTTTAGATATAGCTTCACGGCATTGGTTGTGAACCTTTTGAGAGTTATCTTTTCTTCTACCACAGGCTTTAGTTCTTTTCCTTACAAAGTGTAAGTGTGCTTAAAGTTGGCCCTGCCCACGTGAAAAAACACTGCACTTCTCTACGTTAAATGCCATTTGCCAAATGCAGGCCCATTCCCCCAACACATTGAGATCTGCTTGAAGTTGTTGGGCCTCCTCCACAGCTCTATCACCTGCACAAATTTTCGTATCATCTGCAAACTCGTGGATCATTCCCCCAATGCCTTCATTGAGTAAATCTCCCTCCTAGTATTTTTCTGGACTGCAAACATACTCTTAACTACATTTGGCTTTTTATAGCTGAGGGTGGGACTTTTCAGTATTTAGTCACATATACAAGAAACACAAGCTTCACACAAATCATACCACCCGACAAGTTCTTATTTGGGTTTGCCTTTGGGTATAAGGAACCAAATTTAGAAAGGTTTCTTAGGAACATTTGATTGTTTATCTAGACTGGCAGAACTCGGATCTACAATTTTATATATATATATATACACAAGCTAGTTATCTGTGGTCATGGAACAAGGATCGCAGGGAGTTAGGAGACTTACACTCAATAGGGGCCTGATACCAAAATATTCAATTGGAGATAACACTGATTATTTTGATCGTATCAGTAACTGAGGGAAGAAGGATTAGATTCTGTTACTTGGGAGGGAGTGGGTTGCAGCAATGGGCTTGCTTACATTTCCTGGATAGAATCCAGGCAGTAAGAATTAGTCTCAGATGGGCAGCTGCAGTATAAATAGAGCATTAGTATCCTGGCTCCAATAAGAACCTTGTTCCATGATCAATCAGCTGAGTGCTTCTGTTTGAGATTATCCACGCAAAATACCTTCAAATGTAACTTGTGAATGTTTCTGAATTTTGTTGACAACGTGGTGAGATTTGGATGCAACAGTAAGACAATAGTCAGCGAAGAGGCAACAACCATTAAAGATGCAAACAGACTCAGAACTGAGGAGAAGCACATAGTAGTAAATATTCTGAATGATTATTTCTTCCAAATATTCACAAGGGACAATATGAGCAACATGCCTTGCCTAAATGGAGATATCCCAAGTAAAATGCCTTTGATGTAAATGAGATGAAAGTGCTAGTAAGGCTAAAAGGGCTCAGAACAAATCAAATCCCCAGAGACAGATGGTTTCTTATCCCAGAGTGCTGAGAAAAAATAGGGATGAAATTTGTGAGGCGCGGACCATCATTATGAAGAGGCGATGGGCACTGGGGGGGGTATCAGTTGATTGGAAACGGGCTAATGTGGTGCCCGTATTCAAAAAGAGCAACAAAACAGAAGCAGGCAACTACAAACTCAGTCTTATTTTCACCCCATGTAAAATAATGGAATTTATTAGCAGGAGGAAACTTGAGGATCTTCTGTAAAATAATAACCTGGTAAAAATCAGTCGACGTGGATTCAGAAGGGGAAGATCCCACCTGACCAACCTCCTCGGCTTCTTTGAGGACTGTGGTAAACCCTGTGACATGGTGTACTTTGACTACCAAAAGGCCTTTGACAAAGTTCCACATGAAAGGCTATTAGTTCAACTCAAACTGTTAACTCTTAATGCCCTCTGAAGTGACCTAGCAAGCCATCCAGTTGTAAACAATCGCTATAAAGTTCAATAAGAAAAAATTCAGATGGACCTATCAGCAATGACCCAAGCTTCATATCAGCATGACTAAGACCATCTCAGACCAGTCAATATTGCAAAGTCCTCCTTGCCAACACATGAGGCTGGTGCTCAAGATGGGAGTGTTGCCTCACAGACTTGTTGAGCAACAGCCTGACAGTGTCATACTTAGATAATTATATCTATAATATAACAACCCAGACTCCTTCATCACCATCCCTGGGTATGTCTTGTCCCACCAGCAGGATAGAACCACCAGATGTTGGGGCACAGTAATGTACATTTCAGTGGGAGGGGTGCTGGGACATTTACTCTGGACCCAAGAAGGCTTATGGCTTCAGGTCAAACAAGGTCAAGGAAACCTCCTGCTAACCATCACCTACCTCCCCTCAGCTGACAAATCAGAACTCTATGTTGAACATTACTTGGAGGAAGCTCTGAGGGAAACAAGGACATAGAATGTGCTCTGGGTGAGGGATTTCATGGTCCGTCGCCAAGCATGGCTCAGTAGTACCACCACTGACTGAGCTGGCTGAGTCCTGAAAGACTTAGCTGTCAGACTGGGCCTGCATTAGGTGGTGAGGGAACCAGCATGAAGAAGTAACCTACTAGACCTCGTTCTCACCAACTTACCTATCAGAAAGTCTCCAGTGGCTGGAGTCATACCTGACACAAAGGATGATAAATGTGGCTGTTGGAAGCTAGTCTTTACAGTCCCAGAACATCACTGCACAGGAGTTTCTCAAGGAAGCATTCTCTGTCCAACTATCTTCAGTTGGTTCATCAACGACCTTCCCTACATCATAAGATTAGGAGTGGGGCTGTTTGTTGATGATTCTGCAGTTTCAGCTCCAGTCACAGCCTCCCTGATAATGAAGCAGCCCACGTCAGCCCAGAGCAGGACCTAGACAACGGGCCCCAGGAGCCCTGGATATTGGACCTTGGACTTCATTCAAATAGGAACGGCACTACAGGAGGAGCCCAATAAGGTGTGTGCAGCTAGCGCCGCAGCAGCCCACAGGTAAGTGATGGGGGAGATTGTGTGCCTCGGGAAGGAGGGGAGGGATTGTGGGCCTCAGTGGGGCACGTAGGCCTCGGGTGGGGGTAGCGTCAGCCAGCAGCAGCCTGCAGGATCGGAGCCTAGGCTGGGGATCTCAGGCCAGGCAGAGGGAGATTGGGAAGCCCGGAGGTTGGGTATCTCAGTTGTGAGGGGAGGAGAAGGGGGTGGGGAGGGGGAGGGGAAAAGAGGGGGTCCAGGAGCGGCGGCGATCAGGAAGGTGCTTTAATGTGGGGTCGGGAGGGGCACTCCTGCTGCTTCCGACTCCACATTCAGACATAAGTAACTTACCTTTTTTGTTCAAGGCGTTCTGTAGGGTTGGTTTCCCTGAGTGCAGCCAATGATGGCGTTAGCTGCTTCAGGGCAAACCAATCTTGCAGCGGACGCCTTTTGTTTGTTCTTACCCAACACGGCAGGCTGGACACTTAGGGTCAGAAGTGTGTGCGCACATGCTGCCCATCATTTTGTGGACAAGAGGCCACATAGCATCTGAAAAACGAGTGCTGTGTGGCCCAATTTCTAGGCCATTAACTAGTCATTTGCCACATTGCCTATTTATCAGTTAACAACCCTTCAAAATGAGCGTTGAAAGATATAATAAGGTGTTCTATAAATGCAAGTTATTTTTTTCTCTGTTGGAGAACCCTGAATCTGTCTACTTGCATTCCCACCTCTAGTGATGCTTAAATCTTCCTTGATGCATATATTTCACAATTCTTGCATTTTGCATCCATATTTTTCCAATGTTCATTCTATTAATAGTACTTCTATTAACAGCGGATTATTTACAGGCAAATGAGGTACTCCATATTATTATACGGCTGGACTTCAGCACCATATCCCCATCATCTATAAAGAAGTCCATTGCGGTGGCAGAGTCCATTCTATTGTGTTCGGTATTTCAGTTGTCTGGAGGTCGTTCTTTCAACTTTAAGAATTTTCTGGATATCTGTTGTTGGCCAGTTGAACTTTCTGTAAGTCAGTAGTGATTCATTTTCAAGTACTGAAGAGCTCGGTGTGGCCTTCAATTTGCCATTGCTCGATACACAACTTTGGAGTTTAATCACCATACGTCTGACCACGATTTCGTTACATGGACCTCGCTGCTTGTAATCAGCATTTTCAATCCTTACATGCTGTAACATCAGTAATAACCTATTAGTTATTATGTTGATTGTTGCTATGAAGCTGGATGCCAAAGTTCCATTTCTTTCAAATTCTGATTCAATATTCTGTCTGTTCTTAAGGATTTTTTATATTTCCCTAACCAGGACAGAGATACGTGATCTGTCCATATCAAAACCTTTCATTCAAATAGATTTAAATTGAAATGATAAACTGCAGCAATAACAGCCAAGTGTTCTTTTCTAAAGATGCAAAACAACAATCACCTAAAATACTTCACGAGAGTAGATAAGGGTACAAAGATATCTGGACACCAAGCAGTAATTGGGAGAAGAGCTGGAGTAGTGACAAAAAGTGAGGTTGAAGAGATAGATGATGGGCAGGCTTTTGAAGGTGGAGAGAGATATAGAAAGATGGAGGGACTTTGGGACAGAATTCCAGATTAAAGGGCCATGAAGGCTGAAGGTGTTGCTTCCAATAGTGGAGCAGAGGAAGTTGGGGTTGGGGGGGAGGGTGGTGAACACCAGACTTAGAACAGCAGAGGGTGCAAGATAGGTTGTAGGGCTGGAAGAGATAGAAGAGGTAGGGTGAAGAATGGCTATTGAAAGGATTTGTAGACAAGAATGAATATTTTGAAATCTGTATGTTGTGGGAATGCCAGTAGAGGCCAATGAGAATGGTAATAGGTGAACGGAACGTAGTACAGGATATACACTGCCCGTGGAGTTGCAGTTGCATTATCATTTGTTTGGGGTGATGCTGGGTACTGGAGAGTAAACTGCTGGTCAAAATTAGACTTTCATCTAAAAGAAACCTCGCTATTGAAGTCAATTGTTATTGCCTTGACAGAAGATTCCACTTCTGACAGGAAAACTATACCATTCCAATTTGTTTTCAGGGCTCCCACAAAGGAAGGACCAAATATACCCTCCAGAATTTAAAAAATTCGAGTGAATTTCCTGGAAAACATCCCAGTAAGATCAATAATGATCTCATTATACCTCAAAACCTTCAGTAAATCTCTGCTGCTAGTCTAAACTCATTCTCTAGGCTGATTACCCAAGCTTTTTATTGTTCATCATAATTTTGTTTAAAACATTAATAAAGCACAATTATATTAAGACTCACTTGTAGCAAACTTATTCCACTTTGCAGACTCTACAGGGAGTCCTTAACTGGATTACAGTATTCATGCTAACAAAAACACTTTGTTTCAAAGGAAATGGCTAACCTGTTTTACCGGAGCAGCTGTTAATGCTTACTGCAGTTGGAGACAGACATCAATATCTCCAATTTCTTGTAAAATCAGACTTTACAAAAATTCTGCCTCTCAACACAGACAAATATTTTTCAAAACATTAGTGAAGTGTATTTGCAAAATGGAATTCATTTGTTTTTCTATACAATCTACTTATATGGTTTATCCCAACTGTTCTATCTTTCTGTTGCACTGTCAAACCAGACTGCTTGACCTGCATTTGCGACACTGAGTGCTCAGCAGGAAGAAATGAGTGCTGACCGATATCGCAGAGCATTTTTAGAAACACAATGGGGCTCCTTCATGGCAGTAGAACAGGCTCAACTCTGTTCTGTGCTCTGTCGGTTTATGGTGATGGAAGGGTTTAGGGGAAATTTCCTGAATCCAGAGTACTCTGTGCAGAAAAAGAAGACCAAACTGGCTGAGTCACGAGCACTGGTAAGAAATGATAGAAAATCCATTGAGTCATGCTACTGAGGTCCAGTGTTTGCATAATCATTTTCACTTCAAATCACGATAATCTTAACACAAATAATGGCTGCTAACAAGTCAGGAAACTAAAAATGAAAATTTCAGAGGAACTTGTGTACATCGTACACTGGGAGTTTAGAAGACGTGAACAGTCGAAACCAGCACAGTGAAGAAGTAAATGGGAACCTCTGGGACCTGTCTCATGAAAGGACGAATTCTCTTAGTGCATTATATTGTATTTGGGCCTTGATTGAAAATATGACTCCTTGTGGGTGATTTTTGAGTGGAAAGTAAATTGGATGGGTGGTACATGGGGCATGAGTGGTGCCTGCCCAAGGAGCTGGCATGTCATTTCCATTGTCAGGCCTAAGTTAAATTAATTATATGAGCTGCCAATGTGAAACGCACGCCCAAGAGGCTGCACGCTGATTAGGAGGATGGGAAATCCAGTGGAATGGCCTCTACTTAAAGGCCTGCAGTATTATTTTAAAGGGGAGGTGGATGTTATCATGGGGGATAGCGGCTAGCAAGATTGTAATGCAGCAAGCAAAGTGACTTCCTGCAGGGCCCCAAGGCTCTTCAGTGCAGTGGTGGAGATGCTGATTGAACAAGTGACCAGCAGGAAGTATGCCCTTTTCCCAAATGATGGGTGATGGGTGGCAAGACAAATTAGTCAACAGGCATGGAAAGAATTGGAAGAAAATGCTAATGCCAACAGCAGTGTCCCCAAGACCTGGCTGCAGTGCAGAAAAAAATTAATGATCTGACCAGGACTGCCAAGTTAAAATTCCCTTTCACATCTTTCATTCTCTCTGGACAGCCCTACAGGACCTTACTTTAGCCTCAACTCTATTAACTCTTCCCTTCCCCACTTCTCATGGCTCTCTCCATATTAGTAGGGAACATTTTACTGCACCTCTTTTCTGCTTGCACTCAGATCCTCAAAATCTCCAACTGCCCTCCTAACTACTTCTCCCTCTTGGTTACACCTGCTGCTTCTTCACGTCATCATGTATACAATACAAAGCTATTTCATACATGCTGAAAACTCTTAAACAGGGCACATATTAACCCACTTTCACTCTTCCTGCAGTAGAAGCTAGCACATAGCAGGAGGGAAGCTACTAGAACAGAAGGTGGTCCCGGCACTCTACAGACACTGACGCCGGTAGAAGTAGTTGCCATCGACATTATTGGCAAAGGGCACACAGCACCAGAGATGGCCGGGCTGGAGGTAGAGCACAGTAGGATCGCACAATCACACACTCAGCCAGACAATCAGGTGGTTCGTTGCACTACCACTCATCTGCTACTATTTACCCTTGCCACTATAGACTAATCCTTGTCCCTCTCCCCTTTTTCTAGATGCATCAAATGACTCGGGTCTTGCAGCCACACAGACTGAAGAGGAGAGCCCTCCAGAAGATGCACCATCACTTGCTTTTACCCTTCCAAGCATCAACACAGAAATCGGTAATAACCGTATGGCATAGATAATGAGTTATAGGGTCTATACTGGGTGATTGTTTGAGCATAAGTGAGTAGGAGCAGGTGCAGGTGGAAAGGACAGTCCAGGAAATATTCACTGGAGGGCCAGCTCATGTCCTAGCTCTACTAAAGAGGACAGCGATGCAGACTTTAGGAGTCCAGCTTTTAAAAAGAAAGATAATTTCCATGCACCAGCAATTTCCTGCCAGGGAGCTTCTGTAGCATGTCGAAGAGTGAGGAGGTGTCCACCATCAACTGGGGTGGGCTCTGGCACATGACAAGGACACTCTGCAGTCAACCACTGAGCTTGTGGTCACCTCCAAAGAAGCTGCCACTGAGCCCTCCCTGCAGGAGTCTGTGGCACCAGTAATCGCATCTCTCAGAGATGGTCATACTGGGGGTATGCAGACTCCGTCTCAACCATCTCCTCTGCATTAGGCAGCATGGGAGACAGCCAGCTCAGCCAGACTGCCCGGGCAAATGGCAAGTTGCTGCAGTCTGCAGTCGGACCCCTTCAGGTCCGAGCTCTAAGCATCTCAAAAGCCATTGACTGAGGCACAGCAGCCTTCCACCTCTCATACTTCATCCACTGGGGAAGAAGGACCAGAGTGAGTAAAAGAGCACTCAAGATAGGCACTAGGGAACCACACCAGGTTGATAATTGGTGTGTCTGCATTTGTGCAAGTAAGGAAAAGGATAATCCTTTTTGAAACCAATGTGCGAAAAGAATGTTCCTATAATAGCTGGTGACCTGGTGTTACTTAATATGAATATCTATGTTGGTCTTTGGGCAGATGCAGTTTAGTTAAAGGATGGTAGGACTGGGAGACTGTTAATGCAGGGGAGTCCCAGGGATTGTTCAGCTGAAATATCCTTTAATGAATGGCCACCGAAGAGCTCAGGCTGCAGGCAATGGTTGGACCCATCCTGCATCCTCTGTCATCAGTATCCTCCCCATTTTGGAAGGTCCTCCTCTATTGGTGGCTCTAGATGTTGTTCCCATTGCAGAGCGGTTATTCAGCATACAGTAAACTATTATTATACAAGAGTCATGAGCCAAGTGTGCAGGAGATAGCCCTTGCCCCTAAGCAGCCAGTCTCTCACTTGCTTTGTAGGGGCAAAGAGTGTGGGAGGTGGACAATTACCCCAATGTAAAAGCATCATGGCAGCTGCCAGAAAAGTGGGCATAAACCTGCATGATGCACTGCTGGTGATCATACACCAGTTGCACATTAATGGAATGGAAGTCCTTGCCATTCGTGAAGGAGCCCGCAGGGAGACATGGTGGCAGTCATAGACTTGGGGGAACCCTGCAATCTGTGCCAACCCCAGCACCCGAATGTGCTTCTTCTGGATATCCATGGGGAAACTGATGAATGTGTTTGCTCTAATTTAATCCGGCTTATGCTGTGAACAAAATTCAGAATATTGGGAGTAATGGATGAAAAGTCAATTGTTGCTTTCTGCTGGTTTTGCTCACCAGTTTAATCACATTTACTTCTTTGTTCAAATAAACTCCTCGAGCAAAATACACACCTTGTAGGCTGTAGTTATGTGATCTTAGAGAGCTCATTTCCAGCTGCGATGTGCAGTCTGCAGGCCTTGACCAATGCCTGACCAGCACTGAAGTGCTTTAATTAATGTACAGGACCCTTGTACTCAGCGCTAATTTTGAATGTTGGGGGAGAACTAGTTGTTTTTTTTTTCCTTATCCTAACATTTTCAAAAGATTCCATACAAAGTTTTTAAAGTTCCCAGGAGATCCAGTGAACCATTTAGGCCTGAGGTGTAACCAGTTAAAAAGAGCTGAGGGAGGGGGGAGCATCGGAACCAATACCTGGATTTAGAGTAGGTAGGAGGGAGAAAAATTTGGGGGTGGGGTAGCTTGTTCCCATTGAACCCTTCCCTTGTAGTTGCATCTAAGCCTTAGGCATTTTAAAATGTTCCTAGTGCAGCTGGTGGAAGCAGCGTGAGAAGCCATCTTTGAGGGGATCTCACACTACTTGACATTAGCCGACTTGAGCATCAGATTCTGACCTTGACAACTGGGAGTTTTGCTGCTATTTTTCTTGCCAGTGGATACCCAAAACATCGTCACATTGATGAAAAAATATCGTATAATTGTGCCCAGTTAAACGAGTTTGATACCCCATGAAATGGAATCCAAATCCAATGTCTGAATTTCGTACAGATGCTCATTTCTAGTTGACTGCCTTTCTTCCCTTTCCTTTTTCTCCTTACCGTGTCTTTCAGCTTTGGCACTCTCCACAAAGGCCTCAATTGCTCAGAGTAAAAGGAAGTATCACCCACATGAAGCAGTTGAATGACATCACAAAGTTACATTCCCCAGTGAGTACATTTTTATGCGGGTATGCCAACTCTAAAAGCTGGCTAGTTGTAGAAATCGGTAGCTTTACATTATGAAGTGTGCATGGTTAGAAGCAGAGTCCTTGAAAACCTGCCTGAAGCATTGGGGACATTTTAGTCCCAATATAAGGGAACCATAACAATAACAGTAGGCCACTGAGTGGTTGTAAAGTAAGCTTGCTGTAGACTTGTATCGTGGCCTTTTTGCATCTGTGGGACATGTGTGTTGTTGACCACAAGCGACATTGGAAGGCCATCAAAGCTTCATTGTGATTCCTAAAAATATCATTAGGTTTCAATTAAATACAATTTGTTTTTGTTTACGCCACTGCGCATTAAAGATAGTTTTTTTTTCAGGGGATGGGGGCCGTCTCTTCCTCCTGACCTCCCCCCAACCCCCCCAAACACATACATTAATGATGAAGGTGGGAGCTTGGTACGTACTCTGGGAATTGTGTGCATAAGTGATCCATTAATACTGCTCACCAGACCAATAATTTTAAAATATTTCACTATATATACTTCACTATATTTGAGCCAAACTTCTGAAGTGATTTCTGCTGAGCAAATCCTGGGCTGTTTTTAATGATTGAAATAGTGAGAAGTAACAATTTGTGCATTTCTGTGCCTATACTCTGGAGAAGCAAATCCAATGTTTTAGATTTATGAGCCATTTATAATTCAGAACCACTTCAAGAAACAGTCCTGTCCTGTCGAATTCTTAAGCCCGTGCTTCAAAAGC
The DNA here is from genome assembly GCF_035084215.1 of Heptranchias perlo. Taxonomy (NCBI): domain Eukaryota; kingdom Metazoa; phylum Chordata; class Chondrichthyes; order Hexanchiformes; family Hexanchidae; genus Heptranchias; species Heptranchias perlo. The sequence goes on from NC_090350.1 coordinate 25,345,966, forward strand.
TCCCCATTTATCAAGTAGGATGGTGTTAACACCAAAGGGTGCAACAATAAAATTCCACGGTTGCCCCAGGACGAGAGACTGAGCCTTTCTGCTTTCCCTGTGCAGATAGTGAAGTAGTTTCAGTATTGTTGGCTTGTGCAGAGATTCCTAGCAACTGGGGAAGTTATTAGAATAAAATAAGATTAACAATTTCAAACTGCACAGAAATTTAAACAAAAGAAAGACTTGCATTTATATAGTGCCTTTCATGACCTCAAGACATCCCAAAGCGTTTACAGCCAATGAAGTACTTTTAAAGTGCAATGTAGGAAACTCGGCAGCCAATTTATGCACAGCAAGCTCCCACAAACAGCAATGAGATAAATGACCAGATAATCTGTTTTAGGTGTTAGTTGAAGGGCAAATGTTGGCCAGGACACTCTGCTCTTCTTTGAATAGTGTCATGGGATCTTTTACATCCACCTGAGAGGACAGACGGGAACTTGGTTTAACGTCTCATCTGAAAGACGGCACCTCCGACGGCTGTCAGCCTAGATTATGTGCTTAAGTTTTAAATCCTTTTTTGCTTCGATAACTCCCCCAAAGAATGGGGAACTTCCATATATGTGAGCTGGAAACTGCTTCACTCCCCACACAGTACGAGTGAAGAGGGCTTCAACCATTCATTCTTGTGGCCATTGGCTGCAGCTGCCTTTAGTTTCAACACCGCTACTGTTTGCATTGAAGAAAGGATTCCAGTTTGTATCACTGTAGGTTAATGTTGAAAACACACAAAAATTTACAATTACAGTACAAATCTGCCTCCACTTTCAAGAGTTATATCGTGGCAGGTCCATGCTGTAACTGAGCTAATAGACAATGCTAGACTTGCCTATAGACTACTGCTTGCAATTTGACTCACTGTTTCCTCTTTAAATATCACTGTTTCTGAGTTTCCTGTGAAGCACCTTGGGACGTTTTGCTACACTGTTGTTGTTAAGTTTAATGTATATTTTTATCTTATCTCCTGTGACAAATGTTCTAATGTTTAAAAATTCTTAATATGCTCTATGATATTACCACAAAACGTCATCTCTGTTTACTGTAATATTTACATACTTTCAACATTGGTGGTGGAGATTTTTGCACGTGCTCTTTGCTAGTTAAGACTACAGTATCTGCAGATTGTTATAAATTAAGACTGCTCTGATCTTGTAAATGTCTCTAATTCTGTTGTAAATCCGCTGTCATTAGACTCCCATTAATGTGAACTTCAAAAATAGATCACTTTAGTGACTGGATACTGAAGCCATCAATTCTAACATCCCCTCAAATAAAGTCTTTCTTTGAAAAAAAGCTTTGAATATCAAATGTGGAATATATGAAATATAAAAATGGAACTCTTGAGTGATCTTGCTTTTGGCTTATATGGGTAGATATTGCACCTCGTTTCGCCTGGGGCGTAAAACAGGTGCAACGATGCCCAATTTCAGAGACCAACATCCTGCGCGTAAGGACGCCTGGAAAATGTCCGACCCGAAATTGGGTCTGGTAATTTTTCAGGCATCCCTAGCGCCGCCTAAAATAGGCATTAGATCCTTTACATGTGTAAATGAGGGGTCTAACACCTGTTTTAGGTCCCCTCACAGAAATTGGGCAGTAATGAGCTCAGGATTCTTCAGCGGCCGCCAACTAAAAGTAAACAATTTTACAACACCAAGTTATAGTCCAGCAATTTTATTTTAAATTCACAAGCTTTCGGAGACTTCCTCCTTCCTCAGGCAAATGTTTTCATTTGCCTGAGGAAGGAGGAAGTCTCCGAAAGCTTGTGAATTTAAAATAAAATTGCTGGACTATAACTTGGTGTTGTAAAATTGTTTACAATTGTCAACCCCAGTCCATCACCGGCATCTCCACATCATAACTAAAAGTAAGTTCTATTTAATGCAAATTTTCACAAAAGCCTTCCTGTGGAGCTAGGAAGAAGGGGAGCACTCCCCCGATCACACAGTCACCACCATCACCCCCCACCCCCTCCCCCACAGTTGCCATCTGCAATCCCCCTCCCAGGATAGCGGCCCGACATTCGTGCTCGTCAAATGCGTGAGCTGCCTGTGGAGGTGCGAGAGGCACCAGCAACCTCACACATAAAATGTTAATGAGGCCCGAGACGCAATTTCAGGCAGGCCTCGGGCCTCTTGGTTCGGGCACATGTTGCCTTTGCAGCGCAGGGTCTGGCTCCGAAAACAGGCCCAGACGAATTTCTGCTCCATTGATTTTTGGTGATCAACACTGACATCTTGTGGTTATTCCAAGTAGTAACACAAATTAAAATCCGAGTCAGTGATGAAATATTGCAGCATGCATTTTAAGAGCAGTTGGTTGGATATGGGAGGAATCTGTTGATATTTTGCAATGTTATCATCTGCTTACAATCAAACACAAAACATTAATTTTAGTGTAATTCTCTCTTTTACAATATTATTACTGCACAGCATTTCAGATAAGGATTTAGCCCAGTGGCAATGGGTTACTACTTGTTAATTAAAAACACTATATATGTGTTATTAGGATCTCTATTGAATAAACCAATTCTGATCAGTTTTGATCCAACTCCAAGTTTGGCTTACAATTTTAGTGCTATTTTTTGTACAAAAGTATAATTCATTTCCCAACTGGATATCACTAGAGTTCTCAACTTTTTCTAGCAGATTTATGACAAGAATAGATAAAGAAAGACTTGCATTTATATAGCGCCTTTCACAACCTCAGGATCTTTCAAAGTGTTTTACAGCCAATTAAGTACTTTAGAAGTGTAGTCACTGTTGTGATGTAGGTAACGTGGCAACCAATTTGCGCACAGCAAGCTCCTGCAAACAGCAATTTGATAATGACCTGATAATTTGTTTATCAGTGATGGTGATTGAGGGATAATTATTAGCCAGGACACCGGGGAGAACTCCTCTTCTCTTTTTCGAATAATGCCGCTGGACCTTAGAGAGCCAATGGGACCTTGGTTTAACGTCTCATCTGAAAGACAGTACCTCCAACAGTGTAGCACTCCCTTAGTACTGGCACTGGAGGGTCAGCCTAGATTATGTGCTCAAGTCTCTGGAGTGGGACTTGAACCCACAACCTTTGAACTCAGAGACAAGAGTCTACCAACTGAGCTGGCTGACAAATCGTGAACAAAACTAGGACCCAGAGGACAAATTCTGCAACATATGCGAGAAATGGAAAGAACGGGACATTAACCCACTACATCTCTGTTTGTTTTAGAAGACCAAGTTATAGTCCAACGATTTTTATTTGAAATCTACAAGCTTTCGGAGGCTTCCTCCTTCCTCAGGTAAATGTTATTTACCAACATTTACCTGAGGAAGGAGGAAGCCTCCGAAAGCTTGTAGATTTCAAATAAAAATCGTTGGACTATAACTTGGTGTTGTAAAATTGTTTACAATTGTCAACCCCAGTCCATCACCGGCATCTCCACATCATGTTTTAGAAGAAATAGCAATGTATTGACTGGGGTGAGGGTGAAAATTAATGATTCATTAAACTGAAAATTAAAAAAAACAATAAGCGTGCTGAATTTGGCTCAGCGACTCGCAGGCTTAATTAATTGAGACACACAGACTAGGGAGAGGCCAGGTTTGATTTTTGCTATGTTAGCTGATCTTGGCCAGAGCAGTTAGTGTTAAGGGTTCTACAATGTTAGAGAGGGGTAAGGTTCTCAATCCTGATCGCTGTTCAGCAAACCCTGCTGGATGTGGGTGTGTATCGTCAGGTGAACACTAGAGCGATGGCCCCTGTGGCCAACTAGCCTGCCAACATTCACTGTCTCGACTCATGCAGTTATATGGGTGAGGTGTTGAAGGGTGACTGTTGCTCGTGAAACCATTTCCCAACAAGGAGCAGAAGGAAGAACATTGGTGGAAAACAAAAGAAGGGCGGAAAGAAGAAAAAGCAAATAATTGTCATGTAAAATTCAGATTTAGTTACACTGTCATCACTTTAATATGACCCGTCTGATAATATTAGCAAGGACAAATCATTTGGAAGGATCTTCCGCAGTGTCAGCTTCCGAACAAGGTGCAACTATAACACTTGAAGCCTATCCTGCAATCTTATCGTGCTAGTTTACAAATGACTCCCTACGTCACTGAATAGCATTCCAAGGCTGTTTAATTTTAGAATTTGTTTTACACATTTGGGGACCCTCCCTCCTGCATTCTTCTCCCCATTTGTAATCTATTCTGTTCCTATTTACTGTGAAGAAACATGTCTCTGTATGTAAAAGCCACTGAGTAACCTCATTGAATAATCTATAAACATTTTAAATAATGCCTTGCCTTGCAGGTTGCTAATTACCACAGGCTCAGCTCGAACTGGAATGGCCCGATATCCTAGACTGTTGATGCTTCCAACGCTGCTCTGATTGGTGCTCTGTCACACTCAGTTCACAATGTAAAGCAATTTGAGATCTTTCAATGTGAAAGGCGCAATATAAATGGAACCTTTCCTTGCAGAAGGCAGCAATGATTCAAATGGTGTAAGCTGGACAATGTCTGTTTCCCCTTTCTCGTAGGATGCCTTGTTTCCATGTGGTGGTATGGCTGAAAACAGATAATGCTCTGCCACACTGGGGTATTTTCAGCCTGATTTTCCATTTCCTCACATAAAGAGAAGTTGCTGTAATGCAGCAAGTGCACACTGCATCACAGAAGTGATAAGATGGCTAAAATAGCACTAGATGCAGTTTGGAAGAAGTTGCCAGTAAAGGTCGAACAGAAAATGAATAAGATCACATTATCAGCAGAAACTTCACAGCAATGAAGTGTTGGGGGAAGGAAAATAAATTACTGGCTCGCCTTGCGTGAGTCACCTCACACCCTCTACTTCCCCCACCTCCTCCTCCTCCCATAGAGTGGTCCTGAAAGTCAAAACTTACTCTGTTTGCTCTCCTTTCACCTCCTCTCCTGAGTCAAAATTGGAAATCAACAGATTCTGCATAAACAGAGTCACCTTATTAGAGGATCTTGCTGGCCATTGAAAAGATTCCTGTAGCCTGGGTAACTTGTGTCGATGTCAGACACTTTTTTTAAACCACAGGCAAAATGGGCAGCCCAAGATCCAGTCGGACAATAGGGCCTGGTATGTTTCTGCCCACAAAAGAACATGGAGATAGGATCTGTGAACCCTGTACTTCCATGAGGCACTTGACAAAGTTCTACATGAAAGGTTACAAATGAAGCTCAAAGCTGTGAGGATTCAGCGCAAAACTTGGGAATGGATAAGAAACTGGCTAATGCGTAGAATAGTAATATCGGGTAACATTAAACAATGGGTGGAGTGGCAATATTAGGTTGGGGAGAAGTACTGAGTGGGATGTCCCAGTGTTGTGGTGACTACTGTTTCTAACTTGCATTAATGACTTGGATTCTGAAACTCAATGCAAACTGGTTAAATTTCTAGATGATACCAAACTAGGAGGAGGCAGTGGAATTGAAGGAGGCAGCCCAGAAATTAAAGAACAAGCTGAATAAAATATGAGTGGGCCGAACAATGGCAGATAAAATTTAATGCAGGCAAAGCATTACACATAGGAAGAAAAAATGGGCAACATATGTACTTTGTGACAGGTGTTGAAATAGCTGAAGATGAAGTTGAGAAAGACCGAGGAATCTTAATTGATTCACCGCTCAATGTGCCCAGTCAATGCAGAGCAACAATCAATTGAGTCAATAGAATGTTGAACTACATAGTCAAAACAGTAGGATACAAGTCAGAGGAAGTTGTGATCAAACTGTTCAGCACTCTGGTCAGGCCACAGCTTGACTATTGTGTCCAGTTCTGGTTGCCAAGAAACACAGGAGACATTCATGTGCTGGAGGCAATGCAAAGAGGAGCTGTAAGGCTGATTCCTAGTGTCAGGAGTTTGAGTTATAAGGAAAGGCTGAAGACACTTGGACATTTCAGTCTGGAAAGGAGATGTCTGAGAGGTATATAAGATAGTAAATGATATGGAAAAGGTTAATCTGGAAATTTACTTTATGGGAGTCGGACAAGGGGACACAGGTTTTAAAGCAGTGAAAGGTAATTTTATCAGGAGGTTTTTCTTCGCACAGAGAGTGATCAACACTTAGAATGGACTCTGAGTGGTGGAGGTGAAAACCCTGGAATCATGTAAGAAACAATAAGATGCAGCAATGGAGGAATGTGTGATTGTTCTGGATGGATTAAGATGGGGAAAATAGCCTTACTTATCCGTAAGTATCATGTGATTCTGTAATATTACATAATCCCCTCCCATGGAGAAAGATTGTCCAGCTGAGTGAAACCTCAGGTTTCACAATGGCTTCTAGATAAACCTGCATTGTATCGTGCTACTGTGCTACTCAATGTGAGTCTCTCTCACACGAATGGAGCACACCATCTGAGGAATCAATCAGTTATGATTGGGATAGGAAACAGTGAGGGATTGATAAACTGACCGAGGAGTCATTCCAAGCTATCTTGCAAAACTCATATTGACTGATTCAAGAGTAGCATAAGCAGAAGGCTGAAAGCAGGGGAAGTGTGCAAGGACAACCTGAAATAGGCTCTTCTCTTTTGGCTTTTCTCACCTCACTCCATGAGTATCTTGCGCCAAATGGTGACCCAGACAAGGTGAGATGGTTGATTTGTTTTTCTTCCCCATGAGGAAACCCCTCACAAGGGTGAAGTTTCTGTTCATGAGGTGAGTTAATTGACTTTCCATGTAACCTTTTTCTAACTGCATTATCGAAAATGCATCTTGTGTTCTTTTACCCATCCTATCACCCCTGAGTTTTTGAGATCAAGAACAGCGGGGTTTGTGAATCAAATCTGTATTTCACCATTTTGGCACCATGTTATGATGGTCTAACACACTGAAACAACATTGTGCATTGTGGAAGCTGCAAAACACAGTCCAAACTTGACAAGAATAGCTGGATGTCAATGTTGCCTTTTGAAAGTTGTTGGAATAAGAATTCCCAAAGCCGGGCTGAAACCATTTATGCAGGTTTGGTGCATTAAATGCTTCCCCGGACATCTGAGAATCCCCTCATCCAAGTATCCATTCTTTGTGGGTGAGTGTCAGCAGGCTATTCATCCATGGACAGCATCACATGAACATGCCCCTGACCCTGTTCGACTTCTACAGATACACATTTTATACCAGGGATGATACACGTACCAGTGGACCTCAAGGAAACACTGACGGACAGCGATTACACACATACCTACCATATCATTATTAGTGTTGAGATACAGTTAAACTGCTACAGCCTCCACTCCTCCTTCATATCTTGTACTACTACTAATTTGAGATTGGAGAAAGACCAATAAGATGCATTGTTTCCATGCCATATATCTGCATCTCATCTGTGTATAGCGGCAAATATACCAAATATCAAAAGTTCCAGAATTTTGAATTGTGTGTCAAAATGGAGAGAAGGAATATTTTGCAGGCATCCAGTGGTAAGTCTGGTCTCTTCTTGAACGTGTTAGGGCCTCAACTATTCACTGTATTTATTGACGACTTAGGTGATGGGATAAAGAGCCACATATCTAAGTTTGTCGATGACACAGAGAAAGGCAGCATTGTAAGCGGTGTAGATGGAAGCATAAAATTACAAAGAGATATTAATAGATTAAGTGAATGGGCAAAACTGTGGCAAATGGATTTTAATGTAGGCAAGTGTGAGGTGATTCACTTTGGACTTAAAAAGGATAGGTCAGAGTACTTTCTAAATGGTGAAAAGCTCAAAACAGTGGAGGTCCAAAGAGACTTAGGAGCCCATGTACATAGATCATTGAAATGTCATGGACAGATACAGAAAATAATCAAAAAAGCTAATGGAATGCTGGCCTTCATATCTAGCGGACTAGACTACAAGGGGGTAGAAGTTATGCTACAGCTATACAAAGCCCTGGTTAGTCCACATTTGGAGTACTGTGTTCAATCCTGGGAATCACACCTTAGGAAGGATAAATTGGCCTTGGAGGGACTACAGCATAGATTTACTAGAATGATACCTGGACGCCAAGGGGGTGATTTGATCGAAGTTTTCAAGATATTAAGGGGAACTGATAGAGTCGATAGAGAGACACTATTTCCACTGGTTGGGGAGTCTAGGACTAGGGGACATAGCCTAAAAATTAGAGCCAGGATGTTCAGAAATGAAGTTAGGAAACACTTCTACACGCAAAGGGTGGTAGAAGTTTGGAACGCTCTTCCGCAAACGGCAGTTGATGCAAAATCAATTGCTAATTTTAAATCTGAGATTGATAGATTTTTGTTAACCAACGGTATTAAGGGATATGGGGCTAACACGGGTATGTGGAGTTAGGTCACAGATCAGCCATGATCTCATTGAATGGCGGAACAGGCTTGAGGGGCTAAATGGCCTAAATGGCCTACGTTCCTATATCTGCTGCCATGATGTAACACAGAAAATGGCACTGCCGTGTGTTGATTTATTGTTTTCCATCTGGTCTTAAAATCTGAATTCACAGTAGTCTGTGTTGGATCAGATTTGAGTTTTGATGAATCAACGTGAAATGGCCAAATCTGGACCACACTAGAATAGCTCTCATCTCGAATACTTAAAGAGTTAAACAGAAAGAATGTCCTCAGAAATATCATATGTCCTCTTTCCGCGGGGAACCTAACACAAATGTGGATCACAAGATCAAATTGAATTTTACACAATTTCAATGCCACCAAATCAAGACTTGGATACAAGCATATTGAATGTAGTACCCAGTCCCAAGTGGAAAACCAAGCCTGCACCTATCAAAAAAAAGGGGTTAGTATCCAGAGCAGTGACATAGTGGAACCAATAAACGATGGGATGAAGCACAGCTGAACAATATAAGGATTCCACATGTTGACCCAACATGTTGGAACTTAAATGGGCTACTCAGTGGTGTATAGGATGTAAGTTTGTGCCTGTGATTCCCCACATGATGAGTGGCTAGTATGTCTGCCATGCCATTCTGGCAATGCATTCGGTGGTAATTCCTTACAAGAGGAGAAGAAAAATTAAGGGCCAGCCAGCTGAGGTTGTTCTTGTGCACCTTTTAAAGTGGCATCACCAGAGGCCTGGAATGGATTCCCAGTGCATCACTCCACGTGTGTAGCACTGGAATACTTTGGAAGGTCAGAGAAATGTTATTTTAGTGCTTTAGATTTTGGGAAAAATGAAAATATATCTCACAATTTAATTTCTTGAGGGGAAAGGCAAAGTGATATTGTTATTTTGTCACATGAGGAATGCAATATTGCAGTTGACACTTACAAACAGGAATACAACCTGGCTGCAATCTTCAGGGTCTCAGTTCAACAACTGTGCAAGGCAATATGCAAGTCCCTCCTGAGGACTTACAATGTAAACTAAGCCACTCGATGAGAAAATTAATTCTAAGACCAGTTGGACACCAAAACTCAATCTAAGCAAGTTTATGAGCTGATATCAGGAGCTGGGGTGTTTACTTTGATCTAAGATTGGAATAAATCACTTGCCAGTGCAGCATTTCAACTCAAATCAGCTGTAATTTCAGGCTAATGGTGAACTAAAATAAGGAAAGTCAACTGCATCTGCTGTCATTTATTATTATTATGTGTGCAAACCTCAGTCCATCAGCTAATTTGTTCCATCTGATACATTGGTGAGGTTTTCCTATGAATACTGCATTACATAGAAGTGAAAATAGTCCACGATGAGCCAATAGTTGATCAAAAGTGGATGACCTGCTGTTGGCAAGTAGGTGTCACTGTAGTACAGCTATGCTAACAATGATCAATTGTGCAGTCTGCAGGTATGTCTAATTCTGTAGAAAAATATCCTTATTTTGGATAACTCAAGATTATGCATGATTATTCCCAAAAAGAGTGAGGAAAGTGATTAATTGCCTGCGAGGATAGAGAATGGGTCTTCTCTTTTACAGAGTGTAAGGAAGGGGTGGAGAGTGATTTCATTACTTAAATATAATTAGGCATTTTTCTTGCAAGGGGCACTTGTAAAGATACCGACAGAAATGCTAGCTTTATGCAGAATGTTTAAGTTTCAGTTGAGACAGAGCTGGAATGCTATGCAACCTTATTAATTAGATGATACCCCCCAGTTCCTCCTTCCTCCCCCCTCTTTTCTGGTCTCTGGGAGTACAAGCCAAATGGAGTTGAGAGTCAAATCAGTGACCTACTCGCAGAGATTTACCCGTTCTGCCCTCACGCTTCCCAACTACTGAGGTGAGTGAGAGCAGCATGGGGCAGACTCCCCTTCCAATTTGCCTCACCCTGTATTGAGAAGTACCTGGCTCGTGACTGCCAACCCTCCATGTGGTTACATAGGAAACAGGCAGCTCACTGGAATGGGGGATGGTGAGTGCCAACCAATTTACCATTGACTGCCCTTTTCAGATTAATTGTCTGACCCTCAAAGAGCTCATGAGGCTAGTATTTAAAAGGAAAATACAGCAGGACAGGGATAGAGGCACTTACAGAAAACTCTTTGGCAGCTCTCTGCTATTTCAGCTGACTGGCTATATTTTTGTGGGTGAGCCAGCAGGATATTTAGCCAAGGAGAGCACCACACGAGCCTGCACCTATCCTCATTTGACTTCTACAGATACACATTTTGTACCAGGGATGACTAGATAGCCATTAGGAAGGAAGACCCAGTTGAATGCCACCTTTCTTTAGTCAAAGGAAACTGAAACAATTTTGTTTACAATTGTGGTACGACTCCATCCCTCTCCCTGGCCACTGTCTGAGGCTGAACCAGACCATTCACAATCTTGGTGTCCTATTTGACCCTTGGCATCCTATTTGATCCTGAGATGAGCTTCCGACCACATATTCGCTCCATCACCAAGACTGCCTACTTCCACCTCCGTAACATCGCGCGTCTCTGCCCCTGCCTCAGCTCATCTGCTGCTAAAACCCTTATTTATGCCTTTGTTACCTCTAGACTTGACTAATCCAATGCTCTCCTGGCTGGCCTCCCATCTTCCACCCTCCATAATCTTGAGTTCATCCAAAACTCTGCTGCCCGTATCCTAACTTGCACCAAGTCCAATTCATCCATCACCCCTGTGCTCACTGACCTACATTGGCTCCTGGTCCAGCAATGCCTCAATTTTAAAATTCTCATCCTTGTTTTCAAATCCCTTCATGGCCTCGCCCCTCCCTGTCTCTGTAACCTCCTCCAGCCCTACAACCTCCAAGATCTCTGTGCTCCTCCAATTCTTTCCTCTTGCGCATCCCCAATTTTAATCACTCCACCATTGGTGGCCGTGCCTTCAACCTTCAGCTGCCTAGGCCTTAAGCTCTGGAATTCCCTCCCTAAACCTCTCTGCCTCTCTACCTCTCTCTCCTCCTTTAAGACGCTCCTTAAAACCTACCTCTTTGACCAAGCTTTTGGTCACCTGTCCTAATATCTCATTATGTGGCTCGGTGTCAAATTTTGTTTGATAATCGCTCCTGCGAAGCGCTTTGGGACGTTTTACTATGTTGAAGGCGCTATTTAAATGCAAGTTGTTGTTGTTGTGGTGCTGCCATTACTGCCCTGGCTGAGATTGGTTAATTCATCACAGAATAGGGACTGTGCTTGGAACCTCTCTAGTTTGTATTGTACATACCACCCCACAGGGTACAATAACCCACAAACACTGGAGCTTTTTTTGCGGGGTGGGGTGGGGGGTGGGTGGGTGCTGGAATCTCAGAAACAACAAGACAGCGGCGATATTGAAATGTGATGTTTTGGTGTTCTCCACTTGTGGCATTCACCCTTTCCAATTACTGGTGGTTTAGTGCCACATGCCATAGAACTGTCACTTCTTATTTAAATCAGCAAAAATAATAAACTCATTATAAAGTTCAAAGCACAGTTCAAAAGAACTTCAGCACTCCAATGTCAAATGATAAGTCTCGTCAGACGATTGCTATTGATACTAGTAAATTAGTTTGTTGCCTCGAGGAGTTTGAGAAGAATTTGTTATGTTTCTTTCATAGCCAAGGAACTGAATAATGCAAAAAGTAACATTTTCATCTTGACAGGAAGGATTAATCTTACCTGGAAAATATTTTTCTTAACAGTTCCTCTCTTTCCTGTTTCACAGGATTTATCACCACAGGGGTTAGGTCAGTACTAACACGACAGCAGGTAGTTACATTTCATAGAATCATAGGAGAATACAGCAAAGAAGGAGGCCATTTGGCCCTTCGTGCCTCTCAATGGTAAGGTAGAACACTTGGCGATGTTCTTTTAAAGGATTCAAGGAAATTCATCCTGTGGAGGGGGGTCAGATTAATGGAACACCCAACTGAGCTTGTTTATATGTTAATAATTTCTTAATTCCATCAGGAAAGGAGGAGGGGAATCTAAGACCATCGCAGCTACCATCGGTATAGTTGATTTACCCAGAAATAGTGTCTACTGTCTAGGCCATAGCATTGTGGAATGGCAACTTTTAATGTAAAGCAGGACTTTACTGCATAATGGCCTGAATAACGGTTCACTAATGTCCTTTAGGGAAGGAAACCTGCCCTCCTTACCCGGTCTGGCCTCTTATGTGACTCCAGACCCACAGCAATGTGGTTGATTCTTAAACACTCTCTGATATGGCCTAGCAAGCCACTCAGTTGTACAATCTCGCGACAGAAAGTCACAATAAGAATAAAACCGGACAGACCATCCGGCATCGGACCATTAGGCACCGGACATGACAAAGGCAAACCAAGCCCAGTCGACCCTGCAAAGTCCTCCTCACTAACATCTGGGGACTTGTGCCAAAATTGGGAGAGCTGTCCCACAGACTAGTCAAGCAACAGCCTGACATAGCTATACTCACAGAATCATATCTTTCAGCCAAGGTACTAGACTCTTCCACCACCATCCCTGGGTATGTCCTGTCACACCGGCAGGACAGACCCACCAGAGGTGGCGGTACAGTGGTATACAGTCAGGAGGGAGTGGCTCTGGGAGTCCTCAACATTGACTCTGGACCCCATGAAATCTCATGGCATCAGGTCAAACATGGGCAAGGAAACCTCCTGCTGATTACCACCTACTGCCCTCCCTCAGCTGGTGAATCAGTCCTCCTCCATGTTGAGCACCATTTGGAGGAAGCACTGAGGGTAGCAAGGGCACAGAATGTACTCTGGGTGGGGGACTTCAATGTCCATCATCAAGAGTGGCTTGGTAGCACCACTACTGACCGAGCTGGCCGAGTCCTGAAGGACATAGCTGCCAGGCTGGGCCTGCGGCAGGTGGTGAGCGAACCAACACGAGGGAAAAACCTACTTGAACTTGATCTCACCAATCTACCTGTCGCAGATGCATCTGTCCATAACAGTATTGGTAGGAGTGACCACCGCACAGTTCTTGTGGAGATGAAGTCCCGTCTTCACACTGAGGACACCATCCAACGTGTTGTGTAGCACTACCACCGTGCTAAATGGGATAGATTCAGAACAGATCTAGCAGCTCAAAACTGAGCATCCATGAGACGCTGTGGGCCATCAGCAGCAGCAGAATTGTATTCCAGCACAACCTGTAAACTCATGGCCCGGCATATTCCTCACTCTACCATTACCAACAGGCCAGGGGATCAACCTTGGTTCAATGAGGAGTGTAGAAGAGCATGCCAGGAGCAGCACCAGGCATACCTAAAAATGAGGTGCCAACATGTGAAGCTACAACAGCTGCTAAACAGCGGAAGCAACATGCTATAAACAGAGCTAAGCGATTCCACAACCAACGGATCAGATCAAAGCTCTGCAGTCCTGCCACATTCAGTCGTGAATGATGGTGGACAACTAAACAACTAACAGGAAGAGGAGGCTCCGTGAACATCCCCATCCTCAATAATGGCGGAGTCCAGCACGTGAGTGCAAAAGACAAGGCTGAAGCGTTTGCAACCATCTTCAGCCAGAAGTGCCGAGTGGATGATCCATCTCGGCCTCCTCCCGATATCCCCACCATCACAAAAGCCAGTCTTCAGCTAATTTGATTCACTCCACGTGATATCAAGAAATGGCTGAGTGCACTGGATACAGCAAAGGCTACGGGCCCCGACAACATCCCAGCTGTAGTGCTGAAGACTTGTGCTCCAGAACTAGCTGCGCCTCTAGCCAAGCTGTTCCAGTACAGCTACAACACTGGCATTTACCCGACAATGTGGAAAATTGCCCAGGTATGTCCTGTACACAAAAAGCAGGACAAATCCATCAGCAAAGTGATGGAAGGTGTCGTTGACAGTGCTATCAAGCGGCACTTACTCACCAATAACCTGCTCACTGATGCTCAGTTTGGGTTCCGCCAAGACCACTCGGCTCCAGACCTCATTACAGCCTGGGTCCAAACATGGAAAAAAGAGTTGAATTCCAGAGGTGAGGTGAGAGTGACTGCCCTTGACATCAAGGCAGCATTTGACTGAGTGTGGCACCAAGGAGCCCAAGTAAAATTGAAGTCAATGGGAATCGGGGGAAAACTCTCCAGTGGCTGGAGTCATACCTAGCACAAAGGAAGATGGTGGTGGTTGTTGGAGGCTAATCATCTCAGCCCCAGGACATTGTTGCAGGAGTTCCTCAGGGCAGTGTCCTCGGCCCATCCATCTTCAGCTGCTTCATCAATGACCTTTGCTCCATCATAAGGTCAGAAATGGAAATGTTCGCTGATGATTGCACAGTGTTCAGTTCCATTCGCAACCCCTCAGATAATGAAGCAGTCCGTGCCCACATGAGGCAAGACCTGGACAACATCCAGGCTTGGGCTGATAAGTGGCAAGAACATTCACACCAGACAAGTGACAGGCAGTGACCGTCTCCAACAAGAGAGAGTCTAACCACCTTCCCTTTACATTCAACGGCATTACCATCGCCGAATCTCCCACCATCAACATCCTGGGGGTCACCATTGAACAGAAACTGAACTGGACCAGCCATATAAATACTGTGGCTACAAGAGCAGGTCAGAGGCTGGGTATTCTGCGGCGAGTGACTCACCTCCTGACTCCCCAAAGCCTTTCCACCATATACAAGGCACAAGTCAGGAGTGTGATGGAATACTCTCCACTTGCCTGGATGAGTGCAGCTCCAACAACACTCAAGAAGCTCGACACCATCCAGGACAAAGCAGCCCGCTTGATTGGCACGCCATTCACCACACTAAACATTCACTCCCTTCACAACCGGTGCACTGTGGCTGCAGTGTGTACCGTCTACAGGATGCACTGCAGCAACTCGCCAAGGCTTCTTCGACAGCACCTCCCAAACCCATGACCTCTACCACCTAGAAGGACAAGGGCAGCAGGCACATGGGAACAACACCACCTGCATGTTCCCCTCCAAGTCACATACCTTCCCGACTTGGAAATATATCGCCATTCCTTCATTATCGCTGAGTCAAAAACCTGGAACTCCCTTCCTAACAGCACTGTGGGAGAACCTTCACCACACGGACTGCAGCGGTTCAAGAAGGTGGCTCACCACCACCTTCTCAAGGACAATTAGGGATGGGCAATAAATGCTGGCCTCGCCAGCGACGCCCACATCCCTTGAACGAATTAAAAAAAAGCTTCTTTATGCTACAGATTTCCTGGTTTGTCCATATTTTAATGGCTATTGGACTGGACAGTTAAAAGAGGAAAAGTGACAACTCTTCTGTACTTCTCCATAGATCAAACAAAGGAAGTTTGTACTGTTAAGTGAGTTGGATAAGTGACAATGGGAATATAGGGTGAATCTCATTTGAGTGAAGATTTCACCAAACCACTTCTTGAGAAAATACTTAGAGTGAAACAGAATTTTCTTTATTATCAAACACTTTTATGCATTTAGGGAGAGTACCGCAAAACATTCATTGGCTGTATGGCACAAATGGGATTAAGGAACCCCATGGATGTTATTTGTAGAGTGCCTCCCACAAATAATTAGACTAGTTGAAACTGGATTTATCACATCATTAAAGTCAAAATGTCTTAGACTCCTAATTTGAGTAAAAGGATTGATCTGTAGGATGCATACTGAAGTAGGGTTGTACGGAGCAGTTCCGTCAAACCGATTTTTAAGTCACTTCATGGACTCCCAGGTCGCCTGTAAATTTTGCGGCCTGGATGAGTCCCTGTTTCACATTTACACGGAGTGTGAGAGGTTGCAGCCCCTGTTTCACTATTTGAAGAGGCTGCTCCTCAACTTCTGGTTCCACATCAATCCCACGCTCCTGATCGTTGGCCACCTGGTGCAGAGAGGGGCGGGCAAATCGGAGGACCTCCTTGTGTGTCTGCTTCTGGGCCTGGTCAAGGTGGCCATCCACAGGTCCAGGTTGGCCCCATGGGGGAGGTCGCTCTGGCTGCCTGCCTCTCTTCTGCGGCATTGTCCGAGCCCAGGTAGCCCTGGAGAAGGAGCACGTGGTGCCCACTGTTATGCTTGAGGCCTTCTGCGACCGGTGGGCACTGCAGGGACTGGACTAGAGTGGATGGTGTAAATAGTATTATTATTTAATTTGATAAGTTTCTTTTGTTTTTTATGATTTGGGTTTTTATTAGTTGTGCCTCTCTAAAAAGGAGCACTTTTGTTCGATTTTTTTTTTTCTGGTTGGGGGTTTTTAAGAAAAGGCTTTTAAATTCTTTTGAGGGTTATAAATGATCTATCTATGTTATGCCAAGTGCCTGGTAAAACAGATTTCCCAGTAGAAAGGGAGCCAATTTGGATAACATTTTGTGGAACAAATTGAAATTGATGTTGTATTTGGTTCATTGGACAGAGTCCAATCAAGTTCTATAGGTTCACTTACCTGTAAGACGACTGGTAGGTTCTTCAGTAATCTTGAATGTCAGAAGAACAGCTAAATGCAAAGTTATGTAGAATTTCTGAAACTACCTGGATGCATCTGAATGTTTACTTCCTCTACAAAGCACAGTCAGAAAGTGTTCTGGTTTGTTACCATGCTCAATATTTTGCTTTGGAGAATCAAACGAGTTACTCCATTTATGCAGTACGCAAGAAGACCAGCTCCCTTCTAACGCAAGAGTGTTAAGAGCTGCCAGTTTAGACTCAGAGTTTCTAGTATTTTGTGCTTTTCCTCTGTGATTCTTCTGGGAGGTCGAGGCTGCCTCCCGTTTGCTTTTTTCATTCTCATAGTAGTGATGATGCAATGTTAGAAGTTCAGGATAAATCAAGTCCAGCCAATTACCACCTTCTCAGCTTCCTCCCAATCATTAGCAAAGCGATGAAAGGAGTCATTAATAATGCCATTAAGAGACACCTATTCACAAATAACCGACTCACCAATGCTCAGTTTGAGTTCTGCCAGAATTAATTGGCTCCAGACTTCACCACAGCCTTGATTCAGACATGGATGCAAGAATTGAGTTACAGAGAGGTCAGAGTTGCTGTCCCCAACATCAGAGCAACATTCGACCAAACAGCAATTGCCCTGGCAATACTGAGGTCAATGAGAGTTAAAGGGAAAATTCTCCAGTGGCTGGAGTCCTATCTGTTGCAAAGAAAGATGGTTGGGGGTTGTGGCAGTCCCAAGAAGTTGCGAAAGGAGTTCCTCAGGGAAGCTTCCTTGGCCCAGCCATTTTCAGTTGCTTCATCAATGATGTTCTTGCCCTCATAAGCTCAGGAATGGGGCTGTTTACTAACAATTCTGCAGTGCTCAGCTCCATTCACAACTTTCCCGATAATAAAGCAGCCAATGTTGGCCTCCCACTGGACTTGAACAATATCCAGGCTTGGAGTGACGAATGGCAGGTAACATTCGCATCATATAAGCACCAGGTAATCATCATCTCAAAAAGACAATGCCCGGGCATTGCCACATGGCCTTCAATGGCATCACCATGTCCTGCACCATAAACATCTTGGGGGGGGTCACCATTGCTGTAAGTTTAGCTGGATCTGCCATATCAACATTTTGTCAGGGCAGAGGTTGGGTACTCTGTGATGAATGGCTCACCTCCTGACCTGTCAAATCTACAAGGCTCAAGTGAGGAGTGAGATGGAATACTCATCACTTATTTGGATGGGCATAGCCGCAACAACACTCAAGAAGCTCGATACCATCCACAATAGAGTAGTTCACTTGATCAGTCCCCCTGCCACTGGACTCAATATGTGCCCCCTTCATTACCAGCGCACTAGGGGTGCAGTATGTACTATCTATAGGATTCACCTCAAAGTTGCCTTCCAAGTCAGACAGCATCCTGATTTGGACATAGATCACTGTTCTTTCATTGTCACTGGGGTAATACCTTGGAACACTATTGTGGGGCATTGGTACTGGTCTCTATGTCCATGGACCAGGGAGGGGAAAAATGACCTCGGTTACCTGTTCAAAAATTGCTATCTTGTGAACCCTGTTGGGAAGTATGAATGCCATGTCAGGACGGAGTTAGCCTCCAGTGTAATGCCCTCCATGGTTGACCAGGCGTGGTTCTCTACCTTTTTTCCCCCCGTCATGAGTAGCACTATAATACACTGTAACTTTAATAGGTTTGGGTTTCTAGGGCTTGCTGAAACTTGTGCCACCAGGCTTCAAAGACTGAGGGACTTGGCACCTGGAATGCATTTGAAGAACCAGGGTTTCAAAGCTACTTGGTTTAGTTTACTCATAGATGAAAATGTGCAGTATACTGACTTTTATTCTTTCTAAATGTTCTGTGTTGGAAAGCAGCACATTTTACAAAAGAGGTAGATCTGGATAACAAACAATCCTAACAGTTTGCTTAACTTGCAGAGAAAATTAGTCTCATGGCAGACGCCACCTAAATAGACATCTGCTTTAAATCCTGAGTTACTTATAGTAACTTAGCACTTTCATGAGCTATAAAATTGTGGAATATTTTGCAGCTGTTTGGTTAAAGCTATCTAAAACACTGCCGTGTTTAAAAGGCTGCCTAAATATAGATAACTGCAGCATTATGTCATTTAAAAAGAGTCAACCTGAACTGCAAGAATGACAAGCTCTGCACCCTTTTAATCAAACTAATATTTTGATGATGGTTGTAAAGAGCGAAAGAAAGAATTTGCATTTATATAGTGCTTTTCCTGACCTCTGGACGTCCCAAAGTACTTTACAGCCAATGAGGTACTTTTGAAGTGTAGTCACTGTCATAATGTAGGCAGCTAATTTGTGGACAGCAAGCCCCCACAAATAGCAGTTTAATAATAACCAAATAATCTGTTTTTAGGTGTTGCTCGAGGGATAAATATTGGCCAGTACACCAGGGAAAACTCCCTTGCTCTTCTTTGAAATAGTGCCATGGGATTTTTTATGTCCACATGAGATGGGGTTTCAGTTTAACATCTCATCTGAAAGACAGCACCTCCAACAGTGCAGTATTCCCCTCAGTACTACACTGGAATGTCAGCCTAGATTATAAACTCAAGTCTCTGGAGTGGGAGTTGAACTCACAACCCTCTGGTTCAGGGGGCAAGAGTGCTACCCACTGAGCCACGGCTGACTCCTGTACTAGGAAGTGACATGTCAAAGCATCAAGAACATAAGAATTGTTAAGCAAATGCCATTTTTTCATAGATCAACTCCACTTACCGACCTTCACACCATATTCCACAATCCCTTCTTTTTTGAGAAACATATCTAATTGTCTCAAAGCTATTAATACTGCCTGATTTTATAGCTGTGCCTGGTAGCTTATTCCACAACCTTTTGGGTGAACTGGTTTGGCCTGACCTCCTCTCCTTCTCTGAACTTCCTTCCTCAACTGTAATTATCATGTGATTTTGGAAAGACTCTTTCCAACACAAACACATCAATAGCAGGGGTGTCTTCCAGCAAAGTGGGAATGCTTGGAGAGTGGGGAGGGGAGAATTGCTGCATTTCAGCAGTCTTCCCTCTTCCACATAGCTCCTCATTTCCTTTGGAATATGAAAGTGGGTGAGAAAATAATTCATTCAATTTGAGGTAAGAGCCATTACCTCTTTTGAATTCTTCCCAAATTCTGTGGAATGTGACTATTATTATCTTCTCTCCTTCACCTTTGTGCTTCGCCTGTATCTATGCACCATCTTTGGCTGAAAATGGTGGGGAGGCAATTTATTCAAATGAACCAACATTAATATATTCAGGTGTATATATAAACGCTAACTATACCTTTTTATATTTACTTGAGCTAAATAATTTAAATTCAATTTGTAATATATTATGTCAGAAGGCCAAATAACCTAGATTCTTTGACAGGGAAGAAATTTCACCAAGTAGCAAATCTGGAAGCCAGAACTTGTTCATTTCAACACAGGCTCAAAAAATCCGTGCTCTTTTGCTAATGTGCACTGGTAGCTTCATGCTGTGAAATGAACCAAGGCCAAACCAAACCAAACCACGGAAGAAATGTGATCTTGGGGCGAAATTACAAGCTCGTATGAATCCACAGTAAAGAAAAGGTTTCCTTAACCTGAATTCCGCAGATTTTATGAAAGTTGTTTTTTTTATATACTTTTTTGTTTCCACTTCTACAGCCTGTAGCCAAATAGTATATAGTTTCCTAATTTAATGCTGCACTGAATCATTTCTTTATTTAATAATTGTTTGTTTAGCTGTACTAATATAATATGTTATAGAAGCCAAACTAAATGTTTGATTGAAACATGTAAATGCAGAAATAGATGGTTTATATATGTTTAACTTGCAATTGCACTTGAAACTTCATTTGGCATCCAATACTTTCAAAAGTGGGTTTGTTAAACTTTTTATTCAACTTGCAGCAGGAGTGTTGTGAGAAGAAATTCACTGGGATTTAGGAGCGGCCTTAAAATGTAAGAAAGGGTGAGGGTGCTTAAAGTGGTCTCTTGACCAGATTTGTTGTCGCCTTGCTTCTTTGTCCAAATGTGAATCAGAAACACTCACATTAGATTTCTTTTGTTGCAGTCTTTGCAAAAGCAGATTCTTGGTGGGGGGGAGGTGCGGAGGGCGGAGGAAGAGGAGAAATGTAAATGAGGGATCCATTCTACATGGGGGAGCAGGAAGATACTTATAGGAGGAAATATGTGCAAAAAGTTCCCATTTACCCCCCTTTGACCAGAACAGTATCATCTCTTACTAATTGGTTCTCAACCACCTCCCACTGACCTTCAAAAGCACCATCCTCACCAAGTTCCACCAGCATCAACAGCTTGGAGATCACCATTGACCAGAAGCTTAAGTGAACCAGTCATATCAATATAATGGCTACAAGAGCAGGGCAGAGTTGGGTACACTGCAATAAATGGCTTCTGTCCTGACCCTTCAAAGCCTATCCACCATTTTCAATGTTCAAGTCAGGAATCACTTACCAGGATGGGTGCAGCTACAACACTCAAGAAGCTTGACACTATCCAGGATAGAGCAGTCTGCCTGATCAGTGTCCCTGCCATTGGATTCAGTATCCACTCCCTTCACTACCAGTGTACTGTGGTGCAGTATGTACTACCTACAGTTGCACTGCAACAACTCATCAAGCTTATTTTCACGGTACCTCCCAGCCCTGTGACATTTACCACTGAAACGGACAAGAGCAGCAATATCCTGGGAACACCATTAATTCCAAGTTCCCCTCCAAGTATCCTGACCTGGACCTACATTGCTGTTCCTTCATTGCCACCGGGTAAATATCTTGAATACCATACCTAGCACTAATGTGGGAGCATCATAACCACAAGGACTGCAGTGCTTCAAGGAGAAAGCCTATCACCATCTTTTCGGGGCAGATCAGGATAGAAAATAAATGCAGCTTTGCCAATGTTGACAACATCTCAGGGTGAGTTGTTTTATAACGATAGGGGTGTTATTAACAAAGTGAGGCAGAGAAAGTTGTGTACAGGAAGTGACGGTGACACTAACAGGAAGTACGTACTATACACAAGGGCCCGGAAATTGAGCTGAGTGGTGAATGGACGTCGCCCACCGTTCATAAGTAACTAACTCAGCCACAAACTTTTCACGGATTTCTGGACGCCAACTTGCTTCAATGGAGACCCTCAAGAAGTGCAGCATTCGTTCCTGGGCATCTCTGAGCTGTGAGAGCGAGTAAAGGATCACTCTCTTCCCCTCAACCAATCAGCTGGAAGCATCATTAACAAGCCATGCAGTCAGAACCAGGAAGTGAAAGCTTCCCTCACAAGCCATGCAGACATAGAACTAAGAAGTGTCAGGTAGATTAGTAAATTCTCTATAAAATTAGTTAGATAAAGCAAAATAAAGCGAGGGTAGGATTAAAAGACAGAGGTAAAAGAGACAGAAAGAATAAGTAAAAAAATTAATAATTTTAAATTCAATTTTTAAAAAAAATGTTCCCCAACAACAATTAATATCGGGAAGAATGAGACTCCACATTTTTAAAAGTTAATTTTCAGTACCAGAGATGTTGTTTGCCAGTCATTAATACTTGCCACACCATTAGAAGTTAGTTTAGATCTAAAAAAATGAGCGTACCTTTTTTATGGAGCGATTAGTTCATTTCCAGCTGGGCAGTGCAGCAAGTTCGCACTGGTCCATTCATTCAGCCGGCAAGATCGCTTTAATACAAAGCTTTCAAATAAGCAGGGCAAATGGAAGAGCAATTTCCGGATTTCCGCTTTAAACTGTGCATATGCACTCTCCAGAACCTGCTCTTCCATTTGTCCTGAAATATTGGTGAGCCCTGTTAGCATCGTCGTTATTTCATGAGCAACTTCAGGGCCAAGATTTTTAATATATTGTAGATGATTTCCTTACATGTGTTCTCCCAGGTGCCATGGAGGCAGATTCACTCTGATTGCCATTTGCAAAGAGAATCTCCATTTCAGGGTACAACAATGAGCAATTTTTGTAAACAATTTTACAACACCAAGTTATAGTCCAGCAATTTTATTTTAAATTCACAAGCTTTCGGAGGCTTCCTCCTTCGTCAGGTGAACGATGTGAAAAATGAAATTTTTGTATAAGAACATATCCCAAGTTACAGGTAAGTAGGTGTAGATCACAAGAACTGTGTGTAGTACTAATAGGGAGTTGGCGGACTGTGTGGGTTGGTAGTGTTGAGAAGATGATCCTGGTGTTTGGGAGCATTGGTGTACCGGGTTCTGATAGGAAAGGGAGAGGGACAATGCCAATGCTGTGGGCAGTTCCAAGATGTAGGGAGAAGTCCTGGGGTGTGGGACCATGAGGAAGGTTGTGCTGGGTTTGGAAGGGTAGACATGGAGAATAGCATTGCTGGGATGATAATGGCAAGGCGTTGAGCATAGGGAAAAGGGAGTTATCATAGAATCATACAATACATAAGGAGGCCATTCAACTTATCATGCCTGTGCCTGCTCTTTGAAAGAGCTACCAATTAGTTCCACTCCCCTACTCTTTCCCCATAGTCCTACAATATTTTCCTTTTTAAGTATATATCCGATTCCCTCTGAAATTTACTATTGAATCTGCTTTTACCACCTTTCCAGACAATGCATTCCAGATCATAACAACTCACTGAGTAAAAAAAATTCTCCTCATCTTCCCCCTGACTTTTTTGCCAATTATTTTAAATCTGTGTCCTTTAGTTACCGACCCTCCTGCCAGCGGAAACAGTTTCTCTCTATCTAATCTATCAAAACCCCTCAGAATTTTGAACACTTCTATTAAATCTCTCCTTAACCTTCTTTGCTCTAAGGAGAACAATCCTAGCTTCTCTAGTCTCTCCATATACCTGAAACCCCTCATACCTAGTACCATTCTAGTAATCTCCTCTGCACCCTCTCCAAGGCCTTGATATCCTTTCTAAAGTGTGGTGCCCAGAATTGGACACAATACTCTAGCTGAGGCCTAACCAGTGATTTATAATGGTTTAGCTTAACTTCCTTGCTTTTGTGCTCTATGCCTCCATTTATAAAACCAAGGAGCCTGTACGCTTTTTTAACAGCATTATCAACCTGTTCTGCCACCTTCAAAGATTTGCGTATGTGAACCCCCACATCTCTCAGTTCCTGCACCCACTTTGAAATTGTACCATTTAGTTTATACTGCTTCATGACATTTTTCCTTCCAAATGTATCACTTCATACTTCTCTGCATTAAATTTCATCTGCCATGTGTCTGCCCATTTAACCAGTCTGTCTATGTCCTCCTGAAGTCTGCTACTATCCTCCTCACTGTTTACTACATTTTCAAGCTTTGGGTTATCTGCAGACTTTGAAATGATGCCCAAGTCCAGGTAATTAATGGCCCAGAATTTGCTGTTAAAATAATGGTGACGCTAACATTGCTCACCGTTATTTATGTGCAAATCACACAGCAACTTCAGGCGAGGGCAGATGTGCAGTTAAACGTAAAAATCCAGTAGTTACTGTCTGAGATGTGCTGCTCCGCCATCAGCTTTGCGAAAGCAGCATCTTGCTATCTGACTCAACGTTAAAAATACATTGCATGAAGTTCCTGTACTTGCATGGTAGATACAAACTAAACTCACCACAGAATGTCAGGGCTTGTCCATTTCAGTCTAAGTACCCTTTTTAACAGCGTGATAAGTGCTAATTACTGCCAAACAACCTCTCTGGCACTGAAAATTAATTATTACAAGTGTGGAGTCTCATTCTTTCAGGTTTTAATTGTTGGAGATTTTTAAAAAATTAATTTTTTTTTTACTTTTTCTTTCTGCCTCTTATTTCTCTTTCTCTTAATTCAATCTTTCTTTCCCTCTTTTTATTTCTCTTTTTGTACTTGATTTGACATTGAATTCACTATTGTAACTTATGCTTCTGTGTTCGGACTCTGCGGTGTTAATTTCACAATCATTCAATCTGATTGGTTAAGGAGATGCACAGTTGCTTGCCCTGTTCACACAGATCCCAGATGCCCAGTAGAGGGTGCCGCGCTGTTTCAATCTCCCACTTCAAGCAACTTGCGGCGCAAAATTTCCTGGAAATTCAACGGGCAAGGGCAAGTCTAACTAACAGCAGGCGCTGATCATTGACCAGCTACAGCAAATTCTGGGCCAATATATATCAAAAGGAGCAGTGGTCCTAATCCCAACCCCTGGGGGACACCATTGAATACTTCTCTCCAGTCCAAAAAACAACCGTTCACCACTACTCTCTGCTTTCTGTCCTGCAGCCAATTTTGTGTCCATGCTAGCAGTGACTTGGGGAAACCTGTACTACTTAAATTAGATACTTCTGAGGAATCCCTTTTTAAGGAATTGCTGTCCTTTTCCACCACTTCCGGCCTCAATGTCGGGTATTGCGGAATGGGGTCCAGTCGCAGAAGTGGGGTTATTATTTAAAAGAGGGAAATTATTTGAAAGATTTTCCCCTGCAGTGACTGCAGACACCTGTCTAATTTGAAATAAGTACTCAGAGATTTTCCCAAGGCCGGGGAAACCCTTTCAATAAATATCACCCCCCCTCCCACCCACCGCACCCCCCCCCCCAATATTGGCATGACTATTCATTTTAAAAGGACTGAAGTTACTTATGGAAATTTGAGCCAATTCCCAGCAATGGGAAGGGTTGTGGATTATGATGGCTCAGTGGGGAGGGGGCCTTGCAATTTTAGCCTGGATCAGTTTGTAGATCATGGTTGGTGGAGCTCCAGAGATGGAGGAGGAATGTGTCGAGGGAGATGCGTCAGCCATTGGAAATGGCAGTGGGGAGGTGGTAGGCAGTGTTATGCCACAGGCCTGATTTACAAGGTGGGTGATGGCCTGGGGAACATTGCCACAGTGCCAGCAATGTTGGAGACCAATCTTGGAAGACTCAATCAGTGCAAAGTAAAATGAATGGATAAATTCAATCATCATAGAAATTGTATAATGTAAATGTGTGTGACAGGAAAATGCTGCAGAAAGTAAGTGTGTTGAACCATAGCAGATGATAGGGTGAGGATCTCCTCTGAGGTAAAAGGAAACATTAGAACACATTGTATTCACTAGTTTTTACTTGAGATATGAGACCTTTATTCTCTCTCCCCATTCTTCTTCTGAGTTAATCCTGGCTCAGTAGTAGCACTCTCGCCACTGAGTCAGACAGCACCATTATTGCAGTGCGCAAGTCCCACTGCGGGACTTGAGCACATAGTTCAAGCTGACACTTCAGTGCAGTACTGTGGGAGTGTTGCACTGTCAGAGGTGCTGTCTTTTGGATGAGACATTAAACTGAGGCCCCCTTTACCTCTCGGATGGATGTAAAAGACCTCATGGTGCTATTCAAAGAAGAGCATTGGAGCTCTCCCTGGCCAATATTTAGCCTTCAACCAGCATCACTAAAACAGATTATCTGTTCATTTATCTCATTGCTGTTCGTGGGATCTTGCTGTGTGCAACTGGCTGCTGTGTTTCCCTACATTATAGTAATGACTACACTTCAAAAGTACTTAATTGGCTGTACAGCATTTTGGGAAATCCCGAGGTTTTGAAAGCCGCTATATAAATGTAAATTCTTTCTTTTTCTTTCATTCTGAGTTGATGAAAGACTGATAATTTGACTCATTACTACTTATCTAGAATCCAGTTTCTCTTTGACTTGTGTTTCCTATTTTGATTTATTTTCTACCATTATCGTGGTGGCTAATCCATTCGTGGTCAAAGGGTTTTCTTTTGTAGTATGCCTGGTTGAGATTCTTTATAGTTGCAGCTTTTATTGTGGTCTTCAGTTTGGTTCCTTGCTTTTGACAGTGGCTATTTTGGTTGCTCTTTATATGTTCATATTTCACTACTAGGTAATATGGCAAGGGAGCAGGCAGAAAGCAAACTTCAGTCAAACCTTCAAGAGGTAGATCAAACACCTCCTGGTTGTCTCAAAGCTAATTCAGAACACTCAACAACGCAGTCCACTAAGCTGGCAGCTGAATTTCATTGCAGCTGATGAAGGTTGCTATTATGATCTAGGACTGAAATGTCTTGAAGTAATTAAAGTTCAACTCATCAAATTATATGTTTATTATCTTGGACATTAATTATGATTGACTGAGCTGTTGTGAAAACTGCAGTCTCATGCTATTTCCCATCAGTGGCATAAGTGGGCAATAGAAGAGGCTTTTCCACTGAGGTCACAAAGCAACTGCATGAAACCAGTAAAATAGTTTCCAGCTGTACTTTACACCCACTAAGCATGAGCTGTCAAAATGTGACTGCATTTTAAATTTGTAGCTTATTCCTAATATTGATTGGTAAGCAGTCACAGTGTGTAGAATGTGATTTATTTCCATTTTGTATCTCTTGTCAATTGCTCACTATATTTTTATCATAAGTCAAAGGGTATAAAAAACAAACAGCCTACATTTTCCAATTGGGTTTGCATGATTTTTGGCATAAATCAGGGAATCCAATTGGAAAATTGGGCAGAGCTCTGTAGTGCTGGATCTCCACCCATTTCTCCTCCGTTTTATTCGTTGATCCAACTTGTGCTGGCTGCAAGAAACATTGTGAGTATGTGGGCAGATTTAAGTAGATGAATATATTATGACATCATTCATGTGATATTCTACCTTTTCTGCCCATATAATGCTGTTTCACTTTCCTGATCAGGGTTGCTAGGCACTAAAATTCATATGGAAATCAGTTTACAGAGATTAGTAATGAAATTCTCATTATCAGGCCATTGTTTAAGTTTGTGTGTTTTTTTGGTGTTTTTTTTTATTGCTATTGAGCTCTTTGAAAAACCTCTGTGACAATTGCTGTAGCCCTACCTTTCTACTTCCTGCTTCCATCGCACCACAAAGAGTAGGAGTTTTAAAAACAAATAGCACCACTGCAATTGGAACATAACCTAGAGTGGAGTTTTTTGGAGAAAAAGAGAACAAATAAAAAGACCAGACTGCATCAGAAGCACTCTGCTAGCTCTCCCACACTGGAATATGCAGCAGGGATACCCAAAACTCCACTTTTCCAAAGACCTGTGCCTGTAGAGACTTTACTTCACCAGGGAAGCTGTGGCATGATGTGCAGCTTGCTGCAATGAAACCTAAAGCCAAAGTCCACTCCAGACCGGTCCCACAAATATTTGACCCAGAAAAGCAAGTTTCTGGTCGTCTTTTGGGGATCAAGGCTATCCTTTGCAGCCATAGTCCATGAAAGTTCTTTGTTTTCCCAGATCACTAGCAGAATACCTAAATAATGAGGTCCAAGCATCCACAAGAGTTAATTTTTGAGTACAGCATTAACATGTCAGACCAGCAGTTCAGGCCTAGATCTATCTGGGGGCATCCTGTGATGTAGGGCCCGATTTTAGCACCCGCTACCGGGTGCGTTCTCGGCGGGGGGTGGCCCCGAAAATCCCGAAATCCAGGTGCGGGACCGGATCGTGCCTCGATCCCGCCCACTTCCGGGTTCCCCGCTGACGCGCCGGCGTGTGCGCGCAGCCCCCGCTGGTGGGAATCCCGCAGGCAATTAAAGCCAGCGGGATGCCACTTGAGAGTATTTACTTTGCTTGTTCAGGTCATTAACTGACCTGATTAAGGGACTGTGTGTGATTTTGGATAAACATGGGACTGTTTCACACACTGGGGGAAACACTCCCAGTTAAAATGGACGTGTTGCAGCTGTCAGCCTGTGGCAGCTGCAAAGGTCCATTTGACAGGTGGGGTGGGGAGACCCTCAGCCATTGCAGGAGGCCGCTCTGTCACTTGGGACAAAGTTTGGCCTCCACCACCCTCCTCCTGATGGTCGAAGTCACCAACCTGCACACTTACCCCGGGGTCCGGAGACATGTACCTACCTTGCGGACCCCCTCAGATGTACATCTTGCGGATGGGGGCCGCCGTAGCTGCAGTCATGACCTCCTTGGAGGGCGAACAGCATCACCAGCCTCACCATCCACGCCGTCCACCTCTGACACGTGGAGCTCCACAACAGAGTGCTGTGACACATCGACCTGTACAGCAGGAGGGAGGGCTACCGCAGAGAGAGATGCGTCGCAGAGGGCACTACCCTCGCCACACGTTCCACAGACTGAGGCTCAGCCTCCCGGACCTCTCTGAGCAGCAGTGCACACGGAGGCTCAGAGTCAGTCGACATGTAGCCGTGGACATCTGCAGCCTCTTTCATGCCAAGCTGCTCCTGGCTGGCCCGTGCACCATCTTCCTACCTGTCGCTGTCAAAGTCACCACTGCCCTCCCGAACTTCTGCTCCACAGCCTTCCAGGCTGCAACCGGGGACATCCCCGATGTCTCCCAGTCGTCTGCGCAGAAGAGCCCTGCAAATACAACTACACCCACTCTGCAGTGACACACTGGGTGGCATCAGTGGTGGGTCCTCATAGGGATACCCAGGAGCGGGCATTATTGCACAAACCGGACAGGATTCGCGAAGACATGGCAGTAGTGGTGCCAATATAATGTGTGATGTGAGTTGTTCTTTAATTCAATAGAAGTAAGAACCATGATAAACCCTCAAACACCCTTGTGCATCCCCTTCATGCTCACGACACGTTTGCCTTACGCTGCCTACTGCACATATGTGATGCATGCCCTGTGGCTGCAGCACAGGTGGTGGCAGGTTGAGTGAGGCTGGCCGTGAGAGAGATGCACGAGAGGGTGAGTATGGGATAGAGCCATGAGATTGTATGAGGATTGGGTTGCGTGGTAGTGGCGGGGTGAGTACTCGCAAGGTGAGTAGGTGCAGGTAAGATGAGGATGAGGTTTGAGTGGGTATGAGGGGTGATGTGACAGAGTAGTGTTGGCAGTGCCGAAGGAGATGTGGGGTGGGGGCAGTGTTGTGGCAGACGGAGTGTAGGGGAAAGATTACGTGTTCTCACTGTGGCTGACCTATTGAGGTCATTGGAGCGCCTCCTGCACTGTTTGCAGGTGGGCGATATGTTGGTGGCGCTGGTGACCTCCTCTGCCACCTCGAGCCAGGCCTTCTTGGTGGCAGAGGCAGGCCGCTTCCTCCCACCTGCCGGGTGGAAGATCTCTGTCCTCCCCCTCCTCCTCACCCCATCTAATGATACCTGGGGTGAGGCATCATTAAACTGGAAGCAGCCTTCCCCCTGGGCTGCTCCATGCTGTAATTTTTGCTGTTTGTTGCAGCATCTGTCAGTGGAGGACTGCTCCTTTAAATAGAGCACCTCCAGCTGACAGATCTTACTGCGCATGCGCAGCCCGCCCGACGCGCAGATCAGCAGCGCGGAACCCGGAGGAGCAGGTAAGTGGATCCAATTAGTGGGTTGCCTGCTACGATCACGCGGGCAACCCACTAATTTCACCGGGCACGTTGAAAACGCGCCCACTGGCCCACCCGCCGAGAACCCGCACCCCTGGTAAAATCGGGCCCGTAGTCTGCAGCATCCTGTATGATTCTGTCGTACGAAGAAGCTTCATCATGAATCCTGTGATGGAGGACGATCTCCAGCTCCAGCAAGGAGACCCCCTAAGGTCAGCTGGAGTAACATGGCAAGAGTGTAGAAGAAAACCTCTTTCCTCAGAGCAAGTACTCTCATAATTTGCCCAGCGCAATACCAGTGCTGTGTACATCTTCCCTGTGCTGTTGCACATATGCCTTCAATCACAGTGCCTTCTCTTTACAACGCAACTCACAAATCTGCCATTCATGCCACTCGATGAAACCTGCTCCCCTGTTCCCAAATCTTGGCAAGAACATTGCAGGAGGGGGCTTCCAATTTCTGGAACCTATATGTCCAACCTTTACCTTTGGAATTTTTGTGTGATGGTGGTGGGCAGTTAACAGTTCTGGGTAGAATTGTTTTCATCTGATTGGAGATGAAGCGATGAACAAGTGTTCTTAGCGGTACAGAGGAAGCAAGCGGCCATGTTTCCTGGCACACCAGCTGACAGGGATGGGGTTGGTTTATTAGAATCAAGTTGACAAATTTTGAACCTCCTAATTTCTAAAGAATGCCAGAAGATCACATATGAAAGCCTTCCTCCTTCACTGCAGTTTGGACCACTTGATTAATAGTTTTGTTGAGTTTTTCTGCAGGACTCTACTAAAATCTTAGATTTTCTAATTTCCCTTCCAAATTCCCTAACAATGTGGTAGAATTGTTTTTATTTAATAAATGGCTAGTTAGTTCTAAACGAGCACAATTCTTCATTTTCAACACACCACCTACTGGGTTAGACAGAAGTATCTGTCAATGGGTAGGAATGCATAAAACTTGCCCACAACAAAAATTTCACCTTTACCATCACATTCGATCTTTCTGCTTTCCAATAAATTTAATCAAATTCTTTGCTATTGTGAATTACTACTGTAGTACTTAAACCAGTCCAGGTACAATAGACAAGTATGACTTGATCATCCAGCCCCACAAGATTTGCAATATTTTTCTATTTGACTCTTGCAACTTAGTCATGGTTAAAAATAAACTCTGTGACTATAGTAAACTCTTTTCAACAGTGGAAGATTTAATCGGGCAAATTTATATCTAATCTGAAAAAAAAGTAGTGACCCATGGCTATCATTTTAAATATGCTAAAGACTAGAATAGAATTTCCATGCCCAAACGAAAAATGTTCTAACCAGTTTACAGTCTTCAGTTTATTCAAATACTACCATGAATAACAATATCTTATGTGAAGTGCTTTGGTTGTTCCAAGTCTGGTTTTGATATTCAGCATTAAAAATGCAGAGAAATGTCCAGATGTACTTAAAGTGAGAAGCCTATATTTAATGATCCACTATCATTATTAGGTTATGATATTGTCTAAAATGATGAATGCCACCAGCACTCTGGGGCCTGATGGTCATGACACATAGGCCTAGAAATTGGTCTGTGCAGTGTCCAGTTTTCGGGGGCTATTCGGACTATTAAGGCCCCAGTATGGCTGGCAGGAAGCGTGCACACATTTCTGGCCAGAAGTGCTCTGCCCGCCATATTGGGTGAAGAAGAAAAACATATGTCCTTTATCCACGCCTGAACCAGGCGTTAGGCCCTTTGCTTGTTTGAGGCCCCCTCTCCAAGATTGCCTGAGGCTACACTCAGGGAAACCAGGCCTAGGGATAGCTTGCAAGGCTCAGCCAAACAGGTAAGTAACTTACCTGAACGTGGAGCTGGGAGGAGCAAGAGAGCTCCTCCTGACCCCACATTAAAGGAACCGATCGCCGCTCCCCCCCATTGCCGCTGCTACCCCCCCCCCCCCCCCCGCCATTGCCGGCGTTCCCCTCCCATCGCCATTACACACCCCCCATCACCACTGCACCAGCCATCAATGCCGCTCCCCCCATCGCAACCGCCCTGCCCAATTGCCGCCACTCCCCCCCCATTACTGCCTTACCCCCCAATCGCCACTGCTACCCCCCCGCCATCACCGTCAGTCCCCCCCCATTGCCGCCGCTTCCCCCATCACCATTGTTTCTTCACCCCACATCATTCCTGGCCCCGATCCTCGATATCCCTGATCCTCAGGGCCCGTGATTCCGACCCCCTGTGATCCCCGATCTGACCTCTGGACCTACTTACCCGAGGACCGCTGTAATGCCAGCAGCAGCCCAAATCTTGCACCCCTCTTCACCAGTGGGCTCTCGTCGCCGTGTCGGCTCCATTTTAATGAGGCTTGAGGCCCAATATCTGGGCAGCCTCGGGCTAACCTTTCAGTCACAGGAAATGTAACATCCGTCCTCCGTGCGTCCAAAAATGGGCATGCCTGAATTTCTGGGCCAAAGATTGAATTGTACCTCACTGAAGACTCCAGTGGTGTGGTAATCAGAGCTGTTTTTTCACAACTCTGCCTCCATTTAACCTCACCCACCCACAAGGATGATAATGCATTAGTGCCAATATGGGCGCTGATAACACAATGGCTTTAGTTGGCAGAAGCCAGGAAAGTCTATTGCACAATAGGAATGTAACATCACTGAAAATTTCCAGCCTGCATTGTTTTGTTTGGCTGCTAGGTGATTGTGATTCCCATTTATTTGGCGTTCATAAGATACCCTCTGCAGATTACTGTAACAAGAAAAGCCACTTTAGGAATTTGGAAACACACAAGTCTTGATGGAAGATTTCCTCTGTGTGATACATAAAATCATACCCATTTATAATGTTTATGATTCTGTTATACATGGTGAACTGAGGGAATCATTTCCCCCTTGTGAGACCTTACAAAATAATTTTAGTAGCATTTTAACCTGTGCAGCCATTGCCAGAATTGAATATTGTTGGATTAAGTCCTGTAACATTTTGAGTTAAGAATGAATAATTTGGAGTTGGGTACTTATTTTGGTCTTGGAAAAATAAATAAATTAATAGGTAAGAAACAGGGTAAGGGAAATTAGAAGTGTTCACTCAGTCCTTTGATATGGCTACATTCATATTTTTCCTTAGCAATTTTTGAAATCTCTGCAGTCATCCTCCTCCTGTGCAGGAGTACAGAAACCCATCAGACTGCCTGGTACAGTACCTCACTGCAGAGTAAATAGCACTAATAATGGTTTGAAAAAAATCAAATGAAAAGATCAAGAAATCTACCTCAAAGGCCTTACCTTTCAAAGGAGGGGAGGGAGAAAGTTGTTGAAAAGAAGCTTTCTGCAAA
This sequence comes from Heptranchias perlo, assembly GCF_035084215.1. Lineage (NCBI taxonomy): Eukaryota > Metazoa > Chordata > Chondrichthyes > Hexanchiformes > Hexanchidae > Heptranchias > Heptranchias perlo. The sequence continues at coordinate 25,379,421 of NC_090350.1, forward strand.
ACATCTGAATATTCTGGATAGAATTTAGGTGGACCTAATCCACAAAAATTTGTCTTTACACAAAAATGAGGAAAACTGTGAACCGATACAATGAGATAAGCTGATGTTCTATTGACACATTAACAAACTTTCCCTCCCCACTTTTGCTTACATAGTGTTGTCAGGAATTGTAATTATACCAGTTTGCCTTATTAGGTTCTAGCATAGCACATTGTAAAAAAAGGGATTGTATGACACATCTGTTTGACTTAAGTTTGAAACTTATTTTAAAATTGGGATATTACAGGGTACATGATATGATAGGATATGTGCACCTCCCTGGAGAGGCTGCCAAGACATCAGTTTTCAACACAACAACTAATTGAGGAGGAGGTATTTGTAGGTTACTATGGTATGCCAGCCTTTGGCAGGCGATGTGCTTCTTTACCATTTAACAAAGTAATATGACATTTCCATAGCTTCTACGTTTCTCAGTATTTAACTCTTGTAGGCACGCAGGCTAGCAAGCAAACAAAATGACACAAAACAAACAAAAATACAGCAGAATATGTAAATTATGACCATTGTTTGATAGCTTTAGTTTAGATTAACACTACAAACGGATGATGCATGAGTTGAGGAAGACCAAACAAGTTGTGCATCATTCTCCTGACAAATGGGTACTCTGACTGGGTGCTCCACCATCCTTCATAGTGTATTCTGTTTATGCAAGTAGCCTGAGAGAGAGAAGTGTTTCTAATCATTCCGTTATCATTCTGTTTGTTAGCTTTCAAATCGCACTAGAGAACAATTACATCTTTTTATCCAACAAGATCAAGACACCTATTATGTAACTAGAGCTATCAACCATACAAGTTAACAGCCCAGAAGGAGGTAATTCGGCCCATTGTGTCTATGCCAGTTCTTTGCTAGAGCAATCCATACCTAATCCTATTCTGTCCCCACACTCTTTTTCAGTTCATATAATTGAATAAATGAAATGAGTATCAGTTTTAGTTGCCCTTCAGTTGTGAGTTTATTGCACTTATTATTCTGCATTCTGATCTCTTCCACATCCCCAATTTTCATCGCTCCACCATTGGTGGCTGTGCCTTGAGCTGCCGAGGCCCTAAGCTCTGGAATTCCCTCACTAAATCTCTCCACCTCTCTATCTCTCTCTCCTCCTTTAAGATGCTCCTTAAAACCGACCTCTTTGACCAAACTTTTGGTCACCTGTCCTTATATCACCTTATGTGGTTCAGTGTCAAATTTTGATTGATAACATTCCTATGAAGCGCCTTGGGATGTTTTATTCCATTAAAGGTGCTATATAAATGCAAGTTTTTGTTGTTTGGAATTGCTTTATAGAAGCTCTTTCTTCTTTTTTATATAACTTTGTTCTCATTTCTGTGTCCAATTCATTTTTCCTGCAATGTATGTGTATCGTATACCTTTTTTACTATTTTTAACAGCTTTTTGTGGCCAATTTTGAATGCTATCTTCACTTTTTTCTGTTTTGGGGTTCTGTTCCCTGTTCTGTACATCCAATACCCTGCACATTTGAGTTTTATTTCATTATAGATGAACATCAAACTCAATTGATAGCCTAAAATGATTGATTTAAGTTTACTCGTCTAACTTGGACTCAACTGAATATCCAAAAAGTTTCACTTTCCACTTAAAACTGGCAGCTTTTAATGAGCAAACAAACAAAATAATTGCATGTAATGCCATTTTCAGTGTCCCACCATTCCATATATGCAGGGGGCCAAAACCTCCCCGTGCACCTGGTCAGTAGATGTCCCTTGAAAGCTTTCATTTCTCCTTGGCGCCTAGTGTCTGGACTAGAGCCAAAACAGCAGAGGTAAGTGATGTTTTTGAAGCACATATCTATATATGATCTTGCTAGCATGGTACACAAGTGGGAGGGCTGCATTCCACCAATGCTGTCTAGGTTTTTTTTTATTTTAATTGCAGAATTGTGACTGTCGTCTTTAAAGAATTAACTCCTCTTCCACCCACTCCTGCTGAATAGTTATAAACAAGAATCATGCCATACCTGGTTATTTCATATGAGGTGTTTTTGGGTTGCTGTCAGTCCACTCAAATATTCCGAAACCAGAGACATTTTTCCAGAGGAAAGTGAGAGATGATTAACCCCCTTTGAATGTGGGGACACAAACATAGTGATGATTTTTCAAGTGGAACGTGAACATACTTGCTCATTAATGCCAAATGGCAAATGACCATTGCCCAGGTGCCATTTTCTCCACATCAGCAATCACTGGGTTTAATGCTACTGGGAGCATCTTAAACTAGGGAGCAAGTCAATGATGATCACCGTATGACCCAATTTTCCACGCAAAGTAGCGGAATGGCAGTACACATCCCTTAAATCTAATAATAATTTTTGAAGATGGTATTGTCTGAGAGATTTACCAGATAATATTTTTCTTAATTTCCCTAGCAACAAGCTGACAGGTTTACCCCCTTCCTTCTATTTGGAATTTTTTTTTTACTTGTACTGCTTCATTGTCCAATCTACTGTGTGTTATATTCAATTGGGAATAACTTCCAGAAAACCCTAAAGAATTATAACCTACTAAAAATATGTAGTTTAAATATGTAGTTTAAATTCAAAATTAAAATGTTCAGAAAGTTCTGGCTGGACTAGATTGTGGGCTTTCAATGTTGTCAGAAAAATGGAACTTCCTTCAGTTTGGATGTGGTGCAGGAACACTCCTTAAGAGTTAAACAGGAGAGACGGAGATTTGGCTCGGCTGTCAGACACAACTGTGAGTAAGTGAAAAATACCCTCCAGGACATATCAGCACTGACTCATGAGAATTAGGCAGGCTGTTGTTCAGACACAGTATGCAAATTAAAAATAGCAATGTCTAGATTGGAAGGTGATAAGAAGCCACAGCCACATTTTTTTGGCATCTCTGTGCACACGTTATGGGCTACTGAGGGAAACCAATTCTCTTACCTGAAAGGTGCATTGTTTACAGCCAGGAGCTGCTTTCTTCCCATTTAACAACCACAACACGTGGAAGGTGACTAGTTTATTTTTACACTGAACCTGTGATCTGAGAATTGCTGGATTATGGCCACAAGAATACATCATCCTGGTTTTAGGGTAGAGTCCAATACATTGCCAGTGGTGGGCAGAGGGGAAGCGAATCAATGCAAAAGTAAGTCACTGAGACAACTTTCTTGATTAATAAATGGTGCCAATGAGAGATAACAATCACCACCAGGTAAAAAAACCTCTTCAGTGATGGTCACTGTTTTCCTTTCGGGAACTGACACAGCCTTTCAAGCATTAGACACATAGTTTAATTATTTACAGGGAGCCCCCACCCCATACACACACTGACAGATAATATGAAAATGACTGCATAACAAGTATGAGGTAGTGGGCCTCAGGGTTCATTATTTTCCATTCTCACTTGTAACAGGGAAGTAATCACTATGGCATTGTTACACTTTGTCCCATGTGTCTACCTGTCACACTAGCAGACTCCATGCTGTCTGTCCTGATGGAGTGGCCATCATCTTAGTGCAGTTCATTTATTGCAATTCCTCACAGTACTGCTAAGGACAGGGATATATAGCTATAATTATTTGTCTAGACGATAGAGAACAAGGACAGGATATTAAAAGTCAGGTGTGCCTGCTTTTAAAAGCACCAGCAGCTCTTTTACATTATTCACTGAGTACACTTGTGAAATAACTGCAAAGTAATCTACCTCCATCAGTACTACCTGTGAGGGCAGGCATGACCCAGGTCCTTTAAAATGCTGAGAGTAGACATGATGGAGGCTATTTCACTTGGACTTTTGACTGTGGAACTTGAGAACACCGATTTAAAATTAACTAGCGTTAAGAAGGGGTACAAAACACAGAGAAATGCCTGTGTGGAAAAAGTAATTATGCTGTTCCTTTTAACTCCTTCAAAAAAAGCTGAGCATATATCTGCAAATGGGATTAGATGCTAAAACAACAAAAGTTTGCATTTATATAGCACCTTTAAGATAGAAAAACATCACAATGTGATGCACAGAGGCACAATCAAAAAATGGACACTGAGCCAAAAAACAAGATATTAGGAGAGGTGACCAGAAGCTTGGTCAAAGACTTGGGTTTTAAGGAGGGTCTTATAGAAGGATAGAGAAGTGGAGAGGCAGAGGGTTTAGGGAGGGAATTCCAGAACGTGGGCCCAAGGTGACTGAAGGCACATCCACCAATGGTGGATCGAAAAAAAGGAGCGATGCTCAAGAGGTTGGAATCAGAGGAAAAGAGAGTTGGGGTAGGGTTGTGGGGCTAGAGGAGGTTACAGAGTTAGGGAGAGTCAAGACCATGACGGGATTTAAACACAAGGATGAGAATTTCAAATTTGAGGCATTGGGGGATGGAGTCAATATAGGTCAATAAGAATAGGACTGATGGGGGATCAGGACTTGGTGACGGTTAGGATACAGGCAGCAGCTTTGGATGAGCTGAAGTTTATGGAGGGTAGTGGAGGGTAGTGGATGGGTGCCTGCCAAGACAGCATTGGAATAGTCAAGTCTGAAGGTGAGATAATCATAGGTGAAGGTTTCAGTGGCGGCTGGGCTAAGGCAACGGCAAAGATGGACATCCCTACCTTAGCCCTAAATTTTCTCTGTTAAAGTGAATAAAGCCCCAATTTTTTAACCCTTTCTTCATAACTGCAACCTTTCGATCCTGGGATTATTCTAGCGAATTTTGTTTTGGAGTCAGAGAGTATTTTTGTGGGACATCCTGAGGTCATGAAAGGTGCTATATAAATGCAAGTATTTCCATCTAATCAGATCTAACCATCCATAGAAAAACATTCAGTGTAACTTTGAATTTTTTTTTGCCATCAGCTGCAAATATTGCTGAGTCAGGTGCAGAAGCTGTTTAGTGATAATGTAATTTGGGCGAATCTATTTTTTTCAAGAATGGCTCTAGTCCAGAATAGGTCTTTTTTTCCTTTTGAAGGCACTTTATTATTGTAGGGTACAGTCCAATAGGGCCAGAAGCACTCTTCATGTATGAACCTGTGAGTGTCAGGCTATTTGACATTTAAGAACTTGACAGCCCAATCCTGTCCCCATCAGGCATCCACATATGCACACTTTTTAGCAGGTGTTGCCCCCCACCTGCAGCCTCAATTATATCACCCAATTGCCTGCCAACTGAAATCAGCTAACGTGCACAGACCGCAGGCCTTCTGGACTGAGTGGCATTGCACTATACTCAGTGGTGGCTTTGCGTAATACACCATCAAGGAAATTCTATGCATATAAGTGTAAATAGAGCAGCCTCAGATTGTTTTTCACAGCTACCATTTCAAAGAGCAGGTGTTTTGAAATGGCATTAGTGAACAAGCCTCTTTAAATTAATCTTCCATGTATTCTATACTGTATGATTGAAATATGTTGATCAGAAATATCATTGTGTACGTGCTTAAACAAATCCTAATTTCAACGGGCCTTCCATTATGCTGCTTCTGGTGGATTGTGCGGATATTTGTGTTGTGGTTCAATATACTGTAAACCACAGATGTAATGAGATCTGAATCACCAGCTACAGCTTGAAGGAACACTGTATGCTTGGCGCAGCTGCGTGAACTTATTGACTCTCCCATTTTAATCGATTTGGAAAAAGGAGCATTGTGTGGAATGACACATTGGAATGTTTGTTTAAGGGAGATTGACCACATCACTCTTAAATTCAAAACTGCCTTTACATGCTGTTTCTGGCAAAGCCATGTTTAGTTCCCATCCCAATCTCATTCTTATGGCTTTATTTGAATGGCAAATACTTTACTCCTATTTACCCACAGTATACATTTGCCATGACCACATGAAAATATCTCATCATAATGTTGTCTGAATAAAACTTCAAGGTCAATTGAATAATGTCATGCATTTAAATTCAAAATTCTATAGGAGTGTTTGTTTTACTGGAGGTCGTCCTGAAATAGAATTGGCAAAGGCCCTGTTAAGCATTTGTATTGTCATTGTTTCATGATTCACCTTGAATATTTGAAATATTTGAGTATTAAGGAAACCAGAGCCAAATGCCAAACTTGATAATTAAGTTCGGAGCTTGACCCTCCCCAACCCCCCTCCATTAAATTACTTGGAATAAAATGTCATTGTGACTCACAACAACAATGTAAAATATATTGTATAAAAAGTTTAGTCTGAATGTGAATGTAAATTGTAGATCTGTAAGCATAACACACAAATTTGCATTAGGAACACCAAATATTTTTGGAGCATGCAGTGCAATGGCCAAGAATTTCCCTATATCTTTCACACTTTAGCTAAGCAACCCAGTGTAAATCCCCTTAAAAAAATGTCCTTATCCCCAAATGTCTTTTTACCCATTTACTTCTCATCTCCAGGTATTTTTTTACTAACTGTTAGACAGAGGCAGCCCGCCATCCTTCCAACAGAGGTAACCCTGGGGGCCTGCAAACAGTGCAGCCACAGAAGACCTTAACAACCAACATCTTCATGGTTTCCTGATCCAATGGCCTGCTTCTCCACTGCAGAGACAGCATTAGAGAAAACAAAGGAGTAGGACTCTTCAGTTGTCAGTGGTAGCGAGTGCATAAAATCATCTTGTTTGACCAGATTCAAAATTTCCTGAATCCCACAGTGACTGGGGTGACTTCCAAGAGTTAGGAAATCTGAATCCACTGAGTTAGATCATTTTATGCTTGACTGCCAGATACAATTGTGGAGAACCACTTCAACACTCCTCATGCTGCCGTGCATTCTGGCTGTCAACAAGTGCAGGTAAATCTACAGTACATATGACTGGAGGTATCAGTTCAAACTGCTAGAAACTAGTCTGCAAGTCTATGCAGATGTTTAATTTACATTTGGGTGAATGGGATTGAATGGGGTAACAGTTACTCATACTTTTCAGGCAGTTCAAAAGGGGGCCCTATTACTACAGACCTCAAACCCAGGACCTGAGCTGCCTTCCAAGACACCTACCCAATGCTTACTACCTCTTTGCTACAGGAGGAGACGTGATTGATGTAGGGAGAGTTGTCCAAAGATGTTTGTGAATTATGTGAATAACTTAATTTTCAAACACTGGTCGAGAACTGATGATAATGTAATTGTTGGTGGAATCATTAAATATTGACACAAACTTTAGTCTGGGTTGTGAAGTTGATCTTACTTGATGGCCAGCTATTGCATATATAAATGGTGGAAGGAAACTGCATAACTGAACATTATAAGCATAAATGAGCTGTGTAATTCCCCCTCAAGCGTGACCCAAATTCAACATTTAATAGCTTTACACAACATATCTGATACATTCTTGCTTATTTTAATTTGGGCAAATTGTGCTTTAATATTTCCCATTTATTCTTGTTAAGTGGCCTTTAACTCTCTCCATAAATCCCACTGGGCAATTGAGATCAGAAATCTATGAGCAGGTACTGTTCCAACAACTGTAAAGTTAATTTGCTTAGGAACCTGCAGCCTTCCCAGTAACAGGAACACATTCATTATTTCAGTTTCTTCCTGATCTATATCTTTTTGCGTTTATCAAGGCAAGAGTGTGATGTCAATATTCCTCTATTTCATGTACTCAATATTGGCATCGAGCTAATAAATTAACCAATGCCTTCAACTATATATCAACGTCAATCATAGCGTTTTCATCTCTCCTTCATAGGCCCCCAGAAAAGGCTGAAGGGGGTCTAGAAACACCCCTTGATAACAACAATGCTCACAAATGTGATGCATTTCTCTGATAAATCCTTCAGGGTCTCAGCCATTTCCCTACTCTGAACAATTGGAATACCTAGATGGATTCACTACAGGTGGGTTCTGAATCTCGTACAAAAAAGGCATCACCTGGCTGGGTTAGAGAGACCTGGCAGAACATGCTGGATGGGATGGATAGTTTTTTCTCAATGCTGCATTCTTCTGCATTAATGATGATTCAATGTATATACATGTTTTAAAAAGACAAAAATGCCTTTCTGTTCATTAGCTTAAAAGCCTGTTTTGTCAAGGACAGAACAGGAAAGTACTTTGCAAAACTCACAAACAATGTATGATTTAAGCACTAGAGTAACTAGCTGTTGACATACTTTTTTGAAAATGCCAATCCTTTCATTGTGTGTTTGAATGCTTCATTTTGAGACCACATGGTTCACTATCATAAGTGGCACACTACACTCTTCCCTTAAGTTTTATAAAATGCCCAAAATTGGGTTTTCTCTATATAAAACAGGAATTAAAAGGGGCATGGTCTTCACGAGAAATGGCCTGGCAAACCAAGTTTTGATAAGGGAGGGAGACAAGTTTGTGTATTATTTTTGTCAAAGTAATATAATACATAAGTGATGTGATATATTTTCTGTCATCACATCGAGAGTTTGTAATCAAACACATCTTTTAAAAAAAAAAGATCCTTTTTAAAAAAAAATACAAGGTTCAGTTTTCTAACTGATTTTACTGGTCATTAATGAAATGGGATTAATTAAAAATCTGAAACCTCAACAGGCTCACAGCGACTCCCTTGTATCAACTTCTTCCTCTTGTACCAAATAGTGTGAAGAGTTAGCTATAAACAAGAGAAGTGAGCAATATTGAGCAGTTTTTGTAGCTAACAGGTAATCATGCAATGTTAAGCATAATCTCATAATACATGCTATTAATCCCAGTAGAGGGAAATAGACAACAGCGTGACAAAGCTTTTCACTTACAGCACTGACAGTAGATGAAACTCACCAAATGTTCTTCTAATGCAACATGTGAAATTAACAGGAAAGATGAGACCAGTGCATAGTTAATTTAGGCTGAGCTGTTCATAAACACAAGCACATTTACAGTTGGGAACCATACCTTTTGGGTGGTATCTACATACATTATGGTCTTTTTCCTTTGTACAGTTCGGCAAACATCACATTGTGTGGCGCACTTTACTTCCCCTTCCAAGTTAGCCTCTTGCATCTCCATTGTGACCCTCTGTTGGGAGGATGGGCAAATCCCAGTGTTTCATTGTTTTCCAAAGAGGATACAGTTTGGTGCTGTGGGAAAGAGCCCCTCCTTAGCCAGTGTAGACAATTTGTCCCATTGTTCTGGCCAAGATTTATCCCTCAACCAATATCACTAAAAAAAAGCAGTGGTCATTTATCTCATTGCTGTTTGTAGAACTTGGCTGTGTGCAAATTGGCTGCTGCATTTCAATATATTACAACAGTGACTACACTTCAAAAGTACTTAATTGGCTGTGAAGTACTTTGGAACATCCTGAGGTCATGAAAGGCACTATATAAATGCAAGTTCTTTCTTTTTCTTTCTTTCTTGTTTAGGGCTGTAAGCAGCAAATTTAGAATTGTACACATGACTTCCAAATTCTGCTTCTACCTCCACCTCCTGCGGCCACTGACATATGCACTTCTAAGGGTCCTGGGTCATGCTTCCTTGAAGAAATTTAATTTTTTACATTACAATGGTGCATTCTGGATAATTTTAGAACATTTTTTACTTCACAATTGATCAGATTTTTAATTCAAAAATTAGGAAAAATTAAATAACGTTTTGGATATATGTTTGTTCAACAGGCCAAGCTGATCATCCACCATAAGCTTCCTGAACTGCCATTCTCCCTTTCATTGAGGCACTTCCCCTCCCTCCCAATCTTTCCAGTTTACAAAGTCACTCTTCTCTCCCGCTCCACCCTTTCCCAGTATATGGTGGTACTTCCCCTCCCCAGTTTATGGAGGCACTTCCTCTTCCTCCTTTGAATCCCCACTCTCCACCCCCTCCCTCCCGAATTCACTAGACAGTTCCTCCTTGACAATCTTCTCCATGCCAATCTTGGCTGTGAGTGAGAATTCCTAATCTATTAGGATGCCAGGATTTCCCACTTGCAATCCCAATACATAGTCTACTTCAACAGCAAAGAATCAGCATCCAATATGAGCTGCAGCTGGGACCAGCAGTGAGAAGATCAAGGAGTAGAGCAGCAACAATTTCCTGGCCAGATCCTTTGGGACAGAATAATCAGCTGCTGGCTACACAACCTGCAGGAAGGGTGGGGGCAGTCAGGGTTCTTTATTCCATACCTGTTGCCTTATGAATCTAGCCCTGTTATGAACTAGGTGGAGCCAATAGGAATATAGTTCTCATGTTACTTGATGAATCTGACGTTCAGTATAGTATCGAATGGGATGAAGTGTTCTTTCAGCTGCTGTAGAAAACAGGTTACCAAAAGCACCAATAAACAACTTGTAAGAATATAGCCAGCTCAGCATAGTTTAACTACAAACTGCCCACGATGACATAGCCTTGGATGTCATTCCACAAAAGGATCTTTCGAAGAAAAAACAAAAGATCCTTTTTGCTGGTGAAGAGTTAATGGCATTCTACAAATGTTTTGTTTAAAGCGCAGACCTAGGTTTGTGCCAGTTGACAAGTTAAATCTTATTTGGCAGCACACAGCACTACAACAGGTTCAGTTGCTGGATTCTACTGGGTCTGAAAGAGATGATTATTCTTTAAGCCTTTGCGTGATAGACACTGACAGAAGCTGTATTTGTCTGTTCAGTGGCACCCTGCGATTAAGATTTCTGGAAGGCATGTATTGCATTCCATGATTGACTGCAAGCTTATTGCATGTTGTTTGCATCATTTTTACTAAAATTCCAAAGTGGCAGAAGGACAGAATGTTCTCAATAATATCCTATACCAGTCTTTGATCTCAGCTCTGAGCCTTACGATTCCGAGCCTTACATTTCGACCCTTTTGCTGCACCATGAATGTATTCGGGTGAAGTACAACATGCTGCCAAGAATATATCATTTCAATCATTTTAATGTCTTACAAAACGTCCTGCCAACAGTGAAGATTTGCAGACTATCTCTGTTATAAATGATGCTTTTTTGTTGCCTACAATGAAGAGTTTGGGAATTGGCCAAAATGTAAAGTTAGGCAGATGTACAAAAGTTTGATGTACTGCATGAGAAATAGACAGGCTCCATTAGGGCTACAAAATTTCTCTGAGTACTCTGTCATAAAATGGATCAGTTACTTATTTGGCATGTTAATTGTGTTGCTAGTTGAAGATGAAATTAGTTCATGTTGCAAAATTCTCCTTGAAACAAATAGAATCTAGATAGGCTGTGAACAAAGCCCCATAGAAAACAATAATTTAATATTGCATATATGACTGACCATGAAATGGCTCTCAAGCACCTGAGATCAAATGAATGACTGTAGGGGTCAGATAGCCACAATGCTTGAATGTGAGATGCCCAACTAGAAGATTTATATTTGAGTGCCAGTCTTGATTGGCATTTGCTCTTAATGCTTTTATCTTTTGCCAGTCTTAGCTATTTGTTGAAGAGAAGGAAAACTGCCTGGAAGGGTGTCCTTTTCCATACTGTGCAGATATGCCTTCTGTAGTGTTGACCAAGGAACTCTTGGGGTTTTAATGTCTACTGTGATCAGACTGAACAAATGAACGATTAAAAGCCACTGGAGCCTATAGTTTTCCTGCCTGCAATTGTGCTGAGCAGCAAAGTTAGGAACTGTTTCTTCTGCCAACTCTGTGTGTCAGTCACACTCTGACTGTTATTTTTGTTTTCCAGATCATGGTCTGTGGTGGCAGACAAAAATATTGTAGCAAAAAGGGCAAAATAAGGATTCAAAACATTTTGGCTTTAAAAAAAGAGGGTGTCGTCTAAATCAGATATTTAAATTTTCTTTCTGACCGATAAATACCTGTGCCCTATTCATTTTATGATTACAGACAAGTTTCTGGTCACTCAGCCCTTTTGCTGCTAATATGAGAACAACCCCTAGTTTCAAACATTTAGCTCCTGGCTTTACTTTTTGTGTTTTTGGGTTTAAAGCGTTTGGTCAATATTCTTGGTCAACAGATGCCCATGCTGGGAAGTCACTTTACCACCACATTTTTCACTAAATATTGAGCTCTGTATCAGAGGGATCAATACTTAGAAAGATAGCAGTGAAAAAACTGCATATTATAGAAAAGGTTGATAAGTACAGAAAAGAATGGCATAAGGAGATGGCAAATGTTGGTCTTCCCATTAATCTTTACCGAGAGTGTAGTTAGAATGTGGAACTTGCTACCACAAGGAGTAATTGAGGCGAATAGCATAGATGCATTTAAGGGGCAGCTAGATAAATACATGAGGGAGAAAGCATATGCAGATAGTGTTAGGTGAAGGAGGGTGGGAGGAGACTCGTGTGGAGCATAAATACCGGCGTAGACCAGTTGGGCTGAATGGACTGTTTCTGTGCTGTAAATTTTATGTAATTCTGTGTAAACATTTAATTAACTTTTAGCGAGCTAATAAACATATTGTAAGCTAATTGATTATTGAAATAATGTTGAATGAGGCTTTTATGGTTTCTTTTCAGGCAACAGAATTGGGAGCAGTCCTTTCGCACAACATCGCAAAACAGGGATTCTTTTTCAGAAACATCCCTTTCCCTCATCCCACTCAGCATTACTTATCCTCCATTTGTTGGGCCTACGGGATTAACTATTCTTAATTTCCAAGGAGTGGGAGCCAGACAGCAGTTTGTACCTATATTAAATAAAAAGTCTGTCCTTTCAAAGTTTTGCAACCACATCCACAGCCTTTCTCCTAGCACCCTACAGGGGGTCCAAACTTGTCTGACAATCCCTTCTCCTACCCCAGCTATTCCTTGTATATATTTTAAATGCAGCAATTAGCTGATTATCTCCTTACCAAAATATTCAATGTAAATTTTGATGTTGGATGTATGGCAGAAACCATTTTTTAATACTCACCTCCATAAGAGATCTGTTTGCTCACAGTATAAGTTTTATAAGAACTAAACATTTCCACAGCATTTTCTGGCACTTTGTTCCTAGACTTCCATTATGAAGCTGGAACAGGTTTTACAACAGGATGAAGCACCTCAGGCTGAGCTTTAAGAGCCTTTAACATATGGGATTTGATGAGCTCATTCTTCTTACCAAATATAAACTTTCCAGTGTTTTAGGTCCAGGAGTTATCACTTGTCTTATAAGTGAAGCCACTTAAAGGGGAACTCTCAAACAAAAGCAAAATATTGCGGATGCTGGAAATCTGAAATAAAAACAGAAAATGCTTGAAACACTCAGCAGGTCAAGCAGCATCTGTGGAGAGAGAAACAGAGTTAACGTTTCATGACCGTTCATCAGAACTTCATTAGAAAAGGGAACTCTCCTTGGTTTAGGGGACATCCAGCTACCCAAGGGTTCAAAACAAGCAAACTCTCAGGGATTAATACCATCTATCAGAGAAGCTAAAGATGATATTTGTGAAGTCACTGTAGTACACTGCCAGTACATTGGAAGCAGATAATATATCACCCATTTTCAAAAAGGAGGATTAAACTTATCAGTACCACATCAACAATTGATCAAATAATCAAATTGATTATCGACACAGAACTTGAGGACTTCGTCATGACACTGTAGTAAACAGCATTCAAATGGCCCTAGAAGGGCAAGATCCTGCTTGGCCAACCCTCTTAAGTGACATCCCAAGTGGAAGACCTGTGGGTGATTTTAGGAGGCAAATGCAGGTGCATTGGGGTCGGGGGGCTCCGAAAAACACACAAATCCCGTTCGGGTTCGGAAGCGGCTCCAACCCGCTGACTTCCGAGTTTCCCAGGGACCCACCTGTGTGCGTGCGGGCGACCCGGAAAAGGAAGTCCAGCAATTAAAGCCAGCAGGATGACATTTAAAGAGCCAAATGTACCTCATTGAGGTACTTAAGGTACTTTACCTGTGACAGATGAAGGGATTAGAAAGATTTTTAACCTATCTGGGCGGCTTGCCCACCGCTTCTGTCTATCAGGCTAGCTGCCGGGCGTGAAACCCGGAGAGGACATTAACCACTATCAATCAACGTGCGATCGCGTCGGAAACGGTCAGTTTGGTTCATGCGGGTTTGCCACGCGCCCAATCGCCCCCCCCGCCCTCTCCGCTGCCATCCCACCTCCCCGCTAATATCAGGGCCCATATATCTTGGCATACCTAGATTTCCAGAACTCCTTTGATTAAGCTTCTCATGGGAAAACTACCAAAACCGAAAGCAATGAGAATTCAAGGTAAGACCTGAATGTGTATAGGAAGAGCAAACAATAGCATTTGTCAGCAATGTTAGTATGGAGGGAATACTTAATGGAGTGCCCGAGGGACTGATGCTAGGGCCCCTTCTATGAAGGGCGACTTCAACGAAGAGTAAAATCGGGTGGGGTATAAAACAAGCATTGCGACCGATTCCGTCAGTTTCTCAACAGGCGGGTTAGTTAAAATTATCCGCACATTTTCTGGATAGCAATGAGGAGCAGGAGCCCTGGAGAATTTTTCTCTCCCTAACGCAGGAGTGCTGAGGCTAATTGTAGTGGCCCTACAGCCGGCCCAGCTGAGATCAACTAATTCGGACCAGGGATTGAATTGGGGAGTTACTTCTTCTATATGGCTCAGCTACTCATTGGATAAATTCACTGATCCATCAGGGAGCCCTGAGGTTTCTAGAAATCTACTGCTGAGTAACCGCCTGATCCTTTTATGGCCTATTGAGTGTGGGAGTTGTACTCATGTTCCATGATAACTTAGTGGGCCATTCAACGGGCCTTTCTCTTTGCTGATTTTTCTGATGTTAGCTATCGTTTTCAGCTCTCTGAAGGGTAAAAGCAAACCCAAAATGCATGAGGTGCTTATCCCAAATGCAAGGGGTTCCAATTACTAATCCCAGTTTTTCTTAAAGAATTGAAATAACCACAGGCTTTTGGAATACAAATGTGATTAAATATGAATGTTTGTGATGAGAATGACACGGCTACTGTGTTAGGTATAGTTATTTGAATGCTACAATTGACTGTCACTTTCTGGTATGAGCAGCGCAGCTATGCATGTTTTTTAAAGGTATTTATTGCCCTTTCTTTTGCCTGACTCTCCAAGTGTCACATATTCTTGGTTGGGGCACTGGGTGACAAGCCAAGAACACTCTGAAACCCTCTCACCCAGCGTGACCTCTGCTTGGTGTTTTTTAAAATTCGTTCATGGGATGTGGGCGTCGCTGGCAAGGCCAGCGTTTATTGCCCATCCCTAATTGCCCTTGAGAAGGTGGTGGTGAGCCGCCTTCTTGAACCGTTGCAGTCCGTGTGGTGAAGGTTCTCCCACAGAGCTGTTAGGAAGGGAGTTCCAGGATTTTGACCCAGCGACGATGAAGGAACGGCGATATATTTCCAAGTCGGGATGGTGTGTGACTTGAGGAGGGGAATGTGCAGTTGGTGTTGTTCCCATGTGCCTGCTGTCCTTGTCCTAGGTGGTAGAGGTCGCGGGTTTGGGAGGTGCTGTCGAAGAAGCCTTGGCGAGTTGCTGCAGTGCATCCTGTGGATGGTACACACTGCAGCCACAGTGCGCCAGTGGTGAAGGGATGAATGTTTAGGGTGGTGGATGGGGTGCCAATCAAGCGGGCTGCTTTGTCCTGGATGGTGTCAAGCTTTTTGAGTGTTGTTGGAGCTGCAGGAGTTCCTCAGGGCAGTGTCCTAGGCCCAACCATCTTCAGCTGCTTCATCAATGACCTTCCCTCCATCATAAGGTCAGAAATGGGGATGTTCGCTGATGATTGCACAGTGTTCAGTTCCATTCGCAACCCCTCAAATAATGAAGCAGTCCGAGCCCGCATGCAGCAAGACCTGGACAACATCCAGGCTTGGGCTCATAAGTGGCAAGTTACATTCGTGCCAGATAAGTGCCAGGCAATGACCATCTCCAACAAGAGAGAGTCTAACCACCTCCCCTTGACATTCAACGGCATTACCATCGCCGAATCCCCCACCATCAACATCCTGGGGGTCACCATTGACCAGAAACTTAACTGGACCAGTCATATAAATACTGTGGCTACGAGAGCAGGTCAGAGGCTGGGTATTCTGTGGCGAGTGACTCACCTCCTGACTCCCCAAAGCCTTTCCACCATATACAAGGCACAAGTCAGGAGTGTGATGGAATACTCTCCACTTGCTTGGATGAGTGCAGCTCCAACAACACTCAAGAAGCTTGACACCATCCAAGATAAAGCAGCCCGCTTGATTGGTATCCCATCCACCACCCTAAACATTCACTCCCTTCACCACCGGCACACAGTGGCTGCAGTGTGTACCATCCACAGGATGCACTGCAGCAACTCGCCAAGGCTTCTTCGACAGCATCTCCCAAACCCGCGACCTCTACCACCTAGAAGGACAAGAGCAGCAGGCACAAGGGAACAACACCACCTGCACGTTCCCCTCCAAGTCACACACCATCCCGACTTGGAAATATATCGCCGTTCCTTCATCGTCGCTGGGTCAAAATCCTGGAACTCCCTTCCTAACAGCACTGTGGGAGAATCGTCACCACACGGACTGCAGGAGTTCAAGAAGGCGGCTCACCACCACCTTCTCAAGGGCAATTAGGAATGGGCAATAAATGCCGGCCTCGCCAGCGACGCCCACATCCCATGAACGAATTAAAAAAAAACTCATCCAGGCAAGTGAAGAGTATTCCATTACACTCCTGACTTGTGCCTTGTAGATGGTGGAAAGGCTTTGGGGAGTCAGGAGGTGAATCACTTGCAGCAGAATACCCAGCCTCTGACCTGCTCTTGTAGCCACAGTATTTATGTGGCTGGTCCAGTTAAGTTTCTGGTCAATGGTGACCCGCAGGATGCTGATGGTGGAGGATTCGGTGATGGTAATGCCGTTGAATGTCAAGGGGAGGTGGTTAGAATCTCTCTTGTTGGGGATGGTCATTGCCTGGCGCTTGCCTGGCGCTTGTCTGGCGCAAATGTTACTTGCCAAAGTGGCATGGTAGAGACTAACCCTCAGTGTATGGAAGATTGCGGGGATGAGCCTTTATCTTGTTGCACTATGTCAAAACACCATCCTGCCCAATGCAATTTGATGTAAAAATAACTTGCCAAAATGCTTAAGGGACATTTCAACAAGGGAAATTAAGATGCAGGCCTGAAATGCTGGATTCTTTGAATTGCTAGATTCAGTAAAAACAAGGTGCAACAGACATTTATTAAGTACAGACTCTTTTAGTTCATTTTGCCCCCATTGTCAATATAGAAACTTGATGATGAACTATGTTCCCTTGTCTTTGTGCAACAGCAAAGAATGACAATTTTAATAGTTTGGGCTTGGTTCATATTCAGTGTTAAGCATTTGTTAATCCCTAATGTAAACCGATTTTAAAAACTAAGCTCCTGCACAGACACCTAAAATTTGCACCCAGACTGTCGGGACATTGTTTGCTAGGGATGAGTAAATAGGAGTCAAGTTAAAACTTTCAGACTGGTTTCACCCAGTACTGACTCTGCTCCATTGAAGCCAAATCACTAAAATGGAGTAGGACAAATGAATACTTGGCACAGGTCCAAGGTGTCTGAGATGCGGGTTTGAATTTCTTGAAGAAAAGAGTGATCTGACTTTTAAAATTAAATCTGCAATGATATGATTAAAGCTTGGTTGTGGGTGTGACATGATTGTTTCAATCAGGTTTGAGTGGGTTTGGCTGTGTGGCCCAATATCATTCTTGTCCCTAGTAATCACTTCAGTGATTCTGTATTAAGTTATAGCTGCTGGGTAATGATGTTGGTAGAGCACTTAAAAAAAATTATTTTATGCAATATAAAAATATGTATTTTTATTAATTGAGTATTGTGACTATATCAAAGTGCTTTGCAAGATATATTACCATACTAGTATACAGAGCAGTATTCCATGATGTGATCACTGATGCAGTACCACTTCAGTGGGTCCCCAGAGGAAAATTGTATATCTGGCACAGGCCAGATAATGCTGTCAGAGAAAAAAATCAGGCAACATTGATGCTGCTCACTGGAAATGAGACATGGGGGGGTAGGGGGATTTTCCAAGGATATGCTGTCAACGAGGAATCTTACTCACTGCTAGCACATATTGGAAAATCAATGGCATGGTGCCTGTGATATTGTGTCCATGGATGGAAAATCACAGGCAGCACATCCCACAGCTCTCTGATAGGCGCTAGCAGCTGGCAGGGCTCCTTGCTTCTGGTGCATGCTCAGGAAAATTAGGCTAAGTTTTCCTGTCAGGTTTCAGGATTCTTGACTATTGGGCCTGGAAGAGATTTTTGGTTTCAGATTTTGGAAATTTAGGTACACCATATCATCAGGTTTTCCACAGTGCACTTGAAATGAAGTTGAGGAGGTTGATCAGGCAGGATCTTCCCCTTCGGAAGCTCTAGGTTATATGCACAGTTGAAAAATTTGTCAGTTGGCCTGTTAATTGAAGGACCGAATCCAATACACTGGCTTGTGTTTCTCTTTCAGGTGCTGACTGACCTGCTTCACATTTCCAGCAATTCATTTTTCTTTTTCCCCTCTCCCCCAGTCCAGAATATTCACAATCATCACACAATCTCTCAAAGTAGGCACAAGATGTACTTGTATAAATTATAGTTTCTAATTTTGATGCCCAATTATCTTGCTGTTTCAACTCCACATTATTGTTAAGTAAAGCTTTGTTACTGCTTATTAAAGTTAAACCGAGTCAGTTTTTATTTACTGGATGTTGGCACTGACCACATTGAGCTCATTCCATTTTCTGAGAATCAGGGAAAAATTCTTGCTGGAAACTTTCTGGGTGGTAGCGGGTTAATTTAATATTGTCATGCTACTATTCTCTTTTAAAGAAGCATTTTTGTGGTAGCTGGGATTGAGGTCACTGCACATCACTGAGTACAGTACTTTTTAAGAGCACTGTAACTGATTAATACTTCAAAACACAAACAAGCTGCTGCTCCATGGTAGACATGTGGTACTCGAGCTGGCTGTGTTCTATATCCTTGAACAGGAAGTATGCAGAAAACATAGGGCTACGTGGCAGTCAGTGCATGCGGACTAAATAGGCTGAGCCTTGTTTTTAAATGTCATCATACGGGTAGGCAAGTAACTGAACGGCCACTTTTTAAACTCATCTTTATGCTAACCCTTACTGTGCTCCACGGACTTCATTCACTGAACTCAACCATTGTTACGACTAGTAGTATATTAAACAGTTAATCCTTTCATTCTGCGAAATGTACAGGGACTCCATTAGTAGAGCACATGCTGTGATTAGTACTGTAACCCTTACCTTGCTGCATAAACATGAACTACATAGTGTTACACCACGAATGCTATCATCTGGTACTTTTAACCATCTACCTTGTTGAAAAATCTGAATTGGGGATAAAATTTGGATATTGAAAGGGAAAAAATCTGCATTTTGGACCTTTTCAGATTGCTTGGATTTGGTTATGTCTGTGCCTTTAAGAGAATAGCGTGAAGTTTGTATAGTGGGCATGCTGGTCTTTCCCTGTTCCTTTTGCATATATTCAACACATGTGTCAAATAGCACGTGCCTCTACATTTGGTGGGCAGACTATGGTGGCTAGGATGAAGTCACTGTTAGCATTTTTTAACATTTCTCCATTCAAGTTTGCCGGTGGTCTAAGAAGGTGAAGGAGAGGGAAGTCTGATATTTATGATGGTCTTGTGGGGGTATATGTGTAATTTCCTTGGTAGTTTAGGGAGTGTCTTCCCTTTTACAACTGCTTGCTTTATTTGAACTTCAGATTCTGACCATTCTGAGTTTTGGGTGGTCCTTAGTACAAATCGGTCCAGATGCCCAGTTATACTGTACTCTTAGATTCAGATCTTTCAGTTCCTTCCACCTCTTGAATAAACTTGCCTGTAGCAACCAACCACATTTGGAACTGTTGGCAGGTGGTCTTTATAAACAGGTACCCTTCTATTATTGAGACCAATACCATAAGTAAATTTCCAGATAAAAACAATTTCACTGTTATCTTTATTTTGTTTTAAAGTCTTGTAATATTTGGCAATGTTTTTTGGGGAGAAAAATTGTTAGAGGAAAAAAAAATCCTTTGGTTCTCAAAGTACCAAATGTCAGGACGGTCCATCAGTTGCAACAATGCAGCACTGGTCTTCCGTGAAGGTCCTAGATTGGAGTCCCAGTCTCAGCATACCCACTCTCATTGAGCAAGTATCCTCAGTTTATGGCTAGGAGATTTGGTGGATTACTACCCAACAGCAAAAGGTTTTAAGATAAAGTGTTCAAGGAGGTGCGGAAGAATTAGACCAAAACAGGTCCCCCCTTCCCCCCCCCCCCCAACAATGAAACAAACCCCTGTCAACTTGACAATGAAATGTAATTGATGGAGCCTGTGAAAAAAATTAGTTACCCAGATTAATAGAATCATACAGCATTGAAAAAGGCCATTCCACCCATCGCAACTGTGCTGGAAATTATCTCATCTGGCTTGCTGATGAAAGCAGCTCTGGGGAACTAAAGGAGAAAAGTACACAATGTTCTAAAAGACAAGGGTCTAAATTCATACACTTACACTGACATTGTTACATCAGAAAAAGGCCATTTTTATTGAAGCACAAGACTTAACTCCAGTGATTAATCAAGAGAACAAAATGAAAAACATCTTGACAATAGAATATAATCTATGTTGTACAGGAGTTCTAAGTACAATAATTCCATTTCAACAATATTTTAAAGCTATTTTACAATATCAAACCATGAAAAGCAGTTTTAAAGACAGAGTTCTTTTTATTTTATTAATGTTAGAAGAAAGCAACTATTTGATACAGCCAAAGCATAGAGCAGTGGCAGAAATGGCATGAGGAAGTATACTTTTAAAATAAAACAGGCAGCAGTTTAATTGCACACAGTAATATATGGCAAGCATTTCATTATTTTGCTATGTTTATAGAATGTACATTTATGCGCAGAAAATGTTTATCTTACAGATTTAATTCTCCTCAATTTTTAAAATTTTTTTAGGTTGTTATCTTCAAGCATGGAAACCTAGACCAAAAATAAAGATTTTGTTTTTAAAAAAAGAATCACAGAATTACACATCATTACCGCTCCTCCCCTAGAAAACAAGATACCTATAATTGTGCTTTATTGATCTGATTCTCGGTAGGGGTGCACATGGGAACCAGGCCTAAGAAGCAAGCCAAACCTGATATGGATGTTTTGGATGAGAGCTATACTTTTGGCTCAAGGTAATAGCAAGTTCTAAGCAAATATTCAGGGATATCAAAAAGTGACAGACTCAAATTGAGACCCAAAAATAGATATGTGCATACGACATTTTCCGTTGGACGTATATATGATGTTGCTTTGTTGGCTTGATTCTCGTGCTGGGTTCAATGAGATTGTCCCTCTTGTTCAGGTGGAATTGAACCACTGAAGAAAACTTCAACCTCTCAGCCCACCCCCATATACACTGTAATGGTCACCAGATGTGTCAGGTACAAATGATTTGTCATATTATCTGAATACCTGTCCTGCGGCTTCTAATCTAAATATTTCTGCGGATCTGTGGCTGATTAAATTACATTTCCAGTCACAGTGGGGAGAAGAAAGAAGCTGTGGCCAGGCAGCGATTAGCAACCATTAAATACTGGTTACCAAATAAGGATAACAGAAAGTGGCCAAAATGTGCGATTGCTTTACACTTGCTTCAGACTGGTTGTTAATTGGCCATGAGCCCAATGTCTTTGGCTATCAGGTATTTTAGGCTCAGTGGGCTATTGGCTGTTACAAAATAAGGGAATTCCTATCCCATGCCCCCACTGTGACTCACTGTATTGAGCTAACTGGAAAACCCTTGTGAGGATGAAGTTTGCAACATTTGATACATCTGAACAAATTGATATTGTACTTTGCTTTCCAGGTTGCTGCCTGCAGCCTAAACTCACAGCTTAGAATAGAATTGTCACTTCTCTAGTAAGAAAAAAAAATAATATTCCAATCTTTTAAAATACCAGCTTGGCTGATAATTAATCTTTTGAAAACAAATATATTCAATTATTAAATAGGATGGAATTTGCACTGACACAAACTTAAAAGCGTGTAACCCGACACCCTTGTATAAGTGCTACTGCTTAATCCAAATAAGATACATCTGTACAGAAATATAAACGTCTGTATGTGGACAGCTTCCAGCTCCCACTCATAATAAATAAATTACAAAGGAGACTTTAGGCTTAAAAGAGATAAGCTGGAAAAAGTGAAGCTGGCACTGTTTTTTTAAAGAGACAGGTCGTCTATAGACCCACTGAAGCTACAAGACTGTAATCAATAAGATTATATTTTGCTTCTCTTTTTGGAAAATAAATATATTTATACCAAAGGTATGTAATACAAACCATTGGCTAAAAATGTATTGCTTTATGTCAACCGAATAACATCTGTGGGTGAACATATTACTTGTATAACATCTTGGATGTCAAAATAGCTTTCACATGGTTGAAATGTACCGTTTAGCAAATGTAGTCCTAGTCTAGATCCATGCCTATGGAATAAGGAACAATGGGATACTGAGTACTGTTCAGTCTGCAAAACCTTTAAAACCTACTTGCACTTAAGTGAGGTCTTCCCCACTCTCTACATATGACTAAGTATACCAGCTTAGGCTCTTTTGCCATGAAACAACAATGTCCATAGCATGCAACGGGTAGAGAGACTTTGTAGTGGCATCTGTGTCCTATCTGAATGCTTACTGTGAGCCGTACCTTACTGAATTCCCAAGACATAATCTTGAATGTTCAGGGAGATACTGCAATCATGAAAGTCATGCGTTTTATAACTTGATGACATTAAACGTACCTAACTGAAGATTTAAAAAACACTACAATCTTTTTGTAAGAAATTGTGCTGAGCAAAAAAAAATGGCAAATTATAATTAACCTTAAAAATTGTTTACAAATACATAGAAATATCAATTTAATCAA
The DNA here is from genome assembly GCF_035084215.1 of Heptranchias perlo. NCBI lineage: Eukaryota > Metazoa > Chordata > Chondrichthyes > Hexanchiformes > Hexanchidae > Heptranchias > Heptranchias perlo. The sequence continues at coordinate 25,402,294 of NC_090350.1, forward strand.
CTTGGATTTTAAGTGAGACATTAATAAAAAAAAGTCTTACTCATTGTTAGTGTGCAAGCCTCATTATGAAACAAAAAAAATCAAGAAGCTAGAATCAAGCAATTATTTTTAAAAGTTTTTGTTAGATTTTAATTCCCCGACTGTGACTGGATGATTTCAAAATATAGGTGCAACAAAGCTTTCAATTTCTCACATTAATCATCCAAATAATCCCTGATAGAACAGACCCATAGGTGAGTTGTTAATGGCAAAGGGCCCAGATGTAGACCCAAGTTAATATAATTGTATTTTGTAGAATGCCAGTGACTGCTTACAGATTAATTTCCAATTAAACGACGACATATGCATGAGTGCTTTACATTGGAATTTAGGGTAGCTCAGTTGATTGAAGGATGGTCACTACACATCAAGTTATTAATTTAACAAACCTATCCTTAATTCCCTGTTAAACGAACAAGTACATACACACCTTCAGCATGTTGAAGAAAATTGCTCTGCAGATGAAGAAACCAGAAGGTTTCCTCTTGGCTTATGAGAGTGATGTAGTAAGTGTAGCACTGGCTGGCTCATGAGGATAACTAATCATGCTATCATATCCTATACTGAGTATAAAGAGATGGTGGGAAGACATTTGAAACATGGGACTGGATGGAACACAGCTAGGATTTAAAAAATACAATGAAAAAGGAAATTTAAAGATACCCCTCAAGAAACCCAGACTTCTTTAGACTATATGTTTGCCATTTACTGGTCTGTTCAATAAGAATTATTCTGGGTGACCAAGAATGCATTGTACCTTTTTTAAAAAAAATCACCTTAACCAGAAGTATTGCTTTTTCTTAAATGAATAGCAATGCTTCACTATACACTTTTACGTAAACAATCAAAAATCTGATGAAATTACCACAAAGCTACACTATTATTATTTGAAAAAGTACTTACATTTTGGTCAAATCATTTTTTTTTAAAAAAAGGTGCAACAACTCACAGGGTACCGAATGTAAAGTATGGATGACCAACCAAAAGCTTTGTTGTAGCATTGCTTTTGTAATACGTACTACACATGCACATCAGCCATGCAAGGGCTCATATAGGACAGAGGCAATCTCTACTGATGTGCCATTAAATTGTCACCCTGCTATATCCATAAGAGCATATACTTATCACAAATCCACCAACTATTTAAAGAATTTCACCGGCTGATCAGTTGCACTGTGTGTTTCAGTGCGTTTTATGTTGCAGTCCACAGTGAGTGAAATAATCAATTGGACACTGATTTAATCTACTCCTGGATCCATCTGCGCATGTATCTAGTTTTCTTCTATTCAGTGGTGAGCATGAAGAAATATTCTGCTATTTATAAACATATAATGGACATAAAGACATTTGCAGCTCATTGGTGGAGATTAACTCAAACATTAAAAATAGCTGTTTCTGCCAATATAGTATGCAATACTTCAGCTAAAAAGACAGTGTTCCAAATCAACCTACACAGCTTGCACTGAGGAATGCAGCAATACCGAAATCACAGTTATTTCATGAATATAGCCCTGCCCACTGTGGTGAGGGGGGTGGGGGGGGTTAGATGTAAATAGTTTTCTTTAAGGATGCCAAATTACTGGTCTAAAATATTTCTTAAGCTAATATACGGGGTTTTCAGGAACATCTCCAAGTGCGTCCTTCGGTGGGGACCTAAGTTTTTGATTTGGTCCTCATCCATCACGCAAAGACCGTAAACTGAAGCACTCAGGCTTGGGTGACTATAGAATAGGAATGTCTAATGCTTTGAAAATCAACTGGCTCATTTGCCACTGCCTCATTGAAAAAAAACATAGAGAATAAGATCAAAACACAATTTTCCAAAGTTTACTCAACAGTCATTAGATAATGCCTTGTGGCCTGTATTTTCTGTTTTTGGTCTTTATGAGAACTTTAGCATGGCTTGTTTGAACCTCTGATGATACATACAAGTACTGTGCATGTTAGAAAGGTAAGAATGGAGGTAAGACCACAAGATTCTTCTAATCGTTACACAGTAGTCTATTGAAAGAGGCTTATCTTATTTTTGATAGCTGTGGCAATTCTGTGCAGGTTAAGAGAATGTACTGTCTTTTTAATTCAGTTTAAAAACACAAGTGCCGAAACACTATGTGGCACTGGTCCCACCATAGCAGAGAACAATCCAGTATCCACATGGCCAATGGCAACTATATAATTACAACTGACCAACAAATGATAGTTGCAAGAGGCTAAAATTTTAATTATATCCAATCCTGTTATTTGTGAAATGAGATGGTCATCATCTCTGGTTGGAAGTCACTTTGACTTGGTGGATATTTGGCCACCATAAGGTGAGCTGATTATTTTCTGCCACGGTTCATCATTTTACTGTACGTATATACAATAGGTATGGTTAGCCAAAATCATACTCTGTACATGGACATATTAGGATATTTTCTTTCCACTATTCTCTCAACTACAGCTAGAATGAATTAAATGTACACAGAGAGAAGGTATTCTTGATTCTTGAACAATTACTGTTTGTTGCTTATACATCTTTGGTTGTCTAATATGGTCTCCAGACCGATTCGTCCATTCGCCCTGTGGTGGTCATTGCTGTTGGAGAATTGCTTTGGCTGCCATCAGCATCCACAACATCACTCTGATTGGCCAAATTGGGATTCATGAGTGTGCTTCCACTAGATGCACTGGGGCAAGAAGGCAACATTCTAGTAGGTGAGCGTTCGCCTCCTGCAACCATGGAGAATTGGTACGATCCAGCAGAGGTGCCATAGTAGAGATGATATGGTGAGGCACTGGTCTGAAAGGGTCCACTTTGGTTCTGGGCTGATCCAGGATAAGGTGGCGGCAAGTAGGTATGGTACCGAGCTGTGGCTGCCATGCCTGTCATGCTGATGCCCCCAATGCCCCCTGTGGATGGAGTGGCGGAGTAGGTGAAGGCAGCAGCAGACATACCGCCAGGATAGTGCATGCGAGGATCTGAAAAACGGGATTCTGTAAGCGAAGACAGTCCAGGAAACTGACGTTCAAATTGGCGAGGGTCTGCGAATGGGCTGATGTCAGAGGTTCCTATGGGGAAAAGCAAATTAAAGTAAATGCATGATAGGTCATTGTATGGCACTAGCATTTCAACTCTTGAGTTCTTCTAATATTGTCAGAGAAGCTGTACTTTATATTGATTTACATTTAAACCCTCTCTGGTGGACGTAAAAGGTCCCATGGCCCTGTTGGAAGAAGAGCAGGGGAGTTCTCCCAGTGTCCTGGCCAGTATTTATCCCTCAACCAACATCACTGGTCATTTATCTCATTGCTGTTTGTGGGATCTTGCTGTGTGCAATTTAGCTGTCGCATTTCCCTACGACAGTGACTGTGCTTCAAAAAAAAATCCCTTTAAAATGGCGAGTGTTGTCTCAGAGACATTTTAACTAATTTATGACCACAAAAGGGTTAAATCAGAAAAGTATGAATTCAAAGCAGGAGAAATAAAGAAGTAAAAGATCAATTCACTGAACCGTGAATGTGCTCAGGCTTCTTATTTTTTTTATCTCGAATTGTTTGTGTTCAGTGCAGCACCATTTGGAAGTGATTGTAAAATCCAGCTGCCTCATTCTAAAAAATACAAACATGCTCATATTATATTATAACCTGCTGCTGAATAAAAGCCTTGTGAGTACAGAACTCTGCATAAACAATCAGAAACTGCTTCAATGTTGAGCAACGCTACTGGTCAATGAGGGACTGCTAAACCCAAACAGGAAAGCAGCCAGCCAAAGCGCTGAGTCACAAACCCAAGCAACAGACTGTGTGCGGCTGGAAACCCCATGACTGCAATGATTTTCCATGTGGAATAGCTTACACAACTACAACAGAGCTGTCATTCTGCACGATCTGTGTATGCTATCAATCCGGCATGATTCCAAACAGGCCACAACAACGAACTGAAATACATCAGCTTATTACTATGACTTTTTAAAAAACTAGTGGTTATTTATTATATTGTACCATTTTGTATCTCAATCTGCTTATTTCTATATTTTTCAAAAGCACCAAACCAGTTCCTATATCTTTATCTCATTTTATGCCATAAACAAGTTTGATTTCCTATAGATTTCCAGGTTTCGAGCATCATGGGTAGCCACTATCTGAACAATTGTGCACCTATCGCAGTAACTTCCTTAACATCAAGAATGTGTAGGAAATCAGAATGATAAATCAGGGTGGAGATTTCCACTGGTTGCGCCAGGTGGAAAAGGGACAGCAGCGCCCCCGAAAATTGTGGTGAAAAGCATCCTGTTCCCGCTCCCAATCCGGCTGACGCCATCCTGAAAGGGGCCTACCACTGGGCGGCTGGAGTGCCTGCCTGTTTCAGATGGTAAGCCCTTTTAATATGCCAATCGGGGCCCTATATAGGATCTTAATTGCCACTTTGAGAGACAACTGGGCAGAGCATGTGGCATTTTATCTGGCGGTACAGTTGATTAGAGGACCAAAAATGGTAAATTTAAAATTACTTTTGTGGGGCCAGGAGGAGCAGGAGTGCTTGTCCGGAGTGTACAAGAATAATGTGGGCCGTTGTCACCCTGGCCTCCACCCCCTCCATGCTCACGATTGAATACTTCAGATCATCAGAAATCTGAAGTATTCAACTTTCATCACCTGGATTACATGGAAAACCAAAATTGAGATTACAACACTTCAACCCCACCTAGTTCTCAGGTGATTGCATTTCCAGATCGATACTGAAATAAAAATAAAGTATTCTAGATGTTGAGAGGTAAAAAGGCAAACTTTCCCATAACTAGATTTTGCAGTGAGTTTTGTGTTCATTAATGTTACAGTATTCGAGATGAAGGGGGTAATTTTAAACTAATTCACCCATCGGGAAACTGATGGGATCAGGTACGACGCTGGTTTACAGCCCGCTCGATTTCACTCTCCGGTATCCCAACCAGCGTGTTAGGTTAAAATTACCCCCGAAGTGTTTTCCCCTGTACACCACGTGTACTTACAGCATATGGGTGAAATCTGGTTAATACACCAGATGAAAGCAGATTGATTTGCAGAAGATTATGGCTTGAGGAACTCTGATAACACTTAAAAATAATGCCACAAACTGTTAACTGTATTTCTATTTACATTATATACAGCCTGCAATAGATTAGCATTGTTCACAACACAGTAGAACCAAGTCGAAGGTTCCACATAAATAAGTCTGTGAGGGATCACCCCCATCTGGGCAAGCAGTAAAATCACTTTAGAGTAAATTCAGTGCTCTCAAGCTCCAAGCAGGTAGCCATGAATTGGGGCTCGTGTTTCAGCCATCATCTCTGCTCTCTTCAAGCATGCTTTCTCTACTGACAGCACTGAATTTTCTCTAGTGATTTTCCATGATAGTTTTAAATGAGTTGCCATTTGTTTGGCATTACTGGGGAGACCATTGCACGTGTAGAGGGGAGGGTGGGAGACCACAGTTGGTCAACAAGATTATAGTAGGGTTAGCTGCCATAGAGCCAGCAGATCTACGCATAAAGACATGTCTGCTCTTGAGCATTGTGAAATAACATCAGCTGAAATAATCCAGTGCTGAAACATTTTGTAAAGAGGAGTTTTCAACTGACAGCACAGCCTCCTTACAGTGAAAATAAAACATAGCCAGAAACAACGGCTCAACTGATGAACTTAGATCAGATTTTAGCAATATTTCTACAGTATACAGGGAAACTTAAAAAAAGGAATAACAACTCCTCCCGATGAGTAAAAAAAGAAACAGGCTGGCTGTTTGTGCACTGTAAGAAATAGAGTTCCTGAGGTGCCGTTCTCGGTAAAAGCTATGATTCCTGTCAAGTTTGTCACCACCTCAGTCTGACTTTTCTGGCAAGTACACATCATGCCACAGGGGCAGACTGTTAATCAGCACACTTGAGGCAGTTTACAACAGTATAATTAAATGATGATATAAAGTCTGAGCTTTAGGGTGGACTGTAGGTGTGAGGCAGTAATTTAAAGAAAATTACTGCTCTCAGTAATCAAAGTCTAAACTGAAAGAAACAATGAATTACAGTGAACCCTTTCATCTTTGATTAAACAGCCACGTGTCTTTAAGCAGGCAATGTGTTTTACAAAACCAACAAGGTTATTTATTTAAAAATGAATTTACCTCTCGCTTCCCAACTTTACATTTTTATTTAGCTCACTCTGTACTACGAGCCATTCCCTGGCTGTATATTCAGTGGCTGTGCAAGAGCAGCCTGGGATGACTCACTCACCAACTTCCTCACCCTGTGGGGATGCATGAAACCTCCATTAGATTCCTCTGCTGTGGGCAAGATTTGTTACTCAAACAGGTCATTGACCTGCTCCCTACAATTGTTACCATAGTCACTATGACAAGTTATCCAGGTGAAGGGCCGATTTTTAATAGATCCCTTATTTAAATATAATTGAAAATTGGCATGCAGGCAATACAATCATTAACAGAATATGTTTGAAACTGTAATGCCTGATGTTGATGTTCCAATATGAGATAGCTCTACCTGAGCACACTGTAACTGACAGTTTCTGTTAGTTTTGATACATCTTTTATGTTTTAATTACTAGAGAATATGGGTCACAAGTAAGTGCTCAAATGCAGCCTATTCTATATGAATGCATTTTAGTAGGGTCTTTCTGTATGTTGCCTACAAAACAGATTGATTTTCCATGTGTTTTCTGAGTTTCGCAACACAAAATTGACAAGTTTTCATGCCACAATTTCACTTTCTGCATTTAGTATTCACCATACCTTTTCCGTGTTTCATATCTTATGGAAATCCTGACAATCTTGTATGTTTCCAGTATTCACTGGTTCTTAGTGAACTATTCTGCAGTGAAGCAAGCACACAATTTTGTCATTCCAAAGGGAGCCTTTCATTCAGCTACAAACAACTTTGGAAACCATCGACACTAACTGAAATGCAAAGCCAATTTGTTAATAAATCACGTTATCAACACACGGTGGTTCAGTGAGCTTTGCTGTAGTTTTGCCAAGCTGGCTCACTCGTTTCTGAAATCTGCTCGACTCAAATTTACATCCGGAGATATCTTTAGAAAAATAAGAGAGTACCTCTAAATGCACTGATCTCGTATGATTACAGTAGGTAATTCTGCTGAAACTATCCTTTGCCACAAAGCTCTTCTTTCTTAAAGAGTCAATAAAAAATATACCTTTTCATTGTAGTCCAGGTTAGAGGGAAATTAGTATGAGATTATAGGAATTGGTTGTTTGAGCACAAGAAAAGGTAAAATCAATGCAGTTGTTGCTTAAAAATGAGTCTGATCCTAGCACTGGCACAGTAAATGTCTTTTGTTGTTGACTGGATCACACCACACACATTTACCTCATGAGCTTCACACAATCCAAGACATTAATACCTCACCTGGACTTGTTAACATGGTGGTAACTGTAACCTAACCACATTGGTCACCAGCCCAATTTTAGAAAAAACCTTTTGAGTTGTATTTAGTCAGACAACTAATTTCACTGTTTTGGTTCCCACCCATAGAAACATTCAAGAAGTATTCATTTTTAGTTTGAATCTTCTTATTTTACTTTGGTCATAGTAAATGTTTAATTTGAGGGAATATTTGGGCAATGAGAACTGAAATGACTTTTTGGCCATTCTCTTTCTCTTTTACACATACACACACACCTGCCTGTATCCGTGCTATCTTCTTCAGAAGAGAGGAAATACAATTCCAGGCCACCAAACTTCCATACATCTTGTTAATGCTGCTCAGCAGACAATGCGTTAGAACAGGCCCTTGAGTAGAATGTGAATTCACCCGATGTGCTTCTCCACCCAGAAAGTTTTCTTTCTAACCCCTGGGCTGATCAGTCAAAATTGGCAAATTCTTCCCCTGGCAAGCCTGAGGCCAAATGTCAGCCAAGAACAAGATTTGAACTCTGGTCTCCCAGTTCTATCACTTTAGTCCTGTAAATGCTTATAAGCTCATTTTACTTCGGATACTTAACATGCTTTGGAGGGAAAAGATCTCCATGCCTTTCCAAAATCCCTGAGGTGAAAGAACAGTATTTAGGATGCTACCCAGCTTACCATTAGCCTACTTTGAGCATACATTCAAGCTAAGGTCCCAGAGGTGAGAAGACAGTGCTTAGTATGCCAGCCAGTCTACCATCAGAGAGAGGTGACTATTATACCCACTGTTTGGGTTGAATTCAAATTAAGGTTCCAGAGATGACTAGTGTTTTAACCCACTGTGTTTCTGGCATGAGATGGAAGAAAAACTATCTTGAGAAGGAGAATAAGCTTAATTTCCATCCCACTCCTATGTGACTGTAACTCGAAGTGTGCAGTAAATGTTTAGACATGAGGGTGGGGAGGGGTTGCTAGAATGGCTGGTAACATTTTATTGGTCTGGTTTGAAAAAGCTTGAAGATTTTTAAATAATGTTCCTGCTTTTGGTTGAAAGGTGCTGCTGTTGAGTTTCCAATATGCACTAGCTGTGAAAGATATGCCTCTTTCTCCGAGTTATTGACCAAACTTCTCTATTCTTTCCTTTTATTAGCATGAACAAACACTAAACCTGGCTTACTGCCTGGTTCACAGAATGGCAGACACATTCATCAATCACCAGGTATGTCGTTAAGAAGGAAAATAATTCCTGACAACACTCACATAAGTGGGATTAATGATTTGTGAGAAAACGGTTCTCTAATAATACAACGTCTAGGAATTTCTTGTGTTAAACTTCGTTGGTTGGAAGATATATATTGACCCTCTGTGTGATAATAAAAATGAACAATTTGCAAACCGACCTGCAAAGGGGAGATCGCTCTGTTAAGTAAAGACAGAACCCCGACTACAGAATCATAAAACCATAGACATTTATAGCATTCAGTCCTTCATGTCAGTGCCAGTTCTTTGCTGGAACAATCCAAAAGTAATCCCACTGCCCTGCTGTCTTCCCATTGACCTACATCTTTCTCTGCTTCAAGTGCCGATCCACTTTTATGATTCTTCTTTGATCTGATCTCTTAACCGTTAAAGTCACAGTAGCTTAAAAAGTGTTGTTGTGATATTAGTGGATGAATGTTGAATGTGTTTGTATGACAGTCCTCTGCCATTTTAGTGCAGGCTACCTCTTATTTGAAATAAGTTAGCATCTCCACTAAAATAGTGGACAAAGAAAATCAGATCAACATGCTCAAGAATCCACCTGCTAATATCACAAGCAATAATTTATTGTCTTCATGAAAAGAAAGTTTCATGAATTTTTATTTGGAGGAAGCAGAAGCAGAAGCAGAATTCACTTCCATCACAAAGGCCCTGTGCACCAGAAATGAGATACGTTACAACACAATTTTCCTCACTGTTTGTAAGACAGAAACTTGTTTGGTAAACAATCTTTAATCAAGGTTTTGCCCCTTTAAAGTATTAGTCTTTGTTCTGTTACCCCTATAGTTTATTCAGTAAAACAAAGGTTAATATTTTCTTCATAGGTAGGATGAAATGAACAGCACCGGAACAGGGGAAGTTTTAACTCCCAGGTGTGATACTGGCTGGGTGAGCAGAAGGCCTGCCCAGGAAAGTTTAAAACTTAACTTACAGGGCTTCGTCTTCATTCAGACCAGGTTTCACTGAGCGGGGCATTCGCGGCGGGAGCCCTGCTCGGTCTGTACGTTATAGGACTCCTATTTGCATAAACGTATGAAGAGTCCGCCTGGTTCAGGCAGGTGCCTTGGCCTCTGATAAAACAACAGCGTTGAAATTGCCAAAGGGTGGAAATGGAATGGGAAACTGACCTACTCCATCTTAACTCCTGCTCCGCCTAGTTTCTGCCGGGCGGGGAAGAGGGGAGGAGTATAATCCCCCACTCTGGTCACTATACTGTGCCTACTTAGAGATTGAGTCTGTATGTACAGAACTTTACACGTGCACAACAGGCACAGTAGTTTTACTGTTTATTTCAACCATGTCTTTAGTGTGGGTGGCCTCCCTGGAGATGTGTTCTGCACATGCCAATGGCTGTGCACTACTGGGTACCCATTTAATCAACCTCAGCTGTTGCTCTGAGGATTTGCAGCAGGCACTCACAGAATGGAAAATTCTGAAAGTCACAAACATCTACACCAGAATCATTCATTTAACTCGTTCTGCATGAACAAGGCTCCTCCTAACACTGCACATTTTAACTCTAGCACAGGATTCCATTCTGCACTAGATGTTCTAGTGTAATAACACATGGAATATAAACCCTACCTTTATACCAGGCTGGACGCTCACTTTTCCAAATGGGACTTCACATCTGTTTGCGACTACAGTTGAGGATAATGTGTTAGCACATTCCCGGAGTTGCATCTTTGAACTCTATGATTTGTATTTATGCAATTGGAAATGGCAGTGTGGGTAGTAGAGTGTCATCATTCACTGGTCACAAGCTCTACACAATCCCTCAGTCTGACACTGCACAGCTACTCACTCATTAACCTTCTAACCTCACACCTGCTTGTCCTTCTATTGCCTGTCATCTTCAAACAGCTGCTTTTTTCTCCATTGTCACTTACCCCCTCAGTCCTCCCTCCCGAGCGACTGCCTACCACCTCTCAGCCGCTTGCCCCAGTTCTCCTTTAGCTGAGTCGATGGGCAGTGCTGGAGCAGATTTATATCCAATTTCAAAAAAAAACTCTCCACGTGTTCAGTTGATAGGAGGCAAATAAGTTTGTTTGGTAAAGTAAGCAATTTAAGGGAACTGTAGTCTATTATCAACACCATCTGCAGTCATTATCCTAAGTAACCACACAAAGTAACTAATGTGGGCAGGAGGTAGCCCCACCTTCAGCCCACGCTGACTTTCATTTTTATTTTCTGATGGGTTTCATTTTATTTGATTTTGTTCGTGGTGTAAAACCATGGTACATTGACTTTGGGTGTCGCACTCAATTACTTCCTCTACTGTGAGTACTTTTAAAATAAATTTATATTCCTGGTACCATCTCAAATATCAGCCTGTTTATCACAGGGTTTCATTTGTTTTTTCTCTACCTTTTATTTGTGAGGGACACTACCTGTACACAGGTAGAGCAAGAGGCCAAGCAGGGCAATCTGATCCAGACTATTGGTGCTAATGGCTTTCAGCATTGTTGACTTGCTGAAAATAGCTTTGATTTGACTTGCTGACATTATGCTCAGCTCATGAGGTTTCACTGTCCTGTAACCACTTTCAGACCTCAAAAGAGTAAAAGCCCTGAAAAAGGGTGCATGTGCCTTTGGAGGTACTGCATTACCCCAGGGTGTGAAAAAAGCACAAATATTAACAGCGCTGCATCTAATCGAAATATCAGAGAAAGAACCCTGAAGTTGGATTTGTGGAATATGGCTCGAATGATGCCGTGTTTTAATTCCTGTCTCGATAGGAGTACAGTGTAATGCAATCACTATTATGAGCTGCGAGGAATGTAGCTTTTGGTCTGTTTCATAATATAACCACAGCCCCGTGCCAAACACCCTGCCTGTTCTTTGAATTTCCATAACTGCATACTGTTTTTATTTTTGCTTCCGGCACCACATCTAAAACTTCTCTCCCCCAGTTAAAAAGTAACCAATACAGGCTAGACATTACTCCTGGCAATATTAGGCAGATAATGTATTTGCATGACATTCCTCTGTCCACTATCTTAAAGCAGGTGTTGACCAGTTTAAAACAAGCACGTTAACATCTCTGTTAAAATAATGAACAGAGAAACGCCACACAAATGTGTTAATTGTTTGTCCACTAAGATTGGCAACAATTATTCCTAGCTTTTATCTTTTTCAAACCGAAGCGCAAAGTCACAAGATACGCACAGATGAGGAAGGCCATTTGGCTCATCTAAGCTCATCTATCCTGAAAGACTTCCTAACATAGCATCCACCTGCTTCTTAAAAGATTCCAGGGTTTTGCACTTCACTACTCTACACAGAGGTCCATTCCATGTGTTGATCACCCTTTGTGGGAAAAGGAATTTCCTGACCGGTTTGAATTTGTGTCTCCTTGTGCTAATGTCATGGTTTGGTTTGAAATACCTTTTTCCATATTTATTATCTTATATATCTCTTTAAGGTCACTTCCTTTCAAGTCCAAAAAGCCCAAATATCTCCTGTCTTTCCTCATGACTCAGTCCTCTGATACTGGGGATCAGTCTCAAGGCTCTTCTCTGTATTGCCTCCGGCACTTAACTGTCTCCCTGTCTCAGTGACCAGAACTGTACCCAATACTTAAGGGTGTGATCTGAGCAGAGCACTATACAGTTCCAGCCAATTTTGTTGTTGTTTGGAGACAGACCGAGTCAGGCTAAGGGTACAGATAAGGAAAACATTCTCCTTGGTCCTTTCACTATGGAGGACTCCATTGTGAGACTTTAACATGTTGTTCCCTCCACTCCTCAGATTTTGCTTCCTTTACTTCCTACTGGAGCTACTTGCTGCCAGGACAGTGGATGGTACAATGATCCATATGCAGCTCACTTCTCCATGACCACTATCAATTCTGCTCTGTGATCAGTTGACAAGAAGCTTTGTCAATTTCCATTTCCCTCTTAGGATCTGTTTATCTACCAACCTGATCAAGAAAATGCACTTGGAACAGAGGCAGAGAGATTCAAATAACAGGCAGCCAAACGATTTTAACCAACGTCTGTGTTAAGGACCATGTCAGAGGCCATTTATTTGATTTTTTTTGTTCCTATTTCCTTGAGATTTTAATTTTCATAATGATGCAAAAGAAAGGTTTAATGGGATGAATCTTGTAGCACTCTTTGCCTCCTCAGAAAGGTGTGCCTTAGTCTGTTTTGTTCGGTTTATTTGAAAAGATTTTTCCTTTTTCTCTTTTGGGCTAGTATTGCTCCACTAAAGGAATGCTGTGTGTTTGTTTTTTTATGTAAAAAGGAATTGGTCTGATCTCCACCTTCTATTCTAATTGTTTTGACTGGAAAAGCACCAAAGTGGGTGTGTTTGTCGTTAAGTAAAAATGCATGCGTGGGCGTATATTACTGGCAGTATGAGAACAGCAACATGGACAGGGCATGAGTAGTCAAGCAAGCATTCCATTACAAATATATCTCGAGATCAACAATCACACTGTCCCATAAGTCCATTAATGATGCTTAACTTATTCCTTCAGGAAATGTTGTACTTTGTTATTGTGAAAGGGTATTTGCATCATGAGTACTGAGCCTTCATAGCAGCCTGTACATGAAGACAGGCTAAAGGCGGGGAATACACAATAGATAATCACCAGTGGCGGTTAGGTCTCTTATATCAGGATTACTTTTCAACTTTGTTCTAAATATGCTGTGATGTGATGCATGGCACATGGATGTCATTTGTGTCATTAAAACATCACGTCACTTGTATAAGACATCATAAATATGCGCCAAAAGTGGTAATGGCATGTAATTTGTCCAGCAATATGCCAAAACCAAGAAATAATTCTTTCAGATCCAAAATGATGGCAAATCTTCTTTAAGCTGCGCACGCTGCAGCTGTACAAGTAGTTGTGACATAGTCTTAGGTCAGAAGTGGTTTATTATTTGGTAGACTGCCAAGTTGTATGCTTGGATTAGGAGGATGTAAATAAGATGCTTCTACCTTGATTTCTAGATTGCTAAACTAGATGGAAGGAGTTGTTTTTGTTGAGATTCTCTGGTTGGATTGGGCACCTGTTCATCTACAATTGCCTGGGTCATAAACCTTTGGTTTATACCTCCTTTTTGACATCACTTTTTATACTATTTATCATTTTCACAAAGACATTAATGAAAATACTTTGCTAATTTCTGGAACTTCCAATTCAAAAAAGGGGGATAAATTCCTTCTGTTGATTCATTTTATTGAAAAGTCCGTGAGAGTACCAAATGGAAAAAAAAGACTCAGTAAAATTGTCCACAGGAGGAATTTCATTCCTAAAGTTTGTTTTATTGTGCTAAAATGCAGCTTCCTGCAATGTGCACAAATGGTTACACGTGGACATAACAGAAACAATCATTAATGTGATGAGTCTTTTTGTTCATTTGAGCTGCAAAAGCTTTGTGAAACCAAGGTATTATTCAAGTGCTGGTTACATACCTTTGAACCAATACATTACAAATTGTCACTGTAATGCAGTAAATCCCTCTATGTAATATGAACACAGGGTTATAGTAGATGGTGCATTATCATGAAGCTGTTTTGTGTCCTTTCTTTAATAATCAGAGAACCGTAGATTATGTATTTCATACCAGAACTCACAACATAGCTGTGTTATAATAAAGTTGTTTTTCTACCAGGGGGCCATCAATAATGTGCGATATAGCCCTGACGTATATCAGAGAGAGCTGGAACAATGGGTTACTGTGCATAGTTTCAGTGATGTGGTGTGCTGTTGTTCAGTTCAGTAACTACTGTTCTGAAGTATGATAAGAACAATGTACTGTAGGGGACAATGTACTGTAGGGGGCTCTACACTGCTTTCAGCACCTGCTGTACCTAATTGGACCTTTTTACAAATACTGCACATAGTTCAGTTCTGGACTTGTCTGACGTGTTTTTTGCACAGACCCTAAAAAGATGGATCGAATGGTGTCACAAGAAGCCAATGTGAATCTGAGCATGGATTAAATTACACTGAAAACAGTGGACTTGAGTAAAGGAAGAAAACTTGAAATCAAGGCACCAGTGTAGTCAGTGCAGGAATGTCAAAAAACTTCTCACGACCATAACAAATAAGAAGTATTATAGCTTGTGACCATACTCCCTCCCTACATTAATGCCATTGATTTTATGACGAAGGATTGTATGGAAATATTCTACTTTTTGACTGGGTGTAAGGATTTCTAGAGATATTCCCTAAAGTGTTTTCATGTTCTGCTTACCCGGCATCTGTGTTTGGGTTTGTGGGCTGAAGTGGGTGGGCACACCCAGAGGTCGAGGGCTGGGTGTTGATGGACCAACTCTCATCGCTGTCTGGCGGTACCGTTCCAACTCGCTCAGACGGTCCGAGAAAAGTGTGCCTGGTTTTGTCTGGTCTTCAAGCTTTTGTCTGTGCCCTGCAATAAAAGATAATATACATTAAAAATGTTTAGTCTCTTCACTTTTCATTCATGATCATCCACACTGCTGTTTGCCTCTACCAGCTAACCTTCCTTTAACTTTGAACCTGTTGCTGTACAAATTTTGTGTGAAGGGAAATAGAAATCTTTATAATTGGCTTGAGAGAGGATTGGGGGGGGGAGAGGGCGGAAGTTAAATCCAGGTCCTCACCTATCCCACACAGTGCTGCAGAAATTAAAGACAGATGCAAGGCAGACATTTTGTTGTCCCAATTCAAACAAAATATACCAACCTTGCATTGTGTCTACTGTCTTTTGGAAGGGAATTGGTTTCCTATTTCTATATCTGCCCGGTCTTATCATTCAAAATGGCTACTTCGCCATACCCGTCCTTTTCTATAGCATCGTCTGTGGTAGGATAGTGAATCAGTCCAGTGCAGCATTAACAAACAACTCCATCTGCTGGTCCAGTAGAGAACTGACACCTCTCTGTCTGAACACGGTGATTGCCTTGGCAACGGGCAGTTGCAGGGGCAGTCTGTAAACACCATGTATTGTTCAATATGTATAAATGCGTAGGCTTCAAGGAGCTCTTGAAACATTTGCCTGAGGAAGGAGAAAATCTCCGAAAGCTTGTGAATTTAAAATAAAATTGCTGGACTATAACTTGGTGTTGTAAAATTGTTTACAGTAGAGAACTGACAAAACTTATGCATTTAAGGCTGACAAACCCATGGCCACCAGTAAAACGGGTGCTTCCAAAACATCCTCCCTTATTTTGAACTGATTGATGTTTCATAACCTTGTTGGGTATAAGTACTTCACTAGTGGCATGTTCATTATGCTGCACACAGCCACAAATCCTGCCTGAGTTAGGCACTGAGATTCCCGAAACACCTATCGCTGATGAGCCCGACTGAATATCATTGACTTCTTAAAGTAAAATCCATTAAACTTGATAATTTCAATCAGCATAATCATGATTCAGATATCCTCCTAAGAATCATGTGCTCCATTTATTCAGTTTCAAAAATGAATCAGCACTGCGAACTTTATTTCTGCACCAAAAGAAAATTATATCTAATTTCTTAAACACTATGAACTAAGTAATTTTTCTAGTTCTACTTTATAACAGTTACCAACCACAAATGTACTGTCATCTTTACAGATGTTAAACGAAGGGAAAGATTGTGCAACATGTCAGTACTGGAAGGGGTCAAACTAATTCTTGTTTTGCTCTAGTTCCAGATAAAAACGTTCCAAGACATATCTCTGTGCGTGAGGAGTGATGTAGAAATGCAAGCTGCTGTTACTAAATCCCATTATTAAACCTTTCATTAAACTTTGATCGAACGATAAGTATAATTCTAAACAGTGTTTATGCCATTTTCCCCCGGTTTCCGCAACTCTTCGTCCAAAGGTACTGCACTTAAGCTGGAGAACCCCACAGTAATCCAGCCCCATGATATCTAGCAAGTCACTGGTAGTTGTCGTGATTTAGCACTGGTTCTTCAGCTTTGAAAACTTTCCATGAAGTCTGCCCCATTGGGCACCAGGGTAAGTTGGCACTGCAGCACTATCTACCAGCCATACAAATGAGATTTGCGCACTTTGTTGCGTGCCTAGGTGGCAGTGTGAATGTGAGGGATGATCTAAAGTTGCCACAGCAAAAACACCTGTTCTTAGTGTCTAGGTTTTTTTTGTATTATAGGTCTGCATGCGATCAGTGGGAATGTATTGACTTGGGTTTGGCCTTTTAATTAGTTGTTTGTTCGTGGGATGTGGATGACACTGTGAAGGCCACATTAACTGCTCATGCCTTGTTGCCCTAAGAAGGCCTTCTAATAAGAAGGTGGTAATGAGCCTTCTGTTTCATAGCAATTGTTTTCACAACTGACTGGCTTGCTGGCCCACTTCGGGGTCAATCGTGTATTGTGAGACTGGAATCAGGCCAGACTGGGTAGGGATGGTAGGTTCTCTCCCCTGAAGGGAAGGACCAGTTGGGTTTTTACAACAGCCTGGCAGTTTTCATTCTCGAAAATTAACAAATTTATTGAATTCAATTTCACACCTTGTCGCGATGAGAATTGATGATCTAGGATTTCTATCAAGTCAATTACGCCACTTGGACTCTGGAGCTGATTTTATGAGTTTGTGATGTCGGGGAAGCCTTTTCGACTGTGCATGCTAGGAAATCGTCGGTATGCTGCCCATGATTCACTGCTGTGCATAGCCAGTGGGCCGGGTTCTCCACCAGCAGCATAAACTCGGAAAATAAACCCTTACTTCCAACTCTGTCTGTGACCACAGCATCATCTGTACCTCTCAGCTCAAAACCAATCTCATCCAAAGTGTGTCTCACAAGGTACCTATGGATAGTTTGCGATAGCCACTTCAGCTCAACTGAACACGCTATAACCGTCTCTTTCTCCCCCTGATTTTACTAGGAACGATAAGGAAGGGTTTCAAAGTCAAGTGTGCTTTCAATGTCTTTGAGTTCATTGTAAACCTTTCCAGTCTGCTTTCCTGTGTAAGCATGTTCTTCAACAACCCATAAGTCCACAGTGTGATAACATGAAACATCATACACTATGGTAACCTTTCCATTTGACTAACAACGTCCTCAGATTCAGCAAAACACTCGCCAGTACTCCCTGCATGCTCAGAGCTTATTGTTTCTTGGCTAACGAGCAATATGGATTTGGCAGTATAACTGTGGCTTGTAGGCTACGTATGGCTTGAAGCAGGTACGAATCTCAAAGCAGCACCTGTCATATAACTGTAGCCGCTATACAGCTTCAAAAATAAGATGGTTCTTAAAAGTAACCTTACTGTAACCTTTTAGTTACAGTATTGTTATCTTGTGCTATACTACAGCAAGCAGTAAGCTGTCATTCAATTTTTATTTTGGAACCAGTGTGCAATGATGCCTGGTTTTGAACGTGTTTTATAAGTAGACAAGCAGTTAGACAAGGATTTGGGTTGGCAGAAGCCAGGTCTTATCTGTATGTAGCTGAGAGATGAAATACGACAAAAATCTCTTTGAAAATTTTTATATTGTAAACGTGCCCAGTTGCTGCAATAAAAAGTTTCACCAACAGCCTTTAAGCAATCTACTTGAATGTTACTGTACTTTCCTGCCCATCCTACTGGTTATGAGATTAAGCAACAGAAAAACTGAAGGAATGTGTTAATTGCTAATTAATGTACAGAGGGATCAGTTTGGGCATGAGATGAAATTACACACTGACAACTAATCCTAACTTGCAATGCTTAATAAATTGGCAATTAAGGCATATTTTGAATTCTGAATTGACTTAGTTAATAATGATTTGAAACATCTCATATCAATTTAAGAAAAAATATTTCTTGTAAGAGACAACAAAGCTGCATAAATCAAGATTTTATAAAGCTTATAGCTAAATGCACAGATTAAATAGGTTAATTCATCATCCATCTCACTGTTATTTGGGGACGTTGCTGGTGCAAGATGGCTGCAGCATTTGCCTACATAACAGGCACTGCACTTCAAAGTAATTCATTGTGTGAAGTGCTTTGAGACTTTTCAACGTGAAAAGATACTATTTAAATGCAAGAATTATTATTAATCATATGGTGAAAAGCCAGCAGCGTTCAATTTCCTGAATAGAATCTCTGTTTTTTTATTTATCTTCTGATGTCCCAGTGTGCACCCTCCTCTTTAGCTTGAACCACATTCTTGAAATTTAAAATATATTTAATTTTCTACCACCTAGCGACTGTTTTTCATAATACAGGTTCTTTGCGCTCGCTGTGTATTCTGGGAAACAATCAGTGGCTGCTTTGAGAAGGCATGTTCATAGTGCTTTTTGCTCATTTTGAACTGAAGACAATTCAGCACAACAAACACAGTTGGGCACACTTTTTGACATGAACCATTTAACAAAGAAACAAGCAATGGAAAATACAGGCAATCAGCCCAATCCCCAAATTAACCCATTAACACATTATGGTGTTACAATGCAGTAATGAGGGTCATGTTTGAACTGTGGGTTTTGATATGCAGTCATTTTTTTTTAATCTGGAAAAATTAGGCTTCAGCAGGATAAGTGACAATTACATTTATATATAATTACCTTAAAAAAACATGAAAATACACACTGAAGTGGACAGTCATGGACAGTCAATAGCTGCCATGGGAATGTGTTGGACTAAACACAAAATCAAATCTACAGCCTTGACCATCATGTGAACTCACTTGGCTTCACTGAGCAACATTAATTGGCTCTTAGCTAGGGTTGTGATCCTGGAAAACTCTACGGAGAAATACAACTAGCAAGACAAACCATTCCAAAGAAGGGCACCTCCTGCAGGTTCATCAACCAAGCAGCACTGAAACCAACTGCCTAACCTTCCAGAATGGAGGTGGAATGGCAGCGAGACACCAAAGTGTGGGGAGCTCAAAAACAGAGGGGCACCTGACAAATACAGATAACAAAGGGAAATGGTTCCATCTAGGATGATGCCGGAACTGAGAGGTTACACCTATCAGGAAAGATTGAGCAGCCTGGAGCTCTTTTCTCTAGAAAAGGGAAGACTGAGGGGTGACCTGATAGAGGTCTTTAAGATTATGAAAGGGTTTGATAAGGTAGATGTAGACAAGATGTTTCCACTTGCGGGGAAGACCAGAACTAGGGGCTATAAATGTAAGATAGTCACTAATAAATCCAATAGGGAATTCAGGAGAAACATTTTTCCCAAGAGAGTGGTTAGAATGTGGAACTCGCTACCACAAGGATTAGTTGAGGCGATTAGCATTCATGCATTTAAGGGGAAACTAGATAACACATGAGGGAGAAAGGAATAGAAGGATATGCTGATAAGGTTAGATGAAGTCGGGAGGGAGTTGGCTCGTGTGGATCATAAACACTGGCATGGACCTATTGGGCTGAATGGCCTGTTTCTGTGCTGTACATTCTATGTGATTCTATGTAATTGAGGGAATTTACTAATACTGCTCTCCCAGGAGATCGACTTAGGATGACTCACCCTCCAACTTTTTCCTCCTTCCGTCTGGTGGGAAGTACCTTGTCTCCATAATATTTCTCCACCTAATGGTCTAGCTGAGATTGGGAAATCACCACGTGGAAAATTGTAGCACTCCATGCCATGATAGCTGTGTCACCAATCAAATGTACAATACATTGCCACCAGGCCTCCGTGTTCCATACACTCTGGGGTTTTAACAAAGTGATAAACCTTCTGAAGATCCAGCAACAGTTGCTATTTGGTCTACTATTGGTAAAAATTTGTATTTTTTTGACTTAATTGCCTGACAAGGAGACATTTATGTTCTGTACCACTTGTCCTCCATTGAGCAGAAACCCCCTCTCCCCCACAAAAAACATTGAGCTAACTTTTGGTTCCCCTATCTAAAATAGAAAGCAGCTCAGTTCTGATGCATGCCTACATTTCCAGCGCTGAAGAGGAGTAACTTCACCTAAAATAGGGATGAGGTAATATTTGCAAAGCAGCAATATGCTGTATATATTCATCAGTCAGAAAAAGTAGACAAAGGGGTTTTCTGATTCCTATTGCCAAAATTTAACTGATATGTTAACAGTTACACCCTTGCATTTGGCAGTTTTCATACCTCTGCACCATTAGTGCTTTGGTTTTTATTTTTATTCAGGAAATTTTTCAGTTAAAACTCAGTTTAAAAAAAGCCCCAAACACAGATGCCCATCTTAGAACTGAACACACGCAAAAGCCACAAGACCCAGCATAAACAGCCAGAGAAATATTTAGGAGAGAACAGACTCTTCTAGCGACTTACAGAGGCAGTCACAGATAGATTATTATTCACATGTTTGAAGTTGGCTTGCTTGCGCCATTTGGAAAGGGATCCAGTCACGCCAAGTCTTTGCCTTGGCTGTACTCTGTGCTGCTTAAACACTGCAGCTACTGTCTGCTCCCCACAACATTCCAAATATCAACTTTTAAAAAAGAAACCCACCCCAAAGCCAAAGTGTCTGTGCTTCACTCAGATTTTTTTTTACCAGCTTTAACAAATATAGGGCAAGAAAAAAAGAATCATTCCAACACTACAATAATTCATATTGCTTAAGGTTATATTACACTTGTGATGAATTGGCTGCCTCTAAAGGCGCAAAGAAAATATCCATTTAAAGGGAAATAGGCTGGCTGGCATCCAGTTGGCAGAGGGATGTCAGCTGCTGAAGTCTGAGAGATTTGGACTGCCTTTAGTCAGAACAGTGGGAGAAATGTTCATTAAAGGCCTGATGTTGATTATGTGGAGGTAAAGTTTCCAGAAGTCCAGAACTACACAGAAGGCAAAGGCAGTCGGAAGCATAATAGTCAGTTTTATAACACACCGATTACATTCTGTCCTGTTGAAAGTAATGAAAGTCTGTGGCGGCCAGATGAACTATTTATAACATAGTCGTAATGCTTTCTCTCATGCCGAGGAAAAAGGAACCTGCACTGAGCAGCTGAATTGCTAATAACACACTGTTATGTTCTTATAACCTACCCATTACACCCTTACCCTAATACTGTCACTGCAAGGATTAGAACGTGTGCTGAGCTGCTTAACTGTTTTTAAACCATATGTTACACTGTTATACCACACCTGTAGTAGCCTCTCTCATTGCAAGCAACAGGAATAAATGCTGAGCCGACGAACTATTTATAATATGCATGTTCCACGCATAACACACCTGTAATGCTCTCTCGTTGTGAGCAACATGCACATGAACCGAACGCCTGAACATATATAACAGATCCATCGCACTCTCCCTCTTATGCTGTGAAAACACAGGTAATACGCTCTCTTATTGCAACTAAGAGGAATGTGCACTCAGCAGCTGAACAATTACTGTTTATAACTCACAGGTTACACCCTGATAACACATTTATAACACACGCTCATTGTCAGCAACACAACCACGAGCTGAGCAGTTTATAGCACACTCATTCCATTATATTTTTACAAAACACCTTACACTCTTTCTAGAGTGGAATGAACATGTGCTGCGCAGCCCAATAGTTGAGGAAACACCCATTACTCTCTTTCTCTTAATGTCAACAACAGAAGCATGTGCTGAGCGATTGAACTATTAATAATGAGGGCTAGACATTTAGCAGATGTTGGTGCACTGGGCACCTGCATCATGTTGGAGGGCACCTGGGATACAGGATGTGCTTGATGTCTCTCCAAGTCTCTCTCCTACCCAATGTCCAATCCACCTGAGGGGTGCCAGTACAAAAAAAGTCTTCTGCTCTAAGTCTGCTTTTAAATGAGATTGTGGGAATGCAACGCAGAGACCAACAGACTTGTTACCACAATGGAAAATAGACTGGTTTCAGATTGTAAGGTATCTCCTCCCAACAATATTTCCTGAACCTTTCTCAATCTGAGAGTAAGAACTGCAAACAGTAAGCCTATTTCACCCCTGCACATCAGGCAGGAGGGATTGAATGGGGTATTTTCAGACCCAAGTGGCATTGGGCAAAATGGAGACATTGCTTCTTTAAGCTGACTCTAGGAAACAACAGCAGATATTGTTTTGAAATGAAACACTTTCCAGTTGCTCCCAGTATTATTATTATCATAGAGATCACTTTAGCGTATAAGAAAACAGATTTTATTTCCAACACTCCAAGCATTTGATGCAGATTTGTGTTTGGTAAGATCGATTTTAGAAATGTAAATACCACCAAAGTATTCAAATTAATTTATCTCTGAAACCTACACAGGGCATGGGACATTGGCAGCACAGTTATGAGATGCAGGAGTGGAGTTAGGTCAGAGCAAAAGGAGAGATCAAAGGTAAAACATTAGGGAGGAGAAAGATCAGGAGTATGGAGCGGGCAAGTACGGAAAACAATGAGTGAAGTTCAGATTCTGTCTCCTGTTTCTATACCAGTGATGTGTGTGCATTACCACCCCTAGGTGGCACAGGCCACATTTGGACCCTTGAATTTAATTCAGAAGGAAATGATTAAAACAATGGTGCTTACTGTTTGTTAATGTGGACAGGTAAAATGTGGACTCAGTTATGTAAAACTTTTGAAGCATTAGCTGACGGGCATGTGCGTAAAAAAAACATTGAGCCCCATTTATAATGTTCCTCATCATGGTCTTTTATATAGTGAGCAACAGGAGGAAGTGCTGAGCAACTGGACTCTTTATGACGCTCGTATTGTTATCTCTCCCACTGCAAGAAAAGGTATTATGTGCTGGGATGTAACACTCCAAGGCACCCTTTCCTTTTTTCCAATTCTTTCAATTGTAATAGGTGGGCATGTCCAGGAGGCAACATGGCTCTTCCTCTTAGGTAACCAATATTTTCCATTCCTTTAAATGAGACGGGGTCTGGCTGCCCAGTGATCTATCAGATTCTCACAAAAGCAGTGGTGTCGCTCCTTTTTATTAAGGCAAACAAATCCCGATAGATTTATGGCAAAGAAACATTGTTAGAAAAAGTCTGAGGTACCCATTAATGGCATTGGACCTCAGTACATCTTACAAGCACTCAAGAGTTAGCTCTCTTTATACAACCACTTCTGTGTACTGGTCCATAATCGTTCCATATCACTTCTGTAACCAAAAGGCTATTAGTTCAGTGCAAGGTGTGGCACAATGCCCTTGGTGCCTTTTTATTAATCAGATCTCTTATTGCTGTTCCTACATCCCCCTATCCCTGGGTGAAAAGGTTTCTGTATATTTTCCTTTTCTCCTTTCTTTTTCATTGATTTTTTTTCTCCTCCACGAATTTTTTCACTTCACCTGCGAGCATTAACTCCTTGTTGCAATACAGATCGACAGGACCGTGATGCCTGATACCTTTCCCAAATGGCCATTCTTCACCCGTGAGCCCAAGGATTGGGCATTGGCAGGATATTTGACTGTTGGGGCATCACACCAAACTTAACTCTGTCCTCATTTGACACCCACACGAGCTTTTCCAGCTGGGTAGAATGGATAGTAATCAGAAGCAAGCTGATTTTCCCCTACCTAACCAAGGGGCACCATAGGCAATTAAATCACTCCTATTACCAACCTAGCTGAGATCAGCTAACTCAGCACAGACCAGGGATTGAGACTAGGATTTTTCTGATCTGTATGGCTTAACTACTCACTGGATAAATTTAATTAAGCCATGTGGGAATCAGGTCTTTGTATCTTTTAATGATTTATGTGAAGCAATTTCCAACCTGGCGTGTTAATGAAACAATGTGCCAAAGATACTTTTATTAGAGCAAAAAATGTAATATATTGACACACACACACACACATAAGCATGTTAGAAAGAGCACTGAAACATTGGTCCATAATTTGCTAGAGTGGGGCATCTCGTGGCCTTCCCCGTTAGTTAGACTTTTTCCCCTCACCCTTCAGCTTGAAAAGTTTTTGCGCTGCAAATTGCAGGTAGTGTGAGTTCATAACAGGACATCTGGGTCCTTGGTGAATGATGGGACCAACAGCCTATCTCCTTAATCAATGAGATTGAAGGATTGAGAAAGAAACAGGGGAATGACGGAGAAGGAAATAGGGTGAGTTAGAGTCAAATCAGGTACAGAAAGAGAAATAAAGAAAGGGAAAGAAAGATTGGATTAAGAGAGAGTGAAAAAAGTGACAGAAAGGAAAAGAAAGAAAAACATTTTAAAACGTTAAATTTTAAAAATCTCTAAGAACAATCTACTAGCTGCAGGAATGAAAGTCCACTGATTCTATTATTCCCTTTCTGGGCCGGAGAGGTTGAGTGGCATTGCAGGAACATAAATCTCTTAATGAAAAGGGTTCTTACGCTGTTAAGTACCAGCCCTAACTTTCTGCGGTAAGTTTAATCGGTAATTAATGCGCAAATGCAGCAATTTCTTGAAACTCACGGGGAGGTTGAGGGCAAGCTGTCGATTTCGCGAGGCTAACGGCGGAGCGAAGCAAATCGTCCAGCAATTTGTGGCGATTCGCAACTCATGGGGTATCTCTTCATCGCCACAAATTGCTGGACGATTTACACACTAATAACAGTGTGCACATTAAACTCACCATTATTTTGCCAGAAAATTCTAGCCCATTAATAATGATAAAAATTCATCCAATCATTTGTAATCTACCTTTCCTATGTGCTTAGGACACAGGAATATATTGTAAACATGTGACTACAGGCTGCACTAAAATGTAACTAGCTCAACCAGCGATCAATTGTATATGACCCAATTACCAATGTATAGTTGCTGATGCCAAACTAATTCTAAGATCAAATATAAAAATGCTCTTCCCTAGGGATGTATCGATGCAAGTCTAGAATAACATTTACGCTCTCCTGCTGCCCTTGGGAAAATTATGATGGTCATGGTTGTCATTGATGAAATGCAACAATGAAAAGGACAATGTGCAATACCAATCCTATCCTGCAAAAGTGCACCTCCTACTGGCTGACCACAGATCACCACTGTGGTTGACCGGGAAGAAACCCACAGCACAGACTCCCCTTTCTCTATTTTATCAATAGAAGTGTGGTCAGTGCTCCTCTTAACTTTCCTCTCTTCTTCCCACCAAGCTGCAAGTGCACCTTCCTACAAGCTCCTCCTCCTCCCACCCAGCGTCACTGTGTTGAATCAGACTTGCCGCACTGTATGCTCCTCTGACTTATTGCTAGGATGTAAATTGCGGAACTCTTTCCATCCCTCAGTCTTTCCTTCTCCCTACAATCTTCAGGTTTTTAAAACTCAAGTTTGGCATCAGCCAATCACTAGTTCTTGATTTACCTCCGCTTCTACCGTTTTCTACCAGGGTGATGTTCTGCACTGCTCTATGGACCTTGGCTTTTTCTCTTAGATCTGTCAATAAAAAGAATTCTAAATCAAGGGAGTGGAAGGCAGCAGTGGAGAACCTTTAAAAAAGAGAAACAGCAGAAGAGAAATAAAAATGAGTAAGAATTGATCGTATATTCCATAATTTACTTGCCTCAGGGAACCATCAGGGTATCTATTTGACGGCTTTCTGCCAGCTCATGTGAACAGCAGCATATTTATTCACTCTGAGGTAATGAAAGCTCTTCACTACAGGCAACTAGGTATGATTGATGAAACTCCCATGATACAAATCGCTTCTGTTTAGATTGAGTACTGTATATCCAAAGACACTAAAACACTGCAGTGTAAATAAAGTTGACCAAAAGGTGCACCTGTAAAATAAAATTCCAGCTGATGGTTTTCTTCCTGTTGTTTGTCTGTGAGCAGAGCAAACAAGTTAGCAAGGAATTCAGGAATGAGGTTTCTTTTTCGACTAGGATCTGGCCTGCAGCCAATAGAGGTGCCACAGCCGACTGCCTTGGCTGGCAAACAGTGCAGATTTATTTGTGGAGGTGATAAAGCATAACTAGGCTGAAAAAATTAAAATAATGTAAATCCCAACATGTTGCAGTACATAGAATTGCATAGAATTTGCAGCACAGACACAGGCCATTCGGCCCAACAGGTCTATGCCAGGTGTTAATGCTCCACATGAGCCTCCTCGCAATTTACTTCATCTCACCCTATCAACATATCCTTGTATTCCTTTCTCCCTCATGCACGTATCCAGATTCTCCTTAAATGCATCGATGCTGTTCACCTCAACCATTCCATGTGGCAGTGAGTTCCACATTCTCACCACTCTGAGTAAAGAAGTTTCTCCTGAATTCCTTATTGGATTTATTAGTGACTGTCTTATATTTATGGCCCCTTGTTTTGGCCTCCCCCACAAGTGGAAACATCCTCTCTATGGTCTACCCTATCGTAGCCCTTCATAATTTTAAAGTAGTTGCAGCACTTGTTGCAAATATAAATTATTACTTAATATTTGTAAAGGTACATGAAATTTAGAGATAGAGACAGGTTTTTTTTCCCTGTGAGCCTGGAGAGAGATTGTAAAATGTAATTAATTTTCTGATGGGCCATTGTTCCCCATCCTCCAACTCATTCTATAGCACAGTGCTGGTACACTTTTCCACAACCAGGCAGTTAGAATTTGATCACTGTACCTCCCTTGCTGCATTTGAGAGCAAAGTTTCATTGAATTTCAGCCAAGCTATTGGATGGAACTCAATGCCACAGTAATGGCAGATATACAACCCTGCCCAGAGCTGCATTTTCATGGCACACCTAGGCTTGGCACACAGTTCCAGAAGCCTACCTGTGATCTAATCTATTTTCAGTAGCACAGTTCAACCAAGCCTGGTACAAAAATACATTGACATTCTCGCATGCAACTGAGGGATTTAGGCTGTCTCTGGTTACATTGAGAGTCTTTTGGACGCATCTTCAAACAGCACAAGCTAAAGTATCTGCAATACGTACAGTTGCATTGGCCAATAAAGCAGTTTTGCTAATCTGATATGTGTTTGAAAAGTTTGGCTGCACCTATCACTTCACCCTGAGCAAGCGCTGTTAACTGGAAAAGCAAACTGGTGCAGCCACATAGATAACAATCCCCAATCTCACTTTTACTGTTTATATAGATATATATATCAATAAAAAATGATATCCATTATGATTACAACTTCAGTTGTCAGCGCTGGCTTAGCCATTCCTACATTTACATGTGCTGTATAAATTCTGGTCTGGTCAGGCCTGGGACACATGAACATAATATAAATACTTGAGCCTAGGTCTTGTGACTGTCTTCTATTGTCTTTCACCTTGCTGAATGGTCATGTTGTATCTTTGACTGTGGTAATAACCCTCTTGGTTGAAGAAAGCTGTCTGGAACTGAATGATTTCTGAGAAGGGAAATTGTAGAATAAAACAAAAATCATATTTTACTCGCATTTCCTGCATCCCAACCCTCACCCCCAATCTCTTGCTATACAAATATATGCCTGGGCTCCCCTACCTGTTATGTAAGTACTGGAAACAATCAATTTAATAAAAAATCTATCACTGTAGCCTTAAAGTCACTACTGTCAGTCATGTTTACAGATAAATAGTGGAAGAGATTTACCAGGCTGACTCTTTAGGAACATAGGAACAGGAGGAGGGCATTCAGCCCCTCGAGCCTGTTCTGCCATTCAATTAGATCATGGCTGATCTGTACCTTAACTCTCTGGATGTCAGTAGCATTCATGCACTGAAATAAAATTATACATAAGGGAACTGGGTGGTGAAGCAGTGGGGTGGACAATGGATTTTCATCTCTGGGATATGGGTTCAAATTAAACCCAGACAAGTGGAATGAAGTCTCCTTTATATATTGGTTGTAAGAGCCCTGTGTGAAATGAGTTCGGGCAGCCTCAGTCAAGTTCCCAGTGTGCATGGGTCTACAGCACTAAACTGTCCTAATTTGGCACTAATCGGATATATCACTCAGACATGCCTCAGGATGGGTGGTGTGCGAAGTGGAAAAAATGTCACACTGGTGCAGTAGAGGGTGCTCTTCTAGGGTTGGGGCAAAGCAGAGGGAACTTTACTCTGTCTCAGTGCCATGCCTGACAGTGGCTCCCTGAAGTGAAGGTGGTTCTATTGCTCAGCACTATCATCCTTTACCTTGATGAGCACAAAAAGGAAGAAATAAAAATAATACAAAATGCCACCACATAATTGATTTAATGAAGGGATGTTCTGTGCTTCTGCACTTTGCTCTGATTCTACTTATTCACACATGAAGCAACTGTGTATTTTCAAATCATTCAGTGGCTAAAGGGTTAATGAGTCTTGATTAGTTTCTTGCCAGTGTTAAGGAATCAAATGGGTTAAACTGTGCAATCCAGTTAACCAAACTAATTAGGGCTGAAAGAAGGGAGATAATCAATTTGTTCCAATAACTAAATACCAAAGAAATGTTCCTTTCCATTGTGCGACTCACCAGTTACAAACTCACAAAAAATAAAGCAGCAAATGGCCAGTGATGTACAAGCTTGTCTCCTATCCACAGTTAAGAACATTTAGACACTGGCCAAAAGACCAGCTCTACCGCTCAACCTGCTCCTGGTTGTAAATAGAATTTTACTTGATGCCTACAGTCTAGACATTATTTATGTGCATCAGGTCTCTTGTAATGAAGACACCCAAGTTGACTAGCTACTTTTAATTTGCATTAAAACAAAGTACAACAATAAAACTAGTTCCTCACGTCTACAAACTGTTTACTTTGTCGATATGCAAAGCATGCAGTGAAAATAAAAGCATGCACTGACTGGTGAATGCAGGGGTTGGATGTCCTCAGAATTAAAGAGGAGTGTCAGAGCCGAAACTGTAATCTGAATTCCAAGAAGAAATTGATGGCTGAAGACAGTAGTTTGAATTAAAGGGGAGTGCCAGAGTTGAACCTGTGTTCTAAAGTAAGGTGAAGGCACATTGACTCTCATCTCAAAGACGGCTCCTTCATGTTAGAGGATTTGACTTTGACACCAGGGATAAAGATAAATCTGCTGAATTTAAGATTTCACAGAAACTTTGTGTCTTTCACTTTTTTTTTCCTTCTCTGATTGATTGTAGTGAACTGTAAAAGTGCCAATTACACAAAAATATTGCCCCTTCTGGGCTGCACATTGGATTGCTCTACTGAATGGTTGGGCAGTGATTCCCTGTACTGAGTACCTCAGCTCAGCTGGAGAAGTGTCTTCCCTGATGAGGTGGGGGGGGGTGGGGGATGGCGGATGGCAAGACAAATCCACATCACTCTGAGATAGCTACTAGCAGAAGGTTTAAGATTAACATGGGTCTGAGCCAGTTGTCTGCATATCTTCTCATGAACAGTATGTGCACTTACAGAGCTCTCGGTATGAAACGCAGCTCTACTGGGTGGCAGTCAGTAAGACTTGTGTGACTCTCTCAGTGTGAAAGCTGTGTGCCCTGGATAGGTGGCTTTCCGTGAGCACTGTGTGTGCTCTGTGCGACCTTCTGGGTATGAAGGCTGTGCAACTGGGTGGGTGGTTGTTTTTATATGAGCTGTGTGTGTCCTGGCTCTTTCAGTATGAAAGGCATTTGCCAGTCAGAGGAAGTATATGGAGTCAGGAATGAAAAAAGTTACACAATGAAGGAGAACTTTTAAAAAAAAAATCATTTTCTCTATTTCTTCACAGTTAACTATTAATATCTGATTTATTCAGTCTTTGGAGGCTGATGAGCCCTTTCAGTTTGCAAGGCATCTCCTTATATTCAGTCAGGCCACCTTGGCAAAAATAAATAGATGTTATTAATTTTGAATACAAAGTATTTCAAAGTAAAATGAGAAGAAATGGGGAAATCAATTTCTTCTTTTGCATTTTCTTTCAACGAGCACAAGGTTTGAAAATAAAACCTCCCTCCAACTCCACTATTTAAAACATTTTCTTTAGCCACAATGTGTGAGTGAGGGAATGTTTCAGCCAAACAACTCACATTCACAGTGACATCATCTGTTTTGTTGGGAAAAACAAGCTTTACCAGCATGACTGTAGAGGTTTTTGCCTCCAGGCATATCTTTCAACTTTACCAGTAAAACCCATTCCAGCAAATGGGTCCGATTTTATATGGAGAATCTGGGTTAATGCTTGCACAACATGATTAGCCCGTCTTCATGTGGGGGTGCGATGCGGGATTTTGCACTGCTTTGCACAATGGAGGTGTGTAAAACATTAAAAGTTTCATTGAAATGTTTTTTTATCAGCCTGATCAGTTTGGCTCTGAGCCTGAACGTTGTGGGTTCAAGCTCCACTCCACGACTTGAATACATAATCTGGGCCAATACTCCAATGCGGTACTGAGGGAGTGATGCCTTGTCGGAGATGAGATGTTCGACTGAGGCCTGATTTGTCTGCTGAAGTGTACATAAAAGATCCCATGGCATTATTTGAAGAGCAGGGAGTTCTCCAGGGGTACCGGCCAACATTCCTCCCTCACTCAACACCACTGCCCAAACAGATTATCCGATCATTCATTCATTCATTCGCCGCTTGTAGGACTTTGCTGAGCGTGAATTGCCTACTAGGTTCGTCTACACAGCAACAATGTTGCTGCTTCCTAAGGATATGTTGAGGTGTTATATAAATGCAATTCTTTCTTTAGATCAGAATTCTGTGGCATTTCCATGGCAAAGCATCCATTGTGCTGGGGAGGAATATCCATCTAAACATGAGCCCCATAACATCTGCTGCACCAGTCACACCATGTGACATATTTAATGTCCTCAGTATAAGGCAGTAGTTTGTACACTGAAACATCATTTCACATTTTTACTGCAGTAACTATTGTAAAAAGTGTGGATGTGACCTGTACATGGGTAAGACTTATAACCTGGATTTTAATGTGAATTGAGAGACTATTGTTTCCCACCTCAGCATGCATTTTATTTATTTTTTTTACAAATTCTTGGCTGTAAATTTAAGTCTTTGCTGAACTTTCAATTTGATGGGGAGTTGAAGGATAATGCCAATAATTTAGTTTTAATAAATGCACAATAGACTTGGTACTAGATATTGTCAAGGGTTTTGCTAGTTATGGCCTCGCCAAAGTATGACTTCATGAAATGTTAATATGATGCAAAAGGCTGATGTTAACTGTTGCTGCTGTGCTGCTGCTGAACTGCAGTAGGGCAGTATTAAATGAGCTGGTGGCATTGCAACAAGTACAATAGAAGCCTCACCATGTAAGAATGTAGGTAATACCACATGTGCAGAAACACCAGGGATTTTGTTTCTGTGTTGCCTCCATTGACTGCACAATTCCCCTCTTGTGATTACTCGAAATTTTCAATGCATTCACACTCCAACTGTAAGGCTGTTGTGAAGCAGTTAGGCTTTGCACCAATGCTGCAGTTTACAGTTTAAATGTAGAAAGAATCTGAGTGAAACTCTCTGGAGGAGTCGCTTAGGGCCTTGCCACCTGATCTACACGCCAAGCACTTTCTGCTTCGCATGAGCGCTAAACTTGTGGAGTGTGAATGCATCCTATAAGTCACTACGCAAAACTTTGGTGCTGCCTTTTGATAAAGAAATAACCAGAACATTGTTAGGGACAACACAAACAAACTAAAGAGAAGTTTTCTCAGCATCTGCCACAGCACAAACTGTGGAATGGATCGCTGAAGTATAATTAATATTATTGTAACAAAAATCACCAAGGATTGTGGTAAATCACTTCATTAAATTCAATATTTTGCACACAGAATTATTCATGTGAAAATGTCCATTTTTTTTTGGTAAACGTTATAAATATGGTATATAATTGAAGTACCAAGATAAAGTATCTCATTAATTGAGTCAGTATTTCAGTTAAACTAGCAATGCTCACGCATGATTGGGTATCATTTGTTTGGTTTATTTCCCCATAAGCATTTCATTATGTACTGTATATTGTAACCATTAAAATCTGTTATTGCCCGCAGCTGCACAAATCTGAAGTTGATGTCATTTAACTAAGGGTGGAGTTTGCTTGGTCAAGTAAGAAGCCCTCAAAGTCTCAATCATGCTTCCAGCCTTGCCACCTTACACCACCAAATACAATCTTAATTCTTTGAACTGCATGTAAGTACGATGCAAAGAAATTAGATCAGAAGGGGACAGGTTCTTCAGCTTGTTTTTCTTAAGTTCAAAACAAACAGTTAAAATATATGGCGAAATAAGATAAGCTTAACCAAACATGGTGGTGCATTTAATCCTATAATCGCAGATTTCCCTTGGTATTGCTTGTGGGTTAGAGTAACCTGAGGTCTTGATCATGGTGTGACGTTTAGCTTCTAACCTGGCCTGCCCCTTTAACGTCACTGTTCAAATACTCTCTGTAAGGAAGGTGTCTAAATAGATAAAGGCAGCCAGTCGGAGCTGTTGATAAACTCCTGGGATCAATCAGAGGGTAATTGTCAGATCTTGTAAATTTCTGGCTTCAGGTTAGAAGAACTCAACATGAAATGAGTTGGCTTTCTTTCTCTCGTGCATCTGTAGCAACGTGTGACATTTGGAGTGTGATGGAAATGTGCTAGTCAAGACTCATAAAAAGAGAGATTATGAACCCCAGTAGGCTGGGAATGTGGTAGTGAGTACAGATTTAGTTTCTATAATGTTGGTCCATAGAATTGGAGCATCTGCCTCCAAACCACAAGGTCAAATGGGATGGAAGAAGGGGAACATTTCACTATCCAATCTCCAAGTTTAGTCCACAATGACATAATTTTCCCTATTTGCTTCTTATTCTTTGTGCCAAGTTGATTGTGGAATGCAAATTTTAAAAATCTGGATTGAGTAATAAAATAGAATTAGTAACAGCAGCTTTCTGGGCTCATGTACTCCATCAATACAGAATTTTCAATATCTCACAGGGGGATCTTTCTTTCATTGGTATAATTGCTGAGACTAAATTTACCACTAACTTGTCAATCAAGTGTGTATGTGTGTGTATGTACATAAAGTACAGGACACAGGTGACAGGCTCCCTCACATCTACCATTCTACTTGTAGATAGGGCAGCAGGAAATGAAGTGAGACTGGCTGGGCTTGTGTAAATAATAAATTAAGATAGAAAGTATTTTATACCTATGTATCACAAAAAGCAAACTCAAATAAATCATCTTGAAAACATGTTCAAACCCAACTAAATGATCACAAAAAATGAATGCTCACCCACTGTGATTATCAAGGTGATCACATAGTGAGTCTACCTCTGACCTTTTCTCTCTCTCACTCGAAGAACATTTGGTATCTACTTGCAGATTCCCTACAAAAGCACAGCTAAGATCAAGAATGCATCATGTGGTGAATAATGATCACAATCCCTGATACTGCTTGTTCAATGGGCTGCTTATACAGTGATTTTTGGGAATATAAGTACACATTAAGGTGAAGAATAACTCTGTGAGCTTCAAAACTTTGTTCAGTGAGACATAATAATAGATGTAGCAGGGAGACTTACTCTTGATATTCTGAAAAATAGCACTGAAATATCCCCTCCTCCATTGAAGAGACAAGGCTGTCTATCGTCTCTTCATCCCATTGTGATTGGATTTTAACCCAGATCTCTGAGGTGACAGTATACTGTTCTAACAGAGGCAATGCAAATCTGAAGTGGTTTATTCTGATAAATTCAAATATGGACTAATTTAGAACACTTCACATTTAGCTGTGCCTGGCCCTTTAAAAAAATGGCACCCTTCATGTACACTATTTACTGGGGTGTTTTTCTCTCTCTAAATATGATGCTTTTATTTCTTGCATCAGGATTGATGTTAGCAACTAAGGGGTTTAAACAGTGAGCTGTGATTTTTTTCATGGTGTTTTAATGCCATTTTAAGTCCATTTTTTTATAGTGGTTTGGTAGGTATGTACCTATTTTTGTTGGGTTTACAGCAGTTATGATTTAGATGGTTCTGCTCTTATTTTAGGCTGTACTTATTAAAACGCTAACTATTGATGCTGATAGCTATTGACTGCAAAGTACAGTTGACAAAACTCGCATTATAATGTGGGCTGCACCTCCCACTCTGTCCATTAGAAGAGAGCTGTACACACATATATTTACACCTATGCACAGAGCTGATGTTCTAATGTAGCTGTTTTTTTTAATGACAGGAGAATGTGGCTTACAATGTCTACTTCCTTACAAAAAAAGAAAGGCTTGTATTTATATAGCACCTTACCACATCTTAGCAATGTTTTGTCACGTCACACTATAAATTACATAAAGTGCAGTGACCTTTCTTATGTAGGCAAATGTGGTAGCCATCTTATTCGCACCAAGATCCCACAAACAGTATTTCTCATCTACATTCTGCCCCTCAGCGACATCATCCAAAAACACATCAGGTTCCACATGTATACAGATGACCCCCAGCTCTACCTCACGACCACCTCTCTTGACCCCTCTGCTGCCTCTAATTTGACATGCTGCTTGTCTGACATCTAGGACTGGATGAGCAGAAATTTCCTCCAACTAAATATTAAGACCGAAGCCATTGTTTTCGGTCCCCGCCACAAACTCCTTTTCCTAGCCTTTAACTCCATCCCTCTCCCTGGCCACTGTCTAAGGCTGAACCAAACCGTTCGCAACCTTGGCGTCCTATTTGACCCTGTGATGAGCTTCCGACCCCATATTCGCTCCATCACCAAGACTGCCTACTTCCACCTCCGTAACATCGCCCGTCTCTGCCCCGCCTCAGCTCATCTGCTGCTGAAAACCTCATCCGTGCATTTATTACCTCCAGACTTGACTATTTCAATGTGCAGGCCTCCCATCTTCCAACCTCCATAAACTTGAATTCATCCAAAACTTTGCTGCCCGTATCCTAACTCACACCAAGTCCCGCTCACCCCTCACCCCTGTGTTCGCTGACCTACATTGGCTCCCGATCTGGGAACGCCTCGATTTTAAAATTCTCATCCTTGTTTTCAAATCCCTCCATGGCCTCACCCCTCCCTATCTCTGTAACCTCCTCCAGCCCTATAATCCTCCAACATCTCTGCGCTCCTCCAATTCTGGCCTCTTGCGCATCCCCGATTTTAATCGCTCCACCATTGGCAGCCGTGCCTCCAGCTGCCTAGGCCCTAAGCTCTGGAATTCCCTCTCTAAACCTCTCCGCCTCTCTACCTCTCGCTCCTCCTTTAAGACGCTCCTTAAAATCTACCTCTTTAACCAAGCTTTTAGTCATTTGTCCTAATATTTCCTTGTGACTTGGTGTCAAATTTTGTTTGATAATGCTCCTGTGAAGCACCTTGGGACATTTTACTACCTTAATCAGATTTTAGTACTGTTGGTTTGAGGAAAAACTTTGCTCAGGACACCAGGAAGACTTCCCACTCTTCTTCAAATAGACTCAATTCTACGTTTATAAAGTGCCCAGAGATCCAACAGATTTGTTACAACAGTTTTTAGTTCTGGCTTCACATCAATTTGGAGCTGTCTGCCATTTTACAAGAAGCCCATGTTATATGGAGAGGGTGTCACATCACCGAGCTTTAGTGTACTCCAGAGTCAGACTGGGACTGGATTCCTTAGATATATTGCTACTTTCACATGAATGTACACCTTAAACTGTTTTGCATGGTCATGAAAGTGGCAGTACAACTGGAGCTGATAGTTAGTTTGATTAGTGCTTTAGGAATGGTTTAGTTGGTTTTCTGTTTTTGTAATGGTTAAGTTGGAGTTCTGATTGTTTAATTGTTGGTTTAGTTGGGCTTTTGTTTGTGTTAATGATGGTGAGTTGAGTTTCTACTTGTGTGGTTTAGCTGCAGTTGTATCTGTGTGGTTTAATTGGTTTTGTGTTCATTTTTCTGATAATTGGTTATGTGTCCATATTTTCTGATATGCTGGTACATGGTTGGGGTGCAGGAATGCATCCATTTTCCCTGAAGTCCTACTGAGGAAGATACATCTACATCTTAAATTGTAGTTGATATATGTGAGTCCTTGATGATCTATGATCAAATTCCCTGGATCTCACCACTGGTTTCTTGTTGAAAGGTCAAATTGACAGAATCCAAATTATGCTCTCCTCCCCTCCGCCCCCCCCCCCCCCCCCCCCACAACCGGTGGCTTTGAATATAAAGTTCAAATTTATCTAAATTCTCACCCCTTGTTACAACACACTTCACCATGGTCCTCATTTAGATAAAGAACTCACATTCTAAAAATGAATTAATTGAAAAATGAAACCATGGTGCATATTATGTGAGGAAACATGAACCAAATAGACCTGCCAGTGACTTTTCTCACACAGCATGCATTATTGGAAAATAGATATAAAATCCAAATAATGCAGCATGAGAACTTATTTGACAAAAATATGAGGAATGGGTGTTATATATGAGCATGCATTATACACCAAAAGTTATGGTTGTGAATTAGCTGCACTGCGTCACTCAGTCCTTCCCTCAAAACAACCAGCAAATAAACTTTTAAAGAAACTGTCAGAGCAGGTTTGGTGTTGGAGCAGGTTTGATGACACTGTCTTATTGTTTTACTGCCTTAAGCAAAGTCTTTAATCAGGTGATTTTCTAAGTGCAGAGGAGACTTCCAGGTTTATTGGGCTCTTATTTATGCATAGGTGTATAATAAATCGGAGTGCACTTGTATGCAAATCATATGTAAACAAACTGCAAACATAAACACATCATTGGTGAGTCCTAATTTGTTCCATACTTAGGACAATGATGGTCTGGCCATTCTTAAGTTACAGCAGTTTGACTATAACCAACTTTTACTGTTCACTCAATCAGCTGCTTAGATAATAGCTCACTGATGCAGAAATACCATGAAGCCCTCAAAGGATTCATTTTCATTTTACTTTAATTTCTATTTTTATTTTTGGTTCATAGCCAGTTTCATCAATACTGCAGCAGTGAGAGGTCACCAGGAAGTGCTTAATCTCCAAGACTGGGTTCGGGCCCATGAGTATGCAAAGCCTTGTGCAGCTTGCAACCACTGGCATTCTCTCTGGTACAACATCTGAAAATAATATTTTAAAATCAGATAATAGGAGTTTACACAAGTGGAGAATGCTTTCCTTTGTATACTGTCAAATCACCAACAGGCTACACTGTAATTGTGTGGCATGTATTTAGGTGTGCAAAGGATACTACAGTGCTCAAAGGGTTAAGTAGCTTTCTACTACAACTTTGTACTTCAGTGTTTAAAAAGAAAACTAGCAGGTGCGGTTTCTTAACGGAAAAACATAGATGATAATCATCGCCTCAAAGTGATATGTCACATTCAGAGTAACATTTCTTTATATCTGTATGTTACATACTTAACCCTTTTACTATGAAGTGTGATTGGCAACTTTCAAAAATACTCTCACGCTTTGTTCTGTCACACATTTATTCGAGCAGTGTTCTACTTTTCAGTTTACAGTTTTGAGAATTGATAGACCTGGAGAAATATAAATAAGATCACAAAATATTTCTTAGCCACTAAATAAGCTCGAAGAAAAAGTAAACTTCTTGTTTTACGTCTGCAACTGCTCTTCCGTGCACTTCAATTTTTTTTTAAACTCTTCTGAAACTTGAAGTTGAACATTATCTTGCATCATATGCTTCACCAGCAAGGGGCCATTTAATTTTTCCATTTTAAAAGATTTATACTTATGTCAGTGAGCGGGCTTGTGCAATTTTAATTCATGTCTTGTGTGATGGGGATTGGTCTTTGTGGGTCCCACCAAATGACACAATGCAGCGAAAGCATCATTTTGTTCAGACAATATAGTCATTACTGAGCATAAGGTGGTCATTATTGACTCAAAACTGCTATTGGCTTCAACGTTTAAGGAAAATGATGTTATCCTTGCCTTTACCAGTTCAAATTACTCAGCACCAATACTTCTATTTTGTTGGGTTTAGCACAGTGTTTTAAACTTGTTGACTGCCACTCATTTAGAACTCCCTCAGTGGTCTAATATCAAGTAACTGTACCAAGCAAATCTGGGTAGATGCGCTGGCAGAATATTCAGTTATTAATTTGGTTGATGGGATATAATTAAATACATTATTTGTCTAGGAATGTTTCATGAAAGACTGGTGCAGATCACCACATGATTATGATTTAGCCCCATTACCAGCATAGTAAACACACTGAGAATCTCTCCTAATGCCACTGATAATCCAAAACATTGAACAAGTTGGGACTCTTTTCTCTAGAAAAGAGAAGGCTGAGGGGTGATCTGATAGAGGTCTTTAAGATTATGAAAGAGTTTGATAGGGTAGATGTAGCGAAAATGGTTCCACTTTTGGAGGAGTCCAAAACTAGGGGCCATAAATATAAGATAGACACTAATAAATCCAATAGGGAATTCAGGAGAAACTTCTTTACCCAAAGAGTGGTTAGAATGTGGAACTCGCTACCACAGGGATTAGTGGAGGCAAATAACATAGATGGATTTAAGGGGAAGTAGATAAACACATGAGGGAGAAAGGAATAGAAGATTATACTGATAGGGTTAGATGAAGAGGGGCGGGAGGAGGCTCGTGTGGAGCATAAACACTGGGATAGACCTGTTGGGCCGAATGGCCTGTTTGTGTGCAATTCTATGTACTAGTATCCATTTTGTTTAAATCAGTACAATTTCAAAAGTATGTAACATTCTGCAAATGATTGGTATGTGGAACAAAGTAGTTCACTGAAGATAAACATACCCATAACATGGTTTGTGAGACCATAATCAGGAGTAGAGCTGAATTGTATCACTCAGGCTGATAACCACCTTCATGCCTAAACTCTAAACTATTATCACTATTATGGTCAGCCTATTTGGGATTTTTCAAATTGTCCTCACTCTGTTTATAATTTTCAGTGCTTCCTTGAGTAACTTATTTCTAATTGTCCTGTAGTCTGTCTACAAATGTGAAACGGGTAATACACTGTATCAAAGAACTGTGAACTTCACAGCTGCCAAAAGACAGGCCAGTGAGGCAGGCTATTGAGCTTTGTGGATATTACAATAGTGGAAGTGGGTGCTGTTATCAGTTTGATTGCTTGAAATGGCAACGCTTTCACCTAATTTAATATTGCCCTGCACATTGCAAACAGCTGATGTTTTGCAACCATCTCACAAATGCAGCCCGAAATCAGTGCACCCTATTTGCTTGCACTCTCACTTCAACTTATGCAGAGAACAAGGACAACATGCATGGAGAACTCCCTCTGTGCTATGAACCTGTTCGCAAAAACTTTATTAAAAAAAATCCACATTAAGATCATGTGACAGGCATTTTGTTAAAACCAGGAATATCCCCAATTGGTCAGATGTATGAGGAAGGAAATTGTTGCTGTTAATAATTTACTTCCCTTTTACATAGAATGTACATCACAGAAACAGGCCATTTGGCCCAACAGGCCTGTGCCAGTCGGTGTTTACGTTCCACACGAGCTTCCTCCCACCCTTCTTCATCTAACACCATCAACATACTCTTCTATTTCTTTCTCCTTCATTTGTTTATCTAGCTTCCCCTTAAATGGATCTATGCTAGTCGCCTCAACTACTCCTTGTGGTAGCGAGTTCCACATTCTAACCATTCTTTGGGTAAAGAAGTTTCTCCTGAATTCCCTATTGGATTTATAGTGACTATCTTATATTTATGGCCCCTAGTTCTGATCTCCCCCGCAAGTGGAAAAGTCTTCTCTATGTCTAGCCCATCAAACCCTTTCATAATCTTAAAGACCTCTATTAGGTCACCCCTCAGTCTTCCCTTTTCTAGAGAAATTAGCCTCAGCCTGTTAAATCCTGATAAAAGCAATAACTATTTAGCCAAGAAATGTTGTGCTTGGATCAGAATTTTCCAGAAAGATGAAGATAAAAATTACTCCAATGATGGCTCAGTGAGTGATCACTTATAACCTGAGCTATACAGTCAAATGACAAACACCATCCTGACTTGGACATATATATCTGTTCCTTCAAGGACACTACTACAGAATTCTGGAATTCTCTACCTAACACAATTGGGGGAACACCATCATCACAAGGACTTCGGGCACAAATAGGGATGGGCAATAAATCCGGCCATTCCAGCATTACCTACATCTCGAGAACACATTTTTAACAAAGGTCCCAGGTTCAATCCCTGGTTTACATTAAGTAATCTGATCTCCACTGGGGCAACAATTAGCTTTAATATCCTGGGGTATGGAGGGGAAAATCAACCAGAGTTTCCATTCCTGATTGCTATTCAGTTCCTCCCGCTGAAAATGCGCCTATGTGGCTGTCAGGTGAGGACAGAAGCTGGTCGTGCTGCAAATAGCTCGCTTTCGGGGCTAAATCATGAATAATGGTTCACCAGAGGGTGACCAATACCCAGCAAGAAGTCAATACATTCAGGAGAGGAATGAAAGCGAGGAGAAATTGACAGGAAAAAAAACAGCCAATTTACAAATACCATATTTGTGTTAAGGCCCATTTAATCATTCATACAGCAACTTTATCAACACAAAACAGCAAGTACTCCAATCACAGCAAGCTGCATTATTATATGCAGTAAGATTACATGACAAAATGTACTGCTATCATACAGTAAATTCTGGCAAAATAACAGCTGTGTTTAGTGGGATGGGTTTTAAAGTCTGAATAATTAGGAATATTTTATGTGTGGGATTTTGTATTGAAGGCTTGTCTTTTCATCACAAGTTCTAACAGGAGTGAATAGAATGCATTTTTAGACCGGGATCTGAATTATATTTATCTTTCTAATTTAGTGACACTACAATCGCCATTGTTCCTCTCCTATCCCTCAGCTCTAAATTCTGTAACCTAAATAACGTTAGATGAAGCAAGGTGGGAGGAGGCTCGTGCAGAGCATAAAAACACTGGCATAGTTGGGCCGAATGGCCTGTTTCTGTGCTGTAAATTCTATGAGCTCTTCCTCCCCTCTGCATTCTTACTATGTTGAAATCTAGGGGCAGATTATTCCTCTGTGCAGTTTTTGGGTGCTCAGCCGGCAAGCAAGTTGACCAGCCGCCCGGTGTATTTTGAGGGCCGGGCCTCATTAATATAGGGCCAGCAGGTTGTGGGTGAAAAATGCATGCTCCCCCTGGCAGCCTGGCCAGCTTCCGGGCCCGGAAAGAGAGAGGTCTGTGGGGAAGCTCCGTCCTTGGGACGAGGGGGAGCGGGGAACCCGGTTCATGGCTCAGGTTGTTTTTGTGGAGCTCAGGGGAACACTTCTTCTCCTCTTAGCCCCACAAAAATAATTTAAATCTTATCTTCTGGGCTCCTCTTCGGCCGGACCACCAGCTGAAACTGAGCGGAACGTGCACAGCGCACGCTCCATTGGCTGAGTCCTAAAATGGCAACCGAGGTCAGATGTACGTCATAAGACCCCGATTTGCATATTAAAAGGGCCCACCACCTGACTCGGGCTGCGCTCTGGCCGCCCAGCAGCAGGCCCTCGGGAAGATGGTGTCGGCCACATCGTCAGTGGGAATGGGACACCAAGTCATTCCCCACCATTTTAGGGGCACTACTGCCCCACTTCCACCCAGTGGGCGGACTCAAAATCTCCCCCTAGACTTGCTGCACGATCTCCTACTCTAGCTCAGACCTCAAGGCAGCAACACTCTGGAATTTCTTACCTCCCTTAGTCTTACCCTCCCCTTACAATCTACAGGCGTTTAAAACCAAAGCTTGGTGTCACTGAATCACTACTTCTCATTTTACTTTAGCTTCTCTCTAACACTCTTTATCCCTGATGGGTTCTTGATCTATGGACTTTCACCAGACATTTCTCAATTTAAAAATAAAGCAGAATAGACAGCCATTATGGTAGAATAACTGTACTTTATCAAAATCTAAAATGTCTCTGAAGCAACGGATAAAAGAATTAATGCATTTACAACAAAGCTAGATAATGCAAATTTAAATGGTATTCGTGTCTTGTTCCTGGCTTTTGCAGGGACCATAGCCCATCCCAAAGTTCCCCACTGCAGCAATAACATATCCCTTTAACAAATGTCATTGGCCCTTTGGACACCTGGTTCTCTTTCATCTTTCAAGCAGCATTACATCACCAGTTATTCAAACTTGGGGATCACTTTAAAGAGTTAGGTGCTGCTCCCAGATGTAGTTGGGCCTGCTCAGAAACTTTCTTCTTCTCACGTAAGGCACCAAATACACATCAGCCAGTCTGATAGTTTTCTCGTGTTTCTTTTCCGTAGCTGGAACTTAGTCACACAGACTGCACCTTCTTACTTGAATATACCCATTCATAGGAACCTCGTATTAAATAGTTAATGCTAATTACAGAGTTGATCTTCAGTGGCAATTAGTCAGGAATGAACACCTGCCATATAGTTACAATGTTGTTTATTTAATATCACATGTGGAAAAGCGTTGTACTGCCCTAAACTACTCAACAAGTCCTTCAGTATTTCTCAAACATTCCACAATAGAACAGAGGAAATTTCACTTTTTTTTTAATCCTGAGGGATTAAATATTATTTTCATTGGGCAGGCAAGCAATAATTCACTCGGGTTAAATCAAGTCCCTTCCATCGAATTATCACATCACGGTCACCAGCCCACAACCAGCACTGAACATAATTTAGGTTCTGCACTCAAACCACAACTGAAAACCATGGAATAAACAGAATTTCTCATCGATGGTTGTCTGCTCCAAGCATTCTTTCATCCAAGTGAAAAGTGAGGCATTTCCTTCATCTCACACAGCACCGGCACTCACAAAAAAAGCATCTTCAGACCTTCCTCTGTGATGGTAAGGAGATATGCTTTTCCTAACCTCTCTTCTCATCCCTTCCTAAATGACTACATATTCTGACCCGATGTGTTTTATTATTATTATGAACAGGATATTTCACCCGCATAGTTTTCAGCTCTTCCTTGTGAGTGACATGAACAAAGTTGAAATGATGCAGTATACCCATGGTGCCCTATTCTATTTATTCTAATCAGGTTTAAAGTCATCCTGCACATAACTCGTTGAGTGGGTAGCATGTGACCATTTCCAGATGTTTGCTACTGGGCTTTCTTTTGCTGCAGCAAATAATCAAATCAGGCGCTGCAAAAAAAGAAATGATCACGCAAAAAAAGAAATGGACAAACGCAAATTTTTTTTTTCCCAATGTTCAAGTTTGTGTACTTACCGTCAAAAAAAAATCATATTTTGAAGATGATGAATTTAAAAATTCCTGATTTTAATTTTTGTAGGAGAGATTGTACTCTCACCTCACCACTAATGGTGCTGACCTCTACTGTTTGTTGTCAGTTCCTGATTCTTTGATTAGTAGGAACTACCAATGAAGAGGGGAGTTCAGCCCAGTTAGTAAATAAACTGCATGGTTCTACAGTTCAGTCACTGTTGCACAAGAAGTACAACATTTCTCTAACCCAGCATATCTGAAATGTGATTTTAAAAAAATAAATAAATTCTATCTTTAGATCCAAAACTCTGGCTGCAAAGCACAACAGCTTTAAATGTCTGAACATAAAGAGTAAGCATTGTGGTCAACTCAACCAGCACAGCAACAGTAAGGACTATAGCCTGCATGGATCCAAGTTGGCTGAGCCCAAAAAATTCTTCTATTTTATCTGTTTCTATTCGTTTACTGATAATAAGGGAACAACAATCAAGTTATTCAGCTAAAGAAGTTGAATATTTAAAATGTAGATACTACTGCCGAGGGTCAAATCAACCATTCGATGTCACACTTGTTCTGATTACAACCACGACTTAACATCAGTGCCTCACACCAATTCCATAACCAAAAATACAAGCTGTACAGCATGTTGATTAGTGTA
This sequence comes from Heptranchias perlo, assembly GCF_035084215.1. NCBI lineage: Eukaryota > Metazoa > Chordata > Chondrichthyes > Hexanchiformes > Hexanchidae > Heptranchias > Heptranchias perlo. The sequence goes on from NC_090350.1 coordinate 25,446,573, forward strand.
TCATTTCTCCAGATGGGATTCCTCTTTAATTATTAAATATCCATAGCTTCAGATCCTCCATAAATAACTGATAAAAATATTGAATAATACTTCAGGGACCAGTTGTATTTTTAGCACTGCCATTCATGGGTTAAATACTGTAATTAAATAATGCTGATTATAACCTCTGATTTGAAATGACTGTTAATCCTGCATGAATACTTTCCATGTTATCTTTATGTCATATATTTAAGTTTTCAGTGTAAATATATAATAATTGATATCACTGTACAACACAACTCAGCAATCGCATTTCGAGCAGTGAATAAACCTATTCATGAACACTTTACTTTCAGTAATTACTGCTGATTAAAGCACTGATCTTGGATGATAATTAATCCTGAATGAATGTATTCTATGTTTCATATTTATAAAATGAGTTCTGACTTACTGCGGGGCTCTCTGGGTCCGTCCACAGTGACTTTAATGGCTCTGTGGTAGGTGGCAACTTGAGGAGGACTGGTGAATACAGTGATTGTCAGTGTGAAGCTTTTACCTACAAGGGGAGAAATAGAAAATATTGTTTATTTTGCCATGTTTCTGTCAGACACGTCAAGCATTGCAGACTGGGGAAGGAAAGGGAACACGAGAGGGGACAACATTCCCCAGCCTGTTGATGCAGAGCGGCTTAGCCGTCCACTGCTGATGAATTTTTTTTAAAACACAGAAAACTAAAGTTTATTATGAAATAAACTTTGATGGATATAATATTTCTGTCACATTGGGGATGGATTTCATTAGTTGCAGGCTACACCTCTATGGGAGTACTTTTTGCGAGTGAAGAACTAATAAACTCGCCTTATCTCAACTTGCTCCAAAAACGCCTCTTGGCCACTCCTGACTTGGCACTAGCAACGGTCATTAAGACCTTTGTTTTCAAAGCTCCCCACTGTCCTCGGCTGAAGCACGATTTATAGAAGTAAATAGTTATGTTCGGCTTTTTTTTTAAAGAAAGGGGAGGCAATGAAATAAAATGAATAACTATGAAACTTGTTTTTGTCAAATACATTTGTCCTCACTTCACCACCCCCCACCCCCACTCCCTCAGAGTTGTCCTCCATCAGTAAGGTGGGATCTTTCTGGGCAGTAGTTGTCACATGGCCACCATCACTACTACTCCACGATCTGTCATTTGGAGGTGGGATTCAAACAGGGCAACTTGGGTTCTGTGAGTCCTTTTTTTTGCTCCCATGAGGGGGATGCCCACAGTAGGACAATGGGCCTCAACTGCCTCAGCAGTGATGACCATCAGTCACCCAGCTGAGAGCGGTGGGTGGGAAATGCAGATAGCCTTAGGAATTCAACTAAATCTTCTGGTCGAGTTCACTTGAGGTTGCAACCACCATTTACATCAAGTTAATTTGTCAGTGCCATTCAGGAGTGTCTATTCATTGCAGGAGACAATTCCCTGTTTTCACATACAGGTGTCATTCATATTAGTTTAACAGGGCTGTGCAGCCTATCATGGGACTATACAAACTCCAGTATTCTGAAAGGGGGTGCACTTTAATCAAATATATTATTCTGAGAACTTTGGCTATGTGGGGTTTTTTTTTACACCAAAAATGATTAACCAAAAATTCTGATTTATTAAGGGAATGTTATAGATAAACACATCAATAAGGGTTCATCTTATTCCTCTTCATTCAGCTCAGCACTTCACCTTCACTGAATATTGATCTTGTGATACTGTATCATAGAAAGCATGTGTGTAATTTTCAAGTTGCAAAGGAAATCTATGTACTCAAAGAGTAAATATCGTTAAACAATAAAAATCATCTTGTAACTTTTAAACTAGAGAACCAATCTATTGATAGCTGACAGACATGATCGGAGAATAACATGGTATAGTCCCACAAACCCTTCTTGCGTTATCGAACTGGAAAGAATCAGCTAAACTTTCCTACATAGGGCATCTGGAGGTGGGGACTAGTCCTCATTCCCACTTAACTCTTACAGTTGATAAACTTTTGTTATCCCCGAGAAACAAGAATATCTTTCTTTGTTTCATTTCCCCAAAACGTTAACCTCCAAAGGTCAAGAAGTTAAATGAATAATCACTAAAGAACAGAAATTGGAAATACAAAAGCTAAACAGGACTATGGGGAAAGAGCAGGGGAATGGGACAAATTGGATAGCTCTTCCAAAGTGCCAACACAGGCACAATGGGCCGAATGGCTTCCTCCTGAGCTCTGCCTACTCTGATACTATGATGCATTTTAAAGCCTGGAAAGATTCATCACTGTGTTGTGACTGCAGCTGAGAATAACCACAATATTTCAACTACTGGGATGAAATCGACTTCTGTTAGACCATCACAAATTTTGATTCAGTAAAAGTACACACTCTAAACATTAAATATTTTTGAAACTGTTGCTACTGAAAAAGAGAGTACACAATGCAAGTAAAATCTCAGTGTTCAATCCAAATCCACAGTGTGTGAGGCCAATGCAACATTACAGTTTTTCAGTGGCCTTACACCAGTCCAGCTTATCTACTATTCAACCATATTCCTATTTTCTTTCTTTTGTTTTTTTAAAACACATTGCATTCCACGTAATGCTGCATTATTCAAACTGAACTGTTTTATTGATTTTCCAGATAACACGCGAGAATTAAGATGTTAGTATAAATACAGGCGTTCCCATTTTCATGATATTTAAAGGACTGTTTCTTAAAATTTTCAAATTTAAATTTAGGTGTGGGTACTTGACTCTTATAGAGGTGACATGGTGCTCAACCCAGTCCTGTGATGTGGTTCACTGCATACTACTATTAGGGGACATTCTTGTGGTTCACTGTGGCCTGTGAGAAATAGTTCAAACTGGCTGTGAGTCGACATTCACTTTATTAATAGTATTATATTTACTACAAACCATTCCACTGTAGTCAGATTTAACGACTCAATTCCTACTCACTGATCAGGAATATGAATATAACCAGATTAGGAGGGAAATACTAGTTTGGGCATTCCTTTGCGACATTTTCATAATGTAGCCAACTGCAAAGGTTATAGCATTTACCTACGTTATTGTTATCTTTTTTCCAGTTTTTTCACATTGACAACGGCAGATGTTAGAAGGCAATGTTCGAACAGAGCCTGTTAGACGTCAATAGGACAATCAATGGGCATGAGTATAATTATGGGTAAGCCTGGTAGTGTTTGACCTGATTGAAGTGAAATTGTCCTGCATGTTACATTGTTCCTTTTAAGTAAAAATATTGACAATAAAATTGATGCCTGAGAAAATGTTCCACTAAAAGGAATCAATCTTTGTACTCCCGAAATACTGCCAGCTTTCTCATTTAACTATAAACAACACAACATTTAGTGAGAAGTGGTCTTATTGTGACCTTGTTGTATTCTGGTAGATGCTGTGAAAAGGTTCTTCCAATGTAATTGCAGGTAAGATGGAGTGTAACTGTAAACATGGGCTAGGGGAGGGGGGAAACCATTTACATGACAGAAATGTACAGTTAAACTATGGAATCAAATTTAATAACTACAAATGGTATGGACTGAAAGAGTTTGGCACCTTTTCCATTTTCAATTCTATTACCAGAAATATTCACTCATCAGTTTATATACTTGTAATGAACTGGCTGAAGTGCCGTCAAGCTTGTGTTAAGTTGTGGTAAACAGGGGTTCCACTCAACAGGAACTGGCTTCTATTTTTGATGCAATGTATGAAGCGTCATATATCGTCACCAGCCGAAACCCACAGAAAATAGGCCACTAGAGTGTTTCAGTATTCATCCCAGGATTCACATTAACTAAAACATCTTGGAGGAGCCCTATATATTATACAAGAAATATGATGGGTTCTAAGTAGACAGATTTTTTTTGTTATAAATATAAAGTTTAGGACTACAAGAGTGGGTATGTGTTAACATAGCATGTTGTGTTTACTACAGATAACTGCACTCTGGCAGGATGCTGCTTGTTGTAATGCCATTATGAACATTAATTTATTGAAGCTGACTATTGAAATCATAATAGAATAGAATATTAAAAATTGTACCACAATCCAGTTTTTTCTTGAAAGCTGTTCCATGTATCTACAAGTTTCAAAAATCCTGGGTGGATGGAATAGAATTGGCATCGGGATAGATTTTTAACTGGTGCAATTTTTACATTAAAAAATAATAAGGTCCAACTGGATCTTCATTTACAGGCTACTTTTGAAAGAACAAAGTTCAGGAAAAGCAATCCTTTTTTCAATGTCAGAACTACCAAAAAGCAGAAACAATCCCTACACTTTCTCTTTGAAAGCTTTCTGAAGGTTTTTTTTCTAACTTCAACTTTACAAAATAATACCCACTTTTGAGCCAAGAAATCAAGCACTGTTTACAAATAATTTTAATTGCTGAAACTGTTCTATGTCAAATTCAATTGATTGTTCAAAGTTTCCTGCTGTGTATAATTTTATGCTATACAATTGCAGGTTAGGTGCTTTTTATACAGTGTTCACCTGGAGTTTTTGTTTTTCCAAGTTACTAGTTGCTCCACATTATGTTTAAACACTATTTATAATTATATAAGTAAATAAAATATTTGCCACATTCTCTTAAATCCGTTTTACTGTTTTGGAATGGAATAAAAAAACTTTTCTAACCATTAAAAGAATTACACTTGTTAAGTATTGCCAACTCATTAGAATTGAATCTCCTTTACAATTCCAAAATATACATATATTAAATTACTTTCTATGGATACAATTGTGAGATTTGGAATTGTGAGGTAGAATAAGCAAAACACAGTGAAAAAGGCCACTACCTCCATCACATATATATGTTCAAATCAACCAGAATGAAAGTACACAAACGTACTAAAAATAAATACCAGCCAGTGACCTATTCTTGAGCACAAACTTACATTTAGTTTGAACAAAATTACCTTAAAGGTGTAATTCTACAACACTTCCTGCAATTGGAAAGACTTTTGAAATTATTTTCCAATGTTTTAGTTGCAAAATACATCTTGTGGCACAAATCTAAAGCATTTTTCAATGATCAATAAGGGCTTTTTTTTTATAATGATCAGACCTTTAAAATATCTGAGTAAATTTTAAAATTGTCCTAATGTGGTTAAATCCTTCCCAGTTTTCAGAATTAAATTGCTATCATGAAGCAATGAAAACCCCAAATAGGAGGAAACAAAAGTCTGAATCTAACCTGGGGTTGCATTACCTTCTGTTTATGTGAATGTGAAAATAAGATAGTAGTACAATCAGTAACATTTTAAGCCTGTGTGGCATTTTGTGAATGAAATGCTGATCAACAACAGGTGTGGTTCAACAGGACTATTCTAAAATAGGTACCAAGAATTAAGAAGCAGAAGCAACATCTAAGGTTGGGTTCACAGTTACCAGAGTATAGTGTAATAATAAATGTATCTACATCAGCACAATTGGCTAGTGAAACAATGATGTCTACAAAGAGCTTTTATTAAGGATATTGTCTCCTAACATTGTGTTATCCAGTTAATAAAACATTGCCCTTCCTTAATTGCTTAATAATTGCTTAATTATTTTCTTAACTACATTAATGACTTAAATCACATGCCAATTTATTTTTTCAGTAATAACCTGAATTATTCTTGCTTTCTTAAATGGCCTTTGCTGCAAATGTTCAAATCTTCCACAAGAACAAATAGATGTGCATGGAAACAGATTGAAGATAATGCTCTTAAGACACCCAAAAATTTATGTGCCTTAAGGGTATTGAGTCTGTAAGGTTTGAATGACATATTTGTATTTATTTTTATGAATGGTGACGGTTTATATTATTTAAGAGCATCTGTTTTGTTTGTGAACGCTACTTTATTATGGGTGGTCCCTCAAAGAGGTAACTGTGAATGGTCATTCTTGACTATTTTGAATGCAAAAATTAATATATAGTGCAAAACGTAACCAGAGATTAATTTCTAAATGAATAAATTGTAACATTTTCTGACAATTGTGTTCAAGATAAGTACAGGCGTTTATTTTTAAATTGGCTTTTATCATCATGCAGTTGCTTTTACGTCCAGCAGACAACGTGCTGCTTTTATTTATTCTGTTGTGATTTCATTGGGTTTTCATTGGATTTCACATTGGGACTTCAGTGTTATTGCTCCTTTTAATGTTTTTGCTCTTGTATAACTGAATAATTTTGTTCAATAGTTATTGAGAAAAAATATAAATCTAACGGACAATGGGGCCGCTTACAAAAGATCAAGGGACGTAAAGGCGGCAAATTCGTTAGGGATCGAACAAAGGTGAGCACATTTAAATGAAAACCGAAAAATCCGCCTAGGTTGAATTAAGTTTTGTTCAAAGGCGAAAGTGGATTTTTAAAAATATGCATATGAATACCGGCTCAATCATCGTTTTCTCCCTTCAAAATAATCATCAGTTTCTCTGTAATTATAATTAAGTTCAGTAGGGCAAGTTCATACAAACTCGCAGAAGGAAATCTTCCCCATTCTGCAAATGGTTAGAAATTTCAGAAAATCTGCAAATCGGGAAAGAAGCCAAGAGGAAAATGCTACACGACCGTGTAAGCAATCTGAGTTTACATTAAAAATGAGAGCGGGCCAGCCGCTATTAAAATAGAAAATTCAGAAATAGCCTGACTCGTCTTTCTGATCAATTTAACTCGCGAAGAAAAAAAATTAAAAGATCGACAAAGCAAATAACTCGAATGGGTTTTGTTTGAGGGTGGGAACATTGATAATTTGTTTGTTTAAAAAGCGTCAGAAAAAATGGGAATTTTTGAGAGGCATTTGCAATTGGATACGAAAACATGAATTACTATAATTCATGAAAAATTCATGTTAATTCAAATTCAAAAATTACAAATGGAAGCATTTAATGCTGCTGGAAGAGTTAAAATGAGAAAAGAGAGGGGAAAATAAGAGATTTGTCTAAATCTTGGGTCGTCACAGCCCTGCGAAGTAGAGAATGGATTTGGTGCGATCAAATCGTTTGTGAATTGTGGTATGAGATGATTACAAATGAATTAAAATCCTCAAATCGGTGGAGAAAAGTACACAAATTAAATAGCTACTGATTAGAAAACAAAAGCAACTAAAAAGAATTCCCTGGTGCGGCGACCTAGTGTTGAGGAAAAAGAGGTTACTGTTAACCCCGAACCCCCAAAAACCACAAATCATTTTTTTTTGTTGTTGTTGCAAATACCTCGTCCGCTTCTTCCCACAAATCTGAGGTCATTAAATCGGGCGACTGCGTTTTTCATGACAGCCGAAGCGTTCCGGAGTTCTGCCGAATAGTTTTCGTCGTTCCCAGCCATCACAGTGACCAGGGTTCCATCAGGAACATCTCCAAGGGCCACGACCTGTACAACCGAATCATTGCTCGGGTTAAACACTTCGAAAATAACTGAAACCCACACACAAAACGCGCTGACAGCTCGGAAACACTGCCCACACGGTAATGCACTGCAATTTATGTATTTACATTGAAATAAACCCAACTCCAACTCATTAGGTATAAGTGATGATTTAATTATGACTCCCCTAACAATATTTGCAGAAAATTACAAAAAGGGGTGATATCAACTTTATATTCGGTGCATTAATGTATGTTTGTATGTGTGTATATATATCGTTAATTAAAAAAGAGTAAAATACAATTAATTTGACATTTTATGTTTGAACAAGGACATCAATTTCAAAGAACTGGAATCTTATCCAGAGATTTGAATCCTATTTGAGGCACTAATGGAGTGAATTAGTTTGTATTTTAATGCACAACTCTGGCGTCATTCTATTGCTTTAAATTTTGCGAAAACTCCACTTTCGTTCAGCATCCAGATTGGGTTTTCCATAAATCATTCCTGTTATATTAGGACGTGTATGAGGGTTATGGTATTATTATATTCAAATTTTAACTAACTAAATGTTAGTTTGTTAGCACGCGGATTGCTGAAAACCCGCATAAACAGTTTGAACTCCACTCAAACCTTACAGGTAGGCTTTTTGCACAATTTGAATTTTTTCAAATAATTTCAATTTGCCTCATGCATTATTTTCTGTTTTAATTACTGAACGTCTTTATTGATATTAGATATCTGAAAATTCTGTGCGTCGAATTTGTGCGTCAAAGAATTTACGCGCTGGTTATACACATAGCATAATTCACACTGACAAAATTCAACCTTGTTCACATCTCCACAATACCATAGTTTGAGTTTTACATTCGCATGGTATTTAACACCGCAGAGAGCGACTGGGCCCACTTTTTGATTATAGGAGTTGCTGGGACATCCTGCTCAGTTGGGGGGCTGATGATTAGAAACAGAACAGTGGAGCACAAAGAATATTTCAATCACTTGTAATGTTCGCTTAAATCTATAAAAAAGAGAAAAAAAATCCAACGTGTATTTTCTTAAAATGATGAAAAGGTACCGTGGACGTTTTCACCGCCGGTTTGTGTGGCTTTGGCACATTCTGTTACAGTACAGATTATACTATATAGCCAGGATAGAATTATCATAGAACTTGCACTTGCATTCTTGTGTTGATGTATAAAATTATATTCGTACTAGACATTATATAAGGTACATTATATTCCTGTACTGCGTGTTGGTACTGCTGTCCAATTATATACTCTTGCATTGCTAAAATGTTAGGTTTCCATTAGATTAGTAACAAAATGTATTTATTATAGAACAATATTGTGTAAACTTAAATCAAAATAAATTTACACTTTAATTGTCAGGAGCACTGTCTAATAGGACCTCTATTTGCATGGACAGTGTAAACATATAAAGTTCACTTATGTGTATATTGTTACATTTATAGCAGCACTGCAAGGTTTTTTTTATAAAAATCTCGCATGTTTTAATTGAATATTATAGATTATGGTCTTGTCATTATTGTATTCCTACACAGACACCGGCCTGCATATAAATATTGCGGTTGTGGTTATAATGCGGCAGAAACTTTCCTAATTTGACAAAAAGTTTCAACCAAAAAAAAAAGATACTGACCTTAAATGCCACAGGCAGTGTCTTGTTGCACCTCCAGTGTGAAGGCAGCACCGAGCAGAGGAAGTTGGGGCTGTCAGTCCGGACTAATTCGCCAGCGTGATCCTGCAGGACATCGACCATCGAGCGGGGCTCGGGCCGGATTCGGGATAGCCCTGCTGGGTTGGGCTGTGTCAGTGACACCGGTTCGCTCATCTTCCCCGAGCTGGACGTCAGCGTGGTGGAGGGAGGAGTGAAGCGCCTGCTAGTGCTGGGATCTACGGGAATACGCATCACAACACTCGGGTTAGAGGACAGCAACAAGGAGGGTTCAGACAACGGCAATCGGCCGCTTCAATTAGTGGCTGCGGTTAAATAACCCTCCGTCTTTTTTTAATGCGGAAAACGTCTTTTCTTTCGAAAGCCGACTTCTTAAAAAAAACTGAAGTCCTACGATCAACTTTTTTTTTTGTTCAGTCAACGCAATCGCGTTTCAGATCGCCAATCGAAATGTCTTTTCAGTTCCAGATACTCTTAACTTGCTTCCTTCCTATTTATTGAGATACTGAATAGTCCATTCCTCCTGCCCATAGATCACTCGGAAGTATGAGGATCCGTGTTTGGTGCCAAGAGTTTTTGCAGTCGACCTCAGATTCAGCAAGCTATTCAAGCCAAGAGTTCTGCAACTTCAAAGCGACTGAACACCATTTCCCCCCATGTAGCTCGCAGTGATCATATCGTGAAGCCTTCACTTCTAACTCCACACGCCGCGCCAACCCAGAGAGGCGACGATCACTTTCAATGTCACTGCAGCCCCGTCAACGTCTATCATTCAACAGATCTGGCCACCTCCAATCGCGCTCACAAACGGCGGTGGAGCGTTTCAAAAAAATGCAACAAAAAGAAGTGTTTTACAGTATTCCTAAAGGTTGCAGTCGGCTAGACGAATCTCCACATAAAATTACTGAAATCCTTGGTTTTCTTTCAGAAAGTTTGCTTGCTTGCTGATTAGAGCAGGGAAGTGTACTGAGCTGCCAATATACAGCCTCCGTCACCTAACCTGAGAGGAGCTGGCAGTGAGTGACAGCGCTCTTAGCCAGTCACATATTGCACTGTTGCGCTCGAAACTCTTGCGGCCAATGAGCGCAGGTCTCGCCCTGAAGTAGATTGAGTTGCCCCTGGGTCCCGCCTCCACGTTTGAGCCCAACCTCGTTCAGATGCTTGAACATTTTTGCGTTTTATTAATATGTTTACATAGCTGACATAGCTCAACAGAAAATTACAAACAGTACTTTCCTCGGGTAAAGATTGACAAGCCAGTATTGTTTATAATGGGATTTGTTTGTTTTTCAACGAAAAGCTGACATCAACATGACTACTACAACTTGGAGAACAAGAACTGTATGGATAGATCAGGCAGGGAGCGATAATATGCAATCCCAAGTATGCCTAGAATTATCTGTACAATGTGTGGATTTCTATGAACATAGAAGATTAGATGGAATGCATGCATGTATACTCTTTTATATGCAGTATTATAAATGGTTGAAAGCTATTGTTTATGATTATACTTGTGCTACATGTGTTTACAGAAGCAGGTAGTTACGCCTTTTACACGCGATGTAAAACCAAGCGTATATATTATAAATGTGAACATAGAAAGGCTTGGATGGATTCGTTTCAGTCGAGATTTTTTCCCCCTTTTGTGGGGACATTTTGTCTGCACGCCATTATTTTTTTTTAGCATATGCGTTGGTGGCATAATTTGAAACTATTATGGGTGTAACTTTAATAATGATAAAGCCGCCCACTCCATTAGTGATGGGGATCATTAAGGTGTCATAATTACAACCAGGCGACGACCAGCAAAACTACGTGGATTTAATATTTGTGGGGGAGGGGAGTTAAACAATCACAAGCATCCTTCCAGGAATGTGATAGCCCGAACATTATATTTATCGTCCGTTCAGGAAACAAACATTTATCTCGGTGCATGGTGCCCTGAATTAATTTGCATGTGTCAGATTCGATTCTTTTGTGATTTCTTCTGCATGATAATATCATACAAAACCACCACACGGTACTGATTAAATAAAATATCCATGATCGTTAATACATTTTTGAATCAAGTCTGATAGAAACTCGCATCTTGCGTCAGTAGAAGAACTGTAAACAGATTTTTTTTTCCTATTTAAATAACATTTTGCGGTTTGATTTTATTTGGTCACCTGCAGAATCAGTTTGTATAAATGGGATTCCTTTTACAAAAAATAACATTTATACCGCATTTTATATTCCCAATCAAGCCTCGACAAAGTATTTATAATCGTCACACAGTACTGTCAGAATTGTATAAGTAAAGGATAATTCTTTTCAATTTCTGCAAAACTGTAATCAGGAAATCAAAGGGTTTGTTTTTACTGAATCTTTTTATTAAATTATGTTTATATTTAGAAAGCCCGGGGACTGAACTATCCCATCAGAGTGGCTTAAGTTTCTCTTTGTAAAACGAATAATTTAAATTGAAGTTATTTAAGTGGCGAAACTGATCAGCAAAAAGAAAAATACATATTTTTCCTTACGATTTGTTCACAGACAGTGGAATAGTCAGTCTAATAGTGCAAATGAAATTGATTCTGTTCAGTTACATTATTTCAGGTCGCAGTGATACTATTAACACTAGAATTAAGCTTTGAAGATATCAAACTTCACTCTATTTAATAGACTAATTCCGAATGCCTGTTTACAGTGAATATCCACTGTGTTTTTTTCCAAGTACCGCTCAGTCCATCTAACAAGGACATCCTGACCCTTTAAACCGATATTGGGTTTTCAAAGTATGTGGCTCCTTGTTGGAAATGACAGGTAGGGTTGTAGAATGGTGACAGATTGTTTAAGTGCGGTGTAAGACCTGTCAATAACCCTCACCATAAAATACCCACAAGAATTTGCCATAAGCCGCTTCTTGACAGGATTCTCTCTCTCTCAGCCACAGCCACATGCAGCAATGCAGTGAAATCTGTAGAGCTATTGGCGCTGAGATCATAAGGAACTGGTGACCGTTGTCATTCTTCATATACTGCGTGTACTTGACGAGATCTGATACTGTTTTCATCTGCTTATTGGAATGCAAGTTACTACAGGAAGCACTGGCTTCAACACGGTTTTTTTTTAAATAGCGCTTTTCTGAAGATTACAAAATCTGGAATCTGAGCCACTATTCATCCCAATTTTGGAATTACAGACGCCTCGTTTGTTCCGTTTCCCAATCGTATTCACCACACAAAAACTCCGCTCCTGGCGGTTACTGTCAAAGAGAGAGATTCTCACCCTCCAGTAGGACTGTTTAGACCTTTGGTTTTCAGGGGAAAACGGAAGCGTTAGTCTTTCATCAAACTCTGTATGTCCTCTGTTTTCTAAGGACTCGCTCAATAGTTTCTTTTATTAACCATTTACTCCTTCTCACAGAATTCTAATACATGGTAACCAACGAAATATCTAAAAGAGGGCATTTTGTCGGTGAGCTGGTCGTACTAAGCCGGTGGGGCAGGAGCTCCTCTCATGTCTCACTGTCTCTGTCTTTAGTTGAATATGTGTTGGATTTTCATAGGACCGTTATACAGCTATTACATACCCCCTGATTTTGCAATAAAAATGTGATGGACATTTATTTAACGAAAACATGTTTTCCTGCTCGAATTCACAGACACCGATAGACGTCAATATTTTAAAGTTGTCGAACTAACACCTCAAATCGGTTTCGAGCAGCTTCCACTAAAATAAGCCTAAAAAATCCGATCTTTTCCCACTTTGATTTTAAAATGACTGAACTGGATGTAGATTTATGATCATCCCACAATGCATCAGATAGCCTGTTCGTGAAATCTTTCTGATCCAGAAATCTAATTGACTTTAAAAGTGAATGTGTTTAAAACCGTCACATGAATGATCGAATGGGAAGTTATTCGGTATAACTCTACTCTGTCGATTTCTAAAATGTCCACACATTTCAGCAGCTCCCTTTTTTGTTCCTCTTCCCAAACTATCCAAACATATCACGCTGTCAGGAATATATTTCCCGTTACTATTTAATAATCCGTGCTTCAGGCTCGACTCTCTTCTAGGTCTTTACAAAATCGTTCTGTTCTGAATAAAAATCGCCACAGGTCAATAGGTAAATCTGAAAGCCAGAGATATTTCTTCCTTTTTCGATTTTCTTCAATGCTGTACCGTGTAGGTTGAAATAGACGCCAGAGTCTGCTGGGTTTAGCACGGTACCGCTTTCACTCAGCATGGCTGAGTTTCATGGGAGCTGCTCCCTGACAAGGGACAGGTAAACAGGTCTCACATTAACAATAAATGCATCTCTTGCACTAATAATTTTTTGTATTTTACACCTAAAAAAAATCAGATATTAGAGTCAGTAAGGCAGATAATCTTCCAGCATTTTAATATGTAAGGTAAAATTGTCTCAAATTATAATGAATTTTATTATTCCGCAAGTGAGATTCTGATGCTGTTGCAATTATAACAACTGTTTCCCCCTGAAATATTCATTTAGAAGTTACTTGCAACAAAATAATAGAGTTGGATCATTTAGTCTGTATGCAGGAGATAAAATTCAGTGTTATTTCCTAAATGGGATGTTTCCCTTTGGTTTGGAATTGTTGGCCGCTAATGACACCGTATTGCCGCTAGTTGGCGCCTTCGTTGTACAGATAGGTATAAAAACTCTGCAAAGCTGCACAGCGCAGAGAGTTGAGTTTTAAACTCACCCAACTCCGACCGCCCCGAGAGTGACACTCATGTATTTATAATTCTTTACAAGCATCGATGTTTCGGGTAATATATATATATATTTATCGGTCGTCATAATTCTTGAGCATTGCAATCCTGAATGAGTTTATGTAGTCGAAATACAGCAGGATTCACACATTTCGTATGTTTTAGTTGTATTTTTTTTATGTGTGAAATATATCTTGTCTTCATGAACACTGTGACTGCCCCATCGTGTGTAAACGATGTGATGGTGGTCCCAGCGTCTTGACGTGTGGAAATATTGGAAATATCTCCATGTGTGTCAGTGCAAGTGAATGAGAATGATTCACACTTCATCACTTATCATTTATGGCTTCATCCATACGCGTTGGTTAATGATCATATCTCATCGAGTGTGTGGTATCGAATGGTGTACAGAAAAAGATCAAACCAATTTTTTCTCATTTTTTGAATGTAGCAATTTGATTTATAAATTGTTCATTTACATTAAAGAGTTACCATGCATCAACTAAGATCCCCTGGAACTTATAACACTGATAGAAATAAAAGCAGAAAAAAATAATATGCAGCCTCCATACCCAGGCAGCAGTGCGACAAGCTTTTTAGAATTAAATTTACTATGGGAGTGAGTGGTGGGATATAGGGATTTTTTGTGCTTGTAGCTCTCCACATGCTGAATTCCCAGACCATGATGTCGAATAGAGGCGGGAGCTTCCTCACTGAGAGTTTTGGGAAATTAGAGGAGCAGCTGCTCACCAGGATGTGCTCACCCTCCTCTGGCTATCGGGCAGTATTGGCATAGGCTGAGGATTAGATCTCTTTTTGCTTTTTCAGAGAACAAAACGCATTAACCAAGAAAAAATAAAATTCTGTGCAAAGGAAAAAAATTATGAATTGAAATTCAACAACTCTCACCAGAATATGTTACCCAAAAATAAAAGCAGAATGTTACTGTTTCACTATAGGGATGTTAATGTGGTAAGTCTCTTAAACAAAGTGGACTTGCTGATACGCAAAAAAGTCAGTTTAATAGAATATCTCCAAGGTGAAACAGAAACAAGTTATGATTTTTTATTAATGGTTTGTTGTAGAAATGCCCATAGAGTGCCCAATACTTGCCTATAACCATTTTCCATGATGTTTTGTATATTGATTCCATATATACACCTAACAAGTTGCAGTATAAAATGTTTGAAAAAAGTGCTGCTTTACCATGCCAATAGTAATGTAATATATGATCAGTGAATAGTTTAATGTATCCAAATATATGCAGCCATGTCATGTTGGTTGCCTACATCAACGACGTACATTTATGTATCACCTTTAACATAGAAAAATGTACCAAAGCGCTTCACAGTGCTGTGATCAAAGAAAGGATGCTAAGCCAAAGAAGAAGATGTTAGGACAAGTGATCAAAAGCTTGGTCAAAGAGGTGGGTTTTAAGGAGGGTCTTAAATAGGAACATCGGAACATAGGAACAGGAGTAGGCCATTCAGCCCCTCGTGCCTGCTCCGCCATTTGATAAGATCATGGCTGATCTGTGATCTAACTCCATATACCTGCCTTTGGCCCATATCCCTTAATACCTTTGGTTGCCAAAAAGCTATCTGTCTCAGATTTAAATTTAGCAATTGAGCTAGTATCAACTGCCATTTGTGGAAGAGAGTTCCAAACTTCTACCACCCTTTGTGTGTAGAAATGTTTTCTAATCTCACTCCTGTGTCCCCTACGCCTAAAATCCCCAACCAGCGGAAATAGTTTCTCTCTATCCATCCTATCTGTTCCCCTTAATATCTTATAAACTTCGATCAGATCACCCCTTAACCTTCGAAACTCTAGAGAATACAACCCCAATTTGTGAAATCTCTCCTCGTAACTTAACCCTTGAAGTGCGGGTATCATTCTAGTAAACCTACGCTGCACTCCCTCCAAGGCCAATATGTCCTTCCAAAGGTGCAGTGCCCAGACCTGCTCTCAGTACTCCAGGTGCGGTCTAACCATGGTTTTGTATAGCTGCAGCATAACTTCTGCCCCCCTGTACTCTAGTCCTCTAGATATAAAGGCCAGCATTCCATTAGCCTTCTTGATTATTTTCTGCACCTGTTCATGACACTTCAATGATCTATATACCTGAACCCCTAAATCCCTTTGGACATCCACTGTTTTTAACTTGGGAATGAGATGGAGAGGTGGAGAAGATTAGGGAAAGAAATCCAGAGTGTGGGCCCTAGGCAGTTGAAGGCACGGCTGCCAATGGTGGGATGAAGGGAGGGGGATGCACAATAGGCCACAGTCAGAGGAATGGAGGAGGGAGAGGTTTGTAGGGCTGGAGGATGAGGAGGAGTGAGGCCATGAAGAGATTTAAACATGAGTGTTAGATTTTTAAATTGGAGGTATTGAGGAACTGGGAGCTAGTGTAGGTCAGTGATGATAGAATCATAGAATCATAGAAAATTCACGGCACAGAAGGAGGCCATTCGGCCCATCGTTTCTGCGCCGGCAGAAAATGAACCACCCAGCCTAATCCCACTTTCCAGCACTTGGTCTGTAGCCTTGTAGGTCACGGCACTTCAGGTGCACATCCAGGTACTTTTTAAATGAGTTGAGGGTTTCTGCCTCTATCACCCTTTCAGGCAATGAGTTCCAGACCCCTACCACCCTTTGGGTGAAAAACATTTTCCTCAGCTCCCCTCTAATCCTTCTACCAATCGCTTTAAATCTATACCCCCCCAGTTATTGACTCTCTGCTAAGGGAAATAGATCCTTTCTATCCATTCTATCAAAGCCCCTCATAATTTTGTACACCTCAATTAAATCACTCCTCTGTTCCAAAGAGAATAACCCCAGCCTATCCAATCTCATAGCTAAAATTCTCCAGTCCTGGCAACATCCTCGTAAATCTCCTCTGTACCTTCTCTAGTGCAATTGCATCCTTCCTATAATGTGACCAGAAGTGTATGCAGTACTCAAGCTGTGGCCTAACCAGTGTTTTACACAGTTCCAGCATAACCTCCCTGCTCTCATATTCTATGCCTCGGCTAATAAAGGAAAGTATTTCATATCCCTTATTAACCACCTTAACTACCTGTCCTGCTACCTTCAGGGCCTGTGCACATGCACTCGAAGGTCCCTCACTTCCTCTATACTTTTCAGTATCCTCCCATTTATTGTGTACTCCCTTACCTTGTTTGCCCTCCCCCAATGCATTAACTCACACTTCTCCGGATTGAATTCCATTTGCCACTTTTCTGCCCAATGGACCTGACCAGTCCATTGATATCTTTCTGCAGTCTACAGCTTTCCTCCTCACTATCAACCACATGGCCAATTTCTGTATCATTTGCAAACTTCTTAATCATGTCCCCTACATTTAAGTCCAAATCATTAATATACATCACAAAAAGCAAGGGACCTAGTACTGAATCCTGCGGAAACCCACTGGAAACAGCCTTCCAATCACAAAAACGCCCATTGACCATTACCCCTTGCTTCCTGCCACTGAGTCAATTTTGGATTCATCTTGCCATTCTCCCTTGGATCCCATGGGCTTGTACTTTTTTGACCATTCTACCATGTGGGACCTTGTCAAAAGCCTTGCTAAAATCCATGTAGACTACATCAAATGCACTACCCTCATCGATTCTCCTTGTTACCGCCTCAAAAAATTCAATCAAGTTCGTCAGACATGACCTTCCCTCAACAAATCCATGCTGGCTGTCATTGGGGTGATGGGTGAGTGGGACTTGGTATAAGCAGCAGAGTTTTGGATGAGCTGAAGTTTATATAGGGTGGAGGATGGAAGAACGGCCAGGAAAGCATTAGAATAGTCCAGTCTGGAGGTGACAAAGGCATGGGTGAAGGTTTCAGCAGCAGACAGGCTGAGGTAGGAGTAGAAGCGAGCAATACTACAGAGGTGGAAGTAGACGATCTTTGTAACGGACAGGATATGAAGTTGGAAGCTCAACTCAGGGTCAAATAGGATGCAAAGGTTGCAAGCAGTCTGATTCAGTCAGGGACTTGGAGTTGTTGGCAAAGATATGGAGTTTGTGGCGGGGGCCAGAAACGATGGTTTCAGTGTTCCCAATTTTCAGCAGGGTTAAATTGTGGTTTATTCAAGACTGGATGGTGGGCAAACAATCTGACAACTGAGGCAGTGGAGAGATTGAGAGACGTGGTGGAGAGGAAGAGCTAGGTATCATTAGCATATGTGAGGAAGCTGGCCTGTTGTCTGAGGGTGATATTGTCAAGGAAACCAGGAAGAGGAAGAAGCCAAAGATGGATCCTTATGAACTTTGGAGACAATGGTGCGAGGCTTGGAATTTAAGTTATTGCTGGTGATGCTCTGGCTATGATCAGATAGGTAAGATTGGAACCAAGCAAGGGCAGTCGTATGTTCTGGACAATGGAGGAGAGATGTTGAAGGGGAATGGTATAGTTGATCGTGTCAAAGGCTGCCCAGAGATTGAGGAGGGATGATACACCACAATCACAATGGCTTTGGTTAAGGCTGTTTCATTGCTGTGGGAGGGATGGAATCCTGATGGGAGAGATGCAAACAGGGAGTTATGGGAGACATGGACACAGATTTGTTATGCAACAATACATTCAAGGACTTTGGTAAGGAAAGGGAGGTCCGAGATGGGGCAGTAGTTTGAAAGAACAGAGGAGTCAAGGGTAGTTTTTTGAGGAGGCATGTGATCCTGGCAGTTTTGAAAAAGGAGGGGGACAGTTCCTGAGGAGAGGGAACAATTTGCAGTGCCACTTCAAAGTAATTCATTGTATGTGAAGCATTTTGAGACATTTCTCACAGATGCGATACATTGCTATATAAATGGAAGTCTTTTCTTTTCTTTTTAGATTCCTGGTAGTGTCTTGATGGATAAGAAATGTTTCCAAGTTTAATTGCGTTCTTTAGATAGTCAGCATAAATAGCTCTCCTGGTGGATCATTGGGTAAATACACTGCCTGATGTGATATTGAATCATGCAGGCAGAGAGGTTCAATTCCTGAACTATGCTGAGTTAGTTAAGTTTAGTCAGGGCTGTTTTACAGAATAAGGGTCCTTTACTACCTCAGTATTTTAACAAAATAGTGTTCGCCTTGGCTCGGTGGTAGTACTCTCACCACTTACTCAGAAGATCGAGGGTTCAAGCCCTACTCCAGAGATTTGAGCACATAACCTAGGCTAACACTTCAGTGCAGTATTGAGGGAGTGCTGCATTGTCGGAGGTGCTGCCTTTTGGATGAGATGTTAAACCAAGGCTCATCTGCCCTCTCAGGTGGATGCAAAAGATCCCATGGTACTATTCCAAGTAGAACAGGGAGTTCTCCCAGCGACTGGTCAATATTTATTCCTCAACCAACACCACCAAAAACAGATTATCTGGTCATTCATCACACTGCTATTTGTGGGACCTTACTGTGAGTGTGTTGGCTGCCATGTTTCTCTACATTATAACAGTGACTACACTTCAAAAGTACTTCATTGGCTGTGACATCCTGACATCATGAAAGGTGCTATATAAATGCTATAGAAACCAACCATGAATATACACTCCACAGTAGAACTTCATTTCCTTGCTCTCAGATTTGATCTATTCGCTGCATCCAAAAGGAGTTCCCACTCTCCAAAGTGCAGCAATTGGAAATGTTCAAATCATCACACTGCTGACAGCCTTGGTTAAAAGTAAAAATTGAAGCAGCTTCAAATGAACAACAACTGAGATGGTGCATGTGGGTATTAGGGAACAGCACATAAAGTGATTGAAATTGAAATCTGCCTTTATAAAGAACATAATTCTGAAGTAGGTTACATTAAATTAAGATTTCATTCTACACCTGGCAAATAAGCTAAATAGAGGGGGGGAAGGGTCCCGGTGGAGAGAAATCTAGAATGCTAAAGAGAAAAGACAAAGAAGCAGTGCAGGAAAGTGATTGGGGTAAGGATAACCAGATTGTGTCAGGGAGTGTACAAACAAAAGAGTGCACTAACAAATGGGGTCTGGGTAAGAAAAAATGGTAATAAGACAAATAGGGCCATAGTACAAAAAAATGTTAAGATGTCTAAAAATGTTAAAAAGACAAATCTAAAGGTACAGTATCTGAATGCACAAAGCATTCGTAATAAGGTAGACAAATTAACAGCACAAATAGATGTAAACGGATACGATATAATTGCGATTACGGAGACATGGCTGAAGGGTGACTAAGGCTGGGAGCTGAATATCCATATTCAATATTTAGGAAGGGCAGGCAAAAAGGAAAAGGAGGTGGGGTGGTATTATTAGTAAAGGATGAAATCAGAGCAATAGTGAGAAAGGATATTGGCTCAGAAAATCAAGATGTATAATCAGTCTGGGTGGAGTTAAGGAGCACCAAGGGGCAGAAAACACTGGTGGGAGTTGTCTATAGGCCTCCAAACAGTAGGGTAATGTAGGGGACAGCATCAAACAGGAAATTAGAGATGCATGTAACAAGGGTACTACAGTAATCATGGGTGACTTTAATCTAGATATAGACTGGCCAAACCAAATTAGCAATAATACAGTGGAGGATGAATTCCTGGAGTGTGTACGAGGTGGTTTTTTAGATCAGTACGTTGAGGAGCCAACCAGGGAACAGGCTATCCTAGATTGGGTATTGTGCAATGAGAAGGGGTTAATTAATAATCTTATTGTGCGGGGTCCTTTAGGGAAGAGTGACCATAACATGATAGAATTCTTTATTAAGATGAAAAGTGAAGTAGTCCAATCCGAAACTAGGGTCCTAAATCTAAACAAAGGGAATTACGAAGGTATGAGGAGTGAATTGGCTACGATAGATTGGGAAGCTTCATTAAAAGGCATGATGGTGGCTAGGCAATGGCTAACATTTAAAGAATGAATGCATGAATTGCAACAATTGTACATTCCTTTCTGGCACAGAAACACAAAAGGAAAAGCGGCCCAACCATGGCTAACAAAAGAAATTAAGGATAATATTAGATCCAAAGAGGAGTCATATGAAGTTGTCAGAAAAAGTAGCAAGCCTGAGGATTGGGAACAGTTTAGAATTTAGCAGATAAGGACCAAGAGATTGATTAAGAGCGGGAAAATAGAGTATGAGAGTAAACTTGCAAGGAACATAAAAGTGGACTGTAAAAGCTTCTACAAGTATGTAAAAAGAAAAAGATTAGTGAAGGCAAATGTAGGTCCCTTACAGTCAGAAACAGGAGAATTTATAATGGGGAACAAGGAAATGGCAGAGCAATTAAACAAATACTTTGGTTCTGTCTTCACGGAAGAGGACACAAATAACTTCCCAGAAATGCTAGGGAATCAAGGGACTAGTGAGAAGGAGGAATTAAAGGAAATTAGTATTAGTAAAAAAAAATAGTGCTGGAGAAATTAATGGGACTGAAAGCCGATAAATCCCCAGGGTCTGATAATCTGCATCCCAGAGTATTAAAAGAGGTAGCCGTGGAAATAGTGGATGCATTAGTTGTCATCTTCCAAAATTCTATAGATTATGGAACAGTTCCTGCAGATTGGAGGGTGGCAAATGTAACCCCACTATTTAAAAAAGGAGGGAGAGAGAAAACAGGGAACTACAGACCGGTTAGCCTAACATCAGTAGTAGGGAAAATGCTAGAGTCTATTATAAAGGATGTGATAACAGGACACTTAGAAAATATCAACGGGATTAGACAAAGTCAACATGGATTTATGAAAGGGAAATCATGTTTGACAAACCGACTGGAGTTTTTTGAGGATGTAACTGGTAGCATAGATAAGGGAGAACCAGTGGATGTGGTTTATTTGGATTTTCAGAAGGCCTTTGATAAAGTCCCACATAAGAGGTTAGTGTGCAAAATTAAAGCACATGGGATTGGGGGTAATATACTGGCATGGATTGAAAATTGGTTAACAGACAGGAAACAGAGAGTAGGAATAAATGGGTCTTTTTCAGGGTGGCAGGCAGTGACTAGTGGGGTACTGCAGGGATCAGTGCTTGGGCCCCAGCTATTCACAATATATATCAATGATTTGGATGAGGGAACCAAATGTAATATTTCCAAGTTTGCTGATGACACAAAACTAGGTGGGATTGTGAGTTGTGAGGAGGATGCAAAGAGGCTTCAAGGAGATTTAGACAAGTTGAGTGAGTGGGCAAATACATGGCAGATGCAGTATAATGTGGATAAATGTGAAGTTATCCACTTTGGAAGGAAAAACAGAAAGGCAGAGTATTATTTAAATGGTGATAGATTGGGAAATGTTGATGTACAAAGGGACCTGGGTGTCCTTGTACACCAATCACTGAAAGCAAACATGCAGGTGCATCAAGCAGTTAGGAAGGCAAATGGTATGTTGGCCTTCATTGCAAGAGGATTTGAGTACAGGAGCTAGGATATCTTACTGCAGTTATGCAGGGCCTTGGTGAGACCACACCTGGAGTATTGTATGCCGTTTTGGCCTCCTTACCTAAGAAAGGATATACTTGCCATAGAGGGAGTGCAGCGAAGGTTCACTAGACTGATTCCTGGGATGGCAGGACTGTCATATGAGGAGAGATTGGGTCGACTCGGCCTGTATTCACTCGAATTTAGAGGAATGAGAGGGGATCTCATTGAAACATATAAAATTCTGACAGGCTAGGCGGACTGGATGCAGGGAGGATGTTTTCCCTGGCTGGGAGGTCCAGAACGAGGGGTCACAGTCTCAGGATACGCCGTAGGACATTTGGAACAGAGATGAGGAGAAATTTCTTCACTCAGAGGGTGGTGAACCTGTGGAATTCTCTACCACAGAAGGCTGTGGAGACCAAGTCAATGAATATATTTAAGAAGGATCTAGATAGATTTCTAGACACAAAAGGCATGAAGGGGTATGGGGAGAAAGCGGGAATATGGTATTGAGATCATATTGAATGGCGGAGCAGGCTCGAAAGGCCAAATGGCCTACTTCTGCTCTTAGTTTCTATGTTTCTAAATGATTGGTCAATAGTGCCATACACTGCATAATAGTCAAGAGAGTGTAAAGGGAAATGATAAGTAACAGACATTCCACAGTGGAAAAATATGGTCCATCAGTCCAGTAGCACAGTCTGCAGTATGGCCAACAGACTGAAATGTAAATCTGATATCTAGTTCAGGGAAGAATAGAAGTCTTGCACTTGGTTAGCACAATTTATAATATAATCTATTGTGGCTAAAGGAAAACTATCAACAGTGCAGATTCCACAGTAGAACAATAGGGGTCCTTCACTCCCTCAGTATATTCTCAAATACGATTTACTAGAATCAACAGTTATGCGTTCTGAGGTCTAATTTATTTAATTAAACCACACCACTCCAAATGCCTTCACTTTATCAAATTGTTTAATAGGATATTATAGAAAATCATGAATTCTTCTTGCTATTATAGGGGACCTGTGACTCTGCTGGGCAGAAACAGTCATGTGATCACAGAGAGTAGGAGGTCAACTCTGGGGCTGTGCTGGCTGGTGTTTTTCTGACGAATTTTAATTCCCAGATCCCCAATAAATTCAGATGTAAAATCTCAACAGCCTGTCTTCTAACTCCTGAAATAACCCTTTTATTTTTTGAGACAAAGGCACCTTTTTTTTTAACCTGTTTTTAAAAAAAAATCGGAAGTAATAGCAACAATATAATGCCAATCATTGCTGAACTTTGCCTTGGATCCAATGGTGTGTCCTAAACAGACAGATGTTTTCTTTCTTGCATCAATTCTGGTGGTGTGACTCCCAACAGTATTTGGTATAAAGAAAAGAGGGACATTTGTAGAGTGTTTTACCACATTAAAAATAAGAGCCAGTGTCCAAATCCAGTATCAAATATCAGTGTGTGTGATCTGAGCTAAAATATGAAGCATACTGTGTTACTTTGGCTTAGAGTTTACTTTACTTTGGCATGATGCTGAAGCATACAAAACAAAGTATGAACAATATATATAAAACCTTAAGGTGGAGTAGACCAACCAGGCCTCCAACTAAAAACTTAAAAGTTGCACCAGCCAGAAAACTCATTCTGCTCACCCACTGGCACATTCCAGCCATAATTTCCAGACCTCTTCAGCCATGTTGTTTTCACCAGAATAAGCATGCCACTCCCTGGCTCCACAAAAGGCAGTCTCAAAGTTCACAACTACACAACCAAACTAACCCCAATTCCACCCAGAAACGCAACCCCACCATGTGCCTGCCCTTTGGGTTGGGTCCTTTTGTTGTACAAGTATCACATCTCACTCTGTGCCCTGCTTTTATTTTATCATAAACATCTGGATTAATTCCCCAGGAAAACAGTCAAAGATTTCTGTGTGTGTGTATGTGTGTGTGTATACTGCATCCAACAATTTATTACCCACTGTCTGGCTCCATTGTGCAGGTGCAACATATCGGCGGGTGCTATGAGTATCTTTAATGAGCTACTTTACAGGAACAATAAAAATACTTTGTATTGTATTTTTTCTTATGTGGTTCATGCAAAAAAAATGATTACCAAAGAAGCACTACACGCGAAGATTTTTTATTTACTTGTTGGAGTGGGAAGTTTGTAACAGGATTTGGCTTGACAGTATTGGCAGTACTTGTGGAAAAACAAATTAATTCATGTCAAGAAATGTTTTGCATTTGTGAATGAAATGCATCTGAAGTGCCAGTATACGTGCCAGCCTCTGAACATTAAAGACCCAAAAGCTGTTTCCTGAACAACAAAATACTTGTTTGCATAAACGATTGCGAACATAGTAATTAAAACATTAATTTGAAAACTTATTGACAGAATTATGAACTGCAGAATAATATTATCGGCATGAGGTAATGTCTGTTGCATTGTCATCAAAGCAATTATTGATTAGTGTTATTAAAGTTGCGTAATTATTAATTTAAAAAGACAGTCTTGATGCTAGGCTTTCACCTATTCTTTTAATATCTTTTAATGTATAACTGAGGTTTTCACTATTCCAACATGATCATTGAAAACAGTGAAAAGAAAAGTAGTGTAACAGATCTTTGCAAAGAATCACTCTGCTCTCTGAACAGTGCTCTGTACTCCTGAATAGGTTTCAACTAGACTAGAATTACCAGAATCAAGGTGAGATATTCACAACCTTTCTTTGTGAGAAAGATCTTCATACAATGTGGTAGTTTTTTGTCTTCACTGACTGGGTGTTAAACATTGCCTGGACAGAGAGGCAGAGAGGAAAACTGGGCCAGATGGATGGTACGCATGTTTTCAAACCTGCCTTGAGTGAGGGAGCACAGAGTGGCAGCTATCGATGGAGTCTAGTTTCGACAGAGTCTATAATTGGGAATTTGGTGAGTGAGGGGATTTTTAAGGGTTGATCTTTGTCTAAAATTTGACTAAGTTTGGCATCAGCATTTAAGTTAAATTTAATCTTAACTTGCAGTTTTCAGTTAGTGGTAAACAAGCAGCCTGAAGTGGCAGTTGGTCACCTAGTTAATTAGGTGACTAGTAGAACTGGTAATCTACTGTCAGCTGGGGCTGACTCAGGTGATTGGCATTCCAGCTAGCATAAATTCAGAAGGGTTTTGCTAATGCACGGAGTGAGGGATTACGGAGTAGCAGCTATCGATGGAGTCTGGTTTCGACAGAGTCTATAATTGGGAATTTGGTGAGTGAGGGGATTGGGTGCAGTAAGGGGTGAGGTGCATCTGATTAGTCAGCGTAGAGGAGCGTACCGAGAGCGTAGAGGAGCGTACCGAGAGCGTAGAGGAGCGTACCGAGAGCGTACCGAGAGCGTACCGAGAGCGTAGAGGAGCGTACCGAGAGCGTAGAGGAGCGTACCGAGAGTGGAGCGGAGTGTACCGAGAGCGTAGAGGAGTGTACCCGGAGCGGAACGTACCGAGAGCGTAGAGGAGTGTACCCGGAGCGGAGCGTACCGAGAGCGGAGAGGAGCGTACCGAGAGTGGAGCGGAGTGTACCGAGAGCGTAGAGGAGTGTACCCGGAGCGGAGCGTACCGAGAGCGGAGAGGAGCGTACCGAGAGTGGAGCGGAGTGTACCGAGAGCGTAGAGGAGTGTACCCGGAGCGGAACATACCGAGAGCGTAGAGGAGTGTACCCGGAGCGGAGCGTACCGAGAGCGGAGAGGAGCGTACCGAGAGCGGAGAGGAGCGTACCGAGAGCGGAGAGGAGCGTACCGAGAGCGGAGAGGAGCGTACCGAGAGCGGAGAGGAGCGTACCGAGAGCGTAGAGGAGTGTACCCGGAGCGGAGCGTACCGAGAGCGGAGCGGAGTGTACCGACAGCGTAGAGGAGTGTACCCGGAGCGGAGCGTTCCGAGAGCGGAGAGGAGCGTTCCGAGAGCGGAGAGGAGCGTTCCGAGAGCGGGTCACAGCAACAACAAAACAAAACTGCAGTGTGACATCTCAGGTAAGGCAGGTCGGTGGTTGGTGGTGAGTATCTCTTCTGTTTTCTTCTTTCTTAGGACTGTGGGCTAAGTAACTTATAGCATAAAACTAAATTATTTTTAAAAAATAAACTTAATTTAATAAATTAAACAAGGCCAGTACTTGGTTCAACCTAAAAATAATTTGATTGGCATTGTAGTGATCAATTAAATAAATAAAATAGTTATGACAGGGCAGGAGATGTGTTGCAGCTGCAATATGTGGGAGCTACTGGACAGTTTGTCCAGGGCGATTACATTTGTGGTAAGTGTCTGCAGCTCGAGGAACTTTGGTTCCAAGTTGAGGAGCTGGAGTCCGAGCTGCAGACATTGCGAGGCATCAGGGAGGGAGAAAGTTACCTCGACACTTTGACCCAGGAGGCAGTCATGCCCCTTAGACTAAATACTGTCGAATTGGCACGTGGTCAGGGACAGGAAGGTGTGACTGTAAGTGAGGCAGGTACGGGTATCCAGGAAGTAGTATTGCAGGAGCCTCAGCCTCTGCACTTGTCCAATAGATACGAGGTTATTTCAGCCTTTGTGGACGAGTGCAGGGATTGCAGGGAGGATGAGCAAACTGGCCACGGCACCGTGGTTCAGGGGGCCATTCAAGTGGGGGGAGTAAAAAGGAATGTGGTTGTAGTAGACGGCAGTATAGTTAGAGGGATAGACACTATTCTCTGCAGCCAAGAGCGAGAGTCCCGAAGGCTGTGTTGCCTACCCGGTGCCAGGGTTAAGGACATCTCCTCAGGGCTGGAGAGAAACATAGAGTGGGAGGGGGAGGATCCAGTTGTCGTGGTCCACGTAGGTACCAATGACATGGGTAGGACTAAGAAAGAGGTTCTGCTTAGGGGGTTTGAGCAGCTAGGGACTAAATTAAAAAGCAGAACCACAAAGGTGATAATCTCCAGATTATTACCTGAGCCACGAGCAAATTGGCACAGGGTAAATCAGATCAGAGAGATGAATGCGTGGCTCAAAGATTGGTGTGGGAGAAGTGGGTTTTGATTCATGGGGCACTGGCACCAGTACTGGGGAAAGAGGGAGCTGTTCCGTTGGGACGGGCTTCACCTGAACCATGCTGGGACCAGTGTTCTGGCAAACCAAATAACTAGGGTGGTAGAGAAGGCTTTAAACTAAATAGAGGAGGGGAGGGCTCAGGTGGGGCGAAGTTTAGATTGATAAAGAGAAAAGACAAAGAAGTAGTACAGGAAAGTGATGGGGGTAATGATAAACAGAGTGTGTCAGGAAGGGACAGAGCGTACAAACATAAGAGTGCACTAGCAAATGGGGCCGGGGTAGGAAAGAATGGTAAAAAGACAAAATTAAAGTTTCTTTATCTGAATGCGTGCAGCATTCGTAATAAGATAGATGAATTGACGGCACAAATAGAAACAAATGGGTATGATCTCATGGCCATTACAGAGACGTGGTTGCAAGGTGACCAAGGTTGGGAGCTAAATATTCAGGGTTGTTTAACATTTCGGAAGGATAGTAAAAAAGGTAAAGGTGGTGGGGTAGCTCTGTTAATAAAGGATGAAATTGGTATAATAGTGAGAAATGATGTTGGCTCAGAAGATCAAGATGTCGAATCAATTTGGGTGGAGGTAAGAAATAGCAAGGGAAAGAAATCACTGGTGGGAGTAGTATATAGGCCCCCTAACAGTAGCTACACTGTAGGGCAAAGTATTAATGAAGAAATACAGGGGGCTTGTAAGAAAGGTAATGCAATAGTTATGGGTGATTTTAACTTTCACATAGATTGGACAAATTGGCAAAAATAGCCCTGATTAGGAGTTCATAGAGTGTATTAGGGACTGTTTCTTAGACCAATACGTCAAGGAACCAACCAGGGAACAGGCCATTTTGGATCTGGTAATGGGTAACGAAACAGGATTAATTAATGATCTCAAAGTAAAGGATCCCTTGGGAAGCAGTGATCATAAGACGGTAGAATTTCACATCCAGTTTGAGAGCGAGGATCTTGGGTCTGAAACTACTGTATTAAACTTAAATAAGGGCAATTATAAAGGAATGAGGGCAGAATTGGCTAAAGTGGACTGGGTAAACAGATTAGATGGTATGATGGTGGATAAGCATTGGCAAACATTTAAAAAGATATTTTATGACTCGCAACAAAAATATATTCCTGAGGGGGAAAGATGCCACAAAAAGGGTGAACCAACCATGGCTAACTAAGGAGGTCAAGGATGGTATCAGGTTAAAAGAAAAAGCATACAACATGGCAAAGATTACTGGTAAGCCCGAAGATTGGGAAAACTTTAAAAACCAGCAAAGGATGACTAAAAGCATGATAAAGAGGGAGAAAATAAATTACGAGAGTAAACTAGCAAGAAATATAAAAGCTGACAGTAAAAGCTTCTACAAGTATATAAAAAGGAAGAGGGTAGCTAAAGTAAACATTGGTCCCTTAGAGGATGAGACTGGGGAAATAATAATGGAAAACAAGGAAATGGCAGAGGAATTGAACAGATATTTTGTATCTGTCTTCACAGTAGAAGACACGAATGACATATCAATAAGAGCAGAAAATCAAGGAGCAAAGGGGAGGGAGGAACTAAAAACAATCACTATCACTAGAGAAAAAGTACTAGGTAAACTAATGGGTCTAAAGGCTGACAAGTCCCCTAGACCTGATGGCTTGCATCTGAGGGTCTTAAAGAAAGTGGCTACAGAGATAGTGGATGCATTGGTTGTAATCTTCCAGAATTCACTAGATTCTGGAAAGGTCCCAGCAGATTGGAAAACCACAAATGTAACACCCCTATTCAAGAAGGGAGTGAGACAGAAAGCAGGTAACTAAGGATCAGTTAGCCTAACATCTGTCATTGGGAAAATGCTAGAATCCATTATTAAGGAAGTAGTAGTAGGACATTTGGAGACTCATAATACAATCAAGGAGAGTCAATATGGTTTTATGAAGGGGAAATCATATCTGACAAATTTATTAGCGTTCTTTGAGGAAGTATCGGGCAGGGTGGATAAAGGGGAACCAATGGATGCAGTATATTTGGATCTCCAAAAGGCATTCGATAAGGTGCCACATAAAAGATTACTGCACAAGATAAGAGCTCATGGTGTTGGGGGTAATATACTGGCATGGATAGCGGATTGGCTAACTAACAGAAAACAAAGAGTCGGGATAAAAGGGTCATTTTCAAAATGGCAATCTATAACTAGTGGGGTGCTGCGGGGATCAGTGCTGGGGCCTCAACTATTTACAATATATATCAATGACATGGATGAAGGAACAGAGTGTCTTGTGGCCAAATTTGCTGATGATACAAAGATCGGTGGAAAAGCAAGTTGCGATGAGGGTACAGTGTCTGCAAAGGGATATTGACAGGTTAAGCAAATGGGCAAAAATTTGGCAGATGGAATATAATGTGGGAAAATGTGAAGTCATCCACTTTGGGAGGAAAAATAAAAAAGCAAAATATTATTTGAATGGAGAAATACTACAAAATACTGTGATACAGAGGGATCTGGGGTCCTTGTACATGAAACGCAAAAAGTCAACATACAGGTGCAGCAGGTAATCCGGAAAGCAAATAGAATATTGGCCTTTTATTTCTAAGGGGATGGAGTATAAAAGCAGGGAAATCATGCTACAATTTTGCAGGGTGCTGGTGAGACCACACCTGGAGTACTGCGTACAGTTCTGGTGCCCTTATTTAAAGAAGGACATACTTGCATTGGAGGCAGTTCAGAAAAGGTTCACTAGGTTGATTCTGGGTATGGAAGGGTTGTCTTATGAGGAAAGATTGAACAGGTTGTGTCGATACTCATTGGAGTTTAGAAGAATGAGAGGAGATCTTATTGAAACATACAAGATTCTGAGGGGACTCGATAGGGTAGATGCTGAGTGGATGTTACCCCTCATGGGGGAATCTAAAACTAGGGGGCATAGTCTCAGATTAAGGGGTCACCCATTTAAGACAGAAACGAGGAGGAATTTCTTCTCCCAGAGGGTCGTGAATCTTTGGAATTCTTTACCCCAAAAAGCTGTGGAGCCTGAGTCATTGAATACATTCAAGGCTGAGTTCGACAAATTTTTGATCAGCAAGGGAATCAAAAGATATCGGGAAAAGGCAGGAAAGTGGAGTTGAGGTAAAAATCAGATCAGCCATGATCTCAGCAGATGGTGGAGCAGGCTCGAGGGGCCGAATGGCCTACTCCTGCTCCTATCTTTTATGGTGTTATGCCTGATTTTCCTTTCTGTGCTCCACCTAATTGATGGTTCACGCCCAGGTGGTAAACATAAAAATTTATCCCAATGTGTTTAGGCCTGTGGTGCTCAAGTGTTCTGGGCTTTCACGCTCATGGAAGAACACTAATAATCGCCCATCCCCGATGGGATGTCCTGCGTACTGTTCTATGCATGTGCATCTTATTACCTGGGGATTTCACTGCACACATGGTGTACCACAAGACAGTTTAAAATGTGCTTCATTTCATTATTGCATTTAAACAAACCCTTCTGCTGTAGCAATTGTCACAGTGAATTTAAAAATATGGAAGTGCTCTTAACTAAATATTTATTCCAAAAATAGAAATTCAGAACTTGAAGACATTTTCAAAAAGTACTATTTGAGGCTTAATCCATTTTTAAAAGAGTTGCAGCAATTAGTTTCTATGCCCAGACAGCATCTCAATATAAATAAATCACAAGAATGCTTTCATAAATCTCCACTTCATAAATCTAAACTACTCTACTTCTCTCTTTATGACCATTTCATTCTCGAAAACTGTGAGTTTGTAAAATAAAATTTTATTTCAGTTCAGAGAAGGTTCACTAGGTTGATTCTGGGTATGGAAGGGTTGTCTTATGAGGAAAGATTGAACAGGTTGGGTCTATACTCATTGGAGTTTAGAAGGAGAGGAGATCTTATTGAAACATGCAAGATTCTGAGGGGACTCGATAGGGTAGATGCTGAGAGGATGTTACCCCTCATGGGGGAATCTAAAACTAGCGGGCATAGTCTCAGAATAAGGGGTCGCCCGTTTAAGACGGAAATTAGGAGGAATTTCTTCTCCCAGAGGGTCGTGAATCTTTGGAATTCTTTACCCCTAAAAGCTGTGGAGGCTGAGTCATTGAATACATTCAAGGCTGAGTTAGACAAATTTTTGATCAGCAAGGGAGTCAAAGGATATGGGGAAAGGGCGGGAAAGTGGAGTTGAGGTAAAAATCAGATCAGCCATGATCTCATTAAATGGCGGAGCAGGCTCGAGGGGTCGAATGGCCTACTCCTGCTCCTATCTCTTATGGTCTCTAAAATTTAGTGCTCAGTTTCTTTAAAACAAACCTATTGTTTTACAATGGGCCGGAATTTGCACTTGCCCATAGATGTTCTATGAGCTTTTGCACAGCAAGTTCCTGTAAATTCGAGATCCATTCAGCACGGCGCTCTCTACAGGGCATCTGGGACCTGCGTGAACAGGGCAGGCAACTTTGTATCTCCTTAACCAATCAGATTGAAGCATGTGCAGTGCAGATAAGCAGTGCAGAGACTGAACCAGGAAGTGTAAGTTAGAATAGTGACCTCAGTGTTAAATCAGGTGCAGTAAGCAAAATAAAGAGAGGGAAAGAAAGATTGGATTAAGAGACAGAGATAAAAGAGACATAAAGAAAAAGTAAAAAATAATTTTTATTTACATTTGAAAAAAATCCAACAATAATTAAAAGCTGAAGGAATGAGACTCTACACTTGTAAAAGTTAATTTTCAATGCCAGAGGTTGTTTGGCAGTAATTAAGACTTACCACGTTGTTAAAAGGGTGCTTACACTGAAATGGACAAGCTCTAACTTTTTTGGCGAATTTAGTCCATATCTATGAGGTAAGTACAGGAACTTTAGCTGTTCAATACTTTTGAATGGGGAGTCAGCTGCGAGATGCCATTTTCGCGCAGTTTACGGAAGGGCAGCACACCTCGGCCAGCAACTTTCGGATTTCCACGTTTAACTGCGCATGAGCGGTCACCGGAAGTTGGTGTCCGATTTGCACATAAATAACGGTGAGCACTGTTAGCCTCACCATTATTTTCATAGCAAAATCCACCCAATATATTCCAGTATTCCTACATTCCAAATAGCCATTACCTGGATCTCCCCTTCCCCCCCTTGTATAAAATACATTTCAAGCTCATCTTAGTGATATGCAATGAAGTATGTTCATCCATCAAATGCCACTATGATTCATTTTTTATGTCATTTTCATCATCTATATTTTCTCCAGTTCTGCAAAGGAGGCTGAGAATGACTTACAATCACTAAGAGTTTTAATTTTGACTTAATCGAGGAAACACTTTTTAAAAAAAAAAGTTTTTGCTGCTAATAAAACATGATCTTGTAGTCAAAAAGAATGCTTGATAACTGACATGAGGCTATCAAAATACCCTTAATGACCTTCAGACCCACAGCTCTATGATGCATCCAGAAGTGAAGAACATCAAAGTTTATGGGAAGATGATCCACCTCTTCATAGAATCATAGAATAATACAACACAGAAGGAGGCCATTCGGCCCAGCATGCCTGTGCCGGCTCTTTGCAATAGCTATCCAATTAGTTCCATTCCTCTGCCCTTTCCCCACAGCCCTGCAAATTTTTACCTTTCAATTATTTATCCAATTCCCTTTTGAAAGTTATTATTGAATCTGCTGCCACCATCCTTTCAGGCAGTTGATTAGCAGTTCTACAAACATTGAGGAAAGTCATAAGGTTTGCTGAAAGGTTTGCAGATTTTAGCTAATGACTCCTTTTATTCTATGGCCGGCTGTAAGCATGTTACCGGACACTGCGGTCTGGTCTGATTAAGATATGCTGGCCTTTCTTAGTTGTGAAATGTCCGAAATTTAAGGTGTTTAAAATACAAGCAACAAAAATAAAGTTACATCATTCTCGCACATAATTTCAAAGCGGCTTTATCAGAACCTCACCATCGATCACACATTTCATCATATTTTATAGTTGGAATTTTGCACTTATTGCATGCATCATGCCCTACTTAGAGCAGTGGCTTATTAAGGTAACCCTGTTACAGCCAAAGTTTTGTCCCTGGTCTCAAGCAAACTGCACATCACCTGGCCACCAACTCTCTGGATTCAGCAATAACAGTTGAACAGTGAAACAAAATTTTGGAACACGTTATTTAATGTGTCTGTGATTATTTAATAGTCTGTGGGGCACTGACCCGAGAGTTTGTTTTTTCTTTTGTCTTTTCAAATGTATTTCAGCAGATATTGACATCTTACAGAGACAGCACTGTTTAAATGTAGGCCTTTCCCTTGGCCTCTATAAAGTAATGCATTTTAGACTGGGTTAATAGAGGAGATCTAGGATTAAACTACATCCATTACTAAGCACTCAGGACTACATTCTAATGATTGCACAGGTCTCAGAAGTTCGAAAGTTGCAGTCTGATTTTTTTTGATGGAATAATGATCAATTTTTAAAAACCTATTCAAAGTTAACTTTATTGAGAAATAATTTCTCTCCCTAGGTTAAATTTTACTCCAGATGAGTGACACAATAATAATTTATATGTGTAGATTATATTTTTCCATTACACACATGCCACCTGTGCCACAGAAAGAAGTAGAAAGAATTTGCATTTTACACAGTGCCTTTCACCACCTCAGGGCATCTCAAAGCACTTCACAACCAATGAAGTACTTTTTGAAGTGTCGTCACTGAGGTAATGGAGGTAAATGGTGGGTATGTTTTTGAAAAGCACAGAGAATGAACAGAACAACTCCTAATTGCTGAATGGTGCCCATGAGCTATGGGTCTTTCACACATATATAATAGAGCTCATGTGAGTTGTCCTCTAAACAAAACAAAAGCTTTATTTATAGCCCTCTTGCCCAGTTTCTCTTTTAATCTGTCAGAAATGTTACCGTAATTGGCATTTTAGGTTACCATGATGGGGAGAACGCAAACATGTGCAATTAACATGGGCTTTCAAATCAAAGATGATGGCAGAAATGTGAATCTGATGTGATCCTTACATTGAAGGCTTATTTTATTTATTTACCTTTATAAACATAATGAAATTTCACTTTTTAAGTTCTCTCTAAACCCTTTTATTTTGTAAAAATGTTGAACCATCATGATCACAGGGCTGGAAATGACTCCACCCTAATTACTTAGTCACTGGATCTATTTCAGTACTCTGAATACACATGCTTGGTAGCAGCAATGCCACCCTGGCTGTATGAACCTACTTGATTACGTACAGCACAGTGTGACCTGATGAGCAGACTACACAAGTGCGACTTCTGACAATTATGTTATTGCAAAGAATCCAATTTTCAGAGGGTGTATAGCCCTTATATGATCTGAGTGATTGCACACATGATATGTGTACTAGAGTCCAGTGTTACATAGTATACTCTGTATATATTGAACAGATTGACTAGCTGATTTCCCATGGCATTGCTCATGGCTAGCTGGGGGTCTGATGTTCAGTTGCTAAAATGTAGTTGTGCTTAACCTGGCCTATTTTGTTAAGGTCACTGCTCAATTACTCCCTGTAGGGAAGTGGTCTAACTAGGCAAATCCACTAGTTATGGAGTCGATCACAATTGTGGGAAGGGGAAGGGAAGCCCATGCAGGGGAAGCCCAAGGATTCCTTGTGGGGCTCAGAGGAGCACTCCCACTCCATCTGGCCTACAAGGAAACCTTCAAAAAAATTAAAACTTTTTAATCACCTGGGCCTCTTCTGACCCTGAAGCCTTTTCATGCCTCCTTCTCTGGGTGAGATTTTCCACTGTGCGCGACTCGCCACATCTTAGGGTTAAAATAATGTTGAGGTCTGAATGATGTCATCAGACCCTAACCTTTTCAACCCAATGAGGAGCTCGCCTGCTTGCAACGAGGACCAAACACGCTGTCCAAAACGCATCTGTTAAAATGGTGTGTGGTGTGAGGCTGGTGATAAGATGCTGTATGGCACGCTGCCACGATTTTAACCCCCCGCACGCATCGTTCTCATCGGGCACGGGGGGGGGGGGGGGGGGGGGTCAAAATCCGGGCTCTACTTGATTTGAGGGGCTGAATGGCCTACTCCTGTTCCTATGCTCCAATGCAGCTGCTCATAAATTTCAAGTGTTAGGGCAGAAAAACGATTGTCTTTCTTTCTGTTTTTCATATCAGATTATTTTGCTTCTGAAGCAAAGTGTGACAATTTGAAGTGTTACCTTATGGATGTTGAGGGATGTGTGCTGGATGCCAGGCTTTTTGATATATGTACATATATATATGTAAAATACACTTCAAACAGCCATGGTTTAAAAAAAAAAATCCCACTCATTGCAGGTCTTTGGAGGTGCTCACATCTGTACCACTCAGAACTCTCTGTAAACCATAGCTCACTGACACATATCTCCAACATCGCTAATTTCAACCAGCAGGCAGTCAGTGAAACACTTACTAAAGTATGTCAAACACACGCAGACCTGAAGCCTTTGCCCCAGTGTCTATGCGTGTGTGTTCTAGAAAGACCAACGGGGTTTTATGAAACATCAAGGATTGCCTAATGCCTTTTTCAGATACAATTAGTTTCCATGAGAAGAGAGCTGAGTGGCTGCCCTTTGCACAGCCAGACCTCGATCTTTCTTATACTGTGGTTAGAATGGAACGCTGTTCAAAACATTCCTCCTCAAAGCACAAACCACATGCTACAGAGATCATTTTCCTCTGAAATCGTTTTTGCAAAAAAAAAACGAATTAAAATATGTTGTTCCCTAAGTTGGCTGTTGTCTGAATAGCTGACGATTGCATTATTTTTTTCCCCAAATTTCCTTGTGTGGTAGTTCTAGAGAATCCCATAATATGTGGTGGGCTTTGGCTGAGAAAGAGGTGTTTATAATTTGCTTTCCATCTTACAGGAATGGCTAGGGCTGAGTCAGAAATAAACTTGGATTTGGTTAAAAATGTACTTAAGTTAGATCTTGCCAGGGTTCTGCTTATATATAGAAAAAAATACTATTTCACTGCTAACTATCCTGTAGCAGTCTTCTCTTGGCTGCCTGATTGGTGTGCCTGTAACACAAACTCACTGATTTCACTTTCCAAGGATCTGAAGCAACTGTAAAAATGAAAATACATCATCAGAAAAATGCAGCTTCCACAAATCAAAGTCAAAATTTACACTCTATTAATAAATTGATTGGCTCAGGGACAAATGCAGTGTGTGGTGTAGTACTGAGCTACAGAGATTAGGAAGGTCCCAGGTTTGATTCCTGGCCTGTGCTGAGTTAGCTGATCTCAGCCAGATGGTACTGAAATGGTAAAGCACATGACTGCCGGGGAGTTTCACTTGTCAGTTATTCTTATCAACGGTCCGTGCATGTGGGAGGAAGAAAAAAACATCAGCCAGGGCTTCAGCTCCTGATCACTATATAGTAACACTGCTGGAGAATGCATGTGTTTGCATGTAGGATGTGAACAGGAGTTGGCTTCACTGTGATGCCCTCTATAGTCAAATAGCCTACAAAAATTTACTGTAATAAGCTGATACATGCAGAGTAGTTATTTGGATGAGGCACTGGAGGACTACTGGTGCCCATTAAGTCATACCCCAGAATGAATCACATCTTCAGGAATGGAGAGGAGAGAACTTGAGGGTGGGGCGGCGGGCGGGTCAAGGAGTGAATAATTCTAAAGATTAAAAAAGTAAATCCCTCAATGGAAAATTAAATAACAAAACATAATATTGGACTCAAATAACATAATGTACATAGACCATTTGAGCTCTGTTTATCATAAAATTCCTTTATGATTTTATTGCCTTATATCTTTGACTTTACTAAGCTGCTATTGGCCATTTTTTCCCCTTAATTATTCACTTTTACTTCCCTCTCCAAACCGTTCCTGTTGTTCAGCCTCCTTTTCTCTAAGGTGCAAAGAAGATGAGACAACAAACAAGTTCTCTATGCCCAGTGAGGCACATCTACTACAGGCTTCACCACACATTGTTAATATTTCTTCTTCCTGTATCACCCAGATTTTGATATCATCAGCAGCACCTCTCTGCAAGCATGACCAGACTGTAAGAATAACATCTTCGCTCCCACACACACAAACGCACATACCTCACATGCAATGGATGGGTTACAGAATATTTTACTTTTACAATTTTGTAGATCTTAATTGCCAGAGCAATTGTTTTCCCTGACTTAACCGCAGCCTCTCCATCAATCTGGGTTTAAATTGAGTTATCTATTTCTTTTGTAGCCAATGGTTAGTTGAAACTTTTTTTTTGTTTTACTTCTAAACAGTATGATCCACTTTTAAATCTGTAATTTTCAGCTATCCCACCAGCAATTAAAATAATCTTTTCATAATCTTTAAAGATTCAGATCCTCAGGCCTACCAGATTCTTAGCTTTTATAGTCTCATCAGTTGTCATATGCCTGGACCATTAGGCCTGATGCTTCATGATAGAAAATCAGCTAATCTCAGAGAAAAGAAAAACTGACCTAAGCCATTTCTGCTGGTCCCACACCAAGCAACTATCCCGTCACATAATCGCAGATTGGCATTAGCAGTGAACATATGGAGATGTCTCACTCACTACCTCAACAGGAGATTGTGACACTTTGAAGTGTTGCGTTTAGAGGTTGAGGGATGTGTGCTGGATGCCACTTTTTAAATATATAATACACATCAAACAGCCATGGTTTCTGGCTGGTTTTTTTTGGAGGTGTTCACCCACTCACCAACTTTCTTGACAGGCCAAGAGACTGTGTGGAGAAGAATGTGATTTTTTTTTCACTTCATCTCACAGCTGAAGGAAACTGTGGGCAGGAGAAGGTTGTCTGCTCACTTGCTCTCCTGATAGGAGGAGTTTGTATGGTGGGAGACACTCTCCTCGTAGAAGGAGGCTGAATAGGGGAAAATGCAGTTCACACAACTTCTCCCCTTGAGAACTCTGTCAACCATTTTCTTGCATGAAATAGGTAGCCTTTAAGATAGGAGAGCTTTCAGGGCTTGGAACTGGTGAATTTATTCATTAACACGTAGTAAACAGCCCCACTTCCTGCCTTTCTGAAACAGGTAGTGCAAATATATCCAGTATCTGTTCATAATATATTTTATACAACATTAATAATGTCATTCAGATTAGAAATCATTACTGTCATTCAATATTGCATTAAATGTATTCAATAGAATACACAACATTTGACATTTTCCAATTATGCTCCTATATTTATACATATTTGAAATCTCTCTCTCTCTCTCTCTCTACATATATGTATTTATTGTAGCACATACACCAATGGGATTCAGAAACTGGGAGAAGTGGGCCACTTAAAAACAATGTTACAACTTGTGAAACGGTGACATCAATTTCAAAGCACTACAACAGCCCCCAAACAAATAAATCAATCACTAATTCACTCATTGTGAATTGAACAAGAAATTGTTACAGTTTGAAACAAATGAGAGTCATGGTGGCTACATCATTGCAGTGTTGGGCTCTCAACAAGAAGACCTGAAATTCTGTTCCATCTCAAGTGAGATTTGTAGCTGTGCTACCATCTGGGGTGCCAGTCAGAGCTGGGCAATGTATTGCGAGGAGGAATGATCACATCACTAAAATGCACATCCTTCTAGATGAGCAAGAAGCAGCATTTATACTGTCTGTTTACAGGTTCCTGTGATTGAATGTACCATGTTCTGAGACACTGAGGACAATGGGAGGGGAAGCAAAGGCTAACCTTGTGGGGCGGGGGCGGAGAGTGGATTTTAAGGAAGGGAGATAAATGAATTTTCTGGGCAATCATAACTTCTAACCCATCTTCACCATTTATTTCAAATGTCAGAGCTACAACTGAAGAGCTGACATTAATGCAAGCATTCAACAGATATATTGCCAATCCTCATGTCAACATTTACAGCAGTAAATATCCTGAACATCAGTGAAATTTAAAATTGTTTATAAATTATTTTCATTAATCCCTCCCCCCTGCAGCATGTGCCGTAAACTCGCCATTGTGGGGTAGATCATGACTTTGTGCGATAGTGTAAAACAGGTGATAGCGAGTCAGCAGCCCGTTTTACATCTCTCCCGATTTTTATTTTCATTGAAGTTAAATGGAAATAAAAATCGGGAGTCGGAAGAGATGTAAAACTGGCTGCCCATTCGCTATCACCTGTTTTACACTTTCGCACAAAGTCAAGATCTACCCCAATGTGTGGAAAGGGTTCATCTATGTTGTGAAGTGTATTGGAACAGTGCTGTGTTATAAGACCCACTGCTCAGTGGTA
Organism: Heptranchias perlo; assembly: GCF_035084215.1. Lineage (NCBI taxonomy): Eukaryota > Metazoa > Chordata > Chondrichthyes > Hexanchiformes > Hexanchidae > Heptranchias > Heptranchias perlo. The sequence continues at coordinate 25,486,061 of NC_090350.1, forward strand.
TCTCTTTCATCCAGTTCAGTTGGTCGTACCTCCATACATGTTTTCTACAGTTTCCTATTATCAAAACCAAATGTTCTCATAAATAATGTTAAAGCTTGTTGTCTTGTGTTTTATTTTGAATTATGACACTCATGGCTTAGCGGGGGGTGGAAATACCTTTCACATTTCTGGAGTTGCTATGTTTCAGTTGCTTAGTACTTTTGCCCAGTGATTCATGGCATATTCTCCAGTTAAAAAAATTAATTTTTAGTCTGATCTTGAAACATGTAAAAATGCAGCAAGCGAATCAAAATGAATTATTACCTCACTGTGAAATTTTCATTTCCACTAGTGAGGCTGACCGTAATTTATTCATGAATTTTTCATTCTTGAGTATTCTAGTCACCCCCCTTCAAAGTAATAATTGTATTCCATTAATTAGCATTGGCAATCCTATCTTTCTATTTTAATTTTGTTAGTGCTTTACTTGACTGCAGTCATATTGTAGCACTGTAAACCCCATCAATGCACATTGCTGCATAAATTAATTAAATTAATTCATCTCAATCTGAGTAAAATATTTTTCTTCGCTATCTCAACATAACATGTTTTTCTGGATTCATCTGTATTAAAAGAGTGTGAAAAAAACCTTCATTTCCCCCCTCCTCTACAGTTATTTTCTGAAACTTCCTGTCAAAGGATATAATATTCTATTTTGATAGGCTAACGATCATTATATCTGCAGCAAAAAATAAGAACCCTGGTAGACAAAGATTCAATTCTGTGATTTACCATTAATACCAAGAACAACTTGCTTTTATATAGCACGTTTATCATAAAAGTGTCCCAAGGCACATCAAAGGTGGGCGTACGGAACACTGAGCCTGTAAAGGTGACCAAGAGTTCGGTTGAAGAGATTGGTTTTGAGAAGGTTTGTAAAGGAGGATAAAGAGGTGGAGAGGCAAAGTGGTTCAGGGAGGGAATTATAAAGAGTAGGACCTAGTCAGCTGAAGACTCTGCCTTCGATGGTGGGGCAAAGAGAGGTGGGGTGGGGGATACACAAGAGGCCAGAGTCAGACGAACAGAGACTTTAGGGGAGGACATAAAGTTAGAAGAGGTTGTGGAGGTTGCGTGGGGCAAGGCCATGGAGGGACTTAAGGACAAGTGCAAGAATTTTGGAAGAGCCAATTAAGGTCAATGAGGGCAGGGTTTAGTATGGGGCAGGTTATGTGCAGTAGGGTTTTAGACAAGTTGGAGGATGGGAGGCCAGCAAGGAGAGTGTTGGAGTAGTTGAGTCTTGAGGTGACAAAGGCATTAGTGATAGAGATGATATGGGGTCCAAAATTCAGCTAAGGGTCAAACAGGATGCCAAGATTTCATTCTAATTTTATAGGAAAAAACACCTTATTGAGAGGAAAAAGCACTACCTCACTGGGGGATGGTGAGTGTATATCACTAGCACTTGTTTACTTTGTTTAGTTGACTTCTGCTTGACTCAGTGAGTTTCTTGTACTCTTATGTTTAATGGTCATGAAGCAACGACCCACTACTTCCCATTAAGAGTGGGCAGCATTAACCAAAGCAGGTGATCCTCGCAGCTGTGACAGGCATGGTTTAACTGTTTCATTGCCAGCTCACATTCAGAATGAACCCTTTGAAATGTTGATTTTGATTTCTGAGAAATGAGCTTCCTTCTCACGATGGCTTCTTTCTACAGCTCTATTTGAAATCATTGCAACCTTTTGACTGATCCAATTGTTCCATTTCTGATCGATAGAGATCTTATAATCCTCAACAGAACAGTCAAAGGTTGAGCCCTTTAATGGAGCCCACTATTACTAATGCATGGATGGGGTGGGGGGATTGGGTTAGGTCTCACTCATTGCTAATTCTAATTAATATTTCACAAATTCAAAGAAATCAATTTGCATTACAGTTAAATCCTGATAAAAGCATAACTACTTTGCTAATAAATGTTGTGCTTGGGTTGCGATTTGTATAATCTCCAGATAAAAACAGGCAATTATTAAATACTTGGATGATAATCACTTAATTATCCATCCAGTGACTCAGCCAAAGCAAAAAGAACAGAAAACGCAGGACAAAAACCCAGATTTACATTGAAGCAATTAGATTTCTATAATATGTTGCTGTCTTAAAGTGTTTCAGTTTGATTATCTTGTGTGTTCAGACTTACAGAACGAGTAATTGGGTATTATTTTATGCCCGGTTCAGGATTTTGTATTTAAATATTATGCCTAGACCAAGATTTCTATATAACAGGAGGGAATGGGAAATGGCTGATACAATGGAATTCTGTGTTTATAATTATGCTTGGATCAGTTTTGGAGTTGACAGTGCTTTATGTTACAATGTAATATTTTGAATTATTTAAGAACAACTTTTGTGTTTTTTATTTGAATGATTTCTAACACATTTACAAGAATTGTCACCACTGTCCCAGTAGATTATAGTGCGGTGCTACAGGGATCATTTTAATCTAACCTGCCTGGTTGGAAAATGACTGGATCATATTGACCACCCATTTTACACCCTGATGGATTTTACTTTATTGCTTATCTCATGGCTTCACAATGGTAACCCAGACCGTTCTTCCTCATGCTCTCCTCCACAGAAAGAGAGACACAAATATAAATGTACAAAATTATTTGGACTGATACGGAACACAGTAGAAGAACTTTTGGTTTCCCCTCTAACAGAAGAGTAGAACTATAAAGCTGAGTGGGGTAAAATCTGTATGTAAAATCCTGGTCCATTAACACCTCAAATTTAAAATTCTCATCCCTGTGTTCAAATGCCTCCAGGGCCTCACCCCCTCCCTAACTCTGTAACCTCCTCCAGCCCTACAACCCTCCGAGAACTCTGCTTTCCTCCAATTCTGGCCTCTTGTGCATCCCCAACTTCCTTCGCCCCACCATTGGTGACCATGCCTTTAGCTGCTCAGGCCTTTAGCTCTGGAATTCGCTCCCAACACCTCTCCACCACTTCACCACTCTCTCCTCCTTTAGGACGCTTCTTAAAACCTACCTTTTTGACCAAGCTTTTGGTCACCTGTCCTGATGTCTCCTTTTTTGGCTTGGTGTAATTTTTTTTGTCTGGTTACGCTTCTGTGAAGTGCCTTGAGATGTTTTACAATGTTAAAGGCACTATATAAATGCAAGTTGTTGTATGCATGTCAAGCTTGTAACTACAACTTGTTAAAGAGATATCTTTGGGGAAGATTTCCTCTATGCTGTTATATGTCAGTGATATTGAAAATGTCAAGGGAAGATTTTCTGTATTTTCTATTTCCAGCAAAATCATGAAAGCATTCTAAATGCAAAGGTTTGCAATTTTGTGAGAGATAGTAATGAGAGGAATTTTCTTGCTATGTTTACAATATTGCTAGTACATAGAAACTGGAGGAAATCATCTTCCATCAAGCTCTTCTTATATGTAAAGTGCAGATTTTACCCCTCTCAGGTTATGGAGATACACCTCTGTTAAGGGGGAGCTATTTCACTTATCAATCATACCAGTTTCCTCCTGGATTGTTCCAAATCAGCATATATAATTCAAGGCTGTCTAACTGGCTGTGAGCTGGGAACTTTAGTTGGTTTCTCACTAAGGGATAAATTGTTGATAATGACACAATGACATGAAGGATAAGGATATTATTACATTTAAATTGGACAAAAACAAGGCAGTTTATTGTTAGTAAAATTCTTCAATGAGTGAAAGGTGTGCAAAATTAGTAAGATTGGTCAGGACAACACAAATTGCTCCCAATGCCAGTAAATGAGAGCTAAATGAGAGCATTCAGGAGCAGATTATCCACTAAGGCCGTTTCACCAGAATCCAGAGCAGTTTTGCCAGCACCTCATAAAACCCATGACCTCTACCACCCAGATGGACAAGGGAAGCGGGTGCACGGGAACACCATCACCACCAAGTTCCCCTCCAAGTCACATACCATTCCCAATTTGAACATTATTCGCCATTCCTTCATGGTTGCTGGGCCAAAATTTTGCAACTCCCTATCTAACAGCACTGTACCTTAACCTTATGGACTGCAATGGTTCAAGAAAAAGTTCCACCACGACCTTCTCAAGGGCAACTAGGGATGGGCAATAAATGCTGGCTTTGCTAGTGATGCCCAAATCCCCAGAATGATAAAAAAAAACAGTAGCTGACATGGGAGTGTCAGTGCTAGTAATTGGTAATTGGACTGCCCAGGAAAACTCAAAATGTTGCTTTACAATGCCAGTACGTTTGGCAGATTAGTTCAAAGAACGTGTGGTGTAAATGGTGACTTTGTGCTCCTTTATCCAAGGATCTGTGCATTAGTCACCCATTTATGACCCATGACAAAAGCATGACTAAGTGTCAGAATTCAATTTGTGAAAGGTAACAATAAGATGACGTGTTGGTATGCGTCAATCAGTAAATGCTGAGGGATTTCCCAGTAGATGACTTGCTGCCAGTTATCAAACAAAATGCTTTGTATTTGAGGTTCACTCCACTGGTTTCCACAGGTTGCTCTGACAGCAAGTGATTTAAGAGCAATTCCCTCACTGCTTTGGAGAAGCTCGTGGAAAGGTGAATTGCTGATACACAGAATTTCAGTTAAGCAAGAGTCCTGTGCTAGAGAGCTCTATTTGGATTTCTGTGGAACTGAGTATATTATTTTTGGCTGCGAGGCAGGAATTCTGCTGCTATCCCCATATTTTGAGGGAGTTACGTTGCAAATTGTTGGAATGACAAAGAGGCAAATAGTGACATTGGGCTTTCTATGGAACCCTCGATATAGTGACCCTGCAAAGCCAGCATTTATTGCCCATCCCTAATTGCCCTGAATACAACGGAGTGGCTTGCTAGAGTCCACTTTAGAGGGCAGTTAAGAGTCAAACATGTTGATGTGGGACTGGAGTCACATGTAGGTCTGACCGGGTAAGAATGGGAGGTTTCCCTTCCTAAAGGACATTAGTGAACAAGTTGGGTTTTTATGACAATCCAACTGCTTCATGGTCACTTTTACTGATAGTTTTAAAAAAAAATTTAGATTTTTATAAACTGAGTTCAAATTCTCAAACTGGCATGGTGGGATTTGAACTCACATTCTCCACTAATTATTAGTTGGGGCTTCTGGGCTATCAGTCCAGTAAAGTAACCATTAGGCTACCGTACCTGGATATTGTTGCTGCTCAGCTGGTGAAAACACTACCCAGTGTCGTACTGAGCCATGAAGATTCAGCATGTTCCTAGTTTGATTCTAGATGCCCGCTGAGTTAGCTGCTCTCAGTTTCTGGCAGTGGGAGCACTAAAATTGACCTGAGTGCCCCTGAGAAGGAAAGGGAAAAAATTAGCTAAGGTTCCTGCTCCTGATCACAGTCCAGTGACCCCTGCTGGAAAATGCACTTGTGTGGACATCAGGCGAGGAAAAGATCTGGCTCCATTTTGGTCAAGTAATCTACTGATCCTCGCTGTATAGGCTGAGCCATTAAGACTGGCCAGATGGGTGAGATACTGGAGGGCAACTAGGACTGATAGAACTTTATCCTGGTATGAGTCAGCATCTTCGGCACATGAATGAAAGGAAACATGAATAAGAATATTGATTTCTTCCCTCTCTTCTCCCTTCTCTATCTTTGTCTCATTTAAGAATTCAAGTAGATTTAATAAAATATCTTTCAAAAATATTATCACCTATACCACAGAGCATGAGGCACTATTCTGCATCAAAGATCAGAAATTGGAAAATGATTTCAAGACATTGTTACACTAAAAATATCTTATTGATCTCAGATTCGGATCAGATAAACTATTTAAAACTGCCGGTCATCAAAGTTCAGGAATGAGTTTTGAATTTTTTATTAGTTATGATAAATTTCCATAAGAAAATCATTGGGAGGTGAGCAGCCAAAAAACAGGCAACAGTTTTCAGCATTGGCGCACAGCACACCGATTGCATTTTTCAATTATTGCTTTCTTATTTTTATCTCAGAGTAAAAGAAAGAGTGAGGGATGGGGAATTTTCTGAGTACACGCTGGGAATTGGATATATACTTGAAAAGGAAAAATTTTCAGGGCTGTGGGGAAAGAGCGGGATAGTGGGACTAATTGGATAGCTCTTTCAAAGAGCTAGTAGAGGCCTGATGGACTGAATGGCCTCCTTCTGTGATGTATGATTCTATGGTGGTGGCAACAGTGCACATTGGAAAGTTGATTTGCACAGGCCATGATTTTCCAATATGCACTGCTGGTGGGTGAGGTTCCTGCCGCTGATGAGGACTCACAAAATGACCCCAAATATGTTTTAATTCTTCAAAGAATAATAGATAACGAATCCAGCGTTAGTGTGTGTATATGTGTGTGTATGTATGTGTGTGTGTGTGTGTGTGTCTACACATCCATGGGGGGGTGGTGGTAGAATTAGGATGAGATGTTGATTGGGAAATAACCTGGTTTGGGTAGGATTGGGATAAGGAATTGGTGGGAGGCTTTAGTGCTTTTCATTTAGGAACTTGGGGATCATTTGTATAAAATGAAAGAGGAGAATTTTCCGGTCCTGTTCATCCCACTAATTGATCTTCCATCTCTGTTCCCCCCCAACCTGTATTCTCCCTCCAGTATGAAGGCAGTGACATGTTGTGGTATTGTTTCATGAAAATCACTCTGTTCTGGTCCTTTGCCTAAATGGCCATTCTTCTTGTGAAAAGAAAGACTTGGATTTATTTAGTGCTTTACCATGTCTTTCCACAATTCATAGCCCATGAAATCCTTGGAACTGTTTTTATGTAGGTAGATGCATGGTCTTAGAGAATGAGTGTCAGCAGGCTACATGACTGTGGAGGCATCACAGCCGAGCCTCATCCTGCCCTAACCACCTGACATGCATACATGCGCTCTGTCCAGCAGGGGGTCACTGGACAGCAATCAGCAACCCAGCCCAGGGTTGTTGTGGCTATTTGTAGCACACTTATCGGGCATGATTTTAACATTGAAAAACGGGTGGGTTGGTGGCGGGGGGGGGGGCATTCAAAATTGCAACCATTTCAGACCCGCCCCCAACCCGCCTCCAACCAGCCTATTTCCAGGTTTTCACTGGGGCAGGACAAGGGGTGGGTGACCAACCCGCTCCGAGGAGGCAGGTTGGTGGCTAAAACCTTTTAAGGAGGCTGCGGGCCTCCAATTTTGCAGAATTTGCAATTTCCACCTCTGGGGGCCGGGATTCCTGGGCCTTCTCCATCACACCATAAGAGGAGGCGGGAAGGCCCGAAACTGCAGGTACGTGCCTTTCTGCCGCAGCTTGTGGGCTCAGAGGAGCAGGCCCAACAAGCCTACCTGCAATGACCCCCACAACAATCGCGAACCCCCCCTCCTGATCCCTGCCCCTTCCAACAATCCCGACCACCCCAACATTCGCAGAACCCCCCCCGATCCCGACACCTCCCCGTGTCTGATCCCCGATCCCTCCCCCCATGACTGACTCCCCCCCCGTGACCCTCATGCCCATTGGTGCCCCCATGCCCAATGATGTCACCATGCCCACTGGTGCCCACTCATGCACAGTACCCCATGCCCATCAGTGCCCTGTGCCCATCCACGCCACCCGTGTCCAGTGCCCCATGCCCACCAGTGCCCCTATGCCCATCCATGCCCACCCAAGCCCCCCGTACCCACTCATGGCCCCCCTCATCCATACAATCAAAGACTTAACTGAAGACATCCTCTCCCTGGCTGCTCTCCTGTCCTACTGAGGCCAGTCTGTCAATCAGGCCAGTCAGTTGGACAGCAAACCGACAAAAAAAAATAAAGGACGTCCCTACGTCAAAATTGTAAGGATGTCCGGGAAACCCGTACTTCCGGGTTTCCTGTCCGCAATCTGACCCCCCGCCCACTTCCTGGCCCGGGGTCAAAATCATGCCCATCATGTCTGAGGTTAGAAAACCCAGCAACGATTGGGGCAATTTTCTAATTTTCAGCAAAAAATTAATTAAAAAAAAAAATCATTAGAAGTTGCCTCATTACGGACAGTGTGTAGATTTGGAAAGCAGCAGTGGATATTAAGCTGAATTGCTGCCTTTGATGGGAATGATGTTATTGTGCAACACAGCATTCCAATACTCAATGTGGACCAGCAAGTATTTCCTTACTGTACCATTCACGTTGCCCATCCCCCGTGGAATTAAAAACGTTATTTTGAGCCCAGCAGTAGAATAACATCTCAACTGAATTAACTTTCAGCTTCTCCTCTCCCCCTCTCTCACGTAGCACTTTGCTACTGCAATGAAAATCTTGGGATTTAGACAAACAGCTTGGGTTGTAGCAGCCCAAAATTAGACAATTTTACAGTTTATTATGAAGCTACAGGAAAGATATAGTTCTGTAACTGAGCAGTGATTTAAGAATTTACAAATGTTTATAAAGCAGCAAATTCCACTTTTCACCTCAAAAGCCTGATGCTGTAAATGCAGACATATGGGTTTAATTTGCTCTTAGTGCCCTGATTGTGTGCTAAAGTGAATTTTTACTCCTGTTTTGTTTAACACATCAGCAGGTTCACACGACTTTACTCAGTAATGTGTTTTCTGTAAGGTTAAATGCATTTCCATTAACATACAATTAATGTTCAGCTATCCAGTTAGGCTGCTAACCATATGTGTTCAAACCTGCCAAAGTTGTTTGAATATCTCTAGTGCTTTTTATTCTGATTGGGTCAGGTAAGAAGTGTGGGAAACCTAATGTACCCAGAAGGCCCTGGATTAGCCCATGCCTTTAATGTCAACCATCCTGGTTTTTACCTATTAAAAAAAACAGAAGCTGTTGTTAAAATAATTATTTCCAGGAGAGCTCCTTGCTGTGCTCTCCATATGGCTGATTGCTAGCTTAAAAAGTACATATGCCCTGTCACATTTTGGGGGTTTTATGGTAGATATTTTCTCAAGTTCAACGTTTCTGGCTATTCCCGTAAGCAGTCCTCATGTCCCAACAATCTGTAGTGCCTTTATTGGCTCAGGTAAGTGGCAATGAGACCCAGGGATTGTAACAGACAATCCTTACTCTGTACACCAGCTACTGGAACATATCATGGGCTGCCATGTGATTCTCTGCTCTGAAAAGTTGATTGAATGTCCACTCCCACCAGAACAAGACTCAGGCTCTCAATCAACAAATGGTTTTATTTACATAAGACAGGTAAACAAATAATATTTTGCATAACAGAGTAAATCATACTTTCCTCTACTTGATACATAAAAATAATAAGGATGCCACTTGCTTTCTTTCTAAATATAAGGGTAGAATTTGATCTTCACCACCTGAGCAGTAATCTGGTGGATTGCATGCCCTTTATAGAACCCATCTGATTTTCATCCCATTGATATTGCCAGAATACTGCACACGTGATGAAAATGAAAATTCATTCTCTTATCTTTAAACAGAAGTTTACTTGGGGTAGTTCTAATCGAGCCTAGTTTCCCGACTAGACTGATACAAAAATTAACACAAAGCCTCTCAGACTGCTGGCTGCGGAACTGAAAGACTGGCTGCAGACTGCCTTCTCAGACAAGATTACCCACCGACCTCTAGTATTTGCAATTTCTTTTACTTTTTAAACACTCATTTAACATGGCATTCTTAAATATAACATTTCATACAATATATTCATATTAGGGACCTGTAAACAATCCCTGAATACAGATGTATTTACAGACTGTTGTGTTTCAAAATGACCCTTCCTGAACTCTAAATGATATTTTGAGGGTAGGACAAGAAGCTAGAGCTTCAAAATAGTAAAACTCAAATTTAGAACTAGTGTTTTGAAAAATGGGGGCCAGCAGTAAAATTAAAACTAAATAAAAAGGAATATATAAACATCCAATTCTACGAAACAAGTATTGGTGCAATGCAATGAAACCAAAAAAAGCCAAAAATCTAATCTCATCAAAAGTTTTAAAACTGCTTCTGGTTGCTGTGCGCCTACAGAATTGTTTCATGCTCCAATTTTAAAAGTTGAACAGTGCAGGCCTGTTGCCGAGAGCAAAATGCATTGAAATTCCCAGAGCAGCAAGGACAACCCCCAAATAAAGGGTGTAGTGGGGCTTGTGCTGCAGAATAGCACACGTTTTCAGCACCTGGGGCAAGTGCAAATCAAATGCATTGACAACGATGCCCAGTTTTCAGCTATTTAGTCCCTGATGGTTTACTCCCTGTGACCAGCTATGAAGCTCTCAGATACTCAGGGCTCCAGAGAGAGGTGAGTCATCTCACATGACAATGTGGAGCAGAGACACGAGCACCACCCAGGTCGGTCGGGAATATCCCCACCAGCATTGCAGCATCAGGAAGGCTCAAGTGGCCAAGGCAGCATCTCATGTCAGCGAGCTGTACCTCCCTCCAAAAAAAATTCTCACTTTATCGTTGATGGGATGGGGCTATTTTTGCAGTTGTGGACAAGAGAAACCGCTATTAATAGGGTTGGAAAGATACTGTGTGCAAAGCTTTTATTTCAAAATGTTAATGTGGTCAAAAAAAATAACATTTCGCCTATTGATTCTAAGTTACAGTCACTCCACTGGTCGATTAAAATGAACTGAGGGACTATGCAATCTATTGAGATTTGCCAGTTAAAGTGCTGCAGAGAAAATGCTCCATCTCCAAACACAGCAGCCAATTTGTACAGGTGTGCACTGCAGAGTGTCCATTTCCACTGTCTGTCATTACAGCCCAGCCCTCTGTTGGGTTGTGAGATGGACTAATTGCCAACCTTGCTGTCAATTATTTTTAAGTACTCTATAGCAGAATCCAAATGACGAGCACCATAAATTTTGGATCTGGAAAGGAGCAGGTATTGTAAACAGAGTCCCAAGTCCAATTCATATATTTCTAAATTTAATTCAGTATTTTTAAAAAAATCATGAGAGTGCTGTGTGTGTGTGAGAGTGAGTGAATGGGGGGGGGTCAGTGTGTGTAAGTCATTGAGTGATGGGAACCCATGTGTATGTGTGACTGAGTGTGAGTGTTGTCTGTGTGTTTAAGAGAGAGGGAGCAATCGGGAGCATTGCGTGTGAGAGCATGACTGAATTAAAGCACTGTGTGTGAGTAAGAGTGAGTGATAGGACTGCGGTGTGTGTGAGAGAGTGAGAGGAGAGAGAGTGAGTGAGTGAGTGAATGAATGGGACCACTATGTGTGTGTGTATAAGTGTGCGAGTGAGTGGGAGCCCCATTTATTTGTGTGGGTGGCTGAATGAGTTTGAGTGTGTGTGTGTGTGTGTGTGTGTGTGAATGAGTGCACCTTTGTTGGGAAATATTGCAAAACCATAGTTACTCAATTTAGTTTAATAGGGTGGGGTGGGTGGGGTGAGGGGAGGGGTAGAATTCAAAATAGAACCAACTGACTGACTGACCTGCTGTGTATTTCTCGCATCTTCTGTTTTTATTTCAAATTTCACGTATTTGCAGTTTTTATTTTTATTTAACTTTTTGTATGTGAACTCTTGAAAGATTAATAATAAAGAACCCACCAGCTTTTAAAACAATGCGTTTCTTCTTTATTACACAAAACCCGAATGACGGTTAAAGTTTTATAGTAAGGAAAGGTTGAGACTACTTACCCTTTTTTTTTATAATTTTGACTTAAAGCTTCAATGGGCCAAGAATCTAAGATAGTGTCAGGGGGATTTTCCTGGGTCTAATCTTTGCTTGCTTTACTTAAAGTACAATTTTATTAGACTATGAATGGACATATATGTTGAAAGATAACTGATCCTTTTGAGCTGAAAAAATTCAGTGGATTTCTCCATCATTGTCTGGAAATGACACTTAACCACTTGAACACCAAGTAACTGTAGCAACATTTTTGTTAAGAAATACATTTCATATGGGGTATGTTTTGCTTATGGTAGTGAGGAACAGGAGTGGCTTTTTATAATTGATGTGGAGATTCACTACTCACCTGACGAAGGAGATAATCTCTGAAAGCTTGTGATTTTAAAATAAAATTGTTGGACTATAACCTGGTGTTGTAAGATTCCTTACATTTTTATAATTGTACATTATATATAGAAATTCTGGCCTAGAAACCTTTTTCCAATGTTGTCAGGCTATAACACTATCGTGGTTACGGTGCAAGTACCAGTGAGATACAATTTATTTGATTATACAATTCCATACCAAAAGACTGCAGAAACATACAATGCGTGAACTGACAGTAGTATGCTGATGAGGCTCTAGTACACATGGGATAGCAGGTGTTACTAATCATTCACAGGTCTGCCTGGTACATTGTAGCTAGTCTACATGATCACAGTGTTGTAGCTCTTTAATGTTCAGTGCTATATAGTTGCAGAAGTTATAATGCTGCAATTATAATCTGATGCGCAACTGAGTTAACCATTCGGCTGCACAATTTGCATGTTCACCATAAATGTTTTTGAGGGTGTGTTACTCTACAGGCCTTGGATTGAGAGCAGTACCTGCTGAGAACCCTGGGGTTTTCTGACCAACGTTATACCACCAGTCCTGTGTCAATCTTTAGCCAGTGGAAAAAGAGCTGTGCACATGTGCAAAGCTCCATTCACTGGTGTCTAAACACTAGTTAAATTTTAATGTTAGCACAAAGCCACCTGTCTCATTGGTTCATTGCTAACATTCAAAAAATTAAAAAAAGAAGTTATAATATTTCCCAGATAGTGTAATGGGTCTTGTGAACTTTATAAACTTGGCTGCAGTTATACCTCATTGGGTATGTAGTCCAAGCATGATGAGGTCACGTTCACAAGATTGTATCACTCTCTTACCCAAGTGCACTTCAATTGACCTCGCACCTAAGTTACACCACACAATCTGCATTGATGTGAAGTCAAAACCATTTTGCATCAATGCACTCTGTGCAGTATAATTCCACTGTAAGAGTTTACAATTATACAGTTTTGGTCATACAGGCACCACGGTTTGCTTCCCTCCCCCCATGGCTCAGCATGTAGATGTACCATATGGTGTAATGCTTGGCCATAAAAACCACAAAGGTCCAAGTTCAAGCCTTGGTCTTTGCTGGGTTAGCCGATGGATAATGCAATGGTAGGAGCACTACAATTAACTTTGGTGATGCAGAGTTAAGAAGGGGAGAATAGAGTCAGGATTTGCGCTGTGTATCTGGATGTTGAAACAGAACAAAGTCAGTTCAGCTGTGATAACTCCAACAGCCTCCAACTCCAACTCACTGTCAAGTATCATACATGAAAATTGGCACTTGGATAAGTTACCGGAGGGCTGCTGGTACATGTAGAGCTATAGCCTAGCACTGGGATTCTCAAATGGCAGTCAGTGGTCTGCTTCAAGAGTTTGCAGCTGGAGAAGAGCAACAGATATACAGGGAGAAAGTAACAGGGCAAACTTCTATTGACCCCATAAAAACTGAGATTGAGGTACAGTCTCATCTGGATCTAGGCATGGTTGACAAATACGATAAGCAGACCATGTCTCAGTACAATTGGGGGCTCTACCCTCATGTGAAAATGCACCTTTAAGAGAAGAGAGAAGATTAGAGAGAAAAAATGGTCAGTGTTTTCGAGTGGGATGAGGTGTGTTGAGAATAGGGCATCTGAAGATTAATGGACAAATGATAGATATGGTGGAAGTTTTACAAATGGAGATGATTATTTGTGGTCCCCGATAGCTCAGTGAGTGGTTAAATCATGCAGGCCGGTAAAGTCCTAGATTTGGTCCCCAGTACGTAGTGAGTGAACTGATCTTAGCCATTTGTAAACAATTTTACAACACCAAGTTATAGTCCAACAAATTTATTTTAAATTCCACAAGCTTTCGGAGGCTTCCTCCTTCCTCAGGTGAACGGTGTGTGAACGGTGATTTTTCCACACCGTTCACCTGAGGAAGGAGGAAGCCTCCGAAAGCTTGTGGAATTTAAAATAAATTTGTTGAACTATAACTTGGTGTTGTAAAATTGTTTACAATTGTCAACCCCAGTCCATCACCGGCATCTCCACATCATGATCTTAGCCAGGCAGAAGAAGGGGTGCTATGGGCCTACATGATCCTCAGTTAGGGGAATATCAGCTAGGGTATCTGTTCCTGAGTGCTGCCCATTGACCCTTGTTGAAAATGTGTCTGTGTGGAGGGCGGGCAAGGACAGAATCAATGTTAACTGTGATGGTTGAAAAGCCTGCCAGCAGTCAGTCCCAGAAGTCACACAAAATAACGGTTGCTTCAGCAAGGTACTGGAGAGTGTTTGTCACTTGCCCAACAGGGCCCCAGTAAGCAGTCAATGCCCTCGGGAGAGGAGCAGAGAAAATTAGCAAGAAAGCATTTTTAAAAAGGAAGCATGCCTGTATTCAAACTCTAGAATATTAAAAATATTAGAGGGAACTTTATTTTTTTAAAAAGGAATTAAGTGTTAAAATATAAGTAGATTCCTTGTAGCATTTCTAGTTTCTCCTTTCTGTTGTGTATACTCTTCAAGTTGCAAATTATTTGACAAAACAGGTACGGATGCATTTAGTAAAACTGCCATTTTAAAAGCGTGAGATAGTATGTGTTACAACGCACAAAAGTTTTCAGAAAACATATGGTTAAGGTGAAATGCTATTTCCACAAACCCTTGAACCCACAATCTACAGAGTTCTAATACAACACCCAATCCACTAAACTATCTGATTTTATCTATCTACAAGTGTGATTTTCAAGGAGCCTGCAGTTCTTTTTACTGGTGTTGTTGATAAACAACAGAGAAATAATTTACTATATTATTTTTAATCTGTCATACTAGCTTCTGTATCAAGTTAAATTGAAAACAGATGAACTTTTATTTGATATGACAGGAACACCATTGTCAGGTTGAACAGGATATGTGAATTTCTACATATAGATTGAACAAGGAATACAGTGTATTAAATCATTTCAACGCCTATTTTTAGGTGCTAATATCATCACTGCCCATTTTTAGAGGGCTGTACATGGCCTCCACCCTGCTCTTATAGCTGATTTATGTTACTAGAGGGCAGGCTGATGGTAACTGCGCAGAATTTTCTGACGTCAGTACTGGAGTGGTAATAAGTGAAACTTGCCCTTAACTCCGCTCTAATAAATGTTACTAGTGGATCTCCCTGGGGCTGCTCATGGTAGGTTGGATGATGAAGAGGAATCAGAAGTTGGAGAACCGACGCAAGGTAAGGAAAATCAATAGGTAAATTTACACGAGAGAAAATGTGATAGAAAGTTGTAATGGTAATAGCCTTATTGATATAATGTGGCAGAAAACCATAATGTAAAAATTGTTACAGGAAGTAATATGACACTTACAGGAAGTGTGCACAATTCATAGAATGATACACCACAGAAGGAGGCCATTCAGCCCATTGTGCCTGTGCCGGATCTTTGAAGGAGCTAGCTTTCAAAGGTTATTATATGAAGACATTTAATATGTTACTAGCAGATCTCCTTTGGAAATGCTCATGGTGGGTTGGACAATATCCTGTCTTCTAACAATCAAGGTGTTATCAATAAACTGTGATGGAGAAAGTGTTACAGGAAGTCAGTGAAACACTTCTCATGTCCTCAGACTCCATCAATGAAATGTTTGTGTTCAAGAACAGTTAGAATAACAATTTTAAAAGTTCCCATTTTCAAATGTACTTTACTGATGGACTGGACAGCCAATAGTCACTGTTTCAAATGTAAATGCCTGAATAGTATTTCTAGAAAATGTGTATATTTCAATTTTATACCTTAGGTGTCAGCCTTGGCTCAGTGGGTAGTGCTCTCGCCCCTGGATTAGAAGCTTGTGGGTTTAAGTCCCACTCGACAGACTTGAGCGTACAATCTAGTCTGACACTTGAGTGCAGTGCTGAGGCGATGCTACACTGTCAGAGGTGCTGTCTTTTGGATGAAACTTTAAACCAAAGCCCCGTCAGCCCTCTCAGGTGTCCATAAAAGATCCCGTGGCACTAGTTAAAGAAGAGCAGTGCAGCTCTCTCTAGTGGACAATATTCATCCTTCAACAAACATCACTACGGCAGATTATCTGGTCATTATCTCATTGCTGTTTGTGGGATCTTGCTGTGCACAAATTGGCTGTCGTGTTTCCCTACATTCCAACAGTGACTACACTTCAAAAGTACTTCATTGGCTCTAAAGTGATTTGGGATGTCCTGAGGTCATGAAAGGCGTTATGTAAATTCAAGTCTTTCTTTCTTCTTTCTTGCCACCGGCGATAGGAAATGGCTGTGATGAAGTTAGTAGCTATTTTGCTAAGCCCTGTTGTCCACTGAACCCCCCCCCAAATTGCCCCAGGATTATTTTAGCAGCCCATGCACTGTTCTGGTTCAGAAGCCCCAAGTTCAACTTCCATTCAAACTCAATTCCTTTTAGCAGATGAGTTCCATTGACTGAATAGAACACTTTGTAGTACTGAAAAGGTCTATCTCTCTAAAAGAGGGACATGAAGAAGCTTGCTGGACCAATAGCAGTAGTGTGCCTCCTGCTAAAAAAATCAGAGCAATTTTGATTATTGCTTTGTAAGAAGTTTGCAGCCTGAGCTGTCCCATCCCATTGAATGAAGGAAGTAGGGAGGAGAGCAACAGTGGGCCTTTAACAGAAGAAAAATGGGGGTGAGGAAAAGTGAATAATATATAGATCATTTTGTGAGACTGGGCTAGCAGGATGGAATCGTGCTAGATAGGAGCATAGACTGGAAATGGGGCTAATACTGCCACCACACTTATATCTAATGGATCTCCATGCTGGGAATGGAGCCTCACAAAATTACTCCTTATACTTTATTAGAATGCACTTGATTTTAAAATTCAGTGTTTTCTCATAATCTTGTTATTGTGTCAGAAGTTGGGTCATTTTGTAACTCTATTACGTAGTGACACAGCAACTGTCAGTGATGCTACAGAGTCCAGTTATTAACAAGAATCAGTTTGCTCAACAAGTCCTTCCTAGCCATAAACTAAATAATTGAAATAACTATGAAATAGTTACAGACCAACATGGAGAATTAGATTACATTAGAAGGGACATTTATCACTGACCCCCATCCTTAATTATGGCCTAATAATGCCAAATGAGAACTTCACACAGACCTTAATTTCTTTCTTTGTACAATCTGGTCTTAAAGAGCAGCATTATTTGCCTGAGGCAATTACTCTGACTGAGACACTCAGACTGCTCAGTCTGCAGTTTTTTGTTAAGTAATGGAGACACACAGGGAGTAAGGCAGCTTAGGGAACAGAATTTCAGCGCCTCTTGCTTTATACATGCACCTCATTGTAACACAGTAAATGTCTGGCTCCTGAGAACTTCATTATAGTTAGGGTCAACTGTATTGGATTTTCTATAAATTTCTAATGTTGAAAATTACAGTAGCCTGTCTCTATAACGCTCCCTTTGGGAGCCATATGAAAGCAACGTTAAAGGGCGTAGGGAGAGATTTTGTATATGTTTTCTTTATTAATTTGAGAACCAGAAGCAATTTGTTGTGCCTAAACAAAAGTAAAGCGGGCATTTAATGACAAGTCAGCATACAGGACAGAGCTCCATTCCATTTCTTCATTCTTGGCTATCCTCAAGTATATGAACACATTGTAAGAATGTCTGTAGCATGCTGAAAGTTAACGAGGTGGGGAACGATTTCACAATTTCTATTTGTTCCAGTTTATTTTACAGATTATCTGGCCATTATCACATTGCTGTTTGTGGAAGGTTTCCATGCGCAAATTGGCTGCCGCGTTTCCTACATTACAACAGTGACTACACTTCTAAAGTACTTCATTGGCTGTAAAGCACGTTGGGATGTTCTGAGGTCATGAAAGGCGCTATATAAATGCAAATCTTTCTTTACTTTCTTTTATGTTCTGAATTCAACGACCCTTGGAATTTCCCTGGGGCTTCACCTGCTCCATGGACGGGGTTTCTGCTGAACTTCTGTCAATGTTAAGGCAGCAGAACAGGAGAAGGCCCAAGGAGATTTACCTCACTGCCTTTGTAAAAAAAAAACTGTTTTGAAAACTTTTCTTGTTGATTAGGTAGGGAGCCATTTTCCTTGTGGTGACATCAAGCAAATGTGACAGAATGATGCAATTGATACAGTTTATGCCACCACAGATTTACTCGTGTGCAAATAGAAAAAAGTTAATCTGTTAAAAGTGTGCGTTGATGCCAGGTGAGGATAGGGTTTAGGCTTGGCTTTGATGCCCTTCATGATTGAATAGCCTGTAGACACTCACTGTCTTAAGTTGATACATCAAGAATGACCACTTGAGCGAGATGCTGGATACCACACATCCGTTCCATCACCAAGGTGGCTTACTTCCACCTTCGTAGCATTGCCCATCTCCGCCCCTACCTCAGCTCATCTGCTGCTGAAACCCTCATCCATGCCTTTGTTACCCCCAGACTGGACTATTTGAATGCTCTCCTGGCTGGCCTCCCATCTTACACCCTTCATAAACTTGAGCTCATCCAAAACTCTGCTGCCCATATCCTAATTCGCACCAAGTCCCGTTCACCCATCACCCCTCTGCTCGCTGACCTACATTAGCTCCCGGTCCGGGAACGCCTCGATTTTAAAATTCTCATCCTTGTTTTCAAGTCCCTTCATGGCCTTGCCCCTCCCTATCTCTGTAACCTCCTCCAGCCCTACAACCCTCCGACATCTCTGTGCTCCTCCAATTCTTGCCGTTTGCGTATCCCTGATTTTAATCGCTCTACCATTGGTGGCTGTGCCTCCAGTTACCTAGGCCCTAAGCTCTGGAATTCCCTCCCTAAACCTCTTCGCCTCTCTACCTCTCTGTCTCCTCCTTTAAGACACTCCTTAAAATCTATCTCTTTGACCAAGCTTTTGGTCACCTGTCCTTTTACCTCCTTATGTGGCTCGGTATCAAATATTGTTTGATAATCCTCCTTTGAAGCATCTTGGGACGTTTTACTATGTTAAAGGTGCTATATAAATGCAAGTTGTTGTTCTTGTTGTTTTAGTGACTTGCGCCCATGGAACCATACCCCAACAAGGAATAAGCTGTTTCACGAGAGGAGAAGAGGTGGGAGAAAATTGGTAGAAATAAGAAAAAAAAAAGCACATGGAGTAGTTGGAGACAGCATTGGAAAGTGAGAGGGATTAGAATTGTCAACAAATGTGTGCCTTTATCACCTGCACACTCATGAGTTCTTTTTGTCAGGCCTTGGGATACTAAGCCCAAATTGGTTCAGACTCTGGGATGCAAGGTTTGGGTATGAATGACATTGTTTGGACGGTACACCTGGGGCCAAGGCTGTTGATTTCTCATAGGAGGGGGTCGACATGAGAGTAACTGATAGGTGGTGAAATTCACAGATACATTTGGGATTTTTGTGTAAAATTTTGCTTTTTTTAGTATGTTAGTTCTGTGATAAAATTTAGTGACTCACCGTGAAGCTGTTATACTTTTTGTTGCTGTAATATGGCAAACCAATCAGGAATGGCACAACAGAAAAGGTTCCGAGATCAGATTATTCCTGGTGAAATGGTTCTGATATTGACTTGCTTTCTGGTTTAAGGACCTGATTGGTTGAACGGACAAATTGAAAGGACAGTGGTCTCTGGGACTTTGTTGGTTGAAGGATCAGTGACCTCTAGTTCTCTGATCTGGTTGGCGATATGGCATGTAACATTCTATCACTACATTCATACAGATGCAAGATATTTAATAATATGGGCAGACAGATATAGATAGGTAAAATTCAGCCTAGGGAATATATAAATAGATTTAAAAATTCCTGTATCTATTTTTAAGCATCATAAAATAACTGTTGAACTGTTTTATGGGGGTCTATCTCTGTAAACAATCTGAGGAATACAGTAGTATTACTGCAAAAAGAAATTGGGGTTCAGTCTGAAATGAACAAATTAAGAAACACTGCCATCTCTTTGCACTTCTGAATTGCTACATTTTTGGAAGCATTTGTAATTGGTTTTGCTGGTACTGAATGATCAAAAATGTCCATATTTGAACGTTCTAGAGGGCATTCAGTACATAAAGGGGAAACAGGCTCATTTCAGTTTTATGATTTATGTAATGAGGTAACAATAATCTCATCTCTAATCTTGTTTCATACTTATTGTGGCTTTTTACAGGGGACAGGTAACTGTTGTTCTTAAATTCAGCAACCATGAGAAACTTAGTGATTACTCAGAGCAAGTAAAGGTCATTTCAGAGCTATGATATTGAAATGAGTACAACAGATAATGGCGAATAGGTCATATTTTGTTTAAATTGCTGGATTGGGGAAAACCCATTACAATCTCACATTGATCCTAGTGCCTCTCTTTAGAAACAGAATTATCGAAGGTTAACCCTCTGTGTCACCAACAATTTTTCCCTAGAGTGGAAAGCAATTAGGATTGGCACCTGGCTATAGTGAGATTTGCTGTTAAGCCTCTAATGCCATTAAAAACTACATGACTTGTAACATGTAGGCAAGATTCAATGTTTGTAAATTTTAAAAAATGACAAGTTTTATTTTGACTCTTGCGGGTTTGGTTACTTTTCTACTACTTTTGGTTTACTTGTTAAAACACTTGCATAAATTCTGCTGTTTAAACACAGATGTTAACCCATTTAAAATAGGTGGGTTAAAATCTGTGTTAAAATAGCATAGACAGGAATTTTAGAAGAGGAGGGCGTTCTCCCAGTGTCCTGGTCAATAATTATCCCTCATCCAACACCATCAAAAAAGATTGCCTGGTCATTTATCTCATTGCTGTTTGTGGAACCTTCCTGTGCACAAAATGGCTTTCGCATTTCCGTACATTACAACAGTGACTACACTTCAAAAAAGTATTTAATTGGCTGATAAACACTTTGGAATTTCCTGAAGCCTTGAAAGGAGCTATATAAATACACCTTCTTTCTTTCTTATTAGTTTGTTTATTAGAGTTTTACACTTGCACAGTAGCTTTATATTGTATAAAAGAGGAGAGGGGAGAGTGAGAGGTATACAAGCCAAATTTAGGATGAGTCAGTGACCTTGTGCACCAGTAAGAATTGTGAATGTGCTTGTCGGTAATGCTACCAGGAAGATTTCCAAATGCATTTAAGACTAGGTGTGAGGTGGGAATGAGAGCCAATATGGATTCTGAACCTGACACAATCTCACATTAATTTATCAAAAGCCATACATATAGCCCAGTTCACTTTAGATTAGAAATGGCCTGATTGATTAAAACGCTCTCTGTATAAGTGAGCTGCCATTATGCATATCCTGCTTTATGGTCCACTGCCGTCATAGGTGAACGGTGAATAGCTACTGGCATGGAGGTACATCAACAAGAGGAATTTAGTTTTGTTTAAACACTGGTAGGCGATATTCCTAGGAATCTAATAGGGATTGTTCTTTTCATGGCAGCACTGACGGAATATGAGAAGTTTCCATGTCCAGTGGGTGGTGGGGAAATAAGGCTCAGTGGTCTCACTATAATGATGGATTAAACCAAACCCTGGTAATCTATAAGGGAGCCAGGTGTTGACCTGGTAGTTCAGTCCATGCCAATGTCATGAGTTATTTCTTTGCTGAAATTACACACTCTGCTCAGTTCTGTCCTAAAATAGCAATCGGGGTCCTATGTATGTCATAGGACCCTGATTTAAATATTAAAAGGGTCTACCATCTGAAACAATTGGACACTTGGGGCACCCAGCGGCAGGCCCCTTTAAAAATGGCCAGAGCTGGGGTGTTGGCGTTAACGGGGCGATAAGCCTACCAACCCCATTTTGTTAACAATAATTTGTCCAAGTTAAAGTCAGCCCCCTTGTGTGAGGCAAGTTAACCTGGGTCACATGTCATAGTTTCTGTTTCCATTCCTTTAGTGTGACACTGAAGCATATTTTACAAAACTGAAAGTAGTAAGTTTTTGAAATGAGTTTAAGAATAAAATGACTTTAGATCTGAGCACATTTATTAGTAAAACTTATCATTTTTGTGAAAAATACAGCCCTCAAATCTTGAATGTCGTGCTTGTAAACAGCATGATAAAAATTGAGAAATAAAAAGAAAAACTGCAAATTTTGGAAATCAGAACTAACAACTAAAAATACTGGAAATACACAGCAGGCCTGTCAATATCTGGAAGAGAAAAAATAAGTTAACATCTTGGATGGAGAACTGTTCTGAATGCTGAACTTCTGATGAAGAGTCTCCATCTGAAGAATCTAATTCCATGATTTGGTCTGGAGGGGGTCACAATCATAAAGAGCACATTGTGAGGGTTCAGTCCATGATTTTCCATCTATCAAAATTAATGGATGGAGGCTCAGTAACTTTTGCGAATGGGAGCAGGAAGTTACAAAGAGACATAGACTAATGGGTGAGCAAAACTATGGCAGATGGAGTTCAATGTGAGGAAGTGTGAGGCCATCTGCCTTGGATCTGAGAAAGACAAATCAGAATATTTACTTAATGATGAGAGACCAGAAACTGTGGAAGATCAAAGGGATTTAGGTGTCCATGTGCATAAATCACAAAAAACTAGTGTTTTCGGATGATGTCGCTGAGGGGCAGCATGTAGATAAGAAATAGGAGGAGGTCAAAGATTGATCCTCGGGGGGCTCCAGAGGTAGTGGTACGGGAGTGGGAAGAGAAGCCATTGCAGGTGATTCTCTGGCTACTACTGGATAGATAAGAGTGGAACCAGGCGAGCGCAGTCCCACCCAGCTGGGCGATGGAGGAGAGGCGTTGGAGGAGGATGGTGCGGTCAACTGCAGACCGATCGAGAAGGATGAGGAGAGATAGTTTACCATGGTCACAGTCACATAGGACATCATTTGTGACTTTAATAAGGGCCATTTCAGTACTGTGGCAGTGGTGGAAACCTGATTGGAGCGTTTCAAACATGGGAAAGAATGGGCACGGATTTGGGAGACGATGACACATTCAAGGACTTTGGAGAGGAAAGGGAAGTTGGAGATGAGGCAGTGGTTTGCAAGGACAGAGTGGTTAAGGGTGGGTTTTTTGAGGCGGGGATGATGATGGAAGATTTGAAGGGGAGGGGGACAATACCTGAGGAGAGGGAACTGTGAACAATATCAGCTAATATGGGAAATTGGGAAATTGGGTGGTCAGCAGTTTGGTGTAAATAGGGTCAAGGGAGCAGGAGGTGGGTCTCATGGTCAAGATGAGCTCAGAGAGGGCAAGAGGGGAGATAGGAGAGAAACTAGAGAAAGATGCAAGTTCAGGGCTAGGGCAGGGGGAACCTTAGGGGAAATTTGGCTTGGTGGTCTAGCGGAAGGGAAGAAAGCAGCAGAGGCAGCTGAACGGATGGTCTCAATCTTAGTGATAAAGAAGTCCATGAGCTCCTCGCACTTGTTGGAGGTGAGGGTGGGGGAGGCCATTTAGGAGGGAAATCAGGAAGCACTTTTTCACACAAAGGGTAGTGGAAATCTGGAACACTAACAGCCCCCCCCCCCCACCCCCCACTCCCCAAAAGACTGTTGTTGCTGGGGCAATTGAAATTTTCAGGATTGAGATCGATAGGTTTTTGTTAGGTAAGGGTACAAAGGGATATGGAGCAAAGGTGTAGTACAGATCAGCTATGGTCTAATTGAATGGATAGAAGGGCTGAATGGCCCACTTCTGTCCTATGTTTTTATGAAATTGCACCTGCAATTTCCTAAAATGCACTCCGAGAGCACTGGATCATACATTCACACTTGAAATGTTAATCTGTCTTCTCTCTGTTGTGTATTTCCAGCAATTGCTGTTTCTATAATAGAATTTGACTTTGCTCGAGCCCCTCAAGAATCCCCCCCTTCTTTAAACAAAAATTACTGAAATTCCACGCTTATTCAAAGATACAGAAAAGACTGATAAAATCTGTCTAAAAACAAAATGTTTCCACAAAAATGTACTGAAATTGTAGGAACATTAGGTGCACTGTGACTGAGCTGCTCTGAGACAAGGCATAAATTGACTAAAAGTGGTGGAAATCCCCAGAACTTCAGATGTACAAATTAACAAATTTTACAAGTTTGAACAGAAGGGAATGGCAGCAAGACAACTGCCTTCTCCAGAATCAGTCAAATGATATTTACCTCAACTGATGTTGATGTGGGTGAGCATGGTACTGGATTAAAACACTGTTTCTCTTGTTAGATTTGATTGATCAGACTGGATTTAAGAAGCTCTGGATGAGATCATTCAGATCTCCTCTCCTTCCCCATTCCCCCAAAAAAGTTTTTGTTTATTTTTGTGCTTCTCAAGGGGAAGATGTCAATGCTAAGAAAAGCACAGTTTCCATTATGGGGACCCAGTATCAAGGCAAGATAAAACACCAGTTAGGTGCAGTGTAAAGCTTCCTCTATTGTGTCCCAGCAAGGTGCCTTAGCTTCAGTCTCAGACTGTGATGTGCTACAGTCAGTGTGAGTCAAGTCAGATGACTATCCAATTCCAAACCTTTTAGTTGTGGATGAATTTCTGGAGTCCATTGTATAGTATGAAATTGGTGAACACTGAGAAAGGCATGGGCTAATCAGAGCAGTCAGCATGGATTTGTAAAGGGCAGGTGGTGCAAATTTAATTGATTTTAAGGGAATGCTGTCCGTGCTCTACATATGGATTTTCAGAAGTCATTTGATAAAGTGCAACAAAAGAGATTCATTACAAAAATGAAGGCATATGATATTAAAAGGTAAGGAGTCGTACAACACTAGGTTATAGTCCAACAGCTTTATTTGAAATCACAAGCTTTCGGAGCTTTGCTCCTTCGTCAGGTGAGTCTCACCTGACGAAGGAGCAAAGCTCCGAAAGCTTGTGATTTCAAATAAAGCTGTTGGACTATAACCTGGTGTTGTAAGACTCCTTACATTTGTCCACCCCAGTCCATCTCCACATCATGGATATTAAAAGGAACATGGCCACACGAATAGAGAGGTGGCTGGGTACAAAAAACAAAGAGTCAGGGTAAATGGACGTTTTCTGGATTGGTGGATGATGATGTGCCTCAGAGATCTGAGCTGGGAATTCTTTTGTTTTTTATTCAAACAAATGATTTGGACATAGACATAAGAGGAATGATACTGAAGTTTGCTGATGACACTAAATTAGGAGAATGACAAATTCGGAGGCAGAATGCAGGAGTTACCATGAGATACAGGTCAAAATCCAAATTAAATATAAAAGATTAAAATCTGCTGTAGATGTACAAGTGCAAAACATGCACTTGCTCAAAGGCTCTTTGTGCAGCTGTGGTAGTTTTGCTGTGATAGCAGCAGTTAAGCAAGGGAGAAAATTGCTGCTCAGGACGGCGAGCTTACTACAGGAAGCTGGTCCTTCCACCCCCTCCCCCACCTCCACCTGCCTCCCCGCCACTTGCCACCCCCACTGTAAAATGTGTGGTTTTGTGAAATAGCAGGAACAATAAATGCATTGTTCAACCAACAAGTAAGTAGATATAATAAGTACTTAACCATATAAATATCCAAATTGTATGTTCTTTATATGGCCCTAAAATGTTGTTTGATATTGTGAAACATTCTTCTTATTAAATCCATTTTTGTAGTAGAGCAGACTTTGTATGTGAAGTGTACAATTTTTGTTGATAATTACAGCATTATGTTGTTATTAAGTGGCTGAGTAGAGTGTTAGAGTTATGTAATACACCATGATATGATTGACAGAGGCTGTTTTGGAATTAGATTACATGGTTGGCTCATGACACAATGGCCTAGAAATTAGTTGGCCCGTTTCTCAGGCACAAAGTGGGCGCCTAACCGTTCAATAAGGCGAGCGGCAAGCAGGTGCTCATTCCGCACCAGAAGTGCGTCGCCTGCCGTATTGGATTGGGCTGCTCCATAGGCATCGAGGGCACAAACCAAAAGTATGTTAAACACTGATTGAAATAAGGGTCCTTAGCTTGATATAGCACCCTTTTGTGATATTGGTCTGCCCCAGTGCCTGACTCGCTGTGTGAGAAACTCGCTCGGCAACTCGTGCTTCTAATAGTCAGGAAGAACCCTTCAGCAACTCTATTTAAAGGTGCTATCCACTCCATACATGTTAGTTGTTGTTTTGTCCTTTCAGGCTGCTCATTAACATCTAAGCGCTTTTTGGCCTGTTTTCTGACTTATACAACTTAATTCTGACTCCTGAGAGCTGATTTTGGCTGCCTTCAAAAGAGTTTGACTGCATTCATGGGTGGTCTAGTGTCTTTGGGGGCTGAAGGATGAGGGGGGGCAGCAAAGAAGACAGGTGTGAGCAGGAGAAGAGGGAGGAGGAGGTGGGCATTGCACAGAAGGCCGCACCCATAATGGGTCTTCAGGCAGCACTTCTCCGACCTGAACTCTGAGGAGCAGTGTCTCAGCTGCCTTCGCTTCACAAAGGAGACTGTCACCGAACTATATCACCAGCTGCAGCCACAACTCGAACCTCGAACCTGGGCATGAACAGCACTGTCTGTGGCTGTCAAGGTCACCGAAGCCCTTAGCTTTTATGCCACAAGCCCCTTCCAGGCTGTAGCAGGTGACATCAGTGACATCTCATAGTTTGCAGTCCACCGCTGTATCAGGGAGATCTCTATGGCAGGAGGAACACCTACATCTCTTGCCCCATGGACACTGCGAAGCAGGACGAGAGAACAATAGGCTTCGCCTGCATTGCAGGCTTCCCCATGGCAGGTTGCCATAGACTGCAACCACATTGTTTGTATCCTGGTGCCTTTATCAGTCACAAGGGATTCCAGTCCCTTAACATCCAGCTGGTTTGTGACCACAGACAGTGCATCATGCAGGTCAGTGCCCACTATCCTGGCAGCAGTCATGATTCATTTATCATGTGCCAGTCCTCTGTGCCACTTTTGTTCCAACCAAGCAGTCAGGTTACAGGCTGGCTACTGGGCTTATAGGCCTAGCCCCTTCAGACTTGGCTCATGACTCCTGTCAGGAACCCGGGCACATCTGCAGAGCTGGCCTACAACGAGAGCCATACTGCCACCAGAAACGTCATTGAGCAGACAGTTAGCATGCTCAGCCAACACTTCCGCTGCATGAACTGTGCGGGAGGAGCTTTGCAGTACAGCCCTGAGCGGGTATCCAGATTTATGATCGCCTGCTGCACGCTCCAGAAGTTTGTCATCCGCCTGGGCAGCAAGAAGTGCAGTAGGAGGAGCAGAAGGAGTATGAAGTGCAGAAGCAGCATCGACCACCAGTGCCCCCTACTGTCAGAGCTCTGAGAGCAGCTCATCCAAGAGTGCTTAACATGAACCAACCCTCCCATCCCCAATACACCAACAGTTCCACAATCCTTAACACCACCATCCTTAATACCACCATCTGATTGCCTTCCATTAGTCCTGCCTCGTGGGTCTCACCCTCCCTTCACTACAAGTATAAACACTAATACCAAATCCAGAACAAAAAACAAATTTATCGAACAACTCAATTCCATTCATGTCTAATAGTAACAGAAATAATTATGAATCACCCTTGTGCAAGCCCTCAGTGCCTGTCTTTTGTGCTTGTTTAATTATCCTAGTGCTTCTACAAAGTGTTTCCTCAGTGGCTAAAGCTTGGGAGGTGAAAAACTGCTGAGCTTCCATTGAGAACACAATAGATGGCTGTGATGGATGACCTTGAGCAGCTCTGGGCCATGAGGGCCCGGCTGCAGACTGCAGCATCTCGGCGCGGGCCGGTCAGTCTGACGCAGCTGGTGTGTGGCTCTCACAAGGACACGGGTGAAACGGGCCTGCCCTCATCCCGAGAGGACAGAAGGTGCCACTCCCATGCAGCCAAGGCCACTCTCCTGGGACTGCGCCTCAGCGCTCCTTCAGCTCTGCATGAGAACAGAGTTCAGAAGTCATGTGGTGCTCTGGACGGCCCTGTCAACACTGGCCCCCAAACCCAAGATGGCTGTTTCCATTGCGGCAGTATTAGCTCCCCCACAGGGGAGAGGGTGTGCTGGCAGGTTTGGCCTCCTACAGTGGCAGCCTCCAGTCTGGAGTTGTGCGCGACCTTCTCCTGCAAGAAAGAAGGGAGTGTGCTCATGACAGTCTTGTGAGGTGTTTCAAGAATATGCCTGTCATGGTCAAATAGTTGGTATGCAGTGTGTAATATGTGAGGTGTGGGGAAGTGAGGGTTATAATAACGGTGCGTGTATGAGGGGAAGGAGGTGGAATGAAGTGTAGTGCAGTTATTATAAGAGAGTGAAGGGAAGCAGGGGAGGAGAGTATTGTGAGTAGTAAGGTTGGAGGTGGCGGAGGTGTAAGCAGAGAGTAAGAGAGCAGTATTATTACCTTGACAAATATGGTGAGGTCATTGAACTTCTTTCCGCATTGGAGCCATGTCCTGCAAGCTAAGCTTCCTGCATTGACTTCTTCTGCAACCTCTTCCCACTGGCGACACAGGTGTTTCTTGGAGGGCTTTCTGGGGGGGAACAGGATCTCCCTCCTCCTGTCCACAGCCTGCACCAGGATCTCCAATATAACAATGGATAACCTGGTTGCCCCAACTGGACCTCTTCCAGCCATCTTCTGCAATCTGGGTAGTTTCTCTGCAATCTGTAGCTAGAATGCAGCTCCCCTTTAAGAGGTGCTGTTGTCTTAAGGTGGAGTCAGAGATGCCCAATTTCCCGCCCGCCCCCCAAAATAGGAGTGCAGCCAATGAATAGCGTGGGTTTTCGAACACGATCAAATTTCTAGACCAAAATATATTGCATGAGTACTTTTTAAAAATACAATACCGTGAACTTTTTAAAAAATGGCTCTTTAAATTATCCGAATGCCATTTTATAATAGTCAGTGTTGGAGATTTACAAATCATTTATGCAATTGTCACATGACAGAAACGTGATGTTATGAGCTGGAAAGAACAGTCATTCGAAATATTAGAATGTCTGCTGACAGTATTTGGTGGGACCCAAGAGCTGGAATCCCACTTTGAAATAGTGAAGTGAAAGTACACTGATGTGCCGTGCCGAGCTGTAGAGGGCAGACCAGTAGCCAGGATGAAGATACGACAGGATTTTGGACTTGGAGGTGACTAAGTGTTCAATCTGCTACTTGGTCTCCAGAACCATGACAGTTTACAATCAGCGAGCCCTTGAAAAGCAGTGAGGCATGCGGGGGAAAAGGATCTGGAACCGATTATAACTATAGGGATTGATCATAACTAAAAAAGTGAAATAATTAAACCAGTCGTGTAAGGTACACAGCGACCCCTTTCTGGAAATCAATTTGTACAACAGCATAATGTGTGTACCTTCCATGGATCCATAACAAATCATGTGTGACCCAACGTCCCTCTTTTGAAAAAACAGAAGAAATGCCTCTTTTTCAGCATAATTAATGAACAACTAACAAAATTGTAAGAATACATAATTTTGAAACAAGTATTGATTTATTTGGGAGGGAGAGTTTAGAAGGATTAGCACTGCAGAGATTGGAAAGGTGTACAGTACTACTGGTAGGTAACATAATAACTATATGTTCTATGATTCATAATATACTTATACCATTAGCAACAGTGGAAAACTAGCAGCCAATCATAATTTACCAGCAATCTTGATCCTTTAATACCTCTCAAGCAGCACTTAAGTCACTTAATAGATGTAAATGTCCAAAAGTTTGTTAATCCAGGTGTGGAGTGTGCAGCCTTTGTTGTAAATAGTTGAGAAGTGAGAAAATGCCATTTTAATGATGAGACCCTGCGAGTGCTTATAATCTCAATAATAGTGTGAAAGACAGCCAGCAAATGTGCAAAGGAAATGTAGCAATGCTGACAGTGTGCACTCCATCTTAGTTACTCGGCTGGAGATCCAGAAGAATTTATATGTCTTAAGAAGAGCACTAAAACAAAGCATGAATATTGCTGTAAAATAGCAGCACACAACATCTGTGTAGATGAAGTAAAGTAGTACTTGTTAAATATACATGAACAATTGTTATACTGCTGCAGAGAAACATAAGCAAAGATGTAGCAATTGAGGTATTAGAAGTGAAAGCAGCAGGATTACGCAGATTACATTATACATGCCTTGATGGGAAATGGAATTATAGCAAGGAATTTCCATGGGCCAAATCACAATGTCTCAATTCCTACTGCTTTTATATCTAAAGGCAAAATTTGCATATAGCAGGTGGCCACAGCGTGGAGGAGGTGGTGAATCCCATAACTCCATACAAAAAAGCTATTACTGTTTTATTTGGGAGGGAGAGTTTAGAAGGATTAGCATTGCAGAGATTGGAGAGGTATACAGTACTACTGATACGTACCATGATGACTATATATTCTATGGTTCACAATACACTTATATCAATGTGTATATACGAACTGATTGCTCATAATAAAGATGTAATGACAATACAGTACCTAAATGGATAATTGTATTTATGTATTCATGATATCCCATCTGCTGTTCTCTCATCTCACAGTCGCACCTGAAGAGCAGCACACACCTGATCACACGACAAGCACAGGTACCAGCACAGATTATGAAAGAAGTAAAAAGTGATGATTATGAGGAAGCATGGGATGAGGCATCAGGCATTAGTGAACAAGCAGTGGCAGTGATGATGCTTGGTGAGGGACCACTTGATACAGGGCAGATGCTCAGCATGCTGAAGGCCCCTGTTGAGTTGTATCAGGATACAGACCTCAGTAGGCCTGCTTTCAAAGAAATAGCATCATCATATAGCCCTTGCTTTTTGAAATAGAAGGTGGTATAGATGGTGTGGAGGAGTTTAACACTCAGATACACTCTGCTGCCACCATCGTGAGTGATGTCATGGAACACCAATTGAACGCATTGCAGCCTGCCATTGAGTATGTTGCAACACTGTGGAGATCTCAGTTACACAGGCCATTGGCACGGCACTTTTTATGAATGCTCTCACTACTACTATGGAGACTTTGGGTCCAAACTCCAAGATGCAGTCAGAGCCAACTTCAACTCACTTACAGAATTGTTACAGCTAACTGTGATGGACAAATTCAGAAACTTCACAGATGTCCACTGTTCTTTGCTCACATAGATCAGGGGACATCATAAGCAAATGCCCTTCAGCAGTAGCATGTATGGAGTGACATGGAGCAGCTGGTTGGCACTTATGTTCAATGGGACATCTGTGCCAACACTTATCCCTATGTGATTGACAGTAGATGCCTCTGAAAGTAATGAGCTCAAACTAAAGCAAAAGAGCCCCTTCACTGATGCAGGGCCATCATAGCTAGTTACAGATGCACATAGCATGCCTTCTCCATCCCCTGAAGCTCACAAGTTGCCACGGCAGCCATCCACCAGTGCTACTTCCTCAGCGAGAGGAGCACTTGGTAGGAAGGCACATCAACAACCAAGGTGGAGAAGTGTATGACACTCAAAAGGCAAACATCAAGACCAAAGATATTAAACATACATACAACCAGGCACAACTGAATAAAATGATTTCGCTTTTAATATATCATGCAGTGCATCAGTCTTTCATTGTGCAAATAAATAAATCTTCGGTTGCCCAAAAGTAAAACAAAGTGACTGACTCCTGCCATATGCCCTCTGAGTGACTGCAAGAGCCTTGTGGCATAAACGCTGAAGACAGATGGATAACTATTTCTACAATTCTTTGTGGACCAGATGTCACACCTCAGTCAAAGTTTCACTGCTGGGGATAAGGCTTCTCGCGCATTGATTCTCCATCATGCCCAGGAATCTGACTGTTGTGGTACTAGGATGTTATTTGCTGTGAGTTGTGCACCTCCATATGCAATCTACACTTCCAGGCTGCCTGCTCCTTCTCCTGCTGCTTCACTGAGATATACCAGCCAATAGCTGCTACACTCACAATGTAGGACAGAAGATCCCTCAATGCTGTTGACTTCTTTCACTGTTGTCAACAATACATTTGAAATCTTTCCCTTCATTAAATTCACTAACTCCAGGTCGGACCTGCAGTTAAATACTCACTCTTCAATTTGACCATGTTTCACTCATGAAAAAAATCAGACTTTTTTTCTCATTTTATGACTGTCTTTTTAAACTCTTGCAGATTAGCACTAAACAAGAAAAAAATCCTCCATTGGCACTTTTTCATGATGTGACCCCACTTTCTATTTAGGCCTACCTTTTTGTTGAAGTTATTGGAGAGGAATGTCGGCCTACGGCTGATAGAACATTACTGTAGAGATTGTTGGTTAGTCTTCCATCTAACGCAATGTAAATTAAGAATATTTTGAAGCACTGTAAAGGTGTGAAGGATTTTTCCCTTTCCCTTGCAGTTTCTCCATAATAGATTGTGCTGTAATGATGGTTTTATATTGTAGGCATTGAGAGGTTATTTGAATGTGGAACTTAACATGTTAAATTTATTTTGAAACAATCTTGATCCACAAAAGAATTTAAAGAATTGGATACAAAAATTTGATGGGTCATGAACTTTTGTTGGAACTATTGAAAATTAGTTATAATCAGATTATTTTAATTATAATGTACCTTGAGGTCTATATATTTAGAACACAACTGCACACCTAGTATTACTGTTGACAAGGCTATTGAAAATATTTTCCTCAAAAAGAACTGCCAAAGAAAGAAAGAAATTTAGCAAAATTCAGTGTAAATTTGGGCTTTCTTTTTGTTTAAGGCACTTCCTTTTTTAAACACTTATTTTAATGTATCAGCAGGTTAAAACGGTCACTAGTCTGGTTTCCTGGGGTCAATGAACTCTTATGTCTGCACAATTGAAAGTATTAATGTGCTTATCTGACTCCAAGGTAAGACTAAAACATTTTCTAATATAAAAATGATCTCTGGTTTAAAAAAAACACTTTTTAAAGAACAGATACATTTTATACATATTGTATGCTAATTATTCAAGTTAGTTGAATTCTTTCAGGCAAAAATACATCTGGAATTTATTACTTAATCTGCTAGTTCTAGAATTTGATAAAATAATTAGTTATAATCATATTATTTTCATTGTAATGACTAAAATGCCATTTTCCTCACTAGTATTTATGTTCTAAAGAATTTAATTCTGTCTTAGGTATTTCCAGTTCATTGAAATCTCATTGAACGGATTTTAATAATTATTATTGTGTAGAGAAGTTTACATGATGAAATGTGTGCTATGTAGGGTCGCTTTTGCTCTGGTGCACAATATGGAAATACAGAGGCCTCGATTTTAACCCCACCTACCGAAAATCAAAATCCCATCTCCACCCCGCCGCGTTCCTGGCCGTCGTAATATTAGCGGCAGTGATTCAGGCCAGCGACGAGGCTCCCACTAAAAGCTGGCGGGGGTCTACTTAAGAAACAAAAGTTGTGGTGTCTGATGGCGTCATCGGTGCCGCGACGTAATATTAACGGCAAGCCAGGGGTAGTCCCGCATTGTCTGCTGACGTGAGGAGCTGACTGGCTAGAAGAGGCCAAGATAAGTTCCCACTAAAGCTATATTTTGCCACTTTATAATTTCTATTATAATGATTTAAGCATTTTTATGAGCTGATTTGAAGCAGATGGTTGAGTAACAATTGCTGCCACAATCTTTTATGCTCTTGAGAAGTCTGCAGTAGTTCCTTATTGGGAGTTTGTGGCCACACAGAGGATGTCTGTCTGACTTGGTCAGCTGTCTGTCTGTGGACAGGACTGAAACTTCAACTTCAAACAAAGAAGAGAAAAAAAAAGTGTCTCATTCACAGGCAGGGGAATTGGTTTGGTAGACTAGAAGCCTGCTAGAAATGCAGAACTCGCCAGACAAAATGGCGGTTGTGTGTTTAGCATAGCGTGAGGACTATAGCTCTTGTGGTAAAGTTTAAACCTTATCTGTCGAGCACAGCTTTGCAGGTTGCTTGACTTGCAGAAGCAGATTGCAGTGTTGGGGTTTTTTTTTCATCTGTGGCAGCATAGTCTGAAGTATGTATATATATATATATATATATATATATATAGACCTATTCAGACACAGTTAAATGGCAAACTATTCATTCCCAAAGAAAAAAACTGTTACGAACAAACACCATTTCAGATGTACTTTAGACTTAATTATGGGAAAGATACAGGAATAATATGTACACGTTAAAGGTGATTCATTGGAAATTAACCCTTTCAGCACAACTGTCGTTCTGTACCAGTCAATTTTTTTGCACTTTAAATACAATTAGTTGTCTTATAATTTTCCTGAATTAGAATTGCATCTCCTTTAATTGGACTTCGTTCACAGATGAGATATTTTCTTAGTTACATAGAAAGAAGAGAAGTTTGTGATCAACATTGAAAAGATGCACGCTAATCCCATCCAAGAGGTATTCTGTCCATAATGGGTGTTTGTTGGTTGAAACATATTCATAGGCTGGTATGAAAACAAATGTAACAAAGACTTAAATAATATGAATGTTGAAAAAGGCAGGTAGTTACGTGCCTTGTGGCAGAAATCTTGAAGAACTAAGGCATGCAACCATTTAAAAACAATTATCTTAGTTATCAAGATAGGCCAAAAGAGCATAGACTAAGAGGTGACTTGATTGAGGTTTTAAAGATGATGAAGGGAATAGATTGTGTTTGAGTAGACTGCTTGTTTCAACTAAATAGGTTAGCGGTGACCAGGGTTCACAATTTCAAGTTATATAAAGCCAGAACTAGGTTAGATATCAGGAGGTGGTTCTTTTCCCAGAGAATAGGAGAAACTTCTTTACTCAGAAAGTGGTGAGAATGTGGAACTCGCTACCACATGGAGTGGTTGAGGCGATTAGCATAGATGCATTTAAGGGAAAGCTACATAAGTAATAAGGGAGAAAGGAATAGAAGACTATGTTGACAGGGTGAGATGAAATAAGGTGGGAGGAGGCTCGTGTGGAGCATAAATACTGGCATAGGCCCGTTGGGCTGAATGGCCTGTTTCTATGCTGTAAAATTCTATGTAATTCTATGTACGAATAGTGGACCTGTGGAACAGGCTGCCGGCTCGTGTGGTGAATTCCGATTTGCTGAATTCCTTCTAGTGAGAGCTGGAACTGTTTCTGGCTGGGGTGGAGATCACCTTGTCGAAAAGATAGGTACTGCATGACATTAATCAGGGCCAGAGTGATCTCCTGGACAAGTTTCAATCGCCTAGAGAGTCAGAGAGGAATCTCAGATATGGTTTTAATCGATACATTGCTGCCTCCAAGTTGAAACCCTATGGCACTCATAACTCCAAAGTTCGGACAGTGTAGTATAATATTGCACCTTCATACTTATTTACAAAGAATGAATTAGAAAAGAATTGGACATAGACCATGAAGGCATTTAATAGCCATTCCTGAATTGTACATTACTCATGGAGAAAGTTAGTATAAGTTGAATGTTTCTTGAAAGGTTCCACATGTACGCTGACAAAACCCAGCTCTACCTTTCCACTACCTCTTTCGACCCCTCCATTGCCTTTTTGTTGTCAAACTGCTTGTCCGACATTCAGTCCTGGATGAACGGCAATTTCCTCAGCGTTAAACATTGTGAAGACCACTATCTTCAGCCCCTTCCCAAACTCCTTACCCTCGCCACCGAATCCATCCCCCTCCACGGTCACTGTCTCAGGTTGAGCCAGATTGTTTGCAAGCTCAGTGTCCTCTTTGACCGTGGGCTCAGCTTCTGACTCCATATCCTCTCCATCACAAAGACTGCCTACTTCCACTTCTATAACATCGCCCGCCTCCACCCTTGCCTCAGCCCATCTGCTGCCGAAGCCCTCATCCATGCCTTTGTCACCTCCAGAACTGTTTATTCTAATACTCTCCTGGCCAGACTCCCATCCTCAACCCTTCTTAAATGTCAGCTCATTCAAACCTATGCTGCATGTATCCTATTCCACAATGTCCTGCTTACCCATCACCCCTGTGCCCTCTAACCTACATTGGCTCCCGGTCCCCCAATACCTCAAATTTAAAATTCTCATTCTTGTGGTAAAATCCCTTCATAGTCTTGTCCCTCCCTATCACTATAACCTCCTCCAGGCCTACAGCCCTACAATAACTCTGTGTTCCTCCAACTCCAGTCTCCTGTGCATCCTCCACTTCATTCGTCCCACCATTGGTGGTTGTGCCTTCAGCCATCTGGGACCTAAGTCCTGGAATTCCCACCCTAAACGTCCCCGTTTCTCCACTTGCCTCTCCTCCTTTAAGACCCTCCTTAAAACTCACCTCTTTGACCAAGCTTTTTGTCAGCCCTCCTAATAGCCCCTTCTTTTGTTTTGCATTGATTTTTGTCCAATGGTGACTCTGTGAAGCACCTTGGGATTTTTTCCTATGTTAAAGACACTATATAAACGCATGTTGTAGTTGTTGAATGGTGGCACTGTAGTATAAAATGCCAAAGTATTACTTAAGCCGAAATGTCAGCATTGCACTAATGCCAATATATCAGGTTCTACATGTAAACTGTATTTAAACTTCAAGTGCAGTTGTCTATTTACTAATAGTTCTCACTCCAAAATCAATATCAGCACACAGGGATTGCTGGATGGTTGGCACAATTGACCTGAAATTACAAAGCGAATCAATGGAAAAAAGAAAGAGCAGCTTGAAATACACAGCATAATACACTGATATGGGACTGAGCCCTGTGGAGAGATTATGAAAAAGCTGATCGGTAGCAATTTTGATGGAAAATAATTGCACACTAACAAAGTTATCTTTAATAACCCAAATCGTGAAACACTTTAATAATAAGTTCAGGATATTTTTTGATATAATTTCTCATTAACAATATTTAGCCAGTCTAACTGCAACAGGAAAAATGACTTAACAGGACCCCCAAGATTAAAGAGAAAATAACAGCCAAAATGCTCTCTGGGAATGATTGGAATAAGTAATTAGATTGAAAAATGTGGGCAGATGTGTTTCAACATCCAACCCATTATTGTGTAAAGTGTTTTATTTCCTCAATTTCTTATTATTTGAGAACAGTTTATTAAGGTGGCTTGAATATGAAAATAGATTAATTGCTGCAGACGTGTAGGATACTTTCTAATGTGTGTTCTTATTATTTTATACTGGCACTCTAATGTAATTTAACATGAGTTAAATTAATTTTAAAATAGCTTATGTGTAACTAACAGATCACTGGATAACACTGGAATATTCAGCACAAAATTGCACTACGAACACTAGTGTCTTAATGTACCATTAAAAAGATTTGCTGATGGAAAATGTGTAAAAATATTCTATAACATTTTGTGTAAAACTTTTAAGAACAGTAAAAAGAATGATTTACATGGCAACTGGAACATAGATTTTGTTTCAATCACTCTAAAACACCGTTAACCTGCTCATCTCTAGGGGCTAATTATGTTTATTTTATGGTAATCAATTGTTGATTATCATTCAATTTCTTTTACAACTGTTATATCAGAATTGTTAATCTTTCCCTGTGGATATTATTGTGCATCAATAACTTGGAACACACTAACACTCAGCAACCATCAAAACAGTTGTATACAAGTCTCTTGATCTATTCAGGAATATCCTGGATCATTTGCCACCTCCTCCCCCCTCCACCACCACCCCTCCCAATGTTGTGAGTGGGCCTCTCAATTGTACTGCTCCTTTGCTCTGTCTGGAGCAATGTGGTTGAATGGTTTGCCAATGTCAATGGGACCCACTTGTAAAATGATTTGTACAGTTGTCAGCAAAACAAACATGCTGAGAACTGAATAAAACCACCAGATAGAATAAACAGATTATAATTTATTGACATGGTTGCCGTCTGGTAATCAACTCGATTTATCAATGCAAAAACTAGCAGCGAGCACATCACAATTATTAATCCTTCAGTGAAGACATCAACTGCATGAAGCATCCTAGCAATCAACATTAGTTGTGACAACTGTGACTACCAAGAAACAAATGAAATGAAATAAGGCTGCTCTTACCAACTGCATATATTTAAATTCGAGTGGATAACAATTATTAACTATTTAAACTTCATTTTCATACTTAAAGTTACCTCCTGAACTCCCCCATAGAATTGCTGCAGAAGATCCTGATATTGTATGTAATGCATTATAAAATAAGAACATACCCCAGAGAGCTGTGTTAAGGCTTCTCTATCTAATCTTTCCAGGTATCTTCCCTTTAGCATATCATCACTTCAGGTATCCATTGCTCTCTGTGTAATCATTCCAGGTATCCATTACTCCCTGTGTAATCACACCAGGTATCCATTACTCTCTATGGGGTTGATTTTTACCTTTTGCCGACTGACCAGCGGAGCACACCGACAGCCGACCCATTCCAGAGGCCTGAGCCTCATTTAAATGGAACCGGCGAACTGCTGGTGTCAAGTGGGCAACCCGTTGCACCTCACCAGATTCAGGCCACCCCAATATTGGGCAGCAGCAGGGTAAGTCCGTTGGAGGGAGGTTGCAATCATGGGGGATGGCGGGGCGGGGGGGCGTTGCGGTTGCAGGTGGGGTGGAGCCAAGGGCGACAGTGGCCCAAATAATTCTTGTGGGGCCGAGGGAAGATCCTTCTGGCCTCACAAAAATAATTCAAACCTTTTCAGGGCCTCCGGCTGGATCCGTTTCACTTAAGTGGAGTATATTATGATATGATTTGCTTTATTATTAATGCAATGTGTAAATGTTCAAGGGCCTAGTTCTTCATGCATTTTACCACACGTTTGTGTTTGAATGGACATGGGGAGGTTGTTCCAGTGGGTGCAGAGAGTCCCTGAATATTCTTGGCGACCAGGGATCCAAGAATTCTCCGATCTGCTAAGATCTAAATCATAGCTGCATTTCTCCTTTCATTCATCACATAATGGTAGTCCCAAAAGCAAGTGGAATTCTGAAATGTTCTGAAAGGTATCACATGCAGTAATTTTGAGTATCTGTTTAATATGTAATTCATGGCATGCCAAATGCTACACAGCTGTGAGGTGATTGTACCACCCTCCAGCCCTTGCCATATGCATATAAACGTAAAGGAGCAGGAATGATCAATACAGAGCTGACGGCTATTTCACACTTTGGCTGGTATTATTCTTCAATGCCACGGATTCAGCAAATAAAGATTCAGATTGGCCAATCATGGATGACTTTAGAAAAATAAATCATTGAATTAAAAAACCATACAGTTGTTATTCCAGGTGCAGATCAGGAAGAACAAAATGGAGCTGCCCAAATTTTTTTTTTAGCCGAGTGTGCTTTACAGGGAGAGGGAAATATATCATTCCCCAGCATTTGCATTGCTTAAACTGTTTATGTTAGGCACACTTTATTGCATTAAATGGAATGCATTCCTTGCATAACAGAATGCAAATTAAAATATTACACATTTGTATCTCTGAATAAATGTATAAGTTTATTTAAAGTCAGCAATTAAAGTGTTAATGTCAGAAATATAATCAAAGTATTTTTTAAGTCTCCCCTGGCCCCACCTAAACTTTGTAACTATATGTGTATATTCAGTATTAAGGTGCTGCTTAATACAATTATAGATATTTGTGTACTGCATGGTGCCTGTTAATTTGAATATTTTGTTTGCAAAGCTAAACTACTTACTTAACAAAATCTCCTCAGCTTTGAGGAACTTTCTAGGTTGTTTATGTTTTAGTCCAGTTTGATGCTGCAATTGAATTTGTTTTATGAGCAGTTTTTGTGGTACCACTGTCATTTTTTTCAGACTAAATATATCAAAAATATGTTTAACATTCTCACACTAGGCTGGAAAATGATGGGGCTTTTAACTTGATTTATGACAGTTTTGAAATCTAGGTTATGCAACCCTTCAAAGAGGCTACTGTTTCTTTTACCAGACTGTGTGCAGAGTACGTGATATTTTTCTGCTTTCTCTTTTTCAGCTTTTTATCACTGTTTTCCTTATTTTTTCCCTTAAATTTACTTTTATTTTTCTGATCTCCTCCAGTTTCATTATTTCCATCTTTCGTTCTCTTCACTATAGCTAGACAAAAGCTTCATAAAACAAACAGTTGTGGTACTTCTTTACTTAAAATA
The DNA here is from genome assembly GCF_035084215.1 of Heptranchias perlo. Taxonomy (NCBI): domain Eukaryota; kingdom Metazoa; phylum Chordata; class Chondrichthyes; order Hexanchiformes; family Hexanchidae; genus Heptranchias; species Heptranchias perlo. The sequence continues at coordinate 25,525,998 of NC_090350.1, forward strand.
TGAATCACTTTATTGCAAGATTTCAGAGGCGATCTTATTCTCCAAATCCCATTTGAGACTTTAGGTCTTTTGCAGGCTTTTAAATAAATCCTGCATAGCACAAATGATAAATTCTACAATGTATTTATTATTAGTTATGGAATGCAAGATCCTTTGGGAACTCCAAGAGGATTCTGCGGTAAGGGACATGTTTTAAATTTGAACTACGACTTTGCATCAGTCCCAACAAATGGCACAGTTATGATATGAAACAGATTATTTTTATAACAATGCACAGTAGGACACATCGGTAGTATGTTTCTATGAATCTGATAGTTAACTATAGTGTTGAATTTAAGGAAATTAAAATAAACTTAAAATGAAGAGATCAGTGAAATGCCATCTAATAAAACAAAGTATTGTACAATGCAAATACCCAGTTCCTAAAAATACATTCACAAAACCAGAATAAAGTGTGCCCAATAGTGAACATGAATCATTTTAAAGATCTCTATATAATGACATACTTGTATGTTAATACAACTCACTCATTTCTAATTAAAATGCATTCTAATCCACGTAATATATTCACACCCGAATGGAACAGATATATCAATTTATATCAGAAATCAGACCCGAAAACAAATAGCAAAAGAACTGGGGTGGAGAGGGGATGAGGAGAATTTTTTTTACGCAGCGATTTGTTATGATCTGGATTGCACTACCTAAAAGGGTGGTGGAAGCGGATTCAATAGGAACTTTCCAAAGGGAATTGGATGTATACTTGAAAAGGAAAAATTTGCAAGGCTAACACGAAAGAGCAAGGGAGTTGGACTAATTGGATAGCTCTTTCAAAGAGCCGGCACAGGAACGGTGGGCCGAATGGCCTCCTTCTACGCTGTAAGATTCTATTATTTTAGTTTATAAAACAGATATAATTTAGCTATAAAAGCAGAAAATGCTGTAAATACACAGCATCTGAAAGAGAAAGGCAGACTGATGTTTCTGATGGGACCCTACATCCGAACCTAGTTATGCAAACCTAATGAATGATCCCATGTGAAGTGTTAACCTGTCTTTCTCTTTCAGGTGCTTATTGACCTGCTGTGCATATGCAGCACTTTTTGTTTTTGTTTCAGGTTTCCAGCATTCAATTTTCCTTTTTATCTATAATTTAGTATTGTCATCTGGCCAGGCAGTTCAAGATCACTAACTGTCACCGAGTGTTCTGGTCATGAGAAATCATTTTCATTTTCATGACTAATGTTATTGCCATTATAATATCTCAGGACTGGAGATAGAAATATATGAATGCCTCATGATGATTCATAAGTTAGTATATATATGACGCATGTGGTTTCTATGCTTGTTTGTTTTAAATGCCAATGCTGTTATTTTGTAAAATAAAGTTCTTGAGAACAGGTACCTCCATTCAAAAACCATGTCACATCCTGCATTACTGGACAAACCGAACACCCTATATAACTGCTGCTGTCTCTTAATGGACCTATGAGGAATCTATCTTGAATTTCTGTAAAGGATCATGCCTTAAATTATCAATCATTGCTCACATAGTGCCTCACCTAATCCTTCTAAATATGATACAAAACAGATTTCTTTCAACAATGTTCAATTTACAAAGCACATCTGCAGCACATTTCATTTGAAGCTACAATTTGACCAAAGCATTATAGTCAAGAAAACAGAATACAGTTAAATCCCATGTAAAGTAGATTGCCTTTTAATCTGATCACTATCCAAGTTTGCTTATTGAAGCATTCAGATCAGTATTAAGGTCTGCCTGATGTGAAGTTGTGTCCAACATTTGTTTCTGATGTTGTGAGACAGAGTTTGTGGAATCATTCTGCTAAAGTCATTCTTGATCTACATCTGTTGCAATTAACTTTGCTCTCAGAATGACACACAGGCATGACTTTTAATTTTGGCAACTGTACTCAAAGGAATGTAGCAGTGGTTAATGGTCAAGAGTCATTGTGTTCAGACTCATAGATAGTTTATTGGATGAAAGGGTTAATCAGTTTAAGTTTATAATGCAAATATAAGTGTGAATTTATAGTTCTATCCAGCAGAGAAAGCATGAGAAATTGTTGGAGTTAAAATTGTGATAGAAGAATCAAACTATGTGTGGGTTAATATAGTGATAGAAGAAAGAGACATTGTATTGGTTTAGATAGTGGTGAAAGGGTCAGACTATACATCAGTTAGATAGAGGTGAAAGGGTCAGACTGTGTATGGCTCATATAATGTCAGAAGTGGGAGAATGTGTACAGGGGGTTGTGGCAATGAAAGGATCATACTGTGTGTATATATTTATGCAGTTAAGGGATTTATGCTGGGACTGGTTATGGAACATTTTCCATGTTGCACTTGTTACAGTTAGTTTGAGATTAAACCAGTACAAACTGAGTGTGTATATTCTGCTCTACCTTCTTACCTTGAGAAATCAGCGTACAATTTAACCCACATTCACCCACAGCTCCATATGCTCTACCACAATAATAAACTATTTCAGTTGACAGCATTGCACTCCAAACTGTGTCAGAGTTACCTTCACTACCGTCATTTATCAAAAGATTAAAAGTGTAGTACTCCACAGAACACCATAACGTAGAGGCTTTCGAGTCATTACTTTAAATAGAATTAATTGTTATATCCTGTTTTTCCAGAATGTATCAGGTTTTTTTCTATTAACAGTGAGGATTTTCCATTCATTTTAAATGCTGAATGTCACAAGATAAAATTGCAGAAAACCAAAGGTTTCTACATGCCCCCCAAATCCTCTGAACAAAAAGATTGCAATCTTCTTTATTTTCTCTTTGGAGGTAGAAGTACTTGTGCAAAGTTTGATGCGTTTATCAGATAAGGTTTCAGTAAAAGGGTGGTGTATTTTAATGTTTGTTTTTGCATATTGTGAATCAGAGTGAACATTTACACTGGGTCTCTGGAATGGCAGTTTTCATTTTGTGACACGCCCAGGAAAGGTGATAAACTGAAACTTTCATTTTGGTGGTTGCCAGCTAGATAGCTGCAAAATCCGGCATTTAAGTCACACCCCAGTTTTTACGGCTATTATTGAAATGAAATTAATTATGAGCTGCATATATTTGGTGGAGATGAAAACAGTTTTGACAACACATTTTATTTGCAACTCTCACTATTATCCCCATTACAAGGCTGTCACTAACTGACCTTGCCACACACCCTCTGACTACTCTAAAGTCTGACTGATGTTATGAAATGGGATTGCTTGAATGTGAGTTTTCCTTTTGCCATGTGTCGCCGCTTTTCCATTATTAAATGTGTTGTCCTGACATAATCTGCTGTGCCATTTACATACTGCACTTTACAGCCAATGAAGTACTTTTGAGGTGTAGCCACTGTTGTAACATAGGAAACGCAGCAGCCAATTTGCACACAGCAAGGTCCCACAAACAGCAATGTGATAATGACCAGATAATCTGGTTCAATGATGTTGGTTGAGGGATAAATATTGGCCAGGACACCAAGGATAACTCCCCTGCTCTTCTTCGAATAGTGCCAAGGGATCCTTTACATCCACGTAAGAGGTTCGACAGTGCTTTGGTTTTAACGTCTCATCCGAAAGATGGCACCTCCAACAGTGCAGTGCTCCCTTAGCACTGCAATAGGACTAGAACCCACGATCTTCTGACTTAGAGGCAAGGGTGCTACCATTGAGCCACGGCTGACACACATAAAGTATGCATAAGTAGATTGTTGAACTGGTTGCTTTGCATTATTGGTATTATTGTACAGGTGAGAAAGCTACCATACTTAACTAACCCCGACAGTGCTTATGAACTATGGGTCTTTTACACTTAATGAAATGAAATTGCCAATATATTATCATGAATGTAATATCAACGTGCTGGGAATCTTCTCGGGGCTTCTCCTGCTCCGCTGCCGTAACTTTGGCAGAAACTCCGTTTACACGTGTAAAGGTAGTTTCCACTGAACTTAGGTTGAAGTTGTGGTGGCAGAGCGGAAGAACCCCCCTGAGGAATTCACCCCCTCCCTGTTTACCAGATTTTATTTTTGGATAAGACTTGTTTAATGAGAACACAATTGTGGGGAGGTTTTCTCTTCGCCATTTATAGCAAAGTCCTAACTGTCAGTGTAAAGAAAATGTTTACGACTTACTTCAAATAGAGAATAGAGGAAATCTTCCCTCTAATGAAAAATTTACACAAAACCTAATACAGTACAGGGCAGAAAAGGCATAGCTGTCAATAAGCTATGTGTCAACTTGGCTAAGCCTGCAGAATCTTCACTCTGGGTCAGAAGGTTGCGGGTTTGTGCTCCACTCAAGATTTGAGTGCAGAATCTAGGCTGACATTCCTTTGCAATACTGAGGGACTGCTACAATGTCAGAGCTGCCATCTTTCGGTTGAGACATTAAATTGAGGCCCAGCCGTCTGTTCAGGTGGACTTCATAGGTCCCATGGCATTATTCAAAGAAAGGCAGTGATTTACTGTCAAAGATTTAGAACTAATTTGTGGGCTCAAAACCTCATGATACTGCAGCCAAAACAAGCCTTAGCTTTCAGAGAAACATCAAGCTTCATGAAAATCTGTGACATTATTGAATGATAGACCTGTGCATTGATGCTTCACATTTTAGGGTCAAAAAGAACATTGGTTGTTTAACTAGTTACAGTTACAGATGTTTTCTTTTCTGTCTGTATTCTTCCCTCCTCTGCTGAAGGTGCTGATTAATGCTGGATTATGGCTCCACTGAATGATGCTGGATTATGGGTCCATTGAATGATGCTGGGTTGTGGCTCCACTGACTGATGCTACATTATGGCTTCACTCAATGATGCTGGGTTATGGCTCCACTCAATGATGCTGGGTTATGGCTCCATTGAATGATGCTGGGTTATGGCTCCACTGACTGATGCTACATTATGGCTTCACTCAATGATGCTGGGTTATGGCTCCATTGAATGATGCTGGATTATGGCTTCACTCAATGATGCGGAATTATGGTTCTATTGAATGATGCTAGGTTATGGCTCCATTGAATGATGCTGCGTTATGGCTCCATTGAATGATGCCGGGTTATGGCTCCACTGGTTCCACCCACCCTCCACTACTTTGTTAAACTGGCCATTTTTTCTTTATGCCTCTGGACAGTAAGTGTTCATCGGCTATTTGATTCTGGACATTATCACAACTGAGCCTGATCCTGTACTCAAACCAACATTCTTTCTAGGAGCAGTTATTGGATAACCACCAGGAGCTGGTTGCCTAGCCTAGGTGGTTCTGAGACCAATTATACACCAACTACTGCTCGATCCAAGATCAGCTAACTCTGCATAAACCAGAAATGTAATGAATTTACTATGATTGTATAAAAATTAAAATATAGTTTCAGAAATAGGGATTGCTGGCTGTCAATTAAAAACTGACAATTAGCATCAACAATAGTCCACAAAATAAGAAACCCCTGCAAAGTTACCATTTAAATCCGTTTCATTTTTGAAATCTAAAAATGTAAAATAGCTTGATTGAATGCAAAGTGATGGCTTTTTATTTCTGTGCTGCTCTTACTCCAGCTGTCAATTATCAGGCCTTGTACATTAGGACATCAGAACAAATAGCCGTTCAAACAGCGAAAGAAAACTATGGTTTTGAGGAAGTTTGATTGGGAGAAAATAAACATTAAAGCAAAGATTAAATCATTTTCTCTAGCCTGAGCTCACTGTGGTAAGCAGTAGAGTGATGACTGAACAGTGTTTAGAGTACACAGTTCCCAGTTGTTCTAAGAACATGATGTGGAGATGCCGGTGATGGACTGGGGTTGACAATTGTAAACAATTTTACAACACCAAGTTATAGTCCAGCAATTTTATTTTAAATTCACAAGCTTTCGGAGGCTTCCTCCTTCCTCAGGTGAACGAAATGAAATCTGAGGAATGAAATGAAATCGTTCACCTGAGGAAGGAGGAAGCCTCCGAAAGCTTGTGAATTTAAAATAAAATTGCTGGACTATAACTTGGTGTTGTAAAATTGTTTACAGTTCTAAGAACAGACATTGTCTCAAACCTTCAATATGGAGGGAATGGGATAGAGAGACAATGCCCCCTTTCCTCCAAACAGCGAATCATATCTAATTATACAAAAATAAACACTTTCAATATCATTGCTTCATTAATGCTTAGATCTTGTTCAGTTTGTCAGACACTTACCAACCCAATAGAGTTCACTTAGAGAACTTGCGGTAAAAAATTGTTTTTATCCTGTTGTTGCTACCAAACGTTAAATTAAATCATTAAACCCAAATTTCTAATGCCATTTAGTGTACACATTCTATAAGAGACTAGACATTAAAGCATAACAGAAAGTTACAAAACTCAGCCATTGAGCTCCCTTGGATTTGCCCAGTGTAGAATGACAGAAGCAGAGGATATGGAAATCAGAGGATATCAAACAATCATACTAATTATACTTTATCTGCCTATGAAAAACATAATCAGGGCTCCAAGTAGATGGTCATTACGATTGGTTATCTATAAGCAAATAAAATTTTACTGCAAGTATGTACATTCACTGATCCAATAATGGGTCCATTGGAGGACCCGAGATGAATTGTCCCAATGAAGGAACTTAAAGTTCTATAAACTAAGTGCTTTTCTATTGGTATGTATAGGTAAAGGATTTGATGCCTTGATAAATGATTCCTTTAAATGAGTATCCCCATTAAGAAATTACCCATTAACTGATGTGTAATGTAGATCCTCCATAATTAGATGAAGTCCACTAAGAAGCAATATACTCTTTACGGTACCAATTGTTGGTAAAAAGCTGCTGGTAAACAAGCAAAAGTATCAACAAAGCAATTTTAGATCAGGTAAAGTTTTTTTTAAACATTGCTTTAGATGAATGAGGTGAGACAATGGTATTAACACACTGCGGTGTTGCGCAAAATTATCACATGGCAAAATACCACCAAGGCTGGAACAGTTCTCCCCGAATATAAAAATAATCAGGACCATAGTAGCCAGTAGCCTGCCAACATCGCATTCCGTTGCCTAGTGCTACCGTTGTGAGTCACACACATTGATTAAAAATGTCCTCCACAAACAGAAAAATACGAACATACCGAACATACGAGTTAAGAGCAGGAGTAGGCCACTCGGCCCCTCGAGCCTACTCTGCCATTTGATAAGATCATGGCTGATCTGATTGTGACCTCAATCCTACTTTCCCGACTACCTACTATAACCTTTGACTCCCTTGTTAATCAAGAATCTAACTCAGCCTTAAACATATTCAATGACCCTGCCTCCACCACTCTCTGTGGAAGGGAATTCCACAGACTCATGACCCTCTGAAAGAAAAAAATTCTCCTCATCTCTGTCTTAAATGGGAGACCCTTATTTTTAAACTGTGGCCCCTAGTTCTAGTCTCTCCCACAAGGGGAAACATCCTCTCAGCATCTACCCCTTCAAGTCCCCTCAGGATCTTATATGTTTCAATAACATATCACTCTTCTAATCTCCAGTGTATACAGGCCCAACTTGTCCAACCTTTCCTCATCCCAAGAATCAGTCAGGTGAACCTCCTCTGAACTGCCACTAAAGCAATTATGTCCTTTCTTAAATAAGGAGACCAAAACTGCACACAGTATTCTAGATGTGGTCTCACCAATGCCCTGTACAACTGTAGCAAAACATCTCTACTTTTATTTTCCATTCCCCTTGCAATAAATTACAACATTCCATTTGCCTTCCTAATAACTTGCTGTACCTGCTTACTAACTTTTTGTGATTCATGTACTAGGACACTGAGATCCCTCTGTACCTCAGAGTTCTGCAATCTCTCTCCATTTAAATAATATACTGCTTTTCTATTCCTCCTGCCAAAGTGGACAAGTTCACATTTTCCCACATTATACTCCATCTGCTAAATTTTTGCCCACTCACTTAACCTATCAATATCCCTTTGCAGACTCCTTATGTCCTCTTCACAACTTACTTTCCTACCTACCTTTGTGTCATCAGCAAATTTAGCAACCATACATTCGGTCCCTTTAAAATGCACTTTAAAAAGATACAGACCGTGTAACACAAATATTTTTAAAAACCTGAATTTCCTCATTGTCTTCAGCCATTGTTTCGCCGCTACTGCGCTGAAACGATCAAGGAAATTTGTGTTTTAGCACATTACGCCTTTTATGCGTCATTACTGCTCGAAATGTAAATTTCCTTCATGTTTTCAAAAAGCAAACCTTAGTCCCGTGAATAGCCCCTCAGGGATCATTTGCATAGCTGCAGTGAGTGTCAGTGTTCAAGTAAATGGAAATTTCCTGAGTTTATGCCGCTCCTGCTATTGGTGTAACTGGACACCCCCAAAAAGACACTCTAATAGCTCCCTCTATCACTTCAGACAAGTGTAAGTGAGAAGGTGAAGAGGGCATCGACTTCACTTACTGATTATAGCTTCCAATGAACTTTTTTTAACCCCTTCCTTCACAATTTTTAATCACTGATACAAGCACTTCAATTTACTGTAGTACTTTCCTCTCATCCCAGAAAAAAAATCTTGGGACCCCCAGTATTCCCCCACCCCCAAACCCACACTCAGACCAACTACAGATGGCTTCCCCCATGGGCATACCACTCTATGTCACCATAATGGAGGAGGAGTTGCAGCAGCAATGTGTCGAGGCCAGGAGAAACAGGAAGAGGACTCTCTCTCCAATGCGTGTACAGGCCACACTGGTCCTATGAGGACCTCTTTGAGGAATTGTGCATTCGACAGCTGCACCTCTCCAAGGATGCCATTGGGCATCTCTGACAACTTCGTCAAGAAGATTTGCAGACTTACTCCACTGCCACAGCTGCTCTGTGTGTGTGAGGCTAAGACTATCAGTTAAGGAATGCATGGCAATTGTGATGGGAGAGATGAAGTGAGAGATGTGGAGGTGTGAAGATGTTAGAGTGGAGGAAGATGTTTTAGGGTTGTGCAAGGCAGTACATGTATGTTAGAGAAGTTGTGGATGCCCTTACCCAGAGTGTAATGTGAAGGCTTAGTAGTGTGAGTGTTGCTTTAAGAAGGTGAAGAATATGATGGCACCCAGGGCAAGCAGGGAGGAAAGGAAGAGTGTGGCAACATGCTAAACTTGCCTGCCCTCATAAAGCATTTTCACTTCTTTCTGCACTATTGATCATTCCTGAGCGTGAGGGAGTTGTCAGTCAGCACCTGTAACTTGTAGGTGGCACGACTGATGTTGGTGTCTGGCTTGGTGAATGGAAGACCCAGGAGTGTGAGGCTCCTGTCTCGTACCTCTTGGAGGACAGCTTGGAGGTCTTCATCAGATAAACCAGTTGGACTACTTCAGCTGGCTGCTCTAGTGGTTGTTGAGTGGGCACAGTTGGTGCCTAAGTGGGCATGAATGGTACCAATCTGGATTGATACTGTGGGTGACAGATGCCATCAAGTGATTTGGTGGAAACTGCCTACAAGACTACTTGTCAGCTGGTTGACCTTGCTGTCGGACAGGGCTCTTCTGCTGTCGGGTGTCTGTAGAGTGCTTTTAAAGAGTTACGCCGTTGTTTCGTGGAAGTTTTCTGGAGGATGATTAACAACTTACACAGTTTCTACACTCAAGTTACACCACAGCGGCACCAAAAATATTTAAATTAACTTACACCAGGAAACCCATGTGTAAACGGCATAACTTTCTGGTATAACAATGACATAACTGACATTGGGGAAATTCAGGGCTTATGTTTCTAACCACTTGGCAACTCTTTAAAAGATATTTAAAGCATAATGGGAATACCTGGAGAATGATTATGAGGATATTGGCTTACCTCAGGCACCCAGTATAGTAAATATACATAGCTCTTGTCCCACATCCAACCTACTCCAGCGCTCATAAAGAGTATCAGCTGTGTGTCCCTCTCATCACGGCTTCTTTACAGACAAATAATCCACAGCCTGCTCCCTGCTCCCATACAAAATAACCCCTACCCCAACAACCAATAATTGGAAATATTGCCACAAAAAAAGTCAAAAAGATCAAAGCAAAGAAAAATAGTTTGGCAGACAGGACAAGAATGGAAAGTCAATACACTATTTATTAAATTTGTAGGGCGAGCCGCATAGTGGAATTTTTATCCAAACTAAAGATCAAACTATTGGGACCAACCTAAATGATGTTTATTATAATGGGCAGTCACATCCAATAAACAGGAAGTTTCCTCCATTCCTATGAAGTATCCTCTTTTGTAATATTTTTATAAAAGAGTTCATCCCTTTGCTCTCCAAAGCCATACTTTGCCACCACGAAGCCCATAAAAAAAAAGAAGTGCATTTAAATTTCACAGCCCTTATTGGAGAGTAGCACAACAATAAGATCACTTGGTTCACAATTGAAAGGCCCTAGGTTTAGGTCTCAAGATTGCTGGATGCTGAAATCTGTCAACGTCCACTCTGATGATTGCACTTGCTGGTGGTCAAGGCGAGACCGTTGGTAATGGTATGGAAAAGTTTGTGGAATGGTTTGCGATACCCCACATGCTGAAGGAGATCACTACAAAACATATTTCTAATAAACATTTAGCAATTGGTTCTTATATAAAAAGTCTTGTATTATGGTTTTTAAAGAGACCACAATGAAGCTGACCATTGTGCCACAATGATGGCTGACCAAAGCACTGTATCAAAGAGTGGGGTAGGATGTAAATTCATTCCTTTGTTTTTCAAGTGATTATTTATTTCAACTGTGGGGAGATCCAGTGAAATGCAATGTTTTCTCCTTACAGGAAACAAGAGAAGATCAGAAGGCAATCTAAGATTGTGTACTATTTATCCAGCCAATTCCTTTGGACAGGGAAGGTCTGGAGCACTGGAAGGGGTGGGGGGTGGGGGGGAGGAAGAGGAATATACTACCAATTAAATTAAGTTATAATGTTGCTTAATAAGGTATTGGTCATATCTCCATTTGAATGGTGTGTGCAGTTCTGCTTATTCAATCACAAAATATTATTGCCAATAGAAGTGTGCAGAGATATGCAATGAAGATAACTCTAGGTATAGAGAATTTATATTATGAGGAAAAGAGGTTGCGCTTGCTTCCTTACAAAAGAGGAGCTACAAACTGTTCTAACTGAAGTTTTCAAGATTTTGAAAGGAATTGAGAAAATTGATCCAAGTAAATTGTTGAACTGTGGTAAATGGTTCGAATACCAGGAGGCACAAATTAAAAACTAAGAAAATAGGAGTAAGACAGGAAGTCATGTGGAAATCTTTTAGCCAGAGGATAAAATAGTTATAAAATAAATTACCAGAGAAGGCCATTGGAGCAGATGGATGTCTTCTGGAAAGAGAAGGAATTGAGAGATATAATGGAAAGGCGAGTGGGTGGAATTGATTATGTGGAAAACGAGGATAAGCGTGTTGAGTCAAATTACTGGTGCGTGCTCCTAAAAATTCTTTACATTCTTTTTATATATTATAAAATAGTGAAGACACACCAGGATGTGCCGTAGGTGAGCACACTCTCATTCCTCTGTTTAAATTCAGCCCAAACTGATAGGATGATGTTTTTCTCTCTGCTGTCTATAAGGGTCTAATGTGAATTTTGTTTTGGCAATCTTAACCCAATTTCCAGTGGCCATTAGCCCACAGCAACAAACAGCTCAGAATTCAGCGGGAGTGGCACTAACCGGTAACCTCGCTCATAGAAATCATAAGATGGCTAGTAATGAAAATAGAAATGTCACACAGGTTCAGTGGATGGTGCTTTTCTGAGACTGGGATCAAAGCCAAAATTTGGGATAGTACAGAAGGAGCTATGCCACGCTGCGCCCCGCACTGTCATTCAAATCTAGCACTTCAAATCTAGCCCAGACTGATTGGATCAAAGTATTTGTTTCTGCTGGCTTTAAGAGTTCAGTACGAAATTAGTTTCGGCAGCCTCACCTCAATTAACAGGGCTTGAGAGTGCCTGATTTTGACATGGTGCAAGAAGTAAAAGTTATTCCATTCCCCAGCACTGATATTGATGAATGCAAAATTCAGTATTGTAAAAGTCTGAGAGATCAAAAAATCTAGCCCTACACATCACTGAACGAGACCCCCTAACTTTAATACTATGGCAAAGCATTTCTAAGAGGAAGTTGGGGAAATATTTAAAGCCCCAGATATTGTTTTAAAGCACTGTTAATTTTACAATGTTTTTGCAGCATTAGGAATTCCTAATTTGATACGTTGGAACTCTTTGGTCAGGAATGATTTTATCTGCACCATTCCACGAGAATGTATTGAAATTACTCTTTTTAAGTACTAAGATCAGCAGATGATGACTTCTTTATGCTTTAAATAGGTTGCTGGTTTAACACCTTGGTTAAGTCTCTTGCTATTATAATTTACCACACGGTTGTCAATAATTGATAAGAACCTGGCTGAGGACAGACATCTAACCACTATCTCACAGTCATTTAAATTCGATTTTACATATGACATGAAACATTACAGTCAGGGGTAGCCTTTGACATTATCAGAAACAATTTAGGAAATTGTAAGATTTGTGACAAGGGAAGTTCTAGAGTAGACATTCCCCAAGCATAGAATGTAAACTCTGCCTGGTATTTGACCTAGTAAGGGCTGACACTTCCAGCTTCTTACTTCTTCAGTCTTGTACTTGTTCCAGTGCGTTTTGATCCAGTCTGATTAAATCTTCATTGGCTCAGGAATATCTAATTAGTCTGGACATAAACGCCCATGAAAAAGTTCAAACATTGTGCAATAAAAGTGTAACAGCATCAATGATAAGCTAAGAGACTCCTGGTTTGAACACCAACATGAATTTTGAACTAGAACTGACCCAGTTTCAGTCATTTTGGGAGTATTTGAACTGAGGCAAATAGCCAAATTAAGACCACTCCAGTTGTGCTTTCCCACCTCCCCTTCTTTCCTGAAAGCGTTAACTCATGCTGGGGTATGATTCCACGGATAGTGATAACCGTTTAGTACTTCCCTTCAAATATATAGTGTGATCGTGGAGCTTTGCTCTGTGCAGGCTATCACAGAGAGGTCTGATTCTATTCTCACACAGTACTCAAAGTCATGCAACTCCAAGAGGGATCATTAGATATTGATCAGGAGCAGGAGAACTGATCAAATTTTCCCTTCCCTAGGCCAAGGATTCTGATGCCGATTGCAGCACCTCCATTACTGCTTTACCACTAAAATCTTGTAACTCAACACAGATTGAAGCTGGGATCATCCCAGCTAATATGACTCATTGCAAAATTTACCCACCCAGACAATGGGAAGCCAGCTTTCATAGTTAAAAAAAAATGGTACAATGAGTATTCAAAAGAACAAACTTCATGTGCACATGTCCGCCACCATCCTCTGTAAACTGCCACAGTTTACAGTTCTACTTTAAATAATGGAGAGTGAGTGAGCAGCTTCTATAGACAAACCTTATTTTTTGAATACTTTTCTTTTATTTTATTATCTCGCTTTATAAATCATTATCGGTCTCTGGTAGCATACTCAGTGCCACCTATTTCCCCTAGCAGATGAGTAGGGTGGGGCATCCAGTTCTTGGTAATGGAGTGGTGAGGTATGGGTCATTATTAAGCAAGTGTGAGCTGATCGTCCAGAGTGGTGAAGGATTTGTACATAGTCCTAGGGACATAGGATCTGTGTCTGAAGCCTACCAGCATAATAGCGAGTATGCATCTATATTTCCTAGCAATAAGGTCATGAGAGAGGGTGGGAAGAATGTGTTCATCTCCATGTTCCTTGAATGACATGGGGAATTTTCACACCAGACTCTGGGATGAGGAGTGAAGCTGTAACCTGAATGCTTATCCTTACTGTTGTCAATATGAACTTTAGTTTATTGGGAAATTGAATTATTCAGCCTATTAGTTAGTTCCGTTATGGAACTGTCAGTCAAGTTGTAATCTCCCAATCCAACTTCCATTTATGCTCTGTTAACTGAAGGATAATATTAACACAAAAATAACAAATAACATAGTTGAGCTCAGTTCTGTCCTCATACATCCACTTTCCAACAGGGGTCAATGGTAACAATCAGGAATGGCGATGCTGGCTGATTTTCTGAAGCTTATTTTTTTGTTGTTGTAAGTTGTCTTTACAACAGAATTTATAGATTAAGTTCTGTTAAATTCGCTCCATTATTATGTTGCTGACAGAGCCCATTTTCTGAGAATGGCATAATTGGGGCTGGACTCACCCGTGAGGGTGCATCTGCATTGGTAGCTCAGAGGAGAAAAATGCATCAAAATCCAATTGCAAATGCAAAAAAACCACTTATAATAACAACCGTAAAACATTAATCTCCCTTTAAGAAGCCTACTTGAGTAGGCCAGCTCACAGGACTATCAATCTATCCATTTTATATGGCTGCTGGGGACAGAGTTCACCTAATATTGTGAAACTCTGTGAGGGACCTGATTGAAATAAATATTCAATGGGAATGAGACTCACTATTGCCAACATTGCAACCTCCTTCTTGGCCCCAAGAATTGGACGTCACAAGATATGGTGTATATTCAAGTGGCCCTTCCCCCACCCCCAATTTTCCGACCTGAGCCTGGCACAAGTGAGTCTCTGTGCCACAGGAGGCTGGAGGCCTAATATAATTGTCTACAATACTAGTTTCTTCCTTTTTATACAATCATCTTTCATGGTCTTGTAAGATTCTTCCAATGGCATATGCTTAAAATAGACCCTGTTCAATAAAGGCTTCAACACAGTTTGTAATACAGAGAAATGATAAGCAACGGCAACTGTTTTGAATAAAGAGGTTTTCAATATCAAATCATGGGGTTAATAAAGTAATCTACAATTTGAGAATTTCCATTGTAGGATCAAAGTCAACATAAGGTGACACGTCCATAGTACACAAATCCTGAATTCAGGCTCAGACGCCCCTCCTTAATTCCTAGCATTGATAATACATTCTAACCTCACATTCTTATAGACACCTACTGGTATGCTCAGTAAATGCAATATAAACATTCTAGACTCTCATTTGCAATAATTATAATACCAACATTCTGAATCCTTACTCCTAGCAGTTACAATAATTTAAAGCCAGTTCATTATGCACCATTCTGAACCAAAATGTAAGTTCCCAGTTCACAGAGATACAATGTATATAATATATTTAATTCACAAACCAAGATGCGACAACAGTACATTCCGAACAGTCACAGGTTCAAAACAGACCCAGTACATTATTCCTTTCAGTAATGAAAGACTTTTCCAGCTTCAGTAATGCACAGTTTATAGAATCATAGAAAGTTACGGCACAGAAGGAGGCCATTTGGCCTATCGTTTCTGTGCCGGCCGAAAAGGAGCTATCCAGCTTAATCCCACTTTCCAGCACTTGGTCCGTAGCCCTGTAGGTTACGGCACTTCAAGTGCACATCCAAGTACTTTTTTAGATGAGTTGAGGGTTTCTGCCTTGACCACCCTTTCAGGCAGTGAGTTCCAGACCCCCACTACTCACTGGGTGAAAACATTTCTCCTAAGCTCCCCTCTAATCCTTCTACCAATTACTTTAAATCTATACCCCCTGGTCACTGACCCCTCTGCTAAGGGAAATAAGTCCTCCCTATCCACTCTGTCTAGTCCCGTCATAATTTTATATAACTCAATTAAATCTCCCCTCACCTGCCTTTGTTCCAAAGAAAACAACACGAGCCTATCCAATCTTTTCTCATAGCTAAAATTCTTCAGCCCTGGCAACATCCTCAGAAATCTCCTCTGTGCCCTCTCTAGTGCAATCACATCTTTCCGGTAATGTGATGACCAGAACTGTACACAGTACTCAAGCTGTGGCCTAACCAATGTTTTTTACAGTTCTAGCATAATTTCCCTACTCTTATATACTATGCCTCGGCTTATAAAGGAAAGTATCCTGTATGCCTTTTTAACCACCTTATCTACCTGACCTGCTATCATTTCCTGATTGCACTTGCGGAACTGATTTTCTACAAGTTTCTACAGGTGAGTGTACTAAGGTAGGAGTGGAAAAATTTAAGGCATTAATTATAATTACAAATTAATAATGTTCTGGAAACAACCTTGGCATAACCTACAGAATGAATGTATGAGAACACGGTACAGCTAATTGAAAATCATATGTGTATGAGGGGTAGGTTTTGCAAAGGGGCCTGAAGGGCACACTTCTGCACATGTTTTGATCATGTCACCACAGCCAACTAATCAGTAGTCTGAGAAGCCAAAATGCCATAAAGGCTATGACCTCAGGACCATTGTAGCTTCAGGCCTCTGTCCACTAGGAAAAGAGCAATAGACAAGCTGGCATAATACTCACTGTTAACTATAAGGAAGTGCATCTTCCTATTGTGATGGAATGCAGCCCTCCCCACAGTGAAATACCTACAGGATAATATTCCCATTAGAACCAATAATGTTTGGTCACTGTCTGGAGCTGGAGGAAGACTAGGTAGACTTGAGCCTTCTTCAAGATGCAATCAATTAGCCCCATCTCCCAAAAGCTCAAGCTTTCTCCCAAGAGGAGGAAGGAGACCAACACAAGAAGGGAAATAAGCAAATAAAGGTGACCTAATAGGTTAAAGAAGGCCTCTTGTTCTCTCTGGTCAACTGAATATCAGGAACCAAAGTCAATCATAATGTTTCAACCCTTAATCATGCATTGGTCTTAGTGCATGCATAGTCATGTAAAAACATTTAATGTACCTAAGCACTTTCCAGTAAGCACAATAAAATTAAGTCGCATATAAAATATGTATCTGTATCTCAACTCCTAAAAATGCAATGAAAAAGAAAAGAAAGTCATAGCCAGCCAGCTAAAAACATGGAAATTGAATATTTAAGATGAAGTGTTGTCAGTAAGGTTAGATGCTTCCTTTGTTTGACGGTACACAGGCTTGATTTGTATTTAAATTCCTCTATCGCCTCACCTGTCCCTATCTCTGTAACTTCTTCCAACCCTACAAGCTATCACCCCGCCAAACTTTCCATTCACTCTTGTATATCTCCTCCTCTCTTCGCCATTGGCGATTGAGCTTCAACCACCTAGGGCCTACTCTCTAGAATTCCATCCCTAAGACATTCTACCCCCCTCTTCTCCTTTAAACCCCTCCTTGAAATCCGCCTCTTTGACCAAGGTTTTGGTCACCCCTCCAAATCTACCTCAGCATCCATTTTTTCCTCACGCCTCTGTAAAATGCCTTGGGATGCTTTTCTACATTAAAGGCACTATAAAAATGCAAGATGTCATTGACTTTAGAGAATGCATTTATAAGAAAGCAAGAATGGAAAAAAGCTATTTAGCCTGTTGGACCTATTTCTTTTTACAGACTGTGTATGACTTGCACTATGATGGTCTCTAACATATTTAGTATAAAGTAGCAAGATAAAATAGTCCTTTGTGGTTGAATTAATAAGACCATAGAGACTAATTACAAATAAATTTATAAGTTAATTTCCTCTTTATTAAAACATCCCAGGGCCTGTTTCTAATCATCACTCATCTGTCTTAGCTTGGCATATCAAACTCAGCTGCAGTGCATGCCAATTTATGACAGATGCATACTGATTAGAATCAGGCCTTTGGTCCCCGAACAGTGTTTGGGGACAGAAATTAAATTGTAGGTGGTTTTCACTAAGAAATTGTCAGCATAGTTATGAGCATTCAAATTACAACATAACACAATCCTTCAGATTGCAATCTGAGTTAGCCTCGATAAACCAACAATTTTCATAGTGGTCTAACATCCTCATAATGACATTACAATGTGAGCTGGACACAATGAAGCAGCAACTTTGAATTTGATTCCCTTATATTAAGACCCTTTTCTGTAAAGCTATATTTACTTGTTAGGAATAGATTCCCACATAAATGTATAACACAGAATAGCCAGTATTCCACTTTTAATTATTTTAACTGTGATTAACATTTCTAATATTTAATGCACTCAAGTATTATTTTACTTTCAGGACGTATCAGATTACGATTTAAGTCTAATTTTGCAGTATATCCACCAGTGAAGATCTGACTTTATGACATTACCTGCATTGGTATTGTGAATCAAGGAACTATGTGATGAAGTATTTGACATGGCTTTTATCCCATGATTGAGGCTGGCCACATTACTTGCAAGCAATGGAGCCTGCCTAATGAGTGGAATCAAACCACATCAAATACAACAGCAGATATTATTCCAGTTATACCATATGTTTTCATTTTAATTCATTTTTCATTTTTATTATGGCTTCAGTTATGTTATGAGCCGAGGCGATTTCTGCTGGGAACACGTTCGGAAGGATGATGTCACAATCATTATGCAGATGAGGGTCTATATGGTTAAAAAAAAGTGTTATCACACTTATGTGAGAAAAAAATGATCCCACACAAATTTGCTTAACACTTATGGTACAAACTGAAGTGTTAAGCCTTTTTACAACTCTATAAACTTCTTGTCTACTATTTTTGACATTTAACCCTTGATTTTTTACCTGTAACTATGCATTTATTATTGTGCACCTTCCAGTCAGGGCAAGGTGGTCTGGGTCATGGATTTTGAACTATGCAGTTAATGATACTTCATGATTGAACAGGAGGGGAGCAGGCATAATTCAGTATAATTAGTCAATCTGTGTCAGCTTGTGTTTCTCAGCATCCCCCCACCCCTACCAACACCACATTGAGTTTCATATAGCAGCCTGGTCACAGAGTGATAAAATTAATCAGTTAGGATCAATGTTTGAAGTGAAAGGCAGCCTTTAGTCTCAAATGTTCTGAAAGTGAAGTGAAGCTGTTGCTTGCAGTCACTAATCACCTGATTTCACCAATTATATTGATATGTTGGACCGCTGGGCCATTTGTGTGTAAGGTCCTTGAAGACCCTACATAAAGCCTTGGGTTATCCATGTTTCTCATTTGTCATTCTTCACTAAGATGGCACGTTCACTTATTTGAACCCTTGCCTACAATGCTACGACTCAGAGGGTGCTTACTACAAATAGTGACCTATAGAGTCCAATTCCTATGGTGGAATCCTGTAACAAATTTCATGAGTTCCATTAATAAAAAAAATCTATTGGATTTCTATAGTTTGCTGGCTGAAAATTCTACTTTCCAACTATCCTCAGACTTCTTAATTGGAGGGAGCTGAATGACCAAGCAACTTACTAGATTGCAACTAAGATCATTACATGTGTTCCTTCATGTACGGGCCATTTATTGTTTCATTATGCTTTTGCTGTAGCTTTTTCCTTCCCTACTGACTAGTTCTTTTACACCAAGATTATTTTCCAATGGTTAAACTTCAAGCAACGGGTTTTAATGAGTTAAAATGTAATTTAGATGGGTGAAAATCTATTGTCAACCAGAGTCACTTTTTTGTAATGTGTTATTGAAGAGGATTTTATTAATTTGGCTGTGCTCAGAACACTAATGAAATGGTTATTATTATAGCATTAGATTTTGTGTTCTTTGCCATACCAATTTGCTTTACTCTTCTCTTGTGAAAGGGAAATTGACTTCTTACCGTGCAAATCATTAACTCAACACTGGCTTGGTTTCAGTCTTTTCTGGTCTCTATGGCTCTGTTACTAGATAAAGTTCTAAGCCATACAAACCAGGAAGATCCCAGTTTCAACCTTCTGTCTGTGCTGAGTTAGCTGCTCTCACTCCTGCGCAACTAGCTACACTGGATAAATTTGCTGACCCATGGTGGGAGCTTAGTGAGTCATTTTTAAATTGTATGTAGAAATACGGTGGGTTTCATTCATGTGCAAAACTGAATTATGAAAGCAACTGTGGTCAGATAGTTCAGTCATGGTGAATCAGTTGTGTTGCAGACTCCTTGGAGTCCCCGGCCAAGGGGTGCACGCGGCCGATGCATAAAAAAGTGGGCGCAGTTAAGTAGTGAAATTACTACTTAATTTCCTCATTAACATTGAATAGACGGCTGCCAGTGCTACTCATGCTGCTCATTGGCTGCTCGCCTAATCGGGGCTCTGAAAGTGACGTGTCCATGACGCTATTTAAAGACCCCTCTTAAAGGGGAGGTGCACTTTGGCTGCTGAACACAGAAATCTGTCGCGGATACTTCAGACAAGCCTGAAACAGCTGCTGTGAGGGCCTCCAAGTTCTCAGATGCTACACTTGGGGTCCTAGTTGGGGCGATCAACCGGAGGAGGGAGGTGCTGTTCCCCTGGGGTGGGGTGGTGGCAAAGAGTCTCCTGACAAGTGACCATGCAAGAGGTGGCAGAGGGGATCAATGCCAGGAGCATTGCATCCAACACATGGTTGCAATGCCACAAGAAGTCCAATGACCTCAGCTGGGTGACCTTGGAGAGATGGGAGCAGGAAGTGTTGGTGCATTGGGGAGGGGAGGGATCGTTCAGGTGAATCTCGATTAATTGCTGTCTGACAGGTAGCGCAAATGGTCGCCCCGTGTCTACTTTGTCATCCTCATCTTGATCATCATCTTCAAGCTACTACTTCCTCCCCAGGTGGTTCCAAGGGTTGGCTCTTTTGGAGAGCTACATTATGGAGCATGCAGCAGCCAACCATGAACTTTGAGGCTCGAAATTCTGTACTGCAGTCTCTGTACTGCAGAATTCTTCCCGACTGGTCAAGACAGCGGAACCTCTGCTTGAGAAGGCCGAGGTCTGCTCAATTAGAGCTCCAGTGGATGCATGGCTCCAATTATTGCGCTCCTCAGGTTCTGTGCTTGGGTTCCTGACAGAAGATAGGAGTCACGTGCTCAGGGCATAACCCCCACACTCTCCCCTAGCAACCAGCCTGATAGCCAATCGTCTGGGTGGAATATATGGGGTATTGAGGACCGGCTAAGGATGAAGGCATCATGAAACCAGGCACAGGACTGCATGATGCTCTACCTGTCGTCACACACCACCTGCACATTGAGGGAGTGGAATCCCTTCCTGTTGACATACATGCCCAGGTCTTAACGCGGTGCATGCAAGGTGATGTGGGTTCAGTCAATTATTCCCTGCACTCCTGGGAAGCCTGCAATCCTGGCAAAGTCCCTAGCTCTCTCATCCTCCTTTGCTGGATCCATGGGGAAGGAAATGAAGTCGTTCCTCCTGGAGTAGAGATTCTCGGGGACATCCCTGTTGCAGCCTGAAATGGCCCTGTGGCGTGGAAATTCAGGGCCACGGTGACCTTCACAACCACAGGCAGTGCTGTCCAGGCCCTGGTTTGGGACTCGAGCTCGTGCTGCAACAGATGACACAGCTCTGTGACCACTTCCCTTGTGGAGCGGAGGAGTGCAATGCTTTGCTCCTCAATGAGGTTGAGGTATGACAGTTGGTTCCACATCTGGTGTCGGGCCTCCTGGAGCCTCACCTCCTTCTCCCTCTTCTTGCAGCAAATGCAGATCTGTGGATTCTTTCTTGCTGGTGCTGTTGTTCCTCATCCGACAGCCCCAATGTCAGGCTCAACAGAACACCTGTGACAGCAGCAGCTGCGCAGAATTGTGAAGATAATATAGCTGTTGCACCTCTAAACAGTAGATTGAAGATGTTTCAAAGAACTGCAATTGCAGCCATAACAGCCAAAGCCAGCCCAGCAAGCACTCTGCTAGCCTGAGATGACTAACAAGAGACTTACCTTAATGGAGGGGAAGATCCATTTAAATTGCACTTGTGAAGGCTGCTTCCTGACTGTTCCCTCCATAATTTACTATGGGGCTTAAGAACTGACGAATCAGGCATTGGCCCAAACTAAATTCCCAAATGGGCCCTAAATCAGTGCAAGGGCCCTCATTAAAATATTTTAATTGGTTCCGGGCTTAATTTAGGCAAGCGCCTGGGACACCTAAGAGGCAGCAACACCAATATTGCTATCACTGCACTTCTGGTGCGTTTCGGTCGCACACAATCTACGCTATAAATTGATATGTTGTGGACCCGTTTCACACCCAAAAAACAGGCGAAGCGAGGTCCAATTTCAGCCCCCTCCCTCTGTACCTTCAGAAGGATTATCTCATTTCTAAAGCCATTTTGTCTTTTTACATGTGTCCACGATAAATGCTAAGTGCAGTGTTCAAAAGGATATTCTTCCTGTGTCTCTAATTGCTCAACAGCTGTGAAGAATGTTCCAAGTGTTCAGTAAATTGTAGCCTTTTTGCCAATTGGGATTAAATGAATGTTCTAGGACCTTCCCCTATGCGCACATCTGGATCAGAGGAAAAGTAGGAGGTTTTGAAAATGATTATACAATTTTTTTTTCTTAAACAGTCTGTAACTTATTTTGGCAAAGCATCGCCTTTAATTAAGAACACTGGGCCTGCAGACCACATTTAGAGCTTGACTTTTCTTCAAGTGAAGCAGACTCCCACCCCCCCCTTCTTTGAATGCTTATGTCCAAGAAGATGTTTATGAGTTGTTCTGTGATATTTAGTTACAATTCGTGCTGAGCTGCACAAAGCTGTTTTAAAAAAAATTGTCATCTTAATCTTTGTAAACCTTCCAATGCCAAGAGCTTTCATAAAATCTCATCTTACATCATTTTGTGATGAGCCGACCACCAGCCTTTGAATGGAACAGAACAGAACAGAACAGAAGCATATGTGATTTTGTCATGCATACAGTAGAAGCCTCTCCATGGGAACACCCTGGTGGTGGGCAAAGATCTTATTTTTATTGAATGTTCCTGTTAACAGGGTGCCCATTAGCTGGTGAGTGCTGCACTGCTACTTATGGAGACAGAGTAATATAGGAGACAGCAGGTATCTGGAAGCTGGTCAGGAGCAGTGGTACTAGCTACTGGTAATTAAACTCTTGTAAATCGCACGTAACAGTTGAATTCTCTTTATAGCTGGCATGCTATTTAAGCCTTTGCTTTTATTAGTGATTCTAATGCTCAACAATAATGAACTGAAGCATTTTTCAGTAAAATGTAACTTCCATTGTAACGGAACAAAACATAACCATGTAACTGATATTTAGAGTTTAGTGTAGCTCTTTGTTAAGCTTAATTTTGTTTTTCCCCGTTTCTCTTTTTAGATTTTACCAGTGCTGCCCACCACTGCAATACTTCCTCTTTTGGTTGGGAGGGTTGGGCGGTTGAGGTGGCAGACTTCTCCATGGTCACTGCCAACCAACTTTGGCATAATCTAATCTTTGTAATTCATGTGTAAACCAGAAATAAAAAAAAACTGTAACACACCACTTTGTGAAACAAACACATGAAAGCGTTTTTACACAGTGATTATCTATTTCAGTCGAAATGACTGTGAGAAAGGTAGGTTTACAAACACTACTGTAGTGGACTGAATGCAATCTAATTTATACAAAAAGCATGAAATGCCGGTTATGTTGATGACGTGAAGATGGCATCAGTCTAACTCTAATTACTGACTGTCTTTAATATTTTTTTTCCCATGCATTGTTTCTTAGCTAGTTGCAATTTTGCTTTTATGCTGCAGAAATGCTTGGTAGCAAAAAATTTTGAACTTCCATAAATGCGTTCTCATATTCTATCAAAATGAAAAGAGTTAGAAGATTGCAATATTACACTGGGAGAAATGATTCATGATCAACTTACTGAGTGAAGTGTGCCAACCAAAGTTGGAATTGGCTTTTTGAGTAAAACAATTGATGCTCAAACCCACAAGTTGAGAACAAAGCAGTTCAATTTAAAAAACTATGGGTGGAATAGATCTTTTTCACTGAGTCCACTGTTGGTGCTACTCACAGAGAACATCTCAACAGTATTCATTTAAGATAACTGTAATATTCTTCATAGGTGTCACTGCCAGAATCTCATAAGTAACATAAGGAACTGATAGTAACCTTCAGCACTCCCAGCCCAGGCCCTCCAGTTAGAGCACTGGTTACAGTGCAAATGCAATGAAGCTGAAAAGAAGCTGGTACCTGAAGCGATAGTCTCAGCTAAACAAAATCAGATGTTCAGACATATACTATTTTCATTTACTGAATCTAATGCAATAATTTATATTTGGATCATTCCTGGATATTCAACTCTTAAGCTGAGTTTTGCTCTTGTGCTCAATTAAATGACAACCTGTAAATGTAAAGTTCCATATTGTTCCACAAATTTATCAAAAATGGTAAACTTTAAAGTATGTAATGGGCATCAAACAGCTTTTATGTGCTTTGGAAAGTGCCTCAAACGTACCATGTAAGAAATGTAAATGAATATTTCATCGTTTAGCAATTTAATAATTTGAGTCGGGTTTTTGTGTTCCTACTATTACAGAAAGAAAACGTAGCCCAACCAATTAGAGTCCTGAGGGCAGGGCTTCATATTCAGTTTGAAATGAGGAAGTCAGTGGTACAATTTGAAGAAAAGTTGTAATTTAACACATTCAAACTAAAGCAATAATTAAGTGTTGCTTTCTGGACACCATGGGCAAAATTCGAGATATGGATTACAGCTAAACCATTCTATCTTAAATCCAGGAAAATAACGTGCCTTTGGTTTTCCTGGTAAGTATCGGAGGGGGGAGAGGGAGGAGGGGGTGTTGGATAATGATGAACCATTCCTGCAAAGAAATAACTTTAGTCAGATGGAAAGGTTAGCTTCAAAAAACTGATTAATTCTTGTGGTCAGTGCTGACTTCATACTGCGTCTGATGTGCCATAAGTCTATTACAAAGCAAAGAGTTGGAAAATAATGATTTGGTTGCTGTGCTGTTGGCTATGACTCCCACCCTTCTGCCCTATGAAGCCACAAATTCATTCTTAAATACCAAAGTTGTTGAAATCATTAAGTCACTCAACTCGATACCAATATGTAAAGATTTTTGTTCTGTTCCATCTCATTTCATTGTAGTATAAGTTGTAATCAGTCATATATTGGAAAGCAGCACTGAACTGAACTTACTAGAACTAGTGATACATCTTCAAAAAGATTACTCTTATACTGTGAGGTTTCCTGCCTTGAAAGACAAAAGAGGCCTGTACTCACCCCGCAAGAAGGTCTGCGGATAGGTTGTAAATGAATCGAATATGCTGTTGGATGCCATGGTCCGTTGCAGATGATACTCTCGGTCCTTGTGGTTTTTTTGTCACTCTTCAGAACGGTACACTGAAATAAGCAAGAAAAAGCAGAAAAATCCCAAAGGAAACTGAGTGTCTGTTTGTAACCAAGAGTCTGGGTTTATACTGCCACAGGAATGCTCAGCCACAAGCTTAACAAGAGCTATATGCAGGCACTCAAAATAAAGAGCGATTATCAAGAAGCAGCAGCAGTGGAAGTGTGGCATCTCTATGAAGTCCCTCAGTGATGGGGCTACCGCTTACCGTAAACGTGCGGAGGTCCAGCTGGGGGTAACCTGCTTAAAAAAAAATATATAAACCCGCTGAGGTTCAGGTGCAGTCTTGAGATGTAGGCTGCACCGCACTTGTGGTTCTGTGGTTCAAAGTGAGGCCCGAGAGAGTGTCGGCTCAACCAGAGCTCTGTGCCTGAAGAATCTCCAGCTAGTCACTTGCTCATTGGAAAACCGTCTCACATGGTGCGTGAGGTCATCAATCTTCTTTGTAAGTATGTGGCCCTCGCTATTGGTTTAGAGCAGGAGATTGGTAAGCCCGTGGTCGAGCTCTTCAAAATTTGGTTGAATCACTGGGAATTTCTTGTGGCTAACGAGTTGTGAAACAAACACATGCATTAAATACTGTAGCTGCTGCGATATTATCAGATAATAACGATGCTCCGTTTTTGATCTGAGACTTTTTTCTCTTTACTGGTTAGTTTCACTCCGTGTGTGAGCTCCTCTGTCTTTGTGGCTCAGAATGTGTGTAGCACCGAGCAGTCGTGGTTTCAGTCCAAACCCCCAGAAAAACAGTTGATGTTCTCAGAATTCAACTGCGCAGAGCCTGAGTTTACCAGTCTATATGTTTAAGTTCTACCAGCTCGTGTGTCCTTCTGAGAATATGGCACTATTTGTCGTAGTCATGCCTGATTTTGCGGGGGGGGGAATGTTGGGGGGGGGGCGGGGGGGTTACATTTAAATATTCATTTTTAGATTGAATTAATACAAAATGTAAAAATAATGAGTGTAAGTGATGCACTTTTTCAGATTTCATGAATATTTTAATTGGAGGTGATGTTATTGGGGTTAAAGGGTAATAAACCCCTTCCTTCAGTGAAAAAACTGCAAATGGGATATTCTGCGCTTATTATTTTTGGCAAAAAAGCTCAATTTTCTTTTAATGGAGCAAAAATTACTTTCTTCAAAAATAATTTTTTTGTGACTCCCAATAATTTCTTGCAAATTATGTTGTTCAGGTCCTTTGCTGTGTGTGAAATATTTCTGGGAAAAAAATGGAACATTTCAATGGTTGCCTCATCAATATTCAACTTTTACTCAAAATCGTTTGAATTAAATATTCAACTATACTACAGGAATAAAAGTCCAATTCTCAAATTCACTTATTGTCTTCCATTCCTTCACTGTAGAAAGATTAGAAACCTAGAGAAGTGATTCAAAGTCTTTGATGTGATATTGCTTATTAAATATTGTCTATGGTGGATGAATACCATCTCTAACATGTTTCATTTAGTTTATATATAGGGATTACATTTACTATACTGTGTTTGGAGTAGTTGATAATTGTTCATTTTTTTTATTTGAATGGTGCAAGCCTCTGCCACTTTGTTTAAAGAGGGATAGCATGGGTTGGTCTTCAGAATGAAATATCATTTGAAAAATTGATAGAAAACACTTCACTAAGATCATTACTGATTTCCCCCTCTGCCTTCCCCTCCCTTTCCATGGAGAGCTGCCACTTTCCCCTCACAGTATAGGATGCTGTATGTCAGAGGGGAAGTTTTATAAATGTGGGTCTGCCTCAGATATCTTCTTGGGTTCAGCGGCGTCAGTTACTTTCATAAGTGCTCTGACGTCTTATTTTTATAGGAGTTGCTTCACATGCCTATATCTACTTGTACGACAATGTAACCAAGGGACATAATAATAGCATCCGCTCGCGATCTGGATTGATATTTATGTCTTTCGCACAAGTGCTTCTTCAATCTATCCAAAGATGGAGCAAACAAACATTTGGTGAGGTGTGACTTGATATGAATTGATAAACTGTTTTGTTTCATAGTAAGTTGAGTATACAAACTGGCAGTTATAATCAGACTCACTTAATTTGATACTACAGCTTATCTTTGTGTATTAATACAAAATAAAGAACATTCCACACTTCCCCACATCAGTGAGTCATCTTACTTGACTTAAACAAGAGGATTATTCCTGCAGCATTTCTGACCTCTTAGTCTCAGTGAAAGCCCTCCCAGTTTTCTCTTTAAAAACCTGATTGTCAAAAAAAATATTTCTGCCAGATTATATTTCAGTTTCTATCTTTTTATCTCTTGCTGTTCACAGCCAGAAAACAGGAACAAAGACTTTTTAATATTGTGGGTGTGAGGTGCCTGATTGCCAAGACAGTCTAATGAAGTGGTTATTATTCACAGTCTATGGGGAACAACATCAAAACTTGCTCATTAGTATCTTTACTACCTACCGTCTCAGTCTTTTTATTTACACATATCTGAATACACTCAGAATACACAAAGCTTTGGAATACTGCAAAACCACCTGGCTCAGGTATCGGAATTACTAAATCCACCACAGAAGATTGACTCAATTCAAACATTCCATTGCCAGACAAGTAATCTTACTGTCAACTCAACCCAAAGTGACTTCACTTAGTCCCATCAACCCCCGTCCCTCCCCACAGGGATATTCCTCACATAATGACTTTCTAATTTTACTGACGCTGAATAGATGAGGTGCAAAGATAAAGTGCTTCCCAAAGAATGAAAATCATAAGTGAATTACCTGGGTTGTTATCATCTCCTATAGAGAGCATTGGAAGAGATGGTGGCCAAATCACCCTGCAGGACAACCAAGAGGCAGACCTAAAGAGGAGAAATAAATAACTCATAAATGAGGTGGTGGTGGGGGGATGAGGCTGGATGAAAGGTCTGCTATAGGCCAAGTGGTCATAGAGTAACTAGAATATCTCACAGATGCGAATGAGTTTTAGATCTTTCCTTCTTCAGGTGAAAGAGCGCGACCATTCATATTTGTGCCTACAGTGTGTCAGTTTTAGATCTTCCACACTTACACATATTGTCATGATTTGAAAAAGGAAAGTTCACTCAAAATATTATATCCAATTACAACTGTTGGCATGCGTGTACCTCAGAAACATGGACTAAATCTGCTCCCATGTTGAATCTTGTGGGCTCGAGCATGACGCTACCCGCGGCAGGCACTTTGTCCATCTAAACTGGCCAAATGGAATTCCTAGGACCTGGCCTCCACAAGCAAACTTCTTCAAGGAAGATAATCATTTCAGTTGTTGTAAAAGTTTTCAATTACTTTTTGCTGCATTTTATTCCATGGATTAATTATTTTTGCTGGGAAATCTGCCATTTTTACATTTTTGGGTTTCTTTCTGCCAGTGCTTTCTTTCAGTATTCTTGGTTGCTTCTGGCATTTGAACGACACCATACAAAATGGGCAAAGATGGGAATTCCTATGGAGGTTCTAAATGTGCTGCATGAGGACGAGAAGTCAATGGGGGATCAATAAATGGAGGTCCAAGGACCCCTAAGGCATTTTGTCCACACCTGTGTTTATAGATTCCTCCACACATACCTCAATATTTTAGAGGAAACCTTCCTTTACTGTCTTGAATCATAAGACAGGCTATGTTAAAGTTGTGCCATCTGTTTTAGGATGACCTGCTAACATCTAGAATAAGGATTATTCTTCCTGTAGAAATGAAGGTTATCACAACGTGAAGATTTTTTGCTACCAGATCTTTCTAAGCCAACATAGGTGGCATTTGCCAAATCAGGCAATCTGCAGTATGCACATGTATCAAACACTACGTTTGCAAGAAGAACACCTTCATCACTCTTCCTGTGGAAAGGAGGCATCTGCTGACAGGTTGAAGGATTTACAGGGTTTTTAAGGGTACCAGGATTCCCTCAAGTTTAAGGCTCCACATACAGTACTCATGAATGTATCAGGACTCCTTTTAATCAACCCCATGTCTTACATAAACACCAAGGGTTTGCTCTTAATTAATGTTCAGGTGGTAGCTGACCGCAGAAACATCATTATGCATGCCGATGTGGGAATTATGTAGCAGTCCATGAGTCCTGCATTTTTGGAAAGCATAGGTCACAATGAAAAGTATGTGCAAAACGGCAGAAGCTCTGTCCAGAGCGTTAAATGTTACCCCCCAGGGAGGGGAAGGGAGGGGTGATAGGTCACATTTTAGGTTTCTACCTGGTATGATGAGCTCCACAAAAAATGTATGTAGAAGTGAGAATCAGAGTTACCTTCACCGTACTCTTGATGCCAACAAACTTATTTTACATTTGTAGCCAGGTTGACTTGGTTAGTGATATTGCTCCATGCACCTGTAATCTGTATTTTTACTGGAGAGTGACCTTCAGCCACACATAGGGCCACCCTCCTTTGGTGCATTTACTGCCACTGCTCCTCCAACTCTCAGCATCAAGAGGAGCAGTTTGTCTATATATCTCCACTGTGAGCAATTAGCCCACTTTTCTGCCATCACCACAGCTTCCCCTTTATTGGCAAACTTAAGTAAACTATTCAAATTAGGGGGAGAGACTCTCATTACAAAATTCAAGGCAGCCCACCCTTTGAGCTGCTGGCAGAGGTGAGCCAGCTCAAACCCATTTTTGCCACTCTCACAAAACTGGAGCTTAAGTGCTTTTATGGTACTCTTTAACAGATCATGTTCAGGAGCTGCCTTCAAGGGTTTCATAATTTTTTTAAGGAGGCGAGTATTTAAAAACAGCACAGGTAGCAAGAAACATTAGAGGCAAAACCTCCTATAAAACTTGCTGCAGCTTGATCAGCACACCTTTTGAAACATAAGGAGATCTCACCATCTGACTAATTTCAGACCTGAACAGATTCTGCTTTTCAATGCAAAATTCAAACTAGTGATTTAAAGTAATTGAAAGATGCTGAACACTCCAGCATCATTACAATGCAAACTGCCTTAGTTCAGTGCATTCTCAACTTTGGGGGTGAATTTTCTGGGGATCCGTTCTCTTGCTCTATCGCCATAACGTCAGCGGAAGTTCAGCAGAAACCCTGTTTATGGAGGCGGAGTTTATGAAGTTCTAAGGAAATTCACCCCCTTTGTGATTTCTCCCTCTTTAATGTAATAAAAACTGTGCACTAATTTTCCTTGTTTGTGCACTTTTCATCCAATGGTATGGTCTGATAGCTGTAATTTTATTTGCAAAAAACATAGCAAGCAATTTATCACACACCCCGCCTGTTGGGATTGGGGTGAGCACACAGTTAAAAATAACCACCCCGTTCCCGCTAAATTCCTGTCTGCCGTTATTTTAAATCGGCCATTGTTTTAGGTGGCTGAGACTCAGACGGGAGCCTCATTAATACGTGCTAATATATGATGTTATTAGGATCGCGATGACATTTTAATGGCCTATTGAGCGCCAGATCCAGACGACTTGCTCAGTAAATCCTGGCGACGAGAGAAGAGGAGGTCCTCTAAGGTAAGTCAAAAACTTTTCTTGGTGGGGCCAGGAGGAGCAGGAGCAGGAGTACTCCTCCGGGCCCCACAAGGACGGTATGGGCCTTCCACCCATGAAAAGACCCTGATCCCCCCGTGTGATTTAGCCTGGTGCCAGCAGGTGGCCTCTAGGCCCTGCAATTTTGACTTGCCCAAAGCCAGAAGGTCCAGAAGTTAAAATTGCCCCAGCCTTGAACTAATGACATCAGGCAGATTTGATGCTCGCCCCATTGTGTTATCAGCGATTGCAGTACAATGCGAGGTGGGGGGGGGTTTGACATTCTACATTATTACTGCTGCAGTCTTCTAAAGGGCTGTAGCTGAAATCCCACTTGAAGCGTGAAACATCCCAGGACAGCTCACTGCATGAGAGGGAGCTAGCCATGCATAACTAATTAGGGGCTTAATCGGAAGTTCAGTGGAAACAACCATGCATAGTATGTTGGACAGGTGTCCCACTGTGCCCATTCCCACCTGATTTGCATCTGTTCTGGAATTTCTATCTGATTTCTGTCTGTGACATTGTGATGAAAATTATTCATGGTTCTCTTCTCCCTCCTCACATACAATTGGCTTGTCAAATACATTTTGGCGTAGATAGTGCAGCTTGAAATATTGTTCCGCTTTCTGAAACTAACTGGTGGAGCTCATTTGAAAATTGCTTTTGTAAACAGTTTTAACCTCAGTCTTTGGGAGATGTTTAGAAACTAAATATTGTTTGGCCCCTATAAGCAGTTGTACTGTGTTTTGTAATAGAGTTGTTCAGTACAGCTTAAGTGCGTTAGCATTATTATGTTGAAGGGCCTTGTCACACTCGTTCAATTGCCAGTGACTGTACTGAGAAAGGCTGGCTGAAACGTGCTATCTGTCTGCTGTATCTCTTCCGAATCCTTCTTTCTATTTATTCCAAAATCCTAGTACCAAAACTGTGGGATACAAATACTCTGGGGTAGAAATTCGGGGGATTCGCCTTGGGCAATAATGCAAAACTGGTTGTATCGCATTGGTTGCCCATTATCCGCTCCGCTCAATATTCAGGTCCATTGCAGTCAATGGAATTCAATATCAGGTGGGGAGTATAACGGGGAGGGGGCCAATGTTATACCGCCCGTTTTACATTACCGGCCGAGACAAATATCTACTCCTCGGAGTCTATTTTTAAACCATTTGCAGATAATTTATGACTTTTGCATTTGAAAATTTTCATGGCATGTTTTGCCATTGTACAGTGCTATTGTGTTTCAGTTCACCATAACAATTGTAAACAATTTTACAACACCAAGTTATAGTCCAACAATTTTATTTGAAATTCACAAGCTTTCGGAGGCTTCCTCCTTCCTCAGGTGAATGTTGTGGAAAAAATGTTTTTTTCCACAACATTCACCTGAGGAAGGAGGAAGCCTCCGAAAGCTTGTGAATTTCAAATAAAAATTGTTGGCCTATAACTTGGTGTTGTAAAATTGTTTACAATTGTCAACCCCAGTCCATCACCGGCATCTCCACACCATAACAGTGGAATAGCAGATGTGTTGTGCCCAGACCTCCTTCTATAGTTGTGAACATGCCACAGAATCTGCCCATGTAGTAATCTCCAACTTACATAACCCACAAATGGTGTGTTTTTTTATGTTACGTTACAAAGTCATTTTAATCATATAAAATGTGTTGCTATTTCTTACTGTGATTCTTGGAACACATTCTCACCTAGCCTTGCTTTTTTATTTGTATCAGGCATTTTTTTTTCACTGTTGGTAATTTGCTTTAAAAAGCATAAATTTGAATTCCTAAATTTTTAAAGATGCTGCAGCCGTGTAATTAGGGCACAGCCCTGCCAGTCATACCATTTACATGTAATTTAAATATCTTTTGTTTGTGCTACTACATGGACAAATTGAATGCAGCATAAGCCCTTGAGACTTTCATTTGCCTTTTGCTGCCATATTTACAACACAAACCTGTTTTGCCACAAAACATAAATGCTTGGGAGTAGTACGCTCAGTTATTACCACTGCCGAATTATTTCTCACAGTGGCTCTGCAATTACAGCATTCTCAATTTGAAAGACATTCACTGGTACATATCATGGCATGGAAATAATAGATTGATTTTCAGTTTATATGGTGAGCACACATTTAGCTGTGGTCTTTAGCTAGGCTTGAACTTTGATTGTATTCTCATCATGAGTATCAAAAAAACACATTAACTTCAGTGTCACAATCTTACGACTGCATTTACATGTTGTTATAGGTTCCAACATGTCTGCACTCCAGCACGGCAGGATTATTACAGTATTTGGCCGCTATGTGCAATGCCTATTATTCCAACGTCACATTTTGCATCATAAACCCAGGAGACATGGCTCTATGGGCTAAGGACTATACGAATACAAAAGGTTCTGGAATGGGAGGTCGAGCAGCCAGAGGTCATGGTTCACATGGGAACTAATGACATAGATAAGAGTAGGTTTGAGGTTCTGCAAAGGGATTTCAAGGAGTTAAATCTAGATTAAGGAGCAGAACCTCTAGGATAGTAATCTTTGGTTTACTCCCAGTGCCATGCACTGGACCAGACAAGGAGAGAAAGATTAAGATTGTCAATGCATGGCTGGAAGGATGGTGTAGAAGGGAGGGTTTCAGATTCATGGGACACCAGGACCACTTTTGGTGCCAGAGAAGGCTGTACACCTAAATCGTGTCCTTGTGGAAAGAGTAAATAGGGCAGTGAGGATAGATTTAAACTAGTTAGGGGGTGGGAGGAGGTGTTGGCTGTGATAGGCATCCCCTCCCCCTGTACATCCCTGATGGTTTCCACCCCAAAGTACTAAAAGAAGCAAGTGCTGACATTGCAGATGCGTTAGTCATAATTTTCCAAAGCTCTCTAGATTCAGGAACTGTGCTTTTGGATTGAAAAATTGCAAATGTCGCTCCATTATTTAAGAATGGAGGGAGGGAGAAACCAGGCAACTACAGACCTGTCAGTTTAACATCAGTTATGGGGTAGTTACTGGAATCTATCATCAGAGAGAGTGATTGAGCACTTGGACAACAGTCAGCAAGTATTTGTGATGGGTAGGTCATGTCTGACTAATCTATTTGAATTTGTTGAGGAGTTCACTAGCATGGTAGATAGGGGAGGGTCTACAGATGTTGTCTATATAGGCTTTCAGAAAGTATGTGATAAGGTCCCGCACAAGAATTTATTGGCAATAATGAAAATGCACAGAATTGAGATAATCTTGTTACATGGGTTGGTAATTGGTTGGGAGGTAGTAGGCAGAGACTAGGGATAAAGGGAACATTTCTCTGATTGGCGAGATGTGACAAGTAGTTCCCCAGGGATTTGTTCTGGGGCCTCAGCTTTTCACTATATATATTAATGACTTGGATGAAGGAATAGAGAGTTGTACACCCAAATCTGAAGATGGTACTATGTTAGGAAGCACAGTCCTGGGGAACACTACTTGTCACATGTGTAGATGGAAGGAGAAAGTTATGAAGGGACATAGACAGACTAAGTGAATGTGCAAAACTATGGCAGATGGATTTCAATGTGGGGAAGTGTGAAGTCATTCACTTTGGGCTTGAGAAAGACAAATTGAAATATTTTCTTAATGGTGAGAAACTAGGAGCTGTGGAGGAACAAAAGGATTTAGGTGAGCATGTACACAAATCACTATAAGCTAGTGTAAGGATACAAAAAGTTATCAAAAAGGTTAACGGATTGTTGGCTTTTATCTCAAGGTGGTTTGAATGCAAAAGTGAGGAAATGATGCTCCAGTTGTACAGAGCCTTGGTCAGACCCGTCTGGAGTATTACATTCAGTTTTGGGCACCGAACCTCAAGAAAGATTTATTGGCCTTAGAATGGGTAAAGAGTAGATTCACCAGAATGATACCCAGGCTTAAATTATGAGGATAGGTTGTATAAATTTGATTTGTATTCCCTTGAGTTTCGAAGGTTGAGTGTTGATCTTATTGTCTTTAAAATAATAAACGGATTCAATAAAGAGCAGCTATTTCCTCTGGTGGGGAAATCAGAACAAGGGAGCATAATCTTAAAATTAGAGCTAGGCCATTTAGGAGTGAAATCATGAAGCACTTTTTTGACAGATTTTTATTATTTAAAGATATCAAGGGATATGGAGTACAGGCGGGTAAATGGAGTTGAGTACAGATCAGCCATGATCTAATTGAATGGTAGAACAGCCTCGAGTGACTGAATGACTTCCTCTAGATTTAAAAAAAATTAATTCTTGGGATATGAACGTCGCTAGCAAGGCCGGTATTTATTGCCTATCCCGAGTTGCCCTTGAGAAGGTGATGGTGAGCCCCTTCTTCTTCTGTTCCTACCTTCCTACCTGTCTCCACACCTGAATAAATTAGGAAAGAAACAAAGGAAGAAAGAAAGAAGGACTTGCATTTATATAGCGCCTTTCCTGACCTCATGATGTTCCAAAGTGCTTTACAGCCAATGCAGTGCTTAAAGTGTAGTCACTGTTGTAATGTAGGAAACGCGGTAGCCATTGTGCACACAGAAAGGTCCCACAAACAGCAATGTGTTAATGACCAGATAATCTGTTTTATTGATGTTGGTTGAGGGATAAATATCAGCCAGGACACCGGGGACAACTCCCCTGCTCTTCTTTGAATAGTGCCATGGGATCTTTTAAGTCCACTTGAGAGGGCAGACAGGGCCTCGATTTAACGCCTCGTCTGAAAGACGGCACCTCTGACACATAGTACTCTCTCAGTACTGCACTGAAGTACTGTATATAAATAAGATACAATTGAATAACAACTATAATTAATCCATGATCTTTATCCCCAAGACTGATAGAAATATTTTTACAGTACTGTTTCCTTTAAGGGTCTGACTCCATTACACAGCCACTGTTACAGCCAATGCAAAATAATAGTGTTTGTAAAAGTTCACAGTTTAAGTATGCATTCAAGGAGGAAGCAGACTGTGAGAACTAAGGGGAGTTGGGCTGCTCTTCCCCTTTTCTGGAGGTTTCTCCTTCCCACTAAAACATAGATTTCTTCTGCTTCTGCTGTACGATCACAAAACCTGGAATGTGGTTGATTACTGTTCATGTCTCACTGACTTGACATACAAAAGGGTATAATTACCAGCAGATGCAAAATAACATGTAGCTAGGAGCATGTTACAACACAGGAAAATATTAGGAGGTACACATTATATAAAGTGCGATAGCGAACGTCAAGCAATTTGTCCATATCGTCCAAATTGTCCAGTTGTGCTGTTGCCTTATAATGCACTCCTATGCGTTAATGTTCGAGCAGTGATTCAAAGGGGTGGTGGGCTATATTTGGTTTCAAATCTTTTACAATGCATAATTAAAGTTGACAGTGAAAATTTTCTGTGTGATATAAACATATCACTTAAACTGCAGTAATATTGTACCATGCAAGTCATATTGCAATCCCATTATACCATGTGACTCGTGCCACAGTGATAGAGGATTGAATCATCCTGTGCACGTGCGTAAAACACCTTTGGTAGTAACTCTGTCTGCACTATGCATTGATGCACTGAGTCATTAGAATGCCACTTTCAAATTCTGGCAGAGTAAATTGCTGCTGATAATGAGTTAAGCCACCCAATGGAATATAACTTCTACTAATGCACACATCACAGCTCTACAACCAGAGATGAACCATTAAACTTCGCTAATGATTGTGGCTTTTTAGCTATGTGTTGATAAATGCAGGAAAATTGCCGACAAAACCAAGGTAATGTGGAAACCACATTCAGAGAACAGGAACTTCACTGAAACAATTTACCAAAAGAAAGAACACGTTTTAGACTCTGACATCAGATTTCCAGCAGCTGCTGGTTATCGGTATGCTGGGATAAGATACATCAAAAAGGATTGGTCTGCTCTTCCTCTAAGCTGTTACAGACCTTTAAATCCTGCAGCGGCACAAAGCCTCTTCCCCACAATGGTAACTTCCCAATGAATTGCACTCACATTATGGTAATTTGGCTGAGCCAGGAGCTGGCTGGGTCATCCCACTTCTTGTTCAGTACATGGGAAATGTAATGTTTGTTTTTGGGTAAGAGGGAAAAATAAGGCTTGACCCTTTCACTGCCACAAATGTTACTTGTATAGGTGTTGGCTACCCAGAAGCTGCTGCCAAATGTACTTGTCAGTGGAGTTTCTCAGTTGTTTAACATCTTTTTTATGTCAAAAATTGATCCGCTTGACCTTTATACTCTAAGCTTTTGATTGGGAGGAAAATCAGCCGTGAAAGCTGAATTTCAGCAAATGGAAACTCTGATTTTTTTGAAAGTTGGTCTAAACTCGATAATTGACAGTGAGAGCCGGGGGAAGATGGCAAATAAAAGATGTAAATGCTTTTTGAGTAAAATAAGGAATAGAAGAGATATAATAGGTTAGATTAGGTGGGGGAACAAACTAAAATTAAAGTTAAAATATAAAAATGGGAGAAAGAGAAAAGGAAAGTTCGAGGAAATGGGGCTAAAAGACGATGGGGTCAGCAGAAATAAAATATTAGGTGCTTATTTTAGTCGTTTAGAGTTAATATTACTGCAAGGAAAGTACTCTTGACAATTGAGCAGTTACAAAACCAATCAGCCCATGTATATGTGAAAATGACCATCTGTGTATCTGTTGGCAATCTAAGGGTTAATCTGGTTTAACGTTAGCAGTGTTGCCCTTTTTTATGCTCTCTGTTTTTAACATTCCTTATTATCCCCGCTACAACAAGCTGCAGTTTCTTCCGTTCACAAATGCTGAACAGTTTAATGACCCTTCATCCTTCTCCACCTAGGGTGTGGCTCATGCTCCACATGTGGTGGTAAAATGAAACATTTGGGATATTTTTCATGTGGCAAAAATAGGATCAAAATTGATGGTTTGAGCAGATTGTGATGCTCGTAAATCAAGGACATGTTGTGCAATTGAGAGGGGGTGTTTTGCAAAGTAATGGATAGGAAATGACAACTCCATTAAAAACACATGCACAAAAACCAAGGACCTGCTGTTCTTCCCAAATACACTGTATCTTTCTAGACTGCATATCCCAGTAGCCATGTAGTACTTACAAAGCTGCACATTCATTTTCTGCTGTGCCCACAAACATATTGTTAACTTCAGGCTGGGTTCTGCAAGTTTATCCACTTTCTGTAAAAGTCACATTTCTCTTCTGATTTTGTTAACTGCTTTAAATTTCATCATAAAAAATATGTTACTTCTTCTCACTTACCAGATGATAATCAGCAATAGATTTACCAATAATCAACTGCAAATGATTTCTTGATAAAACTGTTGTTATGACACCACAATTATTAATCCTTCAATGTGAACATTATTACACACCAATCACACTGAGTATACTGACAACCAGCTCTTGCCTGATAGCTACTATACTCATAATTTATTAACACTGGATCTCTTTCATCCAATAGCACTACCAGACACTACGCAGTGACTTCAAGGTATTGGCTAATCTTAGGCCTCAGATAACAGTTATATGATGCCTCTCAAGAGTTTATGAGGCAGGATTAGAGGAAATGAGTACCAATTGACACTCCTAAACATTAGTGAAAGTGGTAGTCATGGAGATATGGAAAAGATGCCCTTTAAAAAACACTAAAAGGGGAATGAAAATGTAACGGGTGTACTTTCTGTTCTGCATACTGCACGCAATAGTATTCAGCCAGTTCTGCGTCTTACTAGGGTCAGATGGCTCCTACTCATGTTCCTCGTGCTTGTTGTAGTGAATGGAGCTGCTCTTTGATACATAAAGCAACTCCCTGTACCAAATGTCATGGAGCAGCTATAAAAATGAAGGAGATCTAAATTAGTGAGTCTCTGTGAGGCTGTTGCAAGGAAAATATTTTTTGACACAGGTAACAAATGTATTTTAGGAAAGATGTTGGAGTAAAAAAAAGTTCAAAGATTGACCTGATTGTATCTATGCTGTGACCAGATCAAGCTTGAGTTTCCTACCATTTGATTGGTTAAAAAAAGAACGCTTTGTAACTGGAAACTTTTGGGGGATTATGGGAACTGAGAAACAGAAGGAAATTGGAAAGTTAGTGACTTTAAACACAGAAAATTATTAAAAAAGTTAGAATAGGTAGGATAAATTATATTAGTTAGAGAAAGAATAAAATTAAAACTAAAGTTAAAACACAACAGAGAGAGAATGGGGAGAAAAGGGAGTACAGCATGAGGGCTAGTGGAATTTAATTTTTTTACATTTGACTTAAAATTGCACTTTTAGTATTTTTAGTGGTTTAAGTTTAATATTACGGAAATAAAACTACTCCTGATGCTTGAATAATTTTACTTCCATAATATTAATGTGTATCTTACAAGACAGTAATTTCATTGGGCCTGCCAGCAATCTAAGGGTTGAATGTATAGGATAATCATAGGTAAGTCATGGTGCTGTTAGGGATATTTGGTTTTCTGACTCCATATGAAGATATAAGCCCAGATTTTAAAAGGTGGGAATTCTGCTTCTCATGGCCCCACAAGGAAAGTTTTAAAAAGTTATTTTTAAAAATGGCCTCTTTGGGCCTATTCTGGCCCCGGATCCTCTTCCCATTAGATTGATCGGGCAGGAAAGCCACAGCAGCTTCATGGCTCAGGCCCATGGTTAAAATAGCAGTCAGGCCTCGATGACATAATTGGAGGCCGATCTGCAAATTTGAAGAAGGACCCTGTCGGTTTGCGGCGGGTGTCCTTCTCCCCTGCCTAGAAGAGAAAGTTAAAACTGGAGTCGGCGGGAAGAGAGTGGGACATCGGCGGGTGAGCTCCCTGGCCGATTTTAACTGCCTGCCCATCTGATTTCCCCTATAAAGTTGGAATATTTTTTCAGAGTTGACATCAGGTACTTTTACTGTCTAAATAAAAACTGACACTCTTGTCAATTTCATACAGGCAGCTACAAGTACAATATTACTCCTGTAAAGCACCTGAACACGACACATTTACAGCACTGTCCTTAGGGGAGAACTCTGGGAACAGTTGATCATTTGGAAATCAAGTTTGTAAATCATGTTAGCAAATTCGCCACCAACACATGAGCTCGAGGCTTTGCCACAATTGAGAGAGCTGCCAGACCTCTTTCACTGTTGATTACTGCTCTGAAATTATGGAAACTCAACTGGCAAAATATTTCCAAATTTTCTATTTAAAGCTTACAAAGTAGTCAGATAAATTGAAAAGTATCTTTGAGATGAGAAATTCCTAAGAAAAGAACCTCCTAAAATCCTAGCAGTCAGAAGTCATGGAACTTTCCAAGTCCAGAAGGACATACCCTCTATGGATTTCAATCAGACCAAATTTATTTCTATTCAGTAACCAGTTCGATATGGAAAGGTCGGGTGTGAAGAGAATGGCATTAATCGAAAAAAGTATATTTTGCTGTACATAAGTACAAATGGGACAAGATCACTGTTAGAGGTACATGTAGCTCTGTGTGCAAAATTAAGGAAGAATTCCTTCACCGATTATACTGGGGTGGGTTGAAATGGCATTTTGTGACATTAGTGATGAACACATTAACACACTTGTATGGAATTTCTTCATCCTCTATTTAAATGGAGGTACTAATCTATTTAAATGAATGTTTTTATTTAAATAGCAGACAGAAGAATTTCATACAAACACATTAGTGTGTTCACTACTAATTTCCCACTGCACCGTTACAGCCCAGGGAGGTTAACAGGGACAGTTCTGTAAAAGAATTTCTCTCTAACTTTATTCACAGCACAAAATCTATCTCTAAGTTCTCAGCACTATTTTTTCTAATACAGTCACAATCATTTAAGTGCCATATATTGGCACCCCTGGCATTTATGCACATTTTCATTTCCTCCATGCCTTTTTGAATCAAATGTTGCTCTTTTCAAGTCAATGTTTCTTTATTAGCTTCTGCTAGCCTTAGTTCCTGATGTCACCGTTAGCAAATCCTGACTGCTGTTAGCATGACAAGCTCACTAGCAGAGCTCATAGAACTTTAATTATGGAAGCTTACATCGATTTTCCATCTGAAAAAGAAAAAGGCAGATCTTTTCCAAACACATCGCCTTACTGATCTTTGCATAAAAAGGAAACAGAGCTGAAACATGAAAGGATATCTTATTGGCTGCAATTTTTAAACCTTCTAAAATCTTCCAGTAAGTGCAGTGCATTTATCAAGCAACAGTCTGCACAAAGGCTGCATTCATTTCAAGTGTCTCTAGTTCTGCTTCTAAACTTCTAAACAGTAAAACATGTTGACATTTGTGAAAGGATAATCTTTAATCCCAACAGGGCATGATGTATGTAAATGTTTTCAGCTAATTGATACAGATTGGAATGTACGGCCACAGCAATACCATCCTGTCTTAATGATGTCAAAAAGCTCCCCCCTAATTGCAGGATTAAATGAAGGAACTGACTGCCTTTAAAATGCAATTACCAGCATTTCATGAATAGATCTTTCCTACACACCATACGTGTCCTACTTTTGGTATAAAAACAGTGGAATGTGAAACAGTAAAATGTATGCTTTTCTGTGTTTTTCTTTTTGGTGTGTACACAGGGAAAATGAATCCATCATTGTAAAATAATTGTTATAACACCAGTGTTCTCAAAAAGTTTCTTATAAACTTGTATGTGAGGAACTGGATTTGAATAAAATTGAACACATTACAGATTGTACATTTTTCCCATATTT
The DNA here is from genome assembly GCF_035084215.1 of Heptranchias perlo. Taxonomy (NCBI): domain Eukaryota; kingdom Metazoa; phylum Chordata; class Chondrichthyes; order Hexanchiformes; family Hexanchidae; genus Heptranchias; species Heptranchias perlo. Next base: position 25,567,324 of record NC_090350.1, read on the forward strand.
CCTGTACAACTTTCTTCTCTATCCATCTCTCGTGTTTCTCTAGCAGATTACTAGCTATCCTTATTTTCCTTCCTGCATCTGCATATAAATAACTTTTCCTGTGAAATTCAGGAAGTCCTGTAAATATAGGATTGAAATGCAAAATCACTGGAAAATATATGAAGTCACTATCTCTCTTTATAACTGCATTTGGAGCCGTTTTTCGGTACCTGGAGTGCCGAGGACCTAAAACACAAGAAAAAGTAGTTAACCTTTAGACTTCTTCCCCCTAATTGCTCGGAGTTAACTTTTTAGAAATCTAATCCTAACATATAGCCACTTTTTTTTCTAAAACCCAGACCTTTTTGTTCACAAACAAGTTTTACTGCACGTAGCATATTGTGATGTTCATACTAACACTGCCTTGATGGGACAGACCAATCATTAAGTATATAAACTATAAGAAGAAAGAAAATTAATGTTACATAAAGTTCACCCGCACACTTTCTCTTTCAGATGCTGCAGAACAAATATAAGAACGTTGACACATTTGTACAAGATTCCTTTGTCTGCTATTTTAACAAAGGCATTAATCTATTTGAAGTAAACAGGTTGACACCTTTGTTAAAATAGTGGATAAAATAATTTAATATGAATGTGTTAACACGTTTGTTGCTAATCGCGCACAACCCTGATATGTCACCTGCAGATCTGTTCTACAAAGGGTTGGAGAAACAACCTCCGTTTATCCCGAGAAGGTTTCAGAAGGCTCTAAACTTTACACTTCTCGTCACTGATTACTTATGTGTTGATGTGTGAAATCTTTCAATTTCAAGGTTCTTGGAAAACAGATTTAGAATAAATTTGCCTGATGACCAATAAATATGTGCAATAAAGACCTGTTAGGAGTGATTGTCCAATCCACTGTTTCCAGTGGTGAGCAGCTCTGATGGAGCAAATCTTGAGAAATCATGGGAGTGTAGCCTGTCATTTTCCATCCATTCATTTTAATTAATTCAATTTTAATTATTCATTTAAATAGACAGAAAATCACAGACTGCATTCCCGAACTTTCCCGAATGTGCTCCTGCAAGTACTGCTCCTTGTTGGAAGTGAGAATCATATCACTCCTGTTATCTCAAGTACAGAAATATAATTTCATTCCTGTGAGTTCATGGTTAACATTGGTTGAAGCAGCACAACAGAAGTAATGTCCCAGTGTACTCTGGCCAACAACAGTACACAGAATCGTGTGTATGTACATGGCTGCAATGTTCCACTCTAAAAATTAGAGTAACTAAATCTACCACATATGCATTACGTATAGTTACAAGGGTGAGTTAGCCAATTCCTCACTGCTGTTTGCTTTGTTGGTCATAAAACATTGTCATGCATTAAGAATGATTGTGCCCATTAGTCAGCAAACGTTCATTATTATAAAATTACTTGGCCCTGCTGGGAATAGCTGAAGTATTCCATATTATTCTCTACAGAATTCTACATTATCATCTGCTACCACAGACACTCCCTACAGAAATGGTCTCTTTACACCCACATAAGAAATAATGATATCACATCTTAAATATTCCATGGCCCAGTTTCAGTGACCAGGGAGCCTGGATTTTCTGATTGGATCTGCCTGATGTATGCCCTTAAATCAGGTGATTCCAATTGGAAAAGTGGGTAGATGATCTGGGACACTTTACACTACGTATAATTTCCCATGGGTGAGCAATGGAAGCATTGGAAGTGCCTACCTCAAACAGATGAGAGCATTATTTAAATATTGATTTGGGGCAGGGAAGTCCTGCATGCCAGTTGCCAAAGTTCAGATCTATATGTAATCATGCCCATGTAAAATGGATACCCTGGGTTGACAGGTTCGGTAAGTATGTAAAAGGCCATATGAAGTTAAGGTAAGTTGCTTTTCAGTCATTTCTTAACCATTTTTGGGGGGTGATTTTATTTTCTGCTGGCATTTAAGATCTCATGAGCCTTTTGTGGCAATTGAATATTTATTGCCCCCAACACCATTGCTGGTACCAATGGGTCTCCCTATCAGTGAATCATAGAGTATTACAGCACAGAAAGAGACCATTTGTGTTGATACTTCTTCCACATAAGGCACTAGCCTAGATTTTCTGTTGGTTTGATTTTGTGATGGTAATCAGCTGGGTAGCAGAGCTCACTTTAACACCCAGCTAAAGTGTTGGCATTGTTGGCAGCTGGCAGAAGGGCCCACCTATTTTTGATTGGGCACATGCAAATGAGGCAGTAATAACATGCTTTCATATGCTCCATTTTCTGTCATTTTTGTCTCATTTGAGCTGATTGATACACACCCATTTTATATGAGTATCCAGGGTTGCTGGGCACATGGAGAAGATGGAATGGAATTTAATAAGGTCTGCTTATTGACCAGAATGATCACCGAGCACACCATTGGCATATTGAAGGTGCAGTTGAGCTGACTGGATCACCCATGGGGCATCCTGCAATATTGTCAAGTTATAGTAAAGATTGTAGTAGTGTGCTGCATGCTGCTCAACTATGCCTTACAAAGAGGCATTCTCATGGCAGCTACGGAGTTCAAAAGCCTCCATTGCAGTAGGAGATCAGAAGCTCCCTGAAAAGGATGGCGACTACAACCCATTGTTGGCTGTAAGACACATTTGTGTCACTCTGATATGGGAGACCTTGGGGTGATTTTAAACCCCAAGGACGGGTGGGCTAGGAGCGGGTGAGAGTTGAAAACAGTTGTTTTTTGGGTCGCAACCGCAACCGGCTTTATTTCCGGGTTTAACGTCAGAGCGGAAAATTACAGGCTTCCCACTGGGAATGCCAAGTCCAAAGATTTTGCGATCGCGACCCAAAAAAACAACTGTTTTCAACTCCCACCCACCCCAACCCACCGGTTCTTGGGGTTTAAAATCACCCCCCTTGGCTTGACTACTATATTTGCCCAATGGATGAATTGTCCTGCCTACAACTTATCCCTTCCCAACCAGAAATATATCTTAAAAACATGCGGAACCATCTATAGGCAGCAGAAAGCAGAGTGACTCCATTATTTGGTGACAAAATCTTGAAATTCTGGGGGACCCGCTCCACTATCCATAGTGCAGTGAAGCAGAACTCCAGGCCATCTATTCAACCCACTGTAGATTCCATCCCAAATTGCAGGATTGGGCATTAACATTCTCGGGGTGGACCACTTGCACCTGCAGGGGTGCATCAAAGGTGCCCTCCCCAACGGATGTTTGGAAAGTTGGAGCAGCGCCATGCATGAGAGGCCTCAGAAGGCCCTTCCCAGACATGGAGTGGGCCTGACTCTGCAGCTCCCAACGAAGCTGTCAGACCATCAATTCCCTCCCCAGTTGATTACCTGCTCCCACCTGCAATTTGGTGTCTTTGGAAGGTTCGTTTTAGATCTCCACCAACCACACCCCCTTGACGTAGGGGGGCAGGTAGAAGATCGATGCAAGGTCGCCCCACTGGCCTCCTTGGAATGGGGCAGAAACCTGGCAGGTCTGAGATCTACCAGGTTTTCTGGACTTAGGCTGGAGATGCACCCAGGGCCAGTTTGGAATTTCAGTCCCAAAATGCTGCTTGTGATCACTTCCAAACAGCCACAGGCTGCTCATTCATTCAAAAATTTGATTTTCCTTTGTAGATGGAATATTAAAAATGGATTTCTGCTCAGAACTTGATATCCAGGAGGGGGATGGGATTTTGAAATCCCAAATTCTCAGAATGGATTCAGGCAAATTGTTCACCAAGGTGAAGAGTTTAATTTCTGGGAACCAAGTTGATACTTAGGAAGTTAAGGGTTAGAAGGAAAGTCAGGTGGAACGTTTCTCTCCATAGGGTAATATAGTAGTGGAACAAGTTACTAAGGACGTGCATTAAAGGAGTCTGTATGAATGAGTAAGTTGGGACCAGAAAAATGTGAGTTCCTAAACTCGCTGTCTTCCCATCCACTTGGCACTGTATTTACATTCCTGACCTGGGCACCTGTCGGTAGTGCGCTCCCTTGCACACAACACGCGTTTCAAGGATTTTATACTCAATTCTGCCCGCAAAGGATGCTTTGCAAGTGATCTTGCAATATTCCTGAAGTATGGTACCAATCCCACAATGCACTATCTCACCCATTTGAAATGGGTGCTAGAGGTCTCCATGATTCTTGCATGTCTGGAATGAACTGCATTGTGAAGTATTGGGAATACATTGCATTTTTGGCTCAGTCGGTGAGAGATGTGAGACTGTGTTTTTTTTTAATGTTATTTCTCATTCATAAATATAGTATTATAGTATCACCAGTAGGTACAGCACAGGAGGAGGCCATTCAGCCCATCGTGCCTGTGCTGGCTTTTTAAAAGAGCTATCCAATTAGTCCCATTCCCCTGCTCTTTCCCCATAGCCCTGTAAATTTTTTTCCTTCAAGTATCTATCCAATTCCCTTTTGAAAGTTAATATTGAATCTGCTTCCACCGCCTGTTCAGGCAGTGCATTCCAGATCATTACAACTCGCTACGTAAAAAATTGTTTCCTCATGTCGCCTCTGGCTCTTTCACCAATCAACTTGTGTCCTCTGGTTACTGACCCTTCTGCCACTGGAAACAGTTTCTCCTTATTTACTCTATCAAAACCGTTCATGATTTTGAACACCTCTATCAAACCTCCCCTTAACCTTCTTTGTTCTAAGGAGAACAACCCCAGCTTCTCCAGTCTCTCCTCATAACTGAAGCCCTCATCCCTGTTTCACTTCTATGTCTGCATGTCATCAGGATCGGTTGTTTTAATTACTGTCGTATTATTCCACATCAATTCACAAATTCAAATTTAAACTGTGACAATTCCAGCTTTTTTTTGGAACCAAAGCTACAGTATCGCAACAGATAACTATTTAAAGTCTAATGTCAAAACTTTTGTAAACATTTACATTTTTAGCATGTCTCGGTGGTAGAGCAGTGTTCATTTTGGCTGCTGCACTGGGAATGTTCAGATTGCTTTCCTGTTTTTTCATGCGATTAATACATTAAACCAAGAAAGAAAATGACCAACTCGGCAAAATTATTTAACGTCTCATCTCAAAAATGAGACTGATTGGAGATAATAAATAACTTTGCTAAGCTGAGCTGGTTGTTCTCTTTCTTGGTTTACTATATAAATCACAGGAAGAACAGGAGAATCTATCAGAACATTCCTGGCCAATGACTTTTATCATGTTCGTCACTGGCCAAAGCAGCAGCATGAGAGGGCAACACAATTCTGCTGAACTGCAGGCTTTCTCAGAGTCTGCAGGGCCATCAGCTACACCCATGCTGCTATTTGGGACCCTGCGCACAATTACGGTGCCCTATCTGACATGAAGGTTTTCATTATGTCAATGTGGGTATAACATGCAACTGCCAGAGTCATATGCCTGTTTCGCCAGAAGCTCTCATGATGCCTTCATATTAAGACAATTATTGGTACCATTTTTATTTGAAGAGGAATGAAGAGTGGACTTATGGCACCAGAAAGACCAAAGCTACCCTATGTAACTACTGATCATGACATCCTTGCATCAACTAAGCACAGAAGCAGAGCACAGGTGCAACAAATTTCACGCTACAACCAGAATTATTACCAAACATCACTGCATAGGTCTGAACTGATCAGGGGCAGCCTTACAACATAACTCCCACCCCCGTGGACTCGACAATAATTGTGGTCTGTTACATGCTCCACAATGTTAACCTGTAAGAGACAGTATCAAGTTCAAAGAAAAGACTTACACAAATGCAAGCCAAAGTCGAAATCCAGCAGACTGGGAGAGCAAAGGATAGTGGAAATCTGGAACTCTCTGCACTCCCCTCCCCCCACCCCAAAAAGGGTCAATTGAAATTTTCAAGATTGAGATCGATAGATTTTTGTTTGAAGGGTAACCAAGGGATATGGTTCAAAGCCGGGTAAATGGAGTTGAGGTACATGTTCTGATTGAATGACGGAACAGGCTCGAGGGACTGAATGGCCTAATCCTATTCCTATGTACAGAAGCCTTACCTCACATCTTGATGATCAGGATATCAACACCATAGCAGAGTAAATGCCAATGAAGAATTAGCAGTGAACCAGCAATGCAGTAAAGAAGACTAATACAACAGGCCGTAATTCCAGATGCCTACCACAGCTACACTTTTTATTGAAAATGCTAAACCACATCTGTTCCCTTCTCAATGGTAGGCCCACAGTGTCAGCCCACAGATAAAAAACAGGAAATTCATAGGTAAACCAGCGTGGGCGATCACTCCCAGTAACTTTTAGCAGCTCACAGTTTACCCACAAACAGGAATTTCCTGGTGGGAAGGTGGGTAAGAAAGAAAGTGACTTGCATTTATATCATCCTGTCTCTCAGAAACATATGAAAGCACTTTATATACATTGAATTACTTTGAAGTGCAGTGTCACAAAATGCAGCAGCCATTTAGAGCAGAACATGATCCGGCATATAGCAATGAGATGAATGACCAATTAATCTGTTTTTGGTGGTGTTGGTTGAGGTAAGAATATTAGCCACAACACCAGGAGAACTCCCTGCCTCTCTTCTATGTCTGCACGTCATCATGGCCAGTTGTTTCAAGTACTGTCTTATTATTCTATCTCAAGCCACAGATTTATATTTAAACTGTGACAATTACAGTTTATTATCACGGGATTGTTAATATCCACCTGAATTATTGAAACAGGCTGATGGGGCCTTGGTTTAATGCTTCAATTTAACACCCTATTTGAAAGATGCCACTTCCAACAATGTGACACTCACAAAATAATCATTAGGGTATACTGAGATCAAAATGAACCAATACCTTGACAGTCACAATGCTTTAACAACAATATCAGACTCAGAATCCATTTATAACATACACAATGCATGTATGTAGCTTAAACTAAGTGAATAATGCAGTTGCCTGAGACAGCAAGCATTAACTAACGTGGTTAAAAGCCTATGGGGGTGAATTTACTTTCTGTTTTTGGCACATTAGAATTGTTTAAATGGTGCAGGAATTTTTTCTGGCAGAAACATTAGGTGGAAGCCATTTCCACCATAAAAATGCTTCCCCCAAGTTCCCTTGCACTTTTATGGCCTTTCCCACCTGCCGATTCCTGACTGTCTTATTAACATATATTATAATGCACGCTGGGTAACAGACTGAGAATCATAAGGTGCAGCAAGTATCAGGATCACTTGATATGGGCAGAAGTGAGGAGTTTTTGAAGCAGAAGCCTGGAGTATTCTGCAGCTGGGAAACATTTTTGAGGCAATTTTTTTGGCATTTTGCCTACACACATCTGAACTTGTTTCTTATTATATTATGATCATTACTCCCTGGATGTTCTCCCATGCTTACTTCTCTTATCTCCTCTGGTTCATATCCCATTACAAAGCCTAACATTGCTTCCTCTCTTATTATACTTATGGACTTGGAGTGGATTGAACACAATGGAATATTCAATGTTTTGGCCTCACCTCTCCCAATCTCTGTAACCTCCTCTAGCCCGAGAAGCCCCGTACCCATTCAAACTCTCCATTCCTTGGACATGTAAACCCCTCTCACTTTACTCCATCATTGACGGCCTAGGCCTCACACTCTGGAATTCCCCCACTAAACCTTTCTCCCACTCCACCTCCCTCTCCTCCTTTAAGGCCCCCTTTAAACCCACATATTTGACCAAGCTTTTCATTATCCCTCCTAATCTCTCCTTCTTTGAATCAATGGGCTCAATATTAGCAGGGCGGCGGGTTCTCAGCAGGGGGTCGACTGGGGGCATGGGTAACGCGCCCAGTGAAATCGGGGTGCTCCACACGCAATTACAGGATAATTGGAGCCACTTACCTGTGCTTCTGGGTTTCCCGCTGGTAAGCTGCGAGGTGGGCGGACTGCGCATGCTCAGTAAGGTCTGTCAGCTGGAGGAGCCCTATTTAAAGTGGCAGTCCTCCACTGACTGATGCTGCAGAAAATAGGCAAAATTACAGCATGGAGTAGCCCAGGGGGAAGGCTGCACCCAGGTTTAATGATGCCTCACTCCAGGTATCATTGGATGGGGTGAGGAGGAGGGGGAGGACAGAGATCTTCCCCCCGGCGGGCAGGAGGAAGCGGCCTGCCTCTTCCACCAAGAAGGCCTGGCTCGAGGTGGCAGAGGAGGTCACCAGCACTACCAACATATAGCCCACCTGCATACAGTGCAGGAGGCGCTTCAATCACCTAAGTAGGTCAGCCAAAGTGAGTACTTACTCATTCCCCTCCCCTCCGTCTGCCACATCACCGCCCCCAACCCTCATCTCCTTCTGCACTGCCAACACTACTCTATCACATCACTCCTCACACTCACTCAAAGCTCATCCTCATCTTACCTGCACTTACTCACCTCGTCAGTACTCATCCCACCACTACAACTCAACCCAATCCTCATACAATCTCATGGCTGTATCTCATATTCACCCTCTGATGCATCTCTTTCACAGTCAGCCTCACTCAACCTGCCACTACCTGTGCTGCAGCCACAGGGCATGCATCACATATGTGCAGTAGGAAGCGTAAGGCAAATGTGTCGTGAGCATGAAGGGTGTTTGAGGGTTTGTCACGGTTTTTACTTATATTTAATTTCTGATCAACTCACATAACATATTATATTGTCATCACTACTGCCATGTCTTTGCGAATCTTGTCTGGTTTGTGCAATAATGCCCTTTCCTGAGGATCACTATGAAGACCCACAACTCATGCCACCCATTGTGTCACTGCAGAGTGGGTGTAGGTGTATTTGCAGGGCTCTTTTGTGCAAACGACTGAGAGACGTCGGCGATGTCCCTGGTGGCACCCTGGAAGGATGCGGAGGAGAAGTTGTTGAGGGCAGTGGTGACTTTGACAGCGACAGGTAAGAAGATAGTGCTCGGGCCAGCCGGGAGCAGCTCGGCATGACTACATGTCCACGGAAGCTGAGCCTCAGTCTGTAGACCCTGTGGCGAGGGTAGTGCCCTCTGCGATGCATCTCTCTCTGTGGTTGCCCTCCCTCCTGCTGTGCAGGTCGATGTGTCACAGCACTGTGTTGTGGAGCTCCACGTGTCAGAGGTGGACGGCGTGGCCGACGAGGCTGGTGATGCTGTTCGCCCTCCAAGGAGGTCATGACTGCAGCTACGGCGGCCCCCATCCGGAAGATGTACATTTGAGGGGGTCCGCAAGGTAGGTAAATGTGTCTGGACACCGGGGTAAGTGTGCAAGTTTATGCATTTGATTGTTAGGAGCAGGGTGGTGGAGGCCAAACTTTGTCCAAAGTGACAGAGTGGCCTCCTGCAATGAGTGAGGGTCTCCCCCCCACCACCTGTCAAATGGACCTTTGCAGCTGCCACAGGCTGGTGGCTGCAACACGTCCATTTCAACTGGGAGTGTTTCCCCCAGTACGGGAAACAGTCTCAGTTAATTGCAAAATCCGGCGGCGGGAGTCCCACATGCGGGGGCTGCGCGCGCATGTGAGCGCGTCACTGGGGAACCAGGAAATGGGGCAGGTTGGAGCCGGGCTCCGGATTTTCGCAGCCCCCCTGCCACGAACGCACCCGATCGCGGGTGCGAAAATAGAGCCCAATGTCTTTTCTTTTTTAATTACACTCTGTGAAGTATTTCGGGATGTTTTTCTATGTTAAAGGCACTATATAAATGCAAGTTGTTGTTGTCATTGTTGTTGTTATATACCGATAGATATAACATAGATTCATGCTGTGGAGTAGAATTGATCTGTTCTATTAGGCAGTATGAGTCAATAGAGATTACAGGGTAACTATATATTTGATTTAAAGACCTCTCAGAGTACTCTATCAGTGGTTCTTTTTAAAAAAAAAGATATCAAAATCATTTATGATTAACCATGACTTCTCATTTTTCTGTTTTTCTCTTAATTTTAAAACATATATTTTTTAACAGTGAGAACAGTTCACATCAACAGAGAAGAATTACCCAACCTGACTCTTCAAAGGAGTTGAACAAATATCAATAAGGCAGAAGAATTTTGCCATTAGTAGGCAATATGGGTTTGCCATTTGAGGAAAATAGGTAGCTGCCCATAACATGTATGTTCCATTGCCAGCAATAAGCTGATTTTTTGATAGTGAACATAGGCCAGGGTACAGAAACATAAGACAGTGATATTATCCTGGAAAAACAAGGTTGTTATCAAAGTAAGTTGTTTCTGCAATGTTGTTAGTTTACCTGCGTAGTTAAGATTCAGTACCCTTCAATTATTCTCCCTGCCAGTTCCCCAGTAATATCAATATACTTAAATAAAATTATGTGAAAAATTAACAGAAATAAAGGAAATAAAAGCTTGTTCAAGTTAATTGTAATTCATTGTAACCATTATAATTGTAAAAGGTGTATTAATAGTCAGATTCCTCCTTTAATTGTGCAGTGTTACTGTAAATGGCACACACAGCCATAAAACCCAATAGTTATTGCAGCATATATACTCTTACACATCTTAACCACAGTACATGGTGTACACCACTCTACGGGGCAACAGTGGTTTGTGCTTGCATCCATATGTAGAATAAATGATAGCAGACTGGCAAAAGGAATATTGTCCAACTGGCTGGAGAGACAAAGACTGAAGTTGAGAGGGATAGAACTGATTACCAAGTGGATGGGAGCAACAAAGTTATGAAGATGCCTGAAGTCACAGCCAGTATGAAGGAGTTGAGTATAAGTGTCCCAACTCTGATAACACTTTTACTAAGGAAAAAAAGTAGAATGCATATATATTGTCACAGCTGTAATGCATGCAACAGAGTTACACTGCACTGCAAAGTTATTGGAACTTAGTTTAAAAGTTACAAAAGCAGTTTCCTTACAGAATGGTCCACATAGCTGAGCGACTACAGTTGCTAATAGTAAAATCAATTCTACTCATAAAGAGACTTTGTGACGGTGACACGCCTCTCCAGACAATGGAACTTATAATGAAGAATACAAACTCCAAAACTAGAACTTGGAGTTTTGAATCAAACAAGTCTTGCATATTAACTGTCTCACTTACCAAATACAGGTAAAGTTTGTAGACATCACATGTTTGGCAATATGCGAGCATGCAGTTAAAATGTTTTTGCAGTTAGGATGTTTGGCAGTGTTTATAAGGTTATGATGTGCCCTGAAGGACTCTTTGTCTGTCACTTAATGAGTTTCAAAACAAAAACGGAATCACTGATGTGCCAACGTTTATAATGAATAGTTCACATAATTTTTTGTCTCGTCTGCGGTTAAGTGAATTATTAATGGGTGGGACTGTTCAGTGAGATGAAAAAAAGATTATTTATAAAGCTATAATTATCACGTTACAATTGTCTTATTAAAAATCCTTCAGCTAATCTGATAGCTTTAGCTGAGGTAATCAGAGATGCCACAAAATCAAGTGCTGGAACAATTTTTAACGTCATCAGCTAAGCTTAAGGCGGATTGCTGGACAACATTTTAAGGCATATGCGTGGGCACCTTAGCTATCATATTGATCTGAGCATATGTGTGCATCTAGCTCTGTTGACATACCAGATGTTGTAACAAATCTATCTGCATTATTTAAAATCTTGTGTCAGTAACATTGTATGTTTTTAAATTGTAGTGAGCTTCTAAAGTTGCTGATTGGTCCAAACTAACCACATGATATTCCAACATTAATTCATCATTACCATGTGACACCACAGAGCAATTAGATTGTTGAAAAACAATCTCAACTTGTTTTCAGCCATCATGATAATTTCCATATTTAATCTTGCATGCTGGCCATTTTGCCCATTATACCCAACATCTCCGCCTTTTCAGGGACTACTTTGCAAGTGCTCCAGTTTGTCTCAACTGATTCCCTTTCCCTGGCCTATCTTGAATGTTTCAGCTCTGACTTCACCCCCTTCCTCCCATTGAAGCCCAACCTGAGCCCCCAATCTTTCTTGCCACCACAAAACAGATGGAGTTTGCTGATGATTTGCCAGTTCTGTGTCTCTGGGCTTCCATCCAGCACTTTTTATTAGATTCCTTAGAGTTAATCACATACCAATTAACGCCTTTTAAAAGGGCTCGGTTAGGAATGGACTTCAGGTTTTATGGATAAGTGCAGATCAAGATAATTGTATGCTCTATGAAACATGATGGTTCCTGACTCCTGGCACCTTAAACATATCATGCCAATGAAAACAGTTAGCACAATACAGTATTTGTAGTTAGAAGAACGTTCTAGGGTTTTTCTTGGTTTACCTTTGGAGGGCAGCGAGAAATTTTGCAGAATTATGCCTCAGGGAATTAAATGGAGTGATCAGAGTCCATGGGGTGTAGAAACTCGTCGGTGATCAGTTCCGGGTGCAAAGGCGGTGATGAGGCCACTCGCCTGAACCAGGAGGCTTGAATAATAAGAATAAAACTGGACGGACCACCCGGCATTGGACCACTCGGCACCGGATACGACAAAGGCAAATCAAGCCCAGTCGACCCTGCAAAGTCCTCCTCACTAACATCTGGGGACTTGTGCCAAAATTGGGAGAGCTATCCCACAGGCTAGTCAAGCAACAGTCTGACATAGCCATACTCATAGACCATTTAGCACGGTGGTAGTGCCACACAACACGTTGGATAGTGTCCTCAGTGCGAAGACGGGACCTCATCCTCCCCAATCTACCTGTCGCAAATGCATACTTTCAGCCAACGTCCCAGACTCTTCCATCACCATCCCTGGGTATGTCCTGTCCCACTGGCAGGACAGACCCACCAAAGATGGTGGTACAGTGATATACAGTCAGGAGGGAGTGGCCCTGGGAGTCCTCAACATTGACTCCGGACCCCATGAAATCTTATGGCATCAGGTCAAACATGGACAAGGAAACCTCCTGCTGATTACCACCTACCGTCCTCCCTCAGCTGATGAATCAGTCCTCCTCCATGTTGAGCACCACTTGTAGCAAGGGCACAGAATGTACTCTGGGAGGGGGACTTCAATGTCCATCACCAAGAGTGGCTCGGTAGCGCCACTACTGACTGAGCTGGCCGAGTCCTGAAGGACATAGCTGCCAGACTGGGCCTGTGGCAGGTGGTGAGCGAACCAACACAAGGGAAAAACTTACTTGACCTCATCCTCCCCAATCAACCTGTCGCTAATGCATCTGTCCATGACAGTATTGGTAGGAGTGACCACCACAGAGTCCGAGTGGAGACGAAGCCCCGTCTTCGCACTGAGGACACCATCCAACGTGTTGTGTGGCACTACCACTGTGCTAAATGGGATAGATTCAGAACAGATCTTGCAGCTCAAAACTGGGCATCCATGAGGCGCTGTGGGCCATCAGCAGCAGCAGAATTGTATTCCAGCACAATCTGTAACCTCATGGCCCGGCATATTCCTCACTCTACCATCACTAACAAGCCAGGGGATCAACCCTGCTTCAATTAGGAGTGTAGAAGAGCATGCCAGAAGCAGCACCAGGCGTACCTAAAAATGAGGTGCCGACATGTGAAGCTACAACACAGGACTACATGCATGCTAAACAGTGGAAGTAACATGCTACAGACAGAGCTAAGCGATTCCACAACCAACGAATCAGAGCAAAGCTCTGCAGTCCTGCCACATCCAGTTGTGAATGGTGGTGAACAATTAAACAACTAATGGGAGAAGGAGGCTCTGTAAACATCCCCATCCTCAATGATAGCAGAGTCCAGCACGTGAGTGCAAAAGACAAGGCTGAAGCGTTTACAACGATCTTCAGCCAGAAGTGCCGAGTAGATGATCCATCTCGGCCTCCTCCCGATATCCCCACCATCACAGAAGCCAGTCTTCAGCCAATTCGATTCACTCCACGTGATATCAAGAAACGGCTGAGTGCACAGGAGACAACAAAGGCTATGGGCCCCGACAACATCCTGGCTGTAGTGCTGAAGACTTGTGCTCCAGAACTAGCCGCGCCTCTAGCCAAACCGTTCCAGCACAGCTACAACACTGGCACCTACCCGACAATGTGGAAAATTGCCCAGGTACGTCCTGTCCACAAAAAGCAGGACAAATCCAATCTGGCCAATTACCGGCCCATCAGTCTACTCTCAATCATCAGCAAAGTGATGGAAGGTGTCATCGATAGTGCTATCAAGCGACACTTATTCAACCCTGCTCAGTTTGGGTTCCTCCAGGACTACTCGGCTCCAGACCTCATTACAGCCTTGGTCCAAACTTGGACAAAAGAGCTGAATTCCAGAGGTGAGGTGAGAGTGACTGTCCTTGACACCAAGGCAGCATTTGACCGAGTGTGGCACCAAGGAGCCCTAGTAAAATTGAAGTCAATGGGAATCAGGAGGAAAACTCTCCAGCGGCTGGAGTCATACCTAGCACAAAGGAAGATGGTCGTAGTTGTTGGAGGCCAATCATCGCAGCCCCAGGACATTGCTGCAGGAGTTCCTCATGGCAGTGTCCCAGGTCCAAACATCTTCAGCTGCTTCATCAATGTTCTTCCCTCCATCATAAGGTCAGAAATGGGGATGTTCACAGTGTCCAGTTCCATTCGCAACCCCTCAGATGATGAAGTAGTCCGTGCCCGCATACAGCAAGACCTGGACAACATCCAGGCTTGGGCTGATAAGTGGCAAGTAACATTCATGCCTGACAAGTGCCAGGCAATGATCATCTCCAACAAGAGAAAGTCTAACCACCTCCCTTTGACACTCAATGGCATTACCATCGCTGAATCCCCCACCATCAACATCCTGGGGGTCACCATTGACCAGAAACTTAACTGGACCGGCCACATAAATGCTGTGGCCACAAGAGCAGGTCAGAGGCTGGGTATTCTATGGCGAGTGACTCACCTCCTGACTCCACAAAGCCTTTCCACCATCTACAAGGCACAAGTCAGGAGTGTGATGGAATACTCTCCACTTGCCTGGATGAGTGCAAGTCCAACAACATATGCAAGGGGCCTAACACCTGTTTTAGGTGACCACCCTGGACACCTAAAAAATTAGCTCAACAAACTAGAATGGCCTGAATGCACATGCAGATTGGACATGGGCCATCCCTGTGCTAAATTTTTCATCGCTGCACCTGTTTTACGCCTGAAAAATGGGCACAACACATACCAATTTATTTCCCCACATAAAAGCAGATTGTACTCTATTTATAAAAGGTATGGGCTTGGTAGACCCAAAAACCTTCTCTCATTCTATGTTTTCTTATTTAATGAGGTGGAAGCACATTCCCCTCTCTTTCTTGAGCTGCCTAATTTAAGTAAATCATAAATATATAGATGACTGGTAAATGGAGATGAAAGTGTTTATATTTTGGAGGAAGGGCCTTTCTATTTATGTCTATTGATCTTGAAAGGTCATAACTTAACATCAAGTCCTGTCTTGCCAAGGGCAAGATTCCTTTTGAGGGTCCTGCTGTTCTCCCTCATGGATAAACCTGTCTCCGTTTGATGTCCACTCAAGCACACTTCCAACAGGGGTCACTGGATAGTGATCAAGATAATGCACCCTGGGCAATTTTCTCTCCCTAATATAGTGGTGTTAAGGCCAATAGTAGCTGGGAATGAATCTAGGACTTTCCCGGTATGACGCAGCTACTCACTGCTTTAAACAATTGCATCCTCAGGAGAGCAAGTTCTTACAAATTTAATTTCAATAATTGGGGTGGAAGCAAACCCAGCTGTTGGAATTGTCTCTATCTTTCTGATTTATATAAAGATAATAATTCAGGCTTTTTTAAACCATTTCCTGTGCAAACAGCCTGATGACAGTTTCTGTATGTGGACAACATCACTCATGATCTGAAAACTGTGTCTTCACACAGGAAGAAAATTGCAGGGCTATGGGCAGTGCGACTAATTGGAGAGCACTTTCAAAGAGCTGGCACAGGCACGGTGGGCTGAATGGCTTCCTTCGGTGATGTAAGATAGTATGATTCTATGATTTCAGTCTCTGCTATACTAAGTTAGCAATCCTGGGTTTAACAATCAACCCCAATCATTGTAAACTGCTTACTGGAATTTCCAAATCTCCTGTTAAATCAAAGGGTGAAAACTATCAAATATTTAATCTATTTCAAATAGACTAAAACTACTGATTGAATATATTTACAATTAGATGATTTACAGAAGCAAATATATAGACAAATATTATACAACACGCTAATTATATAAAAGATCTAGAAAGAGTCGACAAGAGTTTAATTTATTCTTCAGAAACAGTTCGAAACCAGGGACACGTTTTATGAGATATTTCCCAACCTGAGAGTATATAGAACTTAGGCTTTATCTATGTAGTTTCTTCCTTCTAACATGCTCAGACTGAGATGGAGAACTAACAAGCTTGTACAACAGACCATTTTCCCATGGAAGGTGGGATTCTCTTCAACCTACGTTAAATGGAATATCGAAGTAGCATTGTTTAGCCCCATTACAATAAGACAAACACTCATGAAATTTCCCAGAGATTAATATGCATAACAGGGACTAGAGTGGAGAGTGTTGAATGGAAACTTTTCCACTATGCTAGTGCAGTAGTGTTTTCAATGCGTTGATCGCTGTCGACATAGTGCAGACTCTCGTTAACATTTCAAACGCACACGCCAGGAATTTCCCCTGGGGGTGGGGGTGGGGGCGAGGGTGGGGGGGTACTCCTGCTCCACCTCCATAAATTTGGCGGAAACCCCATTTATGTATATAAACGCTGTTTCTGTCAAACCTCTGTCAAAGTTAGGGTGGCAGAGCGGGACAAACCCCAAGGATATTCCCACCGACAGTCTCCATGAAAGATAATCTCATTCATAACTAGTTCTTGATCAAAAGAAAACTGCCCCTAACAACAGACAACTCATTTCCAGTTTGCCATTTTAAACGTAGTTATGGAATAGTTGCTATTTTAAATTGAGTTATAATTTTTATATAAGCTAACTAGAAGTTTTGTCACAATATATATACTTCCTTGCTGAGAAACCTGGATGAAGGGCTAAGGCTCATAGTGCAGACACAAGGTTGGATAGAATAGGAGGGATGACAAAGTAAATCAATAAATAGTGGTTAGGTGAAATCAAGTTTGGAAATTAAATCCTGTGGATTGTAGGATGAGGAAAAACTGAGGTGGGCGGGAAGGAATTCTACGGTTTTGAGGTCTCTGGAAAGAATGAGTAAGAGGAGGAAACAGTGCAATGAGCCTTAATTTCAACACAGTGAAGGTGCAAGGAGGAGGAAGAGAAAATATGTGAGCTGAATCATTTACTCAACCAGCTTGGCTCCACTTATAGCTGGAAGCCATTTCCTCAGTGTCCTTCCCAGCACTGACAGTTGTGAAAAGCTAACTTAAAACTGATATAAAGGCTGCAATGTAAAATGATCAGAGTTACCACTCCTGTTTAGGAAAATAGAGTTTAAAATAATAGGAGTTTGGAATTAAAACATACTGGCCCACATTTTGCTGTAGCAGGGCATCTAACAGCATCTGCCGTTAGTTAGACTTGCCCCTGCATCCTTCAGCTCAAAACATTTTTGCCCACTAAGTTGCTGAAAGTGTGAGCTGATAACGTCACAGCGAGGGAAACCGGGCATCTCGGACCTGAGTGAACAGGGCAAGCAACTGTGTATCTCCTTAACCAATCAGATTGAAGGATTGAGAAATAAACAGCACAAGGACTGAGAAGGAAGTGTAAATTAGAGTGGGTGAATTCAATGTCAAATCAGGTACATAAAGAGAAATAAAGAGTGGTTCAGAAAGATTGGATTAAGGGAGAGAGAAAAAAAGAGACGGAAAGGAAAAGTAAAAGAACAATTTTGAAATTTAAAATTTGACATTTTTAAAATCTCCAACAATAATTAGTACCTGAAGGAATGAGACTCCTCACTTGTAATAATTAATTTTCAGTGTCAAAAGAGGTTGATTGGTAGTATTTAACAATTATCACATCACTAAAAGGGTATTTACGTTTGAAATTACAAGACTTAACTTTCTATGGCGAGTTTAGTTCGTATCTACGGCGCAAACACAGCAATTTCACGCCATTCAATGCATTTCAATGGTGAGGTAGACAGCGAAATGCCATTTTCGCCATTTTGGATATTGGTATTTAACCACACATCTGCTCCTTGCCTGATGTTGTTGTACCATTTATGCATAAATAATGGCGAGTGCCATTAGCCTCACCATCATTTTGACAGCAAAATCTGGCCCATTGAAGTTTTGATTCGGGAAAGCAACTGACCTTTGGGTCTCCCCTGATGGCACAAATTGACTTGCAAGCAATCAGGGACAGAGCCCGAGAATCCAAACTGGTATGTAGCAAATGTTCAAGATTGTCTGTTTTGAGTGCCAGCTTGTCTCTGCAGCAGTTAAGTTTATTTCACAGACCTGTTGGCACATGTTTGATTCCATGGCTGCTGACACTTATAGAGGCAGCTTGCTCAGAAACAGAGTACCTCACCCTGGCTGCAGAACGAGCTGATGGGATTGGTTTAGCAAAAGAATTGGTCTATAATTACTTAGAGAATGTTATTGCTAAGCTGAAGAAAATGTAATTAGTGGCTCAAGCAATGAGGTCATAAAAGTTCCTTCTTTAAATCTGTTGTTATAGATACAATTGTGATGTCATAAAAATAACAAAGTACATGGGAAATATTTAAACATTTTATTCTGTTTTCTTCCTGAAGTAAGGAACTTCTCCAATTTGTTGTAGCATATACGTTTATAGTACTGATAATTGTACTTAAATAAATTGTGTCCATGTTGTGCCATATTACACCTGCTGTCAATCTCATTCATTGACGGAGATACAGGACAGGGACATTGTAGCAGTCAATCCTTGGCTGTGAATATTTATAGACCTCACTCAGGCAGTTGAAGACAGGCATCAAGTGGTGAGCACTTTAGACCTTAAAGAAATCCTGCAATAATGAGTTCTAATATATGTATCCAAGACAGGGACACTTCAGTGTTGAGGGAGTACTACATTGTTGGAGGTGGCATCTTCAGATGAGACATTAAACTAAAGCCCCATTTGCTTGTTCAGGTGGCTGTAAAAGATCCTATGACACTATGTGACAGAGCAGGGGAATTCTCCCAATGTCCTGCACCAACATTTTTCCCTCAACTAACACCATCAAAAACAGAGTAGCATGTGTCCTACGGGGTTCTGTTCTGGGATTGCTTCTGTTCACGGTGAATGTCAATGATTCGGATATGGAGTTAGAGGGAGTGGTGTCCAAATTGCAGATGATACTAAAATAGAAAGCATAGTAAATAATTCTGAGGACCAAAGGAAGCTGCATGGGGCTGGGCAAAAAGGTGGCAGATGGACTACAGTGTCAGTAAATGTGAGGTGGTACATTTTGTTACAAAAAAATTAAAGTAAACTTTGAATGAGGGAAGGGTAGATGAGGTGGAAGAGCAGAGGGATTTGGGGTTCTGGTTCACAAAACATTAAAAGCAGCTCCTCATGTGGGATAAGGCCATAAAAAAAATGTAATACTGGGTTTTATGGCAAGAGGTATAGAATATAAAAGGTGAGTCTATATAAAAGCTTAGTAAGACCACAGTTGGAGTAAAGTATGCAGTTTTGGGATCCAAACTATAGGAAGGATGTTGAGGTAATAGAGAGGGTACAGGGCAGATTCACTAGGATGCTGCCTGGAATGAGGAAATTCAAATAAGAAAGCCTTGAAAAATCGTTCACCTGACGAAGGAGGAAGCCTCCGAAAGCTTGTGAATTTAAAATAAAATTGCTGGACTATAACTTGGTGTTGTAAAATTGTTTACAATTGTCAACCCCAGTCCATCACCGGCATCTCCACATCTTGAAAAATTGGGGCTGTTGTAGTTAGAACAAAAGAAATTAAGGGGTGAATTGATAGAGGTGTTTAAAATTATGAAAGGATGGACAGACTAGCTAGAAGCAAACTGATTAGAGTGACTAAGAGATCTAGAATGAGGAGACATAGATATAAGATTAAATGTAAGATATTTAGGACAGAAAGCAGGAGAAACATTTTTATACAGAGGGTTGTGAGGCTGTGGAATGCATTACCAGAGTTAATGATTGAAGCAGACACCATGTCAACGTTTAAGACGAGGTTAGATAGGTGGTTGAAGGAAAGTGGGATAAAGGGATATAGGAATAGGGCAGTCACATGGGATTGGAACTACTGCTCCTATGGATGATAAACAACAACGTGGGCTGGTTGGGCGGAGCAGCCTAGTTCCATGTTGTAATTTCTATATAATTCTATGTAAGTACCAGGTAGATGGTACATGTTGCAAAGTGTAACCTGTTCAATGTTTACTGCTCATGTTTGCCAAGCCTTCATACAATCTTATAGCTTTTTCATTGCATCTCACGCATACCCATACCTCATCAGGGCACACAGTCAAGATGAAATGTACAAAAAAACCTGCCACACACATAGATCTATCAAAGGCTTCAATTTGGATATGTGGCAACAGTCAATGACCTTTCAGAATTGAACCAATATGATGAAATTAGGCATGCATGTCATGTCATTCAGTGAGAAAGGAGGTAAAAGAGCTGCCTGTGGTGATCAATGTATCAGTCACTATTTTGATGCACATATAGCCAACACAATAGCTGATATTGCAGTTCCAGGCAGGACTGAGCCTTAGTCATAACAATTGAGAGTAGTGGTGATCTTGCCAACCACAGGTAGTGCTTTCCCTATGTTGCTGCAGGCAGCCTTGTTGGAGATGACAAGACTCCATCCTGCTGACCCGGAGCAAGCTGATGCAGTTTGACCTATGTAATTGGTGCGCTAAGGGCTGCAGAATTTTCTGGTGCCTGGTGATCTCCCTGGATACCTTCATTCATCTTGTACGTCCTTTACCAAGAAAATGAGGTGCTTTAAAAGCAAACTTAACCTTAAGGAAGGAGCAAAAATGGCTGCCATTTTCCCCCCCAAATTAATATTTGCTTAAAAATGTCTAAAATATGGAAAAATGTCTCAATAAAAACACTGCACTAACAGGTACTGTAAAAATTACAAAAAAAACCCTTTCCAATAGCTATTTTAAAGAGCTCCTGCAACCATGGAGCTTCCCTTGCAACCATTCCAAATGGGCACACAAAGGAAAAGGAACAAACAGGGCACTAATCCTGGGGTACTGTGAGTGGTTTTTAGTTAAATATTTTTGCATCATATCTAGGGCCTTAATAAGAGTCTCACGTGAAAAAGCATTTCAGCTCCCTAATAATAGGATAGTTAGGAATTGCAGCCCTGAAATGAATTGGCACTGGGACTCTACTCCTAATCCTCCGCTCCCTCCGGTCTAGCTGTGCTCCTGTTTTACTGGTGCTCCCACCCTATAAAGAATGGCCACTTGGATGAGGTACCAGAGGGCAGCTGACATTTGCAGAGTCATAGAATCGTAGAATCTTACAGCATAGAAGGAGGCCATTTGGCCCATCGTGCCTTTTCTGGCATTTTGAAAGAGCTATCCAATTAGTTCCATTCCCCCTCTCTTTCCCCATAGCCATGCAGATTTATCCTTTCAAGTATATATCCAATTTTCTTTTGAAAGTTACTATTGAATCTGCTTCCACCACCCTTTCAGGCAATGCATTCCAGATCATAACAACTTGCTCTGTAAAAAAAATTCTCCTCATCTCCCCTCTGGTTCTTTTGCCAATTATCTTCGATCTGTGTTCTCTGGTTTTCGACTCACTCACCATTGGAAACATTGTCTCTTTATTTACCCTGTTGAAACCCCTCATAATTTTGAGCACCTCTATTAATCTCCTCATAACCTTCTCTGCTCCAAGGAGAACAATTCCAGCTTCTCTAGCCTCTCCAAATAACTGATCCCTCATTCCTGATATAATTCTGGTAAATCTCCTCTGCATCCTCTCCAAGGCCTTGACATCCTTCTTAAAATGTGCTGCCCAGAATTGGACACAAGACTCCAGCTGAGGCCTAACCAGTGACCTATAAAGGTTTAGGATGACTTTCTTGCTTCCATACTCTATGCTTCTATTAATAAAGCCAAGGATCCCATATGCTTTTTTTTTAACAGCATTACCAACATCCTACCATCTTCAAAGATTTGTGTATGTACACCCCCAGGTCTCTCTGTTCCTGCACCCCCTTTAAAATTATACCACTGAGTTTATATTGCCTCTCCTCATTCTTCCTCCGAAAATGCTTCACTTCACACTTCTCTGCATTAAATTGCATCTGCCATGTGTCTGCCTATTTCACCAGTCTGCCTATGTCCTCCTGAAGTCTGCGACTATGCTTCTCACTGTTTACTACATTTCCAAATTTTATGTCATCTGCAAAATTTGAAATTGTGCCCTCTATACCCATGTCCAGGTCATTAATATATATCAAAAAGAGCAGTGGTCTTAATACTGACCCCTGGGGAACACTACAGTATACTTCCCTCCAGTGGGAAAAACAACCATTTACCACTACTCTCTGCTTTCATAGAAACATAGAAAATAGGAGCAGGTGTAGGCCATTCGGACCTTCAAGCCTGCTCCGGCATTCAATATGATCATGGCTGATCCTCTATCCCAATACGATATTCCTGCTATCTCCCCATACCCCTTCATGCCTTTTGTGTCTAGAAATATATCTAGCTCCTTCTTAAATATATTCAGTGACTTGGCCTCCACAGCTTTCTGTGGTGGAGAATTCCAGAGGTTCACCACCCTCTGAGTGAAGAAATTTCTTCTCATCTCAGTTCTAAATGTCCTACCCCGTATCCTGAGACTGTGACCCCTTGTTCTGGACCACCCCAGCCAGGGGAAACATCCTCCCAGCATCCAGTGTGTCTCGCCCTGTCAGAATTTTATATGTTTCAATGAGATCCCCTCTCATTCTTCTAAACTCGAGTGAATACAGGCCAAGTCGACCCAATCTCTCCTCCTGCCATCCCAGGAATCAGTCTGGTGAACCTTCGCTGCACTCCCTCTTTGGCAAGAAATATCCTTTCTTAGGTAAAGAGACCAAAACTGCACACAATACTCCAGGTGTGGTCTCATCAAGACCCTGTATAGCCACAGTAGACATCCTTGCTCCTGTACTCAAATCATCTTGCAATGAAGGCCAACACACCATTTGCCTTCCTAACTGCTTGCTGCACCTGCATGTTTGCTTTCAGTGACTGGTGTACAAGGACACCCAGGTCCCTTTGTACATCAACATTTCCCAATTTATCACCATTTAAATAATACTCTGCCTTTCTGTTTTTCCTTCCAAAGTGGATAACTTCACATTTATCCACATTATACTGCATCTGCCATGTATTTGCCCACTCACTTAACTTGTCTAAATCGCCTTGAAGCCTCTTTGCATCCTCCTTACAATTTACAATCCCACCTAGTTTTCTGTCTCTTAGCCAATTTCATATCTACGCTGCCACTGACCCTTTAATCCCAAGGGCTTCAATTTTGCTAACAAGTCACAATGAATCACAATTCAGAATGGCTCCTGACATTTATCTTTTATTTTATTAAGAATGTTCAAGTGAAAAGCAGTGAAAGACAGAAAAAAAGTGCAGACTTTGCTGTGCAATTAATGCCCTTGTGTAATGTTTTCATCTTGTAAGACATCCTCTGAGCAGATAATAATCAGCACACAGTCTGCTAAAAATGTTATCAGTTATATTAATGAGAAAAAAATTAGAAATATGCATCAAATAGCAAAAAAATGCAACAAGACGTATCGAATGAAATAAAAATGGGAATCCCATAATACAGCTATGTTTTAATCAGTACAAAATTTGTTGCACTTAAATTTTACTAATTTCCTTTTGTTACTGTCTGAAAAATATTTTGAAAGAAAGGCTTTTGCTGAATTTGTGCCCTGACTGCATAATCTGGTGTGTTTGATGGGCAGAGGTGAGAGTTTTTTTGTGGGAGTATGCTTTTCATTTGGTTTGTAACCCTAATATCTCTCGATACCAGTGTCCAAGCCACTAAATCTTAGACCTCAATCCACTGTCATTACAGAAAACCAGATTCGGAACCACGGTGAGGTGTCTGACACAGCTCCAATCCCAGCTGAGTTCTGCATGGTTTGAGCAGGTGGTTTCCTCAAGTTCTCTGGCTAGCCACTTAATTGTATCTTACCTACAGCTTGGTTTAAAAAAAACATAATTAGCGAGCAAGAAAAATGCTTACTGCATCACATAGTATCACTGCTGCAGCCCAGCCTACTGGTATTGCTGCATTGCACTGTGACAGACTGTGACAGAGGTGGCACTGAAGTCTTACATTTGATTTATGTGAAAAACAAGTGAGACTGATAGATATCTTGTACAACAACCTACTCAATAATTGATGTGAATATAGTTTCCTGTTTATGGGTAAGACTTTTCTTTCAAGAAACCAAATTACTCTACTTCACTTTTTGTCAGTGCTATAATTTGGAATCTCTTCACCCTGCCCCCTCACAAATAACACACAATACATATACAGCTCTCTTTGATATGGCAGGTAAAATAGTTGCTGTGAATGCCACTCTCCAGTCATCTCACTATTGGGTTGAACAGGAATGTAAGGAACCTCTCAAAGTTTTCCCTCTTTTGCTCTTGGACGGCCTGTCTGATACCTGCTGAGCTCATCCTGTGCCATAATCCTCAACGAAAATGTGAGCCAAGACTAGGATCAAACTTCAGGCTTCAGTCTACCAATTTATAGTGGTAAATGGAGGTCAAACTAATGCCCACTATTTCCAAAATCCGATCTGTATAAGATACTACACATTGACTACATGACGTATTCATAAGCCTCAGGGGATGGGTGGGTGTGCTGGTTGATGAGATCGGTTTGAATATTCAAACCGATGTCATCACCCAGCACACCCACCCATCCCCTGATTTCAGCCTTGGCTGTTATGAATGTTATTTTGTTGGAGAAAAGCATCTGAAGTGAACATGTGCAACCATTCATATTGACGTTCATATTGATGTTTTTAAGTAAATAAATATGTCTGTATAATAGACAAGCAGTGTAAACAAGGCAACTCTACATGATGGGGGTAATTTTGACTTTGATTATAGTATAAAACGGACGATAGCGAATCAGCAGCCTATTTTACATCTCTCCCAATTTTGATTTCCACTAACCTGTGAGGATTGCTTCCCCAAGATTGGATTATTGATGTCTTTTGAATCCATGCCAATTAATTAATCTCGTTTAATGTGTATTTTTGCAATTTATAGGTAGAATGCATAAATAAATAGCAGTTTACCAACCCCGTTCTCACCTTTGCAAATGCTCGTCTTTTCAAATGTGTCAGTTTAACGCCTCGTATTTCACTTAAAGTTTGCAGTTTGTTCAATGCAAATGTCAGGGTTTGCAGCATTGCAGCCGTTCTAACAATATCCAACAACACAGAAGATTACTGTACACTGTTCATAATTACCAAGCTTAAAAATGTGCAAATAATTGACTGTAATACTACTGTAGTGAGAATAAAACTGCTGGAAATAAAAAGATTTTTCCTGCCTACAGAGTAGTGAAAGGGATAATGCCATGCTGACTAACTCCTTTGAAAAGGAACCGGATATGTATCTGGCGAGGAGTGGAATTGAAGGTTATGGGAATGAATGTGGGCAGAGATAATCAAACACGATGGTCCCTGTGTCGCTAAGGTTACGGAGATAGTATTTTAAAAACCACCAGATCTGCGGAGACATCATTTATGCCCAGTAGTCAGCCAGATTAATTAAGAGATGTGGAGTTTTTTTTAATTCGTTCATGGGATGTGGGCGTCGCTGGCAAGGCTGGCATTTATTGCCCATCCCTAATTGCCCTTGAGAAGGTGGTGGTGAGCCGCCTTCTTGAACCGCTGCAGTCCGTGTGGTGAAGGTTCTCCCACAGTGCTGTTAGGAAGGGAGTTCCAGGATTTTGACCCAGCGACAATGAAGGAACAGCAATATATTTCCAAGTCAGGATGGTGTGTGACTTGGAGGGGAACGTGCAGGTGGTGTTGTCCCCATGTGCCTGCTGATCTTGTCCTTCTAGGTGGTAGAGGTCACGGGTTTGGGAGGTGCTGTCGAAGAAGCCTTGGCAAGTTGCTGCAGTGCATCCTGAGGATGGTACACACTGCAGCCACAGTGCACTGGTGGTGAAGGGAGTGAATGTTTGGGGTGGTGGATGGGGTGCCAATCAAGCGGGCTGCTTTGTCCTGGATGGTGTCAAGCTTCATGAGTGTTGTTGGAGCTGCACTCATCCAGGCAAGTGGAGAGTATTCCATCAAACTCCTGAATTGTGCCTCGTAGATGGTGGAAAGCCATTGGGGAGTCAGGAGGTGAGTCACTCGCCGCAGAATACCCAGCCTCTGACCTGCTCTCGTAGCCACAGTATTTTTGTGGCTGGTCCAGTTAAGTTTCTGGTCAATGGTGACCCCCAGGATGTTGATGGTGGGGGATTCGGCGATGGCAATGCCGTTGAATGTCAAGGGGAGGTGGTTAGACTCTCTCTTGTTGGTGATAGTCATTGCCTGGCACTTATCTGGCGCGAATGCTACTTGCCACTTATCAGCCCAAGCCTGGATGTTGTCCAGGTCTTGCTGCATGCGGGCACAGACTACTTCATTATCTGAGGGGTTGCGAATGGAACTGAACACTGTGCAGTCATCAGCGAACATCCCCATTTCTGACCTTGTGATGGAGGGAAGGTCATTGATGAAGCAGCTGATGATGGTTGGGCCTATGACACTGCCCTGAGGAACTCCTGCAGCAATGCCCTGGGGCTGAGATGATTAGCCTCAAATAACCACTATCATCTTCCTTTGTGTTTGGTATGACTCCAGCCACTGGAGAGTTTTCCCCCTGATTCCCATTGACTTCAATTTTACAAGGCTCCTTGGTGCCACACTCGGTCAAATGTTGCCTTGATGTCAAGGGCAGTCACTCTCACCTCATCTCTGGAATTCAGCTCTTTTGTCCAAGTTTGGACCAAGGCTGTAATGAGGTCTGGAGCCGAGTGGTCCTGACGGAACCCAAACTGAGCATCGGTGAGCAGGTTATTGGTGAGTAAGTGCCACTTGATAGCACTGTCGACGACACCTTCCATCACTTTGCTGATGATTGAGAGTGGACTGATGGGGCGGTGATTGGCCGGATTGGATTTGTCCTGCTTTTTGTGGACAGGACATACCTGGGCAATTTTCCACATTGTCGGGTAGATGCCAGTGTTGTAGCTGTACTGGAACAGCTTGGCTAGAGGTGCAGCTAGTTCTGGAGCACAAGTCTTCAGCATTACAGCCAGGATGTTGTCGGGGCCCATAGCCTTTGCTGTATCCAGTGCACTCAGCCGTTTCTTGATATCACGTGGAGTGAATCGAATTGGCTGAAGACTGGCTTCTGTGATGGTGGGGATATCGGGAGGAGGCCGAGATGGATCATCCACTCGGCACTTCTGGCTGAAGATGGTTGCAAACGCTTCAGCCTTGTCTTTTGCACTCACGTGCTGGACTCATGAGTTGGATGGATATTTTGGGGAATATTTCCTCAGGAGATTGGATAAATGGGATAAGTCCATGATAGGTTAGAATTTGCATGATCTATGAAAATAACAGGTTTAATGGACATTACCTCAGGAGATTGACTGTATCAGAAGCCAGCCAACTGACAATGCTAACTGACAGTGAAAATGGCAAGTTCAAGTTCAAACACTTTTAGAAAAGCAACTAATGGGGCAGGCTGGACATGAGCAACTGCATTAAAGCCACTGAAAAATGCTCATGGAGAGCCACTAAAACACTATAGAGAAGAGGATGCTGCCAATGTAGCAGTAAAGGAGGGTGCAGTAGTTATATTGGATAGGATGAAAATAGATAAAGAGGAGGTACTTAAAAAGTTGGTAGTTCTCAAAGTAGAAAAGTCACCTGGTGCAGACGGGATGCATCCTAGGTTATTGAGGGAAGTAAGGGTGGAAATTGCAGAGGCTCTGGCCACAATCTTTGAATCCTCCTTAGATTTGGGGGTAGTGCCAGAGAACTGGAGGATCGCAAATGTTACACACCTGTTCAAAAAAAGGGAGAGGGATGAATGGGAAATTACAGGCCAGTCAGCCTAACGTCGGTGGTGGGAAAATTTTAAGCGACAATAATTCGGGACAAAATTAATTGGCATTTGGGCTAATGGGCTAATAAATGAAAGTCAGCACAGATTTGTTACAGGCAAATTGTGTTTGACTAACTTGATTGAGTTCTTTGATGAAGTAACGGAGGGGGGTTGATGAGGGTAGTACGGTTGATGTTATGTATATGGACTTTCAAAAGGCTTTTGATAAAGTACACATAACACTTGTTAGCAAAATTAAAGCCCATGGGATTAAAGGGACAATGACAGCGTGGATACGAAATTGGCTAAGGGACAGAAAGAACAACAACAACAATAACAATTTGCATTTACAAAGCACCTTAAACGTAATAAAACATCCCATGGTGCTTCACAGGGATAATTTTCAAACAAAATTTGACACCCAGCCACACAAGAAGGTATTAGGACAAGTGACCAAAGAGCATTGGAATAATGAAGTCTGGAGGTAACAAAGGCATGGATGAGGGTTTCAGCAGCAGATGAGCTGAGGCAGAGGCGGAGACGGGCGATGTTATGGAGGTGGAAGTAAGTGATCTTGGTGATGGAGTGGATATGTGGTCAGAAGCACATCTCGGGATCAAATAGGACGCCAAGGGTCAAATAGGACACCAAGGTCACGAACGGTCTGGTTCAGCCTCAAACACTAGTCAGGGAGAGAGATGGAGTCAGTGGCTATGGAATGGAGTTTGTGGCGGGGACTGAAGACAATGCCTTTGGTCTTCCCAATATTTAGTTGGAGGAAATTTTTGCTCATCGGACAAGAAGTGTGACAAAACAGAGACAGTGGAGGGGGCGAGGGAGGTGGTGCTGAGGTAGAGCTAGGTGTCATCAGCATAATGTGGAACCATTGTGCTTTCGGATTATGTCGCCGAGGGGCAGGATGTAGGTGAAAAAGAGGAGGTGGCCAAGGATAGATCCTTTGGAGACTCCAGAGGTAACGGTGCGGGTGTGGGAAGAGGAGTCATTGCAGGTGATTCTCTGGCTACGACTGGATAGATAAGAATGGAACCAGGCAAGCATAGTCCCACCCAACTGGACAACGGAGCAGAGGTGTTGGAGGAGGGTGGCGTGGTCAACTGTGTCAAAGTCTGCAGACAGGTCGAGAAGGATGAGGAGGGATAGTTTATCACGGTCACAGTCACGTTGGATGTCATTTGTGACTTTGATAAGGGCCGTTTCAGTACTGTTGCTGTGGCTGGGACGGAAACCTGATTGGAGGGATTCAAACATGGTGTTGCGGGAAAGATAGGCACGGATTTGGGAGGCGACAACACGTTCAAGGACTTTGTAGAGGAAAGGGAGGTTGGAGATGGGGCGGTAGTTTGCAAGGACAGAGTGTTCAAGGATGGGTTTTTGAGGAGGGGGACGATGCCAGCAGATTTGAAGGGGAGGATGAAGGCACCTGATGTCAGCTAACATGGGGGCCAGGAAGGGAAGTTGGGTGGCAATGTAAATGTAATAAACAATGAGGAGGATAGTAACAGACTTCAGGAGGACATAGACAGATTGGCGAAACGGGTAGACACATGGCAGATGAAATTTAATGCAGAGAAGTGTGGAGTGATACATTTTGATAGGAAGAATGTGGAGAGGCAATATAAACCAAACAGAAAACAAAATATTGCGGATGCTGGAAATCTGAAATAAAAGCAGAAAATGCTGGAAATACTCAGCAGGTCAGGTAGCATCTGTGAAGAAAGATGATACAATTGATACAATTTTAAAGGGGGTGCAGGAACAGAGACCTGGGAGTGTATGTACACAAATCTTTGAAGGTGGCAGGACAAATTGAGAAGGCTGGTTAAAAAAGCATATGGGATCCTTGGCTTTATTAAAAGAGGCATAGAAAACAAAAGCAAGGAAGTTATGCTAAACATTTATAGGCCTCAGCTGGAGTCTTGTATCCAATTCTGGGCACCACACTTTAAGAAGCATGTCAAGACCTTAGAGAGGGTGTAGAAGAGATTTACCAAAATGGTACCAGGGATGAGGGACTTCAGTTATGTGGAGGTACTGGGGAAGCTGGGGTTGTTCGCCTTAGAACAGAGATGGTTAAGAGGATATTTGATAGAGGTGTTCAAAATCATGAACGGTTTTAATAAAGCAAATAAGGAGAAATTGCTTCCAGTGGCAGAAGGGTCGGTAATCAGAGGACACAGATTTAAGATGATTGTCAAAAGAACCAGAGGCGACATGAGGGAAAAAAAATTGACGCAGCGAGATGTTGTGATCTGGAATGCACTGCCTGAAAGGGTGGTGGAGGCAGATTCAATAGTAACTTTCAAAAGGGAATTGGATAAATACTTGAAGGGAAAACATTTACAGGGGTATGGGGAAAGAGCAGGGGAGTGGGACTAATTGAATAGCTCTACCAAAGAGCCGGCACTGGCACGATGGGCCAAATGGCCTCCTTCTGTGCTGTACCATTCTATGATTATATTGATGATTACAAACAAGATGTCCATTTGGAACTAAAAATATGCCATTTTGCATCACTGCAGAGTATAAAGAGCAGAACAGCAGCGAAGGCTTCACAGAACACCAGCACCAACTATCTCCAGGGCTGTGTGAACAGATCAGGAGGCAGCTATTTATCCTGATTGGAGAAACAGTATGTACAAAAGTTGAGCTTGTCCAGGGCACTGGGCACCAACCTGTGCCACCTTCTGAATGATGAGCTGCAGGGACAGCACTGCTAAAGTCAACAACATATAATATAAAGTAGGGGAAGTCAGAGTAGTAAGCTTCACCAAAGCTGTTCAATCGTCTGATGGCAGTATTACTGCTACCTGCAAAAAATGGTACTGATCTCACAGTTAGAGGCAACAAATAAATATAGATAATGGGAGTTTGAGCAGCTGATATAACTCCACTTCCCTCTGTACAGGTAGTGAAACAGTTTTACAATCATTTACGTTTACAGGGTGTTCTCAGCTATTATGGAAGTTACCAGAGGGAAAGGAAACAATTTCATAAACTTGTCCAAAATAAGTGCCTGTGTGCAAGGCAATGCTGATTATGCACGTGCAATTATTTTAAAATCTTTCTTAAACTGTTGTAATTTCCCCAAGGTTTAGTAAACTGCATGTGAGTGGTAGTGAAAGCACTTCACTTCCTTAAAAAATTATTTGGACAACTCACGTAAGTGAACAGAACAATGGCAAATGAATTTTAATGTGGACGTGCAAAGTACTGCACATAGAAAAGGAAAAATACAGTCTACGAATGGTGTCAAAATAGCTGATTGTGACGTTGAAAGAAACTTAGGAGTTTCAATAGGTGCAGGCCAAACGTCCAACCAATGCAGAGCAGCAATAAACAAAACCAATAGAATGTTGAACTCTGTAGCCAAACAGTAGAATACAAGTCAGAGGAACTCATGATCAAACTGCTTAATGCTTTGGTCAGACTGCACCTTGAACACGACATCCAGTTCTGGTTACTGAGATACAAGAAAGACATTCAAGTGCTGGAGCCAGTGTAGAGAAGAGCCACAATGCTGATCCATAGTGTCAAAGGTCTGAATGATGTGGAAAGACTGGAGAAACATTAGCTTTTCATCATTGAGAGGTTGGGCTGAATCTTGAGGCCTCCCGCCTGAGAGAAATGGGCAGTAGTGTTTTGAAGCAGTACATGCCCATGTGCAGCAAGACCTGGACAACATCCAGGTTTGGGCTAATAAGTGGCAAGTAACATTCATGCCACACAAGTGGCAGGCAATGACTATCTCCAACAAGAGAGAGCCTAACCACCTCCCCTTGACATTCAATGACAGTACCATCACTGAGACCCCCACCATCATGGGGGGAGTGGGGGGGGGTCACAATTGACCAGAAACTCAACTGAAATAGCCATATAAATGCCATGGCTACTAAAGCAGGTCAGAGGTTGGGTATTCTGCAGTGAGTGGTTTATTTTCTGACTTTATAAAGCCTCCCTACTACCTACAAGGCACAGGAGTGTGATGGAATACACTTCACTTGCCTGAATGTGTGCAGCTGCAACGACACTCAAGAAGCTCAACACCATCCAAGACAAAGCAGTCAAAGCAGTCTGCTTGATTGGCACCCCATCCATTAGCTTAAATATCCACTCCTCCCACCACCTGCGTACGTTGGCTGCAGTGTGCACTATCTACAGGATGCACTGCAGCAACTCACTAAGGCTTCTTCAGTAGCACCTCCCAAACCCTTGAACTTCACCACCTAGAAGGACAAGGGCATGGGAACACCATCATATCCAAGTTCCTCTCCAAGTCACACACCATCCTGGCTTGGACATATACAGCTGTTCCTTCATTGTCGCTGGGTCAAAATCCTGAAATTCCCTACCTAACAGGGATTGGATACTGCAATGGATGACTTTAGGGTATTTCTGGATTGATAAACTAAGAATGACCTTCCCCATTTGTAACTATCTTGTGGTCAGGGGTAGGAACACTTCAGCTGCTCAGCATGCTGTTGGCTATGTTTATTTATCACCTTTTGTGCCCTGGAATTGGGATAAATGGAACCACTGTAAGCGTGCCAACACAAACTGACCACCTAAATGCCTGGATGTGTCAATTTCAATTGTGCTATGAGGTACATTCCATTGTTCCTTATAGGTTAAACAATGGAAGATTAGCATTCAGATTTTTGCTACGTAGGAATAGTGATTTCATAACAGGAAATTGATTCCAATCAATGTTTCACTACAAATCACTTTCAATGTGACTTTATTCTAATGGATGGCCCTCAATTGAAAGGCAGCTCAGGTGGCAAAATTCATTACCAGCCCATATAAACCAGATCCTTCTTTTCTTCTGTGCCTAATGGCAGGAGGCAACCTATTATTTCTTCCACTGCTTAACATCCAGCCGGTCATGCTCTGAGTTGTTTCGGTAACTAAGTCTCTTTTTACGTTGACAGATCATTAGTCTGACTCAGAATTATTTACCATGACTACTGGTTAGACATGATGGTAACAGTTGAATGCAAGACATAATTGTTACATTAGCAAAGGATTGGTCAGTCCTCGGTGGCTAGAATGTTGTATGAGGATTGCTGAGAATAACCTATTCTGCACTCTATTCTTGAGTTGAGAACAGCATGTTCTTCCTAGGACGAAACTATTCAGACACCAACAAAAATAAACAGATAAATATATCCATGACCTAAAGATAGTAACAAACTCAAAGGACTATACTTCGCTAAGGATCTACAAAGATAATATTTGCATCTATACAGTGTCTTGTCAAATCAAAACATCTTAGAGTGCCTCACACATACTTATTTTATTTTTATTTGTTTTTAAGTGCGGTGATTATTGTTCTGGAGGCAAGCACAGGATGCACGCTGTTTCATTCCAATGTCATGCATTCATACTGATCTGTGTATTTTGAAATTCTCAAATGCAGATGCTAGCAGTGTGCTTGGGTCACAGCACAAAGGCCACGGTTACATTTCCACCTTAACTGCAACCTTAATTTGACCCTCCTTAGCACTTGGGCTTTGTCCTGTGCAAAAACCCCATAGTGAGCACAGCTCCTGGTTCATTACCGCTGAAGTTTTCTCAGAATAAACCTCCATATGTTAATCGTGCTCTGTATTTTCATGTAGCTGCAGACATGCTGCACTCTTCAAAGAGGTAAAAGTGCACATAACAATGTGCATTTTTTTTCTGTTGGCAGCAAGATGATAAAGATGGGAGAGCACACAGAGCCAGTCACTCAGATATGAACAGCACTGATGCACATATGATTTATGAGAAACCAGGCAGCTGTATATAAGCACTGAGATAGCCAGAGATGAGAAAGATAAGCGAGACAGGAAATTGCCTGAGAACAATGCCGCTAATTGTCGAATTGTGCAGAAAAAAAAGTTTGCGATAGTGTGAGTAAAGTTTCTCTAGTTTTGTGTTTCTGTGCGTGTGGGTAGATTGTGGTATTCTGTTCTTTTTTTCATCTTAAACTTCAGTAACACTGCCAGCTGCAGGCCTGTTGTTCATGCAAGGGGTTGCAGTAGACAGGCTCTTGGAATATTTGACTGTTTTGGTCCCAAAGGTTCCGAATGCCCCTCAACATTTGAAAGTTTCATCTTTCGATGGTTCATTGATGTCACAGGTTTCTGTGCTTTTTAAAAATTCGTTCATGGGATGTGGGCGTCGCTGGCAAGGCTGGCATTTATTGCCCATCCCTAATTGCCCTTGAGAAGGTGGTGGTGAGCCGCCTTCTTGAACCGCTGCAGTCCATGTGGTGAAGATTCTCCCACAGTGCTGTTAGGAAGGGAGTTCCAGGATTTTGACCCAGCAACGATGAAGGAACGGCGATATATTTCTAAACTGGGATCGTGTTTGACTTGGAGGGGTTGGTGTTGTTCCCATGTGCCTGCTGCCCTTGTCCTTCTAGGTGGTAGAGGTCGCGGGTTTGGGAGGTGCTGTCGAAGAAGCCTTGGCAAATTGCTGCAGTGCATCCTATGGATAGTACACACCGCAGCCACAGTGCGCCGGTGGTAAAGGGAGTGAATGTTTGGGGTGGTGGATGGGGTGCCAATCAAGCGAGCTGTTTTGTCCTGGATGGTGTCGAGCTTCTTGAATGTTGTTGGAGCTGCACTCATCCAGGCAAGTGGAGAGTATTCCATCACACTCCTGACTTGTGCCTTGTAGATGGTGGAAAGGCTTTGGGGAGTCAGGAGGTGAGTTACTCGCCACAGAATACCCAGCCTCTGACCTGCTTCCAGCCTGACTGGTTATGGAGTACAACTGCATTATTGATCACTGTTGCTATATACGATTACGGTTGTCAGGGACAGCATTTGCAGACAACAGCAATCTATCAATATAGTTGAAAGTCTTGCGGGCAGCACACATCACATGTTAAATGTGTGTGTAACACTTAAATCTGTCTGTAGCATAAAAAAATCATCTGT
The DNA here is from genome assembly GCF_035084215.1 of Heptranchias perlo. Lineage (NCBI taxonomy): Eukaryota > Metazoa > Chordata > Chondrichthyes > Hexanchiformes > Hexanchidae > Heptranchias > Heptranchias perlo. Next base: position 25,602,326 of record NC_090350.1, read on the forward strand.
AACACTTTACAATTGGCTCAAATAACTGTTATCTGTTAAGTTAATGATGCTGATTTGCTCAAATATAGACAGGCACAAAAAGCTACCAGTCAGAAATGAAGAACCTCCACAAAACCAAACATTTAAGTTGCTCACATTTTTTTAAATGTATCAATCTGGCAGCAGTAACAAAGTAACCAATTACACAGCTCAATTTATTTTTTCAAATTGGTTTCAGCTGCCATTGTGACTTCTGATCCCCCTGAATAAACAGCCATATAAATAACATTCAGAACATAATATAGTCTGTAAAAACACTACCAATAAAGTCAGACATTGTATGTTAGAAATGCACTGGTCTGCCCCCCTCTCTATGGCCTGGGACTTGAGTTGTACTGCTTTCTCCAACTTTCAATGTGTATTTTGGCTTTCTCTGAATGAGGGGACTTAACCAAGCAATGAACTTGTGTAACTCTGTGCATTTTACATTGGTGGACTACAACTCCCAGAATGCAACTCAAGCTTTTCGTCATCCCCTCCTAATCTCTCCTTCTTTGGTGTCAATTTTTGTCTGATTATGCTTCGGTGAAGCGCCTTGGGACATTTTCGTTTGTTAAAGGTGCTATATAAATGCAAATTGTTGTTGCATAATTGTCAACTTTTATGCTGCAATGATGTATACAACAGCACTTTGGTTCCTTAAATAATATTACTGCATTCAAATATTTCTTGTTCACACTTACATGTTTCAAGGTTATCAGTTATGTAAAAAATGCAACTTAATTTAATTAATCAGAACAAAAAATTTCAATTCTGTCTGGCAGAATATATGGTTTTAAACCTAGTATGGGTAAATCAAAATACAGTACATAAAGGAAAGCTTTACTTGGATCAGAAATTCTAACTGACTTCTCATTAGATTGGAACTGCCCTCTTATATTTGAGTTAATTAGCAAGTTTCAAGACTGTGCAGATAAATACGGAATGGACGATCATTCTCACCTTGATTTCTTGCTGATGATTCGACACTGACCACTCTTATCTTGAAATTTCTTGCTGTTAGTTACGCCAACTCATTGTTTGGTAGGTTGTCAAAAATGTCTAGTCAAAATTACAGAATAAGATGAAAGTACAACGGTCGAACTAATGGTGGTTGAGAAGGAGCAAACAACAGGGTTGCGAAAGGTGCTTTGTAACATATTGATGAACGGGTTCTTGAAAGGGGCAGTTCGGACACTTAGCTAAATGTATCTTAGATGAGCACCAATCATCCTAGCTGCAATGATGCTTTGGAAGCTATATTCTCCTGGTCAGTGTTAGGCTCCTGCTCTAGCCTTGATTTAGATTTTCCTCCTTGTCCTCCATTGTTAGGTCACTGTATATAAAGTTGTGGAGCATGCAGCAATGGCATTGGCTTACTCAATCATGATCCTGGTAATTGCATGAGCCTTGTTATGTCCGCACTGTGCCTCTATCTGTGGCTGCCACAACTGTCATTAGCCAGGGATGAAGATGATGGCTTTGGTCTCCAAAGAGCTGTTCTTTTAGTCTCCCTTTGCCTTCAAAGGAACCTGACATAGATGATTGGTGCAAAATGAAAGCATTGTGGATGCTATCTGGGAAACAATCTTTGATCTGACTGACCAGCTGCACATTGACAGAATAAAAGCCCTTTCTGTTCAGGTAGGCCATTTAATTGACCACTTGTGAGCTATCATCAATCCCTGGAATTTTAGAAAGACAGTAATCCAGTAGAATTGGGCAACCCTGCCATGTTACTGTTGCTGGTCAGTAAGAAAGCAGATGAAGGTATTGGCCCTTCTTTTTAATGCACTTATTGATAGCAAATTGGCTAATACAGCTAGTAGCCCCTACACTAGCCTGAAAGGAGCTGGATGCATAAAATTGACAGCTGTGGTCACCTTGATGGCCACTGGCAGTGCCATCCATGTTTTCAAACAGATGACACTGCTAAATCTAAGACTCCAATTGCAATACTCTTGTTATTGTTGGGTAGCTGTGCCTGGACAGTGCACCTTTGATTCCATACACCTCAGGCAGCCCTTCTCTGCCCCTTGCTTATCCTTCCCCACTAATTCAAGTAACAAAGGAGCACTGAAAGCAATTGCCACTGTGATGAGTTTTCAATCTGCACGAACAGTATGAAATTGCAACAGTTCCCTTCTAGTTTCCGACAGAGGAGAGTGTGCCTCAGCTGTAATGCTCATTTAGCATATTATCTGTGCAATGTGTGAAGATTGGAATCTTGTGTGATCTCTCCTTTAGAAGCAATAATTCAGAAACTCACTAGCATTACAAGGCAATACACAGTATACAGGTGCTATTACAATTATCTGACAGGCCTCCAGTGAGCAGGAATGGCACAGAAAGTCATTGCTGGCCTGTAACACTGAATTGCCACCAATGTAATGCTTTATGCTGACAGAAATTTATAGTCTCAGTGAGCCAGCAATAGGGAACAATCTGCAATAAATCAAAGTAATCAATCAGCTAATGTTTTATGAAGTGGTTAAAATAATAAGATACAGGGCCTCAGGGAATCAGTTTAAAAGAGTTTATTAAAAAATCAGAAATAGAAAGATTGTTTACCGTTGTGGGAGTTTTTGAAAGAAAAGTCCCATAGGTTCCTGAGAGCGTGTTTCCAGGAGAAAAAGGTCATGCCTTACAAACCTACTGGAATTCAGTGAGGAGGCAGCTAACCTGGTGGACAAGGGTAATCTGATAGAAAATAACCAATGCAATCTTACACTGGTCTGTTCTGAGACCCTGCTGTTTACAATATTTGAGAACGAGATGAACCAGGGAGGGTAAATTTTCATCTTCACTGCCTGGACCGTGATCTGATGGAGTGGGTCGCACGCTTATCATAGAACAGGTCTGATTTTCCGATTCCATTAATCCACTCTGCCAGATTACTGCTCAGGTGACAAAGATGAAATTTACCCCAGAGTGTCAGTAATAGCACTATTACATTTGCCAATGACACAAAGCTCTGTGGACCAATAATGAGTAGAAAGATAATATTTTAAGATAGTCCAGTGGGAATTGTATGTCTAGGCTAAACCCAATCCACAGGGATTCATCATGTCCCTCCCCTTCACGGGGCAATACTGTTCAAATTTCAGGGAATAACATGAAAAGATTTCTACTGACATAGGCTAAAAAGGAGAAGGATTTGTAAGTGACCACTGATCATAGTCTAACAACAGTTGGTCAATGTGATGCAGTTATTAATGAGGCAAATTCAGTACTGGAGTGCATCTGGAAGGCAATAGACTAAAATTCAGAGTAAGTTACACTAACATTTTACAGATTAATGTGAGGCAATTTTGGAATATGGTGTGTAGTTTTGGCCATCCTATCTAGAAGGATATAAATGTATTTGAATGGGTTCAGGGAAGAGTGGGCAGGTTTATTCCAGGTTTTAAGGGATTAAGTTATGAAGGACACCTCAAGCAACTAAACTTATTTTGGTTGGAGAAAAGAAGACTGAGAGAAGACATGATGCAGGCTTTCAAAATAATGATACGTATAGGTGAAATGGAAATAAACACACTATTTATCTTGGACAAGCAGAAGAATACAAGTACCAAAATTCACAAACCTCAAGGAAGGATAGAGATTAGGAAAATCATTTTTTTGCGCAGAATAGTGGAACAGATTCCAGAGAAGGGAATTGATTCAGAGTCAATTGCTATCTTTGCAAAGAAGTTGGATCAATATCTTTGAGAAGAGGATTGAGGGTGAAAGAGATATGTAACATTGCTACCTGATTCTCCAGCATTATTCCCTTTGAGCGAAGCTCCCTGTTGGGAGCATTGGCTTTCTGAATTTATCCTTATATATAAGAATGTGATCCTTTTATTTGAACTTGCATGTTGATTATCTAGTGGGTTCATCTATATTGCCATTTCTAGGTTTATTCCTCGAGGGATAGAAATATGAACCACAGAAATGTAAGAAACTTAGAAAGCCAGAACAATGATGACTTCTTTTATAGTTTGGTGTGAAAATGCTAAAAGAATTCTGGGAGGGTTACCGAATACAGTCTTGGCCTATATTCCAGGTCTGGTACCTGACTTTTGTTAGTATTTGCAATATTGTTCTTTTCTTAGCATCAAGGCTTTTCTGTACTTTACAGTAGAATTTCAGGAGAGAGGGTCTGATTTCCAAATTCTCCTCTGAATTGTTTACCATGTCAGCCCCAACACAAAGCACGTGGTTTCAGTAAGGATGCAAGGTTGAAATATTACAAAGGTCTGTGTTTCATCTAAAAATATAACGTGCACTTTGTTGGTCTGTATGTAGGTTTCCGTAACCGCCAAAAATAATTTGATCTCAATATTGTCTTTAATTATCATCAGCTGCCTTGAAAAACAGGGTGCATGTTTAATCTTCTCAAGAAATTAGTAGCATCTTTTTCTATAGAATCATAGAAAGGTTACAGCATGGAGGGAGGCCATTTGGTCCATCGAGTCCGTGCCAGCTCTTTTGCAAGAACAATCCATTTAGTCCCACTCCCTCGCCCTATCCCTGTAGCCCTGCAAATTTTTTCCTTTCAAGTACTTATCCAGTTCCCTTTTGAAGGCCATGATTGAATCTGCCTCCACCACCCCCTTGGGTAGTACATTCCAGATCATAACCACTCGCTGTGTAAAAAAAGTTTTTCCTCATGTCACCTTTGCCAATCACCTTAAATCTATGTCCTCTGGTTCTTGACCCTTCTGCCAATGGGAACAGTTTCTCTCTATCTACTCTGTCTAAACCCTTTGTGATTTTGAATACCTCTATCAAATCTCCTCGCAACCGTCTCTGTTCCAAGAAGATCAGCCCCAGCTTCGCCAGTCTATCCATGTAACTAAAGTCCCTCATCCCTGGAATCATTCTAGTAAATCTCCTCTGCACCCTCTCTAAGGCCTTCACATCTTTCCTGAAGTGCGGTGCCCAGAACTGGACACATACTCCAGTTGTGGCCGAACCAGTGTTTTATAAAGGTTCATCATGACTTCCATACTTTTGTACTCTATGCCTCTATTTATAAAGCCCAGGATCCCGTATGCTTTTTTAACCACGTTTTCAACCTGCCCTGCTACCTTCAACGATTTGTACACATAAACCCCCAGATCTCTCTGTTCCTGTACCCCTTTTAGAGTTGTGCCCTTTAGTTTATATTGTCTCTCCTCGTTCTTCCTACCAAAATGTATCACTTCGCATTTTTCTGCATTAAATTTCATCTGCCACATGTCCGCCCATGCCACCAGCCTGTCGATATCCTCAGTCTATCACTATCCTCCTCACTGTTGTGTCATCTGCAAATTTTGAAATTGTGCCCTGTACACCTAGTCCAACTCATTAATATATATCAAGAAAAGCAGCAGTCCCAGCTCTGGCCCCTGGGGAACATCACTGCACACCTCCCTCCAGTCCAAAAAACAACCGTTCACCACTACTCTCTGTTTCCTGTCCCTTAGCCAATTCTGTATCCACGTTGCTACTGCCCCCTTTATTCCATGGGCTGCAATCTTGATGATAAGTCTACTGTGCGGCACTTTATCAAATGCCTTTTGAAAATCCATATACACCACATCAACTGCATTGCCCTCATCTCCCCTCTCTGTTACCTCATCAAAAAAGTCTATCAAGTTAGTTAAACACGATTTGCCTTTAACAAATCCATGCTGGCTTTCCCTAATCAATCCACCCTTGTCCAAGTGACTGTTAATTCTATCCCGGATTATCGTTTCTAAAAGTTTCTCCACCACTGAGGTTAAACTGACTGGCCTATAGTTGCTGGGTTTATCCTTACACTCTTTTTTGAGCAACGGTGTAACATTTGCAATTCTCCAGTCCTCTGGCACCACCCCCGTACCTATGGATGTTTGGAAAATTATGGCCAGTACCTCCGCAATTTCCACCCTTACTTCCCTCAGCAACCTAGGATGCATCCCATTTGGACAGGGTGACTTATCTACTTTAAGTACAGCTAGCCTTTCAAGTACCTCTTCTTTATCAATTTTTATCCCATCCGGTATCTCAACTATTTCTTCCTTTGCTGAGACTCTGGCAGCATCTTCTTCTTTGGTAAAGACAGACTCATTTAGTACCTCGGCCATCCCCTCTGTCTCCATGAGTAGATCTCCTTTATGGTCCCTAATCAGCCCCGCCCCTCCTCTTACTACCCGTTTACTGTATACATGCCTATAGAAGACTTTTGGATTCCCTTTTATGTTGGCTGCCAGTCTATTCTCATACTCTCTCTTTGCCCCTCTTATTTCCTTTTTCACTTCCCCTCTGAACTTTCTATATTCTGCCTGATTCTCACTTGTGTGCGAACCAGGCAGTTGGGACGTACATTTATCAATTCTGTGTGTTTCAGCACGCTGTTTTGGAACAGGTTTCTTCATACTTCTTCATCCAACCCAGATAAGGCAGATATCACTTCTGTCTAATAAGGAACTGGGTGGAGCAATGTGTCGCACTGTCCTTTTCACCTCTTAGACCTGAATTTGACCCAGGCAGAGGACGTGATGACTTCCTTTGTTTCAAGCAGTTAAGAGTGAAATGAATTTGTGGAGTCTTATTTGAGCTTTTAATATGCAATCATATTCATATTTCAAATAAAAACCTCAAATAATTTGTGATTTATTTTCTATCCATTACTACCTTGAGTTATCCCCATGTTTCCCTTCAAAGAGTCTCACTTTTACACAGATCACTGCCGTTGAGAAGAAAGGTTTGTGAGAACAAGACTTCTCCACAACACAGCTACCGGTACTGCTCTAGACACTCAGCAGTAAGAGACCTTATGCTCCGTCGTGGGTGTCTTCAAACTGCAATTGGGCTGCAAGTGAGCAGAGTCCTTTGCAAATGGAAAACAGAGTCAAGCATGTTAAATAAAAATGCACTGCCAGGTACGGGCCTGCTTTCATTACAGCAACTGCGGTGCTCCTCGAGAGATCTGATGTGCATTTAATCTGGATCAAACCCAAGCTTGTGATTTTTAACCAGTTTTCTCTCCTCCCCTGCAGAAGATACTGACTTATCCTGGAATATAGTTCCTCATGTCACCCTTAAGTATCTCACCCAAGTGAGGCCAGTTTTCACATGTGACCGAGATAAAAAAAATATCAGCAAGCTTTTCAATCATGAAGGGCATCATGGCTGGACCCCATTCTCTCCTCAACCAAAGTCCATACAAGTGCATTTTCCAGCTAGAATGACTGGACAGGAGCATGAACCCTGGCTGATTGTTCCTCTCTCTAGAAAAAGAGTGATGAGGCCAGTGTGTTTCTCCAATTGCTGCCCTGGCTGAGATCAGCTAATTCAGTACATACCAGAAGTTGGATTTGTAACCTTCTGGTCTGTATAGTGGCATACTATTCATGCCTTTACCCACCAGGTACTGGGGAAGCTCAACTCAATTTTTTAAAACTAAAAGTACAGTTTATTTCAATTTGGGCACAACAAGATCACACAAACTGCAATATGATAAAGATCAGATAATCTGTTTTACTGATGTTGATTGAGGAATTACTGTTGGCCAGGCCAAAAAGCGAAATCTCCTGCTTTTCTTCCAATAGTGCCGTGGGAGCTTTTAAATCCATATGAGAGAGCAAATACTGCTCTCTCATGTGGGTATAAAAGATCCTGGGTCCTTAATGGCCCTCTAACGCTTAACATAGCTGAAAAAGGGCTTGCCATTACCACCATAACGATTCACTATCCTCTTCTCCAATGTCCTTTTGGCAGCTCTGATAGCACTTTCATTGCCCTCAGCTGAGTTTACCTATTCCTGTTCTCCTGAGAGTTATTTTCCTTAAACTTGTAAAAATATTTCTGCTTTAGTCTAATCGGTCTATGGCCATGACCAGTTAGCTAATTAGGTTTTGTTTTAGCACGTGCACTTCTTCTAACCCTAGAGACATACAAGCTTTCTTCTGCATAAAGATGGTTTTAAAAGTATTCCATTTTTCTTCAGTGTTGCTATTATCCCTGCCTAGCATGATCACGCAAATGTTTGAAAGGGTTTGAAACAAAGGGTGTCTTTGACAACCACTTTCTTGACAGGGTTTTACTTGAGCTAGATCACCCCACAAAGCTCTAGAGTGATGATGATGATTTGGTACAGGGTTCGAAAGTTGTGGAATATAGGCTACAATTATGACCATTTGACAACGTAATAGATCAATAAAGCAGAACTTTAGTTTTTGTTGGAATTTCTTGCACTTCTTCTGTAGCATATACATATATAGGCAAATAAACCAACATGCACAGATGTATAACCCTTGAATCATTCGGATTAACAATATACTACTTGGCATTTCCCACTGAGTTAAATCTACTCTGATACGCATATCACAGACAGAGAGAGAGAAGATGAGATTGAAACAGTTTTTAAACCACAATGTGCTCCCATTTTCCTCACCTAATGATGCTGACTCCCTGCTGCAGTTCAGTTCCATGGGTGTCAGCTGCTTTCTGGCTATTCTTCATGTCTGAGCCTACACAGTGAATGTTGGCAAGCAACCCAGCCATGACATACATCACAGATGAGCTTGATTCTATCCTCACCTGATGCTTTCCAGCAGGGGTGACTGAATGGTAAAAAATCTTTGCCAATTTTCCCTCCCTAGGGCACAGAGGCCAATTGCAGTGCCCCTGCTGTCGCCCCTGCTAAGACTTAATTCAGCACAGATTGGGAGTAGAACCAAAGATCTTCTGGGTTGTGTGGCTCAGTTACAAGCTGCTTTTACAAATTGCACCACTGGTGGAGCTCCAAGTTTTTTTATATGAGACTTTATTTAATGTTTTCAATAAATACGCATTAGGTAACCAGAGCTGACAATTGCTCACTGATATAATCCAAAAGGGGCTGAGAAAGAAAACAAAACAGACATCAAGGAAACCTGCCATGTTCATATATAAATCACATAAAGGAAAGGAAAATGACATGTCAATATTTACCTCCTAAGAATCTTAATTATGGCTTTACACTGCATGGCCTGGAGTTTCCTCCTTTGGGCGGAGCCCGAAAGTTGGACCTGAGAAAGCGCCCAATGTCATGTCCATTTTTCCGATGTCAAGTTACACCCAAGTATCCTCTTAATCTCATTAGAATACATCCAACTTAAAATGGGCATAAATCAGCATAAACAATGCCAAGCAAACATTGAACCCACACCATATATTTCTTCTTTAAGTTTTAAAATATAAGTTTCAACTAATTTAACCATCATTCATGCACATCAGGCATAGCATGTATAGGAAGGAACCTGCAATCGGGGAAGCTTTTCAATTTTTAATGTGACTTACACTTATGCCATACAAATCCATTCAAAGAAACAGAATATACAGAGCAGGTCTCAGTGAGGAATTTATTTTTAAAAAACGCTCAAAAAACTTCAATTTAAAGATCAGAAGAATGACTTTCTTTCCTGCTGTGCCTCAAAACCTGGTCACAATGTTAGGAGACCCCCTCCAAACAAGTGCAGTTGGAGGATACTCGCATTTGAGAGTTGGGTGCGTGGCCAGTTTTGTGGGCCGCAGATTCGTTTGGATGAAGGGTTTGACGGATGTAAAAGATCGAGGAGACTTGGCTGTATTGTAGTCACTTATGGCCAAAATTCTGCGATATTTACGCCACATAATTGGTTTGCGCCCAGGTTACATGTCTCTCTGGGCACAAATGTGGAGGAAACTCCAGCCCCATATTTATTGAAATTTTAAATAATAAGTATGTAAATTCTGCTCATTATTACATGGTAATTGAGAGCAATGGCATTTTTGTGTGTGATAACAAGTTGTGTATTACAATGAAAGTCCTATAACATTGAACACACATTCAGGAGCCTTAGAACAAAAAGGATCGTAATTGACAGATTTATAACGAGGTTGCCACGGATGCATATGGTAGAGTCTCTGATGGACAACCAGCATTGACGTAATGTGGACTTTCTTGGCCCAATTAATTTCAAATAGCCGATATACATTTATAAGTTACCTGCTTTATAATCACTGTTGAATGGTTCTGGAAGAGTGCAATAAGGAGAATTTTATATATATATATTCCGATTTCCTTTATAAAGCTTTCTTAAACAGACATATATGCACTATATAAAACTGAAACAAAAGGAGTAACTGACAGTTAGAGATATAGTGGATAACATCTTGATAGGAAGGAAAGGAAACAGACAGTCATAGACTGATACAACTGTCTCTGTATATGTAGCGTAACGTATGCTGTTGATTAACAATAAAATTGTCTAACTGATATTCACATAGACTTTAAAAGTGTTTTTCATGTACTGAAGGAGCACCTGTAACCCTCCCCTGTGGCATCTCTATCCATATGGCCAACCAGTAGAAGCAAGTCCTTTGTGACTGAGTACAGTCAGTTTACTTCTAACATGACACAATTTCTGTTATAATCATCATGTGAAAGCACAAAAAAAATGGATAACCTGTGCAGAGACATCAGGATTCCAGGACTTTTGATTATAAAGGGAATGACCTAGTGGTCTGTAGTGCAGCTCCTTAGTGTATCACTATGTAGAATATAGATTTGTGCCCACATTTGCTGAATGGCATAGCCCTGATTTTCCCTAAGTCATCAGGAGGAAGCACTGAATGCATTTATCAATGGGGAGGGACGGAACAATCACAGGACAAATAGCTAAAGTTCATTCACATGCATATTGCAGCGCCTGGCCACTGCTACAAATAGGCAGAGGCCTAGGAAGAGGTTCATTGTTTGTCTTTGGGCTGCAGAATGGGTAGAGGGAAGGTAGATCCTAAAGAAGAAAAAAGTAACTAAGATATAGAGGTGAAATAACATCCAAGTTATGAGAGAATCCCACCTAGTACAAAGGACTTTTCATCCTGATGTTGCATGACTGAAGGCCTGATTTTCAGCATGTTCTGTATTATCTCATCTTAATCAAAAGGCAGTTTACTTTAACCTTTAATATTTGACATAACACAAAACCTCACCAGCATTGTTACTTATCTGTCAGTAAATCGAGATATGATTTCCCAGATCATATAACTGATAGACTGGATGGGCTGAGTTCTAGCCAATAATTATTTCTCTCATAACTACATTTAAAAAAAAAATACTTATTAGAGTTTTCAAATGAGCTGAACAAACTGTAAAGGAATGATTCTCAGATATATGGTCTATACCTGACACCAGATTACCAGTGATCCCTGTACAGTTATCATCCAATTTCTTCCCCTTATGAAGGTTCCTTTTCAAGGCCCTCCACTGTTCAGATGTATTTTTACTAGAAGTAATTCTCCAACAGCCTCTGACACCAGTACAGAAATGGAGCCTAAGTATGCATTTCACAGCCACTTAACAAGCTCAATAGGCCATTCAGCAGAGAAAAAAAATGTTACTTTTCAGAGCCCTTCCTAATGCCAACCAGAATTTTTGTACAGGTGGTAGGAATAGCAGAGAGAGAAAAAAATAAACACAACCGCACAGATTGTGCAGCATAAAGCCACATTAAATTGATTGGTACTGCTAACACTATGGGCAATTTAGACCCCTTGTTTTGATGAGAGGTGCACAATTCCAGGATTGGAAAGCCACACACAACTTTCCTAAAAATGTAGAAAAGGGAGGGATCATCTTGTTAGTTTTTATTCTGAATATGACATCTGTGCCATATTCTAACTCCCATAAAGTATGGAGACTAGAATGTGATGCTAAGATGACAACTTTAGTATTTGGACTGTTAAAGTGGACACGTCTCATCCTCAATGGACAGCTTCCCTTTCTATGGTTACCACTCCCAGTCTATCCCATAGAGGTGTCCTTAGGCATTATACTTGATACTCAATTTAAACCCATATGACCTCCAACTACCTCACTTAAAAGGTGTAAGGGTTCTAGACTCATTTGTAGCCCAGTTTCCAGTATTTACACTGAGCTTTCCTTTATTGCAAACAGGTAATACTGTATTATTATTTCTTATGTTCTTATTAGGGGTTACGGGGAGCGGGCAGGAAATTGGACATGAATTTAGATTTGAGGTTAGGATCAGATCAGCCATGATCTTATTGAATGGCGGAGCAGGCTCGAAGGGCCGATTGGCCTACTCCTGCTCCTATTTCTTATGTTCTTATGTATTTTTTTCAACTTTAGATCAGGTCACATCAGAAAAATCATCTCAACTTATCATTTTAGAAAACAAAGCAGGTCATTTCTTGGTTAATCTACAGTGTAAAATACCCTCATTGTATTTTTTTCTCCATTCCTTCGGATCGCTTGGTCACAGTAAGTTCCCTATAAGGAGTCATTAATTGTCTCTTGTCCCTTCTACTACTTCCCTCCTTTTGTCAACAGTGCGATATTCAGATTCTCAAAGAAAATAATTCAATGGCAGGTTTCCTGAATGGGAAAAGAAATATCAGGTTCATGTGTATGTCCAATTTAACAGTCCAAATATTAAAGTCGCCTTCTTAATGTCACATTCTGTTCTCTACAATTTCTGAGAGTTAGAATGTGGCAAGGACATGGTATGCAGAATAAAAATTTAATAGAATGATCCCTCCTTTCCCATGTTTTTAAGAAATGTCTTTTCAATTTTCCAGTCCTGGATATGCACCTCTCACCAAAATAAAGGGTCTAGATTGCCCAAGGCATTATCAGTACCAATCAATTTAACATGGTCTTATTGCTGCACAATTTGGGGAGTACTGGTTAGTTTTTTCTCTGCTGTTCATTACACCTCTACAGAAAGTCTGGTTAGCATTAGGAAGGGTTCTGCAAAGTAACATTTTTTTTCTGATGAAATGCCTGTTTAGCTTGTTAAGTGGCCATGAAAAATCTATTAAGGCTTCCGTTCCATACTTTGAGCCTTTTGATTTGTCTCCCATTATTTGTGCTTTTTATGGCATGCTACTCATTCTCTTAATAAATCAGCATCTGCTGCAGCAATATCCCGCACTGCTGTCAGGAGGTTTGGCATGCTTTAGGGAGCATCAGTGGGCATATACATAGAGCTACTGGCTGTCACGTTACTGGCACTGACATGACAGACAGACACTGAAACAATTGCTGGATCCTCAAGGGCACGGATGACTAAAGGTAGCATGCTAGCAGAATTTCAATGAGCTACTTGGTGCCTAATAATCCCAGCACCTCCCCTTTCCATTAGGTTTTCACATGGGAATAGAGTACAAGGTAGAAGATATAACACTAGCATACATGGCAGAAGACATAACACTAGCACATGATGCTGCTACTGGAGCGGGAGTCCCCCTGCAACACCCCTCAGATTTTGCTCAGCACCACTGGTCAGCTTCTGCTTGTTGGCAGGAATCCATTGGGAGCCCTTCGTGTCCAGTTATTGTAGAGCAGCAATTCAAAAAAGCAAACATAACACTGCTACATTGGAAAATCAGTAGATAACTTTCAGGTCATCACACTGAAGCTGTACAGTGCTCAATGAGCACCTTGAGTATTGAGTTCAGTTTTGATCACCAAAGCACAAGGTCAACATTCAAGATTTGAAGGCAGTGCATGAGGCTAATCCCTACTGTCTGAGTTTTACGGAAAAGTTAGGAAAGACCAGACTCTTTCACCTTGAAAGGAGACCAATGAGAGGAAACCTTATAAAAATATATATGATAGTAAATGGAATAGAAAACTTTAATCCTGTGCACTATTTCAAGTTAAATTATAAACATTGGTACAAAATAGTAAAGGCAAATTCAAGAATGATGTCAGGAAGCACTTCTTCACAGATTAATGAGTGGTCTTTTGGATAGAATAGTGGAGGGAAAACGTCTGGTATCATTCACGAAGCAGTGGATACCATGATGCTGGAACTGTAGGTTTGTATGTAAAGATTAGCCAGATGGGATGAATAGCCTTCCTCATCTGTAGTTATGTGTGTGAGGTGAGAGTGTTACCACAGCTGACATTATAACAAAATTCATGAGGCTTATTTCTGACTGTTAAGGTAGTAAGTTTGTGCACTTTCAAATAACGTGTCATTAAATAGCTAACGTACTCTTCAGCAATAAATTGCATGCATGAACAGCCCATATTTAATGCTATAAGTGCTTTAGCATCCCCATAAAGATGATTCCCCATCCCCGCACCCCCGCATGTTTTAAAGGGATCATTGTTGCACTGGTGTGTTTTAACACAGTAAGTTCCTCAAACTGCTAGGATCAACTGCTATTATAAGCAGGACATTTTTCCACTGTTAAGAACAAAACTTAAACTTGAAATGTAAATGAAATTGTGCCTAGTCCAAGAATTTAACTTCTTAAATATAGTTGAAGAAAAATCAAAGGATGCTCTATTGTAAGTTAGAAAAGTCATCATGGAAAATCCAACGTACTGAATAACATTGAAGTAAGATGACACCTATTAAGAATAGATCATTATTCTGAGACACTTGTTATTAGGCCATGGTTGATTAATTTGCAGACCATAGGACATGGTGCAGACAGCTTAGATCACAATTGTGGTACAAATAAGTTTTAAAAAAAGTTTCATAGTAAAACTGTGCAATCTTATCAGAAATATAGTCCCATTGAATACTAGGAAAAATTATAATATGGATTAAACTTGTTGTTAACCACATATTGCTTATAACCCAAACCCTGCTAAAAATATCATTGTGACTCACTTGCCACAGCTCACATTCACTCTATACATATGGGGTTTTCTCAGAAAAAGTGACTTTCTACAGAAATGACATCAAGAGGCACATATATAGGAGTAAATCAACCAATCAATGTACAGTGGAATTTCTTTATTCACCATAAAGGAGGGGAACCCTCCAGAGGATAGTAGAAATTGGCAGATAATGGACTCCCCAAATTTTAATCTTACATGTATGGTACAGCAACACCCTAGGCATGGGAATGAAGATAAATACAATGCAAATAACAAAAGAAACATTATGTAGTTTCAACATCTTGAACAAGGCTTTGTCCTGTGAAAAGTCTGGTCGATAATTGGGAAAGCGGATAATTGGAGGTTGTAGTTTGTAGTCTTAATAACACCTCCAGAAGAATCTGAGACTTTAGGGTTCCATTTTATTGTTTATGTCCACACAAGCCCTATCTTGATGCGTTATTGCTGTTCTTGGCACTAATATTCTTCACTGGTTTGGAATGTTTTATGGGATGGGACAATGAGTATCAGTGCTCCAACTGCCAAATTTTGATTATTTTCACCAGGATTGTGTGCCAACATTAATAACATGCCAATTAACATTCTGTGGCATCATTTCTTTATACATTTTTAAAAGAAAAACCCAATAATAAATTCAACCAAAATGGCCCTACTCCTTGAAACAAAATGGCAGCATTAGAGACATGGAATGATATAATTAAATGAAAGTATCATTTTTGTACTATGGCATTAAAAAGTTATAAGAGCTGACTTTCTGAATGCCCAATATTGGGAAATCACAAGTATACTTCTCCATGATTTTATGTCCATTAAAAGTAAAGAGAACTGAGAGGTTTGCAAAATGAAGTATATGAGGAGTTTAATGAGTTTAATACCTGAACAACAGAAAAGGACATTAACACTAGAACAGGTAAGGCTTGGTCAGCTTTCAATCAAACTGGTAGAATCTGGAAGTGCAAAGAGCTGGACAGGAAGGGTAAGATCAAGATATTCAGAAGCACAGAGGAGTCATTGTTGATATATAGGAACTAGGAACAAGAGTAGGCCATTCAGCCACTTGAGCCTGTTCTACTATTCAATTAGATCATGGCTGATCTGTACCTCAAATCCATTTACCTGACTTTGATTGTATGCCTTGATATCCTTATCTAATAAAAATCTGTCAACCTCAGTCTTGAAAATTTCAGTTGACCCAGCCTTTTGGGGGAGAGTATTTCCACTACCCTTTGTGTTACAAAATGCTTCCTGAATGGCCTAGCTCTAACTTTAAGTGTGCTACCATGTTCTGAATTCCCCTCCAGAGGAAATAGCTTCTCTGTATCTACTCTATTGAATCCTTTTATCATTTTAAACACCTCAATTAGATCGCCCTTCAACCGTCTAAACTCAAGGGAATACAACTAAAGTTTATACAACCTGTCCTCATAATTTAACCCTTTAAGCTCTGGTATCATTCTGGTGACTCCGCGCTGTACCCTGTCCGTGGCAAATGTATCTTTCCTGAGGTGTGGTGCCCAAAATTGAACGCAGTACTCCAGATGGGATCTGACCATGGTCCCCTACAACTGAAACATAACTTCGTCCCCTTTGTATTCCAATCCCTTGAGATAAAGGCCAACATTCTATTAGTCTTTTTGATTCGTTTTTATACCCGTGCACTAGCTTTTAGAGATTTGTGTACCTAAACACAAATGCTGACACTTGGACATTTACTGAGAAACTGGAAAAGAAAATAGATGGCATCTACACAAGACTTCAGAAAGCCTTAGATGTCAGCTGGAAAGACCACATCCCCAATGAGATACTTCATAGAGACTTAGACAGAATAACAACAGTAATAAAGTATAGAAGGATGAAACATACTGACCATTCCTTTGGAGCAAAAGAGGAACCAAAACATGGAAACAAAAAAAGAGGTCGGCCTAGAATTAAGTACAATACTCAACGTGTACGGGATACAGAAATTCCCACAGAAAACGCTGCCAGTGGGAAGTCTTGCCTGACAGCAGTGCATATTGGAAACTTTACATGATCGGAAAATCATGCACAGTACACACCTGAACTTCCATTATGAACTCCTAGAAGGTGAGGCTCTCTGCCAGAAGCACTAAGTTGGAAATTTACCCTTTTAATGTCTAGGTTCACACATGAAGACTGAACGCTTGGTTGAACTGCTGCCAAGCTACCGATAACTGTAGAACTATATTCCAGCACCTTCAGGAGAGGCAGGAGAAAACAAGTACAAAAGAAACATAAAATAGTTTTGCTGACACGTTCAGCAATAAGTATATACCTGCACATCCCTACCCCGCTCTCTGATATATAATCAGATTCGTAACTTTATTTTTAAACAAAATCTTTTAAAAAGTATTCTGTATGACTACATTGGGTTTGCTAATGGTGCACTCCTATTTGTTCAATGGCTTGCAAGTACATACAACAGTGTATTAAGCTGAGTTAACTGGCAAAGCTGCATATGGTCACTGGTAATACTGAAATGTCTTTGCAACATTTAAAATACAACTAATTTTATCTTAATGGAATGTTCCAACTTCACAATAGAGTTTTTAGATCAAATCACTTCCTGGAACATCCTGTCCCTGGGTTAATTGTCCAGCTCTTTGCTGCTCAGATCAGTTAGCATAGCAGCAAGTACTAAATGTGTTGCAGCAGGACCATTTCTAGAATGCGGTCTTCTAATTTTTATTTAATATTTGACAGATTTTACCAGCTAGCAATACCTAACTTAGGACCAACACTAAAGACTAATTATATGTACATACATGCTGGGCCTGAAATTGCTGGGATGTCCTGTCATTTGAATGACGCATTAATGTTGTACGCCATTATTAAGTCGTAAAAAATCCAGCAATTTGCGGAGTGACTGAGATATGCCGTGAGTTTCAATCCTCCACAAATTGCTGAACCATTTATGCCACTCTTCCGTTAGCCTCGCTAAAGCCGATAAAAGTCCATTCTCACCACTCAGCTCTCCATTGTAGTTAATGGCAATTGGCAATTTGCTGGATTTACACCATTATTTGCACCGTGGCCAGTTAGACTTAAAAATAATGGTGCAGGTGACCTGGTTATGACATGCTTTATGACCAACACGTGACTCTCAGCTTGGGAGGCCAACAAAGGGACCATTAAAGTTGTGGAGCCTCACCCCAGCAGTTTGGAAATTGTTCTGAGCATTTCTTTCCTAAATCTCTCATATTTGGCAGTTTATTCTGCCAGCTTTGCCATCCAGAGTGCTGTTAGTGTCTGAAGGCAATTACTTTCAGGGTCTCCACCTATTTCTACATGTAAGGAAGGTGAAAGCAATGTTATGGCCTATCCACTGGGCATTCCCCTGTTCCTGATCATTATGGACGGCCTGGAGGAGGAGCAGAAGGAGCAGACGTGTCGCTTTAGCACCATGGTCGGAGACTGAACTGATCTCTCCACTACCCCCCCAAAGAGAGTGTACAGGGAATGGATGTCACTTAGTCAGTGGCCCTGAAGGTGATGAAGGACCCTCAATTTCTATGGCACTGGTTCCTTCCAGTCAGGCACTGGAGACCTCTGTGACATCAGCCAAAGAGCTGCGAGGACCTGCATTCAACAGATGCTATCTTCCACAGGGCATCTGACGTCATTTAAATACAACATTTCTCCCGTGCAGCAAATAGACAGGGCCATCAACTTCCACAGGATTGCTGACTTCCCCAGGTTGCAGGAGGTCTATCGATGGGACCCACGTGCCAATGAAGGCTCCACTTGAAGAACCTGTCACATTTATTAACAGGAAGGGTTATCACTCGCTAAATATACTAATTGTCTGCGATGCCCAACTGAGGATGCTGCATGAGTCTCATGGGAAGTGCTCCTGACGGGGATGTGCAGACACTAGAGATTACTTTTTACAGCCTTTTAAAACGTTTTTTTTTAACTGTTATTAACTTTTTCAAGTTGATTTAGGTTGATTTCAGAGGTTGCAGCTTGTTTACCTCCCCCAATCTGCCTTATGGCCCCTGTTTTCAGATTTTTAGAGTGCCATGTGGTTGGTCTGCAAGACAAGCCATTGGGCATGGTGTCCACAAAGTCCCTGATTTGTCATTAACCGATAACAGATCGACATTCCAGCAATTTGCAGTGCGATTTTAACAGGGAGTTCAAAGGTCCAATTAAAGGCGTTTGCTGCCAAATACACCAATGCAGCAATTTCAGGCCCAGTGACTTTATGATATCACCTTACCCAACAATAAGCCACTTGGGCTTAAGGAGCAAGTTATTGAGATGAGGAAGTACAGTTGGCAATAGTACTGGATGAATATTAAATGCGTTCATGAAATATTTCACTGTCTTCTATTTTATCGCAAATATTAATCTGATTATTTTAACTGGGTTAACATCCCCATTAAAATGGCAGACAGAGGAATATCACATGAACATGTCAAATGTTCAACTTTTGTCCATTAATATCGCAAACAGTACTTGCTAGGCTAATAATGGCCATATTTACCCAAGTGTGACCAGTGCCATGACCACTGCATTTTCAATCCCCAAATTGCTTTGCATTGAAATTCTCCTGTTAACAATGACTCCATCCAATCACGGTCATAGTTTAGGGCACGCTCAACTACAGTGATACTTAGTTCTATTATCAAACAATGATTAACAAGTGTCTCTAAAGTCCAGTTTCCCATGTTTTCCCTTAAACATTTAAGATCATTCCATTTGGGTCTTGAATTGCATCTTGTATTTGACCTTGTCCATGGAATGTAACAGTTATAAATGTTAATTATTGCACAAAAATGAGAAAGGGCAACATGAACATAATGAAAAGAAATTCTGACTGGGAGAAGTTACTTGGACTCTGGTTGTACACCCTAGATTTTTTTCAGCTATCATTTATTGTTTTAGGAAAGGGGCTCGTATTTCAATGAAAATTACCCAATATTATTTAGCTCTGTAGAGCTTTGCACACAACCCATATCTGAGCAAAACTGTTCATTTTCAGCCAGCTGAGTTGTACCTTGCTCATCCAAATAAAAATGGTTAATGCCTCATAGTATACTGACTAGTGTCTAACCAGATACAGTGCACTTTTTGTGTGTGCTGCACACACTGCCTGAATTTCAATGATGCACTGCAGGGTTTTGTAAAAGGCTATGTCGGCGAAGAGGTTAATTCCTTAAACAGTGCAAATTTATTTAGTAGGCTTTGATAGACAACAGATAGTCCAAAAACCAACGGTATCTTCTTTTTGTCCCTGACCGCAATGGTGGTAGTTTCTCATGATCTGTACTTAAAATAGACCAATGTAGCAGCGGTGAGTCCATGTGTATCAAAAAATCTTGGTCACATCGTTAATTATAATGGACAGGCCGATTTATAAAACAAGGTTGAAATTAGCTCTCCTACATAAAGCTACTAAAGTAGTTTTATTTATTTCTTTGGGAGTTCAACAAATATTGTGGGTTGGTACAAAAAAGATAGATATTGCAGAGAGAAGTTTTGTTTATTGTGTACTGGGGCCTCCAGGTGCGTGCAGGCCTTCAGTCCTGCGGTCAAGGATGTGGTTATAATGCAGGCTTGATCGTTTTTGCAGACTAGAAAGGAAGCAGCTCGTTTTTGCAGTGCAGCAGCTCGGTACTGAGCTGTATTTTTTTTTTCTCAGCTATCTTCGATTCAGGTCACCTGATACTAGTGGCCCAGTTTCGTGACAAGGCAGCAAGGGCCAGTTTCCGGAGCGAGAAGCACTGATGACGTGGTACACGCTGTCGGAGTACGGAACGAGCTGTGAGAAAGGAACCAGTGCTTGCGCACTTAGCTCCTTTCCAGTAAATGAGTACAGCTGCTGTGCATCACAAGTGATAACAGATCGAACACACGTCTGAGAAACTGAAAACTGCTGCATGCTGCACGATAAAGCTTTGTGAGCTAATAAATAAATATGAAAAAATTTAAGTACGTAGACTTTTACTATTGCAAAACATTTTGGCTGTAAACTGCATATCTATGATGCACCATCTGTACTCAAAGAATAATGGTCACTTCCAATTAATTACATTTCTGATAAATCTTCTGTTAAGTGAATAGAAACTGAAAATCCAAATCTATTTATTATCTCCATTACCGTTAATAGAATAACAGAAGCTGTCAATTCTTGTTAAATCAATCCTTTTTTCCCAAATCATTCATTTGATCACGTTACTTACTTTGTGTATATCGCATTTCATGACATCTCTTATTTCTATTATCCACCTAATGACTTGAATGTAGGGATATGGCAGTATGGAGATGAAAACGGCGCTATCTACATGACAGGGTGAGCAGGATGGGCTGAATGGCCTTTCTCATTCTTACCTTCCTATGACAATAATTTTCTACCTGGTAATAATTTTAACACTGATTTACTATTCTGTGGCAAATGTCAGTCCAGGTGTAGAGGAGTAGGTGGAGATTTTCAATTCTGATGTAAGTTTTACAAGTTTAAATCTTTTTACATCAGTCAAGTTTAATCAATTATCCAGGATTAGGTCCAATTAACTTTGCTAACTATAAATAGTCTTCTTTAAATTATTGAATTCAGCAATGTTTGAATGCGTACTTGTGTCATGATACATTACACATTACAAAGTATTTCCAGATACAAAATTGAAGATATAAAATAGCGCTATACATTTTCACAACACCATGTATTGAGGGTTGACAGGTCTAGGGTCAGCCCTCAGCGGTGGGGGGAGGGGGGCAGTTGGGATCTAGGGTTGAGCAGGAAGAGTGGATGAGGAGGCATGCTGGATGATGATTGAATGACCTATTTGTCAGTGAGTGCTCATTGGGTGGAACTCTGGATCACAGGTGACCTGGATGGTAGTTCTGTAAAACCAAGAGGCCTTCAGTAGAGGTTGAAGAGTTCTGAGTGGGCAACATCCTGCAACAGTGTGGAGCTGGAGTTACTGGTTTTAAACCCGTATGGTAAGCAGTTTGACTAGGAAGCCAACCTACTCTACCAATTGTGTCCATTGCAATTGCATAACATTATGTTGTGTGACCATATCAGCATACATCTGGGTGTTGAGAGATTTCACACTGTCAAGGAAATTCCCAAATTAAGTAGGAAAAAATACCTTCAGCTGCAGGGGTCATGGATGGTGGTGAGGATGTCAGTGTATGGTTGATTGCATGTCCCTTAGTCTACAGTCCCAAACCTTCCCAAGTTTATCATACTCTAGAGAAGGTCCTGAGGAGAATCCAGTAATAGACCTTACCACCATTCAGCAGTGTACATTGAACTCCCCTCTCTGATTAGCTAGTGTGCCCTTCAATTCTCCACATTCCCACGCCTCATTATTGTCCACTGACATAGCTATAGCCTTATGGATGAGTACAGCAGAACTGGGCGAAGATGATACTTCTGATAACTAGCTATGCTACAGGATTAATTTTACAAATTTGGGGCTATTGGGGACACAAACATTTTATAAAACCATTGTACATTTTGATTGTATGGTGTTTGCGGGAGGGGTGCATTGATTCAAGACTGGTATGACTGCTTGAACTGGGAATAATCTGGGTCAACAGGTGAAGCAACTTGTTTGGTGTTGATTTCTGGAGATTAGTTAGCTCTGGGGAAGAGAGTGGCGAGTACGCCCAACATACTAGGGATCTTGTCGGTTGGAATCATTGCCATTCTTGGTCAGTGAGTGGGTTGTTTGGTTGGGAGGTGGGCAGTTTGTGTTGAGTGTGCCTCCAAGAATGGGTCTCCAAGACTACTTGGTATTTCTCCAATTCCAAGCGGAGGCTGAACATTACTCATTCTGATTCAGACATATTCCACATGTTCTTCATCCATTTTTGTTATGGTGTAGGCTCAACTTCTCTCTCTCCAGTGTGAAGGCCTAGCAAGCATTGGAGACTCTGGTGCTCTGAGATTGGAAGACATTGCATGGTCCTCAAGGTTGCCTGCCCATTAATTTTACTAGACAGAAAAACCATAGGTGGGCAAGGGGATAATTCCCATTATGCATGTCCGACAGGCAAATATTTGTAAAATTGCTCCTTACATCCCCTGGAAGCAAAGAAAAATTGCTCCAGATGCTGGAAAGAAATGAGAATAATTGATGGAGTTCAAGTCCAGCTGAGGAATATTTACAAAGGATCTTGCAAAATTATATTAACACATTAACAAAGACAGACATTATGTACAGTCCTTTCCAACTATTTATAATGATTGGAAAACAATCATTGTATTTCAGACTGCTCAGACTCAATTGACGAACATTCATCATCGTGGACTATTTTGAACAATGTGGTCTAGCCACATGAGTGTTTTTTTAAAAGGCACTGTGAATTTCCTGGGATCTTTGTGAATAAATTTTGACTTTCTTCAATGCTGTGACACTGTTTTTTGGAAATTAAGTTTATTTTGATATTCTAGGTCATGCACACATTCACCATTTGAAGCTGATAACAGGGATTTATATTGAAAAACAGATCTTTGCATTTAATTAATTGTTTGATAATAAACAATCTGGATTCAGTAAAACATATCTCATCTTTGGCTCCATTGTTAATCTTTACTTCTCCATACTGCCGCATCATTTTTTACATTTTGTATTGTGAACGTATATAAAATGCATCACTCAGCCAGTAAATACCAACCGGACATCTGATGGCATGATAAGTTGCCTTTGACAGTAAATTCAGATACTGTTTATCAATGTTCTCACCTGTGTGGTAAGTGAATATGTTTACTGTTAAATAACTGTCCAATCTCAAGATGAGAAATAAGGTTCAAAGTATGAAACATCTCACATTCCAGAAAAGGCTTTCTTTCCAATTAAGAGTCAGGACCATACAACATTCTTACTAAAACTAGAGGCAGATATATGCCATATGTAATGGAATTGCAAAGCTTTTTTTAAAATAAAGAATATGTTTATGATAGCAAAAGGAACCCTCCCCCCCCCACCAAGCCCCACTCTGAGGATGAACTCCTGATAAGTAAATACCATTTGTGGTAAACGGGCTATTCATTTAACAGGGACTAACTGTTCTTCACATGCATCATTAGTAAGTAATCAATTGATCGATCCTGTTCTTTCTATTTTTGGAGCACTATACATCAAACCCACCAGCTTTGTGAAAACACTGAGCCCATGTTCCAATCTAACTGGAACTGAAGGACCTTTATTTTTAAATCTGGGGTCTGATCGTAAGAAAAATCAATTTTTTTGGAACTAAATCAATTTTCAATTTTCTCACTCTTTTCTCAATTGTTTGAAGTTAGGAACTTTTTTATACTAGTTATTAGAGCTATTTTGGACAGTGTCATTGCAAAGATTAAAAATGATCAAATCAGGTAGAAAACTATATTGTACAGAATGAGATGTTAAAAAGCAACCAGAATAATCGTTGTTCATCATTGAAGTGAAAAGCTGTGATGTGAATATAATTAAAGCCCCTGATCTCTGTGTGTGTTCTACTCCTGTTTTCAGTCATCATCTAACCCATTCTGCTTTTTACAGTTAGTCACTTAATCCATTGCTGTGAGTTAAAAACAGAAAATACACAGCAGTTCAATCAGTACCTGAAAGACAAAGATGGGTCAATGATTTAGAAATTTTGATTAAGGGTCACACCCAAAACATTAACCTGTGTTTTTGCTCTCTCAGGTGGATATAAATAATCTTGTGGAAAATGAGGAGGTTGCACTGTCCAGTATTTATCCTTCAACCACATCACAAAAACAGACGATCTGGTCATTCATTGATTTACTATTTGTGGAACCTTGCTGTGCGCAAATTAATTGCTGCATTTACCAACAAAACATTTACCAACACTTCACAGTAATTAATTGGCTGTAAAGCACTTTGGGAAGTCCAGAGGACATGAAAGGTGCCATATAAATGCAAATTCTTTCTTTGCCTGGGCAACAAACATGGCTGGTAAAACCCAATATTTGGCACAATAATTGTAGAGGCAGGAAACAGAATCTTTGGCCAAGAGTTCCAGGAGCACAATAGTCAAACCCACAGTTTGATGGTTGGTGAAGATGGTGCTTCATGAGGTGGGTGGCCCTGTTTGCCAAACAAGAGCACCCTTCCCAAAGCATGTGAAGAAGGAGATGGAGGTAGTGAATTTGAAGGCTGATCATTATTGCCATTGGAAATGCCTGTCCTATGGCGCATGCTAACTGCAAGTGTCTTTGCAGCAAATGACACAGCTATGTCACTGCCTACCTGATAATTCAGAGCAGCTGTAGGCAGAGCTCTCTGCCAAATCCAGATAAACGTGCATCTGTCTATAAATATGGATACCGCTGGCTGGACACATTGGGGATTAAATTCGATAAAACCCGATACAGGGTGCGGGGGTTGTGGTTAACCCCTGCCTGGTGTTAGCGATGCGGGCAGCATGTGAGATTCGTCCACGCTGCATCCTCATTATCATGATTCCCACATGCAGCCAGCGCTACTTGCGCCGTTGAGTAGCTGAAGCACCTGCAGGAGGCCCGGTATGGGCCGTGGCCAGCACTATGTAAAGACAGCCATCACCGCTTAAAGGGGAGGTGCACTGTCAATGGCAGCAGTGCAGGATGGCAGGCAGAATGGCTGAAGTGGCAAGGGAGCATGCCCCAAGGTTCTCCGACAGTGCACTGGAGGCCTTAGTCGAAGGAGTGCAGGAATAGAGAGCCATCCAGTACCCACAAGGTGGCAGGAGACCCTCCAGACACCAGCTGTGGACGCAGTGGGAGGAAATGGCTGTGCAGGTGAATGGCAGGCGTATAGCACCATGCACGTGGGTACAGTGCCGGAAAAAGTTCAATGATTTGACACGAGTGGTCAAGGTGAGTGAATGCAAGTTCGAGTGACATATTCTACCAACTACAGCACTGCTCCACACACGATACCCCCCTCACCCACCCACCAACAAATACTGCCCATCTGTACTTCAGATGTTGTATCTCACCCTCACATAGTGGCACACTTGCAATCCACACACCCACCACTTACAGGTCACACACACTGGCAACTATTTGACCATGACAGGCACATCACCCAAACATATTGCAGGACACTCACTGACACACTTCCCTCTGTCTTTCAGGAGAACGTGGCACATAACAGCCGGCAAACCGAAAGACCCAAAGGAGGACAGGCACGCCTACACGTCCTCACCTCCCTGGAGGAGATCATACTATTCATCATTGGGTGGGACGTCTCTGCGGCCGTGGCCACTGGCGGCGCTGGAGGTCCTGACGAGGGGGTCTCTGCATACCTTATCCTTCTCGTTTCCCACAACTCCCTCATCCCACAATCTTTTCTGACGCACGTGCTGCAGATGGTGTTAGCATGCACGTCTTACTCCTAGCCCTGCTCCACAACTCAACCCGTCTCCATTTATCATTGCAGGTGCCCAAGAACTGGAGCCGGCACCGTCCGAGGTGGAGCTCAGATACTGACACTGTGCATACTGTAGAGGCTAGGTTAGAGGAGGGATCTGTACATGGTGAGACACCGGGCACATGTGTGCAGGAGCCGGGGCGGGAGGAACGGATAGCACAGGTGCCAGCTCGCCAGAGGGCGAGGTCACACAATGGTTCTGCTACCAAGCCGTCAGATGATGACTTTGATGGGCCAGGCTACAGAAGATGGCTGATGAGCATACACCACACCAATTGCTTGGTGCACTGGAAAGCCTGCAGTCGATGGTGGTTTTTATTTATGCGATGAGCTGGGGGAGGAGACAATGTGTAATCATATGGAGGGCGATAAGATGGTCATGCGGAAGAGGACAGGTGGGGAGTGTAGGACTGTTGTTGACATGGGAGGTGTCGTTGAGGTTAGTGATATCGATCACGAGTAAGGTGAGCACGCAGAGCCCTGGCAGACAGGGCCTGTGCACCTTGTTGCCTCCCTGCGTCTTCCTCCACTTCCTCCTCCATCTAGTCCTCCTCCTCAGCCTCTTCCTCTGGCTCAGGATCTTGGCGGATGGGCGGTGGCAAGGGCGTTTCCCTCATAAGGGCGAGGTTGTACAGCATGCAGCATAACATAACGAATCTTGACACCAGCTCCGGAGCACTGCAGGGATCCACCAGAACGGTCCAGGCAGCGGTAGCACTGCTTTAAGAGGCCCACGGTGTGCTCGACGACGTTCCGTGTGGCCGCACGGCTATCGTTGTATGCCTGCTCTGCACGTGTGCCTGCATGCTTGACTGGGGTCATGAGCCACCTCATTAGGGGATAGCCCTCGTCACCCAGTAGCCAGCCTTCGACTTGCCGAGCCGGTGCAAAGATAGTTGGGACATTGGACTGCCGCATAATGAAGGCACCGTGACTGCTGCCAGGATAGCGGGGCATTGATCTGCGTGATGTGCTGCATGTGGTCGCACACCAGCTGCACATTGAGGGAGTGGAACCCCTTTCTGTTCACATCGATGGGCGAGTTGAGATGTGGAGCATGGCTATATGCATGCATTCAATGGCACGCTGCACCATGAGGAAGCCTGCAATGCGAGAAACCCTTGTGTTCACTTGTTCTGCTTCTCTCTGTCAAGAGAGAACGTGATAAACCTGTTGTGCAGCTCATACAATGGCTCTGTGACCTCCCTTATGCAGCAGTGCACTTCAAACTGTGAGATGTTACATATATCGCCAGCAAAGGCATGAAAGGATCCAGAGCCGTATGTTCAGCGCTACGATTACCATGACAGCCACAGGCAATGCTGTCCTTGCCCCGCTCTGAGGCTGCAGTTGTGGCTGCAGCAGTTGACATATCTCCGTCACGACCTCTTTGGTGAACTGCAGCCGTCGGATGCACTGATCTTCGCTCATGTTGAGGTACG
The DNA here is from genome assembly GCF_035084215.1 of Heptranchias perlo. Classification (NCBI taxonomy): domain Eukaryota; kingdom Metazoa; phylum Chordata; class Chondrichthyes; order Hexanchiformes; family Hexanchidae; genus Heptranchias; species Heptranchias perlo. The sequence continues at coordinate 25,629,823 of NC_090350.1, forward strand.
AGTATTGTTCCCTGAAGTTACTCATGGGATATAGCCTCTTGCTTAGTGCCCTGCACCTCCTCCTCCTCCCTCTCCTTGCAGCTTGACCTGCTCTGAGTGGCCTCTCAGCAAGCTCCCAGTCATGTTCTATGCCCAGTGGGAGCCCTAGCAAGCCACCCATGGTTGTCAGGAATCTTGTTCAGCACACTGTTGTAAATGACACCAACAGTAATGCAGGACCTGCCTAACCATTCTTTATATACTATAGCAACCCTATCCAAGTATAGAAAGCTTCAACAAACACGTACAAGTGCACCAGCAGCCAGAAGCAGTAATCCAGCCACTAACCTGCAACACCTGCATGATCCCTTTAAATAGCGCTGATGGGGTGGGGGGGGGTCCTCCAGGCCATCTAAGACATGTTCAGCTGTTTGTGGTTAAGAAAGTTCGTTGGCTGGATCATTGTCTGGTAGCTGGTGTCTATCCCTTTCAATCAGCTTTGCACACTGACCTAATGTATATTCTCCCTACTTTATATGATGCCGGCGTTTGTTATCTGCGCGTGCGCAAACGCCTTTATCAAAATGGCAACCGCCGCACGTCACGCTAGAGGTCCATTTTGGGACCTTAGGCGGCCGCGGAGTGCCTGAAAAACGGGCGCTACATGGTCCAATTTCTAGCCCACTGTGCTTCTGATGCATCCCTCTATTGCTCCAAAAAGCATAAGTAAAGGAAGATTTGCATGAGCAACCTGTCGCACTAATATTGTGAAGCTTTTACAAAAAAAATCAGAGTGGCAAAACATTTGGCACAAAGCTTCCTGAGCACTAAATGCTGACAAGGAAAAAAAGAATAAAAATCTATTAAAAAAATCTGGAAAACCATACTCGAAATGCAGCAATAAGTCTTCTAATATGCCTCTTTAAATGCACTTCTGCATAGAGTACAGCTCCCAGCAACCATGGACACCCATTTTATATGAGGGGGTTTATGACTCACTGTGCTTTTCCAGTGCAAACTCTGGGAAATTGCATGGATGTCTAAGTGACATAATTGGAATCTCTTTTAAGTATTGCAACTGGGAAACTAGTGGAAGCTTTTGGTGCATTTGTAAACCCAACCAGAAAATTAAGTGAGGCGCTAAATAGGTGGGGATCTGGTGTAACTAATCTCCGCCCATATTTCCGATCAGTTCACTATCTTTATGCGCATTTATCTGAGGGAACTGTCCACAGTGTAAATATAATCGAGAGCCTTGTAATAAGATTGGAGTGTATACTAGATATGATTATAACTGAGAACCTTATAAAAGGGAGGGGTGTAATAGAGGGCGGAGTGGATAACAGAAATAACTGAAAACCTGATAATGAGGGTGGGGTGTACAACAAAGTATAAAAATATTTTCTACTTCTGTGCATTTCTTTAACTCTATGTTCTAACACAGTGCACAATTTGAAAGGAAAGTGTAGGACAATACAAATCAGACAGTCGGTTTAGATAAACAGTGAACTGTTCACCTTTTTCAGAGGTTAAAGTGGGGGCAATTAATCTGCTATTTTGCTGAAAACTTTGAATATGAATTATAAAGCACTACATGTTACTAACATTTACTCCTAGAAGCTTAATAGAATGAACATCTGAAGAAATAAATGAAGGAAAAGCTTTAAAAAAAATACACTTTACATGTTTACACTTCAGTGACTTAGACCAGCAGTTTCTGTGATGGAGACCCCAGGAAAGTAATGACACAGTTCCAAACCAAACTTCCGAGAAACAGCCTCAGACAAGAAAACAGTCCTTTCATCACAGCAAATGTTTCCATTGTAAGTCAACAAATACAGAAAAGTGCAGAAATCTGAAGGATGGACAGAAAGATAACGTCACAGACCCTCTGGGATTGTCTCATGGAACTGGGACCCCAGTTTGAAAACCTGTGGATTAGAATGTAGTAGATTTTTGCATATGTTACATGCCGGGAGGATGTATATTTGTTGAAAGCTCCAGAGGACACCCAGGGCCCAATTTTAATATGATATAATTGGTGCCATCAACCACCACCCCACCCCAGTGTACTTGAATATATCCTTCAACATTGTCTATTTTAACACTGCATTTAAATATTCAAGTTTCATACTCAATATGGTTTCCTACATGTTGACCTGCTGGAAGTTACAGTGGAAAATCGAAAATTCTACCCCATTACGTTTATCACACAGGCAACACAGAACACATGAGTGTTATCGTTATGAGTGAGTTGTATAGATGGGCCTCACCCTTGTTGCTGTAACATATTCTATTTATACTATTTTTTTCTTTCAATTGTGTTGCTTTTGTGAAAATCATTTTGAAAAATTAGTTTTGCTTCATTCTGTATTTGTTGGAATTATTTTGCAAGGAGGCACTTAAGGGTGATGTTCTGTGCAACAAGGGGTTCTTACGGGATGGCGCATTTTTAACTTGAGAAAACAAGATGAAGAGTCAAGTACAGGACACCATCAGGGTTGAAAACAAGTAAAAGAGATGAGGTAAGTCAGGAATTCATGATCAGACAACAGTGAACTTGGATTTTAAAAACGTTGAAGAGGGAAAACCTTGAGGGAGGCAAGGAGTTCCACGGTTTTGAGATCCCGAGGAAAAAATTAATTAGAGTAGGAGACTGTGTGATGAGTCTTGATTTTAACAGAGTGAGTATGTAAGTCAGGAGAAAGACCATTTAGCATGATGTTTTTGAAGATTAGGCAAAACAAAAGAGAAAGTTCAGAGGAGCACTGACCATAATAACATTGATGAAACATAAAATAGAAGAAAGGTTGTGACGGAAGATGTTAGATGCTAGAGGTGCAGAATAGAGTAGAAGAAGCGAGAGGCTAAAATTTTCATGATGATGCATGCAACCCACTATTGGTGTGATGGCACATTCATGCATCATATTACTCCTTTATATGGAACAATTACTTTAGACTCAATGCATGCAAAGATGTGAGTGAAGGAACACATTTTGTGCTAGATCAGAGAACTGGGGTATTCTGTGCCCCATGTTCTAGGTGCTTGCAAGTCATCATGCGTGATTCTTTAAGTTGCTGCAGGCCTTTAAATCCTGCAGCAGCATGCAATTTTTCACACAACAATGGGAAAGGTCCCAATCGTTGATGTTTCCCATGCTGGGAGCTCCCTGAGATTATGAAATGATACTGACTCCAAAATATGCACGAGGTCAGCATACTATTGGTCAGGTGGGTGCTCTTCTCCCACTGCCCCACTTCTGGTCAGGACTGTGCTTGATCCAAAAATCTAGACACGTGTGTCACATCCCTGATCATTCCTTCGGTTGGTTGTTTTTCAAGCGCTAAGTCAAGCAGATGTCATTCCTTGCCAGACATACGTACATACACCATATATGTATTTCTGCCTTGGTTGGATACAGTTTCTGTAACAATGCAGGAAATATGGTAAAGATGCAGAAGTGTTAAAATAAAAGCAATGATTATAAACGCATGAACATAATGGATTATAAATCAAGTCATGAAAATTTGTTCAACATCTGCTGAACAGTAAGTAGACTAAACCTGCTCTGATTACAATCACAAACAGCAATTAAAAAAATACTGTTATATTCTGATAACGCAAAACCAAACCACATAATAGAACAGGCGTGGCCTCTAAAACCCACGTTACCCTCCCAAAAGTTCACTCATACTTGCACTGCTGACAGCGTGAACTCAATATTTTGGATAAAGAGTTGCTGCGTCGAGAATTATAAAAATATATTAAAAATTTAATTTTTATACATTTTTAAATAAATCTCTTAAAAACAAAGTCCCAGGTGAAACTTGGAACTTGCAAATGAGGTAAAACTGTTTCAAGTCATCCCAATCTTGACCGGAGGACTCTGTGCTTGTTGACCAGGCTTGATTTGACTCCCAGTAGCATTTCCCAAGAAGATTTATGAGATAAGAAAACCAGAATCATACCATAAAACTGTTTACAATGAAAGATTTGAGCCAGTAGGTGAGCAGGGATGTTTTAGTACTCAGGGCACTAGAGTTTGCACATGAACATTCATTATGGTTTCTTAGCAATATCTATCTCAAATGAACTTTACAGTGCAAATAGAGGCTCTCTAGACTTACATATGAACAATGTTTATTTGAGCATTGAAATGTGGCCAGCCATGGAACCATACCCCAGCAAGCATCAACACCTTCAGGAGATATGGGGAGAAAACTGGACTGGATTTTTTTTTTAAATCAAGTAATTTGTACTTTACTGAAGCTACATAAGAGGTTAACATTATAGTCACTGATTTTCCCAGCAGCCATTGAGAACTAAAGATTGGAGCAGCCTGGACTGGCTGCAGAAGAAATGAAAAGACCAAGTTTGAAACTGCCTCCTTAAATATTTTTTCCCCAGCAGGCTGTCCCTGTAGGTTATCAATCAGATTGTCAGGACAGCTCCTCCTGCTTCTCTATGAGCAGGGTCACCAGAGAACTATTAGCCCTTCAGATGTCTCAGTACAGAGAGTAAAATAGGGTTCCTGAGCCATTAAACCTATTAGCAGTTGGTCAATTTGAATACTTTAGAACTTCACTATTTTGAAATATTTAATTTCTTCAAACTTTAATTTCTTTCAAAGCCATGACCGTAACACATGATTTTTTTTTGGTGGGGAGGGGGGTAAAATTCCTCAGATTGAGAACTTTACTGAAAAAGACATCTTTACCAGTATTAGTTAGAGACTGCATTATTCTTTTAAATAATTCCAAATTGAAGTTTTATCTGTATATATACACATCATAAAGTTCACAATGTACTGGGTCTTCATTCCAGGTGTATCTGTTAACCTCAAAATTGTACATTCTCACTCCTGGTTAAAATTGGTCCTATAGACCAACTGCTGATTATCATTTAATAAATTTGCAGTGTTTACGTAAGAATTATAACTCATTCGGAGTGGATATCATTATAACAATGAGACACAGAGAATCTGGCTGGTAAAGATATCGACTATCAACGGAAACAACAAAATAAACTCAAAGCAGAATATGTGCCTGTAATCCTAATGATATATTATAAACAATATTAACAGTATATTGTAGTGGATACTTGACAGTAGTTTCAAGGCTACAGCCTAATCTTGGGGTTCAGCTAATGTGATTCACTGGATGAGATTTCTGCCTTGAATTTATTCCTGGTGATTCATTATTCTTTAATTACATATTAAAGATCTTTCTGTTCCAGTTTGTTTAAAACTATAGATTAGACCTTCTGATCGGCAAAGTTCACATAATAGTTTTTAATGCATTCATATTACATTACTGCGTATGCAATTCTAACATAGATGTTAACCAATTTAAGCATTAAGTATTCATATGTGAACTTGGCCAATTGGCAGGCCTACCCTTATATCTTATAGTATTTCTAGACTCCACAACATATTCAATTCAGTTAAACTTCATGTTATAATTTCTCAAGGGGATGGAAATGGAATTCTTTTCCACTTTGGGCACCCAGCGTCAGCATTAAAGCAGTCCAAGGTCAGCTGTTGCATACGCCACATGCAGAGCAAAGCTTTAACCTGAACCTCGGAAGAACAGTCCCTACTACACTAAGCAAATATTTTCAGTTCTCCCACACCAGGCAGCCTTAAGGACTCAAGTGAGATTACCAGTTTGTGTTGAATTGTGAGCAGTTTTGTACTCTGATCCCACTCCTATTACTAAGTACAGAGCCTGATCCTGATATTCAATGCACTGAGGTAAATGTTAATCCTTACTGCTCTTGGGGCAGAGCTTTGTTGGCTGGGAGTGCATATCAGGAAATCAGGTGCAACCCCCCTCCCAGCCACCTCGATTTATGGGCCCATGATTTTCCATTCACTTTAATAGATGGAAAACCATGGGCCCATAAATTGGGCTGTGTCTGAATTCCCAATATGCCCTCCTGCTGCATCAAGTTCTGTGCTGGGAGACTATAGGGAAATATTTGTCCCCTATATCTTTTGCCAATTCCATATCTGTAAGTGGACCATTACTTCTTTTCCCCAGAGAGTAGTACCATCCTGGAATACACATTTCTCAAAATATTTTGGTTTTCGAATTCACTACCTTAACCCACTCATGAAAAAAATGTAAGAGAGTTGTAACAAAGGGTGAGTCATCACTTGGACCGATCTGGCCTGGCCTACGTTTAAAAAAAAATTGATCATTTCTTTACAGATTGAGTTGTCTTCATGCCAAAAATGAAAACTTGCAAACAATACCACAACGTGGCAGCCTTACCCTTTTCGGTACTGTGGGCAGGTTTCAATACTGAAATAAAATTACAGATGTACTTTTTTAGTTTTATGCTAATTCTTAATTAAGAACTGTTTTGAAATTTGATGTATATTTCTAATGTTCATTTGTAATAATTAGCAAAAGTAATTTATACTATTTCAGATGCAAAGGTGAACTTCTTTGAAAGATAAGTAGCATAAACAAGTTTGGTTTTATTTTCACCTTAGTTTCATTGTAGCATTAAGGCTGATTTGAATTCAGGACTACACACTGCTCCACTTACTTTGATCTTTTAAAACTCCACCTCTCCCCCTCAAAATGGCTGATTCTTGTGCTCAGTGAAACAAATTCCAATGAAGTATTTTCTCTGCCATCAGGGACTTTATCTTTTATAAAAAAAACGACCTGAGTTAACGTTACCATCTTGAGACAGATGCCACAGTTATGGGGCTTTGGGTTCCAGGTAGAAAGCACCCAATTGCCACTGGCAGTGATTTTAGAGATTTACAGAAAAGACTGAATTGCTGCTAACGGTCAGGTTATGGGGTGGCTCAACAAGCAAAAAGACCTTAAACTTTATTATTTATTTTGAAGGTATTGCAAACCACTAAGAGCCAAAATAAGTATCAGACTTCCATTCTGCACTAACAACACTGAGGTAGATTTTCAAGTCAATTCTTTATTTCATAGAAGTGACAATACCTCCTTATATCTCTCATAAGTAGGTTTCTTGCAGTTTCTATTACCTGAATAATCATAAGTATCTCTTTATATAAGCACGCATTAATGTAGGTAACTTCAATGATCTTCGGTTATTGTGCCTGTGTGGTGCCTGCAGCTGGCTTCTGCTTCATAACATTTGCGAAGAAAATGAATTTACCATCTTCATTTGTATGTTTGGAATCACTTAGCATATAAAATTTTTAAACAAATGCTATTTAAATGTATTTCGAACATGAGGAGCACTTAACGTGGTTAACAAAAACATCACTCGCTGGTGGTGATTTCACAGAGAATTCCTCCCTCTCTTCACTCCAATCTTCTGGCTGAAACAAGATTAGCAACCTAGAGGAAGAAAAGACAACACACTCAGGAAAAACAATGTGAACAAAGATAAACCTGAGATAAGTTTGGCCAGAGTCTCAACCCAAACCCCAAAGCTAAGTGAACCATAGCACAAAATACACAAAAAGTCAAAGGTAGCCACGCTTAGAGAAACCATAGGGATAAGAGGATGTGGAGAATTTCAATGTTACAATGGTTTAGTAGGCTGTGGCCTTCTGAGGTTGAGGGTTAGACACCTCGCCAGGGTAATTCAAGGAAAGTTCTGAATTCTCTCCGACCAATGTTGTATGCCTGACGTGGAAATACTTGGTGCATAATTTTAAAAATATAAGATCCATTTCTCGTATCGTAATTTCTCACTGTAATGAAAGCAGCGGAAATCATTACCTCACTCAGTTTTTCCTCACTCCTACAATCTTCAAGCTTTTAAAAATACAAGCTTAGCGTCACTTAATCACTATTTCCTGATTGACCTTGTCTTCTCTTTTACTCTTTTCAACCTTAATGGTGTCCTGAACTATGGGCCTCGGCCCTTCACTCTGGTTTCTCAATAAAAAAAAAGCCATTAACCTTTGTGTTATTTCCTATCAATACCGGCTGCCTGATCCAAGCTTTTACTATCTCTTGTCACTGGGGATACATGGAATAGGGCTTAAACACAAGCTCTTTACAGTAAAACCTAATGTACACAGAGTAAAGGTATAGAGATAACCTCAAGCCTCAGAGTCCCTGAGAGAGGCAGAAATGTGGCCACAGCTGTAAGAGGAGTATCTTACAATCAGCCTGTTAAAAGGATCAGTGGCATGAAGCCACCAACCAGCCTAACCTCTCTCCTCAAAGAAACACACAAAACAACAAGTCAAAATTGAAACCATTGCTTAAATCTTTCCACAATGATCTCAGTAGTGTATCGGTAAACCCAACCATGAGATTTAAATTGATAACCAATTAAAGAGATATTGTCTTGATCACTGAAGAGGAAGAACAACTGAATGGTTGCACATTCAGTTCGATTTTGACTTTTGGGCGACCGACCGGCGAATTGTGCTGGCAGCTCGCCCATTCTGGCGACGAAAAGGACGAAGCTATTTTGAGAACCTGGCCGCTTTTAAGTGTGACCGGTGAGCTGCGGGCACCATCCGATGTCCCGAAGCAACTTGTCAGATTCAAGGCAGCAAGGTAAGTCTGGGGGAGCGGGGGTGGGATCTGAGGCAGTCGTGGCCCAAATTACTTTTGGGGGCCCAGATAAGAACTCCTGCTCCTCCGGGTTGCACAAAAATAATATCAAAATTACTTTTTCCAGGGCCTCTTTGGCTCGATTTCCAGTGAAGCTGGTCGGTGGGTGCACAGCGCATGCTTTGACAGACTCTAACCTCAAATAGCAATCGGAGTCCTATGCACCTCACGGGACCCCAATTTGCATAATAAAAGAGCATATTACCGCCTGAACAAGCAGTTCCCCTCTGAAAGTAATTGTGGGCCGATAACGGGGCGCTAAGTCTACCGACCCTATTTTTAGGTCATTACTACCCATTAATGCCGATTTTGGAAAGTTTAAATCTGCCCCATTATCAAGTATATCATATCATATTGTCTAATAAATACAGAAGAAATGCTGTCTAACATTTTTCAGCAAAGAGGTCTTCTTTAATGTTGATTTATTGTTTCTAATTCCAAAGATATTGGGCTCAGTTTTAAAAGGGCAGCAGGATGGCAGCAGCGAAGGTGGGGGGGGTCAATGGGCACGCGGCAAACCCGGATAATAAAAACTTGCCTGTCCCCACGTAATCGCAATTTAATTGGTGGCCATTCATCTTGATTCCAGGTTTGCCGTCCGGAAGCTGCATAGTGGGCGGACTGCGCACTCGCGTGGCAGGCTGTCAGCTGGAGCGTGTGGATTTAAAGGGCCATTGCTCCAATGGATTTTGCTGGAACAAAGAGCTAGAAGACCCAATGGAGCAGCACAGGGGCAAGACTGCTCCAAGATTCAGTGATGTCTCACTTCAGCTGCTACTGGCTGGGATGAGGAGGAGGAGGAGGGAACTATTTTGCCCGGCCGGCAGGAGGAAGCGCCCTGCCTCTACCACCAAGAAGGCCTGGCTTAAAGTGGCAGAGGAGGTCACCAGCAGGAGCAACATCTCCTGCACCTGGGTCCAGTGCAGGAAGCGTTTCAATCACTTAATTAGGTTAGCAAAAGTGAGTACACTTACTGATTCACTTGCATTCCGTAGCCAAGGCTACTCCATCACATCACTCCTCACACCCATTTAAGGCTCATCCTCAACTTACCTGCACTTCCTGAGCACTTCCTCACCTCCCCTTTTGTGACCCCACCACGACCATTCACCCCAATCCTGATCCAATTTGATGTCTCTGTTTCATACTCACCCTCTGATGCACCTCTTTCTCGGTCAGCCTCACCCAAACCAATGCATTCATCGCTTGGCCACTTCACCATCACTCACTCACACATCTGGACTTTCTCCCCTGCTAGAAGAGAGTGCAAAATGCACGGGAGAGGACGAGGACTGGAGGGGGGGCCACAACAAATAGTGGTCCTTACAGACTTGGAGGAGGCAGCCCTGGAGATCAGCCTCACCCTCAAGTGCCTGACCATCAGGGACGCTGAGACTGGTACCCGACAAACGTCTGCTGACACAACTTTAACATTCATCACACACAACATGAGTTGATGTTAACAGTGATTGGTATGTTGAACACCTCATCTCAATATGACACATCTGTGATGATGCTTAATATTGCCTTCTGTTCTCTTACAGGCCCTTCAACGACTGCAGTGATGGGAGAGGGCGATTCCTCAGAGGAGCTCCTGGCCTCTGAGGGTACACCGTCACATCTTAGCAAGCCATCCACAGCGCAGATACTCACACCTCAGTGGGTCCTAGTAATCAGTTAGTTAGGTTGGCATCTGGTGAGACACCACACACAAGTGAGCACGAGCAGACACTGGTGGCAGGGGCAGCTGTGGAGAGTCCGCGTCGGCGGGCGCACTCCTCTCCAGGCTCTGCTCAGCTGGATGCAGATGCTGAACCCCGGGGGCTATCCTTTAAAAGGAGAGTGATCGAGGGACAGCAGCACATTTATGAATTACTGGAACAGGTGCCACGCACACTGTCCACAATAGTGCAGAGGATGGAGGAGTCCAACTCCTACATTAGTGGAATGGTGGCACAGGTACGGGAGGGAATCTCTGAGAGATTGTCGCAGGGATGTGAGCCATGTCTGAGATAGTGTCGCACGTAACTGCTGAAATGTATGAGATAGTGTCGCAGGTAACTGCAGAAATGTCTGAGATAATGTCACAAGTAAGTGCGGGAATGCCTCTGATGGAGAGAAGGCTAGCCTCCGTTGAGCTTCAAGCACGGCTCACAAATGAGTCCATTCAGGCCCTGACAATGGCCATGCGGACTCAGGGTGAACAACATTCTTCCGCCTTAAACAGGCTGACAGATACTTTAGAAGTGGCCTTACAAGGCATCACATATGTCCGCCAAACTGTTGTCCAGCAGGGTGGTAGGAGTGGTGTGGGCTTGGCCTAGGAGAGGGATGCTGGCGAAAGAGGACATGGAAGTGGGGCACTCAGAGCACTCCCACGACTCACCTGTTGCCCCCTCTCAACCAGTACCCGCAATGCTGCCTCCTCTCCAGGTGGCTGAGTCAGCCACTGCACAGGTGCAGGTGGAGCAGTCTTTGGAGGGGCCCTCACGGGCTCCAAATCCCAGAGGGCGTAGGCAGAAAGCATCTAAACAGTCCGGCCATGGACATGAGCAACCTGCCACTACCTCTGCTGCAGCCACAGGGGATGCACCACGTAGAAGCGGTAGGAAGAGAAAGGCTAAGGATTTGTGATCACGATGGGTCTGCAAAAGGGTATCAGACAGACTCATGTTTTTCATTTATATTTGGTTTATGATAAAGTCACATTAAATGTTATCATTCTCACCACAGCTGCCATATCTTGCCCATTCTTGACTGGCTTTTGTGATAGGGCCCTTTAATGTTCTTCACCATGAACGGCAACACTTGATCCACCCACTGGGAGACTTTACAGTGAGTGTATGTGTAGTTGCAGGACTGTTTTGTGCAGGGAGCGGGGAAGGCGGGTGGGAGGGTGTGCTGGTGTTGGCGCTGCGCTTTCCAGGTGGTGTGAGGACTGGACTATTCTCACTTCCTGATCTTACGAGAACCGTTCACATATCAGTGACTCCCTGGTCTCACAAGCAGCCAGGTGAGCTGCTGCTCTGCCCATGGGTTCGTTCTCCTCCTCCTCCTCCTCCTCCTGCTCCTCCTCAATATGGATGGCAGATGTGGATGGTGAATGAGGGGATGGGGCCTCCTCAACCAGTACCCCTCTCTGTTGCGCAGGTCACAACACACTACTATAATGCGACCCACTGGTGCGTATTGAAGCGCTCCCCAGAACGATCGAGGCACCGAAAACACATCTTCAGCAACCCTATCGCATGTTCAATTATAGACCTGGTGGCGATGTGGCTGTCATTGTATCGACGCTGTTGCTCGCTGACGGGGTTCCTCAGAAGTGTCACGAGCCACATGTGCAAGGGGTATCCCTTGTCCCTGATGAGCCAGCCTTTAAGGATGTTCGGTGAGTGGATGAGGCCCGGGATGTTGGATTCCCTCAGAATGATCGATTAATGGCAGCTGCCAGGGAATCTGGCGCGCACGTGAAGAAATCTTTTGCGGTGGTCACAAACGAGCTGAGCGTTGATGGAGTGATAACCCTTTCTGTTGATGAACAGTTCGGGCTCATGTGGACGTGCTCAGATTGCTATATGGGTGCAATCGATTGCATCCTGTAGACATGGGAAGCCAGCCACAGCTTAGGAAGCTACAGATGTCTGCAACCACCTGGCGACTCACTCTGAGCCTCCGTATGCACTGCTCCTCAGAGAGGTCCAGGAAGCTGAGCCTCGGTCTGTGGACCCGTAGTGCCTCCTGTGATGTTGCTCCCTTTGTTGTTGCCCTCTGTGCTCTTGTGCGGGTGCCTGTGGCGCAGCATTGTGTTGTGGAGCTCCAAATGGCGGAAGTGCACGCTGTGCCTGGCGAGGATGCTGATGTTCCTCATCCTCGGATGTACTGGTGAATGCAGCCATCGCGCCCCCCCACCACCCATCCTGATGGTGTCAGTTTGAGGGGGTCCGAAAAGTTGGTAAATATGTGTAAACAGAACAATTCTGAGTGGAAACCAAGAATTTTCAGTCTAAACACAAAAATCTCCCAGCCAAAAGTTTGCCTGAGTGCCCTGCTGCAATAACTCACCTTTTATCCCCATCTGTCAAACAGGGATTTAAATGTCCAAATGGCTGCCGGCTGAAACACGACTCCTTCTCCATGGCGTGTTTCACACAGCACGGGAAACACACTGAGGCAGCGTTGAAATTGCTTGCCAGCATAATTAATTACATTGATGCACATTTCAAATGCTATTAGTACTTGAATTGTTGGTTTAAATACTGTCCTGCCGGCTTTAATTGCCGACGGGACTTCTGGGTTCGGGAACGGCGCCCGCACCCAGATGACTCTGGGTCATGCACGTTCTTCAGCGGTGTTGGAGCCGGGATTTCTGCCCGCTCCAAAAAAACCACAATTTCTTTTGTGCCCAATGCACCCGGACTTTCATTTTAAAATTGAGCCCATTGTAGCAATCTTTTAACTGTTTGTGCCTTCTAGAGTCATACATCATACCTTGTCAACGGTACAGTGTACTCTCTTAATTCAAAGTTACTCAATTCGAATAATTTCATAATTCAGTCTTTTAAGCACAAAATTCTTACTTTCCTATGTTATATTGCTTAATTGAAATATTTTAAAATCTGAAATCAACTTTAAATTAGGAGTAGGCTGTACTAGTAAACAATTCTTATTAGCAATAGTAATAGAATTTCTCTGAGTCACTTTGGTTCAACTACAAATAAGGAGAAAACAGGAAATCTGTAGGAAGTGTACTGTAGGGCATGCAAATTTAGTAGCTGTCGGTGTATATCATAAGAAATTTAAGAGTGATTGTGATTAGCTGGCCATTTAAGTTTCAGTATTGGAGTTTTTCATCAATCTATTAGTAATTCATTTGAAAAAAAAAGCAAGAAATAAAATAAACATTATAGATTTCAAATCAAGTAGTTTAGAGGTCCAGAGAGTTCAAAGAATATTCCTTCCTGTCTCTCCTAAAAATACCAATCCTCAAGTATGTAATGGGTGATGTTCCCACATAACTTCCCACACAAGCCTTTCCACCATCTACAAGGCACAAGTCAGGAGTGTGATGGAATACTCTCCACTTGCCTCGATGAGTGCAGCTCCAACAACACTCAAGAAGCTCGACACCATCCAGGACAAAGCAGCCCGCTTGATTGGCACCCCATCCACCACCTTAAACATTCACTCCCTCCACCATTGGTGCACTGTGGCTGCAGTGTGTACCATCTACATGACGCACTGCATCAACTCGCCAAGGCTTCTTCGACAGCACCTCTCAAACCCACGACCTCTACCACCTAGAAGGACAAGGGCAGCAGGTGCATGGGAACACCACCACCTGCACGTTCCCCTCCAAGTCACACACCATCCTGACTTGGAAATATATCGCCGTTCCTTCATTGTCGCTGGGTCAAAATCCTGGAACTCCCTACTTAACAGCACTGTGGGAGAACCTTCACCACACGGACTGCAGCAGTTCAAGAAGGCGGCTCACCACCACCTTCTCAAGGACAATTAGGGATGGGCAATAAATGCTGGCTTTGCCAGTGTCGCCCACATCTCATGAATGAATTAAAAAAAAACAGACTTTTAAAGGGCCATGAATAGTGACCGGCAATTACTAAACACACACACACACCTCTAATACATATATATATATGTATATGTACAGCATAGTGTATCTCAAATTATAAATAATTTACAAATCTCTGATTTTGTGCAGTTCTCTTGCCTGTCACTACTTGTTCCCCATACAACCTTTACATCACAAAAACTGCCTACACCACAACCGTAGCATCGGCCATCTTTGCCCCTGCCACAGCCCATCTGCTGTTGAAACGTTCAATCATGCCTTTGTCATCTCCAGATTCAACTAGTCCAATGCTCTCCTGGCTGGTCTCCCATACTCCAAGATCTGTAAACTTCAGCTCATCCCAAACTTTGCTGCCCGTATCCTATCCTGTACTAAGTCCTGCTCACCCATCACTTGCTAAATACATTGGTTTCTGGTTTGGCTAATGAAATGTTTAAATTCCTTCAAGGCCTTGCCTCTCCCTATCTCTGTAACCTCCTCCAGCCCTACAATCATCCCCCCAAAACTCTGTTCCTTTGACTCTGTCCACTTGTGCTTTCATCCCATCGTTGGTAGCCATGCCTTCAGCCATCTAAGCCCCATGCTCTGAAAATTCCTCCGTAAACCCTTATGTCTCTCCACCTCCCTTTTCTCCTTTAACAGCACCCTTAAAACCCATTTCTTTGAGCAAGCTTTTGCGTACCTGTCCTAATAGCTCCTTCTTTTGCTCCGTAGTCATTTTTGTCTGAGTACGCCTCTGTGAAGTACCTTGGGATGTTTTTCTACATTAAAGCTGCTATATGAATGCAAGTTGTTGTTGTTCTCTAGAATCATTTACATGTTCAAACAAGAGTGATTCAAATCCTTCTTACTCTGGAAGTGATTCATAAAGTACGCATTTCACTGGCACCCTGTTCATATAAAAACTGCCATCAGAAGATAAAGTAAAAAAAAGTCAAAGTGAAGAATGGTACAGAATAATGTAGCAATAGGTCAAACGATGTGCAACCATGATAGTTATCATTATCCTGTTCTAATCTTGGCTGTGGATGAGCCCTCCCTCCTGTACGGTTAGGCTTCTTTAGATGGCTAAGATATGAAGAGTGCTGCAGACAATGATGATCCTGGAGAAACTAGGGGTTGGTACTGCAAGATGCCCCTTGACCTGTCCAGGCCTCTGAAGATGCCAATAATTTGTTCTATTGTAATCCTACTGGATGCTTGGGACTTGCTTTTCAATTCAACCTCTGTCCATGAACCCTTGCAATTGTTTCATTAACAAGGGTTGTATATTTTAGTTTTGGTCTCCTAGGAATCAACCTTCAAATCTGGCTTCTCCTTCAAATAAACCAGGTGCAGGGGATTGCCCTAAAATAAAAGAAATGTGAGTTCTGTCTGGGAACCGGGCATTAACTTGCATGATCTTTTGCTGCTGGTCACTGAATACCTGGTTATTAATAAAGTGGAATCTCTTGTGGTTCAGCATGGATTAGGGTAGCATTCTTGTCTCTGAGTAAGAAGGTGTGGTTTCAAGCCCCACTGCAGACTTGAGCACTTATCTCGGCTGACATTTCAGTGCAACATTGAGGGAGTGCAATTCTGAGAGGCTGCTTTTCAGATGAGACATTACACTGAGAAATTTCTGCTTGTTGGTGGACGTTAAATGGCACTAACTGAAGAAGAGCAGGGAGCTCTCCTGGTGCCCTGGCCAATAGTCATCGTTCAACCAGCACCTCCAAAAACAGATTATTGAGTCATTCAATGGGACCTTGTTCTGTGCAAATTGGCTGCTGCATTTCCTGACTTAGCTATACTTCAAAAAGTAATTAATTGGTTGTAAAGTGCTTAATGATGCGATAAGACAAGCTCTTTCTCCCCACCCCCCCATGAACACCATAGGGATCTGTTTAGAAGCTCGAGTGACGATCAATTACCCTCGACTTTGCGGAATCCTGCAATATGGAAGAATTCTACATAATCATTTGGCTGTTGGTTTTCCATTGGGAAATTGGTAATGATATTTGTCCTGATGATCAAAGCATCAGTGACCTGCTTAATGCACTTGTGCATGGTGGAATGACTGTTGTTGCACAGCTCCCCTGTGGTAGTTTGGGAAGGACCCAGTGGCATAGAAGTTCAGGGTGGTGGTCACCTTCACTGCCACTGGCAGTGGCATCTCTCTAGCTAAATTTGTCTGCAGGTCCGATTCCAGCAGATGGCATAACTGTCACTATCTGCAAAAGCAGTTCTACTCAGACATTCCTAGGCAAGTGTGCCTGGTTCATACACATGGCTGCATGGGTAAGGATGAGCCATCCGTGGTATAGGCAAATCTCCCTGGCATTCTTCTCTACTCTTCTTCTTCCTCCAAAAACAATCAAACACTATACGCGATACGATATGCATTTCAACAAGTTTTGTTGCAGCAACCAAAATTAGCTCAGTTTCCCTTTAAGAAGCCATTTCCTGGAAGGTCAGAACGTCGCTGGCCTTTACCACCCACTATATATGGGCACGCTGTGAGCACTGTGTGATTCCATTGGAAATAGTGAGAAATCATGTTCACCATATTATTAGCATATATTTGTCCATTAAAAAGGAAATACAGCACAATTTCAGTAGTAAACTGGAGAAGCCGATTGCTGCCCAATTTCCCAGCTCCTGCATGTTTTCGCAACATACAATATAAAGATATGTTTCAATTATTTCTCCATTATGTTTAAAATGTGTGTTTTCACTAAATTAATATATGTATTTATCAGTAATTGCGTGCATGTGGGTTTTACTTGGCAACCTTGCTTTAAGAATAGTGTCAACCTTACTTTCATCAAAAATGGCTGCTAAGATTGCAAGCTAAAAAAAACTGCCAATCACAACTTTTTAAAAATTAATTTAAAACTAAGCAAAGTTTTAAATTTGTAAAATTTGAGTTCTGAATGAAGTTTTCTTAAGGTGCACATTGGCAAAGTTTTGCGAAGCAAGCTCATGAATCGAATCTAAGTGTGCTGCCTGCACTTGCACTAGGAGCAAGACCGGGGAGGTAGCTAAATCTCACACCAGGCAGGCCTTAAAGGGCTGCTATTTGAACTTAAAGGGAGACAGCCACTTTAAGGTAAATTGTTGCACACGGGTACAAAACTTTTTTAAATGTAAAGGCTGGAGAGAACCAAAAAGTGACAGGCAAGAACGGAAGGATGGGAAACCTAACATGGAGGCAGAAATCGAAGTTTGTAGTGGAGCAGCACCACAGAGTGTATTACATAGAGATACACGGCCAAGTTGATAACTAAAAGGCAAGTTTCCCATTTGCATGCTACCACCTCAGAGCCTCACCCACCAATTTGGAATGTAGGGTAAATTTTCTATCTTTCAAACTCTAGCTTTCTCCTTTTACATGAAGTATAAATTGCATTCACGTCCCTGTACTAATTCTAGATAAGAATGTGTTCATTTGTAAACGGTCCATTGAATTTCCTGGTTATGTTGCCATTTATCATTTTTTTTTCCAAAAAGACATTGCTGACCCTTTTAATGGCTGGCAAGCTGGACATATGGCAGCATGAAATGGTGAAATGAAGAATACCCTGTTTGACACTCCAAGGCACCCTCCCCAAAGGATAGCAGTGCATTATGTCTGGCGGGAGGTGGTGGCCAGGTTCAACACTGTTTACAATACCTACTAGGCACAGGAGCAGGTGTGGGACAAGATTACACACTTTGTTGAATCTGGCAAGATATGATTAACCTACAGTACCGTATACCAGTTAGGTGACACGAGATTCCATGCCACGTAATGTTGACTGTCAACTTGTTCCACGTTTACCGCTCACCCGTGCCAAGTCCTCACACAACCTTACAGCTCTTCCACTACATCTCATGTATACCCATACCTCAGTAGGGAACAGTCAAGATGTAATACAGAATTGAATGGCCTTGCCATACTCACATCTTCAATGGCTTCACACAATCAAATCGTTGTAACACAAACTTGGTCATTTAACCACACCCAGGATGGGTTGTGGTTTGGGCATATGACAGCCATTAATGACCCCCTTTACTTTGGGAAATGAGCTGTTTGATGATATTATGCAGTCATGTCACGCTATTTATTGGGAAAGTCAATGAAAGTGCTGGCTATGCTGAATAACACATCAGCCATTTGTTTGATACATGTGTAGGGAGCTGATTAGCTGATATATGATACTAACTGCAAATGATTCAGCAGCACAACAGTTAAGGGCAATGGTAACCTTGGCAGCCACTAGCAGTACCATCCTTATGTTGCAAATTGCTAGCAGATGCCCTTGCTGTAGATGGCAGAGCTCTACAATTTGCACCCTGCTGACTCAGAGCAAGCTGAGGCAGTTGTCCTTGGTCACTATCAGATAGGCATACTAAGAGTTGCAGAATAAGGGCTTGTTCCCCGATTGGGCTCTCTTGGTGAGGATAAAGGATTGATTAGCTAACAGGAAACAGAGAGTAGGCATAATTGGGTCATTTTCAGGTTGGCATGATGTAACGAGTGGAGTGCCACAGGGATCAGTGCTTGGGCCTCAACTATTTACAATCTATATCAACGACTTGGATGAAGGGACTGAATGTATGGTTGCTAAATTTGCTGATGGCACAAAGGTAGGTAGAAAAGTAAGTTGTGAAGAGGACATAAGGAATCTGCAAAGGGATATAGATAGGTTAAGTGAGTGGGCAAAAATTTGGCAGATTGAGTATAATGTGGGAAAATGTGAACTTGTCTACTTTGGCAAGAGGAATAGAAAAGCAGTATATTATTTAAATGGAGAGAGATTGCAGAACTCTGAGGTACAGAGGGATCTGGGTGTCCTAGTACATGAATCACAAAAAGTTAGTATGCAGGTACAGCAAGTGATTAGGAAGGTAAATGGAATGTTGTCATTTATTGCAAGGGGAATGGAATATAAAAGTAGAAATGTTTTGCTACAGTTGTACAGGGCATTGGTGAGACCACATCTAGAATACTGTGTGCAGTTTTGGTCTCCTTATTTAAGAAAGGACAGAATTGCTTTGGAGGCGGTTCAGAGAAGGTTCACTCAACTGATTCCTGGGATGAGGGGGTTATCTTATGAGGAAAGGTTGGACAAGTTGGGCCTGTATACATTGGAGTTTAGAAGAATGAGAGGTGATCTTATTGAAACATATAAGATCCTGAGGGGACTTGAAGGGGTAGATGCTGAGAGGATGTTTCCCCTTGTGGGAGAGACTAGAACTAGGGGCCACAGTTTAAAAATAAGAGGAGATGAGGAGAATTTTTTTCTCTCAGAGGGTCGTGAGTCTGTGGAACTCCCTTCCCCAGAGAGCGGTGGAGGCAGGGTCATTGAATATTTTTAAGGCTGAGTTAGATAGATTCCTGATTAACAAGGGAGTCAAAGGTTATAGTAGGTAGACGGGAAAGTAGTGTTGAGATCACAATCAGATCAGCCATGATCTTATCAAATGGCAGAACAGGCTCGAGGGGCCGAATGGCCTTCTCCTGCTCTTAATTTGTGCGTTCATTTCAAGGGATGCTGGTTGAGAGGCCTATGACTCCTGCTTTTCCATCTATTTAAATTAATGGGCAGAAAATCAGGAGCTGTAGGCTCATGATGTCTAGGCAAGCACTTCCCATGAATGTTGCTTCTCACTGAGTGCACCTGATCAGCCCTACATTCTGGTGCCTGTTTATCTTCTTGTCATGCCTTCTTTCATCTTGTACCTCTTCAACTATGAAATACTGTATTTGAGACACTTTTAAAACAAACTTACCCTAAGGAGTAAATAAAATTGACCCCTAAAACATTATTGAAAAAGTATATATTAATAAAAATCATCAGAAATGTGGAAAAAGTTCCAATATAAATAGCTAAAAAAGATATTGCAACAAAAAAAACATGCAAAACCTGTTGTATGTTAAGAACTTGTTTACACATGAAACTTCTCTTGTTCCCAATCTGAATGTGCACACAATGAAAAAAGAGCAAACCTGCTACAAAAGCGGCAGAATTGAGCTGGTAGCTCATTTAAATACTTTTGCTACAAACCTGGGGTCTAAGGCACCAAATGGGTACAAGCACTTCAGCTCACAAAGTGCAGCAGATCACAGAATTGCAGGAAATGGGCTTAGGGCCTAGCCTCTCAATATAATATTACCCTGCGCTGTTGCGTACCCCCTTCACTGTCACACAGCACTGCAGAAAATACCCTGCTGTTCAAAAGTCTGTCCTGTTGGTCTAATTGTAGTCCTGGTTTAAATACAACTTGGGACTGAAACAATAGGTTCTTATTCAACCTGGATTGGGTTGGGGATGGTAATACTGTACTAATAGAGTTTCCTATGCAGTGGTACGGCTAAAGTTCTATCCCCTGTGATGGGCCTCACAGTGAGGAGGTGAATCAGTTCCAGGTACCTCCCAGTGACTTGTATAAATGAGCACTGAGATCCCTTGCCCTTCTTTCAGTGGTGTGTCAGGGAAGAGCTCATGTTATTCAGACAGGATAGTTCATGCTAAAAATGGGTCAAGAAATATAAATTATTAAATGAATCCAGTTTCCTTAAAAGCGAGTAATAGATCTGTGCAACTCGTAATTGATGTGAAAAGAAGTCGTTGTATTATTAACGACTGATAACACAGAGATGACCATGTAATTACTATTGTGATTACCCTTACCTTTTAACTTTAGTTTTGAACCAAACCCACAACACCAGAAGATATTGTTTTGTACACAGTCCTGAAAACTGTCAGATAATTAAAGCACATAGCAGATAATTTACATAAAATGCTATGCGCACATATGTACACATATCAAAGAATAAAACAGTCAAGCTGTTGCTGCTGTTTTGCACAGGCTTTCTGTCTGGTAAGTAGTGTTATGGCGAGACTTATTCGTGTATAGATAGATACCTGTAAACAATGGGAAAGATTGCACCTAAGCCAGTACACTTTTACGTTGTGCCAATATGCTTTTTGTGTGACATTCTTAATTCATTACCTCAAAATGTTCTCACCACTACTACCACAAGTAATACCACCCTGTAACCATTAATGCTTCACCTGTTATACGGTTTAAAATGCTCTCTGTAGACACAACCCAAGTTGATGGGCAAAATCTATAATTGTGGTGCTGGGTATTTTTCACAGTTCAAGTAGGCATGTGTGAACATTTCATACATTAACCATTCTGCTTTACTGAAATCCAAATCGCAACACTGTATAGGTTTATGCTTTTCTTTCCTTTAGATTTATTTTCAACAGTCGGCTTTTCCGCTCAGTTTCACTTGAAAACCCACCACGGTATATTTGAGAACATTACTTCCAGCAGTGGATAGCCGATGTGTTCCAATGGGGCAAACTGCCTTCAGTTGTGGTGTAATTTCTGTCTCGGAGGTAGAAAGGAGGAAATAAAACCAATTGTGGAGCTATGTCGGGTCAATTCTACTGCCTATATTGTGAAAGAATGTTTTCATATACTGAATTATCTGTTGAATTGCAACTGGAACTTTTTCCAAGATCCCTCATGTTCACACAATTAATAATAAACTAAATATTTTAAAGGCTGCATCAAAGTCGTGACTTTTCCTACATTTGTACAAGATGATCTCATTTCAAAATCACTGTTGCAGAACTGCTTCCCATGTGTAAGTTAGCAAACTAAGGAAATGAGTATTTTAAAATTCAAAAGGGACTCTCTCTCACTTGTCCCTGTGAAAACCTTTAAAAATTGAGTTTAACATTTAAAGTAAACATTTTTCTCAATTGTATAAACTCTGAATTTAATAGAAACTTTTAGTATAAAACGATAACCAATTATTAACAGAGTGCTTTGTTTCAGTTCCAGGTAGCAGTGTCTGTATTGGGAATAAGAATGGAATGTTGCTTGTAAGAGTAACTTCATTCTCATAAGGGCAAGGGTCACTTATGACCAAAGCAATTGGAGATAAGCACTGAACCCATACTGAAAATCCAAGTTTCTCTGAACTGGACCAATTCAGATCTATTCATCAAAATCTGAATTTAGTCCAGTTTAGACGTAGTTGGGTTCCAAAGTGCCTACCCTCTTAAAGTTGATGTGTCCGTATCTGCAACACCATTTTCACCATTTTGCCAAAAGGTTCCCTCCATCTTGGTATTTACAATGTAATGGTGGGAGCAGCAAAATTATTTTAATTACAAATCATGTCTTTGGTTCCTGGTGAGCTAATGAGGAAAGCTCAAGTGAGGGACAGCTATGTGTTTGAAGCCTGAGAGCACAATGATGTTTTTTTCTCTTTTATGTTGATCTCAAATTTGGGTAATTCCCTCTCTTCCTGCAGTCTTCACTGCTCTTGTTCTCACTGCTCTTCCCATTTGCATTGCTCTTCTTCCAGTTCATGTTGCTCAAGCTCGAGTCGAAACTCATGCTCTTTTAACTGAAACATGCTCTATTTGTTTTCTCTTTGGCCACTAACCTCACAAACTCAAGTTTGACCTCAGTTGATTTGGACATTTTTAAATCTCACAGTTTCTGCTGTCTTCACTTTTATCTTTTATATGCTCTGAGTTACATTCATCACCAGCATTAATCAGTATCGCAGGAAGCTTCCACCAATTGTTAAAAATGTTAGGTCTGCCTTAGATATTCTCTCAGGTATAGCAGTGCTGGTCACTCCCAAAAGTGGTCTGAATGTCCTACGTTCAGGACTGCACCCGAACTGCCCAATATATCATAGTAGGTACAGCACAGCTCCTTGTGCCGGCTCTTTGAAAGAACTATCCAATTAGTCCCATTCCCCTACTCTTTCCCCATAGCCCTGTAAATCTTTTCCCTCCAATATTTATCCAATTCCCTTTTGAAACTTACTATTGAATCTGCTTCCACCACCCTTTCAGGCATGTATTCCAGATCATTACAACTCACTGCGTAAAAAAATGTTTCCTCATGTCGCCTCTGGCTCTTTTGCCAATCACCTTAAATCTGCCTTCTCTGGTTACCGACCCTTCTGCCACTGGAAACAGTTTCTCCTCCTGTTACTATCCTCCACATTATTTGCTACATTTCTGAGTTTCGTGTCATCTACAAACTTTGAAATTATATCCTCTATACCCAGGTTCAGGTCATTAATATATATCAAAAAGAGCAGTGGTCTTAATACTGACCTCTGGGGAACACCACTGTATACTTCCCTCCAATGTGAAAAACAACCGTTCACACTGCTTTCTGTCCCCTAGCCAATTTTGTATCCACACTGCCACTGTCCCTTTAATCCCATGGTCTTTAATTTTGCTAACAAGTCTATTATGTGGTACTTTATCAAATGCCTTTTGAAAGTCCGTAGACAACATCAACAACACTACTCATCACAACTCTTTCCGTTACTTCATCAAAGAACTCAATCAAGATGGTCAAACACTATTTTCCTTTAACTAATCCATGCAGACTTTCATTTATTAGCCCAATCTTTTAAATACCTCCTCTATTTTTATCCTATCCAATATCGCTACTACCTCCTCCTTTACTGCTAAATGGCAACATCGTCTTGTCTAGTGAAGACCGATGCAGGATATTCATTTAATGCCTCAGCCATGCCCTCTGCCTCCAGAAGTAAATCTCCTTTTTTGTCCCAAATCTGTCCCACCCTTCCTTTGACTACCCTTTCACTATTTATATGTTTGTAAAAGACTTTTGGGTTCCCTTTTATGTTAACTGCTCATACTCTCTCTTTGCCCCTCTTATTCCCTTTTTTAGATCTCCTCTGTACCTTTTGTGTTCAGCCTGATTCTCTACTGTATTATGATGGTGTGATTGTGTAATCTAACAGTGTAGCAGTAGGACCCCCCTGTGATCTAAACTGGATATTTTGTTTATCACAAATGCCTTATGTGCACTGCCCAAATTTTTCAGTCGACAGTGAGACCACACCTTGTGTGCAACTTTGGTCTCCTTACCTAAGGAAGGATATAATTGCCTTAGAGGCGTACAACCAAGGTTCACTAGATTGATTCCTAGGATGAGAGGGTTGTCCTATGAGGAAAGATTGAGCAGAATGGGCCTATACTCTCTGGAGTTTAGAAGAATGAGAGGTGATCTCATTGAAACATATAAAATTCTAAGAGGGCTTGACAGGGTAGATGCCGAGAGGATGTTTCCCCTGGCTGGAGTGTCTAGACTAGGGGTCATAGTCTCAGGATAAGGGGTCGGACATTTAGGACTGAGAACTTTTAGGACTGAGATGACGAGGAATTTCTTCACTCAGAGGGTTGTGAATATTTGGAATTCTCTACTCCAGGGGGCTGTGGATGCTCAGTTGTCGAGTATATTCAAGACTGAGATCGTTGGATTTTTGGACTCCAAGGGAATCAACGGATATGGGGATCGGGCGGGAAAGTGGAGGTGAGTTCGAAGATAAGCCATGATCTTATTGAATGGTGGAGCAGGCTTGAGGGGGCTGTAAGGCCTACTCCTGCTCCTATTTCTTATGTTCTCACGTTCTTATGTAAAGCACGTTCTCGACATGAGGCCTGATGCAAATCATTGAGCTGTTTTATTTTACAGACAGCAACTGAATGTACCGAGTAACAGCTGTAATGATATATCACCTTAATCCAACTACTTCAGATCTCTCCTTTTGAACAAGAAAAATTATAAAAATGTGCCGCATTATTCCTAGTCGTGGGCTCACTTAAATTTCCTGTTCACTTGGTGAGCAAGTTTTCCCTCACGAGGCAAATCTCCCCTCCAGATCTAGCTGGACTCACTTTGATTTAAAACACACCACTCAAATGTAATTCACTTCCAAATTCTTTCTGTGGAAAAATGGTCACAAAGAATCTCAAAATGTAGTTCAAAGAGACAATTTTCTTTTCTTATTATTATGTAGCTAATATAATTTCACATCTTGTAGGCATTCTGTGAATTAAATGTACAGACAATGAAGTAATTTCATTAAATTTGGTAAAACACCTGTGATTAAAAAACAAAGTAACATAAAGCAAGCAACAAACAACCTTTGTTGGCAATGCAAAAAATGTCTGATGAATGAGTTAATGGAAAGTCCTTCACAAGGCACAAAGTTCTGTTTGCAGTAAAGCAATTTGTTTGAAGTTCCCCTTTGTGAATGAGTATATGTATCATCTACTTTACCACCAAAACCTAGTTGCATTTTGCACCATGCTCCATGGGGCCCAGTGTTTCCGCCAAAAAATGTTTCACAGAAGCGTAAAGTTTGTGTGGAGGAGTGGGGATTTGTCGCTGCTATTAAAGACATTCTGTGCTATCAGTAACTCTGTAAAAGAAACTGTGGCCTTTCAACATGCTCAGAGGCCTGAGGGGTGATTTCAACTCTCCCTGACCAGCGGGAACAGAGCAGGGGGAGCAATTAAAATGATGCGGCTCCATTACCCGCTCCGTTCCCCAATTTTAACACCGTTGATTTTGTCGACAGATGAAGTTCCCACCGCATTCTGGCGGGCGTCTCATCAATAAATGCAAATCGCAGTCCAATGATGTACATGGGGCCCCGACATTGAACCCGCTCCTGAACGGGGTGCCCACCGCGGTCGCCCTGCCAGGCAAAACTCTCAGGAAGCCAACCTGCTAAGATAAGTTTAAAAAAAAACTTTCCTTCGTGTTGCCCAGAGGAGTAGGAGTGCTCTTCCGGGCCCCACAAGGAAAATCTGGGCCTCTGCTGACTCGGCACCACCCCCAACCCCAGCTCCCAGCCCCTAAACCCTCCAAACTCCTCCAGCCCTCCCGTCTTACCTTGCTGCTGGTGGACTTCTTCCGTTGCTGGTGGGCAGCCTCCTGGCAGCCCAATTTTCTTTCCACTGAGCAGCTGATCAGTGGGATTGAAATGAGGCCCGGCATTAAAAATCTGCCAGGCCTCCAACTCCCACTCCCACGCGGGATTGCCGTCTGCTTTCATCAGCTTCCCGCGGGGAATTCAAACCGGCCTTTCCATTTCTACTGACCAGTTATTGGGGTGGGGGTGAATTTTATGGTTAAATAAAACAAAAAGTGGTGGTGGGGGAGGCGTTCAGAACTAAAACTGTTTTTTGAATGCATTTTGAAAATTCTTGAAGGGGAATTCTTGCTAGATCTGGGATTACTTAAAGTGTGGGTTTATGATTTGGCGCCACTCATTACATCCAGAATTCTTCATTTTTAAAATACATTTTAAAAAAAAGTTTTCATGAAACTGCAGCTGCTCTGGATCTATTTAATTTTTAGAGCTTCACACAGATGTGAAATCTTTATCATTTGCGAACACATCCACATTACTACGAAGAGCAGTAGAGACTAGCAGCGTATGCCAGGTAATGTCAGCTGCTGATATATTTGATTAGAAACCACATGTCGCAGACAGTGGATGAACTGTGTGGTATGATACTGAGTCATACAGGCCAAGGCAGGTCCCAGGATCAATCCATGTTCTGAGTTAAGTCAGCTGATCTTAACTGGGGCAGTGGTCAGAGTGTAACAACTAGTCTCAGTGTCCCTGGACTTGGTAAAGCATCAGCCAGGGTTGCTGCTTCTGAATGTTATCCTGATGGGAACTGACATATATGTGAATGGCAGCTGAGGACAGGAGCAGGCCCAGCTCTGATGGCTCTCATGGTCGGACAGCCTGTTAGCATTCACTTTCTCAGTTCATAAATGATGAATGGCCACTAATACAGGGTAACGGTGGCCTGCTGGTGCTCATTACCGTCAAGAGGAGGAGGTGGTGGGAGGGGTAAAAGGGACAGAATTAGATGGAGAAACGGGGGAAGGGAGGAGTGAAATTGGCCTTGAGTGGTGGTGCAAATCAGACGATAGCAAATCAGCAGCCCATTTTACTCCCTGCCAAATTTTCTTTTCCATTGACTTAAGAAAACCGCGCGGGATGTAGAAGAGGGCTACTGATTCACTATCACTCGATTTGCATTCCTGCCCGAGACCAATATCATCCCCAAGGTGATTCTGGGAGAAAGGCCCTTTATTAAGGTGGTTCATTGGAATGTGTGAAAAGTGCTGATTGAGTTCTAGAAGTTCAGAAACAACAGTAATGAGAAAAAAAAACGAGTGATATTTGAGTGTGACTGAAACTGAAAAGTCTTCTACTTTCCCATAGATATCAGATGAATAATTTGTAGAGCAGTTGGTATAAATGACTCAACTGATAGAGATTTGAAAATCACTTGCTTTCCATATCTGAATATTAGGCTCTGTTATTTTATAGTTAATTGCTACATAGACAGTCCCAAGACTAAAGCAGTTGCAAAAAGTGATTGCACGATACAGTTTTTAAATTTACTTTTTATAAAAATGGAAAAATGAAAGTTCTTAAAGACCGATTAACAGAAATATTTTTATATCGCAAGTCTTCAGCATTAACTCTAAACTCACATACTCCTACTTGCTGTTTCTGTGTTATGATCCTGATAATTCTTTTTATGCAGTAGCAAAAACCTTGCATTTTAAACAGACTTTTAAATACAGTTGTACCAATTTTAACAAAAAAATTAGCACACGTCAGAAGAGTTTTAGAAATGTTTTCTCAAGTTTTTAATCGATCCACCCTGTTGCCCCATTGAAACACAAATTTCCTATAGGTATGTAAAAGCCTTATAAAAACACAACCCCCATCGTACTCGCAATCAAATGGTGACTACTTCCCCAGGAAACTTTTAAGGCACTTCTACACTAACAGTTATTGAGGTACTGCCAATGTTGGCATTGCTTTCTCGTATAAAGTTGGTGCCTCTAAACACAACCCAACTTTCATGGATCCTGAGAATGGCATTTGGAAATTAATCGCACAGAAAAAAACACCTCTTTCTATGAACCTGGAAGTACATAGGGGCGATAAACAGTAGAGATCAGGGCAATAAACAGTGGAGATCTCTGCTTTCTGCTTGAGTATAGTTTCTACCAGAACCTCAACAGAAATACAAACACTGCTAACGTGATGCCCAGAGAGCTGAAGCACGTCAGACACAGACTATAGGACACTAACTCCCTACATTGCTCTTTTGGTTATTTTTTTAATGACCTGGACTTGAGTATACAGGGTATAATTTCAATGTTTGCAGCTGATACGAAACTCGGAAATGTAGTAAACAACGTGGAGGATAGTAACAGACTTCAGGAGGTCACAGACAGACTAGTGGAATGGTACATGGCAGATGAAATTTAACGCAGAGTGTGAAGTGATACATTTTGGTAGGAAGAATGAAGAAAGGCAATATAAACTAAATGGTACAATTTTAAAGGGTGCAGGAACAGAGACCTGGGGGTGTATGTACATAAGTCTTTGAAGGTGGTAGGACAAGTTGAGAAAGCTGTTAAAAAAGCATATGGGATCCTGGGCTTTATTAGTAGAGGCATAGAGTACAAAAGCAAGTTGCGCTATGCCTTTATAAAACACTGGTTAGGCCTCAGCTGGAGTATTGTGTTCAATTTTGGGCACCACACTTTATGAAGGCTGTCAAGGCCTTAGAGAGGGCGCAGAAGAGATTTGCTGTTTAGCATGCATGTAGACCTGTGATCCAGATCTGCAACCAAGGAACAACATAAGCACTGTCCCACCAATGGAGCTAACACTGACCATGAGACTCAACTTTTGTGTCACAAGCTCTTAGAATCATAGAAAGTTACGGCACAGAAGGAGGCCATTTGGACCATTGTGTCTGTGCCGGCAGTGATCTTTACAGCCAATGATCAGATAGCTTGTAGTTCACCACTGCATTATTAATATAATACATCATATATGTTTTACTATGTTGCTGACTATTTGAAGTTCAGATGTGGAACTAGGTGTACACCTCTTTGTTGAGCAGCAGCAAAAAGCTATGGCACAGGGGGCAGAGGAGGAGGAGGTGGAGCAGGAAGCTAAGGCCCAGGAGAAGATGAGCAGCCACTACAGCATGAGCTCACCAGGTTGATTGGGAAGTTCTTTCCTTGAGAGCTGCCTTTATGGTTAGTTGGACATGCTTTTATGGGGGTGATTTTCTTAAAAAAAAATCAATCGTTATTACTTCTGTTTAGGTAGAAAACAAACTTAGTAAAAAAAAGAACAGGCTGCATAGTTTAAGGTGATGGATTGTGAAGATGGAGGTGAAATTGGGCCGTGTAGCGCCAATTTTTTAGGCTCTATGGGCCAACTAAGTGGTGCGAACGCTTCCGAAGGGAAGTGCGCAGGACACCATCTTGGTAAAGGGGTTTGCATGCGTGCACCTAACGACCACCGGCAGCATGGGGAGTAGGGGGATTATGAGGTGAATCAATGTGAAATGCTGATTTAAAGGGATCGCCTGCTATTTTGGAACTCCACACTTCATCCAACGCACTGTCATAACCTCGCACAGCTGAACAGGACTTAAGGGACATGAAGTATTTAAAGGGATTATGCAGGAGTTACAGGTTAATTGCTGAATTATTTCTTCTGGCTGCTGGTGCATTTGTACATGTTTTTGGATAAAGTTTTAAAAATCTACAAGGAGTGGGCTAGCTGGCTGACAGGCAACAGCAAGGGCACTGGTAGAGTGGCAGGGGTGGGAGCAGCAATGCTGTCATCCTGAGAGAGGTCAGCAGGTTTGTGTTCCATGGAGCCACTGCCACTTGCTGCCTCCTGTTATGCACCAGCTTCTCCTGCAAGAAAGAGGGAAGTGCGTCAGTGAGTGTCCTGCAGGATGTTTGGGTGATGTGGCTGTCATGGTTGAATAGCTGCCAGTGTGTGTGAACTGTGAGTTGTGGGTGTGAGGCTTGCAACAGTGCTCAGTATGTGAGGGTGAGATAAAGTATATGATTTGAACTGTTGAGTATTGTTTGAAAGAGATTGTTGGTAGGTGGGTGATGGGGGTGTAGTGAATTGAGCTGTGGATGAAGCAAGTGATGCAGCTGGTACGATATGCCGCTTGAAACTTAAACTCACTCACCTCGACAACTCGTGTTAAATCATTGAACTTCTTCCTGCACTGCATCCATGTTCTTGGAGCTATGCTCCTGGCATTTACCTCCTCCACTAATTTCTCCCACTGCCTCTTGAGCATATGTCTGGAGAGCCTCCTGCCCCCCTGTAGATATAGATGCCCCTCCTTCTCTCCACTTCTTGCACCAAGGCCTCCAGTGCATCATCAGAGAACCTTGGTGGACGCTCTCGCGCAGATGCAGCCATTCTTCAAAGTACCACAGCACCGAATCACTTCACAAATGATTCCCACCACTTCTTGCAGCCACAATGCACCTCCCCTTTATGAGGTGCAGGCTGCCTTTAAGAAGACCGAGCCACCCATGATATTGGGGCCCCCTGCTAATGTAACAAGCTGCCTGCATCGCAACAATCGGGCGTAAGTAAATCGCGTACCGCACTACCCGCACTCGTTTTCAGCGGTTATACAATTTAACCCCCATTGTATGTGTAATGTGATGTGCTGTCTCCTTGTGCTGTGTGTACTAGAGCAACCTGGTGGACTTAATACTGTTGTACTCCTAAGTGATGTCCTACTGGAAGAAGTAGGATGTAGGTTTCCTACGACATCTACTGTGGACCAACTGGAGATTTATTGGCCTCCTACTTTGACATGTAGCAGACCCAAAGCATTCTGCCCATGCAGGGACGGACTGGCTATATAGGAATTTGGGAGATTTTCCGAGTGTCCCTGTGAATGGTTCCACCATCCGCTATGGTTCCAATATTGACGCCCCCTTTTTCCATGGGAATCCCGAAGAATCCTGCGCCCCTTCGGTGGAACCAGTCAGCGCCTGTACCCATGTTCTGTGGTATCCTGCTTGCTTTAGAGAAATTCTTCTGTCACTTGGCAGGTGCAAGCAAGCAACTGGCAGCAACTTGAGAGCCACCCACCGGTACACGCGCTTCTGCCTGCGTGGCCTCCTGGAGAACGAGTCAGCCATTCAACTGTTCAAACACAGAGAGTTTCACTGCCGGAAGGTGTTAATGCCTTGTTCCAAGAATTGCTGCAACTGTGCTCAACATTCGTATGCCTGAGATCTCCCCTGGAGATGCTGAATGTTGCTCAATGGGAGTCTACAGAGCAGACCTTTGCTACATGGTTTCTACCAACTAGCTGGCAATTCCACTGAACCAGTTTGCAGCATGCTATGAAAGGAGTCAAGTGACTAGTGTGCCCATTCACGCTCCTGAAATATCCTCCTTTTCACAGCCCTTCCCCTGAGGTCAGAATTACAACACAATTCAACAGGGACAATGGCGACACAAGGCTTCCACTCAACAGCAGCTAGTAATTCATCATTACCATCTCCGTCCTTTCTACACCCATGAAAAGTGACGCACTTTGCCTTCTGTACTAAATGACAAAACCCTGCTGAAATCGGCGTCTCTGGGCTGGCAGCTGCTTCAAGTGATGATGATGTGGAGTACTGCAGCGTGGTTTGTGGCTAAAAGGGTCTGACACTCTGCTTAAGAGATTACGGCATAAATAGCAAGAAGAAAAAGGCACACAATAAGTACATGTGCATTGTTAGGCATGTTGTTGCTGCACATAGGGTAAAGGACACATTTTGTGATGCACCATTGTCATTGCTTTACACTTGCTGAAACACATTCGCACACATAAGCTGTGCATCTATATTAGCACAAGAAGCAGAGTGTTCCTCTCCCTGGTTTGTGCATCATCCATGCCATGTACAGGCTCCCAGCTGATGATTCCATAATCACTTGTTCAAAAGTTTTTGAATTCCATCAATCCCCTCCCCATTGTGCTTGGTATCTTATGTTGAAGGTGGTCCTTTTCTGTAAAGAGAGGAAAAATGTGTGTTTGAATGAGCAGATATTTTAGGCAACAGCAGTAAAGTATTTTGCCGACAGAGCTGAGATCATTGTAATTGTCAACTATTATGTGTGCATAATTACAGTGAATCTTCAATCTTTCTCAGTTGCATCTTTCGAGGTTGTACATTTTTTGCTCTGCTAAACTAGTTTTAAATCATGTTGATAACTTCCCTTTGTGTTTCAACTTCATCAATTCATGTTAAATATATTAAAATATTCAAACAAACATGTCTGATACCTATTGCTTACTTCGATGTCAGGGGCTTCACACACTTCGCCCCAGACAAGTGCCAGGCAATGACCATCTTCAACAGGGGAGAGTCAAACCACCTCCCCCTGACATTCAACAGCATTACCATCGCTGAATCCCCCACCATCAACATCCTGGGGGGTCACCATTGACCAGAAACTTAACTGGACCAGCCATATAAATACTGTGGCTACAAGAGCAGGTCAGAGGCTGGGTATTTTGCAGCGAGTGACTCACCTCCTGACTCCCCAAAGCCTTTCCACCATCTACAAGGCACAAGTCAGGAGTGTGATGAAATACTCTCCACTTGCCTGAATGAGTGCAGCTCCAACAACACTCAAGAAGCTCGACACCATCCACAGCCGTCTGGGGTAGAGAATTCCAAATATTCACAACCCTCTGAGTGAAGAAATTCCTGGTCATCTCAGTCCTAAATGTCCTCAGTCCTAAATGTCCAACCCCTTATCCTGAGACTATGCCCCCTAGTTCTAGAATCTCCAGCCAGGAAACAACCTCTCAGCATCTACCCTATCAAGCCCTCTCAGAATCTAGTATGTTTCAATGAGATCACCTCTCATTCTTCTAAACTCCAGGGAATGTAGGCCCATTCTACTCAATCTGTTAGCAAATCTTAAAGAAACCAAGAGGAAATAGCAGCCCCCAAATTTACCTCCACTATGGCCAACCATTCTTCCTCTACTGGAGATATGGCACATTGACAGATTTATATAATTAACTGATGTGACACAGCAACACAACAGCAATAATTATAAAAATAACACACGGTATCATTGGGGGATAGTATGATATTTGCTACCAGCGCTCTTAACCCACACAAGATGAAAACCAATAACACAATTCTAGAGATGAGTGGTATCTCTCCGCTAAATATATATTTGCAATGAAATATTGTTTTTCTATAGAAATGTAAAATGGACAAATTCAGTATTAATATAGTTGACTGCAATGGAGATAGTGATTGCTGGTCAACTCTGACCAACTCAACTAAGCTGAAATAATTTACACCATACCCGTGAGCTCGAGTGGTCTGAAGCAACTCAGCAGGTTTAGGTGCAAATGTGCGAGACTGGAGCCAAAGATGTTGCTTGTAACACTACTGTTGGAAAAACAAGTTGGTGTACCTAGCGAGGATGTCAGTGAGACAGTGTGATGTAAACAAGTGCATTGTGCATGCATGGCAATAGCAAGCAAGTGCATGATGCAGTGACGCACAGCAGCTACCGGGCTACGGTTAGTTTTTGCAATTTTCTAAATTGATATTCAACTATCCAGTAGTCTCTGAGTCTCTTGTAATGTGTTGTTGCTTTTTTAAAATTTTCCATTGGAAAAGAAGGGCGTAAGTATCACAGATCTTTTTGAAAAAAACCAAGATATCAGCTATTTGGAAGATCTTTTGCTGATCTCTATGCTCTGCACCAGACAAAATTGCAGCTGACTGCAGAAGTTCACTCGACCTCCATCCAAACAACTTATTCTATAATTTTCAGCTAAAATCCACACTCAAACTCCAGTTTCTAATCGCAATGGGGTCATCAGCTATAGAGCTGGCAGCAAGAGGGTTAGCCAGTCCGAAGGAACGAAATGGTAAAGATTTCATTCAGGACACATTTCAGCACCCCACTATCTGTTGGTCAAACATCAGTGCTGGTATATACCATGAAGATGTTTACCATCATTGAACCCACTGACTCAACCAGAGTCCAGACTAAATGGGCCTTAAGATTAGTAACAGGAGCAAATATATATATATTTTATTTTCTGCAATTGATCTAAATTGGATTGTCCTTTAGAAAATGTTCAAATGGAGCATAAAATGTCACAGAAATAAATTGTGAAGTACTTTGATGAGTAACATTGTAACAAGAAAAAAAAGGATTTAAGAAACAAACTACTTCCCCTCCAAGAGAACTTCCAATTTTCTTTGAATCTTTGAGAAAGGAAATTTGAATTTTTTACAAAGGACTTTGTCATCAATAATCTTTTTAAAGAAATTAGCTATGAACAATTTTGATTTACTAGCATCCTTTAAGCTTCTCCTTTCTATATACTGTTTAGTTTTAAATAATTTTGTTTAAGCAGCAATTACTAAATTACTTTCCTGATGTTAGCCCGGGTGAATAATTATGTCTTACAATAGGAGGAGAATTAGAGTAACATATAAAGTCCAACTGCATGATAGGGTAATGACTGTATTTCATTCGGCACTCTCTCATTATTGAACTCAGTAACTTCTTCTAGCCAGTTCCCCCAATGATTATTTGTGCTCATAATTTAAACAAAAATATTCATATGTATATGAGGCCCAGTAAAGTGATTTCATGATCCTTGTCCTCACTTTCAAATCTCTCCATGGCCTAACCCTCCCTCAATTATCTCCTGCTGCTATACATTCCCAGACTTACCCTATGCTCTTCCAACTCCGATTTACTCTCATTCCCAACACTCTCTGCTCCACCGTTCTTATAGCCACTACACCTGCTCCTTTGGAACTCTTTCCCTGCTTTCAAAATCCTCTAAGAAACCCTTCTTTTCAACTGTTCTTTTGCCCCCTTCTCCCAACCTTTGTTTCCCATTCTCCTTCCTGCATGATTTCCATTTCACTCCATTGCCCTGTAAAAATCTGTACATGAAGGGAGCTGTAGAAATGTAGGAAAATATATCACTTCGTAACCGTTTGAATTTTTTTTAAGACTACTGAGCATGAAACTCACTATTAGTTCCAGAACATCAGAATTTGAAACAATAACTTGCATTTATATAGCAACTTTAACATAGTAGAAACATCCCAACACGCTTCACAGGAACGTTATCAGACAAAATTTGACACCGAGCAACATAAATAGATATTAGGACAAGTGCCCAAAGCTTGGTCAAAGAAGTAGGTTTTAAGGATGGACAAAGGAGGAGAGAGAGGTAGAGAGGTGGAGAGGTTTAAGAAGGGAATTCCAGAGATTAGGGCCTAGGCAGCTGAAGGCACGGCTTCCAATGGTAGATCAATAAAAATTGGGGATGAACAAGAGGCCATAATTGAAGAGCACAGAGGCCCTGGAGGGTTGTAGGGCTGGAGGAGGTTACAGAGATAATGAAGGGGGTGGCCATGGAGGGATTTGAACACAAGGATGAGAATTTTAAAATCGAGGCGTTGCCAGACAGTGAGCTAATGTAGGACAATGAGCACAAGGGTGATGGGTGAACAGGACTTGGTTTGAGTAAAAATACGGGCAGCAGAGTTTTGGATGAGCGCAAGTTTACGGAGAGCGGAAGGCGGGAGGCCGTCCAGGAGAGCATTGGAATAGTCGAGTCTGGAGGTAACAAAGGCATGGAAGAGGGTTTCAGCAGCAGATGAGCTAAAGCAGGGGCGGAGACAGGCAATATTATGGAGGTCGAAGCAGGCGGTCTTGGTGATGGAGAAGATATGGGGTCAGAAACTCAGCTCCAAATAAACGGCAAATGATAATGTATGACAAGGAACCATGTGACCATTCTTTCCAAGTGCAGAGTCATTGTGGGCTTTTATTTAAAATCTTTTAAAATATCAATAAAGGATTTTATAAAAAATAAACATAGCGTCAATCTGTTTTCAGTTTAGTTGCCCTTTAATCCATCGCTAGCAGTGAAATTCAAGGCTGATCCATAAATTCAGACTGTCCATCAATGATGTACGGTTAATGTAGGAAGAGAATTGTTGCATTCAATTACAACAAAGCTCAGAAGAAAAATGATCAAATTAAAATAAACACATACACCTTCAAACAGAGAAGATATTTTTACTTTTCAGGACAGATACCATCAGAAAAATAACATAAGAACATAAGAAATAGGAGCAGGAGTAGGCCATATGGTCCCTCGAGCCTGCTCCACCATTCAATCAGATCATGGCTGATCTTCTGCCTCAACTCCACTTTCCTGCCCATTCCCCATATCCCTTGATTTCCTTAGAGTCCAAAAATGTATCTATCTCAACCTTGAATATACTCAACGAATCAGCATCCACAGCTCTTTGGGGTAGAGGATTTCAAAGATTCACAACCCTCTGAGTGAAGAAATTCCTCAACTCAGTCTTCGACTCTGCAAGGTCAACTTATGGGTATGTAAGATGGTTGTTCATAAAGTCTATTCTTTTGATTATGATAATTTTACACAGCTCCAAAGACCCAAACCCTCCCTATTTTTCTCCCTTAATCATCCTGACCGATGCCCCAATTATACCTAAGGGTTGGCACTCTGCTCTCAAAGCTTTCATCAATGTTGGTCTGATCTAGCCATTGGAAATATGCGAGAGCAGCCTGCAGATCAGTCTTTCTAATTTTCCCTCCTTTCTTGTAGAGAAGCATCTGCCTGCTGCAGACATGGTGAGGACTGGGAACCAGCTATGAGAGAGATTCAGCCTGTGCCCCACCAGTCTCTGGCACTGTACATTGTGCTTTCTGTGTTGATAGTTGCAGTCACATTTCAAAATAATACAAGATTCAAACTTTCTATTTTCTTCAGAGTAAAAACAAGATCTACACTACAAAATAGTGAAATTTTGTAAATGATCTCTATTTATATGTGAAACATAGTCACGTCGTTACAACAAAATAATTCAGTGTACAGCATGCTGTGTGTGGCCGTCCCCCTCCTGAGAAATAGTGACTGAACACTGTAGAGTTTCTGTATCTCACTGGGGGTTATTTTAACCTAACACACTGGGTGGGAAACCCACAGAATCGGGTGGAATGCTGGTTTTACACCCCGCCCAATATTACTCCCCATTGACTTCAACAGAGAGTAAAATTGGGCGGGGTGTAAAACCAGCGTTGCACCCAATCTCGTCAGTTACCCGACTGGTGAAATTGACCCCACTGTGTTATGCAATAAACAACATGACACACTTTTTGGAATATTATTTCAGAAAGTGTATGTAAGAGAAATCAGAAAACCCTCAGCCCATAGTGGATAAAGGTATATCAATATACCATAAAATCATTTTCATAACTCAGGAAAGTACAGGTTGCAGAATAACATTTAAAAAGATCATCTAACTTCCCTCATTTATTTCTTAAAACCTATTTTTAAAAATTCAAAACTACAATATGAAGTTAAAAAATTGAAACTCCTAATACAGTACAGGATATGTCCACTTGAAAGGATTTGATTGTTTTTCTGGCGGAAAGTTATAACCTACCCTAAAATTAAGCACTAATAATTTTAACTGAATGTGCTTTGTGCTAACGTTTCATGTAACATGCAAGTGATTTTCTTTATATTTCTACGGCTGAATGCTATGAAGTAGAATTAGGGAAACATTTAAAACCACAGAGAATCCTAAATTTATAGTATAGTCTGATCTAAAAAATCTGTATGCTTTGGATTTTACTTAAGTGCATTAATCCTGCTGCAACTCTTAGAACACTCACCATCTTTTATCTTCTATCAACCACTTTTTTGAGGATATAATCTAATACTAGATTTTTACAGACTAATTCTCCCACCGCCCATTAAATAGGACTTGTGAAACAAAGTTTTGAATCAAAATGATATTTCTTGGTTAATAAACCATAAATATACATGAAGTAAATCATATTACAAAATCTGATGGTATGCCTTATAAAATGGTGACCATTTAGCAGTGAAATCCCTTGTCTTTGTCACTGGCTCACTGTGCTGCACTCACATGCTTCTTTCATACCTTATGATGGATGTTGGTTTGTTTGTGGTGAAACTTGTGATGTGTCCTTTTGTTTGCAGCTTTAAAAAATGTTATGAAATAGCAGCAGATAGTTTTGAGGGCTATAGTGTAGTTTCTAATGTATACAGCAGTGGAGATCTCTGATGGGCATTCAGCCCTTGCTGCTGCCCCTCGTTGACATCCTGCCACTACTGCTCGTGTTGAAGGCACAACACATAACCCCTGCCAATTGCTCCAATCTCCCTACCATGTTACCATTCCCCACAGTGTCATGGTTGTTTGCCTTCTGTTTCTGCAATCTGAATGGTCACAATCGGTGAGGGAGCTTACAATCAAGCTGACACAAAAATGGGTTGAAATCATACTATCCAATATTAGTAATAAATCCATTATGAAGTTCCTCTGCTCATTATTTCAACCCCAAAATTTATAGAGATTTACAGTATGATATCCCTGTCCTATGTGCTGTGCTCATTGACCACATATCGTAGTTACGAAACACCACTTAAAAAGGAAAGATAAAAAGAAAAACCGCAAATGTTGGAAGTCTAAAATTATAAACTGAAAATATACGGTAGGCCTGTCAGCACCTGAAAGAGGGGTATAGGTTGACACTTAGGGTGGGGTATTTCATCAGAACTTTTTTCAGAAGCTGCACCAAGCAGCACCAGTATCATAGTTGGTACACCACAAGAGGAGGCCATTCAGCCCATCGTGCCTGTGCTGGCTCTTTGAAAGAGCTATCTAATTAGTCCCATTCCAATGCTCTTTCCCCATAGCCCTTTCAATCTTTACCCTCAAGTATTTATCCAATTCCCTTTTGAAAGTTGAATTATTGAACAACTATTGAATCTGCTTCCATCACCCTTTCAGGCAGTACATTCCAGATTATTACAACTCACTGCGTAAAAAAATGTTTCCTCTTGTTGCCTCTGGCTCTATTGCCGATCACCTTAAATCTGTGGCGTTTGGTTACCGACCCTTCTGCCACTGGAAACAGTTTCTCCTTATTTATTCTGTCAAAACTGTTCATGATTTTGACACCTCTACCAAATCTCCCCTTAACCTTCTCTGTTCTAAGGAGAACAACCCCAGTTTCTCCAGTCTCTCCACATAACTGAAGTCCCTCATCCCTGGCACCATTCTAGTAAATCTCTTCTGCACCCTCTCTAAGGCCTTGACATCCTTCCTAAAGTGTGGTGCTCAGAATTAAACACAGTAGTCCAGCTGAGGCCTAACCAATGTTTTATAAAGGTTCAACATAACTTCCTTGCTTTTGTACTCTGTGCCTCTATTAATAAAGCCCAGGATCCCATATGCTTTATTAACAGCCTTCTCAACTTGTCCTGCCACCTTCAAAGATTTGTGTATGTGCACCCCCAGGTCTCTCTGTTCTTACACTCCTTTTAAAATTGACCATTTTGTTTATATTGCTTCTCCTAATTCATCCTACCAAAATGCATTACTTCATATTTCACTGCTTTAAATTTCATCTGCAAGTATCTGTCCAGTAAAACTAGTTAGTCTTCAGTCTGAATTGCCCAAAGGTCAGGGAGTGCTCCTAGCCCCCAAGCCTGCCCTCACAGAAAAGCAAAACCTAAAGAGACAACTGCAAGACCTCAACAAGGAACAAAACAGCAACATCAGCTCAGTACAGCATGCCCCCAACTACCCATGGTTGGTGATTCACTAGTACTTAGAAAAAAGATTAATTGGTCTTTGATCTCAAAAATTTTCAACAAAAAGAACTACTTGGGACTTAGCCATAAGAACAGGAAATATCAAAGATTCCACGTTTACGGTCATTCTTTTTAGTTCTAAAGGAATATGTCCGCTTTAGATTCTTTTAACACAGAAATTTACTCACATGCTGTCGATGTTGCTTTTAAGCTGAAATAAGGATGTGGTTTCAGAAGTACGCTCAACCAATTTACCAGCAGACTTGGTTTTTCTGGTCTTCAAAGGCTAGTGTTTTTTTCCCCCAGAGATATTTAAAAATCTGTATAAAAATAAATAAAACTTCTCTTACTGATATTTCTGACACATCATAGAGCAGATCTTACCATCAGTTAGGATATGAGAGTACTTCTTTTGAATCTATTCTTGCATTAGTATTTTCAGGTCTTAATGAACCTCCCCTCTCCACCCACCATGTCCATCCTCAGGTTACTTTACTCATAGCCCATGACTTATAACACTACATCATCTATGAGTCCATCCATAAATCCTTAACAGGAGTCCAATCTGCTGTTTTAATACTTCTTTTTATTGATTTCTCTGGTTCTATAGCTGACTACCCAAATACGGAGAGATCACTAAGAACAAATTTGTTTAATTTATTCTATTTGTAGCATCAATGTTCTCTATGGCAGGTTGTTTTGATTGCTAAAAGAACTGGTCAATCAAGATTGGCACTACTATTAAAATTAAGAGCGTTATTAGTCTTTTTTTTAATTCCCTCTGCAACACCAATAAGGAGATCATTTAAAAATACTAGCAGATCAACCCATGGGGTTTCTCACAGCGAGTGAGAGGATATGTTGTTTTCTTAACAACAGGGGTGTTATCAACAAGGTGTGATGGGGAAAGTGTGACATTTACAGGATGTGCATTTTAATATATTATCGATTTTTTTAAAAAGAAACTTAGCGCCCATAACAAATCACATATTCCTCTCAGGACACAGCTGCTCTGTTCAAGTTGACTTTCAATTGTGCCAATTAACATAATTGTCCTGAACAGAACAGATGCACGTGATATCCTCCAAGGAGTTATATGTGGTACCTTTCCCAGAAAGTTTAATAGTTCCTTCTCTTAAATGTTCAGATGAACTTCTCTTTACAATAATATGACTGATTAAAATAACCTATTACTATTTTATTGGTTCTGCCTGGAATGGATGAAACAAAAATAATTAAATACACCACAATCTATGTGGTATTGCTACCAATTGCTATCTTAGAAGCTGATTCTGTAGAGAACTGATCAGTTTTA
Source organism: Heptranchias perlo (assembly GCF_035084215.1). Classification (NCBI taxonomy): domain Eukaryota; kingdom Metazoa; phylum Chordata; class Chondrichthyes; order Hexanchiformes; family Hexanchidae; genus Heptranchias; species Heptranchias perlo. The sequence continues at coordinate 25,670,668 of NC_090350.1, forward strand.
TTTTCCTCCTCCAATTTTTCCCTCCAATTATCTTACGTTTTCCTCTTCTGAAGTCAATAGGGTAGATTTTGACTTTTACATTTAAATCAATGGAAATATAAAATGGGAGAGATGTAAAACGGGCTGCTGACTCGCTATCACCTGTTTTACACTATCGCACAAAGATAATAACTTATCCTGGGGCACAAATTCAGGGATGCTGATAGTTATTGGTGAACTGGATATTCATCATGTACAAGCCCAGATAGTGGACACTGGTGGGCTTTCCACCAACTGGGGCCATTTTATCTCAACTTGATGCTGTTTTCAACTGACATCCACACGCATTGCACTTTCAGTAGGAATCACTGAAAAACATTCATGAAGAAGAACTGTAACTGAGGAACATCACATTGGGAAACTTGCAGATGTATTATGATAGGATCATTCAATCAGAAAATCACACAGCACCTTTAAGGTTTCTACTTCTATGTCACAGCCCTGTATTAAACCATGGGGATGTTGAGGCAATGATTCATTATTTTTTTAAGAGGATCATATGGAGTTAGGTCACAGATCAGCCATGATCTCATTGAATGGCGGAACAGGCTCGAGGGGCTAAAAAGCCTATTCCTGTTCCTATGTTCCTCCCTCTCTGTGCAGAAGCACCTACTCTCCATTCATCCCTTTCTCCTCTCCAAGACTCAGGCAAGTCTGGAAGCTCAGGACAAGTCCTTCTCTCTGAATGCAGCTGTATACCATTCTGAATGCAAGGCTACTGGGCACCTGTGTCTCAAGTAGATGATCCAGGATAATTTCCAGGGTAGTTAGTCGCTGTTAGAATTGAGCATTGTCAGTTTTTGCGGAGACTGAAAGATAAAATACCTTTTTATATATGCTTCATCCTGAAAGAGGAAGAAATGAGATCCTTCTAATTTCATTGTTGGATAATAACACGCAAAGCCCGAACATGTTCATCTGAAAATTCTCTTTCTGCTATCTTATTTTAAGTAGTTAAACTATTTGAAATGAATGGATTAATACCTCCACAAAAATAGGGGAGAGAGGAATTTCAGAGGAACTTGTTAAGCATGTGCATGTATTTTCAAAGTGAAAGTGGTTTACTTACGGTTCAGCTCATCAGGAAATGGTGTTGATGCCTGTAATGGGGAAGACTGCAGCTCAGCTCATTCTACCCTTCTGGCTGAATGAAACCTCATGATTTGTTATCTCGTGTGTTGGGCAGGGGGCATGAAATGAGGTTAAAAAAAGGGAGAGCCAACATTAATTTAATTTTCTTTTTCCATTTACTTTATTATTTTGAGTTACATTTTCAGAGTGGGAGGGGAATTGACTTTTCCCTGAGTGATTTTTTTTTCCCTCTTTCCGGTATCCTGCCCACATCTTAGGTCATTTTGTGTTTGAAAGGCTGGATAGGTAACTTATTTGCAGGCCTAAGTCTCTTGTAGCTAATTGCTTGGAGGTTACACATTGTAGTTTGAAATGACTCACCGTCTGGGCTTTCCTCCCTCTCTGTGCAGAAGCACCTACTCTCCATTCATCCCTTTCTCCTCTCCAAGACTCAGGCAAGTCTGGAAGCTCAGGACAAGTCCTTCTCTCTGAATGCAGCTGTATACCATTCTGAATGCAAGGCTACTCATTTACTATTGTACATTCATCCTCCTTCATTTGGACAGCCGATACAATCCCTTATAACTAAGACTCCAGTGTAGTTCTGTCTTCAGCTGATGGGAAAGCACTCTTTGCAGACTAGGTAGATAAAGCTGGCTTGCTCCCAATTGGAAAAGTACCACTTCCATAAAGCATCCCACCAAGTAACTGATGAAACCCATCTTGTGTGACTCACAGATTCAATTAGCAGTTATTATGCAGAATGAGATTCATCATCCTTAACCACAAGATCATTTTTCAGTGCAGTAAAGCTCTTTAAAAATGAGCATTGTGGAAGAAGCAAAAAAATGGCCCACTGTTTTCTAGAACATGGCTGTTGGGACACTATGAAACACACGCCATTGAACAGAACAGTTATCCATAGAATGAATTAGCAGGGTTTGGCCCTCCTGAGAAAAAAAAAATCATAAACTAGATATATCTTTAGAAGACTTATACTTCAGTAGAGTAATTAGGACAGAAAAAGAAATGACCACTGCACCAACAAGGTCAAGAAAAAGCACATTATGTGATCACCGTGAACAGGACATGACTTTACAAGTACGACGCTCTTACTTTGTACAAGATTTTTTAAAAAATTGTTCAATGTCATAAATGCTCCTCTGTTATACAAACAGTTCCTTTTTTGGTTAATTTTCTTTCAAAGGCACCAGAGAACATCTCTTCCTCATGTGAACTGCAGAAGTAAGAATTTTTTTTTAGATGGAAACTCCACTTTTCTTGGGAGCAAAGAGCAGACAAAAGGTATCAGAAATCAGAGTAGTTCTCACGTAAAAGAGGCTTTCGAAAGCCACCAAGCATCTATTCTGCTGCTGAAACGGAAGTGTCTAATGGGGATAAGGAAGTCATTGGTTTTTGATGGCCATCAGAGTGGTTTTCAACTTCTCTCACATCGCCATGACTGTGCTGTACACTAATGTCAATGCGTGAGAAAGGATGTGAAAAAAAAAGTGTGAAAGTAAATGAAAACATTTAAGGGAGCTGTTCTTAGTCTTTAATAGTCACTAATAATAAAAGGCAGCGTTTGAAGTTTTAAAGAGGCAGAATCTTTTTAATTAGTTAATTTGAACTTAGTAACAGTCAGAAACCTGTAATGTTTTCTATCCGGGCTCCAATTGGGCTGTTCTACTCAAATCACCTCCTAAGTTGCTAGTGGTAGCTGGAGATGGTTACTTCCGCTGAGAGTTTAGTTTTCAGATTTCTCATCGGCCGGAACTGCGAGAGCAGCTCAGCCGTTCAGTATAGCAGATTGAGCAACATGTAACTCTTTAAAAAGAGTTGCTATCATCTTCCATCTCCTCCCATCCATTTTCTTCTCTGGACAAAATATCCTCCATTGCATTCCAGCTCCTCACTGATATAGTGTCCGGCTCCAACGTCCCATCAATGTGGTTCTGTCGCTTGCCTTCAGGGATGTGTAAGAATAATACCAGTCTACTCTCAGATCCTATTTTTCCTTCTTTCCTTAAGGGAATTGGTTTGCTGTATTACTGCAGCTGGGACCAGGAATTCATGATGTGAGAAATGTGAGCACAAACTGAGTTAAGCCACACTATGCCTCAAATGTCAGAACACCAAAATGCTGTGGTACTAAACTGTCTGTGCGGTATGTAAAATGTACAGTAGCATTCATTGCAGAACTCTGAGCTGTATTTAAAGTATTTGCTTGTGAAGGGCTAGGTGGCCCAGTGGCTATCAAATTGTCCTCTTTCACCTCTGGGACTAAGATTTCAGTCCAATTTAACTGACAAAATTAAGATTAAAGTCTTCTCTCTTTGCTGTGTGTAGGAGGCCTAATGCAAAGGAGTTTAGGTAGCCTCTCCTAGCAGGGGCTGATCCGTGCAAATATAGAGCTCCTGGTAAAACTCACTCCTACCACTGCTGATTTTCAGCATAATTGGAGCGAGCCGGGAGAGAGGGGGATGTGCTCATTGCATCCCCACCCATTTTTACATACCATCCAATTTCCTGCAGGCAGGCCTGGTGACGTACAATACACCAACCCATATATGGACACGTGTTTTGTAAGCAAATGCAAACGAGAGGAATGCGTTCTTTGACATATTTCCCGTCATTTACACCATTGCAACGCTGCATGCCAAGTAAGCCCGTTGGTCCCTGGCGTCCAGCAGCGCTTTGATGGTGGGGGTGGAGTTGCATTTTTTACCTCTATAAAGCCTGGCCCTCTATCCAAGGATTCCATTTTCCCACCAGCCTTTGGAGGCCATCCACCCATGGAATCTATTTACTTTAAAGGTCTTGGGATGTTCTTGCTAACCCATGCTGCATTAATAAATTCTTTTGTTTTCTGTAGCTTTACATTTGGATTATCCAGAATGATTGATGGCTGCGGAGGGGGGGGGGTTATTACATTTTTGTAATTTTAAATAACTTTCACTGGCAATTTGGACTCAACTGGGCTTTGAGGCCTACTGATGCCAAATTCTGTCCCCAATCTGGCCATGCCCTTCACAGAGGCTGGGGAGCCGCCTACAATATGTCAATAGCTCTTCAGATTGGAAGATCAGCTGGGGTCATCTTTGGAGCAGGAGGAAATTCTGCCCAACTGGAGATGCATCCCAAATCCTCAAAAACCAGAACATCTAGACCGATACTTTGGGACTCAGCAAGAGGTTTTTATTTGTATTCTTTTTCTTTTCCCATTTCTTCTTCTTCACATACTTGTTGCCTTTTGGTTGTGATAGGACACGGAAGGTGAAGCAGTTTAACCCCTCTACATCACTCTAATCTCTGATTTTATTGGTAGACAGGAGAGGCAGATGGGATCACTTTCTCCCCATATAGTGGCTGCACCAAGAACTTGCAAAACTCTTAATTGGAACTTAGCCCATGGCTGTGAGGTTATTAATGTAAATAGGATGGTAGCTGGGTAGTGGTGGTCTTGGTGGTGAGGGGTGGGGGGGTAGTAGGCATAACGAAATTTTATATCCAAATCGGTGGATTTTGGCAAATTTGGGTTTAGTAAAAAAACAGAATTTTGGCTAAAGTTGGATAAGTTTGACCCTTTAAGAAACTAGCACCATGCATGTGTAGTGTGCATTTTGATATTCTCACTTTATTCACTTTCTACATCTGCAAGTACTTGTTGATAGTAATAAGTAACTCTTTCATAAGATGCAGCTGATTGACAGATTATTATTTTTCTGATGGTGTGTGGGATTTATTGATCATCTTTTCAAGGAGTCCATTTTTCCACCAGCCTAATGGAGGCCCCTATCCAAGGAATCTGTTTGCCTGGTGGCCTCACGATGTTATTGCTAATCTATAATACATTAATAAATTCTTTTGCTTTCTTCAGGTTTAGATTTGGATTATCCAGATTTCAGGAGATCCAAATTCACCTGCACGCTCAGTCCTGGGATCGCAAGAGGCAGCATTTAACCCAACCCCTATCAAGCCTGGACATCAGTTTTGTGTTATATGTTTATATCTTTGTCCTGTCCTATAATCATGGCCCTATTTCTGGCTGTAAGATATACTAAGCTTTTTTACAGCAACTACAAGAAGCTATTTGCGAAGCCAATAGAATAACCCATGATTAAGCCAACAATTGGAGCAGTGAAAATAGTGAGCGCCAAAAATATTCAACAAGCAGCGTTATCACATAAGCCACAGACAACAAAAGCAGGACAGAGCTGAGCTCAATAATGAGTAAAACGTGCTTGGTGTCAGCATGTCAGTTCGCACTGAATTCTATTTAGACTGGGAAATGAAGAGCTCCCTGATGACTTCATGGATAAATGCATCCTTTGAAAAGAAAAAAAGACTTGCATTTATAAGGCGCCTTTCACAACCTCAGAACGCTCCCCAAAGCACTTTATAGCCAATGGGGTAGTCATGCAGTAATGAGGCATTTCTGCATGACTACCAGGAAAATCCAGGTCCAATCTCTGGACACCAGCTGCAGATGTAATAAGGAAATATTGCATCCATCAGTAGGAGGAGAATATTTTTTTAAAAAGCAGCTCGGTCCCCAGCGGTTGACTACAATCCAGTGACCCAGTCGAAAATTACATGATTGAGCTCAGCTGTGATATCCTTCACAATTAAATAGCCTATCTTAAAAATTGGATAGCCAGGTGGTGAAGGATAGAATACTGAGCCTGGTCTTCAGTTGCTTCCAAGCCTTTATTCACAGAGATCAACACAACCCACACCCTCGATAAGCTCTCTCATAAATGGATACAAGACAGTCCCCAATTGATATGCACCACCTGAATACAATAAACACTAATTGATATAAATCACATGCATACAATTAACAGCCTATTGAAACTTTGCCTGATTTTCCGTTGGTTTTCCACCTGATTTTGAGTGGATCTGGGGCAGGCATGGAAAGAAAGTCATCCGGGAGGCCAGTTCCCCGCTGATTGCCGTCACTGCCAAGATTTTTTACTGGAAGTAACGGCAAGCAACGAATACATCTACACAAATATGGACTGACATACTCAAAATGTGCAATAATGATGGGATGAAAGCAGACTATGCAATTACTTTCATAGTGAGGCTGAGCACAAGGAATGCCAGCATGTTGCTCATGTCCAGCATTACTACAGCAGCAGCCATTTTCTCTTCCCCAACCCCTTCCAAGACAGGCTTCCCGACACAGGTGACAATCTCTCTGGGATCCCACTGAAATTTTTGACCGAAGCCTGAACCCAGAAAATTTGCTCAAGGTCTAGTCAGGCAAACAGAGCCCACCAAGCTGACTCCATACTAGGCTTCTGGCAAGTCAGAAAATCTAGTCTTTACTGTCCAGGCTCACACATGAAGAATGCCCATTTGTGTGAGATTTGGAAGCACTGTTGTGACCAATGGATCTGCACATCAGCATAAATTGAGTCCTCCTTCAAAAAGAGTGAAAACGTTTTTCCCCAGCACAGTGTTCCGACAGGAGGGGGTTGAAAGTCCCCACCCCTCGCACCAACCCGCTCGTCTCCCCCATCCCCAGAGGGCAGTAGTCAGTTTTTGAGACTTCATTAAAACCGAGTTTTCGGCAAATTATCTATGGAAACATCATGGTACTATTTATTCACTTTGAGTCGGACACCAGTGGTTTCAGTTACACAGCACCTTCACATTCTTGGGAAATCTCAAATTGTTTCATAACCAATGAATTACTTTAGAGGGATAATTCTCTGACTTAGCACTCACACTAGTAAATCTTTAAACGGTTGAAAAATCTTGCGCAGTGTGCGCTTGGTATTCCAATATATGGGGGTCAATCTTAGATCAGGGCTGGATTGGTGAGGTGGAAGGGATGAGGTGGGCGACAGACCTGTATTCTGTTATCGGTGCAATACACCCGGTAGAAGCCACGACCTGGCCAGTGGCCAGAAGCGGGATTTCGGGGTGGGAGGAAACTAAAATTGCAGTCGGGCCTTGATAATGTCATCTGGGCCAGATCTGCATATTTAAAGCATGACCCCCACTGCCTTCCGGCAGGTGTTCCATGCGCCTACTGAAAACAGGTTAAAATCCAATCCAGGAAGGCAGCAGGATCCCGGGGGTTATGTCGCTGCCCTTATTTTAACTGGACTCCCGCCCAGTTTCCACCAGATGGGGAGGGTTCAAATATCCCCCAAGCTTCCAGACAATGTTGACCACTGGGAGTGCAAAGTCAGAAAATTATGTACACAAATATGGTAGCCAATTTGTGCAGAGCAAGGTTCGCCTAAAGAGTAAATGAGATCAATGACCAGTTAATCGGCTTTAGTGACCTTGGTTGAGGGTAGATTGTTGGCCAAAACACCCCCCACTCATCAAATTGTTTATTGGGATCTTTTACATCTATCTGAAAAGATGGATAAGGCCTTGACTTAATGTCTTATCTAAAAGATAGCACCTCTAACAATGAAGCACTCCGTAAGTATTGTACTGAAGTGCCAACCGAGATTATCTGCTCAAGTCTTGGTATGGGACTTGAACCTGATACTATTCATAACGCACTGGCAATTTCACCTCAAATCACTGTTAAATGTATGATATTATAAAAAATAGAACATTTCAATTGAAGTTTTATTTTCTTACTAGTCCCATTGTCAAAGGAAAATTCTCTTCTATGATCGATGCCTGGAATTGGGTGGGATCGTGGTGGAAAATGTTGTAAGAATTTGGGTATTGAGGCCTACCACAGTTTCTCCACCCCAACTGGGACTTCGCCCCCACCCCTAGATCGGAATCATCACTGGCCACACCAACCCCGTCAGCCACATGCAGATATTGGTGGGTGTGAGGTCTGAGGCCCGGATGCCCGGTGGACTTTTCTAGTTTCTACCATTCCCCAGGGCTGCCATGTGGAAGGTGGCAGTAGGCCCCGGAATTTAGCAGTAAAGGCCCAAAGAAGGGTGAAGGCCTTGTACTGGTTTCCTCTCTGTCCAGTTGGCTCCAGAGGCCTTTTTTTTTCATAAAATAAACTTTGTTCATAAAATTTATAGCAAAAACATACAAAACAGTTGTCATATTACATTCTAAACATACACAATACAGATTATACAATTTGCAGGTTACATCAAGAACAGTTCAACGAAAACATTGTACATAATTACAGTTCATGACACTCTAGGGTGTCTCTTTGCATTACACTCAATACAGATTTTAGATTACAGATTCATTACAGGTACATTACAGATTCATTACAGGTACATTACATCAATTCGAATTTTACATTCTGCCCGGGGGGGGTTTTCCCTGATTGCAGCCCCTCGGTATATAATGGCGGGAAGGCTCTAAATGGTTGCCTTTCCCCACAGAGCCTTTGCGGTGGCCGCACCTAGCTTCAATGCGTCTCTGAGCACATAGTCCTGGACCTTGGAATATGCCAGTCTGCAACACTCGGTCGAGGACAGCTCCGTGCACTGGAAGACCAGCATGTTTCGGGCAGACCAAAGGGCGTCTTTCACCGAGTTGATGGTCTTCCAACAGCAGTTGATGTCTGTCTCTGTGTGCGTCCCCGGGAACAGCCCGTACAGCACAGAGTCCTGTGTTACGGAACTGCTCGGGACGAACCTGGACAGATACCACTGCATTTCTCTCCAGACCTTCCTTGCAAAGGCACATTCCAAAAGGAGAGTCCAGAGACCTACCTGCTGAAAGTCTCGGTCGTGGCTGAGGCCATCAAGGGGCAGAGCCTTGAATCAAATCTTTAGAGTGCTTCTGCCTCTTTAAGGTCCCTCATTGCCTCTTCTCGTGCGCGCTGCATCAAAGGTGGGATTCGTCACCCTTGCACCAGCAGGCTCCCGCTTGACAGTGAGAATCTTACCAGAAGCCTGACATGCATATGTAATGAGCCCTGACCAGGATCAGGTGGATAAAGACGGATGGGTGGAAGTCCCGCCCATCAAAAGTCTGCGCCGAAGAGGAGAGTCACCCCCATATATTCCGCTTTATTAAGATTTAGCAATCTACGAAACTCCAGTCATGTGCAGCACAGATCACATGAGTGGACATAGTGAGTACTTTCCTACCCAATTAAACCAGGAAAGGAAATTTGCGAATTACACCCCAACCTTTCCCCTCCCCTCAAGCTCCCCTCTACTTTGGTCGAATGGCTGATGTCATCTGAGACTGATCACCATCTCCCTGGGAGCATTTCACTATGAGTATAAGCAGTCATAAGACTAAATTCAGATTAAACCACAAGAAGTGTTAACTAATTCAGCTATTGCAGGGCAATAAACAACTCCACAAAGTAGTTGACTAAAATCAACAACCAGTTTGGTGTCACAAAAGTGATTCCCTAAAGATGCTGAGATGAATAGGGCTACTGGTTCTGGAGTAGGAAAAGTTTATTCAGATTTTTTACATTCTTAGATCCTTCTCAGAATAGGAATAAGGAGCAGTTTACATCACAAGTCACAGCCTCATGCTGTCAGTTACTTCAAACTGCCAACTACCATTTCGATGAGTCTCAGTAGTTTTTCGGCAGTCTTACGTGAAGCACTTCACTATATTGAAGCACTTGAGCTATGGAACTTGGGATAAATCTGCCATTGTTCACCTGGCTTTACAACCAGTGTCCCTCAACTTGCATGTCCCAGGAAATCCTGACTTGGAAATATATCGCCGTTCCTTCATCATCGCTGGGTCAAAATACTGTATCTCCCTACCTAACAGCACTGTGGAAGTACCTTCACCACACTGACTGCAGCGGTTCAAGAAGGCGGCTCACCACCACCTTCTCAAGGGCAATTAGGGACAGGCAATAAATGCTGGCATTGCCAGCGACTCCCACATCCCATGAATGAATAAAAAAAAAGGAAATGTGGGGGAACGCTGCCATTTTCTTGCTTCACTATCACTGCATGTCTGCTTGACTGTTCAACAGTTACCATTGATCTCTACCCCACTGTAGCCCAACCACACCTCCTGATGTATTGATGATTTCCATGGAGATGTCTGTAGGTTGGACCATGTTAATCAGGTCAGCAAGGACATGGAAATGCAACATTTTCTAATCAGCACATTTGGCGAGTATGTTAATCAACAAATTAGAACTCAGTCACAGCCAGATGATAACCATGGTTTAGCATCCTAACGAATAGGAACTGGGTTTCTTTAACTCCAAAAACATACCAGCCGGGTGGTATTCTCGATGTGGTGATTAGAAATTGCAGTCTAACAGAGCAGAAAACTTGGACAATGCATTTTACTGAACTGGAGGAGGTTCACATGATCAATGACACACTGTTCAAGGGGTAGTGATCTTCAGCAGCCTCATGCCCAGGGAGCAGGGCTGGGAGGAAATGGCAAGGTGGTGATTACCATCTCCACTAACCAAAGGATGTGGCAGAAGACCAAAAAAAATGTAATGGTGAAAAGAAATCCAGCAAAGAAACAATAGTATTCGGGAGGCCGAGGACCAGCTGGGGGCAGGGGTCACAGCAGCTAAAAGTACTCACATAACTAGAAAAAGCTGTGGGCCTGAAGCATCTGTGTAGTGCGCTGCTGAGTATGCCTGATGGAGTGTAACGTTATCTTTCAGGCCTGCACATTCCAGAGTTTACCTCCATGTGTGCACATCACATGCCTGTTGAGAAACCACAGTATGACTATAAGCAATTGGATCTCCCCATCCTTAAATGCTGTTTTCAACCGCTTTATGGAGAACAGTTACCATCGTTGTAAACAATATCAAAAAATGAGAATCCTTGACAAGAATGGTCAACTGGAACTCTATGACTATTATTGCACTTATTGCATGACAGTAAATCATCATAACTACCAACAGGCAGAAAATCATCCTCTCTATTTTTAGCAATTGCAGTAACATGGCTGCCCTCGCAGCTCAGTATTCAATATATTTCATTGTCTGGTATTTAGTTATACAGACAGGAAGGCTCCAGGTTTGACCTTGGTTTGTATTGAGCTAGCTGATGTCAATGTGACAGTGAAGGGGGAAATCAGATTTGACCTCAATGTCCCCCAGTCTAAGAAGGGGAGGAGGAAAGAAATCAAATTGAGCTCCTCTCCTATTTCCTGTCCAATAATCCCTACTGATAAAGCATGAACATCAATTTGAGGTCACAATCAGGCTTAGCTCTGATGCTCCCCTTCCCTATGGTCCAATAGTATGCTGACACTCACAATGCAGGCTCACACATGGTGAATGGTCACCAGCACAAGGTACTAGCGGGCTGGCAGTCACCCCATCCAGGAGAGGGGAAAAAATTTGAAGGAAATTGCTGAAGCATCCTTTTAAATAGAAAAACAACACATCACAATGAAATCCTGATAAAACTATATGACGAGGATAGCTTGGCAATGAATACATGGATTGGCTTTATTCAAAATGCAGGAAAAAAATAAGCAATTTTGAAATCTTTGTACTGTACCACAATCATTTAATCACTCGTTCAGTAATGGAATTTAAACCAAAAACATTCAACAAAAACGTTTTTATACAATAGTGTTTCGACTTCCATAATGTGAGATTACAAAATGTAAACATTGACTGATTGTATTTAATTGCAGAGTATTAAAAAGGATTATTAGGGAACCTTTTACTTTATGAACCAGGAATTTTAATTTGAACGTTGGTCTTGAATTAGGAATTCTGTAGAATGGGAATGAAGGAATGGGATCTGTGATTTGATCTGCTTGAATCAAATATGCTTTTATGTGGATTAATATTGTTACTGATTTTCATGCTGTCAACCATTTGGTTACAATAAGAAACTAGTCTGCTGACACGTAGCATATTGCAAAGTTCTGCTGAAAATCTTACAGAACAGATTTGCAGCATGTGAAGTAAACTGGTTAAGTTAGCTGGAAATATTCATGGACAACTCATGTTGTTCACGAAGATCACAAAGATCAGTGCAGAAGAAGGCGGCTATTTAACCCATTGAGCTACCCTTCCATAGAAACCTATGACCTCCCCCCCCCCCAACCCCCGGCATCACAGCAGTCAAATGGCTCGTGTCATTCCAAAACCTTTAAAGTTCTCCCTTTGTTCTGCTCAGATTCACCCACATGTAGTCTACGTGCTTACTTTAAAAGAGAAACCAAATATCCTGACTAATTTTGAAACGTTGAGTTAAAGCAACAACATAAACAAAATATACAAAAATGCACGTCTACGTTTCTTTCCCTTTTAGAAAATATAATATGACTTGTTGGAGACGCAATAAACCATTATTGTTGAACTGTGCGTAGCGGGCAATATAAATAGCTCCCCACCTATTTTCAAAGTCAATGCTAGCATGCAACTGCTGCTGGAGGAAGTAGAAACTATAGCCATCGTTCTACAGCTGATGTCATGAAATAAAAAAAACTGCAATATTCCAACGCGTTATCTTAAACTGCAAAGTAATGTTTTGACTTAGATCAATAAAATATTCGCAATATTCTCTCAACATTTAAAGGCAAAGCAGTTATATTCTACTGAGTTGCCCAATAATCCTAAGTATCAGAGAAAGTTAGATACATGTATAGTTACTGATGAGGCCAAATTATTGACCTGGTTAGGAAATTGGCTGAGCAGCAGGAGACAGAGAGTAGGGATAATGGGCAGGTACTCAAATTGTGACTAGTGGTGTCCCACAGGGATCTATGTTCAGGCCTCAGCTATTCATTGTATTTATTAATGACTTAGATGATGGGATAGAGAGCCACATATCCAAGTTTGCCGATGGCACAAAGATAGGCAGTTTTGTAAACAGTGTAGATGGAATCATAAAATTACAGAGAGATATTAATAGATTAAGTGATCTGGCAAAACTGTGGCAAATGGATTTCAATGTAGGCAAGTGTGAGGCCATCCACTTTGGATCTAAAAAGGATAGATCAGAGTACTTTCTAAATGGTGAAAAGCTCAAAACAGTGGAAGTCCAAAGAGACTTAGGGGTCCATGTAGATAGATTAAATAGTCGTGGACAGGTACAGAAAATAATCAAAAAGGCTAATGGAATGCTGGCCTTTATATCTAGAGGACTAGAATACAAGGGGGTAGAAGTTATGCTACAGCTATACAAAGCCCTGTTAGACCACACCTGTAGTGCTGTGTTCAGTTCTGGGCACCGCACCTTAGGAAGGATATATTAGCCTTGGAGGGAGTGCAGCGTAGATTTACTAGACTGATACCTGGATTCCAAGGGTTAAATTACGAGGAGAGATTACACAAACTAGGGTTGCATTCCCTAGAAGATTAAGGGGTGATTTGATCGAAGTTTTCATGATATTAAAGGGAACTGATAGGGTTGATAGGAAGAAACTATTTCTGCTGGTTGGGGAGTTTAGGACAAGGGGATACAGCCTAAAAATTAGAGCCAGGACTTTCAGGAATGAAGTTAGGAAAGGGTGGTAGAAGTTTGGAACTCTCTTCTACAAATGGCAGTTGATGCTATTTCAATTGTTAATTTTAAATCTGAGATTGATAGATTTTTGTTAACCAAAGGTATTAAGGCATATGGGTCTAAGGTGGGTATTTGAAGTTAGGTCACTGATCAGCCATGATCTCACTGAATGGCGGAACAGGCTCGAGGGGCTAAATGGCCTACTCCTGTTCCTATCTTCCTATGATCTATGTTCCTATTTCTGTCACCCCACGTTAAAGTGTGCTTTACAACAACTGTTTAGAGTGCAGGCATTTTGGGACTGCCTTCTTACATGGCATCATTAAATAGTTTAGGTAAAGTCCATGATATATAGTTTGTACATGGCTTGTGGGAAGAGTTAGCTTGATGGACCAAAACACCTTCTCTCATTCCACACTTTATCTTCTTATAGTCTACCTTTAAGTTAAAATGTGACATTGCAATCTTCAGAATATATAGATAATCTTTAATTAAGGATGAGGCCTGGGAATTTCCATGGGGTGTCTCCCAACCTACTGCTGTAGGATCAGTGAAATGCCTAGAGGAATCCCTTAATGGGCTAAAAAGGGCCAGTTAGGCCAATTCGCCAGAGTTTCTGCTGATCTTTTGCTGAAATTACAGTAGGAGAACGGGAGAACCCCATGGAAATTCTTCCCTCTAGTGTATCATTTACTATCACCTGCAGAACACTTTGGAGGCACTACATCCACCACTTGAGCCCTGGCTTTGTGATTTTCTCCTTCTTTCCTACTTCTACAAAGTTTTGCTTTTGTTAATAGCTTCTTAAATATTTTAGCGCATCTGTCTCCTCATATTATCTGCCACGACCTCTCAGTCCTAATAGGGGTCTTCCTTACACTGCCTGATTTTAACCCCGGGCCAGTTTTCGGCGGGTAAGCAGTGGTGTGGCACCCATTGCTCCAGAATGAAGCCTCAGGGATTTAACGTCCGGGCCTCATATAAACTCCGCCAGCTGATTTCCCACCCGTTCCAGGCGGGAAGTCGGCAGAAAGCAACTGAAAATCGCATGGCCCAGAGGATGTCTGCTGACAGCAGGTACCTAGTGGGATCGGCTGCGGAGGCTGTTCCATGGGGGCCCCCCACAATCGGGAGTGGGGGTTTGGGGGGGGAAGAGTCCAAGGCAGGGGAGCCCTAAGCTTTCCATGTGGCGCCCAGAGAAACACTCCTGCTCCTCCTGGCCCCACAAGTAAAGCTAAAAAAAAATGTAAAACTTATCTTTTTGGGCCTCTTCAGGCCCTAGTCCACTTAGCGGAAGTAAAATGTTCCATTCTACTTCCTTCACTTCAATGAACAGAAAAGCTTCATTTAAAAAATGCAGGTTAGGGTTAACAAAATAGGTTAGACTATCCTAGACTTGCTATGGTAAGACTAAATATGTGTCCATTTTCTCTAGTGGTGTTGGTGGGTTTTGAATTTGACAGGGTCTGCATACAATTCCTGATAGTTTATAGCTCAGTATGTGTGGTGGGGGAACAGTAATTCCATCTTTATAGAAACGGTCAACTTTCAAGAATAGCGTCAGTTAAGGGAATATCAAACCTGAAGCATGAAATCAAAGCCAAATTCCAAATAAACATTTATTTCATCAATAGGGGGAAACTCATTGACCATCAAAGCAATAGGTAAGTAAGTATAAAATTATGCTGATTGGAAGGTTGTTGGTTGAGTCACCTGCTGGTCTTGTACATGTCAACGTATTTCAACATATTGAAGGAGAAATCGAAAGGAATTTTAAAAGAGTTTTTTTTGCTCATTGATTGAATTTTAAATGTGGCAAAGAATGATGATAAAATATCTTGTTCTTTGGGGCTTCAGCTATCTGGTTCCATTGATTTCAGGAACATGAGGAACAGGAGTAGGCTATTCAGCCCCTCGATCCTGCTCTGCCATTCAATTAGATCATGGCTGACCTGCACCTCAACTCCATTTACCTGCTCCATATCCTTTGTTATCCATACCTAACAATATTCTATCTATCTCAGTCTCGAAAGTTCCAATTGTCCTAATATCTACAGCCTTTAGGGGGAGAGAGTTTCAGATTTCTACTACCCTTTGCATGGAAAAAATGTTTCCTGATTTCGCACCTTAATGGCCTAATTCTAATTTTATTATGTCCCCTTGTTCTTGATTTCCCCACCAGAGGAAATAGTTTCTCCGTATCTACCCTATCAAATCCTTTTAACATTTTAAACTCCTCAATCAGATCACCCATCAATCTTCCATACCCAAAAGTATGTATACATATTCACTTAAACAGGGACTGTTGTTGAGATGGGAGAACTGGCTTGGAGATTATTGTGGCTATTGAGCCTAGCAGCATGGGACAATGAATTAATGTACATGGTTGAAATCATAAGATCTACATTGCACCCTCCATTAATGAGTACACTAAAGATGACTGTCTAAGCTGTTTCCCTAATGATTGGTATTCATGGATTAAACTAAAATATAGATTATGTAACTTTTTTTATTAAAAAGAAACAAGTATAGTACAATTTCACCACATAATTTCAAGAATATACAACTTATAAATGAGCAAGAATGTAGAAACGGAAGATTAATAAGGAAACACCCTTATTTATCAAAGATAGTATTTGTGCACAACCACGACATTTACCACAGGGTACATTCTGTCAAATTCCCTGCTCTTAAACATGGTACCTTAAAAAATGTTATTCTCAAGTTTCTGCCACTCTAAAAGGTTTTTGTACTCATTACTTCAGATGTACTGAATGATGTCTTCTGCACAAAAATATTCAAAACTAACAGTAAGGCAGAACATATCCAGAAAGATATCAATCATACATCTTGTTTATGTTAATGGCATTGATGATGACATTTGTTCTTCAATTGTAGTTTTTGAAGCCCTTCAAGCCCTATGAGGAATGAACTTCTGCTAAGAGACTGCCGTCCACACATAGGACAGAATTTTATTATCACCGTTAGTGCTCGTGCTGGTATGAGCTGGGTAACATTTTCACGTGCATCTGAGCACACAAATCATCTTACCCAATGTGGCACCATGGTAGTCTGCGTTGTCATTTCATAGAATCTTAC
Source organism: Heptranchias perlo (assembly GCF_035084215.1). Lineage (NCBI taxonomy): Eukaryota > Metazoa > Chordata > Chondrichthyes > Hexanchiformes > Hexanchidae > Heptranchias > Heptranchias perlo. The sequence goes on from NC_090350.1 coordinate 25,687,254, forward strand.
AGCACAGAAGGAGGCCATTCTGCCCATCGTGCCTGTTCACTACACTTCCAAGTTTTGTGTCATCTGCAAATTTGGAAATCGTGCCCTGTTCATAAAAACTTTTTGTTGGCGTAAAAGAAATGCTCCAATACTTCCACTGAACTGTAGTTCCACCTGGATAAGAGTTCGTCCTTGGCATCATTTAACGAGGGCATCAGTTAGTAGCACAGTGTGAAACTTTTTGAGTACATTATTTCCACTGACTGAATGGCAATATATTTACCACATGTTCTAGTACTGAAATTACCACCAGTGGCTATTTTTTTCCATACATGTTTAAATATACAAACAATCAAGCAGTCCTTCTGTCCTGTGACTGCTATTTTCTTTGTAACCTAAAAAGAGTACTAAAGACAACAGGTAGTCCTTGTAACTGTGAAGTAAGAGGATTGTTTAAATGTAAACATTTGAAAAACATTCATTGCAAGTGATGCACAGGTAGACCCTCATCCAAATGTAGACTGCACTTCAATTCATCAATGATACAAAAATGAAGCTAGTTTCTACCTTGCCTTATCTGCAATAACAATAAACCTGAACAAAATGGAAGAAATCTGAATAATTGATCAGTGCATCCATTGCTTCCCTCATTATTAATTGGGCCATTGTGTTCTGGGAACCCCCAAGCTCCTTAACCATTAATGTTCTGAGATTGGGAGAGAAAATCAGAAGCCTGCCACTAAACTATTTTTACCTAGGTAAAAAATAGCATTACTGTTAGTAGTAGGTGCTATTCCCCTTTGCTGTTCAAGAGAAAATCTTAGTGTGCACATTGCTAAAGAATGTAATAGAAAATTATAATAAAACCTTAACTGATAGAAGCTATCGTTCTGCAGAAGGAAAATAAGGAGAAGGAAATTACACTTCAGAATATAACCTGGAATAGTTTATTTTTACATTGCCCAGAGTTCTGCAATTCTTTTTATCCTCCTCATTTTCTTTGCAAAGTCTTTTAAATATTGTTAATTTACTAATAGTAAGGACAGCAGGGAGAGGCTCCAATAGTTTCAGAGTATGTGGCGATGTAAAACTTTGATGTTATATCTCCAGAAACTTTATACAAAACTCATCAGCATATTAAAGACAAATATAAATAAAACCACTCTTGATTATAGGGTTTTTTTGGTGAAATAAAACTTTGATCTCCTGGCTCGGATATTACATTTCAACAGAATCATCTGACTTTCATTACAAAAAAAATGTATTTGGCTTTTTTTAAAGCTAAAATGATGATCCTCAAAGTTTTTTTTTATTATATGCAGTTGCTGAATTTGCAAAAAAGTAGCTGGGTCCTAAAGATTTAAAAGGGTTTTCTGTTTGTGATTCTATTGACTCTTGAAAACATGATCCCAGCCCCCACTATCAATAGTCATGCCAGGAATTCCAAAGTTGATTTCTTTAAGTGTCTGAAATATGCTGGACCATCACAGATAATATTAAGAAATGGCAAAACAGTTGAAAGCATCATTTTAATATTAAGGGCCTTTTGTGTTTGGTAAACTTGTGTCAATCTTTTCACTGTGATTTGCTTGGGAAAGGACAGTTCCCTAACAGCTGACAAAGACTTTCCCCCTGCTCAGGAAATAATATGACTTTCGGATTTGAATCCATAAAATCTGAATTTTGAGAGCTGGATTTTAATGCTCATCATCAATACTACAGGCAAAGGTGATTTTCCTTCTTCCCTTTCTTTATGAGAAATGTCTAATTTTAGTTGAGGTGAGATGACTATGCAGGCCATTGTGAATTGTGAATGATGAACATTGTCATAGAACAATAAAGAGCGAGACATAACAACAGACATCTAACAGTGCAGCTCCAAATGACAGGAAAATAATCTTACACTGAAATGTAAGAATATAAAATAACAGTAATTTCCACAAAGGAAGTACAAAGGAATAAAAATGAACTCTATATCAATCTTCTACAGAACTCACCTATACTCCACAGATACCAGCCTCCATTTTGTGTGGTATTGGTCCGAGGCTTTGAAGCCTTAGAAATGCATTGCACTACAACATGAGCAGTAACTGTAAACAGCTCTGGGTTTTCTGTCAGAAGAATTGTAACCGTAACAACCACAGCGATAGGAGTTTATCAACTAACCACATTTATTCTGCCTAATACACAAAACGACACAACATAAATTTACTTTAACCAAGTGATAGGCTGGATCGTCTGAACTGGTAACATGCTGTAGGTGCAACACTCACTGCGTTTTTGCCTACAAGGTAGTTTGTTTCCCTTTAGCTCTGTAAGTTGCTTTTCATTTCATAAACTTTATTAAATAAACTGTTGATTTAAAAATGTAACTTGGCAACATTTCCTGCTGATTTAAAGTTGCCCCTTTTTCAAAAAATAATGACAAGAAACCGAAGAATGGTTAAAGAGATAAATAATGAAGAAAGGAAATGAGAAAGCATACAGAACCTTATGGGAAAGTCAAACTAAATCGAACAAATGAAAATATTTGTATTCATAAAATACAGAGGGGTAATTTACCACCCCGCACACCCCAGGATAAGTCAGGCAATGTGCATTTTCCATGTGCCCAACTTGATCTTCCTGACTTTGACTGGTTTTCGGAATTCAGCTCATTTAAATGGGTCAGGCAAGCATTGAGCAACTGGATCAATTTTGTTGATTCCTCATAAAATCTTGAAAGTCTAATTACAAAACCTTGAAATCACTTCTTTCCCAAAGAAAACAAACCCAATTTTCTTAACCTTCCCTCACAACTTAAATTCCTGATATCCAGAATCATCTTTCTTGCTTATCTCTGTATCATTGATCAATAACATCCTTCCTATGATTTGGTGACCAGAATGAATCATAGAATCATAGAAAGGTTGCAGCACGGAAGGAGGCCATTTGGCCCATCAAGTCCATGCCGGCTCTATGCAAGAGCAATCCAGCTAGTCTCACTTCCCCGCCCTATCCCTGAGCCCTGCAATTTTTTTCCTCTCAAGTACTTATCCAGTTCCCTTTTGAAAGCCATGATTGAATCTGCCTCCACCACCCCACCTGGCAGTGCTTTCCAGATCATAACCACTCGCTGCGTAAAAAAGTTTTTCCTCATGTCACCTTTGGTTCTTTCGCCAGTTCTTTTGAAATTGTGCCCTGTACACTCAAGTCCAAGTCGTTAATATATATCAAGAAAAGCAGTGGTCCTAGTACCGACCCCTGAGGAACACCACTGTACACCTCCCTCCAGTCCGAAAAACAACCGTTCACCACTACTCTCTGCTTCCTGGTACTTAGACAATTTTGTATCCATGCTGCTACTGCTCCCTTTATTTAATGGGCTTCAATCTTGATGACAAGCCTATTATGTGGCACTTTATCAAACGCCATATGCACCACATCAACCGCATTGCCCTCATCAACCCTCTCTGCTACCTCATCAAAAAACTCTATCCAGTTAGTTAAACACGATTTGCCTTTAATAAATCCGTTCCGGCTTTCCCTAATCAATCCACAATTGTACAAGTGACTGCTAATTCTGCCCCAGATTATCGTTTCTAAAAGTTTCCCCACTACCGAGGTTAAACTGGCCTGTAGTTGCTGGGTTTAACCTTACACCCTTTTTTGAACAAGGGTGTAACATTTGCAATTCTCCAGTCCTCTGGCATCATACCTGTATCTCAGGATGTTTGGAAGATTATGGCCAGTACCTCTGCAATTTCCACCCTTACTTCCCTCAGCAACATAGGATGCATCCCATCCAGACTGGGTGATTTATCTACTTTAAGTACAGCTAGCCTTTCTAGTAACTCCTCTTTATCAATTATTAGCCCATCCAGTATCTCAACTACATCTTCCTTTACTGAGACTCTGGCAGCATTTTTTTTTATTCGTTCATGGGATGTGGGCATCGCTGGTGAGGCCGGCATTTATTGCCCATACCTAATTGCCCTTGAGAAGGTGGTGGTGAACCGCCTTCTTGAACCGCTGCAGTCCGTGTGGTGAAGGTTCTCCCACAGCGCTGTTAGGAAGGGAGTTCCAGGATTTTGACCCAGCGACAATGAAGGAACAGTGATATATTTCCAAGTCAGGATGGTGTGTGACTTGGAGGGGAACGTGCAGGTGGTGTTGTTCCCATGTACCTGCTGCTCTTGTCCTTCTAGGTGGTAGAGGTCGCGGGTTTGGGAGGTGCTGTCGAAGAAGCCTTGGCGAGTTGCAGCAGTGCATCCTGTGGATGGTACACACTGCAGCCACTGTGCGCCGGTGGTGAAGGGAGTGAATGTTTAGGGTGGTGGATGGGGTGCCAATCAAGCAGGCTGCTTGGTCCTGGATGGTGTCGAGCTTCTTGATTGTTGTTGGAGCTGCACGCATCCAGGCAAGTGGAGAGTATTCCATCACACTCCTGACTTGTGCCTTGTAGATGGTGGAAAGGCTTTGGGGAGTCAGGAAGTGAGTCACTCGCCGCAGAATACCCAGCCTCTGACCTGCTCTTGTAGCCACAGTATTTATATGGCTGGTCCAGTTAAGTTTCTGGTCAATGGTGACCCCCAGGATGTTGATGGTGGGAGATTCGGCGATGGTAATGCCGTTGAATGTCAAGGGGAGGTGGTTAGACCCCCTCTTGTTGGAGATGGTCATTGCCTGGCACTTGTCTGGCGCGAATGTTACTTGCCACTTATCAGCCCAAGCCTGGATGTTGTCCAGGTCTTGCTGCCTGCGGGCTCGGACTGCTTCATTATCTGAGGGGTTGCGAATGGAACTGAACACTGTGCAATCATCAGCGAACATTCCCATTTCTGACTTTCTTCCTTGGTAAAGACAGATGCAAAGTACTCATTTAGTACCTTCAGTACCATGCCCTCTGCCTCCATGAGTAGACCTGCTTTTTGGTCCATGATCAGCCCAACCCCTTACCACCCGTTTACTATTTATATGCCTATAGGAGACTTTTGGATTCCCTTTTATGTTGGCCGCCAGTCTATTCTCATACTCTCTCTTTGCCCCTCTTATTTCCTTTTTCATTTCCTCTCTGAACTTTCTATATTCAGCCTGGTTCTCATTTATGTCATCAACCTGATATCTGTCATACGGTCCTTTTTCTGCTTCATCTTACTCTCAATCTCTTTTGTCATCAAGGTAGCTCTGGCTTTAGTTGCCCTACCTTTCTCCCGCATGGGAATGTACCTGGACTGTACCTGAACCATCTCCTTAAAGGCCGCCCATTGTTCAATTACAGTTTTGCCTGCCAATCTTTGATTCCAATTTACCCGGGCCAGATCTGTTCTCATCCCACTTAGTTTGGTCCCATCTACTACCATACTATTTCTTGCTCTGGTGCTAACTTTCTCTCCCAATCCTTTGTGCACTTTGCTTCTCCTTTCCAATGCTACATCCTGGTGCCCATCCCCCTGCCAAATTATTTAAACCCCCCCGCCACAGCACTAGCAAACCTCCTCGCTAGGACATTGGTCCCAGCTCTGTTGAGGTGCAACCCGTCAGGCCTGTACAGGTCCCACCACCCCCAGAACTGGTCCCAATGCCCCAGGAATCTAAAGCCCTCCCTCCTGCACCATCTCTTCAGCCACGCATTCATCTGCTCTATCCTCCTATTTCTATACTCGCTAGCGTGTGGCACCGACAGTAATCTGGAGATTTGAGGTCCTGCTTCTTAATCTCTTTTCTAACTCCTTAACATCTGCCTGCAGGACCTCATCCCTCAGGGGACTCCTGCACTCAGGGGACTCCTGCACGACCTGCCTGGTCCTCCTTGTCTGTCTGGCAGTCACCCAGTCCCTCTCTGCCTGCACTCCCTTAAGCTGTGGGATGACCACCTCCTGAAACTTGCCAGCCACGTAGCTCTCGGCCTCTCGAATGCACTGTAGTGATGCCAGCTGCTGCTCAAGCTCCGCTATCTGGAGCTCGAGCTCCTCCAGCTGACGACACTTCCTACACCTGTGGTTGTCCAGGACACGGGAAGCGTCCTGGAGTTCCCACATAGCATAGGATGTGCATTCGACGGGACTGAGGTGCCCTACCATGCCTCTATTTATTATATTATTAACTAAACTTAGGAAAAATAAACTTAAAGGCTTAAAAAGAACACTCACCAGAAAAAGAACACTCACCAGTTATTCACCAATCAGCTCCTTGCCTTGTGCTGACATCACTTCAAATGTTTTTTTCACCTCTCGCCCTGACGCTCATGCTCCTCTTGCTGTCGTGGCCTCCTGTTACACTGAGCTCACCTCTCGGACTCTCCTCTCAGGGCCTCCTATTACACTGAGCTCACCTCTCGGACTCTCCTCTCGGGGCCTCCTATTACACTGCACTCACCTGTCGGACTCTCCTCTCGGGGCCTCCTATTACACTGAGCTCACCTCTCGGACTCTCCTCTCGGGGCCTCCTATTACACTGAGCTAACCTCTTGCACTCTCCTCTCGGGGCCTCCTATTACACTGCACTCACCTCTCGGACTCTCCTCTCGGGGCCTCCTATTGCACTGCACTCACCTGTCGGACTCTCCTCTCGGGGCCTCCTATTACACTGCACTCACCTCTTGCACTCTCCTCTCGGGGCCTCCTATTACACTGAGCTCACCTCTCGGACCCTCCTCTCGGGGCCTCCTATTACACTGAGCTCACCTCTCGGACTCTCCTCTCGGGGCCTCCTATTACACTGCACTCACCTCTCGGACTCTCCTCTCGGGGCCTCCTATTACACTGCACTCACCTGTCGGACTCTCCTCTCGGGGCCTCCTATTACACTGAGCTCACCTCTCGGACTCTCCTCTCGGGGCCTCCTATTACACTGCACTCACCTCTCGGACTCTCCTCTCGGGGCCTCCTATTACACTGAGCTCACCTCTCGGACTCTCCTCTCGGGGCCTCCTATTACACTGAGCTCACCTCTCGGACTTTCCTCTCGGGGCCTCCTGTTACACTGAGCTCACCTCTCGGACTCTCCTCTCGGGGCCTCCTATTACACTGCACTCACCTCTCGGACTCTCCTCTCGGGGCCTCCTATTACACTGCACTCACCTGTCGGACTCTCCTCTCGGGGCCTCCTATTACACTGCACTCACCTCTCGGACTCTCCTCTCGGGGCCTCCTATTACACTGAGCTCACCTCTCGGACTCTCCTCTCGGGGCCTCCTATTACACTGCACTCACCTCTCGGACACTCCTCTCGGGGCCTCCTATTACACTGCACTCACCTGTCAGACTCTCCTCTCGGGGCCTCCTATTACACTGAGCTCACCTCTCGGACTCTCCTCTCGGGGCCTCCTATTACACTGCACTCACCTGTCGGACTCTCCTCTCGGGGCCTCCTATTACACTGCACTCACCTGTTGGACTTTCCTTTCGGGGCCTCCTATTATACTGCACTCACCTGTCAGACTCTCCTCTCGGGGCCTCCTATTACACTGCACTCACCTCTCGGACTCTACTCTCGGAGCCTCCTATTACACTGAGCTCACCTCTCGGACTTTCCTCTCGGGGCCTGTATTCCAGATGGAGTATGGCTAATGCCTTATACAGCTCTGATACAACCTTGTTTGTGTTGTCCTTTAACTCTCTGCTAATTAAACTAGTACCTTATTCGTCTTTTTTAGTGAAGTTTAGCACAGTGGTCTCACAGATTGTTCTGCTATAACCTTTAGATCTCCTTTCTGATCAATGCACTGTATCACTGTTCCATTTAACACTTACTCCCTCTTTTGGTTCTTTGCTCCCATATTAATTATTTTATATTGATCCATACTGAACTCCACCTACCATCTATTGGCCCGCTTACCTAAAATACTTAAATCTTTCTAAATCTGGTTACTTTGTATGCCCATTGTTTGTCCTGCCCTTTACTTTTGGGTCACGTGCAAACTTGGAGAATTTGATCATGATATCCCCAACACACAGTTTAAAAAGCACAGTAACAAGGTTGACCCCTGAAGTACCCTGCTTGTAACCTGTTTTGAGACTGAAAATTTATGGATACTGTGGTCCCAAAAATCTATGGGGCCTAATGGCACACTCCTAGAGTAAGTCTAACAGGTGTGTAGTGAAGGAGGCAGGAAATTGGCCAGGTCCCTGATATGCCAGGTCCCGGCCACACTGCGAACTTCCAGTGTTTGGGCAGAATTTTCCCCCACCCTAAACATGACCTATTACATTGGAAGGGGTAGGGCTGAGGGAGGGAATTACAATGCCGAAATTTCCTTATATCTGGACTGCTTTCCACCCAGCACCCTGTACACCGAGATGAACCATACCAGCACTCAGATCAGTGTATGTATCATAGTAGGCACAGCACAGGAGGAGACCATTCAGCCCATCCTGCCTGTGTTGGCTCTTTGAAAGAGCTATCCAATTAGTCCCATCCCCCTGCTCTTTCCCCATAGTCCTGTAATTTTTTTTTCCCCTTTAAGTATTTATCCAATTCGATGGGGCCCATCTGATGGTCCAGCCCTGGATCCTGGCTTGGAACCCTGCAAAAGATTGTCTGCATCTCAGTTACATCAACCCCTTTGAAATGAGGTCTACTGGGCTTTCTGTGCTTTTGTGTCGGGTGGGCACCCAAGCCCAAGGTACACTAATAGTGCATGGGTGCCCACCAACCATATGCTGATGGACCTCCCCCTGACACTGGATGTTTTCTTGAGGTCAGGAATGGAGGTCAGGGCCAGAAGGGTCTCAGCACTTACAATGGCGGGGCGTTTCTATGGATTTTTGGGGCCTTTGTCTTGCTCCTTTTAGGACAGTTTTCTATCCAATCCTATACTTTGCCTCTTATTCCGCACTTTAGCCATGAATCACTGGTGGTAGTGGTCATGTGGAGATAAAAAAGCAATCAATGGGAAGAAATTGGAGGCTGCTGTAAAGAAGGAAAAAAACAGTCTGGAGCATGTGGAGTCTTATCAAAAGCCTTCTAAAAATCCAAGTACACAGCATTGGCTGCATTTTCCCTGCCCATCAGGTCCCAGATGTCTTTGGAAAACTCTGGCAGGTCAATTAAACATGATCTTCCTTTCCTAAATCATGCTGACTGTGTGGTAACAAGTTATGTTTAAATACTCGCCTGTTAGAGTTCTCAAAATCATTTTGAAGGCATTCCCTAAAAAAATGTTAACCTTATTACTCTAAAATTTCCAGGTCTGTCTCTCGGCCATTTTTAAAATTAGCCAGTTTTCAGTCTTTAAAAATCTCTCCTAAATTTGGTAAACTTACATAGTTGAAGCATCATTAATTTCAGCCCCCACTTCCTTTAAGATTCATGTTTATCTGCACCAGGCACTTATCTATTTTAAAAGCATCTTAACTTTTTATAGCCACTATTTTAATTGGATTAATACTTTCACTTTATTTATTGCATTTCTCTTGTTTTCTTCATTACCTCCTTACTTTGCTTCACTTTAACTTATCTTTCCTGTGTATATTTTTACACTTTTACAGTTGTTTTTTGTTCCATTTTTTTAGGACTGGTAGAGTGATCTTGGGTTTTGGTCCTGTCAGGAAGAAAAAGCAATCAGTAGGAAGGAAAAGCAACCATAAGGAGGAAAATTCAGCTAGAAGCACATGGAAAGAGTCAGGGTGAAAGAAAGCCAGCCAAGGAGCATATGGAAGAAATCAGGTGCGAACTAAAACTAGCTAGGATGCAAATGGAGGGAGGCAGAGTGCAAGCTGAGGGAAACAGAATGGATAAAAAAAAGATGAGAGACAAAAGTATGGAAACAGCATGAATGAAATAAGCCAGGATGCAAGAAAATTAAGCAGAAAATGTAGATATTCAAATGTGAATAGAGGGTCTTAAGAAGAAAATAACCAACAGGGTTAAATAGAGGGGAATAGGTGAGATGAAAGGTAATAATCTCAGTGCAAATGGAGCAAGAAGTAACTGGGTAACTGCAACTAAAAGCTGATGAAACTGAGGGAGCATTGGGAGGTCTGTTCACATCACATTACCTCATCCTAAACTGACTCTTAAAATTACCCACATCAAGTTCAATTCTCCTGTCTCCAGTAAGACAAGGCAAGAATGGAGCTAAATAACATGAGAAATGAATGCAAAAAATACAGGAAAATAAGAAACAAAAAGTGATAAAATAGCACAATAATCAAACAATGAAATAAGGGCACAATAAACAATTAAAGAAATGATGGCACAGTACCCAAAGAATAAAGGAAATGCACAGGAATCATATACTGCAATAATGACACAGTAACCAAACAATGAAATGATGGCATAGTCACCAAATAATGAAATAATGGCATAGTCACCACATAATCAAACAATGGCATAGTCACCAAATCATGAAATGATGGCATAGTCACCAAATAATGAAATGATGGCATAGTAACCAAATAATGAAATGATGGCATAGTAACCAAATAATGAAATGATGGCACAGTAACCAAATAATGAAATGATGGCATAGTCACCAAATAATGAAATGATGGCATAGTTACCAAATAATGGAATGATGGCATAGTTACCAAATAATGAAATGATGGCATAGTAACCAAATAATGGAATGATGGCATAGTTACCAAATAATGAAATGATGGCATAGTAACCAAATAATGGAATGATGGCATAGTAACCAAATAATGAAATAATGGCACAGTAACCAAATAATGAAATGATGGCACAGTAACCAAATAATGAAATGATGGCACAGTAACCAAATAATGAAATAATGGCCGAGTAACCAAATAATGAAATGTTGGCACAGTCACCAAATAATGAAATGATGGCACAGTAACCAAATAATGAAATGATGGCATAGTCACCAAATAATGAAATGATGGCATAGTTACCAAATAATGAAATTGTCACATTTCAGGATTTCAGACTATGTCACATAGTGAGGGAAACCTAGCTGCAATATATGTAAAAAATGCTACCATTAAGCTAAGCTTAGCTCTCAATGGGTTAAATTTACAGGACAGCAGGCCTGGCAGGTCTACGTTGGGTTTCAGATTAGGCTCCTGGACCAGCGTCCTAGAAACAATGAAAGATACTTCGACATTCCGATGATCATTTACATTCATTGGTCCTCTGAAAATTTTATTCATTTGAACTCAACAACAATCATTATCAAGTTCGGCAGGTGGATTACACTCATTGGTGGTGGGGGGAGGAATTAGTTTGACTAAAAACAGATACTGGAGGTTTGGTTTTAAAGAAAGCAGGGGGGTGGTCAGGCAGCAAAGGGCTGTGCGAAGAATTAAACATAAATGGGGGCTTAGGAAATTAGCTTCAAATCAAGCAATGTGACCCACATGAAGTGGGGTAGTATCGCATATTTGTTATTTTTATATTATTATGTAAAGACAAGTTGTATTGATTGAAATAAGCGAACCCAATTATAACTGTTGTTCTGTATATCCATTCGATAGGAAAAAAACAGCTTTTCATATCAAATATCACCAAGTGCTTGCTTGATCTGCCTTCAGAAAGATTGAAGAAATACAGGTGAAAGATATGGCTATCCAGTTCAGGTCACATGGGAGTTTCATGGTTATATCCCAAACATGGTATCATACAAGTAGATGTAGGGCAATGTGAGTCAGCTCCCATAAAGGATAGATACTTGGGCTGCTTATGGGAGTGACTGATGCCACTAAATCCAAGAAGTAATCCATGGTAGACTCAAATTTATAACAGAAATAATGGCACAGTAATCAAATAAAGAAGTTATGGCTTAGCAACCAAAAAGTGACATGATGGTAAAATAGTGATAATAAAAAAAAGGATTTGTTAAAAAATTAAAAATAAAAAGGAAATTAAAGATAATAAATAAAAAGGCAACAAAAATATCTGAGAAGTGTGCAGAAAGAGAAGGATAAGAGATTGTTAAAACTAAAATCACCAAATGGATTTAAAAAAGACAATTAAACAATAATTAATTATTGCTACATTTAATCTGATTTCCATTAGATTCCAGGCTCCCTGTGCTCGTGTGCTTTTCTTTCCCTCCTCCCACTTAATGTGGTTTTTACTTTATGTTGTAATTCATTTCAGTTCTTATATTATTATATATAATTAAAACTTCAAAAGCAAGCATAGTTTATAAGGTCGGTAAGGTGGGTAATGGAAAATATTTCTATTAAAACCATTTTTGTTATCTTTACTGCACTTTAGTGTGACAACTATATTGAAGATAGAAATAACTAACTGCAGTTATCACTGAGCAGTCTGCTTCATCTAATGCAGTCCAGAAACTGTGTACCTAATACAAAGGAAAAACATGGAAGGAATTTACTCAGTAACCAAGAAAGACCATAAAACTCATACGTGGGAAGGCTACAAGTGAATCATAAAGAATGTCATCACTGATTCTCTATCAGTACCACAAATTATGTTTAAAGAAGGCAGCTGCGTTGACAACTACTATCACTGATATAAAAACAGAGATTGCTGGAAGTACACAGCACAACAATCAACAATTTTGGATGTAGTTCTGCATCCGAACCTTTTGGTAAGGAGTAACATCTAAAAGAACAACCCACCTTTCACTTTCTGGTGCTGACTAGCCTACCGTGTATTTCCAGAGATATCCGATATTTGAAACGTTTCTTTTTAACCTGCATAATCACTAATAAATATTTAACCATAGAGCACTTTTCTTGATTTTATTTTACAAACTTTGGAAAACAATGGGCTCGATTTTAAAACAAAAGTCCGGGTGCATTGGGATGGTGGGGAGGGCAAAGAAAATCGGCTTTGCGAGGAGCGGCTCCAAGATGCCGAAGAACGCGTATGTCCCAGAACCATTTGGGTGCGCGCGCCGTTCCCGAACCCAGAAGGCCCCCGGCAATTAAAGCCGACAGGATGATATGTAAACCAGCGATTCACCTAATTAAAGTCGTTAAAAAAGGAATAAATGTAATTGAGAATGAAGGCAAGTGATTTCAATGCTGCCTCAACGTGTTTCCCATGTTGTGTGAAACACAGCATTTGGAAGTCTTTGGGTTTCAGCCGGCAGCCAATTGGACATTTAAATCCCTGTTTGACAGATTGGGATAAAAGGTATGTTATTGCAGCAGGGCACTCAGTTCTCTCAGGCAAACCTTTGACTGGGAGATCTTTGTGTTCAGACTGAAATTTCTTGGTTTCACTCAGAATTGTTCTGTTTACACATATTTGCCAACTTTTCGGACCCCCTCAAACTGACACCATCGGGATGGGGGGCGCGATGGTTGCATTCACCATTACATCCGAGGATGAGGAACATCACCATCCTTGCCAGGCACAGTGTGCACTTCCGCCACTTGTAGCTCCACAACACAGGGCTGCGCCACAGACATCTGCACAAGAGCACAGGGAGGAGCGACAGAGGGACCGACGTCGCAGGAGGCACTACCCTTGTCAGAGGGTCTACAGACTGAGGCTCAGCTTCCTGAACCTCTCTGAGCAGCAGAGCATACGGAGGCTTAGAGTGAGTCGCCAGGTGGTCGCAGACATCTGCCAGCTCCTTCATGCCGAGCTGCTCCCAACTAGGCCTGACAGCATCTCATTACCCGTCGCAGCTAAAGTGACCACTGTCCTCAACTTCTTTGCCTCCGGATCATTCCAGGGTGCCACCGGTGACATCGCCGGGGTCTCTCAGTTGTCTGCACACAATTGCATAAGGCAGGTCACCAACGGCTTGTTTCACAGGGCCTCGAAATATGCCAACTTCCCCATGGACGACCTCAGCCAGACAGAGAGGGCAGTGGGATTCCACTCTGTGGCTGGCTTCCCATGTATACAGGGTGCAATCGATTGCATGCATATAGCAATCCGAGCACCTTCACACGAGCCAGGACTGTTCATCAACAGAAAGGGTTATCACTCCATTAACGCTCAGCTCGTTTGTGACCACCGCAAAAGATTTCCTCTGGTGCACGCCAGATTCCCTGGCAGCTGCCATGAATCGTTCATTCTAAGGGAATCCAACAGCCCGGACCTCTTCCGCACACCAAACAGCCTTAAGGGGACAAGGGATACCCCCTGCACACGTGGCTCATGACACCTCTGAAGAATCCCATCAGCGAGCAACAGCCTGTAATTGAACATGCGATAGGACTGCTGAAATTGCGATCTTGGTGCCTTGATCGTTCTGAGGGAGCACTTCAATACCAGCGAGAATGAGTCGCATTATAGTAGTGTGTTGTGTCCTGCACAACATGGCACAACAGAGAGGGGTACCGGCTGATAAGGCCCCATGCCCTCATCCAGCATCCATATCTGCAATCAACTTTGAGGAGGAGCAAGAGCAGCAGCAGCAGGAGGAGGAGGAGGAGGAGGAGGACGATGAACCCATGGGCAGAGCAGCAGCTCACCTGGCTGCTCGTGAGGCCAGAGAGTCACTGATTTGCGCATGGTTTTCATAACATCGGAAAGTGAGAATAGTCCAGTCCTCACGCCACCTGGTAAGAGCAGCGCCAACACCAACACACCCTCCCACCCCCCGCCCTGCACAAAACAGTCCTGCAACTACACTTACACGCATTGTAAAGTCATCCACTGGGTGGCATCAAGTGTCGCCATTCATGGTGAACCACATGAAGGGGCGCTATCACAAAAGGCAGTCAAGAATGGGCACAACGTGGCAGTAGTGGTGAGAATGATAACATTTAATGTGACTTTAACAAAAACCAAATATAAATGAAAAACATGACAGTCCATCAGACACCCTTGTGCATCCCCATCGTGATCACAAATCCTTAGCCTTTCTCTTCCTACTGCTTCTACGTGGGTGCATCCCCTGTGGCTGCAGCAGAGGTAGTGGCAGGTTGCTCATGTCCATGGCGGGACTGCTGAGATGCTTTTGGGCCCTCTGGGTTTTGGAGTCCGTGAGGGCCCCTCCAAAAACTGCTCCACCTGCACCTGTGTAGTGGCAGACTCAGCCACGTGGAGAGGAGGCAGCATTGCAGGTACTGGTTGAGAGGGGGGCAACGGGTGAGATGTGGGAGCGCTTTGAGTGGCGTGCCCACTTCCATGTCCCCTTTCGTTATCATCCCTCTCCTGGACCAGGCCCACATCACTCCTTTCACTCTGCTGGAGAACAGTTTGGAGGACATGTATGATGCCTTGGAAGTCCAGTTGTAAAGTTTCTGTCTGCCTGTTTAAGGCGGTAGAATGTTGTTCACCGTGAGACCGAATGGCCGTTGTCAGGGCCTGAATGGACTCATTTGTGAGCCGTGCTTGAAGCACAATGGAGGCTAGCCTTCTCTCCATCGCAGACATTCCCGCACTTACCTGCGACACTATCTCAGACATTTGCGCAGTTATGTGCGACACTATCTCAGACAGTTCCTCACGTCCCTGTGACACTATCTCAGAGATTCTCTCATGTACCCGTGCCACCATTCTACTAATGCAGGAGTTGGACTCCTCCATCCTCTGCGCTTTTGTGGAGAGTGGCACCTGTTCCAGTACCTCGCAAATGTGGTGCTCTCCTTTTAAACAATGGCCCCCAGGGTTCAGCATCTGCGTCCAGCTGAGCAGAGCCTGGAGAGGAGTGCGCCTACCGACGCGGACTCTCCACAGCTGCCCCTGTCCCCAGTCTCTGCTCATGCTCACTTGTGTGTGGTGACTCACCAGGTGCCAACCCAAGTAACTGACCACTAGGACCCACCGAGGCGTGAGTACCTGCGCTGGTGGATGGCTCGCTAAGATGTGACGGTGCACCCTCAGAGGTTGGCAGATCCTTGGAGAAATCGCCCTCTCCCGTCACTGCGGTCACTGAACGGCCTGTAAGAGAATAGAAGGCAATATTAAGCATCATCACAGATCTGTCATGTTACGATGAACATACTGAGGTGTTCAACATGGCAATCATTCTTAACATCAACTCATGTTGTGTGTGATGAATGTTAAAGTTGTGTCACCAGACGTTTGTGGGGTGCCTGTCGCGGCGCCCCCGATGGACAGGCACTCGAGGGTGAGGCTGATCTGCAGGGCCTCCGCCTCCGCCTCTGTGAGGACCACTATTTGTTGTGGCCCCCCTCCAGTCCTCGCCCTCTCCCGTGCATTTTGCGCTCTCTTCTCCTAGAAGGGGAGAAAGTACAGTGAGTGAGTGATAGTGAAGTGGCCAACTGATGAATGCATTGCTTTGGGTGAGGCTGACTGTGAAAGAGGTGCATCAGAGGGTGAGTATCAGACAGAGACATCACATTGGATGAGGATTGGGATGAGTGGTAGTGGTGGTGTCATAAAAGGGGAGGTGAGGAAGTGCTCAGGAAGTGCAGGTAAGTTGAAGATGAGCCTTAAGTGGGTGTGAGGAGTGATGTGATGGAGTAGCCTTGGCAGAGCAGAATGAGTTGAGGGGGGTGGGGGGGTTGGTTGATGAGCACCACGGAATGCAGGAGAATCAGTAAGTGTACTCACTTTTGCTGACCTACTTAAGGTCATTGAAACGCTTCCTGCACTGGACTCAAGTGCGGGAGATGTTGCTCCTGCTCGTGACTTCCTCTGCCACCTCGAGCCAGGCCTTCTTGGTGGCAGAGGCAGGGCGCTTCCTCCTGTCAGCCAGGTAAAATAGTTCCCTCCTCCTCCTCATCCCGGCCAGTAGCAGCTGAAGTGAGGCATAATTGAATCTTTGAGCAGTCTTGCCCTGTGCTGCTCCATTGGGTCTTCTTGCTCTTTGCTCCAACAAAATCCATTGGAGCAATGGCCCTTTAAATCTAGACACTTCAACTGACAGCCTGTATTATCGATGAGCAGTCTGCCCGCTGCACAGCTTTTGGACGGCAAACCCGGAAACAAGATTAATGGCCACCAATTAAGTCGCAATCGCGTGGGAAACAGTAAGTTTTTATTATTCACATTTGCCGCGCAACCGTTGACCCCCCGCTGCAATCCCGCCGCCTTATTAAAATCGTGCCCAATGAGTGGGTCAATGTTTGTAGTCTAGTTAGAGCCCTTGATTTTCACGTAATGACAGCCTGGGAGGATAGATTTTCCTCTTTTGAAGTAATTTGTGTCAAAATGACTGTTAGTGATTTTAGACAGACCAAACTCGAAGTGCGCTGATAACACTCAATTTTCCTCCATCAGTTCATTGCCATAAGTTCAGGCATGAGTTTGAACAGATCTAATGAGCTGCCTAGCCATGAGAGGAATAATTGTGTGCAAGTCAGATTTAAAAGAGTTGCATTTTTATAGCATCTTTCACCACCTCAGGATGCCCCAAAGCGATTTACAGCCAATGAAGTACTTTTGAAGTGTAGTCACTGTTACTTAACGTCAGAGTTAACGTTTTAGGTCAATGACCCTACATCATGTTATAAATTCGCATTGTTAGCTTCGTTCATATAATGTGGATGATCTCCCAGCCCGTATTGGGCCTGGGCATTGGGAGCTCACCAGAGAAATGGTGGGCAATCAGATGTAAGCAGCCCTTACAAAGGATAATGGGTAAAATTAAAGGGATACAGCCACTGAAAGTTAAGGGATAAATATTGGCCAGGACTTGGTGGTAATGGTGTTCTCATGCACCTGCTGCCCTTGTCCTTCTAGGTGGTGAAGGTCGTGGGTTTGGGAGGTGCTGCCGAAGGAGCCTTGACAAGTTGCTGCAGTGCATCCTGTAGATAGTACAGGTGAAGGTGATGGAACTGGCTCAGAGGAGTTTTTCACCTCAAATGAGCTCATACCAAGATACAGTATTAACTGAGATAGTAATGAACCCAGCTAACATCTTATGATAATAATAGAATAAAATGAATAAAGTTAAAAGATAACTTTTCTTCTTAGTAATCGTGTTATTTTTAAGATAGTATTTTTAAACATTGCAGGAATTGGTTTTGACTTCCAATCGTCCAAGGCCTGGATCTGCTAAGTACAGGTCCAGGCCAACAAACAACAGAGGCAATCAAATTCAATGTGCAGAGATGTTTAATGAATTTGTTTTTATTCATTTATGTCCAAAATTAACAAGTACTGACCTAAAGAAGCAAAAAAAATATTAAAAAATGAACAAATACAAAGGAAAATGTACCAAAAATTAGAGTCCTGATAGCACCAGAAAAGTTCAGTACTTTTCTTGTGGTTACAATATCCAGACAAGTTACTTTCAGGGCCATCAGTTTTCGATATGAACCAACAAACTCAAAACTTGTTTATGGCCCTGCATTGTGTTCCGTTATTTAAAGATACTCTGTGAGACAAGTACAAAGGATCTAATTCTTTGATATCAGGTAAATCTTATGTTTCAATTGCTGATGTACAGTGTTATTTTGATATCTATCTCACTATTAGTTATATTTTAGTATAATTTGGTGAGAATTGCTCATGATATAGTGGCACTGTAAGGATGGAGACTCAACCATTAAAAGGAATGATCTTAATTTTTGTTTTCTGTTCTTATTTTTTGATTGTATTTAAACAGTAACTATAACAATAGGGTTTTGGCTGAATTACTTTGTAACTTTAATGAACTAAAAAATAAAATAACTCACGTTCTACCAAGTAGCATCAATAAAGGGAGGTTTCTCTGGCCACTGTGTGTTAGTGACATGGTAAACAGAGCAGGAAGATATCGCCGATCGCCATTTGTTAGAAACGGAGAACATAGGAAATTGCCCCACAATGTTGACATTTTTACTAACAAGTAGCAACCAGAAGAAATTTCTCACTCAATGTGTTCACTCCTTTTTTTAATCCTTCAGTTTCTTTCCTGGCCCACTGGACAAACCCCTTTTTCACATTAAAAATGTTCTTAGATTCTCTTTTTTGGTCAGAATAATTCATTCCGAAACACAAGCCACAGTTTTTAACAAGTGAACGCACAAAAGTGTGTTTAAAAGAACAGCAAGTCAGTGATATCTCATCCAAAAGGCGGCGCCTCCAACAGTGCAGCACTCCACTGAAGCCTCAGCTTAGATTATGCACTGAATTCTCTGGATTGGGGTTTAAACCCACAACCTTCTGACTCAGAGACAGGAGTGCTACCACTGAGCCAAGGCTGACACCTGCTGCTTACAAGCTGTCTGTTTGCTGTTCTGCTAACAATAAATGAAATTAATAGACTTGTACATGTTACAAAAACAAAAAATGCTGGAAACACCCAGCAAGCCGGGCAGCATCCGAGAAGAGAACAGACAAGTCAACACCTTAGGTGTGAACCCTTCCTCAAAACAAAGAGTCCACACCCGAGGCGTTGGCGTGTCTGTTCTCTCCGCAGGTGCTGCTTGGCACGCTGGGTGTTTCTAGCATTTTTTGTTTTTGTTTAGATTTCCAGCATCTGCAGTTTTTTATACTTTTTGTTTAGACTTCTACATATTGTTGTATTCACCGTGTCAGGCTGTCCAGCTAGCCCAGTAATAGAACATCTCCTTCTTTACACCCATATTATACTGTCTGTATATAAGCAATCACTACACAGCAATTCAGTATTCAATGGTCCATTTTAAACAGTTTCAGGTTGGTCCCCAAAATGTATTTACCATTGTCCTGGACCTAAAAATTACCAAATAATGTGTTAACTTCCTAAAGTTGACTTGTTTTAATTTTTATCCAGTATCATAAATCTCACCTCAGTAATGACAGGCGGCAATTGTGAAAATAACTTGAATATAATCATGTAGCTTGAATCACAGGTATTTAGAATCACTGCTTTTTATGCCGGCTACTTCCACAGATACTCCTTCAGAAGCTTTTATGTACTTCTGATTTATCTTGTTTCCGGCCTTTCCAGTTGGCCTTTTTTTCTACCTTTTCTACATTTAAATTTACTTTTTAAGCTGTGGGGCACTGCAGCTTTAAATATGACAACACTCACGTAAATTGTACACTGAAATCATAGGTGTAGCCAAAATCGGAAAATAGTAATTATACACAAATTAAAGCATAAAAAAATTCAACAACTCGCCAAAATTACATTTGGATGTTGTAATATTGATTTCAATAATATAAATAACACTATTAACTATTTTAAACCAGTCTATGTCCTAAATGGAAGTAAACCGCTAAGTTAATGATGGAATAAGAAATGCGTTAAATTACTAAACAGACCCCAGCTCTTCTAGTTTATTACTGGCTGGTAAACCTATTACCTTATATAGAGCCTCAGAACAGCAAATCAAGTGCTATGACTAACTGAATTACTATCAGAAGCTAAGGGGAGAGATAAACTACCTCAGAATTGCCACTCATCTCCTTTTCCGCAATATCACTTTGGACTATAGCCAGTAGATTCAGTCTGGGACAATCACAGTAAGCCTGCACTCATCGTGAACCAATACCACTGTTACACTGAGAAATCTGAAGCACTATTTACTTCAGTAACTTCCATTGTCTTTCCTTTCAATCATGCTGAAGTTGCAGTGCCATTGCCCACCCATCATAACATAAGCTTTTGGTGTGATTTGACATGAAACTTGTGTTCTCCAGTTGCTCATAGTGACACTATGTTAAAACGCATTCCTTTCACTTCTGACACGTAGTTTCAACAGCAACATGTTGCATTTATATGGCACCTTTAACGTAGGAAAAAACATACCAACGGGCTTTGCTCTAGCCCAGATTCCCGATGGCCTTTACTCTCTGTTAGAGATCTTAGAGTGGTACAGTATATTAGATTATTACCATTTTACCTCTACATAATTGTAATCCAGTGCACAACTATAATCTAGATAAAGAGATTCAAGGCTTCATCTCTTTGACAGTTGTTAAGTGTCCTCGGTGAAATGAATTTATACATTATCCATTCAGCACCAAATAGAAATGAGTCACTAACAAATAAATACTCCTAAAAGGTCACTGTATCATGAAGTGCATTAATTCTAACATAACAAGCAAGAAGTCAATTTTGGAAGCTAACTGGCTATTACATGATAAATAATTTGACACTTGATTGGTAGAACTGGGAGTTGCATTTATGAAAAACATGCTTATTTGCTAGAAAGCAATTCTTCATGCTTTGTAGAAAGGTGGTTAAGGGCTGTGGTCAATACCTTTGTGATTTGGAATGGAACATGGAGTGACTGGTTGTAGCGTGAGGTATGATTGGTTTCAAGTAAGTTCCAAAGTACTTCTACCCACAAGTGCCATGCACATAGAAGCCACAAAGCCATATTTATGCTGTCACAGCAATACACTTTACAACACTTGCTGAAGTCAATGAAGCAGTACTATGAAAAATATTGGTGATGGTTTTAATAAAAAGCTGTCCGACTGGGAGGGGCAGTTGGAGGTGGGAGGTCATGTGATAAAACCTCCAGGAAAGCCTTCTAAAATTATTTGCAATAAAAATCACCCTTTAAATAATTTTAATCGAGTTATCTAGCAGTACTTTTTTCCTCCCAAATTGTAGACTATAATGTTCAAACTGTGTTGTGGATTTATGTCCCCCAAAAAATTGGTTTGAGACTATTCAATTACATTACAATTAGTGTCCTCAATAGACATTAGAGAGGTCACTCTCCTTATGACTATCTGGAACGGATTTAAGCTCTTGTTCCAGAGCTGGAAGAATGGTACTGTAGCATACAACTATACCCAATTTCCATTCCTATAGAAAGTGGAGACCCTTTATTTTAGCTATTCAACTCCCATATAAAGTTGTCAACTCTGGTTGGACATATTCCTGGAGGTTTCATCACATGACCTCCCACCTCCAACTGCCCCTCCCAGTCAGACAGCTTTTTATTAAAACCATCACCAATATTTTTATCACTAGTACATGAAAGTGTTCAAAGAAAATGTAAAAAAACACACCATTTTTTAACGTCCCCAGTGATTTTTCTCCCAGGATGCTTGCAGCAATGTCCAGGAGATTCAGCTAATAATTAATTGCTGGAGACTCCAGAACAATTCTGGAGGGTTGGCAACCTTATGAAGGGAGGAGGCTTTCATTTGCTGTATCTGAGATGGATATAAACCCTTATAGAAAAGGTCAGAAGATTCTTCAAAAAAAAATGTTCCCAAGATGATAAACAGCATCAGTGACTAGACTGCCTTGTCCATCTAGCCAAGGTCAGAAACATGGATCACATTTAGTAATCCTGCATTAATTGAACATTGTGGCTTAGCTTTTCCTTTCCTGGCCATTTGTTATAGCATCATAAATCAGATGGCTGGGAACATAAAGTGGGAGCAAGCCCCACCCTACCAGAAACCCAGCAGTACCCCAACACAGCTTCTGGCGGGTTGAACTGGTATTGGAGGGAACACCCACCTCAAACAAGCAATCACTTCATTTAAATGTTAATTTGAGGGGTTGAGGGGAATGTTGGTCCTACACACTATTTGCCGCTGTGCACGTGTGCAGGATGTCAGAGGTATATCATGCTCATGTGAAATGAGCATTTAGGATTGCTACACAAAGGTAAGTACCCCGAAGGTCATGGAAAGAGCACAGTAATATTAAGGTAAATGTATTTCTGCTCTTTTGTAAGTGCTTTTCTTCATGTTTGATTTTCCTGCTGGTGACTGAGGATGTCCTGTTCCACCCCACTTCTGCCGGCCAAACAGGGCTTCCGGAATTTCAGCCCAGCCCAGTTTGACTTGCCTGGTATCCTTTGGGTAGTGAGAGTTCTGTTGGGTCTAATTTGGAGGGGGGGGCGATATAAATGGAAGAATTCTCAGGATGGTCGGTGATTGCCCGAAAAACACCCCCTTGAAGCAGGAGGGCTGAGTGGAAGACTCACCCACTCCTCCCCCAACAATTGTTAAAAATGATTTATTTTTTGCACTCAACACCACAACTGGCACCAATGGGTTTCCTGATGGAAATCCCCCTATCTAATATATGAGTAGAAGATGAAAAGAACTTATGGAGGGCTGCTGGGCAAGTCAGGCTGCACTAGAAATGCCCCCTTAGTATAGGATGGTTGAGTGGAAGACTCACCTGCTCCTCCCGCACTGGAATTTCCTGTGATTCTTACATGGGGTGGAACCACAGTGAAGCCCTGTTGCTGGAATGGTGATGTAGCAGAACTCTTGGCCACCCAAGAGTGTTGGCCCCATTTCAAATTGCAGGGACGGGGGTTATTTATATAGTTGGGATGGGTAAGTCACGCGTGTGCAGGAGCATCAACAGCCTAGACTGCCAGGCAGAAAATCAGAGCAACACTCAGCCCCTCTGATGAATGGAACAAGAAGCCAATGACAGGCTGATGATTCAAGATTTTAAAATTAGTCTTCTCTCTGCAGGGATGACATGTGCAGAATGAATAAGGTAATTGATACCCTCTGGTATTGATTACTGTTCTCTCTGGCAGTCTTGAAACCTATACTAGGCTGCAATGAAACTTATGCCAGCACTCAGCTGGTGTGAGTTCTGTGAGGCCTACGGAGAGCATAATGGGTGGAATTCCCAGAGTAGCTAGAGAACACCCCCAGACACAACCAAAAGCAATCTTTGGCTGTATGGGGTCGGTGGAAAACTTGCTTGCTCACTCCAACTGGAATTTGGGCTAGATTTTAAATGGGACAGAAACCCAACGGATCCAGGTTCTGCTGGTGTTGTGACCCTCCTGAGCTAGATTACTGGACTGGAGTCAATCTGATAATGTAATATCTTGGGGCTATTTTGTCCAATGGACTCATCTGCTAGAAACTGAAACAAGATCCCAGAAAAAATTTTTAAGACCCTGAACAGAGGTCATCGAAACAAGTCTTTTGTTTCATTGATCTAGATTACACTTGAACTCAGTGGCAAAAGGGTTATGTTGAAACACTGAGTCAATTGGGATTGCTATAGCTTTTAGGTCTGGCCTATGGCACAACCCTATCATTGTCTTTGCACCAGTCATTGTCCTCACTTCAATAGCGACTATTATTGTTTAGGGCTAGACTTTAATTAGCTAACCAACTGTAATAGCATGTGATCCTGCTTAAAGTTCAATTCATCCTTCATGTGATTGTGGTATGTGGCTGGTGTGAGGTATTATGAGGTCATGGCTGATGGTTGTATCTAATAGTAAGGATTTTCATTAGAAGCCCGAGACCACAGAATTTTACAATATATGGAGGAAGCTTTTTCAGCTAACCAGTTAATTGCTCTTTGTGTACTAATACATCACCACAGTTCATTCTTTTTGTTGTGTGGATTGTATCCAGGGTTCAAAGGCCTGTGCTATTGTGGTGTTGTTTTGAAAACCAAGTGACAAAGGTTTTACACTATCCTGGTAAAATGCATTCTTAATTCATCCTTCCAACAATGTCAAAGATACATCTTCATTCTCTTTCCTTTGGCTGTATTTGAACCTAGATTCCACAGGTGAAAAGAATGTTGTCAAACACATTGTGATTCACTGGGCCCGAAAATAACACAGAGGTGGGTTCGGAGCAAGGTGCGGGGAGGAGAGGGGATGCCGGGCGCAAAACCCGGAAGAAGTTTCGGCACTTGAGAATGTCTGATTTCAACATGGCTACCTAATTATAGTTTTACTTCCGGGTTTCGCGTCTCTAATCCGTGACAGCGGGCATGATGCGCACCCACATGACGCAATCTCAACTCGACTATTTAAAGGGGCAATTCAGAGATAGAATTTGGAGGAATTGGGAGGTTCTGTAAAGAGACGGCAAAGTTTAAAGATGGACTCAGGACATTCAAATGCTGCGGCCCGCTTTAACGGCGCATCACTTGATGTACTGCTAGGTGCGGTAAGGAGCAGGAAGGAGATAATCTTCCCCAGCAACAGGAAGAAGGAACTTGCTGCTGTCATCAAGAAGGCATGGTTAGAGGTGGCTGAGGAGGTCAACAGAAGGTCAGCAGCAGGAGTATTGTGCCCCATACCTAGATCCAGAACAGGAAGCGCTTTAATGACCTAACCAGGTCAGGAAAGGTGAGCACAGTTGCAGATTCATCTACACTCTTAGTGTACATCCTCCCCCTCTATCTTGTCAAGGTTACTCAATGAATCACTCTTCACACCCACTTGAGTTTCAAGAGCACCCATCGTTCACTTTCTATGCACTTCTTCACCTCCCCATTTATCCATCCACCATTACCACACAACTCAATCCTTAAGCAATGTGATGCATCAGCCTGATAGTCACCCTCACTGAATGCACTGCATCCATTGGGTGAGCACATGCCTTGCTGTCACTCATAGGTCTGTTGTTCTCCCGTTGCAAGAGAAGCAGGGAAAGGAATGGAGGTGGCCTGCCACAGATTGTGCAGCTGACATCATCTGAGATCAGTGGCATCTCTGCATTACTGACCATCGGAAATGGAGAGACTGGGACTGCACAGCTGCCTAGTGACAGAATTAAATATCTCCAACCCACATCTTTTACAAGACTCAGTCATGTTGACTTGATTTCAGCAACGAGTGAAATATGATAAGCTTAATTATGCTGAGTGGCAACATTTTTACATTGCCAATACTAATTCATATCTGTCTCCTCTTTCCTCCAGGGCCTTCATGCAGAGAACAGCAGTCTGTCGATTTGCTGTCGACAATTCCTCAGAGGATCTGATTCCTTCTGAGGGTGCACTGTCCCAGGACATATTACCAAGCACCAGCGCAAATACTCGCACTTCAGTGGGTCCTGTTAGACAGCTTGTTGGGTTTTCACCTGGTGAGTCACAGTTCACAACTGAGCACGAGCAGAAAGCGGTGGCAGGGTGGCTATGGAGAGTCCGTGTCGGAGGGCACACTCCTCTCCAAGCTCTGCTCAGCTGGACGCAGATGCTGAACCCCGGGTGCAATCAATGAAAAGGAGAATCATAGAGGGACAACAACAAATTTGCGAAGTACTGGCAGTTGTGGCTCGGAAACTGTCCATGATAGCAGAGAGGATGGAGGAGTCCACCTTGAACATTTGTGGATTGATGTCGCAGGCCATTGTGAGAATGTCTTCCGTGGACAGAGTGGCCTCCTCCGTGGAACTTCAATTGCAGCAATTTAATCAGTCCATAGAGGCCATGACTACGGCTGTGCAGACTTTGGATGCCAGCATGTCTGCCGTCTTAAACAAGATGACAGGTACCTTATTCGTGGCCTTACAACGCGTCACCAATATGCAAATCCGAGTGCCCGCTCATTCTGGCTATTGTCATCGCAGGGGAAGTTGACATATGTCACAGCCCTGGCAAACAATCCATCCATCACCTGCTGTATGCATTTATCTACAGCCGACTGGGAGACTTTTGATATGTCTCCAGTGGCACACTGCAAGGAGCCAGAGGCAAAAATGTTGAGGGAAGTGGTGACTTTCACAGCGACTGGTAATGCGTGGCCACCAAGTCCAGCAGGGAGCAGCTCTTCTTCTAGGAGGCTGCAGATGTCTGTGACCACCTGATATATCAATCTGACCCTCCGGAAGCACTGCTGTACAGAAAGGTCAAGGAAGCTGAGCCTCTGTCTGTACAACCTGTTAGGTGCGTAGTGCCTCCTGCGAACTCCTCCTCTCTGTTGCCCGCCTCTCCACGATCTTGCTGCTGTGGATGCCGATTGTCTTCCTCGTCCGAGGTCCAATCTAAAGCAGCCATGGCGCAACCCATCCTGATGTTCTCTGTGTGAACTCAAACTTTACCAATATGTCTGTCAGCACAAGAACTCTCAGCAAACCGTTTACCAGAGGGAACTGAGAAAGCAGCTGTGAGCACCGAGCCTTTCTTCATATCGGGACACCTGACCCATGAATCTCGTCTCTGTTTTACTGCAGAGTTTCCCCGAGTCCCGGGTAACCCGTGCTGGAGGCGTCAATTTCAAATCACTGCCAAAATCCCATGTAAGGACCCTCATTAACATATGATAATGTCAGATCTGCCTCTCGAGAATGGGTTACTCGGTTGCACCCAAACCCGCCTCTGTTGGAGAAAGGTTGGGGTCGGGTTTCCGATTTTTGAAATTTTAACCTACCCACCCGCCACTAACCTGCCTGTCGTGGGGGGTTAAAATTCCCCCCATTGTTTCCCACTGGAGAGAAAGGAATTGCCTGGATTGAATTTTAAACCACTTCCATAGGAGAAATGCAATGTATGTAGATATTTCACCATTCAAACCTAAATTCTGTCTGAGCCTGGCAACCTGCAGGATGATGTTTTGAAGTCCCAACAGAGCACTATTATTGTTTCAGTAAATACAGTGCTCAGGCTGTTTGAAGTAAATAGCCAAGATCTGAATAAGCAGTAAATAATCGAGAATTTATCTTTACAGTCTCAGTCCTTCGAAATATTTCCCCTATTCTCTCCAAAGTCTTACCAAACCATAAAGTGTGTAGTAATGCTATTAATGTTTTCACTGTTCAGCATTCTGAATGGTGTCACTCTGTCATTTAATTTTGTTTTAAAAAACAGTTTGTATCAGAAGTCAAATCTTAAAATGATTATTTTTTCTCACATATAGTTAAAAAAATGATAAACATCATAACATGTTATGTAAAGTACACCCTTATTTAAGGCTGTTATTTTAGTAAAGTTCCTACAAATTTATCATAATTCATAAGCCACACCCTCTGAATAACTGCATGACGTGTACAACAGATTTTACTGTAACTACTTTATTGATATGCTGTTTCTTTTTGTCATCACATCTTCATACTTATTATCTTTTAATGCGATTTGAATTTAAAATGATCTGCTGACTAATTTCGAACAATAAAAATACAAATTAACTTTTATGACAAATTAGGAAAAAAGTCAGTTTTGCTTAACCATTTGCAAAGTAATGTTATACTATTTCATGGATATAAAAATGTTCATGACAGACTGCTCATTGTTTACAAATGCAGTACTTCTCATTCAAACATTTCATCAGTTGTCTTGTCTCTGAAGGTAATTTAAAGCAGTACAAAATGCCTTATAACAGAAATTTAATAAAATACTTTATATAAGTTGCGTTAATTTGAATTCTGACTGTTGGTATGTATGTTTACCTTTAAGTCAACACAATAATAATTTGACAGCATTGAGTAAGAAGAGTGTTTAAAA
Source organism: Heptranchias perlo (assembly GCF_035084215.1). Lineage (NCBI taxonomy): Eukaryota > Metazoa > Chordata > Chondrichthyes > Hexanchiformes > Hexanchidae > Heptranchias > Heptranchias perlo. The sequence continues at coordinate 25,715,125 of NC_090350.1, forward strand.
ACATGAATAATGGGGGAAAATGTTATACTTGGATTAGGTTTTTATATGGATCAGAATTTATATACAGCATTAATAAATGGGAATGTTACATTGGAATTTATTCTTGGATCAGTTACGTATTCAATTGTACCTGATTGTGCAGCTACAAGCTGTTGTCCAATTTTAATGCTGCAACAGTATACCTAAGGCCCTCTAATTGGGATGGTGATTTCTTTTTTGCACAGAGGATCTGATGAGGTCTGCAGGGCGCTCTGTGTTTAACTTACCCTAAAGTGTTTCAAAAGAATTACAAGTGCATTTGCTAAAACATTACAGAGACGGGTCACAATCTGCTTTCTTAACCTTTGACCTCGGCCCAATCAATCTTGCTGGCACCCATTAAAGTGAGCTCATGCTGTCATTTTTACTGTTGAATTTAAGTGCTATCTGTAGCGCAGGCAGTTCTGTTAGGAAGTCATGCTGGTAATGATCTCTCTATCGATCTTTAATGATTTCCTACATTAGTACAAGCAGCATTATCCTCAACACCGTGCTCCCAGAGAGATTATGTGAATTATTTAACATGATAAACTGTGATCAAATAAATCTCTTTGCTGATGGATACAATTAGTGAGACAAAAGTTTAACAAGAAACGATATGTGATCTCTAAAAGCTGTACAGACAGTGATGAACTTTCCTGCTGGTGATTTAAAGACGGGTAAGAAAAACTATTCACAATTCTCACTAACCTCTTCTCATTGAACTTTTTGAATCTTTTCAGCTTTCAAAGTATATTTATCCTTTGGTAACGACATCTACAAAACAATGGTCTTCTATACATTTCTAATGACAAGTGGTATAAATGTGAACAAGGGAAGCATGCTCAACAAGTGTTTGTTAATAAAAATCTTAGTCGCATTTCATATAAAAACTTTACAGTTAATATTTTCATATAATGCAGTCCTTAAAGAGTTGTTTTTGCTTAATGAGTTTTTCGTGTTGTAGGCATTCTAATTTTCTTGTGTGTAAAACTTTGCTTACTATAAGTAAAAGAGAGATTTACTTTTTGTTTATCTTTTTCAGTGACAGTTTAAGGAGAACTTATATGTTGGGGAGGTTGGAGGTTGGTGGCTAGTGGCAGCTCACTGGGTTAGAATACGCTTCGCCTCTGGGACCCAAGTTGAAATATAGCTCAGAAAAAGAGAAGAACAATCTTCCCTCTCTGGCAGTCATTAAGGAATTTAAGTAAAATGAACTGTCTCCATCCAGGTCTCAGTGGCTGCAAGTTCAGAGAATAAATCTGTTCACAATTCAGAACCAGCTGAACAATCTCAGACAGACAGACATAAGGATGGGTATGCAAGAGAAGCTTTGTGAACTATTGTTGGGATAGCTGGAACGTTAATATTTATTTGCCATCAATATCAAGATTTTCTTTTTATTAAAATATTTGTCAATTTTCAATCGTGAAGCACTTGTTTGAGGTCTATTGTTGCAAGGTGGCAGGGGGATGTACTGATACACAGCACAAGGGAGTGAGAGAGCACGAGTACAATCCCCAACTCTGCTCAGTACACTCGGTAGGGAGGTAAAGGTTACAGCAACTCCTTGCAGGTAGGTAAAATCAGAAAGGGTTGACATTGCCAGGTCACTACCACATGTGCCCAGACAGGACATCGGCAGATGTCAGAATGCAGACCTGCCACCTTCCTCTTCAAATGGCAAAGATAAGATTCAGACAGTATCGAGGTAGTAATATCAGGAAGAAAATTAAGATACATGCCTCTCCTTGAAGGGTAAATATTGTCAGTAAAACATTAAAAGGTCTCTTATTTCTACACATTCTTCTATATGTCAGAAAGGTGAAGTGTGGATTTTTCCACAATTCCTGTCTAATTCCTTTCAGCAACACCTTCACTGTTGAATAAGAAAAATATTATCAAATCTGTTCCCTCCCCCAGCATAGAGGTGTGGTATTCTGTCTCCATACAGTGCGCTGCTTGCTGAATTAGTCAGGAACCAATCAAACTCATTACATGCAGTGGTACAGCTTGTCAATGGCTAGTAACCTAAAGCCTCACACAGCCATCAGACGAACCCACAATCACAAGAGCTGAGTATTTTAACCACTAGGGAGAAAATGTTATTTCTACAATTACATGTCATTTTATTCAGTGCCACCAACTACATGGTTGCACCACTGAATTAATGTACATAGCTTAATATTTGAAGCAACAGTATTACAACCAAGTAACCGGGAAGAAATTGCCTCATATAGTGTCTGAAATTAAAGCTCCATTTTTCTCAACAATTGACATGGCTAAACAACACTACAGGCTGCTGGAATCTTCTAACCTTATTGTGGAAATCATTTTTTTTGGTTTACATTTTTTCCCCTTCCAATTTCTTTTCTAATGTTCTAATTCCTCTCCTCTCCTAAAGCCATTGACCCCCTCAGATGGAGTAGGTTTCCACAGGTGACAGGAACCCTCTGATACTCTCCTCATTGCCTAGCTCCAGAGGACAGCTTTGCATTCCTACCTGTCCAGATACAGCCAGCTCATCTCCAGCAATGACTTCTCTTCCACCCCCCCGCCCTCACACCATCACCTCCAGAGTCCTCCAGGTCTAAATGCTGCCTCTTGGTGACATCATCTGCAGTCACAGGGTCAGCTTTCATGTGTATGTTGATGTCACCCAGTGCGATCTCTCCACCACTTCCATGCTGTCAGACTGCCTACCCAACGTTAGGTGTTGGATGTATTACAACTTCCTTCAGATCAACATCAGTAAAGCTGAAGTCATCGTTTTTGGTGCCCACCATAAATTTCCCTCACTTGCCACTGATGCTATAACCTCCCTTACTTAGGCTGAATAAAACCATGTGCAGCCATGTTTAACAATGAGTCGAACTTTGTACCCATATTCTCTCTAGCATCAAGTCCACTTCCTCAGCATTGCCCATCACTACTTCAGCACCCTCACCACCCAAACACTTATCCTCATTTTTGTTACCACCAGACTCATTTCCTCCAATGCAGTCCTCTGTAGCCTTCCATTGTCCACCCTCCATAAACTCCAACTTGTCCAAAATGCAGCTGCCCGCAATCTGTCCCGCTCGTCCAGCACTCCTGTCTTTGCTGATATACAATGGGTCTCTGGCCCCCAAGCATCGAATTTAAAATCTTTATCCTCATCTTTAATCCTTTCATGGCCTCAAGCCTCCCTACCTTCTACAGCCAGCATCTCCAACTCCTGCCTCCAGTGGTATCCCCTCTTTTCACCCCACTGTTGGTAGCAAAGCTTTCAGTTGCCTCAGTCCTAGTCCCTGGCACTCCCTCCCTAAACTGCTCCGCATCACTACTTCTCTGCCCTCCTCCTCCTCCTTTAAAAAACTCCTCAAAACCCATTTTTTGACCTTGCTTTCAGCCACCTTGCCTAACCTCTTTCCCGGCATCCATTCCTCTTATTATTCCTTTGCAAAGCACCATGAGATGTTTTGTACATCCAAAGCATTATATAAATGCCAGTTTGTTGATGTCGCCAGCATCAGGAGGCTATTCAACTCGAGGGGCATCACAGCTAACCTCAATCCTATCTTCACCCAACATCCCTGCAGGAGTACATTCTAACAGTGATTACTGAATAGTGGCCTGGAGCAGGAACTCTGGCTGATTTTTTAACTTCCCTAGATCAGGGGCACTGAGGCAAAATGTAGCACCTCTATCACTGCCCAACTGAGATCAGCCAGCTTAGGAAAGAGCAGTGACAGGGGACATTCCTGGCTTATTGCCTCAGTACCACACAATACATTCACTATGTGAGCCACTGAGGTGAACCATATTCTTATTGATTTCTAACCTGGCATCAAATAGGTCGCCTGTACTCTATAGTAACTAAAAGAGAAAATTCTAAGAAAAACTAGAAGACATTTCAACATTCAATGAGCTTCGCCTGTCTAATATTGGACAATTCAGCTCTTGCAATACATCAGACAGAAATACTACAGCATAACTGAACTCTGCAGACGATCCCTGGAGCTACCTCATAATCTATACTGTCCAAAGGGCCTATTCAAATTGACAGCTGTCATATGGGAACTCTTAATGCTCAGTTATAGGAACGTTCAGTCCACTCACTTATAGGAAATAACATTTACCTATGTGTCAGTAATGATAGCCTGTCTCAGAAAGAAGAACCAGTCAATCAATCATGTAAAGTCTATTAAAACACAACGAACGGCACAATCTCTGCGCAAGTCTGATATATACAGAATATACAATAAATAAGATTCTGTGCAGTAAGTATGCAATAAACAGGACTTTATGCAATAACAAGGATGTGATAAATTTTCTCCTGCATTAAGGAAATATTCATTAGTGAACCCAGATCTCCCATATGCAGTTCCATTTTCACACATTTTTTGCCCGCAATATCCTAGATTTTTCACTCTTGTACCACACCCATACACATTCTTTGATATCCACTAACTGATTGTGCAGTTTAGACCTTTTCTGGGTCCGCTGGGTGTCTGACACACGATTAAGCAACGTGATTAAGGCTCGCCATATCAAGGTACAAAGAAATCCAGACAAATACAGTTGCTGTTTGTCTGATATGGAGTGCACACTCTCTCTGCATATGGACACTTCACACTTACCCAAGTCCAGAAATCTTAATTGCATGTTGGTAAGAGCCAAGGCTCAGGGACCTTCAAATGTGTGCAGAGGTATTGCTGGAACTTAACCAGTTAAAACCACGCAGCCTACCAGCACAGAATATTTCTGAGCTTCCCACTGCTTACTAGACTGGGCCCATCATATATACGTAATGGCTTGCAGGGTTATTTGGAGGTGTGTAGGAAGAATCCCAGCTCTTAGTGACTGGTCTGCTTCTCCATATCCCATTAATAATTATGGCTAGGAGGTCGATCATCCAGCATATCCTGGAATATACAAACTGTTTCAAGCGGGCGCCTTGCACACTTAGAAGTCGCACTTCCGGAGGAGATTAGCTTGGGCGATATGTCCCTCCAAACTTAATTTTTCTCCCAAAAAGTGGGCAAAATTAGGTTGAATTTCTCCCCCTATATATCCTGTTGGTTTGATATTATATACCCTATTGGTTTATATTGTATACCCATTGGTTTGATCTGGTATGTCCTACTGGTTTGATATAGTATACTCTACTGGTTTGATATTGTATACCCTACTGGTTTGATAATGTATACCCTACTGGTTTGATATTGTATCCCTGCCCTTTCTCACTGATTCCCCAACCCAGTATACACAAAATATCCACCAGTAGATAAGGAAGTGTAAACAGTTCAATGATCATTTAACTATTTTGTTGTCTAATTGAAAAGACACATAAGCTTTCAGGTAAATTCACTGATCATACACTCCAGAGGGGACCTGCTTTCAAAGGTAGCATGGGTTGGAGAATTGGTGCTCCGGTGTTGTAGACCTATCTTCAATTCACACTTCCATCAAGCACAACTTCCCACTTATGGACCTGGTTGAATTTTTTCTTTGAAAAATTCTTGATAAATTGCATCTGTTCCACTTTTCATTCACAGAACACCAAGCAGGTATGAAATGTTGTTGATTAGACAAAAGTAAAAACATCAGTGAAATCTAGGTTAATTTGCTTGAGCGAGTTGTTCATTCAAATTAAAAATTCATATGAACCTGAAATTTGAACCCATCTGGATTTTAGAGGTGGGTTAGCTGAAACCAATCTAAACCTTTACTTAAACCATTTACACCTTTAAAACATTGTCTATTTCACTTAAGTGTATAAGTTCAGACCTTTGCTTAAGTGGAACTACATTTCTGAAAAAATCTAAAGAGCCAATTCCGCAATCTTGGCATCACCACATGGGTGCAATGTCTTGAACATGTGGAATAGAGAACTGACCTCACCAGATTTGGCGGGGCCAGCTCATTTTAATAATAAGGGTGTGCTGCATCTGCGTTTTTCACCAGTGCATGAAGGGCAATGAATGAAAGGGGGCACAGAATCAGGTGAATTGAGATTTGGGTAGTATGGCGACCAGGGTCCAAATTGTAAAAAACCTTGAATTTTGGCTGGCACATTTCTACCAGTGAAAGTGTTAGGAACCAAGATCTTTGATGCTGATATTTTGGATTGGATGTACTCTCTTGTATTGCATTGCATTGGTTTATGGAGTCCAGGGGAGTGATTTTAAACCCCAAGAACAGGCGGGTTGGGAGCGGGTGGGAGTTGAAAATAGTTGTTTTTTTGGGTCGCAACCGCAAAATTTCCAGACTTTGCATTCCTAGTGGGAAGCCTGTAATTTTCCATGCTGACGTTAAACCCTGAAATAAAGCTGGGTTGCAGTCGCGACTCAAAAACAACTATTTTCAACTCCCACCTTCCCCCAACCCACCCGTTCTTGGGGTTTAAAATCACCTCCCATTTATCTCTAACACATGGAACAGAATCAATCTGATAGTTTTAAAACATCCCTAAATCATAATTGTAATATAGCTCAAATTATAAAGTAAATTAAACTTAAAGAACCACACAACAAGTTAAAAGAAGTGTGTATTCCTAGAATGTTCACTACATAAATATAAGAAAGGGTCATTAATATCTGCTCCTCAAATGCTTTCAATACATTCTACAATCATTAAAGAATTGATTTTATTTTCTTACCAATATTTGAGGACTACTAATGAACTGCCATGGTTTTGATGTTGGTATTACATTCACAAAATGGTAACACTTCACATATATTTTCTTTACCAATGATGTATATCAAGCTTTCTGTCTTAATGGGTGTGTATTACAAGCCTCAAGGGCTCACATATAAAGTACAAATCCATGTTCCAATTATCTGAAGGAGCTGATACTATCAGATCTTGGTGTTCTGATTTACGATTTAATCACCAATGAGGCAACAATACTATGCTCAGCCGTTTCCAAACCTCCCTATAAAATTCAAACAGGACAGACCAACAAATACGAACATCAAGCGCAAACAGGACTAAATTGATTGCCTGGGTTTCAACGGCCAGATTGCCAGTGCTTGGAGGCCACAGATTGGGCATTCTTGATGTACATCATTAAAATAATCTTGGTTTCAGTGTTTTGAGCATCGCAAAAACATCAAAATATCAACACTCACTGCAAATATAGACTTAAGGGGGGTGATTTTAAACCCCAAGAACGGGTGGGTTGGGGAGGTGGGAGTTGAAAATAGTTCATTTTTGGGTCGCGACCGCAACCTGGCTTTATTTCTGGGTTTAACGTTGGTGCGGAAAAGTGCAGGCTTCCCACTGGGAATGCAAAGTCTGAAAATTTTGTGGTCGCAACCCAAAAAAACTATTATTTTCAACTCCCACTCACCCCCACCCCACCCGTTCTTGGGGTTTAAAATCACCTCCCAGAGCTATTATAGGCATAATACAGACTTTGATACCAGATAGTTATTTGTTATTAATTATATCTCTCATTTTTCATTTATTTGCTTTTTTAGCCCATTGTTCCAAGTATTGTTCCTCCCTTTGTAGGTCCTAAATCATGGTCTGACCTCTGGCAAATAGAGTGGAAACCACCTTGGTCCTAAGTCCCAACAGTGGCACTTTTAACTTTCAACCTCCATAGAGAAAATGCTTTGCCTCTACTCAGGCAGGTCTGGCTCAGAATGAATAGGTGGCAGATGGGAAATCTCAAGATCAACCCAAAGTCCAACTCCTTTGTGGTTTCATGCACAGAATATTTGTGCACCGACTCACTACACTTACCCTCGTTGAGGTGCAGTTTTGCAGTTTATGTTTCACAGTGATGGAAAAGTGACAGTCTAATTCTGAAGTCAATCTGACTGCAGAATGCAACAGTGGCAATCCTACAGTGAGACGATCTCACACCATTTGGTGCAGGGCATGGTGTATAACTTCATTGTGGTGTCAAGCAGGATTATAAAAGCTCTCAGGGAGTTCGTTGCACCTCTTGGGATCTTTACAAAATTAAGCAGAGCGGTTTGTAAAAGTATTTTAAGATAGTGAATGCTCCCACTTCACTCTCAAAACATTAAAAATCTATCAAGCAAGAATGGAGCTACTCACATAGTTACAAGTAGAGCTTTCTCCTAGTGCCCAAAGTATGATTCACTCAACTCGCAGTATAACATGGGTGTAACCTGCTGAAAGGTGTACTCTGCAGCTACAGTCTCAGTATAAGTGTTGCCTTAATGTAAGTTAGCCAAGTTTTGAATGATTGAATAATTGAGAATGGGAGGAGATGATTGCAAATTTATTTTTAAGTTTCATAAGACGAATGCAATAAAACTAAGTGTCCTTTGTATATATGTTATACTATTCATGACTGAAACGTCACTAAAGTATAAGCACCTGTTCGTGCACATCATGTTCCTTGGTGACAAAACACGATCTTAGAACAAAGAGATCTTAGGATACTCCTAGATGTGTAGCAGAAACATCTCCAACGAAGACCCACTCCACAGACAATCTCGGCACTGGCTTCTAATCATTAAAGAGCAACTGCAAAAAGCAGTGGAATCCTTAACCTCGCTAAACCACACTCCCAGCTGTGCAAAGACAAGAAGCTAGGAAAAGCCAAAGAGAAAATGCACAGAATATGAAAATGAGCAATAGTAAAATTGGCGTTATGTTCTAAATAAAGTGGTTGGATGCTTTCTCTGGAATACTGAGATGTGCTAATTTGAATTAGTAATGAAAACTCCCACAGAACAAGATAAATTACAATGGGTGTCACAAAATGTATTTACAAACTTATTCCAGATCATGCATTTTCACTAGTTTTTAATGTTTAATGAATTATGGTGGAAGAAATGTTCTGTCTCTTAAGATGTGGAATCAGTTAGTGTCACACAGCTTCGAGTATAAAAGAAATGCACATTGTTCCATCGTGGAGCAGCAACTGACAGATTCACTCCACAAGAACATTGTAAGATGTAGGCTATAGTACAATCATTTTTCTGCTACTACCCCATAAGCTTTACAAATCTCTGTTTTCATGAAATGCTGAAGATTAGCCATTCAGCACAATGGTCACTACACTGTTAAGTACTCTCCCTATGGCTATAACATTCTGAACACAAATCAACTCCATCCTATCTCGCGTTTTCTAAATTGTATGTTTAATAGATATTCAGGTAAATGTATCTAATGACTTATTATTGTCTGGCAATCTCTAATCGACTGTTTTTATCTATTATTCATTTCTTTGTTGGCAGCGATAGATGCAATCTACAGGCCGTCTTTCATAACTTGCTATAAAAGCACTTTCCGTGTTACTAAATTGTTGGAATATAAAGTTGTGTCTCTCACTTCTCATAATACATTAATGACCCATTATAGACTCCCAGTGTGATGTGTCTCTCTCTGCCATATATGTTTGTCTTTAGAGACCCTGCAGTTTTATATCAATTGTTAACCAAGTGCTGTTGACTCCAAATAAATTCATATCTCCTGATCCAAGCATAAAGCTAGCACTGTATATACAATACTGGGCAGAGATTTAAAAAATTCCCTCCAACTGTTGCCACTCATATTAGCAATAGCAGTGCAAAAAACAAATGCAACCAACGACAGAAAGACATGTACCTGATTAAGCATAATTTACATGTATAGACATATATATACTTTTAATGTATCAATTTACTTCCTATTATCACACATTATACATCTTTTCTTGCTTTCACACAACTTCTAATCACCAGTGCATTAAATATTGTCAATCAATCATCTAATTTTACCTAAAGTATCTCTAATATTTCTAATTAGCATCTCATAAAATATCTTTTAAGTTTCCTGATGCTGGCAAAGCTGCACTGGAAAGATTCACAGTAACTCAACATAATAAAATAAACACTTAAATGTCAGGCAAAATGTTCACCCTCTTTCAGCAATCACAGTGTTTTCCTGTATTGTTTTTGTGCAACATAAAAATTATTTTTTTAATGGCAGCCACGGACAATAACAAAATGTACATTATCTTGCTATCATTAATGAAAGTCTTTATAAAATTTGCAAAGATGACATTAGAAGATTATACAATATCAAGCATTTTAAAGTATCCGTGCATATTACTGCATCGAGCATGTAACAGAAACAAGCATGTTATAGCACCTTGCCAAAACTTATGGTGACTATTTTTATCGTGCATTACTTTGGAACATTATTGTTACTGTGGAAATCTGGTGTTTTTGTTTAGAAGCAGTTATTTTGTCAATGGTTTACACAGATTAAAAATGAACTTGCATTTATATAGCGCCTTTCACGACTTCAGGACGTCCCAAACTGCTTTACAGCCAATGAAGTACTTTTTGAAGTGTAGTCACTGTTGTAATGTAGGAAATGTGGCAGACAATTTGCGCACAGCGAGGTCCCACAAACAGCAATGATATAAAGACCAGATAATGTAGTAGATCCTTGCACCTGTGGAACCCTCAAAACCAAGAAAGAGTTTACAGAATGGTTAAGGGTGTATTTACATTGCAATCTGGGTTCCAACCAGGCAAGACACTGTTTACACTGGTTGGTTCCTGCCTGCCTGGAACTTTAAATGTCTTGTTTAAGAGAAGATTTTGCAAGCTTACAAAATACCAGGATACATGCATGTGCAGAGCTGTCTCTCAAAAGTTAGAAACTTAAATATTTAGAGAATGGGAAGGGGGAATCTTCATTCTCTACACATTTAAATTAAGATCAGGAAGAATTACAAATTGTCCAAGGGGTCTGTACTTTGCAGACCAGGTTTAATACTGCAGTAGGTCTACACTCAATGTGATGTCAAACTGAAGAGGTGTGAGACCCCTTCAGCTTCACTCTGGAGTTGGGTTGGGCCCCCATACCAGTGTAGTGTTGGTAAGGAGCTGAAATTGTATACCTCATACATATGTCTCATTATTTACTTCCAGTTATAGCCAATAACACAAGGCTCCAGGTTTCAGGTGCATTTTCAACTAAGACTAATTTAGTGCCAGAAACATTCAACTTTCAGATATTCTTGAAACACCTATTAGAAGAACTTTGTATTAGTGGTGCACTAAGAGACTTTGGCCCCGATTTTAAATGGCGGGCATGTACGGTGCATGTGAACCCCAAAGCGGGCGATGACCTTGGGCAGTTCGAGGACCTGGAAACCTGGTCGATATCAACAACTTAGCCTCATTGCAAAAAATTTTCCAGAGTCCCGCCTGAACCCCGGCCAGATCACTACCAGGTCCGCAGGCGGGAGCAGGAATTTGGTGGAGGCCGCAGGCAGGGAACTGTGGGAACGGACCTCTGCAGTCAGTTAAGAGCAGGGGGCTCCGTAGGCTATTGAGGATAAGGGAGCGGAAAGGACGGGGGCGGAAAGCGAGGGGGGGGGAGGGAAGTTTGGGGGGGCGAGCCCGAGGCAAGGGAAACCCATGGCTTCCTTGTGAGGTACTCCTGCTCCTCCTGGTCCACAAGAAAATATTAAATTAAAATCTTGAACATATCTTCCTAGGTCTCCTCTGGCCCACAATCCTCCTCCTGGCAGGTCTGGCCTAATGGGGAAGCAGTCACTGCTCCACCCACTCAGGCCTCCAACTAATATTGCAGTCAGATCCCAATGACATCATCGGGACCCGGTCTGCATATTTAAAGAAGGACCCCACTTCTTTCCTGAGGGTGTCCCACTCCTCTAGTCAAAAGAGCAGGTTATGGGGACACGGCGGGAAGGCAGCAGGAGTAAGTGATGGCCTTCCTTTTAACTGCCCCTACCCCCCACCCCTGGCCTGGCAGAAACCAGTTAAAATCAGGGCCTTTGATTTTGTACTATGGCATTGCTGCTATTACTAAGCCCTCCTTCAAAGCCAATATACTTACACTGATTTTGAACGAGTGGATTCTGCTGTACTCTAGAGGGCTAATTTTCTGGCTTTGAAATGCCAGTGGGGAGCCTCACCTGCCCACAGCACATATCGGAGATTTGGGCACATGCTGAGCCAGATATTCCCACAAGTTACATTAATGGAAAATGATCCCTTGAAGTGTCATTTTTTGGCATCAGGTGGTAGCACTCTCACTTCTAAATGGGTTCATGCCCCATTCCAAGAATTAAGCGCATAACTGGGCAAATATTATAGGCTGGGTTCCATGGCTAAATAAGTTTACCTGAGGAGGATGTGGAAAAGCCACTACAGGAGATAACTGTTCAAAAGGAAATCATATTAAAAATGTTAATGGGACTAAAAATCGGCAGTTACCAGATCCAGGTGGTATATATTCCAAAATACAGAAGGAAACTGGAGAAGAGATAACAGAGGCACCAACCATAAATTTCAAAAAAATCTTTGGAAATGAGAATTGTGCCCAAGGGCATCAATTGTTAAAGCCCTGTTCAAAAATGAGGGAAGTGATAAGCCAGGAAATTATAGGCCAACTTTTTACGATAATTGTTTTCGCTATGTGGGCAATGTTTTCTTTGAAATTATGTTTAAGTTTCTGTAAAGTTATTTTTAAAGTATTTAAATCTTCTTTAAGTTTCATTAAATATTTATAATTTTTAAATTATTTTGAAGTATTTTTAAAGACCTTTTTGAATTTTTAATAAAGTTTTATGGTTGTAGATTGGGTCTTGGAACCAATGGGGTCTCCCTTAGGCCTTTCCCCATTAATCTGTTTTGAGAAGGAAGCAGAGGAGGATCAGAAGGACAACCAGAGGAATGCCAGGCTGAACAGGCACCCTAGGCAGTTTCCAACCCCCTCCCACTGGTACCCATGCCTTCCCATCTGGAGATTCAATGTGGGCTACTTTACTGTGATCTTCAGAAATGTTTTACAAGGCTGAGCTTCCCTCACAAAACAATAACTGTTGTTATTGGGCAAACCCAACTGACTTGCGTGCTGACATTGAGATCTATCTACCCCAACAATTTCCAAAGGTCCCATTTGGAAATTATTCTGCTACTGCTTCATGCAGGCATTTCCCCGCATTGCCCCAAATCATTCTGCACATATCCCTCCACCTCCTTCCACAGGCCTGGATCATCCTTTTCGTGGGCCTCCTTTCCTCGGACAATGGATTCGTCTATTGAAATTGAAGACTATTAATGTAGGAGAAATGCTGTACGAATTGGCCTAAATGTGTCCTCAAAATGGAGTTAGACTGAATGCTGGAAAATGAAAGGCCTGATGCTAATTAAATCCTGAAGGCTTATACAAACAAAAGATTCCTTATCAGAGACAGAAAACAAGCCATCAGGACCCACACACAGCTCATTGAAGGGGACATAAAGATGTCTTGTCTTATCTGGACCGGTATGCAACCCCTTTATTAGCAAGGGAGTAAACAAGCAACCTTGCATACCTAGGTGCCAGTTCTTAATTGATTTGGAGGTCACCAAGGGTACCAATAAGACTGTATGAAGTGATTGTATCAAAAAGGTCTGAGCTATTCTAACATATGTGTCACTCACATTGGTCAATAGAATTGAGGAGGTTTCTTTGGAAATTAAGAATTTACCCAGGAGCTTAATGATCCAGGCAAAATGGATAGCACTTCTACAGACTTAGGTTAATCACTGATATCTCAGAAGGCTAACTCCATCCTCCCAGAGGAAGGCAAGGCAACCAGTTCATTCACATCAGCTCGCAACGATGAGCTAGTGTTTTTGACACTAAAGTTCAGTCCTCAGTTCTCAGTGTTCAGTTCTTCAGTAGTTCTTAGTTTATTTCTAATTCTTTTAGTAGTTCTTGTGGTTGTCTTTGTAGTGGAGGATGTAGGAGTTTGTTGTCTAATATAAGTAGAAGAGGGCCTTTGTAAAATCAGAAAGTACATCTACAATATAGTAGTGTGCTTAAACTGTTGGTCCAATTCAAGTAACTGGGACCCCAATATCTTATAGAATAGAATCATAGAATTTTTACAGCACAGAAAAAATTAACCCATCGTGCCTGTGCTGGCTTTCAGAAAGAGTTAACAGCTTAGTCCCATTCTCCCACCCTTTCTCCATACCATTTTATATTTCTCTTTTTAAAATATTTATCCACTTCCCTTTTCAAAGTTATTATGGATTCTGTTTCCATCACAGATTATGGTAGGGCATTCTACGTTCTAACATCACCTCGGTCTAAAAAAGCTCTCCGAACCTCTCCCTTTGTTCTTTTGGCGATAATCTTAACTTTATGCCCCCTAGTTATCAACTCACCAACCAAATAGTTTTCCCACATAACTTTGAAGACTCCTATCAGATTTCCTGAAACCTTCTTTGTTCTAATGAAAAGAACCTCGGTTACTTGAACGTTTTTTCATGCCTTCTATTCCTGGTAGCATCTAAATGAATCTCTTCTGCACCCTTTCCATGGCCTAGACATCCTTCCTAAAGAGTCCTAATTAGACACCATGGGTGTAAGTTTGACTTTGGACGATAGTGTAAAATAGAAATGGAAATCGGGAGAGATATATAACGGGCTGCTGATCCGATATCACCTGTTTTACACATCTTATGGGATCCTTTATATAATGTTTTTCTTTAGCAGCCCTGATCCAAACCTGAAATATTTTGGTGAACTAGTTTTGCATTGATCAGGATTACTTTTCACCACCATATTCCTTCAGTTCAATACGTGAATAGATTTTAATAAAGTGAGGACAGAGCATTGCAGGTGTTCTTCCACTCAAGCGAAAAGCTGTTGTAATTCATTTGTGTGTGTAGTACTTGTGAAGGGACTTTCACACCAGGAAAGAATGCTAACAAGTGAATGTTGCTACTCATGAGATATGGTGTTTATTCTGGGAGAGTTAATGATCCCTTGTATCTCAGTGTAGCCTTTAAATTAATTCTAAATTGCTGCTTATGGTTTGCCAGCCGTTGAGCGATAATTCAAACGCGTGTTACCAGTTTAGTTTTCACTCGTGTGATTTATCACTTCACTGGACAGCAAAAATATTACTTACTCTCGTAAAATAAACACATATCTACATTTAAAATGAATAATTATTCTTGTTAACAATCCATTGTGACTGATAGTTAACAGGAAGCCTACTTAACCTTTAACCCTTAACACCTGCAAAATGGTTTTCAGTAAATTTTCTAAAATAGGATCACAGAATATCAAAGAAACAAAGACTTTTTCTTAATGTATTCTCAGATTAAAGAATGTAAGGAATCTTACAACACCAGGTTATAGTCCAACAATTTTATTTTAAAATCACAAGCTTTCGGAGATTATCCCCTTCGTCGGGTCACCTGACGAAGGGGATAATCTCCGAAAGCTTGTGATTTTAAAATAAA
The DNA here is from genome assembly GCF_035084215.1 of Heptranchias perlo. Taxonomy (NCBI): domain Eukaryota; kingdom Metazoa; phylum Chordata; class Chondrichthyes; order Hexanchiformes; family Hexanchidae; genus Heptranchias; species Heptranchias perlo. The sequence goes on from NC_090350.1 coordinate 25,730,379, forward strand.
ATTGTTGGACTATAACCTGGTGTTGTAAAATTCCTTACATTTGTCCACCCTAGTCCATCACCGGCATCTCCACATCAGATTAAAGAAAACCATTCATATTGTGTTAACATATTTTATTTAGTGTCGAATTTTCCCTCAGTACACAAAGCAACAAGAGGCAACATTGCTCCTATTTTAAATATGGACTAGCTCAAAGGTCAAGTCCCATTATATTGAGCCATAGCAAAGCTGCTGCTTATATAAGACACAGTCAACCCATAGACTTTATGTCACTAAGCTAACGCTATGCTGTATTGCTCCTATGCTCATAAAGCTTATTAAAACTAAAGGTAAATTGCGTACAGAAGCATTTATATTTTAAATCCATGAATCCTGTCCTGCTGATCATGTTAACAAAATAGCTTCTGTGTTTAAACAGACAGCTCTCACAACCAAAAGGTTTATAATTTAATTAAATGAGACCCAAACTTGGATTAAGCAGCCACCTACTGACATTACCACAGCCATGAGAACATAAATTACAGGTTAGACATTCAAGTACAGTCAAATCCACGTCTGCACAAATTCCTGGCAGCATCTTGATGTATGCAAGCTGGTTTGAAGGGCAGCTCATGCTCTTTATGTGGTTGGTAATGATGTAGTAAGTCATAGACAGGCTTGGCTGTAAACAATTTTTTTTCATCGCAACCAATTGTTTCTTACCGGATCCCATTGTAAATGAATTTTCCCGTCAGCAGTCATGGGGGGGGCGGGGGTGCTGTAATATCACTTGCAGTAATCATAAAGGGTATTTTCAGCCCACTGGCATGGTAAGGGTAGGACACTGGCAGATTTCTGACATTCCCCTATCTCTAAGTACCCGCTGTAGGGCACCATTGCCAGGGCTCGAGTTACTGAGGTGATTGGGAGTGGTGGGGTTGATACGACAACCAGGCTGCTACCCAATTGTCCATTTTTTGGAATTTGAGTCCTTCCTAGCACAGGTGACACCAAATAGAAGCTGGAATATCTCTGCCATCACCCAAAGCCTCTGCTCTCAGCAGTACTCAACAATTATTATCTGGACTTCCATCATTAGCAAGATATAGTTGTGCATTCTTTTGATCAATTTTTTCTCCTCCTCTCCTGAAGTCAAGCCAGGATATCGTTCCATGGGTGCTAGAAGCCCTCTATTATCTTGTCACGTAGACATTCGTAATTCATGAGCTTTAACTGAGACAGTCAGCAGGTTACTTGATTACAAGGTGGCAGAGCAGTCAGTCATTCAGCAGGAAATGCTAGATAACGATTCAGAGTGGGAATACCAGCAAACCTGCTCTCTTTCTAGTTCAAAGATACTAAAGCCAATTAAGGTTCCCTTGCACCGCCCCAGCTGACATCAGCTAGCTCAGCAGACCAGAGATTAAACCTGGGACCTTCCTGATCCATAGGCTTCAGAATCATCCCAGGCAATGTATTTACACACCGGTCTTTTTAAGCAATTCTCTTACCTGACGGATGAAAATTTATGTGCAGCTCTCTTGCATTCTCCCTAGTACATCAATCCTGACTCACACCAAGTCCCATTCACCCGTCACCCCTGTGCTCGCTGACCTACATTGGCTCCTGGTCCAACAATGCCTTGATTTTAAAATTCTCATCCTTGTGTTCAAATTGCTCCACGGCCTCGCCCCTCTTTATCTTTGTAACCTCATCCAGCCCTACAACCCTCCTGGATCTCTGCGTTCCTCCAACTCTGGCCTCTTGTGCATCCTCAATTTCCTTCACCCCTCCATTGGCAGCTGTGCCTTCAGATGTCTAGGCCCTATGCTTTGGAATTCCCTCCCTAAACCTCTCTGCCTCACTACTTCTTTCTCCTCCTTTAAGATTCTCCTTAAAACATACCTCACCTGTTCTAACATCTTATGCGGCTCGGTGTCAAATTTTGTCGGATGACACTCCTGTGAAGTGCCTTGGGACATTTTACTACGTTAAAGGCGCTATATAAATGCAAGCTGTTGTTGTAGTAGGAGACTCAGAAAACATTTATTGACATCAGAAATATCAGATGTATTGATTGTTATTGCTGAATTTGACACATACTACTAAATGGAAAATCAGATATTGCTTTTGACAAAATCCGGAAGAACGGTGCTGCTATACACATAGGGAACAATCACAGGCAAAGATGTAACAGAGAGATAAGCGGCCTTCAACCTTTACAGAAATAAAGGTAGTTTCTGTTTTTGCAGAAGTTTTATTATATTTACAAATATAATTCTAAAGGATACTCAATGGCAAGCTATCAGATATGGAATTTATCCTACAAGTAAGGGACCAAATAAGTCATGAGCATAACAGGATAAATTCCACTTCCAGTGATTTACCAATGAGGCTTCTGCTTATATCACAAATATGATATAAATATAGTAATACTCTACATATTGGTTTAATTTTATTACCACATAAATTGCATTTCACAGACCATTATAACTATAATGTTTAATGTCTCCAACATCTTTATGTGAATCAGTTTTTGCTTCTCTTTAATTGACTGTCCGCCATTTTGAAAATCAAGAAATTAGAAATTAGGGGTAGATACAGTCATAAGTATATGTTTCATTACTGTCATGGAGCAATTTTAAAGTTCTTGTTCCCTTATTTTGGTTATGGTATAATACCATGTTCATGCAGTTAAATTTCATTTGCTATGAGTGTCAATTGCATTTCATACTGTTTCAGGCCTTTCTGGGTAAGGTTCAAAAAGTTAGGGCAATGCTTACAATGGGCTCATCCTTAGCTGAGTACTGCTTATACTTCAACAAGCAGAGAAACATGCTCTTGCTACTGTAACCTGAACACAAATAGAACTGGAGGTAAATGGGAAATCATTTTGACACAATTCCCTTCCCTTGTGGAATAAACTTCAATTTAAGGAGCGAAACACAGATTACTCACTATTTATCTTTTAGAACACCACTCACTTCATTCATTGGCACTTATAGCTTACAAATTCACTCAGAAAATTACATTAAGCTTTTATATCACTCAGCAGTTTGGACATTTCAAGCAAAGCTCCATTCATCAGTATGTAATGTATTTGTCAGAAGCTGAACAGTTCTGGGATTTCATTTTGTGTGAAAGAATTAACTCTTTACAGAAGGACATCTCGACACATTACTTCTCATGCAGTACATTGGGGGCTGAATGTGTTGTATGATGAAGTGGTAGAATTCAGATTCTCACTTGTGATTCACGACATAAATGATTTGTGGTGTACCATTGATGGAGGATGTGAAGTGGAAACAGATAATGCCCCAGAGATGTTGGAGGGAGGGGGAAATCAGAGCATCTTTCCCTGAGTTACTCTGATGCTCTTCCGAGTAGCCAGTTAATATAGCAGCATTAGCAGAGACCTGTGGCTGGTGTGCCTATCCACCGCCCACTCTCAACCTGGTATGGGTGTGCTGCACGGCATGGAGAGACCTAAAAAGAAAGGGCAGGGAGAAAATATAAAGTATTTTTTAAGAAAAATTAACCTATTGAAAGCTTGCCATCATTTCAATAGAAACATTTTTTTTGATGCCAGTTGGAAAGTGTTACTCTGAACTTTATTTTAGCAACCACATGATGTTGCAGGAAAATGAAGCATTTTTTTAAAAGTGCAATTACGATTTCACTGAACTTAGGGACTCTATGCTGTTGCTGCCCAAAGTGATCAGAGGCAATCTTACCACTGATGGTGTCGAGTCAGAAATATTCCCAGAAATGCATAACCGGTTTGTCATGAAATTAAGTGTGTGGAAAATATTTTTCACAAGCTGCTTATGAAAATAACTGAAATTGTAATATTTGTATTTCAAACATGCTGTAATTTAATTTAAATTAAAACATTCTATTGTGCAACTGTGTTTTTTATGTCAGTAGCTTATGAAAGCGGATATGGATACTAGACAGAGAATATTCAGCGTGTTAAACAATTACAATTAATAAATGGTGGGCAAATTTTCTAGCTTGGGTTAGGAATCCTATCATAAAAGTAAATGGTTTGGTACGTCAGGCTTCTACACATAGTAGACAAGAAGAAATGTGTTCCATTGGGAATCCACATAAGGGAATGAATAGAAAATGGCATCTTACATAATTCACCAAAGCATTTTTCACTACAACACCAAAAAGGTGCTATATTGCTAGCTGAAGGAAAGCAAACTCCGTCAGGAAGGACAGTATCTGAGGTACAACAATCTTAAACAGTGTCTAAAGGTGTCAGGTGCTCTCACTGATTTCATGGGAAAATACTGCCAAAAATAGAAGTGAGTAACATAGTGAAATATGGCACGGCACTTGTAAATCCAAAGCAATCTGCATCCAGCTAGCTGGGAGAAAGAGAAAACGCAGAAAGGCAGAAGAACACAACATGTGCCAGGGCAGTCAGCTTACATAGGCAATTGCTGGGCATTGGCTGGGGTCAAGACTGTCATTTGTGAATTTGCTTTACCTGCCATTTTATGCCCATGAAAGATGCAAAGCAGAATAATTGTGAAAGATGATATGGTCACCATCAAAATAATATGATTACCATTATCCTGTTATTATTTTGTCATATTATATAATGGCACTATGTGTTTTAAATATATTTGTGTCAGCTCTCTGTTTATACCAAGTCAACTAAATGACTTCATGCATCCTCATTTGGATTTATACCACAGAAGTAACTTTGGACACCTTTTTAACATGTCCTTTCAAGCCTCTCTTGACAGCCAAGTTGGGTGGGGAATATTGTTGACACATGGTTCCTTTTATGATCTTTATGACAAAAACACACTTCAATACAAAATACCTTTCGGGTTAAGATGAAAGAGAGCTGAGTTTAATTATATTGAGACAGCTGAATGATTGTCTAGCTAATCGGTCCCATTCAGCAAATTGATTAAAGACCTGCATCATATTAAAACAATGGAATTAAGGAAGAATTCTTGATGAAAATGATGCAACCTAATATGGAATGTGATTACTGCAAAAATTTTCTAACTGCTTTGCCCTCATTCGGAAATATTAGTTTACTTACTTGGCTTTGAATTTCTCTAAAACATTCTTTATGGTACAAACAGGGGTGGATTTATATTTCTGCAGCAATTATCTTTCACATCAGTGAGCAGACACCTTTGATATAGCAACACTGTTCCAAGCTCTTATCATAATCATGGCATTTTCCCAACCTAACAGGAAGTGGCACAGCCATTAAAGATGCAAGCCAGAAATTCCTGGATATAAATAAATAACCTTCTTGGTAGTATCTTCAGTCTTTTCAGCAATGTTGTTTATGAAGAATTTTAGCCACCTGAATTTTATATATGTAAGTAATACAGATCTTCCATTTAAATATGTTCTTAGAAAAGGAAAAGTTCTAATTTGGTGTTATTTTTCAATTTGGTGCAATCAGGGTGGCCAAGATACCTTAGTTCCCAAGATGGTTAAAATCAAAATGGGCTTCAGGCTCTCCATGTTCTAACATTTACCACTGCTGGGACCTTTGCATTGCTTGAAAAGTAGTACACAGTAAATTACAGTCTGACGCCCTCTTTGATACACTTAACAATATATCTATGTGGCAATAACAGCTTAGCGTGTTCATACTTGTTACTATAAAATGGCTCCTGGATGGTATACAAATATACTTTAGCTGGCTACTTTCATTTATTTTGATGCAGACTAAAATATTTTTCTTTGCGGCTTGCGTCTTGCCCTACCTTTCTCTCCCACTCCCTTTAGCCTGAGGTAAGTGGTGCTCAAGATGCTTATCAGTAATATTATACTATAATCAACCAACAAAAGACATGTGTACAGGAAAGCAAATTACCTTGATTTCCCATGTCTTCCCCTCTCAACTCACATGCAGTCTGACAAAACACTACAAGGGGTGAAAATTACTCTTTTTATTTGAAAAAATACAAAACTTTTTGCAGTAGCGTTTTAACCACATGTTCAGGAACACATGTTTTTTTAACGACAGAACGTTTTGCAAGATATGATGGTGTAATGGAGGCACAATGAATAAGACAATAAAAACACACCTGCAGTAATACTACTGAGTCACTTATAAATGAGCTAATATGGCTGAACATACATTTCCTTTAATCCAGCTGTGGCCAGGCAATACTGTGCAGAATTGAGTGGAGAAGACAGCATTGGAAGTTCTCCAAGGAAGCCCCCAGGCTTTGGTAGGAGATATATACCAAGTCATACTACCCACACACAGAAGGAAAGCAAGCCTGGGAGGAGATAGTAGAGAGTGTCAACAGTGTGTCCTGCATTTCCTGCAGTTGCAATCCAGTTTGAAAGAAGGTGTCTGATCTGAAGTTAGGGTAAGAAAGGATTATCACTTATTTTTTGCTACTATCTCCTATGTGAACAGAACAGAAAGCAGTATCTGACATTGATCTCTGCATAGATATCAGTACCATGGCAATACTTCACAGCAACTTACCAACTGATGTATTCCTTGTAAAAATGCAAGGGAAACAAAAGACATTAATGATAATTTTTCTCCTCTTGTCTCTCTCTTTCAGTCACTACATAGAGACCATAGGAACATGGCCTGCAAGATGCAAGATTTCAGATGTGTGCCAATAGCTGTCAGCATGAGAAGAGCTGACTAAAAGAAATTGGACATGTATGTGATATTAGTTCAGTTAGCAAGTTAATGAAAAAGGTATGGCAGCATCTATCATGGACAGACTATGTGACTACACTTGCCTGCTCATATTGTCACTGGACAATGTAATCACAGTTAATGCTTACTTTTGTCATCCCTGCAGGAGACGCAGGTCTTTGACAACCAGGAGAGGATTTGGACTGGAGATGGTGCTCAGCGACTCAGCAACCTAGCATGAGAAGATAATGCTGCACATCATTGGTAGAAAGTCACAGAGGCCATGGGGAAGGAGAAGCTACAGATCAGTGCTGAATTGCTGGTTAGTACAGTTATGTTAGCACAGCATGTCACTGTGAGCAATGCTTTCCATCATTTGGGGAGACTAGGGGGGCGACACAACATATATGTGTACTACAGCTTATTTTGCCTGCACTGCAGCTTTAAACTTTCCCCACTGGCAATACTAATAATGTGTCATCTGTTTGCTTCTCAGAAAAAATTGAAAACATGAAAGGCTGCATCTTTCATGAAGAGACAGCTCCCTCAGCAACAGGATATCTGCTCCCTCACAGTCACAAGATGAAAACAGAACAAACCGTCACAAGAAGATGCAGCTGCAGAGCATTTTCTGTCTTCCCTTCACCTTAAGCAAACACCAGCCCCAAAATGTGCACCCCTGGAAGATAATCGTGATTGTAAGAAGAGGGTCACAGTGTGAGTATTGGAGCATGGATGAATAAGAGTTGTTGGACAGGGATGGATGAGCTAATACCAATTGGAGGCCCAGCATGGCCACAGATCTGTAGCATTGCTTTCAAAAGGAAGATGCTGAATGAGCATCAAAATCTGTGCAACATGTTGCAAGGTGGTAAGGCTGCACTCAGGGACTCCATTTCAGCAGCCATCATCAATACAGTTGGTGACATGATTGAGCAGGTGTCTACATCACCCTCTACCACTGGCTGCTCGGCAACCTCACTGGCACAGAGCAAAGGAGCACTGTATACCAATAACCTAATGACAGTAACCAATATGGTTCTGGAAGAGGAAGGTCATACTTGACAAACTTGAGTGCATTAACATAACTTCCGTGTGTGGTAGCTGTAAATCAATGAGTAATTTAAACCCCAAAACTATTTCACATTGGTCGAATACCAAACAAAAGTAAATTGTAAATGTATCTTTACAAGAGCTGGAATGAGGCTAATTAGTGACCTCTAACCTTTGGTTGCTGGTTATATAAACTGATATCAGCTTAATTCCTATTTTCTGAGTTGTCATTTTTTTTCAATTCATATTTGTTTGCAGTTCAGTCTTTTTTTTAAATTTGATTTTCTAAACTTTCTCATTCTTGGTTATTCTACTCTCTAGTGTTCGTATATATTTGTATCTGTTTCAAATGTTTTCTATTATTGTTTTCCTTTTATACTTTGTAGCCAATTATGCACAGATGAGTAGCTCATCCCAACCCAAATCTCAAAAGTTATATTCCAGTGTTTTACATTAATGGGAATCCTGCTTATCAGAAGTAGATTGATTGTGTTATTATACATATTTATTAAGCTGGTGCTGTGTTAAGAACTTGCATGTTTTTAGCATGTTGGATCAATTGCAGATTTGGTTATATGAGTTTAAAACATACAAAATCCATGCTGCAGAAGTATTTATCTCTTTCCCTTGAGCTAAAAGCTGTATGTCTTGATATCTTAAGGTAATCATTGACATCAATGATGCGCAGCACAGTAACCCAAGTAATTATGAAAGGAACCATGCTACTCTTTGTAGCTGCTTTCTAGGATTCAAGTGTGAATTGACTAGAAGTTAGAGATACTGCTAAACCTTCGAATTCAATCTGCACCTGAGCAGTGAGTGAAAGTAAAGTTGCATGTAGACACATATATGAAAGCCCAATGATTACTGAAGTATATTGCGCGGATGGCAAATTACCAGTTTTCATACTCTCACTGACCTAATTAAAGTTGTTGATGACTGGGATGGATAGAGGTTTTCTTAAAGCATTGAACTGCAATGGTGTAGAAGCTGAAGATTTCAGCATCATCAATGCTGTAAATTAGGTTTGAATTTAAAATTAAGATAAAATTATTAAACAGGACTGGAGACTTTAATTCCTTATTTTATTGCACATCAACACTAAGCCACCTATAAAGATGTAAGAATAACTACTCTGGCTGAGATAGCTCTGTAAATGAGCTGAGGATTAGTGACTGAAACCAAAGAACTGCCCACAGGACAAAAGATTTGGGGAGTCAGGATTAGTTGTTGTGCCACAAATAAACACCCTTCACAATTGATTTTTTTATAAACTATTTAGACTCAGGCCACAGATTCAAAATAAATATGATTAAACAGCTATTTTGGACCAGCCAAGACTGTAAACCAACAGGAGTTAATCAGTAGTCCAAGAACAATGCACCAGCTGTGTGGTGTCTGATTCTGGAATAAATTCAGAATGGCCCTTCAAAAATGCTGAATATTAATAGATTTTGTCTTTCTGGAATTAATTTACAGATGACAAACATACAGTTTTTTGGGAACTTTGGTTAAGTAAAGGTTATCAGTTTATTGTTATTCTCTTTTTGCTGGTGCAAAAAATGTTATGTATAGGAATGCATAGACAACCTATAGGAATGTAGAATTCTTACAAAGATTAGCCACCATACCTGAAATAGTAAGACATTATCAGAATGGAGGAAGAGAGATCTAGTGGTGCAGAAACGTATATTTTTACAGGTGCGAATCTAGGTAAAAAAGGCTACAAAATGGGATTCTGGGTTTTATGCAGAGGGACACCAAATATAAAAGTAAGGAAGAGATGTTGAGCCTGAAATTCTGAGACTTATTTGGTTCAAAAATGGTGTAGTTCTGGCACAGGGGACTGGAATTTGGCATGCAAGTCAGATACACCATGGTTATACCCATTCTAAAATGCATGCTAAAATCTGGTCGAATTAGCTGCTGGCAGAAGATGTGCACATATGTAAATGACAGGAAAATAAGAGCCACAGCTGCAGTCCCTGAAATTTCAGCATTTACATTAGAATTGCACCTGCCTTTAGAAAAAAGGATGGGAATGTTACCTGCATTACTTCAAAACAGGAAGTAGGCTTTGAACATCTACAAATTTTCTCTGAAATATTGGCTTTGATTTTAGTGCTTGGAATTTTTTTTTCAGCTGTGCAACTAAGAATTGATTCTACAAATCAGACTCAACCTTTTGTTGTGGAGCCCTTACCATGGAGTTCACTATAAAAATTCCCATATATGTCCTTATGATGGAGGCAGAACAGGAGGAATAAGAAATAAGAGTCACAAGGATAAGACTACACAAAAGCAGAAGACCAAATAGAACCCACTTTCATCTGTGTAGGCAGCTTACCTTGGCTGCTCTGGTGAGATCATTAAACTTCTTAGCTGTGGGTTTCAAGGAGGTGATAATCACAGCCATCTCCCGCTACAAAGTCCACATCATATTCTTGGTGGGTCTCAGGCCTCCCGACCCCAACAGAGCATTCCTCCTACTCTGTAACTCTGTTAGGAGGATATGCAGGTCAGGGTCCTTTAAGTTTGCTGCTCGTTTCTTTGATCGGCTGCCACCTTTGTTGCCAGGTTGGCTGCTTCCTCCAGTGCCAGTATTGCCCCTTTAAGCAGCAGCAGATTTTACATCCTGCTGATGTACCAGCTCTCTGCCTCTCCTCCAGTTATTTTCCAGCCCTCATCCCCCCTCCCACCTACCCCACCCGGCAGAGACTATTATATAATTTAAAAGAGAATTGGATAATTATTTGAAAGGCAGAATATAAAAGGATATGGAGAAAGAGCAGGGTTGACAGCTCCCATTGAAGAACTAGCACTGGTGTGATGATCCTATGAACATCACGTTTTTTGCATCAGCAAAAAGAGAATAACAATAAACTGATAACCTTTACTTAACCAAAGTTCCCATCTGTAATGGGATTAAGGTACAAGAGTAATGCAGAGTAATGATGCAGAGTAATGATGTTTTATTCTGTATCTGTTCCACGATATACCTGATCTATAAAATGCTTGATTGATGACACTACGTACACAAAATTTGGAACAAGTACCATTCCCAAATATTGACCTGATTTAGCTTGACGAGTGCACAATAAGGGGAAAACTAACCCTTAAGTACCCATGTGAAATAGGCAAATGTCTTCCAAAGAGTTGGTCCATGTCATGTTTCTAGAATTTTGGACTTTTTTGTCACAGCAAGGATTCTCAAACTGCCATGGTGGAATTTGAATTCACGTTCTCTGGGTTAGTCCAGGTCTCTGGATTACTCATCCAGTAACATAACCACTACACTATATCGTACCATCCTAAGGATTATAACTGTTGCTCTGTATATTCACTTGCTGAACTGCTTAATGATTCATATTTGGCCTCATCTTACGAATTATTTTCTCAGTCCATGCTCAAAGATATTGAAGAAACAGACATACGAAAGACACGAATATCCAGTTCAGATCAGATTGTTATACCTCTGGGTTATGATATTATACGGTTAGATATCAGGCAGAACGGGCACACTCCTAAACGCAGGACGCTCAGATTACTTATGGGAGTGACTGGCATTGTTGTACCGGAGGGAATATCTAAAACAATGCCCTAAACTTGTAACAGCCCACAAAGGTGGAATTGGTGTCTTCTTGCTGCATTATGGGCAACCACTAGGTTTATACAATGCCAAAAGTGACCAGTACATACAGGTTTTTTTTTTCTGAACAATCAATACTGCGGGATCTTGGGTGTGTTGATCAGTGCGAGTTTACAGGAAATGAGTAACCAATTGCTCTGTGATCCAAAGTGAACAGTCAAAGACTTTGACCCCCATAATGGATGCAGTCAGTTCCAGTTAGGGAATGCTTGATCAATGCAAATATTTATAGTAAGTGGATAGAAGTAAGATGTATGTCAGGGAGCTATGGTTTACAAAATATATCCCATAGAGTAATGTAGGACCTCCTAAACAGTAAGGATCATAACTGGAATATAATTTTGCTGTTCATTAATTTATCAAAATTTCCCCAAAATATTCTTCATCAAGGTACAACTTTACAACTACTTATTTGGGAGCTTTTAGCTTTTATCATCATTCATGTCCTCATTAATATTATCTGAATGGATTTGTTTTTCTTTATGAGAGAAATCAATGCTAATGAATGGAATATTTTTCCCTTCTTTGCACCCAGTATTAGCATCAAGGCCTCTCAGGTTGGGTGTAGCATGGATCAGATGCAGCACAATGTTTCCTCCACTCTGCATCTTCCACATGCTTACCCTTAACCTCAGAAAAACACCTTCACATCTGTGTGACGTTTAACATTTCCCATATCAATCACCTTAATGCTCGCAATGATTGAAATTCTAATGTAATAGTAATTGTTGTTGAATTGTGGCCAGTTTTATCTGTGGACTCATGCCCATTAGGAACTCAGTTGTGACGGCCAAACTAATTTCACTTAGGCCTCTTACATCTGTCAAAGGAAACAGATTTTCATCCCATCTGCCTGAGCTGAATTCAAACCGAGATTCCAGAACTGAAAGAACAATTTTCCAACCAGCTCAAGCCCCCATGAATGGGTTTCTTGTGCATTAATTAGTTTTCCATCCAACATGGCGGGTGCAAATTTGCTGAGTTTAATTATATTTGGCAGCTTTGAGAAGGTCATGTTGAAATGGAAATAAATTGATACTTAGAAAATTCCCTTGGAGAAGGTTGGCAAAATGATTTTGGAAATCTCCACATTAATAAGGATCATTCAGAATGTAACAGGTTCCTCTCTCCTATTAATCTTTGTTGAAGTTCTTCTGGGAAAATCAAATATGAGACACTTGTGGATGGCATTTGAGAGAATATACAGTTCTATATTTTCAAAATCTAAATCTGGAATCCAGTGAAACAAATCCAATTCAAATGGCTAAATAAGTTTATTATATCCTGGAAATTATGAATAAAAGTCTCTAATCAAAATGAAATGCAAGTGTAACTGTATGTTTAGTCTGGTGATATCCATATATTGTTCATGAACAACAAAGCCGTTTAATAGGGGAATCAAGGGATATGGGGGTCGGGCAGGAAAGTGGAGTTGAGGTCGAAAATCAGCCATGATCTTATTGAATGGCAGAACAGGTTCGAGGGGCCTAATGGCCTCCTTCTGCCCCTTTTCTTATGTTCTTATGAAACTTTGGTCAATGAATTTTGACTTAATGGTGCTTTCCCAATTATATGTCTGTGTGTTTACAACTGGATTTCAATAAAACCAGAGAGAAAACTTTTACAAGGTCACTGATCCTGTGTTTATTCTTTCGGCAGCCATATTCTTTCCCATTTATCCTCCACATCTCAGCCAGGAATTTATCCAAGGGAATGGCAGCCACGATTAGGCTCCCTCTATTGGATTCTTATGTAACTACATAAGATAGTCTTAAACACAATTCCAATGGTCCTCTCGTAGGTTATCACACACTTTAGTGAACTGATTATAGCTGACAAGAAATATCTGGTGACCGATTGGTAATGTGTAGACAACGTGATTCAGTAGATTAAGAACATAGTTGAAGGCATAAAGCAGTGAATAAATCACTGGATTGATTGAAGGTTTAGGGCCCCTTTCCATGATAATCGTGAGAAAAAAAGAGATGAGAAAAAAATAAAAAGAAAAATTGTGAATTGCTGGAAATCTGGAATGAAGAAAATGATAAACACAAATAGGTCAGTCAGCATGTGAATGAGCAAAGATCAGTTAACATTTTGGGTAGGACCCTTTTTCAGAACTGGGACAAGATAATTGGTCTCCTTTAATTTATTGGTGGCTCAGATAGTCCCTTTCAGCAACTGTGAGTGTCTAGGGGCAAATAATTAACTTTTGGAGCAATTTAACCTACATATTAACTGTTACTTTTCTAATAACTGACTGATGAATTAGCTACTACATTCTCTGTATTAATGTCTGCCTGCAAAGCATATATTGTTTGATACTGAAGGATATTACTGGCAATTTAGTCCAGATTAATATTTGTCACCATTTACTTCCATGTATTCCTTATCTACATTATTTCAACATGCAGTGTACATTCTGTAAGAATGATTGAATTACTTTTTTAAAAAAAGCAACAAAAATGAATTAGTGCTAGAAACTAGATACTGCAGGAGTGTTCTGCGTATTGAATAAGTTGTGTTGGAGTCTTGCTTTACCTTTAAGTGTATTTCTGATAAGTTAATAAAATTTTATTGTGAACAGGTTAGCCACTTAACAGTACATTTCAGTGTGAATTATTGTTGAGTTCATATTCTCTGATAAGTAAATATTATTTCTGTAGCAAACTGGATGTAATCCCCTGAATGTAAGAGAATACGTGAGTTTGTTTCTGAGTGCTCTGTGTCAGCGATTCCAGCAGATATATGGTAGTCCTGCAGTTAGGGTAATGTTGCGAACAGGTAGTAAAAGCATGAGTGTCTGATCATTAGCAGTTATTTGAGCTGTCATTGAGAAATCTATTCCTCTCTCCTCTGGAAACCTTGCTACACTCCAGGCAGTTAGTTCACTCACTTGCACTTTAATGATCTCAAATGCTAATGAAGAGGTGATTCAATTGGTTTATAATTTTGAAATCCGATAGTGCTGAAACCTGTTTAGCCCAGCAGCAAAGATTACTCTGTCAACAGGTATATTTATTAGTCTGTAAGAGTAGACTAAAGACATTAACATTTTAACCCATTCACTTCCAATTTCAATTCCAGTAATTCACTAGAAGTAAAATTTAGACCAATGATTTGCTTCCTCTCTCTCACTCTCAGCTAAAATTATTCTAATGTGTTTGGGGCTAACCCCAACTTTTCTCATCTCAATTTTAATTTTTAAGCACAGCAAATTTATATTGAGTTTTTCTGGCAACCCAAGACACCTATAAAATGTATTGACGTTATTCTCATATGCCCTCAGTCAAATCTCCTTTTCACATTGCAAATTGTCCCTAATGTCTCTTAGGCCTGGGAATAAAACAGCAGTTTGACCCCAGAATGTTGTTAGTAAAATAAATGTAATGCAAATGAGCCTTAAGACTCTGGTTGATAAATTGAATAATAATGCTACAGTATTTACAGATTGTCTGTGGTAGGTGTTCCTGAAGTTTAACATCTGATTTGAAATGCTTTTAACATCAAACCCTATCCCCTCCAGGGAGTTAATTCTGCTGCAGTTTCAGTGTTAATGCAATTTGGCCATTGAAGAAGAAAAGGTTATGAGGAATGTTATTTTTTGCAAATCCTAATCTATTTATTTATGTCCAATCATAGATGCCCCGATGCAAAGATACAAAAAGAATCCGTATTATCATACGTCTAAAGCAAATATTCCAGATGTGTGAGGTTTTTAAACTGTGACCCAACTTTTGACCTTGGGCTTCAGCGAACATTAAATTAAATCCTTTGGATGCTGGCGCTAGTGTATGGTTTTCAAGTGACCTGCAGTTAGTGTGGTGGACCTTCAATTCACTCATGAAATGACTGCCCTTGCCAATAAAAGCCACTAATTGGGCCTCTCTCTTTCTTTCTCTCTCTGTAATAGGACATGCAAACCTAGAAATTACTTTTGGCGATAATAGCAGATGAACACTTAACGCGTTTGAAAGATGTTCCTGTCTGCAATTTTGACAAAGATGTTAACCCATCTATTTTAAATGGGTTAATGCCTCAATTAAAACAGCAGACAATGGAACAACAACTTGCATTTATATAGAGCCTTTAATGTAGGAAAACATCCCAGGACGCTTCACAGAAGCATAATCGGACAAAAATTGATATCGAGCCAAAGGAGGAGATATTAGGAGGGGCGACTAAAAACTTGATCAAAGAGTTAGGTTTTAAGGATTGTCTTAAAGGAGAGAGAGATGGAAAGGTTTTTTTCAAAAAAAGGAGGAATTCCAGAACTTAGGGCCGAGACAGCTGATGCCATAGCTGCCAATTGTGGGAAGGAGGGTGTGGGGTATGCACGAGGCCAGAGTTGGAGGAATACAGAGATCTTGGAGGATTGTAGAGCTGGAGTAGGTTACAGAGATAGGGAGGGGTGAGGCCATGAAGAGGTTTGAACATGAGGATGAGAATTTTAAATTGGAGGTGAATACAGGGGTAATGGGCAAGCAGGACGGTGCAGGTCAGGATACGTGCAGCAAAGCTATGGATGAGCTGAAATTTATGGAAGGTGGAGGATAGGAAGCCAGCCAGGAGAATATTGGATTAGTTGAGTCTGAAGGTGACAAAGGCATGGATGTGGGTTTCATCATCATATAGGCTGAGGCAGAAGTGTAGGCAGTCTTTGTGATGGGGAGGATATGGGATCAGAAGCTCAGCTCAGGGCTTCAACCTGAGACAGTGGCCAGGGAGGGGGATGGAATCGGTGGCAAGGGCTGGAGATGATGGCTTCGGTGGGTTAAGGGGGAAGCTTGGGGGAAGTTTGGCTTGGTGGACAAGCGAAGGTGGGTGGGGGGGATGCAACAAAGGCTGCTGAACGGATGGTCTCAATCTTAGTGACAAAGAAGTCCAAAAGCTCCTCACATTTGTTGGGGGTAAGGATGGAAGGGGGCAAGGGGGAGGGGTTTAAGGAAATGGTTGGTATTGGAGAAAAGAAGCTATGATATAAATCCGTTAAGTGTTAATCCATTATTATTGCCAACAGTAATTTCTGGCTTGTAGTTTCCTGGATCGCTTCTATTTATAAAATGTGCTTCAGGTGGTTTGTAATACTGATAACTTACAAAATATAAGCAGTGCTTAGTGTTTGTGCAATTCAGCAAGACTTGTGGATCTATGACTAGTTGGAATATTGGATCTTCTGCATTGTGTAGTCCAGAAACAGAACTGGCAGTGATTACACATGCCCACAGTTAAGTTTTCTAATACTTATTTTTCTTCCAAACAATCTTTTAATTTATCTTTTCCTCATTATTCCTTTACACTTTCTTCTTCACCTTTAAGCTTTGCTTTCACTTTTTCTTTCTTACCATTTTTTCTCTTTTCTTATTCCTCTTGCTTCTGTATTTCCATTGCTCCATAAATCCTTTTGTCTATTGGGCTATAATTGTCCAACTCAACCATTTCTTTCTCATTTTTTCCTGCTCCTCTTTCATTCCGACTTCTCTAATCAGCACAAGAAACATGCTGAAGGTAAATGGAGACGGAGCACTCAGTAAATCTCATTAATAGCCACAGCCGTCAACTGCAGTGATATCCTACATTATAGTTGCTAGTTAAAAAGTGTAATTACATAATCTTAGCCCTGGAATTAGCCAGGCTTATACAATGAGTTACAAACAGTGTAGGAATTTTACTTTGGATTTATGCAATTTAAGAGAGAGGAAAGTAAATGTAAATGGTTATCAATTCTGAAATTCAAATGTGATTATATTCCTTTTCTTTTTTAAAATTCTGGAACTTCTAAAATACTGATGCAGCAGCCAATCCATTTTCTTTCATGTAGATCTTCAATTTTTGTCTAGGTCCATAATATGGAATAATGTTACATCCTGGGCAATTTTGGGCTCTATTTTTTCTTTGTTTGATAAAAATGGTTAATAACTTTTCTGTAGTTATTTACAACCCACTAACTTTTTGTGAAATGGCTGAGTGGCAAGATTGGAAAGCCCATTTCCCAGATTGGCACTGACTGTACTAGTAGACTTGTTAATGGATAACAACAGATCGTTTCGGGTGTGTGAGAACGGCATCCCAACATGGATGCAGGATGGATGAAAATACTTAGAAAAGTCCAGCATTCTGTGTACCCAATAGAACATCTGGAAGACATGACAGAACTTGAAACAGAACACAAAACGCTAAGATAAGAATATTGCTGTAAAATAACAATGAACATATATGTGATGCGAAATATATAGCTGTTAGATATATGCAAACAGCTCTGCACTGTGCTGACACAGGAAATGTTAACAAAGGTAGCAATGAAGGTAATACTAATGAGAATAGCAGATTTATGTAAATTACATTACACCTGCCATGATGACAAAGAGAAGGTACTGCAGGAAGGAATTTCCATAGGCCGAAATCATCCTGTCTTAATCTGCACTGCTCGTGTTTAAAGATCAAACTCACACATAACATGAGAGCACAAAGTGGACCCGACCATCAGAAATTTAAGAGAAATATGAAGACAGAATTGTTGACCTACACAATGGGGGGGGGGGGGTTCTCAAAGACAGCTGGGGGTGTGCAAAACATACCAGGATGTACCATATTCATCATATATTCTATGATTTACACAATAGATGGCATCATACATAATAATGTAAGTAATGACAATACACTACACTGGATAAGTGTACTTATGTACTCATAATATTCCTTTTGCTCTCTTCAAAGGGAAAGGAGAACACAAGTGGTCTTAAAGATATACTTAAACAGGAATGTACTTGAACAGCAACAGTCACCACAGGTACCACCCACACTTATATTAAGAACCAGGACAGACATAGACACTTCAAGAGAATTACATGGCAATATGGCTAAGTGCTGAAGAGGATGAGGGGCCAGCAGGTACAGGGCAGAGGTCTGACATGCTAACTGCTCTTCCTAATTTGTCTGAGGATACAAACATTAATGGACCTGTTTTCCAACGGAGTGCCTTAGGGTACATGGTCAATGTTGGGCAGTCACTCGCCTCCATACACATGGCAATTGAAAGTGGTTGTGTTGGTTGGATGAATGGTTGCCTTCACTGCAGTCTGCTATTCAGATGACACCACCAGTGGTAATGATAGTAGGAATATCTCTCATGAATATTTCCACTGCAGTATGGATGCTTTGGGATCCAAACTCCCAAGAAGTAGTCATAGTCAGCTTCTACTAAAATTAGAGTTAGTTACATCTACGGTTAGTGGGTTATGCAACCATCCATTACTGCTGTTCACTCAACTAGAACATCATTTAGGAATAGCGTACATAAACAAGACATAAGCTGAAATTGCAATTATCAGAAAAACACATACATCACATGCCCTCAAACACTGAATAAAAGTGATTTCACTTTTAATATATTTAACAGCATTTCAAATTTTTATTGTGCAGAAAACAAAGTGGCAGCTGTCCAAAAGTAAAGCTAACAAAACATATGCAGTTCCGAAAGCAGGAAAAATAAGTAAATGTAACAAAGTTGTTGCCTTTCAACAAAC
Organism: Heptranchias perlo; assembly: GCF_035084215.1. Classification (NCBI taxonomy): domain Eukaryota; kingdom Metazoa; phylum Chordata; class Chondrichthyes; order Hexanchiformes; family Hexanchidae; genus Heptranchias; species Heptranchias perlo. Next base: position 25,749,238 of record NC_090350.1, read on the forward strand.
TCAAGCAGAGAGTTATTAAAAATAGTTTCTGTAGAAAAAAAGTCAAATGTCATCATCTGTCTATTTTGGAATTATTTTGCTTTCTGCCATTACAGGAGGATGTTAAAGAAAGAACAAACAAACTTGCATTTGTATAGCACCTTCTCACATCTTCAGGATATCCCAAAGTGCTTTACAGCCAATTAATTACTTTTGAAGTGTAGCCACTGTTGTTAGGTAGGAACGTGTATAGTTATAAGATGGACTATTAGAGATTTCAGACACTATAATGGAAAAGGTAAAAGAATAAAATGGTTTCAGATTCTGTTTGATGTTTTCAGTGGAGGGTAATATTGGAGGTAGTATTTATGCCAACAGAGTCGTGAAGGTACATAACTGCAAGTCTCATCTCCAAAGCTTCAGTCAAAAGATTCTGTCATGAGCTACAGTGAGTTTCGACATTTTCTGTAACTTTAGTTAAATCAATACTCTAGTACAAAAACAATGGAGCACTTGCTTTCTAACCACGTTATGAGATGTGGGCTCCGGGCTCAAGTTCCTGAGCTCGTTCCACTCATTCTCACTCACTTTATGCAGTGTCTCTCACACTATAACCAGTAGTGCTCCTTTTGACCAATCATGAACTTTGATTATCTAAAGTCCCCAATATGGAAATTCTGTTCTGCTAGCTGAAAGGAGCTATAAGAAACAGGAGGTCTTGTGGTGGGAAGGAGAATAAAATCTTTGTTCATGGCCTTTTAGCAGCTGAGAGCAATGGGAAGGCTGTTTTTTTTTGGTAATTTAGTACCTGCATGGTATTCTGTACATCTGTATTCTGATGTGCTGTATATCCAATTTGTCCAGGTCCTGTGATGACTCAATAGTTATGCATCAGAAAAGATTCCTTCTCTAGAGTCCAGGGAGGCTATTTCTTCTCATTCTCCCTTAAGTACCACTAGTGATGTTTTTCAGAGATTGGATTAAGGCAATCTATACTTAGACTTCAAAACAGACTGAAACACTTAACTTACCAGCAAGGAAACCTTTTCTTATTTTCAAAATAACATTCATCTTTGACACTATTGAGTTTTCGTTTGTTGTATATTTACTCCCATTTCTGTTGTAGTTCTTAGCAACTTCATCATCAATGATGGCTCCACTTCTCTTCTATTGATTCGGCTGTACTGAATATCTTTTAACAATCTGTCAGTCAGTCTACATGTTTCCTTGATTTATCACAGTAATTCAGCTAATCTACTACAACTTTTCCTCAGCACCAGTTCTAGCTCTTACAGTATATCTGTTTCCTCATCATTGTGCTCTTTTGATCACTGTCACTCTTACAGAATACCCTACATTTTTTTTTTATTCGTTCACGGGATGTGGGCGTCGCTGGCAAGGCCGGCATTTGTTGCCCATCCCTAATTGCCCTCGAGAAGGTGGTGGTGAGCCGCCTTCTTGAACCGCTGCAGTCCGTGTGGTGACGGTTCTCCCACTGTGCTGTTAGGAAGGGAGTTCCAGGATTTTGACCCAGCGACAATGAAGGAACGGCGATATATTTCCAAGTCGGAAATATATTACAAGAGTGACTACACTTCAGAAGTACTTCATTGGTTGTAAAGCACTTTGGGACATCTTGAAGTTGTGAAAGGTGCTATATAAATGCAGATCTTTCTTTTCTTTTACCCTGCAACAAATCACACTCTGTAAATTAACCTTGTTTTGTTAGCCACTATAAGTCAGCCAACTAGGCTAGTCTACAAGAATTGTTTCCCTACCTTTTGTTAGTCCATCTGCTGCTTTCATTCTTCTGCAACTTCTATCTGTGTCAATGCAGTAGTTGGTTGTTGTTTCCGCTGACGTAGAAGCCTTCAAAGCTCATTCTTTCCTTCCATCAGATCTAGTACTATATCTTTAGTCAGTCTGTTTTTCAACTGTGAATCACAACTGACATCTTGATTAGTCTGAAACATCCCAAACCAATTTTATTCCTGCACATAACTTCTGTATGTCCATTATCAGATCTGCTAAATGCAACTTTATTCAAAAGAAGTGCCAACTGCTGTTTTCCTACCCCTCCATTAGCTGCTCCTTCTTATCCACAGCCAAAGCTGTTTCTTGTAACTATCACCTCTCTTCTGTCCTGATGGCACAGTTGGTTCCTCTCAAAAATAATGCTGATCTGTTTGGCTCACTTTTCTTCTCCAACTCTAAACTCAATAATCTTGCTTTGGAACCTCCCTCCGTTGTGTCCAACCATTATGACCAACAAGTTTTATCCTGACCAGTTTTGTTGGATCCTCTACTTTCTACATTCCAATAAGATGTGTGCTCCCGATGGTATCTATCCCATTGTCCTCAAGATCTGTGGATCAGATCTGAGGAAAAGACCCCTGTCCAATACCTCCACATACATCTTTGAAACTCTGCTCTTCAACACATGGACATTAAAGCTTTCCTTCCAAGTTCCAAAGGCTCCTTCTCCTCCTTAGACCCCATTGTGTTAAAATTAAGGTTTATCACACAATGTTCGTCCTACTCTAACTCATTCCTTCCCAGGACCTTAAAATAGAAAGATTCCTTACTTAGCTCAGTCCGTCTGTCCTTCCTACAATTCCCAGGCTTTTAACATCCAAAATTGACATCATCTAGTGACTACTTCTTGGTTTACCTCATACTCTCTTTTACCCTTTCCAACCTCAGTGGTGTCCTGCACTGTGAGACTTGGCCCTTCACTTTGCTTTGTCAATTAAAAAAGTTAGAATTATTCTACTAATTTTCTGAAGACTAGTGCAATATTTCATCATTAAAACAAGAGTCAGCTAGTAGTCGAGTTGCACTCACAATGTATTTGTATTCAAGCACCAGTAAAGAAACATGATTGGTACAGACTGGATAACTCCTTCAGGCAACAGCTCCAATGCTATTTTCTTATGCATGATTTATAATTTCAGGTGTATCCTCTCTAAGATCAGAAACTACCTTAAGCTATCACTTTCTTGCGTCTTAAAATATACATACATCATGCATCATTGCAAATTAGCTATGAGAGTAAAAGTACTTTTTGTAACATTTCCTATTAGTCTGTTCAGATCTTAACATTCTAACAGGGACTCACACAATAATAACGCTGTTATACAAGATTTAAAAATAGAATAAAGTTAAAATGTTTTGCTTTCTTCTAAGATTTTACATTTCAAATGATTTGTAGTTCTGTATATTTTTGAATTCTGCAGATGTTTTAAAGAAAAGAGAAGTTCATGTTTGAAAACGGAAGATTTTTTTAGTGCACAAATGGTTAAATATCTTTACTGGTGAGAGTAAAAGGCGTCTAGTGCCTCTGGAGACAGTGCGACCACATGCTAGTCAACCTTCTACCTCTAACAGGCTTTGACTCTTCTCCAGAAATATTTAAAAGACATTTTAATGATCTGAAGTGCCAGTGTTCTAAAAGCACTTAGAAGTCTGTGTGTGGAATTACCTCCTTCTTAATTTTACTTCCTTTGCAATTGTTTATGATTGTTGCTGATTCTGAGTTAAGTAGTTGTTTCAATCTGAAGACATCGGAGGCTACATGTTCACTGTGCACAGGAGAAAATGTTTTCATTGTAACTCCAGCAAGAAACAATGAGGAGTAAAATGCAGTATTGAAGATATCCATTAAAAAGCTACTCATCACAAGATAATTAATTTTTTTTTTCAATTTGCCTAAATGAACTTTTCATATTCCCCAAACTGCTTGGTAAATAGATGCATTGCCTGAAGTTATACTGAGCCATTCAGACAAGGCAGGCCCAGATCTAATCCCTCCCCCATGTTCACATAGCTAATCTTACCTGGAATGCTGGTAGGTGTGCTAGGAGAAGTGGGAAAAAATATCACCTCCTGATTACTATCCGCTTACCCCTACTGGAAAATGTCTTTGTGTGAATGTTGAGTGTGAAAACAGAATCGGACTTAGCTTCAATGTCCTTCAGTGTCAAATAGCCTGCCAACATTCACTGATAGGCATATTTGGGTAAAGTATACTGGCACCCATGGGCCTGGTATCTTAGCATGAGCCAGCTCTTTCAGATTAAGCTTTGCAATTACCGAAGACCTTTACTCAGCCTTTAACCCAAGGAAGTTAATCCTTAAAAGCAATAAAATCTTTGGCAGAAATAGATAGACAATGGATTAGAAAAGTGCTGCAAGAGGCTACAAAGGATCAAATACAAGAGAGAAACAATTGAGGATTGGAGACTGAATATCGAGCATTAACACAGGCTAATGTATGAAAGCTAGTGAAATGCTTTGTTTTTCAGCTCGTCAAAGTTGGAAAGTAATTCATCCCTAACAATTTAGTGAATGAAATTTTCAATTCCTGAATGAAAACCAGACATAGAGGTGCCTATTTTATTTTGTTGTTCATTGTTAAGTTTTCTGTATAGCACAGAATTTTCAGGAACTTTATTTAGTCTGTTTTTTTCTGATTGATTCAATAGAGGATCTTCACTGCAGAGCAACTACAGCGACAATTAAAAGCAACTAAAAATGACGGTGAAGTGATACTAGCAAATATATAGGGCTCTAATCTTTTAAGTAAGTATAACTGTGACATACCTAAAGAAAACAGCATGGCTTCCCAAGATGTCTGAACTGGGTATTATACGACCATCTTGTCCAATTGCAGTTTTCATAGAATGATACAGCACTTCACAGTGTAAAATTTCACCTGCCATGTGTCTGCCCATTTCACCAATTGGTCTATGTCCTCCTGAAGTCTATTACTATCCTCCTCATTGTTTACTACATTTGAGTTTTGTACCATCTGTAAACTTCGAAATTATGCCCTATAGAACCAAGTACAGGTCATTAATATCAAAAAGACCAGTGGTCCCAATACCGACCCCTGGGGAACACCACTTTACACCTCCCTCCAGTCTGCAAAAGAACCGTTCACCACTACTCTCTGCTTTCTCTCCCTTAGCCAATTTCATATCCACGCTACCACTCTCCCTTTAATCCCATGGGCTTCAATTTTGCCAACACGTCTATTATGTGATACTTTATCAAATGCCTTTTGAGTCCATATTAATAGAAACATAGAAACATAGTAAATAGGAGCAAGAGTAGGCCATTCAGCCCTTCGGGCCCGCTCTGCCATTCAAAACGATCATGGCTGATCGTCTAACTCAGTACCCTGTTCCCGCTTTTTTCCCATATCCCTTGATCCCTTTAGCATTAAGTAATATATCTACCTCCTTCTTGAATACATCTAATGACTTGGCCTCCACTGCCTTCTGTGGTAGAGAATTCCACAGGTTCACCACCCTCTGAGTGAAGAAATTTCTCCTCATCTCGGTTCTAAATGGCATAACCCGTATCCAGCCATCGGGAACATCCTCCCTGCATCTAGTCTGTCTAGTCCTGTTAGAATTTTATATGTTTCGATGAGATCACCTCTCATTCTTCTAAACTCTAGTGAATATAGGCCTAGTTGACCCAATCTCTCCTCATACGTCAGTCCTGACATCCCAGGAATCAGTCTGGTAAACCTTCATTGCACTCCCTCCATGGCAAGGACATCCTTCCTCAGATAAGGAGACCAAAACTGCACACAATACTCCAGATGTGGTCTCACCAAGGCCCTGTACAACTGCAGTAAGACATCCCTGCTTCTGTACTCAAATCCTCTTGCAATGAACGCCAACATACCATTCGCCTTCCTAACTGCTTGCTGCACCTGAATGCTCGCTTTCAGTGACTGGTGTACAAGGACACCCAGGTCTCGTTGCACCTCCCCTTTTCCCAATCTATCACCATTCAGATAATAATGTCTTTCTGTTTTTACAACCAAAGTGGATAACCTCACATTTATCCACGTTATACTGCATCTGCCATGTTCTTGCTCACTCACCCAATTTGCCTAAATCACATTGGAGCCTCTTTGCATCCTCCTCACAGCTCACATTCTACCCCAGCTTTGTGTCGTCTGCAAACTTGGAAATGTTACATTTAGTTCCCTCATCCAAATCATTGATATATATTGTGAATAGCTGGGGCCCAAGCACTGATCCCTACGGTACCCCACTAGTCACTGCCTGCTACCCAGAAAAAGACTCGTTTATTCCTATTCTCTGTTTCCTGTCTGTCGACCAATTCTCAATCCATTCCAGTATATTCCCCCCAATCCCATGTGCTTTAATTTTGCACACTAACCTCTTGTGTGGGACCTTATCAAAAGCCTTCTGAAAATCCAAATACACCACATCCACTGGTTCTCCCCTATCTATTCTACTAGTTACCTCCTCAAAAAACCCCAGTAGATTTCTTAAGCATGATTTCCCTTTCGTAAACCTATGCTGACTTTGTCCAATCCCGTTAATGCCTTCCAAGTGTTCTGTTATCACATCCTTTATAACAGACTCTAGCATTTTCCCCACTACTGATGTTAGGCTAACTGGTCTGTAATTCCCTGCTTTTTCTCTCCCTCCTTTTTTAAATAGTGGGGTTACATTTGCCACCCTCCAATCTGTAGGAACTGTTCCAAAGTCTATAGAATTTTGGAAGATGATCACCAATACATCCACTATTTCCAGGGCCACTTCCTTTTGTACTCTGGGATGTAAATTATCGGGCCCTGGGGATTTGTCAGCCTTTAGCCCCATTAATTTCCCTAGCACTATTTTTTTTTTACTAATACTGATTTCCTTCAGTTCCTCCCTCTCACTAGACCCTTGGTTCCCTAACATTTCTGGGAGGTTATTTGTGTCCTCCTTTGTGAAGACAGAACCAAGGTATGTGTTTAATTGTTCTGCCATTTCTTTGTTCCCCGTTATAATTTCCTCCATTTCTGACTCTAGGGGACCTACATTTGTCTTCACTAATCTTTTTCTCTTGACATATTTATAGAAGCTTTTACAGTCAGTTTTTATGTTCCCTGCTAGTTTACCCTCATACTCTATTTTCCCCCTCTTGATCAATCTCTTTGTTCTCCTTTGCTGAATTCTAAACTGTTCCCAATCCTCAGGCTTGCTGCTTTTTCTGGCAATTTTATATGTCTCTTCTTTGGATCTAATACTAACCCTAATTTCTTTTGTAAGCCACGGTTGAGCCACCTTTCCTGTTTTATTTTTTCTCCAGACAGGAATGAATAATTGTTGTAATTCCTGCACACTTTCTTTAAATATTAGCCATTGCCTATCCACCGTCATCCCTTTTAGTAAAGTTCCTCAATCTATCATAGCCAACTCGTACCTCATACTTTCGTAATTTCCTTAATTTAGATTCAGGACCCTAGTTTCGGATTCGACTACTTCACTCTCCATCTTAATGAGGAATTCTATCATGTTATGGTCGCTCTTCCCAAAGGGATCCCACACAAGATTGTTAATTAATCCTTTCTCATTGCACAGTGCCCAGTCTAGGATCACCTGTTTTCTAGTTGGTTCCTCAACGTATTGGTCTAGAAAACCATCACGTACACACTCCAGGAATTCCTCCCCCATGGTATTATTGCTAATTTGGTTTGACCAATCTATATGTAAATTAAAGTCACCCATGATTATAGTTGTACCCTTCTTGCATGCGTTTCTAATTTCCTGTTTAATGCCCTCCCCTACATCTCCACTACTATTTGGGGGCCTATAGACAACCCCCACCAATGTTTTCTGCCCCTTGGTGTTTCTTAGCTCCACCCATACAGATTCCACATCGTGATTTTCCGAGCCAATATCCTTCCTCGCTATTGCATTGATTTCCTCCTTTACTAGCAATGCTACCCCACCTCCTTTCCCTTTTTGCCTGTCCTTCCTAAATATTGAATACTCCTGGATGTTCAGTTGCCATCCTTGGTCACCCTGTAGCCATGTCTCCGTAATCGCAACTATATCATACCTGTTAATATCTATCTGCGCTGTTAATTCATCTACCTTGTTGCGAATGCTCCGCGCATTAAGACACAATGCCTTTAGACTTGTCTTTTTAAGATTGCTAGTCATCTTAGTAGTATTTTGCACTATGGCCCTATTTGTTTTTTGCCTTTGTTTTCTCTGCCTTCCACTATTGCTTCTTCCCTTTCTGTCTTTTGTTTCTATCCTTGTTTCCCCGCTCAGGTTCCCATCCCCCTGCCATTCTAGTTTAAACCTTCCCCAACAGCACTAGCAAACACCCCCGCGAGGACATTGGTCTCAGTCCTGCTCAGGTGTAACCCGTCCTGCTTGTACAGGTCCCACCTTCCCCAGAACCTGTCCCAATGTCCCAGAAATCTAAATCCCTCCCTCCTACACCATCCCTGCAGCCACGCATTCATCTGGTCTATTCTCCTGTTCCTATACTCACTAGCACGTGGCACTGGTAGTAATCCTGAGATCACTTCCTTTGAGGTCCTGCTTTTTAATTTATCTCCTAACTCCCTAAATTTACCTTGCAGGACCTCATCCCTTTTTTTAAACCTATGTCGTTGGTATCGATATGGACCACGACTACTGGCTGTTAACCCTCCCCCTCCAGAATGCCCTGCAGCTGCTCCGTGACATCCTTGACCCTTGCAACATCACAACATCACTGCACTATCCTCATCAACCACCTCCGTTATTTCATAAAAGAACAGTTTGAAACAGCAAGAGTCAAAATGACTTCCGTCACCCAATTTCAAAAAGGTCATTACTGAGTTGTCTATGGACTAGGGCAGGTTGATTGATGGATCTAGAAATTAGTCAGGATACAGTGGCTTTGTTCTAGGTTCTGATTGTATTGCACATAGTGAAGGCTTTTAACAGGCCCTTGGAACCTAGACAATATGTAAGCACCTTATCATAACATAAGAAATAGGAGCAGTTGGCCATATGGCCCCTCGAGCTTGTTCCGCCATTCAATAAGATCATGCCTGATCTTCTACCTCAAATCCACTTTCCTGCCCTATCCCCATATCCCTTGATTACAATTTTGTGCAGTAATTTTACTATTGTAGCTTTAATCATGGTTAATGACAGCTCTGACTTCAGAGACTTTTGAACTGGATTAGTACTGTGGAATTTTCCCATAGTCTTTAGTTCTGGCAGGAATTTTGAAATCCGTGGAAGAATTTGACGTTTGAATGGCAGACCACAAAATCAAATCTGGAAGATCTACCAGGACGTAAACCTAAGAGTTTCAACTCAAAAGTCTCCTCACTCAGCAGACTTTGTAAGAAATATTTTAACCCCTTGGGCTGATTGTAATTTCATGGTTTTTAAGTATTGTGCTGATTCAATATCTTATTGTATAATTTGGCTGCTGCATAGGCATTAACATAAATAAATCTGATAGTTTTATCCTGTAAGCTATGGTCTGATGGTGTGGTATTCTCTATCTTTTGGGGGAAATTGGAGAACATAGTTGGCATCCCACATTATCTCCAGTAAACTATAACACAATTAGGGGCTAATTGTTAAACGTAGACAAGGCTGCCCATAAACAGGATGCAAGTCTTGATTCTCAGGAACTCTATCTGCATTAACAAAACTGTCTTCAAACTATGAAGATAAAATGAAAGTTGGAGACAAGGCCAAACTCTAACGTTATAAATCATTGGTCATTGTCCTGCATCTAAAATATGTGGAATATCTAATGTGTGTACGCTAAACTCAATAAAACGTTAATCTCAAGGAAACTAAAACTTAGATATGACTTAAGGCCCAATTCTTCCTCCATTAAAAGTTTTAAATTATATGGAATAAAATGTCACCCAGGACAGTGAATGCAGAATCTGTTAAATCGCTTAGGAAGGAAATAGGCAAGTTCCTGATAAGGGAGCAAGTGGGAGGATATTGCAACAGAATCTGGAATACAGATCTAGAATATAGATCTTGCAATCAGGATAAAGAGAAATGATTCTGCGGGTCTCCATTCTCCTGTTCTCAAAAGATTCATGCATCCCATCTTGAATTATTTAAAAGAAAGACACAGAAGCCATAATGCATGATTAAGGCTTGAGCTGATCCTTTATTAGTTGCAAAAGGACAATAATATACATGACTTTTCTCTGGTACACTCTGTATAAAGCATTGATACAGTTGACGTTTAACTGTTGTAATTCAGTTTAACCTTGATTTGTAATTTGCAGTTACTGTTTTCTCCTTCTGAAAAACACAATGAGAGTATATAATTATTTTAAAAATCCTTAATATTAAATAAAAGTTACTTTAGCTGGTACAAAAGGTTAGTCAAAGTCTAGTAAACAAAGTCACGTCTGTTAATACTGCAAAAGGGGAAGGGAAAAAAGTGTGCTTAGGAGGAAGCTACGACGCAGCCTGTAAAAAAAATGTTGATATCGGTCAGCACTTGCTCTCACAATTAAGTACTCAATTAACTAAACTTTTTTCTTTTTCTGTCTATCTGTGCCTCGGTTATTTCTCTGTATTAGGAATCTTTCCCTAGGACCAATAGCTAGTGTTAGGACAAGTCTCTTGTGTGCTGGTTCACAAAACATGCTCTCATTAGCTTATTCCACATATAATTTGCCTAATTCTGATCAATCTACACTTTTTTTTCGTAGTAGTGCTTCATTTTTAAAAATTTCAACAGGAATATCACTCATGATCATTTGTGATACAAATTGTGAAATCATGCAAAGACGGGAAAAAATGATGAACAATAGAAAAAAAACATTAAAGAGATTGTGGGGTGAACAGGAAATGGGAGCGCCATCACATTAAATGAAGAAAATGGGTAGATTTACTACCGTTTGACTTTTGATAGTCTGGAACTACACACTATTAAAAAGAATCCATTGACAAGTACGGCAGGGCATCTAACGGTGTCGGCCATTAGTTAGACTTGCCCATTTAGATTTTTTAATTTTTTGTATGGTAAGTTGTTATCAGCTCGCACTTTCAGCATCGCAGTGAGGGAAACAGGGCATCTGGGACCTGAGTGAACAGGGCAAGCAACTGAACCAGATTGAAGGATTGTGAAATTAACAGTGCAAGGACTGAGGAGGAAGTGTAAATTAGAGTGGGTGAATTCAATGTCAGATCAGGTACAGATAGAGAAATAAGAGAGAGAAAGAAAGATTGGATTGAGAGAGAGAGAGAAAAGACAAAAAAGTAAAAAAAACAAATTTTTTTAATGACATTTTTAAAATCTCCAACAACAATTAAAACCTGAAAGAATGAGACTCCACTCTTGTAATAGTTAATTTCCAGTACCAGAGGGGTTGACATGGAGTAAGTAACACTTGTGTCATTAAAAGGGTACTTAAACTGAAATGGACAAGACTTAACTTTCTGTGGAGAGTTTAGTTTGTATCTACTGTGCAAATTCAGGAACTTCACGCCATTCAAGGCAATCAGCGAGATGCCAATTTCCGAAGCTAATGTTAGAGTGGCACATCTCGGTCAACAACCTTTGGATATCCGCGATTAACCGTGCATCTGCCCCTCGCCTGAAGTTGCTGTACCATTTGCGCATTGTGGTGAAAAAGATATTAAAACATTAAAGTTAGAAAGGATGGGGGGGGGGGGGGGGGGCGGGGAAAAGATAATCAAACTTAGGGAGGATAAGACTCCTGGTGGATTGCATCTGTGAATATTAAAAGAAGCTAGGGAGGAGATAGCAGAGGCACTATTACGTACATATAAAAATTCACTAGAAAAAAGGAAATAGTGCTAGAGGACTGGCAGATGGCTAATGTTATTCCTCTATTTAAAAAGGGAGCTAGAACGAGTCCAGGGAACTATGGACCAGTTAGCTTAACGTCAGTGGTAGGAAAGATAATGGAATCTTTACTCAAAGATGTAATAGAAAGACAGCTGGAGAACGAAAATATAATAAAGAATAATCAGCACGGATCTCAGAAGGGCAAGTCATGCTTGACCAACTTTATTGAATTCTTTGAAGAAGTAACAGAAAGAGGAGACGGGGTAATATTGTAGATGTAATATATTTGGATTTTCAAAAGGCCTTTGATAAGGTACCGCATTGTAGACTCATGACTAAGGTCAGAGCATGTGGAGTCAGGGGACAGGTAGTAGAATGAATAGCAAGTTGGCTACAAAATAGAAAACAGAGAGTAGGGGTTAAGAGTAACTACTCAGACTGGCAAAATGTGGGAAGTGGTATTCCACAGGGATCGGTGCTGGGACCTCTGTTGTTCACAATTTAGATTAACAATTTGGATTCGGGAATCGAAGTACAATTTCAAAATTTGCAGACGTCAGCAAATTGCGGGGGCTGGGTTAATACAAAAGGAAGAATGCGGCAAAATGCAAGGAGGACATTAATAAACATTCAGAATGGCCATGTAATTGGCAAATCAATTTCAATATAGATAAGTGTGAGGAGGTGCATTTTGATAGGAAGAATAAGGAAGGCCACATACTTCTTGAAAAGCAAAGAAGTTATGTTAAACTTGTATAGGACCTTGGTTAAACCGTACCTGGAATATTGTGCACAGTTCTGGTCTCCAGATTATAGAAAGGATATACAGGCATTGGAGAGGGTGCAAAAAAGATTTGCAAGGATGATACCAGAACTGAGAGGATAGCCTCATCAGGAAAAGCTGAACAGGCTGGGGCTCTTTTCTCTAGAAAAAAGGCTGAGGGGCGACCTGATAAGGTAGACGTAGAGAAAATGTTTCCATTTGTGGGGGAGTCCAAACTAGAGGACATAAATATAAAATAGTCGCTAATAAATTCAATAGGGAATTCAAGAGAAACTTCTTTACCCAAAAAGAGTGGTAAGAATGTGAAACGTGCTACCACAAGGAGTAGTTGAGGTAAATAGCACAGATTCGTTTAAAGGAAAGCTAGATAAGCACATGCGGGAGAAAGGAATAGAAGGGTATCCTGATAGGGTTCAATGAAGTAGGGAGGGAGGAGGCTCGTGTGGAGCATAAACGCCTGAATAGACCAGTTGGGCCGAATGGCCTGTTTCTGTGCTGTAATTTCGATGTAACACGATGTAAAATAATGGCGACGCCATTAGCCTCACCGTTATTTTGACAGCAAATTCTGGCTCATTATTTTTGCAATTCTGCTTGGACATTCAGGATTAGATAGGAACAGAAAATTGGGTTATAAATGCTGCCTAACAGAGCATGATCAGTTTGAATTCAACAAATGAAATCCATGTTGAAAGAGTTAAGTTCAGCAAAATAATTTTTAAACAAGAGAATAGAGAGCAGATATCCCAGACATGGTAGGTGATCAATCTGCTATGTGAGGCCACTGTGCAAAATACTGAGGCTGTCTGAAAATGTATTTTGAACTGTTATGCACAGTAATGCATCGACCAACAGCACACTGAGTCTGCTGTCATGTCAGTTTAACTGGCATATGTTCAGCTTCCCATGAAACCTGGTTTTCAAAACAATTGCACCAAAGCAAAAAGTACTTTATGCACATTTTTGGGCAAACTTCTTGTAAATGCTTTGTTTGTGCTAGCTGGATAGTTTCAAAACTCCAGCTTCTGTCAGTGATGTGTTTATACTTGTATTAAATGGGGCAAAAATGAAAATAGTATAAACAAAACTGATATTTATTCAATTTTTATATTTGAATTATTTGACAGTTGATTGGAAACTTGAGGAATAAATCCAGAAATCTGTTTCTAATTCCTTTCTCTCCTCCCCTCCCTCCAATACTTTTATGCTTTACTCTTTGGGTGCAATTGCAAACTCACAAATGGACACATTTGTCCTGAAATAGTGAATGGAAGAGGTTGCATGTGATTCAATGAAGAGTGACAATGCCAAAAATAATGGTTTGCCAGAATAGAAACCCACTGCTCAAAGCACTGATGCTCAAACTGTGCTGTATTTTATAGATTGAAAAAAATGCTGCTATGACATTTATTTCAATTGACCTGTAGTGCAGTGGTTAATCCCACACTTTAGCTCCAGGCATGACAATCTCAAGTGGGAGGCTTCGTTGGAGTCCCGGCAGATTTTAGCTGCCACACCTCATTTGAATGTTACCGGTCAGCTACTCGTCCATTTGGAGATTTGGACTGTGGACTTGTGTCCATCAAGAACCAAATTGAGATATGCTTCCATTTAATTTGGCTCTTACCAGCCAGCAGGGAGGGGAGAGCCTTGTAATTTTTTTTTCTAGGTTCGATTTTAAACCGGGTAGAAGTGACTGGAGGGTGTACTAACACAACTCCATGCCCTCAATTCCAAAGACCAGACTTTCCTCCAAATGTCGCCCAAGATGAAAGATATTGTGCAGACTGGTTTCCACTAGCTCAATTGTAACATGATATGGAAGTTGACTATGCATCAGAAGCTCCAACCTCAGAGGAAACAATAGCACGCGAAATCTGATATCAGTAATATATGCCATTGGGGATTTTAAAAAAGCAACTGGAAAAACAATGTATACAGCACACGAAAGTTATGACAGTTGGAAGGTCTGATTCACAGTCAAAATATTGTATAATGTATTTGTAAAGTCCAAGCAGATCTTCTTACCAGGGGATTGTATTACAAAGATTCTTAACAGACTTTCCTCAACTTTACTCATCAACCACAATCTCCTAGAAAATATACTGTTCCACCTCAGTTGTCATTGTTGCACTAATGCTGGAACTTAATCCAGCAAATGCTGATGACTATTAATTCCTGTGCATGCTAAAACTGTAAAGTTCTGCAGTTTGCCGTAACATGGCTAACAGTCATTATAGATGGGATTTGCTGGTTATTAGGAGTGAGGATTGATTATAATTAACTTTGTCTTAGAAGAGATTGAATTCCAAAAGCTCCAATGGATGTCAGAACGGACCAGGAAGAATACCAGTTATATTCCGAACAGTTTATAAGCTGAATATATATGTTTTCTTACAATAAAATTGTCCCTTATTTTCAGATGATGATTTTAAGCATTCTCTTTTCTTGTGAAACTCCTCTGTTCCTGTTACATGATGGCAAAACACAGGTTGAAATGTATCAGCTATAACAACAGACATTTACACAGGCAAACTCATCGGTAGGAGAAGCTACTAGCTTGAATGGTTAAGGATATGCAGAAAACCCCCCCAGAAAATATGAGCACAAATGGCAAAATTAGCCTAACCCCAGTAACTAGCATCCATTGCAGAAGGTACGGATAGTTCAAATGTCAAAAGCTGGCAGTGATAGATAAGTATCCATGCTGTATTACTGGGCAGCATTAGTCAAATATACCAATTCAAAAACGCTTAAGCCAAAAGAGGCAGAAGTCTGTACACAAGGATAAATTGTGTGAAGCACTATGCTGCCAGCAGGACCTTGCATGCAGCCTGCACTTGTTGGATAATTGATGGAAAATCATGAGCAGCACACCCAGCAATTATCTAATATGTACTGGCTGTATGCAAAGGAGGGGAAGAGAATAAGGCCTTGTAAAGTTTACCCTGCAGTCTAAAGCTGATTAAATGGCATTAGATGATAACACAAATTTTATATGAGCAATTTTAAAAGTTGTTTTATTCCCCGGTGCTCCTGCTACAGCAGACAGATAAAAGCAATACGGCAGAAATAATAATTTAAAAATTGTGAATGACAGAAATTTGAAACAAAAATGAAAATTCTGGAAATGTGCAGCAGGTTGGTCGATATCTAAAAGATAGGTAGGTTAACATTTAACATGGGACCTTTCATCAAAAATTCTTGGTGAAAAGTCATACCCAAAATGTTATTGTCTTCTCCCTTTCATATGCTTACATGGCTGAACGATGCTGATTCAGATGTATTTCCAGCATTTTCTAATTTCAAAATAACATACGATCAGTCATTTTAAATGATGGTTCCTTCGTCTCTCATCAACGAGCTTTCTCTGCCAATTTTCTCCCCTTCTCTCTTTGATACAGTAACTTATTCTGGGTTGTGGATCCACAGGTGGCAGCAGCCCTCCCGTACCTTGTACAAGTGACCATTTCCTATGGTGAACCTAGAGTACTAATAGAGGCTCTTGTCCATAGCAAGCCATCGCAGCCAAACCTAGCCGTGTCCTCACCTGACATGCATACAGGTATGCTTTCCAGCAACAGTTACTGAATAATATTCCCCCCTCCCAAACCTGGAGATATAAAGGCCATTTGTAGCACCACTGCCCCAGCGGAGGCCAATTACCTCAGTACAGACCAGGGATCAAACTAGCGGCACTGCAGATGATCTGCGTGGCTCAGGGCCACACACCTTGTGAGGTACATATCCTCTCAGCCATCAGAGGAGCCCTAACAATGCAATTATTGCTGGTTTTTACTATAAAAATGAAAGGAGTTTGGGAGTAAATTGTGTTATCGCAGGCTTCTGTTGGCTGCATTAAATGGTTGAGCTTCATGTTTGCGGCCTACAACATCACCAGATCCCTCCTTGCAACACTTTTACTTTTCTGTAAAGTGAGAAGTTTATACTAACTTTATTAGAATCAATTCAGTTATCAATAATATTTACAAACATTATTTTCTGTACATTTTATTACTTAATATGTTGAATTAGAGCCACAATACAATTCCAAATGCAAAGTACTGTTTGAAGGCATCTGAAGTTTGATTTTTCACAGAAAAATTTGCATAGATCAGTGGTACTCATAACACCTTTAACCAACCTACCTCCCGTATGTGGTCCCTAGAAAACCTAATCGTCTGTGTCTTGGCTCTGAGATTTTGCTAGAGACATGATTCACGGTTGGTGATGGAAGAATCACAAGAGACAGAATGGGGTGGGGGGGGGGGGGGGGAAGAGAAGAAAGAGGAAAGAAAATATGTTAAGGTTGCTTTATGTTAGTCTGTGAGGGGGCTCTCAAGCAAATCATTTCTTCGGATTCTGGCCCTTGACAAAACGATTGTGAGCACCCCTGGCTATAGACCATGAAGAGTTAAGGGGATCTGACTGTGCACTGACCTACATCTGATAATCACTCTCTTGCAAAGCCCCTTTCTCAATGCCCACCTCGATGCAGAAAGATTCCCTTTGTTTTTTTTACTGCATCATGTAACTGTAAAAACTTTGCAAAAGGTCGTGGTGACACGGGAAGGGCTTGATTGTAATTTCTTTTTTCTCTTAACTGCATTATTAAATGTCCAGAATTAGGTTACTCTGACCAGATTGTCCCGGCTTTAATCTTTGACTGGCATCAAAAAAGCAGTCGCGCTCAGGAAATCACAACGTTCAGTTAACCAGTTCTTCAGTGTCAGCGGTTTCTACAACATCCTGTTTCACAGATTTATTTTTCTATTAGAGAAAACAACAAGCTCTCTGTTTATTTATTAACACTTTTAACCCTTCCAGCGCCAGCTCCCCTGGGGGTAACATTCCCGCGTTAACCTAAATGTAATGAATTGTGCCATTAGTAAATGGATTTATAAAAGTTACTCATTCGTAAGGATTTCTAACACTTCACTCCCAATGCCTTCAAGTATTTATTGTGGTTATTGCAGTTTTCAGAACACTATAGGAACTAAAGTAGAACAGAATCAGTTGCACTTGTTAGGCCAAGGCACACACAAATGGTTGCTTAAAGTCAGTACTGTGTGGCCAGCTGAATCAGCCTCAAACAAAGCTGAACTGAGTAAAGACTTGTTGCAACATACTGGTCTTTTAGTTATATCAGATCTCCACACATACGCATATGAAGTTGACTTTAAAAGATATCACAACTCAAACTTTGCTATAATATGACTGTGCCTCCATTCCTTGCACTGGCTGAACTCCAGTGGTTAGTGAATAATGAGGTGCTAAATTGACTTGTTTAGTTGAACAATGAATGGATCAGCATTTGCAAAAGGTGAGAATAAGGTTATTAATCTTTTGATAAAATGTACATTGTGTGTATGGACTGCAGAACTATAAATTTAAACAGAAATTACCCATGAACAAGCTTTTATGCAATGCAATAAACATCTCAGCTTTTAGAACACATTGTATTGGTAAGCGATGATGAGCATACTATGGAAAGTAAAATGCAAAAAAACAGCAGATTCTGGAAACCTGAAATAAAAACAGAAAATGCTGGAAGCACTCAAGACAAAAGGTCACCGACCTGAAACGTTAACCCGACCTTCCTCACTCCAAAGATGCTGCCTGACCTGCTGATTGTCTCCAGAATGTTCCTGGTTTTATTGCGCTACAGAGGTTGTGTACTGGTGTTTTATCAGCAACCTTAAAAACTGCTTAGTTTACAACATAGAAAAAAAAAATCAACCTTCTCCCAACGTACAGCTGCAAGCAAATCTCGAATTACTTTTCTATAACCCGTAAAGTAATAGTCACTACCATTGTTCCCTAATTGGCACTAAATTTAATGAGCACACAAGACATCCTTCCTGTAGCCCAGCTTCAAGGAAAGGTATCTATGATGGTGCTGGCAGTCAGTTGCCAATTTTGTCATTTTACCATCTACCAATTAAAATTTATAATTGAAAAAGGTTTTTAGTGTATTAATGTCACGGCAGGAGATGGGACTCATACTTTCCACTATGAAGTGAGTCAGTTCCACACAGACATTCTGTGTTGTGTTCATCACCCTTTTTTATTTATTTATTTTTAAGTACACCAGCACCTCTTGCTCTCTCTCGCCTGAACTTTCCAACCCCCTCTTGTTGGTTTGTCGATGGATCTAAAGGGAGGAGGGCTGAAAATCACTTGGAGAAATGTAGTAGTTTTAAACGGGCCTAGATGTACAGATGAAGCCAAAGGAGACTGTGTTTTATTTGGCAATGGTATTGTGCATGTATACAGATGACTACCGTTCTTTGAATGTTTCAGGCACTTGACTAAATGTGTCCTCAGTTTGCTGCAAGACTCTTGCCGAGTGACCAATTTCTTATGGAAAAAAGTCTTCTGTGCCCTGGTAAGGCTATCTTCTGCCTCTGATTGCTACTGCCTGCCTTCTCCTGTCCACTTCATGGCAAGGCCCCTTTGCAGGGAAAAGTTTCTTTCATTTTGTTCTGGGGGTTTTGGCGACATTGGCAAAGCTGGTGGTTGGCCTTCTACTTGACCCGCTGCAGTCCTTAAAGTTGTAAATTATAAAGTTGCGTAAGACACAGCAGGCAACACTAATTTTGGACACCGTGGCTGGTGTAAGATGTAAACACACCGCTCTGACAGTCCCCCTTCTCTTCTAAAACCTGCAAATAGAGGGATATAGGCAGCGCACAATGGAATATATAAACTATAGTTCAGTCCTCATTAGTATTTAGACGTATCTGTCATTCGGATGAAACATTAAACTGAGGCACCGTCTGCGCCCCCAGGTGGACGCGAGAGGCCCCACAGCACTATTTCGAAGAAGAGCAGGTGAGTTCTCTCTGGTGTCCTGGTCAATATTTCTCCCTCAGCCAACACCACTAAAAAAATGAACAGATTATCTGGTCATTATGACATTGCAGTTTGTGGGAGCTTGCTGTGTGCAAATTGGCTGTCGCATTTCCTAATTTACGACAGTGAAAACATTTCAAAAGTACTTCATTGGCTGTAAAGTGCTTTGGGATGCCCTGAGGTCATGATAGGCGCTCTATAAATGTGAGTTCTTTCTTCACACTGAGCACAAATAACGTGCTTAGAAGACATATTAATAACTGTAGCCGTGACAACAGCTGCAATTGGCTTTATTTCACTGACAACACACTGAACTACTGTGAAAGAAGATATGATTCAGTTGGACAGTGGCCTTTGGTAGAGGAGGACAAAGAGAAATAGCAAAAAGCAGTCCATAAGATAAGACACCATAAAAGACATATGTCTAAGTTCTACTGGTATTTCATGCACCAGGTGTACTGGCACAGGCAGAGTAATCTAGGAACACTCACAAAGAACCAATGGCTCAGAAAGCTACGCAGAGACCATGTCAAATTTGTGTCATTTGCTGCAAGACCTTCAAATACACTCGTATTCATACAACACTATTAATTGACATGAAAATCACCACAATTTCTATGTAAAAGGTCACTCCAGTCAACCATTGGTGTGATATATACCATAGAACCATAGACATTTACAGCACAGAAGGAGGCATCCATCCCATCATATCTGTGCCAGTTATATGCTAAAGCAATCCAAAACAAATCCCATTGCTTCTTCCTCTCCTCATGGATCAAATATTTATCCAATTTTCCCTTAAAAAAAAGGTACAATGGTCTCTGCCTCAACCATTCCCTGTGGCAAAACATTCCATGCTCCACCAACACTATGTGTCAAGAAATTTCTCCTAACCTCTTTCCTTTCTCAGAGACAATTTTCAATTGGTCAGACACCCCAACCAGAGGAAACGGTTTTTCCCTATTCAATTTTTATTGCATTACTGCCTTCTCAAGAGTGCAGGGAATCATGTTGCTATTCATGCCCCTTGTACAATGCCATACCGTTCATGAATAGAAAAGAACTTTACTCAATGTCTAGTTGGAATGCAACCTCCAGCATTGAAGAATACAGGCCATTGCCTCATTTACTGAGAGCTTACACAATGCCTTTATTAGAATATAATCTACAGTGGCTTCATTGCTCAAAGGGGAAAGAAGATTAGAAGGTTAAATGTTCAGAGAATTTGGATACACATTGCAACCTTAGCTAATGACACCCTTACACAACCCAAGTAAAGCAGAAGTATAACAAGGGGCATGTGAGCCCAAAGTTTCACATTGAGCACATGATTGGGATCCTGAAGTAGCATTTTCTGGACCAATTGGGAGGGGCACAACCTATATTATGCAGATGACAAGCATTACCTGTGGGGTCATTCCATCAGGGAGAAAGAATCTCCGCAACAGTCGCAGTGTTGCTTTAATCTATGGCCATTATTGAATTGAATCAGAAAACCAGTCAGCGCTTTTGAATCCTACTTTGATTGACAGTTTTGGCTTATTATGAACCATACCTTTGATGTTCATGTGTCATATCCTGTACTTCAAAAGGTTCAAGAAGCATTTAGTCCAGGCTAGTAGTTTGGATTTTTTTTTTAAATTGTGTTTCTACTTCACCAGACTGCTAATGAGTTGGAGCTATTAGAGTATTCCATGACCATCATGTAAAAACTCTCAATCACGGGCGCCTGGCTCAAACCTCCAAAATACACCACAGCTTTCAGGTGATTTTTTTTTAAAAAAACAGCCACTGTACAGAGTATTTCCTCTGTTACACCAATGCTCCAGCATAATTCGGTCAGTCATTTGGACAATTGAGCAATGATCCATTTGCCTATTTACTGGCTTGTATCAATCTTTTGGCATCCCTTCAATCTGGTTTCTAAAGAGCCTGCACAAATAAGGGGCCAGCATAGATAAGATGGTAATGATGAAATGATGTTATGTCATATTTTTGTCATTACCACCATAGCAGTGCTGGAGGCAAGGGCTGTCATCATACAACAGGCACCAGAATTGCGTGGGCCAGCAGTTTGCACTCTCCTATGGGTGCTTCTAGTGAAATTTGTTAGAGACCAGACACCTTTACCTCCTCTGGAGGACGATGGCTACTTTAAGTTGCTGCAAGTGCCAGAGTATTGCAACAGCAGGAATTTTCCCCTCTCCTCTCCGCACCCCACCCTACCCTTACGGTCTTCCCAGGACAGGCAGAAACCCTCCCATATAAAAAAATTGAAATTAGTTTGATCCTGGCCCAGAAAATTCTGAGGTCAGCAGCACAACCATTATTAAGTGGGCAGAAATGCAGCCCTCACCCCACATACTGCAGCGTAGTTAAGTAAAGTATTACAATCTAATGAAATCTCCTACTTTCCATGCTTCTGTTTAACTTTACTGCTTCATAGTTGTAATCCAAGCTATATGGATCCGTCAGAATGTATTTGTCAGTCAGAGTTGAAGAGTGTGCAATAATAACCTCTACCAGTCCCAGTGTGCATCTCATTAAAGGGTTCATAGTTCATCCTGCAGCCCGCTATCCCAAGGTCACGTTTTAGTTCATAGGGGGTGTCAGGTTGCAGGTGGGAGTAGATTTTTGTACTGCGCATAAGAAAGTATTGGGAGAATGCCCAAATCATAATGCAAGCCCCATAGGGTCTCCAGAATGGTGGTTGTCTGCTGCATGTTACACAACCTCACTTTCAAAAAGAGCTTTTGTCACGAAAGATGTTGAAGAGCATTTAGAAACCCTGAGACGCCAGCAGACCTGAGTAAGATGATAAATTGGTATAGACAGTCCTTACTACTGATATTTTCCATTAATTCCCACAGATGGTTTTAACAAAGCCATGATTGCAGAAGTGCTTATTTCCTTATGACATCGTAACGTTATTTTCATTGCTCTGCCATGTTCCTTCTCCCATAGCTAGTGGTCCAGTCTGGATTTGATGAGCAAAACAAAATAATTACTCGTTCCAATGAATAATTGAAGTATAATGGTTTTGTGCAATAATGCATCATCGCTGTTTATGGAAGGCTGTGTCATTCACTTAAATTTGTGGATTTCATCAGGTCCAACATCTTGCACAAATTCTCGCACACCCGATGGGTTTGCAACACAGTGTTCACTCTCTCAGCTATTTCCATTCATACCCAACTTATGAGGGGTTTAATGTGAGACAAGGCGGGGGTGAGGGTCCCCTCTGCTCCACAAATTGTGTCTCAACATTTCTTCAATTGCTCCACCAGAGCCTCAAAGCTCTAGCCATCAAAATTTGGCATTGTCTTTGTTTCCTGTACTCAATTGCTACTCTGAGTGCTCTCAAAACAATTTTGATTCTGGTGACATGGAAAGTTTAAAAGGTTTATGTGGTAAGCTTGTGCACTAAACAATTGTTGGCCAGGAGGTGCAATCTCATTGGCTATCCTATTGTGTAATTGTTAGACTGCACAAAATTCTATGTTCATGAGAGAATTTTATTACCCAAAGAACAAGTTATGTTGATTTAGTAGTTTGTTATCCACAATTTTAAGCTGTGGAATTTTAGATTACATTCCTTATGAAAGAATAAGTAGTTAATTGTTAAATTTGTCAATAGTCCTGATTTCCCCTTTGAGGGAATCCACACTAAAAAAGGACAATTTTCAATTAGTGTAGTAAAAATTCTGATTTTTACCAGTCCTTTTTTTGGCTGTACACAAAAGTCATAATGAACAAGTGAGGCTTATGGAAATTTTGAAATAAAGGATAGTACTAATGCAGCAGATGGGGGGGGGGGGGGTGAGCCTTAGAGGCTAATGCCATGTACTAGCCCATATAGTCAACGCTTTGCCCAAATTCTAATGCCATGTAGGACGCAATTGTCGTAATCGAAGCAATCCATTAACACATGGATCAGCAAGCAATTTATTTTAAAAATCACATTACAACCTAACTATTGATGCACAGTCTCAGGCTCAGAGCTTCTTTATATTCGGTTCATATCACGTGTGTGTTGGCTTTCCATAGATTCAGAGATTGATCACAAGCTTATGTCCATTTTAATTCTCTGTCCCACCCAAACCTTTCAACAGCCACAGGCCAAACCTCCTCTTTGAAATCTGAAAATCAACGTCACCCAAGTAAATTAATTTCACTTTTACATGTTACTACCTACCCCTATTCTTTTAGTTTATGGCTGTTTAGCATAGCCACATGAAAAACACCTCTGCGGTACTTCCTAGGTCAATGGAAAACAACATTCATTTTCTACCACATATTAAGTGATATTTACAACGTAACAGTAACTGAGCAGGAGACTTGCAGAAACATCACAAATTCAGCCATAACGTTACAAGTTAACATTTGATTTTCAGAAACACGACGGAATGGATTTTCAACTTGCCACTCGGGCATGGAACTGAAATTAATGGAAAATGAAATCAGGTGGCATCTACAATGGGCAGCTGATTGGCAATGCCTGAGCAGCAAGTTAAAAATCTTCATTTCCTGCAAGGAAAGCTCTCAGTAGGTGTAGGTTCTACTGGGGCCATCAGGGGCGAGCTGGGCAGAATTCCCACGGGTAGCCCAGGATGCCTCCAGATGGAAATCTGGTAGATTCAGGTTCTGGCCCACACTAGGGCCTGGTCACTGGGATGCCACCAAATTCATACCCCCTTCCCACTCCTACTGACCAGCATTTCTTCCCTCTTCTTATTTCTGTCAGGGCTTCCACTACCCAAATAAAAAGAAAGTGCAAAAACTAGAAATCTGAAACAAAAAAAAAGAGAATGCTGAAACTACACGGCAGGCCCATCAGCAGGTTAATGTTTTGGATACAACCTCATTGGAACTGAAAACAGAAAGCAATTTAGTGGGGTTGCAAAAAAAAAAGAGGGAAAGGAAAAAGCAGATATTCCAATCACAAAGAGGAAGTTAATTGGTTGAATTAATAGATTGCTTAACAGAAAAAGGAAACTATTAAATGGCAAATTATATTAATGCGACCATGAAAAGACATTAAAAAAAGGCAAATAGTTAGGGTGATGAAAAGGGATGGGAAGAGCCCAGAAAAGAATATGGAAATGAAGAAAATTGAAGGGAAAAAAAGAGTCTGCAAGATAGTCCAGTATTTTAGATCTGGCCACAGTTGCACCAAGAGATCACAGTTAACCATTGTTGCCCGATGTACTCCACTGTTTAAATGGGACAGATTCCGCAGCAAGGGAACCAGCACAAGCTACGGACTTGTGCCCAGTGGACACAGCTCTGTATATAAACAGGGTATCAGGTATTGCTACTCTTGGGTTGTCACATCAACAGCTGCTGCTCTCACAACAACAGTGCTGTATTACAATGAAAAAAGTAAAAAAAATTTCTATGTACTATTGAGTGAGAATGGTCAAATTAAATGCCACACTTTTGTTTAATACGTCAATTAAGAATATTAAGGTAATAATGGATGGGCAATGTTAGCTTAGTCGTGAGGCTTTCTCACTGAAAATGACAATAATTAATACCTGTGAGTAGTTTCTCTATTGTACACCCAAATTTCAGACAACTCAGTTTATTGTTGGAAAATTGAATTTTAGAGGAGACAATCCTGGAGTTGATCTTCCCTGTCTTGAATAAAATGTAATGCTACGTTTATCACGCAACACTACATCCTCAACTTCAGCTGCAACACTGTAAAGTCAAAGAGATAGCTCTCCTTGTCTGGGAAGGCTGTGAGACCCACTTAAAAAGATCGTTTTTGTCGGCACCGCCGGAGGCAGCAGCACTGGCTGCAAATATAAAGTTTACGGTCAGAGAAGCAGCCAGCAATCTATTTGGGCTGCTGGCAAACAAGTGACTCACTGAAGTGCTTTTGCATTTGCTGGACTGTGTTTACCGTCCTAGCCATCAGATAAGAAATGGCAGCCAGAAGGAAAATCGCTGCATCCGCACAGTTTCTTGCATTTTCTTTCAGTGCTGTTGCAGTGTATTAGAAATGGGGCATATTCTGCAGCACTGGGATCCTAGGACACTTCTGCCATATGAATTGAACCTCTTTCATGTCCTTCTCAACTGCGGTTTCATATTTTCCAGTCTTGTCTCAGCCATAGTTTACGGTGTTGTGGCTCACTGCTGTGGATCATTATTAATCCAATTAACTCAACCAGCCCTCTTACTTGTGACAACACAGAAAACCAGCATAGAATGACAGCAAGAGAAACCCAGGTTACCACAACTCTAAATGAAGCCTCTGAGCTTTCTGTTGCTAAGTTATTGTAGAGCTTTGGCAACACTAAATAATTCTTGTTTTATTTCTTACGCACCTAATAGAACTGTCACAATCAAGATGCTTTTTTACAGTGTTAGAAACACGAGATAATGCTCTGATGAAGACTCAGGTCAAACCAAATGAATCAACTGTCTCCTGTCTGTCAGTTGTTTACAGTAAAGAAGAATGCACACAAAGTCAGAAATAACTTCTGCACATCAATGTTCTGAAATAAGCATGGGGATAGAATACTCTGACTCACTGCGCGATCAAGATACGATGCTCTTAATGGATATAAAATGGAAAGAGGTTTCATTCCCCAGCTCTGTCACTTTGGACATTAGTGGACGCAAGATTAAAACTTTTTGCATACAAGAGTTCTATTTTTTTTTAAAATAAAATATCTATACCGTTGTATCATTTTGAGCTCTTGGGTGTTATTTTTTGAGGTCATAATCTATGGTTTAAATGCTATATTAATTACAGACAATAATGCATTGAAGAATGAGTGCTAAAACAATCTTTGATGTGTGGAAAACCTAGATAGATGCACCTTTCAATTCCTTGTCATCATATTATGGGATATATGAAAACTGAATAAGATCATAACATTTCTGAATTTATTTTTGATGGATGTTGGTGATTTTCAACTTCATAGCGGGGGGGCAGGGGCGGAGGTGGTGAGGAAAGAGATGAAAAGCACGGTCAAACAGAAGGGTTTTCATAGGCTTGTGATGCAGGGATCAAATCTATACTGTGTTTTTAAGGAGAATGTCAGTGGCCAGGAGCATAGTGACACTGTATGATTAGTGTCCAGAGGTGGACTGGAGGAATAGGAGGGAGCTGTGAACCAGCAACATAAACAACTTACATTTTTATAGAGACATCTGTGAATAACGCTAGAGTGTTTTACAAGGTGATGGACAATGACTGGACACACAGCAGAAGGGAGAAAGAGAAGTGAGGCTTGGCAAAACAGTAATTCAGACCCAAAGGAGGTGTAGAGAACAAAATATTGCTGGAGAAGATCGCTCAAATAGGGTGGAACAAGGTCATGAATGGATTTGAAAATGAAGATAAAGATTTTGCAATTGAGTCGCTGGAGCATAGAGAGCAAGTGAAATGTGGCATGATTGGAGGTGATAGTTCCCACACTAGGTGGGAGAGTATATGTGCCACAGAGGTTTGAATTAGCATGGGTTTGTGAGGAATGGTGGTCGATAACGAGAGTATTGGAGAAGTCAATCCTCAAGGTGAAGTCATGAATTAGGCTGTCAGCAGTGGGGAAAAGTAGAGTAGTACAGAGTCAATGCTTCAGAGGTGGAAGAATATGGCCTTGGCAAAGGTCCAGATTGGGATGGAAAGCTCAACTAATGGGCAAATAAAATGCCATGGTTACACACAACTGGATTTAGCCTTGTCAGTTGATGGATTTGGGGCCAAGTTCTTGTAGGTGCTGGCAGGAGCCAAAAAGGATGGCTTCAATTTTGCTAAAATTAAACTGAAGGAAATTTCAACCAGCTGAGCTTTTAAAATGGCATCTTTAAATATAGAATTTTGACAGACTTTGGGAAGCTTTCAGTTTCTGCTGATTTTTTAAAAATATTTTTCTGTTGAGTACCCAGTACTGATTATATCACTGAGGAAACTTGCTAGGAGTTACAGAACATGTGCGAGGGCACTGTATCAACATCAGTGGGTAGCCATTAAAAGAATACTCCAGGTGTGTATTGAACCAAACAAGTCCTACAAATTTTCACTCTTTATTTCTCTCCACTGGCTGTAAAATTTGTTTTAGCAGTGGCTCTGTGTAGAACACCTGTACACAATTATTGCTGTTAGATCTACTGCACCCAGGTTCCCAGACTCAAGATGGCAGTCAGACAATATCCCAGCACTGTGCACTGTTTTTCTCTGACATTCTCGAACATTTGTTTCAGCAACTCTAGGAGGAAAATAAACAGGTTTGTTTTATTTAATGCCAAGTCTTATTTTTAATTTTTTTTATATATAAACACAGTCTGAAGTATTCCATTAAATCAAGAATGCTTCAGCAATCCGGTCATTTCCACAGTGTATGTTAATTTCCCACACATTGTTGGTCTCAGTTACCATCTGTACTGAGGTAAATACATGAGAAGGAGAGAGCTACACTAAAGTATTTAACTCCAAACGTTCCTGACTATTGTTGATATGTTTTTGGGCTTGATGTTACTGCAACTCACAACTAGCCATATAAAGGAGTTTAGATGCTGCCTGCATGTTAAACTCATGTTAGCTGTGGTTTACCAAGTTACTTCAATATAGAAAAAAGTGGGCCAATTTTCCTGACATTTTCCCCTCAGAGCACACATTCTTCAGGTGCAAAGGTTAGGGGAAAAAAGGGTGGTGAGCAATTATGCTGGATCTCTGTTCTCTTTATGACAGACTGGAATTTTCAGGGCTTCCCCAGGAAGGTCAGGTGGGGGAGGTAGGGGGGGGGGGGGGAGGAAAGGAGGAGGGGCAGAACTCAGCACCACACCTTCAATAAGCAAAGACCTATCACTTTCATGGCAATGAGGCAGAAGGAGGCATTCCAGGCCTTCCACCTTTCTCTAATAGTTGAAGTTCTGAAGGGCCTAGACACAGGGGTGCCTCATGTTGATAGCAGTAGGCTTGCACGTGGTGGTGGGGGTTGAGGACACCTGGTAGAAAGCTGAAGAGGACCCCAAAGTTAAGCTGCAAGGCTTTTAAAACTTACCCAGAAGATCTTCTGGCTGCTGCTGGAGAGATTTTGAGGCCCAATCTGTAGCTGCAGGCCTCTGAGACCTGCAACTGCATTCAACTTTCCTCCTTTTTGTCAGCACAAAATTTCAGGTTTATCAGTAGAGAAGTCCAATACTTCGGAAATGTCAAAGTGTTTCAATTGTAGAAAAAGTAATAATTCAAAAGAAAGAAGGAGGAATAAGCAAAAAAAACAAACTTGATCTAAAAAAGAACAACAATTTGTCTCATTCCAGACATTTTACACAACATAGCAGGTCTTATTAAAGTCCAGACTGAGGATTGTTTCTGTGTCCAAGCGAAACACAAATTGATTTACTATTTATTCGACTGACAGCATTGAGCAAAAAAAAGTCGTAGTTGCCTGTGCCACAGGAGATTGGGTTCCTATATCACTGTCAGCTACATTAACTGACTTCCTGGATTTCAATTCAATTAGAGCAGCATTCTCCAGCATTAATAAATCAATATTGATGCTATTTCGATATATTTTGAACGTATTTCATTAGATGTTTCAGTTTGAAGATTGATGGTGGATTAGAACTTGACAAGACATGACAGCGTCTACTACATTATTTAGTGCTACTCTGATGACAATAATCTAAGTGTAATTGCATTATACTACACAATAATGCTTTTTTAAAAAGACATGATGGAATGTTTATAGTTTTCACTGTACTATAACTTTTAACACCCCCTCACCACCTTTGAGAATGCTTCCTAAAGCTTCTTCAATCATATTTTCTCCCCCCTTATATGTCTCTTCTACATTAACATTTTACAAAGCAATTTCAAATCTGTTAGAAGGGGGTATCTTTGTCATTTTTATGAAGTTGTCAGATGGACTTAGTTCCTTAATGAGCTGCTCTGAAAACTCTGGTTTGGAGCCATTGTATTCCACTGGGGAGGTTTACACTTCATCAGATGCAACATCGACTCCAGCACAAACTTTTGCCATGCGGCTTTTGGAAAGCAGCGTTGCTTTTCAAAAATATTTGTGTCATGGGATGACAACATATTGCACATATGCAAAGACCACTGAAAATGTGCACAGTAAGTTTTCAGTAGTGACATTGCTTTTTTTAAAGTCACTAATTGATGTCTCCATTCAAGGCTCATTAGTCAATTAATGCATATGAAATGAATGAGCTGTTCAGGCCACATGTGTGGTCTCAACACTGAGGTAACACCCAATGATTATTATCTCGCCCACAATGGTTTCAATCCTGTTGGAGCGAGCTCCCAAGAGGTATGTAACACAGATTATGGTCCCTGAATGTGCATGCACAGTATAGTTGAGATGTGAAATAAACACCAATATAGTTGAGGTATGGTTGGAAGGATACCAGTATAAAGTCTAAGTACCATTAACACAAATGCAATAGTGATTTCAAAGGAGTTTCGAGCCACATATTGAGGGATACATCACTTCTCACATTTCAAATCTCATTGAATGAGTTATATACATGGACTTGATACTACTGTCACAGAACAACTGTTTTTTTTGCCATGCATTATTCATAATTGTTGGTTAGCCAGTGACGTTTCACGATGCACAATTCTAATACAAAAAGAGATTCATTCGAAATTTTACACACTATTTTGGTTTTCTTCAAAAATATACTACATCACACAAACAAATATGAAAAGGGTTCCAGCATAGGTTTAATTACAGTACCTTTTTAAGGTCAGATTTTAAACAGCACTAACATCAGAATTCTGTGGCATTATATCCGAACCTGCATCTTTTTAATGGACCGAATTTTTACAATAACAGTGCAAATACCTTCATTTAGGTGTGCCCATTTCTTGTGTACTCTTAATCACAGCACATTTTATTCATCTTAAAATCAAGAGAATTAGCAAATATATAAAAGGAGATGTCAAAAGAACAAAGAAAATATGAATGAGAACATCTCATTCAGCCCATTCCCTCCACAGATTACGTCAGTTTTTCTCAGTGGCTGTACTCTTGCCACTAAAATAGTGGGTTTAAGCCACACTTAGTTTGACCGAAGATTAAAATGTATACTGTAGAAATTTCATGTATTGGATAACAATGGATCAAATATAGATAATGGAGGCATCTTTTTGTAACTACACTTTTGTTTTGATAGTTAATATTCTCTTATCCATAAACTAAACTCTGATTCTACTGGGTCTCACACCCAGGACTTTCCACACCAAGGAAAACCTGATATCCACTACAGAATGGAACCATTTAATTCAATATTGAAGCCAGGATAAGTTACCAGCAGTACATCAATCCCTGTATAATGCCACACTGTGAACTAGCAGTGAAAGAAAGCCTGCAAGGAGCACTTGTGAACTGATGCCATAAACATCCCCATCTATTATAGAGAACGAATGACAAGCTCAAAATTTGGTATTCAACCTGTATCTAATTGTGCACATCTTGATCACTGTTAATCTTTTCAGTAGATAGACAGTTGAAACATGAACAATTGCAAAATCTACTTCCTATGCATGGCCTTTATACTCAAAGGCCCATCTGATTAGTAAAAGATCCTCTAGGTTAGCTAATGGTTATTCACATATGTATAGAAGATATGATCTGTAATAAAGACAAGGGAGACGCAAAACAAAAATGGAGAAATCGCAGTGAGCAGGACTTGGCAGCAAAAAGACATCAGCTGGGATACAACAGCTGAATTTGAAAAGAACAGAGAAGTGTGGTGTGGTTTTGTACAGGAGTCTCACAAACAGACAGGAGACCTAGAAACAGATAGCAGTGGCTTGGAGTAGGAGTCAAGAGATTTTTTTTTTTAGGTATTTTAATTCTGCCATATTATAAATAATTAGTTTTCTTTGCACAAGTAATTTTTTTTTACAGGTAGTTATCCAGGTGGTTAACTAAGTTATGCACTTATAAGCTTGCAGTAATAGCATTACCATAATTAATCTTTCAGTGGAAACTCTGGCATGTACCAATAGCAACAGTCAGTGCTAATGGGCACTGTTAGAATAGAAAGAGCCAAAACTACAAAAAAATTTAGAAAAATTACCGATATTCTGGAGTGATTTCAAGGCTGTAATTCAATCTTGGGGTTCAAATAATGGGCCAGAAAGTCACTTGAACTTCACTCTTATGGTTTATGATATCAACCAAGTCCCTCATTAAAATGCAGTTGTTAATCATTCTCAGGTGCCCATTGCTGTCTGTAGCACTTACCTTTGTTCTTTTCTTTGTGAGGGTGCAAAATTTATTGATTACTGTAACATTTCAAAAATATTTCAGTCGGCCAGTCTTTTTAATAAGACACAGACTCATACGTATACTTTATACAGGGACAGCACACACTTAAGTCTTTTCAACTTTCTAACTGGGCATTTTATTCAGCAGCTCAATGTTAATACCTTCCTCAGATTAAGTAAACCTATCTCTACATCATCTACCCATTAATTGATCTATCCAAAATAGACAACTCTTACCATAATCCATCTTAATCTATTTAAATGTTACCATTGATTTAGATGAACAAATTTCACATTTAACCTTTAGATAACCACATTGCACCCACTACTGATAAATCCCCAAAACACATTGCACCCATTACCTTGATTCTAGATTAAGCATGTGACACTTGTTGCCCTTAAATCCAATGTGTCCATTAGTTTCAATTAGTGTTCAGCACCACCATAAGGTGCTTCTTGCTAATCAGTCCCTCAAAGGCTGCATGGTATGCTTCCCTGTTCTTTGAAACAGTCTGATACAGCCATAACTGTTGTCATGGTAATACTGTCTTCATGATACCATCATTGTAGTTCTACAGAAGCTTAAAGGAATATTCACAGCTAGCAGCTGAATACATTGGTATTATAGATAATGGGCGGTGCGTGCTTTCCTGATCACTTTCTCTCCTTGTGGCTGGGAACATCATTGTTGATTTCTCATCTCTTGTAGACCACTGAAGTCTATAAATGATTGCTTTTACCTCAGGAATTAGTGGTTTGGGGAACATTTGGCTCAAACTCGCTACAGCACACTTTAGTTAATACCACTTACAGCAACTCATTTTTACCTTAAATACCATGATCTAATTGGCACTTAGTGACGACACCTTCTCATTGGACTGGTTGCCAGTTGCACCCTGTTGCTTGCAAGAAAATAGTCAACAAGATTGCCTTACAGGTAAATTAATTCTCTCAATCAGTTCATTTATAAATCTTTAAATTGCCACCTTTGTTGTTAACTCAATTTGGCTGTTTAATTCAAACATACTTCTTATTTATATGACAGGAGCCTTCAAATATACTAGAAGGTTAAAAGCTGGTTTCAATTTCCATTATTTTCATTGCAGTTATGTGCATTTCTTATAAAGAAATTTGAATTTTACTTCAAACAAATTCCCATAAAATATAAATTTCCATTTCAAGTGTTAATATTAACAAATTTTGAAATGAAAATACTGAACTCAGGAATCTTTAACAGCTGCAAAAGTCAAGTAGCTGAAAATGAGTCAGATTCCAAGCTCAAAGTTTAAGCAAACCAACTCCCTTGGGTTGATCTACAAACTTAAAAGGTTTATTACTAGGCTTACTCTATTCTAATTTTTAACTGGACTTCTTACTATGTTTGTTGCCCTGCTTGCATGATCGCCAATGTTTTTGCTGAATTTACTAAACATGATTCTCTACGCCACTCATTGAGCAGTAACAGAGCTCCATAGATTGCAGTACCTGATGCCAGATTGGTTCCTACACTGCAGTTAGTGGTTTGATGAGAGCAACTTCTTCCGCTTACACTACAAGCACATCAGAGTTGCTCTGAACTGTTCCAAGAGACCACTAAAGAGGACAACAGGAGAGCAGAAGGTTTCTGTGATGTAACAAATGTAGCTAGGATTTGAAGTGTTCACACCAGTGACAATGAGATCAAAGCTTTTACAATTTGTCTTGTTCTCAGGTGCACAGATCAGCGGTGCAGAGACCATCCGGGTTATAGCAAGTCACACACCAATGCCAATGCATAGTGAATGAATTAAGTACAAAATAACAATGCAGCTCTTTCACAAGGTCTGCAACTGACCTCAATGATCCTGAAAGAACTGATTGTTGGTTGGCAGAAGCTTTCATTTTGTGCTGGAGTTACATAGCATGTGGGTGTGGAAAGAGCTCAAAATCAATGTGGCTTTGCTATCAGTGTCATAACATACATTTCACCAAATTACTTTTATTTACAACCAGATTTTTAATCTTTAAAATCTCAATGCTTAATAAACCCCAAAACCAGCCATTATAAAGGTGAAACCACACTTAATAAAGCTGCAGGAGAATCTCTTGGTCTTACACCACTTACCCAAATCACAAACCACATTCACTAAACTTTTTAAACCACATTTACTTAACACAAATTTAATATCTAAATACAAGTTCGTACACCTGAAGTGTCAGAAACTGAGCAAGCACAATGGATTGTGGCTGGCACCTGAGTTAGGGTTAGGCTCTTTTCCAGCAGCACCTTTCAGTAGCCAACAGCAAGGATAAGAGACCCATCATCACAATCCAAAAATTCCCAGCATCTATTCTACTAGCTGCTTAGCAGGAGAGGCTAAAGATGTCTGGGGTTAAGGGATGCACAATGCTGTATCATAAAGTGGATAAAAATCTTAGACTTTGAACATCAGGTTATTAGAATATTGTGACTTTGGAGGCAAAGGGCCTCAGTGTTCTCTGGTCCACAGTTAGTAACTATAGTGTATATCGACCTGGCTCAAAACGAGTTTTGCTTACCCACATCCAATAGTGCTTGTCCAGTATCAGCAACACAGTGTTGATAATAACAAATGGAGGATAGATGCAGGTCAAAACATTGACCTATTTTACCACTATAAATTAGCCAAGTTGTGCCTCCTGAATTCAAACATAATAGGGACATATTTCTTGCTGGTGCTAATCTGAACACATTTAATATGAGGCAATTTTATATCCTAGGCATAACTCATGGGCATGTCATTCTATACAACTCTAATTTCATATGGGCATTTCTTTTTTAATATTAGAAGACCTGAGAACAAATCCTAGTTGAATCTGGTATTCACACAAAAACTTTCCTCGAGAGGAATTTACCAGTTTCAACCAGGTCATCTGCGAGGTGGAAATAAAGCTGTACATGGAGGGATTCCTTCGATCTTGGATTAAATGTATCCCTAGCAGGTGACTCACTAGTAATTATTAATTTTCTTGATCTGACAATCCATGGAGATGTTTGAGAACTTTACCTTCCAACTCAGGACGGTGATGTGGATGTGGAGAACTATCTTGCAAGGAGGACATATTAGAGGAAGTAGAGAGTAACACACAAAGGAAAAAAGAGAGCAGTCCTCTCAAGGTTCAATCCGAGTACAATATTTTCTTTTTTCAAGGTGCTTTGATTCTGGGGAGAATCCAGAGCGGAGGCTTTCAGTCATTCCAAACTCCCTATTGTTGTCCTCAGAGGATGACTGAAAGTAAAGACTTCTTGGTTTGATTCCAGAATTATTCTGGGACAGGTGCCTTGGAAATATATCAATGAACCAGAGCAAGTTTAGAGTCTGCTTGTTGGAATCAGATTAACTGGGTATTCACTATACAGTGAAAGCCTCTTGTTCTGAAGGTACTTTGATTCCAGAGTGAGTCCAAATCACCTTGGAGTGCACTGCTGAAGTACACCATCAGCACCAGCTGATAAGAGGTAGGGACATAGAAATAATCTATCTAAGCAAAGATACCTCTCTGTTAAGTCTGCGACTTAGAGTGAGGATATGTGCTCCTTTTGCAAGCCCATTCGAACAGAACTGCCACCCTGTAGAAGCAAAGAGATGTAGAATGGCTCCATTTCACTTGTATGAACACGCCTTTGTCTGCATTTTGTTCAGTGAAGCATTGATCTGAATGAGCCTGATTGCTGATTAAGTAGTTGTATTTATTGATTTTGAAATTCAGCTTCAGCTTCTTGTTTTATATTCAGGATACTTTATAGCATTAGAGAACTCATTCATCAATTCAGCTTTGCCAATGATAAAAACACCACCTTGCTCTGTTTCACATTCAGCTCTTAAAGATCTTAAAAGCATTTCTCTAGACTATCATGCAGAGTGAGAACAGGTCTAAGGGGACTCATTCTTGTCTTGATGGGAATGGCTACAGCTCTGAAAAATATTAATCTATCAGTATTTCTGCAGTTGTATTGCTTTATTAATACTTTCAAGACTGAAAGACTTTTTAGTGGAGCTGAGCGAATAGCCTCTCATCAAATCTGAGCTGAATCCAAACCACTAAAATCGCTATTCCCTCCTGCAGCTCAGTGCCAAAGTGAAAATCTGGCACAACTCAAAGTTTCCATTTCACAATTGGGGGGAAAACAGAGCCAACTGATTCTGACCTGAACCCAGCAAAACTGGCTTAGGCTCTCTTCCATCAAACTGCCCCAGTTCACATAAGGTCATGGATTTTTCTAATTTCTATTACTGTTCAGTTTTTCAGAAAGAAGATAATCTTTTTCTGTCAGATGTATAATTTAAACTGTTACCAGTAATGTAAAATATATTGTGCGCAATCCTCATACATTTGTTCTCTGTTTATTTCTATTATAACCTTGTCTTAATATTTTCCATCTTGTATTTATATCTTATTTGTTCACTCATTTTTGTGTTTGTATTTTATTTCTCCTCTCTCCTTAATGTTAATTCTACCATTTGCTAATCACTAATCGTTAAATATGCTGCTGGCAGACATTTGGCTATTTTTGTGAATTAAACATTGTGACAAACAGGCCACTCGGGTAAGTAATGGCACTGGAGATTTACAGTGAGATCAGCAGGCAGAAAACCAGGTCTGCAAACATTTCAGTATCACTGAGTATAAGTATTGCACAATGTTAGGTATGTGCGCATGCTAGTGTCATACTGGTTTAAATATAATAACCATTTAAAAATATTACAGTGGATATTTCACTATACAGAATAATGCCACTGCAGGGATCTCTCTACAATGTCACAATTTTAAATCTAATTTGTTCCATTAACAAATTATGGATAAGATATGACTTTTGTCTAAAATGTGTAACTCATTGGATAACTCAGGAGCACTGGGACCAAGTGTCAGCTTGGTTCAGCGGTAGCAGTCTCACCTCCGAGTCAGAAGGTTGTGATTTCAAATACCATTCCAGAACTGAAGGAATGCTGAATTGCCATCTTTCAGATGAGTGCCTAGAAGTTTGTTGGTGCTGCACGGGTGCCTAAGTATCCAATATGGCATGCAGCGTGTGCACGCTCTTTCCACGCTAGAAGTGTGCCACCCGCCCTATTGGTAAAGGCTCCTATATAGGAATCCAGAACCCACGCCTGAAACAAGCACTAGACTCTTTGCATATTCTAATTAAAGGGACAGCTGGAGGTTGCCATCGGAAAGGAATGTTTTAATTCTTTTACTTACGTTATTTTGGAGCCGTGAGAGGCAGGTGTGCCTCCCCCACCGCCCCCACCTCCCGGCTCCACATTAAATTCGCAAGACGCAACCAGCCACCACTAGTCCTCCCTTTCAATTGCCACAATTTTCTGTGCACCTGCCAGCGGCGTCATTAAGCGCGTGTAACGTGTGCAGACCCGATTTGGGCGCGATCCAATTTGTAGGCCGAGATTTTAAAACTATTCAGGACATAAAAGATCCCATGGCACTTTTCTGAAGGAGAACAGGGAGTTCTCATGGTGTCTGAGCCAACATTCATCTCTCAACCAACAACAGGAAAATATACTAGTCATTCATCTCATTGTTGTTTGTGGGATCTTGCTATATGCAAATTGGCTGCTGTGTTGCCTACAAATACAACAGTTCAAAAAGTAATTCATTGGTTGTGAGTTGCTTTGGGACATCCTGAGAACATGCAAGTTGCTATATAAATGAAAATTCTTTCTATTCTTCTGCCCTCAGAGCACATGAAATCATTTATTTCTCTCTAGTCAAACTTTAAGACATAAAGTTTAGATAGAGTACAGAAATATTGCAGAGGTTATTAGAGACTGAATAATAGGAGCCCAAATGGCATGTTGTCAACATTGGAGGAATACAAGAGGGTGGTGCCATTTTGGTAACACCGTAGAACACTGTAACCATGGTGATGTTACCTGTACAAGTGTGTCCTAAATGGCAAGCTTAGATGGCTCTGTATCACCAAAGGTAACTGCAGAAAATGGAAGTCCATCACCACTTTTTGCAGGTATTTTGGAGAGGTTTCAAATATGCAATAATCATAATTGCACTACAGTCACACTTTTAAATTGCTAAAAAATATATTGTTACTGTAATAAAAAGTACTACATGGAGAACTGTTGCCCACTTTGATTAAACAATCACCTGTTTTTAACAGTCAGTTAACTGTACACTGACTGAACCAATTTAATTTAATAGGACCTCTGATTGCAATAAGCAAATTCAATAAACTCTGCCATGGTAATTCTACCTGATACAATAATAAAGGTCTGGGGCGTGTGTTCCATTGTTATACTAAATAACAAGCGTATTAAGACTGGAGAAAAATGTGTAAAGTGGAAGCAAAACAAAGTTAGTGGGCCAAATACTTTTTCTTGCAGGGAGGATGTTTCCCCTGGCTGGGGGGGTCCAGAACAAGGGGTCACAGTCTCAGGATACAGGGTTGGACATTTAGAACTGAGATGAGGAGAAATTTCTGCACTCAGAGGGTGGTGAACCTGTGGAATTCTCTACCACAGAAGGCTGTGGAGGCCAAGTCACTGAATATATTTAAGAAGGAGCTAGATAGATTTCTAAACACAAAAGGCATCAAGGGGTATGGGGAGAGTGCGGGAATATGGTATTGAGATAGAGGATCAGCCATGATCATATTGAATGGCAGAGCAAGCTCAAAGGGCCGAATGGCCTACTCCTGCTCCTATTTTCTATGTTTCTGTGTTTCTTGAAGATAGAATGCCTTTAAGTACATGTTGGCAAAGCATGCACAGCACACATTTGCCATATTTTTCTCCATTCTGTGCATGTGTAATGCCATGTTCTGCACCTGCATACAACCGTATTGGTGATGAATGCACCCAGTTTATGTGTACACTTGGTGTAGGGTTCTTGTAATAGAATGACAAATGTGCAGCTTTGAAATTAATTTGAAAACAAATTTCTATTCTGTGTCCAAACACCTTGGTCCAGTCAGTATAAATGCTCCCTTTCAGCAGCTGTATTACAGGGTGTGAATGTCTGGTCTCCCCACAATATATAGTGGGGGTTGTTAATTAATTGGAAGTTTGCAGTGGTTGCACTGCTCAAACTTACAGCTGTGTTGTGTTAATCATGAAATTCAACATTGAATTATCTGATTAGCTATTATCTAAATCTGATTACAAAGCTTACATCTTTGTGCACATTAAGTCTGTACAACTCGACCTCTTTTTGTAATGTTTTATCACACTTTGTGTGTCACTTTTTTCCCATTATAAATTCCTATGTCCACATTTATAATGGGTTTTGCCTATGTAAACTGAACACCCTGATCATACAGTCTGGCCAACAAGTTCCCACAATTCGCTTATTCAGCCCCAGTTGTGGCAAACCCCAACCCAGTCTTCCACAGTTCTGCCAAGCCCCAGGTTCTCTCTCCACGGTGATGCCAGAACAACTAACCACCAAATTCCACCAGCCTCACTTACAGTACTGTCAAACTCCAGGACCAATCTCCCACTTCTACCAAACCCCACCACCATTCCCCCAGGACTGCCCCAAAACCTCTCCTGAGTACTGCTACAAACACCAGATATTTACCTCTAATTGGTGTATTCTCAGCATTAAAAATGGTAAGGAATAAATACGTAGATAAAGGAATATGTATATATAAGGATCACTCATTTCCAGTTTTCACAGAATTTACAACATTGTAAAATTCAATCCCCATAGCACCAATAAAAGTCCCAGAATACATGTTAATAAAAATGAAATTTGACTTGTTCAGTCACTGTAAATCAGTGGCCTAGATATTATCTCCTCCGTGGTATAAACAACCCTATTGTTTTAAAGCCCTGAATCTTCTGATTCACCATGAACAACATCATAGGAGATCTAGCAATATATTAAAAATCTTTTATCTGCACACACTTTTTGTCAACTTTTTCCATAAAAAATTACTATGTCTAGATTCATAATGGAAAGTGGCTATGTAAACTTAATTATGCACCCTGGTCCAATTATATCCAACCCTCGAACCCCGTCACCTGAAAACTACACTTGATTCCCCATGTGCAATATCACAGGAGATCGATTAGTGGCATATAAATTGTAAAATAACATTGTCATGTAATAAGGTGAAATAATTTGCAGAACTGAAGCATGTACATGTTATACTGTTATGTTCACCACTGTGCATAATATCATGGTTACCTTTGTCCATGGAAAAATGTAACTAATGCTGAAATTGAATCCCTTGTATATGAACACATAAGCTTGGAAATTCTACATGGGGAAGGGAGGGAGGGAGGGAGGGGGCAGAATTCTGGCAGAGCTATGGCAGGGGGAGGGAGGGTCAGTATTTGGGTCAGAACCCAGATTCACCAGATTTCCCACCCCCTTCAAGGAGAGGAAGAACATTCCAATCTGATGGGCCAGTTGCTCCTTCTGCCTGCCCCACTAACAGCAATTTGATGGCATGTCTGGAGTTATTCCTGAGCTATCCTGGGAATCCCACTAGATGAGCCCCAGTAGGCCCAGTGGTACCTATATCTGCTGCGAGCAGGTGGAGGTGGCTTTCTGGACCGCAAGTAGGCCTGACCACCAAGGAATGAAACCAAGATCAATCCCAGAGTGATAGATTTCCATTCGATTTGGGGCCTGCCAGTATTGGATCATCCTTCAAAACTTATCCCACGGCCTGAAGCCTTCGCCTCAACAAACCTTTGGTGTTCAATGTCTGAGTAGCACAGTGTTGCTCCGATGTTCCAACTGACAGGTGGAATGGGTGCCCCTGTTGTACCACTACAGGTCTGGTGCCCACCCCTATTATTTAATTGATCCTGGCCCCAGGACTGGGTTTCCGCCAGGTGAAAGTGACAAGTGGAAGTTCTGCCCTGCTGCACTTCTGGTGGCTCAGGAGCACTGAGGAATTTCTCCCTCTTGTACTTCTTGATATGATGATTGATTGACATGTTGCTTTATGTGAAAGAGGCACAGGGATTCATTGTTTAATAATGGGTATAGATAGTGCCCAAAAACAATACACTTCTTCATTTTCAGCGAAAGCAGCTATTGTATCAAACCACTTTTAGGAATGCTTAAAATTTACCTGCAAGCAAAATATACCCGTTGTATTTTCCATAAATTGACAACTGAATGGCTTAAGCAATAATTACTGACTCACTCTGCTTTGGTGATCATTCACTAAATTTTTTAATGTCTTACAGCTGTACCTACTTTGGGTATTTTTAAGTAAAGAATTACTATCATAGCAAAGGGGTATTGTTATGTATTTGGTATGTAGTTATGGTTGGCCAGCAAATGGACAACCATACTTGTACCCCAAATGCACAACAATACCTTTGTTACCACAGTAACTCTTTCTCCCTTGTCAGCAAAATTGAAGTCCATGGAATAAAAGGGGCAGTGGCAGCATGGATACGAAATTGGCTAAGTGACAGAAAACAGAGGGTAGTGGTAAACGGTTGTTTTTCGGACTGGACGAAGGTATACAGTGGTGTTCCCCATGGTCAGCACTAGGACCAATGCTTTTTTTGATATATATTAATGACTTGGACTTGATTGTACAGGGCACAATTTCATTATTTGCAGGTGACACAAAACTTGGAAGTGTAGTAAACAGTGAGGAGGATATAAATGGACTTCAAGAGGACGTAGACTGGCTGGTGAAATGAGCGGACACATGGCAGATGAAATTTAACGCAGAGAGGTGCAAAGTGATACATTTTGGCAGGAAGAATGAGGAAAAGCAATATAAACTAAATGATACAATTCTAAAAGGGGTGCAGGAACAGAGAGACCTGAGGGTATATGTGCACAAATCTTTGAAGGTGATAGGACAGGTTGAGAAAGAGGTTAAAAAAGCATACAGGATCCTGAGCTTTATAAATAGAGGCATAAGGTACAAAGGCAAGGAAGTTTTGTTGAACCTTTTATAAAACTCTGGTTCGGCCACAACTGGAGTATTGTGTCCAATTCTGGGCATCGCACTTTAGGAAGGATGTGAAGGCCTTAGAGACGGTGCAGAAAAGATTTACTAGAATGATTCCAGGGATGAGGGACTTCAGTTATGTGGATAGACTGGAGAGGCTAGGGTTGTTCTCCTTAAAGCAGATAAGGTTGAGAGGAGATTTGATAGAAGTGTTCAAAATCATGAAGGGTTTAGATAAAGTAAATGAAAATAAACTGTTCCCATTGGCAGAAGGGCCGATAACCAGAGGACACAGATTTAAAGTGATTGGCAAAAGAACCAAAGGTGACATGAGGAAAAACTGTTTTATGCAGCGAGCAGTGATGATCTGGAATGCGTTGCCTGAAAGGGTGGTGGAAGCAGATTCAATCGTGGCTTTCAAACGGAACTGGATAAATACTTGAAGGGAAAAAATTTGCAGGGCTATGGGGAAAGAACAGGAGAGTGGGACTAACTGGATTGTTCTTACAAAGAGCTGGCATGGGTTTGATGGGCTGAATGGCCTCCTTCTATGCTGTTACCATTCTATGATTGTAGGATGATTTAATGAAAGAACACATGAATGGATACCACTGAAATTAAAGGCCAGGAAAGTAGGTTTGTCCTTTTGTTTCCTAGCTTCAGGCTGTTTCATCCAATCCAGTTCAAATCCAATTACAAGAATGTAAAGGAATATAAAGGAAGTATGGCACCAGCTTGTTTCTTTCAAATTGTATCTTGTATCATTTTCATTGTCATGGACTGTTCTCAATTTAGTTAATCTCCTGAGGGAAGTGAAGATTCACAGAGCAAAATTACCAAATTAAAAGATCTGTGAAATTTCTCCTATGATAGTTGAAAATAATCAAGCAAAGCTTTATGCTATCAATCTGACATTACAATCTACAATCTAATCCTGACTGGCTACATTCACAGGTAGCATAACGTTAATGGTTGTGTTCACAGACGGCATTACACGCTTTCTATCCAATGTTTGATCACTTATATCAATATTTGTCCTTCTAATCTTCAATCCTGATCTGAAACAAATATTTATCTAGCTTTTTTAAAAAAAGAGATTCAACAATGTTTTTAATGGGCATCTATTCAATGTATCTATGACTTTGTGGGGGAAAGCCATTCTCTTAATTTCCAGTCTTGCTTCAAGCTTCTTAACTTTGTACTTGTGTCTTCTTTTTCTCTAATTGCAATTTATGTTAAATAAACTATACACATCTGTGTCCTCCATGCTTTCCTCTATTTTAAAGACCTGGATCATATCTCCTCTCAATTTTCTTTAATCAATAAAAACAAGTTCAACTCTGTGAGCCACACCTGTGAGCTTAGAGTTTTAAATTTTCCTTCACTATGAACAAGTTATCTCATCAGAGTATAGATCAAACTATCGATGCCACAGAAGAGATAAGTTGCTCTGCAATAGCAGGTCTCCATTTGACATTTGAAAATTAGGTCAATGGTTGATTTAATTGTTTCCATGACATTAATCTTCAGTCTTTGGAATCAGTTTAAAAACCAATGGAGACCATTCTATCACTTCTATCATTCATCCACCGACCTTCGGGTAAGCGTACTCCAAGGCGGCCTTCGAGACACACGACAACGCAAAATCGTCGAGCAGAAATTGATAGCCAAGTTCCGCACCCATGAGGACGGCCTCAACCGGGATCTTGGGTTCATGTCACGCTACACGTTACCCCACCAGCGAACAAATGTTATCTGTTTTTAATATAATGGGTCATTTGCTGGCTCTCTCTGCCTTCCGGATGTTTCTGCCTCTCTCTGTGTTTTTTTTCTCTGTTTTTTTTCCCTGTTTGTTTTTTTGTTGAATGTGTATTCGGAGGTTCTGCAGGTAACACCTCTCTGTCTGAACACGGTGATTGCCTTGGCAACGGGCAGTTGCAGGGGCAGTCTGTAAACACCATGTATTATTGTTCAATATGTATAAATGCGTAGGCTTCAAGGAGATCTTGAAACATTTGCCTGAGGAAGGAGAAAATCTCCGAAAGCTTGTGAATTT
The DNA here is from genome assembly GCF_035084215.1 of Heptranchias perlo. NCBI lineage: Eukaryota > Metazoa > Chordata > Chondrichthyes > Hexanchiformes > Hexanchidae > Heptranchias > Heptranchias perlo. The sequence goes on from NC_090350.1 coordinate 25,792,715, forward strand.
AAAATAAAATTGCTGGACTATAACTTGGTGTTGTAAAATTGTTTACAATTCTATCACTCAACAGGGGAGGGAAAATAGATGGGGAGGGAAAATAGATGGGGAAAGAAAAGCCTTGGCCAATATCTGTTACCAGCTGACAGTCAGCTGCAGGGGACATTTCTGGCAGTCTGGGATCAGGCATGCACCTGTCTTCTTGGCTTCAGGTTGCTGTTCTTTAGGCCATCTACTTAATTTGTCAAGAATACTTTGAATGCTAGCAAAATCTCCTGCACTGGTCATTAGCAACATTGAGGTCTGAACACAAAAGCAGCAGGCCATCAAAGTAGGCACAGCATATAAAAAGGAATGACAAAAGCCAGAGACATAGGTGCCTGGTTTTACTGACATATCTCAATCGAACAGGAAGCAAGCTACCTTAATTTAGTGAAACCAAAGGTAATCTTTTTGTTTATAATACAAAACTGATGTAAGTGCATTTTCAACAAAAGTCAATTACAGTTCATCTGATCTTGTGTTTCAGAGTCAATTGAATCGTAAGGTAATAACACAAGCTTAGAGAGTTGTTAAGAAATGAAATGCCCTACCAAAGCCAGTAGTGGAAGCAAAATCTATAATAGACAGAAACTATGATGGAAGTAGAATCCATACTAGCTTTTAAAAGGAAGTTGATAAATATTTGGAAAAGAAAAGTTTAAAAGGGATGGAAAGGACAAGAAATGGTACTAAGTAAATAGCTCTTTCAGAGAGCCAGTGCAGGTACGATGGGCCAAATGGCCCTCTGTTCTGTAAAATTCTATGATTCTATGAATGGCCAGGTAATCTGTTTTTGGTTGATAGACACCAGTGGAACGCCCTGCTCTTCTCTGGATATTTGAAGTAAGCAACTTGCCCACCTGTCTTAAGCTCCATTCCGACTATTTTTAATGCTGCAGGTGTTTCATGGGATAGCCATATTATTTAAATATCTTATTTCACTGAAAAATTCCATTGTAGGACAGAATCTGCAAGTTTGGCACATGTCCACTTAAATAATTGGCTAGCAGCAAATTGCAAATTTAATGCAATATAACAAAAGTTGCAACAAATTTGTGAGTGAAATAATGAACTGATGAGAAATTGGGCCTGGTGCTTAAAGCTGAAAACTTTTACTGTAGCATATCTGAAGAAACAGAAAAGGGATCAAGTTACATTTCCAAAACACATCTTCTAAAATTGGATCCAGATTATTGCTAGCAGATTTAAATCTGATCTCCTCAACATGACGCAGAAAGATCAGAGGCTTTCATTGCTGGAAGATGCATGCAAACAATTAAGATTCACAGTAAAATAAAGGCTTGGGAAAATGCAAGATTAAAGAGACAACATCTCATTCTGTTGGCTTACTGAGTCTGCAATTAAAACCATTTAAAACATCAAATCTTCATTTGTCTGCAGCATTTGATATATATTTTACAATTAACACAAGCCAAGAAAAATGTGCCAACTAAAAAGTGCCCTTACCCTTTGATTTGAAGAGACCAGTGGCTTTAAAACTGATTTTTTTTCCACTTTTTAAAAGTTCCAACTTTGTTCTCTTTTCCCTTCTCTATTGTAATTTCTTGTCCTCTCCGGACAAGAGGGGGGCAGGTGAGAGCAGGACATTCTGGCGCACAGAACTCTTGATGGTCACCATTAGCTTTTCTCTCTGGAACTGGCAGGGGTAAATTTCTGCAGCTAAGATTGTTTCTGTCACTTTTTCCCGTGTGGACTCTGAAATGGCTGTGCTCTTGCTGCCAGGTGTTGCCCAGTTAGGGCAGCAAGCTTAAACTGTCATTCCAAACAGGGACTTCAACTTGTCGTTAAGTGATAATGAAAACAGCACTGTAACTTCCACTCTATTTGATCTTTTGACTGTTTGGATTTTTAAAAATATTTACAGCTCCATATTTGGATTCTTGGGTGTTACGATACATTTCACAATGAATGAGTTGTGACGCAGATACCACCAGTGTGCATTTTGCAACAAATCACGTTAGTTTGCCACTGATAATAAATTCATCCATCCAATAGATGTTTATTGAAATTATACAATTTTACCATTTTATCAGAAATGAGTTAACTTCGCCTTTGCAAATAATGTCTAGCTTACAGTACTTGGAAAATAAAGTGGTGGTGACTCCAAACAATCTCACAAAAAGCACACATATATGAACATGAACTATTAAATTCCTGTGAAAGAAGTTTTTAAATGAAAAGGTGGAATTCTTGTTCATAATACCGACAAGTGCAAAATGCTTACAAAAATAAACATTTTAAAACCCTAAAGGGATCACTAGTACTGCTGCAAACAGATGAATGTCATTCTCTCAAAGAAATGGTCCAGGATAACAGCGATCAATGACAAAATTCTGCCACAAGCGCAAATAGCAGCAATGTATCAATAATTAAGAGACTAACCCGGGCAGAGAAAGAAGGCCCACATCTTTTACCTGCTGGGCAAGAAAGACAATGGGTCAGAAGTTTACCTTGAGTGGTACTGCAAAATGAGCGGTTGCGTGTCGTTTGCCTGTTATACACTCCATCGGAAATAAATATTGGGTGGGGCGGCTGATGTGAGACCACCTGTTTTGTGCTACTGTGCAAGATCAATTTCTACCCCAATAGTTCCTCAGCATCTGCTGGTTCCAGTTAGTAATAGGTTTTAATCTCCACTTTTTTTTGACCATTGATAAATGGATTAAAAAAAATCTACTCAGGTAGATTTTCAGTGTTAACATCTAGGCGTTAAGTGTCACTTGGGCGGAGTGCAGAAATTTCCAGGGCTTTCCTGTGGAGGGGTGAAGCCTAGCCTGTGCCTTCTGCATGCCAGACAGAACAATGGAAATGAGGCGGAAGAGAGTGTTCCTGCCTCATTTTCCTGGTGTACTGCTTACTGGACACCCCCCAAACTCTCACCAATCACAGGGCTCACAGAGATTCTGAGGGGAGACTGAAGAATTGCAGGTAGGCCTCATATTAAATCTTAAGGAGATGTTGAGATCAAATCGGGATCTCAAAAGACCTACAGCTGACTTGGATTTTTCTGGTCCTACTACCAGTGCTAGGCCCTATCAGGGGATGAGACTGTGCCAGGGCTACCCCTGGGCCATATAAATGACTTGGGACAGGAAATCCAGGTCATCTTCGGGCTGGATTGGAGCAGCGCAGGAGGTGGGGGGTAAGGGCCAAGAAAATCAGTTCTATTTGTCTGGCTACTTGATTGTCTGGACAAACTGTGTCTACTGTAAGTGGAATCCATTGGACCCACTTCATACATTGGAACATCTGAATTGGCCCAACTTTACACCAAGGTCCCACTCCAGTATTCCACACCCCATGCGAAAACCATTTCTAAATGGATAAGATCTCTATTTGCTGATACTCTAGTAGGTTGACTCCAACAACATCACTTTTAAGAGCTATCAAACACTGAAAATTCTCAATTTCCAATCAATTACAATACAGTTTATTGTAGGGTGTTAATTTCACTGCTGATTCAATTGATAAGTCAATTGAATGAAAATAAAAACAAAAGCCTTGTAATAAAGGTTTCAAATGTCCACATTGTGCATTTGATCAGAACTCTCTAACATTTCAAATTTACATGTTAGCTCCTTTTTTAATAAAAGGTCTAGAGCATAGATTTGGAGCAAACAATTTGTTTTCTTCTAGTGGACCTCCAATGGCATTGCTCATGGTGAGTCAGAGGACCTGTTGTTTTATATAGTAGGTCCACTCAGCCCCAAAAGCAGCCAGCCATCCTTCTCCCAGCAAAGGCAGAGATGATACCCCCACACAAGCGATTTTCTCTCCTTCTCCCTCCGATCCCCAATTCAATAGATATTTCTCTCTCTCTCGCCTTGCCCCAGTAATTACTTTCTCTCCATCCTTCACAACAGTGTATCTCTTCCGTTTTACTACCTACTTTACAATTCCCATTTTCAGCCAGGTCCCAAAGGGCCTTTCTCCCTCAGAAAGGTCTCTCTTCCTTTCACTCCTCAAAAAGGCCCATCACTCCCCCAACCCACTATGTCTGTCTCTCTGTTTCTCTTCACTTCCCTGTTTCCCAAGCCACTGCTCTGCCGAAATCAATGTGGTCAGGTTTTCAGGATAAGGCTAACCCAATGGTCATTAAAAAACAGCCCAAAAGTATTCATATTATTAATTGAAATAGAACATACGACATAAACATATGCCATTTTATGTAACCAAACTTTATCTAATACTGTTCTGGTCCAATCACAGTAAATGATTTCTATAATTTCTCTCTCTCTACTCTCTCTAGTTTTTGTAATGTTTTTCCTCAGATTTCTGTATTCTATCATTGGCTTCTGCATTTTCGCTTCCTCGCTGTTTCTGTAATATATTCCCTTCTTTCTCTGAGGGATTGTTTCTCTGTCTGACTCTCTACAGCTTCTATAATACTTCTTTCACTTTCCCTAAAGGGCCAATTTCAACCCTGCCCGCCCAACTGAAACCAGGCGGGCAGCTAGTTAAAATGGTGATAGGGCGCTGCCCGCTGCGTTCCCGATGCAATTGCGCCCGCCACCATTTTAACTGCCAGGTTTTTGGCAGCGTCGAGGTCACCCGCAGGCAGGCTGGGGCTTCATTAATGTTTCAATGTTGTGGTCCAGTGATGTAATTTGGACCCCGATGCAACCTTAACTGCCAATTACAGCCAGTGCTGTCCAGTGCCGGAGCAGTCAGTGAAAGTTGGTAGCAAACAGGTCCTGGTCAGGTGAGGCCAACAAAAATAATTCATCTTTTATAAATTTAGGTGTCCTTCTGGGCAGGAGAAGCAGGAGTGCTCCTCTGGCCCCAAAAAGAAACTTTGGGTGTCACCTGCCACAGCTTCCCTCCACCTCCCTCTACCCCTGCCGCAAATGCCTCAGGACCCCACCCCATCCCCGACCGCTTACTTATGCCAGGGACCATTCCCTCAGATCTGCCACCTGCCAGCCAGATAGAGATTCCCGCTGGGTTTGGACGGGAGTCCAAGTCCCATCATACAATTGAGGCCTGGGAGTTAGACGGTTTGCCACCCGTCTCCAGTTAAGCCTCTTTTTCCATCACTGTATCTCTGGGTCGATTTTTATTCCTGGGCGGGAACACGGTCTAATGAGCTTCCGGCCTGTCCAGGAGCGGGAGCAGGGAGGCTCGACTGATTTTAATGGTCGGGCCTCATTAGCATGCCACTTGCCAACTTCCTGACCAAGATAACCTGGTAGTCAGCGGGAAGTGTCTGCCCGGCACTTAAAATCAGACGGCTCGAAGGCTGCCACCAGGGACATGTGGGAACAGTCCTGAGCTCACAGTGAGTGGATCGGAGGGCTCATGGATGGGGAATCACAGTCAGTGCGGGGGTGAGGGGAAGCCTGGGGCAGGGAAGGACTGAGGTTTCCTTGTGGAGCCTGAAGGAGCATTCACGTTCCTCCTGGCCCATAAGGAGACTTGTAAAAAATTTATAAAATTACACTTGCCTGGGCCTCTTCTGGCCCAGGATCCAGATCGCAACATATTTGGCCTGGTAGGGAAGCCACCACTGCTCCTCCACTCAGGCCTCAGGTAAAAATGGCAGTCGGGCCCTGATGACAGCATCGGAGCCCAATCTGCATATTTAAAGAAGGATTCTGCAGGCTTCTGGCGGGTGTTCTTGCCGCCTGCAATTTAAATTGTACTCAGCCAGATCAGGGCAGGAATGGTTGAGTAAGTCCCCCACTCCCTGGGTGGGGAAGTTAAAATTGACCCCTCTATCTCTGTCTCTCTCTCTCTCATTCCGTAAGTTCTCCAATATTTTCTCTCCCTAGCTAGTGCTATGCTCCGGGGATCAATGTTAGGTCCATTTTGCAGAAAAGGAAAATGAGAATACAGGCTAGGAAAATGAAGAGTTAAGTGGCAGAGGTGGTATAATATGAATAAATGTACGTTTTGGGAAAAAGATCAAAAAATGGAAATTTACCTTAACTAGCATATTTCTTAATGCATCGCAGGAATAAAGGGATCTTTGTGTACAGATGCAGAAATGCTTAAAAGTGGATGGATAGAATAAGAAAAAACCTTGTAGAAAGGCAAATGGGATTTCGGAGTTTATATTGAAGGGGATTGAATACAAAAGCAAAGAGATCTGCAAGATGATTGTTAAGCCACATCTGGAAAACCATATGTAGTTTTGGGTCCTCACTATGGGAGAGATACAGTAACCCTGGAGATAGTGCAATACAGATTTAGCAGAGTGATATCAGCTATTAGGAGTCTGAATTACAGGGAAAGCCTACAATTACTGGGGCTGTCTTCTCTTCAAGATGGAGGAAGGAGTCGGTAGAAGTGTTCAAAATGATGATAGGAATATGCCAGGTAAATGTAGATCATTTATTTCCACTAATAAATAAATCTCTAGATAAGCACTAGATATATGAAGGCAGGGATCAAAAGAAACTATTTCATGCAGTGTTATCGGAATGTGGATTGTTTTGTCACAAGCGGTGAACGAAGCTAAATCCATTACAGCGTTCAAAATGGTAATGGATAATTACTTAAATAAAAACATAAAAGGGTATAGGGAGAAAGCAAGAAGATGGACTAAGTAAAATAAAGCCCTCACAGTGCAGGCAAGAAGGGCTGAAATGTCTCCTCCTGTGCTAAAAATGTCTTTTTCTAATTCAGCATCTGTGATGGAACTTTCATACACATGAAAGGACAAAAAGATAAGACAGTCAGTTACCTCCTGTACCTTCAGCCTCATTTCTGAAAGAGTACTGAAGTTAAGAAATCGCTGCTAAAATATAACTTTTAAAACCTAAGTAATAATCATCAAACACAAAAAAAACAAACGGGATCATTTGTATTTACTCAGCCAACATGCATTTTGCATCCAATGCATTTTGGGAAGCAATGGATGCAAAATATATCCAACCATATAGACAGCAACTTCCTATTTTGATGCATTCCTGCATATTTTGCTGTGTCAGCTTTGCTTAGCTTTATAGGATATCTCAATGATTGCAAGATGAATTCTGATTATATTCTCGTACAATATACAATGTGGCATCACATTGCACAGATGTTACACTTATGACAGAAATGGTCTCTGTCACCCCTACTAATATCTCCTTTGGTTCTATGGGACGTTTTTCTACGTTAAAGGCGCTGCATGAATGCAAAGTGTTGTTGTAATAATTTTAAATAATTAATTTGATTAATATGCTTCACTTCATTACTAAACAAAAATCCTCAGTGTAGTAAATAAAATGGAGAGAGGCCATGATGGTGAAAATTGTACTTGGCCTGTTGGAAGATTCTGGCTCAATTGACTGAATCTAGTTTTCTCCTTTCATATTTATATTTCAGATTAATAGAAAGACAGTTCTTTACGCCTTAAATGTACCTGCAATTGCTTCTCTTCTCTTTCATTCTGACTCTTAATTCTCTTCTCATCTCATTTCCTAAGGGGATTGGGAAAAAATGAAATTAAAATATATTGTTACTGTCAATTTGTGTTTTCCAAGACAAAAACAGAGTTAACTAAAGGAATTGTCCAGCAGTGGCTGCCATATATAATCTTTAAAATTGCTGCGTTTTAAATATGTTTCCATACCTATCATCATGCTAGATACTGCCTTCTGTTTACAAATATCGGTTTATGTATGGCAAAATAGAAATTAATAATAACAACAGCCCTTTAAAGCTCAGAAACTTGGACAGTTGCACAACAAAACTTGTAATCTTTGAAACGACACAATATATCATAATGAAAAAGAAGCCATTTGAAAGGTGACCTTAACCTGATCCCCCTCAAAATGGCCAAAATCGGCCATCATACAATTCCCCATGGCGGATGTAGATTGTATCCAGCAGTTCAATGGATTTTATTTTCAAATTCCTTAACCAATTATATAGCAATTTCAACTTTAAATCTTTTTGAAATATGACTTTGTTACTGATTATGCAGAATAGTCATTTGGGGAGTTTTTAGTTATTTGATTTATTTGGCAGTGATATAGGACTGCACCAAGCATGTTGCACATTCTGTAAACCAGGGAAACCATTAGTGGAAAATTGCTAGGTGGAAGATATTTAAAAGGTCAGTATTCTATGATTTGTGAATTATTATTTTCATTAAAATAGCTCATTAAATAGAGTACCCTGGTCTTCAATGTGGGATGAATCTAATACCAAAGAATGTGGGGTAGGTTTAATTTTCATAAATTACATAATGCACATTCCTACTGAAACTAAAATTGGTAAGATTTACTTAACCAAGAATCTGGTAGATGGCAAAGCTGGCAAACAAGCATATTATTTTCTTGGGAATATCCATTATCATGAAATCCAGACAATAAGGATTGACACATCAACCATCCTATTATTTTATCTCATACATATGGTCAAACCAGCAGTGGTTTATAGCAGTGTGATCTGAGCCCTGCCAGTTACATACTTCGAATGAACCTAATGTTGGCCACAATGCATGTTGGAATTTAAGAACAAGAAGGGTAAGAATTTCCTCCTGATTTTCGCCCAGATACACTCTGAGGAGGGGAGTGGGGGTATCTCATTACATTGCGCCCAAATTCTCAGGTGCACAGGCACATGTGATCACCTGATTCCAGTGCAAATCAGCTGACCAGCAGTGAATTGAAGCCCCAGGCCTGCCCTGCCGTTGCAGAAATCATCCACCTTGAAATAACCTGAAGGATGGCTCATTTTCTGGCTATTCCACTGCTCTTTTCTAATGCTGGAGGAGGAGGGGGGAGAGGGGAGAGAGTTCCAGAGACTCAAGATCCAAAGTGTTAAGCGCAACGAGAAAAGGCTGCACATTACTCGCAGGTACCCTGCCCACAGAATGTACAGGGCTCAAATGAGTTATGAGGAGGTGTCTGAGGAGCTGACCGTGTGCCGCCAATGATTCACTAAAAGTGCTATCGGCCGACTATGTGAATTGCTGCGAAATGATCTTAAGCCTCGGTACACAAGCTGAACAGTGGAGATGAAGGTCACTACGGCCGTAAGCTTCTATGAGTGTGGATCATTCCAGGCACCCACAGCAGACCGGTGCCAGATCAGTCAAGGGGCAGTGAGGGACAGCATTCGGCAACTGACGCCCTGTCCTGTAGGGCTGGAGCGTTCATACAATTTGAGATGTCGCTGATGGAGCAAAGGTGGAGGGCACTGACCTTCTATTGGATCGCTATCTTCCCCAAGCTGCTTGGAGCAATTGACGGGACGCATGTGGCGAACCAGTCAATCGATGGTTTATTGGCGACAAGGCATAATCCCTGCTGCTATGGCTTATGACACCATTTTGGGTTGCACAGACCGAGGCCAAAGAGAGGTACAGTGAGGCGCATCTGTCCACCAGTCAGGTCATCGAGCAAACAATTGCGGTGCTGAAGAACCGTTTCAGATGCCTGGACAGGTCAGGGGGCGAACGTCAGTATTCCCCAGAGAGGGTGGCTAGGATTGTGGTGGTGTACTGCACTCTGCACAACTTCGCATCGTCAGAAGTTCTGGACCTCGACGTCTCAGGAGAGGAGCTGATACAGACAGAAGATGCAACTCTGCGGGACTCAGAGCAGAGGGACGTGGTACCTGAGTGACGATCCGGATTCTTTCCCCTCAGTCTGGTTCAGTAATAACTGAAGTCGAATACATTTTAAAGTTCAGCACAACTTCAACAGCAGGGTTCTTAGTCTGCAGCATTGATTTGGACTCCTGATAGAGTCCCTCTATGCTGGCAGAGCAAGAACAACAACATACAGAAATCCACTCGTTTTTATACAGATGAATAGGGGTTGGAACATACTTAACGAGGGTCAACACCAATCATAAGCCGGGCATAGGTTGCCATGTGAGGTTACATTATTGCCGGCCAATCATAGATCGTCCATGTGCTGATCATGCTGCTGTTAGACATCAAAGGGGATAACTTCCTCACTTTCCAACTTGGAATGTTCTTCCCTGTTCCTTCTGTTCCTTATCTCCCAACCTGGAATGTCTTTCAACTTTGGCTAAGCTCGTTCCCTATATTGATCTGCCATAAACATGGAGACATTCAGACCAGTCCTTGAATCACATCAAAGACCTATCATTGATAAGACAATGCAGACCTGCTGACTACGCAAACATATGGCCCAGCAGGAGGCCAGGCCATCTGTACCAATCTCAGTTACTAACTAATTAACCCTTTCTAACCATTTTGCATTCTGCTTCTTTGCCACGTAGACATTTTAATATTTTACTGGATTCTCATGAGCAGGAGGCAAGCACTTGACCGGGCAGTGCTGTCAAAGCACGGCTTGTGGCGCAGGCTTTCACACAATGCGCCCTCCCCCTGAAGCCTTTGACACAGTTGACCACACCATCCTCCTCCATTGTCCAGCTGAGTGGGATTGCCCTCGTCTGGTTCCTCTATTGCCTATTGCTTTGTAGCCAGAGAATCACCTGCAATGGCTTCTCTTCCTGCTCCCGCACCGTCACCCTCTGGAGCCCCCCAAGGATCTATCCTTGGCCCCCTCCTATTTCTCATCTACATGCTGCCCCTCGACGACATCATCCGAAGACACGTCAGGTTCCACATGTACACTGATGACACCCAGCTCTACCTCAACACCTCTCAATTCCTCCACTGCCTCTGCGTTGTCAGACTGCTTGCCCGACATCCAGTCCTGGATGAGCCAAAATTTCCTCCAGTCAAACACTGGAAAGACCGAAGCCACAGACTTTGGCCCCCACCACAAACTCTGTTCACTAACCAGTTTCCATTCTCCCCCTTGACCACTGTCTCAGGCTGAACCAGACAGATCGCAAACTCTGCATCAATTTTTGGCTGATTATGCTCCTGTGAAATGCCTTGGGATGTTTTGCTACATTGAAGTCGTTAAATAAATGCAAGTTATTGTTGTCAGATTTCTAAGCTTACGGCCAACTTATATTGTGTATTCATCACAGATGGCACAGATTAAGTTGGAAGAAAATATACAATGTAAACAAACCATTACACTTGGGTTCAGAGGCAACCCAAAGTTGTCAACTTCCGCTCATAGCTCTGAAACCAAATACAACGGTATGTTTAAGTGGTGCGTTGATATTCTGTGTTAGCCACCATCTCTGCCTGCTGTATAAACGCTGCTGATGCTGCAAGTGAAGCAGAGATGGCAAAGAAATACGCACACTGCCAGCTGAACAGCTGAAGTTCTGCCTGCCTGCCTTCAGATAGTCAGCATCATTCCTGGTGTAAAACTTCCACAGCTATTGGGAACATTATAGAGCCAAAGTAAATAGAACTTCTGGCTTTTTCAAAACAATTGCATATGAACAAGCCACTGCTACTTGCACACGCAAAACAGTTTTGAAATCTTTCCTAAAAGCTATATATCTTGGCACCTGTAACTTCCCCAATGACTGGAAAAGCTCTATACATGTGAGTGATACTGAAACCATTTTGTTATCTGTTCAGTAGGGAGTACATCAGCCACTCAATCTAGTTCTGGCCACGTTTTCTTTTTGCTGTCTCTTCCACCTTAACTGCTCTTAATGACTTAAACAGGGTTGTTTTAACAGCAGTGGAGCTGGCAACCAGATCAGCAGAACTACTTCCTGAAGTGCTTTTGCAATATAAGTGAGATATAAAGCAAAACGAACATTTGACAGCCCAGAATTCCCACCAGGAATGAAGTGACATTTAATTTGAAAAAAAACACAATATTCCAAATTTTTCACGATGAAGAATCAAAGGGAAAGTAGACGTCTGAACAGATGCTCTGGCTGAAAAAAGGGGAATTTTCTAAGCACTTTTAATGGGATATGTTCTAATTAGTAACGTGGTCTTTTCTGGAAAGGCACAAATCAATGCTAGAGTCAAACATTTTATTTGCCATAGTCTAAAGGGGCAAATCCATTTTTGCTTATTTAATGCACTCCCAACATCATTTGTGCCATTAAATATTCATTTCTGCGCCATTGATATGTTGCGTTTGATTTGCTAGCAAAATCATATATGTTTCAGTGCACAGATATAATATAGAATATAATTTAGACCATGATGGTATAATAACTTAATACCACTTTACTTTCCTTTTGCTACTCTTTTTGTAAAACTAAAACCGATAAAAATAAACATAAAATAAATACTGTTCTAAAGCATTTAGAATTAGAGGTAGCAGGGTGCCAGAAATAATTGCTGTTGAAACATGTTGCATCATGGAATCATGGTAAGCCTTTTATGGAGAGTTCCTACTCTTTGTGGAAGCAATCCAGTGATGAGGGGCTTTAGTAATGTGGATAGATTGGAGAAGCTGGGGTTGTTCTCCTTGGAACAGAGAAGATTGAGAGGAGATTTGATAGAGGTATTCAAAATCATGAAGGGTCTCGACAGAGTAGATAGAGAGAAACTGTTCCCATTGGCGGAAGGGTCAAGCACCAGAGGACATAGATTTAAAGTGATTGGCAAAAGAACCAAAGGTGACATGAGGAAAAACTTTTTCACACAGCGAGTGGTTAGGATCTGGAATGCACTGTCCGAGGGGGTGGTGGAGGCAGATTCAATCATGGCTTTCAAAAAGGAACTGAATTGAATGGAAAAAAAATTGCAGGGCAATGGGGATAGGGCGGGGGAGCGGGATGAGCTTGATTGCTCTTACATAGAGCCGGCACAGACTCGATCTGCCTTGTGTGCTGTAGCCTTTCTATGATTCTATAATTCTATAATGGGAGAGGAGGCACTGACTCACAGGGATGGGGTAAAATTGTTGAGTTCCATCCTGGGCTGCTCACCCACATGTGTTTGGAGTTTAGCTCCTCTACATATGTAGACTAAGTCCTGGCTACTATTTATCCCCCAACTGACATCACTAAAACAGATTATCTGATCATTTATCTCATTGCTGTTTATGTGGTCTTGCTGTGCACAAATTGGCTGCTGTGATTCCCTGCATTACAGCAGTGACTACACTTCAAAGTACTGAATTTGCTGTAAAGCACTTTGGGGTATCATGAGGATGTGAAAGGTGCTATATAGATGCAAGTTCTTTCTTCCTTACTTAAAAGCAGAAAGTGTTGGGAATGCACAGCATCTGAAAGAGAAAATATTTCAGGTTAATATTTCAAGATGGGGGACCCTTCATCAGAAGTAACCAGAAACATTTAACTATTTTTCTCTTTTTCAGATGCTGACAGACATTTAGAGCTACAAAGAAAAATACAAACAGTGAAAATCTGAAATAAAACAGAAATTGCTGCAAATGAACAGCAAGTTCATCAACACATGAAAAAGAAAACCTTTCAGATGGGGAACCTTCATCAGAACTGACCAAAATGCTTTGTAGTAAAAATTAGTCATAATATTAAGTCAGCCTGAATGTGCATTTATAGTGTAATCCAGCCTGAATCTGGAGTCATGGCCTAACCTGACACTAGAACAAAGCAGAGCTAGAATCCCTGGAGGAAGCACTCATTCCACTTCACTTCAGAGTCAGTTCAGGCCTTCACACTCGATTTACGATCCACAAGGCTGAAAATCCACAGGGAGCACAACCTGGTCTAAGTTACGGGACATGCCCACACCACTGACCCCGCCAAGTTTCACGAAGTCAGGGGGAGGTCCCTTGATTGACACACCCCAACCCGCTCCAGAAGCCTGATGTCGGCTTGCTTTGTGGGGGAATGATGTTGCCAGGTAACATTAATTATGCTGGTCATTGCCCCACTTTGTAAGGGGGCTGAAAAAATCTCCACGATGTAATAGATCTTCAGCAATCCAGGCCAGGTCAGGGGCCTTGACCCCCACATGAGCCCAACATATGCCAATCAGCAGCCTGGTATACTTTCAGGTGTACTAGCACCAATGAAATGCCCATCCCTCATAGACGCTTAACTGGTCCCCACTCCCCAGTCCTGTGCTCTCCTACACTGCTGGACTAGTAAAGGGGCAGACCAATGCTCTGCTTCTTCCAAGGCCCGCAGAATTCCCAACGTAAGGCTAATGGAATGCTGGCAGTTATATCTAGAGGACTAGAGTACAAGGGGCAGAAGTTATGCTGCAGCTATACAAAACCCTGGTTAGACCGCATCTGGAGTACTGTGAGCAGTTCTGGGCACCGCACCTTCGGAAGGACATATTGGCCTTGGAGGGAGTGCAGCGTAGGTTTACTAGAACGATACCCGGACTTCAAGGATTAAGTTACGAGGAGAGATTACACAAATTTGGGTTGTATTCTCTAGAGTTTAGAAGGTTAAGGGGTGACCTGATTGAAGTTTATAAGATATTAAGGGGAACAGATAGGGTGGGTGGGGAGAAACAATTTCCACTGGTTGGGGATTCTAGGAGTAGGGTGCACAGTCTAAAAATTAGAGCCAGACCTTTCAGGAGTGAGATTAGAAAACATTTCTACACACAAAGGGTGGTAAAAGTTTGGAACTCTCTTCCGCAAACGGCAATTGATGCTAGCTCAATTGCTAAATTTAAATCTGAGATAGATAGCTTTTGGCATTCAAAGGTATTAAAGGATATGGGCCAAAGGCAGGTATATGGAGTTAGATCACCGATCAGCCATGATTTTATCAAATGGCGGAGCAGGCACGAGGGGCTGAATGGCCTACTCCTGTTCCTATATTCCTATGTTCCTATGTAAGGCTAGGGCTCAGCGTATCCTGGTCTCAGCCTAATTTTGGCCCTTCCGGTACACTCCTGCCAAAGTTACAGCGGGAGTGCACCAGAAGGGCTGCAAATTTTTGGTCCCCACAATTTCAATGTCGTTACAAAGATGAAACTGTTTGTGTGATGAAAGCAGAACGGGATTGGACCAGTCAATCAAATAGAAGCAGAAAAACAGTGAAAAATGGGAAATGCAGCAGGCATGAATCAGTGAAGTTTACTGGTGATATATTCTAGGAAACTCTTCTACTTGAATAAACCCTTATGGATCACACCCAAAGGTAACATATTATATATCACTTTTAGCCTGTAGTCGAATTTTACTAAACTGACCACATTGTCACCATTATCCCGCTAGGCCGATTGTATAACCAACTTCTTGTGTCAACTGAATAACTAATAGAGGATTTATATGCAACTGCAGGCTACGTTCCCTAAGAACCACTTACATAATTCTGATTTTTGTTTTTAAATTATGTTCTTGCTACTCCAATTGTTCCAATTTGATTTCAAATAGACTCTATTATGTATAAAGTTACAAATCAATTTGTAATTTACTAAATAAATCTAGGACCTGTGTGTTTACATAATGTCCATGTATAATAGGTGCCCTGGGGTAGTGACAAGGCTATAACACAAAAAGTAGTGCCCATAAAAGCATAATTCCTGAGCGTAATCTTAATCCTTTCATAACATTTTGTGACTGATACAGATTTTTTTGTGTGGACTCAGAGCCAAAGATAACAACTGCAGATGTCTCACAAAATTGACACAAAAACAGACAATGTTGGAAACACTCAACAGGTCAGTCAGCGTCTGTGGAAAAAACAGACGAGTTAACCATTCAGGTGTGGAGCCTTTATTAAAACTCAGTTCTCTGGTGTCTGTAATGGAATCCTCTGTGGCACAGGTCATAGACAGAGCAGAAGCATCACTCGTGAATGTTCGCACTGCTGTTATAGAGGTCCAGGTTCTAATATGAAAAGATGGATTCTTAGTTGGCTTCAACATATTTGAAGATTGATTTCAGATACTTTAGTCTGAGATTCACAGACTTTGTAGCTGCTCTCAGACAGGGAATGCCAGCACTAGTAGCGTGCCCGTAGCAGTCTTGGACGAGATAGCTGTCTCTCAAAAGCTGACAGCACATCCGGACCATCAGGCATGACCATAGAAGTAGCAGCAAGCAATAAAGACCAGTCAACCACAGCAGCACCAGATATGGCTGACTGAGATGCAGAACCACCACAACGCATACGACATGGAAATCGAGGGCCACCAGAATCTCAGCAGGCTGCCAGTGAGATCCTACAGCCACCCAGCATACTTACTCCTCCCAAAAAGGAATCACTTAACAGAAGTACTGGATTAGGTGTCACAAGGCTCACACAATACATAAATCCAAAGAGAAAGCACCATCAATAATCACACTAGCAGCATTCACATTGAATTGAGTAAATGTACCACATTTGATTTCAACATTGTGCTTAGCAAAGCAGGAACCCAGCAAAAAACAGGAATCGCTGATATTTGAGGAACTGCATAGGAAAGTGTAAGAAAACGTGATTTGGATTAATTCTTAGTCATTTTCACCGTCCTATTCTACCATGGCTTTGGCATCCTGTTTTTCATCCTCCACAGTCTGGTCTCTTTGCAGGGTCAAGTTATGGAACATGCAGTAGATGACTGTTATTCTTGATCCTGGGAGGGGGGCTGTACTGCAATACACTCACTGAGCAGTGAAGACATTTGAAGTGCAGCTGATTTTTTTGATAGTCATTCTGATTGTACCATAATCCTCACTGTACCTGTGCTCTACTTCTGTCTGGTTGATGCAGTTGTACCATGATTGCACAACCTACATCTTCCATATTCTTCAAATAAGGGTGGCACAGATGATTGCCTTAAAATAAAGTAATTGTGAGAGCTTCTAGGGAAGCACTTGTTCTTTATTATTCTGTGCTGTTGGTTTCATACCACCTGGACCATGACAGAATAAAACTCCTTATGATTAATACAGCACTGTGCATAGGGGATCGCATGACAGCGTGATTGCAATCAATGACTCCAGGAGTCTTCAAAAGCCAACAGACCTGTAGAAATAAAATGTTGCTAGTCCTGGTCATGGAAGTCCCAATACATCAAAATCAAAGGCCATGGTGATATTTAGCTGTGCCATTGGAACATTTGAACTTGTCTATAGGTCTTCACCAAGAAGATGACAGCGCTCTGTCACAGCCTTCCTACTTAGTCTCAGTCTCCTAAATCACTGCTCTTCATGCACAGGTAGCTGTGCCTGGTACAGCAGGTCTGATATGTTGTGTACTGGTGGGACTTCCAAGTATACTTTTTGTGCCAAATTACACCTTAGGTAGCCTTTCCTGCTCTTGTTGGTTCTCCTCAGCCAACTACAATACTAGTGGAGTGCTGAATCCAATGCTTATTTTATTCAAGGTTGTGGCCTCCGCTATGTAGCAGCTCACTTGTCAGTACAGGTAAACAGTCTGCAGCCTCCGCCTCAATGCCAATTTCATATGCGAGTTAGGAGCACACCTCACATACAAAGTGTGAGCCTTCAAAGAAAGGATTTGGAACATAGGAACAGGGGTAGGCCATTCAACCCCTCGAGTCTGTTCGCCATTCAATTAGATCCTGGCTGATCTGTATCTTAACTCCATCTACCTGCTTTGGTTCTGTAACCCTTAGTACCCTTGCCTAACAAAAATCTATCAATCTCAATTTGGTTTTAAATACTTATTAAACTGTCAATACATACCGAAACAAGCCTAATGTGCATCTTCATGTTGTAGCATTCCAACAAACCATTTCCTCCAAACATCTATTTGGCACAATGTGAAGGAGGAAGGAGATACTGAGAGACCAAGCACCATAGAGTTCAGTGTGGCCATGGTTCCAAAGATAGGCAACCCCATCTCATCATAATAAACAGAAGCAGCGTGAAGAGATGGCTTCACAACAAACTGAACTTTGTGCCATTCAGAGTACTTTCAGTTCGAGACTGACTGATGAAAGGGTTAAGTGATTGGTGAATGTCATTGAGCCCCATGTTTGTACTACAGCCTTGAACATCCTCCGACATAGAAAGTATATACAAAGCTTGTTTTATAGTTGATAATTCTTTGAAAGAAATGAAAAAATGGCATAACTTAGACAGTATGGCAGCTGGCAAAGCTTTTTATTGTCTGGCTGTGAGTAATACTGCAGGGGCTGATGTAGCATTGCAGAAATGAACAATGACTTCAATTTTATTCTTTGTCTGTACGCCGACATAATCTCACCGTCGGTCATGATGACATTGCACACACTCCCGGATTTATATCATTGCTCAGAACCATAACTGCACAATATGTGCATTTTATTAAAAAGAGGCTTCTGTTGCCCATATTGCCATGGCTGCCTTTGTTTGTTGTGCCTGGTGGGTTCTGGAGTAAGGTGAGAGATTATCGGCACTGGGGAATCAAATGCTTCCATCTTGAGCAGCCAGTTTCAGCATCAAGCACTACCAGGGATAGCATGAGCTAGATGCAAAGTATAAATCACACTGCCTCGACAGCATGTCTTAACCCCAACATCAGAAGTGAAACCTCTGCCTCTTCACTGTGAAAGTTACATTTCCCATGCCAGCTAACCTTATGGGCTTTCAAAACAAGGTTAACATTAAATATGTACTGTGCACAATTCATTCTGTGGACACATAAACACTGGGAATAGAGCCCATACTACCCAAAAAACATATTAGATAGCACTTTACAGGAAGAGCAGATTTTCATCCCATCAGCCTGGACTGGATTCAAACCGAGGTCCTAGAAGCAAAAAAGCCACGTGTTAGTCCTTTGTGTCATCCAGTCCTCCCTCAGTTGGCCAATTTATTTAAAAATAATAATGTCTTACTCCTGTCTATATATGGGACTCCACTCCTCAAATATGTCATAAATCCAAAATTACATTTGTACTTTCTCCAGATTTGTAAAAATCATAGAATTTTACTGCACAGAAGGAGACCATTCGGCCCATCATGCCTGTGCCAGCTCTTTGAAAGAGCAATCCAATTAGTCCCACTCCGCTGCTCTTTCCCCACAGCACTGCATTTTTTTCCTTTTCAAGTATTTATCCAATTCCCTTTTGAAAGTTACCATTGAATCTGCTTCCACCACCCATTCAGGCAGTGCATTCCAAATCAGAACAACTCACTGCATAAAAAAAATTCTCCTCATATTTTTGAGCACAGAACGTGATTGAAATTTTTTTTTTGAGATTTTGAAAAAATAATTGCCAAATCTGAATCAAAATTTAAAAAAAAACAAACCTTGGAATAGCTCAGATTCGTTCCCCTTCCCCACCTCAGTCAATGGGGGGAAAATTCACCTGTGCTTGGATTTCCCAACTCATTATACTATATCCAATGGGTCAGAACAGGTAAAAACATCGCTCCGAACCAGAACTTGAGGATTAAATCATGAGCAAACTAGTAGTTTGATCATCCCTGCTGCTTTGAGAAATCCACTACAATTACACACAACCTGATGCTTGTTTATCCTGCAATCTTCACATTCCACCCATATTTTTCCTTAGCAAGTACGGTTAGAAAATAAAGCCTTCGCTGTATTCTGCATGGGACAAATGGAAATGTTTCATTGCAAGCAGGCTCAGTCTATGTCTCAGTGGGCGTGAGGCTAACAGCACAAACCTGCCCTCTAGTGCACTGCACAAACTCCACCCATCCGAAAACTGGAATGAACTTTTACTTTCTCAAGCTGACAGAGCTGGAGCTTGGAGAATAGGGGCTTCATTTTAACTCTCAGTGGGTTTCGGGCGGAAGGGGAGAAACGAGGGGAGTGCAAAATGCATATTTTAGCTCCCGGGCCTCATTAACATTTGATTAGCAGGTTTCCTACCCAATCGCGTCAGTAATGGGAAGCCAGCCTACTTTCTTGTTGCAATTTCCAGCAGGCCAACAGTGGCCCACTTAAAGTGGAAATGGATCTTTTAAAGGGAGGTAACATTCTCTTCTGGAAGATTGCTGCAAGGAGATTTATTAATACAGAGATGAGTCAAAAGTAAGTCCCAGGTTCTCTGAGGTCGAAGAGCTGAGGGCAAGGAGGGAAGTTCTCTTTCCAACAAATGGGAGGAAGGTTCTGCAGGCCTGGAGAGAGATGTCTGGGATCGTGAGCTCCAGGAACATCACCCTCAGGACCTGGATCCAGTGCAGGAAATGCTCACAAGAGTAGCAAGGGTGAGAACAGCTCTTCATTTCTTCATCTCTCTCAATGACGTCTGACAACAGTCCTTCCCAACCTTTCCCCCAGCACACTGAACAAATCCCTTCCCTGCATCACATCCTTCATCACCCACATAAGGGCATGCTTAACCACCTCTCATTCTCATTTTAAATACATATTCACCTCTTCCTTGTTCCTATCACAGGCAGCCGCTAGCAGCATTCTCTTCTCACATATTAGCCTTTGCAGAATCAGGAACTTCTCTCACGACTCCTTCCTCACTTCTCACTAAATCCACTTACTTTCCATTCAATACCTCCCTGTCCTGCTTGCATCTTGCTTCATCTCACTCTCAGTGTATACACTACCAACAGAAGCCCCACACATGTGCACTCTCCTTTTTCAGTAGACACTTACTAACCATCGCCCTCTTTCTGCAGGGGAAGATGGTACACAACACCAGGAAGAGGATCAAGACCAGTGGAGGAACAGCCAACTTGATGATCTTCTCTGAACTGAAGCAGCAAGCTCTGGAGATCAGTGGTCCCTCCAGAGCTGTGCGAATTGGAGATTTCAAGGCTAGGGGCTTATCTGAACAGTGTCACTATTACTTGTAGCCCTTCATGTACTTCAGAAAAATGCATTCAGCCAGCTAGGCAACATCAACCTGCATTGTGAGGTCTGTCATCTGCTACTGCCCAGCCTGCCATTGCCAACCTAACTCTTGTCCCTTTTCTCTTTCCTCCAGGTCCTTCTCAGCAGCAAGAGTCTGAAGACGACACCTCGGAGGAGGAACAATCCTCCTGAGGATACACCATCACGTGCTGAGCCCTCCCAAGCACCAGCTCAGAGATTGGTACCTTGGGTGCAATAGAGAGTGAGGGGGTCTGCGCATGGTGATGCATCCAGCATGAGTGAGCAGGAGCAGGTCGTGGTGGCAGGGATAACCCAGGAGACGCCTCGCCAGAAGGGAAGGTCATCTCCCAGCTCTGCCGAGGAGAACGTAGATATGGACTTCAGGGGGTCAAACTGCTTGCTTCATATAAGTAGTTATACAAGATATTGGAAGCCCTGCCAAGGAGTTTCATCACCACGGCTAAAAGTATGGAGGAGTCTGCTTCCAGCTTGTGTGGTGTCATCTCACGTGGCATCGCCATTCTGCAGTCTACCTTGGAGACTGGGGTCATCCCAAGGAACACTGCAGCCGGACCCTCACAACAGGAGTCGATGTTACCAGTCTTTGCAGCTTTGGTGGAAGGTCAAACATCTGCCATCTAGACCCTGGGCTCCACCTTGGTGAGACTGGTGGACCCAGTAGATAGGGGCTTTCATGGTGTCACTCATCTCCTGCAGTCTGTTCTCTGATCAGTGGGACGGGAGCAATGGGAGCGCTACATGTTGCCTCTCTCAGGATGTCAGCACGTCTGCTCCTTTGACATCCCCTCAATAAAATACCCACCATGTTGCCAGAAAGCCTGCTGGGCCAAGCTGCCCAGGCAGTAGCCAATGCAGCAGTCTGTGACCAAGCCGCACAGGCTCGAGTACCCAGAGGTCACCAGCCACGAGCATCTCAAGGGTCTCAACATGAGCAACAACAGCCTTCCACCAGTCTTGCTGAAGCCATTGGGGGAGCACCTTGTAGGAGTAGTAGAGTTAGTAATTCTTCTTTTAAGGCAGGCACTATGGATTGACACTTGGGTGAGTGATTAATTCAAGGCAATTATTACGTCTAGCATTAAATTAATCATCTTTATCACACTTGGCACTTCGGTCTGCAGTGTCTTTTCATAGCAGCTTCTGAATCTGCATTGTCAGTAGATCATTGATATATAAGTTGGCTCAATGGTTTCAATGTTCTTTGATGTAGGATTAAGGGAGAGGTGAATGGGGTAACAAGGATTATTAAAACAGAGGGGTTCTGTGTAACTTTTCAGGGGAAGGGAATGAGATCACCGGAAGTGCTGTTCTATTAACTGATTACTGGTCTCTGGCTGCAATACATTGTGCTGGTCCTCCTTCTTCTGCTGCACCCTGACCTTCACCCAATTCTTCCTCGTCATATGATGACTCTTCCTGTTGCTCTGCCTCCTCCAACTGCAATTCTCTCTGCATTGCTGTGACGTGCAACATGCAGCACACTACAATGATGCGACAGACTTTATGTAGGACAAATTATAGGGAGCCCCCAAACCTATTCAGTCACCTGAAACTTTGCTACAATCGCCCAATAGTGTGCTCAACGATGTTGATGAAGGTACCACGGCTGTGATTGAACCTGAGCTGTTCAGGCATGGTGGGCGAGTGGTGTCATCAACCATGTGTGGAGGAGGAGCTCTTGTCCCGAAGCAGCCATCCTGTTACTGGAAGGGTGGAATAGTGGGGTGATGGATGAGTGTCGCAGAATGAAGACGTTGCGACAGGTACCTGCAAAATGCAAACGTGCGTGATCCCTCTGCGGTGATCACAGACCAGCTGGGCATTAATGGAGTGAAAGCTCTTCCTGTTGACGAAAGCTGCTAGCTCGTCTTCTAGTGCCTTGATGGCTACATGAATGCAGTCTATAAAACCTGGGACACGAGGAAAGCTGGCCACTGCTGCAAATCCCAGAACTCCCTCACTTTGAATGTTGGCATCCGCAGGCAAGGTGATGTATTGGTTGGCCTAGCAAATAAGAACGTAAGGACATAAGAAATAGGAGCAGAAGTAGGCCATCCGGCCCCTCGAGCCTGCTCCACCATTCAACAAGGTCATGGCTGATCTTCTTCCTCAACGCCATTTTCCTGCATCATCCCCATATTCCTTGATGCCTGTGATATCTAGAAATCTATCAATCTCTGTTTTGAATGTACTCAATGATTGAGCCTCCACAGCCCTGTGGGGTGGAAAATTCCAAAGATTCACTACCCCCCTCTGAGCGAAGAAATTTCTCATCTCAGTCCTAAATGGCCTACCCTTTATTCTGAGACTGTGACCCCTGGTTCTAGATTCCACAGCCAGGGGAAACATCCTCCTTGAACCTATCCTGTCAAGCCCTGTAAGAATTTTGTATGTTTCAATGAGATCACCTCGCATTCCTCTAAGCTCTAGAGAATATAGGCCTAGCCTACTCAATCTCTCCTCATACGACAATCCCGCCATCCCAGGAATCAGTCTGGTGAACCTTCGTTGCACTCCCTCTATGGCAAGTATATCCTTTCTTAGGTAAGGAGACCAAAATTGTACACAATGCTCCAGGTGCGGTCTCACCAAGGCCCTATATTTAAATCATTGCATTGGTGTCTTGCTCGATGCAGCTGTGCGCTGCAGAGTGGGAGATGTGGGTGATGTCCCCTATAACAGCCCAAAAGGAGCCTGAGGCAAAGAAGTTGAGGGCAGCGGTGACTTTGACTGGCAAGGTATGGCCACCTGGGCCAGCAGGCAGCAGGTCCTGTTACTGGAGGATGCATGAATCAGCGACAGCCTGCCTGGTGAAACACAGCCTCCTGTTGCAGTACTCCTCAGTCATATCCAGGAAAATGGGCCTTGGCCTATAGACCCTGTTGGCTGGGTGAGGTTTTCGTCATGAACCCCCCATCACCTACTATCTTCTAAAAGGCCGACCTGCTCCTTGTCCTGGCTGTTGAGGCTGCTGCTGTTCCTCTTCCTCCAACTTTTCCTCCATCCAAAGCAATGAAGCAAAAATGGCATCCACAATAAGTTGTGAGTGCTTAATCAGAGTGAGTAAGTTTTAAAAAAACAGAAGCAACAAGCAATATCCATGCTGCAAAATACCTTGAGCATCTATTAAGCAAAATAGCAAACAGATCTCTATGATCTGAGTCCTCCTTTTAGTGCTTGCAATCAGTAAAGCCAATCCCGCAATTTTTACTGAGCGGTTTGGACGTTGGATGGGAATTCCATCCAGTTATAATCATAATGATATCATAGGCCCCTGATATGCATGCATTCATGAGGCATCCGCCTGCTTCTGGTGGGCATGTCAACCACCTAAACGAACTTCAGAGTTAAAATAGCAGTCAGTGGGATTACAGCAGGAATGGGGCGGTAAATCGAGTTGATAACTATTAATGGCCTCCCTCGCTCATTCCCACCAGGTAGGTGGGTTAAAATCAACCCCTAGATTTTGCTTTCTTTTTTATTAAAGTCAGAGGACTAGACCAGTAATTAAATGAATTGAACAAAAAGTATAATAACTTCCATTGTTTTCCCAGACTTGGTGTGCTGCAATATTACATGTGCTCCTTTCCCATTACACCTGTCAGTGGCACTAGACCAACCCTAATGCTGATGGTTACGGTCGACTTTATTCCCACAACCAAGCCTCTATGATTCTCTCATTGAACCTTGTCCTTATTCTTGCATTGAACCACCTGTACTACATTCCTCCAAGTTAATTTTTTGTTCAGTTTAAAGGAAATGGTGGATTACTTGCAGAAGGTTTTGAAGAATTACGATACTTGCTGCCTCTCTAGCACATCTTGGATAGAAGTCATAGTAAAATATGGCACCAAATCATGGGGTTTAAACAGTTTTGCTTTTGAGCAAATATAGCATCTGAACTGCTAAAATATTCAGCCTTTTTATAATCTCACCCTCCTCCCCTAAATTGAGGCAATAACCTCCAATGTTACTTGGATAATAAAGCAACAAAACAAGAAATAAATGAAAACCCAGCAGTACAGAGGTAAAATAGCATTTGCTCTGTAATGCAGAAGCCACAGATTTGAAACCCAAAGTTGCCCACTACCCTACTCAACCAGATTTACAAAGAGTTTTGTCAATCCTGACCACTACCTGAAGCAAAATGGATATCGGCCAATTCATTGTTTTGAATATGCATATCTTTCCCTGATGGGGCTTTAAATCCTTACTAGCTTTAGTGTGTGCAAGGTTTCCCTGGCAGAATTGGGGAGGGAAATGTAATCCTGTTGATGCACAGCATTTGTCTATTATCTCTGGAAACACTGGTGGGTCAAATGAATTGGGGGAAGGAACATCTACATTCAATCCATAAACACAGACATTTCAGACAGAATTGAGAGGCAATACACCAGCCGCTCCCAGAATTCCTATTCGTATATTGCCTCTGTGAGGAGCAATGATAGATCCTATACATCCTATATATGCCAGCATGCATGCACCACTGTTGACCTGAACTTTCCGATGGATATTGGAAAAATATGACAACGTTGGCACCATCTTGCACATTTTATGGTCATGTCCATGGATCCAAAAATAATGGCCATGATTTTGAACGAGCTTATGGTGATTAGAGGCCTTACATGCAGTTGAGCCTGGCCCACTTCACTGTGTTCATGGGCTCCTGATAGAATTCCCATTGGATTCCAACATGGAGCACTTAATTGGCCTCCTTATTGCTGTGCATCAACATAGTTAGTCCAATTAGAGGGGATTGTGTATTGTTCTCCATTTCAGCTTTGTAAAGTCCATTCAGAGGTGGTACCCTTTTCTTGGTTATGCCATGGAGATCATTCTAGTTCACTGTAGATATGAATCCTTCGGGTGCCCTTTGGCAGAAGTGTGGGTTTCCCATTTTTTGTTACCTCTCCTCTGCAGCCTTTCAATTCCTTGTGTTCTCAAATTGCTGTATAGGCCTACCCTGCCTCTCTCACTCCTCCTCCCTTTATTCTCCTAAAGTGCTCCAGAGATATCCTAGGGGTATCTTGGTAATTGATACTAAAATGTTTGTACTCTGGCTGCTAATTGGTAAATGTTTGACAGTTTCCTGTTTTGGGTTTGCAATTTATTTATTTGTAATGACAGGCCTTTTACCATCTGCATTTGTTAGTGTTTTACACCTGAAAACCTCTTGGAATTTTTTTTAGAGTGTGAATTCATTAGTGGATAGACAAAGTCTACTTCTTCTTCAACACTTATGTTAACACCACAGAAGAGTATATAGACCACATACTAGCATATCCTACCAGAGTAAAGGACCTGACACTTTGCTACGATACTGAAGTGTACATCGTTGAACTTAGTGGGGTAGATCGTGACTTTGTGCGATAGTGTAAAACAGGTGATAGTGAGTCGGCAGCCTGTATTACATCTCCTGATTGTTATTTTCATTGGTTATACAATTTTTAGGCTATATGTACACTGTAACTGCAGCTTCAGTGTGAAGTGGTTTGGCATTAAGTTGTAATGTAAATTGGGAATTATCATTGTGTAATTACTGGGATATACACTACAACTACACTACAGTTATAATGTGAATGCAGCCTTAAAATTGATTGAGTTTCTGTATAAATAGTCTCACTTCCAATAAACGTATTAGAAAAATGACTCCAAGATACATATTCAAACAAAGCTTCCCTTGCAATATATTGGGTGCAAATATGGATAAAAGTCTGATTTACAGAAACAATTTTGCACAAATGTTGTTACAACATTCTATAACCTTTCTCTTCTGTTACTAAGACATATTTGAAAACACCATTATGAGAGCTCAGGTGTCCAATTAATTGGCAAGCAAAACTGGAGCAAAGTAAGATGTTACACAACTGAAAGGGAATCAGACGGTAATAGTTGTATTCTCACCAACTCCACCTTAGCAAAGTATTTATTTGCAACTTGTGTATCTCGTTAATTACAGTATGATAACCACATTAATCACTAAAGAATTTCATAATTCAGAAGCACATCATCTTAAAAAAATTAAGATTACTGCAAAAAAATATGTACTTGCTGCATGCAGTGCTCATGCAAACATATTATTAAAGTGAGCTCTCCTAAGTATGTAGACAAGAGTTCATATTTTCCAGGCACAAAGTCTACCTGATGATTATGTTGCTCATGCTGCATGTGATTCATTATGGGATTAAACCAGAGGTAATCATGATGTAAACTGATGGAGGTTGAAACACCACTCAAAAGTACTAGGAAGCAGAGGCAAACTGGCCTAAGTTTGGTACTTGTGATAAGAAAGAAGACGACTTGCATTTATATAATGCCTTTCATGACCTCAGGTCATCCTAAAGCACTTTTTACAGCCAATGGAGTACTTTTTGAAATGTAGTCACTATTGTAATGTAGGAAACGCAGCAGCCAATTTGGACGCAGCAAGGTCTCACAAACAGCAATGTGATAATGAAAAGATAATCTATTTTTGGTGATGTTGGTTGAGGGATCAATATTGACCAAGAAATCAGGGAGAATTCCCCTGCTTTTCTTCAAAATAGTACCATAGGATCTTTTACGTCCCCGAGAGGGCAGATGAGGCCTCAGTTTACATATCATCCAAGAGACATTCACCTCCGACAGTGCAGCACTCTCGCAGTGCTGCACTGGAGTGTTAGCCAAGATTTTTGTGCTCAAGTCTTTGGAGTGGGACTTGAGCCCTCAACCTTCTGACTCAGAGGCGAGAGTACTACCTTCCCAGGACAAATTGGGATTCAATGGGTCAGAAGACTTAAGTACACATTTTCATAAATACAACAAAATCCTCATATCAATTCTACAATGCCCATAACGCTGGAATGGTTACTTTTACCTGGGCTTGTAAGGATCTTCCTGTGAATATTAAACTACATGGACAACTGAGGTTGAATTCAAATTGATTTTTTATTATTATTGGGGACCTACAGGTTCTCTTAACTCACATGCTTCCTACCACGTGCTTAGACCTCAGACAGATATTGGAATTTATCATAACTTATTATCTCCCAGGTTCTAAACATTCCCTAGGTATGTGACATATAATAATTACAGATCAAGTAAAACATTGCAGCCTCCTTAAGCAACAATTAGTAAATTGTTTCTAATGAATAAAACATCAAGCATTCACTTGGATATCATTGTAACAATAGGTAGTGTTGTCCACAGGGGTTGATGCAGAGTCTGGCCAAATGATTCTGGTATAAGGAGATTGTTGACGATATTAGAACTCAGATCAGTGACGATTCTGCATCTGGACTATCTTTTTGATGGACTGCAGCTCAACTTCTCAGTAAACTTGACTGGTTGAGTGAATTTTCCATCAGGCGGGAATCACGTGGGGAGATGAGGATCCTTTATGCGGGATCACTGCCCAATTCACACAGTGTACAATCTTCCAGCTGGCCTAAAAGTATGTTTTCCAGAACATTTAGAGTTGAATCATACTGTGTGCTCTGGAGTGGGTGTAAAGGAAACAGCGCGTGTGATGGAGCTCTTAAAAAGGCAGACACTTCTTGAATAATCTTTTTTTATTTTCATTTTTTAAGCACCTTTTCAGTACCCTTTTATGTTTTTTTTTAGTTCCTGTCCCACCTCTGCCACCCCAATTTTCTTTTTCTCAATGGTGCACTGTGACTCCTTAAGCTCACTAACTGCTTCCTCCAGGAATAAATGTACCTGTGCTACTTCTTGCAAACACTAGAGGAGAAACATAGGGTGCTGCGTTGTTCAGGGCCACTGGCAGTGCTGGCAGAATGACACATTAAAAGTAAATGTTAGAAGAGTAGCTTCAGGATATATGTTCAAATAGAACTTGCCTTGCAATATTTTGTGTGTGAAGTTTCTGTAGTTGTGTGAAATTTTGTGAGTGAGTGAATGAGTGAAGGACTGATGGAAGAGCTGAATGCTACTTGAGTTTGAAGGAGGCCTGTGGTTTCACTTTCCCCTAGTCTCTCCATGTTTTTACATGCAAGAATGCCCGAGAGAGTCAAGGGCTTGTAATTTCTCAGCCTTCCTCCAGTTCTGGTCTGTTCCCTTGTATTATTTGACGTTTTATCTTGCAAGCTCAGAAGTAGCGTTGACATGTTGATGGAGCATGTACATTATTAAACATGTGCAGCCCATCCTCTGTAGCAGCAAGTAACCATGCATCATACAGCTATGATTTAATATGTGAAGCCCTTTGAAGATGTCTGTGTGCCAAGGTTTTGCATTGTAAATTGTAGCTGGAATGTGTGCCTTGCTAGAGTGTTGATATGCATGGTAAACAATGCAAGAGCTGCTGGGCTGCATGAAAGCACAGCATGGGCAAGCAGCATATGCGGAACAGGTTGACAGGCAACACTTTTTGGCATGTACATTTGGCTATCTATCTTCTAAAAGGTGGTGTTGAGCTTGTATAAGATGTATCAGCTTCTTCCGCATCTGTTCCTTGGTACACTATACAGCACTGACCCACGCTGCCACCTCCTGTCAGACATGCGGCACTGCTGCCCTCTGGGGGGAGTGCCCTGGAGTGCCAAACAAGGTAACCCTCCTTACACCCATCGCATACAGCAGCACCTCCTCATTGCCAACATCAAGCAGGCATTTGGGCATTGCACTGCTCTAATACCATCCTGTAGACTCCATTTCCTGCCTCCTAAATTGTTTTGCCATCCATTGTTTTTTTACCAGCCACTTTTTTCTTGCTCAATAAAGCCTTTGGGAAGGCTAAAAGTCACTGAAGCCTTTATTAAGGCTGAAAAAGAATTTTGCCCCCCACTTGCTGCAATTTACCTTCAAGTGGGCACACCCCTTTAATTCTGGCATGCAGACATTTAATGGCTGATGACATACAAGATTTCTCTGTCCCCTCCTTTAGTGAGCTTCCACCTATAGGCCCAATCCAATTAATGAGGGCTGATTCCAAAAAATCTAGCAGGGTTAGCCCTTCCAGGTCCAAACGAGCAAAGAGCTCACAGCACTCCAGTCCTACTGTGCCAGTACCAGCATCGGAAATTAGACCCCATAGCCCCTAATTCTGTACTAACTTTCACTGACTCTCCTTCACTTTGTAATTCTCAATTTCCCTTTGATTTTCCTGCGCACTTCTCTCCACAGTGTGGAAATTGTTGTTGGTGCGCTATTCTGAGGTAAAGTGTGGTCTACTAAAATTTTCTAGGAGAAGTTATTCCTGCAGGTTTATTCCTGATTTAGCTGTGAGTTATATCTTCCTTACAGTAGACCACCCAATTAAAAAAAGAGAAGCACTAATCCCCTTAATCAGTTTTAAACTGCAATTAGGAGGCAGTCAAGCACCTCAAATAGCACTGAAAAAGAAAAGCCAGCTCTTTGTTTGATAAAATTGTTGAAGAATTGGGTGTTAGAGGGCAGGAAGCTAGTTTTACACCCAGACAGCACAACCCCTACTGCAAGTATTCAGGGAGAAAGGGCAACAACCTTATGGAACCGATGCCACCTCTGCTTGGTGGACCAGCCATGAGAGAACATGATTGAACATAGACAGCGTCAGTCAGCCACCACAGTCCCCGATTTTGCTGATTCATATGTAGCAGCTCGCAATGCACAGCCCACGGATGTTCAGAGCCACTAAAGTCTCATCAGGCAATCGATGAAACCCTGTAGCGATCTGACACATGTACTCCTTCCACAAGGGAATTAGTTAAGAGTAGTAAGTTTGGTGTCACACCCTTGAAACAAACCAAAAGCATCAAGGGGCAGCACTCTGCCAACTCAGGCTGCCAACATTCACACACTACCAGAAGAAATTAATACACTGCATTTGATTTGAACACTGCGCTGAGTATTTATTTGTTAATTGATTACAATATAGCGGAATCCCAGCATGAAATGGTAATGGATGGTATTTGAAGAACAAGACATGGAAAGTGAAGGACAAGGTGGTTTGGACACGATTACTTGGCAGATGTGGTTGGCCCTGCATGCTTTGGCTTCTTTTCAGGATGAAGTTCTGGAGGATACAGCAGATGACAATTATTCAGGAAACTCTGGAGAGGAAGTATTGTAAGGCTGCCCCTGATTAGTCCAGACATGTGAAGTACTGCTTCAAGATAGCAATGGTATTTTGATAATTCTGTTTTTGCACCTGTGTTCTGTTTTAGTCTGTGTTTGGTTCATATAGGGCACAGTGTAATACAGTGTAATAATGACAACATGGGTCCAATCAATGATCCCCTAGGCTCTGGCTAAACCAGCAGTTTTGTAGAATGTTATTGCCCCTCCACATTACAGCTCAGTCAGTAGCAAAAATGATGAAGCAATTGGTATTTCTGGCTTCTTTCATACATCTGTGGGCTGAAACTGCAAATGTCCCCAATGCTAGCCTGGAATAAGCCCAATATTTTAAAAATTGAGGACTATGCTGAGTTTAACAGTCACTGGCAGTGCCGTGTGGATGTTACCTTATTGTCGAGAGTTCTTCCTGAAGGAGATGGTGTAGGTCTATCAATGCCTTCTTGCTAAACCTCTGCCTCCTTAGGCACATCTCTACTGTTACTGCCAGATGCCTGGCACAGGAGACCTACTGTGTAGCACAGCAGCAGGACATGACAGTACACCATGCATGCCACCTGAGGTCACGGTCAGGCATTTCTGCTCTTGCTGTTCATCCTCTGGCAAGTCCAGTGTAAGTGTAGCACTAAATACAGTTCCTTTAGTGGCCAAAAACCTTGATCTTCAAATGAAGACTCCAGCGGCCTCCATGCACTCTGTCCATTAAAGTCTGTTCCATTTGGGCAAGATTAATATGTCGCATCAGTGATGTGCAACTGCGGCAATATGAGGCATGTCCCCCTTAAATACCCAATCTGCCATGTCCTTTGCTGTTCCGCAAAATTTGAGAGCATCAGCACTCACACTTCATTTTCTCTCTAAAGCAAATTCCTCCGTGTTGGGAAATGGGCTTTATACCATACTTTCAACATTGCTGATCCCATTGCACAATTGCTGCTGGTGCAAAACCTTTCGCCAACAGCAATTTCTAAACTCTAGTCCATTAGTTGCCTCTCTTTCCTTCTGTTCTTGCTTTCTGCTTTAATTATTGTTGCTTTCCCCTTCCTGCAATCAACTCCTCTCTGTCTGTCTCTCCCTCTTTCTGTCTACCCCCAAATTTTGTTTTTTGTTTTTATACACCAAGTTTCAGTCCCTTCTCTTTCCTCTTGTCATACCCATTTTGAATTCATATGTGCTTACGGTTTTTGTTCCTAGTGTGGAATGTGCTATCCTACTCATTTCCAGCTTGTAGGGGTCTGCTACAGCCATGGCTGCCATTTTCTGAACTCCACATGTTACCTAAAGAAGCTTCCATTACCCTGACACTTTGGTGAGTACACTCTGCTGATTATTATTTTTCTTTTGGCAGGTGAGGCATTCTCACACATGATACACGGCGTAATTATATCTTGGTTTATTTGCACACCTCAGCAAGTCTAACCCAGCTGTGTGTTAGTGTGACTCTGTGCAATGTTACATATACATGAGACAATAGAAAACAATGTGACAAAATATGCATAAATATCAATTATATTTTCCAATTTTATGGTTACCGTCTACTGAACTTAAGTGCCTGTTAAATGTACAGATTGTTTTAGAGCCAAACTACTCTCCATCAATTTCTATGAAAGGCTGTTCTGTTAAGTGTGCCATTTTGTAGCCTGTATGCACAATGCACCTTTATTCTGCAGATTAATGATTAATTCTCACCTTTTCAAATGCTAATCCTTTCATTGATCCTCTAAATCCATCAACTTAACACTTCACAGTTCATTAAACATAAGAGTCTAGTCAGAGTAGTGTACATATCAAGCTTTGTACCATTTCCTTATGCTGCCCCGAAGTGTCTCATTGTAAATAAAATGGCTTATCTCTAATTGATTTAACTAGTATTGATTAAATAAATAAGGAATCATATTGTGATTAAATTGTGTGACAGAGCTGTAAAATATATCTCTTTAAAATGAGTTTGCAGCAAAAATTGTTAAGAAATCATCTAATGAGGAAGAGGAGAAGGGATGGAGCCATCACTATAATCACATCTCAGAGAGTCAAGCCCATACATCACATTTTTATGGAAATATCATGCATATGTTAATGCAAAATATCAAACTACTGTGCAGGTTATATTTGCAAGTAGAATATAGTGATGATTGCAGAAGTACTCAAAACTGAATTGAATTACCTTCTGCAATTTACAACCACCATATTTGATCAGAAGCCGGGGGTTGGTGCTGGTGGTTTGTGTAGACACATCTTGCCAAACCCAAAAGTGAACAAGGACGGGTTACAAGTGAAAGCAAAGTTTGAGATCTGAATCTAGAAATTTGTGTTTCTGAACACAGTTTTTATGTTATTCCTGTCTCGGCATTCATATGACAATGTGGCAAACAGTAACTTCTAGGCACTGATGCTTTCCACAATAAAGCAAATTCATTGAAAAAATTCAGTTTATCTTATTAACTAATGACTTGGCATCATAAATCACACATGCCGGAAATCCAAAGAAAACTAATATTGAATCGGGGATGGGGACTCAATAAAATTAACATAAGTAAAACAACAGTAATGAAGAAAATAATAGCACTAAAGAGTGACAAATCCCCAGGAACAGATGGTTTCCATCCCAGGGTTTTAAAGGAAATAGGTGAGCATATTGCAGATGCCCTAACTATAATCTTTCAAAGTTCTCTAGATACAGGAACTGTCCCTCTAGATTGGAAAATTGCTCATGTCACTCCGCTTTTTAAGAAAGGAGAGAGAGGGAAACCAGGGAATTATAGACCAGTTAGCCTAGCATCTGTTGTGGGGAAAATGCTGGATTCCATAATTAAGGCTAGGGTGACTGAACACCTCGAGAATTTTCAGTTAATCAGAGAGAGCCAGCATAGATTTGTGAAAGATCGTGCCTGACAAACCTGATTGAATTTTTTGAAGAGGTGACTTAAGTAGTGGACAGAGGAATGTCAATGGATGTTATTTATATGGACTTCCAGAAGGCATTTGATAAGGTCCCACATAAGAGACTGTTAGCTAAGATAGAAGCCCATGGAATCGAGGGAAAAGTACAAACTTGGTTAGGAAGTTGGCTGAGCAAAAGGCGACAGAGAGTAGGGATAATGGGTAGGTACTCACATTGGCAGGATGTGACTAGTGGATTCCCACAGGGATGTGTCTTGGGGCTTCAATTATTCACAATATTTATTAACGACTTAGATGAAGGCATAGAAAGTCTCATATCTAAGTTTGCTGATGACACAAAGATTGGTGGCATTGTAAGCAGTGTAGATGAAAACATAAAATTACAAAGTGATATTGATAGATTAGGTGAATGGGCAAAACTGTGGCAAATGGAATTCAATGTAGGCAAGTGTGAGGTCATCCAATTTGGATCAAAAAAAGATAGAACAGGGTACTTTCTAAATGGTAAAAAGTTAAAAACAATGGATGTCCATAGGGACTTAGGGGTTCAGGTACATCGATCATTGAAGTGTCATGAACAGGTGCAGAACATAATCAATAAGGCTAATGGAATGCTGGCCTTTATATCTAGAGGACTGGAGTACAAGGGGGCAGAAGTTATGCTGCAGCTATACAAAACCCTGGTTAGACCACACCTGGAGTACTGTGAGCAGTTCTGGGCACCGCACCTTCGGAAGGACATATTGGCCTTGGAGGGAGTGCAGCGTAGGTTTACTAGAATGATACCCGGACTTCAAGGGTTAAGTTATGAGGAGAGATTACACAAATTGAGGTTGTATTCTCTAGAGTTTCGAAGGTTAAGGGGTGATCTGATCGAAGTTTATAAGATATTAAGGGGAACGGATAGGGTGGATAGAGAGAAACTATTTCCGCTGGTTGGGGATTCTAGGAGTCGGGGGCACAATCTAAAAATTAGAGCCAGACTTTTCAGGGGTGAGATTAGAAAACATTTCTACATAAAAAGGTGGTAGAAGTTTGGCACTCTCTTCCGCAAACAGCAATTGATATTAGCTCAATTGCTAAATTTAAATCTGAGATAGATAGCTTTTTGGCAACCAAAGGTATTAAGAGATATGGGCCAAAGGCAGGTATATGGAGTTAGATCATCGATCAGCCATGATCTTATCAAATGGCGGAGCAGGCACGAGGGGCTGAATGGCCTACTCCTGTTCCTATGTAAGTGGGAAAAATCGATTTACTATTTTAAAACCACACTTTAGAACGTTAGATCTTCCACTCAGCCGTAGTCAAAAGAAATGTGTTTCATGCGGCAAGGTTCTGCCCCTGTCCTCAGCCGATTTTCCGCGGCCAGGGTTATTGAATCATCGAATGATAGAGCACAGAAGGAGGCCATTTGGCCCACCATGCCTGTGCCGCCTCTTTGAAAGAGCTATCCAATTAGGCCCACTCCCCTGTTCTTTCCCCATAGCCCTGAACATTTTTCCACTTCAAGTATTTATCCAATCATGAGGGACTTTAATCTTCATATAGACTGGACAAACCAAATTGGCAAAAGTAGTTTGGAGGATGAGTTCATGGAATGCATCAGAGAAAGTTTTCTAGAACAATATGTCGAGGAACCAACTGGGGAACAGGTTATTTTAAATCTAGTATTGTATAAAGAGACATAATTAATTAGTAATCTTATAATAAAGGATCCTCTGGGGAAGAGTGATCATAATCTGATAGAATTTCATTTTGAGTTTGCGAGTAATGTAGTTAAGTCTGAAACTAGGGTCTTAAATTTAAACAAGGCCTATTATGTAGGTATGAGGGACGAGTTGGCTAAGGTAGATTGGGAAATTAGATTAAAAGATATGATGGTAGATCAGCAATGGTGAACATTTAAAGAAATAATTCATAATTCCCAATGAATATAAATACCCTTGAGGAATAAAAACTCCACAGGAAAAGTGATCCAACCATGGCTAACTAGAGGAGTTAAGGATAGTGGTGAATTAAAAGAAGAGACTTACAATGTTGCCAAAAAGAGTAGTAGGCCTGAGCATAGGGAGGGTTTTAGAAATCAGCAAAGGATAACCAAGAAATTGATAAAGAGGGAGAAAATTGAATATGAGAGTAAACTGGCAAGAAATATAAAAACAGATTGTAAGAGCTTCTACAAGTATGTAAAAAGGAAGACATTGGCAAAAGTAAATGTGGGTCCCTTAGAGGCAGAGAAAGGAGAAATTATAATGGGGAATAAGGAAATGGCAGAGACATTAAACAAATATTTTACATCTGTCTTCACAGTAGAAGACACAAAAAACATAACGGAAATAGTGGGAAACCAAGGGTCTAATGAGAGGGAGGAACTTAAAATAATTAAGATTAGTAAAGAAAAAGTTTTAGAAAAATTAGTGGGACTAAAAGCCGACAAATCCCTGGACCTGATGGCCTACATCCTAAGGTTTTAACAGAGATGGCTGCAGAGAAAGTGGATGCATTGGTTTTGATCTTCCAGAATTCCCTGGATTCTAGAACAGTCCCCGTGGATTGGAAGGTAGCAAATGTAACCCTGCTATTCAAGAAAGGAGGGACAGAGAAAACAGGGAACTATAAGCCAGTTAGCCTGACATCAATATTAGGGAAAATGTGAGAATCTATTATTAAGGACGTAGCAACAGGGCACTTAGAAAATCATAATATGATTAGGCAGATTCAACATAGTTTTATGAAGGGGAAATCATGTTTGACAAATCTAGTAGAGTTTTTTGAGGGTGTAACTAGCAGGGTAGATAAGGGGGAACCAGTGGATGTAGTATATTTGGATTTTGAAAAGGCATTCGATAAGGTGCCACATAAGAGGTTGTTACAAAAGATTAGGGCTCATGGGAATGGGGGTAATATATTAGCATGGATTGAGGATTGGTTAACGGACAGAAAACTGAGAGTAGGAATAAACGGGTCATTTTTGGGCTGGCAGGTTGTAACTAGTGGGGTGCAGCAGGGATCGGTGCTTGGGCCTCAGCTATTTACAATCTATATTAATGGCTTGGATGGAGGAACCAAGTGTAATTTATCCAGGTTTGCTGATGATACAAAGCTAGGTGGGAAAGTAAGCTGTGAGGAGGACGCAAAGAGATATCAACAGGTTAAGTGAGTGGGCAAGGTGGCAGATGGGCTACAATATGGGGAAATGTGGGGTTATTCACTTTGGTAGGAAAAATAGAAAAATGGAACATTTTTTAAATGGCGAGAAACTATTAAATGTTGGTGTTCAGAGAGATTTGAGTGTCCTTGTACATGAAACACAGAAAGCTAACATGCAGGTGCAGCAAGCAATTAGGAAGGCAAATGACATGTTGGCCTTTATTGCAAGGGGGTTGGAGCACAAGAGCAAGGAAGTCTTGCTGCAATTGTACAGGGCTTTGGTGAGACCACACCTGGAGTACTCTGTACAGTTTTGGTCTCCTTACCTAAGGAAGGATATACTTGCCTTAGAGGCAGTGCAACAAAGGCTCACTAGATTGATTCCTGTGATGAAAGGGTTGTCCGATGAGAAAAGATTGAGGAGAATGGGCCTATACTGTTTGGAGTTTAGAAGAATGAGAGGTGATCTCATTGAAACATATGAAATTTTGAGAGTGCTTGACAGGATAGATGCTGTGAGGCTGTTTCCCCTGGCTGGAGAGTCTAGAACTAGGGGCATAGTCTCAGGATAAGGGGTTGGACATTTAGAACTGAGATGAGGAGGAATTTCTTCACTCAGAGGGTCTTGAATATTTTGAATTCTTTACCCCAGAGATCTGTGAATGCTCAGTCATTGAATATACTCAAGACTGAGATCGATAGATTTTTGGATTGTAAGGGAATCAAGGGATATGGGGATCAGGCGAGAAAGTGAAGTTGAAGTCAAAGATCAGCCATGATCTTATTGAATGGCGGAGCAGGCTCAAGGGGCCGTATGGCCTATTCCTATTTCTAAAACAATTCAGCCAATTACCGCCCCATCAGTATACTCTCAATCATCAGCAAAGTGATGGAAGGTGTCGTCGACAGTGCTATCAAGCGGCACTTACTCAACAATAACCTGCTCACCGATGCTCAGCTTGGGTTCCGCCAGGACCACTCAGCTCCAGCCTTGGTCCAAACACCAGACCTCATTACAGCCTTGGTCCAAACATGGAAAAAAAGAGCTGAATTCCAGAGGTGAGAGTGACTGCCCTTGACATCAAGGCAGCATTTGACCGAGTGTGGCATCAAGGATCCCTAGTAAAATTGAAGTCAATGGGAATCAGGGGGAAAACTCTCCAGTGGCTGGAGTCATACCTAGCACAAAGGAAGATGGTAGTGGTTGTTGGAGGCCAATCTTCTCAGCTGCAGGATATTGCTGCAGGAGTTCCTCAGGGCAGTGTCCTAGGCCCAACCATCTTCAGCTGTTTCATCAATGACCTTCCCTCCATCATAAGGTCAGAAATTAGGATGTTCGCTGATGATTGCAACCCCTCAGATAATGAAGCAGTCCGTGCCCGCGTGCAGCAAGACCTGGACAACATCCAGGCTTGGGCTGATAAGTGGCAAGTAACATTCGCACCAGACAAGTGCCAGGCAATGACCATCTCCAACAAGAGAGAGTCTAACCACCTCCCCTTGACATTCAACGGCATTACCATCACCGAATCCCCCACCATCAACATCTTCGGGGTCCACCATTGACCAGAAACTTAACTGGACCAGCCATATAAATACTGTGGCTACAAGAGCAGGTCAGAGGCTGGGTATTCTGTGGTGAGTGACTCACCTCCTGACTCCACAAAGCCTTTCCACCATCTACAAGACACAAGTCAGGAGTGTGATGGAATACTCTCCACTTGCCTGGATCAGTGCAGATCCAACAACACTCAAGAAGCTTGACACCATCCAGGACAAAGCAGCCCGCTTGATTGGCACCCCATCCACCACCCTAAACATTCACTCCCTTCACCACCAGCGCACCGTGGCTGCAGTGTGTACCATCCACAGGATGCACTGCAGCAACTCGCCAAGGCTTCTTCGAAAACACCTCCCAAACCCACGACCTCTACCACCTCGAAGGACAAGAGCAGCAGGCACATGGGAACACCACCACCTGCACATTCCCCTCCAAGTCACACACCATTCCGACTTGGAAATATATCGCCGTTGCTTCATCGTCGCTGGGTCAAACTCCTGGAACTCCCTTCCTAACAGCACTGTGGAAGAACCTTCACCACACAGACTGCAGCGGTTCAAGAAGGCGGCTCACCACCACCTTCTCAAGGGCAATTAGGGATGGGCAATAAATGCTGGTCTCGCCAGCGACGCCCACATCCCATGACCGAATAAAAAAAACTTGTCCTGCCACCTTCAAAGACTTGTGTACATATACCCCCAGGTCTCTCATTTCCTGCACCACCTTTAAAATTGTACCATTTAATTTATCTTGCCTCTCCTCGTTCTTCCTACCAAAACGAATCACTTCACACATCTCTGCATTAAATGTCATCAGCCATGCATCTGCCCATTTCTGCAGTCTGTCGATGTCCTCCTGAAGTCTGTTACTATCCTCCTCACTGTTTACTATATTTTCAAGTTTCGTGTCATCTGCAAACTTTGAAATTATATTGTGTATACCCAAGTCCGGGTCATTAATATACATCAAAAAGAGGAATGATCCCAACACCCACCCCTGGGGGACAAAACTGCACACTTACCGCCAGTCTGAAAAACAACCATTCATCACGGCTCTCTGCTTTCTGTCCCTTAGCCAATATCGTATGCACGCAGCAACTGCCCCTTTAATCCCATGGGATTCAATTTTGCTAACAAGTCTATTATGTGGTACTTTATCAAACGTCTTTTGAAAATCCATATACATAACATCAGCCGCACTACCCTTATCAACCTTCTCCATTACTTCATCAAAGAACTCAATTGAGTTAGTCAAACACGATTTGCCTTTAACAAATCTGTGCCGGCTTTCATTTATTAACCCATATCTTTCCAAGTGTCAATTAATTTTGTCCCAGATTAATGTCTCTAAAAGTTTCCCCACCACTGACGTTAGGCTGACTGGCCTGTAATTGCCCGGTTTATCTCTCTCCCCTTTTTTGAACAGGGGTATAACATTTGCAATCCTCCAGTCCTCTGGCACCAGCCCCATATCTAAGGAGCATTGGAAGGTTGTGGCCAGGTTATTTAGGTTATCTTGGCAGGCTTTCTGGCAGCCACCCAGGGGCCCACTGGAGAGCAGCAGGCCTCAAAGGCTGGTGACCTTAGTGCTCTAGGCTGAATAACAAAACATTTGCAAATTTTCAAAAAATAGTACCCTAAACCTTTTAGCCACTTAAGTTTTAAAAGATCCCTTCACTGTCCATAGCAACCCTGGGCATCAGAGACAAACAAGGCATCCTTGCACTTGGCATTGCTAAGGCGTAAATGAGATCCAATGTCACTTTTGGTGGAAGGCGTCAGAAGTGGTAGGGGGCAAGCTGAGAAATTCCCAGGAACTGGTGACACCTGAGCAGAAAGTCTAGACCTACATTTTTTAAATTTACCACCTGTTTGGAAGGGTGGCTGTGCTACAAAACTGTGCTTAATTAATGTCTAATTCAGGAAAATCTCTACCTCTGTCATCACCCTATCTCAGATATAGATATACTGTACTACCATAGTAACTGCAAGAGAGAACTGATATTAGACATCTTTACATATAATCTGTGCCAGCACTACAAAACAAAAAAGTACAGTTAGTTTGAAGTTACCATTGGCAACACTCCTAACAGAAGCACCCGTGAGTGCCCACAAACAATTAATACCGTCCCTCACCTGGCGGGAATTACCAATTAGGTTGTCTGTGCTGATGAGAAATGTCTGAAATGTAAGTGTGAATGAGCCAAGTGTAGCCTGTGGTGCTAATAAAAAGCTTCTACATGTCTCGTCTATCTACAACAGCGTTGCAAAGACATCCTTTAAAGTGCAGACAGACCTGCTATAATAGACTTTAGCTACACACACATGAAAGGTTGAAAACAAAATGTATTTTGTTTTTACTTAAAGCTATATTGTCATTATTTAGTATTTTTAATTGTTTCTTTTTTTTTCTAAGTGGTTTTCTTTGAGTTTAATGAGTTATTTGCAAAATGTTGGGGCCAGAAAGTTCCAAGGAACGTGTCTTTTGATTGTCCAAGTGGATGAGATGCACAGAAATAAAAACAATTACAATTCTGTACCATGGTGGAAATGTTATAAAACTGTTTTCTTGAACCGCTGCAGTCCATGTGGTTTAAAGAAGGCGGCTCACCACCACCTTCTCAAGGGCAATTAGGGATGGGCAATAAATGCTGGCCTCGCCAGCGACGCCCACATCCCATGAACGAATATTTTTTTAAAAATAGCGTTGCCTTACTTTCCTTAAAAGTCTCCATAGGGGCTCATCAGAGGTGACAGTGGCCATTGCGTAAATAATACAATTAGTTAAATAGTACTGGAGTTTGACTACTAGTACAAATTACAAAGAAATTCTCTGAAATCCAGTTGTGTTTGAAACAGGATTTTGGCAAGTACCATATTTTACCAACAATGATCTTTAAGAATATAGTATTTAGTAGTGGGGCGCTGTGACTTTAAATAAGCTAACCTTGTGACAAAATTATAGCTTTACACAAAGTGCCATTGCCATTGAAACACACAATTATAGGCTTAACATGAGTACATGTCCAAAGCTGCTAGCCCACAATGTTAGAATGGGGCTGAATGTAGAAAATTCATAAATTATATTAATTTTGCAAAACAAAATCACATCAGATTAAATGTAACCAATATGCCGCTAAACATTCATCAGTGGGCAGCTTGTATTGCACAGAAGTTAATTTTGAATTCGGAAACCTTTTGAAATTTAGAATAATACACATGCTCAGAGGAATATAATTTGTAACTTTGTCTGTAGCTTTTCACCGATTTTTCTTCAATGTTGAGACTGTATTATTTAATCTTAACCTTCATTTTGAATAATTCCAAAAAATGGGAAATATTTTTGATAAGCTGTCACTATCAGAC
This sequence comes from Heptranchias perlo, assembly GCF_035084215.1. NCBI lineage: Eukaryota > Metazoa > Chordata > Chondrichthyes > Hexanchiformes > Hexanchidae > Heptranchias > Heptranchias perlo. The sequence continues at coordinate 25,834,316 of NC_090350.1, forward strand.
TGGTTAGGCATTGCTCAATGCCAAACCTGATGACCAGACTATGCCAGGCTTCTGTCACATGGCAAGCTATCAGGGTGTGAATGTTAGTTAATGCTGGGGCTGAATCCCTAGTCTCCTCCTTGAGCAACCAACATGCTGTATCATCAAAAGTTATGTTTCCCTTGAAAATCATATTAGCTCATACAGGTCACTCCCATCCTTGATACTGGTTGCACTTTTGATAAGTTACCATGGTTGAATTTTGGTAAGCAGGTACTTTTATTCACCTTTACTTCATTTTTCAATGTACTTTTTCGACCCCTCTTCAACTTGCCTGGCACATACCATAAGGGCAGACACAGAGATGCCAACTTGTCACATTTAACAAGGGAACTCCATTTGTCAGTCATTTCTAGCTGTCGAAATTGCTGCTGTCTCTCACAGTTTTCAAAACTCGGCAATTGGGAGGTATGTAAGAGGCGGCTGTATGTGACGTCCCTGCTGATTTTCCTTCTGCCTGAAGGCAGAGGAGAACTCGGAGTCTGCAACAATGCCCCACCAAACAGAAACTGGCAGGTCAGAAGTACTGAACGTAACCACTCCTTCGATGAGGTAGATACTACATTTTAATTCCAGTACATGGACGAGACCTTAAACCAAAGTCCTGCTTGCCTGTTCAGGTGGAGATTGAAAACTGTAATGGGGAAACAGGATACTGGGAGAACAGATCAAATAAGCTGAATAGCCTTCTTCATCCAAATCTATGTTGAATGATATTATAAGTACATTCAGTGCAATGTACAGAATCTGCTGAGATTTCGGAAACTAAGATCTGTCTTATTCCAGATATGTTTCCTTTTAGTGCCACTTACCACTTGAGTGTTAAGCCTGCACGTTGGTGACGGATAATCATCGAGGTAGTGTTTGTAGATCTGCATCATTTGGCAATTGACTGCTCAAAATGTGTCACTTGGTGTATTCTATGTATTTAGTCAGATTGATTTTGTTTACTAAAAAGCTGTAAATATGGCACCAAGATTACGGTACCATGAGGTTATTTAAACAATTAATTTGTTCATAGATCAAAGCTTAAATAAACTAATTAATTTGTTTCATATATTTCCTCTTCTGTCTGTGATTTTGCACGAAATGTTATGATTCCAGTTGACATTTTTCTCATTTTCACCAGCATTCTTCCATGTTACTCCAAATAAACTGACCTGACATTAAACACACTCTGGATAGAAACTGCTTTTTCTTCCCTTCCACTACCTGCAACATTGAGAGGTGGCTTCGGCATGGAGTTACCACTTATAGTAACTGGACTTTTCTTTAGATGATGCACATTTCCCCTAAATCTAGCATGTTAATGTCATTTAGGATACATGGCTTACTCTTTCCACTTGCTTTGAAACCGATAGTTAGGCCTAGAATTTATGTCAGATTTAATGAATGACTTGCTGGCTCTGGCATTAAGTTGGAGTAGGGGGAACATTTAAGTGTATTCTCTCCAAGTAGTATAGTCGTTCCATTATTGGCTCTGGCTCAAATTAAACAGATAGGCGAGTGTTGTTCCCTGTAGCTAATTAGTAGCATAACTCTTGCACAGTACAAGGGAACACATTATTCACTCTAGGTAATGTAGTCAAGTGAATTGTTCCCTTCCCTTTTCATAATTTTCTCCAACTAACCTCAAGAGGCTGAAGGAAAATGAATTATCTCCAGTGTACCTTTAATTAGTGGCCCCATCTCAGATTAAGCAAAGTAGAAAGGGACAATTACTCCTTCCAGATAAAGTTCACATGAAGGTCCAAAATATTACCAAGATCCCTGTCATTTATAGGGCAAATCCAGCTGCATTCAAAAGGATCACGAGCCAGTGTCAGGACTACAACACTGTAATGCCAGTTCATAGTAGTATGGTACAGCACAGAAGGAGGCCATTTGGCCCATCATGCCTCTATGACCTGCATTCCTTTCTGTTCCTTGCTCGGTTTGTACTATCTCTGAATTCACCCTTATATTAATGGCTGAGTCAATCATGACGTTTAAGATGAACACTTGAAAAAGATAAATATTAAAGGGACAGAGAAAGAGCAAAGAAATGCAATCAGGGCAGATAGCTCAAATGTAGAGCTAGCATTAGCACAGACATGATGGGCTGAATGGTCTGTGCTGAAATTTCTACACTAGCACAGGTACCATCATATCCCATGGATTATTTGATCACCAGAATCCTTTGTTATCCCTATGACCCATAGTTCCATTCCCAAACAGATATATATTCAGCTCTTTTTTGAATGAGTGAATCAAAGTAGAGTCAACTGCTTTAGCGAAGAATCTGTTCCACATATTAATTTCTCTGTGGGGATAATTCTAATTTCTAGTTTTATTGGCGATCTCTTAATTTGGAACCCGCGTCCTCCAGCTCCGAGTTCATAATCCAAGTCAAATGACCTGCTTATATTTATATCATTGGTGCTTCTCAGGACTTTAAAGGCCCAGTTCATGACCCCACTAAATCTTCAGCAACCCTTACTAGGAAGTCTGAAAAGGGTAACTTATTTGTAGATTATGAATATTAATTATTACAATACAGAATTAGAAATTCTAAGAAGCTATGCTACATTTCTTAACGAACCGAATCTTTGAATAAATGAAGTTGTTCTGTGTTACAGATTACCAAAGTAAATACAGTTCCATTTTCAAATAACTATATTTGCCTCAAGAATGAACTTCACAAAAGACAATGCATTGCATAGTACCTGGATGATTACCTGCATTTGCAAAAGTAGCCTAATATACAATGAACCCTGATAAATGTATGGCTAAATTGCTATGAAATATGGGTCAGAATCATCCTATGTACAATAATATTATTGTGCGCTTACTGCACATGGCGATGTGATACGACTGGCAGGAACCCCACACTTAGAGTAATTACTCCAAGGCCATGTTTCTCAGATGCAATTAAATCCAGCTGCAGTGGATTATCACAGTCTAACTAAAACACAAATTAAGCCAATTAATAGAGGACAGTGGTGTCTAAAATAAGCCAAACTGCTATTTCCCATACTTCCCATGTTCCACGTTAGAGTTGAAGTAGATGTTAATACTGCTCCAAGGACTCAATATTCTGACCACATTAATGAGTACAACCATGTCTGTTGTGAGTGGACTGTTCACTTTGGATGTCTTCCAGCTGCAGGGACAGAACTGGAGGGGAATCTGGAAGAGAAGAGATTATTCATTCCAGAGGATTTGCAGGCCAGTACCAACTACTTGGCCTTCGCAGAACAGGAGTGGCTGTATCAGCTCCGTCTCACCAGAGATGTTATTACAGGCATAACTGAGTTAACAGCAACTGTATTATCTTTGGCTATAAAGGTAGCTGCAGGTATGAATATTTATGCTGTAGGGTTGTTCCAGGGACCAGCAAGCCATTCTTCTGACATCTCACAGACAACAAAGTCTAATTACACCCAAGGTATCATTGATGCTCTCTTCTTCTGGGCTTCCTGCAAAACCTGAGCTGCAGTTAGCCACACGGCAAGTTCTACTAAACCATGGGGCATGATTTTAGCCTGGAAAAAAGGGTGGGTTGAGGACGTGGTGGGGGGGGTGGGGGGGGGCAGTAACAATTGCAAAAATCTAAACCCTGCCCCAAACCCGCCCATTTCCAGTTTTCACGGGGGCAGGACGAGGGGCGGGCAACCAACCCGCTCTCACAAAGTGGGTCGGGCATTAAAAACTCTTAAGGAAGCTGCGGGCCTCCATTTTCAAAGCTTTTTTGATTTTAGCCTCTGGGGGCCGGAATTCCCGGGCCTTCTCCTTCACGCCAGGTGAGAGGAGGCAAGAAGGTCCGAAACTGCAGGTAATTTCCTTTATAGCACGGCTTGTGGGCCTAGAGGAGCAGGAGTCCTTCCCCCAGGCCAAACAAGCCTACCTGCAGTGACCTCCCATCCCCATGATCTCCGACACCCCCCACGATCTCTGACCCCCCCGATGACTGACAGCCCCCCAGCTCCGGCCCCCCACACCATGACTGACCCCCCCCACCCCACCGATGGTCCCGACCCTCCCGTGACCCCTGACCCCTCTGCCTCCCCCCGCCGCCAATGTAACACTGACCTGAACATGTCCTCTTCCTGGTACTTCTCCCATCCGACTGAGAGCCAGCCTGTCAATCAGGCTGGCCTGTCAGGCGGGAACCGGCAAAAAACAAAAAAACAACGCCCTTACATCAAAATCATAAGGACGTCCAGGAAACCCGTACTTCCAGGTTTCCCATCAAGAATTCCAACCCCCCCCCCCCCCCCCACAACTATAGAGATAGATCCTTAACCATAGTACCATGGTAGGCATTGATACAAGAGCCATCCTTTCACTGTAAAATACAAAACCAAGAAAACCACCTGAAATTATTTAAAGCTGAACCAAGAAATTGACCAAGCCCATCGTAAGATGTTATAAGACAACAAGAAATGTAATACTTCAAAAGGTCACGGTTTACAAATTGTTTGAAGTTAATTTGCTGGGAAAAGAGAATTAATTTCTTTCTGAAGGAATGGCATAAATAGTAGAAGTGGAAAGACGGAAGAAAAAAGATTTGCTGCCAACAGTGGCTGGTGGGAAGTCTAGTGGCTCCAACCTGTCTTGGCAATTCCCAGATGGAATTTCTGGAATGCTAACAATAGGGATAGTAACTTCTGATAATGATTTTTCCAGGAACTTATTTGCATGTTATGGTATGAGAGAGCTGGGGCTCCTTTCTCTAGAAAAGAGAAGACTGAGGGGTAACCTGATAGAGGTCTTTAGGATTATGAAAGCTTTTGATAGAGTAGACGTAGAGAAGATATTTCCACTTGCAGAGGAGATCATAAATATAAGATAGTCACTAACAAATCCAATAGAGAATTCAGGAGAAACTTCTTTACCCAGAGAGTGGGTAGAATATGGAACTCGCTACCACAAGGAGTAGTTGAGGCGAATAGCATAGATCTGTCATAAACACATGAGGGAGAAAGGAATAGAAGGATATGCTGATAGGGTTAGATGAAGTAGGGAGGGAGGAGGCTTGTGTGGTGCATAAACACCGGCATGGACCTGTTGGGCCAAATGGCCTGTTTCTGTGCTATACATTCTATGTAAGAGAAATTTCCCTGCCTTCTGTGTAATGTGTCAGGTTTATCCATGATTAAACACCTAAGAAGACTCTGCTTAGATTATATCTACATGTTATGGCCAGTTTGTCAAGTTTTGTGATACCTTATGTCATCTGTAACCAAACAAGAATTGTTTCTCTCCAACTTGGGCCAAAATTGAAAACATGCATAAATATGTAAACATGTGCAAAAAGACCAATGACGTGCTTATAATTATGGGTTTCTTTTGAAGAGCAATGAATTGCTAAACATGTGTTTCTTCAATCTCTTCATTTTCCACAAATGTGGCCTGTTTATGTTGCTGCACGGTAAGTTATATGGATGAAGAACCTCATTTTTCATTAAATCAACTATTGAAAACATGTTTCCCTTTGGTTGTTTAGCTTGCCATTGGTGGTAAACTGCAGGGGAGCTTACAGAAAACATCATTCTCATAGTACAGTGGTAAATGTGCACAATTTGCACTTACTTCCTGTGATAAGAGCTTCCATACCCATGAAGAAGATGATTCTGCTCATTATGTTCGTTTCAGAACTTTATTCGGATCAGAATTTTACAAGATAGGATTGAATTGGGATGGTATGTTTAGTACTCCATTCTACAGCTCCTATGATGTTTTCTTATCAGAGATATGCTGCAGAAATTTTTTCATCCTACTCAAGGCTAACAATTCTTTGCAACAGGGATTTATAATCTATGTGCAGGCATTTTTTTCTGTAAATAGGAATTAGTAGTAATGAAGGCTAAAATGCTTTGTATTTTCACTTCATATATTTAAGTACTTCTGTGCAATTTCCCCAGCAAAGGGACTGGTTAATTATTAAACTCATTGCATGGTTAATTATTGATGTTATTATATATTTAATAACAATGCTGTTAGATGAGTGGCCTGATCAAAGTTAAGAGCTTTTGTTACATTAAAACTCTGGGCAGTTAGAAATCTCTTTCCATTTCTTTGATGGGTCATACTTCTTACCAATTACGTAAATCACATTAAAAACTATTTGATCCTATGCTTGAAGTTTCTTAAAAATTTGAAGAGTTTAATGCAAAGCAGGGTACTGCAGCAATCTGTTGGCTACAAACAGGAACAAAGGTGGTTCTCGGGTCAGTCTGATAAAGGACACACACAAGGCAACATTTTAGAAGTTGGGCTTCCCTCAGGGAGGAGTTGTAGGAAAAGTTTCTCCTCAAGCTCAACGAAATGGAGTGGTGAATGAAGGCAATGATATCTTAAACATTGCAGGTAATGAGCAAACTTTTATTTACACTACAACAACTTGCATTTATGAAGCACCTTTAATGTAGTAAACCTCCAAAGACACTTTTATATGGGGAAGTTAGGGGGATGACCGAAGGCATGGTGAGGAAACAGATAGCAAGGCAGAGGGGTTTAGGGAAAGAGTTCCAGAGGTTATGGTTGAGACAGCTGAAGACTCTACCAGAAAAGATGGAACAGAGGGAGGGGGGATACCCTGGAAGCCAAAGTTGGAAGATCAGATGGCACGAGTTGACACGTGTTGAGATGGGCATTTTTTGCCCATCCCTAATTGCTCACCTTCTCAAGGGCAATTAGGGATGGGCAATAAATGCTGGCCTCGCCAACGACGCCCACATCCCATGAACAAATAAAAAAAAGGACTGAAGGAGGGTGGAGAGGTTGGATGGAGTGAGGCAATGGATTTGTAAACAAAGACAAGGATTTTGAATTCAATGTGTTGGAGGATAGGGAGCAAGTGGAGGTCAGCAAGGTCTTGGATGGTGGACAAGCAGATAGAATGTGGACAGCATCAGCATCACTGAATAGTTCTAACCATGTGATGTGCAGCACTTGAACATATAAAACATCACTTTAAAATCATCAGGATTTTAATGCTATGCTGCTGGACAGCAGACTTCCTGGGATGCAGCATAGCCACCAGAACCAATAAAACTTCAACATTTGGGGCACTGCCAGTAACAGCTCATTGGGAAAGAGTTTCAAACATTATTTTCTTTTTTCAGATGTTTTATCACTTCATCCAATGAAGGGAGAAATGGCTGCTTTTCATTCCAGATCTATCATAGCAGGAACATTTGGTGGTGGTGTTGAGAGTGTGGGAAGGCACTTTAGAAGTACCTTTAAATGATGATTTAAATATTTATCTTGCTGACACAAAATACCACATTTCATTGCCGAATAAATTTTTAGCATCTCACAAATATAGTCATACTGAAAAGGGATAAACAACATCTCTAATGATTCTGTGGATTATATTTGCAGTACACTTTTTGATCCTCTAATCATTATGTCCACGACAACCACCAAGAGTGTCTCTTCATCTGCATAAAAGTCATGCATAACAGGTCAGAAAACATGTTGATAGCAGATGCATGCACAGCCACAACCAATGAACATGTGTGATTGCAACGTGTACCCTCGCCCCTCACCCAACATCTGTTAAGTCATAATTATCACCCCGGTATGTACTAATTGCAGTTTGATGTGTTAAAGGATTAGTGTAGGTGCTCATCTTTTCCACGGGCCCAAACAAATGTTGGAATGCATTAGTCACCATTTTGTTTTTCCAACTCCATAATCATTACCTAATTAATTGTAATGCCTGTATAATTCCCTTGGTCTAGGACACGTTTAGCCCAGTATCATTCCAAACTGTTAGAAATTCTCAATCCATCCCGTCACGATTCAACTTTACAAAATAGGTGTTAACTAAATCTAAATATATGTATAATCAGTTAAATGATATTTTTTGGCCCAGACTAAATGGAAATATTGTAAGAGTAACAATATATGCATGTATTCAACATTTACTGTGATCTGCATTTAATAATTCTTTAGTAATTTTAACATTTAAAGAACGCCAAGGACGTGATTTTAGTCCAGGGGCAGGGGGGGTGGAATTCCTGTTGGGAAACCTGGAAGTACGGGCTTTCTGGACCTCCTTACGATTTTGACGTAAGGATGTCATTTTTTTCTTTTTTGCCGGTTTCCTGCCAACAGGCCCAGATTTTTTTTTAGGGGGTGGCGGGGGTGGGGGGGGGAGGTCAGGGGTCAGGGATCACAGGGGGTCGGCGGTCACCGGGGGGGCTGTCAGTCATCCGGGATGGGGTGGGAGAGGTCAGTGTCGGGGTCAGAGATCGTAGGGAGTGTGGAGATCGTAGGGAGGGTCGGAGATCATGGGGGCTGGTTGGAGATCGTGGAGGCGGGTCGTTGCATTTAGGCTTGTTGGGCCTGGAGGAAGCGCTCCTGCTCCTCCGGGCCCACAAGCAGCGCTATAAAGGCATTTACCTGCATTTTTGGGCCTTCTTGCCTCCTCTCACGTGGCGTGAGGAGCAGGCCCGGGAATCCCAGCCCCAAGGGGCTAAAATCAAAAAAACTTTGAAAATGGAGGCCCGCAGCCACCTTAAAAACTTTTAGTGACTGACCCGCCTCCTAAGAGTTGACCGACCGCCCCCCGTCCTGCCCCTGTGAAAACCAGAAATGGGCGGGTTGGAGGCAGGTTTTAGATTTTTGCGATTGTTACTGCCCCTCCCCCACCCACCTCCGTCCCAACCCACCTGTTTTTCCCTGCTAAAATCAAGCACCAAATGTTAGTATAAGGCTGAACCCTTTCCTGAAAAAAAATCCTAGATTTCAATTTAAGCAAATAACTTCCGATATGGAAAGACTTCATATATTCTGAGTGCTAAGAATATAATTATAGTCCTGATCACAACATCTAACAATCTATATAATATATTAAAAATCTAAGATGGCTGGAAGTCCTTGGGATGCAATCCCCGGGGGAGATGCTGAAATTACACCCATCAGTGCCCTCCAGCACTGACCATACAAATGGCATAAGGTGAGTAAGAGAAAGTGCTTTTAGAGAACATAAGAGATCTTTCTAGGCACCACCCAGGTCATCCACCTTTAGTATAGGCCTACTATCATTTCTCTCTGCCATGTTTCGCAGAATGCAACAGGTAACAGACCATGTTTCCATGATTGCATTCTGACCTGTCTCTTTTCAAAATGCCAAAAGAATACTTTATAGTGAACCATGTAGTGACATGTGTCCCAATGCAGAAAGAATAGTATGCAAACCAGCACTGTCCCATCCGAATGCCAGATCTGGGGCGCTAGGCGTGAGATTGGCATAGATTGTGATCCTCTTATAAACTAAAGGGCACAATTCTAAAAGGGGTAAAGGAGAGATCTGGGGGTATATGTACACAAATCGTTGAAGGTGGCAGGGCAGGTTGAGAAAGTGGTTAAAAAAGCATACGGGATCTTGGGCTTTATAGATAGAGGCATAGAGTACAAAAGTAAGGCAGTCATGATGAACCTTTATAAAACACTGGTTCGGCCACAACTGGAGTATTGTGTCCAGTTCTGGGCGCTGCACTTTAGGAAAGGTGTGAAGGCTTTAGAGAGGGTGCAGAAAAGATTTACTAGAATGATTTCAGGGATGAGGGACTTTAGTTACATGGATAGATGGGAGAAGCTGCGGATGTTTTCCTTGGAACAGAAACGGTTGTGAGGAGATTTGATAGAGATATTCAAAGTCATGAAGGGTCTAGACAGAGTAGATAGAGATAAACTGTTCCCTCTGGCAGAAGGATCAAGAACCAGAGGGCATAGATTTAAGGTGATTGGCAAAAGAACCAAAGGTGACATGAGGAAAAACTTTTTTACACAGCGGATGGTTATGATCTGGAATGCACTGCCCGAGGGGCTGGTGGAGGCAGATTCAATCATGGCCTTCAAAAGGGAACTGGATAAGTACTTGAAAGGAAAGAATTTGCAGGGCTACGGGGATAGGACGGGGGAGTGGGACTAGCTAGATTGTTCTTGCATAGAGCTAGCGTGGACTCGATGGGCCGAATGGCCTCCTTCCATGCTGTAACCTTTCTATCATTCTTTTCTGCCCTTTTGCAAATCAGAGGGTACTTTCTCATCCACTCTTCTTAAGCCGCCCAAATTATGAACTCCTGCCATATTTGTCACAATCTTGTATGGGTAAAGCTATCTGTAATCTTTGGTTGCAGCAGCTTCAATTTTGACTGACTGCTTCCCCCCCCCCCCCCCCCGTGGACTTATGGATCCTATAATTTACAGATGCTTCAGGAGGAAATCCTTAGACTGAGATTGATCTTTCTTGAACGTTGCATGGTTCTCTGATATGATAATGTGGATAGTGAAACAGCTAGTAACTTCTCACATCAGATTAGCCATTAATATTCTACAGCTAGCAGAATCTAAAAACTATCTTTCTATATTAAAAAATCTTACAGCAAGTGTGCACTAGATGCAGGTGTCACACTTTCAATAATCATACTTCACACATCACTTTATCCTCTAATTCACCATAAGCAACACCATGGGAGATCCAATAAGGTATAATTAAAAGTTTTGCATCTAGCACACGCCAATAACATCACACCTCTTAAAGACATCATACCTGAAAAGTATTACATATCCATGGGGTAAAAAACCATAATTGGCTCAAATAATTACTATTTATCATGCTAATCGTCAGATACCCCATTGACTAAATCAAAACAATCTAAAGCAGTTTTACTCACTAAGCTGGTAGGAAAGTTCCCAAGCAGCAATGAGCATGTACCACAAAACCGTCTAATGACATTACTCAATTTTTTTCCTGCATTGTCGATGGGACCACCTTTCGGCTGAGATATTAAGCTGACGCCCCATCTGCCTGTTCCAATGAATGTAAAAGATCCGATGGCACTATTCCAAGGAGGGTAGAAAGCTCTCCTGGTGTCTTGGCCAACATTTCTGGTCATTCATCTCATTGCTGTTTATGGGACCTTGCTGTGTACAAATTGGCTGCCACTTTTGCCTACATAACAACAGTGACTGGGACATTCTGAGGATGTGAAAGGTGCAATATAAATGCAAGTTCTTTCTTTTATAAAGGAACAAAAAGATCCTCGATCATGGATATTGGCAAATATTAGACTTTCAGTGTGACTTAGAGTCATCAATGGGCCTGAGTTAATCTGAACCTAACAGCAAAACTTAAAATAAAAATATCAATGGTATAGTCCATCAATCTTTACGAGAACAAATTGTGAGAGTCCCTCCGTGAACCATGATAAAAGTCTGTGACTTCAACTGGGTTTACTCTTTCCCCAATAATTAGCAACAGAACACTTAATCACCCTCAGAGTGTGTACTTTATCCCAGCACATTTGAAAGTCTAATAGCATAACATTGTTCAAGAGGTCCAGCTTTGTGCTCCAAAAAGGTTATGAACAAGAAAAATCATTATAGATGCAGAACCTAAATTATTTTTTGTCTTCCCTGCCACTTGCACCATCTGTCGCTATGCTTCAGAAGACAATTAATAAATAAACTTATGCGCATAGGTTATTTACTTAACACAATAGTATAACTCACACAGAAGTATATACGTTTTTGCCTATGGGAGTATTTGAAACAACTTAAGATTTATGTTTATTCACAACAGTAAATGAATTGAATTTCTGCATTGAAAGAGAGTAATTGACAGCACATCAGCATGGATTTAAAAAAGTGTTTTACAACAGTTAAGGAAGGAATAATCAATAATGTAAAAGGTACTTCATGGACCTTTAGTGATCAGTTAAGATTGCTTACTGCTGTCATAAACTTGAGTGAAACTGGACAAGGCATTTTATCGTTACATTGTATCTGTTGATCACAAGACGTTTCTTCACAGGATGAGGGAATTGTTCGAATACGATTTTCACCTTTAAATTAATTAATGAGGAAAACTTTATGACATTTTTTATCCAGTTTCTTCAAGCATTTTTAGAGGTCATGTGTGTTATCCCATTTGCTGTACTGATGAATGGAGTTGAACAGCTCAGTTTATAGTGAAACGAACTACATCTCAATGCTTCTATCCAAATAACAATGCTCAGCAGCATGCTGGATGGGGCAGCCAAACTGTGAGTGGTATGCTCACCTGTAAGAAGAGCCCCAAGTGTGAACATTAGTTGAACCGAAGAGTTGTAATCAGTTCTTGTAATCAAAATAATTTAGTTTGAAACTGCTGACCTGCCCATTCTCTCACGATATTGCCAATGGTTCAGTCATAAGAACAAAAATCTTAATTTAAGTATTCACCGCTTGATATTAAAGCTATAGCTCTGTGTAGTTTCACCTGTTTACTTTCCTCCCCATGATCCTAAGATGAGATACTTCTCCACAATGTACCATTACTCAAAGCCGAATGTTATGTCATTGTGGGGATGGGGAATGCTGTATCCATTTCATTTCATTGACTGCAGATTGTTAAGGGGTTATTGGGGCAGGTATATGTGGTGCCTAAAAGGGTTTAATCAGGGACAATGTATTCACCATATAGGAAGATGGGTAAGGTTGATTTTAGCCTGTCATTAGTATGTCCGATTCGGTGCTTAAATCCCAGATACATCTCAAAATGAAAGAGAAAACAAGGTTGCAGATAATCCAAATACTGTTATTGTTTGAAAAGCTGACACACCTTTCCGCATACTACAAGGTATTTTTTATAATACTGTTAGGAAACTGAAAATGGTGTCTGATCACCAAACATTAGGACTGCAATATGAATATAAGCTGAGCAGTCTTAATGTTTGGTGATCAGACACCATTTTCAGTTTCCTAACAGTATTATAATTCTTATCTTGGATATATACTGGGTCTGGAGGTATCATTCTTACTATAGCGATGATCTCATCCACCAGACTTTGGATATTCACAACACACACAAGGCTGTCTTTATAGCAGACCTAGACGCTGATAACATATCCCTTTTCCCATGAAAGCAACAAGTTTGCAATTTTCTAAAAGCTTCGTTTGCAGTTTTAAGTTATAAACACACCCATGAGCCTTTGCTGCCCTCAGTTAGCCTATTTCCCAAAGCATGCTGGATAACGCTACAAGATTCCTTTCTCACACCTACAGATCCAAAATGTTTGGGATTGATTATAAAAATAGCAGAGAAGCATATGAGTTGAAGATTTCTTCTGTTCTGTGGGAGATTGTCCATAAATGTAGCACAGCTGACAATGATTTAAGGGTAGGAACACAAAACAGTAAGATTGAGGGCAGACTAAAAAATAGCTACTATCCCTCCTGAAACTCTTGGTGTGGACATTTGCTGAATAACGGCCCATTGCGTAAGGTACTGGAGGACAATTAACAAGGAGTCACTGTCTTCAGGAGAGAAGGGGAAAAAATTAGTGAGGAAAGAAGGAAAAAAGGTTTCAAATGGTATTTGTTTTACAAATCCAGAAGCAGGATTATTGCTTTACCAATCAAACCATTGTGTATTCCTCTTGTGTACAGAATTTGTCAGATTCTGTGCAGGATACTTTACACAGCGATAATGCACTGGTGAGGTTGTTAAAAGGTACAACCATAAATCAGCGAGATAAGTAACCAGCAGTTTTTGCCTCATTAATAGAAGTCTGCATAATGTATTCCCTTGTGTTTCTCTAAAAGGAATAAAATACAGACAGCCCCATCGTTTTGTTTTATTTTATGTTCATAGAATCATAGAAAGTTACGGCACAGAAGGAGGCCATTCGGCCCATTGTGTCCGTGCCAGCCGATAAAGAGCTATCCAGCTTAATCCCACTTTCCAGCACTTGGTCCGTAGCCCCGTAGGTTACACCACTTCAAGTGTACATCCAAGTACTTTTTAAATGAGTTGAGGGTTTCTGCCTCTACCACACCCTATCAGGCAGTGAGTTCCAGACTTTCACCACCCTCTGGGTGAAAAAATTTCTCTTCAGCTCCCCTCTAATCCTTCTACCAATTACTTTGAATCTATGCCTCCTGGTCATTGACCCCTTTGCTAAGGGAAATAGGTCCACCCTATCCACTCTATCTAGTCCCATCATAATTTTATATACCTCAATTAAATCTCCCCTCAGCCTCTTTTGTTCCAAAGAAAACAACCCCTGCCTATCCAATCTTTTCTCAAAATTCTCCAGCCCTGGCAACATCCCCGTAAATCTCCTCTGTACCCTCTCTAGTGTAATCACATCTTTCCTGTAATGTGATGACCGGAACTGTACACTGTACTCAAGCTGTGGCCTAACCAATGTTTTATACTGTTCTAGCATAATCTCCCTGCTCTTATATTCTATGCCTCGGCTAATAAAGGAAAATATCCCGTATGCCTTTTTAACCACCTTATCTACCTGTCCTGCTACCTTCAGGGATCTGTGGACATGCACTTCAAGGTCCCTTTGTTCCTCTACACCTCTCAGTATCCTCCCATTTATTGTGTACTCCCTTGCCTTGTTTGCCCTCCCCAAATACATTACCTCACACTTCTCTGGATTGAATTCCATTTGTCACTTTTCTGCCCACCTGACCAGTCCATTGATATCTTCCTGCAGTCTACAGCTTTCTTCCTCACTATCAACCACACAGCCAATTTTTGTATCATCTGAAAACTTCTTGATCAAGCCTCCCACATTCAAGTCCAAATCATTAATATATACCCCCAAAAGCAAGGAACCTAGTACTGAGCCTTGCGGGACCCCACTGGAAACAGCCTTCCAGACACAAAAACACCCGTCAACCATTACCCTTTGCTTCTTGCCACTGAGCTTATTTTGGATCCAACTAGCCACTCTCCCTTGGATTCCATGGGCTTTTACTTTTTTTGACCAGTCTGCCATGTGGGACCTTGTCAAAAGCCGTGCTAAAATCCATGTACACTGCATCAAACATGTTACCCTCATCGACCCTCCTTGTTACCTGTTCTTGTCTGATCGGCTCAAACTACTTTAGTCGTGGCCAAATTCACTTGTTTTCTTTCTTTCCTGACTCTCGATTTTTTTTTTGTGGCACTCAGAGTTTACCGACAATGTTTTGAGTAGAAGCAGCCAGCATTTCTTGCTATGTTGCTGGAGTGAATGATACTGGCACACATCCATTCCCCTGGGCCCATATTATTCTCCCCTGGAGAGCTGATTAGATGGATATTACTTCCTCTCACAGAGCTTTTCAAAAACTGCATGGTGTATCAGGTGATCAATAGAGGTGTTGTTTAGGTCAAAGAAGCAAATAAATGCTTTGCTTTTTCACCCTCGCAAGTGCCTAACTCCACAAATACATTCAGTGTTCCCTTCCATGCAAATTAGCATAGTTCAGGTTTACATTTTTGCAGTGAGATTTTTGTATTTTCAAAGCACTAAGTTATATAGGCCGGTCTAAAAGGCCTGTCAGAAGATTAGTCTCAGCACTAAAAGTGGCATGGATCCAGCTAGGTGGACTTGTGCCAGATTTCTCAGTCCCTCAGCACCTGTTACATTCCTGCACCACTGGACTTAGTAACCAGAAAATCTTCCTTGTTCAGTTTTATTTCTTGTAGGGCCTAGAGCTCACTGCCGTAATGCTTCTACCTTTGCACGTGACCTATTGCACTGATATTTTCCCTTCGCGAGACTTTGTGATGTGCCGAGATCAATGGAAACGAAAAAGGGTCATTTAAATTCAGAGAATGCATCATTTTCTTGTCTCCCTAGCTTTTTAAAAAAAAATCTTTCCCCTTCCTAAGATAGCCCCCTCCCCAAAACTGTTTGGTCAAGAAGGTGAGATGGTTGAGTCCTGAATACTTCTCCCACCACAGTTAATGACATTGATCAACACAACAAAGAGGTTCACGTGAGCAGTGTTTCAGTGTCCCTCTCCTCATCTCCCATAACATACATTAAATTGATTGAAAACTTTGAATGACTACAATTTATACTTTGCCTATAAACCTGTATATGTTGCAAATTAGGAAGTAACTTTTATGCATATTTCATTTCCAAGTAGAATCTCCTATCGTTTAAACTTGGAGGTGACTGGGGCTGAGAGACAGGGGACTCACATCAAACTGGTATAAATATCTGATGCGCAATTCGTAGTGATTTGAGTTGTAAATCAAAACTCAGCACATGCATGAGGAAAGTAATTTAATGCAATACCTATCAATCCATGAACTGACTCAGGGCAGCCCACAGGATAGACCCAGGGGGTTTGAATTCAATTCAGGTCATCCTGACCCGAACTCGGTACGGGGCCATAGGTACAAATACGGTTGGGGTACAATTCCTTTTGATATTGCAGGTGCAAAGGCCACAAGCTCATAAAGGGGTCTATGGTATGACTGGTATTTCAATTAGTCTATTTCTGCAATTGAAAAATTAACTGCTTTTAGGAAAACCAAAAATGAAAATGTTGAAAAATATACTAAAAGCTGTTGAACCTCAGATTTTAAAAAAAGATCAAAGGACTTGCCCTGTAAAGTACAGATTGGTAACCAAGGTCACCAGATTTTTATTTGTCTATCAACAGATTTCAGTCATTTTCTGTATTTGTTGATTCACTTGCGTGCTCTCTCTCTTCCTCCCTCCCTACCCCCACCCCCCCAACATTTTCTGCAATGAAATCAGTGTTTGCCTTTGGGTAGCTGACACTGTTTTTTGCAAATTAGGACAGGGGGTAACCTGGGAGTGGGTCAATATTTACTGGGGCTCCCCGAAACAGAAAATTTGAAAACCACTGCCTTAAAAGGACAGTCGCATTCACCCATTTCTCTCATAGTTAAAATTATTTTTGTATTTTTATTATAATTGTGAGCACTTTGTATCCTTTATGAATTTGTTCTGCTTTGTGAAATTAAGTTCAAAATTGATGCAAGTTTATGGTTTTTATAAGAAAAGTTATTTTTTTAACATGCTGTCCAAATTAGGAAATGTTATGCCAGGTGAAGCCAGGACTGAGTGAATTCATTTACACAGAGACACAGAGCAGCCAGTTTTATTAGTTAGGAAAGACTGTGTACAGCACATGTGCTGATGGTTTATTTTCTTTTCCCAAATTTAAACAGTAAATACCTCTTGGAGAGCTGGATGTGCTGTGTCAGATAAGCTCAGCCACTGAACGGCCCTTTTGTTCCTATTGCCTCGTTCCCAATAGCTTTGCCCCTCCTTATTAGGGCCAGGAAGGAAATTTTTGTTGTCTTATGCCTGCGCTGCTTCCCCTTGCACATCCGCAAGCTGTAAACCTTCCAAGAAATCAGCCCAGTGTTTGTGGTTTCATGCTCTATAATTACGCTGTCCTCTCGCTTACTGTTTCATCCAGACTGTCAACCTTAAAAGATCACCCGAAACTGTTTAGACAAAGAAACTGCCGAATCTGTCACAGCTGCTGGCTTTCAGAGCTACCCCAGGTAAAACATGAGAATAAATGAATATGGCCCTTTATCAAAGCATAGTGCAATCTTACCAGTCAGTGCTTGCGGATTATATTGCAATTAGGTTCATTTGCAAGATTTTGTTACAGACACAATTATTTAACTAATAGCCTGTGAAACTGTAGTAGAAAGGGCACGGATTATGTCCACTTATGTTTGTGCGTCCCTTGTGCAGGAATGTGCGTCTGCAAATATGTGTACGTGTGTGTCTGGAGGGGGGAGACAACTGCAAGAGTCTTGCCAGTTCAGCTCTGCCACAGAGCCCACCTGCCTATGAGCCTTGCTCTAGCACCGTCCTGATGTATTTATTGTAATGACTGGTCTATAGAAACCATCAGTTTGTAATCAGTCCCTTGGGTTGTCGCAGCAGAAAGGTTTTACTGTATTTTTTTTTAAATTGTGGAATTCGTGTAGGAAGACTTAACAGTTTTAAAGGGGCCCTTGAAAGGATTTTGTTTTTAAACACTTGGACAAGCCTATGCTAGCAAAACTGATGCTCGCTTCTTTAAAACAAACACAATTCACACATTTGAAAGTTGGTTTATTCTACAGTTGTTG
Organism: Heptranchias perlo; assembly: GCF_035084215.1. NCBI lineage: Eukaryota > Metazoa > Chordata > Chondrichthyes > Hexanchiformes > Hexanchidae > Heptranchias > Heptranchias perlo. The sequence goes on from NC_090350.1 coordinate 25,852,251, forward strand.
ATTGAAGGTCATTAATCAAATTTGTTTTGTGTTAGTCCAAGTTATGGGATTTTGTGGGGGTTTTTTGGTTCGACAAACAGAGCAGCATCTGCATCCTTCCATCGGCAGATCTTTTGACGCAAGGATTGGTAGAATTCCATTAAAAGGAGCTCCACAGTTGAATTCTTTCCATAAAATTTCGACTCACTTCCTTTCCTCTAGACAGTTTTTTTTTTCCTCAAATCATTTTACATTTTTTTTAAGAACGGTTTGCCCTCCATTTTTCTCATCCCAGCTGCCTTCATGATCAGACTCAGTTATAGTGGCAGACACAATAGTTAGGTTATTTTATGGGGGAGGGAGAGGATCTGTCCCTTTACCACAGCCTGTCATACATACAGGGTCAGGCAGCAGGGAGTAGGAAGGCTTAACACAACAACCGGATCCAGAAAAACACGTCTGCCAAGAGTGCCATTGAAAAAGCCAGTACTCCTCATCTCGGATTAGCTATTTTTAAGATGCATTTTTCTCAAATAAAAATACAATTTATTTTTACAGGCTGTTAGTGTCTATACCACTGACAGTTCAATCTTGGCAGCATAAATCCTCAAACTATTATTTTGCTTTTTAAAGCACGATTGTTGCCTGGTAAAGTATTTTGGAAGGTACTTCTCTATAATCAGAGTACGTTATAATGTGACTGATGATGTGTTAATGTTATATTACCAATCATATCTCTCAGAAGTACAAAATTTAAAACTTTACGAGAAATGAGACAAAAAGAACTAGGGGAAAAGAAACACTGGAAAGTTTGTGTTGCAGCAGAGGTGGGGCCTTCCACGGTATAAGCCCACCTTAGCAACCAACATGGTGGTATTGGCACTGAATGTTCACAGCAGGACCTTCCTGGCTATTGTACTTCCAGGAACTTAACATGCTCAAAACTTTCTAGCGTTTTTCTTTAATTTTGTTTTTGGTGGAAGGAAGGAGGATAAAGTTTTCAAATAGTTCAAACAGCAATTTGTTCATTGCCTTGATATGAAAACTAGAAATCCCCAAAATACATGTTTACATGTCAGCTCTTTTTAAATGTTATTTACCAAAGCACATCATAAAACGTTAAGGAAATTAAAGGAACTAATGTATCCCTTGATTTCATACTTTTGTTAGTCAGTTGTCTCTGGAAAACATAATTGTTTTGGGGGTAAGGTTGATATAGAAATATCCTGTTTCAGAGAGTGGATTCATACAGAGTCTCCCACACAGGAAAAACACACAACTTCAGCCAATCAATTAATTCTACTCTGCTCCTCCATCAGCAGACTTCTCGTCACCCCTCTATCTCTCAGCTCCACTACTGACGGCCATTAATTCAATCCTTACGCATCCACCCCTGGAATTCTCAAACCAGTTTCCTCCTACCTTTCCACTTCCCTTCTTTTTTCAAAATCCTCCATTTCAACGATATCTTTAGTTCCCTGTCCCAGCCTCTCCATTCCCCACCCCTCTCCCCATGCTAAATGTCCACCCTTATCCCTTGTTGTGAAGTGCTCTGAAACAGCTTTCTACACATGAGCAGCACTACGTGAATGCAAATTGTTGTTGGTAAAGGTAAAGGTGAGATGCTTTACAATAGCCTTATGCACCACATAACAGATGGGTATAGAGCGACATCAGCAGGAGCCCTGGAGAACATCGAAGAGTCACTTTTTGGGGACTAGGGAATGAAACAGGAGGACCTAAAGAGCGGAAGAATATTTTTAAAGTGGGTGTAAAAGAATGAATTCAGTAAAAAAAAACAGCGGGCGCGTTGGTGTCAATGCGATTTGCCCGCTATACGCTGTGGATGCTGTAACCAAGAAAGCCACGGATGTCATGGAGGTTTTCCAGATTATGCTACCAATATGTTCCATTTATCAACCTCATTATTCTTCAACACTAAATGTTCACCTCAAATGTGGGGGGAAAAACAAGAACTCAGATAATCTGAAGCACTCATAACATTTTTGAGAAGGACAAGAAAAAGAAAGTACAATGAAAAGGAGTTCTAGTTTAAATAATTGGAAGAAAAACCATCCAAAATACCTGATGCCTGAATAGCATCATATTACGAGTAATTTGCTTCACTATGTTTTGCAGCTTTCAGTAATCAACATCTACAAAGTAACTCCTGTGAAGTTGTGCAATTGAGCTGCAAATAAATGCCGAAACAGCACATTTGGAAACCCACCAGTGATTTTGTGGTTCTAGGGCAGATGTTTCCAAACATTTGTGCCTGGGGACTCCCCTACCAATACTGCTACCTTCTCAGAGACCACCCACCCCCCCACCCCGCCCGCCTCCCAGCCAGCTTCTAAAAGCCAGTGTCGCCTACGGAATCAGAAATTTACGGAATCAGTAATAATTTGCAAGTATGTACCAAATACAGAAATCTGATGACAGATGAACAGAAATCTGGTGATCTAATGGGTTTCCTGGGATCCCTTGTCAGACAATTTGAAAACCTATGCAACAGGGGGTGATCTTTTTAGTGATGTTCAAGTTCCCTGCCATTCTAGTGGGCCAATGCATCAGTGGTCATTGGCCACCTAAGGAGGTTCTCCCCAACTGTGCACCACTGTTTACTAATGGATTTCGGATTCAGATAATATCAAACGAAAAACAACTGGCAGAGAGCTGAATTCAAAATGTAACTTTTATCCAAACATTCAATTCTAAACTAATTGTTCTGTACTAATAATGGGTTGAAGATTTTCTATATTTTGTACAGTTCCAACTCCAATTTTCAGATATCCTTTTGGTCACATCATTGGGGTGACTTTGTGATCTCGTGCCTCCGAGCAGGAAAACAGCACTCTCGGAGTGCAGCTCCCCGCTGGGGGTGAGGGATCACAGAATCACCCCTTACATGCAAAGATATGCTCCCCCACCATCTTTCCCCTTTAAGGGATATCAAACTGACCAGGTACTGCCTGGTTGCTTCTATGAGACTTCAAACTGCTTCCTCCCATTGGATTTTCCAATTGCCCCCGCTTTAAACAGGACTGAATCAATTTTGGTCTCTCTACTGACCCATTTTGTGGCTGGGAATGGAGACAATAGCGAGACCAAAATCAATGTGAAGCGCCTACCGCTCTGATGTTCAGCCAGCCATGAGCCCCACCCACTGGGACTGTACTTACAGTGGCTAAACCTATCGTCCTAAAAGGAACCACTGGAGGCCACCCCTAAAACTACTACAGTTGAGTGTTGAATGCTATTCCTGAGACTTCTCAAAAATCTTCCCACCCGCTGCCAGACCTTTGGCGCTACATTGCACCCTCTGCCCCCCCAACCCCCACACACCCCCACCATCGCCTGGCCCTCTTCTTTAAATCACAACTCCTGGCTCAGCTCCACAGAGGATCTGCCGGATTTCCCGATTGGCAAGCTGCCCATCAGCGCTCGCTTAGCGGTGGCAGTTCGCCAATTTTATTTTAATGAGGCCCGACCTTGAAAATGGTTTTTCCCTCTGGGGAACTTAATCGGGTGGACAGTGGTCTGGCTCTGCCCAAAGCCAACCTGATGAAAGAGGTCCCATGAAAATCGACCCCAACAGTCTGTTTTGAGTTATTGGGCCTTCTATGATTTTGAATATCTGACCTCTCAAATTGAAAAACGAACTATCCGTCAAATACAAAATAAACCAATCACAACACAACATTATTTAAGTTTGAATTATTTTTCTCCAGCCTATAACGAATGAAATGTTCAATATGGAATGAGTTGGATATTAACGTCTGAACAGCAGTCATTTTGTTTTAAACTTGCTAATCTGGTGTGAGTGGATTTAAAGGGACAGCTACCAACCAAAATGAAACAAAAGTTCCTTAGGGGTGAATTCCCACGGGGCCTCTCCCACTCATCTTCCATTTACGCTATTTTTCCAGGGTTTCCGCAGCTCTTCTGCCGAAGTTATGGTGGACAAGCTGGAGAATCCCCATGAAAATTCAACCCCCTTATCTTTATCACAGAGAGCTTAGATTACATAGGCCGACAGCAGAGAGCAAGGCATGACAAGGAGAAGTCGTAGAGTAGAGGCTAAAACGAGAAAGGTAACCAGCCCAATATCTGAAGACCAGTCATTAGACAGGACAGAAAAGGAGGAAATTTAGCTTATTTTTTTTCTATTTTGACCAAATCAACAGCATTAAGGACTCTTAAACAGAGCAGAGTTATTTTTTGTTAGATTTAAAAATAACTCAAATTTAGGCTGTATTCTATTCTGCTTTATCTTACTTATGAATAACGGAATTTTTAAAAGTTAAACTCATAAAAATCAGAAAGTTGCCCGTTGAAATATTGGTGCAGAGTGCAACAAAATATCAAGTGACATAGGTATACAGCTTTCAGCAATCTATCCTGAAGTTTATTCTGGTGATGACTTGACATAAAAAGGATGAGGGCCGAGTATTTCTGTTTCTTCTTGTATGGCTGTCAATTAATGAGCAAGAACTGGATGTCCAAAGATTTTATTTCTTGCACCATGATGCAATAAGACCCGCAGAAAATAAACATTTTAGTACTGTAAGTTTTTCCTCTTGGACTGTACTATTTTCTCCTTAAACATAAAAATGGGATAGGTTTATTCCTCACCTCCACCCTGGCACCAATCTCTCTCACATTGCTGGTGTACAATGCGGGTGCATAGTGTTAACCTGAGAGACCCAGATTTAAACTGTGAGTATCTGAATTTTCTAAAGAGATAGAGTTGTTGACAATTGTGGCATTGTTCTGTAATCATTGTTATAGGAGCTCCTAAACACTTACCTTACTAATGGTTTCCTGGGAGCTGCTCTTTAACCTCGCATGCATTCACTACTGGAATTACTCTGTATTGTACCACTGCTGCACTTCACTGAAGAGAAAAAGATAGCAACATTACTTAGGTAATGTGTCCTTAACAGAGGATTTAAGCTCTCATGGAAATCTTGCATCCATTGTGTGAGTGAAAAGTGAGTTGGTGCAATGTTTTGTCATGATTAAAATTTTAAAAGTCCATCTTGATTATCTGTCTCTTGGTCACAGAAGATGCCACTCCTAATCCACCTTGGCTGAATGAAGACAGACTTCTGGAGCCAGCTGTTCTTCATTACAGTCCTAAAATAAATAGCAATTTCAAGGCTCAGCATAGGAAATAATTTTTAGCCTAAGCAGATTTTGTGTGTTTTGACATTGAAGGGTTTTCTAGTGCTGGATCATCAACACGTCAGCAGTTCCTTAGGTAACAAGACACATCTGCCATAAAGTATGAAGAAAAGAAGGAAGAACTTGCAGTTATTTTGTGATGTATCACATCCTTTAGGATGTCTCCAAGCATTTCATGTCCAAATAATTACTTTTGATGTGCAGTCAATCTTGTTATGTAGGCAAACTTGGCTGAATGACCAATTAAATGTTTTTTGGTGGTGTTGGTTGAGGGATGAATGTTGACCAGGACACAAGGAGAACTCTTGCTCTTCTTTGAATAGTGTCATGGGATCATTTACACCCGTCTGAACTGGCAGACAGGGCTTCAGTTTAACATCTCATCCAAAAGACAGCGAGGGTGAATTTCAACTACGGGTGCGCAAAATAGGCAGTACTGGATCGGCTGCGGGTTATATATCCTGCCTGGAAAATCGGCCGATCCATTACCTCCTGTTTTGCGCCTCCCCCAATGTTGAATTTCACCCCCAGCACCTCCAGTGGTGCAGCACGTCCTCAGTACTGCTCTGAAGTGACAGCCTAGACTCTGTGCTCAAGTCCAAGAGTGAGGCTTTGACTTACAAGCTTCTGAGTCAGAGGTGAGATTGCTACCAACTGAGCCAAGCTGACACAGAACAACTGATCCTAATCAGACCAGGGCTGTATTATGTTCTAAAAGAAGAAGATAATGTTTCAGGCCTTCTTTTTTCTTTTCAGATGCTGATGGCCCTGATGTGTAATTTCAGCACAAGTTCAGCTGTATTGTCCAAACTTGAATCCTTTTGCCTGTTTGTCCACTGACGTTGACTACATTACACATCAGTGCCTAGAAATTTTAGGTGTGCCCATTTTTGGGCGTAGGGTAAATACCATGCTGCAGAATGGTGAGATTCAAGATGCCTCTGATATTGGTGCTCGGACATCATTATAATGGAGCCAGCGAAAGCTAGAGAGAAGTGGTAAGAAATCGGGCCACTACTAGTCTCGCAGCGGCCCTCAGGTAAGCGGGTCTTCATCCGGGTCGGGGGGCCTGTAGTTGCAGGGGCAGAGTTGGGAACAGGTTGGGGGGCCTGTAGTCTTGGGGATCAGGAATGGGTTGGGGGAGTCTCTAGTCCTCTAGTCATAGGGACAGGTCGGGGGTGGGGGGGGGTTCTGTAGTCACGGGGGAGGATCGAGTTGGAGGCCTGTAGCCGCATGAACGGGGTCGGGATTGGGTTGGGAGGCCTGTTGTTGCAGGGTCCGGGATCATGACTGGGATGGGGGGGGTGGTGGTGCCACGATCGAGGTCGGGAGTGGAGGCAGGATTGGGGGTTGGAAGCGCCAGTGGTCGGGAGGGTGGCCAAATGTGGGGTCAGCTCGTCTTGTTTGTCCTTACACAGTATGGCGGGCGGCACACTTCCTACCTGCCATTTTGGAGCCTTGGTTGTCTGCAGAGAGCCCGTTGCATAATGCAATGTCTAGGCCCAGATGTTAATATATAAACAACCATGTATTGGACTTTTTTTAGCACAGTAGTTTTGGTTGGAGGCAAAGTTTCATCCTATACAAAGCTTTGGTGTGGTAAAAGTGATGATTAACACAGCTTTTGGTCTGGTTACTTGTGCTCAATTACATTTTTCACTTTCTTTTATACTGATAATATGACCTGATGAGATGTACTTAACTTTAATCCGAATGTGCCTTATGCTCTTTTGGAAGAAAGCAAACCCAAGAACGGAGACAAGCTCGCCTGAACTAAAACCTAGATAAACAGACGCCTGCGAGGTCATTATTGTCATTTGATTATGGGTTTTGTATGTCTATTGTGCTATTTCCATGTTGGTTTTTCTTTTTTTTTCTCTGTGGTCTGAGGCACAAGTAAAAGGTTCTGAGGTGTAACCAAACTGTAATTTAGAATACATTACACTGCACTATTCAATAACTGGAGCAACATGCCCTTGTTGTCAGTTAAACTATATTAAGGAGGTCAGAGGTCGAAAACAGGGATATTGTGTCAGGAGACTTTTCCTCTGCATAATTGCATCATCAAATTTAAGAGGAAAATGTGGAATGCTACAAATCATGCATAAAATAAAAAGGCTTATGAATAAAATTCTCATAGAACACTATTTATTATGTCACGAGATCTTATTTATTACACTCTGTGTCGCACCAGTAAGTTAAATCCTGATTACAGCAATATCCAGTATCTAGATATAGGAATGTACAGAAATTAGTGGGCTAGAAAGTGCAATGCACATTTTTTGCGTGTAAAACAAGTGCAAAGCATTCTACTTTAGCAGTGGGACAGTCTGCACCCAAGCTGCTTAGGCGTTGGTCCCATTGCTAAATTCATGGTGCCCTTTTTTTTAAGGCATCCTGGGTGTTAGGTCCCTATATTAGGGGCCCAATGCCAGTTGAAGGACCCCATGGCAGAAATAAGTCAACGATGAGCAGGGCAGGTGTTAGGTCTGCCCAGCTCAGGATTCTTCAGCGGCCCATGCAGCTGCCAATGAACAGTAAGTTCAGGATCTTTTCTTTAATAACCCGTTACAATCCCCCTCTCCCAGGACTTACCTGAGGGCCACTGCCAGTGAGGCAGGTGGCTCGACATTGATCTCTTCACTCGGGTGAGCTGCCTGTGAAGGCGGAACCAGCACCGACCAGCTGCTTGCGCCAAGTTCACCGATGAGGCCCGAGGACCAATTGCCATCGATCCTTGGGCCACTCGGTGCAGCTTAAAAGATATGTTTAGAATGACCGTAGAGCTGGAAATATCTTCAACATGTTGGGCATTTTTCTTCAATATATATTTATTGGATTATATAATCTGTGCAGCTGTGAAGAGTCAATAAACATATTGGGCCGGAAATTGCTCGTAAAATAACGCCGAGCCTAACAGCACTCATCGTTATTAATGGACAAATCGAAGACCAAGTTCCGGCCACCGCACATGCGCAGTCAAACCTGGAACTTGCTCTTTCTGATTCTCTGCTGATCTGACAGCTTCGCATCAGAGATATCGCAGACTGGAATCAATGGACCAGTGCGAACTTGCTCTCCTGCCCAGGTGAAAACTTCTTTGCCAAAATAAAGGTAGGTTGAGTTATATCAGATCTAAACTAACTTTTAATGGCGTGGCAAGTCTGAATGAGTGCCAAACAAATTCTCTGGCACTGAAAATTAACTTTTAAAAATGTGGTGCCCAGAAGCCCACGAAAAGTTTGTGAGTAAGTTAATTACTTACGAGCAGTGGGCGACGTCTGTTCACCGCTCATGGCAATTTCCCGCCTGATATTTTAAAAAAAGTAATAATCAATAAAAGTTGAAGTTCTGAGTTGAAGCAATTTTGTAAATGGATTTAAAGAGGATTCATTGCTAAGGTGCCCTGTCTATCTTTATGTGTGATGTGGAGATGCCGGTGATGGACTGGGGTTGACAAATGTAAAGAATCTTACAACACCAGGTTATAGTCCAACAATTTTATTTGAAAATCACAAGCTTTCGGAGATTATCTCCTTCGTCAGGTGAGCGTGGGACGCCTTGAACGTTTCACATTTATGGTCAGAGAACAATACCTAATGATTACAGATAATCTTTCCAACTGCCCGTTATCTTTATCTTTATGTGTATCATTGCATCCATGGATGGTGGGGGAGGGTCTTCTCAAATGTCCTCCCTCCCATTGAGGGCTTTGGTACACTGTAGCTACCTATCTCAGATCAGCAGCCGCCTTGTTTTTGTTGTCTGGCTGCAAATCCAAATCTCAGGTCTAAGAGAGAGCAGGTAAACTTCAAAATGTCTTGAGAGCTGGGCAGGAGCAACCACATTCTCATATCATTTCGGTAAGATCCGCTTCAGTTTATAAAGTATCTGGGATGGCCGCCAGAATTCTTGAGCATTTTTTAAACTAGACTTGACGTTCTAGGTGATGTCAAGCCGAAATAGTGCGAGACAGCCTCCTCCAGGATGATGAGGAAACTTAGATTCAGGACAACAGCTTGGAGGCTGTGTGTGAGAACATGCGCTCATAAATCGAGAATCAGTGCCTAACACAATTAAGCCACAGAGAAGCAAATGGATGTTGCTCCATACCTCCAACTGGTACCATCATCATTTGATGGATTATCATATCTGTCAAAGCTGTGATCAGGAGTATGGTGACAATGCGCTCACACATCTAATGTTTTGGGTTCACCTTGCTACTATGGGTATGGTAACATAGTGGTTATGTTACTGGACTAGTAATCTAGAGGCCTGGACTAATAATCTGGAGTCATAAGTTCAAATCCTGCCACGGCAGCTGGGGAATTTAAATTCAATTAATTAAATAAATAAATAAAAACCTGGCATTAAAAAAACTAACATTAGTAATGGTGGCCATGAAACTACCGGATTATCGTAAAAACCCACCTGGTTCACTAATGCCCTTTAGGGAAGGAAACCTTCCATCCTTACCCAGTCTGGCCTATATGTGACTCCAGACCCATAGCAAGGTGGTTGATTCTTAATGGCATAGCAAGCCACTCAGTTGTAAAATCTTGCTTAAAAAAAGTCATAAAAATAAAATCGGACGGATCACTAGGCACCAGATATGACAAAGGCAAACCAAGCCCAGTCAACCCAGCAAAGTCCTCCTCACAAACATCTGGGGACTTATGCCAAAATTGGGAGAGCTGTCCCACAGACCAGTCAAGCAAGAGCCTAACATAACCATACTCACAGAATCATAGCTTTCAGCCAACATCCCAGACTCTTCCATCACCATCCCTGGGCATGTCCTGTCACACCGGCAGGACAGACCCACCAGAGGTGGCGGTACAGTGATATACAGTCAGGAGGGAGTGGCCCTGGGAGTCCTCAACATTGACTCCGGAGCCCATGAAATCTCATGGCATCAGGTCAAACATGGGCAAGGAAACCTCCTGCTGATTACCACCGACTGCCCTCCCTCAGCTGGTGAATCAATCCTCCTCCATGTTGAGAAGCACTGAGGGTTGCAAGGGCACAGAATGTACTCTGGGAGGGGGACTTCAATGTCCATCACCAAGAGTGGCTCGGTAGCACCACTACTGACCGAGTTGGTCGGGTCCTGAAGGACATTGCTGCCAGACTGGGCCTGCGGCAGGTGGTGAGCGAACCAACACGAGGGAAAAACCTACTTGGCCTCATCCTCGCCAATCTACCTGTCGCAGATGCATCTGTCCATGACAGTATTGGTAGGAGTGACCACCGCACAGTCCTCGTGGAGACAGAGTCCCATCTTCGTCAACGATTATAGGTGGCACTATCACCGTGCTAAATGGGATAGATTCAGAACTGATCTAGTAGCTCAAAACTGGGCATCCATGAGGCGCTGTGGGCCATCATCATCAGCAGCAGAACTGTATTACAGCACAATCGTTTAACCCCATGGCCCAGCATATTCCTCACTCTACCATTACCAACAAGCCAGGGGATCAACCCTGGTTCAATGAGGAGCGTAGAAGAACATGCCAGGAGCAGCACCAGGCATACCCAAAAATGAGGTGCCAGCCTGGTGAAGCTAAAACTCAGGACTACATGCATGTTAAACAGCAGAAGCAACATGCTATGGACAGAGCTAAGCAATTCCACAACCAACGGATCAGATCAAAGCTCTGCAGTCCTGCCACATCCAGTCGTGAATGGTGGTGGACAATTAAACAACTAACGGGAGGAGGAGGCTCTGTAAACATCCCCATCCTCAATGATGGCGGTGTCCGGCACGTGAGTGCAAAAGACAAGGCTGAAGCGTTTGCAGCCAGAAGTGCCGAGTGGAAGATCCATCTCGGCCTCCTCCCGATATCCCCACCATCACAGAAGACAGTCTTCAGCCAATTCGATTCACTCCACGTGATATCAAGAAATAGCTGAATGCACTGGATACAGCAAAGGCTATGGGCCCCGACAACATCCCAGCTGTAGTGCTGAAGACTTGTGCTCCAAAACTAGCTGCACCTCTAGCCAAGCTGTTCCAGTACAGCTACAACACTGGAATCTACCCGACAATGTGGAAAATTGCCCAGGTATGTCCTGTCCACAAAAAGCAGGACAAATCCAATCCGGCCAATTACCGCCCCATCAGTCTACTCTCAATCATCAGCAAAGTGATGGAAGGTGTCATCGATAGTGCTATCAAGCGGCACTTACTCACCAATAACCTGCTCACCGATGCTCAGTTTGGGTTCCGCCAGGACCACTCGGCTCCAGACCTCATTACAGCCTTGGTCCAAACATGGACAAAAGAGCCGAATTCCAGAGGTGACGTGAGAGTGACTGCCCTTGATGTCAAGGCAGCATTTAACCGAGTGTGGCACCAAGGAGCCCTAGTAAAATTAAAGTCAATGGGAATCAGGGGGGAAACTCTCCAGTGGCTGGAGTCATACCTAGCACAAAGGAAGATGGTGGTGGTTGTTGGAGGCCAATCATCTCAGCCCCAGGACATTGCTGCAGGAGTTCCTCAGAGCAGTGTCCTAGGCCCCACCATCTTCAGCTGCTTCATCAATGACCTTCCCTCCATCATAAGGTCAGAAATGGGGATGTTCGCTGATGATTGCACAGTGTTCGGTTCCATTCGCAACCCCTCAAATAATGAGGCAGTCCGTGCCCGCGTGCAGCAAGACCTGAACAACATCCAGGTTTGGGCTGAAAAGTGGCAAGTAACATTCGCACCAGACAAGTGCCAGGCAATGACCATCTCCAACAAGAGATTCTAATCACCTCCCGTTGACATTCAACGGCATTACCATCGTCGAATCCCCCACCATCAACATCCTGGGCGTCACCATTGACCAGAAACTTAACTGGACCAGCCATCTAAAAATGTGGCTACAAAAGCAGGTCAGAGGCTGGGTATTCTGCGATGAGTGACTCACCTCCTGACTCCCCAAAGCCTTTCCAAGGCACAAGTCAGGAGTGTGATGGAAACTCTACACTTGCCTGGATGAGTGCAGCTTCAACAACACTCAAGAAGCTCGACACCATCCAGGACAAAGCAGCCCCTTTGATTGGTACCCCATCCACCACCCTAAACATTCACCCCCTCCACCACCAGCGCACCGTGGCTGCAGTGTGTACCCTCTACAGAATGCACTGCAGCAACTCACCAAGGCTTCTTTGACAGCACCTCCCAAACCCGCGACCTCTACCACCTAGAAGGACAAGGGCAGCAAGCACATGGGAACAACACCATCTGCACGTTCCCCTCCAAGTCACACACCATCCTGACTTGGAAATATATCGTCGTTCCTTCATCGTCGCTGGGTCAAAATCCTGGAACCTCCCTTCCTAACAGCACTGTGGGAGAACCTTCACCACACGGACTGCAGCGGTTCAGGAAGGCGGCTCACCACCACCTTCTCAAGGGCAATTAGGGATGGGCAATAAATGCTGGCCTCGCCAGCGACGCCCACATCCCATGAATGAATAAAAAACAAATACCTGCTACCCAGTAAGCAAAACTCCTTCAGGGAGAGAGGTAAGTGGGTCTTTTTGGGGTCAAGGTGGCTCCAGGAACAAGTCAACACTTTGTGGCAGAGCTGGTTATCTGATACTTAGGCCAGGCAGTTCTGCAGTACGACAGGACATTGCTGACAATTGACAGCCAATCTGGCTTACTAATGGAACCTGGAGGGATGGACCTGCCATTGGGACTGGGATTCTTTCCACTCAGACCCAGATAACACTACATGTTAATGCCCAAATAGGTAAAGTGGTCTTAGCTGGACAAGCAGCAAGAAGCTTGCCATTGATCCAAGCTGATAGGTTACATGGTTTTAACTAGTTAACTCCAGCAAGTACCTTTGTGCACACTTAGAGATCCCTCAACTTTGCCAACCTGAAGGAGTTGCCTTATGGAGCAAATGTGCACTCCAAGTTTAGGAAATATAAACTCTCCCAATGTGGTTTCCTCAGTATCTTAGTTTGTAGACTTCTAAACATGGTGAAGGGTTTGTGTGTGTGTCAGCCATTCAGCTGATCAAACAAAAGGTGGATATTATTTGCGTGCTGTGGCATTTTATATGAAACAAAACATCCCTTGAAATTTTCAATAAAGAAGCAGAATCCTATCCATGATCAGGGCAGGAGTCCAGCAAGTCAGTGATACAATCTTGGAAAAACAGCACCCAGATTAGGATGTTGCACAAAACAGTAATAAAGTGAGCCCTAAAGGTTTACTTGAATGAACCATGTGGAAATCACTGATTAGAATAAGGTTCATGGGGCCTCACAGCCCATTCTCTCGGAGTCTACCCTGATTTCCCCTCCCACCTCCAATTTTTACAATCAAGTTTGGAAGGAGTGCTGGATACAGTTGGGAAGAACAAAACCAGTTTATTTTGACATAGAAAGTAGTTTATCAATCAATATCGCAAGCAACATGCCATGCTGGAATCATAATACAGAAAATCTGGCCTGGCCTCTACTCTGCATTCAGCAGAACAAAGCAATTTAGAATCAATTAAATACTTCTGTTATTAGTAGTAGGTATAAATATCAATGAAAATGTAAAATTCTTGAGCCAATTTAATAGTAAGTGCGATGTGTAATTTTTGTCTTGTGATTTGGAACAGTGTTAATGCTTTTAAATACATTTAGTTTCCATCACGGTCTCACCATTCGCTGTCTGAGCAACTTACTCGAAATTAATGTCTCAGCATTCCTCCATCACTGAACTATTGCTTCATTCTTGCTTTCTCTTTCTGCACCCTCAGTAACTACTCCTCTGCTCTTTGGAACTCTCTCCCAAAACCATTTTGCCTCACTTGCTCTCTCACCTACTTCAAAAGCCTCTTAGAAACTTATTTCTTCAACCGTCCTTTCAGTCCCAACTTTTCCCATTGCTTGCTTGGCTTCCTCCTCATCCTATTGTAAAATGCTCTGTCTCATTCTCCTAGATGAAGATTGCTATTAAAATAAAAATTATTGTTGCTTCTCAATGAAGGGACTAATGTTTGCACAAAACTGAAGCATGTTAGTGCTTTTGCAATGTTAAGGGCTGTTTGTCATACAATGACACTAACATTCACCGCCCAAAGCAAAGTTTAGGAATCTGAATGAATGTTCACAATTACATTTTGTTTTGGCGATGATATTGTACAATTGCTAAAGATCCAAGAAAAATTGGGTGTGCACAGTAGAAGAAGCTAAGTATCCATTTGCTCCCAACATGTGATGTGCCTCCCTCCAAATAAATAAACTTACAGTACAAAGGCAGTCTGGATGTCAAGGCAACAGCACAAAAGCACACAGTTTCAGAATCCTACAGCAAGTTTAGACAGATGACAGGCACTTCTATACACAGATGATTAACATTTGGCATGCATTGTTTGAGGCCTGGACTTTACCTATTTAAGAAACAGCTACAGGCTATAGCAGGAAGATGGCAAAGTTAATCTAGGATTAAAAACAGAAAATGCTAGAAATACTCAGCAAGTCAGACAGCATCCATGGAGAAAGAAAGAGAGTTAACATTTCAGATCGATGAACTTTCATCAGAACTGCTGACTTGTTGAGTATTTCCAGCATTTTCTATTTTTATTTCAGATTTCCAGCATCCACGGTATTTTGATTTTAATAATCTAGGAGGCTAGAATCAAATAGGCTGAAGAGCCTTCTCCACCTGAACCAATGGTACGGTCTTGTTAGTGTCAGCGTCAGCTTTGTTGGAGTTAGAGGCTGAGCCCACATACTTTTTACAATACCAGCTGATCCACCATGGTGTTTTTCACAGTGAGTCAAAGGTTACACTGTTGCAAGAGGGATGTGCTGTAGAGTGAAAGCATTCCTCCACTGAAATAAGTTTGTAAGAGATCTCCCCGGAGGCCGCAAAGTAAATGTTTTTGTTTAGTTCTTAGAAAATAAATAGTATTCCCCTTGCACACTGCAGGAAAATAAATTAGTTCCTTCATGTAGCAGACTTAATAAATAAATACATTTCTGCATTCAATATGGAAGACCAGCTCTTTACTTTCATTGTCCATCTGTTTAGGATGTTGCTTTTCATAGTAATGGACAAAAAAAAGTATAAAACTTTAAAAATTAATTTGCATCTTCTTTACCTAATATCTCTGCAATGGTATTTTGCATCACCAAAATAAACTGAAGCAAATGTTTAAAATTGAGGACTTTTACTCAGAACCTCCCTCCAATCTTAAATAATATACAATCCTTCTAGAACTTTATCAGAACTTAAGAACTTAAAAACAACTGTTATTCATATAAACATAAATAAAAGAAAATGCAACTGCTGTAAATATTTAGAATATATTACAAAATATACTGATCCACTCCAAGTAGTTCCCACCTGAGTCCTGTCCCACTCAGTTTTCTCTTCAGCTGTAACTGTGTTAGGCTCTCTTACCATGCCTGCTGACTGTAGTCACAGGACATTATATAGTATACACAATTCAAATTTTCCTCAGAAAAAGTTGAAGGTTTGCATTGTTCTGATGTTTTATACAAAAAAGTCCAATTATTCCTAAACATGGTTTCTCTGCAGAGTCTTGCTGTCACTCGCAAAGTTTGTCATAAGTTGTGGGCACAAGGGTATGCTCACAATTGTAGCTTGATGTCCTGTTTACCCTCTGAACCTGCATGGGCTCAAGGCTGAGACTTCTCACATAGGTCCCCAATGGAAAATATTGTTACAGTCATTTAAAACATAGAAAATGTTGCTGCATAGGTGTGTTTAATCAATTTCTTCCAAGTTGTGTTAATTTTAATGCCTTTATTATGTTATAAACCATATTTTCACTGGCAAGTGCCCCTAATTAATGAAGAATCCAAAATGGCAGCCAAAAAGATTTTTTAAAAATCATTTGGAACAATGAGTTGTTTGGTTTGCCTTTTTTTATTATTATTGTTGCAGAGTGCTCATTTTTGATTTGTAGCTTTTTTGAACTTCATAACTGATGTTTTCATTCCTGCTTGGTACTTCTCAACCTGTTCAGTTGTGATTTGATGCTGTTTTATCAATATAACATTTGTGCCAAGTCTGATTCTAAATCTGCATACAGCCAGATGTGGTACCCAAATGTGAAAGACAAAACATGCACATGTTATTAAATGTATTAATTAGTGCATATTCCGTAACATTACTGATCACGAGGTAGATTTTCAACTTGTCACCTGGGTGCTAAACTGGCATGTGAAACTTTACCCCAAAAAAAATCGTTTTAACAACTCACTAAAACATACCCTTTATGTGTTAGAAATCCCTGCACCAACTTTACCTCATATATGCCTGTCCCTCTCTCTGCTGCACGAAGTTTGAGTTCTGCTCTGTTTCTAGGGCTAGCAATTCTCGTCTCCATCTTCTAGCCAGTATTTCCCAGGCTCTGTGCATGTGTGAATTCATCGAGTTACATTGAGTCTACAGCACAGAAACAGGCCATTCGACCCAACTGGTCTGTGCTGGCATTTATGCTACACACGAGCCTCCGCCCTCCCAACTTCATCTAACCCTATCAGCAGCCTGTTCCTGATAAGTATATCTTCTCAATTTTGATATCATAGAAATAGAATCATAGAAAGGTTACAGCATGGAAGGAGGCCATTCGAGTCCACGCCGGCTCTTTGCAAGAGCAATCCAGCTAGTCCCACTCCCCCTCCCTATCCCCATAGCCCTGCAAATTTTTTCCTTTCAAGTATTTATCCAGTTCCCTTTTGAAGGCCATGATTGAATCTGCCTCCACCACCCCCTTGGGCAGTGCATTCCAGATCATAACCACTCACTGTGTAAAAAAAAGTTTATCCTCATCTCGCCTTTGGTTCTTTTGCCAATCACCTTAAATCTATGTCCTCTGATTCTTGACCCTTCTACCAATGGGAATAGTTTCTCTCTATCTACTCTGTCTGGACCCTTCATGATTTCAAATCTCCTCGCAACCGTCTCTGTTCCAAGGAGAACAACTCCAGCTTCTCCAGTCTATCTATGTAACTAAAGTCCCTCATCCCTGGAATCATTCTAGTAAATCTCTTCTGCACCCTCTCTAAAGCCTTCACATCTTTCCTAAAGTGCAGTGCCCAGAAATAGACAATACTCCAGTTGTGGCCGAACCAGTGTTTTATAAAGGTTCATCATGACTTCCTTACTTTTGTACTCTATGCCTCTATTTATAAAGCCCAGGATCCTGTATGCTTTTTTAACTGCTTTCTCAACGTATCCTGCCACCTTCAACGATTTTTGCACATATACCCCCAGATCTCTCTGTTCCTGTACCCCCTTTAGAATTGTGCCCTCTGGTTTATATTGCCAATCCTATCATCCTTGTGAATCTTTTTTGCACCTTTTCCAATGCCTCTATTTCCTTTTTATAATATGGAGACTGGAACTGTGCACAGTACTCCAAGTGTGGTCTAACCAAGGTTCTATCCAAGTTTAACATAACTTCTCTGCTTTTCAATTCTATCCCTTTAGAAATTAACTCCAGTGCTTGGTTTGACTTTTTTATGGCCTTACTGACCTACGTCGCTACTTTTAGTGATCTGTGTATCTGTACCCCTAGATCCATTTGCTCCTCTACCCCATTTAGACTCTTATTATCCAAACAGTGTGTGGCCTCCTTATTCTTCCTACCAAAATGCACCACCTCACACTTATCTATATTGAAATTCATTTGCCAATTACAGGCCCATTCTGCAAGTTTATTAATGTCTTCTCGGATTTTGACGCATTATTCCTTTGTTTTAACTACACCCCCAATTTTGTGTCATCCACAAATTTTGAAATTGTACTTCCGATTCCCGAGTCCAAATCGTTAACGTGAATTGTGAACAACAGTGATCCCTGCACCGATCCCTGTGGAACACCACTTCCCACTTTTTGCCAGTCTGAGTAGCTACCCTTAACCCCTACTCTCTGTTTTCTATTTTGTAGCCAGCTTGCTATCCATTCTGCTACTCGCCCTCTGATTCCACTTGCTCTGACCTTAGTCATGAGTCTACAATTCTTTGCCCTTCAAAGCCTCTTTTGGGGCCTCTGCAAGTGTGTGGGCCATCAGTAACCCTCACTGTATGTGTAATTCTCATCCTGGGCATTTCTACTCCTTTAAGGCCTGCCTTTTGTTATGTTTTATTTCCCCTCTCGCCCTCCTGCTCTGTAGTCAGCCTGCCCATTCTTTGCAAGCCTCCCAACCTCTCTCCTAGTCAACCTTAGACTTGCCTCTTGCCAGAGGTAGCCCCCTGCTCCTCAGTCTTCCTAAACAGAAGCAGCCTCTTCAATCCACATCCCCACACCCGATTCCAGCTTCACTACACCTGCACGCACTGGGTTTCCCACATTCAGGGCCTCAACATCAGGTCTCCCACTCTCCCTGCTCACTCTCTACTGGGGGAGTGATTTTACATCTAGAAGTGATTCAGACCAATGCATAACAGCCCCTTTCCTCAGCCTGTACTCCACATTCTTGTGGCATTGCTCACGTGCAATGTTTTATAAGAAATATGCAGGGTAGCGTAGCTCGATTGCTATACTGTCTCAAATGTGTCACTATTGGCACTATCCAACCAAGTCCTAAGCAATGATGATTCTTTTATCAACTGGAAGTGATGAAGGTATGCATGATACAGTCAGCGGCAGACTGGTTGAGCTGGGGTGAATGAAGGCAGCGTTGTGGAGCTGCACAGGATGTGGGGCTTAAAGCTCAGCTCATGGTCGAACAGGATGCCAGGGCTATGAACCATCTGGTTCACCTTTAGAGAGTGGCTGGGGAAGGGAATGGAATCAGTAGTAAGGGGACAGACTTTGTGGCAGGGCCCGAAGGTGATAGCTTCAGTGTTGTTGATGTTGGGCCGGGAGAAGTTGTGACTTATCCGAGGCCGGATGTCAGAGAAGCAGCCTGACACCAGAGAGGTAGTCAAGGGGTTGAGCAAAGCAGTAGAGTTGGGTATCATTAACATACATGTGTAAGCTGACTAATATCTGTGGATGATTTTGCCAAGGGATAGCATGTAAAGAAGGCAAAGGAGGGGGTAGAGGCTTGCTCCCTGGGGACCTCTACTAATGGGAAGCTGAAAATACGGGACTTTTTTGCATTCGACTAAATAGCCTTAAAATCACATACAAAGGAGCCAATTTTGGTCTAAACGCCCCATTTTTTTGGTGGGAACAGGCTGATAATGAGACCAAAGTTATTGTGCAGTACTCATTACCCCATCCTTGCCAACGTCCAGCTCGCCGCGATTTTGGAACCGTTCAGGAAATAGTCACTGATATCTTATTGAAGAATAAGTGTTTGTCATTCCTATTGTTTCTCTCCAAAACAAAGTTTTCACTTAAATTCTGGGCATTAATAAGATCATTGGAGAAGTGGCTGCGCAGATGTTAGAATGAGATGGAATGAATACCTTCAGATATAGTCATTAAGCCAGGCTTTTTTTTAGGCATCTTCCCATTTTAACTGCTAATTCAGCTTCTTCCGACTGTTAGAATCTCATCTGAGCCAATTCTCTCAAATATGTCATCAAGCTTCCCATTTGCAGGATTTCCACAAAGTACCACTATGGAGGGGGAGGAGAGGGAGAGGGGACAAGGATGGGGACAGGTGATTTCTCATTAATGGGCACAAGTAGCAGCAATGAGATTCCTTTTTAACTGTTTAACTGGAGAGCATATGACTAAATTCCATCCAAGATTTGCCCACAGTCCAGTGTGCAATCATAACATCTTAGAAATGGTTGTTGGCTTCAGAAAAACATAACATTTAATATTAAGCTTCTTTTTAAGTAATTCAACATTCTTCCAGGTTTCATCGATACGTGAAATTACAGCGGTAGTTGATTTTAATTATAGGGCAAAAGGTTATCAAAAAAAAAGCATGAGGTACTGAGGCCTCACTCTGTAGATAAGTGGGCAGTTACGTACATAGCTGTACGGAATTCAGGTACAGAGTATAACACGAGTGGGTGTAGGTGACTGGAAGAGACTTGTGAGTAGTTCAAGAGCAGTGTCAGATGGCAGTGGTCAAAGTAAACAGATCCTGGGCTGCATTTTCCAGGCTATTCAACATAAAACTGGGGCCACGATAATCGTTATATAAGGCTTTGGTGAGACCTCATCTGGAGTATTCTGTACCTTTTTGATCCTCCACTTCAAAAAGGAGATTTTGGCTTCGGAGAAGGTACAGAGAAGGAAAATGGAAACGATTCCTGGCCTAAGTGCATTAAACTCTGGATGTAAACTTCATGCCTTGAGTTTGGATCCGCTGGAGAGGCATGGACTTGGAGGGAATCTAATTGTTTAAAATTATTAAGGGCATCGATAACATACAGTGTGGATAGATTGTTTGAGGTGTTGGGGCTGGGTCAAACTAGGGGTCATCCATTTTAAATTAGGAAGCAGGTAGTTTTATTTTTCTCAGAGGGTGATTGACTGTGGAACGGCATTCTGAAAGTGATAGTGAGGAATGAGGCATCTTTAAAGGTGGCATTAGACACATTTTTGGAAAACCATGAGATCACATGGAGAAAAGTTATGAAGTTATGCAGTGGGTTAGGGCCTCGTGATTCCTTTTGTGGAGTCAGTGGCCAAGGTATCCTGACTTAGCTGTGAGTCTCTATGTTTTTTTTGCCTCTCCCAGGCGGTGGTGGGGGAGGAAGGGGGGTGTGGAAAGGAAGGGTGGGGCACAGGGATGAGCCAAGTAAGGGATGAGCCAAGTAAGGGATGAGCCTCACCCTCTATTCTTTTCCTGAGTACATAACATAATATAAAAAAAGTGTACACAAAAGTAGATTTGAAATATTCTTAATTACCAAAACAAACTACCATTATAGGAATCTTTTTTGTAAACATGATGAGTGAGTAACGGGTACATTTTCCATGGTACAGAAATTTTCCAAACACTGTACAAGAAGAGTGTTGTGTGCTCGAAGCACACTTTTACTTAAAATAGTGTAGGTGATGACGGTCTGGCTGTCATAACATGTTTGCATACAAAAATAAGAAACACTCAACCCATTATATTGAGACTGTCTGTCTGGTATGGTAATTTTCTCTGTTTTATTTTTGATTGAGCCACAGTCCTCGAGTCATGTCGACCCAGTGCCTCGGCTAGGCCATCAATGCCACCTATTGTTTCCAGTTTGTTAAAAAAAAAACTTCATTTTCTCAGTACAGTGTCTCTTGGAGCTACACATTAGCCCCTGTGCAAATATTATGAAACAGAAATCCACCCAGTGCTTTCACCAACATGAACAAATACATTAACTGTGTACAAGAAAGGTCACCCATGCAGCAGGAAGTGGTCTCCTCCCTGGTGACCTCCTCCTCCATCTGCTGCGTACACAAAACATCATTTCTTCATCAGCTTCCAGAAAGGGAGAGCTATTGCTTGAATCCATGCGGCATGACAAGGGCCGATTGCCTGATCCAGGCACTTTTTAATATAGTTTTAGCTCACACAAGACTCTGAGCTGCTGTTATTCCCAGTCACTCCACAAATAGCAATAGGGAATTGTTTATTTACTGCAGGTTTGAATTTTATTGAAATTAAGAACCCTTTGTGTAGATTTTTGATGTCAGCTTGAACTAAAATCTCTTTGCTTCTGGTCCTGGTGTAAAATAGCAATCCTGCATGTATCCCAATTGATTACCAACAGGCAGAAAGGCAAATACTAATAATCACCACTAAAAACTACCAGCCTCACTTAAAAATGAGTTCATAAATTAACAAAAACTCAACAGTAAGTATGAGGGACAGAATACTGTACTGCTCTCTGTCTGGGCCATCATTTTGGAACCACATCAGCTCAATTAGGTAGAGTTCCAGATTGTCATCCATCTGCCCTTTGACCCGTTACTTCTAACTGTACCTGGCCATGGCCAATTGTGGATGCCAGTGAGATTGGTCAAACTGTGGTTGTACTGTGCTATTTAAAATACTTTTTTTTTAAATACCCTCTAGAGTGAAATTTAAAAAATGACTAAAATCTGAAATAAAAACTGGAAATACTAGAAACTTACAGCATGTCAGTCGGCACCTACAAAGAGAAAAGATCGGGTATGATGTTTCAGGAGTGTAAGCCTCATCAGGGAGTCAAATCACTCTTTTCTCTTTACAGATGCTGACTGGCCCTCTAAAGTTATGACTGTTAACAATTTCATATTCAAAGAAAAAATTACTTATGAACTTCTTTAAAATTTGTTTTGAAATCATTTGCATATAATGCAACTAAACAAATTCATTATTTACAGTATACACATTAAATTATAAAGATACACTACATGACCATTTGTATGTACAGTGACTAACTGGTATCATTCATTATCTCTCACAGATTCACTCATCATCACCAGCTCATATACACAGTTATAGCCAAACACAACTACAGTTACACTCAGGTACAGACATGAACACAGATACAGATACAGGAGTCGATTTGAATCTTACTCAACCGGCAGAAACCAGGAGATTGGGCAGCTAAGAACAAACAGGTTACTTAACCGCTCGGTGGCAGGGAGGAGGTTTTGGGAGGATCTTGCAGAAGGGAAATGAAGGAGGTCCGGGATAGGGGAGGCCATGTCTTTCCTTCCGGGTCTCGGAGGTGCACTCCTGTTCCTCCTGGCCCCACTAAAGAAAGTTTCAGACTTATCAGAAGGGCCTGTTCTGTCATCAGACCGGCTACAAACCTACTTCTGCCTGGTAAGAAGCTGCGGCAGTTCACCACTTAGCCCTGGGTTAAAATTCTGTTGGGGTCCTATTGATGCATTAGGACCACGATTTGCATAAAGTTACAAGGCTCCCACTTGCTTTAGGCGCCTGAGACGCCTAAAAAAAGGGCCCACGATCTTAGCAGTGGGACCAACGTCTGCGCAGATTGGGTGCAGACTCTCCTGCTGCTAAATTGGTATGCGTTGTGCCCGTTTTAGGCCCGAAAATCAGGCGCAATGCATACCAATTTCTACCCCGGTGTGTGCAAGAGTTCTTTTGTACCAGCTTTTGTGTGGTAATATAAAATCAATAATAAAAAAGGACGTAGGCCAACCTTCCCTGCGAAATATTTCACCCCAGTCAATTCCTCACTCTAATATCTTTGCATGCCCGTGTCTTATCATTGCATAACACCACACATTCACAAGTAACATGATGAATCTGTGGCCCACTGATTCTAAAATGATTTCTGTTAGGCAGGATGGAGGTGGGTGGAGGGTGAAATCTGGGTCTGCCTCCCTTCAGTCACTTTTAATTTGCTCTTTTTGTGCATTTATCAGCAATCAGAACGATGAATTTTAATTTCCTGGACCTAACAAGTCATTATCCAATCAACTTCACGGTGTTCCTTCTTGGTGCTTCTGGATGAGGTTTGACAAGTGTTGCAGAAGTGACATTTCCTATGGATTTTTTGTGCAAAACATAGGCTTTCATAATCCACATTTTAAATTGTTCCTGCATAATAATTGTAAAGCTTACAGTCTGAATCATCTCCATTCTCAGGGAGGCTTACCCATTAATTGTAGGGAAAAGGTCACTCACATTAACCTCTCACCAGAGTCCTCTTCATATTTGGCTAATCCAGTCTTTAACTACAGTTTGTACCTCAGTGACGATCCCCCTCATTTGAGTGTATCTGGCTCGTAACTGATTACTGTGATTGGAATGGCTGCCAGTCGCCAGTGCAGGCGCAACCTTTCAGTCAAGCTAACCATTTAGGTTATCGCTTCATCCTCTTTGCTTATGGCACAGGAGGGACTTATCCCTCCCACAGGCTGAGACAGTCCATCACACTATTCCGCAAGGAGGCTGCAAAGATATTTCTAAAGGGGAACAGGGCACCATTATGTTCTGCATCTCCATCATCTTTATAGTTCTGCTCATCGATAAGAACACATTAACATCTCCTAAAGGTTTCACCTAACTGGTGATTCACTTTTGCTATTTAAGTGTTTCAATTAACACTATACGTTGATAAACCAAACTAAATTTCACAATAAAGAATAAATGTAATTATTTAAATGCCCCAATGTTTCACAATGACTGTTCCCAACATTAATGAAGAATTAGGTAGAAATAAATGTAATAAATTCAGAGTGGAACAGTCTGGGATCTTGATTGGTTGGTAATAGGTTTTATTGTGCTTTTTTTTTGTTTTCATTTTTGATTTCCTTTAGGTTCCACCCTTGCCCCACTCCAATTCCAAACTTTATTCTCCAGCCAGGGAGTCAGTCCATACATGCAGCAAGTCATTGGGTTTCATTTTTTAAAGAATGATAGAAAAGGATTAGACAATGTAAAATGACAGTTTCTCCATCTGATTGGAGCTGGATATATAGGAACATAGGAACAGGAGTAGGCCATTCAGCCCCTTGTGCCTGCTCTGCCATTTGATAAGATCATGGCTGATCTGTGATCTAACTCCATATACCTGCCTTTAGCCCATATCCCTTAATACCTTTGGTTGCCAAAAAGCTATCTATCTCAGATTTAAATTTAGCAATTGAGCTAGTATCAATTGCCATTTGCGGAAGAGAGTTCCAAACTTCTACAACCCTTTGTGTGTAGAAATGTTTTCTAATCTCGCTCCTGAAAGGTCTGGCTCTAATTTTTAGACTGTGCCCCCTACTCCTAAAATCCCCACAACAAAATGATGGTGACCAGCTTGTGCCGCGCAAGCTCCGCCTAGTTGTATCAGTTCTTGAGCGGCCTAACCAGTGTTGCTTAAAAAACGGTCACTAAACTTTTTCAAAGTTATATTTCCGTGGAGCCAGAAGGAGCACTCGTTCTTTTTTTTCACAATTAGAATTTTAAAAATTGTATTCTATTAAAAATGTATTTGTAATCCAATTTATTGTGTGGATTCATTTGATTATCTTTCATTTGATGTGGGTTTCTATGCAGTTTATTGCACTGTATTTTATATTAACATTCTCTAAGCCATACTGTGATATATATTGGATAGTTCTGAGCAGCAGTATTTAAAAATAATAAAAATGCCCAGTTATTAACAAATTCTTTCCATTGTTCAATGGAATCTTGCCTTGTGATGCTTCACTGAGAACAAGGAGTAAGATTCTACTTCCTATGTGATGCTGAATGAAATTATTCAATGTTAAAATGATGTATCCTATTTTTCCTTTCTTTCCCCCTTCACCATTAGCGGTGGCATGATATTTATAGCAGGCCATTGTGGGAGAAGGATGTGTATTAATGCCGCATCTGATGCCTGGTCACCATCATTTTGTTGCAATTTAAGGAGGTACCTGTCCTTCCACCTTATAATCACACACAAAGTAATTACATCATCTCAGAGCTACCTATTAGGTGGTGTATTACCAAAATTTAGAGGCAAAATATTAAATCTTGGCCACTCACAGACCTTGATCATGAAAGAGTTAGTAAAATTTCTAATTGTAGCCTATCAGTGATCAGGGGAGGAAATAATCTCTTTAGCTTTCTTGAAGTCGTAGAAGACACAATTTTCACTCGCAGTCAGATGGAGATTGTACTAGAAACTTAATTTAAATAAGACAACGAGTGATGCAAGATGATGTTTCATGCCACAAAGGTGCACAATACGCCAACACCGTACCGAAACCAAAAATAGAGCTCAGTCTGGACTATGTATTCCTTTGCTTAATTTTGCTTCCTTGCCCTCAGCAATGATCTGATTTTTCAAATGAAAGTCTAATTATGCTCATGGGTATAGAGCAGCACATTACAGTATTTTTATACATTTTATTTCAATTGTTCAAAAGGGTGATAAACCTTCACACAAAGCAATAAAAAATCTGGCAAATGAATCAAAATGCTTCTCAGTAGAAAAATAGCTCAACATTAGAAATTCAACAAAAGATCAAAGTATTCACATCAGACAAAAGGGTAAATTAGAATTGAGATCTCTCCTGGTCATTCTCTGATTTATTTAAAATCGGCTGAGATTCTTGGAGTTGAAAGGGTTCAATGCTAATTAGTTAAACTATGCCACTCTTGCTATTTTTCAAGACTTGTTTGCTTGTTAAATGTTAAACCAGACTCATTAAGGTCAGGATGTTTAGGACATGTGTAGGTGGAAAGGAATGCAAGCCGATGGCTTCTTAAATTAATAAAAACTATCAACGCATTTAAGCTTTCTCAACCATTTTATATCCTTTGTAAAAGATAAAGCACTTGTCTACAACCTCATCTAACATATAATTATGAGCCGGTTTTAAAGTGACAGTGTCCCTCTTGAAATAAATATAGGCTGCAAATAGAACACTTTCAGGTTTCACTAGCATTTCATACTCTAATAGGATATATAACAAGATTCAAACATTTCAATATCAGTTTTTTTAAATCATCTTTGTCTTCCAAATACCATCTCTTCCCCCCACATCATTTCTTTATTTCTTGACTTACAAGCCTCTTCCCAGAACTCTGATTACTAGGAGCATGCAATAGAGCCCTGGGGTGTCTTATTATCCTGTTTCTCCATTCCTGTGCAAAGTTGCCCAGTGTCTACTCAGCATCACTAGGCTAAGCTAGGCTAAGATCAGAACCTGCCAAATGGAGTTCCAGTGGAGGAGAAAACTCTGGAAGCATTTAGATGCTGAAATTCGGGGACTGTAGGATTTTTCTCAATGGATGGATTAAGTTCAGCAAATGATCTTCCTTATCCATAATTATCTTGTGAATTATAGGCTCAATTTTGGGCCCTACAATGGCTGCAGAAAAGGAGCTATATTAAACAGTACACCCTGGATGAATTTCCCCCCACCTCCCGCCTCAAGACCTCTGGGTGAATAATAATTCACCTGAAATCATCAATCTGAATTTCAATAATGCAGCAAGTACCAATGCACTGGGGGAATCCACACTGTTGCTGGAAGATCCTATTTGAAATCCAATGGGCATATTTACCCCATTTTACACTCAACTTCTTTACTCACACTAGAGACTGGAGTATTTCCTGCTCGATTAGACCATGTATCAGAAAGCAGATGCTAGTGTATTACAATTCAATTAAGGTTAAGAACCAGTAGTTTAATGCTTTTCCACATCCCCCACTGTATAATTCACACCCCTGTTTTCCTCTATATTTGTACTCTGAATCTGTACTTGTGAATTTGTTACAATAAGATGAAAATCCAATAAAAAGTTGTTTTAAAAATTAATGCCGAAATATTTCACAAATATGGGATGTGCAAACCAAAATCGGTGTTTGAGGTTTACCCAACGCGTGACTCAAGCTGAAAAGTTCAAGTTTGTAAGTGCACTGTTAGCAATGTTGCTAATATCTTATACAAAGGGAATGTAATTGCCTTGTAACATTTAATGAAATGACAGCGAGCATCACTGCATTTCAAATGGCACGATACGTACCACTTCAGTTCAAATTATATATCAGCCATGGGTTATGGCGTGATCTGAGCCTCTCAAACCGTTACCTGTTGCTTCCATCCTGCATGTGATTCTACACTCTTCCAAATCGCAATTTTATAGAATATGTTTAATAAGTATTTGATTTGACTGAAATGTTACGTGGTGAGCTGTATTGCATGCTGTACCTCCAGAAGGCTAATAGTGAGAAGACTGTAGTTTGTACACATTCTGACTAAATGTTTCCCTTTCAGATGCTGACTGACCTGCTGTGTATTTCCAGCATTTTCTGTATCAGGAGGGAATTTCCCATGCTTTTTCCTGAAACTCGCTACAGGTTCTTTTCTCTTTTATTGCCTCCCCCAGGAATTAGCATTGCTAACAGTTGGAGAGGGTGGAGCACAAGGCTGCGCCATCTAGTGGATAGAGTGAAAACTGATGGGCCCAACAGTCTTTCCTCTCCCTTCTTTTCATATGTATGGACAATCTGTTTTCACCAGTTACATTACTTCAACTCTTCAAAAAAAGTGGCAGCTTACTCAAACTAGCCATTCTTTTGCACCAGATCAGAAAGGATGTGGGGCCATGTTCAGTTCCTTACAACTCAGACTAACTGATTGTCATGTGAATGCCATGTCTAACCTAATAGCTGTAAACAATTTTACAACACCAAGTTATAGTCCAGCAATTTTATTTTAAATTCACAAGCTTTCGGAGGCTTCCTCCTTCGTCAGGTGAACGATGTAGCTCAGTGGTAGAGCGTGCGCTTTGCATGTGTGAGGTCCTGGTTTCAATCCCCGGCATCTCCAACAAGTCAGCTTTTATTTATGTTGTAATGGAGTTTAAACGCGTTTCGCTTGCATTCTTCACAGGTACTTTCCGTCAATGTAGTAATTCACCTGACGAAGGAGGAAGCCTCCGAAAGCTTGTGAATTTAAAATAAAATTGCTGGACTATAACTTGGTGTTGTAAAACCTAATAGCAGAATTTATAAATATAGGAAACTAATAAATTCTTTATTAAAACCAGAATTTTCAAAAGAGATTGTGTCTTGAAGATACATCTTAAGTTTCACACTAATGTTCTATTGTGCCTCAATATTATTTTACTTATGACATCATATAACATGCAGGTTGTTGGAGGGAACATGACTGACACAGTTATAGGCTGAAAGTGACAGCATTTCAAAGAGAAACAATAACAGGCTAGACAGGATAATGGGACTGAAAAAGGCCTCCAGTGCATCAGCTGTAGCTCTTTTGTGGAGGTTTTAATGGATGACTTAATGAGCGTTGCTATTGCTGTGTGAAAAGGTGTGAATCCCCAAAGTAGCATTTCATGTTTCATTTATAAAACTGTACGGAAGAGAAAAGCAAAACTGTATCAGTTTAGTAAAACAAGGATTATGAACCAATGGTCAGTAATAGTTATATTAAACATTACAGGGTAGGTAGTGAGCATGAAACAAAGATATGAGCAGGATTTTTGCACTGCATTCACATTTGCAACTGCTCAAAATCCTAGTATAAAGCAATGATATTCTGCAAGAGGCGATATACATTCTTTACTACTGTGTATCTTTTGAAGACAGAGCCAAGGGAAATGCTTTGAATAGATTGTGCTCCCTGTGGACTTTATTTGCATCCCCCCCCCACATACACTAGGATTTTAAAGTTCTGAAGTAGTTGTTAGCTCTGGCAACTTAGGTTGATGAATCGGGCATAAAAACTTGTTATTCCATTCTCCCAACCCCCCCCCCCCCCCCCCCACCAGAAAATGGTGGTATTCTTGTCTACTGTTATAATGCTGAGAAAGACTGAGGAGAATCATAGAATCATAGAATAATACAGCACAGAAGGAGGCCATTTGGCCAATCGTGCCGGGGCCAGCTCTTTGAAAGAGCTATCCAATTAATCCCATTCCCCTGCCCTTTCTTCATAGCCCTGCAATTTTTTTCCTCATCAAGTATCTATCCAATTCCCTTTTCAAAGTTATTGTTCAATCTGCTTCCACCAACTTTTCAGGCAGTGCATTCCAGATCATAACAACTCGCTGCGGAAAAAAATTTCTCCTCATTTTGCTTCTGGTTCTTTTGCCAATTACCTTAAATCTGTGTCCTTTGGTTACTGACCCTTCTGCCACTGGAAAGAGTTTCTCCTTATTTACTCTATCAAAACCCTTCATGATTTTGAACACCTCTATTAAATTTCCCCATAACCTTCACTGGTCTAAGGAGAAAAACCTTATCTTCTCCAGTCTCTCCACGTAACTAAAGTCCCGCATCCCTGGTACCATTCTTGTAAATCTCCTCTGCACCCTCTCTAAGGCCTTGACATCCTTCCTAATGTATGGCGCCCAGAATTGGACACAATACTCCAACTGTGGCCTCACGAATAATTTTTCTAAAAGGTTTAGCATCTTTGAAAGTAGATAAATCGCCAGGCCCGGATGAAACGTATCCCAGGCTGTTAAGAGAAGCAAGGGAGGAAATAGCAGAGGCTCTGACCATCATTTTCAATTCCTCCCTGGCTACAGGCATGGTGTCTGAGGATTGGAGGACTGCTAACGTTGTACCATTGTTTAAAAAGGGAGGAAGAGATAGACTGAGTAATTATAGGCCAGTCAGTCTAACCTCGGTGGTGGGCAAATTATTGGAATCGATTCTGAAGAACAGCATAAATCGTCATTTAGAAAGGCACAGGTTAATCAAGGACAGTCAGCATGGATTTATTAAGGGAATGTCATGTCTGACTAACTTGATTAAATTTTTTGAGGAGGCAACAAGGAGGGTCGATGAGGTTAGCGCATTTGATGCAGTGTACATGGATTTTAGTAAGGCTTTTGACAAGGTCCCATATGGC
Organism: Heptranchias perlo; assembly: GCF_035084215.1. Lineage (NCBI taxonomy): Eukaryota > Metazoa > Chordata > Chondrichthyes > Hexanchiformes > Hexanchidae > Heptranchias > Heptranchias perlo. The sequence goes on from NC_090350.1 coordinate 25,882,612, forward strand.
AGACTGGTCAAAAAAGTAAAAGCCCATGGAATTCAAGGGAAAGTGGCTAGTTGGATCCAAAATTGGCTCGGTGGCAGGAAGCAAAAGGTAATTGATGATGGATGTTTTTGCAACTAGAGGCTGTTTCCAGTGGGGTCCCGCAAGGCTCAGTACTAGGTTCCTTGCTTTTTGTGGTATATATTAATGATTTGGACTTGAATGTGGGGTGCTTGATCAAGAACTTTGCAGATGAGTCAAAAATTGGCCATGTGGTTGATAGTGAGGAGGAAAGCTGTAGACTGCAGTAAGACATCAATGGATGGTCAGGTGGGCAGAAAAGTGGAAAATGGAATTCAATCCAGAGAAGGGTAAGGTAATATATTTGGGGAGGGCAAACAAGGCAAGGGAGTACACAACAAATGGCAGGATACTGAAAGGTGTAGAGGAACAAAGGGACCTTGGAGAGCATGTCCACAGATCCGTGAAGGTAGCAGGACAGGTTGATAAGGTGGTTAAAAAGGCAGACAGAATACTTTCCTTTATTAGCCGAGGCATAGAATATAAGAGCAGGAAGGTTATGCTAGAACTGTATAAAACATTGGTTAGGCCACAGCTTGAGTACTGCACACAGTTCTGGTCACCACATAACAGGAAAGATGTGATTGCACCAGAAAATGGTACAGAGGAGATTTACATGGATATTGCCAGGGCTAGAGAATTTTAGCTATGAGAAAAGATTGGATAGGCTGGGGTTGTTTTCTTTGGAACAAAGGAGGCTGAGGGGAGATTTAATTGAGGTATATAAAATTATAATGGGATTAGATAGAGTGGATAGGGAGGGCTTATTTCCCTTAGTAGAGGGGTCAGTGACCAGGGGGCATAGATTTAAAGTAATTGGTAGAAGGATTAGAGGGGAGCTGAGGAGTAATTTTTTCACCCAGAGGGTAGTGGGGGTCTGGAACTCACTGCTTGAAAGGGTGGTCGAGGCAGAAACCCTCAACTCATTTAAAAAGTATTTGTACGAGCACTTGAAGTGCCTTAACCTACAGGGCTATGAACCAAGTGCTGGAAAGTGGGATTAAGCTGGATAGCTCTTTTTCAGCCAGCACAGACACAATGGGCCGAATGGCCTCCTTCTGTGCCGTTGCTTTCCATGATTCTATGATAAAACTCTGCAACTATGTAGTTTTGTTAAAAAAAAGTAGCATTTTTATAATATCTTAATGTGATAAAATACGATAGTGTGGGGATGTTGTCACTAATTTTTATTTAAAGTATAAAAGGCTTGAAAAATCTACTCTATTGCAAGAAAGCCGAATTAACCAATCCAAAAATATTATGCAAATAAATGCTCATGAGGTACACCTTCCATTTCCAGTTATAAAGAAATCCAAGGAACAAGGAAAGTATACAAAGTGGACTTCAAAAGAAATTGCAAAATATACTGCTGACAATGAGCAAAGCCGTACCTGGTCATATAATGACCCTAGTTTCTAATGACGTTATTCAGCAGTAGGGTAATCATCACTCTCCTGTTGGTGGTGCACATCCAAGCAAACAGTATCTGTGGGGAGGGCAACCTTATGTCAATTTAGCTTCAACCTCTCCAAGCAATCTCATGTTTTTTAGCTGAATTTATATTGCTGTCTCCAAACAATAAATTCATCACTGCGGACAAGAATTACAATGCTGTTATACTTGGTAGCTGTTTCTGAATTGATCCCCTATTTCCGCTGTAGAGCTGTTGGCTCTAATCGGACCACCAGTCTCATCTGCTGTTCTGCCATTTGCAATTCTGACTTATCATGGGGCACATTATTGTGTGGACTAAGACTCTGTACTTCCACCAGTCACTACATTGTGTTGGCATTTTCTCCTGTTTCTTGGTATTACTGTCATATACACAGACACCAGATCATAGGGGAAGCATGATTGTGTATTCGGGGAGCAGATAGACTCCTTCTGAATAACAAGTGCAGTGTAAATTGTATTACAGTAATATTGCAGGAGAAATTCTTACTATCAATGAAAGTATGATAAATCTGTGATTGCTATCACACACTGGAAAGACTAGAGTAAATAATTTTGTCTGATCTCTGCAAGTTGCCAATTAAATTTGTTTTCATAACATATGGCAGTGAAAAAGCTCCAGATTTGCAAGTGCACACCCTCTCCCCATCCCCAGGAGATCTGAAAATAATGTTTGCACCAATTTACTTGTTACTGCACAACAATTGCATTCATGTCATTGCAGCTGTTTTGAAGCAAGAGAGTCGTGGTTTTGGAACAATAATAGAGGTGAAACAGGGTGTAAACTGCACAGTTCCTCGGCGATGCTGTGCATGTGTTAATTGATATTATCGTAGAAAGATCTTCAAACTCTGCCAGTGTTGTTTATGCCTGTTAGATTGATCGCAATCTAATCAAACCAAATCAGTCAAGTTAGAAGAAGTCAGATTGCCTTTTTTTCGCTGAAAGAAATGGCAATTTGTACAGCCTCTCTGGGTGACCTACAAACAATGTTGTCAATACTCAAGACTGTTCCAGTTTGGGGTTAACCATCAGCATCCCTAAAAACCAAATGCCTTTTACCGGCTAAACCACAACCTCCCGAGAGAGATGGGGTTGTTATTCTCAGAGGTCAACCTATCAAATTTTTTTTTAGGTTTTTGGACAACCTCATATTTAAAGGTTTCCCTCCTGAAGAAGGCATTTTGAACAGAATGCATCCTAAAACTGTGTTCGTGCTAAATTCCAGAACTGTACAATTTCCATCTATCAGAATGATTTTTTTTTACATCAGGTCTAGCCTGCCACCTGTACAGCTATGGAACACAATGATCTGTATGGATTTGGACACTTTCACAGTTCATATTTTAGGAGATAATACAGTTTCTGCTCCTTATAGACAACATTCTTTCTTTGCACCTCATGGAACTTTGTAAATTGGACCCAGTCAGTAGCATTGGTTAAATCACTTTGGCTATGGAAACTAGCTAACGCAGCTCAGATTGATGATAGTAGACTGCCAAAGAAAATATTATTTTAGTGAAGGTTGGTCATCTTAAGGCTTCCAAAGTTTAGATAGCCTGACTGAGAGGCCTGAGCTGCAGCTATTTCACCTCAGGAATTAGTTCCCAATTGTCCAAGATCGACAGCAGTGGAAAAGAACAATCCACTGTTTTGTGTCTAAACGTCCAGGGGCCGAAAACAGAATGTGGTTTAGGGCAGTAGTAAAAGTAGTAGTAGTAGCAGGATTTCAAATAACACAGAGAGCCACCAAGCAGTTCTTCAATTGCAGCATTCCCAAAATAAGCTGGAAAACATAACCTTAGAGTTTTTATTTTGGTAAAAAAATACTGCTTAAGTATTCAACAAGTTACCATCACCCACTAACTCTGTTAAAAATTAAAGAAACTTCTTTACTAATTTTACAGATTACAGCAGTTCATGGTAGAAGCTCTTGTTGTGGTGTCCTTCCTTAGTTCACATTCTGTCTGATTCAATGATTACAGAGATTTGCTACTCACTGTAATACGGATATTGCTTTCAGGTCTAAAGTTCTTCATAAATATTTAATGGCAATAAAAATGTATTTTCAAAGTATAAGGTAACAGTGTGAGCATGAAAATGGTTCGGATATTGCAGGGACTGGGCAGAAATGGCAAACGCTGTGGTATTTAAAATGCTTAATTTTGGATACTTTATCCTTTTTTGCTTTCAGACAAAACCAAAGGTGCATCCTGAGCAACAGTAAATCATGTGACCATTTCCTTGCACATTCCCATTGAAAGAGGAGCTGCCGTATTTCTTGCACTGTGAGGAATCTGAAGGATTAGAGGGGGGGGGTAACCTGAGTATAAGGCAATAAGAATTTGGACCAGGAAGTTTGCCCATAATGCCGAGTACTTGTGACTTCGATGGGCTATTACTGTCACATCTTGTCACACCAAATTGTTTTGATGCTTATCAAGGTGAAGGATGACAGTGGCGGAGAAATGAACATTCTCTTTTGTTTTTCATTCTTCTTCCTAAAGCGTCCTCTTTATTGCTCCCTTAAGGCCTCCTCTTATTTTTCTTCATCCAAGACAACCAACTGGGTGTGGTGGATGAGATCACAGATTTCTCCATAACCACTGTCACCATGTTTATCCCACAGTCTGAAATAGGAAAGATCAGTCTTTTTCTGCTTCAAGGTAAAATGCTTTACTGAATCTACTCTTTAAATGCCCCCAAAATCTAACAAAGCACACTAATTGGAGGCAAACAATGCCCAGCAGCACTGAATCCAAACCCCCCCCCCCGACCATAGGCCCGTGTAGGTTATTATATAACTGGTGCACTAGAAAGCTGTTAGCTTATGAATCTGGAAATTCCCATTGGCAATATTAGTGAATGGATAATTAATGCTATTATTTATTTATTTCAAATGGGTTCATGCTCTATAAAAATATCAAAGGAATATCATACCAATGCACTGAGAGTTGGTCCAAAAATATCACCGCCTGTATTTTAGAGGCTTATATAATCATCCAATATACCTCCTTCTCATTCAGTCCTGTTCTCAGCCCAACAGCAAACTGAAACACAGTGTAGTTTATTTAAAATTAATTTAGAAATGATCTATTTCTGCATTCCTTATGATCCATGCAGGATTGTTTTACCAATAAGGATCTGTTGTACTTTTTGCAGAATGATGCTTTGTTGTAGCCATTATCCTCAGGTTTTCTTATTTCGTACCTTTTACTCTGCTTTGTGTACATCTTTTACCCTATGTTTATCTACCTTTCTATATTTATGTACTTTCGTTCATCCATGTTTTTAATATCTTTCTCTCTTCCTTACTCTTCTTTTTTTTCTATCCACCGCCACCTCCCTGATCTCCACTTTGAAGTTTACAAGTTATATTCCATTTCTGAGGAGGGGGAAAGTGTGTTTGGTTCGCTTTGTGTGAACGACACTACTTGGGAACATCAACCATTTTAGACTACAGTATTGATCCTGGTTTGTTCAGTATTGCTGGCTGTATTTGAACGAGTGTTGATACTGGGAACATAATCAGGATATGCCACAAACTTTTTTTAAAAATTCATTCTCGGGATGTGGGCGTCACTGGCAAAGCCGGCATTTATTGTCCATCCCTAGCTGCCTTTTGAGACTGTCACAACTTGGTCTGCAGCATTGCTTCCTTAACCATCTGACACAGCTGCAACATTAAACTATGATGAAAAAGAATGGCATTGAAAGTCTGTAAAATAATCAGCAATGCCAGTGAGTTGTTAATTTTACAGAAAGAGGGCCACATAACTACATTTTTAAATAATCAATTGTCGTTTTTATGTAATAAAGATGAATCATTCTCATTTAAGAGTGCACTAGCAGGGCTCACAAAATTAGACTCATGTACTATCTTGTTAAAACGATAAAAAGCGTGGATTATTTAAGGTCATTAGCAAAGGCAAACTCAGTCGCACTCCTGAAAGGACATCAAAAACTGAGACATCTTCGATGTGACTAGGATTGTTTCTACTTTGATGCAGGCTGTCAGGCTTTTTAAAAAGCACGTAATGTAATGGTATGATACATTACAAGGGAGAAAGAATGTCAGTGGTAAAGTCATTCCTTTCATTATGCACTCCTGCAACCATTTAATTACCGTTTTTATTCTGTGCTTACTTATTTAGAACCCCGGGTTACCATGACATTTTTCTGACTAAGAACTATGGGTAAGTCATATAACCGATGATGCCTGTTTTTATGTAACACCTACAGCAAGCCCTGCAGCATCCACTTTACTATGGAGATAAAAACAATGTCATAGTGGGTCAACTTTAAACACTGACATCGCTTACCTTAAGAACATAAATTTTTAGGAAACGAAAAAGCTTATTAGGACCAACAAGTCTGTCCCTTTATCACAGATTAATATTGCCTTCCCACCTTCTCACCATGTTCCTCAGTCCCTTCTCTCTCAAGAAATGCATTAGATTGTCTCTTGAGCCTATTTATACTGCCTGCTCCAGTGGCTTTCCCTCGTAACTTATTCCATGATTTTATTGCACCTTGAGTTTAAAGGTTCTAACCTCTCCTCTTGCTCATAGCCTCTTTGATTTTTTAACTTGGAGGGCTGCTACAATTTTCTCTTTACAAAAGAAAACTTACTTAGAATCCTTAGCTAGAAAGCTATGCTCTGGTCAACTAACCAGCCTCAATAAGTGAGTACAGAGTGCTCTGGCCAAAGGAATAAGAAACAGTTAAATAGGAAAATGCAGTGATGAAAGGAAGTGAAGCTTATTTTTTTAATAGAGGCTTTTGTAATTAAGCATCTGGAGCACTAAACAGCTGTCATCGCCCACAGAATTGCCTTGGCTTCAAACTAGAATGAGTGCCCCAATTCTGTTTTCAGAATTTTACCTTTGTATTAGCAAGAATGGGAAAATCAGTTCCATGGTCAAATTAATCGATCTAATTTATTTGTAATGTCCAACATACTGGTAATGTTGCTTTAAATATGTTTAGATCATTGCATCCTATCTCGCTGCTACATAGGTAATCGACAAGCTTTACTTAAATGCATAACCAAAGTGACTAGGTTAAAATCCGTTCTACAGAGAGAGTAAAAAAGCAAAGACTGAAAGATCCACTCTCCACAACTTAAAAAAAAAATCAGATATTTCTTGGTTAATATATCTCCATAAAAGATAGACATACATCATCCTGTTTGGATATGATGTCACACTAACTGTTACAGTTTCTGTCTTAACTATGCCTGCCAACTCTGGTTGGAGACATTCCTGGAGGTCTGATCACGTGACGTCTACAAATGTTATTGCATTTACCTTATAAAGGCTCGGTCCCCTGTAGTCGAGTACCTTTGCTGGTGGTTTTGCACCAGCAGCTGTTGTGCGAGAAATTCCAAGAACCAGGAGGCTATCCGTGAGAAGGCGCAGAAAGGAAACCGAGGGGAGGGAAGAGGGAAGAGGGAAATCTAATGGTGGGGAGTGATTCGCAGAGAGGAAACCAGAGGTGGGAAGAACTTTGATTCCACCAATAGTTAATAGTAACTCACTGAAATTGCACTTATAACTGATAACACTCGGATTTCCTGCATAACCAATAGTAATACACTAACTCACTGATAAGTCTATATCCTACCTGTAATTAGTAGCAATCCTATAACCCGCTGATATTCCCCCTGTAACTACAGCCAGAATCCCTCTGCGTTGCACAAGATGTAGTCAGGCTCCCCAGTTGATGCCACTTTTAATAGGCCCCAACTCTCTCCCCATCTCCTTGGGCTCTGCTTTGAACTCATGTTCTGTGTGAAGTTAACAACTCTGAACTGGGAGCCTCAGTCAGAGATGATCTGCACTTGGACTTCACATGTCAAAACCGGCTGGCATTGACAATATCTTGTGTCCTCAATTAATCATCAGTATGAATGACACATGTTAGAAGAGTTCAGGCCTTCTGATATCAATCACCTCACACAGTCTTGTTGTTCCCCTTGATGACTTCCAAATCAATGAAGCACCAGCACCAAGACATGCCAGGTCACTCATTTACTCCCTAGCCTCTCAGGTCTTTGCTAAAAAAAAGGTCACACACAGGTCCAGATAACTCAGCACATCTGTATAGACCCCTTAACAAGCCATCTGTGGGTTTGTGGTTTGTTTCCCATCCCTGGTAGAGAATGTTTTGTTTATATATGCCATCATGTTTAATTAGCAGTAGCCCTTACCTAGCAATCAGTCTGACTAATGGCTCCATTTTGAGGTGTACATGGTTATCCTACCTTGCCAAAGGGTACCATTGGATTGCTTTATTTTCTAATTTTCCTTAAGGAAGTCTGTCAAATCTGAACCTTTTAGTTCAACTCTAATTGATAAAATACTCTTTAAGCAAGAGTAAGGAGCCCTGCAGTATAACAGACTGTCTAACTTGCTGATCCAATTTACTTCTTCAACTTAATGATGTCCTCCATCAAAGGTACAGCCTTAGCTGGTCATTCTTTGCTATCATTCCTAATCCTGAGCCTTGAGGTACGGCCAGTTATTCAGGAGAGTTGTGTATACAGAGACATTCCTGGCTCCACTTCTTATGTTTTGAAGTTTTAAAAATAAATTTTATGTCTCTTGATTGTAGGGATCACAAATGTGGCTCTTCATGAAAAATAGATGATGACATTTGGTTTCTAACAATTCCTTTCTAAATTCAACACTGAAAAGGTTTTAGAAGGTAACCCATTGTTGTAATATTTGGCATGAAGGCTTTGTTATCAATTTATGGTGTGGGATCTCTGTAGTAACTCTGCCTGCAGTAGTGGCTACACACAAACCAGAAGAGGATCAGCAGATCTATAAAAGGTTAAGACTGAGAAAACCCCAACACGCTAGACTGCTTTCCTATATTTTTAATACTTTAGGCTCTTTGACATTACATAATCTCCAGTAGAATTGATGCTCGAATTTAAGCTTGTGAATGTGGTATAAAAGGCTGATTACTAAATTTGCCAACATAATAACTTATTTATCTCTGCCAAGAAATAAGCAGCTGAAATAGACTACAAATGCAAGATTTCAGACTGGAGGTCCAAAGAATTTCTATTCTGAGCCAGAAGGAGCGAAAAGGTGTAAACATTAAAAAAAATCTTAATATCTCAGAGAAGAGTCCTTTTTTAGTTCTAAATGTAAATATTCTTTGAAGAAGAAAATACTGGAGGAGCTCAGTTTTATATGGATTTAATTCATTCATGTTTTATTTTGAGCTAATGTTAGGAGAAAAAGAAAAAATCAGGATGAGACCTTCTAACTTGTCCCAACATATACCAGCCCATCCACACAAGCCCCAGAGGTGGTTGCCACTAAATAGCAGTCAGAAGGGGAAAATCCCATGCCTGGCATTAGCACCTTCTGTACTTTAATGTAGGTAGAATCCCTCTTTTCCCCTATTTATGCTACCACATCAAGGGAAAAAATGGATCCAGTATAGACAGGTAGCACAGCAACAGTTGAACATGGCTCCACGCAATACGACTGGAGGCAGGCTTTGTATTCTGCAGGTCTTTTGTGCATCTATAGTAATGCAGCCCCTTGTTATTTAACACACATCATTGATTGGTCCCTCTTTTAAAGGAGGGATTGTATATGCTATAATTTAATTTTAAAGTGATATTGCAATTAGAAAGTAGCATAATGTTTTAACCACTAGTTTATTATTTTACTATCTAGCAACATAGAAGTAGTAAAACAATTTGGAGAGCTCACATAAATGCTTGTCACATTTACCATTTTTAATTTGGAGATCAATGGCTGGGGGGGGGGCGGTGTGGTCTGACTTATGAGAATGTATCACCCACCGCTCCTGACAAGCAGCTTGAAGTATCCTAAACAAGGTAAACTACAGAGCCGAAAACGTATTTAATGGAACTGGGCGAACCTGCTATACAGCTAAAAAAATGACTTTCTACAGTTTCCATGCTGCTAAAGAAAACCAGGGTGCAATTTGTCTTTGGTGGTAGCATAAGAACATGAGGCTATAAGAACATAAGAAATAGGAGCAGGAGTAGGCCATTCGGTCCCTTGAGCCTGCTCCGCCATTCAATAAGATCATGGCTGATCTTCGACCTCAACTTCACTTTTCTGCCCGATCCCCATATCCCTTGATTCCCCTAGAGACCAACAATCTATCCATCTCAGCCTTGAACATATTAAACGACTCAGCATCCACAGCCTTCTGGGGTAGAGAATTACAAAGATTCACCACCCTCTGAGTGAAGAAATTCCTCCTCATCTCAGTCTTAAATGGCCAACCCCTTATCCTGAGACGATGCCCTCTCATTCTAGACTCTCCAGCCAGGGGAAACAATGTCTCAACATCTATCCTGTCAAGCCCCCTCAGAATCTTCTATGTTTCAATCAGATCACCTCTCATTCTCCTAAACTCCAGACAACATAGGCCCATTTCTACTCAATCTCTCCCCATAGGACAACCCTCTCATCCCAGGAATCAATCTAGTGAACCTTCATTGCACCGCCTCTAAGGCAAGTATATCCTTAGAGGATATACTCTTTAAGGAGACAAAATTGTACACAGTACTCCAGGTGTGGTCTCACCAAAGGCTTGCATAATTGCAGCAAGACAGCGTAAAACAGGCGATGGCGAATTGACAGCTTACTTTACACTCCGCTCGATTTTCTTTTTCCAATATCGGGTGAAGTGTAAAATGGGCGGCCGATTCGTTATCGCCCGCTTTGCGATACCGCCCACAGCGAATTTCACCCCAAGATTTTCTACTAATCCTAACCTGTGAAAATATTTTCTCCATCTCTGCTCAAGAACATACACTTTCAGGTTATCCTAATACAATTCTCTCAGCAACTTCAGGTCTGCAAGTTCAAATCATGCTAATGTCATGCAAGTCTGGAAGGGTGCCAACTTCAAGGAGCCTACCTACCCAGCATGAAAGGTGCCGTAATGTTGCGGCTTTAAAAGAAAAATAAAAGGACTATGATGATTAAAATTGGAACCTGCTGCTGCAAACACCTACGATTGTCTACTCCGGCTCCCATTACTTTGGCTAAGATACCTTATTAATGCCAAATTTCTTGCATTTAGCTCTTTTAATAGAGAAACCAAACAAAACGCAAGTCCTACGAACAAGGCTATTCCATAGAACATACTTTCTGTGCCGTTTCCAGATATAGTGCTATGCGGAGGGATCTAATACCCCAGGATTTCCAGGTTGAAGATATTCTCCCTTCCCCTTCCCCTTCCCCCACCCCCCCCCCCCCCCCACCGGTGCTTCAGTAAACAGCTGGGAGGAAAGTCCCAGACACGAAAAAGGAATATGAAAGTAGTCAACTTACAATTCGGGGCAATGTCACCGTATCAGAGACACTGGAACATAATAACCATCCTAAAAAAATAATTTAACCAGAAAAAAGCCTTGTTATGTTGACTTTTACAAATGTGCTTTGTTCAAATAAAGATATTTTAAAAGCTTATACACGGTTCTTCATCATCTGAAAAACTGACAGCGGCATATAACAATATTAATCCTATTTTTGTGTTATTTATTTGAGGCACATTTCCCAAGGGGGTGATTTTAGGAAGTAAATGCGGGTGCATTGGGGTGGGGGGGCTCTGAAAATTGCACAAATCCTGTTTGGGTTCGGAAGCCGGCTCCAGTGCGATCCACAAGTCCCACCGACAATTAAAGCTGGTGGGATGACAGTTAAAGAGCCAAATGTACCTCATTGAGGTACTTAAGGCATTTTACCTGTGACAGATGAAGGGATTAGAAAGATTTTTTAAACTTACCTGGGCGGCTTGCCCACCGCTTCTGATTCACACCTGGTCAAACCAGGTGTGAAGGGCTGGATCAGGGAAAAAGAAACTAAATAAATTAAATGAAAAACCATGCAATGAAGTGAAAACTCTAAATGGACCTACCTTTGAAACCTTCTCCGATGTCCGATGTCTTCCGTTCCCGCGCCGGATGACGTCTCGCTCTCTCTCTTTCCCGCCCCTCCCACCCCCCTCACGTTGCAGCTCCTGATGGCAGCCAGCCTGTCAATCAGGCTAGCTGCCGGGCACGAAACCCGGAGAGATCAATCAACGTGCGATCGCGTCGGAAATGGTAAGTTTGGTTCATGCGGGTTTGCCACCCGCCCAATCGCCCCCCCACCCGCCTAATCGCCTCGCCCCCCCCCCCCAGCCATCCCGCCTCCCCGCTAATATCGGGGCCCAAATGTTCCTGCAGGTTATTCATATTACAGATGCAAGGGCCTGTTGTACCTTTAAGGATACAATTATACTATAACTGCAAAAACAGAATGAAGTGGTTTTGCTTCACACTGACACTATTTGTAGTGTGAGTTCGGAGTCAGGGCCCAACCTGGAGGAGGGAACCTCACACCATTTTGCTCTGGAGTTAGGTTGGGCTTCACTCCAGATTTATACTATAACTTCTTAACTTCTATACCAACACCAGTGATACAGTTGGACTGTGAATACAGTCTTGGAGTGTCAAGAGCAATTTTTATGTTCATTTGTAAAGAATATTTTGGCTATCACAATATTAAAGAGAAACATTAATTTTTATTTTTCACACACACATGCAGAGCTTCCTGCTGAGATCGTAGATCAGGAACTCGAGCACACGTCTGATTGACAGGCCTACTATTTTCTGTCCATTAACATTATGCAATCCCAGTGTACGAAACATTGCACCGAGAGTGTTAAAGACAAAACTTGAACCCATAATTTTATAAATCACAATATCAACTTTAAATTGTTATTAGAACCCTTCATCCTCAGTTTTTCAGACTCTATCATCCAGTTCCTTTCATAGAGCTGAGAGGTCAAGAATCACAGTTACTCCCAAACATTCAACAAAATTATTCTTGAGCCAGCTGCAGGAAGCAGGCTTCACCACCCCGGTGATGAGCCGCCTAATAATTTTCTCTCACCCAGGGGTGCTCCTGGCCTCAATTCCTTGTTTCTCCACAAAACACAGCTAAGGTCAAGAGCCCAGTAGTGTCGGGGACTCCAATCTGTATGCCATTATACATCAATCCTCTAACACACTACATTAGCGTATCGTCAATCCTGGTGCAATATTCAGATTAATGGTGGCTCTTGAAAAACTTTTCTTCACGAAGTGTTTTTAAATGTGTTCCCTCAATTTGCATTCCTATTTAAAATGAATGGAATTTTGCCTGTGTTGCCTCACATACTGAGTAACAGGAACATCGCTGTGTTTATTTTAATGTCCTAGAGTTTCCATTGAACAGACTGTTGCCACATGTCTTCTATATATCTTTTAAGTAATAATGGCAGAGCTGTAATTGAGGACAGGCAGGACAAGACCACAAAGTTCTTCAACCAACTTGCAGCTCTGAATTACAACCAACTGCTGTAAGCTCATCACTTGATTATACGCTTTTTGGATGATATATTTAAATAAATGTTTTGTCACCTTTTTTCCCCTTTAAATGTTTCCCAACAACTATGGGCTCCAGTGGGGTCTGAAATAGTTTAGTGGGAGTCCAAGCTAACTCATCAGGAAGTCAGAGACAGCCCAGCAGGAACTCAAGGCAGCTCCGCGAGGAGTTGGAGCCAGCTCAGCAGGCTCCAAAGTGACAGTGTATAACTGGCATTCTTTTAATGCTGCCTATAACTATGTATTTACATTGGCCCAGAAATTGCTCGGAGCGGCAAGCCAACAGTGCTCGCCGCTCCATAGATTTATACTAACCCACTAACTTACCACATTTTTTACTGGGCGCAACTCCTCTAATAGGAAGCAGAGGAGAGTCCAGCGTTAGCTCCAGTGAAGCTAGGACCCATGGGAGAAGCGAGAGGATCGATCTCTCCCCTCAACCAACCAGATTGCAGCACTTTTGACAAGCTGCGAAGATTTTTTGCAAGCTTGGAATGGAAAATCCAAGAAGTGAAAGGCACAACATTAAAATCATTTGTAAAAACAGTTATAGACAGTTCTTGAGCTCACCATTCTTTATTAAGCAATTTCTAGGCCATTATTTTAATGCAACTGGCTGTTGGAATAAAACAAACAGCAATGTCTCTGGTGGCATGTGAAAGCTTACTGTTTCACATTGTTGTCTCAGACTCCGCTCTGTGATAGATTGTCCATTGGAGATCAATGCATCACAAATTTCTTCAGTCAGAAATGGAGGACAATTGTTTGACTAATCAAGGACATGTGCCTCTGTGTAACCAAGCAAATAAAAAAGGACAATCTCCTGTAATGTACCAGGGAACTGATGATAGGCAGGTCGATCTAAAAGTCAAGACCACAGGTCACATTCCTCAGCTAACCAGATGTCTTCAGGTGCTGGTACAAAATTGGCACTCATTCTTAGTGCTTGATCATAGTTTTTCTATAGTTTGAGTCAAATCCTTGGTCTAACATCCTGTAACAAGTGAGAGCATCTGGTGAACATGAGAACGTAAGAAATAGGAGCATGAGTAGGCCATATGGCCCCTCGAGCCTGCTCCGCCATTCAATCAGATCACGGCTGATCTTCGACCTCAACTCCACTTTCTCACCCGATTCCCATATCCCTTGATTCCCCTAGGGTCCAAAAATCTATCCATCTCAGCCTTGAAGGTACCCTCAGTCAGATCTGACTGTCCTCGCTCAAGTTTGAATCCATAGCATTTAGTCAGCTGATCAGAATACTACTTTCAAACACTATGATCAAACTCTCAACATTTTATCACCTCAGAGTTGGAGAGATACTGGCTTGGAAATTCCTGTGGCGTCGTTCTGCCAGCATAGAGTGGAACTTATGAAATGAGAGGAGCTTATCCAGTCAGAAATTCCGGGTCCACTAATTTAAATATTGCAGGCAGGACAAGGGTGGGAAACACCCTTGTCCTGCGCAGAAGAGCCCCATAGAATTTAAGAAGGGAATGGAACGGAACAAGGGCATAACTTCTGCATTTAAAGGGCTGCATGTAGTTCAATGGCTGAGCAAGCTCTTGGAAGAAGGATTGAAATGGCTGGTGCTAAAGAAGGAACAAGGTGAGCTTTTAACTTCTGAGGCTGAGGTGGAAATGCTGCTGGCACAAATTAGAAAAAGGAGGGATGCAATAGTTGGTGTACCAAGAAAGAAGCCATCACGTGCAGCAGCATAGGTCATGTGGAAGGAGGTGGCTGTGGCTGAGTGGGATCTCCATAACCCCAAGGACCTACTTGCAATGTCAGAAAAAGTTTAACAACCTCACGACAACAGTGTTTTCAGATGAATATCAGGGCTGATAACTGCATCACAGAGGAGCGCGTGGGTATTCCCTAGAACAACCTTTAGGGTAGCACATGGCACCAAGTTCCTTGTCCCAGAAGCAAAGTCACATGACAGCATTTATGGCAAGTGTCTCACGTCCTGTGATGCAAGCTAGCACATTAAAGTCTCATCCTAGGAGCTTGTTCCTTTACACCTACCATTACTACCACCCATTCCTCAAATCCTGACTGATTGAGACTGCGACACCGGGGGATAGAAATTCGTCTGGGCGATAGTGCAAAACTGGTGATAGTGAATCGGCAGCCCATTATACACCTCGCCTGACTTCCTTCTCCATTAAAGTCAATGGATGAGAAAATTGGGCGGAGTTTTAAACAGGCTGCCTATTCAATATTGCCCGTTATGCGCTATCTGCCAAGTTGAATTTCTACTCCTTGGAGACTACAGCAACTAATTAACACCATGCATTCCTCCTGCAGGAGACGACAACACACAATGTGAGGGATTGCCAGGCCATTGAGGGAGCATGTGCCCACATCTGGCATATACTAGCACATGAAGAGGAAGTAATGGAAATAACTGGCAGTTGGGGGATGGAGATTTGAGAGTCTATGTGCCCTTAGCGGGTTTGTGAGAATGTCTACCTATTCTTATTTAATGTTTCTATGTATTCTTCAATCTCTTCACCAGCTACCAGTTTTCTAAGAGGTTCACTAAATTCCTGATTAAAGTGAAATGTTGCTTAAGCAAAGCACGGTAAAGTTTTTTGCTCCAGAGGCTGCAAGCCAGGATATGTTACGAGGCATGGGCAAAAAATATTAACATGCAGAATGCTGACTCCAGTATTCTAAACAAACAGCACATGAATGTAGACAGAATATTCAAGACACTGTCTAATCATCCACCTGCATTCTCTGGACCTTGAAAATACTAAACTTAATTTAAAAAGAGGGTCTGGAGACCTGGGAGCGTAAATATAAGAGGAATTTCTTTACTTTAGTTTGCAGTAGGATGGATAACAGGACAATTGAAGATTAAGTCAGTTTCACCCATATCAAAGAACTCAGAATGTTAAGTTGCACGTGAACCAGGCATGATTAGGTCATGCTGGACAAGTCACATTAGGGCATTTTGATAAGAAACTTGCAAGAAATTGTGATATATAAATCAAGCGTATCGTAACAGTACTTTGAATTCGGCCCAGGAAGAATGAACTCAAAAACTGTAACTTGAAAGACATCATTTCCCCAACTATATTTGTTTGGTTGTAAGTACTTAACTTTATTTGAGGTATTAACGCTTTGAATAAATGAACTTTGCTTATGAGCATATTGTCTTACAGTCTTTGATTGAACTTGCATAAGAGCTAGCTAGTTAACTGATCAGCAATCTTCTGCGCTGTAAGAGCATGGCTTTATAGTCCCCTTTACTTTTGGCAACACTGGCCCATCCTGCCATTCACCCTCTTCCTTGCACTCAACATTCCAGAGACACTTACTTGAGGGGGTACAGATCATGTAGATGAAGATTTGGCACATGGTGAAACAGAGCATAAGGAAGCCAGAGGATGCAGTCGTAGATGTAGAAGAGGAGCCTAATTTATTGATTAGAGGCCTAAGACATGTCAGCTCTTGGCTGCAGAGAAAATGGATCATGATCTGAGGGGTTCTGCCACATGGAGAACGATGCTAGCAAAGCACCAAACACATATGGAGTTTCTGTGCGGCCTCATCCACGATGTATGGCAAATGGCTGGGGTAGTGGTGGAGTACACTGTCTTGTTGTACGCTAACATCCAAGAGGAGTTCAACAGGGCAGTCTGGAGAAAGTGGCAGCTGTAGGAGCATCTGCTAACCTTCCCCTTGCTTCATGAGAGATTCAGGCAAGTCAGTTCATTCAATGTAGAGGCACTGAATGAAGAGCTGCATGCCTGGGGTTACTGGCTTTAAAGGGCTTCAGTCTTTATGATACTTACCATACAGCATGAAATCAAGTTGCAACTTACAGACTACAATATCATGTCCAAAATAGTCATTGTGACATACAAGACACGGTTCCTTTCTATTGAGCAACCTACAAGTGGCGTGACCCAAATTCCCCAAGCACATCCTAACCATGGCAGAAAGACTTGAGTGACAGGCAGTCTCCGAGTCACAGCGACTACCACTTTTAGTAAAATACAGCGAGCCGAGATAAACTGAAACAGAATGTCGACAGGATGTGGAAGTTATGAAGTGCTTCATGATGATATCTTGGATGTTTTGCAAGTGGTGCTCATACCTTATGGGATCATACTTTTACACACAGCAGTCATCTTTGCTTTTCAAAAAGAGATAATATAATTAACTAAAAAATTATTTCAGCTGTGTGATGAATAATCTGATTTAACAGGATTAGTATCTGTATTTTTCGGTTTTCCCATTTAGTTGAAATCCAAACCCATCCAAGAACTAATTTTTTGTCCTAACGAGATTGATTTTTGCTATCAGCAGTTTCTCATTTTCTACAGAGCAAGGCGGTAACCAGGTTAATTTTTCTTTAAGTACATTACTCTGCCTTCTTTCCCTTTCCTTTGCAATGATTATGTGTCTAAACTGAAGGATTGTAATTGCTAGTAAATAAGACAATCATATCCAGTGATTTAAGCAGGTACTAAAGACTCCACTTTGCAGGCTTTCACAAATGGAGCAATTGTCAACCATTATTTTTTTTAAAACCCTACCCTTAAGTTTCTTTGAATGCTAACCCTTTCCAGACCAACAATTCACCCAGCATCAGGTATAATCACAGCGTACACTGCTTTTTGATCATGCAGCCCCTTTAAAGTGTGTGTGTGTGTGTGTGTGTCTGTCACATTTCTACTCAGAAATTTGAATTCTGCTGGCAACCATTTGAAGGAACAATGGTGCAAGGTTCTGTTGTAGGTGTTTTAAAAAAGACTTGCATTTATATAGTGCCTTTCATGACCTCAGGATGTCCCAAAGCGCTTTACATCCAATGAAGTCCTTTTGAAGTGTAGTCATTGTTGTAAGGTAGGATTATCAAAACTACAGCCTGAGTTTTGTTGTAACTTAGCATGTGACCAGATAAACCACCATATTTTTCCAATCTCAAGAGTTGACATGGCACTTCTGGTCACCACAGATGCCCTGGACTGGAACAAACCTGGATGATCCAGTGGAGAAATGAAGCCTACCCTTATCAATGGTCCTTTAGAAAGTTCCGCTCAACTCTGTTGAACACTTTTGCATGATGCAAGCACAGTACCAAAGGAGGATCAGGATCTTTAATTGTATTTTAATATGACTGTGAATTGCGATAGTTTCATCTGTATACTCATCATAACAGGAGCAATGGACAAAATATAGGATGGGCTCGCCATGTCTGAACGCTAACTGTGGTCATTCTTTCATTTCTTTAAAAGAGAATTTTCTGTTAAAGCTAACTGATTCCATGCTCATGAGATTTACAAGAATGTGTAAATTCAGGAATGTTGGGTTGGCTGCATTTGTAGCACTTTGTCTACTCACCAGCAATTACTGTACCAACCCAGTGACCATGTCATAGATAGACTCTCGGAAAGGATGTACAGTTTATTATTGCATACACTGACTCTGCTTATCCCACTTTAACCAGGAGATTTAATTACTGGGGAGCACATCCACACAGACAGCTCCAAGCTGCTTTTAATTGTGGGTACACTGAATGCTCACTGACCATCAGCAAGAACTTTTGTTGCCTCCAACTGGTGAAAGTGCTGGTCTCATTATCTGGCGGTCAGCTCGAAGCCACATCAGTCCATTTCAAAGACCAAAATCTAGAAAATAACAATGGCTTTGAAATGATGGCCTGGGATACGAACATCTGAAATTCTTCTCTCCGCTATTTCAACAGACATTAACCCATTCAAGAAATAATTGGGTTAATGCCTTCACTAAAATAGCTGAGAGGAATTTCAGACAAACACTCATAGGGATCATACATTAGTATCCTATGGTGTAATTTCAGGAATAATGTGAATCGCGTGACAAAATAAAGAACCTTCTAGATTAAATGGGATCGTACATGTCACAGATCACATAATGGGCCCATTTTTTCCCTCAATAATAATGTTCACATCTACACAAGAATATACATCAAAAATAAGTAATTCATACATTAAATACTCCGAAAATAAATTCAGTGCCTGTTAACACGGGCATATGCTGTATGATGTTTACTTCAATATAGACCAGTTTAATTTGATCCTTCCGCAATTCTTAAAAGGCTGATTCATTACCTGGTTAGATATTCTTTTGATTTAAAATATGTTTTGAAATGTCAATTTTTAATTAAATGTTGTTTACACAGTTTAACCTTTGGTTGAGAGATACAGGAAGTGGAGTGTCCTCTACATCATAAATACCACAATTTCCAGGCAGACGTCTGTGCTGCCATGGGTGTGCAGAAAGATTTTGAAGCTTCAGACAACTCAAATATGAGAAATTTGAAAAGAGATCAGTTTTATGGATACAGAAGCGACTTTGGCAAACTCTTTCAAATTGAAGTAGTGTTGTCACAAGCAGATTGGAAACGAAAAAGTCCCATCTATGAAGATTTTTAAGTGCCAATCTCATCCATAAAAGATGGAGTTACATTTTTCTTCAGGTGCACTATTGTAATTAACCCAACCCACGGCGCCAACACTCTTTAACAATGTGAAAGGAAGAAAAAAGTTTGCCTTCAGCTGCCTAGGCCATAAGCTCTGGAATTCCCTCCCTAAACCTCCCTTCCTCTCTCTCCTCCTTTAAGACGCTCCTTAAAACCTACCTCTTTGACCAAGCTTTTGCTCACCTGTCCTGATATCTCCTTATGTTTCTTGGTGTCAAATTTTGTTCGATAACGCTCCTGTGAAGTGCCTTTGGGACATTTTACTATGTTAAAGAAAGATGATAGTGATTGTTGGAGGCCAATCATCTCAGCCCCAGGACATTGCTGCGGGAGTTCCTCAGGGCAGTGCCCTAGGCCCCACCATCTTCAGCTGCTTCATCAATGACCTTCCCTCCATCATAAGGTCAGAAATGGGGATGTTCGCTGATGATTGCACAGTGTTCAGTTCCATTTGCAACCCCTCAGATAATGAAGCAGTCCTAGCCTGCATGCAGCAAGACCTGGACAACATCCAGGCTTGGGCTCATAAGTGGCAAGTAACATTCACACCAGACAAGTGCCAGGCAATGACCATCTCCAACAAGAGAGAGTCTAACCACCTCCCCTTGATATTCAACTGCACTACCATCACCGAATCCCCCACCATCTACATCCTGGGGGTCACCATTGACCAGAAACTTAACTGGACCAGCCATATGAATACTGTGGCTGCAAGAGCAGGTCAGAGGCTGGGTATCCTGCTGCAAGTGACTCACCTCCTGACTCCTCAAAGCCTTTCCACCATCTAGAAGGCACAAGTCAGGAGTGTGATGGAATACTCTCCACTTGCCTGGATGAGTGCAGCTTCAACAACACTCAAGAAGCTCGACACCATCCAGGACAAGGCAGCCCGCTTGATTGACACCCCACCCACCACCCTAAACATTTACTCCCTTCATCACCGGTGCACCATGGTTGCAGTGTGTACCATCCACAGGATGCACTGCAGCAACTCGCCAAGGCTTCTTCGACAGCACCTCCCAAACCCGCAACCTCTACCACCTAGAAGGACAAGGACTGCAGGCACATGGGAACAACACCACCTGCATGTTCCCCTCCAAAACACCCCATCCCGACTTGGAAATATATCGCTGTTCCTTCATTGTCACTGAGTCAAAATCCTGGAACTCCCTACCCTTGGGAGAACCTTCACACGACTGCAGCGGTTCAAAAAGATGGCTCACCACCTTCTTCTCAGGGGCAATTAGGGATGGGCAATAAATGCTAGCCTTGCCAGCGACGCCCACATCCCATGAACGAATAATACAAAAAAAATTACAGCCAATTAAGTCTTTTTGAAGTGTCCCCTATGCTTCTTCTCCAGTACAAAGGAACATTGGTAAATAGGATTAGTGAAGAAAGAAATAAAGAAAGAACTTGCATTTATACAGTGCCTTTCATGACCTCAGGACATCCCCCACAAGTCAGGAGTGTGATGGAATATTCTCCACTTGCCTGGATGAGTGCAGCTCCAACAACACTCAAGAAGCTCGACACCATCCAGGACAAAGCACCCTGCTTGATTGGCACCCCACCCACCACCGGTGCACCATGGCTGCAGCGTGTACCATCCACAGGATGCTCTGCAGCAACTCGCCAAGGCTTCTTCAACAGCACCTCCCAAACCCGTGACCTCTACCACCTAGAAGGACAAGGGCAGCAGGCACATGGGAACAACACCACCTGCATGTTCCCCTCCAAGTCACACCCCATCCCGACTTGGAAATATATCGCCGTTCCTTCATTGTCGCTGGGTCAAAATCCTGGAACTCCCTTCCTAAAAGCACTGTGGGAGAACCTTCACCTCACGGACTGCAGCGGTTCAAGAAGGCGGCTCACCACCAACTTCTCAAGGGCAATTAGGGATGGGCAATAAATGCCGGCCTCGCCAGCGATACCCACATCCCATGAGCGAATAATAAAAAAAATGCAATTTGTTGATTAACTGCTTTAAAAAGGAGCTGGATAATTATTTGATGAAGAATGGATTGAAAGTTCTAAGGACAAATACAAGCACAGATAATCAAACGCTCCATGGAACATTGCGGTTCTTTTGTTTCTTTCAGTAGTTGATGTTGGTCTTTGTAATTGTTTTACTGTCAGCTTCACAACTTTATGACTCATCAGGTTAAACCATTACACCTTTCTCTTACATGAGGATATTGCTTCTGGGAAAACAATATTTCTTAATAGTATAAAGGGTGGCAATAAGCACATTGGGGTCGATTTTCGCTGCCTTATCCTGGGTATTAATGAGGTGGTTAAGTCTCAAAATGGGGTCGGCAGTCTTACCACCCTGTTAATACCTGCGATGCGGCCGGCTCCGTTTTAAAAAGGAGCCTACTGCAAGGTGTCCAAAGCGCCTGCCTATTTTAGGTGATAGGGCCCTGATTTCCATATTAAAAGGGGCCTAAGACGTAAATAGGACCCTGATTGCCATTTTTGGTCAGAACTGTCTGTGCCGTGCAGGCTTCAATCAGTTCCACAGGCAATGGAACTGAAGAAGCCCGCCAAAGCTAAGTGTCAAATTATTATTGTGGGTCCCTGAGGAGCAGGTGTGCTCCTCTGGGGCCCACAAAAATATTCTGGGCCATTGCCACCCTGGGTCCTCCACCCTCCACGATCGTGTCCCCGCCCCCCCCGCCCTGCAATTTACCTTGCTGGCGCCTGATCTTGAGGCCTCAATCCGGCAAGCTGCATCGGGACTACATTACAACAGTGACTACACTTCAAAAATAATTCTTAGGCTGTGAAGCACTTTGGGACGTCCTGAGGATGCGAAAGAAGTTATACAAGTGCAAATTATTTTTCTTATCAGATAGTAACAGTGAGAGGTTGAAAAGAGGGGTTGACAATGTCATCCAAACCCTGAACATCTTTGAATGCATTCCAACCTCTATACAGATACAGTTGGAGTTCTTTGGGGAGAAGCATTTTGGTGTTTTCTTTTAGATGGTGGTGAAAATATAGTGGACAGAGACAGGCAGTAGCTAATGGGTAGCAGATGCAGTTTACTTGAAAACGAAGGAATAATTTTTCATGCTGTTGGGAAATTTAAATTTAGAGGACTTGGAAAATGGCAATTTGATCAAATCCAGAACATTTTATGTCAGTTGCTTGGGGACCGATTATTAAAGTGCGTAATCACTTTAAATCTGTCTAAGCACTTCCAAATGATTTTAGATCACTGAGCATGGTAACAATGATCTCAAATGCCCACATCTGGTAACATCAATCTGGGAATATTTTCATGTGTGCATGATATGACGTGCATTCTCACACATGCTAGGTATCACACTTGGGACTCTGAAAATAATATTAGTGTATGTACTTGAAAGGTTGATTTCAGCTTTGACTTCTTCCACTTTTCATTTTTCCCCTCTAAACGAAATATGCAGATGTGTTTTATTGAACTGGAAAATGTAAATGAATATTAGGACAGCATAATGTACTGATGTTTTTACTGATAATATCTATTATTGCAAATAAAGAACAAAGTTAGACTAATAATACTTGAAAGGTTGATTTCATCTGACAAAATACTTTTATTTTCATATAAAACCAGTTTTAACAGAGTTTACAAATGAGTTTTTACAATATAAACTGAAGTATCCCATGTAATCCAGGTTACCGTAATTCATAGGTAAAAGAATAAGGATGAGGGAAGGCCATTCAGCCCATCAACCTGATTCCTATTAATGGGTAAGTGCTACGGTTGGCCTCCATTCACTATTATGTAAAGTTTTGAACATTCTCCATCATATCTTTCAGTATTTTCAGGAGGTGTCATTCTTGATTTATGTAGCATGATTGAAACATAATCAACTTCAATCATTTCAACTTACTGACTCAGGTCTCCCCCAATTAAACCTCTTTCTTTTCAACTTTAAGTCTTTCTATATTTGTGCTATTATCTCTTGCACTGTGATGGATATATATGTACATGTCACAGCAGGTTTTGTTGTCTTTTCTCAGACCAGAAGCTAAATCCTCAATTCTATTATCCTCTGATTTGGAACATTTTGGCTCATAGAGCTTTGAGTTGTAAATAATTATGTTGAGAAAGTGAAAAATATAGGTATTAGGGATTCCAAATGTAATCCTGGATGCAAATGGAAAAGGTACCAGTCATTTACTTTCTCAACATCTAGTACCACAGAGGTATAGGAACAAAGAAGTTTATAGCACAGAAGGAGGCCATTCAGACCATTGTGTCCGTACCAGCTCTTTGTTAAACCAATCCAAAACTATACTTTCCTCCCTGCTATCTCCTCATAGCCTGGATCATCTTCTGCTTCAAATGTTTACCTATTTACTTACAAATAATATTCTTTGGTGCTTTCCACTATCAAAGTATTGAGACTGTCTCACAATGTAGTTAGTTTCTGTTGAATTCTTAGCTGATGTACAATCTGTTGTGTAGGTTAACATGTGTGAAGCAAGATTATATTATTTGTGCATTTACAAAAAAATGATATAATCCTATACCTCCTATTTACTAGAATGGTGCTCAGGGATGAGGGACTTCAGTTATGTGAAGAAGCTGGGGTTGTTCTCCTTAGAACCGGCGCAGACTCGATGGGTCAAATGGCCTCCTTCCATGCTGCAACCTTTCTATGATTTCTAGAAGAGGTTACGGGGAGATTTGATAGAGATGTTCAAAATCATGAACTGTTTTGACGGAGTAAACAAGGAGAAACTGTTTCCAGTAGCAGAAGGGTCGGTTACCAGAGGACACAGATTTAAAGTGATCAGCAAAAGAGCCAGAGGCGACATGAGGAAACATTTTTTTTTACGCAGCAAGTTGTAATGATCTGGAATGCACTGCCTGAACGGGTGGTGGAAGCTGATTCAATAGTAACTTTCAAAAGGGAATTGGAAAAATACTTGAAGGGAAAAAATTTACAGGGCTATGGGGAAAGAGCAGGGAAATGGGACTAATTGGATAGCTCTTTCAAAGAGCCGGCACAGGCACGATGGACCAAATGGCCTCCTCCTGTGCTGTACCTATTATGATTGGTTTGATGTTTACTTAGTTAATATATATCCTTTTTTACTTTTATTTCATTATGGTTTGAAGTGTTGCTTATTATCCATTTATAACCTGCTTAAATGTGAAGCAAAAAAAAAGCCAACCTCTGTTTGGGTAGCAGCTTAATCCCCAAGTTAACTTAATTCTCGGTTTCCTAATTTTAAAATCATTCCCTCTAATCTTTAAACCTGGATTCAGTTCGAAGAATCTGATGTTAATTATGTTTCATTAACCTGTATTAAAACAAATGCCAATTGTTTAAAAGAGCTGGGAAAGAACAGTTGATCCTAGTCAGGCCAGGTAGTAGAATCTCTCACTTTATCCCTTCATTTCCCCCACTGAGCAACAGCTTTTGTTCCCTCTTATGTTGACCTCCATTATCAGGAACAAGGTTTCCTCCACAACAGATCTTTAGTGGTAGGTGTGCCTCACCAAATACAATTCATATATGCACGTATATAGATATACAAATCATCTTTTCCTCCACCATCTTACTTTATCATGTTTCTTTAATGTATTTGTCTTTCAATTT
Organism: Heptranchias perlo; assembly: GCF_035084215.1. NCBI lineage: Eukaryota > Metazoa > Chordata > Chondrichthyes > Hexanchiformes > Hexanchidae > Heptranchias > Heptranchias perlo. Next base: position 25,907,621 of record NC_090350.1, read on the forward strand.
TTCCACCTGATTTTGTCTTCCACCCCTTTTAGATATCTAACTTTCATTCCATTATTTCTTTGTTCATCCTTAATACTCAGGTAGATGTAAAAGATCTCACGGCATGTTTCGAAGAAGAGCAATGGAGTTCTCCCTCGTGCCCCGGCCAATATTTATCCCTCAACCAACATCAATAAAAAAAAAATCTGGTTATTGTCTCATTGCTGTTTATGGGACCTTGTTGAACACAAATTGGATGCCACATTTTCCTACATTACCATAATGATTACACTTCAAAAAGACTTCATTGGTTGTAATTTTTTTTATTATTCGTTCATGGGATGTGGGCGTCGCTGGCAAGGCCAGCATTTATTGCCCATCCCTAATTGCCGTGGTGAGCCGCCTTCTTGAACCACTGCAGTCGTGTGATGAAGGTTCTCCCACAGGTAGGGAGTTCCAGGATTTTGACCCAGCGACAATGAAGGAACGGCGATATATTTCCAAGTCGGGATGGTGTGAGACTTGGAGGGGAACATGCAGGTGGTGTTGTTTCCATGTACCTGCTGCCCTTGTCCTTCTAGGTGGTAGAGGTCGCGGGTTTGGGAGGTGCTGTCGAAGAAGCCTTGGCGAGTTGCTGCAGTGCATCCTCTGGATGGTACACACTGTAGCCACGGTGCACCGGTGATGAAGGGAGTGAATGTTTAGGGTGGTGGGTGGGATGCCAATCAAGCAGGCTGCTTTATCTTGGATGGTGTCGAGCTTCTTGACTGTTGTTGGAGCTGCACTCATCCAGGCAAATGGAGAGTATTCCATCACACTCCTGACTTGTGTGGGATGTCCTGAGGTCATGAAAGGCACTATATAAATGCAAGTTCTTCCTTTCTTCACTGATCCTATTTACCAATGTTCCTTTGTACTGGAGAAGAAGCATAGGGAGCACTATGTTGCTTGTTCATATACACCCAATACTACCTATGATCCCCAACAACAGGGGCACAATGCAAGTGGTAGCAACCCCCACTATCAATATTAAAGACATCCAAAATCAGCAGCTGCTCCGTTGAAGTAGCTGATGATTTTTCAGCATACAAATAGTGAACCTCCATTAGCCAGTTATATATCTCAATCAAAATTTTACTATTAAATCCTTGTCACGGATATTTCAGTTCCCCTTCTTCTGAACTCTAATCTTCCATACCACATGTGCTAGCATCGGAAAATAATTAGTATCTTAATGGCATCTGTGTGTTACAAGAAAATCTAGTAAGACAATCTGAATAGTTGTTTCCCAGACAACCTTGGTTGTGTCATAATTCCTTACTAAAGCAAATACATAAAATGCCATAAAGGTGAAAGAGCAAGAAAAAAGGAATTCCCACAAAAATAGTAAGAAAAATATAAAATATTAAAATAACCACATGGTGCAGTATTATGCATGTATTGTGTACAATTTAGTTCAGATCGTGAAACCTGATAATCTGAGTTATGTTGGATCTTGTTTATTCCCATAGAGTGTGGCAGAAATTGGCAGAAGAAGAAACAGTCTGGGAATCTGAAGCAACGCTGAATCTTGCTCACCCACTGGCCCTCTGCCAGCAACTTCAAATATACCCACTTGATCGTCAGAAATGAAATCCCAACTTTCATCAACATCTGGGCTGGGGCTTTAACAATACCGTCTAATATTTCACAGAGACAGATTTCCTTTCATTTCACTTGTTTTGCACATCTGTTCATCCAGGTGCAGAAGGATGACAGAACCGAGGAACAGAATGTTTCTGTCGTACATAGTGACAGTTTGGCAAAACAATACATATCCATTGTTGCTTAGTTGCGTAACTGATGTTTACCTGCATGTTATTATCCATGAAAGGTAATTTTATGAAGCTCTGCTGCCAGCACAGAGCCTCACTAGCAATGAGCATAGGTCGGAGAACCGGGGCTACCATGTTATTGCTCTATCTCCGACCCAAGCTCACGTCCAACATGTAGTGTACAGAGGAAATCTTTCCCCCTCCATCCTATAAATTATTCTCCAAGTCCATCTTCCAAATAGATTATACAATATGGATGGACTTTTCAAACACATTTGTTAAGTAAACTCAACCTACCTGCATTTAAGAAGGTGAAAAATTAGTATCTACCAATTTCTTGGCTGATGAAAAAATTACCAAACACTGTATATCTCTTTGATCTTTCCAAAATTCATATCAAGAAAAGCCTTAATTTAAATCATAATTCATTGAGAGAATGAATCTCCTTTGGTGTTTTGTTTTTAAAATTGTTGAGATAGAGAAATCTGAGTGAAGGGAAATCTACGTGAAGGGTTAAGGCTCAAAATGGAGGACACAACCAAGCTTGAAAAGAATCAATGAGAAGACAAAGTAATTAGATAGTACAAGTAGTAATTAGATGACACCAAGCTTGGATTTTAAAAGTTTCTGTTACAAATGAGACAAAGCAGGTAGAGAGGGAGTAAAAATTGCTCTGTTCACTATCTCAGGACTTGTCGGTATCCATGGAAAACAATCCAAGAAAGATTTGCCATCCATTGTAAAAGATCAAAGCTTTACCTCAAGTGGGGTTTTCTCTTTGTGCTTCAGGAGCTCTGGTACATGTCCCATCTTATCAGAGGAGCCAACCATGTGATCTACAAATAGGTCAGTCAACTAATAATACAGCAAAAACTTTCCTTCACCTTCTCCAGGGCAGCTTAAGTAGTTCTCCAATCCATGGCTGTCCTAACAAAGTATTCATGAATATATAACAGTGTGAGTGACATACAGGTCAGTAGAACACATTAGTTTGATACAGATACCCTACTGATCTGTTTGCTAATGACACCACCCTGTACTTATTGCTTGGATAGAAAAACAGCTTCAAAAAGGAAAAAGTGAGGAAATGGAAAAAAACTCTTAGCTCAAAAAAAGAAGATAAAAGTAATATTTGTTTGGACTCAAGAATGGTTGGATGAAGTTTCCTATAGCAGCTCTGATTTAGAATTTTAGACTTAGGGGGAGTTTTAACCCCCCAGGACAGGTGGGACGGTGGCCGGGGGTGGGGGGCGGTGGAGGGATAAATTGTACAAAATGGGAAGCCCAGCCCCGACCTGCCACGAACACTCCTATTTCTGGTTTAACCGGGGCAGGTTGGGGGTTGGGCGAGTAACCTGCTCTCAAGAACCGGGTCGGTAATTATGAAGTTAAATCAGTCTACGTGCCTCAGATTTTGTCAGCCATTTGGATTTAACGGCTGTGGGCTAAGTTTCCCAGGGCTCGGGAAACCCGACAGCTAAAGGGAGGCGAAGTCCAGCAGGTAAGTGCTTTTCTAGCACTGCTTGTGAGCCAGGAGGAGCGGGAGTGCTTCCTCCTCCTAAGCTAAATTGCCGTGATCGGCCTCCCTGCTCATGATCGGCCGACCCCCCAAATTCAATCTCCACCCGGCCCCCCCACCACACGATCTGATCTCCTCCCCCCGCGATCTCTCCCTAATTCTAAATGTCCTGCCATTAAATTTGGCAGGGCCTCCGCCTTTCTGGGTTTCCCAGCCTCTGACAATCATCCCTGCTCCCTCCCCGCGTATATCGGGGCCTTACTCTCTATACTTTCATCGAAGTACTCTCAACCTACAAAAACAGTGTGGATGGAGTTTGCTTCCAGAATCTGAGCCTAGGAACCAAAATCAAACTGCTGAATTACATTTCACTCAGGGCCGTTACAACCAGAAGAGATTATTTGCATTTTTCTAGTTTAGCTGGATTTGAGCTTTTAGAGGTGAAAAGGGAATGCTTTAACTCAGTGGAGTCACTGGATGGGGATCAGGAGCGGGATCCCTGCTCAGTTTACTTCCTTTCTATCCAGGGAATGATGTCCCTCCAACTGAAATCAGTGAATTGAGTATAGACTGGGGAATCCAACCTTGGATCTTCCTAGTCTGTATTCCCTGTTTATTTTAAGATCAAATGGGAATTAAGAGATAGCTAGTTACCTTTCATTGTACCTCCTGTAGTCATAGTTCACTGGCTCAAAGTCGATCTACTTGTATCTAATTTCTATGGTACTTTACCATTGGACCTTTGTCCATAGCCATGACCAACAGGAAAATTGCACTTTCAAGCTTAAAAAAAAGTGCTTGAATTTGGACTTCCTACAAAATATTATTTTCACATTAATCACAATCTTACTTTTCTGGATTTCAATTTTATTTTACTGTAAAGCTAAAGAATTGAGATAGATGATTTTTGGTTTGCTATGTGTATTGAAATCATGAACACATTCTTAAAACTCACATTTACAATTTTGCAACAAAAACAGAGGAAATCTTTCCACTTTGTCTCTTATTTAAAAATGTTGATTTTTTTTTTATATAAATTGTTAGCAGATGAGTTGGAGTAGAAAATCTCCAGATTACAAGTACTGAGCCCAGAGCAGAAGGCTTGGATTCAAAGAAACATAAAGCTGTTCATTTAAACTGTACATGCACGTGTTTGAATAAGTGAGTCAGCCCAGAATTTCCTCAATACTTGTGCCGAAACAATGGTGTGAGTACGGTGCAATTCCAATTTTCAGTGCAAATGATCAAGGAAATTTGCGTGTAAGTGACTTACACCGGTTTTTGCGCTATGCCTGAGTTTCCTCGATCTTTTGCACCAATTCAGTGAAACCCGAGCTGGATCCTTCTGCAGTTCATTACCATAGCTCCGCCTCCCCATGCAAAAGATCAGAGAATGCGAGTTTCCTGCATATATGCCAGCTCAGAATAGGCTACACGCAGCAGGACCCAAAGTCATACTTCTGGTGTTTCATGCCGATTATTAAAAGTTTATTTTTTATTATTTCTCCTCACTGAGACCTACACTGTATTTTCTGTATCTCAAATGCATTTTTATAGCATCAGAATTCTTTAGACTAAAAATTGAAAAGCTTCCACAATTGTATTTTCTTAAACATGCTGTGCCTGATGTACATAAATTATGGTTTGATGGCTTCAAACTTTAATTTTCATACATAAAGACGGGCTTAAAGAAGGAAAACAGCACAAGTTCCACACTTTTCTCGGGCTGATTGTTTCCGTTCGTTTATGCTGGTTTTTATGTTCTGGAGTACGCTAACAAGGTTGGCAGCGAATTTTGGTGAAAGTACCAGTTGGCAAAATTGGCATAGAAACCAAATACATTTTGGTGTCATTTGCCTGTTATGCCATTGCAGGAAATTCCAGTCCTTTGTGTAAAGTCCCAGATATCTCATTGCAGTGAAGATCTCAGAAGCATTGCATTCAATTTTTAAAACAGTTATGTTTTCCATAAATCATTATTCTGTATTTGTTAACAATCCTGTCATGAGGGCAAAACGCCTTCATAGGTTCCAGGTCAAGGGAGCAAGCACAGGGAAAATGATTCCCTCAGCCCATCAAATCACAGGTTTCCTTAAAACCTATTTTTGGTGCTGTAGCAAATGCCTATGGTTTTCTTAACTTCAAAAATATTCCACTTGCCTTCTTTTTTTGCTCCTAACCATTTTTTAAATTTTAAAAAGTAGAAAGTGGTACCTCTGACTACCGGATAATTACCTCGATCCCCAGTGCTACTGGAAATTAAATAAAGGTTTGGACCTGCAATTGTTCTACAGGAATGCTAAAGATTGAAGCTTTTCATCAGTAGGCTGATAATATCTCACTTAGTGTTCCGCAGCAAGTAGGGCTATGGGGAAAGAGCGGGGGAGTGGGACCAATTGGATAGTGTTAGGCACATTGAGCACAATAGAATGGTGTGATATAGGCGATAGGGTACTAAAGATGATACAAGAACAGAAGAGATGTGACATCACTAGATTAGCACAAAGTTAAGTGCTAAGGCAGTAGCAGAGTACTAAGAATCAAAGTAGACACTGAAGGGTCAATTTTATAAAACTGCACTCCCAGCACAGAAATCCTGGGCGTGCTTGCAATTTCCACTGTATGCACTTCCAGTACAACAGGAGCACGCATTCAAATAATTGTTCCTTACATCTACACATGTAATGAAAGTCTTGGATCTGGCTCTGAAAGCATCACGCACCTGATTCCTTCAATTAACATTTGCACAAAACAGCAACAAATCATAACTAAACAAAATATTGCGCTGGCGCAAAGCCAGCGAGCAGGAGCGGGATGCCCGCTTGGTGCCCACAATAAGGCACCGCCCTCAAAATGGACTGGGCCACCTGCCAGCACTATAACAAACACATAGTTAAAATCCACCCCAGTATCTCCAAACTAATTTGAGGGAAATTAAGGGTTGAATTAATACTTATTCTATCAAACACTTTTGGGAAGAAACTGTTTGCACAGCATATAATTAACACATTTATTATATACTTTGCCTATGTGTAATTTTAATGATATAAATTACAGCACAGCAAAAGCCCAGTCATTGTATTTATGCAGTGCTAACTCTTTAATTGGAGCTAATCCCATTCCGGTGTTCTTTTCTCCTATATAATTCTTTTCAAATATTTATGCAATTCCATTTTAAATGATGTTCTAGTGTCTGCCTCAAAGCTGCTTGTGGTAAAATATTTCATGTTCTAAAAACTGTGAAAAAATATGATAAATAAGCCAATTTGTTTGATGTAACCCTGCTGAGTCAAACTTGCTTTGTTAACATTTACGTAGTGCCTGATTTGTGGGATGTTCAGTACTTGACTGGTTAATGGGGATGGGTCCCAATGATCAAACCCATATTTGAAGGATATAGTTCTTTCAGTTCAAAGTTGTCCAATCAGACAACAGCTGTGCAGGTGTTGTACAGATAAGACCTGCAGAGTTAGCCTGGCATTGATCTGCACCCAGGGCATTTTGTTCAACATCATTACACTCTGGGCAGATCAGACATTATTGGTTTTAAAAATATTCCATGTTAAATAAAATGAATCAAAACCAATGTGTTGGAGCAATAGCAGGAGACAAAAAAAGACAGCGATGGAAAACAAGAGAAAAAGATTATTTGAAGTGATCAGACTCACATATATTTCCTTGTGTTTCCAGTCAAATTGAATTTGAATGTAAATTTAAATATACAGGCCTAGAAATTCGGGAGCACTCCTCCCATGCAGGGTACTTACACTGCGCACAAGTGGAGAGGTCCAACGAGCCGCAGATATTGGGCTTCAGATCTCATTCGAATAGGAATGGCACTGCGGGAGCAGTCCAAGATCGGGCAGGCCACTGCTAACTAAACTGACAGATTCAGTCATGAATCCTAATGTTTCCTGGATTTATTAAACATCAGGGAAGTGAAAATGAGTTGATATTTCCAGATCTGTCAACAAATATATTAATGATAAAAAAAATTTAAAACAATGGACTAAAATATTGATTCAATCTGGTCAACAAAAAAATTCAACATCAGTTTCATGTCAATAGAGCGAATGTGATCATATCTTAATAAACCAACAGCACTAATTTCCAACCGTGACAGCTCCAAGACAATAATACACAACCATATCCTTTATATTTGGGGACTGGTGCAACTTTGGGTCTAGCCATCATTGAGAGTCATGAGCAGTCTGCACCTGCTGAAATGTTAAATACCAGTTGTGCCAATAAAACCTTGCTTCTTTTGTGGTTTCTCTGCTGAAGCTAGAACCAGAAAGAGCATTATGTCAAAGGTCATGCTTCAGCAGTATTAGGGTGATGGGGTTTGCTGATGTTTCTGCACTAGCGTAAGGCTCATGTTTCGTTTGTTTCTCGATGACTCAAAATGCCATTAACAACACCTGCTCTGTCAGAGTATTTAACATGAAGGGTGTGTTAAAGGTATTGATTTATAGTTTGTCCATTATTAAGGGCATCAGTGCATGTTGTTTTGAGGATGCGGTCGTTCAGAAACCATTGTACTAAGGAACCAGTAGCTTTTCTGAAGTTTCCATTTAATCCCATGCATGCAAATTTCCTTCTCGGGAAGAAATTAAACGTTGTACAAAAACACTAAGTGGTGCTATCTGTTATTTTCATCATTAAATTTACAGGAAATAAGCAGTGGAAGAACAAAACTATCAGTAACTAAATTTGAAAGGAGTTTGGTCTTCCTAAGTGTCTGTTTACCCCCAAGACCTTTGAAGTCACCAGAGGCAGTTGTCGGAAATACCCCCAGGTGTTTTCCCATTTAGGCATGTACTTTTTTTTAAAAAAAGAACCAAATTTCCCCCATTCATTTCAACTGAAGCTTGTTTGGCTCTCAAGGTGATCTTTAATGTAATATCTTCAATCAAGTGTACAGTTTCATAGTCCAGTCACACAATCCACATTAAAATTAGATTAATCAGCTCAACCTCCTTTTGCAAAGGTTAATTTAGGAACACGAGTAGGGTATTCAGCCCCTCGAGCCGGTCCCACCATTGAATTAGATCATGGCTGATCTGTACCTCAACTCCATTTACCCTGATTTCACTCCTGAATGTCCCTGGCTCTAATTTTAAGATTGTTGTCCTTCTCTGTATCTACCCTAGCGAATCCTTTTATCATTTTAAACACATCAATTAAATCACCCCTCAGATATATTCATTTGATCAGTTCAACACCAGAATTTTGATAAATATAACTAGTCTGCCAAAACCGGCTTCAAACTTATATTTAAACTTTAAAACATAAATTTTGATGGGTAACTGGGTAGCACAGTTGATTGGAACATTGTCCTTTCGCTTCAGGACCACAGTTTGAATTTTGTCAATAGCGATTGGAATGAGGATCTCTCTGCTGACTGCCAGGGTCCCAAATGAAGTGTCCCAGCTTTTTCAAACCAGTTCCTATTAGGATTGAAGCAACTTCAAGTTGTGCAAAGCTCTATGAACAACTTGTATGGTGCCATTAACTTAAGGTGCTTCACAGATGAGTGTAGGAAATGGAAACAGGTGACAAGCCAGGAAGAGACAGGTTGGAAAACTTGGTTGAACAGATCAGTGTTGAGAAGGTTTTTTTAAAGATGCTGGCAGAGGTGAAGATGTCTAGGAAGGGAGTTCCAGAGAGTAGGACCATGGAGGCTGAAAGCTGTGCCACTAGTGGTGGGGTGAAGGGAAGGGGGAATGATTACAAGGCTGGAATCTGAGGAACTGAGTGTTCAGTGGAGGTTATAGGGCTGGAGGAGTTTGCAGCGGTCGGGTGGGGAGGGGTCACGGAGGGATTTATAGATAAGGCTGAGGATTTTAAATTTAATGTACTGGAAGCCAACTAAAGGAGCAGAGTTGGAATAGCAGCAGCAAAGCAATGAGGGACAGCGAAGAGCATCTGAGGCTGTGACAGCTGTTCATGCCACAGGGACCCACAGAATAGATGACAGTCAATTCACGGTCATCCAGCAATTGCTATGGAAGACAGCCAGATAGCTGAAAAAAGAAATCTCACTGAGCCAATCTTTGGCAGGTGGGCATTTGGATTTGAATTTGGCTGGTGGAGGTCTAGGACCAGGGCCTGACTACAAAAGAGGTCCATGGGCTTGGTTGGAGATCCACATCCAGACCTAGCTGACTTGAGGCAGAGTGCACAAGTGAAACTACTCTAGTTTCTTTAAAAAAATAACTTCCACTTCCGTTTAACCCCTTTAAACAGAACCTTTCTCCCACTGTCTTTCTCTCTCACTGTATGCAGACAGTGACTTGGTGTTGAGTGAGGGGAGCACACAGTCAAGAAAACAGCTGGAGTGAAAATATTCACTTTGGGGGGGGGGGGGGGAAGAATGGGGCCAGGCCATTAATAGGCCCAGAGATTCAGCTGCAGGAGAAAAAAATATCTAACTTCAACCCCCAACACAACCTGATGGAGAATGAGATTCTTCCAAATCCCAAAACTCTCCAAATTTCTGTGTGGGAGAGTAAGCAGACCACCGATTAACTAGCAACAGACAACAGTCATGGGGCAGTGAAGATGGCAGCAACAGAGGTGAAATGGGAAACCCCTTTCCATCACGATTTTCAACAGCAGAGCAGTGATACAGTGAAATTGAAAGACCAACGGCAACAGTACCAAAGCCTCAGTGGTCCACCGACTTAAACAGCACAAGCAGCAAGGCGGTAAGGATTCAAATCTACAATGAGACCCTCCCAAGAGAGGATGCTAATGAGAGGCCATCTTTGTCCACCTTCCCAAATGACATGGAGTGGTACTCCAGTACATGATTTTAGTACCAGTGAATGAGTACATAGAGTGAGCAAAAAAAGTGTACAAGTTTAGTACAAACCGTCAAATGGGACCAGACTTCTCCATCCCCTGCTCCTTCAAGGATCTCCTGGGCTGACTCCTCAAAGCAGGTAAGAGGATGGAGGGCCCTCCTCCTGTGTGGGTTATCTCCTTCTTGTTTTCTCTGCAAGCAGATCAGAAAAGGGATATTGAAATTACCAGGAAGAAATATAGAGATAATCATGTGCCAGGGTGCAGTCCATAGTGGGTGTGATTACATGACCGTGCATCATGCAGAGACAGTAGAGGGAAAATTTGTCATGGGGAAAAGCATTAATGATGCCAGGGAAGGAGCAATTACTGTTGCTGCATAATGAACGTTCATGGGAAGTAAAGTACTGTTGGACTATGTGAGGGACAGGTAATTCTAGTTGCCATACAACCTTAGCACATAGAGTTAGTATAAGGTTATGGTTGTATCTCCTACATCGGTGCACTAGGTGAGGTTTGTAAAACTTCTTCAGGCACTAGACAGGCCTGCTGAATTGTGCAGTGGGCATTCACATTTGTAACAGCCACGCACTCTGAGCAGAACTACTGACCAGCTGTCCAAAAAAGGACATCCTCCTTCTGTACATTTGATTCAGATAAGATCTCTACTATTCCTTCAGAAAATCAGAGCTTCCTGTTGTTGGAACAACTGGTTGAAGACATCCCTGTAATTTCCTATACTTCAATGATTCTCTATCGCCATCAGAAGAATCTTTACCTGTAGCAGCACCGTTCCCTTTGCCCCTACCCCCTACTAATGAGTGAGCTCCCAAGACGAGCATTGCTGATGCAGGAACTTGCCGACAGAATGTAAATGAAGGTCCCCTAGAAATAGAGGTAGGTCAGCATACTAAAGGTCAGGCATGTTCTAATGATACACTGAACGAACTTATGCACTAGCAAAGGCCCCAGTTCAAAATCGGGGCTCGTATCTCATTGGCTGTTAAAGCGTAGCATACTGTTCCCAAAAGTAGATTCATTTAAATAGAGGTCCTTTTAGCTTACAGCAAAGAATCAAAAGATGTTGTATCAATCATCTCAAACAAATTCCACTCACATTTAATCAGTTACATTGGGATACATGTTCCCAAGCAAAAAGGCACCAAAATATTAGTCTGAAAGAAAATGTTTCAGTTTTTTTTCTCCAATAAATGCTATTTTGCAACCATCCAATAGCTTTATAAAACTATTTTATTGCACACTGGGGTAAATTCACCAGCCCATTCTCAAAGACAGCATAGGTTACAGACTCAGTGCTACAGTGTTGTAGCCCTGTTCCAGCCCGCAGTCCTGACACAGCTCCCTGCTCAGAAAACTATTATCAGTGAACTTACCCTATTGTTCCTGACAGTGTAGTGAGTAAATTCCACAGCACTGGAACTAGGGGCCATACTTTCAGTCAGATCTTTTAAGGTACAGTCATATTGCAATGTAGTGATATCTGAATATTGATTCATTTAACGTGGCATATTGCTTGGTCATGAGGTTTACAAATAGTATAAAAGATTAGCTTATAATTCATATACCTCAATCCATTAAATGATCCATTCCACAACTGAATATAAATTAAAACAAAAATGGTTCAACATCATAAACATATAAAACATTTTTCACAAAGAAAGGAACATTAAAAACATTAACATTTGAAATAAATTTATCACCTGATATTTTATTCTGGGATCTGTATTGTACATGATGTGTTATATCTAGTTCAGAAATTCCATATATTGAGTGATCTTGAGTTGGATTAGAATGATGTATGAACGTTTCACTGCAAAGGATTGTACTTAAAACCTGAGATGATGATGCCCTCTGCTGGATAAAAATGAAACCTACAGCTATGCAGACAAAACAAAATCTAAACAGGAAATAGTTACAATGAGACCTATTAAAAGCACCTGGGCCATTTGTCTTAAAAATGATTTTTACAACTTGTTTTTATTCTCTTATCAAAATGAGGGAAGTTAGTGCTGGGGAATTGAGAACTTTCCATTTCAGGTACCCAGTGTTAGTCTCCCTCTACATGGTGCACCTCAGACAAGTACCTCTCTGCACCATGGTGCCACTTTTTTCCATTCCTCACAGTAACTATCCTTTGGCCTGCCAATTAATACCAGTTTTATACTTTAGGTCCAAGTCCACAAGGAACTGGATTGAAACAGCCAAAACACACAGGACCCTCAGAGGAGAATTTAATCACATCCATCTGGTTTGGAATTGAACCCAGGTGCCTAATCCACTACACCACCCAGTTCTCCTGTAACTTGTTTTTAACTAATGTTATCATTTGAGGATATCACAGTTAAACAGCACCAATTAAAATAATGGGGTAAACAGTGTAAATTGGGATTCATTTTTGCTAAGTGAAGGACATTATATACCTAACAAGTGCTCTTTGTATACGATCTATTTTCTTCCTTGATGTGTTGCACAATGCAATGTGATACCACAACTTATCACTTACATTAACTTGTTTGCTTTGGTCCACCCTTCACCCCATGCACCACTCCATGTATCCGACTTCCAGGTTTCTACTAATGGCACTCTGGAGCCAGTGGTTAAGTATTCAAGTATAGCCTCAAGCCTGTTGATTTCACCTCTCATTCTGTGTGCAAGTGAATTCTCCATGGTAAATGACCTCGCCCTTCTTTGTAACTGTGATCAACAGCTGGCCGTGTGATGTTGTAACTTTTTTTTGTTTGTTCGCATCCACACTCTAACATATTAAATGTATGTGTCTTAAATGACAGAGAAACCCATGAGAGAATGAAGTGTGTAATGGAAATGGATAAAAATCAGAAAGAAATATCTTCAGTTAGTCGATTTTAAAAATGAGTTCACCTTAAACTTTGAAATTTATTTAAGTTATATTTAAATTTAAGAATCTCTTCAAATAAGAGTCCAAAGTAACATGCTATGCTATTTTTCACTTTTAAAATAGTTTTGCTACAACTTCAGCATACTACTGAATCATGATAAAATGCAACTACTTTGCCCTAAAATTCAGACTGATCAGGATTTCCATGGGCTGATTTTCTGAAAAAGAAACTAATGGGACAACATGAACGAACAGCACATTGAAGCTTCAATAGCTTCACCACTGCAGGTCTGTGCTAGGAATCCCTTACACATAAAGTTGACAGTATTGTCCATGCCAACATAATGAAGGTACCGAGTAGGAGGGCACATTCCTCTAGGAGGGACAAGTTGCCTCACCCCCATGTCATACATCTCCTACTGGCATTAGTGGAGCCCTGGAAGCAGATCAGCAGAAAGTGAATTCCTCTTTTAGAAGATCAGATACCTACATCCCAAAAACTAAAAAAAAAATGATTTGGCCTATCCTAACGTATCCATCCAGAAGCACCATGCATTCTCCCCACCATAACATCCAACTAGTTCTTATATGATTCCAGGATTTTCACTCCATTACCCTACCTGGAAGTCCATTCAATGTGTTGATCACTCTTTGAGTAAAGAACTTCCTGGCATCAGTCCAAATTTTGCCTTTTATAGTTTGAATTGGTGATCCCTTTTCCTATAGTCACAGCTTGGTTTGAAGTAGTGTCCCAGATTTTCTTTTTCTACACCACTTAACATCTTGTCTGCCTCTATAAGGTCATCTTTCAGTTACCTCCTGCCAAGGCTGAATAGCCCAAAATTCTCCAGTCTTTCATCTGATGATAGAGATCTGCCTTATGGTTCATCTCTGAATCCCTTGGGCTTGAATATGTCTCAATTACCTGAACTGGACACAGTATTCAAATGTGCAGTCTGATTCGAGCACTATGCAGTTTCAGCATGTCTCCCTCTGAATTGTACTCTACTTTTTCAGCTTTATAATTCAGTATCCTATTTGATCTGTTGATGCTACACCACAGTGATTGGCCATGTTGAGCCTACTTAGGCTCCTAGATCGCTTTTAACTTCACCCTACACTATTTATTTTCCTTTCTATTGCTTAATCATATTAAATTGCATTTGTTCCACCAACTTGCCTATTTTGTAGTTGTAGCACCAATCAGCCTCCTCAGATTTAACTACCTCCTAGTTTAGTATGCTGACCAGTTTACATTGAGCTTTAAATCCAAGTTGTCAATTTAAATTAGAATCGGTAGTGGTCCCAACACCAATCTGAGGGACACTGGTGGGCACCGGAGGAATTAGAGTGCATCCTGGATTCTTACAATAAAATTATTATTTGACACTTATTTTGTTTTTTTTTATTTGTTTTAAATAAAACACACCCTAACCCCCTCCCCCACTTCTTATAAAAGGGGGGCCTAAAACACACACAAAAGAAAATCTGAGGGTACACCACTCCATCCACTTTAACATCACTCCCTTAACAACTGCCCACTCTTTCCTACCCTTCCACTAACTTCTTATCATTCCCAGGTTTTATCCTTAATCTCCGTAGCTTTCAGCTTAAATCGGAGGCATTCATGCAGAACTTTGTCAAATGCTTTTCGGAAGTCACAATACACTATTATATTAGGGCTTTCCTTAATCCATTCAGGAGATCACTTCTTCAAAGAGGTTGGTCAGGCAGGATCTTCCCTTTCTGAATTCATGTTGTATTTTTATAGTGCCTTTCATGTTCTCAGGACACCCCAAAGCTTTTTACAGTCAATAAATTACTTTTGAAGTGTAGTCACTGTTGTTTTCTAAGCAAACATGTTGATAATTTGCACTCAGCAATGAGATAAATGACCAGTTAAACTGTTTTTGATGATTTTGGTTGAGGGATAAATATTGGCCAAGACAACAGGAAAACTCCCCTGCCCTTCTTCAAATAGTGCCATGAGATCTTTTATGTCCACCTGATATCTCATCTGAAAGACAGCACATCCAACAATGCAGCACTCTCTCAGTACTGCACAGTCAGCCTAGATTATATGCTCAAATCCTGGAGTGGGGCTTGAACCCATGATCAAGAGGGAAGAGTGGTACCACTGAATCAAGGCTGACATGTATTAAGCAATAAAAAGCATGGATAACTGGTGTACATGCTTTGATAAGGAATTTTATAGCAAAATTGAAGAGGAAATTTGGCAATTTAGAAAATGTGCAGACATAAGATTCATTTTTTTAATAAATATATATATAAATATAAATATAGAAAATGCTGGAAATCTGCAGCAGGTCCATCAGCATCTGAAAAGAGAAAAGTCACATTATGGTTTGGCTCAGTCCAATTCATCAGAACTGCTGGTGAAGGATCCTGACCCAACAACATTGTCCTTCCTGTCAGATACAGACATGCCTATTGTGCACTCTCAGCAATTTATGTTTTCAATTCAGTTTTTCTTTTCACCTCAACTCAATTTAATCATTCGTTAAATGTTGGCCTACTCGAGAAAATAGGAGCAAAAACTAATTTCTGCATAAGGTGTTAGACATTCAATTTCTAGGGTTCCAGTGCCCAAGTAAAAATAAGCAATGAACTGCTAGCACCCAGTGTTGTGACCATTACAAATCTCTTGTGACTGATTAGTGGGTGTGAACGGGAAGTGATTTACTGCGTTGCAATTCTATCCAATGATGAGTTATGCATTCTGGCTTTATTTGTATTAACCATTGAGGCACTAGGTGAAGCACTGTTATGCTAACCACAAAGACCCTGTTTACTGACCAGGCTAATGGTTAAGTACCAATAATGCTCAGCTAACTATTAGTGGACAGAAAATTTATACAAATGCTCCACATATGTAGACTTTTTTTTTGCCTTGACGGGAGAGGGAAAGAGATAAGATTGTGAATTCAGCTCTGGTGGCTTTAACCTGATATATTATGGGGAGGAAGAGGTCATGATTCGTTATAATTCATAATGTTGCCTACATATCAATCAGTTGCACGTCAGAAAAATAGTAATTTTGTGAAGTTCAGACAGTTTTATGTAAAAGGCACTATATAAATATTTATGTACGATTTTAGTGGCTCCCACAAAGTTTATACCTATGATGTCCCATAATAACATCATTCAGCTGTATTATCCTGTCGTGACAGAAATGCATATACAGAGTTGAGAACAACATTACTGTCACTCTTTACAGCAAATAGTTTAGAACCTTTCCATTACCACAAGTCTATATAAGGGTTTGCACTTTATACCACTGATGTGGCCCATAACACATGGAATGAGTTCCTATAGTTCTGAGGGTGTAATATTATCAGCGACAACTTATACAGCTCCTTTCACATAACAAAATGTCCCAAGGATCTTTTGAGGAGGAGCAACGGACACCAAGTAAGCAGTAAGAAAGACAAAACTTGGATTTATATAGCGTCTCATCACGTCCTAAAATACTTTACAGCCAATTAATTACATTTGAAGTGCAGTCACCGTTATGTAGACAATGTAACATCCACAAATAGGAACATAGGAACAGGAGTAGGCCATCCAGCCCCTCGTGCCTGCTCCGCCATTTGATAAGATCATGGCTGATCTGTGATCTAACTCCATATACCTGCCTTTGGCCCATATCCCTTAATACCTTTGGTTGCCAAAAAGCTATCTATCTCAGATTTAAATTTAGCAATTGAGCTAGTATCAATTGCCATTTGCGGAAGAGAGTTCCAAACTTCTACCACCCTTTGTGTGTAGAAGTATTTTCTAATCTCACTCCTGAAAGGTCTGGCTCTAATTTTTAGACTGTGTCCCCTACTCCTAGAATCCCCAACCAGCGGAAATAGTTTCTCTCTATCCACCCTATCTGTTCCCCTTAATATCTTATAAACTTCGATCAGATCACCCCTTAACCTTCTAAACTCTAGAGAATACAACCCCAATTTGTGTAATCTCTCCTCGTAACTTAACCCTTGAAGTCTGGTATCATTCTGGTAAACCTACGCTGCACTCCCTCCAAGGCCAATATGTCCTTCCGAAGGTGCGGTGCCCAGAACTGCTCACAGTACTCCAGGTGCGGTCTAACCAGGGTTTTGCATAGCTGCAGCATAACTTCTGCCCCCTTATACTCTAGTCATCTCGATATAAAGGCCAGCATTCCATTAGCCTTATTGATTATTTTCTGCACCTGTTCATGACACTTCAATGATCTATGTACCTGAACCCCTAAGTCCCTTTGGACATCCACTGTTTTTAACTTTTTACCATTTAGAAAGTACCCTGTTCTATCCTTTTTTGATCCAAAGTGGATGACCTCACATTTGTCTACATTGAATTCCATTTGCCACAGTTTTGCCCATTCACCTAATCTATCAATATCACTTTGTAATTTTATGTTTTCATCTACACTGCTTACAATGCCACCAATCTTTGTGTCATCGGCAAACTTAGATATGAGACTTTCTATGCCTTCATCTAAGTCGTTAATGAATGAATGACCAGATGATCTGGCTTTGTTGGTGGTGTTGGTTGAGGGAGGAATGTTGGCCAAACTCCCTGCTCGTCTTCAAATAGTGCCACGGGATCTTTTACATCCACCAGAATATGCAGACATCATGATTTAACATCTTGCCCAAAGGCAGAGAAGTAGAGGAATGCTAGTTAAAGGACAGCCAAAGTGGTAGGTTTTGAGGAGGCTTTTGAAGATGAGGAGAGAGGTAACAAGTCAGTTGGACAATTATTTAAATCCCTCTTAAATTACCTCTGGAGAATGGCGAGAGGCACCTCATGTGACTTAAAGAATATTGACAGAGTTACCAACCTCTCCAATAGTTCCCATTTCAATTGAAAAATCAAATGAAAACATTTTAAATAACAATTAGCCAATCTTAATGGCATTGCCCACATATAGCCTGTGTCTAGGGCACTGTTGTGATGTTTAGCAACTAACCTGCCCTATCTCTTTGAAGCCATTGCTCAGGTACGCCCTGTGAGAAAATGGCTTAAATAAGCACGCCTGAAGTCAATTAGAGGCTTTCTGTTGGAAACACAGTGGCAGCTGCTTAGCTCTACTTCTTGGACAGGGTCAGGTTAACTCAGTCCCTATTTCCCAGCAGGAAATGACCAGATTTATTTTTCTTTTCATATTATGATACAGCACAGAAGAAGGCCATCGTGCCTGTGCCAGCTCTTTGGAAGAGCTATCCAATTAGTCCCACTCCTCTGCTCTTTCCCCATAGCCCTGTAATTTTTTTCCCTTCAAGTATTTATCCAATTCTCTTTTCAAAGTTATTATTGAATCTGCTTCCACCACCCTTTCAGGCTGTGCGTTCCAGATCATTACAACTCACTGCGTTAAAAAAATATACTTTTCCTCATATCGCCTCTGATTCTTTTGACAATCACCTTAAATCTGTATCCTTTGGTTACTGACCTTTCTGCCACTGGAAACATTTTCTCCTTATTTACTCTATCAAAACCGTTCATGATTTTGAACACCTCTATCAAATCTCCTCTTAACCTTCTCTGCTCTAAGGAGAACAACCCCAGCTTCTCCACTTAACTGATGTCCCTCATCCCTGGAACCATTCTATTAAATCTCTTCTGCACCCTCTCCAAGGCCTTGCATTCCTTCCTAAAGTGTGGTGTCCAGAATTGAACACAATACAGCAGCTGAGGCCTAACCAGTGTTTTATAAAGGTTTAGCATAACTTCCTTGCCTTTGTACTCCATGCCTCTATTAATAAAGCCCAGGATAACTATATGCTTTTTTAACAGCCATCTCAACTTGTTCTGCCACCTACAAATATTTGTGTACATACACCCGCAGGTCTCTCTGTTCCTGCATCTCCTTTAAAATTGTACCATTTAGTTTATATTGCCTCTCCTCATTCTTCCTACAAAAATGTATCACTTCACACTTCTCTGCATTAAATTTCTTCTGCCGCGTGTCTGCCCGTTTCACCAGTCTGTCTATGTCCTCCTGAAGTCTGTTACTATCCTCCATGTTGTTTACTCTATTTCCGAGTTTCATGTCATCTGCAAACGTTGAAATTATACCCTTTATATCCAAGTCCAGATCATTAATATATATCAAAAAGAGCAGTAGTCCTACTATCGACCCCTGGGGAACACCACACTAGCCCTCCAGTTGGAAAATCAACCATTCATCACTATTGTCTGCTTTCTATCCCTTAGCCAATTTTGTATCCACTCTGCCTCTGTCCCTTTAATCCCATAGGCTTCAATTTTGTTAACAAGTCTATTCTGTGGTACTTTATCAAATACCTTTTGAAAGTCCATATACACAATATCAACAGCACTACCCTCATCAATCCTCTCCGTTACTTCATCAACAAACTCAATCAAGTTGGTCAAATGCAATTTTCCTTTAACAAATCCGTGCTGACTTCCATTTTTAAATACTTTTTTTTAAAAGATTGTTCCATTGTAACTTGTGGGTGATTTATACAAAGTGTGACATTTGAAGGGTAATGTCTCAAGTTTGATGGATGCAATAGATACAAAACCTTTTTTGTGCATCGTTAGGTAGATAAACTTGTGGGATAAGCAGAAGCCAGTGTAAGAGTGCAATATGAAAAATACTTCAACTCACAATACTCTAACTCATCTGAGACTTTATTTCTCATGAATATGGAAATTGCCACAATTATGGAAATAGTTTTCATGTTGCTCCCTCCCCCAACAGAGTGTTATATTTTTAAAAATACCTTGGGTTGCCTTACACCTCCACCAGGTTGTGTAAAATTTAAGTATATCGACTTAAATTAAGTTTGTTGCACTAAGATTAAATGTAAACATTTTTAAAACTGAAACTTGCACCACCCCTTTAATTATTTTATATATACAAGGCTTTTCTCCCCTTCCCTTTTGTTTGGCTTCCCCAGATCACATATCATCTCCTGGCCTCTGCTCACTGCCTCTTCACACATTACACGATACTGGTAACTCACAGTAGGGGGGACTATAGACACAAAACCACATCCTACCACTCTCCACAACTCCAGCACCATACACAGCTACACTGTTCCTATGTAAACCAATTCTAATTAGAGTACCGTGAAAAAGGGAAACCTTCCTTTAAGTGTACTGTCTTAGAATTGCAGTCTATGTTCCCACCTTTGCAAGTGCTTATCTGTTAAAACAATTGGAGGTGAAATTGGATAGCGCCAGCTTACTGGCGCGAAATGGGTGCAGGGAACAATCCCTGTGCCGGAATGGGTAGACCCGAGGCCCAGTTAAAATTGAGCCTCGAGCCTCATTTAAATTAGACCAACGAGCTGCGGACACCTGCTGTACGTCCACAGGCAGCTCGCCGGTGAAGTGGATGTAAATATCAGGCCTCTGCGTCACTGGCAGCAGCTCTCAGAGAGAAGCCGGTAATGGACTTTGTGAATGCAGTGGAGCTGGGAGGAACACTCCTGCCCCTCCCAGATCCTGGGTAAGCATTTTTGTTTTAAACTTACCATTTTGGTGGCAGCCTCCAGGGTCCCATTAAGGTCCGCTGGTTAGACCACATTGGGACATGGTTATTCTGAACACGGCTGGCCCGGCGCCGGCTGCATTCAGGGTAGCCCAATTTCGGGAAGGGGTCCTTAAACAGGCCACCTATTATATGCAACTTGTTTCAGGCGTGGGCCCTAGAAACCTATACTGCAACCTTTACCAACATGGCGGGCGGCGCACCTCTGGCACGGATTGTGCATGCTGCCTGCCATATTGGACTCCTACGTACCTGTTTCATGCCTGTAAAACGGGCAAGGTATCAACAAATTTCTAGGCCATTGTCTAGTATCATGCTTAAAACTCCTTGAACTGGCCTTTATAACAACTATAAAAAGATACTTTCCCAAATTAGTTCTTATACAGGGTATTCTACAAATACTTCTCATAATAGTATAAAAATTAATGGTAAAGTTGTTTCCACATGAGGAGCTTATTGTACAATCCTTTTTGTAAATTCAACTAAAATATTATCAAAATGTAATCTCTTTTTTAAAAAAACTTTAACTGAATAGCTCCAGCACACCTCAAAAATACATTCAGACTAATTGCATTTAGTATTGTAAACTGAGGCAATCTTTTTAAATCAACATAAAGTGCCTCTAAGATTTAACAAAATCGTTTTTTTCTAAGTTCTACCAATACAATTCTTTGGGACAGAAAGATATTACACTGTTTTGTTCAATGAAATAACAAACAAGGCAGAATGTGGTTACTGTGGATTTTCACACACTAGTGGGCATGTTGGCATAATCCTAACCAGGAATTTAGAAACACTACAATGTGGTCAAAGCCTAAAGCAAACACCGTGTCCTTAGTTTCTAAAACACTTGGGTACCAGGTGAAATCCAGCTGAAATAACATAGAGTATGCTTTGATTTGCAGGTACTCCCAATTCCAGAGCAGTCAGCTAGGAACTACGTGGACTAAACAATCAAAACTAGGCAACCCCAACTACATTCGTTATCTAACAGTTTCTGTTTTGTAAACCTGGTCTTTGCTTTGCAGTGATCTGTTCTTTAATTTTGTTTTATACTTGAGCTAATTTTATATTTAATAGAGAAGATATTCATAGAAAGCAGAAATACAGAATCTGGAATTTTTGTTTACTGTTAGTTTGCTGTTAGTACAATGAGAGGGTGTTATATTATGGCACTTTTTTTAAAATCAGCATATTTTTACCGTGCCAATTTTCTCCCTTCCCCTCGTCTCTTGAAGGCATCAACTTCTTTTTGGACACTACTCAAATGTGATTCTCAATACTGAGTGTTGGCGGGATTTTTGAATGCAGGAGGGGAAGGGGAATCACAGCCGAGCCTGGTTCTGTCCTCACCTGATGTCCACACATATGAACTTCCTGCAAGGGGTTTTTAGATAATGATCAGGAAAAAGTGCTGGGCTGATTTCCTGCTGGGGCACCGTCTCCTTAGAGAGCACCTGACCACCATCCTGGCTAAGGTCAGCTAACTCAGCACAGACTAGGAATCAAACCTTCCTGGTCTCTCTCCTCAGTTATCCCATAAACTTGCTAACTCAACATGAGAGCTTCTTTCATCTTTTGGACTCCTCGACATGGCAAGCATATCTCCTTATCTCTTTTTGACAACTATTAAAAAATCCTAATTAGTGACAAAGTAGTACTGATACAGGAATAACACTAGTGGTACTATGCCTGTATTAGCAACAAAAGGGTGATAGCCAATTAAAAACCACTAGCGTTTTAACCTTAGCTCTCACACTGTTTTCGAACTGCTTTAAGTTAATTTTTCTGGACAGTTTACTCCAAGCATGTATAAACTTCATGAAAGTGTACCTAGTTGGTACTGGTTTGGAAGTCTTGTTCTTAAAGGTTGGAAGAACAAAGAGTGTGGAAAGGTCACACTGGCACAGGAGTGTTGTTCTTCTATTGTTGAGCATTTAAGTACCAAGGGGTGAGGTTTTATTCCATCTGACCAATTCTGTACTTGAGCTAGCACCAATGTTATTAGTGCTGTATGTGCATTAATAACAACTCTTACTACCTCTTTAGCAAAATTAGAGGAGAAAATAGTGTAGCAAATATGACCTAGGATACTGATACGTTTTCAATTAATCAATTTCTCTTTGTGTGTTTTAATCGCTCAAGGACAAGGAGAAATAAATGGGCATTAAAATTAATTCTGAATGTGCCAAAACATTCCACTGAAAGGCCCACACAGATGGACTTTGCTATTTTAAAAAACAGGTCTGCATGTTTCAAATGACATTTGGAATTTCTGCAGCTCAAAAACAGGTAGAGGAGAGAGGCGAGTTTGTTCCTAAAGACTCTTAGCTTTTACCAAAGTGTGTTTATTTTGGAACCCCATGAATAACTCTGCACTCGGAGTGGAAATTACAGGAATAGTAATTAAGAGCACAGAACGGATTTATAAACCTCACTGTTTAGATGACAGCTCCAGATGTGAAGCAGCTGTACTGCAGCTAATGTTATTTTATTCCATATTCAGAAGAATGGCCATACCATGATCAACTCATTCACTTTTTTTCATTCTTTGCCTCAAGTGTTTTTATGCCCCTTCAATGTTTCGAGCTCCAAACAGCCTGCTTAGGCTCAAAAAGCTAGTGTGTGGAGCACAATCTCTACCAGAAAACTACCTAGGGGCTGAGAAAGGCAGAGGAAAGATTGAATTTTGATTTCCCCCATATCAGTGCCTTCAATTGAGATGTTAAGGAAGTCACATTCGCCAGCCAAGCGACATCATTTCACAAGGACATGCAAATCATGATTTTGGAACAGTCTGCTTCAGCTGGATGAAAAGATACATAAATGTTCTTCAAGCCTCCAAGTAAAAAGAGGACAGTAACACTGATCCCTGAATAGCCTGCTTTATGTAAATGAACCATCGTCCTACACAGCTTCTTTCAATTGGAATGGGGAGAAATCTTCAGCTTTCTCCACACAGAATCTTTCAGCTGGAAGGGAGAATGGATAAACTGTGGTCCCTTCACTATGTCCTTCAGTCAAGACAAAAGTTGAGAAAAACACGCTTTGCGCAGCCTTCTGCAACATGACATATGCTCTATTGACTAAGTAAGTTCTTAAAAACTGTACAAAAGTCCAATGAATAAGGTGCCATTTTAAAAGAGCTGCTAAGTATCAGCTTGCCTCAGTGATAGCATTCTCCCCTTGGAGTCAAATGGTTGTGGGTTCAAGCCCCAGTTCAGGACTTAAGCATATAACCTAGGCTGACAGTTCATTGTAGTACTGTGTTGTCAGAGGTGCTGTCTTTTGGATGAGCAGTTAAACTGAGGCCTCTTCTGCCTGTTGAGGTGGATGCAAAAAATCCCATGGCACTATTGAAAGTGTAAGGAGTTATCCCAATAGTCCTCCTTCAAGCAACACCATCAAAAATAGATCAACTGAATATTTATCTATGTTGGTGAGACCTTGCTGTACACAAATTGACAGTCTAGTTTGCCTAAATAACAACAGTGTCTGCATTTCAAAAGTAATTAATTGGCTGTGAAGTGCTTTGAGATGATAATTACTTGACATGTCAGCAATTCCAAATCTACCAAAAAAAGGTTAGCCCATATGTTGACGTGAATTCATGAACAAAGGTACAATATGAATGACCAACAGCTGGATCCCGAGATCCTGCTGATATTTGCTGCAATTTATTGTTTTACGGGCTGATTGGCCTCCCTCAACTGCAGTTATCTTTTGTCTCTGCACCGAATGAAAGTGGAGTGGATATTTTCCTGTTTGTAATTACCAACAGCATTAAGCATTCCTCAATCAAGGAAAACATACCACCAGCGAACAAATGTTATCTGTTTTTAATATAACGGGTCAGTTGCTGTCTTTTCTATGTTTCTACCTCTCTATCTCTTTTTTTTTTGTTTGTTGTTTTTTTTGGTGATTTGTATATTCTGAGACCTGGCAGGTAACACCTGTCTGTCTGCACACTGATTGCCTTGGCAACGGGCAGTTGAAAAAACTGTCTGTAATCACCAAGCATTGTTCTGTGAATTATAAATGCGATTTCATTTCGAGGATTTCATTTTCACATCGTTCACCTGACTAAGGAGGAAGCCTCCGAAAGCTTGTGAATTTAAAATAAAATTGCTGGACTATAACTTGGTGTTGTAAAATTGTTTACAATTGTCAACCCCAGTCCATCACCGGCATCTCCACATCAAGGAAAACATAGCACGGTTACAATGCAAGCTTTTTCCTTCCATCCTAACTTCAGGACAAATGTAAGGAATCTTACAACACCAGGTTATAGTCCAACAGTTTTATTTGAAAATCACAAGCTTTCGGAGATTATCTCCTTCGTCAGGTGAGTGAGTGAAAGGTTCTCAAATCGTATATCTTATATTAGGCTGGGACACGATCACACCAATCAAAGGTGTCATTGGTGTTCAGACAGGTTAGCCACGGAAAACAGTACATCCCAGTATACTGAATACACAATGGGTCAGATTACTCAGACAGATAGAGAGAGACACCCGAAAGGCAGAGGATGGCTAAAGGATCTTTGCAACTTATCAATTTCCCACACTCTCTCTCCTTGTAGTCTCTCCAAATAGTTACCAAATATACAACAATTAATGCCAACTTTGTGCCCTATTCAATGCTTTCTCCTTTTACCAGATTGTTCTCTATCCTGTAATTCTTCAGGTTGCATAGTTTTAATTTTCAGTCAATCTCTGAGCCAGTTTTCTTTCTTATTTTTTAACCCATCGTTTCAATATTTTCTCTTCTTTTTGACCTCCTACAATATGATCCATCTGGGAAAAAGCAGCGTATCCACTCCCAGGGCTCTGTCAACACCACTCTGCAACTCCAAGGAGGTTTACAAAAATGGCTCAAAGTGACTAACAGCTTTCCCTTTCGGTATCCATAAGTGGTGCCTCCTGATGTGCTCTTAACTCGTTATGTAGCAGAGTGCAGGTACAACCCTGTGTCCCCTCACTCCATGGTCCAACTTAGGTTTTAGATAGTTGTGTGAATGAAAGAAAAGCAATACCTGGCACAACCCAGCGGTGTGGCCCAATATATGATGATGCTGGGATCCTGTACTGAACCCTGAATCACACTGGACACAGGGCCAAATGTCGGCACCAACAAAAATTATGATTTGGGCTTAGAAATTATATTGTATGATATTATCTTGCATACATTTAATGTGTTTGTATCAAATTCCTTTGTTTACTATTTTAAAGGAGTTTTAACTCGTTAAAAATAAACGAGTTAAAAATAAACAGATTAACATCTCCATTAAAATAGAGGGCAAAAAAAATTGATACAAAAGCATTAACTAATATTGCCCAGTGCTGCCTTCAGGCTATATAATTTCATATAGCTTTTATTGACAATCAGCAAAAAGATAGGTGCTGGCTTAGCTTTCTGTGTAAGCTGGAGAGGTTACACAAAGAACCCATGCTACAAATGTATCAAGAGGACCTAGCTGGATACTAACGGTACAACATTTTTAACTGAGTTCCGATAGTTTTTTCTAAACCCATTTTACAGCCCACACAACAAGCCATTCAATATTTGAAAACAAGTGCGTAAAGGTTCATATTAAGATGTATATCTAGGAGTCAAGTTTCCCACTAAACTTTCTGTTTGACAAAAATCAGCAATGTTATAAAAATATTGAAGAGTGGGTGGATTTGTAAACAGAGCCCTCTGGAGGATACCTGAGCTTCCAAAGAGGTCATTAGCCTGAATAATCTTTAAAGTAAATGAGTGTTTGCAGGCTGCAGTGCTTATCAGGTTCCGAAATGGGGGATCTCACTGATGCAAGTTAATGGTTCTCAGTTCCCACTGGCTGCTATCACTACCTATAGAAAAATACTGGAAAACACATGATTTTTTTGTAATTGATATTTTCAGCCTGTTGCTTTTCAAGAAATTATTGACAACAATATTAACTATTTCAACGCTATTATTTTCAACAATATTTATCATTCACTCAACACATTTTGTTCATTCCAAGCCTTCCATTAATCCCAGTTACATGCAGACTTGGCAGTTTCCTTGCTTGCTAAGTTAAAATTAAAATCGATGCTACAGCATATTCACATGTAGTCAATATTTTGTCTATTGGTTTTGTGCCATCGAAAGATTAATTGTCAAATCTTACAATATCAGCTAATCTTGAAATTTCCCAGTCTCTGGTACATGAAGCCCCAAACCCTGATAAAAAAAAGCCCACCAGGCCACAAATGATCTGCTGATTAGTTTAGTGATTACTGTTGATTCCATGAAGTCACAGAAGCAATTTTTTTGCCAAACTGTTAATGACTAGTTTTCAGTATGTCAAGAAATTTTCAATCTTGAAGAATGAACAGCCAATAAATTACCCTATTCTGTTGCATAATTCAATTAATTAGTTGATAAGAGATCAAAACTACTCAAATAAAGAGCGAAGTACTGCAAATATTGTTAACCCTAACAAAAATAGATAAAGTTGGAAACACACAAGGTGTCAATCAGTATCTGTGGCGGTAACAGACATTTCGGGTTCATACTTGTCATCAGAACTAAAGTCCTTTAAGGCCCAGATTTTCCCTTGGATGGGAGAATGAAAGTGAAAATGTGACTAAAGGGCCACTCTGTCAAAAAGGCACCTGAATGGTCCTTTGAGAGTCCTAGCAATATTATCTCCCCTTCCATTTCACATGTCAAGACCAAAACTTTTTAAGCACAGATAAAACTAACAAATAGATGTGCAAATAGAATATAAAAGAAAAAATAAACTGGGACAAGAACACTTTCAAGAAATAGGCTCAAGGCTCTATGGGGACAATTGACCCAAAACAGGTACATTTTATATTTAGATATCAAAAATGATCTGAACAAAATATCAGGACCAATTAATCCAACTCAATCTCAAACTAACATAAGCCAGGAAATGAAAAGTGTCCCTAAAAGTTTTATAACTTATTCCACTGATTTCATTAAGGTACCACAAGTATAACAGACAAGTTCAAAACTAAGAACAATATCATTATTAGCTTAGCAACAGGTCTCACTACAAACTAACATAGTTATCTGTCTTTTTTTTAAACCTGTTTATGTGCATGTGTGATCATTGTGAAGAATTATGTCAGTGCTAAGAGACAGAGCATTTTGTGACAACCCATGTAACAACTTGTTAGCATTCCATGAGAAAAGTTAGCTTTATTTACTATGATCATAGTATTAACCAACCAAATCAGTTGTGAAGCAGGACAGGAGGATGACAGAATCAAATTGGTTGGAAGCTGAGACTGGAGTCCCTCAGAACTATATAATATTTTCTGGTTGCATATGAACTTGAGGCAGAAAAGTTTTAAGATGACCTGATGGCTTCTGAGAGTTTCAGTTAGAGCATGTTTATTTAGTGTTTGTCCCCAAAGATGTTATGTACAATAAATAAACTACTGTTTTTTAAAATTTTCCTCGAAGGAGTTTTCTGGGGCTTAACTGGCTGATGTATTATGTGAAGGTTTATTTTCTTCAGCTATTTTTTCAGGTAAAGAGGATGTTCCCTGGTGTAAATGCCTAAACTGGCTTTAGTTGAACATTTGTGTCATCGTTTGTAGAATTTCCAGGCTTGGGAAATAAAATTGGAGTGAGATTGGAGAGGGGATGAGTTTCAATAAATTTAAAATATTACACTGAGAGTCCCATATTTAGGATTTTACAACAGTGTATCATCACAGTGGTTGTGATGTAGACCATTGGCCTGTTTGTGTGTGAGCCCGGCATCTGGTTATGACCTGTAATTTTGAAAGACATTTTCAATGTCTTTCCCCACTCGGGGTGGAGGTCCCTTTTTTACCCTTCAGTGCCCAGGGTAGGGGATTACCCAAAGTAATTCATAATGTGCCCAGGCTCCACCAGAAAATAAATCCCATGCTTTCAGTACACATACTCCTTTCAATAATTTCTAGACTCATCACTGCTTCAAACTATGCTCTTATGTGCTTTAAGTGCCCCCATCTCCTTTCAATAAAAGTGGTGGAATATTTGGTTTAACTGCACCATAAAATATGACAAGCCTGTGGCCCACCGTACTTTCAGGGCTGTTTTGAGTTGTCTGCTGCTTGAGGCTGTGCCAGCTTTTTGGTCAACTTTTTGCTATTTTTCTAGGTTGGCAGGCGTGCTGCTCAATGATGATTGACATATTGTCAATGTTTGCCCAGTTCTCTAGTGGACAATCCTTGAATTCAGTAACAATGTATTATAGTACATCTCTGTTATGCAGAGAAGATATTTAATTCTAGTGTTTTTATGTGATAAATAAAATAAAAACATTAAGTGCAATGTTAATCTTGCCTATGATTTCTAACTGACCAGGCATGATATTCAGGGTAATGACAAGCAAGGTCACTGCCAAGGAAACTGTGGCTAGGCAGTAACAAAATGAAGAGGTAGCATATTCACATTGAAAACTACCATAAAAATAGGCTATCAGATCAGCTAAAATAATGGTTAGAATATGCACAGAACATAAAAGAACTAGATTTCCTGGTTTACAGCTCATCCTCAATTTCCTTCGGGCACTCCTCACAGTACTAGTATGATATCTTATTTCCTTCAGCTCTACATCTAGAGCTTCTTGTAGTTAAGACTATTCAACAAAGTGCTATGTCAAAAGAAAATGTTATCAAAAATTGAAATTTTTAAATAACAAAACTAGTCATTTTCCAGATTATTTTGATCATTTGACTCCATCAGTATTATTTCCTCTATCCATTTGTCCAGAACTAATTCCAGATCATAAGGGAATAGCTAAGACCATAACAAATTCAGGAAAAGAAAAGCCCTTTGGCCCGTCCAGATCATTCCTCTATAATCCAGATCTCTGGATGAAAATGTTCTAGCCAATCACTTCCAATCTCATATTTTGGGACTTTGCATGCCTGCTCTTTATGCCCTAACTCCTTTAAAGTTACACTTTTATACTTTTGGTATTAACTGACATAAACATGCAATTTGCCAATAATTTTCCCATGCACTTGGCCTCTCTAAATCCTTCTCAATAACTTCCATCTTCATTACACAATGAGCCACCGACATGATTTTAGATCAGTACACTTAAAGACCAATTCCCAACTCCACTAGTCACTGCTCCATAATGTGAGAAGTGTTATTTTATAACCACCTTTTTCTATCAATTGGCTAGTATTTGTGTATCCTATTTCATATTCCCCTTGAATTCCACAAGGTATAACCCATTCTAAAAGCAGTTTATATCAGATCTTATGTAATGCTTTTTGAAAATCCAAATAATCATATAAATTGTATTGCTCTTATCCACTAATAAACATTGACTGGATTTGTAAGACACAATCCATTGTTAAAACAAAGTCTCCACACACCATTTCAGTTTCTCCTACCTTTCAACTATGCTTTATATGTTCTATGAATGACTGAAAACTTCAGGGTTCCACAGGAAATGGAGAGGACTGTAAGAGTATTACAGAGCCCGCACATATGGCTGATTGTATAGACACACAAGTTATGCACTTGAACCCTGGATTTTAAACAAAGAGAGATGGAAGTGTTAAATGTGGAAGCCAGTTGTGGCAATACACTGGCATGCCATTCAACGTAATGCCGGGAAATCATTTATCAATATTTGTCAACCTGATCCCTTGAATGGGTTTTAAGGATGTGAGTGATAGCTTTTAAAGCTGTCAGAGAATCCATCAGCAGCTCCTACCCATGGCACTACTTTATCAGGGCCTTACTGTCTGTGAGATGTACGTGAATGCAGCCAAAGCTGCCACTAGGGAATTCTGCAGAAGATTGGTTTAATGGGATTAATTTTGTTCCCTCAGTGGGATTTGCTTCCACTTAGACAATGAGAATTAGAGCTGGTTTCTGGGAAACAACATGGTCTTTCAGATTCAAAAACACACAGTCGAATATCAGGAAGGTGAGTATGAACAGAGTCTAATGGCTAACAAAGATTTCTTCAATTACTCTTTAGGTAATTAAGCACCATCTACCAGTAATAATTCTAATATGCGACAGGAAAGGAGGTTGAGACATGGGAG
Source organism: Heptranchias perlo (assembly GCF_035084215.1). NCBI lineage: Eukaryota > Metazoa > Chordata > Chondrichthyes > Hexanchiformes > Hexanchidae > Heptranchias > Heptranchias perlo. Next base: position 25,938,216 of record NC_090350.1, read on the forward strand.
CAGACAAAATCATGGGGCAGATAATCCCCCATTCTTCACATTTTGTAATCTGATAATTTTCATATTTTTTAAATTATGTTGTTTCTCCAAATAAAGAGCAAGATGGAAGAGGTCACTCTACCCAATTTCACTTCCCATTATTAAGAATCACATGGTAGAGCTAAGATCAAAGATAGATCGCCATTTCTAGAGGATGATTTTGTAAAACTGCAGACTCTCCAACCACCCGCCACTCCCCCTGCAATCCGATTTCTCCTCCACCCTGCCCCTGTGATCCGATCTTTCCGCCCCGCCCCCCAGCAATCTGATCTCTCCTCCCCTGCACCCCCACCCCCCCCCCCCCCCACCATGGTCCAATCTCCAATCTCTCCACACCTTCCCCCCCCCCACCCCAACAGTCCGATCTCTACCCCCACAATCCGATCTTTCTGCTTCACCCCTCAGCAATCTGATCTCTCCTCCCCAGCGTCCCCCACCACCAGTGTCCGATCTCTCTGCCCGACCAAACCCCAATCACGATCTGATCTCTCTTGCCCCCCCCCCACCCCATCATGGTCCAATCTCTCTCTCCCCCCGCCCCCCGCAGTCCGATCTCTCTCTCTCCCCCACCCCACCCCCTGCGGTCCGATCTCTCTCTCTCCCCCACCCCACCCCCTGCGGTCCGATCTCTCTCTCCCTCCCCGCCCCACCAAGTCCAATATCTCTCCCCCCACCCCACCGCGGTCCAATCTCTCTCTACCCCTGCCCCCTGCGGTATGATCACTTCCCCCCCCACCAATCCACGATGCAATCTCTCTCCCCCACCCCCACCCAACCACGGTTCCCCCCCCAACCATGGTCCAATCTCTCTCTCTCCCTGCCGCCCACCCCCCCCCCCACCACCCACCTGCGGTGCAATCACTCTCTCTCTCCACCCCTCACGTTCCGATCTTTTCCCCCTCCCCCGCGATCCAATCCATCGCTCCTCTCCAATCAACAGCTGCTGTCTTCTACAGCAGGCTTTCCTGTCCAGCAGTGGCCCGTTAATTTCAGCAGGATCTCCGCCTTCCTGGTATTTCCGGGTTTCCCGGCCGCTGACAGGCCGCCTCCCCGTAAATATCGGGGCCATTGTGACTGGCCATTCCCTTCTTTGAATCTTGACATTATCTTCTGGGTGAATGAGGATCAGTTTGTGAGGGTGGATTGGGAACCCGGATCAGTATAGCAGACTGCGAAGAAGGTTCCAGATCAGTGTAGACGCGAGTGGGTGGAATTCTTGGGATCAGGATCAGACTGTGGGTGCAAGGCTTGGAATCTGTGGCTGGGGTTCCTTATTTTATTTACAAATTACAAAAGAGCGATTGACCATGCCATTGATCTGATCAAACAGATTCGAATGACTTACTGCATAAAAAATGAAAAGATGTTTGCTTTGTCACATTTATCACCGTATTGTAGTGAAGGTGTAAGAATAGACACAGAGGTCATTCCATTCTGCAGTTACATCTTGAAGTCAAATCTTGAAATTTTTGATGTCTCGAGAGGAACAGATGAAGATCCATCTCAAATCTACACTTGAACACACATCCTTTTCAGATTGGGATCTGAGAGCATGACCAGTGAAACAAACTACATATCCTCAGAAGCAATGAAAAACCTCCAGATGTATCAATTACAAAAACTGGAAATGTGAATCATCTTTGAATGGGAGGATAAAGTGATCAATCATCACTACAATGAACCTTAATTCTACTTAATCATTTTAAATGCTTAACCTTAAAGTGAGTTGCTCCAATGGCGAGGAGATACAACGGCAGAGCCATACAGGCCAGGAAGATTTCTGGGTCCGTGCTGATCTTAGAAAGGGCGCTTTTATTGGACCTCAGTGCCTCTGGGTTAGAGAGAATAAAATCAGCTAATGTTGCCTCTCCTAATCATTATCTGGCAATCCCTGTTGAAAGTGTGCATGTAGACACCAGGTGGGGGTGGGTTCATACTTGCCTATGATGCTCCCACATCCGAATGGCCTGCCAGCACTTAGTACCACAGTTCACATGTGAATTGGTAACCTGTGCCTGTGAGACCGTACCCAAGCAAAGAGTCAGCATCTTCAGGAGAGGGTGGAATGAATAAAACTGGTAAAAAGAGGTTGTTTGTTTGTCTTCCTCCAACCTAGTATTCTGTATCCAGCATTGACACTGGGGAAACCAAATCCATGCACTTCTGTAATGAGATATTTGATCACCAACCTCTCTGTCAAAGGAAACCAGCCAATCAATGAGCCTCAACCCTTCTCAAAGATCTCAGACTCAACTGCCAATCAAACTCACAATGGCAGGCAGAAGCCCGATTTCTTGTTCTGTGTCAAGGACCACATCTGTAACTATACTGGAACTAAAGGCAGTCGACAACTGCATCTCTCATAATTACATTAGCTCAAATAGCCATTCATTAACATTGATTTAGTAGCCAACCTTTAACAATGGCAAAGACAGTTTGTGATTGCATGTAATGGGCCATCCTGTCTGACTTGAGCTGATGGCTTTTCAGTTGGAGAATATTATGTGTGACCTCAGGTGTTAATCTCCTGCAGGCTGTTTCCAGTTTTACAAAATAGAAGTTAAAAACTCAACATAAACAAAAAAGGATTTTTTTTGGTCACAGACCCCAAGGCCAGAAAGCTGTCAGTGATCAGCGGTGTATCTTTTTAGTGGGCAGAAGTCCTGTGATCCCAAAGATGAACTCCAATTCTGCCCAAGTGGACAATCTAAGCTACACTGTCAACAGCCTCAAGTTTGGCTTTGTCTATTGCTATCTTTATTATTAAGTAAATTCAGGTAATTTCACAGTTCCTTACCTGCCTGAAAATTGTACTTGCAGGAATGATAAAAGTTTCCTTTTCCTGTCAATTTCTCATATAGCTGTTGATCTAAGAAAAGACACTACTGGCCTGTGATACTGGAATATTTTATTAAGACAATATCTAAGGAAGAAAAATACAACATACAAGGCAGCCATCCGTCTTTCGCGTAGTCAAATTTTCAGGCCCATTGTCCACCTTTCCAGGTAGAAATCTGTGCAACTTCCTGCATTGCTCATTAGTCACCCCATAAGCCATGTCCTTATGCACACGTGCTACTGCCATGGATGATTCCCACACCTTCTGGGTCAGATTTCGTTCAGTGTTGTAATTCTAGCTGGCTCAGTGGGGCAGCAGGAGTTGCCCCTCTGAAAGCTATACAGTCCGAGAAATGGCAGTGCCTTTTTTTTTAAAAAAAGGGAAAAAAAGTCAGATTCCTTATTTCCACTGAAGCACTGGTAAAGGGAACTATCAGTATATTTAAAACTTTGGCCAGAAACATTTGAAATGCCATCCATATTTTGAAATAAAATGATGTGGAGATGCCGGTGATGGACTGGGGTGGACAAATGTAAGGAGTCGTACAACACCAGGTTATAGTCCAACAGCTTTATTTGAAATCACAAGCTTTCGGAGCTTTCCTCCTTCGTCAGGTGAGGAAAGCTTCGAAAGCTTGTGATTTCAAATAAAGCTGTTGGACTATAACCTGGTGTTGTACGACTCCTTACATTTGATATAAAATGGGGAAGTCCATTTAAAATAACTGTCGCAGAGATGTGGGGGCTCTCAATTATCTGCCAATTTTGATAATCCAGAGGTGAACAGCCTCCATTTTGCCAGTTAATCAAAGTTTCACTGTACCTGTGTTCCATATATTAAACAAAGACGATAGAATATTGCACATATCTTTGATTACCTTAATGGGGGAGCATTTTGAGTTACATTAGCAGGGCAAGTCTGTACAACTATTATTTTCATATTTAAGATTTCTATACCCCTTCAAGGATAATATTTGGTTTGAACGTCAAAATTACAGCAGACTCCAAAATCCTCAGAAGGCAAACGCCCCCAGCGCTCATATCTCCCTGTGATGTTTCTCAAACCACCACTGCTGCAAATCGAGCTTTTGTGTACTTGAGATTTTCTTTTCCTGCAATAGAAGTTTGGTTCCACCTGTAGTTTAAGTTACGTGATGCCTGGTGTCCCAATGCATGCTCAGTCTAACTACATATTTTCACTTCATGGGCCTCTATACAGGGCAGCTTTCGCACGATCAGCTTTATTGGGGCCATGACTTTAAAGCTACGGGTCAGTTTTTGGTAGTTTTTAGGGTTCATACATGTTATTCAGAATGAAGTGGTGTCCACGACTCACGACTGGTATGAGGCTCGGAGGCTTCGACACGGCGACAAGTAATTCAATCGATCGATGCGGAGATCTGCAGACTGTTAACGGTTACATGTCCCGCCTCTCGGCAGCAGGACCTGCCACCTTGGGTCGGAGGGTAATTGAGCACTTTAAATTACTTTGAGCTTCCCCCTCACAGCCGGTGATTTCGGCCGGGCGGCTCCGCCTCCCCGGAGCTCGGACTCGCGATGGGTCTGTGTCCCGCGCCGTTCCCCACCGGTAATCTCGGTCACTGAGCCCAAAGGTCTGCCCGCTTCCATCATAAGTAGGCCGGGCCGGGCCGGGCCGGGCCTGAGGTAACCGTGACTTCAGTAACACCGATCTGTCGCACCAATGACGTCAGCAGATGCTGTTGGCGACGCCTGATTATCCCGTCATTTCCGCGTGGTTTGAGGAGGCAGCGAAGATGGCGGCGGTTTGTGAGGTGAGGATGGTGGAGTGGGAATTCTGAGTGGAGTGAAGGGGATCGAGTGCACAGCTATCGGGGCTTAAGAATGAAACCTTGAATGTGTTGAGAGCGAACGGTGGTGTGGACAAACTCACACAACACATTGAGGGAGTGATCGGTCACCGGTTCAGGCCCAATAAGATCGTCTATTTGTACAAAAACAAGATTATCATGACGAGGAAACACTGTTGTATGTGATAGAAAAAGCTCTAATTGTAGTGTCCAGTAAAGTAACCGAGCTGATATTGGATATAAAATAAAATCTGTTTGAATTTCCCTGTAAATTAGATATTTCTCAGTTTACAATAGAATAGGTAGAAAATCTGCTTCCTTCAAGCCACAAATGTTCCAATAATAATGGAATAAAATTCACTGATTATAATGGTCCTTCTCGACCCCATCACCTCTGGATGCTGCACAACAACAACTTGTACTTATTGTCGTAAAACGTCCCAAGGTCCCAACATCATTTGGATTTTCAAAGGGGATTTGATAAAGTGCCACACAAAAGGTTGTTACACAAGATAAGGGCTCATGGGGTTGGGGGTAATATATTAGCATAGATAGAGGAATGGTTAACGGAGAGAAAATAGGAATAAACAGGCCATTTTCAGATTAGCAAGCTGTAACTAGTGGGGTGCCGCAAGGATCAGTGCTTGGGCCTCAGCTATGTACAATCTGTATTAATGACTTAGACAAAGGGACCGAGTGTAATGTATCCAAGTTTGCTGACGATACAAAGACAGGTTGGATGGTAAGCTATGAAGAGCATACAAGGGGAGTGATTTTAAACCCCAAGAACGGGTGGGTTGGGGGCAGGTGGGAGTTGAAAATAATTGTTTTTTTGGGCCACAAAATTTTTGGACTTAGCATTCCCTGTGGGAAGCCTGTACTTTTCCACACGATGTTAAACCTGGAAATAAAGCCGGGTTGCGGTCGCGACCCAATAAACAACTATTTTCAACTTCCACCCGCCCCCAACTCACCCATTCTTGGAGTTTAACATCACCCCCAAAGAGTCTGCAAAGGGATATAGACAGGTTAAGTGAGTGGGCAAGAAGGTGCCAGGTGGAGTATAATGTGGGGAAATGTAAGGTTATTCACTCTGGTAGGAAGAATAGAAAAACAGAATTTTTTTAAATGGTGAGAAACTATTAAATGTTGGTGTTCAGAGGGATTGGGTTTCTTTGTGCATGAAACCCAGAAAGTTAACATGCAGGTGCAGCAAGCGATTAGGAAGGCAAATGGTATGTTGGCCTTTATTGCAAGGGGGTTGGAGAATAAGAGTAAGGAAGTCTTGCTGCAATTGTACAGGGCTTTGGTTAGACCGCACCTGGAGTACTGTGTACAGTTTTGGTCTCCTTATCTAGGGAAGGATATACTTGCCTTAAAGGCAGTGCAACGAAGGTTCACTAGATTGATTCCTGGGACGAGCGGGTTGTCCTTTGAGGAGAGATTGAGGAGAATGGGCCTATACTGTCTGGAGTTTAGAAGAATGAGAGGTGATCTCATTGAAACACATAAGATTCTGAGGGGGCCTGACAGGGTAAATGCTGTGAGGCTGTTTCCTCCGGCTGGAAAGTCTAGAACTAGGGGCCATAGTCTCAGGATAAGGGGTCAGACATTTGGGACTGAGCTGAGGAGGAAGTTCTTCACTCAGAGGGTGATGAATCTTTGGAATTCTCAACCCCAGAGGGCTCTGAATGCTCAGTCATTGAGTATATTCAAGACTGAGATCGATAGATTTTTGGACTCCAAGGGAAATGGTGATCAGCGGGAAAGTGGAATTGAGGTCGAAGATCAGCCATGATCTTATTGCATGACGGAGCAGGCTCAAGGGACCGTATGGCCTACTCCTGCTCCTATTTCTTATGTTCTTATCTGTGGACATGGGGTCAGCTTCCATGTGTATGCTGAGGATGCACCGCTGTACCTCTCCACCATTTCCCCTAATTTGTGTTATCAAAGTACCTATCCAGCATCAAGTCTTCGATGAGTCACATCTTTTTTGAGAAGACCAAAGCCATCTATTTTGGTACTCACCATAAACTGTGCTCCTTTGCCGCTGATTCCATACACCTCCCTAGCCACTCACTTCGGTTGAACAAAACCATGTGTGTAACATTGGGTCATGTTTGATCATGAGCTGAACTTCAAACACCATGTAGTCTTTATCACTAAGACCGCTTATTTCCACCTCTCTGCCACTTAAACCCTTATCCTTGTTTTTATCACCTCCAGGCTTGATTACTCCAATCTGGTCCTTGTTAGCCTTCCGTGAATCACTTTCTGTAAACTCCAACTTGTCCAAATTGCAGCTACCCATATTCTGTCCTACATTAACTCCGACTTACCCACCACCCCTAAACCTAACTAACCCTCAGCACATCCAATTAAAATCTTCATCAAATTCATCCACCGCCTTATTCCTCCCTACCTCTAAACCCTTATACAGACATAGATGCACATCAACAACCTTCAGTCCTCCAACTCCAGTGTTCCATGGATCCCCCACCCCCAATTAGTGACAGAGCCTTCAGCCACCCGAACCCTCTTTTTCAAACTCTTTCTGTAAACCTCTCTTCACATTGACCTGGCCTGTAGTCATATCTCCTGACCTCCCTACCATAGCTCAGCACCTAGGTTCTGTAGCCACCTTCCTTCAGTGAACACATAGAGGTGACTATCTGATCCAGGTTTTCCTCTGCATTAAACCACATTTGGAAACCATCTCATTTTAGAAATTTAATTGTGTAAGAATTTAGTTTTCATTTAATATTTACAGGTACAGGAGGTTCCTTGCAGCAGTGGGGAGTCTGAGACCTCAGCAGCAGATTTAGCAACACAGAAACGGGAGGAACGACTGAAGAAATTCCGAGATCTCCACCTTAAACGGGTGAGAAATTAATGGCTATTTTATTTAAAATGCCCTGTTTGTATCACTCAGACTAGGTGGTGCTATCTTGATGGGAAACGTGACCAACAGTTCGCAAGCTTTTCAAACCAATGCAAACAGCTAATAAGAGAAACTTCCAGCTGAATGAGATGAATGAAGTCAATTTTATTCCAAAATTTCTGTTTTTTTCTGAACCAAGTAATATTGGGACAATTTTAACCATTTCCTTTAACTTGTTAAAATTCTATGGTACTTCATTTCAGTTGACCATTCTAATACTGTCCGTGGGCAGTTGTTGATTTGTGCTTGGCACAGGGTATTGTCGATCCCATGGTTGTAGGCAGGAGATTTTCCTCAATAATCTGGACTGAGGTGGATTTTTGCTGGAATTGGGAGGGATACGGGGTTGTTGCCAGTAACTCAAATGTCGTAGGGTTTTTTTGGTAATGTGACCACAGTTCTAAAGCCTTGGTGCAGTCAGCAAGGGACTTGAAAAAACTGAACAGTTTACTGTTGCCAAGCCGTTGGTGGGTTAATGCAGTCTGCGTAGGCTTGAAATTTCCATAAGTTGTTTGGACTCTTCTTTATACTGGTTATTTCTGTGCTTCAGGGCAACAGGCAGCAGCGTTTGTGAGAGTTCAAATGCTGCTGGATTAATCATACTCTGGGCTTTTTAAATCAAGACCTCCCATGAGAGAAATGGAGATCATACAACAGTGGCTCCAAAAAAACATTGTTACCCAACTGTATAACCCACAGTGGTAATTGGATTGTGTATGTCGGGTCACGAGTCCAATTTATTTTATTTATTGACCTACTCTTGTATTTTAATGTGTACAATGAGAGTCAAGAGGACCAAGATTTAGTGCTTAATAGTTTTATTAATTTTAAATAATACATGTCCATCGTACCTTTTGATGTTGGATGGTGCAGATGGTGTCAATCTGTTGCCATGAATGGCCCAGGCTTCAAGTTGTCCTGAGTCTCGTCATATTGTGACTAATGAAGCCTTTTAAATATTGTAAGTATGGACATGTGAAGTAGTTATCCTGTTACAGATTCTAACGGTGAAAAAGTTCCACAAAAAAGTTCCATATATGCGCCAGGTTCCCTGAGAATTCTTGGATTTGTGACCCAGGCAGTAAAAGGTGGTGTTCCTTATTCACAGAGTGAATCTCGGAAATTGAATCACCTGGCAGTGGCAGAGGAGGACAGGATGTTGAAACTACCGGCCAACTGGGAGTCCAAAAGAACACGATTGGAGTGGGAGATAAAAGTGGAAGAGAAAAAAAAGGTATTTGCAATATTTTTTAAATTTAACTTGCTGAAAATCAGAAAAACTTGTTGAATACTTTGGAGCAATTCATAAGTAGGAGGCTATGGATCCAGATTTTTTTTAAAATCCAAATCAACAGTTCCCTTTGATCTTATGATACAAAACACCTCACCATCTCCAGCTTCACACAATTCCCTCTGTTACACAGTAATGTATACACAATGTATATCCAGTGTACTGGGACGTGCTGTTCTCCGTGACTGGCCTGTTTGAATAACAACGACCCCTTTTGATTGGTGTGATGCTGTCCCAGCCTAGTATAAGATATGCGATTTGAGAACCTTTTCACTCATTCATCTGACGAAGGGGATAATCTCCGAAAGCTTGTGATTTTAAAATAAATTTGTTGGACTATAACCTGGTGTTGTAAGATTCCTTCCCTCTGATATTTAACATTGAATGATGACATTTATCAGATTTTCAGTTTTACCAGTCACTGTAACAGCTCTTACCAAACATTTTATTTTAATCTTAAACATACCTTGAAAGTTTACGGTTAAAAAAAGACATTCAGAGCAAGTCACCATTGTTTACAACTTGAATAGAATCATAGAAGTTACAACATGGAAACAGGCCCTTCGGCCCAACATGTCCATGTCGCCCAGTTTATACCACTAAGCTAGTCCCAATTGCCTGCACTTGGCTCATATCCCTCTATACCCATCTTACCCATGTAACTGTCCAAATGCTTTTTAAAAGACAAAATTGTACCCGCCTCTACTACTGCCTCTGGCAGCTCGTTCCAGACACTCACCACCCTTTGGGTGAAAAAATTGCCCCTCTGGACCCTTTTGTATCTCTCCCCTCTCACCTTAAATCTATGTCCCCTCGTTATAGACTCCCCTACCTTTGGGAAAAGATTTTGACTATCTACCTTATCTATGCCCCTCATTATTTTATAGACTTCTATAAGATCACCCCTTAACCTCCTACTCTCCAGGGAAAAAAGTCCCAGTCTATCTAACCTCTCCCTATAAGTCAAACCATCAAGTCCCGGTAGCATCCTAGAAAATCTTTTCTGCACTCTTTCTAGTTTAATAATATCCTTTCTATAATAGGGTGACCAGAACTGTACACAGTATTCCAAGTGTGGCCTTACTAATGTCTTGTACAACTTCAACAAGACATCCCAACTCCTGTATTCAATGTTCTGACCAATGAAACCAAGCATGCCGAATGCCTTCTTCACCACCCTATCCACCTGTGACTCCACCTTCAAGGAGCTATGAACCTGTACTCCTAGATCTCTTTGTTCTATAACTCTCCCCAACGCCCTACCATTAACGGAGTAGGTCCTGGCCCGATTCGATCTACCAAAATGCATCACCTCACATTTATCTAAATTAAACTCCATCTGCCATTCATCGGCCCACTGGCCCAATTTATCAAGATCCCGTTGCAATCCTAGATAACCTTCTTCACTGTCCACAATGCCACCAATCTTGGTGTCATCTGCAAACTTACTAACCATGCCTCCTAAATTCTCATCCAAATCATTAATATAAATAACAAATAACAGCGGACCCAGCACCGATCCCTGAGGCACACCGCTGGACACAGGCCTCCAGTTTGAAAAACAACCCTCTACAACCACCCTCTGTCTTCTGTCGTCAAACCAATTTTGTATCCAATTGGCTACCTCACCTTGGATCCCGTGAGATTTAACCTTATGTAACAACCTACCATGCGGTACCTTGTCAAAGGCTTTGCTGAAGTCCATGTAGACCACGTCTACTGCACAGCCCTCATCTATCTTCTTGGTTACCCATTCAAAAAACTCAATCAAATTCGTGAGACATGATTTTCCTCTCTCAAAACCATGCTGACTGTTCCTAATCAGACCCTGCCTCTCCAAATGCCTGTAGATCCTATCCCTCAGAATACCCTCTAACAACTTACCCACGACAGATGTCAGGCTCACCGGTCTGTAGTTCCCAGGCTTTTCCCTGCCGCCCTTCTTAAACAAAGGCACAACATTTGCTACCCTCCAATCTTCAGGCACCTCACCTGTAGCTGTCGATGATTCAAATATCTCTGCTAGGGGATCCGCAATTTCCTCCCTCACCTCCCATAACGTCCTGGGATACATTTCATCAGGTCCCGGAGATTTATCTACCTTGATGCGCGTTAAGACTTCCAGCACCTCCCTCTCTGTAATATGTACACTCCTCAAGACATCACTATTTATTTCCCCAAGTTCCCTAACATCCATGCCTTTCTCAACCGTAAATACCGATGTGAAATATTCATTCAGGATCTCACCCATCTCTTGTGGTTCCGCACATAGATGACCTTGTTGATCCTTAAGAGGCCCTACTCTCTCCCTAGTTACTCTTTTGCCCTTTATGTATTTGTAGAAGCTCTTTGGATTCTCCTTTGCCTTATCTGCCAAAGCAATCTCATGTCCCCTTTTTGCCCTCCTGATTTCTCTCTTAACTCTACTCCAGCAATCTCTATACTCTTCAAGGGATCCACTTGATCCCAGCTGCCTATGCATGTCATCTGCCTCCTTCTTCTTTTTGACTAGGGCCTCAATCTCCCGAGTCATCCAAGGTTCCCTACTTCTACCAGCCTTGCCCTTCACTTTATAAGGAATGTGCTTACCCTGAACCCTGGTTAACACACTTTTGAAAGCCTCCCACTTATCAGATGTCCCTTTGCCTGCCAACAGACTCTCCCAATCAACTTCTGAAAGTTCCTGTCTAATACCATCAAAATTGGCCTTTCCCCAATTTAGAATTTTAACTTTTGGGCCAGACCTATCATTCTCCATAGCTATCTTAAAACTAATGGAATTATGATCACTGGTCCCAAAGTGATCCCTCACTACCACTTCTGTCACCTGCCCTTCCTTATTTTCCAAGAGGAGGTCAAGTTTTGCCCCCTCTCTAGTCAGGCCATCCACATACTGAATGAGAAATTCCTCCTGAATACACTCAACAAATTTCTCTCCATCCAAGCCCCTAATGCTATGGCTGTCCCAGTCAATGTTGGGAAAGTTAAAGTCCCCTACTATTACCACCCTATTTTTCTTGCAGCTGTCTGTAATCTCCTTACATATTTGCTCCTCAATTTCCCGTTGACTATTTGGGGGTCTGTAGTACAATCCTATCAAAGTGATCTCTCCCTTCTTATTTTTCAGTTCTACCCATATAGACTCCGTGGGCGAACCCTCGGATATATCCCCTCTCACTACTGCCGTGATGTTCTCCCTAATCAAGAACGCAACTCCCCCTCCTCTCTTACCTCCTGCTCTATCTTTCCTATAGCATCTGTACCCTGGAACATTGAGCTGCCAGTCCTGCCCCTCCCTTAGCCATGTTTCAGTAATAGCTATAACATCCCAGTCCCATGTACCCATCCATGCCCTGAGTTCATCTGCCTTGCCCATCAGACTTCTTGCATTGAAATAAATGCAGTTTAATCTAGACTGCCCTTGGTCTTTGCCCTGCTTTCTCAGACCATCTGTCCGGTCATGTTTTGTACACTCTCCCTTACTGCCTTTTGTTTCTGTCACCACTTTACTTCCCACTGACTTCCTGCATCGGTTCCCATCCCCCTGCCACATTAGTTTAAACCCTCCCCAACAGCACTAGCAAACACTCCCCCTAGGACATTGGTTCCAGTCCTGCCCAGATGCAGACCGTCCAATTTGTACTGGTCCCACCTCCCCCAGAATCGGTTCCAATGGCCCAGGAATTTGAATCCCTCCCTCTTGCACCATCTCTCAAGCCACGTATTCATTCTAGCTATCCTGTCATTCCTACTGTGACTAGCCCGTGGCACTGGTAGCAATCCTGAGATTACTACCTTTGAGGTCCTACTCTTTAGTTTAACTCCTAAATGCTAAAAAGTTAGTGACAATGCTCAGGATAAACACAGGGCAATGTGTTCGCTTGGCTCAGTTGATAGATTCTTTCCTCTGAGTAAGAGGGTTGCGGATTCAAGTTCCTCTCCAGGATCTGAGCTCATAATCTAGGTTGAAGCTCCAGTGCATTAGTGAGGGAGTGCTGTTCTGTCAGAGGTGCCAACATTAGAATGTGACATTAAGCCAATGTTGCATCTGCCTGTTCAGATGGGCGTAAAGATTCCATGGCACTATTTTTGAAGAGTAGAGTTTTGTGGTGTACTGGCGAACATTTTTCCTTTGCCACTTCGCCAAAAACTACAGAATAACTGGTCAATCACAAAATGGCGGCCACATTTGCCTACACTTCAAAGAAATTCATTGAATGTGAAACTCTTTGGGCCATTTCTGAGAGACATGATGCGGGGCTCTATAAATGCAAGTCTTTTTTTTATCTAATGTGGCTTAGGAGGACTCTCCACTAGTGGAAATTACAACTTGTTTGGTTGTTGGACAGGAATTGGATTGGTAATGTCCAGTTTCCTTACCAGCTCACCAAATATTGTGCCTTTTCATTGTCCTAGCATGTTTTGTTCTGAAATAGGAAACTTTGAAATGATCAAAGTATTATGTGCAGTTGAATGCTTTAATCTGTGCAAGATCCCTTATTACAACATAAGGGATGTTGCAGGATGTTTGTAATAGATATGAGTACAAAGGTGGTATGTAACTACTGAGATACAACAGTTGAGCTTGTTCTAAGAATGTAGCCTTGTACCAGGCATTGATACCATCTCTTTCAATATAATGAAATTAATCTTATTTTCATAACAATGTGTTGTGTATCCATTATTAAACTCGTCTTTAAACTCAATGTTTTTGTCCTTGTGGGTTTGTTGGAACGTATTTGTTTGGACCTTGATATATTGAGGAAATGCCTGAGCCTGAAGCTATTGTGTATTATGGTTCTGGAGCAGTGATTCTTATCTGTATTTCCTGCTTAACCTTGTAGGAGTGTCTGGAGAAGGGAGAAGATTATCAACGAGTTAAGCTATTAGAAGTCAGCGCTGATGATGCAGAGCGATGGGAACGAAAGAAAAAAAAGAAAAATTCAGATCCTGGATTTTCAGGTACTTGATCACTTTAATGCACATTCACTGCTAGAAATTTAAGGTGTTTATATTGTGGAGCCATCTGTCTGTTATTAATATCACCTTAAGAATACTTCAATTTTATCCAAACTTGTATCCTATGACTCTTAAGGGATTGTAAATGTAGGCGAAATGATGGAATTGAGGCTGCACATTCTTGGCCACCTGTTCTAGGCAGCATGTTCCAAAGGATCTGATGTGATCAGAAGGATCAGATTTGAAACCGTTGCTGTGCACCCAGGAGCAGTATTGTGGTTCCTGCAGCTGTTCTTACTTTATTGTTTATAAATTGATTAAATACACTTGGAAGGGATGAGGGTATTTTTCATTTTGTCACTAATTGTCTCCTCCTGAAGACTTTGGCACTTTGCTGGCACATGGTTTTACGGGCGCCCTCTGGTAGTCTCCCATGTAGCCATTATTCATGTGTGAACCTTCACAATGAGTGTTTTCAGACCCTGATGCTGTCCCCGCCCAACATTCACACACATGTTCGTTGAACAGGGGCTGCTGGATACCAATCAGAAATAGAAACCCTGCTTGGCTTTTTTCTCACCACCAACCCCAACCCCACCCCCAACCCAGCCGAGCTGCTGACGTTAATTGTAGCACACCCCATACCCCTACTGCTACATTGGCTGTGCTCCCCTAACTCAGCACAGACTGGGAATAGAACCCGGGACATTTCTGGTCTGTATGGCTACGACAAACTCATTGAGCACCCTGGTTAACTTTTAAAATTAATTTTTCTGCTGAAATCCATGTAAGAATGGAAAGCTTGTTTTTTAAAGGCATGATTTGCCATCTATATTCGATTCCTTCTGCCACTCAACTCCCCAAGCATCATTTCCTAGCTAAGAGTGCAGGCAGCAAATCTTATCAGCATAGTGGTTATGTTACTGGACTGGTAATCCAGAGGCCTGGACTAATAATCCAAAGTCATGAGTTCATATCCTGCCACGGCAACTGGGGGAGTTTAAATTCAATTAATTAAATAAAATCTGGAATAAAAAAACTAGTATCAGTAATCAGTACCGGATTGTCATAAAAACCCATCTGGTTCACTAATTTCCTTTAGGGAAGGAAACCTGCCGTCCTTACCCGGTCTGGCCTCATATGTGACTCCAGACCCACAGCAATGTGGTTGATTCTTAATCGCCCTCTGAAATGGCCTAGCAAACCACTCAGTTGTACAATCTCGCGACAGAAAGTCACAATAAGAATAAAACCAGACGGACCACCCGGCGTCGGACCACTCAGGACACGACAAAGGCAAACCAAGCCCAGTCAACCCTGCAAAGTCCTCCTCACTAAAATCTGGGGACTTGTGCCAAAATTGGGAGAGCTGTCCCACAGACAAGTCAAGCAACAGCCTGACACAGCCATACTCACGTACTTTCAGCCAACGTCACCGACTCTTCCATCACCATCCCTGGGTATGTCCTTTCCCACCGGCAGGACAGACCTACCAGAGGTGGCGGTACAGTGATATACAGTCAGGAGGGAGTGGCCCTGGGAATCCTCAACATTGCCTCCGGACCTCATGAAATCTCATGGCATCAGGTCAAACGTGGGCAAAGAAACCTCCTGCTGATTACTACCTACCGCCCTCCCTCAGCTGATGAATCAGTCCTCCTCCATGTTGAGCACCACTTGGAGGAAGAACTGAGGGTAGCAAGGGCACAGAATGTACTCTGGGTGGGGAACTTCAATGTCCATCACCAAGAGTGGCTCGGTAGCACCACTACTGACCGAATTGGCCGAGACCTGAAGGACATAGCTGCCAGACTGGGCCTGCGGCAGGTGGTGAGCGAAACAACACGAGGGAAAAACCTACTCGACCTCGTCCTCGCCATTCTACCTGTCGCAGATGCATCTATCCATGACAGTATTGGTAGGAGTGACGACCGCACTGTCCTCGTGGAGACGAAGTCCCATCTTCGCTTTGAGGATACCATCCAACGTGTTGTGTGGCAATATCACCGTGCTAAATGGGATAGATTAAGAACAGATCTAGCGGCTCAAAACTGGGCATCCATGAGGCGCTGTGGGCCATCAGCAGCAGCAGAATTGTATTCCAGCACAATCTGTAACCTCGTGGCCCTGCATATTCCTCACTCTACCATTACCAAAAAGCCAGGGGATCAACCCTGGTTCAATGAGGAGTGTAGAAGAGCATGCCAGGAGCAGCACC
This sequence comes from Heptranchias perlo, assembly GCF_035084215.1. Lineage (NCBI taxonomy): Eukaryota > Metazoa > Chordata > Chondrichthyes > Hexanchiformes > Hexanchidae > Heptranchias > Heptranchias perlo. The sequence goes on from NC_090350.1 coordinate 25,954,334, forward strand.
AGGCATACCTAACAATGCGGTGCCAACCTGGTGAAGCTACAACACAGGACTACATGCATGCTAAACAGCGGAAGCAACGTGCTATAGACAGAGTTAAGTGATTCCACAACCAACGGATCAGATCAAAGCTCTGCAGTCCTGCCATATCCAGTCGTGAATGATGGTGGACAGTTAAACAACTAACGGGAGGAGGAGGCTCTGTAAACATCCCCATCCACAATGATGGCGGAGTCCAGCATTTGAGTGCAAAAGACAAGGCTGAAGTGTTTGCAACGATCTTCAGCCAGAAGTGCCGAGTGGATGATCCATCTCTGTCTCCTCCCGATATCCCCACCATCACAGAAACCAGTCTTAAGCCAATTCGATTCACTCCACGTGATATCAAGAAACAGCTGAGTGCACTGGATACAGCAAAGGCTATGGGCCCCGGCAAAAACTTGTGCTCCAGAACTAGCCACACCTCTAGCCAAACTGTTCCAGTACAGCTACAACACTGGCATCTACCCAACAATGTGGAAAATTTCCCAGGTATGTCCTGTCCACAAAAAGCAGGACAAATTCAATCCGGCCAATTACTGCCCCATCAGTCTACTCTCAGTCATCAGCAAAGTGATGGAAGGTGTCGTCAACAGTGCTATCAAGCGGCACTTGCTCACCAATAACCTGCTCACCGATGCTCAGTTTGGGTTCCGCCAGGACCACTCGGCTCCAGACCTCATTACAGCCTTGGTCCAAACATGGACAAAAGAACTGAATTCCAGAGGTGAGAGTGACTGCCCTTGATATCAAGGCAGCATTTGACCGAGTGTGGCACCAAGGAGCCCTAGTAAAATTGAAGACAATGGGAATCGGGGAAAACTCTCCAGTGGCTGGAGTCATACCTAGCACAAAGGAAGATGGTGGTGGTTGTTGGAGGCCAATCATCTCAGCCCCAGGACATTGCTGCAGAAGTTCCTCAGGGCAGTGTCCAAGGCCCAACCATCTTCAGCTGCTTCATCAATGACCTTCCCTCCATCATAAGGTCAGAAATGGGGATGTTCGCTGATGATTGCACAGTGTTCAGTTCCATTCGCAACCCCTCAGATAATGAAGCAGTCCGTGCCCGCACGCAGCAAGACCTGGACAACATCCAGGTTTGGGCTGATAAGTGGCATGTAACATTCGCGCCAGACAAGTGCCAGGTAATGACCATCTCCAACAAGAGAAAGTCTAACCACCTCCCCTTGACATTCAACGGCATTACCATCGCCGAATCCCCCACCATCAACATCCTGGGGGTCACCATTGACCAGAAACTTAACTGGACCAGCCACATAAATACTGTGGCTGCAAGAGCAGGTCAGAGGCTGGATATTCTGCGGCGAGTGACTCACCTCCTGACTCCCCAAAGCCTTTCCACCATCTACAAGGTCAGGAGTGTGATGGTATACTCTCCATTTGCCTGGATGAGTGCAGCTCCAACAACACTCAAGAAGCTCGACACCATCCAGGACAAAGCAGCCCACTTGATTGGCACCCCATCCACCACCCTAAACATTCACTCACTTCACTGGCACACCGTGGCTGCAGTGTGTACCATCCACAGGATGCACTGCAGCAACTCGCCAAGGTTTCTTCGACAGCACCTCCCAAACCCGCGACCTCTACCACCTACAAGGACAAGGGCAGCAGGCACATGGGAACAACACCACCTGCACGTTCCCCTCCAAGTCACACACCATCCCGACTTGGAAATATATCACCGTTCCTTCATCGTCGCTGGGTCTAAATCTTGGAACTCCCTAACTAACAGCGCTGTGGGAGAACCTTCACCACACGGACTGCAGCGGTTCAAGAAAGTGGCTCACCACCACCTTCTCAAGGGCAATTAGGAATGGGCAATAAATGCTGGCCTTGCCATCGATGCCCACATCCCATGAACGAATAAAAAAAAATGTTTCTACTCCTCTGCCGATACTGCTTCATAAACAGCTGGTATGATCTGTGTGAGGGTCTCCAGGGTGACTTCTTCCCAGATTTTTCTCTGGGAATATTCCTAGCCTCTGCTAAGCACCATTCTCTGGTGTCTCAGCTGAAATCAAGAATTTACTATGTTAAAAATTGTAGGTATATCCTACTTCCCCATGACTAGTATATTGATATACCAGCATTGTGGTGCCACCTGAAATGGTCCAAGAGACAATGGTTGAAAGTGAGCAAGCAGTGATTTTCAAGACCATCTCAGCACATCTGACTTTCAATCACATGGGCAAATGTGGTTCACGGTCTTCCGAGCGGAGACGGCCTTAAACATCACGTAGGTCTTCAAACTCATAAAATACAATCTGTCAAATCCATCTTAATTGTACCATGCATTTTTGTGTTCTGTTTATTGTAAAATAGATTAGCAGAGAAATGATTTTAAGGCCACAAGAGCTTCTTTCCAGGACAAAACATTTTCATGGGAAAACAAAGGAACTTATGAGATTCTGTAATATTTTGTTTAATTACAGTATCATAGACATGGTTCAATTCTGAACTGGGTTTGTTAAGACGTTAATGTTAAGATGCTTATTAAATGAATATTTAAATTTTTATTTCAGATTTTGCAGCTGCTCAATTCCGCCAGTATCAGAGATTAGTAAAGCAGATTAAACCAGATATGGAAGAATATGCGAAGCAGAAGGATGATGTGTGAGTTGCTTTTTTAAAATGTACCTGTTGATCTTCATCCTAGTCTCTGAATGGGGCAGAAATGGCAGGTGAGGGTGGCCCAGAACCAATAGCCATAAAGAGTTTAGAAGAATGAGAGGTGATCTCATCAAAACATATAAAATTCTAACAGGACTAGACAGACTAGATGCAGGGAGGATGTTCCCGATGGCTGGGGAGTCCAGAACCAGAGGTCACAGTCTCAGGATACGGGCTATGCCATTTAGAACCGAGATGAGGGGAAATTTCTTCACTCAGAGGGTGGTGAACCTGTGGAATTCTCTACCACAGAAGGCAGTGGAGGCCAAGTCATTAGATGTATTCAAGAAGGAGATAGATATGTTTCTCAATGCTAAAGGGATCAAGGGATATGGGGAAAAACCAGTAACGGTACTGAGTTAGACGATCAGCCATGATCATTTTGAATGGCGGAGCAGGGCCGAATGGCCTACTCTTGCTCCTATTTTCTGTGTTTCTATGTTTAAAGAATAATACCACTGTAAGGCCACAGAAGTATTTCATGGAGATTTTCATAGCTGATGGCACTCGGGTCCATCCACTTCACTTTCTAATATAACAACAACTAGCCTTTATGTAGTGCCTTTAACATAGTAAAACTTCCCACAGCGCTTCTTAGGAACTTTATCAGACAAATTTGGACACCGAACCACATAAAGAGATATTAGGACAGGTGACCAAGAGCTTGGTCAAAGAGGTAGGTTTTAAGGAGCATATTAAAGGCGGAGAGGTTTAGGGAGGGAATTCCAGTGTTTAGGGCCTAGGCAACTGAAGGCACAGCGGTCAATGGTGGAGCGATGGAAATCGGGGATCAACAAGAGGCCAGACTTGGAGGGGTGCAGAGATCTCAGAGGGTTGTAGGAGGTTACAGAGGTAGGGTAGGGCGACGCCATGGAGGGATTTCAGTACAAGGATGAGAATTTTAAATTCGAGGCGTCGCCGGACCAGAAGCCAATATAGGTTAGCGAGCAACGAGGTGCTGGGTGAATGGGACTTGTTGTGAGTTAGGATACGGGCAGTTGAGTTTTAGATCAGCTGAAGTTTATGGAAGGTGGGAGACCAGCCAGGAGAGCATCGGAATAGTGGAGTCTGGAGGTAACAAAAGCATGGATGAGGGTTTCAGCAGCAGATGGGTTGAGGCAGGGGCGGTGAGGGGCGATGTTACAGAAGTGGAAGTAGGCCGTCTTGGTGATGCAATAAATAATTACCTTTTAGGTTCCTACTGAGAACCTTTAAATATCATGAGTAATTTTAAAAGCACTAATTCACCCAAAAAAACAACAAAACTATATGAAATGTATCTAGGGTCCAGACATGAAGATTCAAAATACCAAGAGTTACTTTTTCTTCAAATTAAATTTTAAATTAGTTCTCTTAAAGTCACAAAGTTGTTGTTGTCCAGACGCTATATACAGTGTTTAATAAAATTATACTTGAAGCAATATACAAATTAAATACTAAAAAAAATAAGAGCATAATGGTAATTAACAGCAGACAAATCTGCAGCTACACTGGGATTTATCGACCCTTCAAAAGTAGCCCACTGTAATGAATGGAATACTCCTCAGAAGACCCACAAAAATATTATTCATTAGTCTTACCCCTGGCTCTGCCTGTTCTTTAGGTTAAGTATAACTTACATCCATTGTAATAGTTTTAAATTCAATATCAGCTGTTCATGTGTGACTATCATTGTAAGTGTTAGACACTTACAATGTTCATTTTCAGAGTACTGTAGTACTTGAAAGTTTGTAAAAATTGTGTGAACCTTTCTGATTGTGTCCAGGCTAGAAGGATAGTGAAAGGAACTGATGAAGGGGGTGTGGGCAGAGACAATAGACTATGTGCAACAATAACAGGCAGAATATCTGTTCAATATATATATACATTTTGATTCTTGTGATTAGACATTCATTCCCTCTCCCTAAATATCCTCTCAACAACAACTTGCATTTATATAGCAGAAAGATATATATATATATATATATATATAGTATTTAGCATAGAGAATCTTCCCAACACTCTTCACAGAGGCCATAATCAGACAAAAACGGATGCCGGACAAAAGATATTAAGAGGGATGACGAAAACCTTGGTCAAAGTGGTGGATTTTAAGGAAGAGAGGGAGGTCGTGGGATTTAGGAGGGAATTTCAAAGTGTTGTGTCTAGGTGGCTGAAGGTACAGCTACCAATAGTGGGGCAAAGGGGGTAGAATGGGTGCACAAAAGGCCAGAGTCAAAGGAATGGATAGTTCGGGTAGAGTTGTAGGGCTGGAGGAGGTTGCAGAGATAGGGAGGGATGAGGCCTTGAAAGGATTAAAATACAAGGATGAGAATTTTTAATTTGAAGTGTTCGGGGACAGGGGTGATAGGTGAGTGAGACTTGGTGCAGGATAGGACATGGCCAGCAAATTCTTGGATGACCTGAAGTTTATGTAGGGTGAACAATGGAAGGCCAGCCAGGACAACATTGGAATAGTCAAATCTGGTGGTAACAAAGGCATGGATGAGGGTTTCAGCAGCAGATGGACAGAGGCAGGCAATGTTACAGAAGTGGACGTAGTCGGTCTTTGTAATGGAGAGGATATGATGTCAGAAACTCCGCTCAGGCTCGACTAGAACACTGAGATTGCAGTCTTGAAGGTATTGACTCTTGTTTGGAGTACTGTCCATAGATGCTAGCTGCCTCTGTACTCTTCCTAATCTTAACGTGCACCTAGATTGCGAATGTAGTAGCCTATTTGACTGTGACGGCATTACAGCTAAGCCTGATTCTTAGTGCCACAGACATGAATGTCAGAAAACCTTGTACTGAACAAATCTGGTAATCATTTAAGATTTTCTATTTAGAGTGTACTTTTCCTTTCTCATGAACAGTTCTTCACATTGCATTTGGATTGTTTGGTTTCCAAAACACCTGCATTGATATCACAGTGGAATTCCTGAGAGCATTATTTGATTTTCCATTATTATTGGGGTTAAAAACATCTTTCTACCTGTGCTGAGGGGGCTTGTTTTTGTATTTCTTACCAACAGCGGAGAGGAGTTCTACGCAAATGCTAACAGTCTGATTCATGGCACCCATGTTCCTTCCAAAGCAGGAGTGGACAGGCTGGTGGCAGATGTTGAGAAACAGTAAGTGTGTTTTTAATGCTATATTATTGATATGTGTTTGTAAAATATATACAATAGAGCAGGAGCTCATCTTGCAGAACTGGAAGGACAGGAAATCCCCCTCCTCTTAGCATACACTACTGATAGACACTAATGGTTATTGTGTGTAGTTGTAGTAATGCTATGCTGGAAGTTGACGGAGTGCTGATTAAAGCATTTGGCTATCACCTCATGCTTTAATCTGCTTGCGGTGTCTTACTGTAACATTAAGCAGGTATGACTGTACACTAGAACAATTATTAGATAATTCCATGTGTGTACTGTAATAGTTTGCAATTTTAAATTGTTTTCTGAGATTCTGCCAGGGATTAGTGTCTGCTGTATTTATAATTAGTTAGCATACCTGTTGTGTCTCTGTTTTGCTGGAAGACTCCCAATTTCCAAGTAGTTCTGATCTGTGGACGAGTTGAGGAATGTGCATCAAATTTCTGGACAGGCCCTATGGGGCTGCTGGCTGGTTCTGAATGTTAGGGTTGTTTTCAAGTGCCAGTATTGGCATCCAGAACTCTAGAAGGAGCTAATTCCCCATCTCACCTCAATGACAGCTGTCAGGAACGAATCCATTGAATACATTACCCAAGCAAATCTTTTCCGGCCAGCAAACTCAACACAGTGGGTCTCCATGAGGCTATTACTGAACTGGAACAAATAAGGTTGTTCTTTTACAGTCTTTTTGAGAAGAGTACTTCACTGAAAGTACTCCTCACCCTACCCACTCCCCCAATGTATTTTCCCCTGTAAAGTTCGAATTACAGCTATTGAATGAAAACGCTTCAGGGGCTAAACATGCTGCCAGAATACAAGGCAATCAGACTTGCTACACAATTCCAGTATTTCTTGAAGTATCGGTACCTTTATTTGTAATGTTTCCTTCGGGAGCCATTGGAAAACTACATTTCAGTGAGGTGCTTAGACCTCCAGTTCCTAATTATATGTCATGTATTTGGTGAAATTAGTAATTAATGAAGTAGTGTGGTCTGTAAATACACATCTTTCAACCAAGACACACTCTTTGCCATGATAGCATCAATGATGTGTTTCACATTAGCATAGATAACAGAAATTTCTCCTGGATAATTTTTAGTGTATCATTTTGCTTTGTTTTGCTATTCGCAGTAGCACAAAGTTTCATTTCTTTTTTTCAGAATTGAGAAGCGTGCCAAATACAGCAGACGTCGCCGTTACAATGACGATGCTGATATTGACTACATTAATGAGAGAAATGCCAACTTCAATAAGAAGGCAGAACGATTCTATGGAAAATATACTGCGGAGATCAAGCAGAATTTGGAGAGAGGAACAGCTGTCTAACGTTTTCCTAAAACATTCAAATGATCCTATCCTCCTATGATATTTAGAGGTTGTGATAAGTTTGGTATCCTGTACTCATGTAAATCTAACCTTTAACAATGTTACAAAATCTTTCACGCAATGGGCATCGTTTATGGATCCCTCTCTAACAGAAACCATACTTAGTGGAATACGCTTTTCGGGTGACTACTAAGGTTTATAAAGAGTCTTGACTGGATCATGACGTCTTCGTGCCGAGCTTTGTTTGATTTTTGGGTAGGAATATATAGCAATTTGTATTTGTTGGCTCCTATATTTTATATCTTTATTATTCAAAAGGAACTTTTTGTGTAAAGTCTATAAAATTTTTTTGGTTATTGTCTTGTTTTTGTTTCTCATCAAGATTTAAGATTCACTGTAGAAGAAAAGCTTGCTTTTATCAGTTATGAAAATATTTTTAACTCTAAACTTTTACAAAACATACATGAATACAAATGCAAGATGCTGATTTCTTGTTGATATTACAGGTTGATTACCCGATGTATAGTTTCTGTGAAGAACTTGGTCAGCTAGAAAACAGTCATTATTTGGACTGCAATCTCTGATGCTGTTGCAGAATTATTTTTCTGTAAGATTTATTCTCTGTAAATACCTTGTGTATGTGTACTATAATTTGTATAGATAAAATAAGCTTCACATTAAAATGTTTTCTATTTTTAAGCTATTTACACATTTTGCCATACAAGTGATCAAACTGAACTTCCCATCTACAGTTCTTTGGAGAAAAAAATGTTTCTTCCAATTGTAGCTAAATTATGTGCAGATTGATACTAATAACTTTACTCACTCGGACATTGACTAAAATTCAGTTCACTAGTGCAGGATTTCAATGTATCCGCAATGATGGTCTAGTTTGTTCCACCTAGGAATTCAGTCAGACTACCACTACATTGAAAAAGGATACATGACAACTTTTTGTTCAAAATAACTCAAATATATTTTGCACGTTAGTCATTGCACCATCTTCATCAGCCACGTGCTCCTAGCTCAATCATGGGCTGGCTGAATTTATCACAAAATGTGCAATGTATTTGTAAATAACCCTCTAATGTTTTAAGAGTCAAAGTAGGGTAACCTCTGCAATAAAGCTTTCAGTTTTTTAGCCGGCATTGTAAATATGTTGCATTCTAATATTTACTACACCACTAATGACTGCTCCAGTCAAAAAGTTGGTGCACCATCATTTTTACCCAGTTGTAAACTGAACAATCTGTTATAGTGTAAGGATTCAACTCTTTTCACCAGCATCTAATTGCTGTTTTACCTCCCATAGTATGCTTGAATATGTGGTTAATATAAAAAGTAAGTTAACTTGCCATTCAATAAGCTTTTTTCTTTAAGGGTAATGAACAATGGAAGTTCCTTTAATATACTTTTCTGCTAATGATTCACATACCCTTATTAAAAATAAGCCCCAGCGAGCTGAAATTCCTAAGAAGTAAGATATATTCTGCTCATGTCAGTTAGGAAGATCCTCATTAACTGCCACGGAGAAAGAAAGAACCTGCATTTATATAGCACCTTTCACGTCCCAAAGTGCTTTACAGCCAATGAAGTACTTTTTTGAATGCAGTCACTATTGTAATGTAGGAAACATGACAGCCAATTTACACACAGCAAGGTTGGACAAAGAGGAATGAAATAAATGAACACATGAAGCAGTAGTGCAGGGAAACAACAAAATTTAGTTGAATTTCTCTGTATTTCCCTACAAAATCTCAATAAATTAAATTAATAATGGAAACTCAAATGTTTAAATATAAAGCAAACTTACAACTAAACAACAATTGGAAATCTTCACCAGAGCACGAATTCTCACATAGCATTCACCTGAGGAAAGGCTGCAGGCAATTAATTGAACTGCAGTCAGAGACTTTTACGATATCCAAAATGTGCCACAAGTACAACAACACTGCCTAAAGGTGTCATGGGGAAAAGGGCTACATTCAAATGTTACAGGGTAGGTGTGGACACATTTAACATGGCAAAAGGCCATAGAAACTGTTTACATGTGAGTTTTCAATGAGTTATTGCAATAAACATAATCATTTCAGTGACGTTTATAAAATATTCTGCCTGGACTCACGTGAAGAATGGCCACTTCAGGAAGGTGGTGGAGGAGAGAGAGACGAGGAGATAATGGGAAATATGTGAGGTACCACTTGCAAAGTGAACATCCTTGCTGATAGTTTTGCTGGAATTTCCTATCACCAAAAAACATCGTATTATTCAAAATTGGGTGTGTTAAAATGCCAGCAGTACTTTGATTTCCTTGCAAGTGTAATATCTTTATACTTCAGTCAATCAAGTTTCATGTATGACTTTTGAAAGAAAACATGATCTAATAAAGATAGTTGTCAACAGCACTTTGAACTTCTTCTGTTCACGCTTTTAAAATTTAAATCATGCAGGAGTGGGATAGTGCTACTGAGCATTAGTGGAACTGAACAGACTTAGTCTTTGATCTCAGCTACGTTGGGGGTCGTTTTAACCGAACTTGCCGGGCGGGAAACCCACAGGATCGGGTGGAATGCTGGTTTTACACCTCGCCCAATGTTGACTTCAATGGAGAGTAAAATCGGGCAGGGTGTAAACCCAGCATTGCACCTGATCCTGTCAGTTTATGGGCAGGTTAGGTTAAAATTGTCCCCATTGGGGGGGGTACTAAGCAAAAGTTGTGGTGTCTAACTGTAGGGGGGACACAGGGAGGGGAGGGAGAGAAAATAATAGGGGAGTATCCCACCTGCCAGATGGATGAAGGATGAGTTGGTGGTGGACTGGGAGCAGGTTATGCGCCCACACTTTCAGCTGCAGAGATGTCAGGTTAGGCGAGCAAGAGGAAACGCTAACCGTAAATAACGGGTAACACCTAAAAAAAAACAAATAACATTTATATATGCAAAGAAATTCATGTCTTGACTAGCCTCTTTTCAAAAATTGTATTTTGATACCAACTATTTTGCCAAGTTTCATATGATAGTTATTGTCATCTCATTTGAAAAATCAACTTCTCAACTGGTATTATTTACAAAGTGCCCCAGAACCAAAGCTTCTGTGAAATTATCATTGTCCCCAAATGAGGAACATATTATAAGCCGTCCTTCTGGAGCATTGTATTCAGTTCTGTGCACCACACCTCAGGAAGGATATATTGGCCAGAATGATACCGGGGCTGAAAGGGTTAAATTATGAGGACAGGTTGCATAGACCAGGCTTGTATTCCTTGAATACAGCAGTTTAAGGGGTGATCTAATTGTGGTGTTATAAGATGATTAAAGGATTTGATAGGATAGATAGAGATAAACGATTTCCCTTGGTGGGAGAGTCCAGAACAGGGGGGCATAACCTTAAAATTATAAAGCTAGGCCTTTCAGGGGTGATGTCAGGAAGCACTTCTTCACACAAAGGGTAGTGGAAATCTGGAACTTTCTCCCCCAAAAAGCTATTGCGGCTAGGCCAATTGAAAATTTAAAAACTGAGATTGATAGATTTTTGTTAGGCAAGGGTATTAAGAGTTACAGAACCAAGGCAGGTAGATGGCATTAAGATACAGATCAGCCATGATCTAATTGAATGGCGGAACAGGTTCGAGGGGCAGAATGGCCTGCTCCTGTTCCTATGACCACTGAGGCTTTGGTTAATTCCAGCTCAAATACATTCCATGATGGTTTTCTCTTTGTAAAGAGGAACTGTGTGGTGTGTGTTCTGCTGTGGTAGATGTGCTTTTCAGAAGCTTGAGAATTAGAGTATAGCAATAGGAGTTTATCATTGATGCGATACATGGCTCATTGGATAAAAAGTGGACATTCTGCAGCTTTCTCAACTTAACGCAATGAACAGGGCTACATTTGATATAGAAAGAACTTGCATTTACATAGTGCGTTTCAGATTCTCAGAATGTCCCAAAGTATTTCACAGCCAATGAGATATTATCTGAAGTGTAGTCATTGTTGTAATGTAGGAAAATATGTCGCCAATTTTCCCACAGTGAGGTCCTACAAACAACATTGAGATAAATAACCAGATAATCTGTTTTAGTGATGTTGGTTGAGAGATAAATACTGAAACAACATGGAGACAGCTCCCTGGCTCTTTGAATAGTGTCATGAGATCTTTTATGTCCACTTGAGAGGGCAGACAGGACCTTGTTTCAACATCTCATCCAAACGACAGCACCCCCAACAGTGCAGCACTCCCTCTGTACTGCATTGATGTGTTGGCCTAGATTATATGCTCATGTCTCTAGAGTGGCACTTTAAACCACGACTTTCTAACTCAGAGCCTTGTACTACCACTGAGCCAAGACTCCCACCTGTCAAACCACAAGCAGGAGAAACCAATATAAATAACTAAATTCTGTTTGAAATATTTTTCAAATTCATGATATTCTGTGGGTTACGATTATTTCTGGATTCCCCAAACTCTAATCTGCACCTTCACTTTATTTCAGTTGGGGAGTCATCTTATTTGTAATTCCCCCATCATCACAAAATATCAGTAACAAGGATTACTTGGTCAGTTGTAATACGAGTTAGATGCAATTCAGATTTCTCTCACTCTATCTAATTCCCTGGCAACATTCATTAAACCGGAACCTCATTAAAACACTCTACTCTTCTTCAAAAGTGATTGCCTGATTACTGGCAAATTATGGTTCCTCTTTTTTGGGTGGTGTCTTTTGTACATTGAGAGCTGATTTAAAACTGCACAAAATGATTATGCTTAGCATCCTAATTCATAATTTCTAATAAATGTCTGATGTCAGGCATTCATGCAAAACAAATAAAGAAATAATATCTCTCATTTTGAGGACTATAATACAAAAGGACTGGCGATCAGGGTTAACCTTTAAATTTTGAAAGAGGGTATAATAGTTGACATTACCCCTTTGAGGACTGCATCATTTCAACTCTTCTAAGTACTTCAGGAGTTTCCATTACTTTCTATAGTTGTTGGCTTGATTTGTAGGGAAATGGTTAAACCTCTGAAAAATTAATGTGAATTCCATTATTGTTCTTTTCTTTCATAATCATGCCTTTCTCAGCCAAAGCTCTTTATGAAGAGAACGATGTTAATAAGAGTCCAATTGTAAAATTATTTTTCAATGCTAAGTTGCAACTTGGCCTCACATTTAAGCAAAAGATTCAATCCAAAGGCATGAAATATATATTTGTAATTAAGTAGATTTTAGTTTTTTTTCCATAGAAGGCACATGAGATTAGCACTTGCATAGAAAAAAATGATTTTGGCTGTTCCACAGCACACCTGTTCACCAAGGGATCAGGAATGGACTTGTTCAAAGGACCAAACTGCTATTGATGAAGAAACATAAAATCCACCCTCATGACAGATTCCTGTGCAGGAGCCAAAACCAACATCAAACCATCACATTAATTGGTAAAAGAGCAGCAGATCTTTGTCCAACTCTGATCAGGTTCAATTCAATTCAGAATGATTCTCTTTAATGTTTGGATTTAAATCAAGATCATATAAGTGCACTTAGACACCAACACAGCACTTCAGTCAATTCTGTTTAAGCAAATACCTGATAATATTAGCATCAGAGTTAAAACTTATTTTAAAGAAACGTCCTTACAGAATTGAATTCTGGAGTCATTTTTGTTCAATATGACTGATCTCTTATATTTCCTTTTCAAAAATTTGCTGAATGTTCAATTAAAGAAAGACTTGTATTTATATAGTGCCTTTCAAGACTACAGCATCTCCCAAAGCACTTTACAGCCAATGAAGTACTTTTGAAATGTAGTCACTGTTGTAATGTCAATAATGCGGCAGCCAATTTGGACACAGCAAGCTCCCACAAACAGCAACGAGATAATGACCAGATAATCTGTTTTTTAGTAATGTTGGTTGAGTGTTAAATACTGACCCTGGACTCTGGGGAGAACTCCCCGGCTCTTCTTCAAATAGTGCCATGGGATCTATTACGTCCACCTGAGAGGGCGGACAGGGCCTCGGTTTAATGTCTCATCTGAAAGACGGCACCTTTGACAGTTCAGCACTCCCTCAGTACTGCACTGAAGTATCAAACTAGATTATGGGCTTAAGTCTCTTACAACGGGATTTATTTTTTCATTTTTATAGCCTAGGCATTAAGCATCACCTGGGCAAATGCAGAAAGAAAAATCCAGCAGGAGGATTGCTCATCCCTAACAGAATGTGCCCAATTTCCCTCCCATTCAAATTAATGGAAGGAAAATTGGGCGGGTTCTGTGTCATCCTCCCCGCCCAATTTTCCTCTGCACACCACCTGCTTAACACCCAGGCAGTAAAGGTGAAAATCTACCCTAATATTTTACAAAGATGGGAAACATTATTGATTGACAGGATAAGGCAAATAGAAGTGTAATCATAAAACAGGAAATTTGACACTTTGTTCAAAATAAAATATGCATTTTACACAGGAAAAGGCAGCACCAAAGTCACGATTGAGAAACCCATAGTCATTCTTTCACTCAATACACTCAATTCTGGGTAGTTTTACTGCACTTTTGAAAAAACAATTAGAAAATTAAATTTGGCATTTACTGAGTCCTATATAACGGTCCATACATGTAATGAAGGAACAAGAAATTATTTGAATCTTGTGCTTTCAATGAGTTGGTTGTACAGTCCTACCTTCATTTTCAAATTGTGATTTTCAAGTAAAAAGTTAAATTTTGTAACCAAAATTATTGAGTCTTAAGTGAATGTAGATGAAACGCCTTAACAATATAATGTTGTGTTGCTGCCATCTAGTGATAATGTTGCATAACATTATCAGTAAAATATAGACCAATTTGATATCCAGTTGGAAAACTTCATACCACTGGCTGATTATCTTCTTAGTTTAGAGGGCAGTTTTAGGTGTCTTGTACAAGACGATAACCTCATGACAAATGGTGACTGCCAGGTCAGAGTGGCTGATGGTCACTGTGCTACGAATGATTAGGCCACGATGATCAACCACAAGGAAGCTATTGCTTGCTGACCATGATACCTGGAACTGGATCTTTGTGATTGCCGATAGGACAAACTCAACGGCAGATGATTTTCTTGGCTTTACAACTGAAGTCATAACCAAACTGAAGTTAGAGTCTTCTAGTCTACTAAGCAGTGCCCTGTTTAGGGAACTGTAAAGGGAAGGCAAGTTGTCAGGCGAAAGCAATGGGCCATGAAAGCAGTGCTTGAAACCTTGTCAGAAAAATAAAGATTTGCTGCAAAGATAGATTAGAATGAAGCTAGAAGAATCATTAAGTGATGTACTATTTGTGGGCTGCGATCATTTACAAAGGCACACAATTACTCAGAAATACTCCTAAATTGTTTTTCCATGAGCTAAATTCTATGGCCAAATCATGGTCAAAAGGTTTTTCTGGGCTTGTATCAATAACTGACATATTCACAGAATCTAGAGAGCACTATGGTAAGTTGGCATTTCACCTAAAAGGTTGCAGGAAGAACCATCTGCATGGAGGTTGGTAAAGCTAGTGGAGTATACAGCATAGTGAAGAGGCCTTAACAAATCACTGCAACAGCAGGAAATGGATTCTGCACTGCATTGCCTATATAATGATAGGGCAGCACACATGGACAATATTTTTGCCAAACTACTGAAAGCTGCCCTGGGTAAGGAGATGGGAGCAGCAACGGCTGAATAGTGCCAGAAATCTCAGACATACCCTGGAGTTGTCCTCTTAAGGCTGAATAGGATTCTTTATGAAGGCAGTGATATTAGAGTGCAGTTGTACTTTCTACCTACAAAGTGGGGAGGGTCCTGAAAACTACTGGGAAATGTTACTGACTACAAGTTGCTGGAGCATACATACAGATGCTTTGGAGGCTCAAGGGGTATCAGAAAGAATCAGGCTGGATGTCGCTCATTATGAATGTGCATACAGGTTGTATATTAGATTCCAAAGTGTCCTAAGTCACAAGGGAAATTCATTTACATTGCTTTCATCAATGTTCGGAGTGCATTTGACTCTGGTGTCTTATTAGAAGTTGTGGGAATAGGTGGCCAAAGCTTAAGATTTTCCTGGTACCTGTACTCGAGCTACAAGATATGTTAGAGTAAATGAGAGACTCACACATGTATTTCTCAGAAGAGTAGCAAGGCAAGCTCATCTGCTGTCACCCAGCCTGTTCAAAATCTTCATTAATGATGAGCTTGAAGGAATTGTAAGGGACAAACTAGGGAGTAGTATTGTGAGGCTCCTTTTGCAGATGATTGTGTTATTGGTGGACGCAGCTGGATCCAAGTCCCACTTTTGCAAGATCGTCAAAATCTGGGCTACACTTCCATGTACCCTGGGTCCTCACTGAATATTGTAAAGCGAGGCCCTTCCCTTCATTTGAATAGACTGCATTCACAAAACACATGTGCACAGGGATCCTGGCCAGAAATGCTATTAGTTGGGAGTCTCAAAATCCAGCCAGCAACAGGTCTTATTGGCTGCTGTTGCCATCAAACAGGAAACCAGTTTTTGTTATACTTTGCCAGGTCCTTACAGTCTTCAGTTCCTTCCCTCCAAGCACCTTTAGTATCTACTTGGTGTCTAACTCATTGTAAAGCACTGAAACATTTTTTTTAACGCAAGTCGCTTATACTGAGATATGTGAATTATCTTCACCTGCAATTGCAGCTTTTATTCTGCAAGGTGGTTCAATGCAAGCTACTTTATAATATTAAAAAATGTCTTTAACTGGGTAGGGAGGGGAGGAAGGGGATGTACTACATTCTGGCTTGACGTTTGCAATGCCCAATTCTGTTGAGTGGTGAATTTTACTATGGCACGGTAGGCAGGTGAAGTTTTCTTCCGTGAGGGATGAAGGAAACTCTCATCCGGTAAATGCTCTCACATACCTCCTTGCCAGCTCAACAAGCACAACTTCAGTCGCTGCAGACCACAGAGAATTTTTTTTTTATTCATTCATGGGATGTGGTCGTCGCTGGCAAGGCCAGCATTTATTGCCCATCCCTAATTGCCCTTGAGAAGGTGGTGGTGAGCCACCTTCTTGAACCTCTGCAGTCCATGTGGTGAAGGTTCTCCCACAGTGCTGTTAGGTAGAGAGTTCCAGGATTTTGACCCAGCGACAATGAAGGAACGGCGATATATTTCCAAGTCGGGATGGTGTGTGACTTGGAGGGGAATGTGCAGGTGGTGCCGTTCCCATGTGCCTGCTGCCCTTGTCCTTCCAGATGGTAGAGGTCGCGGGTTTGGAAGGTGCAGTTGAAGAAGCCTTGGCGAGTTATTGCAGTGCATCCTGTGGATGGTGCACATTGCAGCCATAGTGCGCTGGTGGTGAAGGGAGTGAATGTTCAGGTTGGTGGATAGGGTGCCAATCAAGCGGGCTGCTTTGTCCTGGATGGTGTCGAGCTTCGTATTGTTGGAGCTGCACTCATCCAGGCAAGTAGAGAATATTCCATCACACTCCTGACTTGGGCCTTGTAAATGGTGGAAAGGCTTTGGGGAGTCAGGAGGTGAGTCACTCGCCACAGAATACCCAGCCTCTGACCTGCTCTTGTAGCCACAGTATTTATGTGGCTGGTCCAGTTAAGTTTCTGGCCAATCATGACCCCCAGGATGTTGATGGTGGGGGATTCGGCGATGGTAATGCCGTTGAATGTCAAGGGGAGGTGATTAGACACTCTCTTGTTGGAAATAGTCATTGCCTGGCACTTGTCTGGCGTGAAAGTTACTTGCCACTTATCAGCCCAAGCCTGGATGTTGTCCAGGTCTTGCTGCATGCGGGCACGGACTGCTTCATTATCTGAGGGGTTGCGAATGGAACTGAACACCGCAATCATCAGCGAACAACCCCATTTCTGACCTTATGACGGAGGGAAGGTCATTGATGAAGCAGCTGAAGATGGTTGGGCCTAGGACACTGCCCTGAGGAACTCCTGCAGCAATGTCCTGGGGCTGAGATGATTGGCCTCCAACAACCACTACCATCTTCCTTTGTGCTAGGTATGACTCCAGGCACTGGAGAGTTTTCCCTGATTCCCATTGACTTCAATTTTACTAAGGCTCCTTGGTGCCACACTCGGTCAAATGCTGCCTTGATGTCAAGGGCAGTCACTCTCACCTCACCTCTGGAATTCAGCTCTTTTGTCCATGTTTTGACCAAGGCTGTAATGAGGTCTGGGGCCGAGTGGTCCTGGTGGAACCCAAAGTGAGCATCGGTGAGCAGGTTATTGTTGAATAAGTGCCGCTTGATAGCACTGTCGACGACACCTTCCATCACTTTGCTGATGATTGAGAGTAGACTGATGGGGCGGTAATTGGCCGGATTGGATTTGTCCTGCTTTTCATGGACAGGAGATACCTGAGCAATTTTCCACATTGTCGGGTAGATGCCAGCGTTTAGCCAAACGGTTCCAGAACAGCTACGAGGCGCAGCTAGTTCTGGAGCACAAGTCTTCAGCACTACAGCTGGGATGTTGTCGGGGCCCATGGCCTTTGCTGTATCCAGTGCACTCAGCCGTTTCTTGATATCACGTGGAGTAAATCGAATTGGCTGAAGACTGGCTTCTGTGATCGTGGGGATATCGGAAGGAGGCAGAGATGGATCATCCACTCGGCACTTCTGGCTGAAGATGGTTGCAAATTCTTCAGCTTTGTCTTTTGCACTCGCGTGCTGGACTCCGCCATCATTGAGGATTGGGATGTTTACAGAGCGTCCTCCTCCCGTTACTTGTTTAATTGTCCACCACCATTCACGATTGGATGTGGCAGGACTGCAGAGCTTTGATCTGATCCGTTGGTTGTGGAATCACTTAGCTCTGACTATAGCATGTTGCTTCTGCTGTTTAGTATGCATGTAGTCCTGAGTTGTAGCTTCACCGGGTTGGCACCTCATTTTTAGGTAATCCTGGTGCTGCTCCTGGCATGCTCTTCTACACTCCTCATTGAACCAGGGTAAATTGAGATTGGGTAAAAACATTCTTATACCCATCTCACAATGCATTGTTTAGAGATGGGGATGGTTAAAAGGATCAAGTAGTTGTTCTATGGAATACACCATGGTTCTAAAATATCAATGCATTTCAATCTGCTTTTCCCTTCAGAGGAATATGGAGGTAGATCAAAATATGGAAGCATCTTTGACAAAACTTTCGAATAGGGCCTTATTGCAAACAATATTTGACAAAGTACAGAACTTGCATATTCAGCATGCAAAGAGAATGAGATATACTGTTGTAGTCAAAGCTGGTATTAAATATTAATTAGTCTGAGTTACCTGGCAGCTTTTGGATGGTAGGAGAAATTACCCAGATTTTGGTACCACCATACTAGCTCTCTGTATGTAGCAAACAGATTAATTAAGCAACATCTAAATTTCTTTTCTAACTTAACCTGCACATATAATTGGTTCAGTAGTATAAAAGATTCAGCTTGGTCATTCAACAATTTGACCCAAGACCATCTTGGATTACTCATCAGCTATTATTTCTTTAGCAAACAAACCTAAATCGTACTGTTTTACATTATGGAGGCTATTCCGTTTCGCTCAGAGACTAAAGCAACTGGATTAATACTGACCTATGAAGTGGATATATAGCTCAAAAAGAGACTCACATTTATATAAAACATTACATCTCCAGTACTTCACGTTAATTTGGGATAGTGGCAATTATACAAGCAAATATGTCAGCCACTTTGTGCACATCATAAACTAGTTAATTTCCATAGATGATAATACAAGAACATAAGAAATAGGAGCAGGGGTAGGCCACATGGCCCCTCCAGCCTGCTCCACCATTCAATAAGATCATGGCTGATCTTCGACTTCAACTCCACTTTCCTGCCCGATCCCCATATCCCTTGATTCCCCTAGAGTCCAGAAATCTGTATCTCAGCCTTGAATATATTCAACAACTCAACATCCACAGCCCTCTGGGGTAGAGAATGCCAAAGATTCACAACCCTCAGTGAAGAAATTCCTCATCTGTCTTAAATGGCCGACCCCTTATCCTGTGACTATGCCCCCTAGTTCTAGACTCTCCAGCCAGGGCAAACAACCTCTCAACATCTACCCTGTCAAGCCCCCTCAATCTTATATGTTTCAATTAGATCACCTCTCATTCTTCTAATCTCCAGAGAGTAAAGGCCCATTCTACTCAACCGCGCCTCATAGGACAACCCTCTCATCCCAGGAATGAATCGAGTGAACCTTCGCTGCATCGTCTCTAAGTACATCCTTCCTTAGATAAGGAGACCAAAACTGTACACAGTACTCCAGGTGAGGTCTCACCAAAGCCCTGTACAATTGTGGTAAGACTTACTTACTCTTGTACTCCAATCCCCTTGCAATAAAGGCCAACATACCATTTGCTTTCCTAATTGCTTGTTGTACCTGCATGCTAACTTTTTGTGTTTCTTGTACGAGGACACTGAAGTCTCTCTGAACATCAACATTTAATAGTTTCTCATCATTCAAAAAATATTCTGTTTTTCTATTCTTCCTACCAAAGTGAATAACCTCACATTTCCCCACATTATACTCCACCTGCCACCTTCTTGGCCACTCATTTAACCTCTGTATCCCTTTGCAGACTGTGTCCTCACAGCTTACTTTCCCAACTAGCTTTATATCGTCAGCAAACTTGGATATGTTACACTCAGTCCCTTCATCTAAGTCATTAATAGATTGTAAATAGCTGAGGCCCAAGCACAGATCCTTGCGGCACCCCATTAGTTACAGCCTGCCAACCTGAAAATGACCCGTTTATCCCTACACTCTGTTTTCTGTCCATTAACCAATCCTCTATCCATGCTAATGTGTTACCCCCAAACCCAGGAGCCCTCATCTTGTGTAACAACCTTTTATGTGGCACCTTATGCCTGCGTGGAATGGTGATCCTTCAAGACTCCTAAACTGCCCTATTTACAGGGAGTCGTGCATCAATTCTCCCTTGTTGACAACATACTAGACCATGTGGCATTGTTCATTTACCAAGAATCTAATCTTATTTGGCGATGTGTAACAATACTGCATTAACAGCCATAATGCATGTTGTTTGGGCCAAATACTGTACCAAGTAATTGAAAATGCCCTAAGAAATTGACAAGATCCTCATCCTCACCTTCAAATCTCTCCATCATCTCAACCTACTTCTATCGCAGCAAACTCCTCCTGCCTTATTTCCTGTCCTGCACCCTCTGCAACTCACTAGCCTATTCCATGTTTCCCATTCCCTGCATTCTATCAGCGGCTGCCCTTTGAACCACTATGACCCTGCCCTCTGGAACTCCCTCCTCTAGCACAGGTACCTCCTCTTATTTACACCCCCCCCACTTTCCTTTCTGCTTGGTGTCTAATTTTTGTCCAGCACTCAAGTTCTTTGAGATGCATCTGTACAAGGACTACAGAAATGCAAACCATTAGTGATACAAATTCCAATAACCAACCTAGAGACTGCTGGTGCTTGAAAGTACAGATTGAGTTTACAATATCAGTCTATGTTGTTTCTTGTTTCCTTTGAACTGGTGACAAT
Organism: Heptranchias perlo; assembly: GCF_035084215.1. NCBI lineage: Eukaryota > Metazoa > Chordata > Chondrichthyes > Hexanchiformes > Hexanchidae > Heptranchias > Heptranchias perlo. Next base: position 25,975,070 of record NC_090350.1, read on the forward strand.
GTAGAAAAGCAAAATTGTGATCTAGGGGAAAGTACCATAGTCTTGAGACTATACAGAATCATCTTGGCTTGCATCTAAATATTATGAAACTCAAAAACTATCATAAAATGTAGAGATAGAATTCTGGCAGTTGGGAGTCAATAATGGGCACATTTTGATAGGAGTCTGCTACTTTATTGAATCTAGTCACCCAGACTTAGGAAATTCAGCCAAACCCCGCAGGCCTCAACGAGAATGTGCATGGAGACATTTCAAATAAAAAGATCACTCTATAAATAGGTTTAATGATGTTGTAAATTATGAGTTTCTATAGGAAAGAAACAATGATTGGCAAACTCCATATAAGTAAGGGCTCACTTACAGGAATGGTCTATGGTTCTCAGCACAAGGAAAATATAAGTAACAACCTAAAAATCAACCGTTCCTTTTCCCACAAATCAGAAAAAAACTTATAAATTTAGCATTCAAATTCTACGCCAATAGTTCCCTGTAATTAGCCTTTATTTCTTTAAACAGATAATTTATAAGCCATAGAAAGACCAATTTAAATTCACAAATTACCTTTATTGAATTCTGGAAAAAACAAAGTGCACATTAATCTACAAAACAAATGAAGATATTTCTTTGCAAAAACAGAAAAAGTCCCACCTGAAATCTTGGGTCAATCACCAGTCTCTTACCTGAAAAAACAGTACCTTATTTCAGAAGTATTACATTAGGCATGAAACTAGCATAGCCTAAATATTGCTCAGAACAACTGCTAAACATGTTGCATTACACATGCTGTTTAGTCCAATTACATTCTTAATACGGTCACAAAACAATATAGCTTGATCCAAAGTTTTCAATTTAAGATAATGCTACACATTTCACAAACTATGCTGGGTGCCCGATCACAATATTCTGCCCAGCTATACAGTTCTATCATGGTGTTCAGAATAATTGGTCCTATGTACAAAAATATATTTTCTCCACCATTTTCAGAACAGCCTCATCGTGCCTTTGTTTTCTCAGCTCTCTTGTGGCCATTGTGTACCAGTACCCACTGTCCATATGGGCTTCCTTTCTGCTTGTACTCAGGAGACTCTTTAGCAGGAGCACTTGCTGTTTTTTGAGTCAATGGTTTTGCCACTGTATTCTGTAAAAGAACATGTAGATTAAATAAAGTTAGTAGCTGCCAAAAGCAACCATAACAGCAAAGATTTATTTTGCCAATTTTGATTATAGAGCAATAAATTAAATCCACAGGTACATCAGCCCATGTCAACTTTATTCCAGTTCAACCCTAACTAGAAGGGGACCGTAGATTGACATTTTTGGTGAGTACTACACATTCTGTCACAGTAATAACAAGTCTGAAACCGCCTCAAAGAGTTAGTTTTGAATCACTATAGCTTCACATCAACTACACTATAACCTACTCATTCAAAACCAGTCCAACTATGTTCACAGCACAGAAACCTATCAAAATCATACTGGTGTAAAACTAGTAGATAACATGTAACTGTAGCATCATGTCAGGAAAAACTATTGTATACTGTGCTTGGCAAGATGCTGCAAATTTCTCAGCTAAATAAATTTTCAAACAAAAACAACCCAAAACTTAGAAGACAGCTAAGAAGGAAAGAATGCAATACTGTTTTGTTTATATACTGCTACTTACTTTAATACTGAAAGCTATCCAGTGGTTTGTTTCCAACCTTGCAGTAGCACTTAGTAATTTCTGAACTGGTTCACCCTCTTCAGCTTTTTTGCGTTTCTGCACAAGAAAAGGACAGAAAACCCACGGGTTAATTTTAAAACAGGTTACTATGTGGCCAATCTAATGTAAACTGTGACCGACATTCAGACAGTATCTTCAGGATGAAACATTTGTAGCATTGGTTGGACAGACCCAAAATTACAACATTGGATTTTGAATAATAAATTTCACTATTTTTCTACCTGATGTGGTAGAATCTGCAGAAGAGTTTCTATTGTTCCTTGTGGCTTGGCACTGTACTATTTCTGTAAATTTGCACCAATACGGTTAACAGTTCAGAACACATCAAACCTTATTATAGCATGCTGACCCAGGGGTACAAGAATGAGACTTAGAATATTAAAAGTTCCAGAATTTCTGATCCACTGATCAAGCTTAATGGGCACCAATTACTTCAGTGTAATCAATAACGGTTCAGTTCAATGTGAATTACCACTGAACATTTAGTTAGTTCAATGACAATTTCAACTTCAGATTGGCAGAGTTCAAAATGCTTCTGAGCATTTTCAGTAATGTGTTAGGCGCTACTACAAATTTACAACTGTATACAGCTGTGTTGATAAGGTATATCCTAGGCTATAAAAGCCGATAAACTTATCTTCAAAAGCTGTTGGCCTCTTCTTCGGCAAAGATCTGATATTCAAAACCTCCTGGAACACAGTGAATAAGTTATGAGGACAAGAAAATCCTAGAACAAAGCTTATGCACGGTCCATTTGTCCATATTTAATCCAACAGCAGCAAATAGTTAAACCTCAACTTCATGTGCTTCAACACCAAATGCAAGTGCAGGAAATAAAGTATTTTTGCATTACTAATAAATAAGTGTCGATGTGAAGTGCTGGGCAGCACACTTCAAGAACTGATCTGAGTTATACATACTTCAGCAATCATTTTTTGGAATGTTTAATACTTTAGCTGTGTTCCAGACCATAGATTTGGTGAGCTAATTTCTATTTCCTGTGAAGTGTAGGATTATAGCACAAAGCAAGTGAGAAGTTGAGTCACCAATGTGATATGAACCTAGTTTGACAACATATCAAGGTTGTTGTAACTACTATTGAAATATTACTTATATTTGCATGGAGCAGTCACATTGTTTTGTTTTCCACCGCTTGTTGAGTGACAAGCTTTTGGACCCAGTATCAGATCAAGCACTCCAAGGTCAGGGCAATATCGACACAAGCAAAGTGAAGCTCCCTCCATATTACCTCCAATAATGCATCATACCTCAACCTCAAAAGAGCACTACGAACACCATTCTCAACTTTTCCACACCATTACATGATGCCAAAATTAAATAGTCAATCCAATGCCAAATTATGTAACCTGCTCAGAACAAAGCAGAGGCAGGCAAACTCATTCCACTGTAAGACAGACTGTCTGCACTTTGTTCAAACTCAGGTCCAACTAAGCCCACATTTTAAACTTAGAACTCCAATTGCTGGATAAAAAAAGTCTGGTACACTAGAAGTCACTTGGATGGCTTGATTGTTGACAGCAATAAAAAAAAGTGTACAGAAGTTTGCTTCTGTGCTTTGTCACACTACTAATGCACAACAAATTGGCCAAATTACCTATGCAGCCATTGCAAAAACAACCTCAACACAGATTCTATTACAAGTACTTACAAAACCAATGGGACATTTTTTTAATCCAAGTACTGGGAATCTAATTAAAGTAGCTACATTTCCATTAAAAGTTCATGGCAGTCTACAGAGCATGATGGTCCCTATGTACATTGGGTATGGAGGAATGGTTCATTTGCCACTAATGCCCCCATCGAGATTTTATTACGCTAAATATTAGAGTGTCAGAATTAAGATGAATCATGAGAAGTCTCCTTCAGAAATAGGAGACAATACAGTATATTGAGGTACTCGTCTTCCGAGTGTCAAGATAATGACCTAGCTCCCCCATTCTCTAACTCTCCACTTTGGCCATATTCTAGAAGTAGATGGCTCAAAAGAAGTCACAGATCTCCCTGACCCAACAAAAAAGGGGCAGCAAAAGCAGATTGTGTACACTGGTTTATTCTTTCACACCTTATGGTGGGCAGGATTGTCCTGGGACAGAGCCACTTACTTCATCGCTCAGTCGCAGATGTGTGGAAAACTAATTATTCGCAATAGTGACATTTCACCATCAAAGACCTTAAGGAGCTTTCTCACTTAATCTATGGCAGTGGGCATACAGAACCAGAGTTTCATTTATAGCATGGAGCTTTTGAAAGCCAATTGTTCCTTTAACAACATTACGTTGGTCAAGCTGCCCTTAAACACTACAACACCCCAAAATACTGCACACACCCAGATACAAAGATACCACCTCATATCTTCAAGAAGTGCAGTCCATTTCAAGGCTTCTATAAAACAGAAATAAATCATGTCACGCAAACTGATTTTATTGGTTTTGTATATGGGACGTGTTTGAATGACAAGTTGACTAAAACTACAGCAGAGCTGAATTATCATTATGGTATAGCATAACAGATCACAAAACATTTTCTACTATTGTTTGGTAGGAATGGCTACATGCTGCAAGTATCTTATAGTTGTGCTCCATCAGAAATATTACTTTGAGAATAAAACTGGACTCGATCAAAGAGTAATTTGGATAATAAACCAATGGAACAGTTGAGCTAGAAAAGGAATACAACTCACAAAATTTATTCTACCCCACCGCAGGAACACCAGTCTGCAAGAGAGTCAAAACGTAGATAAATTGACGATAGCCATTTTAATAACCAAGATCATACAACCCATTGCACAAGAGAGTGGGTGTTCAAATATTTAGATAGAAAAGACCTTCTTCTACATTTAAACATGCAATTATAGCACATATTTCATTATATTATACATTGTTCATCACTCACCTTTCTGGTCAGTTCTTTTACTGCATTGCTGTTATACTTTTCGAAATGGAAACTCTCGTCTTTGAGAGAACTGGCAGACCTCAGGCTAGGAGTCAAGCTGATGTCCTCTCCCAATAATTTAGCAGCATTTGCCTTTGCTATTTCAAGCAACTTCTTTTTGTCTGAAAGAAAACAAGTGTTTACTAAATTTTTTAAGATGCAACTCTTCAAGTTTTTCAAAACATGGATTAAAGAGTATAAAGTGCTGATCGGCAATGTTACTTTCCTTATGTTCAGTGCACAAGATCACACCCATAAGTAAGCAGTCATTCAGAGACCTGTGATTTTAAACACAATACTGGGTAATGTAATTTGCCTAGGAATCGAACAAACTCTTTGCTGCTGTCTTCAGCTTACTGGACATGTCACATGTCCAAGTGCCATCTCTCCTTGACTTTGGAAGGCAGCAGAATGAACACCATCATGTGGCATTGTTTATAAACTACCAAATGGCTTATTAATAAATAGCTAAGTGAATAGTAGTGATGAGCAGCAGATATACAGTAATACAGAACTTCTCCGTTCCTTGAAGTATCGAAATAGTAGCATCTCCAGTGCTGAAACTCTCAATACAACTAGACCTGAAACAAGTTCTGACCATAACCTTGCATGGAAGTTCACTGCTAACCTTCCACTGACCCTCCTGCCTCTGACAGCTTCAGAAGGACTGAAGCAAGTCTGTTCAAGATATACTTAAGTGTAGCTAGAAAGTATAACTAGCAAACAAAGAAAATCAAAATGTATTATCTATTACCCAATTGCTGCATGCTGACAAACACCCACAAGACACCCAGATAATGGGTAAGCTCCTCAAAAACTGCTTGCAAGCTGCCCAAATGTAATAGGCTGCATGTGAACAGCCATCCAGAAATATATGTAAATGCACCTAATCAAAAAAACTAAGACTGTCCACCACTCACTGAACAGCTGCTGGAAGATACCAATTGTTGTTGAATTTCAATAGCCTCCTTTGAACTCAAACAGGGTTGTACTTTAAGATATTTACACAATGGCTCCCTGCTATCTGAGACACGCACAAATCTGTTTCCCAGGCTTTTGTGCAAACTGACTAGTTTTATTTTTGTTTTAAGTGAACATGGTTTTAACCTCAAAGATATCACAATGAAATTACAAAACAAGAAATGACACACCATAGACAAAATACAGCATTTGCCAATTTTTTTAAAAATAAAGAGTCCCACTTCGTACTGAGGTATTATGACCAGATTACTAAGTCTCAATTCTTTAGAAAACACATTGTAATACTTCTTTAATCCTGTTCTCAATGTATTTTACCTTTCTCTGTTAAGTGTATTGATCCGCCCCTTGATCTGCTTCGGCTTCTTCTGTGTGATGGCAATTGGGTTTTGCACTCAAAGCCATAGTAACTCCTCCGAAGTCTTGATGAAGACCTAGACCTTGATCTTGAGCGGGATCTTCTGTATCTCAATGTGTACCTTGGCCTGTGGTATGACCTAGAACGGGACGTGTAGCACCTAGATCTTGATCTGTATCTACGGGGTGACCGATAAGATATTTGGCATCTGGATCTTTGGCAACAAGATCTTGACCTTGAATAGGTTCGCCAAGATCTTCTGTAGCTCCTCTCCCGTGATACATATCTGCCCCTTGAAGCTAAGGAGGAATCATCTGAACTTGACCTAGACCTCTCTAAAGAGGACACTGATCGAGAGCTGCCAGAAGATGACACTGATCCTGATCGGGAGCTGCAAGAAGAGGACACTGAACCTGATCGGGAGCTGCCAGAAGAGGACACTGAACCTGATCGGGAGCTGCCAGAAGAGGACACTGAACCTGATCGGGAGCTGCCAGAAGAGGACACTGAACCTGATCGGGAGCTGCCAGAAGAGGACACTGAACCTGATCGGGAGCTGCCAGAAGAGGACACTGAACCTGATCGGGAGCTGCCAGAAGAGGACACTGAACCTGATCGGGAGCTGCCAGAAGAGGACACTGAACCTGATCGGGAGATTATAGACCTTTTGATGCCAAGAGTTCTGGAATGTGATGTTCTCTCATACTTTTCAGTCTTCTGACCAGGAGAAGCAAGTCTCAATTCATCCACACCAGCAGCTATTTCTTCAGTCTTCTGCTCCTGGGCAATGCATCCATCTGTTCCCCTCTCCATTTCAATATCTATCTCAGACACCTGCTCCATTTCTGAATCTGATTTCAGATCATTATCACATCTTTGTTGCACGTTCGTTTTACCTGAAAGATCAATAACTATACATTCAAATGACAGTAAACAGAAAGCTCATTTTGTTAGCCATATTGAACACGTGCACAATTACACAAGAATTAAATCTAGCATATGGTGTAATATAAGTGAACTTCAACTGTTGTTGCTTTTTTCCATTATTCTACACTGAAGGTTAAATTCAGTAGTATACTAACCAAATGTAGCACCGTATCATAGAATCTTACAGCACAGAAGGAGGCCATTCTGCCCATCATGCCTATGCTGGCTCTTTGAATGAGCTTTCCAATTAGTTCCACTCCATGTTTTTTCCTTGCAGCCCTGTAAAGTTTTCCTTTTCAAGTATATTTCCAATTCCCTTTTGAAAGTTACTATTGAATCTGCTTTCACCACCTTTTCAGGCCATGTATTCCAGATCATAACTTACTGCGTAAAAAAAAATTCTCCTCATCTCTCCTGTGGTTCTTTTGTCAATTATATTAAATCTGTGTCCCCTGTTAACAGAGCCTCCCACCAGTGGAAATAGTTAACTTATTTACTCTATCAAAATCCCACATAATTTTGAACACCTCTATTAAATCTCCCTTTTACCTTCTCTGCTCTAAAGGAGAAAAATCCCAGCTTTTCTAGTCTCTCCACATAACTGGTCCCTCATCTCAGGTGTCATTCTGATGACCCTCCACTGCACCCTCTCCAAGGCCTTGACATCCTTCCGAAGGCACCATATAAAATTTCATATTTTTGGGTTTAACTGCATACTATAAAATGATTCCTCCAAGTTTGGGATCAGCCTCAACCATAATGTTTCCAAAATCTTGAATTGAATGCTCAGGGTAGATAATGGAAACGATCATTGAAATGTTTCACATCGGTAAAGAGGAAAAATTCCACTAATGGGACAGTTCCAAACTACAATCAATTAAAGGCACTTTTATACTGTTTTTCCATCTCCAATTTCCATAGCACAAGTCTCCCACAGTCAGTGACCACCGGAATTTTTAGATAGTCAACCAGGAAGCCCCATTTTTCATGGGTTCTACCCGGCTGTAGTCGATTTTAATGGGGCTAGTAAATACACTGCTACAACAGGAGCAGCATGTTTTGGTGGTATGTAATGATGCTACACCACAACACTGCAAAGTTCTGTTACTGTACACAGGTGTATTTATCTTCATACTGATGATATAATGCAACATGAGACATTAATGCTCAATGCATTAGCACTGACCAGTGTTACAGCCAGTCAGCATTTCCTCTTTGATGCGTGTTCGCACAGGGAGATTAGCAGCACAGCTCAAAAGCAATTTTGAGGGCACAGTGCATTTAGAGCACTCTCCCAAGATCCATTAGTTTCACCTCTGCCATCTATTACAATTGCTAGAGAAGGGCAAGCTCACTGCAGTTCCAAAGAGACACCATAAGGAACAGAGTGGCCCTCAGTGACTCTTTTAAAAACACACTTTAAATACTAGTGAGCTACGGACCGGGTGCTGAAGGTGGGATTAGAATGGGCACCTGGTTGTTCTTCCAGCCGGCGCAGACACGATGGGCCGAATGGCCCCTTTCTGTGCTGTATCTTTTCTATAGTTCGACTAAATTCATACTCTACACAGACCCTTACCATCACACAACCGCTTTAACCACTACAGATCCTTCGGCTTGTAAAATAATGGACAGTAGTCCTAAAAACAAGCACAGTTTCTCTCCCAGGCATCCTGAACTTTTACACCACTGATTTTGCACATGTAACTGAAGATTAAAAATTTAGCAAGTAACAAAATTCTGAAAACTTACCATAGCTCGATTTCTCTCTCATCATTTCCCAGGCTAAACCAACTGAACTTAGCCTGTTAACAGAAAACATATTTATTTTTGCAAGTGAAACATAGGCGTTTTAGTACAAAACTATATGTAGTTAAATTATATTTAAGCCAAGTAAAATTTCCACCTTTTGGAAAAACTTGAGCAAAAAATGTTTACACACGAGACAGGCATTACTGGATCCCACACTGATCCCATGGTTAATAATCTAATGCCATTGGAAAAATAAACAGAATAACATGGAAAAATAAACAACGTACCTGATCGCCCACCTCCACCCCTACCTTAGTTCATCTGCCACAGAAGCCCTCACCCAAGCTTACTGTCTCCTCCAGATTCAACAACTCCAATGCACTCCTGGATGGCCTTCCATCCACCACCCTCCGTAAACTTCAGTTCATCCAAGATTCTGCAGCCCCTATCATCCCGAACCAAGTCCTGCTCACATATTACCATTGTCCTCATTGACCTACATTGGCTCCAAGTCTACCAAAGCCTCAAAATTAAAAGTCTCATCCTTGTGTTTAAATCCCTTCATGGCTTTACCTCTCCCCATCTCCGTAACCTCCTCCAGCCTTACAATTCTCACCCCCTCATCAGTTTTCTCTGATTCTGCCCTCATGTGCATCTTGCCCTCCCTTTGCACCTTGGCAACCATGCCTTTAGCCACCTATGCTCCACGCTCTAGAATTCACTCCCTAATTTCCCCTCTGCCTCTCCATCTCCTCACCTATCTGACTCAGCCTTTGATCACCCCTCATATCTCCTTCGGCACAGCATTCATTTTTTGATTACACCTCTGAAGCACTTTGTGATGTTTTTCTACGTTGAATGTGCTATATAAATTGAAGATGTTATTACATTGCAGCTTTTACAAAATACCAATTATTTGATAAATCAAAGTTTACTTTAAAATCTAAAAGATTAAAAGGCAAAAAATTGTGCAATTTATTCAGATTCATCACGCCACCTAACAGTGAGTCAATAGCTTTCTATAAAACTCACCAATGCTCAAGAGATCACAGAACAAACTGTGGGGCAGCTAGAGGGAGGGGCAATGAGAACTAGCCGCTAATCAGTGATTAGTCAGCAGCTCGGCACTTTACAGAATACAAACAACCTTTTCTTGTGTAGAAATAGGGCCTCTCCTTTCTGAGTGCAGGAACTAAAATCATGAAAATGATCACTTGTCAACTTAATGTAATTTCAACAATATGCACAACAGTTAAGTTCTCACTTCCTCATTGCATTTAAGTTATTAGTCTTCATTATGACAGTTTATAAAAGGAAACACTAGTAACAATTACATACACCCTGGCTTTGACTCCACTCCATCGGCTAACAAACCCACCCAAATGCTGAATTTGACCCCAATGCCTCGGCTGACAAACCCAGTGACTTTGAACCCAATCTCTCACCTAACAACCCAACCAAACACTGACCTTGAACCCAATCTCTCATCTAACTACCCAACCAAACACTGACTTTGAACCCAATCTCTCAACTAACAATCCAACCACTGGCTTGGACCCTGCTACCTCACTTGACAAACCCACCCAAACACTGACTTTGACCCCAATCTCATGACTCACAAACCAAACCAAACGCTGGTTTTGACCCCACTTCCTCATCGAACAAACCAAACCAAACACCGACTTTGTCCCTCTCCCTCATCTAATAAACCAAACCAAACATTGACTTTGTCCCTCTCCCTCATCTAACAAACCAAACCAAACATTGACTTTGTCCCTCTCCCTCATCTAACAAACCAAACACCGACTTTGTCCCTCTCCCTCATCGAACAAACCAAACACCGACTTTGTCCCTCTCCCTCATCTAATAAACCAAACCAAACATTGACTTTGTCCCTCTCCCTCATCTAATAAACCAAGCCAAACATTGACTTTGTCCCTCTCCCTCATCGAACAAACCAAACCAAACATTGACTTTGTCCCTCTCCCTCATCGAACAAACCAAACCAAACATTGACTTTGTCCCTCTCCCTCATCGAACAAACCAAACCAAACATTGACTTTGTCCCTCTCCCTCATCGAACAAACCAAACCAAACACTGACTTTGTCCCTCTCCCTCGTCTAACAAACCAAACACCGACTTTGTCCCTCTCCCTCATCTAATAAACCAAACACTGACTTTGTCCCTCTCCCTCGTCTAACAAACCAAACACCGACTTTGTCCCTCTCCCTCATCTAATAAACCAAACACTGACTTTGTCCCTCTCCCTCGTCTAACAAACCAAACACCGACTTTGTCCCTCTCCCTCATCTAATAAACCAAACACTGACTTTGTCCCTCTCCCTCGTCTAACAAACCAAACACCGACTTTGTCCCTCTCCCTCATCTAATAAACCAAACCCTGACTTTGTCCCTCTCCCTCATCTAACAAACCAAACCAAACATTGACTTTGTCCCTCTCCCTCATCTAACAAACCAAACCAAACATTGACTTTGTCCCTCTCCCTCATCTAACAAACCAAACATTGACTTTGTCCCTCTCCCTCATCTAACAAACCAAACATTGACTTTGTCCCTCTCCCTCATCTAACAAACCAAACCAAACATTGACTTTGTCCCTCTCCCTCATCTAACAAACCAAACATTGACTTTGTCCCTCTCCCTCATCTAACAAACCAAACATTGACTTTGTCCCTCTCCCTCATCTAACAAACCAAACCAAACACTGACTTTGTCCCTCTCCCTCGTCTAACAAACCAAACACCGACTTTGTCCCTCTCCCTCATCGAACAAACCAAACCAAACCAAACATTGACTTTGTCCCTCTCCCTCATCTAACAAACCAAACCAAACCAAACACCGACTTTGTCCCTCTCCCTCATCGAACAAACCAAACCAAACACCGACTTTGTCCCTCTCCCTCATCGAACAAACCAAACCAAACACCGACTTTGTCCCTCTCCCTCATCTAATAAACCAAACCAAACACTAACTTTGTCCCTCTCCCTCATCTAACAAACCAAACGGGATCAATGTCCAGTTCGTCAGAGTGCGTCATACCCAACGCCAAGACTTAGACCCGCTTTTTAAATTCAGATTTTCCAAGAAAATGGTAATTTAGAATTATTTTAAGCAGTTCGCGTGTTTTTTTTGTCCCAAAACTTACAGATTACATTCTCTGACTTGATTCTTCAGCCAACAACTCACAACTGCCCCTCTTACCGCCATCTTTCCACTGACTCAGACACGGCCGGTTCCTCCTTTTATAACCTATTCGGTCCCCAGAACCCGCCTCCATCTCAATATTATTGGCTATTTGTTATCAATCTTTGTTTTTATTGGCTAATTTGGATGCGGCAAGAGATCTCAGCCTATGAAACACTGCGCACCGGGAGCCGAGCCTCTGATTATTGGTCAATATAGCCATCAATCAGAGCTCGGACCCTGGCGTTCCTGGCAATTCGACGCCCAAATAGTCAAAATTACTGTCAATCAACAAGGAAAAGGGAGAGAAAAAAAACCCTGCAGATGCTGGAAATCTGAGACAAAGACAGAAAATGTTGGAAACAGTAGAGGTCAGTCAACATCTGTGGAAAGAACAAGGGAGTTTACATTTTGGGTGTGGACCCTATGGGTCAAAACACTTGACCTGCCAACATTTTCTGGTTTTCAGTCAGAAAGCATCCTTTTAGAAGAATCATTACTACACATATTAGCATTTTTTAAACTTTATTTATTCCTTACTTTTGAGTTTTTCTTTCCAAAATCCAATGAGTCTATAATTTTCTCCTCTCCTCGGGTACTATTCCCCTCCCTTTCAAAACCACAATAATCACCCTCCTCCTCAAAAAAACCCACCCTCATCCTCTCTGCAGGGGACCGTATTTGCCTTGCTGGGCTCCTACATTTTACTAGACAATGATACTAAATACTATTTACCTGGTGACAATTCCACACACGTACAATCATGAAAAGGCATGTTTGCAATAGATAATATAAAAATAGTTAACAAAACAACAAGCAATAGATAACACAAGAGTAAATGACATTGAATGACTATAAAGGACATGAGAAACCAATGTTTTTTCAGTATATGAGCTGTATGACAACTCAGAAACTATATTTTCGTGCTTTAAATGTGGTGAAGTCATGTATAATAAGAACATAAGAAATAGGAGCAGGAGTAGGCCATACAGCCCCTCGAGCCTGCTCCGCCGTTCAATAAGATCATGGCTGATCTTTTACCTCAACTCCACTTTCCCGCCCGATCCCCGTATCCCTTGATTCCCTTAGAATCCAAAAGTTCATCAATCTCAGTCTTGAATATACTCAACAACTGAGCATCCACAGCCCTCTGGGGTAGAGAATTCCAAAGATTCACCACCCTCTAAGTGAAGAACTTCCTCCTCATCTCAGTCCTAAATGGCCGACCCCTCATCCTGAGACTATGCCCCCTTGTTCTAGACTCTCCAGCCAGGGGAAAGAGCCTCTCAGCATTTACCCTGTCAAGCCTCTAAGAATTTTATACATTTCAATGAGATCACCTGAACTCCGGAGAATATAGGCCCATTTTACTCAATCTCTCCTCATCAGCCAACCTCTCATCCCAGGAATCAATCTAGTCTGAGTAGTCAAATGATATTCAGTTTAAGAACTTACCCAAAAAGAAAGAACTGAATTTTGTCTTCTCCTTTCTCACCTCAGTCATGACTGTAAAGAAGGTGAGCGGGGAAGCTGAGAAGGCAACAGCTGCAGGTTGTTACATGTCCCCTGAATTACGACCCTTATTATCACTCATTCTCCCGTGCTCACTTGCTGACACACACTCTCTTGTATTCACTCACACTCACTCACTTTCTCACCCTCACCCCTTTACTCTCATATATACTTACTTTCTCACTCAGTCTTTTACTCAATCACTCACAATCACACCACTTTTCTCTCTTTCTCAATCTACTCTCATTTGAGCTCTCACTCACTGACTGACTCACTCATTCCCTCTCTCACTCAGTAACTCAGTGTGTTTTTTCTCATATTCACTTACTCTTTCACACTCATTCACTCATTCACATTCTTCCTCATTCTCTCACTTACTCTCATATTCACTCGCACACACTCAAGCTCACGCACTCACTCATTCTTATGCACTCTCTCATTCACTGACACGTTCTCATTCAGTAAGTCATCCCCTTTACCCAAGAGGGAACTGTATCCTGATCCTAGAGTGAAAGAGGATTGTATCCCAACCTCAGTATGAGAGGGGATTGTGCTTCTTTTCATTCTTTCTCTCGCTCTGTCCTGACCTCTCTTGCCAACTTGATTACACTCACTCTTTGCCCTAGTGGACCCCAGAAACAGACCTACACTCAGTAGCAGCACAGTATCAGCAACCCTAAAGTGAAAGTCTGTCCCCAGAATCAGTGCCTAAAGTTCAGCCAGGACCCGAAGACCAGAGCTCCCATCCCAGACAAACTCCCACCAACTCTGCCACTGGGACCAAATGCCTATGATTCTCTTTCCTTTTACAGGGGCAAATAGTTTTTTTAAAAAAAAGAACTATAAAAACACTGGCTTCCTATTTAATATGACAACGAACCTGCAGAAGAATTAAATAACCCTCCTGATTGTACTCAGTGCTATGTTGCCCATGGAGCACGTGTCTGTTCACTGGATGCACTTGGGCCTCCTGACTGGCTCAGGGCCCCGTCCAATTGCATAGCTTGCAAGGCCATAACACCACCACTGCCGCTCTGTCCTTGCAAACTACCACCCCACTTCCGACGTCCCTTTTCTCTCCAAAGTTCTTGAACTATGCAATCACCTCCCAAATCCCTGCCCATCTTTCCCACAAATCAATATTTGAATCTCCAATTAAGTTTCTGCCCTGACACAGCACTAAAGCGGCCCTAATCAAAATCACAAAGGACATTTTCTATCACTGTGACAGTGGTGCGTGAGCTCTCCTTGTCCTCCTCGACCTCTATAAAGCCTCTGACATGGTCGACCACATCATCCTTCTACAATTGTCCAGCTCAGTGGGGCTGCCTTGATTGCGCTCTTATCTATCTGATCGTAGTCAGAGCACCTCCAGCAATTCGCAACCCCTCAAATAATGAAGCGGTCCGAGTCCGCATGCAGCAAGACCTGGACAACATCCAGGCTTGGGCTCATAAGTGGCAAATAATATTCGTGCGAGATAAGTGCCAGGCAATGACCATCTCCAACAAGAGAGTGTCTAACCACCTCCCCATGACATTCAACAGCATTACCATCGCTGAATCCCCCACCATCAACATCCTGGGGGTCACCATTGACCAGAAACTTAACTGGACCAGCCATATGAATACTGTGGTTACAAGAGCAGGTCAGAGGCTGGGTATTCTGCGGCGAGTGACTCACCTCCTGACTCCCCAAAGCCTTTCCACCATCTACAAGCCACAAGTCAGAAGTGTGATGGAATACTCTCCACTTGCCTGGATGAGTGCAGCTCCAACAACACTCAAGAAGCTCGACAACATCCAGGACAAAGCAGCCCGCTTGATTGGCACCCCATCCACCACCCTAAACATTCACTCCCTTCACCACCGGCGCACTGTGGCTGCAGTGTGTACCATCCACAGGATGCTCTGCAGCAACTCGCCAAGGCTTCTTCGACAGCACCTCACAAACCCGCGACCTCTACCACCTAGAAGGACAAGAGTAGCAGGTGCATGGGAACAACACCACC
This sequence comes from Heptranchias perlo, assembly GCF_035084215.1. NCBI lineage: Eukaryota > Metazoa > Chordata > Chondrichthyes > Hexanchiformes > Hexanchidae > Heptranchias > Heptranchias perlo. The sequence continues at coordinate 25,990,488 of NC_090350.1, forward strand.
TGCACATTCCCCTCCAAGTCACACACCATCCCGACTTGGAAATATATCGCCGTTCCTTCATCATCGCTGGGTCAAAATCCTGGAACTCCCTTCCTAACAGCACTGTGGGAGAACTTTCACCACATGGACTGCAGCGGTTCAAGAAGGCGGCTCACCACCACCTTCTCAAGCGCAATTAGGGATGGGCAATAAATGCCGGCCTCGCCAGTGACGCCCACATCCCATGAACGAATAAAAAAAAATGGCTTCTCTTCCTGCCCTCGCACCATTACCTCCGGACTCCTCCAAGGATTTGTCCTAATGAGAATCCTTAGGCTTAGGGACCCTAAAAGAATGCTGACCTTACCCCTTGCTAAATAGTTCACGACCACGGTATTGCAACATGCTGAGGGGAAAACAATAGCATTCATTATAAAGTATCCTGTTATGTCCTAACAGTGCAGGTGACTTGATAGGACATTGTGCAACTGGAACATTCTGTGGTTTGGAGATGATTGTTTTGTCCAGTTGTTTACAGGACATTGTGCAGCTGGAACAGGTTAATGATTACCTTGACCTTTAAGTGTTTTGAACCAGGGCATGACTACCAGAATGTGTACATGTACCGCTTATGATTGGCTCCTGATAATCTGCTGTTATGCTAATGTTCTAGCTGTAAATGTATAAGAATGCAACACATTGAATGTAAATTTGCCTTTCTCTGCTGGATTCGACGGACTCTGGTAGGAGTCACTGGGGTGCACGAGAGTAAAGCCCCGCGGAAAATAAAGATGTGTTTAATTCTGAAGGTGTGTTCGAGTCAGTGTTTGCTGAACCAGACTGAGGGAAAAGAACCCAGATCAACACTTGTACCCCTCCTCATTCTCATCTATTAGCTACATCTGCCCATTAGCGACATCATCCCAATGGTCAACTTCTACTTACACTCTGATGACACCTGTTCTACTTCTCCACCACCTTGCTCAGACTGTTTGTCTGACATCCAATCCTGGATGAACCGCAATTTCCTCCAGTTAAACATTGGGAAAACCAAATCCACCGTCTCGAACCCCACCACAGACTCCGTATCCTCGCTGCCAATTCCTTCTCACTCCTGGCCAGTGTTTCAAGTAGAACTAGACTGTTCGCAACCTCGGCATCCCATCTGATCCCGAGCTGAGCTTCTAACCCCATATCCTCTCCATCACAAAGACCGCCTACCCCGTACCATTGCCCATCTCCGCCCCTTCCTCAGTCTATCTGCTGAAACCCTCATTCCTTGCCTTTGGCACCTACGTATTTGGCGATTCCAATGCTCTTCTGGCTGGCCTCCCATTTTCCACCTTCTAAGCGTCAACTCATCCAAAACTCTACTGCTCATATTCTATCCCACCAAATCCTACTCACCCCTCACCCTTGTGCTTGTTGACCTCATATTTAGGGGGAAGATCCAGGGTTGAAGGATTGGAGAAGTCCAAGTCCAGACTTGGCCAACTTGGCACAGCATAGCCATGACTCTGTCCTCCAATGCTGGTTACTGTTCCCATCAAACTCAAAATGGCAAAATGATCATGATCAGGAATTTAAAAGATAAAGTTTTTGCCTAATCCTGTCATATAAAATTGGCCTGTCTCAAAGTGATGGGGGTGGGGTTCATGAGCCCCCCCCCCTCCATAACCCCCACTGTTTATTTTTAATCCCTGTGTGGTGTCACCACTCACTATCTCTGTAACATCCTCCAGACCTAAAACCATCCGAGAGCTCTGCCTTCCTCTGACTCTGGCCTTGTGCATCCAACACTCTCTTCACCCCACCATTGACAGCTATGCCTTCAGCCATCTAGGCCATATGCTTTGAAATCCCCCCCCCCATAACCTCTCTGCCACTCCACCTCCCTGTCCTCCTTTAAGACCCTTCCTCTTTGACCAAGCTTTTAGTCACCTCTCTTAATATCTTTATTTGGCTCAGTGTCAATTTTTGTCTGATTACGCTTCTGTGAAGCACCTTAAGATGTTTTTCTACACTAAAGGCACTAAATAAATGCAAATTGTGGTGGCAGAAAAAAATAACTCTCTGAAGGTTCATAACCAATCCCGTGAAACTATAGCTAAAACAAATCGAGTACTGAACTTCAGTCACAGAATTATTCATTATAAAACTAAATATACAATTTTGTCCTTGTACAAGACTTAGGTTAGACCTCATTTAGAATACAGTACCAGTTTTGGTCCCCTCGCATGATGGGTGATATTGAGCCTATGGAAAAGGTTTAGAGGAGGACCACAAGAATAATTCCCAGTTTAAAACACCTTAGCTACCTAGATAGGCTTAAACAACTGTATCTCCCTTTTCACCTCTCCCTGGAGATTACATGGCACCTAGTGGGTAGGGAGTGTCTTGGTTGACCTGTACAGGATATGATGTGGAGATGCCGGTGATGGACTGGGGTTGACAATTGTAAACAATTTTACAACACCAAGTTATAGGCCAACGATTTTTATTTGAAAGCTTGTAGATTTCAAATAAAAATCGTTGGACTATAACTTGGTGTTGTAAAATTGTTTACAACTGTATACGATGGCCTAGGTGGACCAGTTGGTCTTATTTTCCTGTGCTTTGTATGTAAATTGTTGTTGGAAGACTCGATTTACCAACCCCAGGGTTAACAACAATCCTGGAATTGTAATTTAAATTTAAAAAAAACAAAACTGAGGAAGAGAGAGAGAAAACCAGCAATTTTCACCAAGACCAAAAGAGAAGAGGGGAAATAATCAGGCGCACAGAGGAGGAGGAGGAGGGAGATGTAGAGCCAGTGGCAGAGGGAGGGGGCGCTGCCCTGATCCGAGGAGCTGACCCGCCGGCTCGGGCTCTGCCGCTGTTTGTTTGGCCGAAGTTTTAAGGTTGCACAGCGTTGGCCGCTCCGGCCACACCTGCCCCAGCGTCTCTATGCAATACGTTCCCCCGGAGACTATGATCGCCCACCCGACCCAGCTCATACCCCCTCACTTCGGCTACGTGATCTTGGTATTTATCTACAGCTGGGTCATGCTGGCTTACCTGGGAATGAAAGTGGGGATTGCCAGGAAGAAATACAATGTCAAGGTAAAAGAAACCCTCAACGATCAGCACGGGTCTCTTCCCTCTCCATAACCCCGCGGAGACGTGTTGTAATTAGACCCTAAAACAGCCGCAAAGGTTGTTATAGTCTGACTGTAACCGGGTGACATTTTCCAGGTTTCTGACCCCCCCCAGGTGAAGCCATGTTATTTTCAGTTCATTCTCTGCTGAGGCTCTTTTTAAACTAAAATATCTGTTTCAGATGCTGTTATTAAGTGCCATTTCACAAGATTTAAATTTTAAAAACCTGTGAATTTTCGAATGGTCCCACTAAAAATCCATGACTTGGGTTTGTAAGATGACGAGCAGTACAAAAAGGCCTCTTCTGATTCAGGGCCCATAACTGCATTTCCTGTGGCAGAGCTCAAAGGGGGATCTTGTTACAGCCATAAAAGATGACCTCGCGAAAAAAAATATTATTCTGCAAAGTACTTATGTGGCTGCTAATTTTAGAATGATTCTTAAAAAGACTAGTGTCGTTTCATTGGAGCAGAATCATTGCTAAGGTTGGGCGGAGGGGGGTTGAAATTGCGGCTAGCTATCATTAAGAACAGGAAAAATAAGTTTAAGATGAAGAAAACCACTCCGATTACCACATACCTTTGACTATTGAATGGTTAATAGCAGGGCAACCAGCTGACTTCTCCGTAATCAGCCAAATGCATATGCTTTAGCAAAATGTCAGCGACTGATTTAGTATGTTTATTTCCTGCAGTTCAACCAACCCTAACCCTAATGCAATCCTGAATGTCCCACATATGGGCAGGTGGTAAGAAATGTAGAAAGTCTGTGTGGTGAAATCCAGTTCAGATGCAAACATTTTTTTTCCTGTTTTTTTACTTTGCTCCAGAATTTTGATTGCAATTTTGTGAGCTAATTACATTTTCTGTTCTGACATCTTTCTCAAAGATCTTCATTTAGCATCTGGTTCTACATTTGTGTATTATGCATTTTTTTCACCTGTTACTTGACAATGATATACCTTGAGTTTTAAAAACTCTTAAGACTTCACATCCTATTTTCATGTTGCACATTTATCCAAGGAGGGCATCCCTCTGATTTTTACATAACAGCAATCCACACATGTGGCCAATTGTCAGTATATTCTACAGCTTCATTGCCATCAGCTACTTTCTCTTCTTAACTCTAAAATTAAACAAAGTTTTCAGCTTTCTTTTCTCTACTGCCATTTCATTGATCCTGCTTAAACTGCACTTGCTACTGATGTGCAATCATGTTCATTATTGTCATTATGCAAATACAGCAGCAGAACCATGGGTGTAATTTATGGCCCAGCAGAGCACAAATGAGCCTGCCTGGACCAATTAGTTTTTAAATTTTAAATATAAATCAAATTAAGAACCTTAATAAAGTTGAGGGACAGAACATGGGAAACAATTTATGCAGATAAAAAAAGTAAAAATGACATTCTTGAAATAGTGCCCTACTATAGCCCCACTTGAGAACGACTATAACTCCTTTGTAACTTTATTCCTTGTGAGTTGTCCATTCTGATGTAACAAAAAATCAAACTAAAACCTCTCCATAACATTCTCTTAATCACCTCTATTTTAAATTTACTTGCTAAATATAGTTTAAAAGGAAATTAGATTATGCATGAGAAAAATAATGAGGGAGGCTAATCTATATAAATATGATTTAATAACAAAGCATCCTGTCTAAGGTGATAACACCAATGTAACTGTTCCTATAAAACAGGTGCATACATTGTATATTCAGACATCATGCATATTGCTTGTTTTCATTTTAAATAAGTAGACAAATTAATTGATAATATCTTAATGGGAACCTTGTTAGTGTGCTGTTTAATGTTTGAGTTTAACAAATGTTTAATTTGCATGTTTAAAAAAAAGTTTTTTTAGACTGGGAATCTGCTCAGAAGCAACATGAATCAAGTAGGTAAATCTTCCAGTTAGAGTGGCTTTTTGTAGGCAGGACAATAAGCAAAAACTATAAAGGAAAGAATAAAGTAAACAATTTAGATCATTAAGTGTAAATGCTTTCTCTGCACAATATAAAAATCATGAAATAATTTAAATTTGAGCACACTTACGTACTTAAAAATAAATAACTAGAGATTTCTGAAGTTTTTAAAAGTTACTAGTAATTTTTTGTGGCGTTTCAAAACAAAAATTGGGATTGAGTACAGTTCATTAGTTGACACTTGAGTCTTTCATGGGGTTGCTTTTAAAATCCATTGGCAAGGTTTTCTAGAGGGTAAGCCACTCAGACAGCTCAGAGGGATCATGGAGCAATTTTGGAAGTTCATTGGCAGACTTTGGTAAAGGTAGGCTTCCCAGAAAGCTGAGCTGCATAGATTCCAAAATTAATTTAACTTTAAAATGTCACCAACCCCAATATAAGCATATGTGTGTAAAACTACTTCTTCAGGCTTAATAAAGAATTGTAATGGTATCTGGATTTTTTTTGGAGGCCTCCCACCCATCCCCATTTGTGGGACCTCTAATATTTTCCACCTCATTGCTCCAGAGTGCTGTCAATGAAACATGTTGGACTAATTGGAAAGCTCAGATATTGGGTGGCCTTCTGTCACATCTCCAACCTATTGACAGTAATGTCAATAAAAGGAGTTGGATCAGTCAGCAAGCACAAAATTGAGTCACTACAGACACAACATTTGTTACATTCATAATGATCACTACAGACACATTTTTTTGGATATAAATATGCAAGTTGTTGTAATAAAACACATTACCTTGGATCTTAGTTCAAATCCAGTCTAGATTGATGGGAGTAAATTTGCTAAACCATGTTACCTTTAAGAATCCTAAATGAAATGAGTTTCAACTCACTTCCTAGTGGAGGGAATTTCATGGACTTGGAGAGGGCGCAGTGGAAATTTACTAGAATGGTACCAGGGATGAGCTGAGACTGTTCTCCTTACAGCAGAGAAGGTTAAGTGAAGATTTAATAGAGGTATTCAAAAGTAAGAAGGCTTTTGATAGAGCAGATAGGGAGAAACTGTTTCCACTGGCAGGAGAGTCAATAACCAAAGGATGCAGATTTAAGATAATTGGCAAAAGAACCGGGGGAAGATGAGGCAATTTTTTTTTATGCAGCGAGTTGTTATGATCTGGAATACACTATCTGAAAGGCTGGTGGAAGCAGGGCTATGGAGAAAGAGCAGGGTTGTGGGACTAATTGGGTTGCTTTTTCAAAGAGCTGGCACAGGCACAATGGGCTGAATGGCCTCCTTCTGTGCTGTAAGATTCTATGGATACAACACAAAACCTGTCCATGATTTTGAAACCAAAATGGCAATCTTACTCAGAGATTGGAAAGACAGCTGGTATGGAAAACGTCACACTGGCAGAGTTGCCACTGAATAGAGGGAGCTTTACTTTGCATCTGGTTTATGCCATAACTGGGGTAGTGACTAGTTGATGCTGACACAGGATGCCAAAGTAGGAAAGCATTTAGTCCCCAGCACTGATGTCCCTCATCTCAATGAATGCCAGTTCACTCACTCCACCCAGAAAAATAATTATTGGATACTTTTAACAATATAAGTGTGAGCCATTGATGTATCAATGTGCTGCAATAGTAAGGAAGACTTGCATTTATATAGCCCCCTTCATGACCTCAGGGCATCCCAATGAAGTACTTTTTGAAGTGTGGGCACTATTATAATGTAGGAAACGCAGCAGCCAATTTGCACACAACAAGCTCCCACAAACAGTAATGTGATAACCAGATAAACTGCTTTTAGTGAGATTGGTTGAGCGATAAATATTAGCCAGGACACCAGGGAGGGCTGCCCTGCTCTTCTTCTAGTGCCTTAGCATCTTTTACGTCCACCTGAGAGGGCAGACGGGGCCTCGGTTTAACGTCTCATCTGAAAGACGGCACCTCCGACAGTGCAGCACTCCCTCAGTCTTGCACTGGAGTGTCAGCCTAGATTATGTGCTGAAGCCTCTGGATTGAAACTTGAACCCACACCCTCCTGATTCAGAGGCAAAAGTGCTACCACTGAGCCAAGGCTGACACCTGATAGTATACCACATTGTATGCAGCTGAGTTGCAAGAGGAATGGTGTGCTAATATCAATTAAATAGTGATAGTCAACTCTACCTGGATGACTATATAGTAAATGTCTGAAACCATTTTCTAATTACAACTATTGCATCCTTCTTGATTAATTAAAAGTTAGCCCTGGTAGACCAAAGAGGAGAAACGTGAAGAAGGTAGGATGAGAGAATAAATACCTTCCCAAATAGGAGGTTTCTCTTCCTTCTCTAGAATCATTGCAATTTTATGTATTTGGTCAGAGATTATGAACTTAAGGAAGACAGTATTTTCATGTGTATATCTCAGTACATTTCTTCTCTCTTTGCAGGGAAAGCTAGTCTTGTTTCAATGCACTGTGTATTACAAGGTGATAATGACAAGCAATGTGAAAGCCCCATCAGGACACTAATTGGCAAGAAATTATACAATGAGAGAAAAATTCTTGCAAATAATTCAGTAATGGTGTGAAATAATTAGGTGAATCAGAAGACATGTCAAAATACCATTGCAGTTAGGAATTGATGATTTGCAATCAAAAAAATCTCTGTACATCAATTGAAACTAATTTAGAATATTAGAATTATTATCTTACATGGAACTTGGACTGGTTTTTAAGCAAACACATTTTGGACATTTTCCTAAGTGTACTTTTCATAAGGTAACATTACCCTTGAATATTTTTACATGTAACCACAATTAAAAGAGAAGATAACTCTTGTGACAAATTCTATTACTGATAGGGACTTAGAATTCCTCTATGACACTGAATATTTATTTTTCAGTTTTTACTAATCTACATTTAAAAGGTTCTTCAGCCCACAGGGCATGGATTTCCCTTTGCCATACTAATTATGTTTATATAGGACTGTCTGCTCCAGGAATTTCCCATCATTAACCTTATAGCGACCAGTCACAGCAGTTTTCTCTTTTACTAATATTTGGTACTTTAAAGTCTCATGTTATGCAATTAAGGGCCACAGTATTCATATTTCAGCTAGCTTGACTGCTCTTATGGTAGTGGTTGGTATAGAATAGCTTGTGAATGAGCTACTGCAATTTTCATAGGAATTGTTTCTTTTACGGTTGAGGAAAAGGGGTTTTAGTTAGAAAATATTGTTTCAATTCTTCTTTTGGTCTTTGACCAGTAAATTATAAAATAAATTAAAATACAGCATTAGTTTGTGAGCTTTGACATCATTTGAAGCATTCATGGAAAGCTGGAATCTGTTTAGTTGAAGTAGAATTTATTTGGATCAACTTCCCATTGACTGTCTTTAGCCACGGACTTTTGAAGCTGAAACATTCACGAGAGTTCTGCAATTGGATCATCCAGTCGTTCATTAGCTTTGTAGTAATACCTTATATTTCCTTCCAGTATCCAAACATGTACAGTGATAAAGACCCAATATTCAACTGCATCCAACGAGCACATCAAAACACATTGGAGATATATCCTCAGTGGCTGATCTTCCAACTGATAGCTGGAGTTGTCTATCCGGTAAGGATGAGAAAATGGCATTGTAGCTCAGGGAAACATTCTGCCATAAATGATCTGCGCTGTCCTCTTCCACGCTGCTCTCCAGCCAGTAATTAGTTCCACAGTATTGAAACTGGGATAACTCCTTCAGCTTTTAGCCAAAGGACTGTACAGCCCATGAATTTGTAACTAACACTGTTGTGTCCACAAAAAGCAAATAAACTTTAAAAAAATTAATATATAATTGAACTTTATTTCTAAGTGCATTGATGCAAAAAATTGATTCTTCAACAAATTATTACCTGATGTCCATAACTTTAGCTTGCTGAAGATGAATTTCAAAGTATTAATCCCTTGGTTCACTGTTGCTCAATGTTGTGTGCCTCAGTTTCACAGAGGACATTGTTCCTGCAGCAGTGACATATTTTCCCTTAGAACAGAGTAACATGAACACTTTCTGTCTTGTGCCCTCCCACAGACCATGGACAAGTCTGAACATGCACTGCCTCATCCTTCTGATAAAAGAAAACTGTATGTGACAGGGGGTGAAATTGTCCATTTTTGTAAAAATGGGCAGGTTGATATACAAGTTGTTCTTTCACCTTCAGAACTGAAATTTAAATTCAATTCTGACCAATGAAAGAAAAGTCCGCCCGTTCTCTCTCTCTCTGTTGGTCATGTTTCTTAAACAAAATGATTTTGAGCAATTTTAGCTCAGCTGCTACCAAATGCATTTCTATACACAAAATTGTTCATAATTTGGTACAAAATGAAAAACAAGAAAATCTGCCATTTGTATAACATCTTGCTACACCTTAAACATCTCAATGTGCTTTACATACTTTGAAGTGCAGTGACCGTTGGTACAGCCATTTTCTGCACAAGAACGAAAAGTATTAATTTTAGACACGCACACAAAGCCTAGTTAGAGTATTTTCCATTGATTTTATGTGTTAATGATATCCTTCATTGTGGGTTCTAAATATTTTTTCATTTTACACCAAAGTGTTTATGAACAAAAAAATAGCACCAGTTTGTTATAATCTAGTTTATTTAATATTTCATAGATCACTGCTTCTGTGCTCGGTATCATCTGGGTAACCAGCCGATTTTCTTATGCATGGGGATATTACACAGGGGGTATGTATTATTCAGATTCCTTTTTCCTATACAAATATTTTATATTTTAGAAGAAAAAAAATTACAAGATAAATGTGTTTAGCAAATGTTATTTTAAAGGTACCAGGCACCACATGTACAATAATATTAATGGGACAAATAATTTAATTTCTGGATCACAACTCAGAAAAGTAACAAAGCTCTTCATTTATGATATTATTTTTGAGGTCCAATGTAAATACAGCAGCCGTTTCCACAAACAGCAAAGAGATGAAGGGCTAGTTAATCTGTTTTTGGCTGTATTGGTTGAGGGAGGAATTTTGGCTAGGACACTAGCAGAGTTCCCTGCTCCTCTTCAATTAATGCCATGAGATCTTTAACATCCATCAAAACCATTGAAACATGCAGACTGGACCTTGGTTTACTGTCTTCTGAAGAATAACCTCTCCAGCAATGCAGCACTAAAATGCTGAACTCCTGGAGAGGAGTTTGAACCCACCTTCAGAAATCACCAACTGAGATAAACTGACAGGTAGAGTCAGTGTTAACAAGAAAGGATATATAAGAAAAGCATTAGGTATTTTTTCCACAATCAAAACATGCTGTATCTTTTTAGCTAGAGTGGAATTCTTTTGAAGTTGTTTAGTGTCAGTAATTACATAATGATGCAAATGTGCTAACCTAGAAAACTGACCAACAGGTTCAGAAAAGCTAACAGACAAAAAAAGCCTTTAATTTGGGCCTTAAGACCAGCTACTTCCATCTCTGTAACATCACTTACCTCCACCCATCTGTGGCTGAAACATTCATTCATGCCTTTGTCACCTTCAGACTCAACTATTATAGTGTTCTCCTGGGCAACCTCCTATCCTCCATAAACTTGTCCAAAACAATGCTGCATGTATCCTATTCCACATCAAGTACTGCTCACCCATCGCCCCAGTTCTCGCTGAACTACATTGACTCCCGGTGTCTCAACACCTCAAAATATAAAGTTCTCATCCTTATGTTTAAATTCCTTCATGGCCTTACTCTTCTCTTCCTGTCCCTGCAACCTCCCCCACCCCACCAGCAAAACTCTCCATTCCTGATTCTGGCCTCTTGTGCACTGCCCCCAACTTTAGCAGTCGTGCCTTCAGCCCCCTAGGCCCCACTGTCTGGAATTCCCTCCATAAGCCACTGTGCCTCTCCTCCTTTAAGACCCTCCTTAAAACCTACCTCTGACAAAGCTTTTGATCACCCTGCCATCTTTTTTTGATTACGCCTCTTCAAAGTGCCTTGGGATGTTTTTCTGTTAAAGACACTACACAAAACTAGTTGTCGTTGTTTCCACTATGTTTCACTTGCATTTTCTGTATTAATTTCAGATGTGTTGCATTTGCAAACTTTTTCCTTAATATTTGCTTATTTTCTCACATTTTTGTTCACATGGACCTGTCCTGTCTTTTGACACCTTACTATTAGCACATTCCTAACTATCATGTCACAGATAATCTTTTACATCATCTAACAGTCTTATTAAGCAGCTTGCAGATCAATTAACACATTAACTCCATCTCTGAGTGGTGTATTTGTTAATTCTCTCCCACTTTCCTATTTTTTCCCAACTTTACCAAAATGCCCATTTATGTCTTCCCTTCTAATGAAGGCTTACACACCAGAAATATCATAACCTCTTATCTCTTTACAGATGCTGACTGACCTGTTGAGTATTTCCAGTACTTTTTTTTTCCTCCCCTCTCTCCTCGTCTACCTGCTTGATTTTGTCATCTCTGCCCTGGCTTGTTTTTCTCTCTCCGCCCCCTAAAAATTCACCAAGCTTTTCTGAAGTCTGTGATCCTGGTTGGTGCCTTGTTACTACCCCACCACCCCTCTCCATTCCCTGCTCTGCATGTGACAAACTGGCCCATGGAGTCCACTGGACCACAATATATCAAGATATGAAACTCGTACTTCCACAAAAGAAATTCTTTATACACAATTGAAATTTGTGATCATAAAGGTTATAGTGTAAATCCTGTGGAATACCAGAGTTAGAATTGAGATCTACCTTCTTTCAAAGGTGTGCATACTTTTGAAAAGAGACGGGTCCAATATTTATATTTATTTATAACTCCAATATGCCATATAAAACCTACAATTTATACTTCTTACAAATGAATCGTGATAGCAGTCTCAAAAAATTAAACCACATTTTTGTTTTAGATTATGTACTTTGGTTCAGCTACATTACCTCTGCTTTTTCTTCACAGAGCCAGAGAAAAGAATTAAGGGTTCCTATGGATACATTGGCCTACTGGGAGTCATTTTCCTATCCATAGTTGTTGCTTTTAAAACCCTTGTTTTGCTCGGATAAACTTTCTGCCATTATGATGGGTGTAGGAAAAAAATTGTGACTGGCTGCCCAGCAGTAGTTCTCTGGTACCATACATATCCAGCCATTTTGAAATGAGTATCACCTTAGCCACTTCCTGCTATTTGTTTAGCGGCCTGTCGTTTTAATATTGTCAGCTAGTAGTGGAGTTTTCTCCCTGCTATGTTAAGCACTGCATTTTGATTAGGTTTTGAGACACAAAACAGGTTTTCTATTCCATTTAACAAAAATGATGCACTGCAAGGTATAAAAAGTTGCATTTTATAAACTGGATAACTATAGATAAACCCCAAACAGAAAATTAAATTCCAAATATTTTTACAAATAATTGGGCAAATAGCTGCTACATCCTCTGCTCTAAAATTAGAATCCCTGTTTGCTCCAGTTAAGAGTGTCATTAAATTGAATATGTAATCTTGAACTAAATTTATCTTTCTCAGTTATGCATGTTTTCAGGCCTTCAGGTGCTTAATATTTCAAGTTTTTTTCCAATTTTACCTCATAGTATTAGCATGCATTATGATGTTTTGAAATTAAATCTATTGAAAGGTAATAGACAGATAATGGTAGAGGTGTACAACAGGATAAACATCTGAAAGAGAAAAATAGGTTAACAGGTTGGGGTGTGATCCTTCATGAACATCCATGCAACTTTGATAAAGATTGACATCTGAAACATTTTTGTATCTTTCTTTCTGATGTTCATTGTCCTGTACATCCAGCAGTTTCTGTTTTTAAAATCAGATTTTCAGCACCACTAAAAGTTGTCAGTTTAAAATTTGATTCAGCTGCAGATTAAATAATGAAATGCCTTGAGGTATAATTTTGTCTTGCTTAAGATTTTCTATAGAAATCTTAATGTAACCATTTATCAGGATCTAACTATAATTGATGATTTCTATGTTAGTACATTTTTAATGTTTTGTTTAGGTGGGTGTGCGAATCTTTGTGGCTTCATATGTTTCACCACATTATATTTCTAATTAAAAATCAATTTAAAAAACAATGGTTGTTTTTTTTTAAAGTTACATTTTAGAAAATCCATGTCTACCTACAAAAGGAACGTGTGAGCATTTGGTAAGAAAGCTTTCTGTATAGTTTAATCCACTTATGGACAATAACAAGCCACCCCCTTCCAATTCACATTACAGGCTGATGTAGAAGCATCAAATGATTATATCCTTTCATAGTGCAACAAATTGGCAGCTACAATTATTTAGACAGACGAATTATACTGAACCAAACTACACAGTAGCCAACTGCCTGCCTGAAATTTAAAAGGCAAAATAATGGGAATCAGCAACATTAGTTTAAAAAAAGCGATGAAGTTAAATGTTAAAGTACCTCTCTCTCATTAATAGTGCTGCTTTACACCATGCCTTAATGAGTTTATGCATTAAACAAACCATGAAAGTCACAAGCCTGATCTAGTTTGTATTATCTGAACCCAACGAGGGCAGTGGTAGGGATGTTACAAAGTCCTTAAGTTAGGGAGCAAAAAAGAAATCTCATTCCCAATTGCTGTCTGGGAACCACTGCTGGAAATATATGTGGGTGTCAAGCAAAGATAGCATCCAGCTCGACTGCCCATGGTAAAAAAGTCCAATACTGTCTAGACTCAGACTATTCACTTGGGTGAGGTGCCCATAGGAAAATAGGAACAGGAGTAGGCCCAAGGAATATGCTGGTATGCAAGAGAAGAAACTAAATGTACTACCTTCGTTAAAAGAGTGATCATGGAAGGAACATTATTTTTCTTATTTGCAAAAAGATTAAAAGTATATGCCATGGAGAATATTTGAAAAACATTAAGTTACTTTCTCCTTTTTCAGATTTCTCCCCTTTCCCAAGTTACTCCCCAATTTGTTATTGTAATTCTGGGCAGGAAATAAGAGCAGCAAAAAAGGCCTTCATCAGTTCCATTTCTAATTTTCTTTGCTCTTTGTTGAAAAGGGCTTAGTCTCTTTCTTTATCTACCCAACCTCCCCTATAGTCCTGGCTAATAAATAACAAGGAATGACAGGTATAATATCACTCCACACCAAACAATACAGGCACATGGTCACTGAAACACCAGGATATTCAAATGTCAATGTAGCAAGAAGAGCCATAAGGGCAATCACTAGTGTTAGAGGTCTATGTTATGAGGAAAGATTAGATAAATTTGGGCTTCTCAGCCTTAAAGCAGAGCATGAGAGGTGGTCTTAGAGGTATATGATAAACAGTACAGATAAGGTAAATCCAGAAAATTACATAGGATAAAGGAGCATTAGGTTCAAACTGGTAAAGGACAAATCAGGAAGTTCTTCAGCTTGATCAATACATGGAATTGTTTAAGAACCAAATGGCTGCTGCAGTGAAAGGGACTTTAGGGTCTTTCTGAATGGAGGATTAGCCAAATAATCATCCTTAATCTTAATTGTTTTGTGTCTAGTGAGTTATACCACACCCCAACCACCTTGTCTACTGTTGCATATGCTCTACCACTTTAACCAGTTAATTCCCCATAATTACAGGCTAAATTCAAATCCCATTAGTGTTAAAAATGAGAAAATGCATTTTAATTTTTAAAAATGGAAACACAATAAATGTGTTCACCAGCAGGGAAGAACACATTTAAAGTTCAATTTAAGTTAGCGCCTAGGCCTCGTTGTGGCAAGGTTTATAAAATTGACTGCAATGTTAAAAAATATGCTGCAATAAACTTTTAGGAGAAAAATAAAATGAACATGTGGGACTGATGTTTTCTACTGCAATTTACTACCTTAAAGATATATTTAAAAAATTATAAAAAAGTAGGCCATTTAAGTTATGGACTAGTTTACCTTGTATGAGAGAAATTTTTCAGTACACAGTACATACAAGACTACTATTCCCAATCAGTAACATTGGTACCTAAACATAAATTTGGGATTTAGTCAATTAACCTTGCTAATGATCTCAATGGAGTATCCACAGGAGTGTACAGCTGGTTGAAGCAGTAATGGAAACATCATGCCAATTTGTTATAACTGAGGATTTTTTTTTCATTACTGGGAAAGGATTACATATTTCATGAGCACTCACCTTGTATGAACATGAAGCATGCAACAGCCATATGTGTAGAGGCAGTATTTAAGTCATCAATTTTTCTTAGAGAGGAAATACTTTTTGTTCAAAGTGCTACCCTATTTCATAAACCTTATTAGCCTCAATTGAATTTGACTGACATTTTTTAAAAAGTTATTGTTTCTACCATGAGACACTGGCTGCTTGGATGCTCCAGTGAAAGCTCCACAAGAACAGAATACATGATTGCAAACCAAGGTAAGGGGTCCTGAAAAACCCTACCAACTGGGAATGCAGATTTCCAGGCCAGTAGCCTGATTTCCAAGGATCAGGAACTCCTAGGCAAAACTGATGTCGCAAACCATTGCCTGTACACAGTGCAGAACACTGTCAGTAACATAACTTGAATGGCTGGGCAGGGAGGGAGACCAGAAGGTCTTTGGCAGCAAGAACATTTTCTTTTCTCCTTAAATCAACAACCAAGGTCAACATTTTTTACCATAATGTTGGGAAGTACTTTGAACATGTCAGTGAACGAGAACACAAATCTGTCAGCTCGAGAGTCTAGGTTCAAATTCGAACATGGGAACAGGAGGAGGCCATTTCGGCCCCTCGAGCCCACTCCTCCATTTGATAAGATCACGGCTGATCTGTGATCTAACTCCATATACCTGCCTTTAGCCCATATCCCTTAATACCTTTGGTTGGCAAAAAGCTATCTATCTCAGATTTAAAAATTAGCAATTGAGCTAGCATCAATTGCCGTTTGCAGAAGAGTTCCAAACTTCTACCACCCTTTGTGTGTAGAAGTGTTTTCTAATCTCACTCCTGAAAGGTCTGGCTCTAATTTTTAGACTGTGCCCCCTAGTCCTGGAATCCCCAACCAGCGGAAATAGTTTATCTACCCTGTCTGTTCCCCTTAATATCTTTAAACTTCGATCGGATCACCCCTTAACCTTCTAAACTGTAGAGAATACAACCCCAATTTGTATTGTAAATAATTGAGGCCCCAAGACAGATCCCTGCAGGACTCCACTAGTCACATCCTGCCAATGTGAGTACCTACCCATTATCCCTACTATCACCTTTCGCTCAGCCAACTTCCTAACCAAGTCTGTACTTTTCCCTCAATTCCATGGGCTTCTATCTTAGCAAACAGTCTCTTATGTGGGACCTTATCAAATGCCTTCTGGAAGTCCATATAAATAACAACCATTGACATTCCCCTGTCCACTACTTTAGTCACCTCTTCAAAAAAATTCAATCAAGTTTGTCAGGCACGACCTACCTTTCACAAATCTATGCTGGCTCTCTGATTAACTGAAAATTTGAGGTGTTCAGTCACCCTATCCTTATAGACTTCAGCATTTTCCCCACAACAGATGTTAGGCTAACTGTTCTATAATTTCCTGGTTTCCCTCTCTTTCTCCTTTCTTGAAAGGAGAGACATGTGCAATTATCCAATCTAGAGGGACGGTTCCTGAATCTAGAGAACTTTGAAAGATTATAGTTAGGGCATCTATCAAGTTCAGTACAGACTAATCAAAATGAACATCTCCTGTTAGAACAGGCCAAATGATTTTGAAGAGTCTGATCCCAGTTCAGAGTGAGTAAAACAAGTGAACTTGCATTTAGATAGTGCATTTCACAGCCCCAGGAGATCCCAAAACACTTCACAGCCAATGAAGTACACTCACTTGTAATGTAGGGAAACACAGCAACCAATTTGCAGCAGAATATCCCACAAATAGCAATGAGATAAGTGACCAGGTAATGTTTTTGTAGCATTGACCAGGACACTGGGAGAACATCCCTGCTCTTAGGTAGTGCTATGGGATCTTTCACATCCACTAGAGGGGGCAGACAGGGACATCTGTTTACCATCTCATCCGAAAGATAGCACATTAGACGGTGCAGTATTTAAAACCCAGGCTAGATTATATGCTCAAGTCTTTGATGTGGGGTGTGACCCCTTGATCTTCTGAGTGGAATGAGTGCTACCACTAAGCAAACCCTTAACACCATACATATTTGAGTGGGGAATAAGCAAATGTCAAGTGCAGAAATGCTGGTATTATGTAATTAGTGAAGGCAGAATATGGCACTTGTCTGTATCAAACATTCCCAGTGCCAGATAGGTTAGAAACAACAACTTGCATTTATATAGCACCTTTAACATAGTAAAACATCCCAAGGTGCTTCACAGGAGTGTTATCAGACAATATTCAACACCAAGCCACATAGATATTAGGACAGGTGACCAAAAGTTTGGTAAAAGAGGTCATTTTTAAGGAGTAACTTAAAAATGAGGGAATTCCAGAGTTTAGGGCCTAGGCAGAAGGCACAGTTGCCAATGGTGGAGTAAAAGAAATCAGGGATGCACAAGAGGTCAGAACTGGAAGAGTGCAGAGATGGAGGGATTTGAACACAAGGATGAGAATTTTAAAATTGAGGCATTGCTGGACCAGGACATTTTATTCCTCTGTATAACTTCAGGTTTGATGGCAGGAGTCATGTATTTCTTTTTTTAAAAAAAAACTGTTTGTCATTGGAATAAAACTGCCATGCCTCTTTTCTTTTAATTATATACAATGAATATGGAAAAGGTTTGTGAACAAAATCTACAAGTGGTAGCCCTCATTCACATGGGCACCAATTAACAGCTCTAGCATACTCACATCATAAATTTGTACAGGAGACCAGATCGAAGTTGTACAACAAGCTTCTCGCCTTAGAATGAGATCATGCCATTTACAAATTTCTTCTACTTTTGGGCAATCAACTCACCCATTCTCAAATACTATGAACAATTATTTCCTGTTTGTTTACACCAAGTTTCAGGTCCAAAATAACAGTGGAATTACATTCTAAGACAGCAAAAGAAACAAGGTCTGTCCAAAGTATGAAGTTTATTATAGAGATTTAAAAACAAAAAATACTAAATTAATGATTGCAAAAAAAAAGAAACAAATTGTTACATATGTCAGTACACACTTTCAAGTTAAGATTCTCAGTTGGCTGGTTCAGCTACTCAAAACCAGCAGCCTACCATTATGGAGAGAAAAAAAAAGAAACTCCACATACAATTTTATGACTAAGTGCCTTTGCACAGTCAAATGGGCCAACCACAACAGTGGGTCTTCGGGGTCTTTCACAGATTAAAAACAAAATTTAGAAGGCAGAAGGTCAAAAAGTATACCGTCCTAGTCAACACAATTATTGTATAAAAAGAAAAGCATTGACACTCCGTTATAATAGCTTTCCATTCATAGATACTGGTTTGACAGGTCTTGGTGGTCATAAAACAGCACTTAAAAATAAGTAACTTGAGGGCAATGCAGCTTAGTTCTGATTCCCATACTTAAGTATCTCAGCTAGTTTTATATTTAACACTTGTGGTTTGTCATGGTTTTACAAATCACATTATGTAGAAGTATCACTGACAGGTAAGACAGCTTATGACCAAACACCAACACAAGTTAACATCCACGATTTAGTCAATCACAATCTTGGCCAGGTTGCATGAGGGAATAGATCCAGAGGTGAAACATTTCTTCAGAGATGAAAGAAAGAAACAAAAAAGGGCAGGCCAGGGGAAAAAGTCATTTACACATCCACAATTCATGCCAGTGGTAAAAGCTCTGAAAGAAGATTATTGGGACTCAAATCTACAAATATAGGTTTCCATCAATTAAAAAAAAACATTCTGACCTCAAGAAAAGTTGTCTATGTTCCAGGTAGAATTTGCTAACTACTTGAAATACTGTGGCTGAACCACCCAGAGGGCAGACCATTGCACAATTTTCTAGCACTCAGGAGATCTTGCAAGGTTTCTCAATGGGGATCTCCTGTAAATGTTGACACTACTTAAAACCCTATCTTCATTTCCAAAAGGGAATTATGCTACAAAAAAGACAGACAGTCAAGGACAAAAACATTAAACAGAAATTTAAAAAAACAATTGCAGAAAAGTACAAAAATCTAACCACCTTGTAGATCCCCTAGTACTCATGAAAACCTATGCAAATCCAAGCTCTCATCTGCTAAATGAAGCTACAGATTCAAGTTTACCTGCAAAAAGAACGAAGATTTTCAACCATCCATCCTCTTTCTGGTCAAGGAATGACATATAACACAGGAAGACCAGAAAAGAATGGACAATTAAAAAGCCAGTGAATTGTGGATATTTTTAAAGTGTTTTTTTAATCTGCCAAATACAATGGGACAATATGTATATAACCAGGAAAGTGTTACACAAGCCTTCATTTTCTGCAAAATCCATAGAAAGCCAGAATCAAAGTGAAGCTCTCTAAGCTGGACATTGCCCTTTTACAAATGCGAAAGTTACACAAATTGGGACTACAGACTTGCAAGAAATCCGCACACATTAACCACAGCTGGCTAGTAGCATTAAAGATGGCGGCGGACATGCGACTTGCCGCAATTTACAACAAAAGACGGTTACAAATCTGATCTTCAAACGGCGACGTTGCCTTCCGTTCAGGGGATATGAAAAGCTGCACTGAGTAAACGTCCTTCTTTAAGTCACTGCTTATCTGCCCGAACGTACTAATCCAGGTCTTGAAGGCACCATCATCGGCCGGTGAGGCCCCATCATTGGCCCCGGCATCATCGGCATCGGGCCTCCTATCGGCGGCCTCATCCCCGGGCCCACCAACATCATCCCAGGAGGCGCTGGGCCCATCATTGGCATCATGGGCGGCCCTCCCATCGGGGGCCCCGGTAGAATAGCAGGACGCGGCGGCGGCACCCCGACATTTCCAGGCGGCGGTGGGATTGCGGCCCCGGCGGGAGGTGGGCCAGTTGGCGCCGGGAAAGGAGCGGTGGGTGGGATTTTACCCTGGCGGAAAGCGGCTGTGGTCTTGTCGATGAGGCTTTGGGCCTGCTCCTCCATCCATTTCTGGTAATAGTCCTTGACGTTCTCTTTGTGCTTGCGGCCCTCGCAGTGCGTTTTGCGGACGGACGGGGAGTCGTGCGTGAGGTAAGTATCACAGTAATCGCAATAATACTTCGGCATTTTGTCCACTTAATGGCGGTGCTGCTCTGCGCATGTGCCGGAAGGTCATCAGGTATTTATATATAAAAAGATTGCGTCATTCAACGGAACGTCACGAATCACGTGATGCCTCGGCGCCTAATAGGCATGCGCATTACCCCGCTTCTGGGAGAGGGACGAGTGTTGTTTGTGACCGTTTTTATCTGTGGCCAAGCAAGTATGGGATATTTTAAATTTTTTCGGTTATGTTTCTTTTTAAATATTAGCTGTTGTTTTCTATCTTCTCTTTGACGACGGTGATGTGCTGCCGTCGTTGCTGTTGTATGTTGGGCCATTGCCATATAATTAAGGGATCGTCGCAGCTGTGGATGAAAGTTTGGGTATAATGCGCATGCGTACCTCCAGCTGTTGTATGGGAAATGTAGTTTTTTTTTAAGAGTACGGGATTTTAGCCACAGAAAATGGAACGGGATGGAAGATATGCAGGACTACAAATCCTGGAGACCACTCCGGGGCCTAGTCACTTAGCAAAATCTTGCGACTGCTTTACATCCTCCAATAACTTAACTCATGGATCATTTTTTCATATAACGGGCAAGAAGGTATTGGTAGTTGTTTAAACAAATTTCTCGTTGAATGTATTGATGATTTAGGTTATTTGGTTAATTTAGGATTGTAAGTATTTTACTGTGTTCTGGAATATTCCAAAGTGGAAGAAACTGGAATTGATTTAATTTGAGTGTAGTAAGCACCTTTTTAAAAGATGCTGGAATGCCACAATTTTTATGACTCCTTCAGTAACACCAAACTGTTGAATAATTAAACCACTCATTCATTACGTTTTACACTCTGAGCCAGTTGATCTCTTGTTGTATTGAACGTAGTGTGATCATGTTCTCTAATTTACTATCACCTTACTTTGTGTCGCCACAAACTCTGTACTCTCGCTATCAATTCCTTCCCGCCCATTGTCTTCGGCTGATCGCAATCCTGAACTGAGTTTATGACCTCATTTGGCTAATATATGAATCCGCCCCTTACTCAGCCCCATCTGCCACTGAAATGCACATCTATGCCTTTGTCACCTCCAGATTTGACTCTTCCAATGCCCTCCTGGCCTCGTATCCAACACCCTCCATAAACTTCAGCTCATCTAAAACTCTGTTGTATGTATTCTATCCTGTACGCCTGTCCTTTCTCACAAACATTAGCCTCCACTCTTCCACCATCTCAAGTTTAAAATTCGGATCCTAGTGTTTTAATTCTTTCATGGCCTTGCCCCTCCCTATTTCCACTACCTCCTCCAGCCTGACAACTGCCCCCCTCCCCCT
This sequence comes from Heptranchias perlo, assembly GCF_035084215.1. Taxonomy (NCBI): domain Eukaryota; kingdom Metazoa; phylum Chordata; class Chondrichthyes; order Hexanchiformes; family Hexanchidae; genus Heptranchias; species Heptranchias perlo. The sequence continues at coordinate 26,012,000 of NC_090350.1, forward strand.
GAACCCTTCCTCTGAACCCTTCCTCTGATTCTGGCTGTTTGTGCATCCCACCCCAGTCTGTGCCCCAGAATTCCCTAAACCCTGCTGCCGCTGCCTCCACCTCCCTCTTCTTTTGAGGCCCTCCTTAAAACCCATACACCCCTTCTAATATCTCCTTTTCTCTTGGTGTCCATTTTTGTCTGTCTCTGAAGTGCTTTAGGACATTTTTCCATGCCAAAGGTACTATTATAAATGCAAGTTGCTATTTCTCTATCTCTCCTATTCTGTCTTTTTTCTTCTCTCAATTATTTTTGCTGCTTGCTCTCTGTCCCCTTCTCGCTCTTATTTTCTTCAAATGGGTGTGGCAGAGAAAGAAGATACCAATGGCTGTAGCTGCATTTGGGTTGGGGTCGTGGGGAAAATGTAACACTGAGTGGCTCCTTTCCCCTAATCACTCAACCAGTTTTTCTCCCTATCTGTTTCCTTCAAGGAAGCTGTTTGCTTTCAAAATTCAATTTAAAATAGAATAATTAAAAAGAGGAAAAACAGCTGCCTGCCTTTCTGTTTTCCCTTTCTCAGGTGTAAAAAATGTAATTTTTTATCCTGCAGTTGTGTGATTAGCAATAGCCTTTACTAAGTGTCAGGTGGAGATAATTAGCATCAAAATTCTTTTTTTTTGAAAATTGAAGTAATAAGACAAAAGCACACTCACCTTTCTTTCTGACTTCGGTCTATCTCACCCTCAACGCGTGTGCGTCTCTTTCTCCGTTTAATACACTTTTTAAAAAAACTTTTAACGAACACAAAACAGAATCTACAACAACTGAGAAATCAGAACAAGTTAATTTTCTTCCATGCGCACTGCCTTTTTTGGAGGGGGGAAACTCCAATTCATTTTATGTCAGTACATCTTTTGAAATTTGTCTTTTTTTTAATTTTTAAAAAAGCTACATGGGCAGAAAATGCCAGGAGTCTAAGAAAAATCCCATCCATAGACTGAACAGTACTGCTGCATCCTGGAAAATTAGGTAGACTGAACAATCCAAATTCTACTCAGTCATAGATCTGGACATAAATATCAAGTCGAAGTGTAGACTTTTATGAGGGGCAGAGACCTTCAAGTAAAAACTTTAAAACCATTAAAGGGGACACAAGCTAATTCCTTGGATAAAACTACTCATTCTATTATGAAATACATATTTTTAAAATTTTGTTTAAACCCTTATTTTGGACTTTAAAAATTGTTATGGAATAAAGACTTAACATTCAGAAAGCATTTTGAGTGATTTCTTGAGTCACAAGATTGTAGGTGCAAACACTTTGAGCACATTATTTAGGGTGATTCTTAGTACGGTACTGAGGGAGTGCTACATTGATCATCTTTTGGATGAGAAGTTAAACTCTTGCTTAAGTGGATATAAAAAATCCTAACAACTGTGGCTAAGTTGTTTGCACTCTTGCCTCTGAGTCAGAAGGTTGTGGATTCAAGCCCCTCTCCAGAGACTTGAGCACAAAATCCAGGCTGATACTCCAGTGCAGTACTGAAGGAGTACTGCGCCGTTGGAGGTGCTGTCTTTTGGATGAGATGTTAAACCAAGGCCCGCTCAGGTGGATGTAAAAGATCCCATGGCACTATTTCGAAGAAGAGCAGGAGAGTTATCCCTGGTGTCCTGGCCAACATTTATTCCTCAACCAACACCACTAAAACAGATTATATGGATATTATTCAAAACCTTGACTGGTCTAGATAGAGAGAAGCTGTTCCCATTGGCAGAAGGGTCAAGAACCAGAGTACATAGATTTAAGGTGATTGGAAAAAGAACCAAAGGTGACATGAGGAAAAACTTTTTTACGCAGCGAGCGGTTCGGATCTGGAATGCACTGCCCGAGGGAATGGTGGAGGCAGATTCAATCATGGCCTCCAAAAGGGAACTGGATAAGTACTTGAAAGGAAAAAATTTGCAGGGCTTCGGGGCTAGGGCGGGCAAGTGGGACTAGCTGGATTGCTCTTGCATAGAGCCGGCGTGGACTCGATGGGCCGAATGTCCTCCTTCCGTGCTGTAACCTTTCTATAATTATCATGTTGCTGTTTGTGGGAGCTTGTTGTAGCAAATTGGCTACCATGTTTCCCACATTACAATAGTGACTACACTTCAAAAGTACTTAATTGATTGTAAAGTGCTTTGGGACATCCTGAGGCCATGAAAGACTATATAAATGCCTGTCTGTGTCTCTGTGTTGATGCTATTTGAAGAGCAGGGAGATCTCCTGATATCTTGGCCAACATTCCCCACTCAATCAAGACTGCCAAAAACAGATTGTTTGATCAATCACTTCTTTGCTGTTTGTTGAATCTTGCTGTGTGTATCTTGGCTACTGCGTTTGCCTATGTAATGGCAATGATTGTACTTCAAAAGTAATTCATTGGCACTTTAGGATACCCTAAGGATGTGATTAAGGCACTATATGTGCAAGTTTTTTTTTAAACAATATGTTGCATCAGATGTACTGGCATTTACATCTGCAATGATTATCCAATTTGAGCATATTTTTACTTACACACACAGAAAATTTCAATTGACCCAGCACCCACAGGCTTTTGGGGGAGCGAATTCCAGATTTCCATTACCCTTTATGTGAAAATGCTTCCTGATTTCACTCCTAAATGGCCCAGCCCTAATTTTAAGATTATGTCCTCTTGTTCTGGATTCCCCTACCAGAGGAAATAGTTTCTCTGTATCCAATCAAATCCCTCAATAATTTTAGAGGTTTGGTTCCCAAAGCTGAATGCAGATGGGTCTGACCAAGGCTCTGTACACTGAAGCATCACTTCCTCACTTTTGAACTCCAATCCACTTGAAATAAATGCCAACATTTCATTAGCCATTTTGGACTTGTGCTTTGGCTTTTAGTGATTTGTGTACATGGACACCTAAATTCCTTTGTTCCTCCACAGCTCCCAGAATCTCATCATTAAGAAAATATACTGATTTGTCTTTCTCAGATTCAAAGTGGATGATCTCACACTTCCCCACATTTAATTCCATCTGCCATAGTTTTGCCCACTCACATAATCTGTGTCCCTTTGTAACTTCCTCCTCCCACCCACATATCTTACTGTGACTGCTTACTTGGTGTCATCTGAAAACTTGGATATACAACACTCCATTCCTTCATCCAAGTCGTTAATATATATGGTGAAAAGATGAGGCTCCAGTACCGATCCCCGTGTGTCTCACCCTGCCAATCAGAATGAATTCATTATCCCTACTCTGTCTCCTACCTCCCAACCAATTACCAACCCATATCACAAGATTACCTCCAATTCCATGTGCTCTCATTTTTGCTGCTAATGGCTTGTGCAGAACCGTATCCAGTTCCCTTTGGAAGTCCATATAGACAACGTCCAGAGACAGTCCCCTATCCATAATAGTGACCCCCTCAAAATTTCAACTAGATTAGTCCGACATGATCTACCTGTTACAAATCCATGCTGACTCTCTTTGATCAACTGATGCCTGTCCAAATGCTCAGTTACTTTGTCTTTGATAGATTCCAATAACTTCCTCACAATTGATGTTAAATTGACAGGTCTGTAGTTACCTGCTTTCTCTCTCCTTCCCTTCTTAAATAATTGATTGACATATGTAATTTTCCAATCCAGAAGCACAATTCCTGAATCAAGCGAGCTTTGGAAAATTATGGCTAATGCATCTGCAATTTCCTCACCTATCTTTTTTAATAGCTTGGGATGGAGACCATCAGGTCCTGGAGATTTGTATATCTTAAGTTCCATTATTTTCTCCATTACCATTTTTAAACTTATTAAATCCACTAAGTTCCTCCTCTTGACTTATTTTTAGATTCCCTTGTACCGCTGGTAATTTGTCCTCTTCTTCCACTGTGAAAATGGATACAAAGAACTAATTTAACACGTCTGCCATTTTCTTATTATCCATTATAGTCTCGCCTGCATCTGGCTTTAATGAGCCCACATTTCCCATTACCACTCCCTTTTTCAAAATATTTATAAGAACTTTTGTTGTTAGCTTTGATATGCTTTGCAAGTTTTTTTTCATATTCTGTTTTTGTATCCCTCTGTTACTTTTTATAGCTCTCCCAGTCTGCTGGATTTCTACTTTTCCTTGCATTTGTATAAGCCTTTTCTTTTAGCTTGATACTGTTTCTTGCCTTATTTGTTGACCATGGTTGATTAACTACACAAGTGGAGCCTATGCCATTAAGGGTATATACTGGTTTTGAATCGTGCCAAATACTTACATGAATACTTTTCATTGTTTGTCTGTAGGTTTACCCATTAACAGTTCAGCACAGTTTACTGTGGTCAGTTTCCTTTTTTCTCATCTCTTCGCAGTTTGTCTTACTTAAATCTAAAAACCTTCTCCCTCAAACCAAATGGTGTATTTTGATGTTCAAGCACTTCATCAAATTAATTTCCCTAAGTCTAAAAATGGGTTTATGTTTTTTCCAAAAAATATATATATATATTTATGTATACGTCTTTGTCCGTTTTTTTGGGCTTGTAGAATGTCGGGATTTTTAGATAACATCAGATGTCCAGAATGTGAATGTGTTGACTGGAGTGAGAAACGGAATGCCATTGCATCAATAGCTGCTGGTGTTTTGGTACGTACCTCTTGGAAATCTGTCTATTTTCCTTTTTAATAAGATAATTATAGAAGCGATGATTTGGAATGGAGTTGGTACAAGATTTGTATGTGATTGAAAAAGCACTAATAACTCGACTCTGTAACCAAGCACTAGAGCAGTTTGCTCTCTGAATTTGTCAGCTTAATCCTTCTAATGCTGTTTAAATTATTCTCTTGGTGTTCCAGAATTAAGTAGCATCCCTATCATTGAAGTTAATGTACGATATTGTATTGATACAGCGCCTAAACATTGAGTAGAGCACTAAGTAAAGCTTGAAGTGTTTGCTGGGTTAGTTCAGAATCCAATATGTTGAATATTACTTGTAGCCTACTCACTTCGATACTATACCACTCAAATGTTATCTCTTTCTCTCCTGAAGACATTAGTACCTTGCTGATTTATAATTATTATAGATACTGGGTGTCCTCTGGTACTTCACCCAAGCTAATACTCATACGTGAGCCTTATCATGTGAGCCTGGGATGAGCATGTAGAGGTCACTGTATTATGATCAAGAGCAGGAATCCAGTCTACTTTTCCCAACCCACGGGACTGAGGCAAATTGTAGCAGTGCTACTGCTGCCTTCGCTTAGATCAGCTAACTTGGCACAGATGAGGGATTGAATCTGGGAGCATCTCAGCCTGTGTTGGTTTACCCTCTTTGGGTGAACTATTTTTGTTGTGCCTTGTTTTGTTAACTCTCTTTTTCAAGATTTTTTACTTGGGAATATGCCAATCACTAATGTGAATTAGAGAAAATGAATACTAAATTTTACTTAACCCATCCACTTCTGGAATTTTGAAGCATTTCGTGTCTTTAGTTTTTCACAGGCTGGTGGATTATCATCGATGCTGCTGTGAAGTACCCAGAAATGGATAAATTCAACCACTCCTACCACACCTGTGGAGTAATAGCAACACTTGCATTTCTCATGTAAGTAGAGATGAGCCTTAGCAGTCTGAGATTTATAGTGACTCTGAAGTCCTTCAACATGTTGTCTCCTCCCAAATCCATACCTATCTTTCCCGCAACTCTTATGTCTGAATCTGTCCAAGTAGGCGTCCGCCCCTACCATACAACTGGAGCAGCCCTAATCAGAGTCACAAATAACATCCTCTCTGACTGACGTGGTGCACTGTCTCTCCTCATCCTTCTCAACTTCTCTGCAGCCAGTTAACTGCACTATCCTTCTCCATTACCTCTCCTCCATCGTCCAGCTAAGTGGCCCTCACCTGGTACCACTCTTACCCATCCAGTTGTAGCTAGAGAATCTCCTGCAGTGGCGTTTCTTTTTGCACCGTTGCCTCTGGAGAGCCCCGAGGATCTATCCTTGGCCCTCATCTATTTCTCATCTACATGTTGCCCCTCGGCGACGTCATCCAAAGACATGACATCAAGTGCCACATGTACGCTAACGACATCCAGCTCTACTACACCACCACTTTTCTTGACCCTCTCCACTGCTTAGGAACATAGGAACAGGAGTATGCCATTCAGCCCCTCGTGCCTGCTCCGCCATTTGATAAGATCATGGCTGATCTGTGATCTAACTCCATATACCTGCCTTTGGCCCATATCCCTTAATACCTTTGGTTGCCAAAAAGCTATCTATCAGATTTAAATTTAGCAATTGAGCTAGTATCAATTGCTGTTTGCGGAAGAGAGTTCCAAACTTCTACCACCCTTTGTGTGTAGAAATGTTTTCTAATCTCGCTCCTGAAAGGTCTGGCTCTAATTTTTAGACTGTGCCCCCTACTCCTAAAATCCCCAACCAGTGGAAATAGTTTCTCTCTATCCACCCTTTCTTTTCCCCTTAATATCTTATAAACTTCGATCAGATCACCCCTGAACCTTCGAAACTCTAGAGAATACAACCCCAATTTGTGTAATCTCTCCTCGTACCCAGACTTCAAGGGTTAAGTTATCATTCTAGTAAACATACGCTGCACTCCCTCCAAGGCCAATATGTCCTTCCGAAGGTGCGGTGCGGTGCCCAGAACTGCTCACAGTACTCCAGGTGCGGTCTAATTAGGGTTTCGTATAGCTGCAGCATAACTTTGCCCCCTTGTACTCTAGTCCTCTAGATATCAAGGCCAGCATTCCATTAGCCTTATTGATTATTTTCTGCACCTGTTCATGACACTTCAATGATCTATGTACCTGAACCCCTAAGTCCCTTTGGACATCCACTGTTTTTAACTTTTTACCATTTAGAAAGTACCCTGTTCTATCCTTTTTTGATCCGTTGTCAGATTGCTTGTCCAACAACCAGTCCTGAATGGGCCGAAATTCCCTCCAATTAAACATCGGAAAGATTGAAGCCCTTCAGCTCCCGCCACGAACTCCATTCCCTCGCCACCGATTTCATCCCCATCCCTGGCTGCTGTCTCGGGCTGAACTAAACTGTTTGAAACCTCCAGCGCCCTATTTGACCCTGACCTAAGCTTCTGACCCCGTATCCTCTCCTTTCACCCGGACCGCCTACTTCCACTTCCGTAACATCGCCTGTATTTGCCCACTCCCTTCACGCCAACATTGGCGGCTGTGCCTAAGCTCTCCGCCCCTCCACCCCTCTTGTCCTTTTAAGACCTTTTTTAAAATCTAGCTCTTTGACCAAACTTTTAGTCTTAATATTCTAATAGCCCTTTCTTTGGTTCAGTGTCAATTTTTGTCTTGATTACGTTCCTGTGAAGCGCCTTGGGACATTTTCTTGCGTTTAAAAGCACCATATAAATGCAAGTTGTTATCATTGATTCTTTCATGTCTTACAAAAAAAAATAGATGTAGTGGAGTATGATAGTCACAGTGACCCTCACATGCTTAGCCTGTCAGTATAGATGGGGGCCCTATCTTCCTCTCCAGTCCAACTGAATAAAGCAGAGTTTTTATTGTATATTTTTATATTTCATATAATTCTGGTAAGCAATGAGGACTTCTGTTTGAATTTAGCTTTTTCACCATTTGTATAATTGAAGCTTAATTAAGCTACCTGTTAAAAACGTTTATGCAGGTAATTTTGTTTTGCAAATATGAAGCCTTGTGGACTATGGCAAAATATTAAAATTCATCTGTACAAATCAAAGAGCTACAAAACTGAACAAGATAAAAAACAGAAAACACAAGTGTAAAATCAAGTTGTTAAGAATAGAACTGTTTCAGATCAGATCATTTGTTAAAATGTGAGCAGGTTTGGTATTCTGTAGAAAATGCAAATTAACCCCCTCATGGTTTTACAGACCTTTTTGAAAAGGATAATTGAACCTTTTTATTAATCTGGTACTGTATATTGCTTGCATAAATAATAGTACAGTGGTTTAATTTCTAAGAACAAAGCAGGCACTGACAGCTCAATTTCAGACTATTAGGTTGGAATGCAATGTAGCTGCAGAATTTTATAGGAATTATTTTTATGTTTGAGCACAATTATAATTTATAATTTGTTTGACTTGTACAAAATCGCTCCCTTTTTAAAAAAAAATTCAAACCCTAATAGAAATTGAATATGGCAATTAAACATTGACAATCTCAGTTTATTCAAACACTTTTGTCCATTTCTGGTAGTCTAGTTGGTGGTCCAAGTTTTTTTTTGATAAGCATGTACATTTAAAAAAATTTTCTTGCATAACTTCTTGACTATTTCTAATCCCGCTGACTGGAGCGATTTCATAACATCACAAAGACAGATGCAGACGTAGAGTCTCGCTTTGCTCTGGAAACAGTGAGGCCGTAACTAATTAACACTCGACAAGTATGGTGTTGCACGGATGATAAACTTATAATGCAAGTATCCCTAAGCTTGTCAATCACTTCCTTTCAAAACTGCAAATCCAGTCTTTCCTTATAACTTGGGCCTCTGGTCGGTCTCATGGCTTTTCTTTGAACTGCCTCCTGAGCTTGAATGTCTCCCCTGTGTCTCAGTGAGCAGAATTGGACACAGCACTCAAGGTGTGGCCTGACCAGAGCACTATATAGTTTCAGCACTATTTCTCTGATCTATACTCATTACTGAGAGATTTTGAACAGCACAATTCCACAGGGATGCAGAAGGCTGGATTTCCTCACAAGTACTCCGTGATGTGCTTATGAAACATAAGTTGTGCTTATATGTAGTGTTTAAATGTTATGCCCTCATCTCCTAGTCTGCCTAAGGGAGACCATATTGGAGATTTGTTTTACATGCATGAGTTCTCAATTTCACTCTGATACTGCTAATGAAGCTTGACTTGAAAATGTCTTTTTTAATAGGATAAATGCTGTTTCAAATGGACAGGTCCGTGGAGATGGCTATAGTGAAGGTTGTATGGGCCAGACAGGTATTTCTTTTCATTCTGATCAATAATGTGAAGTGAACTCTGTTATCTGTATGAGGCTGTTTCTGGTTAAATTTTGATCATCTAGGCCTTTTGCCATTTTGTTTCTAGTCTGGGTTACGATTCCCTCTAAGCAAACTGAGCATGTCTGAATCCTCTTGGTTCGATTACTGCTTTAACAGAATCCGTTTACAAATGAGAATGAAAAATATACATAAAGTAACATAATTCAATCAAAACTTTCGAATTTATATTGAAAACACCAGTGACTAAGATGACCTTTTTTCCCATGTTTGTGACCAATAAAGGGGTTGCTGCATCTGTACCCTGTCCATCTTTATTTGAAATTTCTGCTGTCACCCATTAGAGGAAATGCTTATGGATCTGCTCACTTCTCTGGCAGCCAGAGGAAAATGTCTCGTGCATTTAATTATCCACTGCACTAGCTGTAGGATGACATTTCTCGTGACTGGCTCAGGAAAGTTATTGCATATTGACCTGCTCTTCCATTAAAAGGAATCTGCGTGCTTTACTTGTCCTTTTGTTGTAGCTGAAAGATAGTGTTGTGGCAAGATGATGTAATTGGTAAAATAGTCTCTGACTAAAACAAATGGTATATAATTCACATTGTTTATGACTTCTTCATTAATAAGAGAATCCAGCCTATAATGCCCGTCTGGTTGCAGCATACTTTTTGAAAGATTCCTGAAGGCTGCATTATAAAAAGGGGCTACTGTATATTTTAATCAAATTCAGACAGTTTGCCATCAGTATATTGTATGTTGCATACCTTCATGAGTAGTAATTACTTTTCAGGTGCTCGAATCTGGCTGTTCATTGGTTTTATGTTGGCATTTGGATCTCTCATTGCATCCATGTGGATCCTTTTTGGAGGTTATGTTGTGACACGTAAGTGAAAGCAAGTAATTCCTCTAATCTGCTTTTTGAAAACTCATTTATTTAGTTCCATACCTGACTGATGCTGAAACCCATATAATTAGATGTGATTTTGCTAGTTTTTGTCAAGTCATTAGGCCACTTTGTGTCACCGCCTCCTAAAGATTAAAAGGAGAGGAAACTAAAAGTAACAGAGCACATATAGGTTGATAACCTATTGTTTGTAATCACTGAGAACCGTGGCTAATGAATTCTCGTTTTTTTTCATACATTTTGGGATTTAATCTCTGGTTGAGTTTCTTAAAATAAGATTGGACTTTATATTGGTTTATGTATTTGCTGAATGCTGTACAATTCAGCAATATCTGCATGATTTTTTTAAATTGCACTTTGGGGGGGGGGAAGTTCCTACAGTATATTATGGAACTTTGGAAAGCATAAATGTTTTGCAAGAGGAAATGTAATTTCAATACAGTATATCAGTGCAAGAAAAAGATCTTCTTCCACCAAATGAAGTTGAGCTGCAGTTTTGACACTTGAGTGCAGTTGTACTTTAATGATTTCCCTTTTCTGTCTTCATGGTGACTTTGAAGAAGGGAAAACCTGATTTTTTTTACTCCAACTCAGTCTTGGTATGAAGATGAATCCTTGCAGACCCATATACATCATTATTTATCACTGCAGGAAACCGTGCAGTAGAGGTTGTTTTCTTGTGTATTTGTACAAGTGTCAGCTTGGATCAGGGTTTTGGCCAACATTTATTCTTCAACCATCACCACCAAAGCAGATTAACTGACCTCATTGCTGTTTATGGGACCTTGCTGTAAGCTAATTGGCTGTTGCATTTCCCTACATAACAATGACTTCATTATAGAAGTAATTTGTTTGCTGCAAAGTGCTTTGGGAATCCTGAGTGTGAATGGTGTTGAGTAAATGCAAGTTCTTTTCATTTAATTTTAAGTTGTCACCATCCACAGCAAATGTATACAACATCAAATAAATCTACTAAAAATAATCTGTTGGGATATAAGTGTATATGTACCAATGACTTGAATAGACAAAATGTTTGTGTTCGATAGGTGTTCAAAATTGAGTAGTTTTGATCAGATAAATTTGGGGTGGGGGGGGGGGAGGATCTATTTCCATTAGTTGTTGAGACAGTAATCATTGGATATAAATTTAAGATAATCAACAGATTGAAACAAGAAGTTAGGAGAAAATTTTAAGAGGGTTGTTGGGACATGAAGTGCCAGACCAGAAATGTTGCTGAAAGCAAAATCAATAATTGCTTTTAAAGGGGAAGTGAATAGATTTTAAAAGTGGATAAATAATGTGATAAAGATCTAAAAAGTAATGGGAAAGGGCAGGGACAAAGTGGTATTTGTATGTCCTTTTTATATTTAACTTCTTACTCCTAACAATATTATTTTCAGTGTTGTGCTGATTCTTTTTGGCCTGATTCAAAAAGATAGTGTTAAAATGTAGATGTTTCTGTAAAAATCTACTGCGGGTTGTGTACCAGTGTATATCGGTGTGGTAAAGTTTTTCTTTTAAACCGTCTGCCTCTCCAACTCCCCCCCCCCCCCCCCCCCCCCCCCCCCCCTTTCTAAAACCCACCTTTTTGACTGAGCTTTTGGTCACCTCTCCTAATATCTCCTCCTTTTGGCTCGGTGTCTGTTTTTTGATTATGCTTCTGAACTGCTTGGGGATATTTTTCCATGTTAAAGGTGCTTTATAAATGCATCTTATTGTTAGTTCTGTTTTTCTGTATTTGTATTATTTCAGCAAAGAGAGGTTGATTTTTGATTTTTTTTTTCCTTTTTTAGAAAAGCCAGATGTTTACCCTGGTATAGCTGTCTTCTTCCAAAATGCATTTATCTTCTTTGGGTAAGCATATATGTAATAGTGTAAAGTCTACATAAGGCCTATGTAGAACTTCTATTATTTTTTTTTAAAAAGTAAAATCCACGCTAATACAGAATCACCAATATAATCATTATACAGAAACTTAATTTTATTAGCCTAATAAAAGATTGATTTATTTTTTGCTGATGACATTTCTCACTTTCTTTGCAGGGGCCTGGTCTTCAAGTTTGGACGTACAGAAGATCTGTGGCAGTAAACATCCAGACATTGCAGTGTATTGACTATATTCTGTATTTTTCTCATACAACCTGTATCTGTCTTGCTGTATATGTTTGTAGCTTTTTTTGCTCTTGTGTTTACATTTTACCATGACTCTAACTTTCCCTCTGGAGTTTGTCATATTGATATGTGGCTTGTTTTGCTTAATGAGGCATTTGTCAAAATGAGTGACTTATAATAATGTAGAACAAATTAAACGGTTACCCTTAACAGTAGCAGAATTCAAAGTGGTGGAGGATTGTAGATGAATTGTAACATGATTTTTTTAATAATGGCTGGGAATTTCCTGGCAAGGTGTTATCGGTAAATTTAAGCTCTAAGTCACAATGGTTTGCAAGCTGATCTTCCTGACGTAATTCTGCCATAATTTCCTGGGGAACTAATTTGCATTCACCATCCAACGTAGTGGTGTTCCTAGGACCTTAGCAGTAGTGCAACTAAGGGTGGAATCACTATTAAAAAGCTCAGAATAGATGCTGAACAATTCCGCCACCAGCTGCTCTCTGACTTGCCTGGTAAGCTGCAAGCGTCAATTTTTCTGAAGCGCCACCAACCCTGGGCTTGGGCACATGAACGTTGGGGTCCTCAGGTTCTATGGGATCCTCATCTGCCAAGTCCAGCTGAGCCCTTCCTGCAGGATGAAAATGCACAGCAGGCCCCTACAATCCTTGCCACCCTTTCCGTTGTTTACTTTAGAGCTCGACACCCCCAAAACCTCTCCAGGCACCTAAAACGAGCTTTCAGCACCTTGATTGTCCTCTCCACCGTGTGCTGCGTGACTGTAATTGCATGATTGTAGCTTTTCTATGCTACACTGGTCATGTGAAATGGTATCAGCTATAGCTTCAGGCGCTGGGCTTTATCCTCCAAGATCCATCTGTTTGCCTCTCTTCACTGAATAAGTCAGTGATGATGGAATGGTGAAGGATAATGGTGTTGTGATAGCTTCCCGGATGCACTGCATTGACTTGTAGAATCCTTTGTTGGGCATCGCAGACGATCTGCTTATTTAACTAATACAACCCTTTCCTGTAATTAATGTGACTGGGTCCTTTTTTGAAGCTGTCAGCCCCACTTGCGTACCATTGGTAGTCCTCGTGCACCCTGAAGAAGCTAGCCTGTGGATGTCAGTGGCCCTGTCAGCTTGCTCTGCAGGAGCCGTGCCATGTTGGATGAAGTCTGATGCCCTGCAGAAGAGGGCATTTGTTACCTGCGGAATCCAAACCCTCTCAGCTCCCTGGGTGCTGTTGTAAAGATCTCCATTGGATGACTGGAAGGAACCCAAGCTGTTCTTTTTCATATGTAAAAAAAAAATATTTTTTTAAAATTGTAGGCCATGGTCACCTTCGTTTTGACTAATTGGACCTTGTATGACATAGACTGTGGCTTCAGACCTTCCTGCAGCATTTCACACAATGTTCAATTACTTCTCATAAAGCACAGTCTGCACGTGTACTGCTCCACTGACAGGCCCTGGTATGACTACCTTTATTCACTGTAGCATGCTCCTACAGAGCATTGCTTGGTGGATCGTATGACTCCATCTGTCATTGTCCTTAGCTCTCATTAGTGGAGAGGATCCCTATATTCAGGGACCCAAGGCCAGCTGTAATGGTCGAGAGCCAGGTGCTTCTTAGCCTTTTAGGGGGCAATTTCCATGTCTTCAGAGGACAAGTAATGAGTTTCCTAGAGGTGTGTGACCAGTCACAAACAGCAATGAACATCTTTTGGCAATTGTATCAGTTAAGTGAGTTTAGGCAGTCATCTGTCTGACCTGACATTTTTGCAGGCCTGCTTGGGAGACAGTCCAAGTCTCCATTGCATATTGGAGAATTAGAATGATGCAAGTATAGTACAGGCAAAGTTTTGTTAGTCACATCTCCTGCTTCCATCATATGTTCTTGTCGAAATCCATCATCGACTGACATGTTAGCGCAATGCTGCGACGTATTTCTGCCATGAATCGACGGGACTTGTTGATTAATGAGCCCAGATACATAAACCGCTCCACACATTTCACAGTCCCACCTTAGATCTCTAGACTTGCAAGTACACTCTTATGAAGGTGGTGCCTCACATGCTGTGGCTGTTGTCTCTGTTCCTCCATGATCATGGTGAATGTGCATTGGGACAGCCATTGGAGCTACTTTCCCATTCTGAATACATTGACAGGGGTGGGTTCCAAAAAAATATTGGCTTCAGGAACTCGCAGGTCTTTGGTCATGAAAACTGAAGATGTCAGTCAGAGACAAACAAAAGAAAACCTGGAAAAAGTCAATCCTAATGTGTAGAGCTGAAGCTGCAAATAGTCCTGCCTGGATGAGAGCTATAAATGATGTTACTAGCCTGTGACATCAAACCCACCCGTGCCTAGTTTATTAAGCATAATTGAATGCTTAAGAAAACTAGCATAAATCTAAGAAATATGCTCTTTTTTGAATGGAGGTGGAGCTATGTTAATGAGTTTTGGAGGGTATCGTTGGAGCTCTCTGCAAAGCGGTGCAAAAGTTCCAGGAAATTAGAATAGTGTGAAAACTGGTTTAGCCCACGTCATATTTTCCTCGGATTTTTGCACTGGCAAACAACTTTGCGACGTAGATCTGCCAATATTATGGCAGAAGTTTCCAGGAAATTCCCAACCAATGTATTTTTCAAATAGAAGCTTCTGTATATAAAAAGAACTTTAATTTGTATAGCGCCGTGCATGTTCTCAAGATGTCTCGGCACTTTACAGCCAATGAAATACTTTTGATGTGTAGTCACTATTGCTATGCGTTTACCTACTAAACAAGGTCCCATAAATAGCAATGAGTTAAATGTCTGCATTGTTCAACCTCTTTTTAAACTCTTGTTTGTTGAAAAGGTGATGATGGGCTGGTGGTCCCAGGGATACTGCAAAGTTACATCAAAGGTTTCAGGGGTCATAAGTCGGAGAATCCTGACGATAGTTGCTCTTTAACTTGCTAAATCCAAGTTGCTTGAATCCATTAATGAATTATGTCTGGATAGGAAAAGCAAATAGCAATAGATGATTTGGGTAATTCAGTGATTAAGAGCAATGTCAGATTTGGAGGAAAAATGTTAATA
The DNA here is from genome assembly GCF_035084215.1 of Heptranchias perlo. Classification (NCBI taxonomy): domain Eukaryota; kingdom Metazoa; phylum Chordata; class Chondrichthyes; order Hexanchiformes; family Hexanchidae; genus Heptranchias; species Heptranchias perlo. Next base: position 26,027,090 of record NC_090350.1, read on the forward strand.
CAGAGCGGATCTTGTAACTACAGTTTAACACTGCAATGACCTTCATTTTAACTAATCGACTGTGTCTAACCATGTATTTGATGCTGATGGTGGGAAAATTCCAGTGGTCAGATAAGCAGTGGTGGCACCTTGAGAATGTTGGTTTATTTGCATATCTGGAGTGTAAGTGGCTAAGTTGGCAGCCATGTCCACTATTAGCCATGATGACCCCCACACAAATATTTTGACTTGGTAGCTAATTAGTAATTTTGTTTTGTATGTTCTGTAACTTTGCATTCCTGATAATAAAAACTAGTGCAAAAGCTCCCCATGAAAATGCTTTTATAATAATCCTGTATTTTTTATATAATCATTTAGTTTTGCACAGACATGCAATACAAACTGAAATTTAGTCCAATTATCATTTATGACCTCTTGCTTTGGTAAAGTTACTGTGGGGCTCAAAATCATGTATTTTAATGACTTGCTGTTTTTTGTGTAATCAATATTTTAACATTTGTTTTCATAATGAAGTGTATATGCAGTGTAACAATTATTGCAAAATTACTAAAAGTATTGTTAAAAAATCAGTTCAATAAATGAAAGCCAAATTTCAAATATGGTGTAGCAATGAACTGGACCTATTTGCTGTAATACTTACAATTATCTTAGTATCCATTGATGCAGGAGGTTATTGTATGATGCGCTGTACCATGGATGGATAAACTAAGGGACTGTGCCCATAATTCTCCACACTGTGAATGCTTCATCTTGGTCAAATGATTAGGGATCAGCATCAAACATTGCTTCCTCACAAGAAGAGGTAGAAATGTTATTAGGTGAGTCGCTCAGGTCCGTTCTTGCACTCCATCCGTCGGCAGATTACAGTGTACAGAGTGCAGGGATTTAGGAACTGATTTTTCACCTGCTGTCTTGGATTGGAATTGTGTATGGCCCAAGAGGGAGAGGAAGATATAATTTGGGAAAATTTTAGGAATTACTAATGATTTGGAAGATGTGGTTTGGCAAAACAAGTCTGATCAATGCTGCTATTATGGTTAGTGTGTTAACAGATAGAGATGGAAAATGGCAGGAAAGTAGCTAATACCCAGATTATTGCATTTAATAATGAATCAGGAGCAGATGTTCTGCAAAGAGCACCTTAGTTCTCTGATTAGCCATCAAAAGTGGAAAAAATAAATCCTTATCAGAATGTTTAGTTACCTATCTCCCACCCACTAATATGATCTGTATAAAAGCATTCATATATTACTGGATTAAGGAACTTTGGGTGTGCAAGCAGTCCCAGACTAGTGAATATCATTCATTCATTCAATACAATGGGACCTGAAATTTTTTGAAGGTGTTGAGCATTCCATAGTAGAAGACCCAACTTGAAGATGATCAGTCGTCTTGATGGGTTAAAATATTTTGCTGATGCGCACTACCACGTTTTGTGGTGTAAACTGAGCATAACTGGCATTTTGTTAGGTTGCTATAGCTATCGCCCCCTGATTATCCTTCCTGCAAATTACACTGGGGATGGAAAGATCTCACATGAGTAATCCGATACAGCCTGGGGACTAATTTCAAGATGACGACTACTAATGGAAGCCTGAAACTAAATGAACCTTGTGTGATAATCTAATAGCTGAACCAGGCAGGTCCACAGTACTCCAGGGCATTTTTAATTTATCAGCCAATCTGGCTCATTAATAGAATCTGGAGAGTTGTCATTGGGGGCCAGGATTCGTTCTATCTAGCTCAAGATAATCCAATGTTTAGGGCAGTCATAAGTGGACAACCCAACAGAAAACAGAAACCCTACAGGTGGGTGTAGATTTCCCAGCAACATGATTTGAATACCATTAAATTTGAGTGTCTCTGTGTGTAAGATACTTGGCTGACCACAAAAACCCATAATAGGTTGGATCACCATCACTATTAAAACCAAGAAGTAACATCTGTAGAAAGAAACCAAGCACACCCCAAATGGACAGAAAGTCTGAATTTCCGCTATGCTCAGTTGTATATGAAGCTCCTCACCAGAAGCACAAATTCTTAAAATCTATCTTTATATTTCTGCTAATATGACACCATCTGTGGTAGCCGTGTTGCAATTGAAATAGGTTTAATAAATTTGTTTTATGGGAACATTCTAAAATGCAACAAATACATATTTGTATCAAGACTAAACACTCCATTTAACAACTTTTTTCCAAGGGATTTACTTTACAGATGATAAGCAAATCAGAAAATTGTAACCTGTTACACAAATAACATGTTTCATCCCATAAGAATGACTCTTGCACCATCCTGTATATCCAAATTATGTATAAAAAGGTAAAAGCAATGTATTGGAACTGACACAAAACTAATTTGGAGGAATGTTGTAGATAGAAATGAGATATGATAAATATTTCCACAAGTGATACTTGGTGAAAAAGTTACGTGAGTGGATTATGGATTAGTCAGACTTATGAATGAAAGTATAGAATCTTATCCCACTTCTGACTATGGTGCATTCTGTTTGTACCACCTGTCAAATATTTTCAATTTTAAAAAGGTTTTACTTAAAATCTGATGGTGTCATATTAGTAGAAATATAAAAATAGATTTTACGAATGTGTGTTCCCGGTGAGGAGCTTCACATACAACAGAGCATGTTGGAAATTCAGACTGTCCATTTGGGGTGTGCTAGGTTTCTTTCTTCAGATAGTGGTTTCCAGGTATGGAAGCTAAAAAATTGAACTGAAATACACTTGGGGTTTGCTGATCTATATCTCTGCTATATAGCCTTGGCACACAAAGCTTTACTGGAGCACAAATTTATAAAGTCTACCCTCTAATTTCATACCATTAATCAACCGTCCATTAAAGTTCCCAAATGACCATTCTTCATGTGCGAGTCCAGACAGTGAGTATCGGCAGGTTGTTTGAATGAGAGGGGTATCACAGCCAACCTTGATCTTCCACACACATTTTTCCAGCAGGAATCACTGGATAGTGATCAGGAATGGAAACCCTATCTGATTTTCCCATTCCTCTCCAAGGGGCACTGAGGCCAATTATAGCACCTTATTGCTGCCCTGGCTGACATCGTCTATGTCAGCACAGACTATGGATTGTATCTGAATCTTTCCTGGTCTGTGTGGCTCAGTTCCACTTTGAGCAATACATTTACCAAATGCACCATTAGGGGAGCTCAACGTTTTTTTCTGAATATTTATTTAATTAAAATTTCTTTAACCATTTTTAACACTAGGTTAAAGTTTTCACATTAGTATAAAATGCATCCTTGCACACATTCAATACAATATTTAATCAAAAAGCAGACACAACCGAATAATGCATGAGCTATAGCATTTTGACAAAGGGCCTACCCGATCCAGTGGGCATTCAACATGTATTGATTTTCTCTAGCATTTCACCACACTTCACTTTACATTAATCCTTTGTAAAATTCAATAGATTTTTGTTCTTTTTCTTTGTACACTTTTTGTGAAATTAGTTCCACCCTTCTGAAGTAATTCTTCTTAATCTCTAGTGCCTGTTGTTCTTTGTTTCAAAATAGGAACGATGTTGGTGAGCTCCTTTCTTTCTTCAGATTGTAGTTGCCAGGTGTGGAAACTATTTTAAAAAAAATTGAATTGAATCAGCTCTATTATTGTCTACTTTCAATTCAATTTCCAGCAGATATGAGTCCCCAGAGCAAAATTGCTCTCCTAATTCTTAGTTCTTTAGAGTTCTTCTCAGGAAAAAAACTAGGTTTAGTGAGAGATTGATGTAACAGCAGTTCATTCCTCTTACAGTCACTCACTTCTGCTTTTGTGTTACTCGAAATTGCAGACATCTTAATCTATAACATTATGATTTGAGCTTATGAAGAAGAACCAGTGCTAATTTAAAATACCTGATGCCTACGGTATTGTCATTTCAAATGAGAAGGCATGTTACATTTTAGATTAAAGTTGGAGGCAATCATTTAAAAGGCTGAGTGGTGTTTTAGTTTCAATGAGGAAGGCCTTGGTGGACCACCAAATCCGATTTTCTTAGTGACACCCCTGGCTTCTCAAATGGTTTGCAGAATAATTACTGATAAACCGATACCTTACGTCACTTAACAATTCTATGACTTGAATCTGCAGGTATGGGCAGCATCTGTGCGATTAGCCTCCAGCCCAGTGGAACTGCTCTGATCCGCTGGCGCTACATTTAGCATGAGGCCGCTTATCAATTTTTTTTGTGCAGTCCACCCCTTGTACAGAGAGAAACATAGAAGTGAGGAGGGAAATAGAAGTGGAGGAGGAGAGACAGAGAAAGAAAAATGGAAGTAGAGGGCAAGAAAGAGTAGTGAGCGAGGAGAGAGATTGGGGAGAGATTGAAGTCAATGGAAAAGAAAACTGGACAGAGTAAAATAAGCTGCCGAAGAATTATTGCCCGTTTTGCCCTATTTCACCCCCATTATTTTTGCAGAGATCACTATCAGCCTCTCACACCCTTTTACCTAAGGATACTGAGAGATTTTTGATGGAGCCTAGCCCAACAAAGTTTAAGAACAACTGAATCAGATAGTATTGTTAAAAATGACAGTGGACTTGAGCGAGAGTGTTTTTCACTGAAGCATGGCACAGCATATTAGAGTACCAATGCCAGGGAATGCTGGTCACTTCCCCATCCCAATGAATTCCTGACCTCAGCTGCACCACTATTGACAGGTGTAAAGTGAGGCAAGGTAACTCCCCAGATGGAGGGAGGGACAATCATATTGGGCTGCCTCCTACACTGGCTCAAGAGCAATGTAGTTGAAGGCCTGGGAGTAAGTCGCTTGTCTGCTGTCTTGGGTGGAGGAGGTGCATCACTCAGTGAGGCCAGAGAAAAGGAAAAATAGGAAGATAATAGAACAGTGGCATGCTGCCCAAAAACTATTGTTCAAAATATTGATTGTAACCGATTAGTATTCAGGCAAACAAACCAAAAACACCACTGTTGTACAATATATTATGTGTACCAGTTAATAATTATTCACAAATAACAAACTCCTTCACTGATCATTTGAACTTGTGAGGGCATTTCTATTTGTATGGGTCCTATTTGTATATATAGCTTTCTTCTTACCTCCCAATATGCTTGGTCATCGTAGCATTTTAGATCAGGGGGCTGCTTCCAAATGTTTAACTTCAGAATAAAACCTGCAAACAAAAATAAAGAGAAGCTTGCTTAGGTTGTATCCTAAAAATACATCCAACTTCCACTCCAGGACTTAAATATCTAAACCGACTCCCAAGTGCCAGACTAAGGGAACGTTGCATTGTTAGAAGTGCCATAGTTTGGATAAGATATTAAACTGAGGCTCTATATATCTGCTCTGGTGCTTGAAATGGATGTTGCACTATTCCAGGGAGAGCAGAGAGTTAGTGACTAGTGTTCCAGTCAATATTGTTCCCTCAACCAAAATCAACAAAAGACTAACTTTACCATTCGTCTCATTGCTGTTTGTGGGACCTTTCTCTCTGCAAAATGGCTACCATATTTGCCTATATAACAACAGTCATTGCACTTCAAAAGGGTCATTGTACATGAGACACTTTGAGATATTTCTGAGAAACATGATAAAGCACTACATAATTCAACTCTTTTTCCAAGTGAATTCATCCTGTGAGTACTGTAAGTCCTTTCAGTTTTGTGTGTGTCTGCAGCTTAGCACCAGTGAGTGTGATTTTCTACGTTGGGCTCACAATGCTTATGGACGGGTGAGAGAGTTGCCTTGGATACAGCTTTTATTTGCCATTGGTAAAAAACAAGAGTTTTGTTTTAAAAATAAGTTTTAATTGCAAGGCAGTAGTTCCAGTAAGGTCTTCTATCACATCCATGGAATAAATGAAGTATTCCAAATATACGATTTAACAAGCATTCTTTATGCATTTTTCTGGGCCAGGTGTTATTTGGGAAAATGTTACGGCCGAGGAATGAGAGTCTGATGTTTAATTTCATCTTCAGATGATCCAAAGCCAAATTCCAATTTGAACCGATCAGGATATTTACCTTTTCAAGATAAGAGGAAATGCCAAATTTAACATTAAGAAAAATATATCTTTTAAACACTGTTATTAACTACTGGTAGTTCTTTTCTTTGTTCTCAGGATGTGGGCAACATTGTCAAGGCCACATTTATTGCCCGTCCCTAGTCACCCGGACAACCACTGCTGTCTTGCTCGTGATGGTGCTTCCACAATGGGGTTATGTAGGAAATTCCAGGATATTGACCCGGTGACAATGAAGCAACAGCGATATATGTCCAAATCAGGATGGTGTGTGATTTGGAGGGGAACTTGATAGTGTTCCCACAACATTGCTGCTCTTGTCCTTCTCAGTGGTAGAGGTTGCAGGGGAGTGTGGTGCTATCAAAGTAACCTTGGTGAGATGCTGTAGATCATATATACTGCAGCCACAGTGTGCTGGTGGCAGAGTGGGTGGATATTGAGTCTATTGGCAAGAGCACCAATCAAATGAACTGCTCTGTTCTGAGTGTTGTTATGGCTGTACTTATCCAGGTAAGCGGTGAGGATTCCATCACACTCCTGACTTGGGGTATATAGATAGTGGAGAGGCCTTGTGGTTGAGGGAGGTGAGCTACTCATCACAGAATACCCAGTCTCTGCCCTGCTCTTGTACCCACAATGTTGAAATGAATGGTCCAATTCAGCTTCTGGTCAACGGTGACCCTCAAAATGTTCATGTATCAGGGACTCAGTGATGGTGGTACCCCTGAATGTCAGGGGAGATGGTTGAACTTTCTCTTATTCAAGATGGTCATTATTTGACACTTGCGTGATGCAAATGTTACCTGCCACTTGTCAGCCCAAGTTAGGATGTTATCCATGTCCTTTTGATGGCTGCTTCACAATCGTTGGAGTTGTGAATGACGCTGAGCACTGTAGAATTATCAGCAAACAGCCCCAATCCTGATCTGATGACGGAGAGAAGACCCATTGATGAAGCAGTTGCAGGTGGTTGGGCTGAGAATACTTCCCTGAGGAACTCCTACAATGATATCCTGGGACTGTGATGACAACCAGAAGCATCTTCTTTTGCATCAAGTATGACTCTAGCCACTGGAGGGTTTGCCCTTTGATCTTCATTGACTTTCAGTTTTGCTACAGCTCCTTGGTGCTATACTTGGTCAAATGGAGCCTTGATGTTGAGGGCAGCTATTCACACCTCCCTTCTGCCAGTTAACTCTTGTGTCCATGTCTGGATCATGGAAGAACCTGAACTAAGCATCAGTGAATAAGTTATAGGTGAGCAGGTGTCACTTGATGGCACTATTGATTACTCCTTCCATTACTTTGCTGAAGATTGGGAGGTTGCTAATAAGGTGGTACTTGGCTGAGTTAGATTGATCCTGTTTTTTGTGGAAAGGACATACTTGGGCAATCTTTAAGGTAGACACCAGTGTCATAGCTGTACTGGAACAACTTGGCAAGGGGAGTAGCTAGCTCTGGTACACAGGTCTTCTGTACTACAGTCAAGGTGGTGTCAGAGCCCATAGCCTTTGCTGTATTTACTTAGTCACTTTTTAATGTCACGTGGATTGAACTGAATTGACTGATCACTGGAACCTGCAATGGTGGGGACCTTGGGGTGAGGTTGAGTGAGATCACCTGCTCAGTAATTTTGGCTGAAGACACATGCAAACACTTCAGCCTTGTCTCTTACACTCATATGCTGGGCTCTACTATGGTTGTGGTTGGGGGCTTTCAGGACACTCCTCCTCCTGGTCGTGCACCACCATTTGACCAGATGTGGTAGGGCTACAGAGCTTGGCTCTGACCCGTTGACTGTGGAACCACTTAGCTCTCTCTATAGCCTGTTGCTTTAAGTGTTTAGCATGCAGGTAGCCCTGTGTAGTAGCTTCACAAGGATTGTACCTCATTCTAAGGTATGCCTGGAGCTGCTCCTGCATTTGGAGGACTTTGCACGATTGACTGGGCTGAGATTCCTTAGTCTTATCCTGATCTCATGCCTGGGTCATCACCGATAGGTCCGTCCAATTCCTTTCATCATTGAATTCTGTAGTGATTATTTACAACTTGCTGGGCCACTTCAGAGGGCATTAAGAGTCAACCACATATCGTGGGACTAGAGTCACGTAGGCCAGACCAGGTAGAGGAGGAAGGCCCACTTCTCTGAAGGAAACTAGTGAACCAATTAGGTTTTTACAGCAATCTGGAAATTTTCACGGTAATTCTTCCAAACTTTGATTAAAAATATTTTTTTTTTAAAAAGAACTTTTGTTTTTTATTAACAATGCCATCACCAATTCAAACTACACTATTGGAAGACACACTGGTGCAGTGCCCTGCACGACCTGTAGATGGAGTTATTGTGCTCTTTTTATAAAGTTGCACACCCTACCTGCTTCAGTTGCTAAATACACTGAAGTGGTGCTGAATCAGGATGGTGCTATGTTTCATATCTCTCAATCTGCAAACTTGAAAATCACTGACAGAGCTCTAAAAATAAGAAACACTTTATTTTTTACAATGTGTTGAGTCCTGATTATTCAAATAACAAAATTTTCATTCATTACATATGTACTTTTAATGAATTTATTGTCTTGTTATGGTTTCTACAAATTAAGGAAGTTTCATTCTGGAATGTATTTCATTTGTTAAACGTTTTTTTTAGGTTAGTGCCACCCCAGGTTCACCACTATTCCTTCTGAGGTCAGTATCATAATTCAAGAGTTAGTGGCCTCTGTCCTAATTCACAAATGTGTTTACAACCTCCCTGTGATCACTGTCACCATCCAATCTGTCTCTGCCAAAATCCACAGGAATTACGCCAGGCGTGTCTCCACTCTCCATTACCCAAAAGTAAGCCATGTAACCAAACTGCGCTATCAATGGTAGACTCTCTCCCACCTATACTGACCACGTGGATCCTAACAACTTCTTTGAAGATGCTGCTATTCTCCTTAATCTAGTCCAGTAGAACAGATAACTAAATTTAACGTGACTTCTTTCCTTGCCATGAAATTCTGCAAGGCAAAGAGCTGCATTCTAAGAATGTCTATCTAGATACTAATTTGATATTGGCAGTAACACAAATCTGCTTGGAGTTCATTGTGTAGCTTGGCAACTGATGAAGGAAAACTAGAAAATCGCTAGGTGGGAGAAGGCATGGTTTTTATGTTCCTGACATCATTCAGAACTAGTTAAGGCATTTGCCTGCACACACATGTTATACCGTCACTCCATAAATGACAGCTGCATTATTGAAATTCTATCTATATAAAATGTTTTACACTCTCACCTGTGATTAATCCTGTTAGAATGCTCATTGCCAGGGTAATAAACATAGCTGTTTCCCAGTATGCAGCATGCAATGTCTTTCTGAAAGCAAAAAGATCAACAGAGCTTAATAATGTGCCAAGAAGAAAACTACAGGTGTAATTTTACAAGCCTTCATTGCCAGAAGGGAGTCTCACTCACAGGCAGCAGAAATTTGCCATTCAGACACACACTATTAAAATGAATGCTGAGAAAATGGTGGGTAGTGCATACCTGACTTTCCGATTTGTGCTATGGGTGGACGTGTAAAATTATACCCTCTTTTAGAAGTCGCAGATCACAGGAAGGATGATAACCTATCTACAGCATGGTTGCCTCTTCTTAATAAACTGCTTATCAAAGCTAAGGAAATGACTGATGGGGAATAGGATACTTTCCCAACTTTGGTACCAGCATCAGTATTGAGCAGGATGCCTAGAACTCCAACACCTCCAAACCAATCTCTGCAACAAGCCAACCAAATTCTGCAGCAAGATAACGTGGCACATTACCAAGTGAGCTAAATATGTTTATGTCTTAATAATGGTGTAACAGCAGCAATTTTTAGATTAAACAATGCTTGAACTTGAAACTTATGGGTCCCTGATGAGGAGGTAGAAAGCAGCAGCAGAGCAAGAGCTGAGGCAGAGACTGCAGTGGTCAGCGGCAGAACAGGAACCCTGCAGCCAACCAATCAACCCATAGTGAGCTAGCCACCCTGTAACTATTACAGCCACCCCACCAGCCAGGCCGTCAGCACCATTTGTCACCAGCAAGCAGCCAGATGTTTAGTTTAATGTGTATCTTAACATCTATATAAACTTATATTGACATTGGTGATGGCTTTTTATTAAGGATTACTGCTCTCCAGATTTTTGCATTCAAATTTAGAAAAAGAATCTTCCAAATTTTTTCGGTTCAGCCCATAGTAATGATGGAGGTCTTCCCCCACAGCCATGAAACACCATATTCCTTGCACCATTCCACCTGGCACGTGTGCTGCACTAGCCCAGCCATTAATTTGTAACTGAAGGTGCAGATCAGAGACAAAACAATAAAACCTGAAAATCAGCAGCATTGGTTGGGTAAGAACGGAAGAAATACCAGCACATACCAAAAAGAATGGGAGAAACATCAGCAGCTACCTGGTTACATTATTCTGTGACAATTTTCACTGCTGTAGAATCATGGAGCACTGAAGGACCTGGTACTCAGGGGTGCAATGGGCCACACAGATAGTGAAGCTCCCTTTACTCTGCCGCAACAATGTACCTTAACCCAAACCTCAAGAGGAGGACCTCATACACCTTTTTTTTATTTTTCACACCAGCAGAGACAAATTTCAGCGCCATAAAGGAAATCCACTTGCACTTTAAATTCAAATCTATGTTTAAAGTTAATGATTAGCAAAACCTATGATTCCTGCAGCTGAGACTGTTAACTTAGGCATCCCCAAAGGCAACCAACTGTATTGTTAGAGGGATAGGCACTTGCCGATGGGCATTGCACTCATTAACTCACTGAACACAGCTTGTTCAGAGTGAGGCAAATTACATTGTTCCCTTACTTTTCTGTCAAGCTACAAATTCTTAGTGAGGGCAGAAATCCAACAGCTTTGGGATCACTTAAGATGTGAGGTCCACTTATGGGGAACACAGTGAGACTAATGAAAATGAGAATGACTCATTAAAAGCATCCTAAACCATATCACAGGGATTGACATGCTTGCTTGGATCAAAGCAACTAAAAGCAACTTTACCACAATCTGCATAATGTGAGAGTGCTTGATCCTGACAGAGGTACAAAAATTGGAAATGTTTCATTCCTCAACACTAATTTACAGAGAAAGAAAAGGAGCTAGCAAAAGAAATGGAAGACTTCTCGACTTAAACACAAACTAGACTGAAAGTAATTTGAAAAAAATATAAAGTAATAGGGAACAAATGAACAGAGCTTGTTGAAAATTAAAGTGAAATTTCACTTAAAGCAAAACATATCATACTAGCCTAGAAATTATGCTGTGCATTAGGAGCTCATGGATACTTAATGCATTTATATGACAGACCCTTCATTAAAATATTGGATAAAGTCATTTTGTACAAATGTGTTGCACATTTGAATGCTCATATCACACAGCAAAAGGCTTTAGACATTTTATTTAACACAAAGTTTGAAAACATACCTTTGCAAATCCTCACTTACAGAAGGCACTGAAAGTAGGATGATGTACACTATGCCTCCTATGACACCAGGCAATCCATGGGTATAGAGAACACCACAGGTATCATGTAGGCCCAAATATAATTCAAACTTGGCCTAGAAAAAATGTTAAATTGTTAGATGTTGTCCACACACAAACACAAAGAAGAGAGGAAACCAAATAATACTTTAAGAGTATTCCAAATAAGACTGGCACAAATTAAGACTCCAATATTCAATTACATATAGAATTACATCACAGTCTACAGCACAGAAACAGGCCTTTCAGCCCGACTGGTCTATGCTGGTGGTTATGTTCCACATGAGCCTCCTCCCACCCCTCTTCATCTAACCCTATCAATAATGGACCTTTTCAGTGAAAGTGTGATCGGTTTGACAGCGAATGCATTTTTAAAAGATAATCTTTTTAAAATTTTCTCCCCATCTCCCGTGAAAGTGTTGACTTTTGTTGGTGTACGGTTTCATATGCCTACAGCCCACTGGTACCTAACCCAATTGGACATTCTTCACATGTAAGCTTTGACAGGGAGCATCAGCAGGTAGCTCAACTGTGGATGTGCACTGGAGCGAAGCACATTCCTGCTCTCCACGTGTTCACTCTCCAGTAGAAGTCACTGGACAACGATCAGGGGTAGAAACTTTGACTGTTTTTTTTTCCTGTCTGGTCATAGCAGCCCAGTTGCTACAACAGTTATGATGAGCCAACTCAGCACAAACCACAGATCAAACCTGAGGTGTTGTGGTCTGCATGGATGAATGGGTTCTTACATTGACATATGCTTACTGCATTTGGCTTGCTTAGCTAGAGAGCTTCTCAGGCAGACTTTCTACAATCTGCTTCTGATAGCCATCTGCGTATAAACAGTGAGTGCCATAAAATCCAGTAAATTGTTTGAACAGACTAAAAGATGCACTTCTGAATTTATGTTGCACAGCCAGTCAATAAAAGATCAACCATGTTGATGCAATAGTTACAAGATTCGAGGTTTACTTAAAAATCTACAAGAAGAGATTGGATTCATGGATTGGATTTTACAGGACTTTTTGCTGTAGGCCAATGGCTTCTGCAAGCCTGGTCTTAATGCCTCCTGGTCCTACATCCTCATTTTTCAGCCTTGGTGTTTATAGTTCAACAGACCATTGTGGATACATTTTTCTTTGTCAAAGAAAAAGGACAGTAAATAAAAATAGATAGATAAATAAGGTGCACACATAAACACATTGTACTTGGTATTTTTATGATTTTTTTCAATATTACCTTCAGGTACTTCAACCCCAGGGTGGAGATAACTCCAGCAATCAAGCCGATTATCATTGCGATGTAAGCAGATGGTATCAGAGAGGCAGAAAGTCCAACAGCGACTCCTCCTGCCAGTGTAGCACTGCGGATATGTGACTGTAGGGGCACAATTAAAGCAAGTAGTGTAAAGCACCAATTATTTCTGAATCATTATTTTATACACAAAGATAGAATATTGTCCCGTTTCTAAGTTCATTTTTCAAGTTTTTACATGTTAGTTTCGTACATAGTATTTGAAAGCATTTTTTAACACGGAGGTGCTCCCTTTTTTTTAAAATTAGGACTACAGTTCCCATGTTCGAGGACCACTCTCACTGACCTCTCATTAACAAACCTCATGTGTTTAATTTTTGGCGAGCTTTTATACTTTTTGTCTTTTTCAGCTGCTCTCTGTTTTTCTCTTCAACATCCCAAAGCTCGTAGGCTTTAAATTCAGGCCCACTGACACATGGAGCTGGAACGTTGTTGAGGTCCTCAGGTGAGGGGGAGGTGTACCAATATTCAAACATCTTTTTCTAATAGCACAGATTCCGTTTTTAATCAAAAAAGCTATAAATTATAAAAGGAAGCAGTTAAGCTCATTCTCATTTTATCTCAGGATGGCAGATGGCAAATTCAATTGTTTATTTTAAATACGACTTTGTTCCTTCGGTCCCCGGTAAATTAATATTTGCAGGGGGTAGCCCACACAAAAATGTTTGCAGACCATGGACATGCATACAAATAGAGCAAGCAGCACAGAGAAAATGCCAGAATCGAAAACAATAATATGGAGACAAAGCTGGAAACTGAGTCAGAACATAATGTGAAAGCCAGAAAGAGACAAAGGGAATAATAAAAATTATTGCAGAACACTGCAGGGAGGATGTTTCCCCTGGCTGAGGGGGTCCAGAACGAGGGGTCACGGTCTCAGGATATGGGGTAGGACATTTAGGGCTGAGATGAGGAGAAATTTCTTCATTCAGAGGGTGGTGAACCTGTGGAATTCTCTACCACAGAAGGCTGTGGAGGCCAAGTCACTGAATATATTTAAGAAGGAGATAGATAGATTTCTAAACACAAAAGACATCAAGGGGTATGAGGAGAGAGCAGAAATATGGTATTGAGATAATGGATCAGCCACGATCATATTGAATGGCAGAGCAGGCTCGAAGGGCCGAATGGCCTACTCCTGCTCCTATTTTCTATGTTTCTATGTGACACTAGAGACTAAGCAAGATTTTAAAAAAGGAAGGATTCAAATGAAGAGGCTAGAAATTCAAGTGTTACACTGAAGTCCCGCTGATCTGACTTGCCATGACCCCATCCCAAATCCTGGGTAAGGGATTATTTATATATTGGAACAGGTGCCCACACCAGCACTGGCACTACTAGGGCATCTGCCACAGACCTGGCGAGATGTCATAGCAACTCTTCGCCACTCCATTCGGGGGTAGCGGAGGTCCACAGACCAATCTGGCCGAAGATGGGAGTTGCTCAAAAATGTTGCTCCCTAGCAAGGGGTCGGTCCCCATATTCAAAGGTTTGAATATGACACTATTGGGCTCAAATGACATTTGATATTTGGACATGCACAGCTTGCAGGCACACGTACCGCTGGCCACGTGGGTGGCATAACTGGCAGGATTTCCAGAGTGAGCACAGGATTCTGTCAGATGCACCCCTTAAAATGACGTAAGGACGGGGCAGTGGAATGCGACTGCACCACCCCCCACCCCCCCGGCCCCCCACTGGATATTCATTTGAGAGTCAGTAAGGGGTATAAACCTGGCAGAGACAGGTTCTTCCCTATTTTCCAGCAGCTCTGCTTCTGGAACACCCAAATTCCACTCCAAAAAGGAATGGAAGTTCTAGGCTCAGAGATTTTATATTTCCTCAACAATTTTCTCTCATTTGCAGAAGGCATTGACTCCTTGCTGGCGTATAGTTCCACAGACACCCGGGGTGCCCTCTAGTACCCCACCCAAATGGCCATTTTTATATATGAGTCTCATGACTGAGTGTCAGCGAGCTGTCTAAATGTAGGAGGCATTTCAACCATCCTGGATCTTGTTCCCAACACAACATCCTGACTTCCAGCGGGTGTTGCTGGATAGCAGTTGGGAGCAGGTACTTTGGTCGATTGCCCCCTCTCTAATGCAGGGACACCAGAACCAATTGTAGGACCGCTACTGCTGCTCTAGCTGAGATCAGCTATATTAACACAGAGTGATAATCGAAGTTATGGCCTGTATGGCTCAGCTTGTCATTATCTAAACCTGCTAAATTTGGGGAACCTATTTCATTTTCAAGTATCTAAGGAGAAAATAACACTTTATAAACAAGACTGAGGTATATGATAGACTGTTATATTGAGGGTTTGCCATGCTACTTCTGCTCTCAGTTCTGGAGCAACTGAAAATAGTGGAGTATTCCATTTGGATTTGTAATTTGTTTCATTGTCACTCTTTCGAAAAAAGATTTTAATGAAAAGATTAGAAATTAGATCGAACTCACAAAGAGAAAACTGGCCAACAATGGATATTTGAAATAAAAACAGAATCTGAAGAGGAAAGGTCAATATTTCAGGTGAGACCCTTCATCAGAACGGAAAACCCCAGGTATTGATCTATCTTTGTCTTTTGAGATGCTTTCTGGTTTACTTTATTCCTGCATTTTCTGTTTTTGTTAAATAGAATTGTGTGGAAAACATTTGTGGGTTTTATGCATCAAATAAGATAGTAGTTTAATAAAGATGGTTTATATAAAAATAACATGAAAAGCAGAAGTGCTGCTCTACTGGAGCCCGATCCTTTCGATGATCAAGTGAACAAGAATATCCTATGTTGGTCAAACTTAAGCACAGGTTTGTGAAGCAACAACAATACAAATATGTAGTATCTTGGCACGGTAATAACATACTTGTCTTCAACAAGTGTATCGAATATCCAGTTCATCTTAGACCCAAGTCTGTTTAATACTAGAATGAGCTAGCATACTTATCACACAAGTTAAAAAGAGCTATTATTTAAGTAGTGTGATTTAATGGTATATATTTTTCACTTTGAGTGAATAATGAACCATTGTGATCCCACTCCAGATCATTGTTTACAACTCAGAATAATAACTTGGCAACAGTAGTACAGTAATTATATGGAAGAAGCAAGGCAGTATTCTTGGCTGTCTCTGCTAGAATTCTGATAAACACAGTTAAGTGAAGTAGATGAAAAGTATTCTGTTACCACGTCTATTTTCCCTTTACTATGGATATGAATGGAAATCGCAAACGTTGCAACAGTGCAAGCAGCCAAGGCAAAGTAGGTGTTGAAAACTGCTTTTGCCCTGTCCGTGTCAAGAAGTGCTGCATTGAAACTGGGCCAGAACATCCACAGAAAGACAGTACCTGCAGACAAGAGGAAGAATTTTAGTCATTGGACTTAGAACTGGAGGATATCTATCACGTAGCCTCCTGTTGTATGGAAACCAGATAAGGAACAATAGTAAATACCTATTAGAATTTTTCTACCTATGAAAACACTTTCACAACATATTATCACAAGTGGAACATCTTACAGTTCTTTATGGGTTTCCTGGAAAGTCTCTGAATCATCAGTTTGATTGGCTGTTTCCTGAATTATAACAATAATACTGCTGTTTTTTTCAGAAACTTTACAAAATTTTTCCTTTTGTATGTTTTGAAAAAGAATTAGAAACATACATGATTGTGGTTAGATGGATGAGACTGGGGTCCTAAAATCTTACTAATGCAGAGTATCCTATTGAAACAGTTCTAACAAACAAGTAGATGTGAATTAAACCTTCAGATGAAATGTTAGCCTAAGGTCCCATCTGCCAGTGGTTCAAGGGAATCTTAAACATCCCTGGCCCATTTCAAAGGTTGAAGAGTTCTTTGGCATCAGAGCCAACCTTTCACCCTCAACCAATGCTGCTAAAAGCAAATTGCTGTTTATGAAATTTTGCAGAATGGAAAATGGCTGCCTCATTTACCTACATAGAAACAAACATTGTTCTTCAAATTAATTCATTGCATATGAAGCATTTTGAGACATTTATGTAAATGCAAATCTTTCTTTCTTGCCAAAATATAAAAATGAAATGATTATGTTGTGAAAAGGAAAAAAAGTCTAATTTCTGGCTAAATCTCTTTTTTTTTAAATTTGGCTTAAATGTTTCCAGTTTCCCAAATCTGTTACTGTCCAGATGAGAACTGAACTCATATTATTCACCTTTCTGAACTAGTACAAAGCCTCATCCTGCTCACCACCTCTAGTGCTCCATGATACTACAACACCTTGTTAAGTTTATCATCCTCCTTTCTCACCTTTAAGATTGTTTAGAAATTGTTTCCAATAGTGACAATTTGCCCAGGGTGTGGGATGTCAGGTGCTCCATAATTCTGTTTTCTTACAGTTTAAAATTTGAAACACACTCTTGTAGTTAAAGACACACTTGCCGTATTGCAGTGTATAACATGATCTGATTTAGAATAAACAATTATTTTCTTCAAGAATAATGCCCAATTCTTTTAACAGTAAGTCATCAATGATAAAATGCTTTATACGTACTAGTCAATCTCCCACGGTATTGGGACATAGTATTTGCAAATACTAAGTGTAGTGTTCAGGTGAAAGGGATTCAGAGGGTAGGGGATAATTGGACCTGGATGTGCAGACATAATTGGGTCCCCATCTTAAAGTCATATATCGGTCCTTTGATACATTGACAAAACTTATGGCAATTTGTGAACAAGGATTGATTGCAGCATAGGAGGTTATTTGCTGTATAGGCTTCAGAGCTGGGAGATGCAAGACTGAGGTGCTACAGCATCACCACTGGTGGGAGGGTGTAATTGTAGAGGGAATGTTTACATACAGTTTTCATTCGAAATGTAGACATGGGGTGGGGGGGGGTGCGTGGGGAGAGGTAGATTTTAATTGCTGGGCAGCTGAGCGTGCCAGCCGGCTAGGCAGTAATGCCAGCGGGAGGCCCAGTCCATTAATATATATGCGGAGGGCTGCGGGTGCCAATGGGCATCCTGATGTAGCTTGCCAATGCGATATTAGGCAGTCCACAGGCTGTTCTACCTGGGAAAAGGTAGGTTTGGAACAGAGGATGGGGAGCGGTGTCGCATTCATGGAGTGGGGGGAGCCCGGGATGGCAGTGGCTCACATTATTCTTGTGGAGCCAAGAAGAGCGTTCCTGCTCCTCCTAGCCTCACAAAAATAATAGCAACACTTACCTTTTGGGGCCTTTTCCGTTGTCTCAGGTTTTACTGAGCAGAGCATCCATGTTGAATGCTCCACACAGTACACACTTTAACTGGCATTGGGGTCCTATATGTCATAGGATTCTGATTTACATGGATTAAAGTGGCTCCTGCCTGATTTAGGTGGGTGCTTCAGCTGCCCAGTGGAAGGCACTGGGAGAAATGGCGGTGGCACAGGATCAGGGCAGTAAAACTACCACTTCCTTTTGAACTGCACAACCGCCCCCTTTCCACCAGGCGGAGGGAGTTAAAATCTCCCTCAGGAAATTATAATGGGAAAAATTGGCACAAGATTGAATATGTTATAGACTATGTTTGTACTTTTGCAACTACTCCTGATATTTGCATTTTACACTTCTTCTTGGATTTCCTGGACAGTTTCTAAATTATCAGTTTGATTAGATGTTTCTTGAAAAATTATCTTTGAAATACTTCACAAAAAATTTCAAATCTATCATTATAGCACTGAGTTCATGTATAATTATAATAATACTGGTGCCTTTCTAGAACCCTTTACTGAGATTTTCCTTTTATATGTTTTGAAAAACAATTAGAGACATACATAAGCAAACAAAAATCTGACGTGGTTAGATGGGTGAGACTGGCCCATGATTTCCTAAAATCCTACTAATGCTGAGTATCTTTTTGAGTGGTCTAAGGGCAGAGTGTGGGACCTGCTGCAGCCTGGGACCTGATGCATATTGGTTCCTTTCTCTTTACACCTTGTCCTTATACCCATTTCTGTAGCATTTCAGGTGGTTTTGGGCAACATAATGTGAGTGTTAGAAAGCCTGTGAGATGTTACATATCCTGCACA
The DNA here is from genome assembly GCF_035084215.1 of Heptranchias perlo. Taxonomy (NCBI): domain Eukaryota; kingdom Metazoa; phylum Chordata; class Chondrichthyes; order Hexanchiformes; family Hexanchidae; genus Heptranchias; species Heptranchias perlo. The sequence continues at coordinate 26,046,007 of NC_090350.1, forward strand.
TGTAGGTGCTGACTGTGATGGGGCAGCAGAGGCAAGTGACAGGGCAGTGATAAAACCTAGACCTCAAAATAGCTGATGGGCATCCAAGAATATATCTATGAATTCCAAAGAGGATGCTTAAATCGATACATACCAATCATAGAAAAGAGGTCAGATATTGGGAATGATCCTTCCTTTTCATGGCCTTTTTGCAGCCCTGGGCGATAGAGAAGTCGTGAAACTATCAGTCCAAAAAAAGCTCCAAAAAGATGCAGATACATGCCACTAGTTTTACGGTCAATCTGTAAGGGAAGAGCACAAGAGCTTAAATCTGCCTGTGTTACAGTGTAATCATGAATTAATATTTTAACATATGGGGTTATTTTTCTTATTCTAAAATGCCCTGTTTGGTTTAGGTATTTCTCTTACATAATACACAATTCAGCACCCTATAATTTTAGGAATTTGGCTTTATGTCATTGAATCAATATTTTGAGTTGCTAATGATCTAAATTTTTGCTTAGCTCCTCAGTTTGTACATAATCCCATCTTTTATGGCCACTGTACAGTAAATGGAGTTTCATTCTAATATGCTGTTTCATAGTCTCTTCAGAAATGTGAAATACCTAACATAGAGCTTCCCCTATTATAGCCTGTTAAGTCTATGCAGCTCTACCATGTAGCAGACTGTTCAGTTTAAACAAGTCTTGCGTGTAATGTACTTTTCATTCCAAACTAATTTTCTAGAGAGCCTGCGTCTCCGGGTACGGCCTGAAATGGCCTAAGGGCAGAGAGTGGAACCTTCAGTAGCCTGAAACCTGGCAGCACCCTGCTGCATTTTGGTTGCTTTCTGTTCACACCTTGTCATTCTACGCAGTGTGGTAAAGGCAGCTTTCCAGGTGTCCCCAGTGGCCGCATAAAACAGGCGTTAGGTCCCATGTATATGTTAATGACCCTGCTTAAAGACCCTTTTTGGAAATTGGACATTGCTGAGTGGAGCAGGCCTTAAAGGGACCACTGGAGATTGCCACCTAAACAGCAATACTGCAGGCCACTGCTGCCCTGTGCTAGTCCCCCTCCCACTCTCCTCCCTCCACCCCCAACCAGGACTTACCTGAACATAGGAACAGGAACAGGTCATTCAGCCCCTCAAGCCTGTTCTGCCATTCAATTAGATCATAGCTGATCTGTACCTCAACTCCATTTACTCACCTTTGCTTCATATCCCGTGATACCCTTACCTAATAAAACCTATCCATCTCAGTTTTGAAAATTCCAATTGACCCAGCACCCATAGTCTTTTGGGGGAAGAGAGTTCCAGATTTCCATTACACTTTGTGTGAAAAAGCGCTTCCTGATTTCACTCTTAAATGGCCCAGCTCTAATTCTAAGATACCCCAAGATGAATATAAAATGGTAGGGAAGAAGGGGAGAAAAACGGGAAAAACAATTGGAAAGAATACTCGTCTGTGGATAATAGTAAAATCCATGAGTTTGTGAGTACTTGTATGGAAATGTACCAATAATCCCTGCTATTACCTTTAGAGAAATGGTACCAGAACTATGGTAGATATAATTAAAAGCTGACATAATACTTTAAGGAGAGCTTACAATAAATATATTTCTCCCTCCCAGTTTTTCACTTGAAGGTGATTAATCTTCATGTGAAAAACTCCCAAATACAGTTTTCCCCCTCCCGCTTGTTTGCTTACCTCCAGCAAAAACTTCAGGAGCCATTTATTAACAATGAAGCATGTCACCTCCAGAATGGTCATCAGGAGTAACTGCACAGGGCTGGTGTTTCCTAGAACTGCTCCCATTGAGACCAGTGCAGATACTGCACTAAGGTCTGCATGGATTATACTAAAAATAATAACAACAAGTCCTGTTAGTTATGATAGGCGATCACAGGAATGAAACAAACTCAAATTGAACCAGTTGGGGATAACATGAGATGTGGTATCAGAGCCCTGGGAGATATACCTGTAGAAACTAAACAATGTAAATTTACAGGCAGCCATATAATCTATCTGGTTTAACTATACATTTGCTCTGAATATGTTCATTTGAGGCTACAGTTACCGACTTTTGCAAGTCAATTTTAAACAGTTTCATATGCACATCAATGCAAACGCTCGCAGTATAATTCAGGTGCTCACTTGGTACCCAAGTGCTCTCAAGTGAATTAGTGTGAGACTTCCTTACATTGCTTCTACTTTGCATCAGCTGTGGTATAACTCCAGTCCAATGTGGACTGTCACCCATCTCCTTCTGGAATGTGCCTTTGCAAAGAAGGTCTGGAGAGAGGTGCAGTGGTATCTGTCCAGGTTCGTCCCAAGCAGTTCCGTAACACAGGACTCTGTGCTGTACGGGCTGTTCCCGGGGACGCACACCGAGACAGACATCAACCGCTGCTGGAAGACCATCAACTCGGTGAAAGACGCCCTTTGGTCTGCCCGAAACTTGCTGGTCTTCCAGTGCAAGGAGCTGTCCTCGACCGAGTGTTGCAGACTGGCACATTCCAAGGTCCAGGACTACGTGCTCAGGGACACAGTGAAGCTGGGTGTGGCCACCGCAAAGTCTCTATGGGGAAAGGTAAGCCTTTAGAGCCTTCCCGCCATTGTATACTGAGGGGATGCAATCAGGGAAAAACCCCCTCAGGCACAATGTAAAATTCAAATTGATTTAATGTACCTGTAATGAATCTGTAATGTACCTGTAATGAATCTGTAATCAATAATCTGTATTGAGTGTAATGCAATGAGGCACCCTGGAGTGTCATGAACTGTAATTATGTACAATGTGTTCATTGAACTGTACTTGATGTAACCTGCAAACTGTATAATCTGTATTGTGTACATTTGGAATGTGATATGACAACTGTGTTGTATGTATTGCTGCAAATTTTATGAATAAAGTATATTTTTTGAAAAAAAAATTACTCCAGTCCAATGTGATGCTGCATTTCAAAAGTGCTTGAATAGTGCATTGAATCTCCTGGGAATGTCTAGCACTAAAAGTTAGCTGCAGAGGGAGCGGAGTTCTGCATCAAATCAAATCGGTGCTGGCTGTAATCAGGTCAGTCTGCAGTGTAACAAGGTCTGGAGACTGCCCATACCAAGTGGCAGATACCACTCACAGACAGCTACAGTACAAATGCTAAAAGTCAATTTTTACAACTTTTTCCCTATCTTTTTAAGGAAAGATAATAGTAAAATGATGGTCACTTAGAAAATATGGAATTATTAATCTTACCTTCTGACCACTAACATTAAGACCACCATTATATTAATAGAGTCAATGGTGGTGAGATTAGCATTTCAAAGCTACAGCTTGAGTTTGCTCTTTAGCATCCTTGTTCTGAGCTAATACTACCCCTAATAACAACAGCAAACACAGCCAACTGGGATTGTTTTTACTTTTGTGAAATCCTATTGTTTTCAGTGTATAACAAGGTGAATTTACTTTTTCACTGAACAGTTTATTGAAACAAAACCAAAAAAAGAGTCATCATATAGCTATGGAGACAAAATCAGAAAAAAGAAACGTATAATATGCAATAAAAAACTTCACAGATTTGGGAACACAGATAAATGTGACCTTTCATTGGATATCCCACAGTCTAAGACCAAGATCCGGTATGTAAATAGTTCTTTCTGATATATGTCCAATTTATCCCCAAAAGTACAGACTAAATTGTTGCCCCTTGCCACATATGGTAAAATTCAGCTGTCATTTCCACAATGACTAAACAGGAACTGAAAGAGAATTCTACAGCAGCACCACAAAGCTATGTCTAGTCTGACCGTTGCAATCCCCGACATCGCATGCTTTGATCTCCCTCCATGTACAACATTCCTTTTAAATTCTCTGTACGGACTCTTCCAACTCTTATTAAATATTGCCATTCTGCTCAAAACTCTGTCAGTTGAAGTATCCCAACTTATCTAGCTTCAATGGCAGGCTTGAGATTCTTCCAACTGCAAAGAATTCATTTGCAGGCTACCAGATTTAGTCAACTCTTTCTGGTTGAGACCAATGTAAAGAATCTTACAACACCAGGTTATAGTCCAACAATTTTATTTGAAAATCACAAGCTTTCGGAGGCTTTCTCCTTCGTCAGGTGAATTCACCTGACGAAGGAGAAAGCCTCCGAAAGCTTGTGATTTTCAAATAAAATTGTTGGACTATAACCTGGTGTTGTAAGATTCTTTACATTTGTCAACCCCAGTCCATCACCGGCATCTCCACATCATGGGTGAGACCACAGATTGCTATTATACTTTTTAAAATATATGCAGGTATAGGTTTAGCAGGAATACAAATGCAAATCAGCCTAAAGGAATAATGCCATTTTTCTCAGAATTTCTGACATTTTCATGGAAGTGTATTCATTTTTACATTTTATACCTAAGCAGCAATAAATGGTCCAATTCATGGCTTTGTGCTAGCTGATTTCTTAATGCTCGAATTGTACCTCATTATTCTTTTTAATTTTTAAGTTTGTCCCTGATTTCTAGACCAAATCATAATTATGTATCCCACCCCGCTTCAGACACTTGGCTAAAAAGCAAAGCGCAAAACACATTGAAGGCCAATTGTCAGAAACAGATAACAAAACATCCCAAGGCATAATCGAAGACTCAGGACCTGGACACAGACTAATCCTGTTATGTTAATTGCAGGAGCTTTGTTCAGACAATTAGGTAACTTTCCTGATTGGCATGTACAGGATGAGACATCTTAAATGCCTGCATCCGAACAATCAAAATACACAGAATGATAAGGATATATCCCTCCCCCATAAGATAGATAGAATGGACAACAGTTAACACCATACAATGGATGAAGATGTCTGGAACAATGGGCACCCTGGTGGGGGGAGATGTTCGGGACAGATGACATCATTCGTCCAACGTCATTAAGCTACTAGAAGCAACTATGCTTCAGAAAGATATATAAATTGGGACACTGACCCACTAAAAATTAGAAGCAGTTTCTCGGACGGTGGAGGTCCACACACCCTACGATACCAGGCCTGATTAGTCTGAAACTTTCTAGGGACAGGTTGTACCATCCTTGTTTATTTGCTATAACTGTATTAGAATATTGTTATATAAATACTTATTGTTTGGTGTAACCGCATTAGAACGTTGTTCTTGTATCTATAATAAAGCTTGCATGCTCGGTCACATCCAAATCATTGTGGAAGTTATTATTAAGAAAGACTAACAATCTTTGGTAGCATTAATAATAGCATATTTCCAACAGTCCCCATATTTATTTCTATTTTACTTTCTTTTCTCCTTTCACTAAACACTGCTTCCTGATCAAAAGATTGGTAAGTGACCTGCTGCTAGGGATTTGCCGGCAATGATCTTGAGCTGTCTACCATGAAATGCACAGGAGTAGCGAGGGTTGATTCATCCCTTGCTTTTCTTTCCTTGCTTGTGGGGAAGTGTCATAACTGTACTCAGCATCCCAACAGACAATTATGGAGAGCAAAACCACATCTCACTACTGTGTGGCGCAACATATTAGCACATTAACATACTGTGCCATGTAATAAGTAGAGCACAGTCAGTATATAGCCGTGCACCTGAGCTCTTTGTTTGAATCCAACTACCATAGGGATGATAAATTGTATCAGTTCATATTGTCAAATTAGTGATGTATGAAAAAGGGTTAGGGATGATGGTTCATTACTTAAATTCCTCCATGTTGGCCTATTTAACTTCTTGATCACAAGATTGCGATAGCAGAAGAACAACTCTGCTGATCAGAGTGCAGCTAATGAGTAAAACAAAGTCCTGTGATCCAAACTGGTCTTCAGCTGCAAGTTTAAAGCATTCAGAATTCTGTCCTTACTCACAGCGTTGCCTTACAAGTCAAATAAGCAGTAATGGGGAGCTATATGACTAATAGAATGAACTATCATGGATGCAACAATGTTGTATGCAATGCTAATGCATCAGCAGGAAGTTGAATGATTTACTATTCCAATGCACTCCACTTTGGAGTTGGCTAAAACTAAAAAGGAAACGTCCTATCTGTGGCAAGTGAAGTCTAGTGGCAGGCAGTTTTGAAACTTGAAATTATAGAATGAGAGTCTATACAAATGCAATTGCTAAGTTTATAGATCACATGATTTCTTCTTTTAAAAAAGATCTAGTTATATAGGTTAATTGCAATCATACTAAAAAGTGAAGCTAATATACTCTATCCTCACATGTCATACAGAGTACATACTCTCAGTGATACAACAGCTTGTTCCCAGTGTATTATACAACTACCCTAAAAGAGCAACCTACAAGAAGAGGAACTGTTAAGGACATTTTAATAAGGATCCTATTGAACTCCATCCTCTGCTGATCCAGCATATAACTCTTTTCAAAATCTGCAATCATAAATATCTTATTAAACCTAGCATCCATCCAGGTGTCAAGTAAGCATTTCCTGGCTAGCAATGGTCCCTGAGGTACCAATCTAGATTTATAGTCCTGTCTAGCTTGAGTACAGTTGATCTCCTAGGAATGCAAAGGCCTGGTCAAAGGAGACTGAAATCTGCTGGGAGCTCTGGGAAAGATAAGGTACTGTACTTCTTTCCATAATATCTGCACTCTCAAGAAATCCCACAACAGGCAGAATGATTTACTGTTCCAATACATTTAACTTTGAGCTAAAACTAAAGAAAAACACTACCAACAGAGGGTTAGCGAAGATATTCGTATTGAGCTTAAGGTCATTTCTAATAATGAGGTATAAACATTTTTTTTACCTGATCATGCTTATTCGTATCTTTGAGTTCTCAAAGTCAAAAAGTAACCCTTCTAGGATTGTGCCCCATTGAAGTGCAAAGGCTGCAAGAAGCATAGTAAAGGCAATGCTGCTGTGCCCATATCTCTTGAGGAATGTTGCCAGGAAGCCAAAGCCGACAAAGACCATTGTATTGACATCTTGAAATACTGTTATTGAAAATAAAAGTAAAAGGGAAGTACAGTTAAAACTGAAAATTGAATCATTGGAAGGGAATTAAATCATAATCTAAAACAATATATGACTTTATTGGTTGTGTCCATTACTCCATTGAGCACTTTCACTTCCACTATAGTAATTACATTTTGTCTTTGAAACAACTTCAATTTGTTGTAACTTCAGAGCCAGCTATAAAGCTGCACTGTGGCTATAGGTTTCCTGCATTACAATAGTGACTACACTTCAAAACTACTTCATTGGCTGTAAAGTGCTTTGGAATGTCCTGAGGTCGAAAGGCACTATATAAATGCAAGTTCTTTCTTTATAAGTGTGTGGTAACCAAAATTTACTTTAACATCTGCTACATGCAGTTTCCAGGTTTCACTACAAAAGTGGATGGAGGTAAATGGTGCTACTAAAATCTATACCAGTGTATACAGTATCTGAATTTTATTGAGACTTGAACATACTGCAAATATCAATGTTACTTGTTGCAACGGCAAATAATTTGAGTTGTTAATCCTCCCTGACCTTGTGGTTCAGGTGGAAGTTGAAGATCCAACAGCACTATTCGAAGTAAAGCAGAGCGTTCTCCCAGTGTCCTGGTCAACATTCCCACCCTTAACCAACACCACAAAAACAGACTCATTCATCACATTGCTGTTTGTTGGATCTTGCTTGTGCAAATTGTCTGTTGTATTTTCCTGCATGTGAAGTACTCTGAGATGCTTCCAAGAAATGTGATTTGGTGCTACGTAACTGCAAATCTTTTATAGTAACAATGTAAATATCCACATTCAAAGGGGGAGGTAACCATATGAATGAAAAATATTACTTATATGTATTTACTTTTTCCATGGTTTCTATTTTTTTCTGTACTGTTTCTTAGTTTAAAATCGAAATAAAGATAAATAGAATTACAAAGTGACGTTTAAAAAGAAACAGTTACGGGTTTCTCTTATCAGCATTGTCAGACTTTAACGCCCAATTATTTTGACGCTGGAACTAGTGGCTTGGTTTTATCATGTCTTAGGAGTTACTGCTGTGAAGTACTGATCTTTATAGCCTCGCCCAAACGTGTTGCAACAGAACAACAGCCAAAATATGGCGCACGAATGTCCCTCTCATTTACATACTATGTTGTGAGACATTTTCACAAGTGTGCTTTAACTTTGTTTACAGCCCCTGGTAACAACATATACTCCTGCAGATGAACAACATTTAAAATTGTTCACAGAATTGTTTTAAAAGCCATACATTAGGGGAGGACTGATGTTGGGTTATTCCCGATAGCAAATAGGGAGAAATTGGAGGGTGAGCCACTCAAGCCCCTTTTATGCACCTCTTACCAAACGTCAGTCAGAGAATGATGTGGAGAAACTTAACACGAGGGGGAAGATAACTTAAAAATGAAGGCGGAAGGGAATAGGGAAAATAGAAACATACAGAAAATTAATTTTGCTAATGTTACATAAAAATAAGCTTGGGACGTCAGTCCATTAATCATCCTAATGAGTGGCACCTCTACGGACAATTCTGAAATTGAGGAAATGTTGATCTCGATCTCTGCGTCTTCAATTTGTTGCCTTCATTCCGGGACTATATTTTCCTTCATCCACTAATTCCAATGAGAAAGTGGTCATGTGTATAAAACGGGGAACACCATTTCACACTCTCAATTACTTTTTTGGCCTCTGCTGATTCTTGTTGTTCTTAACTCTGTTTACTACGTGGTTTGCAATGATTCTACAAATGTACCTACAGATGCAGGGAACAATTTCCTTATTGAGCTTCAGTTATAGGAGGCTCAATAAAATGAGTTACATGTATTGAATGTCTGTTAGTGGTCAAATGATGGCAGAAGACTAAATGCCCCAGAATGTTAGAACACTGTCTTTTTACTTGTGGCATCTAAATCCAAAGCTAACCTGGACAGGATCATTGAAGGTTTCTGATGTCTGACAGTTATGAAGATTCCTCTGTGAAGTAAGTCTTGTTAGTCACAATCCACTTCCCAGTGGATAGGAATTAACAGCATTAATCTAAAAAAGCACACATTTAACATTTTGATTGCTATGAAAAATAGTTTTATGCACACTTACCTGGGTATGTGGCAGTGAATTTCCTTGGACTATCTTCACTGTAATCAGTAAAGAAGACAAATAATACTATTATCATACATTGTAAAATCAGAGCCAGCAGAGGAAAGCTAATTCTGATGCTTGGAGCTAGTTTCCGAGACATTATGATTTTTCTAAGTACTTTAGGAACTTTCCCCTACCAATTGAATATATGAATAAAATGAATGAGTATAAAGTCCTCGTGAGTATTTGTCAGCTTGATATTACCCAGTCACAAGCAAAAGCTGTTCTTAGATAAATTACATTGGACACACCTATATCTTCAAGGGGCAGTGTCTTAATAGGATGCAAAGTTATCCAAACACTGGTCTAATGAGCTAGTAGGCAAAATATTTTTGCCTTTCCCTTTAAGAGCTTTATCAAATTAGGGTTAACATGTATTGTCCTCTTTAATATCTCCTTGGTACAAACCTATATTCAGGCTTGAATATTGATTTTAATCTACAATTCCATTTGTTGCTCCATTTTATTAGGTTTGATAAAGTCCATGATCCATGCCCTAATTATCCACCTTCCTGATTACCCACCAGAGTTTTTATGGGACAAAGTGAGATGCTGCCTCACTGCACAGCCCACCAACACAGAGTTTCTCCATCTGACATAAACCTCACAGCCCAAGGAACTTTGGAGATGATTTTCGTCTCACCACTGTCCTGTTTTTGGGCATAAATGGGGCGGTAACGAGAAAGAAAATGACAGCTTACCGCTGGAGTTCCGCCCACTCCAATTTAGACGGCCAGTGGTCCCATAGGAAATATGCGGGGCTCATTTTCATGTCCATCAGCACTACCACCGCTACTTCCTCAGCCCAGGGAAGTGGCCATGTGCAGCACTGCTTAAAAGGATCCTTAGCTGCAGTCACGGAAAAGTGGAAGTAGGTCCGGCAGTCATTTTTCATAAGATTTTTGAGCCTTGAAAGCTTCATTTCATTCATCTCCTTACTGCTGTGTGTGTTCCTAACATTTCCTGCCACAGAAATCTGCTCTTCTGTTTAACGCCTGATGCTTCCAGGCCTCCTCTTTGAGGTACTGTTGCAAGCCCATGATGAACTTCTGCCCTGTCTGATTTCCCACCATCCCCCCCGCAGGTGCAAGCATCAAGAACCCCTTTCCTTAACTATCCGGAAATGTACAAATAATGACATTTCTTTGTTACAAATGAAGTTCATGTAGCTTAATGTTCTTTCACATTATAATCTATAAGGGTATTAAAGCATCGTTCTGCTGGTCAGCAGCAACCCTGGTGAACCAAGGGAACAGCACTAAGGGTTCCACAACATCTTCTTGCAAAAAAAAATTCCTTGCACTAATCTCTCTCATCACTCTCCACCAGGATAGCAACCTTGATTTTTGCATTGTGTCTTTCAAACCCAGGCTTGCAAAAGAAAAGCATTTGAAGGAGCCCATTAAAGTGGGATAGGAGAAAAGGCAGCACCCAATTTAACCAATTAAGGAGAAAATTAGTAGAGGGCATGAGGAGTAAGCATGTATTGGTTAACTTTTTCAAAGAGCCGGCACAGGTACGATGGGCTGAATGGCTTCCTTCTGTGCTGTATGATTCTATGATTGATGCTGGTCCAACAGAATAAATGAATGCTATTAAACAATATCTACTTCCAGATGTTACATTTATGGGTAATTAAGCTTGTCTGACACAATCAGGCTTTTCAGGCCAAAAAAAAGGGTTGTTCCAATACTGCTTCCCAAGAAGTTTGAATCTAAAACATTAAAAGTTGTGTAAGTAGAATGTTTAAACACAGCTGCATTTTATATTTTATACTTCTTAGCACAATAATAGCATATGTTTGTTACATCTTTTTTGTGGTTTTGTATTTAAATCCTTATGCTATGTAAGTCTTATGTATAAAAATTATGTTTAACATGTGTATGTCACATTACATTTTGAAATGAGTCATACCTACAAATTATCACACACCCATAAAGCAAAAGATTGTGTTGGCTCAAATAACCACTTTCCTGTTAACTGCCAATATTGTCAATCTACTGTGAGAGGTTTTGCAAGAAAATAATTTTTTTAAATAATGTAAATAAATAGAATAAGAGGTTTCAAAAAGTTACCTGTACCTTTAGGAAGTTTTGTAAAGTGGTCAATAAGCAATATTATACCTATGAGACCAGCATCTTTCAACATCAGTAAGTATGCAATAGTTTTATCTTTAGTCATAAATGTGATACACTGCTTCAGAGAATTGGCTGGATTATAGTCATGGGAAAACCAATGTCATGTTTAGACTGCTGTGGGACTGCAGTAAATATCAAAAATTGCACTCCAGGTCCCAGAATATCTGTGAAGAGTGACAAGGAAGATTCCCTAGTGCTCTATAATTTAAACAAAAGTTCTTTTATGTGGTAAGTCCTCAAATTACTTCTTATGAAAATTATCTTCTCTTTACAGTTCTCCTCACAAACATCCAAACCTTAAGTGAGCATGTGCCAATTACTAACATAAAAGTGATTACAGATATTCCAGCATCTGCATGATGTTGTTTTACACTCAGCCTCCCCCATCATCATCCACAATCATTTGTATCCTCTAACATGTCGATGGTAATACCATGCAGCATTGCCATGTTGCACAGGATACAACAGAAAAAAATTACAGCCATTCTTAGGTCTGCAATGTGCTTTGACCTTGTGAAACCTAAACATTCAAATCTCAGAATATCTGATTTGTAATTGTTCTCCTTGTGGTAGTATGTTGACCGGAGATCACCGGTTACTGGCTTAGTACACAGAGGAGAAGAGTCAATTCTCTCTTAACTCTCAATTCACTTTATTCATGCCGTTAGATCATATACATATAGCTTATACGTCTGGTTAGATATAGGCATGCAGTTTACACCAGATTATACAGTCTTATACCCAAACTAAGATCTAAACGCACACCCACTAGGTTTCTCTGACACTCCCTGAGTGGTCACAGAACATAAAGGATAATACCCGAAAAGGAGAGCTGACGCTGACCAGGCGTTCCGTTCTCTCTCTCTTTCGACGTCGTCTCTACGTCCCTGACGTAGGGTCTTCCACTTCTGCGATGGTTGGTCTCTGGAGTCTTCGCTCTGCCTCCACGCCTCAGATCCTTCATTCTTATTCCGAATCTTATCTCTTCAGGCGGTGCTGTCTCTCTATTTCGTTGGTTTATGCTTTCTCGCTTTTGCCTGGGTCTTCTCCTCGTTGGCTCTGTCCCAAGGACATAGGTAGCATTACCTCATTACTCCTTTCCTAAATAAGGACTTGTGTCTTATCACATTTCCTTTGTCTTTCACAAAACTTGGTTAATTCAAATCGGTTCCAGGCAGCTGAGGCAAGTAACTGAACCCAGGTTACTTTAGTTCAAAAGTCGTTCCTGCCTCTGTGTATCAGCAGCCGACGTCTCAGGTTACCGCAGCCCCGAGCCAAAAAGCGTATGCCCCATTATGTCTCTCTTTTGGTTGGATTGGAGAGATGAATTAAATAGTGTGTATTAAATGTCAAAAACGGACTGACATTTTTTTAAAAAGCAGGTACAGATTCATAATTTGATAATTTACTTACCAACCATTCATCAGTCTATTCTTATATAAATTTGTTGCCTAGTTCAGAATTGTAAGGGTAAACTTACGATGAATGCTATCAGTGTAACTGCCCGAGGGGGTGGTGGAGGCAGATTCAATCATGGTCTTCAAAAGGGAACTGGATAAGTACTTGAAAGGAAAAAATTTGCAGGGCTACGGGGATAGGGCGGGGGAGTGGGACTAGCTGGATTGCTCTTGCATTGGGCCGGCACGGACTCAATGGGCCAAATGGCCTCCTTCCATGTTGTAACCTTTCTATGATTCTATACAGAGATCGGGAGTGTAACAGATTCGGACATCACACCAAATGGTAATCAATGTCTCATTTATTAATAGTTAAATCAAATCAAATATTAGACAACAAAGATCAAAACAATATTATCCCATTTGATCTCTGAGCAGAGTTCGTAATTAAGTTGGCGAAGTGGTCATTTCAAGTTTTCTGACAGTGAGGTAGTCTTCAGACAGCCAGATGGCCTTTGCTGATTCCTCTGACCCGAGCTCAAAAGACGTTGGGTTTTTATGACCTCCCTAGCAGAAACCTCACACCATATATGGAGTTGTTATTTATAAGACCCTTTCTAGATTAACAAAGTTGTTTTTCAAAGAATTCAAGATGGTCAGCTTGTTTTGACATTACTCATCTAACCACAAGACCCTTTGCAAGGTTGTTTCTCAAGTTTGCCAGTTTGTTTGACCGCACTCGTCCAGCTATCTTGTCAATGGCCTGGTCTTATCAATATCTTTGGATTATTGTTCCACTTTTTGGGTCATTGTTCCTCTTTTACCACATAGCTGCCTTGCCTCACAACGAAAGTTACAAGGGTCAGTCACTATTCAAAGGTTAACAGTTTATAATTCAGCAAATACAGAGGAGGCTCTGCAAACATCCCCGTTCTCAATGATGGCGGAGTCCAGCACGTGAGTGCAAAAGACAAGGCTGAAGCGTTTGCAACCATCTTCAGCCAGAAGTGCCGAGTGGATGATTCATCTCAGCCTCCTCCCGATATCCCCACCATCACGGAAGCCAGTCTTCGGCCAATTCGATTCACTCCACGTGATATCAAGAAACGGCTGAGTGCACTGGATACAGCAAAGGCTATGGGCCCCGACAACATCCCAGCTGTAGTGCTGAAGACTTGTGCTCCAGAACTAGCTGCGCCTCTAGCCAAGCTGTTCCAGTACAGCTACAACACTGGCATCTACCCGACAATGTGGGTAGATGCCAGGTATGTCCTGTCCACAAAAAGCAGGACAAATCCAATCCGGCCAATTACCGCCCCATCAGTCTACTCTCAATCATCAGCAAAGTGATGGAAGGTGTCGTCGACAGTGCTATCAAGCGGCACTTACTCACCAATAACCTGCTCACCGATGCTCAGTTTGGGTTCCGCCAGGACCACTCGGCTCCAGACCTCATTACAGCCTTGGTCCAAACATGGACAAAAGAGCTGAATTCCAGAGGTGAGGTGAGAGTGACTGCCCTTGACATCAAGGCAGCATTTGACCGAGTGTGGCACCAAGGAGCCCTAGTAAAATTGAAGTCCATGGGAATCAGGGGGAAAACTCTCCAGTGGCTGGAGTCATACCAAACACAAAGGAAGATGGTAGTGGTTGTTGGAGGCCAATCATCTCAGCCCCAGGGCATTGCTGCAGGAGTTCCTCAGGGCAGTGTCCTAGGCCCAACCATCTTCAGCTGCTTCATCAATGACCTTCCCTCCATCATAAGGTCAGAAATGGGGATGTTAGCTGATGACTGCACAGTATTCAGTTCCATTCGCAACCCCTCAGATAATGAAGCAGTCCGAGCCTGCATGCAGCAAGACCTGGACAACATCCAGGCTTGGGCTGATAAGTGGCAAGTAACATTCGCGCCAGATAAGTGCCAGGCAATGACCATCTCCAACAAGAGAGAGTCTAACCACCTCCCCTTGACATTCAACGGCATTACTTTCGCCGAATCCCCCACCATCAACATCCTGGGGGTCACCATTGACCAGAAACTTAACTGGACCAGCCATATAAATACTGTGGCTACGAGAGCAGGTCAGAGGCTGGGTATTCTGCGGCGAGTGACTCACCTCCTGACTCCCCAAAGCCTTTCCACCATCTACAAGGCACAAGTCAGGAGTGTGATGGAATACTCTCCACTTGCCTGGATGAGTGCAGCTCCAACAACACTCAAGAAGCTCGACACCATCCAAGATAAAGCAGCCCGCTTGATTGGCACCCCATCCACCACCCTAAACATTCACTCCCTTCACCACCGGCGCACTGTGGCTGCAGTGTGCACCATCCACAGGATGCACTGCAGCAACTCGCCAAGGCTTCTTCGACAGCACCTCCCAAACCCGCGACCTCTACCACCTAGAAGGACAAGAGCAGCAGGCGCATGGGAACAACACCACCTGCATGTGCCCCTCCAAGTCACACACCATCCCGACTTGGAAATATATCGCCGTTCCTTCATTGTCGCTGGGTCAAAATCCTGGAACTCCCTTCCTAACAGCACTGTGGGAGAACCGTCACCACACGGACTGCAGAGGTTCAAGAAGGCGGCTCACCACCACCTTCTCGAGGGCAATTAGGGATGGGCAATAAATGCCGGCCTTGCCAGCGACGCCCACATCCCGTGAATGAATTAAAAAAAACTCAGCAAAATACGCAGCAGGGCCTCTAGAGCATGATGGTTAGTAGCATTAAGAAAAAGATGTTGATTTTTCCCTATTTCCAATATTCTTACAGAAGGGGCAAGACCATGGAGGGATTTGAACACAAGGATGAGAATTTTTAATTTGCGATGTTGATGGACCAGGAGCTAATGTAGGTCAGCGAGCATGGGATGATGGGCGAACAGGACTTGGTTCAATTTAGGACACGGGCAGCAGAGTTTTGGATGAGTTCAAGTTTATGGAGGGTGAAAGATGGGAGGCTGGCCAGGAGAACATTAGAATAGTTGAGTCTGGAGGTAACAAAAGCATGGATTCGTGTTTCAACAGCAGATAGTGGTAGAACATGTTTGATCCCTAGCCTGTACTGAGCTAACTGATCTCAACTGCAACTATGGTAGGAGTGTTACAATGTCCAAAGCTACAAAGCCAAATCTCTTAGGTTTGATTGACTGTAGCTCTGTACCCTGCAATTAATGCCTATATCAACAGTAACAAGAAAATCATCCATCTTATTAAAAGGTGGTATTTGTAGACAGATGTTGAGCTCCTGAGAGCAAGGTCTTCTACCTCCCAACCAATTTCCAACCCGAGTCAAAAGACTTCCTCCAATTCCGTGCACTCTCATTCTTGCCAATAATCTTTTGTGTAGATCTTTATAGAATGCCTTCTGGAAGGCATTAGGAAGGACAGTAAGTAGTGCAGTCGGGAGTAGGAAGTTGTAATGGGACATAGACAGATTAAGTGAGTGGGCAAAACTATGGCAGATGGAGTTTAATGTGGGCAAGTGTACGGTCATCCACTTTGGACCTAAGAAAGATAAATCGGAGTATTTTCTAAATGGTGAGAAACTAGGAACTATAGAGGAGCAAAGAGATTTGGTAGTCCAAGTACACAAATCATTTAAAGCTAATAGACAGGTACAAAAAACAAGCAAAAAGGCCAATGAAATGTTGGTCTTTATCTCAAGAGGGCTGGATTACAAAGAGGAGGAAGTTCTGAATCAGTTGTATACAGCCTTGGTCAGACCCCAGCTGGAGTATTGCTTTAATTTTGGGCACCACACCACAAGGATACATTGGCCTTGGAGGGGATGCAGCACAGATTCATCAGAATTATATCAGGGCTTAGAGGCTTAACTTATGAGGACTGGTTGCAGGATCTGATTGAGGTGCTTAAAATGTTAAAAGGATTCAATAGGTTGAGAAACTATTTCCTCTGGTGGGAGAATCAAGAACGAGGGGATGTAATCTTAAAATTAGAGTCAGAACATTTAGGAGGGAAATCAGGAAGCACTTTTGCACACAATGGGTAGTAGAAATCTTCAGTTCTGTTCCCCAAAAGGCTATGGATACTGGGACAATTGGAGCACTCAAGACTGAGATCACTAGATTTTTGTTAGGTAAGGGTATCAACGGCTGTAGAACTAAGGTGGGTAAATGTAGTTGAGCTACAGATCACCCTTGATCTAATTGAATGGCGGAGCAGGCTCGAGGGGCTGAATGGCCTACTTCTGTTCTTATGTTTCTAATTCTCAGCTTGCAGATGAAGAAAGTACATTCAGGCAGGATGACCCAAAATAAATTCATCCCTTTTAAGAACCGCATTTAACCCCTTTTAAGAACCGCTGATTTTACTTTGGAATAAAATGTCCTTGGGTTAGGTTTAACGTGACTTTATTTTATTGAAATGGAGAAATTATTTTGAGGGAGGAGGCTCTGTACTGGGATGGATTAATAAGGGGAAGACTTTAACAGGATGGACTCTCAAGGAGAGGGACACTGTACTTGGGTGAATTCACTGTTGTGGGGGGGGGGGGGGTGGGTAGAGATTTCGTACATGTATGGATTCAATAGGAATAGATTTTTTGCTGGGATGGATTTGCCAGTGACGTGATATGTTGCAGGGATGGATGGATTTCATGACGCGTATACTGGAGGGCTCCAGCATTAATGGAACCAAAGCCCGGTATAAGTCACTGCTTTGAAGAGAGGAAGGGTTCAAGGAGAAAATTGGAAAACGAACAAATAAGGATTGGTTGGTGGCTTTTTCTCTGCTCTATCACATAAAATTGGGTGGAAAATCAAGGAGATTTGGGCAAGGAGGCCTATCGATGCCTCCTCGACCCTGCCAATGCTGCTGTAAATTTCCCACCCCGCTTCGCTGCAGGGATCTGGGCTGATCGCCGCACCCCATTAAATGATGGTGGGGAGGAGCCAGGAATCCCAACGAATTTCCCTGCGTTCTGTCTCAACTGTTGCCGACTCTAGGGACCACCAGGAGAGGAGCGGCAGGGAATCCTGCAGCAGTGGCAACAAGCCCACTGTGCTAATTTTTAGAAGAAGGCCTAGTCGTGGGCTTCTCTCTCTCGCTTACTGCCCCAGGAAAATGGCTTGGCATCACGGCGGGCAAAAATCCTATTCTGACCCTCCTCCTGTGGTGAAACCATCCCAAGGGAAAATTCAGCCCTGTGTCTCATAGTTACCTCTTGTTGCCCCACTTTGTGCTTTAAAACTGTTGGTTACAGGCAGCCTGGCAGCAGACCTTTTGTGCCAAATGTTTCCTCCTGTGATTTCATAAAGTTCCAGCCCAGTAACATCATGAATTGGAAAATGCATTGTGGGTAGAACTCTCCATTCATGATGTCACAGGAAGGGGGAGTTCTACACAAAATGTCTGCTTCCAGTAGTTCCAAAGCGTAAACCAGCCTACAAGAGGTGACTGTGGGACACCAATAAGTGTACAGGTATTTCACGGAATAATAATTACGATTATTGGGCAGCTTTGTAGAATAGATTTTAAGTAGAGCAAATAATTACAGCAGATAAACATTGAATGAAACTTATTTAACTCACCAAACCAGTGTATGTGGAGCAGTAATAATACAGTTCTATTCACGTAGAAACAATTATGATAAGGTTAAATCTTTATTAAAATTTAAAAAGAAATTTTATTCTAAACTGATTCAATTTGCTATAATGTAAGCTGTATTGTGAACAAGATAATCTTTTATTATTTCTTTTTTGATGATTTATTACCATAATACAAACATACATAATCCTGTTTTAAACAGCGGACAGGGAACTTGTCCTGAAACATCAACATTTACTTCATGTGTAAGCTTAAACTTCCGCTCTCCCAGAAACCTAAAACACTTAACGTCTGTCTCTGAGTTCTTCTATTACATCCATATCCTTGGGATGACTGTTATAGTGCAATGTACTCAATGCTTCCTTCTTGCGTTTAATCCCCTTTAACCCCCAAGTATTCTCCCACACTCCTTAAGATTGCTCTGAATATCTAGTGCCTCCCTGCATTATTACATGCCAAACTTTCTATAAGACACATAGAAGTTTACAACACAGAAGGAGCCCAATTGAACTATCCTGTCTGTGCTAGTTCTTCGCTGGAATAATCCACTGCCTTGATGTCTCCCATTAGTCTTGTACACTCTACTCCTGATAGCTCAAAGTAATTTTTTGTGCTAAAAAAAAATTGAAATATCTAATAATTTTAATTAAGCATCATAAATAATAGTGAAGTGGGAATTTAGTGCTAAAAATGTCAAATTTTCAAATAATTTAAATCAATTGTCTGAATTTTTTAATTCATTCTCGGGATATGGGCGTCTCTAGCAAGAGCAACATTTATTGCCCTTGAGAAGGTGGTGGGGAGCCGCCTTCTTGAACCGCTGCAGTCCACGTGATGAAGGTAATCCCACAGTGCTGCGAGGTAGGGAGTTCCAGGATTTTGACCCAGCGACGATTAAGGAATGGTGATATATGTCCAAGTCAGGATGGTGTTGTGACTTGGAGGGGAACTTGGAGGAAATGGTGTTCCCATGCACCTGCTGCCTTTGTCCTTCTAGCTGGTGAAGGTTGCAGGTTTGGGAGGCGCTGTCGAAGAAGCCTTGGCGAGTTGCTGCAGAGCATCCTGTGGATAGTACACAGTGTGCCAGTGGTGGAGGGAGTGAATTAAGAGGAGCAAACTGTATCTGTCTGTTACAAATGTTTACTCTTTTTAGATTCACATTATCCACAACTGCATTATCGAATGGGATTCCTGATGATCGAAAATTCAATTTGCTCTCCAGCAAAAAAAGAGTCTTTTGGCTAAGCACAGCAAGTAACATCTTTTCACTGATTTTAAGGGTGCCACATGAGCCAGGAATCAAAGTATACATATCCCCGGTTTAATGGCAGTTATACCAGAGAGGACCCCAGAACTCTTGCCCCCTAGTAAAGGTTTATTTTAGCATATTGCCAAAAGATGTGGATTAGAAGCTCCCCTTCCCTGCACCTACAATAAATAAACTGCCTTTGAGATATTCACCAATTTGAATAGCTTGCTGGGCATCTATTGTAAGCTCTTTGTAGGATCTTAAAGAATAAACTGCAACCTAGCAGGCATTCTAAAATGCCTCATATGCAGTAATCCAAATCTGCCCCCATTAAGAAGATTGCAAGTTCTATCTGATCAATCCTGATTCTTGGCAAGTATTATAGTTCTTTCAGAAGAACTGCTGCACCTTTGACACAAAGTGAGAAGTTATTTTTGCTGAGACTCTTGTCAACTCCTCAAACTCAGAGATTCTGCCTGTTGGAAGGTTTTCTTACCACTTTGCTTAATACACCTCTGACCATGACTTCTGTTGACTCCTTCTAATTTTGAAAGCACAATATCTTAATGATTTCCCCAGAGAGTAAAATGTAGTCCTTGAAAAGTGTTCCACAGTCATTATGTTGTTGCAGGCAGATTTCAATCCCTCTCTGGCTGCCCTTCTCCGTGTCTTAGGTGACAAGACATGAGCATGTAATGGAATCTTCCCAAGTCATTTATCTTCCTTAATAGCACACCGTTTAGGAACCATCCACTTGCCTATTTTGTGTTGCTTTAAGTCTCAAGCTCCCTTGACACCTCCTTGTCTGTTGCTTGCTAAACTGATACAGAAGGAGCTGCCATCCCAGTTAATATTCATATACATTTTCCTGAGTTTCATAAACCAATGCAAAGAAATCGGTATCAGGAGAGTTTTCAAATCCTGCTTAAGTGCAACACATTAGGCTACTAACCAATCTCCCATGTAATTATTCACGGTGAATTGGAGGTTACTCTGTTGCAAAGGGGGGTGCTGCGGTATTAGAGTGGGAGAAGGAGATGTTTGCAAGAAATTTGCTAGGAAAGAAGTGATAGGCAAAAATGAAATGAATGAAAAACCAATATAGAGGCATGAAAGAGAGGCAAGTGATGGAGCAGCCCAGGATCCAACCCTTTGTTTGATGGCTAGTGAAATACGTGATGCTGCATGAAGTAGTTGTGTACCTCTGTCTGTAGATGCAGTTGCGAGGGTACCAGAGGCAGGTTACAGAACACTTCTGTTGGTTCACCTCTTCTTGTGCAAAAAGCACAAATGTAGGGGGATTCCCATGGGGAAACCCATTGTGCCATTATTGTTGTCACTGGCAAAAAAAATGGCTATGCCACAACATTTGCTAAAATGTCTCCGGACCGCCTTAATTCAGAACAGCATAAAAAGAGAGAAATAAAACAAGAAAAACAGATTGCAAAATGGCCCGAAAATGCTCACTGCAATCCTCAGGTACGGCGCTTGTAATCCACCTATATGTATCTGCGCTCAGGAACCCTGAATGCTCACTTTTAATGAGTGTGAACATGAGTAAGTGCTTTATCCCCAGGAACACTGGAAAATTGTCTAAATGCTATGATGGGAACTTCATTTCAATATTAAAATTAAGCTCCCACCTGTTTCAAGCAGAAACTTCCTGCCCTCAGATAACCCATAATTGGAAACTTGAATGATGCACAAAATGGACATTACAGAAAATCTACCATTGTGTTACTAATTGGTTTTACTTACATACACATGTCTAAATTCAGGAGTTTTATTTACAACCTCCATCTAAAGTTGAATAATGGCACGATCCTTTCAGAATACATCACTGTTTATCTTTTTAAATATGAATTTTAAAAATGTAGCTAACATAATCAATTTAGAATACATTATAGAATGTAAATCAAAATTTCAAACAGCAACATTTTTTGTCACGCGTGTAACATGCTATTTCATTTGTAACACATATAACATGCTATATTTATTAAATAAGCAACCCCCTGAATATAGTCATTTAAATTGTTTTTTGAGCAGTTACCGCCTTAAAAAAAGAGAAGTACATGCTTTTGCTTACTATATACCAAAAAAACACTCCAATTACTTTCACTGCTCCTAAAAAAAATGTTTTTCAGTGGGTTTTTGTTCGCAGTCCTCAATCCTCAATCCTCAGTAATTTTCCATCAATGAGCAGCAAAGTAGAAGAGGTATGGGTTTACAAACAGTATATTCTGGTATACAATCTAAATGGTCAACCATCAAAACATTCTGAAAGTTGTATGTGCAGATACATGCTGAGAATTATAGCCTGTTACCTTGTTGAATCTGCTTAGTTGACTGATGATAAGCCTCTTACAGTTACAGGCCACCAATGGAAAACATTGTTAGAGACATTTAAAACAAAGAAAATGCTATTACATAGATAAGTTTAATAATTTTCTTGTTAATTTTGCAATTTAAAAAAAAACTTTATTATGTTACAAAGTTTATTCAATACTAAAAGCCCAACTTAGTAGAAAGAATCACAGAATCAGGCTGCGTTTGTCCACATTTGCTCTACATGTGCCACTACTTCTAATCTCACTTCTGCACTCTCCTCAGACCCTTTAGTTCCTTGTTCTCAAGCTATTATCTAATTCCCTTTTATAATAATTTATGGACTCTGTTTCATTAACTGTGCAGAGATTTCCACACTCTAACCACCCTGTGTATAGATTTTTTTTTATACCTTCCCTTTTAATTCTCTAAATTAAAGAGTGATGTCTGGATAGGCTGACATATTTTCCTACATTCCAACAGTGACTACACGTCAAAAGTACTTAATTGGCTGTAAAGCGCATTGGGAAGTCCTGAGGTCGTGAACGGTGCTATAGAAATGAAAGTTCTTTTTCTATCTCCTATTGCCTTAACTGAGCAGAAATATGGGCCAAAAAGATTTTTAAAAAATGTTTGGAGCAATTTCTCTTGGCTATTGGTAGCTGTTTGTCAACAGCCATTGTTTGATTGGGACTTTTTTCAAATTGTTGCTTGTTAGTTTTCATTCATACTTGCTACCTGTTGATTACTATGTTCTGTACCAGTTCAGTTATGATCTGCCACTGTTTGACTGAAAATTCGTATTCATAAATCAAGTGCTAGTGTGACACAGGAATTTTGCTGAGTAATACAGTCAAAATGTGACACAGGAGATGTAATAAAGAACATACATTCCAGATGTAATACACTCGTGGAGCTGGTGTGGAGGTGCTGAAAGAGAGTTAGGTGATATGCAGTTTTCTAAGGAGGCGTTATACCAGGTAGTGCACAACGTTTTATTCTGCCAGTGCAGAATAATATCCTTTAAAGGCCACAAAGTCTAATTGTTGTGAAGTAAATTTAGACCCACAGGTCAGTCAGAGTTTATTTTGTTTGATGAGGAATGGAAAATGCTTGGCAGTTTCAAACTGCAGCTGAGAAGCACACAGCGTTTTAAGACTGATTTGCATCTGTAACAAATTGTGACATTTGAAATGTGATATCTGGAGTGTGATATCTACACATGCAGTCATATTACTTTTAATATATTAAGACAGACAGATCATTTCAGTTTATAGTAATTAAACATCACATTCCCTGGCCTCTTTCCCATACTAAAGAACTTGTTATTCAAATCAGTATATGAAATGGATTTTAATTCCTGCAATTTAAGCTTTTAACACTTAAGATTAGTTAATATTAGCAAAATAAAAAATGATTTGGCTTTTTTTAAGACTAAATATTATCTTTTAGTTGATATATTTGCAATACATGACACTTTACTATTGCAACCTGGTCAATGGTAATTTTTATGAAACACCACTGTTACTGCCAGAGACCATATCCACCAATAAAAAAAAAGAGAAAATTTTGCATTTATATAGGAGCTCATCATTTCTCGCAGATGTCTCAAATTGCTTCACATACAACAAATTACTTTGAAGTGCAAAAAGCAATGAAATTAATGATCTGCTAATTTATTTTTGTTGGTGTTAGTTGAGGGAGGAATGTTGGGCAGGACACCAGGAGAACTCCTTCTTTGAATAGTGCAATGAGATTTCTAACATCCACCTGAATCAATGAAACAGGCAGACGTGGGACTCGATTTTCCCGGGAAATTGCAGGTGCGTTGGGGGCGGGCTCTGAAAATCGGGGAAATCCAGTTCAGGTTCAGAGCCCGGCTCCAACCCGCAGACTTCCGGGATCCCCATTGACGCGTCTGGGTGTGCAAACACCTCCCGAATGCAGAAGTCCCACTGGCAATTAAAGCCGGCGGGATGATAAACTAGCTCAACAACTGTGTAAATTAAGTACTTGAACTACTTAATTTGCTCCACATTTTGGCAGGGGTGCAATTTTGAAGCATCCTCAGTGTGTTTCCCATGCTGTGGGAAACACTCCACGTTGCAATAGAAATGTTTCAGCCAGCAGCTGTCAAATCCTTATTTGACAGATGGAGACAAAGTTTTGGCTGCAAGACCTTTGTGTTTTCACTGAAAATTCTTACTTTTCACTCAAACTCTGCTGTTTAAACATAATTAACTACTTTGTGGACCCTCTCAAACTCACACCATCAGGATGGGGGGGCGCCATAGCTGCATTCACCACTTCATCCGAGGACGAGCAACATCACCAGCCTCGCCAGACACGGCGTCCACCTCTGCCATGTGGAGCTCCACGACACAGTGCTGCGCCACAGGCACCTGCGCAAGAGCACAGAGGGCAACAACAGAGAGAGCGACGTTGCAGAAGGCACTACCCTCACCACAGGGTCTACAGACCGAGGCTCAGCTTCCTGGACCTCTCTGAGGAGCAGTGCATACGGATGCTCAGAGTCAGTGGCCAGGTAGTCACAGACTACAGAGCTGCTCCCGGCTGGGCTGAGCAGCATCTCCTTACCTGTCGCTGTCAAAGTCACCACTGACCTCAACTTCTTCGCCTCTGGATCATTCCAGAGTGCCACCGGGGATATCGCCGGGGTCTCTCAGTCGTCTGCACACATGCATAAGGCAGGTCACTGACTGCTTGTTTTGCAGGGCCTCGCAGTACGTCAACTTCCCCATGGACAACCTCAGCCAAACGGAGAAGGCAGTGGGATTCCACTCTGTGGCTGGCTTCCCATGGGTGCAGGGTGCAATCGATTGCACCCATAGAGCAATACAAGCACCTCCACACGAGCCAGGATTGTTAATCAACAGGAAGGGCTATCACTCCATCAACATTCAGCTCGTTTGTGACCACCGCAAAAGATTTCTTCACCTGTGTGCCAGATTCCCTGGCAGCTGCCATGATTCCTTCATCCTCCGGGAATCCAACATCCCACCCCTCTTCCACGCACCAAACACCCTTAGGGTTGGCTTCTTGGAGACAAGGGATACCTCCTGCACATGTGGCTCATGACACCTCTGAGGAACCCCATTACCGAGCAACACTGTCAATATAACAACAGCCACATCGCCACCAGGTCTACAATTGAACATGCTATAGGGCTGCTCAAGATGCGATTTAGGTGCCTTGATCATTCTGGGGGAGCACTTCAATTCGCACCAGACAGAGTGGGACGCATTACAGTCCTGTGTTGTGTCCTGCACAACATGGCACAATAGAGAGGGGTGCTGCTTGAGGCCCCATCCACATCTGCCACCCACATTGAGAAGGAGGAGGAGGTGGAGGAGGAGGAGCAACCCATGGGCACAGCAGCGGCTCACCTGGCTGCTTGAGAGGCCTGGGAGTCACTGATATGTGAACGGTTCTCCTAACATCAGACAGTGTGAAGAGTCCAGTCCTCACAGCACCTGGATAGAGCAGTGCCCACACCAGCACCCCCCACCCCCACTCCTCCCTGCACAAAACAGGCCTGCAACCACACATACACTCTGCAGAGAGTGACCCAAGTGTCTCCGTTCATGGCGAACCTCATGAAAGGGCCCTATTACAGAAGCCAGTCAAGAATAGCCAACACATGGCAGTAGTGGTGACAATAATACTATTTAATGTGAGTTTAACAAAAAGGTACTATAAATATAAAATATGACCAACCGTCAAACACCCTTGTGCATCCCCTTCGTGCTTACAAAACCGTTGCCTTTCTCTTCCGACTACTTCTACGTGTTGCATCCCCTGTGGCTGCAGCAGAGGTAGTGGCAGGTTGCTCTTGTTCATGCCCTGACCGATTAGATGCTTTGGGCCTACGCCCTCTGGGTTTTGGTGCCTGTGAGGACCCCTCCAAAGACTGCTCCACCTGCACCAGTGCAGGGGCAGACTTGGCCACCCGGAGAGGATTGTAAACAATTTTACAACACCAAGTTATAGTCCAACAAATTTATTTTAAATTCCACAAGCTTTCGGAGGCTTCCTCTTTCCTCAGGTGAATGGTGTGGAAATGAAATTTTCGAATCCTTCGCATTTGAAAATCACAGAACAATGCCTGGTGATTACTGCCCGTTGCCAAGGCAATCACAGTGAGCAGACAGAAAGGTGTCACCTAAAAGGCCACCGAATATACAAACCCCCAAACAAAAAAGAGAGAGAGAAGGAAGACAGTCAATGACCCGTTATATTAAAAACAGATAACATTTGTTCGCTGTTGGGGTTACGTGTAGTGTGACATGAACCCAAGATCCCGGTTGAGGCCGTCCTCATGGCTGCGGAACTTGGCTATCAATTTCTGCTCGACGATTTTGCGTTGTCGTGTGTCTCGAAGGCCGCCTTGGAGTACGCTTACCCGAAGGTCGGTGGCTGAATGTCCATGACTGCTGAAGTGTTCCCCGACAGGGAGAGAACCCTCCTGTTTGGCGATTGTTGCGCGGTGTCCGTTCATCCGTTGTCGCAGCGTCTGCATGGTCTCGCCAATGTACCATGCTCTGGGGCATCCTTTCCTGCAACGTATGAGGTAGACAACGTTGGCCGAGTCACAGGAGTATGAACCGTGCACCTGGTGGGTGGTGTCCTCTCGTGTGATGGTGGTATCTGTGTCGATGATCTGGCATGTCTTGCAGAGGTTACCGTGGCAGGGTTGTGTGGTGTCGTGGACGCTGTTCTCCTGAAAGCTGGGTAATTTGCTGCGAACGATGGTTTGTTTGAGGTTGGGTGGCTGTTTAAAGGAGAGTAGTGGAGGTGTGGGGATGGCCATAGCGAGGTGTTCGTCATCATTGATGACATGTTGAAGGCTGCGGAGAACATGGCGTAGTTTCTCCGCTCCGGGGAAGTACTGGACGACGAAGGGTACTCTGTTGGTTGCGTCCCGTGTTAGTCTTCTGAGGAGGTCTACGCGATTTTCGCTGTGGCCCGTCGGAACTGTCGATCGATGAGTCGAGCATCATATCCCGTTCTTACTAGGGCGTACCCGGAGAGGAGGCAGCATTGTGGGTACTGGTTGAGAGGGGGACAACGGGTGAGACGTGGGAGCACTTTGAGTAATGTTCCCACTTCCATGTCCCCTTTCGCCATCATCCCTCCCCTGGGCCAGGCCCACATTACTCCTACCACTCTGCTGGACAACAGTTTGGAGGACATGTGTGAAGCTTTGTAAGGCCAGTGCTAGTGTATCTGCCTGCCTGTTTAAGGTGGCAGAATGTTGTTCACTGTGAGTACGTACGGTTGTCAGGGCCTGAATGGACTCATTTGTGAGCCATGCTTGAAGCGCAATGGAGGCTAGCCTTCTTTTTATCACAGACATTCCTGCACTTACCCGTGACGGTATCTCAGATAGTTGCTCATGTCCCTGTGACACTATCTCAGATGCCCTCACGTACCTGTGCCACCATTCCACTCATGCAGGAGTTGGACTCCTCCATCCTCTGCGCTATTATGGAGAGTGCGCGTGGCACCTGTTCCGGTACCTCGCAAATTTGCTGCTGTCCCTCGATCATTCTCCTTTTAAAGGATGGCCCCCAGGGTTCTGCATCTCTGTCCAGCTGAGCAGAGCATGGAGAAGAGTGCTCCCACCGACGCGGATTCTCCACAGCTGCCCCTGTCACCAGTGTGTGCTTGTGCTCACGTGTGTGGTAACTCACCAGGTGCCAACCCAACTGAGGACTAGGACCCACCGAATTGTGATTATCTGTGCTGGTGGATGGCTTGCTAAGATGTGACGGTGCACCCTCAAAGGCCGGTAGGTCCTCTGAAGAATCGCCCTCTGCCGTCACAGCGGTCGCTGAAGACCCTGTAAGAGATCAGAAGGCAATATTAAGCATCATCACAGATGTGTCATGTTGTGATGAGCGTACTGAGGTGCTGAAGATGGCAAGGTGTATTAACATCAATTCATACTGTGTGCGCTGAATGTTAAGGTTCTGTCACCAGACATTTGTCGGGTGCCTGTCTCGGCATCCCGACAGACAGGCACTCGAGAGCTCTGCTGAGCTCCAGCGCCTCCTGCTCCGCGTCTGTGAGGACGACGATTTGTTGCGGCCCCCCTCCAATCCTCGCCCTCTCCTGTGCATTCTGAGCTCTCTTCTCCTATAAGAGGAGAAAGTACAGACGCGTGAGTGAGTGATAGTGCCGTGGCCGACCGATGAATGCATTGGTTTGGGTGTGGCTGACCGTGAAGGAGATGCATCAGAGGGTGAGTATGAGACCGAGCCATGACATTGTATGTGGATTGGGTTAAGTGGTAATGGTGGGGTGACTAATGAGGACGTGAGGAAGTGCTGAGGAAGTGCAGGTAAGCTGAGGATGAGCCTTAAGTGGGTGTGGGGAGTGATGTGATAGAGTAGTGTTGGCAGTGCAGAATGAGTTGGGGATGGGGGCAGTGATGTGGAAGATGAAAGTAGGAGAATCAGTAAGTGTACTCACTTTGGCTGACCTAGTTAGGTCATTGAAGCGCTTCCTGCACTGGACCCAGGTGCGGGATATGTTGCTGCTGCTGGTGACCTCCTCTGGCACCTCAAGCCAGGCCTTCTTGGTGGCAGAGGCAGGCCACTTCCTCCTGTCCGCCGGGTAGGATACATCCCTCCTCCTCCTCCTCCTCACCCCATCCAGTAGCACCTGGAGTGAGGCATCGTTGAATCTTGGAGCAGCCTTGCCCCTGTGCTGCTCCATTATTGTGTGTGGGTGTTTGCTCCAGGAGCAGCCATTGGAGGACTGCCCCTTTTAAATAGAGCTCCTCCAGCTGACAGCCTGTGATGCGGGTGCGCAGTCCGCCTGCTGTACAGCTTTCAGATGGCAAACCCGGAAGCCACATTAAGTGGCTCCAAATGACTCGCGATCGCGTGCAAAACGGACATTTTTTAATGGGCGGGTTACCCACATGCCCAATCATCTCCCCCCCCCACTCCCCCCCAACTGCCATCCTGCCTCCACACTAATATCGGGGCCATGGTCTCAGTTTAATATCTTATCCAAAGAAAGGCACCTCTGTCGATACATGCAAACATACACATTGAAGGATAAGGGGGAAAAAAACTTGCCCCATCCAGATACAATTCAACCTTGCACACTATTAATCACCCCTTAACCATGCAGCACTCCACTGGAGTGTCAGTCCATATTTTGTGCTTAAATCCTGGAATGGGGTTTGAACCCATAACCTTTTGACAGTTGAAAGTACTACCAACTGAGCCACGTTGATACTGTTAAAGAGATTGTTTCCACAGATACCTCATGAAGCAGTAGCACTGTATAATGGCTAACCACCAACATTATTCTAATCAGGCAGAAAAAATACATAATGAAATGGCAAGAACACACTGAGAGCAATGAATGGGTGGAGCTATTTGCCTATCCTTAGAATACAATGCAAATTAAGTACCTGACCTACCTAGAATGTCCAACTTTACCAATGAATCACTTTTTTCTTGTAAAAATCTCCAACACTTTCTTCAGGTAATGAATACCCACGACAACAAGTGATTACGTATTGTTTTGTTTATTACATTATATTATGCAAATCTGAAGTAGCTGCATTAGTCTTGTACAACAAACCACCTTGATCCAAAACAATACAAGATAGTTTTCCTCAGTTTTGTACTATTCAAGTCTTCAACTTTAAGTTTCTTTCTGATACCTTTCATTCCCAATGTATTTTGCTTCCATTCACAGTTAGTGGTTAGAATGTGGAACTTGCTACCACAAGGAGAAGTTGAGGCGAATAGCATAGATGCATTTAAGGGGAAGCTAGATAAACACATGAGGGAGAAAGAAATAGAAGGATATGCTGATGGGATTAGATGAAGAGGGGTTGGAGGAGGCTAATGTGGAGCATGAACACTGGCATAGAGCAGTTGGGCCAAATGGCCTGTTTCTGTGCTGTACATTCTATGTAATTCTATGTAACGGCTCCTTTTTCTACAAATCTTTAACAGAACCTTAATCTGAACTAATTCGGCGATGAATAAATTTTGACGGTATGACACTCTACATTTTTAATTCCTTACACTGGTCATACACCATCTGTTTATTAAACTAACTCTCTATGTTGCACCCATCTGTAAAATTTACTTGACATCTGTCATGAACAGCACAACCCTATCAATGACCCCAGTAACTGTCCTTCATGCTATAGCTTGATTTCCAGCTCAATCAACAGCAATTTACACGAGGTGGCATTTGCCAAGATCTTTTTGCCTTTAAACTGGCTTATAGAATAGTAGTGTTAGCATATGATGTATAGAAGGAGTACATTTCATGAGCACACAAAGCACTAGTGCACATAACATGTATAATGAGTACAAAGCACAAATCTCGATGCCTATATTGTCAAAAATGTATTGCTATTGCAGAATGGAAGAGAATTAAACTCGACCAAGAACACTTCATTTACATTATTTAATTTTAAGTTGGTGCAGTACTCTTTTAAGTGTATTCAGATGTCTATGGAATACTTTGAAACAGTAGTATTCACTGAACAAAACAATGAGTTTGAAAGCAGCAAATATATTCTTCTCCACTTTTTTTTATTTTCAATGTAAAAATATTTTAGAGAGGTCTGTTTAAACCAGAAACAACTCAAAATCAATATGCATTTGCAAACAGGAATTGACATTAAGGTAATTTTATTAGAGTATTAACAATTGTAAACATTATTTTCTAACTGAACTGGATGATCATGATTTGTCTTTATTTAATTTGCGTTACTCATACGTGGGTATGGAGCATGGTTGTGATGCTTATCTGCGATCTTCATCTGTCCAGATAACTGCAGCTACTTATAAACTCATAAGGACAATCAGAGTGCAGTTGCAAGTGCTTGTAAATTTCACGTGCTTGGTCAATGATTGACACTTCTTCCCTCCCCCCCCACATTTAAGATAATTTTGCATCCATAATATCTGGTGTAAGATGCAGGGTGTGCTAGATCCTTCACAAAATCAGTAATATATCAAAAATTGTACATCTGTGCACATTTCCTGTCTTGGTCTGATTACGCCTCGGTGAAGCACCTGGTGACGTTTTCATCCTTAAAAGCGCTATATAAATACCAGCTGTTATTTTTCCTATGACCACATTTATAACTGTAAAGACCTTTGTAAATATGTATTACACTCTCTCCACAGTGCAGGTGCTGCATTATGGTGAAGTCAATCAAAGTTAAATTACACTTTGGTGAGGGAAGGTTGCAAATGTCAATTCTGGGCCAAAGGACACAGTCCAGTTTGAAATACCTGACTTTCTCCTTTTTTCAAAATATGATTGCAGGCTACAGAAATTCTGACTTTTAAGTCAATAGGAAATTTCCTGTTGATGAGGGAGTTTCTCTGTACATTGCTTTCTTGAATACCTTTTTGAAGCGTGACACAAAAATTTACATATAGAGAGGTGCGAAGAACAAAACGTGTTCATAAAGACGGAATAAATAGATGAAGCTAAAATGTATGTATCACCACATTATCAGCCCAGAATGGGAGTATTTGATTGCAAGTTTCCCATCAAGTTGGATCTATCCTTATCCCATATGTTGTTACAGAAATGTGCCAAAGTTTGCATGAGTTCAGAATCCCAGATCAGCTTTATTTCAATATTTTTGCAGATCCAATTAAATTTTTTAAATTTTTTTTTATTCGTTCACGGGATGTGGGCGTCGCTGGCGAGGCCGGCATTTATTGCCCATCCCTAATTGCCCTTGAGAAGGTGGTGGTGAGCCACCTTCTTGAACCGCTGCAGTCCGTGTGGTGATGGTTCTCCCACAGTGCTGTTAGGAAGGGAGTTCCAGGATTTTGACCCAGCGACAATGGAGGAACGGCGATATATTTCCAAGTCGGGGTGGTGTGTGACTTGGAGGGGCACATGCAGGTGGTGTTGTTCCCATGTGCCTGCTGCTCTTGTCCTTCTAGGTGGTAGAGGTCGCGGGTTTGGGAGGTGCTGTCGAAGAAGCCTTGGCGAGTTGCTGCAGTGCATCCTGTGGATGGTACACACTGCAGCCACAGTGCGCCGGGGTGAAGGGAGTGAATGTTTAGGGTGGTGGATGGGGTGCCAATCAAGCGGGCTGCTTTATCTTGGATGGTGTCGAGCTTCTTGAGTGTTGTTGGAGCTGCACTCATCCAAGCAAGTGGAGAGTATTCCATCACACTCCTGACTTGTGCCTTGTAGATGGTAGAAAGGCTTTGGGGAGTCAGGAGGTGAGTCACTCACCGCAGAATACCCAGCCTCTGACCTGCTCTCGTAGCCACAGTATTTATATGGCTGAGAGAATTCATTAATTTTACCCATGGAAATCAGTGAAATCTGAATGCAAAAGAATGAGTGTAACTGAAAATATCTTGGTAACACCCTGACAATGATGAAATGTTCTATTTATTACATGGACGTTCTTTGAAACCGAATCTGGAGTGTGTCATCTGCTGGCCAGTAAAGTGATAACTGACTGCAGTGAGACATAACTTATATCTTAATTACAGTTAGCATCACATTTCTGGTTAGCAAAAATGTCAATAATACTTGTCTAATATACAAAGTGACAAAAAATTATCTTCATATAAAGATGTCTGCTCTACTGCTACTCTAAGCTAGTTATTTGCTTTTAATAGAGAAGACTTTTTCAGAGAAATACTTTCATTAAGTCATTATATTTATGAATCATTTATAAACATATGATCAATTGTTCATGTTTGATCAGTTATTAGTGAATCTCCTGAGGCATTGCTCACAGCAAGTAAGATGTTTACTGTTTGATGCTTTGCAAAGTTACAATACATAATCAGTGCCTTCATGACTGAATACACCAAATTGCATTTTTATAAAGCATATTGTAGACTTTTGTTTGATATTTTCAGGTTCAAATGCTAAGATAATGTGGATATTTAACAGAAATTGTAAATCATTGCCCTTGATTATCATTAAATGTTTGTTTAACCATGTAGTTAATTTTATCTCATGTTTTTTTTAAAAGCCTAAGCTACAGAGCAAAATGGGAGGATTGACCTGGAGTTTAGCAGTGAGGGTTATGGGGTGCAGTGACATTGGGGTAGGTGTGATTATTTGGGAGAACCAGGAGGGGGATTGTGGGATATAGGAGTAGAGGGAGAGGCAATTGTGATATTTGAAAGCATTAGAGAGGTGATACCAGGCTCTGGTAGAGGTGGGAGAAAGATGCTAGGGTATAGTGGGAACTTTGAGGTGCTGTGTTGTTGACCTGAGGTATGGGAACTCTGGGTGGAGAGTGCTGGATGTGGCAGTGGTGGGACAGTTGACATGGTGTGTGGGAGCATTGGGGAGAGGGGGTTGCTAGATGTGGGAGTTCTGGGAGGAGGATTGCAGGGTGCCACTGACAAAAGTGAGGTGATAGCGGTTTTCTCAGGGTTGAGATTAGCTGTGGGGTGAAAGGTATGGGTCCTTGATGTGGAGGGATGGGAGGAGCAAAATGTGGTAGGAGGAAAAGATACATGTGTGTGAGCGAGGGCCAATTGCAGCGGGGGGAGGGGAGGGTGTCGGTGGTGAAGGAGGCTCAGTTGAATTGTGGGGATTTTTTTTTAAAAGGGTTTCCCTAGCAGCGCCCTAGGGAAACCTGTATTATTTAAAATAAACACTGCTGCCGTCTCCACCCCCGACCACCACCACCTGACCTACGATCCCAGAACAAATGCTACCTACCGTTCCCCCTCCTTGCGTCACTACTGCATGCCCGACAGCAATTGGGCCCCAACTCCTTACCTTAAGCCTCTACTCCCAAGACTCCTAGATGCATTTCTAAAAGCCGACTTCCCTGCTGCTGCCAGGAGCCAATTTTCAGTGCTTTTATTATTTTGAAAACACATTTAAGAAACATGGCTTTTGGGATTGCTGGTTGGTGCTTTGTGACTTGAGGGTGGAGGTCTGATACTGCCGGGAAAGGGTCAGGTCACAGTGGAATCAGCTGGAGGAAACAACAAGCATCCTTGGTTTCATGGGACACGGTAGCCATGAGAGATGGCAGCCAGGAGAGGGCAGTCAGCATCGGGCCATAGGCCTGATTTTTAGCTGCTCCAAAACAGATGGCACTATGGACAATTACGCCATAGCACCACCTATCTTGGAAATGCAGCCAGGAGATTTCAGAAGTAAGCAACAGCACCACCTGCCTCGGAGGTCAAGTTTGGAGCACTCAATCGGGAGTAATTAAAATGATTAGGTAAGTATGATCAAGACAGAAATTCATGACAGAAAAGTGTTACAGGAGGTAAGTGTGACACTTAATGGCTGTGTGAACACATTCAAAAAGTTAAATATATTATATAGATGTATTAATAAACAAATAATTATACATCCCATCCAATTTTCTATCTCACTTCCTGAAGATTGTAACTCATGCTTGGTTTGCAGCTCTACAGATGCCATCAGCCTGCCGATACCTTGCCCAACTGATTACTCTTCCTGTGTGACAGCGTTAGTGGGCTTCTCAACCTTGAAGGCCACCCAGCCAAGTTCAGTACTCTACAGTCATCACCTGATGCCCACAAACATGCACTTTCTAGCAGGCAGGAGTCACTGACTAGTGATCAAGAACAAAAAGCCTGGCCGATTTAAACCCCAAGACACCAAGGGCAAATTGTAGCCAACCTTCTGACATCCAGATGAAGTGAGCTTACTCAGCGCAGACCATGGATGGATCTGAGCCTTTCCTGGTCTATAGAGGTCTGTACCTTACTAAGTGGCGTGTTTACTCCTGAAGCCACCAGGAGAAATGTATCATTATTATACATTAAATGCTACATATAGAAAATTACTTTGTTCCTCCATATTTTGTCATAGAATTATTATAAATGCATTCAAAACTATGTTACTAATAACAGAATTTAAGTATTGTGTATATTTTAATTGATAATATTAAAATTGATAATTTTCACATCGTTCACCTGACGAAGGAGGAAGCCTCCGAAAGCTTGTGAATTTAAAATAAAATTGCTGGACTATAACTTGGTGTTGTAAAATTGTTTACAATTGATAATATTAAGGATAGATCTAAATATAGAACAGATATTTCATCAGCTACAAGCTATTTTAATTATTACTTCACAAGTATGAAACATTAATGTGTATGTATAGAATGACTGAGTTTTGATAAGTACCTCCACAACTGACACCAAGTGTATTTGGTTAACCGCAACAGTAAAACTATTTATCCCATTTCACAACTGGCCATGACATATCCTCTCTATAACATTTGCAATGCTTTATTTAAATTGAGGAACCAAGGTGAAGGGCCAAGGCCCTTCGTGCTGGACAGAACTGAGCTTAAAGAGTAGAATAAATCAAGAAGTAATAGTTCACTTTGGATGTTAAAAGCCTATGGTTCAGGTGGATATAAAGATTCCATGGCGCTATTCAAAGAAGAGCAGGGAAATAACTCAGTGTCCAATCTACCTCTGTCCACCAACACCACCAAAAACAGATTATATGTTCATTTGGTGTTTGTGGAAGCTTGCTGTGTGCACATTGGGATAAGAATTGTCACTACACTTCCAAAGGTGTAGAGTTTCATGCACTTTTGATGTTAGGAAAGATTGAATTAGAGTAGAAGCAGTGTGATGAGTCTCGTTTTCAACACGGTGAGGTTGCAGAGAAGTTGAAGAGCATGCAGGATGGTATATTTGTAGCTGAGGGGTATTTCTGTATTTTATGACTCTAGGCTGCAGATTATGCTTTTATTGCAGGAGCTGCTATGACCATTACTCGTTTGTAGCCTTTATGCATATGTCATTGCTCTCATTCATCTAGTTCTTCTGGTGCTTTCTCTTGGTATCAGATGTCAGCTTGACTCAGTTGTAGCATTCTTTCCTCCTGAGTCGAAAGGTTGTGGGTTCAAGCCCCACCCCCTCCCCCACTGGCTGGCAGGTGGGAGGGGAATGTCGAGCAGCAGGAAGCCTCCGCCGGAGACCGAAGGAAAGGCCCCCAGCACTCAGGTAAGTCGTCGGGAGGGGGTTTGGGAGGGCCTTACAATCGAGGTGGGGAAGCTCAGGGCAGAGGAGGCCTAAATTTTATTTGTGGGGCAACAATGAGTCTTCCTATTCCTCCTGGCCCCACAAGGAAAGTCAAGAAAGTAAAACCACTTACCTTTTTGGGCCTCTTCTGGCCCCAGCTCCACTTCCTGCTAGGTTTGCCTGGCGGGAAAGCCACAATGACTTCCCCTCTTGTTACAAAAGCAGTCAGGCCCCGATGATGTCACCAGAGCCCGATCTGAATATTTCAAGAAGGCCCCCGGCGGTTTCCAGCAGGTGTCCTACCTGCCTGCTCAGAAGAGCAGGTTAAAATTGGAACCTTCGGGATGAGAGCAGGACCCCGGCGGGCAAGTCCCACAATTACTTTTGACTGCCTGCTGCCCCGGTTTCCGCCAGACAGGCAGGGTTAAAATTGCCCCAATAATCTAGACTGACACTTCAGTGCTTTACTGATGCAGTGCTGTATTGTTAGTGGTGCCATCTTTTAGATGAGATATTATTAAACCAAGGCTGTGTCTTCCTGTTCAGATAGATATAAAAGATTCCATGGCACTATTCAAAGAAAAGCAGGGAGTTCTCCCAGTGTCCACCATGCCCTGCATCCAGCTACACCACCGAAACCAAATTATATGATCATTTAGTGTTTGCTGTGTGCACATTGGCATAACAACTGTCACTACACTTCAAAGGTAATCCGCTGTAAAGCTCTTTGAGATGACCCGAGGATGCGATGAAAGTGCTATTTAAATGCAAGTTCTTTCTTTACCTGCTTTCACCTCCTGCTAGGTGAAGTGATCCTGCCTGATTTGCAGTCTGCCCCATGCTGATCCCATCATCATCCACCACAACAGCTTGAACATACAATAAAACTCTCCGTCTCGCGGCCCCAGATTCCAGCTGCTCCCTGCTGACTCTTCGCCACTCATCACCTGAGGCCAAGTGCCTCTGTTCTCCCCACCATCTTTGAGTTGGGCAAATGCACTTTGTCTCCTTATATGCTAAGTTGCCATCTTTGTGCTGGGTAAATACATTTTCTGTTTCTTGCAGGGTCAGTTGCCATCTTTGTGCTCGATAAATGATTTTGGTTTCCATTTAGGCTAAGCCATCACCTTTAATTCTGGCTTGTGCATGTGTGCAACCTATCTGCTTTTCTTTCCTGCTGAAATGGAACGAATGTATGCAGTGTATACAGGAGTGCAGCCTATAGCCATAAGAATACAGGTGTATTTTCATTTTTAAAAAATATAAATTTAATTCATATATTTTTAAAGCCCAAGAAAACTCAGAGGAAATTGCCTGGTGATGTTGTGCCAGGGGAAATATAACTTTTATTTCCACTGATATTTCTGCACATAAATGTTGAGTTGTGAAAAGCTTCCGCATTTGAAGGAATGTTGATCATGCAATATTTTCTTTTTATTTTATCGACATTGTCACCAAGCATAAAATCATTCTAGAATCTGGAGGGTTAAGTGATAATTCATCACAGTGATTGTCACCAAACAGTACAAATAATAATACAAATAACAATTTAATATATATTAAAGCATTGAGTGGTCTCAAGATTCAAAAAGTACTGTGCCTATAGGTGGCTCTGTGAATGGAACATTAAATGACTGGTTGAGTTTAATGGGGCAGCAATTAACACTATACCCCAACTAAACCTTCAGTAGTGCAAAAGCAAAAAAAATCACAGTTCTGGACCTTGGATAAGCACAAGTGAGTGGAATCTATTAAATATAGCAGCTTCATAAATTCCAATACTCTGTTGAAAGGTCAATGAATGTTTATTGAATACAAATGCGTAGGTAAGCAGTTAACTGAACAACAGCAAAATCTTGTCAGGAAGGCTATAGGCACATGGATAGCGGTAGATTAGTAAAAACTGGCTCAGAAGATTGGTTGTAAAATGAGAACGTTTTAATGCAAACACCTCTCACCTCGTTTAAATCACCAGCTCTTCACCCGATGCCCAAGTTTGTTGGCATCTTTATCATAAACTACGATTGAGCAAAGATAGGCCAATCTGCAATGATGCAAGTAATGCACAATCGAACACTCCCCTGACCGCGTTGGATAAACTTTGGACACCAGACCTTCAAGTAAAAAAAAGCAGACTTCTTGAAAATCCAAACTAGCACATAGGAGGCCATACATTACTATTAGATCCAACCTCCATCCACCCCACTGAGCAGAGATTAGGTACTGCTGTCCAGAGCATTGAATAGCAAACTTTTAGATGAGCCAACCCCACCCCCGCCCCCCCAAAATGAACATAAATCAGGAATTTTCCCACTTGAGCCCTAATGATCAGAAATTGGGTTTGGCATATCCAACCAATTGAACATACACTGAGATGAATTACATTGCTCATCAAAATCAGTTATTACATCCCCAGACCCCACTAAGCAGATAGATCCCGCCCCCCCACCCCACCACTGAGCAGGCATCAGGCACCATTTCCCCAACCCAAATGAGCAGATAGTCAAACCAACCTCTCCCCACCCTCAAGAAGAGTTTGAGCACCATTCCCCATAGCAAACTGACCAGGCAGTTTGCGACCCCCCCCCACCCACCGAGAAGAGACTAAGCAGCCCTGCCCAAGGAGCAGAGAAAGCAGCAAACAACCCCTACTGACCAGAAACCTCTTGCCCTTCACTTCCAACAAGCTGACATAATTCCCCCACTGGTGTCCAGTTTACCCACCGCTTTCTAACCTGTTTGACCTGAATTATTGGACTTGGTTTTGACTCCTTGTGTACATTGCCACAGCAGATCAACTAGTGAATATATAATTAGTGTGATGTAATTCAGTTGAGCAATTCTGGTACTATCATAAACTGGGCAAATCTATTATCTTTTGTATATTATATAGACTAATAATGTACTGCAATATTCTGTTAATTATATTTTCCAAGTTCTTTACGTAAATTCAGCCCTGAGCACAGTTATACAGGACACGTTGGATGCTCTAGGTGAAAGTAACATTGGGTCTGAAAATGCCTGGCACCATGTGACAGGAACTAGCAGTAATTTAGAGTTTTTGGGAGCATGAGTTAAACTGGTAAATGATAACCTTGAAATTATGCTGTGCAAATATTAGCTTAACGCAATCATGTTAAATTCCGCTATCCAATATTTTAATAGCGATAGACACCTACTTAAATTAAAACAGCAGACAAAAGAATGTCATACAAATGTGTTAAATATTTGTACATTACTATTTGCCCAGCATAATTTAAAACCATAACACATTATTATATAGAATACACCAGTGATGGTTAGTGTTACAAAAAAAGCAAAATCCTCACAAATTATGAATTATTTTATCTAAGTAAAGCATCCTGAAAATGAAATATAAATAGTGAAGTTTCTGTCTATTTTATTTCACCTTTGAAAAAACACTGGGGCGAATTTGACCTGGACCCCCAGTTCAGGTGCACTGCACCTCTCCAAGCCCCTCTCTATCTGAATGTATGGGCCGAGTCAATTCCATGGCCCAGTCACACACTGTGGCCGGGCCTAAGGCCTGCATGTAGAGCAGAAATATTGGCTACTCCAACAGGCCTGTGAGGCTTTCAAGAGTGGCAACACCTGCCATAGTTGGGGCCTTGTGTCTGCTGCTCATCAACAGCAACAAGAGGACTCCAGTAGATCCTTGGCCTGAGTCCCCAGACAAAACAGGAGGAGCTTACCCGCACGGCTGTTGCCAGCCACTTCCCAATCATAAAATAATAGAAAGTTTATGGCACAGGAGGCCATTCGGCCCATCGTGTCTGCACCTGCAAAGAGGAACTTGGGGGCATGGCTTTAAGGCTTGCTATTTCTGCTCCCCTCCCTTCCCCTTTCCTCTCATCCTATGGAAAGCTCTGGAAATCCTGGGACTATATAAATGGGACAGAGGCCCAATGTCATGGATCTCCATCCCATTTCCTGTCACTTAACGCCCAGAGAAAAAGCACTTCATGCGCGGTAGTGATGGAAAAATTAGTCCCACTGTCGTTATGGCTGAGGAGAAAGAACAACTTAATAATTCTGCATTATTTTTTGTCACAATTATAAACTTTCCAACCAGAGGAGAATTTTATGTGAGTGAACACTCAGCTAAGAGCTGAAGGTGAAAGTTGCCTGAATTTTCTGAGGATTCAGGGGTAATTTTGATTCCCTACAGTTTTGTATTCCATTTGATGCAAGATATACCAGCAAACTAGGTAATGATGTTAGTTAGTCTATCTATCTTTCATCTGTACACCTGTGGTATTGTACGATTGTAGTGAGCATCTAAGGTTGCTGGTTGGTCTCTCTTCAACACTCCTGCTTATTACAGACTCTGGCCACTCCTTAATCACTTCCTCCGACACTTCTGGTCCCAGGAGTAGAGTAATAAAGATAGAGAAAAAGGGAGGGTAACATGGACAGATTAATGGAAAATACAGAGGAAAAAGTGTCGGACAAATCGAGATAGAGGCAGAGAAAAAAGAGTAACAGATACACATTGAGAGAATAACTGAAGGGGTGAGTGCAATAGAGACAAAAGCAGTAAGATACGCATGGGAAACCATGCAATAGCTCCTCCGGGGATCCCCAAACTTCCTGATGTGGAATTGCATATTAGGTGCCTCCAAAACAGACACATTGAGCCACAGTGGCAAATAAGTGTCCTCTGTTATCCAAATAGTCACAATCGAGAAAGCACAAAGAATGCAGAAGCAGCACCTGCAGAACCGGTCCAAATTCAGCCTTGGTAGCCTGTTCAGAGTGCTCCCGGTTTTCAATCAATAAATCCCCAATAAATAAAGTCAGCGACAACTGCTAGGAAACAAAGATGTGGCATCAGCTCAATAAAATACACAGAACCCTACACTCCACACCTCAAAGCTGCCCATGAGCATTGCTCCATTAAAAGAAGCATAGGTGATGGTTTAGAAATGTGGGTGTCACCTTCAAAATGATGGTGAGTTGGAAGTTCTACAATGATGTCACGTTATTTAAAAAAACACTATCACATGCTTTAATATAAATTGTGTAACTGCATCCAAATGTTTGGTAAACAAAAAATAGTTTGCAAAACACTTTTTTGACAAAGGTTCTAGCATGTGTATTTGTCCAACATATGCTAGGAAGGCACTTCTGGATCAAGATCCTGGTGTGATAGTTCAGTGTAGTAAATTATCACATGACTGAATATTCCCATTTAGGGAACGCATTCAATTTAATTTCGCTAAATACATTGTCGTATTTTATCCCACAGACCTGGCCTGTGATTAAACGCACAACCTGCATACGTGGAAGCCCATGCACCTCCCCCCCCCCCGCCGCGGGCCCCCAGGCAATGCACCTCAACCTAACCTTCCCTTCTGCAACGCCCCCGCACCCCATCCGTTGCTTATTGGTTCCGCGCATTTGATTGACACCGTTTGGAATTCAAACTAAGGCGGCAATTGCTCAGAATCCGTGCGAATCATGCCCATTAAGCTTGTCTGACCCTTTGAAGTCAGCGCGCCTGCGTGATTTCTCGGCTCCCCTCCCCTCCCCTCCCACTTGACGTCTCAAAGTGCCCGCCCTTTACGTCCGTCTATTGGGTCATCCTGAATGATTGACATCTACCTGGTGCGGGAGTCTCTAAGCGCTCATAGGTGCTCACCGGTGGCAATCATAGAAATCGTACTATTATTGGCCAGTTGGCGGCGTTAATCATAGTGAGCAAGGTAGACAAGCGCCCTAAGTCCCTCCTCTCCGCCTGCCAGGAGACCAAAGGCACAGAGAGAGAGAGAGAGAGAAAAAAATATTGGTTTGGACCGAAAGGGGTTGGTTTCATTTGATTTAAGTCTTTGTTTGAAAGAAGAAGAAGACGAAGAAGAAGAAAACGGAGGGGGAAGAGAGAAAAATAATATTTTCAGAATTTAAAATTATTCCAAATTAATTTATTTTTTTTCCATTTTTTTTTATGTAAAAAAAAAATTATAAAAAGAGAAGGAAACTGTTTTGAAGAAGGGAAAGGCAGCGAAGGACAATGAAGAGGCGCAATGCTGATTGCAGCAAGATCAGGAGGCCGTTAAAACGGAACAGAATCACCGAGGGGATATACGGCAGGTAAAAAAAAACAAAATGCAAACCTTCAACATCTTAAAACATTTTTTTTAAAACAAAAATCATTCGACCCGATTCGACTGAGGGAAGCGTATGAGCCCGCTCGCTGGGTGTGTTTCTTCTGGAACTGGTTGGACTAGGCCGCATAGAAGCCTGGGACTCGCGTAAGAGGGGGGAAA
Source organism: Heptranchias perlo (assembly GCF_035084215.1). NCBI lineage: Eukaryota > Metazoa > Chordata > Chondrichthyes > Hexanchiformes > Hexanchidae > Heptranchias > Heptranchias perlo. Next base: position 26,088,110 of record NC_090350.1, read on the forward strand.
AAAACAGAAGCAGCATTTTTGGGATGTTCTGGAAACCTACTCCCCGTTTTTTTTATATATAAGTATAAAAGATGTGAGGATTTAAACAAAGTGTTTGTTTCGTGCGTTACTGTTTAATGCTATTTCTAATGACATTGTAATAAAAGCAGAGTGAGGTGCAGTGAAGGCTGCTGCTGCTGCTGCTGCTCTGTGAGACACTTCAGTGAGAGCTGTCATAATATGGTCTCTGACTGCCAGGGCTTCAGGTAAAGTTCTTACCAGATACTGTTGAACTGAATTGTAGAATATTTTTGAAGTTTATATATAAACACTTTTTTTGGTGTTGAAAATTACTTTGCTCAATTTTGGAAAAATGATATTATTCTGTATTACCACTTTTTAAAAAAAAAACTGATGACAGTTTCTAAATAAAGGGTACAAACTATTGTGCAATGCTGATAATCCTGCTGTTGTATTTCTTTGCTAGTTATCCTAGTGGGCAAGGTTTATTATGATTTCAAGGAACCAATATTCTGCTCTTTCTCTTTCCCCCCCCCCCCCCCCCTCTCTTCCCCCTCCCCCCTCGTTCTTTCTCCCTCTCCCCCCTCGTTCTTTCTCCCTGGTCTTACTTAGGCTGTCACTTTCTCCAGGGCATGAAAATAAAGTTACATTAACTTTTAATATAGTTTCACACATAATTGGTATTTTTATATAGGAAAGCCCTGGTGTCATTGTTTATAGTTGTCAGTGCTGTTGAATACCATTAACTTTCTGGAATTTTAATCTTTTGTCTGTAAAAGTATTTTGTTTTAATTTCTTCAGATCTGTCTTCATTTTCCCTTTGGACGGTTATAAAATGGAAATTACACCATGGAATTTATTTATTTTCTTTCTCTTCTCTTTCCCCCCACCCCCCATGTTATGTTTTATGTTTTGCTATGTTTAATCTAAATCTTATTATAATTAGCAATGAGTGTTTCCAACTGTCCACATTATTTATTACTTTGACCAGAATATTTTAAATGTATTGTAAAATTGAAGTTACTCAGCAATGGTAGGAATGAGAAACCCTGATTCTTTAGCTTTATATATTAAAATGATTGTTTATAATCAAACTTATTTGTACCTATTACAACTACAATGCTTCAAGTCTGCATTATTGGACTTAGATAATTCACAGCCAATGAAGTACTTTTGAAATGCAGTCACTGTGGTGGGGGAAATGCGCCAGCCAATTTGTACACAGCAAGGTTCCACAAACATCAATTAGGTAAATGACCAGATCATGTATTTTTTTTTAGTGGCGTTGGTTGAGGGATAAATGTTGGCCTGGACACCAGGAGAACTCCCCTGTTCTTCAAATAATGCTACAGGATCTTTTATGTACACTTGAGAGTGCAGACGAGACCTCGGTTTAACATCTCATCTGAAAGATGGCACTTCTGATAGTACTGCACTGGAGTGTTAGCCTAGATTATGTACTCAAGTCTCTGCAGTGGGGCTTGAACCTGCAGCCATCTGACTCGGGTGAGAGTGCTACCAACTGAGCTGAGGATGACACCTGGTGTCCTTGAAACTCTGACCTGCACTCTTGAGGCAAGAGTTGAGAAACTTGTCAACAGACAAGATCTTCAACTGATAACCTTTAATTGTATTTTTTGCAGTTCTTAAATATTGACACTACACACATGGATGTTAATAGTTAAGCTGCTAAAAGTCAGTGAGTGGATTCTTTGAACAGTTGATTGGCGATAGTGTACAGTTATTGAAAGTGTAGGTTAATGGCACTGATGGTTTGATATCCTCCTAAGAAGTAAAATTTGAACTCAATTGGAAGTAATGTTCCAATTCACATTTTGTTAATGAGAAACAAGTTTTATTCAGGAACAATTAGAAACTACAGCAATGTAGTGATGTGGGAAGGAGAAAGTTACAGTTCATGCTTCCTTTAGTGTCCCATTTCAGTGTTTGAAAATAACACAGTGCAAGTCTAGATGAAGAAGACTGAAGTTTGATGACCTGTAATTCAGTTAGATCCAATGTGGTTAAAGCCAGAAGTTGACAGTTTGCATATCTTTCCTATGTAAGTGGTAGCCCACTACATGATTAGCATTCTACAAATTGGGGCAAAAACATCATCTCAAACCAATATCAGAAAAATTGAACCAGCTTTTCAGTTGCTCCTTCCCTTCCAGTACCTGAACTATAGAAGACCATGTTTACACTTCAATCTCCAATTTGGATGTCAAGCCATTGGGTGCTGGGAGTCCTGAGTTTGATGACATCTGACATAACTACTGGTAGCCCCTATTTACACACCGTCTTTATTGCTCTGCTGTGATGCTAAAGTTGGTGTGTGAAAGCATCCTGGAATGTATCAGCAGTAAACTTGTAGGACCCTGATGATTTATTTCACTGGCACTAATACATTTAGTAGGTTGACCAAATGGAGTATAATAATGCTTTGATGATTCTTGTGTTTGGAATGAATAACATTTACCATTTACATAAGATTGAATTGCAAGTTGCCTGAGAAAGTTACAGTAAAATAAACATTTTAATAAAGCTTAAAGTTGGGGTTAGCCAAAAGGAAACTTGAATCTAATTTTATGTCTGACAAATCTTGAAGATACTGAAAACTTTTTGGTACTGCACTGACAGCAAAGTGGTTAACTATTTGAAATCTATATTACTGTAGAGTGATTGCTTAATGTTGACAATAGCACCATGGTGCAATGTAAATTTAGTTAAGTTTTTAAAATTGAAACCCAATGGTGTAAGGTGTTCAGTTCCCTTACACCTCACAATGGCATGCTGTGAATTGCAAATTCACCTACTAACAGTGCCCTAACCTTGTCAATTTGAAGTACAAAGATGCTAGTTTGTCAGTGTTCATTGCAACAGTTCCTAGTTGGGGTTCTTATTTGAGGTATTTAAAGGTTGTAGTTAATTACTGGCATGCCATGACATTTGAGACACATATCTGGGACCCCCCGTGTGGGGAGACAGATAAGGTCATTTTAGTGCTTTGTCGTCAATTTGTGAAAGCAAGAGTACATAGAGAAAGGAAAATAATTTATTCCATCCAACTTGCATTCTGTCATTCAGCACCAGTACAGGCCATTTTCATTTTCCTCCTTCCAAGGCACAGAGTTCATATCAATACACGCTTGAATCTTGGTTGATAGTTAGCCTTTTTCAACTTTAATGTAAACAGATGTTGAAACTTTTAACTAGTTAACCTCATGCTGGATTGAATTTAAATCAGTTAGTCTTCTGACCTGTAACTTTTGCATGGGGGGAAGAAAAACAGGCCTACATACTGTTTGTTTGTTTTATGCTTTAATCAATATGCAAAATAGAATAGTTAACTCCACTTGTTCGGTCCATAGAAATGAATCAGTTCAGATGTGCTAGTGAGGTGCTGTTTTTGTGCCTATAGTGCAAGCTGTTAAGAAAAATGGATGTAAACACATGGATGCAGTTTCCCACAGTAGAATGGTTCCAAGGTGGTGGGCCTAGCATTGGAGGTGTGGTGCTGGTTTTGCTTGTATTTTTTTAAAAGCAAGTCAGTCTTTGTACAGGGTAAAAGCTTTATAATGTTAAACCTTCCATCAATACTTTCATTTTCTGTAACATATCTGTTAATCAACTTTTTTCAAATCTGACATGGAATAGAAAATTGACCTATTGCAGGTTTTAACAAAGTCTTGTTTTTTTTTCTTGGTTAGTTATATGCTATATAATATGTTTTGTATGAAGGTTATCAGTAAACCGTAAGCATTCAAGTGACTCTTGATCCCTGTTTCAATTCTGTTTGTGTAAGTCTTTCGTACGATTTTATCTATCCGTATTGTAATGGCGGCTGGTTCGAGGATAACAATCATAATTGATTGGCAAAAGACCCAGAGGGAAGATGAGGATTTTTTTTTACCAGTGAGTTATGATCTGGAATGCATTCCATGAAAGGGTGGTGGAAGCAGATTCAGTGGTAGCTTTCAAGAGGGAATTGGATATATACTTGAAAAGGAAAAATTTACAAGGCTATGTGGCAAGTGCAAGAATTGGGACTAATTGGATAGCTCTTCCAAAGAGCCAGCTAGCCACCTTCTGTGCTGTAAGATTCTATGATTTTATGACTGTACGATTCTGTTTTCTGTATTTGTAAGGGGGTGTGACTGGCAATTTCTACTACCTTTTCTTTTAAATAAGGAGATCTTTAAGAAACTCCAGATGCTCAGCTGTTTACTTTTATTTGGTGCTATAAAGTATTAAATACTGAGAAGGTGTAATAAGATTAAATTAGTTGCACCAGCAATAGGGAAACTTATCTGTCTGTTCCACTTATAATGTGTGCCTCTCATTACATGAGATCAGTTTGTATTGTTTCTTATTTGCATGTATCTGTGCCATTTTCCATTTGACCTTGGAATCATAAATTAATACTCTTAACAATTTGATCAACACTGAGATGCACACATTAACTCAGTAGCTGTTGTCTTATCAGTTGTTGCTGCTCTCTATGAATGAAAATGGTGCTTCCTATCCTGCTTGAAATACATTTTTGGTTTTCTGATAGTCTGTATTTTGTATTTCTTGTGTGGAGATGAGTCTTGAAACAAAGTTGTTTTTAATATGTATTTTACACAGTAGAATGATATGCTGCAGTAAAACAAAAGCAAAATACTGCAAATGCTGGAAATCTGAAATAAAAGCAGAAAATACTGGAAATACTCAACAGGTCAGGCAGCATCTGTGGAGAGCGAAACAGATGCTGCCTGACCTGAGTATTTCCAGAATGATATAGCAAACCTGTAACAGTGACAAAAATAAGTTATTTTAGCATTCATGAGAGCATTCTTTTATACAGTACCTTGTATTATTTACTGTGTTGTCACTAAGTGTATTTAGTATATTGATACCAATTTCCTATACAAATAACACAAATTAGGACCAATACCCTTTTGATATTTTGTGATGTACTTGTATGACTCTTAAGACATCAATGCAAATTGCTCCCACCACCTCACTCAGGCTTATAAGCAACAGTGCTTCACCCTAGTGTTATATAACTCAAAATGCTCTGTCCAGGCACAATCCAAGTTGGGAAGAACAGAATCTATAACTACACTGTCAATATTTTTCACAGTTCAAGTAGACATATTGGGCCATAATTTTCTGTGGCAGGGCATCTAACGGTGTCTGCCATTAGTTAGACTTGCCCTTGCATGTCTCAGTTTAAAAATTTTTGTGTGGCAAGTTGTTTGAAGTCCGAGGTGATAACGTCGCAGCAAGGGAAACGAGCATCTGGGAGCTGAGTGAACAGGGCGAGGAACTGTTTGGTTAAGGAGAATCAGATTGAAGGATTGTCAAATTATCAGCGCAAGGACTGAGAAGGAAGTATAAATTAGAGTGGGTGAATTCAATGTCAAATCAGGTACAGAAAGATTGGATTAAGAGAGAGAAAGCAAATGTTAAAAAAAATTATTTAAAATTTAACATTTTTAAAATCTCCAATAACAATTAAAACTTGAAGGAATGAGACTCCTCACTTGTAATAGTTAATTTTCAGTGCCAGAAAGGTTGACTGGCAGTAATTAACATTTATCACGTCATTTAAAAGGGTACTTAGACTTAAATGGACAAGACTTGACTTTCTGTGGTGAGTTTAGTTCATATCTACTGCACAAATACAGCAACTTCACGCAGTTCAGTACATTTCAATGGTGAGGCAGATAACGAGATGCCGTTTTCGCAAAGCTAACGGCGGAGCGGTGCATCTCGGATAGCAACTTTTGGATTTCCACATTTAACCGTGCATCAGCTGTTTCCTGAAGTTGTTGTAGCATTTGTCCATAAATAACGGTGAGTGCCATTAGCCTCACTGTTATTTTGACAGCAAATTCAGGCCCAATACAAAAATGTCACATTGTGCCTTACAGAATTTGAACCACTTTACTGAAACCTTTATTGCTTATTGTACTTTTTCACCTTCATGTACATTAGGCAGCTACTTAGCGGAACTTAACCAGCTAAAATCAATATTGGTAATAATCTTGTGTGGAACTCACCTTTCCCCTCCTCCATTCCAACCTACTGCGTGCAACAAACTTCTAATCAATTTTTTTCAGCGATAGTGGTGTCGGGGCTGATTTATTACATGCAGGTCCTTTCTAGTTTTTAAAAAAAAAAATTTAGTATAATTTTCCTCAAACCACTCTGAACTATATTCTTGTATGCGGGAGGCGATAGTCGACAGACCCCAAGAAAATGGGTCTTGCCAATCGTTGAGAGAATGAATAGTTGTTGGTAGCTGCACCTCAGCGAGCACAAGCTTGAATCGGGTCTTCCTGCAAGAATGGACCCTTCTTTCCTTCCCCCCCCCCCCCAACATAATTGTAGTGATCTGCAATTTTAAACAATTTATTAGTGACTGAAGCAAGGGGGTCATTATAAAAAGGTGGCAGTAGCGCCTTGATGTATGGCAGTGTGCCATGCTAAAATGTACTGTAAAGAAAACTGATGATTAGAAAATGGAATTAGATTTTCTCTTCCGTACTAGTTGGCTGGTAAAATATATTTGCTTAATTTTGTTGAGTATAGCAATATTGTCGCAATACATTTTTTTTTGTCAAATTAATCAAATGTAATATTGCTCAGTGCATACAAGATCATATAGCAATTAATGATCAAATATGTAGCCAAAGTGATTCCTAGTTACAAGAACTTGTAACTAAGCTGGAGTGGTTCAAGGTTACAAGAACTTGTACTGCTCCTTTTTGTTATCTATTTTATACAACTAGATTCAAATATATTGCAATAAACAAAAATGACATCTAGAATTAGAATGGCTAGTCTTTTATTGACATTGTCATATTTAGTCATGATTCTAGGCTTTGTCTTGAGCATGCATATGAAAGCAAGAACCTGCCTCTTTTATAGCATCTTTTACATTCTCAGGACATACCAAAATGCTTCACAGCCAATGATGTACTTTTGAGGTTACTATTTTAATGTAGAGAAATGCAGCAGGCAATTTGTGCACTGCAGAGCCCTACAAACAGCAATGAGATAAACAACTACTTAATCTGTTTTAATGATGCTGGTTGAGGGATAAATTTTGGCCAAAACACCGGGAGAACTCTCCTGCTCTTCAAATAGTGCCATTGGATATTTTACATCCACCTGAGCATCCATCAGTTTAGCACCTCATCCAAAAGATGGCATCTTCCTCGGTATGGCAATGAAGTGTTAGCCTAGATTAAATGCTGAAGTCTTGAGTTGGGCTCCATAACCTCTGGCTCAGAGGCAAGAGTGCTACCACTAAGCCAAGGCTGACATTTAAAATGTAGGCAGAGTGGTTGGATGTGCATTTCTGCCCACAATTCCCTGCATTCCTCAGTATTGCTGTTAGGAAGAATTGCCATTTGAAAATGAGATACTTCTTCAGACAGGGAAAATCTGAGTGTGTTAGCCTGTCATTCTTGTCAACCTTCTAGTGCCTAGTTCAAGAGGCAGATGTCTGGGTGCAGAATATTTGTCATTAATTGGTCTAAGTGTATTGTGGGGAGGGGGCTGGGGGTGTCTTGATGGAGGTCTTTGAAGTTATGAGGGGGTTTGATGGGGTAGATGTAGAGAAGATATTCCCACTTATAGGGGAGTCCAAAACAAGGAGTCATAAATATAAGATAGTCACTAATAAGTCCAACAAGGAACTCGGGCAAAACTTCTTCACCCAGAATAACAGGTTAGAATGTGAAACTCACTACCATATGGAGTAGTTGAGGTGAATAGCATAGATGCATTTAAGGGGAAGCTAGATAAGTACATGGGAGAAAGGAATGGAAGGATATGTTAATAGGGTGAGATGAAGTAAGGTGGGAGGAGGCTTGTGTGGAGCATAAACACCAGCATAGACCAGTTGGGTCGAATGGCTGTGCTGTAAATTCTATGTATAAAGAACTTGGAGGAAAGCAGGATTCTTAAAAATGAACCAGTATGACATTTAGGACTGAGATGAAAAGAAATTTCTTCACTCAGAGGGTGTTGAACCTGTGGAATTCTCTACCACAGAAGGCTGTGGAGGCCAAGTCACTGAATATATTTAAGAAGGAGCTAGATAGATTTCTAGATACAAAAGGCATCGAGATATGGGGAGAGAGTGGGAATATGGTATTGAGATAGAGGATCAGCCATGATCATATTGAATAGCAGAGCAGGCTCAAAGGGCTGAATGGCCTACTCCTGCTCCTATTTTCTATGTTTCTATTTCATCCAAATTGCATGAATTACGTTGTATAAGTGTGCAGAAGTCCATGTCCTATTTGATGTATACACTTTTAAAATCACAAATATATGTTCCCATTGTACTTCTGGTTTCTTTCTCTAAAAGTGTTACAGCATATAAGTAGGGCATTGAAATGGTTGTCTCTTTCCATACACGTTCTGGACAAATAGTCCAATTTCACCTTTTGAAAATGCTAATGTTAAAGAACAGAGCCCAATCTAAGAAGAAAGGCACATTTATGTAGCACCTTATCATATCTCTTGAGAAATGTCTCTAAGTGCTTCACACAAATTAATTTTTGAAGTGCTGTCAGCTATGTCGGCAGATGCAGCAATTTGTGCACAGCACAATACCACAAACAATAATGATTTTTTTTGGTGGTGATGGCTGAGGGAAGAATGTTAGCTGGGACACTAGGAGAAGTCTTTGCTCTTCTTTGAAAAGTGTCATTGGTCTTTTAAAGTTCACCTGATTTAACTCAAAGGATGGCATGTTTGACAGTGTGCCACTCTACTAAATAATGAGAAGCAGTTTTGGCTATACACCAACACACACAACCTATGCAGATCTGGTGTCAAGACTCAAACTGACTCTGAAGCGTAGTGAGACTCTGAATATGTACAGTCTAGCAGAAGAGTTAAATAGCATTAGATTTTACATTTTTCACTGCACTGCTCATTGTATTCAGAGTCATCAAAATCCTTCACATCATTCTCAGGTGAACTGTTGGGAATTAGTCTGACTGTTAATGGGAAACCATCCCTTCTCTTCTGCAGCCCCTCCCCATAATTCTATTTCATGTTCTCGAAATAATCTTCTGTTCTATCCTAGGGAAATTTATGTTTTAAGATATTTTGGATGTATGAGAATTCTTAATACAAAATGCTATAATGAAAGGTCCTATTACTTTAAATTGATTTATAGAAGCCACTTAGTAAGAACCCCATGGCAAGCAAAGCATTTCTTTTATTAATTTACTCTTTTTTCTTTAAAGAAAAATAAGCAGCAGCTGAAAGGTAGTTATAAAATTTCTAAAAGATAAAGTAAAGGATTGTTCCAGTAGCTTGAACACTTGATACTGCAGAGGCATTAAAAGGATTTTCTGGTTTATAAACAGATATTGAAAGTGCCACCCTGGCAAATCCAATGTAACTTTTATGGTATTTTTTGAACAGTTTCAAAGATGCCATCCACATCTTAAAAGTTTAATTAAACATATTATCATCCTTTTCTTGGTCTAGCGGAGTGAGTGGGTGACTGCTAGGGAGGCTTCCGTTGCGACTGAACTTCGGGGTGGAATGCAAAAATCTGTGAGGGAAGAAGGACTAGGCCAGCCAGATCAGCTGAATTGCGGCCCAATATTCTGCTTTACGAATGTCAATACAAAGCCCAATGTAAGGGCGGGCGGGCACCGTTGACCAGACGCTGAACTGGACCAGCCATATAAACATTGTGGCTACAGAGGCTGGGTACTATGAGTGGCTCACCTCCTGACCCGGGGTCTCCACCATCTACAAGGCTCAAGTCAGAAGTGTGACACAATACTTGGCACTCACCTGGGTGAGTGCAGCTGCAACAATATTTAAGAAGCTTGATACCGTCCAGGACAGAGCAATCTGTTTGATTGTAGCCCTGGTGCTGAACTCAGTAGCCACCACCTCTCCAACGGCCACACAATGGCTACATACTGTCTACAGGATCCACTGAGCAATTCATCATATTCACTTAAACAGCAAATCCCTGCCTTCACCTCTATTACCAAGAAGGACAATAGCAATAAAATCTTGAATACCATCCCAAGTTGGATATAAATCCATTCCTTCGTTATTGGATCAAAATCCTGGAATTACCTACTTAAGACTGTTGTGGGAGCATCATCAGCACAAGGACTTCAGTGATTCAAGGATAAAGCTCACCACCACAAGGATGGCAATAAATGTGGCTTTGCCAGTGTCACCCACCTCCTAAGAACAAGAGGAGAAAAATAAACAATTTCCAGCATGGTAAACGGGGTGGTTACGTGTTAGTTATCACGAACAAGAAATATTGCTGCGTTTTTCCCCCTTTGTTAGCTTGGGGGAATGCTAAATACACATCCGTATAATAGAAATTTATTTAAAAAGTGGGGAAAAAGGGATTACCTGACAGCTGCAATTTTTCAGAACTGCAAGGTGGGCCCATTAGTATGGGTAAGTGTTCTACTATACTTGTAATTTGAGCTGTAAATTATAACAAAGCGTTATTATGTGACTTGCTGCCTGTGTAGTTTCTATACAATTAATATTGCCTCTTTCCATCTGTCAAACGCAAAGTGCACGAACCTTCAAATACCAGAAAAGGGTTTGTTAAAAGCTCTTACCAAATTTGGTGTGACTGTAGCAGCCAACTAAACTAACCTTCTCCCCAAAACTTGCTTAAAAAGTGAGAGGAGGGAAAGAAAGCTGTTCTATTCAACCCCCACCTTGCAAAAATGCTATTGTTTGTTATTTATATTGTTAAACATTCTTTAGTGTTTCAAATGAAATGGCCTCCAGCTCCTTTCTCTGATCTCTAATACTTCCCTTTTGACATTCATAAGTTAACTCTTTACTCTGTAATCCTTTGAATATGAAGATGACAGGTTGTGAGTTATTCATTTGTTAATGACTCACTCCTGGCTGTGTAGTCAAATCCATCAAACGTAGGGTGGCTTCAGTGAATGCACGCAAGCACTCTGTTTTGAGCATTTGGGTTTGTTGCTGCTAATATTGTTCCCGCAGCATTTTTTTTAATACTGTTGGCAGTGCTGTATTTCAGGTTGTCCGCAATTTGTGAGTATTAAATACTATCTTAGTCTGCTGCGAGCATATCCTAGTTTTTGTGTCATTGCCCCATACGTTCAGGTTACATTTCAATGCATTCTCAAAGCACTTCCAATGTCCAGTGCACAAATGCTTGCCTTGTTTTAGCTTGCTGTCCAGAACTTGTTTGAAGGTGCCGTCATCTGACCACATTTGGTGTTACCAATTTGGTTGGCCAGCAACATATGTGTTGTTTCCAGAGTTGCCCTACGTGTACCATGCATTTTGCGTCGGTGCCTTTTCTACCATTTGATCATCACCGGCCTCCTCTGACGGATGCAGTGTCACTGGTAGCCATCACCACCAGCAATGCTCACTGGTTTATTCGGTCAGCCGAGATGGTGGTCTGGGAAATGGCTTTTGCCATCCACTAGCTGCTTCTTGGGGCTACAAGTGAGCTCAGCATCTTCCAAGGACCAAGACTGACATGTCATCCTTGACATTCCTCCTGGAACCTGTTGCTTTGAGTACTAGAAAAATGCCTCTAATGTCTTTCTTGCGCATTGTTGAAAATAACTTTAAAAATATTTAACTGTCTTTGGGGAGGGAGGGAAAGGCTGTTGCTGAGTTGTTGAAATGTTATCGCTGTCACAATGTAGGAAATTGCAGCAACCGATTTGCACACAGCAAGGCCCCACAAATGGCAGTGAGAAAAATGACCAGGTAATTTGTTTTAGTGATGTTGGTTGAAGGATTTTCATAATCTACTCATGACTTTTTATTACTCATTGATTTTAGATGTAGCTTTCACTCCTGGGATAAACTGTGTATCCTATTCTGTTCTGTGGTGCATCCTGTCTACAAGTGTAAAAAATCCCCAGAGTGTTTAGCTCTTAGGAGGATAAAACTTTTCTTCACCTCCGGGACCTTTTTTTTATTCGTTCATGGGATGTGGGCATTGCTGGCGAGGCTGGCATTTATTGCCCATCCCTAATTGCCCTTGAGAAGGTGGTGGTGAGCTGCCGCCTTGAACCGCTGCAGTCTGTATTACTGTGCAGTATGAATTGTGCTGATCAGATTCAAGCTCTCAATGTTTACAGCATGCTTTTTCCCAGTAATTGAGTACATGACATATCAAATTATAGTCTGATGCTCTAGGGTTTGAATACGACTAACAACTGTAGTCTAATGTGTGTTTTGGGGACATTTGTATGTGCAAGATTTTATCCTATACGGTGCTATCATTTATGATTTTAGTAAAGCAATGTGTGTGTAATATTCTTTGTGCTCAATAATGAACTGGGAGAAATATATAGCAGTCGTAAAACTAGAGATTTTGTCCTTTTTAAAATATTTTTTCCTGAGGACCTGAAGGGCGCTAAATAAATGCAAGTTCTTTTCTTTTCATCTTTTTCTTTCTTTTCGTCTTTTTTTTCTCTGTCGCTTTCGTCTGTGTGTCTCTGTCTCTGTCTCTGTCTGTGTCCCTCTCGTCCGTTCTTTAAGAATATAAACTGTTGGGAGGAGTTAAGAAATGGAAGGAGGCAGTGGAAAGATGTTTTAGTCTCTTCTAGGCTGAGTATGAGCATCTTTGTTTTGCTGCTTCACAATCCTACCTGATTTTTAAAACAACTTTTGTAATGAGGATTGTGTTCGTGATATCATTTCAACTGTTATCTCATTGTTCCTATCTAGACCAGGAGTAATTATATTAAAAAATGTATAACTGCTGTGGAGAATATTGTGGCCTGCTCTTTTCCAGCTGTTATGAAGGATTTCTAAAAGGGGTCACCTTTTGGAGAACATGCCTGGCAGAGGGGATAGTTTGATGATTTTTACACACTTTCAGTACATCTATTATTTGGCCTCCAAAGCTACTTTGCCATAAAATCGGAGCTATAATAGTTGCCGATGCAGTCTGTTTGGAAGAGATTTTAAAAAACCAAGAGTGGCTACGGAGTCTTATTCTATGTACCATAACTCGGGTTCGGACATTAATAACATCAAGCACTGCTTGTTGTTGTAATGTGCCTGCTCGCATCTGGTCCTTAGCAATAAAGATCTTGGAAAAGGGCACTCTGAATTAACAGTTGTCTGAGAAGAGAATTTCCATTCGATACTCAAAACCCAGTCTTAATGACTGGCTGTGCAAATCTGATTGTATGCTCAAAGCTCCAATCATTTGCCAAATGTCTAAGTATTTGACCTTTTCAGAAGATCTAGGTTAGAGTCATGAACAGAACGTTTTCTGAAGGCTTGGAGTTGGTTTTTGAAGTAATAAAGAACACTTTGGTGGCAATTTTTTTTTTTGCTTTGAGCTTCAGAACCTTGGAGAACATTGATGCCTGATGAAAAGTCACAATTCTAAGATGATTAAATTTGCATCTGTCAATGGGTATCAGAGTATCAATGGGGAAATTATAGATACTTAACCATAAGGTTTAAAATTTGTTTTTACTGCCACTTAGTGATTTTGAGGTAATAAGAGAATAGTAGGTGCAACAGAGTGTATGGAGATGATTTTGGGGGGGTGGGGAGAGAGGTGGAAGAGTATGAAGAATTAAAGTGTTCCAATCCCCATTGATAACATCCCTCACCTGGATGAGTGGAAAAACTCAACATAAAGTAGAAATGTTATAAGTGTCGGTCTTTGTTTGAACCTATATAGTTTTTGAGCTTGTACATAATAAGTTTTGGGTGTTACTGAGACACTTTTTTTAAACTTAGGAAAAGCACGGTGTCAGTTATAAAATATTAAGATTTCAGCGTTGGCATTACAGTGGAACACTCTAGGAGTACACCATATAATATACATTTCAGTTTATAGCAAGTTCCAGGATTTAACTGTTTAGGTATGATATGTTTGACAGATGTTTATGAACAGGGTGAAGCAGGTTCATGGAGAATTATAAACAGCTGTCATAAATTTGCCTTGTTCATTGACTTGGAACTGCTAGTATAGTTTGGCGTCATATACTCTCAAGACATTATGCAAAGATTGGTTACCACAATTTTTGCTACTGTCAGTCCAAAAATGGATTATTTGAAAATCATGGGAAAATAACAAGTCTGTTGTTTTCTAATTATATATCTATTAAAATATTTTTGACCAAAATCTTATTGGTGCTTTTATTTATAAATTCCCATGCATATTTGGGGGATTTTAGAAGATTGAGTTTTTTTTATTGCTCTCTTATGGAAAGCTACAGCATCTGGAGCTGGGGATAGGTGGGGTGGGGGTCTGGGCTGCACAGAAAATTGTATGTATTGTTTGTGGTTCTGCCCAATATGATAACCGTGCTGGGCAAATTATTACAGCACACAGGCAAAAAGGTTGATAAAACATAAGAAATAGGAGCAGGAGTAGGCCATATGGCCCATTGAGCCTGCTGCGCCATTCAATCAGGTCACGGCTGATCTTCAACCTCAACTCCACTTTCCTGCTTGATCCCCATACCCCTTAATTCTCCTAGAGTCCAAAAATCTATCCATCTCAGCCTTGATTATATTCAATGACTCAGCATCCACAGCCCTCTGGGGTAGAGAATTCCAAAGATTCACAATCCTCTGCATTAAGAAATTCCTCCTCATCTCATTCTTGAATGGCCAATCACTTATCCTGCGACTATGCCCCCTAGTTCTAGACTCTCTAGCCAGGGGAAACAATCTCTTAGCATCTACCCTGTCAAGCCCCCTCCTAATCTTATGTTTCAATAAGATCACCTCTCATTCTTCTAACCTCCAGAGAGAATAGGCCCTTTCTACTCAACCTCTCCTCATTGGACAACCCTCTCATCCCAGGAATTAATCTAGTGAACCTTCATTGTACCGCCTCCAAGGCAAGTATATCCTTCCTTAGATAAGGAGACCAAAACTGTATGCAGTACTCCAGGTGAGGTCTCACTAAAGCCCTGTACAACTGTAGTATGACTTCCTTTACTCTTGTACTCCAACCCCCTTGCAATAAAGGCCAACATGCCATTAGCCTTCCTAATTGCTTGCTGTACCTGCATACTAATTTTTTGTGTTTCTTGTACGAGGACACCCAAGTCTCTCTGAGCACCAGCATTTAATAGTTTCTCACATTTTAAAAAAATATTCTGTTTTTCTATTCTTTCTATGAAACCTCACATTTCCCCACATTATACTCCATCTGCCACCTTCTTGCCCACTCACTTAATCTGTCTATATCCCTTTGCAGACTCTTTGTATCCTCCTCACAGCTTGATCCCATTTTCTTATCTAAGCATGCCATATGAATAAGAGATTAGAGCATATGTTTTTGTGCTGCATAAAGTTTTCATTGCCTATTTCAATTTTTGTATATTTTTCTTTCTATGCTCTATCATATTCTGTAATGTCCCATTTATTCCCTGGCTAGATTTTTAACCCTTGTTCTGTAATATTCCTCTACATATGATATGGCATTGTTGTTTAAACAAAATATTGATTTTTGTTAGCCTAAATGGTCTGATGATAAGGGTAGAAACAGAACCAGAAATTGCTCCGAGCGGTGAACCAGCAGTTCTTGACGTTCATTAGATTTAAAGTCGCCCACTAAGTTACTACGTTCTTTTTAGCGGCAACTTCCTTGAACTGCGAGTTCAAATAACTTCAGTGTTCTTTCCCAGGCTGTGTGAGTGGTGAAAGCATTTTTAAGGTCCCTCAACCAATCGGCTTGAAGCAAGCCACGCTGCGAGAACCAGGAAGTGCAGTTCATAGACAAACCGCACAAACTAAAAACCCGAATGTGCCTGATCAGATATTCTAAAATGACATGGAGAAAGTGAAATAAAGCAAGAGTAAGATTAAAAGGCTCAGATAAAAGAGACAGAGAATTTTTTTTTTAAATGTAAATTTTTAATTCAATTCTTTTAACTGTCCAAAATCTATTGAAATCAGGAGTAATGAGACTCCACATTTTAAAGTTAATTTTTAGTGCCAAAGAGGTTGTTTGGCAGTCATTAATACTTACCACCCTGTTAAAACTTAGTTTAGACTTTAAAAAAAAACTCAGCATAGCTGTTTTGTGGTGAAATTAGTAGTTTCCAGCTGGGAAGTGCAGCAGGTTAGCGCTGTTACATTGATTGCAGTTGGGAGGTCCCTTTAACTTGAAGCTGACATCACCGGTGAACCAGGAAGAGCAAGTTCCAGATTTCCATGTTTGATTGCGCATGTGCGGTCGCCAGAACTTGCTCTTCGATTTCGCCGTTAAAAATGGTGACCGCTGTTGGGCTTACCGCTATTTAAAAAATTTCCAGCCCATTGTGGTGCTTGAGTAGAGATGATACAAATAAGTCTGAAAAACTTTGATCAAGTCATGGATTAGTTATGGAGATGTTTAATGTACATGTATTATGTAACTGCTTATTTGGTCAAATCTTATTTGTTTAGTAACCTGCTGACCCCCTGTGATGTAAATAACCCTGAAATGGTTATCAGCTAAGCAGCTGATTAATGAGCTGAAAACTCTACTCTGATGAAGTTGTGCAGTGATCATATGCAATCCTTACGGGACACAAAATGCAGATGTTACCTTTTTTAGTTATATTAATGGACAGGTTATCTAAATTGACATTTTAAAAAGCAGTGAAAAGCAGATGGCCAGCATTATGTTGCTGGCCATGAAATCTTAGTTTGAGTAAACCCAGGCACTGTTTTCCATTTTTTTTTGATGAAATGGTGATCGCTGGGTTGTCCAATCTTGTACTGAAGTGAAGAGATGTACCAGCACCTCCTTGGCGTGTGCGTTTAAGGGCTACTCCCCTAGGAGCTCTTATGTGAATGTATGTAAGTAAAACCAGGTTGGCCAGTCGCAGCCCACATCTTGGTGGGCATGAGCACAGAGCACCAGTTGCCAATGAATGAACACTGATGGGTAGTCTTGTTTAGGTCCCAGGTGTCCACCTACAAGCTTTGTATTGGATAATTATTTATTGCTTCCCCCGCCATTTCTTTGCTTCCATATAAGTTCAGCATATTGTTTACTTTGCCGCTTTTCATATAACCATACAAAAGAGGAAGACTGGTAAAGTCCAGTAAGCTGTTCCATTGAGCCTGTCCTATACTGACATGGTATACTTCTGCATACCATGACCCCACCCTTTCACCTCCCCGCCCACCAGCAATGCTGGGAGAGGCAAAAAAAACTTAGTGCAATTTAGAAAAACTCTGTGGGGAAATTCCTCTTCAAACTCTGATGGCAATCTGATAAGTTCCAGGAGACCATTGTAACTGGGAAAAACATCCCCCAGTACACACCTATCTTCTATATGCAGTCACTGGGCATGTTATGTACTGAGTCTATTAATACCAATAGATCTCTTAGCTATTCTAATATGAAGATTCATCTATTTCTCTCTTTTTCCCTCTTCCTCCTCCCTTCTCCGCACCCCCCCCCCCCACCCCGAAGTTTGGTATTACCTGCAAATTTGACCAGTTTGCATTGAGCTTGTGAATCATAAATTTGAAACATTATTGGTCCCAGTACTGATTTACACTCTCTCTCCGCCCCCCCCTCCCCCCGCAACCTCCCTTTCAAGCCAACATCATTCCCCTAACAAGTATCTACTGATTCCTACCCTTCAGCCAGGATCTTCTCCATTCCTAGGTTTCAGCTTATGTCGCTACAGCTTTAAGCTAGGTACTATCCTCTCTCATGAGAAATATGTTGCTGCTATATAGATATTGAGAACCCTGAAGAGGGTCCGCTTCAAGAAAGCTACATGTTCTTCTGCAAAGGCAAGAGTACAAACAAATGGTGTAAAGCTGGAGCTGATTAGCCTTTCACAAAGAACTTGAGCAACATTTCGAAGACTTGCCCACAAGAATCAATGATAGTGATGACTATGCCGTGCCCCTCTTTCTCTTTCCCCCCCGCACCCCCAAACTGCCTTCCCATCCACTTTGAGGTGTTTTGTCATTGCCCGTACACTGCTACTATAACAAATAATGAGACCGAGGAACTGTTCTATGATCAGCTGAAAAGAATAGTTTCACATTCACCTATTGGTGACGTGCTGATCATCCTGAGTGACTAACATTAGAGGAGCGTCAGATTAGCTAACATGGAATGAAATAATAGGTAACCATGATTTTGCAAAGATCAGTAATTATGGTAAACTATATGGTGCAGAACATGAATAGGCTCTCAGAAATGTGCTTTTTCATCTTCTAACCATTCAGAACTCCATGGATGTATGCACACTAATAGTGGCATCTAATTAATTACGCTCTGATCTCAAGATGTCAAGATAATCACGGTAATGCATGTGATAGAATGCTGTCATGAACACCCTGAATTCACTCCAAAATAGGACTCCTCAGCAGACCAAAACAATCTTAAGTGAAAGCAAAATTACCCTGAAAGTTTTAAACATGATCAAACTGGAAAAAATGAAATTTTACATTGTACACCAGCAGCTTTTTTTCAATGTAGTTGTGTTCACTTCAC
Source organism: Heptranchias perlo (assembly GCF_035084215.1). Taxonomy (NCBI): domain Eukaryota; kingdom Metazoa; phylum Chordata; class Chondrichthyes; order Hexanchiformes; family Hexanchidae; genus Heptranchias; species Heptranchias perlo. Next base: position 26,106,606 of record NC_090350.1, read on the forward strand.
TGCTTTATAGCTTTGAAACCTGGATTCTTTCCCATCAGCAAATGAAGCAGTTGCGTTATGGTCACCAAACACCTGTGTGGTCTATCTTGAAAGCTAAGTGGTAAGACAGCGATGAACATCAAAGTGCTGAGTAAGCCTACATAACTAGAATCAAAATTGTTGTTCATAGACACAGTTCCAGTAAGCCAGACAAGTTGTCCATATCGCTGATGAATGGCTTCCTAATGCATTATTCTACAGAAGGAACGGTGTGGCTATCAGGAAATATTTCAACGATAACTGAAGCAAAGATTTAAGGAATATGACAATTATTCAGAACTCTAAGTTTAGCCAGAGATTGCACAGACCACAAAACTGTTGGGGTGTGGCACCACATACTTTGAGGCCATCAGACTCCAAATGTTAACAACCGAAGAAAAGTGTTCCAAAAAGTCAACTAATGACAGTTGGAGAATGGATAAATTTGCACATGGTATCATTAAGTCTGTACTTTTGACTATGAAAAATGAGAGTTAACAGCTAACTTGTCTTAGTGTTTTAACAATTAGGGATTCACTTAGTATTGAAGTGGACGAATGAGGGGAATCCCAGCAGTTCTGTGTAGTTGAACATTTGTATGACCTGTCCAATCCTATATTGTCCAAGATAATATCAAGTGGTTCCCCTGACATGACACTTTTTAGTAAGTTTTACTTTTCACGAAGCAGAACTGTACAGAGATAATTTCTGATTTGGGATAATTTAATCTGACTGGAAACATCCTATTATGTTTTTCCCCAGACCTGGTTGTTTCTAGTGTATATAGTACCTATATTTAATGAGTAAATATGAAATAGCAGGGGAAGTTGCTACGGCTGTGAATTACGAAATAAATAAGCAGTACTTTTATGGATGTAGAAGAGCAGTACTTTTCTGTAATCTGGGGGTGAGGCAGTGTTTTCCATAAAATAGTTTCACGGCTATCATTACTATTTGCGATTAAAAACAGAAAATACTGGAAGTACATAGCAGGATTGTCAACATCTGAAGAGAAAACTGGAACTGGGAGGCATCGTTGGTTGGACTGAGTTTGCACCTCCAGGAGCTGGATTCAAATCTGGCCCAGACTATCTGATAATGAAAGTCTCCACTGTCTGCTAGCTCTATAAGGCTCATATGCAAAATGCATTTGGGTAATGTAAATCCAGTTCCTTGGAGTACAGGCCTATAACAAAAACTGTCCCTAAGTTGGCAATAATCGGCAGTCTCACTCAGACAGGCTGGTGTGCGAAATAGAAAAAAATGTCACACTGACGTAGTAGGGAGTGCTCTTCTGAACTTGACGCTGACTCCTGCTGTGCTGTAACTGCCTTGGGAATGCTTGATGCTGACACTGGATGCTTCAATTTGATGAGCATAAAGAAAGAGTAAAATTAGGTTAATGCTTAAATAAACATGCTAGTTTACAGGACTGAACAAACCAGTCCTGCAAAGGTGTTTGCTTATCATCCGGTTTCTAGTTCTGATGAAGGGTTTACACCCAAAATGTCAACCTGCCTTTCAGGTACTAATGGAGCTGCTGTGCATTTCAGAATTTTCTATTTTTAATTCAGATTTCTAACATTTGCTTTCCTTTTATTTGAAAAAAAAATTACACTGTCTGACCAATGTATGATTAGTTTCATTTTCCCTTTTTAAGCAACTTTGGGGGTGTCGGGGTGGAGTGGTGGAGAGTGTTGTAACTTGTCCCTCCAGTAATGTGGCATGAACAGTTTGCAACATGCTTGCATTTAGAAGTTGTGGAAGAAGTTATTTCTTGGGGGGGGGGGGGGTACTTGCATCAACATGCCTGGAAAGGATGTTTAAAAGTGCCAAATGGAAAAAAATGAGCAACATTTGCAAATTTTTAGCTGGAAAAAGACAGCTTCCTGATTGTATGCTAACCATTCATTTCTCAGTGTGGCTATTGCAGCATCCTCTCAACAGATGTATATGTTATTGATTGTGGTTTCTAACCAGAATCCTTTTCTGAAAATTCTGGAAAGCTTATTTTACAAATACTATGGCTCCATAAGGTTAAAATTTAAGGTTTCTATACCGAAACTAGATACCTGGCAGCATATTATGCCAGTAAAATAGCAATGCAAATATTGTAAATGTCTGAAACTTTCAATGCTTTTAAAAGTTGATAGTTGCAACAGGAAGTACATTATGGAAACTGGACTATGTCTCTAATGTGTAAATACATGTTAAAATATTTTTCAGCTTTCCAAAATACAGTTTTTTTTTTCTACATGAGTATAAAAGTAATTATATGGTGCAATGAGACATTTGCTAGTCTTCAGAAAGCTGATTTAGGTGCAAAAATATTGTAATTCTCAAAGAACACTATTTACAGGGTTAAGATACATAATTTGAAATACTCAACCATTCTTTGAACCCAGGTGTTGAAAAAAAGACACTTTATCTCAATTAAAGGCTGCCTGTCCCAGGTGCAAGTGCATTCATGTGCACAGACATAATGATTTCCCAAATTTCAGTAATAAAGTACATGTCTTCTGTAGTTCTTCCATGTAATCCAATTCTTCATACCTGTGAAATTGAGATGCTGACACAAGGGCTTTGATTCCAACTGTCATTGGGTGGTTTACCCTTGCAACTGAAGTGCATACTGTAGGAAATTGTTTGACCAAGTAACTTAGTGTGTACAACTACAGCCGGTGAGTTAGAAACTGAGTTCTAGATGTGACTGTCTTTGATACTCTGATCAGATGAGTTTTTCCATTCCAGTGTTTGATGAGACTTGTGTCTTGGTTGTAACACACTTTGTGCAATTTATTTTGAAGTTGTGAATGTCCCAGCTACTGGACATGAGATAAACAGTTTAACATAAAATCCATAGTCCTACTAAGTGGTATCCTCACTGCAAGTCTGGGGAAAAGCGAAGGGCTTGGGACATTGAGGCTGGGTGTGTCCCTGTTTCTTTGCCTGAAGTTGACTCTTTCATCACTGCTGCAATTTATGGTAAATGTAAGGAATCTTACAACACCAGGTTATAGTCCAACAATTTTATTTTAAAATCACAAGCTTTCGGAGATTGTCCCCTTCGTCACCTGACGAAGGGGACAATCTCCGAAAGCTTGTGATTTTAAAATAAAATTGTTGGACTATAACCTGGTGTTGTAAGATTCCTTACATTTGTCCACCCCAGTCCATCACCGGCATCTCCATATCATGACAATTTATGGTAGTAAAGGGAAGTCATGCTGGGAGCCTCTGACATTGACAATGCAATTTGATTTGCAGTACTTAGAATGGCAAAAAGTTTTGTTGCGACCCCTGATAACTCAATAGGTTACAGCATTGATCAACTGGAACACGACCAGGAAGGTCCCCAAGTTGTGCTGAATTAGCTGTTATCAGCGGCGGTAGAGGCACTATAATTGGCCACAGCACCCCTGTCAGGGAGGTTTAGAAATTGGCTACAGTTTCCACTTCTGATCGCTGTCCAATCAAAGAAGCCCCATAAATGTGACCGGTTGATCACTGATGACAACTTAGATGTAGCATTACGAATTTATGAGCAATGTGGACATTATTTTACTGCAAAGTTTGGGAGCGTGTGTATGTGTACTTTGCAGAGCAAATCTTTACATGGAATATTTAAATGTTAAGATTGGTGTAAATATTTTGCTCATCATGTATTCAGTGTCTTCAAAATTATCCCTTCACTTCTGCAAAATGTACTGCTGCCTTTTTTTCTAGAAGAAAAGGCTGCCAGCAAGCAATTCACATCCATAAATAAGTGCAATACAATTTTTTAAGATCAGTTTCTACTTTTTTAAAAAGGAAAGATTCAGCTCTCCTGATGATTTCATGAGTAAATTTATCACATGTGCGTGGTCAAATGGATTTTAAAAAAAGTCTTGTGATCCCTTGACTCTGCTGCATTGGTGGGAGCACTTCAGTTGTGCTCAGTGTCTCTGGACTAAGGAGAAAAAAAGTCATGGCTTTTAGTTGATACCCACTGACCTTTGCTGGAAAGTGTCTACATGTGGATGAATGGAAGGATTGAGAATTATTGCGATGCACCTCACTGATGAATAGTCTGCTTACACTTGCTGCCTATGTTCACAAAGACTGTTTGACCATCTTGAGTGTCCATGGCACTATAGCCCAGCATGTGTTGATAACGCTGGAGGGTGGAGAGCACAAATTAGAAAACACCCAGATTGGGAAAGCTTTATTTATCGAAAGGTCAAGTGATTATATGGAGAAAAGTGGGAAAGCAGCTTTGAGGAAGTATGAATTTTAATTTATGGGGGGGGGGAAAAATGGGTTTTGGTGGTCCTCTAGTGGTCTGATAACTGACTGAGAGCTAATTTCTTCTTTGAGTGGAATAAATGTTGTTGCACAAGTGCTTCAATAAAACTCACTGCCTTGATAGTGGTGATGAATTAAGTTTATAAGCCTGTTTCTCTCTCAAATATATATTTGAGAGCATTGAATTGCAAAACTGAAATTAGATTTCATTTTGGCTGTTTCATAGATGGAAAGTGCATGGTTAATTACTGTTTTGCTTCCAGACAGGAGTTGAACTGGCTTTTCTTCTATAGATTTAGTGAACCACAACCTCATCTTAGCTCTTTTGGTGAAATATGTTCTGCTTTGGATCATGGTGAACTCATGCATTTTATTTTTCTTGACAAATTAGACTATTCAAGTAACTGGCAGAAAGGATGTTATAAACAGTGTTGCATAATGCTGGTTATCTGTATGCTATGTATGTGAAAACACTGGTTTGTGCCATTTATTTACTTTGCCACGTGTTTTGTAAAATAGAGCTTTGCTTGTCTGTTGTAGTTGTTAAAGCTCTAATTGTTGAATCATCTGTTGTGCTTCTGGTACAGTACTGTATTAAGTTTGATGTGGTCTTCAACCTCCAGCTGTTGACTTTGTTCTAAGGAATCCAGCACTGATGTTCATAATTAGTCTTTAGCTGGGAATTGGCAGAAAAATGTAACATAAACAAGCTGAAACTTGCTTATAACCACGTTGGTAATCCTGCTTAGTGTCTTGCTCAATATCTTGGCAGCTGCTAAACTCAGGCCAACTCCCAGTGGTTGATTTAGGTCAACTTTTTGTAATCATTAAAATAAAGAGTGCTGGTTTTAGTGGTGGCGATTGAACTAATCGAAATCTGGTGTACTCGTATGATACATTCTTCAATCCTGTTAACTATAAAATTAAATCCATGTTGTTGGAGCTGTGATTCCAAAAGTGAGAACCTCTTCAGACCTCTGATACAAGTTTTCCTGAATGAACTAGCATTTAATTAGTCGAAATAACAGAACGATGTCCTTTTAGAGTTTTCTGTTTAACGAAGAATTTGCATTTATATAGTTCCTTTCATAGTCACGTGACATCCTAAAGTGCTTTACAACCTAATGGGCTACTGTTGAGGTTCAGGCGTTGCTATTACTTGGGTAAATGCAGTAACCAGTTTGTGTACAGCAAAGTTCCACGAACAGCAGGTTTTCAGTATGCCTTGTAAATACTGCATAGTATTCACCAATGTTCTACCAGTGCTATTAGTGATTTTAAAAGCAAGATGATTTCTGATTTCTTTCTCCTCCCAAAAAAATGAACCGACTGTTCATATTATGTGGCTTTGAACCTTTATCCAGCTGTAAAATGATCTTTTCTATAGACAGCTGAATTGGTAATTAGACTTCTATGTAAATCAAGTTAAAATAATGAGGTTTAATTTCTCCATTTAAATCTTTTTAAGTGTGCCGGGAGCAAATGCAGATCAGTTTTTACTGATATATGCAGTATTTAGTTTGTCAGCTGTGGTAACCCATTAATTACCCTTCAGCACTTACATTTTTGAATACATCTTATTGGAATTAATCATCTGCTAATCAAAAAAGTTATTAATTTTAATAAAATTATTCAATTTAAAATATTTAAACTTGGTTTCATTAGCTAGCCTATTCAACACAATGATGCAATATTGGCCAAATAAAAATTGGTTTAGTGCTCAGAAAAGTACTGCCATCAATTCTAGTAGTTCTGTGGTAAGCTACTGCCTGACGCTATAGATAACTTTAATGCAAGATCAAACCTTAAATCTTATTGCTAGTTAGCTGAACATATTACTGGTGACAGTTTTGCACCCAAAAAAATTGAACTGTGAAATGATTGCTTTTACATTAAGTACATATAAGAATAGAGCATTTAATTGGATTTCAATTCCACTCAATAATCCCAAATGTGTAAGCAGCTTGCATTAGTTTTTACTGAAATTCAGTTTTTGTGGCCTTTAAGCCAATAACATTGGCAGAGTTGAAAATCTCCTTGAGAGCACGGGTTTTGTTGTATTGACAGAATTACAGAAGCACAGACCACAGGCTGAACTGACCGCTTATTATCCATTGTGCGGATTGGGTTTTTACGCTGTAGTTTGTAGCCAATATTAATTTCACTTTTTATGATTTGTCAAACTGATCTTATGATGATGTGAACAAAGACTTAATTCCCTGCAGCTGCAGTGCATACGAATCACTGATATGTTGATAGGATGGGATGAAGTAAGGTGGGAGGAGGTTCATGTGGAGCATAAACACCGGCATAGACCTGTTGGGCTGAATGGCCTGTTTGTGCTGTAAAATTCTATTTCCAAAAGCTGAAGCATTGAGCTAAGTTCTTAGGAATCTCATGCAAATTTTAAGAAGACAGATAAAATCAATACTATTGCCAAACAATCTACAAATTTTCCTAACTGACCGTATAGTTTTGCATTGAATGATTTGAATTTACAGACTCTCTCTGGTACCTCTTTTTGTAAAAAGCTGTCTGAGCTTGAAATTGAGTCATGTACCTCAGTATCTCATTAGTGAAGATTCTGTTCTCTTTCTTTACATGTAACTTCAAATATGGAACAAAAAAAATCAGTTTGACTCATTTAAGCTTGCTGTTTCCAACAAACCATGTACAATTGGGACTGTTATGGATTCTCCCTAATTTATTTCTCTCCTAAGGGACGTGAATAGCTTTGGTTACCTTCAAATAAACTCTGAAATTTTCCCTTTTAATCCTGGAGGAAATCAATGGAAAATCTAGGATATTGATCTAACATGACCATCTACACTAACTAATCCTAATTACAGCCAACATTTTAATGATCCCAGCAGGACTGGAGCCATTGTGTTTCAGAAAAATATTACTTGATGATCCATGTCTGAATTTATCACCCTCTACTTATTGCTTTACCAGATATTCGTCCACTGCTTTAAAGCAGTTGATCAAAACAGTATTGACTCCTTTTTGATGGGTGTCTATTCTGTATATATTTGCTGCATTATAAACTTATTTCTAAATGTGGTTTTGGGTTGTAGGAAGCTAATCTCTACACTTGTTGTAGGAAGATGTGACTTCTTTCCTGATTGCAATAGTGTGTATATCTTCCTGCTTTCTTCCAACAGTCTTATGGATTTGTGATTCTGGCTGCAAGAGACCATCACTGTAATCTTATTATTCCAACACTCTGTGCTAACTTTTCAGGTGCTTACTGAGTAAATGATCTTAAGTCTTCAAACTCTTTTCACAACTAAGTGAAAACTATACACTATCATCGTGGATGTATTATAGACACTGAGTTTGCTGCATCAAGGCAATTTTGACTTTGCTTGTTTCACTTATACAGCATCTATAAAAACTTAAATTTTGGGTACTGATTGCTGAGATGACTGGTTTAATATTTAGATGCATGAAAGAGTCATAAAAAGAACACTAGAACAGTGTTATTTTGTACAAAGGAAAAACCACCTCAATTTGGTTATATTCAAAACTCGAGATAGATGCCTCTTGTGGAACTGGTTTTGATTGACCAAATGCAGGTTTCTTCAGTTCCATCCATGCACACGATAGTTGACTCTGCATGTTCAGTAACATGCATGTACATGCTGTCTGACTTATTAAAATAGGAGTTCGGGAGTAAAATGCAAGATGTCCAAAACCAGGTGTTTGCTGTAAATATTGAGTCTCGACATCAGGTTTAAAAATGAAAACTATCTGAAAAACAGTTGAAGTTATGATTATTTTGTGTTTTTCTGCACATTTGTTTTAAAATTATCTGAGGGAACTGATAGTTAACAAATTTGACAGAGTGTGGGAGAGGAGTCAATATCTGTAGCAATACTACAAAAGGATTTAATCTTGCCATTTCTAATGCATGTTACTTCACTTCCCTTGTCATCAGGGTCAGTAAGTCCTTCCCCTATCCAGTTTCCCCATTTTATGTTATCAGGACTCAATGGATCAACAATTGTGGTTTTTTTTAAAAAATGAATCCCTGATAGCCCTGCTGGTTAAGACAGTGAGTACATGAGCCATACAAACTATGAAGATCCCAGGTTTGATCCTGATCTCTGCTGAGATTACTGATCTTGCTGGAGCAGGAATAGGGATGCTAAGGTTACCCTCAGCACCCCTGAATTAGGGAAGGGAAATTCTCGCAGAGTTCTTGTCCCTAATTGCAAGTTTTTTTTTCTTTCTTCATCCTTCTTAAAGGATGATCATGTGGACATTGAGTGAGGGCCAGGTTGGATTCAGTTGTGATGCATGCCGTAGCTGAATTCCTGCTGACATTTGGTGTCTAGACTGTTTACATGAATAGCTACTGGGACAAGGTACTGGAGGATGCCCAGTGCCAGTTAAATGGTACCCACCGAGGAATCTCTGCCTTTGCAAGAGGAAGAGAAGGGGAGAAAAACCGAAATAAGTGGATGTTAAACTTTATTGTAATTCTTTCAAATTATCTGACTTTTGAAAGTGAATTTTTGTTTCAAATTTTACCTGAAGCCCTGCTCATTCCTACTGGTTAGCTCAGTGCTCTATCTCTAGTCATTTTGCACATACTGACTAGTTTATTGACAAGTTCCTTTAAATTGTCAGTGGTAATGGATTTTTTTAAAAAAAAACTAATGGCATACTCTGTTTTATGGCAAGAGGTATAGAATATAAAATTTTAGTAAAACTATAGTTGAAGCACTGTGCAATTTTGGGCTCCACACTATTTGAAGGAGGTTGAGGCAATAGAGAGGGTATAGCACAGATTCACTAGGATGCTGCCTGGTTTGAAGAAATGCAAATATGAAGAATGACTTGAATATTTGGGGTTATTTTCATTACGACAGAAGAGATTAAGAGGTGATTTGATAAAGTGTTTAATGTTATGAAGAGAAGGGACAGAGTAGAGAAATAGAAATTTAGGACAGAGAGCAGTAGAAACTTTTTTTTAACAGTCTCTCTGCATTATCAGAGCTAATGTTTGAAGCAGAGGCCATGTCAACATTTAAGAATAGGTTAGATAAATGGTTGAAGAAAAAGGGATATGGGAACAGGGCAGGCACATGGGATTAGGACGCTGCGTGTGTGGATGATAAACACCAACATGGTCTGGTTGTACTGAACTGTTTCCATGTTAGAATTACATAGAAATTACATCTAATTGTCTGCTAAACGGATTGCTTTCTAAACTCTATGTACTTGATGACAAAATCAAATCACTGCCAACAACAGTTCAACGTCTGAATTAACTTTTTTTTCCCATTGCAGCACTTTCTTATACCTTAAATTCCTTGTTGTGTGGGCCCTGGTGTTGCTGGCAGATTTTGTCCTCGAATTTCGCTTTGAATACCTTTGGCCTTTCTGGCTCTTCATCAGGAGTGTTTATGATTCCTTCAGATACCAGGGTCTGGTAAGTTGGTTAGAGACTTCTAACGGTTTCTAAAATATACCAGTTCTGTATTATATGTTTCACACCCACCATTACAATAATCTTTGGAAGTGATACTTGATTCAGAAGCTCTGATCAAAGCCCTTTATTTTATTTCTTTTTAAAATCAGAATGCATTTTTTTTCTCAAACAAAATGGGACAAGTTTTTCCTCATAAATGGCAATTATTTTTTTGAAGATTTGCTACTTAGCAGAAATCTTCATAGTTTGATATTTGCATTTTTAGATTTTATAGTCAAATCTAATGTAACTAAAATATACCAGCAAAACTGACTCAAAATGTTCCTGCACTAGCATTCTACATTAATGATCTATTTGAACCAAATGTAAGCATGTAAAATTTTCTGAATTGTCGTGTTGCTAGCTTGTCAACTGGAACAATCTACTCTAATCCCATTTCCCTGTTTTTATCCTGTATCCTTTTATATTCTTTACTTTCAAATACCTATCTAGTTACATTTTAAATGCCTCAATAGTCATTTGTTGTAAGAGCATTCCATATCCTAAAAATGTATGGGAAAAAAAGAACTTCTAACTGCCCCTTCATTCTTCTGTTGTTTCCTTATTACTGATTTGGAAGCTTTATTTCAATAATTACTCTTTCAAAACCTTCCATAGTTTTGAAAAGCTTCCTTAGGTCCACACATTAGGCTTTTCCCATTGGAACAGAGAAAGTTAAAGTTTTTGAGCCTTGATAACTGTAATCTGTCACTCCTGGTATCATTCTAGTAAATCTTCGCTGTACCCTTTCCATGGCTCTTGTGTCCTCCTTATAATGTGGTGCCAAGAAATACTTGTTACTCCAATTGTGGTTTAGCCATTGTCTTTACTACTACTACTACTACTACTACAACAACAACTTGCATTTATATAGCGTCTTTATTGTAGTAAAATGTCCCAAGGCACTTCACAGGAGTGTTATCAAACAAAATTTGACACTGAGCCACACAAGGAGATATTAGGACAAGTGACTAAAAGCTTGGTCAAAGAGGTAAGTTTTAAGGGGCGTCTTAAAGGAGGAAAGGTTTAGTGAGGGAATTCCAGAGCATGGGGCCAAGGCAGCTGAAGGCACGGCTGCCAGTGGTGGTGCGATTAAAATCGGGGATGCATAAGAAGCCAGAATTGGAGGAGCGCAGTGATCTCGGGGTTGTAGGGCTGGAGGAGGTTACAGAGATAGGGATGGGCGAGACCATAGAGAGATTTGAAAACAAGAATGAGAATTTTTTTAATCGAGGTGTTCCCTGACTGGGAGCCATTGTAGGTCAGTGAGCATAGGGGTGAATGGGACTTGATGCAAGTTAGGATACGGGCAGCAGAGTTTTGGATGAGCTCAAGTTTATGGAGGGTGGAGGATGGGAGGCCGGCCAGCAGAGCATTGGAATAGTCAAGTCCAGAGGTAACAAAGACATGGATGAGGGTTTCAGCAGCAGATGAGCTAAGGCAGAGGCGGAGACCAGCGATGTTACGGAGGTGCAAGTAGGCGATCTTGATAGAGCGGATAGCTCATCTCCGTCAAACAGGACGCCAAGGTTGCGAACGGTCTGGTTCAGCCTCAGACGGTGGCCAGAGAGAGAGATAAAGTTATTGGCTAGGGAACAGAGTTTGTGGCAGGGACCGAAGTCAATGGCTTTGGCCTTCTCAACATTTAATTGGAGGAAATTTTTGCTCATCCAGTACTGGATATCAGACAAGCAGTGTGACAAATCAGACAGTGGAGGGGTTGAGGGAGGTGGTGGTGAGGTATAGCTGGGTGTCATCAGTGTACTTGTGGAACTTGATGTATTTTTGGATGATGTCGCCAAGGGGCAGTGTGTAGATGAGAAATAGGAGGGGGCCAAGGATAGATCCTTGGGGGACTCCAGAGATAATGGAGCAGGAAGAGAAGCCATTGCAGGTGATTCTCTGACTACGACTGGATAGATAAAAATGGAACTAGGCAAGCGCAGTCATAAAAAAAAAATGAGCAGGAGTAGACTATATGGCCCCTTGAGCCTGCTCCGCCATTCAATTAGATCATGGCTGATCTTTTACCTCAACTCCATTTCCCCACCCGATCCCCATATCCCTTGATTCCCTTAGAGTCCAAAAATCTATCGATCTCAGCCTTGAGTATACTCTATGACTGAGCATCCACAGCTCACTGGGGTAGAGAATGCCAAAGATTCACAACCCTCTGAGTGAAGACATTTTTCTTCATCTCAGTCCTAAATGGCTGACCCCTTATCCTGAGACTATGTCCCCTAGTTCTAGACTCCAGCCAGGGGAAACAGACTCTCAGCATCTACCCTGTCAAGCCCTCTCAGAATCTTACATGTTTCAATGAGATCACTTCTCATTCTTCTAAACTCCAGAGAGTATAGGTCCATTCTACTCGATCTCTCCTCATAGGACAACCCTCTCATCCCAGGAATCAATCTAGTGAACTATTGTTGCACCTCCTGAGGCAAGTATATCCTTCCTTAGGTAAGGAGACCAAAACTGTACACAGTACTCCAGGTGTGGTCTCACCAAAGCCTGTACAATTGTAGCAGGACTTCCTTGTTCTTGTACTGCAACCCTCTTGCAATAAAGGCCAACATGCCATTTGCCTTCCTATTTGTTGGCGGTACCTGCATGTTAACTTTGTGTTTCGTGTACAAGGACACCCAAATTCCTCTAACCACCAACACTTAATAGTTTCTCACCATTTAAAAAATATTCTATTTTTCTACCCACCAAAGTGAGTAACCTCACATTTCCCCACATTATACTCCATCTGCCACCTTCTTGCCTACTCACTTAACCTGTCTATATCCCTTTGCAGATTCTGTGTCCTCCTCGCAGCTTACTTTCCCACCTAGCTTTGTATTGTCAGCAAACTTGGATATATTATACTCGGTCCCTTCATCTAAATCATTAATACAGATTGTAAATAGCTGAGGCCCTAGCACTGATCCTTGCGGCATCCCACGGTACAGCCTGCCAACCTGAAAATAACCCATTTATTCTTACTTTCTGTTTCCTGTTCGTTAGCAATCCTCTAACCATGCTGATATATTACCCTCAACCCATGAGCCCTAATCTTGGGTAACAACCTTTTATGTGGCACCTTATCGAATGCCTTTTGAAAATCCAAATATACTTCATCCACTGGTTCCCCTTTATCTATCCTGCTAGTCACATCCTCAAAAAAAACGCTGATAGGGAAATCGTATTTGATAAATCTTTCATAAAACCATGTTGACTCTGCCTAATCATATTATGATTTTCTAAGTGCCCTGTTACCACTTCCTTAATGATGGATTCCAGCATTTCCCGACGATTGATGTCAGGCTAACTGGCCTGTAGTTCCCTGTTTTCTCCCTCCTTTTTTAAAAGCAATGTTACGTTTGCTAGCTTCCAATACACTGGGACCGTTCTAGAATCTAGGGCATTTTGGAAGATCAAAACCAATGCATCCACTATCTCTGCAGTCACCTCTTTTAGAACCCTAGGATGTAGGCCATTAGATCCAGGGGATTTGTCGGCTTTTAGTCCCATTAGTTTCTCCAGTACTTCTTTCTTTACTAATATTAATTACTTTAAGTTCCTCACTCTCATTAGACCCTTGGTTCCCCACTATTTCTGGTATTTTTTTGTCTTCTACTGTGAAGGCAGATACAAAATATTTGTATCTGTCCCACCCAGCTGGACGACGGAGGAGAGGTGTTGGAGGAAGATGGTGTGGTCAACCGTGTCAAAGACTGCAGACAGGTCAAGAAGGATGAGGAGGGATAGGACTTCGTTTGTGACTTTGACAAGGGCCATTTCAGTACTGTGGCAGGGGCGGAAACCTAATTGGAGGGATTCAAACATGGAGTTGCGGGAATGATGGGCGTGGATTTGGGAGGTGACAACGCGTTCAAGGACTTTGGAGAGGAAAGGGAGGTTGGAGATGGGGCAGTGGCTTGCAAGGGAAGAGGGGTTAAGGGTGGATTTTTTGAGGAGGGGGTGATGACGGCAGATTTGAAGGGGAGGGGGACAGTACCTGAGGAGAGGGAACTTAACTATCAGCTGACATGGGGGCCAGGAAGGGCAGTTTGATGGGAATAGGGTTGAGGGAACAGGATGTGAGTCTCCTGGTAAAGATGAGCTCAGAGAGGTTATGAGGGGAGATAGGAGAGAAATTAGAGAAAGATGCAAGTTCAGGGCAGGGAGGAACTTTAGGGGAAGTTTGACTTGGAGGACTAGGGGAAGGGAGAGAAGCAGCAGAGGCAGCTGAATGGATGGTCTCAATCTTAGTGACAAGAATGTCCACGAGCTCCTCGTACTTGTTGAAGGTGAGGGTGGAGGAGACAGGGGGGAGAGGTTTAAGAAGACTGTTTGTAGTGGGGAAGAGAAGCTGGAGGTTATCCTTGCATTCCAGGATGATCCTGAAATAGTGAGCAGTTTTTGCAGAGGGGACCCGATAGTGCTTTATTTGGACCAGCCAGATCTGGCGATGACTGGTTAAACCAGTTGTCTGCCATAAACATTCGAATCTGCGTCCCGTAGATTTAAGGGAGCGGAGATGAGGGCCGTACCAGGGTGAGAGAGAGTAATGGTTTTAATGCGGACAAGGACATCAAAGGTAGAGATGAGGGTGCAATTGAGCAGATCGGTAGCTGCAGAAATGTCGTGGTGAATGCAGAGCCAAAGGCTAGACAGTTGCGAATTTGGAAGTGCCGTTATAAGTGACTTGGGGGAGAGTTTTTTTCCAGGGGCGGGCACAGAACGAAGTGGGATTGGTAGGGGCGCTCTGGGTGGAGAGGGATACAAGGAAGTGATCAGAGATGGCCTTATCCATGATTGATACGATGAGAATAGAGAGGCCACGTGAGACAGCAAGGTTGAGAGGCTGGCCGTGAATATGGGTAGCGGAGTTTATATGGAGGGAGAGATTAAGGAAGGATAGGAGGGCAGTGAACTAAGAGGAGAGAGAGCATGATTAGTTGAGACAGGTTGAAATCACCGAGGATGAGAAGTCGCTTGGTGCAAATGCTGAGGGAGGAAAGCAGCGAAGATATGTGAGAAACTTGCGTGGGTGATAGAGAACGAGAACTTGAGAGGTGAGCTGCTCAGAGGAGGAGAAGGTGCCAAAGGAGTAGGGGGACAGAGCAAAGTGTGATTTGGTGATGAGGGCCACACCTCCACTGCGGTGGTCTGGGTGGGGCAAGTGGTGGCAGAAATAGCCGGGGGAGGCTTCATTATGGGGGAAGGTGCCATCACCAGTTAGCCAGGTTTCTGTCAGGGCTATGATATTGATGCAGTCATCAACAATAAGCTCATGGATGGCACGGGCCTTGTTTACAAGCGAACGGACAAACTGGAGGGAGATGCAGAGAGGGACATTGATAGCTGATCCGCTAGCAGAGTCTACAGGGTCAATGCTGGGAGGGGTTAGTTGGATGTGAAGGAGACTGGCAAGATTAACCCACATGGGCATTCTGGGCGGGGAAGTTGGTGAGAGAGGAAGATGGGGCAGTTGGGGTTGATGCTCGTAAGGAGGCAACAACGAGTGCCTCGATGGGCCCTTCAGAGGATGCCAAGAGAGGCACAGAGGGAAGTTGCTGGCTTATCCAAGAGGGAGTCAAGCCTGGGACGCCGGCAGGAGAATAGGAAGCTGGAGGGGCGCTGAAGGCTTGGGGTAGGGATTTGGGGGGGGGGGGGGCAAAGTACCTGAGAGGGGAGAAATGAAAGGAAGTATGATGACAGGAGGGAGGGGCCTAGGAGGCGGAAATAGAAGCGATGGGCTCAGGTCCGGAGCAGCAGCGAAAACGTGCATGCGAATGGACACGGAAACTCAAGTTACATGTCTGAACTCGAGTTTTAACGCTAACACACAGTGCCAACACTCCCCACAGTTCAAAAAACACACCGTATCAATTCAACATCATGTACTTGCTTTTGTATTCAGTGCCCAGAATCCCATTTTGCTTTTTTAATGACCTTTTACACCTGAACTCTGACCTTCTCAGATCTTTGTATTTGCACCCCTAAAAATCACCTTTCTCTGTTGTTAAGGCTCTTGCCATTTTCGGTATACTTCCTTTCTTTTTCTCATTGTACTAACAACATTTTTCTGCATTGAACTGGAGGTTTGGAAAGAGCTGTTATGAGCATATTCTGCTTCGTGGGTGGTTAAATCCTAAATCTGAATCTGTTGGTATTTGTAGCTTGAAATATATGCAAATTAATGTGAAAGTTGGTTTAAATTTTATATGTGGCCCTCAAGGCTCCATTGTATGCACTTAAATGACCCATGAAAACAAAAAGCTTGGAAACTCTGTTATATGTAGATAGGTAACGTGAACCAAAAATATTACATCAAAGGAGGACCAGAGGACATACATTTAAATTAGAGTAAATTTAAAATAGGTATTAGAAAGAAGGATAAATATTTGGAATAATCCGTCAGGCAGGAAGTAGCGACAAAAATATTAAGTGATGTCCAAAATGCAGTTGGTTGTTATAATCGGAAAGCTAGGATATTAGAGGGATGAATTTAATCCTTAACCCTTTTTTATGCTTGTATTTAATATATTTGCACTTGCATATCTCCTTGACAAATCAAAAGGTCTCATCCCACAAGGAGTTACTTTTGAAATCCAGTGGTTATGTAGGCAAAAGTGGGAACTATTCTGTACCAATAGTGTCCCACAAACAGCCATGATATGACTCTGTTTTTGATGGTTTTGGTAGAGGCCATGATACTGACCGAACTCCCTGCTTTTCTGAGATATTTAATGTTCCTCTTGAGCCATTAGA
This sequence comes from Heptranchias perlo, assembly GCF_035084215.1. Lineage (NCBI taxonomy): Eukaryota > Metazoa > Chordata > Chondrichthyes > Hexanchiformes > Hexanchidae > Heptranchias > Heptranchias perlo. The sequence continues at coordinate 26,123,152 of NC_090350.1, forward strand.
ATGTCAGCCTAGATTGTATGCCCAAAATTGGAAAGCACAGCCTATTGACCCAGAGGTGACGTTGCTACCAACTGCATCAAGCTGACAAATGTTCCTTTATCTGCAGATGCTGTGTTTCCATTCCTTACATATGAAATACGTTTACTACCATTTTTGTAGGTGAAGTTTTTTCTGTTGTTAGGCAAGCCACTTGATTGAAATTGACTTATCCTAGAATGGCATTGGTCAACTGAAGCAGACCCTACCCTCTCTAGCCAACACATGACTCAAAGTCAGTCACATAGTGCAGGACTATTTAATACCTTCTGAAGTGACCAAGTAAGCCGTTCAGTTGTAAAACAATGGGCATGGTAGTGTATTGTTGTGGTACTAGATTATTGATCCAGAATTCAATTCGCACCATGGCAAGTTGTGTAATTGAATTCAATAAATCTGGTAATTTATCAGCTAGCACCAGGGCAGATGATCCTTAAAGCTGCCAGATTGTTGTAAAAAACCTAACTGGTTCACTGATTTTTTTTTAGGGAAGGGAATCTGCTTGGTTTGGCCTACATGTAACTAGGCCTGCAATATGTGGTTGATTCTTAATGCCTTCTGAAGTGGCTTATCATGCCATTTAGTTGTAAAACAATTGCGTTAGAACAGAATCGTAAGAGAAATATCAGATAGATCTATTGGCAACAGTCCAGATATCTGATCAGGACAGCATACGAGCAATCCCAACCCTGCAAAGTTCTCCATGAATATTTGGGGACTGGTGTTCAATTGAGAGAGCCATCCCACAGGTGAGTCAAGCAACAGCCTGACATAATCATACTCCAAGTCATATCTATTAGCCAACATCCCAGACTCCCCTGTTTCCATTTCTGGGTATATCTTGTCCTACTATCAGGATCGATCTATCATAGGTGGGACAAAATAATATACTGTCAAGTGGGCACGGCCCTGGGAGTCCTCAATAATTTCAGACCCATCGAAGTCACACGGCATCAGGTCAGACAAGGCCAAGAAAACCACCTGTTGATTACCATGTACTGCCCTCCCTCACAACTTAAGAGTTAATATTCCTCCATGTGGAACACCACATGAAGGAAGCACTGAGGGAAGCAAAGGCACTAATGTTCTTGTCGAGTCCTGAAGGATGTAGCTGCTAGACTGGGCATGTGCCAGATGGTGAGAGAACTGACATGAAGGGGTAACCTACTTGATTTCGCCTTCACCAACCTGCCTATTATAGAGATGTCTGTCTATGATGGCATTAGTGGGAGTGACCACCGCACAGTCATTTTGAAGGCAAATTTTATTTTTACCGTAAAGATACCCTGCATTGTGCAGTTTGACATTACCGCAGTGCCAAATGGGACAGATTAGGCAGCCCATTAGGTGCTGTGTGGGCCATCAACAGCAGCAGAATTGTATACCGTCAGAATCTGTAACACCTCATAGCCTAACACAGACCTCATTTTTCCATCAACATTGAGCTGGGAGACCAACCCTAGTTCAATAGGACTGTAGAAAGGTGTACCAGTCGCAGCACCAAGCACACCTTAGAATAAAGTACCAACCTAGTGAAGTTACATCACAATGCTACCTGCATGCTGAACACCAAAAGCAGCAGGCTCTAGACAGTTAAGCGGTAGTGCAACCAACGGATTTGAACAAAGCTCTATAGCACCACCGCATCCAGTCAAGACTGGTGGTGTTCGTCAATCAGATCATCCTCATCTGAGTGCAAGAGACAAGGCTGAAGTGTTTGCAAGCATCTTAAGTCAAAAGTACCAAATGGATGATCCTATTCTGCCTCCTCCATGGTCCCCACTGTTATAGATGTCAGTATCCAGACAATTTAGCTCATTCCACACGATGTTAAAAAGCGGCTGAATGGACTGGACATAGCAAGGATTATGGGCCCTAAACACTTCAGCTGTTGTGCTGAAGAGCTGTCCACCAGAACTAGTGGTCCTTCTAGCCAAGTTGTTTCATTGCAGTCATGGCAGTGGCATCTACCTGACAATGTGGAAAATAGCCTATCCACAAAAATCAAGACACATGTCGTACAGTCAGTTACTGCCCTATCAACCTCCTGCCAATCATTAGCAAAGAGATGGAAGGAGTCATCAAGTGATATCGTCTGACCAAATCTGCTCACCAACACTCAGTTTGAGATCTACCAGAACCACACAGCTCCTGAACTTCTCACAACCTTGATCCAGGCATGGACACCAGGGTGAAGGTGAGAACAGCCTTTGACATCAAGACAGCATTCAACTGAGTAAGGAGCACTAACAAAATGGAGGTCAATCCAGGATAAGGAACACACCCTCCAATGTCTGGAATCATACTTAACAAAGGAAGATGGTTATGGTTGTTCAGGCCAGTTATTCCAGACCCAGGACATCATTGCAGGGGTTCCTCAAGGTGCCATCCTCAGCCTAACTATCTGAAGTATTTACTGTCTACAGGATGTGCAGACGCAACTCACCCAAGCTTACTTTGACAACACCTCCCAGTCCTGTGACCTCTACCACCAAAGAGGAAGAGCAACAAGATCATGGGAGCACGATCACCTCCAAATTATCCTCCAAGTCATGCACTATCCTAACTTGGACAAATGCTGCTGGTCCTTCATTGACAGTGGGTTAAAATCCTGGAATTTCCTACTTTAATACCTTTTGGGAGCAGCATCAGTATGAAAACTACAGCAGTTCAAGGAGATGGCCCACCACCACCATCTCTGATTAAGTGGAATTGGGAAAAAATGTAGCTTTGCTAGCATTGACCACATTTCGAACTCATTTTTTTCAATCTGCAAAGTAAAATAAAAAGCAAACTCTTAAAGCATAAATAGGAATTTGCTGAAATCTTAACCGTAACTAATATAGGTCCTAAGATTTACTTCCTGTCCCTTTTTTATTTGATCCAAAAACTGAACTCTGTGAGCAGTTTGCTTTTTTAAAAGAAAAGTGACTTCTGAATATTATAAATTGGATAGCCAGTTGGTGAAGGATAGAATACTGATCCTGGTCTTCAGTTGCTTCCAAGCCTTTATTCACAGAGATCCACATTACAAATACACCACACCCTCGATCAGCTCTCATTTAAAAAGAGTCCCCAATTGATATGCACCACCTGAATACAATTAACACTAATTGATATAAATCACATGGATACATTTAACCCTGACTAGCTGGTCCTAAAACAGAGGAATCTACAAACTTCCCTAAATGATCTTGTTTGCAGTGAAAAATGTTTCTTGCCACAAATTTGTACCTGTGCCCACTATTTGTGCAGCTTTTATGCTACTCTTGTGCTAATGAGTGCACTTTTTATTTCTGTTTGTTCTTCTTGCACATTCACAGTTAGGTAATTACAGAATTTGGCACTAACTTTTTCATTGTCCTGGACAAAAGGCAACAGAACTAGATTTAGACTTGTAAATTGTGTGGATGAAATTAGCATACCACATCTCTAGTGTTCTGTGAAACAGTATTCTGAAATAATGCACTTAAATATGGAATTGAAGTCTTTTATTAGTACTATAAAATCTGGTGTACAAATTGCATGTTTTCATGTACAAATACAGAGGTGTGATTTACATGAGGTTTACTGAGAGAACAGCCATAAGATAATTAATTGCTCTGCATGTACACTATTTTTCTGCTAATCTTGCTATCTAATCCAGAACTTCTGTGCCTTAACTTTCTACCCAGAATAGTTGGCTAGTGCAGGGGGTCAGTGTTGGGGGGTAGGGAATGGAATGTATGTTTACCACAGCTTGCATTCTGTGATCTTTTTAGTGTCAATTGAACTTAGGAATTCCTCTATACAAAATCCATAATAAATCTGTATGAAAGTTCACTTGTCGGGTCCTTGATGTCCAGTTTTACTCCATAGTCAGTTTTGTGCAAACCTCTGTTTTGTCCTGAATTATGTATTCTGCAATTACTTACTAATAGCAATAGTAACAGGATGACATTAATTAATGTCTGGTTCAAGCAGTTCATAAATCTGTGCAGTCAGGCCCATGATAGCTATCAGTCTTTTGGAACTGACCTACTCTGAGCAGCGTAGAGGTATCTGTCAGCTGTGCTTGGAATCTCTTCTCCAGAATTAGCTGTACTGGAGTGTTTCCAGGTGCAGTATTGCTGTAAACAGAACTGCAGAATGGTTGCAAAGTATACTTGAAGACTTAGACAGTATGAAACTTGAGAGACAGGAGACTTGTTTACATATAGCTGTGACAGTGCTGAACTTTTGAAGGGAACGTTTAAGCAGTCACTGGATTAATCCTTTGAATGGAACTGCAAAGTTGTCAATTTTCATTGTGGCTTATCGCAAATTTTGGGGAACTCCTGGATCTCATGAAGCTTGTTGCTTTCTCACTTTCTTTCCTTGATCCCCGGGTTTGCTCCTTCTCCAAGTGCAGAGAAGTTAGATTATGCTTTGGAGCCAGAACAAATGCTGCAGAGGGGTAAACTGCACCTTCAATAGGATCAATACAATTTTTAGTAGGGCTTCTCATTTGCTGTAAGACTTTTGGATTAATTTGTTTAATTGTTTAAATTAGAATGAAGGGAATATGACCACTTCCCTCCGCCCCCCCCTTTCCAGTATGTCGGCTATAAAAGGGATTTAAGCTTTAACTTTTGAAACCTTTTTAATCCTGGAACTGTGGTCATCACAACTCAGTCTACAAAAGGTGTGTTGCCTAATATTGGCTTCTGTGGTGAGTTTACTTGATCAGAAATATAGTTTAAAAAATTTAACTTACTGAAAACTCTTTATTTGGAACAGTTAAACGAAGAATGGTCTTGTAATACAAGCAACTCTTGATCCAATACAAATTTGCAGGGAAGCGCTAGTGAAGCTAAATGGAAAACTTCTAACATCTGACTAAACAAATATTATAATTTACAGTGTAAGCTGGCTGAAATGATGCAGTCTTATTCAGGATACATTGTATGAAGGAAATGTAATGGCATCCCTTGTGATAAATACCCACGTCCAACAATGCCATATTTCATATAAATCCCATTTAGGAACAAATTGGTTGAATGTCTTATGAATGGCTCTTGACTCTCATGCGTGTTTTATTACAGCATGAGGGCTAGTGTACACGAAAAGGACTAATTGTAAACCCAACCCCATTAGAGTTTTCATTGGAAAACTTGTTTATTACTGCTAAGGTGTCTTTAGTTCTCGTTCTTCCATCCTAGCCATTCCAGATGTTTAGTTTGTAAGTATATGTCTAAATTTGTTAATGGACTTCATAAAATCCAACATATTACTGGTCGAGATGGTGCTGATTATTGCACAGCTGTTGTGTTTGGCGTTCGGTTGAGCTCATATTTCTTTCTAAATCACTCCGTTTGTGTATCTATTCCCCTACCTATCCCCAAGAAAAAGTGCTTTTTTGTTTTTTTTAAAAAAGCTGCCAGATTCTCAGTCTAATTTAAAGCAGCAGTTTGTCTAGTGAAAGTGCTTTATGAAGATTCTCTTGCCTTATGTCTACAGAGCATGTCTGATTCCATGAAATGTCATTTTGCCATGTTCCATAGAGAATCTGTTCCGGAAATGATTTAACGGTTGCAACTGTAGAAGAATAGAAAAATGGAAGAGGGAAATGAATACTGCCCTCTTAAACCCACAGTACTTTATATTGCAGGTACTTTTTTACCACCCGCCTCAGTAATGATCTCCTTTGATATGAAATCCTGCTTAACTTTTTTTGTCCCTAGGAAATTAGAATTGATCTTCAGGAAGCTCAACTGTATTAGTTTGAAAGACTGCATGGATTGAGCTTGTAATGCATTCTTTGCTTTGTTTTTCTTGCAGGCTTTTTCAGTATTTTTTGTTTGTGTAGCATTCACATCAGATATAATATGCCTACTCTTCATACCAGTGCAGTGGCTTTTCTTTGCTGCCAGTACATATGTATGGGTTCAGTACGTCTGGCACACAGGTATGTTCACTTTTTTTACAGCTCAAGTTGTGTCTTTTTTTTAAAAAGTATGCATTTAGGATTATAAGTATGAAGAAAGCCATGATTTGAATTATGGTTCGATGATTGTTTGAAAGTCAAAATTTTCTAGTCAGCCTTACTGCTACAACCCATGATGGCATATTGCTGGATCACCATGGGAGGGAAGGAAGACCTGTCCCTCCGCAGAGAAAAATACAATATCTCCATAAAATGTTTACAACACATGATCTCAATAACTAACTTGCAACAGTCGGATTAGTTTTGTAGTTGAGAATTTGTTAACAAATACAAGCATTATCCTGCTAAATTGTATTGGATAAGTTTCACCTTGCTGTCTTTTATGGCTTAAATGATAGCTTATTCATGGTCACTATCTTGTCTTTTCCTTCCCTGTCTGATATATTATTTTGTAGTACTGAATGAACATACTAATGTGTTGTCATTGGCCATTTAAGATGGGCTTAAAAGCTCAAATGTTCCATATAAATCAGTATTATACTATATTAGACCAATAATTGCAACATTTCATGCAAAATGGGAGTAAAACTAAAATTGTTCTGGACTGAAAGCACCTTTTGAGATCTGCCCTTGACCAAATTGTAATACTTTTGTCAAAAAGTGACGCTGCATTCGTCATCAATGTTTAAATATTGCAGCATGAAAATCAAGTTTTTTTTTCTGTAGTCTGGTAAAGCAAAATACACAATGTGGGACCTCATCTGCCATCTAATACCTGAAAGCTGCTAATTGGCATTTCTGTAATCATTGAAAATTTTGTTAAAAATTGTCAATTTTGCAAAATACTGCATCTCAGTTTTGGCTCTTCAAAACTGAGATGCAGTATTAATACTTTCAGGTCTGAAAGATTTACTTTCAAAGTATCTTGCATTGGATTTCAAATTTAAAAATCAACATTAAAACAAGAAATTGTGAAATGTGGAAATTTTAAAATAAAATTATAACTTTATTTCTTAGAAGCAGAATTTTTTTTAGTAAGCTGTTCTTTATTTTTCTGCTTTTTCCCTTCTACTCCTTCCAATCTCCTTTTTAGATTACCTCAAGCAAGACATTGTTTCCGCATGAGTGTGGTGTAGAACCAGCTCCGAGGGCTTTGCCATTGCTACTGTGCATCCAGTTGCTAAGGAGAAGTCCTGGTTGACTTGTCCAACAACTCCTTCTTCCTGTGGGGAAGAACTTAGTTTTCACTTGTTATCTTTTCTTGAGTTCAGTTGAGGTTGATGCTCATTTTTATTTTATATGCTGCTTTAAATTTGGTGACAGTGTTTTAAAATAGATAGTGCCTCTGATGACAAATATACCAGAAAAAGAGGAAGCTATCTTTTCAGGCCAATGGTGGACTCTGTGGTCAGCTCATTCATACAGGTCAGTGATGTGGTATGCATAGTTGTTTGCTGCTCTAGGCTGTGTAATCCACTTCACAGTATAAAAGCAGCAAATGCCAGCATCCTTCAGTCATATTACAGAGCTACTTTATTGAAGGCTATAGGATTTACTGAGCTTGTTGGGCCCAATGCTACAGTAACTGACACTGCTTCATTGCTCTAGTTAAATTGCTTGATGTCCAATTTATTCTGTGTCCTCTGTACTAATTTCATGGTTTTGCAAGTTCTATTGAAAAAGTTGAGTACACTGAGTCAAACCTATGAGGCATCAAAATTATGTTTATCCTATTAATCCACAGAATAATGGAAATTTGACTGGTCCCTATCACTGAAACAGTAATATGTATGCTTAGTGTTCAAAAAAGAAACTTGGTTCCTCAGCTGAGTTCATTATAAATTCTAAGGTGAAGGATAAAAGGCAGTTATTTTGAGGATGAATTGTGTTGCCTTATGAAATGATGCATTTTTCTATTCTCCCTTTTCACCTTTACCACTGAAGTTTCTCTCTAGTGAAGCAATTACATGACTCACAATTGATAAAATGTATTGGTATTCTTCAGGCAAATGCGGTGGTAAAAACGCAAACATTTTGGGGAACAAAAATATTAGATAAGCTGAATTTCTTCAACACAGATTTTCTAGTTGGTGGGTGGGTTTTCCTTTCTGCTTGTGTAATGATCTGTCTAGCTCTAGCTAAGATGCAGAATGCTAAAAATACTCATGACATAATGTTAACAAACCAGTGTGAAATTATTGTAGGAGAAAGCTCTGCCAATTGAATGCATAGTTTGCAATCTGATCTGATTTTAAATAACCCTTGCCATTTCTCCTGTATAGAAAAAGGGACCTAATATTGTCCTGTCCACCTGGTTCTTCATTAATACCAAAATGGTAGTGAATTATCCAAAATAGCTTTGCTATAGGGCAAGCTCCCTGAGGAAAGGTCTTTGTTTAATTTACAAGTTGGGTTTAGGCTGATTGAAAGTAAAAATGGAAGGCAAATCCCAAGTTAGTGGAATTTGCAAAAAAAAAATTAGCAACAAATGACCTTATGTGAAAGAATATTTGAAAGTACATATGATGCCCCCAGTTTCTGAATATTTAGATCCAAATTTTCATCTATTGCTGTTCATAATCTGTTCTGATCTCCATAGCTAATAAAAATCATTCCAGAATGGAGCAGTTCAACGAGCATTACCTTTTATCAAAAGACATTTGGAAACAAAAAGGGTTTGCCAATCAGGGTTGTGATTATGCAACTTGCATCAAGTCATATAGCTGGTGTATGATGCGAGAAAATGAGAGCTACCTTTTCCCCTTTTCATGAGAAAAACAGTGCCACTTTCACTGCATGTTGATAGAGCATTGTTCCTATAATTGGAATTTTTGGTTGATGAGCCAATCCTTTTATCTTTTTCAGAAAGAGGAGTGTGTTTACCAACTGTATCACTATGGATATTATTTGTTTATATAGAAGCAGCAATCAGATTTAAAGATTTAAAAAATTTTCATGTAGACCTTTGTCGCCCTTTTGCTGCACACTGGTAAGTTATCTGTTTTCATGACACCTATTTGTGAAGCTCTATATAAATGCATGTTATTTATGGTCACGAATGTCCTTCCAGGATCCATGTATCAAACAGTAAAGTGAATCCAATATCACGGCATATCAAATCTTGATTCAATTGTGTAAACTTGTCATTTGTTGCTGTCTATCCTGACACTCCCATCACATGCCAAAAAAACATGAGCTACAAAATAAAGGTTTCTATATATTACACAGAATAGCTTACTGCCTGAGAGACTCCAGAATAACTCATCTTGGGATCCCGATGGCTTTCGTAGCTCAAGCTTTGGTTGTGCAGTTTGTGATGTCGTCATTTTTTTATTTGTTCGTGGGATGTGGGCGTCGCTGGCAAGGCCAGTATTTATTGTCCTTGAGAAGGTGGTGGTGAGCTGCTGCAGTCCGTGTGGTGAAGGTTCTCCCACGGTGCTGATAGGTAGGGAGTTCCAGGATTTTGACCCAGCGACGATGAAGGAACGGCGATATATTTCCAAGTCGGGATGGTGTGTGACTTGGAGAGGAACGTGCAGGTGGTGTTGTTCCCATGTGCCTGCTGCTGTTGTCCTTCTAGGTGGTAGAGGTCGTGGGTTTGGGAGGTGCTGTCGAAGAAGCTTGGCGATTTGCTGCAGTGCATCCTGTGGATGGTACACACTGCAGCCACAGTGCGCCAGTGGTGAAGGGAGTGAATGTTTAGGGTGGTGGATGGGGTGCCATTCAAGCGGGCTGCTTTGTCCTGGATGGTGTTGAGCTTCTTGAGTGTTGTTGGAGCTGCACTCATCCAGCCAAGTGGAGAGTATTCCATCACACTCCTGACTTGTGCCTTGTAGATGGTGGAAAGGCTTTGGGGAGTCAGGAGATGAGTCAGTCGCCACAGAATACCCAGCCTCTGACCTGCTTTTGTAGCCACAGTATTTATGTGGCTGGTCCAGTTAAGTTTCTGGTCAATGGTGACCCCCAGGATGTTGATGATGGGGGGTTCGGTGGTGGTAATGCTGTTGAATGTCAAGGGGAGGTGGCTTGATTCTCTCTTGTTGGAGATGGTCAGTGTCTGGGATGACTGTTACATGCCACTTATCAGCCCAAGCCTGGATGTTGTCCAGGTCTTGCTGCATGCGGGCACAGACTGCTTCATTATCTGAGGGGTTGCGAATGGAACTGAACACTGTGCAATCAACAGCGCACATCCCCATTTCTGACCTTATGATGGAGGGAAGGTCATTGATGAAGCAGCTGAAGATGGTTGGGCCTAGGACACTGCCCTGAGGAACTCCTGCAGCAGTGTCCTGGGACTGAGATGATTGGCCTCCAACAACCACTACCATCTTCCTTTGTGCTAGGTATGACTCCAGCCACTGGAGAGTTTTCCCCCTGATGGATGTGCTACTCCTTTTAACACGAAGGTTAACCATTTTGGTTAATTTGACTAATTTGTAGTTCTAGGGAATTGTGATTTATACATGTAGGCTTTTTAAACCAATATGCTTTCTTGTTTAAGTACTTTCTGTTTAAAATGTTATTCTGTATTTGTATTATCCTGTATGGCTTGGGAATTTGGCAAAGGGGATTGTTAAAATACTAATAGGAACTCAGCTCATGAAAGAGCTCAATGTGCATGTTTCCACATGATTTGAAGTTTAATTTTTGACAGTGTCATGTCACTCATTGTGTGTGCCAAATTTCCACAAAAAAAAACAATTTTAACCCCTCCTTTGTTATCATTGGAATAAGTAGTTGAGAGTAGTGCATAAATAGAATGATCTCCCAGCAAAAGTAACTCATGCTGTGTTGATTATCCACCTCCATTTTGAAGGAGTTAAAAAATCTGGTTGGAAACTGAATTAAAGATAGGTCAAGACTGAGAGATGATTTTGAGTGGGGCAGTCAGCCAGGACTAAATAGTGGAGATTTGGAGATGAATATTATTTGAGTTTTTCTTTATTGCTTTTTGTAATTGTGGAGAATTAAAACACAATTTTATTCCAGGAGATTGTGAGTGTGGCAGAGTCCATAATAGGTCATACTGGACATGGAAGGATTGGGCTTTGTGGACCAAATGGCCTTTTCTCATTACCTGTTTTAAAAATATTTTTATTCTGGAGAACTTGTTTAATGCTTTAAATTATATTTTAGGAGCTACCTCTTGGCTCTCTTCAAAGCCAGATTTTCAAGAAGAGTCTATCAGGAATTGAAATTAATAACTGAGGATAAATATAGACTAGTTGTCTAAGTTAGTTTAAGTTTTGTAATTTCATAATGTTGCAGTTTGGGTGGATTCTGAGTGGCGGTGATGATCATTTCTATGCCTTAGTTTTAATATGAATATAACTGTCCCAGAGCTTTTAAATTTTTAATATTGTGGGTTTTTTTTCCACAAGTCAATTAATTTATTCAAAAGTTAAAGCTCGTGACATAAAACTTCATCTGATGGCGGAGTGAATAAATATACTATGTGATGTGGTGGTATGCCCTACGAACCAAGAATCTTTAGGTTCATAGTCAGGGCACTGCCATTAACCTCAGCATCTTCATACTAGAGAGGGCAAAAACTGGACAGGGTTTCTTCTTTATCATAGCCTATTGACTCTGGTTAGTGCATGCAAGAATGACTGGCTGTGGTGGCTCTTGTGGTCGTGGAACTATAGCGCAGCTAGAAGAGATGGGGTAAAAGGAGAAATTGGAGGATGGAGAAAAGTTACCTCATAGGATCCAAGGCTTACTTAATATTCAACTCTGTTTCAGCAATTCAGGGAATGTCTAATTTAAATGGCCTTCTGAGCTGTTGAGATGTGAAGTTAGAGGTGTATTTTACTAATAAACCTTTGATTCCATGAAGTTTGAGATACAACTCTTTACAAATGTTTTCACTTAAAGCGAGCCACAGAAATTTAATTTGTTCTGACAGTTAATGGTAAAATGTGAATAGAAATAAAGTACAAATTGTATATCCAATTGTTTTCCCTAATTTTACTTTTAAAGGATGAATGTTTAATTGCTTAGCCAGTGATTTCAAAATTTACCTGTTAAGAGTGACTGTCATTTTTTCCTCTTCTCATCCCATAAATAAAGCATTGGCTATCCTGTGGTGACATTGGGATTTGGCTTCAAAAGTTATGTAAGCTATAAAATGCGATTAAGAAAACAGAAGGAGGTCCAGAAGGAGAATGAGTTCTACATGCAGCTCCTACAGCAAGCCCTACCACCAGAGCAACAGATGCTACAGAGGCAAGAGAGGGAAGCCGAAGAAGGTAAGCATTGGTTTAGGTTGTGCTCATGAAGACTGTATTTCTCCCCTTGTCATAGCAACCCTGAGTTTAAAATGAGCTGCATAGTTGCTTTGGTATCTTAATTAATTAAGTATCCGTTTGATGCAGTTTCCGTAATGAAGTATCCTTTTTATGTATGATTTAATCTCTACATTCAGACTGTTTGCTTGGATCTCATGTCCATACCAATCAAGACTCCATTTTAGATGTCAGTCTTTTCAATTTATGCATTCCTGGGATTACCTCCTTACCTGACCGCTAATGTGATCTATGACTCAAATAGTGTGGGTTGTAGTTATTATAGGCTATATGGAATCCCCATAGTAACTGAGGAACCCTCATTTATATAGTATGTAGCTGATTCTCCATTGTACTTATAAACAAAATGAGGGACGTTGGTGCTAGGGAATGCAGCATTTTTTTTGACTACTTGTACCCAGTGTTGACGTTAAGAACCCCAGGTTAACTACATTTTACCTTGAGATGCAAGGTAAAACTCCTACTCAGGCCCAACAAGATGACCCTCGTTTCAGTGTCAGATGAGTATCTCTTATTAAACATACTTTTAAGTGCAGTAGTTTGCATTTATTCTGACAGTTTTTTAAAAAATATAGTGGCTGGAATGGCAAAAAGAAAATCCTTTTAACATATAAAGGTATGTTTGATGGCTTTTGTGATCCTGCCGGTATTTTGCTTTACACATACCATCTTAAGGTTCTCTAAGTGAGTACATCAGGGTTGAAAGTGCATAATGTCTCACGTACTGGACTAACAGTTCAGGTCTTGTACAAAAAGTAAAGTAAGCTTATACACTAACTCTTTCTCCATTCTCTCCTAGCTGCTACAGCCAAAGGGATCACAGATATGGATTCTACACAGCTCCCTCAACACAATGGAGGAATTCCAGCAGGTAGAAAATTGACAACAGCTTTACCAGAACTAGAATACAAAGAAAAAGGGAAAGAGAAGGACAAAGAAGCCAAAAAACCCAACCTTGGGATTAACAATAATATTTTACAGCCAATAGACTCAAAAATACAAGAAATTGAGTACATGGAAAATCATATCAATAAAAGATTGAATAATGAGCTTGTAGGAAGCACAGAAAACCTCTTAAAAGAGGACTCATTTACAGCTGCTTCAAAAAATTACAAGAACGCTACTGGGGGAGTAAATTCTTCACCCAGAAGTCACTGCACGTCCAATGGCAGCATCCCTTCATCTTCTGCTAAGAATGAAAAAAAGCAAAAATGCACTAGCAAGAGCATGAGTACACACAAGGAAATAATGGAAAACTGTATACCTAACAACCAGCTCAGCAAGCCAGACACATTATTAAGGTAATATCTTTTTTTAATATTTGAGAACTTGTGCTTTTTTTCCCTTGCACGACTGGGAGGAAATAGGTCTCGCCTAGTCAAAGAACAGTTTGTGCTACTTACAGTTGTATATAACTGGATAGAATTACCTGAGTACAGCTGTGAAGAAGGACAAAATAAATCATCTTTATGACAAGAGTGAGCAAGAGAGTTACTTGTGATTTTTTGACATCAGCCATCAAGTGACTTTCAGATTGACTGTCACTACTAAAGTGGTTCTGTCATTTTTAGTAAGTGTCTTAACACATGTACATTTTAAGACCGTGTGTACAGTTTTGTTTTTAAGACCTAGTATCATTGTTGTGTGACTGAGCTAAATCATGCATATTGTTTATTTGTACACCTCACTCTTGAAATACCTTGCATATCTCAATTGTGATGGATAGGATTCGAGTACTTTGACAGGACTTTGATCATTGCAGAAACATCTTGGTGAGAAGCTATTGCATAAATTGTTCAACGCCAGTTGTATTTCTACCAGGTGTATTTTCCTTTAGTTTTGAGCTAATAACCATTTACAAGTTTAGGTATTGATATCCTTGATGCTTACATGTATGCCGCTGTTAGTATAAAATAGTATCTACCACTTGCTTTGGGTTTTAATATAGGAAATATAAATGGGAGGTACCCATTTTTACTCTGTACGGACCCCAGAGCAAACTAATTTCTTCAGTATCTACACTTTTGAATTTGAATTAGCTGTGTGTGTTATGCAAAATCAAAATAGCTACTGCTGTGTGAAAGAGTTTCAACAGCTCATAGGTTGATATTGATGCAAAAGGTATCGAAGGTGCTGTGCTGTGGGGCCTGTTGAGAGCAATTTAATATTGCGCTTACTCTGTTCCTTGAATTCAGAATTTGTATTCTGAGGACCTTATCAGGGATTAAGTCTCAGTACTATTGAAGAGGTGCTTGCCAGTTTCTCTACTTGAGTATATACTGAGCATGCCGATGGGTTACAAGTAGGAGGTTTGTCGGAGGTCAGGACAATTAACTCTCCTGGTTTCTTTTATATTTGATACCTGAACTGATCAAGAAAATACCAGGATGCTGTAGATGGTTTTTAAGATAAATTTTGCCAATGTTCTGAAATGGACAGAAAAGGACTATGAGTGATTAAAAAGTGTGAGTGATTAAAAAAAATTGTTGAGATGCATCAGATTTAATAAGAACATAGGAAATAGGAGCAGGAGTAGGCCACATGGCCCCTCGAGCCTGCTCCGCCATTTAATCAGATCATGGCTGATCTTCAACCTCAACTTTACTTTCCTGCCCGATCCCCATATTCCTTGATTCCCCTAGAGTCCAGAAATCTGTCTATCTCAGCCTTGAATATATTCAACGATTCAGCATCCACAGCCCTCTGGGTAGAGTATTCCAAGGATTCACAACCCTCTGAGTGAAGAAATTTCTCCTCATCTCAGTCTTAAATGGCTGACCCCTTATCCTGAGATGATGCCCTCTAGTTCTAGACTCTCCAGCCAGGGGAAACAACCTCTCAGCATCTACCCTGTCAAGCCCCCTCATAATCTTATGTTTCAATTAGATCACCTCTCATTTTTCTAAACTCCAGAGTATAGGCCCATTCTACTCAACTTCTCATAGGACAACCCAGGAATTAATCTAGTGA
The DNA here is from genome assembly GCF_035084215.1 of Heptranchias perlo. Taxonomy (NCBI): domain Eukaryota; kingdom Metazoa; phylum Chordata; class Chondrichthyes; order Hexanchiformes; family Hexanchidae; genus Heptranchias; species Heptranchias perlo. Next base: position 26,138,374 of record NC_090350.1, read on the forward strand.
ACCTTTGCTGCACTGTCTCGATGGCAAGTATATCCTTCCTTAGATAAGGAGACCAAAACTGTACACAATACACATATCCAATGGTGATGTGCCACTTGATTGGGTTCCAGAGATTTGAAACTTGCAGGATTGGTTACATTTTTACATCACTTCTGGTAGCCACTCTTCTCAAACCACAATCCTGACCCCAAACCCATCCTCACCCCACTCCAAGTCTGCCCCCTGTTTGGTTTTGGACTAGGTAAACAGTAACTTGCAGGAGGAAGTTTTCCAATGCAAGATCCCAATCTTTGACTGATCGGTTTCCAAAGATGGTTGAACAACCATATCCCATCAGGGTGAAATTAGAGGGGCAAGAGATTGGGTTTCAGGTTTTAATCAGCCTTGAGCAAAAGAATGTATCACTTCCTAACCATACTTATAGGGCTTTATATATTGGTCTACTTTAAGTTGGATTTCTGCTGTATATATATTTCATATTCATGAAGAATATCTCTAACTAGTAGATGATGTGTAGCAGTAGTTTCTTTGTGCCTTTTGTGCTTGGAGATTAGAAATTGAGTGCAAACTTACTGACCATTAGTACTGGAAATTTACCCAATACTTTTGACTTTGGAGTTAATTGGATACTGGTGCTGATCATGATTGGTTACTGCTTTTATACTCTTGGATGAGCCAAGCAAATAGATAACATGAAGAATTACAAAGGGATTGGATTGCCAACCATGTCAAATTTTTCAGTGTTCACTATTTATCCTTGTGATTTCTAAGATTTTTGGCAACTTCAACGTACAGTTCCAGAAATCAAGTAACTTTTCAGTAATAAAATTTGAAAACATGAAGATTACACTGTAACCAGGCAAAATGGCAAAGTAATGAGCAAGACCAGTAAAAGGATCAGGGAAGCATGTTCTAAATGCAGAAGTGTATGCAAGGGAGAATATACATGATTGGAGATTTAAAGAGAATAAAACTTTCCTGAACCCGAGGAGCGGCGCACCTTTCCTGAACCCGAGGAGCGGCGCACCTTTCCTGAACCCGAGGAGCGGCGCACCTTTCCTGAACCCGAGGAGCGGCGCACCTTTCCTGAACCCGAGGAGCGGCGCACCTTTCCTGAACCCGAGGAGCGGCGCACCTTTCCTGAACCCGAGGAGCGGCGCACCTTTCCTGAACCCGAGGAGCGGCGCACCTTTCCTGAACCCGAGGAGCGGCGCACCTTTCCTGAACCCGAGGAGCGGCGCACCTTTCCTGAACCCGAGGAGCGGCGCACCTTTCCTGAACCCGAGGAGCGGCGCACCTTTCCTGAACCCGAGGAGCGGCGCACCTTTCCTGAACCCGAGGAGCGGCGCACCTTTCCTGAACCCGAGGAGCGGCGCACCTTTCCTGAACCCGAGGAGCGGCGCACCTTTCCTGAACCCGAGGAGCGGCGCACCTTTCCTGAACCCGAGGAGCGGCGCACCTTTCCTGAACCCGAGGAGCGGCGCACCTTTCCTGAACCCGAGGAGCGGCGCACCTTTCCTGAACCCGAGGAGCGGCGCACCTTTCCTGAACCCGAGGAGCGGCGCACCTTTCCTGAACCCCTAAAGGAGGAGCGGCGCACCTTTCCTGAACCCCTAAAGGAGGAGCGGCGCACCTTTCCTGAACCCCTAAAGGAGGAGCGGCGCACCTTTCCTGAACCCCTAAAGGAGGAGCGGCGCACCTTTCCTGAACCCCTAAAGGAGGAGCGGCGCACCTTTCCTGAACCCCTAAAGGAGGAGCGGCGCACCTTTCCTGAACCCCTAAAGGAGGAGCGGCCCACCTTTCCTGAACCCCTAAAGGAGGAGCGGCCCAAAGGGTAACCAGTTCATCAACTGGAGCTGATGCATGCCTCTCTGCGCTCGTGAGGCTGTTTGAAAAATAAGCAGAATCATGAGACATATTTGGATAGAGGCATTACAAAATTGTTAAGTTGTGCTGCATTCTATGTAGCTAATTTACCTTATTTCCATTGTTGCAGCATTTGATGATGTCAGCATGGTTTCAGAAGGGGGGGATCATACCTGACTGACCTCCTGAGTTTTTTTTTTAAGGAAGTGACATCCCAAGTGGATGTTGGAAAGCCCAATGATGCAGTGCATCTAGATTTCCAGATAGCCTTTGATAAAGTTCCACATGAAAGGCTACTGAAGTGGATATGCTAGGTAAAATTTAGAGGTGAGTAAAGAATTGGCTGAAAGAGAGGAAACAGCAGATACTTGGGAGTGTTGGGGATCAGTGCTGGATCCCATACTGTTCCTACTCTTATATAAGTAATCTGCGTTAAAAATGCATTGCAGCTTTGTCAAACTTGCAGATGAAATTAAACTCTGGGGAGAGGATGCTGCAATCAATTCTGAAGAAGTAGACCAGGAACTACAGAAGGACATAGTCAAAATTTGCAAATAGTCAGAACTAGAGTGTAAAATTGAATAGAGATAAATGTTAAATGTAAAATGTTGGATTTTGTAAGAAAAATTGTGGGACATGTTTTTTCAAAGGTTTTGAACTAGCTAGGACTGAGAGAAATCTGCGTTTTGATATTAGACTTGACACTCCTCATAATCAGCAAACCAAATGTTGAGCTATGCAGTCTACTTCTGTTAATTTGAAGTTAGTGCTGGAGAAAAATTGAGTTATTTAATAATTTAAATAAATACATACATTTAAAACATAGCAAAATAAATACATTTTTTTGCTAAAAATTCAAATTAGCAGATATTTCGAGCTACGCAACTTTGAATTAAGTGGAATAAAGCATATTGCAAAATCAGTCAGGTCTGAGGCCTATGTTCTGAAGCTGTATAGTGCTCTGGTTGGGTCACACCGTGGATACTGAGACACGTAAATATTAATGTGGAAGTGGTATGGAGAAGGGTCAGTACGTTGATCCATTGTGTTGGAGGACTCTGACTCTTATCTCATTTGCCTCCTTTCAAGGGTTGATACCTTGTAGAAGTTTATACGGCCTTGAGCAATCCAAAACTTGAGCACATCATTTATACTGCATACTGCTGCATGATCAGAGTGGATGAGAATCAGCATGGTCTTGTGGATGAGAAATTAAACCAAGGCCTATTTAGGTGGCTGTAAAGGATTTCATAACACTATATCAGGAAGAGCAGTTCTCCCATCTCCTGCCTTTCCTCAACCAACATAACCAAAACATTAACTGGTTATTTATCTCATTTGCTATTTCGGTCCTTGCTGTGTACAGATTGACTGCAGCGTTTGCCTACAAAACAGTGACTGCTCTTCAAAAATAATTTATTGGCTGTGAAGCACTTTGGGATTTCCCGCGGACATGAAAGGGGCTACGTAAATGCAGGTTCTTTCTTTATAAAATGCTAAGTGATAGAAAAGGTTAATTTGGAGCTTTGTTTCAAGTTCAACCATGACTGCAGGAAAAGGGAACATAGGTGCAAACTGGTAAGGTCAGGAAGCACTTCACACAGAGTGATTAGTATCTTCAGTGGCTTTCTGGGTAGGCTGGTAGAGGCAAAAATTCGAATCACTGAGAAAGTGGTCAGGTGCTGTGATGGTGGGACGGTAGATTTCTGTGGAACAATGTGAGCTGAATTAAATCTGTACTGATGTTTGTGTTGTGCAAAATGCCCCTGTAGGGTTTATACAGAAACATTTAACTGATTTTATAAATGACTTGTGCTTTACTTGCACACTATACTTGTATTTTATGTAACAGTAGTGAATAAAAATAATTCGGTACATTAGGATTCTGTGCTTAGGTCGTTGGTGTCATTTAATTGTTCTGTGAAGGGAAACTGGCACCAGTATCCTGAAAATTCTGGTTAATTAGTAAACAAGGGAGACATTCAAGTACTGGAGGTAGCGCGGAGGAGAGTCAAGGCTGATTCCCAGTGCCAAAGATTTGAGTTATGAGGAACTACTGGAGAAATTTGGACATTTTTGGCCTGGGAAGGAGGTATCCGAGAGGTGATCTTATAGAGCTATATGATAGTTAAGGGAACAGAAAAGGTAAATTTAGAATATTACCTTAAATTAAATTGCGAGAGTAAGGCAAGGGGACTTAGCTTCAAACTAGTAAAATGTAAATTTAAGACTGATGTCAGGAAATTTTATACACTGAATAGTCAACATATGGAATAGATTTCTAGGAACAATTGTGGTGAAGAAGACCTGGGAATCTTAAACAATTAGCTGCTAAATTAAGGAGAACTTAAAATCTTTCTGATGGATGAACAAAGATGGGTCAAATTGCCTTCCTCTACTTCATCTAAGACTGGATGTCGGACAAGCCGTGTGATAGTGCAGTGGCAGTGAAAGGGTCGAGTGTGTCATCAGCATAGATGTGGAAGCTGGCCTGTGTTTTCAGATGATGTCACCAACAGGCAGCCTGTAGATAGAAGGGGCTTAGGATAAACTCTTGGGGGCTTACCAAGGTGACAGTGTGGGTGTGGGAAGGGAAGCCATTGGTGGAGATGTTCTGGCTACAATCAAATAGTTAAGAGTGGAACCAAGTGTGGGCAGTCTCACCAAGCTGGCCAACAGAGGAGAGGATTTGGACAAGGATGGTGTGTTTGACTTTGTCAAAAGATGCAGAGAGGTCGAGGTGGGATAGTCCATCATGGTTGCAGTCACTGAGAATATTGTTTGTGACTGGTTATGACTGCCCCTTCCATAGGACCAAAACAGAAACCTGATTGGAGAGATTCAGACGGAGTTATGGGACAAAGTTGTTGAAATTTTAGAACTATTTGATGCACTGTTGTGGCGAAATCTTGCTTGTAGCACTGAACTTTCTCAAAAGGGAATACTATGGTTCCCTTTTTTTTTTTAAGTACATTCTAGATATTTTAATGTAAATTTGACTAGTGTTCGCATTGTAATTGTACTACATGAATGTTCACTGAGTTTTGACTTTAGTTTTGTGGAAAGTGCAAGACACAAGCTGTTGAGTTATCTACCAGTTTTGCATTCTGTGAATACAGAATTATTGCAGTTGGCATCTGCTATTTAGATACATTAACTATATTTTAATGTAAAATTTGCTCCTAAATAAAACTGAATCTTATCTGTTAAAATTAGAAACACTTTTTAGCACAGGGGCAGCTGAACAACCTTTCTGGCCTGTGCTGAATTTAGGTGGTTCTCCAGGACTGAATTTATGGCCCTATTTCCTGCTTGTCCCTTATAACTTTTTATGTTCAAGTAATTATCCAGTACCTTTTTGAATGCGGTAATCAAATTTAGTATCCATCACTTGTAGCAAAGCATTCCACATTCTGGAAGGTTTCTTCTAATCATCCCTTTTAGTCTCCAGATATATATGGCCTCTTGTCTTTTGATTTACCTACCAATGGAAATTATCTCGTGTCTACCTTGTCTATTCCTTTCTATAATCTTGAACACCTCTATTAACTATCTTTCCTTAAATTTTCTCAATATTCAGCTCAATTTGCTCTAGCCCTTCCTCGTAACTCAAATCCCCTCATCTCTGCCATTATCCTGGTAACTGCATTGCAATTCCTCTGGGTTTGTTGCTATTCACCCCAAAGAGGAGCCCAAAACTGGGCGCACTATTCCAGATGCAACTAACCATTGTTTTTTTTTAAGTCATCATGAATGCTTCACTTTTGTACGGTCCTCCCTTTTCTTTTAAGGGAGGGGAAACCCACCTCTTTGACCAAGCTTTTCGTCACCCCTCCTAAACACTCGTATGGCATAGAATCAGTTTTCCTCAGGCCTCTGAAGAGCATTGGGATGATTTTCTATGTTAAAGGCACAATAAAAAGCATGTTGTTGTAGTTATAGTAGTCATTGTCAATTACACTTGATTATTAATCCCATTTGCCAACTTCAATGGCTTTTTTATATCTTTGCACCCACTTTTGAGGATTTACGTATCTGCACACCTAAGTCCCACCGCATTGAAATATTGTTATTTAAGGTATATTTCCATTCTTTATATTTGTTCCCAAAATGTGTTGCCTCGCATTTTTCTGTATTGAACAGCATCTGCCACTTGTCCATTCTCCTAGCCACTTTATATCTTCCTGTAGTCTGTGCCATTCACCCTGGCAGTTTGCGACAACTTCCAGTACACACCCTTTACTTCTAAGTCTAGATTATTTTTAGTGTGTTTGTTTCTGCTGTGTGTGTGTGTGTGTGTGTTTGTTTCTGCTCTGTGTGTATTTAAAAGCACAGAATAAAATATGATAGAGGATGTTTAGGTTTTTTTTCTCACATGCTGGGGTTGGTATTCTTTTGAAATGGAATACACCTGGCCCATTGATAGCACAACTGAGTGGTGTGATGTGGATTCTTGTCTGTGATTTTGTATATGGGAAGTTCTTGATCTTGGCCATGTCATCAGAGAACAATGGCAAATGGAGGCCAAATACTTCCAACAAGGAGAACCTATTTCATCACTTTCATGGGGTAACCAATACCAATATATATTAGAAATTCATATAATTTGTGAAATGTTTAAAGGGTGCTGGGAAATGTCTCACCTATTGGGATATGCGATGAAAAATTCAACACCAATGTAAAAAATGTTGCAGCTTCATTTCTTCACTTGCAGTATCATCAATTCCTTGCTTCAATATTTTGCCATTCTATTTTACTGTATTCAACTTCGGGAGTGGAGACTGAACTTCTGCAGTTGATAGATGATGGAAGTGCACATGCTAACTGCTTAGTACTCAAACTGCTTTCATCTGATTTTGTGGATTGCAGAAAGTACTGTAATCTGTCAAAAGAATGTGTATTTTCTGAATTTGCTGTCTTGTGTAACTTCTGTATTGGGGCAGACAAATGTTGCATACTTGAATGTGAATCTGGATTGAGTAGAAAGTTGTGAAACATGAGCAGTCATCAGCTTGGCAACAATTTGCTTAACAACGCATTATTAAATGTTTTACTTGTGTCAAGGATAATATATGCATTGGGTCAAAATAGTGCTAAAGAGAGATTCCTTATAAACACACTTACAGGTTTTACTAGTGATTTAAGCAGAAAGAGCTGTTTTCTGATCATTGGGGCTGTTAACACTACAAACTCCTACATTTCTGTAATGTTTCAAAAAACAGTGTGTAATTTATTCTATGACAAAAGGCTGCTGAAGATCTCTACAGAACAATCCGTTGTTGCTTCTGTACTGATTTGTAGTATAGATATATTTTCCAAAGTGCCTCTGCACAATTATCTTTTCGTTTTCCAATTGGTAAAAATGCTTTATTTGCGTTGAGATGGTTTTGCCAACAAGTGGAAAAAACAATGACTAAAACATGGGTGCTACGAGCCTCAGGCCCTAATCCTTCAGATTCCTCTGCATACCATTAGCTCAGCAGATTTGCTGAAATGGAATCTTTTTTTAAAAAAAACACACACACCTTACTTGCAGTGATTAATATATTTTATTGCAGTAAAAAAGTGCACTGGAAAGGTGCTCCAAGCCTCTTCCCTGTTTGTACTGTATTTTGCCGAGATGTTTCGATGGTTATTGATGTATTTGCAGGACCATTCTGACTTTATCTTGCTGTGGATCTAAAAGGAGCAAGGAATAATATCATGCTTATAATATGTTTGTACAGAGTTTTTTTTTAAAACATTACACTTTGCTTCTTCTAGACTCATGGTAAGATGAGCAAAGCACCAGGTAGGTCACAGAAAAACTGCTTGAATGGTGGATGTGGTGAGTGAGCTTGCAGCAGCCATGTTCACCTGTGGAGCCCGATTGCATTGCATTTATAGCAGTAGGGATATAATGTTTTTTTTTAAAAAGCCAGCATAAGCAGAACCAACCAAAAAAATTGGTTTCATTGGCAATTTTTCTAAATCTACTTTGTTTACAGTAACAAATGAGAGCTGAGTAATCTGAATATTGTCAATAATTTGGCTCCAATGTGCCACTACAGATATAAAATAAAGCTATGAAACATTTTACAGTGCATTTGAAGTGATGAAAATAAATTGATGCTGGCAACTGTTCTTTATGTTAAATAGTCATTTGAAGCCTAGAGGTTCCTTTTAAAGCTAACCAAATGTAAACACTGTAGCTTTTCTGAGGAATTGGGATGGCATGGTGGGACAGCAAACTGTCCTGTCACCTCTGACACTTGGTTTTGAATACAGTTTGGCCTGACTAGATGAGTGCACATCCTGCCAGTTGTAGGTTGCTTGTGAAATGGATTTGAGCAGTTCAGTTTAAACAAACAAACTGTGAACAGTTCTGGTCTCCATATTATAAAAAGGATATAGAGGCACTGGAGAAGGTGCAAAAATTATTTACTAGGATGATACCAGAACTGAGAGGTTATACCTAATCAGGAAAGATTAAGCTGGCTTGGGCTTTTTTTTTTTCCCTCTAGAAAAGAAAAGACTGAAGGGTGACCTGATAGAGGCCTTTAAGATTATGAAAGGGTTTGATAGGGTAGACGTGGAGAAAATATCCCCATTTGCGGGGGAGACCAGAATTAGGGGCCATAAATATAAGATAGTCACTGATAGTTCCAATGGGGAATTCAGGATTTACTTCTTTACCCAGAGAGTGGTTAGAATGTGGAACTTGCTACCACAAGGAGTAGTTGAGGCGAATGGCATTGATGCATTTAAGGGGAAGCTGATAAATACATGAGGGAGAAAGGAATAGAAGGATATACTGATAGGGTTAAATGAAGTAGGGAGGGAGGAGGCTTGTGTGGAGCATAAACACCGGCATGGACCTGTTGGGCCGAATGGCCTGTTTCTCTGCTGTACATTCTATGTAAAAAGCCAATTGAGAGTTGCTGCTGTCCTGGAACCATATCCAACCATTAGTGAGTGTGAGTGCCTTCAGGAGAGGAGGAGTAAGGATCACCAAAAAAGAAAGAGAGCATGGGATAGCTTGTCTATTTTCTATGTAATGAAATGGAGAATATTGAGGAGCCCTGAAAATAAAATTTTTTTTATAAGTAAAAATAGTCATTCCTCAAGCGATTTACAGGTAAGTGCACAATGCGTATCTTGCATTTATTGTGCTAGCTATATTTAAAGGCCCAAATACCAGTTGCGTAAATTGCACAAAAATTGACCCTAGAATTTTGTAAACACAAGTTTTTGCGCTACTCAATTTGTGACCGTGCCTGTTTTGTGCTAATTATGGACAGTTTAATGAACATCATCCAAAGCAATTAATGACTGATACCTGGCAAGTGGATAACAATTCACTTTGATTTATTTCATATGGATGAACTTTCAGAAAGCGCTCATGCTTCTGATTAAAGTTTAGTATACTTTCTTGGAACCTCTAACCTCAACAACTTGCATTTATCTCCTTTCATGTAGTAAAAAGTTAAACATGATATTTTGCTATTGATGACCACTATGTTGACAGTTCATTGTTATAGATTTGTTATTTTAGAGTTTCCTTTTTTTTCCTGTTATGTATATTTTGCTTTTGTGAGCATGTGTAGACTCTTAAATTTCTGTGACTGACTGACTGTTCAAAAAAAAAAATTGAGTTTTGATTGTAAAGTGCCTCCAAGATTTGATTGTTCCTTGTTAATCATGGTATTGGTCACATGGTCAACACCTGCCAGGACACTATACTACCTGGTTTACCTTCGGTTTTGACAGCCAGTCCCAGAAGCCTATGTAAAGAGGTGGGTGCTATATAGTGACGAGCTCACCCAAGGACCCTTTCTGTTTCTGTTTCAGGACTAGTGGAGCATTCTACATGTATGCAGCTGAATAACCTGCTGCAGAGCAGAAGCAGAGATTTTAAGTGCTCACGCACGCTCACTCTGTGTGGGGACTGCAAGCCAACTGATTTCACAAACGCTAATCCTGCCACCTTTTTTTGTTTAAAAACTCAAAAGCCAACAGAACCAGTATTCAGCATGCTTAAATCTCCCCCCTCTTGCATTACGAGCAACACTGCAGAAGTTTTTTACTGATGATTTTGCTTTCTTCAGGCTTGAACAGGACATTAAGAAGCTGAAAGCAGACTTGCAAGCAAGTAGACAGTGTGAGCAGGAACTGCGCAGTCAAATCAACTCACTGACCAGCACCGAACGTAGTATCCGTTCAGAAGTAGGGCAGCTCCGACAGGAGAATGAGCTGCTACAGAACAAGTAAGGAAAGGAAGATATTTGAGATATTTTGTGAAATTTTTATGCATATTTTAGAAATATTCAGATTGACTCAGATGCCATATCTTGTTTATATTTTGGCAACTGGAGGTGTGGGACACACTGAAGATATTCTGCAGAAGATGTTAATTCCCATAAGTTGGAATCTGTTGGGCTTGTTCCTTGGCAAATTGTCCTGCATGTGCAGCATTTCCCTTTTTTGTACATGCCAACTTGCAGGCATGACAATAATAAAGACCTGGTTGTATAAATTGTAAATACTTTTTAAAGATCATATTTACGAAACAAGACTATATCCAGGTGCTGGAATAATAAACCCTGTTGAATAACTGAAATCAAAATTTGACAATGTACCTCTAAATGGTAGGGAGACAAATCTGGAGATTCCCTTTTCAGTGCAAAAGTTAAGCACAAATTGTTTGGAGCAATGCTGACATTTTAAATTGGACTCTTTCATTTCAGTTCAGGCTTTTTCCATAGTTTGAGCTTTCATTGTAAGTTTTATTTTTACCAGATTACATACTGCTGTGCAAACCAAACAGAAGGACAAGCAAACTATAAGCCAGTTAGAGAAGAAACTCAAAGTAGAGCAAGAGGCAAAGACCTATCTTGAAAAACAGTTGATGGAAGAGAAAAAGAGAAAGAAGCTGGAGGAGGCAACTGCAGCTCGAGCTGTGGCACTTGCTGCTGCCACAAGGTAATAACACCAAAGTTACTGTAAAATAAACACACAACCTTTATTTAGACCTGATCATATGATCAGTATGCAACACTATAGCCTACTGCCTGGCATGAGTGTTTTACAACAGTATGATTAATCTATCAGTTTTATGCCACTTCAAATATTATTGAATTACAATGTGATTTTATTTTGTACTTCATTTTAATTATTGTGTAAGTAGAAACACATTTTTACCTCATTTTAAAAATAAATAGGATATTCTGATCCATTCCTGTTTTACAAGTACCATATGGCTGGGTTGGAAGAGGAGAGAAAGTGAGGCAATACAGTGGCCTATATTTTACATCACAGAATACAATGAGATTCTTACCTGTAGACTGCCACTCAGTTGACTTTATGCTGTGGGGAGATGAGAAGCAGAAATCAGGCACTGCTCTTCAATGGAGTGCAAGAATTCTTTATGGCTGTGCTTGCAGGCCTCCTAGTGGCTGACTCCAGCAACATAGGCAGATTTGTTGTGCTTGATGTGCAGTGCAGTGATACCTGAACTTCAGTCCAGATCCTAGTAGGCAAGAATTCACAGCATTAACTTGGAGCCTCACTCGGGTGTTATGTGGATGGCTGGTGCACAAAATTGAAATGTCATACTAGTGCAATAGAGAGTGGTCGCCTCTGGTTGTGATCAAGACCATGAGTTGGAGAGAAGCCTTCATCCTGCATTTAACCTGTGCTGTATCTGAGACCTGAGTATTTTAGTGCTCTCTTGTCCATTCAAAGAATAGAAAAATGTTCCCTCCCTTACCACCATCAACACACACATTACAATTTTTGAAAGCTTTCATTGTTCAAATTTTCTACTGTACTGTGCCCCCTTGATGACAAAGGAATTAATGATTTATTTTTTCACTTGTTTGTAATTGAATAAAAAGATTATATTGGATGGTTTATTTGTTCCAAATTCCAGTGATCTTTAAATTTTAATGTATATTTGTACCTGAAAAGTTCGAGAATACAGAAAATGAAAGATTTAACACCTTTTTTATTTTCAAGAGGGGAATGCACAGAAACTCTAAGAAGTCGTATTAGAGACCTGGAGACAGAGTGTAAGAAGTTAACAATTGATATGAAAGTCAAAGAAGACCAGATTCGTGAGCTAGAGATGAAAGTACAGGTAAGTCTATGGCTATTTGACCTTGTACAAGATGTTCTTTAGGCCAATCACAATCTAGAAATAACTACGTGATATAATTGCAAATATCCAAATTGCAATTTCCCATCAGCATCAAAGTATTAAGAGTGGCTGTAATGTTTTGGTGGTTGTTTTGGTTGATGGATCAGTGTAAATTTTCTTTCCTTTTTACTTCTTCCTCAATCCTCTCCCAAAAAACTCTGATGTTTCCACAATCAAAGTAGCCTACTAATACAGTCTAAACTCATGTAGAATGGCCAAAGTACTGGAGGGCTGCTAGTGTCTGTAGGAACTATATATAACCAGCATGGTGTGCCAGTTTCAGGGGAGGAGTGAAGTAAATCCCCTACTAAAAAGTCACATTTAACTAAAATATTCACTTTAGTGAAAGGAAAAACTTTGTCTGTAGAGCATGTTGGGTTTGAAGTGTGATTTGTATTTTGTTCACAGCAGTTGTTCATTTTCTTTTCTTTATGAAGGAACTGCGTAAATATAAAGAGAATGAAAAAGACACAGAGGTATTGATGTCGGCACTTTCAGCCATGCAAGATAAAACACAGCACTTGGAGAATAGCCTGAGTGCTGAGACCCGGATCAAGTTGGATCTCTTCTCTGCACTAGGGGATGCCAAACGGCAGCTGGAAATTGCACAGGGTAAGAAAATGGTCAGCAAGCTGCTTGGTTTAATTCTAAGCACTGCAATAATTTCTAATTTGTACAACCAGAATTTACTTGCATTTTCCACAGTGGACCCAGCATCCTAGTAGTCTGCATGCTTACTGAATGAGTTGACTGTGAGAAGGCTGGCAAAAAAGGCATTGGAGAATTTGAGTCTGAAGGCAAGGATAAGGGTTTAAGTCATGGTTGGAATGAGATAGGAACAGAGATGGGCAATATTACAATGTTTGGAAGTAACAATCTTGGTGATGGATAGGAAATGAGGCGTGAAGCTTAACTCCGGATTGAACAGCACTTTGAGGTTGCGTGCAATCTGATTCAGCCTGTGCGAGCAGCCAGGAATGGGGCAAGGGAGCAGTGTTTTTGGCAGGGGCTGAAAATGATGGTTACAGTCTTCCCAATGTTTATTGGAAGAAAATTATGGCTTATTCACAACTAATGTTAGACAGAAAGTCTGAGGACATAAAGGTGGGCCTGGGGTCGATGGTGTGTCATCTCGTTATTTAAGAAAGCTGAACCTGTGATGTCACCAAGGGGCATGGCATATATGGGAAAGAGGGAGTGGTCCGAGATTGGATCTTTGAGGAATTCTGGAGATGACCATGTAAGGGCAGGAAGTGGAAATTTACTGGATTAATGCATAGGAGTGGTGGACACCTGTAAAACAATTAGTCACTGTTCATTGGCTGCTGATTTTAAAGAACATTTTAACAGTTGTTCTGAGCAGGCACTTTCCAGTTCTGAAGTAGTTAGTACTGTACTCTCCTAGGTAACATCCAACAAGCCCCCATGTGTTACAAAAAAACTGGTGCGTGGGTAAAAAAAAAAATAGGTCTACATTGGGACAGGTAGAAGTGGAATCACATAAGGATAATAGCCCAGAACTGGACCACAAAGGAGAGGAGGTGGAGGAGACAGTATTATTGAATATTGCACAGATGTTGGAGAACAAGGAGGAGGAATAGCTTATCACAGTTGCAGAGGATATTGACTGTGAGCAGCATGGAATTCAGACTAAAGAATTAGAACAAGGCATTATATCAGAAGTAGCAAGAAGGTAGGAGACGACAACACATTCAAGGATCTTGGAGAAGAAGGGCAGGTTACAGATACATTGGTAGTTGGAGAGCATGTGTGGTGAAGATTCATAACAGCTTACTGCTGCAGTTCATGCTTTCCACCAACGCTTTTATATTCCGAGTAAAAGGGTGATTTTCCATAGCTGGACCAAGTGTCCTGTAATCTGAAATCTGGATGTATGGAATTGTGTGCCCAGAATCAACATTTATGCCTAATTGTAGTATATGATGCACTAGAGATCACAGTGATGTCTACCACGTTTTCCTATTTCTCTCTTGAAAGGTGCAAACTACCAGAATTAGTGTGTAGGCTAAAACTAGTTGTCACATTTATTTACAGGTTAATTAAAACACAGATGCCAAATGATACATTAAGGTCCTGAATCAGCACAATACTTAAAAACAAAATTGGAATCAGCCATAAAGAGTTAAAATACCATTTTTAGAACCATTTGGTAAGCAACAGAACTCTTGGATGAAAGACTTCCACCTGACTTTCACGATGCACAACTTTGGTTCATCTGTGGAGATTGTATTTCTACCTGTAAAGTTGAACGACCTGGGCTTTGATTTATGCCATGGAAAGTCCTTTTAAATTATAGGTTATAAACAAATTAAGAGAGTTGAACAGATCTTGAACCTTGCTGACATCTGGCAACCATCGTTTCCCTTAGATAGCATTTCACACTTGTAATGGAGTTTTTCTAATGTCTCAGCATTCAGAGTATAGATTCATTTCTGGCACAGTCAATTCGCACGTTGATATTTCAAGAAAATTGCTCTGGTCAGCAAGCTACTTTTTTATGATTTTTATTTCTGCACAAATACATAGGCACAAAGAACACTCCTGCAGACAGATCTTTCTCTTTGAACATGCTGATAGATCTGGCCAGTTAGGTGTATTGTCCATCACTGTCACACAAGCAGTGAGGTTCCATTAGTGATACTGCTGGTTGCACAATTTTTTTTTATTCAATCTAATTTTAGTCATATAAAATACAATAAAGAAATCTCTCTCTCGTCACACCTACATTAAATAAATTATAGACTATGATAGTACTCGCCTAAAATTTTCATGTGTAAAATTAAATTGCTTGTGTATTTGATGAAATTGTGGGGATCTAATGAAGTATCTGAAAAGATTCTGTGTAAAGGAGAGAAACCAGAGAGGAGCCTGCAAGAGATTTTATTTCGTTCAATTTTTTTAAAGCTTTTCCACTCGAGTATTTATTGTAACACCTTTTATCTGTTCCTCATAGATATTAAACACTTCTGTAGTTTGTGATATTATTTGAATGATACTTATTTTTTTTCCCCCATAATCTGGCTCTCCTATCCTTTCTGCCCCCTCCATCACTAATATTTAGTAGTTTTACAATGGCAGTTTGGTGTCTATCAAAGGCCAGAAATTCTTCTAACTAGTCCATGAAGTATGCCACCTGCTGTTCTGGCCTTGAGGCTGTGCAGTGTCAGTTTGCTGTTTCATGTTCTACTCAGCAAAATGGAATATTTCAGTATAAGTGTTGGTTAGTAGATTGGTTATTGCTTAATAATTTAAGCCCAGATTTCTTTAGCCAGTGACTTTTTGCCTATCATTCTGTAAATGAAATGCATATGATTTTTTTTATTTACAGATGCTAGCAAATACTTAGATTTTGAACTAAATATGTTTTGATTCTACTTTATTCTATTTCAGAATTTTTGTTAAGGGCAATTCCATAGTAACCAATAGCTGTTATACTTGGAATTGACACATTAGAGTTCAATATAACTTTACATTTTCAGAGATTGGAGTATTTTCTGACCTTGATTGTGTATGTGTTATCTTTTCTAGGGCAAATCATTCAGAAGGATCAGGAGATCAAGGAGTTGAAACAGAAAATTGCTGAGGTCATGGCTGTAATGCCTAGCATTGCATACACCGCAGCAACCAGCACTCTGAGCCCTGTGACACCACATTATTCCTCCAAATTTGTGGAGACTAGCCCTTCAGGACTTGATCCTAATGCCTCAGTTTATCAGCCCATGAAGAAGTGACTGCGCGCCTCTTTCTCCCGCTCTTCCTACTTCCCCATCCTTTCCCAGACTTTATCGATGTGGTGACATCATGCAAGAGTGTTCTGCAGTCAAGATGACAATGTAACGTGTGACTGTACGTACTAGTTGTAGTCAAAAAAAACAAAAATACAAAAAATGACATCATGGTGTCGACTAGAACTGCCCGATGGCTTCTTCCTTTCCTGTAAATTTTTAGAAAACCTCCCAGAACTTTGCAGTTTTTTTTGGAAAGTCTGGTCAGTGCATTGTGACTTCTCCTACGTTCTTTCTTCTGCCTTTTATTTTTCGTTTGGTTTCCTGTTGGAGAATTTTTTTTTTTTAAAAACAGATCTGCGAACCCACACTCATGCAAAATGACAGGGTTGGAAACTCGGCAATAAATTTTAGATTGATTTTGAATCATTGTTGCTGACTAGCTCTTTCACTGATGGCCCATTTAATCTGTCGAATACCATAACCACCTGTTCTACCACAAGTGTAGGAGTTCAGAGCGTCGAATAAATTTGCTCAATAAGTTCATGTGCATCAGTCAGTGAATTGGACTATTTTACTGTACTTGCCTCAGCCCCTGCAACTTTCAGAGCTAACTTACATTTCTAGCTTTAAGCCTAACTGGTGCTGTTAAGTATTTAAAAATCCATATACATTTTAACATTGTCACTGTGCTGGAAATAGAGTTGTTTCAGTTCCACATTAACCACATTGAAGAAGGCTGCAGAATTAAAATGGGGAGGGGGTGTACTTAGCTCATGTGTTTGGAATATATGCAGTGCCAATTAGGCATGGAAATAGAAAATTTAATCGGCTCTGTCTGCTAATTTAGTTGGTGATTTGGGACTAGTTGTATCTAACTTTTAGTTCCTATCTTCAATTAGAGGATATCCAAAATGGCGGCGAAACACATCGAGAGAGATGAAAGCCTTTTCCAATAAAGTACTGAGGAGTATCACTGCCCCTTCATTTATAATTGACTTGAATTTAAAATTGACAATATATTTTATATTACACTGGTAACATAAACCAAACACTCAACAATAAGTTATTGGAAACTGAATTTATCTGTGTGAGGAGGAGGCTGTGCAACTTTCACATCTGCAATACTAGTAAGTTATGGTTTCTCCCCTTCCCCCAGCTCTTGTCCACCCAAATGCACACTCTTGCGTGAGATTAAGTTTGTAGTCGATGATTTGCCAATCAGTATGCTCTCGAGACAAATATTAACATTACCGTAGGAAAAACTCATCAGACCACCACTACTCATGGAAAAATCCAGGACGAGATGTCAAATAGCCAAGTACAAGTAAATAGTAGTTGAAAATGAGTGGAGTGGTTTGGGTGTATGGATTGGAGCAATGTCACCTTTGACTGTCAGGTGTTTTCTTATAATGAATAGCTGACTACTGAGAGTGTGTCCTTTTTTCCCAAAAAGGACTTGGGTAAAATGGATTATAAATACATTTATACCATTTTGTAGGGATCTATTACTTCACTCGTGTAGCTGGACAATTTGAAAGGTTACTTGATCATTTCACACAACTGATTTAGCTAAAATTTCCCACATATAAAACATGCAGAATTTTGTTTTGACTTTAGAGATGTCATACTCTGGTATGCCAGGTATATAGTGATTTATAAAACCTGCATCAAGCCTTGGCAGTTAACTGGTTAATGGCATAACCAAAGGGTGGGGGGAAGGCGGTCACATGATTAAATTTTACTGGAAAACAGTGAAGAAAACAAATGTAATCTCAAAGGTCCCATTTCCTTCTTACAGGGACTAATCATTAAGGTGTACATTAGTGAATAACTGATTAGTTAAAGTAATACAAAATTACTTTTTTTTTTAAAAGTTACTGTTCTTGAACGCCTGAGTACTTCTGTTATACCATGGATAATCTACTGTGATGTCTCTATCATATTAACAACAAAGTTCGGTTTTAATGAAAGCTTTTCAAGTATTCTAGAAAATTTCATGTTACCATCTAAGGCTAAACTTCCCTATACTATAGGACCAAACGGAGCTTGAAGCATTGTTGCAGGCTTCAATGGACGACAACTTGTAACAAAGCCTCGTGATTAAGAGTAAATCATTTTTGGGATCTGTTTCAAAATAGTAGTGATCATAGTGCCTTCAAAATTTGTATCCAGAGGAAACCACATTCTCAATAATGCACTCATTCTTTTCCTTTGTCATATTCAGGGGTTCAAGTCAGACTTTCAAGTCTATCTCCAGTGAAGACTTCTTGACACATATTTGAAACTAAAGTGTTATGCTTTATGCAACCTTAAGTTATTGACAAAGATATCTTCTCATATGCTTGACATCATTGCCTCTTTTTTTAAAAAAAAAAGTATTAGAATTTTTTGTATGTTTTGCACAGGTCAGCAACAGAGTTGTTGGATATTGTCTTTTTTATTTACCACTTTGCAGTTCTGTTAAGGAGCATTTATTTGAACCCTTACTTACTTTCTATTCAAATATATTGGAGTCTACCGCAAATTGGACTGTACTAGATCCACCCAGGAGGGATGGTATAAATGATCACTATTCATCACAGATAAGGACAGGCATTATTTAAAACCTTTGATAATTAAAGACCTTTTTTAGTTTCAAAGCGGTCTATTTTCTATTGGATATTTATTATACTCTGCAAAACTTGGTAGAGAGGACAATATACAGACCACTTGATATGTAAATTTATCCTTAAGAAAGGTACATTTCTAATGTATAGCCAGACCTGGTACAGCGATCCAGTTCAAGTTCTCAAGAGCTAAATGCCTAGTGGTTTTCTTTCCATGAGGCATCTGCATTGTCATTACCTTAACAGTATACCAGAATGTGATTTTTACGAGTGAAATAAGAGAAGGGGAAATCTATTTTGTACAAAGGAAAATAATTTATAAAACAGGCCGTGGATTTGCCAGTGAATGCTTTGTTTTAAAATTGTTTTTCTGTTGTACTTAGACATCTGATTTAATTTAAGTTCCTCTTAATAGCTCAAAATTGTAATCCATTTTTATTGTGCCAAGAAAGGCTTTTTTTTAAAAAAGTGTTGAGAGAAAGATGCTGCTAAAGTGCACAAAATGTGTTTTTTTTTAATTTTGAAATGGTTACAGTCATTTCATAGTGAATAGAAGGTGCTTAAAGTGAATAATTCTTGGGTAGTTGTATGAAGGAGAATGATCTTGGATGATACAAGTGTTCACTTAATGCATCTTGCACCTTCTGCACTCAGCAGACACCAGAAAAAGCCTCTGATGTTTTGCACCAGAGTTCTGTATGGTTGACTCTGTTTCTTTGACTGTCCAACAAGACATGTACTTCTGGAAGACATGACCAACTCGAACAGCTGCTTTCTCCAGTTCACTACCCCTTCCAATATTGAATACACAATTTGATGAAACTGTTTGTGAGGGCAAGTGAGAATATGGCAGATCTCAACCAAGTGTGCTGAGAAACCAGAATTTCGCTTAAATCCCCACTAAAAATCTTTTTAAAAAAAATTTTGAAGCACTTTGTTTTGTCAAATGAAAGCTTTCTGTAGTTACTTGATGCTGCTTGCATATCACAGAACAATGTATGATTTGTAATTGATTTAAAAAGTATGTTGACTTTGTTCCCTGTCCTACAATGTAGTGGCGTCATGAGCGTCAGGGTGGTTTTTTGAGCAGTACAGAGAAAAAACCACTTGAAATTTGAAGTCACTTAATATCTAAAAAATAGAAATAAATTGAAATCTCTACTGGAAATGCATATTTTGTCAGTAATACTGGTATAAGAAGGAAAAAATTGAGGGGTACAAACTATTTATAAATTTCATAATTTCTTCCCTTTGTGCACTATGCAGATGTGCTATCAGTATTGTGTAGCAATGATTGAGTGCTGTAATGATACAAAATGTATTATTTTTGAACTGCATTTTTCCTCAATCATTCAGTGACGTGCTTTTTGGCGGCCCAAACCTAAACCCGTAGGATTTCTGTCCAAGGGAATTTTTCACCCATTTTCAATCATCTACAGTCGAAGCATCCTACACCAAAATAAAAATGTGGAACAGATTGTTTTGCATACTGAGGTTCAACATTACTCTTAGATAACTCTTTAGTAATCGGCTGCAGGATCATAATAATTTGGGACTTGCAACGTTGCATAGTAATATACTGGGCAATCAGTAAATCGAGTCCCTCTCTCACTATGCCTATGTGGTTAGGAAAGCTCTAACTTTGATTCCAATTCTGTTCCTCGATTTATCAAAAAGATGCAACTTGCTGTAGTTCAGTGGTCAATGTCTTACAGATTTCTCCCCCTGTAAACGTAAAGTATACCCATGTAGTGCCACAGAGAAGACTGTTCAATTGTGACTGACATGTTCATGTATCAAGCTGTCATGGAATTCCAAACTCATAACCACAAACATGGGAAGTAAGTACTCACCCATCCCTATGAAATGATGATCGGCCTTGGTAAGTTACAATGAGACCCATTTATATTGACACAAGCAGTAGCATTTGAGATTTTAAGTGTTCTATAATATTGAGTATTGATTATATTGTGTTACAGTCCTAATCTAATCCAAAAAAAACCTCAAACAATATCAGCCACATCACAAGACATAATTAAGTGGTTCAAATAAAATCGTTAAAGTGTGTCTTCTAGTCAGGAGCTAACTTTTTAACTTAGTTCTTGTCCATCTTTACAGATATGTTGCCTTTTATAACCTTGGAAAATTGAATATATAGTTTTGTACGGTAATCTAGTAGCAACACTATGTTTTAAAAGATTTGAAGTCTACAAAAGTATGCAGTGAATCTTGTGGTCCTAATTTCACTCTTTTTTCCATTCCTCTCAAGGACTCAAATACTTATTTTGAATCCTGGGCTGTAATAAGAACACTTTGTATGCTTGCAGTAGACTCCGAGTGGATTAGCAATTTCCAGATTTATTTTTCAAAAGATATTGTGTTTGCTGTATGTCCCTTGGTTCAAAATGAAGACCCTGTTTAAACGGCAAATTGGGTTCTTAAGGACAGAACTCTGTTGCAACCAGCAAAAATTGATACGTTTAATTCATTTTCTTTTGACAGAATATTAGCTTCAGCCAAATGTGTGTGGTTTTGGCTGTCATTTTGGATTTTTGAATCACCTTGTGTAATTGTCACCATAAAAGTGTTGCAGAAAATTGTCTCATGGATTCTTTGAGCTTTGTGCAGAACATGGAATATTGTCACTGACTTTTTTTTGTGTTGAAATTAACAACAACCCCGCCTCCTCTTGTTGCCACTTTGGCACTTTTCTTTATATAACTGGTCTTGGCTGCATTCTCTTTCTGTGGGATTTACAAGGAATAAACGTTTTTCTTGCAGATAGATTCTGCTGTGTTTCATTAATTACGAAATGCATGTCTGAGTACATTCATACTAATAGCTGCAAGTTAAATGCAAAATAGCTACACAATTAAGAGGTTCAGATGACACTATAAATGCTATCCAAATCAGGAAATTGGGGTGACTGTTTTACGTTGGACACTCCGAGTTGACGAAAAACAACATAGTGACTTTTTGAAAAAACTTATCCGCAGCACAGTGAATAATCAGTGTTAGATAACAGGAGAGTATCCAGTTTGCATCTTTGGGTAAGAGTTACTCTTCTGAATGCTGATTAATTCTTGATGAAAGTAAATCAGACTATAAAATAATTATGCTAATAGACCTGCCAATTATCACCCTACATGTCATATTCACTTAGCATTCATTTACAAAACATTTATCTGTATTTTGTGTTCCAACCAAGTTTAAATTTTGACCTAAATTGCAATCTTGCATTACTCAAGCATAAATGCCTCAGTCAGCATGTCTTAACCACAGTATCTTGTTTCATAAGTAACGAGAACATTTTTTCTTGTATACATTCCTTTTTTTTTTGTTGAGCCTGCTTTTGATAGCCATTTTTATAATACCTGGAAAATTGTACACAAATTGGTGTGTGCCAGCAAATAGCACTTACACAAGCTAGTTTTTCTTACAGCTTAACAAAAATAAATATGGTCATGTATACCATATTGAATTGTTGGATTCTTGTGCCAGTACTCTTTACTAAGCATAGATCAATATATCTGACTGGATCTATTCTTAAAGCTTCAGAAAATGAAATTCTGTGGTACCTACTAAAATATATTGATAAACCTTTGCATCATTAGAAATTTTTGGGACTGACTCCATAGTCCACAGTCCTCAAATGTTCTGACTTAATGAGGGAGCTTTTGCTGCGGTTAGGGAAATCATTTTGAGGTTTGACTTTAGAAAAAAATCTTGTACATAAATCATAAATCACATACTAAGAGCAGTTATCAAATTGACAATCTACGGAATTGAAAAATAGTTTCCAAAGCTGCCTCCCCTCCAATTAGCAGGATGATGATTTGCTGTGGATCAGTGTTTAGAGAAGTGGACAAAAATGTTAAATGGCGAATGGACCAGAAGACATTTACCAATGTCAAGCTTGACCAAGTAGCAGAACTATTTAGTTTTCAGACCAGTGGGTTGAGATCACTGATGTTTAGTTGGTGGGGTTCATCAATAACCAGTATATCCTTCATTTCAAAGGTCAACATTTTTGCTGGCTCAGTAGACGTTCTTGTTTAAACGAGTTAAATGCACAGTAATGGACAAACAGTCAAAAAACAGCCCCAGGTTCTGGTTGCGGAGGCTTCCAGTGAATCTGAATAAGTTCCAGATGTGACCATCCAAGTAAATATCATAAACAGTAGTTGGGCCATTCTGAGGGCAGCCTTCCTGCACAAAGAGCTTTACATCGATACTGGAAACCAAAGCCTTTTTGTGCTGGAAGCAAAATTGCACCTTGGATCATCTTTTGTCCAAAAAGTTTTTGAAATGATAGCTGAACCCTTTAGTTCCTGGTAAACTTTTCTTAACAGCAGTTTGAGAAAATACTAGCCCATGTCTTATAAGCCTCCATGTTGTAAGCTGTGCAGGTGCAGAGATGGTACGATTTAATTAAGTTGGGTTCAATGGTGGGTTGTCCTGAAAGCACTTTACAGATGGCACCCAGGTCCTGTGGTAAAGAGCTACCCTAAATTCAGGTGTAACTGTCTCCATAGGTATTAGGTTGGCTTAGTTGGTAGTATTCTTGAGTTAGAAAGTTATAAGTTCAAGCTTCACTCCAAAACTTGAGCACAAATTCAAGCTGACATTCCCGTGCAGTACTGGTAATGCTGCATTGTTGGGAACTGTTCCCTTTGGATTACATTGTTAAAATTGTGGTTGAGGTAGACTTTGAAGTTCCCTTGGCACTATTCATAGAGCAGAGAGTTCTTGTATCCTGACCATTTCTCTCTTAACCAGTACCACCAGAAAACTGGTCATTCATCTCACTATTGCTTGTGGAAACTTGCATTTTGGCTCCATAACAACAGTCAATGCCAAGTAATTTAATTATTTGTGAAGCACTTTTGAGATCTGAGATGTGATAAAGTGCTGTATGAATGCCAGTTCTTTTTCACAAAATTCAGCTCTTTACTGTCTCGATGTGACTCTTCCAGTCTTGTTTTTAGCCATGCCAAGCTCAACTAGTTCTATCTGGAGCTACATAAACCTTGAATAAATTTAGGATAGTGAATTTTAATTACCTTTTACTAGAAGGATGCAACTTTGCTTCACTCACATCAGGTGTATAAGTGTTCCTGTTTGGGCGTAGTAGATCTGGCTCAATTATTAAGAGCATTAGGTGAAGTAAAACTTTTGAGGTGACTATTGCACACTTCCTTATTTTTCTTCCCAAGATTCTACCAGGACTTTGTACTGCCATTGTTTCGGAAGAACTAGCTGAGAAGGGGAAGGACCAAGGGATGAGCTGTAATTTTGTGTACAGTTCTTAGTAAAGGTTTTAGTTGTGTTTTCATTATTCCATCCATACTAGTACATTGCATCACGTGGTGTGGTACTGAACCTTGCCAACCAGGCAGGTCCTAGGTTTGATCTATGCAGTGGTGGGAGCACTGGACTTCAGTATCCCCAGGCTAGGGTTCCTGTTCCTAGTTGCTATTCACTGAATGTTGGGTGAAGTGTGATGACTGCCCTCCCTCCACCTCGAACAAAAAGTCAAAAAGAAGTGCCACGTATTTGCTACCTTGGCTTGTGTATGAAGAATGTCCACTTGTGGTGGATACTGTTGCATTAACTACTGCTTTCTGGAGAGTAGGAACATTTTTTAAAAAAATTGAGAAGATACACCGTTGTGTTAAATTATATTAAAAAATTGAGGAAACATAATTAAAATGCATGCTTACAAAATAGCAAGTTGATTGGAAGAGTCTTCTATGCTGAGGGATAAGCTTTAATTGCCTCCATTAGTTGAGAGGGTGAAGGTTGCCATCTAGTGTTGTGCACAGTGTAATGCATGGAAGGTCTGACGGGTTTGTCCAAAATATATTGGCCCAGAATCTGCTGTAGCTGGTCAATGATCAGTGCCTGCCATTAGTTAGACTTGCCCTTGCCCGTTCAATTTCCAGGAAATTTTGCGCTGCAAATTGCTGGAAGTGGGAGATTGAAATGGCACGGCACCCTCTACTGGGCATCTGGGATCTGTGTGAACAGGGCAAGCAACTGTGTATCTCCTTAACCAATCAGATTGAAGGATTGTGAAATGAAAGCATGGAGTCTGAACACTGAAGTGTAAGTTACGATCGTGAATTCAATGTCAAATCAGATACAAAAAGAGAAATGGAGAGGGAAAGAAAGATTGAATTGAGAGAGGGAGGAAAAAAATAGACAAGTTTTTTTTTAATTGGATTTTAAATTTTTTAAAAATCCAACAATAATTAAAACTTGAAGGAATGAGACTCCATACTTGTAATAGTTAATTTTCAGTGCCAGAGAGGTTGTTTGGCAGTAATTATCACTTATGTTGTTTTTAAAAAAAAGGTACTTGGACTGAAACGGACAAGCTATAACATTCAGTGGAGAGTTTAATTTGTATCGATCATGCAAGTACAGGAACTCCACACCTTTCAATGCATTTGAATGGTGAGTCAGACAGCGAGGTGCCGTTTTCGCAAAGCTAATGGCGGAGCAGCACATCATGGACAGCAACTTCCGGATTTTCACTCTCCTAAAGTTGCTGTGCGTTTGGCGCATAAATAATGCCGTTAGCCTCACTGTTATTTTGACAGCAAATTCTGGGCCGTTAACGGCACAGGCATTCTAATCAGTTACTGGGTAGTTTGGAGATCTTATCCTAATACATGGTATAACCTTCGTTTGAAGAATGATGGCAGCTGCACTGAATGCAAATAGTTGTTTTTTCCTAAAGCTTGTCCACAGGCAGCAAAAAAAAAACTAGATATGAGAGAAGTAATTTTTTTTCAAAAAGTGGATTCCTCTCATATTTGTTTTGGAGCTATGTTAATTTGACTTCCATTGACCAAAAATTAAAAATCTAAAGATCAGATGTGAATGGTGTATAGAATTCAGGGAAAGGGAAATGAAGTAAGTCACATTGTCTTTTTAAAGGGACGGGTATCCCTAGAAAAGCCCCATGTCATTTTCTGGTTTTGGATCATCATTAATCTTGATACATAGTGGAAATTCTTTGAGTTATAACCTCATATATATGTAAAAGAAAATTCCAGTAATAATTTAAGGAGCACTGACTTCAATAAAAACTGTTAAGCAAAACTTTTTTTTGTTTGGGATGGTAACGGAGCCAAAAGTGCAATGCTTTTTCTTTGCCATGATGCCACCACATGTAGTGTAAAGCAATTTATAACATTCTTTGTAAACAAAAAGAAAGGTTTGGCAAACATTCCTTAAAATGTACTAATACTCAAACCTGAGAATGCTGGAGAAGCTCAGCAAGTCAGGCAGCATCTGTGGAGAAAGAAAGAGTTAACGTTTCAGGTCGAAGACCTTGTGTCAGAACGTCAGATTTCCAGCATTTGCAGTATTTTGCTTTTAATATTTAAACCTATTGTTTTGTTGAGTAAAAGTGCTTGGCAGAGAAATGATGATTTATTTGATTACAGTCACAAGATCATATAGTTTTAAAGATCAGCTATTGCTTTAAATACACTGAATTTTGCTTTATAATGTGGTGAGAGTTAGGCCATGGAATTTAGAGTGTAATGAATAGCCTATTGTTTTAAGCACCGCTTGGAAACTGGATAACCTAAAGTTCTATTCACCATTGAATATTATTCACAATTGATACTCTAGGAACTGCATTTATTGGTGAAAAAATGTTTCCTGTTAGATTATGGGAAGGTTAAAGTTAGGGCTCTTTGTTGAAAAATATGAAATTCCCAAATTATCTTGAGTTGCAAATGGTTATGTAGGGTACAGAATAACACTTAATGTTGCACTTTATAGAAGCATCTTGCATTGCTGGCATACTGATCAGGAAGCTCCCCTGTTCTTTGCTGTGAGGAAAAATTAGCCAGGATTCCCATTCCTGATTCCTGCTGGAAAATTGTGTGTGTGTGTGTGTGTGTGTGTGTGTACATGGCTGATGATAGCATCAGACTTGATTATGATGCCCACTGGTTGAATGGCCTGCTGATAATTGCTGTTCAAATTCATACATGAAGAATAATCTCATGGGCAAAGTGCTCCAATATAAATCAGTGCCTTCAAGAGATGAAGATGATTAGGAGGGCTAGGGAGAAGGGCAAATTGTATATTTAAAAATGAAGTTGCAGTTGTATGTTGCAAGCAAGATTTTTAGGCTACAATGCAAGATCAAGCATTGTTTGAATATTTTAATTAACATCAACTAGTCATGAGTTATCAAATGTGTACACATGGGAAATTTAAAATTTGCTAAAAGCAAGTCATTTTGAATACACTTAATGTAGAACTGAACTTTTAATTAAATAAATGTTGATACTGTGTCTAAAATTTGTAATTAAGCTCAAAATGTATGAATAGACAATCTGTAAATTTATTTTTGATTTGTAAATCTCATTTAATAACGGCAGTTAAAATGTTTTCTGGGTAAAGTCTAAACAGTTATTTATCATGACCATGGCTGGAGTTGAAACACCTTCATGCAAAATTGCTACAAAGCTAGTGATACGCATCATGCTGGTGTAAATTTACTGCCCTGTTTTGCAAGAATTGAAAACTTGTGTGCAGTGACCTAGGATTTGAAAAACACCTGGGATATGAATTGAATGAGTAGCCTTCCATCAACTTGATTCAAATTGCATATGATTTCTGAAGAGCCAATAGTATAAAAGGGGATTACCAGTTAATGTACTGAGTTTCAAATTGAAAAAAGACCTTTGGAACTGTAACCATGCTGTATATAGTTGTTCAATAGTTTTCTTTCAAGAATCTAGATTGAGCTCTACCCTGGGCAAAGGGATGAGTCTTTCTTTCCTGACACACAAATACTAGACAATACAATCCTTATAAATGTGTCCAAGTGAGACCACAGCTGGAGTATTGTGTACAGTTTTGGTCTCCTTGCCTAGGAAGGGGATACAATGGGGGTTCACAAGATTGATTCCTGGGATGAGTGTTGTCCTATGAGGCGAGGTTGAGTAGAATGGGCCTTTTTCTCCAGAGTTTAGAAGAATGAGAGGTGATCTCATTGAAACATATAAGATTAGAAGGGGGCTTGACAGGGTAGATGCCGTGATGCTGTTTCCTCTACCTGGAGAGTCCAAAACTAGGGGTCATAGTCTCAAGATGAGGAAAAATTTCTTCACGGAGGATTGTGAATCTTTTTGGAATTCCCTACCCCAGAGGACTGTGGATGGTCAGTCATTGAGTATATTCAAGAGTGAGATCGATAGATTTTTGGACACTAGGGAATCAAGGGATATGGGGATAGGGCAGGAAAGTGGAGTTGAGGTAGAAGTTCAGCCATGATCTTATTGAATGGCAGAGCAGGCTAGAGGGGCTGTTTGGCTGCCTCCTGCTCCTATTTCTTATGTTCTTATGTATTGAGAGGTATGCACCATAATATTTCAGAATTGAGCTGTTTTTTTTGCCACAACTGAAAATGCACTGTTGCAATCAATTATAGAAAGTTGTGCAGCAGCTGGAGCAGCTCAGGTGTTTCTAGCTTAAACACAGAGCTTTAACTTGAGTGTTGATAACTGTCCTGGTATGGTACCTGCTATCCCTATCCCTATCCAGTACAGTGGTGTGCAGGCCTTGCACTGTCTCGAGTCCAAAGGCAAGACATGGGATTTTTGCCTTGGAATACTGTAGCACTGTTTTGATGCCATCACTGCGCATATGTGGGTTTTTTTAAAGCATGAATGTTGCCAATGGCGACTAGCTTTATTTTTAAGGATTCCTAATCTACTAGATTCTCAGAATTATTACCACTTGTTTACCTCTGCATAGTTCAATCTGGCCAAGGGGCTGAATGTCAATGAAGACAGTTTGGTATCATTCCAGATGTGGATAGGGAACAAGATAGCCAATGCTTTTGTTCCATTCTGCCAATGGTCTAGTTCTTGTCTAAAACCCAAGTCTATCTGTGACCATGCAGAAGCTGTATACATCCAGAGTGAAGTTGTTAGGAAATACCTCTGTTTGATAAGAACATTAGGAGCAGGAGTAGGCCGTATAGCCCCTTGAGCCTGCTGCGCCATTCAATCAGATTATGGCTGATCTTCAACCTCAAGTCCACTTTCCTGCCCAATCCCCATATCCCTTGAGTCTCCTAGAGTCCAAAAATCTATCCAAAACAGCCTTAAATATATTCAATGACTCCGCATCCACAGTCCTTTAGGGTAGAGAATTCCAAAGATTCATAACGTTCTGCATGAAGAAATTCCTCCTCATCTCAGTCTTGAAAGGTCACCCCTTTTATCCTGCGATGATGCTCCCTAGTTCTAGACTCTCTAGCCAGGGGAAACAATCTCTCAGCATCTGCCCTGTCAAGCCCCCTCAGAGTCTTATGTTTCAATGAGATCACCTCTCATTCTTCTAAACTCCAGACAGTATAGGCACATTCTACTCAAACACTCTTCATAGGACAACCCTCTCATCCCAGGAATCAACCCGGAGAACCTTCATTGCACTGCCTCCAAGGCAAGTATATCCTTCCTTAGGTAAGGAGACCAAAACTGCACTCAGTACTCCAGGTGAGGTCTCACTAAAGCCCTGTACAACTGTAGAAAGACTTCCTTAGTCTTATTCTCCAAACCCCTTGCAATAAAGGTCAACATGCCGTTTGCTTTCCTAATTGCCTGCTGTACCTGCATACCTACTAACTTGTATTTTTTGTACAAGGACACCTTAGTCTTTCTGAACACCAACATTTAATAGTTTCTCACCATTTAAAAAATATTCTGTTTTTCTATTCTTTCTACCAAAGTGAATAACCTCACATTTCCCCACATTATACTCCATCTGCCACCTTCCTGCCCACTCACTTAATCTGTCTATATCCCTTTGCAGACTTTTTGTGTCCTCCTCACAACTTACTTTGACTTTGATGATGGATTATAGGAATCATAATTGGATGCCCTGTTAGGTCTGTAGCTCCAGTATGGGATTTGACTTATCCTTGAGCCTTTTTTTTGGCATTTAGCTATCACTAACACTGTTTCTATAGTGCTGGCTAAAAACTATACAGATTTTACCTCTTCACGCATCATCCCTTTTCAATCTGACAGGAACACACATCAATTCTTGTACCTTACCTGAGATTACCCCCTACAAAAAAGTAACCAAATTTCATATACCCAGAGATACCAAATTGTACCATTAAAATTAGTGATCTGGGGGGGGGGGGGGGGGTGTGGCAGGTTTACCTTTTTAACATATTAACACAAGTAGCACATAGGCTGTATATTAAACCAGCCAATTTAACTCTATAATTTTGTATTCCCCCTCTGGGAGTTTCAAACTATGTTAATCAGTTCTATTCAACTTTCTGTCTGTCCACACAGTTGTTGATATTGGTGATTTCCGAGCTAAATTAAGGTAATTGTCAATCGCACCAATACAAATGGAAATTCCCCATCCCCACCCTATCTCTGCTGTTTTCCCTCCGCAGAGCAGGAAGATCTAGATCCCGGACATCTCCAGCAGTGTCATCGATGGTGCTTCAGGATCAGTCCATTAGCAGTGTGACAAAGGGCCTGTTCTAAAGGGCCAGTTTTTTATCCCTTGCACTGATGACACTGAAGTTATTGGAGTGCTAAATCCACAGCTGGAGAGAGTGCAGCATTTACACTACAAGTTTCTCTATGGAAGAAAACTTGTTGTGTAAGTAAGTCTATTGCTTACTCAAAACAAACATTTCAGTGCCTTTAAATATATTTTCCTCAGTTCTTGATGTAATGTTAAATGCCAATTCCATTAAATACTTTGATATAAAATTGGACACAGGATACCTTCTTTCAAGGATTATACCTCAGTTGATAACAAGAATTGGATCAATAAGTTCTCTGTTCTCTTTTGTACAGAATGTAGAAATGTCAATACACAACTGAGCTCATTTTGTTTAATTTTGATTTGTCCTTGATGGTTCAATGGGTAAAAGTATGATTTGATGTGCTACTATTATTATGCAGAGTATGAATGTCCTTTGTTTAATCCACATGCAGACCACATTCAAACCCTCATCTCTGTGGAATTAGTTCATCTCAGCCACGATGGTGGTGGGCACTGCAACTGGCCTCTTACTCAACTAAGGGGAGGAAAAACTGAATTGGATTCCTGCTCCTAACTGTTTTCAAGAACAGCTGTGATGTTCACGCATGGTTGGAGGACCTGCCAATCACCATCTAGAATGTGCCCGAAGAATGGCTGTTTGTTTGGGCAAGGTATCAGGGCTTAGGTCCCTATAGAATCATAGAAGTTTACAACATGGAAACAGGTCCTTCGGCCCAACATGTCCATGTCGCCCAGTTTATACCACTAAGCTAGACCCAATTGCCTGCACTTGGCCCATATCCCTCTATACCCATCTTACCCATGTAACTGTCCAAATGCTTTTTAAAAGACAAAATTGTACCCACCTCTACTACTGCCTCCGGCAGCTCGTTCCAGACACTCACCACCCTTTGAGTGAAAAAATTGCCCCTCTGGACCCTTTTGTATCTCTCCCCTCTCACCTTAAATCTATGCCCCCTTGTTATAGACTCCCCTACCTTTGGGAAAAGATTTTGACTATCTACCTTATCTATGCCCCTCATTATTTTATAGACTTCTATAAGATCACCCCTTAACCTCCTACTCTCCAGGGAAAAAAGTCTCAGTCTATCCAACCTCTCCCTATAAGTCAAACCATCAAGTCCCGGTAGCATCCCAGTAAATCTTTTCTGCACTCTTTCTAGCTTAATAATATCCTTTCTATAATAGGGTGACCAGAACTGTACACAGTATTCCAAGTGTGGCCTTACTAATGTCTTGTACAACTTCAACAAGACATCCCAACTCCTGTATTCAATGTTCTGACCAATGAAACCAAGCATGCTGAATGCCTTCTTCACCACCCTATCCACCTGTGACTCCACTTTCAAGGAGCTATGAACCTGTACTCCTAGATCTCTTTGTTCTATAACTCTCCCCAACGCCCTACCATTAACAGAGTAGGTCCTGGCCCAATTCGATCTACCAAAATGCATCACCTCACATTTATCTAAATTAAACTCCATCTGCCATTCATCGGCCCACTGGCCCAATTTATCAAGATCCCGTTGCAATCCTAGATAACCTTCTTCACTGTCCACAATGCCACCAATCTTGGTGTCATCTGCAAACTTACTAACCATGCCTCCTAAATTCTCATCCATATCATTAATATAAATAACAAATATCAGCGGACACAGCACCGATCCCTGAGGCACACCGCTGGTCACAGGCCTCCAGTTTGAAAAACAACCCTCTACAACCACCCTCTGTCTTCTGTCGTCAATCCAATTTTGTATCCAATTGGCTACCTCACCTTGGATCCCGTGAGATTTAACCTTATGTAACAACCTACCATGCGGTACCTTGTCAAAGGCTTTGCTGAAGTCCATGTAGACCACGTCTACTGCACAGCCCTCATCTATCTTCTTGGTTACCCCTTCAAAAAACTCAATCAAATTCGTGAGACATGATTTTCCTCTCACAAAACCATGCTGACTGTTCCTAATCAGTCCCTGCCTCTCCAAATGCCTGTAGAACCATACCATTAGCTGCTGCCTTTAAAAGAGGAAGAAAAGAAAAAATTGGTGGGGAGAAGAAAAGAACAACAATAGCCCGCCAATAACATTGAAGCTCATTTGCTGAAAAACTGCAGGCAATGCAACACAGTGGAAGATGGAAAATACTAGTAAACTGCAAGGGAATTTTTTTGTTTAAGTTCAAAACATCAGGACATGGAGCGAGTCAAATTAATATGAAAAATGTCCCAAGGTGTACCTTTTGTGTAGTTTGAATGAAATATTTCAATAATGAAACTAGTTCACTTATTTCCCAACAATGATATTGAGGGTGGTTTATAACCTTCAAGACTTGCCTGAAATGTCTTGTGCAATAGAGGAAGCTGTGAATTTGGATTAGTTCCAAGATTACAACTGATGCAATTTTGCAAGTAAGCTACACTGGATACCAAGAGACTGATTATGTAAGTCAATTTAAGGGGGGAGGGGAAAATATAAAAATGTGGCTTCAGATAACCAAAACAGCAGTGTGCCATATGTTTAGCATCTAGGTTGTGTCACATTTCTGGAATTTTTGACCAATTTTCCATTGAAAGAGTTTGGAAAAAGATTTACTTTAAATAGTTTTAAATGCAATGTGTATTCTCAAGTTTTTTTTTAAGAAAGCACCTAGAGAAAAGATGGTTAATTTGATAAGCAATTCATTAGTTTGGATTTCCTTTCCCTCATTTACATGCTGCACCTTGGCAACATCATCTGCAGGCCTGGAGTCCTCTTATACATGCATGCCCAGCTCTACCTCGCCACCACCTGTCTCGACCCCTCCACTACCTATATACTGTCAAATTGCTTGTCTGTCCTACATCCAGTCATCAATGAGCTGCAATTTACTCCAGCTAAACATTGGGAAGACTGATTAGCACCCAGCATAAACTCCATACCCTTGCCACTGACTCCATCCTACTATCAGCCACAGTCACTGGCTGAATCAGGTTGTCTCCAACTGTCAGCATCCTATTTGACCCTCAGCTGAACTTCTGACCCCCATGTGTTCTCCATCACAATTACTACTTATTTCCACCTCCATAATAACGCCTGACTCTGCCTCTGCCTCAGCTCATCTACCAATGAAACCCACATCCATGCCATTGTGACCTGCAGACTCAACTATTCCAATGCTCCTCTAGCTGGCCTCCCATCCTCCACCCTCCATAAACTTAAGCTCATCCAAAACTTTGCTCATATCCTATCCCAGGCTAAGTCCCACTCTCCTCCCATCGCTCACCTACATAGATCCCATGGTCTGGAGTTCCCTCGCTCTACCCATCTATCTCTCCACTTCCCTCACCTCCTTTAAGATTCTCCTTAAAACCCACTTCTTTACCAAATTTTTGGTCATCTTCCCCCCCCCCCCCCCACCCAGCCCCCCATATTTCCTTTTGGCTTTGTAGCCATGTTTTTGATTATGCCTCTGTGATGCACTTTGAGATATTTTACTATGTTAAAGGCACTATGTAAATACAAGTTGTTCTTGGATATTCAGACAGACAGCCATAATCATTGTGCTGGAAAATCCTTTGATCGCTGTTGGTCTGAGAGGGACAGGTTTTTGGATAGAAAAGTTTTATTGAACATGGACACTAAGAAAGACAGTCAGACTTTTGGAAGCAGGACCCTGTACAGACAGGCAGGCAGAAAAAGGCTGTGAGAGACAGGGGACAGTAGAGGATGTTCAATTACTACAAGCAGATCTAGATGTGCAATTTGGCGATTGATTAACTTATGCACGTGGGAGGGTCAACTGCTAAACATACAGGGAGAAGAATTAAAGTCAGTGGTGATAGTGATCTAGGTGTTTCCATGTATCTCTCTCTCTAAAGGTTCATGATCAAGGCTGTGCAGCTATGGCTAAAGCGAATAGGGAATAGGTTGTAATCGTAGGACCGTTCACTATAAAACAAAGCATACAATTTTCTCCTTGCACAAGACCTTGGTTAGGCCTCTGTTTGAATACTGTGTCCAGTTTTGGTCGTCTTGCATGGTGAAGGATATTGAGGCTTTGGAAAGGATGTAGATTGAACATCTTAGTTATCCAGATAGCCTCAAGGACCTGGGTCTGCATACTTTAGAAAAGTAGATTTGATCGAGGTTTATAAAATAATGAAGGGGCTAGATTGTGTTTATGGAGACTAATTATTTCAACTGAATAGGTTAGGGAGGACCAGAGGTCACACTTACAAGTTGTGTAGGGGCAAAACTAGTTTGGATGTTGGTTGTTTCTTTTTTCCCCATAAGAATAAGGGACCTGAGGAACAGGTTGCTAGCTCATGCAGTGAATACTGATTTTTTTTTTGTATGACTTCGAGAGAGAGCTGGACCTGTTTTTGGCCGGGGCAGAGATCACTTCGTACAAGAGGTAGGTATGTGATCTGGACTAGTTTTGATATCCTACAGGGGCCGGAGTGGAATTTTCCAGATATTTTTCCCCAATTCGCCTTGGGTTTTTTAATCTAGTTTTTCAATGGAGTTCCTTATATCTGCAAGTTCTGATACCTCCTCAAAGAAATCTAACGAGTTTCCAAATGAGATCAAGCCATGCTGATTTGCCGTGATGACTTCATAGTCCTCCCAGATGTTTCAAAATACCCTTCTTCAGGATATCATATAATATATTACCCATGATGGAGGTCAGACTCACCATCTTGTAATTTCTAGGACCGGTTTATTACCTATATTTATTCAGCATCTTGATCACTCTGTGTGTGAAAAAGAAATTCCTGATATCAGTCTTTTGTTACTTTAAACCCATGTCCCCTAGCTTTACTACTGCACTTTAATTTAAAGTTATTGGCTGAATTGTAGGGGGTGCCATCTTTTGGATGAGACTTTAAACTGAGGCCATGTCTGCCTGTTCAGATGGACATTAAGGATCCATAACATTATTTGAAGAAAACCGGAGAAGTCTCGCAGTGTCCTAGGCAACATTTATCCCTCAACTAACATTGCCAAAAACAGGTCATTTATCTCACTTACTGTTCTTGTGATTTTGTTGTGTGCAAATTGGCTGCTACATTTACCTACAAAACAACAACTGTACTTCAAAACATAATTCATTGGCTGCGAAGCACTTTGGGACCTCCTGAGGTGCTGTCTAAATACAAGTTCTTTCTTTATTCTCCCTAACTATTGGAACAATAATGGCAGCACTAAGAGGCTGCAGAAGTATACAGGAATGGAGACATTTTGTTGGGGGGAGGGAATGTATTAATATTAATGGCTGAAAAATGGGGATGGCAGCAAATCAGGTGCTCTTACCCCAATGCTTGATTATCCAATCTGCCCTCTTATTAAGTAAGGCTCCATACTGGCAGCAGTAACCCATAAAACTTTATATATCAACCCTTTCACACAGTCAGTAACAGTCTTCCCTATTGTTTGGCAATTATTCTCAAGTTATAAGCGGAGACATTTATAGTAACATGATATGGCCATATACATGTTCAAGCGGTCAAAGATGAGGTTCATATTCCCTAATATTTAGTATCATTCCATCTCTGAAGACCCTCGATGTTGATGTAGAAAGACTGTATAACTTTCTCGATCCTTTGCCCATCCTTGTTAGAATTGTTAGTTAAAATAAGTTTCCAGGTTACTGTACATGCTCTAGGTGCTCCCAGTCAATCTGTAACATATTGTACTTACAGAATTAAACATATTTTGGTCTTGAAAATGTCCA
Source organism: Heptranchias perlo (assembly GCF_035084215.1). Taxonomy (NCBI): domain Eukaryota; kingdom Metazoa; phylum Chordata; class Chondrichthyes; order Hexanchiformes; family Hexanchidae; genus Heptranchias; species Heptranchias perlo. The sequence goes on from NC_090350.1 coordinate 26,174,058, forward strand.
TATTTTCCTATTTAAAAAAGAAGCTTCAAGAGCAAAGCAAAGATCAGAGCTTCCTAATTTCCATCACCACTACAGAACAACTCAAATAAGAACAATAACTAGGAAGTCCATAGGTGAGCATTGGGGCTGCAGTCATTTTGTCCACTTATTTGAAATAGATCCCTATTATCCAATGGGCCAAATGGCTTCACAAGAAAGTGAGCCACTAATAACCCAGTTTACCTTTGATATCTAAGGTTGATGAATAGGTTAATGTCACCATAAAATACTGGAGGAAAGAGTTTGAAACAAACATATCAACTGTTCGTATCCTAGGAACTACAATGCGACCCTTTCCAAGTGTCAGATGATTCTTGACAATGGTCGTCTGTGGAAAAAACGACCTGTATCTCCAATCAACATAGTATTAAAGACATGGCAAGCTAAAAATACATGGGAAACTGAGGCTTGTATCTATTTGTGATGCATCAACTCAATCAAATATTTTCACCTGCAGCATTTCACACAATCAGGGGATAATTTAATAATAAATATTTCTACATTAATATTTTATTAACTGTACAATCTCAAATATACAAGCTGTAAAAAATGAATTATAAGTGCTAAGAGCAGATCCAGACATAGGCTCATGGATTACTGGGAATTAAAGGTCTTGTATAGTATACTTCTGTGGTGGACATTTCTGTTTAGAAACTGCTGCACATAGACTCTTGGCAGCTGATGTTACAACATATTTGCTTACAATAAAAGCAGAACTGATCAATGGAATTTTACTGTAAATATAACTTTGAATGAGCCTCGTCATACCATCTCCAAATACTTGCACCTTGATATAAAAGTGCAGTTAAAAGCAATAGCCTAGCATTTCTTTCAGACTACTTTATTGAAAAGTATAAGAATTCATAATGAATTAGAAAAATCTCTATGACAGCTCAACGTATTGTTTGTATCAACACACCTTTTAATGGTTGCATTTAAGTCACAGGGTATCTTTTGTTTTTAGAACATTTTCACTAGCTTTCTAATATGCACCCAGAAAATAAGCATCATTTCCTGTAACAGGAAGTTCAGGGTCCATTTAAACAAAATCCTGAATAACAGACAACTTGCTGCTATTTTAGTCCGATTCACATCTGTGGTATTGTTATGTGTGGTAGTTGACACTGAAACAAAAGTTATTTTGAACTGATTACCAGCACCATAAACACTACATTGGGTTTGTTCTGTTATTTCCATATTTTTTAAAAGCAAAATCCACATTTTAAAATAGCTTCACAGTAATAAGTCATTACTAACTCATTTTCCATATTCACCTCTGGTTTGCTTTGGTTTGTGAACCAAGGGCAAAGATTTCGCCTGTGTGCAATACATAGTAAAATGATAAAAATGTTCTTTACAATTGCGTTTACAATTTCACTATACATAGCACGTAATTTCTACCCCCGCAAGTGATATCAAACTAGTTTGTCGTAATCATTGCACGTGTCCTTATTTTTTTACTTTTAATTTTGGTGAATTTTTGTGCTCATTGAGACCTAAGGTGTCAGTGTGAAAGAATATTTTTTCCCCCACTTTTTAATGTTAATTGTCAGCACCAAGTAGATGTAAGGGCATTATAGCAAGTAAATTGAATATGAAGTGCAGCTTCCTCTACACTACCCAAGAATGTCCATGGTTTTACATTCTGTTTAGTAACAGGTTATTGCTAATATTAAATCCACATTCAAGAACGAGCCAAGAGATTCCGAATTTTAAGTTATGGAGCTGGATAACAGAGTTAGAATAATTCTCCTTGGAGAAAAGAATTCAGGAGGAAATAATCTAGGATTCTTTTTAACGGATCGCAATATTTAAAATGTGAAAAGGCATGGATAATGTAAAGGTAAGTGTGTCAGTTTATCTAAACTGTGATTGTAAAAATCAAGACTTCAAGCACAAAACTGACAAAACTAAGTAATACTTTTAAACCTTTTTCTCTGTATCAAAAGTAGTCAATGATACAAAAGTAAGCGTATAACTGATTATGAAAAGGGACAGGACTTCTGGGTTTTGGGTGCCCGTGCCCATGCCCATCCGCACGTGCCTGGGTTAAACCCAGAAGTGGGCACATAGGAGCCGGGTTGCTGTCCCACTTCAAAAATCTGTTATTTTTGCCTCCTACCTGCCCAAACCCACTCGTTCTTTGGGGTTAAAATTACCCCCTGATAACTGTAACCTTAGATGAATATATACTCCAGAGCACTGTGCCATTTTCATTTCCTGTGCCATCTATCCTTAGTTTTTCTGGTTGAGGCTGCCCTGAGACTGTTGATTAATGGACAGTTTGGCACTGTGGAGTTGTGTCACTAAGAAAAAAGAGCAACATTGTTAATATGACTGTTATGATGGGCCTGATGACTATTGCCTTGTTGGATATCTCTGAAGTGGCTCCATATCCCTTTTGTTTTGCAAGATGATCCAGTTCTTTAAATAAATATTCTAGGTTCTTTAACATGTTTTGGTTTTCTATGATCCTTTCTTTTGTGACTTCATCTGTAACTGTCAATGCAGTGTTTTTTTAAATCTTTTATAAAGATCTTGTTTCTTGCAGAGGTGCTTCCTGTGACAACTTCCTATCCAGTTACTGACTCAGTTAGTCAAGTATGTTGACTCTTATCCCATTTGTGGTGTCAAAAGGAAGTCAGAGTTGAGCTAGCATCTCTGAGAATCTATCCAATCTGCTCAGTGCAGATGGCATCAAATTGTAATTTCTGAATTCAAAGAAGTTTAAGTTATGTTGTGCTTTCACCACCCTCCCTCCCTCCCTCCCTCCCTCCTTTAGCTATTCACATGTTCTCTGTGTCCCTGATTTCTCTCATTATATCTCCTAATGTTTCATGCTAATACCACCTGCCAATTAGCCATCTCCTGTTTTCTACTTAAGCATTTTACAGGGCATTCTATTTCTTTTCTCATGTGTGTGTGTTTTCCCTCCATTTTATTCATTTTTAAATGCTGTTCATTTGTAATATTTTTCAGTTTTGACAAGGGGTCCCCATGTGAAATGTCAACTCCTCAATTCTCTCAGCATTCACAGATGCTGCCTGCTGCTAAGTGTTTCCAACGTGTTCTGTTTTTGTTTCAATTTGTTTTGGTGATGTTGATTGAGGGATAAATGCTGGCCAGGACACCAAGAGACCTCCCCTTCTTCAAATAGTGCTATGGGATCTTTTACATCCACTTGAACAGGCAGGCAGGCTTTAGTTTATCATCTCATCCATAGGGCAGCACCTCCAACAGTGTAGCACTCCCTCAGTACCGCACTGAAGTGTCAGCCTAGATTATGTGTTCAAGTCCTGCAGTGGGACTTGACCACACAACCTTCTGACTCAGAGGCTAGAATGCAACTATTGAGCCAAGTTGGTCAATTACATATGCCAGATGAAGATTCTAATCCAGCGTCGGCATCTCAGGAGCCTTTCTGTTTCTATGCTATGACTTTTGCAGATTCCACCTCATTGGCACCTGCCAGTTAGATGCTGCAGGAGTTTTAAACAAGGCACTATTTTAGATGTCTTTTCACATAATAATAAGCATATGTATGCATATGTGTCTTTGCGCTTAGCTTTACAAACTTGGTTGCAATACTTCCACTTTACTTCAAGGGGTTAGTCTATTTAGTAGAAGTGCCTGAGATTGGAGAACACTTTACATGAATGGGCACAGCTTATGGACACGAGCAGTAATGTAGCCTCACTCAAAATGGAAATACGAACACAATTTCTGAGACCAGGCTGGGCATCAGGATTTTGTATTAATCTTGTGTGAGCCTATTACTTCACTTTAATACTAATTGAAGGTTAAAATGCACCCAATATCAAAATAAATCAGAGTCACAATTGGCAATATGATAACATACATACCAACCTATAAAACTCACAAAATTTGACACAGTCCCCCAAAAAATGACCTTTCAAAAAACAGTATACAATCAAAATACAACCCGGAATAAAGGCCTATAACCAAGGCTGCTATGTCAAGGTAATTAAATAGGTCAAATTCCTTTTTATTACATTGGATTCCAGGATTTTTATTTTTGTTTTGGACTTGTTTTTCTCGGAAAATGGGAACCCAATAACCTCATGTATAAAATATGCACTAAGTATTTACAATGGAAGTACAGTAGGACATGAACTTGTCATATTTATAATTGCAGCTACATCCAATATTTAAATTAGCTATATAATAGATGGAAAATGAAATACAGAAAATTGTGATTTTTGCATTGGTGGATTTAGAAATGTCTAAAGAGGGAAATGAGCTTGGATGGCACAAAATGTAATTTCTAGGCAGTGATCTGAGGACATGCCTCTCCTGAGAAATTTTGATTTTTACACTTTGTTTTGGTGCAGTTTCCAACATTTTGAAGTACACTGTGATTCTTCTTCTTCCTTTTTTATGCCCTTTTATTGCACTTTCTCATTTCCATAGAAATTTCTGACTTTTTGTCATGCTGTTTAATTTCAGCCCAATCATGCAGCTTCACCTCCTTCCATACATGTGTGTTTGCATAGTCTCATTCTTTCAACCCACGTGAACTACTTACATTTGAAAACTCAAAGAATCCAAAATGGGAGTGTCTGAGGCAAATCAAATTAACACACACAAAAAATATGCTGTGTGGTGTTAAGATGAAAATGCCATTGAACAAACTATATTATGTAACCTTTAAGTAAATCTGAACTTGTACTGCAATGAGACAGTAAATCTTCAATTGCAGAGAAACAATGAACTTTAACAGCTACAAATCAACGTTTACTCTATATTTTAGTTTATGTAAATTTGAGATTTCATGCATTTGTATTAATAAAAAGGAATTTCACTTATTTAACTACCTTTACCAAGCATTAAAACATTTGAGGATTAACAGTATTTTCCCCAGATGTTGAAAGCATTAGTCAGAAGACTAGTTCTTAACTCATGGATCTGAGCTAAGGTTCTTGGTCAACAATGGGCTATTTAGCCTATTCTTCCCACAAGCAGATAATATGGTCTGTCAATAGTATTCTTAGAGCTATGAGGATTGACTAATGACATTCGGTACATAGAGGTATTAATATCTGGGTATGCATGATATATACTTATTGATGCTTCTGGAATTTGCAATGTACATATTAAGGCTTTCTTTCCTAAAGTCCAAAGATCAAAGGGCGACACCTGCAATTATCAGTGGGAGTTGCTAAACATCATTTTGCCATTACCTGTATCTTGTGTAGCTCAATCACATTAAACTCTGTGCAAAATTTTATTTTGTTGCTGTTTTCCCTGATTGTGGCTTTTTCACTGACTCCAACTTTTATTTTAGTAAATCCTCTAACACAGTATGACTAAAAACACTAATATTCAAATCTAATTTACATGCAAATGAAGGATGCTATCAAAATGTACAGGCAGAGATAACTTTTCAATTGGCACAAAGGTTGCCATGTTGTGTCACCAAATTCCAAGGTAAGCCAATGCAAGACCCCCTCACCCCACCACCCACCCACCCCCCCCCACGCCCTTGACAGACAGGCGGTTGGAATGCTACACAATCATAAACTTTCAGGGCATACTGGGTGTGTCTTGGCCTAGGGTGCTGAAGGCACCAGGAAAGCTTTTATTGGGGAAACACTGACATGTGGACAGCACTCCAAAAACATTAGTTGTCTGTGCAAAAAGCAGGTGGTTGGCAACCATGTAATAAATGTGAATTCTGGTCTCTGAGTCAATCTTGGCATAAAGTAAGCCCACCTTTAGACAAGGTTTAGTTCCAGGAAACATTCAGAGGCCACTCCCTGTGAAAGCAGATTTCACAGCACTGGAGTAGATGTTGTTTACAATCTTCAATTCAGTATCTTTTATTCAATGCTAATTAAATCCTGCAGTTGTTACATAAACAACTTTCCAAGTCCATTCAAGTGCAAGACAGAACCTACTGAAACAGAGTCAAACGTTACCTCTGTGCACAAGTTGTGACCTGCTAATCTTGCTTTCTCAGCAATGCTTTTCGTTTAATTTTTTAAAATATATTTTCTTTATTCATTCTTGGAATATGGGCGTCACTGGCAAGGCCAGCATTTATTGCCCATCCCTAGTAATTTCTATGACCGCATAGTCACTATGGCAACTAAAGTAGTCACCTCTACTTTTACGTGTGCAGAATAGTCAGTAAATTTATAGGATCATAGAGATGCCCCACTGTGAAACAATAATGAAAAAGAACAAGTTGCCACCTGCATTCAAATTAATGTCAATGCATTCAACTAGTAAGTTGAAATTAAGGCACCAGAACTGAGTATAAACAAGAGATATGTAATGGCCACTTTGTACAGCAGCATTCAGTGACAGCCCCGCCTTAATCTGCACCACTGTAAAGTACATGAGGTAACGCAGCTGCTTCCAGGGGATTCGAGAGCCAATTCTTGGGCTCCTCTGGAATCAGCACTGGGGGTTTCAAACAGAAACACTAGCTGCTTTTATATTGCGTTAAACCATACTAGCGGCACTGGCTTGTGATTGTGGGTGTTGTAAGACCAACAGTAACTGAAAAGTAAACTTGCCAGTATTTGATGAAACCGTTTTTATTGGGTTTTCCCAGCTGCCAACATTAATGAATCCTGCTGAATTTACTTTGAGTGCAGTCAACTGAGCAAGACCTGAGGATCAGGATCCAACACCACTAGCGTGGGTCTCACGTAATATAAGAGTAGCTACTGGCAACAGCAGCAGCGGTCAACATAGGCTGCCTTTATAGACCTGCAATGCAGGCTTCCAATTTTTAGCTTGGGCAGACTTTCCCTAGTGATCATGGTAGTTCCAGAACATCACTGGGACAGGTTTTTTTTTACATCAAATTCTCCAATATTGGAAATCAAATAGTAGATTTATATTTTTCCCTGTTCTTGGACAGAATCTTGGTTCCTATTTTCAGGTGGAAACCACATGTGCCATCCACATCACTGCATGAGAAGAGAGAGAGATAGATTCCCAGGATCATAATGCTTACTAGTTGGAGCAACAAGCTACTAAAGTTATTGCAGGTAACATTTTATTTTCATTCAATGTTTCTGAACAGGTTATAATTCTTAAATATTATAGACATTATACATTGAAACAAACTATGATATTCACGTAGATCATCACATGAAATATATACTTTCAAAACTTTGATATCATAAAGATTTTGTTCAACAAAAACTCGGCTGTATGTTAAGCAATTCTACTTCAACTTTATTTGAAAAATGATAGTTTAAAGTTTGTAAAATTCTTGTTTTTTGCTTTGTAATCCACAGGGGCTAAGTGCAGCCTCCTGACAGCCAACAACAGCTCATGGCCTGACTCGCTGATGCAACATATTTTATTTTAGTGCAAGATGGTGTAAAGTTATTAGGGGAAGGTCAAAGAAGGTATGAGTGAGATTTTTGATGAAAAGGAGTGGAAACTGATTTGAACAAAATAAAAGGTTTTCAGAGTAAAATGTTTTCAAAGAAAACGAGTGAAGCTTAATACATCTGGGTACAGCTGGCAACTCAGATGCAATGTGTGTGTTTGGTACAAATGTTGTGAAGTAGTTCCATTTGTAATGTTATCACAATATCACAATCATGTTTATCACATCAGAAATCTAAACACATATTATATCATTAAAAATATTACCAGGCATTTCCTTGATTTATGTATGTATATATAATACTATATATACAGCTGGAATTGTAATCAGTTTTGTGTAGAATCTAGCAGTATATATCTGTTACTAAACTACACTCCAGACAAAACTAACTACAATTCCAGCAGATCTGCTAAACATTCAGATACACCTTAAAAATTATTCTGCTTTACCATGTAATTGGAAAACGATCGAAAAATTCTTCGCCATGAAAATAAAAAATACTTTAAAAAATGCTGGTGGGTCTAAAGCTGCTAAATTGTTGTCTGAGTGAAACTGGCAAGTACATCAAATTCCATTTGAAAAGGTCACAGCAGCAAACATGACCGCAGCCACTGACAATTGTTTTGCAATTTAAAAAGAAAATCTTTTAAAAATGAAACACAATTGTTTATATATTGTAAATACAGCAGAAGGACAGAACCATGTCTTAGAGTCTGATTTAATTTTAGTGTCTCTGAGCTCCCTTAGATTGAAGATTTCAATAGTGGAAGTGAGAGTGGGGCAAGAAGAATGGAAAAGAGCTGGGGTGAAGCAGTTTAAAGTACAATGCCATCAATGGCTTGGCTCATAGACACTCTCTTCTTTCTAATGATTTGGCATAAGAGAAACAGCTCCATGTACCTTGGCTATACTAAATTGGATGGAAAAGGTAGTGAGGGGATGAAGGTTCAAACACATTTCTGTTTTGAATGATGTTGCCAAACCAAAATTGGCTACTGGTGGTAGCAGAACTGGAAGGTCCAAATTTTTCCCTTGCCAAGAGAATCATTATAATATGCTATTACTCTCACATCCTGTATTGTGGCATTCACTTCACTTCACCATTGCGGGGAAAACATTAGGGGCATTACGCAGTTATTTCTTCCTGTAAGCATTCTGTTTTTATTTGGTTGATGAATTCTACCTCACATGACTGGATCCTGCCTCTTGAAAATAATGGCCCAGAATTTGCTGGAGCAGGGCATCGTGAGTTGGAATTTTTTCCTCAGCTCCAATTATTTTTGCGTCGCAAATTGCTGGAAATGTGAATTGATAATGGTGCAGTGAGGTCAATGGAACATCAGGTACCTTGGTGAATGACAGGACCAATTAAATTTAAGGATAGAGAAAGAAACAGAGCGAACAACAAAGAAGGAAATAGGGCGAATTAGAGTCAAACGAGATACAGAAAGAAAAATAAAGAGGGACAGAAAGGAAAAGTAAGAAAAACATCTTAAAATTTTAAATTTTAAAAACTTCTAGGAACAATTTACTACCTGCAGGAGTGAGACTCCACGGTTTCAACTGTTCCATTTCTGGATAACCAAGGTTGAGTGGCATGTCTGGACCATAAATCATCTCCTTACACCATGAAATACCAGCCCTAACTTTCTCTGGTGAGATTAATTCGTATTTACGGTGCAAATACATCAAATTCTTTGCACTCACAGGGGGATTGACGCGAGCTCCCGTTTTTTCAAGCTTAACAGTGAAGTGGTGCAAATCGTCCAGTAATTTGTGGTGAGTTGCAACTTATGACGTATCTCTTCCTCGCCACAAATTGCTGGGTGTTTTAACGCACAAATAATGACGGGTGCTGTGAACTCACTGTTATTTTTCCAGCAAATTCTGGGCCAATATGCCACCCTTAATGTTGTTACAGAAAGACAGGCTGTTGTGGTGAGCTATGGTAAATATCTACACATGTGAAACTGCCTGGGTAACTCGCAAGGTAAAAACTATTGTCATCCTCCCATTTTTGGCCACAACACATTCCATTTTTGTCACAGGTTTAAACCAAAGCATGAACTTGAATCTAATTTAGGAGTAAATGTTCCTGTTTTTCTCAGTTGCGGCTTTATTTTTCCCTCAATTTTCTTCCCATTTCTCCCAACTCCCTCCTGAAAATTATAGCTCATGATGGGGTACAGTTCAATGTTGCAAGTGTCTAGGAATATATTGTGATGGTTTTGTGTGTGTTCAATGGGTGCCGACGGCCCTCACAATCTATATCAATGACTTAGATGAAGGGACCGAGTGTAATATATTCAAGTTTGCTGACGATACAAAGCTAGGTGGGAAAGTAAGCTGTGAGGGAGACACAGAGTCTGCAAAGGGATATAGACAGGTTAAGTGAGTGGGCAAGAAAGTGGCAGATGGAGTATAAAGTGGGGAAATGTGAGGTTGCTCACTTTGGTAGGAAGAATAAAAAAAACAGAATATTTTTTAAATGGTGAGAAACTATTAAATGTTGGTGTTTAGAGAGATCTGGGTGTCCTCGTACAAGAAACACAAAAAGTTAGCATGCAGGTACGGCAAGCAATTAGGAAGGTTAATGGCATGTTGGCCTTTATTGCAAGGAGTCTTACAACATCAGGTTATAGTCCAACAGCTTTATTTGAAATCACAAGCTTTCGGAGGCTTCCTCCTTTCGAAAGGAGGAAAGCTCCGAAAGCTTGTGATTTCAAATAAAGCTGTTGGACTATAACCTGGTGTTGTAAGACTCCTTACATTTGTCCACCCCAGTCCATCACCGGCATCTCCATGTCATCTTTATTGTAAGGGGTTTGGAGTACAAGACCAAGGAAGTATTACTACAGTTCTACTGGACTTTAGTGACACCTCACCTGGAGTACTGTGTATAGTTTTGGTCTTCTTATCTAAGGAAGGATATACTTGCCTTAGAGGCTGTGCAATAAAGGTTCACTAGATTGATTCCTGGAATGATAGAGTTGTCCTGTGAGGAGAGATTGAGTAAAATTGGCTTATACTGTCTGGAGTTTAGAAAAATGAGAGGCGATCTCATTGAAGCTTACAAGGTTCTGAGGGGGCTTGACAGGGTAGATGCTGAGAGGTTGTTATCCCTGGCTGGAGAGTCTAGAACTAAGGGGCATACTCTCAGGATAAGGGGTCAGCAATTAAAGATTGAGGAGGAATTTCTTCACTCAGAGGGTTGTGAGTCATTGGAATTCCCTACCACAGAGGGCTGTGGATGTTGAGTCATTGAATATGTTCAAGGCTGAGATCGATAGATTTTTGGACTCTCGGGGAATCAAGGGATATGGAGAACGGGCGGAAAAGTGGAATTGAGGTCGAAGATCAGCCATGATCTTACTGAATGGCGGGGCAGGCTCGAGGGGCCGTATGGCCTACTCTTGCTCCTATTTCTTATGTTCACTCGTGGTTTTTCTCATGTGTGGAATGTAAGTTGGTCATTCCATCGTGGGGTGCATCACAATGAGGCCTGATTCCGTCCTCACCAGAGCTGGGGTTTTCCCTTCTGAGCTCGCCAGCATGCAATTTCTCACCTTTTGAACTCAATGGGTGAGAAACTGTGGGCTGAAGAGTGCAGAAGTTGAAAGCCCCAGCCCTAGCATCTACACACTTACGCTTTCTAGCAGCAGTCAATGGGCACCAATTGGGAGCATGAATCCTAGCCTTCCTTGGCCTACAGTACTGAGGTCAATTACAATGCCTCAAACATTGGCCTGGCTGATATCAGTCAGGCCAACACACCTCAGGGGTCAAACCTGTAAGCAGGTGGTGCATTTACCCACTGAGGCATCAGGGGAGCCATTGCCCAATGATTCTACGGACTGGTCACAATCTGTAACAGCTATGACACCTACCACTACCAAAAACAAATACTCCCACAGAATAAAGCTGTCACATGTACAGATACACAGATTGAAATGTGTCTGGGGGGGCCAGGGTTCAGATGGTTAATCTTTCCATTGTTAGCACAGTCCAGTTTATTTTATCTCTGTCTCACACACACACAACTCTTCCAACACATTCCTGTCCATTTGCAATATTTGCTGGGTACAGCCACTTTAAAAAGCCTCCCTTTCTCTGACGACCCCTCAGTTCAGACCCCCCACCCCGGGGATTATCTCATCCCATCAGATTACATTCTGGACAGTTTGATCGTTTTTAATTTCCGTCCCATACCGCAGGAGAGGAACTTTAACTGGTGATCGACAAACGTAATGTCAGCGACGTATTGCGTCACGATTGGATCGAAAATGTTTTACATAAATGTCACCTCCCCTAAACTCCATCGAGGGCTGGGGAAAAGTTTGCGGGAGGAGGTTATAACAGAGGGGAAGGCGCGGCTGCAGGGCTTGTGTAAAATATTGCTACTCTGGTTTATTTTTTTTTTGGGATTTATAAACATGGATGCTTTAAAGTCAGCAGGAAGAGCGATTATAAGAAGTCCCAGCATCGCTAAACAAAGCTGGGGAAGTGGTAAACACAAAAGTAGGTTTTATTACAATCAGACTTTACGAGTTAATGCCATTGGGGTTTAAGAGTGGGGAAAGTTGCTCAGCATTGGCCAAGTTGCCGGTTTCAGGATATTGTTACATGGGATCTTTGTTAAAGATTTCTTGTGTGTGTCTCCCTCCCCCCGGGTCGAATCTAGGTGTTGCAGCCTTTGAGACGGTTACACTTTCTGCTAGTTTGTAGTTTGAAGGTTAAGGTGACTTAAGTTCGATTTAAGACACCCAAAGCATGGTTAGAAATGGAGACACAGATGACCTGTCTCTTGCGGTTAGAACAAACGTGTCAACGTGTGTAACTGACAAGGAAACTGTCAATTTTACTATTTGCGACTTCCTTTGAGCTTCAGTTACGCCGTGACCGTAACGATTCCAACCCGCCCTGGATTGCTCCGACATCTAATGGTTATTAATTTCTTTTTTTGTTTTAAACAAGAATCTTTTAAAGGCGTCTCCCTGAAACTGATAGACTCCTCCCCTGCCCTCGGTAGTTTGACGCGCTCACTCCACCAGCGTATATTGCGATCAGAGTTCATGACTTTTTCCCAGGGCCTGAAAGGAATTTCAAGTATGCCCTCGGCGAGTTCTCGTGAGGGCACAAACTGCCCACAGATATCAATTATTTCATGGTCATTACTAGCTCCTATAACCCAAACATTTAAACCTACCTCCCGTCATTAAGGCCTTGTGCATATTGTACTGCTGGCGATACAGTGTCTAACAGGGCACAATACCTGGGGGTGGGCTGCTGATGTGAAAGAGTGTGCAGTTGTGATGGTCTCAGAATATATCATATTGTATTACAGTCTGGGGGTTGGGGGGAATGAAGTGGCCTGATCACGGGGGCATACTGTGCATGAAATTATAGGCGAGGAGGTTGGTTGATTATATTTTCCAGACTTCCTGGCAGGACTGACTAATTTCTATACTTGACATGTTTTACAATGTGTGAGCTGCTGGGGTTGTGTGCTTCTTTTTAAAGTGATGTGTGGTTAGTTATCTGTTGTTAGTTATCTGTTCCTACTGATTAGCCAGATTTCCACTGTTGCTGGTGGCACAAAGTAAGCCTGTGTGTCATCACTCCCAAAATATCTAAACTAATGACACCCATGCCCTCTGCTCATGAGATTTTGAAATGAAAAGGTCGGGTGGGCCATTGACCCTGTGTCCATATTTAGTATTGTTTTCATACTACCATTTCTTGGGATGGGGGGCTAGGTTCTAGCTTGTTCCCAGAATGAAGTCAGAGTTGCCCTACACAAACAGTGAAATAATTCACCAAAGTGAATATTTTGTACTTCAGTGTATTAATTACAGTGGAAAGACTATTTGTGTTTGTCTCCTGAAATCCCAGCATGAAACTTCATTTTACTACCAGTTCTGTCTATTTAAAAAGAACATGCATTTTATGTCCTACATCGCAAAGTGCTTCCTAATCCAATAAGTGTACTTTTAAATGTGCATTGCAAGATCCCACCACCAACAGATGACATGAATGATCAGTTAATCTTGTCTTTTGGTGATGGTTGAAGGAAGAATGTTGCCCAGGACATTGAAAGTGCCACAGGGATCTTTTATGTCCACTTGAACAAGCGTCTTGTATGTAAAATGGCATCTCAGGCACTGCAGCACTCCTTCAGTATTGCATTGGATTATGTGCTCAAGTCCGGAAGTGGGGCTTGAATCCATAACTTTCTGATTCAAAGGCAACAGCATAGTGCTACTGACTATGTCGAGCTGACACTATAAAGTATTTTTTAAAAGTTTTTTGATAATATTTTATTTGAGAAGGGAAATGAGCCAGAAGAACCATATTTATTGTAGTAATATGCAGGAGATGTAGTCTTTCAAAATAGCTTACACAATTATGTTGTAAATCTGTAAGCTGAAGTTTTTCACTAAGGTGGTGCCCCACCTGAGTGCAAGACAGCCATTAAAACATAAACACTCCCTTTCTGTTCAATTGTGCACCATAAGAAACCTGTTGTACAAAATGTCAGTGTACAGTTCTTTTCAGCTGTTTCACTAACAGTACAACACCTGGTGACAAAAGGCTACTAACAGTTTCTCCAGCGTAAGTGGAAGGAGTGCATGTTTTAGGCAGAATGACAGATAAATTAATGCTGGAGATAATTGAATTTCTTCTTTGTTCCTGTTCTTTTCTATATTGCCCCTTCCCAATATATTATGGAGGAGCAAAATTCTATCCTTGGTACTTGAGGTTGGTTCTATATGAACCAAAATTGGGAGCCTGGAATTTCACTAACACGTAGAAGATTATTCCAGTCACGCTGAAAGATTATAGAATCATGCGATGGGTAGTAAGGTATTAAAAGCTTTTATTCAGTTGTTTGCCACAATGTATTTCATCATATTTAGCAATTTTACTTCAAACTTGAAATTTAGTTCAATGCAACTGGGGTTCTATCATTGCAGTGTTAGCATAGTTTATCTCAGAATTCTGGATGTAGCAAACTATGCATCGTGTTGCCTAGCACAAGCATTAGCAATAGTTGCCAATTATCTGAACTAACTGTGAGCACAGTATATGGACATCCCTAGACATGGTACTAAAGCTCCTGGCATCTTTGCTCAGTTTACCCCTCTGCCCAAAGGCCACAGCTGACAAAGTACTGTACCCTGAAGTGTTACATTCCTAAACCAGTATGCGTGACTGCCAACAGACTCATTGTATCCATGTATGTTCCTGTAAATGCCATATAAGCAACTGTGAAACTGCACCAACGTGTGAGTGAGCCAGTGAATTAATATCATTATAATAGCATTTTGTAATAGCGGTAAGACTAGTTAAAGCTGTACTTCTGAAAATGGTTGCTTGAAAATTGTGTAGCCTTTGGTTCCTGGCAGTGAGGTTCCTATTACCCAGGTTTGAAGTTCAGGATATCCAGGTTATAATTAAGCATCATAAGCAGGTAACTCAAACTAGATAAGAATGTTTTTAATTTTGAAATGTTATTTCAGGTCCAAATACAATCCTGTGACAGCAGATGCAATTCTGACGTACTGCAAAATTACTAGCTCTGTCCAACCCCGCCTCTCCCCTCCAAATATATTAACACTGCAGCTGTGTCTGATGTATGGAATATTGAGCAACTGTTGGGGTTGGGTCGGGGGTGGAGGGGTAGGGGTAGGAGCAGGATATCTGTGCTGTGGAGCTGTCCCTCAAATAGCCCTGTAATTGGTCAGCTAATCAATCCGCCCACACATAGTTTCATCCAGCCCACCAAGGCTTGCTTCTCAATGTATAATCCTTTGTTTGTAGCTGATAAACGAGAGCCAAATTGTCCACTTGTTTTGCCAATTTGATGATTCTTTTACCTCAATTATGAACATTATGAATTTAGTCAGTTCAAAATAAACATGGAGCCACATAGATGCTGATGGGCTCCAGCTATGAAATGTCAGAAAACAATGCCTGCTTCCAGTCCACCTACCTTATTTTAGTGGCCTTTTTAGTATTGACTTGGAATATCTGGCACAGACTAGATGGGCCAAATGGCCGCCTCCTGTGCCATAAATTTCTATGATTCTGTGGTTCACCTTGAGTGGTGTGCCAGTGTCTGTCCAGACATCTTGGGTGAGGTGGTGGGGAGGGGGAGAAGTAAATCAATTTTTTTGGCTATAACACCTCGCCTTTCCCTCACCCCCAAAACCCCTTGTTAAATGATCCAAGAATTTAAATGGTGCTGGGTGTGAATATAAATAAAGCAATAGTTTTATTTGATGGCTATTAATGAGGCAGGTGGTACCGTGAATGTTAAGCACTGAAATAGTGTCTGTCGGTGATTTAGCTACCAAGTGTTGTTGATTCAAGTTCTTGTAATGTGTACTGTAACAAACTTTAAAGTGACTCATCCAGTGACTACCTGACTGCAGTAACTGACACTGGAATATGGTTTTGACATCAATTACTAGTATCAGCAGCCTTCCTGTATCTTGCCATTCTTCAGTTATGAGCCTGTAGGCTGAGTATTGTTGGGCTATTAGACTATTGGGTCATCAGAACTAAGCCTCATATTGTCCGTACCCCTGGGTGCATTTTCAATGTGTCATTAAACAATGATCAGGAATGAGACAGTGGCATTTTTTCCCTCTAGCCTGGTGACATCGATCATGACCATGGCATCCTATTTGAGATGATTTACTCGGCTCAAACCAGGAGCTGAACTTGGACTCATCCTTGTCTGTATCACTCCTACCTTTTGTCAGATTGGCTCAGTAGTAGCATCCTTGCCTCTTCAGTCAGAAGCTTGTGGGTTCATTTCCCATTTCAGGACTTGAGCACATAATCTGGGCTGACACTGAAGTGCAATACTGAGGGAGCACTACATTGTTGGAGGTGCCATCTTTCAAATGAAACCTGCCTGTTTAGGTGGACATAAAAGAAACCATGGTACTTATTTTTTTTGAAGAGCAGGGAGTTGTCCCAATTTTCTGGCCAACATTCAGTCCTCAACTACTGAAGCTGATTTGCTGGTCATTCATCTCCTTGCTGTTTGTGGGACTTTGCTGTGTGCCAATTGGCTTCTGTGTATGCCTACAAAACAATTACTACACAGCAAAAAGTAATTCATTGCCTATGATGCACTTTGGGATGTTTTGAGGATGGAAAAGGAGCTATATAAATGCAGTTCTTTCTTCATGTGATACATTGTTATTGAGCTTTTTGACTGAGTCTGCCTTGTTGACACTGAAGTTATAACTAGCTGCTACTTTTCAAATCCTTATCTGCATTCACATGAATTACCACAGACCTTTACATGGCCTCATATTTTGCATGTTATAGAAATTTATTTTTTTCTAGTCTTTTTTTAATATACAGTACTGTGAAGACTAAAAGTATGCAACTATCACACCCATTTCCTGTCATGCCTTCTGTTTACTGATACCTGGTAAACTTGATTTCAAAAAGTGCTAAAATTAAAACTAGCAATAGGGATGTGACATTTAATAAAAATTGTTTGGTGAAAAAGTTCAAATTCCAGCAGTACAAACAAAAGCAGCAATTGCTGCTTCCGACTACCTGTTGTATTGAGAATGTTATTTAGGAACTGAACTCGTCTGCAAAACTGCCCTTCATCTTTACCCCAACCCTATAGTTATAACGTTTTTAAAAACCAGTAATTTTTTAATACTTCAATGCATGTGCATCCATGTGACTAGTAATGACGCTGTGCAATGGAAATCATTGTTCTAAATCTGTGCCAAGAGTTTTATGGATTCCTTTTGATAGTGATGGCCATTGGTCACACTGTGCAGGGCACAATACGATAAATCTTCCACTTTTGTGCCGTGGCCAGAATCTTGCCATATTAGGAATTCACATGCACAACCCGCGATTTTCTGACCATTCATTGTAACGTGCCAAAAGCATGAGTCGAAAGCTGATCCTGGTATCTCCCATGTGGTGCGTTCTCTAGAATAAGTCCTTCCTAAAAATGATAAATATTATGGATGAAATATTATGGCTCAATTGGTAAATACACCACCAGTTTGGATCTGAGCCAAGAAGGTAGTAGATTTGATCTCAGGTCTTTTGCTTTAGATGATCTTGGCTGGAATAATAGAAATCTTGCAATCGACTGGGTGCAGGAGGAGAAAGGTCAGCTAAAGTACCCAATTCTTTTTTTTTTGCTTACAATATAAAAGTCACTACACTCAAAAGTACTTCATTAGCTTTGAAGTGCTTTGGGTCTTTCTGAGGTCGTGAAATGTGCTAAATAAATGCAAGTTCTATCTTCTATTAACCAGTAACTCTTGTTGGGAAATTGTATATGTGGTTGCCAAGTAAGGATGAGATCAAGGTTGGCTGTGATGAACTCCATGGAAAAATTTGCCTTCAGAAATTTGCTGTCTAGACTCGTGCATGAAGAATAGTCACTTGGATGGGAACTGAAGGGTGGGTAGCAAGGAACTGAATCCCAAGGCAGGAGGAGAAAATGAGAGAAGGGAGGGTATATTTTTTTTTAAAGCCATAACTCTGGAAATTGCACTTTAAGTGTTGCGTTGTGACTTGTGCTGCAAACTTAAGGCTCAGGTGTGACCTCCAATTTTAGCCTAAAGACCTTGTGTTGCAGTACTATATACCTCTTAATGCAACTGTCAATGTATTTGAGTATTATATCCCCCTGGTGTGACAATGCACTTAAGTATTGCATCCTGTTAAATACTGGATTGCTATATAGATACCAGGTGTGACTTTTTTATTCAAATGTAATAATTTTATTCATTCACGGGATGTGGGCGTTGCTGGCGAGGCTGGCATTTAATGTCCATCCCTAATGGTTTGATACAACTGTGTGACTTGCAAGGCCACTTCAGAGGGCAGTTAAGAGTCAACCACATTGGTGTGGGACTGGTATCACATACAGGACAGCTTCATGGTCACTTTTTTTTACTGATAATAGCTTTTTATTTTACTTTTAGGCTTTTTTTAAACAGAATTCAAATTCTCAAACTTGGATTCTCAAATTCTGGAATTTGACCTTCTGTTCTCTGAATTATTAGTTTATGCCTCTAGATTACTAGTCCAGTAATATAACTGCACAGTGTGTAGTGCACACAGTAATTTGTATACACATGGTGTTTTTAATCATAGTTGTGTTCATGTAGTATGCTACTTGAATTGTAGCTTCTTGCACCTTTAGGGATATATCCATAATGCATGTACTGTATCTGACACTGGAAGTCTGTAGTGAACTGAAGAATATTTTATCTAGAAATAAACAGTTAAAATTCTATAATAGGTTATTTCAGATGCCAGTATGTTATGCCTTCTTTACTAAATCTCTTGTTACTATAAATTATAATAGAATGCATTTTGCCTACTTATGTAGATGGATGAAAGGAATGGGTGTTAAGTAAAAGTTTGGTATCTATTTCTGTCACTTGTATATGTTTGTCTGACCTGATTTGTAGAGTAGTCCATCCACATAATGAGCAGGAGACATCAACTTCCAACATTGAACTCAGATTTGCAGTTGAGCTCAGAGTCTGTACAGTAATAAGGTTCGAGATAGCCACTTTGTAAATATTGCAGGCTGCACAAATGGTACACCAGCACCCAGTGTATGCTAGTTAAATGTCCAGCACAGTGGTGGTGGACTCTTGCTCCTTGGGGCTACAAGGTAAGACTGATTTTAAGATATTCATACTGGCATGATTCATTTCTTGCTGGATTAGACTGGGGTATTTTTAAAGTTGGCACATGCGTTGGGAAGACTAGTATTTGATTCTTTTGGTGGTCGAACTTATCAATCCTCACCTAGATATGAAGAAAGATGGCACTCATTATGGATCATTTCAATTTGTGAAGTTGGGTGTTGTACTTGGAGTGATTCCTGTACAATACTTGTAAACAAGCCATAGAGCCTTACCCTGTCCATAGAGCCTTACCCTGTCCATCTAGCTTGACTGAAATCTCATTCAACAAAGGGCCATGTTTTAAATTCCAGTACTTATGATCTGAGGATTAAAAAGGTTTAGCTGCAGGATTTAACTTTTTTTTTAATAAAGGTCCTATGCCCAAATGTGAATTCTGTTTCTAATTGGAATTTTTTATATTTTTACCCCCTGCCGGACCCATTTAAAAATTCATGTACATCTTTATTTTCAATTCATCTTGAGCGAGATGTGAACTAATGATGTATAGGTGCAGGAGCCTCCAAATGATAAACTGGAAGACATGAATCAAGGTCAAAGGTCAACTCCATCAACTGGTTAACCTGGAATAAGCAGCTATTCAGTCACACTGCAAAGATTAAAGGTTTTAAAGTTCTTATTCCTCCTTTCTTTCCTGAAGGTGTCCCATGTGAGATTTCATGGGTGCCAGGCACAATCCAGTACTTCATCCATGTGCCTGTTTTTTATAGTTAGTTTTGGCAGGAAATTCAACCACCACTGCTGAGCTTAGTTTTGTCCTCAACGTGCTATCCACACATTCACACTTTCTAGCAGCAGCCATTAGAAAAAATGTTTCCCCATTTTTCCTTGGCGTAGAAGTGCTGTTTCATTGCTCCTGGAGCCTGGGGTCTGATCAGCTCGCAGCGCAGACCAAGCATTGAATCTGGATCGTCCCATCCTGACTGAATGGCTCAGTTCCAAACATAGTGCGCTTATCAGCTAAGCTATTAGATCTCATGATTATTCTAATGGGTATTTCAGGCATTAAAAGTAACATTTTTTTTTAAATGACTGCTTGCAACTACAAGGTGGGCGAGTCCCCACTGATGAATAGAGAAGTTGTTGAATGTGCTGTTTTATTTCGCAACTGAAGGAAATTTCATAACCCATAGCGATGAACACAGCAGTGTTTGAGTTATACTTTACTCTGGATGTTATATGTAACAACATGAAACAGAAATGGATCCAAAAATCTGTTTCTAGCGCTACTCTTGTGCCTTGCTCCCATCAGAAAGGCTGAAAAGCAATGAATGGGGGGAGAAGAAAAACTAGTGGAAGGCTTTTTGAGAATGGTGAAGGCCTTTTAATAGAATTGTGCAGGAAGGAGAGGAGAACTAGAAATTAAAATTGAATTCGGATCTCCCACTCACTGTGGGTACTGGGAGTCATATGAAAGAAACATAAGATTTAGATGGTTCAACACAGCTAATTATTTTATTTTATCAAAATTAAGTATGTGGATTTCTTAACCCCCTTATTAACCTGGCTCCTGTTGACAGTTCATACACCCAAAATTAATGAATTGACAGTCAGCAATTTGTTATATGGAGAGGATTCTGAGACGTGGAATCAAAGAAATTTCATTACGGAATGCCTTTCATGGCTATGCTGGTGCTAGCTTCTTGACCAGAGCTCTGTAATCCATTTCTCTTTAATATTTGTCTTTGTGTTTAATTCTCCCTTGTGTATCATCGACTAGGCTTCAGTAGACTTCTGCGATTAAAGCATTCCCAATTTAATAACCCATTTGTGGGGGGGGGGAGATTCCTTCTAACCTCTCCCTTTAAGTGTCTAATACTAATTTGGAGTTCATGCCTCCATGTTACAGATTCACTGACTGCTGGAAATCTTACGTTATGTACTTTTCTAAACCTTTTCGTTTTGAACACTTCAGTTAGATTATCTCTTAGCCTTTGCTTCAATGAATAATGGCCATGCAGAGGAGGGATCAGAGGGCAGCTGGTACCCATGGAATTGTACTGTAAGAGGGAAGAACATTTGTTAGGTAGACTCCATTAACGTGTTGAAGGCTAGGATATGAATCCCACTCCACCATTTATGCACATTCTGCCCCAGTATGACATTGAAATGTCCATTTTAAGTATGCTACCCATGTGACCCTTTGAGAAAGATCACCAATTCATCGCAAGAAATGTAAGCACAATTTACACCGTTTTAACATAAATGTTTTTTTTTAAAGATATGAATGAAATAACTTTCACACAGTGAAATGAATGAACTTATGATGTGGAGATGCCGGTGATGGACTGGGGTGGACAAATGTAAGGAATCTTACAACACCAGGTTATAGTCCAACAGTTTTATTTGTGATTTGCTTGTGATTTTCAAATAAAACTGTTGGACTATAACCTGGTGTTGTAAGATTCCTTACATTTGAATGAACTTAGGCTGACCAGTTCTTCTACTAGCAGGAGTTACTGCAGCATCTACCACGCACTATTAAAAGGCATTGTATTACCCTAGCTCACAAAGGGCCTCTACTGGTAGCATTTTAAATGTATGTCTGAGGATGTGAATGTAAATACCAGCACTGTCAATATATTAGGGTTGTAAACAATTTTACAACACCAAGTTATAGTCCAGCAATTTTATTTTAAATTCACAAGCTTTCGGAGATTTTCTCCTTCCTCAGGCAAATGTTTCAAGATCTCCTTGAAGCCTACGCATTTATACATATTGAACAATAATAAATGGTGTTTACAGACTGCCTCTGCAACTGCCCGTTGCCAAGGCAATCACCGTGTTCAGACAGAGAGGTGTTACCTGCAGAACCTCCGAATACACATTCAATAAAAAAACAAACAGGGAAAAAAAAACAGAGAAAAAAAACACAGAGAGAGGCAGAAACATCCGGAAGGCAGAGAGAGCCAGCAAATGACCCATTATATTAAAAACAGATAACATTTGTTCGCTGGTGGGGTAACGTGTAGCGTGACATGAACCCAAGATCCCGGTTGAGGCCGTCCTCATGGGTGCGGAACTTGGCTATCAATTTCTGCTCGACGATTTTGCGTTGTCGTGTGTCTCGAAGGCCGCCTTGGAGTACGCTTACCCGAAGGTCGGTGGATGAATGTCCATGACTGCTGAAGTGTTCCCCGACTGGGAGGGAACCCTCCTGTTTGGCGATTGTTGCGCGGTGTCCGTTCATCCGTTGTCGCAGCGTCTGCATGGTCTCGCCAATGTACCATGCTCTGGGGCATCCTTTCCTGCAACGTATGAGGTAGACAACGTTGGCTGAGTCACAGGAGTATGAACCATGCACCTGGTGGGTGGTGTCATCTCGTGTGATGGTGGTATCTGTGTCGATGATCTGGCATGTCTTGCAGAGGTTACCGTGGCAGGGTTGTGTGGCGTCGTGGACGCTGTTCTCTTGAAAGCTAGGTAGTTTGCTGCGAACGATGGTCTGTTTGAGGTTGGGTGGCTGTTTAAAGGCGAGTAGTGGAGGTGTGGGGATGGCCATAGCGAGGTGTTTGTCCTCATTGATGACATGTTGAAGGCTGCGGAGAACATGGCGTAGTTTCTCCGCTCCGGGGAAGTACTGGACGACAAAGGGTACTCTGTTGGTTGCGTCCCGTGTTAGTCTCCTGAGGAGGTCTATGCGATTTTTTGCTGTGGCCCGTCGGAACTGTCGATCGATGAGTCGAGCGTCATATCCCGTTCTTACTAGGGCGTCTTTCAGCGTCTGTAGGTGTCCATCGCGTTCCTCCTCGTCTGAGCAGACCCTGTGTATTCGCAGGGCCTGTCCATAGGGGATGGCCTCTTTGACGTGGTTAGGGTGGAAGCTGGAAAAGTGGAGCATCGTGAGGTTGTCCGTGGGCTTGCGGTAGAGTGAGGTGCTGAGGTGCCCGTCTTTGATGGAGATTCGTGTGTCCAAGAAAGAAACTGATTCTGAGGAGTAGTCCATGGTGAGCTTGATGGTGGGATGGAACTTGTTGATGTTATCGTGTAGTCTCTTTAGTGATTCCTTGCCGTGGGTCCATAGAAAGAAAATGTCGTCGATGTATCTGGTGTATAGTGTTGGTTGGAGGTCTTGTGCAGTGAAGAAGTCCTGCTCGAACTTGTGCATGAAAATGTTGGCGTATTGGGGTGCGAATTTGGTCCCCATGGCTGTTCCGTGTGTTTGGGTAAAGAACTGGTTATCGAAGGTGAAGACATTGTGATCCAGGATGAAGCGGATGAGTTGTAGGATGGCTTCCGGAGATTGGCTGTTGTTGGTGTTGAGTATTGATGCTGTCGCAGCGATGCCGTCATCGTGGGGGATACTGGTGTATAGTGCCGAGACGTCCATCGTGGTGAGAAGTGTTCCTGGTTCAACTGGTCCGTGGGTACTGAGTTTTTGTAGGAAGTCTGTAGTGTCACGACAGAAGCTGGGGGTTCCCTGTACGATGGGTTTCAGGATGCCCTCGATGTATCCAGAGAGGTTCTCACACAGGGTTCCGTTGCCTGATACGATGGGACGTCCGGGTGTGTTGGCTTTGTGTATCTTTGGGAGGCAGTAGAAGTCTCCCACGCGGGGATTACGTGGGATGAGAATGCGTAGGATGCTTTGAAGGTCTGGATCGAAGGTCTTGATCAGTTTGTTGAGCTGGTGGGTGTGTTCTTTGGTCGGATCTGCGGGTAGCCGTCTGTAGTGTTCCTGGTTGTCCAGTTGTCGGTATGCTTCTTTGCAATAGTCTGTTCTGTTCTGTATGACTATGGCTCCTCCTTTGTCCGCTGGTTTGATGACGATGTTGCGGTTGGTCTTGAGAGCGTTGATGGCGTTGCGTTGTGCTCGGGTGACATTCTGGACTGTCTTCTGAGTGCGGCTGATGAATCTGGCATTGACGCATTTCCTGACAGCTTGAGCATACATGTCCAGCTGAGGGCAGCGACCCTCCGGAGGAGTCCAGTTTGACTCTTTCCTCTTCGGTTGCTGTACCGCGGATCCCTCTGTCTGCTGTTCCGGATCGTCGATTGTCTCATTGGGTTCGCTGCTGAAATCTTGGGGTTTGTGGTAGAATTCCCGGAGCCTCATTCTCCTGATGAATTCCTCTGTGTCCGCCGCGAGACTAGTGGGGTCCATTTTGGTAGTGGGGCAGAAATTGAGCCCTCGGCTGAGAACTTCGATTTCGTCTGGTTGAAGGGTGTGGTCGGATAAATTGACAATAGACTTCCCTGTGGTTGCAACCGTGGTACCAGGGGAAGCTTGGTCGTTGCTGGTGGTGATGCCGAGTTTCTCAAGCTTCCTGCTCTTGGTTTTCATGTAGGCAGCGTAGTTCCGTTGCCTCGTCTGTTTGGCGGTATAACGTAGCTGGTCTGCTGTGTCCTGAGTACAGGTTGAGAGTATGGACTCTATCTTGGTTTCGAGGTTGTGGCGTCTGCTGTAGAGTTGGTGTATGAGATGGTTGCGGAGTGTGCGAGAGGTACGGCGGCAGAGTCTCTCAGCGTAATCCGAGTTGTATGTGGACTTGAGTGGGTTCGTGATCTGGAGTCCTTTCGGGATCTTGTCTGCTTTCTTGCAGCTCTGTAAAAACTTGATGTCTGTGTCTAAATGCGCGATCTTCTTGGATATCCTTTCCACTGTGAGCCGGCAGTTTGTGGTGTCGATGGTAGTCATGATGTGGAGATGCCGGTGATGGACTGGGGTTGACAATTGTAAACAATTTTACAACACCAAGTTATAGTCCAGCAATTTTATTTTAAATTCACAAGCTTTCGGAGATTTTCTCCTTCCTCAGGCAAATGTTTCAAGATCTCCTTGAAGCCTACGCATTTATACATATTGAACAATAATAAATGGTGTTTACAGACTGCCTCTGCAACTGCCCGTTGCCAAGGCAATCACCGTGTTCAGACAGAGAGGTGTTACCTGCAGAACCTCCGAATACACATTCAATAAAAAAACAAACAGGGAAAAAAAAACAGAGAAAAAAAACACAGAGAGAGGCAGAAACATCCGGAAGGCAGAGAGAGCCAGCAAATGACCCATTATATTAAAAACAGATAACATTTGTTCGCTGGTGGGGTAACGTGTAGCGTGACATGAACCCAAGATCCCGGTTGAGGCCGTCCTCATGGGTGCGGAACTTGGCTATCAATTTCTGCTCGACGATTTTGCGTTGTCGTGTGTCTCGAAGGCCGCCTTGGAGTACGCTTACCCGAAGGTCGGTGGATGAATGTCCATGACTGCTGAAGTGTTCCCCGACTGGGAGGGAACCCTCCTGTTTGGCGATTGTTGCGCGGTGTCCGTTCATCCGTTGTCGCAGCGTCTGCATGGTCTCGCCAATGTACCATGCTCTGGGGCATCCTTTCCTGCAACGTATGAGGTAGACAACGTTGGCTGAGTCACAGGAGTATGAACCATGCACCTGGTGGGTGGTGTCATCTCGTGTGATGGTGGTATCTGTGTCGATGATCTGGCATGTCTTGCAGAGGTTACCGTGGCAGGGTTGTGTGGCGTCGTGGACGCTGTTCTCTTGAAAGCTAGGTAGTTTGCTGCGAACGATGGTCTGTTTGAGGTTGGGTGGCTGTTTAAAGGCTGTTTAAATATATTAGGGTGCCAGCAATTAAGGAATGGTCCTGTGCAGTTTTAGAATCTGATTCCTTTAACAAAAGAGTTTGACAACGGGATGCTGGGCCAATTTGTGCAACAATTGTCTACATATCATGTCGTTTCATAACTAACCTTTGAAGATGATTCCCAACATCTGCTCTAGGGCAAGAGGGTAATTTCTTGATGTCACTAGGTTTTTAAAAAATGATACTTTTAAAAATACATATGGGAAGCTGCAAAATGAATTGTTTTAAATCTAAAGTGAAATGCACTTGATGGCAGACCTGCAATTACTTAAGCACCTTATTAACATTTCTAAACAATCTAGTCTATGCATGATGTGGAGATCACAGTAGGCTGTCTATACAGACAGCCTACTGTGATGAGGCACAGTAGGCTAAGTTGGTAGATGCACTCTGTGCTGAGCATCGGATCAACCTGATTAAGGTTGATGACAACAAGAAAGTTGGTGAATGGGTAGGCCTTTGCAAAATAGACCGAGAAGGGAAAGCTCTCCAAGTTGCAGATTGCAGCATGTGTTGTAAAGGATTGTGGCAAGACTCAAAGGCCAAGGATGTCATTGATAACTATTTCAGGGCAAAGTAATAACTTTTACACTCCTGCTTGCCTAATTACAGGAATTGTGCCTGCAGCTCCAAACCTTCTTCAAAGCACAAAAATAAAACCAATACCCAACATCGGATCAGTTATTGGCAATCCCGCGTTGAGAAATTTTATTTTTAAAATGTATGACGGATGGCTATATTGGCAGATGTGGTGAGCACAGCTAGGTTTAGGTTTAAGGGAGATGTCTATTTATAAATTTGAGCCGTATATATAATACATTGTGCTAATTTTAGATCTACTGTATGTGCTGGATCGTATCAATTCAGACCTGCAAAAAGATAGATACTTCAACTAGTTCATTCCATAAAAAAATTCAGTTACTGGCTGTACTCCAACTTATTGCTAATGTTTGCTGCTTGTTAATATTGTCAAATCGTGATGGTTTTTGAGGACTCTAACTTTGTAAAGTTTGGTATTCTCCTCACTAATTCTAAACTTTCTTTTGTTCCCATGGTGATTTCTAGTTTAATTTCTTAGCTTTTTTTTTGTCTACATCTTTATTCAGAAGTGTATGTTTATCCTGACTCTGTCACCTGACCAATTTCCAACACATGCCACATGGTTGCCTCCAATTCCGTATACTTTAAAATTTTCATGCGAGCTAAGTTCCTTTGATACTCAGTTTACATTTGTCTTATCATGAACACTGCTGCAGCATGGAACATTTATACATTAGTTAATTTTTGAATAAAGTTATGCTTTCATATGTGTAAAATGATTTTCAATACAGATAGGGATATTCTGTTGACATTATACACTTGTGTATTAATGTGGTCCTGCAAATTAACATGTGATTGTACTTTAACTTTTAATGGGTGTGTTATGTGGATTCTGGTGTATAAACCAGAATTTCTGTTCAAGGATTCAGATTTTATTTTGATATACTGTTACACAGAAAAGCATGCTCCATTATGGGTTTTAAAAGTTGTATAATTATTTCAGATAGTATGGTGGCTGAGGGCTGTTTTCTAACTATGGGTTTAAATTTAACTGTTGTGTTGGCTTGCATGTACTTTAAATTAATGTCTATATTAAGGTTTCAGGGTTTGGTAATTTTTAAATCTTGTCTACAGTAAATTACCTGTTGCAGACATTTAGTCTGCATGAAAAATCCCCAGAATTGAAGTTGGAGATTAAAATAACTACAGTTCTTGCAGTCTTTTTAAAAAAAAATCTCCAACCTAGTCCTGACTAAACTGTCCATGATCCTAGAAACTTTCTGGTTGGATTTATGTCATGATCAACTTTCATGACCAATAACTTTATCTTGCTACATTTATTACATCTCTTTTACATCAGTCCATCCTGATTTTGTAGAAAAAAATTACTCTGAATAAATATCCAGTAAGGAATAGGATTGAAGATTCTAATGATAAATGTGGATCAAATATACTAATCAGTTGATTCCTGAGCTGTTGAGATCATGGAAAATAATTTGGGAAAGATGAAGTATTTTGTGTTGTTTCAGCCCACCAAGCCTGTTCCTTCCATGTATCATGTACAATTGACTCCAGTTTAAGCCGGTTTTAATCTCTGGAGGAAACGCAGAAATTTATTCCCATAGAATTGTATAATGTTACAGAATGGAAACTGGCCATTTAGCCCATCGAGTCTGCCCCAGTGTTGTCTCCAAGTTAGCCACCTGGTCTAATCCCAAATTCCTGCTCACTCATCATAGCATTTTAATATTCCTCTTTTCCAAGCAACTATCTAATTCCCTTAAAGAATTTATGGATTCTCCTTCTTCAACAACAATTTGTGGCAGGGTATTCCATACTCTGAACACCCTCTAAAATTTTTTGTAAACTTCCTTTAATTCTTTTTGTGACTATCTTAGTTATATTCTTGTTACTGTCTTATAGAAATGATCTACCCAATAAATCTAAAATAACTGTTAATCCAGCTAAAATGTTGCAGGTTAGGATACCTTGGAAAAAATGAATTTGGAATAATGGTAGCCTTAGCTTAGTGCAAAATGTAGTCAGATAGTTTCATATTATTGGTTTATTTTGTATTTAGTTCTTAGAAAATGCAAAACCTAAGTTTTCCCCCCTTTCCATTTAACTATATTTGTGTTGCATGCATTTACCAAAAAAGGTTGTCCAAATTGTCATACACTAGCTGACTCCATCTGTGGATGTTATTGGAGCCTATGGTTTCCATGGCACAAGATTTGCATTGTGAATGAGAGCTTCTAACTACTGTTTTGTTCAATTCAGCTTTTTGTCCTCTTACAATGTAGAGTTAATGCTGTAAGTAGTTTTGATGATGAAACAAAAGACTTGAGGATCTGGTAGAAAGAGTTCAGAACTTTAAACTTCATTCCTGGAAGTCTTAATTACCAACATCAAACTACAAGTATGCGTGACCTTTTAATGACATTATGGTGGGGTGGGGCGGGGTGGTGAGGAAAAAGAAACTACCGACTTTTTGCTACAACTTGCGACTTCAAATATTACTGTTTCTGTTCACGTTCCTTTTGTGGATAAGCCACATGTGAAGGTGTAAGAGGTTGGATGGTTGTCCCAGAAGAATCTGAATTGGATGTACAATCTGCCATTAAACCAAGTTTAAAATCTGGTTTGTGTTTAAACAAGTCATTTTAAAATCCAAATCAATTCCATGTTAATATTTTTGCTTTAAGGTTCCTGATAATCTCCACAAAAGTGAATTACTGGGGAAATATCTGATCCCAGAGGAAAATCAGTCATTCTGTTCACTTTAAATTGGCTATTGGTTCAAGGCTTGACCAGGATTCTGTTTGTAAGTACTGTTGCTTGAAATTTAATATTGCTCCATTTGAGATTGACATTTCTGAAATGGCTCGCTTTAGAAACTTTTACTCAAACTTGACACTTTTGCCATCTGTGGAAGCTCATACCAGCTGGCAATATTTCCCTCATTGGGTATAGATGCTATTGTATCCCAATCCAACTTGGTAAAACATTATCAGGCTGTAGCGTGCGTTCTTAAATTTTTTGTTGGTTTCTGCGCTTCTCCAGTTCTTGCCTCTAGCGCATTCCTGATTTTAATCGTTCCACCATTGGCGGCCATGCCTTCAGCTGCCTAGGCCCTAAGTTCTGGAATTCCCTCCCTAACCCTCTCTACCTCTATCTCCTCCTTTTAAGACCTACCTCTTTGACCAAGCTTTTGGTCACTTGTCCTAATATCTCCTTATGTAGCTCGGTATCAAATTTTGTTTGATAACGCTCCTGTGAAGCGCCTTGGGACATTATACTATGTTAAAGGTGCTATATAAATGCATGTTGTTGCCGTCATCGTCGTTGATGGTGTTAAATTTAGGGTTTTGCAGGTCAGCGCACACCCATGTTGAGATTCATGAGTTCATTGACTTAGGCTGTTTGGAATTTTTGCACTGTTGCGAGAAAGAATATTTACAGACTCTTCCATATTTCTTATTTCTGAGATTAATATGAAGCCTTATGTAGTAGCATTTAGAAAAGGTCTTTAGAGGTCTCTGCAGTAATGGGTATTGTAGACCACACACTGACTTGCCTTTATCCAACTACTTTTCATAAAATATTGCTCTGCCTATTGATTCCTATGTAAAAGCAAGATGTCAGATATAAAATAGTCTTTGATTAATGTCTGGTTTTGTCGAAAACTTAATTACCCCTTATATACAATGCATTAACTCCAAACACTTATTTTCAGACAAGAAAGAATTTTAATTAAAAGAAACTTGAGCTCAAGGGAAGTCCTGTTCTGACCATAGTCAGAACTACCACTTCGCCGGACAAAGGACACCCCCCACATTTATACAGTTCAATCAGCAATATCTGTCTATCATAGAATATGGGCGTACATGTACATTCTTATTGGTTCAAGTGGTTAGTCAATCAAGCAGGGAGCCTGCCTCCTCTGGACTCCATAGCTCATTCCTGCTTTGGCACGTAGCAGGCTTCGCAAGCTTGAGAACATTACCTCCCTAAATTCCAAAGCTGGTTAATCACAGAGCTGAAGTCAGAATCAAGGCTACATGGCCTCTCAAGAAACTGTATTTTCATTATATTATAAGCCAGCAATACCCTTATCTGAACGGGGGGAGGGGGGGAGGCCAGACAGTACCAAGCACCTGGACAGCCAACTTAATTATCAACGTACCAAAGACAATTGTATCTTTCTGTGTGTGTGTGTGAAATTGTAACTACCCTATGTATGGGAGTCAAGGAGTTAACATTGGTCAAATACCCATCATGCTTTTCTCTTTTTATGGTCAAGTTTCACGTATTTCTACATTAATGTGGTCTTTATGGTTTTCCACAGTTTACATTAATAATTTGCTTTTTATTTGAGCATTGACTTTTTTTTATATAGACTCTGTCCATTGCCAACACAACTGCAACTCCTATTTCCCACTTGACCAGCAGCAGTTCACTAGATGATAAGTGCCTCTGTGACAAAGGTAGTATGTGACTGAGCCAAACAGTCCAGAAGTTCCCAGGTTTGATTCTTGGTCTCTGATATTAGCTGGGTTGGCGAAAGGAGCACTGCAATTGGCTTCAGTACCCATAGGATAATGAGTGGAAAAGCCAATGTATGTTCTTGGTCCTCACTGCTGTCTAGTAGCAAGTACCTGTTGGAGCTGCCATTCTGGTGCTAGCATCAAATATCCTACTTATTTTTGGGTACTGACTAAATGTAGAAGTGCTAGACATGCCCATGATGGACCGATACAGAAACAAATAACCTTGTATTTGTACATGAAATTCGAGATCCATTCAGGTAATTGTGAATAACTAGAAAGTTATTTAGAGCTGTTTCACATTACAGGTGACCAGTAAAGACCCAAACCCTAATGGAAAAATTGTTTCTCTCCACTTGTTTACATTGGTTCTGTAGAATTAGTGGTCATTCACATGTTATTATATAACATACCATTATTTCAATCTGTATCAGAGGGATTTGGGTGGAGTGATTTCTATAAACAGACAACTAGCCTTTACGTAATAAATGCAAGTGGTGTTTAATTACACATTTTTCTAAATTGAGTTTTTTTTACAAAAAAAGAACCCACATACAAACTGAAAATGTAACGAATGCTAAATCAAAAGCAAAATACTGTGGATGCTGGAAATCTGAAATTGCTAAGTAGTTTCTGAACTTCATTTCTACAATTCTGAAGATATGGCCTCAGCTTTTAATAAGATGAGACTTTAGTTGACAGAATTTGACGTAAATGCCATAGCAAAGGACCAGACAACCTTGGAGGAGTCTAGCAAGCCTCCTACACAGCACAAATCCTGTGGTGAGTGTGTTCAAGATTTAATTTCGGCCTGTGGTGGTTGATGTACATCAAATTATGATTGCCATAGATACTTGGCTGAAACGGAAGATCTTGTCTTGTTTCCTGTGGTAAATGAAGTAAAAGAGATGGCTCCTGCTTACGCAAAGGGAGCATTTTTCCCCAATTAAAACAAAATTCAAATATTTCATTCAATTTTATTTAACAAAAGTTGCCTTCAGCAGCAGCATAGAAAGGAAATTTCAGGCCCCAGACTTTTCTTTGCATTGTCGTGAAGTCTAACCTGTTCTTATCTGGCTATATTTTAAACTGTAGCCTCAAGTTTGAAGTCAATGCTGTTTTGAAATTAATGCTTCAAAATGCACACTGTTGTCCTACATCGGTGTTCAGATACGCTGTGGTTTTTAAAACGTGTGCTAGTTAGTAGCATTGGTTAATACCCATTTCTAAGTTTGGACCATTTAACTTCTTCACTGTTCTATGCGCTGGCTTAAATCTTTCAATGTTTTTGTTGTTAAATCACTAAGATTTCTAGTTTGCCTGTGGCCTATGTGTGGGTGAGGGAACTGTGCTCACTTGCCTTCGGGTTTGAATAGGAGAATAGTTGTAAAGTCAAATATTCACAGCTATTGTACAATTTACAACTGAATGCAACAGACTTTGTGTGAGCAGAGGTGAAGGTATTGCTGTGTATTGTAGAACCAATGTGCTGCTCAGAGAAATGGTGGTTACAAAATGCAGGATTTGATCCCGTGTCGGAATCCCTGATCTGATGTGGCCAGGAGAGCCTCTAAGCAGAGCACAAATCTGTCGGAATATTGTCATTTTATTGCAATGCTGTACCCTCTACCAGTTGTTTTGAGCAGAACAGGCAGCAGTTGGAGAACCAGTTGCCCAGCCAATCTTGGCAGTAGACGTGTGGTCCAACTGGAGAAGGTGAAACAACAGGTAACATTCCCCCAAAAGAAAATTAGATTTACAAAGAACAAATCAATTTTGATTCTGAATTGGTTTTTATGTACATTATTTAAATTCTTAAATGCCCCAATTTGACTGCAAGCACAATTGATTTTTACTAGTTTTACCATGGAAATGCTTTGGTGGCCTTAATTGGAGGGACGGAAGAGAAGGTGAACGGAGTACATTTTTAAGTTTTAATGGTAAGGTGGCAGACAGCAATCTTTATCTTATCAGAGTATCTCTTCCCAGCTGAGTGCTGATGCCATTTATGTTTAAAGGATCTCTTCAGTAGGAGTAGCTGGAGACAAGGGCTCTAAGTATCATTTTGAGACGACATTGCCTACTCCTTTTTAAGGAGTGTGTCTTCATCTTGTGTAACATGATGAATAAGGGTAAATAGCAGAATGATAACCTCAGAACACTTGCAGGTTTTGAGTCTTTGACATTTAAAATTGAGATGTTGCATTAAATCTTGTAGCTATTGGTTGAGAACTATATAGCAGAATCGGCCTTCTCGCTAGTGTGCTGGTACTAGCTTTGAACTTGCATTCCTTAATGCACATTCTTTTACCTTTCTTCAAGAGTTGCCAGAAAACTGGACAGATACAAGAGAAACACTTCAGGAAGGAATGATATTTAACCTCAAATATTTGGGCATGACTCTAGTGGAACAACCAAAGGGAGAAGATATGTCATCTGCTGCTGTCCGAAGGATAGTTGCTATGGTAACGTTCACTTTTGCCTACATTTTGAATGGTTGGTTTTGGGTAAAACTTGAATGTTGAAAGCAGTGGTAGGAGCTTTGTCGGATTTGGTTGCCCAACCTCTACACCGATTGATGCCAGCTGCACTAGATCTCCTTGAGGCACTAACGCAGCACAAACCCAATATTAAAGTAGCTTATAGATGGAGCCCTTGTTTATACTGGCAATGGTAACTGAATTACTGACACAAACATAATGATTCAGCTGCTGTCAACCACTGCAAACCCAGTGAACTTAAAGCGCACACAATAAAACCACAGTGGAGGCATTTTACTAACACCACTGGTGGGAGGATGTAATTGGAGCCATTACAAGTTTACATTGTCAGTTTCCATTTATAAATATGGACATAAAATGATCTATTGGATGTATTTAAAAATAAGGACAGAATGTATGGCTTTAAAATGGGGACTGAATTATGTCTGTATGCCCTGGTCACATAGTAGGAACATAGGAACAGGAGTAGGCCATTCAGCCCCTCGTGCCTGCTCCGCCATTTGATAAGATCGTGACTGATCTGTGATCTAACTCCATATACCTGCCTTTGGCCCATATCCTTTAATACCTTTGGTTGCCAAAAAGCTATCTATCTCCGATTTAAATTTAGCAATTGAGCTAGTATCAATTGCCGTTTGCGGAAGAGAATTCCAAACTTCTACCACCCTTTGTGTGTAGAAATGTTTTCTAATCTCGCTCCTGAAACGTCTGGCTCTAATTTTTAGACTGTGCCCCCTATTCCTAGAATCCCCAACCAGCGGAAATAGTTTCTCTCTATCCACCCTATCCGTTCCCCTTAATATCTTATAAACTTCGATCAGATCACCCCTTAACCTTCGAAACTCGAGAGAATACAACCCCAATTTGTGTAATCTCTCCTCGTAACTTAACCCTTGAAGTCCAAGTATCATTCTGGTAAACCTATGCTGCACTCCCTCCAAGGCCAATATGTCCTTCCGAAGGTGCGGTGCCCAGAACTGCTCACAGTACTCCAGGTGCGGTCTAACCAGGGTTTTGTATAGCTGCAGCATAACTTCTGCCCCCTTGTACTCTAGTCCTCTAGATATAAAGGCCAGCATTCCATTAGCCTTATTGATTATTTTCTGCACCTGTTCATGACACTTCAATGATCTATGTACCTGAACCCCTATGTCCCTTTGGACATCCACTGTTTTTAACTTTTTACCATTTAGAAAGTACCCTGTTCTATCCTTTTTTGATCCAAAGTGGATGACCTCACATTTGTCTACTTTGAATTCCATTTGCCACAATTTTGCCCATTCACCTAATCTATCAATATCCCTTTGTAATTTTATATTTTCATCTACACTGCTTACAATGCCATCAATCTTTGTGTCATCGGCAAACTTAAATATGAGACTTTCTATGCCTTCATCTAAGTCATTAATAAATATTGTGAATAATTGAGGCCCCAAGACAGATCCCTGCGGGACTCCACTAGTCACATCCTGCCAATGTGAGTACTTACCCATTATCCCTACTCTCTGTCACCTTTCGCTCAGCCAATTTCCTAACCAAGTCCATACTTTTCCCTCGATTCCATGGGCTTCTAACTTAGCTAACAGTCTCTTATGTGGGACCTTATCAAATGCCTTCTGGAAGTCCATATAAATAACATCCATTGACATTCCCCTGTCCACTACTTTAGTCACCTCTTCAAAAAATTCAATCAGGTTTGTCAGGCACGACCTACCTTTCACAAATCCATGCTGGCTCTCCCTGATTAACTGAAAATTCTCGAGGTGTTCAGTCACCCTATCCTTAATTATAGACTCTAGCAATTTCCCCACGACAGATGTTAGGCTAACTGGTCTATAATTCCCCGGTTTCCCTCTCTCTCCTTTCTTAAAAAGCCAGAGTGACATGTGCAATTTTCCAATCTAAAGGGACAGTTCCTGAATCTAGAGAACTTTGAAAGATTATAGTTCGGTGCGCCCTCTAACTTGCTTCACCTGAAGATTACACTTGGTCTTCACTCCCTCTGTGCAGGGCTGCAGGAGATCATTGAGATGATTTAAATTTTTAAAAAATATTTGTGTTTTGTGGAACCGGTTTGTTACTGGGGAAGTTCCAGAGCTCTCAGTTCTGTTTTGGTCGTGCAATACTGCCGACAGCACGTGACCAGCAATTGTGGAATGTGCCACTATTTTTGCCATATCTTCTGCTTTTTGTAGTGCTTAACTAATTCAAAGATGAGTTTATGAATATTGAAATTAACACTTTGAATTTGCATCAAAAATGTAACGCAGTAGTTGCTTGCAATCAACGTACTAAAAATTTCAGATAGTACAGCAGGCCCTGCCTATAGAAGCATCTCTGGTTTTAGTAAGCTGAGCACCTGTGAATTGCTGTATCCTGTTATCCATAAAATTGGAACGATACCAGATCTAACCTTGGTTGGACTATCTATAGTTCATAAGAGAATTAATCTCTTGTGCATTCGTTAGAAAAGCCATTTTTTGGTCCCATATAGGTTTTGGCTTTGTATCCAACTTTAAGTTTTTTTTTCATACAGGCCAAAGCAAGTGGGAAGAAATTTCAGAAAGTTGCATTAACTGTGTCACCACGAGGAATAATTCTACACGACGGTACGAGTAATGAACTAATAGAGAACGTCTCCATCTACAGGTACAAAACGTTCCCATTCAAACACTTGATTTAGATATAAATATTGACTGTACACTGATACCAGATGGGTAGGGTGATGTAGAACTCTCATTGCCATCTGAGATTTAAAAAAAACAAAATACCGGCAATGCACAGTGGGTCTGTTGACCTCTGAAAAGATAGTAGATTGGTTAACATTTTGGGTGTAGAATCTTCTTCACAACCTGTCCCCACGTAAATGTGGCTGTGTAAAAAGCATAGTTTATGGAGTAATGCCTTCATGCTTTAATCTTGACAAAACACGAGAGGTAATACTCTTGATCTTCTGAAAAGTAACTATGTCTCCTTTTGATTGTATAAGGAGTTGGAAGGTCAAATGCAAGGTGCTGTATGTACGGGAAACAATCATAAAAGAAAAAAATATACTCCGAAGACGTTTTGGCAATCTCACTTTCTGCTAAATTATAAGTGTTTCCCTGATGTGCATCGCTAGAAGATAATTTCAAGAATTAATAATTTCAGTATTGTTGAATACCCGTGTGTTTTTAACCTGACTATACCGCACTGCCAGATTGCCTTCCACTACATACAAAGGTGTACTTGGGGGCAGAGAGAAGAGCGGTGTTTTTATTAAAGAAAATAACTGGAGAGCTGCAACCTGGCCACGTAATCCAGGCTTTCAATTAATGGAGAAGTTCTGGGTAACATTTTAAAGCTTCAGGTCTTTTTTTACTCCTGCCCCCAAAATAGTTACTGTGTGGTTGACACTTTGGTTGCAAACATAACTTGTCACTTCAGTAACTAATCCAAACCAATTAAGCAGGCCTCAAAATTAACTGGAGTACATACTCTGCGGGCAAGCAGCCTACTGATGTGGATCTCCCTTCATGGGAGTAAAACACATATCAGGGTTTAGACATAGTAAGAATATAATGTAAGGGGAGAAATATACTGCAGTGACTCTTGGTCTTGCTTCTATCATCTTGGTACATGCCAGTGTTCTCAATAGTTCCACACCAGGTTGCATTTCTGAAGTTATGAACATTGAATAAAATCTAGGTGCCACAACACACACAGAACCGCAACATTCTGTGCCAAGGAGTGGCAGGATGTGGGTTTGCGTTTGTAATTCTCCCCCCGCCAAAACCACATGTTTATTTCAAAATCTCAGCTCTGCTTTCGTAAGCCACTTTTACACTGGTGGTATTTTGATTTGAATTCTGGAAGATTAGTGTCGGTGAGTTGGCTCCCTGAGTTTACAATGCTAAATCCCAAGATAATTACAAATGAGGCAGGCCATTCAACCAAAGTGTCAATTCATCCATTCAGAGATACCCTACAGAATTACCCTGCTCCCCACCCCCCTTCACCCCAGTTGCAGCACCC
The DNA here is from genome assembly GCF_035084215.1 of Heptranchias perlo. Lineage (NCBI taxonomy): Eukaryota > Metazoa > Chordata > Chondrichthyes > Hexanchiformes > Hexanchidae > Heptranchias > Heptranchias perlo. The sequence goes on from NC_090350.1 coordinate 26,211,391, forward strand.
AATTGGTTCTTGCATGACAAGGGGTTTTTCCTCTACCACTCTATTCATATTTATTCTGCATATTGATCACTTTGTGTGAAGAACTTGCTAATATCAGTCCTGAATCTGGCCTGAACCCGTGACATCAACAACAACAGCTACTTGCATTTATATAGCGCCTTTAACGTAGAAAAATGTTTCAAGGTGCTTCACAGGAGCCGTTTACTTTGAAATAATTTTTCACATTTACTTTTTTTATATAATGCATTAACAATCTTAATTAATTCCACAAGATCAATTCTTAGACATCATCTTTCAAGGCTGAAAATTCCAAGTTTGTTTTATCTTTCCTCATAACTCAGACCTCTTCTGCTTGTGGCTCTTCTCTACACTGCCTCCACTGGAGTTTGCCCACCTGGGTATCCATAATCTCTGCTTGTAGATCACCTTTACTTGAATGAAGGAAAATGGAGAAATGCTAGCTGACCCTATTTCTCCTCACCCTGTTTCTGCATATTCTCCTTCTTTCTTGGGGAAGAGGCTCGAAGTTTTATTAAATTAGGGATTTGTTTTTAAATGAATGATCTTTTCAGAATGAGTGGTCTGCTTCTCACCTAGCATACACCAGTTGTTCTCCATTGGCACTTTTTTTAGTTCAGATTGCAAGAGTTCACTATCTATACACCAGCACTCTTTTTTTTTCCCCCCCCCCATATACTTTCCAATCCCGTTGGCAGAATCATAAGCCACAAAAATATGGGCCTACAATTGCCACCTTGGTTGGTGAGCTAGCTTTAGCAATATAACCGTGGGGAGCCATCCCATAAGTGCTGCTCACCTGCAATCCAAACCAAAGCACTTACTGCAGCTTGCTTTTACCAGCCAGTCCTACTTATCTGTGCTGCAGCTGAATCTACCTCATTCATTGCAAAGAGCTTGTTTCTCAAGTCACCGGGAACAAGTTCACACTAGTAGAATAATGTTCTGTTGTAGAGGTGGCTGGATGAGTCCACCTGGGAAATGGGTGTAGACACCACCGAGGGCCACTTATTTTTAACCTTTTTAATGAATAGACTAAATCTAATCAAAAGAAATTGGAATTGATGGCAGGCCTTTGCCAGCAGTGATATTTAAGATGTGTTTTTTGTTGCTGTAAATTGGTCTTTTAATCTTTTTTCTTAAACAATGCCCTTTTTTCTTAAACAATGCCCTTTTTTCTTAAACAATGCCCTTTTTTCTTTACCAGGATATCCTATTGTACAGCAGACAAAGTACACGATAAAGTTTTTGCCTACATTGCTCAGAGCCAGCTAAATGAGACATTGGAATGCCATGCCTTCCTGTGTACAAAGAAAAAAATGGTGAGTTCGTGTGTACTCTTTCGTACTGTATCACTCCTGTTTCTAAGCATTTGCATTGCAACCCTCACTAAGGGTGCATTCATCTTTAGCATTGCTGTGTAAACAATGTCAATGGCAAATCGAAGAAATCTCCAGACTCAACTTTACAACCTACCACCTATTGGTTTCAGAGATCAGCAACTGCAGTGCAAACACCATCTCTTTCAGCTCAGGTTCCAAAGAGCTAAGACTAACGGTGTTGAGAAAAATGATTAAAATGTTAAAAAAAAGAAATCCTTCCCCAATTGGCTGTCCTTCCTCGGGATCAAGTTAGAAGTAACTTAAAAGGTTTTTTTTTAAAAAAAACAAAATTACCTGAACAATGTGGAATGACATCACAATAATGGGGCGGAACTTGCGCAGAGTGTCGTGGCAACGATCGCTGCAGCTCCTGTGAAATAAATTTACGAATGAACTTACTGCAGGCTCTGTGGAGTCGACTTGCGTGATTTTTAACTTTTCTAAAGAATTGTGCGCAATCAACCTAGCCCCTGAACAGCGTAGGTTGATTCGCATGGAAATGTCTGTATAGAAGACGCGTCCGCAAAATCTGTCAGGAAGCGAAGTCACGCCCAGAAGCAGGCAAGCAGACTTCATTCATTTAAAGTTAGTATTCTGGAAGTCATTGTGACATCTTTTTAAATAAAAAGGTCAAAGAAATAATTTAATTACATTGAGACCGAAGGGAAATCTTTTTTTAACATTTTAATCATTTTTGATGACCAAAAGCTATTAAAGTAAGAGGTAATATGAGACGCCACATTTTTAAAATTAAACTTTTTTAGTTGTTTGGCAGTCATAGTTATCGCACTTTTAAAACTTAATTTGGACCTGGTATTTTCAAGTGTGCATTTTGGTGGCGTAATTAGTTATGTTTCATGGGCAGATGAGCAAGTTTGTGATTTTTTTTTTTCAGTGATTTCTCTGATTGTAGGTTGCGATGGCCCTTTAATTTGCAGCTGTCAATTTGTCGGCGAACCGATAGGAGCAAGTTCATGACTTTCGCATTTTACTGAGCATGTGCAAATGTGGCAACTTGCTCCTTCGATTCACCATAAAAAAAACGGAGCGCGCTGTTAAGCTCTTTATTTCGGGAACAAGTTCTGCCCCATTATCGACCAAAGGAATCCCCTTGAGATCTGATCAGATTTTTGGAGCTGCCTGTGAATAGGGCCTCCAAACTCTTAAGGAAGTTTGGGAGCACATCATTAAGTTCCATTGATCAACTTGAATGTGTTGTTTATACTGAGGGACATCTGGTTCAGTTATGTGCTTTGGATTGGACAAATTTATTTTAATAAGTGGGCCACGTAAAGAGAATTGCAAATGCTGGCATTATGGACAGAAAGTTCTGGAAATGCAGCTGAGGAAGTGTCTGCACCCAAGATGTACACTTGAAACATTAACATATCTTTTTATTTATCTCTTCAGATGCTGACAAGCTTCCAGAGTATTTTCACTTTTTTATCCCGTCATTTTCTCTAAAATGTAAACCTGGCGCAGTTTTAAAAATAGAAGTCCATTTTTTCCTCTGCTTTAATGCCTCATTATGTCAGTCATTAATTACATTTTTAATTTAATTTCCCATTCACAAAGAATATATCAGAACTTAAGCTATGATCCCAACTCCTGTTTGGTTTGGGCTTAGCAGAACGTGGCAGTGTTAGATTAAGATAATAAAGTTGTCTCCTCTAATTTGGCTAAATCCTTTATTTTAAACCTGCAGAAACTTTTCTGTACCCAAATTTAAAAGCCTGTAGTACTATGAAGATATGGAGAGCTTTCTCTCTTTTTTTTTTAATGTCTTGACATGGTTAGAAATGCTATTTGGGCCCAAATGAAACATAACTTGTGTTAACTTGTGCTCCCTCTTCCTAGGCTCAGGCAGTGACATTAACCGTGGCTCAGGCTTTCAAAGTAGCTTTTGAATTCTGGCAATCTGCCAAAGAAGGTGGGTTTTCTGTATTGCTAAGTAATTGCTGTGACTGGGTCATGACTATTTTTGGTTTTGTGATTAACTGCTTCAGAGTTGCAGCAATTTTTAAAAAAAACCTGCCTACTAATTGAGTGTAATTACTGTTTGCTCCTAAGTGATGAGCACTGCATTTGCAATACATTTATGCAGCATCTATGATGGATGTTACTAGCTATTATAAATGAGAATGGATAGAGTAAGCATTGGACACTAGGCCAGTCTTCTATGCTCCTTTTTTTTTTATTATTGCAGAACTATGGTAGATTGGGTTCTGCAATAACTGGAGCTCCCACTACTTTCATCCTCTATAGTCAAATAACCTACTGGTGCTTGCTATCTGGACTCACACACATGAAGAATAACGACTTGGGTGGAGGGATGTGCCCCATTTGTGAAACTGTACCTTTAGAAAGAGGGTAGGAAAAATTAAAGTCTGATCTGAAACAATTTTCTTCCCTGTCAGCCATACCACATCTATTGTCTAGTGTACTTAGGCCTTATTGTCCCTTATTCCAACATGCCCCTATGGGACTCAGACTGATTTTACCTTGGTTCTGGTACATGGAACCATGGTGTAAGAAAAATTATTTGGGCCACAAAAATATTCACAACACATGGCTCCTGTCTGTGATGTGTGATTTTGTATGAACATTGCTGGTTTACTACAGCTGGACCTGTACATCTTTTAATCTCTAGGGCAATGAATCATCTCATTTCCTTCCAGTGAGAAATGACCATCTGCTGTGCAATTTTCATTTGTGCTCAATTGTTCAAAAAACAAAATCAGCAGGAAGGTTTTTTTACAATTTAAATTCTGAGGAGGGCCTTGTGGTGGCATCCTCAGGAAACAAAGATATGCTGATGCGATAGGAAGGGTATGTTTTTCACATATTTACTCTTTCTGATGTTTGTGGTGACTCCAGTGTCACCTGGAGGTGAAACTGGTTTAATTATATTGCTCTTCATTTTATGGATTTCACACTCAGGGTTTAAAATAAAGGTAATGGTTAAAGCTGACTCTTGTTCCGATTTAGTATATTTTTAGTGAACTCTCTTTAGAAACCAGATATTTCCTCCCAGTTTAAAAAAAAGATAAAATTTGGAGTTTGCACTCTTAATTTTTGTTTCATAATTACCAGCACATGTAGTGCATAATAATTGTTAGAAAGAGGTCTTTTATTAATAGCAAATTTAGTATAATTCATGTGAAGTTGTTTTGGTTTACATCACTTTATGTTGGAAATAGGTAAACGATACCAGGCTTTGACTCTAACACAATAAATTAGATAGCTGGAGCTGATTTCAATCAATTCTTTAAATACAATTACATCTTTGATCATTTTAATCTGTAAGTTGTATATTTTGCCAGTGCAGTTGTCATGGTTTGGTAGCAAGCGGGTTTGTGACTCCGCTGTTCACACATCATTACTTAGGTCAGCTGTCACTATGCAGAGGTGCGGTGTTTTCCCAGAGGTCCGGTAAATCTGACCATTGCTTCAGACAGCTTGTGTGCACCTTGCTAGTATTGTGTGCACTGGTGATGTTGTGGTCTTCAGCCCATGCATTCAGACATGGAGGGTGGTTGGTATTGGGAGACCACAGGAGGGTGGGGTAGGGGAATGGGAGGAAACTATACAGGGTTATCACTTGTACCATTAATTCAGTGCAGGCTGAAGAGCAATGCTTTCATTAAATTGTGCTTGCAACTTGTCCTCCTATTTGAAACCATTTCTCCCTTCAATTGTAATATAATATTTAATATCACAAGCTCAATTTGATCTGCACCCTTAAGAGCTTCCCAATGCACACACTGGCTTATTAATACCTGTAATCCTCTACACTTCATTCTGAAGCCAGCTAATTTTAATATGCAGATATGAAGCTTCATTCTATTTCTAGGACCAATACCAACGTACTCAATTCTGGGACATGCACCATTCTTCACAAAAACTATATGTATGGAAGGAACAAAAAGGAAATAACTCCTTATGACATGACATCTCAAAGTGCTGCATAACTGCAGAACTAATTCATCAGTTGATGTTTTATGGAGACAAACATGACAGTCACTCACAGCAAGATTCCACAAATGGCAAATGAAGAGAAGTATGCCCAATTAATCGTTTTGGTTGTGTGGTTGAGGGAGAAATGCTGGCCCTGACACTAGGAGAATTCCCTGTTCTTCAAATAGCTCTATCCACCTGAACAGGCAAATGGGACCTCGTTTTAACGCTTTGACCAAAAGACTGTAACTCCAACAATGCAACATTCCCTCACTGAAGTGCCTAGATTATGTGCTAAATGTTTGAGTTGGGTTTGAAGCCATGACCTTTTGACCCAATTTACAATGCTACCAAATGAGACAAGCTGGCCATTAATGTTAGAATTTAAATTTTAAAAAAAACTTCCATTATTTTTATTTTAATTCCCTTTGGCCTTTCTCTGTCTTTTGTAATGTTTTCTCCAAGTTGACTTGGGTAAGTTGCTTTTCTCCAGTTTTTAAAAATATTTTATCATTTGATATTGGCTTCCAATTGAGGCCTATAGTTGATTAGTTTTCTATGATGAGGCAGACTGGATAAGGTTTTGCCTTCAATACAGTCAATGGATTTCTACCTGGCAGATGCTGAGTATTGTGGGAAAAGGGAGCATGACAACCTATTGGGATCCGGTCTGAGGTTTGAGGATGGAGAAAAGAGAGGAGCAGGCAGGAGCACTGATCAATTGGGATTTGCCTGAAAAGACTCATTGGTATCCAGGATATGCACCAGGCTTTTGGGATGTGAAGTGTTAATTCGGAGACCAGCTCGCATCTTTGGCAATCCTAAATTTTGGGTTATGATGCAGTGGACATTTTTTTTAAAAGTCCCCAGCCTTATCAGACTTTTGAACTTGGATGCCTTCATTTTACTTCTGTGTTCCTGTGATTTGGGGGAAAAATCATGAGTTTGCCTTTTGTAACATTGAATGTTCACTGAGGGGAAACTGCTATGGTATGACAATTGTAAATATTTTAAAGTAAGCTGTGCCCTTAAACTGATCAAAATGTTTGCCTTTTTAACTTAATATAGTTTGAAAAGGAAACAGTGCACTTTTATTAGAGGGAGTGAAACCTAGCTTGGGTACTGTCAGCTTTTGTGCAGTTATATTTAACCACTACACCTTCGATTTTGGTCCAGAGAATGAGGAAGGTTCAATCTTTTCTCCTTTCTTTGTCGATTGAGTAGCTAACCACATCCTCCAATTGAGTGATGATGTGAGTGGGCTGGATTGCTTGAGTTCTGTATTTTATTGATTTTTTTTTTTCTCTCCTGGATGCTAAATTCACAATTGTGTTTTGTATGTCTCTGGAGAATTTGGCCATTCTTAATATTGCAGGTCTGCTTGGAGTAAAATATTTAGTGGTCCCTCTAAATTAAATATTTAGTGATTTTCTTTAACTCATTGATTTCCTCGTTGATGAAATGTATCTAGTGTGTTACACTTGTATTATCCCTGTCCTTTTCAGAGAAAGGAAAAAAGGCAACAGTTGGATCGACCGTCAGTGGAGCTGCTGGTAAAACCCAATCAGAAGGCTCTACCAATATCTGTCTCAAAACAGGTGAGATCAGTTAATGCCTTTTTTTGGATTGGAGAAGGAATGGTGGTCTTATCCATGATTGTGAGACTGCACTGGTAGCCCAGCAATCCTGGCTGCAAGTGTGGCTTGGAGATGGGATTCAAACATTATAGCCCCAATTCTGTGCTCTACACTTGCATCTATCGAAACTCCATGCAAGTAACAAAGCCTTGCAGTTTTTGGTCTTGTGTATTTATTTTCATGTCATGTTTATGTCCTCTGGCTTAGAAACGGTTCTCATGCTTGCTTTGCCATCTCATGATCCTGGATCAATAATTGCAGCACTAAAAATTAAAAGACACTAGTGGGCAGGTTCTATTCCTGTTTTAAATTTGGTGGTTTTTATATAAAAATCTAAATCTTCAGTATTTTCTGTAGCAGAATTTTGTATTTATATACATACTTTACACTCCACAATAAAGGAAATTATATTGTGTTGGGGAATTATTCAAAAATTTCTGTCCCTCTGAGGAAAGACAAATAAAGTAATTGAAACAGTCTTCTCTTCAAAGATATTCTTTGTTTTACTGTAAAAATGCAGTCTAATGGAGACTTTTGCTGAAAAAGATCTTTGTTCAATTCATCTGGCGGTCTGTGTTTTTGGGTAGCTGCCATTGAGTTGAGCAGGAATGGGTATCATTTCAGGTACTGCTGGTTGAAGGTATTCCCTCTTTGGCCACATCTCGTAACAATACCAATCCTGTTCATGCCTATAAAACTGTAAGAAGACTTATAGGCCTGGGCTACCTGAGCGAGGTGAGAATCCTTTACACATAACATGAACTAAATGAAGTCAAACCTCGAGTGAAAATTGTGTACAGATTTTCTCACTGTATTCACGCTTGCAGTAATATTAATTCTCTTTGAAAATCTGGCCATATGCAGGTTCTGGTGTATTTTTCCTTTTGGTGGTGGGGGGGGGGGGATCTATATTGAGGCTCTGTTTATAAAATCTCATTATTGAGTTTTATTTTAGCCAGACTAAGTTAGGTTATGTGGTGTTAAATAAAATGTGATTTTTTTAAAAATTCTCTGCAGAAGTAGCTACAGCAAATTTATTGGATTTAACTGAAGGAGCAATATCTTCGTTATCGACAAACCATAATAGACATGAGGTCTCTGTTGAGGATACAAACCGTTCAGTAAACAACAATGTTGTATGGGTAAGTGTAACCAGTGCTGAGGAAGTGTGTGTTAATATTAATGAGCCTATTGTTTTAGGAATGAGTTGGTGTGCTTTTTTTTTGCTTTGAAGAAAAATATGCACAGAATTCCTTTCATTCAATGGCAGACATCTAATCACTATCAACCCTGAACAAATCTTTCTAATCCTTTTGGTACACTGCAATGTTACATATGTACAATCTCTTTTTATAGGGACATAGGCTACAGGTTTCAAATGATGCTGTATGAGAAATATTAATTCAGTAGCTAAGGAGTAACTAAATTATCTGACCTTGAGCTCAGTTTAAATACTGCCACTGTTGTTGCTAACTCTTCCTGCAGATTGGATTGAACACAAAGGCTTTAATGTTTCTTCCTCCCCACCACCCCCTTCAAATGTTGTAGTATCTATTCTGAAGCAAAATGATTAGTGACACAGTGACTTCAGCCAAATGGATAATCTTTCAATGTACTCTTTTTTTTCCTCTTTAATGATGTTGGTTGAGGGAAAAACATTGGTCAGAAAATTGGAAAACCTCCCCTACTCTTTGAATAGTGCCATGGGATATTTTACATCTACCTGAGGGGGCAGACAGAGCCTCAGTTTAATGTCTCATCAAAAAGACGGCACCACCGACAATGCAGCACTCCCTTAGTATTGCACTGAGGTGTCCAATCCGATGATAAGCCCCACTCCAGAGACTTGAGCATGAGACTACAACCTTTTGACGGAGGCCAAGGCTGACACCTAAGAGACATTTATGAAGAGAGAGAAAAGTAACAAGATGGATGGGTTTAGGGAGGAAGTTCCAGCATGTAGCTGAAGGCTCTGCCACAAATGGCAGATTAGAAGGTGGGGATTATGAACAAGAAGCCTGAGTTGGAAGATCGAAGGGCACAGGCTGGGTGTAAGGTTGAAGATGTAATGTCATGTGAGGTCAAGGATGGATTTATGGATAAGGAATGGGGAGCCAACAAGGGTGATGAGTGAACTGGACGTGGTACAGGATGGGATGTGTGTCAAGGAGTTTTGAATGATTTGAAGTTCAAGTAAGGTGAGCTCAGGAGGACATTGAGAGGTAGTTTGGATGTACAGAGCGTGAATAAGGGTTTCAGTGGCGATGAGGGTGAACTAAGGGTGGAGGTGGATGATGTGGAAGTAAGTGATCTTGGTGCTAGATTTGATAGTTATGATATGGAATTTGAAGCTACCAGATCAAACAGAACACTGAGATTGTGCATGATCTGGTTCAGCTGAAGTGAGTAACTGGGGAGGGGATTTAGTCAGGGCAAGAGGATGAAGCTTTTGGTAGGAGACAAATAGGATGGTATTTGACGTCCTGAAGTTATGTTCTAGAAAATTCTCATTCATGACTTGATAGGGAAGTTAGAATAAAGTTATTTACAACTGAATGTGTTTAGAATGTGGAATTCTTTGCTACAAGCTGTTGAAGCAGTGTACATAATTTATTTCAAAAGGGAATTATATTGTTGCTTGAAAAAGAATATTAGAGTATGGGAAATTCGCAGGGGAGTGGAATTAGAAGAGGTTGCTTGTGTGACGAAAAAGACCAGAACATAAATACTGTGACTCACCTCCTGATTCCCCGAAGCCTTTCCACCATCTACAAGGCACAAGTCAGGAGTGTGATGGAATACTCTCCACTTGCCTGGATGAGTGCAGCTCCAACAACACTCGAGAAGCTCAACACCATCCAGGACAAAGCAGCCCGCTTGATTGGCACCCTATCCACCACGCTAAACATTCACTCCCTCCACCACCAGCGCACAGTGGCTACAGTGTGTACCATCCACAGGATGCATTGCAGCAACTTGCCAAGGCGTCTTCGACAGCACCTCCCAAACCCATGACCTCTACCACCTAGAAGGACATGGGCAGCAGACACATGGGAACAACACCACCTGCACGTTTCCCTCCAAGTCACACACTGTTCCTACTTGGAAATATGTCGCTGGGTCAAAATCCTTGAACTCCCTAACAGCATTGTGGGAGAACCTTCACCACATGGACCGCAGCGGTTCAAGAAGGCGGCTCACCACCACCTTCTCAAGGGCAATTAGGGATGGGCAATAAATGCTGGCCTTGCCAGCGACGCCCACATCCCATGAACGAATAAAAAAAATCTTAGTGCCAAATGGTTTGTTTCTGTGCTGGACTACTCTGGTGACGGATAACTAATTTGACATGTGGTTATGGGAGTCCATAATAGTAGCGAGGTATAGCTAGGTGTGGTTGGCATATAATTGCAATCTGATTTCATGCCCACCTGTTAAAGTGCAACATGTAAACGTGGAAAAGGAGGGATGTAAGGATGGAACCTTTGGGTACTCCTGAGATGATCATGCAGGGGTGAGAGGAGAATCCATTGCTAGAGATGTGCTGGCTATGTTGAGCTAGATAGGAGTGGAACCAAGTGAGGACAGTCCTTTGGTAATAAATCACCCAAGGGGTGTTGGAGGATGTTGGAGCAGTAGACTTTGAATGCCATGGAGATTTTGAGTATGACAAAGAGAGATAGTTTGCCATGATTGCAGTCCCAAAGGTTGCCGTTGGGAACTTTATCCTGGGTGGTTTCTGCTGTAAGCAGGGTGGATGCTGGACTTTTGCAAAATTTTGCTGTTAACCTGTCAAACACTTGGCTGTACCACTTTGTAGTTAGACCTTTTGTAAATTGTTTTTGATTTTTTTGTTGTTGTTTGGATTGTGCTGTGTTGCTAACCTCCCTCGTTTATTTGGGTGTATTCGCTGAGTATAGATCAACTGGTTGGATGAATTGGAAGTGTAAAAGCACTACTTTAATTTGTTTTCAGGAAATGAACGATGACCTGGATGAAGCTTTTGCAAGGTAAAATTGAACTTTTTATTTCTAAATTTCTAACCTACATGTAAAATGGCCTTCCTTAGCACCTTTTCATGATGACCAATTTCATTCTTACTGCATGTCAAACTGACCTCTTGTTCTGACTTTTACAAGCTGCAATTTGGATAGCTTTAATCCAGCTACAGGTAATTATAGTGAATACATGTTTTGAAACTTTCAGCCAACCACCTCTACATCTGATCCTTTCTACATTGTAACAAATCTGTAAAAGTAATCCAGTTCTCTATTCTTGTGCTTCACACTATATATGCTGTCACCCTGCTGAGTTTAATTGCCTGTTGCCAATCTGACGAAGGTATCCTGTTGTGCGGAAGGAGCGAAGTGCTTCTTTAGGACTTTTTTTAAGTCAACCTTGCTACCATATCATTCATTTTGAACCTGGGAATTTATTGAATGAGAAATTTTCTTTAACGTACAACGAGGGCCCGGATATTCCTCTGAGCGGCGAACGAATGGCACCCGCTGCTCATTAGACTTGTACTTACCCATAAACTTTTGCACGGCAAGTCCCTCTCGTGGTGCTGAATCCAGTGCGACGCCCTCTACAGGGCATCTGGGACCTGCGTGAACTGGACAGGCAACGGTCTATCCCCTTAATCAATCAGATTGAAGCATGTTAATAAGCAGCGAAGAGTCAGAACCAGGAAGTGTAAGTTTGAATAGTGAATTCAATTCAAATCAGATACAGTAAGCGAAATAGAGGGCAGGAAATATTGATGAGACAAGGAAAAAGTAAATAAAAACCTTTTTTTCAACAACAATTAAAATCTGAAGGAATGAGACTTCATACTAGTAAATGTAATTTTCAGTGCCAGAAAGGTTGTTTGGCCGTCATTAAGACTTACCATGCCATTTAAAGCGTGCTTAGACTTAAATAACTTGATGTACTCGTTTTGGCAAGATTAGTTCATATCCATTAGGGCAGTGCAGGAATGTCCATTCATTTAAACATTGAGTCAGCCGACGAAATGTCATTCTTGCAAAGCTTACAGAAATAACGGTGAGCCCTGTTAGCCTCGCCGTTATTTTCAGAGCAAAATCTGGCCCATTAATTCATTAAAGATGAGCTCAATCTAGAAAGAGTGAAGTAAACGTAGATCTGTATCTTGGAGAAAATAGCACTGCTGCTTCAACTGAAACTTGAGCCATGAATACTGAATGTAGAAAAATTCAAATGCACCTGAGCTTTCTTTTCTAATGGTCTCCTATTATGATGCTGTCTTGGTGTATTGCAATAAATGTTTTTGATGGCAGTCAAATAAATCTAACTTGGTTGGGGGAGGATTTTGAGAAGATGAAAGCCACTTGATTCTGACAGTTTTTATTGTGAAGAAGACGATGGGAGCTGTCAAGCTGTGCCCCTGTGTGCTGCTTGCTTTAAGGCACTTGTACATCAGATGCTTTTGTATGGGTTATGGGAGAGCAATATCTGTGCATTAGCTCTGTGTGTATGTTGCAAAAAAAAGCTCCTTTGTCCAGACGACAATCATAGCCCCACAGTCATTGTTCTATGATTCAGCCGATGGGGTGGGAGGAAAGGGAATTGGTTTTAGAAATATAAATGCAGGGAACCAGGACAGCTGTCAATCTCTCACAATCTACTATTGCAGCAGCAAATGCAGAAGAAACTTTATATTTTTCTTCCCCCTGACCAGGAGACGTGAGATCTATAACGTCCACTGCTGAAAAGGAGGAAATCCAACTCTTGTTAATTTTAAGTGGAGATCTGACAGCAGTTCATAAGATCCCATGAAAATGTCTCTCTGATGCTGCTATATCTTTGTACATAGCAGTGATGGCTCCTAGGCCGGCAGCTTCCTCTCCTTTGCAACTCAATCAATGGCCGTCCTTTACCCTTTTTCCATCTCCACTCCCCCCACCCCGGCAATCTCCTCTCCTTCCAACTTCCCTTGCTTGCCCCCATGCTAGCTGACATTATAAATGGTTCCCTCTCCTCTTATCCTCCCTTTCAGAATTGCTGTCATCAACCCCCTCCTCAAAAATTCTGTGTCCTTGGGAACAACTGCCTCATCTCCAACCTCCCTTTCCTTTCCAAAGTCCTTGAACATGTTCTCGTCTCCTAAATCTGTGCCCATCTTTCCTCCAACTCCCCATTTGAATCTGGTTTCTGTCACTGCCACAGCAGTCCTAATCAGTCATAAATGACATCCTCTGTGACTGTGACCATGATGTATTTTCCCTCCTCAACCTCTCTGCAGGTTGTTCTATTAGTGTAATTGATTGAGGGAGAACTATAGAGTGCACTCCTTCAGTGTAAAATCAGCTGTAGTCATGGTGACACCGTGCTAAACTTGTAAATAAAATACTTGATAGTAATTGTTATGGAAGGTGGGATAGCTGAGCACATTTCAGAATGCAGACCTGTTAAAGCAGGATTTATCAGTAAACTATTAGTTTTATTTTCCTCTGCTTTCCATGCTAATCATTTCCTTGATCCATCCTAGAATTGCATTGCAATTTAAATTTTTTAAAATCTGCATTTGCTCCCCTTTACGTATTAGATTGTACCTTTTTAAAAGTAGGAAAAAAACTGGAGAGACTGCCATGTATTCATCTTTGTGGGTTTTTTTTAGGTTGTTTACTACTTTCTCTGCTAACTAGTTTAATGTATCAAAGCACTGATGCCAAAGAAAGAAAGAACTTGTATTTATACAGCACCTTTCATGACCTAAGGACGTCCCAAAGTACTTTACAGCCATTGAAGTACTTTTGAAGTATAGTCACTGTTGTAATGCAAGAACTGCCTTCCTAAGGTGTAGCAGTTGAAAGCGCAGCGGTCTTGGGTTCAAGTTTTAGCTATAATATATCTGCAGTGGAATTAAAATTCCTGAAGGAGAGAGGTGGGAATACAGAGTGAAACTCAGATCTGCCAGGGTTCTGCTTTTTGGCCCAGCAGCAACTCCCAGTACTTTTGAGGGTCAGGCTCATTATACATCTGTCCACAAATGGGCAAGTGCATTATAAATATGATGTATATGAGGAAAATTCATCCAGATGACATTACTTCTTCATTTACGGCCTTAGCTAGATGTCAGGGATACACATGAGTTCTTGACATCCTGCGTTGCTAGAGTGGGGGGATTGCTTTACTGGTTTCAGCTTTGCAATCGATAGCAGAGTGATCAATTCATTGATGAAATCAGCAGAAGAAACGAGAGGAGTTTTCTTAGCAACAAAGGGTTGAGTTAGGTTACTATACCTGGATCATGTGTTGATGCAGCAATCAATGTAAAATTCTGTTTCTTTTTCCCCCTTCTCTTTTTAGATTGGCTCAGTCTCGAACAAACCCTCAGGTACTGGACATTGGGGTGAGTCCTCAGGACATGCAGACAGAAGAATGCCTATCTTCCACAGACTGGGAAAAAAGTGATCCTGGAGTCACAGAGAAAGATGATTTGTTTGGGTTCTGATAACTCGAGCGCCATGGAGAATAGGCAGCTTGCCTACAAAAGAGGAACTGACCACTGTGTGAAACTTAGCTCAGCACCTTCTGGCTGCAGGATGGAATACTTGAAGGCTGGTTCATGAATGGAACTTTGATTTGAGTGGCTGTGTTGCAGCGTGACTGAAACAGAGGATTAATTATGGCTGCTGTTGTAGTGTTGCCTTTTTAGGAGGTCCAGACCAAAGCAAACAAATGGCATTGACATAAAACACATTCAGGCTTCTAGACCAAACCCATGATGCATAGTCTAGCCTTATTAGGCTGTTGATAAGCTGCCTATTCATTTAAATAGAAGTTGTTGGTGGAAATAAACTCCTGAAAGTACTAAACAAGTTTATATCTATATGGATAATGGATTCAGTATAAGCATTAAACCATTACAAAATGTATTTTTTAAAAAAATCATCCTCCCTAAGTAAACAAGCAGCTTATTTTCTCTTCAGCATCTGCTGTTGCCCCCTAACAACATAAGTGGCTCCTTTAGTTTGCTGTGTAATTAGTGAATTCAGATGGAAACCCTTGATTCTCACTTGGTAGAATTGCTATTTGGAACTTTAGATGTAAACATTTGCTATGTTAAATGTGGGGAAAAAGCATAAACCATATTTAGTCTCTTTGCTTTTGTGTTATGTGAGAAATGTATTATTATAATAACAACTTGCATTTATATAGCGCCTTTAACATAGTAAAACGTCCCAAGGCACTTCACAGGATCGATTATCAAACAAAATGGACAACTAATGTTAATGTAATACAAACCCATCTCATTTCCACCCCATTATTGCCTTAGTTTCATCTGGGTATTTTTTGTTCAAAAGCATGGAGGGTGAAAACCTAATACAAGATTACCTTTCAGACAGTCTTGCAGAATAAATGGAATCTGCTGATCATTTAGAAGTGTGAAGATCCTGAGTCTTCACTGAAGCTGTCTAATACAAAACGAGCAAAATTCCAGAGGTGGCACCAACTGTTCTGTTGATTGTGGGAAATCTGTTGCACACCTACTTTATATACTGAAAAGGAGTAAAAAGTATAATATACAAAAGTATTTAAAAATCAGTTTTATATTTACAAGCAATATTGTACTACTGTTGAGGTTCAAGGATAATTGGCACGCTATCTAGGTCATAGCAGGCGAATGGAAAAAATAACCAACCAACATTTGTAATGGTGAGAATAGAGATGTAAGAATCCAGATAACTTTAAATTGCCCTTGTGCATTTAACAAAAGGAGAAAAAAAATGGTGTTCTGTATTCCACCCCCCCAGCCACTTATCTCCATCTTCCCCTGCTATTGAGCAGGCAATCCAAAATAGCTGATATTTTTACGATAGTTTTGGATTTTCTGCTCATCCAACTCTATCAAAGGGAAAATTAACCATTATAAAGCAACGAAGAAGCCAAAATAATTACTTGATCCAAATTATCTTTTTGTGTAGAATGATTCCCATTAAACAATTTGGTATTCTGGAAGTGTAGTTAACTTATTATGCATGGCATCTATTGGATTACTTAATAAATGATGTAAAGTGGGACATGCCTTGGATCAGTTTCTAAAAAATTGCTCAACTTCATGACTGTACATTTCTTATTGGGAGAATTTTTATGGCTTATACCAAACAGGCTGGGTTCAGAATTGTTGTATCCTGTGGAATTTTTTTGGACGTTGAATAAACTCCAGTGTGAGTAATTCCCACTCTGCATGAGAGCAATTGTTTGTAATAGTTGGTAGAGAACTATGTCCTTTAATGGTGGCAATATTGTTGGCACTTTTGACAATGTACAATAAATGCACTACTGTTAAAATCGAGAGACTACCATAAACCTCAGCTGATGTCCTTTTTAATTTTGTAAATGGTGCTTCAGACTAAGGAGATATTAAGACAAGTGATCGAAAGCTTGGCCAAAGAGGTAGGAGTGTCTTAAAGGAGGAGAAGTAGAGAGGCAGAAGGGTTTAGGGAGGGAATTCCATAGCTTAGGGCCTAGGCAGCTGAAGGCATGACCCCCAATGATGGAGCGAAGAAAATCAGGGATGTACAGGAGGCCAGAATTGGAAGAGCACAGAGATCTCCATGGCTTGTAGGGCTGGCGGAGGTTAGAGATAGGGAGGGGCGAGGCCATGGAGGCATTTGAAAACAAGTAGGAGAATTTTAAAATTGAGGCATTGCCAGACCAGGAGCCAATGTAGGTCAGCGAGCAAAGGTGTGATGGGTGAACAGGACTTGGTGTGAGATAGGATATGGGCAGTAGAGTTTTGGATGAGCTCAAGTTTACAGAGGGTGGAACGCGGGAGGCTGGCCAGGAGAACATTGGAATAGTCGAGTCTAGAGATAATAAAGGCATGGATGAGGGTTTCAGCAGCAGATGAGCTGAGGCAGGGGTGGAGATGGGCGTTGTTATGGAGGTGAAATTTGGCGGTCTTGGTGATGGAGAGGATATGGTGTCGGAAGCTCAGCTCAGGGCAAATAGGATGCCAAGGTTGCAAACAGTCTGATTTAGTCTTGGACTGTAACCAGGGAGAGGGATGCGTCGATGGCTAAAGAATGGAGCTTGTGGTGGGAACTGAAGACAATGGCTTTGGTCTTCGCAATATTTCCCACATACGTGCAGGTGCTATAGAAAATGAAAGGTATTCTCTAAATAAACTTTATTTTGAGAGTTAAAGGCTGACATTCTGTGTCATAAGTGTACTTTGCAAATTGGGAAGTACTGATTTACAAAGAATTCAACAGATATGTTTCATCAAAAACTACCAAACAGCCCCACAAAATCTGTTTTTGTAACTTTTGCATGAAGCCTTTTCATATGAAGATTACAGCAGATCTCCTAAAAGTATCTTTATGTAAAGTGGTGTCCTTCCACCACCAGCATGATGTTTGAGTGAGTGAGACAACACCATTGCTGTGATAGCAGCTTACTGTGAGCATTACTCACTTCTTCACCTTACTTGTGGGACCACATGGCCACATCTTTCTGGCAGGAAAACTAAGACTCAAAGACACCTGCTCCTTACTACTCGTTGAGCAATATGTTTTAGTGCAGTTTGTGATTAACTTTATCAGTTATAATAAACAGACAGACTTTGCTGTTTACAATCAAGCCTGACTTCCAATAACCTCTTCTTTCCATAAAGGATATGTGATCTTTCTCTGTATCTCATTAAGTCACCTCAAAGGATTTGAAACCTGTGTTATTGGAATATGTCTTTCTTCCAAAAAAACCATGATCTGACCTTGGTTACTGTTACTGTTTGGTTAAATTAAACTATGGGGTGCGTACCTTCTACATTAAAAAAAATACTCAATTTAAAATTTCTATAATGGCTCAGATTTGAGAGTATGCACAATGCCTGATGCTGTGAGATATATATACATGAGCAAACCTTATGTAATAAATTGTCCCTTGATCATCACCCTGCAAGGCTGAGAAATAAGTTATAGTTAGGTGACAATTGGGGTAAATATGATCAGTTTTTTTATTTTTTACTAATTTTAATTTGATTTCATAAATCAATGAAACTAGTAATGGCTTTCTCTATATAGAAATAAAGGACAGTCCAAAGCTGAATTACTTTTTGGAGTGCAGTCACTGTTTTGTAGGTAAATGTGATGGGCAATTTTCACACTGCAAGGCCTTACAAGTAGCAAATGAATTAATCTGTTTTTGATGGTAGTGGTTGAGAAATTAAAGTGGCAAGGATAAAGGACGAACTCTTCTTCAGATAGTGCCATGGGATCTTTTACAACCACCTGAAAAAACAGGCAGATCAGGCCTTCGTTTAGCATCTCATTGCCAACAAGTCCTGGATGAGATTGCACCTGTAATCTTCTGACTCCGATACAAGAGTGTTGCACTGATCCAAACTGGAACTCTCAGCTGCTATTCCATTGCTGTACTTAGAATAAAGCCACTGAGGTATAAACAACACTTGTCCTTCAAGTTCAAGGTTAATGCATTATCCATAGCGTACTTGCAGGGATTGCTATTTGTGTTCAAACAGTGTGCAACATCAACAATGCAAGCACAGATATTAACCTGGAGGGTACTAAGAAAGAACTTGCATTTATATAGCACCGTTCACAACCTCCGGATGGTCCAAAGTTCTTCACAGCCAATGAAGTACTTTTGAAGTGTAGTCTCAGTTGTAATACAGGGAAATGTGGCAGCCATTTTGCAAACAGTAAGGTGCCACAAACAGCAATGAGATAAATGACCAGATAATCTGTTTACTGATGTTAGCTCGGGGATGAAGAATGGGCAGGGGAGTGGCCAGGACATTGGAAGAACTCTCCTGCTCTTTTTCGATTCAAGGGATTTTTTTTTACATGTACCTGAAAGGAGAGACAAGGCCCCTATTTAAAATCTCATCCAAAAGGTGGCACCCCTGACAGTGCTGCACTCTATCAGGGAAGTGTCAGCCCAGGTTATGTGCTCAAGTCTCAAGTGGGGCTTGAACCCATGACCTTCTGACTCCGAGGTGGGAGTGCTACCACTAAGACAACTATGGTAAATTAAAATGAAATACAGCTTTTTTTGAAAAAAATACAGATTATAGATAATCATTTTGATGCTGCTGTTATTTCTGAAACATTTTTTTATGGGAGAGAAGGGGGTGTAGGGTTTGTCATTGCACAATACAAACACCGGTCCTAGGGTTGTAGAATTCTAGACGGTAAATTTTGGAAAAGAAATACATGAACAAATCGCTTTAAGACTAAACACAATTTTATTTAAATGATTGGTACAAGTTCATATAACCTTTTGGCAGTAGAGAGTGGTCGTTGAGTATACCAGGTGATCAATCGGCTGTGCTCAAGGCTGTTGCTGCTTCTTTGATTTTTAAAAAATCAAAATATACTTTATTTCATAAAATTTAAGGATACACACAGTTCAAAGTAAATACACAATTACAATTCAAAATAGTACAATACAGATCGTACACACTCCAACCCCGTTGTTACAATTCAAAACACAGTACACATCTTCTAATACATTCTGTACAATACAAGGTGGGATGGCCTTACATGGTAGCCTTTCCCCTTCCTTAGGCCGCACCTCACTTCAGTGCGTCCCACAGCACATACTCCTGGACCTTGGAGTATGCCAGTCGGCAACACTCTGTCACGGACAGCTCCTTCAACTGGAAGACCAGCAGGTTTTGGGCGGACCAAAGGGCCTCCTTCAACGAGTTGATGGTTTCCAGCAACAGTTGATATCCGTTGCGGTGTGTGTCCCAGGAAACAACCCATAGAGCATAGCGTCCTGTGTTACCGAACTGTTGGGGATGAATCAGGACAGATACCAACACGTTCCTCTCCACACCTTCTGCACAAAGGGGTAGTCCACCAGGAGGTGGACGACGGGCTCATCCCCGCCGCAGCCTTGAGGGCAGCTCGCAGTGGTGCTGAGATTCCATGCGTGTTGGAAAGACCGCACTGGGAGAGTCCTTCTCATCACCATCCAAGCTACATCCTGGTGCCTGTGGTTATATCTGGCAACAAGACGTTCTGCCAAATGGCATCGACCATCTGGTAGGGGAACTGCCCGATCGGATCCACCCTCCTTTCCCTGCAGGGCCCCCAGAATGTTCCGTGTTGACCACTGAAGGGGTTCCTCCTCAGGAATTTTGACTGCAGTCGTAGTACGAGAGAGAGAGCTTTTGCAGTGAGGTCTTCTTTTATCAAAAGCAAAATACTGCAGATGCTGGAAATGTGAAATAAAAACAAAAAATGCTGGAGAAGCTCAGCAAGTCAGGCAGTATCTGTGGAGAAAGAAACAGAGTTAACGTTTCATAGCTACCTGTGCAGAACACACTGCCCATCCCCTGGCCCTGCTTGTTCTGTGTTTTTATTGTGCTCTTTTCAATGGCTGGAACTCTGATCACATTTTGAATTCCCAGACTCCTGGATTCCTCTGCTATCAGGGCTACGCTACTCCACTGGAGTACATAAAACCTGGCTGCTGTGACTCTGCTACTCAGAAGCTTCAAGTTTACAAGATAATATTTTCTAGCCTTTACCTACTGAGCTTCAGTATTCTATTGCAATGTTAGGCTTCGACTGCCAGCAGACCTCAATGATTGACAGTTTAGGCTTTGATCATTCGCATACCTCAATGATTAACAGTTAAGTCAATTAAAATTAGATGCCATGATCTCATACGGAAGACAACTGGTCTTCAATGTGTCCTGTTGGTGCTTCACACTTCTATTGTCGAATCATTCTGTGAGTTGGAGACTTGATTGCCTTTATAGTCTCTTGATGGCCTGGTGTGATGTTGTAGTCCTTTGGTCTGTTATCTCGTCAATGGTTTTTGCACATCTAAAATCTGTTAGAGGACTTCTGGTACTTTCTGTTTTCAGCTTTTGAATTGATTGTCCAAATGTTCAAATGTAACGTTGAAAAGCTATCTACCAGTTTCTGCCCCTCCATTGTTCCTGCTAGTCTCTGGTATTAACATATCTCAAAAGAAAATGGGATCCCTTCCACACACTATGTGGATTAGGGCCGAGCTGTCTGCTTTCATTTTCTCGGCTAAATTCCAATGTTTTTACAAGCCTGCGGGTTTAAGGGACGAAGTTAACCCTTTCCCTGAATGTCCAACGTTCCGAACTCACAATATCAAAAGGGGTTTTAACCCCTATCTTACAGTGTATTTAGTGTACAGACATGCAAGAATGTCCAACTCCATGGTACAAAAAGGCTCTCAAGTCTCACAGAGGGATACATAGGGGGTAATTTTAACCCCCAAGAATGGCTGGGTTGGGGGTGGGTGGGAGGTTAAAATAATAGATTTTTGGAGTGGGACCATATCCTGTCTCCAACGTGTCCACTTTTGGGTTTGACCCAGGCAGGTTTGTAAACAACAGACACCCAGAAGTCCCGCCCAAACTTAAAGCCAGTGAGCCGATACTTAAAGGGGCAATGCACCTCATTGAAATAGTTGAGGTACTTAATTTTTTGTGTACTGCAAAAGTGCAAAGAACCTTACCTGTTCTCAATTTTAAAAACATAATTTTTATTTATTTACTTCCTTCTCCTTTGCTGTGGTACACACCATTCCTGATTCATGGGGCAGATACAGTGACTAAATGATGGGCCTCCCCAGAATACTCCAAGCTGAACAAGACTGACCAGGGTACTTTTTGCTTTTTCCTCCCACTCCCCTATCCCTAAAGATGGGGAGGCTTCTGGTCTCTGTGCAGCATTTTTCCAGGTAACAACAATGGAGAGTGAACACCTGTCACATAGGAATCAAGCCTTTTCCTCATGAGCTCTACCCTGTAATGGCATATTGACATTCTACTTCACTGCACCATGACACATCACTTCAAATCTAAACATGCAATTTTATGATTAGATTGGTAAATGGTAGTGTTGGTTCAGTAGTAGCATTCTTACCTCTCAGTTAGAAAGTTGTGGGTTCTAAGTCCCAGTTCAGAGACTTGAGCACATAATCGAAGCTGAGTTGGTGCTTTACTGTTGGAGGTGATTTTTTTTTAGATAAAATGTTAAACTGAGGCCCTGTCCTGCCCTCTCAGGTGTACATTCAAGATTCCGTGATGCTATTCAAAAGAAGAGCAAGTGATTTCTCCCAGTGTCCTGGCCAACATTTATCCTTTAACCACCACCACTTAAAAAAAAAGATATTTGGTCATTTATCTCATTGCTGTTTGTGGGACCTTGCTGTGGACAAAATGGCTGCTATGGTTGCCTACTGCGCAACAGTGACTACACTTCATTGGCTGTGAAACACTTTGGGACATCCTGAGGACACAGAATTTCATAGAATGTACAGCACAGAAACAGGCCATTCAGCTCAACACGTCCATGCCAGAGTTTATGCTCCACAGGTGCCTCCTCTCTCCCTACTTCATCTAACCCTGTCAGCATATCCTTCTATTTCTTTTTCCCCCGTGTGTTTATCGAGCAGTCTCTTAAATGCATCTATGCTAGTCGCCTCAACTACTCCCTGTGCTAGCGAGTTCCACATTCTAACCGCTCTCTGGGTAAGGAAGTTTCTCCTGAAACCCCTATTGAATTTATTAGTGCCTATCTTATATTTATGGCCCCTAGTTCTGGTCTCCCTCGCAAGTGGAAACATCTTCTCTACGTCTACCCTATCAAACCCTTTCATAATCTTAAAGACTACCAAAATGTACCAGATGTTGCAGACGGACGTGACAGTTGTTATATAAATGCAAGTTCTTTCTTTAAATTATTGGCACCCTTCTAACTCAGTGGATAGATGTATTGTGTAGTATCATACTGAGCATACAGACCATAAGGGCCCAGGTCCAATACCCAGTCTGCTGTTCTCAACTAGTGTAAGGAATCTTACAACACCAGGTTATAGTCCAACAGTTTTATTTGAAAATCACAAGCTTTCGGAGATTATCTCCTTCGTCAAGTGAGTGAGTGAAAGGTTCTCAAATCGCATATCTTATATTAGGCTGGGACACGATCACACTAATCAAAGGTGTCGTTGGTGTTCAGACAGGTTAGCCATGGAAAACAGTACATCCCAGTATACTGAATACACAATGGGTCAGATTACAAAGCCAGAGAGAGAAAGAGACCCGAAAGGCAGAGAGAGAGAGAGAGAGAGAATGTCCAGTTGTATTAAAAACAGATAACTTTTTTTTCTGCTGGTGGGGTTACGTGTCGAAAACTTAATTACCCCTTATATACAATGCATTAACTCCAAACACTTATTTTCAGACAAGAAAGAATTTTAATTAAAAGAAATTTGAGCTCAAGGGAAGTTCTGCTCTGACAATAGTCAGAACTACCACTTCCCCGGACAAAGGACGCCCCCCATATTTATACAGTTCAATCAGCAATATCTGTCTATCATAGAATATGGGCGTACATGTACATTCCCCATTAGTTGAAGTGGTTAGTCAATCAAGCAGGGAGCCTGCCTCCTCTGACATCCATAGCTCATTCCTGTTTTGGCACGTAGCAGGCCTCACAGGCATGAGAACACCACCTCCATAAATTCCAAAGCTGGTTAATCACAGAGCTGAAGTCAGAATCAAGGCTACATGGCCTCTCAAGAAACTGTATTCTCATTATATTATAAGCCAGCAATACCCTTATCTGCAAAGGGGGAGTGGTGGGGGGGAGGCCAGACAGTACCAAGCACCTGGACAGCCAACTTAATTATCAACGTACCAAGGACAATTGTGTTTTTCTGTGTGTGTATGAAATTGTAACTACCCTATGTATGGGAGTCAAGGAGTTAACATTGGTCAAATACCCATCATGCTTTTCTCTTTTTATGGTCAAGTAACTGTTCACGTATTTCTACATTAATGTGGTCTTTATGGTTTTCCATATTCCCTCCTTTTGTCCTATATATATATAAGGACAATACTCTAATAGAGCATTATTTCACCCAGACGTTCAAACTCCTCCTGCACCTCATCCTGTGTCACCCCTACTTGCACCATCAAATTTGTGGGCGCTATATGTGTACCCAGATTGGACATCATAATACAGCAGCATTTGAGTAAGCAATAAACTATAAGAATTATAACAACGAATATGACTAACCCTTGAACTAGAGAAGTCCCAATAAAACTCAGCCATGTTCCATCAATACGCCTTTGTACTCTTATCTCTTCTCAGGAACAGACTCCTTCTAAACATTTCTCAAGTAAGCTGCGAATGTCCTTGGTCAGCTAAACCTATTCATGTTAGTTTGAAAAGAGCTAACATAGTCAAATATCCCATGGTGCTTTATATTTTGTTTCCAGCCTAACTAGACTGAATGGTACCTTTCAGACCATTTTATACCTGTGAATTGGGGCCCTCCCCTTTATATCCCTTAATCCAAATTTTATCCCTACAATATCCTCTTAGATGCTGTACCTCATCTTAACCAGGTTCCCTTCGTGTTGGCCACCAGTCCGGGTGGAAGAGAGGCAGAGCATCTGATAATCCTATCAAACTATGATTGTCTTCCCTTTTACATGCACCTTACCCCAGCGGGTGATACTCCCAGTACCATTAAGATGTGTTCTTAGTTGAAATCACAGAGACAATGGGGACATTCTCACCCAGGCTCTGTTTTACTATCTTTGCCAAACCCTTCATCCTCTGCTTACATTTATTACATGCAATGAAAATCAAGAATCATATTACAACAAACTGCACTACGACTAATACATATGAAATTAATCTAATCCAAGGATGGATCTGTATATTCAGTCCCAAACTCCAGAGGTCATCTCACCAAGTGGTGACTTTAATTTGGTCAATGTCATGCTTAATGTTTTTATTGTTCTGTTGTAGGTTATAATAAACCTTCTGGGAGAGGCGTATCTCCATTCGCAATGCTTTCAAGTATTTAGGCAACAGGAGTGTCAAATACCCAAATGTGTCCTGATATTCTTTTAAGTCCTTTTTTGACATCCTCAGAAACTTGTAAGGTGGTGAGGTTATGCCGGTGTATCTCTACCAGTTCCTCGGGTCCAATCCGAACTGGGACTTCAGGAATGGAGTAGAATTCTGGACTTAAAATATCACAAGTTAGATTGGCATATTTAAATGTTTTCAAATTAGTTGTAACACAATATTCGTCCTCTCCGGCATATGCCACTTGAGTGGGTTTTAGATCCGTCTCTAGGGCCTCCATGGTACAGTTAATATCCCGATTGGTACCGGTATTGTTAAACCCATACTGTGCTTCTGGGCTGTGTCCAACACTATGTGGACATACAGTGACAGCATGTCTAGTAACACATCCCTTTAATTTTGTTCCAGCCAATCAGCTTAAATCTATGTCCTCTAGTTCTTGAACCCTCTGCTAGGGGAAACAGGTACTTCCAGTCTACTTTATCTGGGCCCCTCATAATTTTGTAATTTTGTATCCATCATGTGGATGTCTTCTAAGTACTGTTTCTCTCAATTTCATTGTTAACTGATGGGAACCTAACCCTGAATTTTGGAAATCCAAATTACTATGTCCCTCTTTACTTTAATTTCAGTCCTTCTGTTTGGTACCAGTGTTTCCTGACTGTTTCATTAATTAGTTGGTTTCTCTATAGACCATGTGTCAGTGCCTTGTTTAAAAGGATTTCTCACTCGCCTGGACCACATTAACCATTTCAC
The DNA here is from genome assembly GCF_035084215.1 of Heptranchias perlo. NCBI lineage: Eukaryota > Metazoa > Chordata > Chondrichthyes > Hexanchiformes > Hexanchidae > Heptranchias > Heptranchias perlo. The sequence goes on from NC_090350.1 coordinate 26,237,014, forward strand.
GTTGTGCTGTTGTCAAGTAACTGAGCCTGTCTGAGACTCATTCTTCAGTGTATCTTCTTCATGTATTTCCGCATACTAGCAACATATCATAGGTAGTGTTCTTGGATATTAACTTTCTGCTGGCCAGTCTCTTTTTCCTCATGGTATTTCCGAACGTGTTTTCCATGGCACACATCATATGTCCAGTAAGATTCAGTCCTGTAAAAGCAACTGGTTTGTTTAAAGAGTGGTTCCACTAGCTCACCAGGCCATAGGCCTTTGTAATCATGTTCTTCATCCTGGTCTCCGTTTCAGATGATGGCAACATACATTTGTATCTTTTATGTCCACTGTAGCCATTCTTAGGTTTTCAGGTTATCTTATCAAAAAGATCAGGGGTGTCTAGAGTGCTTATCTCCCCCTGCATGGTCCCGATGTCAGGGTAGTGGCCAGGCTATTGAATGTAGCTTTCTCATTGTTCATTATAGGCAAGGACACAAATATCTCCACGAGAAAGCTATCAATTTACTATTCTCAACTACACTTTCCTGACTTTCACTAGATTGTATATTTATGCCAGATTAATATTTTTTAAATCATGCCCAGTTCAATGACTTTAGAGAAATTCCCATTTGGTGTAATTTCTCTGTTTCTTTACTTTAATTCTCAATCACTTCCTCTCATCCAATTTTACATAACCCATTATATTACCTATCATGAGCCCTGGTGGAACGTTACAGTCCGATACAATATTTACAGTCCGGTCCAATATCCCAAAATTTGTTTATTTTACGTAGTTTCTTCTTGAACCGCTTTTCATTTCCCAAAATATCCCACTACATTGTGCCCGAGTCCCTTCTATCATTTCACAATTATCCCAACTTGAGAGCAGTATTGTTGGACTGACAGGACTTGTCAATGTAAAATTTTCTTCCCTCTCGAAAAGAATTCTTCCTTGATACACAGCATTCAATAGGAACCATTTAGACTGGACTTCTTTTATTTTAAAATATAATTTGATTATCCCCTTAAATTACAAGTAAATTTTTCTTTCTCGAGTGCTTGAATAGCAACTCATATAAATTTTTCTTATCAATTCCAATTTCAGAAACAAATTATGTCCAGGCTTTATGGTTTTACAGTAGAGACAGAAGTACTTGTAATTACTCTTGGCAAAACGTTTTCTAAAGAGGAAAAGCAACTTGGATCAAGGCTGATGATTGCTTTTCCTTCTCTGTGTAATTTTGAATTTTTGATAGGGCTTAAGTCTAGGTCAAAAACATCACCACACAGTGATATTTGATATCTGCTGACCTCTGCAGATAAGGTAACAACATTGGATGTTCCCGCACCAATACTTCACCAGCAAAGATTGCTCCATAACTTTGTGAAGCCATTTTTATGTCAAAGAATTACTCTTGGTAATCCTGCACCACCAACATTTTTGCAGTCCCGAAAACGATGGTCCCTGTTTTAAAAGAAACACAGAAAATCCATTGCGGCTCTTCTTGAGAGCCCAAGGGGTTAATTTGTCAAATCATCATTTATTATTTATTTTGTCCAAAGGAATAATCCCTTTACCCGAAACAAATCCAGAAAACAAAACAGGAGAGAGAAATTGCCTAGTCCCTCTCTCTCTCTCTCTGGAGCACGCAACCTGTCTGAAATAAACACTGTCTCTCCCACATACAGATGTACATAGGACTGCAGACTGGAATTTCCAACTCCAAGTCCTAATCTCTGTGCTTTCAAGATGTAACCACATTAAGCAGATGTCATTAGCAGCTGCCTGCTAAGATACGTTATATTCCTCTTTTATTAATTTATTAATGGTTTGGGCATGTGTTTCTAGCACTGTAGCTATCCTTTACAAATGTATGGTCAGCATTTGATCCTCAGACAATTCCTTATCTGTATTTTCATTTTTTTTTAATATATCTTTAATGCGAGACCCTAAATCTCTGACCTTTTGATCTAATGTTGTCAAATCAATGGTGTTAACAACTGAGGCACCCATATTAAAGGCAGTTGCTATATCACTAATCACAGATCTTTACGTCTCCATATTTGTCTAACCCTTTTATGATGTCCACCTCCATTCCATGTCGCGCTTTGTTTTAACACTTGAGTTAGGAGGTGTTGATATAATTGTTGAGTTTTCTTAGCAGTCTCAATGCGAGTTATATAATTTGTCAGGGAAGGTCTCCCCTCTTTGGTCATTTCTTGTATTGGAGCTACTATTCGTGAATAGCCCCAGAACTTGTCGAACTTCCTTATCATACTGTGGCGGGGTAAAACTGATAGGCGTTTAGTACCCTGTGTCAGTACATAGCTCAAGTAATGGACTTCCAATTGTCCAACCTATGCTTTCTTTTCATACGATTTGTTTTACATTCCTTTCTTATCAATTTTTTTTCTCACTGTAGCATTGTCTGTGTGGAAACTTATATCTCAGTCAATTGTAGCCTTTGGCATTTCTGAGTAATTGGGTCAATTTTAATAATATATAACCTATACCAATTGTTACCTCATGTTCACCTGTGTTCTGAGTAAGCCTCAGACAGTTCTCAACCGACTGGGTCATTTCTATCTGTTTGAACTGCTCTTGGCATGACAGTCTGGCTTCTTGGGATGGAAGGGGTTAATATTAACTGGCTCCCGTGATAGCAGTAATTTGATACTTCTCCCTCTGAGATTAAGTTTCCACATCCCACCTTCAAAATTTCTCTTCACACAGGTTTGACTGATTTTTTTTTCACTTCTCACATTTGTGGATTGCTTTACACTATATATTTTGCACACTTTTTTAGATTTATTTTAATCATAGTGTTTAATCAATCACAATAGCACAAAATGCTTCGAAGATCAGTTTAATTTATAACCAGGGATCATCCTGCAACTGTAACTTGTAATTCTTTAAATCTGCACTTTATCTTTTCTTTTAGAATTAAACCTTATTTTGTCTTGGTGAATTGAAAACAGATGTCGGTGTCCTTGGAAGGGGTTAACCTTTTTTTTTAACAAAACGACGGAGTCAGATATCAGATTCACGCAGCGTTCTCAGCATACGTTAACGTAATTTTCAAATAAATTCTTTTTTTAAAAAAAAAATTCATACTGGGAAATAACATCTCCCATCGTACATTTTAGTTTATAGTTAGTCTAGTATTTCCAGATTGTTGTGATCAACTTTTGTTTAGGTACTGATCAACCTTCACATTGCTTCGTAAGTTTTATAATTTGCTGTCCAATTCACTTTTTTTTCCACATACTTTTAGTGGGTATGATTATAATCAACTCTCTGAGCTGTTCCAGCTTTCCAACTTTTCCTATCACGGTGATACCAGATAGCTTTTTTCTTTATCTGTCCCGTTAATTTTTTTTAACCTCTTTTTTTAACCACAGCCAATCACAAGATAAAAATTCAAAATGCCAATTTTTTTTTGAAGATCCCATGTCTGTAATTTAACATGCTCACATTTTATAAGAACCAGAATTTAATAGGTCACTTAACCTCAATAACTCCAATTTTAATTCAGCAATATCAGAATTAAACACAAGACAAAACAGATACATTACACAAAAGAAGAAAACACGTAAGACGCAGTAAGAAGGGGGCGTGGCCCACAACACCGACAGAAAACACTCACAATCAGGACAGGCTTTTTAAAGAGACTGTACACTGAAACAAAAGACCCTTTCTTTTCCGGGTCTCTGTCTTTTAAACATTTTTTTCTAGTCACTTAATTCTATCCATATTAAATGTACCGTCTTCGGGAAAGGGATATTTCTTAGGTTTGGTCCATCAACTCATCAGTTGTTTCTTTCCCAAAGTTTCTGTACATATAAGCAACAGGTGTTCCCTTTGGAGGGATTTTGCTGGCGTTGGCGCCCATGGCTTATAGTTTATACAATCCTCCACACTGTAATTACACAACAATCAAGGCCTATCTTAACTATCACAATCCAAACTTGATAATTCAGCTGATTGCACAAGACGTCATGTGTTCTCTACACCAACTTTAGGGTCCTGGCCTTCACGTGGGGTTAAAACCTTCTTAATAACCAGCTCAGACCAGGTGTGTGAGAGAAACGTCTGCACTTAGTTGAATCAGCTGACTTACGCAAGATTTTTTTTAAAAGTGCTTCTCCTTTTGAGAAGGGGGAACACTACTAGTGTTTCTATCTAAACACTTAATTCAGGTAAACCAGAATTTCACACTTTTCCAAATCCGCGATATCCACACCAGTCTGCGTTTGTCGCCACGACAGACTTGTAATTTCACACTTTTCCGAATTACGCAACATCTAGTCTGCGTTTGTCCAAATTACAACTTCACACTAAGAATTTTTTAAACAAGTCTGTAACCTGGTTTACCTTTTTTTTCTGGCGCCTTATCCACTAGCAGCTGACAGTCTGTTGGTCCCATACAGCAACCTCAACTTCGCTCTAGTATCACCAGTATCACAGATCTACTCCGTTATTGCTCTCTCTCAGCCCGTTACTACAACACCGCAGCTGACAATATTGAGTAATCTGTCGCGCGTCTCTCTCTTTTTTTTTTCTTTCCTTGTCTATACGAAACACATTTCCTATGATCGCCTTCCAATTCCTAAAGGCAAACAGAAGAATTAGTCACGTCAGTTAATGCATATACTTATTCAATCGCTGTGTGTCTGGGTTTGTACAGACAACTTGTGTCCGTACTTACCGGGGATCACAAGCGATCTCGGTGGAACCTCCAAGAACTGTTCAAAATTTAATTACCCCTTATATACAATGAATTAACTCCAAACACTTATTTTCAGACAAGAAAGAATTTTAATTAAAAGAAACTTGAGCTCAAGGGAAGTTCTGCTCTGACAATAGTCAGAACTACCACTTCCCCGGACAAAGGACGCCCCCCACATTTATACAGTTCAATCAGCAATATCTGTCTATCATAGAATATGGGCGTACATGTACATTCCCCATTAGTTGAAGTGGTTAGTCAATCAAGCAGGGAGCCTGCCTCCTCTGACATCCATAGCTCATTCCTGTTTTGGCACGTAGCAGGCCTCACAGGCATGAGAACACCACCTCCATAAATTCCAAAGCTGGTTAATCACAGAGCTGAAGTCAGAATCAAGGCTACATGGCCTCTCAAGAAACTGTATTCTCATTATATTATAAGCCAGCAATACCCTTATCTGCAAAGGGGGAGGGGGGAGGCCAGACAGTACCAAGCACCTGGACAGCCAACTTAATTATCAACGTACCAAGGACAATTGTGTTTTTCTGTGTGTGTGTATGAAATTGTAACTACCCTATGTATGGGAGTCAAGGAGTTAACATTGGTCAAATACCCATCATGCTTTTCTCTTTTTATGGTCAAGTAACTGTTCACGTATTTCTACATTAATGTGGTCTTTATGGTTTTCCACATACGTATAGTGTGACATGAACCCAAGATCCCGGTTGAGGCCGTCCTCATGGGTGCGGAACTTGGCTATCAATTTCTGCTCGACGATTTTGCGTTGTCGTGTGACACACTACACGTAACCCCACCAGCAGAAAAAAAAGTTATCTGATTTTAATACAACTGGACATTCTCTCTCTCTCTTTCTCTCTGCCTTTCGGGTCTCTTTCTCTCTCTGGCTTTGTAATCTGACCCATTGTGTATTCAGTATACTGGGATGTACTGTTTTCCATGGCTAACCTGTCTGAACACCAACGACACCTTTGATTGGTGTGATCGTGTCCCAGCCTAATATAAGATATGCGATTTGAGAACCTTTCACTCACTCACCTGACGAAGGAGATAATCTCCGAAAGCTTGTGATTTTCAAATAAAACTGTTGGATTATAACCTGGTGTTGTAAGATTCCTTACATTTGTCCACCCCAGTCCATCACCGGCATCTCCACATCACGTTCTCAACTAGGGCAGTGGTAGGGTACCACATTTGGTCTCTTCATCTCTAAACGGGGAAGGGACAATCAGCTCAGATTTGGTGGAGGTCACTATAAGGCCCAGAAGCCAGTGGAGAAATGAACTTAAGCCCAAGAGAAAAGGGATTTCTGTCCAGGACCCACACAACAGCAATAGAAAGCTGAGATACCAATAATTGCATTACAATAGAATCCTGAAGCTCAGCAGGCAAAGGCTAGAAAATATTATCTTAAAACTTGAAGCATCTGAGTAGCAGAGTCACAGCAGCCAGGTTTTATGTACTCCAGTGCAGTAGCACAGCCCTGATAGCAGAGGAATTCAGGAGTCTGGGAATTCAAAATGTGAGCAGAGTTCCAGCCATTAAAAAGAGCACAATAAAAACACAGAACAAGCAGGATTGGGGGATGGGCAGTGTGTTCTGCTCAGGTAGCTATAAATTTGTAGCTTGATCTTGTAGTTTGGGCTAAAATGCACCAGAGCTAAGGGAACTTAAGCAGTGGAAGAGGGGAGACTGGGGGAGAACAGAGGATGGCAATGGACGGCCAAGGATAGAGTTGCAAAGAAAAGGAGCTTAATTAAGGAGTTGCCAGCTCAGAGACCATCTTATCTGGAGACAAGGTGCGTCACTGTAGAGTTAAAGTGCTAAAGGATGAGTTTGGACGGGCTCAATGGCCTTTTCTCCTTTCTGACTTTATGCTTTTTGTATTTTACCCTATTACCTCAAAATGTAATGTGTAATAAAATAATGCAAAGTAACACTAGATGGCATAAATATGCTTTACAAATGCTGTGGATGTGGCAATCATCATTGTCTTTGCTCATTTAGATTAAAACTGTGAAATATTGTCCTGCAGAGATGTGCACTTTCAGGCATTTTATCACAGACGAATATTGACAGCAGCTGTGGAAAAGTGCAAAATATTCTGTTCTCCTGGAAGACGTATTGTGGTAAGAGACAGTGGTGGAGCAACACAAAACGGGGAAAAGTGTTGCTGGGGAGGGGAAGAAAGAGTGTTTTGTTTCTGCATAAATTATAATTAATTTTCTAAACTGTGAGGATTTGCAATTCCAAAAACCAGGTGACAGGTAATTTTATTTTGCATCGAAAAATGGGTGGATTCATCCAAAGTTAGCAATATTATTACGTTAAATGTAGATGCAGATGGAATATCTAATTTGTGTTTTCACCTTATTCAGAAAAACAAGTCATAAAGATTCTATACACTTTTTCTGCTCATATGCCATTATAAGGTAAACCACAAGCTTTTAAATGGGAATTATTTCCTTCAATGGACAAAAATGATATTTTAAATTTCTAAACCTTATCAGGTCTGCAGTAGGAGTTTTGCACCAATGTCAAAAGGTTACATTTGTCAGTTTATTTATTTACTCTGGGTATAATTACATTGCACAAAGGGGTCCTGCACAGTCTGTGATTCTGAAGCTGGTTTACAGCTCTGCTCACATTCCCATGGTGTAGGTATGAGTGCGACGATATCACAATGCTGCAATTGAGGAAACTTTGTGCTCAGCACCTGAACTCCGGGAGTTACACTGCGCAGAGGGATTTGTGTTTCTGGTATGAAACTCTACTTTTGGGAATTGTTTCATGTGATGCTAAAGTTAGTGTATAAACTCTCTTTAAGATGATTCTGTAGGGTAAATTTAGTGGTCCCGTGCTTACAGCATGAGTCAGAGGCAGGGCAACAACAACAACAACAACTTGCATTGATATAGCGCCTTTAACGTAGTAAAACGTCCCAAGGTGCTTCACAAAATTTGACACTGAGCCACGTAAGGACATATTAAGAAAGGTTACCAAATGTTTGGTCAAAGAAGTAGGTTAGGTAGGTTTTAAGGAATGCCTTAAAGGAGGAGAGAGAGGCAGAGAGGTTTAGGGAGGGAATTCCAGAGCTTAGGGCCTTTGTATGAATACATGTTTTATGTCCTATAATAAGGGTCATATAAAATCATTTCTATGAATCAATTTAATAATACTGAACATTGGATAGCAAATATAATGCTTGCAGATATTGTAGGAAACATGCAAAAAATATATAAGCATTCAAAGGAATAAAACATATGTCACTGAAAAGCACTAATAGTAATACTGATCCAAAATGAAACCTTACCTATGAATTTATTGGGTTGGAAAGATTGTAAATTTTAAGTGCGCTCACACAATACTCTTCCTTGTTATGCAGTTCCCATTATGAAGTGTTTTATTGTGGAAAATAGCTCTTTTGTAACACTGATTGTTTTCTCCTGAAGGGCGATAATGTTCCTGCTTGACCTGCAGTAGATCCTTGAGATAAACAGAAAGGTTAAACATTCTGTACTGGAAAAGCCAAATCCTAGTTGGCAGATAGGTGAACTTCTTCATTCCTTTATATCAAGTTCAAACCATAATTCCAGATTTGTGGAATTTTAATGGCCTAGATAGGAAATTATAAGAGTGTAACAAATATAGTTCTGCAAAATGCTACATAAAGGTTGAAAAGTTAAGTCTGCTTCCACTTCTGTAACATCGCCCGTCTCAGCTCATCTGTTGCTGAAATTCTCATCCGTGCCTTTGTTACCTCTAAACTTAACTGTTCCAATGCTCTCCTGGCTGGCCTCCCATCTTCCACCCTCCATAAACGTGAGCTCATCCAAAATTCTCATTCCCAAGTTCCGTTCATCCATCGCCCTTGTGCTCACTGACTTACATTGGCTCCCAGTCTGAGAACGACTCGATTTTAAAATTCTCATTCTTGTTTTCAAATCCCTCATGGCCTTCGCCCCTCCCTATCTCTGTAGCCTCCTCCAGCCCTACAACCTTCCAACATCTCTGAACTCCTCCAATTCTTACCTCTTCCACATCCCCAATTTTAATTGCTCCACCATTGGCAGATGTGCCTTCAGCTGCCTAGGCCCTAAGTTCTGGAATTCCCTCCCTAAACCTCTCCACCTCCCTTATGCATGGTTCATACTCCTGTGACTCGGCCAACGTTGTCTACCTCATACGTTGCAGGAAAGGATGCCCCAGAGCATGGTACATTGGCGAGACCATGCAGACGCTGCGACAACGGATGAACGGACACCGCGCAACAATCGCCAAACAGGAGGGTTCCCTCCCAGTCGGGGAACACTTCAGCAGTCATGGACATTCATCCACCGACCTTCGGGTAAGCGTTCTCCAAGGCGGCCTTCGAGACACACGACAACGCAAAATCGTCGAGCAGAAATTGATAGCCAAATTCCGCACCCATGAGGACGGCCTCAACCGGGATCTTGGGTTCATGTCACGCTACACGTTACCCCACCAGCGAACAAATGTTATCTGTTTTTAATATAACGGGTCAGTTGCTGTCTTTTCTATGTTTCTACCTCTCTATCTCTGTTTTTTTTTGTTTGTTTTTTTTTGGTGATTTGTATATTCTGTGAGACCTGGCAGGTAACACCTGTCTGTCTGCACACTGATTGCCTTGGCAACGGGCAGTTGAAAAAACTGTCTGTACTCACCAAGCATTGTTCTGTGAATTATAAATGCGATTTCATTTCGAGGATCTCATTTCACATCGTTCACCTGACGAAGGGGGAAGCCTCCGAAAGCTTGTGAATTTAAAATAAAATTGCTGGACTATAACTTGGTGTTGTAAAATTGTTTACAATTCTTTAAGATGCTCCTTAAAACCTATCTTTTTGACCAAGCTTTTGTTCACCTGATAATACGTCCTTATGTGGCTTGGTGTCAAATTTTGTTTGATAACGCTCCTGTGAAGCGCCTTGGGAATGTTAAGGGCGCTTTATATAAATGCAAGTTGTTGTTGTTGGTGCTGTTGGCTCTGCAAAGAAGACTCCTAGGCATTTAATGGCCTGCCAAATGCATTTAGATGGGTCAAAGACAAAAGGGACATCAGCATTTAAGCAGTTTATAATTGTAGTGGCTCCAGGCTGTCTAACTCAAAGGACCTGCCCCATCAACATGGTGAGAGGAATGCTGAAAGAAAACAAAGAGGCTAATCACTGCTGGGGTCACTGGGGGTTGGGTCAGCCTGTCTGGAAAAGAGTGCTTTGCTAACAGCATTAAGAGGCAGTATCTATTTTCAGGCACTTCTAATGGGAGAAGTCAAATATGCTGACAGGTAAGGATTGACCTGTTATGTATTTCTGACATTTTCTCTTTTTATTTTCATAATAATCCATTTTAGTTTCAGTTTCTTTTCTGATTCGTGGCTGTAAAAAAAAAATGAGTGGCTACGAAATGAATCCATACAGCAAGAGGAAGTGGGAAAGTTGGGTAGGACCACTTCCGTATTGCACCATGCGGTTACAATGGGGTTATTGGGACCTTTCAGCAGCAGATTTATGTTGTACAGCTTACTGGTAGATTGTGTGAATCGTTTAGTGGGATAGCCTGTATATAGCTTATTCTGTAAATAGTTAGCTTGTTTAAATTTAGGTTTTAAACCGAGTTTCCAGCTCTGAGGAAGTCTACACCTGAAATGTTGATCTGTCTTTTCTCTTTTCAATTGGTAACTTATGTATTTCCAACAATTTCTGATTTTATTTCAGATGTCCAGCATTTTCAGTTTTTTCTTCTTTTTATCTTGCTTATTTAAATTGTCTGCATAACAATGCTTTTATTACTGGTGACTAACGCTCATTTGTGTAGTAGTTAATTAGCATCCAATACCCAGTTTTTATTCCATCGGAGTAGCCAATACTGTAATATAAAAGGAGGCATATATCCCTCGACGGCACAGATAGGATTGCCAACCCTCCTGGATTGTCTCGGTGATATGCTCCACTGCAACCCTGCCTCACCGCTGTTTCCCAGTGGCCAGTTTTATCAGGGAAACTGGTAATTGTAAATATATGGAAATGAGTGAAGCACAGCCTCTGCTGTGTTTCTCTCCATTTGCACTAGATGCAGGAACTACCTGTTTAGACCCTAGTGACCACCGTCCTGGAGTTGGTGGAGGGAGCCCTGGAGCAAAAATTGAAGAGGGGCCTTTGCAAGCGCTTTTGAGTACTGCCGTGTACAGGCCCCGTAAGTGTCAAGTGGTGACCCGAACATTGCACAGTACTCCAGGCACGGCTTGCTTGGTGTCCGCCTCCCCAACTCTCCACCCCCACACTCCTGTGACTTCCTGGCAAAGGCCGAGAGAACCTGTCTCCTGTATGTAAATGACTGTGGGCCAGAAATATGGCCAGGTTCAGCAGGGCATCTCAGAGGGGGAGATGTGGAGCTTAAAAACAAAAAGGGGGCAAGCATTTTGATGGGAGTGTACTATAGGCCCCCAAACAGTCAGGGGGAGATAAAGGATCAGATATGTAGGTAAATCTCAGAAAATTGTGCAAATAATAGGGTAATAATAGTGGGGGATTTCAACTTCTCCAATATTAACTGGGATACTCAGAGTGTAAAAGGCTTAGAGGGTACAAAATTCTTAACGTGCAGCCAGGAGAGCTTTTTGAGCCAGCATGTAGAAAGTCCTACAAGAGAGGGGGCGGTACTGGACCTAATTCTAGGGAATGTGGCCGGCCAAGTGGAAGAAGTGCTAGTAGGTGAGCACTTTGGTGACAGTGACCATAATTCGGTGAGATTTAAGGTGGTCATGGAAAAGGATAGGGAGGGGCCAGAAATAAAGGTTCTAAATTGGGGGAAGGCCGATTTTAATAGGATAAGGCAGGATCTGGCCAAAATGGACTGGGATCAGCTGCTTGTAGGAAAATCCGCATCGGAGCAATGGGAGTCTTTCAGAAGGAAGATTGAGACCATACAATGGCAACATGTTCCCGTAAAGGTCAAGGGTGGTTCCAAGAACTCCAGGGAACCTTGGATGTCAGGGGATATACGAGAATGGATTAGGAAAAAAAGGAGGGCTTTTGGCAGATACAAAAGGCTAAAGACGGAGGAAGCCCTAGCGGAGTACAAAAAGTGCAGGGGGATACTTAAAAAAGAAATTAGGAGATCAAGGAGGGGCTATGAAATAACACTGGCGAGCAAAATAAAGGAAAATCCTAAGATGTTTTATAAGTATATTAAGGGTAAGAGGATGACTAGGGAAAAAATAGGGCCCATTAGGGACAAAAATAGCAATCTGTGTGTGGAGCCGGCAGATGTAGGAGGGGTTCTAAATGAATTTTTTGCATCTGTTTTCACTATGGAGAAGGACGATGTAGACATAGAAATACGGCAGGGGGACTGTGATATACTCGAACATATTAACATCGAGCGGGAGGAGGTATTGGCGGTTTTAGCAGGCCTAAAAATGGATAAATTCCCAGGCCCGGACGAAATGTATCCCAGGCTACTGTGTGAGGCAAAGGAGGAGATTGCGGGGGCTCTAACACATATATTCAGAACCTCTCTGGCCACAGGGGATGTGCCAGAGGACTGGAGAACCACTAATGTAGTACCATTATTCAAGAAGGGGAGTAGGGAAAAACCGGGGAACTACAGGCCAGTGAGCCTAACATCAGTGGTAGGAAAATTATTGGAAAAAATTCTGAAGGACAAAATTAGTCTCCACTTGGAGAAGCAAGGATTAATCAGGGATAGTCAACATGGCTTTGTCAAGGGAAGATCATGTCTGACTAATTTGATTGAATTTTTTGAGGGGGTGACTAGGCGTGTGGATGAGGGTAACGCAGTGGATGTGGTATACATGGATTTCAGTAAGGCCTTCAATAAAGTCCCCCACAGGAGACTGGTCAAGAAGGTACGAGCCCATGGAATCCAGGGTGCCTTGGCACTTTGGATACAAAACTGGCTTAGTGGCAGAAGGCAGAGGGTGATGGTCGAAGGTTGTTTTTGTGACTGGAAGCCTGTGGCCAGTGGGGTACCACAGGGATCGGTGCTGGGTCCCTTGCTGTTTGTGGTCTACATTAATGACTTGGATATGAATGTAAAAGGTATGATCAGTAAGTTCGCTGATGATACAAAAATTGGTAGGGTGGTAAATAGCGAGGACGATAGCCTCAGTCTGCAGAACGATATAGATGGGTTGGTCAGATGGGCGGAACAGTGGCAAATGGAATTTAACCCGGAAAAGTGCGAGGTGATGCACTTTGGAGGGACTAACAAGGCAAGGGAATACACAATGAATGGGAGGACCCTAGGCAAGACAGAGGGTCAGAAGGATCTTGGTGTGCAAGTTCACAGATCCCTGAAGGCGGCGGAACAGGTAGATAAGGTGGTAAAGAAGGCATATGGGATACTTGCCTTTATTAGCCGAGGCATAGAATATAAGAGCAAGGAGGTTATGATGGAGCTGTATAAAACACTGGTTAGGCCACAGCTGGAGTACTGTGTGCAGTTCTGGTCGCCGCACTACAGGAAGGATGTGATCGCTTTGGAGAGGGTGCAGAGGAGATTCACCAGGATGTTACCAGGGCTGGAGCGCTTCAGTTATGAAGAGAGACTGGGAAGATTGGGTTTATTTTCCTTGGAGCAGAGGAGGCTGAGGGGGGACATGATTGAGGTGTACAAAATTATGTGGGGCACAGATAGGATGGATACTAAGGAGCTTTTTCCCTTCGTTGAGGGTTCTATAACAAGGGGACATAGATTCAAGGTAAAAGGCGGGAGGTTTAGAGGGGATTTGAGAAAGAACTTTTTCACCCAGAGGGTGGTTGGAGTCTGGAACTCACTGCCTGAAAGGGTTGTGGAGGCAGGAACCCTCACAACATTCAAGAAGCATTTGGATGAGCACTTGAAATGCCATAGCATACAAGGCTACGGACCAAATGCTGGAATATGGGATTAGATTAGACAGGGCTTGATGGCCGGCGCGGACACGATGGGCCGAAGGGCCTCTATCCGTGCTGTATAACTCTATGACTCTAATCAACAGCAGGGCTGGACGGCCTAGACCGTGAAAGCAGTTCCCCATGGTCATTGTCATATAAGTGTTCCAGCACCTGCAATGATGGTTGAAGGCATCTTGGTGAGTGCAGCTAATCAAGGTACCCAAGCTGTTGATCACCATGGTGTGCTTTTTTCATGCAGTGTCACTGGAAACATGGTATGCTATGATTGGAGTCCCTCCAAGGATACAACTTAGTTACTCATTCATTCAAATATCTTGGTGGTAACATTGGGTCTGCTACCTCAGCATTTGCGCACTCTAGAAGTGATCATGCAGGCACAGGAGGAGAAGGGATTGCAGAAGATGTACTGGTTGTGCTGAGACAGGTAACAATGAAAGAGTGTTATGGAGGAAAGGTAGTGGAGGAGGGGAGTACCTCTCTTCCTATGTCTCACTCCCATTTGCATTCCCTCATTGTGCGTTTCTCTCATACCCTATCTGTCTGCCCTCCCCTCCCTCAATTGCTCTTTGCTCCTTTTTCTCATTCCCTCACTTTATCATTCCTCCTTTTCATTTCTATCTCATGCTGTCATCACTTCTCTCAGTTACTGGCAGGGGTTCCTTGTCTTATGAACCCAAGCAAGGCCTCCACTGTAGATTTCTTACTTGCCAAGTCCTACTCATTCGGAGTGAGTCTCATTGATTTTGGTTTAAACTGTGAGTCCTTTTTAATGTACCTCAAAGTCAACAGGGCTCCATAAATTTAAATGGGGTTATGATTAGTTTCTTTATGATCACAAAACCTCACCCATAAGAGTCTCCTGATCTAAACAGCAGACGGAATGGTATTTACGTTTTTAGCACTGCATAATCAAAATTTACAGCATTTTTAAACGAAAAGGAGCGCCTTTCACTCCAGCTCATAGAGTGCTGGCTCCACACTCACCACTTTGCACCTGTTGGCAGGGCGAGGGCTGCGCGCGCAGCCCCGCGGGTGTCGGCAGCGGTGCGGGAGCCGGGCTGCTGCGCGCGCAGCCCCGCGGGTGTCGGCAGCGGTGCGGGAGCCGGGCTGCTGCGCGCGCAGCCCCGCGGCCACTCTTGATCAGGTGGACCTGGAAGCAGCTGAGTGAGTGGAGACGGAAGGGGGAAGAGTTAATGAGACTGGGATATTGGGTCACTTTGGGAGGGAAAGGGACTTTTAACAAAATGTAAACCAGAGAAAGAAAAAAAAAAGTGAACAACGTGCTTCTGAGGTGAAGCGGTGGTTTGAAGCTATTAAAGTTTTATCTTTGTTTCAGGAAGTTAGTGTCAAATGTTTGGAAAATGGTAAAGACCTGTGGAAGGAAAGCTAACTTTAAAATCGTCAGATACGTTCTTGCTAAAATTAACCTAAGAGGCTATTTTGATCGAAGTAAAGTGAAAAGTATGATTTAGCTGGAAGAAAACCATTAGAATGGAGGTTGAGTGACTTGTTAGTCGCCCGGATCTCAGATTGATTTGCTGCCTCTCATTCTCTTCCGTAGATCTGTTTTTTTTTTAATGTTTTACGAGCAGTTCAGCTGTAATTTTGCTCAGGGTGAGTTGGAGGATATATTGTTTTATCAGGAAAGGAATGTCCATGATGTAATGCAGAATGTATTATTCTGTTGCTGTACCCTTGGGTAAGTTGGGAACATAAAGTAAATTTAATGTGAAGCAGATTACACCAGCTGGAGTAATTAAAATGAAATTATTTGAAAAATTAAATTGAATTGATGTTAAATGTTTTCATGTAGAATATTAGGTCACAGCACAGAGAGAGGGCCATTCGGCCCATAAAATCTGCACAGGTATTTTTCTTTACATGAGCCATCTGGTTTAATCCCACTCCTACTTGCTCCCAATGTGCTATGATAATTCTCTTTTTTGAACAATTAATCTAATTGCCCTTTTTTTAAAAAAAAGGTATGGATTCTGTTTGTTATAGAGAATTCCATATTCTTACCACCCTCAGTAAAGATTTTTTTAAGATGCCCATTTAATAATTTTTGTAATTATCTTAACTCTGTGCCCTCTGTCACTGTCTTGCCAACCAGTAATAGTTCTGAAGTTTAGGAATAAAGGAAATGTTGGTTTAAAATATATGAATTAATGTAAAGCAGATTACATTTTAGATGAAAAGTTATGTATAATTAGGAGTGTAATAGTATGTAACACACAATTAAGGCCCCTTATTTACAGGTCTTGAATAAATTAAATCTTGTTTTGCATTACATGGCATTCCAGGATTTTAATGGTGTTTTGGGGATGGAATTTAACAACTCTGACCTTTTGGGCATATTAAGTCATTGAATACCATATCTATACATTTAATTTTTATTTTGAAGATAGGATGATCGGTAATGTAGCAGGTTTGAAGTCGGTGTACAGATCTAGTAGTAGTTGAGAGGATGGCTTGTGGGGTTTATTTAGTTATGCATTGCTCAGCTTTGGTAGTATTGGGGGTTGGCAGTATTGCAAATGGGAAAATGGAGTTTGGTTAGAACTGGGAGTTGGAACGTGGAGTTTAATTTATTGGATGATTTCTGGAGCCGGGCAGTATTAGGATGGGGTCTCAGTTTTGTAGCAGAGTGTTCCTGGAGTATGTTAGTAGTTTGTGGGGGTGGGGGCTAGGTGGAGGTGAGAGTGTTTGGGGGCATTGATGGATTTATTGGGGCTCTTTAGCACTGGGTGGAGAAGATGCCAGCACTAGGGAAGGTGCTGGTGTTTGGAATAATGAGGGGCACAGGGGTCCAGCCGCACTTGGGGCAGTTATGGGGCCTGGAAGCATTGGGAAGTAGGGTTGTGTGGCCTGGGAGCAGTGTGGGGAGCTTCCAGTTTCTTGGAACACTTAGGTATGTCCTGGGGGAGGTCTCAGCATCTGGGATAACTGGACAGGGGGGAAGTCTCAGGGTCTGCAGGCACTAGAAAGTGAGTTCTTAGGGTTTGGTAGTCCTGGGTGGTATCATTTAAATATGACAAGCAGTTGTGAAGAAAACAAAGTGACGTGACAGTTCGTCCTTTCTCCCACTTCCTCCCTTTTTCCTTCCCTCATCCTGCCTCCCTGTTCTAGTGCAGTATTGTCCAATGCTTTAGCCACATGTGGCGAATTGGAAATCCAGATATGGCTAATTGCATTTCTGATTTTTAAATAAAACACTAATATTAGATGCCGTTGTTGAGCATGTGATCTCAATACTCATATAATTCGAAAAGCAGAGTGTCCAAGTGTTTTTTGATCATTGTGATTTACTTCCTTGTTTACTGAATGGTGGTTGATGTTAAGTAAATATACACATGAAGTACATTTACTTGTATTGTGCGAGTGTATGTAAGGTGTTTTCCACTAAAGTTAGTCCTTGTGGCTAAAACATTGTCACTGTAGCCACACTTGTGGCTAGTCAGCAATTTCTATCGGACAACACTGTTCTAGTGACGGCTTGATACATATTTTAGAACTGTGGTGATGTTTTATTGGCTACTTCAGGTACATTTACTAAAGGTGCTAAAATGTAAAATAAAACTATTCAGCTGACCTGGTGAACTGAGGAAAATGGTGATTGTGCAATTGTGTTTAATTGTACCTGCCCGATTTCAAAATGCGTATTGTAGGGACGGTTATTTGTGCCACTCTGCTTTTCGTCTTATATGAGTATTGAGATCACATGCTCAACAACGGATCTAATATTAGTGTTTTATTTAAAAATCAGAAATGCAATTAGCCATATCTGGATTTCCAATTAGCCACATGTGGCTAAAGCATTGGACAATACTGCACTAGAACAGGGAGGCAGGACGAGGGAAGGGAAAAGAGAAGAAGTGGGAGAAAGGACTAACTGTCACGTCACTTTGTTTTGTGCATTTATATAGTGCCTTTCATGGCCTCAGGACGTCCCAAAGCGCTTTTAAGTACCTTTTGAAGTGTAGTCACTGTTGTAATGTAGGGAAACGCAGGAGCCAATTTGTGTGCAGCAAGGTACCCCAAACAGCAATGAGTTAATGACTGGATAATCTGTTTTAGTGACATTGGTTGAGGAATAAATGATGACCAGGACACCAGGAGAACTCCCCTGCTGTTCCATTGAAGTGCCAGCCTAGATTATGTGCTTAAATGTCTGAATTTGTTAAAAAGCCAAAAAAAGTGACTGTAAATAGGTTTTATTTTCAAATGTTTGGATATATTGCTGTGGCTGTGCTTTTATTGAGGAGTTTATTATTTTTTGACTTTTTAATGCTTAATTAGGTATGTTAATTTATTAAATACAAGTGATGGATTTGCTGATGTACCTTATTTATCATTTTTGAATATTTAAAATTATGTATGATGAAAATACTGTTGAAAATGCTCCCAGTAAGCATCATGCTTAGCACCCTACCCCATGAGCAAATGGAATCAATCGACCCTTGAGGGGAATTTTGATATTTAGTTGTGGCAACAGTGTTTACCACACAATACTATTTTTTTACTGAGTCACTTTTATGCTGATTTAACTTTTTCGTGCAGGAAGTAGCTAAGGAGGAAGCTGAAAGAGACTTGGGCGTTTTAGACGCGATGGTAAATACCAATGCACAGCAGCAATCAACATAGACAATTTAATGTTAAACTAGATAGCAAAAACAGTAGAATACAAGTCAAAGGCAATAATGATCAAACTGTATAGTGCTCTGGTCAGGCTGCATCTTGAATACCGCGTCCTGTTCTGGTTGCCAAGCAACAAGAGAGATGTTCAGTGCAGAGAAGAGGCAGGAGGCAGATTCCTAGTGTTAGGGATCTGATCATGAGGAAAGAATGGAAAAATATGGGCTTTTTAGCTTAGAAAGGTGTCTGAGAGTTCGTATTATAGAAGTACATAAGATTGTTATGGGAATGGAAAAAGTAAACGTAGAATATTTTAAGTTGTGGACTTGGAAAAAAAGGACATAGACTAGTAAAAGATCATTTTAAGAATATCAGGAGATTCTTCTTCACATAAGAGTGGGATAGAGTTATGGAGGCAAAAACCCTGGAATCATTTAAGAAACAGTTGGATGCTACAATGTTGGGACTGAAGGCTCTTTCTGGATAGATGAATCAAGATGGGCTGAATGGCCTTCCCCATCTTATGATCTGTTTTGAGGTTTTTAAAATGGAAGGAAATTCAGTAAGATTTGAAATTTACCTGCTGGCTAATAAATAAATTCGTACAAAAATGCAGAATAACTTTAAGCCGTTATGACTTTTTTAAAAAAGGAAAATATATTGTTCAGATTTTTATATCTGGGGATAGCTTCCCTTTTCGAAGTTATAGAAAGAAAGAAAACTTGCATTTACATAGCACCTGTCACGACCTCAGGATGTCGCAAAGTGCTTTATAGCCAATGAAGTACTTCTGAAGTGTGATCACTGTTGTCATGTAGGAAAGTTATGGTTCTTTGAACAGCTTTCCTGGGTGACCTAACTGTCTGAAAGGGTCAGTGTTGCTGCAATATTTCTCATTAGTTAACTGGTGTATTTGAAGGATAACTTGATGTTGAAGGGTATGCCACTATAATATTTTGATATATTAATGTCCTGGGTACAAAGGGTATAATTCAAAGTTTGCAGATGACACGGAACTCCTAAATTTTGTAAACCGTGATCGTAACAGACTTCAGGGAGACACATGGCAGATGAAATTTAATGCAGAGAAGTGTGAAGTGATACATTTTGGTAGGAAGAAGGAGGAGAGGCATTATAAACTACATGGTACAATTTTAAAGGGAGTGCAGGAACAGAGAGAACTGGGAGTGTATGTACACAAATCTTTGAAGATGGCAGGACAAGTTGAGAAGGCCATTAAAAAAGCATATGCGATCCTTGGCTTTAGCAATAGAGGCATAGAGTACAAAAGCAAGGAAGTTATGCTAAACGTTTATAAAACACTGGTTAGGTCTCAGCAGGTGTATGGTGTTCAATTCTGGGCAGCACACTTTAGAAAAGATATTAGAGCCTTCGAGAGGGTGCAGAAGGGATTTACTAGAATGGTTCCAGGGATGAGGGACTTCAGTTATTTGGAGAAGCTGGGGTGGTTCTCCTCAGAGAAGAGAAAGTTAAGAGGAGATTTGATAGAGGTGTTCAAAATCGTGAAGGGTTTTGATAGAGTAAATAAGGAGAAACTGTTTCCAGTGGCAGATGGGTTAGTAATCAGAGGATACAGATTTAAGGTAATTGGCAAAAGAACCAGAGGTGATATGAGGAAACATTTTTTTATGCAGTGAGTTGTTATGCTTTGGAGTACACTGCCTGAAAGGGTGATGGAATCAGATTCAATAGTAACTTTCAAAAGGGAATTAGATAAATACTTGAAGGGAAAATATTTATAGGGCTATGGGAAAAAGAGCAGGTCAATGGGATTAATTGGATAGCTCTTTCAAAGAGCTGGCACAGGCACAATGGGCCGAATGGCGGCCTCCTGTGCTGTACCATACTATGATACTACAATGATGAATTCATATTTAGTAGGGGGAGGTCTGGTAACAGCCTTAAATATCTACACTGACTGATTCACTAAACTTCCATGTGTGGGTGTTAATTTCTGAACACTTCATGACTCTGAATTGCAGTAATTAAACTCCTATTTGTACTATTTTCAATCTTTGACACTATTTCAGTCTTAAAATAACAATACTGTAATACACTGGAAACAATTTTGTGTTTCCAATATGCACTCTTCATTTATTTGCACTAAATACAGTCAACTTAATCACACAATGACCATTTTTCCATTCACTGACATCACAGAATAGACAAGTGCTAATAGGCAAATAGACCCTTAGACATCTTAACATTGGAAACCATGTATGTTTTTACTGTAAGTATTATGAAGTTTGATGCTTTATCCTGTTTCCAGTGATCGTTGTTGAAATTCTTATCAGATTTGTGATAGAGTGGGAAATGTTTACTGAATGTTTTCTTTCAGAAGAGTAGAATTTACTCTCCTATTGATGGTTTAAAGTGACCAAAGAGTGAACATCCTCATTAACTTCAGACAGCTTTGCAAGCCATAATAAAAGATTGTGGCTGTAGCTTAGTAAGCTGTTTAAAATTATGGCCCAGAAATTGCTTCTAAAATAACGGTGAGCTCAACAGCTCTCGCCGATATTACTGGTGGAATCGAAGAGCAAGTTCTGGCGTCCGCATATGCGCAGTTAAACGTGGAAATCTGGAACTTGCTCTTCCTATTTCGCCGGGGATGTGACAGACTCGTGTTAAAGGGACCTTGCCGGCTGGAATTAATGGACCAACGCCAACTTGCTCTCCTGCCTAGCTAGAAACTAAGTAGTATCGCCACAAAAAAGGTACACTCAAAAATGTCAGTTCTAAACTAAGATTTAACGGCAATGTAAGTCTTAATGACTGCCAAACAACCTCTCTGGCACTGAAAATTAAATTTAAAAAAATGTGGAGTCTCATTAATTGTGATTTTAAGAGTTGCTGGACATTTATTAAAAAATTATTTTAATTTTTTAACTTTTTCTTTCTATCTCTTTTATCTTTATCTTTTGATTCGATATTTCATACCTCCCTCAGTTCGCTGTGTCTAACTTTTTACAAGATTTTTAATTTTTTTATGCTACAGTCTGCTTGGTCGAGGAGAGAGAGATCTTCTCATCACTTGCAAGGGTCCTAGCTTCGCTCCAGTTAACGCTGGACTCTTTTCAGCTTTGAATTAGAGAATTCCCGCAGTGATTAAGTTTGTGCGTGAGAATAAATCTATCGAGTGGCGAGTGCCGTTTGTTTGCCTCTTGGAGCAATTTCTGGGCTAATATGTTTCTCGGATTGTGCTCGCATGGAATCTTTACTTCTGGCAACTGTATCTGTGCTGGAAGCCTCAGAAGTCAGCAGTTTCTGTACTGGATTCATTCTGGTGTAAGCAGGGAATTTAACTTTCAGTCCTATAGCCAGAGAATCACCTGCAGTGACTTCTCTTCCCACTACCTCTGGAGTCCCTCAAGGATCTATGCTTGGCCCCCTCTTATTTCTCATCTACATGCTGCCGCTCGCTGACATCATCGGAAAACACAACGTCAGGTACCACATGTAACTAGACAGACTGGATGCAGGATGTTTCCCCTAGCTGGGGGGGGTCCAGAACGAAGGGTCACAGTCTCAGGATACGGGGCAGGACATTTAGGACTGAGATGAGAAGAAATTGCTTCACTCAGAGGGTGGTGAACCTGTGGCATTCTCTACCACAGAAGGCCAAGTCACTGAATATATTTAAGAAGGAGCTAGATAGATTCTAGACACAAAAGGCATCAAAGGGTTTGGGGAGAGAGCGGGAATATGGTATTGAGATAGAAGATCAGCCACGATCATATTGAATGGCGGAGCAGGCTCGAAGGGCCGAATGGCCTACTCCTGCTCCTATTTTCTATGTTTCTATGTATACTGACGACACCCAGCTCTACCTCACTGCAACATCTCGACCCCTCCACTGCTTATGATTTGTCACGCTGCTTGTCTGGCATCCAGTATTGGGTGAGCAGAAATTTCCTTCACTTAAATATTGGGAAGACTGAAGCAATTGGCTTTGGTCCCTGCCACAGACTTCATCGCTCTCCCTGACCATTGTCTGAGGCTGAACCAGACCGTTTGCAACTTTGATGTCATATTTAACCCTGTGCTGAGCTTCTGATGCCATAACCTCTCCATCACCACGCCTACTTCCACCTTTGTAACATTGCCCGTCTCAGCTCATCTGCTGCTTCATTACATTGCTACCTCTAGACTCAACTATTCCAATGCTGTCCTGGCTGGCCTTCCATCTTTCGTCCTCCATAAACTTGAGTTCATCCAAAACTTTGCTGCCTGTATCCTAACTCGCACCACGTCCCATTCACCCATCACCCCTTTGCTTGCTGATCCACGTTTTCTCCTGGTCCGGCAACACTTCGATTTTAAAATTCTTATCCTTGTTTTCAAATCCCTCCATGGCCTCACTCCTCCCTATTTCTGTAACCTCCTTCAGCCCTACAACCCTCCGAGATCTCTGCACTCCTCCAATTATGGCCTCTTTCGCATCCCTGATTTTAATCGCTTTGCCATTGGTGGCGGTGCCTTCAGCTGCCTAAGCCCTAAGCTCTGGAATTCCCTCTCTAAACCTCTCTCTCTTCCTTTTAAGACTCTTCTTAAAACCTACCTCTTTGACTTACCTTTTGGGTCACTTCTCCCTAATATCTCCTTATGTGGCTCAGTGTCAAATTTTGTTTGATAACGCTCCTGTAAAGTGCCTTGGGATGTTTTACTATGTTAAAGGTGCTATACAAATGCAAGTTGTTATAGTGATGCTGCAGATCATTGATCTATTATCTGTCCATTTCTGAGCCCTATGACTTGAACTGATCATTTTAAATCATCAAATGGAGTTAGCACTTTACAGTTTTTAAAAAATGTACCTTGACTTTTGCATTTGTCAGACAAAATCTTGATAAGTTTACCAACTAAATTTTTTTTTAGGGACAGAAAACAAATCAACTATGAAGGAAATAATGGATGGAGATCGACTTGGTGTCTTTTGCAACCTAAAATTGAAGATTGAAGACAATATGCATATTAATACAAGTGCTGATTGTGCTGTGGCAAGTGAGTTGCCCAATCCTCAATTCAGTAGAGAACTTTCACCCATTACTCGTCATGTACACACTCTGTTCAAAAGACCAAGAATTGATGAACAAATGTGCTCATCGCCTTGTAATAAACTATCTACTAAAAGCATAGAGTCCCCAACAAGTTTCCGATGTTTCTTCCAGTCAAACAACTTGACAGAAGGAGTTGCAGATACATCAGTGTCTGCTGCTACAGGACATTTTAATTCATCTGTTAATTTTTCAACAGATATGCAGTTTGATCTGTTTAACACACTAATTACAATTAAAAGATCCACTCCTTTAAAAGAAGCATCTCCTTTTTATTTGAGAATGAAGACTACATTAAATGACATTGAAGACCTTGACGATTCACTGCTAGAATTGGAGGAAAATGAAGATGATGGTGAGGATCCAAAAAACCTTACATCCGAGGAAATAGATATGATTCTTCGGGAATCTGATGATGACACTGTTGATAACTCTGTTTCAGCTGTACTCAAATTTGGTGTTGAGAGTAGAGTAGATGATAAAACGCTCTGCGAGTGTAAATATGTTAGCGACAGTCTGCTGTCTTTGTCTCCCCCAAATACATCAAAGTGGCCTCAAAACTACCTTGTTATTGATGAAATACGGACAAGTTATTCGGGTGATGTCTCATCAACAGATGTTACAGTATTGAAGGTGGAGCGAGAGATTAATCAAAGTCTTAAGTCTGAACTGCAAAATCTCAGTTCTGTTTCTGAAAGTAATGACGTAGAAAAATCAGATAATAAGGAGGATACAGATCAATCAGTTGATGAGTTTACGTTGATAAACCATACACCAGTTTGTGTGGATGAAGCAATTGATGAAATAAACCATGCAGGAAGCAATAATGAAGTCGATTCTAGCGATCAGGACAAGATGCTCACAACTACCTCGACAAGCTGCTCACCAAACCTGCTCAAGGATAACAATAAGTTAACATTCTGGGATATGATTTCTGAAAGAGTTGTGTCTTTTATTGATGAAAAGGCAGATGTTGCTGAGGTAAAAGAAAACATCAACTTTCCTGTACAAAGTGAAGACAAAGTCAAGGACCTAGAGGTAAGCTGACCAAAAATGCTTTTTGTGTCTTTGTGTTGTGTGACAATGGCCCATGAGTTACTCAGTGAGTTTGTGTAGCACAGCTGAAGTAAATGAAGTATTTTGTAGAAGCTATTCAAAATGAGCCTCGGTCTGCAATCTGAGAATATTAACTGTCACTGCATTAATGTGGTTGATTTAGCACTCCTCTGTCTTTGTTGGCTTTAATGAACATGATGTATGAATTGGTCCTGAATTTGAACAGCTTTCTGCTTTAAGTCCCTTTCCATTGGATCCTAAACCAAGATAGTCTATCTTAATTTTTTACATATAATTTCCAGTCTTTTAACTTGATAATGAATGAATTGTTATAAAATCTTAGAATGTTGCAGAATAGAAATGGGTCACTTGGCCTATCAAGTCTGCTAGCATTTTTCTCCATTTGAGCCAAGTAGTTTAATCCCGTTGTTGTCCTTGCCTCCTATACGCTTTAATATGTTTTTATCAAGTAACCCCAGTACCTGGTAAAGTCCTAGTTTTCCATTGGTTTTATATCCTTCCTATAATGGGGTACCAAAAACTATACACAGTTCTCCTAACTGTGTTCTAAATGTATTATTTCACATTTTTCTTTATTGAACTGCATCAGCCATCTATCTACCTGTGCTGCTATCCTACGTATGTCCTTATCGTAATGAGGCAACTAAAATATACTTTTAAAAACAACTGTTTTTATATTTCCATCTTCACCTTCCTCTCTTCCAATTGTCCTTTTCAAATGGGCGGAATAGTCGGGCTTGTGGATTTGTGTTGGATGCCAGTAAAGGCTCCCATCCTAATCTCACATCTGTAGATGCCTGTTCTCTGAAACTCTTTATCGTGGTTGTATTATATATATTTTCTTTATGGAAAAGACTTTATCATCTTGCAAACAGAATGCCAGCAAGTCCAACCAGAGTGTTGTAGAAACTGCAAAAAAGGAGGAACCACAGAAATTGAATCCAGCCAAAAGAGCTGCAGTAAATAAAGAAACAAGTCAGAGAACAAGGTAAGCAGTGATATATGAACTTACAAGGTAAGCAGTGATATATGAACTTACAAAAAATTGTAAGATATGCTAGTAGTATAATTGTCACAGGTTATATCCAGCCCAGAAACAGCAGATGAAGTTATTTATTTATTGTGGAACAGCGGTTAACATCTTTCACATCTATGATTTCAGCTTAGCCTAGACAGCGTGGCCTCAATTTTTTTTTTCCAATAAGCATTTCACCACGTCTGGTGTTTGCTCACTGAGAATATATTATTTAATATTGTATTGATACCCATTTCTTTTACTGCATTATCAGTGTGAGTCTAGTTTAATTGTGGTGTCTCAATCCATTAGCTTCAGTATTGTGTGCAGCCTGTAGATGGGAGCGTAGCATTATGCCAACTTGGAGCAACTATGGTGCCTCTGTGGGTGCTGATGTACTATACCAGTAGGCCGTACTATTTCTCTAACATGCCTCGCACACAAATTGTCTGGACCATTTGTTTGGAATGTTTCCAAACTGCATAAGCCATGCTCCTGTGCAAACATTTTGGTTACAACTTAATTGAGATATGCAAAACCTAAAGTCTTGCCTGAGATTATTAGCTTGTTTAGCTTTTCTATTCCGCTTTTCAGATTGAATTGTGCGTTTGATGCAGAGGTTGAACGCAAGAAGCATTTATATCTTCAGCTTGTTTCAAATCACATAAAGGATGGCTATGAGAATCAAGGTAACCTATCGCCTGTGAAGTAACAAGAATGTGTTAGGTTTTATCTCAGACTTTTCCTATGAATTCGTTAAATGCTTCGGAATTTTGAATCATCCTTCTCCCTTAGCTACAAATGCTAAAACATCGTGGTGGGAGAAAAAAATCTAATCAACTGAAACCAGAGTGCATAGAAATCTAAAGTTTTTTTTTGGTTTGAAATGATCTGGTTAAACTATAACAGGGACGATTTCTCCTTTACATTACAGATAGCAAAATCAAACACATTTTGCGTAAATGGGTTTAGTTCCATTACACAGAGCGCAGAGAGGAAATCCCCTCCCCTTAAATATATTTTCTGTTTTCCTTTTTTTTTATGTTCTACTACCCTTCCCTCTCAGTTTGTTCACTTTCTATTCCTTTAAAATTTAATATTAGTTCTTGGCCACAAGCAAGAAGGTAAAAGAGCTCAGCAATTAAATATTCTCTCCTCCTCTTTTCCCCCCCCCCCCCCCCCCCACCACCACCAACCTGGTTTCTTGGTTTCCATATTTTTTTCTGTTCCTTCAGATATAAAATTTGTAGGACCCTGGACCAGTGGAATTTTGAAGTCTTTTCTGTGGTAATAATTGTAAACCTTAATTATCACAGCTAATTTAATTGTAAGGAGTCTGGACAACAACAGTAGGATAATTTTTGGTGGTCATTTCTATAGTTGCCCTGGGCCTAATTTGCTGTCAAAAGAGACTTTGTTTGTCTGATATCTGAGGTACATAAGAAGATGCTGATAAAGCTACAGGCAAAAATATGGGGGAGGTTGTAGCTGATCTTACTTTGTATCTCCGTTTATAAAAATGTTTGAAATACACTTTTGAACAATTGAGCCAGTTGTCATTTGAGTTGCTGACTTTAGGCAATCTGCTACTGTGCAAAGGGTATACCTGAGTGAGAAAGAAAGAAATTGCATTCATATACAGTCCCCACCACCTATACCGTCCCTGCTTATCCCGAACAGCTGCCTATACTGGGCAAATGGTGCTAACTGTTTGCTATCACCATAGGTGTCAATTACAAAAGTGCCGCTTACATCATATTAAGCGTGCTGACTATTTCAGGCAGTTCAAGCAGCTCTTCGCACCTCGTTTAAGGTGCAGTTACCTGTATTAAGTCCTTTCAGGCGGCCCTGCTGCCTTCAGTTATCCCAGTGGCCTCTAGAACTCCTGCGATTGCTGCTCCCAAACATTTACCTGCTGTGAAACTGACTAGGACCGCTGCGTACTTCAGCCTCAAACTTCAGAACTTCTTTGGCATAATACTCCCCATGCCCTCACTCGGAGTAGTAGATATGCAGAGTAAACTCTCTCCAAGAGTCATTAATGTTACATTAATTAACCTACTTCAAAACGCACCCATACCACAATGGCAAGAGTAAAGGACTACACACAGCATAGTGATGGTCAATAGCAATAAAACATAAACTAAAAATTGATGATGTAGTCAGTGTTAAATCTAAACTTGAGTGGAGTTTACAAAATATATCTCCAAAATACCGACAGGTTTCAACAGACATGATCATGATCAGTGTCAGAAGAGAGCACGGTGCCGCACCTCGTTGCCTGTCACCTCCAGGATCTCAGCCGTCAGGTTACACCAGCCACTGTGTATAGTGGGCAAATTGCGTTGACGCCAACGTGCCTGCTACAAGCGGTGGGGACAGTAGCGCCTTTCACAACCTCGGGACTTCCCAAAGCACTTCACAGCCAATGAAGTTGTTTTGAAGTGTAGTCACTGTTGTAATGTAGGGAAAGACGACAGCCAATTTGCGCACAACAAGGTCCCACAAACAGCAATGAGATAATCTGTTGTAGTGATATTGTTTGAGGGATAAATGTTGGCCAGAACACTGGGCAAACTCCTCTGCTCTTCTTTCAATAGTACAATAAGAACTTTCACGATCACCTAAGAGGACAAATGAGGCCTTGGTTTAAAATTTCATCCAAAAGATGGCACCTCCAACAGTGCTGTACACCCTAAATGCTGCACTGAAGTTCAGCCTAGGTTATATGCTTTGGTCTCTGGAGTCGGGCTTGAACACACAAGCTTCTGAGTGTGCTACCACTGAGCCAAGACTGATACCTATAAAGGTTGCATTATATTTTCTTTGTGTAAATGTTGGTACCTTAATTGCATGATACATTTACTAGCAGTTGATTGAATAATAGTGTACAAATTGGGTGGTGTTGGAACCATTTCTCCAATTTGATCCCCCTCCCTGTATGCTCACTGAGTGAACCAGCCAATCCACAATCTCAGGATCCTGTTCGACCAAGCTGAGCTGCAAAAGTCTGAAGAGCCAAATTACTTTTTTCTAATAATTAAACAGCTCTCATTCAAAATCTTGCTCGCTGATATCGATAGCAGTGAACAATTCCCCACTGTCCTCCCCTGCTGTATTATCAAACCATTTGGTTTGGAAACGTGATAAAAATGTGGATCTACAATTCTGCTGCTGGAATAAGGGAGCTGGTTTTAGCAATGCTGCTCTCCCACAATCCATACGTCAATGTAAAAGCACCGCACAATTCACCAAATGGCCGTCCTCATCTGTATCCATCTTGTGATTTGTGAATAAAGCTTTCCTAGTAGTGTACCTATTTAAATATTTTGAACTTCAATTTTAAAGTCCTGGTGAGCTGAATGTGCATTGTTGCGTATACAGAAACCAACCTGCTGATACCTGTTGCAGCAATTGTGCTCCTTTGCATGAGCGAGCTTTCCAACAGGAACTGCACATTCACTTTTTAGACTTTTTTTTCTTGAAACAACCATATTTATGGGTTTCCAATTTGCCATTGGGCTATTAGAGCTAAATCTTGCATTGTAAATGTGGAAAGCTGTCACAGGGACACTCCTCTCATGGGTACTGATAGGCTTTCTCTACCTGATCCAAGTGCCCGTTCTTCATATGTGAGCATGTACAGTGAATATTGGACTATTCAACCTTGAAAGGCTTCATAACTAAGCATTATCTTGTTTGCTCCCGATGTCCACACAACTCCCAATGGATTGCTAAAGGGCAGCAATTGGGAATAGAAACCATGGCTAATTTTTTCCCTCTCCGTAACTGAGGGGTGCGGACTAATTGTGGTACTCCATCGAGATCAATACAAGAGTGGGGGACACCTGATCTATATAGCTCTGTACTACACTGGGGGTAGATCTGATTTTAAACACTATCGTGCTGGGGAGCTCTAGTTAATTAGTTAATTTTATCAGTATTTATTCCTCGATGGACTTACTGTGTTGTAAAAGTGTGACTATCATTTCATTTTTGAGTAAAGTTGTTGTCTTGGCAGAATTGGGTTGTGTAATTTAGAAGAGCATTATTACCATCAGTATGCACAATAAATTTGATCATTTTATCATTCACCAGTATTTCTGTGCATACTAAACATTAGAAATGTTTGGTTCTAAAACATGAGCCAATCAAGAGGAGGTAGCCAAAATTAAACAACAATAACTCCAGGCCTCCATTAATCTTTTTGGGAATAAGTTCAAGTCGAATGTAATTTCCAGCAATATTGGGCACACAAATGAGCACAGACTATAATGGAGAGGTAGAGTGGTTTGCTTTATCTGATGAAGATTGTCTGATGTACATGGTGTATCAGGCAGCTTGATCTTAATGCACAATACCTCCAAATTAAATTGGGTGATCAGGCAAGTCAAGTTGGAAGGAGCATTTTTAAATTATTGGCACATCTGAAGTGGATCAATAGAATAAGCAACGTGCCTTCTCGAACTCCAAGACTGAACAAAGATTATTTTTGGCAACCAACTATTCATTTGACTGTAGGCGTTCTTGAACACTTTTGTAAACTAAATTAAGCAGACAGGATATGGGTCACTTCATGACTAATTTAATTGGTTAAAGATGCAAATTTACTCCGGTTAGAGATTGGAACATTCAGCAACTTGAGAGTTTGGTTGCATATGAGCAGCAGGCTTTATTTTTTTATAATACAAGTTGAAATTTGTTTTGAAAATGCTGCTTTTTTGTGTCTCATTTTAAAAATACTCAGGCACAGACATCTTCATTAATACCTACCATAGGTTTTATTGCACAAATGTTTGAGTGTGGCTACAATTGTGACTGTCCCCACCCCCATTCCTGGTTGTCGTATATGTGCAGCATGGAGCCTTCGGGAAACGTAAATCTTAAATCCATGTTCCATTAATCTGCCTATATCTCAGGTTGCTGATAACAGATCTTCATGATTTAATTTAGGATTTATCCACTGATGAGGCAATGGTGTGGAGAACAACCCTTTGTAAACCCCTGGCTCTCAAAATGCAGACAGTAAAAATCAGTGCATTAAAAACACAAATACAAATATGACTGAGTTGACTGGGCTTTGAGGGACACGTGGTCCACAGGCTGCAGTTTGGACACCCCTATTCTAATCAGTGACTGTCAACAGTAATTAGCTTTCTGTGAATGCCCATTAAACAAATACAATTTAAAATACTCCATATAGGAGTGCTGCATCTTGAAATTTTGGACGTCAGATAAAACATGATGTATAAAATGAGCACAATTTAACAGTATTTATTTTGCAGAACCAAGGCAAGAATTGCTTTGCCTAATGGACCAGGTGGCTAATAGAGAATACAGAAATCATTCTCGCTCTTGGCAGCACCCGTCAGACCTCACCTCCAGGTAAACCCGAATATAAAAACATTACTTTTTAAAAAATTAAATAACTCACTACAAAAAGCCATTTTTGACCCTATTATATTTTTTTTCCTCACCCATTTCCTGAGTTGTGTGCCTCCCCATTCCATGAACACTTCACTAAATCGGTGGATGAGTTCTGCATGACCCTCTGTAACCAATTACTGGGACAAGGCACATTTGCCAGTTCCCTCCCCTCCCCTCTGCATGTATTGCAATGTGCAGAGTTTGGGAAATAAACTGGGTGAACTGGAAGCAATTATTCTACAAAAAGTCTAGACTCGATAGCATTAGCAGAAACCTGGCTGGAAACTGGACGCAATTGGAAAATAAACACATTAGGGATATAATGGCCCCGAAATTGCTCAAGAAATAACGGCAAGGCTAACAGGGCTCACTGTTATTTCAGGGAAATGGAAGAGCAAGTTCCGGCAAGCACGCATGGGCAGTCAAACCCAGAAATACGGAACTTGCTCTTCCTGATTCCCTGCTGATCTGACAGCTTCGCGTTAGAGATATCGCCAGCTGGAATCAATGGATCGTCGCGAACTTGCTCTCCTTCCCAGCTGGATACTACCTAATCTCCATTAAAGAGGTACGCTGAGTTATATCCGGTCTAAATTAACTTTTAATGGCAGGATAAGTCTTTATGACTGCCAAAGAGCCCCTCTGGAACTGATAATTAACTTTTAAAAATGTGGAGTCTCATTTCTCCTGATTTTAATTGTTTTTGGACATTTTTTCTAAAAAATTTTAAATTAAAAAAAAAATGTAATTTTACTTTTTCTTTCTGTCTCTTTTATCTTGGTTTGTGAATGAGCTTCACTTCCTGGTTCTCACAGCGTAGCTTGCTTCAAGCTGATTGGAGGGGACAGAGAGATCCTTTCCTCCTCTCACAGCTCAGAGAAGCCCGGGAAAGATCTCTGCACTTCTTACGCTTCTTAATTAAAGCAAGTTAGCACCCAGAAGCCCGCGAAAAGTTTGTAGGTGGGTGAGTTAGTTACTTACGAGTGGCGGGTGACGTCCATTCACCGCTCAGCCCGATTTCCAGTCAAATGGTCCAGAACTTGCTGTAGCTGGGCAATGAAGGGCATCCGCCGTTAGTTAGACATGCCCATGCCCCTATAATCACGATGATATTTTGCGCCGCAAGTTGTTGGAAGTGCGAGATGGAAACGTCGCAACGAGGGAAACCGGGTATCTGGGATCTGAATGAACAGGACAAGGAACTGTTTCTCCTTAACCAATCAGATTGAAGGATTGTAAATTAACAGCGCAAGGACTGAGAAGGAAGTGTAAATTAAAGTGGGTGAATTCAATGTTGAATCAGGTACAGAAAGAGAAATGAGAGAAAGAAAGATTGGATTAAGAGAGAGGAAAAAAAAGACACAGGAAAAGTTTTTAAAAAATGTTTTAACTTAGTTATTTTTTTTTTCCGACAACAGTTTAAAACCTGAAGGAATGAGACTCCACGCTTTTTTTAATGGTTAATTTTCAGTGCCAGAGGGATTGACTGGTAGTAATTAACATTTATCACATCATTAAAAGGGTACTTAGACTGAAATGACTTGACTTAACTATCTGGCGAGTTTAGTTTGTATCCACCGTGCAAATACAGCAACTTCATGCCGTTCAGTGCATTTCGATGGTGAGGCAGACAGCGCGATACCGTTTTCGCGAAGCTAACGGCGGAACGGCACATCTCTGACAGCAACTTTTGGATTTCCGTGTTTAACCGTGCATCTGCCCCTTGCCTGAAGTTGCTGTAGCATTTGTGCATAAATAACAGCAAGCGCCATTAGCCTCACCATTATTTTGACAACAAATTCTGGGCCAATATGTTTAGAAGTGGGGCAACTTTTGTTCACTGTGTATATCAATGATTTAGATATAGGCGTAGTGGGAGTGGTGTCGAAATTTGCAGATGATGCCAAAATAGGAAGTGTAGTTAATTCTTAAGGAAGCTGCAAATGGATATTGATAAGTTGGGAGAATGGGCTAAAAAGTGACAGATGGAATTCAATTTCAGGAATTGAGGTGATTTTAAAAAAACAATAATTATACTCTGAATGAAAGTAGGCTCAGTGGTGTGGAAGAGCAGAGGGATTTGGGGTTACAGATTCTCAAGACATTAAAATCAGCATCTCCGCTTGATAAGGCTGTAAGAAAAGCTAGTGGGATTTTAGATTTTATCACTAGGTATAGAATATAAAAGCCAAGAGATAATGAGCGTATATAAAACATTAAGGCCTCAATTGGAGTACTGTGTGCAGTACTGGGTTCCACACTACATCAAGATTATTGAAGCTTGCATTTGTACTCTTTGCCTCTATTTATAAAGCCATATGCTTTTTTAAAACTTTATCAACTTTCTATGACTCTTACCTGGTCCTAGACAGGTAAGACCAGTCTTACCTACAGCACAGACAGATTGAAGATTTTTCAAGTCTGGGTTGTTAGTTTATGTGATTATGTTGTGTTGTTCTACACATTTGCAACCAGTTGGCTCTGTAATGACCAGTGCTGAAAGAAATTAGAGAATTGGCAATCTCAAAGGAGAGAAAAGCTGAGGTGGTCAGTAGTTTAGATAGTGACAAGAAAGTGCCACATTTCTTGCAGTTTATGGACCAATGGCCTTAAAATTGGGAGCAATAACTTTTCAGTTCTCACTAATCCTATAAGACCATAAGAGATAGGAGTAGGCCATTCGGCCCCTCGAGCCTGCTCCGCCATTTAATGAGATCATGGCTGATCTGATTTTTACCTCAACTTCACTTTCCCATCCTTTCCCCATATCCTTTGACTCCCTTGCTGATCAAAAATTTGTCTAACTCAGCCTTGAATGTATTCAATAACTCAGCCTCCACAGCTTTTTGGGGTAAAGAATTCCAAAGATTCGCGACCCTCTGGGAGAAGAAATTCCTCCTCATTTCCGTCTTAAACAGGTGACCCCTTATTCTGAGACTATGCCCCCTAGTTTTAGATTCCCCCACGAGGGATAACATCCTCTCAGCATCTACCTTCTCGAGTTCCCTCAGAATCTTGTATGTTTCAATAAGATCTCCTCTCATTCTTCTAAACTCCAATGAGTATCGACACAACCTGTTCAATCTTTCCTCATAAGACAATCCTTCCATACCCGGAATCACCTAGTGAACCTTCTCTGAACTGCCTCCAATGCAAGTATGTCCTTCCTTAAATAAGGGCACCAGAACTGTATGCAGTACTCCAGGTGTGGTCTCACCAGCACCCTGTACAGTTGTAGCATGATTTCCCTGCTTTTATACTCCATCCCCTTAGAAATAAAGGCCAATATTCCGTTTGCCTTCCAGATTACCCGCTGCGCCTGTGTGTTGACTTTTTGTGTTTCATGTACGAGGACACCCAGATCTCTCTGTACCGCAGCATTTTGTAGTATTTCTCCATTCAAATAATATTTTGCTTTTTTATTTTTCCTCCCAAAGTGGATGACTTCATATTTTCCCACATTATATTCCATCTGCCAAATCTTTGCCCATTCGCTTAACCTGTCAATATCTCTTTGCAGACACTGTACCCTCATCGCAACTTGCTTTTCCACCTATCTTTGTATCATCAGCAAATTTGGCCACAAGGCACTCTGTTCCTTCATCCAAGTCATTGATATATATTGTAAATAGTTGAGGCCCCAGCACTGAGCCCTGCGGCACCCCACTAGTTACAGATTGCCATTTTGAAAATTACCCTTTTATCCCAACTCTTTGTTTTCTGTTAGTTAGCCAATCCTCTTTCCATGCCAGTATATTACCCCCAACACCATGAGCTCTTATCTTGTGCAGTAATCTTTTATGTGGCACCTTATCGAATGCCTTTTGGAAATCCAAATATACTGCTTCCATTGTTTCCCCTTTATCCACCCTGCCCGATACTTCCTCAAAGAACTCTAATAAATTTGTCAGACATGATTTCCCCTTCATAAAGCCATATTGACTCTCCTTGATTGTATTATGCGTCTCCAAATGTCCTGCTACTACTTCCTTAATAATGAATTCTAGACAAGTAATTGCTTCTCTAAAGAAAACTTGAATCTGACTTGTGCCTAGAAAGTTCTTTTTATTGCTTTTGTTGTATATTGCTTACAGTGATATAGTTTGGTACAGAAAAATATTTTGAGAATTTGCTTTAACGTTGCAACATTTGTTTTCTCAGAAATTATTCCAGACGCAACATGAATTCAGTCAACAAGCCTAATCTCCTCCAATGGGCAAACAGCAATGGACATGTCTGCCGTTTCAGTGGAATACCAGATCGCTTTCAACGTAGTCCCATACCTTAGTTGCAGAATATACTGCCTGGAATCCGTAGCATTTTTATGACACATGGCACAAAGTTGTAGGTTCAGTTTGTGAGGATTTGGTTTCCAAGTTTTTGGTGGGACATTTGGTTGCATCTGTAGTACATTACAGTGTAATCTGTTGCTTGTAAAAGAAATTTCTAATTTAGTCTTAATGAGATAGGTTTTTTTTGCAGGATGATCTTGTTGAATGTCTGACTGAGAGGGGGCAGGTATTTACTACTACTGTCAGAGTTGGAAAAGAGAACTTGGCAAGCCCTTCTTAGATTCTGCTCTCTGCAAAGAATAACCTTGGCTGTTGCAAAATAGCTTGGTTGAGATCAAGAAATCACAGGAAAGACCCGTAAACCTGACTGGTTGCAATTTTAGTCTCGAGGCAGACTATGCAATTATAAAATTAACATTTTACTTGCATATGTGGATTTGATTGCCAGCATACAGTGGTCAAGTGGCCATTGAGAGGCATTATACTTTCATGAGTCCTGGCTCTAATACTGGGTGTAACGACTGTACTCTGAAATGAAACTCTAAAATTGCAGATAGCCTGAAAGGTCAGTTATTATTAATGTTTCCAACTGAATATAATAGCTGATCTTAAAAAATTTAAGGTAACTCACCTGGGTATTTAGATGCAGGGTTTTGGTATGATTTATTTTTGTTCTACAGACTTGGAAGTTCCTTTGCATTAGTCCCTAAGAATATGTAACTAGCAATAGAGTATAATTAATGTGGTTACTATTTTGGAGGGGTAGTAATTTTGTTGGTGTAAGTAGTTAATATTAAATGGAAAGAAATACTTGAAAATCAATTTTCTGTCTGCCCTTGAAACTACCAGGGCATAGATATGAGGAAGAAAAAAAGAATGATATTTAGCTTTCAATCTTGCATCTGGTACACTTAAAGCACTTTAAGTACAAGTTATGGTTGGTGACCTTTTAAATTCCGCACAATAGTAACTGAAGTGAAATTATTCCAAAACACCATTGTAACATGCCCTACCTCCACGTACTGCTGTCAATCCCAGATAACAGTCTTGAGTACCAGTTTCAATAATAATACTATTGGTACCAGACTTGCACTGAAAACTATGTCATAATTTTGAAGAAATTCTGGAGCCTGGTAGCGTGAGTTAGGGTTGTTGTACTGCGTGACAGATTTGTTCTGCAGTAAAACATACCTTGCGAACATGACTAATTTATATCCAAACTCCAGTAGGAGAATTGGATGTACAGTAAAGCATACTCACACCATTTAATATCCTCTTGGCCAAAGAATTGTGCTTTTTTAATTTTGAAGTATTAAACGTCTCATTTATGTTATTAGTGGCCTATTAAATCCTTTTATATTTTCTACGTTAAGCTTTTCAGCTAACTACAACGAACATTCACATGAAGTCTAAGTATAAATGACTTGTCATTAACGTGAATAGTGCTTTAATATTAATTTAATCTTTTATCTGTTTCTCACATTTGTACAATCTTCTCTGTTACCCTGTGCTACTTTGTGTAGTAACATCTGTTTTGCCTTCTATATTTCTGTATCTGGCTTTAGTTATTGAAGAGCACATTCACGCTACTAAGGCCGCATCGATGTGAAGTGGTTTTGCTTTATGCTAACACTAAGATTATAGTGTAATTTCAAGGTCAGGGTTCAACCTGACTCACGATACTGGGCAATGGAATATGCATTTGTCAGGTATAATTCAGTACACTGGGGATACTACTGTGCATCAAACTGGATACAAATAATACATATTAGCGAAACATTTTTAAAATACAAACATGCTTATTGTACCAGTGAATACTGTATCGCCTTAATGTTGCATCATTGTAATATTGCACCATAATAATTTACAAGATTGTACAGTGGAGCCTACAAAATATTGGTCTAATATATTTGGATTAGGTAGCAAAAACTGTACATTACCCAAGCTACAATTCCCTGAGGGGAAAGTTATTTTATTATTGCAGCAGTTCTTAACCTTTGGGTTGCTGCAGCTCTACTCCCTGATTCACTCATGAGTGCTGGACCCAGATGTTGGTTCTCAACTCCAGCTCTTGCCTCCCCGACCAGACTCTTACCATGCTTTTGTGTGCAGGAATTCACAACCTTGACCATTTTGGCAGGATCAGGAATTTTCACTTGCAGCAGGTGAGTCTCTGCTTCTGGAGCAATACAAAAGTGTTGCAGAGGGGGCAGTAAGGAGTGCATCAGTGAGGGACAGCACCTCTGGGAACTGTGGGGGCCTCTGAATAGGGAGGACTTTTTAGTTTTCAGTTACGAAAAGGAGATCGTGCAACCTGATTTTGCAAAAAGTCCGACATAAAAATGTACTGAATTAGATATAAATAAGATAATGTAATGGGTAACTGTATGCTCACTGTGGGTGTTTGAGTCAGTCTATAGTTCTGCTTTACAGTTTAGACCCAATTAGAAACAGACATTTTGTGTCATACCTGCCTGCCCACAAACCATTGTTCAGATTCATATCACCAGAGTGGAACTTCATAACATCACAGGAAAGGGGAGTTCTCCACAAAATACCTAATAGGCTGCCTCTAACCAGCTCATCAAACTCTTAAAAAGGTGGTGATCGAGAGACATGCAAGTGTTATAACTCAAAGCATTTGAGATAATTTGGCATCTGGTAGAATATATTTTAAGCAGGTTGAAGAGACTAGTCTGAAGTGGAGTTTTGTAACAGTCACTTAGTTTTTTGGTCACAGCCCCACACTATGTGGAAATAAAGTAAACCTGCCAACGACTAGAGGTTTATATTGCTGACTGTAAATTCCAAATTGGTTTCCAAAAAGCCACCTGATTGGCTGAACCCTTAAGGCTGTGAAAAACTGCTTTAATTGAGAACACCAGTTGGCCAACGAGACAATATTGCATAATGAAATGTTGTTCTTTTATGGTCTTTCATTGCTATAAAGTCCTTTGTATTTTTTTTGTCATAATTTTAGATTTGTGCTTCAAATATTCAATTAAAGATGTTTTCCTACTGTTTAATAGTTGTGTGTTTTTTAACTTAGATTATTGAACATTCTAAGGTTTATGGTCAGTCTGACATGAGATAGCTTGGACAAATTATTCTTTTATGGCTACTTTTGGTGTGTTATACTATTCATACAAGTCTCTGAAATGCATAATCCAAAGAAGTTCCAACTACTTTGTGACAATAGAAGTAACTGTAGCCAGAGGTATGCAATTTCTAAACTCTTAGTGGATCTCCTGTGATGTCACTGATGGTGACTTGGAAGATACACAGTTTTATAATGTCAAATGACTCCAGCGTTAAGCACCTTTATACGTTCATTTGCTTCTGAAGACAAAAAACTAAATTGTATCTGCCTGCAACTATCTTCTATACTTTTTCGCACTCTTAATCCTCCTGTATTTCTATCTAGTATTTCTCTCTCTTGTGATTCATTATGGTTCGATCTGTCCAGTTGTCTGAATCATTTGTCACTCCAGAACACGCACTGTACTATTGCCTGTTTAGCTGCATGAAGGAATACGTTTATGTATAAAATCTGTTCAGCTGAGTCCTTTAACTGTACCGTAAAATTTTAAGGATAACCATGTTGCTTTTGTTCATGCGATAAGGGGAATAAGTGCATATGTGTTAAGTTGCAAAAGAAATTGTCATATTCTTTTTATAATTCTTCCAAAGGCAATTCTAGGAAAACTGTCGTAATGATAGGTATATTACATTGAAGTAGTGGGAACTCCTCTCAGTGTACTCTACTGTAGTACGTTGTCTACCAGATTGATTGACAGGAAGTAATATAGATGGTATAGATCAAAAATGTGATGGACAATTCTTCATGAGAACAGAAATGTAAGAAATGAGAACAGAAATGTAAGAAATGAGCACAAGCAAGAATGTTTTTCTGATTGCAAATTTTAGTTTTATTCCTGTTCTTTCTCCAGATGAAATGTATTGCCCTGAAACTGCATTACTGTTATGCAGTTACAAGTCCATGTGGTTCCAAGCTATAATTGACATTTAATTCCCTCAATGAACATCTAAAATAGAAGATTTGGTCATTTAACTCATTGATGTTAGTGAGACCTTGCTGTATGCAATT
Organism: Heptranchias perlo; assembly: GCF_035084215.1. NCBI lineage: Eukaryota > Metazoa > Chordata > Chondrichthyes > Hexanchiformes > Hexanchidae > Heptranchias > Heptranchias perlo. The sequence goes on from NC_090350.1 coordinate 26,276,318, forward strand.
TGGTTGCCGTGTTTACATTACAACGGTGACTACACTTCAAAAATACTTCTTCATTGACTGTAAAGTGCTTCCATCCTGACAAGATAATTCTGAAACTCACTTTTATCCCTTATATAATACAATTAACTGGAAATTTGCATTGCAGACATTATATGCAAGTATTTTGATTATATTTTAGTACATAATGCAAATTATATATTCATTCCATCTTGATTTTAATTATAATTCTGTGCAGTATATCATTACCAAGCAGATTGGCGATGCTTATAAAATAAATCCCTTCTGAAATATCGCACCAGTAACAATGTATCATTAATCTGCTCATCTAAAAGATGTGCTATAATTCAAGGGTTGAGTTATAAGCCTGTCACACTTTTTTGAAAGAGCTGTTGTAACACACTGACTGCTACAGCATCCTGTATTTCACAAATGTTCTCAAATTACATTAATTATAGAAATCCAAACATATTAAAGAAACAGTAGCTCATATCCTTTGAGCATAACAAATACTTGAGTTAAAATGGGATAATAGGTAATCAACTAAATGTGATGGATTCTCACTGGAGGATACATTTAAAAAGGTTTGTAAGATGTTTAATAAATGCAAAAATAGATTATATACAAAAGAATAAAGTACCATAGTTTTTATTTTGAAAATATGTTCATACATTTGTAGAATTTTACATTATGTACAGTCATTGGTAAAAATGTAAAATCTTTTAATTCATGTACATAAATAAGTAATCATGCTAGCCCTCTTAGGAGTTCATAATTTTTTAACATGTTTGTAAAATACAAAACTCTTCTTGATTTTCCCCACCCTCCCCAATTTTTTGTTATTTAAACTAATTTTGGGGTTTGTTTAACCTCCATGTCAATATTTTTAAGTTTGTTTACTGCAAAAGATTAAGCTATCAGGTGCAACTTGAGAGCACATACACTGTAGTAAATTTAATGTACAAGTTATATTGTTTAACAGTAGTTACTGGGATAGAAAGTAATCACACAAATTTAAGTACAGAAGGTCATTTCAGTCACTGCTGAGATTCAAATCGTCAATCATTTACTTTATTCATATCTTTCTACTGTTTCCCATATCCTTTAATTTTTTCATAATGTTTTTATTTAACACTCAAAACGTGGCAATGTATTATCCCATATTTTAATAACCCCCTGGTGATTTATTTGATATTTTGATTTCCTGCTTGTACTAATCCTAAATTTGCACCCCTTTGTCATTGATTCATTGACCAATGGAAATGACCTTTCACTGTTGACTTATTCAAACCCTTTCATGATTTTGAACACTTACTTTAGGCCTCCCTTAATCTTCTTTCCTAGTTTTTCAAGCCTCTCATCATAACTATAATCTTATCCTAGAATCTTACAGCACAGAAAGAGGCCATTTGGCCTGTCGTGCCTGTGCTGGCTCTTTGTAAGAGCTGTCCAATTTCCTAATGAATCTATGTTGCATCTTTTCCATGGCTTCGGTATCTTTTCAATAATGGAGTGCCCAAAACTGCGCACAGCACTCCACCTGAGATTCCTCGTTGTCTTTTGCTTTTGTATTCAATGCCCCATTATATAAAATCCAGAATTCCATTGGCCCTCTTTAACCCTTTTAAAGATCTGTACCCTAGACCTCGCTGTCCCCCACTCCATTGACAATGGTACCAAAATATTTCTGGATTTAGGGTATACTTTGATGTAGTTATAAAAACCTTTTATTACATTTTATATTGACTGACAGTTTTCTTTCATACTCTTAGCCCTCCTAAATCTGCCTTTTTATTTCTCTGCGCTTTTTAATAGTGCTAGTTTTTATCTGTACTATTAGCCTTAATTTAATTGTGTGCCCACTTTCTATTTGCCGTAATCTCCTTATTGATGCAAATCTGGACATTCATGAACCCCTTTGCACCTGGTCAAGATGTTTTTATCTGTGCTCCATCCATCTTACACTTAAATATTTCCCACTGCTGGTCTCCAATGTAGGATGAATTTAATTTTTACAGAAAAAAAGATTCTGATCCCTTCAGAGATTTAAAAAAAAAATGTTTATACCTGATCCTTTAAAATGTTGTATCTGAACCATGTAGGTATAACAGGCATCGCATACTTGGCTTTTAGTGCCATTTTGCCATCAGAGCAATGTGAAAATTACCAAAAATAAAGCATAAGAGCTGCCCTCACTCTGCTGCTGTAATTTCACTGGAAGTGCAGCAGAAACCCTGTCTAGAGTTTCCTTGGCACTTAGGTGAAATGGCAGCACAGCGGGAGCAGTTCTGGCCTATGTTGCACTTTCAGGTCCATCATGATACTCCGAACTAACACAACATCCCAGAGCTATTATAAATTGTGGTGCCACAGATAATGTGTATCGATGCAAGTACAACTCCTCAGACTGATGGTGCAGCAGTAGCTATGGTTAACTTGTGTGGGCTTGATTTGACTGAGTTTCCTTAAACTTGGTTCTACAAAGATGATTGCCATTTTTAAACATACAATTGGATTGATTGGTATACAACAAAAGTATGGAACAAGGGCCAAGTCGTGAAAAAAGGACAATTTTCAGTGTCAGCTTGGCTCAGTGGTAGCACTTGCCTCTTGAGCGTATAATGTAGGTTGATACTTAATGCGATACTGAGGGAGTGCTATATTGTTGGAGGTTACATCTTTCGGATGAGTCATTAAATAAAGGCTTGTCTGCCTGTTCAGATGATCATAAAAGATTCCATGGCATTATTTGAAAAAGAGCTGGGACATTTTTCCAGTGTCCTGGATAATATCTATCCTTCAACCAATATCACCAAAAATAAATTAACTGTTCATTGGCCATCTCTGGGATCTTGTCTTACTTTTGCCTTTGTAATAACAGTGACTACACTTCAAAAATAATTCATTGGGTTGAATAACTCCTCACATTAGTTATTGTACTTCTAACTGACGTTCAAGTACTTTCCCATTACTATTTGAGAAGTATACACTTCTAGCTGCTCTCTGTATTGTGTGCAGTAATGGAAGAGTTGGAAATTGTCACAATCCCCTTACAATTAAAGGTAAATTGTGCTCCGAGCAGCTGCTGAGCAGTGCCAATAGCCAAACTAAACAGAATAAGTGAAATTCCATGTCTCCAAGATGGCAGCAGACTATGCGATAGGTAATGCAATCCTGGCTGCAGCATCTTTGGGAGTGCTGTTCCTCAGGTAGTGTGTGTGCCTGCAGCCCACTGAATTAACAGTGAGCTCTGCTTAGTTGAATACTTTTGTATTGCCCCTGACTCTTACTACATGGTGTGATATTAGCACCATGGGGGTCAGAATGTTTGGTGCCAGCAGTGAGTGAAAGGTTGCTGGCTCCCTTTGAAAAGCTGCCATTCTTTTTTAATGCTATGAGACACAAAGATCCCTTTTAAGAAGTGGCCATTGGAGGGGCAGGAAAAGCAGGGCTAGAAATGGAGGGTGGCCCTATCAAATGAAGAGGGCCATTTGTGAGTAAAATTTAACATTTTAATGTATTTCTGAAGTGCCCATCAGAAATGGGTAATAAAAACAGCAAGTTAGGTAGCATCTGTGGAGAAAGAAACAATGGTCCTTTACCTACTTTATAGGAGGAGCTCTAATTTGCATGAAATTTGGGATACACGGTGCTAGTGTGCTTGGTGCTTCCCATTCACATTTCTCTACACTCATTGCATCAAGGGTGGAGTAGGCTTCAGACCTTGGTACCTGACTGATAGGGCTCAGTGCTTTGGGTGCTTCTGACCACCTTGTCAGCCCCTGTGATACTTCCCCCATTCTTTTCAAGAGTTGTAAATTAATACTCTTCAACGAATCAAAATTATCTGACCTTGATATAGAAAGTCACATTGTTTGAATTCTTTAAATTTAGTGCTGCTTTTCTCAGTCTGCTACCATTTTGGAATATGGGAATTTGTCTCTTATTTACAGACATTTTGTTTACTCACTGGCCTAATCGCTGATGAATATATATCTTTAAGCAATCATTATAAATATGCAAAACAAACAAAGATGAATAGATGTCAGGCATTCATAAAATTGTATATGCTTTTATAAATATGACCTGTGAAGATTAATAAATTACCATTCCATAAAGGAAACAGCATCTGAATGGAACAGAAATTAATTTTGGAGGCACATTTAGTGCTTAAGTTTTAAAGATCATTCACTACTTTGAAATTTTTCCACAAGTTGCTTATGAACTGCAAAAACTGCAGATTAACACGCATTTAATTTTCTTACTGCTGTTGTCATTTACTCTTTACCCTTCCTCTCTGCCTCATTAGTTTTTTAGTATCTGCTCCTGTGCTACATGTAGGACACAGAGGAAAAAAATGACTAAAATAAGCATTAGTAGGATACAAACAATTAAAAAAAATGACCAGAGTAAGCATTAGCTGTTCAGCTTTGTATTGAGCTCTGCTTCAAAACAGTAATTAATCTTGAATTTGCTGGATGATGGGGTAAAAGATCATTACATTATTTTGCCTTTGTGCCACCTGACCAATCCAGATGGTTTCCCAGAGGTACTGGCTACCTGGGTATGTAAAAATCAGTCTATTCCTCTTTTGCTGCAATCTTGGAAACTAAATAGACAAGCATTTCCTACACCAAACACTTAAAGCTGAAACAGATCATTTAAATTTGACTTATTTAAACTATGCTTATTTAAGTTAAGCTTCATACTTGCCTGCATAATAAAAAAGAACTGGAACAAGTCATTGAACAAAATGCAACCTTGTTATCCACTAAAAGTGTTTGCTACATTAAACTTCCTGCTCTGAAATACACCATCATACATCAACAATGAGGTCATGGAAGACCTAGATTTCAAAACCTTAGTGAACAGCTTGTTCCATCATTACTCCGTGGTATAAAATGTATAAATATGACCAGATGGTAAGTTACCATTTAGGCACCTTCAATATAATTGAGATGATTTTTTAAAAATAGGAGTTACATCAGAAGTTAGGGTACGTGCACTTATTTTTTGCTGTACAATTGCACTTTTTTAAAAAAACAATGCTACAAAACCAAAGAGTTAACAGGAGTTTTACACAGACTTTTTTTAAACAAATCAATGGCTTGGCTTGACTTGACTATTTTCATGAGAGCATATACCCTCTCTCTTTCTTTCCCCCCCCCCACCCCTCGGGCATGCACTTGTGTTTGAGAGGGCAGCCTGCTCCTCGGCCACTGCCAATGATTCTTTTAGCCAGATGTAAGGAGTCTTACAACACCAGGTTATAGTCCAACAGCTTTATTTGAAATCACAAGCTTTCGGAGCTTTCCTCCTTCGTCAGGTGAGTGTAGGAGGATTCCATAAAGGTACAGCATATATAATTACTATATGTGCTGTACCTTTATGGAATCCTACACTCACCTGATGAAGGAGGAAAGCTCCAAAAGCTTGTGATTTCAAATAAAGCTGTTGGACTATAACCTGGTGTTGTAAGACTCCTTACATTTGTCCACCCCAGTCCATCACCGGCATCTCCACATCATGGCTACTATCTTTTAGCTAGGTGCTAGGAACCAAGTGAAAATGATCTTACATCAGATTTTTTTTAACCACCTCACAGGTTGGTGATTGGGTTATGCTTAACACCTCCCCACAGCAGCACAGTTGAAACTAGGAACTTAGAGGAGACGGTTTGACAATTCACATGATTCACCACTGTGCCAGACATTACTCATGACACTGTGATGCTGTGCGTTTTCTTGTGTTTCGTCTCAATATTTCTTTTGTTGAAATAAGCTTCAATAGAAATTAAAAGTTGCTTATGTAAAGACGGCACAATGAAACTACCAGCAGCCCTGAAACATGTCTTCCTCCAGACATCTTCAGCAACCTGTACCCAGTGGACCTTACAACGGAAGTGAGAGGTTCCTGAATCCAAGCACTATAAGCAACTTGCAACCACTGAATCATATCAACAGAAGTGAGAGGTTCTCAACTTTAGGCATGTTACTTTATGCAATAATGCTTCCACATGAGGCAGGCTGCTGACTGTGCTGTCTGCCTGGACACGATTTCCTCAATCCAGCATTTCTTCTTTGTTATGAATTATCTAAAAATGATATTCTGCAAAAAATGCTTGTTATAAAATACAATGAGGACAAAAGTATGTCTTTACAGAACACTGTGGAACAAAATATATTATTTTTCCCCATGTACAGAATTTCTACAACTTGCAAATTAGAAATTGTATAAACAGGCTAATTTAGTGGTATTGAGCACTAAACTGTTGTAGTTTATAAGTCAATTGAGATCTGTATTGCAGTGGTCCCATCAATTTTTTTTTGCTGAGTATGGAGTTAGTGCTTTGAGTAAAGCATGGCACACTAAAATCTAAAATAGAGCAAATTTACAGTTTTAAAAGTTTATTTTAAAGACTATGAATGAAGAGTTGTTCAGTGGTTCTGTATTCTTTGAAATCTAGCTTTAATTATGCTATAGAAATTCACAGAAAGCAGTGCTTGTAGATGCTATGATTGGAAAAAAAGCTCAACAATTATTAATAGCATACAGCACTTGAAGGAGTGAATGATATTTCAATGAAAGTTCACTACTGTATTGCATAAATGTAAATGAAGCCTTTTTGGATTATAAATTATATAGTTGGAGTCAATCCAGCTAACATTGTTAAAACTAACAGCACTGACAGAGTTCATTTCATGTAATTTATGAGGTGCAGAAGCATTCTCTATTCAGTAATGTTTCTAACACGCCTGGTCTAAAATAAATGCTGTCACTTTTTGATGACTTGTATAGGCTCCAGTGAAGTAAATTAAAAATCAGTCTTTAAAATCAAACCTATTATATGTGCTTTTTTAAGCTTTTACTGTAATGGCTCATGTTTATTTCATATATTAATGATTAAAATCTGCTAATATTTTAATATGTTTGTTCCAGGAGCCTTCTGTTTTATCGTGTCAATGTAGCATGCAAGAAGTTGCTACGAAGACTTCTTTTGAATATATTTTGCTCATCGTTCCCTTTATTTTTCTCCCCAGTGAAGCTGCTTACTCCAATAACCGGGAAAGCAATGCAGTATAGGACTTCTGTGACTGCCATCAATGTCATTTCATGAAAGAACATCAGGAGAGACAGCTCAAGCAAAGTGAGCTTGTCCATGTTCATTTTTCCTCTCTGTACTTCTCCTGGAGATAAGGTGCCTCACTTCCATATACTGCTCCCACTGGTTAATCAACTAAAGCAGATCAAACTGATGAAACTTGCACAACTGAGACAAAAAGTACGATGAATATCCTAGGTCTCAACCACTAGACATAATTTTTTCAATATATTTCTAACAGCAATCAATAAAGTTATAGCAAGCCATGTTAAATAAAACTACCGCCCCCTGGAAGGCAAGTAAAATCCATAATCCAGTAGAATAAATGATCTCCAGTGCATTTATATTATAGGTTTTAAGATGTGAAACCTTTTGACTGCCAGTAATCTATTGTAACAGGATCAGAGCACTGTAAAATAGCTTGATATTGAAGGGATATACTAATCGTAACATTGGACATGTAGATGTGCATATATGTGCACACACCATTATCCTAAAGAAAACTATGGATGTTTAAAAGTTCAAGAACCCAGCAATATCCTTAAAAACAAAGCTTATATCAAATGATTTTGTTTGCCCTTCAAAGAAGCAGGTCCCTGCTTTCTTACAAGCTCCAACTTCTATTGATTGAAGAAGTCTGGAGGTGAGGGACTTAATGACCTATGAATTCCATGATGATATAAGCAAACATTTCACAAAGATCATGTAGTGGCAGAGATTGCGCTGGTTTGCAGATGGAGCAATATGATGCTGCAGCAAGGGAATTTTGTTAAACTAGCAGTAACGGAAACCATCTTAGTTCCAGCCTGATATACGAACAGACAAAATTGATGGGCAGGAAAAGACCAACTGGTCCATCAAGCCTGCCCCATACTGGAGCATCATGACCAGACCACTTCCTACCCCTATTTCTCAAGAGGCAGATATTCCTCTGATTTTCTCAGTTGCATAGTTTACCTTAGTACACAGTGTATGATAGAATGAAGGTGATCTACAATAGTTGTATTTATATGGTACCGTAACAACATAAACATCACAAATCGCTTCATACAATTACTTTTGAAGTGCAGTGACTAGTGTTATGCAGCCAAACATAACAACTTAAAAAGTTCTCAGTTACGAACAACTTATTTGTGAGAAATATTTTCTCCTGTACATATTTCTTTTTCTCTAAAATATTCTGTATGTAACAGAAGTAATGAGCCTGATCACATACATGGAAAATGTTTTGTATATAAAATAGTGTATTTTGGGTATAATATTGTAATAAACTCGTATACCAAAATTATGGATGAGCCTGAAATCCAAGTTACCTCAAATTTGGAGATTTGCTTAATAGGAGCTAGATTTGAACCATTCTCTAAGTGGGAACCTTGTTTTAGAAATTGATTGGATTTTTCAAAAAAAACAATGCACATTAAGAACAAGAGGTATATTTGCAAATGTGTGGATCTTTTATGCAAGCATGAGCTTTTAAAGGTCACGTTTTTAAAGTCTAGAAATGATCACAGTTAACGATGTGGAAAACAATTTTGCTTTAGGGAAATTTTAAGGAATAATTTGACTGGACAGGACAGTTCAATGGGAATTCAGCAAAAGGGAAGGAAGCCAAACCTCATCTAAACTCTCAAATGACTCATTCTGGACCAGAATATGGATATCTATGTCAAGCAGAGCCATCTGTTGTTTCCCTGTTATGGCATACCATAAAAATTGTGAAAGATTAACAGAAGGTAAGTTTAGAGGACTTCTTAACTTGGACACAGTTGGTTCACTTTTTAGAAAAATGATAGGAGTTCATTGTACATAGGTGATGTGAATCATTGGCATTTTATACAGTAATTTTGGATAGTGTCATGAAGCACATTTGATGAAGCATTGAGATTTTTAAAAATCCTATATTACCATGAAATCAAACCATGACATACCCTAATTCTAAAGAATATGGAAAGTTCTACATCTGTAAATTGTGGGTTTAACACAGAAGTGATACTGTATTTCTCAAAGGGTTATATCACCATCTTCTGGAAAGAGCTGACTGATTATCAGTTTATAAAGGCACATATTTTAAACACAAGTTTTCCCGTTTTTCTTTGCGTGCGCCGTTCTAATCCACCAAAGTTAGATTGTATATCTTCCTTCCTTTGCTTCAAGCTGGCATGAGCTCCAATGCAAAATCAGATTTCTGAGTAATCATGCACTGCAAGGAAAGCGATATGAGGGTGGAGTTTCCTCTTTGTTGCACCTGGGGAAGACAGAGTTCTTGGATGTTGTGAACAGGAAAAAGGTGCGGAAATCTTTCACGTCAGGTCTCTGGCCCCACTACACAATTAAGGGATTTCATCGGCTTCCCCAACAATGTGTCACTTGGACCTGCACCTGGAGATAACCACAGGCTCAGCTTAAGCATGGAAATGAGTTCGGGAGGGGGGGTGATCCCAGCCTCCAATGTCACTTTGCTTATCATCCAACTGTTGGACGCCCCAGTGGAGGGTTACCTGAAGAAATCAGGTGATAGGGTTTGTACTGAGTCCCCCATGGGTCACTTGAAGACCTATACATGCAAATTTGTTTTTCGCCAGAAGGAACTAATACCAACGGCCAAAAGTTCAGTTGTAGGTCTGTCCTGGTTTCCAGCATTAGGTCTCGGCAGGGGGCATGCCTATGCTAGGGGTGTACCCTGGCCAAACAAATGGCCTTGAACAGGAAAATAGCAGGACTCTGCCCCCACTGATGTAGCAATACATGAACTATGTTGCACCTGTCTCGTATTCAGTGAACCTTGGAACAGGAGTAGGCCATTCAGCTGCTCGAGCCTGTTCTGCCATTCAATTGGATCATGGCTGATCTGTACCTCAACTCCATTTACCCACCTTTGTTCCATATCCCTTGATATTCTGTATCCCAGTGAAGGGTCTCAGAGGAAAATCTAACCTATGGACTGGAGAAAACCAAAGCACAAAAATACCATTTTGAGTTACGTACTTTGGTGGAATGTTCAATACTTTATTTTTAAAAAATTATATTTGAACATTTAAGAGAAAAAATTAGATGACCCAATTTTACCATTTGTCTGCTAGACATAGTCCAGATTCATAGTAGTTTTACAATTTTGGCATGTAAGTTGTCTTATGCTGATGAAAAATAATTACCAATTTGTGGTATTTTTGTATTAACACTTAGTTGCACCACAGCTACATAAAATGCAAACAAAATGGTCGGCAGCACAAATATCATCACAACTCATTTGTACTGGTAACTGCTGCAAAGTACAATATGCAGTAGCACTAAATAAAAATTAAGATTAAACCATGTCCTCAATGCTTTAACCCCAATAGTAATGGTAGTTTTAAAGCATAGCCGTGAATATGTCTAAGGATTCCTCCAGGTACATGTCCCCTTAACAGATATGACTAATTTGTCATGTTTGCCACTGGTTGGGAAGGATTAGCAAATGGTTGTCATACCTTGAATAAATGAAAAAAAACATGGGTTTTGAGAAAACTGTCTGTTGGAGAGACATATGTCATAAGCATTAAGTTCCATAATGTGCACTAAATTAATTGTGTTCTGAAATGTATCCATGTATTGATAATAAATACAAATTATAAAGTCTTTACCAAGTCTTCTATGCTTCCTAGTTTGGTATAACTCCACATTACAGTGAAGAAGAGAAAGATAAAAAGGCTCTTAATGTGTCTGGCTTTTGTAACTAACAGTATGGTTATCCTTTATATTAAAGTTAAAGGTGCTCTATTATTGGTTATAAGAATAACAAAAAAGAAACTATGTAAGTGCTGTAATCTGTCTGTAACCACTTTCAGAAGGCTGGCCAGTATTAGTGGTTCATGGGCAGGGAACGTTTGAGAAATTAAGAAATTCATTAAGAAAGTGCTACCTTTTTGTACATGCCTTTCATATTTTCTTAAAGACCATATATCATAAGGAATATCTAGCTTGCAAGCCCAGAAATTCATTTTTATAAGCAAAACAGAGAGTTAGGATCGTTGAAGATGGTGATAGAAATCTAAGATCATAATCTTTGCAATAAAAATGAACGTTAGAAGTTATCTTGCCATTCTCCTTGTAGAAAAGCTACTTTCGATTGTACTGAGCAAACCCCATTGCAGTGGTACCATCTTAGACATTGTTAGCAAAATCACATTTCTCACTGTGAAGAGACAGTATACCTTTAAAATATGCTTGTTGTTTGAGGTCCGCATGACTGTCTTCAGTACTTTGGAATTCTGAAGCATCTTGCGTCAACCATTTATAATTCTTCGGATGAACTGTCAGGTGAGGGAACTTTAAATGTTTGCAACTGTTTCTCAAATTGTTTATTTCTGTATCAGTCCCTTTGCAAGAACGCAAAGATGAAATCTTTATTAAATTACCTTTTGTCGTATTATACAAAAATGCTCAAAACTTTAGGGGTCTTCTTTTCCGCAGGTGAGAAATTAAATTGTCTCCTGTCCTTGATGAAGACGATCATTTCAAGAAATCTTGATTATTGTGTGCTTTTAATTCTGTTTATGAAGCAGGAAGCTCCTCGTCTTCAGAAACCAGCGGCTCCCTCCCAAGAGAAATGGATTAAATAAACCATCTTCTTAGATGCACAGCAGTCAGGCTTCAATGATATTTACAGAAGGCTTGTTCTTTGGAAACTGAATAAAAGGATGAAATTGTTATTTAAAACAATATATTTTTTTCTTATCAACACTTCAGATCACACATTGTCAAGTATGGTCTATGAATGGAGTGGTCTGTATAATTCTTGCTGGTTGTAAAGCTCTGGTGAATTTGATGCTCAAAATAGTTCACAAAATGTAAAACAAAGTTAATATTTGTTTAGAAACTCTTCATCAACGAAATAGTAACCTATTTTTTCCCTTTACTGGTGCTGATTGACAGCTCTTTGCTTTCAGATTTCCAACATTTGCAGTTCTTTTTCTTTTTATTAAAAAGAATGCTTTTTAAAGTTATTATTCCCCCTTTAGATTGGTACTATTATGTCGCATTGTCACAATTTCTCTTTCAGTTTAAAGGGTGGGATGCCTTGGGCCACACCCTATGATTGGCTGAAAAGAGGTCTATGTCCGAATGCCAGGATTGGGCCTGGAATCACCATGCATTCCCTGTCTCTAATACACCATTATGTATGTCAGACAGATAATCTGAAACTATCAATCCATATTCTGATCTAGGACAGTATTGAGTACAAACATTGAGAAAATCGAATTAAATTTCCTAAGCACAAATAGGAGGCATAAGTCATAGCCCCTTTGAGAGCTGTTTTTAATTATTTGCTTCTCTATCAATTGCACCAGATGGCAGCTTTAGCCATTTTGTTTTTACTCTTAACTAAGCTGAGCACTATAGACAATACCTAATTATCAACCTGCCATAAAAATGATGATTCATGTGCAACTAAGGCAAGCATAATAAAAATCTTGAATGTTTACACAAATCCTGTCTTCTGATTGCTGACATAAAGGTTGCATCTGTGATATCAATAGCATTATGTTGGCTATCGCGTTAGCAATATTTACACTATCTGCATAGTCTATGAGTTATCAGTTTAACCATTTGTCTTTACTTGTAGTTAACATTGCAGAGTTGAATCCTTGGAACAAACAGATGTTTTCTACACGCTATCTTTGTACTGTATAGTTCAGTCCAATCTACAGTCCAATTGTCTTCCTATAGAAAAAAAACTGTTGTCTACCACTTCTATATCTACACTTTATTTATTACATTCTCATCTCAGCCCCAGGACTTTGCTGCAGGAGTTGCTCAGGGCAGTGTCCTAGGCCCAACAATCTACAGCTGCTTCATCAATGACCTTCCCTCCATCATAAGGTCAGAAATGGGGATGTTTGCTGATGATTGCACAGTGTTCAGTTCCATTCGCAACCCCTCAGATAATGAAGCAGTCTGTGTCCGCATGCAGCAAGACCTGGACGCCATCCAGGCTTGGGCTGATAAGTGGCATGTAACATTCACACCAGACAAGTGCCAGGCAATGACCATCTCCAACAAGAGAGAATCTAACCACCTCCTCTGGACATTCAACGGCATTACCATTGCCGAATTGCCCACCATCAACATCCTAGGTGTCACCATTGACCAGAAACTTAACAGGACCAGCCACATAAATACTGTGGCTACAAGAGCAAGTCAGAGGCTGGGTATTCTGTGGCGAGTGACTCACTTCCTGATTCCCCAAAACCTTTCCATCATCTACAACGCACAAGTCAGGAGTGTGATGGAATACTCTCCACTTGCCTGGATGAGTGCAGTTCCAACAACACTCAAGAAGCTCGACACAATCCAGGACAAAGCAGCCCACTTGATTGGCACCCCATCCACCACCCTAAACATTCACTCCCTTCACCACCGGCTCACTGTGGCTGCAGTGTGCACCATCCACAGGATGCACTGCAGCAACTCGCCAAGGCTTCTTCGACAGCACCTCCCAAACCCGCAACCTCTACCACCTAGAAGGACAAGGGCAGCAGGCACATGGGAACAACACCACCTGCACGTTCTCCAAGTCACACACATTTCATCCCGGCTTGGAAATATATCGCTGTTCCTTCATCGTCACTGGGTCAAAATCCTGGAACTCCCTTCCTAACAGCTCTGTGGGAGAACCTTCACCACACGGACTGCAGCGGTTCAAGAAGGCGGCTCATCACCACCCTCTCAAGGGCAGTTAGGGATGGGCAATAAATGCTGGCCTTGCCAGCAATGCCCACATCCCATGAACAAATAAAAAAATAAATTCTGATGAGAGTTCTCTACCCAAAACTTATCTTTTCTTCCTTTAAGTTCCGATGGACTTGCGTATTTCCAACAATTTTTGTTCTTATTTGTTTCAAATTTCCAGATGCACGTTTTTAAAAAAAACTTCATCTTTTAAACTTTTTTTGTTTGGAAATATCAGCTCATATATCCTATGGCAATGCTGAAAGGTTTTCAATTTTATTTATGAAAATGTACTTATTCTTAGGTTTTCAAAGTGAGGCATTTGGGCCCACCAGAGGATCTGTCAGATCATTAGATTTTGTACCAGTGGAGCCAGGTATATCATGCATCATGAGCAGAGTATCTAGAGAATTCAGTAATTTATTTCTTCTGGATTTGCTGACTTACTAAGTATGTTTACTTCTGTTGCCATGTAGTAATACAAAAAACTCTGTAATGATAGTACTGCTTTCCTTTGGGCAGCTGACATTGTCGCTGGGAATTTCCTTGGGGTTTCTCCTGCTCTGCCACTGTAACTTTGTGGAAGTTTGCCACCTGAGTGCCTCCATGGAGTTTCCACTGAACTTCCGCCAGCGAAGGAGAAGCCCCGAGGGAAATTCCCAGTGTGTTTTTCAGAAGTGAGGACAGGAAGTACATCAGTATTTGCAAAGGGTCCCATATACAGAAAAGTTTAAAAGGCACTGTACAAATTGAAGGTAACCACCTTCTATGTGGAAATATTTTAAGCATCCATAAATGTTCCAAGCACACTATGCATTTTGCAAATATTACATTAGGTCATTCTTTCTTGTTTTTGAGGAAAAATTACTTCTAAATTGGATTCTCTTCACAAAATTAGAAGGTAACCTCACGCTGACTCATTTAGTTTCGATTCTGAGAGACAGATAACCACGAGCCAGTTCCTTAGATTGACATCACTAACTCCATCTCTCTTGGTGGTTGAATTGTAGAGTGTTTTTTTTTAAACGTGTCTGCAGTTTTGCCTTTGGAATCAGAGGGCTGGATTTAACAGTATAAAAACACGGACCCTGTTCATGGAATTCTAGAATTCAAACTAAATGACCCTACAATCCACCCACCCACTTGTTTCTGAAACCATTTTTATATTGTACTAATGTCACCAGCTCTTGAAGCGCAGGCCTACTTGGTTGCCGACCTTAGTAAATTTGGCAGTTTATCGTTGGTGTTGGCACTTGTCGCACAGGCCTCCTGCATTGCGAGCTTTAAACGATTCGACTTTTTGCCTCCACTACAGTCCCTGGAGGTCCGTTCCATATGCTGATCACTTTTTGTGGGGCAAAGAACCTCCTGACATCAGTCCTGAATTTGCCTTGCACTAGTTTAAACCTGTGCCTCTTGTTCTACTATCATGGTTTACTCTGAAGCAGTGTACTGCATATACTTTTTCAAAGGATTTACAAAATCATACTCTAAAGTACCGTTGCCAGTTTATGCAATTGTACATATAAGTTAAATAAATCAACGTGCTCAAAAACCATGAGCCAAGACTGCCATAACTACTGACCAATGTGTACAATGCCAGAGACAACTCTTACCTCATTTTGTTTATACTGAGTGGATGACATTGCTGTGATTAGCAATGAAATGCATAACAAAAGGGAAACTGTTATTCTGGTTATGTGTATAGTTTGCATCAGTGCCTTATGGAAACTGATTGCTGTGACTTACACAAGGGTCAAATTCAAGATGATCTACAATGCCTTGTCTTGCATACAATACATGGATTGGCCTCAATGTACTGCATATTCTGATTGCAAACCACACTCCGATAGATACTGGTTGTAGATTATTCAATGACAACAGAATTAAGATAGGAAAATTAGTTTCTTTGTGACCCAAAGCATTTATTTCTGCTTTTGCCATTCACTTATACTTCACTTATACTGAAGGCAAAATAATGTCATATGCCTGTAAGTTATAATATTTTCAGGAACTACAGGCTCTTCCTTGGCCATAAATTGCTCCCTCCAGCTCTTTTCCTCACTGAGATCAATCCCAGCGTGAGCTGTCATGACAGAAGTAAAATTTGCAAAGACTGCAGTTATTTGTGATTCTGTGACGACATTTCAGAATTTGTTAGGGGCTAACTCTGGAGTATTTCGCTATTGTCGTTTGCTGTTGCTTCTGTCACTATACAGATCCTTATTCTTGATTCCCAACAACTGCTTCTTATGCTGATTAACTTGAGCATTATCTCTTAAACCACACTGACCTTTCAACCTGAGGAGAATTTTATGATGATGAAGTGTAAGCCAACTGTTGAAGACATAAAGTGCAGTCAAATTTAGTGTGAATACTGGGCCTGATTTAAGCCTCCTGAAGCTTTGGTTTCAGTTGTCACCCCATTTGTTCTGTTTGATACAAAATATACCAGTAAATGAAGTATTGAGGTAAGTGCATGTATATACATTTAAAAGGGCCTGTAATAGTAAATGAACTGAAATAATATTCTCTGAACATAAGATGAAGGCAAACAAAAAAGGACAAGAGCCATAAGCATCATTTTTCTTAACCCATGGAGACATCAGTATAAAGACATGGCCTAGAAATTGTTTGCCCATTTTGTGCCTGGAAACGGGTGTGGCATCATCAAATTTCTTGGCCATGATCTCTATATTTTGGGGGCATTGAGGTATGCTTACTGAAAGCCTTGGATCAACAGTGTTCCCATCTCCTGAAGAATAAAGGTCAGAGGTGCTGCTATTTAACTTAAGTACAGAACCGAACAGATGGAGCTGCCCTTTAGCAGTCTTGTACAGTTCATTCTCTAGTCTTAAAAGCTAGCCTGGAGTTATACGTTCCTTAAGGCTCTTTCTTCAGGGGATTAAATCCTTTTAGCTGCAATGACAGTGGAAACGGCAGGAGAAATTTGGTTCAAGACCTTCCCAGATGCTGCTCTGCAAAAGCTGCTAGGAAGTGCATGAGAACTAGCTAATAGTGGCTCTCTCTCTAATTTTCCTTCCATTAATGCTTGAGGAGAGGCAGCTAACCTGTGGGCAGTGCAGTGATGTGGCTAAGATCTGAACTCAGCCGCATGGAGAAAATCAAACCAGCGGCTTGTCAGCATTTCGATTCTTAGCTACGTTGTGTCTGACTTGTCAGCAGCTAGTGTTGAATAACTGGAACTAGACTTCACCCAAAATAGATAGGTCCTTAACTGTATGTAAATACATCTATAGTTTCATACCAAGTTGAAACTATTAGGAAAAATGTCATAGGCACAAAACTTCCTGGTTAAAGAAGTAGATAAACTGAGTGTAATGGGGCAACTTTTACACCTCCAGAAATGGTACAATCTACACTGCTGGATAACAAGTGCATTGGGCAAATGTGATTTGTCAGCAAGCAGACAGTTAGGTATAATAATTCAGCATCTCCAGCTAGTAAAACAGGATGCTGTTATGCCTTTTATTGACAACATGCTGCAGCATGTCTGCCTTCTGTTCAAGCCTTTAAAGATGCCAATGATCAGTGCAGCCTGGCATCACAAGAGATCATCAATCACTGTGTATATACTTAGTTAAAACTATCAGGGGTATTATCCAACATTCATAAGTTTGTTGCTGGCATTCTCTTTGATGACAAGAGCATCTCTGGGGAGTATGTAAAAGATGTTCTTGCCAAATAACAGCAAAATTGGCAACCAATGTTAGCAATTCCTGATCGCATAAAGTAGTGCTATTGTCTTAGGAGGAATTAAATGCAAAATAACTTTCATGTTTGAAATTGCTTATTTGTAACCTTGCTTAAGAAATCAGAGCAGAGTCAGGCTCTCACGCCAAGAGTAAGGAGGGACCAGGCTCCCTGTCAGCCTATCAATTGGATAAATGGAAGCCATGGAAATATCAGGGGTGAAACTGGTCTTCGCCAGTAACGTGAAACAGGCTCATAGCAAATTGGCAGTCTGTTTTTCACCGCGCGACAAATTCTTTTCCATTGATGTAAATGTCAAAGAAAATCAGATAGAGTGGAAAACGGGCTGCCCAATTGTTACGAACCCATTTCATGCTACTGGTGAAGATCAATTTGTCCAATGGGCGTCTTGCGATCGGGAAGGGGGAGGGGCGAGTCCGCGGCAGGGGAGGCCAAAGCTTTCCTGTGGGACCCGGAGGTGCACTTTACTTTCCACACAGAAAGTTTTAAAAAAAAGTCTTAAAAAACGTCCCTATTTGAACCTCTTCCAGCCCTGGTCGTCTTCGCTGAGTTGGCCTGGTGGGAATCTTGCTGCGACTTGCCACTCAGGCCGCTGGGCTAAGAGTGCAGTCAGGTCATGATGATGTCTACATGCATATTTAAAGAAGAACCCCGCTTGCTTTGGGCTGGTGTCCTTATCTCTGCTCAATAGAGGAGGTTAAAATCCCAAATGGTCTGTTCCTGGCGGCTCCAGATAACCTAGTCAATTTTAACTGCCCACCTGCTCGGTTTCTGCTGGGCGGATTTGGTTAAAATCGACCCTAAGTGCAAGTATGCCTACGTCAACCACCATCAGGATTAATGCTATTTTTCCTTCAGGATTGGGACTTCAGTGTTATGCTACCAGATAACAATTTAAGAGCATTCTGAAGACAGATTTTATGCATACAGTAGTTACTACTTGGGCAAACGTTCAACAACGGTCATGTCAAGAGACCTGCGAGGATAAATTGGAGCAATCCGCATATCTTCAGCAGGCATTACTGTGTAAACTAACTGTACAGAAAAGCATTCACTTTGGCAGAGCTGTGCTCTGTTCTGTTCTGGATGCATTCTTCTCTCTGTAATAAATTACTGTGAGAAAGTTACCTACAATATGTAGTGGATAAGCAAATAAAAATGAATGACAGACTACTCACCTTTAGGCAGTGATTATTAGTCTTCAGATGGAGGTTAGACTCCACATAGTACATTTCCAGTATTCTTCCCCTCTGAAGTGGTTTGCAGGTTATCATTTGATGTGATTCTTTTCCTCGGAAGATAATCTCCAGGAGTGTTTTTTTTAATTGATCCAAGAGTCAGGGTTATTAATCTGTAGAGTATAACTTGACAATGCTCGTTTTCTTTATAGATTTTTATCTATACTTTAAAATGATAAATATTACTCCTAATTTTTATGGTTACTTGAATTGTTTTACAGTTATATTAATAGTTTAAAAGTTATATTAATTTATATGCTGCAGGTTTATTTTAGTGTTCTAGTAGGAGAACTTTCACATCCTAAAAATAATAATAATAATAATAATGAGAACTGTTATCGTTATAATCCTTAAAGGAATGCATCTTTGGATACTTCCCTTGGTTGAAAAAAATTGGAAGCTGGTGCAAGAAAGAGTCTAGTAGACACTGTAAGAGACTTTACATATACGGTTCTACCTAAAACCTCTAATCTCTGATTTTCTACCAGTGATTAAAAATAATTGTTTATGACATAGATAGCCCCTATTTACTAAAAGCATCCAATGTTGGGAGGTTGTTATCAACAGGGGTCAAGTGCTGGCATTAAGCCTAAAGGCATTTGAATGTAAGCCAAAACAGATTTATTTAAAACTAATATATGCCTTTGATAACATATTTGTAATATTATGTATAATTTTTTTTTGTTGATCTGTTGGGTGGAAATTCATCAACCTGTTTAAGAGTCTAAAAACCAAGCTACTGAGAAATCCCCACAGGTAGAGTTTTTGTTTGCCTAATTCTTTCCCCATTGGGCCACTGCTCACTTATCTAAATCCAGATAACTTACGCAGAGGTTAGCAAAGCCAAAGCTTAATGACCCTCAAGTGTGCACTAGGGGTACAGCTGCAGTTTAAGCACTTGAAAAGGCACATCCTTCTGGCACAGAGCTTCTTGCTGCTTTTTCAACCCGAGCTATTATATCCATTTGAGCACTGGCTTGCAGGGTTTTCTGGAACTGAGTGGGTAGAATCCCAGCTCCGGTAACAGATCTACTTCTCCACTTAATGAGCTAAAATGGCTGGTGAATCATCATCAGTGTCCAGCAATGTTCCCTCTAATTTTTTTTGGCCATGTGCGGAATGAATTTGGGTTTGTTCACCGATATAAAGGCTGTGTGTGCCACCGTAAAAAAAAAATCACAACTTTGAATTGAACATCTTTTTGGAAAACATTATTCAGGGCATATAACAAACAGAACAAATGTACAAGATAATAGATAATTGTAACAATTTAATGTTATATTGGCTGATAAATTTATATCATTTATGGAATAGGTTTCTTAAGTTGCACTAGGATTGAGCAGACCAGTCTTGTTATATTTTATTAAAAATTATCTGATGGGAATGATTCCAATCAGCTTTTTGTTGAATCAGCTTAATGACTCTGATTCAAACAGAAATAAATTGTGTGCAATCAGAATTTTTAAATTGAGTCGGAAATACAAAACAGCTGCCAAATCAGTCAGTGTGAATTTGGGGATAGGGAACAGTTCAATTAAAGCTCCCCCCACCCACATTGAATCCTCAGCAGGGTTTAAAAAATTATTGCATTACAATTGTAAATTTGTAGATCTCATTAGTTTTGGCTGCCTCTATGTAAGGTAGGGAGCAGTTTGGTCATGAAGAACCTGAACTGAGGGAGGCAACAGACAAAGATAAAAAGAGACAATCCTTGGGGCAACTGAGGGCTTTTGGATAGCAGTTGTATAAAACAATTTAAATCAACTTCATTGTTTTGATTACAATGTACCAATGTGATTGGAAAGTATATTTTAGCACAATTGTAGAAGGATCTTTAATAACAGTATTACACATGATCTGTGTCAGAATTACTTAATTTGTAAATATGAAATATAGAAATTGATAAACGATTATTACAATATGCCAGGGTAATTTGGGTTCATTTGTAGTTTACTTCAGAAGCTAACGTCGAATAGGATGGTGACAAAAACTGTTAATTGCACTAATTGTAGACTCCCTCCAATGTTATTTGCTACCAATGCTTTAAATATATTTGTCTTTAGACTAAAGTAACAATTCTCCATAATTCCCACTAGAGGTGAAAAGCTTTCATTTAACTGAATGCATCTTCTCACTGAATCTTTACTGAATCCTCGGGTGCTGAAGTTTTCTGATTGGAAACTCAAATCAGTTATATCATGAAGGGATGGAAATATATATGTATATATAAACTTTTACACTATTTATCCAATAAATATATATAAACTTTTACACTTTGTCAAATTAGTTTATATTTTTATATAATATATATAAACTTTTACACTATTTCTTCTATATATAAAAACTGTCACACTATTACTTTTATGTATATAGATATATACACATTTCCACTATTTGTCCTATATATATATATATATATATATATCCATCCATCGGACAATATACTATTTGTGGAGACCAGTCTCTGAGCAGCTGTACCACTGACCCGCACTAGACGCCGACATCTGCAGTACAAAACTCCCATCCAACTATTACACTATTTTCCCAATGCTCCCGTCCAACCTAACTTTAACTCCTGCCCTTGCTGCAAAGTGATTGGTAGCTGACGTCTCCTCAGCAGCATCTCCACCAGAGAGCGCTGGTTTGGTGCACAGACGGAATGATGACGTGCGCAGCACACAACAAACTGCTGCGCAGCCGCGCACGCGCACAGCTTAGAGGGAACAGTGGTGTCCTGTGGAATATGTGGACGTGACTGGCTCAGATATTGGATTACTGAGTCTGTCAATGTGGGTGGACTTAGTTACAAACTTCCATTGCTAGACTGATCATCTTGGAGCCACCTTGACATCAGAGAAACTGTGCCTACCCCCCTCCCCAATTAGATGGTCATTAATAACTGCAAGTGAGAGTTGGAGCCCACAGCTCAGCATAATATGTGTAAATGCATCCACCTGACATACCACATCCTACTGAATGATGGTTCCACAAGTTGGAGGTATAGAGTTTCAGCAGCATTTGCTAGCCTGTCTGTAACCAAGGCATGGTAGGCATGGAATTCTGGATATATGAGTGCACGTTCCCAGACCGAGCCTCCAGGTAATGCTTTCTAGCAGCTATCGGCCCATGTTTTAGAGTTTTTTCATGAGATATACAATGGACATTTGACTTCAGCATAGTGGCAGAATCTATACACTGCAGCTTGCAACATGCCAGCCACCGTGATGTTCGAGATGTCTAGGTCCAATGCTGCATACCAAGCTTACTCATCACCAATTATTCCAGGTCCTCATGTGAGGAACTTTGATAAAGAGATACAACTGGTGTGAGGTTAACTCCCCCTTCAGGATATTCAGTGGTATGTTGGTGTAAGTCAGAGAAGGGTTAGTGTTGGGACAAATGCTCCATGCACCATCCAATCAGTACCTTTGAGATCCTCTTTGAACTGTGCAAAGCCATAATGCCGCACTTAAGGGCACCCATCATTACATCCTACTGATTTGTCCATCATTCAAGGTGTTGAGTAGAATGCAATAGATTCGCAGTTGACTCTGCCAAAAACATAATAGCAACTGTGATAAGGGGTGCTGCAATTCCTTAAGAAATGTCTGGAATAGACACTCCGAGGCAATCCTTTATGTTACCATCCAATGCATCGCTGATAAAGATATTGGACAGGATGGATAACAACGGACAGCTCACTCCTCTTAGAAAGAGCTAGGTTTGGTGAATCTTTCACACATCCCAGATAAAGTTCAAGATTTGGTTATATACTTCCACAGCTTCCAGCTTTATCATGGAAGTTGTGTGATGCATTGCTAAAATACAGAAAGCCAGTAAAATCAATCACAGAGCAATTCATTGTGCAGGCAATGGTTCCAAATTAAAACAGGCCTCTGTGAGTCCTGCCACAGCAAACCTCCACTCCCACACTTGGTTGAGATCAGGGAGCCCACAGAAAATATTTAAATGACCCCGAGGCCGGAAGATGGGCCAGAATCAATGGCTCATGTTTATGGAGGTGGAAGCCCGTGCTGAAATGTGCCCCAACTCTGGTGGTGGTTAAGGGGAACAAGGATGAAATGGAGGAGAAATCAGAGGAGGCAGAAACCGCTGAGCAGATGGCTTGGGTCTTGTAAACATATAGAATTAGTGTAAGGAATCTTACAACACCAGGTTATAGTCCAACAAATTTATTTTAAAATCACAAGCTTTCGGAGATTATCCCCTTCGTCAGGTGAAACATTCACCTGACGAAAGGGATAATCTCCGAAAGCTTGTGATTTTAAAATAAATTTGTTGGACTATAACCTGGTGTTGTAAGATTCCTTACATTTGTCCACCCCAGTCCATCACCGGCATCTCCACATCATATAGAATTAGAGCTGTAGATGGAGAATGTGGAGAGGAAGGTCAGAAAAAGAGCTTAGTGATGACAAAGAGAAGTTTGGGTTTGTCCTTGGCCTCAAAGGTGACCATGAAACAATAGCAGGATGGTTCTCCTGGAAAGATTGAGAAAATTGTTTCTTCCTGGCAGGATTGCCTCCAAGCTAAGAAGGATTGCAGGGATGTGTGAGTTCAATGTGTAGGAAGCAAAATAGGGAAAATATATCTTTATAACAAAACGGCAGCCTTGTGATGGAGGTTGGCTGGAGGTTAGGTTCTAGGAGATGCACATTTTCACTGCCTCCTTAGTGAAATGAAGTCTGCAAAGGCAGTTTTCTTTTGATATTCCAAGGCACACAACACAATCCCAGCAACAATAATGGGAAATTGCACAGGCCATTACTTATCTTTAATATTAAAATGAAGCTTTTACCTGTTTTCATCTTGCGCCTGATTGAAACTTGGAAAGGGGAAAAGAACGGATAGAGGTCTGATGGGATGGATCTCTGTGTAACTTTCTTACTACCCACCATAGTGCCTGTTCAGCTCTATTACCACCAGTGACAGTGACTGGAAAGAATGACTCTGTTAACAATTCATGAATATTTGGTTTTTATTTTAGAATTGACCTGAAAATGGAATATTTTTGATCTCTACTGATCAAGCATAGATAGTATTCTATACACTCGGAGATACTACAAACTGCTCTAGGTAGGATCAGCTGGTCTTATAATTCTATTAAAGGCTTTGCAAAATGCAAAATCATTATTGAAGTTCATCTGTTTTCATGTTATTCATTGAATCCTACAGAGAGTTTTATAGATTGCACTGTAGAAAATAGCAGTGCAAACTATAATATTGCTTATTGTCATCCTCAAAGCAGTTTCATTAAACTTACATGCAGGTTTGATGGCAAGGAGATTAATGGTACAGTCACATACAGTAACGCCAACTCATATCTAACATTAAGGGGTAGACATTGGACCTGCCCCATTCAGGATTCTTCAGCGGTTCCTACGTTCACCAACAAAAAGTAAGTATTAAAATTTTTTTTTAGAAAACACCTTCCTGTGGAGCCAGGAGTAGGAGTGCTCCCCCAACTCCACAGGCATTGCAATCAGCCTACCAGGGGCCCAGGCAGGGGGAGAGAGATAAAGAGACAGAAGATCTGGCAATGGTAGAAACACACATACATCTACAGAGAGAGGCTGGTAGAAGCTGGCACTGTAATAACAAAATAAAAAAGTTTTTTGTTCAAATATATTACACAGTGAAACCAATTTATACGGAACTCAGGACAAAATTGTATTCAACCAAAAGGTGCATATATCTGAACTATACAATGGTGCTTGACTGTATATAATTCTGATATTAGTGAATTCCTGATAAATGCAAATTGTTATGAATTCACAATTTTGCTTCTTACATAGACACTAATGGTTTATTCAACCCTTAAGCACATAAGAACATAAGAAATAGGAGCAGGAGCAGGCCATATGACCCCCTCGAGCCTGCTCCTCCATTCAATAAGATCATGGCTGATCTACCTCAACTCCACTTTCCCACCCTATCCCCATATCCTTTGATTTCCTTAGTGTCCAAAAAGACCTTGTTATCTGTTTATATTGTTTCTTCATCTCTGTGTATCACAGGATTTAAACATATTTAGATTTTGCTTGCATGGCAGCCAGTGATTTCTCCTACCTTGCTGCGTAATAGTCCTCCCGTTGGGTGCTCTGGTGTGCTGTACTCTGAAGAATTCTTGGCTTTGTCCTTATTATTGTTAGGTTCATTGTCTTTGATGATATCATATTGCCTACAAAATAAGGCTATCACACCTGGCAAAGAGCAAAAAAGGAGCAATTAGCAATCAGTACCAAGTTCAGATGAATAACTAAACCACGCTGGGATAACCCAAGTAGGAGAAACCAATGGAGCCAAATTCCACCTCATAATTTTTGAACGCTGCATCATCAGCAGAATTCTTTAGCATTTACTTATCACATCAAGAAGTCACTTTTGTCAGTTCTTGAATACCCAGCAGATTGTTGATTCAAGTCCCACACTGGAGACTTGAGCACAAAATCTAGGCTCACACTCCGATGCAGTACTGAAGGAATGCTGCACTGTCGGAGGTGCCGTCTTTCGGATGAAACATTAAACCGAGGCCCCGTCTGCCCTCTCAGGTGGATGTAAAAGATCCCATGGCACTACTTCAAGTTCTCCCCGATGTCCTGGCCAATATTTATCCCTCAACCCACATCAATAAAAAACAGATTATCTGGTCTTTATATGAGACTTTGCTGTGCGCAAATTGTCTGCTGCGTTTCCTACATTATATTAGTAACTACACTTCAACAGTACTTAACTGGCTGTAAAGTGCTTTATGACATCCTGAGGCCATGAAAGGCTACATAAATGCATGTTCTTTCTTTCTTTGTCTTTGGTATCTGTACAGCTTTTAAATTTTACGGTTTGTTGTAGAAAAGCCATTGTTTGCTTAGTTTGTAATGGTGCAACTTAACTGAGGTGATGTGGCTCTTTTAAATGTTCTGCAGCTAGCAGTTGAATAGCCTTACAAAAATTAAATTGCCTTTGTATGTTCTTCATAATATTGCAGAAATGTTTTCCTCCATCTCTCTGAGCTCTGCTACATTCCGTTGTAAAGTGTAACCTGTCAGGTTCCATAGATTTCTGATACCCTACTTCATATTATTCAGTGAGATATAAGGCGATAGGAATGAGATCCTTCAGCTCGTATTATCTCATTTTTATATATGTGACAAACAAAGGAATTTCTGACTTTATTTCGTTTTTTTAAATAGTTAGATTGGAGACTGCTCTCTCTTCACTAAGTTTCAAATGGGAAGACAGGAGACAGTGGGGGAAATTTTCATCTGTATACCACTATGTTCATGCTGAAAATTGGGGCAGTTGGCAGACACATTTTTTTAAAAAATCCCGCCCATTGGCAGCCTGAGACCCACGTGACTCGATTGTCGAGCAGCTTCGAAATGAACGGTCGGTGCTCTCGCCCGAAACAGGTGGGAGCCTATTTAAATCAGGGTGCTGTACCGTTTGTAGGAACCTGATGCCACTTTCCTATATCAATGGGCATGGCATGCGTTGTGCATGCTCCTCTCATTGGTCCTAGACGTTGAGTGGACTCCTGGCCCCGCAAAAATCTTCCAGCTTGCTGTTGGCCTGTCCACGACCTCTTCCCTTCCCCCCCCCCCACCCCCCAACCTTAAACTCATTACTTCTAGCTTGACTCAATGGAGGAGTCTCTGGATTTCCCACCCCCCCCATTCCCAACCGGCGAGCTGCCTGTGGGTGCTCCTTCCACATTATGGAAATGAAGCCCAACCCGAATGGAATTGGTCAAATGAAAAATGCTCCAGTCTGTTAGCAATGGGACAATGGCTTGTGTTTGTAAATTAGTTTGGCGGATGGAAGTATATCAAGATAGCTGTTCACAGCTCAGTTAATATAGCAGCTACGTATTTGTACATTGATAGGGATACCTGTCCATGGTGTCACATTTATGAAAAGCAGGTTGTACTGGAATGCATTAATTACCATGGTCGAAAAGGACACAGAACTAATTATGTATCAGTATAGACAGGGTCATTGTATAAAGCAAAGTAGTTTACCATAGTACTGGAAATAAACCAGATTAACTTCATTCAAAAGTGTTTATGTCATTGTGTTTGTATCATTGAATCAATGCTTTCTAAAAATGTATTGGTTAACAGAAAAACTATAAAGTTGTCCTAGAGATAAAAGAAAACAACTGGAAATCTGACACGAAAACAGATAAAACTAGAAATACACACCTGGACCATTAACACCTGTAAAGAGAAGAGATGGGTTAGCATTCAGGCTGTAGACCTTTTGTCAGAACTCACTGTCCCAATAACATGACACCTTTAATGTAATAAATGTTCTAATGCATTTCAAAAAGGTGGAATGGACAATAGCAGAAGAGGAATTAGGGGAGCTAAGGGAACGCATTAGTATAGGTATTGAGGAGACTTTTGAAGGTGGAGAGGTAGCAAAGTGGAGGAGTTTAGGGAGAGAGTTCTAGAAGGTAGAGGCCAGACATCTGAAGGTTCGACCACTGTTGGGAGATTCGGGGGGAGAATGCAAAGAAAGCCAGAGTCAGAACAGCAGAGGGAGTACATTGGCATGTAGGCCTGGAAGAGGTTGCAGAGGTAGGGTGTGGAGGTGGTGGTGGAATGATTTATAAAAAAGGATGAGGATTTTGAATTTAGTCTGTTTGAGGACTGGGTGCCCCTGAAGGTTGGTGAAGACAAGTTGATGGGCAGCAGAGGTTTAGAGTTTTGGACAAGTTAAGGTGCAGCATGGTAGACTGACAAGGAGAAGAGGTGATGAATGAATAGATAAGGGTTTTGGCACAGGGAAGGGAGTAAGGAATGAGGTGGGAAATGTTGTGGATGTTGAATTACGCAGTCTTAGTGACGGATAAGTACGGGGTGGGGTTAACAGTGGGATCTTGTAACCTTCTAATAATTCTAAGTGGTGCAATTGGCTACAAGTAAAGAACTTGTTAATTGTTGGATTTGTGCAGGGTTCAATCCTAGCTGATAAAGGGTTGTAAGCATATGACCCGCATTTAACAAACAAATCAATTAATATTTCTAGACTGGATAACAGAAGCTTACTAAATATTGAATGAAGTGGTTTGGTAATAATGTTTGCGATTTCCCTAAGTGCTCAAAAATGCTTTTCAATTTGAAATGAAAAACAAACCCCACATCCTCTCACATTGCCAGATTGAACAGCGAGCTAAACAAAAATAAGTTAATATTTCCTCGAATTCCAAGAGGGAAACAGATGTAGAACAAACACCCACCTGCCCACATGACTAGAACAACCACAATAATGATCATCTCGCCTGTCCTTAGTTGTGTATAACGTCGCTGCAGCATCTGTGCTTTCACCTCATCTGTAAGTGAAAGATTAAACAGCTAACTGAGTGACAGAAGCATTAGATAAAATTGGGAATCAACTAGTAAAACTATTTAACTACTGAAAAAATATCAGACAACTTACACTGCGATTTATCAGTATGACTGAAGTTACTGTTTACATCAGGGAGCATTAAAATCCTTTGTAAACACTCAAATACACTGCATAATGATTGCAGGAAAATTACTTGTTGAAAATTTGTAATGCTGAATATCATAATGCAGGATTATAGAAATGTAAAGATATACTGAAGACGTTTAGACTGCTGTACATAAGTATAAGCTGTCGACACATTGCTAAACATATAAGTATGCAGGGAAAAAGATTTCTTCTGTGCAGTTGGCGTTGCAAAATGGTAGAAATTGTAGTTTATAAACAGGTTGATGATTTTGCTACATTTAGCAGATGCTGTAAGTCTTCTCCGGTGGCTAGTGCTGCATCAGGTTTCCCTCCCAATTTCTTCCTCTTACTGCTTCCTCTTTCTATGTCCATGTCCCTCGCTATCTGCTCCCACATTCGTCTCCATCCTTCTCAAAGGGGGAATGAGTGTGGAAACACTGCTGGGGCCAAGTTACCCGAGATGTGAAATTTAATTTAGGGAGAGAGAGCTGGGGAATGATGAGGATTGCAGTAAGGCATAATGAAAGCAGGAGGGAGGGACTGGGAAGTTAGGGCCATACTTTCTTCTGTTTGATAAGTTTAACGAAAATTTAGATGTGTACAATGGTGAAATATGTGCCAGTGCAGTATTTGTCTGTTTAATGATGCTTTGAGGATTGTTCCTATCCAAAAAGGGGTTCATAAAATGAATAAAAAAGATAAACAAAACAGATTTTGATACGTTAATCCTTTGTTAGAGGCCAATCAGGAAGGAGATTATTTAAAAGGGGAATACTTAACTTCAGTCATTCCTGGCCTTGGAGCTTAGTTTTTTTACTTTTTACTTGGCTCAGCAGCAATACTGTGGGCCGTTGTCAGCCCACTGCCGCCCCACTTCCCATTTGTTCATCCCCTCACCTCCAGGGCTTGCCTGTGGCCTAGCTCGGTATCCATGCCGACTAATTTTGAGAAGGCCTCAAACAGCTAGTTACATTGGGTCCATGGCTCGCGGTTTTTATGGAAATGAAGCTCAAGGCGCAATTTGGAAGGGGACTTCATGCGTCCATCTTTAGGCGTGTGCTCGGGTCGCACTGCCCACTTTGCTCCAGTTCCCAGTGCAAAACCAATTTCTCGGCCTTGGTCTTGACCCTGGTGCAAAGCTATGAAGATCGACTAGTATATTAAAAATCTTATGCCTGTATGTACTTCCAGTCTACAAAGCCTTAGGCCTTGATATTATTCACCCACCCACCGACATTGGGCACGAGAGCATCAGGGGAACGATTAAAATGTGAAATCCATGTAACCTGATCCCAACGTGCTACACACGCACCCGCCGCCATTTTTGCAGCGGTGGCTATCGGGGCGTCCGTGTGTCCCGCCGTGGAGAGGCGGGATGCTTATTTACATATTTAAATGGGGCTCCTACAGTCCAATTGGAAGCCTGATTTGAAATTAACTGTTGCTGCATGGGTTTCCCAGGGGTCGGGAAACTCGGCAGTGAAATGGAGGCAGGAACTGCCGGCTCCCCATGGTAAGTGGCTCTTTTAGCAAGCAGGAGCAGGAGTGATCCCCCCCCCACCCAGGCCCTTCAAGGAAGCCTTTGGCCTTCCCCCAGCCCCGATCTTCAGCCTCCCTCCCCCAGCCCCGATCTCCAACCTCTTACCCCCCCCCCCACCCCACCAGCCTTCCCAATCGCAGGCCTCATCCCCCAGCTTTCCCGATCATGGGCCTCCCCCCCCGCCAACCCTTCCGATCACGGCCTCCCACCCCAGCCCTCCCATGCCAGCCGGACCTACAAGATGCAAATGAGGCCCGGTCTTGCCAGGTTCTTCGGCCGATTTCAACCTCACTTTCACCATCCCCAACTCCCCGTAACTATCGGGGCCTTACTTTTTGTTGACATAAAAACATGACAAAAATAGGACAACTTTTTCCAATTTTAATCCCCTACGTCCACATTCATAATGGAAACCGTGAGGTAGAAATTAGTGTGGCCCAAAATTGGACCTTGGGCCTAATCTAAATATTCCGGGCTTACTGCGCCTCCACAGGCAGCTCACACTTCTCCAGGATTGAATTTTGGGCGGGCTGCCTGCCTCGCCAGCAACGGCCCTCAGGTAATTTACAGGGAAAGGGTTATGGGAAGGCCTTGCGATTGGAAATGGGGGGTTCCCGGGGAGGGGCAGGTCTAAACTTTGCTCTTCCGGGCCCCACAAAGAAATGTTTTTAAAGTTTTAAAACCTACCTGTTTGGGCCTCTTCTACCTACTAGGTTTCACTTGGCAGAACAGCCACAACAGCTTCTCCACTCAAGTCACTGGTTAAGATGGCAGTTGGGACCCAATGACATCATCAAAGCCCGATCTGCATATTTAAAGAAGGACCCCGCTGTGACCTTCCTGCCTGCTTAGAAGAACAGGGTAAAATGGAAGACTGTGGGAAGGAAATGGGATGTCAGAGGGCATGTCTCTTGGGCAATTTTAACGGCTCACCTGCCCAGTTTCTGCTGGGTGGGCCAGGTTAAAATTACCCCTTTAATTTAGACTCCCTTTGTGCAACGCCATGGGGGATTGACAGGTAATTTTATAAACTAAAGTGGATTGGGCATGTTGATCATATAATCTAACATTACTCAGTAGGTTACAGTATATTTCATGTTCAAATGATCAACATTCTTAATAAATATATATTTTTAAGCAGCAATGTATCACTAGCTTTGTTAAAGGTCTACTTGGTGCTTCAGCCGTGGCTCAGTGGTAGTACTCTCACCTCTGAGTCTGAAGATCGTGGGTTCAAGCCCCACTCCAGAGACTTGAGCCCATAATGTAGGCTCTCACTTCACTGCAGACTGAGGGAGCACTACACTGTCAGAAGTGCCGTTTTTCAGATGAGACATTAAACGGAGGCCCTGTCTGCCCTCTCAGGTGAATGTAAAAGATTTCATGGCACTATTTCAAAGAAAAGCAGGGGAGATCTCCTTGGTGCCCTGGCCAATATTTAACCCTCAATCAACATCACTAAAACAGATTATCTGGCCAATTATCTCATTGCTGTTTGTGGGACCTTATTGTGCGCAAATTGGCTGCCACATTTCCCCATATTACAATAGTGACTACACTTCAAAAGTACTTAATTAGCTGTAAAGCCCTTTGGGACGTCTTGAAGTCATGAAAGGCGCTATATAAATGCAAGTTCTTTCTTTCAGCCGTGGCTGAGGTTGGGAGCATATTAACTCAGTGATTTGAGCCTTCTTTAGCTATCTGCTAGGTTTTAGATAAATTATGGCCTTCCACCTTGCATAAGCATTCCTGTGTGATGAGGCATAACCTTGATAATCTGATTTACATATGAGCATTTCAATACATCAATTTGGTTGAGTTCCTACAGATAGCTGTAAAAATAAAATGAAGGGATCAGGAAAATGAATTTATAATTTACCTGCACTGTTCACTGCACTAATATGCCATCTGGTACAATGAGAAAAGTAAGAACTGTCTCCAACAAAACAAAAATTCATTGCAAAAGTACTGGTAGGAGTGTAGCACAATCCATTATACAGTACTAAAGTGCTTGTACACACCCAACAAGAGAAGAAAATGAACATCGGACACCCATTTGAAGATTTTCATTAGGCCAAAAAAGTGCAGTATATGCTTCCTGTGCTGACTTGACCTTGATTTTTGGTTATGTAAGTAAGACCACTTCCAAACAGTGATGTTGCATTGATTTTTCATTGTGTAGTGTAACGGAGTTATTGAAGATCATCAGGTTGAACTAGCACGGTGTGATATTAATAGCAAATGCACTAACGCATTTGAACGATATTCTTTGCTATTTTAACAAAGGTATAAAATAGGTTGATGCTTATCTTAAAATAGCAGACAAAGGAATTTCAAATGGATTTGCTAACAAGTTTGTTACTAATATCCTAGTGTGATTTGAACCTCTAAGAGAGAGTGAAACAGCAACACGTGGGTTGCTAACACTTAAGGTATGTCTCTATTTGATACCATGAATGCAAGAACTGCTGCAGTATTCTGTAACAAGTCAGTGGCAAAGCTTCACACACTGCTCCTCTTGGAACTCCTTCAAATTCTTCTAGCCTTTTGCATGTCAGAAACCACCAGGGTCACTGTTGTGAGATATTTCAACTTACAATAGTTGCTTACAGCTATGTTATGGCAGCTAACAACCAAAAAAAGAATTGTGGAGTGTATACCAACAGTGTAGTGATTCTATCAGAGCTTAACAAATGTATTGTATAGACAAAATATTGGGCTGGATTTTGCTCTAAAAATAACGGCGGGGTTAACAACGCTCACCGTTATTTCAGTGCAAATGATACAGCAACTTCCAGTGACTGCACGTGCAGTTAAACGGGGAAATCCGGAAGTTGTTGTACCAGATGCCCTGCTCCTCCAGAAGCTGTGCGGGAAGGAAATCTCACCGGCTGACTCATCGTTCAGATGAATGGAACAGCGTGAAGTTCCTGCACTGACCTGATGGATACAAAGCAATCTCACCAAAAAAAGGTACGTCAAGTTATTTAAATCTAAGTGCCCTTTTTAACAGCGTGATAAGTTTTAATGACTGTCAAACATCCTCTCTGGCACTGAAGATTAACTTTTAGAAGTGTGGCTTCTCATTCCTTTTGATTTTTATTGTTGTTGGACATTTAAGAAAAAATAATTTTTTTAGAATTTTTATTTTTTTACTTTTTCTTTCTGTTTCTGTCCCTTAATTCAATATTTCTTTCCTTCTCTTTATTTTGCTTTCTGTACATTGAATTTACTCTTCTAACTTACATTTCCTGGTTCTGACTCTGCGTGGATTGTTAAGGTGCTTTAATCTGATTGATTAAGGGATAGACAGTTGCTTGCCCCGTTCACACAGGTCCCAGACACCCTGTAGAGGGCGCCCCACAAGAGCAACTTGTCATGAAAAAAACGAAAAGTTTGTAGGTAAGTGCAAGTCTAACAAGCAGCAGGCGTCGTTCGTTCACCGCTCAGAGGAAAATCCAGCCCATTTAGTTTGCAAGCAGAGGTTGAAGTAGTCTGGGACACTGTTCCAGTTCTTGGCTCACTGCTACTTACAGTCTTTTGATCTTCTCATCGGAGTTGTTAAGTCTTTGTTTTCCTTGGGCCTTTCACAATCTTGCCTGATTAGTAAAAGATTGAAATATGCCTTCTGAGGATGCTCCAGTTTTGAATCCAGAGTTCTTTCATTTGTGGCTCTCCAAATGTGCTTTCCCCTCCCGCTGTTCATTAGTGGATTTGTTTTGCCGCTATCCCTGGCTGCTGGCCTGACTTCTGTTGCTCTCCCTGGTAACTGGATTCACAGACGTCCTAATTGGGAGAGGAATACTCTCGCTGTTTTGTGCACAAGTCTAAGGTTCAACAAATGGCAGTACTATGTACAGTAATACTCCACTTAAAAAATGGCTCATTTCAGAATGACACAAGATCATTAAGTTGTTAAAACTGCAATAAGCAACTGTTTCCCTAAATTTATTTATTGATCTTAATCTAGCAAACAAAACCTGTAATAATGCAATAACAACTATCTATTTCTGGTCAAAATATGAATACATTGATATAAAATTGCAAGGTCAAAATAATTCATCCATCCAAAATGGAGACCTTGAGAGAGTGAGCTCCCGAAATACTCAGAGGAAGACCCCAAGATACCAAGAAAAAGAGACCCTTTGAGAGAATGAGTCCCCAGATACCATCAGAGAGAAAGGACTATTCTGAAAGATCCATTTTTTCTTTTTCCTTATTTTTTCTTTTTTTGAAAGTGTCAGCCTGGGCTCAGTGGTTCAAACCCCACTCTAGAGACTTAAGCACATAATCTAGGCTGACACTTCAGCAGTACTGAGCAGCGCTGCACTGTCAAAGGATGAGATGTTAAACCAAGGCCCTGTCTGCCCTCTCAGATGGATGTAAAAGATCTCAAGGCACTATGCAAAGATAGTAGGGGAGTTCTCCCATTGTCCTGGCCAATATTTATCCCTCAACCAATACCTAAAACAGATTATCTGATTGTTTAGCCCATTGCTGTTTGTGGGACATTGCTGTGTGCAAATTGGCTCGTGCATTTCCTTACATATCAATAATGACTACACTTCAAAAGTACTTAATTGGCTGTGAATCGCTTTGGGATGTCCTGAGGATGTAAAAGCACTATATAAATGCAAGTTCTTTCTTTCTATCTTTCTTTCTTAAAAAACTCTAAATGCATTCAACTATTCAGCCCTGTCCTGTCCTACAACATCTGAATTTTCTTTACATTTCTAATGTTGAATATTAATGAATGGCCCTTTGCCTTATATAAATACTGTACATTTATAATCTCTATTGTGTGTCTGATCTATCTAAAGCTTATTTAGACATTGTTTTTAAAAAAAATCCCCTTTTTCACTTTCTCCTTGTCCTCTTCTTTTCCCGATGATGGTGATTACTACCTGCAACTCTTAGGTGCTTCACACAACAACAACAATTTGCATTTATATAGCATCTTTAACGTAATAAAATGTCCCAAGGCGCATTACAGGAGCATAATGAGACAAAATTTGACACTGAGCCACGCAAAGAGATATTAGGACAGGTGACCAAAAGCTTGGTCAAAGAGGTAGATTTTAAGGAATGACTTAGAGGAGTGAGAGGTTTAGAGAGGGAATTCCAGAGCTTAGGGCCTAGGCAGCTGAAGGCACAGCTGCCAATGGTGGAGTGAATGAAATCAGGGATGCACGAGTTGCCATTCTTCCTGTGTGAATCTTGGCAGTGAGCCTCGGTGGGGTATTCAACCATGGGGAACATTATTATTGAGCCCAATCCTATTCTAACCAGGTGTTTGCACATGTCGATTTCCAACAGTAGTCATTGGATGGTGATCAAGAATGGAAATTCTGGCCAGTTATTTTCTTTCCTTGGCCTGTGAACAATGAGGTTAATTGTAGAACCTTCCTGTGCTGGCACAGCTCAGTCAGACAACAGCACAAGGATTGAACCTGGTGTGTATGGCTTAGTGCAATAATATTCGGTCTTTGGGAAGAGTTTCATCAGAACAGCTATAAATTTGTACAATTCTATTACTGTGAAATCAGTTAAACAATTCTTGTAGCTGGGTTTACCCTATAAAAGCAGGTAGGATTTGGATTCACTTTAGATTTTATTGATTTACTTGATTCTCAATCAATTCACAAACATCATGATTATAAGGTCATGGGTGGGGTATGAATTAGTTCTTCATACGTTGCGTGTGTTGGCAACACGCCTGAGGAATGATTGAGGGGAGAATGGTGGAATTACTTTGATTTTCTATTTATATGGCCTTGAAGTAATGCTGTGGGATACTAGTGTATGAATAATTAATACATTTGTCTGAAATTCTTCTATTTGTTATTTTAGTTTGTTTAAAATGATTGCCTCTGATAAGATACAGAATCAAATTTCACAAAGAGGCTAAGTATTTGTATAGCAGTGTGCCACAGCGTAATTTCAAGGCCTATGAGTTTAATATGCAGCATTAAACACCATTCATATTCAGGATTAAAGTTGTATTTTAGATTGCCTCTGCATTAACACCATTCATCCATTTACCATTTAATCATCAAACAATGTTTAATTCAAATCAAGAGCCCCAGGGCTTGCCCCTTCGATGAAATCTGAATGACTTGCATTTCGGAGAGTGTTAGCAGAGATATTAGAGGAACAATCCTGCAGGCAGCAAGGCAGAGGTGACACCTTGTTGCACATTAAACATACTAATTGCTGATCATTTAAATTTCTTCAAAGAAAGTAAGTGATTATGTGAGATGAATAAATAGAAGAAATGAATTCTACACTTTATATAATAATTACCGCCAGTGTCTTTTATGTTTCATTTTACGCTAACAGTGTGACCATCTAATTGATTACTGTATTAATTCAGCTATAGTCTACCATCCACAGTACATATATAATGTATATTCTGTTTGAATGTAATAGTTATCTTGATGCCAATATTTCATTACTTTATCATTCTGAAGTAATAAAGATAAAATGGATTTATAGCACATCTAACTGGAGCAGAAGTAATTCAATTTAACCACTTTCTCTTTAGTTCTGATTGTGAAAAAACTGTTGTATTATTAAAGTTCTCATTTCTTGGGTACCAGTTATTTCTTTTACAAGATTTTTCAAGGACATACACATTACATTATATATATATATATATATATATATATATATATAAATAACTAAAATTGGACTGTGCAACCCAGTTAGATATGAAATGGGTCTTGTATCGAGCTTTATTGACAAGAGTATGAGAATGTACAAAATAGAATAAAATATTAAGAACAGCTACAGTAAAAAGAGGATCACAGCTTAAAAATGTTGCATAACCATCAGTACACCTTTTCTGACCAGTAATAAACCACCAATAATGGGACTGTTTTGTTGCAAATGACTTGTAGTGCATTTTGGTCATTATTATTGCTGACGTACGTTATTGTAGCTGGATCCACAGGGATACTGTAGCATGGCATCAACGTAACACAATTACAGAAACAAAACATGTGCAGCAGAACTCACTGTCCAGTTATGCTACAGCTATACAAAGCCCTGGTTAGACCACACCTGGAGTACAGTGTTCAGTTCTGGGCACCGCACCTTAGGAAGGATACATTGGCCTCAAAGGGAGTGCAGTGTAGATGTACTAGAATGACACCTGGACTCCAAGGATTAAATTACAAGTAGAGATTACACAAATATAGGGTTGTAGTCCCTAGAATTTAGAAGATTAAGGGGTGATGTGATCAAAGTTTTCAAGATATTAAGAGGAACTGATAGGGTAGATAGAGAGAAACTATTTCCAATGGGTGTGGGGGTCTAGGACTAGGGGACATAGCCTAAAAATTAGAGCCAGGACTTTCAGGAGTGAAGTTAGGAAACACTTCTACACGCAAAGGGTGGTAGAAGATTGGAACTCTTCTCCACAAATGGCAGTTGATGCTAGCTCAATTGTTCATTTTAAATCTGAGATTGATAGATTTTTGTTAACCTAAGGTATTAAGGGATATGGAGCTAAGGGGATATATGGAATTAGGTCACAGATCAGCTATGATCTCATTGAATGGTGGAATAGACTTGAGGGGCTAAATGGCCTACTCCTGTTCCTATGTTCCTAAACTTTTGACCACCCAACTTCCCTTCCTGGCCCCCATGGTAGCTGACATTTTAAAGGGTTCCCTCTCATTCGGCACTGTTGGGCCCTTCTTTCAAAACCACCATGATAACTCACATCTCAAAAAACCCTCAACCCCTCTGTCCTTGCAAACTCCTGCCCCATCTCCAACCTATCTTTCCTCTCTTATGTCCTTGAATGTGTTGTTGCCTCTCAAATCCCTGTACAAATCTCTCCAATCTGGTTTCCATGCCTGACACTGCACCAAAATAATCCCAACCAAAGTTACAAATTTACACTCTCTGTGACCATGATCATGGTGCCTTATCACTCCTCATCCTCCTCAATATCTAGGCATTTTTGAGAAGGGTGACGACACCACCCTCTTCAATGTCTCTCCTCCACAGTCTAGCTTGGTGGGACTGCCCTCGCTTGGTTTTACTCTTACCTATCTGATGATAGCCAGAACATCTCCAGCATTGTACCATTGCCACCAGTTCCATTCTCTCCCTGGCCAATGTCTCAGACTGAACCAGACTGTTCCCAACTTCAGCATCTTATTCGACCCCAAGCTGAGCCCACATCCTCTCCATCGCAAACACTGCCTACTTTCACTTCTGTAACATTGCCCACCTCTATGCCTGCCTCAGCCCATCTGCTGCTGAAACCCACATCCATGCCTTTGTCACCTCCAGATTTGACAATTCCAATGCTCTCCTCTCTGGTCTCCCATCCTTCATCCTCTGTAAATTTCAGCTCATCCTAAATGCTGCTGCCCATATCCTGTCCTGCGGCATCCTGCTCACCCATCATCCCTGTCCTCACTGACCTACATTGGTTCCCAGTCCCACAATGCCTCTAATTTGAAATTCTCATCCTCGTGTTTAAATCCCTGCATGGCCTTGCCCCTCCCTATCTCTGTAATCTTGTGCAGCACTATACCCCTGTATTATCTACTGTTCTGACTCTGGCCTTTTATGTATCCACTCTCTCTTTACCCCATTATTGATGGCTACCTAGGCCTCACATTCTGAAATTCCCTCCTTATATCCACCCTACTTGCTTACCTCCCACTCCTCTTTTAAGATCCTCCTTAAAACCTACCTTTTGGCCAACTCTTGGTCATCCCTCCTAATATCTCCTTCTTTGGCTCACCCTCAGTTTTTTAGTTAAGCCTCTGTTAAATGCTTTGGAACAGTTTTCTACATTAAAGTTGTTATATAAATGCAAGTTGTTGTTGCTGTTAATTTCCCACAGGAAGGGTTTTTAGTGTCATTGTCAATGTAAATTTTCCAGTGGCAAATGCTTATCTGATTTTCTTTTCAAAATGCCTAAAATCCAGCTAACATGCCTTTCCATTCAGGACCTGGAAAGTAACCCTGATCTTTTTGTTTGGAGGACAACATCTGCTTTGGAGATATTACTCTGCATGCCAATAATTTAGAAATTTTTATTTGCCCTTAGGGTGTGGGCGATGCGGGCAAAGCCGTATATATTGCCCATCCCTAGTTGCCCTGAGAAGGTGGTGGTGGGCCTTCTTCTTGAGAAGCAGTCCTTGTGGTGATGGTGCTCCCAAACTGGCGTTGGGTAGGAAATTACAGGATTCTGGCCTAGTGACGATGAAAGAATTGCGATATGTGTCCAAGTCGGGATGGCGTGTAACGTGGATGGAAAATTTGGAGATAATGGCGTTCCCACAATGTTACTGCTCTTGTTCTTCTGAGTGGCAGAGGTCACAGGGGAGGGAATTAAAACTATAATACTCTATACTACCTTACCTTGCTAATTACGAAAAACTAAATGCTGTTGTCCTCCATCAGTCTCCAGGGGGTATTTCTTGTTAAACAGCAAACTACATATATCCATGCCTTTAACATTTTTTCAGTCTTCTCAAAGCTTTACAATATCCTCTTTTCCTCTAAGCCTGTGTGCGCCTGTGTTTTCTGGTGGTGCATCAGTAATGAGGATTACAATAAAAACTTCTGCCGATGTAAAGTCAGTTAACAAGATGGGTATTTAATTACATATACAGAACTAAACGCTATTAAAAATCTTTGCAAGTTATTCAGAATTGTAATATCCAGTTGCAAAATGCAGCCAGTAGCCAGATCCTGCTCCAATCACTCAGCCATTCTATTAAAGAGTATAGGTTTACCGTTACCTTTTGAGGCTAATTTCTCAGCTTCCTTTGGGGTCCTAAAAGAGATAGGGTCACTAGCTGGACTCACACCGCTCA
Source organism: Heptranchias perlo (assembly GCF_035084215.1). Taxonomy (NCBI): domain Eukaryota; kingdom Metazoa; phylum Chordata; class Chondrichthyes; order Hexanchiformes; family Hexanchidae; genus Heptranchias; species Heptranchias perlo. The sequence continues at coordinate 26,315,981 of NC_090350.1, forward strand.
GGCTAATAGACTGAACGTGGACAATATACTCAGTGTCTTCCTCTAAATCCCACAGTACACAGGAACGGGTCGTGGTGTTCACTTCCTGGATAAGGCGTAGCATTCGCACATCCTTTTTCTAGAAAAAAAGTATATTTGTTACTGATCAATGAAAAAAATTACACTTTGAACATTTGTAACAAAATCAATGGGATGATACATTATTTTGAATATGAGAATTTAGAGACATTCCCTTAATACCGGTAAGGGCTATTTCAATTCTGCAATTAATTCACCAGTTAGAGCCAGACTGGAGAAGTAAGTCAGTTTGCAAGATGGGGGGAGACTGGTACCAATGGGCAGAACAGCAGAATCAAGTTTTAACTTTTTCTTTGTAAATGGTTTAATTGTCACCTTTAAAGTCTGGTTAAGTAAGATTCAATAGTGTCACATGGTAATCACCTATACATAAGTTTTACATAGCCAGAGGATTTACTGTGCATGTAAGGTTACATTGCAAATATACATTAACAGGTACATAGATAGCTGTGTACAGCAGTATGCTCAATTGGGAATTTTCCAAGAAAAGAATTTACTCTGAAAATGAAAGATGCCAGAATATTATTCTTTATTTTAGCTCAAAGAACAGCCCTAACTTTCAGCTGTCACTACAGCTTGCTTCATTGCTCGCAGTTATAGCTTTTCCCCCTGCCCTGTTAAATTTTGAGGTTTTTTTTAAGGATTGAGGCTGTTTATGTTGTTCCTATGCAAAACCTTTCAGCATTGTACACAGGGAACACAAGACTCCCGAGATTACAGTTGTGACAGACAGTCATGAATATTCTAAAATGTCAAAGCATAGAACATAAATTTTTACAGCATATCAGTTTAAATATTTGATTTCCATTAGCTTTGAATTGTGTTTAATTTTAATTTCATAGAATATAATTGTTATCATCACCCTCCAGAGGCGATAACAATATAGGAATTGACTGAGATTTATTTGCTCACATCTGTTTCCTGACTGCATAATGCCTGTGTTATGGTAGATAAATAAAATAAGCTCAAGAATAAACAATTAGAGGAGCTGCTGTAGATTTTGGCTTTTAATTATTACCGCCACATTAATATTTAATCATTTAGATTTCCCCTCCAATGCAACTCATTAAAATGAAGGAACTTTGCAGCTTGTTGCCAGATGCAATAATGATATCATCATACCACAGTGCTTCTCAAATCGACACACAAAATGTGATCCAAGAACATAGAGCTGCACCTCTTTATAAATGCAGAGATTGCCACATTATTGGTGAGTGCGTCTTCATGGTATTCTAGCACTTTAGAGGGTGGATTTTATAAGGACAGTGGCTGTCTGGGGGCGATTTGTTTGGAATGCTCTGGACCTCTTCACCAGGAGGACACTGTCAGCGCCCAAACTTCCTGTTAGGCATAATTTACATTGCTCAAGCATGCATTGGTTGCATGTGAGGGCATTTCTATTGGAGCGAGGAGGAGTAAATCCAGATGCTGCCTGGGCCTTAAAGGCAGCAACGATATTAAAGGGGCAGGTAAAATGGAAACCCCATAGGAGATCCAGAAAGATTTGAATTCTACAGGTAATGAGAGCAGGAATTTTATCTTGGCAGCTTCTGATGAATAGTGGTAAGTTTTTACATTCATTCATGCCTGCCAGAAGCTCTGATTTGCATGCCAGTGGTCTTCATACGTAGTTATTGGTGCTGTGTCCTGTGAATGAGCTTGTGCTGTTGTGCCATGGCTGAGATGCCAGGAAGTCTCATTAACTTATGCAGATCAGGGCCCTATTATGTACATAGAATCCTGATGCACAAGTTCCACCCAGTGGAATTCTAAATAGAGCAGCCTAACCAGCACTCTGTGAGGAGATTCAGTAACTCATGGGTACTCCCCTGAAAAGAAGGATTTTTGAGGAACATCGTACCTACATGCAGGCTCTAAGGTCAGTCACTGAGGATGTGTGGTGAATGTCAGGTCTTGAGTCTGATACTCTCATTTTGCAACATCAGGGAAGCTTTTTCTTCATTGCATGCAACAATGCAGCATTTGGCAGCTTCAATGGAATCTTCAGTGGACCCCCACCTAAGAAGCAACCAGAGACCATTTATCCCTCCACCTGCTGACAATAAGGGAGAGAGTAGAGAGCAGCTTCTCAGACCATGGCAACTACGATGCATGTCGCTATCTCTCAGAGCTTTCAGGATCTGGTAGCTGCTACTAGACCAACTGATCAGTGGGGCCACAGATCCAGGGCCCAGTGGAATGGTGATGACTGGAATTGACTTGCCTGATCCTGCTGTTTCTCAGGGCAGCACTGTGTGCCAGGCCTTCCATCAAAATACAGAGGATCTGACTGGCAAGTATTTCAATAAAGTATAGAGTCTGAGGGTGGACTGATTTACTTTCTAATCTGTTAAAAGAAAATTGAGTGATAGATTCAGATGAGTGACTGCACTGAAGAAAAGTTTATTGTGCTAGATCCCACCTTAACGGCAGAGAAGGATGGAACATTTGTGCAGTGCAGCCTACCAATGCTTTACTACCTGACCTGTATTTTACTCCCTCTACCCTCCACTGGCTGCTTGTTCCCTGCCTACTGCATGCAAATGGCACTAAAGGAGGGGAGGGGGGCATTGTGGCCTTGGCACCTGGTGGATTTCCCTCCTGTCCACCTGTGTTACTTCCACTTCCTGGGGCTACCATGGAGAAGGTGGTTGAAGGCCCCAGGAAGTGGCAGCAATGGCCCTGAGGTGCCCCTGTGGAGGGAGAAGGCCCTGTAGTGGCCTTTGCTTCCTCCAGCCTGGCGCCAAATGACTTATCTGTGTAGGCCTCAGTCTCTGCGGAGTCCTTCAAGCCTGCAGGTCCTGGTCTTTGGGGTGCTTCTGCCCCTTAAAATGCATTCCTGCCTCTTGTGGTGCTTCAGTGGCAGCCCTGCTTGCAGCACTGCCAGCAATTCCCTTGGCAGCAGGAATCCTGCCATAAATTGGAACAATCCCTGAGCTACGGAGGTGGCTGGAGCTGGGGCAGATTCGGAGTGGTGCTCTGAGGAGGAGAATCATGGCCTAGAACTACAAAGGATTGGCTAGAGAGGAGGAATTAAAAAGAAAGAGCAGTATAGACAAATTTGGAGTTAGAATAAAGAGGAAAGGTCTTTTACAGCGATATCATAATGTACGTGAGTGTTTTTGCTGGAGGAGAGATGGCTTGAAGGCTTTCGGGAGGTAAGAGAATTTTGGTAAGTTATGCTTTCATTGTGTAAATAAAAAAAAAGCAAAAATCATTTGGACAAAATGTACACACTTATTCAAACAGAAATATATTGCACTGTACATGTTTGCGAAAGAAATAAAAATAAAAGAGTTAAAGGAGTTTTCCAGTGAAAGCCTATAGACATCCTATTTGTGAACCTTCTCATGGTATCTGGCATGACCTAAGAGCAAAAATTAAATTTCTGCTTCTCTGCTGAAATTATTTGAATTTCCAACAGCCATCTCATTCTGTGTGATGAATGCACTATAACAGAAATGTTACAATTATTTCAGGGATTGCGCTGCATGCTAAGTCTGTCACTCCACTGACTGCAGCACTTATTAAAATGTTCTCAGGCGGTTATATTATATCTCAATTCTTCAATTTTCTGCACCTTTTTATTATATTTCATTGCTCTTTCTGTCACCATGCCATCCTCTTACAAATAGGTGAGCAGGATAAAGTGGGGTGTCATCTACTCCATGGCTACTCTTATTGTCACTTCATCATTCAACTTGAGATACACTACGTGCAGCAAGATGGGTCCTGATTTTTTTTCCCCTTGCAATAATAATTCTTGATCATCTCTCGGCCTGCTCATGCACTGGTAAAATTCATCCAGAGAGGATAATGTTATAGGATATCAGTTAAGGCTAGAATTGAAAACCAACTCCTCTGAATGGAGTCCAATTTTACCACATTGTTTGTAATACATTCTAATTTACACGGTTAGTCTTATGTATGGTGGAGCTTATCTCAGTTTCAAAAAGCCCATACTTATCTGTAGTTTGCAAGATTTATAGTTGGAGTACCTTGTGTTATTGGTGTTTCATACACTTCACAATAATACAAAAAATTTCTAAATGAAAGAGAACCTTAAAATTAAAACTAATATTGATAACAAAACAGGTCCATGTCAAACATAGATTCTAAATCAGAGCCGATAATATCATTGCAAATTTTTTTATATTTCACAAAAAGATCAGAACAGTGAAGCTTTGTTCAAAAGTCCTCGTAAAATCTATTGAAGCAGTCTTATTAACATTCATCTTATATTCCAGTTGATAGTATCCAGGTGTGTCCATGCAGCAGGTCCCTCATTCATCAAAAGTGAAATCCTTCTCAGATCTAGCAGACCCTTGGGGGTACCCTGATTCTATTAGGAGTTCTAACCTTCATTGCTGGTGAAGTTCTCTGCCCTTGAGTTTGGGGACTGTCAATTGGTTAACTGAAACTTGAACCTCTAGGTACTTTTGGAGAGAATAATAATATCCATCCTGATCTTAATGACATGGCAGTAATTGAGTACAAATTGTTTTCAGCTAAGTTGATCTCTCCTGTCTAAATATTTTATACAAACAATCTACCTTTGGATGGCAATGATACAGGGGTAAGAAATTTAATGCCATCAAATTTGGTAGCCCAAGAATATTTTCAGTTGGCCAAGGAAGAAGTTCATCTCTTGTATCTGGCTATGTTTTGGAGTTCAGTCGCAACTGTCACACAGCAAAAAAATGGACACATTTCAGAACCATTTTCTATTGTGTATGTATATGATTCAGGGCTGTGCTGGCAAATGTCTGATTTGCTGTCCACCTGGTCAAACTGCCAAATCGCACAATGTTTATACCATGTTGAGACTGCAGCAGACATTCATTGTCATTATGAAGATCTCAACAGAATAAAAGTAGTCAACTTTTAAAATCTGTCAGCTGGACCAATATTCAATAACCTGGAATTACTGAGCTACATTGCATTTTTGCTCCCTGTTACAATACACCAAACAGCATTGCAACCTTATTGAGGCAATGTCTGAAATGGCAATTTTGAACGCACTAGGCACTTTACACAGTCAGTGCCATCTGTACTGATTTAAATCCTCAAAGATATTATACTTGTGATTTTTACTCAGATTGCAATTTTATTTTCTTACAAAATGTTAATGAAATGCTATATACATCACTGGGTTATGTTGCGCTGCAGCACACTCACCATTCAGAGGATTTAATTTATCGTGGTGCACATTTACTGGATTTTATTTTTGAGGTATTATCACATTTCCTCTCTTTCAATCCCTTTGTTTTTTTCAAAGTACAAGATGTTGAGGAACAAATGCAATGCAAGGTGGTGGGGGGGAGAATTAGAATCCAAAAGTACTGATCAAGCAAACACAATAATACCTGCTGTGATATAGCATAACCAATAACAGCATCTCCATCGGGAACCTCCCATGATACCACTGCCGAGTTGGCCTGCAGATGTCGGACTGTGACATTGACGGGAGCTGCTGGTATGTCTATAATTGGAGAAAAGAACCAAATTAAAACAAATCTCTTCACTTACCACTCTTGAAGTCTATTTTAAAAGAATGGTTTCCCACTCAATGATCACCAAAATAGCCTCTTTTTGTTTGAATTCCCACAACCACCATCTAAATTAATTTAAAAAAAATATTCTTACCAAAATGGGGGATAACAGTGGTTGGGAATTAAGTATTTCAAAGTCAGGTACAATATAAGACAAATGCATCATAGACTCCCCTTGCACTCTACCTAGAGTATAACTTAATCCAAGACTTAGAAGAACACCTCTGCTGTTAGAGTGACATTTCCATTTGTCACACTGTCATACTCAAAGTAGAATTGCTAAATCAGTGTCATACCTGAAAGCAGCTTTTGTTGGATTTAGTCTTCCTAAGCAGATTTCATTTATCAAAAGATAAATGTAAAAAATGATATATATTTAAGTTTCTCCCTGACAGTACCAAAACTACCTATAGATTACCATCTGATCAGTAATTCACAAAATAAGTCCTTGTAGACCAAAATGAATTGGTGTTTTCATGACAGTGAGATAGAAAAGTTTCAGACAACTTTCATCTGATTCCAGTAACTTAGCTCAGAATATGCTTTTTGCTTTCAAGAATATATATATGTTTTTAAATCTCTGTGGAGAGGTGGTTCACCAATCAACAAATGGATGGAAATCTATTTCAAGGATATAATACCAATCCCATCTGGTGAATTTGGTCCTGTTTTGCTCTCAGTAAATCCTTACTGAACCTTTGACACACAGATAGAACAGAGCTGTAACTAAACAGCACAATCAAAAGTCCCATTCATCCTTGTATTGGTGAACCATGCACAATTTTCAACTCTCGTATAAATCTTTCATGAAACTATACTTGTGCAAAACACAACAAAAAAACATTATCAATGGCAGAAAAAAACACTAGAATGAATACAATTTCACTTCTCTGAAACCTGGATGTAAATGGATTTTATATTGATACATCCAATATATCCTTAGTAGTAGCCAGCAGACAGGTCAACACCAATTTGCACTAGGTTTGCCATCAGTCCAGTTTTAAACAGGCAGTCTAGAAACTACTAAGTTTGTTTTTTTAAATAAAAAAACATTTTTGCACTTACTTCTAAGTCTTATGATGTAAAGGCATCAGCTTTTGAGCTAAATGAGGATTCTGATACATTTTCATCAGCAAAGCAAATCTCAGAACTCAAGGCAAGATCCCATCCCCTGCCTGGTTTTGGACTTGGTGAAAAGAGGCACTTCTCATTTCCATAAAAATATGTACACACACATCATGCTTCTAATAATAATTTTTTTTTAAATTCTGTTTTTTCATGCCAATGGCAAAATAAACCACCAGAACTAAACTTTTCAGGTCGGACTACAGATTACTGGGTACTATTAAAATGAAAAAGAAAATATTATTAGCCTAAATAAATTATTTATAAAATAATTTGTTCAATATTTCTTTCACGAGAAGTGTCACCTGTTTCTCTGAGGTTTATTTTAAACTGTAATTTTAACCTACCATTTTTCACTTGTCTCCTGGCAAAAATAATATCTTATTGAAAATTGTCAAGGGTTTAAATTGCAGAGCATTAACATAATTAATTGGTTTATGACTTGGATTTAATCAGCTGCTGATGCCTACCACCTTCACTACTGCATTGAAAGTTGTGTTCTTACAATTATGTAAATTAAATTAAATTTTAACTGCATCTGAATTAGCCCTGAAGTAATGTTGGATTATTTTTTCAGTTCCCTACAGAATATATAAACACTTCATGAATATTAATTTCGCAATTTAAACCACACATTTCACCGCTGCTTTGTATTTCATTCTCTAGGTCTCGATGAGAGTTGCATCTCGATGGCTACTTACTTTATTCCCTAATGGTCCCAGGGAATCATTTTGATGTATCTCAGCAATGGATTACTCTGGAATCATTGAAAATATGGCAATAAAACTGTCTCAATTCCACCTGATGTTCTTTTAAATGTCAGCTCATTTGACGAAGGAGAAAGCCTCCGAAAGCTTGTGATTTCAAATAAAGCTGTTGGACTATAACCTGGTGTTGTAAGACTCCTTACATTAGCTCATTTTAAATTAGTACTGTATTTTTGTTCTTTTTAAATAGTTTACTCCAAAAGAAACCCATATCAGAACTGAAATAGTCCAGGATGCAAACTGGACCAACTCTGAACTTCTTGCCTATCTTAGCAATTTGATTGGTATTCGGTCCTAATATTAATGATTCCATCCTACAACAATTGTCCTATTCCATATAAATGTTGTTTCACGCATCTGTGACCTTTACTTTATACCTCAGTGGTTAATTGAGGCTCTGATGATACTGATTATAAAGTGGCCCTAAACTGATGAAATACAATAGGTGTGGTATCTTCTCTCATGGTATTCCCTAAAATCTGAGCAATGGTGGATGTGTCAGATTACATTGCTTACTACGTCAGTCACAAATGTAACTGCCCAAATTCAAAATTTTCTTTAAAAAAATACCTAAGTACAATGAAAGTGAAATGAATTTCTCATAAGAGTGGTCTTGGGATAACTTTCTCTATTATTTATTTTTGTGGGGAAAGCCCCATCCTCCATTTGACAGCAGCAAAGAGCAATGTGGTTCAGAATAGAACTCTGCTACATGGGAGGTTGTCCATGGGCTCGATTTTACATGAAAATTGCGGGGGTGGGGGGGGCTGCAAAAATTGCAGAAATGCAGAGCTGGTTCGGAAGCCGGCTCCAACCCGCCGACTTCCGAGTTCCCCACGGATGCACCTGTGTGCGCGCGGGGGTCCCGAATCCGGAAGTCCCGCCGGCAATTAAAGCTGGCGGGATGATAGTTAAAGAGCCAAATGTACCTCATTGAGGTACTTAAGGCACTTTATTTGTGACATATTAGATAGTTAGAACAATTTTTAACTTTCCTGGGCGGCTTTCCCACAGCTTCTGATTCACGCCTGGTGAAACCAGACGTGAAGGGCCGGATCAGGCAAAAAAGAAATGAAATAAATTAAATAAAAAACCACTGCACTAAGTTAAAACACAAAATAAACCTACCTTTCCACCCTGCTCTGATGTCTAATATCTCCCTCTCCGATCTCCCCCTCTTCACCCCGCCTCTTCCCCCCGATCTCCCCCTCTTCACACCCCCGCAATGTCCCCCCGATCTCCCCTTCTTCTCCCCCTGATCTTCCCCTCTACCCCCCCTGATTTTCCCCTCTTTCCCCCCCCCCCGTTCTTCCGTTCCAGTGTAAAGGGTGAAGAGGGGGACAAATTCCTGAAATGTGTTCAAGAGAACTTTATCGAACAGTGTTGTTTCCAGCCCAACCAGGAAAGAAACAGTACTGCATCCAGTTCTGGGGAATGAAGTGGGACAGGTGGAGCACGTTTCAGTGTGGGAGCATTGGGGAACAGTGATCATAATATCATTAAGTTTAGAATAGTTATGGAAAAGGACAAATGTGAAAATGCTTAAGCGGAGGAGGGCAAATTTCAGTGAGTTAAAAAGGGACCTTGCCCAGTTGGATTGGAATCAAAAATTGGTAGGCAAAACAGTAATTGAACAATGGAAGGCTCTAAATGAATACATCGCATCCATCTTCAATAGAGAAGAGGATGCTGGTATTGTAGCAGTAAAGGAGGAGGTAGTAGCGATATTAGATAAGATAAAAATACATAAAGAGGAGGTACTTAAAAGATTGGCAGTACTCAAAGTAGAAAAGTCACCCGGTCCAGATGGGATGCATCCTAGGTTACTGAGGGAAGTAAGGGTGGAAATTGAGGAGGCTCTGGTCACAATCTTCCAATCCCCCTTAGATATGGGGATGGTGCTGGGGGATTGGAGGATTACACCAATGTTACACCACTGTTCAAAAAAAGGGAGAGGGATAAACCCAGCAATTACAGGCCAGTCAGCCTAACATCAATGATGGGAACACTTTTAGAGACAATAATCTGGGACAAAAATCAGGGACAAAATTAATTGGCACCAGAGACTGGAGATGTGGTGCTCCCAGGGGTCAGTATTAGGACCACTGCTCTTTTAGATATATATTAATGACCTGGACTTGGGTATAAAGAGTATAATTTCAAAGTTTGCAGATTGCATGAAACTCAGAAATGTAGTAAACAAGTGGAGGATGGTAACAGACTTCAAGAGGACATAGACAGACTGGTGAAATGGGCAGGCACATGACAAATGAAATTTCACGCACAGAAGTGTGAAGTGATGCATTTTGGTAGGAATACTGAAGAGGGGAAATATAAACAAAATGGTACAATTTTAAAGGGGGTGCAGGAACAGAGAGAACTGGGGGTGCACATATGCAAATCTTTGAAGGTGGCAGGACAAGATGAGAAGGCTGTTAAAAAAGTGTATAGGATCCTGGGCTTTATTAATAGAGACCTAGAGTACAAAAGCAAGGAAGTTATGCTAAACCTTTACAAAACACTGGTTAGGCCTCAGCTGGAGTATTGTGTTCAGTTCTGGGCACCACACTTTAGGATGTCAAGGCCTTAGAGAGGGTGCAGAAGAGATTTACTAGAATGGTGCTAGGGATGAAGGACTTCAGTTACGTGGCAAGATTGGAGAAGATGGGGTTGTTCTCCTTAGAACAGAGAAGGTTAAGGGGGGATTTGATAGAGGTGTTCAAAACCATGAACGGCTTTGACAGAGTAAATAAGGAGAAACTGTTTCCAGTGGCAGAAGGGTTGGTAACCAGAGGACATCGATTTAAGGTGATCGGCAAAAGAGCCAGAAGCGACATGAGGAAACAATTTTTTACGCAGCGAGTTGTAATGATCTGGAATGCACTGCCTAAAAGGGTGATGGAAGCAGATTCAATAGTAACTTTCAAAAGGGAATTGGATTAATACTTGAAGGGAAAAAAATTACATGGCTATGGGGAAAGAGCAGGGGAATGGGACTAATTGGATAGCTCTTTCAAAGTGCTGGCACAGGCATGATGGGCCGAATGGCCTCATCCTGTGCTGTACCTACTATGATACTATGAGGTGTTACCATGGAATATATGAACCACAAAAACCCATCGAGTTTAATGCATTCTCAATATCTATTTAACCTCTATGCCAGAACTTCTGCCTATTGATGAATGCTCATGTCTTGCAGTGGTGTGACAGCTCATTGCCTGTTGAAATTCCCATTAGATGACCACCTAATGTTATGACAGGTAATAATGACAGGTCAGCATTGTCATTTAACATTGACATTCTCATTAGAGCACCACCTAGTGGCACATCAGGTAATAGCTACTTGTAAGTGTTGACATTTTAACATTGGAATAGATTGGTGGATAAGTCAGTGGGAAGTGGTTTGGTCTATTATGTATGCTTTGTTTAGGTTTGTAGTTATCTTGTAGTTATACTGTATTTATCACAAACAAAGGATGTTGTGGTGACTCAATAATAGTAGAATAAAAAAACATTTTCCAAGTATTTTGCAATTTTTCAAGTGTCGTACTATATAATTTTTCAATACACCCTGAGATTTTTCAAGTGCCCTATCACTTTACCAACTACTGTCCAATTTTATGTCATTTTTCAAATGCTCTCCAGTCCCTGCCATTTTTCAATCCCTTTCATGCTTATCATGTCTTCACATCTATGCATTTTCAAAACATCCTGTGATCCATTCAGTTTCCTGCCATTTTCCAGGTGCCCAATCAATTTTTAACCACCTCTTTTTTAAAAATACAGGTACCCTGTGCTGTAGCACATTTTTGGAATGATAAATACACACATGGATGTTCATCAGGATTTGAGTTGCTACTTGACCACTGATCACCAGTGGTGATACTAAATGGTAGAGTCATTAAAAGCCAATCGATCTTATAGTTGGGAGACAGAATGGTGGGAAAAAAAGCTCATGTGCAATAACTGGTATTTATGTTGAAGTTATTCTTGATAATAGTAGAGCACTATAAATTGCTTGTGAAGAACCAACCCTGATACTTTTTGATATGACAGCAACAGCTGAAGAAGAATACAAAGGGTCGAGAGAAGTACTTTTCTAACAGAATTTACTGACCGAAGTTGATTTATCTAGCTCTTACTGAAAGGCATTACTTAAAAGAAGATTTAGGCTCCGCAGAATAGTCATGATTGACTAACATGAGGAATCCCAGAGTAAATTACAATCTCAATCTGTAATTTCACCTGCATTGTCATTAGCCATGAAGATGGCAGTTGCTATTAATTTTTATGCTACAAACTCCTCCTATGCACTTTTTGGGGTCTTGGAGGGATTATATCAGTCAACTATATTGCATTTCATTCAGCTGGTCACAGCTGCCTTGCTCAGGATGGTGCATTGTTCCCAAGAACCAAACAGCTACAATTGGAATTCCAATGATCATTTTATGCCATTGATATATTTCCAAGGATATCCTGTGTTGTTGACCATGGCTTCATATTTGATTCCTTTATTTTTTCTGATTCCTCCATACCCAAACTCTTGCTACAGATGAGATACTTCAAGGGGTTAGCTTGCAGAGACTATGGCTACTATTCATGATATTGATTATTATCGACGTTCAAAGCTACATAACATCTATAAGGTTGTTTACATTGCCAGTGCAGACTGGTTCTTCGTTAGACAATGAAATGCTTTGTCATAAAACAGGTGGTGCTAAAACATGGCTGATAGTCATCCTGAGTCATGTGATATATTTCGTTCCTCAAACAATCCAGCTATGGTCACAAAACAGTCAATCACTTCCCTAATTAGTCATCATAACCTTTCCCACTATAGATACAATCAATCATACAGATCTAGTCAAACAGTTATCAAACCTTACACATGTTGATGTGTCTGATGTTTTGACAGATCAACTGATACTTTTCAATGTGCCCCTGAGAAAGTCTGCAAAATATTCTCCCCACGCAACACTGCTATTTAGTGAGACATCATTGTAGCTATTCCCAGAGAGGCATATTATCTACACAAGCTGATGAGCTATGACAATCTAGTGATAGAGGTTAAGGGCCCACTGCAGCCACACCTGGGCAATTTAATCCAGCCACACTTCACCCGACAGTAAAAAGGAATAAATCCCTGGTAACCATGTAACGTAAATTGTTTTAAAAATTTTGTTTGAGTGGTAAGGACCATACTGCTTTAACACCAATGAGGACCCTGCATAAATTAAAAGAGATGCAATGCAACAGAAAGGTCTCTGAGATGAAACTGCAAGGACTGTACATGATGGTGCATCGAAGAGCTGGCCACCCAATGTAAATCATTCAAATCACCAGGAGGACCTTCCAATTCAATTCTGAAGGACATGGACAAAATAGTAATAAGAACAAAAAAAGTTTAACAAAAAGTTAATTTTTACATTTTTCTTGTCTGTTGGCTGAGTCCTTGTCTTCTCTGCTTTGTATCCCATCCTGACAGCAACACCTCAATACAACTCTTTACTGTTTGTTGTCCAGCTGCAAATGGAAGGAGTCAGAACTGTTAAGTAGCATAGGATTTGTGAGAGGCATGAGGCCTTTAGTGACACTTGAAGCAGTGTCAGGAATCTCTTTAGTTAGGGGATTTTACAGGAGTTTTAACAGGCTTTTGACTCAGGTGGAGTTCCATTTTCAGGCTGATCATGGAGCACATATACTCATTTTTTTGCTAAAACCAGCTTACGTGATTATGTGCAAATATCGGTAATTATTACCAACATGGGTGAGACCTGATCAGAGTTCATTCTGAATTTCTGCCATGTTGGTCCGAACAGCAATTGCACAATAATGTCTAAATTCTCTAATTCCTGTGGCTTCAATGGTTTCTTGGGGAATGCAGAATCAACTGATGTCCTCTGTGATAATGTGTAATTCTTTTCTCTGATCCACCTGATGGTAATGCTTAAGCTTCCCTGAGGACATTTCAAGGGCTCATTCCTTCTCTTACTCTGTGGTTGGCACATTTATCTCAGCAAATGCTAACTACCCTGCAAGTTATCCCTAAGTGGCAGTGGATTATGTGCTGTTCATCATCCCTACCCTCACTGTGGCTGTCTGGAGTCTGTGCTATGAGTAACACTCTAAAAGGTCCTTCATGTGAACTGAGAGCATGCTACATTTATTATGAAATTAAAGCAAAAAATTAAAGCTTTATTAGGGGATTGTGAATATGGGAGAACAATATTTATGTGAGAGGCTATTTAACAGATTAAAATGAACAATGTGCTTTGCTGTACATAGAAGAGTGATTAGAATTTTCTTAATGCAAATGCCTTTAAACTTGCAGAATGGGCATGTAATTGGCAAATGAATTTCAACATAGGTAAGTGTGAGGTGGTACATTCTGTTAGAAAGAATAAGGAGGCCACATATTCCTTGCAAAATAAGAGTCTAAATGGAGTAAAGGAGCAGAGGGAGCTGGGGTACAGATACACAAATAACTAAAAGTAGCGACGCAGGTTAATAAGGCCATAAAAAAAGAAAACAAAGCAGTGGGGTTCATTTCTAGAGGGACAGAATTGAAAAGCAGAGAAGTTATGTTAAACTTGTATAGAACCTTGGTTAGACCACACTTTGAGTACTGTGAACAGTTCTGGTCTCCATATTATAAAAAGGATATAGAGGTACTGGAGAAAGTGCAAAAAAGATTTACTGGGATGATACCAAAAGTGAGAGATTATACCTATCAGGAAAGATTGAACAGGCTGGGGCTCCTTTCTCTAGAAAAGAGAAGACCGAGAGGTGACCGGATAGAGGTCTTTATGATTATGAAAGGGTTTGATAGGGTAGACGTAGAGAAGATGTTTCCATTTGCAGGGGAGACCAGAACTAAAGGCCATAAATATAAGATAGTCACTAATAAAACCAATAGGGAATTCAGGAGAAACTTCTTTATCAAGAGAGTGGTTAAAATGTGGAACTCACTATCATAAGGAGTAGTTGAGGTGACTAGCATAGATGCATTTAAGGGGAAGTTAGATAAACATATGAGCAAAGAATAGAAAGATATGCTGATAAGGTTAGATGAAGTAGGAAGGGAGGAGGCTCGTGTGGAGCATAAGCACCAGCATAGACCTGCTGGGCTGAATGGCCTGTTTCTGTGCTGTACATTCTATGTAGTTCTATGCAAAAATTTACAAAAATCTGCAGTTTCTTCATGTTTCTATCCTCATTTGCACACTATACCTCCCTCTATGGGCTCCAATAGTTCAGCCACCTTCTCTTCGCAAGGATTACTGGCCTCTAGGTTTGTAATTTCCCTTTCCTGGATTCAATACTATCATTGGAACTCATCACTGAAGTGTATCCAATCATTTCCATCTCAATTATTTATGGATATTTACTGTAGTGGTTGTTTCTTTCCAGGCTGCACAATGTCCACAAAGGTTTGGTCAGGCATTTTGGAGTTTAAAATGATTTATGTTATTTTTCTTCTTTGCCCATTGGCAAATCTATATCTGCTTCTCGAAACCAAAATTTCCTAATTTTTCTTTGTCAGACAACATTTTACTGATGAAACCTATCAGTAGAAACAAGAATAGACTTGTCCACAGAACTAATTTATAAGCTCATTAATTTGCATTTTTTCAACTTAGATAAGATTTTCAACTTATCTAAGACTTGGACAATAATATTTGCTGCTGGTATATATGTGGCTAGACTGAAAGTGGAACACAATGTATTAGTATTTACTGTCTGAAAAAAAACTCTACCATCTACAAGGCACAAGTCAGGAGTGTGATGGAATACTCTCCACTTGCCTGGATGAGTGCAGCTCCAACAACACTCAAGAAGCTCAACACCATCGAGGACAAAGCAGCCCGCTTGATTGACACCCCATCCACCACCCTAAATATTCACTCCCTTCACCACCAGCGCACAGTGGCTGCAGTGTGTACCATCCACAGAATGCACTGCAGCAACTCTCCAAGGCTTCTTTGACAGCACCTCCCAAACCCGCGACCTCTACCACCTAGAAGGACAAGAGCAGCAGGCACATGGGAACAACACCACCTGCACGTTCCCCTCCAAGTCACACACCATCCCGACTTGGAAATATATCGCCGTTCCTTCATCGTCGCTGGGTCAAATCCTGGAACTCCCTTCCTAACAGCACTGTGGGAGAACCTTCACCACATGGACTGCAGCGGTTCAAGAAGGCGGTTCAAGAAGGCGGCTCACCACCACCTTCTCAAGGGCAATTAGGGATGGGCAATAAAAGCTGGCCTTGCCAGCGACGCCCACATCCCATGAACGAATAAAAAAAAACGTAGGGTAAAATCTAGCCCCATGTTTCCACACAAACTGCTACATTAACAAATTCCTTCCTAGCTGCCAAATGTCTTGTTATTTACTATATAATCTCCTATTCACCATCAAAATATAAGCAATCAACTTCAACATCTCCCAGTGTGCAGTTTCTTTCCACTTGTCAGATTTATATTTTTCTCACTTTAGTACAGTCTCCTTTAGGTAGGAAAGCAGTCTGATGATGGCTGTGATGCTCTCCAGCACTAGTGCAGTCATTAGCTGACAGGAATCACACTTGAAGGAAGGTGAAGCTGATATTTCCATTTTCTTTTCTTCTGAAGTGTCTATCTAATAGTATAGCTGCTAGTTGCCAGAACTTAACTGCAGTGGGCTGGCAGATGGGAGTGATGAGCAGCTTTGGAATTTCATGTCATTCCTATCTGGATGTAAAGGAAGCACAAATGTGCTACACTGCTCAGTGGATCTTTTTATTGAACAAAAACAGACAAACACAAAACACAAAAGGATTACATACAATCTTTAGCAAAGAGAATAAATAATTCTACCAGAGAGAGAACAAATCTTAGCATTGAAATCCGACAGCTAAATGCAATCATTATAACAAGATTCAGAAGCAATATCTTTCCTCATCAACAGATGCATCGTTCTGCTTTTTGAAGAAAAGGGAGAGAGGGAGAATAAATCACCAGAGGTCAAATCACTATTGGTCTGAGGCAATGTGATGGGGTGGGGTTGAAACAAAGCAAAGAAGAATCATCAGGGACCACTGACCTCAATTGTCAAACAGGAAAGTGGCTCATTTTTCATATTTGATTTGCACTTTATATGCAAACAATGCACTATTTAAACTGTCTTATCAATTTAATATTACAGTGTTCACTGGATCTCATGCATTAGGAGCCTCATATTCTCTATCCCTCATATAAACCCTTTATAAGACAAAAAAAAATCTTCATTTACACTTGAATTAGTTTTACTCAGATCATAGGTCATTTCATGTTCAGAAAATGCAGGGAAATGCTTTAAAAAGCAAGAGTACACAAAGGAGTTATAGAACTCTCCTTCACTGCGTTCACTGGGTACATTTACACAACTGTAGCATTAGTGAGAAGCAATTTTGCTTGTGGTGTAAATGAAGCCTGAATCTGGTGTTAGTGCCCAACCAGACATGGGAATGAAGTGGAGTGAGACTCCATGCAGGAGTCGGGCAGACCATCACACCCGGTTTACACTCTAAGTCAACAGATGCATCGTTCTGCTTTTTAAAGAAAAGGGGGAGAGGGAGAATAAATCAGCAGAGGTCAAATCGCTACTGGTCTGAAGCAATGGGAAGGAATGTTACATGAAATTATCTATGTTGAGTAAAACTAATTCAAATGTGAATGAAGATTGACTGTGAAAGAGTTTTTGGATCCAACCCTCTGGCACAGTGGAGGCAAGGATGTACCCATCAGTTTCCCAGTGTTTCTAGCCAGTAGCACCAACGAGAAAAGCATGAACAAGGCTCAGAAAATTAGATGAGTAGATCTTAGCCTAATGGTTTTACCTGAATTTTAACTCCCGTGATATTCTGGTCATTTTGCCACCATGAAGGTGTCAGGAGAATATGGTGAAATCCACTATTTACCATGATTAGGGGGTTAATCATTACATTTGGACATGCAAACCTGTATATGGCAATGAATAGAGACACAGGTTTTAGTTCATGAAGAACTCGATCTGCTTATGGAAACTGCCATCAAGCTGTGAACACCAGAGCAAGTGTTGGGGGAAAAGTTTGAACTGTTACACATCACTAACAGTTTTTTTTTGCTTGCTAACAGGGAAGGTGCAAATATATTCATGATTTACTTGATCTTCACATGGCATTGATTTCACACAATTGAAGATGGTGTAGAAACACCGGAGGGAACCAGCAGAGTTCAAGGGGTGATCAGAGAATGATGTAATTTACGGAGCTAGTCAAAGAGGAGTATTTTAGTGAACATAGCACCACTGTTGTAACATTAAATGTTTGGAGGAATATAAGCAGCAATAGGAGTGTGTGATGGCCTGGTAGGTTTGAAGCCATAGAGAAGGAACTTTCAGCCCTTGTTATTACCTGAGGCAAGGTGACTATTGGGTGTGATAGTGCCTAAAATTTAGCTTAATATTGGCTTCTTCAATTCTGTCACAATTCATGGAAGGGAAGGTAAAGCTAACTTCACACACAGCAAATTTTTCCAGCTCAGCTTGTTACAGTAAACTGCTGGTTCGTCTGAAAGGAAGGGCCAAGTCACTTAATTAAATACAAACATCTGTGTGATTTGTTCAAATATGTTTGATTAGCAACCTCTTTTGAGTTTAAATTGTTGAAGCCCTGTTCACTATTTCGATGTATTTTTCAGCCTGTACTTTTCAAATTAATAAGCTTGGTTAGGACCCTTTGGTCTGCCTGGAGCCTTTGAAGAGAATTAGATCAGCCAAACAACTTCTGTGGTTGGCGAGGAAAGGATTTGAGAGTCTCAATGTAAAAACAGTAATTATAGCATAATTTTAGAAAGAACTCTTTATTTTTTTCTAATATACAGGAAGTTCAAAGTTCAACAACTACTGTAAAGAGTGTTTTGTTACTGCTGTCATTCTATTACTGTTT
The DNA here is from genome assembly GCF_035084215.1 of Heptranchias perlo. Classification (NCBI taxonomy): domain Eukaryota; kingdom Metazoa; phylum Chordata; class Chondrichthyes; order Hexanchiformes; family Hexanchidae; genus Heptranchias; species Heptranchias perlo. The sequence continues at coordinate 26,334,454 of NC_090350.1, forward strand.
AATAAATTTGTTGGGCAGTTAAAGCCTAAAACAGCATTATTCGGTCACCTTCCCATGACAATGAAGATTCAGTGGAGATAATTGATAGAGTTAGTAGCTGAAGTAATGTCCTCTGTTTGTTTCTCTAGGAATGCTTTGATATCTTACCAAGGTATGAGGCTAAATAAAAACACTCTGCAGGACATAGGGAATTACTACAACTACGCTATTACAACTTGCATTTATATAGCGCCTTTAACATAGTAAAACAAGCGTTATCAAATGAAATTTAACACTGAGCCACATAATGAGAAATTAGGACAGGTGACCAAAAACTTGGTCGAAGAGATAGGTTTTAAGGAGCATCGTAAAGGAGGAGAGGTTGAGGCAGAGAGATTTAGGGTGGGAAGTCCAGAGCTTAGGGCTTAGGCAGATGAAGGCACAGCCGCCAATAGTGGAGCGATTAAAATCGGGAATGCGTAAGAGGACAGAATTGGAGGAGGGGAGAGATCTCAGAGGATTGTAGGGCTGGAGGAGGTTACAGAGATAGGGAGAGGTGAGGCCATGGAGGGATTTGAAAACAAGGATGAGAATTTTAAAATCGAGGCGTTGCTGGACTGAGAGCCAATGAAGGTCAGCGAGCACAGGGGTGATGAGTGAACGGGACTTGGTACGAGTTATGATACGGGCAGCAGAGTTTTGGATGAGCTGAAGTTTACGGAGGGTGCAAGGTGGGAGGCCGGCCAAGAGAGAAATTAGGGCTTATCTACGCAGTAGTCTGAAACACATAAAGAATAAAGGAAAATTAGAAGTAGGGCAATAGTTAGAGAGGATGGATGGATCAAGGGCAGGTTTTGATGATAATTATGATTATTATAAGGGGAGAGGAATGGTGTCTTTGGAAATAGAATCATTAAAAATGTCAGGTACCATGGAGCCCAAGTTGTAGTTAATGATAAGAAGTGGAGTTGGAATGCAATCAAGGGAACAGGATTGGTCTCATGGAAGAGATGAGTTTGGAAAGAGTGAGGGGCTGGATGGCAGAGAAACTGCAAAATAAAGACGACTGAAGTTTGGGAGACTGGGAGGATGTTGGAGCAGAGGGCAAGATGAAGAGGAGGGAGCAGCAGAAACTGTTGAACTTTATCTTAGAGATGAAGAAATCCTTAAGTTCCTTGCACTTGCTGTCCGAATATTTCTGAAATATCTGCTACCTTTCTTTTATGGTCCACTTCCAGCACTTTACTGGATAAATTCAGGTTAATGATACTCGTGAAACTATGCAGACAAACATGGCTGACGTCCCTTGGATATCCATATATGGCAGTGTAAGTTAACTGTCATACGCATATCTGGTTGATAATCAACAGTTGTATATTGTAAACAATTTTACAACACCAAGTTATAGTCCAGCAATTTTATTTTAAATTCACAAGCTTTCGGAGGCTTCCTCCTTCCTCAGGTGAACGTTGTTAGAAATGAAATCCTCGAAATGAAATCACATTTATAAATCACAGAACAATGCTTGGTGATTACAGACAGTTTTTTCAACTGCCCGTTGCCAAGGCAATCAGTGTGCAGACAGACAGGTGTTACCTGCAAGGTCTCCGAATATACAAATCACCAAAAAAAAACAAACAAACAAAAAAAAAACAGAGATAGAGAGGTAGAAACATAGAAAAGACAGCAACTGACCCGTTATATTAAAAACAGATAACATTTGTTCGCTGGTGGGGTAACGTGTAGCGTGACATGAACCCAAGATCCCGGTTGAGGCCGTCCTCATGGGTGCAGAACTTGGCTATCAATTTCTGCTCGACGATTTTGCGTTGTCGTGTGTCTCGAAGGCCGCCTTGGAGTACGCTTACCCGAAGGTCGGTGGCTGAATGTCCTTGACTGCTGAAGTGTTCCCCGACTGGGAGGGAACCCTCCTGTTTGGTGATTGTTGCGCGGTGTCCGTTCATCCGTTGTCGCAGCGTCTGCATGGTCTCGCCAATGTACCATGCTCTGGGGCATCCTTTCCTGCAACGTATGAGGTAGACAACGTTGGCCGAGTCACAGGAGTATGAACCATGCACCTGGTGGGTGGTGTCCTCTCGTGTGATGGTGGTATCTGTGTCGATGATCTGGCATGTCTTGCAGAGGTTACCGTGGCAGGGTTGTGTGGTGTCGTGGACGCTGTTCTCTTGAAAGCTAGGTAATTTGATGCGAACGATGGTCTGTTTGAGGTTGGGTGGCTGTTTAAAGGCGAGTAGTGGAGGTGTGGGGATGGCCATAGCGAGGTGTTCGTCGTCATTGATGACATGTTGAAGGCTGCGGAGAACATGGCGTAGTTTCTCCGCTCCGGGGAAGTACTGGACGACAAAGGGTACTCTGTTGGTTGCGTCCCGTGTTAGTCTCCTGAGGAGGTCTATACGATTTTTCGCTGTGGCCCGTCGGAACTGTCGATCGATGAGTCGAGCGTCATATCCCGTTCTTACTAGGGCGTCTTTCAGCGTCTGTAGGTGTCCATCGCGTTCCTCCTCATCTGAGCAGACCCTGTGTATTCGCAGGGCCTGTCCATAGGGGATGGCCTCTTTGACGTGGTTAGGGTGGAAGCTGGAAAAGTGGAGCATCGTGAGGTTGTCCGTGGGCTTGCGGTAGAGTGAGGTGCTGAGGTGCCCGTCTTTGATGGAGATTCGTGTGTCCAAGAAAGAAACTGATTCTGAGGAGTAGTCCATGGTGAGCTTGATGGTGGGATGGAACTTGTTGATGTTATCGTGTAGTCTCTTTAGTGATTCCTCGCCGTGGGTCCATTGAAAGAAAATGTCGTCGATGTATCTGGTGTATAGTGTTGGTTGGAGGTCCTGTGCAGTGAAGAAGTCCTGCTCGAACTTGTGCATGAAAATGTTGGCGTATTGGGGTGCGAATTTGGTCCCCATGGCTGTTCCGTGTGTTTGGGTAAAGAACTGGTTATTGAAGGTGAAGACATTGTGATCCAGGATGAAGTGGATGAGTTGTAGGATGGCGTCTGGAGATTGGCTGTTGTTGGTGTTGAGTATTGATGCTGTCGCAGCGATGCCATCATCGTGGGGGATACTGGTGTAGAGTGCCGAGACGTCCATCGTGGTGAGAAGTGTTCCTGGTTCAACTGGTCCGTGGGTACTGAGTTTTTGTAGGAAGTCTGTAGTGTCGCGACAGAAGCTGGGGGTTCCCTGTACGATGGGTTTCAGGATGCCCTCGATGTATCCAGAGAGGTTCTCACACAGGGTTCTGTTGCCTGATACGATAGGACGTCCGGGTGTGTTGGCTTTGTGTATCTTTGGGAGGAATCACTAAATAGACTACACGATAACATCAACAAGTTCCATCCCACCATCAAGCTCACCATGGACTACTCCTCAGAATCAGTTTCTTTCTTGGACACACGAATCTCCATCAAAGACGGGCACCTCAGCACCTCACTCTACCGCAAGCCCACGGACAACCTCACGATGCTCCACTTTTCCAGCTTCCACCCTAACCACATCAAAGAGGCCATCCCCTATGGACAGGCCCTGCGAATACACAGGGTCTGCTCAGATGAGGAGGAACGCGATGGACACCTACAGACGCTGAAAGACGCCCTAGTAAGAATGGGATATGACGCTCGACTCATCGATCGACAGTTCCGACGGGCCACAGCGAAAAATCGTATAGACCTCCTCAGGAGACTAACACGGGACGCAACCAACAGAGTACCCTTTGTCGTCCAGTACTTCCCCGGAGCGGAGAAACTACGCCATGTTCTCCGCAGCCTTCAACATGTCATCAATGACGACGAACACCTCGCTATGGCCATCCCCACACCTCCACTACTCGCCTTTAAACAGCCACCCAACCTCAAACAGACCATCGTTCGCATCAAATTACCTAGCTTTCAAGAGAACAGCGTCCACGACACCACACAACCCTGCCACGGTAACCTCTGCAAGACATGCCAGATCATCGACACAGATACCACCATCACACGAGAGGACACCACCCACCAGGTGCATGGTTCATACTCCTGTGACTCGGCCAACGTTGTCTACCTCATACGTTGCAGGAAAGGATGCCCCAGAGCATGGTACATTGGCGAGACCATGCAGACGCTGCGACAACGGATGAACGGACACCGCGCAACAATCACCAAACAGGAGGGTTCCCTCCCAGTCGGGGAACACTTCAGCAGTCAAGGACATTCAGCCACCGACCTTCGGGTAAGCGTACTCCAAGGCGGCCTTCGAGACACACGACAACGCAAAATCGTCGAGCAGAAATTGATAGCCAAGTTCTGCACCCATGAGGACGGCCTCAACCGGGATCTTGGGTTCATGTCACGCTACACGTTACCCCACCAGCGAACAAATGTTATCTGTTTTTAATATAACGGGTCAGTTGCTGTCTTTTCTATGTTTCTACCTCTCTATCTCTGTTTTTTTTTTGTTTGTTTGTTTTTTTTTGGTGATTTGTATATTCGGAGACCTTGCAGGTAACACCTGTCTGTCTGCACACTGATTGCCTTGGCAACGGGCAGTTGAAAAAACTGTCTGTAATCACCAAGCATTGTTCTGTGATTTATAAATGTGATTTCATTTCGAGGATTTCATTTCTAACAACGTTCACCTGAGGAAGGAGGAAGCCTCCGAAAGCTTGTGAATTTAAAATAAAATTGCTGGACTATAACTTGGTGTTGTAAAATTGTTTACAATTTTCAACCCCAGTCCATCACTGGCATCTCCACATCAACAGTTGTATGGCAGTCAGTTATCTTACACTGCCATACATGAGTATGACTGGGTTATCGTACACTGCCATTTTGACAGCCAAACCCGCGGCCTCTACCACTAGAAGGACAAGGGCAGCAGGCACATGGGAACAAGTCACACACCATCCCGACTTGGAAATATATCGCTGTTCCTTCATCGTCGCTGGGTCAAAATCCTGGAACTCCCTTCTTCACAGTACTGTGAGAGAACCTTCACCACACGGACTGCAGTGGTTCAAGAAGGCGGCTCACCACCACCTTCTCAAGGGCAATTAAGGATGGGCAATAAATGCTGGCCTTGCCAGCGACACCCACATCCCATGAACGAATAAAAAAAATGAGTTTTACTGATGATTATCTTATATAAGACTATAAGACTACCACACCTGTGCATCAGAGAATTGGGGCTACAGCTTTATCTCTGACCTCTGCTCCTACAAATACCACCTTTAAAATATATAATTTTAGGAATAATGGAAACAGTCACGGGCAATGTTTGTTGAATATAAGAAAATAAAGGAAGCTGAAAGCATGGTTCAGGTGTGCAATGAATTTTGAGTAATAAATGTGCTAAAACACCAGTAGTCATATTGAAAGGAGAGTTAGATTGCAGATGGAAATTAGGGAGGGGGCAAATGTTAATCGATAAGTTAATAGCTAAATATGTCATGCTTCAGAGAAATTGAAATTCATATAGCAGCAAATTGAGGCGTTTTGGAAGAATGCCAATACTTCTGGGAGGAGAAGGAAAGAAATGTTAAGGAGGAAATTATATAATGAGACATCAATGAAGAATCTGGAATGGGATTTAGAGTTAAGGCTTCAAGAAGTAGAGGTGTTACAGGAATAATGAACAAAGAAATGAGGCAAGGAGTTATAGGAGTACACAGAATGCAAGTTTTTGAATAAAAGGGAATCAAGGCGAATTAAGCTGGTTAATACAAGATGAGTAATTATGTTGTGTGGGTACATAGATGTGTGGATGGAGGGGTATTTGTAGGGAGCAGGAGGTGTAGTTAATTGTGTAGTTTAGCTGTTAAAGGAATTGAGGTAGGATCAGTCTAAGAGAGAATACAAGGTCTAAGATAGGTTTACAGTGCATGTGTGTGAAGGCACAAAGCGTGGTAAATAAGGTTGGTGAGCTGCAGGCGCAAATAGCCACATAGGAATATGATGTAGTGGCGATAACGGAGACTTGGCTCAAAAAGGGGCAGGATTGGGTACTAAATATTCCTGGATACAAGGTGCTCAGGAAAGATAGGAAAGGAAAAAAGGAGGGTGGGTGAGTGGCAGTATTGATTAAGGAGAATATTGTGTTGGCCAGGGGCTGAAGTAACCTGAGATTCCGAGCAACCATAACCGGTGACCTCCGGTCAACAATTGAGTGCTGGAGAGAGAGGATTTCCTTGAGGGGTCAAGGACAGAATCTATTTGGTTAGAGTTAAGAAACAATAGAGGTGCCATTACACCACTGGTTGTATTCTATAGGCCACCAATTAGTGGGTAGGATATAGAGGAGCAAATATGCAGGGAAATTACAGAGAGATGCAAGAACTATAGAGTAGTAATAATGGGGGACTTCAACTATCCTAATATAGACTGGGATAGTAATAGTATAAAGGGCAAAGAGGGGGAGGAATTTCTGAAGTGTGTTCAGCAGAACTTTCTTAATCAATATGTTTCCGGCCCAACATTGCAGGATCTGGTTCTGGGGAATGCGGTGGGTCAAGTGGAGCAAGTGTCAGTGGGGGAACATTTAAGGAACAGTGATCATAGTATCATAATGTTTAGATTAGCTATGGAGAAGGACAAGGAGCAATCTAGAGTAAAAATACTTAATTGTAGGAGGGCCAATTTCAGTGGGGTTGAGAACGGATCTGCCCCGGGTAAATTGGAATCAAAGATTGGCAGGCAAAACTGTAATCTAACAATGGGCGGCCTTTAAAGAGGAGATGGTTCGAGTATAGTCTAGGTACATTCCCACGAGGGGGAAAGGTAGGGCAACCAAAGCTAGAGCTCCCTAGATGATGAAAGAGATAAAGAGTAAAATGAAGCAGAAAAAGGGGGCGTATGACAGATGTCATGTTGATAATACAAGTGAGAACCAGGCTGAATATAGAAAGTACAGAGGAGAAGTGAAAAAGGAAATAAGGGAGGCAAAGAGAGAGTATGAGAATAGACTGGCGGCTAACATAAAAGGGAATCTAAAAGTCTTCTATAGGCATATAAATAGTAAACAAGTAGTAAGTGGAGGGATGGGGCCGATTAGGGACCTAAAAGGAGATCTATGCATGGAGGCAGAGGGCATGGCTGAGGTACTAAATGAGTACTTTTCATCTGTCTTTACCAAGGAAGAAGATGCTGCCAAAATCACAGTAAAATAGGCGTTGTTGAGATACTGGATGAGCTAAAAATTGATAAAAAGGAGGAGTTACTAGAAAGGTTGGCTGTACTTAAAGTAGATAAGTCACCCGGTCTGGATGGGATGCATCCTAGGTTGCTGAGGGAAGAAAGAGTGCACATTGCAGAGATGCTGGCCATAATCTTCCAATCCTCCTTAGATATGGGGGTGGTGCCAGAGGACTGGAGAATTGCAAATGTTATACCCTTGTTCAAAAAAACAGTGTAAGGATAAACCCGGCAACTACAGGCCAGTCAGTTTAACCTTGGTGGTGGGGAAGCTTTTAGAAATGATAATCCGGGACAAAATTAAGTCACTTGAACAAGTGCGGATTAATAAAGGAAAGCCAGCACGGATTTGTTAAAGGCAAATCGTGTTTAATGAGGGCAATGTGGTTGATGCTGTGTATATGGACTTTCAAAAGGCGTTTGTTAAAGTTCCACATAATAGACTTGTCAGCAAAATTGAAGCCCATGGAATAAAGGGGGCAGTGACAGGAAACAGAGAGTAGTGATGACCGGTTGTTTTTCGGACTGGAGGAAGGTACACAGTGGTGTTCTCCAGGGGTCAGTACTAGGACCACTGCTTCTTTTGATATATATTAATGACTTGGACTTGGGTGTACAGAGCACAATTTCAAAATTTGCAGATGAAACTAAACTTGGAAGTGTAGTAAACAGTGAGAAGGTTAGCAATAGACTTCAAGAGGACATAGATAGGCTGGTGGAATTGGCGGACACGTGACAGATGAAATTTAGCGCAGAGAAGTGTGAAGAGATACATTTTGGCAGGAAGAACGAGGAGAGGAACAATATAAACTAAATGGTACAATTCTAAAGGGGATGCAGAACAGAGAGACGTGGGGACATATGTGCACAAATCTTTGAAGGTGGCAGGACAGGTTGAGAAAGTGGTTAAAAAAGCATACGGGATCCTGGGCTTTATAAATAGAGGCAAAGAGTACAAAAGCAAGGAAGTTATGTTTAACCTTTATAAAACACTGGTTCAGCCACAACTGGAGTATTGTGTCCAATTCTGGGCACTGCACTTTAGGAAGAATGTGAAGGCTTTAGCGAGGGTGCAGAAAAGATTTACTAGAATGGTTTCAGGGATGAGGGTCTTCAGTTACGTGGATAGGCTGGAGGTGCTGGGGTTGTTCTCCTTAGAGTGGAGGAGGTTGAGAGGAGATTTGGTAGAAGTGTTCAAAATCACGAAGGGTTTAGATTAAGTAAATAAAGAGAAACTGTTCCTATTGGCGGAAGGGTCGAGAACCAGAGGACACAGACTTAAGGTGAATGAAAAAAGAACCAAAGGCGACATGAGGAAAATCTTTTTTTGCAGCGAGTAGTTATGATCTGGAATGCAGTGCCTGAAAGGGTGATGGAAGCAGATTCAATCACTGCTTTCAAAAAGGAATTGGATAAATTCTTGAAGGGAAAAAATTTGCAGGGCTATGGGGAAAGAGCGGGGGAATGGGACTAACTGGATTGCTATTACAAAGAGCAGGCACAGGCTCACTGGGCCGAATGGCCTCCTTCTGTGCTGTAACCATTCTATGATGTTATAAGCTAAGTCATAGAATCATTGAATGGTTACAGCAGTAACTCCTTTCAAGTATTTATCCAGTTCCCTTTTGAAAGCCATGATTGAATCTGCCTCCACCACCCTTTCAGGCAGTGCATTCCAGATCCTAACCACTCACTATGTGAAAAAGTTTTTCCTCATGTCACCTTTGGTTCTTTTGCCATAATATCATGAAGGAGGTTGACTGCATATCGAAGGGGGCTGGTGAGGACCCTGAGCATTTCTCCATTTAGCATTAATAAAACAGGCAGCAAGTGGTCCTAAAAAGTACTTAATTCTGATTTTGAAGCTATCAGACAGAAGCATAAAATAATAATACCTGGGAAACTGACATAGGATTAGGAAAAGATGAGCAGATTAATTAGCCTCAGCTGCTAGTTGAAACGATAATTCCCAGAAAGGACCTCACCGAAAATGAGGACAGAGTTAGGAAACAGCATGAACTACTTGGGAAAGGACTATGCATGCACAGTTTTGTTGTTCCAGCTGCTGTGGAATCTCCCTGCAATATAAAGAGGGCAGTTTCCACACTATCCAAGACCTGAACTGCTACTGAAGATAATGAAGGGTCATCGACCTGAAATATTAACTCTGTTTCTCTCTCCACAGATGCTGCCTGACCTGCTGAGTGTTTCCAGCATTTTCTGTTTTTATTTTAGATTTCCAGTATCTGCAGTATTTTGCTTTTGCTTCCTATAGCAGTTGTTAAATATAAAGGCACTGTGAGTCACACAATTCCCTGTTGTGCTTACTCATTCTCTCCCAGTGCTTTTATATTGGTGTCAGTGGGGTGTTTGCACCACCAGTTCCCAAAGCTTTGGACTTGCACAGCAGACGGCAACCTCAATGTAAACCTGCTGGATTCACAAAGGCCGGGGTCCAGGAAAATCCTCTTTTAGGTTTTCTGGGATGCCGTTCATAGTGAATACAGCAGACTTACACTGGAGTTGCAACTGGCTGTATAAGTCCCACAATTTGGTAACTGGTCATGCTAACAGCCCACTGTCATTAAAACAAATATAGATCTTGTCTCATCTGAGAGAGAAAAATAGACATTTGGCACTTTTACATATGTATTGGAAGTCCTAGGAGAGTAGCGCTCAAAAATGGAGACCAGTGACCTTTGTGCATCTCTAAGCTTATTTCCTTTTCTCTTGCTCTGAATCAAGGCTCATTTGCAGCCCTTAAACCCGTATTCATGGGTAGAAGGCAATGCAAATCTCCCTTTGACTGGCTACTTGTGCTTAAATTTAAAGGGCTCACAGCAGCTTGTAAGATCCACAAAATGTGGGAGTAATGCTGTTGGGTCTGCAGATGTCTCCTACTTTATATTGCAGAGTCCCCATTACTGATGGGAGCACCATGCTTCTGTCAATGACGGTACCTCTTAAATGTTAGTGTCTAACTGAGACAGAAGCCAGAACCCTGAGTAATTTACAAGGAATGTCCAAGTAACCCTGAAATATGGCACCTGCATTTCACTTCCAATCTTTGAACCAGGTCGACAGGCTCTGCTCAATCCTTAAATAATGCATCAAGTCAAAAGGAAAGAAAAGGAAATGGGGTTCTTATTTGAACACATCAAGAGTCCATTAGGGAAAGGGAGGGAGCTAATGATGATTAATTTTAATTACCCTGAATTTATGCAGAGAAGTGATGGGTATCTGTCAAAAGGGGAATAAATTCGTGAAGCTCGTGCCAGAGTAATTGATACCAGAGGATGCAACAACTACTTCTATTTTTATAGCGCCTTTAACTGAGGAAAATGTCCCAAGGCGCTTCACAGGAGTGTAATCAAACAAAAATTGGCATCCAGCCAAAGAAGGAGGAGTGACTTAAAGCTTGGTCAAAGAGGTGGGTTATAAGGAAGGTCTTAAAGAGATTCTTATACCTTTCTTTAAAAATCTTAATGAAATCCTGCAAAGGAAAGGAAACCCTAACACTGAACACTGTCTGACTTGCTCTGGTTGAAACTTATGCCCCCACAGCTGATCCTAGACTGCACTGACAGTGGGGCAGAATTCCTGTATCCATAACATCTTGCCTACCCAGCTGGAGGACAATGTGTGATGATGAGTAATTTGAAAAGGGAGAAAAACAACTAGAAAAAACAAAATTGCCTCTGTATTAGTTCGTACAGGAAGCTAATACTGCTTGATTCAGCAAAATGTCTGAAGCTAAGGCTGCAAAATAGCGTGAACTCTATCCGATAGAATTAATAGTGTTTCAATGTGACATCTACTTTCAGAAATTTAATCTGTTCCCTGAACTCACAGGTCAGTGGCTGCAATAAAAATTGTTTTTCAATTTCAATTAAAGGTTATAAAGAACGTAAGCCCAAAGAAGTGATCAAAGATGTGAACTGACCATGTACAAATTAGGAAGTATTGTGCTCAGGAAATAAAATAAATTATATTTATCAATGAACTTTTCCACACTTGGAGTTATTCCAGATCTTCACCCGAAGTAGTGAATGCTGAAACAGTCGAAACAGTTACAGAAAAATTAATATCATATTTGGATTTGCAATCTGATGCGAGAATTGTTGTATTGGGGCCCATTTTAATAAGACATTTTTACCATCACAAAAGATAATGGGCTGGATTTTGCTGTAAAAATAACGGCGAGGCTAACCTTTATTCATGTGCAAATCGGACAGCAACTTCCGGCGACCGCTCATGCGCAGCTAAACACGGAAATCCGGAAGTTGCTGTCCGAGATGCCCTGCTCCTCCAAAAGATGTGTGAAGTCGGCATCTCGCCGGCCATTCAAATGTATTGAACAGCATGCATTCCCTGGACTGACATCGCAGATACAGACAAAACTCGCCAACAAAAGTCAAGTCATTTCAAGTCTAAGTATCATTTTAATGGTGTGGAAAGTCTTAATTACTGCCAAATAACCACTCTGGTACTGAAAATGAACTTTTACAAGTGTGAAGTTGCATTCTTTCAGCTTTTAATTATTGTTGGACATTTAAAAAAAACCGAAATCAAAAATGTTTTTTTAAATTTTTCTTTCTGTCTCCTTTAACTGTCTCTTAATCCAATCTTTCTCCCCATCTCTTTATTTCGCTTACTGTACCTGATTTGACACTGAAATCACCATTCTAACTTACACTTCCTGGTTCAGTCTGCGCTGCTCATTAACGATGCAAAACCCCATAGAAAGTCTAACGAGCGGCTGGCACCATTCGTTCACCGCTCACAGCAAAATCTGGCCTATTATTTTAATAGTTACAAATAAGCCTTGCTGTGAATAAATGTTCACTGGGAAGTTGGCCTCAGTTTTACTGTTAAATATTAAGATTCATTTTCCAACCAATCTGTCAGTTTTGTATGATTTTTAAGGGCTGAGAGCAGATACCTTTTCGCACATTTGTTGGATTGTCCATGGTGTAATATATAAACAGAAATAAAAACCCAGTCATTGAGCATCATTTTAGCATCCGCTATCGGGTGCATTCCTGGCGGGGGGGCTCCGAAAATCGGGGAATCCCGGAGCGGGTTTGGAGCCCGGCTCCAACCCGCCCACCTCCGGGTTCCCCACAGACGTGCCGACGTGCGCGCGCAGCCCCCGCATGTGGGAATCCCGCAGGCAATTAAAGCCAGCGGGATGCCACTTAAAAGTATTTACTGAGGTATTTCAGGTCATTAACAGACCTGATTTAAGTGAATATGTGAGGAGGGGTGGGATTTTATAGACAGCTGGGACTGTTTACCATAATGGGGGAAACACTCCCAGTTCAAATGGACCTGTTGCAGCCATCAGCCTGTGGCAGCTGCAAAGGTCCATTTGACAGGTGCGGGGGGGGGCATCAGTTGTGGGTCTTCATTGTGATCCTCAGGAAAGGGCATTATTGCATAAACCAGACAAGATTCGCAAAGACGTGACAGTAGTGGTGCCAATATAATATGTAATGTGAGTTGCTCAGAAATTAAATATAAGGAAAAACCATGACAAACCCTCAAACACCCTTGTGCATCCCCTTCATGCTCACGACATGCCTTTCACTGCCTACTGCACATATGTGATGCATGCCCTGTGGCTGCAGCACAGGTAGTGGAAGGTTGAGTGAGGCTGAGCGTGAAAGAGATGCACGAGAGGGTGAGTATGAGATAGAGCCATGAGATTGTATGAGGATTGGGTTGAGTGGTAGTGGTGGGATGAGTACTGGCGAGGTGAGTAAGTGCAGGTAAGATGAGGATGAGCTTTGATTGGGTATGAGGGGTGATGTGACAGAGTAGTGTTGGCTGTGCAGAAGGAGATGTGGGGTGGGGGCGGTGATGTGGCAGATGGAGTGTAGGGGAATGAGTAAGTGTACTCACTTTGGTTGACCTACTTAGGTCACTGCAGCACCTCCTGCACTGTATGCAGGTGGGCGATATGTTGGTGGTGCAGGTGATCTCCTTTGCCACCTCGAGCGAGGCCTTCCTGGTGGCAGAGGCAGGCCGCTTCCTCCCGCCCGCCGGGGGGAAGATCTCTGTCCTCTCCCTCCTCCTCACCCCATCTAATGATACCTGGAGTGAGGCATCATTAAACTGGGAGCAGCCTTCCCCCTGGGCTGCTCCATGCTGTACTTTTTGCTATTTCTTGCAGCATCTGTCAGTGGAGGACTGCCCCTTTAAATAGAGCTCCTCCAGCTGACAGAGCTTACTGCGCATGCGCAGCCCGCCCGACACACAGATCAGCAGTGGGGAACCCGGAACAACAGGTAAGTGGCTCCAATTAGGCTGCGATCGCGCGGGGGGCTGACTAATTTCACTGGGCGCGTTACCCACGCACCCAATAGCCCCCCTGCCGCGAACCCGCAGCCCTGGTAATATCGAGCCCATTGTTTTTGAAGTCCTGTAATTCACAATCTTATAGGATCTCTGCTGTTGTGGTTTGGGATTTTTTTGTGCATTACCTGGCAGGAGTATGTCAAGAACCAGAAAAGTTGTGTCTAGTTCTTAACTTACCCCTGTTAATGAGAGAGGTTATCAACCCACTCTGGATTAAGTAAATAGATTGGGTTCAGCTGGATATGTACTGCTTTTTGTGAATAAGTGTTGTTTGAGGCATGTCGTTAATTTAAAGCTGAACACTCTGAGAAGTATGGATTCAGATTTCAATCCATCGAGCATAATGAGAATCAGGTGCGAGTAGAGAGATGGCCTTTACTAGACGATCAGAAAATCAGTACCTCAGCACTAAAATTTCCAGTGCCTGAATTCATAATTTAATTTGCTATAATGAATAAAAAATATAAACAGTCAAGGACAAGAAAAGGTCATCAGCCCCATTAAAACTTGATTCCCTAGAACCCTCATATCCCTGGCCTCACATTGATCTGCATATTAAACGTACCTTTGTCTCTACTGCTATGCCTATTAAAATATCCTAAACCGTTAGCACCTTATAAGTAAAAAAAATTCTTTCTACTTTCCTCAATTTACTTTTCACAAATTTTAATTTATGTCTGCTGGTCCTACTAACCATAGCACTTTGTAACAATTATGTCGATCATTTAATATTTTATAAAGCTGACTTTTATAAGGCTGCTTCTTTAACTATCTTCATTCTATACTGTCGAGCTTGAACATCTCTAATATTTCCTCATAACTTGGCTCCTTTACACCAACAACAGTCAATCTCCAGACGCCACCCTACAACTCATCCGCTTCATCCTGGATCACAATGTCTTCACCTTCGATAACCTTCGATAACCAGTTCTTTACCCAAACACACGGAACAGCCATGGGGACCGAATTCGCACCCCAATACGCCAACATTTTCATGCACAAGTTCGAGCACGACTTCTTCACTGCACAGGACCTCCAACCAACGCTATACACCAGATACATCGACGACATTTTCTTCCTATGGACCCACGGCGAAGAATCACTGAAGAGACTACACGATAACATCAACAAGTTCCATCCCACCATCAAACTCACCATGGACTACTCCTCAGAATCAGTTTCTTTCTTGGACACACAAATCTCCATCAAAGACGGGCACCTCAGCACCTCACTCTACCGCAAGCCCACGGACAACCTCACGATGCTCCACTTTTCCAGCTTCCACCCCAACCACGTCAAAGAGGCCATCCCCTATGGACAGGCCCTACAAATACACAGGATCTGCTCAGACGAGGAGGAACGCGATGGACACCTACAGACGCTGAAAGACGCCCTCGTAAGAACGGGATATGACGCTCGACTTGTCGATCGACAGTTCCGACGGGCCACAGCGAAGAATCGCATAGACCTCCTCAGAAGACAAACACGGGACGCAACCAACAGAGTACCCTTCGTCGTCCAGTACTTCCCTGGAGCGGAGAAACTACACCATGTTCTCCGCAGCCTTCAACATGTCATCGATGACGACGAACACCTCGCTAAGGCCATCCCCACGCCTCCACTACTCGCCTTTAAACAGCCACCCAACCTCAAACAGACCATCGTTCGCAGCAAGTTACCCAGTTTTCAGGAGAACAGCGTCCACGACACCACACAACCCTGCCACGGCAACCTCTGCAAGACATGCCAGATCATCGACACGGATACCACCATCACACGAGAGGACACCACCCACCAGGTACATGGTTCATACTCCTGTGACTCGGCCAATGTTGTTTACCTCATACGTTGCAGGAAAGGATGCCCCGGAGCATGGTACATTGGCGAGACCATGCAGACACTGCGACAACGGATGAACGGACACCGCGCAACAATCTCCAGACAGGAGGGTTCCCTCCCAGTCGGGGAACACTTTAGCAGTCAAGGACATTCAGCCACCGATCTTCAGGTAAGCGTTCTCCAAGGCGGCCTTCGAGACACACGACAACGCAAAATCGTCGAGCAGAAATTGATAGCCAAGTTCCGCACCCATGAGGACGGCCTCAACCGGGATCTTGGGTTCATGTCACGCTACATGTAACCCCACCAGCGAAAAAGGGGAAAAAAATTATGTTTTTTAATATTCTCTCTCTCTCTCTCTCTGCCATTTTGGGTATATCCAGTGTACTGGGACGTGCTGTTCTCCGTGACTGGCCTGTTTGAATAACAACGACACCTTTTGATTGGTGTGATGCTGTCCCAGCCTAGTATAAGATATGCGATTTGAGAACCTTTTCACTCATTCACCTGACGAAGGGGATAATCTCCGAAAGCTTGTGATTTTAAAATAAATTTGTTGGACTATAACCTGGTGTTGTAAGATTCCTTACATTTGTCCACCCCAGTCGATCACCGGCATCTCCACATCATATTTCAGGAGGGTTGAGATTTTACAAACAACTGGGACTGTTTCCCGTACTGGGGGAAACACTCCCAGTTCAAATGGACCTGTTGCAGCTATCAGCCTGTGGCAGCTGCAAAGGTCCATTTGACAGGTAGGGGGGGAGAGACCCTCACTCATTGCAGGAGGCCACTATGTCACTTTGGACAAAGTTTGGCCTCCACCACCCTCCTCCTCACAATAAAATTCACCAACTTGCACACTTACCCCGGTGTCCAGACACATGTACCTACCTTGCGGACCCCCTCAGATGTACATCTTCCGGATGGGGGCCGCCGTAGCTGCAGTCATGACCTCCTCGGAGGGCGAGCAGCATCACCAGCCTCGCCGGCCACGCCGTCCACCTCTGACACGTGGAGCTCCACAACACAGTGCTGTGACACATCCACCTGCACAGCAGGAGGGAGGGCAACCGCAGAGAGAGATGCTTCGCAGAGGGCACTACCCTCGCCACAGGGTCCACAGACCGAGTCTCAGCTTCCTGGACCTCTCTGAGCAGCAGTGCACACGGAGGCTCAGAGTCACTCGATATGTAGTCATGGACATCTGCAGCCTCCTTCATGCCGAGCTGCTCCCGGCTGGCCCGAGCACCATCTTCTTACCTGTCGCTGTCAAAGTCACCACTGCCCTCAACAACTTCTCCTCCGCATCCTTCCAGGGTGCCACCAGGGACATTGCCGACGTCTCTCAGTCGTCTGCACAAAAAAGCAATGGGTGGCATCAGTTGTGGGTCTTCATTGTGATCCTCAGGAAAGGGCATTATTGCACAAACCAGACAAGATTCGCAAAGACGTGACAGTAGTGGTGCCAATATAATATGTAATGTGTGTTGCTCAGAAATTAAATATAAGGAAAAACCATGACAAACCCTCAAACACCCTTGTGCATCCCTTTCATGCTCACGACACGTTTGCCTTACGCTGCCTACTGCACATATGTGATGCATGCCCTGTAGTGCATCACATATGTGCACAGGTAGTGGCAGGATGAGTGAGGCTGACGGTGAAAGAGATGCATGAGAGGGTGAGTATGAGATAGAGACATGAGATTGTATGAGGATTGGGTTGAGTGGTAGTGGCGGGATGAGTACTGGTGAGGTGAGTAAGTGCAGGTAAGATGAGAATGAGCTTTGAGTGGGTGTGAGGGGTGATGTGACTGAGTAGTGTTGGCAGTGCAGAAAGAGATGTGAGGTGAGGGTGGTGATGTGGCAGACGGAGTGTAGGGGAATGAGTAAGTGTACTCACTTTGGCTAACCTACTTAGGTCATTGCAGCGCCTCCTGCACTGTAGGCAGGTGGGCGATATGTTGGTGGTGCAGGTGACCTCCTCTGCCACCTCGAGCCAGGCCTTCTTGGTGGCAGAGGCAGGCCGCTTCCTCCCGCCCGCCGGGGGGAAGATCTCTGTCCTCCCCCTCCTCCTCACCCCATCCAATGTTACCTGGAGTGAGGCATCATTAAACCTGGGAGCTGCCTTCCCCCTGGGCTGCTCCATGCTGTAATTTTTCCTATTTCTTGCAGCATCAGTCAGTGGAGGACTGCCCCTTTAAATAGGGCTCCTCCAGCTGACAGACCTTACTGCGCATGCGCAGCCCACCCGCCGCGCAGCTCAGCAGCGGGGAACCCGGAACAACAGGTAAGTGGATCCAATCAGCCTGCGATTGCATTCAGGGCAGACTGATTTCACCGGGCGCGTTACCCACGCGCCCAATCGCCCCCCCGCCGCGAACCCGCCGCCCTGGTAATATCGGGCCCTAGAAGTATCCAAGTATGGGTTTTGCCAGGCTTTTCCAAACTATCTTTTTTAAAGCTAGTCAGATTAATTAAAGGGCAAGTCTATAGCTTGAGTTCCTAAATCAGCAGGTCATCATCATCATTAGCTCCCTGCTTCGGTGCAGACAGAGTTTATTATTGCTCTAACAATCATACATGCTATTGAAATAGAGTAACCCATTCATTTTGTAATGTTATCTTGCAAACTTGCTGCAGAAAAAACAGGTCTACAAGTGCCCCCCACTAATATAATAATTTGAACATGACGTCCAATCAAACTAAGAGAAACTTATATTGATGCTAAATCAAAATATTATCGTCTATGTCAATTTGGTGCTCACCGAATTTTTACATGCGGACATTCATACAAAAAATAACAGACAGGTCCATCTAGCCTGTCCTATACCATTGTGATGCCTTGTGCATCACAATATATAAGCTTCCCACCCTGCTATGTAATCTCCTAGGAGAGGCGAAAAACCAGATAAAAACCAAGGCAAATTAGGGGGGATAAAACTGCATAATTTCTCACCGACCCCGTTAGGCGATCGAAAACTAGTCCAGACAACCACTCCTGCCCTGATTAACATTACCAGGTACCTACCTCTTGTATGAAGAGATCTCCGCCCCAGCAAGAAACTAGTTCAGCTCTCGCTTGAAAGAATTTAGCGAATCAGCATTGACCGCACGAGCCAGCAACCTGTTCCACAGGTCTACTATTCTCTGGGAAAAGAAGAACCCCCTAATATCTAACCTAGTTCTGCCCTTACGTAATTTGAGAGTGTGACACCTCGTCCTCCCTGACCTATTCTGTTGAAACTATTTGTCTACACAAACACAATCTAATCCCTTCATCATCTTATAAACCTTGATCAAATCAATCCTAAGTCTATGCTTCTCTAAAGTATAGAGACCAAGCTCTTTGAGCCCATCTGGGGAACTAAGATGCTTTAGACTGGAACATAGGAACAGGAGTAGGCCATTCAGCCCCTCGTGCCTGCTCCGCCATTTGATAAGATCATGGCTGATCTGTGATCTAACTCCATATACCTGCCTTTGGCCCATATCCCTTAATACCTTTTGTTGCCAAAAAGCTATCTATCTCAGATTTAAATTTAGCAATGGAGCTAGTATCAATTGCCATTAATCTTGAGGCTATCTTCTGAAACTTTTCCAAAGCCTCAACGTAAACCATCTAATTCAGGCCAAAAATTCCAATTCATATTTATTTAGGGAAAGCAAAACACACAGAAACAGATTAAAATAATAAGCTCTTAATTCTCAGCTGTATTTTAAAACCATTTTCTGATGCTGAAATAACAACATTCCTTTGATTTTTTTTACATAAGCACAGGCCTATGCATAGAGTTCTACCTCGCTACAGTAACCTGTACACTTGGTTGAAAGCTACTCATGCATCAAGAAACAAGATAATGGTGTATCAAACCATTACAGATGATGGCCCTGTGTCTTTTTTAGCTGCTCAGTGCAATGTTAAATATTGCTGTCAGCTGTGGGGGAGTGGAATAGAAGATTTATCGACATTTTGTTTACCTTGTCAGGGTCAAGACAAAACCTTTTGGAATTTATGTTGGATACTTAGGAATGCTACCATAAAGTGCACCAGATTAGCTTTTATAAAACAAAGCTTACTCGATAACCCAACCATTAGGAATCCTTGTACTTTTAACATGCGAGGTCTCCAGTCAATTCATGTGTTTGGCTAACAAGACAAAGGGGTAAAAGAAATTTAGACTCATTACAATCTTGTGTTCAATTTATAGTGTTAAAAATGATATAAAGATTTTTTTTAAAAATCCTGGCCCCCGATATTTATGGGGAGGCGGGGAGGGTGTGGGGGAGGCTGAAAATGCCCGAACATCCCGGCAAGTCCTTGATGAATTTAATGGCAGGACCTCATTATAATTTTTTGGAACAGTTATCCGCCTGGCTGCTGGCAAAATTGACAGCCTGGCCAGCAGCTGGGAGGGAAAACCAGTGGCATGAGGCCGCAGCCGGGAAACCTTGAAGAAGGTCCCCAGCAATCGGGAGGATAGAAGGTTGACGATTGCGGTGGGGGGGGGGGGGGGAGGGCGGGGGGGGGAAGAGAGGACATTGCGGCGGCGGCGGGGGGGTGGCAGAAAGGTCAGACATAGCGGCAGGAAGGGGAAGAGAGGACATCGTGGCTGGAAGGGGCGCGGGGAGGGCTGCAATCGGGAGGGGAGAGAAATAGGCCGCAATTGGCAGAGGGGAGGCTGTAGGATTCCTTGAGGGGCCTGGGGGGAGCACTCCTGCTCCTCCTGGCCCACAAGGAGTGCTAGAAAAGACACTTGCCTATGGAGCTCTCACCCTCCTTTCACTGCCAGGTTTCCCGACCCCTGGGAACCCACGCAGCAGCAGTTAATTTTAAAACGGGCTCCCAATCACACAGTGGGAGCCTGATTTAAATATGTTGATCAAGTGTCCCACCCCTCGGAGGCCACGAAACCCGCCACTATAAAAACGGTGACAGACACGCGTCGAGTTTTGCGCATTTGATGATTTAATCCCATCCCCCACACTCTCCTGCTCGTCATGTGGGGGTGAGGCCCCGGTATTTGGCTGGGCTAATTTGGGAGGGAAGCCACACACAGTTTAATTTAGCACCAGTTCAAAATTGGAACAAGGTGTGAAACCAACTGAGATTGAATGACTTTAATTCAGTTATAACTCAGCATCTGTAATTTGCATTGATTATGCTGTAGAACAGAGGTCAGATTGGTGCAAATTACAGTCAGCCTGACCTCTGTGCATCAGTGTAATTAAGGCTGTATATGCTGTCACACCTGAATTATAGTGGTGTGACATTAATAAGATCATTCAATGTTACCAGATTCTCTACGACATCCCAAGTTACAGTCAATTGCTACAGTTTCACTCTGGTTAAATGGATATTGAATAAGTAAACTGGCTAATCTGAGCAGAATGTTTTGACTGGTAGTGAAAATACATAAAAGACTGTACGGACACTTAGAATCACCAACTGTCATCAGAGAAGTAGAACCTTCATCCAGTCTGTCTGAGATGGATTTGAATGTTTTGTAAGATGGAAGGACAATGTTCTACACCATCAACCAAATCATTGTATTATACAGAATAAATATTTTTGACATTTAAAGGCTTCATCAAACTTCACAGCAAAGATGAGTAAATGATTAAGATGTTGCAGCTATTTCCTATTATTCTTATATTTCTTACCGATTTCTATTTACTGGAGCAACATTGTAATAGATTTTAAAAACATGATAAATTTATTCGCATAAAATCTCTCACCTATATAAAGTGAGCAGAGAACGTTGCCAAACAGAAAGTTCTGTATTAAACATACAATTGAATGGATAAAGTCCATCATTACACATTTCTTGAATAAATAAATGTCAAATTAAATATGTAAAAATCCCTTCATAAGTGCTCTCTAAGCAAACCAGCCATACACCCTTTCAGCGCTGAAGTAGTCTTGAATCCTTTTATAAAGCCATATTGAATTACATGGTCTGACATTGTCCATTTTGCTTATTTTCTTTTAAAAATTGTGTATATTTTAATCTATTTATTAACATAATTATATTATTTCATTTTACTCGATTAATTGTCAGGTCACACTTCAAAATCAGCCTGAATTACTGATTTACTTAGCTTTTAAACTCCATTCCCATTGTGGTATATTCAGGTCTGCCTTTTCACTAAAATGAGTTAACAGAGAAAAACATGCATTTATGGAGCTACTACTCTTCAGAGCAATGGTTTACACACTAACTACAATATATGAAATTTCCATTTATTCAACACAGCATTGGTTAAAGCATTGGTTAAAGAGCTAGTCACATCATTTGTTAGCTACTTTTATTTATTCAGCAGGGTAAGGATCAAAATGCTAGTTACAGCACATGTGCTAAGTGAATTTAAGCTGTTTGGAATAAGTATTCTACGGCTTTAAGAGGTGGTTCTCAATGTGCTGCACCGCTGATTGTTTATTTGACAGATACACAACCCTAATCTACAATGTTTTTATGCTGGTTGGCTGGTTGGCTTCCATTGACATTGTACAATTGAAATTCACATTAAACAATACAATAGCCAACAACTGCAATTCAAAGATAGAATTATTCAAATGAGTTTAAACAAATTTCATGCTAAATTAATCCTCTTACAATTTAAAATTTGTAGCTATTGTTATTATTACCTTATTGTCTTTAACACTAATCATCAGGCATAAATATTGTGAGTGCTATTAGTCAATTAAAACAATACACTGTGATTGGATAATTCATTTGAATACTATAATACAGCCTGGTAAAGATCATAACAATGACAGCCCTCTATTGTGATAGCATTCCACTGTTATTTCATACAGATTTATTATAGAAAAAAACATGTTAACATTAAGGAAGGAGTAATTGCGCTTGTGTACATCATGCTAAGCTTCTACACCTGCAGTAAAGCGTGCCAGTGCCATGGTAGATTAGTCTAATGTCTTAACCCATTGAAAACTGCACTAGAATTATTTACACTTAAACAGAAATATAACATGATGACATTAAGGAGAGATGTACCTCCAACCCCTTCAACTTAATATTAAAATTTTATTAATAGCTCTGATGTTACTTGGAGAAGATTAATAACTTCTAGAGCAAAGTTGCTCATTTAGTTTATATCACATGGCAATGTGGCTCCAGACAGATGCTTAAAGTTATGCTGACTCCCTTGACCACTAGTGTTTTGAGGACATATGGCATCACAGATATTATCTCAGATTAAAAATTAATCATTTATAAATAAATGTGCACTCAGAGCCAAATGCATGATCATTGCTTATTCACAGAAACGGTGAATACTCAATATAGATCTGCATAATATTTTTATTTCTACAACTGAAATAAATAAATAAATTTTACAAATGACAATAAAAATTGTATTCTGTCCCTACTGTTTATAACTTATATCATGCAGTGGTGAAAATTAATTATTCATAATATTTATTTTGGGCTGGGAAGTTCACAGTAATCCATGTAGTGATGTGTTGGATTCATTGCGATGTGAATGGGGTGGAAATAATGTTTTTATTTCAAGATTTGGGATTGTGCAAATGTTATAAGAAAGTTTAACAAAGTATAAGAAAGTTTAAGAAAGTATAACAAATATATTTCTTGAATTCTATTCTAAAATGTCATAAATTTGAGAGAAAATTAGTTTGCAGATGTTATGGATATAAACTGTGCATTCTGAAAACTAAAGTGATGTTCATGATTCAGTAAATATGCTGGTGTTGCATACAGTTCTGTAGTGCAGACCCTTAATAAAAAATGTTTCTGAATTTTACAGATAAATGAAATGTATTAAATGATTGACAGTTTAGCAGTGCTTATTATCTTTAACAATTTATTGTTCCTTTTGTACGGAGATAGTTATAAAGGTAATGTATATCATCCAGTAACAAATCAGTATTCATACCCGGCCGCTATTGTTGCTTGCATTAGAAGTACCTGGATCAGCCCTGTACCAGCAACATTTACTGTTTAAGTGTAAGACTTCTTCACCTAGAAAATTTAACAGCTTCATTATTTTTCAATATGGCAGTAAATGTTGATGCATGCACACTGGATAAAAACATGCATTGAACCAGTACCTTGTAACTATTAATAAGGCACTATTCCAAATATTTGCATATTTGGTTGCCTTTAATTTGCAATTTGTATGAACAATTAGTTTTTAATCATGTACAATCATTTACCACAGCATTTGACGCGGTTTTATTTTAAGAGAAGGTAGTTAAATAATCCTTTGGGATTATGATACTTTAAAGGATTATGATACTTTATTTCCTATTAAAAATAGTGTGATCATTATTTGATCAATTAAATATTCTTCACAGAGATGTGAGCTGATGGGAGCAAGAATACCATGAAACATCAATACTTAGGGGATGAATGCTGTTGCACCTCTTGCAACTTAGAATACAGATCTTGTCTCTAATGAGAGCACATATTTTGAATATCTTACAGCTATATATTTCGCAATAGTTATAAATTGAATGCCTGTATTTTTAAAAAATAGTTGTAAGATGAAACAATGAGTACTTGAAAATAATTGTCGTCCCACCCCTCTTCCATTGCATCCCTCACCCACTTGCATTTCCACCCATGTTACTTATCTTGTTAGATTGTTAACCTTGCACTTTGCCATTTAACACCCTGCAATGCATTGGAAATAACAAACAGGTATTGCTCCATTGATTTATCCTTCATTATAATGCGACAACATCCACCACCAGTCATCACCACCAAGCATGCACTTTAGGTTGCTCTAAAACTATGCAACATGCTGCAATTGGCAACAGTGTGGAGAATCTTGTTATACTGCTTCTCTTATTATACTGTCAGAATGCACCAGAGCTGCACTTCACATCTTAGATTTTAAGATACATGAGGCAATTCGGCTACAACATATAATTTTGAAGGTTTGTAATTGAAAAGGAATCAATTTTACAGGTATAACTTATTTTTGAAAGGCTACTCTCTGATATGTATTCCTCCCTAAAAGCATTATACTAAATGCACAATTACTTAGCTGACCGTAGTGTACATGTGCTTAAGTTATACGCATCAAGTCGATAATCCCTTTCGGTTCTAAATATCCTTTGCAGCTTTCAAAATTGCTACATTAACAAACGTTGTATGGGTTTAAACTATGCTATGTTATTATAAGACAGAACTACATAAGCACAAGGAAGCAGGGATTATTTCTGTCTAAATGGAAAAATAAGTACTCGCCTTAAAAAAATCAAAGTATTTTGTTTTAGTGCAGCGTTGGGAGCTGTAATCCTTGGAGGGTTAAAACACATCCAGGTCAGGTAGTTCCTCTGCTTTCTTTTACAACATATACACATACACATGCACAGATGAAGAGCTATGGGTGACATTTTTTACAAAGATTCAGACGCTTAATTTTTTTGACGATATGGCCAAATGGCAGATCTACGATATGAAACAAAGAAAAACCATTAGACGGAGCAACTCTTTTAAGGTGGATACGCCCTCATTATAAGTAAAAAAAAAGACTAAGATTAAGATTAAGGCTTTATTTAGGAAATCGGATTGATACTGTTTTCCACCACGGCAGAATATTGCTTGATTTAATCGATTCTTGACCACATACCCGATCCAAGCATAATACTCCAATACCGTTATTCCCTTTGCATTTATTTACAGAATCCCTTAGGCAAGATTGGCACTTAAATACACGGTCGTGGGCCAAACAGAACATTTCTTGGCAAACTCACTGCAGGGGCGAAGAAGTGGTACAAGACCATGTTTGACCTACCTGCTCTGATCAGACAGATGTTAAAATAGCCGAAAAACAGTAGCACAGCTGATCTTATATACAGCAGAAAACGGCCCATCCCGTCAAATCCTGCCACGCATACTGGAAGCAAAGGAAAGCCCCTCCACATTAGAAGTGCAGATCTTCACGTCCCATTGCGCTATAAACTGCAATGTAACTTCTCTCAGCAGCGAACCCCATAGTAGCCACCTCCAAACAGCACCGAAGCGCCAAGCTGCATTTCAGCACCTTGGACAGATCGATAATAGACTTCCAATGACAATTCCAGACGACCGATGCAAACAAAGTTTCCCCTTAACGTGTGTGTCCTTGCCAAAGAGTCCAACGGAACGATTGCAGCAATAGTACCAACCAATGCCAACGCAGTCGCCCCCTCGAAGCGATCAGACTCCTGTCCCCAACGCAAATGATCCACCGCTGTGTTGATGCGTTTGGGTCTTATTTACGGAGGGCGTAGAGTGCCAGCTACCGAGGAATGCAGGAAATAGCACTCCAACAGACGTAGCGCTCCAGCTGTCTTTGTGGATGCGTTGATCCTTTCAACTTCGCAATTCTTTCTTAGTCCACGATCGGAGATAATCTATTCAAAGTGCAACACTTACCAAAGCAATGATGGTTTTTTTAAAATCAAGATTCAACTCTAAAGTGCTTGCTCGCAGTTGTAGAAGGTTTCAATAGACGCGACTACACGGGGTTTTATCCCGTAATGGAAATGAAAAACCAAAGGCAGAAACCGCATCAGAATGATTACAGCCACGGAAAGATAACATGGTATTTCCAAACGCAGTCAATACACAAAAATAATTTTACAGCTAGTCACAGCTTAATGGGAGTAATAAGAGTTGTTTAAGAAATATAATAGGCGAACACGTTAGTTAGCTGACATTTTATTTAAAGTTTCAGGACAGGTATAACATGTTTCTGCCTAATTAAATAAGGTTAGGAACACTAAAAGTCCTCAATCAATAATATACTAACAATGAGTAAATGTCCTTCGTTCAGCATATTTCTCCACTTCTACTTTATATTGTTTAGTGTTGGACAGTTACTCGAAATCACCTTGAAAATATGTCATAAAAATGTGCTTGAGTTTGTGAATAGAAATTCAGCTAAAAGCGCCGCCTAAACTTTGCTAGGAGTCATTGCAGTGAAGTTCTGGGCTCTGTCTTAAACCAATAGAAGCTACCTGGTGCGAAATGTTCTTGCAACCGGGTGACAGAGAGAATCCATCAGGACTGAAGCCAGTGAGCGCTGGGGTCTGAAATCTTAACTGCAGGATTGTGAAACTACTATCTTAATAAAAAGCTCACAAGTTGATGTTTAACACAGTATTAAAAACCCTAAAAAATAGATTTATCTTCACATATGTTAATTATACAGAAATGCATAACATTGTATGGCAGAATATTAACCGCTTAACACAGCAGAAAAATTAAGGAGGGTTTAGGGAGACCATCGGATCGATTTTGAGTGGCCTCGCCTGGCATTAATGGGGCAGTAACGGCCTCAACATGGGATCTGTAGCCTTCCTGCCCCGATAATACCAGCGATGCGGCTGGCACCATCTTAAAAAGGACCTACCACCGGGTGTCCAAAGTGCCCACTGTTTCAGGCGATCAGCCCCCTTTAATATGGAAATCGGGGTTTTATCTCGTAATTTGCCATTTAAGATAGAGACTGGTCAGAGCCTGTGCACTGCAGGCTCCAATCAGTTCCATGGGTGATGGAAGAGACGAGACCCGCCAAAGGTAAATCTTGAGTTATTTTTGTGAGCCCCGGAGGAGCAGGAGAGTTCCTCTGGGGCCCACATAAAAAAGCTGGGCTGCAGCCACCCCTGAATTCTCCCAATCTCCCAATCCCCCATGACTTACCTTCGGCTGCCCAAAAGTCAAAATCTACCCCTGCTTCTCTAAAACTGAAAGCCAATGTTTCAAATCCAGAATATTAATATTTAAAGAATATTGTATGGGGTATGATACCCTATTTATGATACCCATATTTAAACAATTGACAACATTCCCTACATGTAGGAAGAAGTCTCAGTGCTTTACAATAAGGGGGAAAGGAACAAAATGGGCAGTAAATATGGGGAAAGGGGAGCGAAGTGGGGATGCTAGGATGGGGAATGAAAGGCACATGGAAGAGGAGGGTTTTAAGGAGGTTTCTGAAAAATAAAGGAGTCGGCAGTGGGGGGGGGGGGCGGTGGTTATAGGAGCATAGTGGCTGAATGAGTAGCTTCTGATGATGAATTGGAGGGAGCAAGGGTGAAGAATGGAGGGTGTGCGTGAGATGTAAGCCAGAAGGAGATCACTAAGATAGGGTGGGGTGAAGCATGGAGAGATTTGAAAACTACAATGAGAATTTTAAAATCAACATGCAGGGTGAAGCTTCAACAGGACAGGGCTAATGGGAGTATGGGACTTAATGTGGGTACTGGTTTGGGTTGCATAGTTTTAGATGTGTTGAAGCTTTTGGGCAGTTGATGCAGGGAGGTCAGTTAGGAGTGCACTGGAGAAGTCAAACCTTGAGGTGATGAAGACCTGGATTAGCACATAACACACAAGCAATAAATTTGTGAATGTGTCACAGTCAATCTCATGTCCTGTTCTATTTATACATTTTTTGCAAATAATTTTTAAAGTTTTGAATAAAATTATGATAATTAATTTGTTCACAGAAGTAGTCAATAGATTGATCAGGTCGTGTGATGTGGATGCTGAGATATCTGGGATGTAGACAGGGGTTAGTAGGGGTGGGAGAATAAATAGAAATCAGAGCAGGGTAGCACTGAGACCAGAAGAAACAGAGACTTGAAGAAAATGAACTAGTAAGACAGGTGTGGAGACGAGATATGGGCCTTGATACTAACGGGTGGGCAGGAAGTGTGCAGGGGAGCCTGCGAGCAAGTGACAAACTCAGCAAAGCCGGTGATGTGGAGGTCCTACCGATTTTGACGGCAGAGCCTCATTTAAATAACTCTTTGCTGGCCCCCGCCCGACACCCGGCCAGATAGATTGCCTGGCCAGCAGGCGGGAGTAGAAATTTAGTGGCAGGAGGTCGCAACCTGGGACCCATGGGGATGGTACCTGGCAGACAGTGGAAGGATGGTTTTGCAGGAAATCGAGGATTGGTGGCTTCCAGTGAGATTTGTGGGGAAGCCGGGCTAAGGAGGCCCAAGAACTACTTGAGGGGCCTAGGGGGAGCACTCCTGTTCCTTCTGGCCCACAAGGAGTTCTAAAAAGAACAGATCTTTAATACTTACCTTGGCCAGTCAGCGCCTCCCGCCTTGGATCTGCTGCTGGGCAATCCACAGCACGGGACACCCCCTGACATTAAGTTAATTCTACGTTGTGGCGCTGATGATGTCATTGGCCCGTGGTTTTTGAATGTTAACTAGGCCCCCACCTGCCTTTTGCGGGTGCCTTGTCGATGGCCTGATTTGGGGTAGTAAAAATTTAAATGGCCGGGAATGTGGCGGGTTGGAACCGGGAGGTAGAATTTTTAAATTTTACCCCTCCCACGTACCATTCCCGCTGGGCGAAGGGGATGGGGAACGGAGTGGGGAGTTAAAATCAGGGCTGTCTAAACTTATAAAGTAAGATAACATGGAGGGGGGGGGGGGAAGGAAATTAGCTCAGACAACAGGGAGCAGACTTGAATATAAAAAGAGTAATGGGATGGAAAGCAATAAAGGGTGTAATTTTACATACTTGGTTTAGTTTTCTCTGGGTTTGCCAGTGTTGCTTATTTTGAAGGTAGAGGTTAATGATATTGATTTGTTATCTTGTCATTGTAGTGTAGTGGTTGGAAACATATCAGTAGTTTTGTATTGTACATGTAGCACAACAATAATCACATGGAAGAGTGCTGTCACACAGGTGCTATTGAAGTGAGTGGGGTCAAGATATCAAAAGAGGCGAATGTAAAGATTTAATTCACGGGTTGTGTAAATTGCAATAAATTGCTTAACATAAAAGAAAGCAAATTATATATGAAAGCAAATTATTACACTTAATGTGTCCTCCAAGGTGAATCTTTACATCATGACTCCATCCACAGTCAGACTGGGATGTTGAACTTTCTGTTGGAATCAAGCTGAGAATCTATTTTACAGGAAACTGCAATAAAACTGTCCATTAAATAATCCATTGCATGTGGTTCATAGACTCTACATTGAAATAAGGAAACAGATGATCAAAATATGACAAATTAGCTAAGCACAGTGAAACTCGACATTCTAAATGAGGTTAGTGTTATTAAGCAGGCTAGATACTAGAATAGGAAAAAGCTGAGTGCAATGATAAGAAAGATCAAATACAAATCACTCTCAGTGAGGCTACAATGTAGAATCAGTCCAGCTCTGTGCTGAAACAGGAATGCCTGATTTTATAGAGTACACAATGTTACAGATCACAGAATATTTAAGAGCTAACTTATAACAATATACTTTGTATTCATACTTTCAGTGTATGTGTAACTATATATCTGCCATACTGGAATAGGGAACAGACAAATGATTAAATCACAAGCAATAGAAAGAAAAGGAAAATTTACATTTCTATCTCACCTTATTACACCTCTCAAAAATGCTTCAAAGTGCTTTACACACAATGGGGGTAACTGTCAACTTCTGTAGGGGTGTAAAACTGGCGGTATCAGATCAGCTATCCCCGCCTGATTCTCCTTTCCATTGTGGAGCAGGGTATATAACAGGCGGCTGATCCAATGCAGCCAGTTTTTCACCCCTGCTGATTTTCAAATTTACCCCAGTGGATTACTTTGGAGTGCGGTGATTGTTGTTGTGTAAGCAAACATAGAAGGTATTTGTCTATGCTAAGGTCCCACGAGCAGCAATGAGATGAATGAACAGTTAATCTCTTTTGGATGATGTTGCTTGAGGGAGGCATGTTGATCAAGAAACTCTGCTTTTCTGTGAATAGTGCCTTGGGGTCTTTAATATTCGTAGGCAGATGGAGCTTCAGTTCAATGTCTTATCTGAAGGAGTGCCCCTCTAACAATGAAGCACTCCCTAAGCCTAGATTATGTACCCAGGTCCTGGAGTGGATCTTGAACCCACAGCTTTCTAACTAAAATGCAAGAGTGCTACCAACTGATTTAAGCTAACCTGTTTGATCACCCAGTGCAGCCTTCAGGCTAAACCATTCATGCTTTTATTTTGGATAAATACTGACCCACTTTTTTCTGTAAAAAATTTTGAACATGTTCTTTGAATAAGTTGACCCTTATAGGGATGACAGGTAATAACCAATATCAATAAACGAGGGACTAATTATAAAGTACACCCTACCACAACACTATTTGGGTCCCAAATAAGATGTTATGATAAGGGTTTACGATATTTGCATTAAAAAAAGTGAATAATAACTGATATTCTGAACAGCTGTTTGCTGTTTCGGTATGAATCATTTATATGTGAATTGCAAAAGGAATCATTTTAAACCTTATTACTATACACATAGTATGGATTTCTTAGAGATAAATGGGAAAATTGTTGATTGTTACAAACCAATACATTTATGTGGATATAGTCTACAACAGAGTTGTCCACTGTTCCCAATAAGGGTTCTAATGCAATGGATCACCAATTCAACAAGTCTATCTCCAATGTCTAAAACTTAACTATATCAGTCTGAGTAGAATCTGCTCTACAAATAAAAATAGAAAGCAAGTAATTGATCCTTTTCACAAATACCTTGGAGCTGGAGAGTTACCAATGGGCATTTAATCATGAATATCACAGTTTAATGGCACTGCCCTCTTACTGGGACATTGCAGTATAAATCTTTTTGTTCTTTATCCTTGGGCTGTGACTGCACCCAATAGTAGGAAATACACTTCTAGAGGCTCGATGCAAGTGGATTCCAAATTTGCTCACGTAGCTGAACAATGTTCGTAATTGCTCTGCTTTGTCCATCTTTACTTACTTGAATATTTTAAATCTTTTTGTTGTACCTTCCTGAAATTATCTTTCACTGTTTTTTTCACTAACTCAAACCTGAACAGATACATCAACAAAGATGAATGTTGGTGCATTAATGTTTCTTAAAGAGAAATCAATCTTAACAATGTGGTGTGTGTGAAAGTGTTCTCAACTATTAAACAATTCAGGACTGACATCATAAGAATGTAGTTAATGAATAACAAAGGAAGAGGTGCTTGATAGCATAGCTGCTCAAATGGTCATTTAATGATAGGGAGGGGGTCTGGTAATTTAAGCAGTTGTGAGCTTCACCCTCAACCAGAGGTCATGACCCTGAATTTCCTCAGGGCCTGTGTAGAGCTTGGGACATTAGTGGGTGGGTCTTCGATCTGCCGGTGACTCTGCCGGAATTCAGCTAATTAGCATATTGTATGGCAGGTCAGGAGCGCAAATCCCATTTAAAACTCTGGGCAGGCGGAGGGAGGAAACATAGGAGCAGGAGTAGGCCACTCAGCCCCTCAAGCCTATTCCGTCATTCAATTAGATCATGGCTGATCTGAATACAGTCTACCCGCCTTGGTTCCATAAC
The DNA here is from genome assembly GCF_035084215.1 of Heptranchias perlo. Classification (NCBI taxonomy): domain Eukaryota; kingdom Metazoa; phylum Chordata; class Chondrichthyes; order Hexanchiformes; family Hexanchidae; genus Heptranchias; species Heptranchias perlo. The sequence goes on from NC_090350.1 coordinate 26,366,148, forward strand.
CCTTACCTAACAAAAATCTATCCATCTCAGATTTGAAGTCTTCAATTGACCTGGCATCAACAGCTTTTTGGGGGAGAGAATTTCAGATTTCCACTACCCTTTGTTTGAAGAAGTGTTTCCTGACATCACCCCTGAACAGCCTAGCTCTAATTTTAAGGTTATGCCTCCTTGTTCTGGACTCCCCCACGAGAGGAAATAGTTTCTCTCTATCTACCCTATCAATTCCTTTAATCATCTTAAACACCTCAATTAGATCACCCCTTTATCCACTATACTCAAGGGAATACAAGCCTAGTCTATGCAACCTGTCCTCATAGGTAACCCTTTTAGCCCCGGTTCCATTCTGGTGAATCTGCGCTGCACCCCCTCCAAGGTCAATATATCCTTCCTGGGATGCGGTGCTCAGAACTGAAGACAGTAATCCAAATGAGGTCTAACCAGAGCTTTATATAACTGTAACATAACTTCCACTCCTTTTTATTCCAGCCCACTTGAGATAAAGGCCAACATTCCATTAGCCTTTTAAATTATTTTTTGTACCTATCCATAGCTTTTAGTGATTTCTGTACTTGGACTCCTAAATCTCTCTGTTCATCCAGTTGCTAGCTTCTCACCATTTAGAAATTACTCTGATCTATCTTTCTTAGGTCCAAAAGTGGATGACCTTACACTTTCCCACATTGAATTTCATCTGCCACTGTTTTGCCCACTCACTTAATCTATCAATGTCCCTTTGCAACTTTCTGCTTCCATCTACACTATTTACTGTGCCACCTAACTTAGTATCATAAGTAAACTTGGATATACGGCTTTCTATTCATTCATCTAAGTCATTTATAAATATAGTGAAAAGATGAGGCCCGAATACAGATCACTGGGGAACATCACTAGTCACATCCTACCAATTGGAGTACATACCCATTATCCCTACTCTCTGCCTCCTACCTCCTAACCAATTCCCTATCCATGTCAATAGGTTGACTCCAATTCCATGCGCTCTCATTTTTGTTAACAGTCTCTTATGTGCAACCTTATCGAATGCCTTCTGGAAGTCCATTTAAATAACACCAATAGACACTCCCTTATCTACAATGTTAGTTATCTCAAAAATTTCAACTAGGTTCATTAGATATGACTTACCCTTTACAAATCCATGCTGGCTCCCTATGATCAACTCGTATTTGTCCAAGTGCTCAGTCACTCTGTCCCTAAGGCCAGAACCAAGACCACCCCAACTTCTGTCATCGAGTTGCAGTATGCAGACGATGCCTGCGTGTGCACACACTCAGAGGCCGAGCTACAAACCATTGTCGACGCATTCACCGAGGCGTATGAGAGAATGGGCCTCAGGCTAAACATCCGAAAAACAAAGGTCCTCTACCAGCCCGCTCCTGCCACACAACACTGTCCCCTGACCATCAAGATCCACGGTGAGCCTCTGGACAGCGTGGATCATTTCCCATACCTCGGGAGCCTCCTCTCGGCGAGAGTAGACATCGACGATGAAATTCAACATCGACTCCAAAGCGCCAGTGTAGCCTTCGGACACCTGAGGAACAGAGTGTTCGAAGTCCGAGACCTCAAATCCAGCACCAAGCTCATGGTCTACAGAGCAGCTGTGGTCCCCGCCCCCCTGTACGCATCAGAAACATGGACAATGTACAGCAGACACCTCAAATCCCTGGAGGTATATCACCAACGTTGCCTCCGCAAAATCCTGCAAATCTATTGGCAGGATAGGCGTACCAACGTGAGCGTTCTCTCCCAGGCTAATATCCCCAGTATCGAGGCACTGGTCACGCTCAACCAGCTACGATGGGCGGGCCACATTGTCCACATGCCGGAATCAAGAGTCCCTAAACAAGTGCTCTATTCCGAGCTCCGCAATGGCAGGCGATCACTAGGAGGGCAGAGGAAACGCTATAAGGACACTTTCAAAGCCTCCCTAAAAAAAACCGCAACAACCCCACCGACACGTGGGAATCGCTTGCCCTAGAACGCCCAAACTGGAGAAGAAGCATCTGCGATGGCGCCAATCACCTCGAGCGTCACCGAGTGGAGCATGTGGAGGCCAAGCGTAAGCAGCGGAAAGAGCGCGCAGAAATCAGAACGTCTGACCCATCCACCTTATTAAACACTACCTGCCCCACCTGTGGCAGAGTCTGCGGTTCCAGGATTGGCATATTCAGCCACTGCAGAACCCACCCTCCCGGAGTGGAAGCAAGTTATCCTCGACCCTGAGGAACTGCCAAAGAAGAAGAATGACATATACTAGTAACTTCCCCACAACAGACATTAGACTAACAGACCTATAATTTCCGAGTTTATCTCTCCTACCCTTCTCAAATAAAGGAGCGACATTGGCAATTTTCCAATCCAAGGGGACAATTCCTGACTATCGAGAGTTTTGGAAGATCATGACTAGAGCATCTACAATTTCCTTACCTACTTCTCTTAATACCCTGGGGTGGAAACCATGAGATTTGAGAGATTTGTCTATCTTTAGTCTCATTATTTCCTTCATTACCATTTTTTTTACATATTAAATCTAGTAAGTTCCTCCCCTTGATTTATTTTTAGTTTTCCTTGTATCTCTTGTACTTTATCCTCAGTATTTAGCAAGACTGCCATTTCCTGATTTTCAATTACAATTTCACCTGCATCTGCCTTTAAGGGGCCCACATTACTCTCAGCCTTTTTCTCTTAATATACTTGTAAAAATCTTTAGTGTTGTCTTTGATATCCCTCGCAAGTTTTTTCTCATATTCCTTTTTGTAGACTCAGATCTAATGGGTCCTGTTCTGAGAGGAAGGATGTTTGATGTGCATCACACCTATGTGGAGGCAGTGAGGCCCATTTCCCAGGATATGTGGCAGATGGTAAGGCACATGATGGAGCCATTGGCTATATATGTAACAATGTTAGGAAAGCATTTTCTTCATTACAGACAGCAATGGAGCATGTGGCAGCTTCAGCAAAGTCTCCCCCTCCCTACAGAAGTGATCCAGGACAAGTTGGTGCCACCTCATCTGAAGCACAAACTTGTAGCCCTTGAGGCTCTGTGGGATTGATGAGAAAGCACAACATTCCTGGCTTTCAGACATTAACGCCAAGATATAAGAGATGCTCTCAGGGCTTTCAGGGTCTGGCAGAAACTGTTAAATTTATCCTCCCACTGATTAGTGGCTACCCTGCACTTGGGCTCAGTACCAATGGCACGGCAGAAGTGATGCCACTCTCTCTCAGAATAGCAGCATGTTGCAGACCTCCTGCCTCAGGACAAGACTGGACCAGAAGGCAAGACCAGACTGCCCAAGTAGTTGCACAAGAGTGCACACAGCAGGTGACATGAGAGTTACATCAGTCCCAATAGTCTCTTGTTCCAAGTGTGCAGCCAACCACTTCTGCACCATCAGCCCTCGGGATGCCCATCTAAGCACCCAGGGGAAACATGATGATAAGACGTAGGACTTTTTATTAAATTTGAACTTAGGAGTCATAATAAAACAGATGTAGATATTTGCATTAGCTCCATCGTTCAATGAATCCTGGTTAGGGTGAAGTGGAATGGCTATTTTGTGAGATATAAAAACAAATGTTTAAACATGGAATGATTAGAGCAGCCATAAAGGCTAAGGAGATGTTGTGATGGCTCTGCAGTCAGGAGAGTAGTGTTAATCTGATGCCAAGGTCGTACTAATAATCTGCTTACATATTTCCCTGGCAGTTATGGTAGCCTCCTCCGCATCAGGGTCCTCTTGTTGTTGGGTTCCAGGAGGCTCTGCCTCCACAGCAGCTGCGCCTTTCTCCTCCAGGGATTCCACTTTCATTTGAATAGTGAAGTTGTACAGGGCACAGCAAGCAACCACAATGTAGGAGAACTGCTTGGCAGCATACTGCAGTACCTCTCCTGATCTATCACAGCGCCAGAATCTTCCCTTCAGAACGCCGATAGTTCTTTCAGTGATCACTCTGGTTGATGCATGTGTCTCGTTCGACCAATGTTCAGCTGGTAAGGATGACACTTGAAGTAGAATCATGAATCAATTCATTTAAAATAATGCGCAGAGGAATTTCTATTCCTAAACTGGCTAATGGCAAAGCAAAAACAAAAGCAGAAAATACTGGAAACGCGCAACGGGTCAGTCAGCATCGGTGGAGAGAAGAGGCAAGTTAACATTTGAGATGTGGACCAGTCATCAGAACTGACAAAGGGTCCACAGCTGAAATATCAATTTGTCTGTTCTCTCCACAGATGCTGACTGATTTGCTGAGTGTTTCCAATGCTTTTTGTTTCAGCTTTCCAGCACCTGTAGTTTTTTGATTTTTGTTTAATAGAATAGTAACTTTGGCCTGTAGACAAAATGGTTCACAAAGACTCAATATACAAAAAGTATAACATGGGGCAATTCAAAGAACACTCCCCTCCCTCCTGATCGCTGCCCCCTCTTCTAACCTTTCTCCCCACTCACTTAGTGATAATTTTAAATTGACGACCCCTTTTTCATTGATTCCCCAATCAGAGGAAATAATCTTTCCCCAGTCACCATTTCAAAACCCTTCATAGTTTTAATAACCTCTAAGTTTTCTATTCCTTAGTGGTAATGGTCTCAGTGGCTCCGATATTACCAGGGAGGCGGGTTGGCAGCGAGGTGGGGGGGCGACTGGGCGCGTGCGTAACCCGCCCAGTGAAATCCGTCCGTTCCCCACGTGATCGAGGGTAAATTGAAGCCACTTATCGTGGCTTCCGGGTTTCCTGCGCAGCGGGCGGACTGCGCACCCGCATCACAGGCTGTCAGCTGGAGGAGCTCTATTTAAAGGGGCAGTCCTCCAACGGCTGCTCCTGCAGCAAACAACCACACAGCACCACGGAGCAGCCCAGGGGAAAGTCTGCCCCCAGGTTTAATGATGCTTCACTCCAGGTCTTACTGGATGGGGTGAGGAGGAGGAGGGAGATCTTCTACCCGGCGGAGGGGAGGAAGTGGCCTGCCTCTGCCACCAAGAAGGCGTGGCTTGAGGTGGCAGAGGAGGTCAGTAGCAGCAGCTACGTCTCCCGCACCTGGATACAGTGCAGGAAGTGCTTCAATGACCTAACTAGGTCAGCCAAAGTGAGTACACTTACTCATTCTCCTACACTCCGTCTTCCACATCTTCGCCCCCAACCCACATCTCCTTCTGCACTGCCAACACTACTCTGTCACATCACTCCTCACACCCACTCAAAGCTCATCCTCAACTTACCTGCACTTCCTCACCTCCCCAGTACTCATCCCACCACTACCACTCAACCCAATCCTCATACAATGTCGTGGCTCTGTCTCATACTCACCCTCTGATGCATCTCTTTCACGGTCAGCCTCACCCAAACCAATGCATTCAGCGGTTGGCCACATCACCATCCCTCACTTACGCCTCTCTACTTTCTCCCCTTAAAGGAGAAGAGAGCCCAGAATGTACGGGAGAGGGCGAAGACCGGAGGGGGGCCGCAACGTCAGGTTGTCCTCACGGACGCGGAGCAAGAGGCTCTTGAAGTGAGCCGCACCCTCGAGTGCCTGTCCGTTGGGGACGCCGAGACTGCCACCCGACAAATGGCTGGTGACAGAACTTTAACATTCAGCACTCAGTAGCAAATGATGTTAACATGCCTTGCCATCTTCAGCACCTCAACATCTGTTGCCTTGCTTAATATTACCTTCTGTTCTCTTATGGGCCTTCAGCGATTGCTGTGACAGTGGAGGGCGAATTCTCAGAGGATCTGCCAGCCTCTGAGGGGGCACCGTCACATCTGAACGAGCCATCCACCAGCACAGATACACACACCTCGGTAGGTCCCCGTGCTCAGTTAGTTGGGGTTGCACATGGTGAGTCACCACACATGTGAGCACGAGCAGACACTGGTGGCAGGGGCAGCTGCGGAGAGTCCGCCTCGGTGGGAGCATTCTTCTCCAGGCTCTGCTCAGCTGGACACAGATGCTGAACCCTGGGGGCCATCCTTTAAAAGGAGAATGATTGAGGGGCAGCAGCACATTTGCGAGGTGCTGGAACAGGTACCATGCGCACTATCCACAATCGCGCAGAGGATGGAGGAGTCCAACTCCTGCACGAGTGGAATGGTGGCACAGGCACAGGAGGGGATCTCCGAGATACTGTCACAGGGTGAGGGCATCTCTGAGATAGTGTCGCGGGTAAGTGCAGGAATGTCTGCGATGGAGGGAAGGCTAGCTTCCATCAAGCTTCAAGCACGGCTCACCAATGAGTCCATTGAGGCCTTGACAACAGCCCTTCAGACTCAGGGTGAGCAACTTTCTGCCGCCTTAAACAGGCAGGCAGATACACTAGCACTGGCCTTACAAGGCTTCACACATGTCCCCCAAACTGTCGTCCAGCAGGGTGGTAGGTGTAATGTGGGCCTGGCCCAGGAGAGGGATAATGGCGAAAGGGGACATGGAAGTGGGGACGCCACTCAAAGCACTCCCACGTCTCACCCATTGCCCCCCTCTCAACCAGTACCCACAATGCTGCCTCCTCTCCAGGTGGTTGAGTCTGCCCCTGCACAGGTGCAGGTGGAGCAGTCTTTGGAGGGGCCCTCAGGGGCACTGAAACTCAGAGGGTGTAGGCCTGAAGCATCTAATCGGTCAGGGCATGAACATGAGCAACCTGCCACTATCTCTGCTGCAGCCACAGGGGAGGCACCACGTAGGAGTCGTCGGAAGTGTAAGGCAAAGGTTTTGTGAGCACAAAGGGGATGCACAAGGGTGTTTGATGGTTTGTCATGTTTTTTATTTATATTTGATTTTTGTTCAACTCACATTAAATATTATATTGTCACCACTACTGCCATGTCTTGGCCATTCTTGACTGGCTTGTGCAATAAGTCCCTTTCATGAGGTTCACCATGAACACCCACACTTGTTGCCACCCATTGGGTCACTCTACATTGGGTGTATGTGTAGTTGCATGACTATTTTGTGCAGGGGGCGGGGAAGGGGACTGATGTAGCCGCTCCTCTGTCCAGGTGGTGAGGACTGGACTCTTCACACTGTCTGATGTTAGGAGAACCGTTCACATATCAGTGACTCCCTGGCCTCACGAGCAGCCAGGTGAGGAGCTGTTCTGCCCATGGGTTGCTCCTCCTCCTCTGCCTCCTCCTTCTCATCCTCCTCCTCCTCAATATGGGAGGCAGATGTGGATGGGGCCTCCTCCAGCGGCGCCCCTCTCTGTTGTGCCATGTTGTGCAGAGCAAAACAGATGACTATAATGTGTCCCACTCTGTCTGGTACGTATTGAAGCGCTCCCCCAGAACGATCAAGGCACCTGAAGCGCATCTTGAGCAGCCTTATAGCATGCTCAATTGTACACCTGGTAGCGATGTGGCTCTCACTGTTGCTCGGTGGTGGGGTTCCTCAGAGGTGTCATGAGCCGCATGTGCAGGGGGTATCCCTTGTCCTCGAGGAGCCAGCACTTGCGGGTGTTCGGTGCGTGGAAGAGGGGTGGGATGTTGGACTCCTGGAGGATTAAGGAATCATGGCAGCTGCCAGGGTATCTGGCGCACACGTGAAGGAATCTCTTGTGGTGGTCACAGATGAGCTGAGTGCTGATGGAATGATAGCCCTGGCTCGTGTGGAGGTGCTTGTATTGCTATTTGGGTGCAATCGATTACACCCTGCACCCGTGGGAAGCCAGCCACAGCGTGGAATCCCACTGCCCTCTCCGTCTGGCTGAGGTCATCCATGGGGAAGTTGACATAGTGTGAGGCCCTGCGAAACAAGCCGTCGGTGACCTGCCTTATGCATTTGTGTGCAGACGACTGAGAGACCCCGGCAATGTCCCCGATGGCACCCTGGAATGATCCGGAGGCAAAGAAGTTGAGGGCAGTGGTGACTTTGACAGCGACAGGTAAGAAGATGCTGCTCGGGCCAGCCGGGAGCAGCTCAGCATGAAGGAGGCTGCAAATGTCGGTGACTGCCTGGCCACTGACTCCGAGCCTCTGTATGCACTGCTCCTCAGAGAGGTCCAGGAAGCTGAGCCTCGGCCTGTAGACCCTGTGACGAGGGTAGTGCCTCCTGCGATGCGCTCTATCTGTTGTTGCCCTCCGTGCTGTTGTGCAGTGCCTGTGGCGCAGCACTGTGTTGTGGAGCTCCATGTGGCGGAGGTGGACGGTGTGCCTGGCGAGGCTGGTGATGTTGCTTGTCCTCGGATGAAGTGATGAATGCAGCCACGGCGGCCCCCATCCTGACAGTGTGAGTTTGGGGGGGCCCACAAAGTAGGTAAATGTGTTTGTACAGCAGAGTTTAGGGTATAAATTAATAATTTTGAGTGGAAAGACAAAGGTGTTGCAGCCAAAACTTTGTCTGAAGTGACAGAGTGTCCTGCTGCAATAAATGAGGTTTTCCCCCCACCTGTTAAATAATCCTTTACATCTCCCACTGGCTGCTGGCTGAAACACGTTTGCTCCAACAGGGAGTGTTTCCCACAGCACGGGAAATACGCTGAGGATCCTTGAAAATTGCACCCGTGCCAAAATCTCCAGTCAATGAGATCTGTCAAGTTCCTCAACAAGTATCTAAATTATCATCCCACCGGCTTCAATTGCCGGTGGGAGTCCCACATGTGGGAGCTGCGCGCACTCCCAAACGTGTCATTGGGGAACCCGGAAGTGAGCAGGTTGGAGCCAGGCTCCGGACCCGCTCCGGGATTCTGCCATTTTCGGTGCCCCCCACCCCCAACGCACTCGCTCGGCCATCCGAAAACCGGCCCCAGTATCTTAAACTGTCCTCATAACTGGTATCATCCTAGTGAATCTATATTGTATGCTCTCTGTGGCTTTAATATTTTTGCTGTAACAAAGCTCCCAAAACTGCAAATAGTTCTATAACTTTGGCTTACCCATTGTTTTGTAGAAATTTATTATAATGTATTTGCCCTTGACTTTATGTCCCTATTGATAACGCCCTAAATGCTGTTCGCTTTATCTGCGTGCACTCACACATTTAAAGAATTATACATTGTATCCCTAGGGCTTTCTGTTCCTCCACACCCTTTAGCATCTTTCCATTAAGTTTATACTCTTATTCCTTTTCTTTTGACCAGACTGCATCACCTCACACTTCACTACATTAAATTGTATCTGTTATCTGTCTGTCCACTCTGCTAACCTGTCTATATGCTCCTGAATCTTTTACAGTTCTCCTCACTGTTTATCAAACCTCTAGTTTTGTGCCTTAAGCAGATTTTGATGTTGTACACTCTATGACCAACTCCAAATCATCTCTATATAATCAAGAACAAAAGTAGACCCAGCACTGACCCCTGGGATACACCATTTCCAATATTTCTTCAATCCGAACAACAGCCAACAACCATAACTCTTTCAATTCCAATTCTGGAGGAAGATTTCCTCCGTTTGTTATTTGTAACAAAACTATAAATGCTTTCTTCCTTTATATGTATGTTTATAATTTTGCTGCAAATGACAAACAGAGGAAATCTTATTCCTCCATTGGCTTTCTAGCCTGCTGAGGTGCAAGTGCCCCTCATTAGAAGACAAAACACCCATGGTCCCCATGACTATATGCCCTGGAGAAAATACCAGGAAACAAATGCAGACGCCCCTCTCCAGCTAAAGTGATCCTATCAACAACACAAGGTAAACAGACCCATTCTCTGCCATTTGACTATTAGTGATTGGGTGCCCACCCACCTCCCTTTGGGCATGAAAAAGGAAAAAAATAACAAATGTAAAATTAAGACCCCGATTTTTTTTTTGGTGGTGGGGATGAGGCAGGGCTCTACAGTCTCCCACTGTGATTTTAGTGACACAACCCCCCAGGGAAACAATGTAAACGGCCAAAAGCAGGGAAGAGGATTCTCTCTGTTTGCCATTTGTAGTGAAATAGAGAGAAAGGACAAAAGTATTTTGGTTTCCAAAGTAACAGCATCAGTTTTATAAGACAGGAACTGAAAGGTACTGGAACAGTTGAACTCAGCAGAGATCAGTTGTCACTGGGACCTCTACAGGGGCTCCTTCAGACAGATGTTGTGAATTTATCATCTCGCAGCTCTCACCAAAAGATGGCAGGCCTAGTCGTCTCTGGCAAATTATAATAGGATGAAAGAGGAACAAGATCAATTGAACAGTGAATACTGGAATTGGGCCAAGGAATTGGCAACACATTGTGGGCAGGATGATAAGAGTGTGCTTTTGAAATTAACTTGGCAAATGTCACTATGAACATACATCATAGGAATTGGTTTTTGAGAAGTTTTACATTAAATTATACAATTAGTTACAATCACAGAGGATAATGTTCAAAAGAGACTTTCAATCCTGTAAGGGTACTAACAATTTCCAATTTGTTTTACAACTGCTTAATTTTTGTCCATAAATGACAAACTTGCTTTACATCTATTTTAAAGAATATTCATTATTCTTACCTCAAATTGTTAGTTATTTTTGTTCCCTCTGCAACCTGCCCCATTCTCCAGCCAAAACAGTAAGCAATTATCATGGTCCCAGTTCTCCAACAAGGTTGCCCTTTTCTTTCAAATTCTTGTGCTAATCAAAGGGGAGGGTCAGAAGTGGGGGAACGTCCTGCAATTTTCCAGCCTGCAATCCTGAAACTTTTGCTGGGGTACAGTTCCATGGCTGCTGACAGCCAAGTGGCCTAATATTCAATTGTGCATGACAACCCTGAGTGTCAGAAGGCTATTTGACTGTGGGTAGCATTACAGCTGAGCTTGATTTCAACCTCCCCAGATGTCCACATATGTGCATTTTCCAGTAGGGTTGACTGGATATCAATCAGGAGCAAGAACACAGGCCTAGAAATGCGATGGTACTGCACCCGTTATACAGGTATAAAACAGGGGGCAAAGTGACCAATATGACAGGCAGCAAGTGTGCGCACATTCTGAGTTGGAAGTGTGCTGCATGCCATATTGGTATGGGCATCAAAAGAAGCAACTAGGGCTCACATCTGAAACAAGTATTAGGCTCTTTTTCATAAGGAACCTAATGTTTGTTTGATGCCCAAATTGGTTTTCCCTAAATGCAGCTGGTGCTAGGCTGGCTGCATTCAGGTATACATGTGGCCTAATCAGCAGTCCCTAAAGGGACCATTGCAGGCCACCACCAAAGAGGTACGTTTTAAAAAAAATACTTGCCTGAATGTGGAGTTGGGTTGAGCAGGAGTGCTCCTCCCCATTCCACATTGAAACCACAGGCCGCAGCTGGCCACCAATCACCCTCCCGATCACTACCTCAACCCCCCTTCTGATTGCTCCCCTCCCTCTCGATCGCTCTCTCGACCCCTCTCCTGGTTTCCTCCTCTCTTCCAATTGCTCCCTCCCTCTCCCAGTTGCCCCCCTCCATCCCGATCGCTCTCCTCCCTCCTGATCACTCTCTCAACCCCTGTCCTAGCTTCCCTCTCCCTCCTGATCACTCCCTCCCTCTCCTGGTCCCCCCCCACAATCGCTCCCCTCTCTCCTGATCGCTCCCCCCTCTCGCAAGACCTACCTGTGGGGTGCTGCTGGTGACGCAGCAGCCAAAAATACAAATGGCCTTTGCTGGTGAGCTATCAAGGGAGGTCCAACAGGCCTCTGAAGCTTGCTGGTCTGATGTAAATAAGGCCTGAGGCCCAACATCGGGTGAGCCTTGTTAATTGTATCCATGTAATTTTATCAGTGTTAATTGTATTCAGGTGATGTTTATCAATTGGGACTCTCTTGTATCCATTTATTAGAGAGCTTAGCTAGGGTGTGGTGTGTGTAACGTGGATCTCTGCGAATGAAGGCATGGAAGCAACTGAAGACCAGGCTCTGGTATTCCATCTTTCACCACCGGGCTATCCAGTTTAGAACTGGCTTTGGGCCTACTCGTTCTGGTGCAGGGATTGATTGCTGTGCCCAGTTAGTGTCAGTCCGTCCTGAGGTCATGAAAGGCACTATATGAATGCAAGATCTTTCTTTTGTCATGTCCTGGATGGGCCAGAAGGGGAGAGAGATAAGGGGAAAGTGAAGGCAACAGAAGCTGAGAGTGGTGCTTTGGGAGAAAGAAGAGGGGAGAAACTTGGCGTAGTGCTTTAGGGTGGGGGAGGAAGGAGTGCCGATTTAACTGAGAGGGAGTAAGGAGGGAGACTGCCAGCATTAATGGAGGGGAGGGAGAGAAGAATGCAGCATTAACTAAGGGGATGGAAGTGTGAACTTGATCTGGAGGGGGATGAGAGAGCCTACTTGGGAGGTGGGGGGGGGGGGTGCGGAGAACAGTGCCAACTTGAATAGGGTGGGGTCTGAAAGAAAGGTACCAGCTGGAAATGCATTGGAGGGGGTGAAAAGTGCCAGGTTGAAATGAGGGGAGGGGGGGTTGTGGGGGGAGAGGGAGGTTGAATTAACAAGGAAGAGGGAGAAGAGCACCATTATGAACTGGGAGGATTGGAGGATGAACAAGTGTCTGTGTGAAAGGGTGAGGAATTGGATGTGTAAAAGTAACTTTTTGGGGACTGAAGGTGTGGTTGGTCTGTTCAAAATACAAATGCCATTTTGTTTTTCCTTTTTTAAGATTGAAAAATCTTTCAATTGTGAAGTATAAAGGTGCTTAAAGTTAACTAGAATCTATAATTTTTAATGTAAACATTTACATTTCTGAGACAGCATATCCCCAGATGTCTCCTAGATATTGAACTAATAATTTTGTGCCTCCAACATTTGTTTTTCCCCCATTAGAGTTTCATGTAGTTATGTTTTTTTTCACGTGCAATACAAGTGAAGGAATATCAGCTCCATCTACACCTTAACTTACAAAACTCAGGTAACTACCTGTTTTCACATATCAAAGGCTTATGCTCAGATCCAATCTTGAGTTGGCATGTTTTTGAACCTGCTGGTCAGGTTTGCTACTTTTCTAGGTTGGCATATTTGCTTTTCTCATCCTTGACTTTTCATATGTACTCACCCTTTGAGTACGAAGAACTCTTTGCAGCTTTCAGACAAAGCATCATTGAACATGTGCGAAAGCTGAAGTTTTATTTTAGCCTTTCATCCGATTGTTTCACGAACTGCAGGAAGTGGCTCAGCTGTTCTCAACTGCCATCTGCATTTCTATTCAGTTGGCTGATATGAGTGCAGTTGAAGTGGGGTGAGTGGATTAAACCAGACTTTTCCCTCTTATGAGGTGCATTGTTCTTGCACAATGAGACACTCGACCTAACACCTGCTCCCAATAACCTGAAAAAAATGGATAAAACTTGCTCTGAAAAATGAATATCAAACAGTGACAGATTTGAGGCTAGAAATTACTCTTAGCCCTATTAGTAGATGAACACTTAATAGGCTCAGATGACATTCCTTTCTCTGCTATTTTAATGGAAGCATTAATCAGTTTATTTTAAATGGATTAACACCTCCATTGAAATAGAGAGAGAGAAATGTTACACAAAAGTGTTAAGTGTTAATTTGTTAATATCGCCAATAAAAATTTCTAGCCCTTGGACTCATATCATTACATAAATGTACAGCACAGAAACAGGTCCATGCCAGTGTTTATGCTCCACATGAGCCTCCTCCCACCCTTTTTCATCTAACACCATCAACATATTCTATTCCTTTCTCCCTCATGTGTTACTCTAGCTTCCCCTTAAATGCATCAATGCTAGTCACCTCAACAACTCCTTGTGGTAGCAGGTTCCACATTCTAAACACTCTCTGGCTAAAGAAGTTTCTCCTGAATTCCCTATTGGATTTATTAGTGACTATCTTATATTTATGGCCCCTAGTTCTGGTCTCCCCCGCAAATCTACTTCTACCTTATCAAACCCTTTCATAATCTTAAAGACCTCCATCAAGTCACCCCTCAGCCTTCTCTTTTTGAGAGAAAAGAGCCCTAGCCTGTTCAATCTTTCCTGATAGGTATAACCTCTCAGTTCTGGTATCATCCGAGTAAATCTTTTTTGCACCTTCTCCAGTGCCTCTATATTCTTTTTATAATATGCAGACCAGTACTATTCATAGTACTCCAAGAGTGGTCTAACCAAGGTTTTACACAAGTTTAACACAACTTCCCTGCTTTTCAATTCTATCCCTTTAGAAATGAACTCCAGTGCTTTATTTGCTTTTTTTTATGGCCTTTTTAACCTGCATCACTACTTTTAGTGATTTGTGTATGTGTACCCCCAGATCTCTCTGCTCCTCTACCCCATTTAAACAGTTATTTTCCAAGCAGTATGTGGCCTCCTTATTCTTCCTACATTGAAATTAATTTACCAAATACATGCCCATTCTGCAAGTTTATTAATGTCTTCCTGTATTTTGTTGCAGTCCTCCTCAGTATTAATTATACCCCTCAACTTGGTGTCGTTCGCAAATTTTGAAATTGTACTTCTGATTCCCGAGTCCAAATCGTTTATGTAAATGGTAAACAGTAGTCCCAACACTGATCCTTGTGGAACTCCACTTTCCACTTCTTGCCAGTCTGAGTAACCACCTTTAACCCCTACTCTCTGGTTTCTGTTTTGTAGCCAGCTTATTATCCATTATGCTACTTGTCCCCTGACTCCACATGCTCTGAATTTAGTCATGAGTCTGCTATGCAGTACCATATCGAAAGCCTTATGAAAATCCAAATATATTACATCTACTACATTACCCTTGCCTACCCATTCTGTTACTTCTTCAAAGAATTCAATAAGGTTGGTCCAGCATGACCTTCCCTTTTTTAATCAATGCTGACTATTTATTATATTTTTGGTTTTAGATGTTTTTCTATTATATCTTTGAGTAAGGATTTCATTATCTTTCCTACCACCGATGTTAAACTAATTGGTCAAACTTCCCTGGACTTGTTCTATCTCCCTTTTTAAATATAGGAATCACATTAGCTGTCTGCCAGTCCTCTGGCACTATTCCCTTTTCTAATTAATTTTTATATTTCTGTAATAGTGCCTCTGCGATCTCTTTCCTAACTTCTTTTAATATGTGTAGATGCAATCTATCCAGACCAGGGGTTTTATCCTCTCTGAGTTCGATTAGTTTATCAATATCCAGCCAGGTTTTGTGCCCTTATGCTACCAAAGTGATGCAATAGCATATACATTATATTTCTATAGATTCCAGATGCAGAATCATAGACTTTTGTAGCACTGAAGGAGGCCATTTGGCCCATCGTGTCTGCTAGCCCTTTGTTACAGCAACCAAAAACTGATAACACTGCCCTGCTCTCTCCTTCAGCTCTGTATTTCTCTCAGCTTCAAATATTTATCCACTTTTCCCTTATAAGATGGCACGGTCTCTGCCAGAATTACTCCCTGTGGCAAAGACATTCCGTTCTCCAGCTATACTCTCTGTGTAAAGAAATGTCTCCTAATCTCTCTCCTAACTCTCTCAGTGATAATTTTAAATTGGTGACTACTCATAACTGACTAAAAGAAATATTCATTCCCTATTCGCTCATAATTTTAAAAACCTCTATTGAATCTCTTAGTATGCTTCTCTGCTCCAGTGAAAACCGTCCCAGTATCTTAAATCTCTCTTTGTAATTATAGCTTCCTAGCTCTATAGAAAATTCCAAACACAACTGATTTTCTTTTTGCTTGGCACAAGCACTATTTGTGCCGTGAAAAGTGGTATAATTCTCACCACAACCCAAAAAGGAAAAAAAAAACAATTCACAACTTCTATGTAAATTGATTCATTATAGATTTTAACCCATTGTGATCATTACATTCAGTCTTTGCAGTAGTACATTGTTGATGCTGGCTGAACTCAAGTTGGAAAATAAAATACCTGAGGCAGAGGTGGTGGAGCAAACATTGGGTGAGTGCTTATTATCAAATTGGTTGTAAATGGAGGCTGACATGTCAGGGCAAGAAGCATTTATCATCACAATCACTTCATTTATTTTACTGCCACGCTGGCCAACTTTGCAAAAATTACACTTAACATCAGTGGTTGAGCCTAAAATCTTGTCACTGTCTTCTGGTGTATGTAATTGAAAATATGATGATGTATGTGATTTGTTGGGTCTTGCATAAGAATAAGACTAATCCCATCATGTCTGACTACTTTTCCTATTTCGTTTATTATTAAAGCTATGACTTAGCTTCTCACAATGCTTATCTCACCACCCTGCAGATAAATGTATTTTTAGAATTTAAAAGTAAAACTTTCCGAAGACTGAATTAGCAGTTTCATTTTCTGTGTCACATGAGGCAGCTTAAAATAATAGGGCCGATAATGCAACCATACGGCCCTGGCACCCTATGTTATCAGCTGTAGAGGCCTGAAGCCTAAGACATGTACATTGGGCTCAATGCGACCCAGTGTTGCTGGTCAGCACTATGGGTGCTGGGAGTCCAATAAGTAGAAAAATAATATTTTGCCTGGGTGGCCCTTACCTTTCCCTAAGGCCACACAGCTTATCTTGTCCCAAAAGGTAGCAGTGCTCCATTACTGACATCAACCTCCCCCTCTCCACTGGTGTTGCATGGACAACCAACATCCCTCCACAGGCTGATCATGCCTGAACTTCCGGCCCTCCCCTCGGCACTCCCAGCTAATTATGTGCTGTGTGCAAAGAGCACCAGAAAAATATCTAAATGCACTGATCTTGCATTTTGGGGCAAGATCAGCCCATTCATGTGCAGGTGTTCAGAGCGCCTAAACAAAGGCGGCCCTCGCAGTGCTGCTTGGGGACCAGGTTGTCCACCCTAATATCTTTTGCTTTTTGCTCAGTGATATTTATTGAAACTAAGAGATCTTCTATGACATTGCTCATGGAAAATCCATGGAATGAAGAGTGATTACTGATGCTTTCCGCAATCTCAGATGAACACTCATCCCTTGCTCCTCACATTCACTGATGTCCACTTAAGTTGGAGGTTCTCCCTTACCTTTTGCCGTTGCCACTTTAGCCTCCTGCATACTGTGTTGTATTGTCAAATTGGTAACTGATAGCTTCTTTTGTTCCTCAGGTTCTACAATCCGAGAAAGCAAGAAAGGACCATAGAATCATACAATCCTATAATTTTATAGACACAAAGCTTTTTAATTATATCGATTCTACTTAACAGTCCAGAAATTAGGTGAAGTTTTATCTTGCAATGTTTAATTGCCCTTCATTTCCACCAGCAGATAAGATTATAGACTGCTTACATTAAGACCATCTACAACTTAAATCTCCGAACCCACCCTCTTCAGTATAGCATTGTGCCAGTGTTAGATCAGAGGACACATCTCCACCATAAGGGCACACAAGTTCCTCTCCAGAAGACCGTGAAGAATCGGACAGACCATCTCACCTTCCCATAGGACTATTAGATGTATCACATGCCACATACCACTCCCCCCACTAAACTAGCAAAGACTTGCCAAGGAGCCACAGACACATTCTTTGTTAGGCTAGCAGGAATAAACTTCTATTTTGAATCATTTTTAAACCTTTGTAAATGTGAGTATAAACCTTTGCGGGAGCTAAAGTGAACATTTAAAACTCTGCTAAAGTTCTCTTAGTGCAAAATCCTCAAACTAATCATAGAGCAAAAATAATTTGCAGACTGATGTCAGATTTTACAGAAATGTTCATTTAAGCAGAAAGGAACATTGAATATTACACAGCTGGTGCAATGAAGCCCAGCTGCACTAAATGTAATTTTATGTAAATATCTTGGTACCAGAGGCATTATCAACATAAATTACTTTTAGCAGGGCTTACTACATTCTCATTTAAACAGTAACAGAAATATAGTTAATTGGGAAACATGGGTCTGGACTTTCCTTAAGAAAACCGTCCATTTTTGGCCTTGTAAAGATGGTGCGACAAAAAAAATGGGGCGGAGAGGCCCTCTGCTTCTAAAAATGGCTGCCATGATTTCCTTCCCACAACCCCGCTGTGACCCTGCTCCATCCGTCACAAGCACGTCCTGCCACATTTAAATGATGCATGAGCGCATGACCAAGTGCCCCCTGAGATTTCCCTGCATTTCTTCCCACTTACCATGCCTGAAAATTACTGCCACTGTAAAGGTGGTGGTGGTGGACGTGTATGGTGGCTCACAGGTGGGATGAGATTGGGAAAGGTCATACAGGAATGCAATTCTGCAACACTGTTTTAGTTTGGAGTCATGTCCACTATTTTGAGGCTGCAATTACTGAGCATTTAAAGGTACTTTGTGAAACTTAGTTAAAGGGACCTCTGAAAACTGAAGTAATAGATTTCTCTCCGGGGGGTTCCATTATTCCTGTGCTTCGAGGAAGATGATGATGAGGACATGGAGGAGGAAAGGATGGAAGTCAGGAGAGGTAACTCCCGACCAGCAGATATCTAAGCCCTTGGGTCTACAGACCACAGAGATCCTATCTGGATTTTTTAAATAGGCAGCATTTTCCCCTGACACCGTGATAGAGTTATGCCATCTGTTGGAATCTGACACAACTTCTTCCCACCAAGGGCATTGCTGCATCTTTGGCTGTGAAGGTGACAACAGCACTTAGCTGTTATGCATCATGATGCTTCCAGGCAGCCTCTGGTGACATTAGCCAGTCAGCAGTTCAACACTGCATTAAGCATGCCCTGTGAGGCAAATCTCTGAGTTCATTCATTCCCAAATGGATTCAGCAAAGCATAGAGAGAGAGAGAGAGACATCAACTGCTCCCAAAAGGCTGGTTTCCTATAAGTGCAAGGTGCCTTTGATGCCACCCTCATCTGAAAGCCCGATCAACTTAATCAACAGAAAGGATTTCATTCCTGAATGTCCAGATAGTGAGTGAAGTTAGCCACCTCATTATACTCTATTCAGAGAGTAACCATGATGAGCTTATTCTTAGGTAATCCGGGAAACTTTACTGCTCAGCCACAGCAATGTGACAGGGTGGCTGATAGAAGACCAGAGGTACCCACTCCAGCCTTAGCTGAAGGCGCCTTTTTGGAATCCATGGCCACAGGCCGAAAGCAGGTTCAATGAGGCCTTGGGCGTTACCAGGATCATTATTGAACAAACGTTCGGAATTCTCAAGTGCTGGAGAACAATAACCTGCTCATGATAAAAAAGTCTAGGAGAGAGAGCAGGTGGGCCTTGACACCACACTGTCAGCATCATATGTCATCACTGACTTTTTCCAGTGAAGTGGGTGCCCTCCACCTGTATGACACAATAAAGCCCTTCATGATCCCTTGCCTTGCTCTCAGATACCATTCAGCTATTCTGTAATACCTCTAATATCCTCTCTGAGAGGAGGCAGTTACAAACATTAATCACCATATAAGATGGAGAACATCCAGGCGTGGATACAACCTAGCAAGCGGCCGCCGCAAATGGCTAAGTTTTAAAAAATTGAATGTGGAGCCAGAAGCAGGAGTGCAGCTCCTGGCTCCACAGCACTCGTGAGGGCCACTGCCTGCCCGAAATTGGCTCCCCCTCCTGTTCTCCTCCCCCCTGGTACTTGCCTTCGGGCTTCTGCCGGTGAGGCAAGCAGCCTGACATTCGTCTTTATAAAATGGGCGAGCTGCCTGTGGAGGTGCGACAGGCGCCGGCAGGTCGTCCAATAATGTTAATGAGACCCGAGGTCCAATTTTGGGCCAGGTTTGGGCCTCCCGGTTGGGGTGTGTGCTCCGTGCAAGGTGCCCATTTCAGGCCCGAAAATGGGCCTAACGTAATTTCCACCTCATAGTATAATAAAAACATAAAAATTAAATTATTCACAACAAAATGTTTAATTTGCTCACATAATTCTCTATGCTCTGTTGGAATTTGAACTAAGAACATTTTGCTGTAAAGGCCTTCTCTCTGAAGCTTGGGTCCAGAGTCTGCCTTTTCTTCACGTTATGGTTTGCAGGTGGATTTTTCAGCCCTGTGCTCCCTCCATGTGCACCCTGCACCTAAGCCCTCCAAATTGTATACACACGTCAGCCCTCGCAAGTACTCCCACGCCACAAAACTCTTTCACTACTGCAGCAAGGTAACTGCCGACTTATCATGAGTAATGCTAACGGAGATCTGACAGATTTACAAATACGTTTTTCCTCCCATAAAAAATCCATAAATATGGACCAATGTTCCTGGTGCTAAAATCTGTGGCTTCATTTTAAAATCTTATTATGTAGTTAATCACCAGACAGAAGTTTGGCAGCTTATTGAGAAATGCACAATGAAAATTGAATGCAGTGAGCATAAACCACTGTAAGGATCTCTACAGGCATAACCATGTCTGATTTTTAAAAATCCATCTCATTTCTATAAACTGGGTAATACATGTCCCTTAATAAATGTAAAATTTGTTACTGTTCCTCACAGAGGACAAAAATTGCTCAGTTAATTAATTTTTATAGTTAGATGGATAATGCGTATCCCAGTTAGAGGCACTTGCTAGAAATAATCAGGTGTGATATGAAAAGGCCATTATACGATTTGATATAGCACAAAAGACAATTTTTGTGTCGTTACCACCCTATTTGTGCTTAAAAACAGCTCAGTGGCAGGACCAAAATCACTGGGTAAGGGAAGCGCCAACTTACCGCTGGTTGTCTGCCTGTTTCGATTTTCAGGCGGACCTCAATTTACTTAGTCAGAGCTCCCATCAGAAACAGGCAGGGGCCTAATGAATAAATGCAAATTGATAATGTAGTCACAACCCCAAATGTCATTTTCCTCTCTGCCCGTGTTGTTGCCATTAGTTCCTGATTTCGCCCGCAAACCATGGGTGATACAAGTCAGGAGGTAGTCAGTGCCAGCGATCTTTAAAGGGATCTTCCACTGCCCTCAGGTAAAATGCTAGAATGTTATGGAGATATTTTGCTTGTATTACGTTGTGGCTTTTTGCTACTTAGTTGATTTCAAAGTGGTTGTAGTGTCTGTGGGATGTTCTGAACTCATAAGGGGCTTCTGGAAAAGCACACTTTTGTATTTGGGAGGTCCTTCTGGCAAGAGGAGAGGAGCAAACAGTGCTACAGCTGCAGAGAGACTAGATAGAAGGAGGTGTGCTCACAGGACCTTACCTTCCCAACAGGGTTTATAGGTCCAAGACAACATCCCTGCAGTTCTTTGAGGAACAGTGCATAATGAGGCTTCTCTAAGGAGGCTGTCACAGAGTTGTATCACCTCCTGCAACAAGACCTGCAACCACTGCCACAGTTGGCACGGCATTACCTGGTGCAGTCAAGGTCACTGAAGCCCTGAATTTCTTTGCCTCAAGCTCTTTCTAGACCGACACAGTGTATATCGGTAACATCAGTCTGCTGTTCATGTTTGTGTTAAGCAGGTGACTGATGCTGTGTTTGCTAGAGAAAACACTTTCTTCACTTTCCCCATGGCCTACCATTGACTGCACCCATGCCACCCTGTGAGCTCCTTCACAATATCCCACTGTCTTCATGAATTTGCAAGGGCTTTCACTTCATTAATGTCCAACTTGTGTGTGACCACCAGCAGCTCATCATGCAGGTCTATACTCACTTTCTGGACAGCTGCCATGATGCTTTTATACTGTGGCAATCTACCACCCTCCCAGTCTTTGCCCCTGTACAGCAAGTGAGAGGCTGTCTGCTTGGAGACATGGGCTATCCCTTGAACACTTGGCTCATGACTCCTCTCAGGAATCCATGCCTGGCGACCAAACTGTACTACAGTTAGTACCATGGGTCTTTGAGCAGACTGTTGGAGTCCTCAAGCAAAGCCTGGTTGCGGTCATACTGCCTGCTGCTCCACAATATCGCTGTCCACTATCCAGTATTGAAAAATGCACCTCCCCTTTAAGGTGCTGCAGGCTGCCTTTAAGTAGCGGCCACCTCACCTGATTTCCCACCCTGCCAATTGGTGAGCTGCCTGTAGGGAATGTAATTAGCACTGACAGCTGATTGCAAACAAATTGGGCTCAACTACGAAAACAGCATGGGCCCCATATCGATTCCTCCAGGTGGGTAGAGTGCACTCCTTACCCACTGCCTGCCCAATTAACGCAACATATGAAAATTGTCCCCTAAGGAGTTGCTGACAGAAGCTTATCATTACATTTTATAGATGTCATTTTCAGATCTGGGGCTCTTGCTGCTTTAACCCAAACCATCAGTAGTCTGAACTTGGGTTCAGGGGGCACAATATCAAAATTTGCATCTAGCACAAAAATAGGGAGCACGGTTCACTCCACTGAGCATAACAATTCAAATGGGGATATAAGAATAAAATGGATCCAGGTCCGTTTACCCTTCCTGTGGATGAAACTAATTTTAGAAATTTTGACTTTTGATAAACAACAATGCAGAGTGGTTTCCAGTGCTCGTATTTGCAAAGTGGCAGTATAACTGAGGGACAGATGGCATTCTGACTCCCAAAGCGATTTCAGGTGCATGTAGTTGTGAAAGTGGCAGTCTAACTCAAGGGCAGTGGGCAATCTAAGCACACTGAAGCAAAAGTTGTGAAGCCACCTCTAGTACATAGAATTACATAGAGTCCATAGTGCAGAAACAGGCTATGTTCCACACGAGCCTTCTCCCACCCCTCTTCATCTTACCCTATCAGCATATCCTCCTATTCCTTTCTCCCTCATGTGCTTATCTAGCTTCCCTTAAATGCATCAGTAAGTAGCTTCATAACACTGGCGCTTTAGTCTGGATGTACTAAAAATCCAGCCCAGTGTGAAACCACAGCTTAAGTTCCCAGGAGCTTCACTGGACCATCTGAAAACTTTTAAAACTCAATAGAATCTTTCAAATAGCAGAAGAAAACTTCTGTTGGCAGCCACTGTCTCATAATGTTAACAATTAACTGCCCATGAGTGGAGCTGTGCAGGCCCAAGCTCTCTCCTGGCTGGAGCGAACATGTGATGGATTGTGGCACTGTAATTTTTAAGTTATATTTCTTAGTAAGCTTCAAGATTCTCATGTGTAGAAAGTCTGCAGGCAAAATATTTTGTAGAATGGATTGTAGTTCCTGTGACATTAGCACCAATTGAGATACACAGGAACATGTGCACTTGGAAACTTTTGGAGCACTGTTGTGTGTAGCCAGTTTAACATATGCATCAGCAAATTGTGGATTTGTATTGGACCGGCAGCTAGGTATAAACTGCAACATTCAGACATTGAATTATAGACTGACTTCTCATTTTACAGTTGAATCAACATGTTCCTCTTCCACCAAACCAATGCCATAGGCAGGTCACAGTGGAGGTATCATGGTCTGGACCAGATAGGAATTGAAGGCTTTATACTAAATGTTAACATCTGATTTACTCCACTACAATCATAAGTGCAATGAAAAAGTTATAGTGCAACAATAATGCAATGTCTATTGTTGAGGCAGAGTAGATTGAGCATTATTCTACATCAAAGCACTGGTAAATGTAACTTGGGAGTGCTTGACATAGTATCATTGAACCATAGGATTTACAGCACAGATCGAGGCCATTCAGCTCATCATGTCGTGCCAGCTCTCTGAAATGACCAGGCAGTTTATCCCACTCTCCTTCCCGATATCCTTTTATTTTTTGTTTTTAAAATATTTATCCACTTTCCTCTTAAAAGTTTCAATTTTTCCGCTCAGTCCTGTGTTAAAATTGCAGTCTCAATGATGTCATGGGGACCCGACATGCATATGGAAAGAAGGATCCCGCCAGTTTCGGGCGGGTGTCCTTGCCGCTTGATCAGGAGAGCAGGTTAACATTCCAGACGGCGGAAGCCTGGAGACTTTCTAACGGTAAGTAACCTGGGAGATTTTAACTGCCCATCTGCTGGGCAGGTAGGGTTAAAATCACCCCCAATATTTTAACTGTGGCCTGACCAATGATTTGTATAGGTTTAGCATCACATCTGTGCTCCCATTTATAAAACTTGTGATCCCATATCCTTTCCCTACAACATTATCAAGTTGTCCTCCCACCTTTAAAGATTTAAGTATCTGAAAGGAGGGAAATGTTCCTTTGCCCTGCCAGTGACTCTCTTCACCTTGAATAAGATAAAGTTTAAGGGAGGAAAAATTCCACATGTGCCAACGAAACAAAGTGAAGCCCTTATACAGCACATTGTCTCTGAAGTCACAATTTATATTTGTTTGTATGTTGCACTGTTTGCTCAACTGAACTGCTACCATATTCATTTTACAAAATGGCCCGTAAGTGTATAATTTTACTTATGATACAAATAAGAGAAGGGGTAGTGAAGATTTGTATACAAGGTGCTGTTTTGTTCAGACCTAAATCTAAGTTTGTATCCCTGATGGGGCAGGGCAGGCAACTGTTTACTCGAGTGATTTGTTCTCACTGTAACTAAGCTGAGGAGAAAAATAGCTGCCTGCAAGGTACAGTTTCCTCCATTTACTTGAGTTGACAAAAGAGTCGACATGAGCATAAAACAAAGGAAAATGACTCCTCTGTGTGTAATATAGGTGATTATTAATATAATCTTTAATTTTAATCATGGATCAATAAAGGAACTCTTGTGAGCAGTTTGATGTTTTTTAGCTGACTGTGCAATGTTGTTGCTGGGAATTATATCCAGGGAACCCAAAGATAGACTCTCAGGTTGTTTTGACACACCCAGTACACACAATTCACATGTTAAGCTCCCTAATAATGTATTACAAATCTTAATTTGAATGAGAAATGTTTGTGATTTAAGGAGAAAATGACAGTTTTTGGCTGGCTTGCGAAATGGAGTTTCTTATCTGGATGTCGAAACTCATGAGAAAATGACATTGTTGCTTTCTTGCTATAAATCTACTTCATATCATTTAATTGTACTATAACACTTGGAGCTATAGACTGTCAAAATGCTCCTATCTGAAAAAATTGTTTCACAGTGAATCCTGTAGGGAAATAAGGAGTGAAACTGGTAAGAAAAATGTAAACGGAACAAATAAATGGATAATTTCCAAAACATCTCCCACTCATGATGCTAACAGTAATGATTTAGAATGCAGAAAGTTCCCGCAAGAAACCAACAAACCCAGAACTACTCAGTGGGGAGTTTTACATGAACCATGACTTGCAGATCTGGATCACTCCATGTCTTGCTCTTTGGTTTCAGTGCTGTTCGTCTTCACAGTGAGTGTTCCCCATTCTGCACTATCATCATAGGAATCAAACAGTTCACATTTAAAAGTGCAGCAGGGCATTTCATTATAATTTTATAAAACATTTCGCTCATTCAGCGCACAGTTATTCTAGCGAAAATGGCAGCTGAAACAATGAAATTGTGCATTGGATGGGGAAAGATTGTGTGATGAAATATGCTAACAGTGAAATCTGTGCCACATAATGCCACTAATTGTTTAAGAATAGTTCTGACTTTAAATATAAATTTCTGAAAATAAATTGCTGCTCCGTTGAGTGTACTTGTCACTCCTCCATTTGGCCATTGATATCTTCCAACATTACGTTGACATTTCATGGATAAGGCAACAACCACCATTCAGTGGGATATGCTGATAGATTTTGGTCTCTTACTTCACAAAACCCCACTTGAAAAATGAAGACAGTCATCACACAGATCAGCACAGAATTAAAATAATTAATCTCACCCATATTACTCACAACAGTGGAAGTGTGGCAAATGGAAGTATTGCATAAGTCAGTGCACTTCTGAGGCTGCTATTTGAAGTACATTGTCAGGGTAACATCTGACCTGTGTCAGCCATGACCTAACAGTGATTGATGCTGTTGCTAAGGTGAAATGCGGGGTGAAATATTCCCAGCGCTGTCATCCTTCCCCTTAATTAGGATGCATAAACCTGAAAAAAGGAACTCCACACAAAAAGCTTGTGACACAAACTGAAAAGACAAGAATCTTTCATTCTCCATTTCTGTCATCGTTCAACTGAATCCTTGGAGAAGATCAATGGTGACAAAGAAATATAATAAAATCTTATATTTGTAGTTTGAATTAACATGTGCTCATTTAATTCTGCTTCATTCTAATAAAAATAGTAATCTCCCAAAAATGATTTCTCTAGTTGCTATGCATTAGAAAAAAATGTACTCTGAAAGGTCCAAAGGGCATTCAGTATTTCGAGAGTTATCTTGTTCCATCAGCTTAAACATCAGGTGATTTACACTAGTGGGACTTTGGATGACAGAAATAATGGTCGCGATATTTACGGGGAGGCGGGGGGGCGGGGGGGAGCGGGGGTGACTGTCAACGGCCAGGAAACCCGAAAATACGGGAAAGGCGGAAGTCCTGCTGAATTTAACGGCAGGACCTCATTAGAATTTTTGTACTTAGCTTCGCGCAAGGCAGCCAGCCAGATTGAGAGTTTGGCTGCTGCCAGGCGAGAAAGCCTGCTGTATAAGGTTACAGCCTGGGAACGGAGAGGAGAGAGGGAGAGATTGAGGGGTGGGGAGAGATATCGCGAGGGGGGGAGATCGCGGGGGAGAGGTCATGGGGGGGAGGTCTGGAGATCACGGGGTGGGAGGGGTCGGCTGATCATGGGGAGGGAGGCAGGGTTAGCTTGGGGGGCCGGGGGAGGGACTCCTGCTCCTCCTGGCCCACAAATGTGCTGGAAAAGCATTTACCTGCTGGATCCGGCAGTTCTCACCTCCCTTTAGCTGCCGGGTTTCCTGAGCCCTGGGAAATCCGTGCTGGAGGTGTTGAATCCAAATGGCTGCTAGAATCTAAGGCAAGCAGCCTTATTAACATATTATAATTATCGACCTGCCTCTCGAGAACAGGTTACTCGCCCGACCCCCCAACCCGCCCCGGTTAAACCGGAAGTAGGAGTGTTCGCGGCGGGTTGGGGTCAGGTTTCCCATTTAAAAAAATTTAACCCCCCTCCCCATGCCACTGTCCCGCTCATCCTGGGGGGTTAAAACTCCCCCCATCGACTTTGCAAGTTCACCCTGAGATGAGACGCCTCCTGATGGTCTCTTTACCCCCTTACCGTGCTGTTGCAGATTTACAGGGACTGTGCACTTTACTGTCCCTCAGACTGATGGATTGTTGCAATCTACAGATACCACTTTTACAAAGAAAAATTAAAATATTTTCTGTCATAAGATTACTGTAATTCAAAACTCCATTGAAAAATTATTTCAGTGGATTTAAAATGACAGATAGGGGTGAGAATGTGTTTTTTAGGCCAGACATTGTGGTTGATTTTGGTTTTCAAAGTCCCAAATTTGGATATTTCCAAACCTGAATTCAAATCTGATACACCATAAGGCAAAATAGTAGAATTGAACTGAAAATTGTTTAGCATTCTTACCCATGTTCCTTAGATTAAGTCACACTACGGGTAACATTATGGAAAAGTTCTCCCATGCTAAGCATGATGGTGAGAACTGCCAGGATTTTGAGTTCTGTTCTCCAGATTGCACAGATGTACCACTGGAATGAGTCCACCCATCTCTGTCCCTACCAGACTAACACTGATCAGACGGATGCTTCAGTATAATAACACCATCTGTCTCTAATCTCCCTTGACTACCAGAAATCAGATGGACACATTACTGCAGTGTCCCCTCAAGAAATGCCAGTTGAATGCCTTTGATTGTTTTAGCAAATAACAAGCTGAAAGAGCAAAAGTCCATGCTTTGGGCAGAGTTTAAAGTATCCCTATATGTTGAGGTTCCATCAGTAACTTCAGCCCAAACCTTACCAATTAGTCCACTGTAATTGTACAACCTTTTATAAACCTGACTTTGGTGTGGCTTCAAAATGAAATATCTTAAACAAAGGCAAAATACTGCGGATGCTGGAAATCTGAAATAAAAACAGAAAATGCTGCAAATACTTAGCAGGTCAGGCAGCATTTGTGGAGAGAAAACAGAGTTAACATTTCAGGTCGATGACCTTTCATCAGAACTGGAAGAAGTTTGAGATTTAACAGTTTTTAAGCAAGTTACAGTGCCAGGGAAAGGGGGTGGGGGGGGGGGGGGGTGGAGGAAAAAATAAAAGGGAAGGTCTGTGATAAGGTGATTAAATGACAAAAGGGATGATGGTGCAAGGCAAAAGGGGGTGGTAACAGGACAAGTAAAGAAACAAAAGATGGGTCTAGAGGAGCTGTAAATGGCAACAGCAAAACTATTACCAGCACCTGCTGTCCGAAAAAGTGGGAGCAGTGGTTATGATCTGAAGTTATTGAAATCAATGTTGAGCCTGGAAGGTTGTAAAGTACCTAATCAAAAGATGAGGTGCTGTTCCTCAAGCTTCCGTTGAGCTTCATTGGAACAGTATAGGAGGCCGAGGACAAAGAGGTCAGAGTAGGAGTGGGACGGGGAATTAAAATGGCAAGTGACCGGAAGCTCAGTGTCACGCTTGTGGGCTGAACGCAGGTGGTCGGCAAAGCGATCACCCAATCTGCGTTTGGTCTCCCCAATGTAGAGGAGACTGCATTGTGAGCAGTGAATACAGTATACTAAATTGAAAGAAGTACAAGTAAATCACTGTTTCACCTGGAAGGAGTGTTTGGGGCCTGGATGGTGGGAAGGGAGGAGGTAAAAGAGCAGGTGTAGCATCTCCTGTGCTTGCACGGGAAGGTGCCGTGGGAAGGGAATCGGGTGTTGAGGGTGATGGAAGAGTGGACGTGGATCAGGGTGTCGTGGAGGGAATGGTCCCTTTGGAATGCTGAAAGGGGAAGAGAAGATATGTTTGGTGGTGGCATCATGCTGGAGGTGGTGGAAATGGTGGAGGATGACCCATTGAATGTGGAGGCTGGTGGGGTGGAAGGTGAGGACAAGGGGCACCCTATCATTGTTCTGCGAGGGTGGGGAAGGGGTGCGGGAAATGGGACGGACACGGTCGAGGGCCCCGTCAACTACAGTGGAGGAGAATCCTCGGTTGTGGAAAAAGGAAGATATATCGGAAGCACTGATGTGGAAGATGGCATCGTTAGAACAGATGCGACAGAGACGGAGAAACTGGGAGAATGGAATAAAGTCCTTACAGGAAGCAGGATGGGAGGAAGTGTAATCAAGGTGCTTGCTTAAAACTTGTTAAATCTCAAACTTCTTCCAGTTCTGACAAAAGATCATCGACCTGAAACGTTAACCCTGTTTCTCTCACCAGAGATGCTGCCTGACCTGCTGAGTACTTCCAGCATTTTCTGTTTAAATATCTTAAATGTAATTTATGAGGCAAGATATCACAGCCGTTATCAATTTCCATTATAGGTCTACGCACACACTGTAGTCCTGAGATTTAAAACTAAAGATACTTCACTCATTTTGCATCTTCCGATGATCAATTGTATCATATTTAATGTAACTTTGTCTTTTAGGTCCTCTCTAACACATTTAAATGTCAAACGCTATTTTCAGAATTCAATAGATTACATGAGTACAAAATTCCAAATGGCCTGAATTGTGCTAATTCAGATTCATTTCAAAAATTGTGAATTTAACCTAATTTCAATCAGATTCACAGGTGAATATCCCTTTAACAAATTGGGGGGAATTTTAACCCCAAAGAACAGGTGGGTTGGGGGCCGGTGGGAAGTAAAAATTGGAGAAATTTGAAGCGCGACTGCAACCCGACTCCAACGCGCCCACGCCTGGGTTTAACGGAGGCGTGTTTGGCTGCATGCGAGAAACCTACTCGCCGGAGATGCTTAATTATCAGGACATGCGGGTCAGTAATTATCCGAGCCATTTATGTGATTAGCATTTGTTAATGAGGCAATTTTAAATTAAATTCAACAGGCATTTGAACTTAACGTCTCCTGCAGGGTATTCCCAGGGCTCGGGAAATCGCCAGTGAAATGGAGGCGAGATAGAGCCGCACTTCATGGGGGTCTTTAAAGTTGTGATTGCCCGATGTGAATAATAGCTCAGTGTTTACAGCTGGTGTCTCAGTTCCCCCTGGCAAATGTTTGGCAGAGAGTGTTATGGTCATACAGCTTTTTCAGAACTTTGGAGGCTTTCAATCAGACAAGATCAGGATGGCGGCACCACGAATGTATTCAATAGGACATCGGACAAGGAAGAGGATCACCATCCACGGCAGCGACGTCGTTCTGTGGTGGGATCTGCAGGTCCACAAGAGAGAGGTGCACAACACAGGTCTGGAGAAGGGAAGAGAGAAGAGCAGAACGGAGAACGGCAGAGAGGGGAGCAGAGTGAAGAACAGCAGAGAGGGGAGCCGAGGTCGCAGGAGGCACTACCCACATGAGACGGTTTACAGACAGAGGCTGAGCTTCCTTGACCTATCTGAACAGCAGTGCCCACGTGGGCTCAGATTGAGCCAGCAGGTGGTCGCGGACATCTGCAGCCTCATTAAAGAAGAGCTGCTCCTTGCTGGGCCTGAAAGCCACGCATTGCCCATTGCTGTCAGAGTCATCACTGCCTCAATTTCTTTGCCTCTAGCACCTTCCTGTGCACCATTGGAGACATCTCCAGGGTCTCTCAGTAGACTGCATATAAATGGATAAGGCTGGAGATGGATGGGTTGGTTGACAGGGGTGACGCTTATGTGAACTTCGCCCACGACGAAAATAGCCAGAAATAGCGGGCAGTCGTGTTCGCCTCTCTGGCTGGCTTCCCACAAGTGCAGGGTGTCATCGATTGCACACAATTGGCAATCTGAGAACCACCAAATGAAGCAGGAATTTTTATCAACCACAAGGGATTTCACTCCATCAATGCACAGCTGGTGTGCAACCACAAGAAGAGGTTTATGCAGGTGTGCACCAGATTCCCTGGGAGCTGTCGTGATGCTTTTCTACTGCGGCAGTCCAACATTCCAGACCTCTTCCTACCAGGAGACAACTTAAGGGCTGGCTCATAGGAGACAAGGGAAACCCCCTTCAAACTTGGCTCACGACACCTGTGAGGGACCCCACCAATGAGGCGCAAGAGGACTACAACGAGAACTACATGACTACCAGGTGTGTTATCGAGCAAGCCATCGGCATGTTGAAGATGAGCTTCAGGTCCCTGGATAGGATTGGAGGCACACTTCAGTACTCACCAGCAAGGGTGTCCAGAATCATCATGGTGTGCTGCGTCCTGCACAACATTGCACAGCAGAGAGGATTAGAGATGCAGGACGATCAAGGCACTCGTCAATCATCGAGACAATGAT
Source organism: Heptranchias perlo (assembly GCF_035084215.1). Classification (NCBI taxonomy): domain Eukaryota; kingdom Metazoa; phylum Chordata; class Chondrichthyes; order Hexanchiformes; family Hexanchidae; genus Heptranchias; species Heptranchias perlo. The sequence goes on from NC_090350.1 coordinate 26,397,140, forward strand.
GAGAACATTGAAGAGGAGGAGGAGGATGAACAATATGAAGATGGGGCACCCATCGTCAGACCAGCTGAGTGCATTGCTGCCAGGGAAGCCCTCATATCTCAAAGGTTCACTTAGTTAGTGAGACTGGGAAAAATAAAAACTGAAATACTCCAGCCCTCTCCCACCACCACCAACCCCACACTCTTTGCACAAAACAATCCTTCAATCACGCATGCACCCACTGCACATCCCCCATTGGGTCCCGTTATGTATTGACATTCATTATGAAGCAAATGAAAGGGCGAGTTGGCATTCGGGATGCAATAATGGGCAACATGTGGAAGTGGTGCTAATCAATAAATTTTATGCGCCAATATAAAAAAAGGAAGCTTCACAATATAACATTTTTTCAAATATCCATGTGCATACCCTTGGTGAATTACAATTGCTTGAATTTACGCTTCCTACCGCTTCTACGTGGTGCACCCCCTGAGGCTTCAGCAGAGGTTGAGGCAGGCTGCTCAGATCCCTTTTGGTTTATGACCTCTGGGTTTTGGAGCCCCTGAGGGCCTCGCCAAAAATTGCTCCACCTGCATCTGTGCAGGGGCAGACTTGGCCATCGGGAGATGAGGCAGCGTGTCGAGAACTAGTTGAGGGGGGGCAATGGGTGAGAAGTGTGTGTGTGTGTGGAGTTCCCACTTCCATGTCCCCTTTCGCCATCATCCCTCTCCTGGGCCAGTGCCACATTACTCCCACCACTCTGCTGGAGAGTAGCTTGGTGCAGATCAGTGACGCATTCAGCCACAGATAAGGTATCGGTCATCCTGTTCAAGGCAGCAGACATGTTCTTCACGGCCGTGGTCATGGCCTGCATAGACTCATTTGAGAGCCGTGGTTGAAGCTGCATGGAGGTGGCCACACTCTCCATGGCAGACATTCCCACAATTGCTTATGACACCAATCCATTATTGTTGGAGTTGGACTCCTCCATCCTCTTTGCTATTGTGGAGAGTGTGCATGGCATGTTTGCCAGTACCTTACAAAGTCGCAGCTGTACCTCTATCATTCTCATTCTCAACGATGGTCCCTGGGGTTCAGTCTGTGCCTTGCTGAGCAGTGCTTGGAGAGGACTGCGCCCTCTGACGGGGACTCACCACAGCTGCTACCACTCTCTGCTCGTGCTCATTTGTGAATTTTGAATCAGCAGGTGAAAACCCAACTAACTGTCTAACAGGACCCATTGAAGAGTGAGTATATGTGTTGGTGCATGACTGTGTGTCCTGTGACGGTGCACCCTCAGAAGGAATGAAGTCCTCTGAAGAATCGTAGTCATGCATCTTTGCAGACTCTTGCGCTACGCTTGAAGGCCCCAGAAGACAAAAGAAAGTGATCTGAATTAGTCCTGGCAAAGTAACAATCTTGCCAATCACCATACTCAGGCTTCTCATAGTTCAATCATTGATGAAATAAAGTCAGCATGTGTGCCAGAGATTTTTAAAATTCAGTCACCAGGCATCTTCGAGTTCCCAGTCTCTTCATCTCCGATTGAGGGACACGGACGTGCCACTGATCTCCATGGTGTCCTCTTCTATATCAGTGAGCTGCACAATTTGTGGCTAGCCATTTCCAGGCCTCTCCCTCACATTTTGTGCTCTCTTCTCCTACAAAGGGCAAAAAAACAGAGCTGCGAGTGACTGAGGGTCACGTTTCACCCGATGGATGCAGTGCATTGGGTAAGGGTGACTATCAGACGGATACATCACATTGCATAAGGCTTGTGATGAGTGGCAGCAGTGGATGGATACATGGGGGGGTGAGAAAGTGCATAGAAAGTGAAGGATGGATGCTGGTGAAACTTAAGTGAGTATGAGGAGTGATGTGGAGGACGCTTAGCAAGACAGAGTGAGGTGGGGGGATGTTGTATACCACACGATGTAGATGAATCAGCAACTGTACTCACTTTTCCTGACTTGATTAGGTCATTAAAGCACTTCCTCCACTGCTTCCAAGACCAGGCCACAATGCTCCTGCTGCTCACCTACTCAGCCACCTCCAGCCACGCCTTCTTGGTAACAGAAGCAGGTTTCTTCCTCCCATTGCTGGGGAAAATGATGTCCCTCTTGCTCTTCACTGCATCCAGCAGTACTTCAAGGGGAGCATCACTGAATCTGGGTGCTGGCTGTGCTCTTTGTGAATCCATGTTAAATACCTCACGGCTCCTCCAAATTCCATTTTCAATCATTCAAGTTGAGATCGCAGAATCCGACCTGCTAACTTTACTTCCAGGCTCCCCCCAAACCCAGCTCAGAACCTGCCTTTGCATTAATATCGGGGCCATTGTCCCTCCCCACATGCGGGCAATTTTCTCTCTTCAGCATGGCAGGTGTGTGGGGGTGAGAGTAACCTGAATTTAATTTTACTTTTTTTCCCAGTGGTGGTTCAAGCTGATCTCATAGTTACGAGGGAAAGCTAAAGTAGTCCTACATTATTTATCTTGTGTTTGTGTGAAGCCATGCTGACAATCAGTGATGTGCCGTATCTTACTGTGGACCTTTGAGCAATGGGAATGGACTTTTTCAAAACGTTTCTGTTTTCATGTGGTAAATACCCACTCTTTCCATTAAATCATTTGAATTCAGACTATCAAAATACTGTACATCTGAAATCAAAAAAATCTATCACTGAACATTTTATACAAGGAATACCTCAGGTGCACTTCTGATTAAGACAACTTATGTTCCTGGCAACAACAAGAAAAACTTTAATTTTACATCCATTATTGCTTTTGAAATAGTTCCTGCTAATGATATTTCATAGTTGATTAATTAAAATGATACTACCCATGTGTGTGAAAATATTACTCAGACTATTGCATATTGCTTTGACATTGTTAAATCCAGAGTGTGACTATCAAACTATTCCAGCTGTCTGGCACCTTTTTGAAGCCTTCTTCATCTCTTGCATTAAGTATAAAAGCTTTCCACTCTTATACTTCAACATTAAACAATATGAAAGGTGTATTGAATGGAATATTGGAGTGAATGACTGGGTTATTTTGGCGCTGAGAAACAATTTGTAATTCACTAGTGCTTGAAGTACTTCAAGTATAATATTTTCAGCTATATATCATACTGGTGTAATATTCTCTATTTTTTCTAATTTTCTATAATGGAGACAGATTTCAAGGTGACTATTTTTGACTCACCAGAACCCATCAGGCTCAGGGTGCTGCCATTTACTCCCTACACATCCCTGCTTGGACTGACATCACTGGTAAGCATAAAGTAGCAACTGGTAGCATAATATTCCAAATTATAAAGGAGATCAACGAGCAGCAAGTAAGTCTGTAAAACAAAAATGAAGGTGTCAAAATAAAAATACATGGATGGTACAATCAGTAACACTATGCTTTAGTGTTGTCTTGGGGCGTTTTTTGCTATATTAAAGGCATTATATAAATGGAAGTTGTTAAATTAACCAGTGACGTAGGATCCAAACCCTGGTATTTCTTTTCTTTAACGAATGGTAAAATTAGTCTTTAAGCAAAAACATCTTTACATCTTAAAAACTACAGAAATGTATGAAGCTCTGATTTTGTTTTTAATTTAGTTATCTTTTAGCAAAGCATACTTTACTAATCCTTGTGGACTTTATTAACTCCAACCCTGGCTGGGCTAGGCTGATTTCAATGATTTTATTAACCCCTAATTTCCATAGTGATCAGTACACTGCATATTGGGTAGAGGAGGAAAGGAATCTAGGAGTACAGATACACAAATCACTAAAAGTAGCAAAGCAGGTTAATAAGGCCATTAAAAAGGCAAACCAAGCATTAGAGGGATAGATTTGAAAAGCAGAGAAGTTATGTTAAACTTGTATAGAACATTGGTTAGAACACACTTGGAGTACTGTGCACAGTTCCGGTCTCCATATTATAAAAAGGAGATGGAGGCACTGGAGAAGGTGCAATAAAGATTCACAAGGATGATACCAGAACTGAGAGGATATGTTTATCAGTAAAGGCTGAACAGGCTGGGGCTCTTTTGTCTAGAAAAGAGAAGGCTGAGGGGTGACCTGATAGAGGTCTTTAGGATAATGAAAGGGTTTGATAGGGTTGACGTAGAGAAAATGTTTCCACTAGTGGGAAGTCCAAAACTAGAAGTCAGTCATTAATAAATCCAATAGGGAACTCAGGAGAAACTTCTTTACGCAAAGAGTGATAAGAATGTGGAACGCACTACCACAAGGAGTAGTTGAGGCAAATAGCATAGATGTATTTAAGGGCGAGCTAGATAAGCACATGAGGGAGAAAGGAATAGAAGAGTATGCTGATAGATTTAGATGAGGGGTGCGTGGAGGCTTGTGTGGAGCATAAACGCCAGCATAGACCAGTTGGGCTGAATGGCCTGTTTCTGTGCTGTAGACTTGTTGCAACTCGATGTAATAGCTTAATGTGTAAAACATATACATTTTTAACAGGTCTTTTATACCATTAGCTATGTTAACAAAATTAATTGTACTGTCCCCATTACTGGAGTTTTGAACCTATTTCAACTTGTTCCAGCAAATATTGTTTTTGTCCGTTAAGGGCATTGAATCTTTTCTCCTTGACTCATCAAAGCAATTAGCTGTATTTCACCGGCTTGCTGACAGTGTGCTGCCTGTGATCTGCTGATACAATCACTGTCTCTGATTAAGTGAATCAAGCGCAGCGTCAGCATGTGAACAATCCAATAGTTCTGTGCTCACAATCAATTTAGACTGATGAATGGCTGACAGGTTAATAGTTTTGGAAAAGGAATAAATCTGTAGAATAGGGACTAAAAACTGTTTCTCGAGCAAGTTAGATAATTTTCCTTTTTTAGATCGATCGTTGTGCCACAGGAGATGGGGATCCTGAATGGTAGATATAAAAGCATTAGCCTTTCAACTCAAGGATGTGAACTCAGGTGTTGCCCTGATAGGAGAACTCAAGTTTTACTTCACTAATAAGGACTATGCAATAAAGAGGCCTATTTTCTGATCCTAGAATTGAACCACTGGCACCAAAGTGCTGCAAATTTTTCACTCAGGATGAGTTGGATCTTCTGAGTTGGTCTTCATTGACTATGCAAGGTGAGCTGCTGGCCTGGATTTAGCCTACAGGTGCGGAACTCACCAAGGGGAAGTGAGAGCAGGGAACTGTGCCCATCATCAGCTCTTAAAGAGCTACATGTCGGATTTAAAGGTATGTGACCATTTAAAGGTAAGTGGCTGCATGCGGGGTTAAGTTCTTTTTTAGACTTTCCAAAGAATGCAATGACTTTCAGCCTTTCCAATGGCAGGATAGAACAAAAAAAGCGCTATCAATAATCCAGTGGATGGCAGGTAACGGAGCAACACAGCATCCGAACTCCCCGTTTGACGGATAGCAAAGTGGAAGTGTTGCTGCATGAGATGTGTGGTAGGACTTTGTTTGTCACTCCAGTACGCCCTCCCCAGAAATAGCAGTGCAGCATGCCTGCCAAGATGTGGTAGCCAGCAACAGCAACTTGCCTTTATAATGCACTTTGAATGTGGAATAAATGTCCCTACACATTTCACAGAGAAAGAAAAGAATGGATGTCTTGTAAGAGAGTTGGGAGAGGTGGCCAAAAGCTTGGATTAAGAGATTGGTTTTGAGAAGTCTTTAAAGGACAGCGAAGGAGGTAATGAAGCTGATGGGATGGGGTCGGGGGGCGGGGGGGGGGGGGGGGTTGAACTGAGGCAGCTGAAGGCTCTCCTACCAGTAGTTCAGCAGAGGTAGAGGGATCTACAGGAAGTCAAAGTCAGCAAATTGGAGGGCACAGGAGTGGATGTAAAATTGAAGAAGCTTGTGAAGGTAGAGAGAGATGAGGAAATAGAGAGAGCTGATATAGATTAGTGAGGAAGGGGTGATGTGCAATTGGAGCTCATTGCAGGACTGGATGCGATATTGGAGTTTTGAAAAATTTGGAGTTTAAGAAACTAGTGAGGGGTGTATTAGAGAAATCAAGTTTAGAGATGATAAAGGTTTTGGCAGCAGAGAATGTAAGGTAGGGGTAGAACCTGGGAACAGATGTGGAAAAAGTTGCCAAGGTAAGACTACCCAACAGTACCATACATTAGGTGGATAGGCCAATTACGTCCGCCACAAAATGCTGCCTGTCAACCGGTTCCATATTCATTGCATGCCTCTGTCAATTCCTCACACACCGCCCTGCAGCACTTTCCTTGCCTGCCATGCATATCCATACTCCAGCAGGGCACACATTAAGCTGCAAGCACTTCACAGCACCCTGCACCTCTTTCATCAACACTTGCAAGCACCAGCTGCACACATTCTGGAGGGTACAGTTAATAAGCTTGAGAAAATAGCACTGCATGAGACACAATGCACAGGTGAGAAGAGAATAGTGGGGGCAGAGGAACAGCAGGAATCCAATGTCTGCATGTCCACATGGCTGTCATCAACGGCCATCTGAACTTTGGGAAATGCAGCAGTGCAGCGACATTAAACAGCCATTTCATCGTTCTGTTTCTATTCAGTAGGAAAGCAGATGAAAGTGCTGACTATGCTTATCAATGCATCAGTCACCTATAAGATACATCTGTGGACACAATATTAACTGCTAGCCTGAGGAGGCAGAGGCAGAAAAGCGGTGAGCTGTGGTGAACTTGGCAACTGGTTGAAATGCCATACCTATGGTATAGGTTGGCTGCAGATCTCCTTGCAGCAGATGACACAGCTTTGCAATGGCCTCCCTGTTGACCCAGAAGCAGTTGTTCTTGGCCATTGCCAGATATGTTTGCCCAGACTTGGTTGTCAGCATAAAAGCAGGTGCAGGCAGTATGGCTCTGGTGCCTGCTGATCTCTCTAGTATGCCTTCTTTCATCTTATTTCAACTATGAAATATTATATTTCAGGTGCTTTAAAACCAATCCCCATAATTAATTTTAACTTGATTTGGTGGCTGCCATAGGAACCACAGCCTTACAATTAGATGACTTGTCATTTTCAGAGTTCCTGTGGAAATTTGTATTGAAAGAACCTCTTTATTTGTCACCTTTTTTTTTCAAAGCTGTTCCCGTTCCATTCTTGTAAATTCTTCAATTCCAGTTGTAACTTTGCAGATATTTGGTTCATTTTGTTTTTGATGTAAACACTCCCTACAGCCCTGTAAGGTTTGATATAAAAAATTCTACAAATAAATAACAAAAAAAAACCCACCTCCAGAATAAAAAAGTTCTGAAAAAAGCAAAAATATAAAAAACACTAACTAAAAAGCTACTCAAAAAATTTTAAATTAAAAGACATTATGCAAGACAGCACCTATCCCTTTAAGAGCTCCATCGCACAAGCTAAAAACAATGCTGTTCTCCTGGTGGAACTGAGCTCCAGCTCTTCAGCCAATTGCTGGTATAACTGCCCAATAGTCTCTGGGGTGAAGCACAGCCTTCTGAGACATTAACAGGCATAGAAATCTAAATACGTTCTTCTAGGTCAGTAAATCCTGTGGAATGGGTATAGACATGCAGGAAATAAGTATCTCCTGTGATGCCTCACTCTATGAGCTTCCAATCAAGCCTCTTCTATACTCTCATTCTCCTCTTCATAGCACAGGAATAGAGGTATTATCATTGGGAAATCCATTTCCCCAATCTAGAAATTTATTTTCTCAAGTATTCAAAAAACTGTTAGGAGGAGCCTTTAAGAGAAGTCCCAGAACGAAAACCAACCAAAAATCAATGTGTAGACAAATCTTCTCCAAGCTTGAGTCAGGAAATCAAAAATGTTCTCCTCAAGATGGTACTTGCCTCAGGCATACTGCTGTGCTGCTCATACCACCACTTATACAGTGTCAGTATTCTCAAAGTTGGGTTTGAGGTGAAAGTTGGGAGAAATGATGCAGGCACATTGACCACATCACCTGCCCCACCCCCACCCCTCCCATTTACCTGTGACTGGTGGACTCTGGGAGAGTAGTATTGCAGACTAGCAGTTTTTCAGCAGGAGAATCTGGGTGCAACTTTTTTGTGACAGTATTGCAGTGATAGGCCATACCTCCCCATTTTATTGATTTTAGCACACCGCACTGCCCAAAAATGGGCAGTAAAAGGGAAAAAGGAATGTGTAGAAATTATGCATACAAGTTATATTTAAATATAAACATACATTTGGAGATTGCCCTTTGGGAGACAAAAACACAGGCACACCAGGTCACCTTTGATTATAAAATTGAAAACTTTTGTAGCAAATACAAACATTTAATAATCTAAGAGTATATTTTGTTCTGTAACTGGCATTCTCTAAGTGTCTTATCACATAGGATGTCCCAAGCATTTCAGAACCAATGAATTATTTTCTAAGTGCAGTCGTGTGTTGTTATGAAGACAAACACACCAGCCAATTTGCATACAGCAAGGTCCCACACAACAGCAATTGAAATAAAGGATCATTTATTCTGTTTCTGTTGCTGTTGGTTGAGGGGGGAATGGTGGCTAGGACACTGGGACAATTCCCTGCTCTTCTTCAAATAGTAAAAAGGGATCTTTTACATCCACCTGAACAGGCACATGGGTTTAAAGTCTCATTCGAATGAAAGTACCTTCAATAATGCAGCACTTTCTTAGTACTGCAGTGAATTGTCACCTAGATTATGTGCTCAAGTCCTGAAGTGGGGTTGAACCTTCTGACTTAGAGCCGAGAGTGCTATCAACCAAGCCAAGCTAACGTTTTTTGTCAGGGAATTTTTTTTTTCAGATTTAACCACCCCCAGATTAAAATAGTGCCATTTTCCTGCAGTTGAATTTACGATGCATAAAGTAAGATAAATGTAATTCTTTATTCCTATCCCACATACATCTAGTATTAATCTAACTCTTCTGAACAGCATGTGCCTTCCAAAAAAACCTGAACTAATTAATCATCTGAACAGATATCCACATATCAACTGTGCAGGTTATGTTTTCTCAGGCTACTGTGGTAAATTGCAAAAGCCATTTCCTGCATTCTGATTCCATCAGAACTGATCCAAAATTCTACTTTCTATCCTCTTGATGTGCTCTACAAATACATGCATTCAGAGATATCTTATGTAAATAAAATGCTGATGGGTCAACTGAGTTAAACACAGATTTTTATTTACTTATCCATCCTTCATTTCATTTACTTGCGCTCCCTTGTGCAAATCTGCATGCATTTCTAAATAGAGGTTTTTAACAAGACCACCAAGTCATGCATGCCCTAAAAGGGCACTTTTTGCAACTCCTCTTAAACCCATTTTAGATTGTGAACAAAACTGAAACTAATGTTAACGATGGAAGAAACCTCTAATATTGCTCACCAGTTTAATCGAATCTGGATTTTTCATTCCTTTAACACGCAAAGTAGGCTATACCGCTTAATTGCTACATTATTTTTTGGATTTACCATCCCAAAAACAGATTTGAACAGTCAGATGGAGTAATATTGTCCAAAGTGTGTACCACCTTGAATTCTAAAGACTTTGTTTAGCGCCTTAATTATATTGGCTCTGTTTCAGGTGAATGATTTAATTATTTTTGTTTTAGCAGCATTCAGTATTTTCAATAATTTGGCATAAAAGACAAAGCAAGTTTGGCACCAAAACAGCCCTAGCCAAAGTCACGAATGTCATCCTCTGTGATGATGCCATGGTGTATTATCCTTTCTTGACCTCCCTGCAGCATTCAACACATCCAGAGCAATATTAGTGCACTTAATGTGGACATAAGTCCAAAAGAGGACGTTGCCTGACATTTTGTATTAATTGCTCACATTATATGGGAAATCTTGTGAGAAGCTACAAAGATACTGTGGCAAATAGAAAAGAGACTTTGATGCAGTAGGAGATACTCTTTGAAAATTAATAGCTTGATAAATATTTATTAGGTTGATGCCTGGTCATTGGGAACTCATCTCTATATGTGATTTATGCCAAAAGAAAGCAAGTTGAAACAATATTTTTTTAAAAACCTGGAAAGTAAGCATTATGTTTTAACTACAATTATGAATAAAACTATCTACATTATTAGTGTCAGTATGCATAAAATATTCTGCAATTGTCTGACATTTAAAAAGTATCTGAATTCTCAGAATAGCCCAGAGCAGGTTAGGGCATAATGCAGAAAGGAATGAGCATTAACACTGGTGAGAATTTGTAAAGGCTGCACAGGCTCATTGAGATGGACAGGAAGAAATTTGCATATGAATTTCTGATGTAGTTCCCATAAGCACAGCCAAATTTGACAAGTATTCTAGCTGAAATGAATCTCATTAACAAGACAATCCATCTATTTTGCTGATTTTTCCTTTGAAAAACAATTGAAGTTGAATATTTAGCAAGCTAATTAATGCTAATATTTCTCTACTCATAAGAATGGCTACAATAATTAATTTGGAGCTTGTGGACCAAATTGTTTGTGGGCCGGAAGGTTTAGATTCTATTATATTTGAGAACATCACAGATAATAGCCCACATAACCTCTGAATGGAATTATTACAATGTATACCTTCTTGTTTTTAAATTCAAGATTATACAAAGCTTCAGATCATCATAATTTAAGAGCTAAAATTATGACTGTAGGGAAAATAGGCTCAAGGGCCAATTTTATAAATGCCTCACCTGCCAAGAGCACAAATTGGGAAATTGCTCTTCGTGATTTTCAGTATTTGCACTTCAAGTGGGCAGTTTAAGAAAACCAGCCCTTAAATCTCATGTTAAATAGCAGTTTAACCCATCCAAATAAATTGTCTATCAATTAAAATAGCCAAGTAAGTAATTTACTACCTCACCTGCCTACCTGCTACACTAAGAGGGAATGTGTGTGTTAGTAACATAGACAGTAAAGTAATGAAGCAATTGCAAGATACTGCAATAGTGTACAAAGTACTAACGTATCACCAAATTGTTGATTATTCATGAGCACTGAAATGATCTTTATAAAAATGATCCATTTCAAAGCTATTTCTTACAAACGTAAATGTAAAACGCAATCCTCACTGTATTTGGAAGAGTCATCTTATAAAAAAAATAAGTAACTGATTAGGTAAAATTTGCATTAAATAAAATGATTTTAATAGTGCCGTTTATGAGAGCACGTGTATAAAAAGATCCTGCATCAAGAGCAGGAATGTATCAAAAGTAGTTAAGTACGTGTGAGTGTTTTAACTTAGTAGACCAGTAAGTAAGGATAAATAAAAAGCAGAAAAAGTGTAATGTCCATACTCAGACATTTGAAAAGAAATACAATTCTGGATATATCTCAAAGGAGAGCTTTTTTTTGCTATGTTTTTTTATATGCAAGTTTATGTAGGCCTGTTTAATTAACTCCCCACCAACATGATGGGCATGAGATTATATAGAGAGAAAGAAAGAGAGACAAAATGATATGATCAGTGTGGCAATTTCTTGACCAGCTAATATTGGTTTCTAGTTCAAATTTTATCTTTCCATTTCATAATAAACAATTTCTTAGAGTAGATGGAATAAAGTTCTTCTTTGCCTTATTTCTAAATATTAGGACAGCTAAGTATTGAATATCCATGTTTTTTTTAAAAAAAGCCTGTTATGTATAATGTTCTGTGGAAAATCTTTTACTAACTAACATTTTTCTTTTTCTTCCAAGGACACAAACTAAATATTCAAATATCTACCCACTATGGGCCTTGATGGGAGTAGGTAGGGGCTGGAAAATTGGGCATACAATTTGGGGCAAAAAAATGAAGCTGCTACCAGCATGCAAGGGCCTCATTTGACTGGAGAAAAGATTTAACTCAGATCTTGTGCCAAATCTTGCAACTTTGGTGTGTTTTAGCCACAGCCCTGCGCAGTTAATCGCAACCTTCTCTGATTTTTATTCTACTGTTTTGACTATGTAGTTTAGCATTCTGTTGGCTTTATTAACAGATACTATGCCTTGGTTGGACATGTTTGATGCCAAGCTTACTAAAACTCCTGGAAATCTTTCAACCTCATCCTTAGCAATTTTAACACAATTCAAGGAGTATTTTTTTTATTATTTGTTCATGGGATGTGGGCGTCGCTGGCAAGGCCAGCAATTTTATTGCCCATCCCTAATTGCCCTTGAGAAGGTGATGGTGAGCTGCCTTCTTGAACCGCTGCAGTCCGTGTGGTGAAGGTTCTCCCACAGTGCTGCTAGGTAGGGAGTTCCAGGATTTTGACCCAGTGACGATGAAGGAACGGCGATATATTTCCAAGTCGGGATGGTGTGTGACTTGAAGGGGAATGTGCAGGTGGTGTTGTTCCCATGTGCATGCTGCCCTTGTCCTTCTAGGTGGCAGAGGTCGGGGGTTTGGGAGGTGCTGTCAAAGAAGCATTGGCGAGTTGCTGCAGTGCATCCTGTGGATGGTACACACTGCAGCCACTGTGCGATGGTGGTGGAGGGAGTGAGTGTTTAGGGTGGTGGATGGGGTGCCAATCAGGCGGGCTGCTTTGTCCTGGATGGTGTTGAGCTTCTTGAGTGTTGTTGGAGCTGCACTCATCCAGGCAAGTGGAGAGTATTCCATCACACTGCTGATTTGTGCCATATAGATGGTGGAAAGGCTTTGGGGAGTCAGGAGGTGAGTCACTCGTCGCAGAATACCCAGCCTCTGACCTGCTCTTATTGCCACGGTATTTATGTGGCTGGTCTAGTTAATTTTCTGGTCAATGGTGACCCCCAGGATGTTGATGGTGGGGGATTCGGTGATGGTAATACCGTTGAATGTCAAGGGGAGGTGGTTAGACTCTCTCTTGTTGAAGATGGTCATTGCCTGGCACTTATCTGGCGCGAATGTTACTTGCCACTTTTCAGCCCAAGCCTGGATGTTGTCCAGGTCTTGCTGCATGCGGGCTCGGACTGCTTCATTATCTGAGGGGTTGCGAATGGAACTGAACACTGTGCAATCATCAGTGAACATCCCCATTTCTGACCTTATGATGGAGGGAAGGTCATTGATGAAGCAGCTGAAGATGGTTGGGCCTAGGACACTGCCCTGAGGAACTCCTGCAGCAATGTCCTGGGGCTGAGATGATTGGCCTCCAACAACCACTACCATCTTCCTTTGTGCTCGGTATGACTCCAGCCACTGGAGAGTTTCCCCCCTGATTCCCATTTACTTGAATTTTACTAGGGCTCCTTGGTGCCACACTCGGTCAAGTTCTGCCTTGATGTCAAGGACAGTTACTCTCACCTCACCTCTGGAATTCAGCTCTTTTGTCCATGTTTGGACCAAGGCTGTAATGAGGTCTGGAGCTGAGTGGTCCTGGCGGAACCCAAACTGGGCATCGGTGAGCAGGTTATTGGTGAGTAAGTGCCGCTTGATAGCACTGTCGACCACACCTTCCATCACTTTGCTGATGATTGAGAGTAGACTGATGGGGCGGTAATTGGCCGGATTGGATCTGTCCTGCTTTTTGTGGACAGGACATACCTGGGCAATTTTCCACATTGTCGAGTTGATGCCAGTGTTGCAGATGCACTGGAACAGTTTGGCTAGAGGCTTTCTATGTGCAGTATTTTACACTTGTCTGCATTAAATTTTATCTGTCATTTTTCTGCCCACATAAATGTTTTGTCCAACTCATTCTGTCATTTCTGTGCTACCTTGTCTGATTCCACTTCTCATCTTGGTTTAGTATTGCCTGTGAACTTGACAAATTTGCATTGACTTTCTGAACCCAACTGATGCAAAATAAAAACAGTAGCGATCCTAACACTGAACCCTGGGGCACCCCAGTCAATACTTCCTCCCACCCCAACATAACTCCTCTGACAAGTACCCTTTGATTTCTGCCCTTCAGTCAATTTTTTATCCATTTCCAAGATTTACCCTAGATCCCCATAGCTTTGTGTTTGTCTTATTGCCTTTTGCATGGAACTTTGGGAAAAGCCTTTGGGAAATCTAGTAACACCATATCATCTGGTTCTTTTAGGTCGTCATTTCCTCAAAGGTGTCAAGGAGATTGGTCAGGCAGAATCTTCCCCTTCTGAATTCATGATGATTGGTGTTTACTAGATTATCGTTGTACATATAACCTTTGGGTTTACTCCTGATAATTAATTACACTATTTTATATTGAATTGAAGTAAGACTAATGGGTCTGTAGTTGACTGTGTCAGTTTTCCTTCCCTTTGTGAATATGGGCACTGCATTAGCCTGTTCCAGTATACTGGTATCTCTTCAGTATCCAATGATTCTCTCATAATGATTATCTGAAAGAGGAGTTAATGAAAGGCCAACAAGTGCAGCTGTAATGCCACATAAGGTGTTTTGGCACCAATAATTATTCTAGAACCAACATTTAGAGACCCCTCCACACATACCTAGACATAAAAGTGGAGACCTGTGTTTGCCATCTCTGCTTCACAATGCAGGCTGTCACAATGTTGCATGATGGCCTGTGGACAACATGAGGAACATGGGCAGCTCTTCCCCTAGACGTGAAGGTTGCCACAGCATGAAGCTTTCATGTTACCAGATCCCTCCAAGCCACACCAAAGGACATCTGCCACATTAGGCAGTCTGTAATGCACATGTGCATCAAGCAAGTGACAAATGCTATGTTTGGTTCATCACTTTTCCTGTGGAAAGGAGGTATCAGCTGAACAGAATGCACAGGTTCCACTAGGTGGCAGGATTCCCTCAATTTCAAGGTGTCGCAGATGGCACCCACTTGGGCGTCAGGGCACTTCATAACAATGCCTTGGCCTATATAAATAGCAAGGGTTTGCAGTTAATTAATTTTCAGGTGGTATCTGCCCTCAGAAACATCTTTCTGCATGTCATTGGCCATTACACAGGAAGCAGTCATTATACCTTCATAATATGGCAATGCATGGTTTCCGTATTTTTGGAAGGAGAAGGAATATAGGGCTGGGGGAATGGCTTTGGGGAGGCCAGGCCTAACCTCTACATCAATGGCTATTTACTGAGAAACCCCTTAAAGCAGTGCAGCCCCTGGCGTGGAAGCCTGAGCATGCGTTTGCTGTTCCACCTGCAGCACTCACACTGCTAAGAAAAGTAGCCATCTAGATTTAGTACAGTGAAAAAGTCAAAAGAATTAAAGTGTGTGCACTGCTTTAAATAGTGCCTCCCAGAGGATGCAATAATCCCAAGATAGATTTGTGCTGGGTTTGATGGGGCCCACAAGAAATTTGTGCAAAAGGAAACCTTTGCCTTCCTCCTGATATCAGGAGAATTCTTCCTTATCCTCTGCCAGGTATGAATGACCAGGATGACTGCATAGATTTGACCAGCAACCTCCTTCCATGCAGCTTATACTGGAGGGATTTTACTTTTACTGGAGGGAGACCACCCAACAACAGAATCTCTATTTCTTCAGCATCAAATGGAGCAGTGTTGTCCACATGTCTCTACTGTGCCATTGTAAACAATTAATCCATTTTTCTGCCTCCGCCACAACTTCCCCTTTAATGCCATCCCTTTAAGAGCTGCTCCTTCATTAGATTTTACGCCTCCTAGCCAAGTGTGCTACAAACCAAGCTCTCTTGGCAAGATTTTCATGTAGTCTATTCAAGTTAGTGGGAGAGTCACAAAATTCCACACAGCCCACTCCCTGAGCTGCAGTACTGACGGGCTTGTGCCTTGAGCCAGCTCAACCTCAATTTTTCCCATTCTCACAAGATTGGGCCTTACAAGTTGTGATATGCATTTTGTTAGCTTACGTCACTGTGGTGGGTGAAGAGGGCACCTGAAATGTAATGCTATCGATTGTGGAGCTTTTTTCTCTCTCTTGTTTTTAGTATCCTCAGAAGTTAAGGGTCTAACTTGGCAAAGGGTGCTAAGGGAGAAGCCTTGATATACCCTAATGGGTAAAAAAGCATCCTCCATTTTCTAATGCCTAAGAAGGGGAACACAGCGCAGAAAGAAGAAAATAGAAAGCTGGTCAATATTAATGCCAACTGTCCCCCTTGAGGACCTTGTACTGAGAACACCAAGTAATTCCCTGAACAACTAAGAATAGTACTTTTTATCACTGTTGCCTGATAAAAAGTCAACTAACAGCTTTCACTTAAGTCCAGGTGAAATTCATGGTGATCATTGCTGTTGATGGATGGTAGCAATGTATCATTATGAGAAAACAACAATATCATAGAATTACAGTAGGTACAGCACAGGAGGACGCCGTTCGGCCCATTGTGCCTGTGCCAGCTCTTTGAAAGAGCTATCGAATTCCCTTGCTCTGTAAATTTTTTCCCTTCAAGTATTTATCCAATTCCCTTTTGAAAGTTACTATTGAATCTGCTTCCACCACCCTTTCAGGCAGTGCATTCCAGATCATTACAAATCACTGCGTAAAAAAATGTTTCCTCATGTCATGCCAAAGGTTTGGATTTAAAGGTGAATTATTCTGGTCCTTTCCTTCCTCCCACAAAATTCCTCGCTAATTTCTAAAATTTATATCACTATTTTGAGCTTCTTAAAAACACTTTTCATTTCTATACAAATGCTGACTCACATGTATGTACACATAACCTTTAAAGTATCTGATAAATCCCCCTCTGTTTCCTGTTTAATTATTTTCTCTTCTGACTGAATACACAGTGCAGCCGGTGCCCGATGTTATGAGTAGATCAAATCTTCTATGAAGAACAGAAATAGCTGTTAGACTTATTCTATTTGGGTATGGAAATATAAATATGATTATTGAGCTGTAGACATCTCCTTTGGGAGATACAATTTTAGTGCCAGCAATTCTACTCATGCTTTTGCTGACTGTTCCTCGTACAAGCAATTATGGCAGAAGATTATATTCATAATTAGATTGCCTCCTACAGAAGAAGCACACCCCTTGATACATTTGGCTGGATTTGATTGCTCATTGTAAATGAGTCCAGTGTTACCAATCACTTCACCATTTCACCATAGTTGATTTAGTATTAATGGTGAAAACAGAATGGGGGAGAGGGCGTAGTGGGTTAGATGATGACAACAACAACATCCCAAGGAGCTTCACAGAAGCTCAGACAAAGATAGACACCAAGCCAAAAGAGGAGACATTAGGAGGGGTGACCAAAAGCTTGGTTAAAAGGTCGGTTTAAGGAGACTCTTGGAGGACAAAAGCCGAGAGGCTTAGGGAGGGAATTCTACGGTGTGAACCTAATAATGGAGCAAAGGAGGTGCGAGGGGCGGTGGTGAGGGGGATGCACAATAAGCCAAAGTCAGATGAATGGAGATTGGGAGGGGTTGGGGAAGGGGAGCCAATGTAGGTTAACTTTCCTTGTGACATGAGTTCAAATACAAATGAGCCCAGACCGGTGAAACAGAAAATTTCTCTTCGCTAGCTGTAAAGTGTCCACTGTGAAATGTCAACCCACATCTTAGTGCACACAGGCCCACAAAACAAAATGTCTCATTGAAACATATACAATTCTGAGGGGCTTGACAAGGTAGAGGCTGGGAGGTTGTTTCCCCTGGCTGGAGAGTCTAGAACCAGAGGGCATAGTCACAGGATAAGAGGTCGGCCATTTAAGACTGAGATGAGGAGGAATTTCTTCAATCAGACGGTTGTGAATCTTCGGAATTCTCTACCCCAGAGGGCTGTGGATGCTGAGTCGTTGAGTATATTCAAGGCTGAGATAGATGGATTTTTGGACTCTAGGGGAATCAAGGGATATGGGGATCGGGCAGGAAAGTGGAGAAGTGGTTGAAGATCAGCCATGATCTGATTGAATGGCAGAGCAGGCTTGAGGGACCACATGGCCTACTCCGCTCCTATTTCTTGTGTTCTTATGTGTGCCTAATTTGGCACTAACTGGCAATGACGTTCCTTGAGGCCACAGGATGGCTGGTGGTGAGAAATGGAAAAGCATCACACTGGTGGTAGTAGAGGATGCAATTCAGAGGTTGGGGCCTAGTGCAGAGGGAGGGTTACTCACAGTTCATTGTGCAATACCTGACTTGGGAGTGTTTGACGCGAACTGGGTGCCTTAAATGTGATATTGTTCCATTATCCTTTACCTTGTTGAGCACAATAAAAATCATCAAAAATCTTTTATTCTTCTTAAAAAAGTTAACACCAGATTTCAAATACATCCCTTCGCTCTAGTGCTGCAAAAAGTGACAGATCAGTCCAATAAGGGAAATGCAGCAGAACTACCAAACTAACCTTCTCCTTTAGTGGTAGTATTTGTAACAGGGGATATAAGGCTCACCTTATCGCTCATCATGGTATTTTACTTTATATTTCCTAAGCTCTTTTGCAGTAGACAAGACAGTCGATTGCTGGAGGCAAAAACAGCTTTCTTATTTTATGGATGACCTATATTTATTGCTTGAGGCAGCTTCCTGTCACAGAATTACAGTGACAGCTGAGAAAATGGCCACGGCAATATGTGAAGTTGGCTTTGCAGACATTAGCATATTTAATTTTGCCAACTAGCGCCAGGAGCAGAAAAGAAAAGTCAGCTGGCATCAACTGTTGAAAACCAGGCACCAACCGCTGAGTGGAAAATCCAGCCCATTGCTTCAACTGAACCCCTCAGTAATCCATGTGGCCAAGCAATTAACAATTTAACTCTAAAATACAATGGATCCAATGTTTTCGATAAAGGAATATGTATTAAAAACAGTGCAAAACAGGTAAGCCTAGAAATTCCTGCTGGTGAGCTAATCAGGGTTAAACAATGGGTTACTGAAAATGTTTGGGAGAATTTAGTCCTGCTGGTTTATTTTCAGTCTATGGGCTAAAATGTGGGCTTTATCTCCCATAAAGTCGACTGGCCAATTAAAGGGACACCATTTCTGGATGACAGGCAGAAGCAGGAATTTATCAGCAGGAGGCCACAGCCCGAGACCCATGGGAATGGTCCCCGGCAGTCAGCGGGAGGAGGGATCTGGAGGCGATCGGGGCTGGGAATGCCCAAGGACTTCTCGTGGGGCCTGGTGAAATCACTCCTGCCCCTCCTAACCCACAAGGAGTTCTGTCAGAAGTAAATTTTTAAAACTTACCTTAGCATCTTCTGGCCAGTCGGCACCTCCCACTGTGGTTCTGCTGTCATTCTCCAGACAGTGTGGGACTCCCCCTGACTTTTTGTTAAGATCATGTCGCAGCGCCAATGACATCAGGGATTTTAACTGTCTGGCGGGAAACCACTGCCTTCAGTTAGTTTCCTGCCCACCCATGGCAGTACGAGGCAATGGTGATTTTAACCGCCGGACCTCATTAACATGCCGCTGATCCACTTCCTGCCTGAAGTGGCTGCTGACCTCTGGAAAATCGATGGATCTTGGCCATTTACTGGTACTCAGGTAAGTGTGGAGAAGGGGGTTCCTGAGAGCATCTTGTGAAAGGGAAGGGGAGGAATCCCAGACAGGAGAGGTCTTTCTTTGTGGGGCCTGAAGGACCACTCTTGCAGCTCCTGGCCCCACAATGGAAAGAATCAAAACTTACCTGGAGGGCCACTTCAACTTCCCGATCCTCTTTACGCTGGCCATCACCTGGCGGGAAAACTGCGGCGGTTAAAATTAGAAATGGTGGGATCCGGGCAGCTTTCCAATTACTCACCCACCCATTGGGTTTGTGCCAGGTGGGTAGGGTTAAAATCCACCCCCTCCCAGGCTAAGTGTCTTTGAAACTTCTTTGTGATTGACCATTTTATTTAATTGTGAAGGATACATTTTTGATCTTCCTCTGTCTCAGTGTGGATTTCAAACCAAAGAGAGAGGTATAATGATTTCTTAGTGTATTCACTAGGCGGCTAACTGGTCAGGGTTTGTAGAGCACGCCATGATCACCCAGTCTCACATAAAACCACTCAATCGCAGATGCATGGCCTTATTAAGAGTTTTACTTCTGAGATTTACTATAGCTTTGAGATGTTTACTGTTTTGAAAATCCTTTAACAAGGATTAAAGAAAGCCTTGTAACCAAATTCATTCTATTGCATTTGTTCTTGCTGCTACCTTTAAAAGGAGACTCCAGCTTTCTCATTGCAGCCTCACCGGGCATGCTTCTTCTAGATAATTGCACCAAATGAGCAATGCATTAGTACTGCAATTTGGGCTGCTTCACTATTAATTGCCTAATCTGCTGGGTTAAATAGTTACTTCAGAAATTGAGACTATCAGCGCTCCAAGTAAAAAATTTCCAAACATCAATTTGGTAAGCAAGTGTCATGCTGCACTCCTGACATTGTTTGTCATTACCATTGCTGCTAGTATTAAACTTAATGGTGACAGCAATATCTAGGCTAATGTCTTTTAATTACTTTCGCAACTCATATTAAGAGTAACTATTAGGGTGGTGTTAGTAATATAGGTTATATGTCAGTGCAAAATTGCTTGAGCAATTTCATCAACCTACAATTTTCATGCTGATTATTTCCAGCTTCTTTTTCTCTTATTTTCTGTTTCCAAGAAGTCACAAATTTCAAATAATCATTAGAGTTCGGTTTCTCCTTGGTGAACCCACATAACACAATTCTAGAAGAAGCATTCCTGGTGAGCCTGCAATGAGAAAGCTGGAGTCTTCATTTAATGTAGCAACAACTATTAGTTTTTCAAAATCAGCTCAGCTTAACAATGAGCTTCAGAAAAATAACTTCAAATGCCAGAAATAAACCATGCGCCTCTTTCCAATTCTTGAGTCAGCAATGAACTTTTAAATCTTTAGTTCCAGGAAAATCTTTCTGTTTTGAATCATTTGGCCTTTCCAAATATGGTTAAAACTAATTTGCCTGCATCACTAAGCAGAATCCTCAGCTTGTAAAAGCCAGACGCTTTTGAAACATTTTCAAAGACACCAACGAATCAGCATGTTGTAGCACAGGCCTTTCTAGCCCTTACCAAACTGAATCTACCAACTTAACAAATAAGCAAGATAAACAGACGTATTCCCTCCAGACTGAGTGATATGAATATTTTACATAGCTGGCATTCTGTATAACATGAGCATACTGTTTCATTTTTAATGGTTGGGACTCAACGAAAGTAGAAATTGCCTTATCTTGATTATCTAGAATGACCCAGATGGACAAGATCTCAGCATCAGTGGGGGCGTTAGGGGGCTTCAATTTAATAGGATGTTAGATATAATGGAACCAAAATATGTTCAGGCCAAATTAAATGAGTAGTTTCCTAAATTACAACAGTGACTACACTTCAAAGGTACTTCATTGGCTGTAAAGTGCTTTGGGATGTCCTGAGGTCATGAAATGCACTGTATAAATGCAAGTCCTCTTTTTTTCCATGTTCTGACAAATATAGCACTGGTAATAGCCTAATATAGCACTGATAATAGCCTGAGAACCGGTCACTCACCCTGCTCTCTTAGGCAGTGGAACTGCATGGTGTGAAAGGGAAATCAGTAAAAAGAAAATGATTGACCTCACCAGCAATGGAGTCATTTAATTCAGTTATTTAATCTTCAGCAAGCAAACCTTTCTTACGCTAGATTCAGGAGAAACACAACAATCTCTTGTGATACTGATGAGGCTGATCTATGAGGGTTATCTATCAGCTGTGCTTCTTGTGTACTTTACAGCAGATTAAATAAGTTATGCCATTTTATGAAGGATGTCGGCAGGATTTGCAATGCTGGAAATAGCTTAGAAGAACCAAAAAACTATTATCACAGCAAGGGGATTGGAAATGACACCGTCCTCAGCACTGACACTCAAAATGGGCCAAAGCTCTTTGTTATTATTGAGTGCAGTGATATTAAACATGAAAGTTAAAGGTACAATCTGGCTGTGATTTTTCATTTTTTACAAAGAAGGTTGTTTTTTTTACCAGAGGAATTGTGTTTGACTGTATCAAAAGCAATTTTTCAACTTTTATTGAAGTTTCCATTTTGAAACTGTAAAAATAATTATTTAAAATATATCCAGGCTCGAGTCATATTCTCTTACATCTCTGGTGATGTGATTACAACAGGATAAATTCTCAGAATCTGGCAGAGTGCATCGCCCACCCATTATAGAACACATCTGATTTTCATTCCACTGAAATCTAATAAAGCCATAAAAAGGCCAATACCATTTTGGGATAATAAAGGGGCACAGAGTACAAGAACAAAGAAGTTATGATAAAATTGTACACGGCAAAGGTTAGGTCACACTTAGAATATTGTATGCAGTTTTGGGCATGTAAAGCCATACGGAACATACAGCATATATTCACCAGAATTTCCTCTGTTTGGGGAGTCAATGACAAGGGGTTATCAATTTAAAAAATGTCATTAGCCATTAGCCACATACGGCTAATTGGGAATCCAGGATTTGGCTAATTGCATTTTTGATTAGTAAATAAAAATGAGTAATAGCAGTTGGGCATGTGATCTCACTACTCATATTCACCCTGCATATGCATGTGCACTTTAACTTTTTTGTGCGTTAGTTGGTAAAATGGTAAGACAAAAAGCAGTATGTGCAAGTGTTTCTTGATCATTGTGTGTGCTTTAGTTTCTTGGTTACTGTTTATTGGTTATCTACCAAATAGTTGTGCCACATGAATGAAAACATTGGAGGTCAGCAATATGGAAACACCAGAATCATTGTGTGGAGAAGGGAGTTATCATTGTGGTTAGCTCGACCAGTCAGGATAACCACACCAGACCATTTGAAGAAAGCAAGCCCAACCAATAACAAGCAGCATCCAACCGCATTCTGGATGGAGAGCAGAGGCGGGTTTGGCGAGTCTTGTTGTGAGTCAACATTCTCAATAATCACACTGATGAAGTCAAAGTACCACTCGCAAATGCTGGACAAAAACATAGAAGCTGCCCTAAGATGTGCTACGCCTGATAAAAATTCATGCCAGAATTCCAAACTTTGGTAAAAAAACCCAAAAGACTGCAAAGTTTCACACTGAATGGTCGTAGATGTTTGTTAAGTAAATGCACACATGAAGTACACTTACCTGCATGATGTGTAAGTTATTTTCTACTAAGAGGAGTGGTTTCTAAAAAGGTGTCGTCATATAAATAATTCAATGACGGCTAGTCAGCAATTTCTATACGACGATGATTTAAAATCATCACTAAGAGCGTGAAGAGAACGGTTAGGAGAAATTTCTTTATGCAAAGAGTTGTGGGGCATGGAATGCTTTTCTACAAGGAATAGTTGAGGCAGAGACCATTGCATCTTTTAAGGAAAGAGTAGATAATTATTTGAAGCAGAGAAATATATAGGGCCATGCAAAGAGAGCAGGGCAGTAAGATTGGTTTTGGATTGATCTAGCAAAGAGGCAACACAGACACAATGGGCCAGAAATTGCTCCGACTGGCATGGCAAAGTCCGCAGCAGCCCCGACGAATGAAAGGAAGGAATTTAATGTACTTCGTATCCATGGCATGGAATGGCTTGAATTGAGAGGCTGGAAATAAATCGCGAGATCAGCCCAGCCTTGAACAGCGTGGGTCGATGCACAGAGCAAATGGCTGTGAGAATGGAAGGCCCGCCCTCAAGCAGGCAAGTAAAACTCATTCATTTAAAGTGACATTCTCCATGTTAGTGTAAATAAAAATTTAACACACCTTATTATAAAAACCCAAGGAAATTATTTATTTTACTGAAACTTACAGAAATTAAAAGTAAAATAAAGTTTTTTTAATTTAAAAGTTTTTTTTTATGATCAAAAAATATTCAAATAAGACTAATTTGGCATTCCACATTTTAAAATGTAATTTTTTGTTGTTTCGCAGTCATTAACAGTCACCGCGCTTTCAAAAAGTAGCGTGGGGCTGGTATTTTCCAGCGTACCTTTTGGTGACAGAAATATCTTCGTTCCAACTAGGCAGATGGGTAAGTTTATGAATGTTTAATGATTGTGTTTAATTGCAGCGTAGGTGACCCTTTAATTCATAATTGTCAAAATGCCGGGGAACCAGTCGGAGCAAGTTGGTGATTTCGGGGTTTTATTGCGCATGTGCGCATTCACAAACTTACTGCATTGATTCGCCAGTGGTCGGCGCAGGAACTGTTGCAATATGGCGACCTCAGGTGAGTAATTTGTGGCCCAATAAGTCAAATGGCACTTTTTGTGCTGTAAATTTCTATGTAAACATATCCGATACACAAAGTAATCTGGGTTATTGGCTGCAGGGTACGCAATGAACCATTGTACAGGCGAGATAAACACTGGAAATAACAGGGATTACTAGCACAAACTCCTGATATACAACACTCGGAAGAACAATATAATGTTATGCTAAAACTAAAAGTCAGGGTCATTAAGAATACAAATGAATAGAAGAAAAAATAAAACAACAGGTAAGTATATTTTAAAATCTTACCTTTTTGGTAGCAGCCTGCAGCGGTCCCTGAAAGGACCGTCTTTTATGCCACAGGTTGACCTGGTTTTCCTGAACACAGCTGGCACCAGCATTGGCTGTCTCAGGGAAACCCAATATTGCAGAGGGGTCCTCAAACAGCCATTAGACTCCTTATTTGCATATCAATATGGTGGATGGTCCACTTCCGGCTCGTAATGAGCATTTGCTTCCTGCCCGCCATGTTGGAAGCTTAGGCTCTCGTTTAGCGCCCGAGAAACGGGTGCGGCGCCATCAAATTTCTAACCTTGTGTTTTGGCCAGTCAGACATGGATTGAAACAATGAAAATTTGTTTAGCACAGTCATTTATGTTAAATAAATTGATAAGAATAATTGCAATGTAGCCAACCACATGTTTTGGCTACCTAATTACTAACTTTTCTACAAAGTAAAGGCAATCTCATATGATCACCTGAGATGCATATCCGGTTGATGCCATTTTTTTCTTTAGGCTTTACTCCATCTAAAATCAAATAAAATTAACACTAATTCCTACTTTTGTCACAACTAATAGTGCCAGCTTGTGTCTAAACCTCACAGGATGTTGCATATACATTCACTTTAACTTGTGTGTGACAGAAAATTAAGTTGAAAAGCACTGTAATTGCAAAGTTTTAGAAAGAGACTGTCACGTCAGACCTCAATATAGTCCAAAGTGGGATAAATTTGGACATTAATGAATAAACACAATGTGGTCCAACTGAAGTCACTTGGAGTTTCAATATTATTTATAAATATAAGCACTTAAATCTTATCTACAATTAGAATTAATCATGTGTTAAGTTGACCACACATCTTCAGATTTTGTCACAATCATCTCTTGCAAATGAGCAGTCTATTTATTAACCATCTGGCACCCAATACCACCTCCTTATTTGCATGAATTAACGTAATTTCAATGTTATGAACTCTTAAAATGTTCTCAGTTAACAAATTCAACGGACTGAAATTCTTACCAAACAAGAAAATCAGAACAAATTAAAGGCAGAAATTCTATAATTACAGGCAAAAATATATAGTTAAAATGATATATATTTTGTCACACCTAGGCCAAAATGGGATAGTGTATTAAATTTAAACTGTTACATGAGAACATGAGAAATAGGAGCAGGAGTAGGCCATACGGCCCCTCGAGCAGCGCAGATTCACCAGAATGATACCAGGGTTTAAAGGGTTAAATTGTGAGTACAGGTTGCATAAACTTGGCTTGTATTCCCTTGAGTTTAGAAGGATGAGAGGTGATCTAATCAAGGTGTTTAAAATGATAAAGGGAATCGATAGAGTAGAAACAGAAAGATTGTTGCCTCTGGTGGGGGAATCCAGAACAGGAGGGCGTAATTTGAAATTAGAGCTGTGCCATTTAGGAGTGAAATCAGGAAGCACTTTTTCACACAAAGGATGATGTAAATCTGAAACTCTCTCCTTGAGGATCCTAGGTCAATGGAAATTTTCGAGGCTGAGATTGTTAGATTTTTGTTAGGTAAGGGTATCAAAAGTTAGGAACATATGAACAGGAGTAGGCCATTCAGCCCCTCGAGACTGTTCCGCCATTCAATGAGATCATGACTGATCTGTATCCTAACTCCATCCACCCACCTTGGCTCCATATCCCTTAATACGCCTGGTTAGCAAAATCTATCGATCTCAGATTTAAAATTATTAATTGAGCAGCTACTGCTACTGCTAACCTACATTGGCTCCCGGTCCGGGAACACGTCGATTTTAAAGTTCTCATCCTTGTTTTCAAATCGCTCCATGGCCTTGCCCCTCCCTATCTCTGTAACTTCCTCCAGCCCTACGACCCTCCGCGATCTCTGCCCTCCTCCAATTCTTGAGTCTTATGCATCCCCGAATTTAATTGCTCCACCGTTGGCGGCTATGCTTTCAGCTGCTTGGGCCCTAAGCTCTGGAATTCCCTCCCTAAATCTCTCTGCCTCTCTACCTCTCTCTCCTCCTTTACGACGCTCCTTAAAACCTATCTCTTTGACCAAACTTTTGGTCACCTGTCCTAATAGCTCCTTATGAGGCTCAGTGTCAAATTTTGTTTGACGAGGCTCCTGTGAAGCACCTTGGGACGTTTTACTATATTAAAGGTGCCATATAAATGCAAATTATTGTTGGTTTTGTGGGAGAGAGTTCCACACTTCTACCACCCTTTGCATGCATGAAATGTTTTCTAACTTCTCTCCTGAATGACCTGGCTCTGACTTTAAGGTTATGATCCCTTGTCCTAGACTTCCCCACCAGTAGAAAAAGTTTCTCTCTATCTACCCTATCAATTCCTTTCAAATTCCTAAAAACCTCAATCAAGTCATCCCTTAACCTTTTATATTCCAGGGTATACAAGCCTAGTTTATGTAATTTCTCCTCATAACATAACCCTTGGAAGCCCTGGAGTGTTGCATTCCTTCCAGGGCCAATCTATCCTTTCTAAGGTGCAGTGCCCAGAATTGTACACAGTGCTCCAGATGTGGTCTAACCAGGCTTTTGTATAGCTGCAGCAAGACTTTCTCCCCTTTATATTCTAGCCCTCTAATTATATGGAACAAAGGCAAGTAAATGGAGTTGAGGTACAGCCATGATCTAATTGAATGGCGGAACAGGGTCGAGGGGCTGAATGGCCTACTGCTGTTCCTATGTACTGAGCAAGTGCTGCAATGTAGGATGCCTGACCTTTGCAATGAGATGTTAAATCATCTGCCTGTTCCATTGATTCAGGAGAATATAAAAGGTCCCATGGCACTATTCAAAGAGCAGGAAATTCTCTGGTGTTCTGGCCAACGTTTGTCCCTGAACCATTGTGACCAAAATCAGATTAACTGGTCATTCATTAATTTCCTTGCTATGAGCAAACAGGCTGTCATATTTGTCTACATGACAACAGTGACTGCACTTTGAAAGTAATTCAATAGTTGTAAAAAGCACGCAGACCAGCACATTCAATATACCGCAGACCACATTTCGCAGAAAGAAAAAATGTGGTCATTTACTTGCTGTGTTGTGGCCAGTTCAAGCCTCATTAAGGCTCCAAAAATAATAAATAGGCCCCTCACTGGACCTTGCGTCTTTCTAGCTGCCTCTTTACCAAATTGAAATAGCCACTGCAGTGTGTGAGGTAAAGATATAGCAAAATGTACAACCTTTTAAAATCTGATGACGAGGTAAGCATTACCTAAATTGATTCTGTAGAATTCTGGTAACTTTTTGTAGCAATGACTGATAAATCCATCCTCTTGTTTGGCAATGATTCAAAAGTATTTTCTGTTTGCCTGTGACAGTGATCAACTTGTGCCACTGATATTCCCATTGCAGCTTTGAGTCTTTTTCCTTCAAAACCTCATTTTGATTAACTGGGCCTGCTTTCATCTTCTCCAAGCTCTTGAGAGGGCTAGATGCTTGTTCATTTGTAACTTTTAATGGAACTTAGGTTGTAACATATCTGTCTTCAAAATACAGTGAGATACTACCGTGCAAAAATTAGAATACTAGACGGATGAACTTTGAAGGGCTGAATTATTTCTTCCTTTCCTTGCCTTCAAGATAGTTCTATAGAGGCAATCTCAGGGGTGTCTTCAAGCTGGTGTGACTTGTACTCACATCTTTGCTGCAATGATAGAAGGGTGAAAAGAGATGAACACCTTCATCCTAATAGTAAACGTATCCTCTTTCAGGTCTTGAGAAAAATTTCCTTTGCCCATACAAAGGGAATAAATTTCATTCCTTTATGACAGTTCCAGATAGTTGATGGAAAATGCAATGCCACATTAGCCAGAAATGGATTCCTCAATTAACATTCCTTAATTAATTATGATTGCATCTGTGCAAATAGGCACTTGACCTTCGTTTCCACAGAGGGAACTTGTTTATTACTTTATAGCATTTAATTACTTATTTGTCTTAAGATAGTTGTTGTTCACACTCAAAGGTGTCGATTGTGACTTTTGGACAACCAACCAGCAGAGCGTGCAGGCCGATTGCCCGTTCCTATGGCAATTTTGAGGCCCCAGCTTCATTTCCATCGGGCAGGCAAGCTGCGGAGCACCAAATGGGCATCCCGTTGCAGCTCGCTGGATTAAGGCCGGGCAATATCGAGCCTCCTGTCCGCCAGCAAGGTAAGTGCGGTGAGGGTCACGATCATAGTGGGGGGGATTCTGGGGCCGCAGCGGCCTAGGTTATTTTTGTGGGGCCCGGAGGATAAATAATTTCAAACTTACCTTGTCTGAGCCTATTTGTCTCTTTCAACCGTGGTACTGATCGGAAATTAATTTAAGGACTTCAATCTGCATTTTAAAAGGGGCCTACCACCTGAAACAGACGGGCACCTTTCAAAATGTTGCCAATTGCATTTTGAAGCCATTACCGCCACCTAAACAAGTTAAAATCAAGCCCAAGCTCATGAAGTTGGAATGTTTTTGGAGTCGTTTTTAACAGTAACTCTTGTTCTGCTGGCATTAGTGTATGGAACTTTGAACCCAGTTTAATAAATATCTAGGTTACAATTTGAGTATCTGTCCTACCTGGTTGTGAATTGATGCCAGATACTGATTGTAGTACATTAAACCCCCAAATTTGCGAACCCAGCAAAATCAGTGCTGAGAATGCCTACCTGCTGGGGCTGTGATAACCTGCACTGCAAGGAGATGACTGCCTAATTTTGTGGAGTCAGATGCTGCGCCGCTCCCAATTAACGTAAATTCCCAGCACAGCTTTACCCTTGTGTTGGGAGTCAGCCTAATGGGTCACATGCAAAATCCATCTAGCAGCTCAAATTTAAAGGGACGTGTGCATTTAAGATATGTGCCATGTATATGGAGGCATACATTGTTCCAGTCTTTATAAAGCTTCAGCATGGATTTTAAATATTTATCAGCCTTTGCTGAGGCATGCGGGGGGAAGGGCGAAGGAAGAAAGAAGGAAGAAGTGCCAAGTAAAAATGAAATGAAAGGAAACCCAACATGGAGGAATGAGAAAGTGTCTGAGGGTAAATGACAAACTTGCAACAGGATGACCTGATCATCCCTCAAGTCTCTTCAAATTCCAGAGACTTGAGGGATGATCAATTAGTCTGCAACAGACCCAGAAATGACACGAGGAAAACCCCAATGGTGCAGAGCTTTGGGAACTATAGGTCCAAGGACATCTCTTTTCTCCCAAGCAAGCTATACTTACCACGTCATGTTTCAAATTACTGATATACTGTATTCCAAAATGTTATTTTCTGAAAGAAATCTATCTAATTTGCATTTGAATTAATCAATACTAACTGCTTCCACCATCTCCCTAGGTTCCTTGGATTGAGCATACATCAGGTAGATGAAATTGGGATCGATTCACCGAAGCTCGGAGTTCACTATTCATACCGACACAAATCCCACTGTGCACCATTCCTGCTCAAATAATATAGGAATCAGAAAATTTATACCACTGGGGTATATTTTCATTTTCAGCACAGAGCTTCATTAAAAAGAATAGATGGAAAATCAGCGACAGCATGTACCCAATTTTCTGATATGCACTCTCGGCACACAGAGCTCTGAGGCAAGAATTCTGGAGGCAAAAATTTACCTCATTATATTTAAGAATGGTGGAGTTTAGTTTCCTTTTGCCACAAAATGGTTAATGGACTTCCAAACAATTATTTTGTGCGCTATTTGAAAGTCATTAGCCTGTTTATTTTTAACGTGTTAACAACTACATTAAAATGGTACACAAAGGAACTTTACACAAACCCATCTGTCAGAGGAAATTTAAACACCAATCTATTGTGACAAAAACAATCTACAACTGGAAATGATGCAAATGAACTTCCTGATCTTGTGACTTGTATTGAATTATAAGTAAAGCACAGGTGTACTTTGACAGTTGAGACAGTAGGAGTGGGGGGTGTGCTAAGCTTTACTTACTCTTATGTCATATTGGGATCGTATTGTGTACTATCTGTACTGTATTGTTTTGAACTGTATTGCTTTGGAATTGTGATATTTATATTGAACTGTGTATATCTTTAAATTCTATGGAATAAAGTATATTTTGAAATTAAAAAAAACTCATGATCACAGTGTTACTATGTGTTCCATTTTACATAAATAGGTTCATAATAGTTCATAAATTGAAATATTAATCTGATAAAAATGAGGTTGATTTTATTGAACAGTGTATTGTCATTTAAATTTAATACTTCATAATTTTGGTTGAACTATAATAAAATATGTTAAAAGGTGAAAGCAGAATGTTAATCCTCATTTATTGCAATATGTGGACTGTAAAATTCAATAAATTGCAAGTAGCAAACAAATACCAAGCTGTAACTTATAAAATGTATGAATGGAAGTGATCAGTCAATAGATTTCTAATTTGATTCACTATTGTACAGTCTGGCACTTGAATTGAAGGTACTTTGATATAGAGCCCAGGTGATGTGTAAAGTTTGGAAATGTTTATGACTAATAAAAAATAATAAATGGATTTAATTTGCTTTTCTTTCAGCGACTGGTTTTATTGTTCAATAGTTCCACACTCTATTCAACTAAAAATAATGCATTGGGGCAGGGGGTCCAACATGGCCCACAAGTTCTCCTGTCTAACAGTATATATGTGAGAGTGAAAAACTCTAATAAATGAAGCAAATGCATTTTTACCAACACAATTTTGAAAGACATATTAATTTGTGAGCTGTTGTGTGATTGCTGCCAACCTAGTTAATGCCTCAGTAGTTTTTCAATAAACTCTTTAGGTTCTAGGCCACAATTAATATAGATTGATCAATATTAAATTGTGGAATTATTAGTAAAACCAGGAAGTAAATTCCCCCCTAATAGCATACTTAAAAAATTTAAACTTTTAACAGATTTGGAATTAAAACCATAATGTGCATAAGCTACAGGTCCTGACTAAATCCAATAGAAGTTTGTTGCCGAATTTATGTTGCTCCCCTGCTCTCTGATGAACTATTCCAAGATAAGTCTGTAAAAATAGACTGCTGTGAAGAGAACAGTTAGTGTTAATGTTATTGTTTCACACCTCCATTAGCAGTATAACAGCAAATGTTTACCAAAATTAGCAATGACAATTTGAACAATATGCTAGTATCTTTGTAAAGCATTTATTTCTGCAGTATTTGTTAAATGGAATGAAACAAATGCAGTGATTGTAGTGGAGGAGATGCACTGGTGAATGCCAACTTATTGTAGGTAGGGTTTCCCCCATTCTTCAAATGCAGTACAATCACTGTACACAAATAGGAAATTCCCCCACTTTATGAGGAAAAAGACACCTAGGGTTATTTTTAAGTTTTAGAACATGAATAATGCCTCTCCCCACTCTGGAACACTTCCACAGCTCTTTCAAACTAGGGGAAAATCTGTTCAAATTTTTATACTTACTTTTATAATATTTACAACAGAGGATAGAGAGGGAAGCCTGGATGGGAACTTTGTATGTGAGGACTCGACTGCACTCAAAAAAATGAGGAGGGCTACTTTGCAGTGAGTAGTCTAACCTTCCTCTTTCATATATATGTATATACAAATAAGAATATGAAATTCAACAAAATCGGAGCGAGGACTCTGATGACATGACTTTTTTTCTAATTCACGACATCATACTGGGAGCAAAAGGTGCAAGAGGCTTCTTCTTGCTGCCTTAATGTTGTATAATCCTTCTGACCCTGGACACAAGCCTGTCTTCAAATCAAAAGCATTGTTAGCTTGACTTGTTGGATCTTCCTATGAGACACACTGGGAGCTTTGCCAGGAATGGGACTGAAACAGTCCTGGTGCTGCTTAAAAACATTAAAGGCAGTCATAACTTAATCTACAAACTATTCTTTCTAAATTCAGGTGGAAATCCTAAAATCTTCATCTAGACAAGCCAATGCAGTGAAATGCACTGAACTGCTGTTCTGGCTAAATTGCTGAAATAGTTTTGCAATAATCAGTATGAAGAATTCACATCCTGTATCATAGCAGAGATATCTTAATATGTTAAATGTGTTGATGATTCCATGCTGTAAGTTTTTTGCCTCAGTCTTTACCAAGGAAGAGACAGGTAAATTATTTGATCTAGAGAGGGTGTTTCAGAGGGAAGTTGTAACACTGTTCACATTACTACCAGCATGGTTGCCGAACAGCTATGCAATCTTAAAGTAAATAAATCTCAGGGTCTGGATAAGGTGCATCCATGGATCTTTAAGGAATTAAGGGAGGAAATTGCAGGAACTCTGGCATAAATCTTCCAGAAATCACCGAATACTGGTGAGGTGCCTGGGCACTGGAGAAAGGCAGACCTTATTCCTATTTTTAACAAAGGTGACCCAGGAAACTCCTGGCCGGTGAGTTTGACATCCATTGTAAGTAAAGTCATAGGAACCCTTATTAAAGATAAAACCATGGAGCATCTGGATAGAAATAAAATCATAAAAGGTAGCCAATATGGTCTCATGAAGAGAAGATCTTGTCAATCTATTTTTCTGGTTTTCTTTGAGGGTGTGACAAAGGAGCTTGATCGGGGTAAGGCAGTGGATGTGGATTTCAGTAAGGCCTTTGATACAGTTCCTCTGGAAAGGCTGGTACTCAAAATAGAGATAGTGGGAATCAGTGGAAATATTTTACAATGGATACGTAATTGGTTGAGCGATAGAAGGGTGGTGGTACGAGGGTTGTCATCAGCCTGGGAAAATGTTACCAGTGGGGACCCATTGGAGTCTGTTTTGGGACCTCTTTTGTTTAATATGTTCAGAAATGATCTGGAGCTAGGAATCACAAGAATATATTATTTTCAGATAATACAAAGCTAGTGACGGTGAACAGGATGCGTTACAGGAGGATTTTAATATACTTGGGAATTAGGCAGAGAGGTGGCAGATGAAATTCAATGTAGAGAAATGCAAAGTGCTTCACATGGGGACAAAGAAAATCCAGAAAAGGACTATTACTTAAATGGAAAGAAAATAATGTGCATGGAAAATGAAAGAGATCTGGGGGTCCTGATTGACAATAAATTGAAGCTATCGCAACAATGCTCGGTGACAGTGAGTAAAGCAAATCAGATGTTGAGATGTATTGGAAGATCAATATTGAGCTGAAATAATGAGGTAATTCAGCCACTTTAAAAATCATTGGTGCGATCACACTTGAAATACTATATACAGTTCTGGTTGCTACAGTACAAAAAGGATATTGCAACTATTGAAAGGATACAGAAGAGAGCAACCAGAATGATTCACGGGATGAGATTATGAGGAGCGATTACGTTGATTGCGCATGTTCTCACAGGAAAAGAGAAGGCTGCGAGGTGATGTGATTGCTGTTTTTTGCATTCTAAAGGGTCTAGATAAATGTAGACCCTGGCAAGCTGTTTCACCTTGTCCCTAACCAGACAACATGGCCTGTGCTTGAAGCAAGGTAAATTCAAAACTAATCTGCAGAAACATTATTTCAGTGAGCTAATGTAAATCTATGGGACAGGCTCTTTAGGGAGACGGTGGAAGTAGTTAGTATTGATTTATTCAAATGCAAATTTGATTGATTTCTTTCAGAAAGTAATATTTTGGGACACAGTATATGAGTAGTTTGAAGCATGACATGTGATAAGTGTAGCATGCTTGGATGGAACTGGTGACTTTGGACCTATGGTTCCCAAAGCTCTCCACCACTTACGTCATGTCTGGGTCTGTGGTAGACTAATTGATAGAGATTGGTTGCTATGATTAGTCCAACTCTATTACTATTGTATCATGTGACTACCAGGATGGCAGAAGGTGAACGAGATGGACCTTCATACTTTTTTGTCTAGCAACTCTTAAGTTCCTATAGACTCTTGGTAGTCACTCTCCAGTCCATAGGGCTCCTCTTAGGAATCAATGTTCAAGTCCATGGAGTTCCATTTGGTATTCAGTTATTAGAGCTCATCATTATAATATATAGTTGTTGGAGGAGACTTTAGCACTAAAATAACATTTTAGTTCATGTTTAGCATATTAATTTTTCGTTTCGCTGCATCTATCAAATTTGTCTTGCAACGTTCTCCCTAGAAATTTATAGAAGTGATTTTTTTATATTCGTTCATGGGATGTGGGCGTCGCTGGCGAGGCCGGCATTTATTGATGAAGGTTCTCTCACAGTGCTGT
Organism: Heptranchias perlo; assembly: GCF_035084215.1. NCBI lineage: Eukaryota > Metazoa > Chordata > Chondrichthyes > Hexanchiformes > Hexanchidae > Heptranchias > Heptranchias perlo. The sequence continues at coordinate 26,431,560 of NC_090350.1, forward strand.
TAGAAAGGGAGTTCCAGGATTTTGACCCAGCGACGATGAAGGAATGGCGATATATTTCCAAGTCGGGATGGTGTGTGACTTGGAGGGGAACGTGCAGGTGGTGTTGTTCCCATGTACCTGCTGCTCTTGTCCTTCTAGGTGGTAGAGATCGCAGGTTTTGGAGGTGCTGTCGAAGAAGCCTTGGCGAGTTGCTGCAGTGCATCCGGTGGATGATACACACAGCAGCCATTGTGCGCCGGTGGTGAAGGGAGTGAATGTTTAGGGTGGTGGATGGGGTGCCAATCAAGCGGGCTGCTTTGTCCTGGATGGTGTTGAGCTTCTTGAGTGTTGTTGGAGCTGCACTCATCCAGGCAAGTGGAGAGTATTCCATCACACTCCTGACTTGTGCCTTGTAGATGGTGGAAAGGCTTTGGGGAGTCAGGAGGTGAGTCACTCGCCGCAGAATACCCAGCCTCTGACCTGCTCTTGTAGCCACAATATTTATATGGCTGGTCCAGTTAAGTTTCTGGTCAATGGTGACCCCCAGGATGTTGATGGTGGGGGATTTGGCGATGGTAATGCCGTTGAATGTCAAGGGGAGGTGGTTAGACTCTCTCTCTTGTTGGAGATGGTCATTGCCTGGCACTTGTCTGGCGCGAATGTTACTTGCCACTTATCAGCCCAAGCCTGGATGTTGTCCAGGTCTTGCTGCATGCGGGCTCGGACTGCTTCATTATCTGAGGGGTTGCGAATGGAACTGAACACTGTGCAATCATTAGCGAACATCCCCATTTCTGACCTGATGATGGAGGAAAGGTCATTGATGAAGCAGCTGAAGATGGTTGGGCCTAGGACACTGCCTTGAGGAACTCCTGCAGCAATGCCCTGGGGCTGAGATGATTGGCTTCCAACAACCACTACCATCTTCCTTTGTGCTAGGTATGACTCCAGCCACTGGAGAGTTTCCCCCCTGATTCCCATTTACTTCAATTTTACTAGGGCTCCTTGGTGCCACACTCGGTCAAATGCTGCCTTGATGTCAAGGCCAGTCACTCTCACCTCACCTTTTACAGGAAGCAAAAGGCATTCAGTGCTCAAAAGATTGACCCATATATCTGTTTCTTGAATGTCTACAACAGTCCCTGTGTAATGCACTGTTCTGACTGCTCTTCTGTGTTATACACTATGTACTCTATATAGCTCTTCAGTTTAATGTAATGTCCAGTCAAGAGAGTTCATGCATTATTCAGATTAAACAACACTATACTGCAAAAACACTTAGGAATACTTCTGTGATTAATTCTTGGTCTTGTTTAAGCTATAAATCATTATAAAGCTCATTGAACTTAAGGGAATATCTGCTTTCTTTACCAAAACACAGAGTGTAGCTGAAAAAAAGATATGAATTTCACTTACATAATTCTTTACATATATCATAGTTTATGTGTGCATATCCTTTACTACTGGACTGAGTATATCTAGTGAGGATAATTTTAAAAGTAAATTTTGAGCTATGCTACAAATTTAGAGTCTTGCCTTAGCTACAACAACTCCTAACCACTCTTCTGCATTCACCTGAGCCTGGGCAAAGGTTGCTTTCACAGCTTCTGTTTAAAACCTGACTGCCTTTGCTTGACCTGACTGCTTGTGTTTCAGTATCTGTTTCTTTAACCTCCCTATGTTCACAGCCAGAGAGACTAGAGACATCCCAGCACAATGAGTATGAGGTGTTCATCAATTGTAAAGATAGACTATAGAATTGGTTACAGTTTACAGTTTATGAGGAAACAAAATTAAAGCTTAATTCAGTAGCTTTTAGGTACCTATCATCTCATTGCCTCCTTTAAAAAAAATTGTGTAAATACATTTTACTTCAAAAACCCAACATTTAAAAGTAACCTTTTGTTAAGAAACCCTTTTTGTGGACAAAGTACCAAAAAAAAATCACATAATATGACAATCTATAATAATGAAAATGAACAATGTTTCAATGCCCATTTTGTATTTATATGCATAGGCATCAGGTTTTGTGGCTTCGTAATGGAGTCATGCCAGGAATGGAACTGAAAGTCTTTTGGTTCTGTTTGTTATCATCAGGGGTAGCTGTAACTATCTCCATAAACAGATTTCCCCTGTAGAGGCGATAAGTAATAATTCTTTCTAAATTCTAACTGCTCATCTGTAACTTTTTGTAATATTAAGTCAAAATCTCCAAGTAGTCTCTCTCTGACTAACTGACCTTACCTCACAGACAACCTCAACTCTGATTTAACTATTGCACAAATCTCCAAAATGATATGTTTTAGATAAGGATTTTAGGTTTGTCATGTGTTGACCGATATTATCATTTAACCCTGTACCCTAGTATTATATCTACGTCTCTCATATGTTATGTGGTTATAACAAGTGTCAAAATATTCATAGATCATACCAATCTTTTTCACCTGTTTCTCTGTATGGATTAATATACTGAAAGATTCTAAATCATCTACGATATGAGGAACAGGGAAAATTGCATTTCTTCAGCTCCAATAATAGACAGATGCAGCTAAAAATATACTCGCAGTGCCACCAATTTCATTTATATTGCTTTCCAGGCTGAGAAGGTCCAGATGGTTTACAACTCCTTCATTTACCATTACAATTCTGAAAGCCACTTGTGGCGCCATGTATTGTTTTAGTTACTGAAAACGTCACATATTTATTAGTTTTTTCTTTTAAAAAAGCAACAAAACAATATAAAATTATTAACAAATACCATATTGCATTTTCAAATTCTGAAACAGAAACAACAAAGCCAAGCAAACCATAACTTCCACAAAACATATCTTATTAGGTCAGAAGAGAAAAGGTCAATTCCTGTTTTTTTCAGTATGACAAAATATTTCCATGTAGCCATCCTAAAAGCAAAGACTCAAAGAAAAATTCCATTTACAAAACCCATCTGACACAACGTCAATGCTTAATTTCCTGTTTTATGTCCAATAAAATATAATGCTGAATACTTCTCACATCCTGCACCTCCTTCTCGCCTCCCAATCTGGCTCAGTATTTACTTGCTGCAAACCACTTTGCTCTGTTTCTCTGTATGTATCCCCCTTCCTTTGTACGCCATGTCAAACCTTCCCATAGCCCTGGTCTAAGAACATAAGAACATAAGAAATAGGAGCAGGAGTAGGCCAATCGGCCCCTCGAGCCTGCTCCGCCATTCAATAAGATTATGGCTGATCTGATCCTAACCTCAAATCTAAATTCATGTCCAATTTCCTGCCCGCTCCCCGTAACCCCTAATTCCCTTTACTTCTAGGAAACTGTCTATTTCTGTTTTAAATTTATTTAATGATGTAGCTTCCACAGCTTCCTGGGGCAGCAAATTCCACAGACCTATTACCCTCTGAGTGAAGAAGTTTCTCCTCATCTCAGTTTTGAAAGAGCAACCCCTTATTCTAAGATTATGCCCCCTAGTTCTAGTTTCACCCATCCTTGGGAACATCCTTACCGCATCCACCCGATCAAGCCCCTAGTCTCTCTCTAATTCTCTCCTGTCTTCCCTCATGCCCTCTCTGAGTTCACCTTGTTAATGAGACTTACTCTCTGCTCTCTTCACCCCAATCCTACTAAACTATGAACAAGCAAATTCCCTTCTTGGTCTTTAAATTGCGGACGGCAAGGACACCAGCTCCAAGCTGGCGAGGTCCTCTTTAAATATACAGACTGGGCTCCAATGATATCATCGAGGCTCGATCTGCTATTTAAACCTGAGGTCTAAGTAGGGGAGCAGTGGTGGCTTCCCCACCAGGTTAAACCCGTCAGGAACAGCAGCCAGGGCCAGAGGATGCCCAGCAAGGCGAGTTCTCATTTTTTTTACAGCTTTTCTTGTGGCCTAGGAGGCACAGGAGTGCTTCTCTGGGTCCCATTAGGAAATCTTGGCCTCCCCAACCCTTGGTTTGCCTTCCTTCCTGGACCTGGATTACCCTCCTGGAGCACTTACCCTGTAGGAGAACCGTTCCCCTGGGTCCCTGGCGGCGAACTCTTGCCGTCTGATTTTAACGGTGAGGCGACTGCTTTGCGCCGACTTCCTGGCCATTTTGGTCAGGAATTTGGTAAGCCATTAAAATTGTCTGAGCCTGCCTGGTGCTGCTCGCTTTGCTGTGTTCCCACCCGGGATTTAAAATCGAGCACGACCAGTGTCAATGTTGTCCTGACTGGCCTCCTATTCTTCATGCTGTGTAAACTTCTGCACATCCAAAACTCTGCTAACTCATATCCCATCCCAAAGCAAGTCCCGCTCACTCATCACTCCTCACTCCATGGTCCTTGTTGACCTACATTGGCTCCCCGTTCTCCAACATCTCCAATTTAAAATTCTTATCCTCGTGTTTAAATCCCTTCATGACCTCTTCCTTCCTTATTTCTGTAGCCTGCTCCAGCCTTACAAATCCCCCGAAAAACACTCTGTTCTTCCGACTATAGCCTCTTTTCATCCCTTCCTCGCTTTGCCCAACCATTGGCAACCATGACTTCAGTTGCCTATGCTCCACACTCTGGAATTTCTTTTCTAAACCTTTCCGCCTCTCCACCTCACTCTCTTCCTCTAAAATCTTCCTTAAAACCCTCCTCTCTCACAAGAGTGTTGGCACTGCTATTGTCAATTGGTGCAATTCATATTAGGATCATAGGTTTGCTTATAGGAATCGCATTGCATTTATTTTGTTTGGAGGAACAAGAGGAAGAGCAAAGGATGGATTCCAGGTATGTGAGGTTACACCAGAGGCAAATAGTCCGCACCAGCCGTTACCCTCAAACTCGGATCTACAGGCAAAGCTACCCTTACGTGATTTGTCTGTGAAACTCAGTCTTCATAGATTCCAATTCAGAAGAGAAGCTGTGACAAAGTTGTACCACATTCTGTGACCTCCAGCTAACCTCCACTGCATGCATGGCACTGCTAGTGGCTGTCAAGGTCATGACAGCACTTAACGTTTATACCTCAGGCTCAATAAATGGTACCACAGGGAACATTAGCAGCATTAACCAATCTGCTGTGCACAGATTTATCAGGGGTCCTGCTTGCTAGAACATCACTTTCTCTACGGACATCTGTTCACATGAGAGGTCAGTGCACTTCTTCCAAATGGCAGGATTTCTCCATGTGCAGGGTGTAATTGATGACATCCATGTGGTCCTACAGGCTCCTGCACACAACAACTGAACCTTCATGAACCACATGGTCTACCACTCTATCTATGTTCAGATCATCTATGACCATCAGCTGAGGATCATGCAGGTCAATGACCACTTCCCAGGCAGCATTTTAAGACAATCCACCATGCCCCCATTATTTGAAGACTGCAAGGTCAGTTCCTGGGAGACCAAGGATGCATTCAGACTCTAGCTCATGACACCTCTATGATATGTGAAAGCAGCTGCTGAGCACAGATACAGTGAGGCATATACGTTATTGACCACATCATAAGCATCTCGAAGCAGTGTTTGAGATGCCTTGACAAATCGTGGGGTGTCCTATAATATAGCTGGCCAAGGTATCTAGGATCATCGTTGTCTGCTATGTGCTATATAATTTTGTGATTCTCAAGAGAAATAACTATAGAGCACCCAGAGGAAGAGGACAACAAATTGCTGCAGACTGATGAAGATGATGAGCAGGAGGATCTCTTACTGATGAAACCCATTTTCAGGCAGCTGGACCTGTATGCTGGTCCTCATTGACAAAACCTTCTAAAGAGCATCCATTCACCCATTGTGCCAACTAACCTCTGTCATCTTCATGAAGTCATCACCAAAAAAAATCTTGTGTTCCCTGTAACTGCTCCCCATGTGGCAGTAGTCAGTGTGAGGAATAGGTACTGTGGGAGCTTCTTGGCAGTGGTGTGGTCCTCTACCTCCTTGTGCTGGTTCACAGGATGGCCCAGCTACTGGCTCTGCCATGCCTGCAGTTGCTGAGCCTAGCTGACCCTGCACGTTTTCCATTACAGTAGCATAGCTTGAGGGTGTGGATGTGTTGCAGTGCTAAGATACAGAGCCTTCATTACGATGGGATGTTGCCTCGTTATGCTTGCTGATCGGAGTGACAGCAGATCTAAAGAGATCAGTGAAGCCTGAGTTAAGACTTTTCTCAATGCAATCCCCAATCTGGAAACTGAAAAAGAAAACCTAGTACTTACTAAAACCCAGGAACTCTAAAACAGCAGTCTGAGCATTTATGACAGATGTAATGACTGTCATTGAAGCCTCTGCCAGTGTGGATTCCGCTGCAGAAAAGTGAAGTTGCCACACACTCCACAGTGGTATGCAGTTCTGAAAATTTGCAAATCAGCACTGTACAGATGTGATTATGATGTGGAGATGCCGGTGATGGACTGGGGTTGACAAATGTAAAGAATCTTACAACACCAGGTTATAGTCCAACAATTTTATTTGAAAATCACAAGCTTTCGGAGATTATCTCCTTCGTCAGGTGAGGCTCAGGTTGTAAGATTCTTTACAGATGTGATTAGTATACTCCTGCATACTAGCCATTAGCTGCTGCAGGTTGTCTGGCACATTCTTTGATGACTGTAGCAAACTGTTGCTCAGAAGGCATTGTTATTTTAAAAGTAAGATCCATGAAGTACAGATCGCTGGTCTCAACAGGTGAGGGTGGACATGAGCTGGCCCTTTGACAGCAGTTCACAACAAATTAATTTGAACTCTGACTGTTGTCAAGTAGGCAGAGGTGGCAACCATCTTGTAACCAGCAACATCCAACAAATGGCAACAAGCTGAATGACCAGCTCAATTCTTTGAAGAGGTAACAGAAAGAGTAGACATGGGTAATGTAGTAGATGAAATATATTCGATAAGGTACCGCATTGTAGGCTCATGGCTAAGGTCAGAGCATGTGGAGTCAGGAGACAGGTAGCAGAATGGATAGCAAGGTGGCTACAAAACAGAAAACAGAGAGTAGGGGTTAAGCATAGCTACTCAGACTGGGAAAAGGTGGGAAGTGATGTTCCACAGGGATCGGTGCTGGGACCACTGTTGCTCACAATTTACATTGACAATTTGGATTCAGGAATTGGAAGTACAATTTTGCGGCCCATACCAAATTGGGGAGTGTAGTTAATACAAAGGAAGAATGCATCAAAATGCAGAGGACATTAATAAACTTGCAGAATGGGCATGTACTTGACAAATGAATTTCAATATAGATAAGTGTGAGGTGATGCATTTTGGTAGGAAGAATAAGGAGGCCACATACTGCTCGGATAATAAGTCTAAACAGGATGGAGGAGCAAAGGGATCTAGTGTCTTACAGATACACAAAGAAGGACAAGAGCAGCAGGTACATGGGAACAACACCACCTGCACGTTCCCCTCCAAGTCACACACCATCCCGACTTGGAAATATATCGCCGTTCCTTCATTGTCGCTGGGTCAAAATCCTGGAACTCCCTTCCTAACAGCACTGTGGAAGAACCTTCACCACACAGACTGCAGCGGTTCAAGAAGGAGGCTCACCTTCTCAAGGGCAATTAGGGATGGGCAATAAATGCCGGCCTCACCAGTGACGTCCACATCCCATGAACGAATAAAAAAAAAATCACTAAAAGTAGCGATGCAGGTTAATAAGGTCATAAAAAAAGGCAAATCAAGTAATAGGGTTCATTTCTAGAGGGATAGAACTGAAAACCAAAGACTTGTATAGGAGCTTGGTTAAACCATACTTGGAGTATTATGAACAATTTTACAACACCAAGTTATAGTCCAGCAATTTTATTTTAAATTCACAAGCTTTCGGAGGCTTCCTCCTTCGTCCTTCACCTGACGAAGGAGGAAGCCTCCGAAAGCTTGTGAATTTAAAATAAAATTGCTGGACTATAACTTGGTGTTGTAAAATTGTTTACAATTGTCAACCCCTGTCCATCACCGGCATCTCCACATCATGGAGTATTATGCACAGTTCTGGTCTCCATATTATAGGAAGGATATAGAGGTATTGGAGAGGGCACAAAAAAGATTCACAAGGATGATACCAGAACTGAGAGGATATCCTCATCAGGAAAGGCTGTACCGGATGGGACTCTTTTCTCTAGAAAAGAGAAGACTGAGGGATGACCTAATAGAGGTCTTTAAGATAATGATAGGGTTTGATAGGGTTGAAATGGAGAAAATGTTTCCATTTGTGGGGGAGTCCAAAACTAGATGTCATAAGTATAAAATAATCACTAATAAATCCAATAGGGAATTCAGGAGAAACTTCTTTACCCAAAGAGTGGTAAGAATGTGGAACGTGCTACCACAAAGAGTAATTGAGGCAAATAGCATAGATGCTTTTAAGGGGAAGCTAGATTAGCATGTGAGGGAGAAAGAAATAGAAGGGCATCCTGATGGGGTTAGATGAAGTAGGGAGGGAGGAGGATCATGTGGAGCATAAATATCGGCAAAGACCAGATGGGCCAAAAGGTCTGTGTCTCTGCTGTAGTTTTGATGTAACTCGATGTAATTCAACATTGACCAGACTGAATTTTGACTATTTTCCCATATGAAGGATCATGAACAATTTGAAAGACTTGCATGTCCAAGAGATGTGATAAAAAGCTATTCATATATAGCTTTTTATCACATCTCTTGGACATGTTTCAAGGCGCTTCACCTATAATGAAATATTTTGAAGTGCAGTGACTGTTACTGCAGTTATTTTTCTTACAAATAGCAATGAAGTCTGGTTCTGGTCGAGGAATGAATATTTGCCAGGACAGAGACAGAACTCTTTGCTCTTCAAGTAGTACCATGGAATCTTTAAGGTCCATCTATACCACTGGAAAAGCAGACAATCAATGGAAATAAAAATCAGGAGAGATGTAAAATGGACTGCAGATTTGCTATCACCTGTTCTACACTATCGCACAAAGTCAAAATCTACCCCATGAGGGCTTTACAGGGAGGTGGATAGTAAATAGGCACCAAGCTGGGGGATGGAACAAGAGGAAGAGGGTCAGGAGGGCACAAAATAAAGGTTGAAAAGGGCCTGGATTTTCTGCACAAATAGGGCGCAAAGCCTAAAAGATTGTGGAAAACTCGGCATGGTTTATGCGCGTAATTATAATTGTCCATCAATCCCTCAGCCCAAACGCATCTCTGCTAATATTAACGGCCCCACCGCTAGGTTACACAGTCTTATATACGAGTTTCCTGCAATTGTGCTTGCTTAGAAGCTCTCTTCAAATTACGACCAGATTTTCAGGCGTACAGGCACCCGTAGTCACCTGAAGCAGGCACAAATCAGCTGCTCCATGAAGCATTGAAGCCATTATCATCCAAATGCAGACAACCAGTCCTTTTGAGAAATAAAAATGACTTTTTGCTGGCTCTACCCCGCTTGCTACTTTAATGCATGAGGAGGAATAAGAGGAAGAGAACCAGAGACTCTTCTAAATCGGAGAGTGAAGCACCACCAGCAGAGTCAGTACCCCGCACACAAGTACTCGGCCTGGAGAGTGTATAGGCCTTGACTGACATTCCAGGAGATTGAGGAGCTGACTGTGTGACAGCTGCCCTTTACAAATGAGGCCATCGACTTGCTCCGCGGTCACTTAAAGCCCTAGTCCGCATGCAGCAGAGTCTTTACTGTAGAAATGAAGGTCACCATGGCACTCACCATTTACGTATCTGGATCCTTCCAAGTATCCACAATGGACGTGCAGTTTTCGTCAAGGGGCAGTGTGGGCCTGCATTCAGCAGGTAACTTTTCTGTAGGGCTGGGGAGTTCATCAGATGTGGCATCACGGTGGAACAAAGGCAGAGGGCATTGTTCCTTAAGGATCGGTGGCTTCCCCAGACTGCGGGGGGCGATCGATGGAACACACGTTGCACTAAAGGGTCCCCTTCAGAACCCACAAATCTATACGAACAGAAAGGGCTACCACTTCCTCAATGTTCAGATGGTCTGCGACGTCCAGCTGCACATTCTGCATGTGAACGTGCAGCACGTGGAGGCCTGTCACGATGCATCCATTTTGGGCAACTCGGTCCTTGCACGCATGGTCAGGGTCGGGGCCGAGTAGAAGGATGGAGCTTCAGTGGTGAGGTTTATCCCTTGCCGCCATGGCGGATGACGCAATTACGCATCCCACAGACTGAAGCGGAGGAGAGATACAACCAAGTGCACGTGTCCACCAGGCAGGTTGTTGAGAAGACCATCGGGGTGCTGAAGATCCGCTTCAGGTACTTGTACGGGTCTGGGGATGTCCTCCAATACTCCCCAGAGAGGGCAGCGAGGATAGTCGTTGTGTGCTGTGCTGTGCATGACAGAAGGTCTGGATCTTGACATACACCAGGAGAGGAGCCAATTGCTGTAAAACATCGTGCTCTGTGGGCTGCAAGAAGTGGTGACCTCAGCAAAAGCCTTTTAAAAAAATGATCCAAATTCAGATATATTTAAAAATAAATCAAAGCTGTTGAAATTCACATCACTTGGAATTTTCAATAGTTCAGTCCTCATCCTTTACACAAACACATTTCTTCTAGGTTTTCCGTTGAGCACAGATATCCGGGTTAATTATTAAAGTAGCTGCTAAGGATCTGACATGAAATTAATTCAGGCAGCTTTAATCTAATTTTCAGCAGATCTGGACACACAGCACAATTTGTTCTCAAACTTATCACTAAATGGCTCTAATGGAGGAACCCTACTTCACCAGGCCACATTGATAATAATACTGTCATTACTGGAAATATCTCAGATACCATGGAGGCCAGAGAGTGGGGCTGTGGCTGTGAAGTTTCTGCTGAAGCAGATCAAGTAACGTGTAGTGAGAGAATGAGCATTACATTTGGGTCATGACATATCTGCTGTGAGTATACATATCTTACTGTGTGTAATAGTAACAGTGCATTTTGTTTGGGTCATGACATATCTGCTGCGAGTGTACATATCTTACTGTGTGTAATAGTAACAGTACATTTCGTTTGGGTCATGACATATCTGCTGCGAGTGTACATATCTTACTGTGTGTAATATTAACAGTCCATTTTGTTTGGGTCATGACATATCTGCTGCGAGTGTACATATCTTACTGTGTGTAATAGTAACAGTGCATTTCATTTGGTTCATGACATATCTGCTGCGAGTGTACATATCTTACTGTGTGTAGTAGGAACAGTGCATTTCATTTGGTTCATGACATATCTGCTGCAAGTGTACATATCTTACTGTGTGTAGTAGGAACAGTGCATTTCATTTGGTTCATGACATATCTGCTGCGAGTGTACATATCTTACTGTGTGTAGTAGGAACAGTGCATTTCATTTGGTTCATGACATATCTGCTGCGAGTGTACATATCTTACTGTGTGTAATAGTAACAGTGCATTTCATTTCCCAACAACTACCTTGGTGAGCAAATACACACGGAACAAAAAAAATGTGACTCTTTTATTTTGTACTAACAGATCTCCCATTGATTCAATGTTGCAAGAGGAGATGGGGAGTGGACGAGGTGTATGGATTTAGAAAGAGATTTATGAGGAATGCATCCAGACACAGTGAACTAAATACTTTTGATTAGTTCCTGGGAAAAAAAAGTAAAAGAAAAAGTGTCTTTTTACTCACTGCACTTAGATAAAGGAATAAATAAATGTGTTCCCTTCACACATTGTTACATAATTAAATAAACCTGTGCGTATTTGCTAATTGACATGTTCCTGGTCTCCTTAGTTGTGATTTATTGTTATTTTTAGGAAATGAATGTTCAGCCAATCAATTGCAAATGTGACACATTTTTGCATATCAAGATTGATGCCTGAGGTGTGATGGATATTGACCCACAATCAATACAAGAATGGATATGTTATACTAAGAGTCTTCTGTATAGTGTGCACTTCCTGCACATTATCCTTACTTCTGGTGTCATGATTTAGCAATCATACTTCCTCCATCAACACTTTTCATTGTCACACTTTGTTGATTGGCTCAAAGTAAAACAACAGTGCAGCAGAGCTGAAGAGATAGGAAACTTGTAAATCAAAAGTGAGGAAAGTGACTAAAAGATTGCCAATTAAACTCCTAAAAATGTAAGAAAACAGCCAATCCTAAAATGACCAGCCAGGAGAACCGACTAACAAAACAGATATTTTTATAAACGGTGTTGAAATGGCCAAATTACTCAAAATGCTTTTGGGGAAAAAAATGGCACTTATTTCTTAGTAACAGATTTCCAAAGTCCAATCAAGGTTTGTGGCATAAAAAAAATATATTTAACAAAATGATTAAACTTAACGATAAAATTGTCTTTTGTGATTGTCATTAATGTTTTATTTGAAGGCCTCTCTCAAAAGTCTTGGAATTTATATTTTTGCCCAGAGCTGTAATGCTGTTGGTGAAGACAGGTTCTGCAGCCTGAGTATGTAGTTTGTACAATTGCCCAGAATACATCAGTAACATTTTGTCAGCTATCTGATGCAACGTTTGTCTTCAGGCTCTAACAGAACCTGGTTGTTTTTCATAATTATTTGAATAAAAGCTAGAAGTCAAATTTCAAATGCTTTATTCAGGTAAAGTATATTATGAGTGTTTTTTAAAAAAAGAGTCCCTGTGTGTGTGTGATAGAAAGAGAGAAAAAAAAGAGAGCAGGGTTCCACTTCAAACATGGTGGACTGTATTGATTAAACGCATGTGGCACCTTTATTTTGTGCTTGAATTCTAAACAACCATTGATTTTTCTCATCTGGAAAAGTCAAATTGTGTCTTGTACAAAACAATATTTCGGTTTCTGTGTTTATGAAAATTATTTAAATGCAAGTTGGATGATGAATAGGTTTTCAGCTAAACTTTTAAATACAAGCTATTCAATTTTACTTCAGAAAGCATGTCAAGCTGAGAGATAGACAGAGGCACAGAATGACATAGGCACCCACCTACTGTTTACATAGCATTTGTTTTCTAGCTTCTGTAGGAAAGTGTAACTCTTTTTTTATGCATATTAACTTGATAACAAAGTTAATCATTTGGTTATCAGTTGATTATCTCAAAGAAAATCTTACCTCAGGTAAATATTGTTTTTGCAGGAAATTTTTGGAAGTACTGATAATTGACAGAGAAATAGACCATTTAGAGGATACTGGTTGCAAACCCTAGCCCCTCCTATTGACTTTCCAAGAGATTCAAAAATAGCTGACTGAATTTTGATGATTCAAATTAAAAATAAATGTCATTAATACTCATGAAATTCCATAGGGTCTCTGATGGTCTCCTGCCATAATTCCGGTGGGAGACTGGCGGATCCCCCAAGGAAACTGCAGAGACCTGGTTATGCCAGGACTATTAAATCCCACACTCCTTTCCTCAGTACTGCTAAGTGCCAGTGCCTGAAAAGTTTCCGTGAGGGTTCTCACGATCTACTGCTGCAACTTCAGCGAAACCCTGGGAGACATGCTAGTTCCCCAGCGTTTCCACCTGTCTCCCCCAAAGTTATGGTAGGAAATTGGGGAAACCCTGCAAAAATTCTCTCTTCAGGCAACTACCTCCAATGGGTATAATCTTGTATGCTATCTTGCTATGTAACCTCAGCTTTAAAAATGATAAGTGATAAAAATTAAATGTATATATAAAAAATATATAAAATAAAGACCACTTTTTTTACAATTTTCTACAATGGATAGTTAAGGAATCCGATCCCCAAAACACTGGTAAAAATTCCAGAATATCAAGTTATAAAAACAAAATTTGACTTATTCAGTCACCATGAATCAGTGGCCTCCATAACACATTGTGCATTGTGTTGTATAACAAGCCTTTTATAAAACAGCACGGGGTCTATCTTCAGCTTGGGTTGACATTGGAGCAGGTGATGGATATAGCACGTTTGCCATCTGCCCAGTTTCACTGGCGAGGGGCCTGACCAATTTTCATTGTCAGGCCTCATTAGCATCCTGTCAAAGAGCTGCCCGCATGCTTGGAGCATGGACAGACAGCTAGCCAATTGGGAGTGGGATGGGAAATCTGACAGCTCCTCCATGGAGCCAAGCCAGCTGAATTCCATTAAGGGGGTGGGGTGGGGAGGGGTGGGGGTTGGTGGCTGCAGAGGGAATTATTCAAAAAATTATTCAACAAACTTTTCGTTTTCAGTGCAACCTCCAGTGGTCCCTTTAAAGATCGCTGGTTAGGCCACTCTAGTACAGTTCAATTGGCCGGAACTTGAACATCCAGTGGAGGCAAAAAAATTGTATTGGTTTCCTATGTACGTCACAGGACCCCGATTTGCATGGGTTAATGAAGCGCCCACCCGTTTTTGGCAGGTGCCTGGGCTACCCATATGAAGGATCCCACCAAAATGGCAGGGACCAGGATGTTGGTGGAAACGGGGTGGTAAGTGCTGTACCATGATTTTCAGCATTTTACCATTCTGTTCCCGCCCGAAAATGGGCATGAAATCATCCCCAATATTGTCTGACTGGTACAAATCATGGGAGATCTGCTAGTATAGATAATTGTGTGTATGTGCATGTGCTCATGATGATTTACTTTTAGCTAAAATATTATTCATATAATATGCCATCTGATTGAAGACAGAACATATTTTTGTATAAACATTTAGAATGTTTGGGGTTTAACGGTCTTTGAAATTCAGCCATCCTCATTAGTTCCTTGGAATTGTCTCAGATTGTGCTGAATTGATGTTTCATTAATCTTGCCTGACAACCCTGCCCAAAGCTCATTTCTGCCGAAAGACAAACGATAATCCTGGATTTATGCCATGCCGATATACTTCAATGCTGTAGTCATCAACCCTGAATGCTATGAATTTATATGCATCACTTGGTTTTAAAGTAGCAATGTAACAGTATTTTAACAAGCATAGTTGCTTTACTTTAGATAGTATTACATTACTCTTGCAATGTTAATGTTGTATTGCAAACTTTAAAAATGATGAGAGGGAGCTAACTAGGTTTTAATAATATATAACTTTGAAATGATTTAGGCTGGCTTATCATCCACACGTCAACTTTAGTGGTATGACGCATTTCTGAATGGTAGGGCAGTTGATGTGTACATCGACTTTCAAAAGGCATTTGATAAAGTTCCACATAGTAGACTTGTTAGCAAAATTAAAGCCCATGGGTCTAAAGGGACAGTGGCAGTATGGATACAAAGTTGGCTAAGGTACAGAAAGCAGAGAGTAGTGGTGACCAGTTGTTTTTCAGACTGGAGGGAAGTATAGAATGGTGTTCCCCAGGGGTCAGTATTAGGACCATTGCTTTTTTTGATATATATTAATGACCTGGACTTGGGTATAGAAGATATAATTTCAAAGTTTGCAGATGACACGAAACTTAGAAATGTAGTTAATAATGTGGAGGATAGTAACAGACTTCAGGTGAAATGGGCAGACACACGGCAGATGAAATTTAATGCAGAGAAGTGTGAAGTGATACATTTTGGTAGGAAGAATGATGAGAGGCAATATAAACTAAATGGTACAATTTTAAAGGAGTTGCAGGAACAGAGAGACCTGGGGGTCCACATAACAGAAAAGGTTCTGATAGAGGTGTTCAAAATCATGAACGCAGAGGACACAGATTTAAGGTGATCGGCAAAAGAGCCAGAGGCAACATTAGGAAATATTTTTTTATGCAGCGAGTTGTAATGATCTGGAATGCAGTGCCTGAAAGGGTGGTGGAAGCAGATTCGATAGTAATTTTCAAAAGGGAATTGGATAAATACTTGAAGGGAAAAAATTTACAGGACTATAGGGAAAGAGCAGGAAAATGGGACTAATTTGATAGCTCCATGGCACGATGGGCCGAATGACTGCCTCCTGTGCTGTACCTACTATAATATTATGAATTAAAAAATGGTTGTTAATTGCTCTGTTGATATACATTAATATATTACAGTGCAATATTTCGTTTACAATGTCTTGAAATAATACATTACAAAAAAATCAGTAAACATGCCCTATTAAAATAGATAATGTAAATTTTCATATTTAAATTTGTCTAATCTTTAGATCACAAGGATGAGAATTAAATCCTTATTAAACAGAAAGGCATTAAACAGTGTTTTCTGATGAGAGATTCAAAACATGTTGTCATGTCGGGAGAATTCTGCATTGAATTTAATTCATGCAACACCTGGCCTGCAATTGCACAATGTTGTCACTGAATACAAAACTGAGAGAATGATCTATTCCTTAGCATTATCATAGCTCATTTTTATGAGCATCTACAGAAAAAATAAATAGGCAATATTTTGCCATTGTCTTGAGCTGACTTATTGGAGGGATATGACCAAATAGGAAATATTTTGGGGGAAAAGATATAACAGTATACTAGGATTAATACTGTATTATTATTAATGATTACAATATTAAAACAATTGAAAGTGGTTCAAAATGAGCAAAGAGCTCAGATTTGATATGTTTCTTTAATGAACAAGTCCTTTTCGTTCTTTTGAAATAAGAATCAGAAATAAGAAATTTTCATGATAAATGTAACTACTTTTTGTAATTCATTTCTTCATCTAAAATAAGCTGTTAACAAAAAACATGAAATTGGCCCTGAAAATAAAAAAGCAAACCAGCATGACCACAGAGAGAATAAAACCATAGTGAGTGGCACAGGGTGCTGCAGTTTTAATCTTCACTGATGGGGCCTAAGTTGTGGAATGTTGGAGTTTTCAAACCTTCCTGTGTGGGAAATTTCCTGCAAATATTGCTACATTCTCAGCCACCCGCTGGAAATATTGACACACTTCTGGGGACACCAGATTTAACGTCCAAAACATAGAGGATATAATTCAACTGTAACAGCAGCACAAAATGGGCAGTCGCTGGTCGGCCGCCTGTTACCCACCCAGCCCGATCCTTTCCACTAAAGCCAATGGATAGAAAAATTTGGTGGGGTGTATAACAGAGGGAAGACCCACTATTGCCTGTGTTGTGCACCTGCCAAAGTTCAATTTTAACCCCCATAGTGTCAGATACAAATGGAAAACTGTGCTATCATTGCAGAGAAAGGGGTTGAAAATCCACAAACAGTTTACCGTCAGAGAGGCCTAATGCAGGTGCATCTTTATTTTCAGGGGTTGCACATGTTTCTGGTCAGGGTGGGAGGGGTAACTTCATATGTCTGCTCCTTCACCAATGTGTACATGCAAATGAGATGAATGATGTAAGGCGTTTCAGTTTAACCCCATTAAACATAATTTCTATTGGTGTAACTTATGAGTAGATAAGCAAGATGTAAATTGTCAAGAACAGATCTGGCTGGTGGATATGATCCATTTGAAGGTACTCATTGCCTGGACAATTTTGCCCCATGTCTCAGGATTGCCTGCATATTTCAGGAAACTCTTCTTGCTTTGGAGAGCAACTGGGCTGCATTTCAAACTGCCAAAGTGAGGGACTTTGGTTACCAGCACATGTTCAGCCCCTACTCACATTAAGATATACCATAGACCAGCATGTGTTTCCCTATGTGAATTTCGAAGATAGATGAAGAGGAGAACAGAAGAGAACAAAGGAGTATAAGACAGCATCGAAGAAGGATGAGGCCAAACCGCTATTACCTCCCACAATGAGTCTATAGGCCTCAGAGAAGTTATGGGGGACTGAGTGAGGAGCAGTGCCTGGCCTTATCAGATCATTGTATTTTTTCTGGCAATGCTGCACTGTCTTCGGGGTGAGAGAGGTGGCTCTGTGCCACTGCCACCTCCATCTGATGACTGCTTTTGGTGGCCTCCTTTTCTATGATCCCAGCAGGTGACTTCTCTGCTGGGGTATCTCATCCAAGAGGAGTTGTTGTTTGATGTCTAACAAATTCTGGGCTCACCTTCTGCCACCATGTGCCCAAAGCCTTCCTTGCGAGTCACCAATGAGTAAAGTGGAAGCCATGATAAAAGTCTTGAGAAATCACAAAAGAAGCCTTTAGTAAGAGATCATAGCAGTTGAACATTCTGATAAAAGTTGAAGGACAAAACACACACCGATTGTTTAATGTGCCTCCAGGAAGCTGCTTCCAACTTAAGTTGCTATAAGCTTTTAATCCTGCAGCAACAAGTTTCTTCCATTGCCCTCCCCTCTCCTCCACCCAATAATTTACTCCTGTATTACACAGGATTTGCACTTCTAGCCTTTCATTCAATATGGCAATGAGGTTAACCCTTCAAATTATGGTGGGGTCAGCAGAACAATTCAGTGACAGGTGGAAGTCGCTCCCTACCGGTGGTACTGGAGTGTAAACGGTTCCATGGATTTTCAAAGCTATATTGTTGTATTAGTGTGCAGAAATCACGTTAGTAATGCAACAAATACATAAAAAATGCACAGCTTCAAATCCCTTCTGCATTGAGGGGATGAAAGTCACTTTTTAGATGGTGCAGTGTATTAGATGCCGTCTCTTCATTTTTGGGACTTAGATTTAAATGGAAAGAAGAAAGAACTTGCATTCATATAGTGCCCTTCACAACCTCGGGATATTCCAAAGCATTTCACAGCCAATGAAATACTTTTGAATTGAATGTAGTCACTATTGTAATATAGGAAAAACAGCAGCCAATTTGCGCACAGCAAGGTCTCACTAACAACGAAGAGGTAAATGACCAGATAATCTGTTTTTGCTGCTGTTGATTGAAGGATAAACATTGGCCAGGACAACGCTGATGCTCTTCTTCACATTATGCCATAGGATCTTTTATGTCCACCTGAGAGAGGAGACAGAGCCTTGGTTTAACGTCTCATCCAAAACACAGCACGCCTTCAGTACTGTGCTGTAGGTGTACTGTACCTCGATTATGTGGTCAAGTCTCCGGATTGGAGCTTGAATCCACAACCCTCTCACTCAGAGGTAAGATTGCTACCTAAAATCCAGTGAAGGTGTCTGCAACTGCTGGTTGAAACCTACAATAAACTAGAAGCTTGGTGTAGTTTACATTTTTTATCTCCTAGTGGATTATAGAACAGTAATTAAGAAACAGTAAAATCACTAGCACAACAGTCTCCTTCTCAAGTTGATATTTGAGCTCCCATATATTTCAGTGAACTGCACAAGTATATGAACACCATGAAGTGAGCTGCAATAGTATTTATTTAAAGACAATTTTACTGAAGTTCTGTTGAGTAATGCATACCTTTGGGAGTTTATATAGGAAATGTCAACGATGTCTGTTGGATCTGGGTTCAGGTTCAATGAACTTGAGCTCACTCTTCAAACGCAATGCACAGCATAGTTTGGTTTACTTAACTCTATTCGAAACACTTATTTGGAGATTTTCATAGAACGCTGAGACAAAACACAAGGGGAAGTAATTCCAAATGTGACATTTTTCTTACAGGCTGTGGAATAAACTTATGAGCTCATTTCACTTGAAAGCTCCACTTATAACCCACATTTCAGAATGCTCAACTGGAGTGAAAAACTAATATTGTCCTGTTATATTGAAGTGTGCACTGATGTCTGCTTTAGAGTGTAGCTCATATAAGATGAACTGATTTCTCACCTTTGAAGTGGATTACTTCCCCTTTCCATTACAAAAGAGTTCTTGGGGTTTGAACATTTTTGTTTGTGATAATGAAATGTGTTGCAGTATATGTGAAATGTGATATAAATTGTACCAATAAAAATGTAGATGCCAAGGTCTAGTAACCTATAAGTTATGGCAGAGTTAGGACAGCCTTTGATGGGAATATACTGCATTTATATCAGATTTATCTCAATCCCTGCAAATGTTGAAGAATGAATTATATTGGGCATTGAGTGACGCGTTCAGTCCTTTCATCTCTGAGACGAACATCAATATCTGTCACTCACAGACATAGGCACTGAGTTGCACCAATCATTGAAGGAGGATTGGATAAGTACATTCAAATTATATTCAAATCTTCAGTTCCACGACTGGTTCTCCAGCATCTTAACAGATCACTATTTGCCTTCGGCATGCTTGTTTGTGGCATCCTACTTAATATGTTAACATTTGGACAGACTGAAGTACAGTACTGTATCAGAATCAGTATTGATTTAAATTATAGTACATTTGAACACTGGTGACAAAAATATAAACTGTTAAGATAATACATGTAGTAAACAATCGTTTTTGTTAGCATGAGTTTCAAACCAGCCATTCCACAGGAAACTCGAAAGACAGGTCCTGCTCACATTTCTTGGATTGTACAAGACACACTTTGCATTGGCGTACATGTTTAATTTATTTTTAACTACTTCAACACAGATTTGCCAGAGTGTATCATAAAGTGAACCATAGAACCATGGATGTTTATAGTACAGAAAGAGGCCATTTAGCTCATCGTGTCTGCGTTGGTTTTACTCGAACAATCCAAGGCTAATCACATTGCCCTGTTTTCCCCAGAGTCCTGTATCTACCTCAGCTTCAAATGTTTTGTCCACTTTACCCTAAAAAGATGCAATGGACTCTGCCTCAGTTATTCCCCATGACAAAATATTCCATGTTCCAACAATGCTTACTGCAAAGGAATTTCTCCTGACTCTCTCCTCATGCTTTTAGTGAACATTTTAAATCGATCATTCGTTATCACTGACACCCTAACCAGAGGAAATAGCCTTTTAACGAAACCCTTCATAATTTTAAAAACCTCCTTTTAAGTCTTCTCTCCTTCTGCAAAAATAGTCCCAGTATTTCAAGTGTCTCCTCATAATTATAATTTCTCCTCCTTGGTATCATCCTAGTGAATCTATGCTGTACACTTTGTATAGGACCAAATTTCCTGGCCCTTGTGTCTGGGACCTGAGCATTCTATAGGGGCAAGTCCAGAAAAAAGGGGCAGAGACTCAGATCACCATGTCTGTGCCCCTTTAATGCTGCTTTGGGATTCCTGGGGCTCTTCCATTGGGGGAAGAGCATGGCCTGCACCTGCAGAAATCATAGGCCACACAGAACCATAATCATGAGGCAGGAGGAGTTTTTCCAGGCCACTCCCCTCTATTATGTTTGGTACTTTGGGTGCATTGCTCCTGTTTAGTGTCCAGGTGGAAAAGGTCCAGGAAAATTGGGTCTCATTCCTTTCTATAATGGGGGACCCAAGACTGCACACTAACATTCTAACTGTAGTCTTGTGTAAATTTATCATTACCTCTTTGGTCTTGTATTCTATGCCCCTATTTATCTATCTGCACGTGCAGCTTCAAGGTATTATTAAATATTTGAATGCACAGATCTCTCTGTTCCTCCACACTCTTCAGGGTCTTTCTATTGTGTATACTTCAATTCCTTGTTTTTCCTCCAAAAATATATTACCTCACACTTTTCTGCACTAAATTACATCTGCAACCTGCCTGCCCATTCCACTAATCTATTTATATCCATTTTAAGTCTTTTACTGGTCCTCCAGTTCATTAGACCCTCTACTTTTGTATTATCAACAAATTTCAATGTCTGGAGTACACTACTTCCAATCTTCGCAACATCGATCAACCCTGATCCTTTGTTCCTTGTCCTTCAACCAACTTTCTATCCATGTTGCTACAGTTCCTACTATACTATACGCCTCAATTTTTGTAACAGGTCTCTGGTGAGAAATCTTATCGAACACCTTCTGAAAATCCATATACATTAAGTATATACATTAAGTCCACTGAATTCTCTCTATCTGTCCAATCACCACTTCTGCAAAAAACTCAAATAAATTTGACAAACATGACTTCTCTTTGACAAATTCATGCTTGTTGTTCTTGGTTATCCCAAGCATCTGCAAATGGTATATCCAGGAATATTAAATTCCCAGTCCTGTCCAAACCTAAGACACCTCTTCATTTTAGCTACCCTGAATCTCTATCCGTCTATTGTTATTAAAGCTTCTAACTCTCCAATTTTACTTATAACAGTTTGTGCAGTCACATGCATAGCCTCAATCTTGACTCCAACATTTTGGAACATTGACCCTTATTCTTTTTGATACCCATTGCCTCTTCTACAGCAATGTTTTCATTTCTCACTGCCTCAAAACCTAATTCTTTCCTTTCCTCCTCTGGTAATATTTTCACCCTTCCATGATTTAGAAAACCTAGTCTTTTCTGGGCTCAGAACAAATTTGTACAAAGCCCTAAACCTTGGTAATAAACAGGCCATGTAGAACTGCAAACACTTACAGTAAACCATGGAGCATGGGAGATTTGAATCTGTTGACGGTCACTGAAGTATCGTTAGCTCCTTAATAGTCCCGCACTCTTCAATTCTGCCGCCCTTACTCTCCCAGTCACCCAGATAATGCCTTTTGCAGACTATAAATGCCTGCCAGCCTGGTCCAGCTCATCTCAGATTGGGGTGCATTGTAGTTTAGGGTATTATCAGTAATAAAATTGGTCCTGATACTTGTTACTGTATTATGATTTATCTCAGTATCACAATGCACAAGTTTAAAAATAATTAGCCCAGGGAATTTCCCTCAACGTACCAGCAGTCTAAGGGTTAATTGTTTATATTCATGGTAGATATGATAAATTGTAATTACATTTATTTTGGTTTGTATACAATTGAGAACTAACGCACCATTCCTTTTAAATGACTTGCATCCTGGTCTAATTTACTAGGCCATCAGTAAAAGATGTGAATACATGATCACTGTGAACCCCAGTAATATATCCTGCTAAAAATGACTAACTATAAGAATTTGGTAAATCTCTTCTTGATACGTCTTCATTAATATGAACACATAGATGTTGGAGTTTTATTGATTTATGATTGCATTAATTTATTGTTGTTAATTTTAATGATGCAACAATAAACTATTCCCTATAGCTAAGCAATGATCTTGTAGCAGGCTCCTCTGTACTTATTATAAATATTTCATCAATGATAACCAGTTTAGATATATTTATAAATAGGCTCACTGAACTTCATTTCATAGAGATGCGATATCAGTTTTGCCAGTCTTAGTACACATAAACATTTGGTAGCATTTTAGTAAGATTTTGTTTCAGACTTCACTAAAACTCTGTTTTCCCCCAGTTGATTTCCTGTTTTTGTTTCCTGAAGGCACAGACTAGACAGTGAGCATTGGTAGCTATTCAGTTTTAGCAGCATCATAGTTGTCCTAATCTGATGCCCACACTTAGGTACTTTCCAGCAAGAGTGACTGGAGCAGCCTGGAGTAGGAAACCTGGCTGATTCTCCATTATTTAATGTTTCGCGATTTTAAATTTTTAACTCTCCCCCCACCCCCCTGCCGAACATTCTCCTGCCCGTCATAAGGGTGTTGATGTTGACCCCATTCTGTCGGGTTGTGATGTGTTGGATATGACAGCTGCTCACATTTAACCGAATCACTGAAAGCTTCAGCTATTTCACTAATATGGGTATATGGAGTGTTTGAGTGTCAGCTGTAGTTCAGTGAGAGCCCTCTTGCCTCTGAGTCAGAAGGTTGTGGGTTCAAGCCTCACTCCAGAAACTTGAACACGTAATCCAGGTTGACATTTCCAGTGCAGTACTGAGGCCAATTTTCGTGTCCCTGCTATTGCTCCCGTAAACTCAGTACAGACTGGGAATTAAATCTGAGACCTTCCTGGTCTATGTGGCTAAATTCTGCACTGGCTTGTATGGCAAGATTTTATGCTGGGCAGTGTATTAACCAACTGAGCTACTAGGGATGCTCTCTAAAAGCCAATTAAGTAAAAAGGTAAAAGGAAATACACACCATGGTCTAGAAATTGGATCACGCCACGTCCGTTTTACAGGCCCATGCTCATTCTGCACCAGAAGTACATTGTCCACCATATTGGTAAAGGCGCACGCTTCTATTTGAGACCTCCTTTACAAAATTCATTCACGACTGACCACAACATGCGCCGAGCATGCTGAGGTTAGTATTCTCAGGCACATGGAAGCCAAACCAGTGATCCTTAAAGGGACCACTGGAGGCTGCCACTGGAAAGGTAAGCTTTAATTTTTTCACTTACTTTAATGTGGATCCACGAGAAGCAGGGGTACTCCTCCTGGATCCACAGTAAATTCGAGGACTGGTGCCTCCTGGGATCGAGGAGCTGTCTCTGGGCCGCGACTGCCACCTGCTGCTCGCCGGTAATAAACAAATGAGGCCGGTGGACCAATTTCCCATGATCCTACCATCGGCCACCTGAGGCGTGTGCAGTGTGCCCTGCACCGGGATCGTGCCTCGATTCGGGTGCAATCAAATTTCTAGGCCAAGGTTTATCTGTTAGTACCAGGTTGGCAAACTAAACTCTTAAAAAGATATATGAGGGGGGAAAGCAAGAAGAGCCATGTGTCATTTTTTATGATGACAATGTCATGTGCAAGCAACAAAATATATTTTGATTCCGTTCGTATCATTTTGTCATTTAGTTGCAATGAGAAAGAGTTTGTTAAACATTTTTCATGAAAATGATTCCCTTTAATAGCCTTTTACTTTTGATTTTTTTGTTTCATTAATGACTGCTCATTTTCTTTAGACCAAAAAGCTTGGAGGAGTTTCTGAGTCTGACAAGGTGAAGTAGTTATTTAAGATTCAAAGTACCCTACATTAATTCTTGTAACTTCTATGTCAATTCAGTTCATCTCACAATGTAAAGAAGAATTTTCCAAGTGACACTTGCTGTTTAAACATTTTTATAAATTAAGGCATTAATCATAACTCTCCAATTCATTTTAAAGAATACATTGATAGTAAAATTCCTTCTTTAAGATTAAAAGCATTACTGAAGATTAAAAATACAAGGATTGTCTTTGATTAGAGATTGATCAACTAGTTCCTTATTATATTCTGCTTGTAACCCAACAGCAGCAAGCAGAAGTAAATTATAAGATGATATAAATCACACTCAGCGTTCATAAAAAAGTTCTGTGGTTTAATTATATATCGCTAATCATGCTTTATTTAGCAATAGAAAGTCACTTGAAGATATTGCGTAAATGAAGTTTGCTCATTCTGAAAGTTGTCATGTGGCATTTTATCAAATAGCTCAATATTTCATGAAAACAAAAGCAAAATACTGCAGATGCTGGAAATCTGAAATAAAAACAGAATATGCTGTCTGACTTGTTGAGTACTTCCAACATTTTCTGTTTTAATTCGATATTTCACTGTTGCCTACCTTAAATGTTTATGGGATGCACTGAAGAAATCTCCTTACCTGAAGTGTAAGATAAATATAATAACGCACAGTTAATATGGGGATATTTGGATATTTACAATCTAAAAAAAAACAAAGGGAAAATTAAGGCAAGTCCAAGCTAATTCTTTGCTTTAGTTTGTGATTTTAAAAAAAGACAAGACATACTAGAAACAATACCAATGGACCGAAGAGACACATTACTGATTTTTCAGTCATACTACAAATGTAGTGATCTCAGCAATGGCTTACGCTCAGCAGGTTATTTTGTTACCTGCATCACAAATGCAGAGTTTTCATCCTGCATCTAATAGAGGAAATTTCTGCATTTTTGTTTTATTATATTCTAATAACTAGAGTTAACAACAACAACTTGCATTTATATACAGTAGCACTTTTAACATAGTAAAACATCCCAAGGTGCTTAAGATAGAAACTGACTTTGCTCAACTTAAAAATCGAGTCCTGGAGAAAAACTGGCTATTGGGACCAAACCAGGTTGTTTGATCTGTAAATTACCCAAGATTTGTCCTAGGTACTGATAAAATTACATTTGGTTGTTAGATTTCTAGGTCTTTGTTAACTTTCTCACCCAAGATTATTTTGGCTCTTGTATCTTGGACCATTTCTCATGAGATAATCTCCCTATACTTTTGAGAGTGTCCGTCCTTGCCTTGAGATCTAGATAAGTTTTCAGTAACATGCCAGGGAAACTAACAGCAAACCCTGTTAGATAATTGCTTTTAGCTACTGGATTCATCCTATGCATAAGTTTTCACTCTGGTCTTCAAAAGTGCTAGAACATCACACCAGCCTCATTTTATGCTTAAAATATCAAGCAAATTTATTTTACAAAAGATGACTCGCGCCTAAGAAATAGTCACATAATATAATTCTATATAGGAAATAAAGTTCTACTTAACTCAAATGGGCAAAATAATAAAAGGATCATGGGGTTGATTTTGGGTGGTGTGTCCACTCAGCTTGCCCAATGACATTGGCGGGAGTCCCAGTTGATTTTAGTGGTCAGCTTTATTGAACTAGAACAGGTGAGCTGCCAGTACTGATTGCGTTGCACCTATGCAGCTTGCCATTAGGGAGGGTAAGAAATTCTGCAGAGCTACCTCCACTTAAATGTAGCCTGCAGCTCTTAAAGTGGAGGTCGCATTACTGAGGCAGCAGGCAGTACGACATCAGCAACAGCACCTCGATTCTCTGATGCAGTTGTGGAGGTCCTCGTGGAGCTAGTGAAGATTAGGAAGGAAGGCCTCTTTCCTTCAGATGGACAATGAGTACCCTTTCAAGTTAGCCAGCAGCAGTGGAGAGAGGTGGATGGGCAGTTCAATGCCAAAGTATTGCTCCGAGGACCTGGCTAGGGCAGGAAGAAATTTAATGACCTTACCAAGATTGCCAAGGTAAAATTCCTCTTCACATCTCTCTTACTCTCCATACAGCATTGCAACACCCAACTTTAGCCCCAACTCTAGCAATACTTGCCATCACCACTTCATAAGCACCTCCTCCAATCATAACGAGACACTTCACTGCATCTCCTTCTGCTTGCATTCACACACTCAACACCTGATATTACCCTTACAACACCTTCTCCTTTTTGCCCACACTTGCTGCTTCTTCCTCTCAGAATGCACAGAATGCTAAACTGCCTCACACATCTTCAATAAGGCACACACTAACTCACTCCCAGGAGAATCTAGCACACAATCTGATGGAGACTTCAAGAACAGGAGGAGATTCCAGTACATTGCAATCTTTGACTCCAACTGAGAATGGTGGAGGGAGAACATGCAGTAAAGATTTATACTCACTAGAGCCCTAAAGATTCAAACTTGTTCTTGCTTATTTTAATTGGTAAAGGTGACACTGGCTTTCCCCATTGTCACTAGACAAAAATCAGTACTGCAAGTAACCCCTTTAAGAGGGCTCCACTAAAAATAAAGTCCAATCAAACTAAAAGAAACTTATTATGCACTAGACCAGTATTTTGTAACTTTGATGGTTTATACAATGGACGTCCTATGGTGCCCACCGATCACAGAAGGCAAACTTGCTTTTGTGATTTAATTAATCCTCCTTCTTAATTTGGGCATTGTACATGTACATCTGTTCTTGTTTAAGTTATCATACGATCAACTAATTAATCTTATTGCTTTAATCCTGCTTTGAAAACAAGTTAGTACTAATGAGGGATTTAGTGATCATAAGAGGTCAAATTCAACTATCATTGTCTGGGGACCATTCTTAACTTGTAGAGGGAAGATAGTGGTTTGATGTGAGCTACTACATTATTCAGAATGATGGACCTCACACAATTGTACTCTTCTTGGATGACCTTCTTACAAAACAAATTAAACTGGTAATTATATTTTACAGGGTCCTAGGGGTAAATTTTATGTTGGCATTCCAATACAGAGCTTTGGACAAATTGAGCAATAGAGGTCAGTTCATTGATTAACAACCCAGATGATTTTCCACCCATTGATTTCTTTGCCCAAATTCCCAACATGCATTCTTGGCATAAAAGTTCTGTGGCAGGAGCACTAACTTGTAAAATTTAATCTCTCTTTAAGGAGTAACACAGCTTTAAAAAATCATTGCAAAGTGGGAATAGTAATATTTCTTTTTGTTACATGGTAGATTTCTTTTTTCCTGAGAGTTTTTGCATGTAAACAGATTACAAATAGCAAGACTTTTTTTAAAATTTTGCACACTCACCTAAACCATGACTCAAAATGTCAGGATATAATTTACCTAAAACACCAGACAATTATTCAAAGCATTGGACATAGCCCTTTCGTGTAATTGCACTTCAAAATAATGTACTTGGAGATTTGAGAACAAACCTTTCATAACAGAAACCTTTTATATGCGGAACTGCAGCTGAAATTTACTGGTATGTATTAGCAGATCTCCTTCGGCCTTGCTCATAGATAGCTTGGGATTTAGGCTGAAGTTTCTAGTGTTCTGTTGCATCACAAACACAACAGTGGCTCCCCAGCACTATTCAATATATTTACTGAGGCAATATCATACAACTGAATTTAGGTTAAAAAAATGAGACTGAAAGTTAAAGGGGGGGTGGGGGGAAGAAATTGGAGAAGGCCTATTATTGGGCGTGGGTAGCACAGTCTGCTATTAACCTGTGCCCGATGGCCCCTGCGCAAGCAGGATGAGGCATTCGTCCGCCCCGAGGACTTACCTTCAAGCAGCGTCGAATAGTAGGCCTTACACGACGATTCAAGTGAATGCGCACTTTCCACCAGCAGGGGGAGTACCAATTTCTTAAAGGGAGGATGTCTCTTAAAATCTCTTAAAGGTAGCCGGTACCTGTTATTTGCTAAAAATAGTAGTCTGTTGTCTGCACTGAGTCTGAACGGAGATCAGACATCACACACGTAAAATACAGATGCAGGTCCCGTCCTTATGTTTACAAACTGATGAGTTATGTTAAAACATTGAATAAAGTTTGTGCACTTCTAATTCCCACATCCTCCAATCTGCATGCCAGACCTTACCGATCTGCCAATTTGAGTTTGTACCAGGCCTTCGAGAGTGCGTGCACTAAGGTTCTCTGCTGATGCACTAGAGGTCTTGGTGCAAGAGGTGGACAGAAGGAGGGACATCCTATACCCACCGAGGGAAGAGGCCCTCCAGACATATGGCCAGAAGGCAGCAGGGGACAAAGTCAATGCCAGGCTCACAGCATCACGAACATGGATGCAGTGCAGGAAGAAGTTCAATGCTTTGACACGAATGGTCAAGGTGAATGAGATCAACTGTCAAGTGGCGTCTCCTACCAACTGCACCACAAGCCGCATCCACTGCTCCATGCACTACACCCCCCATCACCCATATACCAACAAATTCTTTTCATCAGTACTCAACTCTTCCAATCAGATGCTTCCTCTCATCCTTACACATAACCATTGTTGCAAGCTGCCCACCCACAACCCACAGGCCACACACACTGGCAGCTATTCAACTATGACAGGCACATCACCCAGACACATGTCCCGCTTTCTTGCAGGATAAGGAAGCACATAACAGGAGGCAGCAAGTGGCGATGGCATTTAGCCCCTTGAGCCTGTTTCGTCATTCAATGAGATCATGGTTGATCTGTGACCTAACTCCATTTACCTACCTTAGCCTCAGATCCCTTAATACCCTTGGTTTACAAAAATCTATCATTCTCAGATTTAGAATTCGCAATTGACAACTTCTCGCAACCTTTGCATGTAGAAGCGTTTCCTAACTTCACTCCTGCACGTCCTGGCTCTAAATGTTAGGCTATGTCCCCGCGTCCTAGCATTCAAGTACAGGAGACCTCCAAAAACAGTTACAAATGCATCAGAAGCCAGAAGCAATAATCCTGCCACTAACCTGTAAATCCTGCATGGTCCCTTTAAATAACATTGGTGGGGGGTCTTCCAGGCACTCTAAGATATGTTCAGATAGTTGGGGTTAAGACTGTGCGTTAAGTTGCGCGTTAAGTCCCAAATGGTGTCTATCACTTTAAATCAGAGTTTCACACTGATTGTATCCATTTTCTCCTTACTTTACACGCTGCTGGCGTTCGGTAGTTGCGCATGCGCTAATATCTATACCAAGATGGCGTCCGGTGCACGTCATGCTGGAAACGTGCATGTGCAGCCAAGACACCATCTTGGCACTTTGGGAGGCTGCACAGCGCCGAAACAACGGGTGCTACACGGCCCAATTTCTAGCTCACAAAGCCTTACTTATTAACACTCTACAAAACCTGCTTAAAGCACAAATCATTTTAGTTCTTCCCTCTCCAAAACCTTTTATGCCTCGTTATTCACATTATAAAAAATATATTTTTGCTCTACCTTTGACTATAGATTCATAGGTTTTGCTGAAGATGCAAGCAATTTTTTAATCTCCCCTTCTGACTCCCCAAAGCCTGCTTTTTTTCTCAGTTATTTACATGATTAGAAGTCATGTTTTCTCCCTCTTACTTCCCCTAGTACAGTTGTAGCTTTTGCTGAAACTATCATTAGTCTGAACAGCTGGCTATTTGCATGTGTGGATCTGGATGACCAACTCTGGCCACAATGTTTGAGTTTAGCACCATAAATATCTTCCTCTGCCCTGTTGAAAACATTGGTCCCACTTCACAGCAAATTTTATAAATACCACCTTTAGCTCAGAAGTTTTACATAAACTGCTTCAAGATGAACTGTGTTCTTCCATCACTAGAATCATAGAATCATAGAATGATACAGCACAGAAGGAGGCCGTTCGGCCCATCGTGCCTGTGCCGGCTCTTTGAAAGAGCTATCCAATTAGTCCCACTCCACTGCTGTTTCCCCATAGCCCTGTAAATTTTCCCCCTTCAAGTATTTATCCAATTCCCTTTTGAAAGTTATTATTGAATCTGCTTCCACCACCCTTTCAGGCAGTGCATTCCAGATCATTACAACTTGCTGCATATTTTTTTTCCCCCTCATGTCGCGTCTGGTTCTTTTGCCAATTACCTTTAATCTGTGTCCTCCGGTTACCGACCCTTCTGCCACTAGAAACAGTTTCTCCTTATTTACTCTATCAAAATCCTTCATGATTTTGAACACCTCTATCAAATCTTCCCTTAACCTTCTCTGCTCTAAGGAGAACAACCCCAATTTCTCTAGTCTCTCCACATAACTGAAGTCTTTCATCTCTGGAACCATTCTAGTAAATCTCCTCTGCAACCTCTCTAAGGCACTGACATCCTTCATAAAGTGTGGTGCCCAGAATTGGCCACAATATTCCAGCTGGGGCCTAACCAGTGTTTTATAAAGGTTTAGAATAACTTCCTTGCTTTTGTACTCTAAACCTCTATTTATAAATCCAAGGATCCCGTATGCCTTTTTAACAGCCTCCTCAAGTTGTGCTGCCACCTTCAAAGACTTGTGTACAAACATCCCCAGGTCTCTCTGTTCCTGCACCCCCTTTAAAATTTTACCATTTAGTTTATATTGCCTCTCCTCATTCTCCCTACCAAAATGTATCACTTCACACTTCTCTGCGTTAAATTTCATCTGCCATGTGTCTGCCTATTTCACCAGTCTGTCTATATCCTCCTCAAGTCTGCTACTATCCTTCTCGCTGTTTACTACATTTCCAAGTTTCGTATCATCTACAAACTTTTAAATTATGCCCAGTATACCCAAATCCAGGTCATTAATATATATCAATAAGAGCAGTGGTTCCAACACTGACCCCTGGGGGACACCATTGTAGTCTTCCCTCCAGTCTGAAAAACAACCGTTCACCACAACTCTCTGCTTTCTGTCCCTTAGCCAATTTTGTATCCAGGCTGCAATTACCCCTTTAATCCCATGGGTTTCAATTTTGCTAACAAGTTTATTATGAGGTACTTTATCAAATGCCTTTTGAAAGTCCATATACACAACATCAACTGCACTACCCTCATCAACCTTTTCTGTTATTTCATCAAAGAACTCAATCAAGTTAGTCAAATGCAATTTGCCTTTAACAAATCCATGCTGTCTTTCATTTATTGACCCATATTTTTCCAATTGCCAATTAATTTTGTCCCAGATTATTGACTCTAAAAGTTTCCCCACCACTGACGTTAGGCTGACTGGCCTATAGTTGCTGGGTTTATCCCGCTCCCCTTTTTTTGAACAGCGGTGTAACATTTGCAGTCCTCCAGTCATCTGGCACCACTCCCATTTCCAAGGAGGTTTGAAAGAGTGTGGTTAAAGCTTCTGCTATCTCCACCCTTGCTTCCCTCAGCAACTTAAGACGCATCCCAACTGGACCAGGTGACTTTTCTATTTGAGCACTGCCAACCTTTTAAATACCTCCACTTTTTCTATTTTTATCCTATCCAATTTCTCTAGAGCCTCATAGTTGCTATTTGTAGATTTTCTGCTTGGTTAAGATGGTGGATCTGCTAAACTGGCACAGTGAAAAGCAGTAAATAACAGTCCACTCATCTGATCCACTGTAGGGTTTTTATTGTAATTGGTTTAGATTGGACATTGTGGAGTGTTATGGGTTTTACAGTGGATACCTAGTTAAAAGAGAAGAGAGGGGTGAATGTTACAACAGAGGTAAGTACAGATAAGTGAGACCATTTGGTCGATCTAAATTATCCCTCCATAAAAAATTATAGTCTTCTATCACAACATCTAACTGTCTTTTGAATGATTTATCTGCTTTCACATGAACGACCATTCCAGGTTTTAATCATTCTTCGGGTGACGTGCTTCCTGACATCATTCCTGAACTTGCCTTTTACCAGTTTGTACCTATGTCCCTTAAACTGCAGTCATTGTTTGAAATCCGTAGGGGTAGAATCAAAAATCAGAGATTCTATTGCCTGCGACAATTAAGTCATATCATTACCTTAATCTGTTTTTCAATCAGTGCAGTGTCAAGGGCTAATTATCGACAAATTGTCATTAAATGTTTCTTCAGTCTAATAATTGTTGAGTTATTTTAAAATTTTCTTCAACTTCCTTGTTCTGCGGATTTAATTTGCAGAATGCGAATTTAATTCGTTGTACAAACACAAAGTCAGCCACGCAAACAAAAATACAGGTCAATGCCATTTAGGGTAGAGAATGCACTCAATCCTCAACGGTCTTAAATTGGTGTATATCATTTAATCTAAATAGGATGCGTTTGAGTGATGACGAGAATCAGGTCCCAGGAGACATTTTGTTCTAACCTAAGTATGGTGTTGGGCTCGTGGAAGGGTTAAATTGCATTAATTTGACAATGTAAGATCTAAAGAAGCAGTGAGCTTAATCCATTATTGATTTT
This sequence comes from Heptranchias perlo, assembly GCF_035084215.1. Taxonomy (NCBI): domain Eukaryota; kingdom Metazoa; phylum Chordata; class Chondrichthyes; order Hexanchiformes; family Hexanchidae; genus Heptranchias; species Heptranchias perlo. Next base: position 26,464,451 of record NC_090350.1, read on the forward strand.
TCTTTCCTGGCCTGCTAGCCTGCCAGTTTGCAGATGTTTTTATGAAGTGAATGTCATCTACAAGTCAATCGCCTTAGTTTAATGTAATTAATAGACCCCCCCAAATGCCTCTATTTAACACAATTGATGGATTTTTAAATGACTAATCTAAAACTGTTGGACTGTCAATTGGAAACTAGGTTACTGAGTCATATCTTGGTAAGGACATAACAGTGATATATGATCAATTAATCAGAAATGTGCATTTTCTCTAAATCTTTTCATTACATTTCTGGCGTGCCCTTTGCAAACACAATCTATGTTTCTGGACAAAATCAACATATTTCTCAATTTAGCTTTTTTATGCTTTATTTTCCAATTTTGAAGGTGACACAAAAAAAAGTTAAATAGAGTACCAATCAAGACAGCAGATATCTACAAATAAATAGAACCAAGCTCTTCACTAAGCTAACAGGACAAGCAACTTGCATTTTATATCTCAAATTCAATAGGACAACCAATATTCTTTCCAAATACTAGGACACAATGGGCATGGCGGCAGGAAGAGAGCGGATGGGGGGATTTGCGGGTGCGAAACCTGGAAGGTAAGTGGGAAAATCGCGACCTTAATGCGGCCAATCAATGGCACTTACGGGTTTCGCGCATGGCAGCCAGCCTGATTGACGGGCTGGCTGCCTGTCGACAGTGAGAGGAACTGCACATCAGAGAGGGGGGCAGGAGAGAGAGAGAGAGATTGTCAGGCTTTGGGAAACATCGGAGATCGGAGTGGGGGTGGGGGTGGGGGGCCTTTCTGCCGACATTGGAGATCGGAATGGGGGGGGGGGGGGTGTCTTCCAGCCGACATCAGAGATCGAAGGTTGGGGGCTCCAGGCAGCATCGGTTTTAAGATTTTATGTTTGTTAACTTTTTTTTAGTATGGAAAATGTAATTTTATTTAATTTATTTACTGTATTGTTCATTGATCCGGCCGTTCCCACCTGCTTTCACCTGGCGTGAATCTGAAGCGATGGGAAATCCGAACAGGTAAGGTTAAAATCATTTTAAGAGTCCAATACACAAAATATAAAGTACTTTAAGGATTTCAATTAGGTACATTGCCCCTTTAAGTATAAGTGGGGGCGGGACTTCTTGGTGACTGCTGTGCATACATACACAGATCTGCCTGGGTCTAATGCAAAAATGGGCGGGTTGGAGCCAGGATGTCTACCCGCTCCTAAAAATATTGATTTTGTCTGCCCTCCCCCCCCTCCCCTGCCGCCAACCCACCTCATCTTGGGGGCTAAAATCATGCGCAATGTGACACACTCTGTGAGAAATTACAGTGATTTAAAATATTATAATTTGGCTTCATTTCACAACTTTCCATTAAATGATAGAGATAGAAATACATATCAATTGTATCCACTTGAGGTGCTGCTTTCAATGTCCTGTGAATCTGTATCTCTAAATCCCTCTGCTCTTCCACAATACTGAGCTTACTTCCATTCAGAGTAACTGCCATTCAATTTTTACCAAAATGCCAATGCATTTTGGTAAATAAATGAACAGCAGTTACTTACTGACATTGAATCCATCTGCAATCTTTACTTATTTCCACATCCTATCAAAATTCCCTTGCGGCTACCTTTAGTCTTCTAAAGAATTAAATCTCCTATTTTGGTACCATCTGTAAATTTCAATACCGCTCCTTCTAGCCCTACATCCAAATCATTGCTATACACAGTGAACAGAAGTGGCCCCAGTACTGAGCCCTGTAGGACACCACTACCTACTTCCAGCCACTCTGAAGAATTGCCCTCAACTCTTACTCTTGGTTTACTCCCTTCTAACCAATGTTTAATCCTCTCCCTAATTCGATACTCCTTAATCTTCTCTAGCAATCTTCTGTGTGGTACCTTGTCAAAGTCTTTCCTAAAACCCATGTACACTACATCCACTGCATAGTCTACATCTACCATTTCTGTTACCTCCTCAAAGAATTCTATATGGTTTGTCAAGCACAATCATCTATTTTGAAATCTGTACTGGCTACTTCTATTTACTCTTAATCTAGATACATAGCAACTTCATCTTTAATTAAAGACTCTATAAAATTCTAGAACCTCAACAATTTCCTCCCTCATTTCCCTCAGGATCCTAGGATGTATCCCGTCAGACCCTGCCTCCCTTTAGCCTAACTAACATCTAAAATTTTCCTTTCATCCATCATAATATCCTTGCCTCACTCTCAACCATTTCAGGATTCATCTCCTTGCTGATATCCTTTTCTTTAGTAGAGACTGATGTAAAGGACTTATTAAATATCTCTGCCAATTTTTGATCATTATTTACAATTTGACAATCTTCTCCTCTCAGGGATCCCACCTCACTTTCAACAACTCTCTTTTTACTGACATACTTGTAAGATACTTTATTGTTCCGTTTGATTTTTTTTCTTTATATTCCCTCTTATCTTCCCCTATACTGTTCTTAACCTCTTTTCTTATTTTCTCATATTCTTCTTTAGATGTTTCATCATTATTATTCTGATAGTCCTTATAGAACCTCTTCACCAATTTTAATTAGTTTCTGACCTCTATTTATCCATTGCATCCTGAAAATGGAACATACTTACCCTATAACTTTCAATGGTTTTTTAAAAAACATCCCACTGTTGCTCTACAGTCCTTTTTGTCAAATTTCCCCTCCCACCGCACCTCAGCTAGCTCGGTGCTCAGCTTTCTAAAATCTGCTCTAATGAAATCTGACATTCTAGTTCTTGGACTGACTTTTCCCTTTCTAGTTGGATATTAAACTTTGTCACGTTGTTGGCTTTACTCCCACGTTTAGCTCATATACTTGATCTATTTCATTTCCCATACTCAGATGTAGCAACACCTCTACCCTTGCCGGCCTATTAACATACTGCTTGAAGAAAGAGTCCTGTACACATTTTAAAAATTCCATTCTTTTTTCTCCATTTACTCCCTCTCTGTCCCAGTCGATAAGTGGATAATTAAAATATATTCTTCTCTCTAATCTGACTGCAGATTTCCTCTTCCATTTCCTTCCCACAATTTGTGAGGCAGCAAAACATCAGGGACTATTGTTTTGAACTGCAAAAGATCGCATCAGCCCCACTAACTATTGAATCCCCTATCATTACTGCATTTCTGGCTGTATTCTAATCTCTCCCCCTTGAGCCATCTTTTGTTTGTTGGTGCCATTGATATTTATTTGATGGCCCAGCCCACAGTCCTCATTTTTCCCCACAGGAAGCTAAGCCTTCAAATCTGTTTGAGAGCATACGTTGCTCTGGATGCTCCTGTTATAACCTTTCCTTCTTGCCTTCCCCCACTTGTTAGATAGTCACACATCTTTTCTCTTCCACTGCCTGAATCCTATCTCTCATTGGGGTGACTACTCTCTCAAACTCTTGCTTCAAAAACTCCACTTCGTCCTTGATGTGTTGGATTGTCTCTATTTCCTTCTCAAGTTCTGGGATTTCGAACTTGAACAATGTGAGGTGCTGACAATTCCCACAGGTGTGTTTGCCCAGGTCAACACCTGGTGCTTGAAACTCCCATGTCTTAAAGGAATGTCCCTTCCTGTGCTGCCATTTTTAGGTTTAGTTATAAAAACAGAAAATGCTAGAAAAGCTCAGCATTTGAGGCAGCAAATGTGGAGAAAGAAACAGAATTAACATTTCAGGTCGAAGACCTTTTGTCAGAACTGACGAAAGGTCTTCGACCTGAAACGTTAACTTTGTTTCTTTCTCCACAATTGCTGCCTCAAATGCTGAGCTTTTCCAGCATTTTCTGTTTTATTTCAGATTTCCAGCATCTGCAATATTTTGCTTTTGATTTAAGTTTAATTAGTTCTACTCTAATGTTTATATTACTTGCGTATAATATTAGCTAGTCTAGTTAGTACCTTTTCCCCTCTCTGCACCTAATTTCTGCTGTCACCAAATTCCTGTTTTTGAAGTCCTTCCTCTCATTGTCCCCACCTCATTTTGTAATGTACTCATTGCTTGAGCTGACTACTAGTTCTCTCCAGGATTTCAGTGTTGACAACATCTATTTTTTGTTTTATCCTTCAACAGAAGAGCTCGGTTATAATTCAGACAATCTCCAGACAACCTTTCTTGTGCTAAGTGACAAGGACTGCATCCACAGGTAAGCCCAGACTTCCTATGATACAAAACGTGACATGTGAAGCAATCTGAGAGGTACTGTGCCTGGGTTGAACAATAAAACCCTTGTGCTGCTGGTAACCTCATTGAATATTAATGTTAAGGTACCTCACACTATCCTTGTCTCTTCAACTATCAGACAAATAACGCTGTGATAGACTGTACATCTCAGATTACAACCACAAATCAGGTTTATTAAGGAGTAAAATTAAAAGCAAGAGGAATTACAGCGGATTTCACGAGATTATACTACATAAAGCAATCTCTCAGTGTCTCTTTCAAAACAATAAAAGTCAGGATTATTTAGCGAGCCTCTGTAATACTTTAAACAGCTTGTGTCCTTAATGAAAAGCTTTTATGCAAGAAATATAATCTCTCGTTTTCAGTTTATTTCCACCCAAGCAGTAGCTTCCGTGCAAAATAAACTAATGACTTGGGAAAAGCATGCCTCACATACCCAGATCAGGCAGCTTCTGGCTATAGAGCTGTCACTCAAAAATAGATTTAAAAAGCAATCAAAGCCTGTTTTCAGCCCTTCATTCATTTCCAGGACTAAGCTGAGCTGTGTGGCTGATAACAAGTCTTCCACTGTTGATACAGGCATCACAGCTGGTGGCCTTTTGGAGATTTGATACAACAGTACACGAAACAGAATGTAAATCTAGGAATCTCACACTTGGATGAATGCTAGGTTTTCTATCATTTGATAAATAATAGGCTGATAAAACTTCTATTCTGTCTGGTCCCAATCTACATATTTCCTCACATGTTGTTGTTGACATCAGTGGAGAAAAGGAACTCAGTGACTCCTTATATATATAGCTATGAGCCAAAAAAATTGTATACTCCAATTGTCCAGCCTGTGTTCAGTCACAACATTAACAATATTTTAAAGTCACTACAAAGCATGAAATCCCAAGAAGTATTAAATCACAAAGTCTTTTAGAAAAATCGTAACAGATCTTCAATCCATCACTGTCATCTAGTGCCAGGTTTTCCACCTTTTATCTCATTAGAGATTTTCTTTGGCAATAAACTCTTTCGCATCCAGTCACATTGTAACCAGTACAGTCTATGAAATCTTAGCCAATCATACACAGGTTATTGACCTTAAAGTTTTCCGGCCTTGATACAAGGGAAGCCAATTTTGATTATGCAACAACAGGGAGTCTCACTCCACTCTGGTGTGAGCTTGGGCCCTGACTCCAGATTCAGGCTACATTCATGCTTTAACTGCAGTGTCAGTCAGAAATGAAAGCATTGACCTTGCAGTTATATTGTGAATGCACCATATGTGGTTACCTCATTACATGAGTCTAAGCAGGGGCCATGCTATGTGCAGCTAGGGTTAGACCCTTTCCACCATCTATAACAACACTTTTGTTACAAAAGATTGGGATTATTCTCCCTACCCCACCCCAGTAATGGACCAGTATTGGGACATTACAAGAAGTCAAACAAAGACCAAATTTTGTGAAAATTACTCATTGTTTGAATAGATCATTCCTCTTGAGATAGCAGCCCTATTAAAATTCCAAACCACAACTGAACTATCAATGAGAATAAAGATATCCAAATTAATACAATATAGTTCATAGCTATGAAAAGCGATCAGCCCAATTTTAACCATCGCACAGTGTGAACGATGGGGGCAGGGATAAAGATGGCGGACATACGAATTAAGAGCAGGAGTAGGCCATTCGGCCGCTCGAGCCTGCTCTGCCATTTGATAAGATCATGGCTGATATGATTATGATCTCTACCCTACTTTCCCATCTGCCTACTATATCCTTTGACTCCCTTGTTAATCAAGAATCTATCTAACTCAGCCTTAAAGATATTTAATGACCCTGCCTCCACCGCTCTCTGGGGAAGGGAGATCCACAGACTCACAACCCTCTGAGAGAAAAAATTTCTCCTCATCTCCATCTTAAATGGGAGATCCCTTATTTTTAAACTGTGTCCCCTAGTTCTAATCTCTCCCACAGGGGAAACATCCTCTCAGCATCTACCCCTTCAAGTCCCCTCAGGATCTTATATGTTTCAATAAGATCACCTCTCATTCTTCTAAATTCCAATGTATACAGCCCAACTTGTCCAACCTTTCCTCATAAGATAACCCCCTCATCCCAGGAATTAGTCGAGTGAACCTTCTCTGAACCGCCTCTAAAGTAATTATGTCCTTTCTTAAATAAGGAGACCAAAACTGCACACAGTATTCTAGATGTGGTCTCACCAATGCCCTGTACAACTGTAGCAAAACATTTCTACTTTTATATTCCATTCCCCTTGCAATAAATGACAACATTCCATTTGCACTTTTCCATTTCCATTTGGAGGAGGGGATCGTGCCTTGCTCCCACCCACACAAACTTTTATTTGCCTGAATTCAAGCCTGCCTCAGAGAAGCAAGGGCCTAATTTAAATGGCAGTGTCACATCCCAATTATGACATCCGGCGGCTCACGCCATTTTAATTGCAGGCCTGACTGAGACTCGCACAGACTCCAACTCGCTAGCAAAAACTGGTGGCACCAGGGATCCTGGCTACAGGAGTCCCAGGTAAGTGATTTTCTTTTATTTTGAAAGGTTCCTGTATGCCAGGAGGAGCTGGATTGCTGCTCCTGGACCCACAAGAATACCCTGGGCATCCCCTGCCGTGGGTTCCATCCCCCGATCGTGGACTTACCCTCCTCCTCCCTAAATTGTTACTTACCTTGCCAAAGATCGTTTCCGTGGATACTCGGCAGTGACCCGATGCCCCCCCCCACCAATCTTCAACCTCGCCCGCCGGCTTCAGACAGAAGTCAGAGTCGGGGCATGTGAATGAGGGCCTACAGTTAAAATCTCCTGGGTCTCACGCTCTGATTCACCACCTGGAACGGCCCTTGCAGGCCTGATTCCAGCCTTGAGTTAAAATTGGCAGTTACATTTCAGTCCGTTATGCCTCACCTCCTGTAGATGTACAGTCTGGATGCATGTTGAATGATGGTTTTAGGCGAATTTAGAATTACTGTACCAAGCATGATCAATAACATGAACATAGAAATTTTTAATCATATTTGATTTCTAGTTTATATTTTGTTTCCTGAAGTAATATTTCTTACAATGATGTGGAGAAACAGAGAGGGAGAGAGTGAGATACAGAGGGAGAGAGAGAGAGAGAGAGAGAGAGTGGCAGAGAGAGAACCTCTCATCAGAAATTACTAAAAGAAATCCTACAAGAGGGATTGCTATACAGTAACTCATTAATACTAAAGTTAAAAGCACTGTATTAATCTACCCAAGAATGTCAAAAGTAGAATAATATGTGTGTAAGCTGTAGATGTCTCTATGTCTTTAGCTCCAAGGAAGCTTGATGGTTGCCCAAGAAAAAATGCACACTTTGTTTAGGAAGGGTGAACTATGTTTAATCCTTGTCCTTAGCATTGAGATACTTGACAATTGTAAATTGACTCATAGCAACATGAGGAAATGCATTGAAAGCAGGACTGGCAGATTTGAGTGTGGACCAGCATTAGAACTCCAACCAAGCACAATGGAAGTGCCATTGCTTTATCTTATATTATGGGACAGGGTAAAATATTCAATAAAATTTTAAATTACTAGTAATTTGTTCTGTCAGCTAATGAATCTGAGCTTTTGAAATGCAGAATTATGGAGAGATTTCTGAAACTTGTTACACGTAGCCACCTAGCTACAAGAGCAGGTCAGAGGCTGAGTATTCTGCGGCGAGTGATTCACTTCCTGACTCCCCAAAGCCTTTCCACCATCTACAAGGCACAAGTCAGGAGTGTGATGGAATACTCTCCACTTGCCTGGATGAGTGCAGCTCCAACAACACTCAAAAAGCTCAACACCATCCAGGACAAAGCAGCCCACTTGATTGGCACCCCATCCATCACCTTAAACATTCACGCCCTCCACCACCGGCGCAATGTGGTTACAGTGTGTACCATCTACAGGATGCACTGCAGCAACTTGCCAAGGCTTCTTCGACACGCCTCCCAAACCAGTGACCTCTACCACATAGAAGGATAAGGGCAGAAGTGCATGGGAACAACACCACCTGCACGTTCCCCTCCAAGTCTCATACCATTTGGAAATATATCGCTGTTCCTTCATCATCGCTGAGTTAAAATCCTGGAACTCCCTTCCTAACAGCACTGTGGGAGAACCTTCATCACACGGACTGCAGTGGTTCAAGAAGGTGGTTCACTACCACCTTCTCAAGGGCAATCAGGGGTGGGCAATAAATGCTGGCCTTGCCAGCGACGTCCACATCCCATGAATGAATAAAAAAAGACGCAGGAATGTCAAATGAACATGTTAAGCATTTGTCCGTCAGTGAGAATAATTTCTAGGCTCAAATGAGTTGGGTAGATTCTATGATAATCTCTGCTGGAAATATTATATACATAGCCTATTAAATGCATGACTCTTTGTGAAAAGTTTTTAGCAAACATGTTTTTTGTTTGTAAATCACATTGAAATGTATGATCATGTCACGTGTTTGTGGTTTCATTATTGTAGAAATTACACATGACCCCTTTCGCCCTATTATCTCCCAAATTTTAAAAAAATCCCAAATAATTTCTCCCAAGGACAGTATGCTTTTAAATGATTAGTCTATCAAATGATTTATTTTCAGGAAGATTGACTGGTGAGCTGGGCAAGTAGATGCGACAAAAAGCAGGACAAATCCAATTCTGCCAATTACTGCCCCATCAGTCTACTCTCAATCATCAGCAAAGTGATGGAAGGTGTCGTCGACAGTGCTATCAAGCAGCACTTACTCACCAATAACCTGCTCACCGATGCTCAGTTTGGGTTCCGCCAGGACCACTCGGCTCCGGACCTCATTACAGCCTTGGTCCAAACATGGACAAAAGAGCTGAATTCCAGAGGTGAGGTGAGAATGACTGCCCTTGACATCAAGGCAGCATTTGACCGAGTGTGGCACCAAGGAGCCCTAGTAAAATTGAAGTCAATGGGAATCAGGGGGAAAATTCCCCAGAGGCTGGAGTTATACCTAGCACAAAGGAAGATGGTAGTGGTTGTTGGAGGCCAATCATCTCAGCCCCAGAGCATTGCTGCAGGAGTTCCTCAGGGCAGTGTCCTAGGCCCAACCATCTTCAGCTGCTTCATCAATGACCTTCCCTCCATCATAAGGTCAGAAATGGGGATGTTCGCTGATGATTGCACAGTGTTCAGTTCCATTCGCAACCCCTCAAATAATGAAGCAGTCCGAGCCCGCATGCAGCAAAACCTGGACAACATCCAGGCTTGGGCTCATAAGTGACAAGTAACATTCGCGCCAGACAAGTGCCAGGCAATGACCATCCCCAGGAATTTCCTCAGAGTCCCCTTAATCGGCCATCATAACTTTGGCAGATGATCATCGAAAGCCCCGCTTACATGATCTAAACTGATGCTGATCTTCTGCCAAAGTTTATTGTAGCCGACCGTGAAAACTCCAGAGGAAGTTCCAGGCGACAATCTCAAGAATGTTCCTACAACACTGTAGACATACTGAGAATTGTGTAGGATATTTCTGGACAATGCATAATTGATACTTTCTTGACAAAAGCCACCAACATATATTTCTTGCTTCTGAAATATTTCTCCTATTTCCAATTTATTATACTTAATGATTAACTAAAAAACAAAGAAAGCTCTGGTAGATAGAAAATAAAGATAACAGATTGATGGTACACAGACAGATTGATGGTACACAGACAGATTGATAGCATGAACTTCAAGAGCCCACCTTCTGCAAAACCTGCAGAGAGAATGAGAATGCTTGATTGAGAAACAGGTTAAAGTCGTAGGATGCAGGTGCCATAAATTAGTAAATGGCCTGTTTAAAGGGAGATTAAAGTCTAGTCTTTCTTTCCCCTTTAAGGGCAAAGCAGGGAAAATTGGAGGCAACTCATTACTCTTGCACACCTCCCAGTAGCTAACTGAAGCGTAACATAGGCAGAGTCTTGGGATGAAGTTTAATGGCCATAATTGAACTGGGGAATTGTGCACGACCCATGTGAAACATAAAGAAAGAAGGCAGGGAAAATAAACTTATTTAAAGAAAAAAGATGTTTTTCAAAAATGTTCTGCGTCTGATTATTTTCTCCTGCTTTATATTTAATACACAATAAATGTAAAACCCAAGTAAAATTTGTGTGAGCTGAAAAAGACATGAATGACTACATTTTTATTTCCAGAGAACCATCTACCCATTTCAAGCTTCTAATGCGTTTCTACAGATAGATAAAACAAAATGAATGTCAAATCAGTATTTATACTGTAATGTGTGTTACATTGGGTAAATGAGACACAGTTGGAATTAGCAGGGCATATCTAGAATGAGTTGAGCAGCAGATGTGACCTCATAATGTGCATTTTGTATATAATATCAATAATAGAAGAAAAAACTTACATTTATTAATGTTCTCATCTATCACATAGACACAAACTGAAGTGAGATGCTCAAAAAAGCTTCAAAGAAACAATTTCTAACACTTTCTCTATTTCTTCTATAATTGTTTTTCACAGTCTTTAAACTTCTGCTTACAAATTTTATATTACGATCAGACCAACTAACTGTAACAGAACTGTTATATTTGGATCTAAATGATAAATAGTTTTCAGAATAACTCCTTAAATATATAAATTCTGCCGTTAGACTGGAGAGTAGCCAATTTGTTCAAGAAGTGAGATAAATCGGGTAACTATAGACCCGCTAGTCTGTCAGTTGTAGACAAACTCTTAGAATCCATCATTTGAGATAAAATTGGTGGCATTTAGAAATGCAGAGGTTAATCAAGGACATCCAGTAGAGATTTGTTAAAGGCAAGCCATGTTTGATAAATTTAACAAAGTTTTTTTTGAAGAATTGCCCACCTGAACATATAATGGGAATATAGTAGGTGTAGTGTATATGGATTTTCAGAAAGTGTTCAAACAAGATGTCTCACAAGGGGTTTGTTACAAAAAGCATGCATATAGTATGAGAAAATGTAGCAGCATGGATAGAAAGTTAATTGGCAGATAGGAAACAGAGTTAGGGTAAATGGATTTTGCTTGGATTGGAGAAGGTTAGAAGTGGTGTACTCCAGGGGCATGATTTTAGCTTGGAGCTGGGAACCCAGCCCATCCCTAGATATTCGTGTGGGGAACCCAGAAGCCAAATGAGTCCATTTCAATCTGCGATCGCAACTCAATTGAAGGTGAGTATTTGTGCTTTTGGGTTTCCCACATGCCAGGCAACCAGATTGGCAGGCTGGCTGTTTGTCGGAAGGGACTTGGGGGGTGGGGGGGGTGGTGTCCAGCCAGCATCAGGGATTGGGGAAGTCCAGCACTGGGGGAGTCCAGCATCAGGGGGGGAGGGGGGATCGTTCAGCATCTTGGGGGGGGGGCGTCGGGGGGTTGGGGGGGGTCAGGTCATGCTAGGTGAGCTTGTTGGGCTTGGATGAAGCACTTCTGCTCCTCCGGGCTCACAAGCAGTGCAATAAAGGCACTCACTTCATAATCTGGCCCTTCCGGCCTGCTTTCACCTGACGTGAATCGGAAGCAAAGGGAAACCTGGACAGGTAAGGTTACTTTTGTAATACACAAAAACTTAAGTACCTCAAATTATTTCATTGAGGTACATTACCCTTTAAGTATCGGCCCGCCGACTTTAAGTAGAGGCGAGACTTCCGGGTGTCTGTTGTGCACACACATCCAATTGCACCTGGGACACATCCAGAGGTGGGAGCATTGGAGCCAGGATGCTCTGCTGCTCCAAAAAGCTATTACTTTAACCTTCCACCCACCTCTAACCCCCCGTTCTTAGGGATTAAAATTACCCCCCAGGAGTCAGTGTAGTGTCCACCTTAGTTCTCAGATCATCTCAAAATTTACTGATGGCACACAAGTAAATGGTTTGGCAAACAGTGAGGAGGATGGAAAAAGACTTTAGGAAGACAAAGACAGGTTAGCAAAATGGGAAGACAATGGCTGATGCAATTTAATATGGATACGTGTGAAATATTATAGTTTGGGAATAGGAGTATACACTCGATGGGAAGGCATTGAAAGGTGTGGATGAACAGAGACCTAAGGGTTTAAATACGTAATTCTCTAAAAGTGCAAGTCTTGATTGATAAAGGCATAAAAAAGGCCAACAGCATTTTAGATTTTATAAAAATGGTTATGGAGTGCAAGAGTAAAGAAGTAATGATAAATTTGTACAAAATGCTGACTAGGGCCACAATTAGAGTGTGTGCAGTTTTGGGTGTCCTATTGTAGATATTACATTGAAACTGTGGAAAGCATAAAGTGTAGATTCATCAAGATGATGAATAGGAAATGACGAAGAGGGACTTGAGAGACTAGAACAAGTAGACAAGTACAAATTTAATAGAGATTTTTATAGTTCTGAGGGTTTGACGGAATCAATAGGGAAAATCTATTTTCTCTGGTTAGGGAGTCAGTATTGAGGTGGTCGTCAATTTAAGATCATCATTAAAAAAGTGAAGAGAGAGCTTAGGTTTGGGCCTGGAACAGTGAGTGAGGCAGAGAATTCTCATTTCTAATTTAATCCCAGTCATGCAGCAATACTGACTCATAAAGTGAGGTAATCCCATATCAAGAGTAAAGTTTGCATAATTTATTATTTTTGATGTTATGAGGAGCAATAAGTAAAACTCACTGTGAAAATGGTATTCTGTTCATTCATGTATTTCATCTAAAATAAACCAGTTTGTTGGTTTGCAATTGGCCTTCTCTCACTTAAGTGATTATCAGTCCACCTTCTGTAAGATAGGAGAAACGCACGTGGTGTCACATGCAAGATTATAGTACCCAGTACACACTGTGAGGGGTCTTATTATTATAGCCTGGAGCATGCCATCCTTTAACTAGATAGTGGGCAGTATAAGTGCACTCTGGCCATAGAGGACGCGAGGTCTGCTTAAGGAAGTGAATGAAGATGCTAAACCCGAGAGAATATCAAGCACAGACCTGAAATTTATAACACCATTTAAAATAAATTTGATATGACTACAATATCACTCACGCTCATTTCCAGATTGCAACTAAATCTATAAGGTAAATTTTGCAAAGCTTCATTTCCAAGAAATTGGGAGCACCATGAACTGAATACGCCAAACTCCTTCCCCAATTCACCTCTCCATGTAGCCATTGACCAGAACCTCACAAAATTTACCCTTCTATATTAGCTCTCCACTTAACTCTCCAAAAACAAAGAATAATAATACTGTAGCTTTTCCAACAAACTACAAAGGCATCTTGCAAAAAACTTGAGAAATCAGCTAATAAATTCTTCCCTGAAGCATTTATTCTTATCTCCATATGATCCTTCTCCTGCCTGATTTGGAACTATTTTTAGTTGTAAAGTATTCTTTGGGTCTCCTTGGGTAAAACACAACTAATTTATCATGACTGCAGATGGGGCAGATGGCATCTCATATTAACTCTAGGGAATATCAAAGAAACTAATGGCATTTATGTATATCGTGTTAGGACACAAAATAATGAAAATGATTAAGCACTCGAGTTGGTAAGATATTTGCATTGTACTCAAATATCTCTCAACGGCCTGTGAAACATCACTTCACCTCTGCATTAAAGCCTTAATATTCTTTTTCACTAATATACCAATAAGGATTTGTTTAATCCCAAACCATCAAAAATCAATTAAACATGGCATTTGCAATGTGAAACCCTTGTTATTATTGTACTATTCAAGTTGATCGTCATGCTGGGGTTAGTGACAGAAAAGCATATATTGTAATTCACTATTGCCAAGTGCCTACCAAAGCAATTTTTAAGCCGGTATATTCCAAACCAATTTGATGTATGTTGGATGCAGCTGGCACCTTTACTACTTGGAATTATTATTTTATTGACCTAATGTATTTTTAGGTTGCCATTGGCCACTGGAAGATTGTTTTCCCCATTATACTTTGAAACCAAAAGATTGAAGTAAGAAGACTACAATAGGAATATCATTATGTCCAACTGTGTAGTAAGAAGGTCCATCTTATCTACGTAATAGCCTTGTCCTTCCATCTTGCTGTATTTAAACTGTTTCTATCCCACTACTAAACACATCTTAGTAAGCATGGCTGTCTCACTGCTTGATAACTAATAACATCTCTAGGAGTGATAACAATGTAAGAACACTATTGGTATATACCGGAATGATGCAAATGGATTTTGTGGGATGTGTGGAAATAAGATAGTATGGGGAGGGATGATAAGTTTAAACTGTGTGTTTGTCAGATGAAGCATTATGAACAATGGAGGAATAAACCAGAAAGGGTGTAACGGGGAAAAGTAAAAAAAAACATTCAGAGAAACCAAGAACAAAATAATGGCTCATCAAATATATAAAAAAATAACAGCATTTTATTTGTAAATACATGGTAAACTCTTTCAATCAAACAGCCAGGCTTTAAAGGGGCTAAACACTAAAATAAAGCAACCCTTGCCACAATGAGAATTCAACAGAGAGTCATCTCTCCATAGTAACAAAGGGGAAACAATACATAAAAAGATATAAATCTCAAAGCAAATTATTGATAAATTTACTCTTTAAGAAAATGTCCAACAGCTATTTCCTACAGAGTTTATACCTAATCAAACACTGCAGGCAGCCCAGATGTCTGGTAAATTGTTATTTAAATAATCAGGCAATGTTAGAATGCTGATTGGACAGACACGAAAGAAAGAAATAATTTACATTTATATAGCGCCTCAGGATGTTTGAAAGCGCTTTACAGCCAATGAAATACTTTTGAAGTGTAGTCACTGTTGTAATATAAGGAAATGTGGCAGCTAATTTATTCACAGCAAGTGATGTTGCTTGAGGGATAAATATTGGCCAGAACACCGGGAGAACTCCCCTGCTCTTATTCGAATAGTGCAATAGAATCTTTTATGTCCAGGTAAGCGGGCAGATGAGGGTCTCGATTTAACACCTCATCCAAAAGACAGCACCTTCAACAATGCAGCACTCAATGTCAGTATGGATTATATGCTCAAATCCTGAAGCAGGGATTGAGCTTGTGACCTTCTGACCCAAAGGGAAGATTACTACCACTGAGCCAAGGATGAAGGAGCTGAGCTATGACGGGAGACTGGGTAAACTTGTGTTATATTCTCTGGAGGTGAGAAGGTTAAAAGGTAATCTGACTAAGAGATTTAAAATAATGAAAGGAAGTGACTGGGTACATTGGGAATCCAGAACAAAGGAATATAATCTGAGAATTTGAGCTAAACCAGTTAAAATTGAATCCAGGAAAAACTTCTTCATGCAAAGGATAGTAAGAAGGCTTTAGATGGAAAGTCAATTGAGGAATTTAAATTTACTTGGGAAGTAAATGTTAAGGGATATGAAGAAAAAGTAGAGAATTGGGATTAAAAAGATACAGCTACCATGCAACCAAAATGGCCAAATGGTCTACTCTTTTTTTGATGTTGCAAACATTGCACCTAGACTTTGGCTTGAACACCTTAAAGGATCAGGGGAAAATTTCAGTTTTATTCTCTTGGAGGTTTTTCCTATAGGGATAGATTTTACAAATTAGCAGAACTTCACATGATGTATTGGAACTTTGGATGCCAAGGTCAACACCCCACACACAATTTCCCATCCATTAACGATGCACTGACCTCTGCGCCCGATGTGCTCCTGTCACGTGAAGTTCTGTGCCAGAAATTGTAATTCATAAAATCTGCCTCTTGCATTGAATTATATAGAAATTACAAGGAAACAGGCTGTTCGGCTCGACCAGCCCATGTTGTTATTTGTTCTACACACGAGCAGTAGCCCTAACACCATGTACCCATCCTGTTCCTATATACCTTTATCCCCCCTTTCCTTCAAACATCTATCTAACCTATTCTTAAATTTGAAATGGTTTCTGCTTCAATCATTAAATCCAGTGGTGCATTTCATTTAAAAAAAAGCTTTGAATTTGTAAATTCATGATAAACTCTTTCAATCAAACAGCCAGGCTTTAAAGGGGCTAATAACTAAAATAAGCCAACCCTTGCCACAACGTGAATTCAATGGAGAGTCAGCTCTCCATGGTAACCAAGGGGAAACAATACATAAAAATCAGCAAAGATATAAATCTCAAAGCAGCTTTCTGTGTAAAAAACACAGAACAGGCTGGGTACATGGTATTAGGACTACTGCTATGCAAGAGGCAGATTTTATGAATTAGAACGTCTGGCACAGAGCTTCACATGATGGGAACACATCAGGAATATTTTGCTATGTGAAGTACCCCAGCCAATTTCTGTCCTTGGTTACACACCTACCTCAAGAGGTCAAATAATTGGGGGAAATCTATGACAATGAACATTTTGCATGATCTGCTGGAAGAAGCAGGCTCAAAGAACCAAAAGGCCCTCCGTGATTCCATTCTTTGCTTTGGTCTTTATCACCTAAACAATACAACATAATGCATCCTGAAATGATTTCAAATCTCAGTCCATCAATAAAGATAGGAAAAGAAAGTATCAAATAATGCAATGGAGCATTCCACTTGCTCTTTTACTCACTTTCAAACCCCATAGGTTTCAGGCTTTGGGTAATTTGCATTCATAAGGCAACATTTTCTTTGAAGCAGTGTGCTGTATATATCATACCTGCAGCCTGCTTAGACTTAGGAAAGATGTGCTGCCACTTCTAAAAATAAAAGCTTTTTCAGATTCTCTGTATTTTTTTTAGACTATAGTCATCTTTTCATTCAATGTTTTTTTTAAAAAAAGAAATAAGTCTGCGAGGATTTTTAAATTATAATTTTTTTTTAAGGCATGACTAATTTTAGTCTCTTTAGCACTTTACATAATATTTAAAGCCTACAATGAACTGCATATCTTTACAGGGCTGAGTGCAGCACACAATGCTGAATGGAGGTGACTCAGACAACAAACAGAGTCACTGAAGTGTTTACCAAGGAAATGTGTTAAAGCCCAAAAGCAATGCCAGTTACTTCAGGGAATATACTGTTTCTTACAGAGTTATCTCTCTTTCACATGAAAATATTTGGACACCACAGACACCTTTTGGGCTCTGCAGAAGCATGGTTATAATATAAGTATGACTATACTGTATGTATTAAAATAAAGTATGTATTTTTTAGTGATACATTTTTATTGGGAAACCCTCTCCATACTTTAGATCGTCCTGAGCAAGCTCTGCTTCATGGATGCTGGCATTGTGAATCATTCTGCAGCATTGGGCTGACTAGTTTTTCTCCTGTGTTATGGCCTGGATAAAGTGTTAGAAATGTTAGTCCAAAAAATGCAATATTTCAAAATGTTCAAGTTAATAAAATTAAATCTAATTAAAGTGCTAATTATTATTTTTTTTACTTAGCTACCCTTTTACTGTTCCCATATATCCAATATAAAATAATTCTGCCTAATTGGAGAACTTGCATCTGTCTCCCTGCCTTCAGTTACTCATATAATGCTGGTGGTTGCTCCAATTTAGTCATCCTGGTCTTCTATGCCTTGCAGCTGCTTGTCATTCAAGGACATGGTCAGCCTCTGTCTATGTGCAGCGTGCTACTTTGCCAATCTACTCTAGGGAATATTGCAAGGCTCCTCCCAAACAATTTAAGCAGGGTGAGATCCTTCCATTTGCACACGTGTCTTCTTGTATCTTTTCTCTGCTGAGGTAAAAAGCTGTGCAGAGGTGTCATTAGCAATAGTTACACCATCTAGCTCATATCTCTGAGGAACCGGCCATTCCTCCTTCTCCTTCAAAGAGTTGCTGCAAGTTTGATTATCTCGGAATGTTCACATCCAGATATTATTTTCTGGTGGTGATCATATACTATTTACATGTTGATTGACTAGTAGCACTTCATATTTACAAATGCACAGGATTGGTTGTGGGTACACAAATGGTTACATGTATATAGGCAATAACACCCCGTAGCCTTGGGGGTCACAGCAATTTGGAAACATTTGTATTGTCTGTGGTCACTGTTGAAGTATACTTAGATGGGTGCATTGTGAAACAGGGGTTAAGTGGTCTACTTAATGGAGCAGTACACACGAATTAGCTGACTCCTGCAGGTGATGAAACTTTCCTGTGACATAAATACCAAAGGGCATTGGTAAGCTTCACTGCTACTCGGTAGCACAGTGCAGATAGTTGATTCTTCCTCAGATCTTCTTAGGCCATATGGCACATTGCAGTAATAGCCTATCTGTTGAGCCCCCTCATGCACAGCTTATCCATAATGCTGTGATAAAATGAACTATCCCAGGAGTGAATCTATGAGTCATGAGCCTCCTATGTCCTCTGCACTCCCAGACCACCCTTTCCTCCTCTTTCAGTAAAAAAAAAGCCATTAATGGTTGCTGCATACATGTTATTGTGTAGAAAAGCCTTCTGTACTATGCATTTCTTGACCATTATAATGACACTTGACAATCTTCCCATTAATTAAGTTGACTAACTCCAGGTCTGAACTGACTCTAAATATTCAATTTTCCATGAATCTCTAACAATGTGTAACTTTTAATAAGTTTCCCTTTTCTGCTCTTTGGTAAGCATCATTTTTTTTTGATTAATGTATTGAACGGTGAAACTTTGTTCCAAATAGAACCAGTAAGTCTGACATTTTCCTACCCACATAACATTCTTTAGTTAATTGTAGGAGTAAAGGCTGCTTCTGAAGGAGATTTGTGTCCCTTTTGAGCTTTCTGCGTGGTTTCAGCTTTCCCTAGGGTCACACATTAAGGCAAGAAAAATGTTCACAGTGGAAAGCCGAGACTCCACATTACTGACAGAATGTAAACTTCTCATTGTAGCTGCAGGGCTTGCAAATCTATTGTAATCTTAAAAAGTTTCTTTATTTCAGTGTATTTAATGGCATGACTGAAATTGAGAGGTCTAACTAATGATGAGAATTGAAATGAAAGGCTATTGAATAAAACAGGTTGAGAGATTTATAAGACAAGACAATAAAATTATTAAATACTGTAATATTCATCAACTTAGAGACACTGAAATGAACTGAAGAGCTTAAAAGTTTATTTTAAACTTTTTCTTTCATTTTTCTATTGAGCATCAGAAGCCTCAAGATGTATGACAGATGCATTTTATACAGAATTACTTTTGGCAGCTCGAACTCATGATTATAATTGTGGAAATCTCTAGAAGATTACACGCTATTAACAATACTTGCCCCAATCTTACATTAAAAATGCCAAAAACAGCATGGTATTTTGGGGCCATATAAAGCAATGGCCTCATCTTTATGTCTAAAGTTAATAAGTATGGCAACATTTTTTTTATTCGTTCATGGGATGTGGGCGTCGCTGGCAAGGCCGCCATTTATTGCCCGCCCATAATTGCCCTTGAGAAGGTGGTGGTGATCCGCCTTCTTGAACCGCTGCAGTCCGTGTGGTGAAGGTTCTCCCACAGTGCTGTTAGGAAGGGAGTTCCAGGATTTTGAGCCAGCGACGATGAAGGAATGGCGATATATTTCCAAGTCAGGATGGTGTGTGACTTGGAGGGGAACAGCAGGTGGTGTTGTTCCCATATGCCTGCTGCCCATGTCCTTCTAGATGGTAGAGGTCGTGGGTTTGGGAGGTGCTGGCGAAGAAGCCTTAGCGAGTTGCTGCAGTGCATCCTGTGGATGGTACACACTGCAGCCACTGTGTGCCGGTGGTGGAGGGAGTGAATGTTTAGGGTGGTGGATGGGTTGCCAATCAAGTGGGCTGCTTTGTTCTGGATGGTGTCGAGCTTCTTGAGTGTTGTTGGAGCTGCACTCAACCAGGCAAGTGGAGAGTATTCCATCACACTCCTGATTTGTGCCTTGTAGATGATGGAAAGGCTTGTAACATGTAAGCTGCTTGTGCAAACGTACCTGTGTGCACCTGATTTATCTTGTATCCCCAACAACCCGGCACAACAGCTCTAATGGGTCATGGAGAGTTAGGCTTGGCAGGTTGGGAGTAGAAAGTTTAAATTTATAGCTCTGTAACTCATTGCTAAATACAAGAAACCCCAGAAAATGGAAGATTGTGAGTAATACTGCTCATTACTGGTTTCTGGGCAGCTCAGGGTGCAGGTGTGCCTGGAGTAGGAAGTCAGGTGGGTTTCAAGATTCACGATTTAGACAGGCCTGAGGAGTGGCAGTTGGAGAGTAGGAAATTAGGTGGGCTTAGAGAGTCAAGAGTTGGGCAGGCTTGATGAGTGACCAATAAATTTGCTTGTGCACAATGTACAGTTTGTCCAGAAAAGAAAAAGTCCAGTCTGGACAAACCAACACATGTTGCGCACATTTGGTTTGAGCTAGATGTGGTTTGTGCAGTTTATTCAATTGCCCAGACAAATTGCATCTGCTACAAGTGAAATCAATTTTAATGTTTATCTCTTTTTGCAAATTCTGGATTATACAAGAGGCTAGGATGGAATTAATGAGTGATGTTTGTTCCGATATATATTACAACACTTCAATCAATGCAAATCAAGCAAACAGCTTTAAATGTGCCAGTAGTAAGTAAACAAGAAACAACTTGCATTTATTTAGCACCTGTCATGACCTGAGGCTGACCCAAAGCACTTTACAGTCAATTAAATATTTTTGAAGTGTAGTCACTGTTGTAATGTAGGGAAACACAGCAGCCAAGTTACACATAGCATGTTCCCACTAACACCAATGAGATGTATGACCAGATAATCTGTTTTAGGTGTTGGTTGAAGGATAAATGTTGGTCAGAACACTCAGAGAACTCTGCTGCTCTTCTTCAAATAATGCCACGAGAGGACAGATGAAGCCTTGGATTAATGTCTCATCCGAAAGACGACACCTCCGACAGTTCACCTCCTTAGTACCACATTGAAGAGTCAGCCTAGATTATGTGCTCAAGCCTCTGGAATGAGGCTGGAACCGACAACCTACTGACTCAGAGGTGAGAATGCTACTACTGAGCCATGGCTGACAGAAGATAAACCACAACTTGACTTGCAATAATGTAAATTAGAAAAAAGCTTTCCTTTAAAAACAATACAATCAGTTTAAAGATCAACAGACACTGATCATTATTCAACAATCAATCTCCTATTTCAATCGCTTTAATTTTTATATGTTCTTCAAAGGCTTTGCCTTACTTTGTCAGCTTCCATGTAAATTTGGATAAATGCAAATTTTCTTTCAGGCATTTACTTAGAAGAAAATTTCAATGTTTATGGATCTCACGACCAAACAGTTGTGTGCACTCAAAATATAAATGTAGGTGCTGACCTTCTATAAAAAAAGTGTGGCATTTTATTCCTGGGTGTTATAATTTTCTTTCCCAGACTATAGCTGTGCACAGTGCTCATCATTCCTCTCTGTCACTTTGCTTTCCAGATGATTGCTTTAGTAGTTGATTGAAAATTCAGGTTAATTTCAATCTGAAGATTACATTACTGCAAAAAGGCATGCCAACTATGATGGATGACACTTTAATCTGAAAGTTCCAGGGAGTTAATAATCTTATTTTCGAAGACCATTCCATTACTGTTGCCACATTTTTTGTTTCAAAAAAGATTGGAAAACAACTGAAAATGTTATTTGACAACTGTTTGTAACCCTGTTATATTTCAGGCTTGAACAAAATGCTTCCCAAGTCTTAGCCCATATAGAGCACATCTATGATGGACAATATAAACTGTATGACTGGACAGCAAGTCTGCGTTAACTAGAATATTGCAACAACCCTTCTTGAATTAGCCTTCCAGGAATGCCTCATGGTCCTGTATAAAAAGCCCCATGGGGATCAATTACATCAGAAAACCAACTTGACACACACATGCTGCTTCTACATTGGGCAATTGTTTTTAAACTCACCTTCTGCTACTTTGTTTCCTGACTGTTGTATATTATCCAAAAACTGGGGAATGTAGCTATAGGCCAGCAAGTGCAAAATCACAAACTGGCTTGCACCAGTATGCAGAACTGTTTGGACTGAGGTACAGAAAACAAGCATCAAAGGCTTGATTTTGAGGATGTTACTGCCTCAGGAAGTATCCAACAAAGCCACCTCTTATGGTGGGTTTTGGATCCTCCAGAGTCAGCAGTACTATCTTGTTTATTGCATTAAGAGAAATACAGAACAGGGAACTTATGGTTCAGGGAGTTAGTACCTCTCAGAGCATAAAAGTGTGAATAATTCAGCACATTTGGTTTTTAGTTGGCAGTCTCACTCAAAAAAGACATAAGAATGGCCAGTGTGAGAAATTAGAAGAAAAATATCATTGGAGGTTTAACATCTCTATCCAGTCTTTGTTTAATCTAATAGCTTTATTAGAGCTCCTTACCCCCTCACTCTTCCCTTTCCTCTATCCTTAACAGGCTTTAAAAACCCAAGCTTGGCATCACCAAACCACAACTTCTAGATTCATTTAGTCTTCAATCCTACTCTTTTGAAATCTTGGTGGTGTTCTTACTGCAGGACTTAACCTTTCATCTTGATTTTGGAATTTAAAAAAAAGCTGAATTCAACCTGTTTGCATTCCAAGAAACAACCTTCACTGACCATAGGTACACTGTACACAATTCATTTGTCAATTAATATACTGAGGTACTGAGTTGATTTCACTTTCCCTCAATCAATCTGATCAAAAGATTGTATACATGAGGAATCTAACAATTAAGCATCTTGAAATTTTTTTTATGTTAAAGGTTCCATAAAATGCACAATGTTGATGGTTGTCATATGATAAGCTATTTGCAGTGAGAAGTTCATCTTTCTAGTTCTGACGCTGAAGCTACTGTTGAATTCCCAACCTTCTTCCCCCCTCTTCCATCCTTCTCCCCACCATGGAAAGAATCCACAGACTCTCTACTTGAACCACAGGAAGGGAGCCAAAGTAGCAGACAAGCAGAGAATCTCCTTCCAAAATGACCACCCCAACAAATGTGCCCTTCAAGTGGAAAACATAAGAATTTTTTGAGAGTCCCCTTAAGGACCAAAGTCCATCAGCTTTCATTTGACTTCTTCTCATTCTCTCCCCCCCTCCGCAGTCTATCAATTTAACTTTGGTTAACTTATTTCGATCTTAGATCACCAATAACATCAACATAATAAGGAAATGTTCTAAAAGCTAGGAAGAATTAATCCTGAATTATTTGACATCAGAATTAGAATTACAACCACCTTTTAGTTCTCTTAATAGTAACAAAAAAAATCAAATGTATTATTTAAAAGTTTCTTGTTACAATATATATATTTTTGAAATGATTTAACTGCTACATCAAAGTAAGTTATTATATATATATTTAATTTTGTATAAAATGGGGATGGTATGCGGAGCACCAATATGCAATGCCATGGCCCAGATATTAACGGGGAGCCAGGGATGGTGAGGGGAAGCCTGTAGTCAGCCTTAGAACTCAGCAAGGCTGGGTTCAATAGTCATTAGAATATTGTTGGGCCGCCTGCCACCCTGCAGCCCAGCAAAATTGCCAGTCTGGACGCCGGGCAGGACTGAAAAGCAGCAATAGGAGGCTGCAGCCGAAGACCCGTGGGGACGGTCCCAGGCACTCGGAAGGGAACAACAGCTCCGGCCCACATTCAGGGGGGTGGGCGGAGGGTTGGAAGGTTCGCAATTGGGGGGGGTTGGGGGAGCATGCAATCTGGAGGGGGGAGGGGTTGCTGGAGATCGGGGCAGGGGGGTGGAGGGGAGCCCGAAAGCTCCTCCTCGCACACAATGAGTGCTAAAAGAGCAGATCTTTAACACTTACCTTCGGGAGTTGGCAGCTCCAGCCTTGGATCAGCTGCCGGGCAGCCGACAGCTCAGGTCTCCCCCTTCACTTCCAGTTAAATTTAAGTCGTAGCACTGATGATATCAGCAGGCCGCAACTTTGGCATGTTAATTAGACGCCCGCCTGTCTTTGGACTGATTTCTGTATGTTAAAATTTAAAAGGGGAGGGTTGTTCGATCCTGATATTTTAAACCCCACCCCCGAACCCTCTACCCCCTGTATGGGGGAGGGGGGGGTGTTAAAATGGAGGCCCATGGGTTTGACATCTGGGAACCATATGGTTTCTCAATCACAGGTAGAGAGTGAAGCAGAAAATCAGTGGATTGGGATATAAAGACAGCAGCCCAGAAATTGGATTACGTTGCACCAGTTTCACAGGTGTAAAATGGGTGCCTAAGCATTCAATGTAGCGGCCGTTGTGCGTGTGCTTAATCTTCGCCAGATGAGTGCCACCCCCCATATTGGTTAGGGCTGCTCAGTAAGCATTCAGTGCGCGCACCTGAAAATGGTGTTAGGTCCATTGCATGCTGCGGTCAGTTTCTTCAGGCACTCTAGGGGTAGATTTTAACTTTCGTAGCCAGGTGGGAAAAGGTGGTAGTGGATTGGACACTTGTCACACACCCCGACAAAATCAGGCAGGGTGTATAATGGGCAGCCAATCCGCTACCACCAGTGTACCACCCGGCTGGGGAAGTTAACTACAACTGAGGTAAGACCACTGGGCTATAACTTTCTGGCTTATCCCTTTCCTGAACAGGAATGTAACATTTCCCATCTTCCAGTCCATTGGCATAACTCCTGCTTCCAAAGATTTTTGTAATATTTTGGTTAATGCCTCAGCGATTTCCTTCTCAACCTCCCAATATTCTGGGATGCAGACTATCTGAACCTAGTGACGTTTCTACTTTTAGTCCCATTAACTTTTTAAAAATAGTTCTGAACATTTATTTCTAGTAGTGGCTCTTCCTCATCCTCCTCAGGTACTTCTATAGTCCTACTTCTACCTTCCCCTGTAAAAACTGAGGCAAAATACTTACTAAGTATCTCTGCTGTTCCCTCAATCTAAAGTACAAAATGACCCCTTCATCTTTAAGTCATCCCATGCATTCTTTGTCAATCCTTTTACTTATGTGCTTATATTGCTTTTTCTCTTTATGCTGACTCGCAGTTTTATTTAAGAACATAAGAAGAGAAGAAATAGGAGCAGGGGTAGGCCATATGGCCCCTTGAGCCTGCTCCGCTATTCAATAAAGTCATGGCTGATCTTCGATCTCAACTCCACTTTCCCGCCCGATCCCCATATCCCTTGATTCGCTTAGAGTCCAAAAATCCATCGATCTCAGCCTTGAATATACTCAATGACTCAGCATCCACAGCCCTCTGGGGTAGAGAATTTCAAATATTCACATCCCTCTGAGTGAAGAAATTTCTCCTCATCTCAGTCCTAAATGGCCGCCCCCTTCTCCTGAGACCATGACCTCTAGTTCTAGACTCTCCAGCCAGGGGACACAGCCTCTCAACATTTACCCTGTCAAACCCTCTCAGAATCGTTTTTGTTTCAATGAGATCACCTCTCATTCTTCTAAACTCCAGGGAGTATAGGCCTATTCTACTCAATCTCTCCTCATATGTCAACCCTCTCAACCCAGGAATCAATCTAGTGAACCTTTGTCACACCACTTCTAAGACAAGTATATCCATTCTTAGGTAAGGAGACCAAAACTGTACAC
Source organism: Heptranchias perlo (assembly GCF_035084215.1). NCBI lineage: Eukaryota > Metazoa > Chordata > Chondrichthyes > Hexanchiformes > Hexanchidae > Heptranchias > Heptranchias perlo. The sequence goes on from NC_090350.1 coordinate 26,490,144, forward strand.
AGTACTCCAGGTGTGGTCTCACCAAAGCCCTGTATAATTGCATCAAGACTTCCTTACTCTTGTACGCCAACCCCCTTGCAATAAAGGCCAACGTACCATTTGCCTTCCTAATTGCTTGCTGTACCTGCACGTTAACTTTCTGTGTTTCGTGTACAAGGACACCCAAATCTCTCTGAACTCCAACATTTAATAGTTTCTCACCATTTAGAAAAAAATTCTATTTTTCTATTCTTCCTACCAAAGTGAATAACCTCACTTTTCCCGTTGACCTATTTTCACTTTGTTTCCATTTTATACTTTTATATTTCTCATTTTTTCCCGTGTTATCTCTGCTTTATTTATCATTTCTAATAGGAATATATATAGCCTGTACTTTATCTATAACAAACATGAACGTCCTCCACTGCTAGTCCACTGTTTAATCCATTACTTTTTCCAAGAAATTAATTTGGGTTTAGTTCCCTTTCATTCCACCAAATTTAGTGATTTTCCAGTTCAACGACTATATCTTCTAAATATTTTAATTGTGAACCACATTTTTTATGCCCATTATTTCCCAGCCATTCTCCTACCTTCAGGTTATAATTACTTGTCCTATTTCATCACCCAGAATAAGGTCTAGCACTGCATCCTTCCTTGTTGGAAATGCAACATACTGATTAAGGGAAAGTCCTAGATATATTCTAAGAAACTGCCCTGTTTTGACCACAAACTTTGTCTTATCCTAAATTACATACTCAAACTTAAAGTAGCCCCTCCTTACAACTCTGTTACTACTGGAAACATCTCTACATTGTGTATGAATCTCATCCTTGATTTCTTTTCCACTATTTGTAGTCTATAATGTACTTTCATAATGGTAACAGATCATTTATTATTTCTTAATTCAGCCCAAACAGATTCCATCTGCACACCATCAATTAGCATTTCCCATCTATGGCTTTGATCATGTCCTTAATTAATAAGGCCATCCCTCCTCCCGTTTTTCCTTCTCTGTCACTGCTGAAAATTTAATGGCTGGGAATATTTAGTTTCAAGTCTTGGCCTGGTCAAAGCCAAGTTTTGTGAAAATCATGTCCTTCCATTCTAATTATTGCCACCAGTTACCCAACGTTATTTCTAATGTTCTCCACATTTTGAAATAAACATGGCAACCCTGATCCATTCACACTCCCCAATTTGCTTATCCTCTTTATTTCTTATTCTTTAGTTCATTATATGTTTCCTTAGCCTCTCACCTATTTGTCCTAAAGTGCACTTATCCATATTTCCCTTAAGCTTACAATTTTAGACTGCTTTTCCTACTTAGTATACTTACTCTTAACCCCTCCCATTTGTTCCAAGATTTTTCCCTTTTTCATCTTTTAATTAAAAACCTTCCCCCATTGTTCTATTTACTGTCTCTGAGAAATATTGATACAGTTCAATTTAGGTAACACCTATCTTATCCATAGAGCTTCCCCCTGCCCCAAAACTTGTTCCAATGTCCCAGGAATCTGAACCCTACCTCCTACACCATCTTTCCAGCCATTTATTGACGTATTTAATTTGTTCATCCACCAACTTATCCAGCTCAGAGTAATTCTAAGATGACTACTTTCAAGTTCTTGCACTTTAATCTAGAACCTAGCTCCTCAGACTCCTTGAGTGAGATCTCCATCCAACTCTTTGCTACATCATTAGCTTTTACATGAACCACAACTTCTGACTAATTTCCCTCTCTCTTTAGAAGATTTTCCACCTGCTCCATTATGATCTTTACCCTGGAGCTTGGAAGGCAACGTACTATTTGGGATTCCTTGTCACAGCTTTGAAACAGGCCGTTGATCTCCCTAATTAAGAACATAAGAACAGAAGAAATAGGAGCAGGAGAAGGCCTATCGGCCCCTTGAGCCTGCTCCGCCATTCAATAAGATCATGGCTGATCTGATCCTAATCTCAAATCTAAATTCATGTCCAATTTCCTGCCCACTCCCCGTAACCCCTAATTCCCTTTACTTCTAGGAAACTGTCAATTTCTGTTTTAAATTTATTTAATGATGTAGCTTCCACAGCTTCCTGGGGCAGCAAATTCCACAGACCTACTACCCTCTGAGTGAAGAAGTTTCTCCTCATCTCAGTTTTGAAAGAGCAGCCCCTTATTCTGAGATTATGCCCCCTAGTTCTAGTTTCACCCATCCTTGGGAACATCCTTACCGCATCCACCCGATCAAGCCCCTTCACAATCTTATATGTTTCAATATTAACTTTTTGATCTTCTTGCACTAGGACCCCCAGATCCCTTTGTACTGCAGTACTTTCCAGTTTCTCGCCATTGAGATAATAACTTCCTCTCTGATTTTTCCTGCCAAAGTGCAGTACCTCACATTTTCCAATATTGTATTGCATCTGCCAAATCTCCGCCCACTCACCCAGCCTGTCTATATCCCCCTGTAGGTTTTTTATGTCCTCCTCACTCTCCACTTTCCCTCCCATCTTTGTATCATCTGAAAACTTTGATACGTTACACTCGGTCCCCTCCTCCAAATCGTTAATATAGATTGTAAAGAGTTGGGGACCCAGCACCGACCCCTGCAGAACACCACTGGCTACTGGTTGCCAGTCCGAGAATGAACCATTTATCCCAACTCTCTGCTTCCTGTTAGATAACCAATCCTCCACCCATGCCAGAATATTACCCCCAATCCAGTGATTCTTTATCTTGAGCAATAATCTTTTATTTGTCCTTGTCGAATGCCTTCTGGAAGTCTAAATACACTACGTCCACTGGTTCCCCTTTATCCACCCTGCAAGTTATGTCCTCAAAGAACGCAAGCAAATTTGTCAGACATGACTTCCCCTTCGTAAAGCCATGCTGACTTTGTCCTATTAAATTATGTTTATCTAAATGTTCCGCTACTGTCTCCTTAATAATAGATTCCAAAATTTTACCCACCACAGATGTTAGGCTAACTGGTCTATAATTTCCAGCCTTCTGCCTACTACCCTTTTTAAATAAGGGTGTTACATTAGCAGTTTTCCAATCTGCCGGGACCTTTGCCGAGTCCAGAGAATTTTGGAAAATTATTACCAAAGCATCCACAATCCCTAATTATGGAATCCACGCTAGCCTTTTCTCATGGACAGTCTCCTTTGCCCTTGTTCCATTTCAATTTCCCTCCCTTGTGCCTCTGGCTTTGTTCTCATATTAGGTATGTATACCAATTGGACAAGTCCAAGTGTTAGGAAGTGGATGTAATACTTATAAGTTTATAAGTAATTCCTCAGGATAATAGAGTTCAAAGACATTTATTGGTTTTCATAGGAACTAAGCTTATAATGATAACTACTATTAATAATAATTACACATTTACTTAAAAGCACATTTATGATAATACGAGCTACCAGAGAATTCACACGTTACAGTTCTCGAGCTCGAGGGGAACGGCTGATCAGGCCTTGTCTGAAGTATCTATTCTCACACCCACGTTTTTAGCCTTTCTTTCCACCCTGCTACGTGTCACATGTTCCATAGCATTACCTCATTGCTGCAATAACTTTAGTTTTAACAAGAATCATACCCCAAGCCTTTACCTCGACTGAACTGTCAATCAAGTCATTCAACTGGAAACGGTTACAGAACTTGACCACATCCCTTATCATCTCTGGCCATCCTAGCTACAACTTCTCCAATGGCTGGCACCATTAACCTGTCAATTATCTCACAGCTGCAAGACTTATGGAGGAAAATGCAGCCATCGAACAAAGAAAGTCTGTTTTTACCTCTGTTGAACTCATATCAGCTACATATCCCTGTCTTTGCTTTTCATTTCACTTGAAATGAAACTGAAACCGACATTTTCAACCTTCTAACAGAAACTTACTGAACAGGCAAAAGCTAAAAGTTAATATGAAGAATTAACCCTTTCCTTACACAAGTACACTTGGTGTACTGGTTCCTCCTAGTCCCCCCCCCCCCCCCCCATCATGGAGCCACCCACCACCACTTCTCTGTTTTGCTATTCCTCTCTATCTGCAGGGTGATCACCTTCTGGAACATGATTTCCAAAAAACTAACCTCTACTCTAGATTTAATTAATTAGAACGAATTCTTGCTTACGTGCCTGGTCTTGCAAACTCAGGTCCACTATGTCTCAGCACCAAACTCTGGGCTAAACTCGCTCACTTACTTTCTACAAAGATTTGTTCTGTCAGCAGCTTGGTCATCACTTCTCTCTGTTAGCCCTTCGGCGCTCATTGAACACATTAGGATTTTTCAGTTTTGAAGTGTGTTATTCTGGATCATAAAATGTTTCAAACTCCTGCAGAACAGTGAAAGAAAAGTGATTCCCCCACAAAGACAGTACATTGTGCTGAAAAGGTCATGGCCTTACTTCTGAAACTGAGCCTTTACATTAACAGATGACCTTCAGTTACTACAGATTTCATTGCCTTGGCACATAAAGCAGATTTTCAAGTACTTCAATCTGCATTTGAGTCCTTTTTTTTGCCAGCTACAATTGAAAGCATAACCAGGCCAATTTTTTGTTAATGTTCTTCATTATCGGATGATCCGACTGAGTCTGTTTGTAAGAATCTCTAATATCGCCATGCGCCACACTGGGCTCGACAAGAGGCTCATTATAAACAGTTCAGGATAAAAAAAATGCCATAAAAAAGGTTTGTTTTTAAATTTACCCATCCATTTTAAAACCTTCTGAGGGTAATGAAAGGGCAGCTAAAAGAATGCACTTCGACCTAAATGTGACTATGCAGTTGTGCAACAGTTCATGCTCTGTTGGAAATCAATCTATATTCACCTCTCCACAGGGTCTAAGCAGGTTTGACTGGGCTCGGTGCTGCTGCAAAAGCAGAACATAAAAAGTACTCCACCATCTTCAAAAAAATGTTGTGCAAGCAAACACAATAAAACCATCCTTATTATTAAAGAAGGTATTATCCACGAAACAGCATTTTTAAAAAATCCTCATCCTCAAGAGAAAGCACCAGAAAATTCATGGCCATCTTAAAGGAGATCTTGTCCAAAAAAAATGTAAAAGTCTGTTATCCTCAGGATAGATGTTAATCCGTGACAGTTTGTAGAATAATATACAAATTAAGCTGCATTGTAATTTTAATGGGTGAGGTTCGGTGTATGGACATGTGGAGAGGACAGGACAGGCTTTGAATGCAATCAGTTGGCTGAAGGAACTGAGATAAAGTGGGGGGGGGGTGTGCAGAGAGAGAGGGAGAGTGTGTGAAGGTATATTAACTGTTATTCTGTCATTGAGATTTGAAGCAATCACATCGCCAAGTACGTTGGGGAGGGGCTGCATGGAAGTGCCACATTATAAGCAGGATTTAATGGAGAGAATGAGACAGAGCAGATGGGCTGTGAGGATGAGCCTGGAGAGACATAAGACACAGATGAGTTAGGATTGTCAGCTAAGCTCAGCTCCAACCAGGGTCTGAAAACTGTATTGAACGTCTCAGATTTTGTATTTACATTTTCATTTCTATGGTGTACCTTGAGTTCGTCAAACTCAAATCCTGTGGTGAGATATTTCAAACTCAAAGTCAGCTGATTAGCAGTGTCAACAGTGCAGCAGAGCACTCTGAAATGGAGTCAGATACAGTGAACACATTTTTTTTATTCATTCATGGGACATGGGCATCGCTGGGGAGGCCAGCATTTATTGCCCATCCCTAACTGCCCTTGAGAAGGTGGTGGTGAGCCGCCTTCTTGAACCGCTGCAGTCCGTGTGGTGAAGGTTCTCCCACAGTGCTGTTAGGTAGGGAGTTCTAGGATTTTGACCCAGCGACGATGAAGGGACGACGATATATTTCCAAGTCAGGATGGTGTGTGACTTGGACGGGAATGTGCAGGTGGTAGTGTTCCCATGCGCCTGGAAGTATGAACTATCCTTTCTGCAGCTAATGCTGCAGCCATACAGCACGTACCAGATACCGAATAGTGCAAGTGGGCATTGTCAAGTTATGCTGCTTGCTCACACTGTTCTCCACTCAGGCAAAGTAAAGCCTTGTGACTGCGTACTTCAACACATTCATGGAGCTCTGCTCAGTCGTCACTGAAAAAAAGCTGATCGGATGTATTTTCCGCATGGCCAAAGTGATCTTCTGGGCTGATTTTGATTGCCTGAGGTTGCGGGGGGGGGGCGGGGGGGGGGGTCAGAGTTTTTTCCCCCCCTTACTGCCAATGGATTTTTTTCTGTTTTTTTTGCCTCTCCCAGGAGATTACATGGTTGCTGGGATTGGAGGGGGGGTGGCATGAAAGGGGATGGGTAGGAATTGCCTAGTCACGATGCTCCAGGCATCATGAGTGTGGGGCAGGCTTGTTGGACCAGCTGGTCTTTTCTTGCCCGTCATCTTCATATAAACTTGAAGGTGGTCGTCATGGTGCTTTTAAACTTTAAAGTTCAAAGTTGCACTCCGATGTCATTTCCTGCCCCCAATGCAATTTAACTTGAAATCATGGAAGTCCCACCCAGTCTTGGACCCGCCAGCAAGACCTAGCAGGATTGGTGTATAAGAGTTCCTGAAGCAGTATAAAAGGGGGTTCTCAGCTACGCTTCACTGGATGTGAGGATCTTTTGCTCTCTGGTTTGCCAGGAGAGTTTACAGCTTCCAGATCTCTACTTCTAGACATTTGTTGCCTTACAACCCCTTAGTAAACTTTCTCTACTTACTATGAGTGCTATTCTTGCTGTTTTGTTCAGGATGGAGCAAGACTTGGAGGAAGGGGAGCAGCAGCAGCTTCAGCAACCACCAAGGAGGTGGCATGCAGGAAGCCAATCCAGCACACAGGGTCTACAGGCCAAGAGTCAGCTATTTTGACCTGAGGAGCAATGCAAGAGAAGGCTGGGCTTCTCCAGGCAGACTGTCGCAAACCTCTCCCGCCTCCTGCAACAGGCCCTGCTGTCAGCTGGACCAGGGGGCATGTTATGCCAATGGCCCTCAAAGTAACCCCTGTGCAACCCTAACATACCCAAGCAGCACAGATACAGCCGAAGCCAGAGCACAACCAGAATCCTTATACAGCACGGGATAGGACTGCTCAAGCAGAGATTTGGGTGTTTGGACCACTTGGGAGGGGGCAGAGGGGATCCTGGCAATATGCCTCAGATACAGTGTCATGCATCATCGTGGACTGCTGCATATTGGACGACATTGTATTGCAGAGGCCTGGAGGAAGAGCAGCAACAGCATCAGTCGGCATCAGACGAGGAAGACCTGGGGGTAGGAGCTGAGGAAGAGTACCTTCCTCCTGGCCCTCACTCCCTCCACTAGGACCTCCACAAAAGGCATCAGGAAAGTTCACCTCTGCAGCCAACAAATTTTCCACAGTTGTTCAGTGAAAAATGCATGCAGGGGATGCAACCTTGCTTTAAGTACAGTCAGAAAACACTCCAGATATTGTGCAGGTCATGTGGGCAGGTCACCTGATTCTGCAGGCTGAGGAAGGCTAAAATCAGGGCTGAAAACTTCAATGAATTGATGCAAAATATAATTGGCCCATCAGAGAATGAACTGAAATAAATTTGGAGACACAATCCTCTAGGCCCTATAAAACCTCAGACAACTATAAAACCATATAAGTTTATAACACGGAAGGAGGCTATTTGGTACATTATATGTGTGTTTGCTCTTTGCTATAGCAATCCAAAACTAATCCCACTGCCTTGCCCTCTCCCCACAGCCTTATATATTCCTGCTTAAATGCTTATTTACTCTTTGCATCTTTTAAAAAGAGTAGGTAATGATCTCTGCCTCAACTACTCCCTGTGGCAAAACTATTCATGCTCCAAAAATTCTGTGTAATGTAATTTCTCCTAACCTCTTTTAATCACTCTCTTAGTGACAATTTAAAATTGATGACTTCTCATCACAGACTCTCCAATCAGAAGGAATCGTGTTTCCCTATTTACCCTGTCAAAACCCTTTATAATTTTTTAAAAATCATTATTAAATGTCCTCTTAGTCTTTTCTGCTTCAGTGGAAATAGTCCCAGTATCTCAAGTCTCTCCTCATAACTATATCTTTCATCCCCGATATCATCCTACGAATCTAAACCGTGCATTCTCTATGGCTTTTATGTCCTTTCTATAATGGGTGCAGGAACCAAGCAGTAAAACCTCCACAATAATTTTAACACCACTACAGTCCCATTTCCAAGGTGGTTAAAATCACCCCATGAGTCTTTGGAGGGAGGGTTAGAACCCACAGCCTTCTGACTCAGAGGTGAGAATACCATTCTGAGCCAATGCTGAAACTTAGGGTACAGAAGTGTAGTGGTTATATTATTGGACAAGTAATCCAGAGGCCTGGGCTAATAATCCAGAGGATGAGAGCTCAAATCCCACCATGACAGTTTGAGAATTTTAATTCACTTTAAAAGAAAAATCTGGAAATAAAAAGCAGTAAAACTGAAGTTGCTGGATTGTTGTAAAAACGTAACTGATTCATTAACGTCCTTTAGGGAAGGACACCTGCCCGCCTTACATTTGACTCCTGTCTCATACCAACAAGGCCGATTCTTAACTGCTCTCTGAATTAGTCTGACATGCCATTCAGTTGTATGAAACCGCTACAAAGAAGAATACCCACCACCACCTTCTCAGGGCAACTAGGGTTGGGCAACAAATGCCGGCTTTGCCAGCAACACCCACATCCCAAGAATTAATCTATTTTAAAAATGCGCACTTAAAGTCACACAATACTTTAACTGTGGCCTAATCATGAACTTCTACATTTGTATTATCTTTTGCTCTCGTACCCTATACCGCTATTTAGAGAAGTCAAAATGCTAAGAAAGAATTTATATAAAACCTTTCACGACCTCAGGACGACCCAATGCATTTCACAACCAATTAAGTACTTTTGAACTGTAATCATTATTCTAATTTAGGGAAATGTTATTGGCCTTTTTATGGCTTTATCTACCTACACTCACATTTTAATTGGGAAACGTCACTCACAAAAGCATAGAAGATCACTAATATGGAAAAAAAAACATCAAGTTGGGGAAAGGAGATGCTAGTCTTCATTTGGGGTTTTGTTAAATCAAATCAGCATTCATAGCAATTGATGGGAGTGTTTAATTCTGACACTAGGGGCATAGAGAAATCCCTGAGTTCAATTTCCTACTATTATCCCTTTAATGAGCACAAAAATGTATTCTTTGAAGAGAACAATATAAAGTAGGAGGAAATTCAAGATAATTGCAATCTTAGAATTGTGATAAATGCACAAACAATTGGGATGTGTCAATTAAATTACACAGTTTTCTCCAATGCACCTCTTCCTGTCTGGTTCCATGATGTGGAGATGCCGGTGATGGACTGGGGTTGACAATTGTAAACAATTTTACAACACCAAGTTATAGTCCAACAATTTTATTTTTAATCCCACAAGCTTTCGATTAAAAATAAAATTGTTGGACTATAACTTGGTGTTGTAAAATTGTTTACAATTGTCTGGTTCCATGTCACAACTTAGTTTTCAATAGGTTAACAGTATTTGTGTGTTGGCATATTTTATTAAGTTGCACAGAGCTCCTATAGTTCTCAAGCTAATAATTAGACCCAAACTGCCAATTTACATTAACAAAGTTGTACTTCTTAATTACTTCTGGTTAAGAAAGGGTTTAAAAAAAGTGTTCGAGCCAAAATGATAAATAAAATAGTACACACTTTGCTTGATGAAGAAACAAATGGCATGTGTAGTAATCAAAGGCTTTGTTATGCTTTATAATAAAGCAATTTCAATATGAAACTGTGTCACACTTTAGTACTCTGTGGCACTGGTGTGCACTCCCAATTTAGGAAAACAAGACTGAGGTAATGGAGAGATTATAGTCAAAGCCCTGAGTTTCTGCAAAGTCAGCCATCTGGAATGAATGGGACATGAAATGACATGAATACAGTTAATTATAGAGGAATTAAATCCCTAAGGAGAAGCTTAAAGAACATTTCATGCCTCCTCAGTTCTTTTCTCTTTCTGTGTTCAACACTAGACACCCTTTAGCAACCTGCACCAGAGGAATGGAGAGACCTTCCCTCAGCACGCAGCCAGTAAATATTAGCAAAATACTAGAAAACTGTCATCTTCCAACATTTTACAGAAGTGAGATCCAAGCCAAATTTAGTACCTGAAATTGTTAATTTGAGAATACTCGACTCTTGTCGAATTCATTAAGGCATTAATTACGTTAATTAAACTTAACCTGCCTGCCCAGTGTACAATCTGCTTCACCTGCTCACATTGAAATTTAATCACCAAGAAGAGTCTATTAGCCCGGGGATGGTGTCAGACTTGCATCAGTAGTTCGATGTTGTATCGTCTGCAGCTGTTGTGCTAGAGTTGACAATATCAGACCTCTATCTTTTGAGGTTCTGACCAGTGGCAAAGTATAACTGACATCTTTAAAAGTGAAACTTTCTTCCCACAACAATATGCTTTAGTAAAATGTTGAATTGCACAGGTTTACTTTCTAATATTAAGGGCTTAAATCTATCATAAAGGGGCATGCACAGGAGTTACAGGGTGGCTGGTATACAAAATGAAGAAAATGTCACATTGATACAGTAGGACGTACTCTTATGAGGTTGAGGCACGTTGTTGGGACCGATACATGGAGCTTTACTCTGCATCTGACTGGGAGTACTTGATGCTGATCTTGGGACCTTAATGAGAAAGTATTCCATTCGCCAGCAGTACAATCTTTCAGTTCAATCAGCAATAGCATTTAGTGTTACCAAAATTAACATTTAAAAATAGGACTTTTATTTCAACCGCGATCCAAACTTACATAAACAAATACCTTAAATATAGTTATTTATATCACTTACCTCAGAAAAAAAAAATCCAAAAGTTCATGGTTTATGTTTTTCCACTGTTTTTAATACAAAATTTCAATTATCTGACAGGCTTTCGGATGTTTCCACCACTGGACTGGAAGGGGGCAGGTTTACAAACAGCAAATCCTGCAATGTTCTATGAATGTTCATTAGACTCAGAATGGAACAATTCTTAACTACATTCTGGAACCAAAATAAATAGAAAGAGCTTGCTATGGTTTTGCAGAAAAAATGGTCAGCAAAGCCCAGCCCAATAATTCAAACTCCAGCCAAGGACTTCAACCTGAATCTCAGACTCACAAAAAACAGAAGATGTTTTACAAGGAGTTACACCACCATAAAAGCAACTTAATGAGTAAAATAGAGTTTGAGTGTCAGCTTGGTTCAAAGGTGGCGCTCTTGCCTCTGAGTTACAAGGTCATTCAAGTCCCACGCCAGGACTTGAGCACATAATCTAGGCTGATACATCAGTGTAGTACCAAGGAAGTGCTGCATTGCCAGAGGTGCTGTGTTTTAGAGGAGTCATTAAACCAAAACCCTGTCTGCCTGTTCAGGTGGATGTAAAAGATTCCACAGCATTATTCAAATAAGGGCAGGGAGTTCTCCCAGTGCCCTGGCCTTCATTCATCCTTCAGTTGACAGTTTGTGAGAACCTGCTGTGAGCAAATTAGCTATGGAATTGGCCTATGAAGTAACAGTAACTACACTACAAAAGTAATTAATTGGCTGTGAAGCTCTTTGGAATGTCCTGAGGACATGAAAGGTGCTATGTAAATGTGAGTTATTTCTTTCCTTCTAATAAATGTTACTTCAACCACTAAGTTTTTATCTGGAGGAAAATCAAAATGGTAGCTAAAACCAACTTCACAACATTTTTGAAGCAATTTGATTGGTTCAACCTCTTTCTTTTATTGGTGGATTTTGCTTTCGGCTTATGCTTGATTTTTTTTCATATATCCTTAGCAGTTCATTAGAAGTTTATCTAACTTCTTTGTTCATGTTTGATGTGTATAGTCTGTACCTGTTCAGTTGAAACTTGTCGCTGTTTTATGAACATGAAATTTGGAGCAATTACATGGGAAGCAATATTACATAGGAACATAGAAACAGGAGCAGGCCATTCAGTCCCACAAGTCTGTTCCACCAATCAAATAGATCATGGCTGATCTGTATTTCAACTCCATTTACCCTCCTTTGCTCCATATCCTTTGATACCCTTACCTAACAAACATCTAGCAATCTAAGTCTTAAAAACTTTAATTGACCCAGTCATCACATGTTGATAGTGTTTGCATGTAAAAAGATATGGTGACAGACATGACAGACACAGACTCGTAATTCGCAACCATTTTACATCAACACTTATAACTAGATGCAGCAACAGAAATAATGAAAAATATGAAATAATGGATTCTGCAGATATTGCCCTTGGAGAATGTGTCCATTACATTAAATGATCATGTGCTATCCGGACAAATCAAGTATCTTCTCTGGTTTCCTAAATTTTTCCCCTCATCATTTTCTGTCCCTTTCTTGCTCTCTCACCCTAACCCCATTTCACGCTGCATTTTTGGTAAAACTATCCAGATCCATTGTGAATGTAATTATATAATGCTTAAGGATATACCGTGAAATGAGATTGTGTTTTTTGTATTGAGTAAGCCCTGCTCTGCTCCTGTGTATTGAGTAGAATCATTGTCTTGTCTGTTACTTTGTTGTCCATCCAAGCCTGCGTAAATGGAGAGAGAGGCCGGCTGTGTCCTGTAAGTGTATGTGATCAGGACCCCTGTTATTCTTCTATCCCCAAACATAATTTGCTAGTAGATACAAATTGTTCTATTTATTTTTTATATATGTATCCTTCTTAGGTTTGGTTTGACAAAGCCACATTTCTTAATATCGGTCATCTGATCATAACATCAGATAAGCCATTATATATAAATTCACTTTATGGATTCCCAGTGAAAAAACCCCTAACATAGCACCTTTTAGTGTGGAATTAAGATTTATCTGGGCACTGAACAGCCAGGATATTCCAATAAAATCATTGTTTAAAATCACAGTTGTGGTCTTCATTTATCTTTTAATGGAATACTGATCACAGGCAAAAGCGTCATCATTCACAAGCTAGACTAGTGCAGTCTTGGTTGGAGTGGCACAGTGTGATTGATATCTAATGATATCTTTCAGATTAAGTGGTTTCACCAATTAAACGGCAGCATGCTCAAATATCTACTCATTTGGTAGAGATGGGATTTGGGTTTTTCATACGTTTTGTATGGAGCAGGCCCATTTTTCCCGCTGCTAATTAAAATATTTGCTGACTTTACTTTTCAAAATTCACAATTCACTACTTAGTCTTACAGATAATCAATGCAGAAATTAGCCAATATCAGCAGTATGATTCAATGCAGACCTATTGAGTTCAACATGTTATTAAGGAGTTTACATCCTTTGTAATCACTTAAGGTGGCATAGAGAAATTCTTAATGAGCAATCGGAACACAGTACGTGGATTGCATATTAAAGTGGTATTAAGTTCTGACCGAAACATCAACTTGTCTATTCTTCACAGATGCTGGCTGACTTGCTGTGTATTTTAAACATTTTCTTTTCTTGTTTGATTTCCAGCATTCACAGATTTTTGTATTTTTTTTAATAATAATGCCACCAACTGCTCAAGCTCGAGCACAGAGTTTCAAAAATTGAGGGGTGGCTGGTGTCACTACAATGCACATGGGAAGCTGAGAGATTTGTGGATAACACTTTTCAGGAGGTGGTCACTCCGCAGCTACAGGGACTTCAGGAGGAGAGGGAGGGGGCGATCACCAGAGGAACAGGTAGGCAGTGCAGGAATCCCCTGGGAGTGTGACACTCACTGTTGAATACCGGTGAGGGTGATGAGACTCTGGGGGAGTGCAGTCAGAAGCAAATCCATGGCACTGTAGTAGACTCGGCTGCACAGGGTGGGCACAAATGTAGAAAGGTGTTCCTGCAACCACAGATGTAAGTCACGTATGGTGTGTTGCCTCCCTGGTGCCAGGGTAAAGGATATCACTGAACAAGTGCAGGACATTCTATGAGGGGAAGGAGAACAGCCAGAAGTCATGGTCCATGTTGAAACCAATGACAGATAGGAAAAGGGTTGAGTTCCTTCAGGTAGAGTTTCAGGAGCTACGAAAACGATTAAAGAACAGGACCTCAAAGGCGGTAATCTCTGGATTACTCCCAGTGCCACATGCTAATGAGTACAGAAACAGGAAGATAGTGCAGGTGAATGCTAGAGAAGTGGCGCAGGAGGGAGGGCTTCAGGTTCCTGGGGCTTTGGGACCAGTTCTGGAGCAGGATAAACCTGTAAAAGCTGGACGGGTTGCACCTGAACAGGACTGGGACCAATGTCCTCACAGGGAGGTTAACCAGTGCTGTGGGGGAGGGTATAAACAAATTTGGCAGGGAGAGGGGAGACAAGGTGCATAGAAAACTAGGAGGGACAAATAGCAACAGAATAAATAATAGTGTGGGAAGAGCAAGAATTAGATGGAGGAAAAAAGCAAAGCAGACTAGCATGGTGTTGGAATGCATGTGTGTTAATGCTAGGAGTGTTACAAATAAGGTTGATGAGCTGCACGCACAAGTTGCCACATGGGGTTAAGATACGGTGGTTATTGCAGAGATCTGGCTTAAACACGATCAGGAATGGGAACTAAACATTTCTGGCTACAATGTATTCAGGGGGGATATGAGGAGGAAAAAAGAAAGGAGTGGGGGTGACAGTATTGATCAAGGATAATATTACAGTTCTGCAGAGGGATGATATACTGGAGGGTTCAATGACTGAATGTATTTGGTTAGAGTTAAAGAACAGAAAAGGAGCTGTTACATTGCTGGGTGTTTACGACAAATGCCCAAATAGTGAGAAGGAGATACAGGAGCAAATCTTGTAGGGAAATTTCAGAGAAATGTAAAAATAATAGAGCAGTAATAGTAGAGGACTTCAATTACTCTAATATAAACTGGGGGGGAAAGTATAAAGGGCAAGGAGGGTGAAGAATTCCTAAAATGTGTACAGGAGAACTTTCTGAATCAGTATGTTTCTAGCCCAACAAGGAAGGAAGCAGTGCTGGATCTAGTTCTGGGGAATGAAGTAGGGCAGTGAGAGAACATCTGGGTAATACTGATCATAATATAATTAGGTTTAAAGTAGTTATGGAAAGGGACAAAGAAATATCAAATGGTGAAAATACCCAACTGGAAGAGAGACAATTTCAGTGATTTGAGAAGGGTTCTAGCACAGGCGGACTGGAAACAAAGATTGGCCAAGAAAACAGTAAATAAGCAATGGCAGGCCTTCAAGGCAGAGATAGTTTAGGTACAAACCAAGCATATTCCCATTAGGAGGAAAGATAGGGCAAACAAAGCTAGAGCTCCCTGGATGACAAAAGAAGTAGAGGTTAAATAGTAGAGGTTAAATTAAAACAGAAAAAGGTTTATGAAAATGTCAGGTACAGAATGCAGTAGAAAACTAGGCAGAATACAGAGAGTGCAGGGGAAAATTGAAAAAGGATATAAGAAGGGCAATGAGAGAATGAGAAGAGATTAACGGGTAACATAAAAGGGAACCCAAAAATCTTTTCTAAACATAAAAAGTAAAAGGATAGTTAAAGGAATAAGATGATTAGGGACAAAGAAGGAAATCTTCTTGTGGAGGCAGAGGGCATGACTGAGGTACTGAATGAATATTTTGCATCTGTCTTCACAAAAGGAGGATGAAGTTAATGTCACAGTAGAGGAGGGGGGAATAGAGATATTGGATAGGATTAAAAAAATAGATTAGGAGGTGCTAAATAGGTTGGCATCATTCAAAACTAACAAGTCACCCAGTCCAGATGGGATGCATCCTACGTTGCTGAGGAAGTAAAAGGTGGAGATAGCAGAAGCTCTGACCACAATCTTTCAATCCTCCTTGGATACTGGAGTGGTGCCAGAGGACTGGAGGATTGCAAATGTTACACCCCTATTCAAAAAAGGGGAAAGGGATAACTATAGGCCAGTCAGTCTAGCATCAGTGGTGGGAAAACTATTAGAGACCATTGTCAAGGACAAAATTAATTCTCACTTGGAGAAGCATAGCTTAATAAGAGACAGCCAGCACAGATTTGTTAGAGGCAAATTGTGTTTGCCTAACTTGATTGAGTTCTTTGATGAAGTATCAGATAGGGTTGATGAAGGTAGTGCAGTAGATATTGTTGTATATTTGGACTTTCAAAAGACATTTGATAAAGTACCACATAACAGACTTGAACGGAAAATTGAAGCACATGGGATTAAAGGGACGATGGTAACCTTGGTACGCAATTAACTAAGGTTTAGGAGGCAGAGATTAGTGGTGAAAAGATATTTTTGTGTCTGGAGAGACAGTGGGGTCCCCAGGGATCGGTATTAGGACCATTGTTTTTCTTGTTATATATAAATGACCTGGATTTGGGTATAGGGAGTACAATTTTGAAGTTTGCAGATGGTACAAAACTTGGCAATGTAAATAGTGAGGATGATAGTAGTAGACTTCAGGAGGACATAGACAAATTAGTGAAATGGGCAGACACATGGCAGATACAATTTAATGTGGATAAGTGTGAAGTGATGCACTTTGGGAGGAACAACATGGAGAGGCAATATAATCTTAATGATACTATTTTGAGGAGGGTGCAAGAGTAGAGGGACTGGGGGTGCATATTCACAAATCTTTCAAGGTGGCAGCACAAGTTGATAAGGTGATTAAGAAAGCACTAAGAAACTTGGATTTGTAAATAGGGGCATTGAATACAAAAACAAGGAAGTCATGCTAAATGTTTACAAATCACTGGTCAGGCCTCAGCTGGAGTATTGTGTACAATTCTGGGCTCCACAGTTTTGGAAGGATGTCAAGGCCTTGGAGAGGGTACAGAGGAGGTTTACCAGGATGAAACCAGGGATGAGGGACTTCAATTTTGTGGAGAGATAGGAGAAGCTGGGATTGTTCTCCTTAGAGCAGAAAAGGTTAAGGGGAGACCTAACGGAGGTATTCAAAATAATGAGCGGTTTTGATAGGGCAAATAGGGAGAAACTATTTCCTGTGGCAAGTGGGTTGGTAATCAAAGGTCATAAATTTAAAATAATTTGCAAACAAACTAGAGGGAAAATGAGAAGAAATTGTTTCACACAGAAGGTTGTTAAAAACTGGAACGCACTACCTGAAAGGGTGGTGGAAGCAGATTCCATAGGCACTTTCAAAAGGCAATTGGACATGTACTTGAAGAGGACTAATTTGCAGGGTTATGGGGAGAAAGCTAGGGTGTGGGACTAAATTGGACAGCTCTTTCAAAAAGCCGGCACAGGCACAATGGGCCGAATGGCTTTCTGTGTTGTAAAATTCTATAATTCTATGATTTAATGGTAAATTTTAGAAATCATAAATCGATGTTGAAGCTGGATGAGTTTTGTCAAACAGCACTAACATCTCCACAACATAGAAAATGTACATCCTGCAGAAAATCTCGCAGGTTCATTGATTTATTTGGTTTTTTTTGTAGCAAGTACCAGTCCCTGGTCTCCCATATCAACATGAGTATAACAATTGTTCTAGTCTAAGACAGTGAGTAACAAAATACAGTCTACTCCTGATAATTTGAAGTTGCTTAATTCAAATTTGAATTTAGCACCAAGTTCTCACTTTGCTTTGGTGTTTATGTTGCTGGATTCAAATTACAGGATAATTCAATTTTTAGTGCAAAAAACTTGGAATTGAGAAAACTGTATACAGCAATACAAAACATGTAAAAATAAAAATTATATTTGCCTACACAAGCTCATATCAATTAGTGTATAGAACTGCTACAAAGCAACCGAACATCTGTAATGCCGAACATTATTGGTGATGTTCTTCCTAATTTTAAACAAATGCATTTTGTTAAAAAAACTGAACTTGACAGTAACACAGCACATGATGCATGAAAGATATGATTATAAAGTAATGCCTCGAGACTGAGAGCAGTAGTTACTTAGCAAGCACATTAACAAAGGAATACCAGGTTTAATTTGACATGCTGTTAGAGCACAGGTGGTTTTAAGGAACAGCTAATTGATAAGGACATTAATGTTGTATCTCAAACAAATGAAGGAATGGGAAGCTAGAACCTTAAACTGGGGTATTTATTAGCAAGTAATATTAAGGTAGGAAGGAAATTTTAAAGCTGCTGTCTTTAGATTAAGCTTTTGTATTTCTACTCTATTTTGTATATTATTTCTTTCTGTTCATTTCTTCTCCCTTAGAGCATATTTCATTTAAATTTGACGTAATGTTAAATATTATTTACTATATGTTTATTATTATCATGTCTCATAG
This sequence comes from Heptranchias perlo, assembly GCF_035084215.1. Taxonomy (NCBI): domain Eukaryota; kingdom Metazoa; phylum Chordata; class Chondrichthyes; order Hexanchiformes; family Hexanchidae; genus Heptranchias; species Heptranchias perlo. The sequence goes on from NC_090350.1 coordinate 26,508,381, forward strand.
AAAAATCTATACAGCAATAGAATGCAACAAATGAAGGATAAAAGGCAGAGAAGCCACTATATATATATATATATATATATATGTATGTATTTAATTTTCTTCATTCCTTCTTTTCTGAAAGTATTGGCTCCTTGTTGGGGTATTGGTTCCACAAGTGCCACTCACCCTCCAGTACCTTGCTCAAGTGGCCATTCGTTATGTAGGTTCCTGGACAGTGAGTGCTGGGAAGCTAATAAGCTTGGGGAACATCACACCCATTTGTGATCCTATATCCATAAGTGGCCACTTTGCAGGATGGCACACTTGATAGTGATCAGGAACAGAAGCCCTAATTTAGTACAACGTGGGAATCAAACGTGCGACCTTCTGGCCTGTATGGCTCAGGTACATGCTGCCTTTAGCAACAGAGCCATCAGGAAAGTTACACCATTATCTTCAGCCAATACATCTCATCAACATCTATAACAAATTATTTGCCAAATTCTGAGGTTTAAGTTGAAGGGAGAACATCCATCATCAGTTAATTCAGATTAGATTTACATCATTTTAAAAACAACAATATCCTATGTTAAGAATCTTGCGATACCAAATGTAGCTAGAACTTGTATAGCAACGTAACAGATCAAAATGTCTCAAAGTGCTTAACACAATTAATTAATATTGAAGGACAATCTCATTTGCCTTGATATTAACCACCCCACGATGGGCAGGAGAGGGTGGCGGCTTAGAGTTAAATACGAGAAACGCGTCTCCAACCCGCCACGCACACGCCCGCTGCCTTTTTTACGGCAACGGATATCAGGTCATCTGAGCGTGGAAAGGTGGTTCACTTTATTAACATATTTAAATCTGGCTCCCACAGTGCAATTGGGAGCCTGATTTAAAATTTACTATTGCTGCACGGGTTTCTCAGGGGTCAGGAAACTCGACAGTGAGAGGTAGGTGGGAGCTGCCTGCTCCATAATTACCTGTTTCATCAATTATGTGAGCCAGGAGGAGCAGGAGTGTTCCCAATGGCCCCTCAAGGAAGCCGTCAGCCTCCCCCATCCCCGATCGCCAGCCTCCCCCACCCCTCACCCCAGCCCTCCCGATTGCCAACCTTCCCCCACCCCCCCGCCCATCGCGGGCCTCTCTCTCCCCTCCCCCCCCCAATCGCGGGCCTCTCTCTCCCCAATCGCGGGCCTCTCTCTCCCCAATCGCGGACCTCTCTCTTCCCTCCCCCCCCCAATCGCGGGCCTCTCTCTCCCCTCCCCCTCGCCGATCGCGGGCCTCTCTCTCCCCTCCCCCCCCGATCGCGGACCTCTCTCTCCCCTCCCCCCCCGATCGCGGGCCTCTCTCTCCCCTCCCCTCCCCGATCGCGGGCCTCTCTCTCCCCTCCCCCCCCCGATCGCGGACCTCTCTCTCCCCTCCCCTCCGATCGCGGGCCTCTCTCTCCCCTCCCCGCCTCTCCCTGAAATGGAGCTAAGAAATATTAACGAGGACCTCCGCGTACCCGGTCTTGCCGGGTTCTTCGACCGTTTTCGGCCTCACCCGCACCCTCCCTGTCAATATTGTGACCCTTATACAGTCAATTATGCACCAGCCACAATCCAGAGACAGCAATGATCTTAGTAACCAGCTAATTTTTCTTTTTAAGTGGCATTAGTCGAAGGAGAAATATTGGCCAGAGCACTGATCGAACTCCATGATCCTCTTCGAATAGTGCCACGAGATATTTAACATTCACCTGAATCACAATGGCCAAATGAGAAGGATGGCACCTCAGATAAAACAGTACTCTCAGTACTGTACTGAAGTGTAAGTCTAGATTATGACCTCAAACTCTATATAGGTTTGACATGCTGCCATGAGACATTGAGTGTCCTGCTGTTTCCCATATCACTTGAGGCACAGAAAGTTTTTTTTTTTACAAGGCCAAATGACTTTTTAAAAAAAAACCTTCTTGTCAACTCATTGATGCACAAAGCATGTCATCTAACTGATTCTGACTCTGTGGACAGTGGCTTCTTGCAGCTTCTGATTTCCCATAACTTTTGAGTTGTAGGGCTAGAGGAGGTTACAAAGATAGGGAGGGATGAGGCCTTGGTGGGATTTGAACACAAGGATGAGAATTTGAAAAAAAAATTCGAGGCATTGGTGAACCGTGAGCCAATATAGGTCAGCGAGCACAGGGGTGATAGGTGAATGGGACTTGATACAAGTTAGGATACAGGCAGCAGAGTTTTGGATGATCTCAGGTTTATGGAGGGTGGAAGATGGGAGGCTAGCCAGGTGAGCATTGGAATAGTTGGGTCTGGAGGTAACAAGGGTGCACTATCTTAAAATTAGAGGTAAGCCATTTAAGAGTGAAATCAGGAAGCACTTTTTCACATAAAGGGTAATGGAAATCTAGAAATCTCTCCCCCAGAAGACTGTGGATGCTGGGTCAATTGAAATTTCAAGACTGAGATTGATAGATTTTTTTTTATTAGCTATGGCTGTCAAGGGATACGGATCAAAGGCAGGTAAATGAGGGATTGAGGCACAGATCAGCCATGAACTAATTGAATGGCAGAATGGGCTCAAGGGGCTGAATTGCCTACTGCTGTTCCTAGTGCAGATCCTGAAATTTGTAACTCAAGATAATCAAAAATGCCTTGTAATGAGGAGGATAATAACAGACTTCAAGAGGACATAGACAGACTCGTGAAATGGGCAGACATATGGCAGATGAAATTTAATGCAGAAAAAGTGCAAAGTGATACATTTTGGCAGGAAGAATGAGGAGAGGCAATATAAATGGTATAATTTTAAAGGGAGTTCAGGAACAGAGATATGTACACAAATCTTTGAAGATGGCAGGACAAGTTGAAAAGGCTGTTAAAAAAGCATACGCAATCCTTGGCTTTATTAATAAAGACAGAGTGCAAAAGCAAGAAAGTTATGCTAAACCTTTATAAAACACTGGTTAGGCCTCAGCTGGAGTATTGTGTTCAATTCTGGGCAACACACTTTAGGAAGGATGTCAAGGCCTTAGAGGGTGCAGAAGAGATTTACTAGAATGAAACCAGGGATGAGGGACTTCAGTTATGTGGAGAGACTGGAGAAGCTGGGGTTGTTCTCCTTAGAGCAGAGAAGGTTAAGAGGAGATTTGATAGAGGTGTTCAAAATCATGAACTGTTTTGATAGAGTAAATAAGGAGAAATTGTTTCCAGTGACATCAGGGTTAGTAACCAGAGGACACAGATTTAAGGTAATTGGCAAAAGAACCAGAGGCGAGATGAGGATTTTTTTTAATGCAGCGAGTTGTAATGATCTGGAATGCACTGCCTGAAAGGGTGGTGGAAGCAGATTCAATAGTAACTTTCAAAAGGGAATTGGATAAATACTTGAGGGGAAAAAAATGACAGGGCTATGGGGAAAGAGCAGGGGAGTGGAAAAAAATCCACACAAAGAGCCAGCACATGCACGATAGGCCGAGTGGCCTCCTTTTGTGCTGTATTATTCTATGATTCCATGATTTAGCAGTGGGAAAGCTACTGTAAAGAATAAGGCAGAAAACATAATGCTGTTGGTCATAACATACTAAGCCCATTCCATACACTAGAGATTTCTGAAACACCAAGATCAGATACTGCATTGTTTGAGGTAAAGTATCACTATACCACTAATGAGAGACTGGTTGATATTGCAAAGCATTCACTGTACACTGAGAAAGCAGCCACTTGAAGACAATTTTTCAAATTTGCCCTCAAATATTATGCTCATAAATTCACAACCAGAGATAGAAGTGCTATGTCCATACCAGCGTAACTTCAGCTGATGGATTTTCTTTACAATGTAGTCTTCCTTAGCTCTAGTGAGCTAAATTATTACTTCACTGATCACATGCACAAGAAATCTATAGTTCCTGGTCACCGTGTTGAAACATCCAGTTATTTTGCCTAAAAAATATTGAAGCACCAAGCCTTACACCCACACAAAAGGTAAATGTAAGGAATCTTACAACACCAGGTTATAGTCCAACAATTTTATTTTAAAATCACAAGCTTTCGGAGATTATCCCCTTCGTCAGGTCATTCACCTGACGAAGGGGATAATCTCCGAAAGCTTGTGATTTTAAAATAAAATTGTTGGACTATAACCTGGTGTTGTAAGATTCCTTACATTTGTCCACCCCAGTCCATCACCGGCATCTCCACATCACACAAAAGGTAAGCACATGAGATGCAATTGTCAAGGTCATCTATCTTTGCTTCATTCTAATTCTTGTAACCACTATCATAAGTAATTTGGCTTGTCAAGTGTAATGTATTCTGGTAATTTGAACATGGTTCCCTTTAATGGGAATGTCCCTGCAACCAGTTTCCCTAAATAGATTACCAAGAAATAGCAGTTGTTTGTTATTTTTCAGCAAACATTAGATGCATGTGGTTTTACCATTCAATCAATTAATTAGAAGCACAGTTCTGTCTCTGTAATGTTTGAAGATTTGAGTGTAGAACACATTTTACAGGAATGACAAAGATAGATAGCAGAAGCATTGAACAGTTCAGTGACAAAGAATTGGCAATCTTGTGCAGAACTGTTTGAAATGTGGTTTAAATTAAAAGAGGAAGTACAGACAAAGCAGAAGAACATTGTAGCTCCATTAACCTTGAATGGTCTAAGAACTTGAGATGTTTCAGAATTTCGTCTCTCCCCAGCTAAGCCTAGAAATAAGATATATATAGAGAACTAACAAAATGTTGAGATCTGCTGTGAGCTGAAACTACTCATCTTTGTGAAAAGATTTTATATTTTCTGATAAAACCCATAGAAAGGAGAGTCCATCATGAATTATATGGCTGAATTTTAAGTGGTAGTTTGGCTCAGTGAAAGCACTCTTGTCTCTGAGTCAGAAAGTTCACGCTCCACTCCAGCACTTGAGCACATAATCTAGGCTGACACTTCAGCCTGTTCAGGTGGACGTAAAAGATCTCATGGCATTATTTTAAAAACAGGGGAGTTCTCCTAGTCTCCTGGCCAACATTTATACCTCATGCCATACCACTAAAAACAGATTAACTGGTAATGTATCTCATTTGCTGTTTGTAGAACCTTGCTGTGTGCAAATTGACTGCTATGTTTGCCTGCATAACAAGTGACTTCACTTCAAAAGTCATTGGTTGTGAAGTGCATTGGGATGTCCTGAGGATGTGAAAGGTGCTATACAAATACAGGTTCTTCTTTTCTTTAAGATTAACAGAAAAAAATGTGACTTTCAAACAACAAACAACAACTTGCATTTATACAGCGCCTTTAATGTAGTAAAACATCCCAAGGCACGTCACAGGAGCATTATCAAACAAAATTTGACAGCGAGCCACAAAAGGAGATATTAGGACAGGTGACCAAAAGCTTGGTCAAAGAGGTAGGTTTTAAGGAGTGTCTTAAGAGGAGAGTGAGGTAGAGAGGCAGAGAGATTTATGGAGGGAATTCCAGAGCTTAGGGCCTAGGCAGCTGAAGGCACGGCCACCAATGGTGGAACGATTAAAATTGGGGATGCGCAAAAGACAAGAATTGGAGGAGCGCAGAGATCTTGGAGGGTTCTAGGGCTGGAGGAGGTTACAGAGATAGGGAGGGATGAGGCCATGGAGGGATTTGAAAACAAGGATGAGAAATTGAGACGTTCACGGACCAGGAGCCAATGTAGGTCAGTGAGCATAGGGGTGATGGGTGAACAGGACTTGCTGCGAGTTAGGATACGAGCAGCAGAGTTTTGGATGAGCTCAAGTTTATGGAGGGTGAAGGATTCGAGGCCAACCAGGAGAGCATTGGAATAGTCAAACCTAGAGGTATCAAAGGCATGTATGAGGGTTTCAGCAGCAGATGAGCTGAGGCAGGAGCAGTGATGGAGCGGATATGTGGTTGGAAGCTCATCTCAGGGTCAGATAGGACGCCAAGGTTGCGAACGGTCTGGTTCAACCTCAGACAGTGGCCAGGGAGAGAGATGGATTCAGTGGCTAGGGAACGGAGTTTGTGGCGGGGACCGAAGACAATGGCTTAGGTCTTCCTAACATTTAGCTGGAGGAAATTTTTGCTTATCCAGCACTGGATGTCGGATAAGCAGTGTGACAAATCAGACAGCGGAGGGGGTCAAGGAAGGTGGTGGTGAGGTAGAGCTGGGTGTTGTCAGCATACATGTGGAACTTGACGTCGTGTTTTCGGATGATGTCGCCGAGGCACAGCATGTAGATGAGAAATAGGAGGGGGCCAAGGATAGATCCTTGGGGGACTCCAGAGGTAACGGTGCGGGAGCAAGAAGAGAAGACATTGCAGGTGATTCTCTGGCTACAACTAGATAGATAAGAATGGAACCAGGTGAGCGCAATCCCACTCAGCTGGACGACAGAGGAGAGGCGTTGGAGGAGGATGGTGTGATCAACCATGTCAAAGGCTGCAGATAGATCGAGGAGAAATAGTTTACCATGGTTACAGTCACATAGGATGTAATTTGTGACTTTGATAAGGACTGTGGTAGGGGCGGAAATCTGATTGGAGGGATTCAAACAAGGAGTTGCGGGAAAGATGGGCACGGATTTGGGAGGCGACAACACGTTCAAGGACTTGAGAGGAAAGGGAGGTCAGAGATGGGGCAGTAGTTTGCAAGGACAGAGGGGTTATGGTGGGTCGTTTGAGAGGGGTGATGACTGCAGATTTCAAGGGGAGGGGGACAGTACCTGAGGAGAGGGAACCATTAAAAATATCAGCTAACATGTGAGCCAGGAAGGGAAGTTGGGTAGTCAGCAGTTCGGTGGAAGATATAGCTAGACGGGGAGGCTTCATTACTGGGGAAGTGTTATCACCCGTCAGCCAGGTTTCCGTCAAGGTCACGATGTCGATGCAGTCATCCACAATACGTGGAAGAAGTTGTCAGGGATCGGTATGTGCATAGAATGCATAATGAAGACATACAAAAGAGTTAGCTTTCAGAGATTAGTCTCATCTTAGCAAGAGCTTGCAAATAGCACAATGCATTGAGATAACTGAAAAATGTGAGTGGGTTGCAACAGGCCACATCTATGCAGAAAAAGGAAGCCATTTCCAAACTCTTATCACGTTCTTGGTACCTGTACTGTGTTTCCAACATCAGTTGTTTTCCTCCACAACCTGAATGCAATTACACTGCCACTTTTGTGTTGGTACCAAACTGTTTCAGTGCAGCTTGATACGAACATGGCAATATATTATGAGAGTCACATCCCCATCTGGCTCCCGAGTGCTTTACAAAGACAAGGAGTGCAAAACCCCTGCAGGAGGTTTGAGTTTGCACTGAGTTCAGATAATTCCATTCTAAAAGTGCCCAGATGTTTGTATAAATTTACTTTTCAATGATAGAAGCAAGCAGATGTCCCTGCCCAGTTTTACCTAATATGAAAAATTAGCAGCCTGAAAGGCTATGGCCCCGAATTTCATGGAAGTTGCTCTCCCTCAACTGCTGTAACTTTGCCAGAAGTGAGGCTGAAACTCCGAGTACGCAAGTAAATGGTGTTTCCACCACACTTCTGGCGAAGTTACAATGGCGGAGCAGGAGCAGCTCCTAGGAAATTCCCAGCATATATCTCACAGCTGTGATGTTGTGAAAAGACAAGTTTATGTAACTGTCCCACTTCTGAAATCAACACACTGTACAAGCATTATAATCCAAACACTAAGTTTTTTTTAATATAGTAAATGTTTAATACAGTACTCCAAATTGAATTGTACAAAACACTTGGAGATGTCTCTTTTTAAAGTCAGCTAGGGGTCTGCACCATACAGAGGCAGTCTCCAAACCAAGCTACTGAGAAATTCACATTAGGTAAAGTTTTTGTTTGCCCAATGTAGAATGCCAATTCTTTCCCTCTAAGGGCATATCCCACTTACCCAAGTCCAGAGAGTTTAGATGTGGATTGGCAATATCCAAGGCTTAGCAGTGCTGAAGTATGCAGAAGGGTATTGCTGGGGTTTATCCAACTAAAGCCTTGCAGCTTACCAAGTCAAAGTACCAGCAATGATCCTGCTGCTCATCAGCCAGGGCCACCCTTCCTATAGGTTATTGTATTGCAGAGTTATCAGGAGGCAATTGGAAAGAATCCATGTATGAACACCAAAAATCACTCAGAATTTGCAATATAACACTGCATTATTGAAAATGACCACAAATAAAAGCAGGCTGTTTAATCATGACAAACATCTGAGCCTTTCTTGCATGTTGAATATTTCTAGGTGAACAATATTTGATACCAGCTGAGACATATCATCATTTGCCTTCCCTGCTTTGAAAATTGTACATCTGAAAAATAGATTACCTTTATCAGAACCTCCACAAACATCATTGTAAGAACACGGAGATCAATACCTTGACAACAATATGCATCAAGGGCACCAGATGAATAATTAACCCCTTTACCTTAACTCCTTGTTAAGGAACCATCTGAGGTTAACCACCCAGTCTATGCCTAGAAGTTAGTGATGTCTAAATTTGGCTCGCCAAACTGTCTTGCATCAACCAGTTTGGATTATATTAGCATTTACAGTACCAACCTCCCATCAGGATCTGCAGAAGCTACTGAGAGAATAAATTAACCCTTTGTCAATTATCAAAGAAATCAGGCAACAAAGTCATGAACTAACAATTGTTTATTAACCTTAGAATCATAGGTAGCAGCACTTAAACTTGAGTATGCAAGTAATTAGGAGAGAGTTAATTGATAAAATAACATGATGTGGAGATGCCGGTGATGGACTGGGGTTGACAATTGTAAATAATTTTACAACACCAAGTTATAGTCCAGCAATTTTATTTTAAATTCACAAGCTTTCGGAGGCTTCCTCCTTCCTCAGGTGAACGTTGTTGGAAATGAAATCCTCGAAATGAAATCGCATTTATAAATCACAGAACAATGCTTGGTGATTACAGACAGTTTTTTCAACTGCCCGTTGCCAAGGCAATCAGTGTGCAGACAGACAGGTGTTACCTGCAAGGTCTCCGAATATACAAATCACCAAAAAAAACCCAAAAAAAACAGATAGAGAGGTAGAAACATAGGAAAGACAGCAACTGACCCGTTATATTAAAAACAGATAACATTTGTTCGCTGGTGGGGTAACGTGTAGCGTGACATGAACCGGGATCTTGGGTTCATGTCACGCTACACGTTACCCCATCAGCGAACAAATGTTATCTGTTTTTAATATAACGGGTCAGTTGCTGTCTTTCCTATGTTTCTACCTCTCTATCTCTGTTTTTTTTGGGTTTTTTTTGGTGATTTGTATATTCGGAGACCTTGCAGGTAACACCTGTCTGTCTGCACACTGATTGCCTCGGCAACGGGCAGTTGAAAAAACTGTCTGTAATCACCAAGCATTGTTCTGTGATTTATAAATGCGATTTCATTTCGAGGATTTCATTTCCAACAACGTTCACCTGAGGAAGGAGGAAGCCTCCGAAAGCTTGTGAATTTAAAATAAAATTGCTGGACTATAACTTGGTGTTGTAAAATTGTTTACAATTGATAAAATAACAGGTGACAAAGGCATTTCAAATATGTCACAGTAGTTCAGCATTAACTGCTTGCTGATTATAAATTTACAGTTGAGTTCAATGTCTGAGATTGATATAAATGATGAGATTAATGTTAGATTACTTAGATAGTTCACAAGTTAACAGCATTAGAAAGTCAGTCTATTGAATGAAGTTTACATGCTTGTAGTTAGCAATGTTTCCAGAACTTAAATGACCTTATCCTGATGAGCATGTGTGGTGAACTGGTTGCCTCGCCTTTCTCTGAGGGTGGTGTTAGCCTTCGGAGACATCAGAGAATGAATCTCCAACTGTAGAATTGCTATCCGTCCTTCCTGGATCCTTTACTCTTGGTTAAATTCACCTTCTACCCAGATAGCTGCATCTGGACTAGTTGGCTTCAATCTCACCTCCCTCAATCTCAGAGAAATTTGTACATCTAAGTGACATACTCATATCTGGCTGGTGTAGCTTAACTTCTGTAACTTTCTCGGTTGGAGATGCACTTTCCAATTTTACAAAAAGACACCCTTTTACATATATTATACAAATTGCTTCTATATCTTCTACTATGGAGGCTACTACATAGAAAGAATTAGAATTAAACTAAGGATTGAAGACTTGAGTGTCAAAAACACCATCTTGTACATCCTTAATTTCCAAGGAAACCTCAATTCTATCCACCAATTGGAGTGCTTGTGGTCTTGATTTGTCTTCTATCCTTGGCAAGGAATGTTTTGTTTGTATAAGCCTTCATGATTTAATTAGTATTGGTCCTTTCCTTTCTTAGCATTCAGTCTGACTATTGACTCCATTTTGAAGACAATTTTCAGAGCATTTCTGCTATATCATCCAACCTATAACCCCAATATTATTTAGCTTATGTTATTGTGAAATGTGCTAACAGTATGGTATAAATGTTTGTAGAAAGGGCTCTTTCAATGCCTTTCTTCTATTGTCCAACTCAGTGGGATTGGCCTCATATGCTTCCACTTTTACATATCCAATCGTAGCCCAAGCATCTCCAGCAATGGTCTCTCTTCACACCCATGTACCATTACCTCCAGAGACCCCTCCAAGCATCTGTCCTTGATCCTCCTCCTCAACTACATGCTGCCCCTTAGTGACATCATGGCCAGACATGGGGTCAGTTTCCATATGTAAGCTGATGACACCCTCTCCACAATATCTGTCAACCCCTCCACTGCTTCTGTGTTGTCAAACTATTTCTCCAATATCCAGTTTAAGATGAGCCACAATTTCCTTCAGTTGAACATTGGGAAGACTGAAAATGCAGTCTTTGTGCCCTCGCCATCAATCCCATTCTTCTCCCCAGCCACTATCTCAGGGTGATCTAGACAGTTTGCAATCTCAGCATCTTATTTGAACTTGAGCTGAGCTTCCAACTCCATATACACTCCACCTACTTCCACCTCCATAACATTGCCTGCTTCTGCACCTACTTCAGCCTATCTACTGCTAAATTCACCTCTGGACTCAACTATTCCAGTGTTCTCCCGGCTGGCCTTCCATTCTCCACCCTCTAAACTTCAGCTCATTTAAACATCTGCTGTCTATATCCTATCCCACACGAAGTTCTGCTTACCCATCACCCCAATCCTCGCTCATTTACATTGGCTCCCGGTCCCCCAACACCTTGCCCTTCCTATCACTATAACTTCTCTAGCCCTACAAGCCGCACCCCGAATTCTGTTCCTTTGCCTCTGGCTTTTTGTACATCCCAGGATTTGTAGAAGTTATTTTTCTTCTTTCATTTATTAATCCATTTAGGGTCACACAAACTTGTCTGAGCTTGCTGATTATAGGAATATACTTATCCTGTACGTGCAACATTATTCCTTTAAAAAAGGTGTTCCACTTGAGCACCATTGAAGGATTCTTGAATAACCTCCCCTAGTTAATTTGCTTTGTTTATTCCCTCATTTCTTTGAAGAGCAAATTGTCCTCCTCCTTATTCTGCCCTGGTAACCTTAAGTATACTCGTTTAGCTTGGATTTTTTTTTGCATTAGTGATTTCTACACAGATTAGTTCATTACCGAGCGTTCTACCTCCCATAGGATCAACTTAATTTACTTCCCAGGTATCCCTGACACCACCTTCTTTTCTGTCAACATTCTTTACCCATGAATGTTATATTCATTCCCGTTCTGTGGAGTTAGCTTCCTACAGCCAAAACCACCTCCAGTTCCAGCATTTAATTTCTAAAGCTTCTAGTATTCATGCATATGCATCTTAAAGATTTTCCCCCTTTCATGTATATCTGTGTTTGTGTCCATACCCTATTGCTTACCTTCTGCCCTGTAGACAGTTTTGTCTGAATTCCAATTATCTAGCTGCCTTCCCACCAATCTAATTCAAGTAATTCTTGTTTACTGCCTCAATGTTACTTCCAAGACTCTTGGTTTACAGCCTGTCTCTCCTGCACCAATCCTTTTTATTCTGAAAATAATCCCAGTCATAAAGGTGGCATTGTTATCACACCATGTTGCCGGCCACTTGTTTACACCCTCAACCTTCTTACTAAAATCCATTCCTTTGGCAACACCTGACATATACAAGGAGAACATCACTTTGCATCCCCTAAGTTTCAAGGTCATCTTCATGTATGTGGCTTTAAAGGACCCTTATTTCTCCCTGTATAGTTTGCACACAATGTGACCTACCCCAGATCTCTTTCTATCCCCTTCAGTATCCATTCCAACTTTTCTTCAATATACACTGCCCTAGCTCCTGATAGTCAACTCACCCCGCAATAGGGGTTGTTTTTGTGACACACATGGCTGTCCACTCCTCATGATAGAATCCCTCCATGACCATTATCTCTCTGGGTCTCAGATAGTTTAGAAACAGAAAAAAAAAATAGGAGCACAAGTAGGCCATTCAGCCCTTCGAGCCTGCTCCGCCATTCAATATGATCATGGCTGATCCTCTATCTTAATACCATATTCCTGCTCTCTCCCCATGCCCATTGATGCCCTGTGTCTAGAAATCTATATCTCCTTCTTAAATACATTGTGACTTCAGCCTTCAGTGGTAGAGAATTCCACAGGTTCACCACCCTCTGAGTGAAGAAATTTCCCCTCATCCAGTCCTAAATGTCCTACCCCGTATCCTGAGATTGTGATCCCTCGTTCTGGACCCCTCAACTTGGGGAAACACCCTCCCTGCATCCAGTCTGTCTAACCGTATCAGAATTTTATACGTTTCAATGAGATCCCCTCTCATTCTTCTAAACTGTAGTGAATACAGGCCTTGTCGACACAATCTCTCCTCATACGTCCCTCCTGCCACCCCAGGAATCAGTCTGGTGAACCTTCGCTGCACTCTCTCTATGGCAAGTATATCCTTTCTTAGGTAAAGAGACCAAAACAGCACACAATACTCCAGGTGTGGTCTCACCAAGGCCCTGTATAACTGCAGTAAGACATCCTTGCTCCTGTACTCAAATCCTCTTGCAATGAAGGCCAACATATCATTTGCCTTCCTAACTGCTTGCTGCACCTGCATGTTTGCTTTCAGTGACTGGTGTACAAAGACACCCCGGTCCCTTTGGACATCAATAATTCCCAATCTATCACCATTTAATTAACACTTTGCCTTTCTGCTTTTCTTTGAAGTGGATAACTTCACATTTATTCACGTTATACTGGCTAAATCGCCTTGAAGCCTCTTTGCATCCTCCTCACAACTCACAATCCCACCTAGTTTTGTGTCATCAGCAAACTTGTAAATACTACATTTGGTTCCCTCATCCAAATCATTGATATATATTGTGAATAGCTGGGGCTCATGCACTGATCCTTGCGGTACCCCACTAATCACCGCCTGCCACCCTGAAAAAGACCCATTTGTTCCTACTCTGATTCCTGTTTCAATCCATGCCAGTATATTGCCCCAATCCCATGTGCTTTAATTTTGCACACTAACCTCTTATATGGGACTTTATCAAAGGCCTTCTGAAAATCCAAATAAACCACATCCACTGGTTCTCCCTTATCTATTCTACCAGTTGCATCCTCAAAAAACTCCAGTAGGTTTGTCAAACATGATTACCCTTTCATAAATCCATGTTGACTTTGTCTAATCCTGTTGATTTTTTTTTTTTAAGTGTCCTGTAATCACATCCTTTGTAATAGACTCTAGCATTTTCCCTACTACTGATGTTAGGCTAGTCGGTCTGTAGTTCCTTGTTTTCTCTCTTCCTCCTTTTTTAAAATAGTGGGGTTACATTTGCCATCTTCCAATCTGCAGGAACTGTTCCATAATCTATAGAATTTTGGAAAATGACAACTAATGCATCCACTATTTCCATGGCTACCTCTTTTAGTACTCTGGGATGCAGATTATCAGGCCCTGGGGATTTATCGGCTTTCAGTCCCATTATTTTCTCCAGCACTAATTTCCTTTAAATTCCTCCTTCTCACTAGGCCCTTGGTTCCCTAGCATTTCTGGGAAGTTATTTGTGTCCTCTTCTGTGAAGACAGAACCAAAGTATTTGTTTAATTGCTCTGCCATTTCTTTGTTCCCCATTATAAATTCTCCCATCTCTGATTGTAAGGGACCTACATTTGTCTTCACTAATCTTTTTCTTTTTACATACTTGTAGAAGCTTTTACAGTCCACTTTTATGTTCCTTGCAAGTTTACTCTCATACTCTATTTTTCTCCTCTTAATCAATCTCTTGGTCCTTTTTTGCTGAATTCTAAACTGCTCCCAATCCTCAGGCTTGCTACTTTTTCTGGCAACTTTATATTACTCCTCTTTGGATCTAATACTATCCTTAATTTCTTTTGTTAGCCATGGTTGGGCCACTTTTCCTGTTGTGTTTTTGCACCAAAAAGGAATGTATAACTGTTGCAATTCATGCATTTGTTCCTTAAATGTTAGTCATAGCCTATCCACCATCAGCACTATGGGAAAACCTTCACCACACGGACTGCAGCAGTTCAAGGCGGAGGCTCACCACCACCTTCTCAAGGGCAATTAGGAATGGGCAATAAATGCCGGCCTCGCCAGCGACGCCCACATCCCATGAACAAATAATTTTAAAAATGCCTTTTAATGAAACTTCCCAATCTATCATAGCTAACTCACTCCTCATACCTTCGTAGTTTCCTTTGTTCAGATTTAGGACCCTAGTTTTGGATTGGACTACTTCACTTTCCATCTTAATGAAGAATTCTATTGTGTTATGGTCACTCTTCCCTAAAGGACCCCGCACAATAAGATTATTAATTAACCCCTTCTCATTGCACAATACCCAATCTAGGATAGCCTGTTCCCTAGTTGGCTCCTCAACGTACTGGTCTAAAAAAAAATCTTGTACACACTCCAGGAATTCATCCTCCACTGTATTATTGCTAATTTGGTTTGGCCAGTCTATATGTAGATTAAAGTCACCCATGAATACTCTAGTACCCTTGTTACATGCATCTCTAATTTCCTGTTTGATCCCATCCCCTACATTACCACTTCTGTTTGGAGGCCTATAGACAACTCCCACCAGTGTTTTCTGCCTCTTGGCTTCTTAACTCCACCCAGACTGATTCGACATCTTGATTTTCTGAGCCAATGTCCTCTCTCACTATTGCTCTGATTTCATCCTTTAGTAACAATGTCACCCCACCTCCTTTTCCTTTTTGCCTGTCCTTCCTAAATAGCGAATAACCTTGGATATTCAGCTCCCAGCCTTAGTCACCCTGCAGCCATGTCTCCGTAATCGCAATTATATCGTATCCGTTTACATCTATTTGTGCTGTTAATTTGTCTGCCTTATTACGAATGCTTCGTGCATTCAGATACCGTACCTTTAGATTTGCCTTAACATTTTTAGACACCTTAACTTTTTTTGTACTATGGCCCTATTTGTCTTATTACCATTTTTTTTTCTTACCCAGACCCTATTTGTTAATGCACTCTTGTTTGTACGCTTTGTCCCTTCCTGACACAATCTAGTTATCCTTACTCCAATTATTTTCCTGCACTGCTTCCTGGTCTTTTTTCTTTAGCATTCTAGATTTCTTTCCACCGGGAACCCCCACCCCCACCCTAGTTTAAAGCCCTATCTACCTCCCTAGTTATTCAATTCGCTAGCACTCTGGTCCCAGCATGGTTCAGCTGTAGTCCATCCCAACGGAACAGCTCTCTCTTTCCCCAGTACTGGTGCCAATGCCCCACAAATCGAAACCCACTTTTCCCACACCAATCTTTGAGCCACACATTCATCTCCCTGATCCTATTGACCCTATGCCAACTTGCTCGTGGCTCAGGTAATAATCCAGAGACTATTACCTTTGTGGTTCTGCTTTTTAAATTTAGTCCCTAGCTGCTCAAACTCTTAGCAGAACTTTTATCTTAGTCCTACCTATGTCGTTGGTACCTACGTGGACCAGAACAACTGGATCCTCCCCCTCCAAGTTCTTCTCCAGCCCGGAGTGAGATGTCCTTAGCCCTGGCACCGGGTAGACAACATAGCCTTCAGGACTCCTGTTCCTGGCTGCAGAGAACAGTGTCTGACCCCCTAGTTATACTGTCACCTACTAAAACCATCTTCCTTTTTACTCCCCCCACTTGTTTCTTTGCCCTCACTAATCATTTTTGGTTTTCTAGCTACCTCTTCTTCTGTGACCTGGTTACCTTCTATATTGTTGGACAGTGCTCGATATTGGTTGTAGTTATCTCAAGAAGTTTCACAGACTCCCACCTTTCTTGCTACTTTTCCAACTTTAGTCCAAGTATCAGTATCCACATTTCATTGGTTTCCATCAACATTTCCTTTAATTTCCTGGCAACTCTGTCCCTGGTTGTACTAATCTGCAACTCTGGTCCCTAATGATTTGCTCTCAGTCTAATGCTGTCCTGGCTTTTTCACTGATCTGTGCTGGTTTGCTTACCCCTGTTAGTTGTTTAAAGTCATACCTCTTTCCTTAACCTTTTTGATCAATAATTTTCACCCGTTATCCACAGTTCTCTCTTTCGTAAATATTTAAGTTTATTGTTTTTAGGTCCTCCCTCATGATTTGAATGCTGCATTTTAATTACATTTTTTTCTTGTATGTTCCCTTTTATATTTAACTAAGCATTGGCTGTCACCCTTTTAATTATACTTTTGTGCACGCTAATTTCTATGCTCCTTTTATATTTCACTTTACTTGGGCCTTCTCCCTTCTAATTATATTTTTGTGCACACTCCCACTCTCCCTTTTCTGTTTTACTACACTCAGGTGCTCCCTTTTAATTTTACCTCCTTCTGGTACCACCCTTCTTTTAAAATCAACTTCTGCCGAGTAAATTTTCCTTATAAGTTTCCTCAAAGCTTAAAGGTCCACTTTTAATTTACTCGGCTTCTGCTGAGGTTCAAATCAAAGCCTAGGAAAGTGGCAATTATACTTCTCCTAGTCACAGCTCCCAATGGAGTCGATCTCCTATTATGTCTTTTTGGAAGTTGTAGAATCTTCTGTGTATTTGCACCTTAAGGTTTGTGGATATACTTACAGAATCGCTCTGAACCGATCTTCAGAGCGGTTGCTATGCCAGTTGACCAGCGGCCTTTAGTATCAGCAAACATCAATACAATTTATCTCACGTCCAAATCATTCAAATAAATGGAAAACAGAAGAAAAGGTTCTAGTACAGTTCCCTAGGGCACACCACTACCAATCGGAAAAGCATCTACCTATCCCCTGCTTTATCTATGATGCTATTTTTTTTTAAAATACGTGTAGTTCAATTTCCATAAGTATATGTGGCACCTCATCAAATATCTTCTGAAAATCTATATATAACCTCCCCATCTCATTCCATTTATCTATAACCACTGATTTCAACAAATTGAATCAGTCAAGCTCAACAAGCCCTTTGTTTACACACAAGAAATGAATGATTATTTAGCCTACAATTTCCTGGCTAATGCTTTTTGCCTTTCTTGATTGGAATTATAACATTTGACACCCTCCAGTCCCTTTGCTACAATTCTCCTTTCCAAAGATTTTTGGAAATTACAATTAGTGCCTGTGTGCTCTCCACCCATAAGAGATAGGAGCAGGAGTAGGCCATTCGGCCCCTCGAGCCTGCTCCACCATTCAATGAGATCATGGTTGATCTGATTTTTACCTCAACTCCACTTTCCCACCTTTTACCCATATCCTTTGACTCCCTTGATCAAAAATTTGTCTAACACAGCCTTGAATGTATTCAGTGACTCAGCCTCCACAGCTTTTTGGGGTAAAGAATTCCAAAGATTCACGACCCTCTGGGAGAAGAAATTCCTCCTCATTTCCGTCTTAAACAGGCGACCCCTTATTCTGAGACTAGTTTTAGATTCCCCCACGAGGGGTAATATCCTCTCAGCATCTATCCTATCGAGTCCCCTCAGAATCTTGTATGTTTCAAGAAGATCTCCTCTCATTCTTCTAAACTCTAATGAGTATAGACCCAACTTGTTCAATCTTTCCTCACAAGACAATCCTTCCATACCCGGAATCAACCTAGTGAACTTTCTCTGAACTGCTTCCAATGCAAGTATGTCCTTCCTTAAATAAGGGCACCAGAACTGTACGCAGTACTCCAGGTGTGGTCTTACCAGCACCCTGTACAGATGTAGCATGACTTGCCTGCTTTTATACTCCATCCCCCTAGAAATAAAGGCCAATATTCCGTTTGCCTTCCGGATTACCTGCTGCACCTGTATGTTGACTCTTTGTGTTTCATGTACGAGGACACCCAGATCCCTCTGTACCGCAGCATTTTGTAGTATTTCTCCATTCAAATAATATTTTGCTTTTTTATTTTTCCTCCCAAAGTGGATGACTTCACATTTTCCCACATTACATTGCAATTGCCAAATCTTTGCCCATTCGCTTAACCTGTCTATATCCCTTTGCAGACACTTTGTGTCCTCATCACAACTTACTTTTCCACCTATCTTTGTATCATCAGCAAATTTGGCCACAAGGCACTCGGTTCCTTCATCCAAGTCATTGATACATATTGTAAATAGTTGAGGCCCCAGCACTGAGCCCTGCGCCACCCCACTAGTTACAGATTGCCATTTTGAAAATGACCCTTATATCCCGACTCTTTGTTTTCTGTTAGTTAGCCAATCCTCTATCCATGCCAATATATTACCCCCAACACCATGAGCTTTTATCTTGTGCGGTAAACTTTTATGGCACCATATCGAATGCCTTTTGGAAATCCAAATATACTGCATCCATTGGTTCCCCTTTATCCACCCTACCCATTACTTCCTCAAAGAACGCTAATAAATTTGTCAGACACGATTTCCCCTTCATAAAACCATGTTGACTCTCCTTGATTGTATTATGAGTCTCCAAATGTCCTGCTACTGCTTCCTTAATAATGGATTCTAGCATTTTCCCAATGACAGATGTTAGGCTAACTGGTCTATAGTTACCTACTTTCTGTCTCTCCCTTCTTGAATAGGGGTGTTACGTTTGCGGTTTTCCAATCCGCTGGGACCTATCCAGAATCTAGTGAATTCTGGAAGATTACAACCAATGCCTCCACTATCTCTGTAGCCACTTCCTTTAAGACCCTCGGATGCAAGCCATCAGGTCCAGGGAACTTGTCAGCCTTTAGACCCATTAGTTTACCTAGTACTTTTTCTCTAGTGATAGTGATTGTTTTTAGTTCCTCCCTCCCCTTGATTTCCTATTATTGGTATATTATTAGTGTCTTCTACTGTGAAGACAGATACAAAATATCTGTTCAATTCCTCTGCCATTTCCTTGTTTTCCATTATTATTTCCCCAGTCTCATCCTCTAAGGGACCAATGTTTACTTTAGCTACCCTCTTCCTTTTTATATACTTGTAGAAGCTTTTACTGTCAGTTTTTATATTTCTTGCTAGTTTACTCTCGTAATTTATTTTCTCCCTCTTTATTATTCGTTTAGTCATCCTTTGCTGGTTTTTAAAGTTTTCCCAATCTTTGGGCTTACCAGTAATCTTTGCCATGTTGTATGCTTTTTCTTTTAACCTGATATCATCCTTTACTTCCTTAGTTAGCCATGGTTGGTTCACCCTTTTTGTGGAGTCTTTCCTCCCCACAGGGATATATTTTTGTTGCGAGTCATAAAATATCTTTTTAAATGTTTGCCAATGCTTATCCACCATCATACCATCTAATCTGTTTACCCAGTCCACTTTAGCCAATTCTGCCCTCATTCCTTTATAATTGCCCTTATTTAAGTTTAATACAGTAGTTTCAGACTCAAGATCCTCACTCTCAAACTGGATGTGAAATTCTATCATGTTATGTTCACTGCTTCCCAAGGGATCCTTTACTTTGAGATCATTAATTAATCCTGTTTCATTACCCATTACCAGATCTAATATGGCCTGATCCCTGGTTGGTTCCCCGACATATTGGTCTAAGAAACAGTCCCTAATACACTATGAACTCCTCCTCAGGGCTATTTTTGCCAATTTGATTTGTCCAACCTATGTGAAAGTTAAAATCACCCATGATTATTGCATTACCTTTTTTACAAGCCCCCCTTATTTCCTGATTAATATTTTGCCCTACAGTGTAGTTACTGTTAGGGGGCCTATATACTACTCCCACCAGTGATTTCTTTCCCTTGCTATTTCTTATCTCCACCCAAATTGATTCGACATCTTGATCTTCTGAGCCTAGATCATTTCTCACTATTATACCAATTTCATCCTTTATTAACAGAGCTACCCCACCACCTTTCCCTTTTTTCCTATCCTTCCGAAATGTTAAATATTTAGCTCCCAACCTTGGTCACCTTGGAACCACATCTCTGTAATGGCCACGAGATTATACCCATTTGTTTTTATTTGTGCCGTCAATTCATCTATCTTATTATGAATGCTGCGTACATTCAGATAAAGAACCTTTAATTTTGTCTTTTTACCATTCTTTCCTACCACTGCCCCATTTGCTAGTGCACTCTTATATTTTTACGCTCTGTCCCTTCCTGACACTCTGTTTATCATTACCCCCATCACTTTCCTGTACTACTTCCTTGTCTTTTCTCTTTATCAATCTAAACTTCACCCCACCTGAGCCCTCCCTCCATTTAGTTTAAAGCCTTCTCTACTGCCCTAGTTATTCGGTTTGCCAGAACACTGGTCCCAGCATGGTTCAGGTGAAGCTCGTCCCAACGGAACAGCTTCCTCTATCCCCAATACTGGTGCCAATGCCCCATGAATCGAAACCCACTTCTCCCACACTAACTTCTGTTCTAGAGTGCAAACCATCTTGGCCTGATGATTTTTCCATTTTTAGTTATAATTTTTTTTTTAAAAGGGACTACATCTCCCCCTTTATGTCCAACCATTGTGTGTTAAGGGCATCACACTTCTCAATTGACTGTTTTAAGCTGGGAGCTACCATAGAAATCAGGTCAGAAAGGTTGATATTGGTTGGTTTACAGATTTAAAAAATCAATGTTGGACAGTTTTCACTATGTTTTGCTTCACACCACAGCTGGATTAAAGATGTTGAGGGGAGAATTTCCACAGGATTCTCCGTAACTTTGGCAGAATTCTTGTAGAAACTGCACAAGGGACTCTGCCGGAGAACTCGTGAAAATTCCAAGCAATTCACTTTTCCTAGTTAGTCAACAACAATTTGCATTTATATATCACCTTTAGCATAGTAAAATATCCCCACACAATTCGCAGGAACGTAATCAAACAAAATTTGACACTGAACCACTTAAGGACATATTAGGACAGGTGACCAAAAGCTTGGTCAAAGAGGTAGGTTTTAAGGAGTGTCTTAAAAGGAGGAGAGATAGAGGCAGAGAGGTTTAGGGAGGGAATTCCAGAACTTAGGGCCTAGGCAGCTGAAGGCATGGTCGCCAATGGTGGGGCGATGGAAATTGGGGATGCGCAAGAGGCCAGAATTGGAAGAGCGCAGAGATCTAGGAGGGTTGTAGGGTTGGATGAGGTTAGAGATAGGGAGGAGCGAGGCCATGGAGAGATTTGAACACAGGGTTCAGAATTTTAAACTCGAGGGGTTGTCAGACCGGGAGCCAATGTAGGTCAGCAAGCACAGGGGTGATGGGTGAATGGACGGGCAGCAGAGTTTTGGATGAGCTAAAATTTACGGAGGGTGGCAGGCCAAGAGAGCATCGGAAGAGTCAAGTCTGGAGGTAACAAAGGCATGGATGATATAACAGAGGTAGAAGTAGGTGGTCTTGGTGATGGAGAGGATATGTCCCAATATAGGTGCATGGAGAAGTGTGAAATAGCATTATTTCAAATACCTCATAACTGTTTGGTTTTCTGCTGTCAATTCAATGGGGAAGGAAAATGGTCGCCAGCTACCATTTTGATTAGTGATGTTACAATAGGATCATACAAGAATGAACACTTCCAAAAGAGAAAAATCAGAACTGCTGATTGATCTATTGGCTGGGGTTTTTCACTGCTGTGATTTTCCATCCATTCACTTTAATGGGTGGAGAATCACAGGCTGGCAGGCACAGAAGTGGGAAACCCTAGCCATTATCTTTAACCTATGAACTGAACATATACCAAAAAAATAAACTGTTCTCTGTTGGAGTCATAATTCATAGCCCCAGAATGCAGTGGAAAAGGTTCAGTTCAACTTTGATCCTAGTTATCACTGCAGTGCACTTAAGAGTGATCTCACAATAGGTTCAATAAGTGATGCACATCCCGAATATTTATACAACACAAACAATCTGATCACATTCCCACCAGCCTGTATTAAATGAGTTTGGGAATGCAACCATGCAAGATGGTAAATGCAAAGTAGAATCTTAATCTGACCTTTTAAGCAGTTATTTGAGGCCATCCATATTGCCTCCTGTTTCTTTTCTATAATGTCAACACAGATCTAACCTCAAGCGGCCTTTAAAATTGATTCCTTCATTGTCTCGTGTGTTCTAAAGAAAAAGTTTTTTTTCTAATTTGCCAACTTAAAAGAAAGGAAATGCACCAATGTCAAAGGACTAGGTGTGGGCTCTGACCTTTTCATTGGCAAGAAAGGGAAGTATCTGAAGATACCAATAAATAAAATGCTATCTAAGTGAAACTAATTTTGCAAAACCTCATGACTGTAGATAGTTTTTATTAAACAAGTAAGCAAGGTGCTTTAAATGTCATTTTCAAGAGATCTAAGCAATTTTATGAATTTTGTTCCAAGGAAATCCCTTTGCTAGCACCACAGCACATCAACTCCATGGTTTGCAAAAAAAATCATTTGATAAACTTAATCGGTAGTAAATAAACTAAATCCTTAAAATGTGAATGTAAAAGCTTGAAACATATGGAGGCAATGCACATTTTAAATTTACCTCTAAACTACTTTTATCTTTTCTTGAGAAATTCAATTCTGCTCACCACAAATATCCTATTAAAATGCAACGTTTACACAAGCACATTTCACAAGCTTTCAACCATAATAAATGCATTAAAAAGGTGGCGATTCAAACTGTAATTAAATATGCTAGATGTGAAATATAGGTCTATACTTTCTCCCGTTTGATAACTCTGGCAAAACATCAGTCTACTTTTTTTGCTTAAATCAGCAAAAGAGAAAGTGTATGTTACATTGTGGTCCATCCAGTGCAGTGCCTCAATGTGTAACAGATAATGCTAAAATTCCAAAGACAACCAACTGAAGTGAAACTAAGAAGACACAAAGATTCCCACATTTGTAATTTTTTTTTAGAATCAGTTGCGTAATATCTTGCTAATAAGCATCATTCAATTCTGGATTGGAATTACCCTTTTCTTTGTTTTGCACTTGAGTGCCCAGAATGTGTAACAGGTAAACAACATATTTTGCACATTACTTCATCATAAAATGGAGTCATTAGCTTGATGTTTTTGATTAATTTTCTTCAGCAGAAAATTAATCAAAACTCAAGCCATAACACTACATCACTCCTGTTCCACCCTGTCCAATTTTGCACTAGACAAAAAGTGGCAACCTAGTCATTTGCCAATGGCACATATTCTGTAAGAGTTCAGTTTTCCCCTTTGATAGTGAAGACATTTGAAATATAAACAGATGATCTATTTATCCACTTAACCCATAGCAGGTTGTTTGGATTTTTTCCTATCATTTTCATTAATTTATCATTTGTTCTTCTATAAACTATTTTTAATCTGTTGGGTTATTGATGATAACAGCCCTCCACACTCATGTCTAGGCTTCAGGCCCATGAGTTTACAGTATGACTATGATGCTCTTACTAATTCTATTTCCTCTTAACTACACACAATTGTGTCAGTAATAAATGTGCTCGCAAACTATTGTATGAACAGGATTGACCATGAACTCAATGTATAATTACACAATTCTTTGAATAAATGTTTTTTAAAAAGTTTACTAACTGATGACAAGATTAACACAAGTCCACCAAGGGACTAATTGCAATCTAAAAATGTTATTTTATCATTTGAAATTATCTTCTAATCTTTATTTCACATGAAAAGTGAGCAATCTTTATGGTTTAAATATTGCAACTGTCAAATGCACCATTTGTTCACTACAATTCTTGACGATTATTTGTATCTTTAATATCATTCAAGCCTAATCTAAACAGCTGACCATCTGTCAAACTAATAAAATGATTTCCATCCAGAGGTGCAATTTTCTTTAGCACCACACTGCATTCTTTAAGGCCTCCTAGTTTCCATTTAGAGTCTGTAAAAGTGTCCTTTAGTTGCTTGTTCATATCTGATTCTTGTGGTTTCATTGTACTCTCTAATTCATTTGTTGAGCTGAAGCCCTGAACTTTTACAAAGGTGGATATATCTGCATCTTGGTTATTTGTAACTAAACATTTGTTTTGGTTTTCCTCACACATGAAAGAGTCTGTCCCATAAGGATTTGTATGAAACTCAGCTTCTCCACTGTTTTTTTCTTCTACGTTCTCCAAGCCTTGGTCCAGTTGTTTGTGTCCGAACGATATTTTGGAGGGCTGGCAAGATGCAAAACCATTAAGATGGTTCACATCCAAAGCCTTGATCTTTCTCAGAACCACTCTGCACTCTTTTAAGCCCGCTAGTTGCCACTTCTTATCGGTGAGGAGATTTTCTTGTTGAACCGGAATAGCAGAACCTTCTCGCTCTCGGCTTTTCACTGTATTATCTAGTTGGGCGAGACTCGTTGGTCCCACGTCCGGCATGTTCCCAAAAGCAGGTAAAGCCACATACCGGTTTTTCACAGGTGTGGGTTTATCTTTGCTCTCAGATCTGTTGACTGGCAGCACCCGGCGACTCTCGGTGACACGGGTGTCCGTTTGACGCTTGGTTTTGCCGCCGTTTTCGTGCGCAGTGATGACCTGGGGACCGTGACCCCGGCGTTTAGAAGCGGGCGTCCACCTTCGACGCCTCCTCTTGACAGACTTCCCGCGGGACCAGGAGTCGGCCTGGCTCGGGTTCGGTGGCCGGGACCTCTTGATCTTCCTCAGGACCACCCTGCAGTCCCTCAGACAGCCCAGTTTCCGCTCCGCCTCCGTGAGGAGGGTTCCTTGAGGCACTCGCCTGGCAGAGTCGCCGCCGCCGCCGCCGCCGCCACTTTGAGGTCTGGTCGCACTCTCGAGTTGGGTGACGCTTGTTGAATTCAGACCCCGCATGTCCTCGGAGGCAGGTAAGCGGTTCCCTACCGGCACAAGCTTATAGTCCGTACCTTTAACGGACAGCACCCGGGGACTCTCGAAGAAGCCACGATCGGTTTGATATTTCGTGTTTGCCCAGTTTGTGCCTCCCTCCCAGTCCTGGGGCTGCTGACCCTGGGGACCGTGAGTGGGCGTCGCCTTTTGACGTTTCCCATGCTTGCGGTGAACAGACTCGCGTCTCGACCAATTGCTCCGGCTGGGATCCCGCAGGTTACACCCACCTACTCCGTGTCGAATTCTTTTCCTTTTCATGCCTCCAGCCCCGTTGACTGGAAAAGAATTTCCCACTAGTTTCGTGGCAGTTTTTCCAAGGTCCTTTCCCAAGTGTTGCCTCCGAGGTCTTGGTTGAACCTTAGTTTGCCTCCTGACCGATCGAAGCCCATTGACATTCAGATCTTCCGGATGGTTTCGACTATCTGACCTTTTCGTGATTGTCAAAGAACGAGTTTCTGTAGTTTGCATAAACCAATCGCAAACTTTGCCCAAGTCAACATTTCCCTTAAACAACAGTTTTATAGGCGATATTCGAAGCTTCAAAGGTCGGTTTGGTCGAATTACGGTTTGGCACCGATTTTTAGCAGTTATTCTGTCAGAAGATTCTGACTGTAGGTGTGTGTTAACTGGAACCCAGCCATTACCGACAACCTCAAACCTCCTGTCAAGTAGAGCTTGTTTAGGAGTGGCCATGTCCCACCACCTGAGGGAGGCACTTGATATAAAAAAAGTGTCTCTCGACACCCGGAGACGGTGATTAAATTCAGCTGCTTCAGCCTTGGTGCCTTCAGATAACATTATACCACATGGTCCCAAGTTTACGCTTCGTATTTTCCAAGCCTGTGCATTACTATGTTGTTGTTTTGAGAACATACTGAAGGTTGCAAAATTAAAGTGTTTGGTTTTCGAATTGCAACAAAGCCCAAAGGGGAGGGCATAATTTCTGTAGGGTTTTTTTTGCCTCTCTCGCGCCTGATATTTCCAGTCTGTCTCCTTTCACAGTCAGTCCATATTTACACAGGTTGTTGGTTACGTTTGGGAACAGTACTAGTTGTTGACCTGGCTTGATGTCCACATTTCATCCAATTGTTTTGGTTTACGCACCTTAAGAGTTAAAGTTAACATCATTAATTTTGTCAATAATGCACGAGGTGTTTTGTTATAGTAAAGATACACGTGCTCCCTTCTGATTTTTTTAATATATCGACTCTGCTCGTCAACAAATTCAATTGGGCGGCTTTAAAATGGGCGGGGCAGAGGAGTTGTGGTAAAGTAGCCACAAATTTTAACTATACATGATAGTATACTAAATTGTTAAAGCTTAAATTAATTGTGTTAAATTAAGCACAAATTATATTTCTTTGGCTCTGTTTGTGTTATGTTTAAAAAATAACCATATTCCAGCTACAATCGTTGTTTGCTGCATAAGGTTTACTGATTTTCGCAATAAACGTATTGACGGTTTTTGTGGTTTCTTCCTCTCCAATTAGTTCCCACCTATCATGCCTTTCGATATCTCATTCCCACTAGAGACCATATTTTAACTAATTGTTTACTGGATGGAGTGAAGCTGACCAATGCAGGAAAGAAAAACAAGTTGACAGTGGTTCCTTGGCATAAGCTCCAGCTTTATGGCCTCTGGGCCTGTGCCCAAAATGCCTCAAACCTTAAATATGCCTTGTCCCCAGCATGTACACAATCATTATGAACAATCCCAAATGCACCAACGTGGTCTGCAAATACCGTGTGACAGAACTATTCAGTGACCACAAAATATATATAGATTCAACCTTTTCAATATAAAGAAAAGGAACTGACCTGCAGCACAGACAATGTGAGGCACAGGGAAACAAAGTATTTTTTTAAAAAGCTTCCTTGATATATTTGTTCTTGGAATGTGAGCAATGTTGAGTATGCCATCACACTCTTAACTTGTGGCTGGTAGATGGTACAGAGGAATTGAGGCGTGGATGGTGAGTTACTTATTGCAGCGTACTTAGCCTCAGCCCTGCTCTTGTAACCACGGTGTTGACATGGCTGGTCCAGCTAAGCTTCTCTTCAATGGATTCAACAATGCTGTGCCACTGAAGGTCAGGGGGAGGTGGTCAAGCCTTTCCTTCTTCGAGATGGCCATTGCCTGCCACTTACGTAGTGCAAATTGTATCTGCCATTTGTCAGTCCAAGCCTGGATGTTGTCCAGTTCTGCAGTAGGCTGTTATGGACTACTCCATTATCAGAGGAGTTGTGAATGGAGCTAAACACTAATATCATCAGTAAACATTCCATTCCTGCCTTAAGACAGAGGGCAAGTCATTGATGAAGCAGTTGCAGATGGTTTGGATATCCCCTCCAAAAACAGACTGACACATTGCAGCAGATGGGCATGTCTTGGAAATAGATTATGTAAATTATATGTACCTTTTAGACATAATGTGAACCCTACAGGCATCAATATTATAGACAACAGTAGCAGTATAATTTTTCCATGTATCTTTATGGACCCATAAATACATCCTAACCAGTTTTGTGAGTTCTTAAAGTTGGCATACTTCAAATCTATTTAAGGACAATCTCAGCATCAATATGAGAGCAATTAAAATGCACAAGACATTTATATATCTTAAGAGCATCAATCAATTGAATGAAGCAATTAACCAGCCATCAGAAGCTTCAGGTTATTTACCTAGGATGTTTGCAGTAGTTGAACAATTCAGGAAATGGCACTCTTGGTGGTGCAATGTACTGGTTTTGGGTCCAAGACCAATCAATTCTGTTTACAGGGGTCAAGATTGGGAGCAGTAATTGGTAGCGTCTGGCACATATTCAGACCACTTGATCATAGCCCCCCATTAGGTCCTTCTCACAGATAGGAGATTTAAAACCCAGAGCATCTGCATCTCCAGCAACAGACTTGACCACTTTTACCAGCTTCAGCCCCCTTGTCAATCATTTGGGACCATATCCTTCATTAGCTCTAGCCACAAGTACCATTTTAAAAACCCAACTGAATAATCCTGCCCTTTCCAACCCATGGTTGTTTTGTTCACATTTTGGTCTCGTTTCAGTCCGTGCAGCAGATCTTTTGCTATTATTTTAAGCAGCTGGTAATCCAGAAAAGCAGAGAGCCCACAATTGCTATTTTCTAACCAAGGGATAGGTTTATTTGTTATTTAAGCACAGTTGCTCCCTTGGCACAAGTTTTGAGCACTTGCTACCTTGGCAAAAGTGATGACACCTGAGAGACTTTGAACAATATCTACAGCCACATCCTTTTGTTATTTCTCGGTGAGTGTAGGTAACGTGGCAAATTAATGCATCATACAAATAAACAAATGGATGCACCTATGCAGGCACTTACTTTAGTTCAGAGGATTTAATGATGGCGTCAAGGAATACTTAATTATTGTGTTTTATTGATATACAGTTAATTTGAGCGATGACCTTTCACCAACAAAAGGTTACCATGAATTAATTTGGAAAATAGAAAAAAAACTGGAGAGAAATTTGATTTTGTGAACATAACTGGATTGATTAAAGAAATCTAGACTTACTTTAAGGGAAAAAAAATCAATGAATGTGTAGCCTCTCAGAGATTCTCTTCATGCAAGATGATAACCAAAATGATATACAGTGTGTACAAAGTATACATCGATTTAAGGTTCTGACTCTTTACAAGGGAAAGCACAGTCCATACAATACCAGTCCACTTCAGTTTGTTCTCCATATTGCACTGTGTGTTATCTTTAGCATTATTTACATACTTAAAGCACCTTGTTATTTTGTTTAACTTTTAAATGATCTATTTTTCCTAAATAATCCTAGGAGTGAAATTCCTGAATGAAAAATAGGAAAAAAATGTCTTTACAATAAACAACCCATTAATGAAATCACAGGAATATGCAGCTTTGAAGTGTTTGAGACCATAATTTAGTTACCAGGTCTTTAATTATGAAGAAACAGGCATTCTTCAATTTTCATTACAAAAGGAATTTCATCCACATTTACAATTGTACTTTGTTACGCTGATGACTGGTCGCCAAGCTACCCCAACATGGCAATAAAATCATTTAATTTCTTCAAGGAACACTGGGACCTGAATGTTAACAAAGTTAGTGCCAATATTTTATTTGATTTCAGTGACTGCAGATGTTTCAGCCTTTACAATTAGATGATTTAAACTGTACTGATTAGACAAAGTCTGAATTACTGTAATCTGCTGGGAAACAAGCTATTTCTAGAGACAGAGGTGTGGCATGCAAAACTGCCAAGTATTGATCCCTGGAGAAAGCAGGATGATGTTTTGAAAATGGAACCAGTGTTAATTGCTGCTTGAAGAGATGTATTATTTTCTGATTTTCATTTTGGTTTTAACTGCATTTTCTTTAGCTCAATGCTGCTGTCTTTCCAAAAAGCCACCGTGCATGTGTTGGATCAGTCATAATGGTTGATAGTCAGGATATATTTAAATAAGCATTAGTTCAGTTTTAAGGCCACAACTTAGGAATATTGTAACAAGATGTAGAAAAATATTTTGAAGAATGCTAAGAAGGTGCATAGATTAGAGGAGGGAGTCCATCTTTCCTATCTTAGGCACATGGCAAATATATAAGCACCTTTTACATGACGTGTACTGTGCACCCTTAAATGGAATGCTTAGACTTGTCACTTAGTTAAAAGATACCAGTACAAATATTTCTGCTGCTACTAATCTTGGGCTATGTTTTGGCAGCATGTTCCAAAAGGCAATGGCTGTTTATGTAGTACCTTTCAAGTTCTCAGGATATCACAAAGCACGTTACAACCAATTAATTACTTTTGTTTTGTAGGAAAAGATGAGCTAGATTTTCCCTTTGGTGCGATTTTACGGTGATGGTGCCAACGGGAGGCCCAAGCCTCATTAACCTACCGCCGATGAGCTGTGGGCGATAAACGAGGGAGCCGGGAAAGCCCGCCAGCTCCATGCGCTCGATATTGCGGAACTCTGGATTCGCAAAAAAGGTAGGTCGAGGAGATCTGTTCTTGGGAGTGGAGGGACCCAGTGCGGCAATGGGTCAGATTGTTTTTGTGGAGCACCTCTGCTGCTCCCGGTCACACAAAAATGAATAAAAACTTACCATCTGGGTTCCTCTTCGGCTGGACCACCAACTGATACTGGGCGGACTATGTACAGCGCAAGCTTCTCCCAGTTATGACCTAAAATGGTAATTGAGGTCCTATGTACGTCATAGGACCCTGATTTGCATGTTAAAAGAACCTACTGCCTGTCTCAGGCTGGTGATTCGGTTGCACAGTGGTAGGCTCTTGGGAAAATAGCATTGGCCACACTGTGGTAAGAATGGGGTGCTAAGTCATACCCCATTATTTTCTGAGCACTATTGCCCTGTTTCTGCCAGGCGAGAGACTTCAAAATCTCCCCCAATAACTGTGAAAATAAATACTTTCTGTCATCTCACCGAACTTCTTGCCTACAGATTTTACATGCATGCCCTCTAGTCCTAACATTCTTATTCATCTCAAATAACCTATCTAAGCAGACTAAGCACAGTCCCTTCAGCATTTTAAAAATCTCATTCTCTTCAAGCTTACAATTCTCCAAAGTGAATAACCCAAACTCTTTAGCCTATCCTTATAACTAAGTGCTATAAGTTTAGATGCGTTGCTGGTAGTCATCCTCTGCACAGTCTCCAAAATCTTGATATTCACCAGCACGTGCTGGGACCAAACTGGAGTGCAGCGGAGCACCGAGTGAGGCAGCTGAGAGTTTGGTGAGTGTGGGAGTTCGGTGAAGTGGCGGAAGGAGGTGCTGCTTTGTCTTGCTTTTCCTAACTTTTTCCGCAGAGCAGCGGTGGACCTGAGCAGCAGAAGACCGAGAGTGGGGATAAAAGCAGCAGCAGACCTGCAACAAGAGAAAACTACTGTGCAACATCGCAGGTGAGGCAGGAGAGTCCGAGAGGTGAGCACAGTATAAAAGGAGAGACCGAGAGCGGTAGGAGAGTCTGAGAGGTGAACGCAGTGTAACTCTAAGGCAAGTCATGGCTGCAGAGCTCGCACCCGTCATATGCTCCTCCTGCACTATGTGGGAAGTCATGGACACTACCAGTGTCCCTGGTGACCATGTGTGCAGGAAGTGTGTCCAGCTGCAGCTACTGGCTAACCACATTTTGGAGCTGGAGCTGCGGCTGGATTCACTGTGGAGCATCCGCGATGCTGAGATTATCGTGGATAGCACGTTCAGTGAGGTGGTCACACCGCAGGTAAAGATTACGCAGGCAGAAAAGAAATGGGTGACCGCCAGGCAGAGTAAAAGGACTAGGCAGGTAGAGCAGGAGTCCCCCGGGGCCATCTCCCTCTCAAACAGATATTCTGCTTTGGATACTGTTGGGGGAGATGGCTTATCAGGGGAAAGCAGCAAGAGCCAAGTTTGTGGCACCACGGATGGCTCTGCTGCACATGAAGGGAGGAAGAAGAGTGGCAGGGCTATAGTGATAGGGGATTCAATTGTAAGGGGAACAGACAGGCGTTTCTGCGGCCATAAACGTGACTCCAGGATGGTATGTTGCCTCCCTGGTGCTAGGGTCAAGGATGTCATGGAGCAGCTGCAGGGCATTCTGGAGGGAGATTGTGAACAGCCAGTAGTCGTGGTCCATATTGGTACCAACGACATAGGTAAAAAAAAGGGATGAGGTCCTGCAAGGTGAATTCAAGGAGTTAGGAGATAAATTAAAAAGCAGGACCTCAAAGGTAGTGATCTCAGGATTACTACCAGTGCCACATGCTAGTGAGTATAGGAACAGGAGAACAGACCGGATGAATGCGTGGCTACAGCGATGGTGTAGGAGGGAGGGATTTAGATTCCTGGGACATTGGGACCGGTTCTGGGGAAGGTGGGACCTGCATAAACGAGACGGGTTACACCCGAGCAGGACCGGGACCAATGTCCTCGCGGTGGTGTTTGCTAGTGCTGTTGGGGAAGGTTTAAACTAGAGTGGCAGGGGGATGGGAACCTGAGCGGGGAGTCAGAAGGGAGTAAAGTTGAGAGCAGCAAGAGAGGGGAAGACCCAGGGGAAATTTACAATACAAATGGTACAAACAGTTGTTCAAGAACAAGTGAAAGGGAAAAGCGTAGAGCAGCAGAAAGAAAGTGTACTTTAGGCAATACAGATATAGTGAAAACTAGAAGGCGTAAGGTGATTAACCCAGCATCAAAGCTGAAGGTCAGGCTTGGGTGTGTGGCCCAACTAAGAGTTCTATGTACAAATGCACGGAGTATAAGGAATAAATTAAATGAACTACAGGTTCAAATTCAAATTGGAGGGTATGACATGATAGCTATTACTGAGACATGGCTGTAGGATGGTCAGGATTGGGAACTAAATATACCCGGTTATAAGGTCTACAGGAGAGATAGGGAAATTGGAAGAGGGGGAGGAGTAGCCTTAGGTGATTAGAGATGAAATCACTTCAATGATAAAGGAGGATACAACGAGAGGTAAGCAGCCAAGAGAGACCTTATGGGTTGAATTGAGAAATAGGAAAGGATCTAAGACTATAGTGAGAGTTGTGTATAGGACCCCTAGCAGCAGCACTGAAGTGCTAGATTGTATAAATGCAGAGATTAGACAAGCGTGTAAGAAAGGCATAGTGATCTTAATGGGGGACTTTAACCTTCACATAGATTGAGAAAAACAAACTAGCAACTGTCAGAAACGTAGTGAATTTCTTGAATGTGTCTGGGATAGTTTTCTACAGCAGTATGTCCTAGCGGTAACAAGGGGGCAAGCCATACTAGATTTAGTAATGAGCAATGAACCAGATTTAGTTAACAGCTTAACTGTGCGTGAACATCTATCCAATAGCGATCATAACATGATCGAGTTCAAGGTAGTGTTTGAAAGGGAAAAAAGTGAATCAGCTGCTAAGATTCTAGACTTGGGTAAGGCCGACTTCAATGGGATGAGACAGAGACTGTCCACAGTAAACTGGGCAAATCCGTTAATGGGTAAAACGACTGATGGTCAGTGGAAAATGTTTAAAGAAACATTTAACGAGATACAGAACCGGTTTATACCCCTGAAGGGCAAGAACTCTACTTGCCATAAAAAACAGCCATGGACAACTAAAGAGGTAAGGGACAGTATAAAACATAAGGAAAGGGCCTACAAAAAGGCAAAAAATGGCACAGATCCTGGCGAATGGGAAAGATACAAAGATCAACAAAGGGTCACAAAACAGATAGTAAGAGCTACAAAAAGAGTGTATGAAAAGAAACTTGCAAGGGATATCAAAACCAATACGAATAACTTTTATAGTTATATTAGGAAAAAGAGGGTGGTCAGGAGCAATGTTGGTCCCTTAAAAACTGAAAGTGGGGATATTGTCATTGACAATGGGGAAATGGCGGACATGTTGAACAATTACTTTGCGTCAGTATTTACAGTAGAAAAAGAGGATAGCATGCCAGAAATCCCAAGAAAACTAATATTGAATCGGGGACAGGGACTCGATAAAATTAACATAAGTAAAGCAACAGTAATGAAGAAAATAATAGCACTAAAGAGTGACAAATCCCCAGGACCAGATGGTTTCCATCCCAGGGTTTTAAAGGAAGTACATTGCAGATGCCCTAACTATAATCTTTCAAAGTTCTCCAGATTGGAAAATTGCACATGTCACTCTGCTTTTTAAGAAAGGAGAGAGAGGGAAACCAGTTAGCCTAACATCTGTTGTGAGGAAAATGCTGGAGTCTATAATTAAGGATAGGGTGACTGAACACTGAGAATTTTCAGTTAATCAGAGAGAGCCAGCATGGATTTGTGAAAGGTAGGTCGTGCCTGACAAACCTGATTGAATTTTTTGAAGAGGTGACTAAAGTAGTGGTCAGGGGAATGTCAATGGATGTTATTTATATGGACTTCCAGAAGGCATTTGATAAGGTCCCACATAAGAGACTGTTAGCTAAGATAGAAGCCCATGGAATCGAGGGAAAAGTACGGACTTGGTTAGGAAGTTGGCTGAGCGAAAGGCGACAGAGAGTAGGGATAATGGGTAAGTACTCACATTGGCAGGATGTAATCAGTGGAGTCCCGCAGGGATCTGTCTTGGGGCCTCAATTATTCACAATATTTGTTAACGACTTAGACGAAAGTATAGAAAGTCTCATATCTAAGTTTGCCGATGACACAAAGATTGGTGTGGAGATGCCGGTGATGGACTGGGGTTGACAATTGTAAACAATTTTACAACACCAAGTTATAGTCCAGCAATTTTATTTTAAATTCACAAGCTTTCGGAGGCTTCCTCCTTCGTCAGGTGAACGATGTGAAAATGAAATCCTCGAAATGAAATCGCATTTATAATTCACAGAACAATGCTTGGTGAGTACAGACAGTTTTTTCAACTGCCCGTTGCCAAGGCAATCGGTGTGCAGACAGACAGGTGTTACCTGCCAGGTCTCACAGAATATACAAATCACCAAAAAAAAACAACAAACAAAAAAAAACATACCTCTCTATCTCTGTTTTTTTTTGTTTGTTGTTTTTTTTTGGTGATTTGTATATTCTGTGAGACCTGGCAGGTAACACCTGTCTGTCTGCACACTGATTGCCTTGGCAACGGGCAGTTGAAAAAACTGTCTGTACTCACCAAGCATTGTTCTGTGAATTATAAATGCGATTTCATTTCGAGGATTTCATTTTCACATCGTTCACCTGACGAAGGAGGAAGCCTCCGAAAGCTTGTAAATTTAAAATAAAATTGCTGGACTATAACTTGGTGTTGTAAAATTGTTTACAAAGATTGGTGGCATTGTAAGCAGTGTAGATGAAAACATAAAATTACAAATCGATATCAATAGATTAGGTGAATGGGCAAAACTGTGGCAAATGGAATTCAATGTAGACAAATGTGAGGTCATCCACTTTGGATCAAAAAAGGATAGAACAGGGTACTTTCTAAATGGTAAAAAGTTAAAAACAGTGGATGTCCAGAGGGGCTTAGGGGTTCAGGTACATAGATCATTGAAGTGTCATGAACAGGTGCAGAACATAATCAATAAGGCTAATGGAATGCTGGCCTTTATATCTAGAGGACTGGAGTACAAGGGGGCAGAAGTTATGCTGCAGCTATACAAAACCCTGGTTAGACTGCACCCGGAGTACTGTGAGCAGTTCTGGGCACCGCACCTTCGGAAGGACATATTGGCCTTGGAGGGAGTGCAGTGTAGGTTTACTAGAATGATACCCGGACTTCAAGGGTTAAGTTATGAGGAGAGATTACACAAATTGAGGTTGTATTCTCTAGAATTTAGACGATTAAGGGGTGATCTGATCGAAGTTTATAAGATATTAAGGGGAACGGATAGGGTGGATGGAGAGAAACTATTTCGGCTGGTTGGGGATTCTAGGAGTAGGGGGCACAGTCTAAAAATTAGAGCCAGACTTTTCAGGAGTGAGATTGGAAAACATTTCTACACACAAAGGGTGGTAGAAGTTTGGAACTCTCTTCCGCAAACAGCAATTGATACTAGCTCAATTGCTAAATTTAAATGTGAGATAGATAGCTTTTTGGCAACCAAAGGTATTAAGGGATATGGACCAAAGGCAGGTATATGGAGCTAGATATCAGATCAGCCAGGATCTTATCAAATAGCGGAGCAGGCACGAGGGGCTGAATGGCCTACTCCTGTTCCTATGTTCCTAATACTCTTTATGCAAGCAAACCAGAGGTTTATATAGTCTGAGTACAGTACTCTTTGTACTGGTCATGCAATACAACCTAAAACCCTATTTTCTTTTCCTGTAGCCACTTTACACTGTTTATGCATCTTAAATAAATGAGCAGCTAACATCCCAGATCGCTTTCTTGATCTGTTACGTTTAATGGGTACACCTGACTGGTATAAATGCCTGGAATTTCTTAACCAAGTCCAGAACACTGCACTTAATAACACCTGCAAATCATGGACCCACTCAACTAAATTGTTTGAAATTGGCCTGAACTACCAACCCCGCATATAATTTTGGATTATTACTGAATTTAAGAATGATTTCAGTCAAACCCGCCCCTAAACCATGAATAAAAATGATCGGCAATGGGACTCTCCTCATAACCAGGTCCTAGTCAGACTTAACCCATGAATAACAACCCTTTGCTTATTTTTTTTTACAACTTGCTACGTATCGAAAATAGCAGCTATCCTAAAATACCTTATGATCTATTTTTTTTTCCCTAATGGCTGTCAACTTTGTCAAATGTGTTTTGGAAGTCAAGCCTATCTCCATGCACCATTCTGGTCACTTCCTCAAAGAACTCAAATCAGGTTAGTGAGCCAGAACCACAACCACAATGGGGATTCAAATCAACAACCAGTCCATCATAAA
The DNA here is from genome assembly GCF_035084215.1 of Heptranchias perlo. NCBI lineage: Eukaryota > Metazoa > Chordata > Chondrichthyes > Hexanchiformes > Hexanchidae > Heptranchias > Heptranchias perlo. The sequence continues at coordinate 26,544,952 of NC_090350.1, forward strand.
TCACATCCAGTATAATGTTTTCCAACAGCTTCCCTATTACCAAAGTCAAAATCACTGGCCTATAATTTCCAGAAACTGATTTCTTCCCCATTTTAAATAATGGGACCACAAGCTATCCTCCAAATCATGGGAACCAACCTGGAGCTCAAAAAGCTATTGAATATATGAGCCATTGGCTCACATAGGACCTCCCTTAGCACTGCTTAAGTGGTATCGGGTCCTGCAGCACTATCATCTTTAAGTGTATCAGTCTCAAGACAAAAAATTATTTCTGTACTTGCTTCTATTGAAGGAGGTTAGGTATGAAAATGGTTGATGAGCTAAAATTGATACTTTGCATCAGTTTTTACTTCTGAAGATGATAGCACATTCCCAGTTTTAAGGATAATTGTATAGCTAAAATAGAAGTAACTCCATTTCTGCACACACTTCTATTTTAGCAGTGCACCTGTCTTGTAATACTGGGGCTGTGTTATTTTCTTCAGAAGTGAAAACTAATACAAAGTATCTATTTAGCCCATCAGCTATATCTTTCTCTTCTAACCGTACCTGCCTTGATAAATCCCTCAAAAGGACTAATGATTTATTGTTTTCTGACTTCTAAGATAACTGAAAAAAGTCTTGCCATTACTACTGCAAGTCTGCCTATAATTTTTTTTTGAAAATGACATTGTAGCATTCCCAATACTGACTTTAGTTATCACTGCTAATGACTAAATCCAATAAGTTGTCTTTTCTGGTAATGTCCTTAACATGTTGAATAAGGAAGCAATCTTTCTTTTCAGAATCTTTAGTAAGCTTTGAACTGGACTTCAAATCCATTGCTTTTATTCAACCATCTTTCAGTGTAACCAAAATTCTCAATGGAAGCATATGAATTTAATCCTAGCATTTAATCTCTAATATCTCTACTATTAGCACAAATTATCTGTAGAAATTCCATGTGGTTCAGCTTATGTAAACTACCTTGATCCCTGTAATTGAAATTCTTAATTGTTACTATTTTAGCACCATTGCCTTGAAATAAGATTGGGCAGTCTCAATCCAAATCCCATTGCAACACAAAACTTTGTCAATCTGCACAGGATGGTCATTATGGAGAATGAAAAAAAAGTCACAGTGGTGTAGTTGGGATCTTCTGATGTTAAGGACATGGGATATTGGGGCAAGTGAAGGGAAATTTACATGATATCTGATCATATTCTAGCTGATTTGGGAGTGGTTGGTGTGGTCACTTGGGGAGGGGTGTTAATGCAGTCTGGATGCGCAGTACTGGGATTGCTGCCCCAAATACACTCTATGCACCTGCCAACACATGAGCCAACTTCGTCCCATTATGCAGGAACAGCTCTTTATAACATTTACATTTTACTTCAATCCGTTGGTTAGGGCACGCTGGGACAATACAGAGTTTGAGTTTCCAATGCCCACAGCTAACAAAGGGCTGTAAACACCTTCCCTGCAACCTCTTTGATATGGGAGGGGAAAACAGGAAAAAGGACAACGGCAGCAGTAGTAACAGATTGGCCTTTAAAGCCAAAAAATCCACAATAACGGACAAATTAAGCTGGGTGATTCTAATGGAAGACCATCCAGGAATAAAAGCATTTTTTTAAAAAAAGCAAAAGGGCCTGGCATGTTACTCAGGTGCTCCAGTCACATTATGAGGAGTGCTCTTCATTTCAATAAAATTTGTGGCCTTAATAAGCCTTGCATAGTTTATGCACAGGTTCCCCGCACAATATGCACTGGCTAGGTTACTCAGCACCTCAGGCACATGGATTCCAAGGACTTCAGTGCCCAATAAAAAGGTGGGGAGGTGCCCACTACCGCATTATTGATCGCGAGTTGTCTAAAATGGGAAAGTCTTACATTTCCAAGCACCAACATTCTTCAAACAAGTAAAAAAAAATGCAACAAAAAGATGAAGGTGCAAGGGTTATGAAAAAAAGGCTGAGACTCATAATGCCTTAATGTTATTTTGGGATGTCTTGGCTTCCCTGCATTAGGTGCGAGCCCAGCAATGACATGCTAATGAGATAAGGGAGGGGTTTCTGGCCTCCAGCCTTGCTTTCCTAGACTTGCGACTGTGGGGTGCCCCAAAATGCTGGCATTGGGCTTGTGTTGGGAACCCAACCTCAGACCAGAGGCCTAGATGCAAATGTTGAAAGGTGCATACCATCATTATTTTTTCCAAGACCAAGTGGTTTTCCAGGCCCAAGACTGTCAGCTGGGAATATAGCAGCAGACCTCAGGCTTGCAGCTGTACTAGAACTTCCTCCACCTTTTACTGGTACTAGGCTTTGCCAGGGGCAGGCCTGCATCGAGGTACCCCAGGCCATACTAACAGGCACAGTGCACTTCACATGTGCTGCTCAGTCCAGCACCAGGCAGGGTGGGGAGGGGGGTAGATGAAGAAATTCAGTGGCTTTCCTCATTGATATGTTTTGCCGAACTGACAAACAGCAGTTTAGAACGCGTCACATATTAATGATGTTGAGTACGGCATCTTTTAAAATCAACAACTGTATAGATTCAGAGTCAGTGCAAAGAGACTATTATTGTTCAGGGTAGAACTAGTCATTGTATTGCCTTACAAGATTTTTATAATTGCACATAAGCAAAAGGAATATAACAGAAGAATCAGCAATACAAATGCATAGTTTATACACTTTTTAAACTGTCCCAAAAATGGCTTGTATCTGTCAGTCATGGCTCAGTTGGTAGCATTCTCACCCAAGTCAGAAGGTTGTGGATTCAAGTCCTGTTCCAGAGACTTGAGCACAAAAATCTAGCCTGACACTCCAGTGCAGTATTGAGGGACGGAGGTGCCGTCTTTTAGATGAAATGTTAAACCGAGGCCCTGTCTGCCCTCTCAGGTGGATGTAAAAGATCCCACGGCACTATTCAAAGAAGAGTAGGGAAGTTCTCCCCGGTGCCCTGGCCAATATTTATCTCAACCAACATCACTAAAACAGATTATCTGGTCATTATCACATTGCTGTTTGTGGGACCTTGCTATGTGCAAATTGGCTGCTGTGTTTCTTACATTACAACAGTGACTACACTTCAAAATTGCTTCATTGGCTATAAAGCGATGCCCTGATGTTGTGAAAGGTGTAAGTTCTCTTTTTTTCTTTTAAAGTCCGTTTGAATCTGTGGAACACCTAATGGGTGCATCTCAGCGGCACAGAATTCTATCTTGCCTCTGACATGGATAACAAACAGCTGGTACAAGGAAACTGGGAATTGATTTAATAGGGAATAGAGATGACCCCGATTATACCAAGGCAAATTTTTGTCTTTACTGCTCGGCCGCTAATCTGATAAAGTAGATCGCCCGGCCGTTGTAAAACATGCCTGATTTTCATTCCACAATGGATTGAAAATCGGGGCGGGTTCTACAATGATTACAGCCTAGAGTGAAAATTAAAATTTATCCCGCTATTTCTCTGGGTGTCAAACCAGAATACAATAAACTCAAGATCAAAGGAATTCTTTCCTACAAGGCAGGCAGTTAATGTTAACAATTTTCCTTTTCAGGTCTATGGGGGGAATTGCAGCCTTTCAACTTTTCTGGGTTTTATGTTTGCTTTTGAAACCCGGCTTGCAAGCTTTGTATCCAACTGACATCTCATATCTAGGAGAGAATCCTTGATACAATTAACATCTATCCTCCGGGGGACTGGCTAAATAGATAAATCCCACAGAAATGCATGTATCCCTAGACAGTACTTGTGTATTGCTTTGATTCACTTCCCCCACACAAAAGACAACAGAATTGCTTTTGTAAAACAGCTAACAGTTTTATTTTACTTCACAATATATTGGCCTAAGTTTTCACATGAAAAGGAAATAATACAGAAATGGTATAGTATGAAGTGGGATGTGGCTCTGCCCATCAGGACAGATCAGTGAAAAAATAAGTTCTGTCTTGGTTTTTAATTCTCAAAATTAATGATAAGGGCTTAATAGAGCAGAAATGCCTTTATTGTTGCACTGCCAATAAAATATTTATTTTCACAATTCCCTTCCTCTGTCCACATCTGGATTTGTGTCTTCATTGGACAGAACTCTTGGAGCTTTCAAGATTGAGAGCGATAGATTTTTGTTAGGTAAGGATATCAAGGGATATGGAGCTAAGGCAGGTAAATGGAGTTCAGATACAGATCAGCCATGATCTAATTGAATGACGGAGCAAGCTCAAGGGGTTGAATGTCTGATCCTATCCCCAAAAAAGAATCAAAGCAGCTGCAGGCAGGGATGGATTGCTATTTTGATTTTTAAAACTAGCTGGTTTACTTTTTCAATATTCAGAAAGATTTTAAAAGCTAGCAGTAAATTCACTCAGGTGGAAAAAGGGGAGAGTGTAGTCCATCTAAATGCTTATAATCTAAGGAGAGTAATTTGGAATTAACACTATTGGTTCTCACCACTGTTTAGTGGCAGATTAAAAAGTAATTACAACAAACACTTATTCAGACTCAAATTTCATATGTGGCTAAAAACTACTAGGTGACTTGGTTGAAGTCTTTACAGAATCTAATGAAAGCACAGAGGGGGTGAAATTGGTCCTTGTTGCACCCAAAGAGGTCCAATTTAGGGGGCCAACCCCCTGCGCCTAAACAGCGACAGAAACACATCCAATACCATATTGGTTACGGCTTTCCTGGCAGCTGGCTAAAAACAAGCGATAAGCCACTTTAATATGCTAATAAGGGGCCTAACACCCATTTTAGGGCTCAAACCAAAAATTGGTTTATTCTGAATGCAGTAGGCAATGGATTTGCTGTGTTCAGGATTACCTGGTCTACATGCGGCCTAACCAGCGGTCATTAAAGGGACCACTGGAGGCCACCACCAAAAAGGTAAGTTCAAAAAAATGTTTAAACTGAATGCGGAGCCGGGAGGAGCATGGGCCGCTGCCGGCCACTGCTCGCCCCATTCCTAATTGCATACTTTGGATCAAAATTTAGCCCCTAATCTTGAACTGTTGTGTAATAAAGACAGCCTGGTTCAAATGCATGGGGCCCGATTTTACCAGCGGTGCGGGTTCTCGGCGGGTAGGCCAGCGGGCACGTTGAAAACGCGCCCGGTGAAATTAGTGGGTTGCCCGCGCGATCGTAGCAGGCAACACACTAATTGGATCCACTGACCTGCTCCTCCGGGTTCCCCGATGCTGATCTGCGCGTCGGGCGCGCTGCGCATGCGCAGTAAGATCTGTCAGCTGGAGGCGCTCTATTTAAAGGGGCAGTCCTCCACTGACAGATGCTGCCACAAAAAGTAAAAATTATAGCATGGAGCAGCCCAGGGGGAAGGCTGCTCCCAGTTTAATGATGCCTCACCCCAGGTATCATTAGATGGGGTGAGGAGGAGGGGGAGGACAGAGATATTCCCCCCGGCGGGCGGGAGGAAGTGGCCCACCTCTGCCACCAAGAAGGCCTGGCTCGAGGTGGCAGAGGGGGTCACCTGCGCCACCAACATATCGCCCACCTGCATACAGTGCAGGACGCGCTCCAATGACCTCAGTAGGTCAGCCACAGTGAGAACACGTAGTCTTTCCCCTACACTCCGCCTGACACAACACTGCCCCCACTCCACATCTCCTTCGGCACTGCCAACACTAATCTGTCACATGACCCCTCATACCCACTCAAACCTTATCCTCAACTTACCTGCACCTACTCACCTCGCGGATACTCACCCCGCCACTACCACGCAACCCAATCCTCATACAATCTCATGGCTCTATCCCATACTCACCCTCTCGTGCATCTCTCTCACGGCCAGCCTCACTCAACCTGCCACCACCTGTGCTGCAGCCACAGGGCATCCATCACATATGTGCAGTAGGCAGCGTAAGGCAAACGTGCCGTGAGCATGAAGGGGATGCACAAGGGCGTTTGAGGGATTGTCATGGTTCTTCTATTGAATTAAAGAACAACTCACATCACACATTATATTGGCACCACTACTGCCATGTCTTCGCGAATCCTGTCCGGTTTGTGCAATAATGCCCGCTCCTGGGTTTCCCTATGAGGACCCACCACTGATGCCACCCAGTGTGTCACTGCATAGTGGGTGTAGGTGTATTTGCAGGGCTCTTCTGCGCAGACGACTGAGAGACATCGGGGATGTCCCCGGTTGCAGCCTGGAAGGCTGTGGAGCAGAAGTTCGGGAGGGCAGTGGTGACTTTGACAGCGACAGGTAGGAAGATGGTGCACGGGCCAGCCAGGAGCAGCTCGGCATGAAAGAGGCTGCAGATGTCCACGGCTACATGTGGAGTGACTCTGAGCCTCCGTGTGCACTGCTGCTCAGAGAGGTCCAGGAGGCTGAGCCTCGGTGTGTGGAACGTGTGGCGAGGGTAGTGCCCTCTGCGACGCATCTCTCTCTGCGGTAGCCCTCCCTCCTGCTGTACAGGTGGATGTGTCACAGCACTCTGTTGTGGAGCTCCACGTGTCAGAGGTGGACGGCGTGGATGGCGAGGCTGGTGATGCCGTTCGCCCTCTGAGGAGGTCATGACTGCAGCTACGGCGGCCCCCATCCGCAAGATGTACATCTGAGGGGGTCCACAAGGTAGGTACATGTCTCCGGACCCCGGGGTAAGTGTGCAGGTTGGTGACTTCGACCATCAGGAGGAGGGTGGTGGAGGCCAAACTTTGTCCCAAGTGACAGAGCGGCCTCCTGCAATGGCTGAGGGTCTCCCCACCCCACCTGTCAAATGGACCTTTGCAGCTGCCACAGGCTGACGGCTGCAACACGTCCATTTCAACTGGGACTGTTTCCCCCAGTGTGTGAAACAGTCCCATGTTTATCCAAAATCACACACAGTCCCTTAATCAGGTCAGTTAATGACCTGAACAACCAAAGTAAATACACTCAAGTGGCATCCCGCTGGCTTTAATTGCCTGTGGGATTCCCACCAGCGGGGGCTGCGCACGCACCCCCGCACGTCAGCGCGGAACCCGGACGTGGGCGGGATCGAGGCGCGATCCGGTCTCGCTCCGGGATTTCGGGATTTTCGGGGGCCCCCCGCCGAGAACGCACCCGGTAGCGGGTGCTAAAATCGGGCCCATGATCTTTAACGAGAGACCCAGACCATTATCCTATTGTTTAGAGAAGTTTGTCTGCTCAGATTCTGTTAGTTTAATGACAATCTTCAAAAGAGCTTGTATATCAAAAGGATTCAATGCATAAATGTTAGACCTTGTAGCCATTAATCCATTTACTGTACATCTTTACTGTTATATGTATGCAGTGTGTATAGAGCTCTGTAAGCAGTGCCACCAGAGCCTAAGAGTTTGCTGAGATCTATGGACTAGTCAGTTGTAGGTAACGCAAGTCGTTGATTATACTTGCTTTTTTCCCACTAATATGAATTATTTTAACTATAAAGAAAGAGTAATTTATCCTGTTCATAGATGCCTAACAATACAATATTTTCCATTTACAAAAACAAAAAGCTACTGGAAATACACAGCAGGCTAGTCAGCAACATTTTGAACAGAACTCTTCAGTTCTGAAATCTTCTAAAATAGCTAAAATATCGATTTGTCTTTTCTTACTACAGATGCTGACTGGCAGCATTTCCTTTTTTTGTTTATTTCCAGCTTTTTGCTTTTCATTTGTATTCTAAATAATTTCCATTGCCCAAATTGACAGGAGATGTATTGTGCATTCCATAAACTTCTCCAGTAAGCAACTTACCATGAAAAGGATTAATTTTAAGTCCCAGCCTACATTAAATATTAACACAGCAGAAAATAAAGACCAGATTTCAGTTCGTAGGAGACTCTGTCTGCTTACAGAAATGGTCAAGCTAAAAAGGCATTGGGAAAAAGCATAACTGTAACATGGATATCTTGACTGACTGTGCTACTACATTACAACAGTGACTGCACTTCAAAAGTACGTCATTGGCTGTAAAGCGCTACGGGATGTCCCGAGATCATGAAAGACGCTATACAAATGCAAGTCTTCCTTTCTTTACCTGGCAGTTGCTACATCTATTTCATACCGTAACAATGCATTCGCTGCTCTCTCACTGGGCCATGAACACTATGTAGCACCTAACCTGGTAGTCCTTGGTACTGCACTGAATGTCAAGTGAAAAAGTTTCCATCACCTAGTACTGATATACCTCACCTCGAGCACAAATTTCACTGGAAAAAAATACACTGTTAAGAGAAAATACCTAAGTGGACTCCCACAACAATAACAGTGACATTTGGGATGGATGAGGGTAATAAGATTTTGTCTTTGTCAACAATATCAGTTTCCTCAGAGCCAATTTGTGCTGGGCTCTTTGACATCTTATTTGCAGGGGTCGGGAAAAAGTGGAGTACTGGCCACATTCATTGTAATGCTGTCTGAAGAGAAAAAGGGGGATAATCAGTCTCTACTGGGCATAGAAGGAGGAAGATTTCCCATGTGCTGCGCATATCAAAATTATAAATCTGTTATTTATAAACAGGTTTATGATTTTGTTACACAATGTGTAAGGGAAATGTTCCCACATTATGCCTATTGGGTTCAGGGTTGATCATTGCTTCAGTTGCTGAACAGGCAGGATAACTGCAACAGAGTGGTGAGCACTAGTTGCAAGACCAGTATTTATGAATCTTGGAAGCACAAAAAACAGGTGGGCCCCGCAGAAATTCAAACCAGAGACCTTCTAGCCTCCAACCCGAAACTAACTGAACAGTTAGTTATGGCTGCTGACAGCACAGTATTATCTAGTGCACAAGCTCCTTATGAGATGTGCGACAAATTGATACAATAAGATGGTGACCAGGGATACTTTCCCTGCAGCTCGAAGCTTATACCATCCATTAACCATTTACACTGGGACTGACAGATAACCTTGCTATGCACGTGCTACAGCATTAGTAAAGTCACTTCTAGTGACTTTTAGACCAGATTTGGTTAAAAACAGGAAATTTGTAGACCATTGTGGCACATTTAGAGAGGAATACATGTTGAAGACAGCCACTACTCAGATTTATCTTCTGATTCACTTACTGGACTAAAATCTCTTGGAGTTAATAAAGGCACAGATGAGGGTCTCAGCGGTAGTGCAACGAGCTAGGGACAGAGTTGGAAGTAGGCAATCTTAAGTGATGGACTGGATGTGGGATTTGAAGCTCAGCTCATGGTCGAGCAGGTTGCACAACAACAGGCATCCAAGGATGAAGATGGCATTTAAGGCGAAACCAAATTTCTTGTTGGGGCCAATCAAGATGACTTGGGTCATACAAATGTTGAACTGCAATCTGTTCTGGCTCATCCATGGTTTGATGTTCAACAGGCAGTTAGATAGCACAGTGACAGTCATGGAATGAAGTGCGATAGTGGAGTGATAAAGCTGGGTATCATCGGTATACATATGAAAGCTGATCTCATATTTATGGGTAACATATGAAGAATAAGAGGGGCCATGCATGGAAACATGGGGCACACTAGAAGTGATTGTGTGGGCTTGGGGAAAAAAGCCATAGCAGGCGAGGATTTGGTTTTCCTACTGCAGGTTGATAAGTATCTTCCACTGTTTTTATGGGTGATTTATACAGAGAGTCAAAATAACAATTCAAACACCTGATCTGGACATTCTTTCCATCCTCATTAAATTTACAATATTGTACAAAAGTGTGATGTTATGAGTGATTGTTTGGATCCAATCAAGCATGTCTTGAGTACTGTCGTAATTTTGAACACATACATCACAAACTATAAGCTATCATTCTGCAGCAGTTCTCTGATTTCTGTCACTTTGGAGTGCCCCTCGAATGTAAATACGGAGAATATTATTTTACATATCACATTTGTCTAGTATATTGATTTCTAAGTGATGTGCAGCAGGTGGATTTTAAAATGCAGATGCTGTTGGCCAGTAACGTAGCTACTTATTTTTTGCTGTGATATTTATTAAGTGTCTGGGAACTATTAGGTTAATTATTTTTTTTAAAATCAAGAAGGATACTTTTTTAAAAAAAATGGACAGTACCAACATAAATACTTCACAAAGGCGGGGAAATAAGATTAAGAGTAGATAGCTAGTTGAAGAGCTAGTACTAGCACAGGCACAACGGGCTGAATGGTATCCTGTGCGTAACATTTATGACTCTAAGCATCGACAATTGTCTGTTGGAAAATTCAGTTAATTCACTTTCTCAACAAAAAAAATTCACAATTAATCTCATCCTACACCACTTTTCTTTCTACCAGAACCCATAGAAACAGACTATTATGGATTAAATATCTGATCACTACACTTACCATTTACTTTTAGCTGGCTATTCATAAAAGGATCTTTGAGTATTAAAATACCTTTTTTCAGTAAACATGCCTTTTACCTTTCATAGAACTCAAAACGCTATTCTAGACCTGCAGTCATGAAAGTTAAAACAGTTGACTTTTTAAAAAAATATATTCAACCAGAGAACATGTCTATGTACAGTATTCTGGAACTAAATTAAAACATTACAATCTGATTATATTTTGGAGCTGCAGTCCTAAAACAATTTAGTTTTCAGCAGCAAGGGAAACCAGTACTCACTCAGTCAGAAATAACCACATACAGTGATGGACTTGGTTTAATTTCCAAATTTAACCAAATACCTGGTTAGACAATAGGTACCACCTCTGCCTGTTTCATGCAAGTGATAGATTACAACTGGAGCTGACCGTAAATCTCATCATACCATTAGCAAATCTGTACCAGATAAATCAGGTCATGTTACAATACCAGATTCAATGTACTCTCCGTATTCTTTATGCTGACTACTATGGAATATCCTGAATAAATGTTAGTCAGAGCACCATGTTAAGTGTTTGGAGTTTGTTTATTCAGCATGATTAGAAATAGTTTTTTTTTAATTAAATGAAATGATATTTTATTGATGAGTATTTTAAAAAATGCAAGTTCAGTGAAGTGAGACATAAAAGATGGGTGAACCTAAAAGATCCCTTGACACCATTTCAAGTAGAGCAGGGGAATACACCTGGGGCTCGAATTTAGCAGGCCTGCGAGTTCCCAGCGGGTGGTCCTCCGGGAGCGTGGTCAACACGCTCGGCGAAATTAGTGGGTTGCCCGCGCGATCGTAGCAGGCAACACACTAATTGGATTCAATTACCTGCTCCTCCGGGGTCCACGGCGCTGGCCTGCGCGTCGGTCGGGCTGCGCATGCGCAGTACGATCTGTCAGCTGGAGGCTCTCTAGTTAAAGGGGCAGTCCTCCACTGACAGATGCTGCAACCAATGGAACAAATTGCAGCATGGAGCAGCCCAGGGGGAAGGCTGCTCCCAGTTTAATGATGCCTCACCCCAGGTATCATCAGATGGGGTGAGGAGGAGGGGGAGGACACAGATCTTCCCCCCGGCGGGCGGGAGGAAGCGGCCTGCCTCTGCCACCAAGAAGACCTGGCTCGAGGTGGCAGAGGGGGTCACCTGCGCCACCAACATATGGCCCACCTGCTTACAGTGCAGGAGGCGCTGCAATGACCGCAGTAGGTCAGCCGCAGTGAGAACACGAAGTCTTTCCCCTACACTCCGTCTGCCACAACACTGCCCCCACCCCACATCTCCTTTGGCACTGCCAACACTATTCTGTAATATCACCCTTCATACCCACTCAAACCCCATCCTCATCTTACCTCCACCTACTCACCTCGCCAGTACTCATCCTGCCACTAACACGCAACCCAATCCTCATACAATCTCATTGCTCCATCCCATACTCACCCTCTCGTGCATCTCCCTCACGGCCAGCCTCACTCAACCTGCCACCACCTGTGCTGCAGCCACAGGGCATGCATCACATATGTGCAGTAGCAGCGTAAGGCAAACGTGTCGTGAGCATGAAGGGGGTGCACAAGGGTGTCTGAGGGTTTGTCATGGGTGTTACCTATATTGAATTTCAGAGCAACAAACAGCACACATGATATTGACACCACCACTGCCATGTCTCCGCGAATCCTGTCCGTTGTGTCCAATAATGCCCGCTCCTGGGTATCACTATGAGGACCCACCACTGATGCCACCCATCGTGTTACTGCAGAGTAGGTGCAGGTGTATTTGCAGGGCTCATCCGCGCAGACGACTGAGAGACATCGGCGGTGTAGCCGGCTGCACCCTGGAAGGATGCGGAGGAGAAGGTGTGGAGGGCAGTGGTGACTTTGACAGCGACAGGTAAGCAGTTGGTGCTGGGGCCAGCCAGGAGCAGCTCGGCATGAAAGAGCCTGCCGATCTCCACGACTACATGTCGAGCGAATCTGCGCCTCCCTGTGCACTGCTGCCCGGAGAGGTCCGGGGAGCTGCGCCTCGGTCTGTGGACCCTGTGGCGAGGGTAGTGCCCTCTGCGATGCGTCTCTCTCTGCGGTAGCCCTCCCTCCTGCTGTGCAGGTGGGCGTGCAACAACACCGTGTTGGGGGGATCCACGTCTCTGCGGCGGACGGCGTGGACTGCGAGGCTGCTGGGGCTGGTCATGCTCTTCGTCCTCCGAGGGTGTCCACACACCACCCATCTGGCAGGTGTTGGTCTGAGGGGTTGTGCAGGGTAGGTGGGTGGTTCCTCGGACTGGGGCTGCGGTTTCGTGTCGGTCTGTCCTCTGGCTTGGCGGGGGGTGGTGGGCGGCAGGGGTTGCCCTATGTGACGCGGTGGCCTCCTGCGTGGGTGAGGGCTCTCCCCCGTGGAGTGCACCTTGGCACCTGCCACAGGCTGCTGGCTGCAACACGCCTGGTTGGAGAGAGACTGTTTCCCCCAGTGTGTGAAGCTCACTGCCTTGAACCTAAAATCCCACACTTCCTTTTTTGACAGCTGCTTCAGCTCATTAACTGACCTCAACAAGCAAGTTAAGTACTCTCAAGTGGAACCCCGCTGGCTTTAATTGCCTGCAGGATTCCCACCAGCGGGACTTGCGCGCGCAGCCCCACACGTCAGCGCGGTACCCGGAAGTGGCCGGGATTTCGTCGCGATCCGGTCACGTGACCGGATATCGGGATTTTCCGGGCCCCCCCGCTGGAAACCCGCCGGAAACCCGACGCCAAAATCGAGCCCCTGGTGTCCTAGCTAACATTTATCCTTCAACCAAGACCAACAAAACCAAATCTAATTATTTATCTCATTGCTTTTTGTGGGATTTTGCTGTATGCAAATTGGCTTTGAATTTCCCTACATTACAACAGTAACTACAGTTCAAAAGTACTTAATTGGCTAGGAAGCACTTTGGGGCATCAGAAGGAAACAGAAAGCACTACGGAAATGTAGGTTCCTTCTTTGTTTCACACAGCACTTCGTGTAGAATTGAACTATTTCTGCTAACATACATCCAATGAAGACATGGTCAAAATTCAAATGTTGAGGATTAAAAGTTGTGACACTGGTTTGAGAATCCATTATTATTCCATTTAAGCTCTGGGCTACCCAAGATGCCGCTGTGGTACATATTGATTCATTTCAGATAACATTATCCTTCTTATCTTTGACAAAACAGAACTAGAGCTCGACTGTTACAATTGAAGATTTTTAATGATGGTATCCTGAAGGAATAAACTTGTTTTTTTAAAAAAAGTTTTCTAGCCTTTAAAATGAAGTACAGTGACCTCTATACCAAGGACATCACACTGCTAGTAAAAGCCAACTCCCTGCTGGGACCTCAATAAAATTATACAGGCGTGCAGCCAGTGCTATTCATCGGCTGTAAGCCTGTTCGGGGGGGGGGGGGGGGGTGGGGGGTGGCGGAAAAACAGGAAATTAGACTTCTCTGCTGTCACTTGAAGGCAGCCAACACCTCTTAAAAGGGGAGGTGTACTCTGGCTGCACACAGGTTCTCCGATACCACATCAGAGTGGTCCAGGGGGTGGATAGGAGGAGAGATCCTGTTGCACCCAAGGGCAGAAAGCGCTCCAGGCAACACCACCACCAGCGGGAAGAGGTTGCAGAGGTGTTCATTGCCAGGAGCTTAGCTCCTAGGACAATGCCCAAAGAATTTCAATGACCTCACCAGAGTTGTCAAGATAAGAATACTGCTCCATTACTCTCTGCTCACACCTCCAGCCTCACTACTGTCTATAGTCCCTTCCCCTGCTTACCTTCACTCTCCTACAATCACTGCACCACACCTTCTTCTCCTCATACTCTCACATTCACCACTATTGCAACCTTCACTTCCCCACACCTCACATCTTACACACTGCATATAAATTATTCCACCATGGCAGACACAATCTCTAAAAGCATCAAGACTGTCACTAACAATCCTTCTTTCTTGCAGGAGTAACATTCTCAGAATCATAGAAAATTTACGGCACAGAAGGAGGCCATTTGGCCCATTGTGTCCGCGCTGGCTGAGAAACGAGCCACCCAGCCTAATCCCACTTTCCCGCATTTGGTCCATAGCCCTGCAGGTCACAGCTCTTCAGGTGCACATCCAGGTATTCTTTTTTATTAAATGAGTTCAGAGTTTCTGTTTCTACCACCCTCTCGGGCAGTGAGTTCCAGACCCCCACCACCCTCTGGGTGAAAAAAAAAAAATCCTCATTTCCACTCTAATCCTTCTACCAATCACTTTAAATCTATGCCTCCTGGTTATTGGCCCCTCCGCTAAAGGAAATAGGTCCTTCCTATCCACTCTATCTAATTTGTACAACTCAATCAAATCACCCCTCAGCCTCCTCTATTCTCAGCCTATCCGATCTGTTCTCAGCTAAAATTCTCCAGTCCTGGCAACATCCTCGTAAATCTCCTCTGCACCCTCTCTAGTACAATTACATCCTTCCTGTAATGTGGTGACCAGAACTGTAAGCTGTACTCAAGCTGTGGCCTAACTAGCGTCTTATACAGCTTCAGCATAACATCCCTGCTTTTATATTCAATGCCTCGACTAATAAAGGAAAGTATTCCATATGCCTTCTTAACCACTTTATCCACCTGTCCTGCTACCTTCAGGGATCTTTGGATATGCACTCCAAGGTCCCTCACTTCCTCTACACCTCTCAGTATCCTCCCTTTCATTGTGTACTCCCTTGCCTTGTTTGCTCTCCCCAAATGCATTACCTCACACTTCTCCGGATTGAACTCCATTTGCCACTTTTCTGCCTATCTACCCTGTCCATTGATATCTTCCTGCAGCCTACAGCTTTCCACCTCAACCACACGGTCTATCTTTGTGTCATCTGCAAATCTCTTAATCATGCCCCCTACGTTTCTGTGCCAAGAGGCTGCCACCGGAAGAGGCTGAGCCCGACTGCATGCCCTCTCCCCAGTGGAAAAAACGTGCTGGCCATCACAGGTAGGGGAAGAGTCATGGCCGTGGTTAGTGGAATGCTGGAGGAGACATTGCGCAGCGGTTCTTCACCCCTTATTTTCTTTTTTCCCTTCTTACTATCTCACCCTACACACTCTACATGACGAACTGCAGCTGCTTTCACCAGCCATTTCTTCCTTTGCTCTGCCTTCACACTAAATGCTAACCCTTGCCCCTCTCTTTCACGTCAGGTGCTGAAGATGTGGTGATACCTACGCCACTTCAGGAAGAGGAGGCTGGTCTTCCTGAAGATGCACAGTCATTCGATCCGACCCTAGCAAGCACCACTTCAGAGACCAGCTCCATGCATACTTGAGGCTGGGCTAGAGGAGGGGTCTTCAAGAAATGAATCACTGGCCTCAAGTGTACAGGAGCTAGGACATGACAGGTGCCAGCTCACCAGGGGGCGAAATTGCATACTAGCTCTAGTGCTCACTGAGGGCCCAGGCTACCGAAGTAGGCTGATGGGCATACATTTGGATATTCTAGGTGCACCCAGGAAGTCTGCCAGTGAGCTTGTACACAGTGGTTCATAGCATGGAGGAGTCCAGCTCCCACTTGTGTCGAGGCTTCGCACGGCGCACGGAGACCATTCTAGCCAACATGGACTGAGCGCTCAGTTCCATGAACACGACAGTGGCACCCACAATGGTGGAACCTCTGGTGACCACTTCCATGGCAGCAGTTCGCACAGCTGCCATCTTGGCTCCGAGGACCACTGATGGCACGGGCATGAAAAATGTCACATCACTCTTTCACACTGTTCTCGCACAGAGCCGTAGGAGTGCTTGGATGCAGTCCTAGGAGAGGGACCTTAGCTCCATGGGAGAGGCACCTGTTCACCCACTCCACAGTGCCCTTGTTAGTGCTATGCGGCAAGCTGAGCCAGACTGCCACAGCCCAAGCCAAGATGCTGCATTCTGCAGTTGAGCCCTCAAGGTCCAGAGCTGCTCGAGTTCATCCATCACAGCCATTTGAAGTGCCCTCGATGGAAGCTCAGCAGCCTTCTATCTTCCAAAGTGTAGCCACTGAGGAAACACTTCGTAGGAGCACTCATAAGTAAACAAGCACGCAAGAAAAGCAATAAGGTTGATTCTTAATTATTTCGCTATTAGATGGAGATGTAATTGAGTTGTTTGCTAAATTTGTTTATTGTTCTGGATTTGGTGCTGATGTTTATATCTGTAGTGAAGTAAGGGCAAGACCCATAAGGCTGGATTGAAGGAAAACAATCGGATGGTGGTAGTGAGGATGGTGGTGATAAGGATTTCAGGACTGTTGATGTATTGGGGATAGGAGGGATGGTTCACATAAAGCGTTCTTGGATATTAGCTGCTCTCAGGAGCTCTGGCAGCTAGTGGTCAATGTTGCTCATGCTTTTTCTCCTCTTCATGCTCCTCCTGCCCAGGTGGTGGTTAACGGCTGGTCCCTCATGATGGCAAAGTCGTGGAGAATGCAGCAGATAACCACAAATCTGGGTACCCGCTCAGGGCTGTACTGCAAAGCTCCTTTTGAACTGTCTAGTCAGCGGAAGTGTTGCTTGAGCACGCCGACTGTCTGCTCGATGATGCTTCTGGTGGCAGCATGGCCAGCTCTGCCCAGGTTCCTGGCAGGTGTTATGAGCTAGGTCTGATGGGGATAACCCTTGTTGCCCACTAGCTAGTCTGTAATCTGATAACCAGGTAGGAACAAAGGCAGCACAGATGACGAAGAATAAATGATGCTGCCAGGAATCCGAGCACAGACCTGCATAATGTGCAGCCTGTGTTTGCAAATAAGCTGGCTGAAAAACGTAATGAAGTTAAACCAGCAGCCTAAGTGGACAAAACAACTAACGTACATGTAGTGGGCGAGCCCTTTGAATAGCATTGCTGAAGGGTCCTTCCTGCATCAAGCATATGACCCTTATTTAAATATTTCAATGATCCTCGATGCCTATGGAGCAACTCGATCCAATATGGACTCTGGCGTGGAATGAACTCATGTGTGCGCCTGCGATATTGGATGCTTAGATTCACATTTTGCGCCTGAAAAACGGGCTCAACGCCAATGATTTTCTAGGCCCATGTTTATACAGAAAATTTAAAGCTCCTGTGTATCAAACAAAGCTGCAATGAAATGAAAAACCACTACTTGTATCTGACAGCTTAGCTTCCTCATCGTTTTACTAAGCTATGGTGATTCATTCCATCAACCTCAACTCACAGCTGCTAAGTCAGTCAGTTTAAACACTTCACCCAGCAATTTTACTTCATTACTTCTCTTGTCCCAGAACATATAGTGACCTCAATTTCACTCCTGCATTTTAAAAAAATGTAAATGATACATTAAATTTTAATTGATGTAAAATTTTTATTGTTAACTGAAGTGTTTTTGAATAGTAAGTGCTGTTTACCACAGTAGTTATTTTTCCTCTACAAAAGCACAGCTGGTGATTTGACACAAAATACAAACATATTTTTTGTTGCATTGAGGGAATTCACTCCACAATGATGATGTGTAATAAACAGAGCTCCAAAATAGATGATCTATCGTGGTACTGATGTGACATGGGATCTTTAGCAGTCACAACCCTCTGGATTCACCTGCAACAGTGCTGGTTTTGAGGATACATCACTATAGGGTTTCAAAAATATTTTTTTGTCAGATGTGTTACTACATTTTGTGCTTCCGTTTGTCAGTTTGTTTATTTCGAGATATCACATTCAACTGTTCAGCAGCCTCAGCCTATGCTTGGGGATTCATGGTAAACCCAAATTAACATCAGTAGATAGTCATTAAAATCAATGCTGCATTAACAATCATGTTATTTGAAATGTATGTTAATGCTGCTCCTTCAGACTGCCAGATACAGTCTCAAGGGACTGGATGGCACAGCAGTTTAAAAAAAGTCTTCACCTTAAAACCAGGATTCAAATATACATGATTAATTGGAATAAAAGTATCTCCACTCTCTTCTGACAATAAGGATCTACATGAGTTTGGGCAGTAACAGTCCAGATCATTGCGGTCAATTCACAGCACAAACCTGCTGATTGAATGGTTGTTAAATGAGACAACCAAAGATGCCACAAGGATAGCTACTGCAGCAAGTGAACAATTCATTCTAGTGTAGTGAGGACTGCTTTGCTGAGCTTAGAAGGAAAGCACGTCGGTAGAATAGTAGCATAACATTAAGGAATGGTGGATTTTATTGCCAGTGCTTGCTGCTTGACAATTTTAAACCACCAGTTCAGTGGCCATTTCCTAACATTTCTTGAAGGCTTCAGTAAACATTAAAAAAAAGGCAGCCACTGTATTGTTGTTAGGTAAAACTGACAACCAACAGCAATTTCAAAAAACCCAGCTGGGCTTGTGAAAAACAGCTGCAGGGGGTGGGGGATGGGTGGGAAAGTCCCTAGATGCATTCAGAAAGCATTTCAAAATATTACCTACCTTTAGTCAGATGTGATGAAGCATTTGTTGGAGTCTTTCATATATTGGCAAAATATAAAATGTGTTTTGCTATAATAAATATTTGCACCTTGTGGACAGCTGGTTAAAGAACTGTGATAGACAAGTGGAAAAAAAAGTTTAATTTTCTTTAGGCATCATGTAAAATTCCTCAAAGAATCGGAGAATGTCTCAATGGGACAATGTCCGTTTCTCTCCATAATTAGCAAGATTGCAGGTTTGAAAAGGGCAGTTTCTAAGAATGTAATTTGGTCAGGGGGTCAATTACCGTGAAAAACAGCCATTTTCACAATTCACTAAGGGTACTTCAAGGAAAATAAAGAAATGACACTGCTGAGCAGCTTCCAATACAACTATGGTACTGCTGAAGAAAATTGATAGGGCTGATTTTCATCTGCCTATATAAAGCAGGTCTGAATAGTTAAGAACTGGTGCTAATCATGAATTTTAGTTATACATTTTCTGGGGCCGTTCATCTTCAGAATTATTCACAGATCCAGGTGCAGGGAGCACACTATTGACAGGAATGGAAAATTGCATGTAAACAAAGTTACGAAAAGGATGGGATCAATTAAAAAGGGAAGGATTACAATAGAGGGACAAAAACTCAAAGCTTTTAGAAAGGTTCAAAAGGCAGCTAAATCCATTAGAAGCCTTTGCCAAGGCCAAAGAGGCCTGGGATTAAGAAACTCCAGGACACAGCTAACTGACATGGTCACTGGCTGTTCCAGCCCCATGGTGCACCTTAGCAGCAGGTGTCCTAGCAGATGGCACAGCTTTGCATGTGGCTTTCTGCTGACCTAGACTCAAGACTAATCCCCACAGTTGTTGTTGGGTAGATGCAACTATTCTCTTAACAATGGTTGGTGACATCTTGATAGGTGCAGCCAAACAAGTTTTGGTGGTTGATATTCTACCTGAAATGCCTTCTTTCATGTCGTGCCATGTAAAGCATGACATACTGTGATTGGGGTACTTCTGAAGAACCATGCAGCATGGCTGTTAATCAGGCTTTCACATGTATCTGTGCTATTGGGCCTGCTGTCATAAGCTCCTTCGAAGTTGGAGCCTCCACATGCACTGCTTATCTGCTAAAGTGAGGTTATGTTACCCCTACCTGCAGATGCTGGTACCCAGGTGAGCACGGTGCACCACTTGTGCAGTTTGACATCCTTGGCAAGCTCGGTGGTCGGTGGTCCTGCTCTTCTTCCAAGCAACTGAAATAGGGATTGCCATTGATGCCAGTAATAGTGCTGGGGGAAAAAAAACAATTCCCACAAAGGCTCATGTAAACTGAAGTGTCAGGAGAGGGGGAAAAAAAAATAGAAAAAAAGACCAGAAATGAACTCAAAATTACTCAGTCCTTTTTATCCAGACCTTTAAATATACCTTCCCTACACTCCTCATTGCCTAGCAAGCTTGGAGCCCCATTTATATGAGACACCCATAGAAGTGGCATAGACCTGGCATATAGACTACAAAAATGACAAGCATCATCATAATGGCATTCACATCATTAATATATTACAATGATTTCAAGTGGAAGCTTCTTCTGAACACCAGTTTAGCTCCCTGAAAATGCAGGTCATGCACAAAAGAGGTGGAGACCCAGTGTTATGGGTCTTCACCACTTTCTCCTGTCCATAACACCACTTCAACTGGTGCCCATGGAGAATTAGACAGAAAAATTGATCCCGATATGTCCAGATCATGTTTGCATTTTGGCACAATTTATGACTGACAACATTTTCTGGTGAATACAATCTCACCAAATTTTCTTAAATACATGAGCCTAAATAAATGTCTTTTTTGGTCAAGTTTGCCTTTATACAACAGTAATTGGAAAAAAAAACATGTACAAGCTAGTTTGAAGATCCTTGGAAAAGAGAGTTTATAGTGGGTTATTTGTGCTAACAAGCATGGAGGAGCATGCGAGCATCTTAAACTAGCATAATTCACTCTCCTAGCTTCAGCCATACACAAAATGTTAGTCAAAATGGTGGATATCTGTTACTGAGAATAATCTAACATTATTTTCATTTGCAAACTCTGCGTGCCTGAAGCCAGGAGACGGCATGGGGTGGAGATAGGTGAGGAAGGAAATTGTGCTTAAATTGAATCCTGTCCAATGTACATTATCCTCTAGAAACTTTTAGATATTTGAACTTTTGTTCGAGGGCCAGATTATTGTGTCAAAAGGGAATGCAATAAATGCAGAGGCAGAAGACGTTCAATAAGGCACCTTACAAGAGGCTTATTAGAAAAATTCAAGTGTATGATCAAAGAGAAAACGTAGCAGCATGAATAGAAAGTTGGTTGACAGACAGGAAACAAAGTTAAATAAATTGGTGTTGTTCAGATTGGAAATGATATATTCAGAGAGGTCAGTGTCGGGTCTCCTTTTGTTCTCAGTATATATAGATAATTTGGATAGGGGCATAGGAAGCATAATTTCAAAATTCAGCAACAACTCAGAAGTTTGGCAATCAGTGAGAGGGACTGTAAAAAAAAAAAACTTCAGGAAGGTGGACTGGTTAGTAAAATAGGCAGACAGGTGGCAAATGCAATTTAATGTGGATAAGGTAATACATTTTCAGATTAAAAACAAGGAATGGGAATATACACTGAATGGGAAGATGCTGAAAAGGTGTGACTGAATAGAAAGATTTAGGAATTCAAACACAGAATGAATGCAAGTATGTAAAGCCATTATAAAAGGCAACAGCATTTTGGCATTTATAGATAAGGGCATAGTGTATGAGAGTAGAGAAGTAATGATCAATTTTATAAAACTTTGATTAAGACATAGTTTGGAGGAGAGTGCACAGTCTTGGGCACCCCATTATAGAATACTAAAGCCATAGACAGCATGCAAAGTGGATATACCAGAATGATGGGCATTCTGAATAGAGATACTAGAACTATTTCCACTAGAGCAGACAAGTCTGCAAAGATATAATAAAAGGTTTTTAAAATTCTGATGGAGCGAATGGGGAAAGGCTCAGGAGTCAGTGTCGAGGGGTCATCAATTTAAAATTTCCTGGAACTTGTTTGACCACCTTTGGGGGTCGGAGATGAATTTCCCAGCTCCCCCCCCCCCAAATTGGCCTAAGGAATGTTTGGCTCTTCCAGAAGATTGCATGGCTTGTGGGTCAGGAACTGGATGGGTTTGATGATGTGCAGAAGTCACATCATGACTGTATTGATGGACCTGTCTTTTCCTGTCATTCATTTTTGTATGTTCATAAAATTGTTACCAAAAGAATGAGGAAAGAGGTTAGGAGAAATTTCATTACACAGTGGGTTGTTGCAGCTTGGAATGCTTTGCCACAGGGAATGATTGAGGCAAAGACAATTGCATTATTTAAGGAAAAATTGGATAAATATTTGAAGCAAGGAAAGATACAAGGCTATGGGGAGAGATCAAGGCAATAGTGCTAGTTTTGGATTCTTCTAGCTCGGGCATAATGGGACAAATGGCCTTCTGTTTTGTAAACATCAATGATATGATTTTCTAGTGCACAGGGCATTATTCTGGAAACCAGATTTTGGTGATAGCATAAATGACAGAAGAGGAGGGATCAATGAAGTGTCTAGATGAGTTGGAATGCAGTGGAGGATATGAAGCTCTTGTGGATTGAAACGAGTATCTAAGGTGAGCCAACTCAAATTTCTGCAAGAAGCCACCTATAATGGACTATCTATACCTGACACCACATCAGAATAACATTAAATTCAAAAAATTAAAAAAGATATCAACAGCTGATTAATGGGATGATGTACAAGAGCATTATTGGCTATGGTTTTACCAACAGGGAAAGTCATTAAAGGGACTTGGAAAACTCCCTTCTATCCGTGTCCCCCAGCACCCTTTTATGATCCAGCTCTGGCCTTGCACACCCCTCCCCCATCCCATCCCACCATTGGTGGAAGAGCAATCAGCCATCTCAGCTCTAGTCTCTGGAACTCCCTGTCTAAATGTCTAAACGTCTCTACCTTCCGCTTTTCATAAAACTTCTCAAAACCCATATTTTTGGCCAAGCTTCCACTCATTTGTCCTAACTCCTGCACAATAGCTCAGTGTTCACTCCTTTAATCCCATTATCTATTTTCCCTCCCCATTCCTTTGAGACTATTTCTATATTAAAAAGTGCTACATAAAATGCAAGTTGTTATATGGGGCTCGAGTCTCAGGAGGCATCATTTTTATAACGGAAGCCATACTTTCAGTGCTTGCCCCATCACCCCACACTATGCCGAAGGTACATTAAAATGGTGAAGGCTGTAATTCAGACTGAGGGTGCAGAAAATCCTATACGAGGGACACATTAAGTTGGTGTCTGCAGGAGAAAAGATGAAGCATGGCCTGTTGGGGAGAAGTGGTGTAAGGCGAGGGATGTCAAAGGATAATTGCAATCTGAAATGGAAGGATGGTATTGTAAAATGATGCCATTGGACGTGGACTGCAGGTAATTCTGGGCACCTCACTTAGAGTCTTCATTATACATACTGCAACTGTGAGTAGGCAACAGAATACCATGGTTCAGAAGGTTTGCAAGGATTTGAAATTAATTTAACGTAGGATACATCGATGATGTGACAGTGCTGTTGTGGCCCTGCCACTTTGACAGGTTCTGGGATGGGTCAAAGTCTTCATGATAAGTGGTGTTCAGCTGACGATCAGGAGAAAGGGGGCTCTCCAAGCCATTTGGAGTGTCGTTCCCTGTTCATAAAAACATAGCCAGTCCATGCTCGCATAAATCCTCTCATCAAATCGATTGTTGATATCTTTATAAATAGTTTCTTGTTCAATATTCTTGTTCTTCTGCTTTGATGCCTTCGCTATTTAAATGCCACCCACCCCCCCAACCCCAAATAATCTAAGAAATACGGCACATGTACAAAGCACCAGGCATGAGATTGCATTTATTTAACTTAGAACATTTACAGATTAAAAATGGTACCTCATTGCCATTAGATAGCTAAAGTTATGATGCAAAAACACCCCAGGCCACTGCATATCAATTTGATGTTGCATTTCTGGCACAATCCAACCTGTATCAGCAGCCAAAACTAGCTATCCGCTCACAATGATCCCTTCTCTCTCTCTCTCTCTCTCTGATCTTCCCCTCCACCCCATCTCATGAGAGCTAAATGGGAGGGAAAAAAAAGAGATGTGTATGTGTAGGCTTAAGTGTAATTGACAAAAGATGATCCAGATATACTGATTTTTCAATGGTAATATTGTAAATTGAATAAATGTACTTTTGTTGTAGAGGGAGCCCATGTGAGCTGCACACAAGCACTTAATGCATCAAAGGTGATCTATTTGTTCAAATGATATGACCCACAAGACACCTGATGTAGCCCAGCTATTTCAATGGAAAGTGTTAAACCAATGAATATCCAGTTCCCAATTAGTTCCAACTCAAGAACAGAGGGAGTCACGGAGCCTGATTAATCTTCAATTTTTGTTCAATTAAATGATTATTTACTAGCTAACTTTGCCTTACATTACATACATAGACTCATGCTCACATACACTTATGTCCACGCAGACCGAGATTTCTTCATCATCTTCGGAGGACGGTCATCTTCTGGCTTCTCTTGTCCGATGACAGCAGTTTCACCTATCTTCTTTGGGCTTTTATAACCCACTTGTATATGACTTGTTCCCATGACTTACTTATCATACTTAGACTATAAAAAAGGTCAGACATCTGTTATTCTTCCTTATCTGGTTTCTAAACCATCCTCAAGGTCCCTTTTCTTGTTACTTGTCAGCAGTCCATTGTTCTCAAGAGTTAATCACATTATGAGTGCAGATGTCTGTTTGCCTGCACTCCTCTTCATGTAGCATTTTAAACATTTGTCTTTCCGTCAGTGATGTCCTTGTTACAATCTCACTGGAGCCATTATAACCGCAACACACATTCCTCTTTTGCAGGCACATACTTTTAGTTAGTCTAACACAATGATTCATAATAAACATGCATACAACAGTAAGACATGGAAACTGGTGTCAAATATACTGGGTTGTGATTTTTGTTTTGTATGTCTAATGAAATTCTGCCCAAACCACCACTATGCTTGCACGCAAACCTTGATAAAATGGCCGTTATCAAAGTTTCTCTTGATCATGGTGTTCATCAATCGGTTGAATAAGACAACAAAGCTTAGTGTCTTTTTTTTTTAAAAGTTGCAGCTGATGGCTGATGGACCAGTGAGTAGGGGTATAGAGCCTCATGGCAGGTACAGTGAGTAGGGGTACAGAGCCTCATGGCAGGTACAGTGAGTAGGGGTACAGAGCCTCATGGCAGGTACAGTGAGTAGGGGTACAGAGCCTCATGGCAGGTACAGTGAGTAGGGGTACAGAGCCTCATGGCAGGTACAGTGAGTAGGGGTACAGAGCCTCATGGCAGGTACAGTGAGTAGGGGTACAGAGCCTCATGGCAGGTACACATGTTTGATCTTAAATTTCTTTTAGACCAAAAAATATCAATTGAATAGTTTTTTTTCTTTGTCAATATGCCAGTGCATAACACATAAGTGAATGAAGATGTTGTGCTTGCCAGGAATATTAAAGTACTATATATTAGAATAGTGACAGTGTGAGTCACCAACTGTCCAGGTATACACAACTGCTCATTAGGAAGTATTTAATGAAAAGACACACAGCTAAGAGAAATGGTACAAGTTTTGAAGTAAGCAGATTTTCAGGCATACATTTTGGCTGAGATATTGATAAATTTTAGTTAGATTTAATTTGTAGCAACTGAGTATATTAAAACTGTAGTGCTAAAATGTTCAGAATCTGCAATAGGTTTCTGTCCTTTTTGAGGTGACAAGGATGCTGCTCTCAAGTGATGGATATTATATTCTCCCCTTCAGCTGGCTCAACTTGGAGATAATGTTTTGTTGGGTCAACTGGTTTAAAGTCAGTCAACCAAAACCTACTCTTTGCTTTGGCATCCAGTGAAATAAGTTAATCTTGGGTTGGAAGTTGTATAGGGGATTATAGAATCATAGAAAGGTTACAGCTTGGAAGGAGGGCATTCGGCTCATCGAGTCCATACCGGCTCTCTGCAAGAGCAATCCAGCTAGTTTCACACCCCCGTCCTATCCCCATAGCCCTGCAAATTTTTTCCCTTCAAGTGCTTATCCAATTCCCTTTTGAAAGCCACGATTGAATCTGCCCCCACCACCCCTCTCAGGCAATGCATTTCAGATCATAACCACTCGCTGTGTAAAAAAGTTTTTCCTCATGTCACCTTTGGTTCTTCTGACAATCATCTTAAATCTATGTCCTCTGGTTCTTGACCCTTTCACCAATGGGAACAGTTTCTCTCTATCTACTCTGTCTAGGCCCTTCATGATTTTGAATACTTCTATCAAATCTCCTTTCAACCTTCTCTGTTCCAAGGGGAACAACCCCAGCATCTCCAGTCCATCCACATAATTAAAGTCCCTCATCCCTGGAATCATTCTAGTAAATCTCTTCTGCACTCTCTCTAAGGCCTTCACATCTTTCCTAAAGTACGGTGCCCAGAACTGGACACAATACTCCAGTTGTGGCCGAATCAGTGTTTTATAAAAGGTTCATCCCGACTGCTTTGTTTTTGTACTCTATGCCTCTATTTATAAAGCCCAGGATCCCGTATGCTTTTTTAAACCGCTTTCTCAACCTGCCCCCTTCAACGATTTGTGTACCCCTTTAGTTTATATTGCCTCTCCTCATTCTTCCTACTGAAATGTATCACCTCACATTTTTGTGTTAAATTTCATCTGTCACGCGGCTGCCTATGCCACCAGCCTGTCTATATCCTCCTCACTGTTCACTACACTTCTAAGTTTTATGTCACCTGCAGATTTGGAAATTGTGCCCTGTACACCCAAGTCATTAATATATATCAAGAAAAGCAGTGGTCCTAGTACTGACCCCTGGGGAACACCACTGTGTACCTCCCTCCAGTCCAAAAAACAACTAATCACCACTACTCTCTGTTTCCTGTTATTTAGCCAATTCTGTATCTATGCTGCTACTGCCCCTTTTATTCCATGGGCTTCAATCTTGATGACAAGCCTAATATGTGGCACTTTATTAAACACCTTTTGAAAGTCCACATACACCACATCAACCACATTGCCCTCATCTACCCTCTCTGTTACCTCATTAAAAAACTCTATCGGGTTAGTTAAACACGATTTGCCTTTAACAAATCTATGCTGGCTTTCCCTAATCAATCTACATTTGTCCAAGTAACAGCTAATTCTGTCCCGGATTATTGTTTCTAAAAGTTTCCCCACCACCGAGGTTAAACTGACTGGCCTGTAGTTGCTGGGTTTATCCTGACATCCTTTTTTGAACAGGGGTGTAACATTCTGGAGGGGAAGGGTGAACAGCCAGAGGTCGTGGTCTATATCAGTACTAATGACATAGGTAGAAAGAGGGATGAGGTCCTGCAGGCAGATTTTGAGTTAGGAAAGAGATTAACAAACATGACCTCAAAAGGTAGTAATCTCCAGCTTACTCTCAGTGCCACACACTAGTGAGTATAGAAATAGGAGGATAGAGCAGATGTATGCGTGGCTGAAGAGATGGTGCAGGAGGGAGGGCTTTGGATTCCTGGGGCATTGGGACCAATTCTAGGGAGGTGGGACCTGTACAGGCTAGATGGGTTGCATCTCAATGGAGCTGGGACCAATGTCCTCATGGGGAAGTTTGCTCGTGCTGTGGGGGTGGCGGTGAAACTAATTTGGCAGGGGGATGGGCACCAGGATGTAGCATTGGAAAGGGGAAACAAGGTGCACAAAGGATTGGGAGAGAAAGATAGCACTAGAATAAGAAATAGTACAGTATTAAGTGGGATTAGACTAAGAGAGAATACAAGAAAGTCTAAGATTGGTTTACAGTACATGTGTGTAAACACAGAAAGCATGGTAAACAAGGTTGGTGAGCTGTAGGCGCAAATAGCTACATGGGATTATAGAGCAATTTGAAAAGAGCCTGTTTTATTTTGATCAGCTTCCCCTTACTTCTATGCTTTATAGTATTCCAACATGTTCTTAACTCTCCACCTTCCCTGATCAGGTCCAAATATATATTCATTCTAATAGTCCCCTCTAAGCTTTTGGAGGGCACACATAGATATGAATAGTCTATTATATTGCTATCAGTACAACAGACAGAATACAATTTAGCTATTAGTATACAATATTTAAAAAGAACTCACAAAACTCAACCTCTTCATACAGCTCATTCTTCTTAACAATCATCTCGCCTGGTTTATCACTAGATTTTCTTTTACACACATATTAGCTGAGCAGGTGTAGCTAGTTGACTCACATCAGTTTTTATTGGGTGAACAATTAACTTAATAATTACACATATTATCACAATTATTACAGGTGCAGCATGGTTTTGTGTGCCAAGAATATATTTTGAATATATGAGGATAATCAGCATTGCACTGTTGCCATGCAGTGTTTATATAATGGTTAACACTATCATTATTGCAAATCTTTTGCCTCTTTCATGGTGCTGTTAGTACCAGAACTTGAGAAGTAGATGTTATGATTAATCAGTGATTAATCCCATATTTAGTAGAAAGCTATACATGTGATAAGGATTTAAATTGCTTGGTCTGTGATGAAAGTATAGTAAAAGAGGTCCATCATTATAACTCATGAGCAACATTAACTAGTATGTTTTAACACTGACATAAGAATGCATGCTTCATTTGTGTTCCTTAAACTCATTACAATTATTGCCTGGTCAAAGGTACTGATTAACAGTAGCACAGAGGACAAGTGGGCAAACTATAATGGGGATAGATTACAAATTATGAATATAAATTCCTGAAATACAGAAGAACACATACTGATACACTTACTGATTTTTATGGGGTGGGGATTGGTAGTGTGGTAGTGCTGTAGCTATAACTGCAATTTGCTTTTCCCTCTTAAAATAAGCAAATAATGTTGCCTTAGAAAATGTGATTCTCCATCTACTTTTAATTAATTTGATCCACAGAATGTCACAGAGATGAAAAATGTCTCTGAGGGCACCAAGACAACAGGTGTGCAACTCTAAAGATAGGTTTAGAGCAGTCTGTAGGCTTGTGTGAACCCTTACAGTGAAAGGGTTAAAAAAAAGCCATGGCAAAAGCTCTTATCTATTTCTGAAACCACTCTTCCTTGAAAAGTCCTTGAAAATGATGAACTGGTTATTATGCGTGTAAAGGATAGCAGTTGTAGCAAAGCTTTGCCGCTATCTATGAGTCTCTCATGCTTGCCAGCATGTAACCTAAAATGAAACAGCAACATCACATGGCAATGTTAAGAATTTCAGCAAGTGAAATTAAAAATTGCCTCCAAGGGATTTCAGTTTTTTCCCTTATCACTAATCATAATTTTTTGCGAGGCTCAGAGAAACTACATTATAAATTGGTTTTATATCAAACAGAGCATTAAGCCCTCAACAGGGCAATGGCAAATTAATGTAATTTTGCTCAGATGTAACACCCAAGAGAACAAATGAGCAGGTGCTTTATTTTTTTCTCCAATCAAAAATAAACTGCATAAGGATAAAATCACCAAAGTATCTATATATTATAAATCATATTCAAAGTATTATAGCTGCATTTGTCTTAAGTGTTCAGTTTTTAAAAAAGAATGCTGGAACTCTGAAATAGAAACAGTAATGTTGGAACTGCACAGCTGGTAGGTCAGCATCTAAAGGATGTGATCCTTAATCAAAACATTAAATTGGCTGACAATTATAGTGTGCTTGAATAATGTTCCTTAATGCTTCTCAAGCAGCTAACGAGCTACTTAATATGAATGTCAAAAAGTTTGTTAATGCAAAATTTGTAGATAATGGTTCAAAGACAATTGTCCTGTTAGCGCTCAGGCGCACATGGTGTGCTTTGCAAGGGGAAAGGGGGCTATGATCCACTTTGCTTAATAATTCAGCACATCCTGTAAAAACCTGGGCCACCACATCAATGCATGCTGGTGTATCTTAGGCTTTGAGAGTGTGTTGGTTTGTGTGGAATATGCTAGTTACGTGCCAAAGAAATTCCATTGCTATCAGATCAGCTGGTAATATCTAGAATGTGGTCATTCTATTCTGTTGTTAAGAAAGTTGGGCAGGGAAATTTCAGCTTCAAGAGTTCGTTGTTCAGTGAGGGGCAGTTCCAACAACAAAAGACAAAGGGAAACTTAAGAAATTGTCCCCTTTTATGTTAGCCATTTTCTCATTTCTCTGGATGCTAAACTGAATAGCATTATAATGTACTTAAAGATTACATCATTCATGATGTATCCCCCTTGTTGCAGGCTGACAGTACACTTTGTTCCATAACAATTTCTGTGCTCAGGGCAAAATAGGACGGTGAAAGATCTGTTTGCTGGTTGGTATATAATCATTAACACTGACATTGATTGAAGTAGAGAGACCCATTAACTCATGCCCCCCAGTAAAACACATTGGTGGAAACTGAGTGGTGAATTGGGACAAAAATGTGTTGGTTAATGAATTGAAAGAAAGCTGGTGATGAAAACAGGTAGACTGTTAAACTTCTAATAGAGTGGAACTGCTATTTACCAGAATAGAAAAGAAATCCCAGTAGATAATAGAAATTGGTAGATAACCAGAAATCCCACTAAATAAAAATGCAATGGAATAAAGTAATAGAGGGTTGAATTCTATGACCTAATTAATAATAGTGGATTTAATTACCTGCACCGAGCAGTGTAGCTGTCCATTACAGTCCCCCTATGAGATTGTCCCAATTGGCCCTTAGGCACAGCGACTGCTATATGCAGGATTCTAATAAAACAGTTAGTTCTTTATTCTCGTGACATTTTGTTACAACTTGGATCTCTGAAGTGCCATCCAAATCTAAACAAAATGTTTTATCAGTACGGTACCTGTACACTAAAATATTCAGAGACAGTTGGACTCTTCAACAAGTTCTCAGCAGTAGTGCTCAGCAAGTGATTCAAATTTCCCACACTTGGAGGGAGTTGACCATGGGACTCCCTGTGGTTGAAAACTCACTGGGGAGTGCCATTTTCTATGAATTATTTCAAAATACAGGCACTTCATTGTCAAAACATTTTATTTAGATTTGGATGATACTTCAGAGGAAAAAGATGTAAATGCCACCAGGCCACTTAGAGTAAAGTACTTTACCACATCTCTTCTTACTCAGCCCCAACTTCTGTGAAAATTTTGCAGACAATCAGGTACACGGTTAATGTGAACATGGATAATCGAGTGCATATTATAGTGTATTGCAAAGAAAATGTTCCCATGTTTAACTGAAAAAAGTAATGAAATATATGCGATAGTTTAATCTTTCAGCAGCAACTAGCTATACCCTCAGCACTATTGATAACGTCTATATTATTACATTCAAATTGCCACATATATTTTTTCTGTCATTGCAAATGGAAATAAATGTTCATTGTTTAATAAACATAAAGTTCAATATGTTGAATAAAATTATATATAATCAAAATAAATCCTGTTGAAATAAAATGAAAAAGGAAATCAGCAACTAGAATAGATTTGTAAGCTAGATGCTGAACATGTTGATAATTTTATCTCTATTAATGTAACACAGTACACATTTATACAGAGCACCGAAAGGTGAGATTTAAACTATCGTAAAATATTAATGCTATTTGATATTGAGCAAATTATAATTTAGTAAAGTTTACTGAAGGTACAGTAATAAGTCTCCAACTCGAGTTGATATATCTGTTACGATTCAGTTGCTCTCCTGATACTTTTTCTCATGCCCGTTGCAAAGCACCACATCTACAGACAAGCCCTTGCTTTCTATTAACCCAAATGTGGCCCTAATGTGTGATCTAATCTGGGAGCTAGCATGCCAGAGTGAACAATAAACCTGTTTTTCATAAATATGTACACTGGAATGATATGAATTGCCTCCGTGAACTCTTGTTTTCTCTCTCTGACTAACAGACAAATAACACTCTGTCAGATCGTATATCCCAGGCTACAACCTACAAATTAGGTTTATTAAGAAATAAAATTAAACAAAACTAAGAACAAACATTACAATAAAAGAATACTTAATTACTCACTTGTTTTAAAATAGTAAATATTTCAAAACTTTCATAACTCCAGTAACGTGGAACACATCTGTGATGAAAAGCCCTTTTGAAGTGGTTTTGACACACGAGATAAATAATGTATATTTCAGCAACAAATGCAGACAGTCTGTTACCAGTAACAGGGACCAAATTAAAATAGTGACCAGCTACCAAAATCTCAAAATATAAAAAATATAGGGATGGATTTTGCTGTGAAAATAACGGAGAGGTTCACCATTATTTCTGGCCAAATGATACGGCAACTTCCGACAACTGCACTTATGCAGTTAAACGCGGAAATCTGGAAGTTGCTGTACCAGATGCCCTGCTCCTCCGTAAGCTCCTCAAAGATGGCATCTCGCCGTCTGGTTCCCCATTCAAATGAACAAATGAAAGTTCCTGCACCGACTAATCTCACCAGAAAAAGTTAGGGCTTGTCCATTCTGATGTAAGTACCCTTTTAATGGCGTGGTAAGTTTTAATGATTGCCAAACCTCTCTGGCACTGAAAATTAACTTTAACAAATATGGAGTCTTAGTCCTTCAAATTTTAATTGTTGTTGGACATTTAAAAAAAAATTAAATACATTTTTATTTTTTTACTTTTTCTTTCAGTCTCTTTTATCTCTCTTTCTTAATCCAATCTTTCTTACCCTCTCTTTATTTCGCTTACTGGACCTGATTTGACATTGAATTTGCTATTCTAATTTCCACTTCCTGGTTCAGTAACTGCGTGGCTTACTAACATGCTTCAATCTGATTGGTTAGGGGGATAGCCAGTTGCTTGCCCTGTTCACACAGGACCCAGGTGCCCTGTAGAGGGTGTTGTTCTTTTTAGCTCTCTAATTTTCAGGAACTTGCCGTGCAAAAGCACAGAGAAAGTCTATGGGCAAGTGCAAGTCTAACAAATGGCGGGCACCATTCATTTGCCGCTTAGAGCAAAATCCGGTCCGTAGAGTATTGTATAATTGAAAACAAAAAGACCTCCAATCCATCAGTGTCATTATTCAGAATATGAGAATATGTATTTCACTTGTACGTTGTGTTTTTGGGAAATAGACTGGTCTCAAAATTCTTGAGTATGTCTTTGACCACATCATGCAAACACTGTAAATCAAAGATTATAATCTTGAAAGTAACTGACTTAATCACAAACTAATGCCTTTATTAATCCTATATGCAACCTATATAAAGTCACAGCCTTGTGTATTTTTCGATCAATTTGCAGGTGTGTGATGTGGATTTATTAGAGTTTAGAGTCTCCTTGCATAGAACAATGTGCTTTACAAAGTTATACATTGGTTTCTAATGTGAACATAGGAATGATATACCAAACACTAAAGCAGCAAGTGATAATTGACAGCAGAATGTTGTAGTTCACCTCAATCTACTAAGGAAAGTGAGCTAGCACTGCAAATTGACTTTTGGAACTGAAAACATCAAGTTATGGGATTTATTTGAAGTACTCAAACCGCTTTGAGTCCGTAGAAAACTGAACAAATTTTTCTTTGATGACCTTAACAGTCCGTTTCATTAATGTTCGCGAATCCGTTTTAAATGATTGATAAAAACAAATAAGTCTGTTGGTGATTTCTATTGCCATACCATGTGTTACATTTAATTTTTTGATAAAATTATCAGAGAGGAAAATATGGTCAATGGTGATGTCATCCTTTGGAGCTTTTGTCATGGAGCATTTTTGTGACTCATTTGATCAAAAACGTGGATACACAGAAGACAGTCTGTGTATAAGCATCTGAAGCAGTTCATTTAAATGCCAGTTTATGTTGAAAATAACAGATTCTAAGGTGTTTGTTATTGGCTATTCAAAATCTTGGGAATTGGATGCAACTTAGAAACAGTTCCAAATTGAGTCATGTTTTGTAATTCAATTCTATTTTTTATATTTAATTTAAAAATAGGCTTAACAGGATTTAATATATCTCTTTGGCATTGATATTAGTGAACTATGTGATACTTTCACCCTAGTGAGACCATAAATGATATGTTCCCTGTAGTGAGACTGTTATGGACTTTGACATTACAGTAAAAATACTGATACCAGTGTGAAGTCATAGTACTTACTTGGCAGTTCAGGGACACCTCCAAGATAAAGCAAATAAAAATAATACTTGTAGTGAAGTGCTTTGAATGTTCTCAAAGCACTTCACACTAATAAATACTTCTGAAGTGCAATAAATGTTATGTAGGAAAATGTGGCAGTCATTCTGCACTAGCAATATTCCACAAATAGCAATGAGATGAATGAACAGTTAATTTATTTGTTGGTGGTATTGCTTTTAAGTCTGTGTTAATGTCATTGCTTCACAGAATTCCAGTCATTGAATATAATTAGTATTATTTTAGTAGCCCTTCTGAAGTGAACCACTACATTCACCTCTGCTGCTCATTCTCCCAAAGCTCCCAGTTACCAAAATCCTGTCTTTGCCTCTAATCCTTCAACACAATCATGACAACAGTTCGAGATTAGGATTCAAGTCTGGTTTACCTGATACCTGCATTGAATAACACGCGCATTAACCAACTAGCTGGCAGGTTTCAGCCTGAGCTGAATGCTTCACGTGGGTTTCAGTATGTGTTATCAGGAAAATGTTAATTTGTGTAAAATTTTCTTTCAGATTCCTGGTTAAGGTGCAATTATTATCTTTTTACCCCCAGGGATGACTGATGTTATCAGAAACATAATACAGTCCATTAAATCTCAATGAAGTATATAGACAAATTACTAGTATTTGTCAGACTATTAGGATTTAGAATATTTTTCTCTAATTATGATGAGGAAAACGTTACATGAACATTACAAGGACATTTATCATTTGTAAATAAAAGCTGTCAAAATTTTAAGTGAAAGACTAAAAGATTTAATGCTCTACTATATTGATTAGTGAGAAAAAATGAAACTGCTTTGCCCAATGGTGCTATTAATTTCAATATATATGTGGTGTATCAGCAGCGAAAAATGGAGGATGATAAATGAGGCAGATTTAAATATCTAGAGAACAGAACAATTCTCAGGAACAAATATTCAAAGGTTTCCAGTTTCTAGGTGCAGATATCCCAGTTACTTTCTAGTTTCAAAAAGTAATCTCTAGACTGGAAATGTGCTATTGTTTCTCTTATCTCCTCGGTTTATGAGATTCAAGTTTTTTTAGTTAGACTTAGCTTGGTCAGACCTTCATAAGGAGCCAAAGCTCTTGTAGCAACCCTGTAGATTATTCAATCTTTCAGTTATCCCCCAACCCCATTTCAAACATTTCCAGCAAGATGAGCACTTTGGACTTTCTCCATTTTATTTCCATTAATTTTAGTATTATAGTGAAATGAGGGAAATTATTTCTGTCTCAGTTTTCTTTAGAAGTTTGCATTTTTTTCTTGAGACACTCATAACAAATAAGGAAAATTCTGACTTTATTTCACAGTTTTGAAAAAGGCACTTCAAATGGAAGCTTATCTCTCACATTAAGAGGGTGAAATTCAACTTTTGGCTGGGGCACAAAACAGGTGCAAGTGGATCGACTGCCCGTTATACACCCCGCCTAATTTTCATTTCCATTGAAGTCAACATTTCAAAATGCAGGATAGAAACAGGTTGATGAGAACTGGATGGGTTAAATTAGCAAAGATAAAGGTGATTTGTTCTATGTTTATGGTCAGGCTATTTTGTTAAATTTTGTTTTCAAGATGTAGATGACATTAGCAAAACGCCCATTCCTAATTGCCATGAGAAGGTTGGGGTGGGGCTTTTCCTTGTACCATTGTAGCTCTTTTGATGGGAGGTGCTCCCACACTGGTGTTCGGTAGGGAATTCCATGATATTGATCCAGTGATGAGGAAGTAACTGTGATATGCATGACTTGGAGGGAAACTTGAAGGTGATGATGTGTCCATGAACGTGTTGCTCTTGTCCTTCTAGGAAGTAGACGTCTTGGGATGGGAGTTGCTACCAACAAAAGCTTGATGAGTTATTGTAGCGCACTTCAGTCAGTGAGGATGGGGTGGATATTCAGTACAATTGGCAGGCATGCCAATCAAGCAGACTGCTTTGTCCTGCATGGTGTTCAGCTTCTAATGTTTTTCCACCTGCACTTATCCAGGCAAGTGGTGAGTTTTCCATCACACTCCTGACTTGAGCTTTTTGGATGGTGGATAGGCTTGGGTCAGGAGGTAAGCATTCATCACAGAATACCCAGTTTCTGCCCTGCTCTTGTAGCCACATTAAGCTTCTGATCAATAGTGACCATTAGGATGTTGAAGGCAGGGGGTTCAGCAGTAGTGGTACAGTTGAAGCTACTACTGATGGCCCATAGCACCTCATAGATGCCAAGTTTTGGGTTGCTAAATTTATGTTTAGTCTGTCTCACTTAGCACAATGGTACTGCCACACTATTGGGGGAGGGGAAGGGATGATCTCACTGTGAAGACAACTGTATTTACAAGGATTGTGTGGTGGTCCTTCCTACCAGTGCTCTAGTGGACAGACATGTCTGCATCAGTAAGGTTGGCAAGGACAAGTACAGCTTGTGTTGGTTACCTCACCACCTGATGCAGGCCCAGTCTGGCAGCTATGTCTTTTAGGACTCGACCATTTCCATCAGTGGTGGGACTACGGAGCCACACTGGACACTGAAGTTCCCAACCAGAGTACATTCTGCACCTTTTCCTCCCTCAGTGCTTCCTCCAAGTGGCGTGCAACATGGAGGGGTAATAATTAGTCAGTTGTGGGGCAGATAGGTGGTGATCAGCAGGAGGGTTCCTTGCCCTTCTTTGACCTGAAGCCTTGTGACTTCATGGGGTCTGGAGCCAAAGCCACCCAACTATATACCACTGTGCCCGTACCTCTGGTGAGACACACTAGGGATGGTGATGGTGGAGTTTGGGATTGTTGGCTGATAGATGTATCTCTATGAATAAGACTTTATCAGGCTGACTAGATATTAGTGAGGGCTTTGCTGGGTTTGGGTTGCCTGAGTCTTGTCCTAATCTGATGCCTGGGTCATTGCCAATAGTTCCATCCATTTCTTATGATTCTGTTCTGTAGAGATTGAGTTACAGCCGAGAGGCTTTCGAGGCCACTTCAGCGGGCATTAAGAGTCAATCACATACTTTAGGACTCGAGTCACATGTAGGTCAGACCATGCCTAAAGCAGATTCACTTCCCAGGAGGAACATTAGTAAACCAGTTTCATTTTTATTACAACTCAGCAGCTGTGATGA
Source organism: Heptranchias perlo (assembly GCF_035084215.1). Lineage (NCBI taxonomy): Eukaryota > Metazoa > Chordata > Chondrichthyes > Hexanchiformes > Hexanchidae > Heptranchias > Heptranchias perlo. The sequence goes on from NC_090350.1 coordinate 26,582,068, forward strand.
TCAGTTTTCCTGGTGCTAGCCAATAAATTACTGGATTTATTGAATTTAATTTCACAACTTGCCAAGCTGGGATTTGAACTCATGATCTTTTGGTACTAGCCCAGTACCATAACCACTACATTACCGTACCCTCTGTATTTGTGACCTAGACGATAGATGGCACATTGTGCAAGAGGATTCCATACCCTGCCTTTGAATGCTTGGCTTGCAATTCTGTAGTGCCAGCTTTGTTAGTTGACTGCTGTAGCATCTTAAAATGTGGCCAATCATCATCCCTCTTTCCTTATACTCTTCATGTGAATTTTTCGTGCTGATGTCTTGATCATCAGAAAATGTTTTATATCTTCTGGCAGATTTAAACTCAAAAGCAAGCAACTTGGAAGCAACTTTGTGCACGTACAGCCCTCTTCAACCTAAAAACACATTCACTGATTTCAAGTACTCAAGTGGGACAATACAGTGAGTGTAAACTCCAAATTTATAACGAGACACCAACTTGTAGCACCCCGAAAATGGAGAGGAAGCTTAAAAAATTCAAATGTATATAACATGAAGGACAGATTTGATTAGTTCATTCCCAGATATTAATAATTAAATTTTAATTTAAATGCAGACTAATTAATTTTTTTAAAACCACTTGCCTCCATTTTTTAATTTCCATTCTCCATTGATTGTGTGCATTATGATTTGTATTCACTTTCATTTTGTATCATGATTTTAAAAGTTTATATCGTGAATATATATGTGTGGAGTCTGAACTCACTTGAGGATTGTCTCTCTCTCTGGGGAAGAGGATCAGCAATCTGAACTCTCCCAAGAATTGTTAGTGGGTGCTTGGTAGGGCAAAGGACTCTGCTGAGAATTGGCTGTCTTGATAGAGAATATGTTCAATGCTCCTAAGGCTTGTACTCTATTTATATTTTATGATTTATAGAAACCAGGAAAAAAATTAAAACCATCAAATGTACAAACCAGTAGGAGTATTTTACCATCCCTTCTAGTATGCTCCATGACATTTCCTGACACAGCAATTTGACAGTTGAGACACCAAATATGGCAAAGTAAATTAGTGAGGTTGTGTACAATGCTGAAATAAATTTATTTGATCAAAAGGCATCACAGATTCACTTGGCAAATGTCTGCCGTAGCTAGATATCCACCAATGGCATGGTAACCTAATGACTTGATCACCAGAAAATGTTCTATATCTTTTGGCATATTTAAATTCAAAAGCAAATAGCCACTTGAAAGTAATTCTGTGCACGTACAGCCCTCTTTAGCCTAAAAACACATGCACTGATGTTGAGCACTCAAATGGGACAATATAGGGCTCTAGTTTAGTACCCGCTATCGGGTGCATTCCTGGCGGGGGGGGCTCCGAAAATCGGACAATCCCGGCGCGGTACCAGAGCCCGCCCCGAACCCGCGCACTTCCGGGTTCCCCGCTGACGCACCAGCGTGCGCGCGCAGCCCCCGCTGGTGGGAATCCCGCAGGCAATTAAAGCCAGCGGGATGCCACTTGACAGTAGTTATTTAGGTATTTCAGGTCATTAACTGACCTGATTAAGGGACTATGTGGGATTTTAGAACAAAGTGGGACTGTTTCCCACACTGGGGGAAACACTCCCAGGTCAAATGGACGTGTTGCAGCTGTCAGCCTGTGGCAGCTGCAACGGTCCATTTGACAGGGCGGGGGGCGGGGGGAGACCCTCACTCATTGCAGGAGGCCACTCTGTCCCTTGGGACAAAGTTTGGCCTCCACCACCCTCCTCCTGACAGTCAAAGTCACCAACCTGCACACTTACCCCGGGGTCCAGAGACATGTACCTACCTTGTGGACCCCCTCAGATATACATCTTGCGGATGGGGGCCGCCGTAGCTGCAGTCATGACCTCCTCGGAGGGCGAACAGCATCACCAGCCTCGCCATCCACCTCTGACACGTGGAGCTCCACAACACAGTGCTGTGACACATCCACCTGCACAGCAGGATGGAGGGCTACCGCAGAGAGAGATGCGTCGCAGAGGGCACTACCCTTGCCACAGGGTCCACAGACCGAGGCTCAGCTTCCTGGACCTCTCTGAGCAGCAGTGCACACGGAGGCTCAGAGTCACCCGACATGTAGTCGTGGACATCTGCAGCCTCTTTCATGCCGAGCTGCTCCTGGCTGGCCCCAGCACCATCTTCATACCTGTCGCTGTCAAAGTCACCACTGCCCTCAACAACTTCTCCTCCGCATCCTTCCAGGGTGCAACCGGGGACATCGCCGCTGTCTCTCAGTCGTCTGCGCAAAAGAGCCCTGCAAATACACCTACACCCACTCTGCAGTAACACAGTGGTTGGCATCAGTTGCGGGTCCTCATAGTGATCCTCAGGAGAGGGCATTATTGCACAAACCAGACAGGATTCACGAAGACATGGCAGTAGTGGTGCCAATATAATATGTAATGTGAGTTGGTCAGAAATTTAATATAAGTAACACCCATGACAAACCCTCAGACACCCTTGTGCATCCCCTTCATGCTCACGACACGTTTGCCTTACGTTGCCTACTGCACATATGTGATGCATGCCCTGTGGCTGCAGCACAGGTAGTGGCAGGTTGAGTGAGGCTGGCCATGAATGAGATGCACAAGAGGGTGAGTATGAGAGAGAGCCATGAGATTGTATGAGGATTGGGTTGAGTGGTAGTGGCGGGATGAGTACTGGCGAGGTGAGTAGGTGCAGGTAAGATGAGGATGAGGTTTGAGTGGGTATGAGGGGTGATGTGACAGTTGTGTTGGCAGTGCTGAAGGAGATGTGGGGTGGGGGCAGTGATGTGGCAGACGGAGTGTAGGGGAAAGACTACGTGTACTCACTTTGGCTTACCTACTGAGGTCATTGGAGCGCCTCCTGCACTGTATGCAGGTGGGCAATATGTTGGTTGCGCTGGTGACCTCCTCTGCCAACTCGAGCCAGGCCTTCCTGGTGGTAGAGGCAGGCCGCTTCCTCCCACACGCGGGGGGAAGATCTCTCCCCTCCTCCTCACCCCATGTATTGATACCTGGAGTGAGGCATCATTAAACTGGGAGCAGCCTTCCCCCTGGGCTGCTCCATGCTGTAATTTTTGCTATTTGTTGCAGCATCTGTCAGTGGAGGACTGCCCCTTTAAATAGAGCGCCTCCAGCTGACAGATCTTACTGCGCATGCGCAGCCCGCCCGACGCGCAGATCAGCAGTGGGGAACCCGGAGGAGCAGGTAAGTGGATCCAATTAGTGGATTGGATTCTACAATCGCGCGGGAAACTGACTAATTTCACCGGGCGTGTTACCCACGTGCCCGATAGCCCCCCCCCCCCCCCCGCCGAGAACCCGCAGCCCTGCTAACATCGGGCCCATAAAGTGAGTGTAAACTCCAAATGTGTAACATGGGGCACCAATTTGTAGCCCCTGAAGATGGAAGGGAGGCTTAAAAAAAATTCAAATGTAAGACATGAAGGACATATCTGATTAAGTATTAATACCTGGGAATGAACTAATTTTCATTTAAATGCAGACAAATTTATGTTTTATTTCCATTCTCTGTTGATTGTGTGCATTCTCTCTGATTTGTGCACAAAACCATGGCACAAAAGAAATCATGAATATCTTATTTTTAAAAGTGTGTTATTCGCCTTCGAGATATTCTTTAAAACAGCACTGGATACTTCTTTTTCCCTCTTCACGCTTTACCCCTCCCCCGATTGGAGACTCATATAGGATATAGTTCCACAGCTATTAGCTACTCCCCACCCAAAGGGCTGTTTTTGATATGTGAGCTTGGGTAGTTGATAGGGTCTGGAAGCCATTACAAAAAAGCCTGCCCCCCACTCCTCATCCTCACCCAGTATCCATCTTATGTGCACCTACAGCAGTCGTCACTGGTTAGCGATTAGGAGCAAGAACCCTGGCTGACTTTTTTCCTCTTTCTAGCCTTAAGATACCGAGATCAATTGTAGCTTATGTACCCTAGAACCTGACCTGATGCACATCGGAGATTAATTAACTCATCACAGACAACAGACTGAGTTAGGACTTCCCTGGTGACTGTAAGATGAAGTAGCACACTGGGCAGAACTGAGTTATAAATGAAGCTTTGGGATTCTCTTTTTTTTAAAAAAAAACAACCAACCTGATCAGTCCTGGAGTTTAACCCACGATCTTGCTTGCTGCGATAAATAAATTGTTCCAAATAATTGCTTTAAGGACACAGAAAATGTTTGCACCAGTTACACAGTGACATTATATCTTTATTCCATTGTCTGGACAATTAAGAGGAAGATTGGCTCCATCATAAATCAATTGCTAACAATGGTCTGGAAGTAACCACTCTCCCCTAGAAAGCTTAGAAATGCTGACAGTCAGAGCTTCTTGAAGTTCTCAAGTGAGCAGCCCGATGGGATTGTGGTGAAAGTATCAAGTGCCATTGTGCCCGATATACCAGTCCAGTCAATCTAACCCCGGAAAGGGTGCTTTCTGGCAAATCTGACTCAAGGAACAATTTACAGGGCTATGGGGAAAGAGCAGGGGAGTGGGATTAATTGGATAGCTCTTTCAAAGAGCCAGCACAGGCCAAATGACCTCCTTCTGTGCTGTATGATTCTAAGTTATAGCCAAAGTAGGAGTTCTTGGAGCTTTATAACAATCTAGGGGTGAAATACTTAAATAAAAAACTCCAATAAAAATGTATTGGCCGTTTTCCATTGAAATCTTATTTACGTCATTTACATCACTTCTGCAACTAGTTTTCCTTGATGCTGGAAAACCAATTACTATTTCATAATTTTTTAAAAAGGAAACCAGTGGCTCTCTGTTCTACTCTTAATTTCTAAATGGTATGTGATTGTCGCTCACCTCTGTTCCCTGGGTTTTTTAATACATGCATTAGGAAATAGGTTGCTCTCTGCCATTCCATTATTTATTTGAATTTTCAAGAATTTATAATCACATGTTTATTTTATGGCATCATGGTACATTCTGATTACAGTGCCTATGGTAGAAGGGCATTGATACATTCCAGTTTCTTGGCCTATGCTGGGAGCAATGGGGGTTTAGAGGTGGAGGTCATTTGGATTTTCTTAGTCTCGAACCAATTCTCTATTTTTAAAGCATAATTTCAGTTGGCTAAACTTTTCAGTGTTGTTTTAAATCATCTGTAGAATGCAAAGTAATTGTAGTTGTTTAAAATGACTACATGTTTAGACTATCTAAACTAAACAAATATATAACTTACCATCATATATCAACTTTAACATAATGAGATATCCCAAGTCTTTGCGAATGGAAATCCATTTCCAGTGGTGTGCCACAGGGCTCAGTGCTGGGTCCCTTGCTGTTTGTGGTATATATTAATGATTTGGACTTGAATGTAGGGGGCATGATTGGCAAATTTGCATACGACACAAAAATTGGCCGTGTAGTTGATAGTGAAGAGGATAGCTGTAGACTCCAAGAAGATATCAATGGGTTGGTGGAGTGGGCGGACAAGTGGCAAATGGAGTTCAACCCAGAGAAGTGTGAGGTAATGCACCTAGGGAGGGCAAACAGTAAAAGGGAATACGCAGTAATCAGGAATATGTTGAGAAGGGTAGAGGAAGTGAGAGACCTTGGAGTGCATGTGCACAGGTCCCTGAAGGTGGCAGTACAGGTAGATAAGGTTGTGAAGAAGGCATACGGAATGCTCTCCATTATTAGCCAGGGTATAGAATACAAAAGCAGGGATGTAATGATGGAACTGTATAAAATGCTGGTATGGCCACAGCTGGAGTATTGTGCGCAGTTCTGGTCACCATATTACAGGAAGGACGTAATTGTCCCGGAGAGAGTGCAGAGAAGATTTACAAGAATGTTGCCAGGGCTTGAAAATTGCAGCTACAAGGAGAGATTGGATAGGCTGGGATTGTTTTGGTTGGAGCAGAGGAGGCTGAGGGGAGACTTGGTTGAGGTGTACAAAATTATGAGGGGCCTAGATAGAGTAGACAGGAAGTACCTGTTTCCCCTAGCGGAGAGTTCAAGAACTAGAGGACATAGATTTAAGCTGATTGGCGGAAGGATTAGAGGGGACATGAGGAAAAACTTTTTTACCTAGAGGATGGTAGGTGTATGGAATTCGCTGCCCGAATTGGTGATAGAGGCAAGGACCCCCAACTCTTTTTAAAAGTACCTGGACCTGCACCTAAAGCGCTGTAAGTTGCAGGGCTACGGACCGGGTGCTGGTAGGTGGGATAGAATGGGCATCTGATTGTTCTTCGAGCCGGCGCAGACACAATGGGCTGAATGGCCCCCTTCTGTGCTGTATCTTTTCTATGGTTCTAAGTCATTCACAAAGGGAGGAGTGGGGGTAAACTGACACAAAGCAGAAACTAAGAAGAGGTGAAAAAATCTCTGATCCAATGGCTCAACAGTGATAGGGTGCTGACATTTCCTGGGCCTGGAAATGTAACCTAATCACAATGATGCAAACTTAAACACATCATATAACCTATGGACAGACAATGAAATTTAGTTTTAGATAGTTTTATTGCATGTTGAAATATTCTTTCCCATATAATTTATCAGTAGCAGTAATGACAGATTAAAATCATTGAAGTACAATTTTGAGGCTGAGTGTGTATAATTATTCATAATCTTTTTGAATTAAACCATTTTGCAAATGTACACATTGATAAATAGACTGTGCACACTCAGCTTCAGTTAGGGTGCACTATTAAGGCAGCGAAGAAAGAATTGAAAAAGTTCTTGTTCTTTCTGATGGAATTTTGGGGGGACTGTTAAAGAATGCTATCTGTATTTTTTACTTGGCCTTTTAAAAAAAAACAGAAGCACTACACTCCAGCAGGGTTACCAGATAGTGCTGCAACACAAACTACAGCTTTGTGATTAGATAGTAACTCTTTAATATCCAGTCACACAAGCGTCTAGTTATCACACTATCAAATTTCCCTACTACAGTGCAAGACAGATGCCAAGGAAGCATTATTACAGCTAAAGTGCCCACAACACTGCTATACCAGAAATCTTATAAGGATGCCACAATAGAAATAAACGCGTCATAACACATTGATAATTGGTATATTTAGTTGAGAGTACTGTTATTCATGAAGATGTGACTTTTCCAAGATTAAGAACCGTTAACCAGTTTCTTGATATTTTCATTGTTTTATGGTATCACCGGCAGCAGAAAATGACACATCTTGAGTCTAACTCATTGAGAGATATCAGTATTGCAAAGTAATGACATCCCTATTGTACAGGGCATGGAGATGAAGACTGAATGGTAAAAGGAAAACAATCCCTGTATTTCCATGTAGAACTACATAGTCCTTATTCATTAACTTATATTTCCTCCTTTCAGTGATTTACATGTAATGGTGCCAAGTTTGGTCATAAAATTCTTCTGCTGCCACTGGGCAGTGCAGTCATCTGAGATCTTGAAATCAACCTGGAAATGAAACAAGTGTTAATCTTAGCAAATTATTTTTGTATATCATTTAATGTAAGTATTGAAATGTGTGTGAATGACTGAGGTAGAGACTACAGTATCTTTTAAGGGAAAACTAAATAAATATTTAAAGCATAGGAAGAAACAGGGCAATGGAGAGAGAGAGAACGTGGCAGTGGGATTAGTTTTGGATCACTCTAGCAAAGCCAACAAATATGATGGGCAGAATAGTCTCCTTCTGTGCTGGAAACCTCTTATGTTAGCAATGTCCCATTTCAGTTTGTCTCTGTATGGACCGTAGTTACGGACACTGATCAATTCGGTACCTGAAGTATACCAGTTAATTCTGCAGGTGATGTTATCTGATCTGTAATTTCTCAAAGCTTTTTCTCCTTACAATTAGTCTAAAAATATCATGGAAGGAAATAAATATCACCATCTGAACTAGTTAGTCCCTGCAGGACTAGTGGCAAAAGCTGTGTTGGAAAACTGTCCTGACATTGTCTTTTTTCCTTTAAAACTTGGATACAATTCTGCCCCAACAGATCAGAAGATCATCTCTCTTAAGTGAAAGCAGCATGGAGAGTTTTGATTTAGGTTCCAGAGAAAATAAATGAAAGCACACAATTGCCCTTAATTATGGATGTATACAACACCAGTTAAAGATACCCTGCTCAGGAAGTGTATATGGATCATTGACTTGTACCAAATCTGATCAGTGAAAAGTTGATGCTGCCACTGTGGGCAAAATTGAAATAAACAATCACCACCACCATGGCACAAAATAAGCCTTCCTGCCTAATGGATTTATTTTCTGGCAGTACTTTCCCAATCACTATAAGCCTTCAAGTTGCTCACGGCACTTTGTTCCAGTCAATTACATGTACCTTGATATTTGCATTGTCAGTTTCAATTTTTGTTGAATTTATTTAAAAACACCTTTGGTCCACATCTTCTGATGATAACCTCTGAAACGAATCTCAAATTCTCACAAGAGCAAGCTTATCATTCACAGATGCAAAGAGATACTACGTGCAAACAATTTGCTGCAAGAGCATGTGTTTTCTCTTGCCAATAAATCCTTCAGTAGCTTCCTGTTGCAAGTATTTACCTGTAATTTTTCAAATACTTTCTTCTTTGGTTTCAGTTCATCATCAGCTGTACCATTTTCATATCCCTCTACAAACACACGCTCTCCTGGAGCAGAACCTCCTGGAGGATTTAATGGTTCCACTTTACGCTTTTCACCTTCTCTGTAATTACAAGGAGCATAAACTTGACTAACAGCAATATTCACTTAAAAGATCTTTGGGCAACAACATTTGAAGCATGTACTTTACTGCCCACTCACTCTTACTTTTCACATATACCATCATCCTAAAACTAGTTTCAGACATTACTTTACCAACTTGTCAAGGTTACAGTTTTTGGAAAACTGCCATTTTCATTAATTCCCAATGTGACTTTACACATTTCCTACATTTCTAATTAGATCACACTGATGTCAACAATTGTCATGAAATATTTCATTTATAAAGTAAGAAACTGCAATTTCAACTAAACACCTTCAAACTATAAGTTCAATTAATGTATATGGTCTATTGTACAGGCACAGATGAAGATAATAAAGCTACATATATAGTCAACGAGCATTCCCTCACCCTCTCCTGTAGATGCTGATTCTTGTTGGAGTACAGTCTACTGGCACTACAGCAACTCTGGCACCTCTGAATATTCTTCAACCAAGAGTTTGAATAGCGGGTATCAGCAGGTTAATTGATCGTGGAGATCATCACAGCTGAGTCCCATCTTAACATCTGACACTGACAAGTGCATTTCTCAGTGGGGTTAATGGCCAGCAGTCAGCAGTGGAACCCTGACTAATTTATTCTCTCTCCACAGCCAAGGACACTGAGATCAATTTTAGCACCACAATAAATAATAATTGTTCATGCAGCTAGTTTAAGTTTTTGGGGTCTATTCTCCTCTGCTATGTGCCTGGGGAATGCTCAATTTCCAGGTGCAAATCAGAGGGAAAAAAGGTGGAGACCCATGATGTTGGGTCTCCACTGCCTTTACACTTTCCAGTGATTTCTTGGGTAAGCTCCGAGAGGTGAAGGGAGTAGAGGACTTACACCTGCAGGTGCAAGAATGCAAATCGTACTGTAATGAGGCAGAAGAGGTCTAATTGCAGCTTTCACCTCATTTCTCCTCTTGGAACGCCAGTTGGGAACTCATTTGGAGGGGCATCCAGAAGAAGCAGGCGGTAATGGGCGGGCCTGTATTTGAGGTATGTCAGACTGATTTAAATGACCGGAACCCATAATTACAAATAGATTCAGGTCAGGTAGGATGCACTTTGGGGGAAGTCCACTTGACCTGTGCCCAGGTTGGGTGGGGGAAGAAGAGTGACATATTGGGGCATTAAACTTTTTTAGCCTAATCCATATGAACATTGTGAGGCCACTGGTGGAGTGTGATCTTTGCCTGTGTTTTGCATTTAGCAGCTAGGGTTAGATGAAGGAAGGCTGCCAAATGCAAAACTGAAGTGCCGAGTACTTCTGGCAAGGTACTCATTGTCTATAACCACCTATTAATCCTCTGATGGCTCACTGGGTAAATGCACGGAGGCACACACACTAAAATGCTTCTGGGTTTGATCCCTACTCTTGGCTGAACTAGTTGTTTTCAGCCTGTAGCAGTAGTGAGGGCCACTACAATTAGCTTCAGTTTCCCTGAGCTGAGAGGGGGAAAATATCAGCAGTGGTTTCTGCTCCTCTGGCTACCCAGCAATATGCAAACATCAGGGCATGGCAGGGCCATGCTGGGATCAGATGCTGCCAATTTACAGTCCAAGATCATAAATGAAGAATGGTCATTTGGTGAGGTATAGCAGAGCTGCTGTCATCTATGCATTTGTGTGGAAAAAGTGAGACTTAGCAATGAATCTGAATTGAGTTCCAGCTAGAAGCTCTAAAGATGGCAGAGCTATATAGTCAGACATGTTTATTTCCAAGAAGAGGTTTTGTTTTAACAACTCCAGGATATACACCATAGGAACATTTAGAACCGTAAAAGGCCATTTTGGTTCATCTGGCTGCTCCTAGTCAAAACATACCTCAGATTTGTTTTTTCTTTGCACTTCCATCTGTTGGGAGGTTTTATACTTTTACAGGCTGGGACAGCTGAAGATATTTCTATCAATAAATGCACTGCTAAGATGCTGCCCAAACAAATGAAGTAAAATACAGGCTATAGGAAACATGACAGTACATTCCTCCAGTCAGAAAGTGATTGAATTTACAGGTCCATATATTACATCAAAGCAGCGACACGATGAAATATGCATCAGCTTCAAAGTACAATGCATTCCAAAATCAATTTCCAGTTGAAATTGCTTGGCCAAAATTCACTTTAAAATGCACATTACTCAGACAGAAACAGAACTTCCAAAAATGACAACGGTTGCAGAATATTTTGTTAAATATGAAGAACTTCTAAGTGCTAACTTAGCCAGAAGGTTCCAGAAGTAAATGGAAAAAAAGAAATGTGAATATAAATTAATTGGCCAAATAAGAATTGATGTAACCTATAATTAGCATTTTCCTCTATGTCACATATTACAGTGACAATATATAGAAGATATCCCCAGCAATATTTCCTTAGTGTTGCAATAAGAACATAAGAAATGGGAGCAGGAGTAGGCCATATGGCCCCTCGAGCCTGCTCCGCCATTCAATAAGATCATGACTGATCTCCTACCTCAACTCCACTTTCCCACCCGAGAGAATTCCAAAGATTCACAACCCTCTGAGTGAATAATTACTGTGGTCCACCTCAAAAAGGATTCTTAATTTTGATATGGTCTTCCTTGTTCTTTGTATGTACATTCAGGGTAGGTCCGTCACCTATGCATTTGTACCCCTAGCCTGATGTTAGTACTGTTCCTTTCATCTCGGAGGAAAAAGTGAGACCAAACATAGAGAAATGCACTAAGTAAATGCCTATTTCAGGATTTTTATATTCAGTGAGGTCACTCACAGTCAATAAGGAGACTAACACCCCATTCCCCAAATCATTACCAATAGTTGTGCCAAATAGCAATCTGTAATTAGAAAAGATATTTTAAGTCCTTATGTGTTTTGTTTCTATCAAGATGGACTTCGCAAATACCTAGCAGGTACCAAACCCTACAGTGAGAGGCTGTACCCACTACCTGAAAGCCCATTCTATTACTCTTCTTCACAAGGGATGATGAATGCAAAATTTGGTACAATAGATTGATCTCCAAGCAGACTCTCTCTTTGACAGAGATAATGGAAGGCCTGATATCGTTTAAGATGGGAGCTGGAGATTTCAGTCACTCAACGGACTAGAAACCAATTTAGGAAACTACAAGGGGAAAGAAATCCAGTGGTGTCGGAGATGATGCTCTAGAAGGCAGAATTCTATTTAATGCTTCACATTTTAAAAAAATCAAAGAGGTCAAATATTTATAAGAACATTAAAGAAATTGAGGTATTGCATGTAGAACAGTCAAAAGCAAAAATTATTGAGACAATGTTAGCGAGACAAAAATCAAACTTAATACTAAGCAAAAATGAGAATGTTTCTTGTCCAGATTTAAAGCTTCCTGTATTGAATATGGCAATAAATTGGAGATGTTGTTTATATACCAATTGCAGTAATAAAGCTCACCATTAGTATTATGCTGCCATAATACCATTTAATATCAAAGATTGATATGAAAAGGAATAAATTTAGATATGCATCTTTGGGCTCAAACTAATACAAGCCAAAATATTTTACCGTATTAACTCCAAGTAAGCTGAAAAACAGACATGTAATATCATCAAATTAATATAACATTAACATTCCACTTATGGAATTGATATCATCTTTGTATCTGTTCAATTTCATCACAGATCTGAAGAAAGATGTGGAGAACTTGAAACATCTCTTTTGGGATTGCTTTATAGTGCTTCCATTTTGATCAAGTCTACTGATAAGGCTCCAGATCTCAAAAGCGCTGTCTATTAGGAAAGTGTTAACAGAATAAATAAAAAAATTGTCACATAAGGTATCATATGAAAAAACTGAATAGATACAATGGAGATATCTTTATATAGGGATATCAATCCCATAAGTGAAATATTAATGTTATATTAATTTGTTGCTAATATTGTGTTCTGAAAACCCAATTAGAAAAAACAGCGTAACAACTGGAGAAGTATAAAATGTCAGTCCAACATTAATATTTCTGGTACTAGTTGACTTTAATTTTTTTTAAAAAGTTAGTCCATTTCTTTATCAAAAATCTATACTGCAGTGGTCAAGCCATAGTTTAATAGACTCTAGGATTCTTAATTACTAGATATTCCTTCCTACAACCATCTTCAGCCAGAAGTGCCGAGTGGATAATCCATCTCAGCCTCCTCCCGATATCTCCACCATCACGGAAGCCAGTCTTCGGCCAATTCGATTCACTCCACGTGATATCAAGAAACGGCTGAGTGCACTGGATACAGCAAAGGTTATGGGCCCCGACAACATCCCGGCTGTAGTGCTGAAGACTTGTGCTCCAGAACTAGCTGCGCCTCTAGCCAAGCTGTTCCAGTACAGCTACAACACTGGCATCCACCCGACAATGTGGAAAATTGCCCAGGTATGTCCTGTCCACAAAAAGCAGGACAAATCCAATCCGGCCAATTACCGCCCCATCAGTCTACTCTCAATCATCAGCAAAGTGATGGAAGGTGCCGTCGACAGTGCTATCAAGCGGCACTTACTCACCAATAACCTGCTCACCGATGCTCAGTTTGGGTTCCGCCAGGACCACTCGGCTCCAGACCTCATTACAGCCTTGGTCCAAACATGGACAAAAGAGCTGAATTCCAGAGGTGAGGTGAGAGTGACTGCCCTTGACATCAAGGCAGCATTTGACCGAGCGTGGCACCAAGGAGCCCTAGTAAAATTGAAGTCCATGGGAATCAGGGGGAAAACTCTCCAGTGGCTGGAGTCATACCTAGCACAAAGGAAGATGGTAGTGGTTGTTGGAGGCCAATCATCTCAGCCCCAGGGCATTGCTGCAGGAGTTCCTCAGGGCAGTGTCCTAGGCCCAACCATCTTCAGCTGCTTCATCAATGACCTTCCCTCCATCATAAGGTCAGAAATGGGGATGTTCGCTGATGACTGCACAGTGTTCAGTTCCATTCGCAACCCCTCAGATAATGAAGCAGTCCGAGCCTGCATGCAGCAAGACCTGGACAACATCCAGGCTTGGGCTCATAAGTGGCAAGTAACATTCGCGCCAGATAAGTGCCAGGCAATGACCATCTCCAACAAGAGAGAGTCTAACCACCTCCCCTTGACATTCAACGGCATTACCATCGCCGAATCCCCCACCATCAACATCCTGGGGGTCAGCATTGACCAGAAACTTAACTGGACCAGCCATATAAATACTGTGGCTACGAGAGCAGGTCAGAGGCTGGGTATTCTGCGGCGAGTGACTCACCTCCTGACTCCCCAAAGCCTTTCCACCATCTACAAGGCACAAGTCAGGAGTGTGATGGAATACTCTCCACTTGCCTGGATGAGTGCAGCTCCAACAACACTCAAGAAGCTCGACACCATCCAAGATAAAGCAGCCCGCTTGATTGGCACCCCATCCACCACCCTAAACATTCACTCCCTTCACCACCGGCGCACTGTGGCTGCAGTGTGCACCATCCACAGGATGCACTGCAGCAACTCGCCAAGGCTTCTTCGACAGCACCTCCCAAACCCGCGACCTCTACCACCTAGAAGGACAAGGGCAGCAGGCGCATGGGAACAACACCACCTGCACGTTCCCCTCCAAGTCACACACCATCCCGACTTGGAAATATATCGCCGTTCCTTCATTGTCGCTGGGTCAAAATCCTGGAACTCCCTTCCTAACAGCACTGTGGGAGAACCGTCACCACACGGACTGCAGCGGTTCAAGAAGGCGGCTCACCACCACCTTCTCGAGGGCAATTAGGGATGGGCAATAAATGCCGGCCTTGCCAGCGACGCCCACATCCCGTGAACGAATAAAAAAAAAACTCACACGGATGCACAAAGCAACATGGCTTGAGATTCGATTCCTCTCATCTTCTGTGGCTTCAAATTACATAACATTACGACATCACGATTCTGAAGCTCCTCAGCAGAAATGTACTGCACTAACCCACTGACGACTGTTCGTGGCTGTGCTTCTCCGAGATCCACCTTCTCAACATACAGACTGTCTGCATCAGGGTGCTGTGGTAAACGAAAAGAAAAAAACAATTTATAACAATTATATACACTTTTTTTTTCCACTGTATATTCGAGGTAAATCAGGAAATAGCAATAGGTGATGCCAAGCTTATGTTTCAAAAGCCTGAAGGTTGTTGGAGGAAGAAAAGGCTGAGTGAGGTAGGAAGCTCCTGGGAAAGACTCCATTAAAGTAGGAGAGTGTGTGAAGAGTCTTAATTTTAACCCAGTTGGGATGTAGAGGAGAAAGTTCATAGGATGGTGGCTTTCAAGTGTACAAGGAATAAGAGAGAAATGTTCAGAAAAGCATTGACCATAATAGTATTGATAAATTAGAGAAAGACAAAGAAAGACTGCAATTGGAGGTAGGAGGCTAGAAGCAAGATATGAATTGTCTATCGAAATACAAACTTTTTCTAGTGACCTGTCCATGCGTATGAGAGATGGTAGCAAAGTCTGCCCAGATCGTGAGCAGTTGGCCAAGTCTTGGACGGAAGTTGGCTTTATATGGAATTAAAAGTTGTTGAAAAGGATAAAATGTTTGGCATAAAAGAGGAAACCAAGATTCTTGGAGGCTTCTTTAGGGAAGAATTGTGGGAGTTTCATTTGAGTCCCAGAACGTTGATAGATAAAACAATAAAAGTGGAACTAAAGGCAAAAGATGGTAATTATTGGTTAGACATGTGAGAGAGAGATAAGGAAACCGCCATTGAGAAATGCTGGGAACCATACTGGCAATAATGGTTTAGGTCAAAACTTTTGTTGTGATGGACAATTTGAAAATTAACAGCTGCTGCCACAACTTTAGAAAATGCCAATATAAAATACCAATAGGGAAGGAGAAGGGTAAGAGGAATCACTTTTCTTAGGAGTAAGGTCATTATAAGAAAATCTCCAAGAAGAAAAGGTCCACTGGGAGTAAGGGAAACTAAATAGTCACCATAGGTCAAGAGTAAATTCAGAGCTACATATGTTGAATATAATGAGTGGGAATACTATCAGGATAACAGGTCTTTTGGAGACCAGAGTGTAAAATCAGCCACATCCAGGGGAATAAAACTTGATATTGGTCATAATAGTCGAAAAGAATGATGCAACGGAGATTACTCATAAAGGTCATTGAAATTTGAGTTGGAAGAGAAAAAAAAGAGCTAAAAAGTTAGCCCTTCTCTTTAGAACAGACGCAACTGTCCCAATATGGACAGAAAAGGACTAGAGTTGAGTATTCTCAGAATTTGAGACACAACTTTGGCAACTGGAGGGACAAGACAACAACTGGCACTAATTTTCAATAAATTTTTGTTTAGGAGCTCTAATATTGCATTTACAGATGTCATGAGCAGACAGAAAGCTGGCTCACAATGCCAGGTGCAAATGGATCAGAGAAACGTAGCGAAGAGTTGTCAAAGACTCTTCAAGTTGGCTGATTTTCTGTGCCAAATAAAATAGGATTGGGTTTCAGAGTGCAATTTGTCACAGGGCATTTTAACAGAAATCAGATCTCAGCAGTGAAGAGACAGATAAAGTGTAAGAGTTAGATCTTTTCCTCACCTCTAATCCTAGGAAATTAGCTAAATTACCAGGATGATCCGGGAAGGAAAACCGGTGGGTTGTTCAAAATCATTCAGGACCTGGCTTGTTGGCCTGATCAATCGAAAAGAACAGAGCCATCGCTGGTGGTGAACAATGAAGCCACCAAGAATGGTGATTTCAGCTGACAGGAAGTTAAAATTGGTAACTTTTAAATTTTCTGTTGGTGAGTTATTCAATTCAGTGGCCCAAACTAGAAGTGACAAAATTCACTGCAAACACAGTCTGTAGATTTTTACAGAAAGTTAACCCCAAACAGTCTGTTTATGAAGCAAGTGCTATCAGGGTTCATCTGATGCAAACCATTAATGTTTAATGAAGACAAGAATAAAACCAAGAAAAGATACTGTTAAAGACATGGTATATTTGAAATATAGCTGGCAGCAGTAGGATGCAGAATTATTCCTGGTTCTGGAGAAAATATTGATCCACATTGGACAGTGGAGTCCTCACAATTGGTTTGCCAAGAAACAAGGTTTTCCTGAGAATCATGATACTTTGGTTTGTACCATGATGGGACTGAACTAAAGAATTTAGCTTAATAATAATTTTTATGCCACATTTGCAGCTGTCAGTTGCAGCACTATCTTTGCCACAAGAGGGCATTGTGCAAATACTATTAAAATAAGTTTGCAGAAAATCAACATAACAGAAACTTTCTCACTAAAAATTGTACTTTCCTCTGTCTAGCATTCCCCAGCATCAGCAAATATGGCAAGAACTAGTGTTCATTTCATTTTTGAACTGACATTTTTTTCAATGCAATGTGACCAATTTGCTGTGTCATCAAACTCAACCCATTGCAATAAAATGATCTTTTACAAGAAGTTTTGCTGAAGAAAAGCAGCTCATAGCGCATGCTGTTGTATTTAGGTGAGGTCACAGATATTAACACTGCACTTAGTGCACTGAAAATGGTAATGCAGGAAAAAGTTTGTCTTATTTTGGACTACTCGTTGAAATATAACTGAATCAGTTGTTCCACAAAATGGAGCTAAACTGAAGGAACTTGGCACACTGGAACTGTATGCCTGGATTCAATACAAGTTACTAGAAATTAACTTTGTAAAATTGCTATTGTTGCAGTTAAGTTTAAAAAAAGTAAACCTTGGTCCATTTGGGAACAACTTATTGAGAAAGTTTACGCAAGTGTAGCTGATCACTGCTGTACGGTAAAACACTTTCTTTTCACAAACACCACAAAGACCATAACATGATGTTTGTGTTGTGATAACTTTGATGGAAGTATGAAAATGAGTACAACCAGCACTACCGTAGTTACAACAGTAGGCTGGTAAAAGTGTACATCAAATGAGCTTTATTTTGGTATTGACTTATGGATTAATCCAAGATTATAACGAAAGCCACTTCTTGGTTATCCGCCATTAGTAGTTACCTCTCTGGAAACTCGTATCTTTTCCAGCAAAACCGTCCTAACGTGAAAAACCCTTTGTAATTACAGACTCCAGTATTACATCAAAATGAAATCATAGAATGCAGCAGCCACTGTGTTAACCAGGGTTCCTTTTGTTGTTTTAAGTACAGGATGAATTTTAGTGCCACAGAATGTAACAGTTTTCCACTTTTAACATCCAGCATCATCATCTAGCGCTCTCAGGTAAGGTATAGCACGACCAAACGCAGAAAAGAGCTCC
This sequence comes from Heptranchias perlo, assembly GCF_035084215.1. Lineage (NCBI taxonomy): Eukaryota > Metazoa > Chordata > Chondrichthyes > Hexanchiformes > Hexanchidae > Heptranchias > Heptranchias perlo. Next base: position 26,600,052 of record NC_090350.1, read on the forward strand.
CTTTACTCTATTCCAACAAGGTGCCTTAACTATAATTTCAATGGTTGATTTTTGATTTGTTCACAACATCCAATAGCCTGAATGGGATTGTCAATATAAATGCCAATTTGTGCCAAATTATGGATAGTTTAGATCTGTGAACCCCTCATTTTGACGAAATTGAGTTGAGACTGCCCGTACAAATTTCAAAAAGGATTCTTGCAGACACCTTCAGCCCATTAATCTGACCTGAATTCAACCCATGTCTCAGAAGCCAAACTCATGGCATCCCCCAGTCACAAATTAAAATACATTATTTTAATTTATTTAAATAGTGTTAATTAGGAAATGGTTGTGAACTTCTTTCATTTTACTTATTTACTAAATGACAATTTTGTTCTATGTCAGCAATTAAAAAAAAATACAATGCAATTTCTTGCTTAAAAAACCCTCCAGATTGAAGGGACAATATTAGAGCAACAGCAAAAGAAAGTATTGGTGAATGGTTGTAGAAGGGTTGCACCATTTGCAATGTTTTATGCATGTGTGCTTATCAAGATGAAGTGCATGGGAATTAATATTTTACATTTTTGGGCACTGAAAATATCCAGAAATCCAATGTCAGTCATAACAAGGACCAAGTACAATGCCTACCCTAAATATATTGGTTTATCTCTACCCCTAACTGCAATCACAGAACCGCTCTAATGTGCCACCTTTATTTGATGGAAATTGTTGTCTCTGGGAACAAGTAGCAAACAATTACTGAGTGTGTTGGCCACATACCTACTAGAACAGGATGGAAACTGGAGAAAAAGCACACTTTACTTAGTCATGGCTGATTCGCACCTATATTTCTAACTTACCCTCTCCACACTGACAATTCTTCCAACTCTAATATCAAGCCTTGAAGGTACAATTTCATCATTCTCAGCAGTTGATCCCTTGGAAGCTCCCTCTGAAAATTGAGTAGGAGATAAAATTTAAAAATACATATTTTTGCAATGGCACATTATGAATTCAAATTTAATTCTTTGAAAGAATCATTTCACTGGCAGAGAATCTTTTGTATAAATATATACGTTGAATCAGCGAAAGCAGCTTAACATGAGAAGAAGAAATAATAATCGACAGGGAAGATGTGTATTTCACAGCTTTACCTTCTAGGAATGCTCTAATACATCCATTACACTCCAGGCATCACATTAATTGAAAAGGGACACATTAGTGCGAGACATAATGGGGGTGGAATTGGTCTTCAGCGATAGCACTAAAAGAGCAAAATGAATCAGCAGCCTGTTTTACACCCCACCCGATTTTATTGATTTTACCCCAAATGTCTTCGATTTCTCTCTTCATGCCTCCTATTGGCGCATTCTAATATCACTTCTGCAATTTTACCATCTCTTGTTTTCCACTTAAGCACTTTTACACATCATTCTGTTTCTTTTTTCGTTTGTGTGTGTTTCTCCCCTTTTCCTTTGTTGTGCTCCTTTTTAAATGCTCTTCATCTGTAATATCCCTCAGGTTTGACAAAGGATCCACACCCAAAATGTTAACTCCCCTGTTCTCTCCACAGATGCTGACTGATCTGCAGAGCGTTTCCAGTACTTTCTGTTCTGGTTTTAAAAGTAGATTTGCAGGTGGGTTTTATATATTGGGGCAGTGAATACAAAAACAAGGAGCTGGAAATGAATCTGTACAAAAACACTATAGGCTACAACTGGAGTATTGTGTGCCATTTTGGGCAACCTATTGGAGTCACGGAAATGATGCAAGATAGATTTAGTAGGAGGATAGTAAGAGGAGAGAATATAGACATGAAAGACTTGAAAAACTAAAACTGTATTGACTAGAGCAGAAAAGGTAAGGTAGAGAACTAAAAGAAGTGTTCAAAATTATGAAAGAATTCAAGTTGTAAATAGCTAAATGTTATTTCCACTAGTTAATAAATGTTAAAAAGGGGCATCAATTTAGGATAGTAGAAGCATAAAGGAGGTATTTAGAAGAATCTTTTTCATATAAAAGATTATTAGAATATATAATACATTGCCAAAAGTGGCGATTGAAGCACTGTGTTTATGAGGGAATTGGATAAACACACGAAGAAAATTATCGACGTGTATGGGGAAAGAGCAAGACCGGATAGCTCCTTTGCGGAGCTAGCAGTGGCACAGGTGCAATGGGCCAAAATGGCCTCCAAAACTCTGCTGCCCGTATCCTAACTCTCACCAAGTCCTGTTCACCCATCACCCCTGTGCTCGCTGACCTACATTGGCTTCCAGTCCAGCAACGCCTCATATTTTAAATCCCTCCATGGCCACGCCTCTCTCTGTAACTTCTAGCCCTACAACCATGTGAGAACTTGGAGTCCCTCCAATTCTGGCTTCTTCTGCATCCCCGACTTCCTTTGTCCCACCATTGGCGGCTGTGCCTTCAGCTGTCTAGGCCCAAAGCTCTGGAATTCCCTCTCTAAACCTCTCCAATTCTCTATCTTTCTTTAAGATGCTCCTTAAAATCTACCGTTTTGACCGAGCTTTTGGACACCTGTCCTAATATCTCCTTAAGGGGCTTGGTGTCAAATTTTGTCTGATTACACTGCTGAGAAGCGCCTTGGGATGTTTTACTATGTTAAAGGCGCTATAGTTTTACTACTTCAGTATTTATACTAATATAGTTTTACTATGTTAAAGGCGCAAGTTGTTGTTGTTCTGTGCTTAAATGTCAATTTTTTCTAAAATCAAAGTAGCCCCCAGCTCTACTGTATTCTAGTTTCCTTTACACTAGACAAGACAAAAAGTTAACTCCCTATTTTAAATAAAAATGACTCACTTTGTTGTTTTGTAGGTTCAGGATAAGCTGCTCTGGTTAATTTCTGCATCTCTGGGGTTTGAAACTTCTTCCTGATTGGGTCCAGCAGCTTATTCAAGGCAATTTCCACAGAACTCTTCAGATCCCCAGGATGAACAGACTGGGGAAAAAATGTTTTAATCCAATGGTAACTCTCAGTAATGACGAATATGGATTTTCATGCAAATAATACTTCATCTGCTAAAACTCTGCTTAGGACTTCCATTCCAAGTACAACAGCTGGTGGTATTAATAACCAGACTTCAAGGGAATTTTTGGTACAACGTCTTTCTGTAGCAAACATGGATAAGAGCTAAATATTCACAAAAAAAGTCACTCCTACAAGCAAAGGTTTAGGTAATATGTACAGAAAAATGTCAAATTAACTTCTTATATTTAGCATTTAGTTTAACATAGGTTTAAAAGAGGTAAACAAATCTGTAATATTACTTGGTCACTAAAGTCTTTTTCAAGTTCGTCATACTCTATGTAGGTCTTGCTGCCACCCCACTTCTCGTCTCTCATAACAACAAACTCTGAAAAAGAAAATTAGATAAAACTGCCATTGTAAAATAGTCAAACAGAAATAACTGGTTCGTATTGTGAAACAAATATAGTTCTAACATACATCAGCTATTTTTTTTAAGCTTGAACTACCATGCAACAATGCCTCAACAAATTTCCGTACCTGTTCAAAATTAATTGCATCAATTCTTCCATTTACAATTGTAAAACAAAACACACCTCCTTGGACTCTGTAAAGCTCTGCAAAATACATTATGGACTGTTGCGAATGTGTAAAACCAATTGGCTAAGAGTGGGGGAGGCAGAAAAGCAGGAGAGAGAAACAGTACTTGAAAAATAAGGGAAGAAAAAATGGAGACGCAAGGGTTTACAAAATATATCGCAAATCATTTAAAATTAAATGAAATGGAGAGCTCATCACAAAATTGTATAGCGTGCACTTGAAATTCCAGCTCTGAACTCAGAGGTATGGTGAACACTAAGTTATGGTTGCATATTAGGGCTCAGCCAACCATAGTGACTACTTGGGAAATGCTTTCCCAGATTTAATATATCTGAACCCTATAGATTTGTTGCTCCCCTGTTATTCTAGAAATTCGTACTCTTATCCTAACAGGAATACTTGGCCAAAGTTTTCTATAAATTTCACGCTCCATAAGGTATATCAATATATAATGAATTGTACTTGTCAATGTTCTCAAGTCTAAACAGCTCTGAATAGATCCCCTGTTTTTTTAAAAAATTCGCTGTCCTATTTTATTACTTTGCACTTTCAAGGTAATATTTTATACACATGTACACTTCATTACTTTTTTTATTACACCAGACAAATGTAAATGTTCCCAACTCCCTTTAAATGGGTGCTGTAATTAGAATTTCTGTAAGACTGGAGCAGCAGTTATAGGAAAAATTATGATTTATTGTACATTTTTATTAGTTCTTTGGAAAAATGTAGAACATGCAAGTGTGAGCATGTTTATTTAATAAGGTTTATTAAAATTGGCAATAGATTTTGTAATAAATAAATATAACATGCAATTGGAATGAACTTGGCACATTTATAATTACTTTCAAATCAGTTCAATAAACTAAAAGCATCTACATTTTTTGGTGAGGTAATGTTCTCCTTTCTGAAATTACTTTTTCCCCTTTCTCCCCAGTTGGACCCTCACAACCTATGCATCTTCCACAACTTATCCAAAATTCTGCCACACATATCCTGTCGCACATTAAGTCCTGCGTGCCCATCACCCCTGTCCTGCACTCTCGCCTCTGAGTCAGAAGGTTATGGGTTCAAGTCCCAATCCAGAGACTTAACTACATAATCCAGGCTGACACTCCAGTGCAGTACTGAGGGAGTGCTGCACTGTTGGAGGTGCTGACATTTGGATGAGATGTCAAACCTAGGCCCCCTCTGCCCTCTCAGGTGGATGTAAAAGATCCCATGACACTATTTTTTTAAGAAGAGCAGGTGAGTTCTCTGCGGTGTCCTGGCTAATATTTATCCCTCAACCAACATCACTTAAAAAAATTATCTGGACACCATTTCATTACTGTTTGTGAGACCTTGCTGTGTCCAAATTGGCTGCCACGTTTCCTACATTACAACAGTGACTACACTTCAAAAGTACTTCATTGGCTGTAAAGCACTTTGGCATGTTATGAAGTCATGAAAAACACTATATAAGTGCAAGTCTTTCTTTCAAAACCCCAACACATTAAATTTAAAATCCTCATCTAGAAATCCTTCTATGGCCTCACTCCACCTTATCTCTGCAATTTTCTCCAACACTATATTCTCCCTCTCCCTTCACTTGACCACTGGTGGCAGAACCTTCAGCCCCCTGGGTCCTACTCTCTGGAATATCCTCCATAAACCTCTGCACCTATCTCCCCTCATTTAAAAACCTCAAAACCCATCTCTATGATCAAGCTTTTGGTCTCCTCTCTTAATCTGTGTTTTCTTGGAATGTATGTGGAAGTCATATGTTGGTAAGTTCCTTATATTTAAAGTAACATTTTGCCATTTTCCTTCAATTTTAGTTTGTAATATATATTTCAAATGAAAAAAAATCAGTTTTATGGATATTTATAGTATAAGTATAGTGTTTAAAAAGATACGATGGAAATTGAAGAAAGAATTGAGATTTTTTCCAAAACAATTCTGAGAACAGAACTACATAAAACCCCTTGTTCCTTATTCTCACCTCCATGTAATGGAAACAAGACATGTTTCACAAAGGATAAAACACCATTGTTCTCCACATTGCCAGGTTCACAGAATGCCCTTTTCAACTTCTTTTTTACATCTTCCTTTTTGTCTAGCAAGTCAATTTTGGATTCCTAAAAGCAATAAGTACTGTGAGTATCCAAAAGAGATTATCAAAAAAAAAAATCAACCTATCAATATATTGGAACCCTAGTATTCAGTGTTCTCTGCCTCTTGCTCCATTTATCATCCGCACACCTAGCAGTAGCACTAATTCTAAAATACCTGTTACAATTTTGAGTTTTTACAGACTTACTTCCCTCTCAGCAGTTTTCCCACCAGTTCCCATTAAATGGACACTATCCTCTATGATCCTGAGGCAGTAGCTTTTCTATAATCAGCCTTCAGCAGAGATCCGTACCCATCGAGTAACAGTTTCAGCAACCTGCTTACTGGATGTAATGTAGTGTTGAATCCATTTGACCTTTTTTATCAGTCTGATCTCTAATTAAATGAAACACGCAATTTAAAATGTTTGCATCTCTTCTCTGCTCCAAGATCCCCCCCCCCATTCCAGTAAGACTTCAAGTGAAGAATAGAAACTTTCACAAACTTTTTGTGAGAAGACACACTTGATTTTGTTTTTAAATAAGATCACTAAAAATCAGCTTGCCTCAAATATATAAAAATACCACAAAGCAGTGGTAGTTATTAAATAAAAAAATATACACTTTCATTTATGAAGATATGAGATGTGATCTAAGAAAACTCACTAACAGTGTGCAAACTATTCCTACCTCTAAGAATCTTTCAAAAACAGATGGTCTATTCTCAGTTAACATAATAAATGCCAGCTTCTGAAAAGCCATAATCTGCCATAAGCTATTTCATGAATTTGAATCATGAATTTTATTTATATTTCTGGCTGCCAGACTTTGTTCTATACTTGGAAATATGTTTTTTCAGCAATCTGGATGTGACGAATAAACATACATCAGCATTTACTATACAGTTGCTCCCTTTCTAGACCATATAATATCTGTAAAACTGTTCAATACAATAGAAATGAAAGTCATCAGTAAGTAATACCTCTTCAGAGGAGCTCATTTTTCCTCCAGTCAGACCTGGGACCATAGGGTTCATTAAGTGAATACGCTTGGCATACCCAAGAGCTGGAAGGTACTGAATAAATACAAAGAACCATTAAAGTTAAGTACATTTGCATAATAGTTCAAGATTTTTAAATTTTACAACAACAAAGAACAGCCAGTTCAGAAGTTGAATAGTCTGAAGGACAAGCCAGAACTGAGAGGAGGGTTTAAAAGAAAATCAGACTTTAAAGGCATCTGTGTCATGCTAACACTTTACTACTACTTTTATTTATACAGTGCCTTAATGATTCATCTAAAGTCTCAAAGTGCTTCACACAACGGATTCCATTTGAAGAGCAGTGATTATTATGAATGGCAACAGCCATTCTGCTTCACTAATGTCCCACAGTATTAGATGATTATTCATCTGCTTTAGTATCAAAGAAACAAAAACTTAATTAATCTAAAGAGTTGCATTAAAATTCTGCCAAGACATTTAACTGAATGGCATATGAATTCAACAGAACTATAATGTGCCATTATAAATTACATTATCAACTTCTACTACAGTGCCTATCTACAAAAGGGATCAAAGGATCAATAACTACCGACCAGTAAATCTTCTCCCAATTATCACAAAGCTCATAGAAAGTATAGAGAATGTTACCTCTCAATCACAACACCCTATATCTATTCAACAATTTGACTTCACAGTAAACCAAATTAAGTTGTGTTCATTTCAAATTCATGCTTTGTTATGATTATTTTCTTCCTCAATGCAGTGGCATCTGAATCAGTGGAGCTGACAAAGTAAAAGATGTTTAGTTGGACGGCTGAACGCTGGAATTTTCACGCTACAAAAGTGAATACTACACAAGGCATTAGACTTTTCTAAAAAGGCATGAATATTTTTGAAGGAAAAAAAACTATGCCAGACTGCAGAAAACGAACCACGCAGACAGCTCCAAGAGTGCCATTTATAAAATAGAATTCTACGTCTGATGAAAGGAACTTAATGAAATACAGCCCAATAAAACACATTTTTAAAGTTACTGAACTAGTAAGTTTCAATTTATAACACACACAGTTCTTCACAATGTCCCATCTTTCATAAATGAACTCAGCAGCCCATCACAAAAATTCCCAAATGAAGTTTGCTTAAGACTTGTTATAGTCTAAATTCTAACTTGAAATGCTGCCCAGGACAGAAAGCCCCATACATAAATTTTGTTAGGGATAGTAATGCTAATTATTAAAATGATAACTAAGTTCTGGTACACAACTCTTGATCCAAATATTCCAGCCTAATATTTAAATTCATTGCTTTAACTCCCTAATCTGTTTACATAAGTGTCAACTTTAGAAGATTATGGGCCGGATTTTGCTGAGTGGCGAACGAACAGCTCTGCACTTGCCCATAGATTTTTTTATGAGCTTTTGTACGGCAAGTTCCTGTAAATTAGAAATCTAAAAAGCACGGCGCCCTTTACAGGGCTGTGTATCTCCTTAACCAATCAGATTGAAGCATCGTTAATAACAGCACAGAGTCAGAACCAGGAAGTGTAAGTTAGAATAGTGAATTCAATGTCAAATCAGGTGCAGAATACAAAATAAAGAAAGGGAAAGAAAGGTTGAGAGAGATAAAAGAGACAGAAAGAAAAAGTTAAACATTTTTTTTAATGTCCATCAATAATTAAAATCTGAAGGAATGAGACTCCACACTTGTAAAAGTTAATTTTCAGTACCAGAGGGGTTGTTTGGCAGTAATTAAAATTTACTACATCATTAAAATGGTACTTCGACTTGAAGTGATTTGATTTAACTTTTTTGGCGGGTTAGTTCGTGTCTATCAGGTAAGTACAGGAACTTCACACCGGTCGGCAAGCTGCCATTTTCGCGCAGCTTTTGGAGGAGGATTGCATCAAAAACAGCAACTTCCGGAGTTCCACGATTATCTGCGCATGTGCGGTCGCCAGAAATTGCTGTCCTTTTTGCACATGAACAAAGGTGAGCGCTGTTAGCCTCACCGTTATTTTTACAGCAAAGTCCGGCCCAATAAATTTACCTTTTCTGCAAATGTGAATATTTTCCTCTGATCAATTCCACCAAACTGTGCATCAACCTTCAAATATTCTTCATCCAACGCCTAAAAGGGTAGAAAGCGATTTTTAAAAAATACCATGACCCTCAGGAATGAAATGAAAAAAATCATCAGCTTAAGTTTTCTGTCAATGTTGATGTTGTATCTTTCAATACAAAAAGAACAGGCACATGAAAACAATCTCTTGCCCATTAAGTTCAACACAAGCATTAAAAGTAGCATCACAGAATTATTACAGGAGCATCATAGTTTTGAACACACTATGGATAGTTGTGAGTTATAAGAATACAAATGACAGACACGCTATTACCTAGAACGTATGGCACAGAAACAGGCCATTCGGCCCAACAGGTTCACGCCAGTTTATGCTCCACTCGAGCCTCCTCCTACCCTTCTTCATCTTACCCCATCGACATATCCTTCTATTAAGTAAAACTTGACTTGCTTATGGACATTATTTGAACACTAGCCTATTACTCAGTCTTCGCATTTAATAACTTAAAATCCATGTTAATACATTGATAGGTTATACAGAAAATGATTTCCTTTAAATTATTCAGTTTCCAGTCTTTCCCATTCCTACCTGTAATCCAGGATACAGGAGACCACTGAGGAGGGGATGCTCCACTTGTTTAACTACTTCAGCACCAGCCTTTTTGGCATCATGCTGAGTCACTACAGAGGATAACTTGTAGACATCCAAAGTGTATTTCCTAAAAACATACAGACACATTCTATGTTGAAGAACTCATTACAATCAAAAGGAATTGATTTAACCCATTAAAGGCAGCAAAAGTATTTCTGTCCTCCCTTCTCTCAGATTATATTAATACAGACTAAATATTTAATTCTTACCTGCTTAGCTGATAATCAGTTCCCCTCACAAATTTGAGTTTTTCTATTGGTACACCTATACTTTCCAGCATTGCTTTAATGACATGTTCATAATACTGTGTCCTCAGTTCAAGCAGTTCCCAGGGAGCTTTCATGTTGTCCAAATAAGCGTGCAAATCAGCAAACAAAATAGTTACCTGGAGTGGAAGGGAAAAGATAAAAGATTTTTAAAATAATAATTATTTGGATGAATAATTTTGTAACACAACTTCCATTACGTCTGGGAATTGATGATGTGGTCTCCTTATAAAATATTAACACAGAAATTGAGGTGCAGTACAATGATGCAGAAAGCCAAATGGTGATATTTCCTGCTCCACCTCACCACCATCTCTCTCGACCCCAATACTGCCTCCGTACCGTCAGGCTACTTATCCGACATCCAGTACTGGATGAGCAGAAATTTCCTCCAATTAAACAATTGGAAGACTGAAGCTATTGTCTTCGGCCCCCACCACAAGCTCTGTCCCCTAACCACCAATTCCATTTCCTTCCCTGGCCACTTTCTCAGGCTGCACCAGACTGTCTCAACTTCGGCGTCCTTTCTGACCCTGAGCTGAGCTTCCGACCCTATAACCTCTCCATTACCAGAGGACGTTTTACTACATTACAGGCGCTGTACAAATGGAAGTTGTTGTCCCATCACTGAGTTCCTGATCTTAAGTAAGTCACTGCCTGCAAACCCATATGTAGGCTGGGATCTTCTCCATATTGGTGAGAGGTTTTTCTGAACTGATTTTTCATATTCACGTATTGACAAATTACAAACAACATCATTGGAGGTGTTAAGACCAGGCTACCTGCCCCCTAAACAAAGATGGACAGATTTGTCCCATTAAAAATGTATATGGAAATTCAAGATTATAATGATACACTATTTTGGAAATCAGAAACATTACGCTGTCAGTTTTCTACAAGATTATGACTGAAGCAGTACCATAGGGCTTTGCAGTTCAACCTACATATTTATACTAGGTACACTAGAACTTTACAGAATAGCTGCATTAGAACTTCCAGCACGACATTTCCTGTTTGTGTATCTCTTTCCCAAACAGCAGTATCCTGTGGTGCTTTGCCCACCTGTATGCAGTAGTTGAAACAAAAAAAATTAACCTGCGCTTGCCAAATAAGGGGTGTTAGAACATATATTAGGTTATGAAAAATCTGTGATTTGTCTGTTGCATTGTAGAACAAATCCTTCTTCGCTTGCAGTAACCGTGAGAGTTAAATTAATGAGGCAGCTTATCTTGTTACAGTTGTCTTTGATTGCTCCTTGCTGTTATGCCACCTAATGTATGGCAACCATCCTCACCTCAGATCCAGCTTTTAGGAAGTCAGCGATCTTTGACATTGGCACAAAGTATGCTACATGAGGCTTTCCGGTGGTAGCAGTTCCCCAGTAAATAACCAAGTCCCGTTCCTCCAGAATTGGACGTAACCTATCCTCGCCCAGGATCTCCTGCAAAAAAAAAGCGAGTATAAAAACTTTGTTTTGTTCAATTTTTAAATTTAGATTCAGCACAAAAAAACTCTTTATTGAAATTATTTTTTTTGGGGGGTAGAGTATCTGCCAGGTAGAAAAATGAATCAAACTGATATGGTTACAGCTTGAAAACTCAACATAGAGACAAGAAAATGATTGGTCTCTGATTCACTGGAATCCAATATACACTCAGATTGTTTTCTGTTTATTCTGATTCTTGCTTTCCTACTAATATAATGATTATTCATTAAGGTAGTTTATTTAGAATCATTTGTTACACTTTCTCAGTCCATTTTCATACAGTGACCGTATAACATAGTCTACAGTCTGTATATTAGCTAGGAGTGTGAGAATTTACAACAGATTTGTATTACAGTGAGGAAGGCCATTCGGGCCTACACTCATTTCAGCATCCAACTGATTCTTAAAAGATTCCAGTGGTTTCATCTCTACCAGTCTTCCTGGAAATCTATTCTATACATTGGTCACTCTGTGAAGAATTTCCTGATCTCAAATGAGTTTGACATTTACATAACAAGACTGTACCTGCAAGTTCCTGGTGATAAGACTGACTTTCTCCTCAACATTCTTATTGTCATCCATGATGTTGAATGCTTCCACTGATTACCTGGGATAAACTGGAAGAAAAATAACACCATCAACTTTGATGTGAAATTTTCAGCTCATTACAGGTCTATCCACTGCTGAAAGTTTATCACTGTTCACAAACTTTACCAGTACAATATGTGAACCTCTCCAGTCCAATACTTCCTTACCTTTAGGTGACCAACTCTTAAAGATTGCAATAGCACTATAAAATCTAAAACAAATATTTGTAGATCTATATATACTAATAAAAGAATTCTGTCTGTGACTATTCGCTGTCTGGCATTTGATTGGTCCCTGCTAACTAAATGACCAATAATAAATTATCTGTAACCACTTCATTTTAAACAATTTTACGACACCAAGTTATAGTCCAGCAATTTTATTTTAAATTCACAAGCTTTCGGAGGCTACCTGAGGAAGGAGGTAGCCTCCGAAAGCTTGTGAATTTAAAATAAAATTGCTGGACTATAACTTGGTGTCGTAAAATTGTTTACAATTGTCAACCCCAGTCCATCACCGGCATCTCCACATCATCACTTCATTTTAAAGTAGGGACCCTAACAATAAGACTCCCATGTGCAATATAAATACTGTACCACTCATAGTATATTGCTACTGATTCTCATACAGCAAAAGACGCCACATTGTGTGAACTTGAATCTTTCTCACGAGCAAAATCTGTGAACAGTATCCAATGGCACAATATTAAGATTATTCAGAACTGGGGTCTAAACTACTTCCAAAACAGTGAATTGACAGAAGGCTGACTGCAGTAAAACTTAATGAATAATCCTAATATCAACACACTGAGGCAGGAAATTTTACTTCGATTATTAACGATAACTTCACCTCTAAACCTTCCACTGTCCCCTCCTAGTACCTTTTTAGTCAAAAATATTCCAGCAAACTACTTGGACAAAACAAAATGATTTAAGCAGATCTGTAGAAATTTAACTGAAGTTTGAATGGAATTTAATAGTTAAATGCAGGGCTGAGAGAGTGCTACACTGTCAGAGGAACCATCTTTCGGATGAGATATTGGGCTCGATATTAGGAGGGCTGCGGGTTTGCGGCAGGGGGGGGGGGCTATTGGGCGCGTGGGTAAAGCGCCCGGTGAAATCAGTCTGCCCCGCGCGCAATCGCAGCCTAATTGGATCCACTTACCTGGTCTTCCGAGTTCCCCGCTGCTGAGCTGCACGTCAGGCGGAATGCGCATGCGCAGTGAGGTTTGTCAGCTGGAGGAGCTCTATTTAAAGGGGCAGTCCTCCACTGACTGATGCTGCAAGAAATTGGAAAAATTACAGCATGGAGCAGCCCAGGGGGAAGGCTGCTCCCAGGTATAATGATGCCTCACTCCAGGTCCTACTGGATGGGATGAGGAGGAGGGGGAGGACAGAGATCTTCCTCCCGCCGGGCGGGAGGAAGCGGCCTGTCTCTGCCACCAAGAAGGCCTGGCTCGAGGTGGCAGAGGAGGTCACCTGCACCACCAACATATCGCCCACCTGCATACAGTGCAGGAGGTGCTCCAATGACCTAAGTAGGTCAGCCAAAGTGAGTACACTTACTCATTCCCCTACACTCTGTCTGCCACATCACCGCCCCCACCCCACATCTCCTTCTGCACTGCCAACACTACTCTGTCACATCACCCATCACACCCACTCAAACCTCATCCTCATCTTACCTGCACTTACTCACCTCGCCAGTACTCATCCCACCACTACCACTCAACCCAATCCTCATACAATCTCATGGCTCTATCTCATACTCACCCTCTCATGCATCTCTTTCACGCTCAGCCTCACTCAACCTGCCACTACCTGTGCTGCAGCCACAGGGCATGCATCACATATGTGCAGTAGGCAGCGTAAGGCAAACATGTCGTGAGCATGAAGTGGATGCACAAGGGTGTTTGAGAGTTTGTCATGGTTTTTACTTATATTTAATTTCTGACCAACTCACATTACATATTATATTGGCACAACTGCTGCCACGTCTTTGCGAATTTTGTCTGGTTTGTGCAATAATGCCCTTTCCTGAGGATCACAATGAAGACCCACACCTGATGCCACCCATTGTGTCACTGCAGAGTGGGTGTAGGTGTATTTGCAGGGCTCTTTTGTGCAGACGACTGAGAGACGTCGGCGATGTCCCCAGTGGCACCCTGGAAGGATGCGGAGGAGAAGTTGTTGAGGGCAGTGGTGACTTTGACAGCGACAAGTAAGAAGATGGTGCTCGGGCCAGCCAGGAGCAGCTCGGCATGAAGGAGGCTGCAGATGTCCACGACTACATGTCGGGTGACTCTGAGCCTCTGTGTGCACTGCTGCTCAGAGAGGTCCAGGAAGCTGAGCCTCGGTCTGTAGACCCTGTGGCGAGGGTAGTGCCCTCTGCGACTCATCTCTCTCTCTGCGGTAGCCCTCCCTCCTGCTGTGCAGGTGGATGTGTCACAGCACTGTGTTGTGGAGCTCCACGTGTCAGAGGTGGACGGCGTGGCCGGCGAGGCTGGTGATGCTGTTCGCCCTCCAAGGAGGTCATGACTGCAGCTACGGCGGCCCCCATCCGGAAGATGTACATCTGTGGGGGTCCGCAAGGTAGGTACATGTGTCTGGACACCGGGGTAAGTGTGCAAGTTGGTGAATTTTATTGTTAGGAGGAGGGTGGTGGAGGCCAAACTTTGTCCGAAGTGACAGAGTGGCCTCCTGCAATGAGTGAGGGTCTCCCCCCACCCCCCCCCCACCTGTCAAATGGACCTTTGCAGCTGCCACAGGCTGACAGCTGCAACACGTCCATTTCAACTGGGAGTGTTTCCCCCAGTACGGGAAACAGTCCCAGTTGTTTGTAAAATCCCACCCCTTCTGAAATATTCCCTTAATCAGTTCTGTTAATGACCTGAAATACCACAATAAATACTGTCAAGTGGCACCCCGCTGGCTTTAATTGCCTGCGGGAGTCCCACATTCGGGGGCTGCGCGCACGCCCGCGTGTCTGTGGGGAACCCGGAAGTGGGCGGGTTGGAGCTGGGCCCCCCCCTCCCTCCTCACAGGCAAAACGGTCGCCCCGCTCCCTGGCACAGGCCGGTCGCCCCGCTCCCTGGCACAGGCCGGTCGCCCCTCTCCCTGGCACAGGCAGGTCGTCCCGCTCCCTGGCACAGGCCGGTCGCCCCGCTCCCTGGCACAGGCCGGTCGCCCCGCTCCCTGGCACAGGCCGGTCGCCGCCCTCCCTGGCACAGGCCGATCGCCACCCTCCCTGGCACAGGCCGATCGCCCCGCTCCCTGGCACAGGCCGATCGCCGCCCTCCCGGGCACAGGCCGATCGCCCCGCTCCCTGGCACAGGCCGATCGCCCCGCTCCCTGGCACAGGCCGATCGCCCCGCTCCCTGACACAGGCCGATCGCCGCCCTCCCGGGCACAGGCCGATCGCCCCGCTCCCTGGCACAGGCCGATCGCCGCCCTCCCGGGCACAGGCAGATCGCCGCCCTCCCGGGCACAGGCAGATCGCCACCCTCCCGGGCACAGGCAGATCGCCACCCTCCCGGGCACAGGCCGATCGCCCCGCTCCCGGGCACAGGCAGATCACCGCCCTCCCGGGCAC
Source organism: Heptranchias perlo (assembly GCF_035084215.1). Taxonomy (NCBI): domain Eukaryota; kingdom Metazoa; phylum Chordata; class Chondrichthyes; order Hexanchiformes; family Hexanchidae; genus Heptranchias; species Heptranchias perlo. The sequence continues at coordinate 26,615,384 of NC_090350.1, forward strand.
AGGCCGATCGCCCCGCTCCCGGGCACAGGCCGATCACCGCCCTCCCGGGCACAGGCCGATCACCGCCCTCCCGGGCACAGGCCGATCACCGCCCTCCCGGGCACAGGCCGATCACCGCCCTCCCGGGCACAGGCCGATCACCGCCTGCACTTATGCCCCATGCGTTGCCTCACTATATCATGTTGCTGCATGAAAGAAAACTGCACCCCCGACACGCCGACAGCATCCAGTCCCCCCTCGGATGATGATGCTGATGATGATGCTGCTGATGCTGCCCCGGTTACCGGGCTCCGTGTGAACCAGACCCAGCCGCGACGGGGACCCACCTCCCTCTACCGACATCTTCAGGGCCCAGAACCTCGGGCTGTTTCTGCACTAAAGCCCCGGGAACCATCCCTACCGTGTACAGCGGCAGCCTGGTCTTCCAGCCCCGCGTTGAATGAACCGGCGCCGCCTCCTCTCTGCAGCTCACATCCGCCCGTTGCATCAGCCTCTGAGCGCGTTCCCCATCCGCCCTCCCCTCTGCGCCGACGCAGGAGACGCCGCCGAGCAGCAATCATCACTGCGCCTGCGCAGCCGAGCCAATGCAGCACTAGTTTATAATCTGTTGCATGCACTCGGTGGTTAGCAGGAAGGACATAAGTTATGTTAACACAAGCAAAAAAAATATTTACCTGCAATAAATGCCTGGAGTAATCTGAGAGGAGTGGAGTAGAGACACAAATTTTAGTTGTGTGCTATGCTGGGAGAATTGGGATATCAGACAGTCAGCATTCTGTGGGCTCAATTTGTTCCTTTTCGTCCCTGACTTTTCTTCTATTCATCACAAACAAATAGAGTTGTGTTTATTTTGTTAAGAATGGCAGGTATCAAATATAAGCAAAATAAATGAAATGAAACTTGGCAAATCATTTCATGACTGCTAAGAAGTCAAAAGAGGTGAGGGGGTCAAACCCAGAGCAAGGACTCAATGTAGGGAGTTCACATAGTTTTCATAAGTGATTTAGGATTGGAACATAATAGGAGTTATTCTTAAAATAAAACTATTCAGTACAAAATAAAACTTGCCAATCTGGTGCACCAAAGGTTTTTTTGGGATCAAAATGTGAGAGCACCTGTTTTGCCACTGACACTGGTAGAACAACACAAGGAAGAACTCTGATGACTAGTAACTATGTGCAGCTTTTAATTAAAAAAAACCCATAATAGTTTTCCGTAAGAATTAAATAATAGAACTGAAATAAAATGCCATGTTTAAGAAAATTAATTTGATTAGACTTTTTAATTGTTAAATACTACTGGGTAGAAATGCTTTGGGCACAATTGGCAATTGGGCGCAAATTGTGCCCGAAAATTGGGCCAGCCATGTTACAGTTCGAGTTTCCACTAAAATGCATTAACATAATCACGTAAAATCTTCCATGAACCAGCGCAGCATAACATTTTTTTCTTTGCAATAAAAAATATTCATTGATGTATTTAAAAGTAGTAACCTGGTGCAGTGTTATTAATACAGCCGAAAATGGGTTTATCACAAAGATAAGCATTTTTAATACATGTTTAGTTTTCCACCTGTGAGTAACCTGATTTTAAATCACTGAAGATGGCTTAAAAAAACTATACTGAAACCATTTACTACTTTCATTGGTGTGCACTAGTCAGTTTCTTAGTAAATTAAATATTTTTTAATATGTAAAAATGTTTAAAACATGCCTACTACTGCCTGTGCGCCTACGAAAACAAACTTAATTTGAAGACCTTCCTCGAACGGTCGCACATGGATGCAATCATCGTTATTTCGTTTGGGGGCGTGGCCAGTTTTGTGGACAGAGCCGGCTTCAGCGCAATGATTTTTGACCCAGCGCAAAAGATCACGGAAACTCAAATTACGCTGGATGTCGTACATTGAAATTCCTCAATCTTTTGCACTGATTTATAAGAACATAAGAACATAAGGAATAGGAGCAGGAGTAGGCCATACGGCCCCTCGAGCCTGCTCCGCCATTCAATCAGATCATGACAGATCTTCTACCTCAACTCCACTTTCCCACCCTATCCCCATAGTGTCCAAAATTTTATCGCTCGCAATCTTGAATATGCTCAATGACTGAGCATCCACAGCCCTCTGAGTGAAGACATTTTTCCTCATCTCAGTCCTAAATCGCCTTATCTTGAGATTATGACCCATAGGAGCCAAAGCTGTACACAGTACTCTAGATGTGGTCTCACCGGAGCCCTATTTAATTGCAGCAAGACCTCCTTACTCTTATACTCTAACCCCCTTGCAATAAAGGCTAACATACCATTTGCCTTCACAATTGCTTGCTGTACCTGCATGTTAATTTTCTGTGATTCGTGTACAAGGACCCCAAATTCCTGTGACTACCAACATTTCTTAGTCTATCACCTTTTAAAAAATATTCTGCTCTTCTATTCTTCCTACCAAAGTGGATAATTTCACATTTCCCCACATTATACTCCATCTGCCACCTTCTTGCCCACTCACTTAACCTGTTTATATCCCTTTGCAGACTCTGTCCTCCTCACAGCTTACTTTCCCACCTAGCTTTGTATCATCAGCAAATTTGGATATATTACACTCGGTCCCCTCATCTAAGTCATTGATATATATTGTAAATAGCTGAGGCCCAAGCACTGATCCTTGCGGCACCCCACTAGTTACGACCTGCCAACCCGAAAATGACCTGTTTATTCCTGCTCTCTGTTTTCTGCCCGTTAACCAATCCTCAATTCATGCTAATATATTATGCCGAATCCCATGATCCCTAATCTTGTGTAACAACCTTTTGTGTCTCACCTTATCGAATGCCTTTTGAAAATCCAAATAACCCACATCCACTGATTCCCCCTTATCTACCCTGCTAGTTACACTCTCAAAAAACTCTACTAGATTTGTCAAACACGATTTCCCTTTCATAAAATTTACTCTGCCTAATCATGTTATGATTTTCTAAGTGCCCTGTTACCATGTCCTTAATAATAGATTCTAGCATTTTCCTACTACTGATGTCACTACCTGGCCTAGTGTTCCCTATTTTCTCTCTTCCCTCCTTTCTTGAATAGCAGGGATACATTTCCTACCTTCAAAGCCACGGGGACCATTCTAGTTGCAGTATTTCTCAGCTAGAGGTTTTTATGTTGAGAACTCTGAATTATTCTTCAATACTTGAAGCTTTATCTGATCTTTCTTATTTCTTTTATCCCCCTAGTTCCACAAAAATGAAACTAGTAAAATGTTTTCTTACCTTTTTTTGAGTGGCTTCTTGTGGTCCCTTTAAGAACCGTTGGTTAGGCCGCTCAAGACCCGAATATTGCCCCATTACTCACATTTGTAGTTAAATTATGAATGTTCTTTATACAAAGTGTTTACAATTTCACTACAAATTAGTGTGGAGCATAAACACCAGCACAGACCAGTTAGACCAAATGGCCTGTTTCTTTGCTGTAAATTCTATGTTAAAAAAAAATAGCAAACAGAAGAAATTTTGCCCCATTTTCACTCAGCTGGGAGACACTGAGGCACTGTTCATTCAAAAGTTGAGGTTAGAGAAACAAGTGCATAGCCAGAAATGGTTATTTGTTCTTTCAATAGGAAAGAATCTATAAAGCATTTAGATAGCACTTTATCACATCTCGGGATATGCCAAAGTGCTTCACATACAACAGGCTGCTTTGAAGTGTAGTCACTATTATGTCGGGAAACACAGAAGCAATTTTGCAACAGCGATGTGCCACAAACAGCACTGAAGTGAATGAGTGACTACACCAATAACAACAACAACAACTTGCATTCATATAGCATCTTTAACATAGAAAAACATCCCAAGGCGCTTCAGAGAGTCAAAAAAAGAAGTTAATCTATTTTTGGTGGTGTTGACTGGGGTGAAGGAGTATAATATTTTCCAGTGACCCAAATATGTGAGTTCTAGGGGTAAATGTTAACCCCCAAGAATGGATGGGTTGGGGGCAGGTGTGTCGTCAAAATATCTGGTGAGGTCAGTAAAGCGCTTCCTGCACTGCACTCAAGTCCTTGCCACCGTGCTCCTTCTGCTCTGCTCCTCTGCCACCTTGAACCAGGCCTTCTTGGTGGCAGAGGCAGGGCACTTCCTCCTATCACCCAGGTACAGTATGTCCCTCCTGCTCCTCACACCAGCCAGTAGCAACTCAGGCAAAGAGTCAATAAACCGGGGTGCTGGATTAGTTCTTTGATGCTCCATTTCTTCAAATTCCGCCTTTCTCCCTCAAAATCCATGGTTGCAATGGCCTTTTAAATACTCCAGTTCCCAGCACATTATTCGGGTGCGCAGTGCACCTGCTGCGCAGCTTGGCGACGCGAAACCCAGAAGTCATATTAAGGGCCTTCAATTGAGTTGTGATCGCTCGAGCCAATGTACGCAAAATTGTTCCAGGTTTCCCACACGACTATTCACCCCCCCTGCTGAGTTTCTGCCGCCATGTTAAAATTTACCCCCTGGTCCTTACCTGGTTGCTCAATGTTCAAGTTTTCTTTTGTGTGAATGGGCTTCAGGCACACCACAAATCAAATTCCATTGAAACTACATTGATCATCTAATAGAAATTATGTTATAAATTAGGCATAAGTGTTCAGAACAGTAATATACATCACAGCGAGGACTTTATTGATAGTATGTTCACCTTCAGATGTTGATTTAGTCAAAATAAATGGAATGGATGTTTTTCTCCCCAATATTTCTTCTCCTCCTCCAAAGATTATGATAAGAAGTGGAGCCATGGTTGACTCCTACTGTTACTGTATGTGCAATCCCAAAAATAACACAAACAGACAAAAACACCTTTAAAATCAATGCCCGTTACATGATCTCCCATCTATAGGTCCACCCATAGAAACCATGATGTGGAGATGCCGGTGATGGACTGGGGTTGACAAATGTAAAGAATCTTACAACACCAGGTTATAGTCCAACAATTTTTGGACTATAACCTGATCAAAAAATTGTTGGACTATAACCTGGTGTTGTAAGATTCTTTACATTTGTCACCCATAGTAAGGCACTTTGTGTCTCGTGCCTTTAGCTTATAAAAATGAAAGCATTAACAGTATCACCTATATGCTGTCAGAAGCTGTGTAATAGGTTTAGGTGGGATGTGGATCATGATCCCACTGTCATTTCATACCTAATTCCATTCCTGGACCTGATCTTCTACTTCTGCTGACGGACAAGATCCTTATTCTCAGACTCAACCTGTACCCTTGGAAGGGCCAATTTTTTAATGTTCTAAATCAAATACTCACCCACTCAAATGAGTCTTGAGTATGTGAGCACTTGATTTACAACACTAAGACCCTTAGAAGTTCAAGTCTCCTCTCAATTTGGACAGCATAGGTATATTTGGCACATTATTCACTTTTGCACAATTCTTATCATCCAAATAGAAATGACATTTCCTACAAAATGAGGGAGTGAAAATATTAATGAGGATGGTGCCAGAGGACTGGAGAATTGCAAATGTTACACCCTTGTTCAAAAAAAGATGTAAGGATAAACCCGAGAACTACAAGCCAGTCAGTTTAACCTCAATGGTGGGAAAACTTTTAGAAACGATAATCTGGGACAAAATTAATAGTCAATTAGACAAGTGTAGATTAATAAAGGAAAGTCAGCATGGATTTGTTAAAGACAAATCGTGTTTAACTAACTTGATTGAGTTTTTTGATGATGTAACAGAGAGGGTTGATGAGGGCAATGCGGTTGATGTGGTGTATTTGGACTTTCAAAAGACATTTGATAAAATGCCACATAATAGGCTTGTCAGCAAAAGCAAAGCCCATGGAATAAAATGGGCAGTGGCAGCATGGATACAGAATTGGCTAAGTGACAGGAAGCAGAGAGTACTGGTGAACAGTTGTTTCTTGGGCTGGAGGAAGGTATACAGTGGTGTTCCCCAGGGTACTAGGACCACTGTTTTTTTTTGATATATATTAATGACTTGGACTTGGGTGTACAGGGCACAATTTCCAAATTTGCAGATGACACAAAACTTGGGAGTGTAGTAAACAGTGAGGAGATTAGTAATAGACTTCAAGAGGACATAGACAGGCTGGCGGAATGGGCAGACACATGACAGATGAAATTTAATGCAGAGAAGTGTGAAGTGATGCATTTTAGCAGGAAGAATGAGGGGAGGCATTATAAACTAAATGGTACAATTCTAAAGGGGGTGCAGGAACAGAGAGACCTGGGGCTATATGTGCACAAATCTTTGAAGGTGGCAGGACAGGTTGAGAAAGCAGTTAAAAAAGCATACAGGTTCCTGGGCTTTATAATTAGAGGCATAGAGTACAAAAGCAAGGAAGTTATGTTGAACCTTTATAAAACACTGGTTCGGCCATGGCTCGAGTATTGTGTCCAATTCTGGGCACCACACTTTAGGAAGGATGTGAAGGCCTTAGAGAGGGTGCAGAAAATTTTTTCTAGAACGGTTCCAGGGATGAGGGACTTCAGTTCCGTGAATAGACTGGAGAATCTGGGGTTGTTCTTCTTTGAGCAGAGAAGGTTAAGAGGAGATTTGATGGAAGTGTTCAAAATCATGAAGGATTTAGATAAAGTAAATAAAGAGAAACTGATCCCATTGGCAGAAGGGTCAAGAACCAGAGGACACAAATTTAAGGTGATTGGCAAAAGAACCAAAGACGACATGAGGAAAGAATTTTTTACATAGGGAGTAGTTATGATCTGGAATGCGCTACCTGAAAGGGTGGTGGAAGCAGATTCAATCATGGCTTTCAAAAAGGAATTGGATAAATACTTGAAGGGAAAAAAATTGCAAGGCTACAGGGAAAGAGCAGGGGAATGGGACTAACTGGATTGCTTTTACAAGGAGCTGGCACGGGCTCGATGGGTCAAATGGCCTCCTATGCTATGACCATTCTATGATTACAAAATATTGGGCACGATTTTAAAAGGAAAAAATGGGTGGGTTGGGGGCGGGGGGGCCATCAAAATTGCTGTTTTTGGGAGCGGGCAGACATCCCGGCTGGAATCTGTACATTTTTGAATGAGACTCAGGCAAATCTGCGTGTGTGCGTACAGCAGTCAGCAGGATGTCCCACCCCCACTTAAATCCGGCAGGCTGATAATTAAATGAGCAAATGTACCTCATTAAGATACTTAAGGTAGTTTATTTTTTGTGTATTGGATAGTTAAGAAGATTTTAATGTTACCTGGGCGGCTTTCCCACGGCTTCCCATTCATGCCTGGTGAAACCAGATAGGAAGGGCCAGATCAGTGAAAAATAAACCAAATAAATAAAATAAAATTACCTTTCCCATTGTAAACAAATTAAATAAACATACCTTAAAAATGATGTTGCCTGGACCCCCCCCACCCCACTCTGATCCCAATGTCCGATGTCTGCCCTCTGATCCCGATGTCTCCACTCTAATCTTTGTTCCCCCTCACCCCCATCTCTATCCTAATGCCGATGAGGTCTCTCTCTCGTCTTTCTCCACCCCCCCGTCCCCCCCTTGGATGTGCAGCTGGCTGGCTGCCAGGCACGAAATCCAGAAGAGGCTTTGATTGGCCTCATTAGGGTTGCGATCAAACCCAACTACATCCCTTCCAGGTTTGGCGCCCGCAAATCACCTCCCCCACCGACTCTTCCCGCCAACATATTAAAATTGTGCCCATTATATAAGACATTATTAAATTAGCAAAATGCATAATTTTATGTGAGTTAAAGCCTCTGCACAGTATATTATGGAAGCAAATAATGACAATTTACCTGCACAGGTTGATTTTCAGAGTGGGCGCCTTTCAGAAGTTTGTCAAATATACGCTTTACTGTGCTGAGAGCAGACTATTGGACAGCAATGAAAATATCATACAGAATCTCATATGCTTCACATTCAGTGCAAATTAGGATTGGCCAATTCAGGTCTGACAGCTCGAGTGGGGATCAGGCCTCAGAGAGGGAACATGGGCCTGGATTTTGACTAGGAGTCAAGAAGAGCGGGAGGTGGGCAGGGGGAGGATTTTCAGATGGGAAACCTGGAAGTATGGGTTTGCCGGACGTCCTGCAGAATTTAACTGCAGGACGTCTTTTAAATTTTCTCAGCAGATTTCCCACCGACAGCGAGCAAGATTGACAGGCTGGCTGCCTGTCAGACGGGAAATCATCCGGCGAGCGGATACCAGGTAAGTCAGACATCGGGGAGGGGGGGGGAGGGGGTTGGGGCTGGAGACATTGGGGGAGGGAAGGCGGACATCTGGGGGCGGGCCGTAGATAGATTGAGGTGGAAGGGGGTCGGAGACATCGGAGGGGTTGGACATCGGGGTGGGGGAGTCGGCTGATCGCAGGGGTCCGATCACAGCAGGTAAGCTTGGTGGGCCCGGAGGAAACACCCCTGCTTCTCCTGGCCCACAAGCAGTGCAATAAAAGCACTCACCTGATGATTTGGCCCTTCTCTCCTTTTACTTGGCGAGAATCACGAGCCCTGGGAATCCTGGCCCCCATGAGTTAAAAATAAAAAAGCTGTTAAAATGGAGGCACGCTGCCTCCTTAAAAGATTTCAGTGACTGACCCGCCTCCTGAGAGCGGATTGGTCACCTGCCCCTTGACCCGCCTCCGTTAGAACCGGAAATGGGTGGATTGGAGGTGAGATGGGGTCGGGTTTGACATTTTTACAATTTTTACCTTCTCAACTGCCCTCAACCCACCCGGTCCTTGGGGGTTAAAATTCCCCCATGGTCTCAGAGCAATGATCAGGGCTTAAGAATGAGGGCCACGTGTGACAGCAGCAGGGATTGGGTATGAAACTGGGGGTCAAGTCAGATCTGACAGCAACCTAGGTTTCCAAAGGTTTCGGCCAGCCTTTGGCAAAACAATTTCCCTCATTGAACAGTTGGTTGTACTACCTTTCCATCTATTCACCGGTTAAGCAGTTTGTTAGCTGCTTGAGATTGGCCAGTTTCTGACAGGTGAGGTTAGACGATTCATGCAGCACAAATACACCATTAGGGAAGCTGAGTGCACCTGCCAAATTGATTGATGGGTGCTAAATATGAACAGAAATGTGAGTACTTTAATATTTTTCAGAAAAGTAGGAAAATGCAGACCTCAGTCAAGCCAAATCCTTGACTTAAGACTGGCAAAGTTTAACTTTGCAAACATCAGTCTTTTTCATGTCTAGTTAGATTATGCCACAATAGAATATGCAAGTTTAATTCTATTAATTCCAGCAACATGAATATGGAGCAGAATTTTCCTCTTGCGTTACAAAGGAGGGTAAGATACCACCTGTACTATTTAAAACAAATCCAAAATTAATCATTTTCTAGATTGTAATTTGCCATGTGTACAAACCTACCCTGCTTTGTTGGTATATTTTTGAAGAGCAGACTCGATACTGCAGAAATGATGAGATCCATGGATTTGCTCCATTTTCTGTTCAGTTAGAGCAACCTTATTAAGTTGCAGCCACATCCATGCTCTAGACCCGTGTAAGGTACATCAACCCCTGTGGCTAATCAGATTGAGCTCTGTGCTATTATATGTACATACATAGCTGCCAATTATTTAAACAGCTATGCAAATTTTCAGGAACTCCTGCCGCATCGTGTTTTACAATTATAAAAATGTAGTTTTATTGTCTCATACTTTGTGTAAAGATGTACATCATATGCCATCCTAAGATTCAGACAAAAATGTTTGTTTGCTGATCCTCCTTCTTAATGTTGCTTTGAACCAGATGGGATGTATGAACAACTCATGAGAATTTAAATGCAGCCAGTCACTGGATTTTCCTTAGAGGCCATTTTTCATGTTAAAAAATTGCTTGGGCGAGCATCTATGTTAACCATGGAGAGTCCAAACCTGAAGAATGTGGCTCCAAGATCTATATGTATTTTTGGTGTAATTTAGTGCTGAAATTTGGAGCAATTCTGTATTGTTGATCAATGGCTTAAAAATATTGCACATTATCAATGTGTCCAGTATCCTTTTTTAAAAAAAAGTTATTTCCTTTTATTATAAATGCATTATTATTAAATAATATTGGCTTAATGTGATAGGAGAATGAACTAACTTTTGTTGAATTGAATTTGAAAGTTATTTTATGATCTGAAACTCTTATCTGTGTCTGAATGGGACATTGGGGTACGTTTGAGTGTTTTTATGGTGATATGACATATGAGCTGCTATCAGTTAATTGTACTGGTATTATGCTGCTTGTCTACTGCATATTAAAGGCAATGCAAGGATGTTTTCTGTAGCCTGTTATTTGACAGTATTGATAGTCACTAATGTTGAATTCATAATAGTATTCTTGAACTAATCTTTATGTTATGGAAATCATTCGACAGTTATAGAATAATGTTTTGTAACTATATTTATACTGATGAATGAAGAGTTTTCCTCATATAACCATGTAAGAACAATGATTTTTCTGCCTACAGCCAGGATTAGATAGAAGAATACAATAATCTTTGTAACTGAGAAGTAAGAAACTTCTGGCAGGAAAAAAAGAGCAGAAAACTCCTTATTGCACTTAAAAAAAATAAAACACCATTTATTATTGTTCAATATGTATAAATGCGTAGGCTTCAAGGAGATCTTGAAACATTTGCCTGAGGAAGGAGAAAATCTCCGAAAGCTTGTGAATTTAAAATAAAATTGCTGGACTATAACTTGGTGTTGTAAAATTGTTTACAATTGTCAACCCCAGTCCATCACCGGCATCTCCACATCTTAAAAAAAATAGACAAGAGTCACATTTTTTATATCAGGAAATCTTTTATTGATGTTGTATCAATACAATCAAGTAATTTAGTTTTCAAAGAAGAGTCTGGCTTTCAATTCAAATAAAATAAGAGTGCATTTTACCAGTTACTATTACAGTGCATATAATTATTTACAAAAGAGAATCTATCCTTCTATATCAGAAAATGATGGCTATAGAAGGGGAAATTCTTCTTTTAACAAAAAAGGGAGAATGTCTGTTTTTCTCCATAATTAACAACCCATTGACAAAACCATGGGAACACTTGGATTTGAAACTTGTGATTTCTAAGAATGCAATTTCATTCATGTGAAAATAACAGGTCATCAAAAATACTTCAAAAGTTGCATATAGTATTGAACATTGGAATGCAATTTCTTCATGCTGGAATTGTTATATTGACATTTGATATAACAATAGATTAAAAAGTACAATGTATAGCTGAAACATTTAGATGAAAATTCTGTTGACTTTATTGTAGAAGAGTGAATGGTATCAGTTTGCTGTCTTCTAACAGTAAATTAGCAAATGCATAATTATAGTAATGTTAACAAATCCATACCTGTTAATCTTTCCAAGCCTTTGACCTGTGCCTCTGTTATGAATGATGGGTAGCTCATATATTTTCATTTGTACATTTTAACATTATTAAGCAATGTGGAGGTGCACCTTGCATTTTTTCACAATAACTGTAGTACTTCAGTTTTAAAAAAATCTTATCAGCTTTATTAGATGGTGGATTTTTAGTTACAAAATAAACTATGGTATGCCCCTGTGCTTTAATGAAAATTTAAAGAGAAACTTATTAGGATTTCCATAGGATGTATAATTTATACTACTTGTGATCTGAAAATTATATTCTAATGACTGGGATAATAATTGTCATCAGCAAGTTCATTTGAAACTGGACCCCGCCATGCCTTTTCTACTTCAATTTCTTTTAATTTTGCTGCAAAAAAGATAGTTTAATTGTCTTTCTCACAAAGTAACACAAGGTAAATCTATATAGTTCCATAAAAAGTCATAGAGTCCTTTGTACGGAATCCTTTAAGCTGGCCATCATTTCCTATGAATTGCCTGATTAACCAATGACCATGTGTATCACTTTGATTTTGTAGAATCAATCACCTGCATTTAAAATTAAAAAGTAGTTTTAAGTAGTTTACTTTACTTTAAGGGCATGATTTTAGTCTGGAAAAACGGGTGGGTTGGGGACGGGAGTGGGGGGCAGTAAAAAATTGCAAAAATCTAAAACCCGCCCCCAACTTGCCTCCAACCCGCCCATTTCTGTTTTTCACAGGAGCAGGACGAGGAACAGGCAACCAACCCGCTCTCAGAAGGCGGGTCGGGCATTCAAAGCTTTTAAAGAGGCTGTGGGCCTCCATTTTCAAAGCTTTTTTGATTTTAGCCCCTCGGGGCCGGGATTCCCGGGCCTACTCCTTCACGCCATGTGAGAGGAGGCGAGAAGGCCTGAAACTGCAGGTAAGTGCCTTTATAGCACAGCTTATGCGCAGGAGTGCTTTCCCCAGGCGTAACAAGCTTACCTGCAGTGACCACCCCCAACGATTTCAAATCCCCCACGATCGCCGACCCCCCCACGATTGCCAACCCCCGCAATGACCCTCGACCCCCCAATAACCCCCGATCCCTCCCAATGACTGAACCCCAACTCCCCCGCCGATGACTGACTTCCGAGTCCCCCCGATGATTGACCACTGATCACCCCCGATGACTGACCCCCGAACCCCTCCGATGACTGACCCCCCAATGACCCTGATGCCCCCCATGCCCGCCGATGTCCCCCATACCCACCAACGCCCCCAATGCTCTTCCCACCACATCCATCCCATCCAACACTTACCTGAACATGTCCTCTTCCTTCCTCTTCTCCCGTCCTCCTGAGATCAGCCTGTCAATCAGGCTGGCCTGTCGGGTGGGAAACCGTCAAAAAAAAATAAGAAACGTCCTTTCGTCAAAATCGTAAGGACGTCCGGGAAACCCACAATTCGACCCCCCGTTCCTTTCCCTGCTCTGAGGCTAAAATTATGCCCTAAGTAGTAGGCAGCATTTAATGGTATTTTCAATCAGAATATGTGGAAAGGATTGGTTGAACACAAAACAATTTTAATGTTTTTCCTGATCATCACTATCAACTCATGAGTTAAGTAGTCAGAGTGCTCATTAAATATTTTTAATATCCAATTGTCATCAGCCACTTAACTTTTATACAATCCACTCTCAATTTCATTACTAATAGGTTACACCTATAGAATACATACCATGGAGTTTGATGCATATCTTCTGTTTTTCCCATTGGAATGTTTAAAATGTGTGTTTTGCCTTTTTAGATTCTATGGGATTTTTAAACACTATAGGCTGAAATTACTGTTGCCAATGTTAATGTGTTGGTATGACTTTCATGTGTCCACTATTTCAACAGAGGTGTTAACCTATTTAAATTGAATGAGCTAACACCTCCAGTACTCAGGGAATTTCATTAACATTTTAAGCATTTGTCTTCGAATGTCACAAGAGTAATTTATATCCTTACATACACAAAACAGCAATTTGATGGGGCTATCAGGTGCAGTATGGAAGAACATTACAACAAATGAAGGCTGCAGATGATTTCTGATAAGACTTAAGGCATGGTGGAAAAACAAAATAATATGGTGTAAAATTACAAAACTGGTTACATTTTAGTTTTTCAGGTACTGCCTTTTTCAGCTGGTAGGAAAGAAAAACTAGTAGCAACTTTGTAGAAGGCTAGATTATGTTAATGTGAGTTTTGTGTGTGTTTGATCTTTCGACTGCATGCACTGTTGTGCTTTAAATTTAGGTTTGTTGAATAACAGCGTATGAACACTTAATGCATTCATATGCTATTTGAACGCTATTTTATTAAAAACATTCACCCCTTAAAATAAACGGATTAATGCTTCTTAAAATACTGGACAAAATAATTTCATAAGGAGGCATTAAGCCTTTGTCTTTGAACAGTCCAATTTCGAGGCTATAGTAGTTCAGAGAGAAGGATACTACTTACATACGAACATACAAACATAAGAATTAAGAGCAGGAGTAGGCCATTCGGCCCCTTGAGCCTGCTCTGCCATTTGATAAGATCATGGCTGATCTGATTGTGACGTCAACCCTACTTTCCCGTCTACCTACTATAACCTTTGACTCCCTTGTTAATCAGGAATCTATCTAACTCTGCCTTAAAAATATTCAATGACCCTGCCTCCACCGCTCTCTGGGGAAGGGAGTTCCAACAACCCTCTGAGAGAAAAAAATTCTCCTCATCTCCGTTTTAAATGGGAGACGCCTTATTTTTCTTTACTTTTTAAAGTACAAAAGAAAGGCAGATGTAAGGCATTTGAAAATTAACCAATGCAAGTAATTCAGTTGTAATAATTTTAAACTAGCTAAGATTTTGTTGTAGAGAATTTACCAAGATGTATGGCATTTTGAATGACAAAAACAATTTGGCTATATGAGATCAGAAAATGCTTTACATTTAAAAAGTCTCCTTAAAACACATGTAGCAATGAAAAAAAACACTGATTGAAAGTTTAAAATGACAGCTACTACATTCATACCTCCCTGCAAAACCCAGTCTCTACTGTTATATACATGCCACAGCTCTGGAATACAGACACTGCACTATAATCCAATCCAAAATGAGGCAAAAACATAGTACAGCCCCTACAGGAAACATGGTCCCTCTCTAGAAGTTGTTTAACTTTTTGAAACTCAGCAATGTATAGCCCCTTTAAGGAGCATTTTACACTTGTCATGTTTGCTTTAGGTGCCATCAGATCACAATTCTTTCATCTTAACTCTGGAATTCTTCTGGCAATAGTAATCAACGAAGCTTTGAGCAATGAGCTTGAAAAAGACTAAACATTTCACAGTCTTTGATAGTGGAAAAATAGTGGCATGTGTAAGTGCCAGCCCTCTAGCTGTCAGCAAACTGAATTAAATTAGCAAGTAACTGGGCAACATGTGTCCTAGCGACTTCTGCACTGTGTTGATTTAGATTCAGTACAGTTCAATGTTCCTTACCCTTTAACTGCAACCAAGTTGAAGTTCAGTAACATCTCAGGTCACTAAGATAATGCAAAATATATATAACCTAAACAGTACGAAAGAAACATTTACTTTGCACTACATTGTCTAACCTTAGACCTTCTTCAAGTCAACATAACATTACTACATGTTAATTTGAAATTTGAAATTCAAGCAAGTTGCAGTGGTGACTATACCATTCTTCAATGTTTTAATTCTCACTCAGTATACAGTGTACACAGTTGTCTGAATTCACAATGGAACACCATTGACCATGTATTGCACTTAAAAAGATATGATTATAATAACTAGAATACAACTGTGTAATATGATAGCTTTTTTTCTGTCAATGGTATAAATGTGGAAAAACAAGAAATGCATTCTTAGGTAGAACATTACTCAAAAGTAGGCACAGGGAGTACAAGTGTCACATACATCATGTCGACTTTCATTGCAAAGAAAGTAAGTTTTGCCTCTAACTGCTGATATAAAAGCAAGAGTTCCACATTAATTCCATTGCAAATAAGCTGAAGATTTGTGCAGTCATTAGGGGAAATGTCTGACGTGTGGTTGTTATACTATGCTGGTTATCATCCAGAGGCTTTTAAGGCTTTTTTTAATACTGGAAAACTGTAGCAACATATAATAACACTTGTGCTTTTTCCAGTGAAACTCTGTTCCTCTTGATACAGTTTATTACTACACGATATATATATCCACTAATTCAAGTTGATCAACGTTATGTTGGGCAAAGTAGGAATCCTGAGAAAGAGGAATGAATGTATTCAGTGGAATATAACCCATTAGCTTGGTCTGAAGGCATCTGGACCCACACATGGTCATGTTCTTTAAGTTCCAGTACAGCACTTCCCGATGCTTGATCGAGGTATCCTTTCTTATATTCATCATATGTGTATGTTGCGGGCACATTATTCTTGTACAGTGCCACCCAGATATTGGTTCCCTTGACATGCACATGATAAGCAAAGTAGTAGACACCTGGTACTTGACATGTGAATAGTCCAGTTGCTGGATTGTAACCATTTTGTCCATTATACAAAATCCTATCAAACTTAATGGGTGCCCCTGATGGTGGAAATGGTTTTGTCAGAATTGCAGTGAAAGCAGGAGCTACCCGTGCAGAAATTTCTCCTCTTTCATATTGTGGTTTTCCAGGTTTTCCATCTCCTGGTATTTTTGCACCATCCACAGCTCCATCTACAGGAAGGCCAGCAACACTTGTTGGTTCCCCATTAATGACGATCCCCGGTGGGCCTGGTGGACCTGGTGGCCCAGGTGGGCCTGGAGTTCCCATCATGCCTGGTATGCCAGGGTTTCCAGTTGGACCCGTTGGTCCTGTAATTCCTGGTTGACCTAATTTTCCTTCTCCTGGAAACCCTGGTGGCCCTGGTTCCCCTTTGGGACCTGGTAAACCTATTGGTCCTGTGGGCCCTGTAGGCCCCTGAAGACCTGGTATTCCTGAAGAACCTCTAGGTCCTGGTTGTCCTCCTTGTCCTGGTTCTCCTTTGGGTCCTACAGGACCAGCTAATCCTGGTGCTCCAGGAAGCCCTATATGTCCAGCTTCTCCTTTTGGACCAATTTGACCTGGTGGTCCTGGAGGTCCATGTAAACCTCTCTCTCCAGGTACACCATGTTTTCCAGGTAATCCATTATGTCCTTGGTTACCTGGCATTCCTTTTAGCCCTGGTGGCCCAATAAGCCCAATTTCACCTTTAGGTCCTGGTAAACCATGTTTTCCCATTAATCCCTTAGATCCCAAAGGGCCTGGAGGCCCGGGTTCACCCTTAGAACCAAATTCACCACGTAAGCCACTTACTCCTGGTTCACCCTTGAGTCCTGGGGCACCTGGGACCCCAGGAGGTCCTCGCTCACCTTTAAATCCATTCATTCCTGGCTTTGCATAGCCTGGAGCTCCAGGCATACCACGGACACCAGGTGGTCCACGCTCTCCTTTATGACCTATAGATCCTGGAATACCTGACAACCCATCTTGACCTGGTTTTCCTATACCATCCAATCCTGGCTTCCCTGATGGCCCCTGAGGACCAGGTGGTCCTGGGGGGCCAAGTTCACCTCCTGGCCCTGCTTCACCTTTTTCACCAGGAACACCAGGTAAACCATTCATTCCTGGCTTTCCTCCCCCAGGTGGACCAGAGGGTCCAGGTTTACCTGGCATCCCTCCCTTACCTCTTATACCTGGAAATCCTGGTTTTCCATATCCATTCTCACCTTTGGGACCACGATCCCCAGGAGCTCCACGTTGTCCTTTTAACCCAGGCTCTCCTCTAAGCCCTGGGGCTCCAGCAATTCCTGAGGGTCCTGGCTTACCAACGGCAGAAAAACCCGAAGGCCCGGGTAACCCTGGAGCCCCTGCAAGGCCTCTGGGTCCTGCATCTCCTCTGAGTCCTCCATCGCCCTTACGTCCAGGAAGGCCTTTGATACCTGGTTTACCGGGTAATCCTGGCATTCCTGGTTTTCCAAAGCTTGAAAATCCTGGTGCCCCAGGTGGGCCAATCCGTCCTTGAAGCCCTGGTTTTCCATTTCCTGGTTTGCCTGGCATTCCTGGTGGCCCAGGAGGTCCTCTTGGCCCAGGTTTTCCTGCAGCACCTTTTTCACCCTTGAGTTCTGAAGGAAGAATCACTGGAATTTCTGTTATAATAAAAAAAAGCAAAAAGACATGTCAACTACCAAAAATTAAATAAACAATTAAATATTACCTTATGACTTTTGTTTAGTCAGAGATATTATAAATTATGCCTATATCATTTATTAAAATGTTTAATATTCATTTTTTTAAAATAGGCATTCAAAACAAACACATATAGTTTCATTGTCCACAAGACTTTGGAGTTTTGTAACCTTTAATTTTTAAGAGTTGCAGTTAGCAACAGGGCTATTAGAAATATCTGGAACAAATATGAGTGTAACTTGGGACTTGAATTAATTCTACTGATGTACTAAACTCGTGGCTACAAAACATTTCATTAACTTTCCACTTGAGAGGTGTAAATATCATTGTGAGTGTGAGCGAACGCAAGAACTTGTCTATGACCTGTAAAAAGATTTTGAAAGAAAAGAAAAAGGAAACAGAATAACCAAAAGAAAGAATTATGGGTTGCACTGACTAAATCTAATCTGTAGCTAGAAATTCTTCAATATGTTACATTTATCCCACAGAACAAGTCATGATGGATATATAGCTTTAGCCATGGGATGAATGTAATGCATAGAAGAATTTCAAGCCACTGGTTTGGAGTTTAAATCTTCAGCCTCCTATTGTCTTAGTTAACAATGCCAAATGTGGCTAGATCACCTTCCAATCTCTTTTTTATTTGTTCCCAGAATGTGAAAGATGTTGGCCAGGCCATATATGTTGCCCATGCCTAGTTGCCCTGATGAGGTGGTGATGGTTCTTCTCCTGCAGTCCTTGTGGTGACGGTGCTCCCACGATGATGTTAGTTGGGAATTCCAGGATGTTGACCCAGCAATGATGAATAAATGGCAGTATTTGGCCAAGTCATGACGGTGGGTGACTTTGAGGGGAACCTGGAGGTAATGGTGTTCCCATGACATTACTGCTCTTGTCCTTCTTGGACCTGGGAGATGCTGCCAAAGTAAATTTGGCACCTTGCTGCAATGTATCATGTAGATGGTGCATATTGTCGGCACAGTTTGCCGGTAGTGGAAGGGTTAGGATGACAAGTCCAGTGGTGGGGCACTAATCAAGCAGATTGCTCTATCGTGGATGGTGAGGAAGAAATTTGCGGACCTCCAAAAGATTGCCAAGGTAAGTGTGCTCACATTTTACTTAATTTTACAGTGTTGTCTTACAATGCATCTTAATAGCACTTCACAGCATGCTTGGTGGAGCATCACAGAGGGAGAATGTGCAACACTCTGTAACTGTTTACCAAGTGCACAGACATGCCTGTTTTTAGCGCTGCATTGTATCAATATGTCTGCCCTGTGGCCCATGAAATGTGGCAAGAGACAAACACCAAGCATGCAGCCAACATACGGCAGTTGCATGCTGAATGTTCACAGACTCACAAAAGGTGGTTGATGGCTGGGGTCTGTTTCTGCAAGTAGTTGAGGCAGGTTTTCTTATTCTCCACCTGTCCCTTTGCAGGCCAAGTTTCGGTAAGATTCTAATCGTAGCCTGTACTGCATGCCTCCTTTGACCCCACTCTATTTCCTCCAAAACTTCCAATTAGGGAGGTATGGCTAAAACTTACGTCTTATTAGGCAGAGCTCAATTACAATTCCCCCAGCTGACACACACAGATGGAGTTCAGCTTTAAGAAGGTCTGAATAGCAGCAGTACTGAAATCCAAGGACAATGAAACCACTGGGTCAACACACAACTGCTCAATACCATTACAAAGCATGCTCGAAGGAATAGAAATCACATGGCTGAATGGGCCAGCCTTCCAATGTTCACTTTATATGGGTGCTGAGCACCAGCATAGGTCAAGGACCTCATTAACATTTTGTTTTGAGCCTTTAATGAGTCTAATGCATTTGCGTGCCTGGTATATAGCGCCTCAGTACCATGGGTGCTTCCTCACCTCATTATCCTGCTCTATGCTCAAGGGACACGCTGCACGCCTCACCCATTAACACCTGATTATACATGGTAGCCCAGCCCTTTTTATGCAAATTACCTAGTCCTCTGGGTTTGTGGCAGGGTCATCACTGGGACAGACAGGTGTGTGGAAGTCCCACTCTGCTACCTTTCTGGCAATGCAGCTGCTCAACCAGAATTTCTATGCTTCCCTTTTTAATCTTTGGAAATTTTTAAGTGGTTTGGCTGGCGGCCTACATTCTTTAAAGTTCAATAATTTGATTACGCACTGCCAAACAATGCAAAACCACCTCTTTTCAAACAGTAAAAGCAAAGCAAAATACTGTGGTTGATGGAATTCTGAAATCAAAACAGAAATTGCTGGAAACACTCAGCAGGTCAGGCAGCATCTGTAGAAAGAGAAACAGAATTAACGTTTTAGGCCAAAGACCTTTCATCAGAACTGGAAGATGTTAGAGATTAACAGCTTTTGAGTAAGTACAGTGCCAGGGAAGAGTGTATTGGGGCGGGGGTGGAAAGAGCAATGGGATAGGTCTGCGATATGGTCGAGGGCAGGAGTGATTAAATCACAAAAGGGATGATGACGCAAGGCAAAAGGGGGTAATAGTGGGAAAAGTAAAGAAACAAATGATGGGCCCAGAGGAGGTGTAAATGGTTACAGCAGAATAGCAGAGGGGGAGAGAAGCATGGGAAATCTAGCAAACAGGAGAAGGCTCCTGTGGCTCGGGAATGTGGCGGAGAAAGTTGGTAGACCCCAGGGATGCGGACCACCCCCAAGCAGCAGCCCTCACCTCCTCCACTCCCAGTGGCTCTGGTGCAGCCATCCTCCATTACCAGCACCAAGAAAATTGGAATGGCGGTTAAGATCTAAAGTTGTTAAACTCAGTGTACTGCCTAATAGAAAGATGAGGTGCTGTTCCTTGAGCTTGATTGAGCTTCATTGGAACAGTGTAAGAGACCAAGGACAGAGAGGTCAGAGTGGGAGTGGGATGGAGAATTAAAGTGGTAAGTGACCGGGAGCTCAGGGTCATGTTTGCAGACTGAAAAAAGTATTATTAATGATGTCAAATTGTCAATTTCTGTGACATTAACAGGATTGTTCTGGGCATTTGGCATTAGTTCAGTACCAAAGGTCATGCATTCTAATGCCAAATATTGAGCAGGGTAGGCATTATTGACAAACATGGTAAGCCCTGGAGGGCCACAAACAATTTAAAGGCCCAGAGTCATTAAGAATTTCAGAACACTGTTGCTGCTGAGAAGATGACCAACTGTGTAATATCAAAGAACGCGACAGAAAGACTCAGTCCACTGCAATTTTAATAATAATTATGATAAAAGATCCAGAAATCATCAACAGCATGGCAATAGACAGCCCATGAATGAATGAAAAAGAAGAATGACTGGAAGGAGGTGATAACCAAAATGATTACTGTCCCCAGCTCTTGCAGGATTTGAAAGTTGGTAAGAGAAGGCTACCTAAAGGTTCTCCATATCAGGTCCATGGTCCGTGTGCATGCCTCAAAAAGTGTTTCTTCTCAACCTGTTGCAAATTTACTGCTATCCGATACAAAACCCTCAGACAACTTTACAACTCTTTCATGGGGCTTACCGTACACTGCAGCAGGACACGCATTCAAGCTGCAACTTACAACAGGAATTTTTGTCATAATGACCTATTAAAAGGGCTTCATACAAAAAAAACCTTCTAACACCACCTAGTTGCATGATGCATGTTCATTGAATCATACACAAATGCTAGGATGCAGGATGGGCCCTTGGGTGTCACTGTGTATGCCCCACTTCCACTATTTCAACACTATTTTTCTGTTTGCAGGGTAAAGTGCCTTATAACAAAGGGTGCAAATTGACACAGGAGAGGGCCCTGAAAGTTTAGGCCACTGACAGCCTTTGAGGAGGTTGCACTCGATATAATTGACCTAGAGAGCATAAAGGGACAGAATTTCCAAAATGTTTGGTTTTGGGGCTATTAGTAAACAATTCTCCAAGCAGCAATTGGACTGTTATCTGCACCTTATTCACTCCGCTAATAGAAAGAATTATTATAATTACCAGCCTAAGAGAAAGAACCAGTGACTTATTCAAAGGAACAGGCTGAGTGTAAAGGGTCCCCTTTGATCTGGAGTGTTGAATACCTGCATGGATGCTACTAGTGCAGCTTTTCTGCAGATCAGTGTCTGTTGTATCCCAGACGATGCTTGAGCTCCATGGGGAAGGCAGGAACATCCACCTTGCTCACACAAATGTCATATCTGGAACATCTTGTGGTTTATTTCACTGTGCAAGAAATATGCTCTGAGGAAGAGATGTGAACAGACTAAATCTTTAATGTTTTATAAGTATTTGTACCATCATTGTATTGCAATATTATTTTGCTTCTGTGTAATCCTAATTATTATAAATAAATTTGACTTGTAGCTTTCACTTGAACAAAACAATCTTGACAGTGTGATTTTTTTGTTTCACCCACCCAAAAGAACAGGAGTTCATGTTGGGAAACTTGTACAACCCACGGGGTCAAATATCTTGGCAAAAAGGTTAATTGTTATTCTGTGACGCGTTGCTCCTATTTACAGCCTGTAAATTTCAGACCATAGGGATATTGGTCTGCTTATACAGCGGCTCAGAAAACCCACCTGTTGTTCAGAAAATAGATGAAATGCTCGTTGATTCAAGGGTGAGAGCTGAGAATTCAAAGCATCTCAATACAAAACCCAATTTGAATAGTTTAGGTGAGCTGATTGAAATTGATTACAAAAGGTTCTTTTCATGGCTTAAAATTTATGCAATAACAATTTTAAATAAAGCTAGATCACAGTGGGGTCCGAATGCAGCAGCTGTGATCCCAATGTCTACCACACTGTGGCAGAGCTCAATTGCACAAAGCCGTACAGACTTTGCTATTACACTGAAGCTCTCAATGGAATAAGAAAAGTTCTATAAAACCATTTTTATTGCATTCAAATGTTTTACAAATAAGAATAAAGAAAAAAGTCTTGCATTTATGTAGCGCCTTTCACAACCTCAGGATATCCCAAAGTGCTTTACAGCCAATGAAGTACTTTTAAAGTGTAGTCACTGTTGTAATGTAGGAAACGTGGCAGCCAACTTCGCACAGCCAGGTCCCACAAACAGCAATGAAATAATGACCAGATAATCTGCTTTTTTAATGTCGTTGGTTGAGGGATAAATCTTGGCGAGGACACTGGGGAGAACTCCCCTGCTCTTCTTCAAAACAGTGCCACGGGATTTTTTACATCCACCTGAGAGGGCAGACGGGGCCTCAGTTTAACATCTCATCTGAAAGATGACAACTCCCACAGTGCAGCGCTCCCTCAGTACTGCGTTGGAGTATCAGCCTGGATTATATGCTCAAATTCCTGGAGTGGGACTTGAACCCACAACCTTCTGTCTCACAGTAGAGTGTGCTACCACTGAGCCACAGCTGACACACAATGGTCTGGAAATATAATGCAAATATTTTGTTGCATTTCATCTATGTAGGTATTTCAACTATTATATATGTCACAGTTACTGATACAAACCTGCCAGTGGATATGTGACTTTTAATACCGAGTGTCACAAAAAAGAAATAATCTACTATAAAGTGTAAATAGAAATGCTATTTTTTTATTTTCAAATTGTTAATTTAACAACTAATTGCTCAAAATAGCTACATTTGACACAACTGAATTCAAATCACATTCTCTCAAAATTCCCAAGATCCATATTCAGACCTTTGTCTACTTGATTATCCCTGAAAGAGCACTTCAGATATACAAACAAAAGATGATAGTGTTAAGGTCAATTCATTCAGAGGAAATGGTTTGCTGTGGTAAAAAAAATCACATCAACGTTTCCCCATCACCAAATAAAAATCCAATCTGTTCTGTGGAACAGATGAGGTCATATCCATCCATCAGAACAGAATCACTGAACTCAAGGTGCCTTCTGCAGCTTCCTCTACATGTGATTTCTGATAATATTTTCATTAAATTATTTCAATATGGCTTCATTTGTAAAGGAGAATTCTTTTAGTTCCTTTATAATCAGTTCGATGTGGATGAATTCTTAATGCTGGTAAATATGTGGACGATGTTGGAATGACAAGCACTGCGGTTGGGCTGGTTGGTACTGCTGCTCACTGTAGTGCAGCAACCTTGCTTCCAGGAACTATATAGACAGGACTGTATATTAAAGGGGAATCAGCTGCAGTACGCAACAAAATGAAATGATTCTTTGTTTATTGAACAAGGCTCAGTGTGAATAGACGAAGAACTTGATCTCACAGTGGACAGAATTAGTTTCTCGTAGTTGCTTAACTACATGTGGCATGCTGGAGAATGTTCAGTATTTCAAATGATCAATTTAGCCTTTGTTAACTTTCTAAGTACATGTAAGTCTCACTATAGTGTAATTTTTCCAGTTGATTAAATTCAACCACCAGGCACAAAATGGGCGTACCAATCGGGAACAGCCTTACAATCTACCAAACTTACACCAGTATAGCACTTAGCCATCTAATTCCCATAAAAACTAACTGTCCAAAGCTACTAGAATTGCTGTTTATGAAAATGCATTAATAAAACTGGAAAGGAAGATTTGTCACAGCATCTTGAGGCTATCTAGACCTCTTTTATTGCTTGTTTTTGTTTCTTTCTTGTTTCCACTTACTTGGTCGGGGACTTCATGCCAACTGTTCTGGCACTGCCTTTTCTTTGGTATATCCATGATATTGGGCCAATGGGTTTCCCATTGGGAATCTCCCTTTATGTTTTGTGTAGGAAGAAGAGGGAATTCAATGGAGGGATGCCAGCAGGCATGGCTGTACCAGAGGCAGTCTGTGCCTACCTGACCAGTATGTTCCCACCTGCATTTACAGGAAGAAGCATGCCTATCTGGCTAGGATTGTGCGGAAATGGATTCTGCCAGTGGCAGTTATGTTTAACTGTATCCTCAAATCGTCTTCCTCTGCTCCCTTAAAGGCATACTGCAATGCTGACCTATGCCGAGGAAGCCCTATAGTAGCACTTTCTGCATAGGACAGCATTGCAGCCAGCATGCCATTAAAGAGAGGGACACCTCCTCACTACCACCTTATTCTACATCACTTCCACTTCCCCAGCAGTCAAACTAAGTGGTAGTGTGGGCATTAATAACTCATTGTCTGATCTAATGCCCAACCAGGACCTAATCAGAAAAATCTATCTCTACCTGTCCAAAATTATGTATTTTATGCATATAATTAAGGAGAAATTATGTTATCCACAGTTAAGAGCACAATTTTACAAGAGTGAGCCTCTTAACCTTTTTCTTCACTTTTAGTGACAATTTTAAATTGTTACCCACTCCCCAACCACAGGAAATAGTCTTTCCCTAATTACCCTGTCAAAACTCTTCATAATATTAATTCATAGGACGATCATTGATTCATCATGTGTTGCAAGAGTACAATACAACTGAAAGATTCCCATGTGATCAGAGCAAAGGTCAAGAGATTTATAGTGCCATTACAATCCAAAACACACTCTAAGCCATCTGTTTAAGATAATACATACAACATACACCTTGTAGAACTGACACTGGAATGTGCATCATATGGCAGCTATATGTCATTTGTACAACAGACATACACACTTATACAAGAGATATACGGCAATTCTATAGCTACTATTCCTATTTAAAATGCTAGACAAATGACTACCAGCTTGAGCAACACCAACACAACTTGACCTGCCCTCAAGTACTGGATTCTGTGTTAAAGTAGCACTCAACATTACCCAGTTTGCAGCATGTATGAATAGAAGTTGATATGTAGACATATAAAAACCATAGTGCATCAGTTATTAGTAGACTATTAGCTTTTACATTGTATGTACTGTACAATCCGTTTTTGTTGCTTTCTGAATCTATAGAGGGAATTTTAACTAGCAGTGGGATCTGGGCGGGCCTCGTCTGCATGCCCTTGGTCAGCAGCCCCCTACCCACCCCTTCCCCACAACCCGAAACAGGCGCGTGGATGTAGAAATTTGAGTGGCAAAAGGTCGCCGGCCAACACTAAAGGAAGGTAAATTGTGGCGAGGGGGTTTCGGGAGGGTCTCATGGGAGGGAAGGTGGGGGCACAGGCAGGGGAGGCCTAAACTTTCTTTGTAGGGCCCAGAGGAGCACTTCTGCTCGATGGACCAGCTGGTCTTTTCCTGCCTGTCAATTTTGTATTTTCGTATGTGTCACCTCAAATTTCAATATCAAGCTCCCTATGCTCAAATCCAAATTTTTCTAATTATATTATAGTTATCGGCCGTGATCATGGGGTAGGCTGGAGATCGGGGTTGGAGGGTGAGGGGTGGGGGGTAGGCCACTGATCGTGGCACGAGCAAGAGAGAGGCCGCAATCGGCAGAAGGGAAGCCAAAGGTTTGCTCCTCCTGGCCCACAAGCAGTGCCATAAAAAGCACTTAACTTCTGGAGCCGGCAGCTCCCGCCTCCAATTCACTGCCAGGTTTCTGAGCCCTGGCTCACAAATACACTGTGGGAGCCTGAGTTAAATATAATAATGAAGTGTTCCGCCTCTCCAAGACGGGACACTCGCATGGCTCGAAACCTGCCACCGTAAAAACAGCAACGGGCGCGTACGCGGCACGCTGGGGACACGTTCCCCACTTTTTAGGGTTTAACCCTCACCTCACCCCGACCTCCTCCCGGCCATTGTTGTGGTTGGGGGGGGGGGGTGGTTACTATTGAGCCCTAAGAGTTTGCCCAAAGCTGACGTTAGACTAACTGGTCTATTGTTACCTGGTTTAATTCTTTCCCATCTTGAACAGAAATTATACATTGCATGTACCCGCCAATCCTCCAGCACAGTTTGCATATCTAAGGAGGCTGAACAACTTAGGGAGTATGCCATCAAGCCCCACGCAAATAGTTCTAAGCATAATTTTTTTAAGTATGCAATCAACACATGTTAGGGCAGAAATAACTATTGGCAATGTTACAGTACAAGTGGTTAATATACTTATATCTAATACCTCCCTCTGCTATTTTAATAATGATGTGGAGATGCCGGTGATGGACTGGGGTTGACAATTGTAAACAATTTTACAACACCAAGTTATAGTCCAGCAATTTTATTTTAAATTCACAAGCTTTCGGAGGCTTCCTCCTTCGTCAGGTGAACGATGTGAAAATGAAATCCTCGAGATGAAATCGCATTTATAATTCACAGAACAATGCTTGGTGAGTACAGACAGTTTTTTCAACTGCCTGTTGCCAAGGCACGCTACACGTTACCCCACCAGCGAACAAATGTTATCTGTTTTTAATATAACGGGTCAGTTGCTGTCTTTTCTATGTTTCTACCTCTCTATCTCTGTTTTTTTTTGTTTGTTGTTTTTTTTTGGTGATTTGTATATTCTGTGAGACCTGGCAGGTAACACCTGTCTGTCTGCACACTGATTGCCTTGGCAACGGGCAGTTGAAAAAACTGTCTGTACTCACCAAGCATTGTTCTGTGAATTATAAATGCGATTTCATCTCGAGGATTTCATTTTCACATCGTTCACCTGACGAAGGAGGTAGCCTCCGAAAGCTTGTGAATTTAAAATAAAATTGCTGGACTATAACTTGGTGTTGTAAAATTGTTTACTATTTTAATAAGGTATTTATTTTAAATGCGTTAACACCTGTTAAAATAAGAGAGGGATTTGATACAAACACGTGCTTGTATGATAACATCAACAAATTGCATTTATGTAGCACCTCTAATGTAAAACAAATGTCCCAAAGCATAAGGAAAATGGATGTCAAGGCAGGAAAGGAAATGTTCAGAGGGGTGATCAAAGACTTGGTCAAAGGAATGGGTTTTTGGAAGGTTCTCTTAGGAGGAGGTAGAGGTAATAAAGTAGAGTGTTTTAGTGAGGGAATTCCAGAGAGTAGCATCCATTGAGCTGAAGGTTCTGGTGCCAATACTGCACTGAGGGCGGGTAGTTAGAGAATGCACAAAAGACGAGGGTCATACACCAAGTAGCATGAACAGGTTGAAATATCATTCGAAGACATGTGACACCCCCACATTCGGATACCATCTTGAGGCTGATTTGGAATTAGCCTGCATAATGGGTGCATGGCAACGGAGCCCAGTATTTCCGAGTTTGCAGCTGAATTTGCAAACAGAGTGTGTTAAGTCCTGTTGGCATTTAGACATGTTGCATGTATTTGGTGCATTTTTAATTCGTATTTGTGGGTTTGTTTTGGAAGGTGGGAGAGTGTGGGCCAATAGACGGCATCATCGGAGCCCGATCTGCATATTTAAAGAAGGACTCCACTGGTTTCCGGCTGGTCGGCTGTTCAGAAGAACAAGTTAAGATCGGAACTCAAGGGAAGGCAGCGGGACCTCGGTGGGTAAGTCCCAGCAGCCATATAATTGCCTGACCACCTGGTTTCCACCAGGTTAAAATCAGCCCTATAGTCTCTGATTGTTTCTCAATTGACCAGGAATCTCATGGATTTTACAACAAAATCATTTTTAAAATGCTGGTTTGGTGCTGGCAGGTGGACAGTGCTAGTTATATCATAGAGTTATGCTTACTTTGCTATTCAATCTCCTGCAATAGAAAACTGTCTCAGACCATTGTGAAGGAATTCACAGGCTCTATTTTCACAGGCACTAGATGGCAGTTTATTCCACACAACCCAGTGTGAGAATTGCTCCCTGAATGCGTTTTGAGCACTTGTTGATTTTTTTTGCTATAAACTGGTTACAACACCTTTAATTCTGTAGACAGGAATGGGGGTAAAAAAAAAGTCTTGCCCAATTACATATTTCACTGTTTATAGTCATTATCTTCTGAAGCTATTCAAACAAAGTTGGTCCTGGAAGAACGTTAACAATTCCATGAGAATATAGCAAGTATAATTAAGAAAGATAAATATTTATAATTCATAGAATTATCATTCTTAGCCTGACACATTCTTAGCAAACACACACACACATTAACAATTTAATATGAATTCCTGATAAGCAAACAACCAGAATGAAACAGAAAACCCATTATGCAAGAAAGGACTGAAAATAAACTTTATTACTTTGTTTTATTTTCACTAGAGGATGTTTAGAAGTTTTTATATATTTACCTAACTCTGCATTACAGTGTAAGATTTAGCATTACAAAGTAACAGAAAATTGGATTGGAGATGTAAATGATTAAGAATTGGCAAACGTTAAAAGTTGCTAAATACATTCGTTACATATAGGACATATTTAGCCAACAGTGAAATGTTTGAGGGTTTGGCTTCATACATAGGAAGGAATATAAACGCGAGGTGTTGCCAACATGTCTGATCTTTTTGAAGAAAATTGGAAAGCTCTGTGTCAGTGAGGAGATGTCACTGAGATTTTAGAGGGCTGTTCGCATTTTCTTTTAAAAGACTATAGTGAAATCTTGTTCAGAATCTTTGCAAATAAATTGCAGCTTGAATGCAGCTAAACAGCTAAACAATATGTATCCAACTTTGACTCGTAAAAGAAGCAAGGTGAACAATAGATTATGCACTGTCAAAAGCCTTTTGTTTCTTTTCATTTATTCAACTTTGCATTATGTGCAATTCAACTGGGTCCAGCACTGTCCTAAAGTTAAAGAGGAAATATTGCTGTTTAATGAATACAGGGCTTTGTAAAGCAGGAAACCCATATAGGGAATCTACTGTCCGTTCAGTAGATTCAGGGTCTCTGCACCTTCTCTGGTCTGTGTCCCACTCGCAGTTCCTTGTAGAATGTAAAATCACACTACTTAGGTTTGACACCACATGAAGTGCAATTCCAGTATCAAACTGGGTTTACATACGTTTCTAGACCTGCTGGACAGTTTTGAAACCTACTTGCAGTTAATTTAAACACGGACGCTGTGGCCTACAGTTCTTAACTTCTAAATATGCAAAAAATTCTCTCCTAGGCCAAAGAATTGGATTGCCAGCCAGTAAGTGTATAGGGTACTTCCCAGCTGGAACCCATAATGTAGCTATTGGTTCGAGATCAGTTGCTTTCCTAAGGTTGAAGTTGAGACACATTGCCTATTCTGGGAATGCTTGCTGCTGAGACTGGGGTACCTGAACTGGAAGCATATTACATTCCTTAACATAATGGGCCAGAATATGCTGTCAAAATAACGGTGAGGCGAATGGCTCTCGCCTTTATTTATGCCTAAATGCTACAGCAACTTCAGGTGAGGGGCAGATGTGTGGTTAAATGCGAATATCCAAAAGTTGCCATCCTAGATGATTCGCGAAAACGGCATCTCGCTGTCTGCCTGACCATTGAAATGCATCGATAGGCATGAAGTTGCTGTACTTGCGTGGTAGATGCGAACTAAAATCCCCACAGAAAGATAACTATTGCCCATTTCAGTCTAAGCACCTTTTTAACGAGATGATAATAGTTAATTACTGCCAATCAACCTCTCTGGCACTGAAAATTATTACAAGTGTCGTGTCTCATTCCTTCAGATTTTAATTGTTGTTGGAGATTTTAAAAATGTAAAATTTTTAAATTTAAATTTTTTTTAACTTTTCCTTTCTCTTTTTTTTCTCTCTCTCTTAATCCAATCTTTCTGTCCCAATCGTTATTTCTTTTTCTGTACCTGATTTGACATTGAATTCACCCACTCTCATTTATACTTTCTTCGCAGTCTTTCAATCTGATTGGTTAAGGAGATACACAGTTGCTTGCCCTGTTCACTCAGGTCCCAGATGCCCTGTTTCCCTCGCTGTGACATTATCAACTCACACTTTCAGCAACTTGCCAAGCAAAAAATTTAAAAACCTAACGGCAGACACCATTAGATGCCCTGCCACAGCAAATTATACTTCTGGCAGTTTTGAGCACAAAAATCCTTCTCCTTCCCCCAATTATTTTTTAAAAATGCATTCATTCAAGTTTGTAATGTATACACATGGCATCACTATCAAACCCTCTAAGGCAGAGAAATACTCCCGATATCGATGAAGTCTCCTTCTCTCCACTTCCCTCTCATCCTTTAAGACCCTCCTCTTTGAGCAAGTTTTTAGCCACCCCTCCTAGAATCTCCCTCTTTGGCTCAGTGTTGTTTATTTTCCTAAGTCTCCGTGAAGTGCCTTGGGGGCATTTTCCTACATTAAAGGTGATATATAAATGCAAGCAGTTGTTGTATTTGACTCACAACTAGATGAACAATCTCAATTTGCAGTAAATAAATTTCAAAGTGTTTTGATCCCTGCTAATACTATACTTTTTCTTTAGACACTGTACTTGGCTTATTTTTGGTTGAAGGAAATGACCCATTTTTGGCATACGATTGTCATTCTTAATAAACTATTCACAACGAGAATCAGATAAGAATCCAAGAAAAATAACTTTTACTGCATTTCCCGCAGTGCTTGTTTGCATAGTAAGAACAACATCTTGTGTGAAGCTTTTAAAAGTGCTATCAACAGAGCAAACAATTAAAGAACAATAACAATGTTAGACTTTTGTTGTATCTCTGTGTCTGCTTAGAATGTCAATCTAAATTGGCACTGCTTATACATCAGCAAGTGGAAAACAAGAGCAGAAGTGAATTTAGGTGGGCTTCAGTGAATTGCATATCCATTAGTTCCACTTTACATTTTACTCATACCAGAGATAAACATTCCAAATATAATTTAGTAAGATATGCAGTATTGGAATAGAAATATCAGGCCTGCAAATGAGAGTCTCTTGTGTGTGTTGTAAACAGGCCCCCAATCTGTAGGGATTAAAAACACCAGCCGCCTTGAGAGACAGAGAAAAAAAATCAAAGATGTAATTTATTTGAAAACACATGAACATAAATAGTTTAGAAATGAGAAAAGGCCCATGACGGTTCCAATCTGTTCATCAAATGTTGTAGCCAGTGACTTTAAAGATAGTTTAGGAACCTAAAATAAAACGAGACAAATCCATTTGACCTATTCCTTCTAATAGACAGCATACAATTTGTTGTCATAGAGTCTGCCCAATTTAATCTCCTGAGAGAGGTGAATTAAATTGCATACAGGGAAAACTTCCAAGAAGATAAAGTTCTGTGAAATGTCTCCCTGGATAGTAATCCAACATTACAATCTATGTTATTCAACGTTGACCACTTGCATTCCATAGATGACTCCCCCATGTTCCAGCAGCACAGCAACCATAAAGAAGTTGATTATCTGTCCACATTTGTCCTTGGAACCTTTAACCCTGTTCTGAATCAGGTATTCATCCAGTTCCTTTTTAAAGGTCCTAATCAACGCAGCATTAACCACTTTTAATAGGAGTCCATTCCACATATCTACTATTCTGTGGAAAACAGACATTTCTTCTAATCTCTAGATTTGATTTAGAATACTATGCAAAATGCTTTGAAAGTTATTTTGTTTGGACTATCTCCCGGTGACGAAGATAATCTCGGTGGAAACCAGTCAGCTGAGAACTGGGCTGGGCGCTCCTGACTAATTGCTACCATGTCGACAGAAAGCATGCCAGCCACTGTGAAATCAGAAAGATGCCAGCTTTGATTTGGAGACTATTCACGGGTATGTACATTTATCCTAGTTATTCTATAAATACCGTGATGGCTAGGATCAATGTTAATCTTACATACTGGTCATGTCATTCATGTGGAAACACCTTGTCTGATTGATATAAGCACAGCTTGGTAAAATGTCAACACTCATGCAAGCCAGGAACATACCTCAGTCTGTAACTTATTAAACCTTGATTTAGTACAGTGGGGACTGTTCTAGATTTCCCAAAATAAAATAACAATCCTAACTTTCTCTGCAGTTCTGCTACCTTTATGGTATTTTTATGCCCAAAACATTAAGTCCAGCTTTAGAGCTTCACCTTATAATGGCCAGAAGCATTTCAGTTACGCTATTCGTATTCATAACCCTGCGATCATGACCGAGTTCAAGCACTCTGTCCAACAGACAATCCATCTAGCCAATTTGTGATGAGCTATTTATGCTCGTCAGTGCAGTACTGAGGGAGTGCTGCACTGTCTGAGGTGTCGCCTTATTAATGAGACTTTTTTAAAAATTCGTTCATGGACGTCGCTGGCGAGGCTGGCATTTATTGCCCATTCCTAATTGCCCTTGAGAAGGTGGTGGTGAGCCGCTTTCTTGAACCGCTACAATCCGTGTGGTGAAGATTCTCCCACAGTGCTGATAGGAAGGGAGTCCCAGGATTTTGACCCAGCGACGATGAAGGAACGGTGATATATTTCCAAGTCGGAATGGTGTGTGACTTGGAGGGGAACGTGCAGGTGGTGTTGTTCCCATGTACCTGCTGCTCTTTTCCTTCTAGGTGGTAGAAGTCATGGGTTTGGGAGGTGCTGTCGAAGAAGCCTTGGCGAGTTGCTGCAGTGCATCCTGTGGATGGTACACACTGCAGCCACTGTGTGCCAGTGGTGAAGGCAGTGAATGTTTAGGGTGGTGGATGGGGTGCCAATCAAGGGGGCTGCTTTGTCCTGGATGGTGTCGAGCTTCTTGAGTGTTGTTGGAGCTGCACACATCCAGGCAAGTGGAGAATATTCCATCACACTCCTGACTTGTGCCTTGTAGATGGTGGAAAGGCTTTGGGGAGTCAGGAGGTGAGTCACTTGCCGCAGAATACCCAGCCTCTGACCTGCTCTCGTAGCCACAGTACTTATATGGCTGGTCCAGTTAAGTTTCTGGTCAATGGTGACCCCCAGGATGTTGATGGTGGGGGATTCGGTGATGGTAATGCCGTTGAATGTCAAGGGGAGGTGGTTAGACTCTCTCTTGTTGGAGATGGTCATTGCCTGGCACTTATCTGGCGCGAATGTTACTTGCCACTTATCAGCCCAAGCCTGGATGTTGTCCAGATCTTGCTGCATGCGGGTACAGACTGCGTCATTATCTGAGGGGTTGCGAATGGAACTGAACACTGTGCAATCATCGTGAACATCCCCATTTCTGACCTTATGATGGAGGGAAGGTCATAGAATCATAGAAAATAGGAGCAAGAGTAGGCCATTCAGAGTGGTCCTGGTGGAACCCAAACTGAGCATCGGTGAGCAGGTTATTGGTGAGTAAGTGCCGCTTGATAGCACTGTCGACCACACCTTCCATCACTTTGCTGATGATTGAGAGTAGACTGATGGGGCGGTAATTGGCCGGATTGGATTTGTCCTGCTTTTTGTGGACAGGACATGCCTGGGCAATTTTCCACATTGTCAGGTAGATGCCAATGTTGTAGCTGTACTGGAACAGCTTGGCTGGAGGCGCAGCTAGTTCTGGAGCACAAGTCTTCAGCACTACAGCCGGGATGTTGTCGGGGCCCATAGCCTTTGCTATATCCAGTGCATTCAGTCGTTTCTTGATATCACGTGGAGTGAATCGAATTGGCTGAAGACTGGCTTCTGTGATGGTGGGGATATCAGGAGGAGGCCGAGATGGATCATCCACTCGGCACTTCTGGCTGAAGATGGTTGAATGATGAATGAGATGTTAAAGACAGGCCCCCTCTTCCCTCTCAGATATAAAAGATCCCACAACGTTATTCGAAGAAGAGTGGGTGAGTTCTCCCAGTGTCCTGGCCAACATTTATTCCTCAACCAACACCTAAAACAGATGACCTGGTCATTTATTTCATTGCTGTTTGTGGGACCTTGCTGTGTGCAAATTGGCTGCTGCATTTCCTACATTACAACAGTGACCACACTTCAAAAGTACTTCATTGGCTGCAAAGTGTTTTGGAACATCCTGAGGTCATGAAAGGCACTATATAAATGCAAGTCTTCCTTTTTTCC
Source organism: Heptranchias perlo (assembly GCF_035084215.1). NCBI lineage: Eukaryota > Metazoa > Chordata > Chondrichthyes > Hexanchiformes > Hexanchidae > Heptranchias > Heptranchias perlo. Next base: position 26,649,661 of record NC_090350.1, read on the forward strand.
TTTCATTCTATTTGCTTTGTTGATTGCTGCTCTTCAGTGGCCAGCCATGTTGAATGCCAAGTCTACTTAGATGCCTAGATCTCTTTCAACTCCATCCTCACCCATTTCAACACCATTTTTTCTTCATATTTGCAGTACTTTACACTTATAAGTCACCATATTACATTCCATCTGCCAATGTTCTGCCCACTTGTCCCAGTACAGGTTTGGCAAGGTGGTCATTCAATTATACCTGCAGTTAATCACAGTTAGACTGATTTTTTATTATAATGTACAATAGAGAAGGCTCATTTATTTCCAGTATTCAATATTTTATGTGCCTCACTGGACCAAAAAATTTTGGTTTGTTCACTTTGATTTACAATCAGTGTCACTGTCCTTCTCAGAAATTTTACTGTCTGTATTGGTCTGACCCTGGCAATATTGATAAGAATCATTGACTTGATAACTGGAAGCAGTTTAAAAGTTGTAAAACTTCTTGGTTCAGAGAATTCTTGCTATTCAAAACAATCGAGGACTTGCATCAACATGACTCAAGATATAAAAATGCACCATTTGGAGCCAGGCGCCATTCAATCGTGACAAAAAGAACTTTAAAAGAGTGGACAGATTCTAATAAAATAAAAATTAAACTGTGATGTGGCTCCTGTTTAAAACTGAGCACAGCAGCAGAAGTGACAAGGTAGAGTGTAGATACTACTCATTCACAAAGGCTATCAGCCAGTTATTGCTTATCTTTAAAATATAAACAGCCAATGCTGGAAATACACAAGTCAGTCAGTCCAGTCAGAGATAACATTTTGGATCTGACCCTTCACTGTTTGACTAAATATCAATCTTTACTTTCAGATATTTCTGAGTTTTTAGTTCAGGCTTCCAGCATTCACTGCTTTATTTTGGATTATTGCTTAACTTTTGAGTTATTTAAATCATATAATTTATAGGAGAGGTTGCACATTCTGAGGATGTAAAATACGAAACATATTAAAAAACATCCCTCACATATTGTATTTTAAAGACCTAGGCTGGCAGTGAAGCCTGCAATTTTTTTTAAGTCATGAAAGCTGAATAAATTGCATTCATCTGTGCGGGTTGTTACTTATCCATTCTAGAACCCTGGGTAGATCTTATTTTTATAGACCCTCCTGTACTCCAGAAAATTAAGGTTAAGTCCAGCTTGGCCCATTATCCAAGCTCCACTGCGTAGGAAAAACAGATCTGGTGAAGCAGTACGTGACATTCAAATTTCTACTTTTGTTCTTCAACACAAACAAAAATAAAAAAAAGGATTGGACTCTCCCAATGGTGTAACGAGTTTCTCCAGTCAAGAGCTGAGATATACAGACAAAAAAGGCCCAATCTTCCTTCCCTGCAGCAGTATAGTAGAGAGTGTACTAGGGTATGCTGAGTATACCCACTTTTATTTTTGGAAGTTAAGGTATGAATGAGAATTAAACATACACAGAGGGGATGAATTTCCAAGGGGGTTCTCCCACTCGCTCATCATAACTTTGGCAGAAGATTGGCAAAAATGCCCTGTATGCCGGTTTTCAGTAGTTTCTGCAGCTTTTCCACCAAAGCTATGATGGACAAGTGGGAGAACCCCAGCGGAAATTCACCCGCACTTTGTTATGATTAACCCTTATCAAAATATCTTGCCCGTACATATGTAAGGGTAGATTTTATGAACTTGCACACCAGTAGCATGTATGGGATTTGGGTTTGGCAGTCAGCAGGTCTCCTCAATTTTCCATCTAACTTAATGGTTAGGATATCCTGCAGGACCTGGTGACGTCGGCAACTGAATTTCCGATATGCCCTCCCAACACGTGAAGCTCCGCATTGGGAGTGTAAATTTATAAAATCACACTAGGGTAATTTTGCAAAGCTCTATTCCTGGCACACAGGCTCACTAGCACTGAGCATGCATTGTAAAGGAGGGGGCTACAGTGCTGTATTTCCATCTCTGCTACTGTGGCTCTGCGCCAAGTGCGGAACCGTGCAAAATTCCCCCAACTATGTTTAATCCTTATATATACCTGATCCTTGCTTCATTAATGATTTAGATGAGGGCATTAATGGAACAATTCTTAAATTTGTTGTTGACATGACAAATTGCACAGGAATTAGTAATTCAAACCAAACGAATAGGTTAGGCCGATTTAGGCAAGTAAAAGGAAAGGAGTTATTTGTAGTAGATGCCCTTTACTGTGGAAAAATGCTGTGTCATACTTTTGGATTAAGGAAACTCCAGACATGTTTGTCCCATGCAAGGGTTTCTGTTAAGGGTAATGGATCAGGAAACAGATTTGGGGGTTAATAACTGATCACTCATTAAAGGTCCACAAACTGTGTGAGGTGGCTATAGGGAAAATGAATGGTATTTCTGGCTATATTGCAAGGACCATCGAGTACAAAACAAAATTTAGTATGTCTGCACTTGCAGTATTGTGTGCATGCATAGTGAGAGATGTTGAGGCTCTCAAAAAGGTGCAGAAGAGGGCTACCAGCATGATATCTAATCTCAGAGCTCTAGGTTATGAGGATAGGCTCCAAGGATTAGGGCTATTTAGAGAAATGCAGGTGATGAAGGGATTGGACTCAGTCTGGTTGGATAAGTTATTGAGTTGGATAGGGATGGTAGAACTAGAGGATGTGCATATAAAATCCATAGGCAAAAAGTTAGACTAGATGGCAAGAAGTAACTCCTTCATTGAGAGTCATTGTCCTATAGAACAGACTTCTGAACCACACTGGTACAGTCCTTTAAAAAGAGAACATAAGTTCCCAGAGAAGAGGACATTCCTAGCTAAAGAGGATAAGTTGGTAGTTAGCTGGGACCACAAGGAGCTACTTAGGGCTACTGGTACCTGAGGGAGTTGGAAAGGAATTTCTCACAGTTTTTCCTGAATTGGCTGCAGGCCTTTTCTCTTTTTTTTTCCTCCCCCAGGGGATTTCCTGGTTCGGGGTGGGTCAGTGATGGACGATGTTGCACCATTGTCTGAGTGGGTCGAGCTTGATGGGACTTTTCTCGTCCAAAGAAATACATTCGAGCAGATTTTCAACTTGCCACCCAGGCATAAAACTTGGGTTGGGGATTGACCATCTGTTGCAGAAACTATCTGATTTTCTTTCCATTGTGGAAATGAAAGTTGGGTGCTTTCTATATCAGGTTTCAGGCTTTTCTTCTTAAAGGAATCGGATCAGAAATTCAAACCCATCCTAGCTCCTAACACAAATCTTTGATCAATTTTAACAAAAATCAAACGAAATCTTATCACACAAGCATGCCAGATGTGGAAGTGGGGGTAACATGATGGGGGACATTCAAAAGAAACAGTTCCCTTTTTCCATCCAATTGATTTGATTAATTGTTTTATTTTTTGTAGCGTATAAACGATAGATGATTGTTATTGTGCTTCTTACAGGCTCCTGGCTAACTTATTTGACTTCCCTTTCAACTGGACAGGAAATCATAAACATCTGCCTTATTGTGTGGAATCTCGTGTCTTGCCAAAAATGTGACATGGCTGCCTTAATCTGGAGATTGCAGCTGTAGGGACTGCAGGTGCCTTTGGTAAATTTAAGCGGACATCGCAACAAACTGTTCCAAGGCTCAATGAAATCAAAATGTTTAGTCATTGAGCGATTTCCTTTCTTTGCATCAGCAAGAACACAGAAACTAAACGAATACCAGACAGTTAATGCTACAGTGAATTGATGCATGTTATATCTTTCTGAACAACCTTTTATTCTTGATTAAATTATTAATACAGGTGATTCCTGTGAAAGGAATTATCTACCACAAAGTCTTATTCCGAAATATTCACTTAAACATTGAAAGTTCTCTAAAAAGCTTTCTGAAATTATTTTACCTAATCATAGAACAGATAATCTACAAAATTTGCCAATGCTAATCTGTGTTCACAGATGAAAAATTGTTCCAAGGTTCTACCTAACCATGGATTATGGGTAATGAAAGTTCAAACATCTTATCCCTTTTGCTTCTCCGGGCACTTCTTGAAATTCCACAACAATTGTGAAGAAAAAAATGATCAGAAAGAGAGAACTTGCATTTACATAGTATTTTATCATGTCTCTCAGAAACTAACAAAGCACTTCTTGTACAATGAACTGCTCTGAATTGCTGTTACACTTATTATGTAGGCAAACAACTATTAATCTCAACTATTCTTCACATCTTGAGGAATAAGTTATAAGACCAAAAAAATGAGGAACCTCACATAAAAAGAACAATGCTCTACATCACCCAGTTCCCCCAGAGAGAAGATCCCCAATCCTCCTGTCCCTATTCGATTTTAATCCAGATCCCCGAGGTGAAAGGATAATGTTCTATCAGATTATGTCTCACTGAGATAATCGTGTTGCAGCCAGTTCAGAGCAGTTCTCAATACGTAGTACTGATGTTACACTCAACTATTGAATGAAGCTTGTGAATACAACAATTGAAAACAAGCCCTAGCATGAGTTGAGAACAGGATGAATGTCTCATTTTCCTAAACCATTAGGAATATAAATGTAACAGATTTGCACAATGAAAGTAAAACTGTTAATTATCCTCTTGCAGTTGGTAGCACTTGTGGCCTGCAAAACATGGAGAATGACAAACTTTTTCACATTGCTTCAGATCATAGATGGGAAGAACAGACATAGGCCATAGATTTGTTAAGGGAAGGTCATGTCTGACTAACTTGATTGAATTTTTTGAGGAGGTAACAAGGATGGTCGATGAGAGTAACGCATTTGATGTAGTGCACATGGATTTTAGCGAGGCTTTTGACAAGGTCCCACACAGCAGACTGGTCAAAAAAATAAAAGCCCATGGGATCCACGGGAAAATGGTTAGTTGGATCCAAATTTGGCTCAGTGGCAGGAAACAAATGGTAATGGTCGACGGGTGTTTTTGTGACTGGAAGGCGGTTTCCAGCGGGGTTCCGCAAGGCTCAGTACTAGATCCCTTGCTTTTTGTGGTATATTTTAATGATTTGGACTTGAATGTGGGGAGCTTGATCAAGAAGTTTGCACAAGATACAAAAATTGTTGTTGACAGGGAGATAGCAAAGGACTGGTCAGGTGGGCAGAAAAGTGGCAAATGGAATTCAATCCAGAGAAGTGTGAGGTAATACATTTGGGGAGGGCAAACAAGGCAAGGGAGTACACAATAAATGGAAGGATACTGAGAGGTGTAGAGGAACAAAGGGACCTTGGAGTGCATGTCCACAGATCCCTGAAGGTAGCAGGACAGGTAGATAAGATGGTTAAAAAGGCATACAGGATACTTTCCTTTATTAACCGAGGCATGGAATATAAGAGCAGGGAGGTTATGCTAGAACTGTATCAAACATTGGTTAGGCCACAGCTTGAGTGCTGCACATAGTTCTGGTCACCACATTACAGGAAAGATGTGATTGCACTAGAGAGGGTACAGAGGAGATTTATGAGGATGTTTCCAGGGCTGGAGAATTTTAGCTATGAGAAAAGATTGGATAGGCTGGGGTTGTTTCCTTTGGAACAAAGGAGGCTGAGGGGAGATTTAATTGAGTTATACAAAATTATGACTGGACTAGATAGAGTGGATAGGGAGGACCTATTTCCCTTAGCAGACAGGTCAGCAACCAGGCGGCATAGATTTAAAGTAATTGGTAGAAGGATTAGAGGGGAGCTAAGGAGAAATGTTTTCACTCAGAGGATGGTGGGGGCCTGGAACTCACTGCCTGAGAGGGTGGTCGAGGCAGAAACCCTCAACTCATTTAAAAAGTACTTGGATGTGCACTTGAAGTGCCTACAGGGCTATGGACCAAGTGCTGGTAAGTGGGATTAAGATGGATAGCTCTTTTTCGGCCGGCACGGACACAATGGGCCAAATGGCCTCCTTCTGTGCAGTAACTTTCTGTGATTCTATGAAAAGCCTTACATGTGCCTTCACATTTTTCTAAAGGGAGAAGCACATCCAAATCACACAACCAAACTGGGAGGAGGCACTTTTTTTAATATGGGTTAACTATAAGGTAAAACAGTGACAAAGGTTATGTCTTACAAGCATGTCAACAGTTTTGTCTGCTAATATTGCATAACATGATTTACCCAATTGGTTCCTAAATCTCACCCAGTGTTTAACAGCCCCAACTTTAGTGGTAACATTCTTAAATCCCAAGGCAACAGTCAGGAGGCCATTAAAACGCAAGCTCAAATGAAGAAATAATGTAAAACAAAGTGTAGAGTATCTGCTGAAATCCAAGCACATATGCCAAAGGTTAACATGGCAGAGGTTTGGCACAGGTTAATTCAGAAATTGACTCTGCCCGTAAAACTCCCAAACGTGATAACATAGCGCGTTTAAAAATATTTATACTTCAGTTCCATTTTTAAAAGCTTATTTTTTAGTATTCTTCTATTGGAGTACTGTGTCATTTATACAACCGCATTCTTATTATCTGTGGTCATGGCAAGTCATAAACATTAATAGATCACTAACTTACGGTCCAAACAAACTCAAGAATCCTGAGGTTAGCCATCAGCCAAATGAATTTCAATAAATATCATTGAACTTACAAACAAAATATGAAGTGGAATGCATACACAAAAGGCTTTAAAACTTAAAATAAAATATCTGGAATGGAATAACCAGCTTCAAAGATGGCCCGGCCAAAGTCAGGATTCAGCCGCACATTAAATATAAAACAAAACATAGCAAAAGGAAAGGCAGAAGGCTAATCCCTCTTAGACTTCTAAGTGTCCTGCATTTATTTCATTTCATGAACTAATTTACATCGTAATGGAACTTTATATTAATTACAATAATTTATTGTAATGGTGGAGTTGAGAATCGGAATATTTTAATTTTTAACAAATATTCCTTTGGAATGGGTTGAACACAGGTCAGATCTTTTCGGATGCTCACTTTGGAAAGTATTTCCCAGAATATAGATAGCTTTCTTATATCAACAAATTACCAAACTTTCATTGAGACAAAAATAAAACCTGTTAATTTATGATGGGTCTTGTGCTGACTTGTTCTAATGGTGCAAATCATGCAGCCAGGAGCAGAAAATGGATGAGAGTCCCATTTTGCTGGAATTCTCCCATTTTGCAGTGCAACGTCATTTCAGGGGGTGGGGACCAGCTTGTAGGAAGCTTCATTTAAATATTAATTTTGGGGTGGGGACATTCTGCCCACCACATCCTGATGTTCTGGTGTGTAGAATATCAGATGTAAATCATACCCATGTGAAATGGGCATCCAGGGCTGTTAGACAACTATAGGTATAAGAAAGGACATTTAGGCTATTTCTTCACTGTTTTCCCTCTTTTTCTTTCTTGCTGGCATTTAGCTTCACACCAGCCTTTGTGCCAATTTTTGTAAATCTTTTATTTGTTGTCCCGAACAGCATTACTGGAACCAATGGGTCCCCAAACCTGAGGTGTCCATATGAAGAGATGCCAGGCAGGTCTGAGGTGCTCTGTGCCATACCTGCATCTGCAGAGAGGGAGATGAACGTACCTCACTTTGGCAGGTGATAATGGACGCCATTGGCTCCTCTTCCCAAAGGACACTGGTACAGCAGACCTGATAGCACCCTTAAGATATTCGGATGCCTGACTAAACATACTTTTGGATGCTTTCTCAGAAGCAAGCTCATCCAACACAGTACATACCTATTTAATCTTAGCAGCTGGACTGGGAGGCTCCAGTCTTCCTGCCTCGATTGTAACATTGTAGTTTACCTATTTATCATGTTGCAACTTTAAATTTTGATGTCTTTCTCTCATGTATCACTAAATATTCTTTAAAATGTAGGTGCAATTAAAGATTATGAAATTATAATCTTACTGGTACCACTGCTCCTATCAAAAACAGCATAAGAAATTTCAGAGTTTAATTAAATTTTAAAGAATTTAATTAATGTAACATCTCATCAGAAACTTAGAAATGTCTCAACGTACTTCCCATACAATTAATTACTTTGAAGTGACTGTTATTATGCAGGCAAATACTTTGTGTATGGTGAGATCCCACAAACAGCAATGAAATGAATGACCAGTTAATCTGTTCTTTATGTTGGTTGAGGGAAGAATGTTAGCAAAGACATTGGGACAATTTTCTGCTCCTTTTCAAATCGTACCATGGGGTCTTTAGCAGGTCATTTAAAGATGCAGTTTTTCATCTCATCCAGTGAATGGCACCTTTGTCAATGAAGCACTCCCTTACTACTGCATTGCACTGTCAGTCTGGGTTATATGCTTGGGTCCTGAGTGATAGCTTGAATCTCATTCAGATGCAAAGAAAATGGCCAAATGAGCCTGTCTGATACACAAGCTTTATGCTTTCTTACCTTTTAATAAATAAAAGTTAAAGATCATGAGATTATAACCTTACTGATATTGACACTCCTCTGTTTATATTTCAGAATTGCAGCATTCAGGGTTTTAGATCATTTTGCTGATCATAATAAAGTACATTATATTTCTTTTATACTGTACAGTTATAAGAGCCCGCAGTACACCAAACTGAATGATTGCACTAGTTGAGTTATCATTTTAAGCACCATGAGCATGCTGATTACCTTAATGTGGAACATAATTACTGGTGGTAGATTATTTACATATGCCCTCTAACGGAAGCTCGAGTATCTTGACAGGTGGCATGCTGTGCCCAGCTATAGGAGTGCTTGTTTTTCTATTAAATATGAGTCCTGTTTAATTTTAATATTAAATGTTATTAAAAACAAAAAAAAACGCTATGACATATCGTTCAGCTATGAAGTTAACAATTTGCCGTGAGGTTTAAGTAGTGCACTCAGAATGCCATTGTGTTTAACATGATTACTTGAGCTATGGTCTTGCATTCCTGTTCCATAAGGCATTCCGCACATTATGATGGCTAGGAATATCATTACTGCTATTTTAAGAATGTTCTAGGATTGTTGCAACCTGTCTAGCCATTAGATTGGCAACCTACAGAACATTTTCAAACCAGTTGTACAGGGATTGCAGAAAAGCAGAGAGTAAAATAACAAATCTGCAGAACTACCAGTCCCTGTGTTATTTCCCTATTAATATGTCTCTGTAAAAGACACATACAATAGACATTACACATCATTATCTGCCATGACTTGTTGTAAAATAGTGGATCCTCCGACTCACCATCAGCAATGCCATGGGAGACCTGTTAGCTTTAAAATATGTTTATTAGTAGTGATTATATAAGAGGTGCTACATGAGGCACCTTCTACACAGTGCAGTTCCAGCATTACTTTATAGGAACACAATTGGAATCAATTGGTGCTTCACATTCACTGGGCTGCTGCAGTCATGTGGAAAATGAAGAATATGCACCTTTGGCCCTGGTTAGGTATGGAGGGCAGCCCAGTGGCCTGGATCATTGGGGAATTCAACTTCCATTCAAGCAGTTAGCAGTATGGTGAAATAGTACCTGCTCTCCAATCAGTAGTGATAGCTGGAGGAAGCAGGAGGGGAATTTAATGCACGGGAGACATCCAGTTCTCTGAGCGAATTTCGTGCCTGCCACATCTTTATCAAGTTATCATGACATTCCAACACAGCCTACACTATAGATTTTGTAAGTTTAATTCAAAATTTACCCCTCATAATGCATGTTTGCACCACAGCACTGTCTATTTTATAGAGCAAAGTTGCCTCAGCAAGCAACACAGAGGTGTCTGAGCTGAGTTTTTGCAGTGGACTGTATCTGACTTGCTGTGATAATTTTTCAGGCAAATATTTGAATCCCATAGCTGTCATGCTGAGGTATTTATGTGCATGCTTGGGATAGAAAGGACCATAATTTACGAGGTATAGCAAAATATATAAAATTACAGCTTTAAGCAGTAACCAGTAAGGATGTGAAGTACTCCAGTGGTTTAGATGATAAACCACGAGAGTGAGCCCAGCAACATACACATTTTAAGGTCCTTGAGAAATGGAAACAATCCTAATGACAGTTGAAAATGAAGGTGAATTTATATAGAAAAGGCACAATGGGGAGGATTGGTTTCCATAAATATAATCTGAGTGACAGCAGAAGCATAATTGACAAACGTGAGTAGTTTATTTTTTGTAAAGCACTGATACCACCCTGCGCATTCTGTGTTCACAGAATATGAAAAGTGTGTTTTATTAGAAGTATAAGAGTATATTTAATCCCAGTTGCAAGGCTGTTGCAAGCATTACAATTCGTGCTTCTTCCCAATGCTTTGCACTTGTGCTTAATGCAAAAAATCAACTTCTGGGGGAGTTGGGTGGCACGGTGGATTACAGACTGTCCTTTCACCTCTGGTGATGCGGCTGGCTCCATTTTGAAAGGGGCCTACTGCAGGATGGTCAAAGTGCCCACCTGTTTCAGGCGATAAGCCCATTTTAATATGGAAATCGGGATCCTATGACCTAAATAAGAGCCTGATTGCCATTTTAGGTCGGAACTGGTCAGAATGCGCCCGACCTGAGCCGGGCTCACTCTGACCAGTTCCATGGGAGATGGAACCTTAGAGATAAGAGTTCAATTATTTTTGTGGGCCCAGGACAGCCACCCTCTGCGATCGCAACCCCCCCACCCCACCCTGCAACTTACCTTGCTGGCAGCCTCTCCTGTCCGTTCTGAAGGCCTCAATCCAGCGAGCTGCATCAGGAGGTCTGTTCAGTGCCCAACAGCTTGCCTGCCAGATTTAAATGAGGCCGAGGCCTCAAAATCACAGTCCCTCTTTGCCACCAGAATGGGTAGCCGACCAGTGCGTACTGCCAGCCAGTTGCCCAAAAGTCAAAATATACTCAATATAGAGAGGTCATAGGATGGCTGGTGTGGGAAATGAAAACAATGTCACTTTGGTGCCATTGGAGTGGTGCTCTTCTGAGGTTGGGGGCTGAGACACGAGAGTAGAGGTAGTGTTACTCGACATCTGGTTGTGCTATTCCTTACCTGGGTTTATGCTGCTATTAGTGCCTGAACTGGGAAGTTTTATTCACCAGCACTAATATTCCTCACTTGAGCACAAAAATTTTAAAATAAAGGGGAAAAAGTCAGCATCCAAAGACAAATCTGCACTTCTCATGAACAAAAATTTGACGTTATACTTGAAGTATGAGATAATATCCCTCAGGGTAAATAATGAACCCTACAACAAAAACAACTTGTATTTATGTAGCACCTTTAATATAGGAAAACGTCCCAAGGTGCTTCACAGGAGCGTAAACTGAAAGATTTATACCGAGCCAAAGAAGGGGATATTAGAAGGGGTTGGTCAATAGGCAGGTTTTAAGGAGCATCTCAAAGGAAAGAGAGATGGAGAGGTGAAGGAAGTCGGGGATGCATAAAAGGCCAGAATTGGAGGAATGCAGGGTTCTTGGAGCATTGTAGGGCAGGAGGGGGTCACAGAGATAGGGAGGAGCAAGGCCATGCGGGAAATTTCCAAAAGGCATTCGATAAGCTGCCACATAAAAGATTACTGCACAAGATAAGAGCTCATGGTGTTGGGGGTAATATACTGGCATGGATAGCGGATTGGCTAACTAACAGAAAACAAAGAGCCGGGTTAAAAGGGTCATTTTCAAAATGGCAATCTGTAACTAGTGGGGTGCCGCAGGACTCAGTGCTGGGGCCTCAACTATTTACAATATATATCAATGACTTGGATGGAGGAACAGAGTGTCTTGTGGCCAAATTTGCTGATGATACAAAGATAGGGTGGAAAAGCAAGCTGCGATGAGGACACAAAGTGTCTGCAAAGGGATATTGACAGGTTAAGCGAACGGGCAAAAATTTGGCAGATGGAATATAATGTGGGAAAATGTGAAGTCATCCACTTTGGGAGGAAAAATAAAAAAGCAAAATATTATTTGAATGGAGAAATACTACAAAATGCTGTGATACAGAGGGATCTGGGTGTCCTCGCACATGAAACACAAGAAGTCAACATTCAGGTGCAGCAGGTAATCCGGAAGGCAAACGGAATATTGGCCTTTATTTCTAGGGGGATGGAGTATAAAAGCAGGGCAGTCATGCTACAACTGTACAGGGTGCTGGTGAGACCACACCTGGAGTACTGCGTACAGTTCTGGTGCCCTTATTTAAGGAAGGACATACTTGCATTGGAGGCAGTTCAGAGAAGGTTCACTAGGCTGATTCCGGGTATGGAAGGGTTGTCTTATGAGGAAAGATTGAACAGGTTGGGTCTATACTCATTGGAGTTTAGAAGAATGAGAGGAGATCTTCTTGAAACATACAAGATTCTGAGGGGACTCGATAGGGTAGATGCTGAGAGGATGTTACCCCTTATGGGAGAATCTAAAACTAGGGGGTATAGTCTCAGAATAAGGGGTCGCCCGTTTAAGACGGAAATGAGGAGGAATTTCTTCTCCCAGAGGGTCATGAATCTTTGGAATTCTTTACCCCAAAAAGCTGTGGAGGCTGAGTCATTGAATACATTCAAGGCTGAGTTAGACAAATTTTTGATCAGCAAGGGAGTCAAAGGATATGGGGAAAAGGGGGGGAAAGTGGAGTTGAGGTAAAAATCAGATTAGCCATGATCTCATTGAATGGTGGAGCAGGCTCGAGGGGCCGAATGGCCTACTCCTGCTCCTATCTCTTATGGTTATGGTCTTATGGTCTAAATTGAACACAAGGATGAGAATTTTAAATTCAAGGCATTGGTGAACCAGCAGCCAATGGTGTGAGTTAGGATACAGGCAGCAGAGTTTTTGGTGAGTTCAAGCTTAATGTATTTTATCCTCCTTCTTTTCTTCATCTACCTGGCTTGATTGCTACAACCAGAAGCGCAAGTACACAACCTGTTCCCAGGCTGCAACCAGTACCACCGATAGTTGGGTGATAAAAGGCAATAGAAACTGGCCAGGCATGTCTCGTGCCTTCAATTTCTCCTGCCCTGCTAGTGGAAGTGCTGCAGCTTCCACTTGTCACCTTCTCAATTGACGTGGTTCAGGTCAGTAACTGAGCAGAATTCAAAGCTCAATCTGTCCCAGCTCTATATCACTGAACAAAGGAATGCGACGCTCATGTGGCATTTTAAATATGACGTTATTGACACTCATGTATTCTCTGGTTTGATAAAAGAAATTCCTACAGTTCATTGAAGGCACAAACATGTGCTGTGATGTCTAGAATGACACAACTATCAAAGGTTTTTGAAATGTTAACACATGTAGAATAATATTGTCCCATAACTAATAGAATGATAATGTATGGATAATGATGGATGAAAGAGAGTGCTTGCAAGGAAAGTAATTGCGGGGTTCAGATATATTGGTAAGTATGATGACATATCACAACCAGGATATTTCATTCGATCAACTGCATGATGGTGTCCTCACTGATTACATTTGTGATTCTGTTACTCCAAGATTACTGGAATTTGATCTAGAATTGATTAACAAAGAATAAAATGAGAACTGAAAGTGCAGTTGTAAAAATGATGACTTAAAAGATGAGAAAATTAGCCAATCTCCAACTTAATGCAAAGCTTGTGAATCAATTCTGTCTCCACTGTGATAGAAACAAATGACAAGTTAGGCTGCAATGCAGAAGTCTGAACTTAATTGTGAAAATGTGTGTAAATTGTGTAAATTTCTTTTCATTCAGTTGTTTAAACATCTTAATGTTCTTTTTAGTACCACAGAGGTAAACAAGAGCTTTGGGCTGGATAATCTGTATTTGGGAAATTATTCTGGTTTGAAATTTTTGTTTGGAATCTGTGTAGTGAATTGGCTGTCTGTCGTTCAGTAGAGGGCAGCATCAGTACAGTCAAAGGGAAAGCTCTGGAATGAAGCACAGGTTGAGCTATGGTCACTTTGGACTTTTATCTAGCAGATACGGTGCACGACTCTGTAGAGGTGAAATTCAGAATAAGAAGAGACTTGAATTGGTTTTTTTCCAGGTTTATTTCCCAAAAGTGAAGTCCAAGTGAATCCTTGTTATCAGAATCAAAAGATAAAACCCAAGAGAGCACAATGTGTTTTGTCTGTTTCAGGAAAACACAAGATTCTATAAATGGGAATCTGTCTAACTAGAAATGCACACTAATAACTGTCCCTGTACATGTTTGTAGATACAAGCCCTGGATTTTCTAATTCCATCAAAATTGGTGTTTGATTTACGTATGGCACAGGCAGAGAGGATTGGCCTCATTAAATTTTACAAGGTAAGCCTCTCTCCTTCCTTATAATTCATTCCTTGCATATGGTTTCCATGCACAGGGAGTCAGGCCTGCAAGCAGGTTGGCTCTAAGTTAGAAAATTGACAAAGGATTGCAGCTCGCCTTTAAAAGGGGAGTTACCTGTAATTATTTTGCTGGAAGGGAGCAGCAGTTTTAACATCAGATGTGTGTTGAAGGCAGCAAAAAAACTTCAGTAATGATTCTTTGAAGGTGTTGATGCAGGAAGTGTAACTAAAGAAGGTGGTCCTATTTGGTGCTGAAAAAGCCTGGCCTGAAGACTGCTTGTCCAGTTCTTTCATCTGGATATCAGCTGATGCTGATGCCATGATGGAACAAGACAAGGCTAGCTGGAAATGTCAAGTGTTGAAAGTTGTCCAATGTGAGCAGCAGATCCCTCACTCTTTGGCTCTTGTTCCCTTTGTCTCCCTCGCTGTAAATACCAAGGTGCAAGCTGTTCAGAGCCATTAAGAGAGAGGAAGACAGACGGCAGGCCAGTTGTCCTGAAGCAGATATCTGACTTTGAGGAAATTGCCCTTGTCCTTTCTGGTCATGACTGTGTAGATGGCATTGGTGAGAACATGCCTGGAGACATGGAGTAACCACCACCATGAATCTTCTATTTGTTATAATTCTTCATTCACTGAGTCCCTGTTGAAATCCTCAAAACAGGGGCTATATTTGCTAAACAGCTGTATGATGCACCAAAAACTTATGATCTTGCCTGTCTTGGAAGCCAGTGTCTGGGGTAAGCATTGTAAATCTTACTCCTTTTAGGTTCTTCCCAAAATGAGGAGCACTGAGGAAGTGGAGCTATAGTCCCAGCTACTTCACAGCACATTATATTCCCCTACCCCCAGCATCAGCACAGATACTAGCATCCTGGAGAATTTAGGGAGTAAGTTTGAGGAAGGATTACCAGGTGAAACACAAATCAGAGGTAAAGACGATCAATTGTTGGTAGCAGGAGAGGAAGAAAGAAAGATCTGGCCAGGCTATGATCCCATGCCATCTGACAACTATATAGGCATGGGATTAGCATGCTACTGGGTTTGCCTTCAGACAGGAAGGCGACGGCATTTCCACATCCTTTGAATCCACCATCATCAGCCTGCAGCAGTGGTGGAGAATGTGCAGCAGTGCATCTCCAGTCATGCAGAACGGATTTATTCAAATGCATTACTTCCATTGTTGCCCACATCAGTCTTTTCCCTGTTTTATCCTTCTTCCCGAGTGTCATGTATCTGTTCTGTACTTTGTGCACAGTATTTCTAAACATGATCCACTTTACTCCCATCTTTTTACCTTTCCCTTTCAACAGTGCTATCCTGTCCAGTTTTCTGAGCTCAACCCTCATGCGTTGGTTGCTGCAAAACCCTAGAAATTCCACCTGGATGTAACCAAAGTCTGGACTCTCTCCTCCATAGTACTGTTTAACTCTACAAGCCCCCACCCCCTTCCTCCCCACCAACTTTCCATTGCTGTTAAATACCAGGCACCTACCTTGAACTTGGTATATTCTTCTGTGTATCCTGGGCTTTAAAAATGTAAACTAAAAATTGAATACATAGGTAAAGGAACATATATTATTAATTTACACCAGTGATTTAAAGTTCACTGGAAACTGGGCAGAATCATATTTTATGATTCCTAAAATGCCAGTAAACAGCCCAGAATACCATGCAATAAAAGCACAATTTGGACTACTCATCACCATAAACCAGTGGCCCTGATAATGATACATTGAATATTACATGAAAACACCTTGTTGTCATAAAATAATGTAGGCTTTTAACTCACCATGAGCAATGCCATGGGAGGTCTGCTATTACTATAAAAATGGGACGTATTTTATTTATCACACTTCATACGTCATGTGTCAAGGTGCAAATTTGTGTCACTGTTTCACATGATTGGCTCAAATTTCATATTCCCAAAACACTGATAAATCTTAACAAAAATCTACCAATACAAAATGCAGAACCTTATGAAATCAAATCACTCAAAATTGTTTTCAAACACCTTTTGGCTACAACAAATCATAACAGTGAAATATCCAGAGACCAGAGTTAGAGGAATGTAGTCTTTTCAGAGGGTTGTAGGGCTGGAGGGGGTTACAGAGATAGGGAGGGTAAGGTCATGGAGGGATTTGAACACAAGGATGAGAATTTTAAATTTGAGGCTTTGTGGGACAAGGATCCAATTCAGATGGGCAAGGGCAGGGATGATAGGTGAAGAAGGCTTGATGTGAAATAAGATGTGAGCCACAGAGTTTTGGATGAGCTGAAGGTTACAGAGGGTGGAGATCGAGAGGCTGGTCAGGAGTGCATAGGAAAAGTCGAGTCTGGAGGTGACAAAGGCATGGATGAGGGTTGCAGCAGCAGATGGGCTGGAGCAGGGCAGAGGCAGATGATGTTACGGACATGGAAGTAGGAGGTCTTTATGATGGAGGTGGATATGGGGTCGGAAGTTCAGCTCGAGATCACATAGGATGACAAGGTTGCAAACAGTCTGGTTCATCCTGAGACACTGTCTGGGGAGGGGAGGGGAATGGAGTTTGTGGCGGTTGACTGAAGATAATGGCTTCAGTCTTCTCAGTGGTTAATTGGAGGAAATTGCAGCTCATCCAGGTCAAGCAGTCTGACAATACAGGGCAGTGGAGGCAGGGTTCAAAATAAAGTCTCTAATATAATAAAAATATTTTTAAAAAAACATATTTCATAATAATGTGATTAAAGCTTACCAATAAGATTTGTCTTTTATGGTTTCATTATTAGACCTTCATTATTGTTTTTACTTGGAGGCCTTTACCTCTCTCAAAAGCCTGGAATTGCAGTTTATATTTTGCCATAATCACTCTGTCAGCTGAAGAGAGTAACCAACTACACCTGTGCCTCAAATATGCAAGATGCCACAATCTGAACACGTATCAGTTTAGCTCATTTGGTAGAACAGGACTTGAGTCAGAAGGTTGAGAGTTCAAATTACACTCCAGAATTTGAGCACATAATCTAGTCTTGTACTTTATACAGTGCCGAAGGAGTGCTACAATGTCAGAGGTGCTGTCTTTTGGATGAAACATCAACAAGGCTCCATATTCCTGTTTAGGTGGATGTTAAAGATTCCATGGTACTATATTTGAAGAAGAGCAGTGAGTTATCCTAGTGTCATGGCCAACATTCAACCGTCAACCAACACCAGCGAAGAAGTTTAACTGGTCATTCATCTCATTGCTTTTATGGGATCTTACTGTGTACAAATTGGCTGTCATGTTTGCCTGAGTTATATTGGTTACTGCACTTGAAAAAAAAGTAATTTGTATGAAGCACTTTGAGACTTTTCTAAGAAATACGTTCAGGTGCTATATAAATAGAAATCTTTGATTTTTTTTAATGTGCAGTATTTTGCAGCTGTAATACATTTTCTGGATTTCTTTGCTTTTCTAAATGGCTTGAAAACAAATTGGAGAATTAAATTAAAAGCTTTTGGGTAAACTTTCATATTTAAACTAATATCAAGAGTTTAATTTTTATTTCATAGCTGGGGGGAGAAAGAGAGAGAAAGAGAAATAGAGAAATATATCGAGTTACATCGAAACTACAGCACAGAAAGAGGCCATTCGGCCCAACTGGTCTATGCTGGCGTTTGTGCTCCACACGAGCCATAGAAAGAGGGAAAAAAAGATAATTATTTATTTTCCAGGACAAGTCAAAAGAACCCTTATTTTTCTTTCTCTGAAGTCTTGGAAACCTATTTCCAAATCCTTTCCTTGAAGATATGCATCCTTCCCCACTAACCCCCCCGCTACCCCATCCATACAACAATGTAACCTCTGACACAGTGAACAATGTCAAGGCAGGATTTGCTTGTATAATAAAATCAACATTGGTAAAATTTGAGAGTTGGCACCACCTCTGCAATACTGGTCCATGACTCAGTAGCTATTCAAACAGTAAGAAAATTTTAATGTAAAAATTATTCTCAGACTCATACTTGTACTACCATCTTGGTGTTCTAAACTATTTTTTAAAGAATAGATGACCATTAACATTCAAACTATCTGATTTTCTTAAGTCATTTCTCAAAATATGTCAGTTTTTATGTTTTCTTTGTCAATTATAAAATCCTCCAAATCCCTTTGTGCGGAAGCAGACACCGGGGATGAACCTGTGAGTGAGACTGAAATCAAAGCAAAAGAATGCAGACATGGCCTTCTCATGATTCCATCACAAAAGATCAAAAAGCCAAATAGTTTTCTATGAAGTCAGTGTCACTGGAGGAAGCTGCCCTGGCACAGCCCTGGACTAAAAGTACAGTCAGTGCTGAGGAAATCCTGGATTTTTAAGCTACCTAGAATGTGTGGGAGACATCACTTTGAGAACCCAGATTGTGTTAGTTTGCAATAAAAGTCCACAGCAGACTGATAAAGGTCACCGATGTCATTCCCTGTGTGAACAGGGTGATTTGAGGCCTAACTGATGTCATTGCATTTCTGTCTGTGTTGTGAACTGCTAATTGTTTCCAACATGTTGCATGAGTTTGGAATGACTTTCCTTTTTTTTAATGTTCACTTTCCTTTTGGTAATCCAGGCAGCACCGATAGTTTTTCAAAAGAATTAAAACGTAGGTATATTCAAATTGACATTAAAAATAAGGTGGAACAGTTCCTGGTCTTAAACAAAATGTTGAGGCCTGATTTCTGATCCTCTGAAAACAATGGGCTAGATAGCAGGGCATCTAATGGCATCTGCCGTTAGATAGATTTGCCCCTGCACACTTCAGCTCAAAAAAATGTTTGCCCAGTAAGTTGCTGAAAGTTCGAGCTGATATCGTCACAGCGAGGGAAGCATCTGGGACCTGAGTGAACAGGGCAAGCAACTGTGTATCTCCTTATCCATTGAGATTTAAGGATTGGAAAATAAACACAGGAAGGACTGAGAAGGAGGGTGAATTAAAGGGCGTGAATTCAATATCAAATCAGGTATCGAAATAGAAATAAAGAGAGGGAAAGAAAGATTGGATTAAGAGAGAGAAAAGAGATAGAAAGGAAAAGTAACAAAAAAAATGTAAATTTAAAATTTGATATTTTTAAAATCACCCTGAAAAATTCAAAACCTGAAGGAATGAGATTCCACACTTGTAATAATTAATTTTCAGTGCCAGAGAGGTTGATGGGCAGTCATTAACACTTATCACGTCGTTAAAAGAGGATATATGCTTGTAATGACAACACTTAACTTTCTGTGGCAAATGTAATGAATAATTAACAGACAAATACAGCAAGTTCCTACAAAAAAGGGGAGGCGAAGGGCAAGAAGCCGTTTTCACAAAGCTAACGGCGGAGCGGCACAACTTGGACAGCAACTTTTGGATATTCACATTTAACTGGGCATCTGCCCCTCACCTGAAATTGCTGTACCATTTGCCCATAAATAACGGCGAGCGCCATTAGCCTTGCCATTATTTTGACAGCAAATTCTGGCCCATTCACTACCCTAGAAAAAGTAATCTATTGTGTGAAGCACTTGGAGATGTTCTGAAGTGATAAGTAGTATATAAAAGTATTATTATAGTTTGATTTTCATGCCACTGCAGAAGTAAGTTCAGTCCAAAATCCTTGCATAACACAAGCATCCTGTTATGGAATTCAGGTGGTTCTGTGAAGTGTTATAAAACACATTTCTTTGATTAGTTTTTCCACCTGACTAAATCAACAGGCAGATCTGAACAATACATAGCAGGACAGCATCACTCTATATGTCTACACTACTTCCTTTCTTATTTAAATCACATTATTGTAGCTTCATAGCCATCTAATATTTTATGAATGAAGAACATATGGAACAAATTCAAGTCAACTGGCTCATTTTAAATATTCAGTAAAATAATAAACAAAAGCTAAATTTATACAGAACCTCACCTAAAGTGTTCCAAATTTCCCCTTTTCAAGAGGAAGTCTATACACAAGCCAATGGGATGCCGTCGTTGGTGTACATGGCACCATGATATAGATTTATGGAGGTGGTCAGTGCTGGGCTGGAAAATTCCACTCAATAACCCACCAGAGGTGACCTACTCGACAGCTTTGATGGGTCGCAAAGCAAAGCAAGTCACTTACTTTATGCAGAACAACACAGTTCTTTGGTCTTAAATCTTTAAATCTTTTGCTGCTTGCTTCAGTACTTTTCTATGGCTCCTTCTGATATTAAAGCTCCATTTTATTGCATTTCAGAATTCATTTTTTCCTGTTAGATTTTGTTTGTTTACGATGTTGAGAAAAGCTAGGTTAGATGGATAAAATAAAAGACCTACTAGCCAAGTAGTCATTTTCAGAACATCCTTCCAGCACTGGATAGATGCCTCTCTGTACAAGAGTCCACAAACAGCAGGGCATTTACCCTACCAATGCTGGAACTTGCACAGGATTTGAAGAGATGCACTTGCTTTGTCTGGAGTTGTAGAGATGACCAGGAAATGGGTGGTGTGAAAGTTAGGTTAGTTAAAAATTCCTACTGTCCTACCAATGTTATTTTGCTTCCGGTAATCCTGTTTCATAACCAGAGAGAGTGACTTGTTTAATAATTTATCTTAGAAAACATTTTAAAAGTAACATGGTACAATGAAGTTATAGTATACAAATGTTTTACTTTGACAGAATAATTATCTTATAGATGGGATATTTTTATAACAAGAATTTAGTACAATTGTTTAAAAATCGTCAAATGTCTCCTGCTGTTGACCGCCCAGAAATTAACTCAGTATCTGCTGGAAACCCAGTCCGACCATAGTTTGTTTAAAAGGAACTTTCTATAAACTTTATTTCAGAATTGTGGTTGCTAAAGTGTATTTGCTGAACATACAATCTGGCACACCATTTATGAAGACTTCTCTTAGGAGAAAAGTCCAGAATGCAGAAATCCTTTCAAAACCACCTGAAGGAAAGCAAAAACAGATGGCTTTGAGAATGTGCTGGCATGGTGTGCCACGTGCGAGGCTGCAGTTACACTACAGATAGAGGGGGAATTTTAACTCGGACTGGGTTTCCAGCAGATACTGAGTTAATTTCTGGCCGGCCAACAGCAGGAGACATTCGACGATTTTAACTGCTGGGTCTCATTTAAATGTCACAGGCCCAATTCCTGCCCATTTCGAGCGGTAAGAGAGCACAGAGAGGCTGCTGGCTGCTGAAGACCGGGTGCCCCTTGGTTTCCAGCTATATGGCAGCGAGGGGGGTTTCAGGAGGTTCTTGCGGGAAAGAAGGGGAGACAGCTCGGGGCAGGGGGAGCTGCAACTTTCCTTGTGGGGCCCAGAGGATCTCTCCTGCTCTGCCTGACCTCACAATGGAAAGCTTCTGATTTACTTTCTGGGCCTCTTTGTCCTTCCTGATATTTGCCAACCTGTTTTCACCTTGCGGGAAGGCCGCTCACACCCGGGTTAATACTCTGCAGGTTAAGATCAGAGGCAGTTGGAACGGGGAAAGTTCTGAGAGGGTAACTAACCCGCTTGGTTTTAACTGCCTGCTCGTGCATTTTCCGCTGGACGGGTAGGGCTAAAACTGACTTCACAGTTTCGTTAGAGTGCGATATTCAGTGAGGCTGATCCAAATGATACTGCCAAGGATGCCTCATGTGCTGTACTCCTTTGCCATGGGTTGCATTGCAGCCCATGGCAAAGGAGTACAGCACATGAGCTTGCAAACACAGAGATCCATTAATAAAGCAGCTGATTTTTAATATTAAGAGAAAGCTGGGGAGAGCTCAGGATATCTCCTCACATCAAAAACATTGGAAAATAATTTTTATACCTTCCCAGGGAGAAATCAATAATCTCAATACAGGAGACTCACTTTAAAGAGATTATTTTTTACAATATGATGTGCAGAAACTATTCACAGAAGTGGCTCTTAGTGCAAAATGGAAACCAGTCCAGGTCATTTATTATGGAACAATTTAGTGACATGTCCAATCAGACAGTTCCAGATTTATAATGCAGGCTATGGATGGCTTAATCTGTCCTAACATTTCTGTACAGCAGAGTCCTTACCCATTATTTTTTAAAGCAAAGTTCCATATGACTCAGTAAGCTTTCAAACATTATTATTGGCATAAGTCACAAACAACTTACACTTATATAATGCCTTTTACATATCCTAAGCCACAATTCAAAGTTATATTAATTTAAATAAACTTGTTCAATCAATTTTTTATTTAAGATCTCTAGCATTCACCATTTGTTCTTGTTATCTCTAAATCTAGTCCTTTCTTCCCCAAAAACCTACTAAATGCATAATTCAAAAAACGCAGCATAATGTCTTCAGAGGCAGGTTTCCTCCCTGAAATATGTTATTTCACAGGGCACCATTCCTACATACACACCCCTCAGATCAAATTAACATAAATTCTGTTTGATAAAGGTTACAACTCACACAGTGACCATTTATAGTGGGGACCCCAGGACGATTCATTTAAGGAAGGCAAGCTGCTGATGCCATTGAACTTGTTGTCACTCTCATGTTCTGGTTGCTGGAACAGATGTCTGACTGTGGGCACACAGGTATTTCATACACCACACTTATATTTTTCTTTTTGCTTTGCTGAACTCTATAAAAGCATATTTGTATGGCTTTGTGGGATGATGTATGAAAAACCCTTGTGGTCTGATTATTTGCATCTGGTTATGACCAAGTTTTTAAATTCTTCATGTTAAGAGTCAGAACTGAATTGTATCCATTTTCCATAACTTTATTCACATAATGCTATATATCTAAATATTTGCTATTTACTAGTGGAAATAAACCAGCTCCCCCAGTAGACCAGCAAATTTATCTTCTGAATAGCTGATTATACTGTTCTGAGGTATCTGTTAATAGCTCAGGTAATGGCTACAATTGGCCTCAACATCTCTGAAATAATTAGGGAAAAGCGAGCCAAGGATTTCTCTCCTTATCCCTATCCAGTGACACCTGCTGGAAATGCATATGTGTGGCTATTGGAGGAGGGCTGGATTATGTTCAGCTGAGAAGTACTAGTGGTAAAATAGCTTCTCAACGCTCACTATCAAGGCTCACACAGCCACTAGGGAAAGTTACTGGAGGGTGCCTGATATCCATGGAACTGTACCCCAGTAAAGAGTCAATGCCTTCTGAACAGAAGGGAGAAAAATGACAAGGAAAAAAAATTGCTGTTTATATAAAGGCATTAAAGGCATTTTACTCAAACCTATATAAAAACAGTAGGTTTAAATGATAAAGGAATCATTGCATGCTCTGTCTATGCTATATAAAAAGCATATCGGATCCATCAAACCATTTTCTTCCACACACCAGATGCAATTTGTTCTATCATGGACTATACACAGTCTATGGTTCTGCAAATATTCTCCTTCCTTTGAAAGACAAATAAAATCCTAGACATATTCATTTAATCTTCCTCGTAATATTATATCTTCTTGACCTCAGTGTAGTCTTGATTATCCACCATAACGAAGGTCCCTCCTGGTGGATAATAGCATTAATTGGATAATCAAGAATCCCCAAATTACTGTACACTGCTAATTATTCTTCCTTTTCCCACCAAGTTAACTCAGTTCTCTCCAGAAGCATCCATTCTCAAGCCAGTAAAATTAGTAGACATTGGAACAGTTAATCAATCAGCTGATCTGCCAGCTCACATTGCACCTCACCACACAACAAAACATGAGGTGGAATGTGTTGTTTAAGTATTTTATTTCGACTTTGTTTAGATGGAATAGACTACAACAGGTCCCCCAACTACAGAATGCCAGAGGCAGTATACACATATCTCCAGCAATCCCACTGAGAGGCTCCACAGTGCAGATTTCAGTGAAGCTGTGAACTTTCAAATCAATATGGAGACTGCTGGAAGTGTAGTATACGGCTGTCAGATGACACCTGGATCAGTCTCAGCTGTGATGGCACCATGGCTGACACACACGAGAGTAGACATTTGGGCAAGATTTTGGAGGAACCTGTGGGAACTGTACCATAGCAACATTCTGAAGTCTTCGGGAGGGAAGAAAATTGAAAATTGTCCAAAAAAAGGATAAAGAAGGACAATTTCTATTGCAGCAAATAAAAAGCTGAAGTTTACACTTACAATTATGAGCAATTTGTTCCAAATTTCATATTGGGCTTTGAATTATGGTTGGAAATAGCTTTTTATATTTAATTCTACAGCATATTTTGAGACATTCACATACTGGTGATGGCAAGGAATAGAATTCTAGTTAAGGTTGTTTTTAACAACAGCACATCAAAGCTACATCCTCAAATAAGTGGAGAACTTCCTTAACAAACCTTGCAAAATGATAATCTGCATGCAATCTACAGAGTGCTTGATAAACTAACTTACATTCCTTAAAACAGTGAAATGCTTTTTAGTGCTATAAGAGAAGGTGGGTTGCCAAAGTGAAGTATGTGGCCCCATCAGTTGTTCTTTCATCTGAATTATCTAAATATAACTCAGTCCTGATAAAAATGTGGTTTGCCAAGAAATGTTATATTTGGATCAGCATAATGGGAGCGAATGGGAATGGTAAATGCAATTCTATGCTCCAATTATAATTATGCTTGGATCAGATACATGTTTGACAGTCTTTGTTATATTGCTGATATTATTCCAGTCAAGCAGTTGGATTTGTTTCTGTTCACTGAAGCTGTTAATACAATTACCAATACGAAATGTCAAGATAAAAGCTGATGGTTTTCTCTGAAGGAAAGTTTTTTCACTTCTACCTTACCACCACCTCTCTCGACTCCTCCACTGCCTCTGATTTGTCACACTGCTTTGTCCGACATCCAGTCCTGGATGAGCAGAAAATTCCTCCAACTAAATATTGGGAAGACTGAAGCCATTGTCTTCGGTCCCCGTCACAAACTTTGTTTCCTAGCCACCAACTCCATCCCTCTCCCTGGCCACTGTCTGAGGCTGAACCAGACCGTTCGCAACCTTGGCGTCCTATTTGACCCTGAGATGAGCTTCTGACCACATATCCGCTCTATCACCAAGACCGCCTACTTCCACCTCCGTAACATCGCTCGTCTCCGCCCCTGCCTTAGCTCATCTGCTGCTGAAGCCCTCATCCATGCCTTTGTTACCTCTGGACTTGACTATTCCAATGCTCTGCTGGCCGGCCTCCCATCTTCCACTCTCCATAAACTTGAGCTCACCCAAAACTCTGCTGCCCGTATCCTATCTCGCACCAAGTCTCATTCTCCCATCATCCCTGTGTTCGCTGACCTACATTGGCTCCCAGTCCAGCAACGCCTCGATTTTAAAATTCTCATCCTTGTTTTCATATCCCTCCATAGTCTCAACCCTCCCTATCCATGTAACCTCCTCCAGCCCTTCAACCCTCCAAGATCTCTGCGCTCCTCAAATTCTGGCCTCTTGCGCAACCCCGATTTTAATCGCTCCACCATTGGAGACCATGCCTTCAGCTGCCGTGGCCCTAAGCTCTGGAATTCCCTCCCTTAACCTGTCTGCCTCTCTCTCCTCTTTCTCCTCCTTTAAGATGCTCCTTAAATCCTACCTCTTTAACCAAGATTTTGGTCACCTGTCCAAATTTCTTCTTTTCTGGCTCAGTGTCAAATTTTGTTTGATAACATTCCTGTGAAGCACCTTGGGACGTTTTACTAGGTTAAAGAAGCTATATAAATGCAAGTTGTTGTTGTAGTCTTACCCCTTGTATACTTGTACATTTTACAAACTGATTTATGGGGCCCGATTTTACCAGGCCTGCGGGTTTCCGGCGGGTTGGGTTTCGGGAGCGTGGTCAACACGCTCGGTGAAATTAGTGGGTTGCCCGCGCGATCGTAGCAGGCAATCCACTAATTGGATCCAATTACCTGCTCCTCCGGGCTCCGCGCTGCTGGTCTGCGCGTCGGGCGGGCTGCGCATGCGCAGTACGATCTGTCAGCTGGAGGCTCTCTACTTAAAGGGGCAGTCCTCCACTGACAGATGCTGCAACCAATAGAACACATTACAGCATGGAGCAGCCCAGGGGGAAGGCTGCTCCCAGTTTAATGATGCCTCACCCCAGGTATCACCAGATGGGGTGAGGAGGAGGGGGAGGACAGAGATCTTCCACCCGGCGGGCGGGAGGAAGCGGCCTGCCTCTGCCACCAAGAAGGCCTGGCTCGAGGTGGCAGAGGAGGTCACCTGCACCACCAACATATCGCCCACCTGCATACAGTCCAGGAGGCGCTCCAATGACCGCAGTAGGTCAGCCACAGTGAGAACACGTAGTCTTTCCCCTACACTCCGTCTGCCACAACACTGCCCCCACCCCACATCTCCTTCGGCACCGCCAACACCACTCTGTCACATCACCCCTCATACCCACTCAAACCCCATCCTCATCTTACCTGCACCTACTCACCTCGTGAGTACTCACCCCGCCACTAACACGCAACCCAATCCTCATATAATCTCATGGCTCTATCCCATACGCACCCTCTCGTGCATCTCCCTCACGGTCAACCTCACTCAACCTGCCACCACCTGTGCTGCAGCCACAGGGCATGCATCACATATGTGCAGTAGGCAGCGTAAGGCAAACATGTCGTGAGCATGAAGGGGATGCACAACGGTGTTTGAGGGTTTGTCATGGGTGTTACCTATATTGAATTTCAGAACAACTCACATCACACATTATATTGGCACCACCACTGCCATGTCTCCGCGAATCCTGTCTGTTTTGTGCAATAATGCCCGCTCCTGGGTTTCACTATGAGGACCCACCACTGATGCCACCCATTGTGTCACTGCAGAGTAGGTGCAGGTGTATTTGCAGGGCTCTTCCGCGCAGACGACTGAGAGACATCGGCGGTGTACCCGGCTGCACCCTGGAAGGATGCGGTGGAGAAGTTGTGGAGGGCAGTGGTGACTTTGGCAGCGACAGGTAAGCAGATGGTGCTGGGGCCAGCCAGAAGCAGCCCGGCATGAAAGAGGCTGCAGATGTTCACGACTACATGTCGAGTGAATCTGCGCCTCCGTGTGCACTGCTGCTCGGAGAGGTCCGGGGAGCTGCGCCTCGGTCTGTGGACCCTGTGGCGAGGGTAGTGCCCTCTGCGACGTGTCTTTCTCTGCGGTAGCCCTCCCTCCTGCTGTACAGGTGGATGTGTCACAGCACTCTGTTGTGGAGCTCCACGTGTCAGAAGTGGACGGCGTGGATGGCGAGGCTGGTGATGCTGTTCGCCCTCCGAGGGGGTCATGACTGCAGCTACGGCGGCCCCCATCCGCAATATGTACATCTGAGGGGGTCCGCAAGGTAGGCACATGTCTCCGGACCCCGGGGTGAGTGTGCAGGTTGGTGACTTTGACCGTCAGGAGGAGGGTGGTGGAGGCCACACTTTGTCCCAAGTGACAGAGCGGCCTCCTGCAATGGCTGAGGGTCTCCCCCCCCACCTGTCAAATGGACCTTTGCAGCTGCCACAGGCTGACGGCTGCAACACGTCCAGTTCAACTAGGACTGTTTCCCCCAGTGTGTGAAACAGTCCCATGTTTCTCCAAAATCACACACAGTCCCTTAATCAGGTCAGTTAATGACCTGAACAAGCGAAATAAATAACCTCAAGTGGCATCCCACTGGCTTTAATTGCCTGCGGGATTCCCACCAGCGGGGGCTACGCACGCA
Source organism: Heptranchias perlo (assembly GCF_035084215.1). Classification (NCBI taxonomy): domain Eukaryota; kingdom Metazoa; phylum Chordata; class Chondrichthyes; order Hexanchiformes; family Hexanchidae; genus Heptranchias; species Heptranchias perlo. Next base: position 26,677,518 of record NC_090350.1, read on the forward strand.
CCCCCGCACGTCATCGGGGAACCCGGAAGTGGGCGGGATCGTGGCGCGATCCGGTCACGTGCCTGGATATCGGGATTTTCGGGGCCCCCCCGCTGGAAACGCACAGGAAACCCGCCGGTAAAATCGAGCCCATGGTCTCAGTCTACCTTTCTGGTCATGTGTACCTAGTTTTATGTGAGGTTCTGGGCCATTTTCTATAATGTGTAGATTCTGATGCCTGATTCATGAGGAACTTCCTCATCTCAATCCTGTTTCCTATAATAGTGATATATGAAGTCCCTGATCACAACGTGATTTCTGTAATGTTTAAGCCCTAGTGTATGAGGAACATGACCTGGACCTGCTTTCTATAATGCTTAGGTATTGGCATATCAGGTTCATGATTCCTGTCCTGTTTTCTACCATGCCTAGTTTCTGGTGGCTGCTTCGTCACGCAGTCTCCTAGTTTAACTCATCCTTTCCCAAAACTGTAGAATTTCCTTACTCTTCTCAGTTTGCTCTCCCTCCCAAAATCTATAGGCTTCTGAAACCCAACATTAACAAGTCCTTATTTCCTGGTTAACATTGTCTTCTCTCTTACTATTTTCAGTCTTGGTGGCATCCTGTACTGTGGACCTTGGCCTTTCACCTAAGGATTTCTCAGTAGTTAAAAGATCTCAGCAGTGAGTCCTGTAATGTTTAATTGTTGGTGGCTACTTCATGATCTCAGATTCTCATGCTCTGGGGCCTAAATATTACAGAAAGAAGAACAGTATATTTTCGAACAGCATCTCTTATTTCTAGTGTGTGAGCTTCATGATCTCAGGTTTTTTTTGTAATGCTTATTCCTGATGTGTAAGGGCACAATATGGATTTGATTTGTAAGGCATGACCTTTAATGGAAGTTTCTTTCTTGCCTTTTATTTTCAAACCAGGTTATTTTTGTTAAAATACTAGCACCCTATGGTATTCAATATATTTCTATCTCTTCATGTAAGGGTGACTTACATTTATTTGAGGAATTTAAAAATGAGATGAATTACAACACTACACTATTTTAACTGAGAAAGCAAAATCACAGAACATGCCCCTTAACAGCACAAACCAAATCAAATTGTAACTATTTGCCTATTCTTAACACTGTGTCTAAATGTAAGTTTATGTTACAATATAGCAGCAGCATTTCCTTTCTCGTGCCAAGTTTCTCCCCACCTCCTGTCCTGAAAGTGTTGCAGAGGTGCAGTTTTTCACCCAAATGGCCATTCTTCATATTAAAGTCTTGACAGTTAGCGGCAGCAGGGAACTCGTCTGCAAAGCCGCCAAGCCAAGCCCAGCCCAATCCAGTCCTGTCCTTACCCAATACGCATAACCTTGCATTTCCAGCAGGCAGTTGCTTACTTTATTGAATCAATAAAGTAAGAATTACAGGAAATGTAATCTCCATCAGAAAACACCTGCAACACATCAGTTGAATTTAATGGCTGCGGTTCATGTCTAATGCAATTAATGTTGCAGCAGTTCAGGTAGCTGATGCTTCTGCCTTAACCAGACAAAGGAGATGCTACATTATTGACTAGTGTGTGCAGCTTCAACAGACATGATCAAGAGTGATTAGGGGGCAGTTGCTGAATTTTCGCATCCTAATCCTGGAATACTGAGGCCCATTGTAGGGCTGCTACCCCTGCCCTACTCCTGCCCCCAACCCTGCTCCTGCCCCAGCTGAGAACAACTAACTCAGCACAGGCTGGGGATTAAAACTGAGACCTTCCCGGTCTGTATGGCCCAGCTACTTATTGCCTTAATCAGCTGGGCCAACAACAGCAGTCCTGACGGAGAAAGTTAACTAAACCCTGTCATTCTATTTTAATTTATGGCACAAGTGAAATGAAAACATAAACTTCTAATTATATACACACGACAGTAGCAAGAATTTTAGTGTACCCTATGGACCTAGGGTCAGAAAACTTTGACTGACTACTGACCCCTGCACTTCTCAAATCTGTTCACTTAATCGCCAACAACTGTTGCTTATTAACTTGTCCCCAGTGGTTCTCAGAGCAGCACTGGACATTTCAACTCTAGTTGTACTGGTACATGAAGGGTAGTTTTGTTTTCTAGTGGTACAACAGTGTACAGGATTTATATACTGAACCCTTGACATAATAAAAATATACTACTGCTTTTAACTTTTGTTTCCTGTTTCCAAAGTTCCCATGTCACTACATTTTCTTTATAGTATATTCATTTGTTGCTGCAAGTTGTTCAACATGGCGCTTTAGAATTAAAGCACAAGGTGATATTCCCCTAGTTAGCTTCAGTTCCCTATTCCAGTGCAGATCCTGTCAGGGCTCCAACTGTAATCATTGGTACGTGCATCAAGATGAGAAGATTTGTTGTATGTGTTTTCTTGTTTGTTTTCCCTGTGAAAGAACTCTATCCACCTCTCTGTGGATGAACGCATCATCACCTTGAGCATATTCAACCCCTGTTTTGTGCTGAGTTAGCTGTTCAGTAGAGTATTGGGAACACTAATATTAAGTTCAGTATCTCCTAACTAGGGCGAAGGATGGCGAGAAATCAGCTAAAAAATCCCGTTCCTTATCGCAGTTCCATTACCCATGCTGGAAAATGCATTTGCTAACATTGGGTAAGATCAGAATCAGGCTCGGCAGTGATGTTCCCACAGGTCAAATGTCCTGTCATGATTCACAACTAAGCCTCACATATAAAGAGGTACAGGCGAGTTGACAGAATCCATGGAACTACTTCAGCAAGTATCCGGACTGTCGAGAAAGGAGAGAAGACAGGAGACAGAAGAAAATCTGAAGTTTGCAGTTCTCAATCCTGGAAGCTGATCAGGAGGTATTAATCATTTTGTATCTCAATACTTGACAAATAGACTGCAGTACTCAACTGGTAATGGGTTCAGAAATAATTAACAGCTCTGATTGGCATCTAGGAGCATCAAGAATTTTAACTGCTGTTGTGCTAATGCAGGCATTCACTAACTGGACCTGTGGGTGATATTACCTGAATGTATGTCACGGTCTCTACCCGACCTGAACTATCAAGTATCCTCTGGGATGTGGTGCAACAGTATAATAATTATTTATCTCAGCAGTGATAAATTATTTGCATGAACATTAACACGCAGTTCTCTGGCAACACTTTCCCCATAGAACACATGAAGCTAAACGGTTTATGTGGTCCTCATGTACTTATGGATGGATTGTTTATTGATGCATAAAATTGTAATCTCAGGGATTTAATATCTCTTTTCAAGTTTGTGGTAACTTCATATATAAGTGAACAGAAATAGTAATAAAACTTTTTAAGCTGCACTTATTATAGTTGCTCCTATTAACTGAAGATTCTTTTTACTAAAATTACCCTGAAGTGACTTTGTTTCTGTCTCGTTTGTCATGTTACATCATAAAAAATACTCATTGTATCATGTTTCTAGTCCAAGTTACAGATGTCATTGATACAGACAGTACCAAAAATGCAGCCAACTATATAACATAGAAACAATTGCAAAATAGTTTACATTTTATACATTAAATAGAATTTCATATATGTTGCCCATTATCTAGCAGGTCACACATACTAAAATTTCAGTGAAATATTGACGTAATGTCAGCAACAGGCTGTTCCTTCAAAGATTCAAACTGTTAAATCTGCTCCTGGTTACTTCTTACCTATATATTGTCCTTTGCCTTCTCTGAAAGGAGGTCCAGGTGGGCCTTTAATCATTGGGTGCACGTATTTTGAAGGAGAATAGCCTCCACTGGAAACATAGCCAATACTGGTCATCAACAAAAGAACTAAAATATCCATTTCCAGCATTGTCCTTTCCCGTGTGATCTGTGTGAGAGGTTAAAGAGGAACCGTTAGGAAAAAAACTAGACTGAAACTTGAACACAGCACATCTTTATACAGATGCAATCAGTCTAGTTTTGGAAATGATCCAGTATGATTTTGAAGCCCAGCTGAAAGCAATCGCATCCAGGTAATGTCAGAATTCTTTAAAGTATTCTCATTGCTTCAGTGTGTTTCTTTGCACTTATCCCTAAATGCATAGAGCTTTGATTTGGTTTAAAAAAACAAATTAAGAATGGCTGCTCTCCCTTTATTCCACTGTGTGCTAAATGCATTAACGTGTACATTAATGCGGGATTAGTGGCACGTCTGTGAGTGTGAGGCTGGCCTCGAAATGCTACAGCCCTACTGGCAAAGGTGCAATTTTGATTGGCATTTCGTGGACTGTACATGCATGAACTCGCAGCCTCAGCACAGACTCTCTGTCTGTTGGTGAGCTCCTGTGTATCAGTGCCAATTGTAATAGAGCGTATAACTGAAACCAAACTAAGCTCCCAGTAAAATACTTTTTTTGTCACTTGCAAATGTATATTTTACTGTAACTTATCTTAATCCCAATTTCTCTCTTTTTCCACCATCTAGCTTGCTCCTGTCTATGCTTTAAGGGAAAAAAATATCCACTTATATAAAAAAAAGTGCTAAAAACTCCTTATACAGAAAATAATTCAACCATTTTAAGCTTCAGTTATGTCAGAGCTATCAATTTTGTATTATTTTGCTGTTACAGTGCATAATGTTAGGGACAGGTAGTTCAGCTTTGGATGTGCTTTGGCTGGTCCAGCGTCAGGTTCTAATGATAAGATAGGTTCTGATATAGAAGGCCTTTAGATCTCATTCTTCCAGAGTATCACCTGACTCTCTTTCCATTACAGCATCTAGCTGTTTCTTAAATGATTCCAGTGTCCTAGCTCCAACTACCCTTCCTGACAACCTGTTCCAGCCATGGATCGGCTTCTGAGTAAAGAAATACTCCCTGGATCCGTAAACTTGCTCTTCACAAGGCAAACTTAGAGTTTTCTCAGTTGGTTTTGTTTGGAATACATCATCAGAAACAGTGATTATTCAGCTATTTTTATTCTAATTGCCTCCAATGCCCAAGTCTGGGAAGCTGAGTGCTAGTAAGTGCTCACAAGCAAATGTCGGCAAGGTTGATTCGCAAACTCCCTAAAATCTGAGTCCATTTGCTATTCTGATAAGTTTGGCTGATTTTTGGTTCACCATTAGGCCTCACAATAGTACGGCACGTTAGGCCCCTGCAGAGAGAATGCTATAATTTCTCACCATGCCTCACTGCAACCTTTGACCATTGTTCTAGAATAGTGTACCTCAGCTGAGGGCTGCAGAGAAGCCTGTGAGCCCGGAATGCCCAGCCATGCTATCTGAGAAAAGATGGCAAATAATGGCGTGACGCCCACTCTAGGGACAGGCAGAAAATGACAAATAGAAGCTGGTTAATTTTAGAGAGGTTATGAAACACATTTTCAAAGCATATGGTTGCACGCACATTACTCATGCAGATGTGTAGACGGCCTGTCCTTTGCTACGATCGCATATGCCTGCCAGAACGATGACGCAATCAGTGAAGCTAGTGGCAAAACTGATATCACATTTACATATATGGATACAAATACCCATATGTATTCACAAATATTCTACAAAGTTATAACTGAACCTTTTACGTTATCCAAATCCGTATAAATGCATTATTTTTCAGCTGCAACCAAAATCTAATCAAGTACCTTTGTAAAATGGACTAAATGCATTTTGTGATAAAACCTCCTAAAATGATAATTGAATCCTTGTTGAAATAGATTCAGAGTTTTTTAAGTTTTCCAGACTGTGAAGCAACTATTCAACACTCGAAAGGAAGCTGTGTTGATCCGACATCAAGATGATGAATGAGCAGTTAGCTAAATGAATGTATAAATCACAGAGGCAGTCCCGTTTGTGTTAATTTATACAATATTTTGCCATGCGGTTCAATGCTAATTTTTCTAACTTCTGTAACATAACAAATATTTGAAGCCAAAGGACACAAGTTGTGAATTTATCCATGAAACATATCTCTCAACATGACACAGCCGTAATCACTTTGAATTTACTTTTGGGAAAAGCAGAACATTATCCCTCTACTATCTACCAACAATATTTATGTTATGGCTAGAGCAAGCACACCACAGCATAATTACCAGATGGTGACCGATAATGGAATAAAGTCTTTAAATTCCTGCTGTAGGGGCCTATTTAAATGAATTTAGATTCAAGCTGGAATATCTGAGTCTGTTCCAGAATTTGCCTTTGAAGATTGAAGGATAGTTTCTCTGTTTTTGAGGAAGAAATATATGCCCTGAAATTACAATGTGGGACACTATGCATGAACCCTGTAAGCCACAGTGTAATTTCAGCATCTGCCCTCTGAAATAAAACTGTTCAAAAACGGAGTGAGAGATTATAGAACGCACAGTAAAGTGTAAGCCCCTGGGGTTTAATTTCTCCTGGTGCACACTGATTAGCGCATGCAGGCAAAAACTTTTTGTGTGATACTTTAGCACAGTCACTGACCTGTTTAAAATAAATGGCTTAACGACTATGTTAAAGTAGCGCCTGAAGGAATATTATGTGAACATGCCAACCAGTGCACCACCAAAGGAAATTAAGGGGAAGATTTTACACTTTGGAAAATTGCAAATTCCCCAGCCCATGATTTTCTGTCAAATTAAAATGAAAGGTACACTAAAGGAGATGATCTCCACTTAAACCTTTTGAGAGCTGACCTTGCACTGTGCAGTATCAGTGATGAATGAGTTAACAGGTTCGTTTGAAATGCCTTTGTCTGCGATTTTACAATAGGCTTAAACCCATTTATTTTAAACAGATGAATTCCTTCATTGAAGTAGCGGGCAGAGGAATTTCATATGAATGTATTAACACATTTGCTACTAATATCACACTGCGCAATTTCAACCCCATAGGGCTTTTTTTTTAGAAACTATGAAGAAACAAATCGTCTAATCTTGTATAATTCTATTTTTGTGAGGTTTGCTGAAGAAATATCCTTGCAATCCCTAAATGTGAAGTCAGCATTTATCTTTCAGAACTCTAATCTGTAATAACGTGCAGCGTGAATGGTCCCTACCAGTTGAGAGCTAGTTTTAGTTACCTTGTTTCTCTTATAAGTGAACTGAATTTTCAAGTCTAAAGCAGGCCTAAATTCACAGCATTAAACTGGCCTAAAAGGTATCACTATTTGACAACAAGAAGTTCGCTAACATTTCTCTGAAAACCTATGAGGACACCTTAAATGGGAATTGCAGATATCATTTTGTTTCAATAGGATCTGTTGTGGGTCTGGAATTTAAATATTTGTGATTACACCACAACTGTAGTGTGCACAAGGTGATTTCACTTCACTCTGATGCTGCAGTTTTAGTGTAAATCAGAGTTAGTACCAGACCCAACACCAAAGCAAGACTCGTAAACCTCCTAATAGATAGTAATTGAGCCAACACATGCTTTATAATCAGGTTGGGCCTTAACACCCAATTTGTACTACATAAATTTAGTGTTAGTCAAAAGCCAAAACCACTTCACACAGCAGCTAAATTTGTAATGTAAATGCACCCTTAGGGAACTGTTGGGGAAATCATCACTGCATCTGATGAATCTGGGAAGATTATCTTTTCTTATGAAATACTCAGTGGACTTATTTTAGCAATGTATGTCAGTGAGGACGGGGGTGATGGGTGAACGGGATTTGGTATGGATTGGGATACAGGCAGTCTTGGATGCGCTGAAATTTGTGTAGGATAGATGATGGGAGACTGCCCAGGATCCCATTGAACAGTGAATATTAAATCCATTGAAATTAACTGAAATTAATTTTATGTAGTTGAAATTATGGACCACATCATTTGTACAAAAGCCCTCCCATGCATGTTGAGTGATGTATTGGGGGCAATTTTAACCTAATTCACCGATTCGGAAACTGACATTTCGGGTGCATTGCTGGTTTTACACCCCGCCCAAACTTACTCTCAGTGGAGAGTAATATTGGACAGGGTATAAAGCCAGCATTCCACTGATCCTGTGGATTTCCCGCCTGGCAAGTTAGGTTAAAATTAGCTCCATTATTCTTAATATGAGACATCCAAATCCAAGTGATCTATATTAGATCTATCCTAGATGCAATGAATTGGAGAAAAAAAAAGTAGTGTTAAGAGTTAACTGCACATTTCATTTTTTTTTAGGTTAAGCTAACTCTTTAAGAAGCAGAAGGGAATCAAAAAATCTCATAGAATATTTTCATGCATGGTTTAGACAGAGATGTGGTTTATTCCATAAGTATTCCTCATGCATACCTTAGTACTAATGCTTGAAGAAGATTAGATGATTAGATAAAGCTGCTACTTCTAGAAACAGGTTATTCTCCACAAACCACTTAGTGAATTGTAGTGCCTGTTATTTTAAAAGGAAAGTATTTCATTTATGATTCTTTTGCTCTGTAACTGACTATGTTCCCTCTATAATTACAGGCTGTTATATTCAATAGTTTCCACTGAATGAAGCATTAATATGGGTTAATCAACAATCAATGTAATTATACCATTAAAAAATCTCTTTTCTATTTGTGGCTTAATGGCTTTGTATTAGGGATACCATTACAACAATGAGGTTGGAAGTCAAAGTAACAAAATGCACTCATAACAGTGAGAATAGGGTCTAATATGCATCTATGTTTTCCTCCATGTTTAGATCCATTATGAATTCTATTCAGCCATCAGAGTACTTAATATTCATACAGATGTTGGGGTAGCTGTATGGTGTAATGAACTGTGCTTGCCGATACTGTGATTGTTTACATCAGAGAAAAGTTTTGGATAGTGGTATAACTATATCAAGTAAGTTCTGATACAAATTATTTACTTTTATTACTAAGGAGAAAATGGGAAAAGGAAAAGAGAAGGAAGGAAAATGAACAGAGGCAAACTACAACATAGGTCATAATACGTAGAACAAGATATTAAGATTAAACACTGAGGATCATTGCATTACTGATTGCATGGGCATGAGCTGACCATTCATGAGCTTAAAAAGTCAGAAGGGGTAAGAGCTCCATCATCTTCGCCCTGGGTTCTTTTTTTTTTGTGAATGGAAATAATATGGCAGGTTCTAATGTTTGCAAAACTTTTCTTAAGGAGATTTTTTTTTCTATTTTCTCATTGTCACAGTAAGTATTGGAAAGTGTTAGTACTGGGAAATGGAACCTTCTCATTTCAGGCACCCAGTGTCAGCATGAAGCACTCCTAATACAGCTATGGGACAGCCAGATGCAGAGTGATGCTTCCTCTGCTCTGTTCCCAACAACACGCCTCAGCCCCAACCTCAGACGAGCATTATTTATTTCCATTTCTCACACTATCTATCTCAAGGCCTCTCTGAGTGTGATTGCCAATTACGGACAGGTATGTATTATAGGACCATCCCCATCAGTAACTGAATTGAGATATTCAAACACATTGCATGTAAAAGCCTCACAACTCACAGATAGAAGAGACTTTCATCCCACAGGTCTGGCCTGGATTTGAATTGTCAGGAGATTAAATGGATTGGACAGATTGTTTGATGGAAGGGATTGTATCTGGTCTGTCAAAGGAATGGGCTCGATAGACTGAATAATAAATTTAAAATTCTGATCATTTGAGTTTATGAATATGGTTGAACTCACCCTCAATATTTGGGTACTCAAGCGATTTGTTCTGAATCACTGTCAGTTCATTTTTCTGTTTGCTACATCTCCGAGTCACCTCATAATTGCTCTCATGGGTTTTCACTGTTATGCAGCCTTCTTGCAGCTGGGAGAATGGTAAGCAAGCAATAAATAATTCCACTGTGCAGGCAGAGATGCACTTGGCTATTCTTCCCTCCTACAGATGTTCCATTGGCCCAAAACATTCCAATTACTCAGCTCAGAGGATCAACCAAACATGCCACAAAAGCAAATACTTAGTACCCTTATCATGAAAATATTTCTAAATATTTCAAATTTGTAATTTTTTTGGCGAATTTTATGTTCATTAAGGTGAAGAATGTTAGTGTTGAAGAATGGAACAATTTCTATTTTGATAATCCAAGGGGTGATCTCGGGGGTTAGTGCAAAACGGGCAATCATGAATCGGCCGCCCATTTTACACCCTGCCTGGTTTTCTTTTCCATTGACTTGTATTTGTATTGCCTCTTACTAGGCAGCATCCTAGTGAATCTGCATTTTATCCTCTCTAAAGCCTCAGTATCCTTCCTATAGTATGGTGCCCAATACTGCACCCACCACTCTAACGGAGCTCTTATTATGAAGGCTCATCATTACCTGCTGGCTTTTATATTCTTGTGAAAAAAACCTAAAATTCCATTTGTTTTTTTTCAACAGCCTTATTAACCTGAAGTGCTGCCTTTAATATCCTGTGAATCTGTCCCCATAAATCCCTCTGCTCTTCAACAGCACTGAACCTACTTCCATTCAGAGTATAATTACTATATTTTTTTACCAAATATTCCATTTGCCATTTTTTAGCCTATTCCACCATCTTATCATTATCCTTTTGGAGCTTACACATCCTGTTTTGGTATCACCTGTAAATTATTGCACCATTCCCTCTAGGCCCACATCCAAATCAATGATGTATACAATGAACAGAAGTGGCCCCAGAAATGAACCCTGTGGGACACCACTACCCACTACCAACCACTGAAAAACTGCCCTTAACTTCTCGGGGTAGAAATTGGTCATTGTTGTGCCCGTTTTCTGGGTGCCATATTCCCCTTGGACAATGTTCGGGTGTCAGAGATGGCCGCCTAAAACAGGCCCACTGTCAATGCTAATGAGGGGCTTAACGCCTGTTCTAGAACGTTGGCTATTTCCTCGCTCATCTCCCACAGGATCCTAGGATGTATCCTATCAGGAGCTGGCACTTCTTCTTCCTTTAGCCTAACTAACTTATCTAAAATTTTAATTTTATCCATCATAGTATCTCCTTTGGATGTACATGCACTCACCAGGGCCTGCTTGAGCATGTGCAGAAGGTTGTGTACCATTCCTCTCTGTGCCTTCTTAACCAGGTAATGGTCCATGGCAACAATCAAGCAACTTCTTTTTTTAAAATCTGAATAAAATATTTTAAAGTTCTATATGCAAAAAGCATTAATCCAGGCATGAGCAGTAGATGGGTGATGGCTGAACTATACTAATGACTTAAATCTCTGGCTTCTGTCGTGGGAGTGGGAAGGCATTTATTAAAAATACCTTGTAATAAAAGATGAAAGTTTCAAAAGCAACCAAGAGTTGAGCACATATCAGCAGAGACACCTTCTACTGAGGTTGAATTAGGCATTCAGTACTGATCCTTTCAGGCAGATATTTCCTACATTTTTTAAAGTTACGGAATAGCAAGTGGGCAAGATTTAATCACATTACTGTTGTAATCACCAGAAAGTATGGGGTATAAAGGAGGGAGAATGTGTGTACAGAGGAGAGTATGTGCATGAAAGAGAGGGAGCGTGTATGTCTTTGCATGGTGCTTGAACACCAAATACAATAAAGAACTAAAATGAATGCCTTTTTCCAAACTCTTCCCCTTTTCTCTCTTTGTGGAGTGCAGGTCTGGGAGTGTTGACAGCTCTCCTGTACTTTGTCCAAATGGCCATTCTTCATGGCCTTGACGGTGTTGGAAGGCTATTTTGCTGTGCAGGGGATCATTGCTAAACCTGATCCTATTCTCACCCAAAATCTACCATTGGGGTCACTGGACAATCATCAGGAATGAGAACCCTGCCTGGATTTTCCTCCTCTCTAGCCCAGGAGATACCAAGACCAATTGTCATGCCCAACTTATGCCCTGGAGAAGAATGTCTAACAAAGGAAAATTTGTAATGGCCTGAATTAATAAAGAAAGACTTGCATTTATATAGTGCCTTTCACAACCTCAGGAAGTCCCAAAGTGCTTTACAGCCAATTAAGTACTTCTGACGTGTAGTCACTGTTGTAATGTAGGCAACGCGGCTGCCAAATTGCATATAGCAAGGTCCCACAAACAGCAATGTAATAATGACCAGATAATCTATTTTAGTGATGTTGGATGAGGGATAAATATTGGCCAGGGCACCAGGGAGAACTCCCCTGCTCGTCTTCGAAATAGTTCTATGGGATCTTTGACATCCGCCTGAGGGAGCAGACAGGGCCTCTGTTAAACATCTCATCCCAAAGACGGCACCTCTGACAGTGCAGCACTCTCTCAGTACTGCACTGGAGCGTCAGCCTAGATTTTGTGTTCAAATCTCTGGAGTGGGACTTGAACCCACAAAATGAACATTTGTGTTTGAAGCAGCTGGATCCTGATTGCCAAACAAGAACGAATCATACTTTACATTATTAGAACAGATGCAAAAAGACATATTTCAAGCTGGTTTTAAGGAAACAAAGGTTTTTTCACCATCACTAAAATAAACATATCACAAATTGACTTTTGGCACTGTGCTCAGAGTTATGTTGGGCATTCGAGGTGGTGTGCCAGCTCTGGAAGTGCCAGAAATTGGGGGGAAATCAATGCCCAGGAGAAATATTTTTGCTGGTTCTTGTTAAAAAATGTTACTAAAATTCAATCATGTTTCTTTTCATTTGTAATTAATAGTTGCCATCTGTAAAGAGACAGCAGCCCTGATACCAAATGCTACATTGTATTTTGAAATGTTGCATCCAAATGTGATAGTGTAAATTGGAAATTGGGCATGGCTGCTACAATGAACATTAATGGCTAAAGAATCATGGAACACAATACCATATATCCAAATTTCCGATGTATGGTAAAATGACTTACTATCTATGCATTTGATCTCCCCTCACAGTCTAAATATCTGATCCATTTAATTCATTTGATCATCACCAGTGACTGATCCATGCAGGTTAGAGGACTGTATCCATTATGTTTCTATAATGATTTTCAGCAAAGTCCACCAAGTACCCATCAGTTTTAACTTTGTAACTCTTTGATGGCTCTGTATCTGATACCATTGCATCATAAAGGATATGGTCTCTTTGGGCCCCATATTAGGAGGGAGGTGGGTTGGCAGCGGGAGGTCGACTGGGTGCCCAGTGAAATCGGAGGGTTTGGCATGTCATCGTAAGTAAATTGAAGCCACTTACCTTGGCTTCCAGGTTTCGCGCTGGAAAGCTGCGCAGCGGGCGGACTGCGCACCCGCATCATAGGCTGTCAGCTGAAGGAGCCCTATTTAAAGGGGCAGTCCTCCACTGACTGATGCTGCAGAAAGGAGCCAAAATTACAGCATGGAGCCGCCCAGGGGGAAGGCTGCTCCCAGGTTTAATGATGCCTCACTCCAGGTCCTACTGGATGGGGTGAAGAGGAGGGGGAGGACAGAGATCTTCTCCCTGGCGGACGGGAGGAAGTGGCCTGCCTCTGCCACCACGAAGGCCTGGCTCGAGGTGGCAGAGGAGGTCACCTGCACCACCAACATATCATGCACCTGCATACAGTGCAGGAGGCGCTTCAATGACCTAACCAGGTCAGCCGAAGTGAGTACACTTACTCATTCCCCTACACTCCGTCTGCCACATCACTGCCCCCACCCCACATCTCCTTCTGCACTGCCAACACTACTCTATCACATCACTCCTCGCACCCACTGAACCCTCATCCTCATCTTACCTGCACTTCCTCACCTCCCCAGTACTCATCCCACCACTACCACTCAACCCAATCCTCATACAATCTCATGGCTCCGTATCATACTCACCCTCTTATGCATCTCTTTCACAGTCAGCCTCACCCAACCAGCCACTACCTGTGCTGCAGCCACAGAGCATGCATCACGTGTGTGTAGTAGGAAGCGTAAAGCAAACGTGTCGTGAGCATGAAGGGGATGCACAAGGGTGTTTGAGGGTTTGTCATGGTTTTTACTTATATTTGATTTCTGATCAACTCACATTACATATTATATTGGCACCACTACTGCCACGTCTTGGCCATTCTTGACTGGCTTGTGCAACAAGGCCCTTTCATGAGGTTCTCCATGAACACCCTTGATGCTACCCAATGGGTCACCCTACAGTGGGTGTATGTGTAATTGCACAACTACTTTGTGCAGGTGCCTGTTGTGCAGGACTGTGTTGTGTAGCTCCACGTGGCGGAGATGGACGGCATGTCAGGCGAGGCTGGTGATGTTGCTTGTCCTCCAATGGAGTGATGAATGCAGCTATGGAACCCCCCCCCCCCACCCCCCCATCCTGATGGTGTGAGTGTGAGGGGGTCCGCAAATTAGGTAAATGTGTTTGGACAGCAGAGTTTAGGGTATGATGTAATAATTTTGAGTGTGGAGACAATGGTGTGGCAGGCAAAACTTTGTCTGAGTTGACAGAGTGCCCTGCTGCAATGAATGAGGTATTCCCCCCAACTGTCAAGGAATCCTCTGCATCTCCAAATGACTGCTGACTGAAACACGTCTGCAACAACAGGAAGTGTTTCCCAAAGCATGGGAAACACGCTGAGGAGAGTCCAAAATCACATCCCTGCTAAAATCTCGTCCCAATGAGGTCTGTCAATGACCTCAACAACGTCATCCCGCCGGCTTTAATTGCCGTTGGGAGTCCCGCATGCGGGCGCTGTGCACGCACCGATTCGCGTCATTGGGGAACCCAGAAGTGGGCGGGTTGGAACCAGGCTCAGGACCTGCTCCGGGATTCCCCAATTTTAGGATCCCCCCCACCACGAAGGCACCCGCTCAGCCCTCTTAAAATTGACCCCTATGTCTTTGAACTCTTTGGGCCTGATTTTAGCAGGCCTGCGGGTTTCCGGCGGGTTGGGTTTCGGGTGCGTGGCCTCCGCGCCCGGTGAAATTAGTGGGTTGCCCACGCGATCGTAGCAGGCAATGCGCTAATTGGAATCACTTACCTGCTCCTCCGGGGTCCGCGCTGCTGGTCTGCGCATCGGGCGGGCTGCGCATGCGCAGTACGATCTGTCAGCTGGAGGCTCTGTAGTTAAAGGGGCAGTCCTCCACTGACAGATGCTGCAACCAATGGAACAAATTACAGCATGGAGCAGCCCAGGGGGAAGGCTGCTCCCAGTTTAATGATGCCTCACCCCAGGTATCATCAGATGGGGTGAGGAGGAGGGGGAGGACAGAGATCTTCCACCCGGCGGGCGGGAGGAAGCGGCCTGCCTCTGCCACCAAGAAGGACTGGCTCGAGGTGGCAGAGGGGGTCACCTGCACCACCAACATATGGCCCACCTGCATACAGTGCAGGAGGCGCTCCAATGACCGCAGTAGGTCAGCCACAGTGAGAACACGTAGTCTTTCCCCTACACTCCGTCTGCCACAACACTGCCCCCACCCCACATCTCCTTCGGCACCGCCAACACTACTCTGTCACATCACTCCTCATACTCACTCAAACCCCATCCTCATCTTACCTGCACCTACTCACATCGCGAGTACTCACCCGCCACGAACACGCAACCCAATCCTCATACAATCTCATGGCTCTATCCCATACTCACCCTCTCGTGCATCTCTCTCACGGCCAGCCTCACTCAACCTGCCACCACCTGTGCTGCAGCCACAGGGCATGCATCGCATATGTGCAGTAGGCAGGGTAAGGCAAACGTGTCGTGAGCATGAAGGGGATGCACAAGGGTGTCTGAGGGTTTGCCATGGGTGTTACCTATATTGAATTTCAGAGCAACAAACATCACACATTATATTGGCACCACCACTGCCATGTCTCCGCGAATCCTGTCTGTTGTGTCCAATAATGCCCGCTCCTGGGTATCACTATGAGGACCCACCACTGATGCCACCCATTGTGTTACTGCAGAGTAGGTGCAGGTGTAGTTGCAGGGCTCTTCCGCGCAGACGACTGAGAGACATCGGCGGTGTACCCGGCTGCACCCTGGAAGGATGCGGTGGAGAAGTTGTGGAGGGCAGTGGTGACTTTGGCAGCGACAGGTAAGCAGATGGTGCTGGGGCCAGCCAGGAGCAGCTCGGCATGAAAGACGCTGCAGATCTCCACGACTACATGTCGAGTGAATCTGCGCCTCCGTGTGCACTGCTGCTCGGAGAGGTCCGGGGAGCTGCGCCTCTGTCTGTGGACCCTTTGGCGAGGGTAGTGCACTCTGCGACGCGTCTTTCTCTGCGGTAGCCCTCCCTCCTGCTGTACAGGTGGATGTGTCACAGCACTCTGTTGTGGAGCTCCACGTGTCAGAGGTGGACGGCGTGGATGGCAAGGCTGGTGATGCTGTTCGCCCTCCGAGGGGGTCATGACTGCATCTACGGCGGCCCCCATCCACAATATGTACATCTGAGGGGGTCCGCAAGGTAGGCACATGTCTCCGGACCCCGGGGTGAGTGTGCAGGTTGGTGACTTTGACCGTCAGGAGGGGGGTGGTGGAGGCCACACTTTGTCCCAAGTGACAGAGCGGCCTCCTGCAATGGGTGAGGGTCTCCCCCCCCCCCACCTGTCAAATGGACCTTTGCAGCTGCCACAGGCTGACGGCTGCAACACGTCCAGTTCAACTAGGACTGTTTCCCCCAGTGTGTGAAACAGTCCCATGTTTCTCCAAAATCACACACAGTCCCTTAATCCCTGAACAAGCGAAATAAATAACCTCAAGTGGCATCCCACTGGCTTTAATTGCCTGCGGGATTCCCACCAGCGGGGGCCACGCACGCACCCCCGCACGTCATCGGGGAACCCGGAAGTGGGCGGGATCGTGGTGGGTTCCCGTCACGTGACTGGATATCGGGATTTTCGGGGCCCCCCCGCTGGAAACCCACAGGAAACCCGACGGTAAAATCGAGCCCTTTGTTTTTGCAGATTTGGGAGATAGGTCCCTTCTCACCTGCTTTGTTTACCTGGTGTCCTCTAATGGTCATTCCCATTCTCCCCATTCATTTCTTATTGATTTTAGTAGTGCAAGAAACACAGCTAATTCAAAACTTTTTTTAGGGATAGGAAAGAAATATCCGATTCAAAAGACTTGATGGGATATTAATCTGAATCTGAGGTCACCAAAAATGTTAAATCTCATCCTATTTAAAAAGTAACTTTAGACAAAAATGGCGAATGAACTGACTCATTATCAAATAAAATGTCATTGTGGAGCTGCAGGAAATAATTGAGATTTTAGAAAATAGACAATAAAATATACTCATCAGTCGATTCAGTTTTAACAGAATTATTGTTACTAACTCCAGACTGGTATGGATTTAGCTATGCGTTAGGGGTGAACAATTTAATTTCCGATGAGTCTGGTGCAAAACTATTGCAGTCCTTCATAAACCTTTCAGCACAATGCCAATTGTAAACACATCTCAGTGTGCAGTAAAAGTAAGAGATTATTTTTCACTCTTTATTCCCGATTACTGTTAATGAAAACAATTCAAAACCAGCTGTAATGATGTAACAGTCTGTGATTTTATTCCAAACTATTTTTTGAGGTTTCTTGGTAGCGAGGGTTGGAAGAGAATTTCTCCTGAAACATTTCCTCAGGAAGTAAAATGTTGCTTCCACCCATCCTTGGGAAACATATTTGTGGCAGAATGTACAACAGTTAATGCTGAACATTGGTGGTATGTTAGAAGCAACAACTTTAGTCAGACTGAGGTTTAGTAGATGTACTTATTTCCCCAGTGAAATTTTTCAACAACAAACTATTGTAAAAATAATCTTTTAGTACCAGAAATATTTTTGTCGTAAAGACAAAATTACTATTTTAAAATGCTGCCATTTCCAACAGACTCAGAACTGATTAATGGGTGAGGTAATTAACTGCTGTAACAAGGAGGTGCATAGATACTTAGCTGGGAGCAGAATTGTTCCACGGATACAATTTAGAAATGATCAAATACAGGGACGCAATGGGTCCTATGCTGCTGAGGATAATCAGAGGATATTTATACCAAGAAACTATTGCCTCTGGTGGGGGAATCCAGAACAAGGGGGCATATTCTTAAAATTAGAGTCAAGCCATTCAGGAATGAAATCAGGAAGCACTTCTTCACACAAAGGGTAGTAGAAATCTGGAACTTTCTCCCCCAAAAGGCTGTGGACACTGGGCAAACTGAAACTTGAGATCGATTGATTTTTATTGGGTAAGGGTGTCAAAGGATATGAAGCAAATGCAGGTCAGTGAAGTTGAGATACAGAACAGCCAATTTCTAATTGAATGGTGGAACAGGCTCGAGGGGCTGAATGGCAATGTTCCTATGTTCCTATATGGAAGCAGCAGATTTAATGGGCCCAATGACG
This sequence comes from Heptranchias perlo, assembly GCF_035084215.1. Classification (NCBI taxonomy): domain Eukaryota; kingdom Metazoa; phylum Chordata; class Chondrichthyes; order Hexanchiformes; family Hexanchidae; genus Heptranchias; species Heptranchias perlo. Next base: position 26,695,687 of record NC_090350.1, read on the forward strand.
TTTTCTTGTTCTGTGCTTTTTTTCTATAAATGCCAAAATATATTCCGAATCTATTTGAAACTAAACAATTCAGAGAAATTAAGTAAACTGCAAAAAATTATCATCTTGGATTCTCAAGTATCCCCTGGCTGTCATTCCCATTTACTTAGGGTACAATATCCCTCTCCCCTTTCTGCTGCAATCATACATCCTGTGGCACCTCTCACTGGACTTTTCCATGTCAGTTACAGCATCAAGTTGTTATTAAAAATTGTGTGATATTCAAATGTTCCAAATTAAAACCATTCCCCACTCAACACCATCAGCCTTAAGTAAGCTCCCCTAATTAAGGTTTATTACAAGCAGGCTGTGGTTGCGCCTGTATAATACTCTACATTAAGAAATATACAGACCCATAGCATAATTAAGAGCATAAAACTGAAATAAAATTGATCAGCAGCTTTGCTCTAGTGGAGACTTCAGTGCGGGTGTAAATACTTTCCACTGGGCGATTCCTTGTTAGTGCTTTTGAGAACAGAGGCACAATGTATTTTACAAGCCATTCAATTTATGGAGCTGCAGGATTCTGAATGATGTTTATTTTAATAAATTGCCTCCCACCCAAAAAACCTCACTAATTAGCCAGCAGTCATCCAGGGGTTAGTACTGTTATAAGAGCAGAATGTTGGACACCCAGCAAATAAACTTTGTGCTTCCTCCACAGACCCAGTGCAATTAGATTTCCTTCAACTAATTAATCAGGACAGGGATGAAGAATGAATTCAAAAATAAACAATATTTCAAAAATCACATATCTTCATAACTGAATTGTATTTGAACTTTTTAATTCATTTTTTGAGGAGTTAATCATTTTAATAAAAACAAAAGTGTCCATGAGAACATCCTTGCACTTGTTGTTACAGATATGCTGAAACATCATTGTCTGTTAATGTCACAGGATAGATCCGGGTGACGATGGCTCATCCTAGCTCATTAATCCAGAAACAACGACAGGCCCCCATCTCAACATCCAGCTGTTTCTCAAATGAATCCAAGGTGTGCAAAAGTAGGATTTTTTTTCAGTTTTTAAGGCTGCTCCTTCACAAAGTACAAAATGGGCAACATGAGATGCTTCATTTGCGAAAAGCAGGGAGGGATGCTTGTTCACAAGTTACAAATAAAGGTTCTTTTTCACAAGGGCAGCATGCTTAAAATGTTAATATATACACAGCATTCAGCAGATTAATGTGTACAGTTCAAACTGGGACAGGGAGAGCTGTGAGGGCCGGTCACACTGATTTGTGTTAGTGAATGTTGCCCGCTGACCAGGTCCGTGAACACACTATCAGCGTGAAACACTGATGGTTGGCAATGATGATCACTTTTTGTGTGAAATAAAACTTCCTGACTCAGTCCTAAATTTGCTTTTGCCAATCTGATTTTATGCTCTCTCACCCCATTGTCACATTTACTATCCAATGGGTAGGTTTTTTTTAGTAGCTATTTTTTCTTTAGAAGTGTCAGCGATTTGGTGGTTGGGAGTGGGAGGGGGTGTGGTGTGAGACGGATTATTGTTTGGGCTGGGGACTCTCTGTTAGATTACCATGATGGAGGCACGGTCATCACCCTTGATATCGGCCTGCTTATCTCTTCTCAGCCAGATGCATTCTGTTCCACTTTGCCAGCTTTTCCTATTTCCATTTCACCCCCCGTTACCTCAGCTATTCACACATCTATATCACTTAATGTCTTTAATTTCTTTTATGTTTCTTCCTATCATCTCATGTTAATATCACTTCAGCCATTTAACCATCTCCTGTTTTCTTTTTAAACATTTTACAGGTCATTCTACTTCCAATTCTACTTTCCATTGTGTGCATGTGTTTCCCCCCCCTTTGCCTTCATTCTGTTCCTTTTTAAATTCTGTCCATCTGTAATATTTCCCGTTCTGATGAGAGGTTACACCTGGAATGTTAACTCTCCTGTTCTCTCCACAGATACTGACTGACCTGCTGTGTGTTTTCAGCACTTACTGTTTCCATGTGTTCATCCATTAATACATTAATGTGAATGAGTGATTTGTAAAATTCCATAATGTTTTGACACATGGAGATATAAGTGTTATTTGATATAACTATTGCCGCAAATGAATATTGGTGGCCCAATAGAGTTCTAACATTTGATAGACTAAGACATTGAATTGCACTCTGATTTCAAGGGAAAAACCTGCAGATGATAGAACTGTAAATAAATTTAAATTTCCAACTTAAACAGATAAGATTAGACCAATACAGATATCGGAATTTAAACTGCTAGTGGATTAGATACCGGCCTATCACCTCTGGAACCTGAGATTAAATCCAACCCAGACTGATCGGATGAATATAGGGGGTTTTCTACTAAAATTGGGATTAAGACATTGCAGGGTCAAAGTAGAAGGAGCTTTGCTCTGCATCTAACTTTTCTCACTGGCTTCTTTGCATAGTGGCTAGATACTAATGTACATTTTACAATTTTTTTTTACTGTTCAGACAAGGTCAGGAGTAAGCTTACTCCTGACCTTGGTTACCTGATATTGAAATTTCCCAGCAGTAAATATTATTCACCTGTACGAAGACAAACAATTCAGATAAAAATTAATAAAAGAACTTCAAACCTGCTTGCAGGTTGTTGGTACTAAGGCTGAACTGAGAACTCAGCTTATTTCCTTGGCTGAACTCTACAAGGACATCAGCTAAAATCTGGAAATTGTTGTTCTGTCAAGTAAATGAGGCTGAAGAGAGGAGAAACAGGAGCTACAATGGGGAAAAAGAAATGGCAACACAGTCCAATAGGCTCTTTTTTTAACAGTGGACTGCAAGTGTAGAAATGTCCAGCACATATTGGGCCAGCCAACCACTACAGTGGTGTGTAGCTCACTTCAAGATCAGATACGGGGCAGTATTGTAAATCCCTGGAGTGGTTTCATTTCCTTTGCAGTTTCAATCACATACCTTCTCTCAAAATTGTTTCCTGCAATTTTCTATTGTTGAATATTTCATAGTGAAATTAGCAGCATCTACATAAAAACACATTTCCTCATGTACTGGATGTCATCAATAAAAAAAATAGAAAGTGGGGCCAAAACAAAGAAAATGTATCTGAAGATTTTCTTCTCTATTAATGAGGGAACATTAGATGCATTTCCTTCACATTTCTTTTTGCAGTTTGATTTCAGACCTAAGATATATTTTCTACTTTTGGTCAAATTAAGTAAAGTGGCAGCTGAAATCTTTCAACAGAATGCCCCATCATCAATCAGAGTCCAAACATTGAGGAACTCTCCACTACTTAAAGAATCTAAACTGTTCTTAATCATTTACAGTTATGAAGAGATTTGAGAAGCTAGGGTTTTATTTTACAGAAGGTTAAGGGGTGACATAGCGATAGGTTGTTTCCATTGGTTAATGAGACAGTATGTGGAGAAAAGTAATGACGCAGACTTGATGGACTGAATGGTCTGTTCCTCTGCTGTAATATACTTGAACTCTACGATTTAAGAATATAAGAAAGCACAGAATGAGAAAAAGCAACTGGGTCCACCAAGCTAGCCCTTCCATATACCACATACAATCTGCCCTATTGTGGATTCTGCTCTACCTGTTTAATTTCCTGAGCAAAGTTCTTCATCAATATTCATTGATCCTCAAAGGGAATCCTGAATACCTGGCCATCTCTGTATTTCCAACCATGACTGGTTGGGCTCCACAGAAAGCATCCTCCTCACAGGGTCTAGCCATATCAGCACAAAAATAACTGTACGCGAGGAATATTTGAAATCTCAGTTTGTACCTAATCACATAACCTTCAATCCCATTACCAATCAGATAGCTAACTATTTTTTTAAATGCGCTAACAATTGTTAATTAGTTGCTTTTGCAACTGCTGCAAAACATATCTACTAAAAAAAAATGTAATTTTAACTGTAAATGTAATTACATTTTAAATGTAATTTTTTTTCCTCTTCCTATTAGTATGTCTCATTCTTAATCTCCTGCAGGTATTGATTCCTGACTAGAGTATGTTCAATTGGGATTATCCAAGTGCCCATTCTTCATGTGAGCCTGGACAATGAGCATTAGCAGGTTATCTCAACCAAATCCAATGCTGTCCTCAGCCAACATGTACGCACACAGGTACTTCCAGGAAGGGGGTCACTGAATAGCATACATGAGCAAGAACCATGTCCAGTGTTTTTTTCTCTGCCCAGCCCACACGTGCTGAGACCAATCTTAGCATCTCTTCCACTATCCCGGCTCAGAACAGGTAAATCAGTACTGACTGAGGATTGAACCTCTTAACAAGCCGAACCATGGGTGTGGGGTTTGTGCATTTCTAAACTTTTAATATCAGTACCTACTGCTTACCACCATCTTCTCATCTGGGCAGCAAAAGAAATTTAAAAGCTAATGTTTCCCCATTTATCTTACAGCAACAGTTAAGTTTGGACAATGGTTCCGTACTGGTTTCCACTGAGCAGGTGAAATAATAAGGAAAAAATAGCAGAAATTGAAAAAGTGGAATTTAAAAGAAAAAACATAAATGCTGGAAGTGTACAGCAGGCTGGTCAGCATCTGAAAATGGTTTGAGTTTGATCCTACATCAGCATTTCTAGCATTTTATTTTTGATAAAAGAATTTTGGATATTACATAGGAGTTATTTGAGCTAGGGGAACAAGTTTTTATTTACTGTCCTTATATTGGAGGAATTTGATTTTATCTGTGGCGAAATCTGTGCGGGCAACACAGAACAGCAATGTATGATTTCATTTGGCACCGTGCAGTAGCATTTTGCACCACTGAATAAGTATTAATAATGATTTACATGTGCTTCCATGTGTGACTGCATCAGTGCTCCGAGATTCTTACAGCAGTAAAATACTGTCACGGTATCGCAGTAAAAGTATCAAGGCCATGTCTTACCAGATTAGTAGGGTCACAATTAAAGTATTAATACTTTTACCAGGCAATATGGAACCTCAAATTAGCAATGAAACAATGGTAGTGACATCTGAATTATAATTGCTCTGCCTTTCCCTAACATCATATCGCAAGTAAACTGTACCAACCCAAAAAGGCAGAAGACAAAATGTGCATATCATTTCAATATAGCGCTGTTATATTTCCAAAGTAAAATAAGGCACAAATGAAGCTGTTCTGTATCAATAAAATTCTGTGTGTGGAGTTCTGAAGAAAGAAAGAACAAACTTACATTTTTATAGTACTTTTCATGACATCACAACGTCCCAAAGTGCTTCACAACGAAGTACTTGTGAAGTGTAGTCACTGTTGCAATGTGGTAAAAAATAATCCCTTTTTTACATGATTTAATTAAAAAATTTAATATAGTCTTCTCTCAGATTCTCCAATGGGGTGTGTAACCAGCGTTACACCAGATCATGTGGGTTTCCAACCGGCGAATTAGATTAAAATTGCCCCCTTTGTTTAACACTTTCCTGGGTTTTACACCAGGAAAGCCTGTTTTCACTATGTAAGTTTGGAATATTTGCAATTTTTAAATGTTACACCTTAAGTAAGCTCATTTGACATCTACAAAGATGGAGAAGTGTTTCAAATACTCAATATAAATAATAGAATTTGAGCAATATTAAAGTTCACTATCTTCTTTTTCTGGAGAAACTGCTTCAGAATCTGCCACTTCCTTTCCCCTCAACATTGTCCTCTCACTGGTTCCTTTCCCCTCCCCCACCCACTTTGACGATGCTATACCCCTCCTGTGTCCAAGAGGGCAGGAGGTGCTCAATGTAAGACCAGCTGCAGGAGACTCACCATCTACATTTGAACTATCTTTGGTTCTATATTGACTTGAGTGTTCAGATCTGTTCCCTTATGATGAACTTTTAGTTGAAGCATTAGACCAAGGCACCACCTACCCTCAACTAACACCAGAAAAACAGCTGAACCAGTCATTCATCTCATTTACTGGTTGTGGGACCTTGCTGTGCACAAATTAGCAGCTATATATGCATAAATAACATACACTTCAATAAAGTCATTCTCTGGATGTGAAGTGCTTTGGGGGTTCACACCTCAAAGATGTGATCAGATATTATACAATATCAAATTTTCTCTTAGTAATTTTCAGATGCATCCAATGAGAAATTAAATTAAAATAAATCTGAGTTCAAGGTTTATTTAATCAACATTATGAAGAGCTTGGATTTTCCACTATATCTGAGCCCAATCATTTCCTCCTGTTATGTCTACACACCCATTATAAAGTAGAGGTCACTGGATAGTGATCAGGAGTGGGAACCCTGGCTGATTTTCCCCTTCCTACTTCAGGGACACTAAAGCCAATTAGGAAACCATCTGCTTCCCTGGCTGAGATCAGCTACCTCAGCACAAACCGGAAACTGAACCTGAGACCTGCTTGGCTTGCATGGCCAGACTAGACATGGGACAGTTCTTTAACTATTAAGCCATGAGGAGAGCCAAGCGCATTCTGTGAATTCTAATAATGCAGATATCACGATCACTAGATTTTGCCTCTATGTAGCTATTACAGTGAAGAAAATAGGAATGCCCAAGTGTCTACATTACATACGAGAGAAAGATGGATCACACCAGCATGCTTGTGTGAGATGCAGCAACTGTGGTGTGGATGGATGATATAAATTAAATGTAAAGTACACAGTAACACTTCCTGCTCTCAAAATAAATCCTGTGGGACTTCACAGGTGCGTTGTGTTAAAAGTGTAGATTCTTGACATGTTCATTACCAAATGTATTCTCTTCACTTGGCAGTAAATTAAACCCCTAATTGGTCAGGACTGACATTAATGATTTAGAAAAAAACACAGGCAATTCTTTAGACCTGGTTCATATTTACGAAAAAGGAAACCTTCACATGAAAGACAACTAGAGGCCAATATCCTTGTTTTTGCTAAAAATGGGGGGAAAAAGTATATTGATGAAATGGTAACAATCACACTGTCAATCATACAACTTGTGAGAACAAGAATTTATTCATGTCATTTAAAAGTAGCAGAGAATCAAACCAGCCTTGAATGCTCCTCAGGCAGCTAGCAAGCCACTGAATAATTATTGGTTTCAAAAAGTTTGAGAATCATAGAATGGTTACAGCACAGAAGGACGCCATTTGGCCCGTCGAGTCTCTGCTGGCTCTCTGCAAGAGCAACCCAGCTAGTCCCACCCCCCCGCCCTATCCCCATAGCCCTGCAATTTTTTTTCCTTCAAGTACTTATCCAATTCACTTTTGAAAGCCACGATTGAATCTGCCTCCACCACCCCCCTCAGGCAGAGCATTCCAGATCACAACCACTCTCTGTGTAAAAAATGTTTTTTTCTCATGTCGCCTTTGGTTCTTTTGCTAATTGCCTTAAATCTATGTCCTCTGGTTCTTGACTCCTCTTGCCAATGGGAACAGTTTCTCTCTATCTACTCTGTCCAGACCCTTCATGATCCAGCAATGGTGTATGCTTTTGTTGGAAAGAATATCTGAACACCAACAAAGAACACAACTGAAGAACCCAGTGGATTACCAGCCTCACCTGAAAAGCACCACAACTGAAGAGCTAACTTAACAATGAGCTCCTGCAAGTGCTGACAAGGTAATGATGTACTGCAAATACATTTTTGTTCGGGGGGATAAGCCCCTAGCATGCATATAAGATTAGAAGTGTTGCAACATTTTATTGGCTAAACCACCATGGGCTTAATTTTCAAAGTGAAAAACGGGTGGGTTGGGGGCGGCGGGGGTTGGGGGGGCATTGAAAATTGCCACCATTTCAGACCCGCCCCCAATCTACCCATTTCCGGTTTTCACCGGGGCGGAAAGAGGGGTGGGCGACCAACTCGCTCCCAGGAGGCGGGTGGAGTCTTAAAACTCCGATCGCGGACCCCCGACCCCTGACCCCGATCCTCCCCCCGACCCCAATCCTCCCCCCTCCACTCCGATCCTCCCACCCCCAACCCCTCAACGATTGCGGACATCCCCGATGATGCCTGATCCTGACACCTTCCCCCTTGACTGACACCTGATCCCTCCCCCCGACTCACAACCCCCGTGCCAATCTATGCCAACCCACGCCCCCCAAGACTTACCTGCACATGTCCTCTCCATGACTGATCTCTCATCCGACTGAGACCCGCCTGTTGATCAAAAAATAATAAAAGACGTTCTTATGTCAAAATCGTAAGAACGTCCGGGAAACCCGTACTAATGGGTTTCCCGTCCCGGCTCGGTTTTAAAATTGAGCCCCATATGTCAGTTTCGACTGCTGTTATGTTCAATGGTATATGATAAAAGTACACAGCCTGTACCAGATGGTGGATCCCTAGCCATTAAGGAATTCACTCTATATGAGAAACTATACTTGATTTGTTTAAGAGGCAGGTCAAAGTTTAGGCTGAAAATGAAGATATATTGAGTCGGATTACAGCTAGAGGTTGACCAGAAAGGAAAACAAAAGTGAGTATTCAGCTATACAGGATAGAATAGAATGTTTTGTTATTTTGCATGCTTTTGGAAGCATTATAAAAGAAGTTTTTAAAAAAGTCTGTAATTGATAGGTTAAGAGAAATTTCTATGCACAAAGGGTTATTGTAGCAGGGAATGCTTTGCCACAGAGAATAGTTGAGAAAGAGATAGTTGCATCTTTTAAAGGAAAATTGGATAACTGGTGTCCTGGCCAACATTTCTCCCTCTACCAACATCACTAGAAAACAGATTATAAGGTCATTTATCTCGTTGCTGCATGTGGGACACTTCAAAGGGACTATATTGACTGTGAGTTGCTTTGGGATGTCCTAAGGATGTGAAAGGCACTATATAAATGCAAGCTCTTTCATACTTTTTATTTAACTATTTGAAGTAGAGAAAGGTACATGGCCATGGAGAGAGAGCAGGCCATTGTGATTAGTTTTGGATTTCTCTAGCAAAGAGCCAGCACAGACATGATGGTCCGAGTTGCTTTCTTCTGTGTTGTAAAATTCTATGGTTCTACCCATCTATAGTTCTAAACTCCGAGATACCGTAAAGGCTTCAATTCAATTGGAGAATGGTTAAATGACAGAAGGATCCAAAAATTCATACATGTCCAGTTTCCTATGTTCAAAGATCAGCAGGCATCATGAGGATATACCCTCACCAGTGGCATATGTCAACTAGCAGAGGAACAGCTGGCAGGCATGCAACTCATTGGCAGTTCTGTGCCATCATGTAGCCCTGCACAGTAGGTACCACCTCTGAAAACACCGAGCCCAGAGGGACAACTGGGATGCTGATGGAGGACATTCACAGCCAACAAAGAGAAGTTCACAACACTTTAACACAGAACATATTAAATACATGCATAATACTGCAGAACTGTGCAGAATGAATTCACTGTTGTTATATCTTGCAGTCTATCTTCTTTGATTGTGCAGTGCCATTTGTCAAAAGCCAAACAAAATAATTCCATAAGAAAGAACGAACGAACGAACTTGCATTTACATAGCACCTCTCATGACCTCAGGACATCCCAAAGCCAATGAAGTACTTTTGAAGTGTAGTTACTGTTGTAATGTAGAGCAGCGCGGCAGCCAATTTGTGCACAGCAAGGTTCCACAAACAGCAATGAAATAATGACCCGATAATCTGTTTTAGCGATTAGCTGAGGGATAAATATTGGCTCGGAAGCCGGAGAGAGCTTTCCTGCTCTTCTTCGAAATTGTGCCATGGCATCTTTTACGTCCACCTGAGAGGGCAGACAGGGCCTTGGTTTAATGTTTAATCCAAAAGGTGGCACCTCTGACGGTGCAGGACTCCTTCAGTACTGCACTGAACTGTCAGCCTACATTATGTGCTAAAGTCTCTGGAGTGGGACTTGAATCCACAACCTTCTGAGTCAGAAGCGAGAGTGCTACCACTAAGCCAAGGCTATTATTATGCAGCAAAAACTATGCAGGGATAGCAAATAGCAGCTTTGTGACTGTAAATATATTCAGAAGAAATTAAGAATGCCCCGTTGCAAAGCTCATTGGCAAAAACACTCCTGCGCATCTGTTTCTCTGCCAGCAGTGGCTGTTTAGCTGCTAGTTCTTGGTGAGATGTATGGAACTGGTTGCACCAGATACAGGGCTTTGAGTACCTCTTCAATGGAGCAGTACAGTACAAGGTGAATCTTAAAATGTCCCCTGTGGATTCCTGGAAGGTCCCAGATCACGTAAAGGTTGAGGACAATGGTGGTCTTCCCGGTCAGAGACCATGCATTGTCAATGGTCGGCAGCTGCTGTAGAACTTTTTGAACCAGGTGGCGCATCTCTGTCACAACCTCCCTGGTGATCCTGAACCTCCTTCTGCGCTCTTATTTCACCATACTCGAGTAGCTGACTTTGTTGTGTGTCTAGCTGCTGCCTAACCGTGCGTCTTTCACCTCTGATGTTTTTGTATAAGCGCCTTGGGACGTTTTACTACCTTAAAGGTGCTATATAAATGCAAGTTGCTGTTGTATCTCCAAGGCACCCTCTCCTTTTCATTCTGATATTACAGCCAATAGCTTGTACGCTTATGCTCTTCTGTAGTACTCACCTCTCACTGCTAGGATGATACTTTGCAATCTTCCCCTTTGTTAAGCTAATTACAGGTCTAAACTCGAAGCTAAATATTCTTTCTTTAATGTGACTCTGCTAGTCTTTCTTACTTTTTTGTAGAGCTATAGAAATGGTTAGAGTATCAATAAACATGAATGAATCTTCTATTGGCATCTTCTCCCAACATAACAGCTCTTTGTACTCATTTCTACTTTGTCATTAAAGATTAGTGAAGACAGCATGTCAGGATACTCCACTACATAATAGGAAACTGAAGCCATTAATTAAGATTTTAATATAGTAGAGTTTAATCAAAATTATATTATATTTTAATTAAAGTTTTTTATACATTGTACTTTTACTATGGATATATAGCTTTAATAAAACAATGAACTAAAAAGAATAGAAAAGTAAATGGCTTAATTGAAAGTTAGTACAGATGTTTCTACATGCGATTACATCAAAAAAATGAAAATTGTAATGAACACTAACTAGAGAACTACCCGAGAGAATGGAGTCCACTGAGATTTTCAAGTGTTAAAAGTGCTTTTTATCTATCAGATCTCAATATTCATTTAAACATGACAGACTTTTAGCTGTTGCTAATGTACGAACAACATCAAACTGCATAAACCATAAAGATCCCATAACTGAGCCTGCTTCTGTGAGGCTAACCACAGTGAACTGGCCAGAAAATCTGAGCTGTAATTCCCACTTACTGGCACCTAACAGTCCAATCCTTCTGAATCCAATTGCTCTCCAGGAGACTGCAGAACTAACTGAACATATTTATTGTGCTTTGCCAGGCACTGATGCAGCCCCCGTCTATGTTTCTCAGTCTCATGTTTTCTTTAAACATTTACATGCTTGAATGTGAGACAAAGTGTTCATTTAGTTAGGAATGAAAGGATGTCTGGAAGGACCACAATAAAAGGAGCTTTTGGCTGCAATAGATATTTAATGATTGCTAATGTCTTCATGCCAATCAGTAGGTTCTTAATTCCCTTCTGTATAAACGTTGCTAAACTTTAGTCCTATTACTAATACACTCCTTTAAAACCCATTTCTGTACTTTCTACATTTGGCAAAAAGAAAATGACTTGGCCACAGATACGAGCGCCGGGGGTCAGGAGGACTTTGCTTCCTGCAACTGTTTACAGAAAACAAACATTTGTTGCTAGGTGAAATTCCACATTCTCTATTCCACTATGGGTGTTCCTAACTTCATGTTTTTGATAATTTACTTCAGTTTTAGATGTCCATAATTAGCATATGAAAAAGTGTCTGGTATTTATTTATTTTGGAAAGATATATATTCAAATATATTTAATGAACTTTAATGTATTGTAACCCCTTTTCTATTCCCTATCTGTGGACTCCCAATGCCTTAAATCATCCCTGGTCTAGAGATCTAGGTAAGTGACTTGCTCCAAGGGCTGTGCCAATGATACTGGGAGGTGTATGAAAGTAGCCCAGGTGCACATTCCTCTAATTTTCTTTACCTCCCAGTGTAGAAGTGGCTGGCCCATGCTTGACACCAGTCCACAATGGCATGTCACAGATTAGTAACTCAGGACACTGAAGGCCTGGATCCACAAACCGGTAAACTACTACTCCAGAGCAGAAATGACTATTGGCAATTTTGAACAGAAGGGACAGACGGAGAGAAAAAAATTAAATAAAACTCATTGGGGCAATTTTCGCCTGCCTACCACCCCATTCGTGCAGAAAAATGGGGCAGTAAGCAGATGAAAACTGAAAAAAAAAACTGGCTGCCTGTGGCCCAAGGCTCGATTTTCGAGTAGGCCTCAAAATAGGCGGCGAGTGCTCCTGTCCAAACACAGGCCTTATTATCATATTTAAATCGTAGTCCTACACTGGTTGTAGGAGCCCAACTCAATTTTCAGATACTGGTGAGACGAGCGTGGACCACGGACCCCCCCATCCATTGGTAAAGGATGTAGATTGGCCTAACCAGCGGTCTTAAAGGGAACTGCTGGAGGCTGCACCTGAAACACTGCAGGCAACTTTTCAAAATGATTTTTGTGGGGCAAGAAGGAACATGGATGCTCCTCCTGGTCCCACAACAATCTTCCGGTCTGCTGCTAGTCCTTCTATGACCCCCCGGATTATCTCCTCCTCCTTTAAGTGTATACTTCCGGATCAGCTCCATGGAGGAGTGACCGGATTTCCTATCCCCTCCCCTAATCGGTAAGCTGCCCGCCAGTACTTATTGAGCGCTGGCAGCTCGCTGATCACATGGCCTGGCCATGAACATGCTTCAGGCCTCTCCCTAGAGCTATCAGGCGGGTTGTGCGATCGCTCTGTGCCACGAATGAAAATCGACCGTATTGTTTTTGACAAGAATTAGCTTTGGAAAAGAAAATCTAACTTTCCAGACCTTGGGCTGTAGTTTTTTTTTTAAATCCTCGCACATGACATTGATTAGCAGTAAAATGTGATTTCCAGCCAATTAAATAATGTAAAATGTTCATTTTTGAGATTTTTAAAAAATCAGATTGTGATTTTGTCCTGTGATTAATGATGTTATGTTTCACCCTTTCCTGGATTTTTATTAGTTTTGAGAACATCATCCATCAATTAATTTGTGCTTCATAATCCAGTAAAAGGACAATGCTGAATATTACAGAACACAAAACTACATCAGAATCAGAATAGGCTACAGAAACAAACACATCCATAACCAAAGAACTGTCCGGGAAAAGGTATGTACAATTTGAATCTTGTATTATTATTGGATAAATGCAGAAATACCCCAGTAATCCTCAAAAGGTAAAGGATGTGTCGCAGAGTTTATTTTTTTAATGTTTAATGTTTTGAAATACCACCCAGGCAAGTTGGAATACTGTAATGTGATATTTCTGCTCCCTACCAACAATACATGAATCATTTCTATTATCTAATCTTATCTAAATTATTTGCCAATACTTTCTGAAATTGTATGAATCAAGACCAAACAATGATCTATGAAATGTAACTGGTTGGGGCACATTCTTGAAATAACAACAGGAAAGGTTACTTTGAACATCCCAAATGAATAATATATTTAAACAGAAATGACATATAGTGAGTAAAAACCCTTACTGAAGAAATGTCAACATATTGCAGTTTAACTAGCAGCTCACAAAATTCCTTCAGCATAAAGGTAAGCTTGTTTCTGTGAGGAGGTTGTTTCACATTTACATCTCATAATTTACAATATTTCAAATTTCACCAAAATGTTTTTCTGCTTTGCTTTTTCAAAAGCTGACCAACATTCACTGCTTTCAATTCAAATTCATTGTCTGATACCATTTACGATTGATGCTATACAGTTGGCTTTGATTTTGTTCACCTTTAATAAAGAACATATCATTGAAAAAGTGTCATCTTCTTACAAACAACATTTATTTGTAAATATAATTAAAACAAGCACCTTTCAGGCAGTGTAATATTTCAGTCTTCCTCAATAAAACAACATAATGTGAAACACAAGCTGTACTCTAACCTAAGGAGAGTGATGCTTAGGCTCCCATTACAATATTTGGTTACTTTAGTCAAACGTAAATGGTAGAATGGCTATGAAAAGAATACAGATATCAGGCCGGATCCTGCGGGAAAAATAACGGCACATTAACACGTGCGCTGTTATTAATGCGCAAATCGGCCAGCAAGTTCAGGGGATTAAAAGATACAGCATGAGTTGCAAATCTCCAGAATTTACTGGTTGATTTACGTCACTCCGCCGTTTGCTTTGCACAAACGGCATCTCACCCTTAGCCTCCCCGTTATTTTTAAGAACTTGCTGGATTTGCACATTAATTGCCCATTAAACTCGCAGCAGAAAACTAGGCTATAAGCAATTCCAGTGTAGTCTATATCAGTATGTATTTAGCCTGTGCATAACCTTGATTCAGCCAAGTTTAAAATATGCCAATGCCATTCATTATTATACAAAAATTAAGGTCCAAGCCTAACATCTCTGTGCAAACTAGTTATCTGTTGACCAAGGTTTAAGTATATCTGACAGCCAGGGCTTGTAAGCTGGTGGTTCTAGGTACTGGCAGTCAAATCCATTCACATGTCAAATCAAAGCTAAATCCCTATAATCATCAAATAGAATTATATTACAGTAATTATATTCAAACAAATCTGATTAACTGCATTACCACAGACATCAACGATTCTACTTATCAAGGATTATTTTTGTTTCCCTGGAATTTTGTATTTTTCTTTCCTTTTATATTTCTCAGTTTTACCCAGCATGCATATTTTTTTCTCAGCTGAGAAGCTGCTCCCAGGTTTCTGAGACGAATGGTCTAAATCTCAGACCAGAGAATGTAGGTGACAATAGTCTTAAGCTCGGTCTCTAAACATGTTCAGTTGTGGTGTTTAAGTTATATGTTTGCATTTTATGTTAGAGCTGGGCTAAGCCAGTGATGCAACCAATTATACTATCATATGATAACTTAGGATAATAGCCACTTGTAAACAAGTGTGATTACAACATTAGAAAGGTATTGATATAGCTAACCAATGGAAATGGCATAGAATGTAAGATAGTCGGGACATGCTACAAGGCAGGCAGGGAGGACAAGAAAGTGTGATGGCAGAAATATGCATCAACACATAACATAATAACATAAATGCATATGAGAACATGCAATTGTATTATTTGAGCATGACTTAATTGTAATGGAAATGACTTGTGGCTCTTCTGGGCTCTTTTACTCCCTCAAACAGCCCCTTTGAGTACATATTGACTGATGTGTTAAGGGATAGCCAGGAAATGATTCATCTTTACGATATCTTACGCCACATGTACTGAAAGGAAGATATTCCCTGTAGATTGAGCCAAGGTTGAGAATGTCTATAAAAGTAATGTTTAGCCAGAAGTAGCCACGTGTAAATGTAAGTTGGCTCAAATGCAATGTTCCAGTTATGGACGTGTCAGAACCTGAGATCAAGGCCTCAATTTTAAAAGGGCGGTGGGGTGGCAGGGGGGATCGGGGGGTGTCAATGGGCATGCGGCAAACCCGAATAATAAAGACTTACCTGTCCCCACGCCATCACAACTTAATTGGTGGCCATTAATCTTGACAGGCTGTCAGCTTGGGTGTCTAGATTTAAAGGGCCATTGCTCCAATGGATTTTGCTGGAGCAAAGAGCAAGAAGACCCAATGGAGCAGCACAGGGGCAAGACTGCTCCAAGATTCAGCGACACCTCACTCCAGGTGCTACTGGCCGGGGTGAGGAGGAGGAGGGAAGTATTTTACCTGGCCAACAGGAGGAAGCGCCCTGCCTCTACCACCAAGAAGGCCTGGCACTAGTTGGCAGAGAAGGTCACCAGCAGCAGCAACATCTGCCGTACTTGGGTCCAGTGCATGAAGTGTTTCAATGGCCTAACTAGGTCAGCAAGAGTGAGTAAACTTACTGATTCTCCTGCATTCTGTGGTGCACATCACCCCTCCACACCCCCAACTCATTCTGCACTGCCAAGGCTACTCCATCACATTACTCCTCACACCCACTTAAGGCTCATCCTCAACTTACCTTCACTTCCTGAGCACTTCCTCACCTCCCCATTTGTGAACTCACCACTACCACTCACCCCAATCCTCAACCAATGTGATGTTTCTGTCTAAATACTCACCCTCTGATGCAACTCTTTCACGGTCAGCCTCGCCTAAAGCAATGCATTCATCGCTTGGCCACTTCACTATCACTCACTCACACATCTGCACTTTCTCTCCTTGTAGAAGAGAGCGCAAAATGCACGTGAGAGGGCGAGTACTGGAGGGGGGGCCACAACAAATAGTGGTCCTCACAGAGGCGGAGGAGGAGGCCGTGGAGATCAGCCGTACCCTCGAGTGCCTACCCATCGGGAACACCGAGGCTGGCACCCCTCAACTGTCTGGTGACAAAACTTTAACATTCATCACACACAACATGAATTGATGTTAACAATGATTGGCATGTTGAACACCTCAGTATGCTCATCGCAACATGATACATCTGTGATGATGCTTAATATTGCCTTCTGTTCTCTTACAGGTCCTTCAGCGACAGCAGTGGCGGGAGAGGGCGATTCCTCAGAGGAGCTCCCGTCACATCTTAGCAAGCCATCCACCAGCGCAGATATTCACACCTCGGTGAGTCCTAGTAGTCAAAGTTGGCACCTGGTGAGTCACCACACACAAGTGAGCACGAGCGACACTGGTGGCAGGGGCAGTTGTGGAGAGTCTGCGTCGGGTGGGAGCACTCCTCTCCAGGCTCTGCTCAGCTGGACGGAGATGCTGAACCCCAGGGGTCATCCTTTAAAAGGAGAATGATCGAGGGACAGCAGGACATTTGCAAGGTACTGGAACAGGTGCCACGCACATTCTCCACAATAGCGCAGAGGATGGAGGAGACCAACTCCTGCATTAGTGGAATGGTGGCACAGGTACAGGAGGGAATCTCTGAGATAGTATCACAGGGACGTGAGGGAATCTCTGAGATAGTGTCGCAGGCAAGTGTGGGAATGTCTGCGATGGAGAGAAGGCTAGCCTCCGTTGAACTTCAAGCACGGCTCACAAATGAGCCCGATCAGGCCTGACAACGGCTGTTTGGACTCACGGTGAACAACATTCTGCCGCCTTAAACAGGCAAACAGAAACTTTACAAGTGGGCTTCCAAGGCATCATTCATGTCCTCCAAACTGTTCTCAAGCAGGGTGGTAGGAGTGACATGGGCCTGGTCCAGGAGAGGGATTGTGGCAAAAGGGGACATGGAAGTGGGGACGTCACTCAAAGCGCTCCCGTGTCTCACCCGTTGCCCCCTTCTCAACCAGTACCTGCAATGCTGCCTCCTATCCAGATGGCCGAGTCAGCCCCTGCACAGGTGCAGGTGGAGCAGCCCTCACGGGCTCCAAAACCCAGAGGGCGTAGGCCTAAAGCATCTAAGCAGTCCGGCCATGGACATGAGCAACCTGCCACTACCTCTGCTGCAGCCACAGGGGATGCACCGCGTAGAAGCGGTAGGAAGAGAAAGGCTAAGGATTTGTGATCACGAGGGGTCTGCACATGGGGGTCTGATAGAGTGTCATGTTTTTCATTTATATTTGGTTTATGTTAAAGTCACATTAAATGTTATCATTCTCACCACTACTGCCACATCGTGCCTATTCTTGACTACCTTTTGTGATAGCGCCTTTTCTTGTGGTTCATCATGAACGGCGACACTTGATGCCACCCAGTGGGTCACTTTACAGTGGATGTATGTGTAGTTGCAGGACTGTTTGGTGCAGGGGAGGGGGGGGAGCTGGTGTTGGCGCTGCGCTTTCCAGATGGTGTGAGGACCGGACTATTCTCACTTTCTGATCTTACGAGAGCCGTTCACATATGAGTGACTTCCTGGCTTCACGAGCAGCCAGGTGAGCCGTTGCTCTGCCCATGGGTTCGTCCTCCTCCTCCTCCTCCTCAATGTTGATTACAGATTTGGATGCTGGATGAGGGCATGGGGCCTCCTCAACCGGTACCCCTCTCTGGTGCGCCACGTTGTGCAGGACACAAAAACACTACTATAATGCGACCCACTCTGTCTGGTGCGTATTGAAGCGCTCCCCCAGAACGATCAAGACACCGCAATTGCAACTTCAGCAGTCCTATCACATGTTCAATTATAGGCCTGGTGGCGATGTAGCTGTCATTGTATCGACAGTGTTGCTTGCTGATGGGGTTCCTCAGAGGATTCATGAGCCACGTGTGCAGGGGGTATCCCTTGTCCCTGAGGAGCCAGCCCTTCAGGCTGTTTGGTGCGTGGAAGAGGCCCGGGATTTTTGATCCCCTCAGAATGAACGAATTGTGGCAGCTGCCAGGGAATCTGGCGCACAGGTGAAGAAATCTTTTGCGGTGGTCACAAACCAGCTGAGCGTTGATGGTATGATACCCTTATCTGTTGATGAACAGTCCTGGCTCGTGTAGAGATGCTCGAATTACTATACACCTGCAATCGATTGCACCCTGTACACGTGGGAAGCCAGCCACAGAGTGGAATCCCACTGCCCTCTCTGTCTGGCTGAGGTCATCCATGGGGAAGTTGACATATTTCGAGGCCCTGTGAAACAAGCTGTCGGTGACCTGTCTTATGCACTTGTGTGCAGACGACTGAGAGACTCCGGCGATGTCACCGGTGGCACCCTGGAATGATCCGGAGGTGAAGACGTTGAGGGCAGAGGTCACTTTAAGAGCAACAGGTAATGAGATGCCGCCAGGCCCAGCTGGGAGCAGCTCGGCATGAAGCAGACTGCAGATGTCTGCGACCACCTGGTGACTCACTCTCAGCCTCCGTATGCACTGTTCCTCAGAGAGGTCTAGGAAGCTGAGCCTCGGTCTGTAGACCCTCTGACAAGGGTAGTGCCTCCTGCGACGTCGGTCCCTCTGTTGTTCCCCTTTGTGCTCTTGTGCAGATGTCTGTGGCGCAGCCCTGTGTTGTGGATGCAAGTGGCGGAAGTGCACACCATGCCTGGCGAGGATGGTGATGTTCCTCGTCCTCGGATGTACTGATGAATGCAGCCATCGCGCCGCCCCCCCCCCGCCATCCTGATGGTGTCAGTTTGAGGGGGTATGAAAAGTTGGTAAATATGTGTAAACAGAATAATTTTGAGTGGAAACCAAGAATTTTCAGACTAAACACAAAGATCTCCCAGCTAAAATTTGCCTGAAAGAACTGAGTGCCCTGCTGCAATAACTCACCTTTCATCCCCACCTGTCAAACAGGGATTTAAATGTCCAAATGGCTGCCGGCTGAAACACGACTCGTTTCCCATGGCATGTTTCACACAGCACGAGAAACACATTGAGGCAGCGTTGAAATCGCTTGCCTTCATAGCTAATTGCATTTTCGGATTTTTAAACTGGGTTAAATAGTTCAATTGCTGCTTTAAATATCGTCCCGCTGGCTTTAATTGCCAGTGGGACTTCCTGGTTCGGGAACGGCCTGCGCACCCAGATGACTCTGGGTCATGCGTGTTCTTAGGCATGTTGGAGCCGGGATTTCTGCCCGTTCTTGGGAAACGCGATTTTCTTTGCCCCCGCCCGCCCCCAACGCACCTGCGCCTTCGTTTTAAAATCACGCCCGAAAAATCAAAAAGGCTAATGGAATGTTGACCTTCATCTCAAGGGAGTTGGAATACAAAAGTGAGAAAGTAATGCTTCATAGGAACAGGAGTAGGTTATTCAGCCTCTTGAGCTTGTTCCATCATTCTTTTAGATCATTATTGATCTGTACTTCAATTCCATTTACCTGCTTTTCCTCCATAGCTGATCCTTGGAGTACTGTTTTCAGTTTTGAGCACCGCACCCCAGGAAAGATAAATTGGCCTTGGATTGGGTGCAGTGCAGATTACTCAGAATAATATGGAGCTACTCTGGCTGCATAAACTTGGTTTGTATTCCCCTGAGTTTTGAAAGTTGACGAGTGATCTTATTGATATCTTTAAAATGATAAAGGGATTCAATAGTGTAGATACAGAAAAACTATCTCCTCTGGTGGGGAATCCAGAACAAGGAGGCATTAGAAACAAGGGGGCATAATATTAGAACTAGACCAGTTAGGAAGCATATTTCACACAAAGCATAATGGAAATCTCTCTCCTCCAAAAGATCATAGATGCTGAGTCAATTGAAATTTTCAAGACTGAGATTGATATGTTTTTGTTAGGTAAGGGTATCAAAGGATATGTAGAAAAAGCAGGTAAATGGAGTTAAAGTGCAGATCAGCAATGATCCAATAGAATAGCAAAACAAGCTCAAGGGGCTGAATGGACCTTCTCCTGTTCCTGTGAAGAGACAGGCCTCGTGTATTGTTAAAGTTATGTGTGGAATTATGCATCTATCAATGAAAAGTGGAGAAGATTGGGGAAAAGTGATGATTTGAAACATATTCAAGACACATAAATGAATAGTAATGCTTTGTGCACACATCACAAGCAGTCAAATCCCAATCCTCTCTACTTCAAATTGATAATAAAAATAATGTGGAGGACTGTACCTCCTGATCTAATTGCCCCCAGGCAGAGTAGTAAGTGCAGCTAGATGTGGTGTTTTAAACTATTCTAAATAACTTTAAACTGCTTCAACAAATACTAGTTATATATATTGTGAATTGTCCAAATTGAATACATAACATGTAGTGTAAGTTCAAGAAAATAAGCTTTTGTGGCCAACATAACACACACACATACCTGTGTCACTTAACAGAGAGACACTGACTGACTCTCAACCTCTACAATAATTTAAATTATGATCATTTAATTGGGCAATTGCTCATTCATTTTCTTACAGCCCTAGAATTTCCAACCTTACACTTAAGAGAAAGCAAATAGGAAAAAGTCTAGCCTTTTTTTACCCCCATGGGAAGGTTGTATTTGTTAATGTCCTCATTGAACAATATAAGTTTTATGTACACATCCTTCAAAGATCAATGCACAATGATGACATTTTACTGATTCCACAAAAATGAAGATAGTGTAGCCTTAAACAGAGGTCAGTGTCATTCTGCAAATGTGAAGTACATATGGAAGCTTAAAATATGCAATCCTCACACATGATGTGAGACTGTGAGTCTCATATGCTGAAGTTAACCGATTAATCCAAATAGAACAGGACTTAATCTCCTTCTCCTGAAGACCTTACAGCTCCCACTTTGGATACTCTTGTTTGTGGCTTTTTTGAGCAGTAATCTTTGCTTCTGTTACCTTGACAACGCAATGTTTTTGTGTTAATAAAGTAAATTGAAAAACTTGTATAAAATCAATGCGTTACTTTTTTTTGGCACTGGATCAGTCATACTGATCCCCAGTGTCTTTTACTGGACCACACTGATTAAATAACTGTTAAGACATAAGGCTTCTTGTTCAGCCAAAGAAAAAGATATTTAGGAATGTAATTCGACTGTGGCATGTGGTAACCTACTAGCTTTGGCATAGCTAATCTAGTATTTTTAGAGGGGAACAAAGCTTATTGAAGTTTAAGTTGTTAAACATACTGACCAGAGAAAGTTTAGCCACTTCCACCATTCTGACCTTAATAAGCTTGTCATTCTGGCAGCACCACCACCCTGGTCTATATCCCTAGGTCATATTGCACTGTGTACCTCTACTGTTATGTACCATGTGTTTCTTCTGTCCTACATTACACTTTCTTACCAATTTTTCAATACATCCTCTACTGTTCTGTATTGTATGTTTATTCCATCTTGCATCCAATGCCATCCTGCACCTCATGCACCTGCCATCCTATGCTGCACACTTCGGTCATCACACACTCTTGTCCTCTTCGCCTTCTGCTATCCAGCACAATACAATTTTCATCTTTTACTGCATAATCCCTGACGTCCTTTACTACAGTCTTGACATGTACTCTCTACTGTGCAACATTGTTGGTTAACTCACATCATTGCTGAATTCTCATCTTTGCTATCACAGTACAACAGTAGTAGAAACTCACTTCATTACACGGTACCATACAATAGTACTGAAAAACTCACAGCAATGCACTGTACAGTTCAACAGTACAGGGGAATCAAATCATTGATCTGTACTGTATAGCAGTACTGGAGAACTCACATCACTGCACCATACTGTACAAGGAGTACAGGGGAATTCATATCATTGATCTGTACTGTATAGCAATACAGTGCTAGTGAACTCACATCACTGCACTACTGTACAAGGGAATTCATATCATTGATCTGTACTGTATAGCAATACAGTGCTGGAGAACTCACATCACTGCACTGTACTGTACAGGGGAATTCACATTATTGATCTGTATTGTATAGTAGTACAGTACTTGAGAACTCACATCACTGCACTGTACAACAGTACAGGGGAATCAAATAATTTAATTGTATTGTACAACAGTAATAAGGAACTCACATTAGTGCACTATATTGTACAACAATAACAAGAAACTCATATCATTGCACTGTCTTATACAAAAGTACTGGGGCAGTCACATAATTGAACTGTACTGTAAAACAGTACTGGGGAATTACTATTATTGAACTGTACTGTAATGTACCGTATAGCAGTGCCAGTAAACTCACATCACTATATTGTATTGGCCTGTATATCAGCGCCAGTAAAACTGTGGGAGTTATCACAGACAGTAAACAGCAATTCTGAGAAGATGGTAATATAAAGCAGATGCAATTCTATAGAAAGGTCAGTAAAATGATAAAATAATCATCAACAGATACAAAAATGAACATTATAAAGCATCTAAGTAATTGTCCAAACTTTATATTGTGCTTAGAGAATCTGCCGGGCAAGGGAGGGGGGGGGGGTTAAAGAAACACTATTCATCAGACATGAGAAAGCCCTCTTTATCTCTGGAATGAGGTAGTCTGTAGATTTCCATGTGCCCTGTGTGATATCCAGTCATTGCTTCTAAAAGATTAGGACATTTTAAACACCCAGGCTTAAAAATAAAGTGCTTCTAACACCTCACAAAATTTCCATTGTAGGCCTAATCATTTGAAGAAATTAAAACTGCATGTGGAATAGGATCTAGACTTGACATTCTGGGCATCTGGTGTCTTGGCAAATAAGCGCAGTAGTCCTAAAACGTATGCTAGTTTCCAGTTGAAAGATATTATTTAACTCTGTGTCCAAAATTGTTAATATTTTTGCTGATGCAGGAATTCCCATTTTTTTCTAACCAAATTGTATTGTTAGTCTTCCCATTTCTCCTGATTGTTTTTACATATGGTTTCTGTTAAAGATTCAATAGATTGAAACAAGACACAGCCAAATCCCACATGGTGATTCAGGAACTGGATGATCTGAAGCCGATCCATTTTCTAAGACTCTAGAATTTGCAAAAGACTGCCTCAGAGGAGACATAAGGCCTATAGGGGACCATACATTAGTCGGCTTGTAATAATTGCTTGATCTCTGGATTTCAACAATATTTGGCTCTTGTAACATTGGTTGGCACTTATCTATAGCCTATTATCCAGTTTGGTGCTCAGCTGATTTCTGAAAACTGAACTATATTTATCTCCTGAAGGAACTCACACCATGCACATTATTAAGTTTGTAGAAATTATAACAGAATCTGGAACAATTGCCCCTAATTTAGGTGAGGGAAAGAGAAGTAGAGAGGAGGAGAGGTTTAGGGACTGAATTCCAGGGCGTAGGGCCGAGACAGCTGAAGGCACTGCCGCCAATGGTGGATTAAAGCGAATGGGGGATGTGTAAGAAGCCAGAGTTGGAGGAATGCAGAGCTCTTGGAGGTTTGTGGGGCTGGAGGATGTTTCAAAGATAGGGAGGAGCATGCTTATAGAGGAATTTGAACACATGAGAATTTTAAATTTGAATTTTTAAATTGATGGGCCAGAAGCCAGTGTAGGGCAACGAGCACAGGGGTGATAAGTGATAGGATTTTGATATGAGTTGGGATATGGGCAGCAAAGTTTTGGATGAGCTGACATCTGCTCTCTCAGGTGAACGTAAAAGATCCCAAGGTATTATTTAAAGAACAGCAGGGCTGTTCTCCTGCTGTCCTGGCTAACATTTATCCCTCAGCCAGCATCACTAAAACAGATTATCTGGTCATACATCTTATTGCTGTTGGTGGGACCTTGCTGTGTGTAAATTGGCTGCCGCATTTCCCTACATTCCAACAGTGACTAGACTTCAAAAGTACTTAATTGACTGTGAAGCATTTTGGAAGATCACGAGGTCATGAAAGGCACTATGTAGATGCAAGTTCTTTTTTCTGAACGTCAAGATATTTAGCATATACAACATTACCATACCATTAATTCTGTTACATCTTCAAAGAATTATGATATACAATGCATCATGATTTGCTTTTCACAAACACGTGCAGGCTTGGATTTTTTTCCCCTTTACTTTTGTTAATTATGCTTAAACTGCTTCCTTTATAATACTGTAACATTTTCCTACCAAAGATGTCAAGCTGAATCATATGTCTGACATTTTTTGAAAATTTCCAAACGTCTGGTACTACCACTGTATTTAATGAGCTGTGAATAATTTAATCCCTTTTTAAAGTCCTCATTTCCTTTGGCATTCTTGGATGCATTTCATCTGGTCTTGTCTTATGCACACAGTATTCAAGGTCTCCAGTTTTTTTAATGATCATTTTGCATATATTTTCTCTTTAAACTTTGATGTGTTTCCTACTCAGCAGGCACCCAAAAAGCATGTATCAATCTTTTTGTATTGTGAAGGCTTGTTAAAAAAGCATTTTAAATTTCCAACATATTCTTTTCCACCGTCTTAAATTTCTCTTTAAAGATTCCACTTCTACTTAAATATTTTGCTTCCCACAAACATACACAAAAAATCTGTATTATTCTCCCTAATTTCTCATGCAATGTTTTTTTTCCAGTTTTCACTTTTTATCAAGTATTATATATTAGTGTTTGCCATGTGCCAATAAAGGTGATAACACTTTAATCATTGTACCTTTCATTATTTTTGTTTCCTTTTCCATTGTTATCTGTTATGAAAGGGCAACATTCTTCTGTATCCACCAAATCTTCCTACAATTGGTCTGCTAAGCTGCCATGCATTGTATATATTTAGCAGTCCATTCCAGAAAAAAACTAACCTGATTCTATATAGGTTAAAATATGACCTCTGTGCTGGAGTTTGAACGTCTGGGAGGTGAACCAGATCATCTTTTGGGAACTATGCTTATGCCAACTTCCTACTTAAATCGGTAAAATGAACAGTTTAATTTTCAATCCAGTACATGAGCTTCTGATTGTAATTAGTCTGCCAAGCCCAAGGGTCAGATTCATCCAACAAATCAAATGTCAAAATATATTCACATGTCTCATTTTTCATTAGTTTTTCTTCCTTTATTTACACCACAGTACTGATATATACCTCCCTGTTCTGACCCCACAGGTTCACATGGATGACACCCCAATGCAATCTCACTGCTTCAAGTTACTGCTAGTTAAATGCTCGAGATCCCAACATTAGCAAAACTTAATGAACGCAGTCATGAAACTTTTTTCCAATTCTGAAAACAAAAGTTTAGGTTCCAGGTTATAGTTATGGTGCCTACATATAACTCTGTGGAATTCAATGATCTGTGTTTTGGGGTCCAAGGATTCCTACGATAGTCACTAGTTTCACAGAAAATCCCAATTACTCATGGGTTTGCTGGTGCCTCATACCCCATTTATAGTAGTAACCAGGATTAAAAATAATGCATTGTCCAGGCCTGCTTGTCAGAATAAATGGTGTCTCGGCCAAAAAGTCAGCTAAGAATTCAGAGGTGCAGATGCGTGCTCTGGTTTTGCTTTCCTGAACTATAAACCATGAAGATACTAAAAGTGAAGTTAGCAGGCTCCACCAGACTGTACCAAAACCACCCCCCCCCCACCACCCCGGTCGGCTTTTAACAGTCTTGTGGTTCTTCTCATTAGTTGTTTAAATCTCGGGAGGAGGGTGAAGTATTTAAAATGTTTTACCAAAACTATGCATGTAACAGTACGCTACAAGCATGCACATACAGCATATGTGCTCAGTGGGCAGATGACATGCACCTCTTTTTAAAAAAAAATGTTTCCCTCAGGTTTAATCAGTTCGTAAGATTAGCCATGTTATTGTAAGAGACTATAAAATTGCCTCAGTTATACAATGTGAGGAGCGGGAGGGTTTGGGACATTTGGGCTGATGGGAACCAAATTCCTTAGCTGTTGCTTTCTCTTGCACTACAAACAAGATAGGTTTACCATCAGGAGGGCAAATTAGTGAATGCACAGGACACTTTAAAAATGGCTCTCTGCTAAAAATATAGTACTGTTCATAAACTGTTTCAAGTAGCTGTTCCGTTCCAGTATGGCTAGAGTTGGGTTAATGTACTCATTTGCAAATGTCTGACTGTTTTCATTGTGCATTTTAAACTCGTCTATCTCATATTGCAAATTCAATTGTTATTTCATAGCACCTAATTAATTGAGAAGCAAATTCAGAAACATTAATTATTGTGATTATTTCCCCCCAACCCACTTCATATGGCGGAAACACATGTGGAAGAATTAGGAACAGTAAACCCAGGCCATTGTGCACCTTTTCCCCATTAACAGCTCCAACTTGATTCTAGCTTGCAAGATCACTGTGAATTTTGAGATGGATTTTTCCAAGACAAGTATTGAAGGATACAATAGAATCTAAAGGGTTATTATAGTTAAATTTACTGCACTGCTTCAGTTGTTTTGACACTAGCCTCATTGCTTTGCTATTATACTTTCTTCACTTGTCTTAGTAAAGTCATTATTTACTAATGTACAGAATGTCAGTCCCAAATTATTAATATAACTGGACCTGTCTTAAAATCTTGAATGATTCTTCTCTATCGGATGAGAAAACAATATAGAATAGAAGCAGCTCATAGTGAGGTCTCTCTGTAGGACCCATTTACACTGTGTCGCTCTTTTATATGTCTGACTTCAATTCCATATGACTGTAGCTCCACGCTTTCATTTCTTTCCACGTGTAACTTCAATCATCCCCCATCACCGCTGTCCAGAAATGTGCCATAAATAAACCATCTGTCTCATAAACAATGAGATCACCATTTCAGACACATAACTGTTAACTCGATCACTACTCTGTTGTGTTGTGATTTCACCAGATGCTCCTGCTTCTATCACTGCAATAGTATCAAATCAAATATCATGCTATATTAGAAGCGGCTAAAACTCATACAAGTAAATATCAGATTTTTATTTGCATTTCCTGCATCGTGCTAAGATTTCAAGCTAATTATTTAGTACAGAATTGTTGTTTATTGGAGGCACTCACACAGACAGGCAGATTCATAATGAAGCAATTTGGATTTGATAGGTCCCTTAGATCCCTTTAAAAGACTTTTAGTGCCTATAGATTTGGGAAGTTTTATAGTTACCATTGCAACTTGACATATTGCTATTGTTTTTAAAGCAATATTATTACGAAGTATTTCATATGGTCTTCCATTTCTTCACATAAAATTGTTAGCCTCATGCGAAAAAAGCAGCACCTACTAAGAAACTTCCTTTTAATATGCTTCTTCATTCTTTTTCATCCCATATATAAAGTAATCATCTTTATAAATGAGTTGATAATTTTGCTACACCTAATACAGAGAGGAAGGGGGGAATTTTAACCTCCAAGAATGGGTGGGTTGTTAAAATAATTGATTTTTCAAGCGCGACTGCAACTCGGCTCCAATGCGCCCACTTCTGGGTTTAACGGAGGAGGGTTTGGATGCGTAATTTACTCGCCGCAGTCGGGATCTTAATTAGTTCAGGAGGGTGGGTATTTCTTGGAGCAATTGATATCCTTGTGAGACATCAATTAGGTCTTTTTAAATTTAATTTTTACTGACCTTTAAATTTAACGCCTCCAGCGTGGGTTTCCCGGAGCCCGTGAATCTCGCCAGTGAAAAGGAGGCGAGAAGGGCCGGACCCTGAGGTGAGTGCCTTTATTGTACCACTTGTAGTCCAAGAGGAGCAGGAATGTTACCTGCAGGCCCAACAAGCTTACCTGCCATGATAGGACCCTGGCGAACAGCCCCTCCCCCAACTGGATGTTGGAGACTCCCTGATGTCCAAGACCCCCCCTCCCCCCCCACCGATGTCCGGCTTTTCACTTCCCCAATGATGGCTGAATTCTCACCTCCCCCCCGCCGCGATCACCCCCCCATCCAACCCCCAAAGATCCCAATCTCTCCCCAACCCCCCCATTCAACCCCCAAAGATCCTGATCTCTCCCCAACCCCCTCCCCCCACTGCATCCAACCCCCCAACTGCTTTCCCGCCCGACAGGCAGCCAGCCTATCAATCTGAATGGCTGCTGGGCGCGAAAACCAGAAATAAAATTTTTATCCTTCAATTAAGTTGCGATCGCAGATTCCAACCCATCAACTTCACTTGCGGGTTTCGTGTCCAATAAACTTCTCCCTGCTCTCTTCCCAGCTCCAGGCCAAAATCTCCCAACTATGAGGGAAGAATTGCTCCAGTCACTACGTGTAACAAAATTGCAAACAAATCTAGTGAATTTTGTATGTTCAACTAATGGTTTACATGCTGAAAGGGTACAGGCCAAAAGCAATGATACGTAAAAGTTTCATAGGGAATGTAAAACAAGGAAATGAAGTGAGAATTTGCAGAAAACAATAGAACATAAACTAAGCTACTTTGGAGGGCTCTAGTAATGATGCTGGAAGAGATAATCCTTTCGATGAGGATGAATGCTTTACCTTTCCCAAAGAAGTCAAACTCATTCTTATTACATGGGGTAGAGGATTTTTTACTGCTGTTTCGTGGATCATATTCTGCAATTCTGTCTGTTTTTCTGTGAAAATAGAAAGCAAGTAGCTTTACACAAAATATAGAGTAAAGCTGTGATTCTCTATATTCAGGTTCCACTAGTTTATAATAACTGAATAAGGCAAATTTTTATCTTCATTAGATGCAATTCCAGAATTTTTATTAATTTTTTTAGGGATCATATTCCACGATTCTGTCCATTTTTCTATGAAAACAAAGAACTAGTAGCTTCAGTGATAATGATGTTATGATGTATGGCTGCACTTAACGTGTTTGATTTAGAAGCAGGTCCCGTAACTGCTTTACAAAAGCGCAGGATCCCAACACTCCCCCTCAAATTAATCCGTTTCCTGGGAGTGTTGGAGAAAGAATTTAGAGCTAATGTTGAGCAATTGTGATTGGTGAGCAATTTTAGAAACCAGTTAATGAATTTCCAGCACACCAAGGGCTAACATCGACACAAAGCAAAAGCCGAACTATTAGATTCATTTTAAAATTGTAGGAATGCAAAGGCCCCTAAGAAATGACTATCATCCTTCCTTTCCCTTCTACTTAGTTCACCTACTTTCAGAGACAGAGTCCAAGGGTGTTTCTTTTATGCATAAATGGCCCATTTGTGTAACTTTCATATTTTCAATGGAAAAAACACTCAGCTGTAAATGGAAAACAATGGGGCTGCTACCATAATAACCATGGAAACAGGTAATGTGGCTTTGTTTACAGTAACCAGCACTGGTTTGTATTCAGATCTTGTAAAGAACATTCTTTATGGGCTTTTGCTAAGCCTTAGACCTAAAGAATGTGAATCCATGAAAAGTCCATTATAGTTGATAAGAGCAAGTGACATTAATGGTGCTCCCCAGTTATTGAAATGGTTAGGAACAGTTGCTGTGACTCTTAGTTGAGAAGTTACTTTATAAAATAGATCATGCCTGGGGGCTGTAATTTTGTCATGTTAAAGTTTGGGGAAAATCATGGCTTACTGGTGATAAAAATATGAAAAGTCATGAAAATCAAAGCAAAAATCTGGAACAATCACAGACAAATTTAATATCTAAAGGTGGTGTGTAGAGAATCAATCAAGCCAGAAACCTAGGAGGCAGCATTCAATGGAGTACACAACATTCCTGCCTGTGTGCAGATTCTAGTGGTTTTTAACATTTTTCCTTACATAGTTCCTTTCTTTCTCTCCTCCCCTCAAACTACATTAATGTTGCCGTGGTAAGGGACATGGTTGCTCCTAGTTACTGACCTTCCATAGCATAGGTGAGGGTATGGGGTAGCATAGTCCACTGTTGGAGGGTCAGAGGTGCTGGCGTGCTTAGGCTCACCAAACCTGGTGTGAATCTTTTGGGACTGCTTTGGCTAAATCAGTTGCTGTTGAGGCCAGACTCAGTGATATTGTGGTTTCCTGAGGCAAGTCCCAACTGAAATGAGAAAGCAGCAATGCAGGAAGCAAGAGGACTATGCCAACCATGTGTACTCCCTCTGATAGAGTAAACAGCATTAACTGTTTTGATCGGCTGGTCATCTGTTCCGAGTGCTTTTTATTAATGGTGCTCATCTCACTTGCCTGTGACTGTGTACTGGAATTGAGAGGGAGGGTTGCCATTGGGACTTAGAAGACTCCTATCAGAGAGCAGCATGGAGCAAAGCAGAGGACCGGCAGATTGGTTAAATAACTCTGTGGTGCCTGTGACAAACATTCAGCCTTAAAGCAACCTTAAGATGTTTTGATATGTTAAAGGGGCAATATAAATGCAAGTTGTTGTTGTTAATCGTGCCTCTTAACTGCAATGTATTGACCTGGGATGGGTCCATGGGCCCAGCGGAAAGGAAGAATAGGATTGTAGAAAGGACTTTAAATCAATAAAAGGGAGAGGGATTCAGGTGAAAATAATGGTAACCTATAATAATAGGCCAGAGTACAAAAAGTGATACAGATAACATAAATACTCAGGAGCAGAAAATCTTCAAGGAATTAATAATACAATATCTGCTAAAAATAAAGCAGGAGTGATGACAAACACAAACATATTAAATTGCTTATATAGCAATGTACAGAGTATCAGCAACAAAAAGTGTGATAAGTCAAAAATTTGAGAAAAACACCATATCAGGGAATATGAGCAGCGTGGGGACAGTTACCCAAATAAGGGTTCTGTACACAAATGCACATAGCATACAAAATAAAACAAATGAGTTAGAAGCACAAATTCAGCTTAAAAGGTTTGCTGTAGTAACCATTGCACACACCTGGCTACAAGCTGGGCATGACTGGGAGCTAAATATTCCAGGCTATAGGATCTTTAGAAAGGACAGGAAAATTGAGAAAGGAGCAGCAATATTGATAAAAGACACAATTACAGCAGTAGAAAGAAAGGATTTCAGTAATAGTGATCAGGCAGTGGAAACACTATGGGGAGAACGAAGGAACAGCAAAGGATGCAAGGCACTGGTGGGAATTGTCTGTAGTAATGATGTAGTGGGGAGACATATAAATAGAGATCAGGGAAGCATGTTGCAGAAATAATGTGGTTATAATAGATTTTAATTTTCACATAGACTGGGAGATGCAGAAAAGCTCAAGTGGTAAAGGCAACAAATTTCAAGAATGTATTCGGGATAGTTGCCTTGAACAATATATTTTAGAACCGACAAAAGAACAGGCCATACTAGATTTAGTGATGAGTAACGAACCAGAATTAGTTAACAATCTGACGGTAAAAGAGCATCTTTAGAATAGTGACCATAATACGATTGAATTTGATATTGGGTTTAAGAGGCAGAAGGGAGAGTCACAAGCCAAGGGTTTAAACTTAAATAAGGTAAACTTCAAAGGGATGAGAAATAAATTGACCACAGTAAACTGGGCTGAACTGTTATTTGGTCAACCTATAGTCAAACAGTGGGAAGTATTCAAAAAAAAATATTTGCTACGATACAAAACTGGTAAACACCCTTAAAAGGCAAAAGCTTCACTTGGGCTGTTAAGCAACCATGGTCAAAAAATGAAGTTCGAGACAGTATCAAGCTAACACGACTCTACTTAACATCTTGGCTGGTATCTGAGCCAACCAATCTTGTTGCCTCCCGAGATCAGTGAGCTGCCACTAGGGCTGCGACTGACACCTGCAGCTTACCGGTAATAAACAAATGATGCCAGCAGACCCATTTCCTCATTAGGCGTGTGCAGTGTGCCCCGATTCAGGCACAATCCAATTTCTAGGCCATGTTATTTGAAACATGAATTTGTGCACACTTTTATGTAAATTGTACAGAGTGTCATTGTAAATAGCTTCCCTTTTACTGTTTTACCACTTCAGCACAAAAAGAATTTTTAAAAAGCTAAGTTCAGATAATTACCCTCTGGTCCTGGGGCTGAGAAGTGAGTTATTCCATGTCTCTAAAAGCAGTTATATGTGAAAAAGCTTGACTTATCATGTGTTCTTTCTATTTTGCAAGTTGCAGTCGATTTGTAATTTACATGCTCAGATTTCACTTATTTAGTACAAATGAAAACAATGTGAAGGCGATTTATGAAGTGCAAAGAGATGAACTGTCAAATGAATTACAGTTTTGTCCTCCTGCTAGAGAAGTGAAAGACCTGGAATTGTAATGTGGTTTATTTCATAGTGACAATCAGTCTCCTTCCCCTACAGAATTCATTCTCAAGGACTCTAACTTCAACCTACAAAAAGCAAAGGTTGATGATGGAGCTCGAGGTTTTTCCAAACTTTTTTTATTTTTATTTGGAAAAAGATATGAACCTGTATTTTGTGAGGTAACTGTACCATTGTGTCAAACAGCATGTACAGGTGACTACATTGGTGCATTGGACATGTGCACCTCCCATCCACCATCAAGACCACCCATTTCCTCCTCTCAATATCGCTTGCCTCCACCCATATCTCACCCCTACTCAGAATTGCAGTGCAGCCTATGGTAAGTATTTTTGGAAGAAAGATATGGCCACTTTTTACACATCACATAATGAAGGGTATACTAAATATACCTGCTTTTCTTATTTGGAGTCTAAGATATGAATGAGGAGTAAACTGTATGTTATGCTTGGTGTTTTACTCTGATTCCCTAGGGGATCCACTGGTATCCTGCCAGAGCTATGGTGGAACCCCACAGAATTTAAGGGCCTCTATGTTTAATTCTCATTCACACTTCATCCCCATTATCATTATACACACTATATATATCTGAAGAAATATATAAGATCCTGGCTCCAGAAATGCTGGATGGCAAATGACACAAAGTCCAGACAAACTGGGCAACTATCTTCTGATGAAGATCACAAGCTTTTGTAATGAAGAGCTATTTTTATTCTATATTATTAATGATTCATTTTGGGACCAAAGCCTAGAAATTACTGTTAGTATTATTAGCAAATAAATGTTTAACATATTCATATGACATTCTTTCATTCGCTCTTTTAACAAATATATGGGTTAACATCTTATTATGAATTCAGGTCTGCTGCAGATACCTTCTCATGTTTTTGGTATCAATCACTTCCGTAAACAGACTGAACACTTTGTTTTTATGGGAGTTGACTCACACTCCCTATATCTCCTTATACGATAGTGTAATCCAGTGATGCAATAACAGCATCCTCTTGTGATCTAGACCTCACATGTATTTCTTCAATCCCTCCATAGGCTGACTAAACAAACACTTTGTGAGACACGATTTAATGTAAATTGTTAAGCTGCTTTATTAGCCATCAGGTGAGTATACAGAACAAGAGTTGCATTTAGATTCAGTTAGTTCCATCAATACAATTTATCTATGCATAATAATATTAAAATAATGAAGACACTATGCTACCACACTGGAGTGGATCGTCTCACTTCGCTTAAAGCTCATTTTCTAATTTGTCTCTCCTCTGTGTTCCATCCTTCTTGCACCCCTTTGCTACCTGATTGCCTCACAGCTCTCTCTTTTTTCAAAAGCCCAACTCCAGTGTCAGCTTTTAGTCGAACTGAGTACTCTCTCTTTGCAAGAGTGAATCCACGAGCCTAACTTGACACCGGCCCCTGATGAGTTCAAGTAAATACAATTATCGCAACAGCACTGAGTGTGAACAATGACTGGAATGTCAATTTCATTGCCTCCAGCATGATGGTTCAGACACCCATCTGAAATCTAATCCATACTTGACAATCATACTATCCTCTGGATTTAATCCCTTGGGAGGTAAGATTAGCGCAATAAAAATATTTTTAACACACATTACAGCAAGGTCCCCCATGATGGCACAGTATGAAATCTTGAAACATGACGCACCTGTATCAAAATAATGGACAAGGAGATCACAATAATGTCAGCAACAATAATTTCTAGGTTCAAAGGAGTTTAGTGGCATAGCAACAAACAAATATATGAGCTTGATAATATATTACGACAATGTACATAATTCACATTTTATAGTTTTCAATTCAGTTTAGTACATTCTCTCATATGAAATCAGATAGACATCAGAAAATATTTATGTACATATAAAAAGTCTATTCTAAAATTCTGGAAAATGTGCCTAATAAGGTGTCAAAAGTCATAATTTTCTGCTGGGACATGCACTCTGCGCCCGAGAGAATGATGTAGAATATACACACTTCTAAAATTGTAACTGCACCACTGACCGTACAGCTTCTGAAACCCTCATCCATGCCTTTGTCACCTCTTTATTAGATTATTCCAGTGTTTATCTCGCTAACCTATTGATTTGCACTTTTCACAAATTGCAACTCAACCAAAATACCATTGCTGGCATCCTAACTCCCAAACAAACTCCCGTTCCCCTATTATCCATGTCCCTACCAATCTGCATTGGCTTCCCATCCCCCAACACATTGATTTTGAAATCCTTGTCCTCACCTGCCAGCCCCTTCATGGTGTTGCCTCTCCCTATCCCTGCAGGCTTCTTCAATCCAATGTTCCAGAACGCACCTCCTTCTCTTCTAACTCTGGCCTCCTTCCAATCCCCCTCCCTTTGGTGGCAGAACCTTCAGCCATCACAACCCTACACGATGGAACATTTTCCCTAAACCACTCTATTTTGCTATTACTCTTCCCTTCTTCAAAAGCCTCCTTAAAATCTATAGTTATCTTTAATCTTGCCATCAATTGTATCCCTCTCTTACAACTTACCTAGTGTCTAGTTATTTTTTCCACCTCTGTGTAGCACTTTCGAACATTTTATTATACCAAAGGTGCTATAAAATTGCAGGTTGTTATTGTCCATACAGCTGTGCTCACACTTGGAACAGCATGCTTGAGGTCGAGATAATTTGGTGACGGTTCCTGGAAGACTTCACAACCCAGACATCTCAATGAATACTAGATCAGTCCCCAAAAAGGTAAGAATAGACCAAATTAGAAAATAAGGTCATAAATTAGGAATAGTCACCTCCTTAGCACCCAACCCTGCAAGACCCCTATCTATGAATGCAGGTCTTTGAATCTCTCTGACTCAGTCTATACTTTTAATTTCAATACTGCTTCATAATAGCTTTGTTCATGGTAAGTATCATTATTTGGTTCCATTGTGAACTGAGATTTTCTTCAAGCTGGTGGAGCTACTCACCATAAATGGTGTAAAAAATGATATTGTGCATTATTCCACACTAGGCATATCTCCAGCGAGCTGACAACATGTTTTTCCAAAGCAGTTTCTTATGTTGACATTCGATCCTCTTTAATCTTTTTACCAAGACAAAGAAATACACATTGGATCCCATTCTAGACTTGGTGCATGCATGGGGAAACTATTGAAATAGTTTTAAAATAAAATATGTATGCTTAGATAGTCTGGGATCAGTTTGTTCTTTAGTGTGTTCTGCCAAGGTATGCTTCTATCAGCATGTTCGTGCTTGCTTGCTTGCCGATCATTGCTAATCCAGTGATGAGCCTTAGACTCGGCTCTTGCCTTGCTGTAATTTAGTACAAGTAATAGTTTAGAGCACCTTTTAGAATGTGCAACACAAGGATAAAGTCATAGTTTGCTGATGTACCCTCTTACATCTGTACATCGCAATACGATAGCTACGGGTAACCAACTGCATGCCTGAAAATCTTGTTTATAAATATACTGTGGAAATATTGTCTCATACACTACAGGCACCAACTGTCATTCTTCCTCTCAGTCAGCATGTACAATTGAGTGGTGTACGCTACTATACTAAGCTGAACTGAGCCAACCTGGACCCTTTGTAAAACACTCCGACAGTTTTTAAGGCAGTATCTCCAGTAAGATACCTCTTTTGTAACTCCTATCTATTATTAGCTTGTTAAAGCAGTACTTTAATTAAAAGGGATAAGCTTGTGGGGTCTAATGGCCATTTCACAAGTAACAAGGTACAGGTAATTACAGATTAGGATAACCATTCCGTCCATTTTATTTCATCAATCGAGGGTGATCTTAACATTCCCCATTGTAGCAACCAATTGTTCCTTGAATAATATCAGGGTTTTTGTCTCTACTAATCTAACTGGAAATCTATTCCACGTGTTGGTAACTTTTTGTGGAAGAAGAATTCCCTGATATCAATCTTAAAATTACCTTTTACTAGTTTGAAGCTGTGCCCCCTTGTACTCTCACAGCTTAAATATAAGTAATATTCTAGGTTAACTTTTTCTATATCCTTAACAATCTTATAAAATCACTTCTGAGGTGCCTCCTTTCCAGGTTGAAAAAACTCAAGTGTGTCCAGTTTTTTTCTCAAAGCTCAGACCCCTGACACAAGGGATCAGCTTTGAGGCTCTTTTCTGCAGTGCCTCCAGTGCATGAATGCCTTTCTTGTTTCTTGACGTCCAGAGATAGACACAGTATTCAAGGTGCAGTCTCACCAGGGCACTATAATGTATGATCACTACCTCCTCTGACTTATATTCTACTGTTTCAAGCTAATAGTTCAACATGCTATTGCTTTGCATTGGTTGGACATATTTAGCATCGAGTCTACAAAGACTGTTAAGCTTGATCCTGAGCGACCTTGTTCCTAAAAATTCTTATCTTCATTAACAGGCACTTACTTTTCTTCCATTATCTAGACTTTGCTGCAGTAACTCAGATCCTGTTTTTTCTTTGTGTCATGTTACCTATTTAGACGGTGAGGTATTTTCTTTTAAAAAAAAATACGAAACTTGTTTGCACCCATTAAAATTTGCTGACACTTCGTGCCTTTTCCTTACTGTGACTAGAGCACTCCCAGTCCAGGTCTCCATGGAACTGTCAAAATTCTGGGACTGAGGTAAAAGAAGAGGTTGTCAATTTCAGGCAACATTATCCAAAAACACGTCAGGTTCCACATGCATGCTGACAACACCCAGCTCTATCTCACCACCGCCTCCCTCGACCCCTCCACTGTCTCTGATTTGTCACACTGCTTGTCCTGCATAAAGTACTGAATGAGCAACAATTTCCCCCAACTAATTATTGGGAAGACCAAAGCCATTGTCTTCGGTCCCTACCACAAACTCCATTCCCTAGTCACCGAATCCATCCCTCTCTCTGGCCACTGTCTGAGGCTGAACCAGACCGTTTGCAACCTTGACGTCCTATTTGACCCTGAGATGAGCTTCCGACCACATATCCGCTCCATCAACAAGACCGCCTACTTCCACCTCCGTAACATCGCACGTCTCCGCCCTTGCCTCAGCTCATCTGCTGCTGAAACCCTCATCCATGCCTTTGTTACCTCTAGACTTGACTATTCCAGTGCTCTCCTAGCCGGCCTCCCATCTTCCACCCTCCATAAACTTAAGCTCATCCAAAACTCTGATGTTCGTATCCTAACTCGCACCAAGTCCCGTTCACCCATCACCCTTGTGCTCCCAGTCCAGGAACGCCTCAATTTTCAAATTCTCATCTTTGTTTTCAAATCCCTCCATGGCCTCACCCCTCCCTATCTCTGTAACCTCCTCCAGCCCTACAACCCTTTGAGATCTCTGCACTCCTCCAATTCTTGCCTCTTGCACTCCTCCAATTAATTCTTGCCTCTTGCACATCCCTGATTTTAATCACTCCACCATTGGCAGCCATGCCTTCAACTGCCTAGGCCCTAAGCTCTGGAATTGCCCCCCTAAACCTCCCCGCCTCTCCACCTCTCTCTCTTCCTTTAAGATGCCCCTTAAAACCTACCTCTCTGACCAAGCTTTTGGTCACCTGTCCTCATATCTCCTTCCATGGCTCAGGGTCAAATTTCACTTGATTATCACTCGTAATGCGCCTTGGGACGTCTTACTACGTTAAAGGCGCTATATAAATGCAAGTAGTAGTAGTTGTTGTTGTTGTTGTTGTTGACATCATCTGAATGTTAGAAGGTTAAAATTTCCTTCAAAACCAATACTGTTCAACAAAGCTTTGAAAGCATGATCCCTCCTCAGTTTAATTATAACATAGCTGAATTCATTTAATCTAAAAAACAAACCTATACATTTAAAAAGAATTATATTAAGTTCCTAATGGCTGAAATTAATCTTAATCACGGTATATAATCTGCATAAAAGTAATCTTTCTAAGTCTTGGAAAGACAACATTGAAGTTACTAACTGAAAACACCTGTGGTTCAGATTGCTTCATTAAAATCCACCAGTTAAGAAAAACTTATTTCCATTTATGTCCACGTGTCTCTCAACATTCACATTTTATCTGACACTTCTAATAATGTTTTGAAGTTTGCTACGGAATATTATTTTCTTCTTTATGCATCATTAATTTATATATAAGGAATGAATCAGCCAAATTACTCCAGTACCACATTTGATTTGAGTGGAACTAACCCAAGGCAATAAACTAAAAGCCAGAACTAAATGTTTGAACACAATGGCATAGAAATTCGGGTGTGCCTGATTCCCGGTTCCACGTTCAGGAAAGTATATTTTAAAATCTTATCTTGTTGGTTGTGGCCTAACCTTTAACGACTGCCTGTCGACCTGGTTTTCCTGAGGGGGGGGGGGCGGTAATCGGTGACCGGCAGTGACCTGCGTTCTTTGAATGTGGGGTAATCGGTGACCAGCAGTGGCCTGCGTTCTTTGAATGTGGGGTTGGGAGGAGCAATCCTGCTCCTTCTGGCTCCACATTCAGGTAAGTATATTTTAAAAATTTACCTTGTTGGTTGCAGCCTAACAGGTGGTCCTGCCTATTAGGCTACATGTAGGCCTGGTCTTCCTGAGTGCAGCTGACAATGGCACGGGCTGCCTCAGGGCAAACCAATCTTGCAGTGGGGGCCTCAAACAGACATTAGGCTTCTTATTTGCATATGCAAAGGAGCTAATGCCAGTTTCAGGTGTGGGCACTGCACGCGATTTTTTGTCCTTTACCAATACGGCGGGCAACAATCTCTGGCTCGTAATGAGTGTGTGCTTCCTGCCCACCACATTAGAGGCTTAGGAGGTCATTTATCATCAGAAAACTGGGTATTGGATTTCTAGGCACCTATCTTCACCTAATCCCATTGCCACTGCTACTTAAAATGCTTTAAAATATTAATGACACTACTGTTTATTTTAAAGTAATATATCATCACATAACCTAAACTATAGGCTTGAACACTAGCTCATTGCAGGCCATCTGTAATTAATCCCTTTACCCAGCTTTTTAGCACTTCCAATGATGCAAGATACTATGGAATGCCGACACTTTCAAGGAACAGAATGCTTCCATGATGCCAGTGCTAGAGTCTAGATAACAACCTCTTCCTTGTGCTAGACTTCCCTTATCACCAATAGCATTTTTTTACCTTTGTTCTTTCACTATGTTTGAGACACTTCCTAGGTCCAGCCTCCTTCAGGGCACAGGCTCTAAGCTTTTCCTTGTTTCCACATTTCCTCAAGATTAAGCAGTTTGGCAGGGTTGATACAAGTTTTGTTTTATGTATAATGTTATTTGTGGGAACCAATTAAAAATCGTGGACACATTGTCAAGCATGGGTTCTTGATCAGTGATGGCAAAATAAC
This sequence comes from Heptranchias perlo, assembly GCF_035084215.1. Taxonomy (NCBI): domain Eukaryota; kingdom Metazoa; phylum Chordata; class Chondrichthyes; order Hexanchiformes; family Hexanchidae; genus Heptranchias; species Heptranchias perlo. The sequence continues at coordinate 26,735,575 of NC_090350.1, forward strand.
AAAAGTGCCTTAGCACCTGTTGAATTGTGATTTCCATGACATTATTTAAAGCACAGTGCACCATTTAATGTAAACCTGTTTGGTAGTTCTTAGGAAATTTCTTGAAGCTTTTAACATTAGTTTAAGTTTGTTTCTCCCTGAAGCGTTGAGTGTCATTCAATATTTCTAGACATGCTGCTCAAAGGTACATTTCTTTGTTCTTGCTTTTTTGAGAAGAACCTTATTAGACTCACAGTATAGAGAGTTCCAGGATCCAGACTTCTCATTTCCTCCACAGCCCGTTTAAGATCTAAGTTTCTCCATGAATCCAGCTCCACTTTTGATCCACACTCTCATTTGATCTGGGTTCCAAATCCCTTTTGAATCCAGCTCATTTTCCAGACTAAAGAATGAAAACACTACACACCACCTCATGTCCTGGTATAAATTTGTTCCATTTCCTAGCAACAAAAAATACATTTCCACTAACATTCTGTGCAACCTTTCCATCCAGCACGCATGAAGGCATTGCAATACTAACATGGGAAAACTATATTTTGATAGCTTTGCCTTTACAAAAATTGTGCAATGGAAGAACTGAGCATTTTTGGTAAAGTGTGATTTTAATTAAGTTCATCCAAAATAACTCAATTTTAGATTGGTTTCTATTTTTGATCTGTATCTATACTCATCCCTAGGATGTGTTAATAAAAATATTAACCAAACTAAATTTCAATCCCGGTAATAGGTTCTGTAACGAGAGGAATTTATTTTACCTTACAAATGTGACATGTATAAAAAATTGACATATCTCTCTCTCCTTTATGAATAAATAAAGAATATTAAAACTATAGCTCAGTTGGTTACTCACTCCCTGACTGAAACAGGCCATATGGGGGTTACTACATGGGCCTGATCTCCAACCTGTTCAGTTGAAGGTTACATGAAAGTGGTTTGTATCCCTGCTAATGTTCCATCAACATGAAAGTGATCATGGCTTGCCTGCTTACACATCCTCCAAACCAAGAGAGAGTACATTGTAGCTTGCCTGTTTGGAGGCTGCCTCAATATTACTGTAAACAACATTTTATTGAACTACTATTGACGATAAGTTAATAGTTCCCAATTAACTAGCTGCTCAATTTGGTGAAACTCTAATATAATTTAATGTACCACGTAAGATTTTGCTCTGTTAGACCAGTTATACAACACATTTTCCACTGATATGAAGCGATTACCTCTTCACATTGACACAAACCAAATAATGTAGCTCAGGTGTGAAATCAGCCAAATTGAAAATAGGCAAGCAATGTGAGATTAACTTGAGCAAAATGTTAAATTAAAATTTAACTGGTATTCGGTGTTTGTGCAGAGCCCCATTTTCAGAGATAGGAGCAGATAGTATAACCCGCATCTCTCAATCCCATCTCACTCTAAGTAGGTCCTGGTCTCAAATTGATACCTGTTGTATAATTGTAGCCTAAAAAGGTTCTGCTGTTTTGTAAGAACGGTTTTGTTGGATATAGGAATGCTGATAGAATGAAAGCCAGTTTCGGCCTGGCTAATACAGAGAACACATTCCTATAATACTGGCACTGCTATAAGTTGAATTGAATTTGAACTGCCACAGAAAAATTGATTTCTGAATAAAATTTCAATGTAATTGATATTGACAATGTTTCAAGTAAATGCTGAATAAATTTTAAAAAGTAAATAAGATGAACTCCAAAAAGCAAGTATACACTGATCATTGATGGCAGTTATGCTCCTACAGTAAACTAATCTATCCACTCTTGTGCAGCTGTGACCCTTCATCAGAACCGTAGATTGAAAGATTAACAGGCATTTTTTAAGGTAGGAATAAAATAGAGAAAAAGGGAAGGGAGAGAATCAACAGAGATGCCAATCAAAAAATGGAGTAAATGAGTTTAATAACCTGCAAACTGCTTAATAGAAGATTCATGGATGATACAAAAAATCATCAGTGGAATGACGTAGAGACAGAATGGCAAAATAAAGTGCGACAAACACAGGAGAGGCCCATACGTTCTTAAGTCTGGCCTAATGCTTTTAAGAAAATGTTCCCACATTTTCTGTTGAAGTTTGGAAATAATTAAGTTTTACATTTGGCTGAGTTCAATGGAATTCCCTGAAGTTTAGATGAAATCAATTTTATTAACTCATTTTTATGGTATAAATTATTTTTTCTTTCACTCTATTTATTCTGTCAGGGCCATGCACCATCACCAGTAAGTAGACAACCTGCTCTATAACTGTCCCCTTGGAAGAGCAGCTCAAGGTAACTCCAGTACTCTTTTATCCCTCGTTGTAGGAAGAACTTAGGCCACGATTGGCATTTCCCTGTATTGGACAGCTGAGATCAATAACTCATTATGCAGAGAACGGCAAACGTGGAATTTGATCCTACAGCACACATTGAATGGTTGGATTCAGATTTGGTTTTGGTTTGATGCTTATTCCTGGCACCTTGCATTTTAACTTGAATGCCCGTGCAAACATTTTATTCAGTGCAAGAATACATATCGTTACATTACAAAAACACCCGTGCAAAACAAGGCTTTTGCACGGCCTCAATTGATAAGCAATTACCTATCATAAGTGAATAACAGTAAATAAAAGTACTATTTTGAACCATTTTCCAGCTATATCTTGATATAGTTTCAATCATTCTTGAATAAAAAGTATTTCAGTTCAACTAACCCTGCCAATGCTATTTTGTGTCCAATCTGGAGAGATACTTGCAGCAGATTGGATGGACAGTTGTAGTTTGCTTCCCATCCCTGGGTTGAGATATTCTAGCTCAGTGAAATATCCAGTGAAGACTGGACAAAATTAATGACAAGTGTTGCTAGAGGAATGGAGTATTACCCTGCTACAGGACTCAAACCTGACACCAAGAATATAAAGTTAGTATATTGACTGGTATCATTCTTGGCCATTGGTATGTTCAGCTGCTATCCCATTTTAGGCTCATAAAGGTATGATTTACAAATGACACATTGCAAGTTCTGAATTTACTTCAACATTTATTCTAGTGAAGAGTTTCCTCAGTCTGCCCTCGCCTCCATTCCATGGATATACATGTGAAAATGTTAGCGTTAGTACTGGGTCCCAGAGGGAGCTAAATACAAATGAAATGTTAGCTGGAAAAAAGCTTTTACAGACATTGCTAAAAAGTAATGGGAAGACATTTCAAAGGGAGTCTGGGTCTGAAATAGATGAAATATAAATATCAGATTAAGCAATTCGAATCAAAGTGACCTTTCATTCACTGTTACCCCATCTTGAAAAGTGCTATCAGAATGAATTAGGGTCCTAATTTGATCAAAGTTTTGGAATGTCAGTCAAGTGTATTTAATGTGGTAGTATTTATGACATTGTAAAACAAATCAGTTGTTATTTTTTGTGGAAACAAGAGCTACAGCACCGAATCATGACTATGGCACCAACACATTGACTATTTTGCCATCCTAGATAATGGTCTGTGGCAGCCAGACTAAATAAGCCAAATAAAATCTTTTGAAGCATATTTATTCCTGATTTTGGTCAACCTGCTGCTTCCTTTTCTCTTATACTGTGGTACAAATACCAGTCAACTGCCAGTAAAAACAAAAAGCCAAACAAAGCTTCAGGGCTCTAAAATCTTTCATTCACTTTATGAATTATCCCCAATTGACTCTAAATCAATTGACATAGCTACTCCAGAAGGACTACTTTGGAGCAATCTAGAAACAGCTGCCTTTCCATCAGTCCATTTAGGTAGAAACTAGTATAACATCCTACTGATTGGCTGGTTTAACTCTAGTGTTGAGCCATGTTCAGTTTTTGGAAATCTTCAGTGTTTTCATGACTTGTAATCACCTTGTAATTTGAGTTTTCCATAGAAGGATTATGCTACAGTAATTTCTTCAGATAGCCTCTAAATTTCTTTCCATTTCCACTAAAGTAAGTGGACCTTTTTGGGTGGGTAGCTGGCCCATCCCAAGAGTTGTTTATTCTTGATGTTACTTCTTGTCATTTTTGATTGAGTTGGATTCAAAGGATTGGGGGAGGGGGTAGTGGTAAATTTTAACTCCCCCTGCCCAGTGAAAATAGCGCAGTTAAAATGGAGTGGGGGACTTACCCATTGGCTTCCCGCCCCGATCTGGCCAACTGCAATTTTAATTTGGAAGCAGCAAAGGCACCCACCCGAAGCTGGCAGGGTCTTTCTTTTAATATACAGAATGGGCTACAGTGACGTAATCGAGTGTTAGGTAAGTTTAAATATTAAATTTTTTTAAGGTTTCCATGTAGGCCAGGAGGAGCAGGAAACCTTGGGCTTCCCGTCCCCTCTACTGCGTTCGCCTCCGGATCCCTCCCCTTACAACCTACCTTAGTGCGAGGGTGCGCTCAGTTGGGTTTTGGGCAGCAGCCTCCTGCCAGACAATCAGTTTCGGGCGGGAGACCAACCTGCCGTATTGAAATGAGGCCTGGGAGCTAAACTCTCTCCGGGCCTCCCACAGCGCCGACATGTAAGCTTGCCGTTGGCCCCGGCCCTGGCCCCCATCCCCTGCTCCATGCACTGATCCCACCTCCCGTTAAAAACGAGCCCTTGGTCTCCAAAGAAAGACAAAAACTGTGAGTCGCTTCTCAGCAAATTATACCATCAAGGGCTTTGAGAGCTTTTACAGTTTATCCCTCTCTGTCAAATTGGTTATTCCAGCTCCAGCATCTGACTTCAACCAAAAAAATAATAAATAAAATATATGATCATACAGCGTACGTTTTGTTAATTTTCTAGCACTTGTGAAAAATCCATTCAGGTTGGTAACTGTTCCAAGATTTTGATTTATATATTTTTCTAAGAATTACAGACTTGGCCTCGGAGTGTGACTGCGGTGGCTTTCTGACCATGTGCATTTTATTTGTCTGGCTTCTCTAAACCACAGTTATTTTTTCTGATATTTGGTTAACTTCTGTCCTGAACATCACCCCCCCCCCCACCACCACCACCACCACCTCACCCACTGCAGAGTTCAGAAACTGGTCAATATTTATCTGCAAAACATAATAAAATAGAGCCACATTCTACAATCTGCTGTCAAAACCACATTTATATGTACAAGGTACAGTACTGAATAACGTTATGTGACAATGCTTTCAAGATCAGATCAAACTACCTACTGAAAAAGGCAGCTACAGCACATCTACTGACTGGAATGTGAGAACCAAAACATGATACATTAGCCTATATTTTCTATGTAGTGGCATAGATGGTCTGGCAGGTAGGGGGAAGTGGCCGGGATTTCTATTCCATTGGAACTGTGCCACTTTTGTACTTGCTCTATTTTGCTGATGTGATTTCTATTAGCCATGGGAAGTGTCCATCTATATATGGTTGGCTAAATAAAAATGACACAGTAATGGCATGGTGATGTTGTAAGTGCCCTTTTTCTATGATCTCTGCCTCAGTTGTATCCAGTCAGGTTCTCGGCTGTGTAGCATTGCTAGGGCTAGAGAAAAGGCCGAATTGAATTTAAAAAGCCCAGTAACTAGATTGGTAGGATTACATGAGAACATAAGAATTAGGAGCAGGAGTAGGCCATACGGCCCCTCGAGCCTGCTCCAACATTCAACAAGATCATGGCTGATCTTCCATCTCAACTCCACTTCCCTGTCCTATCCCCATATCCCTTGATTCCCTTAGTGTCCAAAAATCTATCAATCTCGTCTTCAATATACTCAACGACTGAGCATCCACAGCCCTCTGGGGTAGAGAATTCCAAAGATTCACAACCCTCTGAGTGAAGAAATTTTTCCTCATCTCGGTCCTAAATGGCCAACCTCTTATCTTGAGACTATGACCTCTAGTTCTAGACTCTCCGGCCAAGGGAAACAGCCTCTCAGTGTGTGCCCTGTGATTGGGCCTCATCATAGATGCCCAGATGCCGAAGGCAACAGGAGGACCAGCCAGTGAAGTAGCACCAGCGTGAAGAAGATGCAGAGGAGAACTCGTTGCTAGCTAAAAGAGACTTTCATATTACTCTCAAACAGGAGGCCTCCCCTTCACTTCGGTATCTGGCCACTGCAATAAGAGTTCTGCCTAGATCTTTTCTCTTCCCTCCATCATCTACAGGCCCTCTCTGTGCTCAAAAACTCACTAAATTCCTAATCATGGTATCCCATGAAAGCATTCGTAAGAGATTCTCCCACTGTACAAAGGACCTCTGTCACTTGTGCCTCTGCTGCAGATATCCCTGAAGTTACCATGCACATCACAGTGAACATAAGTTGTCATGCATAAATGCACAGATGCGGTTATTGGACTGCCAAAACTTGTACTCCTACCAGTTCAGTGACTTTACTCTTTTACCAACCTCATCAGCAGGTTCTACGCAGAAAGATGATATTTCAGTGAGTTAAAAAGGGATCTTGCCCAGGTGGATTGGAATCAAAAATTGGTAGGCAAAACAGTAATTGAATAATGGGGGGCCTTCAAAGAGGAGTTGGGTCAGGTACAGAGTAGACAGATTCATACGAGGGGGAAAGGATGGGCATCCAAAGCTAGAGGTCCCTGAATGATTAAAGATATAGAGATTAAAATGAAGCAGAAAAGGGAGGCTTATGATAAATGTAAGGTTCATAATAAAGTAGAGAACCAGGCTGAATACAGAAAGTACAGAGGAGATCTAAAAAAGGGAATAAGAGGGGCAAAGAGAGAGTATGAGAATAAATTAGCGGCTAACATAAAAGAGAACCCAAAAGTCTTTTATAAACATATAAATAATAAAAGGGTAGTCAAAGGAAGGTACAAAAAAGGAAACCTTCTTGTGGAGGCAGAGGGCATGGCTGAGGCACTAAATGAATATTTTGCATCCGTCTTCAGGAGAGAAGGGGATGCTGCCATTGTAGCAGTAAAGGATGAGATAGTAGTGATCTTGGATAGGATAAAAATAGATAAAAATTGGCAGTGCTTAAAGTAGAAAAGTCACCCGGTCCAGATGGAATGCATCCTAGGTTACTGAGGGAAGTAAGGGTGGAAATTGCGGAGGCTCTGGCCACAATCTTCCAATCCTCCTTAGATATGGGGGTGGTGCCAGAGGACTGGAGGATTGCAAATGTTTCACCCCTGTTCAAAAAAGGAGAGAGCGATAAACCTGACAATTACAGGCCAGTCAGCTTATCGGTGGTGGGGAAACTTTTAGAGACAATAATCCGGGACAAAATTAATTGGCACTTAGAAAAGTATGGGCTAATAAATGAAAGTCAGCACAGATTTGTTAAAAGAAAATTGTGTTTGACTAACTTGATTGAGTTCTTTGATGAAGTAACGGAGAGGGTTGATGAGGGTAGTGCGGTTGATGTTGCATATATGGACTTTCAAATGGCATTTGATAAAGTACCACATAATAGACTTGCTAGCAAAATTAAAGCCCACAGGATTAAAGGGACAGTTGCAGCGTGGATACAAAATTGGCTAAGGGACAGAAAGCAAAAAGTAGTGGTGAACGGTTGTTTGTCTGACTGGTGGGTAGTATACAGTGGTGTTCCCCAGGGGTCAGTATTAGGACCATTGCTCTTTTTAATATAAAGTTTGCAGATGACGCGAAACTCGGAAATGGAGTAAACAATGTGGAGGATGGTAACAGACAGGAGGACATAGATAGACTGGTGAAATGGGCAGACACATGGCAGGTGAAATTTAACACAGAGAAGTATGAAGTGATACATTTTGGTAAGAAGAATGAGGAGAGGCAATATAAACGAAATGGTACCATTTTAAAGGGGGTGCAGGAACAGAGGCACCTGGGGATGCACATACACAAATCTTTGGAGGTGGCAGGACAAGTTGAGAAGGCTGTTAAAAAAGCATATGGGATCCTGGGCTTTATTAATAGAAACATAGAATCCATAAGCAAGGAATTTATGTTAAACTTTATAAAATACTGGTTAGGCCTCAGCTGGAGTATTGTGTTCAATTCTGGACACCACACTTGAGGAAGGACGTCAAGGCCTTAGAGAGGGTGCAGGAGAGATTTACTAGAATGGTACTAGGGATGAGGGACTTCGATTATGTGGAGAGACTGATGAAGTTGGGTTTGTTCTCCTTAGAACAGAGAAGGTTAAGGTGAGATTTGATAGAGCTGTCAAAATCATGAATGGTTTTGACAGGGTAAATAAGGGGAAAATGTTTCCAGTGGCAGAAGCATCAGTAACCAGAGGACACAGATTTAAGGTGATCGGCAAAATAGCCAGAGGTGACATGAGGTAACATTTTTTTACGCAGCGAGTTGTAATGATCTGGAATGCACTGCCTAAAAGGGTGGTAGAAGCAAATTCAATAGTAACTTTTAAAAGGGAATTAGATAAATACTTGAAGGGAAAAAAATTTACAGGGCTATGGGGAATAATTGGATAGCTCCTTCAAAGAGCTGGCACAGGCACGATGGGCTGAATGGCCTCCTCCTGTGCTGTACCTACTGTGATACTATGATTTGGACACTAGCATGAAAACAAAACCAACTAGTCTCATTGAAGGCCATTGCCAAAGATTATAATGTTATAAATGGTCGAATGCTGTTGCTAATGATCTCATAAGAAAGCATTTCTCTTTGCGAAGCCAATCGTAAAATTCTTTAGATGTTGATTTCAATAGTTTTTAAGAAATCTGATGCCATTATAGATAAACTTTCTAAATCAATGACCAAATTGTTAAATGTATATTTTTATTGTCAATTTGTGTACAAAATTAGTAGCCAGTTTGTCTGCATTACATAACAACAGCCTACATAATAGCCATTGCACTTCAAAAGCAATTCATCATATGAAGTGTTTTGAGACATTTCAACATATTAAGTCGTTATATAATTTGCAATTATTATTATATATTACAGCTACTAGTACTCTGTGACCAGATTATGATGAGTGCGGATATGTACTTTGTCCTGCTGAAAGGATCATGCTTAAAACAGCCTACCTTAATCTGTTGGCCTGATAAATGCCTTTCACGGAGTTGTATATACCTGCTGCCCCATGTAAATGCACAACAGAGAGCTTAATGTGTTTATTGCTCACTTGATTATTTCATGGGAGGTAAATATACTTTCTGCCCCATAATTGTCTTCCATATAGTTTAACATAGTTGCTGTCCCTGTAAACGTCTCACACATAGTTTAACATACCCGCAGCCTTTAGAGTTACAATTTACAATCTAGTTTGTGTTCTTCAGGGTTGTGTTTGAAAATATCAACACTATGGCAACATACCAGTGTACTGGTTAGATACTTGTTTCATAGCTCTGTGTTTCTTCATCTGAGTCTAAGCTGCCACGTTTAATCTTTAAACTGCAATATAAATAGGAACTCCATACAGTTAGAACTAGTATTATGACTCGGGTGATGGGAAGTAATCCTACTTGACACCTTTTGTAATAAATATCTGGCAACAATAATCCAGAATAGGATCAAGCCTTAGTTGTTAGCATTCCTGCCTCTGAGTCAGTAGGTGTAGAGTTTAAGCCCCGCTCTGGACAGCCCTGCTGAGTGGAGACTTGAGCTCTGGTTCTAAATTCTGAGTTGACATCCAACGGGTTACTTGTGTCTGGTGGGGGTGGGTGCCCTCCCATCAGGGCGTTATGGAATTGCTAAAAACCCTTCCGCCGCAAAGGGCTAACCACCCAATCGGCTGGTATACTCTGGTTACAGAAACTACCAGTGTGAAAGCTAGCAGCATCAATATGTCCTCCAATCATGATATGCCCCTCACCAAAAAACAATAATCAATGTGCAGCATTGTTTAATTTACTGGTCTCAGACAATGTAACTACAGCCTTAGTTCCTAGTCCATCTGATTAGTAGCTGATCTGGAGAAGATGTGCCTTGATGTAGGAGCAGCTTTAATTAAGTACCAATTTAGGATGTATTACCTTATCTACGATTTACGTTGGCTGAGGTTGCCACTGCTCTGGAATATTTCCTGAATACATTGTTGGGTGGATTTCAGAATATCAACGGCACGCGAGATTGTTTAAAAGTCCTGATCATGGCTATAAACTCCTGGCCATGAACCTTGCCAATATTTGGGAAGCTGGCAACGTAGAAACTCCCACTCTGACCTCTCTATCCTCAGCCTCTTACACCGTTCCAGTGAAGTTCAATGTAAGCTCGAGGAACAGCACCTCATCTTTCATTTAGGCACTTTACAACCTTCCAACATTGATTTCAATAACTTCAGATCATAACTACTGCTCCCATTTTTTCAGACAGCAAGTGCTGGTAATGGTTCTGCTACTGCCATTTACAGCCACTCCTAACCAATCTTTTGTTTCGTAACTTGTCCCATTACCATCTTCCTTGCCTTGCACCATCACCCCTTTTGTCACTTAATCACTCCTGCCCTCCAACCTATCAAAGGCCTACCCTTTTGTTCTTTCCTCCCCTCCCCTCCCTTCCCACCTCCCCCCACCCTTTCCCTGGCTCTGTACTTGCTTAAAAACTTTAAGGACTCAATTTTAAACTTAAATTGCAGGTGCGTTGGGGACAGGGGAGCTGTGAAAATTGCAAAAATGCAGAGTGGGTTCGGAAGCCGACTCCAACGCGCTAACTTCCGAGTTCCCCACGGACGCACCTGTGTGCGTGCGGGCTTCCCGAATCTGGAAGTCTCGCTGGCAATTAAAGCCGGCAGGATGATAGTTAAAGAGTCAAATGTTCCTCATTGAGGTACTTAAGGCACTTCACTTGTGACATATTAGGTAGTTAGAACGATTTTTAACTTACCTGGGCGGCTTTCCCACGGCTTCCGATTCACGTGATGTCCGATGTCCCTCTCAGCCTCTGATGTCTCCCTCTCCAATCTTCCCCTCTTCCTCCCCCCCGATGTCCCCCTGATCTCCCCCTCATATGCCCCCGATCTTCCTCTTCCCTCCTGATCTTCCCCTCCCGCCCCCCACCCCCCCCCCCCCCCCGATCTATCAGGGGCTGCTGGGCGCGAAAGCGGGAAAGAACTTTAATCACCATCAATTACATTGTGATCGCATCGGAAATGTTAATTTTTTTTATTCGGGTTTGCCATGTGCACCTTCACCCCCCCCCCCCCCACCCCGCTGCCAACCCGCCACCATTTCAAAATTGAGCCCTAACTCTCTTAACATCTTCCAGTTCTGCCGAAAGGACTTCTCCCTGAAACGTTAACTCTGTTTCTTTCTCCACAGATGCTGCCTCATTTGTTGTGCTTCTCCAGCATTTTCTGTTCTTATTTCAGATTTCCAGCATCCGCAGTATTTTGCTTTTGATTTAGAAACTCCCTTGCTAGCCTGTATGGGTGAACTCTCAGATTGTTTTTTTTCCAGAACATGGGCAAAGAGATGTTGAGGAAAAATCACCTCCTGAGATGATTGGGATCCCACTGCAGCCACTGATGCTGCCTCGTTTATATCATTGCTGTTGCTGGAGTTATGGTTGCCTCTAAGAGCACCAATACAATACAAATACAGCATTAGTTTTTACAATGATCCCAATACTTATCCAGATTAAATCTGTGTGTGTCAGTTCCTATGACTGTTTCCAGCCTACATACAAGTAACTCTATGTGTGCGGACATACAAAGTATACAGTATATACATACATATGTACACAAATATGATGTAAGGCATATTTGGTGCTCAGCAGCAAAACAGGTGTAGACTATAAAAACTTCTAATACAATGAACTTGCCCAGTGAAAAGCAGGTTCATTTCATCATTGTTAATTATTAAATCATTTTGTGTCACCTTATATTGTAAAACAAAAAGGAATATAATTGGTTATATTTTTATTCAAACAGGACGGAATGTCCCAGAGCTTGAATGATTCCTGCATTTTCTGGTAGTAAACTGAGAAATGCCAAGTGTGCCTTATGTCTCAGAGGATGTGTAAATGTTTTGTAGACAAACTGTTAAAAAGCTTCTCCTGTCAAGAATACTGTAGCCACTCAATGCAGACACATTGCAGACATTTCAGTTTAACACAGCAATGCTGGTATCAATAAACTGAAAACAAACTAACCCTGTTACAGAGCCTGACACAGAACAGATAGCTGTCACGAACCTTGTGTGTTTCAGCTAGCTGAGAACTTTTCTGTAAACCAAATGAAAAGTTTTAGGGGCTTCAATGTACATTTAACAACCAAGTGTGAAGTGAAGACTCTTTTACACTTAAGAAGAAAATAATTTGAATCAATTTTCCCAAAGAACTTAAGCCAAATAAACATGTTTATGCAAGTCTGACAGGAGTATGACAAATTTTTTCAATGAACGAACGGCAATTCCTTTAAACAGATTGTCTCCTTATTCTCTCAGGATAAGGCCAACCTTTAACTTTAAGCATTACAGCAACGGTGCCCCAATTGTTTCCCTTTAGAAGTGGTGCTGGGTTGATGGGTGCAGCAGGGAACATAGGAACATAGGAACATAAAAACATAGAAAATAGGAGCAAGAGTAGGCCATTCGGCCCTTCGTGCCTGCTCCGCCATTCAAAATGATCATGGCTGATCATCGAACTCAGTACCCTGTTCCAGCTTTTTCCCCATATCCCTTGATCCCTTTAGCATTAAGAAAGATATCTATCTCCTTCTTGAATACATCTAATGACTTGGCCTCCACTGCCTTCTGTGGTAGAGAATTCCACAGGTTCACCACCCTCTGAGTGAAGAAATTTCTCCTCATCTCGGTTCTAAATGGCATACCCCGTATCCTGAGACTGTGACCCCTGGTTTCTGGACTCCCCAGTCATCGGGAACATCCTCCCTGCATCTAGTCTGTCTAGTCCTGTTAGAATTTTATATGTTTCGATGAGATCACCTCTCATTCTTCTAAACTTTAGTGAATATAGGCCTAGTCGACCCAATCTCTCCTCATACATCAGTCCTGCCATTCCAGGAATCAGTCTGGTAAACCTTTGTTGCATTCCCTCCATGGCAAGGACATCCTTCCTCAGATAAGGAGATCAAAACTGCACACAATACTCCAGATGTGGTCTCACCAAGGCCCTATATAACTGCAGTAAGACATCCCTGCTTCTGTACTCAAATCCTCTTGCAATGAAGGCCAACATACCATTCGCCTTCCTAACTGCTTGCTGCACCTGAATGCTCGCTTTCAGCGACTGGTGTACAAGGACACCCAGGTCTCGTTGCACCTCCCCTTTTCCCAATCTATCACCATTCAGATAATAATCCGCCTTTCTGTTTTTACAACCAAAGTGGATAACCTCACATTTATCCACGTTATACTGCATCTGCCATGTTCTTGCCCACTCACCCAACTTGTCTAAATCACATTGGAGCCTCTTTGCATCCTCCTCACAGCTCACATTCCACCCCAGCTTTGTGTCATCTGCAAACTTGGAAATGTTACATTTAGTTCCCTAATCCAAATCATTGATATATATTGTGAATAGCTGGGGCCCAAGCACTGATCCCCGTGGTACCCCACTAGTCACTGCCTGCCACCCGGAAAAAGACTCGTTTATTCCTACTCTCTGTTTCCTGTCTGTCAACCAATTCTCAATCCATGCCAGTATATTCCCCCCAATCCCATGTGCTTTAATTTTGCACACTAACCTCTTGTGTGGGACCTTAACAAAAGCCTTCTGAAAATCCAAATACACCACATCCACTGGTTCTCCCCTATCTATTCTACTAGTTACCTCCTCAAAAAACTCCAGTAGATTTGTTAAGCATGATTTCCTTTTCATAAACCCATGCTGACTTTGTCCAATCCTGTTAATGCCCTCCAAGTGTTCTGTTATCACTTTTTTTACAATTGACTCTAGTATTTTCCCCACTACTGATGTTAGGCTAACTGGTCTGTAATTCCCTGCTTTTTCTCTCCCTCCTTTTTTAAATAGTGGGGTTACATTTGCCACCCTCCAATCTGAAGGAATTGTTCCAGAATCTATAGAATTTTGGAAGATGATCACCAATGCATCCATTATTTCCAGGGCCACTTCCTTTAGTACTCTGGGATGTAGATTATCAGGCCCTGGGGATTTGTCAGCCTTTAGCCCCATTAATTTCCACAGCACTTTTTTTTACCAATACTGATTTCCTTCAGTTCCTCCCTCTCACTAGACCTTAGTTCCCTAACATTTCTGGCAAGTTATTTGTGTCCTCCTTTGTGAAGACAGAACCGAAGTATGTGTTTAATTGTTCTGCCATTTCTTTGTTCCCCATTATAATTTCTCCCATTTCTGACTCTAAGGGACCTACATTTGTCTTCACTAATCTTTTTCTCTTGACATATTTATAGAAGCTTTTACAGTCAGTTTTTATGTTCCCTGCTAGTTTACTCTCATACTCTATTTTTCCCCTCTTAATCAATCTCTTTGTCCTCCTTTGTTGAATTCTGAACTGTTCCCAATCCTCAGGCTTGCTGCTTTTTCTGGCAATTTTATATGCCTCCTCTTTAGATATAATACCATCCCGAATTTCTTTTGTAAGCCATGATTGAGCCATCTTTCCTGTTTTATTTTTGCGCCAGACAGGAATGAATAATTGTTGTAATTCCTGCACACGTTCTTTAAATATTAACCATTGCCTATCCACCGTCATCCCTTTTAGTAAAGTTCCTCAATCTATCATAGCCAACTCGCACCTCATACTTTCGTAATTTCCTTTTTTTACATTCAGGACCCTAGTTTCGGATTCAACTACTTCACTCTCCATCTTAATGAGGAATTCTATCATGTTATGGTCGCTCTTTCCTAAGGGACCCCGCACAACAAGATTGTTAATTAATCCTTTCTCATTGCACAATACCCAGTCTAGGATCGTCTGTTCTCTAGTTGGTTCCTCAATGTATTGGTCTAGAAATCCATCACGTACACACTCCAGGAATTCCTCCCCCATAGTATTCTTGCTAATTTGGTTTGACCAATCTATATGTATATTAAAGTCACCCATGATTTTAGTTGTACCCTTATTGCATGCGTCTCTAATTTCCTGTTTAATGCCCTCCCCTACATCTCCACTACTGTTTGGGGGCCTATAGACAACCCCCATCAACGTTTTCTGCCCCTTGGTGTTTCTTAGCTCCACCCATACAGATTCCACATTGTGATTTTCCGAGCCAATATCCTTCCTCACTATTGCATTGATTTCCTCCTTTACTAACAACGCTACCCCACCTCCTTTCCCTTTTTGCCTGTCCTTCCTAAATGCAGAATACCCCCGGATGTTCAGTTCCCATCCTTGGTCACCCTGCAGCCATGTCTCCGTAATTGTAACTATATCATAACTGTTAATATCTATCTGCGCTGTTAATTCATCTAACTTGTTGCGAATGCTCCGTGCATTAAGACACAATGCCTTTAGACTTGTCTTTTTAAGATTGGTAGTCATCTTAATATTATTTTGTACTATGGCCCTATTTGTTTTTTGCCCTTGTTTTCTCTGCCTTCCACTATTGCTTCTTCCCTTTCTGACTTTTGTTTCTATTCTGGTTTCCCTCTCCTCTGTCTCCCTGCTCAGGTTCCCATCCCCCTACCATTCTAGTTTAAACCTTCCCCAACAGCACTAGCAAACACCCCCGCGAGGACATCAGTCCCGGTCCTGCTCGGGTGTAACCCGTCACGGTTGTACAGGTCCCACCTTCCCCAAGACCGGTCCCAATGTCCCAGGAATCTAAATCCCACCCTCCTACACCATCCCTTCAGCCACGCATTCATCTGGTCTATTCCCCTGTTCCTATACTCACTAGCACGTGGCACTGATAGTAATCCTGAGATCACTACCTTTGAGGTCCTGCTTTTTAATTTATCTCCTAACTCCTTGAATTCACCTTGCAGGTCCTCATCCCTTGTTTTACCTATGTCGTTGGTACCGATATGGACCACGACTACTGGCTGTTCACCCTCCCCCTCCAGAATGCCCTGAAACCGCTCCGTGACATCCTTGACCCGAGCACCAGGGAGGCAACATACCATCCTGGAGTCACGTTTGCGGCCGCAGAAACGCCTATTTGTTCCCCTTACATTTGAATCCCCTATCAATATAGCCCTGACATTCTTATTTCTCCCTTCATGTGCAGCAGAGCCATCCGTGGTGCCTCGAACTTGGCTCTTGCTGCTTTCCCCTGATAAGCCATCTCCCCCAACAGTACCCAAAGAGGTATATCTGTTTGAGAGGGAGTTGGCCCCGGGGGACTCCTGCTCTACCTGCCTAGTCCTTTCACTCTGCCTGGCGGTCACCCATTTCCTTTCAGCCTGAGTAATCTTTAGCTGCGGTGTGACCACCTCACTGAACGTGCTATCCACGATAATCTCAGCATCGCGGATGCTCCACAGTGAATCCACCCGCAGCTCCAGCTCCAAAATGCGGTTAGCCAGTAGCTGCAGCTGGACACGCTTCCTGCACACATGGTCGCCAGGTACACCAGTAGCGTCCATGACTTCCCACATAGTGCAGGAGGAGCATATCATGGGTGCGAGCTCTGCTGCCATGACTTGCCTTAAATTTACACTGCGTTTCACTTCTCGGGCTCTCTTCCCGCTCTCTAGACACTCCTTTTACACTGCGCTCACCTCTCAGACTCTCCTTTTACACTGCGCTCACCTCTCAGACTCTCCTCTCGCTCTCGGACTCTCCTCTCGCTCTGGGACTGTCCTCTCGCTCTGGAACTCTCCTCTTACACCACGCTCACCTCTCAGACTCTCCTCCCGCTCTCGGGCTCCCCTCCTACCCTCGGACTCTCCTTTTATACTAGGCTCACCTCTTGAACTCTCCTTTTACACTGCGCTCATCTCTTGGACTCTCCTCCCGCTCTCGGACTCTCCTTTTATACTAGGCTCACCTCTCGAGCTCTCTTTTTACACTGCGCTCACCTCTCTGATTCTCCTCTCACTCTCGGACTCTCCTCCCGCTCTCGGACACTCCTCTTACACCGCGCTCATCTCTTGAACTCTCCTCTCGCTCTCGGACTCTCCTCTTACACCGCGCTCACCTCTCGGACTCTCCTCCCGTTCTCAGACTCTCCTCTTACACCGCGCTCACCTCTCGGATTCTCCTCTCGCTCTCGAACTCTCCTTTTACACTGTGCTCACCTCTTGGACTCTCCTCCCGCTCTCGGACTCTCCTTTTATACTAGGCTTACCTCTCAAACTCTCCTTTTACACTGCGCTCATCTCTTGGACTCTCCTCTCGCTCTCGGACTCTCCTCCTGCTCTCGGACTCTCCTCCCACTCTCGGACTTTCCTCTTACACCGCGCTCACCTTTCAGACTCTCCTCTTACACCGCGCTCACCTCTCGGACTCTCCTCCCACTCTCAGACTCTCCTCTTACACCGCGCTCACCTCTCGGACTCTCCTCCCACTCTCAGACTCTCCTCTTACACCGTGCTCACCTCTCGGACTCTCCTCCCACTCTCAGACTCTCCTCTTACACCGTGCTCACCTCTCGGACTCTCCTCCCACTCTCAGACTCTCCTCTTACACCGCGCTCACCTCTCGGACTCTCCTCCCACTCTCAGACTCTCCTCTTACACCGCGCTCACCTCTCGGACTCTCCTCCCACTCTCAGACTCTCCTCTTACACCGCGCTCACCTCTCGGACTCTCCTCCCACTCTCAGACTCTCCTCTTACACCGCGCTCACCTCTCGGACTCTCCTCCCACTCTCAGACTCTCCTCTTACACCGCGCTCACCTCTCGGACTCTCCTCCCACTCTCAGACTCTCCTCTTACACCGTGCTCACCTCTCGGACTCTCCTCCCGCTCTCACACTCCTCGAACAGGAGTAGCCCATTCAGCCCCTCATGCCTGTTCCGCCATTCAATTAGATCATAGCTGTTCTGTATCTTAACTCCATCTATCCGCCTTGTTTCCATAACCCTTACTACCGTTGCCTAACAAAAATCTATCAATCTCAGTTTTGAAACTGGGGGCAGAATTTCAGATTCTCACTGCCTTTTGTGTGACAAAGTGCTTCCTGACATCACCCCTGAACGACCTAGCTCTAATTTTAAGATTATGCCCTCTTGCTTTGGACTCACCCACCCGAGGAAATAGCTTCTCTCTATCTACCCTATCGGCACCTTTAATCGTCTTAAACACCTCAATTAGATAACCCCTTAATATTGTATACTCAAGGGAATACAAGCTTGAGTATACAATGCAACCTGTCCTAATAATTTAAGCCTTGTAGCACAGGGTCGGGAGGGGGAGGGGGAACAGAGATTTTAACCACCCAGGTATGATTCTCCTATTATACTGGAATTTTCAGACAGTGGAAGACTAAATGTGTTGCACCAGATGTTAAACCATAATGTAAAGTATCAATCGCCAGACTTGGATCAAAACATGCGATGCTAGTTTCTTTTTATATTAAAAAAATTCAACCATTTTTGAACTTGATCGGAGAGGCCAATGTATCTCATACATTGCAAAAATATGAACATTTTTCAGTTGCTGAGTCTCATCTTTTTGAAACTACTCACACTCTCTGCAGAATATTTTATTTTCATTTTTGTTGCCTGATCTATTTTGATCTTTATTGTTTAAAAAATGAATCTCGGACATCAGGGATTGACTTTCCAGGTTTGATCCCGTCTGTGATGATTTCACTGATCTCATTCAGGACAGTGAAAGGCAAGCTACAATTGGCCTCAACATCGCCAGGCTAAGTAGGGGAAAGATCAGCTTGGTTTCTCAAATGTAATTGCATCCCAATGGGTATAGGAGCGTATTTATGTTGACATCACATAATTGAGGTCGCCTGTCGACGCAAGGCTTATACATGAAGAACAGGCACTTGGGCACGGTACCTATGGTACTGTATCCTAGCATGATACAGTGTCCTCAGCAGAGAGATGGGGAGAATTACAAAAAAAGTAGTTACATTGTTTACATATTTCAACTTGTACCATTGAACTTTAGCTCGAATTTTGAGAGATATCTCTAAATTGAGTCTTATACTTTAGTTTCATAATGTATATTTAACATACATTTTACCCAGTTGTTCAAGATCTCTGTCAGTTCTTGTCTTTATGACATATGGACTAGAAATCCCACTGAACCTCTGATGCACAATATCACAAGATAAATATGAACGAGGAAGGCCATTCAACCTGTTTTAGTTTATCCATTCAGAAAAATCGTACGGTCCCCTCCATTGCGACACCCAACTGCTTCTTAAATAATTCCAGGGTTTTCAGCTCCACTACACTACTCAGAAGTCCCCATTCCATATGTCGATCACTCTCTGTGTGATGAAGAACTTCCTGACATCAGTCCTAAATTTGTATTTAAGTAGTTTGAGCCTGTATATCCTTGTCCTACTCTCCAATTTAACAAGATCATTTTCTAGATCTAACTTTTACCATCTTATATACCTCTAAAAGTTCACCTCTCAGTTATCCGCCTTTCAAGGCTGAAAAGCCCAATTTTCTCTTTCCTCTTTCTCAATCTTTCCTTATAGCTCAGTCCATCCATACTAGGACATAGCCTTGTGGCTATCCTCTGGACTATCTCCTTGTGTCTAGATGACCAGGACTGGATATAGTACACAAGATGTAGTCTGACCAGAGCAACATACAGTTTGAACATGACTTCCTCTGATTTGCAGCTACTCTTTTGGCTTATAATTCAGCATTCTATTTCGTTATGTTAATGGATGCTCTGCAGTAGTTGGATATGTTGAGCATCAAGACTGTTAGGACCCTTAGATCACTTTCAACATCGCCCGTAGCTATTTAAAAACAATTCATGTAGTATGTGTGTTGCCCTTTTATCTTTCTATGTGCAGTATTTTACATTAAAATGTAATCTACCATTGTTCCATCCATTTACATATTTTGTCCAACTCATGCATGGAGTTTGTAAAATTCGTAATTCTGAAAAACTCCATGCATGTGTGACATTGATATAATCCAACTTTCCTAAAGTAATTTTATTAAAAGTTATGGAAAGAATATAAATTTAATTACAAATCTGATTTGCTATAAACATCCAATTTTCAATTGAGGAGAGATGAACTCATATTGTCATGCCATTTCATCTTGGATGTCATAATGCAATCATCATTAGGCAAAAGACACACAATATGGTGAGCATCTGCAGTGTTTTGTAAAAATGTTTTAATTAAAAATAAATAGAACTGATGTTTGAATGGAAGTAACAGTACTGAATGTGGTCATGTGCTTTCATCACAGTTTAAATACCTGAGGCTGCCCCAGTAACCTTATGGCACTAAGATGGTTATTAGGTTTAATATCACTCAACGGAATGTTGTTTTTAAACCATCATTGGCTGACATGTATCCTTTTATATAAAAAAGTCTCTTCTTTCCTCTTGAAAAATATTTTTTAAATTGAAAGTACCATTTGCCAACATTCCTTTCATGATCCTTGAGAAAATATGGACCACTGCAAACTAATGCAAAGAAAACATCCATCAAGCCAAAGACTTACATAACACATTTCAAGAAAGAAACAAAGCCACTATGAAAAGGAATACACTCAAATTTCAATTGTCCATATATTGCTTTATTCTTTTTTTATTGTTTTTATTTGTATGTCATATTTATCAAGGCAAAGAATGTAGTGCTGCAGAATTTAATATTTATCTGCTTTGCTCCCACTATCAACATCAAGTAATCTTCCAGTCCTCCACATTGCTCTGAGAATAGTGAGCTACCACCTTTAGAATATTTGGTATATATATTCATAAACGCACGAGGCATGAGAATTACTCAATATTACAGTAAGAATGCTACTATAGTGTTTATCTTTATATTAAAGTTACTGGCCCTGAAATTCCATGGAGATTCTTACGTTCTCCTGCCATAAATCCAGCAGCAGACCAGCAGAACTTCTGCAAACAGCTGTAGACACCATTTCCCTGGAGGTTCTGTCGATCTCTGGGCAGAGTTATGGTGGGAGACTGGTGAAACCTCCATAGAATATCAAGGCCTTTGTGTCTTTTGTGCACGTCAAGTCTGCCACCTACTCTGTGACTGTCAAACGATTGTTTTTTGCGCTTTTCATTGGTTAAATTTTCAAGTCTCTGTATTTTTCTCCTAATTGGTTATTTTTATTTGTTCATCAATCCTATTGTGCAACTTCTTTCTTTGCAATTTCTCCAATCACATACTACCAAATATAATGCATCCCAATGGGGGTACTCTTGACTTTGGGTGATTGTGTAAAATGTGCAATATCAACTCAGCCGCCCATTATACATCTCTCCCGATTTTCATTTCCATTGACTTAATTGGAGCAATACAGAAAGAAAACGTAGTTGGAGGAGAGAGAGAGAGAAAAAGAAAAATGGCCCTGCTTATGTAGGAAGCGAAAAGAGAGAGGGAGACACACCTTACTTTGAGAGGGTAGAGAGAGAAAACCTAATGAGGAGGGAAAGATCTTTTAGCGAGAGTAAGAGAGAGACCCTGTTGAATGAAGAACAAGAAGGGGTAGAGACAGGGAAAGAAACCCTTTTGTGGGGAGGGAGCACCAATGGCTCTGCAGGGAGCAGAAGGAACAGTTGTTGTCAGGGGTTAGTAGGCCCATGTTATAAACAGCACTTCTGACATTGTAGGAAACGCCACAGGAGATCCAGCAGGTAATATAAGGTGCTGCTTTCTTGCTTGGGTGCTGCTAGTGCAGAGCAACACATGCAAACACAATGGCCCACAGCCTCTGATTTTCCAATCAGGGAATCAGCCTTATAATTCACATATTAAGTTTTACAAATTCACATTCTCAATGGAAAGCTTCACCTGGTGGGAACACCAAATTCAGAAAGTTTACCTTGTTATCATAACTTTGCAGGTAACCTAAACTGTTCTTGAAAAAAAGCCCCAGTCTCTCTTCTCTTTCTGCAGTCTCTTTTCTATTCCTCTCCCTTTCCTGAATTTATGTAATTACCTGTTAGTATTCACTAAGTGACCATCTATTTCAGAGAGTCACAGCCAAGGAGGTACAAAACCTGTTCATCACGGGAAAAGTTTCAAAAGACTTTTTGTGATTTTTTTTAACCGGTCAGCATTGCATAAACTTCAATTCTGTAATCCCTTTCATTTTGCTTATTTTCCACTTTTCACACTTTCTCAGGACATGGTTTGATGTAAAGGACAGTTACAGATTTTACAATGCTTGTAGGTATAAACAATGATACAGTTATAGTTTGATACATTAGAGTAGGGGGTTATGGTGATAGGACCAGGGTCATTACTAATCAGGGATTTGTGGGAGGTGGGGGGAGGGTGCGGGGGTGAGATGCTGCGATAAGTTGAGGCAGCAGAAGCCCTGTGGGAGATTGAATGGAATGCTGTGTAGTTAGCCCTTGGATCAGGTCGGTTTTTAAAAATTCGTTCATGGGATGTGGGCGTCGCTGGCGAGGCTGGCATTTATTGCCCATCCCTAATTGCCCTTGAGAAGGAGGTGGTGGTGAGCCACCTTCTTGAACCGCTGCAGTCCATGTGGGGAAGGTTCTCCCACAGTGCTGTTGGGAAGGGAGTTTTCATCCAGCGATGATGAAGGAACGGCGATATATTTCCAAGTCAGGATGGTGTGTGACTTGGAGGGGAACGTGCAGGTGGTTGTGTTCCCATGTGCCTGCTGCTCTTGTCCTTCTAGGTGGTAGAGGTCACGGGTTTGGGAGGTGCTGTCGAAGAAGCCTTGGTGAGTTGCTACAGTGCATCCTGTGGATGGTACACACTGCAGCCACAGTGCACCAGTGGTGGAGGGAGTGAATGTTTAGGGTGGTGGATGGAGTGCCAATCAAGCGGGTTACTTTGTCCTGGATGGTGTCGAGCTTCTTGAGTGTTGTTGGAGCTGCACTCATCCAGGCAAGTGGACAGTATTCCATCACACCCCTGACTTGTGCCTTATAGATGGTGGAAAGGCTTTGGGGAGTCAGGAGGTGAGTCACTCGCCATAGAATACCCAGCCTCTGACCTGCTCTTGTAGCCACAGTATTTATGCGGCTGGTCCAGTTAAGTTTCCGGTCAATGGTGACCCCCAGAATGTTGATGGTGGGGGATTCAGCAATGGCAACGCCGTTGGATGTCAAGGGAAGATGGTTAGACGCTCTCTTGTTGGAGATGGTCATTGTCTGGCACTTGTCTGGCGTGAATGTTACTTGCCATTTATCAGCCTGAGCCTGGATGTTGTCCAGGTCTAGCTGCATGCGGGCACGGACTGCTTCATTATCTGAGGAATTGCGAATGGAACTGAACACTATGCAATCATCAGCGAACATCCCCACTTCTGACCTTATGATGGAGGAAAGGTCATTGATGAAGCAGCTGAAGATGGTTGGGCCTAGGACACTGCCCTGAGGGACTCCTGCAACAATGTCCTGGTGCTGAGAAGATTGGCCTCCAACAACCACCACGATCTTCCTTTGTGTTAGGTATGACTCCAGCCACTGGAGAGCTTTCCCACTGATTCCCATTGACTTTAATTTTACCAGGGCTCCTTGGTGCCACAGTCGGTCAAATGCTGCCTTGATGTCAAGGGCAGTAATTCTCACCTCACCTCTGGAATTTAGCTCTTTTGTCCAGGTTTGGACCAAGGCTATGATGAGGTCTGGAGCTGAGTGGTCCTAGCGGATCCCAAACTGAGCATTGGTGAGCAGGTTATTGGTGAGTAAGTGACACTTGATAGCACTGTCGACAACACCTTCCATCACTTTGCTGATGATTGAGAGTAGACTAATGGGACGGTAATTGGCTGGATTGGATTTGTCCTGCTTTTTGTGGACAGGACATAACTGGGCAATTTTCCACTTTGTCGGGTAGATGCCAGTGTTGTAGCTGTACTGGAACAGCTTGGCTGAAGGTGTGGCTAGTCCTGGAGCACAAGTCTTCAGCACTGCAGCCGGGATATTGTTGGGGCCCATAGCCTTTGCTGTATCGAGTGTACCCAGCCATTCCTTGATAGCACGTGGTGTGAATCAAATTGGCTGAAGACTGGCTTCTGTGACAGTGGGGATCTCGGGAGGAGGCCAAGATAGATCATCAACTCTGCACTTCTGGCTGAAGATGGTCGCAAATGCTTCAGCCTTGTCTTTTGCACTCACGTGCGGGGCTATGCCATCATTGAGGATGGAAATGTTCACGGAGCCTCCTCCTCCCATTAGTTGTTTAATTTTTTTTTATTCGTTCACGGGATGTGGACGTCGCTGGCGAGGCCAGCATTTATTGCCCATCCCTAATTGCCCTCGAGAATTGTCCAGCACCATTGAAGACTGGATGTGGCAGGACTTCAGATCTTTGATCTGATCCATATGTTCTTGAGGTGGGTGGGAAGCTGACCTGTATGGCAATGAATACTGACTCAAAATGCAGTATCAGAGAAACTTGAACATGAGTTTACGTGTATTTCATTCATGCTGGTTACAGTGAGGCACAGGTAGGGGCCTTGAGCACACCCTCTTGCTTAAAACAAATGGAGTGTGGCATTAGAAAACACTAAAAATAGGAAAAATAAAGGGAAGAGGAGCAGAATGCAACTGTAGCAGCTGTGGAATTTCGCACTCTTATGTGCCAAAATATAATTTCTTCCAATCATTAAAATAATTTTCTAACATTTTTCATATGGCTTGGAAAAATTCCTCACAACACTGCAAATAAGTGTCATTATTTTCAGCATATGTCAAGGTAGGTATTGGGCCAGGTTAATAAAAACATCCAAAACATTGCATTAAATGCACAGCATGATTTTAGATTTTATTGCAGTAAATTTAATAGCTGGAATCTCACCACATGTGTTTTATATGAAAGTTGTCAACACAAGTGAAAAATTAATTAGAGCCTTGGTGCAACTGGACAAGGTC
Organism: Heptranchias perlo; assembly: GCF_035084215.1. Taxonomy (NCBI): domain Eukaryota; kingdom Metazoa; phylum Chordata; class Chondrichthyes; order Hexanchiformes; family Hexanchidae; genus Heptranchias; species Heptranchias perlo. The sequence continues at coordinate 26,760,360 of NC_090350.1, forward strand.
AGTGACTTAAAGATAAAAATAAGAGTGAAGGGCCTCTTTCGTCTAACTGGATCCTGCGTAACTGGCTGCAATTTAATGATCTGCAAGTTCGATTTGAAATGCCTCTTAGGGAGCACTTTACAACCTTCTTCAGAGATGCAAACGCTTGTCCAAGTATGAACAGAATGTCTCCCATATGGCGCTAATCACTTCACTGGTGGGGTTATTTGAGGTTGGTTACATTTTTTCATTTTCCTTCAAAGCCTTTGTTTTTCTTTCCAAACACAATGAAATCCAAGTATGTGTGTTTACTAGAAGCAAATTATCAGCCTTCGATTAATGTAATGATATAGCCTAGCATTATTAGTGGATGAACTCTCAACATGTTCATATGATATTCCTTTGCCCGCTACTACATGAAAAGAACATCTGTAAAGAAGGACAAGAAAAAAAACATCAGGCCCATCAGCGCTCACCCTATTTAAAATAAATGGGTTAACATTTCCCTTGTTAGTGGACAGAGGAATGTCATATGAACAGTGTTTGCCTGCTATCATTGCCAACATTAATTTCTATTTTAAAATCATGGGATGAGAACCAAAGCTCAATTCTGAACTGGGACGAAAGGGTAAAAATATGGACCCAATTCAAAATAATTGAGGTTTACAATAGTATGTTTGTGTACGTGTTTTAATGGCACCATTTATATAACGGGGGGTCGCTTGCCAGATTTCATCTGTCGTATAGATGTAAAATAATATATTTTGAGTCATGGCAAAAAGTTTTCCTTTGTAGGTTGAGTGTCCGTGACAACTATTGGAGGCTGCAAAGGAAGGAAGTTCTTTAAAATAATATTAAAATAATTTTTGCAGTCTGAGTTCCCTGATAGTCTGGTGGGGGTGGGGGGTACAGGATATCTATGTCTAAGTTCCTTGCTAGACTTGTGGGAGAGAATGCAAATGATTTCCTGTTGTTTCTGTGGGGGTGCTGCATCTGAATTCACTGATTGTTTAGTTTGAGGTCTCTGTTTGAATTTCCTACTGTGTGTGGTGTGGAATGGTCCAAATGAACTCCAGTGTGGTCTAGGGCAGAAGCAACTAATTTCCTGGTGAGTGGCTACATCTAATTGCACTTGTCATCTAGTGAGGGTCTGAGTACTCTCATGCAGAATGAATCCTTGCAAGGTTAATGATGATCTGGGGAGTACCAATGTGTCCAGGCTCCCAGATGGTCTAAGGATGCCTTCCAGTCTTTTCCTGTTTGTTTCTTTAATTTTTGGCTGCTTTTTTCTATTTTCAGATTTTGGACTGTCCAAAAATTACACAGCCTTTGATCTTGTCCAACAGGTACGAGGTACTTGCTACCTGTGTGGCTGAGAACAAGGGCTGCAGGGAGGATGGGCAAACTGACTACGGTACCATGGTACAGAAGGTCATTCAAGTGGGGGGATTAATAAGGAATGTGGTAGTGGTAGGGGATAGTATAATCAGGGGGATAGACTCTGTTCTCTGCAGCCGGGACCGAGAGTCCCGAAGGCTGTGTTGCCTGCCCGGTGCCAGGCTTAAGGACATCTCCTCGCGGCTGGAAAAGAACTCGGAGCATGAGGGGGAAGATCCAGTTGTCGTGGTCCATGTAGAAACCAACAACATAGGTAGAACTAAGAATGGGGTTCTGCTAAGACAGTTTGAGGCGCTAGGGTCTAAATTAATAAGCAGAACTTCAAAGGTAATAATCTCTGGATTACTACCTGAGCCACCTGCAAATTGGCATTAGGATAAACAGATCAGAGAGCTAAATGCGTGGCCCAAAGAGTGGTGTGGGAGACTGGGGTTTCAATTCATGGGGCACTGGCACCAACAATGGGGAAAGAGGGAGCTGTTCGGTTGGGACGGGCTCCACTTAAACCGGACTAGGACCAGCATCCTGGTGAATCGAACAACTAGGGCTATAGATAGGGCTTTAAACTAAAAAGGGGGGAAGGGGTCAGATGAGGGGAAATTTAGAAATCTAATGAGGAAAGTCAAGGCAACAGAGCAGTGTAGTGATTTCGGTAAAGATAAGCAGAATGTGGCAGGAAGGGACAGAGAGTTTACCAATAATAGTGCATCAGCAAATAATGTCAAAGCAGGAAAAAATGGGTTTGATCTAATAGCCATTACAGACATGGTTGCAAAGTGACCAAGGTTGGGAACTAAATATTCCAGGATACATGATGTTTAGAAAAGACAGGCAGAATGGAAAAGGAGGGGGTGTAGCCCTAATAATAAAGGATGACATAAGGACAGTGGTGAGAAAGGATCTTGGCTCAGAAGATCAGGAAGTAGAATCAGTATGGATGCAAATAAGAAAACACAAGGGGCAGAAAACACTGGTGGGAGTAGTTTATAGGCCCCCGAATAGTAGCAATACCATTGGACAGAGTATTAATCATAAAATAATAGGAGCTTGTAACAAAGGTAATGCAGTAATCGTGGGGGACTTTAATCTTCATATAGTCTGGGCAAATCAAATTGGAAAAGATAGTTTGGAGGACGTGTTCATAGAATGCATTCGAGATGGTGTCCTAGTCTTAAACTTAAATAAAGCCAATTACATAGGAACGAGGGGCGAATTGGCTAAGGTAGATTGGGAAATCAAATGAAAGGGTATGACAATTGAAAAGCAATGGCAAACATTTTTTTAAAAATTCAATATTCCCAACAAATAGAGAAATTGAGAAATAAAAACTCCACAGGTAAAATGATCCACTCGTGGCTAACTAAAGAAGTTCAGGATAGTATTAGATTAAAAGAAGAGGCCTATAATGTTGTCAAGAAGAGTTGTAAGCCTGAGGATTGGGAGAGTTTTAGAAACCAGCAGAGGACAACCAAAAAATTGGTAAAAAGAGAGAAAATAGAATATGAAAGTAAACTAGCAAGAAATATAAAAACGGATTAAAAGAGCTTCTACAAGTATGTAAAAAGGAAGAGAGTAGCAAAAGTAAACGTTGGTCCCATAGAGGCTGAGACAGGAGAAATTATAATGGGGAATCAGGAAATGGCAGATGTGTTAAAGAAATATTTTGTATCTGTCTTCACAGTAGACGACACAAAAAACATACCAGAAATAGTGGGGAACCAAGGGTCTAATGAGAGTGAGGAACTTAAAGTAATTAATATCAGTACAGAAAAAGTACTTGAGAAACTAATGGGACTAAAAGCCGATAAATCCCTTGGACCTGATGGCCTACATCCGAGGGTTCTAAAAGAGGTGGCTGCAGAGATACTGGATGCATTGGCTATGATCTTCCAAAATTCCCTAGATTCGAGAATGGTCCCAGCGGATTGGAAGGTAGCAAATGTGACCCCGCTATTCAAGAAAGGAGGGAGAGAGAAAACAGGGAACTGCAGGCCAGTTAGCCTGACATCAGTCATCAGGAAAATGCTGGAATCCATTATTAAGGAAGTGGTAACAGGGCACTTAGAAAATCATAATATGATTAAGCAGAGTCAACATGGTTTTATGAAAGGGAAATCGTGTTTGACAAATTTACTGAGTTTTTTGAGGACATAACTAGCAGGGTAGATAAAGGGAAACCAGTGTTTGTAGTATATTTGGATTTTCAAAAGGCATTCGATAAGGTGCCACATAAAAGGTTGTTACACAAGATAAGGGCTCATGGGGTTGGGAATAACATATTAGCATGGATAGAGGATTGGTTAACGGACAGAAAACAGAGAGTAGGGATAAACGGGTCATTTTCAGGTTCGCAGGCTGTAACTAGTGGGGTGCAGCAAGGATCGGTGCTTGGGCCTCAGCTATTTACAATCTGTATTAATGAATTAGATGAAGGGACCGAGTGTAATGTATCCAAGTCTGCTCACGATACAAAGCTAGGTGGGAAAGTAGAATCATAGAAGTTTACAACATGGAAACAGGCCCTTCGGCCCAACATGTCCATGTCGCCCAGTTTATACCACTAAGCTAGTCCCAATTGCCGGTACTTGGCCCATATCCCTCTATACCCATCTTACCCATGTAACTGTCCAAATGCTTTTTAAAAGACAAAATTGTACCCGCCTCTACTACTGCCTCTGGCAGCTCGTTCCAGACACTCACCACCCTTTGAGTGAAAAAATTGCCCCTCTGGACCCTTTTTTATCTCTCCCCTCTCACCTTAAATCTATGTCCCCTCGTTATAGACTCCCCTACCTTTGGGAAAAGATTTTGACTATCTACCTTATCTATGCCCCTCATTATTTTATAGACTTGTATAAGATCACCCCTCAACCTCCTAGTCTCCAGGGAAAAAAGTCCCAGTCTATCTAACCTCTCCCTATAAGTCAAACCATCAAGTCCCGGCAGCATCCTAGTAAATCTTTTCTGCACTCTTTCTAGTTTAATAATATCCTTTCTATAATAGGGTGACCAGAACTGTACACAGTATTCCAAGTGTGGCCTAACTAATGTCTTGTACAACTTCAACAAGACATCCCAACTCCTGTATTCAATGTTCTGACCAATGAAACCAAGCAAGCTGAATGCCTTCTTCACCACCCTATCCTCCTGTGACTCCACTTTCAAGGAGCAATGAACCTGTACTCCTAGATCTCTTTGTTCTATAACTCTCCCCAACGCCCTACCATTAACGTAGTAGGTCCTGGCCCGATTCGATCTCCCAAAATGCATCACCTCACATTTATCTAAATTAAACTCCATCTGCCATTCATCGGCCCACTGGCCCAATTTATCAAGATCCCATTGCAATCCTAGATAACCTTCTTCACTGTAAGCTGTGAGGAGGACACAAAGAGTCTGCAAAGTGATATAGGCAGGTTAAGTGAGTGGGCAAGAAGTTAGCAGATGGAGTATAATGTGGGGAAATGTGAGGTTATTCACTTTGGTAGGAAAAATAGAAAAACAGAATATTTTTTAAATGGTGAGTAACTATTAAATGTTGGTGCTCAAAGAGACTGGAGTGTCCTTGTACAAGAAACACAAAAAGTTAGCATGCAGGTACAGCAAGCAATTAGGAAAGCAAATGGCATGTTGGCCTTTATTAAGGGGGTTGGAGTAAAAGAGTAAGGAAGTCTTGCCACAATTATACAGGGCTTTGGTGAGACCTCACCTGGAGTACTGTGTACAGTTTTGGTCTCCCTATCTAAGGAAGGATATACTTGTCTTAGAGGTGGTGCAACAAAGGTTCACTAGATTAACTCCTGGGATGAGAGGGTTGTCCTATGAAGAGAGGTTGCGTAGAATGGGTCAATGAGATTTATACAGACAATATTGTGTATTGGTTAATGAATTGTCAATGTACTGTTTGTATTATGTGGACTAACCCATATAGTTAATTTTTATTCTCTCTCCTCCCCCTGGGTTTTCCTGCATCATGCACCAATCTCCAAAAGGGTGAGTACATGACCTATACCCTGAGCACACTTGATTAAGGCCAGTAGGAGGTACAAAGACTGGCCTGTGTTGATTTACTCTTCAATTGTCTCCACCTCCCTATGTAGAAATACATGGGCCTGGAAAGTAGGCCGTGCAGCACCAATTTTCCAGGCGGTAAATGGTGGGCAGGAAGCACCTACTCATTGTGAGCTGGAAATGCCCCACCTACCATATTGGTAATGGCCAACAAATTGCTTACAGTGCCCACTCCTGAAACAGGCGTTAGCTCCTTTACATATGCAAATAAGGGGCCTGATGCCTGTTTGAGGCCCCCACTTAAAGACTGATTTGCCCTGAGGTAGCTAGCACCATCGCCGGCTGCACTCAGGAAAACCAGGCCTACATCTGGCCCAATAGGCAGGACCGCCTGTTAGGCTGCAACCAACAAGGTAAGTTTTTAAATATACTTACGTCAATGAGCCGGGAGAAGCAGAAGTCTTCCTCACAACCACACATTCAAAGAATGTAGGCCGCTGCCAGACACGGATCCCCTCCCCCCGATCGACGCTACTTCTACCACGGCCACTGTTACCTCCCAACCCGGTCGCACCCCTTCTTCACTTACCTGAGGGCCGTTGCGACGCCAGCAGTGACCAGATCTTCCATCGCCCTTCGCCGGCAAGCTGCTCATTGCTCTCCGCAGCTTGCCGGCTCAATGGAAATGAGGCCCTAGGCCCTCTAACAGGGACGCCTTGGGCCTCACCTTTCAGGCACAGGGATCGATCCCTGCGTGGCCAAATTTATAAGCCCTGGGTCTCTAATATCATCCGTGAGATCAGTGAGTATACTTTCCTTCAGTCACTAGCAATATATGTGAGAGTATGTGATGGGGAAAGACAATTTAAATTTACACAGACTTTTTCCACTCACACTGACACAAGAACATAAGAAATTGGAGCAGAAGTAGGCCATATGGCCCCTTGAGTCTGCTCCACTATTCAACAAGATCATGGCTGATTTTCTACCTCAACTCCACTTTCCCACCCTATCCCCATATCCCTTGATTCCCTTAGTGTCCAAAAATCTATCGATCTCAGTCTTGAATAAACTCATTGACTGAGCATCCACAGCCCTCTGGGGTAGAGAATTCCAAAGATTCATAACTCTCTGAGTGAAGACATTTTTCCTCATCTCGTTCCTAAATGGCTGACCCCTTATCTTGGGATTATGACCCCTAGTTCTAAACTCTCCAGCCAGGGGAAACAGCCTCTCAGCATCTACCCTGTCGAGCCCTCTCAGAATTTCATACATTTCAATGAGATCACCTCTCATTCTCCTAAACTCCAGAGAATATAGGCCCATTATACTCAATCTCTCCTCATAGGACAACCCTCTCATCCCAGGAAAATCTACCCAAAGGAATTAAGCATATGGGGAATTTGCACAAATCCATGCCCCACTACAACATACCAGAACGAGCTGGATTGTCAGTGTATTATTCCACTGCATTGGCTTTGTATAGCTCTAAAGCACATCTGAAGTAGTTTAGTAATTCAAGCAGCCAAGTATTTCACTGCCACCCAGAAGACTGAGGTATCAAATCTCACAGCTGCCTAAACTACTTGCCCAGTCTTGTGGGTTTTATCTGTTATCAAGCTACTAGATTAAGCACAACTTGAAAGCAGTGCATTCCATCTCAAGGAGTGGAAAACCTGGCATCATCTGGCTTCTTCCTACTTCAACTGTTCCTTTTGCCAACTAGTTACTGTATGGCATTGACAGTAATCTTATAATGTTGCAGGCCAACAAAGGGATCAACAGTAGAGAAAAATAAAACTGAGCAAAAAGACAGATTAAACATTCATTTTCAGGGCCCAGCAAAGTTCAGGCCACAATGGCCAGGTAGTCATGTAAAGTTAACCAGAATTTTCCCATTTAACACAATTTTCCCATGATCAGGTCATTTCATTCTTATTCATAGCTCCCTCTGGAATTGTGGCCTTCTACAATGTGCTAGCCTAACCAAGACGGGAAAGACTGGAAAGTTCATGCTGTAGGGCTTCCTGCGCAGTTCAGGAAACCCACCATTGCTTATTATTGGTGGAGATCCAGCGTAAAATCTCTGTACATGTTTGTCTTCCATTACACCTTGTGTAGCTAACGTGTGTGATACCAAGCATACTCTTTGCCCATAAAAGCAGATATTTCCTCTCTTCAACCAGCTCTCATCCATATATCCAACATAAGGTTAGGTTTTCTTCCCTGCTACCAGGGTAGCCATTGTCAATTGACCTATAAACAAAATTTGCATGTTCTATTACCGAATCATCTGTTAGCTACAAAATAAAATCACTTTTTTTTATACTTTCTGAGCAGCTCATTATATTAAAATTGATCCTTAAGTACATAATAAAAATTTTAGGGCTCATGCAACTTTAGCAATCTTTCTCAAACATTGATTTTTACATTTTTTTCTGTGGGAAACTCCTGGAAATACTGTCACACTCCCAGGGTGCGCCATGCCAACTTCCTAAAGATATTGTCAGCTTCACAAACAAAAATGTTTTTATTAGCATACAACAACAGAAATAATATGCTGCTAACTCAACAAATTCAGAAAATTACAGTAATCTGATGACAGATGGATAGAAATCTGGTAATTTGGGGACCTCTAGGGATCCCTTCACAGACTCTCCAGGATACAGGGGCCCCCATTTTGAAAACATACACTGTAAAAGCTAAGATAAAAGTATTATTTAAAATGTAATAATAACAACTTGCATTTATATAGCACCTTTAATGTGGGAAAGCACCCCAAGGGGCTTCACAGCAGACAAAAATTGACACCGAGCCAAAGGAGGAGATATTAGGATGGATGACATAAAGATTGGTTAAAGAGGTAGGTTTAAGGAAGGTCCAAAAGAAGTAAATAGAGGTGAAGGCTAAAGAGGCGGAGAGGTTTAGGGAGGAAAATCTAAAGCTTAGGGACTAGACAACTGAAGGCACACCCCCAACGGTGAGGCAAAGGGTGCGGGATCCATAAGAGGTCAGGGTTGGAGGAACGCAGAGTTCTTGGAGGGTTGTAATGCTGGATGAGGTTACAGAGATAGGGAGGGGCGAGGCTGTGGAGGGGTTAGAATTTATTTGTGACTTTGATTGGGGCTGTTTGAAGGCTGTGGCAGGGGTGGAAACCTGATTGGAGAGGTTCAAACATGAAGTTGCACGAAAGATGGGCACGGATTTGGGAGATGACAACACATTCAAGGACATGAGAGGAAAGGGAGCTTGGAGATAGGCTGGTAGTTTTCAAGCAGAGAGGAGTGAAGGGTGGGTAATTTGAGGAGAGGCAAGCATCACAAGAAACGTGATAGCACAAACAATTGGCATGCTTCCGCTGCCTGCACCGTTCCAGAGCTTTGCAGTATATTCCTCAGCCGTTATCCAGATTTGTGGTTGCCTGCTGCATGCTATATAACCTTGCCATCATGAGGGTCCAGCCCTTACCACCACCTGGGCAGCATGAAGTGCAGCAAGAGCAGGAGGAGGAGGAAAAGGAGGAAGAGCAAGAGAAGCATTGACCACCAGTGCCCCTTGCTGCCAGAGCTTGCAGAGAGCAGCTCATCGAAGAGCACATCACCAAAATCATCCCTCCCATCCCCAATACACCAGCAGTCCTTACTACCACCATCCGACTGCCATCATTCAGTTCAACCTTATGGGTCGTGCCCTCATTTCACTACAAACATAAACACCAACACCAAATCCAGAACAAAAAAGAAATGTACCTAATAGCTCAATTCAATCTGCATCTAACAGTTAACAGAAATAATTATGAATCACCCTCAAGCAAGCCCTAAGTGCCTGTCTTGTGTGTTCCTTTAACTATATTAGTACTCCTATGAAGTGTTTCCACAGTGGCTACAGCTTGGGAGGTGGAAAGCTGCTGAGATTGCATTGAGGATGCTTCAGATGGCTGTGATGGGCGACTTCGAGCAGCTCTGGGTCTTGGAAGCCCATCATGGCCATCTGCAGACTGCAGCATCTCGGCATGTGCCGGGGCAGTCTGGCCCAGGTGGCTGTGCACCACTAAAAAGGCCTTTGGCAGAATGACTGGTGGGGGACCAGGCATGCTGTCATCCTGAGAGAGGACAACAGGTGCCTCTCCAATGGAGCCAAAGCCATTCTCCTGGGACTGCACCTCAGCACCCCTCCAGCTCTGCACAAGAGCAGAGTGTGACATGACGCTCTGGAAGCCCCCAAAGCCAAGATGGCAGCCACCTGAGTTTCCATGGCAGCTGTGAAAGCTGTCAGGAGATGCTCCGTGATGGTGAGCGCCACTGTCGTGTTGATGTAGCTGACCGCTCGGTCCATGTTGGACAGAATAGTCTCCATGCTCTGCTTGAAGACTTGACACAAGTTGCAGCTGGACTCCTCCATGCTCTGTGACATCGAACGCAAGCTTGCTGGCAGGCTGCCCAATGCACCTAACATTTCCTGGCATATGCCCATTAGCCTTCTTTGGTAGGCTGAACCATCAAAGTTAACATCTGAGTCCTCTGCAGCAGAGCTATTTTGCAATCTTGCCCTCCGGCAAGCTGGCACCAGTGGGGTCCTATCCCCCTGCCCTAGCTCCTGCAGACTTGTGCTTGGTGATTCAGCAAGTGAAGACTCATGCTCTAGCCTAGCCTCTAAAGTCCACGTGGTGCCAGTATCTGAGCTGTTGCTTGCAAGGGTGAGATCGAGTGATGCTGCATGAACAGGAAAGCCAAGCTCCTCTTCCTGAAGTGGCAGAGATCTTCAGCACCTGAAATAAAAGAGAGGGATAAGGGTTAACTTCTACTGTAAAGGGATAGCAGAGAGAAATGAGTGGTGAAAACATCTGCAGTTTGTCATGCCGTGTGTAGAGTGAGATAGAAGAAGGGAAAAAAAAGGATAAGGTGTGAGCAAACCCTGTGCGAAATCTCCTCCAGTGTTGCCAGTAGCCGCGGCCATGGCCCTGTCCCTGCCAGTGATGCCCAGCATGCTTTTATCTACAGGGGAGAGAGTATGCAGGCAGGCTCAGCCTCCTCTGCTGGCAGCGTGCTGTCTGGAATTGTGACCGATCTTTCCCTGTGAGAAAGAAGTGTCTTGTGAGATGTTTAGAGAATGTGCCTGCCATAGTCGAATAGTTGGTATGCAGTTTATAAGATGTGAGGTGTGGGGAAGTAAGGGTTGCAAAAGTGTTGAGAGTGAGAGTCTGAGGCTGAGGAGGTGCAATGAAGTGTGGCGCAGTGATTGTAGGAGTGTGAAGGGAATTAGGGGGAAGGGGGTCGTGAGACTGGAGGTGGTGGAGGTTTGAGCAGACAGTAAGAGAGCAGTTTTGTTACCTAGACAACTCCGGTGAGGTCATTGAACTCCATTCAGCATTGCAGCCATGTCCTGGGAGCTAAGCTCCTGGCATTGACCTCTGCCATGTCTTCCCACTGATGGTGGAGTTATTGCCTGGATGGCTTTCTGCCCCCTGGCGGGGGAGGAAAGACGAATTTCCTCCTCCTGTGCACCGCCTCCTGGACTCGGGTCTCCAAAGCAACATCGGAGAACCTGGGGGCACAATCTACAGGTCTAGCAGCCATTTCTCTCCTTACAAGTGTTTCTCTATTGTTTGCAGCCAGAATGCATCTCCCTTTTAAGAGGTGCTGGCTGCCTTTAAGTGGCATCAGAGACACCCGATTTCCAGCCCCCTCCACCCCCTCCCCCAAAATAGGCGTGCAGCAAATGAGTAGTGCGGGTAGTGCTGGCTGCATACCTGACTCATGATACTGAGCACACAGAATGAATATTACGTCCTGCCCGGGACAACACTAACAGGTGCGTGCTCCGCCCCCTGCCCACCTGTTTTTGGGCGCAATCAAATTTCTCGGCCGATGGGCCGAGTGACCTTTGTCTGTAATGCAAACCTTTGCGGTTCTACGTTCCACTTCCTCCCATCTCAGAATTACTGTTAGCATGTGATGTGAATGAAAAACAGAGTGTATTACGTTCTGAAATTTGTGATAGAAATGTATCCATAAGCAGTTAACTCCTTCTGCTTCTCAGCACTGACACGTTCTAGCTACACTCTCTGCAAAGTAATCTGTAGTTCAAATAGTACTGTCAAAAGTAAAATTATTCCAAGAACCTAGATGAGCACACGGAAGCTCTAGCCACCGGAAAGTTCTGGAAGACCAATCAATCTGTTCTGAAACCCATGGTTTTATGGATGTATATGCCATATGTCAAAGCACACAAATATAGTTTAGTGTACAAATCATTGAGAAAAGAAGGATTTAAACACATCATAGTGTTTCATTCAAAGCAGTTGCACCATAAAATGTAATGGTGGGTATTGAAGTTAATTAACTATAATTAATCTTCTCTCTCTCCCCCCATAAGGTTGTGTTTTGTTATACAACAGCGCTAACCCTTGATGTAATTGCCCCTCCAAGTAGCGGAGCACTGGTTTTCCTTTCCTTTCCACCAGGGTTTACACTAGTGCAATTGCTCAAAAAGGAAACAAGCTATAATATGCTAATTTCGTCAGTGAACCGTGTCGGTGAAGGATAGTTGAGAGAGTCTTTTCAATCTTTCCATATTACTTTTATAACTGCACTTCCTTACTTTGATCAATTTTCTATTTCAGAATGAACATGAGCAGAAAGTGGGTGGCGTATTCTTACCTCACATCTCGGGTCTGGGTTCAAACCCAGTCCAGGCAGTTGGGATGAAATCATCAACAAACATAATGGGTCATATTTTGCTGTGAAAATAACGGTGAGGCAAACAGCGCTCACTGTTATTCATGTGCTAATCAGACAGCAACTTCCGGTGACCACACATGCACAGTTAAACACGAAAATTCAAATTTGCTGTCCAAGATGTGCTGCCCTTCTGCAAGCTGCACGAAAACAGCATCTCGCCATGTGGCTCCCCATTCAAATGTATTGAACAGTGTGAAATTCCTGTACTGACATCGTAGATACAGACTAATCTCACCACAAAAAATTAGGGCTTGTCCATTCCAGTCTAACGACCCTTTTAACAGCATGGTAAGTCTTAATTACTGCCAAACAACTTCTCTGGAACTGAAAATTAACTTTTACAAGTGTGGAGTCTCAATCCTTCAGCTTTTAATTAATTAAAAAAATTAATTTAAATTTAAAAAATGTTTTTTTTACTTCTTCTTTCTGTCTCTTTTATCTCTTAATTCAGTCTTTCACTCTCTTTATTTTGCTTTCTGTACCTGATTTGACATTGAATTCACTATATTAACTTACACTTCCTGGTTCAGATTCTGCGCTGCTCATTAACGATTCTTCAGTCAGATTGGTTACTGAGACGCACAGTTGCTTGCCCTGTTCACACAGGTCCCAGATGCCCTGTTGGATCTCTAACTTACAAGTAACTTGCCGTGCGAAACCCATGTGCAAGTCTAATGAACAGCTGGTGCCATTTGTTCACTGCTCACACCAAAATCCAGCGCTTTGACACGTGGAATTAACAGAAAGATAAGTAGCTGATCGAACACTAGCTAAGGAATAGAAAACAGAAGATGATGATAAATGCACCAGGCTCTGTCTGGGATATTCACTGTGGGATTCCACAGTGGTGTGTTCTGCATCCTCTGGTATTCTATTCATAAACAACATAGAGTACTTCATGCAATATTACAAACATTTCTGATGACTTTGCAGCCAGGAACCCAGTACAGGGATGATTGGAAGACTTCTAAGAGATCTGAACAGATGTGGAAAAAATGTAAAGTAATGCACTTTGGTGTATGGAACATGAAATTTGCAAAATGGATGGACGTCCATTGCCAAAGGTCAAAAATGAAAAAGATTTTGGCTGCAATTATTATTCACTAAAAGTATTAATTGACTGCAAGGTCCAATGAAGTTATGGGGTGTATCTCAAGTTCATTTGATTACAATTCGAAACAGTTATTTCAATCCTTTTTAAATGATTAATAGGGCCACATTTGGAATACTATGTGCACCATGATCACTGTATCTTCAAAAGGACATTATACAACTTTGAATAATATTCAGCCTTTGTCTCTTTGCAGTAATGTGTTGGAAAGGAAGTTCTGTTTCTCGACTGAAGCTATAAACTCTAGCTCCTCAATGGGAGCTACAGTTAAAGGGAAGCAGCTTCTATGGACACATATCTGTTGTGGTGTGATTTTAAATAGTGCAAATTGCGTATTTCAGTAACTTTGGACAAATAATAGTCCAAAACACATCATAATATCACCCCAAAATAGCCAGCTTTAAAGAACCTCTATCCAGATGAGGCAACTTAATGCAAACTTCCATAGAAGACAGCTGTGTCAGCAGCTTTCTAATTTAAAGTGCAACAAAGGGAAATTCTCATTACTAATGTTCTAGGGCAAAGGTGTCTGAGTGTTTCATCTCATGAACTGCATAGAGGCATACTATGAAGTTTTGGAGGGAGTATAAAATTTAAATCCATATTTCAATCAATTTGCATATATTTCAAGTTGGTGATAGTAATAGATCTTGATGTTCAGATTTAGGAGTTAGCAGTGCTGAGGATAGCCCTTTCCAGACCTCCAGGCTCACAAAATTCAAACCAGACAAACCAGCAAATGGGAATTCTAAACACAAATATTGACTGAGTTGCCTGGACATTGAGAGCCAGATTGCCAGAGCTTGAGGTTCATAGACTTCACTTTGGACTGAAGTGGTTCTAGGGTGCCACATTGATGTTAGTGTATTTGGGGAGTTCTTTACTTGAGTGCAAAAGATCCAAACGGCTTCGATAATATAGGCATGAGTAAATTGTGATGGTCTTTTGCACCAGTTAAATAATCTCTGTAATAAGTGTTGGTAATTGTGTAGGTTATTATATAGTGTGATATATTACTTTTCTCTCTTGTTCCTACCAAGCTCCAAATGTACTGTCCAATAGAATCTTCCTCCTCCTTCCATTTTCAGTGTTGAAATCAAAATATTGCACTATCCCCTATTCTAACTCATTCTTTACTACTATTTCAAAACTATGGAGCTCCTTACCTCCCTTATTTTTCCATTTCTCTTACAATCCACAGGATTGGTATCATTTGATTACGTCTTGATTTAATTCATTGTCTCTTTTCATCCTTGATACTTTCCTGCACTATGGACTTTGGCCCTTCAAATAGATTTCAGTTTAAAAAGAGTGGCTTATTAGTTGTTAGTTGTGTTCTGCACTGATACACGGAGTTATGGTATGTAAAAAAAATGATAAAAGAGTTAACAGAGATGTAACTTATGGACAGTATGGTTAGTACAAGCTTCAGATCCACTGCCTTCCAAATCACAGGGCTGCTTGTCCAAAGCTGACATACAGTACACTCTGGGTAAAAGGTAGCAATTCATTCACACCTGGCTCTGTACAGCTCATGTATGACTCATTGGCCATATATACACAAAGCTGATGTGTTTAGATAAAGATGTCAGGTTGCATTACGGTATTTTTATTTTCCAATATATTCCCTGAATTTTCTTGCTGTCAATGGAAAATCTTTTAATCAAACACATCAATGTTCAGCATTATTCACCTTTTACTGTGCATTATATAAGTATTTATTGAGAATGATGATGTATGACAAATTTAAAATATTGTCAAATTATTATGAAAATTCTCAGATATGTGTGAGGACTAGCAAACATCGTAGTGCTTCTTCAGAAAAATCTCTTTTCTGATAAAGTTTGAGAAGTTGGATAAAGAGTTTTTGAGCAACACAACACTGTAAGAGAACAGGTTGAGCGTAGATCATCAGACAGCAGTCACGAAAACAAGGTCAGTTTTTACATTGGTCTTGAAGATTATAAGCCTAGAAGTTACTGTTGCCAATATTATCATACAAATCTTTAATGCTTCCATGACATCCCTTTGTTCCCTATTTTAAAGCAGCTATTAATCTATACCTTCAGTAAAAAGCAGATGAAGGGATCTGATAGGATCGCCAACCATCATTTCTAGGCTACTACCAAAGGAGTACATCAAATGATTTCCAGAGAATATTGAAGTTTCAGTAAACAATTGAACCATCCAGTGATTATTTAATAAGGAGCATCAATTCTTCCAACAAAAATGTAGAAAACTTTGTTGCTAGTAACAGTGGGAAAATAAGCTCGTTAAACAGTTAACATTCTTGGTCACATTTCAAGAGCTCATTTCAGCTAACTGCACGAGGTTAATTGATGTTGTTGTATAATCATTTAAATGCCTGAGAGAGTAAATTACTGTCTGAGAGATTGGTCTGTTACTGCCAAGGACCCTCATCCCAAATTCCACTATTACAACACATTAAATCAATCAAGTTCCATAATTTATTACTCCAGTTGTTTTAACAAATCTGGCTGTTAATCTTGAACATTTTGCAACGACTGTCTGGTTACCCCGGCACTGAAACAAACCTTCTTACACGTTGTACTATGCTTTGGCACCAGAGGCCGTCTCTTATGTTATTGAACGTTGTGAGAAGGAAATACGAGATGTCATTCTTGTCTGTGTGTCTTTCCACCCTTTAAGCCAATCTTTTCAGTGCTGCTTATGGTCTAAAATACGAGAATGTGCGACTGGGGTTCATTTAACAGTAATCTCTAAAACATGTCAGGATCATCAGCACTACTTTCCTGTGTACATTGGCAGCAACAGGAGCTGCGATTTAATATTCAGACTTGCTGCATAGTGGTCATGGTCAGTCAGGGTAGGGTTACAACTGAGGAAGCAAGGGCTAGAAACTTTTGTTTTTAGAAAATGTTGCCTCTGGGAAAACCTATTTTCACCCAAAAGCAATAAAAATCACAAAGGAAAAACACCAGAATACTAACCCAAACAGATGCAAAACCAATCATTTTTTTTTGCGGCTCTATTTTCCCAAGCACAAAGGTATATTTAAAAGGATATTATTGATGGGGATGTGAGTTTTCCAAAACAGGAATCCTGGCAGATAAAGGCCAATTGCAGGGAATACTGACACTTGCAGATAACTGCAATATCCAACTAATGACCCCATAAGAAAACAATGAACAAGAAATGGACATTTGGCTCATCAAGTTTGTTCCTTCCACAGGTAATGTACAACCTGCTCTATTATGAGCTCTATGCTACCTATTTTGTCTCATGGAGAAGGGTTCTGCACAGCTTTCCCTGTGCCCCAAAGATAAATAGAGGAAAACTCCATTATATGCATCTTACCAGCCATCCTACATTACTCACTCCTTACCTGCTTTTTCCCATGGTGTGGCATTTCCGTGATCTCAGTGGCTGTCTGTGCGGATGGTGTTCTACACAGTAGCTACATCTATCTTTAGAAAAGTCAATCCCTTCATTGACAGAGCATTAATTGTCTTTGCTGGGAATCTATTCCACATATCCATTACTAAGAGAATAAAATCTGTCTAATAGCATGCGGCAAAGGTAGCTTGTTTTAAAGCTGTGCTTCCATAAAGCAGCAATTTTTTCATCTCAGTATATAAAAGCGAATGAGACTCCATAAAGGCACATCAGTGTATTTGCAAGGCATGTCACAGATTAACCAAAAACCACATCAGGGCATGTTATCAAATTGGACACTCCAGGCGAGGGCCAGCTCGCTAAAAGTACAATTCTCCATCCATCCACATTAACTTGTTGAAATACTTTTTTCCTCACAGTAGATTTAAATTCAAGAAAAAGATTACAAAAAAGCCCCCAAAGATATCAGCTTTCTCCATGACATTTACATTGACAAGATTAGTAATCCATAGTGGAGACTTTCTTAGTTTTACATTGGCCAGTTGGTTAGTATAAACGCTGCTTGGTTTGCATTCAAAATATATCAAAGAAGCAAGTTGCTCCTGCCCACATAAGTGTTTCAATTAAACAAGTTCTGAAGAGTACTATGGAATCTCCTGGAATGTGGCAGTTCTGGGCTGAGGGAAAAGATCTGACAGAAAAGTACCCTCAAGAATAATTGATTTCAGTATTCTTTTACCAAGAACTGGCAACATAGCACAGGAATAGCAATGTTCTTATCAGTAACTGCCACCTGATCCTGCCAAAGGTTTCAGACACTTTTCATTGAAAAATATTTCCTTTTCCAAGAACAGAATAAACACTGGGCAAAAATGTTTTGTACAGTCAGGATAAATACTGTATGTGTTCATGTATCAGAAGCTCACAGCTGAAGGACGTCTGGTAACATTTATTTTGTTACAGACTGTAAAATGCACTTAGTTCTCAGATACAATGTTTAAAGAAAGTTTCAATAAAAGGAAATGTATAGTAAATATTGAGGAGTTGTGCTCAATATGTTTCTCTAAGCTCACGTGGTGAGCACATGAATTGGCTTTGAGAAAAAGACTGGGGGGGGGGGGGGGCGTGGGGAGAGAATGGCTCGGGTGGATCTGTGAGGTGATCTCATAAATGGGTTCAAAAAGAATGTGTTTACAATGTCACTACATCTAACAACCAACACTTTTTTCTCCATAATATCTACTTAATATTGGAGATGGATTTCAATCCAAATAGACTCTTCATTATCCCCAATTAATTACCCTCCAAACACCTAAACTGAGGACACTGCTGAAGTGAGATGCACCTGGCTCGGAACAGATCACATTACTTTGTGTTTTGAAAAGTTTTCGGTGGTTGTAGGATGTGGCAGTTGTGCACTTGTTGAGGCTTCAGCCATTCAAAAAGTGAAGGGCTTTAACATGTATATTTGTTCTGAGTGGTGAACGAACGCGGCCGCTGCTCATTAGATTTAAACTTGCACACAAACAATCCACGAGCTTTATTGCAGGAACTTCCTCTAATGGTGAGCTGCAAAAAGTGCAGCGTCCTCTCCCGGGCATCTGTGAACGGGCAAAGGAGCTCTCTGTCCCCTCAATCAATCAGATTGAAACATCCTTGACAAGCCACACAGTCAGAAACAGGAAATGAAAGCTACGACAGTCAATTCAATATAAAATCAGTTAGAGGAAGTAAAATAAAGAGAGGGTAAGAAATATTGAATTAAAAGACAAATAAAAGAGACAGAAATAAAAAGTAAAAAATAAAAAATACAATTTTAAAAAAAAATCTCCAACAACAATTGAAATCGGAAGGGATGACACTCCACATTTTTAAAAGTTGATTTTCAGTGCCAGAGAGGTTGTTTGGCAGTTATTAAGACATGCCATGCTGTTAAAAGTTAATTTAGACCTAAAAAAAAAGCCCAATGTACCTTTTTTTGTGTAGATTAGTTTGTTTCCAGCTGGGCAGTGCAGCAACTTCGCGCTGGTCCATTCACTTATGGGTGAGCTGTCCTTCCCGTGTAGCTTTCAAACAAGCAGGGAATCTCGTAGAATAATGTCCGGATTTGCACATTTGACTGTGCATGCTCACTCACCGGAAGTTGCTCTTCTAATTGCCCTTAAACAACAGTGTTCAGCTCTCCATTGTTTTTGGAGCAAATTCTGAGCCGTTGATGAATTAGTGGGGTAATTCTGCAATCCTGCGATTCCAGTGGGAGAGCCATTACACAGGCAGAGCTACTACACATTTGCCCACACACACTGAAAGCATGGCTCCCTGCTGGGAACACAGAATTACCCCTGTTACATTTATTAGGTAGTTTAGTTGGGGGCTGAGGGAGAATTGTGGCCTCCTGGAAGTGTAACACTGTTGGGTCGATATTGGCTGGGATCTTCATTTAATTCTGATGGCATAATGGTGCTTGTAACTCTTGATGGGGTTGAAATTCCAAAGTCCCTGTTCCACTGCTTGAAGAGCATTGGAGCAGGACTCCCAGCCGCCTACACTCTCGATCCCAAATTGACAGGATTATTAGCATGTTTGCTTTTGACACCTCCAAACTCAACTATTTCAATGTTCCTCTGGTCAACCTCCCATCCTCCACCTTCTGTAAACTTCAGCTCATCCAAAATTCTGCTGCCTGCATCCTATGTCACACCAAGTCCTGCTCATCAATTAGCCCATCCTTGCTGACCACAATGACTCTGATTTAAAATTCTCATTCTTGTGTTTAAGTACCTCCAAGGCCTCACCCCTCCTTATCTTTGTAACCTCCATCAGCCCTACAATCCTCACCCCCACCAAAAAAACACTCCATTCTTCTGGGACCCGCCTTTTCTGCATCTCCCCATCCCACCATTAGTGGCCTTATTTTCAGCTGCCAAAGCCCCACACTCTGGAATTACTTCTCTAAACCCCTCCGCCTCGCTGCCTTCCTCTCCTCCGTAAAACCTACCTCTTCGACCCAGCTTTTGGTCACACCTTCTAATCTTTCCTTGGTATCCATTTTTCCTTTCACCATTGTGGAGCATCTTGGGGCGTTATTCTATGGACTATTCCAATGATTTCCTGGCCGGCCTCTCACCTTGCACCCTTCATAAACTTGACCTCATCCAAAACTCTGCTGCCTTTATCCTAACTTGCACCAAGTCCCGTTCACCCCTGTGCTCACTGACCTACATTGGCTCCCAGTCCGGCAATGCCACGGTTTGAAAATCCCTCCATGGCCTCACCCCTAACCTCCTCCAGCCCTACAACCCTTCAAGAGCTCTGTGCTCCTCTAATTCTGGCCTCTTGCACATCCCCAATTTTAATCACTCCACCATTGGCAGCCATGCCTTCAGCTGACTAGGCCCTGAGCTCTGGAATTCCCTCCCTAAACCTCTCCATCTCTCTCTCCTCCTTTAAAATGCTCCTTAAAACCTTCCCCTTTGACCAAGCTTTTGGTCACCAGTCCTCATATCACCTTATGTGGTTCAGTGTCAAATTTAGTTTGATAATGTTCCTGTGAAGCGCCTTGGGACATTTTACTACATTAAAGATGCTATTTAAATGCAAGATGTTGTTGTTAAAGATGCTATATAAATGCGGGTTGTTGTTGTTGTTGTTGTTGTTGTTGTTGTCGTCTTCTTCTGGTCCCTGACCTGGTCCAAAGGCCTCAGCTGTTGGCTGTGTGTGTTCTCATCAATACTTACACAGGTGATGTCATATACATGGCGTTTTTATTGGAAGCAGTTTGCACAATTCCAGATGTTACTGAAACACCCCAAATAGCTGAAGCATGAGACATAGACACAAAACATATTGAATGCTGTATACATTCAGAAATAAGGTTTTACAGTACAGCTTTTTTATAATGTCATCTATGCATGTTGGTTTTACTTTGAAGTTTTCACCCTTTCTCTGTGACCTTTCCATAGTCTCCAGCAATTGTCAAGTACCTCACCCAAATGCCCACTCTTCATGTCTGAGTCTAGATAGAAACCATTACCAGACTAATTAACTAAGGAAGTTAATGCAGCTGAGGTTAATCCTGTCTTTACCCAACATCTTTCTATACTTTCCTATACTTTCTAGCATGGATCATTTAACAGCAACTGTGAGTGGGAATTCTGCCTGATTTTTCCCCTCCCCACCCAGTGATCAGGAACACTACTGTTCTCTGCATAAGTTAGTGGTCATAAGACCAGTTCTAATGTGTTGTCCCAAGATCAGCAAACTCAAACCTTCCTGTTCTCTATTATCTGTGTGTTACGTGTTTCAAATGATGTGGCCCTAGCTCTAAAAATGGATAGTGAGTCATCAGAGACAGATAAGTTTATAAAATAAATAATAATAAATTAGAGGACACGGATGAAAGGAGAGAGTAGGAAAGACAGACAGAACAGACATACAACTGTTTATTTTGATTTAATATTTATACTTTATTATTACAACATTAAATCTAAAATCTCAGAAGCCTTGTTACTGTAATATTAAGTGATTTTTAAGTTTCATAGTTTGTGAAGTGAAATGTTAGAAATATGACCAGCCCAAGGGTACAGAATTGACTGGAGCTGCTGTTGCTCCAGCACTGTAAGTAATGAGGAGAATTGTATACCATATAGCATCAATGCCCACTTAATATTCTGTGTGTATCTGTTACATTGTACATGAATATTATCCAAAAAGAATTTTAAAAATTGTTCCAACAATGCTTCTAATCATTGCTTGTAAAAATGTAATAAGGGCATCTGTCACTAGCAGATTTTTAAACTGAAGGGCTTAATTTGTAATAATACTGTACTTCATATGAGCAAAAATCAAGCATTAATCACACACTATATCACTCACCGAGAGATTTTGACATGTTATAATAATCATTATGAGAAAATATTAAAAAGACTTGTAACATACACCTCACTAAAAATATACCTCAAATCCTATTATAACTAGCACTCTTTATGAGCCTCATTTATACAGAAACTATTAGAAACACCTTTTATAGGCTGCACTTCGCTTTAACATTCACTGATATGGCATAACCTCTGACAAAACACTTACTGATATGACCAATAAAGAAACCTAAAATATCTTTGGTGTAGCTTGCCTCTCACTGTAACACATATATAGTACAGCTCTCAAAAATACTGATAGAAATGTATACTAGTTTATTTTCTCAACACTGTCAGATGTTATTCTGTAAATCAACACAGAATGATCAGTTGACTATAGAGCAGTTATATTGCACATTCTGCATTTGTGTGCAGTGGCTTCATTGTTGTAGCGATGCAAGATGTGCGTTATAACTGCAGCTTAACCGGTGACAGTCCAGTGTTTGACGTCGGGTGGGGAGATAACTTGAGGAGGCAGTCTCTCAGTCTTCACTTCACACTGGCTGCAATATAGGCAATGAGAAGTCAGCTTTTTAAACATTCAAGCACCCAAGCAGTCTGCTGGGCAGGTGTTAAAATTTTAAAGCAATGTTGCACATGCAATCGATGTAGTCAGCCATGCATAGAGTTGTGTTTTCATCTGATCTGAGAATTATGCAGAGCATGGCAGTGCTGCCATCTGACACAAATCTTCAAATCAGAGCAGTGCAAGTAACATTTTCAATATGAGAAATACTTCAGCAATTTGTGGAATATTCAAGCTTCGACTAATCTAATGGTAAAACCCATTCATGCTACTGATGTACATGACTGCTTTTAAAAATATAGTTACAGATTTTACTAATCGTAATAATTCATTTCTGGAGTTTATATGGAATGTGATTGCACTGATTTGTAAAATATACATATCAAGAACAAAAGAGAATTTATCAAAAACTTTCCTCTTCAACTTGATATAAACAATAATACCTCTCATCAGGAATTCACATCTAGCACAATTGTTGCCAGTTAAAGGACATCCTGTAAATGGAAATGTTTGCTCTGGCAAAGAATAATTCTCTATACATTCTAATGGAAACACCACTACTTAACTGGAACAGTTTAGACTCTGGTTGTTTCTTTAAAGGCCGAATTCTTTGGCAGGACTATTACAAATTAGCAGATGCTAGGAGTTGAAACAAAAAATTCATTTTAAAGTAGTTAACCATTGCCTGAGTGCTGGTTGACTATGTTGCATCTGTTGATGAAAACCTAACACAATTGAACAGACTTTGTACATATTATTATTTACATACAATAGACACAGTTATTTGGAGTTTAATTAATTTTTAATCATTTGATGAAACTCTGCTGTTACTGATGAGGTAATTGTGTTCAATCTCAGGTCCAACTGCACATATTACCATTGAGGATCAGGTAAGATCCTTTTGGTATTTGCTTAACAGGAACTTACAAGTAAATTGATGGTTTGCTTGCCTAGGAGCTGTTCACATCAAGAGATCTCAATTGTGTTTGGATCACCTCAGACCTTGTACATGGTGGTAAAGTGCTCCAAAGTTATTTTTGTTTTCAAAAAAAGAGTAACTTTGAAGAAAATACCACAATGCACTATTTACTAGACTGCTGACAATTATATACTTGATTTGTAACTTGAAATCAATTACTTTCTATTCAGGTAATTCAGGTAAGGAAAAACAAACAAGTGATGAGTAAAACATGGAGCCTTAAAAGGAATTAAGTGCTTGAAAATAAATCAGATGAATTCATGTGGAAAGAGAAATTACTTTTTGTCATATCCTTTCTTCAGGAGATCCACCTGAATTAGAGAGGGAAAATATACAGTCGGAAATAAATGTTACAAATAAAAGGATCATAGCTCTAACGTTTATATTATGTACTGTTTCTTTTCATCCTATGCTAATCTCCTGGCGGTTTCAATCTGATTTTTTTTTTCTCTCCCTGTGGAGTTTCAAACTGGCTCTTCCTGAGAAATTTTCAAATCCACTCTCCTCTCAGATTTTTAAACTCACTCCCCGACACTGGAAGAGAGTTACTGGGACTGCCTGAATTTTTGCCTAACTAATCACTCAAATTTAAAAAGGAATTGTCAATCATATACAAACTGAACCAATCATACAATATTGTTTAAGTCTGAATTACTCCTTTCTCAAACCTGCAACCAATTAAATTTGCAACATTTTATCACGATAAGCTTGATGCAAGGATTTGAACTACAGTCAATTTTTTTAACTGTTTGTGTATTATGGAGTGATTTAAAAAGCCAACAAACCAAAACTAGGCAGACAAAAATATTAGATTCTTCCAATCAACTCTAACAAGGATCAATGTATAAAAGAAAATATTCACTATATTTAATAAAGTGAATAAAATTAATTTCATGAAATCAAATTCCATTTAAGATTACTGGGCTTAGGCTGGACTTTTTCTGGTATTAGTGCAATTTGTTTCAAAGTTTAGCACAAAATTATTTTCCTTTGGAAACAAAGACCCACATTTAATTATATTAAAATGAGGTGGCATTATGTTTATTTCAACAGCTTGATTTGGTTATTATGGTATTGGGAAGCATACATACAGTGATCATTCCACCTAAAAATGAATCAACAGTTTGGTGTTATCAAATCTCTTCTCCCAATTGCAGTGGAAGGTAACATTACAAAATGTTATAAATCTCAGCTGTGATGAGATGGCAGCCAAGAATTTGCTGTCAAAATAACGGTGAGGCTAATGGCATTCACCGTTATTTATGCGCAAATCGTACAACAGCTTCAGGCAAGGACAGATGTGCAGGTTAAACGCAGATATCCAGAAGTTGCTGTCCGAAACGCCCGCTCTGTCGTTAGCTTTGTGAAAATGGCATCGTGCTGTCTGCCTCACACATGAAATGCATTGAACGGCGTGAAGTTCCTGTATTTACGTGGTAGGTACGAACTAAACTCGCCACAAAGAGTTAAGTCTTGTCATTTCAAGCGTAAGTACCCTTTTAATGACATGATAAGTGTTAATTACTGCCAGTCTATACCTCTGGCACTGAAAATGAACTATTACATGTGTGGAATCTCATTCCTTCAGGTTTTAATTGTTGATGGAGATTTTTTTTTAAAATTTAAATGAACTTTTTAAAAAACTTTTCCTTTCTGACTCTTATTTCTCTCTCGCTTAATCCAATCATTCTTTCCCTCTCTTTATTTCTCTTTCTGTACCTGATTTGATATTGAATTCACCATTCTAACTTACACATAATTCTCCGTCCTTGCGCTGTTAATTTCACAATCTTTCATTCTGATTGGTTAAGGAGATCCACGGTTGCTTGCCCTGTTCATTCAGGGCCCAGATGCCCTGTAGAGGGCACCGTGCCATTTCCATCTCACGCTTCCAGCAACGTGCGATACAAAAAATCAGCAAGATTAAACGGGCAAGGGCAAGTCTAACTAACGGCGGACACCGTTCGTTGCCCGACTATAGCAAATTCTGGGCTGATACCAGACTTTCTTGGTGTAACCTGTGTTTATCTTTTCTTGCGGTTTGTAATACAATTATGAGTAGAGAATGTGATACATTTCCTACCCAATACCAATGTGCAAGCTATCAGGGCCTAACAAAATACCGTGACAGCGTAATGGGGTTGAATCTGGGGCAGGGCAGAAATTACATCGAATTTACAGCATAGAAACAGGCCATTCGGCCCAAATGGTCTGTGCCAGTGTTTATGCTCCACACAAGCCTCCTCCCATCCTACGTCATCTAACCCTATCAGCATAACCTTCTAGTCCTTTCTCCATCACATACTTATCTAGCTTCCCCTCTGTTCACTCCATAGATGCACCCCTTACCTGGTCCCAAATCTTGGTGTCACGGATAGTAACATATTTTGGGAAGATGCCTGCACCATTTGTGTCACTAAAGGGGTGCCCGCTTCATTCTGTGATGTCTGCATGGTAGAGAGCGGACACAAGGAGCACCACCGCCCCCTCTCCACCCACTTCCAGTGGAATTTTCAATCCTCAAAGAAGGAGAGGAGACCTGGATCCATCCAAAGTTCCTCCCCTGCCTGCACAGGTGGTGTGATCTTCACACGTCCTCAGTGGAAGAATTTCAGGCCTTTTGCGTTAATACAAGAAGCAAAGGTAAATGGATCGAGGTACTGGAATAGCTCTCACTTTCACCCAGCTCATATGCTCTTTGTGGTAAGCTGAAAATCGAGTCTATGTTAAGAAAGCAATACAATATATGCCAGATATGTTATTTCCTTGGACAGTGATTCAAACAACATTTTCTATCACTGCAATAAAAATAGAAAATGCTGGAAATGAATGGCAGCTCATCAACATCTGAAAGAGAAAGATAGGTTAACATTACAGGTGTGACCCCTCACAAGTCTTTCTTTTCTCTCTCAGGTGCTGACAAACCTGCTATACGTTGCCAGCATTTTACATTTCAGATTTCCAGCATTCGCATTTTTTTTCTCTCAATATCTCCGTGTTGTCTTTAATTTTCTTTAAAAATTCTTATATTTTAAATATGCATTTTAAAGAATAGAATATTGTGGGCTGATATTAGAGGCAGTGTCACACTTGCAGTTCAGCTGATATCAATAAATTGGTCAAGCTTCACTCTCAAAATTATGTTAGCATTGAGCCATTTGCAGTATTGCAGCCAAGTTATGTGTTATCCTATAAAGCAGTGGTTTGCAAAGCTTTGTGTGTTGAACCCTTGTAAATAATGATACAGCCCTGGGGAGCCCACACGCACGGGGGACCCCCACACGTACGGGGACCCCATCCTAATTTCTGAAAGAAAGCATCTGATTTCTCTCATTGCAGAAAACAAATTTTATTCACAGCAGCAACAGAAATGGTAGATCAACAGACATAGAAAAAAAATCAGAAATTCAGGGACCCACTGAGGTCCCATTTCCATCTCTCCAAGACCCAGATCATGCTAGAAATACAGGACTACACAAATGCATGGAATCCTTCATACCATGAATGTACTGGCAGAAAAGCTGACACTTTGCACAGCTTTAGGTAACAGCTTCCAGGAAAAGATTATCCAAATGGAGTTTGTAATACTCCATTCTTTACATTCCATTTCTAAAATGTATCATCAAGCAATTAAATTGTAATCTTTTAATAACAAGGATATTTTCCCATTTTCTGAGAGTCCAAATTTTCACTTTTTAAAAACTAATCTTGTATTCCTGCAAAACACTGCATAGATCATCACACACAACAATGAGAGCAAATTAGAGACAGGTGGCAGGTGCCAGTGTTCAGAATACAGTCGGAGAAAAATTAAAAGATTATATCTGACACTGTTGTGCAGTGAGGCACAGAAGCCCCAGCCTGCTCTTCAAAGGCCACGGGACAGGTCGAGATGGGGAAATCCTATTTTTTGTCGATAAAGTGGCTATACTGCGGTCAGTTCTTATAATAACAAGTTGGATCAACCCAAATTAAACTGCAGCTCAGACAACTATTTGCAGTCTCTTCACAAAGGTTCCGTTGTGAATGACTGGGTTTCTGTCAGGGCAGCTCAAGTTGGTTTAATGTAAGTTAACAAAAGTGAAAAGACTACCCAGGCATATTTTGTTTTCCAGAAATAAATCAGTGCTGAGTAAAGTTTAATGAGTCCTCTCCAGTGAATAAACAAAGCTGTGCTAACAGCTGTCATGCTGAAAGTGTTTGGTTACATGAATCACACAGTCTGGTTTGTAGTGCAGTGACTGGTTTCTAAGAAGAGGAGAAATTCCATTTGCGTTCCAGTAGTGCTTGGGCCGGAGGTTTTGCACACTGCATCCAGAGCCTTTACTAATCCTATACAATGTAAGAGTTGCTGCAAAAGAAACTCTGGAATGTGAGAATATACAGGCATCCGCCTTTATCTTGTTTGCTTTTGTACTGGTGCAAACCATATTTTAGGTTGTTTATTGACATCAATGATTATTTGGCCAGCAGAAATTGCCCAAAAATGGTATTCCATCAGCACCAGTGATAAATGCCACAGTTGCATGTAAAAAAGAGTGCATTAACAATTTTAATATTCTTATGCACATTTCTATCTGTTTATAGACACATTTATATTACAACCCCTATTTTTTTAAGTATTTCAAAAAGTGAATGTTGAGATGACGTTAATGCTGGGAAATAAAATGTTTACCCATTTTTCACATGCGCTCCCAGATCAGGTATAGCATGGGTAAGAGTTAGTGTAGAACTGAAGACTTTGCCCATTTCCTGGTCTGTCCAGACCACACTGCAACTACTGAAAGGGTAAGCTGCTGACAACCTGCCTCATCATCTCTGCAAATGCCTCTCTGAATTAGACACTTGGAGGATAGTAACAATGTCTCAGAATAATTTTACCTCTGAGTTCTCTGTATCTTTGCAGGGAAGTGCCTAAACTCTGCTCAGAACTTCCCTGTAATGAACTGGCCAAGTTCAAAAATATAATGGTGCAGGGTTTGTAGGTGTAGGGAGGTTTTTGTAACTACAATGCAAGAGAGAGAGAACATATTTGGTCACTAAAGATACTTAGCAGAAATCCAATCATGAGGTTGAAAATAATTTTTTTTCCCTGCAAACTAATATGGGTGGGCTATAATCTACTGTTGTCGGTGGAAACAGAGCTAAAATTATTGAATCCTAATCTTAAGCAATAGGGACGATTGTGAGGTAATGTCACACAGCAGAGACTGATTACCTGCTTTACAGCATACAGAAATAACTGGATATATTCCAATGTTCCCACTGACTTTAGTTCGATGGTAATAACAAAACAAATACTGAATGTTCAGATGGCACATTATTGCCACTGTTTTTTTTCTTAAAGTGATCTTGAGTTTTGTCTCAGCTTAGGCATAGATTCCAGTATTTAAACAGAGAACTAGTGAATTAGACAAGTACAATGAAAATAGAATGTGTGCAGATATACATAGAATATAATCACAAGAATGCAGATAGTCTTATGGCCATGCTTGTAATGTACTTGTTCAAATGCTCACTTCTGATCTGATGCTACGTGTGGATTTTTTTTTCTATTCAGAATTCAAAGAGTTCTTTGTTTCTTTCCCCTCATTCATCGTTCTATCGAGGATAAAAATTGATTTTTTTCGCACAAAAAACTTCTTGTTTGATAAGTGCCAGGATATTTAACAATTTTATTTTATTGGGAATGCCAGACATGGAGCCAAAACCCACACAGGAAGAAACTGGCACTCAAAGTAGGTTTCAATAACACAGGCAGTATAAAACCACCTTTGTCTCTCCAGTCTTTTTGTTTACCAAAACTATGGAGATGTTACTGAGATCAGAGGCAAGTACCTGCTGGAAAATTGAAGGCCTAGCTGGGTATGGTTATTCATCCTGCATAATAAAAAAATGTGAAGCAAAGAGCTGCCTCATGAACATCAGTTTTAGTGCAGAAATAACACATAGGGCTCGAATTTACCAGGCCTGCGGGTTCCCAGCGTGTGGTCCTCCGGGAGCGTGGTCAACACGCTCTGCGAAATTAGTTGGTTGCCCGCACGATTGTAGCAGGCAACACACTAATAGGAATCAATTACCTGCTCCTCCGGGGTCCACGGCGCTGGTCTGCGCGTCGGGCGGGCTGCGCATGCGCAGTACGATCTGTCAGCTGGAGGCTCTCTAGTTAAAGGGGCAGTCCTCCACTGACAAATGCTGCAACCAATGAAACAAATTGCAGCATGGAGCAGCCCAGGGGGAAGGCTGCTCCCAGTTTAATGATGCCTCACCCCAGGTATCATCAGATGGGGTGAGGAGGAGGGGGAGGACACAGATCTTCCCCCTGGCGGGCGGGAGGAAGCGGCCTGCCTCTGCCACCAAGAAGGCCTGGCTCGAGGTGGCAGAGGGGGTCACCTGCGCCACCAACATATCGCCCACCTGCATACAGTGCAGGAGGCACTGCAATGACCGCAGTAGGTCAGCCACAGTGAGAACACGAAGTCTTTCCCCTACACTCCGTCTGCCACAACACTGCCCCCACCCCACATCTCCTTCGGCACCGCCAACACTACTCTGTCACATCACCCTTCATACCCACTCAAACCCCATCCTCATCTTACCTCCACCTACTCACCTCGCCAGTACTCATCCTGCCACTAACACGCAACCCAATCCTCATACAATCTCATTGCTCCATCCCATACTCACCCTCTCGTGCATCTCCCTCACGGCCAGCCTCACTCAACCTGTGATGCATGCCCTGTGCTGCAGCCACAGGGCATGCATCACATATGTGCAGTAGGCAGCGTAAGGCAAACGTGTCGTGAGCATGAAGGGGGTGCACAAGGGTGTCTGAGGGTTTGTCCTGGGTGTTACCTATATTGAATTTCAGAGCAACAAACAGCACACATTATATTGACACCACCACTGCCATGTCTCCGCGAATCCTGTCCGTTGTGTCCAATAATGCCCGCTCCTGGGTATCACTATGAGGACCCACCACTGATGCCACCCATCGTGTTACTGCAGAGTAGGTGCAGGTGTATTTGCAGGGCTCTTCCGCGCAGACGACTGAGAGACATCGGCGGTGTAGCCAGCTGCACCCTGGAAGGATGCGGAGGAGAAGTTGTGGAGGGCAGTGGTGACTTTGACAGCGACAGGTAAGCAGTTGGTGCTGGGGCCAGCCAGGAGCAGCTCGGCATGAAAGAGCCTGCAGATCTCCACGACTACATGTCGAGCGAATCTGCGCCTCCCTGTGCACTGCTGCTCGAAGAGGTCCGGGGAGCTGCGCCTCGGTCTGTGGACCCTGTGGCGAGGGTAGTGCCCTCTGCGATGCGTCTCTCCCTGCGGTAGCCCTCCCTCCTGCTGTGCAGGTGGGCGTGCAACAACACCGTGTTGGGGGGCTCCACGTCTCTGCGGTGGACGGCGTGGACTGCGAGGCTGCTGGGGCTGGTCATGCTGTTCGTCCTCCGAGGGTGTCCACGCACCACCCATCTGGCAGGTGTTGGTCTGAGGGGTTGTGCAGGGTAGGTGGGTGGTTCCTCGGACTGGGGCTGCGGTTTCGTGTCGGTCTGTCCTCTGGCTTGGCGGGGGGTGGTGGAGGGCAGGTGTTGCCCTATGTGACGCGGTGGCCTCCTGCGTGGGTGAGGGCTCTCCCACGTGGAGTGCACCTTGGCACCTGCCACAGGCTGCTGGCTGGAACACGCCTGGTTGGAGAGAGACTGTTTCCCCCAGTGTGTGAAACTCATTGCCTTGAACCTAAAATCCCACACTTCCTCTTTTGACAGCCGCTTCAGCTCATTAACTGACCTCAACAAGCAAGGTAAGTACTCTCAAGTGGAACCCCGCTGGCTTTAATTGCCTGCGGGATTCCCACCAGCGGGGCTTGCGCGCGCAGCCCCGCACGTCAGCGCGGTACCCGGAAGTGGCCGGGATTTCGGCGCGATCCGGTCACGTGACCGGATATCGGGATTTTCGGGGCCCCCCCGCTGGAAACCCGCAGGTAACCCGACGCGAAAATCGAGCCCATAGTATCAGAGTTGGTACAGAACAGGAGGAGGCCATTTGGCCCATAACGCCTGTGCCGGCTCTTTTAAAGAGCTATCCAATTAGTCCCATTCCCCTGCTCTTTCCCCATAGCCCTGTAAATTTTTTCCCTTCAAGTATTTATCCAATTCCCTTTTGAAAGTTACTATTGAATCTGCTTCCACCACCCTTTCAGGCAGTGCATTCCAGATCATTACAACTCGCTGCATAAAAAAATGTTTCCTCAGGTCGCCTCTGGCTCTTTTGCCAATCACCTTAAATCCGTGTCCTTTGGTTACCGACCCTTCTGCCACTGGAAACAGTTTCTCCTTATTTACTCTATCAAAGCCATTCATGGTTTTGAACAACTCCATCAAATCTTCCCTTAACCTTCTCTGTTCTAAGGAGAACAATCACAGCTTCTCTAAACTCTCCACATAACTGAAGTCCCTCATCCCTGGTACCATTCTAGTAAATCTCTTCTACACCTTTCTAAGGCCTTGACATCCTGTCTAAAGTGTGGTGCCAAAACATGATCCAAAATACATCAGTCTCCCTTCCGTATTGTAATAAGTAATAAAATTAACGTGTAAACTCTATCTTCAAGGTTATAAAATATGCTTTTCAGCTCAGTTAACCAAATACAAATTTGTTGCTGATTTTTCATCATGCAGTCTGGGCACTGATGGCGATATTGTGATCCCATGCACAACAAATACCTAAGATAGCAATGATTTACTGGGGAGTAAATTTGGTTACTGAGGTTAAACCTACATAAAACCAATTCTGAGCTGCCGAAGTCTGTTTAATTTAGTCACTAAGTTATACTGTGTAATATTCTCTCTCCCAGAGACTCCGTAATCAGGGAGTTATTACAGAGTGTACTTCCCCATTATTTTAAAATCAAACAAACAGTTAGATGTTAACTTTAATATCCTTATGTATATTTTTATATAGCTGTTGATTTTATTCAAAATATTTTTGTTTAAATGATAAATGTCATTGGAATTTGTCTTCAAATCGTTAACTCGCTTACTAGTCTAAGAGAGCTGAATTAACATTAGTGGACAAGGAGCCATTAACCCACCATACTTTAATGATAGCACCTTCACTCCAAGTTAATTTATCCATTATGTACCTCATATAATAGTAAAGTCTGTAGAAAATTAATTATTTTCCAGAATATATATCATGTTTCAGTCCAATAACTAAAATAAAAGTCACTTGGAAAACATTTCCATTGGCATAAAATCAGCAACAAATTCGTATTTGGCTAACTGAGCTAAAAAACATATTTTATAGCCTTGAAGATATGCATTCATTTTATTACATATTACGATATGGAAGGGAGATCATTGAATTTTAGATCATGTGTTATTTCCTGCCATTTGGTGCAAAGTAATTGTTCATGAGACAATGGTTTGCTTCATGTTTGTTTTAATTTCTGGATCATGCAGCCATCAGGTTATCACACATTATACCGGGGAATGGACAGCACAGCATTCCATTTCATTCTAATTTGTTCAAAATCATAAATATTCTATTCTGCCTCTTTCTTTCTCAAAACTGTGGAACTCCTTGCCTCTCATAGTTTTCCCTGGTAATGTAGGGAAACGCAGCAGTGATCAATCAATGATTGAAATGGGTGAGTGGAACCTACAGGAAAGGCCCAAAAGTGCATTGCCATTGACTCCTGGGAGCAATGTATCCAGCTGTACTCTATTGTAGAAAAAATATCAAGTGATTCAAAAAATACAATACAGCAGATGCTGGAAATCTGAAACAGAAACAGAAAAATGCTGGAAGCGCTCAGCAAGTCAGGCACAGCATCTGTGAAGAGAAGTGACAAGTTAGTGCTTCAAGTATAACCCTTCATCAGCACTCAAATTCTGCCGAAGGGTTAACGTTTCATAAGTTGTCACTTCTCTCCACAAATTTGCTGTGCCTGACTTGCTGAATGTTTCCAACATTTCCCGTTTTTGTATCCAGTGGATCAACCAGTACACTTTCAGTGCATACCTTTATCATGTCTGCAAAGCATGTTTACATATAGATCATTCCTTGCAGACGGGCACAATAAGCTGTGTGAAAGATTAGGGGTAATTTTTCAACTTAGTGCTCCTGGTGGGGAGGCCGTGCCAGCCGGGATTGCATATTGGAAATTTGGACACTTGCTGTGCATGATTTCCCCACCATTTAAATTAATGAATAGAAAACAGTGTATCATACAAACTGAATTTTCAATATGTGCTCCTGGTTGGCAAGGCTACCTGCAGGGAGAAAGAGATTGGAAAATTACCCCTTCTATGTTTCTGTGTCTGTCATTACATTGTCCAGATTAAACAATGCTGGGTAATCATCTCTTAGTAATAGATCGGCACAGTCACACAAATCTTAACAAAACAGTTAATATGAACGAGTACCTTACAACATCAATCAACACTTCAAATAATTTATGAAGAGGTTGGTTGACTAAATCACAGAATTAAGAAAAAATACTTTGTGTGCATATTGGTTAAATTATTACTTAATTGAATGAATCCATCATGATCACCTGTAAGTAGAGTTCCCCATAATACTGTCCGTTTAATGTCACACACATACAGACATATACATACATATATATTTACACACTAGGAAACTGTCTGAGGTGCTGTCCATGGAAAATTGAAGAAAATAAGATATTTTAATATACAAAATAACATAATTGGGAGACTTCATAAACTCCACAGTGCCGCCTGGCAAAAAGAGCCTGCAACAAAATTGTGACAGTTGACATAACAAAATTGAATGGGAAATATTGACCTAGCAATTTAGAATGGTAAATGCTGCATTGGACGCCTTCACCAGGATCCATATTGACATGGATAAAATGGCAATGGGTGCGAACGCATTGGGAATGCAACGGGTAGCACCCGATTGCCATTTTAACCCCCGCCTGCATTGTTCCCACTGGGCGGGCAGGCTTAAAATTGGGACTAGTTTTTCCCCCAAACAAATCAAAATGGGAAGAATAGAAATACGTGGGGCCAGTGGCTGTTTTTTAAAACTGAGAAAACAGTTTGAAAAGAGTAGGAGAGAAGACAAGATAAATTAACAAGCAATGATTAAGTACCCTATAGCTTAAGTATTGACAGCCTGGAGATTGTGGAAAGAAGGGAAGACTGAAGGAGATGCAAAGCTCCACTTTTGCTAGGAGTCTGGGAAACAATGAATATGTGTCCGTTCATCCAATGCACAGTCGGAATTCTGCAAATGTGTCTCTATTTCAGTCGCATTTTAAATAAAAACATTTATTGTTGAGATAATTGCAAGAGGAAAAATCTGGAATTGGCGCATTGATGTGAGTTATTCCCGTTTTTGCCCTTGTACCTAGGGGAAAGAATTGAGATCATGTTGTTTATTTTCTGACATAAACTTAACAGTTTTGTCTTTTAAAGAAAGAAACTACAGCAGAGGACAGCGCGTGCAATTTTATTTTCCTTTGGAAACAAGGGTGCGTGAGGCCATATGTAAAATCCATGGTGCCCCAAGCAGGCTGCATTTTTCCTGATCTCTCATGCTTTCATTGTTTATTAAGGGAAATGGATGCAGGGATGTGATTTGATTCAATTTCTCACGTGCAAAAAATCTTTCACTTCGCAAAGTGCGAATGCTGAATTATTAAACTTCCTGCCAAGAAGTTAATTGCAACTCTTAGACAGGACGGTGGGTCATTTAATGTCAAAGTTTCCGATCTGAATAATTGTTTAGACTGTAGAAATCGCTTCCTGGAAAGCTGAAATTATAGCTGATAATGTCTTGAGCAAAGAAATGCTGAGTATGTGTGAAGCTATCAGAGTTTTTAAAACTTTAATATAGCCATGTTGACTAGCAGTGTCCCTGAAGTCTGTACATTCAAATTGTTGCACCGAAGTCATAGTTACAGCTTCCAGTGGATCCTGCCAACATGTGTAGATGAGCAATAGTGTTCGTTGTTTGCAATGTTCAATACTGTCCGTCATTCCGACCATTTATGTGGTGAACACATAAGAAATTATACTTCATCTTAAAAGGGGGCCGTACATTTTGTGAAGACCAGATTGGACTCATTGTAAAAAAGGAGTCTTGTCGGGTTTCTGTAGCACAACAAATAAATCTCACTTTTACTCCCGAACAATGACCACACTGGGCTCATGGGAGTCATTTAAAAAATCTTTCCCTCTACAGAAATGACCAACTGGAACCTATGGGGGAAATGTAGCATGGTGAAAAATGTCTCACTCTCTGCACTCAATAACTCGCCAAAATAACTTGAAAACAATAATCTCAGCTACGAGATAATCTTAAAAATGTCCTTCTTTTCACTGTTCAATTCACATGTGCTTGCGTTTAGTCCACATGATTGTTAAGATGCTGACATTTTTCACATCTGTGTTTGTATATTCTGCTGAC
This sequence comes from Heptranchias perlo, assembly GCF_035084215.1. NCBI lineage: Eukaryota > Metazoa > Chordata > Chondrichthyes > Hexanchiformes > Hexanchidae > Heptranchias > Heptranchias perlo. The sequence continues at coordinate 26,795,836 of NC_090350.1, forward strand.
TGCAGGCTTCTTGTTGCCAGTTGATTTCCTGGACAAGAACAGAGGGGGAGATTTTCAAGTCAGCCCCAAAACAGGCACAATATTGGCGGTGCGTCTGCAGACCCCACCCAAGGCCACAGTCTGGAGGCTCGAACCATTTTCAGGTTTGGGTCGCGTTTACCAGCAAGCTGCAGGCACCAAACACGCCCTCCATTGCAGCTTGCCAGTTTGGTGCAGCAGAATATCAGCCGGCTTCTGGTCTCAGCCAGTTAGGTAGGCAGGGCCTGTGGGGATGGGTGGGGAGGAAGTGGGGTGGATCCTAAAATTGGGGGGGTGGGAGGGGGAGAATGGGCTGGTAACAGGCCAGAAGATTTTGTGAAGCCAGGAAGAGCATGAATGTTCCTCCTGCCCCTACAAAAAATCTTTTTACAAAAAAGCAAAAGCTTACCTTTTCTGAGCGGCCTCCACCAGTCCCTTTAAGGACCACTTATTAGGTCGCTCAACACCTGGGAAAACTTAAATGAGCATGCACTTCGCATGCCCCACCAACTTCTCCATGAAAATTGCAATCAGGGTCCTCCAACCGAAGTAGAATGCTGATTTGTATATTTAAACAGCTTCCCACCTGTTTTCGGCAGTAGTGCTGTGCATCCATTTAAAGGACTGCCTGAAAATTGAATCAGGCAGTAAATGGTGTCCAATATTTCACCAAATTTTCCTCTGCCGGTGGCCCATTTCTCAGATGAGAAACAGATAGCCAGCTGTTGAAACTCTCCCTCCCAATTGTTAGATTTCAGACTCTTTCCCCTTTCTCCACCCCCCTCCCCATTTTTCAAAGTATTTAATTTTTCCCCCAGCCACACACCATTCCATTGGCAAGGGTAAACAACCTAGATAATCTCAAGTTTTCTTTGTCTACCTTAGGGAGGAATATTTGTGCAGGACTTCGCCTCAGAAGATTCAATTGGTGGGGGAAGAGTCCACTATAGCATAAATTGATCATCGCCTGTAGAAGCAGCAGGCTTGATGTCGAAATGGCCTTGCTCTCAGCCAATGTTTTGTCATCTTCTAACTTGCTTTCAGCCATCTTCCAAAGCTGCTCCAGAAACATCTACTTGGACATGTGTGCCTCACTATTCAATTTCTCCCTCTCTCCTGATGGGAAAGAGTTCAGCCAGTTTGCAATTCTACTAAGGGCACAGTTGAGATTGGGAACTCAAACCATGGAAAACGACATACAGGAACCTGAACACCCATTCCCTTTCACAATGTTTCTGTAGCATTGTTCTACCACAAGACCTGATTTCAGATTGGTAAAACAGGGTTAATTAAATCAGAAGGATATTTTTCCTTTGATCTTGAAAAGCAGAGGTGTGCGTATCATACTTATTTTCAAATCAGTTCGAAGTTGGGGGTATACATAAATTACTGGCTAAGTTCATGGCTTCTATTCAAGGTTGAAGGGGCAACTACAGATGCACTTTTTTAAAAAAACACAACATTTCAGGAATGAAGCTAGCCTGAAAAAGTTTACTGATGCAGTGTTAACTAAGCCATAACAGCTGTACTACTTACTTCCCTCAGTATTATTATCATCGGAGATAGAAAATCCTTATTCAACATGTCTGGGAGCAAAGTCCTATATGCAGGCCTCAAGAAGAAATATACTGTAAAACCTAGTTACTTAATTGGAGACAGGCTAGAGATGAACCCTATGCTGGCTTCAAATAATTGAGTACAGGCTGCAGTTCCAGACATTGGGCTCGATTTTGCTGTGAGCGGCAAATGAATGGCGCCAGCCATTCATTAGAAAGTCTATGGGCAAGTACAAGTCAATGAGTTTTTGCACGGCAGGTTCCTGTAAATTAGAGATCCAACAAGCGTGGCGCTCTTTACAGGGCATCTGGGACCTGTGTGAACAGAGCAAGCAGCTGTGTATCTCCTTACTTAATCAGATCGAAGCATCATTAATAACAGCGCAGTCAGAACCAGGAAGTGTAAGTCAATGTCAAATCAGGTGCAGAAAGCGAAATGAAGAGAGTGAAAGAAAGATTGGATTAAGAAAGAGATAAAAGAGACAGAAAGAAAAAGTAAAAAATACATTTTTTAAATTTAAAATTATTTTTTTAAATCTCCAACAATAATTAAAAAAAGAATGAGGCTCCACACTTGTAAAAGTTAATTTTCAGTGCCAAAGAGGTGGTTGGCAGTAATTTTGACTTACCACGTCGTTAAAAGGGTACTTAGATCAGAAAGAACTTGACAACTTTTTTTGGCACGTTTAGTCCGTATCTATCAGATAAGTACAGGAACTTCATACCATTTGAGCCAGACAGCGAGATGTCGTTTTCACGCAGCTCTTGGAGGAACTTCGCATCTCGGACAGCAACTTCTGGATTTCCGCATTTAATTGCGCATGTGTGGTCACCAGAAGTTACTGTCCAATTTGCACATGAATAACGGTGAGTGCTTTTGGCCTCAGTGTTATTTTTACAGCAAAATCCAGCCCATTTTGTTTGAATTGATAAATATCAGAAATACTTCCAATTAATTCACCAGTCCAGTGTTTCTCATCCCCCCAGCTTCCACCCACAAATTCAGACAGGAAATCACAGAAAGGTTACAGCACGGAAGGAGGCCATTCGGCCCGTCAAGTCCATGCCAGCTCTCTTCAAGACTAATCCAGCTAGTCCCAATCCCCCGCCCTATCCCCATAGCCTTGCAAATTTTTTCCCTTCAAATACTTATCCAATTCCCTTTTGAAAGCCACAATTGAATCTGCCTCCACCACCTGAAATATTACACCTGACTAGACCAATGGATTATGCTCAAGTTCCTGGTTTCAAAACAGCCATAACCCAACAGTATATGTCTTAGCCCAATCATGACCAATAAGCAAAAAAAAAGTTGAGTCAGGCTTAAATAATTAATGTCTTACATAATTTTCTTGAAGATAATTTTAAACCAAAGTACTAAAGGTAAAAAGGTGTTTTCTAGTTAAAAAAAATTCCTTCTCCCTGTGCTGGAGCTTATTCCATGTATTAGAGATGAAAATACAGTGTTGTACAGTAACACACTTTGGTATCCAATTGAACATGATGGACAATATTATTACAACTGAACCTGGAGTTAACCAGTCTCCTGTCTCTTTAAACACTGTAAATACTTTTCCCAATTGGTTTTCTTTGAGAACTATGATTTTATTGCAGTAATCCACTGAACAATCAATGGAATTATTACCTTACCTGTGAGGAAGTCAGACCAAGAATGAGTCAAACCACTCTGTGGACCATCTTTAGAAATGCCTAAATGCTTTGGATGTGAACAGTAGTCATGGTGGTTGGTTGCCAAACCAAGCATTACATTGGCATCCACAAGGAGACAGAAACAGAAGTGGAGACCAAAGGCTGATGTGGAAGGAGGTGACTTTGTATGATTTCAAAAAAGGACTGGACCACAGCTGAGATAGAGAAGCACTAATATGCCAAAATGACAAAGGAATGAGGCTTGGTGTAGTGCAAGTGGTTTGAGGATGACTGATTATTTTCTCCTGACCTTTTTCCTTTGGAGTCTGAAATGTATATCCTGTGAGAATAAACCAAAAGCTGAAGTCCAAATGATAACACTGTATGACACAAGTCAAAATGGTACTAATTCTTACCTTTGCCCTTTAAGACCAAATAAACCTGCACACCACACATTTGATGGACCACAAGACTATCTCCTCCCTTCCAATGCACCACAAAGGTGTAAACAAATAAATATTCTCCACAAGACTCTATCTTACCAGGGAATGGTCTAAATAATGAGAAGGGATAAATTTAGAAAGATTGGGGTAGATTTTGACCTTTGGGCAGCTGACCGGCAGAGTGCACTGGTCAGCCCCAGTGACTTTGAGGCCTTATTTAAATTCAGCAGGCAACGCAGCTCGCCAGATAGAAGCCTGAATATCAGGCCGGAGTTGCCGCCAGCAAGGTAATTTCCAGAGGAGGTGGAGGGGCGGGGGCAGGGGGTGGGGTGGGCGGTGGTGTTGGCAGGGTTGTCCAGGGATAGCAGCAGCCCAGGCTATTTTTGTCGGCCCTGGAGGTGCACTCCTGCTCCTGCGCAGGCTCCAACCAGTTCCTATCTAAACTGGCAATTGGGGTCGAATTTACATCATTGGACCCCAATTTCCATATTAAAGGGGGCCTTTCGCCTGGCGCTTTGGATACCCAGCGGGAAGCCCCTTTTGAAATGGAGCCAGCCCCAGGTGAGGGCAATCAAAATCGACCCCATTGACTTGGTAAAACTGAGCAGCTATTTTCCTTCAACAAGAAAGTGACAGTAAAGCCAACATTAACTGTTTGTATGTTAATATGTTTAAACGATATCCTCAATTCCTACACCCATTGGGACAGGATGCACCTGTACAGTTTCAACATGGTAATAAATCTATTTGTTTAAGTTTACTCATGGGCCAATGAGAAACATACCATGGTGCCAGTTGCTGTGTGTGTTCACTATCACAGTCTCTGAGAACATGGTTGCAAAAATGGTTTTGCTGTATTCTTTGACACTTTAGTCTAACTTAAATATTAATAGGGGCTAATGGTACTCAAGAAGAGAAAGTGGCAAGATTTCCCTTCGGCACAAAATGAGGCAACACGATGCCAAGTTTTGCCCTTGCTTTTCGCACTGGCTCTTATGAGCAGAAAGGGCTCTTTTTAGGGTGCCAATATTTTATTAATGGATGAGAGAAAGAGAGAAGGGCCTAGAAATTGGATTGCGCTGCATCATCTGAGTCGGCCGATTTCACTTCCCCTTTTCCCCTTCGCGACTGGTGAGCTGCCTCTGGGGCCACAACTGATGCTCACAGCTCGCCCTTAATAAACAAGTGATGCCAGTGGACCAATTTGCCATGGTCTTGCCAGCGATCTTATTAGGCTTGTGTAGTGTGCACAGCATCTCGATCCAATTTTTAGGCCAGTGACTTTGTTTTGGGCCAGTTTGCCAATTAGGTGCCATGACATTTGCTTGTTTTAATGTTGACTTTACTAGATAAAAGCTGACATCTTTCAGGGTGACTAAAGTTTCCCTCTTATTGTCATGTGAACAGTGCAGCTTGACTGTAGTCTGTGTTTATTGATTTGCATTTTGATCACTGCCAACATCTTTAAAATTCATGGAACACAATGGAAGCTGAAATTTCAAGGAAACTGAACTGGAAATGATTTAATTTTGTTGCTCTATTGCAGCAAGTTTATTTATTCACAAATTGTTTCAATTTCTCTTAAATTTGTGAAACTCAGTTAACTCATTGAGGGCTAATCCTCTTTTGAGACTCTAAAACTGTGACAAGTTGAGAAGGCTGTGTAAGTTGAGAAGGCTGTTAAAAAAAGCATAAGGGATCCTGGGCATTATTAATAGAGGCATAGAGTACAAAAGCAAGGAAGTTATGCTAAATCTTTATAAAACACTGGTTAGGCCTCTGCTGGAGTATTGTGTTCAATTCTGGGCATCACACTTTAGGAAGGATGTCAAAACCTTAGAGAAGGTGCAGAAGAGATTCACTAGAATGGTACCAGTTATGTGGAGAGACTGGAGACACTTGGATTGTTCTCCTTAGAACAGGGAAGGTAAAGGGGAGATTTGGGGCTCGATTTTCACGTCGGGTTACCTGCGGGTTTCCAGCGGGGTGGCCCCGAAAATCCCGATATCCGGTCACGTGACCGGATCGCGCCGAAATCCCGCCCACTTCCGGGTACCGCGCTGACGTGCGGGGCTGCGCGCGCAAGCCCCGCTGGTGGGAATCCCGTAGGCAATTAAAGCCAGCGGGGTTCCACTTGAGAGTACTTACCTTGCTTGTTGAGGTCAGTTAATGAGCTGAAGCGGCTGTCAAAAGAGGAAGTGTGGGATTTTAGGTTCAAGGCAGTGAGTTTCCCACACTGGGGGAAACAGTCTCTCTCCAACCAGGCGTGTTGCAGCCAGCAGCCTGTGGCAGGTGCCAAGGTGCACTCCACGGGGGAGAGCCCTCACCCACGCAGGAGGCCACCGCGTCACATAGGGCAACCCCTGCCCTCCACCACCCCCCGCCAAGCCAGAGGACAGACCGACACAAAACCGCAGCCCTAGTGCGAGGAACCACCCACCTACCCTGCACAACCCCTCAGACCAACACCTGCCAGATGGGTGGTGCGTGGACACCCTCGGAGGACGAACAGCATGACCAGCCCCAGCAGCCTCGCAGTCCACGCCGTCCGCCGCAGAGACGTGGAGCCCCCCAACACGGTGTTGTTGCACGCCCACCTGCACAGCAGGAGGGAGGGCTACCGCAGGGAGAGACGCATCGCAGAGGGCACTACCCTCGCCGCAGGGTCCACAGACCGAGGCGCAGCTCCCCGGACCTCTCCGAGCAGCAGTGCACAGGGAGGCGCAGATTCGCTCGACATGTAGTCGTGGAGATCTGCAGGCTCTTTCATGCCGAGCTGCTCCTGGCTGGCCCCAGCACCAACTGCTTACCTGTCGCTGTCAAAGTCACCACTGCCCTCCACAACTTCTCCTCCGCATCCTTCCAGGGTGCAGCCGGCTACACCGCCGATGTCTCTCAGTCGTCTGCGCGGAAGAGCCCTGCAAATACACCTGCACCTACTCTGCAGTAACACGATGGGTGGCATCAGTGGTGGGTCCTCATAGTGATACCCAGGAGCGGGCATGATTGGACACAACGGACAGGATTCGCGAAGACATGGCAGTGGTGGTGTCAATATAATGTGTGCTGTTTGTTGCTCTGAAATTCAATATAGGTAACACCCATGACAAACCCTCAGACACCCTTGTGCATCCCCTTCATGCTCACGACACGTTTGCCTTACGCTGCCTACTGCACATATGTGATGCATGCCCTGTGGCTGCAGCACAGGTGGTGGCAGGTTGAGTGAGGCTGGCCGTGAGGGAGATGCACGAGAGGTTGAGTATGGGATGGAGCAATGAGATTGTATGAGGATTGGGTCGCGTGTTAGTGGCAGGATGAGTACTGGCGAGGTGAGTAGGTGGAGGTAAGATGAGGATGGGGTTTGAGTGGGTATGAAGGGTGATGTGACAGAGTAGTGTTGGCGGTGCCGAAGGAGATGTGGGGTGGGGGCAGTGTTGTGGCAGACGGAGTGTAGGGGAAAGACTTCGTGTTCTCACTGTGGCTGACCTACTGCGGTCATTGCAGCGCCTCCTGCACTGTATGCAGGTGGGCGATATGTTGGTGGCGCAGGTGACCCCCTCTGCCACCTCGAGCCAGGCCTTCTTGGTGGCAGAGGCAGGCCGCTTCCTCCCGCCCACCGGGGGGAAGATCTGTGTCCTCCCCCTCCTCCTCACCCCATCTGATGATACCTGGGGTGAGGCATCATTAAACTGGGAGCAGCCTTCCCCCTGGGCTGCTCCATGCTGCAATTTGTCCCATTGGTTGCAGCATCTGTCAGTGGAGGACTGCCCCTTTAACTAGAGAGCCTCCAGCTGACAGATCGTACTGCGCATGCGCAGCCCGCCCGACGCGCAGACCAGCGCCGTGGACCCCGGAGGAGCAGGTAATTGATTCCTATTAGTGTGTTGCCTGCTACGATCGCGCGGGCAACCCACTAATTTCACCGAGCGTGTTGACCACGCTCCCGGAGGACCACACGCTGGGAACCCGCAGGCCTGCTAAATTCGAGCCCTTGATAGAGGTGTTCAAAATCAAGAACGGTTTTGATACAGTAACTAAGGAGAAACTGTTTCCAGTGGCAGGAGGGTCAGTAACTAGAGGACGCAAATTGAAGGTGATCGGCAAAAGAACCTGAGGCAACATGAGGAAACATTTTTTTACGCAGCAAGTTGTTATGATCTGGAATGCACTGCCTGAAAGGATGGAGGAAGCAGATTCAATAATAACTTTGAAAAGGGAACTGGATAAATATTTGAAGGGAAAAAATTACAGGGCTATGGGGAAAGAGCAGGGGAGTGGGACTAATTGGAGAGGTCGACCAAAGAGCCAGCACAGACATGATGGGCCAAATGGCCTCCTTCTGTGCTGTTTCATACTATGATATTATGAAAACATGCATCCAGCTTCTGGGAATCTACCGAAGAATCAGAATATACAAATTTCTAATAGGAATCTATCCATCTGTTCTGTGATAGTCAAAAGGGGTGGTAAATATACAGTTTCTGGATACTATGTCTGTACAATTTTTGAGAGTCTTGAAGAAAGATGCAGTGCAACCTTATCATGGCTATTATGTGTCCATCCAACCTAAGGCTGGAGGTGATATACAATATAGTGGTGGTAATGGCTCTTAGATTGCTGGTAATCTAGTTGGGAGGTCAGTCTGTAGTCATGTGATGGTAGCTGTCTGTTCATCCTTCAATGATCTGGAGGGAAGGGCAAAGGCAGGGAGAAAGACATTTCATGATAGTGATATGTCTATCTGATCCCTAGCATCTCTAAGGTAAGGTGGATAGAGGGTCTTGTGGAGTTTATATATTTATCTATTCCTTTGTGGGATTGCATTGGAAGTGGGGGGAAGAAGGGGGAGGGTAGTCTTGAAGTCCAAGTTAATTTGATCTTAAAGGGCAAAGATAGAATTACTACCATTTTGACTTGTGTACTGTACTGTTATAATTTGGACCTCAGCTTTCAGTTTATCCTCACAGGATATAAATTTCAACTCTCCAAAGGAAAATTTGAATTCCAAATTAATTGAAACTCTTATAATTATTGATGAATGATTCAGTGCAAGTCTAGGTTCTGATACATCAAGGTCATTGTTGATTAAATTTGCACTGTACATGTTGAAAAGCACCAACAAGTATTTTATTTTCATTGCATTCTCCCACTCCAAGATTGTATATACACCACAACAACTTGCACTTATATAATGGTACAAAGTAAGGTTCCAATACTATTTATAGTAGTGTGTAAAATCAGCAACTATTCAAATAACCTTAAGTAGCAATAGTGCCAAATTTATGTGCAAGAGAGAGACAGAGAAATGCTGTACTTAAAAGCTTATGGGCCCACAGGACTGATAAAGCCATGTTGAAGGCAGTATACATTGGCATTTTGTGCCTATGGACTGCACAATTTCAAAAGGCCACAATATTAAAATGTATGTGCCCAACTGAGCAAGGCTTTCAATAGTATCCATTCCATTAATAGCTTCTTTAAATCTTGATAGTCTGGGCATCTAATCATCTCATATTTCAATATCAGAACCAAGCTGGAAGAATATATTTGTGATAATTTGTAGATTCAAGCATTACGATACAATATTGTTTAATTACCTAATGGGATTAAATAAATTCTTAATGCCATGGAATTAAGCACAATTATTAACATCAGCACCAGGACTGACACTAACAATGGAATAAAACACTGGCCATGGTCTGCTCCAACTGGAATAGCTGTTCTTTTCTAGTATCAAAGTAGTCTTTCAACAAAAAAATAATTGTGATGTTTTTGCTATTTTGCAACAGAAATGCAACCAGTCCTTAAAAGGCATTAATCACCTTTACTGCCAAGCTTTGCTGGGAATATCATTTTTATTTAAAACTGTCCCTGAAAACTTTTGTTATTTTTGTTTGTTGGAAGCACATTCAAAAATGTATTTGCAATTTCAAACCTGGAACATTCATAATGCAAAACAAATGTTTTTAGGAACATTTCATCTCACTGTAATTTTGTTAGCCTGTGAAACAAGTATATTTGGGATTGAATGTTAGGGAGATAATTCAGATTTTTGCTCATGAAAAGTACTTTTGTTATGTGGTTTATTTTGAGATAAAACTGAACAAACAGATTTTATATTATCAAACTGCTAATACCAGAGGATCTCAGGGCTCTGCAGCATTTAATACAAAGGTTTCATTGTTTATATAGTATGATATATCCAATACAGATTGCAATACTAAGTCATATTAAATTTAAAATATTTGAAACAGTTGCTACATAATTTTACAATACAGCTACAATAATAACAAATGCATCACAAAAATGCTCCCATCCATTGTTATGTATGTGTGACATAACCAAAACCACACATTAATTGTCATTTACTGAATATGATGAGGTACAGTGGGAATTCAACATTTGCAGAGATTTATCTGGGAATAACTGATGCCACCTGATAATACAGGTACTAGCTTGTTCCTCAATTCATAGTGCCTTATATCTTTCTACAAACCCTGTGGAACAGTTCAGAATATATCTAAAGATTTATATTCAGTGAGAGTGTAGAGAGGCAGCACAGAGATTTGCCATTGGTTAAAATGAAAGAAACTTCAGTAGCATATGAATAACAGCAGTGCTTCAGAACTCCTGTAACAACAGTCAGTGAGATCAGGAAGACACACTTTTGCAAAGAACAAATTAACCCCAATATTCAGCTCCACATTTATTGTTTGATATTAGAATATAAATTGTTTAAAAAAAAAATCAGGAATCACTTGTATTACTTCAAAAGTATTCTCTGAAGAATTCTTTGACAGATTAATATGTTTCTTGAGCTATATATTTATCATAGAGATGCATAACTCCTACTTTGTGTACATAGAATATACCGTCGGAGTAGAATTTCCTGTAGCAGCGTAATCCGGAAGTTATGCCTGAATTTGTGCCCATTTGTATCCGATTTTGCCAAAGTCAATTTACGCCGAAATTTCCTGTGCACCTAACAAGACCACAGTAGGGCATAACATAAAAAGGCCCTCTGCTTCCATGATATATCCTATGGTGCCAGTGTTGTCCCAAATATAAAATCTTTCTACAGCACAGCATCAAATTAATCACTCACCACTACTAATCCTACTAATGATACTGGGTTGTAAAGATAACACACAGAACCCTATGTGTATAAAAGAGATTTTTTAAAATCCTGATACTACTTCTTCACACATAGCACCATGAAAGGGTAGTTTCACAGCTCTCCCAAATAACAGTCACTCAAATTGCTCTCATTATTTTAACAACGAATTACAAGGTCTTTTAACCAACATCACTGAAAGTTTGCAACATTTTTTTTTAAATCAAAAGTTATGTATTTGGGGGCTTTTTAAAGCAATATAGTGACACTACAATGGAGCTCCACTCTACTCCCTGTGTATTCCATGATTCATACCTCATTTGGATCAAATGGATTAAATTTGAAGACACTGATCGAGAGACTTCTTTACTTGTCTGTTGTACAATGTAATGATTGCACCCCAGGCACAACAACATTGAAGGTGGTTTCATTTTGAAAAATACTCACTGAATGATTGATAGAGCCATGCTTTACAGCTTGATGAATTAAATGAGCATACAGTACATAAGTTTAATATGCTTTATCCACACTGCCTTTGATTTTGAATTCCAGGACTGGGATTGTGTTTGCTAATCTCTTTGAAGAGCGTAAAATCAAAGGAGAGACTAGTTCTGACAAAAACGTTAACTCTGTTTCTTTCTCCACAGATGCTGCCTGACTTGCTGAGCTTCTCCAGCATTTTCTGTTTTTATTTCAGATTTCAAGCATCTGCAGTATTTTGCTTTTGGTAAAATCAAAGGAATTGGGTACAAATTTACACCCATAATCGAACCTGCTCAAATGCAGGAAATTTGCATTGTACGCTCTTTTGGATGGGGACGGGGCTGTGCTAGTGAGCAGCAGAGGGTCTGGACGAAGATTTCAAAGAACTGGCGCAATAGATCGAGGAAATTCAGGCGTAGCGCAAGAACGGGTATAAGTCACCTGAATTTGCTTGATCTTTTGCACCAGAAATCATTGCGATTAGAAAGAAAGGAGGAAAGAAAGGAACTTGCATTTATATAGCCCCCTTTCACAACCTCAGAATGTCCCAAAGCACTTTACAGCCAATGAAGTTATTTGAAATGTAGTCACTGTTGTAATGTGGGGAAACGCGGCAGCCAATTTATGCACAGCAAGGTCCCACAAACAGCAATGAGATAATGACAAGATAATCTGTTTTTTTTAAATGATACTGATTGAAGGATAAACATTGGCCAGGACACTGGGGGAAAACACCCCTGCTGTTCTTCGAATAGCACCATGGGATCTTTTATGTCTACTGGAGAGGGCAGACGAGGCCTCGGTTTAATGTCTCATCCGAAAGATGGATTTTTTGGGTACAAATTCCGGGCCACAATGTTCACACATACAATGAATCTGATACTAAAGATCACGGCATTAACTCATTCACCAATTTGAGCAGTTTCTAAGTATGACTAGTACAGCACCTATTTTGTTCAAATATGTTATGTGACTAATATTCAAAATTACATATTGCAGGCTAGGACCATACAGAGATTTCTTTGTTCAAATTTTTATGCCGTCTAGTGCTAGTGAGGGAGTTAGGACACCACCTGTTTTTAATAGGAACTTCTCTCAGCTCCACATGGCATCTTTCTTAATAGGATTGAAACCTGTCTTAGTTGGCATCTTAAACTCTTGCAATGGTCAGTCTAGAGACTGAGGTGGTATGGTATTAAGAAGTTTCATGCTAATTTAAAAAAACGCTTAAGTTAACACTGTTTAAAAAAAAATTGAATTAATTTAGGAAAATGTTTTTTTTTACAGAATAGCCACAAAACAATTTGTGTTTATTTCAATTCTCTTCTGCTTTACTGGTTGCTACCATCCAGAATTAAAAGATTTTGTGACTGTACAAATGCAGAGATTTTCTTGGCTTAGTTTAATATGCACAGCATGTAATAGATACGCATACAAAATGAAGAAATGGAAACTAAAATTTCCTACCTTTGCTAGTTGGCTGAACGTCAGTTAAAAAGTAAAGGACTAGTTTTCTTCTTCTGATGGTGGAATTTCTTCTGGATGCTCTACTCCATAGATTTCTATGAATGGCCAGAGCACTTGCTCCTACGCAGTTTGCAACTTCAAGCTGCACAGCAGAGAGAGAGAGGGAGAAAGAGAGAGAGAGTCACTTTGACAGCACGTCTGCAAGGGTGTGTGTATGTGAGAGTGAGAGTGGGCTATTTCACAAGCTGTTTAATGGGCTAGACTGAGATCAGCTTTGGTTTTTGAGCATGTTCCAGCTGAGAATTGTTTCTCAGGTTCTAAGACACAAAGGGTTGTGTTTGTGGGGTTGGGGGAGGGGGAAAAAAACTTTTGAGGGTTCTTAAATAAAGCAATTTTCACATGCGTATTTCATGGACATTTGCCACTAGCGATGCAACTTATGCATCATGTGATTATGCAGCTGACAAAAGTACCTTTACTTTCATGATTCTTTTGTCGTTCTGTCCTCACAAAATATTTGTCTAAGCCACCCTTTCTAGTCATTACTCAATAAATCAACAGATATAATTGCATTACCTTGAAGAACTGACTAAGGCCAGTTCAAGTGACAGATAATTGTTTACTGTACTATGAAGCACTGCAGCTAACTTTTTGGCATTTGTTTGTTTAAATAGAATAAATTTGTTTTTTACACTGTAAAGTCTGGATATTATAACTTAAATATGGATTTGCTTCATGGAGTAGAAACAGATGCTCCATATATCCCAGTAGAGCACCATGTCCACTAGCACATGGAACCTCTGAAGCATTTCGAGATTGTGTCCACTTACACATGCAACTCAAAGTATTGAGTGTTTACGAGTACGGGCTGTCCACTAACACATTCACCCCATGCAACATCCAATACTTACACATCTGTCTACTTATACATCTAACTGCTAATGTATCCCCCATCTACTACCTCAGTACCTTTTTCCATGCTCACCAATACACTTAATTCCAACAGCTTAATGGCAGCTCGATATGCATAGTCCTGCAGTTTAGAATAAGGTCTCCTCCCCAGCTTTATCAAGGTTTGGGTTTGGATTTGGTGCCTTTGATTTGAATCTGAAGCCCAAACTTACCCCTCACCTTAGTACATCCCATTCCCATTCATATACTCTCATCTTCTTGTGCTTAATGTCAGTAAGTAGTCTCCACACTCAGTCTTCAGAGTCCAAAAATTAGTGTCACAGTAAATCCCAAATCTAGCCACACAAGATACAGCACTTCTGCCAGAATGGTCCTTCCACTTCACATTTAGCCCCTGCAACACCTGGTGCTGACGGTTGCAGCACCAACCCATCCATTACCTTGTACATTTACCCCATAAAGTGGCTGGCGGTCACTGTCTCAGTACACTCCAATGCACAATAACTTTAGAACCTGCTACAGCATCTAGTCATTACTTTCCCAGTTTATCTCCACACTGGCTCGCATCGCTTTTGCATTGTTCACTTGCTATGGTAGGACCGACACCCAAATCGATCAATCCTTTTTTTAAATTCATTCATGGGGTGTGGGCATCGCTGGCAAGGCCGGCATTTATGGCCCACCTCTAATTGCCCTTGAGAAGGTGGTGGTGAGCCACCTTCTTGAACCGCTGCAGTCGTCTGGTGAAGGTTTTCCCCCATAGTGCTGTTAGGTAGGGAGTAACAGGATTTTGACCCAGCGACGATGAAGGAATGACAATATATTTCCAAGTCAGGATGGTGTGACTTGGAGGGGAACGTGCAGGTGGTGTTGTTCCCTTGTGCCTGCTGCCCTTGTCCTTCTAGGTGGTAGAGGTCATGGGTTTGGGAGGTGCTGTCGAAGAAGCCTTGGCGAGTTGCTGCAGTGCATCTTATAGATGGTACACACTGCAGCCACGGTACACTGTTGGTAGAGGGAATGAATGTTTAAGGTAGTAGATGAGGTGCTAATCAAGCAGGCTGCTTTGTCTTGGATGGAGTCGAGCTTCTTGAGTGTTGTTGGAGCTGCACTCATCCAGCCAAGTGGAGAGTATTCCATCACACTCCTGACTTGTGCCTTGTAGATGGTGGAAAGGCTTTGGAGAGTCAGGAGGTGAGTCACTCGCCGCAGAATACCCAGCCTCTGACCTGCTCTTGTAGCCACAGTATTTATGTGGCTGGTCCAGTTTAGTTTCTGGTCAATGGTGACCCCCAGGATGTTGATGGTGGGGGATTCAGCGATGGCAATGCAGTTGAATGTCAAGGGGAGGTGGTTAGACTCTCTCTTGTTGGAGATGGTCATTGCCTGGCACTGGTCTGGTGCGAATGTTACTTGCCACTTATCAGTCCAAGCCTGGATGTTGTCCAGGTCTTGCTGCATGCAGGCACGGACTACTTCAGTATCTGAGGGGTTGCGAATGGAAATGAACACTCTGCAATCATCAGCGAACATCCCTACTTCTAACCTTATGATGGAGGGATGGTCATTGATAAAGCAGCTGAAGATGTTTCGGCCTAGGACACTGCCCTGAGGAACTCCTGCAGCGATGTCTTGGGGCTGAGATGATTGGCCTCCAACAACCACTACTATCTTCCTTTGTGCTAGGTATGACTCCAGTCACTGGTGAGTTTTCCCCCTGATTTCCATTAAAAACATAGAGAAACACAGAAAATAGGAGCAGAAGTAGGCCTTTTGGCCCTTCGAGCCTGTTCCGCCATTCAATATGATCATGGCTGATCCTCTATCTCAATACCATATTCCCGCTCTCTCCCCATACCCCTTGATGCCTTTTGTGTCTAGAAATCTATCTATCTCCTTCTTAAATATGTTCAGTGACTTGGCCTCCACAGCCTTCTGTGATAGAGAATTCCATAGGTTCACCACCCTCAGAGTGAAGAAATTTCTCCTCATCTCAGTCCTAAATGTCCTACTCCGTATTCTGAGACTGTGTCCCCTCGTTCTAGACCCCCCAGCCAGGGGAACTATCCTCCCTGCATTCAGTCCATCTAGCCCTGTCAGAATTTTATAGGTTTCAATGAGGTCCCCTCTCATTCTTCTAAACTCGAGTGAATACAGGCCTAGTCGACACAATCTCTCCTCATACGACAGACCCGCCATCCCAGGAATCAGTCTGGTGAACCTTCACTGCACTCCCTCTATGGCAAGTATATCCTTTATTATGTAAGGAGGCCAAAACTGCACACAATACTCCAGGTGTGGTCTCACCAAGGCCCTGTTTAACTGCAGTAAGATATCCTAGCTCCTGTACTCAAATCCTCTTGCAATGAAGGCCAACATACCATTTGCATCCCTAACTGCTTGCTGCACCTGCATGTTTGCTTTCAGTGACTGGTGTACAAGGACACCCAGGTCCCTTTGTACATCAACATTTCCCAATATATCACAATTGAAATAATGCTCTGCTTTTCTGTTTTTGAGTTTCATTGTTTCATTGACTTCAATTTTACGAGTGCTCCTTGATGCCACCATCAACACCTATGGTATACAACACATTTCAATTGCTGCAAGATATTCTGCACTAATGCGAAGTTATTTATAAAATCTACTTTTGAGTTATTTGGCTAAACATCCAAGTACCTAAATTGTATTTTAATATCGTACTCTCAGAAATAACACAATCTCCATTCTTTATATGTTTTCTCTATTAGTGAAGAATTCATAATCATTCCCTGTATAGATAGTGATGGAATCTCATTTTTTTTCCCAATGGCTCCCCTAGGCAACATTATGGTAAAGGTTTAGTGGAATTCTGCTGAAATATTTTTTAGTCTGTAATTTGTTACAAGATTTAATGACTGGAAAAGAAGTAGTCACTAGCAGTGCGAAAACATATTAAAGTTAAACAGCAAATATGTAAGTTTGCAAAAAGATCCATAACAAAACATATGACCCAATTCATACTGCATTTCACACCAAACTAAATTTCTACCATATTATATTTTTTCATTTCCAAAAATCTGTACTACAGTATAATATTGAACAAAATTCCACGAATGAGACCTCAATCTATGTGCAGGACAGTGGAACATGCCTATAATAAATCTTGTATGCCAGCCAAACTATTGTTTTAGGAGGGTGTTTGCTGAGCATTACGGATAAAACGGAAAACCCAGTAAGTTTAAGTTCATTTCTAGCAAATAGTGTCAGACCTGTATCCTTTGGTACCCAACTTTGTGACAAGATTCCAACATAAAGTTGACCTCCCTCCTTTCTATGAAATTTGCGATTTTGAGCATGGCTATTTACTTTAGTTAAATTGGAACAAATGCTTTTGAAACTATTATTATTTTAGTCAATGTGCAGGCAAAAGGTGCAGACACTTTACAGCTCTACTAGGCCTGTATTCACTCGTGTTTAGAAGAATGAGAGGGGATCTCATTGAAACCTATAAAATTCTGACAGGACTAGACAGGCTGGATGCAGGGAGGATGTTTCCCCTGGCTGGGGAGGTTTAGAACGAGGGGTCACAGTCTCAGGATACGAGGTAGGACATTTAGGACTGAGATGAGGAGAAATTTCTTCACTCAGAGGGTGGTGAACCTGTGGAATTCTCCACCACAGAAGGCTGTGGAGGCCAAGTCACTGAATATATTTAAGAAGGAGATAAATAGATTTCTAGACACAAAAGGCATCGAGATATGGGGAGAGAGTGGGAATATGGTATTGAGATAGAGGATCAGCCATGATCATATTGAATGGTGGAGCAGGCTCGAAGGGCCGAATGGCCTACTCCTGCTCCTATTTTCTACGTTTCTGTTCATCTATGAAGCCCATTTCAACATTTACTCTAAGCAATTGAACAATTAGCAGCCAATAAATCCATTATGATGGAAATGTTATTCCACTCCATTTTGTGTTTGATGAACTAATTGAATAATGGAAATTTTCCACTATTAAACACTTTCTATGTGAGCTCACTGTTAAGAGGTGCCATTATACTTTCCTCTTTATGCAGCCTATAAATTTAAAGGCTGTGAGGCATATCTAAAATTGATGGGGCTCAGTAAATAAACACTTAGTAGAAGTGAGCCTTCAATGTAAATTGACAATTACTGAAACCTCATTCTACAATAATGGCTAAGTTGTAGGAATTCTATCCAGCCAGTACCTGAAGTCAACTTAAGTTTCTAATCTTTTGTGATTTCCCTCATTAAGACACTTTATTTCAAGATCACTAGATGTCACTCTAGTCATTCCTCTAGTTTTTATATTTTATTGTCACGAACAAGAAGAATTATGTTGTGTCCTTCGTGAAATGATCTTCGCTGGTCATAAAAGTTCATGAACAATCTATCATTGTGGTTCAGCCAGCTGTGATATTTGTCCACTAGTGAGATTCTTCTGATCAGTTTGCCTATGAATATTTGATAGACATGAATGGTACAGGAATCATTTCAGCAATCCAAAGAAAATAAACTATGAAATACTATACTTCTTCAATGGGTTTCTGTGCTGAAGTTCATTATGTGCCAGAAAATTAATCTTTCAGAGGATACTCTGCCAATCTTGATGGTCACAGGAGACTTAACTAGACAAGTGATTAAAGCCACATCTATTAACTTTTAAAAATGTTAAGTTATAAACCATCACCACATTCACAATTTTTTCTAAAACCCATCATAAATTAAATAAAGTTCACAGAAACATTCATGAAATAAATACTTCATTGCAATAGACAAAGGACTTAAAACATGTTTTAATTTTTAGCACTCTCTGCAGATGTTTTGTAAATACAGTAATCTTATTTAATTAAAATCCACATACTGTTAAAAGGTACAAATATTCCAATTTTGGGATGATACTTTTAACTAAGTAATATAATATTTACAAAATTCATATGCAGTGTTATTTAAACATTTAAGTTCTCATTTAACTTGACTTTAAGTTATTAAAGTAGTCTTTAAATATCTCTGTTTGCAGTGGTATTGTTTCAGCAGTATGTAAAATAGCAGCTACTCCTCCAGTTTACCAGAGGGCATGTGTACTCATATTTTTTTATTATGAAAAAGAATATGACTTCCAGGGAAAGACACTTATGGACAGAACTTTCTCATTATGTCATTAGCAAATACAATCATAATCCAACTAAGATTTACTTTCTTGAATTGTGCTACATATTGTTTGAGTTCAAATTCAACCATAAGTTTTACAAATTTCAAAATTGTGAAGAAATGAAAAGAATGTTGACACTTGACTTATGAATGATTTGGCATTAAGCTAATATTAATCCTGCTATGGCTGGACCACGTGCATCGTTGATATGGTGTAACTGATAATTCCATACAATAGCTGAGTGCTTAAGGAGTACTTGCTGTGATACAGAAATTGTTTTTCGTGTTTCCATAGAAATATTTTACCGCTGAGTTGACGGTGTAGATTTCTCCAGAAGATTGTAATAAAAGGGAACTTTGTGCATGGGCTACATTCATTCTTCCTTTTGCGATATTTTTATTTTTACTGATGTGACCTATTATCAGGCTTGTAAGTATTTACATTAATTACGGGGAAAAGAAAACAAATGTCTTCATTGGAGTAATTGGTGCGGTGTGACCAATCCTAGAGTTCCAATTGATCAAAATATTCCAGAATTTGATGTTAATTACCTCAAAGTGCATTTTGTACTGAAATTCTCAGAGTTGATTTCAATAGTAAATTACTTCAAATCTTGTGTTTGAAAATGCACACAATAGAATCCATGTCAGTTGAACTATCAGGTGTATACTCTTATTCATTTTGATTCAATACAACAATTTTAGTCCAATACATGCTTGATGTTTCACACATTCGTGTCATACTTTGCATTTACCTCTTGCCAGTTTCCCTTCATGGCTATTTAAGAATGACAATAGAATCAGCTGGATATTTTAAATGAATATGCATGAAAATGTATCTTTTTGGAAAAAAAGAATGCTATTCACACACTGTAACTGAGCATTTCAAATTTGCTGTTTTACTACTGGATGAACTTCAACAGATATGAATTGAGAATGGGATATAAAATTCACAAACTTTTCATGGACTTTCCAGAATGATGTACAGGTATTTTGGCAGAGGGGTGCAAGTAACCGTTCTCGGGTGTCATTACAGTTGTACAATTCAACATTCAGAAATGTACATGTATTGAAATCTTACCAATGCACTATTTATGCTCATGTTTATGTAGTTTAATTAAACCCAAAATTTACCATTTACTATTAATGCACACCATAGAACTTATAATTAGTACTTGCTGTTCAATGGCTATTCATTAAATGTGGACTATGAACATTCAGGAATTTTTCATGGAGATTATTTATACTCATTTCAGCAGGGAAGTGTCCCCCAGTACATTATTCTATGCATTTAATTTCCATGAACCACTTTCAGCAGCCCATTGTGTTGTTGAGAAAGCTCCAAGGCATCAAGTTTCTGTTGTCAAGTTATATTTGAATTTCACATTGGCTTGCTAGCCTGACAATATTTGAAAAAAAAGTGAAACTGTATCTAATTTATCTCCATTTCTTTCACAGAATTCCTCATGGTTGCAAAATGTCATCCATCACACAATAAAAACAGGACAAAACAGATCAACTTTGTCAGTTCAGACCGCAGATTTTTTTTATGACCCACCCCTGCTTGCATTGAATCCTGTCCTATGCTCCTCATCTCACATGGAATTCAACTATTGCCTCCCCACCCCTGGCTTCAAGCCACAGTAAATGTACCTTGTGACCTCCTCTAATTCATGACGGAATGATTGGTTTTGATATATCTACACGCCCAGCACAAAATATGATATATGATCTTTTTGTGCTCCTAAACAAACATTATTACACCAAAAATCTATCACAGACAAATCACTTCCCCTCATCTAAACTCAAAACTTTTTTTTGCTTCTCAGTGGGCCAAAAGGAGCTACATTACACATTCAAAGATAATAAGGCCTGCCCAGGACCGTAAAGTGCAGTTTGAATTAACCCATTGAGTGATAGCTGTTCCCTGCAACTTTCAAAAACGAACACATTTCAAATCATTTAATTCTTTTCTGTTTATTTGCTTTGTTCAATAAGAATGAGTTCAATAAAAAGATTAGAATTATGCAGATTTAGATTCATTTTGGGAAATTTCTAATTTGGATTTGTTTGTATGATTTTGCTGTCCCCATCAGAAAATGGTATCACATCAGTACAGTTAGATAGTTTGCTGGTTTGTGTCCATCATGTGTACCTACCAGTAACATGTCTGGCAGATATTTACCATCAGGTTTCTGCACCATTTTTGTATTCCTCTATGGACTTGTCTAGAAAAGAATGATAAAGTTTGATTTTTAAATATGTGTTACATATGCTTTTTACTTTTACAGTTTGTGTATATCCAGTCTGTCCATAATGGTTAAAGTGCTATATGTTTGATGTGTGTTTCCTTGACAGTCTTGTGGGATCTAAGTGTTTCATTTTACAACAGGTGTAGTGACTCGGTGACCAATATTCCTGGTAGTCTTGTAGGTTGTGCCTCTGATTTCCCTGGTGGTCTAGTGAGTCAACATATCCAAATCTCCTGGTATTCTGGAAGCTCTCCTCATTCATACATATGAATTTTTTTTTTAAATAGTCTTTGGCTGGGAGGAAGAGGTTCAAAACCAGGTCCAAAGTCTGACTTCCTTCAAATATTCATCCAGAGTTATAAAGTAGAATTAGAAAAATGTATGTAGCTTTGGGATACTCCTTGATTCACAGGACAACATTAAATAAAATACAATGTTATGTATTTAGTTTGGGTTTGGTGCAATCTCGTAGCCATTGAAATGCAAATCTAGCAGTCATTTTGTTTATCCTTTCTGTATTCCTTCGACAGTGAAGAGGTTAAATTCTTCAACTTATTGTGTTGACTGAAAAGCTTTCAGTACATCACAACACTCTCAGTGCTTTGAAGCAATATTTGAAGTTTTATTTTATTTGGTTTTTGACTGAATTTAGAAATAAATTCTGGTAAAAATCTTTATTGAATCAAATCTGTTGCATGTGTTCTTCATTCATAGGTTGCCACAAAGATGTTGAGGTTTTATTGATTGTATAAAAAAGAAACATAGCAGTGAGCGCCCAAATATAGATGAATGCACTGTGGAGGTATTATGTTTAAATGTAATTATAGGTTTGTACCAATGAATGGGTTACCCAAACAGTATCAGTGAGATTCTGTGGTTACTCTGGAAGTTTTAACCACCTGCGTGCTAAAATTTCAGACAGAGTGGGGACAGAATGTTTGTGACCCTCACACTTTTCTGTGATTTCATTGCCTTTCCCAGGAGCCTTTGGTACCACAGAAGTGGAAAGCAGCCTCAGAGTCTGAATTGAAAGTTGCCAACTGTGTATGAATGCCCAGAGCTGGCAAGCTATAAAGAAAAACTTTACAATATTGAACTATGTGGGTCGTGAAAGAGCCTGCAGGAATTATGTCTGGTGCATTACCACGTTGGGAGAAAGGAGCTCAGTCATATCCACCTGATTCAGATCCTTTTATCATTAACACCAATCCTGTAGGTACATTTTTCTGAAATTAGGAAATCCTCAATTGGATTTTATCGCTCTCCTAATGACTATTACACAAAAAGACAATTCCATCTCTGCAGCCTTTATTTTCTTTCTAGTTTTCTTACAATATTTCTTATTAGACCAATTTTACAGTATGAAAGTAATCTTAGGATATGTATAAATATAAAGTGCAGATTTGATCCCAGTCAGGGCAATGGTGAGAGGATCTTCAGACTCAAGAGAGAAACATCAATTAGGTTTCCCAATTTTGATCCAATGATCTCTGATATAAATTCAAATCTTTTAGTCTTTCTTTATATAACGCCTTTTACGACCTCAAGATGTCCTAAAGCGCTTTACAGCCAATGAGGTACTTTTGAAGTGTAGTCACTGTTGCAAAGTAAGAAATAATATTAGGAAATTAAAAATGTGTGTAAATGGCAGGTGAGGACATAATCAGACTTGGTTGTGATGCCCTCTATGTTGAATAGCCAACGGACACTGTCTAGGCTCGCATTGAAGAATAACCACTTGGGCAGGCTGCCTGTATCACAATGCTGCAGAAAATGTAACAGCTAATTGGGATGCACCTTTTAAGAAGAGAAAATGTGTTTGTGGACATTAGCTGAGGTGAAGGTGTGAACTTTGGCAATTAGAAGCTTTCGTATTATTGACGCTCAACTTATGCATGGGTCAAGGATTCCTTTGCGGGTTTTTGAGTGGAATTTGGGGGACCAGATGGACTTGTACAAGGTCACTTAGTACATGAGTATTTATGATACTGTATGAAAAACAAAAATGTTTTATTACACTGTAATAGACAGAAGACATATTCAGCAGAGCTTCAAGATATGAGGAGCTGCATTATATTATCACAAAATGGGGCCTAAATTCCTCAGGGTCCTTGGGCATCATCAGAATAAAGCAGGCGAGCTGCGGATGCCATTCATGTGCCCCGAAGCAGCTCGCCATGGTCGGGGCCTTACCAATTTCACCCCACGTCGAGGCCCATAGGTAAGGCTGGGGATGGGGGGAGATGATCAGTAGGGGGAGCGAGTGTGGGTCGGCAGCAGCCCGCAGTTGTTTTGTGGAGCCAAGGGGAGAACTCCTGCTCTTTCCGACTCCATGAAATACAAACATTTTCAAAGTTTTCGGGGCCTTTTTTAAGTGACCTCCAGTGGTCCCTTTAAGGACAGCTGGTTAGAACCCTCAACAGAAATCCCAGTCGGTGATTGCACATCACAAGCTCCGACTAGTGTAAAGTAATTTATCAATCCAGGTTGGAAATGAGTGCAGGAGCCTCATTTCAATAGGATCAGGCTAAAATAGAAGGCCCCGACCAATTTAGCAAAATGAGAGAGGGCCTCTGCCCTGCTAAATTGGATATTGTTGTACTCATTTTTGGCCCATAAAACGGTTTTAGGTCCATTTCTTGATTTAAGTTGATTTCTCTCCTACTCTTTTCAACTTTAGTGTGTCCTCTGATAGTCTGGGCCCTTCAATTTGTCAGTAAAAAAAATCAGGGGCAAGTTGCTTTCATGCTATATAAAAATACAGCAACACCAACTTACAAGAACAATATGCTTTTTTGTCCATCTCCAACAACAACAACTTGCATTTATATAGCGCCCTTAACGTAGGAAAACATCTCAAGGTGCTTCACAGGAGCATTATCAAACAAAATCTCTCCTTATTTCTTTCTCTGCTATGCTGCTACAAGAGACCATTTATGACCTGTCGCAGCTGTTTTCTATCCCACTGACCAGCTCCTCAAAGATATGATTTAATCAATTTTAGGATAAAGTCCAGCAACATATTTGCCAAGTAAAAAGGTAGTTTAAAAAATATTCGAAGAAAATCTCACTCATCATCACTGCTTGTAACGTTTCCAAAGTAGGATTAAAGTGCATTAAGGCTAAGGGGCAGGAAATCAGCCAGAGTTTCTGTTCCTGATTGTTTTCCAGTGACTCCTGTTGGAAAATGCTCGTGTGCAGACAGTAGGTAAGATCAGGATCAGAGTCTGATGTGATGCCTCCCATAATTGAATGCTCACAGGTTAGGCTCATTCACGAGGAATGAGCACTTGGCTGAGGGATAACAGCATCTGTAGAACAGTATACCAACATGGGACAAAAATAAAGTAGTCAGGAAATCACCCACAAGGGTGGATTTACGTATATTGCAAATGTACATCTCCTCTGCTATGACAAAAGCCCTGTAGATCAGCAGGTCAACATTTTGAAAATATAACACTGGGTAAGCAACCACAATGTCACTTGTATAACAATAATATTTGCATTAATATACCAGTTTATTGTCACACTGAAACATCATTTTTTTAAAAATTCGTTCACGGGATGTGGGCGTCGCTGGCAAGGCCGGCATTTATTGCCCATCCCTAATTGCCCTTGAGAAGGTGGTGGTGAGCCGCCTTCTTGAACCGCTGCAGTCCGTGTGGTGACGGTTCTCCCACAATGCTGTTAGGAAGGGAGTTCCAGGATTTTGACCCAGCGACAATGAAGGAACGGCGATATATTTCCAAGTCGGGATGGTGTGTGACTTGGAGGGGAACGTGCAGGTGGTGTTGTTCCCATGCGCCTGCTGCCCTTGTCCTTCTAGGTGGTAGAGGTCGCGGGTTTGGGAGGTGCTGTCGAAGAAGCCTTGGCGAGTTGCTGCAGTGCATCCTGTGGATGGTGCACACTGCAGCCACAGTTCGCCGGTGGTGAAGGGAGTGAATGTTTAGGGTGGTGGATGGGGTGCCAATCAAGCGGGCTGCTTTATCTTGGATGGTGTCGAGCTTCTTGAGTGTTGTTGGAGCTGCACTCATCCAGGCAAGTGGAGAGTATTCCATCACACTCCTGACTTGTGCCTTGTAGATGGTGGAAAGGCTTTGGGGAGTCAGGAGATGATTCACTCGCCGCAGAATACCCAGCCTCTGACCTGCTCTCGTAGCCACAGTATTTATATGGCTGGTCCAGTTAAGTTTCTGGTCAATGGTGACCCCCAGGATGTTGATGGTGGGGGATTCGGCGATGGTAATGCCGTTGAATGTCAAGGGGAGGTGGTTAGACTCTCTCTTGTTGGAGATGGTCATTGCCTGGCACTTATCTGGCGCGAATGTTACTTGCCACTTATCAGCCCAAGCCTGGATGTTGTCCAGGTCTTGCTGCATGCAGGCTCGGACTGCTTCATTATCTGAGGGGTTGCGAATGGAACTGAACACTGTGCAGTCATCAGCGAACATCCCCATTTCTGACCTTATGATGGAGGGAAGGTCATTGATGAAGCAGCTGAAGATGGTTGGGCCAAGGACACTGCCCTGAGGAACTCCTGCAGCAATGCCCTGGGGCTGAGATGACTGGCCTCCAACAACCACTACAATCTTCCTTTGTGCCAGGTATGACTCCAGCCACTGGAGAGTTTTCCCCCTGATTCCCATGGACTTCAATTTTACTAGGGCTCCTTGGTGCCACACTCGGTCAAATGCTGCCTTGATGTCAAGGGCAGTCACTCTCACCTCACCTCTGGAATTCAGCTCTTTTGTCCATGTTTGGACCAAGGCTGTAATGAGGTCTGGAGCCGAGTGGTCCTGGCGGAACCCAAACTGAGCATCGGTGAGCAGGTTA
Source organism: Heptranchias perlo (assembly GCF_035084215.1). Taxonomy (NCBI): domain Eukaryota; kingdom Metazoa; phylum Chordata; class Chondrichthyes; order Hexanchiformes; family Hexanchidae; genus Heptranchias; species Heptranchias perlo. Next base: position 26,821,717 of record NC_090350.1, read on the forward strand.
TTGGTGAGTAAGTGCCGCTTGATGATTGAGAGTAGACTGATGGGGCGGTAATTGGCCGGATTGGATTTGTCCTGCTTTTTGTGGACAGGACATACCTGGGCAATTTTCCACATTGTCGGGTGGATGCCAGTGTTGTAGCTGTACTGGAACAGCTTGGCTAGAGGCGCAGCTAGTTCTGGAGCACAAGTCTTCAGCACTACAGCTGGGATGTTGTCGGGGCCCATAGCCTTTGCTGTATCCAGTGCACTCAGCCGTTGCTTGATATCACGTGGAGTGAATCGAATTGGCCAAAGACTAGCTTCCGTGATGGTGGGGATATCGGGAGGAGGCTGAGATGGATTATCCACTCGGCACTTCTGGCTGAAGATGGTTGCAAACGCTTCAGCCTTGTCTTTTGCACTCACGTGCTGGACTCCGCCATCATTGAGAATGGGGATGTTTGCAGAGCCTCCTCCTCCCGTTAGTTGTTTAATTGTCCACCACCATTCACGACTGGATGTGGCAGGACTGCAGAGCTTTGATCTGATCCGTTGGTTGTGGAATCGCTTAGCTCTGTCTATAGCATGTTGCTTCCGCTGTTTAGCATGCATGTAGTCCTGAGTTGTAGCTTCACCAGGTTGGCACCTCATTTTTAGGTACGCCTGGTGCTGCTCCTGGCATGCTCTTCTACACTCCTCATTGAACCAGGGTTGATCCCCTGGCTTGTTGGTAATGATAGAGTGAGGAATATGCCGGGCCATGAGGTTACAGATTGTGCTGGAATACAATTCTGCTGCTGCTGATGGCCCACAGCGCCTCATGGATGCCCAGTTTTGAGCTGCTAGATCTGTTCTGAATCTATCCCATTTAGCACGGTGGTAGTGCCACACAACACGTTGGATGGTGTCCTCAGTGCGAAGACGGGATTTCATCTCCACGAGGACTGTGCGGTGGTCACTCCTACCAATACTGTCATGGACAGATGCATTTGCGACAGGTAGATTGGTGAGGATGAGGTCAAGTAAGTTTTTCCCTCGTGTTGGTTCGCTCACCACCTGCCGCAGGCCCAGTCTAGCAGCTATGTCCTTCAGGACTCGGCCAGCTCGGTCAGTCGTGGTGCTACCGAGCCACTCTTGGTGATGGACATTGAAGTCCCCCACCCAGAGTACATTTTGTGCCCTTGCTACCCTCAGTGCTTCCTCCAAGTGGTGTTCAACATGGAGGAGGACTGATTCATCAGCTGAGGGAGGACGGTAGGTGGTAATCAGCAGGAGGTTTCCTTGCCCATGTTTGACCTGATGCCATGAGATTTCATGGGGTCCAGAGTCAATGTTGAGGACTCCCAGGGCCACTCCCTCCTGACTGTATATCACTGTACCGCCACCTCTGGTGGGTCTGTCCTGCCGGTGGGACAGGACATACCCAGGGATGGTGATGGAAGAGTCTGGGACGTTGGCTGAAAGATATGATTCTGTGAGTATGGCTATGTCAGGCTGTTGCTTGACTAGTCTGTGGGACAGCTCTCCCAATTTTGGCACAAGTCCCCAGATGTTAGTAAGGAGGACCTTGCAGGGTCGACTGGGCTTGGTGTTTTGCCGTTGTCGTGTCCGGTGCCTAGTGGTCCGATGCCGGGTGGTCCGTCCGGTTTTATTCTTATTATGACTTTTCGTAGCGAGATTTTACAACTGAGTGGCTTGCTAGGCCATTTCAGAGGGCAATTAAGAATCAACCACATTGCTGTGGGTCTGGAGTCACATATAGGCCAGACCGGGTAAGGGCGGCAGGCTTCCTTCCCTAAAGGACATTAGTGAACCAGATGGGTTTTTACGACAATCCGGTAGTTTCATGGCCATCATTACTGATACTAGTATTTTAATTCCAGATTTTTATTTTAATTAATTGAATTTAATTAATTAATTGAATTTAAATTCGCCAGCTGCCGTGGCGGGATTTGAACTCATGACTCTGGATTTTAGTCCAGGCCTCTGGATTACTAGCCCAGTAACATAACCACTATGCTTAAAGTACTTCATACAATTAATGACTATTGAGGTGCAGTGACTGTAATTTTCTAGGCATATACCCTTGCAACCGTTTTAGAAATCAGTGTCTAACTATTCAAATTTTAAAATAATATATTATTCCTCCAACAATGAAATGAATTTTAAAAGTGCACCTCCTCAGTGCAAAAATCCAATCATCAAACTTGTATTATACCAATTTTAATTTACTTTTAAATGTTGTTTAATTTCTTTCCATTATTCACATGCACAGTTTCCCATTGACCACTAGGGCTTAGTTGCTATCTTTACGAAAGTCAATTTATTGATTACATAATCTGTTAAAGAGACAGATTTTCTTCTTTAATTTTGGTTGACAAACACACTGCACTACAGACCCGCGAGTGATATTTATGTGATGGCATAAGTTTGTTACGTGCTACCAAGAAAGTATGTCAGCAAATTTCCATATGCTTTTATGTCAGTACAATGGAATTTCTTCCAGCCACGCGGAAGGAATAGCATAGCACAGTAACATTAAACATGGGAAAAGTGTGATGTGCGGAGAGGAAAAAAGCCTCACCAGGTTGGAGGAACAGTATTAATTATTAATGGGCCATCTAAAAGCTACCTGGCATCTGTGCATCACTTACCAAATTTTGCTCTGTACAATGTATATCAACAATATATTTCAGTCTGTATACGGCATGTGCACATGTGTACAGTGGCACTCTGTAATGATACATTTGCAAATAAAAGAAAAAGTTTTCCTTAATTATTATATTACGGTTAATAGACCAGGTTCCGCCCCTAGGTCTGCGTTGAATTGACTTGCCTCACCCAGGAGGGCAATAAGGAAAGGCACTGCAGTTAGCCTCAATGCCCCTGGGTTAGGGAAGGGAAAATCAGACAGGATTCCCACTCCTAATCGCTATACTCTAATTCCTGCTTTGTCGACACGCGTGGATATGAGGGGAGGGGAGGATCAGGCTCAGGCTTGGCTTGTCAACACTCGCTGTCTAGTCCAATATGTGATAAATAGCCACTTGGGCAAGGTACTGAATGACAATGGAGCAATTCCCCAACATGAATCAACACCTTCAGAACAGGAGCGGAGAAAACAGAATAAAAAAATCTGTAGCTTTACACCATTTGTGTTGCACTTAGAGTTGGAGTATTGTACTTAGAGTTGGAGTATTGTATGCAGTGGTAGATGAGAGAAGTACAGTAACTATAAATGACTAAGATGTTAGTGGCAACACCTCAAGCATTTTCTAAGTATATGCCCCTGCTACACTCCAAACCTCATATATCATGGAAAATCTAGAGGAAGGATAGAATATATTGGTTGGTGGGTGTTGCAAAACATGTTTACACCTTGAAATTTGGAGCAATCAAATACAAACAAAAAATAAATTTGCGTGGAGGAACAAAGGTGAGAACTGCAATCCTATTATTGCATAAAACTGATAAATAAGATTAAAATTTCACATTGATCTCAGAACAAAACAAAATATCTTTTTTTTGGTTTTATGGGATATCATATTAGAAAAATATAATAAACCATATTAGCTTCATACTAAAAAAAAGTCTTGATTATGAAAGGATGTGAAAATTTTGATACATGATTAGGTAATAAAAAAAACAATTTTCTAACTATACTCACTGTATTCTCTCACTAATGTAATTTAAAATTCCTGTTAAATCCTTTTTTGTTTAGGATACATATTTTATGCCTAAGCTGTAGAACTATAGACTGTACAATCTGTTGTATGACTTTTATTATTTATACAATCTACAGAAGTAAACAATCAGAAAAGGAAATAATTTAACCAAGGAAAATTTTATTACAAGAGACTGCGCAACTGAAAATTCCTTCTGACCTTTAACTGCAAATTTCTAATAACTGCATTTTCTGGTCTATTGGCTGTATAGCAAATCCCTCCATGTCCAGTCCTAGAAGACTACAGGTCAGCACTCTGAAGAGTAGCTGGTCTCAAGTAAATTTTCAGAATATTACAACAGCCTGTCCATCTGTGCAGTAAAAATCCACACGATTTGTGATCGCTCCAAAAATAACATTCATTAGAACGTCTAAGACAACAACAACTTGGCTGGGCAAGCCAGGAAATCCGCTGTGGCCACCTCACGCCCTGTTTCACAACAGACGTCTCCGGCTGCAGGAGAGAGACAGCTGTTTCAATGTGTCTGGTGGCGGACGTACAGTAACTTTCAGTCTCTAGACAAACAAATAGTTACTCCCCCAGCCCACCCCACTTCAAGTATCAACTGAATAAATAAAACATTGCTGTAGATATCTGCTGCTTATAGGTTAACCCTTTGAGCATAGCACAGCTTTAGGCATCAAGACAACATTATGTTTTCACCTGGTTGAAGAGTGATGTAAATAAATCAACAATTTGTTAGTGATGAGTGGGCAGGCTTTGGTTGAACACTCCATTTGATACAAACACAGAGCTCACGGATGCTATCAGAATCAACAGAACACTTATTTTTGTTCAGTTTGGGTTTGAACTTTTAGTAAAATGGAGAAATCTATCATTGAACAACAAACTGAGCACAGCTTACTTCTGACCTGACCTCACTGAATCATCCAAAATCAGCTCAGCTCAGATTTCTGGCCTAGATTTTCACTGATACCTAACAATAGGTACTACTGTATACTTTGGGGATTTTGTTAAACAGCAAGTTACATTTGAGGTTCAGTATTGTACTCAGATTCAAATACATATTGATACATTGAATTCAGATTAGCAATCAAACTTTTGTTCCCTTGGAAGTCAACATTGATAATAAAGGTTTTGAATTAACCCTTAGACTACTGGCAACAAGAAGGAATTTTATACTAATGCAGGCCATTTTTAAAATTTCAGCTCACACTATGATGCTGAAAAATCCTCTATTATATTAATAACGGTACTGCAATCTCAGGAGCAGATTATTAATGTAATATTAAGTGAATATTACCCAAACATATATTTCAAAATAAATCCTAAATTAAAAACCAAGTGGCCATTTTTCCTGACCTTTGACCCTGCAGAAGGCCTATTCCCCAGATGCAAAGGTTAGAAAAAAAAAGGGGGTGGAGACCCATTCTACCAGGTCTCTGCCCATTTTATGTTGTACGTGGATTTCAGGGGCTTCCCCCCGAGGGGCAGAGCAAGGCACATGCCCAATATACTTATTTAAATGAGGTAGTGTTGTTCCTGACCTCCTACCTTATTTTCCTATGCGTTGCCAGTCAGGTGCTCAGACACAGGGCGTCTCAGTAAGATGGCGGTGGACCTGCATTGGTGACCCCTCACCTTGGAAGGTCTGAGGGGTTCTGGTAGCAAGGAGAAGAGTGTCCCAGAGGTAAGTAGATTTTTTTCTGTACTTACCCAACAGAATTTCAGGCATTGGGACCTTTGCTGCTCTCTAGCAGCAGCCAGAAGCCCCCGAAGGAGGCAACCAAGCCCCCTAATTGCCTGTGCAAGGTCGTCCATTACACAAAATTCAGGCATAGCTAAGCCTGGATAGGCTAGAAAAATTATCGCCAAAAACTTTAAATGGTTTTTCCTCCTTATTCTCAATATTTTTTTCCCTGAGACTCTCTTTCTTTTATATTTGGTATTATTTATTATCTATAGTTTATATTTGAATCTATTTTACATTTGTTTTTCTTTATTATTTACATTGCAATAACAAACTTTCTTTTTACCTGTGCCTCCAACATCCTACTGTTCATTCTAGAGCTGGAAACATCTTTAAAAATTGGTTCCAAAATCCATTTTTGCAACCTATTATGCACCAGAACATTGAAATTATGCTTAGTTGCTTCATTGAAGCCTGCTAGACAGCCCTAAAAGGAGTCTACCACCCTTGTATGGTTTTGTCTACATGTGACTCCATTCCCACTATATAATTGGCTGTTTAATGCTCTTTGAAGTGGCTCAGCAAGACACTCAGTTGTAAACAATCACAACGAAGTTCAGTAATAAGAAAAAAAATCAGACAGACTTATTGGCAATGACCCAGGCATCATATCAGGATAAGCAATCTCAGCTCAGTTGACCCTTCAATGTCCTCCTTTCTAACCATGATGTGGAGATGCCGGTGATGGACTGGGGTGGACAAATGTAAGGAGTCGCACAACACCCGGTTATAGTCCAACAGCTTTATTTGAATAATTGATTTCAAATAAAGCTGTTGGACTATAACCTGGTATTGTGCAACTCCTTTCTAACAGCTTGGGACTGCTGTCCACATTGGGAGAGCTATCCCACAGACTAGTTAAACAACAGCCTCATATAGTCCTACTCACAGATTCTATCAGCAAACATCCCAGGTTTCTCCATTACCATCCCTGGGTATATCCAGTCCCTCCAGCAGGATAGGCCATGAGCAAACTATGCAAGGTTTTTTCTTTAAAAGTTTCAGATGTACAGTAGTTGAGATGTCAAGATTAATTAGTCAGGTTTATTCCTCTCTATTTTCCCCCTACAATGGTTTCTTTTTCTTAAATAATTGGTACAGAATCCTTCTGGAGCGGCTGCAGGACATTCTGAAGGGGGAGGATGAGCAACCAGAGGTCGTGGTCCATATCGGTACCAACGACATCAGTAAAAAAAAGGGATGAGGTCCTGCAAGCAGAATATAGGGAGTTAGGAAATAAATTAAAAAGCAGGACCTCTAAGTTAGTAATCTCAGGATTACTCCCAGTGCCACGTGCTAGCGAGAGCAGAAATAGGAGAACAGACCAGATGAATGCGTGGCTTGAGAGATGGTGTAGGACGGAGGGGTTTAAATTCCTGAGGCATTGGGACCGATCTGGGAAAGGCAGGACCTGTACAAACTGGACAGGTTGCACCCAAGCAGAACCGGGACCAATATCCTCGTGGGGGCATTTGCTAGTTCTGTTGGGGAGGGTTTAAGCTAGTATGGCGGGGATGGGAACCAAAGGGCAGGTACAGATAGGACAAATTCAGACCAGGAAACGGGAAGTAGAAAAGCAGTTAGTGATGTAGTTAGCGACTCAGAAAGGCAAAAGAAGCAAAGATTAAATAGTGTTCAGCACAGGAATTTGACGGGGTTAAAGGGTATATACTTCAATGCAAGGAGTAGTACAAACAAAGCAAATGAGCTAAGGGCACAGATAGACATATGGCAGCATGATATCATTGCTATAACGGAAACCTGGCTTAAAGAGGGGGATAATTGGCAGCTCAATATCTCTGGATATAGAGTTTTCAGGCAGGATAGAGTGGGTAATAAAAAAGGAGGGGGGGGTTGCATTTTTGGTTAAAGAATCAATTACAGTTGTGAGAAGGGAAGATATGCTAAATGGATCATCAATATGGGTTCAGCTAAGAAATAAAAAAGGGGCAGTCACACTACTAGGAGTGTACTATAGACCCCCAAATAGTGAATGAGAGTACCTGGCGGAGAGTTCATGAACTAGAGGACATAGATTTAAGCTGATTGGCGGAAGGATTAGAGGGGACATGAGGAAAAACTTTTTTTTACCTAGAGGGTGGTGGGTGTATGGAATTCGCTGCCTGAATTGGCGGTAGAGGCAGGGACCCTCAAGTCTTTTAAAAAGTACCTGGACCTGCATCTAAAATGCTATAAGCTGCAGGGCTATGGACCGGGTGCTGGGAGGTAGGATTAGAATGGGCACCTGTTTGTTCTTTGAGCCAGCGTGGACACAATGAGCTGAATGGCCCCCTTCTGTGCTGTATCTTTTCTATGGTTCTATGGTTCTAAATGTTGATAGTTCCCACATGAAACCAAGGGGAAAAGGTTATAATTCAATTCCAATCTTCATCTCAAACCATCCTACTCAGCATCTAAACAGGCAAACATGTCAAAAGATTGTAGAATCTTTTTCCGTATTCATTAATATGAAAAAAATTCTGTGTGTTTTAGACCAATGAAAAGTCAACCTTCAAAGCACAAAAAAAGTGTCCTCAAAATAATTCTTTGAAATATTTGACTCCAACATTTGTGCTGATTTTTTAAAAATGTACAAAATGAGAGAAAACAATCCACGTGAAAACTGGCCTGTAAAATCTTCTATAATTACAAGCAATCTTATAATCTAAGGAAACAATCCTGGATAAGAGGAGTATTTAGACTTCTTAAGTATGCAGCGAAGTAATGTAGCATTGAAAGTGCTCATTAAACAATTCAGAGTTCATGGAATAGCAAGACAGGCTGACATTGAAATCAGCTGGATACACTGAATCTGCTAAATTATGTTTTGGAGGAAAGTGTTTGATTGAAGAGGAGGGGACGGGGTTGGGAGATTAAAACTGCCCAATGTTCATCTCACTCAGAAATTGTCATCTGTTAGTCCTTCCTGCCCTATTATTAAATACATTACCTGCTTGCAACAGAGTTGCAACATCATCTCTGGGATCTATACACTTACTGTTTGACTGTATTGCATTTATGATACATATGCACCTAAACCCTCTCTCCATATTTTTCCTGCATCACTCTGAATCAAGAAACTTTTCTGCCAAACTCTTAAGTTCTTGGCTGTCCTATTTCAGTTGGCTCTATTGTTGTTCAGTAAATCTGGATGGAGGCCTGAAACTTTCTAACTTCATGATTTATCAATTTGGGAGGTTACATGTGGTTTCAGACTCTGTTTTGCCACATTCTTGACTTTAGGCTGTTAATATTGACTCTGTTTCAGTTTACTGCAGTAATCTAAGGTTTCCTTCTAAAAGGCAAGAAAAATACATTTTGAAAAATTAAAGTTATAACTTCGAAAAGACTGAAGTCTCATTAGGCCAAACCAAATTAATTTCGTGCTTTTTGGCTCAACCTTTCTAACTTAAATAATGGATTGATTTCTAGAGTGGGTGGGATTGTGTAATAGAACAGTAATATGGAAAGCTGTGTTTATCTCAGTTCAGGTGCAGCCAGAATGGGAAAAAAATTCTAAGAGTTGAAAAATATCTGATTCAGAAGGAGGAAAATGGTTCAGTTCTAAAGGGAGGTGACGCCACAATTCAAAACTGTCCTGATTTTAGTGCAGTGATAATTGAAATAATTTGATAATTTCATGAGTGCTTTACAAGAGGGTACGACGTAACTGAAGGGTAGTAACAGGAAAAAGAGGATCCAATGAGAATGGAAGAGGAAGGGGCAGTAGTAAACCAAACCCAAACAAATTTGGAGAGTGTTTTCCAGTAAAATATTCCACTAGCCAGAGTTCTTTGGTTCCCATTTGAAAACACACTTAGGAAAATGAAAAACCACGTCCATTTACTGTTATTGTGTTATTTACGTACACATTGATCCTATACTTCATTCCTATTAAGTGAATAACCTTCTTGATCCAATTTGTTTGCTCATCAGGAATTCAGTGGAAGTTTATTCAGTTTTTTGATTATTCAATTCCTTTCATGTTTTATACTGAATCGGATTTTTTTTAAACCATCTCATACTATTATTTTAATTTGCTCTAATTTGGTTTGCCATAAGAATAATAAGGTAGATGTTCCTCTCTGAGCTCACAAGGAGTGTCCAACAGGTGCACCTGAGATGTGCTATGCCTGAGAGGAGACAACTGTCCAAATTTTTCTTCCTCCAGACTATTTGCATGGCCCAGGGAAACTCCAGGTGAAGGCATGTCCCCTGGCCGGAAATCAGAACCCAGGTGCAGGTAGGCCTGCCGATGAGAGAGATCAGCAGCCAGGAATCCCAGAGTGGTGGAAATCTTTCTGGAAGGGGGGTAAAAATGAAGATCAATATTTGCCTTGATTTCTTCAGCCTGCCTGGGTGACTCCGAAACCTTCTGGTCAATGGGATCTGGAGCAGGCTGAAGTGTCAGCTATCTACATGCACCCTCCACTAGGGCATCAATCAAGCAAAAGTCAAGGAGAATAAGGCAGGAGTTTGGGCTGGGCTGGGCTGGGCCGGGCCTGGACACCCCCCACCCCCCACTCCATTAACATATCTATGCTAGGCCTATGTCTACTACAGGTACAACCCACTTATACATCCTGGGCAAGTCCCAGGAGATCTCAGCAGATGCAAGGGTGCATTTACCTAATGCGATGGTCTCCACTGCTTTTCTTCTGCCCTGTGCCTGAAGAAACATCGACTCCTCAGGCACAGGGCAAAGGAAAATCTATCCTTATAATTAAGATTACTGTGTCATTTGGGCAATTAACCAAACAATTTTGTTTGCAACCCCCTTTAATGTGAGCAAGTACAATAGATCAAGAACATAAATAGTTTGGGATTTTCAACTTCTGCTCACATAACAAAAATATTCACATATTTGGTATTCACCTCAAGTCTGTCTGACTACATATGGTATAGAAATAAAGAAAACAATTATATTTTACTAGACTTGCACACAACAGGAAACCTTTTACTAAAACCTTGAAGGAAAAATTGTGGGGGCCCAGCTAACACAGTCAGTTAGAACATTGTTCGAATCTTGGAAAGAATGATGGACTAAAAGTCGCCTCAGCTGTAAGGGTCCCAAGTGAAATGAGTTTGTGAAAGTCTCAATCAGATCCTTGTGGGCATAAGTAAATATCGCAAATCCACATTCAATTGGAAATCTCACTCAAGAAAGGCTGTAAGGATGTAGGATAGAAAAAATCATATTGATGCAGCAGGAGTGCTCTTCTCAGCTTGGGATGAATAGGCCAGTTTCATTATTCATTTTACATCAGTGCAAAGTAGTTTCAACTTTGTTGTAGTATTATTCAGGAACAAGGTCACCAGGCTCGTAATCTAGCACCTCACCAGCTGGTCTCCACTGTCTCACTTTCATACCAGGTGCAGCATAACTACTACCAGTGCAAAGAAAACTTTTTAAACATCTAATGTTGACAAACAACATCTTACATTTCTATAGCGCTCCTCACATGCAGAGAGATGTCTCAAAAATACCTTACAGGATGGTGGACAAAGAATATACACCAAACAAGGTGCGGAAAGAGGAAAAAGAAACATTTGCAAGTGAAAGCAGAGGCAAAAAAGAAAGACCTTAAGAAGATAGGGAAAGAGGTGACACCGTTGAGGTGCTGTGGGAGAAAGTTTCAGAGAACGGGGTATAGAACAAACTAAAGCAGCAGTCATCAGTGATGGAATGGAGAGAGAGCAAGGAACAAGGAGCAGTCGGTATCAGAGGAGAAGATGCAGGCAAAAAGATGCAGCTGTAGGAGATCACTGAGGTAGGGTGGGTTAAGGCTGGGAAGGATGCTGAAGACTACAACAAGGATTTTAAAGTCAATTTGCTATGGTACAGGGACCCAGTGGTGCTTGACAAGGTAATTGGAGTGTGAGCCTTGATGCAGGAGAGCACACATGAATGAAGGTGGAGGCAAGGAAGTACAATGGAGAAATTGAAGAACTGACTTTCCTATTGGCTTTTGCATTCGGATGCCACCGAGTAAAGTTTTATGTATGTGCCCTTGCATCAGTATCCCACTCTGCCAGACAGGAGACCAATATAGAGCTGGCAATAAGTCAGCATTACCAGCTCTACATTGCTGTAAGCAGGTACTAATCTCAAGCCAGTAGCCATAGTATAACAGCATCATAAAAAAGAGGAAGAAAGTAAGTAATTGCCTGCTGCTTTTTGGACCTAGAACCAAGAATTTTTAAACACCTGCTAACCTACAAACTTCACTTCAGCAACAGAAATTAGCCTCTAATTGAGCTTAGAACATGTAGAAGTGGTTATGCCAAGGCTTTGCAATACTGTGTTCAATTCTGGACACTATCTTACAAAAACAACATAAATGAATTGGAGAGGATGTAGAACAGAGCAATAAGTGTATAGGAATGAACTATGGAGGAACAAACTTTAGTGTAGGGAGGAAAAATGACATTACATTTGTAGATTTTAAAGCGACCTTTGACACTACACATCGCAGTCAAATGTTCAAAATTCTGAAGGTATACAGAATTCCAGATAAATTCATCATCGCTGTCTCAGTGATGTATGAAAATATCACAGTAATAATACGATCCCCAGAGGGTGTGACAAAGCCTTTTCAGATTAAAGCAGGAGTTCTTCAAGGAGATACACTGGCACCCTTTTTATTTATCATGATCATGTAATGAGGAAAGCAACAGACTCCGAGGAAAGCAAATGAGGTTTTACCATCCAGACAAAAAGGAGTCAAAAATATCCAGCAAGAAAGGTTATCAATTTTGATTGTGCAGATGACATTGCTCTCTGCAGTGACATAGCAGAAGGTGGACAGAAGTTAACAAGGTGGAAAAAGCAGCTCAAGTTGGTCTTCAAATTAATGGAGAGAAAACAAAATGTATGATACTAAACATCAACGAAGAAAGAAGAGAATTGAGAACTATGCAAAATGAAATATTAGAGGAAGTCAGTGATTTTACATATTTGGGATCATGGATTATAACAACAGAAAAGGATATCAACTACAGAATAGGTGAAGCTTGGTCAGCTTGCAAAGTAATGAATAGATTCTGGAAGTGCTGGCGGGAAAGATAATATCAAGATATTCAGAAGCGCAATGGGGTCAACTTTGATATATGGTGCTGAGACTTGGACATTTACCAAGAAACTGGAAAATAAACTAGATGGCATCTACACAAGACTGCTGATAAAAGCCTTAGATGTCAGCTGGAAAGACCCCGTCTCCAATTAGATACTATATAGAGACTTAGAATAACAATAGAAATAAAGCATAAAAGGATGAAGCTTACTGGCAATTCCTTTAGAGCAAAAGAGGAACCAGTTTCAAAACTATTACTCCGGGGACCAAAACATGGAAACAAAATGAGAGGTCAGCCTAGCATTAAATACAATACTTAACTTGTGCAGGATACAGAAGTTTCCATAGATGAATTACCATTATGCATGATGAATAAAGAAGTTTGGAGGACAGTTACAGGAGCTCTGATGATAGTTGACTGATGACGATGTAGAGAGAAAAGCATTAAAATGGACCTCACTAAGGAATATAATGCACTAAAATGGTATAAATAATAGAAATCTGAAATATTACTCCAAAGTAAATCAAACTAGTAGGGAAATAGAGCATAAATTTACATGAATAAAAAGAAATTTTTAGAACAGATACTAAAAAGATTTCTTTGCTCATGAATGTTTGGAATAATTGACTAGGCAAGGTAGTAGAGATAAAGACATTAGGGATCATCTGAATGTTGTTGGATAAAAGACTGCAAGAGTTAGGACATTAGAGAGTGAGCTTTGATGGACAGAATGGCCTTTTCTCATTCATTATTCTCAATTTTTTATCTGCTTAGATGCTACTTCTCCAAACAAAGCGTTAATATGAATTTTGTCAGTTTTAGGAAGGCTATTAACTAGTGTCTCACAATAACACAGGATCCTGCCTTGTGGGACACAAAAATAGACATGATTCATCTTGTCCCATTACATGTTCCACCCATAGGCTAATCACAGAGCAATCATAAAGAAGCTTGGACCATCTCCCAGCCAAGACAGGTTATAACGAGAGAAGCAGCAAAAACATTGATTTGAAAACAATTATGTTGTATGTAATAATCTAGGTAAAGAAACAGATGCTTTAAGTGGAAACTGTCATGGTTAATTTGGGACAGATACTTGAACCCATCTGCCATGTGGCTGATAGAGTTGGTCAGTCCTCAAACAGGTGACCCAGATGAACAGCCTCAGTGGACATCCTGCCCACAATAAGCATAGCTTCTGAACCACATGGGCCAAATAGCACTGGAAGTCTTACAAGAGTGTATAGCCCATAGGTCCATCCTCCAAATGGGAAAGCTGAAACAAAACAACAAAATAAAGCACATTATTCTACTGTTTGCCATGTTTTCATGTCCTTGATGTAGATCCATGAATAGCCCCTGGATAGCACAGCTGAGAATATCTTTTGTTATTAAAAACAACATCCTCCAGGAAAGAGTTAGCATTTGCCCAGATTGTAAAGGAACATTTTTAAATGCATTACCAAATAGGTGACATACTTGCACAATATGTTTCATGTGCTAGATGGAAAATTGAGAATTAGAGATTTGAGGACACCTGTTTCCCATTTCCCTCCATGTGAATTTATGTGTGCGTGACTTGCTTTAAAAAAATTTCAACTAGAACCATTTATGTTGAAGCTCAGCATGGGCCTTACCACATCTCAGTATGAATGATCATTATGATATCCCATAATGTCATACCCATGTGTTACTGCAGTGTATTGCAATGCCATGTAAAGAGTACTATGATTGCACTGTGATGGAATTAATATGCACAACTATGTCACAATTATGCATTGAATAGTGAAGTATTGAACAGCACTACAGTAGATATCAAAGACTGAATGTGGTAATATGCAGTAAGTCTAAACCGTTTAAGACTAAAAAAATCAAAGCATTTATGAAAAAGAGGCATTTTTAAAGAGAAGCTCTAAAACATGTCGAAGAAATGTTCTATTTTCTTGGATGTACTTTAATGTTTCATGCAGCTTTGAGTTCCATTCTTTCAGAGCTCATTGCTGATGTTCTCTTAAAAACACTTGGAGCACATGTAGGGCAATAAAAATGCATGGTGTAACTTGCAGATGTGTAAATTATGCCACTGTTTTCTCTGGAAGACAGAAGTATTGGTGGATCTCAAAGGAAACAATGTCCAACAGGATGGAAAGAGATAGGTTATTACAATTTTGACCTATTCAAGAATGTTATCATTCATGAAATTAAAACAAACATTTTACTGGCCACACTTTCAAGGCCACAGAAGTGTTTCAGGGCCATGCTTTTAGCCAAACCAAAAATTTAAAACTACGATAACATTAAAAGACTTATCTTACCCTGTAGAGAGGTCAAGGAAGCACTGCAGTTATACGGACAACTCCGACTAGAGGTGCAATGGGTGAGCACTTTGTCTTTTCACCTCTAGGATTTGGATTTTAATCAAGTTCAGACTGATGCAATGAAAGTTTCTTTCTGCTGGTTGTAAAGGTTTGATTTTTAACTTTTTCTTCCTCCCCCCACCCTCCTCCCCCCTCCCCCCTCCCAGCGGGAACAATCCGAGCAAGGGTTAAGATGATAGGTGGACGGATCACACTATGTTCCCACCGCCTCCCCCATCTTGAGTTGACTGAATTCAGGCAAGGGAAGGTCGCCCGCTCCAGAGGAACGGAGGCCTAATTTAAATGGAGAGGTTGCATCCTGATGACATTATTAGGAGACACATGCCATTTTAACTGCTGGCCGATTAAGGGCCGCACAGTCTCAAACCCACCAGTGAGAGCTGGCAGGTGGCAGTATCTTGGTCATTGGAGGCCCACTTGAGTTTTTCTTTTAATTTTTATAGGTTCCTTGTGGGCCAGGAGGAGCAGGGGTGCCCCTAACCCCACAAAGATACCTGGGGCCTCTCCTGCAATGGATTCTCCCAACCCAATCACAAGCCTTTCTGATCCTCCATCTTACTCATTTAGCTTGGTAAGGACCATTTCCGTGGATCCCCGACGGTGACCTGACCCCATTCCACACACTAATTTCGGCTCCTGCCCGCCAGTGATGACGTCATCCCTGCCGGCAGCGGGCGGGAGTCAGCATCCTGACATGCAAATGAGGCCTGGGAGTTAAAATGTCCCCGGCCTCACACTGAACTCTTGGTGGGGGTTTCCCTCCCGCCCAGCACTATGCCCGCCAGCCCAGTTCCCACCCCATGTTAAAATCGGGGCTTAAGAGTCTCAAACCCAGTTCCTAGGGCGGAGTATTAAACTGCTGCTCCATAAATTGGCAACCTCAGTCATAGGCTCCACAAGGATGGCTGGCGTGCAAAGAAGTGTGTGCTTGCAGTGGAACATTCCCAAGTTCAACATCCTGCACAAAACAAAATTACCATAAATACTCCAAAAGAACTTAGGTCAAAGGCATGGCAAGAGTGACTGGTTTTCACAGTGGTAAATCAAAGGTGGTGACTAAGGTGGCAGTGCATCCATCACAGTCAGTTTTTTCATTTTATTCCGTTTAGCACATTTTTTCCCCCTGCAACAACACGTTAGCCAGGATTTTCTAAGGCCAGCGGTAACCCCTACTGTTTTCTTTAGAAACAAGTTTGTTTGATGATCTGTCACTAAACATCTGCCCATAAAATTCTTGAACCAGCGGCTGTGAGAGAGATTTGGGTTATCTTCCTGGATAACCTGACTAAAACTGAAAATTCATTTGTGGTGAATCACAGTGAAGGGAAGGGGCCGGGCCGAATCGCAGACGGGAAACCCGCAAGTACCGACAAAAAAAAGACGTCCTTACGTCAAAATCGTAAGGACGTCCGGGAAACCCGCAAGTACGGGTTTCCCGGACGTCCTTACGATTTTGACGTAAGGACGTCTTTTTTTTGTCGGTTTTCTATCTGACAGGTTGGCCTCAGTTGGACGGGAGCAGAGAAAGAAAGAGGACATGAAAAGGTAAGTCTTCAGATAAGTCTTAAATTGTATGGATTGGGTGGAGGGGGGGGGGGTGATGGGGAGGGCATGGGAGACCTGTGGGCATGGGGGTCATGGGTGGGCACGGGGGTACCATCAGTCATATGGGGGGGGGGGGGGGGCAGTCAGCAGAGGTCAGTTACCAGGGGAGTCAGTCATGGGTGGGGTGGGGAGAGAGAGAGATCGGGGGTCGTGGGGGCGATCGGGTGTCAGTCACCTGGGGGGAGGTCAGGATCAGGGGTCATCGCGGGGGTCCACAATTGTCACTGCAGGTCAGCTTGTTGGACCTGGGGGAAGCACTGCTGCTCCTCCAGGCCCACAAGCTGTGCCAAAAAGGTACTTGCCTGCAGTTTCGGGCCTTCTCGCCTCCTCTCACTCGGTGTGATGGAGAAGACCCAGGAATCCTGGCTCCCAGAGGCTAACATTGCAAAACTGCAGCCTTCTTGAAACATTTTAGTCACCAACCCACCGCCTGGGAGCGGGTTGGTAGCCCGTCCTTCGTCCCGCCCAGTGAAAACCAGAAATGGGTGAGTTGGGGGCAGGTCTGAAATTGTTGCAATTTTCAATGCCCCACCTATTTTTCACAGTTAAAATCCTGCCCCAGAGTTGGAGTAATGCAGAGTGCTCAGAGAGTTGTATGACTGGAGGAGGTTGCAGAGATAGGGAGGTTCAAGGCCATGGAAGGATTTGGATACGAGGAAGAAAATTTTAAAATTGAGGCATTGATGGACTGGGATCCAATGTAGGCCAGCGAACACAGGAGAGATGGATGAGTGTAACTTGATGCGTGTTAAGATATCGGCAGCAGAGTTTTGGATGCGCTCAAGTTTATGGAGGGTGGAAGATGCAGGCTGGCCAGAAGAGCATTGGAATACATCGAGTCTTGGGGTAAGAAAAGCAAAGATGATAACATCACCTCAGTAAGTACCATCCCATGTCTTACCAATTACAGGGAATTACATAGAATTTTACAGCACAGAAATTCGGCCCAAAAGGGCTATGCCAGTGTTCATGCTCCACCCGAGCCTCCTCCACCTTATTTCATCTCACCCTATCAACATATCCTTCATGTACTTATCTAGCTTCCCCTTAAATGCATCTATGCTATTCGCCTCAACCACTCCCTGTGGTAGCGAGTTCCACATTTTCACCACTCTCCAAGTAAAGAAGTCTCTCCTGAATTCCTTGTTGGATTCATTAGTGCCTATCTCGTATTTATGGCCCCTAGTTTTGGACTCCCCCACAAGTGGAAACATCCTCTCTAGGTCTACCCTGACGAGCCCCTTCATAATTTTAAAGACCTTTATCAGGCCACCTCTCAGTCTTCTCTTTTCGAGAGAAAAGAGCCCAGCCTTTTCAGTCTTTCCTGATAGTTGTACCCTTTCAGTTCTGGCATCATCCTTGTAAATCTTTTTTGCACGTTCTCCAGTGCTTCTATATCCTTTTTGTAATATGGAGACCAGAACTGTGCACAATATTCGAACTGTGGTCTAACCAAGGTTTAATATAAGTTTAACATAACTTCTCTGCTTTTGAATTCTATTCCTCTAGAAATGAACCCCAATGCTTTGTTTGCACTTTTTATAGCTTTGTTAACCTGTGTTGCTACTTTTAATGATGAACCTGCACCCCTAGATCTCTTTGCACCTCTACACCATTTAGACTAAGGAGTAGGTGACCTACTTATTCCTCCTACCAAAATTGCAACACCTCACACTTACCTATATTGAAATTCATTTGCCATTTACCTGCCCATTCTGCAAGTTTGTTAATGTCTTTTTGTATTTTGTCGCATCTACGGCACAGCACATTTGAGCAACTATGCACTTCCCCAGACATTTCCCCCTTATATCACAATTTCTAAAACTAAAATAGTTTTCAGTGAATTTTCAATGTTCAGGCCTCACATGAATACTTTTTTGGATGAATTGCACTCAGAACTCTACAAAACCATCTTAAAACAATCATGACTGACTCATGCTTCAGCCATCATCTAATGTAAGTTGACTTTGGTCATAAGTGAAAGTTTCTGATATCAAAGTAAACATTTCTGATAACATATGGCTTTTAAAAGAGCAGAAATGTTCTGATTACAATTAACTTTTCAAAACCTTGACCTTAAAAAGTGGATTTTGACACAGCAGCATAACTTTCCATCAAGTGAATATCCTCGATAAATTCATTAAATAGATTCAGCTCTACTGTTTTGAAATATTGTATAGGATGTTTCGTTATAGGTTTTAAACATTTTTGGCAAGTGATACTGAAGATTTTGGATTGAAATTTTTAATAATGCCCAATTTAACCATAAAAATGTGACACTAACAACTGATTTATTAGATTGAACAAATCATACATTGTGGCACAGAGACATAATCCAATCCATTCAAATTCAACACAACTTGCATTTATATAGGGCCTTTAACATCCCAAGGCACTTCATAGGAGCATTAGCAAACAAAATTTGATACTGAGCCACATAAGGAGGTATTAGGACAGGTGACTAAAAGTTTGGTGAAAGAGGTAGGTTTTAAGGAGCATCTTAAAGGAGGAGAGAGAGATAGAGAGGCAGAGAGGTTTAGGGAGGGAATTCCAGAGTTTAGGGCCTAGGCAGCCGAAGGCACGGCCACCAATGGTGGATCGATTAAAATCGGGGACGTGCAAGAGACAAGAATTGGAGGAGTGCAAAGATCTCGGAGGGTTGTAGGGCTGGAGGAGGTTACAGAGATAGGGAGGGGCAAAGCCATGGCGGGATTTGAAAACAAGGATGAGAATTTAAAATTGAGGCATTCTCAGACCAGGAGCCAATGTAGGTCAGCAAGCACAGGGGTGATGGGAGAATGGGACTTGGTGCAAATTACGATATGGGCAGCAGAGTTTTAGATGAGCTCAAGTTTATGGAGGGTGGAAGATGGGAGGCCAGCCAGGAGAACATTGGAATAGTCCAGTCTAGAGGTAACAAAGGCTTGTATGAGGGTTTCAGCAGCAGATGAGCTGAGGCGGGGTGGAGATGGGCGATCTTACGGAGGTGGAAGTAGGCGGCCTTGGTGATGGAGCAGCTAGGTGGTCGGGAACTCACCTCAGGGTCAAATAAGACGCCAAGGTTGCGAACGGTCTGGTTCAGCCTCAGACGGTCGCCAGGGAGAGGGATGGAGTTGGTGGCTAGGGAACGGAGTTTGCGGCGGGAACCGAAGACAGTGGCTTCGGTCTTCCCAATATTTAGTTAGAGGAAATTTTTGCTCATCCAGTCGGACAAGCAGTGTGACAAATGAGAGACAGTGGAGGTGTCGAGAGAGGTGGTTGTGAGGTAGAGCTGGATGTCGTCAGTGTACATGTGGAAGCTGACATGTTTTTGGATGATGTCACCGAGGGGGAGCATGTAGAGGAGAAATAGGAGGGGGCCAAGGATAGATCCTTGGGGGACTCCAGAGGTAACAGTGCAAAAGTGGGAAGAGAAGCCACTGCAGGTGATTCTCTGGCTACAACTGGATAGATAAGAATGGAACCAGGCGAGCGCAGTACCTCCCAGCTGGATGACAGAGGAGAGGAGTTGGAGGAGAATGGTGTGGTCAACACACACAAATAGAACCTACCTAATTCACTATACTTAAAGCACTTTGACAAGAAGTTAGAATGGCCCCTGAGATACAAAGTTCAAAAGCTAAATGTGCTTATGAAAACTGTGAGATACTTCAATAGTCATTACAACACAACAGTCTTTAACCTTTAGAGGATATTCGCTTCCTTTGTAAGGTGTCTCGAATAAAGCAATTGTGACACATCAGAAAGACACTGTGGCCTGGATCATCCGCTTGGTAGTTACCAGTGGAAATGCAGTGTGGCTGGGTTTCTGCCTGTTACAAGGATGCACCCCTAACCCCTGTTAATTTTCCAGGTGCTTCTGTTTAATTTCACTTCGTAATAAATCGCAATTTATAACCCGACATATGCCTCGATTTTTACGGGGGTTGGGGGGAGAGAATGGTGTTCACAAGCCTGATAGCGGGCAGCGCACCAGAAAATCCAGGGGCGAATTGGCAGGGTCTCATTTAAATAAAACTTCCCGGAGTCCTGCCCAACACCCGGCCAGATTCACGACCAGGCTAAGGGGCGGGAACGGAAATTCAATGGCAGAAGGCCGCGGCCAGGGACCCGCTGAATCAGCGCCGTTAATATTACGGCAGCTGGGAACGTGGTGGGTTGGAGGCGGGAATTCAAGCTTTTAACCCTTTGTCCAACCCTTTCCTGCCTGTCAGGGTGCGGGGGGATGGGGGGGGGGAGGAGGCGATTAAAATTGAGGCCATGCAGGCTATTAGTGTTATTTGTCTGTCAGTTGGAGAGACCAGGAAAGTGTGAGGCATTTCATACCATTTCCAGTAAGCTTATTAGCAGTACAAGGGATTTATTGTTCAGCATACTATACTGTCAAATACATTGCACATGAGGTCACACTTCAGTTCAAAGGTTTAGTTTATAGGGATGGGCTTTTGTGCTGGGCACAAGAAAAAGTATCTGAAAAGTGCCCAAATTGTAATAGCATTGTGGTTTGGGCAAAACCATTTTAAAGTCTATTTTAGGAAATACATCAGCTCTTGCATTTCAAGATTATTGAGTTCAAAGTGTTGGCGCTTAATATGAAAGTCAATTATAATCTTAAATTTTACTCAAATTATGGATAGGAATGACTACTATTGGGACTTCACTGCTAACGCAATGAATACATTGTACAGTTTTGCAAAGATAAATAGTCAGTAATAAAAGGTTACACAACAAAATTCTCCAATAACTCGCATTTTGGTTTGGCTTTGAGAACAAAACCTTCTGCAAACAAGTTCAGCAAATTCATACATTGTAGCAATTAAACTTACACTAACATCTACCCATTAAATAGTTACTGCCACCTTAGCTGAGATCACTAATAGCACAGACCAAGGAAGGAACCTTCCTGGTGTGCACAGCTCAGTTCCACATTTGGTAAATGCACTGTCCAATCAGTCATCGAGGGATCAAGGTTTTATTTTTATAAATCAGCAAAAAACACAACTCTTTAGTTAGCTACTCCCAAAACAAAGAGTGATGCTTCTTCATATTTTCAAAGCCCCTTTTATTTGAATGTATTTACCAGAGATAGTACTGGGTCAGTTGGCTTCCTGGTCCATCACAATTGTGCACTGAAATGCAGCACCATGGAGTGGCAAAATATGGCTTTTTGAGAACAATTTCCCACGTGGTGAGTTCCTAATCTCAGCCAAACCATTTATGGAAGACTCTCCCCAGAGAGAGTGAGGCAGAACTGGAACATGAATACCATATAGTGCTGATGGGCAACATCAGTGAAGAGGATAAGTACTGGAGAGAAAAAGTTATGAATCAACATGATCAATTGTATCATTGTATCACGTGACTACCAAGATGGTAGAAGGCGAACTAAATGGACCTTGGTGAACTGTTAGATTAATGGGAAACTGTTTCTAAAGTTTAATTTTTGATTTATAAGCAGGTATGAGCACAGGAAATTTTATTTGAAAAAAAAATATCTGTGCTTGTAGATTTTAATGAGTGGATGAGAATTCTGCTTATTGATATGTTTTCTTTTAAAATGGTTTTAATTTTACCATAAACATTTCTATTAAATGTTAGTTATTCCTTATTAGATCCCAGCATGTGGGTCAGGTTTGGCATAAGCTCTATACAATGACTCATAAATGGTAATAAACCAGCACTCATCAGAGGCACAGCAGGCGATGAATTGCTGTCTCGCTTCTGCAGTCAATACAATCAAATGATTTCATTATGATTGCAAATGCAATTTTCTTTTGCTTTTTGGACTAAATCATAAAAAAATAAAAAATGAAACATCAAAGCGGTTGCAAACAAAACATGAAAAGTGGAGGAAATAGAAAAGTCACTTCTAGGCTGATGCTGACTGGCTTATGAGTTTGACTCCACTTTTTTTATTTGAGAAAAGTTAATTAAACGCTGTACCTATAAAACACTTGTTACAGACTGCAGCAAAACCTCTGGCTTGTGCTCTTCATTTCCCATTCCTGGTGTGGTTTTAGAGGCATTTCTTTGATCCTTTGAAAAAAAAAAATTTGTTTCTGTGAACTTTTTAATCTTAACACAGTGTTGAATTAAGATATCAATGTGCATAAAATAACCAGATACATGTAGCTCCTCTTAAAAACCAGTTGGAATTTGCAGCAGAAACTTTACTCGTAATATGAATTAAAATTTCTACTATCAACTTTATCCCAGAACAAGTTCCACTGGTACTCAGGTAGTAAATATACTGCGTAATGTGGAGCTGAGCCATACAAACCAGGAATATTCCAGATTCAGTGCTTGTCTGTGTTGTGTTAGCTGATCACAGCTGGGCAATAGTAAAAGTATCACAACCAGTTTCAGTGGCAGGCGAGAGATGAAAAATCAGCCAGATTCTCGCTCATGGTCACTCTGCAGTGACCCCTGATGGAAAGTGTGCGTGAGAACAGATACCCTCCATGGATGAATAATTAGCCAACATTCACTGTCCTGGCTCACGAGAAAATTGGCTATTCGGGCAAGGACCAAAGCATGGCGGGCACTGGTGGGACCGGGCCCCAGCCTGAGTCAGCAGCTGCTGAACAGGAGGCGAAAATTTTTTAAAAATTAACCCAGAACATCATGCATTCTAATATATTAATTTGCTCTGAATGATGAAAGTTAGATTCAGCACATAGCACATTGCAGTTGTTAAAGATAATGAGAGCAAACTTTATCACTGATAGCTTTCCTCGTGGCTTAGTGAGTTTGTCTTGTAAATAGCTAGGTCATACGTACCAGGAAGGTCCCAAATTCAATCCCTTGTCAATGCTGAGTTAGCTGATCTCTTGTAAACAATTTTACAACACCAAGTTATAGTCCAACAAATTTATTTTTAATTCCACAAGCTTTCGGAGGCTTCCTCCTTCGTCAGGTGAACGGTATGCCTGACGAAGGAGGAAGCCTCCGAAAGCTTGTGGAATTAAAAATAAATTTGTTGGACTATAACTTGGTGTTGTAAAATTGTTTACAATTGTCAACCCCAGTCCATCACCGGCATCTCCACATCTTAGCTGATCTCAGCCAGGGAAAAATAGAGGTGCTACAAGTAGCCTTGGAGTCCTTCGATTAGGGAAGAGATAATCAGCTATCAAGCAATCTGTGTTTGAAGTGTACACGCTGATATCAGGTGAGAACAGGATCAGACTCAGCTGTTGTGGTTCCCACAATTGAGAGCTTGCTAACTCTCAAAGACTCACCCATGAAGAACAGCCCCTTGGGGAAAGTACTGAAGGGTGACCAGCACCTGTGGAACAGTGTCTCAAGAAGGAGTCAATATTTATAAGAGAGAAGAAAATATTGGCAGAGGAAATAAAAAAGACAGATAAACATCTAGTGCAAAGCAGAAAAAGACCATTTTGGGCACAAGAGGAGTGAAATTGGTCAACGGCAGTAGCGCAAAACGCCCTG
Organism: Heptranchias perlo; assembly: GCF_035084215.1. Lineage (NCBI taxonomy): Eukaryota > Metazoa > Chordata > Chondrichthyes > Hexanchiformes > Hexanchidae > Heptranchias > Heptranchias perlo. The sequence goes on from NC_090350.1 coordinate 26,845,640, forward strand.
ATAGCGAATCGACAGCCCATTTTACACCATGCCTGATTTGAAAAGAACCACGGGAGTGGTGTAAAGCGGACTGCCAATTCGCTATCATCCCATTTTGCGCTACTGCCGTTGACCCATTAATGTTATTAAAATACAAAAGGCCATACCTTTTTTTTGGGGGGGGGGTGGTTCTCCTGCTCCGCTGCCAAACTTTAGCAAAAATTGGACAGGAACACCATTTAGGTGCGTAGATGGGGTTTCTGCCAAACTTGTGCTAAAGTTACGGGAATAGAGCAGGAGAAGCCCAGAGGAAACTCCCGGCAAAGGTTTGTTTTCAACGAGTGTTGAAATCAATGAGTGAAAAGCTCCATTCACGTTGGCAGAATTTGCTTTTATCAGCCCTATTTTTACAGAAGAGTATCATGCATTTAAAACCTATTGACACAGTGAACGGATAGGTAATGCAACACTGAAAGCTTGTGAATAGTCATTTAAGTATTAAATTCCCTTTCCATCCTTTCAAATGAATCTCAAGGATTTACATTTTGTATCATACAATAGTAACGGCCCCAAGATACAATTAGGAAAAAGCTCCTACAGAACATGGGGGACGATTTTTGGAATGTGCATGTTAATCGGGCAGTGGATGGGTACCCGGGAGCCACCCAAAGGAATCAGTGTAAGATCCGTGCAATTTTGATGGCCGGTCCTAGTCGGCAAGCTGCCATTGTGAAACATGCTCCAGATAGGCAGCTCGTCGATCAGGAGGCAGAAAAATCTGGTGGGGCGGCCACTTCTTAAAGGCCTATAGCTCCAACTTAAAGAGGAGGTGCATTTTTCACGGGGGAAGAGACAAGCAAGACAGGGCAGCAGAAGGCAGGATGTCACTGAGGTTTTCAGATATAGCAGTGGTGATGCTGAAAAAACAAGTCACCATCAGGAAAAAGATCCTCCTCCCCACAGATGATCGACGGGTACCAAGGCAAATTAGTGAACGGTCATGGAGAGAGGTGGCACAAAATGTCAATTTCATCAGCACTGTACTCAAGACCTGCCTGCAGTGCAGAAAGAAATGTAATGATTTGACCAGAAGTGCCAAGGTAACACTCCCCTTCACGTCTCTCTCATATTTTCTTCATAGTCTGTCAAGGATCCTACTTGTGTATCAGCATCATCGATCCTTTGCTTCCCTGCTTCCAAAGGCTATCCATAAGTTAGCAGGAAACACTTCATTGTACAGCCTTTCTCCTTGCACTCATACTCTCAAAATCTGCTATTGCCCTCACAACTAATTCTCCCTCTTCGCCTGACTTGCTCCTTCTTCCCATCATCATGCTCACTATGCTAAGCTGGCACCTACATGTTGAAAAGCAATCCTCAAGCTGCATTTTGACCCACTTCCACTCTTCTTGCAGGAGAAACTAGCACACAAGAGGAGGGAGACGAACAACAAAAGATGTACTCCTGCCACTCTACAAACACTGACACCAATGGAAAAAGCCACAATTGACATAACTGGCACACAATTGACGTGCAGCGTCAGCGATGGGGAGGCGGAGGCCCACACAGCAGTGCGCTTGGGCACCTCCCAATGCTTTTCTCTATCTACTTAACTTTCTCAATCATGCACTCACACAGTCACTCACTGAGCATATCAACCTGGTGCTACCACTCATCTGCTACTAATTACCCTTGTGACTACATCTTAATCCTTTCCCTTTTTTCTAGGTCAGGTGGCTCGGGCGCTCCAGTCAAAGAGACAGAGGAGGTGAATCTTCAAAAGATTCACCATCACTCACTTCTACCCTTCCATGCACCACAGAAATCGGCACCCTGTGCGGCATAGATGGTGAGTTAGAGAAATCTGCAATGGGGGATTCACCGAGCACAAGTAAGCAGGAGAAGATGGAGGTGGCAGGGACAGCCCAGGGAAGAGCTAACCGGAGGGTCAGCTGATGTCCTAGCTCTACTGAAAAGGTCAGAGATGCAAACTGCAGGAGTCCAGCCATTAAAACAAAGATAATTTCTGTGCACCAGCAATTGCTGAATGTATTGGGCTGCCTACCAGGGAGCTATAGTGACACAAAAATTTCCCACATGGCATCATCAGCAGAACTATCCAAACAGAAAATTCATTGTAATCTGCTTTACTTTGGTGTAAAATTCCTACCACTCTGGAAAAAAGTTCAAATCCTTGCTGTAACTGATTTGCAAATTCCATTACAGAATCATAAGAGATTATCCAAATGCAGACAAACATTAAGATTAATTTGCATTAGAAACAATGAGTGGGATGGAATGTGGAGCCTGATCATGAGACTTGCTTATGAGGTGGTGACTTTAACCCTTTCTACAACTTCAACCCTTTTCACACCTGGGAGGTAGTAACAAGATTTTCCAAAGGGATCAGTCCTGGGAACCCAGCTGCTCAGATGACTTGAATTAATCAGACAGACGGAAAGACATAAAGAACTTGCATTTATTTAATGTCTATCACAAGCACAGGACATCCCAAAGTGCTTTTCACTCAATGAAGTGTAGGGAAATGTGGCAGCCAATTTGCATACAGCAAGGTCTCACAAACAGCAGTGAGCTAAATGACCACGTCATTTTTCTTTTAGTGGTGTTGATTGAGGAATAAACTTGGCCAGGACACCAGTAGAACTCCTGTGATCTTCTTCGAAGGTGCAATGCCGGTTTTTTTTGTCCATCTGAGAGGGCACATGTGGCCTCAGTTTAACGTCTCATCCAAAAGATGGCACCTCCAAAAATGGAGCATGCCTTCAGTAAGCTTAAATCATGTGCTCAGGTCTCTGACGCGGGGCCTGACCCCATGATCTTCTGACTCGGGTAAGGATGCTACCACTGAGCTAAGGCTGATATCTTTCTAAGTTTAGGGAGACCAAAACCGCACACCATACTCCAGAACTGGATTTATAACTCTCCAGATGCAGCACCAAAAAATCCCATTTCCATTAGCAGGAGTGGAAAACGAAAAGTATCTGGCCATGATCATTAACCACACCCTAAAAATATCTAGGCAATGTGAAGCAGTTATCAACGATACAAATCAGGCATCTGGAGAACACTGGATTATAAATCAAAATAAGCTATAGTGACATTGCATTGGTCACTGGTAAAGCTATCTCAGGAGTATGGTGTGCAGTTTTGGTCTCCCCAACTATATAAAGAAAATAGATACATTGGACAGAGTTCAGAGACAGGGGTGATTCCAAGTCCCAGGGGATTGAGTTATGAGGAAAAACTTGGACAACAGAACTTATTTTTGCTGGTGAAAACAAGATTTGGAGGAGACATTATAAAACCTAAAGAATAATGCAAGATATAGAAAGATTGAGGTAAGCAGCCTACTTAACTTAGTCAACGAGCACAGAACTTGGGAACACGGTTATGAAATTCATGGGGGCAACTTTCATTTTGATTGCTATTCAGGCAGAGTGGGCAATACATGGCAGCCTGGAGGAGCCTGCATGGAGCCAATCCATTTTGGTCCTGGCTCCGCAATATAATGTGGTTGGTGAGCTGTCAGCATGAAATGCATTCATTAATAGGCAGCTTGACAATCTGGAGGGGGGGGGGGGGGTTGCAAAAGTGAAGAGCCTGAAGCAGCACCTTAAAGGGGAGGGACATAAACAGAGAATGAAAACAAGCAGCAGTTTAGAGCAGCAGTACCTTGTGAGCAAAACCTACAGCAGCAAATACATTAAAATTGGAAGCCTTTAAGGCTCAATACCCACTAAGATTGCACAGTCAACGGCCATAAAAGATGTCTCCTGAACCCCCATCCAACTTTCCCTGGCTGCAGCTGAGGATACCTTTAATTTTCACTGAAAATGGCTACCTCCCGACTTCTACATCCTGGGTGGGAGCAGGAACTAGCAGTATTGAGGGGAGCAGACATGAAAATGGCATCAGGGGTCCTAACTGTGTCACTTGGCCCTGATTAGCATGAGATGGGAGATCCGGCCGCCTGGATAGAGGTCCATCCAAAAATCAGGACAAACGGCAACTCAGCGGTAATTTGATGGGTAACTCCCTATCGGGTTATTTTGGTCCTACTGTCATCCCATTTTTAGTGCAAACAGGGTGGTAGTGATACAATAATTGCCTCCATAAGTCAACCGGGAACTCCCAGCATAGGAACTCGACATATCTGGATCCCAGCTGGAAGTCATAGGAACAAAGGAACAGGAGTAGGCCATTCAGTCCACCAGAATATCCAGGTAAATTTGGCCCTATTCACTTTTCTTGGACAGTCCTTTTTTCTGAAATCTGACCAGCTTCGGAAGCCTCAGCTAACTTATCTTCTAAAAGCAGACTTGTTTCCTCCCTGCCTCACTTGGCAGCCTTTGTTGGAACAGAGCCCAAACATGTGTTTGCTTATTCTTTGGCCTGTCCTTGGACAGGAAGTTTGACAATTTGACCCCAAACTCCTTCCCTACCCAGGGGTTGGTTGGAGAGTTGTCAATTACACCAGCTACTGTCTTACTGGGTGGAGGCCACTGGTAACCAAATCCTGCAGTTTTCAGAAGAATAGTGTTAAATCAACAGAGTGAGCCTGGATGGTTCACAGGAAAGGCTTATCAAACCCACCCCCATTGCTAAATATGAAGGCAAGCAATATTCCAATAGCCAGCTGGCTTGATTATACATCTCTTTCCCCTTCCATCTCTGGATGCAAAATGGATTTTAAACTTTTATGGACTCATTTTAACTTAAATGTAACATTTCAGGTTGAATATCCTGATAACTGACATTCAGTAGCAAACAAAGAACCCAATACAGAAAACATTGGGCCAGAATTTGCTGTCAAAATAACAGTGAGTAATGGCACTCTCCGTTATTTATGCGTAAATGGCACACCAACTTCAGGCGAGGGGCAGATGCGTGGTTAAACGCGGAAATCCAAAAGTTGCTGTCCGAGATGTGCCACTCCACCGTTAGCTTCGCGAAAACGTCATCTCACTATCTGCCTCACCATTGAAATACAGTGAATGGCATGAAGTTGCTATATTTGTGCGGTAGATACAAACTAAACTCACCACAGAAAGTTAAGGCAAGTTATTTCAAATCTAAGTACCCTTTTAATGACGGGGATAAGTGTTAATTACTGCCAGTCCACCTCTCTGGCACTGGAAATTAACAATTATAAATATGGAGTTTCATTCCTTCAGGTTTTAATTGTTGGAGATTTTTAAAATGTCAAATCTAAAATTTTTACTTTTCCTTTCTGTCTCTTTATTCTCTCTCTCTCTTAATCCAATCTTTCTTTCCCTCTCTTTCTTTCTCTTTCTGTACCTGATTTGGCATTGAATTCACCCACTCTAATTTACACTTCCTTCTCAGTCCTTGCCCTGTTTATTTCTCATTCCTTCAATCTGACTGGTTAAGGAGATGCACAGTTCCTTGCCCTGTTCACTCAGGTCTCAGATTACCTGTTTCCCTCGTTGCGACGTTCTCAGCTCGCGCTTTCAGCAACTTACCATGCAAAAAATGTAAAAACCTAAACATGCAAGGGCAAATCTAGCTAACAACGTATGCCGTTAGATGCCCTGCTACAGCAAAGTCTGGGCCTTTTAAATTTTCTCCTCTAATTTTTCTTAGATTTTCTCCCTTTACTCATCCTCTTCAGAAGGCAGCAACTTACTCTTAAGTACAATTCCACAGATGGTGACAACATTCTGGTATCTCACCTAGATCAGGCCCGAGAACACTCTTTGATCATGGGGGCCATCATAGACAAGCCTGATTCAATTCTCACCCAACTGCTACACATACACATATCAAGGAGTCATGGCTGAATAGCAATCAGGAGCAAGAGTCCTCTTCAATTTTTTCTCGTTCTAGCCAAGGACACCGGAGGATTTGTGTACACTCCAAACACTTTGGCTGAGATCAGCTACTCACAGAGCAGTAGGGTAAATTCACAATCCCGCATTCATAGAATTACATAGAATTTACAGCACAGAAACAGGCCATTCGGCCCAATTGGTTTATGCCCCACACGAGCCTCCTCCCACCCAACTTCATTAACCCATCAGTATAACCTTCTATTCCTTTCTCCCTCATGTGTTTATCTAGCTTTCTCTTAAATACATCTATGCTATTTGCCTCAACTGCTCCATGTGGTAGCAAGTTCCACATTCTAACCACTTTCCAGGACCCACGCTGGAAGGAAATGCAGATCAGAGAATCAATGCCAGTGTTGTAGCCCAATTACCAGCTTGCATTCCCTTCGAGTGCAGCTCCCTGCTGGAAGCACAGGATTGGTGAATTACCCTTGTGACTTGACTTCCAACCTTCCTTTCTGTGTCCAGCACATTTACCTACCATGCCATTGGGAAGCTCCTTCACTTGTTTTTTTGCTACCTAACTTGTTTTTAGGCTACAACCTCAGAAAAATACAAAACAAAACCTATTCCGGTTATAATACAAGGGAAAACAATTTTCTGTTTCTTGCTTTCTCTCTGTCTGTCAAATATTAGTTTTGTACAGAAAAGTGTGTTGGCTCACTTTTGCCAGACTTGCTGGAGTCAGTTTCGTTGTCTAGACACTTTTCCTAATATATTTCATTTTATGCTGCCTTAATCAGCTAAATCAAAAGCACTGTAGCAATATGAAGAACACTGTTAGCTGTGTATTATGTACGATTTTAATCACTACATAATTAATGGGCCGGATCTTGCTGGAAAACTAACGGCATGTTAACGTCACACGCCATTATTAATGTGAAAATTGACCAGCAACTTGAGGGGATTAAGAGAGAGGCTGTGAGTTGCTTCGCGCAAACGGCATCTCGCCCTTAGCCTCCCCATTATTTTTAAGAACTTACTGAATTTGCACATTAATTGCCCATTAAACGTGCCACAGAAGGTTAAGTCTGGTAATTAATAGCGCACGTACCCTTTTATCGATGTGATAATTTTTAATGCAATGCCAATCAACCTCTCTGGGCCAGAAAGGGAACAATTGGACTGTGGAGTCTCATTCTTTCAGGTAATGAATTCTTCTTAGAGATTTAAAACAATCAAAATGGTAGGCAAGTCAGTGGGAAGTTGGCTGCCCAGCCATTAAAATTGGGCACCAGACGGCCGCCGCCGGGGACCCACAGGAATGGTCCCTTACACAAAGCAAGTAGTCCAGGAGGGGAATCCTTGTCAATGGGGTGGGGGGGAGGGGGCAAAGCCGGGATTGGATCAAGGTTTCCTTGTGGAGCCCGGAGGAGTACTTCTATTCCTCCTAGCCCACCATGAAACCAAACAAAAATTTAAAAACTTATCTTGCTAGACCTCTTCTGGCCCAGGCTATTGTTCCCAGCAGGTTTGGCCTAGTAGGGAAAGCGTCACTGCTCCCTCGCTCAGGACTCGGGTTAAAATAGGAGATTGGGCCCTAATGATATCATCAGGGTCTGATGATGTCATCAAAGCCCGATCTGCATATTTAAAATTGAAGTCAGCCAGACTGGATGGGAAAGGAGTGTCTAAATCCCCCCTCTCCAATTTAAATGCCCTCCTGCCTGATTTCCGCCAGGCAGGAGGAGTTAGTATCAACCCCCTAGACTTAATGGGCTAGTTGGACATTGGAATTTGATTCTATTTCAGTAGTTCATCTTTCAATAATCTTCATTGCTCACTGTACCCACACAAGTCATAAACAGCTATCTGAATCATTTGATACAGTCAAAGAGACCATGGGGGTGATTTTAACCCCCAAGAACGGGTGGGTTGGCGACGGGTGGGAGTTGAAAAGAGTTGTTTTTTTGGGTAGCAACCGCAAAATTTTCGGACTTTGCATTCCTCATAGGAAGCCTGTACTTTTACGTGCCCACGTTAAACCCGGAAGTGAAGCCGGGTTGCGGTCACGATCCAAAAAACAACTATTTTCAACTCCCATCCGCCAACAACCCACCCGTTCTCAGGGGTTAAAATCAACCCCCATGAAGGGATTAGTTTCCATTGTATGCTATTTTTAAACAAACTGCTTAATGCATTCACATAAATTCCTCTCTATTATTTTCCCATAGTCATTAACCCATTTATTTGATGGTGCCAAGAACTGAGTTAAAATAGCAAAACAGGAATCTATGTGAATGAGTTAATTGATGCACTAAAACAGATGAGGGAATTAAACATATAGATGTGTATATTTTAGGGAAAACCTAATGTAAGGATTCCCTCAATGGTAAATTATATATATTTTAAAATTTCTTTTCATCCAAAGAACTGAAAACTAATAAAGGTGCAGCTAGCTGTATTTTGATCACCACCTTGGGGATTCCCTAGGCTATGTATTCTAATTGCTTAAGTATATGAAAGAGGTTTTGAAAGCTGGCTGAGAGATGGTTCGTTGAACGTAATGAATAGTGGGGGCTGCAGGGAGCTTTAAGCTAGGTGTTGAGATGTCATGCAATGTACTCCGAGCCTCTTCAGACCTGGGAAACGGTGTAAAAATAACGGTGTTATGTAGCTGATCATGAATGATTCTGTTTTACAATCCAATTTGTAACCTCATTTTAATGAGTGCATTTGGGTGAGCTTCTAGTCTTTTTTTATATTTAATATTTTTATCTTTCTAGTGAGTGTGGATCAACAGCACAAAAGCGGCCGTAGAATAGTACAAATTGTAATTCTTAACTCAGAATTACAATGCCCGGTGAGGGTAATAAAATAATTCATACTAGTGCAGAAGGGTTCACTAATGAAGTTGGGATAAGGCGTATTGCTCAGGCAGAGTCAAGGAAGCCTTATTTTACATCTTATTGTACTATACTTGACTGGGGAGTGTTTGAAAATGGATAGCAAACATATTAAACGGGTTTCATTGCTTAGTACTGCTAAACCTCACATTGATATGCACACAAGAAATTTACCAAAGAATTATAAGGGAAATTTCATATAAACAATAGCCCAATATCACAAAAGGCAAACAGCAAGTAACTGACTGGGAAAATACAATCCTCCAAAAGGTTGCACTTAAATTTCAAATGTTATTGAAGAAAATGCATATAGTGTATGTGGAACTCCACATTCTATCATAATTTGTTACTTCATTGAGTTTTTGATAAGTCCAAGCAATGGACATAACCTTAAACACCACACATCTATATTATTTCACTGTACTGGAGAATCATTTCCTTTTGGAATGTGTCTCCAAGTTAGGGAGGGGAGGCACAAAAGAGGATTATTTGAGTTTTAATGTGTTCAGAAATAGCATTAATTTACTTGAGAAGAAGCTGCATTTTGCACAACTCAGGTCCATACTGTGACTGGAGGGGAGTATTATTCATGTCTCCGGGACTTCAGCTTCTGGATAACAAATGGACACCATGGATGAGGAGTCGAATTTTACAGAACTGTTTCTCCACTGTAAGCAGGTGCCATTAAGTAGGAGAAATATTTAAATTTCACCATTATGAGCTCCCTATTTAGACCAAATCACCTCATTCAGGTAGTAACTTTTTCTTTTTAAAACTATAAATATTTTCCAGAATACAAATTCATGAAAATGACTTACATTTATAGGACATCATGTCTCAGAAATGTCTGAACACTTCACGTACAAAAAGAAAGACTTGCATTTATATAGCTCCTTTCCCAACCTCAGAATATCCCAAAGCGCTTTACCGCCAACGAGGTACTTTTGAAGTGCAGTCACTGTTGTAACGTAGGAAAAACAAAGACGACTAATATCTGGGAATTTATTAAACAAGTGGTACATGCAGTTACAGCAATCATATTTATGTTAACTTAAATGTTATCAGAATCATTGGACAATGAGAATAAAACAGAAAGGAACATAAATAACCCTACATCTACAAAATGAACAGTACAATTATATTCTGTACTGCAGTAATGTACCCATGGCTCTGTGTCATAGTATAAGAGACAAAGGAGGGGAAGTTAAAATAAATAAGATAGGATCAATAAAGCTAATTGGTTTTAGACGGGGCTACTAATTAATCAAATCTTCCAGCTCTTAGCTTTCAAAATATAAAAGAGAGCCACACATCCAAAGTAGGTCTTTCACAAGTCAATCAGTATGACTTTCATCTTATCCTCATTTCTGGAACCATTGTATAGAATTTTCTATCACCTTCTACTTGACACGATGAACCTGAAGCACATTCTGCAAGTACTTAAGTAAATTATAAAAGAAAATTCACCCATTATAAAAGTTAAACATTTATAAAGAAGTATAATTAACATCAGGGCCCTTTTTTACAATGGACGCCAGCCTTTTGTTGGAATTGCACTTGTCCATAGACCTTCTATGAGCTTTTGCATGGCAAGTTCCTGTAAATTAGAAATCCAAAAAGCAGGCCGCCCTCTACCGGGCATTTGGGACCTGTGTGAACAAGGCAAGCAGCTGTGTATCTCCTTAACCAATCAGATTGAAGCATCATTAATAATAGCGTAGAATCAGAACCAGGAAATGTAAGTTAGAATAGTGAATTCAATGTTAAATCAGGTACAGAAATAAAACTAAAGAGATTGTGAGAAAGATTGAATTAAGAGTCAGAGATTAAAGAGACAAAGAAAAAGTTAAAAAAAATGTATTTAAATTTTTTTTTATATGTCCAACAATAATTAACATCTGAAGGAATGAAACGCCACACTTGTAAAAGTTAATTTTCAGTGCCAGAGAGATTGTTTGGCAGTAATTAAGACTTACCATGCCGTTATAAAATGGTACTTAGACTTGTCCAAACTTTTTTTAGCATGTTTAGTTCATGCCTATCAAGTAACTACAGGAACTTCATGCCATTCAATATATTTGAACGGGAAGCCAGACAGCGAGATACCATTTTCGTGCAGCTTTTGAAAGAGCATCGCACCTCAGACAGCAACTTGCAGATTTCCACATTTAACTGCGCCTACGTGGTCGCTGGAAGTTACTGTCCAATTTGCACATGAATAACAGTGGGCACTGTTAGCCTCACCGTTATTTTTACAGCAAAATCCAACCCATTGTCCTGTTGAATAAAAGGTAACTGCTGATTAAATCATGGGGAGTAGTTGCTTGATTAAGCTATAAAGGCTACCAGTAAGGAGAGCTGAATTAATTCTTCAACTGCCAACAAGTTCAGGGAAATGACTATCTCCGAGTTGGACTTCTTTATAATTTTTCACTCACACACTATGATACTGAAATAAATACTGATAGTCTTGGAAGTACTCAAGTATCAGGAGTATTTTTTTATTATTGGGGAATAAGATGAGCAATTATCACAATATAATTCAAAAGCAGATATATTTTAAACATGGCTTTCAATTGTCTCTATTTTCCCAGGTTCTCTTTGTCCTTTTAAGCTATAATTTAACCTTTTTCTACCTATTGCTTTTCTTTCTGAAACATTAACTTTGTATTGTTATCTCTTTTTCCTTCAGGTTGCAGCTTACTTTAGAGCCAACCAAAATCAAAGACACTGAAGATTGATATGGCTGTACTTTAGGTACAACCAAGGGTAATCTCCGATTCTGTGTCCAGTTTAGGTGCCCTACTTCAGAAAGGATGTCAAGGCCAATGACAAAGTACAGAACAGAATCGCTAACATGAAACCAGGGATGAGAGGCTTTAGTTGTGGGAAGATACTGGAGAAATTGAACTAGAACAGAGACAGTTAAGAGGATATCTGATCATCACCAAAAGAACAAAGGGAGAGGCTGGGGAAAAAAAAATTAGGCAGACCAGGAACAATGGTGGAAGCAGAATCCATAATAGCGTTTAATATAAATTATTCAATCAGAAAAATTTTAAAAGGATATGGGTAAAGGGAGAAAGGGCAGGGGAATGGGACTTAAGTGGATGGCTCTTTCAGAGAGCCAGCACAGGCACAATGGATTGAATTACTTTCTTCTGTGCGGTAAAGCTGTGATTCATTTTTACAAAATACAAAAGTTTGCTTGTTGGAGGCCCCTCGAGCTGCACATTTCATGAATGAGTAAACTAGTCCCCATCACTGGAAAGACTAGCTTCAGCAAAGATGATTATTAATTCAGAAGTGCTTCAGCATTAATTGCACATTAATTTGTAAATCTTCTCCCCATAATGTTCAAAATAGAAAAAAAACTATAAAAGTCAGTCCAAGATAGAATATAGATTGTGTAATCTTCCCCCTCACTCATGCTGATAAGGAGTCTCCAATTTTACAGACATCCCTCTGGTACCAACACTTAAAATGTGATTTAATTCCTAATGAACTCCTTCTCAATTACAAGTTGGCTCCACTAAGTATAAAGACCAACTGGAGGTTATTCATATCCCCAGTAGACAGCCTCTTTTATGCAAGTAGATAAGAGTTAATTACTACACAAGGGATTGAACAGACAGAATCAGACAAATAATAGTCATATACTAACAAAAAGGATGATCCAAGAATAATAATTCCTGTTCTTAAATAGAAAACCTTTTTTCACTGTACGCTGCTATAGACTAAAATGGTTTTAGTTTACAAAATCAATAGACTGAGAGCTCCACCACTGAAGCTAGTCAAATCTATAATTGAAGAGGGACTACAGAATCTTCACCAATGAAAGAAAGAGTTAGGGATTGAACAATGCGAGCTTATTAAGAACATAACATCAATAACTTGCATTTATATAGTGCCTTTAATGTAGAAAAACATCCCAAGGCACTTCACACGGGCATAATCAGACAAAAATGGACGCAGAGTCAAAGAAGGAGATATTGGGAGGGATGACTAAAAGCTTGATCAAAGAAGTTGCTTTTAAGGAGGGTCTTACAGGAGGAGAAAGAGGTGGAGAGATGGAAAGGCTTAAGGAAGGAATTCCAGACTGTAGGGCTTAGAAGACTGAAGGCATGGACGACAATTGTAGGACTAAGAGATTGGGAGATGTAAAAGATGTCAGAGTCAGAGGAATGCAGAGCTCTTAGAGGGTTTTAGGGCTGGAGGAGAGTATACAGATAGGGAAGGGTGAGAACTTGAAGGAATTTAAACAAGAGGATGAGAATTTTAAATCTAAGGCAGGGGGATTGGAAGCCAATGTAGATCAGCGAGCACAGGGATGATGGGTGATCGGGACTTGGTGCAGGATAGGATACATGCACAAAGTTTTGGATGAGCTGACTCTTGTGGAGGCAATACGATGGGATGAGGGTTTCAGCAGCAGACGGGCTGAGACAGGGGCGGAAACAGGCGATGTTATGGACGTAAAAGTAGGCAGTCTTTATAATGGAGAGAATATGGGGTCGGAAGCTCAGCTTGGGGTCAAATAGGATGCCAAGTTTGCAAACAGTCTGGTTCAACCCGAGTCAGTAGCCGAGGAAAGGGCATGGAGTTTGTGGCGGGGGACTGAAAACGATATCTTCAGGCTTCCCAATGGTTAACTGGAGGAAATTGAGACTCATCCAGGATTGGATGTCAGAGAAGCAATCTGACAACACAAAGACAGTGATGGGGTGGACAGAGGTGGCGGAGAGGTGCCGCCAGTGTACATGTGGAACCTGACACCATGTCTTTGGATGTCGCCAAGAGGCAGCATGATGAGGAAGAGGAGGGGGCCAACGGAGGTAACTGTGTGGGAACAGGAAGAGAAACCATTGCTGGAGATGCTCTGGCTATGAGTGGATAGGTAAGAGAGGAACGAATTAAGGGCAGTCCCACTGAGCTGGACAATGGAAAGGCATTGGAGAAGAATGGTGTGGTTGACTAGGTCACAGGCTATAGAGTTTGGGAAGGATAGTACACTATGGTTACAGTCACAGAGAATGTAATTTGAAATTCGATTGATGAATTACTTTTGCAATGCAGTGACTGTTATTCTGTAGCTTAAGACAACATGGAATGAGAAATGGCTATTCAAGCCCACTCCTTACACAAACAATGTAAGGTTGGCTCTGTAGTGCGCTCTACCAAACCTATTTAATCTCCTGACAGAGATTCTACAAAATCTCCACATCCCCAGCCTTCTGCCAAAAGGTAATTCAACTAGAATGCCAGAATATCCAAGACATACCTCCTGCATTATTCATCTTGATTTTCCACACACATTTCTGTGGTGCCAGCATCTCAGGAACTATCCATAAACTACTTACTCATTTCTAACTGCACTTATCCTTATAATCTTCAATCGAATTCCTAACCAAATATTTAGCCAGCTCCTTTTTAAAGCTGTTAATTGACATATTATTGACTTTGGCTGGAAGTATATTCCATGATTTACAAATCTGTGGGGTGGGGGGGGGAGGGGAAATCTTTCTGATCCCAGCTTTGATTCAGTTGTAACTATTTGTGGGTTCAACTCAGTCACACTGTACTTTGTCTATTTTTTAAAAATCAGCACTGACCAAAGTATTTATGCTCTGCAGAGGCAGGTCTGCAACTTTATAAACAAGCAAAATACAGTAGTAGAGTAGATGAGAGAGCAAGAGAGAGAGGAAAAAGAGAAACTAGCTTAGTGAAATCTGTGCTACACAAAGGTTAACTTGAAAGGAACAAAATTATATGACTCACCGGTTCACGTACCTCGAATCAAAAAGTGTTTCATCCCTATCTCAGCACTCTCTGAAATACACTTTATGAATATTCATTAAACCTAGACATCTACAGAAAGCAGCCTCAAGTTACAATCTTTTGATAAATTGTGAGCTGAATCTCTCTACGTAAATTTTATTCAAATGCTGAGTCTGACTGCTTATTATAACTGAACTCGCTACTTTCTCCATTTCACCAACCCGTCAGTCAATAATGCTCATCAGCTGCACCTAATCTACTCAAACTCCTAAGAAATAGCATCTTGTCACAGCAAGCAATACTTCACCATAAAAGGTTTCAGTAGATTATTGGACTTTCTAAATCATTGCTAGACTATTTTAAGTGTGTCCTATGTTGGAAAAGGGGCCAGATATCCATGCATTAAAAAAATGTTAATTTAGAGAATACAACCAACTGCAACAGGACAGTAAAAACAGAATATGATGGAAATGTAGAACAAGCCAGTCAACATCGAAAGGAGAAAAGGACAGGGTAATATTTCACTTGGGACCCTCCATCAGAGCTTGGTGAGAATCCTTACTGTTTTATCTCTACAGCGTAGTAGTTCTGTAACAATTTAGTTTGAGCTATTGATTGTGATGTTTGCAGTACATTTTAAGCTTAAATATGGAAGCGCAATAAAAATATAAAGTTTACCTTGGAATCTGTGACTTTGGACGGTGTTTAAGAAATTCCCTTTGACCTATGTTTCATTAGTTTGTAAATTGCTATTAATGTTGTAGGCTGCAATGCAAATAGCCTTCAAAGTTCGATTGATTAAGGATTCTGTGTTAAATATTCATCTGAATCCTCTGTTAATTGAGCTCATCAACTGTATCCTCCTCATACTTTGTTGTGGCTGTCTACGTTTTTGCAATGTTTGCCAATAGTATTTTGCTAGTGTTGGCATGAAGATATGTTTTAGTATGTGTAAGTTAACTGCTTGAAGTATTTGGCTGTTTGACCTTAAACCATTATGTTCTAAAGGTGATTTTCTTTTAAAGATTGGTGGTATTGACAATCTGGAAAGCTAATTTCAAAGCACTCTATGGTATATAAACTGAACACTATTACTGCTAGAGATAGCTTCCCCATGAACTGTGAGAAAGGCCAATTCCATCCAATTCTTGAGCAGGTGGCAGAAGCTGGAGACTTGTTTACCATATGGTCTGAGAACTTTGTGCAGCAATCTTTCACATCTTCAGAAAATGATTCTAGGTTATTTATGCCCCTTGTAAGGTTGAAAAAGGAGGTAAAAAAGAGAAAATTACTCGATTATTGGATGTTATCCAGCTGCCTCAATGTGTATGATAATCTCAGTTTATACTTTATAAAGTGTTATCTATATCCTAATTGTCTGTATACTTGGTTTAAGTGTAAATATTATTCTGTAGCAATCATAGCCTGTAAAAGTCCTCTGTTCTAGCATGAAACATGTTGGATAATCAATTATTACCACATTATGAAACTCCTGACCAATTTGGAATGCTTTTTACGGGTGTGAGATGGAAGTCCCAAACAGCAGAGACCTGCATCCAAATCAACAGTCAACAAAGCAAATGCAGAGCCATAGGAGCGGTTCCACAATTGGTTGCTTAGTTACTCACAGATGCTATCTCAGCATCACTTATCAAAACAGAGAATCTATTATGTTATTTCCTCCACAGACTGGCTGGCAGACTGAGTGAACTGTCTGCTATTAGTCTTTAAATGCAACCGAGAGAGTCTGTAGCTTAACAAAATGTCTGATTTTATAAAGAAAAAATGATACCAATAGCAGGGAGCTCTCTCATATTTGACAGGATAGTCCCTCAACTTCCTAATCGGCTGTAGAATCGCTCATGTCACATTTAATAGGAATGAGCAAATTCAAGAATAGATTGAAATCTCAGGAAATTCCCTCAAACTAGTGCTACAATAGACCCCATCCAATGGAGTTTCCTTTATCAATATTCAATCCTGTTTTCATGTAATGCAGATCTGCTGTTATAAGTGGCTGATTGACGTTATTTCATGTACACCTAAAGAATATTCAATTGTTATTTGGGATCACAGTAAATATTTTTAATACTGTTTGTTTCACAAGAATGATTTGATTAAGAAAACATTTTGCTTCCCAGCTGCTTCTCCTTTGTCTACATAACGGTGAATGTATTTCAAAATTAATCCATTGGTTGTAAAGTGCTTTGGGACATCCTGAGGATGTGAAAGGTGCAATATAAATGAAAGATGTTTCTTTCTTACTGTACCGCATGTTAGCTGTACAATGACGCTAATCCATTAAATCAAAATATTGAAACCACAACAAACCTGTCATTTGTATATTTGGATTTATTAAATGTTTTTTCCAGAATTACTGTCTGCACGGCAGAGCCATTTAGTACAATTTTCTTTCCCATTTTTTGTCCTCGTCTTCTGGAGGTGTTGACCTATGCTAGGGTGTAATTTCACTGATATTGGAGACCTTCCAGTACCTCATTCAAGTGCCCATTCTTCATTTCCGATCCCAGATAGAGAGCGTGTTGGCATGTTACCCACTATGGGAGCCACCATAGCTGAACCTGATCCTGTCCTCCTCTGACGTCTACACACGTCGGATCTATGGACAGCAAACAGCAGCCGGGGGACCTTGGTCCATTTCCTCTTCCAGGGATGTTTAGTACAACTGTAGCACCTCTACTGTCACCCTGACAAAGATCAGCTAACTCGGCAAAGACCAGGAATCAAACCTGGTGCCTCCCTGCTCTATATTGCTCAAACGCCATTATCCACTGTGTAAATATCCATTCAATATATTTTACAACAACAAGAACTTGCAATTATGTATCTATCATCTTTAACATAGAAAAACATCCCAAAGCACTTCACAGAGGTGTAATCAAAAAAGAAATTGCACGCAAAGCTAAAGATGATTTTTCTTTTTTTTATTCATTCATGGGATGTGGGCTTCGCTAGCGAGGCCGGCATTTATTGCCCATCCTTAATTGCCCTTGAGAAGGTGGTGGTGAGCTGCCTTCTTGAACCGCTGCAGTCTGTGTGGTGAAGGTTCTCCCACAGTGCTGTTAGGTAGGGAGTTGCAGGATTTTGACCCAACGACGATGAAGGAACGGCGATATATTTCCAAGTCGGGATGGTGTGTGACTTGGAGGGCAACATGCAGGTGGTGTTGTTCCCATGTGCCTGCTGCCCTTGTCCTTCTAGGTAGTAGAGGTTGTGGGTTTGGGAGGTGCTGTCGAAGAAGCCTTAGCGAGTTGCTGCAGTGCATCCTGTGGATGGTACACACTGTGCAGCCACAGTGTGGCGGTGGTGAAGGGAGTGAATGTTTAGGGTGGTGGATGGGGTGCCAATCAAGCGGGCTGCTTTGTCCTGGATGGTGTCGAACTTCTTGAGTGTTGTTGGAGCTGCATTCATCCAGACCAGTGGAGAGTATTCCATCACACTCCTAACTTGTGCCTCGTAAATGGTGGAAAGGCTTTGGTGAGTCAGGAGGTGAGTCACTCGCCGCAGAATACCCAGCCTCTGACTTGCTCTTGTAGCCACAGTGTTTATAGCTGGTCCAGTTAAGTTTCTGGTCAATGGTGACTCCCAGGATGTTGATGGTGGGGGATTCGGCGATGGCAATGCTGTTGAATGTCAAGGGGAGGTGGTTAGACTCTCTCTTGTTTGAGATGGTCGTTGCCTGGCACTTGTCTGGCGCGAATGTTACTTGCCACTTATCAGCCCAAGCCTGGATGTTGTCCAGGTCTTGCTGCATGCGGGCACGGACTGCTTCATTATCTGAGGGGTTGCGAATGGAACTGAACACTGTGCAATCATCAGCGAACATCCCCATTTCTGACCTTATGATGGAGGGAAGGTCATTGATGAAGCAGCTGAAGATGGTTGGGCCTAGGACACTGCCCTGAGAAACTCCTGCAGCAATGTCCTGGGGCTGAGATAATTGGCCTCCAACAACCACTACCATCTTCCTTTGTGCTAGGTATGACTCCAGCCACTGCAGAGTTTTCCCCCTGATTCCCATTGACTTCAATTTTACTAGGGCTCCTTGGTGCCACACTTGGTCAAATGCTGCCTTGATGCCCAGGACAGTCACTCTCACCTCACCTCTAGAATTCAGCTCTTTTGTCCATGTTTGGACCAAGGCTGTAATGAGGTCTGGAGCCGAGTGGTCCTGGCAGAACCCAAACTAAGCATCGGTGAACACGTTATTGGTGAGTAAGTGCTGCTTGATAGCACTGTCGATGACACCTTCCATCACTTTGCTGATGATTGAGAGTAGATTGATGGGGCAGTAATTGGCCGGATTGGATTTGTCCTGCTTTTTGTAGACTGATCAGGACATACCTGGGCAATTTTCCATATTGTCGGGTAGATGCCAGTGTTGTAGCTGTACTGGAACAGTTTGGCTAGAGGTGCGGCTAATTCTGGAGCACAAGTCTTCAGCACTACAGCCGGGATGTTGTCGGGGCCCATAGCCTTTGCTGTATCCAGTGCACTCAGCCGTTTCTTGATATCATGTGGAGTGAATCGAATTGGCTGAAGACTGTCTTCTGTGATGGTGGGGATATTGGGAGGAGGCCGAGATGGATCATCCACTCAGCACTTCTGGCTGAAGATGGTTGCAAACGCTTCAGCCTTGTCTTTTGCACTCATGTGCTGGACTCCGCCATCATTGAGGATGGGGATGTTTGCAGAGCTTCCTCCTCCCCTTAGTTGTTTAATTGTCTGCCATCATGCACGACTGGATGTGGCAGGACTGCAGAGCTTTGATCTGATCCGTTCGTTGTGGAATCGCTTAGCTCTGTCTATAGCATGTTGCTTCCGCTGTTTAGCATGCATGTATTCCTGAGTTGTAGCTTCGCCAGATTGGCACCTCATTTTTAGGTACGCCTGGTGCTGTTCCTGGCATGCTCTTCTACACTCCTCATTGAACCAGGGTTGATCCCCCGGCTTGTTCATAATGGTAGAATGAGGAATATGCCGGGCCATGAGGTTACAGATTGTGCTGGAATACAATTCTGCTGCTGCCGATGATGGCCCACAGCACCTCATGGATGCCCAGTTTTGAGCTGCTAGATCTGTTCTGAATCTATCCCATTTAGCACGGTGATGGTGCTACACAACATGTTGGATGGTGTCCTCAATGCGAGGACTGGACTTCGTCTTCACTAGGACTGTGCGGTGGTCACTCCTACCAATACTGTCATGGACAGATGCATTAGCGACAGGTAGATTGGGGAGGACGAGGTCAAGTAGGTTTTTCCCTCACCATCTGCCGCAGGCCCAGTCTGGCAGCTATGTCCTTCAGAACTTCATTCACTACTCACCTGACGAAGGAGATAATCTCCGAAAGCTTGTAATTTTAAAATAAAATTGTTGGACTATAACCTGGTGTTGTAAGATTCCTTACTTCAGAACTTGGCCAGCAGTGATGCTACCGAGCCACTCTTGGTGATGGACATTGAAGTCCCCCCCTTGCTACCCTCAGTGCTTCCTCCAAGTGGTGCTCAACATGGAGGAAGAATGATTCATCAGCTGAGGGAGGGCAGTCGGTGGTAATCAGCAGGAGGTTTCTTTACCCATGTTTGACCTGATGCCATGAGTTTTCATGGGGTCCGGAGGCAATGTTGAGGACTCCCAGGTACACTCCCTCCTGATTGTATATTACTGTACCGCCACCTCTGGTGGGTCTGTCCTGCCGGTGGGACAGGACATACCCAGAGAATGGTGATGGAAGAGTCTGGGACGTTGGCTGAAAGGTATGATTCTGTGAGTATGGCTATGTCAGGCTGTTGCTTGACTAGTCTGTGGGACAGCTCTCCCAATTTTGGCACAAGTCTCCAGATGTTAGTGAGGAGGACTTTGCAGGGTCGACTGGGCTTGGTTTGCCTTTGTCGTGTCCAGTGGTCTGTCCGGTTTTAATCTTATGACTTTTTTTAGCGACATTGTACAACTGAGTGGCTTGCTAGGCCATTTCAGAGGGCAATTAAGAATCAACCACATTGCTGTGGGTCTGGAGTCACATATAGGCCAGACCGGGTAAGGACGGCAGGTTTCCTTCCCTGAAGGGCATTAGTGAATCAAATGGGTTTTTACGACAACCTGGTAGTTTCATGGCTACCATTACTGATACAAGTTTTTTTTAATTCCAGATTTTATTTAATTAATTAAATTTAAATTCCCCAGCTGGCATGGCAGGATTTAAACTTATGATTCTGGATTACGAATCCAGTAACATAACCACTATGCTACCATACCCATGATGTTAGGAACAGTGACTTAGCTCTTGGTCAAAGATATGGGTTTTAAGGACTGTCCTAAAGGAGGAGAGGTTAGGGAAGGAATTCCAGAGCAGGGGACCTAGATGACTGAAGGCACTGCTATCAAAGGTGGGGGGATTCACAGAAGGCCAACATTTGGGAGTGGGGGTGAAGTTGTAGGGCTAGAGGTGGTTACAGAGATAGGGAAGGGCAAGGCCATGAAGGGATTTAAACATGAGGATGGGAATTTTGAATTTGAGGCATTGGAGGAACAGGAGCCAATGTAGGATAGTGAGCACAGTGATGATGGGTAAGCAGGACCTGGTGTGGAATAGGACATAGGGTGCAGAGTTTTGGATGAAATTTACTAAGAGTGGAAGATAGGAGGCAGGCCAGGAGAGCATTGGAAGAGTCAAGTCTGGTGGTGAAAAGGGCATGGATGAGGATTTCAGTCATAGAAAGGCTGAGGGAGGAATGATAACGGGTGATGTTATGGAGGTGGAAGTAGGCAGTTTTTGTGATGGAGAGGATGTAGGGTCAGAAGCTAAGCTCAAGATCAAATAGGGTGCTAAAGTTGCAAAAAATCTTGTTTAACCTGAAACAGTGGCCAAGGCAGGGGATCAATGTTATTGATAAGGGGAGGTATTTATGGTGGGGATCGAAGATGATGGCTTCAATCTTCCCAATGTTTAGCTGGAAGAAATTGCAGCTGATCCAGGGTTGGATATCAAACAAGCAATCGGACAACACAAAGGCAGTAGAGGAGCTGAAAGAGCTGGCGGAGAAGTAGAGCTGGGTGTCATCAGCATACTTGTGGAAGCTGATTCTTATGTCTGCGGATGATTTCGCCAAGGGGCAACTCGTTGGTGAGGAAAATGAGGGGCGTCAAGGATAAATCCTCCGGAGATTCCAGAGTTGATGGTAGGAAGAGAAGCTATTGCTGGAGATGCTCTGGCTATGATCAGATGGGAAAATGGAACCAAGTGAGGGCAACCCCCCTGAGTTGGACAATGGAGGAGGATGGTGTGGGCGACCATGGTAAAGGCTAGAGTGGGATAAGGCACCAAGGTCACAGTCAGGGAGAATAATTTTGGTTTAGTTTCTTTGGCACGAAATTTCCTTGTAGCCGCTCTTGCTCTGCTGCTGTAATTTTGCCGGAGGTGTGGCAGAAATCCTGTTTACAGCACACCTCCAGTGGAGTGGAGCAGATCCAAGGAAATTCTGGGCCTTTGCTTTATTTTCATTTTTCACCATCTATTTTATTTGTATTTTTTGTTTGAATCTACCCCAGTTTTCACCTTCAGAATTTGACCTCTTTATTTTTCAATTTCTATCCACATAGATTTTCCTTTGATTTTCCTTTCTTTGTTGTTTCTTTCTTTTAGTGTATTAAAAGTTAAAATCCTCATCTAAGGTTACTCTTGGCTGGAATCTGAGCAAAACTATATCTGTTTCTCCTACCTAAATCTCTGTGCTAAATTCTAAGCTATCATCAGCATTGGGAAAATACCTCATTTGGCAGAGTTTCTGCACTCAATGGTAATACAGACATTTCTTTTCATGGATAATAGATAAAAATAGCTTCCTACTAAGGCTTTAAGTCTCAGAATAACTGAGTAGTAATCATCTGGAACTTTTTAAAAAACTAAAGACTCCAAATATCTTCAGGCAGGTTCGAAGATGGCCAGACAGCAAGTACAGAGATTGTTTCCAGGCAGCAGTTCTGTAACGTCATTCTCTGTTTTGACATCTTGAGTCGGTGTTCTCTTGAACGTATCATGATCTTCTACTAAATCGTACATTTAAGAATGAATACTTGAGTCTTTGTAACAAAATCTGTAGAAATTTACAACTGCATTCTTTTTCTCAACTTTCATCAAAGTATGTTCATTAGCCCTCGAGACTTGCAGGTTTCAAACAATGAACCTTTCTCCTTTCCTACAGTTTCAAATTTGTTGAAGCTACTTAACTCAAACAGGGCCAACATTGAATTGAAATTGGGACCCAAAATAGTACATTACAGGCCTATGTGGAAAGGCCCAAAGACCCAGTTTGCCCTAATCAAAGCAAGTGGAGCCAAATTATTTTAGATGGCAAGAAGTAATGGTGCTGTGAATGTGCAAGGGGAAGAATATTTCTATGTCAAATGTGTGCAATGTCATTCTACATATCCTACTATGTTTCCATTATCTGGTGATTGACAAGAAAGCATCTGGCATTTTTGGTTACAGCCACAGCACCAAATGGAAGTTGAACCTTCTGGTAATCAGTTGCCCAGGAAGATTTAAATCCATATTCCTCACTAGTCTAATGGCAGAGTACGTGTCTCATTTCCCTAGTATGCTAGTGGAGAAGATACATTTATTTTTGGGGTCAGCAGTGGTTCAGTAATAGCACTGTTGCCTCTGAGTCAGAAGGTTGTGGGTTCAAGTCCCACTCCAGAGACTTGAGCACAAAATCTTGGCTGACCAGTGCAGTACTGAGGGAATGCTGCACTGTCGAAGGTGCCTTCTTTCGGATGAGATGTTAAACCAAGGCTTTGTCTGCCCTCTTGGGTGGATATAAAGAATCCCATGACACTATTTCAAAGAAGAGTAAGGGAGTTCTCCCTGGTGTCCTGGTCAATATTTATCTGGTCATTATCTCATTGCTGTTTGTGGGACCTTGTTGTGCGCAAATTGGCTGCAGTATTTCCTACATTACAACAGTGACTACACGTCAAAAGTGCTGCATTGGCTGTAAAGCGCTTTGGGACGTCCTGAGGTTGTGAAAGGCGCTATATAAATGCAAGTTCTTTCTTTCTTGCTAGTAGCACACTTGCCAACCATTCGCATTTCACATGAGCTCACTGCAGGGCCAAAAAACTCTTATTTTGGAGCATGTTAAAGTGGCCATTAAATAATTGCTTCCACAGAAGCACAATATTTTAGTGTATGTACTGTAGAGAGAAGATGTAATGTATTATGGGATGCATTCCTCGGTCCTTGCTTCCCCCCTCCCTCAACCCACCCCAAGAGCAGGGGTTGGAATGGTGAGATATGCTTATTCCTAGAGTAACATTGCCCCTTAACCTAATCTGATTTTAATGGCTGGGAGAATGGCAGTCCTAGCATGATGTAATTTAGCTAACATTGCAAATTATTAGCTTGCAGTGTTACTTCCTCTTCATCCCTGGTTTCAGAGTCAATTTATTTATGTACACATTAAATTACTTAGTCACAATGTGCACAGCATTTAATTTACAAGACATATTTTAAACTATTCTTATGCTTAGTTTGTCTAATAAGCATTACAACACATAGAACTGCAGCAGCTTAATTCAGGTCATCTCTTGTATACTATCTACTGCAATATTTGTTTTCAAGACTACGACTTCCACTACTGCAGGCAGATGGGTTGTCAACAATGAAAATAATGCAGTCAGGGAGAGGATGAAACATTTTTCTGCTGATTGCATCATGTCAACATCAAGTTAGATGTGCAATGATGCTCCCTCAATACTACCCTAATAGTGCGCCTTGATATAAACCTTGAAAGACAACATCCCCCACCCCACGCCACCACCACTATGACAATGTGACATTTGCATTTGCCGAGCCTGTTATTCCTTGGAGGTCTAAGTGAGATTGTCTATTTTGTCCCAATTTGTACCAAGCCATGGACAGGTATGTGTTAGAGTTATGTCCACTTGGAAATGGATCAACGCTGACCAAACATATTTTACTTAGGACTCATCAGCAATAATTACCTTTAGCAATTAGTGAAAGGAGACTCTCATCCCATTTGTCTGAGGTGGGGCCAACTGCAGATCCCAGATATAAAAGGACAGCATTCCGCACCAAACAGTCCCCTGGCCCAATGGCATTTAACAGTAACTTGCAATTAAGAGCACGGTGTACACTATAAAAATAAAAGCAATTAGTTTCTCCCAATAGCCCAGTCGATTAGAGCAATATCTGATAGAGCACTAAGCCTAGACCAGAAGGTCCCAGGTTTGATTCCTATGCTGTGGTGAGTTAGCTGACCTCAGTCAGACCTGCAGTTGGGCTTCTACAATTTACCTCAGTGACCCTGGGCTAAGAGGGAAAAATCAGGAAAGGTTCCCTTTCCTGGTTGCTATTCATTGACCTCCAAGAAAATGTGCATTTGTGGACAGTGGACAATAGATAAGAACAGGATCAGGCTTTGTTGTGTTGCCCCTTCACAATAGAATGGCCTGCCAACACTCTGGGCTCATACATGAATGGGCTGCTGGCACCTAAGAAATTATACCCTAGCAGAGCAAGGGAAGAAGGCCACAAAAATACTGAAGCAATTATTATTAAGTAACTGATAGTCGTATGTTGCAGATGGAAAAAATGCCTCCAGATCATTGAGCTGTACTTCAGATAATGACATTGACAGAGGTTTTTATCTTGATGTACCACTTGACTAAACTGCAGCCATGTAACTCATTCCTTTATTCTGTGATTCTTTGCTACTGTTTTTAAATAGAGAAAAAAATCAGTGAAATAATACACAGGTCTCAGACTAATTGGGATGCATAGGGGAACAGTCTTAGATTGTACAATGATAATCCATATTTCATTAGTTACCTCATTAGCTACTAAATATGTCCAGCAGTATTTTGGCATCATTGGAAACTCATTTGTAGAGAAAGAATATATCTCAAGAAAACATCTGAATAATTTTTCAAAGCACTTTCGGGGAAAATACATAAGAACTATTCAGAGTGTTAGGATGAACCTATATTTATTCTAGTAAATGGAAACTTTTACCCAAATTGCTAATGCCATTACGTAATTATTTCTTTATTGATGACTGCAACCTGAAGTCTTTCTAAATGTCTGAGACTCCCATTCATTGGCTCAGGAAATAGCTGTTTTATAAAGTGAGTTGTAAGCAATTCATCCCCATCTCCTTTCTAATAAACGCCTGTGGATAGGAATACAATTCACAGAGTCAATTCAGTGCTCTGACATTTCCACAAACATTCACTGAAAACTAAAACTTGCCCAAGGGGAATTAGAAGAATATTTTATGCTATAATTTTCAAAGAAAAGAAAATCAAATAGCTCGTGTGAAGAAAAGGTATAAAGTATTAAATGTGGCATTAGTTTTAACACTGGAAAATCTGCAGCAATTTTTCAGGGTGATGTAAGCTGTAGTTAAAGTTCACTGAACAGAATAGAAATGCTGTCTTCAAAGAAAATTACATGTGGCAATTTAGCCAGGGGAAATCAAATTAGCCAAAGTTCAGTTGCTGGGGTTGATTCAGTCCAGACTGATAAATCTATAAAGTTTACTAAATTCTGGAGCCAGGTCTGAAAATTATTTTGTTTAATCTCCACCCAACCTCTACTACTATATAAACCGTCCTAATTCTAAATCCTATTTGTCTGTCCAAGGTCTGTAACATTAGAAAACCTCAGCTTAAAAAATGGTTTATTAACTAATGCTAAGCTATGATGTTGAGAGTAGACAGGCCCCATGGTGCCGCCTCTCTACAAACTCTGCTACCATTTCTGATTATATTACAATATTATATATATAATGTTGCTACCCATTCTACAGTTTTTGCCTATAATTTGCCCCTATCTTATATTCATGATTATGTTTGTAGCATCTTTTTCAACAGTTTCATTCTCAACCACCAAAAGCAACATCTGTTCTTCAGCTGAGATCACAGTTAGTCCTTGTCTTCATTTTTTTCACACTCAGTCCTGCTGCATCTTCCTTACTTGGAAGATTTGTAGTTAGTTCCCCACATTTATTTTGTCTCTATGTACCCACTTTTGCTGTATTATCAGGAATTACTTTAGCGGCAAATTAGCCAAATGTAAAGGCACAGCATACGTCAAGTTGAGAGCAGCTCTCATCCACAATCCTTGGCTTAAGCAAAACAACTTTATACGGTTCGGGAACAGATATATATGCAATAAAGTGCAAGAGTTACCAGCCATTTGGAATTTCTTTGCACAAATACCTTAACCTAAGCAAATCTCTCCAACAGATCATCAAAGTTAAAGAGATTAAAATTGGATAGATGAATACATATGATGAGGCCATTTCGACTTCCCAATGAGACAACAACAACTTGCATTTATATAGCAACTTTAACATAGTAAAAATGTCCCAAGGCGCTTCACAGGAGCGTTATCAGACAAATTTTGACACCTAGCCACATAAAGAGGTATTAGGACAGGTGATCAAAAGCTTGGTCAAAGAGGTAGGTTTTAAAGAGTGACTTAAAGGAGGACAGAGAGGTGGAGAGGTTTAGGGAAGGAATTCCAGAGCTTAGGGCCTAGGCAACTTAAGGCATGGCCGCCAATGGCAGAGCGCTGAAAATCGGGTATGCGCAAGAGTCCAGAATTGGAGGAGCACAGAGATCTCAGAGGATCTCGGAGCGGAGCTACAGGTGGGAGCGGACCTAGGAGAGAGCGCGGGACTCGGAGACTACTAAAGGCCCAGGCTCGAGGGCCTGCCCGCACTCGGAGCGGAGCTACAGGCGGGAGCGGACCTAGGAGAGAGCGCGGGACTCGGAGACTACTAAAGGCCCAGGCTCGAGGGCCTACCCGCACTCGGAGCGGAGCTACAGGCGGGAGCGGACCTAGGAGAGACCTACGTGAGTCTTTTTCCCCAGCGGGGAAGGAGCTTCGCGGCTTTTTCAAAGGCAGGGGGCGGGGCCAATTCATTGGTACCCGTATATAGCTGGAGCGGTTGCTAAACCCGAGACACTACACTAGTAGTGACTCCCACCCTCCCACCTCCTCTAACCTTTTGGGGGGTAGAGGGAATTTAAAGGGTAGGTTCATTTTTATATTTTGTTTTCAGGGACTTAACTCCTGGACCTAAGATAAATAAGAAGCAAAAAGTAATCCAAAGTGGGACGTCACCAAGGAAGAGGTAAGTGATTGGTTGGTGAGTATTTTCCTGCTGAATTTGTCTAAGGTTAGAGTTTGTGGATTCTCGGGTCTCTGTTGTGTAGTGGGGGACTGCTGTTCAGCAAGGGCCCTTGAGTATACCTTTTAATTGAAGTGAAACTGGTGGGATTCATTTAATTTGAATTAATTAGTTAAAGGGTAAGTCATGTCAGGACAGCCCAGCCTCGTGTTATGCTCTTCCTGCTCTATGTGGGAAATCAGGGACCCTTCCGGTGTCCCTGACGACCATGTGTGTGGGAAATGTATCCAGCTGCAGCTACTGACAAACCGCATTGCGGCACTGGAGCTGCGGATGGATTCATTATGGAGCATTCGCGATGCTGAAAACGTCGTGGACAGCACGTTTAGTGAGATGGTCACACCGCAGGTAAAGGTTGTACAGGCAGGAAGTAAGTGGGTGACCTCCAGGCAGAGTAAGAGGAGCAGGCAGGCAGTGCAGGGGTCCTCTGTGGCCGTCCCCCTCTCAAACAAATATACCGCTTTGGATATTGTTGAGGGGGATGACTTATCAGGGGAAGGCAGCAGCAACCAACTTCCTGGCACCAGGGGTAGCTCTGCTGCACAGGCTGGGAGGAAAAAGAGTGGAAGAGCTATAGTGGTAGGGGATTCTATCGTAAGGGGAACAGACAGGCGTTTCTGTGGCCGTAAACGTGACTCCAGGATGGTTTGTTGCCTCCCTGGTGCCAGGGTCATGGATGTCACTGAGCGGCTTCAGGGCATTCTCAAGGGGGAGGGTGAGCAGGCAGAGGTCGTGGTCCACATTGGGACCAATGACATAGGTAGGAAGGGAGATGAGGTCCTGCATCAAGAATTTAGGGAGCTAGGTAGCAGATTAAAGAGCAGGACCTCAAAGGTTGTAATCTCTGGATTACTCCCAGTGCCACGGGCTAGTGAGTATAGAAATAGGAGGATAGAACAGATGAATGCGTGGCTAAAGAGTTGGTGCAGGAGGGAGGGTTTCAGTTTCCTGGATCACTGGGCCTGCTTCTGGGGAAGGTGGGACTTGTACAAGTCGGACGGGTTGCATCTGAACCAGAGCGGGACAAATATCCTTGCGGGGAGGTTTGCTAGCACTGTTGGGGGGGGGTTTAAACTAACTTGGCAGGGGGATGGGATACAGAGTGGAGCTACAATAGGGGGTGATGTGCAGCCAAATATTGAGAAAAAAACAAGTCAGCTTGGAAGACAGGGCAAGGCTGGATGGCATCTATTTTAATGCAAGGAGTCTTGCAAATAAGGTGGATGAACTGAAGGTGTTGATAAACACATGGGAGTATGACATTGTTGCTGTCACAGAGACACAGGGTACAGAATCTTCAGGCGAGACAGAGGGGGAGGTATAAGAGGAGGGGGGGGGTCGCAATATTAATTAAAGAATCAATTACTGCCATAAGGAGGGATGATATATTAGCAGGTTCCTCAAATGAGGCCATATGGGTGGAGCTTAAAAACAAAAAGGGAGCAAGCACTTTGATGGGAGTGTACTATAGACCCCCAAACAGTCAGGGGGAGATAGAGGAACAGATATGTAGGCAAATCTCAGAAAATTGTGCAAATAATAAGGTAATAATAGTGGGGGATTTCAACTTCCCCAATATTAACTGGGATACTCAGAGTGTAAAAGGCTTAGAGGGTACAAAATTCTTAACGTGCATCCAGGAGAGCTTTTTGAGCCAGCATGTAGAAAGTCCTACAAGAGAGGGGGCGGTACTGGACCTAATTCTAGGGAATGAGTCCGGCCAAGTGGAAGAAGTGCTAGTAGGTGAGCACTTTGGTGACAGTGACCATAATTCAGTGAGATTTAAGGTGGTCATGGAAAAGGACAGGGAGGGGCCGGAAATAAAGGTTCTAAATTGGGGGAAGGCCGATTTTAATAGGATAAGGCAGGATCTGGCCAAAATGGACTGGGATCAGCTGCTTGTAGGAAAATCCGCATCGGAGCAATGGGAGTCTTTCAGAAGGGAGATTGAGACCATACAATGGCAACATGTTCCCGTAAAGGTCAAGGGTGGTTCCAAGAACTCCAGGGAACCTTGGATGTCAGGGGATATACGAGAATGGATTAGGAAAAAAAGGAGGGCTTTTGGCAGATACAAAAGGCTAAAGACGGAGGAAGCCCTAGAGGAGTACAAAAAGTGCAGGGGGATACTTAAAAAGGAAATTAGGAGATCAAGGAGGGGCCATGAAAAAACTCTGGCGAGCAAAATAAAGGAAAATCCTAAGATGTTTTATAAGTATATTAAGGGTAAGAGGATGACTAGGGAAAAAATAGGGCCCATTAGGGACAAAAATGGCAATGTGTGTGTGGAGCCGGCAGATGTAGGAGGGGTTCTAAATGAATTTTTTGCATCTGTTTTCACTATGGAGAAGGACGATGTAGACATAGAAATACGGCAGGGGGACTGTGATATACTTGAACATATTACCATCGAGCGGGAGGAGGTATTGGCGGTTTTAGCAGGCCTAAAAATGGATAAATCCCCAGGCCCGGACGAAATGTATCCCAGGCTACTGTGTGAGGCAAAGGAGGAGATTGCGGGGGCTCTAACACATATATTCAGAACCTCTCTGGCCACAGGGGATGTGCCAGAGGACTGGAGAACCGCTAATGTAGTACCATTATTCAAGAAGGGGAGTAGGGAAAAACCGGGGAACTACAGGCCAGTGAGCCTAACATCAGTGGTAGGAAAATTATTGGAAAAAATTCTGAAGGACAAAATTAGTCTCCACTTGGAGAAGCAAGGATTAATCAGGGATAGTCAACATGGCTTTGTCAAGGGAAGATCATGTCTGACTAATTTGATTGAATTTTTTGAGGGGGTGACTAGGCGTGTGGATGAGGGTAACGCAGTGGATGTGGTATACATGGATTTCAGTAAGGCCTTCGATAAAGTCCTGCACAGGAGACTGGTCAAGAAGGTACGAGCCCATGGAGTCCAGGGTGCCTTGGCACTTTGGATACAAAACTGGCTTAGTGGCAGAAGGCAGAGGGTGATGGTCGAAGGTTGTTTTTGTGACTGGAAGCCTGTGGCCAGTGGGGTACCACAGGGATCTGTGCTGGGGCCCTTGCTGTTTGTGGTCTACATTAACGACTTGGATATGAATGTAAAAGGTATGATCAGTAAGTTCGCTGATGATACAAAAATTGGTAGGGTGGTAAATAGCGAGGAGGATAGCCTCAGTCTGCAGGACGATATAGATGGGTTGGTCAGATGGGCGGAACAGTGGCAAATGGAATTTAACCCGGAAAAGTGCGAGGTGATGCACTTTGGAGGGACTAACAAGGCAAGGGAATACACAATGAATGGGAAGACCCTAGGCAAGACAGAGGGTCAGAGGGATCTTGGTGTGCAAGTTCACAGATCCCTGAAGGCAGCGGAACAGGTAGATAAGGTGGTAAAGAAGGCATATGGGATACTTGCCTTTATTAGCCGAGGCATAGAATATAAGAGCAAGGAGGTGATGATGGAGCTGTATAAAACACTGGTTAGGCCACAGCTGGAGTACTGTGTGCACTTCTGGTCGCTGCACTACAGGAAGGATGTGATCGCTTTGGAGAGGGTGCAGAGGAGATTCACCAGGATGTTACCAGGGCTGGAGCGCTTCAGTTATGAAGAGAGACTGGGAAGATTGGGTTTGTTTTCCTTGGAGCAGAGGAGGCTGAGGGGGGACATGATTGAGGTGTACAAAATTATGAGGGGCATAGATAGGATGGATACTAAGGAGCTTTTTCCCTTCGTTGAGGGTTCTATAACAAGGGGGCATAGATTCAAGGTAAAAGGCGGGAGGATTAGAGGGGATTTGAGAAAGAACTTTTTCACCCAGAGGGTGGTTGGAGTCTGGAACTCACTGCCTGAGAGGGTTGTGGAGGCAGGAACCCTCACAACATTCAAGAAGCATTTGGATGAGCACTTGAAATGCCATAGCATACAAGGCTACGGACCAAATGCTGGAATATGGGATTAGATTAGACTGGGCTTGATGGCCGGCGCGGACACGATGGGCCGAAGGGCCTCTACCCGTGCTGTATAACTCTATGACTCTATGATTGTAGGGCTGGAGGAGGTTACAGAGATAGTAACCTATTCTAGGCCATGAAGGGATTTGAACACAAGGATGAGAATTTTAAAATCGAGGCATTCGAGTTCTATATATGAAGTTGATGAATACAGTGCAATTCCATAATTAAAGAAGACTGCGTAACTCGAGTGGTAAAGCAAGTAAATTGTATTGGACTCCTTCACAGCAGATGACTCCATATGTAATATCCTATTTATGTCAATTTTTTTGTATTTTAGTTTTTTTTTTAAAAATTGAAAGAAACAGAGCCTGGAAATTACCATTGGCAAAAGTAGCAGACAAAATCTTAACATGTTCATTCCTCTGTCCACTATTTTAATACAAGCATTAACCTGTTAAATGGGTTATTGCCTCCACTAAAATAGTGGACAGGGGAGTGTCACTGGAGCAGGTTGACGAGCAGACTGCTAGGTGACAAATATAGTTTGTTAAAAGCCTAGATCACATAAAGGCCACCCTTATGCTTTCACTTTGGGTTACATAAATGATAGATTATTGGCATTTATTAGGATTTGTCTATGCTGCCTATAGTATCGTCTGCTCCATGAGTTTCTGAATAACTGAGTAGGCCTTTAGATTAACCTTTTGTTAGTGTTGGTTTCTGTATTTGTCTCAACATTCTCAGACCCATGAGCAATGGGTAAATCCTTTTGAAATGGGTATATCGTTTGTCATATACAAGTGGTATTTCCTGTGTTTGACCCACACTCTGGCACTGGTGTTATACATCAGCAGTATTTCCATGAAGTGCTTGCAATTCAGAACACTTAAATCTGCACGTTATGAGTGGAACTTCATTTCAAACAAATACTTAACAGATGGGATTAACTATTCTATCTTATCCTACACTATGGTTGGTAAGTTACTCAATTTTCACTGTGAACAGCTGTCAAAGTTTTATCCCATTTAAAGCATGGGACACGAGATATGTTTAGAACATATTTAATTAAAATCTAGTTCAATAATCATTTATAAGCAATAGTAATAAATATTGTATTCTCTTGCTGTTCATTACAACTACACACTCTAATGTACTGTGACAAAACGGGTACTATTTTTCTCACCAATTTGATTCATCTGCACATAAAAAATAAGATAATTTGCCACCTTATCTGAACAAATGGTTAATAAGACCGACCAGTAACTCCATTGCAAAACTGAACTAACTCAAATTAACCGAATTTCAGTTCCTGTTCAGTTCCTTTTATATATAAAGTAACTACATGGAAGTTCCTTAGGAAGCAAGAAAGGTTCTCACAATGGTCTGCAGTTAGCAGCATCAGGCTTTGGCTTTATGAATATTTCAAATTTTAGAGCATCTGAAGCTGAAACCACCCAATCTCCTCCCCCCTCCCCACAAAAAAAAATCAGAATGTTTCTTCCTACTATTTGTACCAGGAAAGTGCTGAGATGTTACTCCATGTAAAATGTGCGAAGCAAAGTACATTTTAGTGCGACTATCCAGAGACACTATCCAACGTGCCACTTTGTTATGATACAGATACATTCCTAAACTTCACCCCAATCACAGAGGAACTTTCATGACGTAAACCATTTCATACATTATGCAAAGTGCCACTTAGGACAATGGCGTCACTCTTAATAAAATGAACAGTAGGACCAAAGCTAATGCTGGATAATGCAAGGAATGCTAATAGGAGATGGTTCTCTCTCGCACTCAATAGCTCAAACAATAAATCAAAAGCAAAATACTGCGGATGCTGGAAATCTGAAATAAAAACAGAAAATGCTGGAAATACTCAGCAAGTCAGGCAGCATCTGTGGAGAAAGAAACAGAGTTAACGTTTCAGGTCAATGACCTTTCATCAGAACTGGAAGAAGTTGAAGATTAAACCGTTTTTAAGCAAATACAGAGCCAGAGAAAGTTTGGGGGGGGGGAGGAAAGAGCAAAAGGGAAGATGGAGGGCAGAAGTGATTAAATGACAAAAGAGATGATGGTACAAGGCAAGGAGGGTGGTAATGAGACAAGTAAAGAAACAAAAGATGGGCCTAGAGAAGCTGTAAATGGCAACATCAGCACCATTACCAGCACCTGCTGTCCGAAAAAAATGGAAGCAGTGGTTATGATCTGAAGTTATTGAAATCTATGTTGAGTCCGGAAGGTTGTAAAGTGCCTAATCGAAAGATGAGGTGCTGTTCCTCGAGCTTCCGTTGAACTTCTTTGGAACAGTGAAAGAGAGCCGAGGACAGAGAGGTCAGAGTGGGAGTGGGATGGGAAATTAAAATGGCAAGCGACCAGCAGGTTGGGGTCATGCTTGCGGACTGAGTGGAGCTGTTCAGCAAAGCAATCACCCAATCTGCATTTGGTCTCCCCAGTACAGAGGAGGCCGCATTGTAAGCAGCAAATACAGTATATTAAATTGAAAGAGGTACAAGTAAAACGCTGTTTCACCTGGAAGGAGTGTTTGGGGCCTTGGATGGTGGGAAGGGAGGAGGTGAACGTGCAGGTATTGTATCTCCTGCACTTGCACGGGAAGGTGCCGTGGGGAGGAGAGTGGGTGTTGGGGGTGATAGACGAGTGGACCAGATTGCTGCAGAGGGAGCAGTCCCTTCGGAATGCTGAAGATGTGTTTTGGTGGTGGCATCGTGCTGGAGGTGGCAGAAATGACGGAGGATAATATGCTGAATGTGGAGGCTGGTGGGCTGGAAGGTGAGGACAAGGGGGACCCTATCATGGTTCTGGGAGGGAGGGGAAAGGGTGAGGGCACAAGTGCGGGAAATGGGACGGACACGGTCAAGGACCCCGTCAACTACATTGGAGGGGAATCTTCATTGAGGAAAAAGGAAGACATATCCCTTGGTAAAAGAAATTTTCTAATGGAATTTGTGTGGAATGGCTCTGATGGAACGATTTATTGAAATCAGACTTATCCAACTGTCACCGAGCGGATTGGTGTTTTCTCCGAATTTCAGAATATGGAGTGGAATAACTTTGTTCAATTTGTGTCTTATCCACCAAGGGTTACTGCCGTACGTTTTGGATGACATTGGATGGAAAGGATTGCTGCAGTATGATTGAAGGTGGAAGGTCATTGTGCATTTGATGGTCACCAGATGTTGGAGAATCATTGTGTGTTTGGCATGGTGACTGTGTTTGGGGGTCACTGTGTGTTTTAGGGAGTCTTGATACATTTGGAGTAAGGTATCTCTGCTTTTTGATAGATCCTTTTATATTTTTTTTCCAGAACATCAGTGTAGGCAAAAATCTGCCTTAGAAAAGGTTTGTTCTTCAGAAGTTAAAGTCTTTAGTTAAAGAGTTAAGCCAATGAAACTATCCTTTAAAAGACTAAACTACACAAAGAGAAGCCAGATCCCAAGTATATAATGCAAAAATAATGGCGGTAATTCTGAATTCAATAAAGGGAAAGTATGGTGGAACGGAATGTGGGTCCAGTGTGAGAGAATCAATATGACTATTGTTAATCAACATACCAATGCAGCTATCATTTTCTGCACAGCAAGAAACTTCCTATCTCTACACATTCTAAATATTGTGCAGCCTAGCAACAAGCATTCTAAACTGGAGATGGAACTACAGTAAATGCCAAATCCTGCTGTAAAGCATTACAATGTTTGAGAGGTACCAACATAGAAGGAATGTGTTTTTAAATACCCCCCAGTGCGTTGAAAAATTCAGTGTGGTGTAGTAAAATGTGCTGGCTTTCAGAATTGCACATGCATTTCAACCCCGATTTATCCAAAATATAATTTAAAGTATTGTTAGAAATCATGCCACTGTGCTTTAATAAAAGCATTCTTAAACTCTTGCCTTGTTCATTCACTTTCTTGGCTGAAGTGAAAATCACTTGAGGAAATTTGGAGACACAATTTACCATTATTTTGATGGGACTCTTAGTATTTCTGTAGCCATTATGATATCATGTGCACACAAGCAATGTACCTTTAAATGTTGAGGAATCAACTCCACTAAAGTGCCTACAGACATTTCGATATCATCTCCTTACCAATACCTGTGCCATCATTTGCATGATTGCATTTCTGGATGTTGCAATTACAGCCATATGAAAATTCTACTGTTAGAAGCCTAAAATACTATATAGTATCCACTCTAACTCTAAATTGTTTTGCTATGCATTTGAAATTGCAATATTATATTAATATACAAGTGCAATACTCAGGTTCAACTTCGGTGTTCACTTATCCAATTTCAATGTCAAAGAAGTATTTTTAAAGTTCTACCTAGAATTTTAATAAGTTGCAAACATATTAACTACCCCGTAATGAAGCAAAAGTGGAGTACATGTAACTGAGTGTGTATTGTTGCAAATTTTAAATGAAACCAAACCTTTTAAGAGTGGAGTTACCCAGAATTTTTTTTTGTGGAACATAAGAATTTGTAACATATGTTTAATAATTTCTAAGTAAACATAATTATATTAAATGTAACAATTGTTTTTCATTTATGTTAAACTGACTGGTATACCTTGGATTCAATTCTGTCCTCACAAACAGGTGGTTATTGGTTTGATCCCAGAGCTACCATTCATTTTAACCTAGCTGCCATCAATAGGAGAAGTTTAATCAACTTTAAGGCTGCCTGTCACTCAAATCCATTTGCTATGTTTGAGGTGAGTTGAAGAAGTCCTATAACTCACATCCAACTTCCACTGCATTATAAAAATAATGTGACTTGTCAATCAAACAAACCTGAGAAAAATTGCAATGAGTTGAGTCACTCTGAAGGCTGTTTGTCACTAAAATGTATTTGCTACAGTTCGAATAAATTTAGGTTGTTTCATGGCTGCCTTTTACTCAAATCCAATCATTATATTTCAAATGAATTTGATCAGTTCCAGGGGTGTCTGTCATTTCAATTGACCTGCCACAACAGAGAAGTCTAATCAGTTCCAGGTTCCAGTTCTTTTCCTCATACCTGAAATTAGTTT
This sequence comes from Heptranchias perlo, assembly GCF_035084215.1. Lineage (NCBI taxonomy): Eukaryota > Metazoa > Chordata > Chondrichthyes > Hexanchiformes > Hexanchidae > Heptranchias > Heptranchias perlo. Next base: position 26,882,346 of record NC_090350.1, read on the forward strand.
GATCAGTTCTTGATCTGAAACTAATTCTTATCTTGTGCCATTAAGGGATCAGTTTAATAGATCTACTTGTCACTAAGGATAAAGCTTGGTAGTTCTAACTCAAGTCACCAGAAGGTACAAATTTCTCAGTGTGCTATTTTTAATTAATTGATTAACATGTTTCAGTGAAATTCCTCTGCTCACTATTTAACAAAGTCATTAACAACTTAATTGAAAAAGCAAAGAGAGGAATTTGAACCGAAAGTGTTAACCATTTCATTAGAAATAGTTCTCAAAAGGAATTTCTACGTGGAGTTAGCAATGGAAAAGCTCATATTTTGTTTTCTCAAATACCAATAGGTTTCCTTTAGCGCCATGAAAACTATGGCCTTGTTCATTCACTTTCCTGACTGAAGGAGATCATATGGAAGTGACAGATGATTTGTGAGGAATCTTGAGGATAATTTGGAGACATCATTTATTTATTATCTTCTGAAACTTGTGCAAGCCAGGATAATTGGAGTTTAGTGAAGCATAGCTTGAAAAGTCTGTGGCATAATTACTAGTATTAATTAACATTTGTCACAGATCATTACTGTACACCAGTGTTTTACATACAGTAATGGTGTGACATTTTAATTATCAGTAATTCAAGTCTATTACATGTTCAGATTATGTAATGCGATATTTAAAAGTTTTCTAAATATTTATGAAACTTAGCTGTGAACCTAGTATGAGAGGACAAGTTGTCCACAGTTTTATTTTTGGTGATGTTCAATTGTGACACATTTTTATAAAAGCGGTATTATTATTATTTGTCCTCACTTAGGTTCATTGTATAGGCTTTATACGTACTGCTTATTTTTAAAAATCTCTTCCCCCACCCCACCCCCCAAGCATATATCTGCAAGCACATTTTCCCTTGTGCCTGGGTGTCAGTAATCTTGTTCATCTGTCCAACCTCTTTTCCATGCACCTACCTGTCTCTCTCTTGCTGTCTACATTTTGATGCATCACCCTGCTGAGTCCTATGCTGAATGATAATGTGAGCCCTCAGATCTTGATACAGATCCTGTGTAGTCAACAGTGAGTTTGAAGCAACTTATTCAAACATTAATGATAAATAAAGTACCTTAAGTAGAATGAATGACCTCTGTAACACACAAACAGTACATGGAAGAGACTATCTGTAAAACAATAACCATACTTTGACATACTTCTAAAATATAGTATACAGTACTGTCTGGTAACTGCCAGTAAAACAAACCCAGATACCACTTCTTGTCTAATCATGTGGCATAATATCACTTTTGGCCTAATGACATGATACAAAAGCAGCAGTTGACAGTCTGTCACTATTCACCATGATACTACCACTGCCATATTGAAGATGGAGAGGGGTTAAATCAATCATATAACTATCGATATCTAATAATCATTTTTTGCGTCTGTAGTGTCAGTGTTTTTCTGCTTTCTGATTTTTTTTTAGCTTGGTTATCTCACCAAACACTTCCCAAAAAGACAACCAGATTGCAGAAAAATAATTTCCCAATTATGACAACAGCTTGCATTTATTTGCAAGTTGAGATGGGCACCGGGCCAAAGGAGGAGATATTAGGAGAGGTGACTAAAAGCTTAGTCAAATAGGTGGGTTTTAAAGAGGGTCTTAAGGGAAGAGAGGGAAGTGGAGAAGTCGAGGGGTTTAGGGTAGGAATTCCAGAGTGTAGGGCCTAAGCAGCTGAAGGCACAGCCACCAATGGTGGGATGAAGGGGGCTGATGCACAGGAGGCCAGAGTCGTAGGAGCAGAAAGTTCTGGAAGAGGCTACAGACATAGCGAATGCCGAAGCCATGAAGGAATTTATACATGAGGATAAGAATTTTAAATTGAGAGGCGTTGACTGGAAGTCAGTGCAGGTCAGCAAGGACAAAGGTGAGGGGTGAGTGCGATTTGATACAGGACAAGATACAGAATTTTGGAGAGCTGAAATTTACAGAACATGGATGATGGGAGGGCAGCCAGGTGGGCATCAAATAGTCAAGTCTGGAAGTGACAAAGGCATGAATGAGAGTTCAGGCAGCAGATGACCTGAGGCAGATCAGAGATGGGTGATCTTATGGAGGTGGAATAGGTAATCTTTTGTGATGGAGAAGATATGGGGTCAGAAACACAGCTTGGAGTCATGTAGGACACAGAGATTGCAAATAGTCTGGTTAACCGAAAACCAGAGGCAGTGATCGTAGCAGTAGATGGAATCAACAGCAAAGGTATGGGGCCCGATATCACCAGGGCGGCGGGTTCGCAATGGGGGGGCGATTGGGCGCGTGGGTAACGCGCCCGGTGAAATCAGTCTGCCCCGCGCGCAATCGCAGGCTGATTGGATCCACTTACCTCGTGTTCCGGGTTCCCCACTGCTGAGCTGCGCGGCAGGCGGACTGCACATGCGCAGTAAGGTCTGTCAGCTGGAGGAGCTCTATTTAAAGGGGCAGTCCTCCACTGACTGATGCTGCAAGAAATAGGAAAAATTACAGCATGGAGCAGCCCAGGGGGAAGGCTGCTCCCAGGTATAATGATGCCTCTCTCCAGGTATCATTGGATGGGGTGAGGAGGAGGGGGAGGACAGAGATCTTCCCCCCGGCGGGCGGGAGGAAGCGGCCTGGCTCAAGGTGGCAGAGGAGGTCACCTGCACCACCAACATATCGCCCACCTGCATACAGTGCAGGAGGCGCTGCAATGACCTTAGTAGGTTAGCCAAAGTGAGTACACTTACTCAATCCCCTACACTCATTTCCCTTTATTGAATCTGCCACATCACCGCCCCCACCCCACATCTCCTTCTGCACTGCCAACACTACTCTGTCACATCACCCCTCACACCCACTCAAACCTCATCCTCATCTTACCTGCACTTACTCACCTCGCCAGTACTCATCCCGCCACTACCACTCAACCCAATCCTCACACAATCTCATGGCTCTATCTCATACTCACCCTCTCATGCATCTCTTTCACGGTCAGCCTCACTCAACCTGCCACTACCTGTGCTGCAGCCACAGGGCATACATCACATATGTGCAGTAGGCAGCGTAAGGCAAACATGTCGTGAGCATGAAGGGGATACACAAGGGTGTTTGAGGGTTTGTCGTGGTTTTTCCTTATATTTAATTTCTGACCAACTCACATTACATATTATATTGGCACCACTGCTGCCACGTCTTTGCGAATTTTGTCTGGTTTGTGCAATAATGCCCTTTCCTGAGGATCACAATGAAGACCCACACCTGATGCCACCCATTGTGTCACTGCAGAGTGGGTGTAGGTGTATTTGCAGGGCTCTTTTGTGCAGACGACTGAGAGACGTCGGCGATGTCCCCGGTGGCACCCTGGAAGGATGCGGAGGAGAAGTTGTTGAGGGCAGTGGTGACTTTTGACAGCGACAAGTAAGAAGACGGTGCTCGGGCCAGCCGGGAGCAGCTCAGCATGAAGGAGGCTGCAGATGTCCACGACTACATGTCGAGTGACTCTGAGCCTCCGTATGCACTGCTGCTCAGAGAGGTCCAGGAAGCTGAGCCTCGGTCTGTAGACTCTGTGGCGAGGGTAGTGCCCTCTGTGACGCATCTCTCTCTGCGGTTGCCCTCCCTCCTGCTGTGAAGGTGGATGTGTCACAGCACTGTGCTGTGGAGCTCCACGTGTCAGAGGTGGACGGCGTGGCCGGCAAGGCTGGTGATGCTGTTCGCCCTCCGAGGAGGTCATGGCTGCAGCTATGGCGGCCCCCAGCCGGAAGATGTACATCTGAGGGGGTCCACAAGGTCGGTACATGTGTCTGGACACCGGGGTAAGTGTGCAAGTTGGTGAATTTTATTTTAGGAGGAGGGTGGTGGAGGCCAAACTTTGACCAAAGTGACAGAGTGGCCTCCTGCAATGAGTGAGGGTCTCCCCGTCCCCCCACCTGTCAAATGAACCTTTGCAGCTGCCACAGGCTGATGGCTGCAACACGTCCATTTGAACTGGGAGTGTTTCCCCCAGTACAGGAAGCAGCCCAGTTGTTTGTAAAATCCCAACAGTCCTTAATCAGGTCTGTAAACGACCTGAAATACCAAAATAAATACTTTAAGTGACACAAAGCCGGCTTTAATTGCCGGCGGGAGTCCCACATGCAGGGGCTGCGCGCGCATGTCAGCTCGTCAGTGGGAAACCCGGAAGTGGGCGGGTTGGAGCCGGGCTCCCAACCCGCCCCGGGAATCCCTGATTTTTGTTCCCCCCCCTCCCGCCAGGAACGCACCCGATCGCGGGTGCTAAAATCGACCCCATGGAGTTTGTGGAGGAAATTGCAGCTCATCCAAGACTGGATGCAGTGTGACAGCACAGATGCATGGGGCGATGTCGAGAGAGCTGGTGGAGAAATAGTGCTGGGTGTCATCAGCATACATGTGCAGGATGATGTCACATCTTTGGATGATGTTGCTCAAGGACAGCATGTAGATGAGGAAGAGGAGAAGGCCACGGACGGACCCTTGGGGGATTTCAGGGGCAACTGTGCGAGTGTGGGAAGAGAAGCCATTGCTGGAGCAGCTTTGGCTACAATTGGATCAGTAAAAGTGGAATCAAGCACAAGCAGCCCTACTGAGCTGGACAACAGAGGCGAGGCATTGAAGGACGATGGTGTGGTTGACCATATCAAAGGCTGCAGAGAGGTTGAGGAGGATGTTACTTATTTCAGTGCTGTGGCAGGGGTGGAAATCTGATTGAAGATATTCAAACATGGAGTTGCTTGAAAGATGACCATGGATTTAGGAGGCAACAACAGGTTCAAGGACTTTAAAGAGGAATGGGAGATTGGAGATGGGGTGATAATCTGCAAGGACAGAGGGGTCGAGAGTGGGTGTTTTGAAGAGGGGGTGATGGCAGCAATTTTGAAAGGGAAGGGGACAGTACTTGAGGAGAGGCATCCATTTACCATGCCAGCTAACATGGAGGCCAGGAAGGGAAGTTGAGTGGTCAGCAGTTTAGTGGAAACAGGGTCAAGGGAGCAGATGTAGGTCCTATGGTTAAGATGAGCTCGGACGGGGCATGAAGAGAGATAGGAGAGAAACTATATTATATATTTTTGATATATTAATGACCTGGACTTAAGTATAATTTCTAAGTTTGCAGATGACACGAAACTCGGAAATGTCGTAAACAACATGGAGGATAATAACAGACTTCAGGAGGACATAGACAGACTGGTGAAATGGGCAGACACATGGCAGGTGAAATTTAACACAGAGAAGTGTGAAGTGATACATTTTGGTAGGAAGAATGAAGAGAGGCAATATAAACTAAATGGTACAATTTTAAAGGGGTTGCAGAAGCAAAGAGACCTGGGGGTGTACATACACAAATCTTTGAAGATGACAGGACAAGTTGAGCTGGCTGTTAAAAAGCATATGGGATCCTGGGCTTTATTAATTGAGGCATAGAGTGCAAAAGCAAGAAAGTTATGGTAAACCTTTATAAATCACTGGTTAAGCCTCAGCTGGAGCATTGTGTTCAATTCTGGGCACCACACTTTTTAGGAAGGATATCAAGGTCTTAGAGAGGGTGCAGAAGAGATTTACGAGAATGGTACAAGGAATGAGAGACTTCAGTTATGTGAAGAGATTGGAGAAGCTGGGGTTGTTCTCCTTAGAACAGAGAAGGTTAAGAGTGTTCAAAATCAGGAACGGTTTTGATAGTTTCTCCTTATTTACTCTGTTTCTAGTGGCAGAAGGGTTGGTAGCCATAGGACACAGATTTAAGGTGATCGGCAAAAGAGCCAGAGGCAACATGAGGAAACATTCTTTTTTAACACAGCGTGTTGTAGTGATCTGGAATGCACTGCCTGAAAGGGTGGTGGAAGCAGATTCAATAGTAACTTTCAAAAAGGAATTGGATAAATACTTGAAAGGAAAAAATTTACAGGGCTATGAGGAAAGAGCAGGGGAATGGGACTAATTGGATAGCTCTTTCGAAGAGCCGGCTCAGGCATGATGGGCCGAATGGCGTCCTCCTGTACTGTACCTACTATATGATATGAGACAATGCGGGATCAGAGCTAGGGCTGAGGGGAGCCTGAAGGCAGGGGTGTTTGGCTTGGTGGGCAAGGGGAAGAGGCAGCTGAATGGATATAGTGACAAAAAAGTCCATGTTGGAGGTGAGGGCGGAGGGGGCAAGGGAAACAGTGGTATTGGAGAAAAGCAGCTGGGGTTATCTTTGGTCTCCAGGATAATCCTGGACTAGTAGGCAGTTCTAGCAGAGAAGAGCGGGGCCCAATAGCGCTTGATATGGTCCAGACAGATCTGGTGATGGATGGCTAAACCAGTTGTATGCCAGATACACTGAAGTCTGCACCCCTTGGACTACAGCTATCATGACAGTTCCCTACCCAAAGTGGATAATTGTAGCCAAGCACTGACATGACACGAAGATAATGACAGAAACACAAAGACAAGAGGGTTTTTAGTATGCATCCCAGGAAAATCAGAGAGAAACTAATCAAACCATAACTGCCAGATATGCCCAGACCCAGTTTAGGGTTATGCCTCAATCTCAACTCAAAGCTAGTCCACACATAGCCTACCCATACCAAAGCTTGAGCCCATCCTGCAGCTTCTTATTGAACCATCTTCCACCATGCCAAACCCACAGCTTGGCCTCCTTCTCAAGCCTGCATGCAGTGCCACAGGAGCTGCACTAGTATGTTATAAATAACATTCTCAACCACAATGGCAAGGAGCTACCTCACCAGATCTGTTTTCTTATTATTAATAATGTTAATAAGACTTCCCATTAATATGGCCTTAATTTGTCTGTCTCCACACAAAATGTGCACATTTAAGTATCAGGTAGTGCAAATATGTGAAACAAATCTTGGATAACAAGTACCATTTACTGCAAGTTGATTCTGAAAATATTGAGCAGAAAAAAATTGTTGTGGTTTATTAACTTATCTAATAATTTTACAGTATTTAGGAAACTACAGAAAAACATTCATGGAGCTATTAACCATGATGAAACTTCATTCACTCAGAGTTAAGTAACATCTTTATGATCTCATTTATCAAAATATGAGTTTGTTCATTTGAACATATTTACGCAGCTGTGGAACTGAAGAGGTGCAGTTTGTACTCAACCTCCCTGTTAATAAATGCAGGTCTCTGTTACATGACATGATGTGTGGCCCACAAGTTAATTACTTTATTTTGCTAAAGATTCCTGTGTAAAACTTTATGAATATGGGCTCCAGTTCATGTCACCTCCGCAGGGCTAATGGTCATCTAAAATGGATCACTTCATCTTACTGTGTAGATCTATTTTATGAGCACAAAGACAAGTCTTGTTGATGCAATTTTAAGAAGGTGTAAAGATGTCCTGTAGATATTGTTGCGTAGCCAACTATGAAATGGATTTCTTTAGTTCAAAGCAGGAAGAATGCTTAGAAAACAATACTACATTAGAGATAATATCTCTGATAATTCATTTGTTATCCTTCTTGCCTACATTGTCAGATGATTTTTGCAACAGTTTTCTTTTGAAAGACTAGGCCCTGGGTAAGACATAGTGAGACATTTGTATGAAGGTAAATGAGATGAAAATGTAATTCTAATATAAATGATCTTTCTAGATCATATTGCATAAAAGTCAAGAATAAATTGCACCAGCAGCAGTGTAATTTTTTTTAAATTTTGTTCTTGGGATGTGAGCAACATTGATAAATACAGTATTTATTGCCCATCTCTAATTGCATAAAGAATCAACCACATAGTAAGGGTGCCCAGGTCCTCCCTGAAGGACGTTCAGGCACCAGTTGGGCTATTACAACAAACCAACAGTTTTCATGCTCATTTTTCTGGTGCTAGCCCACAAATTACCAGATTTATTAAATTTAATTTTACAAGCTTGCTATAGTGGGATTTGAACTCCTGGCCTCTGGCTTGATGGTCCAATACCATAATCACTGGGCTGACATACTGATATTTTTTATATGCCACATTAACCATCCCATGGACTCAGAGTGATTATCAGTTTATTGCTATATTGGTGGCAGTTTTGACCTGTGATATTATGCCCTCTAGGCCCTAGATTGAAATTGCCCAAACTGTTTTTTTTAAAATATAGTCGACGTACAAAGAAGATCTTCATCCCATTTGCACCCAGGTCCCAGAAGTGAAAGGCCAGTTATAACTCAATGGGCAACACAGTCCCCCCACCCACCACTCCATAGTGATTTTTAATGCTCTTTTGAGGGGCTTGGGATAAAACCAACCCTGGTAGTTCTCATGAATGAGGGCTTAGCCTCTTTTACTATTGGTGTTTCTTCGTTCTTGTGGCAGCAGAGATGTTCAGTCACGTGGGACATGTAGCAATGTGGATTGCTGAGCACATGGAACAGACTTTGAATGATATTTTCACAAGTGTGCAATATCTTTATTTTTCTAACTCTGAAATGATTGCTAGTGATTTTAAAATTATAGTAATGGCTGTAGCCTCAGTTAGAATTGCTGGCTCCGTTTTGACAGCCAACACAAACCAAATCAAGTTCCAGACTTTCTATAAAAACTTTCCCTAAACACTTCTCATTCTTTCTGAAATGTAACAGCAATGTTTTAATATTTGTAGCACTATAGATCAAAGAAATTAGTTAAGAAAATTTTCAGTCACTATTAGAAACAAAATAGTTGTCCATGAATTTTATTTTACGATTTAAAATTTTTTTTTACAAAGCCCAACATGTTTCGAAAAGGCTATAATGTAGTTTTAATAGTTTTCTTTTTTACATGCCGCTTGCATGGTAGAGGAAACATTTGGTCTGTTCTGCGTTCTGTTCACATGTAGTGTCGTGTATTTTTCCAGCTGTATGAAACTTTGAAGATCAACAGTCAAACCAAGAAATTGTGATGAGTGGTGTTACATGAAAAAAAAATCCCAGAATGACTGAACCTCAAAATCCATTAGAATTTCCTCTGTGGTGTGAGTCAGCTGATCCACTTGCAATATTTTTTCCCATTGTTCTACATGTGGGGTGATCAGAAGATTATCTGTTTCCACTGGCAGGAGGGTCGGTAACCATAGGACATAGATTTAAAATAATTGGCAAAAAAGTCAGGGGGAGCTGAGAAATTTTTTTTAAGAACTCAGCGAGTTATGATGATTGGGAATGCATTGCCTAAAAGGTCGATGGGAACAGATTCAATAGTAACTTTCAAAAGGTGAATTGGATCTCTACTTAAAAAGGAAAAATTTGCAGGGCCATGGAGAAAGAGCAGGGGAGTGGGACTAATTGGTAGCTCTCTCAGAGGGCCGGCACAGGCACGATGGGCTGAATGGCCTCCTGCTATGCTGTGTGATTCTATGATTAAGTACTTAAGCAGGCTGCGGCTTTAGCCTTCACTGATACTACAGACTCAGCTGAGCTCTCAGAAGTGTACAGCATTGAAAAACAAAAACAATTGATGAGAAACCTTGTATCAAGTCGTACGTTTCATTTCGTGGTATAGGAGATAATCAGGGAGTAGAACAGGAAATAAACAATGTGATGAGTCACTGTATGCCATCAGAGAATTCAACTGGCAAGTTATGAATAATAAAGTTGTTTGTCTATAACCACAGTCACTGCACTCCAAATTTGTTTTGTAAAATGCTTCAATACGTTCCAACATGAAAGGAGTTATATAAATATGAGCGCTATATATAAATTATGGTGAATTCGCTCACACTGCCATTTTTCATTTATGATACTTTTAAAATGTTTCAAAATAGATCCTAAAATTACATTGTGGAATACTATTATATGAATGCTTCGTGGTGGCCTGAAATTTCTCTCTTGGCTAATTTATCGGAGTCATTAAACTATTTATTTAAAACAAATTAACACCTCCGCTAAAATGGAGGTAGGAGTTTCAGTTGATATTCTCGTCACTCAGTAGTTCCTTAGCAGACACTTGAGTGGATCTCAATCCACTCCAACAGGACTCTTTCATTGCTGTATACTCTGATAAAAATGGCCATAGATTTTCTTGAAACAAAACAAGGATCCTTTCTCTTGTCTGGGTTTATGATGGAGGAGCTAAAGAGGTAAAATGTTCACATTGTGACATTCAAATGTTGATTGATGCCGCATCTCTTTTTATATCTAGTACATTCTTTTTTCAACTAGCTTCCACTGAGGACTTCTTTGTTCTCGCTCCAACCATCTGGGCAGACTGTGGGATTTAATTCCCAGGACTCTAAAACATGCAAATTTCTACTGGAATTGCTTTGACACCTCTTAATTCATTCATTCATTATAATGCCATAAACTTGTCAAAATCAAAAATGATTTGATATGCTGTAACAACCAAAATTGACAAAAGTCAAGAATTATAATGAATGATTTTAACTTCATAATAATCCTTTTGTAGTACCTGTTGTCAAGGTATTATAGTTAGATGTAACAAGAATGTTTTGTTGTGTTTGATGGCCAAGAGCCAAGAGCTAGCTGAAGCTTTTCTCAGTCAGCCAGCATCTTTTAACGCTGTACCAGTATCACAAGGGTGAGAAACTACAAGACAACCAATTGCTTTTTTAAAAACTTTAAAATAGACCTAGGCAATGCTTGGCACATGCAACCCATCAAACTATTCTTGATGTATATTACATTTCTCTTGCACCCCTTCATTCTACAATAGATCCATGGATTTATAATTAGTTTGAATGCACTAACTACTGAAAATTACCATAACTTGTAGTCTTGAATGAGGTGAATTAATCTAATACAACATAACAAACAGTGTGATTAACCTACCCCAAATTTCTAAACCATGGGGATAAATTTATTTCACAAATTGAATAATATTATTAGCTTAAATTTTTGTCCAGTCTTCACTCCTTTTATATTGCTTTTAGAGGGCTGGATCAGAGATGATTCAGGTTTTATCCCTGATTTCACTAAGGTGCATTCTACTGACCACCAATGATCACAAGTCTAGTTAGATCTGCTCCAGGGACATGATGTTGCTTATACGGTCAGTTGGAGTATTGCGGAGGTTAGAAATATGTGCCAGCCAGGGCTCAGTGGTAGTACTCTCACCTCTGAATCAGAAGGTTTGGGTTCAAGCCCCACTCCAGAGTCTTGAGCACATAATCCAGCCTGACACAAGTGCTGTGCTGTCGAAGGTGGTGTCTTTAAGATGAGATGTTAAACCGAGATGCCGCCTGCCCTCTCAGGTGAACGTAAAAGATCCCATTGCACTATTCGAAGGTTAGGGGAGTTCTCCTGGTGTCCTGGCCAATATTTATCCTTCAACCAACACTTGAAATGGACTATCTGGTCATTATCACATTGCTGTTTGTGGGAGTTTGCTGTGTGCAAATTGGCTGCCGCGTTTATTACATTACACCAGTGACTACACTTCAAAAGATCTTCATTGGCTGTAAAGCACTTTGGGACATCCTGAGGTCGTGAAAGACACTATATAAATGCAAGTCTTTCTTTTTCAGTTTACAAATGACAGTACAAATGGGGATATTAATGTATTTTATGAACAAAGAGCATTACTTTAACACTCTAGATGCTATATTAGCTTAATTTGCACTATAAACAAACAATGTGAATTAACTCAATGCATTTGTATTAAAGGAAGTAACTTTATGCTTCCAGCAAAGTACTTTTTCCTTTTTGTGTTCCATATTTTTATTTGTTAACAATTAACTTTCTTTGCAGACTAGTTATTACTAGAAGGGCTGCTCATTACGGTCATGAATGTGTGTCAATCGAGATAAAGTGAAGCAAACAGGGATGTCTATATATTACACCCAGAAGCCTCCATTGAGTTTCAGATAATTAATGGACCAAAAAAGGAACTGAGGTTTTTTTGAAGAGTGAGCTGAGTTTCACTTGACTAGAAAAAAAGGGCAAATTTTAAATGAGATAAAATGGGGCCTTTACCCTTGTAAATGGAATGGAAAAAACTGGCAGATGGAACTGTGGATCAGCAATAGGAAAATGTTTAAACAGGAGGTGGAAAGGGTACATATCAAGTATATTCCAGGCAGGGAAAAAATAGTGAGTCTTTCTAAGAATGGAGTTCCACAGATGAATAGGGAGATCAGACAAAATCTGAAACTAAAAAGTCTTTAGTGCTTAGAGTATATAATTAGAAAAGGAAAGTCAGAATAAATATAAATGAGAGATTAGAAAGGCTAAGAGGGAATATGAGAGAACATTAAGCAAGCAAAAGTCAATAAAAAAGCTTTCTATAGGCACATTAGTAATAAGAAAATTATCAAAATAGGAATAGGGCCATTATTAAAAATTCAGGTCTCCTATAAATATCACCTTGGGTTTGATGCTGTCATTCACTCTCAGAAGCAGGTTCTATGTCCCATCTGTGCTGAAGTTGACTCGTCCTGCTCAACATCGACTTATTCAATAGCATATTTTGTACACCTCATGGTATCTGGCTTGAATTTGAATAGTTCACACTGATAATGAAAGTTTAATAAGCTTAACTGTACAGAATGAGCCAGAAAAAAAATTAACATTTTACTAAAATTATATTTGTTTTGCAGTGATGATGACAAAGAATTTTCACAGGTACGTCGGGGAATATACTCTGATGACAGTGAAGTTTCAAACCTTCCACCGGTTGACTTTGCACTCTGGCAACACCATTAAAGTGGAATTTCTTACACTTGATCTTGATAAATGATCTAAGGAAGCGAGCCACAAACTTGTAAATTTTACTGCTGTTTGAATAAAATACCAAGTAATTCCTCCAGCTTGGATCAAAGGATTTTCTAAGCCTCTTAAAAACCAACAGGGAACAGCAACCTTTGGGATAGTTATATTTTCACAATTACACAAATAACCTTTACTAGGAATGGACATTTCTGTGCTAATGTGAATGGTTTCATCCATGAAAAAGTAAATGTTTACAAGATCCATAAAGTTTGTGGTGCCAGTTTTTTATATATATATATATATATATCTCTAAAGATTTTGTTGCTATGTTACAGTTCCCTCAGAATTTTGTCAAATGAATATTTATTTTGATGCTACGCGATCTCTCTTGGTATTGCACATGGGGAGTCATAACACATCGGGCACTAAATTGGGCCGTGTAACGCCCATTTTTTCAACGCTACATAGCCTCCTGAAGTGCCAAGATGGCGTCGTGGCTGTGCATGCATGTTTCCAGCGTGACGTGCACTGGACGCCACCTTGGTATAGGAGTCAGCGCAGGCACAGATAACGAACGCCGGAAGCATGTAAAGTAAGGAGAAAATGGATACAGTGTGCAACGCTGATTTAAAGTGAGACACGCTATTTTGGGACTTGATGCTCACCTCAACGCAGTCTTAACCCCAACCATCTGAACGTGACTTAGAGTGCTTGGAGGGCCCCTGCCAGCGGTATTTAAGGGAACCATGCAGGATTTACAAGTTAGGGGCTGGATTATTGCTTCTGGCTGCAGAGACATTTGTAACTGGTTTTGGAGGTCTCCTACACTTGAATACTAGGACTAGGGGAAATAGCCTAACATTTAGAACCAGGATGTGCAGGAGTGAAGTTAGGAAATGCTTCTACATGCAAAGGGTGGGAGAAGTTTGGAACGCTCTTCTGCAAATGGCAGTTGATGCTAGCTCAATTGTGAATTTTAAATCTGAGAGATAGATTTCTGTGAACCAAGGTTATTAAGGGATATGGGGCTCAGGCGGGTTTATGGAGTTAGGTCACAGGTCCACCATGATCTCATTGAATGGCAGAACAGGTTCGAGGGGCTAAATGCCACTGGCACTTGCTGCCTCCTGATATGCGCCACCTTCTTCTGCAAGAAAGCGACATGTGTGTCTGGGTGATGTGCCTGTCATGGTTGAATAACTGCCAGTGTGTGTGGCCTGTGAGTCGTGGGTGGGTGGCTTGCAACAGTGGTAAGGTGTAAGGGTGAGACGAAGAGTTGAGTACTGATGGAAAGAGTTTGTTGGTATGTGGGTGATGGGGGGTGTAGTGCGTGGAACAGTGGATGTGGTTAGTGGTGCAGTTGGTAGGAGACGCCACTTGACAGTTGACCTCACTCACCTTGACCACTCATCTCAAAGCATTGAACTTCTTCCTGCACTGCATCCACGTTCATGATGCTGTCCGTTTGGCATTGACTTTGTCCCCCGCTGTCTTTCGGGTATATGTCTGGTGGGCCTCTTGCCGCCGTGCCCGCCCCCCCCCCCGGCGGATATAGGATGTCCCTCCTTCTGTCCACCTCTTGCACCAAGGCCTCTAGTGCATCAGCAGAGAACCTTGGTGCACGCACTCTTGAAGGCCTGGTACAAACTCAGATCAGCAGATTGGTGGGATCTGGCGTGTAGATTGGAGGATGTGGGATTTAGTGGTGCGCAACCTTTATTCAATGTTTTAACATAACTCATCAGTGTGTAAACATAGGGATGGGAGCTGCATCTTTGTTTTATGTTTGCGATGTATGATCTCCGTTCAGACTCTGTGCAGACAGCAGATTGTTATTTTCAGCAAATAACAGGTACCAGCTACCTTTAAGAGATTTTTAACAGACAGCCTGCCTTTAAGAGATTGGAGCTCCCTCCTACTGGCGGAAAGTGCAAATTGCATGGAATCCTTGTTCAACACTGATTCTCAATGCAGATTGCAGGTAAAACCTCAGGCCTGATGAAAGTCTCGTGCTGCCTGCGCAGGGGCCATTGGACATGGGGTAATAGTGGATCGTGCTACTCCTGCCCAAAAACAGGCCCTATCCAATTTTTTCCCCCGTAATCTTCATATAAAGCAGGAGTAGAGGACAGAGAACAATTGGACAAGGGTTTGCAGACATAAGTCAATCGCCAAGTCATGCATTTTGTCCTTATTTTTCTATAATACTTGGATTGTGTTATTATTTATAGTTATACAGCAAAACTTACAGCAGTTTGGAAAACAGAAAAATAGAGTTGATTGGGGTATTGGAGTTTCTCAGTATAGGTTCAGAAACTGGGAGACACAAAATAGGAGTTACAGCACAACCACTGGCAAGAGGACGTAATTACATTGTGACAAGTTTACATAAGCAGTTTTCATTCTAAACATGGACACAAATTTATAAAAGAAGTGGACACAGGAAGTGTGAGCAGATGTAATATTAATATGTTATAAATGCCATATACAAAACCGTTCAGAATATAATCCTATAGGATCTTAAGGAATGGTTAAACTTTGTATTTGTTAAATATCTGTGCATTGCAGTAAAATCACTGGGTAAACTTTCATTATCAGAGCGAACTATTCAAATTCAAGCCTGGTACTATGAGGTGTATATGTACAGTGTAATAAATCAAAAATGACCTCAATTAGCAATTTTCCCCCTTCTATATCTGAACACTTTACTTAAACTTTTATTCGTCTCCCATACTACAAGTAAATAGACTTCATCCTATATATGACAAACTATTGGTTTAATTAAAATCATGTCCATTCATGTTGGTGGAAGGGTCAAGAACCAGAGGACACAGATTTAAGGTGATTGGCAAAAGAACCAAAGGTGACATGAGGAAAAACTTTTTTTTTTACGCAGCAAGTGGTTAGGATCTGGAAGGCAGTGCCTGAGGGGGTGGTGGAGGCAGATTCAATCATGGCCTTCAAAAGGGAATTCGATAAGTACTTGAAGGGAAAAAATTTGCAGGGTTACGGGGAGTGGGTCCAGCTGGATTGCTCTTGCAGAGCGCTGACACGGGCTTGACTGGCCGAATGGCCTCCTTCTGTGCTGTAACCATTCTACGATTCAGAAAAATCCATTTGCAATATGTTATATTTGACCAACTCAACATCACAACTTTGGTTTAGATGAAGAATACCCTTCAGATATGATTGCCTTCTGTGTAAAGAAATATTTCCTGATATCTGTCCTAAATTAGCCCTTCATAACCCCAAGCCTCTTATCTTGCTGGTGTACCTGAAAAGTATTGTTTCAGGTTTACTTTCTCTATCTTGTTAAGTTTTGTAACCTCTTAGATGATCCCCTCGAAGATTTTGAATTTTCCAGGGTGATGAATCCTACCTTCAATCAAATTGTTCCTCACAGCTTTCCTCTGACCCCAGAGAGGAGTCTTATTGCTCTGTTCCGCACTGCCTCGAGGGCTGGATTCAACCCAGTCTTCACAAAACATTTTTCTTATTTCAATGAGATGAAATGTTGAGATTCTTAGCATCTCAAGTTATCCTCGAGTATTAGGTGTTTTTTAAACTGTAGTGGTTTGTGGAGCAAATATGCAAGAAGCCTTCAACTCATTGGGCCAGATTTTGCTATAGCAGGACATCTAACGGCATCTACTGTTAGTTAGACTTGCCCTTGCTCCCTTCCACTCAAAACATTTTTGCCCATCAAGTTGCTGAAAGTGTGAGCTGATAATGTCGCAGCGAGGGAAACCGGGCATCTCGGACCTGAATGAACAGGGCAAGCAACTGTGTATCTCCTTAACCAATCAGATTGAAGGATTGAGAAATAAACACAAGGACTGAGAAGGAAGTGTAAATTAGAGTGGGTGAATTCAATGTCAAATCAGGTACAGAAAGAAAAATAGAGAGCGAAAGAAAGATTGGATTGAGAGAAAAAAAAGACAAAGGAAAAATTTTTAAAAATTAAATTTGCCATTTTTAAAATCTCCAACAACAACTGGCTTGAGACTCCACACTTGTAATAGTTAATTATCAGTGCCAAAGAGGTTGACTGGCAGTAATTAACAATCACATTGTTAAAAAGGTACTTACACTTGTAATGGCAAGTTTAGTTCATATCTACTGTGCAAATACAGCAACTTGAGCAAATTGTTCAATGCATGTCAGTGTTGAGGCTGACAGCAGCGCAACTCGGAAAGTAACTTTTGGATATTGGCATTTAATCGCGTATCTGCTCCTCGCCTGAAGTTGCTGTACCATTTATGCATAGATAACAGCAGGCACCATTAGCCTCACTGTTATTTTGATAGCAAAATCTGGCCCATTAGCTCAGAGTTATGTGTAAATACCAAAACATTGTCATCATTGTACACATTTAATGTCAGCCACAATGATTCTCTAATGACCTCTGCTTTGGCATGTATTATGATTCCCTTCTGAACAGAGGACATCTGCTTTAGAACACAAATCTTGTCTGGCTCTTTAGAACATCAGTCTAATATATAAACTGCATGCTTACAAGGAATACTGACCAATTTAGGAATTGGTCTTGGATTCCAACACTTTGAACAATAGAGTGGAAAAATCACTTAAGCAGGAGTCAACTGTCTCTTGTGGAAAAATTATGTATAATCTTGTACTGTCATTCTAGTACATTATGGATAAATATGGTTACCAGTGTTCCAAAAGACATTAAACTCTTTCAACGGGCTGGAACTTTAGGAAACATTTTAAATATAGTCTCTCTTATTCCATAAATGTACAATTAAATATAGAAAAACTAATGCTTTCACTTTTTATCCATTACCAAAATCAACAAGACTGATTTTCTCAGACATTTCTTAAATTTTTGCCTCCTTGGGAATGCAAACCGAACATGTCTCTTGTCTCATCTGTTGATACAACAATCAATCGTACGTCTTAAGAGTATTTTCATATCAAATGAAGTAGTGTGTGTGATTTATAGAAAAGTCTCCCCGTGGATATGACGCAAACTGTTCTTGTTACATTTGGGAAACTGTGGGCCAAATATCTCATACGACAACATGAGCCATTGAGAGTTTTCTTCTTTCTTAAAAATAAGGTATTGTTTGTACAGCTGTGGAAGTCCTTTTGAACTAGTTCATTGTGTGCTTTTAAATCCCAAAACTATCTTTATGTACAAAAATGACACAATGTTAAATAGATAGCTGATATTACCTAGGTAAGCACAGACCCATTTCTAGCATGATTGCATGATTTCTTCATTTTACACAATCAGTTACATGCACATAGATGATATCAATGTCATCCATTTGGTCAATCATTAGTTTCAAACACTTGCACCTCCATACAGTCTCCTTTGGTTGGGATAGTTGGCAAATGAGCCAAAGGCATTCCACAAAGGCACCTTAAGCTGAGACAGCAAACAAGCAATCTCATTCACATAATTTTCTTTAGCTGAGAAGATAAGTAAGCAAGATATCTTAAGAGGGTAAGTAAGCAAGATATCCCTTTCTGTAACTTCTGTAACCAAAAGCATATTCAAAGTCATACTTACTTATTTTTTCTCACCCTTTAACTCCTTTCCTTTTTGCCCTCTTCTTTCTCTATCATTTCTCAGACGACAGACAGAACATGCAGGGCCTCCACTGTTGCCAAATTTTGAAATGGCAATAAGGAATGTGCACAAGAGTAGCATGGGTTGACGTTGGCTTGTCAGCTAATTTTGCTCACCTTCTTGCTTAGCCTTCCCCCTATCGACATGACCAAGATTATAAATTTACCAGTGCGGAATAGCTGATGTGGACTGACATCCCAGTATATTGGAGTAGCCAGGTGTTGTGCCACAGTCCGGACTCAAATACCACCAATAGTGGAAAGAGCAAATATAACTTGGTGTATTTACTGTAGCCAACCACAGGACTCAAATCCAACAAAGTACAAATGTCTGAGCTTATGGCCCATGATGCTCTCACATCCAAATAAATTTTGTTCTAATTTCCAAGCACTGAAGACTGTTTTAGCCATTCAGCTTATGCAGTGGTACGTAGGGCAATCCTAGTGTAAATCAAATGATGCCAATACTGAAGCAAGGCCGTACAGAACTTGGAACATATATTTAACCCATGACTCTCTTCATCCAAAAAACAGCCTATGAGGATGTGTCACCAGAGAGACAAAATACAAACATTTCTAAACCAGAACAATGAAAAAGTGATAAGACAAAAATAGATTACCCCATCTCTCTGTTGAGTCTTTGATCCAAATGCTCAGGGTCAGTTTGCTTAGAATGCTGGTGAAACAGGAAGATAAGGTTCAGCTGCCTTTGTTTTATATCCACCGCCACACACCCCACCCACCACCTTGCCCTCTCCCCAATTCTAGCTCTGAACACCCATCTCTCTCTAGCTTCTTCCCCCACCCCCTCCCCAAGTTGTCTCTAAGCTCACCTTGTCCACAAGACCGACCTCCTGCTCATTCAACCCCATTCACATTAAATTCCTTACCACCCAATTTCCCTTCCTGGCCTCCATGCTAGTTGACATTGTAAATGGCTTCTTCTACTCAGGCAGCATCTCCCTCCCTTTCAAGAGCAAAGTCATCACCCCTTCTCTCAAACAAAACCACCCTCCACTCCTCTGACCTTGCTAACTACTGTACCCTTTCCAGCCTCCCTTTACTCTGGCTATTGAATGTGTTGTTTCCTCTCAGATCTGTGCCCTTTGTTCCAACAGCTATTCTCCTTCAAAACCTCTCCTCCGTTGTCCAGCTCCATGGGACTGCCCTCACTTGGTTCTACTCTTACTTATCCAATCACAGTCAGAGTATTTCTAGCAATGGTTTCTCTTCGCCGTCCCCATGGATCCGTCCTTGGCCCTCTCCTCTTCCGCATGTACATGCTGCCTCATGATGACATCATGGGGTCAGCTACCACATGTAGGCTGATGACACCCAGTTCTACCTCTCCACCATCTCTCTCAATTCCTCTACTACCTCTGTGCTATCTGATTGCTTGTCTGATATCCAGTCTTGGATGAGGTGTAACTTCCTCCAGCTATCGCTATGGACACCCCACCACAAACCCCGTACTTTCACCACCAACTCCATCCTCCTCACAGCCACTGCCTCATTCTGAACCAAACTGTAACCTTAACATTTGTTTTAATTATCATAGCCTAAAGGTTCCTATCGACATAAAGGTTTATGCTGGTGGTAATTCAGGGAAATGAAGCAGTAAAATCAGAAGTGCTGCATAGTTCCACATTACTGGCCATACAAGGAGACCTTTGTGTGCTAAAACTCAGAGTTTTGGTCAATGCTGGCATAATTGGTAGTTAGCTGGGGGATGAACCATATACCAGAGCTTCCACATTTCAGGTACAATTGTAGTCTTGATGCTTACCATTTATCCATTAGAGCTGGTCCAGCAACTCAGTAGAGGGGATTTATTAGGAAATCACTGTGGCTATTGACATCACACTGTCAGTCATTATATGCAGCCTTAGGAAATGGCTGCTTTTCTGAGTTTCCACACAATGTAGTCTATGATCACTGAACTCATAGTGCACTCAGTGCTTTTTTAGCAATCAACTTTACCAAGGAAGATCAGCAACATCGGGAACAGACTGGCAGGGGTGTTAATGAGCTTTTGGTGCCACCTGCCTGGATCCAATGCTATGCTACCCACTGGGTTACTGTCCAATGCACCAGAGTTTGACTGGAGAGCAGTGTCTTAGGAAACTATGGTTTAGTAGGACCATCTCCTACATGAAGGCCTACAACACAAAACCTGCAATTTAGACAGCACTGCAAGTGGCTGTCAAGATCACCATGGCCTCGATATTTATGCTTTCAATTCCTTCATTTAGGAGGCTGAGTCATTGAATACATTCAAGGCTGAGTTAGACAAATTTTTGATCAGCAAGGGAGTCAAAGGATATGGGGAAAGGGCGGGAAAGTAGAGTTGAGTTAAAAATCAGATCAGCCATGATCTCATTAAATGGTGGAGCAGGCTCGAGGGGCCGAATGGCCTACTCCTGCTCCTATCTCTTATGCTCTTATGGTCTTCATTTAGGCTGCTGGGACATCTGCATTGTCAGCCAGTTCCACAGGTGCATCAAGAAGGAAACTGATGATTTGTTCAAGGAGGCCAACAACTTCATAACACTCACCACTGAGCAGGAGCAGCAGGACGAGAGGGCTGAACAATTCTATTTCACTACCAGCTTAGCTTTCATGAATAAAAGGGATTGCACCCATGTACCTGCTCACTACACACTGGTCTAGATGAGCAGAAAATGACCCAATGGTCTATGATCTCCAGCACAGAATCATGCAGGTCAATACCTTGTAACCTGGAGGTTTCCACGATAAATTTATTTTGTGCCAATCATCTGTAGTAGTCCTTATTTGAAGGATTTCTCCTGGGAGACCAAGGCCACCCTCTTCAGCCCTGACAAATAAATACGGTTGTAACAGCAATGGACAGAAACGGAATACACCTGGAGATGAGCTGCATGATCTATCCAGGCATCTGAGGTACTACTTCAACATACCAGTGATATGCCCAACAATGAACCTGCGTGATTACTGTTGAGTATCGTGGCACCTTGAAACAGCATTTCAGATGCCTGGATCAATCACAGACCAAATTACCATCAACAATAATCCCAGATGTGGCTGACTCACATGCATTGTTGAAGGCAGACTAGGTTTTCAGCAACATTGTCCTCAACACTTGTTCTACTATTACCAATGCCCATCTTTTGCTGTGGCGTTGCATTACTCTTTACAAGTGCATAAAGTTTACTGAATAATTTAAGTGAATGATGTTGGTGTGATTTGCCACAGTGCTTACTCATTGCACTGGTGGTTTGTACATCTAATACCTAACTTATAACTTCTAATTGATCCCATAGTGAAAAGAGTACGTATGCTAATTGGCTGACAGCTCACTGTAATTCAGATAGTCTATTCCTCCTTCAGTTGTGTATTACCAGAGGCTTGGTAATACACATCCAGGGTGGTGCTTGCAGACTGGCATTGCCTATTTTTAGCCACCTCCTCCCTCCACTTTCCTTTTGGAAAAATGTAAGGACTTGCACAACACCAGGTTATAGTCCAACAGTTTTATTTGAAATCACAAGCTTTCGGAGCTTTCCTCCTTTGTCACCTGACGAAGGAAGAAAGCTCCGAAAGCATGTGATTTCAAATAAAACGGTTGGACTATAACCTGGTGTTGTGCAAGTCCTTACATTTGTCCACCCCAGTCCATCTCCGGCATCTCCACATCATTCATTTTGGAAGGTAGGGAGCAGGTGGCCATCAGTTCCATTGACTGTGCACCTCCGTTCCCTGATTATTTGCAGTAGAATTTGCAACATCTGACCAGCAAAATTGGCTTTGCTTACTCCAACACGTAATTCTACAGCAATTTTGCCTTTCCAGTGCTATTCAGAACTTAACAGTCTCTATGTTGCAATTCACAGCTGATTAAGAGTATTAGTGCTTCTGACTTTTCATCTGCTGTAAAGAAATAGACTTGCATTTATATAGCACCTTTCACGACCTCTGGATGTCCCAAAGCACTTTATAGCCAATGAAGTACTTTTTGAAGTGTAGTCACTTGTAATGTAGGAAATACGGCAGCCAATTTGCACACAGCAAGCTCCCACAAACAGCAATGTGATAATGACATGACTAAAATAGATTATCTTGTTGGTTGAGGGACAAATATTGGTCAGGACGCCAGAGAGAACTCTCCTGCTCTTCTTTGAAATAATGCCATGGGATCTATTACATCCACCCAAGAGGGCAGACGTCTCATCTGAAAGAAGGTCCCGTTGACAGTGCAGCACTCCCTCAGTACTGCACTGGAGTGTCAGCCTAGATTTTGTGCTCAAGTCTCTGGAGTAGGGCTTGAATCCACAATCTTCTGACTCAGAGGCGAGAGTGCTACCATTGAGCCACAGCTGACACTTAATGTGGAAAAATACAGCCCATAGATGGAAAACAATACTTATTCCCTAAAACTTTTACTAAAGCAGTTTACCCCTGAATAGTGCACCAACATTTTATGTAATTTTATCCCCTTGGATCTAATCTTGCTCATTTACCCATAGACAAAATGATGCTGTGCATCAGCAGATAAATCATGTAAAATAAATTATTTTGTTTTTGCAATCATTCAAGTTCAAAAGGAAATACTAAAGCATTAATTTCTTAAGTAAAGTAAATTCTCCCGACTCTCCTTCAACAATATATATTAACCCCAACTGCAAGAGTACATCCTGCTACACAAATATGAATTTTCTATTTCCTACAGCAGTCACATGTATAATTTCTCTGAGTAACACTATTGATTCAGAACCAAATTATTGGCAATTTTGTGCTGCAGATTCACACATACTAGGGAATATACTGAGGCTACCCAAACTCCTCATTTAGGGCCCTTATAGTCAGCAGCGAAGGGAGTTACAACTTGTACGTGTAAAATGTTTTAGCACAAGAAAACATCCAAAGGTGCTTCATGTAGAACAGATGAAATGGATCTAGAAGTAGAAGAGTTGATCAAGAGCAGAGGACTTTTAAAAGGTGGGGAAGGAAGTAGCGAGGCAAAGACATTTAAAGGAGAGAATTGCAGAGGGTAGGACTTGGTTGAAAACTCTGCCAAGTGAGGAAAACTGAAGGTGGGTGGGTTGCACAGGTCACCAGCAATTTTGCTGAGTAAACATCTACCTTTACTTTCCCAGTGCTATTTCGGTGACCAGCTTCATAATTGCAAGTCCAGAAGACCATAGGGCCTGGGATGCAAGGTTGGAGAAGGTTGCAGATATAGGGGGGCCATGAAATACACTTGATTTGTCTATATGTTAATATCACTTCAAAAGGAATGAGTCTAGGTGAACCTCCAGGACGCTAATTATCTAGTCCACATAGCTGACATAGGGTTAAAGCTAATATTCTCTGTAACAGAGTGAGAGTTGGACGATATGTAAGCCATAGGATGCTGGAGCTCTATATCAGACATAGGGGATACCACTTTAAGAAGTTATATAAAAGGCAATATAGCTTGAAGAAATCGTTGACCTTAATTGCCTTTAATCAGGAATGACTCTCAGCCTGTAAGAATAAAAGGCAGGGAATGGTTCAGTTGGGGAGATGAGTGTGGAAGGACCTAAGTGATAGGCTGGAAAGTAATACCCATCACTGTCTTGTTCACACTGCAAGTAAAGACCCCACATGGGTGAATAAAACTCACTTGCTTTAGGGTAGAGTCTGCATGTCTAATTGACCACTGGGTCCTGGGCCTGCATCAGCTTGTTACAGCTGCAAGAAAGAAACAGACTGGCCTTGATTTTCCCCCAGGATTGACAGCACCAAAAAATGAGGGAATTATGGAGTAAGTGACTTATACCATTAATTATTCAACTCCATATTTTCCTGGGACTTTTGCACTGCTCCACCATTACCCTTGCTAAGAACAGAAGGCATTTAATATAGTTCTGTTCCCCCATTCAAATTAATGGTGATTGCAACTTTCCTGCATTTAAACCAGTTTTCAGGCCACTGCCACTTGGTATAAAAATAATGGTGCTAGAGACTGGGCAGTGGAGTGATTTATGGACTTGTATTTAAGGAAGCATATTTGAGGAAGCGGGTTGTTTTATTTCCCAGGCTTTGGGTGTCTTTGTGGAGCTCGGCACAGGCCACACATGAACTCTTGCCTGTTGATCCAAATTAGCAATATTATTAGGAAACAATCTAAGCAATCTGGATCTTTCCTTTTAATCTGTCAATTTGGGAAGTAGCCTGATCCTTTGAGAGAATATATTCAGGTCTCCTAGCTCCACAAATCCAAGAAAAACCCTAATCACTGACAATCACTTTTATACTAGAGACCATTTTAAAACCCAGTTTATAAAAAGACCACAATCATTTGTTTCTCAGTCTTCAGCTATCTTTGTCTGCATAAATAATTGTTTTAAAAATCTATTTCAAGAAAGCAACACAAATCAGCAGTAAATTAGCTTTCCCTCTACCACAAACTGTATAGCAAACAGTCATAAATAAGACCACGTGACCTCCCCTTAATAGCTTTGCTGTTGTCAATCACAGCTCTACAATTCATCTCTAGATTAACATTTATCTGCGAAATTAAAAATAAAACTCTGCCTACAGTGGCTCTTTTTTTCTAAATGAAAAGAACTGTTTAAATTTGGGTTTAATTAATTGAAGTGTCAAAAACCCAGCTTCTCAACTAATTTCAGATGTGTTTGCATCTTGATTACAGAACAAGTAATGTAGGCAATATCTTTTAAATGAGCTTTTCTGCTTTTTAGCCACTCTGGTATGCTATTACTGTATTTTAAAACTATCTTGATAAACAATTGAGGACTCAAAGTTATTTGCTAATTTCTATTATCCTCTAGGGGGGAGGGGGTCCCTTCATCTGGTTGGATAATGGAGGGTCCACTCTAATAAAGACTTCACTAATTAATGTTGAGTGCAATTACTAACTCCTTATGTAGGAACAAGTGATTTGAATCAGGTCATGTTGGCTCACCAAATGTAGTGTGCACCCAGTGGTTTAATATTTAACATAGATGTAAAAATCCTATTTTGCCCCACTCATGAAACATTCATAGCAGAAAAATATTCAAAACCCATAAAGGCCTGATTTTATAACTCATGCTTGGTGTTAGTGAGGCTCTGCACTGCAAGTGGAGCCTCATAAATTTTGGGCTATTAAATAATAAACATCAATTTTAGGTAATTCAAGTGAAAATTAATATACTATTCCACATGTTTCCCTGTGGAAATGTTGACATTACTGACAGCAGACTGACACTGATCGAATAGTGCCGTACAGAGGAAAAACATTTAACCAGTAATAAATGGTCAACCATAGACTTATTAAACATCCTGTGTTCATATTTTGTTGATAATAATTAGAAATCCACATCTACCTCCCATATGTTCTCAGACCACACACAGCATGCAGTAAAGTTTCTAAAAAATGTGTGGTTATGATTTTAGGGCTGTACTCTGGCTGAAGAAAAATAGACTTAAAATACATGGAGTGTATTAAGGTACACTCACTATAGCCAGGTACACCCTCTATATCCAGGTCCATGCATTACTTCCAGGTATGCACCCTACATATACCAAGTACACGCCACATCCAAATAAGCACATCAGATGCCGATACACTGAACGTATCCAAGCGCACGTTTCAGAAAATTAACCCTGTCCTGGCATCATTTTAGAGAATATTTATCCTTATTATAGATCCAAACTCTATGGGTTCTACGGGAGTATTCTAAAAGGCATCCAACTCTCAAAAGGTCTACGCCTATCGATGCTCTGAAATTGGTCAGACATTCTTACTGAGTGAGAGTAGTTTCAGCAAGACTCCAAACACAATAAACTGAACAAAAAACATTTAAACTCATCACCCTTTGGTGTCTATCATTACACTTTTTTCTGCATTAATTAGGAGGCAACTCTGTTGGATATCTCTGGATATTTTGTCACTTTTGCCCTGTGATGTTTACAAAAATACTAAAAGGCAAAAAAATGACAACCAGCCCATCCATGCTCATCCTTTCCTTTAGATGCCACCTCATGCACCACCTTTCCCCAAATAGAGTAATGCTAACTCCGAGGGAGGCAAAAAAGGAGGGGGAGGAAACAGCCAATACCAGGGAAAACTCAGGAACATTCCTCCAATTTCCTAAAACAAT
This sequence comes from Heptranchias perlo, assembly GCF_035084215.1. Lineage (NCBI taxonomy): Eukaryota > Metazoa > Chordata > Chondrichthyes > Hexanchiformes > Hexanchidae > Heptranchias > Heptranchias perlo. Next base: position 26,908,730 of record NC_090350.1, read on the forward strand.
TAAGCAAGCTCCACGAGACTGTTGTTACTCATATTGTATTAAATATTAAATGAACCCCCTCCAATATGTCCCGATGTATTTTAGGATCATAGGACTATAAAGGATCAGAAACACTTTCTATCAATTGGACCAGATCCAAAGGTCACAGAATTCATATTGCACTTTATCTTTCACGCTCTTCAATAGCCCTGACTGCCAAAAATGCATCCTTCACCCTCTTAAAATTCATAAGAACTTTTGCTTCTACTGCCTCTGTGGGTAGTCCATTCCACATATTAACCACCACTGCATGAACAAGTTATCTATTCACCTTTAATTGTGTATTCACCTTTTCTCCTCCTAGTTTGAATCCACCTCACCTTGTCCTAGAGCTTATGTTAAATATTAAACATCTCTTGAAGCTCTTGTTAATGTTTTTCCTTGAAAGGCTTAAAATACTCAATGAAATCACTTCTAAGCCACCTTATTTCAATGTAAATATCCCCATTAGCTATAATATTTCTTCACAACATTAGGTGCCTAATCCCATTTATCAGCTTAGTTCATATATGCCAACTGTCAGCTTTTTAAGATGGTAAACTTTTCAACCTATGTATAAACTTATCAGCATTTCATAAAAACAAAAAATCTGCTTTTGTTCCACTGGGTTGGAGGTTATCAAAATCAGATTGGTGACGAGGTACAACTGGAGGCTATTGGAACTAATTCTTCCTCCTTCTGTTGGTTGCACACAAATTTGAGGCAGAAAAGTTTAAAGATCAGCTGATTGGTCTCTGACAATTCCAGTTACATAAGCAGCTTTTAAAACTTTTAATTTTCCTCAAAAGGAACTTTGAGACATGCCAAGTTGTTATCTTATATCAAGGTTTATTTTCTTTGAAACTAACTGTGCCACTTTTTGTTTTGAGGGAAGCAATGCTCCATTCACCTTTATGGTAACTCCTCCCTGATATCATAACTCTTAAGACACAATAATTTCCTCTCCACCTCATCCTTCCCCTTTGACAAGCCTCTCCACAACCCTAACCACGGTCATTCCTGACCATAGATGTGCTTCTTCTGACCCATAAAAGACTTTCCCTGACATTAAGTAAACATATTGGTTCCCAAAAAAGCTTTTTCCTTTGTCCTTCATCTTTCTCCCTCACCTCAGAAAAGTTTCTTGCTGTTGCAAATGTAGTTATGATTTTCTGCATCTTCAGCTTTTCATCTATTTTGTTCCCTGTATATTGAGACCGAATAGAGTTCTTTAACCCAAACAGAATTTGATATTCAGAGCAAGTACACTCATGTCTAAAGCCAGAACATATTTCAGACATTATCTGACTGATGCAAATTGGCTTTCGGAATAAAAAACCAGAGGTTAGTCAAATTGGATAATTTAGCCCCATCTAATGTGATTTAATTTGCTATGAAACTGCTTTTGCACTGGTACCAAGAAGTAGGAATATTTACTCTGACCCAATGTCACATTCAATTAATCTGCAAAGTTTATCTCATTTGTTTTGAATCATAACAGATATAAACATGACTAAGTTGGAATCTGCAGTTTGAGGTGTGCTGGGATACCCAGGTTGTAGCTGTTTATAGACAAAGAGCTGTCCTCTTACCTGCTAGCCTGGAATTAACCAGAGCTTAATTCAGTTTCAAATTAACCTTACACTTTCACCAAAGAAGCTTTTCTCATCAAATTGCTGGTGATTTTTTTTTTCAAAAACAAAGTCTTCTAGTGAAAGCCAAGTGTTCTGTTCTTGTTATTTTTTCTCTAGTCTTTTAAGATCTCCAGAAATTGAAGGATAGTCTTTCACTCAAGTGTCTCAACCAACAGAGTCTACGTGAACAATAATGGTGGAGAGGAGGAGGAGAAAAACATTGGATTTTTTAAAAATCTGGCAAACTGATGTCATTAATGATCAGAGGTGGATGCTGAATCCCAGTTGGTGTTCGTGCAACTTCTACTTGCTTCTTGCTACTTGATTTCTAAGTAATTAACAGTCTGCTGACTATTTGTATTTAGAAACCATGTCCTTTATGTACACTGCAGCATTCCACAGATGTCTAACTGCATGGTTTTCTGAAAAGCTCTTATCACTTTGCATGTGAAACTATTTCTTTACAAACATTGTTAGTTTCTCAAATAACTAGAAAAGATATGATTGTTTATGGTTCTGTACCAATTACATCTGCATTGCTTCAACTTTCCTTGTTTCACTTCTAAATCCAGACTTCTTGCCTTTTGTTTTCCTATTTGTTCAAGTTGTTTTCTCTTAGCAGCTCATGGGGAAAGTGAAGTGTATCTTCTTTCAGTGATCTGTGCAGGAGTTGTTTGATGAAGTCGAACAATTCCAAATCCTCTGGACCAGATGTGAGCCCTCCAGCAATGTGACACATGTAATTCTCCTATTCAAGAAGAACACTAGAGCCCTACCTGGGAACTACAGCCTGACTTCAATAATCAGAAACAGTATGAAAAAATAAATAAAGTTAATGGCATTAAAATGGCTGCATCCTGCCTCACCAATCTCAGTTCTTCTGCGGTGACATCCTGATTGATGGGGTGTAGGGAGGAACTTTAGGAATATTAGTGCCATTATAATTCAAACAGAATTGAAGTAGCCCAAAAACCAATAATTTTCTTACTGTCCAAGGGACTAATGGAATGCTTATAAAGGAGCAATGTCTGCAGACAGGAATCAAGCAACTGCCTTTTTCAATGAACTGTGGCTGGAATTGTTCGCTCTTAAACAGTCTGTGTGTTTATGTTTAAGACCTTCTGTGGAATGGTTATTTTGGTGCTAAAACTACTTTAGGAATAAGCTGGAGTTTGAATTGTGATTTAATTACAGAATTTATGCATTGCCACTAAATTGGTCACCTATAAAAAGGCTAACTGGTTAAAATTACACTCCCAATTTGCAGAACTTCAGTTAAAAAAAATCACATGATCTGGAGTTTCCACTAGGGGTGCAATTGGGAAAATGCAGGAATGTGCTGGACATTGCACCAGTTTTGCTGAGGTGAAGTTACACCCAAGTTTCCGCTCAAACTCACTTGCATAAGTTTGAACGTAAAATCTCCCGTGAATTAGCGCAATCAAGCAACATTATCGATCGTAAACCTCAAGATTATTGAATTAAACCAATTTAAACTGAAAATTTGTTTGTGATTGCTGCAGCTGAAGAAACAGGCCAATCAGTGGGATCAATTGACTGCTGGTCACAAGTCTTATGAATCAAGGGCAGATCAATTGACTGAATTTGAACTCATTTAAACTAAATTTAAAATAATTGTAGCATCAGTATGAGAAACAGAGCTGAGTGAGGCTTTAATTGACTGCTGGACACTGCAGCTGCAGGTTATTAACAATGGATCAACGTGATCACTGGTGCCTGTGCACCTGAAATTCTGGACACAATGTGATAATCACCCCCGAATGGGCACAATCAATGGAAATTCAGCAAGCCAACCTGTGGGCATGACCAGGGACTGCTTCGGGCAAATTGACTTTTGAACCAGCCTAAAAGATTGTGAAAACTCAGGTGTAAGTGGTTATGCGCTTAACTCACATTTTAAATTTCACGATCTTTTGCGCTATTTCAGTCGAGTCCATCCAGATTGCACTGATATCCGGGCAGAAAATATGCGGAAACTCCAGAGCATAGAAACTAGTTAGGTTTAAAATAGGGCTTATTTCTACACTATGAGAAAAATGCTGAATCACAAGCTTGGAATAACTGAGGCCTGTAGTTTTGCACTAATATTGTAACAATAGTAGTTAAAGTGGAACTACTGTGACTTAATAAATAAAAATGAATTTGTTTGGTATGATGTAATCATGAGGAACTTTAGGATTTGTAAGCAATGTCTGATTCTTACAAGCTAGCTACAGTAATATGTAATATGCTTAAAAGGAAAGCATCAAATGTTACATCAGTAGAAATTATACTATATTCAATTATAATGAATTCCCTGTCACAAGGCAAGCAACCTTCTACATATGTACAGTAACCTAATAATGACTTGAAGGTTAAAAGCATGGGATAATCTGCCAGAAAACTTTAGAAAATTCAAGTGCAGGACAAGGGCCCACCTCTTTGCAGAACTGAGAACCTCAGATTATGACTCCCTTTTCATAAACAAGTATTCAATAAACAACAGCAGCTCCTCCTTCTTCCAAAGTATCAGTTATGTTGTGAGATATGGATGAACCTTCCAGAATGTAAAGTGCAGATATAACTTTGGACTCAGTCTTGTTTAAAAAAAACTAATTCAAAAGATGTTGAATTATTTAATAGTTGCTTTATATTAAATGCAGATAAATGTGGACAATTGAACATGAGTTTTTAATGCACTTTTGGCAACGATATTATACTTATTGGCAGTTCATATTTTTACAGTGAACATAATAATGCAAAATAATTTTTAGCTAATTACCATAATCAAAGAACTTGATAGATATGATTGCCTTCTAGCTAATTTGTTGAAAAAAAAACAGGCACACAGATTCCCACAACAGTTCCTCAGGACCCCATGAAATTGTGGCTCTGAAAGCGGATGACTTACTAGATGGGACTGTGACACTCATCTGTGGAGAGACCCCATGAAAATCAGAGGATTTAAAGAATAGATAACATTCTAAACACATCCCCAAAGGCTTTCAGTAATATGAAAAGAACATTTTTCTTTACAATCTAATTTATGGTCACAGATCATATCAACTTTATGTCTCATTTAAGCACTTTATTTCAACAACGATTTTAATATGAGTTTAGAAACATACTACAAATATCTAATATCTAGTAACTCATGAACGTTTGTCGTGACATTAAACCCTATTTTAAAAAAAAAGTTGTTGAGCTGCAGTGTATCCAGCGGTAACACTGGATGATCCATTTCAACCTAGTATCTCATACCTATCATATGATCACAGATTCTTAAACAATTGATGAGGATATTAGATGATACTGGAGGAGTGATGATTTTCCAATGGTACAGCTCTACCCCAGCTTAGTTTCTCAGATATTTTTATAGGCCACCTTCTCCAGTGTCATTTTTTTCAACCAATAAACTGCTTACAGTACATCAGTCACAAACCAGCATTTCTAGTATAACTGTACCTGTAATCACTGAAGCTAGAATTTCTAGTCATATTTTTTCCAATTTTTCTCCTCTCTTGAATCGAACGGTGCAGATTCTTCCTGAGCCACTGTTCCCAGGTGCCAGCAGCCCTCAGGTACCTCACATGATTCAAGAGGAAGAGGAGCTGTAAGCTATTGAACTACGGTAGGACATTGCAATTAAGTCCAATACTGTTCTCATCGGACATCCTCACACATGTCCTTTCCAACATAGGTCACCGGATAGCAATCAGGGGCAGTTCTGGTTTCTTCCTCCATGGGCTGAGGGACGTTGAAGCTGGTACAATCCACCCTGGCTGAGATCAGCTAATTTCGCAAAGATTGGAAATGAAACCTGCGATCTTCAGGTTTGTACAGATCCAAATGGTCCCTTTACCCACCAGAACACTGTCGGAGGGGGGGGGGGGTATAAAATATAATAGTGCAGTACTAATGTTTGTTTTTTAACATTGGTTGGTTATCAGGCACTAAAGATATCAGTAAGGAGAAATGGTATTTTTTTTATTCGTTCATGGGATGTGGACATCGCTGGCAAGGCCAGCATTTATTGCCCATCCCTAACTGCCCTTGAGAAGGCGATAGTGAGCCGCCTTCTTGAACCGCTGCAGTCCAGGTGGTGAAGGTTCTCCCACAGTGCTGTTAGGTAGGAAGTTCCAGGATTTTGACCCAGTGACAATGAAGGAACAGCGATATATTTCCAAGTCACGATGGTGTGTGACTTGGAGGGGAATGTGTAGGTGGTGGTGTTCCCATGCGCCTGCTGCCCTTGTCCTTCTAGGTGGTAGAAGTATGCTCGCGGGTTTGGGAGGTGCTGTCGAAGAAGCCTTGGCGAGCTGCTGCAGTGCATTGTGTAGATGGTACACACTGCAGCCACGGTGCACCAATGGTAGAGGGCGTGAACGTTTAAGGTGGTGGATGGGGTAGAAATTAAGTGGGCTGCTTTTTCCTGGATGGTGTCGAGCTTCAAGTGTTGTTGGAGCAGCACTGATCCAGGCAAGTGGAGAGTATTCCATCACACTCCTGACTTGTGCCTTGTGGATGGTGGAAAGGCTTTGGGGAGTCACTCACCACAGAATACCCAGTCTCTGACCTGCTCTTGTAGCCACAGTATTTGTGGCTGGTCCAGTTAAGATTCTGGTCAATGGTGAGCCCCAGGATGTTGATGGTGGGAGAGTCAGTGATGGTAATGCCGTTGAATGTCATGGGGAGGTGGTTAGACTCTCTTGTTGGAGATGGTCATTGCCTGGCATGAATGTTACTTGCCACTTATCAGCCCAAGCCTGGATGTTGTCCAGGTCTTGCAGCATGCGAGCATGGACTGCTTCATTATCTGAGGGGTTGCAAATGGAACTGAACACTGTGCAATCATCAGCGAACATCCCCACTTTTGACCTTGTGATGGAGGGAAGGTCATTGATGAAGCAGCTGAATATGGTTGGGCCTACGACACTGCCCTGAGGAACTCCTGCAGCGATGTCCTGGGGCTGAGATGATTGGCCTTCAACAACCACTACCATCTTCCTTTGTGCTAAGTATGACGTCAGCCACTGGAGAGTTTTCCCCCTGATTCCCATTAACTACAATTTTACTAGGGCTCCTTGGTGCCACATTCTCAAATGCTGCCTTGATGTCAAGGGCAGTCACTCTCACCTCACCTCTGGAATTCAGCTCTTTTGTCCATGTTTGGACCAAGGCTGTAATGAGGTCTGGAGCCGAGTGGTCCTGGCGGAACCCAAACTGAGCAGGTTATTGGTGAATAAGTAGCACTTGATAGTACTGTCGACAACACCTTCCATTACTTTGCTGATGATTGAGAGCAGACTGATGGAGCGGTAATTGGCTGGATTGGATTTGTCCTGCTTTTTGTGGACAGGACATACCTGGGCAATTTTCCACTTTATCTGGTAAATGCCAGCATTGTAGCTGTACTGGAACAGCTTGGCTAGAGGCACGGCTAGTTCTGGAGCACAAGTCATCAGCATTACAGCCGGGATGTTGTCGAGGCCCGTAGCCTTTGCTGTATCGAATGCACTCAGCCATTTCTTGATATCGCGTGGAGTGAATCGAATTGGCTGAATACTGGCTTCTGTGATGATGGGGATCTCAGATGGAAGCAGAGATAGATCATCCACTCGGCACTTCTGGCTGAAGATGGTTGCAAACGCTTCAGCCTTGTCTTTTGCACTTCCGTGCTGGGTATATTGCAGCATTCTGTTCCTTTTCCAGTCAAAAACTGCGGTTGAATAAATGTCATTAAATAAACCACATGCCCTGAATCCATTAATCATCCATGTTACAACAAAAACACAGAATAATTGTTTCTAATTAGTTAGCATGTCAGACAGGGTTACCTCATTTCAACAGATGACATTGCTTTCATAGCCCTAAGTGGACTGTAAAAGCGAACACATCATTGCCTAGGGTTTATTTATATGGTACAAATCTTAAAAGATCTTTTGCCAAACACCCAAGGTAAATTTTAAAATTCAGATGGCACCAGAATGATTTTCAATACATTTTGAATATGGTGGTGCATTATTAGAAATCCACTTTAATCAACAAAAGTCAGTAAAACCTAAAATAGAAAAATGTGGACTTGGTGTTTATTTCAGTAACGGCAATAAACTGGCTAACCACAATTGAAAACCATTAAAATGGCATGTGGCCTGTTTCTCCATGGCACTAACACACACTATTGCAAGGCTCCATGGAATTTGTTTAAAGTCAATGGGCTCGATTTTCGGAACTCCGAGCGGGTGGGTTCGTGGTGGGGGTTTCCGAAAATCGGGGATTCCTGGGGCGGATCCGGAGCCCGGCTCCAACCCGTCCACTTCCGGGTTCCCCAGTGACATGCTTACATACTCCACGTGATATCAAGAAACGGCTGAGTGCATTCGATACAGCAAAGGCTACGGGCCCCGACAACATCCCGGCTGTAATGCTGATGACTTGTGCTCCAGAACTAGCCGTGCCTCTAGCCAAGCTGTTCCAGTACAGCTACAATGCTGGCATTTACCAGATAAAGTGGAAAATTGCCCAGGTATGTCCTGTCCACAAAAAGCAGGACAAATCCAATCCAGGCAATTAAAGCCGATGGGATGCCACTTAACCTAATTAAGTAGGTACTTCAGGTCATTTGCAGACCTGATTAACATGATATTTTAGGAGGGGTGGGATTTTCAAATCAACTGAGACTGTTTCCCATACTGGGGAAACACTCCCAGTTGAAATGGACACATTGCAGCCACCAGCCTATGTCAGTTGCAAAGGTCCTTTTGACAGGTGCGGGGGGAGACCCTCACTCATTGCAGGAGGCCACTCTGGACAAAGTTTGGCCTCCACCACCATCCTCCTTGCGGGCCACATCAAACGTACATCTTGCGGATGAGGGCCGCCATAGCTGCAGTCATGACCTGCTCGGAGGACGAACAGCATCATCAGCCTTGCCGGCCACCTCTGACACGGAGTTCCACAACACGGTGCTGTGGCACAGCCACCTGCACAGCAGGAGGGAGGGCAACCAGAGAGAGATGCGTCGCAGAGGGCATTACCCTCGCCGCAGGGTCTATAGACAGAGGCTCAGCTTCCTAGACCTCTCTGAGCAGCAGTGCACACGGAGGCTCAGAGTCACTCGACATGTAGTCGTGGACATCTGCAGCCTCCTTGATGCCGAGCTGCTCCCGGCTGGCCCGAGCACCATCTTCTTACTTGTCGCTGTCAAAGTCACCACTGTCCTCAACAACTGCTCTGCATCCTTCCAGGGTGCCACCGGGGACATGGCCGGCGTCTCTCAGTCGTCTGCACAAAAGAGCCCTGCAAATACACCTACATCCACTCTGCAGTGACACAATGGGTGGCATCAGTTATGGGTCTTCATAGTGATCCTCAGGAAAGGGCATTATTGCGCAAACCAGACGAGATTTTCAAAGACGTGGCAGTAGTGGTGATAACAATTTTTATGATTTTTTGCAAAACAAAGGAAAATAATGACATTTCATCTTTCAACCCTGTGCATCCCCTTTGTGGTCACAAATCTTTTGCCTTACGTTTACGGGAACCCCTACATGGTGCTACCCCTGTGGCTTCAGCAGAGGTAGTGGCAGGTTGCTCTTGTCCATGCCCTGACCGATGAGATGCGATGCGCGGACGCCCTCTGGGTTTCGGTGCCCGTGAGGGCCCCTCCAAAGACTGCTCCACCTACACTTGTGCAGGAGCAGACTCGGCCACCTGGAGAGGGGGCAGCATTGCGGGTACTGGTTGAGAGGGGGGCAATGGGTGAGATGTGGGAGCGCTTTGAGAGGCGTCCCCACTTCCATGTCCTCTTCCACCATCATCCCTCTCCTGTCCCAGGCCCACATCACTCCTTCCACCCTGCTGGACGACAGTTTGGAGGACTTGTGTGAAGCCTTTGCAGGCCAGATGTAAGGTATCTATCAGCCTGTTTAAGGCGGCAGAATGTTGCTCACTCTGAATCCGAACGGCCGTTGTCAGGGCCTGAATGGACTCATTGTTGAGCCGTGCTTGACACTTGATGGAGGCTAGTCTTTCCTCCATCGCAGACATTCTTGCACCTATCCGCGACACAATCTCAGAGATGCTTTCATGTCCCTGTGACAGTATTTCACGCATGCAGGAGTTGGACTCCTCCATCCTCTGCACGATTTGGAGAGTGCGTGTGGCGACTGTTCCAGTACCTCGGCAATGTGCTGCTGCCCCTCGATGACTCTCTTTTTCACGGCTGGCCCCCAGGGTTCAGCATCTGGGTCCAGCTGAGCAGAGCCTGGAGAAGCGTGCTCCCACCAACGCGGACTCTCCACGGCTGCCCCTGCCACCAGGGTGTGTGCGCACGCGTGTGCGTTGATGTGACGATGGACCCTCAGAGGCCGGCAGGTCCTCTGAGGAAATCACCCTCACAGTCACAGATGGGCCTGCAAGAGAACAGAAACCAATATTAAGCATGTGGACAGATTTTGAGGCGCTGCAGATGCCAAGTGATGCTAAGATCATTCGCTATCATGAGTGTCGAGTGTTAGCTTTCTGTCACCAGCCACTTGTGCAATCCCAGTCTCAGCATCCGCCACAGACAGGCACTCCAGCGTGTGGCTTATCTCGAGTGCCTGCTGCTCTGCATCTGTTAATGCCACCTGGTGTGGCGGGCCACCCCTCCGGTCCTTGCCCTCTCCCGGGCATTCTGGCATCTCTTCTCCTATCAAGGCAAAACACAGAGGCGTGATTGAGAGATGGTTGCATGGTGACCCACTGCATGCATTGGTGTGGGTGGGGTTGAGCATGAGGGAGATGCATGGGAGGGTGCGTGTGAGACATAGCCATGAGATTGTATGAGGATTGGGTTGCGTGGTCGTGTTCGAATGGGAACTGGGGCGGTGAGTACATGCAGGCAAGGATGATAGTTGAGTGGATGTGAGAGCGTTGTGGTGGCAGTGCAGAATGGGTTGTGTGGTGGTGGAGGTGATGTGGAAGACGGAGTGTGCAAGAATGCGTAAGTATACTCACTTTGGCTGACCTGGTTAGGTCATTAAATCTCTTCCTGGACTGCACCCAGGTTCTGGACACATTGCCATTGCTGGTGATCTCCTCAGCCACCTTCAGCCAGGCCTTCTTGGTGGTGGAGGGAGGGCACTTCCTCCCATCCGATGGGAAAAAGATTTCCCTCCTATTCCTCGCCCCATCGAGCAGCACCTGGAGTGAGGAGTCCGAAAACCTTGAAGCAGCCTTGCCTCTGGCCTGCTCCATGCTCCTAACTTGGTTGTTTTGCTGCAGGAGGAGCATTGGAGGACTGCCCCTTTAAATAGGACTCCTCCTGCTGACAGCCTGTGATGCAGGTGCGCAGTGCGCCCGCTGTGCAGGTCTAGGACAGGAAACCCGGAAGCCAAGGTAAGTGCCTTCAATTAGGCTGCGATTGCATGCGGAGCACCCCAAATTCACTGGGCGCGTTACCCACGCACCCAGTCGACCCCCCGCTGCCAACCCGCCTTCCTCCTAATATCGGGCCCAATGAGTCTATTTCTATTTGGATCCTTCCCTCAGCTGAGCTAATCATGGCCTATGGAATTTCAGTGGGAAAACTTTGAGTTAAGAAAAGCAGGTGAAGAACAAGTGGCACAGCCATCAACGCTGCAACTATTAGAGGTTTTAGTATGTCAGATGAGGGACAGGCAGAAAACCCTCACCAAAAAAGTCTCACTTAAGTCATCAGTAACAGCATTTCAACTGTACTCTCACTGAGGTGACTAAATGCAGAGATGAACACTAGATTCAGTACAAAAACACTGAAATCCTATGCATAATCACAGAAACATAAGAGTCCATCCCACTGCCAGGAACCACAAGTCTAAAAGTCCATTAACTTAAATGAATGGAAAAAAATCAAAATCTGTGAGCCTGCAGTTTTCAAATCAGTGCTCCCTAAGTATTGCTCCTCACCGGGAGCACTTGATTGGAGAAATCGCCTCTTTGAGCTTGCTATGGTTCCATACTTTTACGTTCTAAAGACCAATCCTTCAAATAGATTATGTCTAATATTTGTATTGTCATGGACTCTTAAAATTACTTCAAATCACCCAAGGGAGATAAATAACTAAAGGTAAAATTCCCCAAGATGATAAAACTGTACAAATCTTCTTTAATCATAAGGACAATGAAGCATTAATTTCAAAATATCTATCTGACATTACACTCTACATCATTCAACCTTAACCAACTGTATTCCAAAGATAGATGCCTGTGCTCCCAACAGAACTGGAACTACAGTGATGCACGGTATTTGATTATCTCTTATTTACCCTTAAAGAAATTACAACTGCATTAGTACAGTAAAAAAGTGAATTCTTTGATAATAAAACTTACTTTCCTGATGAGAGTGTCTGTTTGGTCCTGAAAGCAATTGTCTACACTTTGTAATCAAAGTAAGTCTGAATACAGGTAGCAAAGAAACTCTTGGAATTTTTTATAACCTTCGATGCCATTCTTGTCCAAACACTCATTGACCTTTTTAAAAGGAGTTTAGTTGGAATTTATTCAAAATGTTTGCAATATCAAAAGGAGGGGGGGGTTGGGAAAAGAGAAAGATTCATTCTAACTTTACTTACTGAATAGCTTTGTGGTCTCAGTTTAATTTAAGTAATTTGCTTGAATTGACATGATCCGTATCAGCAATTCAAAACCCTGGATCATGTTGCCTCTCAACTGTCTTTTCTTAAAGAATAACTTCAATTTTGCCAGCCTATTATCATTCAAGAAAAATAGAAGAAATTCCCATTTTTGTTAAAATTAAATGATCCTTCAACATAATCACAGGAATGTGCAGCTTAGAGATTGAGATTCTTGATAACATGATGTCAGATAGTTAGGGCAAATCCAATTTAAAAGCTGGCTTCAACCAGTTGTGTCTGTGTGGAGGATCCCATTCTTCTGTGACACTGGTGACCATTACTCATAACTAGCTGTACAATCAGATTTTGACAGCATATTCAATGGGAAATGCCTGTCGTAACAAAAACTTCCTTTGTTCAGAAACAAATGGTCAAAAATGGTTAGTTTATTTAGAATACATTAATAACACATAATGGACACTAGAATACACAATTCTAATGTGGAGCCATTAAGTTGCTGTTATGATGTTGCCATTTTAGTATTTATATTCCAGACATCTGATTGGTTGGAAAGGTGGTTTATTCTAGCCAATGAAAACCCAGCTTTTATTAATAATGTTGCTACCTTGTTTCGGTCAGGTTCTGTTGTTTGGAGTCACACATCAAGCCCACTTGGACATATATTGCCTTCCTTCATAGTCACTGGGTAATAATCATGGAATTCCCTACTAGACCCTGTGGGAGCACCAACAGTGCGAGGACTGCAACAGTTCAAGGACATGGCTCACCATCACCGTCTCAGGATAATGAATGTGGCCTTTGCCAGCATCACAAAATTTTTTTAAATACAATAATGATAAATTCTGAGGTTACAAGAAAATGTGTGTCTATTATAGGGATTCAGGTCCTTTGGGGAGTTTTCATTTAAGCTTATGAAAATTGGTGATTTGCAAAGCCAAAGGTTACCCACTAACTGGCAGTGTGCTAGCATGAATTACCTTTAATGGGAAAGTTGGTTCTGAGGCACCATAATAGCACAGCATGCTACAATTGTACATAGGTTTCCACCTGTTATTCTGGTCATGGTTAGTTGCCAAGTTCAACTGTGCTATTATAGAGAAGCAGCAAAAGAATAAGCATTTCCCCAAATGGAAGGAGGAACAAAATCCAGAGGACCAATTACCCCTGGCCATTCTCATACACTTTGAAGCAGAATGTAAAGCAGCTGGGGCAGATTAGTTGCCCCAAAAGGGGGGGGGTGCTAATAATACAGCACTATGGTGTAATTCACAGGGCACTTGGGAAATCTTCCGATTACCAAGTGGCCAGTCGGCTCCTCAAGAGTAACATTAGCTAATGGTTTGCAAACTTATCTCCAATCTTGACTAAAGAAGCTGCACAGTGCAGGAAGATTCCACAAAGGGGAAAAATTGATACACAAGTGCATGTCTAAATCAAAAAAAAGACAGGAGGCCCTGAAACTAAATAGTGGGATATTGGGCCAAATCTGAGTAGTCACAATTATTAAATTAAAAAAGGCTTTTGGGTTTTTGGACTGGTACAATGCTCATCTCTAGTCTGTTCTGGGTTTTATAATAGTTCTTGGCCAATCAATATCTATCATTCAGGCTCCCACCTACCAGAATGATAAATATCACAAACAAAAAAAATAGATATTCAAAAAGGTATCTTTTCAAGTGAAAAAAGTGAAACTATTCTTTGATGTGAAGGTGCTACCAGACTCTAGATAGTTAAATATTGTTTTATTTGTAATCCTAGAATTTCAGTGAAATGACTGAAACAAGTGCAAACAGGTGGAGTGCCAATACCAATCATGTTAGTTCTTAAATATCTCTAGAGCAGACTGCAGAAGGGAATACTGGTCATCTAACCTTCACTAATTCAGGGTTGATGTACTCTTGGCAATAAAATTTTGCAGCTTTACCAACACTCAGCATAATTTTCACAGACATTAGGTGATGTGGTTCGAAAAAAAAAAATCTATAAATCTGTATGTTTCTGAATGCAGACTAGAATGTTTGGTCAGACTAAGTTTGCAGCGACATTGCATCCTGCCTCAGACACAAAGATCCATAGCAATTTTTTCAGCTGTTCAACAGATGTGAATGGCAAACAGTGGGAAATAGTTTCAGTCTGGCAATTGTACAGGCTCCATACAAGCAAGGTCCAGCTCTATTGTTTGCCAAGGACAGATGGTTGTTGGATTAACAGAAAGACTAATGACAAGAAAAGGAGAAAAGAAATCAACAAAAGGACTGAGCAGACCATATGCTACAGATTAGCAAAACTACTGTGAGGGAAAGTATAGAAGAACAACTGTAAAAGGAATTGTTGTTAGTGTTTGCTGGTTCCAGAATACTGAACGTTTTCTAGCAATAAACGGTGAATGCATTGATCAAGCCCTGATTGGTAACTCATTTCAGTCCAAGATTATCACTGTGTGCATTGCTATCCATCAGGGAGAAGAATGAAAGAACAGAATGTTTTTCTACTTTCCACTCAGTGACACCATTAACACATTCTGATTTGGTGTGGCACAAATCAACTAGAACATAATAACTCAGCAATCTTCCTCAGATTCAAACGCAAAAGAATATACTTACCATGCCGCTGCAAGGAGGGATTATAATTTCTTCATTTATTTACGTCAGTTTAGTGCTCTATACTACTACATTTTACGTGTTAGTGTTGTAGATTCATGGCTTCTGGGAAGTGGGCTAAAGCTATTCAAACTATTTTCACTTAATTACACCAGAGAAGACTTTTACTCCATCTACAGGGGATAAATTAAAACCCAAGTTCCAGAGATGAAAGGATAGTATTCTAAAACATCCTACCAACCTGTACATCAAAGACAGGAACCTTCATTCATTCATTCTGTTCAGGTTAAACTTTAAATCAAGATGTCAGAGGAAAGTATATTGTAACATGTTGCACTACCCAGTCCCTCATTAGAAAAGCTTTGGATCCATCCTACCTAGGCTGGAATATGAACCCAGATGTGAAAATACAGTATCTTAATCCTCAGTGGATGAGCCATTCATCTCTTCTCTCTCAGATGGATTTAAACACAGGTTCTAGAGCCAAAAAGGTTGCAAAATTATGCAACCCTCTTTTTAAAAAATATTCTGTAGTCACTAAGGTCTTAGTAACTTGAAGGCATCAAGCATCCTTTCGGAGCACGAGATCACCTGCACCTACAAAAAGCATGCATTGATACACAATACAGTATCAGCTAAGTAAATTTACTTTTGTTTAATACATCACTGGCTTTTTATATTCAATCATACATGCTCATCTTGTCCATGGTTCTCCTTTTGCCAGTTCCCTTGGGTGGGTACCTCATTTGGCACAGGATTAAGCTGAACAGCCTACACGTAGTCCCAGGCCACTTCTAATGCTGTTTCTGGATGGCTGCTTGGAAGGGTCTCCCAACCCAGTTTTCCCTTCATCTCCTTCACCTAACTGCAGCAACTTAGATCAGTATGAGATTCAGTTCCTGGTCTGTGCTTAATTAATTCAGATCAGACAGGACAGTAGTGGGAGTGTTTCAATTGATCTCAGTATCCCTGGGCTAGAAAGGGGCAAGAATCAACCAGTGTTCTGGTTGATGATTACCATCCAATGAATTACACTGGAATTTGGGGTTTTTGACAGGATTGGGATCAGCCCATAGTCCAATTGGTCCCTGACGTTCAGTACCTTCAAACATGGAGGAGTGGCCACTTTTGAAGGGCTGTGGTAACCCATAGAAGCATACCAAACTACAGGGAGAATACTAGGAGAAATTTGCTTTGCATTTTCTATATTCACAGCAAAAAAGAATATGAGAATGTTAACCTAAATCAAGTACAGTATTTCTCAGGTATTTTGCTGAAAAGAACGCATTATAATTGTAATCCCAGTGTTGAATTCCAAAGTTGCATTTCCATTGTTTCCCATTATATAGAAGTTCTGATCCAAACACAGCATTCCATGGCATGTGTCATAAATTCACTGGGATTTAACCATACATCACTTCATACTGGAGAAGGGGTTAAATCACAATATCACACAGGTCCCTCCGAGGGTACACGAGAATTAAATGAATAGGATCTCTTGAATTATATTACCTGCCACCCTATTGCATGAAGGTGGTGAGGTAATTAATTATATATTAAACTTTTGCTTTCCCCCCTCCCCCATTCTGTTATGCTTTTAAAAAGGCATTCATTGACAGTGACCATCTGTAACTGGCTCCCAGTCCAGGAACACCTTTATTTTAAAATTCTCATCCTTGTTTTCAAATCCCTCCATGGCCTCACCCCTCCCTATCTCTAATCTCCATCAGCCCTACAACCCTTCGAGATCTCTGTGCTCTTCCAATTCTTGCCTCTTGCACATGCCCGATTTTAATCGCTCCAACATTGGCAGCTGTGCCTTCAGCTGCCTGGGCCCCAAGCTCTGGAATTCCCTCCCTAAACCTCTCTGCCCCTCTCTCCTCCTTTAAGACGCTCCTTAAAACCTACTTCTTTCACCAAGCTTTTGGTCACCTCCTTATATGGCTCAGTGTCAAATTTTGTTTGATAATCACTCCTGTGAAGCACCTTGGGACTTTTTACTATGTTAAAGGCGATATATACAGATTATTATACTCGTTGAGTATATTCAAGACTGAGATCGATGGATATTTGGACACTAAGGGATATGGGGATGGGGCAGGAAAGTGGAGTTGAGGTAGAAGATCAGCCATGATCTTATTGAATGGCGGAGCAGGCTTGAAGGGCCATATGGCCTACTCCTGTTCCTATTTCTTATGTCCTTATGTTCTAAATGCAAGTTATGGTTGTTGTTGTAACTGCACTGCAGTTTGCATAGTTGTTTGGTTTTACTGCTTTTGGCTTAAAGATCAGAAAAAATTGTTATTCTCAGAACCATATTTAAAACAAAGAAATATTATGCAACATTAGGTTGTTTAAAAATAAGGAAAATTTATGTTTTGAAGTATATTACAGTCTTAATGCAGATCCATTTTTTATATCAATTGATATCCCATAAGCATTGACATTTTTGGAAAACTATAATCTGTGATTCTGTGCATCACGATACTGTGAGATTTCTCATGGATTCTTGCACTGATAATGTTAACAGTAACATGTGGTATTACACCAAGTGTTAGCATCTGAATTCAGTCAAGGAAACTAGATTTCACATGCGCCAAAGAATCAAGAGAGTGCAAGCCATTTTGAACCCGACTTGAAAATTTAAAAATTCCTTTTGAGACTTGCATATCTGCTAAAAGGAGTTTCAGACCGTGAAACTGGGAGATGGGATGAAATTCACAGGTAACATTCCTTAAAAATAAATTAGTAAGTAATTATGATTGGCTGTAAAAGAAAATGATTTTTTTTTAAAAGTACTGATTCATCTTAAAAGGCAATTTCATGTCTTTTGGAGTTGGAAAGCTATAAAAAATATTAAATAACAATAAGCTAAAACAAACAAAAATATAGACATAATTTAAAAAGATACAAAAAGTAGAGTAGATAATGAAGGAAGAAAATAAGGGAGAAAAAGATGCAGAATTAATGGTTATATAGCTATTTTAAGTGTACATTTTATTAGTGATAATACCCAACATTTTTTTGATACTCATGGCTGTAATAAGCAATTCTTAAGCCTCAAGCAGTGAAATGTTTTTGTTTAAAATGGCTAGCCCAACCTTGAAAGGGGTGGGGATAAATAATTCACCAGAAATGCTGGCTCTGGGAGAAATTAGTAAAATGTCATCCCTGAAACCAAGTTTTTGTTCCAATATGGAGTGGCTGCCCTGGTGATCTCAGTAAATTGGTTATATTGATACTTTAAGCTGGTTTGTATAGTTTGTCCCCAAAGTGCTGTTTACACTAAAATTCACAGCAGCCGTGATGAGGACACTTTGAAAGGTGAAAATGACGGTAGAGGTAATTTTCAATCATAGTAGACAGACAATCGGTTCTGCCAGTTTACCACCCAACCGACAAAGGTAAAAATGACCCCCACTGTTTGTATTCCAATTCACTGTATTATTGGGTGATAGAATGCAATGTCACATTCATAATCCCCACCCCCCCCACCCCTGTGGTGAGTTTCTGATCTTCGCTGAACCATCAAGGGAAAAATGCTGACTGCAATAACGTCTCTTATTCACAGCATATTCGGCAGCTTTTTCCTGGTTACTTTATTTCAGCTTAACAGAACACACAATTTTCACAGAGAATTGGTTCAATCCAGTTGCGTACTTAATTAATATATGTGACGGCCTCTTGAACTCCTGTGGTTACACAGAACATAGAGGTATATTTTTCCACTGTTTGCTAATTTTAAAGTGGAGAAGCCCACTTTATGAAAGGCCCAGTTTTTCACTAAAACTAATGAACAGTAGAAAATAAAGGAAGTGATGATTTGAGATTTTCTACAGTAATCTGGTGTATTATGAAAATATTATTACACTAAACAGCAGCATACAGGGTTGGAGAAAGAGAAAACTAACAATTAAATCCTTTTATTACATCCTGGTATCCAGCTAAATAGAATTGGTAAAGGCCTGGAAGTAGATCTCCTTACAAAATGATGTACATGACTTACAGTGGAATATTTAAGAGTATTTACACAGAAAATCTCAAAATTATACAAGGGTATAACCCACTCTAAAATCTAGAGCCCAGAAGTTACTGTTGGCCCTATCAGCAAAGATACTATGGCCAGGGTTCTCCTTCACAATCCTGCTCAAAATCAGACAGGCTCACAGCGGGGAATGAGAGCAAGTTCAGGCAGTGAGGCCTACTGCCTCCTCACCTCCCTGACGGGATATCCCCCCCACTCCCCGACCAGTTGTACCCTCCCAGAGCGCCACATGCAAATGGTTGTGGGGAAGCAGGGCCTGGGTCCCCAGAGGATATCCCTCCCATAGTCCCCACTTACACCACTTCCCAGGGCCGCCATGCGAAAGGTGATGGTAGGCCCAGTGTTCCCAAAATAGAGGGAGCCAGCCTTGTAATGGCCTCTTCTGCCTCCAATTTGAGCCCTGCTGAAGGCGTCGGCCAAGACTGAAGCTTTCAGTGGGGGCCTTGATGCCATCTTATGAACGGTTCTGCCCTTTTAAGGTTCTTCGCTGTCTGTTCTGGTGCTGCAGCAGTGTCCCCACTGCAGCACCACCAGGATTTTGCACCCTTGGACTGACGGGCTCCCACTTTGCGGCAGAAATTCTATTGGGAGTTCAATGTACATCCCTGCTAACCACCAATCCAGGAAAATGGATTGGGGTTGGGACAGATTTAAAGGAGCAGGTAAAAGTCCTACCCCACCAGAAAGGGGAAACAAGAAATGAATGTGATCATAGGAAACAAGAGAAAGAACAGTATGCGGGTCAAGGAGAAACAAGAAAACCAGAATAGAAGGGGAACAATGGGGGGGCATGAGCACAGTATAAGTGAACAAAGAACATGATAGCAAGCAGGGCGAGGACAAGGAGCATAAGAGCAGGAAGCCAAGTGCCTCCCGCTACCATAAGAATGGCAAAGCAGAAAAGACAGATACAACCTCAGCATCACAGAAAGACAGTCACAAAATGGCAAAGAGAACCAGAAGAGGACACTGCGACACCAAAAGCATTAAGACAACATAGACAGGAAACGCACAGAGCATATCATGTGACTGAGCAACACAATGGGAGATCCACACACACGAAGCATACATTTGTCACACTTAAAAAGAGTCATACCTCAAAGCGAACATCATATTTACACCTGATTGATGTGTAGTAACTACATAGTAATTTGAGACAAATTGCAACTAAATAGTATAGAACAGTGAACAACAGATAGCATCTTTAAGAAAAGTGAGAATCACCTTTAATTGTCCTGGTTATATACCTATTTAGACTTCCTGTAACTTTAAGGGGACAGGACATATTAAACATATTTTCACCTTAGCATTAGAATACTACATTGCAAATTTCTCAGTATAAAATCCTGTCCTTACAAAAAGGCATATACTCTCACTTATCATGGGCAACATATGCTAGGTGCTTTCAAATTACTTGCCATTTGGCAAGTAGTAGTCTTTAAACTTGCCGACAAAACCCATAATTTAACATTGTTTTGCACAAATTTTAACCAGAAGTTGTTCATTCTAAAAATAATCAAAATATACCTTTTGTACAGACAAGGAGCCAGGCGTTGGAATTGATATAAATTGTACTTATCCCACAACACAGCAGAGAAAGAAAGAAAAACTGGAGATTCTAATTGTTGGCTAATGAGCTGCCAAGTTGGTTATTGGAATTTTGCAGCCCTGGTGTGACATCCTATTTGGTAGCCCAATGGAAATCTATAAAATCGCCTGCAGCTGTGGAGCCAGCATCTTTATTGCTTTACCATTCAGCTGCTAAAAGCTACAATTTTCTGCCAATGTGCAGTTTACCATAGTCTGGTGCATACAGGGTCTCTCCAATACCAGTATTAGACCTCGTTCAATCATTTGACTGTGATCAGAAGTTCTGCTCAGGGAAAGCAAAGCTATGACAATCACTTAAGGTGAGAGTACATTATATATTGGAGAACACATGTAATGTGTCCCAAGGCAGTAATAAATCTAAGATTTGAGATGATAAATCAAGCTTTTAGTTTTGTATTTATACCATCTCATCTCCTTGGAACATACTCCAGATGTAATTTCTTATCGTGTCCATTTCTGTGTTTTTGTTAGCAGCAGTGGTAACTAAATGATGAGAGATGATACTGTCGGAAGTGATTTTATAAGCAGTGATGTTGCCATTTATTTCACTGACTGATGCAGGCAAATATTTTAGCTTTAATGTAACATAATTCAAGAAAAAACTTAATAAAGTTGAAAAAACATGGAACAGCTCTACAATGTAAAGTTAATGTGAAAGCTTAATCTTTTGAAAACTACAGATAAACTTACTTACCTTGGGCTTCAGAGACTACTGACAAGTATAAGCATTCATTAGCCTGCTTCTTGATTTGACATATATGAACGCACAGAAGATAGAAATGAATGGCCTAGAAATTGGTTCACATCAGCAGCAGGGAACGATCCCTGAGTCGGAATGGGTAGGGCCAGGCCTACCCAATACTGGGCCTCGGACTTCATTTACGTGAGACCAGAGTGCTGCAGATAACTGCTGTGCATCACCAGGCAGCTCACCGGTGAAGAGGATCTCAATTTCGGACTGCTGTGTCGCTGGCAACAGCCCTCAGGTAATCCTGAAAGGGGGGCGAGCGGTCGGGATGGAGGGAGGGGGGCAACTGGGGTATGGGGGATGCAATCGGGAGGGGAGGGAAGCATTCAGGAGAGGGAGGGGAGGGAAGCATTCAGGAGAGGGAGGGGGCCACCTGGATAAGGGGGGAGGCAATCGGGAGAGAGAAGGAACAATGATTGGTAGAAGGAGAGAGGTGACTAGCAGGAGGGGGCTGAATGGGGGCCAGCAATGGTCTTCAGCACTGCAGTGAACCTAAGAGGAGCTCCACATTCCGGTAAGAATTTTTTTTTTTAAAACTTACCTTTTCGGTGGTGGCCTCCGGCGGTCCCTTTAAGGACTGCTGGTTAGGCCGCAGGCAAACCACATTTTCCTGATGCTGGCTGCATTCGGGGCACCCAATTTTACAAAGGGGGAGCCACAGGCCCTGGACACCTCTTCTTCTGCCTTCATCAATATGGCGGGCAGCGCATTTCCGTGGCTTAATGACTAGAGGTCTCGTCTGCCGTATTGGATGCGTACGCGTCCAACTCATGCCCAAAAAATGGGTGGGTCGCCATCAAATTTCTAGGCCAAAGTCTTTTTTTAAGTGTAAAATTAAATCTACAAGGTCAATATTAAAGCAAATAAAACTATTCTTAATATTTGCATAGCTTTATTACTATGATATTATTAATATTATAGTATTATTATTATAATAATGTTGAACACCACTTGGAGGTAGCAAGGGCACAGAATATATTCTGGATGGGGGACTTCATTGACCGAGCTGACCAAGTCCTGGTAGCTACCAGGCTGAGCTTGCAGTAAGTGGTGAGACAGCCAACATGCGGGAATAACCTACTTGACCTCATCCTCAATCTACCCGTCACAGATGACAGCATTGGTAGGTGTGACCACTGCACAGTTCTCGTGGAGATCAAGTCCCATTTTCACACGGAGGACACCTTCCATCGTGGTGCGTGCAACTACCACCAAGCTACGTGGTATAGATTAAGTACTGCATCCATTAGGCAGTGTGGGCCATGAACACCATCAGAATTTTATACCATTTCAATCTATAACCTCATGGCCAGCATATCTTTCACTCCTCTATCATAATTAGGCCATATAACCAACCCTGGTTCAATGAGGAGTGTAGAAGAGCATCAGCATTTGGCGTACCTGAAAATGAGGTCCCAACCTGGTGAAGTTCCAACACAAGACTAGTTGCATGCTAAACAATGAAAGCAGCACATTATAGACAGAGCAAAGTGATCCCACAACCAATGGATCAACAACAGCAACTTGTATTTATATAGTGCCTTTAACATAGTAAAACGTCCCAAGGCACTTCACAGCAGCATTATCAAACAAAACTTGACACTAAGCCATATAAGGAGATATTAGGACAGGGGACCAAAAGCTTGGTCAAACAGGTAGGTTTTAAGGAGCATCTTAAAATAGAAGAGAGAAGTAGAGAGGTGGAGAGGTTTATGGAGGGAATTCCAGAGCTTAGGGTCTAGGCAGCTGAAAGCACGGCCGCCAATGCGGAGCGATGAAAATCAGGGATGCGCAAAAGGCCAGATTTGGAGGAGCACAGAGATCTCGGAGGGTTATAGGGCTGGAGGGGTTTACAGAGATAGGGAGGGGCGAGGCCATGGAGCGATTTGAAAACAAGGATGAGATTTTTAAAATCAGGATCAAGCCAAAGCTCCACAACGCTATCACACCCAGTTGTCAATGGTGGTGGACAATTAATCAACTAACAACAGGAGGAGGCTCCATGAACATCCCCATCCTCAATGATGTCAGAGCCCAGTATGTGAGTTCAAAAGACAAGGCTGTCACTTTTTCAACCATCTTCAACAAAGCGCCGAGTGGATGATCCTTCTCGCCTCCTCCGAAGGTCTCCACCATCGCTGATGCCAGACTTCAGTCAATTCCATTCATTTCAAGAAAGGGCTGAACGCACTGGATGTCTTTAACTGTACTGGAACTGTTTAGCTACAATACTCTACTTAATCGGCCCTTCATCCACTAGTTTAAACATCCACTCCTCCATCCCAAGTGAACCATGGTTGCAGGGTGTACTATCTGCAGGATGCGCTGGAGCAACAGGTAACCATCGCCTCAAAGTTCTCTTTCAAGTCACACATCCTGACTTGGACATATATAACACCATTCCTTCATCGCCTCAAAATCCTGGGATTCCCTACCTAACAGCATAGTGGGAGCACTTCCACCTCATGGACTGCAGTGGTTCAAGAAGGCGGCCCACCACCATCTTCTCAAGGACACCTAGGGATGGGCAATAAATGCTGGCCTTATAAGCGGCTTCCACATCCCAAGAATGAATTTTTTTTAATGATCTATGATACAGTGTGAGCTAAATACATGTAAAACTGATAGGTCTGGAGAATTTTTGTCTGCTGGCCCTATTGACAAACCAAGAAATTCTTGGTCTACTTTAATTAAACTAGAAATTTGACATTAATAATGGCTTCAGTTAGTGTGAGGATTATGACTGTTGATTTACCTACACACAGCTTGAGGAGACAAAATAGTGTTTCTCTAATTCCTTCATCAACCTGTAGCTTTTACTGAACTATGGCAGAGTTTTGGCTGCTGAGAACCGATATTTAAAATTTTCTTCCGTTTATTATTTCAATCAGTTTGTAAAATAATTGTATTCATGTTGTTATTAAACCACATCTGTTTTCTGCATATATCATTTGGACAATGGCATACAGATGTGAAATGTTGTTAATTGCACAAATTAAATATGGGAAGCTATTTGGAGTACTGCAACGCCTGTGTATTCTTCTGTGTAAAATTCTACAAAAATAATTACCTTAAAATTATGATACCAATTATAAAGTGGAGTTGGAGCAGGATTACTCACAAAATGTCTCCCTCTCTCACGTGATTGGCACTGAGTTTATCTCCAGGTCAAAGCAGGATCTCACAGATTCCAAGCATCCCCGCACCAAAATTTGGAAGCACCTGTCCAGCTACACAAAAGATGGAGTTAGTGAGCTTGAGGATGGAGCACTAGGTGAGGCACAGTGCATAGGTAAGGTGATTCAAGTGGTGGTGGCAGAGGAGGAGTAGGACCCTGCTATCCAGATGGCCACATGAATACCTTAAAATATCCATTCTACTTTGGGAAATGCAGTGTGGTGACCCTGGGCAGCTGGGTCATACTGTTGTGCTATTCAATGGGAAAGGAGCTCCAATTGTTGGTGTGTAGAACAATGCTTCAGTCATTTGTTTGATACGTGTCTGTGTAGCACATTAGCTGATATCAAAGATGGTCCCTGTGCTAGCCTGAACCAAAGTAGAGACTGTTTCTCAGCTCAGTGCTTTGAAATAGGCTTTTAATTTTTCAAACTTAACTGTCACATGAGTGCTGGTGGCACAATGAGGGACCATGTATGTGGTCATGGAGGATGGGGGGAGAACAAAACAGCATAACCTCCAATTCAATGCAAGTAATACCACAACAGGTGCACAAGTGATATATTAAAAGGCGTCAGACTTGGCTCAGTGGTAACACTCTTGCCCAAGTCAGTAGGTTGTGAGTTCAAGTCCCACTCCAGAGACTTGTGCATATAACCTAGGCCATTGTACTACTGGAGCCTTCAAATAAATTGCAAAGAACAGCTACAAAAAATACAATGCCCGCTTTGTAAATCCATGCACAAATGTGGAACTTTTCATCCATGTGTGATTCCACCATCATGGAAATTATACTTTCCAGCATTTACTTTAATCAGTTTTCTGAACAATATGTCTGGGTGGGTGGCTTCCTCTGAAGGTATATTGTGTGTCCCTGTGACTGTGCTAAAAGAGAATTTTATTCAACACTATGTAGAGATTTATGACTGGAAAAGAGTTAATGCAGATTTATATATATTTTATATATAACAGATCAATTAGGCCTACAGTCTCTTTAAAATCAGGCAATTTCCTTTCTAAAAATCGTAACCCCCTTAGATTTTCCTTTTATTAAATGCATTGATTGGAAAGACTGCACAGGTCAAAGTCAATGCATGGAATACCTCAGTGGATTTTAAGGGTTTATATGATGTGGAAAACAGTCAAAGAAATATCAGAAGTTTTATTACAGCAGTAATGTTAGAAGTTTATTTGTCTGTTGAAACCTGTAAAGAACTTTCCCGACTAATGTACAAATCACAAAAAAAATATTTATTTTCTGTTTTACTTTTGAAATTGGCTGTATGAGTCGACGGAAATCTACAGCCAAATTTACAGGTCTGCAATCTGTACAACAATCCAATAATCCGTTTTTATTGTGTTTTTCAGACCTGATTTTTGCCCTCATGCATTTAATGTTTTTTTTATTGCAGGTCACTGATTTCCAGACATATTAAAAGGAGAACTGTGCAGAATCAGAGCAAAATGACTTATATGCAAGTTAAATGTGTTTCAGGTACTGTAAAAGCCAATTACAGAACTGCCTCTCAATGTTGCCCATGTTAAAAAATGTCACTACAAAAAGTCTAATTGGTAGCAAATCATTTTCTATGACAATTACTGAGCAATCATATAGGAACAGGAGCTCCGAAACTAGGCATCCACTGTCTGAACTCCATTCTACAATGTAACTGCCTGAATTGTAGAGGCTGACACATACTGACAGTGTAAACTGATTTCAGGGCTTGGTTTCAGGCCAGTTTTGATTCAGACCAGTCCTAATATGCCCACAAGGCACTTTTCCTGTCAAATTAATCCAATCAGCCCACCCAAGTTGCAAAACTCTCTCTCTATTAAATATGTAACAACCATAATGAACAAACAAAATATTCTGGAATCTAATGCATGTCCTACATTTTACTCAGTGATGGGCAACTAAGCTCAAAACAATGTCCGTGTTCTAATTAAATAATTTGTGTGCAATGTTGTGACATCATTGGTAAACAATGCATGTCCTTAAAAAGTAAATAAATACACACCCCAGATCCTCCCAGCTGTAGGATAACAACTTAATTGCAGTAATGTGCAATTTGAATTCAATGAGACCCATACTGAGCCCAATTTATTGTAACTGGCTCTCAGTATAAATGAGACAATAGGTTTGTTTGAACATGGCTCCATTTTAAGTGTCAATTCTTTACAATGGGTTAATATATCATTTGGCTATATGAATCTTTGGATCAATGCAATTTCTTTTTGGATCCTGTGTACTTAACATAAAGCAGGACGTGATTGTACTTCTCTGTTACTTTTGCAATTTTTTTAAAACTGTTGTAAGCTAATTGCACACAAACCCTTCACTACTATATGCTGAGAAGCTGCAAACTCTGATATAATACATTTGCCTACACAATAGCTGCATTTCAAGACAGTTGTAATGTGAATTACTTTGAGATGTTTCTAAGATATGATTAGGCACTATATAAATGTAAGTCTTTTGTTATCTTTATTTCTTATGGCAATCCATACTACAACTATGCCTTTTGTAAAGCTCCTTTATAACCACATTTACTACACAAAAGAAGCATCAGATTCATATATAAATTCAGATGAATCCAGTGTAGTTTGTATAATAAATTATCAGAACGCCAAGCCTCTGAACTGGCCTGAACCTACCACAAGTCTAAGTCGGAAAGGTGAACTGAATAAATGGCAATCAGGAATTCCATTCCCAGATCTGCCTGAAAATGACCATTAATCCAAGCCTTCCATAGTCAGCTCACCCTCCGTGCAATGGTTTTCCACTAATTACATTGTCCATTGCACAGATTACAGAAGGAGAAGTAACAAATAAAAATACATTTTTAAAAAATTCTTTTCCTTCTTGTACCAGAGCAATGAACTAAGTTCCCTATTACTCACCTGTCGTACAGTACTTTGTACGTACAAGCAGCTGCGCATGATTTTCCAAGATTAGCTGGCAGCAGGCAAGGACTCAGAATATCTACCCTAGTAAGTAATCTCTGAGGACGGGAGTTGGCAGAGAAGCAGTCTCATTTTCTGTCTTACAGGCTGATGACAGCTCAAGTAGAATTTCTAGATTGTATTCACAACAGTTTTCTAGAACAATGCCCCGGATTTTGCTAGAAAAATAACAGTGAGGCTAACAGCGCTCACCGATATCTATGAGCAAATCGGTCAGTAACTTCCGGCAAATGCACATTCGCAGTAAATGCAGAAATCCAGAAGTTGCTGTCCGAGATGTCCTGCTGCTCCAAAAGCTGCCCAAAGACAGCATCTTGCCAGCTGACTCACCATTCAAATGTATTGAACAGCATGAAGTTCCTGTACTTACCTCATCGATACAGACTAAACTCGCCACAAAATGTTAAGGCTTGTCCATTCTAGTCTAAGCACCCTTTTAACAGCGTGGTAAGTCTTAATTACGGCCGAACAACCTCTTTGGCACTGAAAATTAACTTTTACAAGTGTGGAATCTCATTCCTTCAGCTTTGAAATTATTGGACATATTAAAAAAAATGTAAATAACTTTTTTTCTTACTTTTTCCTTTATCTCTTAATCCAATCTCTCTCTCCATCTCTTTATTTTACTTACTGTGCCTGATTTGACATTGAATTCACTATTCTAACTTACACTTCCTGGTTCAGCCCTTGCGCTGTTCGTTAACGATTCTTCAATCTGATTGGTTAAGGAGATAGACAGTTGCTTGCCCTGTTCACACAGGTCCCAGATGCCCTGTAGAGGACACCGTGTGACTGGGTCTCGAACTTACAGGAACTTGCTGTGCAAAAGCTCATTGAAAGACTATGGGCAAGTGCAGGTCTAACGAACAGCTGCCGCCATTCATTCACCACTCTCAACAAAATCCGGCCCATTATGTTTTAGAAGTGATCAAGGAAGAGGCCATACTGGATTTAGTAATGAGTAGCAAACTAAAATTAGTTAACAATCTGATGGGATGGGAGCATCTTGCAAATAGTGACCATAATATGACTGAATTTGATATTAGGTTTGAGAGGAAGAAAGGAGAGTAATAAAAAAGCTAATGAAATGTTGGTCTTTTTCTCAAAGAGAATGGAATTCAAAAGTGAGGAATTGATGCTTCAATTCTACAGAGCTTTAGTCAGATCCAATCTGAAGTACTGCGTTCAGTTTTGGGAACTAAACCTCAGGAAAGATGTATTGGCCTTGGGGTACAGTGCAGATTCACCAGAATGTTACCATGGCTAAAAGGTTAAATTATGAGTACAGGTTGCATAAACTTGGCTTGTATTCCCTCGAGTTTATAAGGTTGAGAAGTCATCTGACCAAGGTACTTAAAATGATTAAGGGATTCGATAGGGTAGATACAGAGAAACTATTTCTTCTGGTGGGGGAATTCAGAACAAGGCGGCATAATCTTAAAATTAGAGCTAGGCCATGAAATCAGGAAGCACTTTTTCACACAAAGTGGAAATCTGGAACTCTCTTCCCCCAAAAGGCTGTGAATGCTGTGTCAATTAAATGTTCAAGACTAAGATCAATACATTTTTGTGAGGTAAGGGTATCAATGGATATGGTGAGTAAATGCAGTTGAGGTACAGATCAGCCATGATCTAATTGAATGGTGGAGCAGGCTCGAGGGGCTGCATGGCCTACTCCTGTTCCTATGTTCCTTTAAAAGAAAGCCAAAAAAATAATAGCTCAAATTCACTCACAAACAAGATGAACTCAATCTCCAAGGCCAGGTAGTGAGTTTGAAAATGCACCCATTTTACAAATGTCTGCAGGAATAACATTACATTTCTGGTACAAGCCACGCAAAAAGCAGGGGAGGGCATCTCTATCCTCATAATTTCTAAGAATCAGGCAGGCACTGAAAAGATGATGATAATGAGCCCAAGGGTGAAGAGTTGCCAGTTGCACTAAAGCTGCAGCAAGGAAGACAAATCTGTCAATAGCTAATAGACAATTTCAATTACAAATCAAAGTGACCCTAGCATATTCCCAACAAACTGGTCCACTAACACCCATGCCAAACATTGACCTCAAGCTCCACGCATGCCCTTCCTTCATTCCTTAAAGAGGCCCAATGTGCACGAGCAATCCGTGAAACCAGAACAGTACGGCCATAAGAAAATGGGCAGTTTGGTCTCAGTACACAGGAGTTGCAAAGCTTCCTCCCAGGATTTTATGACCCAAACATACATTTGGATAAATTCCTCTTACGTTCAGAGAGACTTATGATTTTCTTCCATCTCCCTGCAAAACAATAACCGCAACTCGTTCATCAATGGGCTTCTAATCTCTCACTGATTTTCTGGAGGGGCCTCACTCTAATGGTACGAGCTTAATACATATGGTTGGGTTGGAAGAAACGCTTTGGAGTCAATGGGGAACACTTCACCATTAAAGGTAAACAGCAGCAGTTTATTTATGACAGTAAAGATCTACAGCTAACAGGCACTATTCCCATTAGGATTTGGAAACTTAAGCAGATGGACATAGCACTTCAAAAAATGAAGTACTTGTTTTCGAAAGGTTAAGTAATTAAAAGTTAAGTACAATTTATATATTCACCAAAGTATAAGATGGCAAAAGTAAACTACTTGGAAATGGAGAAGAAACTTGGCATTCCTTAAGGCATTAAAGGCAATCCTTACTGATTTCTGGTACAATATACATGACTGCTGATTGTTTATTTACATCAGTAAAATGAGACTTATCATTTTTGGATTTCTTTGTGTGATCTCAATTTCTTAGTAAAATTACCAGTTATAGTTATGGAATATATTAATAATCTCATACAATTATTGCATAATGTTATATCCATTTCCCACTTCTGAAAAGCATAATTTTTTGTTTAATGCAAAAAAAAATTATGCACTTTGTAAAACAGCTGCTCTTCCGTATTGTATATGGATTCATCCTCGTGAGGAAGGACTACAAGCCTCTTACAGCATACGGCTTTTCACTCACTGAATCAAACCCATATTTCGCTATTTCCTCTCCGATAGCCTCTTTTCATTATACCCTTTCTCAAGGATTCCAAACAAGATGTGCTGAAATAAAAACAGAAAATGCTGGAAAAGCTCAGCAAGTGAGGCAGTATCTGTGGAGAAAGAAACAGAGTTAACGTTCTAGGTCGAAGAGATGCTGTCTCACTTGCTGAGCTTTTCTACCATTTTCTGTTTTTATTTCAGATTTCCAGCATCCGCAGTATTTTGCTTTTGATGTGCTGAAATATAGCCTGTGATACAATGGGGGTAATTTTAGCCCCCAAGAACGGATGGGTTGGGAGCGGGTGGGCATTCACAATAGTATTTGTTTGGAGTAGGACCACATCCCGGCTCCAATGCGCCCACTTCTGTGTGTTGACCCGGGCGCATTAGGATGCTTGCACACAACGGACACCTGGAACTCTCCCCCCATTTAAAGCCAGTGGGCCGATACCTAAATGGCAATATACTTCATTGAAATAGTTGAGGCATTTATTTCTTGTGTATTACAAGTGGAAAATGAATTTCACTATACCTGTTCAGGTTTTCCACCGCTTCTGATTCACGCAAGGTGAAAGCAGACAGGAAGGGCCGAATCCATGAGGCGAGTGCCTTTATAGCACTGATACTGGGCCGGGGGAGCAGGAGTGATCCCTCCAGGCTCAACAAGCTTACTTGCCGTGATCGTACCCCCTCGATCATCCGCACCCCCCCAATGTCCGAGACACCTTCTGATGGGAGACCCCCCTGATGGCCGAGACCACCCCCCGCCCCAATGGGAGACCCCCCCGATGGCCAATCACCCCCCACCTCCAACTGTTCCAATGACACCCGATCTCTGACTCGATCACCTCCTGCCTCGCGATCTTCTCCATGGCCCCCCCCCTATACTCCCCGCCCAGTTTTCCACTTCCGACATCAGACATCCACCCCATGCTCCCCATGGCATCAGCCTCCCCCGCACCACGATGTCCTCCACGGCCCACAATCTCTCCCTCCCTCGCGCTGAAATGAAAGGGCTATTCTTTACGTGCGAGTCTAGACAGTGAGTGGTGTAGGTTAATGGATCACACTTTTCCTCTCCGATTAGCGGCTCCTTTCCTTTCTGACAGGCATCCGGCCTGTCAATTTGACTGCCTGGTGCATAGGAAACCCGGAAGCACAATACTTACCTTCAACTGAGTTGAGATCACAGAATGCAATGCATTCATTTGGCTTCCATGTTCCCGGCTCCCAGCTAAAATCATGCCTAATATCTCAGGAGTGACTGCAGCTTGAGGGCTAATTGGTTTAAAAGAATGAGTTGTAATAATTAAACATAAAATCTGTTTCAAGTAATATGGCCTGTATCACTAGTCCAGATTTTGCTTCCATTAATGCTCTCTGATGACTTTGACTTTTGACTAGCTAGAAATGTGTGGTTTTCAGGAAATCATATTTTGATGAGATAGAACAAAGGGCCACAATGTTGAACGATGTTGTAATATGGTGACTTTTCCCCTCTCGTGTATTAAAGACAATTAATGGTCTGTGATGTACTCATTGAAAAGATGAATAGTTACTCTAAATAAGAAATAAAATGGAACAAAGAACAGGAACTTTGTGGTTTCATGTGGATTACTGTGATTTGGGCTCAGATTGAAATGGACATGATTTTTATTGGCCCAATTCTTGCCACATGGTTTGGTTAGCAGGCTCAAGAGTTAGTCATCACTAAACCCGCACGCCAAACCATGCCAATCTCTCACTGAAGGAGGCAACTGAACTGTTATACTAATATCACTTACCCAACTAGGTAGATAAGTGACATTTAATATTGTGAAAGTAAAGATAACACCTACTGTTCATTATACTATTTGCAATAGCTATTCATTCCTGGTCCGTTCATACCTTTATTTGTAAGTTAATATTCAATAAATATTTTTTTAACCAAAAAGTTATATTTTACCAGATTTAAAACCCACACTACACAGACTCCCAAAGCACATTCAGAGTTATGGGGGTTAATTTTCTGGTTGCAGCACTTAGTGCAGCAATTCCACCACATCAAATTTGTGCTCACCCAAATTGGAAACAGTCGAGCCCACCAGATCGTCTTGATTCATCCTTATTTCATATACACGGCTGCTTACAGTCTGAATTGGGCTTCGAACTTGGAGCTCACCAAAGCGGGGGTGGGGAGGGGGGGATCTATGCCAAGCCCTCAAACACCCTTAGAACCTCTTCACTGCTTATCATGCATGCTCATGCTCCACAACACATACATTCAAGGTGCAACTTACAATTTACAGCCTTGACACATTGATATATTAAACAGACTTCGCACAGCACATTATTATAACACCAACTAGCTGCATGGTCACTTACCGGCACACAGGTTAGGCTGCAATTTGTTATTGTCCTCTTTCAATTTACAATACAGTCCCCACCACTTAAAACGTCCCCGTTTAATGGGGCAGTCGCTTATATCAGCTAAAAAGCGATAGCCATTAGTCATTTGCACTAATGTCAATTTCAAAGTTGCCAATTATAGCATCTTGAGTACTCCTTTTATTTCGGGCAGAAACAGCTGCGCTTACTCACGAGTTCGCTCAACCAGGCAATAATCAGCCTACTAGACTGACTCTAGCCACTGTTTCCACATTAGATCAAACTAGAACAGGAGTGTTGGTTGCTTGTTGATTGAAGGAGTGAATGAAACAATCAGTGTTAAAGCGGTTACATATACAGGTACCGCTTGAAATTGACGTCAGTGCATGAAATACAGAGCCTCCAAGATTCCGACTGTTCTGTGAGATCAAAGATTAACATGGTACAAGACTAGACCAATAGCCAAATGACTGCATGAGCTAATGGTGTTAAAGTGTTATTTTAATTTACTTGTTTTCACCTTTTGGTCAGACAACTACTCCAGAAAATAACCAGCTACATCAATGGTCTAAACTCAGTAACTTTTTTAAACGGTATCCAGAATTAGTGAAGTATCAGCTGCAATGTTACGTTGCAGACATGGGCCACATTTGTTTGAATCAATGTAAAATTCTTTGGTAGAAAATCTCTTTTGGAAATCAGTCAAATCTACATTAAAAATGGGAAAGGCATAACCAGGAGCACATTAATTATGTCCAGTAATATAGATTCAAATGTAAAGACTGGCTTGACATTTTAAATATAATCGTTGGCTCAAACTCTGTCATTGCCACACGTTATATTGGCCATCGCAAATAGTGGGCAAATCTTGTTCACACGGAAGCTATCAGCAGTGGGGACTGTATCTCAAGACTAATAAGAAAGAAAACTTGCATTTATATAGCGCCTTTCATGACCTCAGGACATCCCAAAGCGATTTATAGCCAATGATGTACTTTTGAAGTGTAGTCATTGTTGTAATGTAGGAAACATGGCAGCCAATATGCACACAGCAAGGTCTCACAAACAGCAATGTGATAATGACCAGATCATCTCTGCTTACAGGATACTAAAAGAAATAAAGACTTGCATTAAATTTCAAAATTTTGAAAGATTGTAAATGAGAAAAGTGAAGTGACAATCCATGTATACATAGCCAATGAATTATTTTTTATAAATAAAGTTCCAACAGCTGGCTAATGGGTGAGACCATTCGTTAAAACATTCTCCATTCTTCTATAAGAGCTCTGCAGGTGGAGGGTGTAAAATCTCTCTTTGATATGGAGTGGGTGAACATGGGCAATGTACATGAAGATTGACATGCTGATATAGGTTATTATGTCCTTTCACCTCTTGGGCCTGGGTTTAAACCCAGGCTAGACAGGGAGTGAAGACCCTCTCTCTTTGGTAATGTTTATGAGTCTAATTGTCGAGGAAGACAAGTTGGCACATTAAATTACACATTAATCATCAGTAATTGGGTCATCTCACTGAGGGAGGCTATAATGACACTGAGCTTTCATGCTGGTACAGAAGCTGCTATACTACTGAGGGGATGGATTTAATGCATCAATGTATGTGCAACTATGTAAGCACAGCTCCTGAACTGTGGCACCATAACTGTCATTTTGTGTGAAATTGGAATTTTTTTTATACCCCAACACAATCATCATTCCACTTTGATAAGCACAAAGTCCAGACCAGAAAAAAGAAAATCAACATAAAAGACAAACTGTTGGAGCAGATAATCATTTGCTAACTGAAACATAGACCCATTCACCCATTCAACAGTTTATAACCAAAATATCAAAGAAGCTTAAACACAGTGGTTCCATTCACAGTGCTACAATTAAATGTAAGATAAGTAGAGATTCACATGAGCCTTCTGCAGAATCTCCAGAGGCAAGTATGTCAGCTCTCTTTAATATTGCCTTGTCTATCTGCCAAACGCAGTCTAAAGGCAGTATTTGGCATTGTGTTTGTGAACTAATATTAACAGGAGCTGTCAGACAGACTTAGCAAACAGTATGGGAAGGAATTTAATGTAACATTTCTCATCATCTACCCTTATTGCTTTTGTAGTTTGTGCTAAAGATAAATCAACTGAGCTGCTGGTACATTCATGTAGAAAAATTGAAAGCAAAATAGGGGAGTCTATAACGAGGGGGCATAGATTTAAGGTGAGAGGGGAGAGATACAAAAGGGTCCAGAGGGGCAATTTTTTCACTCAAAGGGTGGTGAGTATCTGGAACGAGCTGCCAGAGGCAGTAGTAGAGGCGGGTACAATTTTGTCTTTTAAAAAGCATTTGGACAGTTACATGGGTAAGATGGGTATAGAGGGATATGGGCCAAGTGCAGGCAATTGGGACTAGCTTAGTGGTATAAACTGGGCGACATGGACGTGTTGGGCCGAAGGGCTTGTTTCCATGTTGTAAACTTCTATGATTCTATGATTCTATAAATACTCGGAGCTACTTTATACAGGAATTTTCTCCCTTTTTTCAATAAGGCCAAAATTCCATCCAACACCTTACTCAGAAACTGGTAAATTTATACCCTGATTATACAGTAGTTCAGAAAGCAGAACAGTTCCTATTTTGGTGAGATCCATTCTTCCAATATGCAGTACAACTGAGTCAAACACTTTCCAACCTGGTCCCAAGCTTCTAGAAACGTGTGTTCTTTGGTGGTCTGTTCCCAGCTCCCACTGATACCAGCTGTAGTAAAATTGTAGCTCGTTTCTACCTTCTGATTTGTACTCTGTATTTAAAAATACCTGGAACATCTTTTGTGAAATAGTGTCCTCTGATCTGTATTGTGCTTACACAATCAGAGCATCAGGTTCTTTGGTTGCACACTGTTGGGCCAAGGGACGAATTTTCAGCAAAGTCCTTTACGGAAACAAATTCATTGCTTGTGGACAGTATAAATGCTGTGAATTCAAACAGAGCCGGAATCATCAGCAACTATAGCAATTTTCTAATTTGTACATTTAAGTCTTCGATGTGAACTCCCAAACTATGAACTGGCCTGGACCCTCCTCAGACAGACCTTAGTCTGAGACCTGTAACAACTGGGAGTTGTGGGCAAGAAGCACGAACAAGGTCTCCACAGCTGAATCCCATATGTCTTGAATCGTCCTACTCTCATAGTGTCAGCTTATGTCCTACACAGTGGTTTTCTTCTTTCTTACTGGCTGAAGAAATCTTAAGCAAAAAAAAATTGCCTGACATGCTACTGAATACAGGCTCTGTCATATGTAAATCTGAATTAAATACAGTGCTGCTCATGGATCTGATTGCAGAATTATCCCTCTCACATAAACTAAGCCCAAATGATCTGAAGGAATGTTTACACAGTATAGTCACTTTCCCACATTCAAATCAGGTTTACTGCAATAAAATCAGGGGATTTGTATGAAAGAACTCTTCTCAGCTAACCTCGTAACCTGTAATACATGTACTGTGATAGCAGATGCCAAAAGTTAGCATCAGTATTTAACACCTCATCACTCAGGAACGCTAATGCACAGTAGGAGATTTTTAAGTGGTGATCGGAAACAAAGTTTTCTTATAAACGAGTCAGAATTCAAAGAAGTCAGTTGAAACATCCACACAGCGCTGAAGACAAGGAAAAGTTGGAAATATATATGCTTTCTTAGGGTGTTGAAACTTCTGGAGAAAGCATTGGCATTATCTTTGGAATTCAAACGAGAACACTTGCTTACAATTACATATAGCTGCATTATAATATCGCTTACATATACATTATACTATAGTTGAGCTACAGTATGCACATCAGTATGCTTGAAGCTAGAGACTTAAAATATACCTGAAAACTATCACCAAATTTGCCCGTACTCAATAATACACCACAAATCAATGCATAAGACAGGACATTTAATGTATGGAGATGGACCAATGTTCAAAGAATTATATTTACAATCCATGTTTTTTATTATTTAATTATAGGATGAAGAGTAGGCCATTCAGGATATCAAGGGTGCTATGCCATTTTGTTAGCTATGACAGTTCTATCTTTTAACTTCTTTCTTTCTAAGTCCTTTAATATCTTTACTTCTCAAGAAACCAATCCTGCATGTACATGTCAAACATTTCCAGAGGGATATGTTGTAGCCTCTGCCTGTCCTATTCCAGCTCTGAGTAGCTTCCTTTGGGAGGGTTCTCCTATCACCTGTTCAGAGCAGTTGTTGCTGGCAGTAACTTAAGAGCAACCCACTTCCTGTGCTTCTGTCCTCATGTCACTGTTGAGTCCTAGCAGTGGTCCCTGATCTGGTATAAGATAGACAGTTGCACTGAAGTGAGGTCTCTGAACCCCTCACTCATATTTGTCAGGATCCTGTGACCAAGCATTTTGAAGCTGACCATTATTGCATCCTGGATTTTGGACTCCAACACTGCAACATCATTGGTATGACATTCCAGAGAGGTGACAGAGTCTTGAATGAGAAAATACACGCAAATATTAAATGAAATATCTAGCAATACTCTTAGTCCTTGTAAGCGATATGGGTTTGAATTTCCACGAGGGTTCTCTCGATCATCTGTTGTATCTTTGGTAGAAGATCTGCAGAAACTCTGGTCAAATGCCGTATCTACCATTTATGTCATTTCTCCAGGGTTCCCGTGGATTTTCCACCAAAGTTAAGCGGACGCCTGGGAGAACCCCCAATAAAATTAATGGCTTATGAGCTCTAGATTGCAGGATGACTCCATGATTTGGCTTCCAGCAGGGTGCAGTGACATTTTTAAGGGCACATTTTGAGAAATCGTGGGCATGGAGCTGGTTAATTAAATTAATTTTAATTTTACCCATTGAAATGAATCAAGGAATTGCTCTTTGGGGTCAATTTTGACTTTTGCACATCGGCCGATTGCCAGTACCTGCAACAAAGTGGCGGCCGCGATTCTGAGGCACCGGCCCCATTAACATCAGGATGACAAACTGCAGGGTGCCGAACGGACGTCCCAATGCAGCTCGCCGGATTGAGGCCTCCCAATATCAGGCCCCTTCGGTGAGTGCTGGAGTGGGGAGGAGGGGGTCACGATTGCAGAGGGTGGGGGTCCCGGTGGTGGCAGCAGCCCAGAATATTTCTGTGGGGCCCCGGAGGATCAGGAGTGCTCCTTCAGGCCCCATGGAAATAATTCCAAACTTACCGAGGCTGGGCCTCTTCGGCTCCATCGCCTGTGGAACTGGTCAGAATGTGAACAGCACACGCTCCAACCAGATCTGACCTAAAATGGCAGCTGAGGATCCTCGAACCACGATTTGCATATTAAAATGGACATACCGCCTGAGACAGGTGGGCGCTTCGGGCAGCGGTAGGCCCCTTTCAAAATACCGTCAACCTTTTCGTCGGTGCTAATGAGGCGGTAAGGCTACGAACTCCATTTTGAGGCCGTTACCGCCAGACGATAGAAGTGAAAACTGACCCGAGTGTGTTTTAATATTTGGGCCATTCCCCATTAAAGTGCCACCACAATTGTGTTATTTTTGGACTCTGAGTCTCTATTTCAAAATGATTTATGTAAAGATTTTCATGTGCAGCTTTAGAACAGTCCATGAACTGAAGTCAATTTAATTCATGATTTACTTATGAAACAAAAAAAATCATAAAAGTGAATTTTATTGGGGATTTTAGGTAAACATCAAAAAATTGTGACTCACTAGTTTTTAAAACAGTATTAAGTAAACTACATGCACTCTTGAAGTACTCAAAGGCTCCTTTGGAGTAACCACAGACTAAAGTTTAGAGGAAAATTGCTGGGCAAATTAATAGACAAAGAAACATTTCCAAGCATAAACCCATTTAGAATTCTGATTTGGTGCAACACGTCATGCATCATGGGTTTAACTTTTTTCCTGCATTTGAGTTAAGACAAATCATTTTCCTATCAAACCTCCTTTTGTATGTTGAATAAAGCACCTGTGAATTTGTAATACAAATGTGGCAATTTCAGCAAAACGTAATAAATGATTCATACACTATTCTTCCACATTCTTAGATTTCCTATTAATTTCCTGAGCTTGCACATCTTTTACATATAAAACTGAAACAAATATGAGAGCTATTTGTCTTGTTTTATTGCAGTTGGAATTAAAGTTGTATTTCATCACAAAACCTTCTCTGGCAAAACCATCAGACTTTCTCACTACCACTGATTTTCTACTCATGTTATATTTATAATTCGTTGGCCCAGAAATTGCTTAATAACGAACGGTGAGCTCAACAGCACTCACTGTTGTTAGTGGCGAAACCGAGGAGCAATTTCCGGCATTCGCACATGCGCAGTCAAACGAGGAAATCCGGAACTTGCTCCTCCCGGTTCGCCAGCAATAAGACAGCTTCGCATTAATATCGCTGGCTGCAATCAACAGAATCAATGGACCAGCGCCAATTTGCTCATCTGCCCAGCTGGAAAGTAACTATTTTTGCCACAAAACAGGTATGCTTAAAAATATATTTTTCCGCAGTCTATAACTGTTTTTACAAATGATTGGAGTGCTGTACCTTTCACTTTCTGGATTTTATGTTCTAGCTTGCAGAAACTGTTCGCAGCTTGTCAAAAATGTTGCAATCTGATTGGTCGAGGGGAGAGATCGCTCCTCTCGCTTCTCCCATGGATCTGAGCTTCGCGGGAGCTAACGCTGGGCTCTTACATAGAAACAAAGAAAATAGGAGCAGGAGTAGGCCATTCGGCCCTTCGATCCTGCTCTGCCATTCAATATGATCATGGCTGATCCTCTATCTCAATACCATACTCCCGCTCTCTCCCCATACCCCTTGATGCTTTTTGTGTCTAGAAATCTCTCTAGCTCCTTCTTAAATATATTCAGTGACTTGGCCTCCACAGCTTTCTGTGGTAGAGAATTCCACAGGTTCACCACCCTCTGAGTGAAGAAATTTCTCCTCATCTCAGTCCTAAATGTCCTGCCCCGTATCCTGAGACTGTGACCCCTGGTTCTGGACCCCCAGCCAGGGGAAACATCCTCCCTGCATCCAGTCGGTCTAGCCCTGTCAGAATTTTATATGTTTCTTCTCCGCTTCCTATTAGAGGAAGTGCACCCAGTAAAGACTGCGGTAAGTTAGAGGGTTAGTATAAATCTATGGAACAGTGAGCAGTGTTGGTTCGCCGCTCGGAACAATTTCTGGGCCCATGTGGTTATGATAAATAAGCTTTCCTTGGCTTTTTTTCCTCACTTTCCCTCTTCAAGGGCTCTTTTCTCCAGTTGTCTCTTTTAACTTAGCAGGGAAGTGAACTGTGGACTGCTCCACCTAACCTTCTTTAGTAAGGCTGGAATGCAAACTACAGTAGCTCCCATATAGTGTCATTCAGCCGATGACATGCAATCTTTTCCACCCAAACTTCAATTATGCTACCTCTCAATGAGCTGAAATTGTACATACGCAATCTTCAGATCCTTCCATGTAGCTTCCAGGATAGGTATGGATGAGAAAGCCTATTCACCCTAAGTTTGCTCATCCAGATAGAAAGAACCTAAAGGTCTCCCCGCCCCTCCCCCCAGTCGCTGCATCCAACTGTTTCTCAAATAATTCCAAGATTTTTGCCTCTACTACCCTAGCCGGAAGTCCATTCCGGATGTTGATCATCTTTTGTGTAACATCAATCCTAAATTTGCCTAGATTGAATCGGCCTTCCTTTGTCCTCCTGCCAAACTTTAATTTGAAGTAGTGCTCCACATTGAAATTTTTAACTGAAGAGATAAATAGTTGAAGCAGAGGAAAATATAGGGTTATAGAGCAAGGGCAGAGCAGTGGTATTAATTTTGGATTGCTCTAGCAAAGAGCCGGCACAGACACAATGGGCTGAAGGGCCACCTCCGTGCCGTAAACTTCTTTGGTTGTAAATCAAAAGTGCCATGTCGGGCATAGGTCTAACCTTCCATGGAGTAGTGCCCAAATTACGCACCCAGGCAGTCTGTCAATTGTATTGACATGCTACTCACACTTTTCAGAAATACAATCATAAAACATTTGGTTATCAAGGGGCTAACCATTTTATTAATTTTGATTCCTTCAATCAAATTCTAGTTTCCTAAAAACTGGGCAAGTGACTGGACTCCTAAGTTCCAACGTTAACTCAGAGCGAGAGGTCAACGTAGAGCCAACGGGATGAGTGGCAGGCTCGCACCAACTCGCCAACATGAAGCCCGGCCATTTTAACTCCCGAGCCTCAGTAACATAGTCCAGGCCCAACTCCCACCCAAACCCGGCAGGAATGATGAGGAGCCCACGGGAAGGAACAAGACGAGTGCAGCAGGAGGCTGCCATCGGGGGACCCGCAGATGCGGTCTCTGGCAATCATAGAGGGGTATTCGGTCGCGATCATGGTCAGGAGAGGAGGGGGAAACTCGGGGTAGGAGAGTCCCAAGGTTTTTTTGTGGGGCCCAGAGGAGCATTCTTGCTCCTCCTGGCCCATGAGAAACCTTTTAAAAAATGATAAAGCCTTACCTTTCTGGCCCTGCTGCTCCTTGGCGAAGCCACAACAGTGCTCTCAGAGAATAAACAGACTGTTCCAGTGTGGGGCAAGACAATTGTGGATCTCATGAAATGGATGACGTCTTACTAAATAATAAAGAAATTCAACTTAAGTGTGTACCAAAAATGTATTTTATTCAATGCTGTCAGATTAAAGTCTTGTCTGTTATACAATGTTATAATGAGTGAGTATTGGACTGTAATTCTCAGATGTCACAAGTAGAACATATCCTTTGAGGGTTTGAGCCAGATGTACTCATTTTCACTCTTACTAAATTTCACATACGGTATATTATTTGAAGTCTCACTTTACAAGAAACCAGGCTTTGGTCTGTCCACTGAACTAAGCAGTCTTTCATCATTCCAATTTCCACGGGACATAACCAGCAGGGCCGAAATGTGGGAATCTAAGCATGTGTGTTTTGTTTAGGATGTTTCATCATGCTTATGTAATGCCAACACTTGCCAATAGGGAATTCAATCTTTTCCTCCGGAATTGTCAACAGTTCAGATTTGACATTTTCATCCTTTAGTTGCTTCCTGATGTTGCTGAATTTTTTCAGTTACATTTGGAAACCTATTAGCCAAAGCCAATAATTAGATGCACTTCTTTTCCTCGGACAAACTGCTTCTACATCCTGCTACATCTCAAACTTAGGCTTTGCATATTACATCATCTTTTTTAGCTACAAAGTTGTTTTGATCCAGAACTTTTGAACCAAGGATAGAAATGTGAATAGTCTACCCTTCTCCACTTCCTCCAGTTTATGTACCAGCAAATTATAGTCTTTCCCAAAACCAACTTCATTAGGATAATGTGAAGGTTTTTACAAGAGGTTGCTCTACATTAGCTGAGCTTGAAGGTACAGACTACAGAGCACTTCAAATACCAATGTTTATAATACTGCTCACAAAGGTACTTCCAAAGTATGGTTTCAAGGCAGCCCATTGCTCTGACAGTGTCTCAGCAATGTGATGGAGTGAACACCTTCAATGATGATCACATACAGTATTTCAGTATGCCACCAAATGACCTTATCATACCTTTTCTCTTGAAAACATACAACTGTAAGCCTGGAAATTCTTGGCCCAGAGTCCTAGGGGCAGATCAGGAACTTCCACCTACCCCATGAATGTGTTCCTGAGACACAAGAGATTCATGACAAAGGTCAGGGCATGTGGAGTCAGGGATCAGGTGGCAGAATGGATTGAAAGATGGCTACAAAATAGAAAACAGAGAGTAGGGATAAAGGGAAGTTTGTTAGACTGGCAGAAAGTGGGAAGTGGTGTCCTGCAGCGATCCTTGCTGGGGCTATTGTTGTTTATCATATATATAAATGATTTAGACTCAGGTGGGAAGAATTTATTAGAATGAAAGGAGGCGTGTGAGGCAGTATAGACCAGTTGGGCAGAATGGCCTGTTTCTGCGCATAGATTCTATGTAACTCTATATAATAAAGAACAGTTCATTCATGTGGTTTTCAGAACAGATGACAGGTAATACTTTGCAATAGTTTGTGCCCACAATAATTCAGAACTGGCCGCATTTCATAGATCGTGTGAAAAGAAAAGTTCACGCTTTTGGTGGGTGAAAATTCAAAAGTAGCTATTTGTTGTTTCTCTGCACAGTAATGGTGATTAAAAAACCATCCTTCTCACAGCAGGCACTTATATAGCTTGTTGAAGACGTGAAAGGGAAAGACAAAGAAAGGTTTGGATTATCAGCACAACAAAACAGTATATAAAAGAGCATGTATATAAAATAAGCAGGTGTATGGCAATATATATTGCATTTAGTTCCAAAATATACTTATGTTCAGAAACTGAATTCCTTTCCTGTCACTTCAGCACAGTCACTCTGAACTCCACCTCTGACTTCCACTGCCTCTGTAGCTCAGGGTATACCTAGTCTTATTTGCTCATATGGTGAGGGCGTTAGTGCCAGAGAATGAAATGCTTTCCATTTCAAAGTTTGTTCTATTTGGTATTGTATTTTCCATATATATTGAAGTACCAATATCTGTTCATCTATACTATAAGCTAAGTAAGTATATATGTCTTTAGTTCCACTGGATTGAGATTCAATTCAGATAGAAATTTTAAAGCCAGCAGATAGAGGGAACTTTCATCCCATCAGCCTGGGCTGGAGCCAACCCCATGCCCCAGAAGTGAAAAGCAAGTGTCTAACCAACTGTACCACCCAATCCCCCTTGGCTGCTGAAGTGATCTTAAAGCTCTTGATTGTGTTGAACTGTTACGAGATGTCAGAAGTAAAGATAAATCAATGAGAAAATCTTATTAAAAATGTCACGTTAAAAAAATCCTACCCAAGTACCAGTAAAGACTACTACAAAGTTAATTGGCTCTAAGAATGTTGGAAGTCACTCAAACAGAACAAAGTAAAGCCAAACTAGTGCAAAGCGCTGGGCAAAATAAGTTCTTCAAAATGGATATTTAACAAAGCCAGCATCAATTGTGCTAATCACTGTAAATTTAGATTAAATCTCCTTAAAAGGTAAAATGAGAGACTAAAATAATGAAAAAGTTTTCCAAAATTGATTCACCCACATGTTCACCTCATTTAGTCTATCTCCAACTTTCCTAAATACTTCCACAATAAAACGTAGGCAGCAGCACGGCAGAAAATTCCTGAAAAGGAATTGAAATGACAGTGAGTATTGAGATTGTGCAGGTGGTACACAACTGCCAGTCTGGTGTCTATTTAAGGCATCATATGTAATTTGGGTGATACTTTAAAGATTTTTTATTAGTTGAAAATGC
Organism: Heptranchias perlo; assembly: GCF_035084215.1. Lineage (NCBI taxonomy): Eukaryota > Metazoa > Chordata > Chondrichthyes > Hexanchiformes > Hexanchidae > Heptranchias > Heptranchias perlo. Next base: position 26,952,872 of record NC_090350.1, read on the forward strand.
AGCAACTATTTTGGAACAGCAAATGTTCTAATCATTTACTTTCACATATTTGCTATTTCCTCCTCCCTATTTCTATTTTTCCTGCTTTTTTCTATAAAATATGAGAAAACTGACTTTTATGGAGCACTGTTTTGTCAAATTGATAAATCAGTTGTTGTCATGTAGAGATGTATTATGGGAAAAAGTACAGTTTTGAGACTTAAAACTGTGGATATACAACAATTTTTAAAAATATATATTATATATAGTACATACTAGGTTATTAAATCAGCTTCAAAACTGAAAGAAAACTCAATGCATATATGTATTCAGTCATGAATTTCATGATATACAGGAATTCGCTTAGATATGGGTTTGCTCTATCTGATACTGTATTTTCCATATTTATTGAAAAACCAATCTCTGTTCATCAATACTATAAACTAAGTAAGTATATATTCACTGTTGAGGCCTGATATATAAGATAGAACTAAATCAGCAATCACGAGATGTATAAACAGCAGTTTTGTACCCACAAATCTATTCAATGACTTGACTTTGCAACGTATTCCAGGTTTCCTATGTAATGTTAAATATAATTCAACTTTGAGCTCAAAGAGATAAATGTTTGACGAAGTGTCAGTTTGGCTCAGTTGGTAGCACTCTTGTCTTTGAATTGTAAAATTGTGGGTTCAAGTCCTACTGCAGACTTTATCACATAATCTAAGGTAATACTTAAGTGCAGTGCTGCATTATTGGAGTGCCCAGGAGATATTAAACTGAACCCCCAATTACCTGCTCTAGTGGTTGTTAAAGATCCCATGGCACTAGCTGAAGAAAAGCAAGTTCTCCTGGTGTCCTGACCAACATTCCTCTTTCAAACAACACCACCTAAACAAACAGATTTTCTGGCCATTTATCAATTTACTGTTTGTGGGATCTTGATGTCTGGCTGCCACTTTTGTCTACATAACAACAGTGACCGTACGTCAAAGGAATCCATTGGTTGTAACGCACTTTGTGGTGTCCTGAGGACATGATAAGGTGCTATACAAATGCAAATTTTTCCTTTACTAATATTTATACAATTTTTTTCCACAGACCACTTACAATGAAAACCTTCACACAATAAGTCCCTCAGGCCATATATGGAAAACAGCATTGGATTCCATTAAGTAATAAGTAATATTTTGAATGTTCATATTTTCCCCCGGGCTTTGAATGGTCTTTCACCCTTCTACTAGGTGCCTAAAAGCATGAACCATGTCTTGACAAAAAGATTGGACAGGTATGGGCACCTAGCTTTCACTCACCATCTCCCCCCACCTCTCCCCCCAACTCAAGCAGGCTGAGATAAGAAACTAAATGGGCTATTAGGAAGACAGTCACCAAATTACCATTGGTACAGTGCATGGTACACTAATCCCCTGCATCACAGACTCATGCAGACACTATGATTTTTACACAATATATGCAAACCTGTTGTAATAAACCCCTCTGATTCAGAAATTTGTGGGTTCAAGTTTCACCCCAATACTTGATCATATAATCTAGATCGACCACTACAGTGCAGTACTGAGGGAGTACTGCATTGGCAGAGATACCAACCTTAAGATGAGTTTACATATGTCTCTTCCAGTGGTTCATGTGAATAGTAAAGATTCCATGGCTCTTTTCAAAGAGGTGTTCACCCAGTGTCATGGTCAACATTATGGCACTACCAAAAACAAATTACCCAGTCATTCATTTTATTGCTGTTTGTGAGATCTTGCTGTGCACAATATGACTGCTGCATTTGCCTACATAACAGTTACTACACTTCAAGATAACTCATTGCATGTGAAGTTTGAGACATTGCTAAGAGACTTGATAAAGTATTATATAATTGCAAGTCTTTCTTTAAAACAGCCTGAGCTTCATTTTATTGGTTGATGTACTTGTATAAAACTGGCAAGCTTCCCTGACGGCCCAGTCAGTTTATCCAGTGAGAAGATGCATCTATACAAACTAGAAAGGTTCCAGATTGAATCCTCAGTCTGCACTTACAGTAGCAGGATTACAATTGGCCTCAGTACCCTGAGTTAGAGAGGGGAAAATCGACCAGTATCCCAGCTGCTGATTGCTATCTAGTAACACCTGTTGGAAGTGCATATGTTTGGATTTTGGGCGAGGACACTTCAGAGCTTGGCTATGATGCTCCTATTGTCAAATAGCCTGTTGGCACTCGTTGTCAAGTCTCACGCATAAATAATGGACACTTTAGACAAAGTACCAGAGGGTGTCCAATGCCCATGGAGCTGTATGTAGCAATGAACTGGGAACTTCAGAAGGGGAGGAAAGAAAAATGTCAAGTGAAAAAAGTTAAATCTCAGATCCAATTAAAGTCTGTTATAGATCTTTTGTATATTATTGAAAAAACCTGGTGAGAAACCAAAGCCCCTGGCACAAGATATCAACAAAGCTTCAAAAGAATAGAGAACATAAGGTAAAGTGAAAAGATGATGTCAGTGGGAATAAGCTTGGGTTTTAAAAGCCTGTAGGTTGTAGGAGGAAGACAAAATTGAGGAAGGAACTCCAAGAGTTTTGAAGTTCTGAGAATGAGCGAGTTAGAGGGAAAGTTGATGTGATGAGTCTTGATTAAACACAGTGAGAATGCAGGGAGGAGGAAGAAGGTGTAGGGTGGTGTATTTGGAGCTATGAAGGAACAAGATAGGTATTTAATTGAGAAAGTATGTAACAAGAAAAGACCACTCAGTCCATTGAACCTACTACTCTCAATGGGTAAGGTATACATGCACTCATGGACCTAAGTTGCTCATCTAATGAGAGTAAAGAATAACCAGATGCAATACTTGCAGTGAGTGAAAATCCTTTGAAATTGCTCCTAAATCTCACTAAGGTAATCAAGCAAAACTTGGAAGATAAAAATCTAACATTATAATCTCCATGCCTTAAACAACATAATGATAATTGTGCATTGATGCCATTTGGTGCTATCAGCACTTTAAATTTTGCTAGTTTCTTCTACTGAATTTGCTGGACTAGCAGTGGTTTTAGTACGGTAATCCAAGTTTGTATTTTTTATTCAGGACTGGTAGAAATATGCAAAACATCCCTTTGGGGGAAAAATCCATCTGGAATATGTTAAAGAGTCTGGAGTCATGAAAAACGGAGCTGGTAACTACAGGACGTTGAGTACTGAGGAGAAATAAATGGAAATTTCTGTTATGTAACAAAAGCCTGGAAAACCCAGATATTGAGCTATTGATACAGTTAGCTCCTTTTACACAAATATCTCATTTGCTGTAAAATTATATTCACTTGTCAGAAATATCCAAATGGTAGGAATTCACATTGAAATATTAAGATACATTCCAAAACACAGTTTGATATATGGGTTTAATTGCAATAAAACAACATATCAATTAGGTTGTGAAAATATTTTTAATTTTAAACTTCACTTTATAAAAATATTAAAAAGAAATAAGTCTTTAAGATGTGTGTGTTTGTATAAACTGTTCAAAATAAAATTTGAGTCCGAACAATTTTTTTTTAAGTTAAGCCTTAAGATTCTTCGAAAGGAATAAATAAAACTAGAATGACAATCAGAAAAGCTTGTTTTTTCTTTGTCTCTGTCTAATTATGTTTGCTTGTCTTTTTCTGGCAGCTACTTCTTTATAGAAACTTATCGGCATTTTTCAGGCATTCCTGGAGAGACGTTTCTAATCAATTTCTTATAATTATTGTCCATTCTTATTGAATTCTGAATTAGATTATGTTCTAGTTACTACCTGGTTAAGAATTAACTGAAGAAGAATCTATACTAACGATTGATGTCCTTTCCCCACTACTATCACGTCTCTGATACTTCTCATTCCTCAGTCCCAATTTCTTTTTCATGCTCAACATGTGCACACATTTCATTTCCCCCCATTCCATTTGGTTGTGCACAATAGCATTGCCCCTCCCACAACTGTCTTACAGCAGGAGAGAGGTACAGAGAATGTTACTGAGGTAGAGTTATCTAAAGCTTTCTTGCGGTGTTATTATCATCAATAGTTATAATAAACAGTTGTCTGAGCATGAGAGTAGGATAACGCATACTCCAAAAAGCATTCTCTGAATCTTTCGCTCATTGAGATAGTGAACAAGTGAGGGAGCAACACATTTTTATAGTGGCAACTGGTGTGGGTAGAGCAGCAACTTCATGGTAGATCAGGTGGGAGAAAGGGGAACTTGGACTCACTTGGAGCAAATGCGAGAAATAAACAAATGGTCTGGCCCTCAGGCAACTGCCTCCAGCACACCACATGCCAGCAAACACTGTCTTGGTGCCTGGGCATCAGGGTTAGCCGCTAGTGTCAAGCCCTGCTCCTAAAGTACCTTAATGAAATTTTGAACAGAGAGCCAAAGCAGCTTAAGTCTAAAAATAAGGCGTTGAAAATACACAATGGGATACTAGTGTACAAATGTATTAACATATTTGCCTCAAATTCCTCCTCTATTATTTTAATGGAGGTATTAATCCAGTATTAACCCAGCTTCTGCTAAAATAACAGAGAAACTAATTCCAGACAAATGCACTAAGCATCTGTACACTATTATCTCACAGTGTAATTTTAAATCTAAGGCGATGGAGAATACAGGTGTAAACTACATTTAATAAATACTGTCACCTGCTGGCACTCAGGTGAATTACATTGTTTGTTTAAATCACTTACTTTGACATTTAGGGGTAGAAATTGGTCATTGTTGCGCCCATTTGCCAGCAAAAAGGACTAATTTCGGGACGCAACATCCCATGCCTGATCTGCACCTACTTTATGGATGCCGCCATATTGGTAAAGGCAGCTTTGCAGGCATTCTGGGTGGCCACCTAAAGCAGCCAATGGGTTCCTTACACATGTAAATGAGGGACCTGTTGCCTGTTTTAGGTCCCCTCACCAAAATTTGTTGGTGTACAACGGAGCAGGTGTCGGGCCTGCTCCACTTAGGATGCTTCAGAGGCCCCTGTAGCTGCCAATGAAATGTAAAAGGTGTATTTGATAATGGCACAGCCTTGGTTATACCTGACCTGAAAGTGTTGATCCTGTCACTGTCTGATGTAAAGGGAAACAATGCTTTCCCAGCACTGTCATTCCTCATCTGAATGATTCTATTTTGTCCCACATCAATACCTGGGAACATCCCAAGGTGATTCTACAAATTATTATTATATATTAGCAAAATGTATCTCTGTGACCTTTACAGCTGATTATGCTGCTGGAAGGTCTTAGTACAATTTTCAGTGTTCTGCAATGACACCTTTTCATTTAGAAAACAGCTAATATTTGTGAACAATGTTTATTCTAAACCAGTATTCACTTTTCATACGTAATAGGAATTTACATTTCTATTATCAGTTTGCTGGTTAGATAGAGGCTCATACCCATGATTCACCACAAGCAGCTTCCCGATCTTGGCTCTGCCATCAGGGAGAGGTGAAGACTGGGAAGGTAGGCATTTTTCCACAGGGAGGAGAGGAGAAAGGAGTCAGAAGATAAGTCACCCGGGCTGCTGCTGCCTACTGTCCAGTGGCTGGTTGAAGAGCATCCTTGACAAAATCCTGATAGCAGGTCTCATGTAGAGTAGTGTCTGGTCAAGGGACATAGGAGCTGGAGAAAAGTAATTGGAATGAAATAGTATTAATTGTATTCCATATAAATATGCTGGTGTTTTCTAATTATAATAAAGATCTTAAAAATGAACATTTTTAAAACTGATGATCTCCATGTTTTAATCATTGTGTTTGCTGATCATATTCACAATTTCTTTTTTAAAAAGGCTCTATACAAACATGAGCCAAACTTTGCAATGGAATTTTTATTTTCTAGTGGTTAAAATTCTCACCATACTCTGAAACCACTGAACACGGTAATAAAAAAAAAATGAAATGGATTGGTATGCGTGTTCAGTGTCTGTCTGTAGTCACACACCCGAGCAGGAAATTACTTCTACATGAGACTGTCAGCCTTGGGTAACTGATGGTGCAGTAAAATAGACATCACTGTACTTTTCTTTATCAGTAAAGTCAACGTAACTGCATATTCTCATCCTATATTTGAACGTAAATAAATGGCTGCAATGTTTAGATTTTTATTGGTATTTAATGGTAATAATCACTTTTTTATTCAATACAACAAATACAAAGGTGGTTATGTTATTCCCTCTTTTTTTTCTATCTACATTACTTCACTTGTGTTGTTTGTGTTACAGCATCCTCTAGTGTGAAAAGAAGCCTTCACATCATAAAATTAGTTTAAAATGGAACCCGTCACTGGAATATATTTATGAATTCCTGACTTTGGATTTGAAAAACTGTTTTTAAAGTGGTGCAACTAAAGATGGAACTATAGTGCCAGAGAAGGAAAAGGGAGAGAAAGAAAGTGTGTGAAAATATAACAGAGAAAAACATAAGCAGTCAAGAGAAGAGATGATAGGGGAGGAAAGAAAAGTATGTGACAAAGAAAATGTAATGGAAAATATACAAGCAGTGTGAGAACAGAAAAAAGGAGAGAAAGCATAACAAAGAGAAAAAGCACAAGCAGTGTGTGAAAACAGAAAAGAGAGACCTCAGATGGTTTGAAGCAAAATAAGAAAAGCAGCTAAACTTTAAACTGTTAGAGATCGTCTTTTTTTAAAAAAACGCTACATAAAACTTCAGCAAAGAGACAAACGGAGACAAATTCAAAATCAAAAAATAAACACAAAGAGGAAGAAAAAACCACACATACAGAAAAACAGTCTGAGAAAAGCAAACATAAATGTAATTTTTTCCCGATATTTCCTTGTTTGTTGCATCCTCACTCATGTAAAAAGGAAACAATACAAGAAAAAAATCATGTAGTGTACAGGAAAGGTCTGATCATGATCTGGAAATAACTAAAGTGATATTCGAGAGGTCACAAAATATCTAAAACAAAAATTCAAAAGAACCGGGATTATACGATGTAAGCTACTACTCTGCTACTGCTTATTGAAGTGTTAAAGACAAAGTATGTGGATAAACATCTGGGCTGCTGAGGCGGCCAATTCAATAAGGCTGATCAGTGAGGTTGTTTGTGAAGTTTACACCCACTTCTAGTAGATAGGAATGTCAAATCTCTTCAGTTATAAGCATTCAATTTCTTGGCTTTGTAAATAGGTCAAAACTATTCTGACCAAAACAAAGTGGGATAAAATGCTGGAAATACTGGTAGATGATTGGGCATCTTCAGCAGTTCAGCCCTATTTATTACTATAGGTGATTTCAGCTTCAGGCAATACGGGGTTGATTTGGTGGTGTTGTACACTGAGGAATCTGTTGTATCATGGGTGCAATGGAATGTTAGAACTGGGAGAGCAGGCCTTGTGCCCATTTCCTATTGGCTTGCAATTCTATGATCTCCTGCATCTGCTCGAGAGCCTGCATTCAATTCGTGCCTTAGTCTCAGTAAGGCCCTGAATTCATGCGAAAATAGTACAATTCTGTGGAATTCGTCCTGGGTTTGCTCTTTAGCCCTTGTGCACCCATTTAGAATGAGAACAAGGGAAGTTCCATCAGCAAACAAACTCTTAAAATGTCACAGGCTTCATATGTTTTTTGTTGCCAATGTTTACATTGCCTTCTTAGTACAATATTTTTATTAGATATTTTTCCATGCATCTGAAATTTTCATCACTAATATCTTTGTGGGGAAAAAAGAATGGGGGAAGGGGGGCGATTTTCTTTTTAACTCCTTGTTGGCCCCTGTATCTGCCCAGTGATACAATATTGTAATTGCTTGGCAGGTGGCAGAAAATAAATCCATTCTTGCTCTTGGACTCTGTATAGAATGGGGTGATTTACCTATAATACTGTCTTCCTTTTCCAGTCTGCTCTTTCAGTCTTCGACATGATCAGAAGCAAATCAACATTACGGAGTTTTGAAGTAGGGGCCACACCCCAAAACTTGTTTGTTCTCTTCATGAATGCTGCTCAGTGTTTCCAGTATTTTAGGTTTTTGATTCAATGCTATGAGAGTTGCTACTGTTTTAGCCATAATTTGATGTCAATGCCAGGTACACGAACTGCTGCAGTTACACTTCAACATCCTGTATCTGTCGAGAAAGTATATATGGAGTACCAACAAAAATGCTTCACACACTACTTCACCCATGTGAGGAATTCTCCCAGAGTCATCACCGGGAACCTATCCCTTCTACGCAGAACTTCAAATCAGGGTTGCTATAACAATGTGCAATGGTAAGTCTCTAACTTCACTGTTCGTATCCCACTAGAGTTTTTCAAGTTTTTGTTCTTCCTGCAACTATTTCGATAGCTCAGTCTATTGAAACAACAATTATAAAAGAACATTCAGAAAGTAATCTTATTATGTATTGTTTGTGACAGCAGAACAATATGCACTTATGTAGCACCTTTAATGTCAGTAAATGAAGCAGCTGCAAATGTTTGGACCATCGATATTTCCCTGAGGGAACAATGTTCTGGGACTATGATGATTGGCCTCAATCAACTACAATCATCTTCTTTTGTGTGAAGTATGACTCCAATCACTGGAGGCACATTTACCTCAGCCTTACTGGGGCTTCTTGGTGCCTTACGTGGTTGAATCCTTCCTTGGTGTTGAGGGCAGCAACTCTCACTTGTCTCCTGGCATTCAGCGCTTGTATCTATGCCTGGATCAAGGCTGCGATGAGGTCTGAAGCTCAGTGTTTCGAGTAGAACCCAAACAGATTGTCAGTGAGCAGGATATTGGTGAGTAGGTTTCACCTGATGGGAACTCCTTTCATCACTTTACTGATGATTGGGTGGAGGATGATAGGGCAGTAATTGGCCAGATTAGTTTTCTGCTGTTTTTTATGAATCAAACATACCTGGGCAATCTTCCACATTGTTGGGTAGATGCCAGTGTCATAGCTGTACCAGATAGGGGAGCCGCTAGCTCTGGTCAGATTTGCAGCACTTCAGGCAGGATCTTGTCACGGTCCGTAGCCTTTGCCGTGTCCAGTGAACTCGGTCACTTCTTAATATAAAGTGGAATGAACCAAATTATCTGGCGAAGTCCTCGGAAAGCAGCCTAGTAGGATCATCCACTTGGTATTTTTGTCTGAAGTCGCATGTCGTAGCCTCATTTAAAATATTATAATACATTAAAATCAAGCCGAACGTGATAAACTGTTCACTTAAACTGGAATTAAGCTGGGCATGCCCTTTGGTATGGGAAGCACCAAGGGCAAAGCAGTTCTTAAACCTACTGAGGCATTTTAAGGCCCAATTTTAACACCCCATGCTCAATGAGAATGGGGAGATGTAGTGAATTAAAATATCGTCAGCGTGGTACTTACCTTGCCCATGCCACACTCACGGCCTGTGCCATTTTAACCGGCATGATTTGGGCAGAGGCCTGGTCACAGGCAAGAACTTCTTTGAGATGCTGCGGTCAGGGTCTGATGACGTCAGTCAGACTCCAACTTTATTTTAACCCCGAGCCATGCAACTTATGCACAGTGCTGATCATGCCCAGGGCCATAAGAAGCCCAGATAAGAAAGCATTTTAAATTTTTTGAAGGTTTCTTTGTGGGCCAGGAGAAGCAGGAGTGCTCCTCCAGGCCTCACAAGGAATCCTTGAACCTTCTATGCCTGGGCTTCCCAACCCCCTCCCCAAACCGCGATCACATCTGGAGCCCTTCCAATCCACTTACCTGACTGCTGGGGACCATCTGCGTGGGTCCCCGGCAGCAGCCTCCTCCTGCCACCCTCCTCGTTGTTCCCACGGGCGTTGGGCCTAGACTTTATTAATGAAACTTGGGAGTTAAAATGGCTCGGGCCTCACATCAGCAAGCCGGGGCTAGCCTGCCGCTTATCCCCTTGGTCCCACTCTGACCTCTCGTCCTGAGTGAAAATCGAGGCTTTAGTGGGTGTTTTTTTTTGTTTTACAGCACATTTCAGTACAGGCTTCTGTTATTAATTTTTGTTCACATTTTTATGAAAAAAATGTCACCAACTTTTTTTCTTTATTTCTCCTAATGGTACGTAATGTTCACGTGGAGCCTAAAGTAGCTACATATTGTCCGCTCATTCACAAGAAAGCCAACAGAGAGTGGAGCACTTACTTCAGCAGAACAAGAAAAGCTGGAAAAATAGGGGATATGTAAAAGGTGTTCTTACAATACAAATTTTCAGGGGAACATAGGAACAGGAGTAGGCCATTCAGCGCCTCAAGTCTGTTCCACCAATCTAAGCAAAGGGTCCCTGGCTGCCAAGTCAAGTTAAAATTAGTGATGGGGCTGGTTTTGAAATGCTCCAGTTCTAGTATTTCATGTTTGAAGTGATACAGGATGGAAGAAGTCATGTCAGTGAGATCACAGGCACCACAACCAGACATTATGTCAACCATGTCTGCAGTCGCTGCTATATCTACCTGCCAAGGACTGTGAGGTACTGGCTCTGGGTCAGCACCAAATTAGTTGCAAATCTGTGCCATCTGTTGCAAGGACACCTTAGCCAACGTGTACCAAAGTGATGGCACTACCAGTGAAATAGAACTTTTTTGCCACCACCTCCTGCCAGGCACAGTCCACTCCTATCCTAATTGGAATGCCTAACATAGAAATCCCCCTTGTACCCACATTATTCAGCAACACCTCCACTCCACCAGTCGCCAAATGGGATTGGGGTGCTCCACCACTCCATTACAGTCTTCGTTTTATGTCTCCATATTTATTTTGCTAGCCACTGGGTTTTGACCCGAGCAGCCTTTGGACTTTTGTGCCCCATAGGTAAACGTTAACTTTTAATGGCCAAATCCCTTGTAATGTTTCCCAGCGACCCTTTAAGGGCAGCTGTGATGTACAATTCTCCCCCTTCCTTTTGGAAAACTTCCAGTGCCAGTTCGTGGTGAGGAAATCCCAGGAGATTGGCTTAGCTTGATATTGGCAAGCGTTGAATTGCAGAGAACCTGCTTTAAGGAGCATTGTAATTAAAGGCAGAAACCTTTCAATGCAGTAGTCGTCACTCTTCACATTAAAGTATACTTTACATACAATATTTCACATCATCCTCCCCCAAGGACTAGGCTGTGGGATTCTAAACTGTGAGAATTCTTTAGATGTTTAATTTTTCATATCTTCAGTGTTTATGAGAGTCTATATTGTCTTTCATGTCCCATTCTGTGGTGTAATGCTACCAGTGTCTGAGGGAGAGCAGGATTGGTTGGCGAGGAGTTGCTGTCACATTTTTCAGCTGCGGATTCTGAATGGCCAGCTCATTCACGTGTCACTGAATTTGGTCCAGGTCTTAGACTCGAGTGCTTTTGAGGTCGGCTTGTTTAGCATACAGCACAGACATCAGAGATTGCTTATGAATCTGGCATCCTGTTTTCTACAGTAAATGAGACATTAGGTTAAGCTGAAAACCGGAGTCAATTGAGCTAAAACAAACTACATTTGAATAATACATTAAAGGAGAATGACCTGGAGAAAACTGGACAAGACCGTGCTGAGTTGAAGTACAAATTACCATACACTGTACTAGAGATAACTAGATTGCAATATGCTGAAATAAACTATAAAATGAACCAGAAGTAGTGTTGTTTATTTAGTTTAATCACATTCAATTTGAATCTGCACTGAGCTTGAGGATACTGAATTATCTGAAAGTCTTTTTATTACATAAAAAAATCAATCAATACCCAGTAGTAACCCTTTTCTATAAGCATAAGAAAATATACAGGAATCTCCCATAAACCTTTAAACACTCCCATGTGGTGTTTATGAAAAACAAATGTAGGACTGCATGCCATTGAAAGACAAACCTATAAATGGTAAAACTTGGGCTGAAAACATTAAACTGCATAAAAATGTTCAAAACTGTTGACTTTCATGTGCTGCCAAATCTATTTCTTTTGAAAGAAACAATGAAGGCAAATTGGGGAATAAAAGTCCTTTGCCTAAAAGAATTTGACCTACTGTAACTGTAAAGATAAACACGACTTTCTAGTTTTCTTTGCATATTTTCCCTTTGTCTAATTTACATTCCAGAAATACTAACCTTTCAAACGTATGTATTTTTTCAGTTGGGTTGAGGGGAGGATTGGCACAGAAAATTTCACTGTGGTAGAAACGTATTGTTGAGTTCTGGCATCTTTTCCTGAATGTGAGCCTCCAATGTCATATGGCAAAAGGTACAGTCAAACAAGGTTACAAGCAGGCTTAATTCTGAATGCTTAATGGGCCAGAATTTGCTGTCAAAATAATGGTGAGGCTAATGGCACCCCCTATTATTAATGCACAAATGCTACAGCAACTTCAGGCGAGCGGCAGATGCACGGTTAAATGCGGCAATCCAAAAGTTGCTGTTCGAGATGCGCCGCTCCGCTGTTAGCTTCGTGAAAACAGCATCTCTATGTCTGCCTCACCATTGAAACGCATTGAATGGCGTGAAGTTCCTGTATTTGTGCGGTAGATACGAACTGAACTCGCCACAGAAAGTTAAGTCTTGTCCATTACAGCCTAAGTACCCTTTTAAAGACGTGATGTGTTAATTACTGCCAGTCAACCTCTCTGGCACTGAAAATTAACTATTACAAGGGTAGAGTCTCATTCCTTCAGGTTTTAATTGTTGTTCGAGATTTTCAAAATGTAAAATTTAACATTTTACTTTTCCTTTCTGTCTCTTCCCTCTCTCTTTCAATCCAATCTTTCTTTCCCTCTCTATACTTCTCTTTCTGCACCTGATTTGACATTGAATTCACCCTCTCTAATTTACACTTCCTTCTCAGTCCTTGTGCTGTTAATGTCACAATCCTTCAATCCAATTAGTTAAGGAGATACACAATTGCTTGCCCTGTTTCCCTCGCTGCAATGTTATCAGCTCACACTTTCAGCAACTTGCCATCATGCAAAAAAATTTAAAACCTAAACGTGCAAGGGTAAGTCTAGCGGCAGACACCGTTGGATGCCCTGCTACAACAAATTATGGCATTTAATATGAACTCGATCTGTCCCAGCAAAGATTTTCTGCATTGAAGCAGACAATAATAAAAGCTAATAGTTTGAACAATAGGAACCATTTTAGCCAGGTCTGGGAAGTTCTCATTGTTAAAGTTCTTCTGTAATCAGTGGAACTTAAAAATCATACAATCTGTTTACGTTTTCTTAGAAGTTAAAGAAGGAATCCCACCATCAAAAACCCCTTTCAAAGATAAAACCAAACAAAGAAATCAAGATTAACATGGAAATCTATTTGATTATGTTCTGTCCATTATTTTGAATGTTATTAGTCAAAGTGAGTCTTGATAACATCACCAAAAACAATAACTAGCATTTATATAGTGCTTTTAACACAAAAAATGCCCCAAAGCACTTCACAGAGTAAGGGAAAAATGGACACCAAGCTAAAGAAGGAAATATTGGGAGGGGCGACCAAAAACTTGATCAAAGTGTTGGTTTTTAAATAGGACCCTAAAGGAGGAGAAGGAGATGGAAGAGTTTAGGAAGGAAATTCCTGAGCATTGGCCTAGGTCCCTATAGGCATGGCCACCAATGGTGCAGTGGAGGGAGGGAGAGGGATGTACAAGAGTCTGGAGTCAGAGAATTGGAGAGCTCAAGGGAGTTGTAGGGCTGGAGGTGGTTATATAGATAGTAAGGGGCAAGGCCATGGAATTATTTAAAACACAGGGATGAGAATTTTAAACTTGAGACATTGGAAGACCGGGAGCCAATGTAGGTCAACGAGGACATGGGTGATGGATGAGTAAGACTTGGTGAAAGATAGGATACAGGCAGCACAGTTTGGATGAGCTGAAGTTTATGGATAGTGGAAGATGGGAGGCTAGCCAAGAGAGCATTGGAGTAGTTAAGTCTGTAGATGACAAAGGCATGAATAATGTTTTGAGCAGTACATAAGCTGAGGTAGGGATGGATGCAGGTGATGTTATGGAGGTGAAAGTAGACAGTTTTTGTGATGGTTAGGATTTTTCTTTTAATTTGTTTTTGGGATGTGGATATCACCAGCAATACAGCATTTATTACTCATTCCTAGATGCTTTGAGCGAATTAAGAGTCAACCACGTAGTGTGAGACTAGACTTATATGTAGGGCAGACTGAGTAAGGACAGCAGGCTCTCTTCCCTGAAGGACATTAGTAAACTAGTTGGGTTTTCACGACAAAACCAACAGCTTGCATGGTCATTCTTTCAGGCAGTAGTCCATAAATTACCAGATTTATTGAATTCAATTTAACAACTTGGCAACTCATGAAAGAAAGAATTTGCATTTATATAGTGCCTTTCACAACCTCAGGGCATCCCAAAGCACTTCACAGCCAATTAACTACTTTTGACGTGTGGTTGTTGTTGTAATGTAGGGAAATGTAGCCAATTTGCGCGCAACAAGATTTTATAAACAGCAATGACATAAATAAACAGATATTCTGTTTTAGTGTTGTTGGTTGAAGAATAGATGATGGCCAGGATACCTGGAGGATTCCTCTGCTGTTCTTCGCAAAGCGCTATGAGATCTTTTACGTCCTTCTGAGAAGGGCGATAAGGCCACGGTTTAACGTCTCATCCAAAAGACGGTGACTCCGACCCTGCAGCACTCCCTTGGTACTGCAACGAAGTTCCAGCCAAGACATTCAAGTCTCTGGAGTGGGGCTCAGAACCCATGACCCCTGATTCAGAGGCGAGAATGCTACCACTGAGCCAAGGCTCACACCTGTGTTAGGAACATAGGAACAGGAGTAGGCCATTCAGCCCCTGGAACCCGCTCCGCCATTTGATAAGATCATGGTTGATCTGTGATCTAACTCCATATACCTGCCTTTGGACCATATCCCTTAATACCTTTGGTTGCCAAAAAGCTATCTATCTCACATTTAAAATTAGCAATTGAGCTAGTATCAATTGCCGTTTGCGGAAGAGAGTTCCAAACTTCTACCACCCTTTGTGTGTAGAAATGTTTTCTAACCTCACTCCTGAAAGGTCTGGCTCTAATTTTTAGACTGTGCCCCCTACTCCTAGAATCCCCAACCAGCGGAAATAGTTTCTCTCTATCCACCCTATCTGTTCCCCTTAATATCTTATAAACTTCGATCAGATCACCCCTTAACCTTCGAAACTCTAGAGAATACAACCCCAATTTGTGTAATCTCTCCTTGTAACTTAACCCTTGAAGTCCGGGTATCATTCTAGTAAACCTACGCTGCATTCCCTCCAAGGCCAATATGTCCTTCCGAAGGTGCGGTGCCCAGAACTGCTCACAGTACTCCAGGTGCGGTCTAACCAGGGTGTTGTATAGCAGCAGCATAACTTCTGCCCCCTTGTACTCTAGTCCTCTAGATATAAAGGCCAGCATTCCATTAGCCTTATTGATTATTTTCTGCACCTGTTCATGACACTTCAATGATCTATGTACCTGAACCCCTAAGTCCCTTTGGACATCCACTGTTTTTAACTTTTTACCATTTAGAAAGTACCCTGTTCTATCCTTTTTTGGTCCAAAGTGGATGACCTCACATTTGTCTACATTGAATTCCATTTGCCAGTTTTGCCCATTCACCTAATCTATCAATATCGCTTTGTAATTTTATGTTTTCATCTACACTGCTTACAATGCCACCAATCTTTGTGTCATCGGCAAACTTAGATATGAGACTTTCTATGCCTTCATCTAAGTCATTAATAAATATTGTGAATAATTGAGGCTCCAAGACAGATCCCTGCGGGACTCCACTAGTCACATCCTGCCAATGTGAGTACCTACCCATTTATCCCTACTCTCTGTCGCCTTTCGCTCAGCCAACTTCCTAACCAAGTCCGTACTTTTTCCTCGATTCCATGGGCTTCTATCTTAGCTAATAAATAACATCCATTTACATTCCCCTGTCCACTACTTTAGTCACCTCTTCAAAAAATTCAATCAGGTTTATCAGGCACGACCTATCTTTCACAAATCCATGCTGGCTCTCTCTGATTAACTGAAAATTCTCGAGGTGTTCAGTCACCCTATCCTTAATTATAGACTCCAGCATTTTCCCCACAACAGATGTTAGGCTAACTGGTCTATAATTACCTGGTTTCCCTCTCTCTCCTTTCTTAAAAAGCAGAGTGACATGTGCAATTTTCCAATCTAGAGGGACGGTTCCTGAATCTAGAGAACTTTGAAAGATTATAGTTAGGGCATCTGCAATGTGCTCACCTACTTCCTTTAAAACCCTGGGATGGAAACCATCTTGTCCTGGGGATTTGTCACTCTTTAGTGCTATTATTTTCTTCATTACTGTTGTTTTACTTATGTTAATTTTATTGAATCCCTGTCCCCGATTCAATATTAGTTTTCTCGGGATTTCCGGCATGCTATCCTCTTTTTCTATTGTAAATACTGTGTTGCCAGTTCAGAACCTTAATCACTAGGTTACCAAGCCTATACCGGATCAGAAGCTCAGCACTGGTTCAATAGAATGCTGAGGTTGGGAACAGTCTGGCTCAACCTGCAACAGTGGCCAGCAAGGATGGATTGGTGGCATAGGTAAGGAGTTTGTGGTGGAGGCGTTAGACAGTGGCTTCAGTTTGCCCCACATACAGCTGGAGGAAAGTGCAGCTCATTCAAAACAGGATATTGGACAAGCAGTGTGACTGCAGAGGCAGCAAAGTGGTTGAGAGAGGTAGAGCTGGGTGTCATTTAAGGAAGTTGAGCCATGTCTGTGGATGATGTTACCAAGGGGCAGCATGTGGATGAGGAAGTTGGGGTGGGGTGGGGTGGGGGGGTCCAAGGAACTGCAGGTATGTTGTGCTGGAACTATAAACTATATTGGAAGGTAAGGATTCCTACAAGCTTGCCTCCTTCTCTTTGCTGTTCCTCCAGTTGCAGCTCTGTTTGCTCCTTCATCCTGCTCCTGCTCCTCTTCTCTCAGATCAGGATTCAGAGGACACCGCCCATCGAGAAACAATTGCAATGCAATGCCAGGGGCCCTTATTCGTCAAGAACTTAGAGTAGCAACTTTCAAACTACTGGACTTTCGAATCCTTTAAAGGTTAAAAAAAAACAAAAGTTACTGGAATAGAAATGTCTCTGAAAGCTCCGTACTACTTTACCTGAGAACAGCTGAGAATTCCTTTAATTAGCATTTGAAATGGCCACAAATGGGCTTGTCTCATTCGTAGTTGGTGGGCAAGAAGTGGTGTTAGTCAGGCGGTGAGGTCGGAAAATTGCTTCGCTGTCACAATGATGTCACTTGACCCCAATTTGAATTTAATCATGGGGCTCCGCCGGTTTCAGATGGGAGCACTGACCGCCAGGATTAATGTCCCCTGGAGAATCTGACCAACTGTAAAAGCAGCGGTAAGTGGGCAGGACAAACAGCCGTTTTGTTTTCCATTGGCTACCAACCAGTTTCTGAGCACATCAGGATGGTGAAGAGACGAAAATGGTCCCCTAGAATTCTTCATTTTAAAATTGCTCACTAATCACCGCAGGCTTATGTCAGGCGTGCAGAAGAGGGTGACAAGATTGTTCTGCTTATTTATCCTAGTGAAGATAGCTGAGACAAGAAAAAATTGTTAAAGGGAATTATCTGACTCTGCTGCTCTGGAAAGAAACCCGGTGCAGCTGAGCTACACCATTGTTAGATCTGGTTCCAAATGTAAAAGGCCTTGCCTTCAGTGTAAGTCTGTGATGACGGGATAACATTTATGCTGTCAAATGATCATTGAAGTAGAGTGATGGAAGCAGGAGAGGTGATTTTCTGGTACTTTAGTAATCTATCTTACCTGAGCTTTGCCTGTCAAGATGATTTTAGTGGGACATTGCATAATGGTTTCCAGTGCAGATTTTCATTCACTTATGACAAACATGACCAATGCTAAGAATCCTTCCTTCCCCAAGTAGCCTTGGTTCCTGCACTGATTGACTAACTGCATCTGGTCCTTTGGAAAGGATTGTTTCTCTTGTTCAAGTGGCTCTTGAACAATAGATTATCGCATATCAGGTATAATATTTTATTAAGACCTTAGCAGGGTTCCAATAACTTGCAAAATGTCTAAATTTAGAAGGGCATAAGGTTTTGCTATGTGAATGTTGTATTGCTTTCCCTGGTTTGAATGTAGTTTTCTTATCCCTTTTTGAATACTATCATCGTTTTCCCTTGTCTGAAAACTGTCCTGCTTTCCTTGAATAAATTGCTATCTCTTGACCTTCGTAACTGCCCTTTTCTCTTTATAAATACTGTTTTCTGGCTTCCCATATGTGCATATTGTTCTACCATTCCCTGTTTTCTCTTCTCTCTCTATGAAAGGTCTGTCCAGTTTTCGCTGTTATACACTGTGTAATGATTATTTGCTGTGTCTTGTTTGAATGCAGTTTCCTTATTTTCCTTTATGAATACTGTCCACCTTTTCCTGGTGTGGGTGCTGTTTCCTGCTTTACTTTCCTGCTTTACTTTCCTGCTCCCACTGTGACTAGAATTAATTTTTCTGTAAATATTGTCTTGCATTTTCCATTGTTTCCTTGCATGGGGTTTTCACCTCATTGCTAACAAGCTGCTTGATATGTCAAAATAATTTTGTTCAAGGCTATTTAAATTATACAAACTGGATTCTTGTAAGTTTACCTGTCAAATTCTGTAATAATGAAAACTAGGTGATTTTCAGTAAAATGAGTAGCTTCCCACAAACAGTTCCCCAATATGATTGCTGCTTAAGTATAACCAGAACTGCAAAAATTGTGTTTGACCCTTGGACTCACAAAATTGTAACTAAATGACTTAATTAAAATAACATCAAGATCTTACTTTTAAAAAAGCCTGCTTATCTCTTACTTCAATGATTTGACTGACCTAAGACCATTCCTCAATAAAAAATTCTGAGGGGAATTTAAATCTGCAAAATCTTTTCAAATTGGAAAGCATCTTTAATTTTAAGAGATTTTGCAGAGCTTCCAACCCACAAGAATAATCTTGAATGCATTGATAATCTTGGGGGGGAAACCTGAATAATGAAAAGTAGGACCAGTAATACAAATGCATGTGTCATATAAGGGATCTGTGAAAGTTCAAAGGTCCATCTTAGCACATTACCAGATACTTTGCTTGCTAGCCAGCAAGACATTCTTTACTGGGAATTTTTATTCCTTGATAAAACTGACTGAAGGTCCAATTTTTTGTTCAGATTATTTCCCTACCATTGCAATTCCATTTTTTTCAGTTCTTGGTGCTTCAGCTAGAAATTTCACTAAGTGGATACAAAATGTTCACACTGGGAAAACGACAAATTAACACTGGTAAAGGAGGTTTTCAGATGGATGGGAACATCAGTTGAAACAGGCTGTTAATACACAGGATTCAAGTTCACAACTGGCTCAAATTTGTAAGCCACTGGCATTTAAAGATGAAACTGGAGACGAGGAGACACAGTATATGAGAATTCTGTCATTTCATTTTTAAGGCTAGGCCAAATCCAACCTAAACAGATGGGATTTTGAAAAAAGACTCATTTTGACAGCTCTTTAAAGCCCAAAGGGAAATGAGCTCAGGCAGTCACAATCCAGTTCCCAGAGGGCATAAGTAAAACTGCCCTCAAATTTACACAGCAAATGACACTAATTTGGCAACCTCACTTTGAACATGGGAATCGGAAATGTCAGATTTTGTGGCATTGACCGTATAGTATGGCTAGCCTTTCTGAAGTTGTACAATGTCAGGACAGTTTAATGAGTGCTTTGCTTTCTATCTGACAAAATGAAACTTAAGACAATTATCTTACCATCAGAAAACGTTATTGTGCTGTTGTTCTTCTTCCCCGCCCCTTCCAAGGTAGTGTAGCATTTCACAATTACATATGTACAGTAAAAGTCTACTGCAGTGATAATTTGTGAATGTGTGTTGGGAATTCTACAGGGAATAAAATCAAAGTGAAGGGTGATTCTTCATGGAACTCACTCCTTATGATCTATAAAAATGTCTTAAGTACATAAAATTATTTTAATGCTCACGAGGCCTAGTGGCTTCTTGAGTGTTTTCTCTCAAAGCATTGATATTTACTTAGTGTCCTGGATAGAGTGTTTTCATTTCTGTCTTGTAATAATTTGGTCTAGTTTTCCCACAGACTTTTTACATGATTTTGGCTCAAATTAACATTTCGTGCACTAAGATTATGCTGTTAATTTATCGACAGCATCCAGAAATCTTCAAAAATGTTTTTCTTCCCATTTTAGCCACATTTCACAATTTATATAAAACATTTGTTTTGTGGATGTTACATTTTGAAGGTTTCAAGTATTGTGTTTTTGTAACTGTATTCAGGAACATGCCATTACAACCATTATTACATCTTGCAGCAGTACTTAAAGTGAACAGATTTTTGGGGGAAAGTAGCAATTTAAGATATGAAATCATTTTTACTCTTACATGGCTGTACTGAATCACACCTTCAGCTCCAATAACAGATTCTAAAATATTGCTTATATTAATGACAAAATGCCTGTGATATCAGAGCATTATCAATGATAATTACTTGAAATATAAAGAAGTTAATCAACACTGTAACATTACATATGATGAAAGTCTTCTATTTACACAGGAATTCTGATATCTTCAGGATGTCACACATGGACACACTTCATGAAAGAATTGTTAAAATCCACTATATGGTGCAGCCAAAACTGAATAATCAAAGTAATGTCAATGACTGTTTAATTAACACGTAACTGACAGTGCTAAAAACATGCTTTGATAAGACAGCACAGAGTAGGCAGGAAGAACATCTAATTTTTTTTAGATTTGTGGCTATCGTATCAGGTGATTCAGTTGGCCGCAGGCCAGCAGAAAGGCACAGATCACAGGTCCTACACTCATAATTCAGTTTGCCAGTGCAGCAGGAATAAATGGCAGCCAGCTTAGTTGTGATGTAGTATTTGCAGTCAGAGCGAACAGAGGAATGGAAAAAAACCAGGAGAGGGGTGGGTAAAAAACAGTAGGACAGAGAGATGGGAAAAAGGAGAGAAACAGAGAAGCAGCATAGAAAAATCATTGGGAAGAAAGGGAGAGTAGAAAAAATGACAGGAGAGAGAAACAAGCTAAGCTAATAAGTACAGAGGTGTATACGGGGACAGAATGAATAAAACAAAACAGTTGGATAAAGAAATAGAAGCAAGACAGCAACAACAAAGAAAGGTAAACAGTAAGTAACATAAATATATATGGTCTATTCAATCCAAATTTGCTAAATTCAAATTATCAGATAATTCAATTTTTTGGTACTAAATTCTCATTTGACTTTGTTATTTACATTGCTTCATTCAAATTATTGGATAATTCAATTTTTAGCACAAAAAATGACTGAATTATGAAGACTAAACTTAGCTCAATGTTAAAGGTCCTACATTTTGATTTAAAACAGCATCACCAGCTTTCTAAACTTACAGCGAACTCAAGAACAATTTGAGTATCTGTACAGGACTCTCTCAACTTCTTATGTGGTTGTAACAGTTCCTACTTATCCTGGTTATGGAAAAAGGACGGGCTAAGTGTACATTCATACAGGACACAGCCAACTGAGAGCAAATTGTTCTCAAGATTAGAGGGCTGATTTACATTGTTTTTTTCAAAAGGATTCTGACTTCCTCTGTCTGAGGCTGTGTTTCAAGCCCTGTCATGTCCTGATGTCATGGCATCACAAGACAATCCACGATAGGGAAGATGAGTTTGGAATTCAAACTACTGAAGACTAGGATTATGCTGCAGTCGAGGATCTTCAGTTTGGGTTTCAATCTCAGCTGCTGGGGGGGGGTTTCATTTTCCAATTCCAAATGCAATCAGAAGTCACATTGCTTATCTAAATCTGGGATAGATTTTCATGTGTCCGATTCCATCAGGTGAGAGGCGGGTGGTGGAAACCCACTGCCTGATGGAATTGGTCCGAGGCCCATACAATTTTTCATGGTGAAGCCTCATTTCCATATCCACCAGAGAGCGTCTGGCACATTTCCAGCAGCTCGCCAATAAGAGAGGGATGAAAATCTGATGGTCACAGCCCAGTCTGATTTGTAAGCCAATCCTGGGGCAGGCTGACCCCACAAAAATCATTTAAAAAGTTTAACTTACCAGTGTTTGAGCGGCCTGCAGCGGTCCCTTTAAGGACCACTGGTTAGGCTGCTCAATGCAAGAACCAATGGACAGAATGTATACGGCACATGCTCCGCCCATTGATACCTGAAAATTGCATCAGGATTCTATTGACATCATAGGACCATGATTTCTATAGGCTAATGAGGCGTTCATCTGCCTACGGATTGACCCTATTGTATATGAGAAGTAGCATATGAAAAATGGTAGGTTATATAAATATACATCTGATTAATATTCCATTGGCCACAGCTAGAAAACACATTTCTAAAAACTGACTTTAAAAAAACTCCAATAGAAAAAGAATCACATAAAACCTGAGATTTCATCTAGTCCTCTGAGAAACATATGGCCGCTATTAGTTGGCTTTTTTTTATAACCACTCTTCTGTAGAATCATAGAAATAAAACAATATTCTCATATTAACGATATAATTTTTCAAATAAGCCAGTTTGTTGACTAAAATACAGGTAGTTTTTTTAAAAACTCAAATGTATCTCTATTATTAAAAGTTTTGTGTTCTTAATATTGTAATACTGTAGCAAGCCTGTAAGGTTGCTAATGTAATTAGCATGGATCTAGAGAAAGAATCAGAGTCCAACATTTCTTGATGCTCATCACATGGTACAGGAGCATGCTAACCATGTAGCACCACATACCAATCAAATCCCCACAAAAGCACATAAGGAGGATAATTAAATTAAGTGGGGAGTTTGTTGAAGGAAAAGGATTACATGTAGTTAGGAGTGAGTTGCAGCTTCAGCTTCAGTGTGTGTTACTGAGGAAAACAAACAAAAAGCCAGAGCAGAATAGCAACCAAGACAGAAGTTCAAGATTACAGCAAATCAAATCATCGCATAGTTGTCAATGAAGAATAAAAATATCAGAGAGAGAGGAATAGGGAATGAGCTCACAGTGGGAAAAGAAAGGCTTGGAGGTAGAGAAAGTAAGCCATGAAAGAACAAGGACTCCACTTCTGATCACAATGGACTAACCATCACCCATCTGCAGCAGCAGGGAGAGGTAAAACCCCAATCAATATAAATATGTAAGCAGGGCCATGGGAGAATATGCAGTATTTTTAATAATTGGTACTTCGCAAACTTAAAGTAGAAATCGCTACTTTCTGTTTATATATCATAAAGCAAGGTACAGTTAGAGGCAAACACAACTTGGCCAGATATTTCAAGAGCACAACTCTGATATATGCGACTTGAAAGTATAATGGAGACTGCCATCAGACTCCACAGCAACCACCTCTCACAAAGGAAAAAAACAGCTGTAGCAGAAACACGAGAAGGGGACTGAATGAAGGGGGAAAAGGAGAAAACAAAAAAGGAGAAATGAATCAAAAAGAACAATTAAGGAATAACCTGGGAGGGGGGGACACAAAATAAAAGCAAAAAACATGAATTAAGTCTACTGTGCAACAGTATATAGATGAAAACCTTAAAAATATAGTCAAGGAAACATTTTGTTCAATTTTTTGAGTTCTTTGTAGAAAAAACATGGTTCTTGCCAGTTCCAATTGCAAGCTATTGGAATTTATTTTGAGAAAATCCCTCTTTCAAGTGAAAAAATATGAACTTTAACAATAATTTGCTTCCCTTGGCTCACATTACACAGTCCATTGCTTATCAGTAGCAAGCCAATCAAACTCCCTGCTGAGCTATAGTTCCAAGCGACTCTTAGTAAAAGCAACATCAAAGTCCAAACTCTGGCTAGGTATTTATGCTGAAATGTAATCACTTATATTATCTGCTGCTAAAATAAATTAGCTGGATTAGTTGATGCAATCTTTTAATTTTTTAATTTCTTGCAGTTGTACATTAATTGCATCTTTGGTTCCCTTACTGCCTAGGAGTTCTTTTCATGTGATTTTTTCAAATAATAGTTTTAAACACTTTTATGAAAAAGCCACATATTCAACTCAAATGACCTCTCAGCTGATTTATCCTGTATAGAGAACAGGCCTCATATAAAGAACAACTCTGAATGAGCCCATTATACAACAGAATGTTCTGGTATCTTGCGAGAAACGAAATGGGAATGCAGGGCTTAATAAATCTCTTCCATATATTCTGCTTCTTTAAAGAAACAACCATCTGATCACATCAAGCTTAAAATCATCAACTAAATCTGAGATAATCTGCTAACTGTATCAACTTCACCAAAAATTGTATTTCAGGTTAAACAGCAATGTCTTCAAACCTCAATGTCTTCATTAAATGGTAAAATGGGTGAAAATTGGACTAAACCAGTTATGATAAATACTGAATTGGATTCTTTGAATTTCTTTCATCATAACATAATTAAAACGTTTAATTGAAAACACTACACTGAGACACCACGTAAGTTCTGGGTTCAATCCAATGCTGCGTTCGCTGATCTCAGTCGGGGTTACATAAAGGAAATTATGATTGTCCCCAACATCCCTGAATTATGAAAGGGGGGGGGGGGGGGAGAATGTCCAGGGGTCCCACTCCTCTTTGCTATCCAGTGACACTTGTTGAAAGTGCATAAAGTGGACTTTGGGTGAGAACAGGATATGGCTGAGTTATGATGCCTCACATAGCCATATAACTCACCAACACTTATTGTTATATGAACAAGGTACCAGAAGACAACCAGCACAGAAACATTGGATCATATCCCAGTAAGAAATTAATGCCGTCAGAAGAAGGCAGGGAAGAAGAATTTAAAAAAATAAACTGATAGTCTTATTAATAATTAATTTTGTGTTTTGCTGGCGTGTAAGAATTTTGTAACAGAGTCAAACCATGAGCCATAGTTTTCAGACCTAGAATCTGACCGCAAGGGGTGAATTTTAACCCTCTCCACACAGAGGAAACCAGGCAGGCAGTTTAAAATATCCCATGCAACTTACCCCCTCCGATCCCGCTGCCTCCACGTGGATCCCAATATTAGCCCACTCTATAGCAGGTGAGCGAGATCCCCACCGGAAGGCAGCAGGGTCCTGCTTTAAATAGGCAGATCGGGCTCCAATGACATCATCGGGACCCGACTGCAACATTAACCCGAGGCCTGTGTGGGCAAATCGCCGTGGCTTCCCTATCAGACTAAATCTGTTGGAAAGAGAAGCTGGGCCAGAAGAGACCCAGAAAGGTAAGTTTATTTTCATTTCTTTCAGTTTGCTTGTGGGCAAGGAGGAGCAGGAGTGCTTCTGAACCCCACAAGGGAACTTTAGGCCTCCCCTGCCCCGGTTTCCCTCCCCCTTCCCTGACCGCAATACCCTCCCGACCCCGCTCCTAAACACTTACCTTGGTGCTGGGGGCTGTTCCAATGGGTCTGCAAGGGCGGCCTTCAGGCTCCCAAAATCCCGTTCCTGCCTGCCGGCCAGACAACTCTTGCCATCGGGTTCCGTCAGGAGACCGATGCCGAGCGCATAGATGAGGCCCAGTAGTTAAAATTTCCAGGCTTTACGCTGCAGAGGGCAGGATGACTTTCCATTCGCCTTTATCCTCACATACACCGATCCCGCTCTCCATTAAAATAGACCCCAAAGAGTCAACCTTTCAGTTGATTGTCCCAAACAAACCAGCCACATGCGACTAGCTAAAGATGCAGGAGTCATATGTTGACCCTGAACACCACAAACCACCTACATATTGAGGGAACACAAGCCCCATTCGTTATTGTATCCTAATAGACTGGCTATGAGCATCTCTATCTCCACTTGTGTACAGTCAACAGCATTCCAAACTCCAGGGAAGCCAACAATGGTATAAAATTGTTACAATCCATCCCTCTTTTGCTCCACAACTTTGTGGCCAAGCCTTCAGGAACAGTGCTTCAGTTACTTCCTAAACACAGTACAAGTTTGTGATACCTTTGGTGGTTACCTTAAATATCGTCTCCCTGTGATTGGGAAAACCCAGGAGACAGATAATTCATGGCTGCTGTCACTTTCACAACTACAGGCAGGGAAACTGGAGTCATTGAAGATCCTTTTGGATCATCTTTCAGTATTGCATATACCTCAGTCGAAGCATCACTGAACCACTGTAAACACCACTCCTATTAAATTCAGGGCCTGTAACATAGGAACATAGGAACAGGAGTAGGCCATTCAGCCCCTCATGCCTGTGCCGCCATTTGAAAAGATCATGGCTGATTTGTGATCTAATTCCATATACCTGCCTTTGGCCCATATCCCTTAATACCTTTGGTTGCCAAAAAGCTATCTGTCTCATATCTAAATTTAGCAATTGAGCTAGTATCAATTGCCGTTGGCGGAAGAGAGTTCCAAACTTCTACCACCCTTTGTGTGTAGAAATGTTTTCTAATCTTACTCCTGAAAGGTCTGGCTCTAATTTTTAGACTGTGCCCCCTACTCCTAAAATCCCCAACCAGCGGAAATAGTTTCTCTCTATCCACCCTATCTGTTCCCCTTATTATCTTATAAACTTCGATCGGATCACCCCTTAACCTTCGAAACTCTAGAGAATACAACCCCAATTTGTGTAATCTCTCCTTGTAACTTAACCCTTGAAGTCCGGGTATCATTCTAATAAACCTACGCTGCACTCCCTCCAAGGCCAATATGTCCTTCCGAAGGTGCAGTGCCCAGAACTGCTCACAGTACTCCAGGTGCGGTCTAACCAGGGTTTTGTATAGCTGCAGCATAACTTCTGCCCCCTTGTACTCTAGTCCTCTAGATATAAAGGCCAGCATTCCATTAGCTTTATTGATTATTCCTTTAACTCCTTGTAACTCCTTTTTGTATTGAGGCATTCCTTCTTCCCCAGATGATGGTTGCAGTTACTAGTACAAATAACATGTCCTTTCTCTACCACCCAGAGTTTTCTTTTAAGGTAAGTGACAAGTGATTAAGTCCTGGCCGACCACCTAGATCTTCAGAATTTGCAGTATGGGTAAAGCTAATTGGTTCCATACCATCATTCTCCTCCCTCCTCCACCAACCCCCCAAAAAAAACTAATTAGCTCAATTTCTGTTTTCACACTACAGGTGTCAAACGATTGTTGCATTTTAAACTTGTGCTGGAATTTTCCTACCAGTTTTAACATCCAAAGAACTGTCATCTGCATGATGGAAGGTCAGCTTTAAATTTAATGCTAAATTGGGAAATGGTTCATTTATAATCTTGAATCATTAATCATAGAATCTTACAAAAGGAGGCCATTCAGTCCATTATGCTTATGCCGGCTCTTTGAAAGAGCTATCCAATTAGTCCTACTCCCCTGCTCTTTCCCCATAGACCATATTATATATATCTCCAATTCCCTTGCTATTTTTTTTTAAAAGTGTAACACAATAGTTAGAAACTATTTTATACCGTGCTTCCATATGATCCTCCTGGTCTTTGGGAGGCGTAGACTAGCACACTAGACTTAGGTTTTAAATGCCAAATTTACTAAATAAGGGACAAGCAAATAGCTGTAACACAAAACAAAGTTACTATTGAAGCTGCTTCCACCACCCTTTCAGGTAGTGTATTCCAGAACATAACTCAATACACAACAAAAGTTCTCATCGCCTCCTGGTTCTTTTGCCAATTTTCTTAAATCTGTCCTCTGGCTGTTGACCCTCCTGCCAGTGGAAACAGTTTCTCCCTGTCTACTCTATCAAAACCCTTCATAATTTTGAACACCTCTATTAAATCTCCCCTTAACCTTCTCTATTCCAAAGAGAACAATACCAGCTTCTAGTCTCTCCACATAACTGAAGTCCCTCATCCATGATGCCATTCTAGTAAATCTCCTAATCAGTGTAGTCTTTTTATTTTACAAAAATTTCTTGTTGGGCCAGTGTCTATAGTCATTCATTCCACATATTCAAGTACATATCACTTTGAACAAGTGATATATCTCTATCACTCAAAACTTTAGGAATAATTCTGAGAAAGCACGTAGTTATAGAGAAATTTTTTGTAAGGTTCATCATTCAGTACAATACCACCATCTAGTGGTAAACGATAAAGTTTGCCTTTCATCCAAATGTTCCATTTTATGAAGTTTCTCATTTGTCAGCAGCAAGGGCTCAATACCACAATTACATTTTTAGGGTAAATATTACATAAACAATTATTCTTTTTTCCTGGTCTATGAAAATATCCTTTAAACAGTATCTCCACTTTGTCCAATAATGGATGGTTCAGAATATTATACTGGGAAATCTTTAAGGCTCAAATCAGATATAGAACCATCTTCCTTTAATGTCATTGCTACATTGTTAGGGCTTCATCAGATATTTCTCAGTTCTCAGCATCAAAGATCACTCCCATTAACGTGCTTTCGTTCCTTATGAACCAGAGTATACAAAATATCAACTACTGTAGTGTTACTCAGGGATAATCAGAAGCTCTGGTCATTGAACTGACATGATTCTTTTCTAATCTTCAGCTTGTGGAAGAATAAACATTTCCAGTCTGATACTTAAGCTATAAACTACCTTCACTTTTAATAAACCTAATTTGTAAACAGTAGCACAAAATTAACAGATTTCATTTGATTCCAGAATGTTTACCTTCCACCTCACGTGCAAAATAATACAACACTTTGCAATTTTCCTAGTAATACTTGAACCATTCTCCGTAACACAGAACTCGTACGTGTGGTTTCATTTAACCACAGAGTTTCTAATCTCTAGTTCTTCAGAACCCATCAAGATAAAGAGCTGTGGCAGGCTGCCAATAAGATATCTCACTGACTGGGCCTAAAGCTGTCAATCAACACCTTCCACATAGGGACATCTTTTGGACCATCTGTTGTAAGAAATATTGCTACTCCATAGGAGTTCTCAGGCATCTGGACTCTCAATCCACATCCTTCAGACAAAATTCATCTGGCCTGAGCTATACAATAAATGCTAGACAAGAATCAAATTTCACATGTTATTAAGACCTTTCTTTACCATTAATTCTTTTCAGGATAAAACAAGCAGTCTGTATGAAGTGCTTTAAAATTAAAATGTCTTTGCATATGAAAAGTGTATGTCTCTGAATGGTTCCCCACAATGGCAGGTTCCAGGCACCCATAAGGAATTTAAATTTTACTCTCAACCCAGAGAAATTAGGCCTGCAGTAAAATTTAAAAGTGCCTTTATGACTTGAAATGTGACAGAACTCCCCGTCATAACTTAGTCCGCTGTTACATTAGGGTTTCTTTGGTTTTCTTAAACCCTAGATATTTTTGGCTTCTGTGTTCGTCTACTCTAGGCTCCCCACCGCCCAAAGAGTGCATTTTCATTTGCCCTGATATATAGGAAAATTTGTCATGTGCTAGCGAATGAACAGAGTACCCTTAATTTATTTAAGTTTTATACTATGCTTTCATACGATCCTCGTCACAGAATAGCATGACACTAGACTTTGACTTAGATTTTAAATGCCAAATGTATTGAACAGTAAGGAACAAGCAAATAGTAGCAGTAACAAGAAATTATTTTAGTGAGCTTAGCTAGTTCCTCGCCTCGTGGAAAATAGGTTGTAACTGTTGTGTTCAACTATTAATTTTTTTTTTTCTTTTCTCCTTGTCTAAAGAAGCTATCTGGCCTAATTATCTCTCTCTGAAGGCTCCAAACATACTCTTTAATTTGAAAAAGATAGGCTAAAAACACCATCAAAAAATGACCAAGACTCAGTGAATTTAAATAACTATCAGTTTAATTCAAAAAGAGCCATCAAAAATATTTGAATAAATCACACAAGAGGTTTGAATTTGAATTAAATGGCTTAGCTCCTCCCTCAGGCACCCACCCAGAAATCACCACTAATTTGGTAACAACTGTATATAAAGAAGAGTTGGAACATTCTTCTGTGAATGAAAAATTAAAGACGTTCATGCCAAGCTATATCTTAGACAAAAATACTCCATTTCTGTCACATCCTTATCCCGCAAGGCCTGAAAGATATATGCCAGAATTTATTCAAATGTTTTTTAGTTAACTTATGAAATGTTATAATGTACTCAAAGCAGAATTCTATACATCCACAGTACAAGATTTAGGATCCAATTATACATCACATTGTGGCAAAGTTGAAAGCATACAACTCCAATATTTATAAAGAAACTCAAATGAATTGTGTGTATCTCAAATGCAGGGGGCTTGGTGGCATAGCATAATTAAGTCCCAATGCAGGGAATGTAAGATCACCTAATTTAATCATACTAGATAGAAATGGATGAAAAAACTCTTTTGGCCTATCTCAGCTCATTCATTCAAGAACCTACAGTCCCTCCTTCATAGCATTCAACGGTTTCTTAAATGAGGTTTTTATTCCACATATCTATTCCATATGAAGAACTTATCAGTCCTAAATTTGCCTCTCTCTACTTTGAAACTGCATCCCTTATTTTACTGTAATGGTATAGCCTGAAGTAATGCTCTGCATTTACCTATTCCAGACCCCTTATTATCTAAAGTATCTATATGAAGACTCCTCTTATTTCCTTCCCTTTGAGGCTCAATCACTCAAGCTTTTCCAATCTTTCTTCATAACTCAGTCTTCTGACAATATCTCGCATTTATATAGCACCTTTAAACATAGCAAAATGTCCCAAGACATAGCTTGGTTGGGGGGTGGGGGGGGGGGGGTGGGGGGAGGAGGAGGAAAAAGAGGGGGAGAGTAGGAGGGGGGCAAAGTGGAGAGGAAGCCTTATGGCCTTTCCCCACAGGCATCAGAGGTGACACGAGGAAACATTTTTTTCACAGTGAGTTGTAATGATTTGGAATGCATTGCCTGAAAGGGTGGTGGAAGCAGATTCAATAGTAACTTTCAAAAGGGAATTAGATAAATATTTGAAGGGAAAAAAATTACAGGGTTATGGGGAAAGAGCAGGGGAATGGGACTAATTGGATAGTTCTTTCAAAGAGCTGGCACAGGCATGATGGGCCGAATGGCCTCCTCCTGGGCTGTACATACTGTAACATGATACTATCACCTCAAGGACTTGAGTGTGTCTTTGTTTGTGCCACCAGGAGACATTACTGTAATTTGACCAGAGCACTGCAATTTTAGCATAACACTCTTGACATTTACTCTACTCAGTTGGCCTACAGTCCAGCAGTTTCTTATGTTGATTGTTGCTCCTAAAAGGCTTAACAGGTCCAGTTTATTGACATCCACATAGCTTTTGCAATTTCACCCTCATCCTCTTCTCCTTCAGAAGATGAAATAAACACCAAAGCAAATTGTATGTAACCTATTGCAAGGAGTCAAGTTTGATAAGTGGAACATTTTTCATTCCAGACTATATGTTCATGTAAAACTTTTGTTATAAATGTCAAGGTGATAAAATGATATCCTTATCCAATAATAAAGCAACTTAATTTTTTATTGAAATGTATAGTTTTGATGGCTTAAAAACTAGTTTGTCGTGTTTGTGCATTTTTATTGTAATTTTGTTTTGTAAATATTTGCAAGTCCTTGGATCAAAAAGGAAGTATTAACAGTCCATCAGCCACATGTATTCTTCCTAGTCTGTGTTGCATTTCACTTTATGTCCCTTTAAGAAACTTTTAATAAAAGGCATAATTTCCAATATGAAAGAAATTTATATAATGTTTACATCTTAAAATAGTACAAACCATGCAGTTTTGTATATTTATTAGTTATTAAATTACACATTTCAAATGTTACATCTCCTGTACAGTGTAATGCTGCACTTCCACTGCTCTTTCATTGCGATTTGAATCAGGGTTCCAGCTTTGGAGCCAGTCTAGGAGGAATTCACATCACTACTTGTGCAGAATTATAATCACTAGCTTCATTTTCACCCTCAAAAGTGAATTGGTTTAGCTTCTGATCAACTCTAGTAGAGACAGAATCTATAATAAACAAACAAGATGGCTAAAAGTAGATTCCTAACTAAAACCAGTGCTGAAAATCAGTGTTAATGGGGCATAAGACAGTGACAACCAGTGCAACAGCTTCTCTATGAATTTGTAATTAGAGTAAATTTCAAAATATGGTTTCAATAATCTATGTAGATGTATAAAGTTTAGAAAATTCTGCAAGCTGCAACGAAGCAGCACAAATACCATATTGTATCAGTTTTTGTTACCAAGTCTCAGCCACATTTGATTCACTGACCCGGCACACACTCAATATTATATTATATTAAGTGAAAGTGGTAGATATGTATTTTTTTTTAAAGTAATAATTTCAAAAAGACCTTTTTTTCTTCCATCAGGCAAAAACTGGATAGCCAAGTGCTACCGAAAAGAATGAAATGTGTAGAGTGAAAAAGATCAACCTAGATTTATTTCTTGGAATTATAGCCAGATTTCACTTCCTCCTCCTCCTCGAGAAGCTAGAATGTGTTTTTCTTTATTACCCAGTTTTCCATTCATCTTTCAATGTCATAATTGTCATGGCTTACCTACCATTACCACGCAGAAATAAATATGCACATTTTCCAGATCACTAAATATCAGAATCTAACACTTTCACATGTCTATAGCCAAGTTAAGTGTTGGATAATGAGAGCCAGAGTTAGAAAAAACAGGACATATTAGGACATCAGTGCTATATTCTAATGTGGACTGAAAATGACACCTGTAAAAGTAGGTACCAGACCAGGAACAGTTAAAGCAAACAAACAAAAACTACAAATAAATTAATTACATCATGGACCCAACTCAACTCTCAGCAAAATATTGCAGCATTTTTTGGGACTCCTACAGTGCAAAGTAAAAAAATGATCCTGTGCAATTCTAGTCCTGGAGATTGGTGAAATGTTAAAATCTGAACACACAAAGCATATTTTGTCTTCTGTTGAAAGCTCTTTTGTATCTACCACAGCCTCTCCAGTGGTAAGCACAAAATAATAGGCTTTCCAGCATCAGACTATAGATCGCAGCATTTGCCCACAATGATTTCACTGAGGCCCCAAGTACTGTTCATGACAAGTATCGAATTGCTCCAATTACACAACCCCTTTCGGTGCTGCAGCTCTTTTTACAAAGTGCGCCCTCATGCCATCATCACAATGCCAACAAGACGATATCATGTGTCCCTGATACCAACCTGCTAGAATCAGTCGTCAGGCAGCTACAATGTCTGTTTTTGAAAGGATTTAGAGGAGCCAGTTCCACTGCTTTTACTCTGGAAGCAATTCATAGCACAGTTTCTGTTTCAATAGGACCAACTGTGGAATGTACAGTCCACAAGGTGTTGGGAGGAAAAGATTTACACTGGAATGGAGTCCATACCAAATTCAATCTGACATAAAAGAGTGTAAAAGTAGAATCAGACTATCATGATGTGGGATGTATAGCGTCCTCAATAAGCTCAACAACCATTCTAATAAAAAGAGGAAATCTGCTAATGCTGGAAATAAAAAACAGAAAATGCTGAAAAGCGTGAAGCTTTAACTGGCTTTACCCAAAATGTATGTTAACCAGTCTTTTCTCTTTAGCAGGTCCATCAGCATTTGTAAAGTATTTCCAGCATTTTCTGTTTACCATTTTAATGTAGCTTTCAAGTTTCTCACAATATACTGTAAGCTCCGTACAGCTCTACATAACTACCAACGCAACAAAAATTCCACAAATCCGTGATGTTAGTAATCAGAAACAAAGTCGTATGTTAGTGATATGACTTTTCAGCCAATCTGAGCAGAGGGTCATGCCTATAATAAAATATTGGGGGGGGGGGGGGGGAAGACCTTGTACACATTAACATTGCATTCTTAAACAGTAACCAGCGTGATTTCTGTCAGGAAAACAGATGTAGGAACCAAATCGTTTCTTTTTTTGAAGACCCCAAATGGATATTTGTAATCCACAGAAATACAGATAATTACAAAACAGTAAAGAAAAACACAAACTCTTGAATATGACCTCCTCAAAGAAGTGGAAGAGCATCGAGCACAGGAACTTCATTGCCATATTCAGTTTAAGGAGTCTCTCTAGATTAATTCCATGACTAATAAATCGTTTTCCATTCCCGCTCTTTAAAAGTCAAATTTTTGCCAATAAAATAAAATAACTTCACAATGCAACAATCTACAGTATTGACAGAATATCTTACTCTTCTTACTGTCCAGTAAAATACTGCACTATGAAATGCTATTCTTCGCCTGCTGGGAGATTTTCTTCAATCCTTTTAATGAATTTCATTCTGATTTCTGTTACATTGTCACCCTTGAGTGTGTCCTGGACAAATTTCACATCGATCGCCATTTGAACCTGACAGTGCAGAAACAGTTAGTTAGAGAGAGAATACACAGTAGTGTTGATTCTACTACTGACAGAGGTCAGAACTGTTTTTCTTTTCAACTCAAGGTCAATTAACCTCACGCCACCTCACGTTTTGAACATTACAACATTAAATTTACGAGATCAAGCCTCCATCTGCACTTTAGCCGAGTTGTATATATTTGAACAATATGTACAATCTTTAAAAAAAATTTTACAATTGCCTTTAATTTAGGATTAAACATTATGGTATACTTTTTTGCCACTGAAAAATATATGAGTACACTGTTCCCAAAATGGCATATGTAAGTTTTATGGTTTTTCAATTTATGTTGTAGATGTGAGCTATAAGCCAGATAAATTGCTTTCATGACTCTGGAACAGTTCCTACAGATTGGAGGGTGGCAAATGTAACCCCACTATTTAAAAAAGGAGGGAGAAAAAAAAAAAGGGAATTACAGACCAGTTAGCCTAACATCAGTAGTGGGGAAAATACTATAGTCTATTATAAAAGATGCGATAACAGAACACTTGGAGGGCATTAAGGAATTGGACAAAGTCAGCACGGGTTTATGAAAGGGAAATCATACTTAACAAATCTACTGGAGTTTTTTGAGGATGTAACTAGTAGAATAAATAGGGAAGAACCAGTGGATGTGGTGTATTTGGATTTTCAGAAGGCTTTTGATAAGGTCCCACACAAGAGGTTAGTGTGCAAAATTAAAGCACATGGCATTGGGGGGAATATACTGGCATGGATTGAGAATTGGTTGACAGACAGGAAACAGAGAGTAGGAATAAACAGGTCTTTTTCCAGGTGGCAGGCAGTGACTAGTGGGGTACCACAGGGATCAGTGCTTGGACCCCAGCTATTCACAATATATATCAATGATTTGGATGAGGGAACTAAATGTAACATTTCCAAGTTTGCAGACGACACAAAGCTGGGGTGGAATGTGAGCTGTGAGGAGGATACAAAGAGGCTCCAATGTGATTTAGACAAGTTGGGCGAGTGGGCAAGAACATGGCAGATGCAGTATAACGTGGACAAATGTGAGGTTATCCACTTTGGTTGTAAAAACAGAAAGGCAGATTATCTGAATGATGATAGAATGGAAAAAGGGGAGGTGCAACGAGACCTGGGTATCCTTGTACACCAGTCGGTGAAAGCAAGCATTCAGGTGCAGCAAGCAGTTAGGAAGGCGAATGGTATGTTGGCCTTCATTGCAAGAGGATTTAAGTAGAGGAGCAGGGATGTCATACTGCAGTTATACAGGGCCTTGGTGAGACCACATCCGGAGTATCGTGTGCGGTTTTGGTCTCCTTATCTGAGGTAGGATGTCCTTGACATGGAGGGAGTGCAACGAAGGTTTACCAGACTGATTCCTGGGATGGCAGGGCTGACATATGAGGAGAGATTGGATCGACTAGGCCTATATTCACCAGAGTTTAGAAGAATGAGAGGTGATCTCATTGGAACATATAAAATTCTAACACGACTAGACAGACTAGATGCAGGGAGATTGTTCCCGATGGCTGGGGAGTCTAGAACCAGGGGTCACGGTCTCAGGATATGGAGTATGCCATTTAGAACCGAGATGAGAAATTTCTTCACTCAGAGGGTGGTGAACCTGTGGAATTCTCTACCACAGAAGGGAATGGAGGCCAAGTCATTAGATGTATTCAAGAAGGAGATAGATATATTTCTTACTGCTAAAGGGATATGGAGAAAAAGCGGGAACAGGGTACTGAGTTAGACGATCAGCCATGATCATTTTGAATGGCGAAGCAGGCCCGAAGGGCCAAATGGCCTACTCTTGCTCCTATTTTCTATGTTTCTATGAGGGAAATTACCAAAGAATCAATTGCAATATCTTTTTTTAACCAGACAAGTGATTTGGAATAAACAGTGAAAAATTTAAAGATGGTTGTGATTCAAGGTTATTTGATATCACAGGAAAATATAACCACTTGCAAGTAAACACTCCAGTCAAGGGTTACACAATGTGCGGTATAAACAAAGTGAACCTGTACTGGGCATTGAAGAAACAGATATGCTTTCTCGTGGGCTAAATCAGGTAGCCACATGCCAAATTCACTTCTACAAAAGGATCAACAACTTGTATTCATATAGTGCCTTTAACATAGAAAAACATCCAAGGCATTTCACAGAGGAGTAATGAGACAAAAATGGATATCAAAGTAAAGGAAATATTAGTAGGGGTGACCAAAGAGGTAGGTTTTAAAGATGGTCTCAAAAGAGGATAAGGAGGGGATTGGGGAGGGAATTAAAGAGCATGGGGCCAAGTCAGCTGTAGGTACAGCTGCCATTGGTGGGCCAAAAGGTGGGTGGAAGAATGCACAAAAGGTCAAAGTCAGAGCAGGTTTTGGGGCTGTAGGAGGTTAAAGTGATCAGGAGGAGCAAGGCCATAAAGAGAGTTAAGCAGAAGGATGAGAATTTTAAATTGGAAGTGTTGCAGGTTGGACAGCCAATGTGGGTCAGAAAGTGAGCAGGACTTAGTGTGAGATAGGATACAGGCAGCAGAGTTTTGGATGAACTGAAGTTTACAGAGGGTAGAGGAGGAGGGGCCAGTCAGAAGTGCATTGGAATAGTTGCATCTGGAGGTGACAAAGGCATAAGGAGGGTTTCAACAGGAGATGGGCTGAGGTAGGGGCAGAGGAGGGGAATGTTATGGAGGTGGAAGTTGTCTTTGTGATGGAGAGACTATGAAGTTGGAAGGTCAGCTGGAGGTCGAATGGGATGGGGAGATTGTGAACAATCTGATTCAGCCTGAGACAATGGAAGAGGAGGGTATGGAAATGGTGGCAATGGTAAGAAGTTTGTGGCAGGGGCCGAAGAAAATGGCTTTAGTTTTCCCAATGTTTAAGTGGACAAAATTGTTGCTCATCCACAACTTGATATTGGACACACAGTCTGACAACAGAGGGAGTAGAGGAGCTGAGAGAGATGGTGGCAGTAGAGCTTGGTGTTGTTGGCATACATGTGGAAACTGATCTCATGCCTGTGGATGATGTTGCTAAAGGGCAGCATGAGGGGGCCAAGGATAGATCCTAGGAAACTCCAGAAGTAAAGCTGCAGGGGAGGGAAAAGAGAAGCCACTGCTGGAGATGCTGGACAGCAGAGGAAAGGTGTTGCAGGAGGACAGTGTGGTCAATTGTGTTAAAGGCTGCAAAGAGGGCGAGAAGGACCAGGAGGAAAAAATGCACCACAGTCACAGATGTCACTTGTGACTTTGGTTTGGACCGTTTTAGTGTTATGGCAGGGGCAGAAATCTGGAGAGATTCAAACGGAGTTGTGGGAAATATAGGCACAGATTTAGGAGACGAATGCACATTCAAGAACTCTGGAGAAGAAAGGGAGATTAGAGGTGAGGCAGTAGTTTGCAAGGACAGATGGTCGAGGGCAGATTTTTTGAGGGGGATTATGACAGTAGTTATATAAGGGAGGGCACAGTACCTGAAGAAAGGGGACTACTTACAATGTCAGCATTAAGGGCAGGAAGAGAAGTTGGGTAATCAACAAGTTAGTGGGAATGGGGTTCAAGGGGGCAGGAGGTGGGTTCATGGATCAGATGAGTTTGAAGGGGGCATGAAGGGAGACAGAAGCAACTGAATGGATGGTCTCAATCTTAGTGAGAAAGAAGTCCACAAACTCCTCGCGCTTGATGTTGAGGCGAGGGTGGAGGGGGGTTTAGGGAGGCGGTTGGTAGTGGAGAAAAGCAGCCAGGGGTTATCTTTGCGTTGCAGGTTGGTCTTGGTGTAGTGTGAGATTTAGGCAGAGGACAGCAAGGCCTGATAGCGCTTGACGTCGTCCAGCCAGATCTGGAGGTGGATGAATCATTACACTCGATCCAGAAGCAATGTTTGGATGTCATCCAAAACATGGAGAATGAGCTTGTTTACAAGATTGCTACATTTGCTTACTTATAGGGAACATTTGCTTTTGTATCAAAAGTGCTGTCTACCAGTGGTCAATTGAATTTTTACAGTTAAAAATGTATGGGCTTTTAAATATAGGTATTTCTAAAAAA
The DNA here is from genome assembly GCF_035084215.1 of Heptranchias perlo. Classification (NCBI taxonomy): domain Eukaryota; kingdom Metazoa; phylum Chordata; class Chondrichthyes; order Hexanchiformes; family Hexanchidae; genus Heptranchias; species Heptranchias perlo. The sequence continues at coordinate 26,991,225 of NC_090350.1, forward strand.
AATGTCTGCATTGTTTACACAGTGCATTACGGTCTCAATTTCTAAAACTGAGGTACAGTGAAGCGTATCTAAATCATATGGTTAAGGATCAAACATAATGCACCGTCAACTCTAAGAATGTTAAGCTGTCAATCTTGGCTCAGTGGTAGCAATCTTGCTTTGATAAGGTGCCACATAAAAGGTTGTTACAGAAGGTAAGGGCTCATGAGGTTGGGGGAACTATATTAGTAAGGATAGAGGATTGGCTAAAGGACAGAAAACAGAAAGTAGGAATAAACGGGTCACTCTCAGGTTGGCAGGCTGTAACTCGTGCGGTGCTGTAAGGATCGGTGTTTGGGCCTCAGCTATTTACAATCTTTATTAATGACTTAACTGAAGGGACCGAGTGTAATTTATCCAAGTTTGCTGATGATACAAAGCCACGTGGCAAAGCAAGCTGTGAGGAGGACACAAGGAGTCTGCAAAGGGACATAGACAGGTTAAATGAGTGGGCAAGAAGGTGGCAGATGAAGTACAATGTGGGGAAATGTGAAGTTATTCAATTTGGTAGAAAGAATAGAAAAACAGAATATTGTTTAAATGGTGAGAAACTATTAAATGTTGGGTGTCCTCGTACAAGAAACACAAAAAGTTAGTATGCAGGTACAGCAGGCAATTAGGAAAGCAAGTGGCATGTTGGCCTTTATTGCAAGGGGTTTGGAGTACAAGAGTAAAGAAGTCCTACTACAATCGTACAGGGCTTTAGTGAGACCTCACCTGGAATACTGCGTTCAGTTTTGGTCTCCTTACCTAAGGAAGGATATACTTGCCTTGGAGGCGGTGCAACTAAGGTTCACTAGAATAATTCCTGGGATGAGAGGGTCGTCCTATGAGGTGAGGTTGAGTAGAATGGGCCTATACTCTCTGGAGTTCAGAAGAATGAGAGGTTATCTCATTGAAACATATAAGATTAGGAGGGGGCTTGACAGGGTATTGGGGATCAGGCAGGAAAGTGGAATTGAGGTCGAAGATCAGCCATGATCTGATTGAATGGCGGAGCAGGCTCGAGGGGCCGTATGGCCTACTCCTGCTCCTATTTCTTATGTTCTTGCCTGAGTCAGAAGGCTATGGCTTCAAGCTGCATTAATTTGACACTTTGTTGCATGCAGTACTGAGGGAGTGCTGCACAGTTGGAAGTGCCGTCTTACGATGAGATGTTAAACCGAAGCCCCGTCTTCTCCCTCAAGTGGCCATAAAAGATCCCATGGTACTATTCAAAGAACATCAGGAAAGTTCACCTGGTCCTGGCCAATATTTATCTCTCAAACAACATTACTAAAATGATTATCTGGCCACTTATCTGTTGGCTGTTTATAAGACCTTGCTGCGTGCAAATTGACTGCTGCTCTTCCCTACTTTATGATGTGACTACACTTCAAAAGTACTTCACTGACATCTCATTTGTAAGACAGCACTTCCAACAGTGCAGCACTCCCTCAGTGCTTCAATGAAGTGTCAAATTAGTGCGGCTACCACTGAGACAAGATTGACAGCTTAACATTTTCAGAGTTGACAGTGCATTATGTTTGATCCTTAACCAAATGATTTAGATACGCTTCACTGTACGTCAGTTTTAGAAATTGAGACTGTAATGCACTGTGTAAACAATGCAGACTTTTTTTTAGAAACACCTATATTAAAACCCTATACACAGTTGACTTTGGGGCACTATATAAATGCAAGTTCTTTCTTTAACCTATACATCAAGTTAAGGCTCAGGCATAGTTCTACTACCTGAATTGACATTCAAATCAGTTCAAATCCATGACCAACGCAGATTTAGCTAGATCAACATTAAAATGTTTAATTGTCAACGCATGAGTATATCACAATCCTCACCATTTCCAATGCGCCTCTCAGCACTCCACAGAGGAGATTAGAGTAGATCAAACTGGAGTGGTTGTCAGGCAATTCCACAAAGTCCACAAGTGGATTATTTTCCAGAATCAATGAAAATTCATCTCCAGCTGGGCTCCAATTGGTCACACTGGGAGTTATACCCAGATACATTTTAAATGCAACCTGTTTATAAAAAATAAATATTGTAAAAAAAAATGCAAAGCAACAGATTCCATTCAACTATCTGACAACTTTTAAAAAAGTTTTTACAAGGGCAGTTAACAGAAAACCAGAGAAATGAGTAACCTTCATAGTAATCTCATTGCCTTGGCAGTTGTTGCCATGAAAATAAACCTGGAACTCAAACATAATTGGCCCATGCAGGAATACTGGCAACTGATTGAGCTTCGTAGAACCCCTCATCTTCTGTGAATCAATTTTAAAACATCTTTATCCATGTCAGTAACCATGTAATAGATTGTTTCAGATAAATGCCTAGTTAATAAATCACAAGGCTTGAATCAAACCTACATTACAACACATTGCAATATAGAAATCCAACCTGAAAATCACCATTTTGATAATCCAATTATTATAGTAAGAAAAATAATACCTGTGGTTATTGCATCATTGTGTTTGCTATTAGGGAAAAGCAAATTCTATCCAAGGCATGGAATGATGTGAAGTTATAATGTTGAAACAGTGCCATTGATCATTGGACTACTATCTTCATGATAGCTCATGTACTAGCATTTAAACCACATATAATATATACTGTCTGTAACAGCATGATTCTGGAGCAGTTTTGTTTTTCCAAGTTCTATTAACTACTGCCTAACTTCTAACAGTTTTGTTAATTTCAAGCTACTGGCATTGATGACAAATTGTACCACCTCTGAGTCTGTCCTAACATCCATCTGTTTGGGGCACTGAATCCCCTCATTGATCTGCTATAAGCGGAAATACTTCAGTGCATGTGATAGCAAGAGGGGTTTTGATAAGTAGGAGCAAGAAAACACTGAAACTTTCTCAAAATGACTCATTGAGAAGTACTTTAAACCTTGCATTGAAATAGCAGCCTCTAGAAAATAAACAATTCTAATCTGCCATGTGGAAAGTACTTTGGGAGAATCAGAGTAGGAGCAGTTGGCTCCATGAAAGACAATGAATTAAAGGGAATGAATAAAATGCCTTCCTCTCAATATTAACTACTGCCTGACTTAGAACAGTTTTGTTCATTTCAAGCTACTTGCTTAATTTACCTTTGCAATAACATCTGCAGTTTCACGGAAATCATGACATCTTCCAACATTAGAACGAGCCAAAAAATCTTCTATCAGTCTAACACCGATGTTGTACCCCCTGTGTTAAAACACAAGATAAATCAATACTGTTTATTTAGCAGGAAAAAATTGCAGGAAAAAAAAAAGTCATGTATATACTCTCTTCAAACTTGTGTATAGACTTTCTAACAGCCCTTGTAAACCAGAGAAATACATACCATAAGCAAAATGTATTGCAAACTTTTATCAACAGAGCTTTGTCCTACTCAGATGTTGCTACTAATTACAGAACCTGTTTTTTCCCCTGCAGACAGCATGGGGTGCACTGTATTTTGAAAGTGGTCATAGAACACATACTGACTGTCAGCCCTTGAATGCCATGGGACACAAAACAATTTATATGTTGCTGTTGCAGCATTACAATGCTGACTCCACACCCTTTCATACAGTTTTGTATTTAACTGAAACTCTTCTCCAAAACTCAAAATGCAGGGCTCCTGCTAATTTTGGAAAAGAATGGCGTACTCAATATAAGTAATTTAATCCATCTGGCCAATAGATTGTGGATGCACAATCAGACCCTCTATTTCCAAGTTTCTGCCAGGAAGTGTAATATGGCTGCAAATCACCTTAAGATCACTTATGACCTTTATGTAATGTTAGATGTTCAATCCTAGATGTTGATATCGGCATAAATGCAGCACCACTCAGTGCAGCATTTAAGGTTGGCTGGTCCTGTGGAAAAACAATTAAGTACAAGGCTTCTATTTTTTTACAAAAATGTTCTTTAATGTGTCAAATAGAAGCCTAACTACTGAGAGGGGGAGGGTGGAACAAAATTATTGGGTAATTAGACTAGTGTTCCCCAAAATAATTGGCAAAAGAACCAGGGGGAAAGATGGGGACATTTTTTTTACGCAGCAAGTTGTTACGATCTGAAAAGCGCTGCCTGAAAGGGTGGTGGGAACAGATTCGATAGTAACTTTCAAATGGGAATTGGATATATACTTGAAAAGGAAAAATTTGCAGGGCTATGGGTAAAGAGCAGGGGAGTGGGACTATTTGGATAGCTGTTTCAAAGAGCTGGCACAGGCATGATGAGTCGAAAGTCCTCCATCTGTGCTGTATGATTATTTGACTCTATGATTCGATCAATAAATATTGTGAAGGTAGGGTATTTAGAATAAACAAAACCTATGTTATATGAAAATTGTTTTGTTTAAATGAACTGAATGCAGAGTTCCTTTTTCTCCCCCCTTTCCTATACAATCTTCGATCTTTTAAAATCTAAGTTTAGTGTAATTTGATCACTACTTCCCAATTTACCTCATTTTCTCTTTTACTCTCTTCAAACTTGTTTTGTACTATGGACCTTGAACTTTCAACTTGGTTACTCAATCAAAAAATAAAATATAGTGCTGCTGGGATCCAAATATTTAATTTTTGGTAACGTAAAACCATCAGCCCCCTGCCACTAACCCCAAATCCCTCACCAATTTGAACTACTCTCGCCTGGAGTCAGCTTTTTCATATTAAAACAGTCTGAAAGAGAGAGTAAAAGTCTACTTTCTTTTTAAAAAGCTGTACAAGTGCCAATATGTTGAATGTACAAATTTTTTTTAAAAAAAAGAATTTCCTCTACTGCTTCAAATAAATATTAACATTATATGAAGAACAAATGTACAGGTGAGTTAAAACCACTTAATAGGAACAATGCAAGGTGAGGGGAGGGGGTCAGGGATCATACTTTTCACTACATGGTGACAATTTTTCCTGATTGGTGAAACTGCCTACTATACAACAAAAAAGACCTTTACTCACCAATAGAATTTTATACAGCATAACCTCCTTAGCCACACTCCATTTATCCACCAGAACTTTCATGGGACAAAACTGTATGAGATAGCACCCCATTGCAGAGTCTCCTAATACCAACTTCATTCTGACAAAGTAATCTCCCAGCCCAAGAAAGGTTAAACTCAGTTTACGTCACTTGTATTGTACTGATTTTCATTCCCATGCTTAGGTTATTTCTAGAACACACGTGCAAGACCACCATTTAGGTACTCTTGATTACCTGCCAATTTCTATTATCGATTGAGGGAGGGCGGAGTTCCATTGTACCTCCAAATGCATCCCAGATGCAATTCTGAGGTATCAGATTCAAAAAGCTGTACTGACAAAATTCACCTGTATATGCTGTCTTGTGTCTACATGATTTAAAAGGTGCTTTTTTGTACTAAATTATATCAACATTGAGTAAACAGACATTAATATAGACTGAAGCTATCAACAAACTGAAGTGCTACAGGAAGGATATCCTACACTTCAGGGATATGGGATACAATATTTATCCAAGTGGAACTGACTGCATATCTTAACAGCAGAGAAGTTATGCCAAGTGAGGTCGGTGAGTTGCAGATATAATCTTAATGCACTGTTGGCTATGGAGCTTACTACTTAGTGAAAATCTAAATGCTGAAAATTCTTGTGACATTATGGAATGCTTGGAATATTATTCTACATAATCTATTGTTAATCATTAAGAAATTCAATGCTTAATTTTTACTGTTCTCTGTAATTCTGCAAGTAATGACACAAAGATGGGCAGCATTGTAAGCAGTGTAGATGGAAGCATAAAATTAGAGAGAGATATTAATAGATTAAGTGAATGAAATCCATTTGCCACAGTTTTGCCCAATGTAGTCAAGTATGAGGTCATCCACTTTGGACCTAAATAGGATAGATCAGAGTACTTTCCAAATGGTAAAAAGCTTGAAACAGTGGAGGTCCAAGGAGACTTAGGGGTCCATGTACAAAGATCATTAAAATGTCATGGGCAGGTACAGAAAATAATCAAAAAGGCTAATGGAATGCTGGCCTTTATATCTAGAGGACTAGAATACAAGGGGGTAGAAGTTATGCTACAGCTATACAAAGCCCAAATTAAATCACACCTGGAGTACTGTGTTCAGTTCTGGGCACCACACCTTAGGAAGGATATATTGGCCTGGGGGGGGGGGGGGGGGGGGGGGAGTGCAGCGTAGATTTACTAGAACGATACCTGGACTCCTAGGGTTAAATTGCGAGGGGAGACTACACAATCTAGGGTTATATTCCCTGGAATTTAGAAGAAGATTAAGGGGTGATTTGATCGAAGTTTTCAAGATATGAAAGTGATAGAGTAGATAGAGAGAAACTATTTCTGCTGGTTGGGGAGTCTAGGACTAGGGGACATAGCCTAAAAATTAAAAGCCAGGACTTTCAGGAGTGAAGTTAGGAAACACTTCTACACGCAAAGGGTGGTAGAAGTTTGGAACCCGCTTCCACAAACTGCAGTTGATGCTAGCTCAATTGTTAATTTTTAATCTGAGATTGATAGATTTTGTTAACCAAAGGGATATGGGGCTACGGCAGGATTATGGAGTTAGGTCACAGATCAGCCATGATCTCACTGAATGGCAGAACAGGCTCGAGGGTCTATATGGCCTACTCCTGTTCCTATGTTCCCAAGTATGCTCTACAGAACAGTAATTCTGAAAAGTAATAAAGTCAAACTGCTTTCATGTGCAGCAGATTTTCCACTGGGTTGCAAATTCTATGTTAATCTAATTCTAACAAGCACGTGCTTGCTTGTGTTATCACCAATGATGGAAAAAGTTTAGAGTAGCAGATAATGCATTTACATCGGAAAGGGACAGATTAAAGTAAACCTGACAAGTACAATAAGAACTGTTGGCCCATTGTACAATAACTGAAGTTTTTAAATGTACTTACATTTTATCCAACTGCTTATTGACATCTTCATCGTTTTCATAATCTTTACACAGTTGCGTAACCAGAGCTCCATAGGTCAGAGTGAAGAGCTCTGAGTTCTGTTGAGGAAGTCAGAGAAGTTTAGCTAAACATTCAGAAACTCCAAAAAACTGTATCATCAACAAATCTTACCTCCCAAAAAAATATAAATTTGTTTGTTAACAAAAGTGACTGTTAGGCAATTATCTAACATATAATAACATTGATTGCATTATTTGTCAACAGACAGCTGCCGATTATTCCTTGACCAACCACAACATCATATATCAACTACAAGGAACACACTGTGCACAGCTGTCATGTCTTAGCCAACAAAATAAATGGACAGAAAGTGGTGGTGGTTGGGGGGGGGGGGGGGGGGGGGGGGGTGGAACAATAAACCTCACAAAATATAAAGTACACACTCAAAACATGTAATTTTAATTTCTAGTCTCCTTTTTGGATTAGTCTTCTGATCCAAGATATCACCTGATGCCTTCAATTTGATCATTGCCTTGTAATATTAGTTAATGCACTGCAATAGGTGAGGTCAAACAAGTTAGTTCTTTTGTTTGACATGTGCATTCAACAGGTGCTTATACTATTAATTACTAGTTGAGCATCACAACTGAGCCTTGCTAACAACTTGCATGCATCAGAACATTGCCACAAAGCTGCATAAACCCCTGCATATGCATTCAAGTGTAATGCCAAGTAATCAAATACAAAAACCACACATACAATGCTCATGTTCTGATGTTTGCATATGCACTAAAATATAACTGTAGTTTTTCATCTTTTGATTAATTCATCCTACTTTTCACTGGAGTCACTGCCCATTGAACCTCTTATTTCCATGCAGTCTGCTTAGTCCCTAAATTCAACAGACCAGTTCTATATGTGCAACTTTCATATATATCAAGTCAGAACCACACACAACTTTAGACTGTATTGTTAATACATTAATTATATGTTCAATATTAGCCAAATGTACCAGCCAAAGTCAATAAGCTGGACATCTCCCCACCAAATATTTGTTTTCAGGCTCTTCAACCTTTGTCTGTTAAAATTTGCATTTATATAACGCATTTAACATACAAGACATCACTCCAATACAGTTACACTTACAGAAAAATAAGAACAGGAACAAAGCCATGAAAGAAGGAGACAAAGATCTCAAATTGGATGCACTGAGGGACAGAGAGCCAGTGTAGGTCAGCGGTAATGGGCAAGTGGGACAGGACGCGGGCAGCTGTGTGTTTTGGCAAGTTTAAGTCTATGGAGAGTGGATGATGGAAGGTCATCAAGGAGAGCATTGGAGTAATCAAGATGGAGGGGTCAAAAGAATGAATAAGGGATTCAGCAGCATTCTGAGGTAGGGGCAAAGGTGGGCAATGTTGTGGAGACACAGAATGATCCAATTTTTAAAAAGTAGTTACCCATAGTAACGGCTACTTTGAAATTTGATGCTCAAGTAGCTTTTCAGCAAAATAAGAATCCATTAATGTTATTCCTGATTGCTACATTGCTCTAGTGTACTTGAGATAACACATTACTATTTAAAACTCTATTTTATATACATTTCATGGGAATGAACGTTGATGTGAAGTCAGAAGATAATGCTGCTTTATAACAATAGGAGTGTTATCAACAAATTGTGACAGGGAAAGTGTTACAGGAAGCAAATTTAATAATATACTATTTTTATTTTTTTTAAAGTGTAAGAGGGGCAGAAGGAAATTCATATCCCTACATTAGTTAATAAAATGACCAAGCTGGCAAATTTGACTTAAACTAGTGTTTATTACTTTTATTTTCTCTCCTCTAAATAGTCAGTGATGAAAAATCTTATCATAGTTGGAAATCTGAGTAACTCTGTAGGTTCATTTTTTAAATCCATTTACTTCTTATCTAATAAACACTGATGCACACCAAAACTAAAGACAAATCAAATGATTAGTACAAATCAGTAACAGGACTGCCACAATATCAATGTGATCACCATTTTATTTCAGTGTTTGTTCATAAATCTCCCATTGCTGAGTATTTCAACTGATCTGATCTAATATGTTTGCTAAACCAATGAGATCATAGAATAGGTCACTGTTCTAAATTTGTCTTTGTTGCTGCGTTATTTAATGAACTCAAGTCACTGTGTTTTAAATGATCATTACAAACTGCTGAGCATATGATCAGTACCTTCCAGCAAGCAGAACCTTGGTGCAGCATTACAGCTGATCTTTCATTTTTCCCTCCAATTTTCTGCCCCTTCCCTCCTATGGTACAGTTTCTGCAGTGCTAGTCACCCTTCAGTACGTCACCCTCCAGTACTTCACCCAAAATGGCCATTATTTCTAAGTGAGCTTCGACAATAAGTGTTGGCAGGCTATTTAATCATGGGTTATCACAGGGGATCCCGATCCAATCCTCACCAAACATTCACACACATTACACTTCCATGCAGGAGCTGAATGGCAATCAGGAGTGGGAAACCTGCCCAATATTTCCCTCTCTAGCCCATGGGCACTCAAGCCAATTGTAGTGCCCAACTGCTGACATTAACTATCTCAGCACAAACCAGGAATCAAACATAGGGCCTTCCTGGTTCAACTAGCTCAGCTATTAACTAGATAAACTCAGTGAGCCTTTGGGGGAGGCCTAGAGCCAGATTTGCATTCCCTCTAATTTTCTTCCCCCCTCACATGCAAAAAAGCATGGTGTGAAAAGTCCATTAATTCTCACCCTATCTATAAGATTTTGCAACCTGGTAACCCATCCTCTCCAACTACTAGTAATTCTAGTGGGAGGCAATAAAACAGAAAACAAAGAACTGTGGTGAATTTTAGAAAAACTCTGGGAAATTTGTCCCCAACTGCCCAAAACAATCAAGCAAGCTCCAAGAAATCATTGTTAATCATGCTACATCACTAGATATAAACTAATGCACATTCCTCTTCCCTCTTAAACCCCACTCCCATGTTCCAATGGCTTTAGGATTATAGGACTTCATCGAATAGAAAATAATCATCTCTATCCATCAGGCCTCTTCTGAAGTTGCAAACTCACGCAGTTCCACGGGTGCTGGCTGCCCTCCTGTACCTCATCTAAGTGGCCATTCTTCATGTGCAAAATGTTGGCAGCCTATATAACAAGGGAGGGAGGGAAGGAAGGAAGGAAGGAAGGAAGGGGAGGAGGAGATCAGTCAAGCCTGATCCTATCCTTTCCTAAGGTTTCTGCAAATAAACACACACATCCATTCCAGCAGGACAGTGATCGGGAATGTGCAATCTAATGATTTTTCCCACTCCTTAGACCAGAAATGTTCTTTCCTTAATACCACAGATATGATCCTCATCCTAAAGGTTTAGTGCAGCAATTTCAATTAAAATGAACCAAACCCATTTCCTTATTTCACACAACACTTCAAATAAAAGTTGCAATCACCTATAAAACAGTCATGATTGTTTCCATTATTTGCTGAACTATGTGACTGTTTTATAGAAGATTAAAACTTTTATGTGAGGTGTTGTTATGTGAAATAAGGGAATGGGTTTGGTTAATTTTAATTGAAATTGCTGCATTGAACCTTTATTATGAGAAACATATCTGATATTAAGGAAAGACCATTTCTGGTCTAAGGAGTGGGAGTGGGAGTGGGAAAAATCATTAGAGTACACATTCCCGATCACTGTCCTGCTGAAAAACATGATTGTTTCCATTATTTGCTGAACTATATGTTTTGAATTCAGATTACAAATTTCACTTTACTTTCCATTTAATAATCTAAAGAAAAACCCTAACTTTCACAGGAATAACCATGAAGCAAATCAGAAAGCAAAATGAAAACATACATTGTCAAAGAGATTAGTATTCCTAACACCTACCATGAGATGCAGAGATGCAGAAGGTGAAATGAATGGCAAATACCAGTACTACAGAATGAGTGCGTTAGGCAGAGGAGACAGGAAAAAGACAGAATCAAGATTTAGTGACATCACACACAAAGCAAAATTTGTAAACAATGAAGTACACATCAAAATTACCTAGATAAAATATAACAGAAAACATCCCAAGATCTTGCAGTCCTGCACACAGCAAACTACCACCAAACTGGGTAATTCGATAGTTTTTATCCCAAAATATTGGGAATTCAGTACTGAATGCTCAATGATGGATATTTGGAGAAGTTTAATCAATTTTACCGGGATGATAACCTCAGTAAAACATATTCTGATTTCATTTTTAAAATCCTGCTTGAATGGACAATGCTGGTAGAAAATAACCTGAACCTTAGCATGCTGATACAAACATTATGCTAACATACTTTAACCTGTGCTGATATTTTTTTTCCTTTCTGCAGCTTATCCTTAACAAGAGAAAATCAACAGGCATTTACACCTTTTGGTAGTGGTAATTTAGTGCTGAATGGGCAGGGCGACAAATATTGGATAAACACAATACCACATAAGCAGTAGTAACTCATAGGACTTGAATATTTTGCTTTGATTAATTTCTGCCACAGAAAAACAATTCGAAGTGAAACCAATGCTGAAAATTCAAGACGTCAAACAACAAAACCATTACAAAAATGGGTGTATACCATGGCATTATGCAAGAAATACATAGGACAATTGTCCAAGTTATCAAATGGCACCGATAACCAACCGATAGTCCACTATGACCCAAACCTGAGATTCCAAATAAGCCAATCATTGTTTGAGGAAATAGGAAGCTGGAAGATTCTCAAAATAAAATTGAGGAGTTACTTGTGTTGCTCATGCCATCTGGTTAAAAACTACCACTGGCATTGTTTCCTGCCCACACAGTCAGAGATAGGTGTGTGACATGGAATCACAGATATGGGAAGAAAATACATCAAAAATTGTGATAGTAATCTGGTTGCATCTACGGCTGTGAGGTCACATAGTCAGGCTGCATGCGACAACCTGGTAGTTCTTTTTTAAAAAATGTTTTCATCATGCATTTAGACAGAAATATGATTTTAGCAGTGAAGTTACCATATTATTATTTCACTTTTTTGTATGCCACATGCAACTGCCAGCCATGTTGGGCTGACAAATTGCTTGCCAGCACCTTGGCCTCTTTCAATTCTCTGAATCTTCCTGGAAAGGTAGGCCTAAAATAACTGCTCACCAACTGCCCCTGCTATTTGTTATAAGCCTGCTGGCCTCTACATAATGCTCCTCATCACGGTGCAACTAAGCTTGGGAACTTGCTGTATGGGTAACTGTTCCATAGAATCAATATTATTAGCAATTCTGATGCTAACAAATACAGTCTTCATTACAAATTTCTTAAAACTGCATTATTTTTGCTGCACTGTTACTCATTTACTGCTTAAAAATGCAAGATATGGAGATGCCGGTCATGGGCTGGGGTTGACAATTGTAAACAATTTTACATCACCAAGTTATAGTCCAACGATTTTATTTGAAATTTACAAGCTTTCGGAGGCTTCCTCCTTCCTCAGGTAAATGTCAGGAACCTACGCATTTATAAATCACAGAACAATACATGGTGATATAATACTCGGCATCACCACCAGCATCGACCAAGCTTCCCCTGGTACCACGGTTGCAACCACAGGGAAGTCTATCGTCAATTTGTCCGACCACACCCTTCAACCAGACGAAATCGAAGTTCTCAGCCGAGGGCTCAATTTCTGCCCCACTACCAAAATGGACCCCACTAGTCTCGCGGCGGACACAGAGGAATTCATCAGGAGAATGAGGCTCCGGGAATTCTACCACAAACCCCAAGATTTCAGCAGCGAACCCAATGAGACAATCAATGATCCGGAACAGCAGACAGAGGGATCCGCGGTACAGCAACCGAAGAGGAAAGAGTCAAACTGGACTCCTCCGGAGGGTCACTGCCCTCAGCTTGACATGTATGCCCAAGCTGTCAGGAAATGAGTCAATGCCAGATTCATCAGGCGCACTCAGAAGATAGTCCAGAATGTCACCCGAGCACAACGCAACGCCATCAACGCTCTCAAGACCAACCGCAACATCGTCATCAAACCAGCGGACAAAGGAGGAGCCATCGTCATACAGAACAGAACGGACTATTGCAAAGAAGCATACCGACAACTGGACAACCAGGAACACTACAGACGGTTACCCGCAGATCCGACCAAAGAACACACCCACCAGCTCAACAAACTGATCAAGACCTTCGATACAGACCTTCAAAGCATCCTACGCACTCTCGTCCCACGTACTCCCCGCGTGGGAGACTTCTACTGCCTCCCAAAGATACACAAAGCCAACACACCCGGACGTCCTATCGTATCAGGCAACGGAACCCTGTGTGAGAACCTCTCTGGATACATCAAGGGCATCCTGAAATCCATCGTACAGGGAACCCCCAGCTTCTGTCACGACACTACAGACTTCCTACAAAAACTCAGTACCCACGGACCAGTTGAACCAGGAACACTTCTCACCACGATGGACGTCTCGGCACTCTACACCAGTATCCCCCACGATGACGGCATCGCTGCGACAGCATCAATACTCAACACCAACAACAGCCAATCTCCAGACGCCATCCTACAACTCATCCGCTTCATCCTGGATCACAATGTCTTCACCTTCGATAACCAGTTCTTTACCCAAACACACGGAACAGCCATGGGGACCAAATTCGCACCCCAATACGCCAACATTTTCATGCACAAGTTCGAGCAGGACTTCTTCACTGCACAGGACCTCCAACCAACGCTATACACCAGATACATCGACGACATTTTCTTTCTATGGACCCACGGCGAAGAATCACTAAAGAGACTACACGATAACATCAACAAGTTCCATCCCACCATCAAGCTCACCATGGACTGCTCCTCAGAATCAGTTTCTTTCTTGGACACACGAATCTCCATCAAAGATGGGCACCTCAGCACCTCACTCTACCGCAAGCCCACGGACAACCTCACGATGCTCCACTTTTCCAGCTTCCACCCTAACCACATCAAAGAGGCCATCCCCTATGGACAGGCCCTGCGAATACACAGGGTCTGCTCAGACGAGGAGGAACACGATGGACACCTACAGACGTTAAAAGACGCCCTAGTAAGAACGGGATATGACGCTCGACTCATCGATCGACAGTTCCGACGGGCCACAGCGAAAAATCGCGTAGACCTCCTCAGAAGACTAACACGGGACGCAACCAACAGAGTACCCTTCGTCGTCCAGTACTTCTCCGGAGCGGAGAAACTACGCCATGTTCTCCGCAGCCTTCAACATGTCATCAATGACGACGAACACCTCGCTATGGCCATCCCCACACCTCCACTACTCGCCTTTAAACAGCCACCCAACCTCAAACAGACTATCGTTCGCAGCAAATTACCCAGCGTTCAGGAGAACAGCGTCCACGACACCACACAACCCTGCCACGGTAACCTCTGCAAGATATGCCAAATCATCGACACAGATACCACCATCACACGAGAGGACACCACCCACCAGGTGCATGGGTCATACTCCTGTGACTTAGCCAACGTTGTCTACCTCATACGTTGCAGGAAAGGATGCCCCAGAGCATGGTACATTGGCGAGACCATGCAGACGCTGCGACAACGGATGAACGGACACCGCGCAACAATCGCCAGACAGGAGGGTTCCCTCCCTGTCGGGGAACACTTCAGCAGTCAGGGACATTCAGCCACCGACCTTCGGGTAAGCGTACTCCAAGGCGGCCTTCGAGACACACGACAACGCAAAATCGTCGAGCAGAAATTGATAGCCAAGTTCCGCACCCATGAGGACGGCCTCAACCGGGATGTTGGGTTCATGTCACGCTACACGTAACCCCACCAGCGAACAATAGCTATCTGTTTTTAATATAACGGGTCATTTGCTGGCTTTCTCTGCCTTCCGGATGTTTCTGCCTCTCTCTCTCTGTTTTTTTTTTCTGTTTGTTTTTTTTGTTGACTGTATATTCCTGGGCTCTGTAGGTAACACCTCTCTGAACACTGTGATTGCCTTGGCAACAGGCAGTTGCAAAGACTATCTGTAATCACCAAGTATTGTTCTGTGATTTATAAATGCGTAGGCTTCGAGGAGTTCCTGACATTTACCGGAGGAAGGAGGAAGCCTCCGAAAGCTTGTAAATTTCAAATAAAATCGTTGGACTATAACTTGGTGTTGTAAAATTGTTTACAAAAATTTAAAAATACAAGGACACAGTGGAATCAGTCCATAATATTGATGATTAAGATGAACTTTAAAAAAAAACAGGTGACAAGATAATATTTAAGGAAGCATTAGTCTATTAACAGATGACCACTATAAACAAGTGATAGTTTGATAAATTTACTACTGAAACTACAGGCAATCTAATCTCCAGTTAGTCCCAGTAATAAATCTGGATAAAATTTATTCTACATTTTATGCTTAAAACAAGTGCATAAAATTTGACAGTTTAAGCATTTTTATCTACAAGCATAGCCATCAGGCTCTTAGTATGTACAAAGTGGACTGGTTTCTTCTCATACTACTGACATCACTATCCAAATCAATGACATACAGTGGTATCAGAATGTTTGCCACTATTATGTAAATAAGGGCAACTGAATTTGGATAGCTGTCAGTTGTCACCCAACTCCTCCTCTGTACACTACAGTCCAAAAGGACAGAAAAACTGTTACCCTTATGAAAAAGTATAATATTGTATTCAAAATAGAATTTTTCATGGATTTTAGATGGGATTTAATACATTTATGAACATTATATAAATTCAAAATAAAAAGCTGTTTATTCCTCTATTTAATTTTATTAAAAATCCAAATTAAATTCTTACAGCTTGATGGACAAATTGCCTTCTCTTTCCAATGCTTTGTGGTGTATTTTCTATCTTACTCTAAATCCCAAACATTGCAGTGGGGATGCTGATCATCAGCCATTAAATTTACAAACACAATGCAAATGAGATACACTCAATTTGACGTGCTTAACATGCAACACCATCTTTACAAATAAACATGTAAAATGAACAGAATTAACAGAACATATAAAGTGTTTATGGGAAAATGAAGATGGTGGCTAAGTATGCACAGAGCTTCAAGACTGGATTGAGCAAATAATTTGGTGGAAAGGTCAGAAATACCAATTGGATCACATTTGCAGTTTACATCAGTATGTTACCACAACACAACTGATTACTATATTTTCTCCAGTTATATGCATTGGGATTTAAATTCAAATAAAGATGCATTATATTTGAAATGCTTTAATATCAATGGAAAATTTGTCAACAAAATTGATTACCATTTCACACCAGATACTTTTGGCTCTGCTATTTGATAACCAACGGGAGGCTTTTCTGTCTAATAGTCTAAATCACCATCATGGCTTGATATTACTCAACATATTATTGTAGGCGATAGCCCCAAGTAACAAGAAAATTAGGTTGTTAAAATGTAGCCAATTAAGTACCCTAGCCCAGTTTTCAGAATATTATCCCAAATTAACGTATTATATCAGTGATCCAATTCTTAGGAGAGGTCTGGGCCCTGGATTATTAGCACTAGAAGATAATCATACTCACTCCAACCTGTACGGCTCACAAGTTGTCTTTTAAACTTGTAAAATTACAATCATACAGCACGCCACCAGCACAATATCTTGTATATTTAATCACTTCAAATTGTACAATACTTAGGCTAAGAGTAACAAAAATTAAGCACTGAATTCAGAAGAGTGCAGAGCTGTCAATCGGGGGAGTTACGATCAGGATGAGTGAGACTGCAAACTCACTGCGCTGTGTATATTTTTAGGAGTGAAGCACATCAAAGCAGGCCAAGCATTTAAACAAAATGGGCGCGTCTCACTGCACATCAGAAGAGTCTGCAAGTACCAGAATGTGAAGGTCCTGTCTCGTCCATTGGCAAACCCACTGAGCTTAGGTCAGCAGCTCGACCATAAACTAGGCCTGTAGGCCTAAGCACAGACCCAGCACTGACCCATTAAACACCGCAACCATTCGTTTTCCTTCCGGCCTCAGTAACCGCAGAATTTCTATGCCAGGAATTACCATTTTCTTGCTCTCTGTGCCTCGGTTCGCCTGGCGAGACATTTTCGTACAGCTTGAGAGCGTCCAGCCGGCTCTTCGCTTCTTATCACAAAAAAAATCTCCTTACCGTAAGGAACACGGAGCACGCATGCGCGCAACCTCCCCACGCCTGCTGGGAATCATAGTCCCTTCCCGCGCACCCGGCAACCCGCT
The DNA here is from genome assembly GCF_035084215.1 of Heptranchias perlo. Taxonomy (NCBI): domain Eukaryota; kingdom Metazoa; phylum Chordata; class Chondrichthyes; order Hexanchiformes; family Hexanchidae; genus Heptranchias; species Heptranchias perlo. The sequence goes on from NC_090350.1 coordinate 27,008,438, forward strand.
CTCTGAGAATGGAGCGCAGCGGAGGACTACAACACCCAGAATCCACTGCGGCACCGCGATGCGCTGCAGGACTACAACACCCAGAACCCATTGCACGCGTCGTTGCTGGGACCGGAGAATCCTGGGTTACCAGCTACTGGTCGGATGATGAGAGGGACGTCGTGTAAAAAGTGAAAGGCTGTCGCTGCTGGAAATCTGAAACAAAAATAGAAAATGATAGAGACTCTCAGCCGGTTAGACAGCATCGATGGAGGCACATCTTGCCAATTTGAGTACCTGCCCGTTATCCCTATTGTAAACAATTTTACAACACCAAGTTATAGTCCAGCAATTTTATTTTAAATTCACAAGCTTTCGGAGGCTACCTCCTTCCTCAGGTGAACGATGTGAACTATTCCTCAGGTGAACTATTCTCTGTCTCTTGCCGCTCAACCAATTTCCTAACCAGTTCAATAATTTGCCCTCAAATCCATGAGCCTTCAGCATCCGCTGACGGTTTCTTATGAGGGACTTTATCAAATGCCTTCTGGAAGTCCACATAAAATCCATAGACATTCCCCAGGAAAGGGGAGACAAAAAAAAAAGAGAGCAAGTATTGATGGAATGAATTGCAATCTGGTTAAAAGAAAAACAGGAGATTGTTAGACAGTGGAAAGAAGCATTCAAGAAATTAAAGACATAAGAGAAACAAAGCATATGTGAATAGTTGAGGGAGCTCTCCTCAGGAAAGATGTGAAGATAGAAAGTTTTCAAAACAGGAGAAGCAGGCAAAATATGGTTGGTTGGAAGATAAGAAAAACAGGCCAATACTATGGTCACAGAATCCTTCACCAATTCTGTGTTCTGGTAAAAAGTCGCCACCCCAAGCATTAGTTAAGTTATCCCCCCCACATCCCTCACACCAACTGTGAGGGGTTGGAATTTTAAATTTGAGGCGATGGGGAACTGGGAGTAAATGTAGATCAGTGATCAGTTGATGGGTGAGCAGGATTTGGTGCGGGTTAGGATAGGGGCAGCAGAGTTTTGGATGTGCTCAATTTTATGGATGGTTGAGAATAGGAAACTGGCTGGGAGAGCATTGGAATAGTCATGGGCGAATGGAATCGGTGACTAGTGAACGGAGTTTGTGGCGTGGGCCAAAGACAATGGCCTTTGGTCTTTCCAACATTTAATTGGAGGAAATTGAGGCTCATCCAGGACTGGATCTGACAACACAGAGACAGTGGAGGAATCGTGAGGTGATGCAGCGGTAGAGCAGGGTGTCATCAGCGTACATGTGGAACCTGACCCCCTATGTCTTCAGATGATGTCATCAAGGAGTCATGTAGATGAAGAAATGGAGGAGGCTAAGGATAGATCCTTGAGGGATTCCAGAGGTAACTGTGTGTTAGTGGGAAGGGAAACCAATGATGAAGATGCTCTGGCTATGATTGAATAGGTAAGAGTGGAACCAAGCAAGGGAAGTCCCACTCAGCTGGATAACGCAAGAGAGGCATTGGAGGAGGATGGTGTGGTCAACTGTCAAAGGCTGCAGAGAGGTAACGAAGGAGGAAGAGGGGTGGTACAAAGTGGTCACAGTCACAGAGGATGTCATTTGTGACTTTGATTAGGACCTCCTGACTCCCCAAAGCCTTTCCACCATCTAGAAGGCACAAGTCAGGAGTGTGATGGAATTCTCTCCACTTGCCTGGATGAGTGCAGCTCCAACGACAATCAAGAAACGCGACACCATCCAGGACAAAGCAGCCCGCTTGATTGGCACCCCATCCACCACCCTAAACATTCACTCCCTTGACCAATGGCGCACTGTGGCTGCAGTGTATACCATCCAGGGTCAAAATCCTGGAACTCCCTACCTAACACACTGTGGGAGAATTTCACCACACGGACTGCAGCGGTTTTAAATAGTGGGGTTACATTTGCCACCGTCCAATCTGCAGGATCTGTTCCATAATCTATAGAATTTTGGAAGATGACAACTAATGCATCCACTATTTCCAATGGCTACCTCTTTTAGTACTCTGGGATGCAGATTATCAGGCCCTGGGGATTTATCGGCTTTCAGTTCTGTTAATTTCCCCAGCATTTTTTTACTAATACTAATTTCCTTTAATTCCTCCTTCTCACTAGTCCTTGGTTCCATAGCATTTTTGGGAAGTTATTTGTGTCCTCTTCCATGAAGACAGAACCAAAATATTTGTTCCCCATTATAAATTCTCCCATTTCTGACTGTAAGGGACCTACATTTGTCTTCACTAATCTTTTTCTTTTTACATACTAGTAGAAGCTTTTACAGTCCACTTTTATGTTCCTTGCAAGTTTACTCTCATACTCTATTTTTCCCCTCTTAATCAATCTCTTGGTCCTTTTTTGCTGAAGTCTAAACTGCTCCCAATCCTCAGGCTTGCTACTTTTTCTGGCAACTTTATATGACTCCTCTTTGGATCTAATATTATCCTTAATTTCTTTTGTTAGCCATGGTTGGGCCGCTTTTCCTTTTGTGTTTTTGTGCCAGAAAAGAATGTATAATTGTTGCAATTCATGCATTCGTTCCTTAAATGTTAGCCATTGCCTATCCACCGTTATGCCTTTTAATGAAGCTTCCCAATCTATCATAGCCAACTCACTCCTCATACCTTCGTAGTTTCCTTTGTTTAGATTTAGGACCCTAGTTTCGGATTGGACTACTTCACTTTCCATCTTAATGAAGAATTCTATCATGTTATGGTCACTCTTCCCTAAAGGACCCCGCACAGCAAGATTATTAATTAACCCCTTCTCATTGCACAATACCCAATCTAGGATAGCCTGTTCCCTGGTTGGCTCCTCAATGTACTGGTCTGAAAACCCACCTCGAACCACTCCAGGAATTCATCCTCCACAATATTATTGCTAATTTGGTTTGGCCAGTCTATATGTAGATTAAAGTGGAATCCTGTCTGGTTTACTATTTTAATCCTTTTCCAAGCAGCTTTGTGTTGCTCTTCACATATGCACAGTAGTCAATTTGTCATAGTCACAAAAGGCTTTCCTTTTGTTGCCAGTATATAGGGAATCCAACAGTCATATTTAAAGGTAAATTTAAGAGAGTGATGCTCTGCAATAATCAGCTCTTCTTTGATGAGAATTCACTAAGCCAATTGTCATTGTTTTGTCATGACCAGCCATTAGATAGTACATATTTCCCAGAAAGTCTGATTGGATAATTCACATGTCATGAAGTCATGAGTGGGATCTGATGAGTTTTATGATGAGTGGAGATATTTTTCTTATCACAGTGCTGGCATGACATCCAATTTCTAATATTTATATTATCGTGAGTAAAATAAATATTTTAATTAATATTTTATGGTTTTTGTAGCCCTAGGAAATGGGTTAAAACTGGTTTCTGATGAAACTTTGACATTTCGATATCAGTGGAAATATGATTCTTGTCTGTTGTTACTCCACAATGAACTTTTTGCACAACACCCTGTCAAAAAGGAAGAGTCTGCTTTTTGTTTCTCATTTAGATTTTTATTATTACGTGCCACTACAAAAGAAAGAACAGGCATGTATAAAGCAACAAAAAAATGGTGGCAGATAGAAAAAGATTAAAATTGAAGATACTATTTATTCATAAAGTACAGAATATCTCTGCAACACCTAACACAAATAATCAGTCTGCAATTGAAGTTCCATGAAATATGAAGAGTTGTAATATTGGATATTCACCTGTATATTCTATGAGGAGAAGACATTTGTTCAAATCTGTGGTTAGCATGGCAGACCAATCTCTCAGAGCATCTCACCAGTATCAGAGGATTACTCTCTTGGCAATCATCACGATCAAAGAGGTTATCATGAAAAACTATTCAGTGAACATTTTTTTTGTTCCAGAAAAAGAGCCCAAAAGTGTGCTACGTTTAACAATGATGGTGCTATGTTTATATATATATATTTGTATACATGAGAAAGAAACTAAAAACACATTAAAGGAAGACAACAAATATTAATCTTGTAAAATTAGTTTCAATACTTCCCCAAGTTCTGGTATCCATGAGAGCCAGGGAGATTTACTTTACAATGCACTTGACATCTCAAATCGGATGTGAAATTCTCCTTGAGCGATAACACAAATGGGCGACAGCTATATAGCGCCTTTATGATAGTTCACGGAAAGAAAATTGTGCGGAATGTAAAATGGGTTGCTGATTCACTTCCGTATGTTCTATGCTGTCGCCCAAGACAAATTTAACCTCTGTGAAGTTTAGCAGAAAGGAAAGAAAGTTAATCATGGGGATTGTGTCGGCCTGTGTGAAATAACTGAGGTCAACAACACCTAAAATCTATGCTGTTGGTGTCATAGCATGATTGAAGTCAGTATTCATCTCACTGGAGAGAAGTTATCAATAAGTTAAAAAGTTTCTGGAGCCTATTTGTTGGAGATAGACTTATGTAATTTCAATCAAAGAATCCTCATACAATTTGCTTAAAGTGAGCAGAATGGAACTGAATAATACAGACCAGGAATATCCAAGTTTGATCCCCTGTGCTGAGCTATCTGATGTCAGCCAGGCCAGCAGTAGGAACACTACAATTGGCCTCATCGCCCTTGCATTCCAAACAAAAAAAAATAAGCTGGGGTTCCCAACTGATCACTGTCCTGTAATATCTACTGGAAATGTGCCTGTGTGGAACTTAGGTGAGGATCAACAGTGGTCATTTGGGCAAGATGCAAGTGATGGCTGGAGCCCAAAGAATTGTACCCCAGCTTGAGTCCATGTTTTCTGGAGAGGAAGGGAGAAATTGGTAGCAGAAAAATCAACAGTACACAGAAACAGTATCCTCTTAAACTTGATGGTAAATTTTACAGGATTAATTAATGAACAGTGTTTACAACAACAAATCCATGAACTCCTTGCACATGTTGTCAGAGATGAAGGTGGAGAGCGCAAGAAAGAGAGGTTTAAGTGATGGTGTGTAGTGGAGAAAAGAAGCTGGGGGTTATCTTTGCATTCCAGGATGATCCTGAAGTAGAGAGCAGTTTTGGCAGAGGAGAGCAGAGACCGATAGTGCTTGATGTGGTCCAGCCAGAAACTTGTTCAACCAGTTGTGTGCCATAAATGTTCAAGTCTACTTCCCTTGGAGTTAAGGGATTGAAAATGGGGGCCGTACCAAGGGGAATGACCAGGGTGGGAGAGAGTATAGTTTTACAGGGAACAAGGCCATCAAAAGTGGAGGTAATGGTGTGATTGAGCACATTGGTAGCTGCAGAAGTGTTGCGGCAAGTGGAGGACCAAAGTCCAGGCAGTTGGGAGTTTGAAAGTACTGTTGTAAGTGAGTTTTTTTCCAGGGGCAGATGCAGCAGTAAGTGTGGTTGGACAGTGAAGGGGGATGTGAGTGCTGAGGTATACAAGGAAGTGATCAGAGATGGCCTTGCCTGTGATTGAGACGATGGGAATAGAGAGGCCATATTAGATAGGGAGGTCGAGGGGGTGGCCGTGAACATGGGTAGGAGAGTTTATGTGGATGGAGAAGTTAAGGGAGGACATTCTGGAGGGAGATGGGGAAAGGGATGGTGATTATTAACCTGCTGGCCTGGGTCAGCAGTGGGCGGGGTGAATGGGACAGGAAGGAGGTTGGCAAGATTAGCTCCCAACGAGCGTGCTGGGTGGGAACGTTGGCAAGAGAGTAGGATGGGACAATTGGGGTTGCTGCTCATAAGGAGTTAGCAACGAGTGCCTCAGTGGTCCCTTCAGAGAATGCCGAGAGGGGCACAGTGGGAAGCTTATCCAAGAGGGAGTCAAGCCTGGGTTGGTGGCAGGAGAGTAGGAAAGTCGAGGAGTAGTGAAGGGTTGGGGCAGGGATTTGTGGAGGCAAAGTACCCATGAGGAGGCATGACTGGGTAACAGGAAAGCAAGGAGACAGCAGACAAGGGCCTGAGAGGAGTAAAGAGAAGAGAAAGAAAAGGCAGATAGAAGTAATGGGCTTAGGTCTGGGGCGGCAGCCAAAATGCGCACGCAAAGGGACACAGGTTGCATAGGTATGGCACAGATTAGGATAGATATGTCCTGGTAGTAAATGGGAAGGAGACCACAAGAGAGAGTCCAAAATTAAAGTCAGATGTCGCTTGGTGAGATGAAGTTCACTTGTAGATTGGGTGAAGTCAGCTTGGAGCATCGACGAATTGATTAGCGACAGGAGACAGGTGTGGAGGGCAAGTGAGTACAGGAGCTATTTGAAGGGTAGAGTATCAGTGTGAACATTGCTAGAGGTATTTCTGTGGAAAACAGAGAGCCAAGGAGGTGTGGAGAATCGAGCATGAGCAAACATTTAAATGTTTACAACATTTTAAAATTACTGCTCATTTGAGAAAGAAAGCAGATCAACAAAATCTTAATAAAACTTCACAGGGAAGTCTGCCATCCTTTCCTGGTAGATGGAATCAAACCATTCATTCTGAGACACTAGAAAGTAATTCTTCCAGTCTCCAACAACCCCTAAAAATTAAATAATCCCAGATTTAAACTTCAAATAAAAATTACAATATAATATCACATCAATTTAGAATTTGTAACAGATTAACAATTCCTAATATTATACATGTAGAATAATGCACATCAGTACAATACTGAACCTGGATCAAAAACACAGATAGGATGATTCTGTGATCCAACAATCCCAATGGGGAGTGTTGATCATCGGAAATGTATCTTGGGAAAGCACAAAATCATGGCCCGTGTACCAGCGATTTTCTGAGATGCACTCCCTGTGGGCAGTCCTGCTGCAGGGAGCACTGGATTGTAGAATCACCCCTAGAGTGTGCAAATAAAAGTCCACTATACAACCATTCCTGCATCACTCAAAGCATTCTACAGTAACACTTACATTATTTTCCATTTAAGCAATAAGATGTTATAATTTAAAATCAATAAGCTTTGATGTAATTTAAGCAATAAGCTTTGATGTTGTAAATACATCCAACAGTATTTCTCAATTTTGGGGCAGAATCTATCCCAATGGAAACTAATTTCAGATAATTTTGCTGGTAGCTACAAACAGTTAATGGTGAGAGTGCTCAATCACAACCAAATTATTTCTATATGCTTCCTTTTGATTTTAAGCCGGTAAGAATAAGGACTGAAACAGAGACCAATCTATTAAACGAATTAAGGCTGATTTGATACTGACCTAGTCCTTTCCTGTGACCAGTAGCATTACTCACCTTTTCTATAAAAAGAGCCACAGTCAGTATTGAACATCTGCAATGCATCTTGATAGTTGGATGCAGGGTTTTCTTTCATAAACTTAAAGGTGCAGTGGTCCATAATTGACTCCAAGGTCTTTCCATCCAACTTTTTATTAAGAAAAATTGCAACTTTTTCTATCATACTCCTGAGATCCTTTAACAAATTAAAATTATGGTTAGTTTCCTCAATTATAAATCCAAAATATAGTTCATTTTTAACACACATTAACCTGGCTCGCATTCTCCTACTATCAGAATATATACTCAACCACTAGCAAAGCATAACAGCATAATCTTGAATAAAGATGATAAAATTGTCTGTACTCTGCCTCACAATTGTTGGAAGTCAAAGTTTTTTTCGATATAGCTGCTAACACTTAAGTAATAATTGATAGCCATTGTGTCTACTTTGGTTCAGCAGCACTCTCACCTCTGAGTTGGGCAGTCGTGGGTTCAAGTCCCACTCCAGAGACTAGAGCACACAATCTAAGCTGACACTTCAGTGCAGTTGGCTGCAGGGTTGGAAATGCCATCTTTTGGATGAGACATTACACTGAGGCCCTGCCTCTCCCTTCGGTTGACATAAAAGATCCATGAAACTATTTGAAGACAAGCAGAGGAATTCTCCTGGTATCCCTCAACTAGCATCTTTGAAAAAGCAGATTACCTGGTCATTTATCTCAGTGCTGTTTGTGGAACTTTGCTGTGCACAAATTGGCTGCTGCATTTCCCTACGTTACAACAGTGACAACATTTCAAAAAATAATACTTTGTTGGCTGTGAACTATTTTGGAACGTCCTGAGGTCATGTAAGTTCTTTCTTACCTGCTCAAGAGAAAGATGCAGACGGTCACATGGTACACACCTTAGTTGGGGGTAGTGTGAACTTTTTACTGGGCACAGCTGCTTTAGCTAGGTGATGGACCAGCCAGTGGTAAAGCTTGTGCACTGTGTCCAGCAATGGTCATGTGACAGAGTTCATGGTGCAAGGTGGTTTTGCCAATACAGACAATTCGATACTAGCCAGGCTGAACCCGCAAACTTCGCAAGATGCCAGATACTTCATTCTTAATTTTTTTTATTGAATTATCAAGTGTTACAGTTAAAAATATTGGTGAATCACTTGTACCTATTAATTGCACAAAGCTGGTAGGATAAGCACTTAAATGACTGTTTCCCCGCATCTCCATAGTCCCACTGACCATTCTGGTAGTGGGACCCAGATTAGTCAGAAATTGTCCTCATCTTGGCTGAAAAGCAGCTTGAAGGACCCGTTTTCCAGCCAATCAAGGCTCAGGACTTGAAAAATTGACCTGGCCCTGACTACAATGAGAACAGGTCAAGTTTGAGCATAGAATCATAGATGATTGAAGCAAAGAGGAAGGCCATTTGGCCCATTGTGTCTGTACTGGTTCTTTGCTAGAGTCATTCAAAACTAATCCTGCTGCCCCACACTCTCCCCATAGCCTTGAATCTTCCTCTGCTTCAAATATTTATCCAATTTTCCCTTAAAAGATGCAATGATCTCTGCCTTAACCATTTCCTGTAGCAAAGCATTCCATGCTCCAGCTCTGTGTAGAGAAATTTCTCCTTCTGTCGTTGTGACTATTTTACGTTGATGACCCCTCATCACTGATTACGCAAACAAAAAAAATAGCCTTTATTCACCCTATAAAAACTCTTCATCATTTTAAATAACCTCTATTCAGTCTCTTCTTAGACTTAAATAAAAATAGAAAATGCTGGAGAAGCTCAGCAAGTCAGGCAGCATCTGTGGAGAAAGAAATAGAGTTAACGTTTTAGGTCAAAGACCTTTCGTTAGAACTGGAAGATGTTAAGAGAGTTAAAGTTTTTCAGCAAGTACAGAGCCAGGGATAGGGAGGGAAGGAGGGGAGTGGAGGAAAGAACAAAAGGGAAGGTCTGTGATAGGGTAGAGGGCACGAGTGATTAAATGACAAAGAGGATGATAGTGCAAGGCAAGGAAGGTGGTAATGGGATAGGTTAAGAAACAAAAGATTGATCAGGAGTAGCTGTAAATGGCAGCAGCAGAACCATTACCAGCACTAGCTGACCAAAAAAATGGGAGCAGTGGTTATGATCTGAAGTTATTGCAATCAATGTTGAGTCCGGAAGATTGTAAAGTGCCTAATCGAAAGATGAGGTGCTGTTCCTCGAGCTTACGTTGAGCTTCCTTGGAACAGTGTAAGAGGCTGAGGTCAGAGTGGGAGTGGGAAGGGGAATTAAAATGGCAAGCAACCGACAAGTCAGGGTCACGCTTGTGGACAGAGCGGAGGTGTGCAGCAAAGTGATCACCCAGTCTGCGTTTGGTCCGTCCAATGTAGAGGAGACCGCATTGTGTGCAGCGGGTACAGTACACTAAATTGAAAGAAATACAAGTAAACCGCTGTTTCACCTGGAAGGAGTGTTTGGTGCCCTGGATGGTGGCCTACTCCTGCTCCTATCTCTTATGGCCTTATGGAAGGGAGGAGGTGAAGGAGCAGCTGTTGCATCTCCTGCGCTCGCATGGGAAGGTGCTGTGGGGAGGAGAGCGGGTGTTAGAAGAGTGGACTAGGGTGTCGCAGAGGGAGAGGTCCCTTCGGAATACTGACAGGGGAGAGGAGGGGAAGATGTATTTGGTGATGGGATCGTGCCGGAGGTGGCAGAAATGGCGGAGGATGATACGTTGAATGTGGAGGGTGGTGGGGTGGAAGGTAAGGACAAGGGACCCTATCGTGGTTCTGGGAGGGAAGGGACGGTGTGAGGGCAGAAGTGCAGGAAATAGGACGGACATGGTCGATGGCCCTGTAAACTATAGCGGGTTCCTCGGTTGAGGAAAAAGGAAGACATATCGAAAGCGGAAGGTGGTATCATCAAAACAGATGCGATGGAGAAGGAGAAACTGGGAGAAGGGAACAGAGTCCTTACAGGAAGCGAGGTGGGAGGAAGTGTAATCAAGGTAGCAGTGGGAGTCGGTGGGCTTATAATAGATATTGGTTGACAGCCTATTCCCAGAAATGGAGACAGAGAAGTCAAGGAAGGGAAGAGTCGGAGATGGACCATAGGAGGGCGAGGGAAGGGTGGAAATTGGAAGCAAAGTTGAAGAAATTTTCCAGTTCGGGATGAGAGCAGGAAATGGCACCGATACAGTCATCAATGTACTGGAGAAAGAGCTCAGGGAGGGGACCTGAGTAGGACTGGAACAAGGAATGTTCCACGTATCCCACAGAAAGGCAGGCATAGCAGGGACCCATACGGGTTCCCATAGCGACACCTTTTATTTGGAGGAAGTTAGCGGAGTTGAAGGAAAAGTTGTTCAACATCACAACAAGTTCAGCCAAACGGAGGAGGGCGGTGATGGATAGGGACTGATTGGGCCTCTGTTCAAGAAAGAAGCGGAGGGCCTGCAGGCCGTCCTGGAGCGCAGTGGAGGTGTAGAGGGACTGGACGTCCATGATGAAAAGGAGATGGTTAGGGCCGGGGAACTGGAAACTGTTAAAGTGGTGGAGGGCATCAGAAGAGTCGCGGATGTAGGTTGGAAGAGACTGGACAAAGGGAGAAAAAAAGATTCTAGATGGGAGGAAATAAGTTCCGTGGGGCAAGAACAGGCTAAAACGATGGGTTTCCTACGGCAGTCCTGTTTGTGGATCTTGATAAGGAGGTAGAAGTGGGGTTGGGGGTCTATGAGGTTGGAGGCCATGGAGGAAAGATCTGCAGAGGAGATGAGGTCAGTGACGGTCTGGGAAACTATGGCTTGATGTTCGGATGTGGGGTCGTGGTCCAGCGGGAGGTGGGAGGAGGTGTCGGAGAGTTGGTGTTCAGCCTCCGCAAGATAGAGGTCTGTTCGCCACACAACAACAGTGCCACCCTTGTCAACAGGTTTAATGACATTGTCAGGGTTGGACCTGAGAGAACGGAGTGCAGCGAGTTCAGAGGGAGGTAGGTTAGAGTGAAGGGAATAGAGAAATTGAGATGGCCGATGTCACGCCGGCAGTTCACAATGAAAAGATCAAGAGAGGATAAGTTGCCAGAGGGAGGGGTCCAGGTGGGTCTTCTTAGACTTCTCATCTCCAGTGGAAATACTTACAGTATCTTGAGCCTCTCCTCATAACTATATGTTCTTATCCCTGGCATCAACCTGGTGAATATACAATGTATGCTCTCTATGACTTTAATGCCCTTTCTATAATGGGGTGCCCAAAACTGCTCACAGTACTCCAGCTGTGGTCTAACCAATGTTTTGTATAAATTCATCATTACTCTTGTACTCTATGCTCCTATATATAAAACCCAAAATTCTACTGGCCGTTTTTACACCAAAATTAAAATGTGACCACCCAACAGCTTATCACATCATCAGCCCTTGGAGTGAAATGATGCCCTGATGACATAACATTGATTGTACTCCAAAGACTGAGCACATGCTGAAGGGGCTCAATGGTTGGAACATATCAAGATGGTATATGTTAGAAGTTTTGTGTCTGCCTTAGATGGTCTCTCATCTACAGTGGTGCTGACTACTCCCATAAGCTGTCTGAGTGTCTTACATTCAGCAGTGTGCCCAATATCTAGTTATACAATAGTGTAGCCCAGTCGCGTAACAATAGGATTCCCTTGTGATCTGAACTGGATTTCATACCTTTCACACATGCTCTCATGTGCGCTTCACCAATCTTTTTGGAGGCAGATTGAGACATACTTGGTAAGACGAGACCAGATACGAATTGTTAAGCTGTTTATTTCACAGCAAGTGAACATACAGAGTTAGAGTTAAAGCAAATTCCACTTACTTAACTCAATCTCACTTTTCAAAAACATGAGAAAAAAATAATAAACTATGTACCTCGTCCCTTTCATGGGTTGACTTACATGTTTTTGGAAGACTACTTTCTTTCATCTACATCTAACTGCAAAGGCTGACCTCTACAGTTTAGCTTCCAACTCCGAGCTCAAGCTCACAGTCTTTTGTTTAAAACCAACGCCTCCCTCTTTGGGATGTGGGTTTAAAGAGACATCTCCTGCTATTCTCAAAATGGGGGCCATCCTGGCTAACGGGCCTGGGTTGAGATAACTGACCCTTATTGAACCAATTAGGAAAAGACTGTAACCTGTGCCGTTGTAACAAACTGGCCCATCTGGCTTTAATACACATTTTCAATGCTTGCAGTTTGTGACTTTTTTTTAAATGTACAAATTCACTTTGTTTTAAAACACAAGACTTAGGGGTCAATTTTAACACTATCCGCCCGACCGAAACTGGGCGAGTGGGCAGTTAAAAACAAGCAGGTTACTTACTCGATCAGAACTCGACCCTTTCCTGCCATTTCCAATTTCAACCGGCAGGGCTCTGCAGACGGATGAGGCACCCACCTAACGCATGTATTTATGCATCTCATGTATTTATGCATATCAGGCTCCTAGCACGTCAACAAGGCCCCTATGGAATTTTAACTGGGTTAGGCCAGCGAGTGTATTTTGCAGTTGTCCCACCTCCACCCACCCAAAACCCACTCCAGGTTCAAATTGATCTCTTAGAATTAACTCAATCCTAAAATCCTTTTTGTGAAGAAAATAATGATGAAATGTGACAGTAAATGTACTCAGATCTGACTGTTCTCAATTGAGACTGAACATACAATTTTCAGCCAAGCAAAATACTAAATTTAATATATGACAGAAGAACATTGATATATAACAATATTCTAAAAATTGCCTGTATTTCAGTCATACATCTGGGCCAATAGATGGAACCTTTATTAGTGACAGACTGCTTCACCTCAGTAGTAAAGAGGACAACAGAACCACACTTTGTCTCAAGCAAAACATGTGATTCAGACCATGCTGCTGAGGAGGAGATGTGGTGGTAGTTAAACAGCAGTCAGATTGAATGGAGACAAAATGGAGCAAAATGAAAAAGAGTGAAACAAAAAAGAAAAGATGGAAGCAAATCTCAGAACATGAAAGTGATTCAGAAAAAAATGTAACAATCAGAGGAAACAATGGGGGTGAAATTGGACTTCGGCGTTAGTGTAAAATGGGCAATAGCAAATTGGCACCCTATTTTATACCCGCCCGATTTTTCTTTCCCATTGACTTCAATGGAAAATAAAATCAGGCAGGGAGTAAAACAAGCTTCGGATTCGCTATCACCCGTTTTGTGCAATCACCTAAGTCCAATTTCATCCCCAATATATTTTAACACTTAAACTTTTGGTTTGAAGAACCAAATTAGGCATCATTACAATTCAGAAGATTTAACTATATTCTCCTTGCTGTAGCAGTATCTGGTATGCATAATTCATGATCTATTCAAACATCTTTAGTTATATATAAATATCACTTACTTTCTGCATGTCCTCGTATGTCACAAACATCATGTTAAGTTCATCCTTGTGGCTATACCATTCTCTGATGTGGTCAAACCAAGATCCATAAAACACTTAAAAGATAAATTAAGTATGGTGAATTAAGAATACTGCAGAGCACTTTTAATGCAAAGAAGCATAATTTCTGACTACCCACATTTATTCTGATCCATACCCACTTCAAATTTTGATGCAGCTAGTCTTCTAAAAAAATTGTAAGCATACACGTACAAAAGACAAAATGGCTGTCTATTTGTGCATAATGTAATTTTTCCAAATCCATTTGCACATAAATGGACAGTGCCCACCATACATTTGATTTACCAAGTGCCCCATAGCACACCACAAAGATGCTGAAAATTTCTATGACCATTGAAATGTAGGCTGCAAACTGTACACCTGTACATTGATATTTTGTTGCACATGCAACCTTTATGTCAGTGCAACATTGAACAGCAGGGGTAATTTTAACCCCCAAGAACGGGTAGGTTGGGGGCAGGTAGGCAGTAAAAATAGTTTGTTGTTGGAGCGGGACCGCATCCCGGCTCCAACGCGCTCACCTCCAGGTTTAACCCAGGTGCATTTGGATGCGTGTGCAACAGAAACCTGGAAGTCCCGTGCCCACTTAAAGCCAACGGGTCGATATTTAAAGGGGCAATATTGCGATAGTTGAGGCACTAAATTTTTTGTGAATTAGAAATGTCAAACAAATTTAACCTTACCTGTTTGGGTTTCCCATCACTTCTGATTCACGTCAGGTGAAAGCAGGCAAGAAGGGCCGGACCCATGAGGCGAGTGCCTTTATTGGACTGCTTGTGGTCCAGGAGGAGCAGGAGTGCTTCATCCAGGCCCAACAAGCTCACCTGGCATGATTGGAAGTTATGGTGGCTTAGTTGTAGGTTATATTTATGCCTTCTGCTGATGTCAAAAGGATTATTGATCCAAGATGAGGGCAATTCTAAGTATAGTGGTAAAGGTGTACCAGTGCTCCCTAGTGATATTGTGGAGATATATTTATGATACCTGATGGTTTGGAGAAGCCTCAATACTAGTCTGCAATTCAGTACCCACATTTTAGGAGCTCCCATGCAAAGCTCTAAAGCATAAATATTTATCTTTACTACAGAGAGATATAAAACCTCACTAAAAATGTTCAATATGAGCTTATATAAATCCATTAAATATATAGCACTAATGTCTTTTAATTGTCCTGTACATATATAAGATTATTTCCAAAATATAAAGAATCTTAAATGATCTGACAATTTTGAGCAAAATATCTTTGGTAAGAATTGAGCAAAACTGTTTTAAAAAAAAATACCATTTCCTTCAACAAATTGCTCCAGAAAGTGCTGAAAATCCTTTGGCTTCTTCAAGAAATTACTGAACTTGTGATAGTGATAGAATGACACAGTCACATCCTTGGGATTTCTGGCAACATAAATGATCTGGATTGGGAAATAAATACAAGGACAGCAAATTCAGTTGCCAGGTGCCATGGATTTATTCAGTCCATACTGAGCCATAATCTGCCCAAACCATTTAGTTTATCTGTTTCTTTCAACATTTTCCCACCCTAGTACCATTCCTTCTATTTTGATTCTGTATTTCTCTCCATTTATTTATCTTTAACTGATTTGTCTATCTGTTTACAGAATGTATGCCCCAACTATCTCCTATCTTAGAGAATTGATACCTTGCAGACCTTTGAAAGTAATAAAGAACACTAAACCCATTCACAAGATCACAAGGTACTTATGGATCAGGAAGGCCATCTTAATTCATCCATCCAGAAAGACCCAACTGCACCCCAATTGATTCCACCATTTTTTTCCAGTGATTTTCTATCTTTGTTTGAAAAGCACTTCCTGTTATCAGTCCTAAACCAGATGGTTTCCATCGCAGGGTTTTAAAGGAAGTAGGTGAGCACATTGCGGATGCCCTAACTATAATCTTTCAAAGTTCTCTAGATTCAGGAACTGTCCCTCTAGATTGGAAAATTGCACATGTCACTCTGCTTTTTAAGAAAGGAGAGAGAGGGAAACTGGGGAATTATAGACCAGTTAGCCTAACATCTGTTGTGGGGAAAATGCTGGAGTCTATAATTAAGGATAGGGTCACTGAACACCTTGAGAATTTTCAGTTAATCAGAGAGAGCCAGGATGGATTTGTGAAAGGTAGGTCGTGCCTGACAAACCTGATTGAGTTTTTTGAAGAGTTGACTAAAGTAGTGGACAGGGGAATGTCAATGGATGTTATTTATATGGACTTCCAGAAGGCATTTGATAAGGTCCCACATAAGAGACTGTTAGCTAAGATAGAAGCCCATGGAATCGAGGGAAAAGTACGGACTTGGTTAGGAAGTTGGCTGAGCGAAAGGCGACAGAGAGTAGGGATAATGGGTAGGTACTCACATTGGCAGGATGTGACTAGTGGAGTCCCGCAGGGATCTGTCTTGGGGGCCTCAATTATTCACAATATTTATTAATGACTTAGATGAAGGCATAGAAAGTCTCATATCTAAGTTTGCCGATGACACAAAGATTGGTGGCATTGTAAGCAGTGTAGATGAAAACATAAAATTACAAAGCGATATTGATAGATTAGGTGAATGGGCAAAACTGTGGCAAATGGAATTCAATGTAGACAAATGTGAGGTCATCCACTTTGGATCAAAAAAGGATAGAACAGGGTACTTTCTAAATGGTAAAAAGTTAAAAACAGTGGATGTCCAAAGGGATTTAGGGGTTCAGGTACATCGATCATTGAAGTGTCATGAACAGATGCAGAAAATAATCAATAAGGCAAATGGAATGCTGGCCTTTATATCTAGAGGACTAGAGTACAAGGGGGCAGAAGTTATGCTGCAGCTATACAAAACCCTGGTTAGACTGCACCTGGAGTACTGTGAGCAGCTCTGGGCACCGCACCTTCGGAAGGACATATTGGCCTTGGAGGGAGTGCAGCGTAGGTTTACTAGAATGATACCCGGACTTCAAGGGTTAAGTTACGAGGAGAGATTACATAAATTGGGGTTGTATTCTCTAGAGTTTAGAAGGTTAAGGGGTGATCTGATCGAAGTTTATAAGATATTAAGGGGAACAGATAGGGTGGTTGGGGATTTTAGGAGTAGGGGACACAGTCTAAAAATTAGAGCCAGACCTTTCAGGAGTGAGATTAGAAAACATTTCTACACACAAAGGGTTGTAGAAGTTTGGAACTCTCTTCCGCAAACAGCAATTGATACTAGCTCAATTGCTAAATTTAAATGTGAGATAGATAGCTTTTTGGCAACCAAAGGTATTAAGGGATATGGTCCAAAGGCAGGTATATGGAGTTAGATCACAGATCAGCCATAATCTTATCAAATGGCGGAGCAGGCACGAGGGGCTGAATGGCCTACTCCTGTTCCTATGTTCCTATGTTACAGGCCCTGAATTTATCTTTTGCTATATTGAACGTGTGACCCTTTGTCCTACTCTCCATTTAATTTAAGGTAGCATTCAGAACTTACCTTCTCTATACCCTTAATTATGTTATATTCCTCTATAAGATAACTACCTAAAAGCCTCCTTTCCAGGCTGAAAAAGGCAAGTCTCTCCAGTCTTTCCTCATAACTTAGACCTCTGCCAATAGCAATCAGTCTCATGTCTCTTCCCTGCCTCTTCACATATTTTGTCCAATTCATTCTATGATTTCTGGGATGCCTCCTTGAATTCCCCTCCCCCACCTAATTTGGTATTGTCAGCAAATTTGATCAATTTGCATGGAGTTTCTGAATCCAAGTCATTGTTTAAATTAGAAACAGTAATGGTCCCAACACCCAGCCCTCGGGCCTCACTTATTGCTCCCCCTCCCCACCTAGACATGATTTATGTAACAAGTACCCATTCTTTTCTATGCTTCAACCAATTTCTTATTCATTCTCAAGTTTTACCCTGAATCACACTTAGCATGAAAATCGATCTGTGTAGGAGCAAACCACTTGGCAACAGTGAGATCAGTAATCAATGAACCAGACGCTGCAGCCTATCATATTTCTAACCTTAGGAGTCACACAGATACTAGTTCACCAGTTAACTGGCACTTTTAGTGCACTCCTAGTCATTCCAGAAGATGCAAATAACAACTTCCCACACAGAACTTTATTTCAGGTTCCCAATTGAATTAATAGATTTATTCATATTAATTTTAATAAGTAAAAGCACATACGAGTCAGCACAATTTTACACAACTCGCAGACTTTTCATAATGTGGTCCATCCACCATTAACATCCCAGGGAATCTCTGTTGCACCCCTCTTTTGTTTCTCATTTGCACCAGCAGCCCCAAGCCCATGCTTATAAATTGTGTTTCTCTTAATTGGCTCAGAGCTTAAGTGAATTCAATATTGACATAAAAATGCAGCTCTGTCTTTCATACAAACAGGCCAATTTTAACTAGCCAAAATTCACTTGATTCAGTTGATTTATCGCCCCGTTAACGCCAGCTGCTGCCATTCTGAAAGGGCCTTTCCCTTGGGCTGCTATCTCAGGCGGTAGTTCCTTACTCTGCAAATCGGGGTCCTATGATGTAGTTAGGACCCTGATTGGAATTTTAAGGGACAATTGGGAGGAGCGAGCACCATGCACGCTCCCTGCCCGTGTATCCTGGCATTGAATGGTCCAACCAGCAGTCCTTCAAAAGATCGCTGCTCACGCCCTTCCACCTCGCCTCGACCTACCTATGAGCCGGCTCAGCGTAACTACCAGTCGAAATTCCTCAGACTCTAAACCGGCAAGCTGCATCAGGACGGCCATTTGGCGCCCGCAGCTCTCCGGCTCCATTTAAATGAGTACCGGGCTCCCAGAATGGGTGGCCGACCATTGTTAAAAGCTACCTGAATGGGCAGATCTTTCAACTTCGGTGGGGGCGTACAATGGGCAGTAGCGGATCGGCAGCTCGTTATACAACTTGCACAGTTTTCCGATCCATTGACTTTGAAAGTCTGAGGATAAAGAACCAAGCACTCCAGAGGAGTTGGTACCTTTCAGCCATCTTAACGTTTACAGGCACAACCTTGCTTTAGCTTTCAATTTATACAAGGAAAATAAAATATATGTACAAGGCTACCCCCAGGTAAATTTATACATGGCAAATGAACGTGTCACACTGAGGGAGTGCCCAGCAGCAAGAACATGGTTGAGGCTGCTGCCTCTCAAGGCAACCATAGAGATAATATTCATCAACTCTGGAAGTAACCACAGTAGTATAATAATTGTAGGTTTTAGTTATTCTACAAGAAAATATATCACATTGACTAAAGAAATGTTACTAATATGCAATATTATATCACATTATTGGAATAGTATGATCAGAGTTTCTTTTCTGCACAACACTTTGTACTGCACCATTAAAACAGATAATAATTTTTTTTTAAATAAACATTTCTGAAAAATATATAGGTCAATATGGCTACAGGTATGCAATATCAACATATTAAGCAACTCTTATTACATTTAAAGTTTGTTTAAAACACACCTTGCCAATTTTGTTTTTCAAGGCATTTGGAGCCATGTGGTAGTTTAAGTGTGATGTGATCAGCTGAGAATCTTTGCAATTTGGAATGAATACAACATACTCCACCCATGGGGCTCTTTCATAGAGGACTTTGTCTTTTACAGAATCAATATTGCCATTGGCTAATATCAGACTTGTGATCTGCTGCATCCAAGTAGTTCCTGAATCAGAGGGCATAAAATAATTACTAGTAAAAATAGGTTGGAAAATGGGACCTTACTTTCTCAAAATTGGTGTAGGAAGCTGCTTCTTCAAGTCTATGATGGAATTTCTTTTTAACTTTACTAGTAAGATTTCTGTGAGCTTTTGTTATTAACAGCAATATCTTCATGAAGGCAGCAAATCTGTGGTTACAAAGGGAGACTTTTCCATGCTTTGTGCCAGTGGTGCAAATGTGCACTCAAAGCAGGAAGATCAGAATAATTGGGGGAATGTCATTGCTCTGAAAGTGCCAGGAGCGCACTGCCCACTATTAACTGATTAAACTGCATTGGGTGTTCAAAATGCTTACATAAATGGCATATGCCAGCCTCATTAATCATTTCAAAGTCATACAAATTCTTGCCACCACATTTTCCATGGGTTGCTGCTGAAATGCAACATAATTAACGAAGGCCTGTTTAACATGGGTGAATTTGGTAAATCACTTCCTGGTGGTAAAGTGGTTTGGGGCAAAGAATCCTTGGCCCCACTCCCCTGGCATAAGGGCCGAGGCTTCCACTCATGAACCCACCACAGTATCTGCAGTTAGGGCAAGAGTTCATCATTTGCATGCCAGAGGCAGGCGGCCGCAAAACTATGGCTGCATCTTGGACATCTGCCAGTGGAGGGAGCGTGCAAAATGCAGTGCCAGATGATCTCATGGGGGTGCCGGCTGACACAAGTGCTGGCAGACCGGCAGATCAACCTATCTGCCTAGCCCATCAGGCATTGGAAGAATTTCCAGATCTTCCAGGCCAGGACATCAGTGGGTCCCACGACTTGTATGTTGGGTTCATCCCAGCGACCAGGTCACTCAGTGCCAAGGAGGCCAGGGCTGAGAAAATTCCCGGTGTTGCACTTTCCGATCCTAGGCCCTTCCCCATCTGATATCAGGGGCTACATTTGGGACCGACAGACTTTCTAGGAATCCTGTGCCCCTGAGTGAACATGCAGCCATTGCGATGCTGAGCGGAGATTTGGCAATTCTGGGCCCCATCGGAATTTTTGCCTCTGCAGGGCCTCCTGTGCCCAAATTCCACCCCGGACCGCCTTTTACAGACCTCCCCCTGATCATTCCTCTGCAACTCTTCCTTACCCTGAAGCTCTCTGAGGGCAAGAGAAATTCACAGGGAATGCCCAATATAACATTACAGGGTGCAGAAAATGTGCGAATAATTTTTTTTCCAAAATATTCCAAATGACCCATGATATGGGGACGCCTATTATCCATTTTTGAAACCAGCAATTCCCCCCCACTCCCCCGGATCGGTACAGTTCAGCCAGCATTGCCGGCACCTTTGGCAAAGAAGCACTACAGATGTGCCCCCTAACTCCCTTTAATCTTAATCCGAAGACAGTGGGAGTGATTTTCAATTTTTTTTTATTCGTTCATGGGATGTGGGCGTCGCTGGCGAGGCTGGCATTTATTGCCCATCCCTAATTGCCCTTGAGAAGGTGGTGGTGAGCCGCCTTCTTGAACCGCTGCAGTCCGTGTGGTAAAGGTTCTCCCATAGTGCTGTTAGGAAGGGAGTTCCAGGATTTTGACCCAGCGACAATGAAGGAACAGCGATATATTTCCAAGTCGGGATGGTGTGTGACTTGGAGGGGAATGTGCAGGTGACGTTGTTCCCATGTGCCTGCTGCTCTTGTCCTCCTAGGTGGTAGAGGTCGCGGGTTTGGGAGGTGCTGTCGAAGAAGCCTTGGCGAGTTGCTGCAATGCACCCTGTGGATGGTACACACTGCAGCCACAGTGCGCCGGTGGTGAAGGGAGTGAATGTTTAGGGTGGTGGATGGGGTGCCAATCAAGCAGGCTGCTTTGTCCTGGATGGTGTCGAGCTTCTTGAGTGTTGTTGGAGCTGCACTCATCCAGGCAAGTGGAGAGTATTCCATCACACTCCTGACTTGTGCCTTGTAGATGGTGGAAAGGCTTCGGGGAGTCAGGAGGTGAGTCACTCGTCGCAGAATACCCAGCCTCTGACCTGCTCTTGTAGCCACAGTATTTATATGGCTGGTCCAGTTAAGTTTCTGGTCAATGGTGACCCCCAGGATGCTGATGGTGGGGGATTCGGCGATGGTCATGCCGTTGAATGTCAAGGGGAGGTGGTTAGACTCTCTGTTGTTGGAAATGGTCATTGCCTGGCACTTGTCTGGCGCAAATGTTACTTGCCACTTATCAGCCCAAGCCTGGATGTTGTCCAGGTCTTGCTGCATGCGGGCACGGACTGCTTCATATTTGAGGGGTTGCGAATGGAACTGAACACTGTGCAATCATCAGCGAACATCCCCATTTCTGACCTTATGATGGAGGGCAGGTCATTGATGAAGCAGCTGAAGATGGTTGGGCCTAGGACACTGCCCTGAGGAACTCCTGCAGCAATGCCCTGGGGCTGAGATGATTGGCCTCCAACAACCACTACCATCTTCCTTTGTGCTAGGTTTGACTCCAACCACTGGAGGGTTTTCCCCCTGATTCCCATTGACTTCAATTTTACTAGGGCTCCTTGGTGCCACACTCGGTCAAATGCTGCCTTGATGTCAAGGGCAGTCACTCTCACCTCACCTCTGGAATTCAGCTCTTTTGTCCATGTTTGGACCAAGGCTGTAATGAGGTCTGGCACCGAGTGGTTCTGGCGGAACCCAAACTGAGCATCGGTGAGCAGGTTATTGGTGAGTAAGTGCCGCTTGATAGCACTGTCGACGACACCTTCCATCACTTTGCTGATGATTGAGAGTAGACTGATGGGGCGGTAATTGGCCGGATTGGATTTGTCCTGCTTTTTGTGGACAGGACATACCTGGGCAATTTTCCACATTGTCGGGTAGATGCCAGTGTTGTAGCTGTTTCTTGCCTGAAAAATGGGCAGCCACAATTGAAAATGGGGAAGGGGATACATCGGCCAAGCCATTGATGCCCAAGACCTGCCTGATGCAATATTAAGGTGAGCCTGTAAATGGGTGAGTAGCCTACCCACCTGAAACAGGCAAGAGGCTGCTTAGATATGCAAATCTGTGTCCTACGCCAGGTCTCGGACCCCAATTGCAATTATCAGCTACAAATGCGTGAAGCGTGCTAGATGCACTCTCCGCCTATTTGTGCCAGACATTGCGTGACCTAACAACAACAACAACTTGCATTTATACAGCGCCTTTAACGGGAGATTGAGGCCCTAGTCAAAAAGAAGAAGGAGGCATATGACATGCATAGGCAGCTGGGATCAAGTGGATCCCTTGAAGAGTATAGATATTGCCGGAGTAGAGTTAAGAGAGAAATCAGGAGGGCAAAAAGGGGACATGAGATTGCTTTGGCAGATAAGGCAAAAGAGAATCCAAAGAGCTTCTACAAGTACATAAAGGGCAAAAGAGTAACTAGGGAGAGAGTAGGGCCTCTTAAGGATCAACAAGGTCATCTATGTGCGGAACTACAAGAGATGGGTGAGATCCTGAATGAATATTTCACATCGGTATTTACGGTTGAGAAAGGCATGGATGTTAGGGAACTTGGGGAAATAAATAGTGATGTCTTGAGGAGTGTACATATTACAGAGAGGGAGGTGCTCGAAGTCTTAACGTGCATCAAGGTAGATAAATCTCCAGGACCTGATGAAATGTATCCCAGGACGTTATGGGAGGTTAGGGAGGAAATTGCGGGTCCCCTAGCAGAGATATTTGAATCACCGACAGCTACAGGTGAGGTGCCTGAAGATTGGAGGGTAGCAAATGTTGTGCCTTTGTTTAAGAAGGGCGGCAGGGAAAAGCCTGGGAACTACAGACCGGTGAGCCTGACATCTGTAGTGGGTAAGTTGTTAGAGGGTATTCTGAGAGACAGGATCTACAGGCATTTGGAGAGGCAGGGACTGATTAGGAACAGTCAGCATGGTTTTGTGAGAGGAAAATCATGTCTCACGAATTTGATTGAGTTTTTTGAAGGGGTAACCAAGAAGATAGATGAGGGCTGTGCAGTAGACGTGGTCTACATGGACTTTAGCAAAGCCTTTGACAAGGTACCGCATGGTAGGTTGTTACGTAAGGTTAAATCTCACGGGATCCAAGGTGAGGTAGCCAATTGGATACAAAATTGGCTTGACGACAGAAGACAGAGGGTGGTTGTAGAGGGTTGTTTTTCAGACTGGAGGCCTGTGACCAGCGGTGTGCCTCAGGGATCGGTGCTGGGTCCGCTGTTATTTGTTATTTATATTAATGATTTGGATGAGAATTTAGGAGGCATGGTTAGTAAGTTTGCAGATGACACCAAGATTGGTGGCATTGTTGTCAGTGAAGAAGGTTATCTAGGATTGCAACGGGATCTTGATAAATTGGGCCAGTGGGCCGATGAATGGCAGATGGAGTTTAATTTAGATAAATGTGAGGTGATGCATTTTGGTAGATCTAGGAGTACAGGTTCATAGCTCCTTGAAAGTGGAGTCACAGGTGGATAAGGTGGTGAAGAAGGCATTCGGCATGCTTGGTTTCATTGGTCAGAACATTGAATACAGGAGTTGGGATGTCTTGTTGAAGTTGTACAAGACATTAGTAAGGCCACACTTGGAATACTGTGTACAGTTCTGGTCACCCTATTATAGAAAGGATATTATTAAACTAGAAAGAGTGCAGAAAAGATTTACTAGGATGCTACCGGGACTTGATGGTTTGACTTATAGGGAGAGGTTAGATCGACTGGGACTTTTTTCCCTGGAGAGTAGGAGGTTAAGGGGTGATCTTATAGAAGTCTATAAAATAATGAGGGGCATAGATAAGGTAGATAGTCAAAATCTTTTCCCAAACGTAGGGGAGTCTATAACGAGGGGACATAGATTTAAGGTGAGAGGGGAGAGATACAAAAGGGTCCAGAGGGGCAATTTTTTCACTCATAGGGTGGTGAGTGTCTGGAACGAGCTGCCAGAGGCAGTAGTAGAGGCGGGTACAATTTTGTCTTTTAAAAAGCATTTGGACAGTTACATGGGTAAGATGGGTATAGAGGGATATGGGCCAAGTGCCGGCAATTGGGACTAGCTTAGTGGTATAAACTGGGCGATATGGACATGTTGGGCCGAAGGGCCTGTTTCCATGTTGTAAACTTCTATGATTCTATGATTCTAGTAAAATGTCCTAAGGTGCTTCACAGGAGCAATTTTCAGACAAAATTTTAAACCGAGTCACGTAGGAGATATTAGGACAGGTGACCAAAAGCTACGTCAAAGAAGTAGGTTTCAAGGAGCGTCTTAAAGGAGGAGAGAGAAGTGGAGAGGTTTAGGGAGGGATTTCCAGAGCTTAGATGGAGCTTAATTTCTTTTGGTGAGGCCAGGAGGAGCTGGGCCCACGGAAATATTCTGGGCCATTGCAGCCTGTTCCAAGCCCTTCTTGGGATTGCTTCCCCCCCGACCCCCCCTCCCAGACCTGACTTGTCGACGGCCCAGGGTGGAAGCCAGCCAATTCCCACCCTCCCACAACAGATGAGCTGCAGCAGGGTGCCCATTTGATGCCTGCAGCTCACTGACAGCCATTAAATGAAGCCCGAACCAAAAATGGTTTGGACCTCCCAACACAAGTATCAAGCGGGCGACACGACTGCTCCTCCCCAGCGAGTGAAAATGTGATCTTGAGGTGATGGTATGTTGGTTTTTGCTTCTTTGTGGATTAGTTGGCACTTATTTAAAATGTGGTAGCACCTTCGCTTTTGAATCAGGGTTCAAGACCCACTCTACAGACTTGGGTTCAAGACCCACTCTACAGACTTGAGCACATAATCTAGGCTGATACTTCAGTGCAGTACTGAGGGGGTGCTGCACTGTCAGAGTTGCCGTCTTTTGGATGAGAAATTAAACCAAGGCTCCATCTGCCTGCTTGGGTGGATATTAAAGATTCCATGGCACTTTTCAAAGAAGAGCATGGGAGTTCTCTCAGACTCCTGGCCAACATTTATCCCTCAACCAACATCACCAAAAATAGGTTATCTGGTCATTTATCTCATTGATGTTTGCAAATTGGCTGCCACATTTCCTAAATTATAACTGACTGCATTTCAAAGGCACTTAATTGGTCATGAAGCACTTTGGTATGTCCTGAGGTCGTTAAAGGCGCTGTATAAATGCCAATTCTTTCTTGCTTACTTTAATAAGTATCAGACTGAGAAACTAAGGTTGCAGTTGTTGTATGATTAATTTTATAATATCCACAGTAAACAATTCAGCTGTTAAATAAATAGTATCCATTATAAGGACATTCAATGGAAAGCAGTTTTAGTGCTGTGTATTTTGGATTCTTACATTGCTTGACCCTGCTGTTAGCCAAACGCTACATGCCAATCGTAGTAACATACATTTAGATATTCGAAGGATGGCATAATGGCCCAAATTATACAGTTCTTGTTTTAAACCTCTTTGCATGTTCAATATCTTCAGAAACAACTATGCTATAAAAATACATTTTAACACATAAGCTCTTTACTTATCGAAATATCATAAAAAATTAAGTCTGCTCCTCCAATGGCTTGGTTGGTATTTGCACCGCCTTGTTTTGAATGGAATCGCATAAACCAGCAACAAACCCAGATTTAATCCATGGTCTGTGCTAAGTTAGCTGATCTCAACCGGAGCAACAGTTGTGTTTTTACAATTGGGTTCAACATCCCTGGGCATTAGTGGGAAAAATCTATAAATATTTCTCGCTCCTAATCACTATCCATCCAGAAAGAGATTCTGTGGACATTGTGCAAGAGCAGTATTCGGCTTGGATGTGATGCTCCCCATGACCTACTGGGGAGGGATTGAGGAAGTGGTTAGTCATGATCCTCCAGCCATCAGGAGTGTGGGGCAGGCTTTTGATGGACCAGATGGTCTTTTCCTGCCTGTCAATTTCTTATGTCTGTAAAGGGGAGAAAATTAAAGAGGGAAAATGTATATTAAAAAGTTTTTAAAATATTAATTGTGCAGCAACTCTGGACACAGCCTTACTCAACTATGAAATATTCTGACCAGATTTGGGGTAAGTAATAATGAACACAGTATCTTGATCCATTTTGAAATCTTTCACCCATTCGAAGTGTTCAATTGACAGTAGCGGTGAAATAAACGGGATGCCATTGTGTTGAAAATAATCAGAAGTTTCCTTTTCTTCTTCTTTGTTGTCCATTGTGGATCTAAAAAGAAAAGGTTAAATCTAAAGTTATTTACGTCAGGATTTTTTTTGCATACTTATATTCGTCAACAGGAGTAAGCCATTTAGCCCCTCGAGCCTGTCCCCAAGTGGTCAGCTTGACACCCGATGGTCTGGGTAGAAGAGAGGGGGGTTTGAGACTGGTACAGTATAAAGGCATTATGACAACTGCCAGGAAATCAGGCACAGAACTGCATGATGTGCTGCCTGTCATTGCACACCAGCTGTATGTACAGTGAATGGAAACCCTTCCTGTTCGTGTATACTGCAGGATCTTGAAAAGGAGCACACAAAGTTATGTGGGTGCAGTTAATTATGCCTTGCACCTGGAGGAAGCTTGTGATTCTGTCAAATCACAGAGTCCTCTTTTCCTGCATTGCTGCCTCCATAGGAAAGGAGATGAAGTCGCTTGCTTTGGCAAAGAGCCCATCCATAACCTGCTTAATTCAGGAATGCACCGCAAATTAATATTGCTTATGTTACCTGTTGCAGCCTGAGGCATAGAATGTGTGATGTGGTGCTGGGTTGCAGTTGGTGCTCTGTAGCGGCCTTCCTGGTGATGCAAGGGATCAGCCACTCATTTTTCATTTCATGAATTTAAAATCGAGAGAGATATTTAATGGGTGGCTGCTCCAATATCGCAAATTTTTACATAGAATTATGTAGAATTTACAGCACAGGAACAGGCCATTCAGACCAACTGGTCTGTGCCGGTGTTTATGCTCCATACGAGCCTCCTCCCACCCTACTTCATCTAACCCTATCAGCATATTCTTCTATTCCTTTTGCCCTCATGTGCTTATCTAGCTTTCCCTTAAATGCATCTACGCTATTCACCTCAACTACTCCATGTAGTACTCAACTACTCCATGTAAGTTCCACATTCTAATCACTCTCTGGATGAAGAAGTTTCTCCTGAATTCCTTATTGGATTTATTAGCGACTATCATATATTTATGGCCCACTAGTTTTGGACTCCCCCACAAGTGGAAACATCTTCTCTACTTCTACCCTATCAGACCCCTTCATAATTGCAAACAAAGCACTGGGGTTCATTTCTAGAGAAATAGAATTAAAAGCAGAGAAGTTATGTTAAACTTGTATAGCACCTTGGTTAGACCACACTTTGAATACTGTGCACAGTTCTACAGACCTCTATTAGGTCACCCCTCAGCCTTCCCTTTTCTATAGAAAAGAGCCCTAGCCTGTTCAGTCTTTCCTTATAGTTATAACCTCTTAGTTTTGGTGTCATTCTTGTAAATCTTGTTTGCACCTTCCCCAGTGCCTCTATATCCTTTTTGTAATATGGAGACTAGAACTGTGCACAGTATTCAAAGTGTGGTCTAACCAAGGTGCTACACAAGTTTAACATAAATTCTCTGCTTTTAATTCTATTCCTCTAGAAATGAACCCCAGTGCTTTGTTTGCAGTTTTATGGCCTTGTTAACCTGCATCGCTACTTTTAATGATTTATCAATCTGTACTCCTAGATCCCTTTCGTCCTCAACCCCATTTAGACTCTTATTGTCCAAGGAGTACGTGGCCTCCTTATTCCTCCTACCAAAATATACCACCCCACACTTACCTATATTGAAATTCATTTGTCATTTACACGCCCATTCTGCAAGTTTATTAACATCTTCTTGTATTTTCTCGCAATATTCTTCAGCATTAACTATAACCCTCAATTCGGTGTCATCCACAAATTAGGAAATTGTACTTCCGATTCCCTCATCCAAATCGTTTATGCCAATGATAAACAACAGTACTGATCCCTGTGCAACACCGTTTCCCGCTTTCCGCCAGTCTGAGTAAATACATTTAACCCCTACTCTCTGTTTTCTCTCTTGTAACCAACTTGTTTTTTTATTCGTTCATGGGATGTGGGCATTGCTGGAAAGGCCAGCATTTATTGCCCATCCCTAATTGCCCTTGAGAAGGTGGTGATGAGCCATCTTCTTGAACTGATGCAGTCCGTGTGGTGAAGGTTCTCGCACAGTGCTGTTAGGTAGGGAGTTCCAGGATTTTGACCCAGCGACGATGAAGGAACGGCGATATATTTCCAAGTCGGGATGTTGTGTGATTTGGAGGGGAACGTGCAGGTGGTGGTGTTGGGGAGAGAGCGGGAATATTGTGTTGAGATAAAGATCAGCCATGATCATATTGAATGGCGGAGCAGGCTCGAAGGGCCGAATGGCCGACTCCTGCTCCTATTTTCTATGTTTCTATATTTCCCATATGCCTGCTGCGCTTGTCCTTCTAGGTGGTAGAGGTCGCGGGTTTGGGAGGTGCTGTTGAGGAAGCCTTGGTGAGTTGCTGCAGTGCATCCTGTAGATGGTACACACTGCAGCCATGGTGCGCCGGTGGTGAAAGAAGTCAATGTTTAGGGTGGTGGATGGGGTGCCAATCAAGCGGGCTGCTTTGTCCTGGATGGTGTTGCGCTTCTTGAGTGTTGTTGGAGCTGCACTCATCCAGGCAAGTGGAGAGTCCATCACACTCCTGACTTGTGCCTTGTAGATGGTGGAAAGGCTCTGGGGAGTCAGGTGAGTCACTTGCTGCAGAATACGCAGCCTCTACTGTGGCTACAAGAGCAGGTCATTTATATGGCTGGTCCAGTTAAGTTTCTGGTCAATGGTGACCCCCAGAATGTTGATGGTGGGGGATTCGGCGATGGTAATGCCATTGAATGTCAAGGGGAGGTGGACAGACTCTCTCTTGTTGGAGATGGTCATTGCCTGGCACTTGTCTGGCCCGAATATTACTTGCCACTTATCAGCCCAAGCCTGGATGTTGTCCAGGTCTTGCTGCATGCAGGCACGGACTGCTTCATTTTCTGAGGGGTTGCAAATGGAACTGAACAATGTGCAATCATCAGCGAACATCCCTACTTCTGACCTTATGATGGAGGGAAGGTCATTGATGAAGCAGCTGAAGATGACTGGGCCATTGACATTGCCCTGAGGAACTCCTGCAGCAATGTCCTGGGGATGAGATGATTGTCCTGCAACAATCACTACCATCTTCCTTTGTGCTAGGTATGACTCCAGCCACTGGAGAGTTTTCCCCGATTCCCATTGACTTCAATTTTACTGGGGCTCCTCGGTGCCACATTCGGTCAAATGCTGCCTTGATGTCAAGGGAATGTTATCCATTCTGCTGCTTGTCCTCTGACTCCACTTAACTCCCTGGACTTGTTCCATCTCCCTTTTTAAATATAGGAATAACATTCGCTGCCTGCCAGCACTCTGGCACTATTCCCTTTTCTAATGAATTTTTATATATATATATATATATATGTATATATTATAGTGCCTCTGCTATCTCTTCCCTTGCTTCTTTCAGTGTGTGCAGATGCAATCCATCCTCTCTAAGTTTAACTAGTTTATCAATTGTCTCCCTCCTTTCTATCTTAAATGTCTTGATATCTTTTTTAATCTCTTCTTCTAATGCCATATTCACCTTGTTAGTCTCCCTGGTTAAATACTGAGGCAAAGTAACTATTCAATATTTCTGCCATTTTGCTGTCATTGTCTGTGAGTTTATTTTGTGCATCCCTTAGTGGCCCTATCACTATCTTTATTTTCTTTTTGTTATTTATGTGTATGTTTTACACTATTGCCCAAAGTCAAAATTATCCCAAATAACTGCAGACAACACAGCCAGAAATTGGTTTAAAATCCCTCTATTAGTCCAAAACAACTAACCAGATAATTACCTAACTGCATCTAAGATGTTATAAAAAGACTACCTTAAACGCTGTCTCCAATTTCTTCATTACTGATTCCTTCAGGCCAATTCCAATGACTGCAAAATATAAAATCATAGAATCATAGAAGTTTACAACATGGAAACAGGCCCTTAGGCCCAACATGTCCATGTCGCCCAGTTTATACCACTAAGCTAGTCCCAGTTGCCTGCACTTGGCCCATATCCCTCTATACCCATCTTACCCATATAACTGTCCAAATGCTTTTTAAAAGACAAAATTGTACCCGCCTCTACTACTGCCTCTGGCAGCTCGTTCCAGACACTCACCACCCTTTGAGTGAAAAAATTGCCCCTCTGGACCCTTTTGTATCTCTCCCCTCTCACCTTAATTCTATGTCCCCTCGTTATAGACTCCCCTACCTTTGGGAAAAGATTTTGACTATCTACCTTATCTATGCCCCTCATTATTTTATAGACTTCTATAATATCACCCCTTAACCTCCTACTCTCCAGGGAAAAAAGTCTCAGTCTATCCAACCTCTCCCTATAAGTCAAACCATCAAGTCCCGGTCGCATCCTAGTAAATCTTTTCTGCACTCTTTCTAGCTTAATAATATCCTTTCTATAATAGGGTGACCAGAACTGTACACAGTATTCCAAGTGTGGCCTAACTAATGTCTTGTACAACTTCAACAAGACATCCCAACTCCTGTATTCAATGTTCTGACCAATGAAACCAAGCATGCCGAATGCCTTCTTCACCACCTTATCCACCTGTGACTCCACTTTCAAGGAGCTATGAACCTGTACTCCTAGATCTCTTTGTTCTATAACTCTCCCCAACGCCCTACCATTAACGGAGTAGGTCCTGGCCCGATTTGATCTACCAAAATGCATCACCTCACATTTATCCAAATTAAACTCCATCTGCCATTCATCGGCCCACTGGCCCAATTTATCAAGATCCCGTTGCAATCCTAGATAACCTTCTTCACTGTCCACAATGCCACCAATTTTGGTGTCATCTGCAAACTTACTAACCATGCCTCCTAAATTCTCATCCAAATCATTAATATAAAATAACAAATAACAGCGGACCCAGCACCGATCCCTGAGGCACACCGCTGGTCACAGGCCTCCAGTTTGAAAAACAACCCTCTACAACCCCCCTCTGTCTTCTGCCGTCAAGCCAATTTTGTATCCAATTGGCTACCTCACCTTGGATCCCGTGAGATCTAACCTTATGTAACAACCTACCATGCGGTACCTTGTCAAAGGCTTTGCTAAAGTCCATGTAGACCACGTCTACTGCACAGCCCTCATCTATCTTCTTGGTTACCCCTTCAAAAAACTCAATCAAATTCGTGAGACATGATTTTCCTCTCACAAAACTATGCTGACTGTTCCTAATCAGTCCCTGCCTCTCCAAATGCCCATAGATCCTGTCTCTCAGAATACCCTCTAACAACTTACCCACTACAGATGTCAGGCTCACCGGTCTGTAGTTCCCAGGCTTTTCCCT
Organism: Heptranchias perlo; assembly: GCF_035084215.1. Taxonomy (NCBI): domain Eukaryota; kingdom Metazoa; phylum Chordata; class Chondrichthyes; order Hexanchiformes; family Hexanchidae; genus Heptranchias; species Heptranchias perlo. The sequence continues at coordinate 27,040,173 of NC_090350.1, forward strand.
GCCGCCCTTTTTAAACAAGGGAACAACATTTGCTACCCTCCAATCTTCAGGCACCTCACCTGTAGCTGTCGATGATTCAAATATCTCTGCTAGGGGACCCGCAATTTCCTCCCTAACCTCCCATAACGTCCTGGGATACATTTCATCAGGTCCCGGAGATTTATTTACCTTGATGCGCGTTAAGACTTCCAGCACCTCCCTCTCTGTAATATGTACACTCCTCAAGACATCACTATTTATTTCCCCAAGTTCCCTAACATCCATGCCTTTCTCAACCGTAAATACCGATGCGAAATATTCATTTAGGATCTCACCCATCTCTTGTGGTTCCGCACATAGATGACCCTGTTGATCTTTAAGAGGCCCTACTCTCTCCCTAGTTACTCTTTTGCCCTTTATGTATTTGTAGAAGCTCTTTGGATTTACCTTTGCCTTATCTGCCAAAGCAATCTCATGTCCCCTTTTTGCCCTCCTGATTTCTCTCTTAACTCTACTCCGGCAATCACTATACTCTTCAAGGGATCCACTTGATCCCAGCTGCCTATGCATGTCATATGCCTCCTTCTTCTTTCTGACGAGGGCCTCAATCTCCCGAGTCATCCAAGGTTCCCTACTTCTACCAGCCTTGCCCTTCACTTTATAAGGAATGTGCTTACCCTGAACCCTGGTTAACACACTTTTGAAAGCCTCCCACTTACCAGACATCCCTTTGCCTGCCAACAGACTCTCCCAATCAACTTCTGAAAGTTCCTGTCTAATACCATCAAAATTGGCCTTTCCCCAATTTAGAATTTTAACTTTTGGGCCAGACCTATCATTCTCCATAGCTATCTTAAAACTAATGAAATTATGATCACTGGTCCCAAAGTGATCCCTCACTAACACTTCTGTCACCTGCCCTTCCTTATTTCCCAAGAGGAGGTCAAGTTTTGCCCCCTCTCTAGTCGGGCCATCCACATACTGAATGAGAAATTCCTCCTGAATACACTCAACAAATTTCTCTCCATCCAAGCCCCGAATGCTATGGCTGTCCCAGTCAATGTTGGGAAAGTTAAAGTCCCCTACTATTACCACCCTATTTTTCTTGCAGCTGTCTGTAATCTCCTTACATATGTTGTTCTTCTTTATACAAGTGAAACATCAAGTTTCAAGGTTTACATGTGTTCTTGTTTAACAGTGGATTGCCCACTAAACAAAATGATTGGAGGAAAATTTTTGGTTCGAAACAATTAATTTTTTTCTTACCTAATTTCTGCATTTTTTTCAATTCAAATCCGTTCTTAGTTTCGTCTGCGAAAGTTCAATTAGAGAACAGATGTGGTTGGGGATGCCAGACTTGTTTTACAAAACTTCTATATGGATTGACAATGTGGACTGTTGCTAATGTACACAAATTGAAAGCAATTAACAGGGATTTGACTAGTAGGAACACACTCTTACAATCCGAGAGCAGTTGGATTTTCAATAACTGAGAGTCAGACTTCAGAACCTCCAAGCGACAACCCACACTGTTTTTAAGTCAGCTGCTACTGCAATCGGGGAGCTGTTTGCCATCACTAATGTTGCTAGACCAGCTTAGTAGGAAGAGCAAGAGAAGCCTGCATGTGGGTCAGATCATAAACATTTTAAAAAGTGGAGAAACTATCTAGCAAGTTATTTGTTGAAAATGAAGAATACTTTGAACAGCAGGTAATCGTCTATTACACATACAGCACTCAGGGAGATCATTGAGGAAGAAAGCATATCAACAACTTAAAAATTCACAGGGAAGTCTGCTATTTTTTCAGGAACCGGTAGTCCCTAAAATAAGCAAATGCCAGAATTTAACTTCTGATTTAAAATTGTACTGTGAAGATTGCATTCCAATGCACAACTGGACCTGTACAAGCAACACTGCAATAAAAACAGAGATTTCAGGCTGAAATCTCCCCCTGTTGGTGAGTTAGCAGCAGGGTGGGACTTCTACCTACCTGTGTGACCCCACCATTAAGCCGCTCAGGTTTCCCGAACAGGCCCTCGTTGGTTATGTGAGGCAAGTTGGCCATTGTCTATTGTTTTACTAGGAGGAAGGGCAATCAGCGCTGCATTTAAGGGATGCACTTTTTTTTGGCAGGGTGCAGTAGAACATTGCAGCAGTGAGTGAGGAAGGGGTAGCACTGGGAGTTCAGCAGCAGGAAGGGTTCTCAGATTTACTGATGCATTAGCAGGTGAACTTCTGGCAGCAATAAGGTCCAGAAGGGAAGGTCTTCTCGGAACCGAGGGCAGGAAGTCCCTTTAAGAGGGTGGTCCAGACTTTAGGGAGGAAGATGGCACAGGCAGGGAGTGCAACTCCACCACCCCGCGAACTGTCACACTGTAAGAAGAAATTTACTGCCCTCATTAGGTTGGCCATGATAAGGCACTGTTCCTGTAAGAATGATAGAGGCATGACATACCTCAGTACCTTTTATGCTTTATCAGTTTTATTACCTGGGTAACAGGAAAACTGACCTATTCACAGGGAACAGAAATGCACCTTGTTAACTGTGACAACTCACATTACCATAGACGATTTTGTTCATTTTGAAGGAGAGATGTTGAAATCAGCCTTAAGCTACAAATCTGATAACAATGGTATGCATCTAGACATACAGGTGATAAGATGTGCCCAAAGCTGTCACATTCCTTTAACTCTGCGTTCTCTCATTACAAAGGAAAAAGTAGCACATAACCAGTGTTTAAAAAAAAAACTCCCATTGGAGGAGGAACACCAATCCTGAAAATGTTAAGTCCGCACAAGGGAGAAACTTTGCAGCTAGTAGGAAGATAAACAGGAGAGGCTGTAGGAGTTGAGGAAGTGAGAAGCTAGGTGCCAAGATCAGGCTGGTAAAGGCAGCACAGGTTATTTCAGCTTTATGTAGATTGCTAAAGTATAGCTGTGGCCATGCACTCAGCTGCTGTTTCTTCAAGGAGCCATGCAAATGCTTACACAGCAAAACAAGCTTCTGTGTCTTTGAAATCCTCGGGGATGCCTTGCAGGAAGAGGCTCAGATGAATAGCTTGCCCCATCCTCACCTACACTGTCATGACACCTTACCTGTCACAGCAACAACCGAGACATAATCCAGAGCCTAGTTAGTAAGTCAAAAGGGTTTTCACTGGTTGATTTACTGAGTACTAGTGGGCATGAGGACCTGGGAGTGAAAGAGGGGAGAGTGCCATTCCTCCATGCACTTGGCTGAGGAGACTAGGCACCCAGGTCTCAGGGGCCCAGTCTTCAAAAGAACAATGATTTGGGAACACAGGTCTCATGTGAAAGCCGTGGAAATGGTTTCCATGTATATGGTTAAGATGATGGAGATGATGATGCATCTGCAATACATTGCAGGAAGTTTCTCATGACATGCAGAACACCCGGAAAAGAATGACAGTCCAGTAGATTTCTGCAGCAACAAGGCTGTAGCAACGAGCTTCTAAGGACATTGCTAGCTTCCAAAAGTGGCAGCCACCACCGTTCAATGGATACCTTGAGGATCTGGTGAACACAACATTTTAACAGGGCTTCTAAGACTTGATTGGGACCATTAAATCTGTAATGATACTGACCAGTAGCATATCTGAGCCTGTGCCCCACAAAAGGTAGGCTGCAAGGAGTGGTAACAGATGTTGATGTCTCTCATGATAATGACAATGTGCCTATGTCATTAAGGCCTCTTCCAATGCAGCTTCAGACCTGGACCCGAGTGCTCTTGACAGTGCAAGACAATGACAACCAGAAGCAAGTCCCTCAGGGACAGCAGCTTCATTGGGACAAGAGCTACCCCAGTCTTCAGAGGAATCTTCCCAGCCACCTCAACTTCTCAGCTTCACATTACTGAAGGAGCACTTCGTAGAAGTAACAGTGAGGTATTCACAATAGTGCAATAGTGTCCTTATTTCAGGTAGCAGCATTGCTGGCTTTGGAAATAATTGTGACTAATCTAAGCAGTGCTTGCCACATTGTCACAAGCACTGCCTTCAGTCACCTCTGGCTGTCAGAAGTAAAAATGGAAATCAAGCATCATCCCATAGAACCATCTAATGATGATGAGATAAACCTGTCTCTTTCTCGCCAATAGAATGTGACGATATAGTGGTTGAATTCAACAAGGTATCTTTATTATAGGATATCAGTCAGTGAGATTAGGCTTGTCATAACGAGTGATTTTTATTTTTAGCTTTGAATACTCTTGAATTGTCCTGTGTATTTGTAGAAAATTTAAGAAATGCGTAGTGGAGAAATAAATTTTACACCAATCTCTTTTAGATTTTTTTTTTCCTTTTCTCAGTAGCACATTGCCTAGTTTGAAAATTATGTAAAATTTTCCAACAACCACATTTCCCAATGTTTTCCGGTATTTTTACAAGGCCTGAAAATTTATAGGCCTTCGCTTTCAGCATAAATGTTGGGATGCACCCACCAGGAACCTCTGCCACTGGTCCCATCGGAGTATGTGGGGTCAGATGGAGGTTTCATCATTTGCATTTTGCAGGCAAGCATCTGCGCCACTATGGGTGAAAATCGGGCATCTGCCAGTTCAGGGGTCATCGGAGAAGCAGCACAAGCAGCCAGACTCTTTAACACCATAGCCCAGCCCACCAAAAACTGATCCAAGGTCTGCAATGAAGGTGGAAGGGTTGTTTTCTAGGAGAGTCTGAGAGCACACCTCCAACTCCCAGACACTTTTGATTTTTGCCATTTTACTTCAATGGAAATAAAAATCAGGAGCGATGTAAAATGGGCTGCCAATTCGCTTTCACCCGTTTTACACTAACGCACAAAGTCAAAATTATCCCCATTTTCTTTTGCTTTCTTCTCATTTTGTCCTCCTTTTTACTAGCAAAAATTCTCTTTTCTTGTCAGTTAAACAGTAACTTTGATAGCAACTTATGTTTGCTGCTCTGTGCTGCTGAAACCAAGTTTGATGTCGAAACATTATATATTTGTAACATCTGACTGCAGCCACTGGATGGCACTGCAGAGTCAAACAATATGGAAGCGGAAATTCTGCTCCTGTGCGTTGGTGGCACAAGCACACCAGGCACAGAGGAAGTGAAAAGTTGGGGCCAAAGGCCTTGAGCTGAAAAGGGACTGTTGAAGCGTTGCTCAGGTTTTGCTGTAGGGGAAACCATACACAAGAAGGGAAGAAAGCTTGTGCAACTACAGTCTTATTAGTAAGTCACAGAACTTCAGAAACTGAGAATAAATGATCAGGCACGCAGAAGATTGCAGGTTCCTCCTTCACTTTACAACAGGTGAGTAGAATCTTTTTAATCATCTGTCAAAGTCACTTAACCTGTCTTTCTGAATTGCCTAATATCGAACCTGAGCCATACAGACCAGAAGGCTTCAGATTTTCATCCCTATCCGATGCTGTTAGCAGTAGGAGGGTCACTATAATTGACCTGAGTATCCCTGGGTTAGGGAGGGGAAAACATCAGCCACAATTGGTGCACCTGATCACAGTTCAATGATTCCTTCTGGAAACTTAGTGCATGTGTGTCTGGACATCAAAGGAGGACAGAATTCGATACCACCCACTTCCCCTTGTCAAGTAGCCTGCCAACACTCAATATCCAGACTCATATATGAAGAATGGCTACTTTGGGAAGGTACTAGAGGACTGCTGATGCCTGTGGAGCTATACTGTAGTATGTCAGCACTGTAAGGAGAGGAGAATATTTTAAAATCTTTTGTTTAATATTTTTATTAACCCTCTCTATCACATTAAACTACCGAAATCCCATTTATATGGGTGAATATCTGTATCAGATTTGTCAGACAGGTAATTTCTTGTTGAATTACATCATATTGGACATACAAGCCCTGATGACAAAAATGGGCTTGAGCTCACGAAGGTGCACTTGTGCTGGCAGTTTAGGAGACAGGCCATGCCCAATTTTGCAATGCTAGCCCCTACAGCCGACTTTTGCAATGCTAGCCCCTACTCCTAATTTAAGTAGGCTATTGGCGTTCCTAGGAAGGTTGACCTGTAACATACTTGGCTGGGGCATGTAAAATACAACAAGTGAACGCTTGCATCATTTTAAGTACAATTTCTATGTTGAAATGTTTGTTAGGTGATTTTTAGGTAAGGTCACCATTAGTCACATTTTGAAAGATTCTATTCAATAATTGAACAATTATTCATTGCATTAAATTAACTCACAAAATTAAATGGGTAAGTAGAATTTCCTTCCAGTCACTGGAATGCTGGCCATTACAAGTATCAATATAAATAGAAGTTAGAGTAAAAAAATAGGCTGTGAATTTCTGCACTATTTTCAGCACTTAAACTATTGTTACACCATGATTGTACTGTAAAGATGGAGGAAATTTGTGTTTTAGCACATTTGGGTACAGTTAGGCATTATTGCGTGAAACAGAAGTTTCCTCAATCTTTTTGGACAGTGCAAACTTTACTCCCATCAAAGACCCTCAGGGTTCATTTGATAGCTGCACTGTTCAAGTACACAGAAATTTCCTGAATTTATGCTGCTCCTGCAATCGGTGTAAGTTTACACCCAAAAAATGGTCTAACAGCTCCCCCATCACTTCAGACAAGTGAAAGTGAGGAGCTGAAGAAAGCAACAACTTCATTTACTGATCACAGGCTTTCAAGGAACATTTTTTAACCCGTTGCTTCACGCCTTTAGATCACGGACACCTGCACTTCATTCTACTGTTGTGATTTCCTTCTTTCCTCTCAAAATTTAGGGATCCCCGACTTCTCCCATCCCCAAACCCATACTAAGTTCAACTTCGGCTGCCGCCAGGAGTCTGTAGAATGCTTTTAAAGAGTTATGCCATTGGTGCAGGTAAGTTTCCTGGAGGGGTGGGGAGTGGGTCAGCAATTAGTTTTTAGGCTCAAGTTACACCAGAGTTGCACCAAGATTATTTAAATTAACTTACTCCGGGAAGCTTGCAAGTAACTCCCTCTGCTGGTGAACTGTATAAGTTACCGGCACAACGACAGTGTAACAAGGCATAACAGACATCGAGGAAATTCAGGGCCTATATTTTTTTTAAGAGGGACAGGCTACTGAATTTATTATCTCAGCTAGGAATAGTTTAGAAATCTGAGGAATTAACCCAAAATCACTATTTCAGGTTTTCACTTAGGATGTGTTCTCATCTCCATGAATTTAGCTCAAAATGTTAGAAATGATTCTTCTAAACTTCCCACCGTACAACTTTACAAGTAATTTGGTCACCAGAAAGGGAACACTTCAATTTGGTCTGGATTCACATCAGCAGATGGAAAGACCATACAGTGTATTATCCAGACTTTAATTTCGACTCCAGTCTTGATTTTTATTCCAACCCCTTCCAACTTTAAAAAAAAACATTCATACCTTTAAAAAAAAATTGAAAGTTCTATTTAAATTCTCTGAAAATGGTCATTCTTCCTGTGACATTTTTACATAAAATTGTTTTGTACCTAAAGTGTTCACCAATAAGAGTATAAGAATCCAGCTGTCTTAGATCCTGGAGCCTACAAAACACCAGCATCAATTCAAGAATCCTCACTTCAAAATGTCAAATGCCCAATCGTATCCCCATTTCAATTGCATTAGGCACTATGGCACTTACAATCTTTTAGTTCCATAGTTTCACAGAGTAATTGTTTTTTCTTAGAATAATTTCTGGAATGCACTGCCTGAAAGGGCGGTGGAAGCAGATTCAATAGTAACTTTTCAAGTATTTATCCAATTCCCTTTACAGGGCTATGGGGAAAGAGCAGGGCAATGGGACCATATGGATAGCTCTTTCAAAGAACCGGCACAGGCACGATGGGACGAATGGCCTCCTCCTGGGCTGTACCTACTATGAATATTTAGATTAAAATATACTGCATTATTGTGATTCCCAAAATTCATTAGCAACCAAAACTAGTTCATTTGAAAGTTGTATAAGGAAAGGAAAGAACTTGCATTTGTGTAGCATTTTATCATAGCTCTCAGAAACATCTCAAAACACTTCACATAGTGAGTTGCTTTGAAGTGCAGTGACTGTTGCTGTGTGCTAAACATAAATATATGTAAAGGTAAAACTTAATCAAAATTTTCCTACAAAACTACAGTGATGCACTTCAAACAATCAGTAATTAATTCACTGTGCAGCACTTTAGGATGTCCTGAAAATGTGAAAGGTGCTGTATAAGCGTAAGGTTTTTGTTATATTTATAAAAATAAATTTATGGATAGAGGTAATCGATAGTAATGTTTTGGAGGGGGTATTTACATGGTTGAGATGAAAAAACCAGAGAGGTACTTAAGACAGTAAAATAAATAGTACATTATGGCTGTAACTCCAGTTGACAATTTCCATAAACCTTGAGAACATAAACTCTGTTGAACTGGTGTTTGTGAGGGTGCACCTGTTGTTATGGACAGCAGTTATTAGTGTTAGTTTGTTCAATCAATAATAAAAGCATTGGTTTGGGTTCTCAGCCTGCCACTATAAACTCTATGGGGGTGATTTTCAACTGCCAGCCGTCTGTTTTTCAAGCGAAAAACAGGCCACTGGCAGTTGAAAATCAGGGGCAGAGGGGCACCTAAGCACATTGACAACCAAGGCCCACCTGATATTTTCTGTATCCACTGGGAGGCTGCTTAAATATGCAAATTGGGGTCCTGCTTCAGTTGTTGAACCCTGCTTGCATTTTCAGGTACAAATGTGTGTAACAGGTGCCATGCACGCTCCATCCGTTTGTACTAGGGACTGAGTGGCCCAATTAGCAGTTCTTCAAGAGATGGCTGGAAACTGCTCAAAAAGTAACCAAGGAAATCTTGTAGGGCGAGGAGGAGCTCTGACTGATGGCATTCAGGCTGTGGGCTCCACCATTTCCACAGGCTTCCAGAGTTTGTGTGAAAGCATGGATAGGGGCATCAGTACTGCCACAGCCCGCCTGCAGTCTGCTCTCTCGTAGATGAGCATGAGTGTTGAGGTACAACTCCATGCGAGTGGCAATTGCGTCATGGGAAAGGTATATCTTGTCCTCTCTCAAGATAACAACACAGCTGTTCCCCTGCCAACCCTTAGCCAATGCACGTCCTGGTGCCAGAAAGCTTAATGTAGTGGAATAAGGAGGTGCAACAGTGCTATTGATTTTTGTGAGACAATCTTCAGGTAAAACAGCCTCAACCTCACAGTGGCGTGCAGTTGGGATCTGTTTTAACAGGTTATTTTGCTCTTCAGAAAAATGTGGACTTGAATATCAACCAACAAAGCAAAACAGACAACCTTTTGATACCCCATTCTTTCATAATTTGTTTGCAAACCAGTTTTAAATCCTTTAGCTATTTATTTAGACTGGAGAAAAACATTACAACATCTTAGGTTGCGAGACAGCCTTTGGCATAGTGGCTAGTTTAAAATAAATTGGTATTTTAGTGAATAGTTGGTCTGAGGAGATGAGAATGCAATTATTTTTTTTAGCTTCCAAATAAATAATTACTTCAGTGTTAATTCTCTAAACGCTGGGTCCATGTGCGTTAGGAACCTCAAAACATGGTCACAGTCTTGCCCCGTTCAGCTCTGGAAGTGCACCTCCATTTTGGATTGAGCCTCTTGTTCATTGTGGAGCGCGCCCACCTGAAATGGAAGGGTGCCTATTAAGTATATGTAAATGTGGGCCCTGCACTTGTATCATGGACCCAAATGCAATTTTGAACAACTTTAGCAAGCTATTTGCTAGCTCTACAATAGACCCACAAATCATGGACAGGTACAGTCGGCTGAGTGCCATTTCCAACGATATTTAAAGGGATCAGCAGCTGCTCTCAGGTAAAATATTGGTTTGTTCATTTTGGCTGCTGTTGTGCTGCTTTTGCTGTTTTGGCTGTTGTAGCTGACACTAAACTTTCCAAAATGTTGTCTGTACATTCACACTGTACCGAGAGGCTACAGGCTGCTGCCGGGCCCCCTCAGGTCCAAGTTTCTGGAGGTCACTGACCAGAGCTACCTCAAGTGCCCTCATTGGAGGTGCAGCTGCCTTGCACCTCCCAAAGTCACTGGATAGCGCCTCATAGGAGGGCTAAAGTAGGTAGGAGAACACTAAAGTCAGGCACTAGGGGCTTGCACTGGCCTGATCTTTAGTTTCTGGATGTGTTTATGTTCAATAACACATTTTACGGAATTCTTGGAGTTTGATCGTTGACCAGGCAATGTGATTTGACAGGCAGATCCATGATAGTGTGTGTGTTGAGTGCAGTCCTGAGATGACTGGGCTGCAGCTGGTGCTGTAGCAGGTGACATAGCTGTGTGTCGGCCTCCCTAGTAATCTGGTGCCCCCTCATACACTGCAGGTATGCATTTCTTGCCCTGTACATCCTAGTGGAGTAAAGCTTCCTGCGAGCATCCCCCTTTCTGCCTCTTCTCCCTGCAGCTGCAGCTCTATGGATTCTTGTTTGCTGCTCCACCTCTTCAAGATACAATGGCATCCAAATCACCAAACCCATAATGTCAACCAGAAGTTTTACCAGAAGCCACTGGTCAAAATTCAAGTGTACAGTCAGCCAGACAACATTTTGGAAAGTTTAGTGTCAGCTACAACAGCCAAAACAGCAAAAGCAGCACAACAGCAGCCAAAATGAACAAACCAATATTTTACCTGAGAGCAGCTGCTGATCCCTTTAAATATCGCTGGAATTGGCACTCAGCCGACTGTACCTGTCCATGATTTGTGGGTCTATTGTAGAGCTGGCAAATAGCTCGCTAAAGTTGTTCAAAATTGCATTTGGGTCCATAAAACAGGTGCAGGGCCCTCATTTACATATATTAAATAGGCACCCTACCATTTCAGGTGGGCGCGCTCCACAATGAACGAGGCTCAATCCAAAATGGAGGTGCACTTCCAGAGCTGAACGGGGCAAGACTGCGACCATATTTTTAGATTCCTAACGCACATGGACCCCAGCGTTAAATAATTACTTCAGTGCTAATTCTCTAATTTGGAAGCTTAAAAAAAGAAATCAGTTACATTCTCATCTTCTCAGACCAATTATTCACTAAAATACCAATTTATTTTCACTATCCACTATGCCAAAGGTTGTCTCGCAACCGAAAATGCTGCAATGTTTTTCTCCAGCCTAAGTAAATAGCTAAAGGATTTAAAACTGATTTGCAAACAAATTATGAAAGAATGGAGTATCAAAAGGTTGTCTGTTTTGCTTTGTTGGTTGACATTCAAGTCCACATTTTTCTGAAGAGCAAAATAATCTGTTAAAACAGATCCTAACTGCACGCCCCTGTGAGGTTGAGGCTGTTTTACCAGAAGGTTGTCTCACAAAAATCAATAGCACTGTTGCACCTCCTTATTCCACTACATTAATATGAATTTGCTGATGTTTTTGATAAATTGAGATCTCATTCAGTATTGCTTGTAGGAGAGTGGATTTTCCAAAATAACTGTTCATTTATGAATCACAAGGGCTGTCAATCTATCAGGAGTGAGCCTTTGGCTTAGTGGTAGCATTCCCACCTCTGAGTTAGAAGAGGGAAGGGTTTCAGCCTCACTCCAGACAGCCCCGCCAAGTAGAGACTAAAATTTAGGGCTATAAATTGGGCCGTGTAGTGCCCATTTTTTTTTAAGACGCTACGCAGCCTCCTAAGGTCCCAGACTGGCATCCGGGATGCCCATGCACGCTTCTAGCGTGACGTGCACCGGACGCCATCTTGGTAAAGGCATTTGTGCACACAAGTAACGAACGCCAGTGCCATGTAAAGTAAGGAGAATATGCATTTGATCAGTATGCATTGCTGATTTAAAGGGATAGATGGCCTAGTGGAACCCCCACCAGAGCTATTTAAAGGGACCATGCAGGATTTACACATTAGTTGCTAGATTATTGCTTCTGGCTGCTGATGCATTTGTACCTGTTTTTGAAGGTCTCCTATACTTGAACGCTAGGACTAGGGGACATAGCCTAACATTTAGAGCCAAGACTTGCAGGAGTGAAGTTAGGAAACGCTTCTACACGCAAAGAATGGTAGAAGTTTGGAACGCTCTTCTGCAAACGGTACTTGATGCTAGCTCAAATGTGAATTTTAAATCTGAGATTGATAGATTTTTGTTAACCAAGGGTATTAAGGGATATGGGAGTGAGGAGAGTATATGAAGTTCGGTCACAGATCAACCATGATCTTATTGAATTGCGGAACAGGCTCGAGGGACTAAATGCCACTGCCACCTGCTGCTTCCTGTTATGCGCCTCCTTCTCCTGCAAGAAAGTGGGACTTGTGTCAGTGAGTGTCCTGCAGGATGTTTGGGTGATGTGCCTGTCATGGTTGAATAGCTGCCAGTGTGTGAGACCTGTGAGTTGTTGGTGTGCAGCTTGCAGCAGTGGTAATGTGTGAGTGTGAGAGAAAGCATCTGATTGGAACTGTTGGGTACTGATTGAAAGAGTTTGTTGGTAGGTGGGTGATGGGGGCTGTAGTGCGTAGAGCAGTGGATATGGCTCGTAGTGCAGTTGATAGGAGATGCCTATTGACAGTTGACCTCATTTACTTTGACCACTCGTGTCAAAGCATTGAACTTCTCCCTACACTGCATCCATGTTCGTGGTGCTACGTGCCTGGCATTAACTTCGTCCCTTACTGCCTCTTGAGCATACGTCTGGAGGGAATCTTGCCCGCCTGCAGACAGAGGATGCCCCTCCTTCTGTCCACCATCTAGTGCCTCATCAGAGAACCTTGGTGCACACTCTCTCACAGGCCTGGTAAAAACTCAGATCGGCAGATTGGTGACGTCTGGCGTGTCGATTGGAGGATGTAGGATTTAGTAGTGTGCAACCTTTCTTCAATGTTTTAACATAACTCATCAGTTTGTAAACATACGGACGGGACCTGCATCTGTGTTTTACATGTGCGATGTCTGATCTCCGTTCAGACTCTGTGCGGACCCATATCTTATTTTTCGCACATAAGAGATGCAGGCTGCCTTTAAGAGGTGCGAGGCATTCACATGATATCGGTCCTCCTGCTGGTGAGAAGTCACTGAACAATGCAGCTAGGCCTGGCTTCTCACACTGGAATCAGGTAAGTGAGCAGGCATCATGAATCTCACGTGCTGCCTGCATCGAAACAACCGGGCGTGGGTTAATCGTGCACCGCGACCCCCGCGCCCGGATTTGGGGGTTATCGAATTTAACTCCCACAGTCTCTAATTACTGGGTTGATATCCAGCAAGGTACTCGCACCCGGACAGAGAGTGACCACTGGCTTAGTGGTGGTATATCTGCCTCCAAGTCAGAAGGGTAGATGGAAAAGATCCTATGGCACTATTCAAAGAAGAGCAGGGGAGTTCTCCCTGGTGTCCAGGCCGATATTTATCCCTCAACCAACATCACGATATATAAAAAAAGATAATCTGGTCATGTTCTCATTGATGTTTGTGGGAACTTGCTATGTGCAAATTGGCTGCTGCCTTTCCTACATTACAACAATGACGACATTTCAAAAGTACTTCATTGATTTGGAATATCCTGAGGTCATGAAAGGTGCTATATAAATGCAAGTTCTTTCTTTCAAAACTCATCCACCTGGATCCTGTCTCAGGCAATACTGTTGCCTCTAAGTCAGAGGTTATGGGTTCAAACGCCACTCCAAAGTCTTGATTTGTTAATTTAGGCTGACACTTCAGTACAGTATTGAGGGAGTGCTGTCTTTTGGATGAGATGTTAATCCGAGGGACTTGTGGGACCTTGCTATTCACAAATTGGCTACCCCTTTTCCCTACATTACAACAGTGACTCCAGTCAAAAGTACTTAAATGGCTGTGAACTGCTTTGGGATCCTTAGAGGTTGTGAAAGGAGAGATGTTTTTTGAGTTATGGTCGCCATCTACCTTAATAAATCAGAGCCTGATATGGCCCTGCTTCAGGCTATGCCCCCTGCACAACAGTGGGTGCAGCTTGGCTCCCTGCTTTCTTGCGTACGTACAGTCATCAGAGAGGTGACAGGAGGGTCTCGATGTGTTTTCATCCTAAAACAGCAACATTGATGTTCATTCCAGGATTGAGTGCGACCATTCATAACAGATACAATGACTGACCTTACAGCCATGGGGAGGGGGCTGCACTGGAGCTATCTCTGGAATTACCATATGCTCCATGATAGACTACAGTGTTTTTTATTTGATGCATCAACATAGCAAACATGCAGGTAGTGGATTTCTCCACATCTGCTGAAGACTGTTTGCCATAGTTTCCAATGGCTGCAGAAATCTTTGATGCCCAGAAAGCATCATTTTTTTTTTAAAAAAGCAGTTCCAGATTATGTCCTCATCAGCTGAGGGACATGAGCTAAGTTCATGACAACAGGTTCTTGCCTCTTCCTGTGCCACCACAACTTGACCCTGCCCACTTGTACTTTGTACATCTGCCAGAGCACTCTTCTCAAACTCACTACCCCAAGCTGGATGTACTTGTGATAGTATTTTGCAGGCTTAGGGTAAGGGATGGTGTATGCTACGCAGTGTAATCGGGGCCCTGACCCCGATTCTGTTTCATTTAGTATACCTAGAGCAAGAGAAAAGCAACTCTTCAAATGTAGCCCACCACTGAATGAATGATTTGGCTTTTTTCAGTGTAAGCTTTGGTGACAGTGAATGAGTAACTAGGATAAGTCAAAAAAGCAGAAGTTTAATACAAACTCGAACCTGGTGCCAGGCCTCTACTTCAATATCCCCTGCTTCCTCTGGGTCCTTGATCTCTATGGTGGTCTCCGCACACATGATCAGAGAATGAAGGTTGAGAGGTCTCCCACCAGTATAGCTTTTCTCCCTTTTATTATGTGCAATTCACGTATTAGAAGAGGTGAGAATTTGAACTTGCTAGAAGCACATACAGTAATACTGACATGTCAGTATATGGCCCATTGTGAGTAACTAACTGACATCTCCTCCCATCCTGCTATGGTCACCTCTGGGATACCACAAAGTTCCATCCTTGGTTTCCTCCTTTTCCTGACTTACGTATTGCCCCTCAGTGACGTTATCTGTAGGCATGGGGTTAGCTTCCATGTATAAGCTGACCACAGCCAGCCATACCTCTCCACCACTTCCCTAGATTTCATGATTACCTCTGTCCTGTCCAAAATGGAGTCATGGATGAGCCACAATTTCTTCCAGTTGAATATTGGGACGATTCAAACCATCTCATTCATCTCTGCCAAATACTCCATACTGTTGCCACTGATTCAATGTCCCTCCTTGACTGCTCACACAAGCCACACCAGATGTTGTTCAACATTGGCTTCTATAGACCCAGCACTATATTTCAAACACCATATCATTGCCACCACCAAAACTGCTTACATCCACCTCCACATCATCACCTACCTCCATCGCTACTTCACTCTAATTGTTGCCGGAACCCCTTCCTATGCTTTTGTGACTTCCAATCTTGATTTCTCAAATGCTCCTCTTGTCAGACCTACATTGGCTCCATATTTCCCAACACATTCATTTAAAAATCCTCAAACTCATCCACAAATTTCTCCATGACCCCACTCTACCCTTATGACCCATCCAGAGTTCTTTGGTCCTCCAACTCTGGCTCCTGTGCATCTCTCCCCGCTATACTCCATCATTGGTAGCAGGGTTTTCAGCTTTCTTGGTCCCACTCTCTGGAACTCCCTCCCTAAACACCTCTGCTCTGCTCCTGCAACATGATGACGGCAGAGATAAAAGAATGAGAGATCGCTTCCTCTGACTCATTGAATAACACTATGGAAGATTTGCTAGAATGATTTTTAAAAATTGATGCATCCTCCTCCAACACCTCTCTTCCATTGTCCAGCTGACTGGACTGGCCTCACCTGGTTCCATTCTTATCTATCCACTCATAGCCAGAGGATCTCCTGCAGTGGTTTCTCTTCTGGCCCTCACACCATTACCTCTGGAGTCCCCCAAAGATCTATCCTTAGCCCCCTCCTATTTCTCATCTACATGCTGCCCTCAGATAAATCATCCATCGGGTGCCACATGTATGCTGACGGCACCCATCTCTATCTCACCACCACCTCTCTCGACTCCTCCAATGCCTCTGTTGTCAAAGACAAAATTTCCTCCAATTAAACATTGGGAAGACCGCAGCCATTGACTTCGGCCCCAGCCACAAACTCCGTTCCCTCTCCACCGAATCCATCCCCCTCCCTGGCCACTGTCTAATGCTGAACTAGACTGTTCACAACTTCAGTGTCCTATTTTGACCCTGAGCTGAGCTTCCAAACCCATATCCTCTCAATCACCAAGACCGCCAACTTCCACCTCCGTAATAGCACCCGTCTCCGCTCCTGCCTCAACCCAACTGCTGCAGAAACTCTCATCGATGCTTTTGTTACCTCCAGGCACAACTATTCCAATGCTCCCTTGGGTGGCCTCCCATCTTCCACCCTCCATAAACTTTCAAAACTCTGCTGCCCGTATCCTAACTTGCACCAAGTCCCGTTCACCCATCACCGCCTTTCCACCTCTCTCTCCTCCTTATAACCCTCCTTAAAACCTACCTCTTTGACGAAGCTTTTGGTCACCTGTCCTAATGCCTCCTTCTTTGGCTCGGTGTCAGTTTTTGTCTGATTACACTCTTGTGAAGTGTCTTGGGGCGTTTTACTATGTTAAAGGCACTGTATAAATGCAAGTTGTTGTTATTTTGCTGAGGCTTTTTCTTTGCAGTCTCTCTTATTAACCTTACCAACTCTTTTTTTCTGTTATTTATCTCCACCTGCCTTCAGTGTCTGCCAGGAAATGCTTCATATTAGTTGATCACAGTCTCGCATTGTTGCATTTGCTCACTGAGGAAACTTATGTACAACAAATAAGTATGCAATAGAATATTTTTAATACTTTGTTGATTTAGCGAAGTAGTTAAAGTTTAAATATACAAATGCAGAGCGCCGACACGGGCCAAATGGCCTCCTGTACTGTAACCATTCTATGATTCTGAATAAAATGCTTAACATAGTATATCTTGGGCAGATGTGTAGTTAAAACCTCTTACAAGATGCTTTTAATTCAGGGACATTTGTAGCATTTGTGTAACAGGTCAATATACTGTGTTTTGATGTACAATCTATATCAATGACTTGGATGAAGGGACCGAATGTATGATTGCTAAATTTGCTGATGACAAAGGTAGGTAGGAAAGTAAGTTGTGAAGAGGACTAAAGGAGTCTGCAAAGGGATATAGATAGGTTAAGTGAGTGGGCAAAAATTGGCAGATGGAGTATAATGTGGAAAAATGTGAACTTGTCCGTCTTTGGCAGGAGGAATAGAAAAGCAGTATGTTATTTAAATGGGGAGCGATTGCAGAACTCTGAGGTACAGAGGGATCTGGGTGTCCTCGTACATGAATCACAAAAAGTTAGTATGCAGGTACAGCAAGTGATTAGGAAGGCAAATGGAATGTTGTCACTTATTGCAAGGGGAATGGAATATAAAAGTAGAGATGTTTTGCTATAGTTGTACAGGACATTGGTGAGACCACACCGAGAATAGTGTGTGCAGTTTTGGTCTCCTTATTTAAGAAAGGACGTAATTGCTTTGGAGGCGGTTCGGAGAAGGTTCACTCGACTGATTCCTGGGATGAGGGGGTTATCTTTTGAGGAAAGGTTGGACAAGTTGGGCCTGTATACATTGGAGTTTGAAACATATAAGATCCTGAGGGGACTAGAAGGGGTAGATGCTGAGGGGATGTTTCTCCTTGTGGGAGAGACTAGAACTAGGGGCCACAGTTTAAAAATAAGGGGTCTCCCATTTAAAACGGAGATGAGAAATTTTTTCTGAAGGTCATGAGTCTGTGGAACTCCCTTCCCCAGAGAGTGGTGGAGACAGGGTCACTGAATATTTTTAAGGCTGAGATAGATAGATTCCTGATTAACAAGGGAGTCAAAGGTTATAGTAGGTAGACAGGAAAGTAGGGTTGAGGGCACAGTCAGATCAGCCATGATCTTATCAAATGGCAGAGCAGGCTCAAGGGGCTGAATGGCCTACTCCTGCTCTTAATTCGTATATGATAAATAATCAAAACCAAGAAAGTCTATGCCCTTGCATTTCTGCTGTGTGAACATTAGTATAAAGTTAATATGTTCATATGAAATTCCTTTTTATTTTATGCAAATAGTTGCACAGCATAATTTCAAGTTCGTTGAAGGTTGGCTGTTGACACATTTCACTTCTGAAAAAGTAGTAGAACTTACACAGCACACTGCATAATGTAATATTTGAAGTACAGACTCCACACAGGAGATAGTGGGGGATAATTTTACACATTTACGTATTTCTAAAACAGTGGAGAGAGAAAATATTGCCTCTATATGTTAAAGCAGTGTTACTACACTGAATAGAAGCTGCTAGCCTAACGTTATGTTATCACTGTCGAAATACAGCCTGATCTTTGTATTCAAAACACATCACCAGCCACACATCAGACCATCTAACATTAAGTTACTTTTATTACTTTTCAGCTTTATCTTATTTGGCACTCAGAGCTAACTATAACCTGCTGAATATGTACTTGATTACGGAAAATCTGCAACCTCCCATTGTTACATCTGTGTCTTTCTGTGCTCCCAGCAACTACCAGGGTCACCAGTTTTGTGATACATCTACCCCGTTACAGTTGCACCGGCTACATCTTGCTCTTATACCACGTAATATAGATAAGAGTCAGTGTCCCTGACAATTTTATCCAATCTGAGTTTACCACCACCTCCTCTACACAACCTGCCATTAACTCACAGCATTCAGTGCAAAATGTATCCAGTTAAGCCTCTGGGCAAAGGTATGGCCGCATTGTGCTCGGCACTGCTGGGATATACAATAATACTTAACACAGACCGTAACTGAACTTCCACCCCTAACTTAGGTTTGCCAACTCTGGTTGAACGTATTCCTGGAGGTTTCATCATATGACCTCCTACCCTGCCCCTACGCTCCTGCCATTGGTCGCCCAACACATCCATCCTCACAGTGCACTGCCTTCCCACAACAACTGGAAAGCAAAAAGGCTCTTAGTTACCCAATTGGATGATTCTTGATTGTCAGTCAAGCAGCCTTTCCTCCCCCATCTCCAATATTTTTATAACTAATAAACAGATGTGTTCAAAGAAAATGAAAAAAAACACCATTTTGTTTTAATGCCCAATAATTTTTCTCCGGGGTTACTCGCAGCAATGTCCTGGTGCTTAATCTTCAATTCCTGGAGACTCCACGCCAATCCTGGAGGGTTGGCAACCCTAACCTAACTGTAAGAACATTATTGCTGCCCTTTTGGTACCTATGACTGATCCTCTTGATCACCAACACAAAGTTAAGATTCCAATATAAAACCAACTAGTGTACATAAATACTGAAATTTGCACCAGCAACAAGAGAACCTGGAGGAGGTTGATATTCAAGGCTATTCTTGTATTTGAGCAGTCTGTTCATATGCTTTTCCATCACTCAACAATAATCTGAACAGGATAATATATAAATATTGCTCCTCATTCATATGGAATGCTTAACTGACAATAAAAGGTCCATACCTCTTTTCATAAGCAATTAATAAGGAATATTTTTTAATGTTCAAAATTTGAACTACTAATGATATTGGTTGTCTCCTTGCTTGCAGGCACAATAGCCTTAATTAATCAACCCTAATTTAATCTATCAGATTTGTTTTTTCTTTTTTACCTTAAATTTTAAAAGTAAAAAGGAATTGTTTGGAAATACTCCTGCGATGGTTTTGGAGTTTTTAAACTGTGTCTTCTCTAACAGCAGCTCTCATGAGTTATCTTTCATAGAATCATACAGCATAGAAGGAGGCCATTCAGCCCAATGTGCCTGTGTCTTGGTCCCCTAAAATCCAGAAGATGTACTTTTTCCATACTCTGCCCTTGGAGAGATGCATCTCATGTCACTAACAACTTTATTTACAGGCAAATACCCAAATAAAGCAAAACAAATGAGACCCAGATTCAGTCAACTAGAACCATTTCCATATTGATTTGTAGTCTGATCTCCTTGCCCAGCTCTTGTTGCAGTCTGATTACACCCAGTATCTTTGCAAGCAGAACATTTAAAAACAGATAATTTTTTGTTTATATTCTATCTTTAATACCCAGGATAACTGAACATCTTTGTTACTTTGGATTTCCAGATCGCATCCTGCTTTTTCAATCATCCTGACGCATCTGGATTTCTCAATTTGATGCCCCTGATCATCGACCAGACTCCAAATAAGGCTCACAATTAAACAAATGAACCCATTTGTTTTAGCTGGAGGTTTATCATAATCCTGAGGTTCATGTCTATTTCTCTTTAAAATAACATCTAATGCAATCATTTTACAACCCTCTGTCTGTCTGGAGACATGTTTTCTTAATGCAAGATTAATCCTTTACCTTTTCTTCTCCTTTGTGGTAATGTGCTTGATTAATTTCACCCAGTCTTTAGCCAGCAATGAGGAGGAGCACAAGAGCAGCGTAGAATGATTGTTCCTCTTGGTGGGTCACACTTGCCAGCCCTTAAATATTTCTGGAGTGTGACAGTTGAACCAGGTGCTCAACCCACATCCTGGCAGTTGTTAATGTATTGCATTGGAGCACCAATGTGTTGCATGACTGTGCCTTCCTGGCCTCTCAGTCTTTCATAACTTCTTAAACAGGCCAAATCTTTCTTCCCTGAAACACAGTTTTTGCATTGAGGGAATATCCTCCCATCTTTACTGCCAGCAGATATATCTGTTGTTGACATTGACCAAGTATTTTAATTATAGATGTTAAACTAATTAATTGCACGATTTGTGCTTGCTCTTGATTCAGCTGCTTAATTTACCACAGCAGTATCACTTATAATTCAGCGCCCAAGAACATTAACCATCCACCAGCTGGAAAAAATCCAGCTATTTTTCTCAAAACAATGAGAATAAAGATTATGAAAAGTTCATTTCTACTAGAGTTTATTGTATCTATTCCGGAGATAAGCTTCAGAATTCTTGTTAATTGTCTGAAATAACCATGGTCCAAGGTTTCATTCCCACACTATTATACAACAGTAACAAATCAACTACTGCTCATAACTATATTTAACATTTGGAAGCTTTCCTGGCTAGATTTATGAGGCAAATCTGTTAGTCTCAGCTTCATGAACACACCCAGAATGTGACTCCCTCACAGCAAGACTCACAGTACGTTGTGATGATTTAACAACAACAACCACCTGCATTTATTTAGCACCTTTAACATACTAAAACACCCCAATGTGCTTCACAGGAGCGATTATCAAACAAAATTTGACACCGAGCCACATAAGGAGATATTAGGACAGGTGACTAAAAGCTTGATCAAAGTTTTAAGATGGGTCTTAAAGGAGGAGGGAGAGGTCGAAAGGTTTAGTGAGGGAGCTGAGGGCCTAGGCAGCTGAAGGCACGGCTGTCAATGGTGAAGCGATTAAAATTGGGATGCGCAAGAGGCCATAATTGAAGGGACGCAGAGATCTCGGAGGGTTGTAGGGCTGGTGGAGGTCACAGAAATAGGGAGGGGTGAGGCCTTGGAGAGGTTTGAAAACAAGGATGAGAAATTTAAAAATCGAGGCATTGCTGAACTGGGAGCCAATGTAGGTCAGTGAGCACAGGGGTGATGGTTGGATGGGACTTAGTGCGAGTTAGGATACGGGCAGCAGAGTTTAAGCATATCAAATGATATTCACCTCTCAGACTCTCCTCCTGCTCTCGGTCTCTCCTTTTATACTGTGCTCACCTCTCGGACTCTCCTGCCTCACCTGTAAAGTTGCACAGTAGTTTTCTCTTGTTGCAGGTCTGCTGCTGCTTCTATCCCCACTCTCAGGTCCGCCGCCGCTCTGCGGAAAAAGTTAGGAAAAGCAAGGCAAAGCAGCACCTCCTTCCCCCACTTACCAAACTCTCAGCTGTCTCACTCTGTGCCCGCTGCACTGAGTGGCGGTTGCACTAACAGGCCCCTGTATTTCTACTGTTTGTGACACAGATGAGTCAGGCCTACTCCTCTTTCAGGAACCAATTTAATCTAGCTAACCAATTAACTCTCTGCTGAAGCCTGACAGAAACTTAAAAATGTAAACTTTAAAAGTGAACTTAAACAGTTGATAGCAATTTATACTAGATTTAGTAATGAGTAATGAACCAAATTTAGTTAACAGCTTAACTGTGCGTGAACATCTATCCAATAGCGATCATAACATGATCGAGTTCAAGGTAGTGTTTGAAAGGGAAAAAAGTGAATCAGCTGCTAAAATTCTAGACTTGGGTAAGGCCAACTTCAATGGGATGAGACAGAGACTGTCCACAGTAAACTGGGCAAATCTGTTAATGGGTAAAACGACTGATGATCAGTGGGAAATGTTTAAAGAAACATTTAACGTGATACAGAATCGGTTTATACCCCTGAGGGGCAAGAACTCTACTTGCCAAAAAAACAGCCATGGACAACTAAAGAGGTAAGGGACAGTATAAGACATAAGGAAAGGGCATACAAAAAGGCAAAAAATGGCACAGATCCTGGCGAATGGGAAAGATACAAAGATCAACAAAGGGTCACAAAACAGATAGTAACAGCTATAAAAAGAGAGAGTATTGTTGACCAGAGGTCACCGGTTACGGTTACTGGCTTAGTACAAAGAGGAGAAGAGTCAATTCTCTCTTAACTCTCAATTCGCTTTATTCACGCCGTTAGATCATATACATATAGCTTATACGTCTGGTTAGATATACACATGCAGTTTGCACCAGGTTATACAGTTTCATACCCAAACTAGGATCTAAATGCACACCCACTAGGTTTCTCTGACACTCCCTGAGTGGTCACAGAATATAAAGGATAATACCCGAAAAGGAGAGCTGACGCTGGCCAGGCGTTCCGTTCTCTCTCACTTTCAACGTCGTCTCTACGTTCCTGACGTAGGGTCTTCCACTTCCGCGATGGTTGGTCTCCGGAGTCTTCGCTCTGGCTCCACGCCCCAGATCCTTCATTCTTATTCCGAATCTTATCTCTTCAAGCTGTGCTGTCTCTCTCTTTCATTGGTTTAGGCTTTCTCGGTTACCCTGTGTCTTCTCCTCATTAGCTCTGTCCCAAGGACTTAGTTAGCATTACCTCATTACTCCTTTTCTAAATAAGGACTTGTGTCTTATCACATTTCCTTTGTCTTTCACAAAACTTAGCTAATTCAAACCGGTTCCAGCCAGCTCAGGCCAGCAACTGAACTCAGGTTACTTCAGTTCAAAAGTTGTTCTTGCCTGTGTGTTTCAGCAGCTGACGTCCCAGCTTACTTTCTGCAGCCCCGAGCCAACAGTATGAAAAGCAACTTGCAAGGGATATCAAAACCAATACAAAGAACTTTTATAGTTACATTAGGTCAGGAGCAGTGTTGGCCGCTTAAAAACTGAAAGTGGGGATATTGTCATTGACAATGGGGAAATGGCAGACATGTTGAACAATTACTTTGCGTCAGTATTTACAGTAGAAAAATCCCAAGAAAACTAATATTGAATCGGGGACAGGGACTCAATAAAATTAACATAAGTAAAGCAACAGTAATGAAGAAAATAATAGCACTAAAGAGTGACAAGTCCCCAGGACCAGATGGTTTCCATCCCAGGGTTTTAAAGGAAGTAGGTGAGCACATTGCAGATGCCCTAACTATAATCTTTCAAAGTTCTCTAGATTCAGGAACTGTCCCTCTAGATTGGAAAATTGCACGTCACTCCGCTTTTTAAGAAAGGAGAGAGAGGGTAAACAGGGAATTATAGACCGGTTAGCCTAACATCTGTTGTGGGGAAAATGCTGGAGTCTATAATTAAGGATAGGGTGACTGAACACCTTGAAAATTTTCAGTTAATCAGAGAGATCCAGCATGGATTTGTGAAAGGTAGGTCGTGCCTGACAAACCTGATTGAATTTTTTGAAGAGATGACTAAAGTAGTGGACAGGGGAATGTCAATGGATGTTATTTATATGGACTTCCAGAAGGCATTTGATAAAGTCCCACATAAGAGACTGTTAGCTAAGATAGAAGCCCATGGAATCGAGGGAAAAGTACGGACTTAGTTAGGAAGTTGGCTGAGCGAAAGGCGACAGAGAGTAGGGATAAATGGGTAGGTACTCACATTGGCAGGATGTGACCAGTGGAGTCCCGCAGGGATCTGTCTTGGGGTCTCAATTATTCACAATATTTATTAACGACTTAGATGAAGGCATAGAAAGTCTCATATCTAAGTTTGCCGATGACACAAAGATTGGTGGCATTGCAAGCAGTGTAGATGAAAACATAAAATTACAAAGCGATATTGATAGATTAGGTGAATGGGCAAAACTGTGGCAAATGGAATTCAATGTAGACAAATGTGAGATCATCCACTTTGGATCAAAAAAGGATAGAACAGGGTACTTTCTAAATGGTAAAAAGTTAAAAACAGTGGATGTCCAAAGGGACTTAGGGGTACAGGCACATAGATCATTGAAGTGTCATGAACAGGTGCAGAAAGTAATCAATAAGGCTAATGGAATGCTGGCCTTTATATCTAGAGGACCAGAGTACAAGGGGGCAGAAGTTATGCTGCAGCTATACAAAACCCTGGTTAGACCACACCTGGAGTACTGTGAGCAGTTCTGGGCACCGCACCTTCGGAAGGATATATTGGCCTTGGAGGGATTGCAGCGTAGGTTTACTAGAATGATACCTGGACTTCAAGGGTTAAGTTACGAGGAGAGATTACATAAATTGGGGTTGTATTCTCCAGAGTTTAGAAGGTTAAGGAGTGATCTGATCGAAGTTTATAAGATATTAAGGGGAACAGATAGGGTGGATAGAGAGAAACTATTTCCTCTGGTTGGGGATTCCAGGACTAGGGGGCACAGTCTAAAAATTAGAGCCAGACCTTTCAGGAGCGAGATTAGAAAACACTTCCACACACAAAGGGTGGTAGAAGTTTTGAACTCTCTTCCGCAAACGGCAATTGATACTAGCTCAATTGCTAAATTTAAATCTGGGATAGATAGCTTTTTGGCAACCAAAGGTATTAAGGGATATGGGCCAAAGGCACGTATATGGAGTTAGATCACAGATCAGCCATGATCTTTTCAAATGGCGGCGCAGGCACGAGGGGCTGAATGGCCTACTCCTGTTCGTATGTTCCTATATGGAAGCCGCCTGATTACCTCAATGATGTGCTTTTGTTCTAGTAACAGGCACTGAAGCCATGTGAGGACACAGAGCTAAGTAAATCTGGGACACCATCAGCAAAGAAATACTTTAAAGAAATAGTATTGTTCCTGAAAAGATTCTGTGGGCTCCAGAGTCAATTCACCTGACTATGGGAACTCTTCACTAGAAGAAACTTAATTATCTGATAACATTCAAGAGAGAAAGCCATGTTAGTGTTATTTAGAACACACAAAAATTTTTGGCAGAATCACATTTATTTTTGCTGCCTTCAGTGTTAGCAAAGGACTGTAATCTTGAAGCACAATTTTTTCTGGAGAGTATATCATGATTTACATCTACTGTAATGTTGCAGCTTTTTTTATATTCTACTGAACATATTCATTTCACAATCTGCAAGTTGCAATTTTCTTTATATAATCTCACTATGAATATGAATAGGAATGTGGAAACATTGCTGGAGATTATTTCTGAAACATATGGATCAAACTAAAGGATTATTCAAAATCATTCACTTTTATAACAGTACATAGTCTATTGTTTTACTTCTCCCAAGGTCTACAGTTAAAATATAATTTTTTTTCCCTGTAAAAGATATTCCAGTAAATACAATGTTACTGGGATGTAACATCTGCCAAATCATCTTTACAGCTGAGTCTAACTTTTTTAAATTGCTAGCTTTTTTTCTGGCTGCAGCTGTCTAATTCTTGCTGTTTAATAATGACCTTACTCAGAATACCATCTTATCTTTTTCTATTCTTTCTCAATATCTGTCTTTATTAGTCTTTTCCCCATTTCTTGTTCTAAATTATTCCTTTTATCTCACATTAATGATCTACCTTTCTTTTTTTAGTATGTGTATTAACAGTGAACACTCTCTTGCTAGTTATACAGTGCTGCAGCATATTAGCTGCTTTTATACTAGGTAAAGGTAAGTGCTAGTGTTGCTGGTTACTGATGTAGGGATATTGCACAGCTGGCAGCACCCCCAAAGTAAACTTGGCAGATTCACTAAGGCTACATAGGAACAGAAGTAGGCCATTCAGCCCCTCGAGCCTGTTCCACCATTCAATTAAATCATGGCTGATCTGTTTCTTAACTCTATGTACCTGTCTTGGTTCCATAGCCCTTAATATCCTTGCCTAACAAAAATCTATCAATCTCAGTTTTGAAATTTTCAATTGACCCAGCACCCACAGCTTTTTGAGGCAGAGTTCCAGATTTCCATTACCTTTTGTGTAAAGAAGTGCTTCCTGACATCACCCATGAACAGCTCAGCTTTAATTTTAAGCTTTTGCCCCCTTGTTCTGGATTCCTGCACTGAAGGAAATAGTTTCTCTCTATCCACCCGATCAAATCCTTTGATTGTCTTAAATACCTCAATTAGATCCACCCTTAATCTTTTATACTCCAGGGACTGCAAGCCTAATCTATGCAACCTGACCTCATATTTTAACCCTATTAGCCCCAGTATCCTTCCGGTAAATCTGCGCTGCATCCCCTCCCTCCATTACCAGTGAGGTGCGGTGCCAAGAACGGAACGCAATACTCCAGATGCAGTCTAACCAGAGCTTTATACAACTGCAGTATAACTTCCACCCTTTTGTATTTCAGCCCCCTTGAGAGGAAAGCTAACATTCCATTAGCCTTTTTAATTATTTTTTGTACCTGTCCACTAGTTTTTAAGTGATTTCTGTATATGGGACCCTAAATTTCTCTGCTCCTCCACAGTTCCTAGCTTCCCACAGCAGCTCAGATGCATGAATGGAAATGTCAGCCAATATTCCTATTCCTGAGTTGACACCTGCAGAATAACCATTTGAGTTTACCTACCATAGGTCAGGCATCACCCATATCCCAGCAAGAATCAGCATCTTCAGGATAGGAGTGTGGGAAATTGAATGAGGGAAAACATGAAAACTCCTTCCCATTGCCTGCCACACACATTTGACTTCTACCAGATCCTGGTAGTCCTTTCTCATGCTCCCAAACACTAGTACCTCCAGTGCACCCACATCCTGAAACCACCCTCCTGGTTCTCCCACACCCATGCACTCTCACCAATGCTCCACACCCAATGACCACCCCTAATGTTTCCAGACCCGTTTAGACAATCCCAATACTACAAATCACAGAACCCCCATTCCCCAATATTGACACAGCAATTCCTGCAATCTACCTCCTACCTACCTGGAACCTGGAACATTTCCCTCACTATCTTTCTTTAGAACATTGACATGGTCAAGTGAACATTTAATCATGAGCAGGGCCACTAATTTAGCACTTTTTTTTTTATTCGTTCACGGGATGTGGGCGTCGCTGGCAAGGCGGGCATTTATTGCCCATCCCTAATTGCCCTCGAGAAGGTGGTGGTGAGCCGCCTTCTTGAACCGCTGCAGTCCGTGTGGTGACGGTTCTCCCACAGTGCTGTTAGGAAGGGAGTTCCAGGATTTTGACCCAGCGACAATGAAGGAACGGCGATATATTTCCAAGTCGGGATGGTGTGTGACTTGGAGGGGAACGTGCAGGTGGTGTTGTTCCCATGCGCCTGCTGCCCTTGTCCTTCTAGGCGGTAGAGGTTGCGGGTTTGGGAGGTGCTGTCGAAGAAGCCTTGGCGAGTTGCTGCAGTGCACACACACCTTAACACTATAATCATGGAATTTGAGCTTAAAAATATTAATAACACTCCTACAATACTCCACAATCACCATAAACCAGTGGCTGTGAAAATATTTTGTACTTTACATAGCATAAAACAGCTTCTCCTCTGACTCACCATAAGCAGTGCTATGGGAAATGTTCTAATTAATATGCTAAGAAGGGTATGGCAGTAGATGGTTCCTATCTGTAACACACTAGCATCACACTTCCTCTAATATCACACTTTTTCATTGGGTGAAATAAAAAAGCAACTCTTAACTGTCTTGGCTCACCTGTAACTATGCAGACTCAAAAAAAATTAAAAAGCAGAAACTCAACTAATTGAATCACTCAGAGTGAGAGGCTGTTGAGAGTCAGAGAGGTTGAATGCAGCACCTGTGCATTATTTTGTTCATACTGAAAATTCAAATACAATAATCATTTACATAAAATATTTTTCTCAATGAAAAAGTTGAAGCATGTCTTTTCTCAGATTATAATAGAATTTCTGAGTTTGTTTTTCCAATTTTTAAAAAATTCATTCCCAGGCTGTGGGCATCACTGGCAAAGCCAACATTTATTGCCCATCCCTATTGCCCTTGAGAAGGTGGTGGTTTAGCCTTATTCAACCACTGTAGTCCATGTGGTGAAGGTACTCCCACAATGCTGTAAGGTAGCGAGTTCCAGGATTTTGACCAAGTGATGATGAAGGAACGGCAATATATGTCCAAGTCTGGATGGTGTGTGACTTGGAGGGGAACTTGGAGGTGATGGTATTCCCATGCACCTGCTGCCCTTGTCTTTCGAGGTGCTGGAGGTCGCAGGTTTGGGAGGGGTTGCCAAAGAAGCCCTGGTGAGTTGCTAGAGTGCATCATATAGGCAGGACACACTGCAACCACGGTGCACCAATGGTGTAGGGAGTGGATGTTTGAGGTGGTGGATGGGCTGCCGATCAAGTGGGCTGCTTTGTCCTGGATGGTGTCGAGCTACTTGAGTGTTATTGCAGCTGCACTCATCCAGGCAAGTGGAGAGTATTCCATCACACTCCTGACTTGTGCCTTGTAGATGGTGGAGAGGCTTTGGGGAGTCAGGAGGTGAGCCACTCAGTGATTGGACAATCTCTTGTTGGAGAAGGTCATTGCCTGATACTTGTCTGGCGTATTATTTGCCATTTGTCAGCCCAAGCCTGGATGTTGTCCAGGTCTTGCTGCATGCTGGCATGGACTGCTTCATTATCTGAGGAATTGCCAATGGAGCTGAACACTGTGAAATCATCAGTAAACAGCCCCACTTCTGACCTTACGATGGAGGGAAGGTCATTGATGAAGCAGCTGAAGATAGTTGGGCCTAGCATGCTGCCTTGAGGAACCAATGCAGCGATGTACTTGGGCTGAAATGATTGACCTCTAACAACCACAACCATCTTTCTTTGTGTCAGGTATGACACCAGCCGCTGGAGAGTTCCCCCCCGCTCCCTGCTGACTTCAGTTTTACCAGGGCTCCTGGGGGCCACACTCGGTCAAATGCTGCCTTGATGTCAAGGGCAGTCACTCTCACATCACCTCTGGAATTCAGCTCTTTTGTCCATGTTTGGACCAAGGCTGTAATGAGGTCTGGAGCCGAGTGGTCCTGGCGGAACCCAAACTGAGCATCGATGAGCAGGTTATTGGTGAGTAAGTGCCGCTTGATAGCACTGTCGGCGATTCCTTCCATCACTTTGCTGATGATTGACAATAGGCTGATAGGATGGTAATTGGCTGGGTTGGATTTATCCTTTTTGTGGACAGGCCATACCTGGGCAAGTTTCTACATTGTTGGGTAGATGCCACTGTTGTAGCTGTACTGGAACAGCTTGGCAAGAGGCGCAGCTAGTTCTGGAGCACAGGTCATCAGCACTTCAGCCAGGATGTTGCCGGGACCCGTGGCCTTTGCTTTGTCCAGTGCACTCAGCCGTTTCTTGGTATCATGTGGAGTGAATCGAATTGGCTGGGGACTGGCATCTGTGATGGTGGGGATCACAGGAGGAGGCCAAGAAGGATCATCCACTCAGCACTTCTGGCTGAAGATGGTTGCAAATACTTCAGCCTTGTCTTTTGCACTCGCATGTTGGGTTCTGCCATCATTGAGGATGGGAATGTTTATAGAACCTCCTTCTCCCGTAGTTGCTTAATTGTCTACCACCATTCACGACTGGATGTGGCAGGACTGCAGAGCTTTGACCTGATCCGTTGGTTGTTGGATCGCTTAGCCTTTTATTCCAGATATATTTCATTTTTCTTTCTGAAACTCTGAAACTGCCATGGTGGGATTTGAACTTAAATTCTCTGGATTATTAGGCCAGGCCTCTGGATTTCTACTCCAGTAACATAATCGCTACTGTACTTGTACCAAATTATTTGAAAACACGCTGGAGG
Source organism: Heptranchias perlo (assembly GCF_035084215.1). NCBI lineage: Eukaryota > Metazoa > Chordata > Chondrichthyes > Hexanchiformes > Hexanchidae > Heptranchias > Heptranchias perlo. Next base: position 27,070,423 of record NC_090350.1, read on the forward strand.
ATAAATTTTAGAACCTTTCATAGGAAAAGAATTAAGAGTGTTTGCTTTTACTTGAGAGTCTGCCTTAGAGGCAGACAGACAGACACTGACAGAAAGAGGTAAATGATTACAACACCTACGCTTTGTTTTGTTTACACTGAGCGTTCCAAATGACCAACTCTTTACATAAAATGTATTTTCCAACCACAGTGGATAAGTTTCGGTTTACTTAACAATTAGACTTTGTGACCTTAAAGTAAAACACTCTAACTTACCAGAAAAAATGCATTGTGCATTACATGGTGAAACACTCCTGACCTTATGAAATAGTGCATCAGCCAACTTACTGTTTGCAATGCGACACGAGATCTGCCAATTTATGTTAAAGTCTAAAGTCTACCACAAGTCCGTCATACCTCATAGTGTCACACTGTCACAGTTGAAAACATCACACCTGTCATACATGCAAAGTGCATGTCACACCTGATTGGCTCAAGTGTCATATTCATAATACTAAAAATCACAATTGAATAGGTAGGGCCTCTACCAACAAACAACGATAAAGTAAATACAAAAATTACCAATTGAGAATCAGCAATCTAGAAACAGCAAACATAAAAAAACTAGCAAGGAGAAGAACCAATGAGGAAACTCAAAATATGTTTTTAAAATGTTTTTCATACCATCTGTTAGTACCCCAAGGACAAGTACCAAAATAGGATTTGTAACATAACAAAACACATAAGAAACAAAATAATTAAACTGACCCATGCAGTTGCGCTTTCTGTATTTGATATTTTTCCAACAGCTTTTCCCTTTGGAGGTCTGCCCTTCTTTCAGGTACCTGGGACTTGAATTCATGGGGCTTCCTACAGCTATCACTGTGACAGTTAGTAGCTACCCTGAATGAAGACACTGAACTATGTAGCAGATTACAACTTCCAGAATTCACCAGTTACACTGTTCATGTACTCTGTAAACAATTTTACAACACCAAGTTATAGTCCAACAATTTTATTTGAAATTCACAAGCTTTCGGAGGCTTCCTCCTTCCTCAGGTGAATGTTGTGGAAATGAAATCCTCGAACCCTTCGCATTTATAAATCACAGAACAATACCTGGTGATTACAGATAGTCTTTCCAACGGCCCGTTGCCACGGCAATCACAGTGTGCAGACAGAGAGGTGTTACCTAAAAGGCCACCGAATATACAAACCACCAAAAAAAGAGAGAGAGGCAGAAACATAGAAAAGACAGCAAATGACCCGTTATATTAAAAACAGATAACATTTGTTTGCTGGTGGGGTTACGTGTAGCGTGACATGAACCCAAGATCCCGGTTGAGGCCGTCCTCATTTATTGCCCATCCCTACTTACCCTTGAGAAGGTGATGGTGAGCCGCCTTCTTGAACCACTGCAGTCCGTGTGGTGAAGGTTCTCCCACAGTGCTGTTAGGTAGAGAGTTCCAGGATTTTGACCCAGTGATGATGAAGGAACGGCCATATATTTCCAAGTCAGGATAGTGTGTGACTTGGAGGGGAACGTGCAAGTGGTGTTGTTCCCATGTGCCTGCTGCCCTTGTCCTTCTAGGTGGTAGAGGTCGTAGGTTTGGGAGGTGCTGTCGAAGAAGCCTTGGAGAGTTGCTGCAGTGCATCCTGTGGATGGTACACACTGCAGCCACAGTGCACCGGTGGTGAAGGGAGTGAATGTTTAGGGTGGTCGATGGGGTGCCAATCAACCGGGCTGCTTTGTCCTGGATGGTGTCGAGCTTCTTGAGTGTTGTTGGAGCTGCACTCATCCAGGCAAGTGGAGAGTATTCCATCACACTCCTGACTTGTGCCTTGTAGATGGTGGAAAGGCTTTGGGGAATCAGGAGGTGAGTCACTCGCCGCATAATAACCAGCCTCTGATCTGCTCTTGTAGCCATAGTATTTACATGGTTGGTCTAGTTAAGTTTCTGGTCATTGGCGACCCCCAGGATGTTGATGGTGGGGGATTCGGCGATGGTAATGCTGTTGAATGTCGAGGGGAGGTGGTTAGATTCTCTCTTGTTGGAGATGGTCATTGCCTGGCACTTGACTGGCACGAATGTTACTTGCCACTTATCAGCCCAAGCCTGGATGTTGTCCAGGTCTTGCTGCACGCGGGCACGGACTGCTTCATTATCTGAGGGGTTGCGAATGGAACTGAACACTGTGCAATCACCAGCGAACATCCCCATTTCTGACCTTATGATGGAGGGAAGGTCATTGATGAAGCAGCTGAAGATGGTTGGGCCGAGGACACTATCCTGAGGAACTCCTGCAGCAATGTCCTGCGGCTGAGATGATTGGCCTCCAATAACCACAACCATCTTCCTTTGTGCTAGGTTTGACTCCAGCCACTGGAGAGTTTTCCCCCTAATTCCCATTGACTTCAGTTTTACTAGGGCTCCTTGGTGCCACACTCGGTCAAATGCTGCCTTGATGTCAAGGCCAGTCACTCTCACCTCACCTCTGGAATTCAGCTCTTTTGTCCATGTTTGGACCAAAGCTGTAATGAAGTCTGGAGCCGAGTGATCCTCCTATTTATGCCTACAAATTCACTAATGACACAGGAAAATTGGCTTTGTCCTGACTCCATGGGCAAGACAATAGGAGATCCACTTGTAACACATTAAATTGGCTGTGCATGGCACACACTCCTTATTTGGGCATCATCATTCTGTCTTGCCTCTATGTGGCACTTCAATAAGATTTACCATTATGAAGCTACCTGTCACACAGTCACACTTCTCCCACTATACGAAGCTTTAAAAGCCCAAGCTTCTTGGAATTTTTTTTAGTTATTCAGAGACTCCCATCCACCATCTTGGTCTTTCTTCAGGTAGGTTATAGTTTTAAATTTTATCTTTATTTTAAAACAGCGCATCTCCGCCACAGAGATGTCCTCTTGACCCCAGCCAATTTTCTGACCTCAGCTTCTTTAACTAATTGGAGGTTAGCCCCTCAGACTCAGCCAGGAAATACCACTGAAAAGAGGATTGGAGTTCTGATGCAGCCTCTGTGCTACCTGCAAAACCAAATTTCTTTTTGAAAAAAAATATATGCTAAGAGTGTGAGTAACAAGCAGCTCAAAACTTTTACCATAACTGATCACCTCTACATCTTCCTCAATGGGGTGGCCAACAGTCGTGGCGATAAAATTGGATAAACAGGATGTTGCAAGACACTGATATGCAGCAACCTGAAAAAGATAGTCCTGCTTCGGTTTGTAAATTATCCAATGGTCTCTTATGTTAAGTGATATATTATAAATTCTCGGCTACATATCAAATTTAACATTGCTTGCTGTGGGGGTGTAGCCTCACATTAAATGACTTAAGTGGATGTTTCTACCTCCCAAATGACCTTAACATAGATTAAACAATTATTCTGCAATGTGTTCCTGTTGGATTGTGCATCTTTCAGCACAGAATTCCACTTTGAATTTTTTTTAAAAAGAGATACGGCTTTCTGAAATGGGAAAAGTATGTGAATGTAAATGCAGCTGATGTTTATGTTATAAATCAGAACTCCCAAATGGCTTCCCAGGCGAATTAAATACAATGTTAACCCTGTGTGGGTAAAATTAGCAAACAACCTAACGTACTATTAACATGTCGTCACAGATAAACTTCACCATTCTTTCAAAAACGGGATAAATTCATCTCTGTCAAAAATACAGTCATCTTAACACAGTCACTCGCAAATGAAGATACCATTAAAAGTAATTACAGTGGCAGTTTAACAACCTGATAGTTTAAGATATGATTTAAAAGAAGAGTGCTCAGGAATATTTTTGCACTTTTAAAAAAAAATCTGCCATGTGGTCAAAGGGGGAGATATAGAAAAGACTGCACATTTTAACTTAGAAGCCAACAAAGAATAATAAAATTATGCGCTGAATACTTATCCGTGTGACTAGCAGTGGCATTTGTGTCACTAATATTCTCAACATGCTGCACCTAGAGAAAGGATGCATTCTCCGGTTCACAGTACAAAACTCTGTGATATATATTTATCTATTTGCAGCAAGGATTTTGAAAGAACATTGAATTAGTGGAGCAATAGAGCGAAATGACCACAAACCATCCCATGATATATTGGAAATGAAGAAATATTGCCTCTGGCACACAAGTGTAAAGGACAACATACTCAAAAGCATTCTTCTACATTCTTTTGTGTCTGAAGAAAGCGTCAAGCCTCTATAAGTGACTTAACTTACATTCTTTCAGTGCAGAAAAACAATTGGCATTGATTTTAAACCTATGGCTGTCGCTTGGCTATCTGAACTAATTGTAAACAATTTTACAACACCAAGTTATAGTCCAACGATTTTATTTTTAATCCCACAAGCTTTCGGGGGCTTTCCCCTTCCTCAGGCGGTCATTTCCACACCGCCAGAGGAGGGGAAAGCCCCCGAAAGCTTGTGGGATTAAAAATAAAATCGTTGGACTATAACTTGGTGTTGTAAAATTGTTTACAATTGTTAACCCCAGTCCATCACCGGCATCTCCACATCATATCTGAACTAAGTGACACTTGCTCGTTTGTAGTCTGCAAGCTGGAAATTCCAGTTTACAATAGGGTGATTGAAACACAATGATATTGGGTTTGGTGAAAGCAACACTGGCAGTTGACAGATTGTGGCTACTCAGTATTTCGATTAAAGATCTGTTTTCTAGGGCACTTTCCAGACTCAAGGGGAATACCAATAAAAACAAAATACTCTGGTTACACTCCATTTGTTTCTGTAATTATTTAATTAGAGGCAGCTTTGGAACATTTATATTTTATTGTAATAATTTACTGATGGATTGCTTCTAATTGAGGTACAGTACACAAAACACTATGACTGATTTATTTGAAATGCATGAGGAATCCTAAGTGTGGAATGAACAGAAATACCAACAGAACATTTCAATTTTCTGGATGTCCACTTGTATTTTTTGAATAATGCCAAACTTTATGAAATAAATTTGGAGACATACCTAAAACCAAAGAAAATGTCTTCATTCCTAAAATTGGGGATTCCCGGAGCAGGTCCGGAGCCCAGCTCCAACCCGCCCACTTCCGGGTTCCCCAATGATGCGAATCGGTGCGCGCGCAGCCCCCACATGCGGGACTCCAACCGACAATCAAAGCCGGCGGGATCCCACTTAAGATCATTATCTGAGTACTTGAGGTCGTTTACAGACCTCATTAGTTGGAGACTGTGGGAGGATTCAGATTTTGGACTACGCAGAGCATGTTTCCCATGCTGGGGGAAGCACTCCCTGTTTAAACAGACCTGTTGCAGCTAGCAGCCAGCAACCAGTGGCAACTGCAAAGGTCCATTTAACAGGCGCGGGGTAAACCCTCATTCATTGCAGCAGGGCACTCTGTCACCTCAGACAAAGTTTTGCCTGCCACACTGTTGTCTCCACACTCCAAATTATTAAATCATACCCTAAACTCTGCTGTCCAAACACATTTGCCTACTTTGTGGACCCCCTCACACTCACACCATCAGCATTCATCACTCCACTGGAGGACGAGCAACATCACCAGCCTCGCCAGGCATGCCGTCCACCTCCGCCACGTGGAGCTACACAACACAGTGCTGCGCAACAGGCACCTGCACAAAGTAGTCGTGCAACTACACATACACCCAGTGTAGGGTGACCCAATGGGTGGCATCAAGGGTGTTCATGGAGAACCTCATGAAAGGGCATTATTGCACAAGCCAGTCAAGAATGGCCAAGACGTGGCAGTAGTGGTGACTATAATATGTAATGTGAGTTGATCAGAAATCAAATATAAGTAAAAACCATCACAAACCCTCAAACACCCTTGTGCATCCCCTTCATGCTTACGACACGTTTGCCTTACTCTTCCTACTATACATATGTGATGCATGCCCTGTGGCTGCAGCACAGGTAGTGGCAGGTTGGGTGAGGCTGAACGTGAAAGAGATGCATAAGAGGGTGAGTATGATACGGAGCCATGAGATTGTATGAGGATTGGGTTGAGTGGTAGTGGCGGGATGAGTACTGGCGAGGTGAGTAAGTGCAGGTAAGATGAGGATGAGCTTTGAGTGGGTGTGAGGAGTGATTTGATAGAGTAGTGTAGGCAGTGCAGAAGGAGGTGTGGGGTGGGGGGCGGTGATGTGGCAGACGGAGTGTAGGGGAACGAGTAAGTGTACTCACTTCGGCTGACCTACTTAGGTCATTGAAGCGCCTCCTGCACTGTATGCAGGTGCGTGATATGTTGATGGTGCTGGTGACCTCCTCTGCCACCTTGAGCCAGGCCTTCATGGTGGCAGAGGCAGGACACTTCCTCCCTTCCACCGGGGAGAATCTCTGTCCTCCCCCTCCTCTTCACCCCATCCAGTAGGACCTGGAGTGAGGCATCATTAACCCTGGGAGCAGCCTTCCCACTGGCCTGTTCTGTGCTGTAATTTTGGCTCCTTTCTGCAGCCAGTCAGTGGAGGACTGCCCCTTTAAATTGGGCTCCTCCAGCTGATAGCCTATGATGCGGGTGCACAGTCCGCCTGCTGTGCAGCTTTCCAGCACGAAACCCGGAAGCCAAGGTAAGTGGCTTCAATTTACTTACAATCGCATGCGGGTTCCCCACGCGCCCAGTCGACCCCCCGCTGGCAACCCGCCTCCCTCCTAATATCGGGCCCATAGACTCTGTCTACTAAACTGCTCAGATAAGGTACAACTTATGTTAATCTTTACAAAGTTGTTGACCAATGCTAGCTGATTTGGGAAGAAATATTTCTTGTGGTTTGTAAAATAGTGTTCACAGTAAGGATAAAGGATAGAGCAGATTGTATATTGTATGTTCAAGTGATGGACTTCATGGGCAAAATACCCCTTTCTTATGTTCATAAATTGTCTCTCTTCACATGCATGTTGCTATTTTATATATTTATTAGTCAATCTCCAAAGGCACTTTTCAGGTTTAGCAGAGCTAGAGGGTGGGGAGATATTTGAACCAAGGCAGCGGAGGAGAGGAGTCCAATGGGAGGGAGGGGGAGAGCGGACGAGAGGGGGGGGGGGGATGTGGAGAAGTGGAGGGTGTAGAGGAGAGGAAGGGAAAGAGTAGGAGGAGGTGAGGGTGAGGAGGAGGTGAGGGTGAGGAGGAGGTTATGTCATGTAATAACAGTTCCATTTACAGAGACACTACCCTTTGAATGTTGTGATCATGCACCATTTTTAATATATTATAGATTTGAGGGTGAATTTTTCTCTTTTGAAGAGATTTTCCTTCTTTCCCAGTGATCGGCTTCATCCAGAACAACCTGTTCACAGGTCTCTGAAGGCATCCCACTGGGTAGCATGTGAAAGAAGTTTGGTGTTACTGACTCTCTGATTTAATAACATAACAATACTTGCATTTATATAGCACTTTAGCGCATCAAGACATTCTCACAGTGGATAACTTTTGGAGTGCAGTGACTGATGTCCTATAGGAAAATGCAGCAACTACTCTGTGTCAGCAGCATCCCATTAACAGCAGTGAGAGGAGTGGCCAGTTAATCTTTTTTTTGGTGGCATCGGTTGAATGAAGAATGTTGGCCAGAACAGTGGCAGAACTCCATTATCTCCTTTGAATTATCCCATGGGATCTTTAACATCGATCTGAATGGGCAGACAAGACCTTGGTTTAATGTCTTATGATCCAAAGGGTCCCTTCCTGCAGAAAACACTTGGCTTCCATACACCAGAGTGCTACAGCTGTTATGATCAGCTGAAACTGATCCCTACACGGGAGAGCTCACACACTCAGTGGCAAAACATGTAAAGGCTCCAACATGCTACACCACAACAATGCCCTCAGTTTATTTTTTTTAAAGGAAGAGATGCACCTAATCCCAGAGGTATCTGAACTGGGCCTAACAATGTAGTTGGAGTGGGGGGGCAGGGGGTAGCGGAGGAGGAGGAGAATTTTGAATTGATTTGTTAATTTCCTGGAGGTTCTTTGCACTTTCTCTCTACCTCCTCCTCTACTCTTTCCCTTCCTCCCCTTCTACCCCCCTCCTCTGCTCTACACCCTCCCCCTCTCCATACCTTCCGCCCACTCTCTGTCTCATTGGACTCCCCCTCCCCCCACCCTTCCCGCCTTGGTTCAAATACCTCCCCAACCTCTAACCCTGCTAAACCTGAAAAGTGGCTAGGGAGATTGACTAATAAATATATAAAATAGCAACCTGCATGTGAAGAGAGACAATTTATGAATATAAGAAAGCATAGGAAGTAATGGGGTATTTTGCCCATTAAGTCCATCCCTTGAACATACAATGTACAATCTGCTCCATCCTTAATCCTTACTGCGAACACTATTTTACAAACCACAAGAAATATTTCTTCCCAAATCAGTCTGGCATTGGTCAACAACATTGTAAAGATTAACATAAGTTTTGTCCAATTCAAATCACTTCAGATTCCATGCCCATTTCAAATTGTAGCCTTCTTAGTTTATTTTATTTCAAAACTGAAATGGTTAATACGTAGAGCAGTCATACTGCATGAAGAATTAACTTATCAACGTTCAAAATTATGAGGGGGCTTGATAGAGTAAATAGGGAGAAACTGTTTCCACTGGCAGGTGGGTCAGTAACCAGAGGACACAGATATCATCTGATGTGCAATTGTGAGAAACCCTAGTAAACTGACAATCTGGAAAATTACTGAATCAAGTATTGCAATCAAAGAAAACAAACATTGTTGGCAGTTGTAACTTGGTTTGCTGGGAGACGAGCTGTGCTTAATCTCTCCAGGTTATGCCTGCTCCAAATACAATACAGGTAATTGGCAAAAGAACCAGAGGGGAGATGAGGAGAATTATTTTTATGCAGCGAGTTGTAATGATCTGGAATGCACTGCCTGAAAGGGTGGTGGAATCAGATTCAATAGTAACTTTCAAAAGGGTATTGGATATATACTTGAAGGTGAAAAAACTGCAGGGCTATGGGGATAGAGCAGGGGAGTGGGACCAATTGGATAGCTATTTCAAAGAGCTGACATAGGCATGATGGGCCGAAAGACCGCCATCTGTGCTATATGATTCTAAATAGATGGAGTTAATTTCTAAAATTGTTTGTGAGAATTAAAGGCTTAAACACCAGGGAAATCTAATCTTTGGTCAACATACCAGAGTTTAACTCTGCTGATACTTTGCCAACAAAATGGATGAATAGAGGAACATAATGAAACTTAATTTAAAAGTCTTTTCATCTGCTGTGCAATTGTGAGAAACCCTAGTAAACTGACAATCTGGAAAATTACTGAATCAAGTATTGTAATCAAAGCAAACAGAAACATTGTTGGCAGTTGTAACTGGGTTTACTGGGAGATGAGCTGTGCTTAATCTCTCCAGGTTATGCCTGCTTCAAATACAAAGCAGGATTTTGGGAATATGAAGTGCAAAGGACCTCTTCAGGAAATTAACAAATCAAATTTTAACTAATATCAATTAATATACCAGGCAGCAAGTATTATGAGTGGACATTAGTATGTGGAGTGGGGGCATTCCTCCACCTCACTCAATCCATGTACACTCAGACTGGTAATGAAACAAAAGCACTGAGGACATACAGTGAAGGCCACCAGCTCCCACAAGCCTTAGTTTCTAAACTTACTTTTGAAATTCAATATTTATGCAAAGTTGTTGGCTGTTTGCATTACATGCAAAGAAAATTCTTGTTGCTACATCTACTGTAAGTTATTGCACCTCTTTAATTCTGTTCAAGTTTCCAGTATCTAGATATTGAAAAGGATGTTACATTTTGCGGTTCTAATAGATTCAGAGTTCTCAAATCTTCAAAAAAAAAGTTAAAGAAATTTAGAAAATTTGTATGTATTGACTGCAGCATTGAAGTGATTATTAACCATACCCAGCAGGCCATCCATTTGGTGGGTTGATCTCCCGTGTTAACTGGAATCCTTTTCTAAGAGGAGAAAAATGTGAGATGTCAGCAAAAACAAGAACCTAACAGAACGGACACCATCACATTCTTTGCTCACCCAAACTTAAGACTGATATAAGGAAATTCTTCTTCACATTACGAGTGATTAATATATGGATGTACTTGCAGGTAGAGTAATGGAGGCAAAAGCCTGGAATTATTTAAGAAACAACTGGATGCTGCAATGAGGGGTGAGGGGGGGGAACTATAGGGTGCTCCTGAATGGATGAATTAAAATGAGCCAAATGGCCTTCCTCTTCCATAACTGTCTTGTGATCAGGGGCGGAATGCCTAAATAGTAAATCAGGAAAATTTCCCAAGTGCCCCCACGAATGGTTCCATAGCATTGTATTATCGGCGCCCCTCTTTTTTATTAAGAATCATGTGCCCTTTCAGGGAAGAAAATCTGCCTCTGGTTGTGTTATGAATCCAAACCTGAGCTGAGCGCAGACATTTAAAATCTAAAAAGTAGCAGGATCAGAACCAGCCAAAGATTGCACCGATATCAAAAGAGAAAGAGCCAGAGAAGTGGTTATGATGTCCAAAGCCTACATCTTCAAATGGAGAGGTTGGACATTTATTCCTATAACAAGGAGAAAAGTAAGAGAGATGATGAGATAAACAGTCTATTGATAAATTTATTACAAGATATAATTCAAAACAAGGCCACCTAACCTGAGATTTTGGTCTGTATTGGAAGACTTATGGAGGGTCAGTGGCGATATTCTAGCCTAATCTACTGCCAGAGAAAGATAGATACGTGAAAAGCTAAAGACATGTCATTATCCTCTCCCTTCCCATCCAGTCAATGGAACATTCACAAAGTACAGTTGACCATAAGCAATTTACTCATAGGACAAAGGCCAGAAACTCAGTGACTGACTTGAAAGCACAGACCAGCATCCTTGAACAGCCTGCCTCACAGTCATTTTGATGAGTGCCAATGGTAGCACCAAATAACCACCATAATGAATGGAACAACAACAAAGACAAGATGAAACCACCAAGCAAAGTCAAACCCTACAAGCGATGACAGATCCTCCAAAGACAGAAATTGAGGATCTTTCCTGGCAAAAAATAATAGGCTTATGGGAAGGTTAAGGATGTAATTAAAAGGGTGAGATTATACAACAAACATAACAGAGAAGGATGTAGAAAATAAGAATCAATAATTGAGGCTTGAAATACACTTTTCCTGCTGAACAGGATGAAAAACAGACTGGGAAGGTCAGTGGAGATCAGAGAGCAAATGAGGAGAGTGATGAAATAAATTTCATTGAAATACAGCAGTGTGTCATTGTTACATGGCGTCATCTAACAAAAATTAATGGTATCAGTGTTGTTCTGGGTATGTCTCTGACGTGTTGTTGGGAGTTGTCTCTCCAGTTTCTAACCATAATCCATATTTATACATGTTCACCTAAACGAAACAAGCCTAATCCATCCCAATTGTTTTTACACAATATCTGCAGTATATATAAATATAGCACACCAGAATTCCATAACACACCAAACCACACATCACATCCCAAACAGCTGCTTTCAAAGCCTCCATTATGACACAGACTTCTTGGTTGGTAGGAAAACATTGTACTGCAGTAGAAGCTATCTCAACTGCAAAGGTAACTTTTGCAACTAGTTTTTGCCTTTTGATGCTGTATGTTACACTTTATTTAATGGCAGACACAATCAGCAATCAAATGATAATTGCACTAATCATTTCCTCTATTTACTGGCCTGGTTGGCAGAAAATTTACCAATTGACTGCCTATTTTACACAGAAAATTTGACTCTTTTTCCTCAATAAGCCTCCATGTTTGTTTCTAATTCCCAAGTTGCACATCCTCTTGAATTCAAGTTTTCACTGACAAAATTCAATGAATTGTTGCAGATGTGGGTAGTGTGCAACAACATTCAAAACCTGGATCAAAGTGAGCCAAAGTAACACACTCAGAGCAACAATGCAAATTTTTAAAAAAGGAAGCTCCTCCAATGGCTTAGTGAGTAAATATATCACCTGTAGATATAGTAAGGCATCAAGCTTGAATCGGTGGTCTGTGCTGATTTAACTTAATTGCTGGGGTAGAAGTTTGGATGCTATTTTTAGGCCACAGCACATTTGGATTAGGGAGGAGAAAATTGACCAGGGTTCCCACAAGTGATCCCTACCCAGTTACCCCCGCTGGAACATGTACACGTGTAGACAACAGATGAGGACACAATTGGGCTCAGCCACGATTGCCCAGTCAAATAACCTACTGGCACTCACTGTTTAGGGTCATATGAGGAACAGCCACTTCGGGTGAGGTACCAGAGGCTGCTTGTAACCAAGGGACCATACCCCACTGTGAACCTTTCCCCAACGTGAACTATACCCCAATGCCATCAGGAGAGGAGGGGAGAAAACTGGAAAATTTAAAATCACAAAGTACTAAAGCTAAAAGCACAATTTAAACAAAGATAACAAAATAATGTCATAGGACTCGATTTTCGCACCCGCAATCGGATGCGTTCGTGGCGGGGGGGCTGTGAAAATCGGGGATTCCCGGGGCGGGGCGGGTCGGGAGCCTGGCTCCAACCCGCCCCATTTCCGGGTTCCCCAGTGATGTGCTCACATGCACGTGCAGCCCCCGCATGTGGGACTCCCGCCAGCAATTAAAGCCAGCGGGGTGCCACTTAAAGTACTTAAACAGGTACTTCAGGTTGTTTACAGACCTGATTGACCTGTTATTTTAGCAGGGATGGGATTTTGCAACTGACTGAGACTGTTTCCCGTACTGGGGGAAACACTCCCAGTTCAAATGGACGTGTTGCAGCCATCAGCCTGTGGCAGCTGCAAAGGTCCATTTGACAGGTTGGCGGGGGGGTGGGGGGGGGAGACCCTCACTCATTGCAGGAGGCCACTCTGTCACTTTGGACAAAGTTTGGCCTCCACTACCCTCCTCCTAACAACAAAATTCACCAACTTGCACTCTTACCCCGGTGTCCAGACACAATTATCTACCTTGCGGACCCCCTCAAACGTACATCTTCCGGATGGGGGCCGCCGTAGCTGCAGTCATGACCTCCTCGGAGGGCGAACAGCATCACCAGCCTCGCCGGCCACCTCTGACATGTGGAGCTCCACAACAGAGTGCTGTGACACATCCACCTGCACAGCAGGAGGGAGGGCAACCGCAGAGAGAGATGCTTCGCAGAGGGCACTACCCTCACCACAGGGTCCAAAGACGGAGGCTCAGCTTCCTGGACCTCTCTGAGCAGCAGTGCACACGGAGGCTCAGAGTCACTCGACATGTAGTTGTGGACATCTGCAGCCTCCTTCATGCCGAGCTGCTCCCGGCTGGCCTGAGCACCATCTTCTTACCTGTCGCTGTCAAAGTCACCACTGCCCTCAACAACTTCTCCTCCGCATCCTTCCAGGGTGCCACCGGGGACATCGCCGACGTCTCTCAGTCGTCTGCACAAACGAGCCCTGCAAATACAACTACACCCACTCTGCAGTGACACAATGGGTGGCATCAGGTGTGGGTCTTCATTGTGATCCTCAGGAAAAGGCATTATTGCACAAACCAGACAAGATTCGCAAAGACGTGGCAGAAGTGGTGCCAATATAATATGTAATGTGAGTTGATCAGAAATTAAATATAAGTAAAAACCATGACAAACTCTCAAACACCCTTGTGCATCCCCTTCATGCTCACGATACGTTTGCCTTACGCTGCCTACTGCACATATGTGATGCATGCCCTGTGGCTGCAGCACAGGTTGTGGCAGGTTGAGTGAGGCTGACTGTGAAAGAGATGCATGAGAGGGTGAGTACGAGATACAGCCATGAGATTGTATGAGGATTGGGTTGAGTGGTAGTGGTGGGATGAGTACTGGCGAGGTGAGTAAGTGCAGGTAAGATGAGGATGAGGTTTGAGTGGGTGTGAGGGGTGATGTGACAGAGTAGTGTTGGCAGTGCAGAAGGAGATGTGGGGTGGGGGCGGTGATGTGGCAGATGGAGTGTAGGGGAATGAGTGAGTGTACTCACTGTGGCTGACCTACTTAGGTCATTGCAGCGCCTCCTGCACTGTATGCAGGTGGGCGATATGTTGGTGGTGCAGGTGACCTCCTCTGCCACCTCGAGCCAGGCCTTCCTGGTGGCAGAGGCAGGCCGCTTCCTCCCGCCCGCCGGGTGGAAGATCTCTGTCCTCCCCCTCCTCCTCACCCCATCCAGTAGGACCTGGAGTGAGGCATCATTAAACCTGGGAGCAGCCTTCCCCCTGGGCTGCTCCATGCTGTAATTATTCCTATTTCTTGCAGCATCAGTCAGTGGAGGACTGCCCCTTCAAATAGAGCTCCTCCAGCTGACAGACCTTACTGCGCATGCGCAGTCCGCCCGCCGCGCAGCTTAGCAGCGGGGAACCCGGAACAACAGGCAAGTGGATCCAATTAGCCTGCGAAGCAGACTGATTTCACCGGGCGCGTTACCCACGCGCCCAATCGCCCCCCCCCCCGCCGCGAACCTGCCGCCATGGTAATATCGGGCCCATAGTTACAGAATGTTTACATAAAAGCTTTTAAAGAAACAAAGTAATGGTGAACTTTGGCTTCTGTTTAAATTCAGTTCATTTCCTGATACACTCCAGACCTACTTAGAATTGGAGATTCTTAACTGGGGACTTAACTGGCAGAACAAAATGTGTCCAACTGAAACAAAGCATTGGGACACATGTGCCAGCCTGATACTGTTTATGCTGAGTTCTGCTGCTTTAATCTAGACTCAACAGGTAAACCTGCATTATCAGGTTGTGTGGCGTTCACTACTTAGAATGTTGATCCTCAGCAATACACCTTCACAGATTTTTTTTTAAATTTGAATGTGTGCATGTACACCATGGTCCAAAATTCATTGTGCTGAGTGCACAAGAGTTATTTGTCAGTTTGAGGTCAGATTTAGAAAGATATCAGGTTCACCCTGACCTACAATTGCCAGCACAGACTATTTGAGATTTGACTGGTTGCTTAAAACAGCAAGCTTTGAGTTCAAGAGATCAACAGCAAATATTTATCCTCCAACCACAACTACCGAGAGATGAGCTAGTCAGCTGAGATTCAGAGGTGAAGTCATGACTCCCACTAAATCAACTGAAGCGGAATTCCTACCAAACCAACTGATTCAAGTTATGAAACTAGTTTATGTCTAGGAAAGCGCAAGTTTGCATGTGCTGGGTTTCCTGCGTACACCTCTGCTCTTTTTAGACAAGTTTGAAAAACTGGACTTATGAAAGAGCACGGTTGTATACGTGTCAGTGAGACTCCCCCAGTAATCTTGTGGGCAGACACCAGGCAAGTGTAGTACTGAGCCAGGCAGACCCGCAGGAGATTGCAGGTTCAATTCTTACCCTATACTGTGTTAGCTGATCTCATCTGGGGCAACAGTAGAGGTACTACAATGTGCTTCAGTTCTCATGGGCTAGGAAATGGAGAAAAACAGCGAGGCCACCCACTCTTGAATGCTACCCAATGATTCCTGCTGGTAAATGTGTGTGAATATTGGGTGACAACAGAATCAGATTTGGCAATGTAAACCGTCCAATGTTGACTGGCCACTGACATTCATCTTTTAGGCACATAGATAAAGAATGATCATTTGAGAGATGTGCTCTCCACTACCTCTCTCAACCCCTCTGTGTCATCAGCCTGCTTGTCTGACATCCAGTCCTGGGTGAGCTGCAATTTACTCCAGTTAAACATTGGGAGGATCGAAGATATTGTCTTCAGCCCCCACCACAAACTCCGTTCCCTCATCACCGATTCTATCCCCCTCCCTGGTCATTGTCTCAGGCTGAACCAGACTGTTCACAACCGTGGCGTTCTATTTGAGCTTCTGACCCTATATCCTTTCCATCACCAAGACCGCCTACTTCCAGCTTCGTAATATTGCCCATCTCTGCCCCTGCCTCAGCCCATCTGCTGCTAAAACCCTCATCCATGCTTTTATTATCTCCAGACTTGACTATTCCAATGCTCTCGTGGCCAACCTCCCATAAACTTGAGCTCATCCAAAACTTTGCTGCCTTTATCGGGGAAAGGGGAAGAAGCCCAAGATATGGGAAGCCCAAGATATGGGAAGCCCAAGATTTCCTTGTGGGGCCTAGAGGAGCACAAGGAAACCAAATAATTTTTTCGAAACTTACCTTACCCTTCTGCCCCTTGATGCAACTCCCGGCAGCATTAGCCTGGGAGGGAAGCCACAGCTTCTCGCCTGCTGAAGTCTTACGTAAAAATAGCAGTCAGGTCTAGATGACATCATCGGAGCCCTCATCTGCATATTTAAAGAAGGACCCCGCCAGCTTCCGCTCGGTGTCCTTGTCACCTGCAATTTAAAATTGCAGTTGGCCAGATCAGGGCAGGAATGGAGTAGGTAAGTCTTCCATTTTAAATGCTCCTCCCAACCAGTTTCTGCTGGGCGGGGGTGGAGTTAAAATAAACCCCGTAGTATCTGTGGAAAATTAACTACTAACAAATTGGCTGGATGGATTGAAAATTACCTTTCCAAAAAAGAATTTTAAAAATTTATATCAACTCAGACTTTTGGTTGAATTTAATAATCATTCTCCTAGATGTCAGCCTTGGCTTAGAGGTAGCACTCTTACTTCTAAGTCAAAAGATGGTGGGTTCAAGTTCCATTCCAGAGACTTTAGGTGAACCTAAAAGATCCCAAGGCACTATTCAAGCAAGGGAGTTCTCCAGGTATCCTGGCCAACATTTATCCCTCAACCAACATCACTAAAACAGTTTAATTGGTCATTTATCTTGTTGTGCGCAAATTGGTTGCACGTTCTTTCATGAATTATGACAGTAAATTTACACATTAGTTGCAATTATTTTTAAAAGAGGACAGTGAATCCAGCCTCCACTTCTTTTATATCGCTGACTGACTTGTCAGTATTATTAGTGACTACAGCTACATCGTTGATGGTTGCTGCTTGATCCCTGCATTTAACTAAATTGTAAACATAAACCCAGTGTATGCAATTGCATTAACCAATTGTCAATTTGATCTTTAAAGTTTGGAGCCAGTTTCTGTTAAGTATAATAAAGCAAGCTTATAATAACTACATACTTGCCAGCATGTGTTGAATCAAAATCTGGAGCTGAGGTATTGTTTTGATGCAGTGAAGGCTCAGGGCCTAATGCCCCTAATCTGGGATTGGGTGAGAGAGCCAGGGTGCAATATCAAACAGCCGATTTCAAATGAGTGCACATCCCTTACAATGAGCTAAAGACTGGTGCCATTTTAATTCTACTTGCTTGGATATTACTGGAGGGACTCCAAGATTTGCAGTACATCATTTCAGTAAGAAAAAGATAGCTCAAATCATGTGGGGAAGATGGTCTTAGTTAAAGAAAGAACTTTAATTTATATTGCACCTTTCATGATCTCTGGACATCCCAAAGCGCTTCACAGCCAATTAGGTACTTTTGAAGTGTAGTCACTGCTATAATATGTGCACAGCAAGTTCCCACAAACAGCAATAGATAAATGACCAAATAATCTGCTTTAGTGATGTTGGTTGAGGGATAAATTTTGGCCAGGACATTAGGAGAACTCCCCTGCAAAAAGTGATTGGTGGTTCGCACTGTCTCTTTCTAGTACAGCCAGTCAGATCACAATCAGTGGGACTTTTGCGGCTAAGAACTGTTTCACTCATTTCATAGAATGGATTACACCACTGTCTTCAACAAGGCTGCCATTTTTTTGCTAAGGGGAAAGGCAGGCAGGGTAGGGCATGAATGATGTTGAAATTTCTATAGCTGAGGTTGGTAGACTCAACCTTTTATATGTTCAGCCAATGCAGAGCAGCAATCAAAGCCAATAGAATATTGTACTACATAGCCAAAACAGTAGAATATAAGTCAGAGGAAGTCATGAGCTGACTGTAGAATGCTCTGGTCAGACTGCACCTTGGCTACTGTATCTAGCTCTGGTTGCTGAGAAACGAGGGAAACTTTCAAGGCGCTGGAGGCAGTGCAGAGAAGAGCCATAAAGCTAATCCCTAATGTCAGGGCTCTGAATTATGAGGAAAGACTGGAGAGACTTGAACTTTTCAGCCGGAAAAGGTGAAGTCCGAGAGGTAACCTTATATAAGTTATAGATTGTGAATGGCATTGAGAAGGTTCGTCCAGAATCTTACAATTGTGAGAATACAACAAGGGAACCCTGGTTCAAACTAGTAAAAGGTAAATTTAAGACTGATATCAAGAGGTTCTTCTTCGTTCAAAAAGTGATCGACATTTGGAAAGGACTTCTAGGTAGAGCAGTGGAGATAAAAACCCAGGAATTGTTTAAGAACCAATTAGATGCTGAATGGGGGGATTATAGGGTATTTCTGGATGGATGAATTAAGATTGGCTAATTGGTCCTCTTTATCTGTAATTATCTTGTTATATTGCAATGTAAATGCAAGTTCTTTCTTTTAGGAAAAGTGAAAAAATTGGGGAGAAAAACAATGGTAACAGAACAGCAGCTGGTTTGGATATCCATAAATTACCACGTAATTCATTACTGTCTGGGGATATTTGTAATTCCTGTTTGGTATGCAAAGCAGGTGTTGCATTGTTCAGCTTTTCATACAAAACTTCTATCCACTGCCTGCTGCTTCATGAAACCAGTCTATTTATCTGCATGATGATTTCCTGGAGTAATGGGAAAAGAGCATAGTCACTACTGTCATTCCACAAGTAGGTAACCCAGATGTAATTATTTCAATGATTCATTTATCTTTTTGATGTTTAAGCTTGGGTAACAATCAGACGATACTGGTACTTAGCAACAGCGCTAAATCTTCTTTCCAAGGTGAAAGATCCTCGATACAAAGATATTTTTCAGCAATGCATTTCACCACTGCACTGAAATCTTTACATAAAATTTATGCAAACTATTATTTCCACATAATCAACTGTTGATCATTACTTGATCAACTCCAGAAATGACATCGTAGTTATTTGTCCATCAAACGTAAATGTTATTGAACACAAATGACACGAAGTGCATCAGCACAGAAAAATGAACCAGAGATGAAATAAAATCCCCATGGCGACGCTCACAATGTATATCATATACCCTGCAATTATTTCATGGCTGTCATTTCATTTCAGAGTCATATACCTGCTATAAATCAAACACGCTTTGCTGTCATAATTTATGAAGTAATCTGAACCCTTCAGTGAGGTTGTTGCTTTGAGCTTACTCTCATATATCCATTGTCCTCCATTTGTAAACATTTTTAAGGGAGTTTACCACTTTCTGAGAGAGTCGAGACTTAATTGCATGTTATAGCAATGCAAGGTGGGCAGTAAATGAAAGCAGAGTACTTCTGCAGAATACATTGCAAAATAATCATATGCATCGCATCTTATTAAAATAGACTTCCCCTATGTCCAGTCAGATCACAGTGACTTAAAGGATCAATACTTTTTGTTCAAAATATCTATCTACTTTAGTAAAATAATGTTGATTTTGTCACCTCATAGAGATCCATCATTTCAGAAATTGGGAGTTGATTTGAAGATGACTTGTACCAAAAAGCTCTATCAGCTGAGTACAATACCCACTACTTATGCTTTTTTACTGGGTCATGCAACCACTTAGTCTAAAACTTCTATGCCCCTTCGAAGTGAGTGAAGCTGCTCCATGAAACAGGCAGCCCCTCCCTCTACCTGACAAGAAAGGAGACCCAAAATGCCAGATCTTCATGGAGCACCAAAATCAACATTAGTTAACAAATTACTTAACCCTCAGAAATAGAGAGAGAATCTACAGAGGGAAGATGTCCTCAGTAGTCTATAGTAAAATCATAAATACCTGTACAAAGACCACATTTACGATTTTGTTTGAAATAGTGAACAGACAAGTTCTTGCCTGCAGGTTACTAAGCAACAGAACGTATGGCCAATAACAAAAGGTCTATTGAAAATGTGGATCCAGTGCATGAGCCTGTGATTTGAGACTTGTTGTTCTGCGTAGTTATAAGAAACGTCATGATTTATAATGCAATACAGTGTAGGATAATAAAAATTATCCTGAATTTGATCACCTGGATTACATCAACTGTCTCAAGCAAATGACTTTTCTATGAACTTTTATAATTGAATTTAAATACCATTTGCTGCTGTTCAGTCTCCTGTTACCATGGACACATCAAACATGCAGGTTATCAATATAAAAGGAAGCAAGTGTTGGGTTAAGCAGCCAACCCTAAATGCAATTAGAATCACTGTTTAAAACTAACTGGGAACATGGCAGAAAATTTCAGCATACAGCAGTCAATTCAGACTCAAAAGTGACAAGACCAGGTTTCATCGTGTTGAAATCTTTTCTCAGATATTTTAGGGTGGAAATTATCGTAGCTGATCAAATGAATGTTTAATACACTTCTATCAAAATCTTCACTCCATTATTTTAACGGCGGTTATTTTAAATGTGTTAAAAGTCCATTAAATTAGAGCCGTGAGGAATTTGATGTAAAGGCATTAAATGTTTGCCAGCAGTGTTTTAGTCACCATTATTGGAACTCAAATCTGCCAAGTTCTGCTCTCTGAATTGCGATGCTGAATTATGTTTGCTGAATCTGTGGCAGCTTGCAGAAGTTATTTTCATTCCATTGTTTTTTAATGGAATACAAATCCAGCAGATTCTATAAAGGGTGGGTGATCCACTCCACTAGATAACAGCCCAGACGGTAAAGATGAAAATCTAACCCAGACTGTGGCTGTGGTTGACTAGCGAGGGAAATGGAAAAATTCATACTGATTCAATATGAATTTCTGTTAGAGATTCAAGTAAAAACACATTGTAAAAGCAAATAGAATGAGTTTTAATTCACATCTGACCTATGGTACACTTAACCTGGGACTGCCTGATCCTTATGTTGGATACCAAAAATGTTCCATGCTCCAGAACTGGCAACCCCCACCTTCGGAAGCACAAAGGCTCAGCAGAAACATACACACATCAGAAAGATCAATTACAACACTGGAGATAATACCAATAGAAAATAGGGTTTTAAACACATGGCAATGGTAAACAACCAGTGTTTCCTTTTTAAAATAAAATTAGAGAAAATAACATGTCCCTTGAATTCAAATGCATATCCATTTTAATTACATTTTATCACAATGTACTTACTCAAGTTGTTAGATGGTACACGTGTAAACATTCTTTGATCTTTTACCTTCAATGATTGATCCTAGTATCAATCATAGTACTTTGCATTGCGCAAAATGTAAACTCCTCAGAATTACTGCAAATATGGAGCTGAAAATATCACCTCACCTGCATTTTAGTTTAAAAAGAGAATAGTGTTTAGGCTTCTATGCCAAGACCCAGCTGCCTTAGACAGGTAGTTTAACACATAGAATACAAGAATGAGTAAGGACTGAGAAACACAAATTTGGTGCAAATATTTCTTTTTTATAACATTTACAGCAATGCAGCAATTCAGATGACTGTGTTTTTTCTTTAAATAATCAGTTTTCCTCCACATTTCAGAAAGCCGGTACAGCCATAATGGGCTGAATACCCTCTTTCAGTGCTGTAACATTCTATTATGCTACTCTATGTTTTCTTTTACATATTTATAATTATTCAGATCATCAAATTTTCAAACTTCTTGTCTAGAATTTTCAATAGTCTTGCCCAGATCATTTATTTATCAACAGCCTAAATTCTGTAAACTTCTCCATTCAAAGCAAAGACCCCTAAATGACCATAACAAGACAACATCCAGGACTTCTCTCCTGAGCCAGGTTTATGATCAATTAATACCTACAATCGTATATCACTCTTGAGGCACCATTATGTTATAGTTGTACGTTGAGATATGGTAAGAACAATCCACTTAATCAGAGGGTTTCATAGTATCAGGAGTACTCTGATATTACTGTGTTTGATGTATGAGATGAGATTAAAGCTCGAAACAGACAGAAAAAGGCAGAGCTGGATCAACTTTTACAGAACAAAGAAATTCTATTACTTAAGGCAATTGAAGAGAAAAACAAATATTTAAAATAATTGGAAGAGTGCCACTGAGAGCACACGCCATCATTGGTTCCCAGCTATACAGAAAAAGTGACCCAACCTGAAAACACCCTGGTGTGTTGGGATAGCTCCTGTGCATCCTGTCCAGCTTCAAGCATGCTGTACACCTGAAGCATGTTAAATTACTGTACAAAAATGAACAACTAAGCCATCAGTCTACCTTCCTGTAAATTCTAAATTTAGAATATAGATCAGTACTACATCAGTGTGAAGCCCAGTGTACAATTTTTCTTTTAAAAAGAGTTTTAATAATTGTTGAATATTTTTATATCTGGACTGTTAACTGTTTGCCAATTTTCCTGTTTCAATTTATAATCTGTTCATAATTAGTTTGTCAAAATACAATATGGGAAAAGATAATTGGTAGATACTCTATTTGAGGGACAACTGTATTCACTTGAACTGCTGCAAAAGTAGACATGGTCAGCTACTGGTGTCTCTAAGTCCTTTTCTTGTTATCATGTTTTATGCATTCAAACTAATGGTCAGAGATAGCTTGAGGACTGCAGTTTTGGGCAAACATTTTTTCTTGGCAAAGCAGCACAAATATTCATGCATTTTTATATTCATAATGGAAGTAAACAGAATATTTTCCAAGTAGAGACCAAAAATGGTATTTATAACCATACAGCAGTTTATATGACTTGAAAAGTAATGGAGGTGGATATTCGTCTTCACCATTTGCTCAGTAATCTGGCAGAGTGGATTGCCCGTCCTTTATAGAAGCCACCTGATTTTCATTCCATTGAAAATCTATAAAGGTTCTAAGAAGGGCGTGTGATCCACCCTGCAAAATTCTCACCAAGGCAGTGAGATGAAAATCTACCCCCATCGAGTCTAGACTCATCCCAAATTCCACATTCCTTTTGTTATTATAAACTGTTTGGACTTCCTACATCCAAAGTGGCAATATGTTAACGAAACCCACTTTTGGGTCGATTTCATCCCAAAGCTATTATGAGAAATGCAAAGGCTTGCCTATGTGAACTGGCAGCTTGACTTACCATCTGAATCCCTGCCAATCCTTCCCTCCCTTTGCCAGTTTTCCATTTTATCCAATTATTTCTACCTCATTTACTGCCACTGACCCCTCCAGTATTGTCATCCCAAATTCAGAAGAGTTGAAAAAGACCAACAAGATGGTTCAAAGGTACTGCACACTGAGTACAGCACGATGGAGTGGAAAGGTCACAGCTCTATCCCCCACTCCACTCAGTTTACAAATTATGCCCACATTCATATGTGTCCATTAAATAAAGATTCAAGTAAAAGGGTCTGGGAGAAAGACCTTGAAAGTCAGTAACTGATGATGAGTGGGACTTCCTCTGTAAAATACAGCATACATTCTTACATTAATTTGAAGGGCAGATTAAGATATTCTACCATATTGGCAAATCTCCCATGGCTTTGCTCACTTGCTAAATTGTGACAGCTAGACAGGAAATATGACATTTATAGAACCTGCATGCTACATGTAGGATTTTTAATATATTATAGATATGCTATACCCTTCTCCCCCCACCTACAAAAATGGAATCCTGAAATTCCAAGAAAATGCTGGACAGGCTAGAATTGAAGGACACGACCCTATACATCTATTGGACGTATCCAGAATTCAGTATTTTGTCAAAAAATACCTGCAAGGAGTAAGACATCTCAGAACGCTTCACCAATCCAGCCCCAACACATGGGGGTCAACTTTCAATTGCCGGCTGACCATTTCTCGCCTGAGAGACAGGTGGCCACCAATTAAAAATCGGGAGGCGGCACCTTGGCTGCCCCATTGATGCCCAAGGCCCGTCTGATACAATTTTCAGGCGGGCCTATGAATGATTGAGCAGCCTAAAAGAGGAAGAAGCCTGCTTAAATATGCAAATTGTGGTCCTACGCTGGTTGTAGGACCCCTACTGGAATTTGGAGGTACAAATGGACATGCCCACACTCCAATCATTTGTACCAGGCAGTGAGTGGCCTAACCAGCAGTCTTTAAAGTGACCACTGGAGGCCGCTCACAAATCGGCCCAGGAAATGTAAAAAATGTTTTTGGTGGGGCCAGGAGGAGAAGGATTGCCTTCCCCTCCCCCGACCTGACCTGCCGGCTGGCTCAGCATGACAGCCTGTCAACGTCTTGCCCACAAACAATTGATGAGCTCTAGTGAGGCACCCATTTGGCACCCGTTGCTCTTTGGCATCAGTCAAGTATGGCCTGAACGGGTGCAAGTCGAAGGTCTGTCCCACCGTCTCTTGGGAACCCACGTACTGAAGATGTTGAACCCCAACAAAGTGAAACTCCTGTACTTCCTCCTAATGGCTACTCAACAGTGCATTCTATCGGGTGGTGGCACATAGAAACTCCCACTATTATCAAGGCATCTTGTGAAATAGCTCCGTCTTGAAAAATTAAACACTTATTCAAATTGAATTAAGAGAAGTTTTACAGGATCAGCTTTCTATTCCTGCCCGACTGCGAATGAGCAGCCACTGTCACTCCTCCAAGTATCAACTAAGGCACATAGCAACCAAGTCATTTGAACAAAATCAGCAAGGCTTCAACAAAAAGAGTTAGTCAACACTGAACACCCTGCCCCCGGAACAGAAACTGACAACACAAGCTACATGGGTCATCCAGAAACCACCCATAATTACATACTGCCTGCAATGGATATTATCAATGCAAAACAATATGTAAACACAATGTACTTTAACTGTAAACATTCTTTAATTGGAAACAATTTGCAACACCAGAAATAATAAGACTTTTTCAATAAAAAAATTATGGGTACAAATTGCAAAATAAAGTTAAACTAAAATTCTGAATATAATGCTGTGTATTTTTCTTTTACAACACGTACTGGAGGGGCAGCAGTAGCAGGCAAAGGATAAGCAACTGGGTGGGAGCGGCACCCAGTTTTGGGACATCGGGAGCAGAGCGAGTATGTGCTCAATGTCTCAGCTTTGAACATTGAGCACAGATTATGGCCGTTGGGTTCCGAATAGATGTGAAATAAGTTTAATTTCTCCCCATCTCTCGCCCCTAACAATTTTCTCCTCTTCTCCCTCCAAGGTACCGATTCATGCTGGGATATGGTTCCACAGCCATCAAACATCATCGGGCATGAACCTGTCCAAGTTCATGTTCATCAAGACAGTAAGTATCAGCAGATTATTCACTTAAATGGGGCATCACAACCATGCCCAATCCTGTTCTCATGTGTGCACTTTTCAAGAGGGATCAATCGATGGTAAAATCTCCCCAGTTTTTTTCCCTCCCTACTTCAGGGGCACTAAGGCAAACACCTTAGGACAGGGATCAAACCTGGGAGCTTCCTGGGCTGTATGGGTAGGTACAACATTGGTCAATATATTTACCAAATGGGCCATCATGGGAGGCCAGTCCTGATTATACTCTAGCATTGACAAATGTTGTGTAAATTGATACAATCAGAGCAGATATGATTAGTTGGTGGTGATAGGTGCAATATAATTAGCCAGAGTGACTCACAAGCCAAGCTGTGATGCAACTTTGCATATTGTGCATTATAAATCGAAGTATTAAATATGGCAAGTTGTTGGAACCAGAAAACAACTGCAATAAAAAAAATGATCTTTATTGCAAGTCAAATTTAATTAGGAACAAAATGATAAATAGTAGGTTCGGATTTCATATAAATCAAAACAACCTTTAGATGAGAGTAATTTTCTTTTTAAAAAAAAAACTTGTCTCTATCTAGTCTGCACCTTTTTATTATTTTCTGTTAAAGATTAGTTATTAAAAGGGATATTGTCAGTCTATTGGCAAAAAATAAGGCAGCATAATTACAAAACAGACTAAAACTGAGCACTAAATGTCCTTTGTAGCTCTGAATTCACCAGGGTTGAACAGATCTAGGTTAGGGTCTGGGGTGGTTCATTTGTCTCTGGGTGCCTTTCAGTATGAACTAGAAGTTAAACATGTGTGCAGAATTCATGCAATTGCTGCTTTCCCCTACTCCACTCTCACAGTTCCTTCCTATATAATAAAACTTACAGTATGAAATGCATGGAAACTGGATCAATGAGAAATATTGGATAGTATGTCTGCATCCCTACTATGCACCTATGCAGATTTAAAAGAGCAGTAAGGAGATATACAACTGATGGGAGAAGAGCCCAGCTAAACAGAATGGGGAGGTAACCTGATTGCTTTGTGGGTAAATGTAATGTTCAGAGCAGTGCTGAGCCATACAGACCATGTGGTCCCAGGTTTGATCCCTGATCTCCGGTGAGGTAGCTGATTTCAGTTTGCTTCAGTGCACCTGAGCATTCCTGATCCCTATCACATGACCCTTGCTGGAAAGTGCATGTATGTGGACTTTTGAGTGTGGATAGGATCAAGTTCTGCTGTGAGGAAGTCAGATAACCAGTCAATACACACTGCTTACACTCACACATAAAGAAAGCCCACCTCAGTAAAGTACGAGAGGGCTGCTGGGACCTATGGAATCACACTGTGGCATGAGTCCACATCCTTAGCGGAAGAGGGGAAAAAAACTGAGGAAAAAAAAGACACGGCGTTATGTGCAGATATTTATGTTTTCAGTGAACTTGCCCAGCCACAGAAACTGGCAGCAAGATGTTTGATTGCTGAGCCCTGATTACACCTTCCAAGCTCATTGCTCTTTTTTTTACAGTAACAGTGTTAAGATTTTCCAATTCTACAGAAATCACAAGGTGTGTGTCCATGGAGGATTTTAGCAGCAACCAAATCAAAGTGAAAAACCCAAAGGCACCCAAATTCACCCAAATTCTGGGTTAAAAACAAATTGGCACAATTGAAATCATTTAGGATTGTCCTGTCCTGTCTTTTGAAAAAAAATTGGTTTGTCCTGTTTCTTTAAAATAACAGCAGCATGCATGCTTAGAGGATCACAATGTGCTTTGCAAAGGTCTTCCACATTTTTCCTTACCCCATGCATAATGGCAGGTGCAGAGTATTATGTTAAGACATCCAAGTTGTGCCCCTAGTTTAGGGGCAAGTGCGCATATATTTTTCCTGGAAGAGGGAAGCAACCAATCCCTGATGACTTACTGGTGAATAACTACAATGTGCTCAGCTTGTCCATGTTAAAAGTGTGATCCTGGTGAGATGACAGATGTACTAATCTATATTTAGATTTTTTTTAAATTGTAATTTTAAAAATATGCAGTAATTCCTCTGACTCATTGGTGAGAAAATACACTGCCCGGTGTGCCCATACAGATTAGAAGGTTCTAGGGTAACTTTAGTTAGATCTGTACTGAGTTAGTTGATCTCAGCCCATCTGCAATTGGCTTCAGTGCCCCTGGGTTGGGGATGGAAAACACAAGCCAAAATTTCCATTAGCAATAGTTAGCCAATGAACTTTGCTAGAAAGTATGCATGTGCAGAGAGATTTGGACCGTGTTGCATGTTAATACATCAAAGCTCTGAAACTGCTACTCCATTTGGCAACACTAATAAAAATTAATGAGTTCAGTATAATGTGTTTCCGCAGTGCTTCGACGTCAGTGTTCTGGAAGTTAGAAGAGCATCAGCTTAGGAAATAGCCTCTTAAAAATACAAAAGATATGTCTTTCTCTCAGGATGCAGAAGCAGGAAGAGATGACAAAATGGCAGTGCCATAGTAATCATGCCTCTGACCTTCCTAGCATCAAACCACAAACATAATGCACCACTTGTAACTCTATATAGATTTAGAAAGTAGTTAGAGGAACCGGGCTGTAAAGGGTTAAGTAGTCAAGACTTTGGCTGAAATTACTGAGTCTTCAAATAGACTGCTTTTGAAATAACTTACTGAAGCTGCAGGATGACTAACAGCCTGTCATTGCAAACTTATGGAGGAACATAACGGTATCACCACTCCTTTAGACATACTGGAATGATGAAGCTAGCTAGAACTCGTATAGGGTAACTTATCAACTGCAGGGACTGAGAAACATTGTGCTAAGGATAAGGAGAGATGGGGGGGGGCCACACGGCACTGTCTCTTCTGGACAAGTAAGTGTTGTCCATATGATTGGGTAAATTAAGGGGAGTATTGGGGAAAATACCTGATTGGATGTATTTTGCCACAGTTCCATTCTTCCTTTTAAGGGTATAAAAGTGAAAGTCCGTAATTGATAGAGTGTAGAGTCATAGAGTTATACAGCACTGATAGAGGCCCTTCGGCCCATCGTGTCCGCGCCGGCCATCAGCCCTGTCTACTCTAATCCCATATTCCAGCATTTGGTCCGTAGCCTTGTATGCTTGTATGCTATGGCAGTTCAAGTGCTCATCCAAATGCTTCTTGAATGTTGTGAGGGTTCCTGCCTCCACAACCCTTTCAGGCAGTGAGTTCCAGACTCCAACCACCCTCTGGGTGAAAAAGTTCTTTCTCAAATCCCCTCTAAACCTCCCGCCTTTTACCTTGAATCTATGTCCCCTTGTTATAGAACCCTCAACGAAGGGAAAAAGCTCCTTAGTATCCATCCTATCTGTGCCCCTCATAATTTTGTACACCTCAATCATGTCCCCCCTCAGCCTCCTCTGCTCCAAGGAAAACAAACCCAATCTTCCCAGTCTCTCTTCATAGCTGAAGCGCTCCAGCCCTGGTAACATCCTGGTGAATCTCCTCTGCACCCTCTCCAAAGCGATCACATCCTTCCTGTAGTGTGGCGACCAGAACTGCACACAGTACTCCAGCTGTGGCCTAACCAGTGTTTTATACAGCTCCATCATCACCTCCTTGCTCTTATATTCTATGCCTCGGCTAATAAAGTGTAGAAGCAAGAGGAGTGAAAAGCGGTTCTACCCTGAACAGAACGGGTAATATAATTCTTGTTCTGTACTGTTAACTACTGCTTAGACACTTGCATGTGTTGATCCTTGTGTGATGTTAATAAAGTATCACTATATCAAATTGGAGTCAAGTTGAATCATTCTGACATACTGCAAATGAAAAGACAGAATAGGATGGAAGATGTGGGCAGTGCAAAAATACACATATGTTGTGAATTTTACAGCAAATATATATTTTGCAACAACACATGTGTGGTTGCCTCATTTGTGTCAAACTTTTTTCCCCTCCTCAGCAATTGTTAACTCTCTATAAAGCCAAAGTCCATTCAAGGTTGGAGCTGGCTTGAGTATACATGTCTTATCAGATTGTTGGAATCATAACATCGTATTTGTGGCTCTATTGCCAATAATACCAGATAAGGGAATGTAGCTCCTTTAAGTCTGGGTATTTTGTTTCTAACCAAAGCTTTCAATCAAATATGGATATCAATTAAGATGTAATCAGTTTGTAATTTTTAAATGCATTGTTTCATACTTGATATAAAGCTGAATTTTTTAACAATTCTTGCATATAACTTTAAATCTTTGCTAGCCAGAATTGTTTTTATGTCAGAAATGCAAAGTTCATTTTCATATCTTCGCACATACAATGTCAGAAAAACATTTTTATAACCTCCAATCTCTCTCACAACTTCGTGTCTCTAACTTATCAATACTACCATGGTTAGTGGGCCTCTTAACTTTCTTTCGTTTCCCCCCCCCCCCCCGCAGGATCTTAAAACTGTGGAACTCTTTATTTCCCTATTTTTCCTTCCACCATAATCCTTCAGGCTTTTAAAACCCAAGCTGAGAGTCACCTAATAGCTATTTCCTGATTTACTTACTTTTCATTTCGAGATTTTTCAACCTTGCTAAGGTTCTACATTATAGGTCTTAACTCTTCACCTGGGTTTCAGAATTTTTCAATGGACCAACTTGTCATCACTGCAAAGGTTGTGAAGGAAAACCTGTTTGACGCTTCTATTGTCACTCTCCTCTGAAGAGTCAAAAAGGGAGAGAAAGTCAAATTACCACCATTCAACCAGATGATAAAGTTGTTTATGTAGAAACATTCTGTAAATACCCTATACAAATCCAAAATCTTCAGCCTCTAAAATGCCACGCACTACAAGCATCAAAATATGACTGTCAGAAAGAGTGACTAATATCTAGGACCAGATGGTTTTCATCCCAGGTTTTAAAGGAAGTAGTGAGAACATTGTAGATGCCCTATCTATAATCTTCCAAAGTTCTCTCAATTCAGGAACCATTCCTTTAGATTGGAAAATTACACACGTCACTCCGCTATTTAAGAAAAATGAGAGAGGGAAACCAGGGAATTATAGACCAGTTAGCCTAACATCTGTTGTCGAGAAATTACTAGAGTCTATAATTAAGAATAGAGTGACTGAGCACCTTGAAAATTTTCAGCTGATCAGGGAGAGCCAGCATGGATTTGTAAAGGGTAGGTCATTCCTGACAAACGTGACTGAATTTTTTTGATGTGGAGATGCCGGTGATGGACTGGGGTTGACAATTGTAAACAATTTTACAACACCAAGTTATAGTGTAGTCTGATGTTGACGATAACATCAACAAGTTCCATCCCACCATCAAGCTCACCATGGACTACTCCTCAGAATCAGTTTCTTTCTTGGACACACGAATCTCCATCAAAGACGGGCACCTCAGCACCTCACTCTACCGCAAGCCCACGGACAACCTCACGATGCTCCACTTTTCCAGCTTCCACCCTAACCACGTCAAAGAGGCCATCCCCTATGGACAGGCCCTGCGAATACACAGGGTCTGCTCAGACGAGGAGGAAAGCGATGGACACCTACAGACGCTGAAAGACGCCCTAGTAAGAACGGGATATGACGCTCGACTCATCGATCGACAGTTCCGATGGGCCATAGCAAAAAATCGCATAGACCTCCTCAGGAGACTAACACGGGACGCAACCAACAGAGTACCCTTTGTCGTCCAGTACTTCCCCGGAGCGGAGAAACTACGCCATGTTCTCCGCAGCCTTCAACATGTCATCAATGACGACGAACACCTCGCTATGGCCATCCCCACACCTCCACTACTCGCCTTTAAACAGCCACCCAACCTCAAACAGACCATCGTTCGCAGCAAATTACCCAGCTTTCAAGAGAACAGCGTCCACGACACCACACAACCCTGCCGCGGTAACCTCTGCAAGACATGCCAGATCATCGACACAGATACCACCATCACACGAGAGGACACCACCCACCAGGTGCATGGTTCATACTCCTGTGACTCGGCCAACGTTGTCTACCTCATACGTTGCAGGAAAGGATGCCCTAGAGCATGGTACATTGGCGAGACCATGCAGACACTGCGACAACGGATGAACGGACACCGCGCAACAATCGCCAAACAGGAGGGTTCCCTCCCAGTCGGGGAACACTTCAGCAGTCAAGGACATTCAGCCACCGACCTTCGGGTAAGCGTACTCCAAGGTGGCCTTCGAGACACACGACAACGCAAAATCGTCGAGCAGAAATTGATAGCCAAGTTCCGCACCCATGAGGACGGCCTCAACCGGGATCTTGGGTTCATGTCACGCTACACGTTACCCCACCAGCGAACAAATGTTATCTGTTTTTAATATAACGGGTCAGTTGCTGTCTTTTCTATGTTTCTACCTCTCTATCTCTGTTTTTTTTTTGTTTGTTGTTTTTTTTGGTGATTTGTATATTCTGAGACCTGACAGGTAACACCTGTCTGTCTGCACACTGATTGCCTTGGCAACGGGCAGTTGAAAAAACTGTCTGTTATCACCAAGCATTGTTCTGTGAATTATAAATGCGACTTCATTTCGAGGATTTCATTTCCACATCGTTCACCTGAGGAAGGAGGTAGCCTCCGAAAGCTTGTGAATTTAAAATAAAATTGCTGAATTTTTTTGAAGAGGTGACTAAAGTAGTGCACACTGGAATGTCTATGGATGTTGTTAATATGGACTTTCAGAAGGGATTCGATAAAGTCCCTCATTAGAGACTGTTAGCTAAAGTTGAAGCTCATGGAATTACCACACTGTTTGAGGTGCAATCTTTCAGATAAGATGTAATAACAAGGGGCCGTCTGTTCAGCTGAATGTAAAACATGTCAAGGCACTATTCAAAGAAAAGCAATGCACTCTGATGCCCTAGCCAAAATTCCTCCTTCAACCACCACCACACAAAAAAAAAATGACTAGTGATTCATCTAATTTGCAGTATTTGGGACCTTGCCGTGTGCAGTGAGCTGTTGCATTTGCCTACATAATAGTGACAATTCAAAAGTATTTCACTGAATATGAAGCATTTGGAGGACATGGTGTTATATAAATGCAATCTCTTTCTTTCTTACATTATTCAATTGTGATTGATTACATTCTGCAGCTGTCTCTTCCACAGCCCTAACAGAAGAGAACCATAGAATTCGACCAATTATTACAATTACCTTTATAATATTCAATCTCCTGATAATATTCAATCTCCACTTCCTTTCTTAAAGAGTTAAACTGATTATAGCATTGACTATTTTTATCAAAGGAAGACTATTTTACAGATCTACAACCCAATGGGAAACAAACAAAAACTTCTAATCTTACTTGAAGTTAGCCACTTTTGTACTTATTTTCCACTGTGATGTTATCACACGGTCAGCTTACCCCTTTCTTCCACAGACGACCTAAATCAACCATGGCAGAACTGGACAAATGGCAAAAGCAAGCAAAAGTCTTAAAATGAATTAGCATCTAATTTTTTGTTAAGAACAGCTCTGCTCCAGTAAGTAAATCCACGGGGGTAATTTTATTTTTCTTACAATATTCCCTACCTCCGTTCCCTTTGTCTCAATCCACACACAAATTAAAACCAGTTAGATTTTTCTCATGTGAGATGTAAGGAAATGTTCCAGGCTTTGATGCATAAACCATTCTACACTCCAAAGACAGGGTTTTTAGTATGTTCAATTAACCAGAGAGATTTCAAATTTAAACTGGGCATATATCAAGGAATTCAATTAAGTTCAAACTAATATTACTACCCAGATTGTAATACAACTAATCCATCTGAAGATTCTGTATAAAGCCTACATGATCACAGATAAGGGTACAGTAGCATAGTGGTTATGTTACTGGACTAATAATCCAGAGGCCTGGACTAGTAATCCAGTAGCCATGAGTTCAAATCCCACCATGGCAGCTAGGGAATTTAAATTCAATTAACTAAATAAAAATCTGGAATTTAAAAAAAAACTAGTATCAGTAATGGTGGCCAAGAAACTACTGGATTGTTGTAAAAACCCTCTGGTTCACTAATGCCCTTTAGGGAAGGAAACTTGCTGTCCTGGTCTGGCCTGGCCTGGCCTATATGTGACTCCAGATCCACAGCAATGTGTTTGATTCTTAATTGCCCTCTGAGAGTTGTAAAATCTTGCTACGAGAAGTAACAGCACTGTGGGAGAACCTTCACCACATGGACTGCAGTGGTTCAAGAAGGTGGCTCACCACCATCTTCTCAAGGGCAATTAGGGATGGGCAATAAATGCTGGCCTTGCCAGCGATGCCCACATTCCATGAACGAATTAAAAAAAGGTCACTACATGGATTTTCAACAAGCATGCCCACACAATTTGTGGAAGTGAGAGGAAACCAGTACATATCATTTGCAAATGCCCCAAAATCCAAGATTTTTTGACTGTAGTCTATAAATCAATCTCAACACCCTTACAATGCTGTCCCTGCATGCATCCCAGGAAACATTAACTAAGATCGAGTAGAATCATAGAAAGGTTACAGCCCATTCGGCCCATCGGGTCCACGCCGGCTCTATGCAACAGCAATCCAGCTAGTCCCACTCCCCCGTCCTATCCCCATCGCCCTGCAAATTTTTTCCTTTCAAGTACTTATCCAGTTCCCGGTAAATGGGCAAATCAAAAAAATTCACCATTACTGCAATATTGCTAAAAGACTAGTTAGTTCCAAGTGGATATTGACACATTACCATGTGTAATAGAATAGCTGAATTTTAGTACACAATGCAAGCTAGAAAAGGGATCATAAGAACAAAGTTGGAGCCTATAACTTTAAAAATGGGCTTTGTTCAAACATTATACAACAACCACCTCCATTTAGATAACACCTTTAACACAAGAAATGTCCCAAAGTACATCACAGAATAAGCATGTGGAAAATAGATGCCAAGCCAAAAAGGAAGAGATTAAGAGAGCTGACTAAAAGCTTGGTCAAAGAGACAGTCTAAAGCTAACTTTGAGGGCAAATTATTGACCTGGTTAGGAAATTGGCTGAGCGGCAGGAGACAGAGGGAGTAGGGATAATGGGCAGGTACTCAAATTGGCAGGATGTGACTAGTGGTGTCCCGCAGGGATCTGTGTTAGGGCCTCAACTATTCTCTATTTATTAATGACTTAGATGACAGGAGCCACATATCCAAGTTTGCCGATGACACAAATTTAGGCAGCATTGTAAGTAGAGATATTAATAAATTAAGTGAATGCGCAAAACTGTGGCAAATGGATTTCAATTTCGGCAAGTGTGAGGTCATCCACTTTGGACCTAAAAAGAATAGATCAGAGTACTTTCTAAATGGTGAAAAGCTCAAAATAGTGGAGATCCAAAGAGACTTAGGGGTCCATGTACATAGATCATTAAAATGTCATTGTCAGGCACAGAAAGGCTAATGGAATGCTGGCCTTTATATCTAGAGGACCAGAATACAAGGGGGTAGAAGTTATGCGACGGCTATACAAAGCCCTCGATAGATCACACCTGGAGTACTGTGTTCAATTCTGGGCACCGCATCTTAGGAAGGATATATTGGCTTTGGAGGGAGTGCAGCGTAGATTTACTAGAACAATACCTGGACTCCAAAGGTTAAATTACGAGGAGCGATTACAAAAACTAGTGTTGCATTCCCTGGAATTTAGAAGATTAAGGGGTAATTTGATTGAAGTTTTCAAGATATTAAGGGGAACTGATAGGGCAGATAGAGAGAGACTATTTCTGCTGGTTGGGAAGTCTAGGACTAGGGGACATAGCCTAAAAATTAGAGCCAGGACTTTCAGGAGTGACAATTGTAAACAATTTTACAACACCAAGTTATAGTCCAGCAATTTTATTTTAAATTCACAAGCTTTCGGAGGCTTCCTCCTTCGTCAGGTGAACGATGTGAAAATGAAATCCTCGAAATGAAATCAGGAGTGAAGTTAGGAAACACTTCTACACACAAAAGGTGGTAGAAATTTGGAAAACTCTCCCACAATCGGCAGTTGATGCAAGCTCAATTGTTAAAAAAATCTGAGATTGATAGATTTTTGTTAACCAAAGGTATTAAGGGATATGGGGCTAAGGCGGGTATATGGAATTAGGTCACAGATCAGATCAGCCATGACTTCACTGAATGGCTGAACAGGCTTGAGGGGCTAAATGGCCCACTCCTGTTCCTATTTTCCTATGCGTCTATGTTCCTAGACACTGACCAAAGCAACCATGCAGAACTGTGGTATTCATCTATGATGTCACTCATAAATACCATTTTCTCTTCCGTTAACAACTAACATTAGTTAGCCATCATGTAAACAGAACGCCTCATAGATTTCTGTGTAAAGTGGCATTTGAAGCGTGGACCCTACTAAACATACATTTTCTACTTCTTGAACCAACTTTATCTTCAATAATGAGACTGTTTTATTTATCCAAATAGCTACAAAACTACTGTGATCCCTATTGTTTAGATGTTATTTAAGCTGCATAACAAGCAGTTTGGATTTTTTTAATGCATAAATGTGTTTTACACCAGTAAAAGTGTTCAATTTAAGATTTATCTAATCAATGGGGCAACAGTACTAAGAACAGCCCTTTCCAAACTTCCAGGCTCACAAAATTCAAACAAGGCGAAGAAGCGAAGAAGAAATATAAGCACACATGGGCCTGAGTGACCGCTGCTCAATTGCCAAGGCTTGTGGGCTGCATGTGTCCACAGTTTGGACACCCCGAGTTCAGATCTGAAAAAAAACACTGCTTAAGATTTCAATTCTGACCAAGGGTCTCTCACTTGGTAAGCCTAAGTGTTTTTCTTCCCCCCCCCGATATTGACAGAACGTGTTTTTTTCCAACGTTTTTAATGTAATTATTAAACGACCCCCCCAGACTTGTATTGAATGTTACATGCTATTTTGAAGTGTTCCCTTATATGTTCCTAAGCCCCAGCAATTCTCGATCAGGCCATCTGACGATGCTGCCACTTTGGTGAGCAAATGAAAATGATCACACCCATTGTTGCTTACGTGGTATCACAGCAAAACCGATGGGCGGGAAAAAAAAAAGGACAACTCGTTCATTCACCAAGACTACGATGACGAGACATAACTAAACACACTTACATGTACTATGGCAAAGGGAGAAGGTGGAGAGACTTACAGCGCCGCGGCCAGTTTCTTACAGCCCAAGACAATAACGCCGGACGACCGGAGACTAAAAAAGGTAAAAGGACCGCTGATTCCCAGACTTTACAGCACTCAAATCTAACAAAAAGCAGGAATAACTGACAAGATACCAGAGTGTGGGATGGCATTTACATTTTTTTTTAAAAAAAAACACTTTTAAGGAAAATAAAACTTTTAATAACTTTCTGTGAGGTGAATCTTTTCGCGTTTTTTTAAAGCCAGTCAGTCAGAGGACAGAATTGTCATTTGAAAGTCATTGGGTTCAGCTTCTACGTACGACTTGAAATCACTTTAAAGCGGCGGTCAATAAGCTTTTCACTTGCAATCAAATTTATAATAATTTAAATTAATTCAAAACTCGTGCTTCCTTTCGTCAGATCGATACGAGGAAGCAGACTCCATTGCTCCTTTCAATGGAAACCACATAGTAAACTTGCGGCTACTTACTGTAAGTTTGCGTTATGGACGCGAAGTCAATAACTTACAATTGGAAACAGTTTGGGGAGGGAGGGGGGCAATAACAAAAGTGCGTGAAGCTTAAAATAAAACTTTAGTCAATGCGAGTCGTCTCTAGCAAGTCGAGCTCCTTCTCCATTGAAAAATCTTCCACCCCTGCGTTATTTCCCTTGCAATAAAAGAAATCGATTCTGCCACACATTCGGCATTATTCTAATTATTGTTCAAATAAGGGAATGACAAACAGCCGCTCCTCTGGACTGGGTCTGCCATGTGTGTTCGCGATCACGTTTGGATCCTCACGGCAATGAGGACGATTTAACGTTGCCGTTTGATTGGACTGCTGTTTAGAGGTGTGTGTGTCTGTGGCCACTCACTCCCGACAGGCCGGCCTCGGAGTCTATTTTGAGCCACTTCAAAAACCGAGGCGAGAACCTGTCCCTCTCTCTATCCTCCGGGATCATTGCAAACTTTTTGGAAAATATCCCTTCCCATCAATTTTTTTTTAAAGTGAGACAAAACATTTGTTATCAAGTTCACGCTTTGAAGACTAATCCGCCTAACTCGTGATTATTATTGTATACAGTTTAACATAATCTAAATTGCACACTTTTTGTTAGTGAAGCGGGTAAACTTTCAAAAGTCAGCCCTAGGAGGTACTAAAATTCTTAAGTGCGGTGTAAATTCGTCCTAAATGGAGAGGCGATGACACGAGATTAGACATGTACACACGGTTTGAGGCGCGCCTAATGAGGTATAGACCGTTTGTCTTGTACATGACTTCAAATCTAACTACCACCGGTTTTCCAGCACTCGTGGAGGAAGTGCAAGCGGAGTTAACTAACTGAATCAACAACTACTTGCATTTATACAACGCCTTCAATGTAGTAAAATGTCCCAAGGCGCTTCACAGGACCTTTATTAAACAAAATTTGACACTAAGCCAAATAAGGAGATATTAGGACAGGTGACCAAGAGCTTTGTCAAAGAGGTAGGTTTTAAGGAACCTCTTAAAGGAAGTAGAGAGGTTTAGGGAGGGAATTCCAGAGCGTAGGGACTAGGCAGTTGAAACGGCCGCCAATGGTGGAGCAATTAAAATTGGGGCTGCGCAAGAGGCACAAATTGGAGGAGCGCAGAGATCTCGGGGGCGGCGGTTTGTAGGGCTGGAAGAGGTTACAAAGATAGGGAGGGGCGAGGCCATGGAGGGATTTGAAAGTACAGGTGAGAATTTTAAAATCGAGGTGTTCCCGGACCAGGAGCCAATGTAGCTCAGCGAGCATAGGGGTGATTGGAGAATGGGACTTGGTGCGAGTTAGGATACGGGCAGCAGAGTTTTGGATGAGCTCAAGTTTATGGAGGGTGGAAGATGGGAGGTCGGCCAGGAGAGCATTGGAATAGTCAAGTCTAGAGGTAACAAAGGCATGGATGAGGGTTTCAGCAACAGATGAGCTGAGGCAGGGGCGGAGACGGGCGATGTTACAGAGGTGGAAGTAGGCGGTTCAAGGACTTTGGAGAGGAAAGGGAGGTTGGAGATGCGGCAATTGTTTACAAGGACAGCGTAGTCAAGGGTGGTTTTTTTTGGGGGGTGATGACGGCAGATTTGAAGGGGAAGGAGACAGTACCTGAGGAGAGGCAACTGTTAACAATATCAGCTAATGTGGGGCTCAGCAGTTTGGGAATAGGGTCGAGGGAGCAGGAGGTGGCTCTTGTGGACAAGATGAGCTTGGAGAGGACATCAGTTAACATGGGGGCCAGCAGTTTGGTGGGAATAGGGTCGAGGGAGCAGGAGGTGGATCTCATGGACAAGATGAGATCAGAGAAAGTGTGAGGTAGGAGAGAAACTAGAGAAAGATGCAAGTTCATGGCTAGGGCAGGGGGGAAGTTTGGCTTGGTGGGCTTGGGGAAGGGAGCGAAGCAGCAGAAGGAGCTCAGTCTTAGTGACAAAGAAATCAATGAGGCCCTCGCACTTTTTGTTGGAAGTGAGTATGGAGGGGGCAGGGGAGGGGGTTTAAGAAAACAATTTGTAGTGGAGAAAAGCAGCCGGAGATTATCTTTGCATTCCAGGATGATCCTGGAATAGTGAGCAGTTTTGGCAGAGGAGAGCAGGACCCGATAGTGCTTTATGAGATCCAGCCACATCTGCCGATGAATGGCTATGCCCGTTGTCCACCATAAACGTTCAAGTCTGCGTCCCTTGGACTTAAGGGAGTGGAGATGAGGGCCATACCGGGGAAATTACCATGGGGACAAGGGCATCAAAGGTGATAGTGAGGGTGTGATTGAGCAGATTGGTAGCTGCAGAAATATCGTGGTGAATGGAGGGCCAAAGGCTAGAGAGTTGGGGGAATTTGAGAGTGCAGTTGTAACTGACTTGGAGGAGATTTTTTTCTGGGGTGGACACAGAAGGAAGTGGGGTTGGGAGGTGGAAAGGGATACAAGGAAGTGATCAAAGATGGCCTTATCCGTGATTGACAATGGGTGTAGAGAGGCCACACAAGATGGCAAGGTCAAGGGGCTGGCCGTGAATATGGGTAGGGGAGTTTATATGGAGGGAGGATACAAGGGCAGTGAACTTGAGAGAGAGCATGATGAGTTGAAATGGAGGTTGAAATCACTGAGGATGAGAAGTCGCTCGGTGCAGAGGCTGAGGGAAGAAAGCAGTGAAGATATCTCGGTGAAAAACTTGGATGGGTGGTAGAGATTGAGGATTTTAAAGGAGAGTTGAGAGGGGTGAAACAAGGTGAGATGCTCGAAGGAAGAGAAGGTGCCAGAGGAGTAAGGGGACAGACCAAGGTGTGATTTGGTGATAAAGGCCACACCGCCTCTGTGGCGGTCTGGGCGGGGCAAGTGGTGGAAGATATAGCCAGGTGGGGAGGCTTTATTAAGGGGGAAGGTATCATTCAGAGAAAACCAGCTGAAAATCTGAAATAAAAACACAAGCGGAAATACACAGCAGGTCGATGAGGTTTTGAGAAAAGAAAAAAGTCAAAACCCTTCTTCAGTTTAATTTCCCATAGAGAAAACCTCAAGAGATTTCATTTTGCTCAATTACTTTTTTAAAAAAAACACATGGGAACTGGTCACAGAATGGGTTATAAATCAGCGGCTGATTGTTTCTGAATCGAAAGTTACGATCTTATACGCCAGTGTCATGTTATTGTTTTGCAAACCATTCATTCCCTCTCATAAAATGTATGAAGTGTGTTGGATTTTGGAGAAATTCAGATAAATAATGTGGCCTCTTTATTCAAGATGACCAGGGCAACTCAGAATTCAAGTTTCTCATGCCAATTTTGATATTTTCTTTAGTTATATTACACTTTTAGAATTTGCTCCCCCCCACCCCCTCCTCCCCTGACTACTTTCCAGGTTTCCTCCTAAACTGGCCAGTACCAAAGCAAAGTACAATGTTATAGTTGTGCTTATAGCCCTAGGGCAGTTATACTACACGTTTTCCGAAATGATCTGTGCACACCTTTTAAAAAAAAAAAAACATTTTCAATACAACTGACCTGAATTAAGAATGTTGTTTCCAGTGCAATTGGAATTTTCAATACCAGAAAGTAGTATGTTAGCTATAATACTGAAACTAGAGCACGGTTTAATGGCACCAGGGGATAGGAAGACAGAGTTGTAATGGAGGATTCTTAGCAATTTTACCCCCATCACAACTTCTGACTCACGCTGGGTTACAGTTCTATGGATGTCAGCTGCCCTCCAATGTCTTGCCCAAGTTGCTATTCTTCATCCATGAACGTTGGCAGGATATTTGACTGAGGAGGCATCACAGCTGAATCAATTCTCATTCTCAGCTGATGTCCACAACTTTGCAGCACAAGTCACTGAATAGCGAACAGGAATCCTTGCTACTTTTCCCCTCCTCTCTAGATTAATATCACATAAACCTTCATAGCCAGGGTCATTGATGCCATTTGTAAATCTGCTAAAAACAGTACTAACTGGCAGTTGAATCAGGGACCTTCAGGTCTGAGTAACTTAGTGCACCATGTTATGTGGTACTAAATCATCAGGGAGCTGTGGAGGGGATTCTACCGTCAGAGTGTTTAATATTATATCCTAATCTCTAGATTCAGACAATTGTAAACTGCTTGCCCTTTGCTTTGTGCCTGGAACCTTTTGGTCCAAATGGTTCCACTATATGTTAGTGTTACCAACTGAGCTGTTGTGGGATGAATTTTTAAAAACTTGTCATTATGAATTATTACACTTAAAATGTCCAATTCCGACCCGTGTTCCCTAAAAGGATTTATTTATCTATTATGTCTGTCCTGGTAGACATAATAGTGTATTGTGAAGGTGGAAATAATAGCGGTTGTTGATTCAAGTAGACACTGGAATCAAACAGTTTTTAATATTGTCAGTAAATGAGATGAAAACTCGTTGCAGATATCATAATTGATTATGTAGCCCAATAAGTGGCGACTCATATTGTTTTTTTAAAAACATATTTCACTTTTTGTTTTCAGAGAGAAGTGAAAAAGAATCTATCAGTATGCAATAAGCTTTGTTATGCTATTGGTGGAGCACCCTACCAGATAACAGGATGTGCCATTGGATTCTTCCTACAAATTTACCTATTGGATGTAGCACAGGTAAGTCCTGCTGATTCAATAATATTGACATGCATTGTTTTCATCTAAGAATTAGTCCAGGTTAATGACTACTGACTGAAATGGAAAGTGTGAAGTAAAATAATTCGGGTTTATATTTCTACTATTGGTTATCGCTAGGGAAATGGTGCAAGACGGAACAAAAAATGAACTGATGGCAAATACCTGATGGATATTGTTCATTATCAGGACTTACAAATCTTATGCACTGCCACTCTGGACCAACACAGTTTTTACCACCCAAAATGCTGTGATACCTGTATTGTAAAACTAAAGTTTGTGTGAATTAAAAACTGCAGGAAGCCTGCAGAATCTTTACCTGCGACCCCATCATTTAGTTATTGCAAAAAAAAACATATTCCAGAACTGAGAAATACCTTCAACTATGGGAAGATAAAGACATTCCAATTAAATGGGTAACTATCTACCCCAAAATTCATGAGCTACTAAACACATAATATGTATTAAATGCTTCCTCTACTGTTCTCCCTCCACCTCCCATCTCCAATGCAATGAGTAGTTTTGCAATGAGTAGTTATGCCATGCGTTGAAGAAGGTACCAGATCTAATCCACAGTCTGTTCTTAGTTAGCTGATTTTAGCAAGGCAATGGTAAGGGCATTACAGTTGACCTCAGTGGGACTGGGTCAGTGAGAGAGAAATTGAAGTTCCTGCTCCTGATTGCTATCCAAGAATCTCTGCTGGGAATATATATGCATGAAGGTTAAGTAGGGACAGGGTCAGGCTTAGCTGTGATACTTCCATGATCAAATAGCTTGGTGACTCTCATTTCCAAGGCTCACAATTGAATACTGGCCGTTGGCTTTTCAGAGGATACCCAGCGCTCGTAGAACAGCATGGAGTTAATGCCATTTGGAGAAGAGAGAAAATTGGTGAGGAGGAAAACAGAAAAAGGAATCTTGTCAGCCAAGTTTTCCTATAGTAGCTCACTGATATTTGTTAAGATAGTAAGCTAACCCATGCATTGAATGTTACAGATAGCATTTGGGCAGTAATGAAACATCTCCTCGGTACAAACCTTTGAGCTGAACCGTGCAGTACATTTATCTTCCTCTAGGCCAATTCATTTTTGTACAGTACAAATGAGTCATTTTATTCTGCTTAATTGTGTATCCACATTTTCTTGCAACACAGCTTGATCCATCATCCGCATCCTTGATCCTCTTCATTGGCCGAGCCTGGGATGCCGTTACTGATCCATCTGTTGGTTTTTTCATAAGCAAAAGTAAATGGACAAGATTTGGGAGACTGTTGCCATGGTAAGAAGGTTTTTGTGATTTAGAGTTTCACATATATTACTGATGAGAATCAGCAGGGTGTGTAAAAACCTTTATCTGTGAAAAGTTATTCACTAAATGCAAAACAAGGGAACCATACAAGCTTAAGTTTGCACATTTGACTAAACCATGCATTTTCTATTTAATGTTGTCTCACTGATCAAACTTCAACGTAGGTCGTAATGTTATGCTATAAATGTGGCAGTCCAGAATCAAACCTCATTCTTACAAATGCCTGGGGACTCACAAAGCAGTGATTATCAGGATTTCAGCTCTGTGACTGACTATAATGGAGCTTCTGTTTTGACCACAGAATGGCTTTTAATAGTGCGAAGTTTGCAGTAAGAGTCTGTGTAAATATAACTTATTTAAAATGTCTTATTGGGTCCAAAGGCAAGAGGTGTGACTAAGTCCATAGACCATTACTTTTGCCTTATTCCCCTAGAGGAAA
Source organism: Heptranchias perlo (assembly GCF_035084215.1). Lineage (NCBI taxonomy): Eukaryota > Metazoa > Chordata > Chondrichthyes > Hexanchiformes > Hexanchidae > Heptranchias > Heptranchias perlo. The sequence goes on from NC_090350.1 coordinate 27,113,620, forward strand.
TTTTCTGATTTTTGTTTTACAACATTCCCGAGTTCATAATAAAAATGGTTCAATTTGAATTCAATAGTAAATTTAGAAAGTTCTTTCTTGTATCGAGAGAGAAATTGCTGCTCATCAGGGAGTTTAGGTAACAGCCTAAAATTGCCACCCAGAATGGCGGGGACGCAGGGCGTGGTGGAATGAGACTTCCATCCGACACTTTGACCTCTTTGTGACCCTGTCCCAGATCACAGGGATGGGTCATTTAGATATTTGGAACCGGTATTTTGCACCTATAGAACACAACAGAAGCGGACACCCCGCCTTGCAGTTGGAAAATCAGAATGGCTCCTATGGGGGAAGCCCAGGGTCCTTATTAGGCCTAAGATTAAAAGATTTGAGAAATCGTGATTTCTCCACAGGAAATGGAAAGGTAGCCTTCTGGAATCAATTACCTTTAAGCTTACACTTATCTGGGGCCAACAGGTGGGCGAGAAGTGAATTGAGTGGAATTACCAGAGGAGAGAGCTGAGTGGAATTCCCAGAGTGGCTCGAAAATGTCCCGAGACACACCCCAAAATGTTGCTAGGACATGGGGAGGGTATAAGAAACGCCACTGTCCCCCAGACCCAGAATTCCCACCTTAACTTAAATGGGGTAGAAACCTGACAGATCTGGATTTCACTCTAAATTGCAACTTACACCGCAACTACACTGGAATTACACTCTCCCCCACCCCCCCATATCCCAGGGAAGGGCGGCAACGTTGCTACCTTAATGTATTTAAGGTTCTAGCTTCATGTATGAACCATTTTTAAAAAGTAAAGTTTTATCTCCTTTCTACAGATTTTTTTTTACCTCTCCCAAGGGATTACATAGTTGCTGGTGAGTGTTTGGTGTTGTCGATCATGATGCTTAAGGCATCCTGACTCTGTGGGGCAGGCTCGATGGACCAACTGGTCTTTTCCAGTACGTCATTTTCATATGTTCATAATAGGAATAGCAACAATTTTTCCCTTTGTTCTGGTCTTGGGCCACTCAGTTAAAGTGCAGTTTAATTCTGAGCAGATGCATTTAATATGTAAAGTTAATCTTGAAGAAGTGATAGTCTTTAGATGGTGACGACAGTTTGGCCCTGAAGTCACTAATATTATTATCCCACCAGCCTTCTGATAACTAAAAATGCCCATCAGCAGCCTGACAATATTGTGAAGTCAACCCATGAGATGATTACGGATGTAACAGGTTGACTATCATCATGTCTCGCTGCTGATCTGGGGGGAGGTGGGTTAGAGATCTCATCCAAAACTCTGCTGCCCATACCCTAACTTGGATCAAGTCCCGTTCACCCATCACCGCTGTACTCAATAACCTACATCGACTCCTGGTCCAGCAAGGCCTCAGATTTAAAATTCTCATCCTTGCATTCAGATCCCTCCATTGCCTCACCCCTCCCTTTTCTGTAGCCTCCTACAGCCCTCCAAGAACTCTGATTTCCTCCGATTCTGGCCTCTTGAGCATCCCCGATTTCCTTCACCCCACCATTGACAGCCATGCTTTCAGCTGTCTCGGCCCTAAGCTTTGGAATTCCCTCCCTAAAACTCTCCACTCTACCTCTCTCTCTTCTTTTAAGACGCACCTGTCGTAATATATCCTTATGGGGCTTGGTGTCAAATTTTGTCTGATGACGCTCCTGTGAAGCGCCTTGGGATGTTTTACTACGCTAAAGGTGCTGTATAAATGCAAGTTGCAGATGACACCAAATTGATAGTCAATACTGAGGAGGACTGTGACAAAATACAGGAAGCCATTAATAAACTTGCAGAGTGGGCATGTAATTGGCAAATGAACTTCAATATATATAAGTGTGAGGTGGTACATTTTGGTAGGAAAGTAAGAGTCTAAATGGGTTAGAGGAGCAGAGGGATCTGGAGGTACTGAGACACAAATCACTGAAAGTAGTGACGCAGGTTAATAAGGCCGTTTTTTTTTAAAAGCAAACCAAGTATTGGGGTTCATTTCTAGAGGGATAGAATTGAAAAGCAGAGAAGTTATGCTAAACTTATATAGAACCTTGGTTAGACCACACTTGGAGTACTGTGAACAATTTTGGTCTCCATAATATAAAAAGGATATAGAGGCACTGGAGAAGGAGCAAAAAAAATTTACTAGGATGATACCAGAACTGAGAGATTATGCCCATCAGGAATGATTGAACAGGCTGGGGCTCTTTTCTCTAGAAAAGGGAAGACTGAGTGGTGACCTGATAGAGGTCTTCAAGATTATGAAGGGATTTGGTAGAGTAGATATAGACGTAGATAAGATGTTTCCATTTGCGGGGAAGACCAGAACTAGAGGCCATAAACAGTGTTCAGTTCCATTCGCAACCCCTCAAATAATGAAGCAGTCCGAGCCCGCATGCAGCAAGACCTGGACAACATCCAGGCTTGGGCTCATAAGTGGCAAGTAACATTCGCGCCAGACAAGTGCCAGGCAATGACCATCTCCAACAAGAGAGAGTCTAACCACCTCCCCTTGACATTCAACGGCATTACCATCGCCGAATCCCCCACCATCAACATCCTGGGGGTCACCATTGACCAGTAACTTAACTGGACTAGCCATATAAATACTGTGGCTACAAGAGCAGGTCGGAGGCAGGGTATTCTACGACGAGTGACTCACCTCCTGACTCCCCGAAGCCTTTCCACCATCTACAAGGCACAAGTCAGGAGTGTGATGGAATACTCTCCACTTGCCTGGATGAGTGCAGCTCCAACAACACTCAAGAAGCTTGACACCATCCAAGATAAAGCAGCCCACTTGATTGGCACCCCATCCACCACCCTAAACATTCACTCCCTTCACTACTGGCGCACAGTGGCTGCAGTGTGTACCATCCACAGGATGCACTGTAGCAACTCGCCAAGGCTTCTTTGACAGCACCTCCCAAACCCGCCACCTCTACCACCTAGAAGGACAAGAGCAGCAGGCACGTGGGAACAACACCACCTGCACGTTCCCCTCCAAGTCATACACCATCCCGACTTGGAAATATATCGCCGTTCCTTCATCATCGCTGGGTCAAAATCCTGGAACTCCCTACCTAACAGCACTGTGGGAGAACCATCACCACACGGACTGCAGCGGTTCAAGAAGGCGGCTCACCACCACCTTCTCAAGGGTAATTAAGGATGGGCAATAAATGCTGGCCTCGCCAGCAATGCCCACATCCCATGAACGAATTTTAAAAAAGGTAGTCACTAATAAATCCAATAGGGAATTCAGGAGAAACTTCTTTACCCAGAGAGTGGTTAGAATGTGGAACTTGCTACCAGAAGGGGTAGTTCAGGCGACTAGCATAAATCCATTTAAGGGGAAGTTGGATGAGCACATGAGGGATATGTTGATGGGGATACTAAAAAAAACTTTTTCTCTTTTGATACATATTCTCTCTCTCTCTGAACACCCACGGCACTGGGGCGTACCTGTCTGTGACCTCCAGCCCTGATCTCATCAAAGTTTGTGGGGTCAGGGGGAGGTCCCTTAATTTAAATATGATAGACAGGCACCAGTGTTACTAGGGGTGCATCTCGGGCACCTACCCACTGAGGGAAGCTTCCTACTGTGGCGTATTGAGCCCCATGTGAAAGCAAATATAACTGTCCCCTCAACCCCCATTATAAAATGTTCAAAAACATTGCTTCATGTTCAAGGGTTCAAGCTATGACCCAGGCGGGACCCTCAGGTGGGCCCTACTTTCACCATTCGTTGGGGTAACCCAGGTCTCATTTGGTGTACTGGCCTTCCAATTGCACACCATGCTGGAGATGTGGAAACTCCCAGCCTGGGCATCCCTGCACCTAGCTCACCCCTCTCTTACACCAATGGCCTTGTTTGGGCCGGGCAGAGGCTCCACCCTATATAAAACCTTCAGGAAACTTTGATGGATGGCCAGGATCTGGCATATCTGAATGGTCTACTTTGCAGCACTCCTGAAGGTGTTACAGTGGGATTGTGCCTGAAGGGTCACTTGTTTTCAGCCCCATACTGTTGGGTATATCTGTAAATGTTGAATGAAATGCACGGAGTTCCCAGTCTCATCTGTTTGGATTCTGACAGAAAGGATTTAAACACAATCATACTATCTTACTATGTACATTATGAACTTAGAGATGACACTAATACCAACTCAATATGTCTGCACTAAAAACGATATACAGTACCTTTCAGTAGTGTGGACATGTGTGCTGGCTGAGGAATATGTAAACACTCCTTTACATATTCTTCCTCAAAACTGATGGTAGCAAGGAGTAACCCTAGATCCTGCCGGGACATTAAAGTGGTTATTTCTTCCGCCTAACCCCTGCCCAATTAGGATTTCTGTACACAGAGAAAAGTAAAAGCTTTGTCCACAAATGGCACAACTGCTAGTGGAACCTTGGCACATTTGACAGCAGGATCTGATTCCTGGCACATGTTTTTTTGTTTGAGTTTTAAAAACTGGGTTGTCCAAACATGAAACACCAGTCACATGATACAGTCATGATGTCTCCAATGTGGTCTCTTCATTGGAGTCAGACTAGGGCTTGACTCCTGCTGAAATAAATTGGAAAGTGCAGCTCTTGATTTGCTGTGAAGTGTAGTCATTTTTTCCCCTTTTTTTTTGGCAAGGTAAAACAGCAGCAGTTTTAAATCAGTAAACACATTTTTCTCCCTCCCTTTCCCACCAAACTATTACAACTCTATCTTACAACCCACTTGGGTCCAAATAAGCATGTGGAAGTGTGAATGTTTTCAGTCACTTATTTACAGTTATAATGTTTGGTACATTCACCGTTAAAATAAATACACCTTATTAGAGTCGAGTGTCATCGATTCCAGAATTATATTTGGCGACATATCTACAGTAACTTTTCGGTTATAAAATATCAACTAGAGATTTGACCCTTGATAGAGCTTGGAGATGTGTTGGTCATTTGTTTGACTTGAGGCATCATTGGTAAGAGTTCTATTGTAGGACTGCAGCAGAAAGGTCACAAATTAGGCTGAGACCCAGATATGCTGAGTCCCTGCCTTCCCCTAGACTATCCACAGGGCTTTGTAAGGGTGAGCACTCATGCACGTGAAACAAGCTGAGCCCGATAGTGCACAATTTTGGCATTCTCTTCAAATCTGAACTAGGCTTTCACCCTCCCATCTGGTCTGTTGCTATAACCGTCTTCTTCCACCTCCAGAACATTGCCCACTTACGCCCTTACCTCATTCCCCCTGCTGCTGAAAACCTCATTCATTTGAGAATTGATTATTCTAATACTCTCCACGCTGTCCACTCTGCTTCCCACCTCCATCCTTCACAAACTTCTCTTAATCCAGAATGCTGCAACCCTGACTGCACTCCCATATAAAGTCCCACACACTTACCAATTCCATTCTTACCAAGTGCCTTGGGATCCCTGCGCCACAACTAATTGAATTTACGATCATCATCCATATTTTGAAATAACTCCACATCCTCATTCCAACCTATTTGAGTAACTTTCTCCAGCCATTAATCCCAATCCACATTTTCCATTCCTCTGACTCTGATTCATTGTTTGTCCACTCCACTGTTGGAGGCTGATCATTGAGTCATTACACACCTACTCTCTGGAATTCTGTTTCAAAACCATTGTGCCTTGCTATCTTTTGCCCTGCCTTTTAAAAGCCTTGATGTGGAGATGCCGGTGATGGACTGGGGTGGACAAATGTAAGGAATCTTACAACACCAGGTTATAGTCCAACAAATTTATTTTAAAATCACAAGCTTTCGGAGATTATCCCCTTCGTCAGGTGAATGTAAAATTAAAAGCCTTGTAAAACACTATCCTTTTTGAACATGCCTCTATTTTTTCGCCCAAGTTCTTTCACTTCCTGCTTGATGTCCATCTTTCACCATTGTAAAGTGTTCTAAGAATGTTATATGAGGAGCACCACATAAAAGTGAGTTACAGTACAAGTGAAATGTATTTGTGGAGAGTGGAATTTTTTTTTTGGTGGAGTACTTGATTATGGACTAAAGTTGGGATTGACTCTTACCTTGGGCACCAGCATGGAAGGCAAAAGTGCTTCACTGCACACTACACACAATGAAAGAACTTCACCTGCAAGAACAATATTCACCCAAGTATTTTGGTTTCCAATCTGATTTGACCATAATAGTTTATTTTTGAAATGGCAAACTATTATAGAATTAAGCAATCATGCAACAGCTCACAGATATATGTAGTGAAGGAAATACCATGGTTTATTTGAGATTGCAGTGAACTGTTTGATATGTTAAAAGTAATTGAAACTTTTCCAGAAATTTTGAACAGGCCCTTGGTCAGCTCTGCCTAGAAAAACACCAGTTTGCTCATACCAGAATTGTGCTGAAATCAATGTACTTTTTTTTTTCATTTTATTTTTATATAACAATTCTATAATTAATATGTTGAAATGGAAACAGCATTTCAAATGGAAACTGCTGGGTACTGGTATCAGGCCAGGGGGAGCTGAGCAGCAGATGGAACAACACTGGAAGTATTGTATCTGCTGACCAGTGGTTGCTTGCATCTAAATGTTGGAAGGTTTATTTCAATCAGCAGCTTTCCAAGTCTCTCTAAAGCCACTTTTTATATTTATATGTACAGCCCTGGGAGAGCAGCACTCAAACAGAGCCCTGAAATCTCTGTTTTTGCTCTCTGCTGTTTATGTTGGTTGGCGACATCGTCCTCAAAAAAAAAAGAAAGCCTTTCCTATAAAAGGACTGCAGCAGTTCAAGAAGGCGGCTCACCACCACCTTCTCAAGGGCAATTAGGGATGGGCAATAAATGCCGGCCTCGCCAGCGACGCCCACATCCCATGAACGAATAAAAAAAAAGGTAGGTGAAAACTGATAGCAGCTCATGAGATGCACAAAATGTAAGTCTCTAGAGTTCCCCCACTTTATACTAACAAGTGCAGTCGATGGCAGAAGAGCCGTTCGTCTGCCATTGACTGCACTCTCTGAAGTAAAAACGTTTTAAATCAACTTTCAGACATGTGTTGGATGTTGGGCTTGTACATTATGAGATCTCCCCTCTCTTTCTTTCCCTCCCTCCCAAGTTAAATCCTATTTAACTCCAGAGATCTGGTTTACTAAAATTTAATAGAGTCTCTCTCCCAGCACTCATTATTTACAGTCACATCAAAGGCAGCTTCTATAGGTAGCCCATGCTGCTTATGATGTGAAATTTCTAATCTTATATGTGGGGTGAATGGGCTAATGTGCTGCAGGATTAATAATCACCCATTTACTGAGTTATTTTGCCCTGGAGTTCTGTGTGGGTTGTCCACCATGCATTACTGTTCTCTCTGATAGGCAGAAAAGCACCTTGCTGACAGACCATGTAGTTCCGACTAAAACTAAAAGTTTTATTTATTGCAAAACATAAAGTTATACAGAAGCGAAAATAAATCAAATGATCAATGACACAGTGTTTAACCTATACTTTAAACTGTTTTCAAAAACCAAAACAAGATGTTTTGAAATTCTTGAGTCCATTTTCAAAATCCTTTAACTTCATTTTGGATAAATGTAATGTGGGCATTCCAGCTTACCGCCATGATGTGGAAATATGGGTGCACAGAGCAAATTCAAGGACAGGGAATGTTAGTCAGTTCACCACACCTCCGATTTAAGGAGACCTTTCACACAGGGAATGTGCATTTGAAGAAAAGCTAGACTCTTTCTTTATCTATCACCCAAATGGATGGGAAGAGGGAAGAATCCACCTCGCTGATGAGTTGATTGCTAGTTCATACCTGACAACTGGCATGATAGGCCCTTTAATGCCTGTGGTCACAGGTAATTTTTTTTTTATTATTCGTTCATGGGATGTGGGCGTCACTGGCAAGGACAGCATTTATTGTCCATCCCTAATTGCCCTTGAGAAGGTGGTGGGGAGCCGCCTTCTTGAACTGCTGCAGTCCGTGTGGTGACGGTTCTCCCACAGTGCTGTTAGGAAGGGAGTCCCAGGATTTTGACCCAGCGACGATGAAGGAACGGCGATATATTTCCAAGTCGGGATGGTGTGTGACTTGGAGGGGAACGTGCAGGTGGTGTTGTTCCCATGTGCCTGCTGCTCTTGTCCTTCTAGGTGGTAGAGGTCGCGGGTTTGGGAGGCGCTGTCGAAGAAGCCTTGGCGAGTTGCTGCAGTGCATCCTGTGGATGGTACACACTGCAGCCACTGTGCGCCGGTGGTGAAGGGAGTGAATGTTTAGGGTGGTGGATGGGGTGCCAATCAAGCGGGCTGCTTTATCTTGGATGGTGTCGAGCTTCTTGAGTGTTGTTGGAGCTGCACTCATCCAAGCAAGTGGAGAGTATTCCATCACACTCCTGACTTGTGCCTTGTAGATGGTGGAAAGGCTTTGGGGAGTCAGGAGGTGAGACACTCGCCGCAGAATACCCAGCCTCTGACCTGCTCTTGTAGCCACGGTATTTATATGGCTGGTCCAGTTAAGTTTCTGGTCAATGGTGACCCCCAGGATGTTGATGGCGATGGTAATGCCGTTGAATGTCAAGGGGAGGTGGTTAGACTCTCTCTTGTTGGAGATGGTCATTGCCTGGCACTTACCTGGCGCGAATGTTACTTGCCACTTATCAGCCCAAGCCTGGATGTTGTCCAGGTCTTGCTGCATGCGGGCTTGGACTGCTTCATTATTTGAGGAGTTGCGAATGGAACTGAACACTGTGCAATCATCAGCGAACATCCCCATTTCTGACCTTATGATGGAGGGAAGGTCATTGATGAAGCAGCTGAATATGGTTGGGCCTAGGACACTGCCTTGAGAAACTCCTGCAGCAATGTCCTGGGGCTGAGATGATTGGCCTCCAACAACCACTACCATCTTCCTTTGCGCTAGGTATGACTCCAGCCACTGGAGAGTTTTCCCCCTGATTCCCATTGACTTCAATTTTACTAGGGCTCCTTGGTGCCACACTCGGTCAAATGCTGCCTTGATGTCAAGGCCAGTCACTCTCACCTCACCTCTGGAATTCAGCTCTTTTGTCCATGTTTGGATCAAGGCTGTAATGAGGTCTGGAGCCGAGTGATCCTGACGGAACCCAAACTGAGCATCGGTGAGCAGGTTATTGGTGAGTAAGTGCCGCTTGATAGCACTGTCGACGACACCTTCCATCACTTTGCTGATGATTGAGAGTAGACTGATGGGGCGATAATTGGCCGGATTGGATTTGTCCTGCTTTTTGTGGACAGGACGTACCTGGGCAATTTTCCACATTGTCGGGTAGATGCCAGTGTTGTAGCTGTACTGGAACCCATCTGCCTCTACCCAGTATTGCACGTTCCTTCTGTCCACAGACTCCAAACAAAGGAAATCCCAGCAGCCTTAGCTCCATTTTAAAATCCAGCAACAATTGGACCAGCAACAATTTCACAGGAACAAGACATCACATAGAAATATTTTATAACATGATGTAAGGCCAAGGTTGCAGCACAATTTCTGGATAGAATTAGAACTGGAGCTAAATGTTAGATGGAATTTTCCATTTAAGATAATGGACAACTCGTGAAAGATGCATTTTAAGGGTTGGACTTCAGATAGTTGGTGATGTCTTCAGCTGCTTTCTCAGCACAAGAAAGTTCCATTGCTGAAGTTAGCCTCTGAGGAGCAATTGAAGGGAAATAACTGGCAACTGAATTTTGGAAGTAACAGTGGGACAGGCAAGGGATTAAAAGACTACCCCATTTAATGGAGGCTCTGAGCATCATTTTCCAATCCTCACTGGATACAGGCGTGGTGCCGGAGGATTGGAGGACTGCCAACGTTGTACCGTTTAAAAAGGGAGCGAGGGATTGACCGAGTAATTACAGACCAGTCAGCCTAACATCGGTGGTGGGCAAATTATTGGAATCAATTCTGAGGGACAGGATAAACCGTCACTTAGAAAGGCACGGAGTAATCAAGGATAGTCAGCATGGATTTGTTAAGGGAAGGTCATGTCTAACTAACTTGATTGAATTTTTTGAGGCGGTAACAAGGAGGTAGCTGAGGGTAGTGCATTTGATGTAGTCTATATGGATTTTAGCAAGGCTTTTGACAAGGTCACACATGGCAGACTGGTCAATAAAGTACAAGCCCATTGGACCCAAGGGAAAGTGGCAACTTGGATCCGAAATTGGATCAGTGGCAGGAAGCAAAGGGTAATGGTCGATGGATGTTTTTGTGACTGGAAGGATTTTCCAGTGGGGTTCTGCAGGGCTCAGTAGTAGGTCCCTTGCTTTTTGTGGTATATATTAATGATTTAGACCTAAATGTAGGGGGCATGATTAAGAAGTTTGCAGATGATACAAAAATTGGTCGTGTGGTTGATAGTGAGGAGGAAAACTGTCGACTGCAGGAAGATATCAATGGACTGGTCAGGTGGGCAGAAAAATGGCAAATGGAATTCAATCCAGAGAAATGTGAGGTAATGCATTTGGGGAGGGCAAACAAGGCAAGGGAATACACAATAAATGGGAGGATACTGAGAGGTGTCGAGGAAGTGAAGGGCCTTGGAGTGCATGTCCACAGATCCCTGAAGGTAGCAGGACAGGTCGATAAGGTGGTTAAGAAGGCACATGGAATACTTTCCTTTATTAGTCGAGGCATAGAATATAAGAGCAGGGAGGTAATGCTGGAACTTTATAAAACACTAGTTAGGCCACAGCTTGAGTACTGCATACATTTCTGGTCACCACATTACAGAAAAGATGTAATTGCACTAGAGAGAGTACAGAGGAGATTTACAAGGATGTTGCCAGGACTGGAGAATTTTAGCTATGAGGAAAGATTGGATAAGCTGGGGTAGTTTTCCTTGGAACAGAGGAGGCTGAGGGGTGATTTAATTGAGGTGTATAAAATTATGAGGGGCCTAGATAGAGTGGATCGGAAGGACCTATTTCCCTTAGCAGAGAGGTCAATAACCAGGGGGCATAGATTTAAAGTGATTGGTAGAAGGATTAGAGGGGAGCTGAGGAAAAATATTTTCACCCAGTGAGTAGTGGGGGTCTGGAACTCACTGCCTGAAAGGGTTGTAGAGGCAGAGACCCTCAACTCATTTAAAAATACCTGGATTTGCACCTGAAGTGCCGTAACCTACATGGCTACGGACCAAGTGCTGGAAAGTGGGATTAGGCTGGGTGCCTCATTTTCAGCCGGCACGGACACGATGGGCCGAATGGCCTCCTTCTGTGCCATAAATTTTCTATGATTCTATGATTTATATTCCCTGCTGGCACATGCGAATCTGAAATGAATTCTGCATTCATTCCAGATCCATTGAAGTCAACACAGTGGACAAGCAATGATCACAAGCCTGGGAAAATCCACTGTTCTGGAAATGGTCTGTGTTATTTTTACTGTCTGATTTAGAGAACATTCGTAATTGAAACAAAATGTAGCTATGTTACTTTCATATTAACAAAAAGCAGTCATCCAGTATTTCTCATTGAATTCCACAGAGATATGCTGCTGTTCTATTTGAAACCATAATGTAACAAATTTCATGAGAGTGAGGCACACTAGATAAGGCTACTTTACTGATGCCACATTTACAGTTGCTCATCACTGAAGCTCCAGTCTCTTGTGGAAATCAGTATCACTGCTTAAGTGCAGATACAGAGCTTGTATATATAGGTGTAATGGAACTATGATTTTCAGAGGAAAGCAAAGTGCTCAGTGTGTGCAGCTAATTTCATCCACCACACAAATCTAACTAGTGGTTTGTGTTTACTGTGTCAGTAGGGGAGGTAAAGGGATGGATGGCAAGAGTCAGATTTGTTTGAGTAGTCAAACCAAGTTTTTATGATGTTATGTTACATCCAACTCTACTGGAGCTGACACATCAATCCTCAGTCTCCTCTCAGTTTCTGAGGGTTTAACCAGAGATGCATTACGAGTATCCGTTTCAAATGTGGTGTCATACAACCAACATAGTGTCGACTTTATGCAGATACCAGAGCAGGCTCAATGCCTAATTAGTAGCATAAGATACAAGCACAGAACCCCATTTTTTTCTGCTTGACAGATTTATTGTGTTATAGTTTCGAAATAAAACAAATCTCTTGTACAGTTTAAACAAGTCAATGTCACATTTCGGTGTACATTTCAGCTTATGTGGCACATGAGGATTGGATTGTCGTGAAGTGGGCTGGGCTAACGTCTAGGGCAGCTTCTGCACGTGTTAAGTTAGCTGCAGAGAAGTAACAACAGCAACTTGCATTTATATAGTGCCTTTAACATAGTAAAACATCCTAAGACACGTCACAGGACTATTATCAGACAAAGTTTGACACCGAGCCACATAAGGAAATATCAGGACAGGTGAGGTGGGTTTTGAGGGGCATCTTAAAGGAGGAGAGAGAGGTAGAGAGGTTTAGAGAGGGAATTCCAGAGCTTAGGGCCTAGGCAGCTGAAGGCACAGCCACCAATGGTGGAGCAATTAAAATTGGGGATGTGCAAGAGGTCAGAATTGGAGGAGCGCAGAGATCTCGGAGAGTTGTAGGGCTGGATGAAGTCACCGAGATAGGGAGGGCTGAGGCCATGGAGGAATTTGAAAGCAAGGATGAGAATTTTAAAATCGAGGTATTGCCAGACCGAGAGCTAATGTAGGTCAGTGAGCACAGGGGTGAATGGGACTTGATGCAAGTTAGGATACGGGCAGCAGAGTTTTGGATGAGCTCAAGTTTATGGAGGGTGGAAGATGGGAGGCTGGACTGGAGAGCATTGGCATAGTCCAGTCTAGAGGTAACAAAGGCATGGATTAGGGTTTCAACAGCAGATGAGCTGGGGCAGGGGTGGAGACGGGCGATGTTACGGAGGTGGAAGTAGGCGGTCTTGGTAATGGAACAGATATGCAATTGGAAGCTCATCTCAGGGTCAAATAGGATGCTAAGGTTGCAAACAGTCTGGTTCACCCTTAGACCGTGGCCAGAGAGAGAGAGATGGAGTTTGTGGCGAGGACTGAAGACAATGGCTTTGGTCTTCCCACTATTTAGTTGGAGAGAATTTCTGCTTATTCAGTACTGGATGTCGGATAAGCAGTGTGACAAATCAGAGACTGGCGAGGTGGAGCTGGGTGTCGCAGCGTATATGTGGAACCAGATATTATGTTTTCGGATGATGTAGCCAAGATGCAGCATGTAGATGAGAAATAGGAGGGGGCCAAGGATAGATCCTTGGGGGACTCCAGAGGTAACGGTGCGGGAGCGGGAAGAGAAGCCATTGCAGGAGATTCTCTGGCTACGACTGGATAGATAAGAATGGAACCAGGCGAGGGTAGTCCCACCTAGCTGGACAACGGAGGAGAGGCATTGGAGGAGGATGGTGTGGTCAACTGGGTCAAGAGGATGAGGAGGGATTGTTTACCACTGTCACAGTCACATAGGATGTCATTTGTGACTTTGATTAGTGCCATTTCAGTACTGTGGCAGGGCCGGAAACCTGTTTGGAGCGATTCAAACTTGGAGTTGTGGGAAAGATGGACACGGACTTGGGAGGCGACAACACGTTCAAGGACTTTGGAGAGGAAAGGGAGGTTGGAGATGGGGCAGTAGTTTGCAAGGACAGAGGGGTCAAGGATGGGTTTTTTGAAGAGGGGTTGATGACGGGGAGGGGGACAGTACCTGAGGAGAGGAAACCGTTAACAATATCAGCCAACATGGGAGCCAGGAAGGGAAGTTGGGTGGTCAGCAGTTTGTTGGGAATATGGTCAAGGGAGCAGGAAGTGGGTCTCCTGGACAAGATGAGCTCAGAGAGGGTATGAGGGGAGAAAGGAGAGAAATTAGAAAAAGATGTGAATTCAGGGCTAGGGCAGAATCCTAGGGGATGTTTGGTTTGGTGGGTGAGGGGAAGGGAGGGAAGAGATTGAGGCAGCTGAATGGATGGTCTCAATCTTAGTGACAAAGAAGTCCATGAGCTCCTCTCACTTATTGTTGGAGGTGAGAGTGGAGGAGGCAGGGGAATGGGGTTGAAGAAGATGGTTTGTAGTGGAGAAAAGAAGCCGGAAGTTATCTTTGCATTCCTGGAATGGTGAGCGGTTTTGGCAGAGGAGAGCAGAACCCGATAGTGCTTTATGTGGTCCAGCCAGATCTGGCGGTGAATGACTAAACCAGCTGTCCTCTATAAATGTTCAAGTCTGCGTCCCTTGGACTTAAGGGAGTCGAGATGAGGGCCATACCAGGGGGAACGACCAGGGCGAGAGAGAGAGTAATGGTTTTAATGGGGACAAGGGCATCAAAGGTGAAGGTGAGTGTGTGATTGAGCAGATCAGTAGCTGCAGAAATTCTGTGGTGAATGGAGGGCCAAAGGCTAGTCAGTTGGGAATTTGAAAGTGCCGTTGTAAGTAACTTGGGGGAGAGTTTTTAAGGATCCTGTAAAGTCATTTTTATTGGTGATTTTAAAAACACAGGTGTTTTTTCAGGTTATATTTATAGCATCAAAAACCAAGAGAAAGTTGGGGGGAAAATTGGATCCCAAAATACCCAGCTAAATTTGGAAAATATCAGTTAAAAATCAGTTTTTGTTTGGAGCATTGGTAAAACTCAGGAAACCAAATAATGGACTAAAGGAAGTGCAGTTAAGCTAAATGATTATTTACATTTATTATTTAATTCCTAAATTGTAACTTCCCAATTCAGTAAATCTGGAGGTCCTTGGCAATCTTAGGATATGACTCGACTGTGGCGGAAGTGTGAATATGAAATGCACTGTGACTAATTGCTCTATAAGCTATTAAACACTAACTGTGTGCCTGCCAGTGCACCTAAATACCCATGGCCAGCTAAAAAAAAAACTGGACTATTAAGTACACGGGCAAATTAGGTAGAATGAATCCGACCTCCACAGAGCAGCAGCTACTGCTTAAACTCTAAACTCACCAACTGTTGAATTTGATGCTGAAAATTGGGTCCTAAGATGCATGCAGAGCATGGAATGTGTGTGCAAACATCAAAAATGTGACTGGGTGCACCTGGGGACCTGATTTGTGGTGTCAAGAACAGGGAGAATTTGGGATTTTGTTTTCAAAAATCTGGAGAGAACTTTTTTTTAATTGATCAACTAACCTGAAAAAAATCTCAGAATTTATAGTGGAATTAAGTTTTTTTTAAAAAAAAACCTTTAATGATCTTTAATTTAAAAAAACTGTAGGCTTGAGCCAGCAGTTTGCATCATCCAAAACCTGAAACTGATCCAAACTTTGCAAATTTGGATGAGTGCCTATTAATGCAGATTAAATATCAGCCATTCAGATTTTGTAACGACTTTGGTCATTCTGTTTTAGCACTCCTGGATTTATAGTGTGGTCTGGGAATTCTAATTAACATTCTAATCTTCTATTATGCACATGTTGCTACCAGCTCTGATTGTTCTTGTGTTCCTTTTTCCTTGCAATTGTTTTTTTTTAAAGGAGCTTAATAATCTCATATATGATCAGTTAATAATGGTATTGCACATTCCTCTGCCTACAGATGTTGTAATGTAACATGCAAAACCTTTTACTGCAGCAGTTCATAGTGACACTTGACTTGTTGCTCTTTAATTAGCAATGTCTAACTGTGCATAATGCTTTTTGATCAGCTTTTGAGTTTGATCCTAAACGCCTTACTTTAGCTGGACTTCCAAGGGGGAAATTTCTCATCAGCCCTGGCTCTGTACATGGTTTGTTCTTGAGTTTGACCTCAAATATATAAGTGGTGAGAGGATAGGAGGGGGAGGAGAAAGAGGCGTGTCCAAATGGAGCAACACACTATCAGTATCAGCCAATAAGGAGTGATCCCAACTGTGGAGTGTTCGTGGAATGTATTGCAATAGCTGAAGGTTACATTCGGTCAAAATGACCAGCCTGAAACTGTGACGTCCACAGCGAAGTTGGATTTTGAAACATTTTCCCAGTAACTAGGCTACCATAACCATCCCTCAATGGTCTTTTAAAGATTTGATCTTATATAAACCGTCTTTTAAAAATAAATATCTGCATCAGCCAAAGAAGGTTGCTACTTTCAGGGCATTAGGATTTTAACACCTGAAATACAATCACTGTGTTTAATAATGATGTGGAGATGCCGGTGATGGACTGGGGTTGACAATTGTAAACAATTTTACAACACCAAGTTATAGTCCAGCAATTTTATTTTAAATTCACAAGCTTTCGGAGATTTTCTCCTTCCTCAGGCAAATGTTTCAAGATCTCTCGTGTTTAATAAGTGTATATTTGCAGGCCATTAGTGTGATTAAATAACATTGGAACTGTACCCACCTAAGAGCCACACCTTCAGCAGAAGAAAGGAAAAGATTGGAAAAGGGGTAATAAAAAAAACTCAATAGTATTATGACTGCATTTAAGTTTAGTGACCTGGATTCAACTTCAATAAGTGACTTGTTTGAAAACTGATGGTGTGAGACTCTAGCCAAAAAGACGCAAAGCAGAGACATTACTGCCTGAGGGAGCGTAGCAAAGTGCAGCATGGAAAAGCAGGAATTTTATTGACTTGTTTTTTTGAAGAGTTACATTTTGACTGCTTTATTACTGTTCAAAATAAAAACAGAAGACATTTTGGGCATTGACCCTTCATCAGAACTGAGAATGGGAAAATAAGTGAGCCCTTTAATAGAACTCAACAAAGAGGGGGCTGCGTGCCAAAAGGGGATTGGTTACCCAAACAGGAATTTAAAAACTGGTGGAGGTCATCGTAAGTGAAACAATTAAAAAAACAAAAGGAAGTGAAGTACAAACAGCAGGCCTGCTGTACAGACATCCCTCACAACGGAGTTCTGCCAGAGTCCACGCCCACAATGTCAACCCATGTCAATTCTTCCCCCCCCACCCCAAACGCTGCCAATATTTCCTCCACTCCATTTCTCCAGCAGTATCGTGAAGAACAAAGGTCTTCAGCAAAGTGATCACCCACTCTGCCTTTGGTTTCCCTCATGCAGAGGAGGGGCAGCACAGTGAACTGCAAATACAGCATACTAGATTGAAGGAAGTACATGTAAATCGCTGTTTCTCAAAAAGACAGTATTTTAGTGTAGAAAAAGGTACATCAATAGGTGTTGCATCTGCTATGGATGCACAGAGAAGTGCCAGGGGAAGGGTAGCTGTAAGTCAGGGTCGTGGAAGAATGAACAAACGTATCCTGGAGGGAACAGTCTGCGCCCAGGATGTTGGCCTGTCTTTTCTCTTTTCAGGTACTGGTGGACCTATTGGGCGTTTCCAACATTTTCTTCATGTATTTATAGAATTATATAGCACAGAAGGTGGCCATTCAACCCATCATGCCTCTTTGAAAAAACTATCCAATTAGTCCCAATCCCCTGCTCTTTCCCAATGCAGTTTTTTTCCTTTTCAAGTATATATCAATTCCCTTTTGAAAGTTACAGTTGAATCTGCTTCCACCACCCTTTCAGACAGTTGTAACTTTTTATTTCATTGCCTTACTAAGCTATTCTCACCGTCTTTTCTTTTAATGCATTGTAATTGCCGCACTGAGATGATCAGTTTTCACCTCAGCTTTTCAAAAAATACTGTTTCTCTCTCTCTTTCTGTCTCTTCCCCCCCCCCACCTCTTGTTCAGTCCCATTAAAGAGCTCATTTCCCTTTCCCAATTCTGACAAAAGGTCTGCAGGTTAACCTGTCTTTTCTCTTTATAGACACTAATAGACCTGCTGTATATATTTTTTAGTATTTTCTGCTTTTACTTCAGATTGCCACCATTTGCATTTACTTATTTTTACTATAATTTGTAATGGGTCAAAAAAACGGTGGATATAATTTTATTTTAAAATTATTATTTCAAAGCAAAGGTGCAATAATTACTTGATACGAATAGCAAAATGCAAAACAATTGTGCAGCTGGTTTCTGTCTGCAGTGCTGACATTTTGTATAACACTGAACATTAATGCCAGGGTATGAGAAAGAAAAGGCTACTCTGGAATAATAATTCTCTTTAAAGGTGCAGGAATCTTTGCCTATTATGGCATGCTGCACATTTATGCAGCATTGTGAAGTGTTACTTCATTCAGGTCAACTAGCTTCCTTCCCATTTCAGACCCTGAATAAGTGGACTAGTTCATTACATTTTTTTCAGTTTAATGCTTTGTGTAAAATTTTAAGCAGTTGTTTCTTGTAGCTGTTTTGTAGATAGTCTGTAGCTTTTATACCATGTCCAAATTACAAGTTCCTCCAGAACATGATTCTAGGCAGCTTCAAGGAATGTGAATTTGGCTGTTTTACTAAGCCTTGTCTCTTAACTACCTGTGACCTTGACAGTTATAATGTGCTGAATGTGGTTCTGATTTATGAGGCTTTGTGAAGGGATAGTGTTACTTTGTAGAGGTCCTTTGCTTTCTGTTGCTGGTAACAAAACAAAAGTGTGTTGTGTGTATATATTTTTTGATGCGTATTATTTATATGGAGATTTATTTTCATTCTCCCCTCCCACCACAAAAAAATGCAATCTCCCATCATAATTTGGCCACCTCATTTGATCTCGATTTTGGCAAAAAAAGGATGGATTCCATTGCTACTGGTGTGAAGGATGCTCTGTCCTTTTGCTTGCAGCAGCTTAATTAAGCTTTCCAGACCTTATTTGGTGAAGTGAGGGACTCAATGGATTTACAAACATGTTTCGTATTGTACTGGGCCTCTGGAATCAGCACAGGATGGGCAAAAATTGAAGCTGTAGTCTGGATTTTCTGCTACCAACTGCCTATTGTACCAGTGTAAATCAGATAGCCGGGATTGCAAAATGGGCAAGAGTTATGTTCTGCTGGATATTTAGCACCCACTCCGACTTCTTATTTCTGGTCACATTTTCTGCCATTTCCATGTCATTAGTACCAGTTCATGTTCTGAGTTGTATAAAAGAGCTGTTCATGATTGCTGTACACTAGAGAAACGATGGAAGACAATTTAAAGAGGCCAGCAGGTTGGTGGGATTTGCAGAAATTTATTTATGACTCGATTTTTGGTTGGTTTTCTTGCTACTGCAAACTACGTTCACATCTGCCTTTGTGCCATTTGCTGTGGAGTTATCAGTGAGCTTTTATGCTGTGGGGTCATTCCAGGTTGTCACTGGGGATATCACTGACACTGGCCAATCAGCTGTGCACAAATAAGGAAGTAAGAATTAAGTAAGTCATGTTTGCCAGAACAAGCAATTTCATCTACTTTCCATGGACAACAGTGGCAGCCTGAAGGAACTCTACTTTTTGGGATGTGGGTAGCACTAGCACAGCAATATTTATTGCCTATCTCCAGATGCTCTGAAGGTATGAAGGGCCAATCACATTGTGTGGGACTGGACTCACATGTAGGCCGGATAGGTAGCAGTGGCAGCTCTCCTTAGTGAATCATTTGGGTTTTATGACAATCCAGCAGCTTTCATGATTATTTTTCTGGTGTCAGCCCACAAATCACCACATTTTTGTCATTTAATTTCACAAGTTGCAACCACCCTTTGATCCTGAAAGGGATGTCGTAGGATAGCTCGAAGGAGATAGAGGTTATCCTCTTTGGCCTTGGCTGATGACACCTATGCAAGGTCCCAGGACATGAGCTGAGCATCAGTACAGTGAGGTCCACGCAGCTAGCTGAGTCATAACTGAGCGTACCATTGACACATTGAAGGTGTGCTTCAGGTACCTGGATTGATCTGATGGTGTTCCCAATCTCCTCAGTTCATGTTGGCATGCTCCTCACTAATTTATCTTTTTCTTCCACCACTCTCTCCAAGCTACACTGCTGGCTCCTACCTTCTGCTGCTCCTCAAGGGCATTGAATGCTGCTGCACTCTGGGCGAGTATTTTTGATAACATGCGATTTCTTGCCTACAGCAAGCAGCAGCACTCAACCCCTTGGAACAACGTCAAAAGGTAGTTGCTTGGAGTAACACCGAGGTGGGGGAAGGGGTGCTAGGACTGGTGCTGATTTTGTTTTCCACAAACACAGATAAGCAGATACGATTCCAAGAATGCTGATGTCCATGTAAAACACAGATAGCTGGCATGCCTATAATTCAGTATTGCAGAACTTTTATCTGGATTAAACTGCCCCTTTTGTATGCAGTATGCAAATACTTATATTAGTGAAGATTTTCAGTAGGGAGCCGCAGTTGCCACTCCCTAGCAGCACTTTTCTTTCCCACAGATAACCAGTGTAACTGGCTGGGTGTCTTTAGTGTACTAATGTCAACTCATGCATTGAAACATCAACAATTGAATAACTACAGTTGGAGGCTTGTTCTCATCACACCGAACTTTGTAAACAGAAGAACTTACTGTATGCAATAATCCCCCCCCCCCATTATCAAAACATGTTAAAGCAATGGAAAAGGTGTAGCATTGATTCATTAGAATGTTATCAGAGATAAAGGGTTACAGTTCTGAAGAGAAACTTGAGAAGTTAGGACTTTTTTTTAGCTGAGATGGTTCAAAAGGTTCTGATAGAGGTCTTCAAGATTATGATGAATAGCGATTGTTTCCACTGGCTGGAGAGACGATAATGAAATGGTTTAAGACAACCACAAAAAAGAATAAAATGGGAGGTTACAAAAAGAATTAAATGGGAGGTTACAAAAAGAATTAAATGGGAGGTTGGAAAATATTTCTTCACACACTGGGTGGTTAGAATGTGGAATTCTCTTCCACAAACTATTTATTGAAGCAGAACCCATAAATTCTTTCAGAAGGGAATTAAATAGTTGGTTGAACAACAGGAATAGGGGAATGAGCAGGAGAGTGGGATTAGACTAAGTGGCTGAAATGGATAAGTGGCTGCAGACTTGATGATCTAAATTACCCCTTTCAGTGCTGTGACATTCTATGTTTCCCTTTTTTAAAAATTTCTGGTAACCATGATTATATCCACTTGCTCTTCCTGTAATGAGGAATGTAGACAAACCTTTCACAAGGTCTAATTTTGCCAGAAGTTGTGGGTGTGCATTGATATTGGTTACTATTAGGGCTGCCATCATTTTCTAAATCAAAACTCAGACAGAGGATGAAATTGGAGTGAGATGGTGACTTGAATTCTGAGGTTTTCTTTTCTTATGATGAAAATTCACTGAAACCCTTAACAAATAATGCCTCCATGCTATAAGACACAAAAGTAAATAATCTTTGTTTTTTTAAAAAAAAAACCTTCTGGTGTCCAATTTACTTCTTGGATTGAAAGACTAGTCCAAAACTGGACAGGTGGCTCCCTAAATACTAAAAGTATTGGTGTTGGGAAGAGGGGCAAGATGTACCTGTCTGTGATGTGGAAGCATAATGCCCCCTCCACATTATTGCCCATTTGTGTAATGGATTCAGATGGTATCAGTACAGGCCATGTGTTGGATGAGTAGTTCTGTTACTGATCTGGTTGCTGTGTATGTTTTAACACAGGAATGAATTGGGCATTGAAATGATAGCCCACTACACCTGTGATGGTGCTAACACTTCAACTGGAGCTGTCTACTGTTATCCCACTTTCCTTTTCAAATACAGAATCTAATTGAGTTTTAAATGATATAATCTCCATCTCAGTAGTGACTTGCAGTATAGCATTCCATGTTCTAATAGTCCTCTGCGTTTTAAAAAAAAAACAAATTGCCAACCAGTGACAACAATCTGTCTCTATCTACCCTGTCCAAATGTTTTGAGATCTTTGAATACCAAGAAAAATTCTTGGTTTCAGAATTTCGCAAGTTAAGTGGCCTAGAAATTGGACCAGGGCACGATCTTTAGGTGACCATGGGAAATTGGTCCACCGACCTCATTTGTTTGTTACCGGAGAGCTCATTGGTCCCGGGAGGCACCCCAAGATCGTCTGACTCGGACCCCGGCTGAGGTCATAAGGAGAGTCCGGTGGTTGGGGGGGGGGGGCATTCTGAAGGAGTTGGGGGTAAATGGTGGCCAGCTGCGGTCCGTGAATTTAACGTGGAACCGGGAGGAGCACTCCTGCTTCTTCCGGTTCCACAATAAGGTAAATTTAAAAAAAAAATTAAAGCTTCCCTTTAAGGATCGCTGATTTAGTTGCTTAATGCCTGAGAATACTGACCACAAAAGTCTGACCTGAAACTGGCATTTCACCCTTTGCATATGCAAATAGCGGGGCCTAGCACCTTGGCCCCCAAGCAGGCGCCTTTACCAATATGACGGGCGGTGCACCTCTGGCACGGAAAGTGTGTGCGCACACCACCCGCCATTTTCGACACTTAGGCACCTGTTTTATGCCTGTGAAACAGACACGGTACGATGCAATTTCTAGGCCAGTTACTTCAAACTTTTTCCAAATGTTAGAACATCATTCTTTTGAATCCGATCAGAAAGGCTGATTAAAGCTAATTGCTAACATGGTTCAGTGGAATAATGGGGCAGCAGTGCCTGATACCACCAAATGGGGGGGATGTGAATTTGTGTCTGGGAATCTCTCGTAACGTTATCAGCAGAGGAAGGGAAACGTGATTGAGAACATTCATCTTGTCACTCTTGTGCACTTCTGGTGGATCGTACAGAACTGCATTTACCAAAACTCCTTTTGCCCAAATATGTGGCTCAGGATGACTAAGAAGAATGTGGGAGTGGGATATCACCTTCACTGTGTGTGTTGGGCACATGGCCTTCCCAGTACAGAGGTTTGGTACTAGCTACAACTGGAGTTCACAACATTTGCAAGAAAAATAACTGAGGTTAATTGTGGAAATGAGCCCCTGTCACATTTGTTTTGTGTAGAATTAAATGCACCTGATGCAAATGAGTTGGGAGTTGCTATTTTTGCAGGGGTGTTGGATTTTTAAACTGGTTTAAGCTAGTCCGAGGATGAGAGGATTATGTCCTATTCCAACTCATGGAATAGCTTATTACTGGAATTTACTGACATAGTTTGATAGTAAATAGGAAGTAATCCATGGTTTTACCATTTCAGTATATGGATTACAGGGATTGGGCATCAGCATTCAACAACAAATGGTTAAATTGCTCTATTAATTCTTCTGGTCTCAGTTTGGCCTATAAAACCTATGATCGGTACAGGATTCACAATCCAAAATCCAGCATCTTTAGTGGTATCTGGTTGTGTAATTAGCATGACCAACTGCTTATCCTCTTCATACTCAACCTGCTTGTATCGACATTTACAACTTTTGAATGTTCATTTAGTTTACTTTTATTTTACTTCTTTTCCCCTCTCCTGAAGGCATTGTCTCCTTGCTTGGCTTGAGTTCCACAAACATTGGTCAGTCTCCGGTGTTTTACCAAGAGGCAATTAAGCATGTGTGAGGCTTGTGGGTAAATGCTAACAGTCAGTTTGAGTATAGGGAGTATTACTATGTAATTTGTAATACTATGTAACAAGCCAGACTCCTCACCTGACAGCCAAATGCAGACTTCCAGCAGGGGCTGCTGGCTAGTGATCTGGCTTACTTTCCTCTCCATTTCTAATGAAGAATACAAAAGCGATTTTTAAAAAAAGATTAATTTCCAAAACTCTCTGATGTTGAATGCAAAGAAGAATCAGAAAACATCACGGGACAATTAGAAGCTTTTAATGATCTGAAACTAGGATTGCATTTACTAGGGTTTATGCTGCCAAGGAGCTTTTGACACAAAGTAAAGCTAATTGATAGCCAGACCTCCTTGTGGGCTGCTCATTCTGGATATTTACTGGTGTAATCTTGATTTTAAAAGTTAATTGAGCACATTATTAATAAAGCAAGATGCAAGACCTTATTCTCTGCTTTGTGGCAGTACCCTCTGTGTCCATTGTTCTCCAATTTGAAGAAATACAACTGGATTCTCTCAAGTAGACTGTGGTATGAATGCTTGGGTTTAACTATTGTAAACAATTTTACAACACCAAGTTATAGTCCAGCAATTTTATTTTAAATTCACAAGCTTTCGGAGATTTTCTCCTTCCTCAGGCAAATGTTTCATTTGCCTGAGGAAGGAGAAAATCTCCGAAAGGAGAAAATCTCCGAAAGGAGAAAATCTCCGAAAGGAGAAAATCTCCGAAAGCTTGTGAATTTAAAATAAAATTGCTGGACTATAACTTGGTGTTGTAAAATTGTTTACAATTGTCAACCCCAGTCCATCACCGGCATCTCCACATCATGGGTTTAACTATGAAGAGAAAGCATTTCTGATGTATGTTGATGATCATGCAATCGACTTTACGTATGGGAGGTGAGGCACGGTTTCCTACCATTTATAACGGAATAAATTTCTGAGTAGACATTGGTGGTCTGCTCAATAAACTGGTATCAAGTAATCAACTCTGTGGGTGGAGTAGGGGCAGGATTTCTAGTTGTGTCTCAGCATGAAAGCAGCTTGGGCATGTATGGTAATACTTTCAATACAAAGCCTAAAATTTTTCTTTGCATTTTTTTTTGACTTGACATGCCGACAGCCATTTTCATAACTGATACTGTCTGATGACCCCCCCCCCCCCCAAATCTTTTTCATTACAAGATGATGCGGAACATTTAAAACAAAGGCGCTTTTTAGTAAATCAGGAATAGGGTAATGCTGTGCTCTTCATTCTTGGAATACATTAGACACAAAAGTAACATTCCACCAGCATGTGTTGTGTGGTCAAATCTGGATTCCTGCCCCAGCACCATTTAGAATGTTATATAGATTTAGACAGGCAGGCTGATTAGAGGGGTATTAGGAACTATTCTCGTGAAATTAGATCATTTTTTTTGAGGGCAGTGCACACTACAGTAGACATAACAACCACAGTGTTCTATCACCCATCCCTGATCTAATGAACATCCACCCATTCTATCTCATGCATCATTTATAGAGTGTACAGAACTCCCAGCTAAGTTTTTCTGGGAAGGCCATTTATAGTCTAACTTTGTGGAACAATGCCCTGGAGCATTGCAGAACTGCTACAGTTGATGGCTTGGTTCATCTTCCTTGCCAGGGATGTCAACTTGGAACCAACTAGAGCCAAAGAGGCCATGCACCCAAGGAAGATAACCTGTTGTTCCACAGCACTGAGAACTGGGATTTTTCTCACTTGACTCCTGAAGGCCAGCATCCTAATAGTTAGGCTGGTCCTCGCTGGTCAAACTGCAGGAAGATTACATGCATAAGTCTAATTAGAAGATTATTCTGTTTCTAAGTCGCATGATTTTAGTTGGATAAACTCCAGCACACTTAGGTCCTTGGCTGTTGAGTTTGTTATAAGCAATGACATAAAAGCACTTTCCATGTTGGCTAAGACCATTTCTGCTGTCTGCTTCCCTGCTGCCTCAAGTTTTCCTGGACTATTACCAATCTCCAGCTCCTCTATACTTTAGTATAAAATAGACTAAGTTTACAATGCTGCACGTTCACCAACTGACATCACCCTGTCTGGGTGAACCACAGAGCAAATTCTAAACGTAGGGCTTTGAATCCAAGTGTCGCCTTTGGGGTGGGGGAGGGATAAAGTGATCTCAAAACTTGGCCTTTAGATTTTATGATAGATTAGACCATACACATTAAATTAGAACATAGTCACCTTCAAATATATTTGCCTCTATTACATTGGCCACTTTTGTAATGTAAACACTCAGAAATGTCAAGCTTTTTGCATGCATGCCTGCTTTCAACTCCTTTTAATTTTTTAAAAACTCTTTCTACCTACCTGTTCCCACTCGAACCAAGTGAGTTGATTTCATTGCTATAATTGAGGTTCCTACACTGGTCTACTGGGTGAAAACACCAACCTAGACCAGACCTGACTATTTCAGGTATGATTCTCTCTCCGTCCACTTAGCTCATTTCAGTTAGGGCAGCAGTTACTGTGCTACAACTGGTCTCGGTTACCCTTGCTGGAAAACACGTGTGTTTGGCGATCAGGTGGGATCTGAAATAGGCTGTTCTGTAATGCCATTCATGGTTGAATACCTTGGTGAAGAAAGCCAACTTGGGCAAGGTCTGTTAGTTGTGCCTTAGGGAGGGGGGAATTGAATAACAAGAAAAATTGGGGGATGGGAGGCAAAAGGATTTAAAAATATATATCCTCAAATTCTTCCTGGCAAATTGCAAATCTATAGGGCCCGATATTACCTTCGCGGCGGGGGGTAGATTGGGCGTGTGGGTAACGCGCCCGGCGAAATCAGTCTGCTCCGCACGCAATCGCAGGCTGATTGGATCCACTTACCTGTTCTTCTGGGTTCCCCGCTGCTAAGCTGCGCAGTAAGGTCTGTCAGCTCGAGGAGCCCTATTTAAAGGGGCAGTCCTCCACTGACTGATGCTGCAAGAAATAGGAAAAATTACAGCATGGAGCAGCCCAGGGGGAAGGCTGCTCCCAGGTTAATGATGCCTCACTCCAGCTCTTATTGGATGGGATGAGGAGGAGGGGAAGGACAGAGATCTTCCCCCCCCCCCCCCCACCCCCGGCGGGTGGGAGGAAGCGGCCTGCCTCTGCCACCAAGAATGCCTGGCTCGAGGTGGCAGAGGAGGTCACCTGCACCACCAACATATCGCCCACCTGCATACAGTGCAGGAGGCGCTGCAATTACCTAAGTAGGTCAGCCGAAGTGAGTACACTCACTCATTCCCCTACACTCCGTCTGCCACATCACCGCCCCCACCCCACATCTCCTTCTGCGCTGCCAACACTACTCTGTCACATCACCCCTCACACCCACTCAAACCTCATCCTCATCTTACCTGCACTTACTCACCTCGCCAGTACTCATCCCACCACTACCACTCAACCCAATCCTCATACAATCTCATGGCTCTATCTCATACTCACCCTCTCATGCATCTATTTCACAGTCAGCCTCACTCAACCTGCCACTACCTGTGCTGCAGCCACAGGGCATGCATCACATATGTGCAGTGGGAAGCGTAAGGCAAACATGTCGTGAGCATGAAGGGGATGCACATGGGTGTTTGAGGGTTTGTCGTGGTTTTTACTTATTTAATTTCTGATCAACTCACATTACATATTATATTGGCACCACTACTGTCACGTCTTTGCGAATCTTGTCTGGTTTGTGCAATAATGCCCTTTCCTGAGGATCACTATGATGACCCACAACTGATGCCACCCATTGTGTCACTGCAGAGTGGGTGTAGGTGTATTTGCAGGGCTCTTTTGTGCAAACGACTGAGAGACGTCGGCGATGTCCCCGGTGGCACCCTGGAAGGATGCGGAGGAGAAGCTGTTGAGGGCAGTGGTGACTTTGACAGCGACAAGTAAGAAGATGGTGCTCGGGCCAGCCAGGAGCAGCTCGGCATGAAGGAAGCTGCAGATATCCACGACTACATGTCGAGTGACTCTGAGCCTCTGTGTGCACTGCTGCTCTGAGAGGTCCAGGAAGCTGAGCCTTGGTCTGTGGACCCTGTGGCGAGGGTAGTGCCCTCTGCGAAGCATCTCTCTCTGCGGTTGCCCTCCCTCCTGCTGTGCAGGTGGATGTGTCACAGCACTGTGTTGTGGAGCTCCACGTGTCAGAGGTAGACGGCGAGGCTGGTGATGATGTTCGCCCTCCGAGGAGGTCATGACTGCAGCTACGGCGGCCCCCATCTGGAAGATGTACGTTTGAGGGGGTCCGCAAGATAGGTAAATGTGTCTCGACACCGGGGTAAGTGTGCAAGTTGGTGAATTTTATTATTAGGAGGAGGGTAGTGGAGGCCAAACTTTGTCCAAAGTGACAGAATGGCCTCCTGCAATGAGTGAGGGTCTCTCCCCCCGCCCCCCCAACCTGTTAAATGGACCTTTGCAGCTGCCACAGGCTGATGGCTGCAACACGTCCATTTGAACTGGGAGTGTTTCCCCCCGTACGGGAAACAGTCTCAGTCAGTTGCAAAATCCCATCCCTGCTAAAATAACAGGTCAATCAGGTCTATAAACAACCTGAAGTACCTGTTCAAGTACTTTAAGTGGCACCCCACTGGCTTTAATTGCCGGCGGGAGTCCCACATTCGGGGGCTGCGCGCACATGTGAGCACGTCAGTGGGGAACCCGGAAATGGGGCGGGTTGGAGCCGGGCTCCCGACCCGTCCCGGGAATCCCCGATTTTCGCAGCCCCCCCCGCCACGAACGCACCCGATCGCGGGTGCAAAAATCAAGCCCATAATGTTTGAATTCTTACACTTAAATTGAATTGTTTATTAATTAACCTGTTGCAAATTTATTGGTGTCTCACCCACATTAAATTTTAATACAGAACATATTGCCCACAGGAAATGTAGTTACTGCCAATGTGTTTAATACTATTTCTCTTCTGAAGTGAGCATGAATTTACGTTCACAGCTGTGGCAGTGGAGAAATCCAAACTGGGGTTGCTGTTGAAATAGGCTGCATGGAAATAAGAAGAAAACTTGAGACAAGCATAAGTTTATAGAAGACCGTTTCTTGAAACAACATATAATTTATTTGCTAAATATAAAATAACTGTTGGATTGGTGCGTGTGTTAATATACATTTCACAGAAATGCAGATCTCCTCCTGACTCGTGAGTGAAGCTCGAGCAGTTCATGAACCTGCTTAACTCAGCACTCTTGTTACAGGCAGTAACTCACCCAGCACAGCTGTCGTAGTGGCGGCTATTTTTGTGTTTGCCAGCTGTTCTGGTGCTTGATGTGGCTGTCTTCTTTCTTAAAAAAAAAAGTGGAACGATGCTCACGTCATCTGACGGGAGCAATTGCAGCCGTACTGAGGGGTATCGCCAGTCACTTGATGGGAAGGGCCAATGGCAAGGGATATATTTAACAATAATTATTGAAATCAACATAATCACCATGTCTTGTAAAGTTATACATTTCTTTTTATAAATTGTTTACCTTTGTCTAACCAAATATAGCCAACGCTGAAGATATTTGAAGTTGGTGTGATCTAACTAGTATCTTTTTTTAAAAAAAAGTCAACAAATAATTTCTCTCATTATTGGCTCCTTTTGTCACACCATTGTCATTTAATCATCTCCTGTCCTCTAGCTAATCACAGACCATTCTTTTTAACCCGCCCCCTTTTCCCCGGCTCAGTTCCTCCTCATGAGCTGTTCATCTGTAACATCTCCCAGTTCTGATGAATGATCATCGACCTGAAACATAAACCTGACCTTCCTCTCTCTACAGATGCTGCCTGGCCTGCTGAGTGTTCCCAGAATCTTCTGCTTTTTATTTCAATAAAACATTATATTGCAATGAAATGCCCACTGCATCCTGAGCCCACTTGCCAAGCACAACATGGTACTGTGGCAAAACTGATCCGTTCATTATTGTGTCTGCTGTCACTCCAACTGATGTGGATAGCTGGATAGTGTATTTGTCCACTACAAATTAAAAGAAAAGACAACACCCTCTGGAAGGATCAGGATCCATTTTACCCATTTGGAAGTTAAAGATTTAGCAATCAGAAGTTTGCAAACCCAATTTCAAACAGAGTGTGGCACTGCATTAACTTGTAGATTATCTGGTGCTATTAACTGTTGTCTAATCCATGTGAATTTAATCTTGGTTTCTGCAGTCAGAAACACTTGATGTTGCTGGTGCCTGGTATTGGATGATTGTAGCTTAGACCAGGTTTGCACAATGCATTGTGAACACACCACACAGAAATAGGGCGAGTAACGGGGAAAATGAGTACAATAGAACAGAGGTTGTGGCACAGAAAAAAAAAATAAAAATTGGGTTTACTTTTTGATTTTCCAGGATCGTTTGCTCTACACCATTCGCAATAGCCTCTTACTTTCTCCTGTGGTATGTACCAGATGGAAATATATCCGAGGTTGGAAAAACCTTTTGGTACTTGATCGTCTACTGCTTGTTTCAAACACTGCAAACAGTAAGTACTTAATAAGGGAGGCTGCCTTTGTTACATGATGATCCAGTGACACATATAGGATGGAAAAAATTTGTTTTAATTAATTAATTCCAGGCCCCTCTGCTACCAGGCCTGGATAAGTTTTTTTTAAACTATAAAATATGCAGCTAAAAGTATCTCAATTTTCATCCAACCGATAAAGGTCACTCAACACATAGAGGTGCATATTTAATTAGGGAGGGCATTTGGTTTGATTCAGTTTTTAGAGCCCAAAGTTTGGCTTTTATGAAGCTGAAATTGATCCAGTCCAATAATATAGCATTCAGTATAAGAGTCATTCCTTAACTGATGCCAGAAATACTAACCTAGTTCTCTGAGTTAATTCAACAACATCACCTGCTGTAACATAATTTGTGTCCATGAATATAAGTCTGTAAACATCCCTTTTCATCTGCTTGGATTGGCTGATCACGTGTTATCTTTGGGTTGGGCTGGCACCATGCTTTTTTTGGGGGGGGAATGACACTTCTCTTGATGGAAATTCATGAAATTCAGTGCTTCTAATGTGTGAACAATGTTTCCTATTATTCCAATGTCCTTCAGTTTGCAAGGTCCAGGATAAATTTTTCAGATAGTGAAGAGGCCCTGTTGGTCTGTGTTCTCCAAAAATGGATCTGTTACCTGGGCTAGCTGCATTGCTTTGACTTGCAGAAAGCTCCTGTCAGTGATTTTAAGAATGCCAGCAACACCTTTGGTTAATGTAAAGTTGGTGCCAGTCTCAGCACTCGTAATTTTTGTTCATCTTTCTTTTCCCCCCAACCCCTCTCATGGAGAATAGATTCTCCATGCAAGGTCTAAGTTGCACATTTAATACGATACTCCACTAATAGCTGGGACTAGCTAAGCAGCCTGCAATCCCTCTATGCTGCTGTGCTAAACCTAGCATATACACAGACATGTGTTATTCCTGAGTAAGGATCGTGGAGTGCAGCACCAGCAGAAACATGAAATTCAATGCAATATATCTGGCATGCAGCAAATTCTTGTCATTTGATTCATATCATTTAAAATGTGTTTCTTTTAAATCAATATCAGGCCTGACTAGGCCTCTTGTGGTTCTCCTTGTTGAGACTCTCAGCACAATACCTCCCCTTAGTTTATATGATCTTTTGACATTACTGTAGATTAGTTTAATGTTACCTCAAGTGTTTGACTGTTAGAAGCTTGTACTTAAATTTTTTATTGTTGCAATGTTCTGTGCTATACTTTTTATGTTACTGTAGTTCATCTTTATTTGTATTTTGGCTTTTTATCCCCCTCGCATGTTGTACATGCTGCAGTGTAACTTCAAAATTTCAAAGATAAAAAGCTTTTTTTAAAAAAAATGCCCCTGTTTGCAAATAAAATTTTCCATTTTTTCTTAGTGCTTCCATGTACCCTACTCTGCACTTACAATGTTCATAAGCACAGACCAAAAGGAAAGGGATTCTGCTACAGCTTATCGTAAGTAAGCCTTTTCCATTTTCTTAGTGGGATTTTAACACTGATTTTAGTTTGTCTAACAAGAGACTGATTGGAGCATCTGTTTTACTGGATTGTAAAGAAAATGAGGAATATCTGCGATTCAAACAGAAAAATGTTGTTATTTTTGGTGACTAGCACTTGGAATGTACCAGACCGACATCAGACCCCAGATACCTACTGGTCACTTTTTTCCACAGGGTATTAGCCTCGTGATCCTGAGGGAATTTTGAGCAGATAACCTCTCAGTTTCTCCATTTCTAGGTATTTGAAGGTGGGTTCCTGTAAAGT
Organism: Heptranchias perlo; assembly: GCF_035084215.1. NCBI lineage: Eukaryota > Metazoa > Chordata > Chondrichthyes > Hexanchiformes > Hexanchidae > Heptranchias > Heptranchias perlo. The sequence goes on from NC_090350.1 coordinate 27,145,224, forward strand.
TAGTGATTTTTCCACCTTCCCGTTGCAGGTATGACTGTGGAGGTGCTGGGTACAGTATTAGGAACAGCAATACAAGGCCAAATTGTAGGTGGAGCTGATGCTCCATGCATTCATGAAAATAGCATTAACACTTCAATATCCACAATTGATGTCAACAGTACACAGTACAATCCCAACACTTCCATTACCCAGCTGGTACGTATTCATGTCTCCAATTTTTAACGGTAGATCTAGAAAAATCCAATTTCATGTTAAAAATTTGTGGGGAGGTTTGGTGACAGAGCAAAGGTTTTCAAACTGGTCTGAGGGCATTCTAGGAGCCCCTGCAGTCATCAGACTTTGTTGAAATACTAGTACGATATTTCTGTTGCTGTGCACCAACAAGTTGTGTTTTCTGTCTGATAGCATAGTTTTCCTCTGGGTGGCTGATAATTGTTTTCCAGAAGTGGGCGTGTTAATACTTCTAGGGGATGCTCACACACAGAAAAGCTTGATAACCACTATGATAGATTCTGTCCCAAGACAATAGCTACATCTATCCAGAGCTCCTCTCACATGGCTTTACTCAAACAATGGCCCTGATTTTAAAGGGGAGAGGGGGTGGGTACAGTGCACACGAGCTCCGAAGCGGACGGAGAACTTGGGGAGTCCGGGAACATGGAGGCCTGACCGATCTCAAAAACCCACCCGAACTTGGCCAGATCCACTACCAGACCAGCGGACGGGCAGAAGGCTGCTGGCAGAGGCCGCAGGCAGAGACCCGCAGCGTCAGTCCCCAGCAGTCAAATGGATGGGGTGGGGGGGGGGGTGGGGGGGGCTCTGATCGTGATCGGAGGGTGGGGGAGCCCATTGGCAAGGGAGGCCTAAGGCTTCCATGTGGAGCCCAGAGGAGCACTCTGCTCCTCCTGGCCCACAAGGACACCTAAATAAAATGTTCCTAAGACTTACCTGCCTGGGCCTTTTCTTGCTCATGGTCCCCATCCCAGCAGGTCTGGCCTGATGGGGAAGACGTCACTGCCCCTCCTCTCGGGCCTCCAACTAAAATAGCAGATTGGGTCCCAATGTAGTCATCGGGCCCCAATCTATATATTTAAACAGGACCCCGCTGCTTTCCTGTGGGTGTCCCTCTCACTTGCTCAAAAGAGCAGGTTAACATCGGGACATGGCAGAAAGACAGCGGGATTAGAGGGGGTAAGTTTCTGCCCTCATTTTAACTACCCCCCGCCCTCCTCGGGTTGGTTTCCACCAGGCCGGTGGAGTTAAAATTAGGACCAATGTGTCTCAGCTATGTTTTCCAGAGGGCAATCCACACTCAATATCGGATTTCTATATGTATAAAATAGGCTTTGTCATTTGCGAATTTATATTTAGCTTCTGGATAAGCAGTAATTTTTTTTCTCTTTGTACAGAAAAGTGCCTACATGATGGCAGCCGGAATCATTGGTGGGGTGTATATTCTGTGCACCATAATTTTGTTTGCTGGAGTCCAGGAAAGAGCAGGTAAGCTCTGTCTGTTTTTAAATGTGTTATAATAGACAGTCAAGCTACATTAAAAAAAAAACTAGTCGATTTTTACATTTATGTTTCCAAAGTGAAATTGTGCTGCATTTAATAGTAAGCACTTGACATTCCAAATTCATATATAAAACTCACCTGTCACAGTGACCATATTATAAATGGTTACTAGTTAAGTATAGGTTTGCAAGTCATCTGACTTTGCCTCATAAAAAGCATCCAGGAATAATTCAGTGAGACCAATATTATGTAATTTTCAAGAACTGTATTCTTCCAAAGAAAATTCAAAGCTTCTTTCTCTTTTCTCTTTTTCTCTCTATCTTTCCTTCTCTCTTTTTTATGGGGCTTTCCTTTCTTTCTCCCTTTCACTTCTTCCCCCACTCCAAACAGTCTCTCTTTTCTACCCTGCCTGACTTCTCCCATGCGGTAGCCCGTTCTGCTATGCACAAAGTGCAGCACCACCACCCTTCCCCCCCCCCCCCACCCCCTCCAATCCAAGTCTGATCAACTTTAGAGAGGTGTTAAAGATTAAACAAGTCCTGTCCTGAAACCTTGTCAGCATGTTTGGATAAGTCAGCAACACACAACAAAAAATGTGTCAAGGTGCTTCACAGAGACATGTAGAGATGCCAAGTGTTAGTAAAAGATTTTGTGGAACTGACTGGAGGCATTATCAAAGAAGTAGGTTTTAAAGAGGCGTTTGAGAGAGGCAGAAAATTGGAGAGTTTTAGGAAGAGAATTCAACTGTAGTGCCAAAATGGAGGTGGATCAATGTACGAGAGGCCAGAGTTAGAAAAGCAGGCTAGAACGTGAGGCTTGAGGAGGTTATAGAGATAGGGCATGGTGAGGCTTTAGAGGGATTTGTAAACGAGGACAAGAATTTGAATTCATTGCATTGGGGCCAGGGAGCCAGTCCAGCCAGTTCTCATCGTGTGTCTTTTCTTCTGCTACAGGCCTGACTGCCATTGTTAGTTTTAAACTATGTTTACTTTTAAGAAGTAAAATATTCCAAAGAAGTCCAGTGATGGAAATAAATGAAGGATATCGAGGTTTAGATTATTCCAGTGATGGGCTCTTTTACTGCTGAGCTTAGCCTTGTGCTGAAATGACCCCTAACACAGTAAACACAAAGATTGGTCATTCATAATTGCCAAGATATAGCTCTGCCAGCATGTTAATAAACTGATCCTGCTGTAGCATGTTCAGTATTCCATTCACATATACTACCTTGAGACAGAGCTTATATTACATGCGTAATTCAAAGTTAGAGTGCAATCTTTCGCGTTCCACAAGGTTGAAAACGAGCACTTAAAAAAAAACTCTCATCAGCTTGCATTCAGTAACCCTTCAGATTCTTTACACAGGGCTAGGGTGAAACGGTCCTTTTGAATTCTTTGAAAAAGTACATGAAGTTCTATAACCTCCTAAAACAAACACAAACTGTTCACCTTCTGATACTTGAGTTGTATTTGATCAAGGAAGCATAAAAAGTTTCTCCTCACATGGCTCTTTTTAATTCCTCGCTGTTTTTAATTGGTCAACAGTCTTTGACTTTAAAGGGAAATCACAAAGTAACTATTGGTTTAAAAAAAGTAACAGCCTTCCGGTACAAAAGATTAAACAAATAGGCAGTGCTCTTGACTTCTTCAGTAATAGAAGCCACTTGTAAAGAAGGGTGAGAAAAGACCAGCAGGCCCAAAGAGCCTGGTGCAACCTCATGTATCACCCACCCCACCCCTAGCAAAGTTGTCTCGTGGGAGGCGCAAAAAATACCTGTGGCCAATTCACTTCTTCATGTCTAAATCAATATCAAAATAGGTGTAGTTAGAACAAAACAAATGTCTTCCTGCCAGTGTTACCAAACTTTCATTGTTTAGGACCAGTTTTCCGAGCCAGCGGGTAGGAGAACATTATGGCCTCTGCTTTCCTGCCCTCTAGTTTGCTCACAACCCCTCACAGCTGGTTTTCTCCTACTTTGGCTGCTAATTTTCTTCTTCATCCAGCAGCAGGTGATGTAAATAGGAAAATAGATAATAACTGTATGTGAATGAGGTGTGGAAGGGTGAGAAGTTGGAGGCGTTGATTACTGTTTTTGGGCACACAAGGTTCCACAATAAGAGCCCATGTAACTATGTTGTGATGTGGCTTTGAACTTGGGCAATTGCTGAATTTGTATCCAACTTGCATTTTGATTCAAAAAGAGCAGTTAATGTGATCACCTCCAAGAACGCTTCGGTTTTATTACACTAACCAAAGCAAGGATATTTATATTTAATCAAGTATTTATTCAATCTTATTGAATAAAGGCTGAGTCAAATATTTGTTAACCCACAGTCAGTGTAGGTACTGTTATTTCAGTCTAAAATGTTAATGTAAAACTGTTCCCCCACATTCACTGCATGGCTGACCTTGGCTGGGCAGTCTAGAGGCAGCATTGAGCAGGAAATGAAATGCTTCCATTTCCCTTCCGTCACCCCAAACTGAGTGCAAAGAGTTAAACATAAGGGCAGCTAACAAAAAGTACTGGACGGGTGGCAGCACTAGTGTAAAGAGGCATTGTCTTCATGAGGACGCATTTGGCATACTGTATGTTTGATGGGGGATTGCTGATGGGTAGAGGAACAACCAGGCATCATTTTCGCAAAATGACACTGCTGGCAAGTGATTTGGTGCATTTCCACACAATGTACGTTATTGCATTGTGTTTGGCAACTGATCTAAGCTTGTTTACTCCTCCTGAACTAGAAGATCATACATAGATAATCTCATTACCTCCCGATCCTGGGACAGATCAAATAAGCATTCTGTCAAAGGTAGGGGAAAGACACAAGAAGACCAACTGCTAATTTCCTGAGATTCTTGTGACAAGGAACATGCAGACCAGTAGAACTTGCTTTATATTTAATCTTATCAGAGAACTAATTTCAATATCATCATCAGTTTGTAAAATTCCAAAATACCAAACCATTTTCTCTGCATAGTTTTAATCCCCGTTTATTTCTCATTAGAATGCTGTTAATATTGTAGAACTGGACAAATTGTTTTCAGGGTCTAGTGCAGTAATTCTAAGAGGGGGTTGTATTAGGATAAGAGTGCAAGTGAGTTGTTTTAGGATAGAAATTACAATCAGAGCTGTTCATATGAATGTTTAACACAGATACTAAATTATTCTGTGAGCTATTTTAATATGGGTTAACACCTGTTTTAAAATAGCGCAGAAGGACATTGTGTATGAGTACTTTAAGCATTTCCATGAGAACAGTGTGAATTGCAATTTCTACTCTTGATTATTGTCATGGTTTTTTTCATTGGAGAATGGCTTATATTTACTCTGTGACATGAGTATAATTCAAAAGTACTTCATTGACTGTGAAGCACTTTGAGACATCCTGAGGTCATAAAATATGCTATATAAATGCAAATTCTTTATTTCTTGGTATCCAGTAGCTTTTTTCTGCTACTTCTACCATTTCTATCCAAACCAGATTTTTTCACTCTCCTATCACTTATATCTATATAATTGATCCATTTGGGTGAGGAAGAACAGCTGAGCTTTTGGTAAAGGATTAATTTTTCAAAACTTTTTGACTGAGTTTCATTTTTCCTCTTGGTTATCTGGGGAGCTGATGAGTTGAACAATACGACTTCCCCCAAAGGGAAGATAATTGATCAGTAAGTCGATGAATGCTGACTTTGCCATCTGTCTTATCATTGGCACAAATGATGTCAACATGCATGAGCACATCCTGCCAATCTTTCCTGCTCATCAAAGAGCAATGCATAGTTCAGGAGACTTAAAAATCACAGAGAAAGTGCACCTTACAAAAACAGGAAATTATTGCTGATTGATGGGGAAAATGGCATGGTAGTGTGTAGAAATGTAACTTTAATAGAATTGTATATTGTGCTTTGACCTCTGGTCTTGCATATGGCTTGGATTCTGCTGACCTACTATGCGTGTACGGCATTCTAGACACTTCCGTCTAAAATGGAAAGATCCATATAAGCCGTCTTGCAGTGAATTCCTGGTTTCAGCTTAGACATCAAGGAGGAGGTACTAAGTAGGTATCTGAGTCTTTCCCTGTGGGATGTCATCTTCAACCTGAGCCTCTGTCAAACATTTAACATCCTGGCTTCAAGATGGCATAGACAAAGGACCAAGTTGCCTTCTTATTGGGGAACCTAAACAGGAGTAGAAACTAGGAAGGGAGGTAAAGAGAAATTAATAATATGAGGATTCTAGCACTCTGCAGTAAAGTAGACAACTTATAACATTGCAGTAAGACCTTGATAAGATAGGAGAGAATTTCACTGTACAACTGGTTTTAACTTTTTAGTTCTAAGTTTTTATTTTTGTCTCTAGAACCATGTAACAGAAAGGCACAGAAATCATTCTCCTTTTGGAAAGGATTGAAACTCGTCATGAGCCATGGACCTTATGTGAAGCTGATCATTGGCTTCCTGTTTACGTCATTGGCTTTTATGGTAAGAACAGTATTTTCAAACAGAATGTCCAAAAAATCCCAAATAGTTCTTGCTGAATGTGATCCTGTGTAATTTAGGTGTTAATGCTGGTTGAGGCACAAGTGGAGTATAGGAGGGCTGCTAGTGCTGTATTTGTGATAGAGAGATATGGGGTTAAAAATGCAGCTCGGGGCCAAACAGGACACTGAGGTTGTAAACAGTCTGTTTCGGTCTGATAGTGACCAAGGGGTGGGATGGAGTCGGGGTGAGGGTACGGCATTTATGTGGAGGGCCAAAGACTATAGCTTAGGTCTACCCATGTTTAGCTGGAGGAAATTATGGCTCATCCGAGATGGTATGTCGGGCAAGAAGTCTGATAGTGCAGAGGCAATGGACAGTTTGAGAGAGGTATGTTGTGTGTCATCGGTATATATGTGGAAGCAGACCTGTGGATAATGTCGCCAAGGGGCAGCATGTAGATGAGGAAGAGGAGGAGGCCAAGGATGGATTCTTGGGGGATTTCCGAGGTGATAGTGCAGGAAAAGAGGCTTCTGCTAGAGATGCTCTGGCTACAATCAGATAGGTAAGAAAGAGCAGTCTCACTGAGCTGGATGACGGAGGAGAGGTATTGGAGAAGGACAGTGTGTTTGACCATTTTGAAGAGTGCAGAAAGGCCAAGAGGATGAGGAGGGATAATACACTCTGGTCACAGTCACAGAAAATGTCATTTGTGACTTTAGTTAGGACTGTTTCTGTGCAGCTGGAGGGGTGGAAACATGATTTCAGGGATTCAAAGAGACTTACAGAAGAGATGAGCATGGATCTAGGCAGCGGTGACAACATGTTCAAGAACTTGGAGAGGAAAGGGAGTTTGGAGATAAGGTGATAGTTAGCGAGGACAGAGGGCTGCGGGCGGACTTTTTGAGCAGAGGGTTGATGATGGCAGTTTTGAAAGGGAGGGAGACAGTGCCTGAGGAGACAGGATAATTTACAATGCCAGCTAGAATGGAAGCTAGGGGGGAAGTGGGGTGGTCAGGAATTCATTGGGAATAGAGTTGGAAAATGCAATAGCCTAGAAATTATTCTTGCCAATGGGTTTGTATGACATTCTTCTGTCCACTATTTTAAAACAGGCACTATCCTATTTATCTTAATCTAGTAGACACAGGAATATCTCATAAATAAGTTAAGCATTCAACACAAATATCACCAACAGTTATTTGGATGCTAGTGCTCCTATATTAGCGGCATTCTTTGGTATTCACATTTAACTAGCCTGCAGTTGCAGTAAATTCAAATTCAAATACATAACTGCTGAAACTGATCAAAGTTACTAACCAGCCAGATCCCCCTACAATACTGCATGAGGAGCAGGTACAAAAGGAGGCACTACCTCCCCCCCAGAGTATCTATAACCGCAACTGTAACATTGTAGATTACTGCAGTGAAAGATGGTGATTTTGTTTGAAGGTTTGCCTATCAAATTATTTCAAAGTTTTAAAATGAGGAAGTAAGAGGAAAAAGTGACAGGAAGTTGGTCAATTTTTAATTTATAGCTTTCCCACAAAGAAATGTATTGCTTGAGAGTCAGGGTTTCGGATATTATTCTGTATTATGTATTTGTGATTTGTATTTCAGATTATTTTACAAAACTGATATGAACTGTTCTTCTTTTAGCTGCTGGAAGGGAATTACGCACTGTACTGCTCCTACACACTGGGATTCCCCAATGATTTCCAGAATATACTACTAGTTATCATGGTAAGAGTTGTAAGCTACCCTTTTGTACAGGAGAGAAAAGTACAACGGGAATGTAATTTAAGCAGTTAACTGTTACAACACATCAATCGCAGAAGCAAGTTGTTTTAAAAGCATTACAAAAAAGTGGAGTGCTATCAAACGTTTCTGCCATCAGAGGTATGACTGAGTGATAGCCGAGATGTGTTACACAACTTGCAGATATTTCTAAGACCAGCTTCACCCCCATCCTCAACATTCCCAGAAGGAAGCTTTTGTGTGAATGTTATTTGAGATTTGAATTTTCATTTGTCCTCCTACATTGTAATGTATGTATCATACTTTCAAACACTTTCAATCATCACAACATAAAATAGACAGTGACCACTGGGACCGTCACTGTCCTTATGGTTAGTCCTCTCTTCATATTTTGAACAATATTTGAATGTGACTGCAAAGGAGATAGATAGTAAGAATCAAATAAGGTCCTAAATTATGTCTTAAACAGAAATAGGAATGAAATGTTAACAACTTTGCATTAGCTTTGTGCTGTGTTGAGTTTGCTGTTGCAATACATGAACGTTAATTCCTCGCAGCAGAATTAGACCTTCGCAGCTTAGTCCTGCTTTATCAGCGAGATCAGTGAAATCTCCATTATCACTTTTCATAATTGCTTTAATTGAAAAAATAAAATTGGAGACAAGGTAAATCAGGAAATGGTAATTAGGTGAACCTCACCTTCAGTTTTAAAGGCCTGAAGATTGTAGGAAAAAGGAAAGACTGAAGGAGGTAAAGAATTCCATAGCTTCAAGGTCCAGGGAAAGAACAAATTAGAGTAGGAAACTGTGCCGATGTAAGCAGGAGGAAGAAGAGTACGTAGGATGGTGTAGTTAAAGCAAAAAAAAAGCATTGATTACAGTAGTATCAATAAAATAAAGAATACACAGCAGGTCAGTCAGCAAAAAGGAGAAAAGACCTGATTGTTTTGGGTATAAACCCATCTCAGAACCTTGTTACAGTTGAGAACGGTTGTTAGGGAGAGATTGGAGTTTGTTGTTGGCAGTGAGAGAAGAATCACCTAACAGATGCATGTGTATGTACTGTCCAGGATGAGAGACGTTCTGGAAGGGAACAATACTGAAGTCTTGGATGCAGCTTCAGCAATGAAGTTACAAAACTATAGTTTGAAAAGTCTTTTACAGCATTTCTGAGACCAAAGATCCTTTTGTTCATGGGGTACATCAGTCTACGGTTTACTATGTCACTGTCAGTATTTGTTGAAATGTTGAGTGTTCTGTGCGATGGAGAGAAGTGCCTTCTTTTGAAAACTGCAGACAAATGTCAGTTTTTAAAAAAATGCGGGCAGCAATTAGGGAAAACTGAGGAAATTCCAAATGGTATGTGGGGGTCCTGAATGGATTCACCAGAAACACTATCCAGGGAAACTGAGCCTGCTTTACTAATCCTCCACTGTTGATGAGAATTGCTCCTTAATGTATGCTGCGGCATTTCTATAGTCAGATAGAGAGCACAATCCACTACAAAGGGTGGATATGAAATTGAACACAGAAGTGCACCTTTATCCAGTGATTAAGAAAAATGCGGCTGCAGGCTACAACACAAGCATTATTTGAATAGCAGAGAATGTGCACAGACTTGGAGAGTATTGCTTCATTTGTTTTATTTTCTATAGAACTCCCCAAATTTCTATAATTTCCAAAGCTGCTTAAGTAACATTAGATTATAATGAACAACTTTGCATGGTAAATAGCATTCCTTTCAGTCGTAACTAGAAGCATTTGTACTGGGCAGATAGTGAAATGTGAATAGAGTGTGGGTGTCCTTGAGCTGAACACTAATGCCTTTGTTCTGCTGTTTCCCAGGCGTTGTGATATGGAGAAGTGCATGTGTATTCTTTTATACAAACTTCACTGAGTGATAGACACTTTCTTCAGCAAAAATAAAGGTTTCAAAAGTGGCTGGTGGAATTCAAAATTGAATAAAGGTCCCTAGAGATCATTCAAATTCAGGGTAAGGGACACTGAGACAGAGGCAGCTTGCTGCTAAAGTGCATGAACACTTGCACATTAGCTCCCTGGAGCAGGGTTGGAGACCTTCACGGTTTAGTCTTCCAATGTTCAGATATTCATTAGCACTTCTCAACAGTGATAGTTTTATAACGGTCATTTCACTCACAGGGTTTTTGGAATGAAAACAATTTTTCAAAGAGCCTTTTGCTGGTGGGAGTGAATTTGGTTAAACTTACAATGTTACAGTTGCGGTTATAGATACTCTGGGGGGGAGGTAGTGCCTCCTTTTGAATGCTGCAGATTAGTGCCTGTTAAAAGCATTGCATTGAAACTAAGGAGTGGGATGCAGGCAGTGATCCTTACTAAGAGGTGGGGTATAGACAGCGGTCATGGGAAGAAAGAGGAAATTGTATTGAACTAATTCTATTGGGGTCTATGCTTTCAAATGATTGCCAAGATTCACACAGTGAAGGGAAAATGGAAGTTTTTTTTTAAAAAAGCCATGTTAAACTTTATTTGGGACATCTACATATTATAGACGAGTTTTTAACAATTTCCTATCTGTTCATCTTCCTAGGGGTAATTAAATAATCCAGTTCTGGATACCCTCTTAAGCGCGCGCACACACACAGGACAGGAAATTATGCTGTACATTTTGCAGCGTGTGATGGGACATATTAGGAATGAATTTGTGTTTATGATTTGGCAGGCTGAAGATTAAGGTTTTTCATTGACCAATAAACAATAATTGCCACTGAATGTACCCAACAACCTGATTGGAGAGAATGACCTATATAGCCAGAGTTGAAATTTTACATTTATTAATACTGTTACTTTTCATCCAATTATAGTTTTGTCAAAAATGGAAATGCTTCAGTGAGCTGTTTAATCTCATGTGGTACATTTGGAGAAAATCTCTCCAATTTTGAATTGAACGTAAGAATGGCACTGTTAGCACATTAGGCCCCGGCATTGCCAGTATACTGTTCACTACTACCTTTATGAACAAAAGGGCACTTTCTGATGAGCATGTTCTTATCCCAAATGGGTCTTTTGAAGATTTGAGTGTTATTTTACAAATGAACCTGTGTGGTAAGCTGTAATGAAGATGAAATTCCTACTACAGTGGAGTCACCTGTGTGGAATTTGAACTCAACATATCCAATCCTGTGATGTAATGGGAAGTATCTCCACTATTTTTCAGCTCTCTGCAACATTGACCATCCCTTTCTGGCAATGGTTTTTGACCAGATTTGGCAAGAAAACTGCTGTGTATGTTGGCATTTCGGTAAGTTTAACCCCACTACCTAAAAATGTAGAATGAACCAGTGAGATATTCTATTGTTTGTTTCTGAGAGCTGCCGTCTTTAAATCTTGTCCCTTAGTGTTAGTGGAGAAATGTGTTATTGACAGAAGCCACAAGCATTTCGGGCCGAGTTTAGGAAATGGAAATTTGTTTTGAATGATTTGAGAAAATACAGTAGAAGCAATATTCAAACAAATGTATGACAGCTCAGGCAGCAATTATTTGTTCTGTTGGAATATTTAACCTTAGATAAGTGAGCAGTTTAGCGATCCAGACCTGAAAGTGTAAGCTTTGACCCGCAGTTTGTGCTGAGTAAGTTCATCTCAGCCAGGGCCGTGCTGCAATTGTCCCAGTGATTCTCGGCTAGGGACAGGATGAAACAGCCAGAGCTCCTGCTCCCGATTGCTGTCCAGCAACCCCTGCTGCGAAGTGAGTATCTGTGGACTTTGAAGACAGGATCGAACTTGGGGATGATGTTCCACTTAGTCGAATGGCCTGCCATCTCTCACTGATGTGAATAATGGCAGCAAAGGGCAGCCAGCACCCATGGAGCTGTATCCCAACAAGGAGTCAATCCTCCAGGTAGCAGAATGGAGAAACTTAATGGGGAGAGAGGGTGAATTATATGAAAAATATTGTGTTTTTTTTAATGAGGTGCGAGGAATCAAGACTCTGTTTAAATGCAGCTGATTAAACTGAGGGAATATGTACCCTCAACAGTCATCATTCTACTGTTGCACAACAGAGAAATACATGAGTTAAAGTAGGTGAATTTTTCTCCCTTCTGAAAATTGGCCCTGTGTATATATCAAATATGCTTTATCGGATCTTTGTGTATAGTTTGGTCATGGGGCTGTATCCTTGATGTTTATATATCTAAAAATATTATGGCCTAGAAATTCGATGATGCGGCGCCATTTTACAGGTGTAAAACACACCAAAGTGGCCAGTATGGCATGCGATGCACGCGAACCAGAACTCCGCCGCTTGCTTTAATAAACATTAAAAGAGGCGTCCAGGGACTGTGCCTGAAATGGGTGTTGGGCCCTTTTCAAATGCAAATAAGGTTGCCTTACACCTGTTTAATGCTCCCTTTACCAAATCGGTTTGCCCTGATCGCAGCCACCGCTGGACTGGCTTTGTTCAGAAAAATCAGGTCTACATATGGTCTAACCAGCAGTCCTTACAGGGACTGCTAAAGGCTGCCACCAAAAAGGTAAGTTTTTTTAAAAAATACTTACTTGAATGTGGAGCTGGGTGCAGCTGGAGTGCTCCTCCTGACTCCGCATTAAAACCACAGGCCGCTGCCGGCCACTGCTCAACCCTACCCCCCCCCCCCCCCGCCATCCAAACACCACCTTAACCTCCCCTACTGCTCGCTCCATCCCTCTCCTGATAGCTTCCTTACCCCCTTTCTTGGTCACCCCCCTCTCCCGATCACTCCCCCCACCTTTTTGTAAGATTTACCTGAAGGCCGCTGCCAGCCAGGCGAGTTGTCAGGGGATGCCCAGCAGGTGTCTGCAGCTCGTTAGTCTGAGGTAAATGAGGCCCGAGACCCAATATGAGGTGGGCCTTGGGCCTCTACTTGTTCCACAGGCCTCAACATTTAAAAAGCCAATTGTCTTGTAAGTCACATAAAGTAATTAGCTGACTCTCCGGCTGCTATGTCTTGCCTCCTCACCTCCACCCCAAACCTGCGTAATAGTTTCCCATTTCCTGCATCAATGAAGGCAGCTGAAAATTCTGATGATTAGATCTTATCCTCTACCAATACGCCCTCATAAGTCTTGTCCTAGAAAGCAAGCCAGTTTTAAATGTTAAACAAAATTATATACTGGTTCAAAAATCTAATCAAAAAACCTATAAGGGTGTGAGTGGCATGCTGGATTAATATACTGCGCTTTCATCTGGGACCAAATCCAACTCATACAATACTACCTACAATACAAACTTAGTTTCACATGGGGCCAATTATCTTTAATGGGCCAAGGCATTTCAAATCTGCCAACAGTTCAGGTTTTATTTTTCCCCTGAATTCTGACACAATGTAGATTGTTTCAGGAAACGCTTTATTGCTTCCTGATTCAAGAAAAGATTTATTTGCAGATAAGCTCTGCTGTTCTCTTGTATTCTTTGTCGAATTGGTGCAGCACTAGGATATTGAACAGGAGGTTTTTTGAAATGTAAGTTAGATATCTTTGTAATGTACTTTGAACTGCATTCTTAACATCATAGTGTATTAGTCCAACATGTCAACACACAAGATAGCGTACGACCTTTTATCCATCAAGATAATAAAGTTCATGGCTGTATGAAAATAGTGGCTGTACTTTGCACTCATATTGATCTGAATTGTGTTGGTGCACTGTGTAACCATTGCAGATTGTCCACGTGGAAGCTAGTAATGTTTTTGACAGCATCGGTTTCCACATGCCCTCTTTCAGAACGTGACCAGTTCATATTTGTTATTATGAATTGACTGACTCCAGCTGCATCATAATGCAGACCAACGAGTGACTTAACCCTGAAGTTGAACCAGCCACCCTCGGGGTGGGGTGGGGGGCGGGTGGTGGTGATGGAGATCGTGGGTCTGGGGGACGTTGATCGTTGATCGTGGCAGGTTTGCTTGGGGGGCCGTGGAGGGAACATTCCTGCTCCTCCTAGCCCACAAGCCCTGCTGGAAAGGAGCCCTGGGAAACCCAGCCCGCTGCCTCATTATCATATTTAAATTACCGACCCACCTCTGGAGAGCAGGTTAGTCGCCCGCCCCCCAACCCGCCTCCATTTAAACCAGAAGTGGCCATTGGAGGCGGTTTGGAGTCAGGTTTCAGTTTTTAGAAATTTTAACCCCTGCCCCTTTCCCACCCTTCCTGGGGGGGTTAAAATTCTCCCCTATATATTTGTACTTATGATTATATTAATATTACATTGGACAAAGAAACTGCAGGATTCCAATCAGTAGAATTCTCGGAAGTATCAACTTTGGAGAAAGTTCCATTTATATTTATTGTGACCCAGTGCAGAATTGCTCAGTTTACTGGGAATATTTGTGTGAGGTGGAGGATTTTTGTTTAATTCGTTCATGGGATGTGGGCGTTGCTGGCGAGGCAAGCATTTATTTGCCCATCCCTAATTGCCCTTGAGAAAGGTGGTGGGGAGCCGCCGCCTTGAACCGCTGCAGTCCGTGTGGTGAAGGTTCTCCCACAGTGCTGTTAGGGAGGGAGTTCAAGGATTTTGACCCAGCGACGATGAAGGAACAGCGATATATTTCCAAGTCGGGATGGTGTGTGACTTGGAGGGGAACGTGCAGGTGCTGTTGATGCATCCTATTTATTTCTCTTAGCTCTGGATGATGATCCAGGTTTTCCACTTCTGCTTCACTAGCCTGCAATTTCCTGCCCCTTCACTTTTAATGGGTGGAAATTCAAGGGCTGTGAACGCAGCAGCAGACAACCCTGGCCAATGTGTCGTGTGTATTGTCAAAGCTGCAATGGTGCTCCAGAGCAGTTTCTTTTGGATCAGCTCTTTTGTCTGAGTGGTGACTCGCAGCCTCTGGATTCTAATGTGTGCATATTTTCTTTCGCCCCTTATGCAGTCAGCTGTCCCGTTCCTCATCCTGAATGTTCTGGTGAAGAGCAACCTGATTGTGGCGTATGTCGTGTCATTTGCCTCCGGAGTGAGTGTTGCTGCTGCTTTCCTGTTGCCATGGTACGTGACATTTTCTCAGCAGCTTACAATTACATTCACTGGCTTTGTAATTCTGCTCAGGCAGGTATTTTGTGGAAGCCCAACTAATTGAGGAACTTATTCTGGAAACCAATGGCCCAGTTATTGTCAAACATTTTGCGTTGCCCCGGTGAGAAATCTGCAGCGTAACTAAGAAGTGAAGCCACCAAATGGAGCACATTGCATTTTAGCAAGAAGCCTGAGGTCACCTGCTTATTTCAACAGCTCTTTGCTAATAATTTAGATGGCAGAGCACAGAGTGACAGGGACCCAGCAGTATAACTGCATGCTGCCAGCATTCTCCACTCTAAAGTAGGTTCTACTGTGAAATAGGCAGCCGCAGTAGAATGGGGCCATTAGAGAGCTGTACCAGTAATTTCTATGGGGCTCTCCCAATGTCTCGCCCTAACTTCGGTGGGGGATCAGCCAAAACCTTGAGGCAAAGGTGTAAATGGCCATTATGTAATTTCTCCAAAGTTTTCACCGATTGTCCACTAATGTTACGGTGGGAGATTGGAGACCACCTTCCCCCACCCCCCCACCACCACAGTCATTTTACCCCCTAATACTTTAGTTTAGTGCTCATACATTACATAGATAAGTATGCTAGCTTCATTAAAGGCTATTGACTCCCTCCCATCCCCGGGAAAAGGATCATTGGTGTACATGACCATTGATCACATGGGGCTCAATTTTGAAATGGTGGCGGGTTGGCAGCGGGGTGGGGGGTGTGAAGGTGCGTGAGGCAAACCCAAATTTAAAAAAAACTTAATTTTTCCGACACGATCGCGATGTAATTGATGGAGATTAAAGTTGTTTCTGGGTTTCGTGCCCAACAGCCAGCCTGGGGTGGCGGGGGGGGGGGGAAGAGAGGAGAGAAAGAGAGAGAAAGTGCGAGACGTCATCCGGCACTGGAACAGAGTGTGGAGGGTGCTGGAGATCGTGGGGGGGATGAGAGGGGGGCTGCTGAGAGGGACATCGGGGGCTGAGAGGGACATCAGAGAGGGAGACATTGGACATCAGAGCAGGGTGGAAAGGTAGGTTTATTTTGTTTTTTAACTTTGTGCACTTTTTTTATTTAATTAATTTCGTTTATTTCTGTCTGATCCGGCCCTTCACGCCTTCACCAGGCGTGAATCGGAAGCCGTGGGAAAGCCACCCAGGTGAGTTTAAAATAGTTTTAACTATCTGCTACGTCAGAAGTAAAGTACCTTAAGTACCTCAGGTACATTTGGCTCTTTATCATCCTGCCGGCTCTAATTGCCGCCAGGACTTCCGCATTCATGAAGCGCGCGCGCCCACAGGTGCATCTGTGGCAACCCCGGAAGTCAGTGGGTTGGAGCCAGCTTCCGAACCCGCTCAGGATTTTCGCAGCCCCCCGCCCCCAGTGCACCTGCAATTTGATCTTAAAATTGAGCCCGTTGTGTTTCAGAATCAGAGTCTTAATTCTGCAATCAGTGAATGCCTATACATTTCTTGCACATAAAATAGAAAAACACTTCAGGCACCCAGTACTGATCCGGATAATTATTATTTGAACCCCTATGAATGAAAGCCTTTCTTCTTTCTATTTGCCAAATGACCCACACATAGTGGACAATGAATGGAGAAGCCTGAATATTAGTGAAATGTCGCAATTCCTGCAGTGTAGTTTTGTTTCAGTATGCAAAAGATTGTTGTGCTGTTTGTTTTTGTGTTCACAATAACTATATAATTCATTGACTATAATTAGCAGGAAATGAATGATAATTTCACCATTTACAAATATATCATGATGCCTTACTGATTAAAAACTGTAATTAAAATTCATGTCATCTCTCTGAATGTTCTAGCTGTTCAATGTTAAGATGACACTCTGTTTGCCCTCTTAACAGGTCTATGTTACCTGATGTGATTGATGATTTCAAACTGAAGAACCCAGAGCTGGTGGGACATGAAGCAATTTTTTACTCTTTTTATGTCTTCTTCACTAAGTTTGCATCTGGAGTGTCTCTTGGAATCTCCACACTAAGCCTCGAGTACGTAACTTTGATTTACTTTCACAACTAAGTACGTGATGAGGAGCTAAAGATGGGCAATAAATGCGGCTCTGCCAGTTTCGCCCACATCAGAAAATACAAATTAAAAAAACACCTCAAGGGGTTGACCTGGTAACTCATCAGCAAAGTTAGAGTTAGCAGCACAAATGGGATTTAGGTCCTAACCCACAGTTCCTCTTGTATTACTTAGGCTAATTAAATAAGTTAGCTGGAAGTAATTGATTTTAAATGTAAATTATATTAATCTGTAGATTGTGCAGTGGTTCCAAAATTGCCTCTATGAAATTATTATCTTTGTGTGTCTTGTCCATTATATCATTATATCCTTGCAATGTAAGAGATACATCATGGAGATGAACTTGCCATATCCAGTCTAAATTAAAATCATTCCAGTATATTTGTAAATAATGTATTATATGGAACCATTTTTGATTTTTTTTTGCCCTAACAATATTTTCTCATTAGCTACAAATACATGTCTGACACACCACTTTTAGTTTGTGTTGAATGATCTGCACATCCACATATACGGAGAACTAAATATCTCTATTCTACTTTATGTTCAGTTTAAAAAGTTACATTTTCTCAAAATCTACTTGTGTATTTTTAAGAGCCAGATCTGTCCACCCCCATTGTATAATTCAACAGAATGTACAGTGCTTGACAGCAAATCCAGTCAATTCTTGAATGAGTGACAATTGTCTTTTTATTTTAATGATCTAAATTTCTTCTAAACTACAGTATCGTCAAGTCAGGCTTATCTGGTGCTGTACTAAGCAGTTACTGGAACTATTTTCTCATTTTCTTTTTCTCCCACAGTTTTGCAGGTTATCAGACCCGGGGATGCGCCCAGCCTGATGCAGTGCACCTAACCCTGAAGATGTTGGTTGCTCCAGCGCCCATTTTCCTAATTGTACTTGGACTGATTCTTTTTAAATTATACCCAATTGATGAGGAGAGTAGAATGAAGAACAGGAAAGCACTTGAAGATTTACGGTGAGTTTATAAAGAAAATTCAAGTTCATTCTTGCTTTTGCCTTTCTATCCTGGCTGACCTCTTCCATGTCCCCTTGACTGAGGACAACAGAAAGAGTCGTGGGTTTCTGATGCCCACATCACAATAAGCACCATCAGTAGACTATATTTCTCAAGTAAATATTTCAGCAGAGTACATAAGAAATTAAAAGATGTTACGACATCAAAAAATGGGTCCTTTCTTGCAGGCTGCATTTTTTAAAAAAAACCTTTGATAACGCTCCAATGTAGACACATACAAGAGGGGAGAGGGGATGTCCTTTACTTGAGAATTCTGCTACATATCGATGAGTGTGCAATATATCACTGCTTTTGTAAAGAGACCTGCCTAATGGCCTGGTGAAGACCAGTCCCTACTCCTCAGAGGTGACACACGATCAGAGACTTAATCCAAGTACACCACACAGTCTGTAGAGAATGAAGTTCTGATCACAATTGTGTCTCACTATAATTGGGACGATGCCTTCAATTAATCATTAGATTGTCTGATGTGATGGTGATTCCAGAGCAAAGTAAACGCATATTGCTTTGGTACTGTCAAGTCACAGGATTATAGTTGTGCTTTAATTTTAATGCTTTGCATAATGTGGCTGGCCTGACTTTTGCAATGGTCTTGTTAACCAGTCATCTGCGGCCCTTTTACAGACATGGTTTTCACAGGTGCTGCTCAAACCAGGAAAGCCCTGATATAGCAAATAAATGCTACTTCCAGAGGCTTGGCCTGACTGCTAGATTGCTATATGGACTTTACCAGTCATTGGTCATGAATTACAATTTTCAGAGAACTGTGCATGTTTGCACGTGCACAGCTTGGCTGTACCCATTGATGTGGAATCCAATAGACAATATAAATAGGGGAGATGGGGGTGGGGGGAGGATTCCGCAGCAACCGAAGATCTTGAGTATGGCAGAACTGCATCTTCTTGAAATGCTTTTGTAATATATAGAAAGGCCATATATATTAAGTGGTTCTCTTGCAACATAATTTCCTGCTCTGAGTGAACACTTTTTGTCATTGTTCTTTTATTTTCTCCTTTTCAGAGACAATGGTCAAGACTCAGAAACAGATTCAAACGAACTCGGCAACATTGTATAACAAATGGCCAAATGTTTACGTGCTTTGAGATTTGTGTACAGTGTACATTACATTAATATGTGAAAGCAACACATCATTCAAACAAGACTTAAGTCAAGCCACAAATGGATTCAAGCTAACTTCCTACCATTGTATAACATGTTTATGTTCTGTTCATACTGAGCACAGAATTTGTACAGTGTACATTATATATGTTCTAATTTAGAAAAAAACTGTACAGATGGCTTAGTATAATGTAAATTTATATAAAATTCCTAATTTACTGTATATATTTGAATTAAAATATTAGTTGTCAAAAATACTAAACCACTGACAGATCTTCAATTATTCTGTTTTTCTTTACTCATTCTAAAACTGCAACTTCTAGCAGTTCTATGGGGGAGTGTTTAAAAACAGAATTTTTTTAATTAAAAAAACACAGGTGGAAGATCCAAGCTCAGCGCTGGATACCAGTCAGGAGGTGGGGTTGTGTGATGCCAGTGTTAGGTTTTAAAGATCTGAAGATTGAAGGAGGTAAGGAAATTCCACAGTTTTAGTGTTTATTTATGGAAAGAGGGCTGAAGCTGTACAATTTTTACAGTAATGTGTCGGTGGTAGATTTGGGCTTTCAAT
Organism: Heptranchias perlo; assembly: GCF_035084215.1. NCBI lineage: Eukaryota > Metazoa > Chordata > Chondrichthyes > Hexanchiformes > Hexanchidae > Heptranchias > Heptranchias perlo. The sequence continues at coordinate 27,164,784 of NC_090350.1, forward strand.
CTCTTTAAACATGGATTCTAATAAGGATATTTTCACTCTGTTTTGGAAGCATGCAGTTAGCTTGAAGGTTTGCCTTTAAATTACTTTCAGCCTTGGAATCTAAATTTCAGTGAACAATTTTAACATATCCTTTGCTGAGCAGACCGGAGCACAGCCAATATCTGCACTGGTGCTTGGGAGGGATATAGTGCATGATGGTGAGTCCTCAGGATGGATGTCGTCCTACGAGGTGTCTTCAGCAGGTTCTTCAAGGGATTCTTGCTGCTGAGAAGGACCTAGAGGAAAGGGACAAGAGTTACGATGGCAATGAGAGGCTGGACATTTGCACATGAAAGGCTTCACCATACTGGGTGAGGTCTTCAAGTTGGCTGAAGGTGCAATTGTTGGTGGTACATGAAGTGGTACAGTTGATAACTATTCATCCTGCTCAATGGGGCCGCCAACCTCACCATCTCCAATGGTCAATGCTCTGGAAGCCCCACTTATTTCCTGTGTCTTGCTCCACCTGAGTTAAGGGCAGGATTTCAGCTGGTCCTCCCCAATCTTCTCTCCCTTGTAATGTGTGTTCTATTCTGTAGAAGGGGAGGAGAGAGTTAGGAGTGGCTACTGAGAAGGTAAGTGGAGATGTGTGAGGCTTCTGCATGTAGTACATAATCTGAGAGGAGAAAGAAGCAAGATGCTAAGAGAATAGGAACCGAGTGAATTGAGGAAGGAATGCATGGAGGTGTTTGTTCAGTTGGTGAGGGCAGGTGTGAAGAGTGTGCTGTTAGTAGAAGCAGTGAAGGCAGCAGGTGAGTGAGTGTTAGGAGTGAGCATGAAAGGTGGTATCATGTGCCCTTGTGATTGGTGGTGAGGGAGGTGATGCAGAGATGGTGATTGGTCTGAATGGTGGAGGAGGGAGGAGACTGTGAGCAGGTGCGATTGCAAGAGATGGGGAAGGGAGAAGGTGTACTGACCTCTACTGGTCTAGTGTTGCCATTGGAACTCTTGCAGCACTGGATCCAGGTCCTTGGGGTGATGCTGCTGCTGCTAACTTCCTCTGCCACCTCCAAACTAGGCTTTCCTGCCAACGCTGTTGGGCATCCTCTTGCCATTTTGTGGAAACAGCACTTCCCTCCTGGCCCTGACTGCTGCGTGAAATACACTTCCAGGGAGGCATCCGGAAATCTGGGGGCAACCTTACCCCATTTTTCCAGCCTTCTCCTAGGAGCACCAAAGTAATTACGGAAGCCAAAAGCAGCCTTAAAGGGAAGTTGCATTCACTCAATTTTAAGAGTTGTATTCACACTTTGAATAGTGGCCTGGGTCTCTCGCCGGAAATTGCGCAGTGTAGGTGAACGGGCGGGCAGTTAAAATTGGCCAGGCCCCACTAACTTTCCAACTACCGGGTGCACTGCCCAATTAGGGTCCCCCCGCGCATCGATCCCACCCTGAGTTAATATCAACCCCTCACTGTCCAGGCTCACATGTGAGGAAGTAACTTGGATGAGCTACCTCAAGAAGATGAGGGAAGAAAATTAGGTAAAAAGTAAGAGGGAAAGCACATTTAGATGAATATGGACAGATACTCTTGTGTACTTTCACACTACTTGTGCTCTTATCTTCAGGAAAGAGAGAAGAGAAAGGTAAGGAATAGAAGTGAGGGGGGCAAGCACACTGGTGCAATATGCAGTGCTATGTCACTGCAAATCAGAGGCCAGTTGCTTCCCTGGAGAGAGAAAGGGGAAGATCAGCGATGGAATTGTCCCCAGGTGTTTCCTGGCAAACACTCAGCAGCAATCGTGAAGGTCTCTGACCAGGTCATCTGTCTGCCCCCAGCAACGGGGAAACACGGGAAGATAAAAACTCTATTTAAAATATATAACATAAAAGAGGGAAATGATAGACTGAAGGGAATTAATGTTGCAAGTAAACAGTAACATAAATATCTTGGATCAAAATTTTCCTGCATGCTAATGAATAAGGATGCCAAAGTAAGTTATGTAAATAATTTTTTGGTATATGGACACTGACAGGGGAAAAAGTGACATATAATAAAAATCTGTTCACAGGGCAGAACCTTGAATGATAGTCAAGCGAATATCAAACACAGTCAAATCTACATGTACACACACAGCACCATCTAGTGTCAGAAATTCTCTGTGGTATACTATCCCACTGTAATTTCAGAACATTAGAAACTCATTAAAGGTTTGTCTTTAAATTTTTGAATTCTTAATATGAAGGGAGGACAACCCTGATTTCACTATATCAAAAATATTTTATTTGCAATTAATGAACATGATACACATAAAAATTCCACCAAATCTCTGAATAAATACGAGGAAGCAATAGTAGAGCAGCTTGGATCATAAAATTAGGAACAAATGCTTGGTCTCTGGCTTTAAAGCTGGCATTCCCCATTTCATTTCTCCCCTCCTCCAAATACTAAGCTGAATAAATTCAGCTGTTTCAACATATAAGGTATCCAGGTAATTCCTGGTCTAGACTGCAGGTAAATGACCTGGCCAATGCCTCTGCCAAAGGCACTAAATTATTTCCTGACTGGAATTGTGAAAGAGCTACTTGGGGTGACATCTTCTTTCTGTCCATTATGGAGAAGTAAGTGGCCTCTGCTCTGTGCCTCTCCATGATGGTACGACTGAGATTGGGAACTTTGTGGGGAGTTTTTGACACCTGCCCATGTGCTGTCATTCTCTCAATCTGCTGTGCCACCACACTATCGTGGTTTCAAATGAATTTTCTTGGATCTTATTTGTCCCAATGGGGATTCATGTGCCTTTTTGTATGTGTGACCCTCACCTCCCAGGACTTATTCAGCTTGAGGACCCCTTCCAGAATTAACACACATTGGAGCACTTGCTATAACTATGAGTTTTAAAAAAATACAAGAAAATATAGGCATTGAAGTACTGCTTTGATCTGCCAAACTCCTTTTACGGATATTTGCTTTTATCATGCATTAATTCCTGCTCTTTTCACCAATTGTCACTTGTTTACAATTTTTCCAATAAGTATCAGCAGATCTGTACAGCTGAGAGTCTTGGGTGAAAATCAGTTTAAATACTCATAGCCTCATCACATGCTGTAACATCCTTATTTTAAGAATGCCTCGACTGCCTGCTGGCACAGCTCAATTAAAACACGCAAATCTGATAATACATCATAAATGCTTGTGTTTAATGTCGCATTAAGTACTGGGATTTCCCTTTTGTTGAAAAGGAAATGAAGCTCCACTAAAGTGAGATCTCCAACTTGTTCTATACAATTGCAGAATCACACAAACCTCAGCAAAGTATGGTTTCAAAATCACACAAACCTCAGCAAAGTAATGTTTCAGTACCACCTCAAACATCAATTAGTGACCACAATTAAATACTGCAGCCAGTGGATTCAAGGCCATAGTGTCTTTGTATCTTCATTCCAGTCGGCTGCCCAATGTCAATAATAAGGACTGGAATAGATTGTGCTACATAAATATTTTATATTATAAATGGTATAAAATAATTCCCAGTTATTCCTACACATTGGGTACCTCTGATAACATCGTAGTTTCTGAAGGTTTTATTTGACTGGCAGACGAATACACTTATTGATGCTGTAACTGCTTAAATGTATCATAGTTGGGCTGTCCATTCAGAAGAGCTGTCCTTTACATCAAGGGGTAAGTAATTACAAAATAATTGAGTTCTGTGTCGATTAGATCCCTGTACTTCATGTACAAGTTACGCAGCAGCTTATCTTCTTCATTTGTTTCGTACTTGTGCATATAAATTCTCACCTGTAGATTAAACAATGTCCCCATCACGTCAAAAGTCTCAAAAGGTTTTATTACTGTAATCAAGCCTTCCAAAGTTCTCTCGATTTAGGAACCGTTCCTTTAGATTGGAAAATTGCATATGTCACTCAGCTATTTAAAAAAGATGAGAGAGGGAAGCCAGGGAATTAAAGACCGGTTAGCCTAACATCTGTTGTGAGGAAATTACTAGAGTCTATAATTAAGGATAGAGTGAATGAACACCTTGAAAATTTTCAGCTGATCAGAGAGAGCCAGCATGGATTTGTAAAGGGTAGGTCATTCCTGATGAACTTGACTGAATTTTTTGAAGAGGTGACTAAATTGTGGACAGGGGAATGTCTATGGATGTTGTTTATATGGACTTACAGAAGGCATTCGATAAAGTCCCTCATAAGAGATTGTTAGCTAAAGTTGAAGCTCATGGAATTGAGGGCAAATTATTGACCTGGTTAAGAAATTGGTTGAGTGGCAGGAGACAGAGTGTTGGGATAATGGCAGGTACTCAAATTGTCAGGATGTGACTAATGATTTCCCACAGGGATCTGTGTTGAGGCCTCAACTATTCATTGTATTTATTAACGACTTAGATGACACGATAGAGAGCCACATATCCAAGTCTGCCAATGGCACAAAGATAGACAGTATTGTAAGCAGTGTAGATGGAAGCATAAAATTACAGCAAGCTAGTAATAGATTAAGCGAATGGGCAAAACTGTGGCAAATGGATTTTAATGTAGGCAAGTGTGAGGTCATCCATTTTGGACCTATAAAGGATAGGTCAAAGTACTTACTACATGGTGAAAAGCTCGAAACAATGGAGGTCCAAGGAGACTATGGGGTCCATTGACATAGATCATTAAAATGTCATGGACGGGTACAGAAAATAATCAAAAAGGCTAATGGAATACTGGCCTTTATATCTAGAGGACTAGAATACAAGGGGGTAGAAGTTATGCTACAGCTATACAAAGCCCTGTTTAGGCCACACCTGGAGTACTGTGTTCAGTTCTGGGCACCGCACCTTAGGAAGGATATATTAGCCTTGGAGGAAGTCCAACATAAATTTACTAGAATGAAACCTGGACTCCGGGGTTAAATTACGAGGAGAGATTACACAAACTAGGGTTGTATTCCGTGGAATTTAGAAGATTAAGAGGTGATTTGATCGAAGTTTTCAAGATATTAAGGGGAACTAATAGGGTAGATAGAGAGAAACTATTTCCACTGGTTGGGGAGTCTAGGACTAGGGGACATAGCGTAAAAATTAGAGTCACAACTTTCAGGAGTGAAGTTAGGAAACACTTCTTCACGCAAAAGGTGGTAGAAGTTTGGAACTCTCTTCCGCAAACGACAGTTGGTGCAAGCTCAATTGTTAATTTTAAATCTGAGATTGATACATTTTTGTTAACCAAAGGTATTAAGGGATATGGGGCTAAGGTGGATATATGGAGTTAGGTCACAGATCAGCCATGAACTCATTGAATGGCAGTACAGGCTCAAGGAACTAAATGGCCTACTCCTGTTCCTATGTTCCCATGTAAGCCCTGTTATCACAAGTACAGCCAAGATAACCTTATTTTGTTGATCCTTGAGTCATCACATTTTATCGGAATATAAAATTACCCAATCATGGTTAACCAACTTAAGGTAAATGAGTTTATCACATTAAAATTTACAAGTGTCAGTCTATGTTTATGGAAAGAATTTGCATCTTCCATGGGAAGATTCATTTAATCAAATGTAAAGAATACCAATCTGATAATCCAAATGATGCATTACATTGCATTAGAATGTGCATTGAGCTATGGAAGGGGGAAATTGCAGTATGGTTAAGTCTTGTTTCCCTAAAATTAAAGTAAGGAGTCGTACAACACCAGGTTATAGTCCAACAGCTTTATTTGAAATCACAAGCTTTCGGAGCTTTGCTCCTCGAAGGAGCAAAGCTCCGAAAGCTTGTGATTTCAAATAAAGCTGTTGGACTATAACCTGGTGTTGTACGACTCCTTACATTTGTCCACCCCAGTCCATCACCGGCATCTCCACATCATAAAATTAAAGTGTTTGGGATCACTTTCTTTTTTCCTCCCCTTTCCAATTTCTTCCTTCTTTCCGCTGACTCATTTTGGACTATAGTTCCATGCATACCAGTTAAACTGTGGCAGATCATGCATGTGAATTGGCAATTTTCATGTGTAAGTTAGCTGTGAGTGTTGACAGTCAATTCCATCACAGCTGAACCTGATTCTGTCCTGTCCTAACCCAAAATCCTAAATTTTCCAACAAGGATCACAGGATAGTGATAAGGAAGCACAAACTCTGGCTTATTTTACCCCCTCCCTACCCCACAGGAGCGGAGGTAAATAACAGAACCTGCTGCTACCTTGATTGAGATTAGGGGCTCGAATTTAGCAGGCCTGCGGGTTCCCAGCGGGTGGTCCTCCGGGAGCGTCGAAAACGCGAACGGCGAAATTAGTGGGTTGCCCACGCGATCGTAGCAGGCAATCCACTAATAGGATCCAATTACCTGCTCCTCCGGGGTCCACGGCGCTGGCCTGCGCGTCGGTCGGGCTGCGCATGCGCAGTACGATCTGTCAGCTGGAGGCTCTCTAGTTAAAGGGGCAGTCCACCACTGACAGATGCTGCAACCAATGGGACAAATTGCAGCATGGAGCAGCCCAGGGGGAAGGCTGCTCCCAGTTTAATGATGCCTCACCCCAGGTATCATCAGATGGGGTGAGGAGGAGGGGGAGGACACAGATCTTCCCCCCGGCGGGCGGGAGGAAGCGGCCTGCCTCTGCCACCAAGAAGGCCTGGCTCGAGGTGGCAGAGGGGGTCACCTGCGCCACCAACATATGGCCCACCTGCATACAGTGCAGGAGGCGCTGCAATGACCGCAGTAGGTCAGCCACAGTGAGAACACGAAGTCTTTCCCCTACACTCCGTCTGCCACAACACTGCCCCCACCCCAAATCTCCTTCGGCACCGCCAACACTATTCTGTCACATCACCCTTCATGCCCACTCACACCCCATCCTCATCTTACCTCCACCTACTCACCTCGCCACTACTCATCCTGCCACTAACACGCAACCCAATCCTCATACAATCTCATGGCTCCATCCCATACTCACCCTCTCGTGCATCTCCCTCACGGCCAGCCTCACTCAACCTGCCACCACCTGTGCTGCAGCCACAGGGCATGCATCACATATGTGCAGTAGGCAGCGTAAGGCAAACGTCTCGTCAGCATGAAGGGGGTGCACAAGGGTGTCTGAGGGTTTGTCATGGGTGTTACCCATATTGAATTTCAGAGCCACAAACAGCACACATTATATTGACACCACCACTGCCATGTCTCCGCGAATCCTGTCCATTGTGTCCAATAATGCCCGCTCCTGGGTATCACTATGAGGACCCACCACTGATGCCACCCATCGTGTTACTGCAGAGTAGGTGCAGGTGTATTTGCAGGGCTCGTCCGCGCAGACAACTGAGAGACATCGGCGGTGTTGCCGGCTGCACCCTGGAAGGATGCGGAGGAGAAGGTGTGGAGGACAGTGGTGACTTTGCCAGCGACAGGTAAGCAGTTGGTGCTGGGGCCAGCCAGGAGCAGCTCGGCATGAAAGAGGCTGCAGATCTCCACGACTACATGTCGAGCGAATCTGCGCCTCCCTGTGCACTGCTGCTCGGAGAGGTCCGGGGAGCTGCGCCTCGGTCTGTGGACCCTGTGGCGAGGGTAATGCCCTCTGCGACGCGTCTCTCTCTGCAGGTGGGCGTGCAACCACACCGTGTTGGGGGGATCCACGTCTCTGCGGCGGACGGCGTGGACTGCGAGGCTGCTGGTGGTGGTCATGCTCTTCGTCCTCCGAGGGTGTCCACACACCACCCAACTGGCAGGTGTTGGTCTGAGGGGTTGTGCAGGGTAGGTGTGTGGGTCCTCGGACTGGGGCTGCGGTTTCGTGTCGGTCTGTCCTCTGGCTTGGCCGGGGGGTGGTGGGGGGCAGGGGTTGCCCTATGTGACGCGGTGGCCTCCTGCGTGGGTGAGGGCTCTCCCCCGTGGAGCGCACCTTGGCACCTGCCACAGGCTGCTGGCTGCAACACGCCTGGTTTGAAGGGTCCTGTTTCCCCCAGTGTGGGAAACTGACTGCTTTGAACGTAAAATCCCACACTTCCTCTTTTGACAGCTGCTTCAGCTCATTAACTGACCACAACGAGCAAGTTAAGTGCTCTCAAGTGGAACCCCGCTGGCTTTAATTGCCTGCGGGATTCCCACCAGCGGGGCTTTCGCGCGCAGCCCCGCACGTCAGCGCGGTACCCGGAAGTGGCCGGGATTTCGTCCGAATCCGGTCACGTGATCGGAGATCGGGATTTTCGGGGCCCCCCCCGCTGGAAACCCGCAGGTAACCCGACCCTAAAATCGAGCCCTAGCTAACAGCACAGATAACAGTTTGAATCTGGGAAAATTTCTGGTCTGTGTGGGCAGTGTCTTTACCAACTCAACCACTAGGGCCAGGGGTTGACTATCATGGATTTTTAAAGTGATTTCAAGTTTCCAAGCTACAGGACATGACAACCTGGAAGTGAATATGTATGAAAGGTTAGCAATGTAAGAAATACAGCCACACCCAAAACAAAAAGTGACTAAAGCTTTAGGAATGGAGAGGATTGCAACAGAGGATTCGGAAACAATGAGGCAAAACCCTGCCCTATTAACGTAATAAAACTCTCGGAAATTGGTAGGCTAGTGAAACCCAAGGGTATTAATTTAACAATATAATTTTACATTACTCATCCACAGATCACTTTCCCAAATTCCCAGCAGCATACAGATCATCATTAAAGAAGTTCATTGATGTGGTTCCTTATGCTGGAGTGTATTCCACATTCAGAGGAGGAGGTAGAAAAGGCAAAATAATGGAGAGTGGTAAATAATTAACAGGGACAAAAGATCTAACAGTTGCAAAAGGCAGAGATCCACAGCAACAGAAACTAATCAGAGCAACAGCCCTATAGTAACAGAGTGGGACAAAGCCAAGCTGTAGGTGGACTTAGCAACCCCTAAAGGAAGAATAAATATTGCTAGATCCTTGAGGACCTAGTTACCTAGCAGTTATTAACCTCTTGAGCAATAAGGCCTTAGCTCAGTGACTTGGCCTTTACTCGTGCTTAAGTTGCCCAGAAATTCTGTTAATAAAAACAGATGCTTCTACCTTAAGGGTGCGGAAGTTAGATTTTCCCTCCTGACGATACTGTAGCATTGTCTCAATAAATTTAATGCTGAGGAAAGCCCAGATCTTCATGTAGTGCAGCCGTTCACATGTTAACACCAGTTGCAGTAACTCATCATCAATCCGTTCGTGACTGTTGTTAAATTCCAATGTCAATTTCTGGCAAGAAAAATCACATCTTAAAATTAGGAGTGTGCAATATATATGTTGACATAGTTAATATATGATTACCATAACAATATTTGTTGTATTGGTACACAAGACTAGAACAATAAGTAACAATTGTCAGCAAATTAAGCTCACGTGTAATGTTACACTTGAAATGTTAATCTTATCTCTCAGCTATTGGTCGGCTTGCTGTAGATAGTCAGCAATTTTCTTTTTACGATTTCAGATTTCCAGCATGTACAGTTTTTCTATTTGCTTCTCCATATGATCATGACAGTGTGAGGGAGTCATTCATTTTGCAGTTAGGATATTGCAATTTCTGCATTTTAACAAGAAAGAAAATTGTATTTTGGGGGTAATAGCAGCGTTCCCTTTTTAAAAAAAACCATCAACTGACAACACAGGACAAAATTGTAAACTTTCAGTTGATTCTCAAAGCAGCTGTAACAATAAAGATGATTCTAGTCTTTATTGTTCATTTAAATGAGGTTGTTAGGGAAAAATATCAATAGGTCAAAGGACAGGAAAACGATAGGTTGCTATGGTGCTATCTAAATATATCAATATTGGAGATCAGGCCTTGGGGCCTAGGCTGGCAGTCCATTCAATCCTTCACAGGGGTGTTTCTCATCTGTAACCTTTCTAGAGTAGATTTCAGCTCTGGACTAATTTATGGGTGGTCTTTGCACAGGTGGGTCAACTTGTGCCCAAACTGGGTCCTCCAATACTCCAAACATTTGAACAAGACTTGATAATATATAAACCTTTAATGAGCTTAAATACACAAGTTTGTTTCACTTTTAAATTCTGATTTTAATATAAAACTTGAGTATTAGAAAATGTGATGAATTGTTCCAGCTGTGACTCAGCTGGTAGCACACTTAACTCTGAAGGTTGTGGGTTCAAGTCCCACTCCAGAGACTTGAGCACAAAATCTAGGCTGACACTCCAGTGTAGCACTGAGGAAGTGCTGTGTTTTTGGAGGGTGCCGTCTTTTAGATGAGACATTAAACTGAGGCCCTGTCTGCCCTCTCAGGTGGATGTAAAAGATCCTACAGCACTATTTCGAAGAAGAGCAGGGGAGCTCTCCCCAGTGTCCTGGCCAATATTTATCCCTCAACCAACATCACTAAAACAGATTATCTGGTCATTATCAAATTGCTGTTTGTAGGAACTTGCTGTGTGCAAATTGGCTGCTGTGTTTCCTACATTACAACAATGACTACACTTCAAAATTACTTCATTGGCTGTAAGCGCTATATAAATGCAAGACTTTCTTTCTTTCTAAAAATAGATTCTCATCAATGGAATGAATCTTGCATTGTGTTTCTTTTTTGTCAATATTCTCATCTCTGTTGCTGCCACAGAGAGATGAGAAAATTGGGTGCTCTTTGCTGGGCACCCTCTGGTACCTTATCCAAGTGGTCATTCTTCAGGTATGAGCTATAAAGGGAGCATCAGTAAGACATTTGACTATGGAAGGCATCACATGTTTCAATCGTCACTCAGTATCCGCGCATGCCCACTATCCAGGAGGGGTCACTGCTTGTAATCAAGAGCTTATTTTCCCCTCGTCAGTTATGGGGCATAGCCACCAAGCTCAGACTGGTAACCTGGTCTGCATAGCTCAATTACACGTTGGTTTCAACAACTCAGCTCATGAAAAGTTGCATTGTGTATTATTCAAGTAACCCTTTTGCCACAAAGTTGTCATACAGGCAATTGTAGGTCTCAGTCAGATTATCTCAGACTCTTTCTGAACCTGCTGGGCTCACCAAAATTTTACTTTGTTTCTTTGATGTTATGTGTATGGAATCAGCCAGCCCTTGTAGGTGTCTGTGAGAGTTTCTTACCCGGATAGCTTGTTCTTACAGTATTGAAATTGCACTGACCTGCACTTGAACATACCTGTGCGTCATCTCTTACCTGTAGTGTATTCTTGTAGTGTGGAATAAGATCAGTCAGGGTGGGTTTCATAGTCCAATCTGGGTCACTAAAGTAACAGCTCCTAAAATTTAAGCTCCTCACTGGGATCTCTGGCACCAAAATCCGAGTCAGTCGATCGTTCTTCATCACTAACTCAAAATAAAAGTTGACTTTCAGGCTGGTAGCGCGTTTAGCTAGCTTGGACCAGGAGAGCCCCCATACAACCTGGTTGTGAGGGTCATGGATATGGCATTTAATATTCATTGTCCTGAGGGTCTGATAGCAACTTTCAGATAGGGTATCCAGGAGGTCGTCAGAGATACAGTTATAATTGATTGAAATGCTGGTAAGATTGCAGAAGCTGCGGATAATCTTAGGGAAGGTGGGGTTGGCATAGATTGCTAGGTGATGACTGAAGAAATCTTCAATGTTGAGCTCAGAGATGGAGCTCCTGTTCCTCTGGTGGATCAGTGAGTTTAAGATGGAAAAGCCCTGCTCCATGCCCAGCCGTGCTCCTCTCAGATTGAATGACTGAAGGTGTCTGCACTCACGGCGAAGGAAAAAGTTCAGGCTCTTTAACAAAAGGAAAAAGAAATCATCCGATTTTGTTTGAAATCTCTTATACAATACATTTTATTACAGTATACAGATCCTTAGATTAGATATAGAATTGTAAATCTGGTACAGCTTTTCAAATTTCTAGATTCATCATGTGATTCAAGTTTTGCCTGTACTGGTTATTACTCCTCACAGAAAATCAAAACCCAAAGTAACATTAGTGTTACATATGTTAAATTTTTACCATACTTTTTCCTGTGTAATACAGCGTGCGATGAGTATTTTGTGTCATTTTGTGTTGCATTGTTAAAAGTATCACATAAGTCACATATACAACCATTTCAGCTACAAAGGAGTTATGGCCATCTGTTGTGAGATATTCTGTTTTGCCGATAAATTACAGTGCAGCTCCCGGTAGAATAATTTATACATTTAGGGTTTCATTTATTTTGTCTACCATTTTAACACAGTTGACAATCCATTAAATGGGCTATCAACTGTGTTTGAAGAGTGCTCAATGGAAATTTATATGAACATGTTAACCAGTCCACTATCAGAGGAAATTAAATTCCTTGATGCTCTGTGGTTAAGACCTGCGATTTCTTTCTCAAATAGCTAACATAGAAAGTTATCTTATAATTATTTCCTAGTGGACTCAAGCTGTCTTTATCTGGAAAAGGTGAATAGCAAAGATGTGGGCATAGATACGTATTGAGCTTTACTTGATTTTGCACAGCTTTCCCTCAGAAGATTAAATCAGTGTGGCAGAGTCCATCATAGGATATACTGTATGTGGTCTGGGGAAGGAGCTGGTTTGATAAGCAGCATTTTCTAACTCCACACTTCCTTGAGTTCTTATAAAGGCTTTGTTCTTATTTGAACTTCTTACACATATGTAACTATTTTCTGTACTGGACTTGCATTAAAGAGTTCAGAGGTCTTTGCTACTTAAATATGCAAACTGGGTATTGTGCTACACTTCAAGTTTTAGGGAGAAATTAAAGAGCAATGTAGTCAGCTTGTCTGGAGAATTCTGATGGTGTTCCTATGAGCGCACTGCAAATATTTTATTCAAATAATTTCACCTAAAAAAAAAAATCTGAAGGTAATAAGATTCACAAAATGATGTCAGACTGATAAAACAAATTCCTTTAATGTCTTCTACTGAGTTTGGCAAAGCCAATTGTTACTTCAAAACAATTAAGACAAATGGAAACTGAATAGAGACAGTTATGGCAGTCAGATTAGCGAGCAATACAGGGCACCAGAGGTCAGCCACACCAACCTCAGCTGGGTTAACCTAGAAAACTGTAACTTTACTACTACTAATACTTCTACTACAACAACTACTACTATTTATACAGTATTTTTAAATTAAAAACCATCCTAAGGTACTTCACAGAGTCATTGTCAATAAAATGGATGCTGAGCCAAAGGCGATATAGGAGGAGTGACCAAAAGAGTGATCAAAGAGGTGGGTTTTAAGAACAATCTCAAAAGAGGAGAGGGAGGTAGAGGGGCCAAGGAGGGAAGTTCAGAGTGTGGGACCTGAGTGGCTGAAGGCACAACCACCAGTGGTGGGGCAAAGGAGGGGGGTGGGGGGTGATGGGAGGGAAATGAATAAGAGGCCAGAGTCAGAAAAGCAGACGGTTTAGAAGGAGCTGCAGGACCAGAAGAGGCCAAAGAGACAGGGAAGGCTAAGGCCATGAAGGGCTCCAAAACATGAGGATGAGAATTTTAAATTTGAGGCGCTGGGGGACCAGGAGCCAATGCAGGTCAGCAAGGACAGGGGCGATGAGCGAGTGGGACTTGGTGTGGAATAGGATATGGGTAGCAGAGCTCTGAATGAGCGGCTTGGAAAGCACTGGAACACCCTAGTCCAGAGCCAACAAAGGCAAGAGTGAGGGCACCAAAGGGCAAACTGATCAAGGTAGGGGCTGAGGCAGGCAATTCCAGTGACGCGGAGGATATGGGCCAGAAGTCCAACCTTGGGACCAAATAGAACATCAAGGCTGCAAACTGTCTGGTCCAACCCAAGACAGTGGTTGAGGAGGGGGATGGATACAGAGTTTGTGGCAGTAGCCAAAGACAATGCCTTTGGTTTTCCCAGTGTTTAGCTGGAGGAAATTGCCACTCATCCATGACTGGAAGTCGGACAAGCAGTCTGACAGCACAGAGGCAGTGGAGGAGTTGAGAAAGGTGGTGGACAGATAAACCTGAGTATCTTTAGTATGCATGTGGGAGCTGACTCCATGTTTCGTATTAAATGAAACATCTTAGATAGTTCCTCTCAACATACCTGTCTGTAGCTTTGCTGGAGTGTGGGCAAATATTTCTGCTTTGACTTAACACATTAGTTGTGCAAAATTTTACTCAAGCCTGTAATTAATTCAAAGATTATGTGGAAACATTAGATATAATTTGCTTTAAAAAAAGCTATTAAAAAAGTCAGAGACATCAAATGATACATGGGCAGGGCAGAAATCAAAGTAGTACAGAGTACTGTAGCTTAGCTATCTTTATGAAAAATCATTTGGCCCACCTTTCTAGTTTGCTTGGAACCTTTCTAGTTTGCTGAATCACAATGCAATGATTTAAAATGGTTGTAATGCATCATTACATTATTTCTAAAGGAAGTTATTGAGATCAATATGACACACAACTTCTATGGCTCTTCTCCCTCCCCTAAGTTTATTGAACACTTTTTTTTAATGATCATGATGCCCCTTTCACTCTGTATTCAAGTGTTTGAATCTCAGAGTTCCTCGACAGCCCAGTCTGAAAATCACAACTTTGGGAATTCTCCACTAATATCTAGGCAGCGTACAACAGACCATCTCCTCAAGAGGAAATGAATTAGAAAACCTGATTTTATCAGTTTGCTCGTGAGTGCATCTGCTACAGCAGCTAACCTCCCCCCACCTCTCCACTTTACAGGCGAGACTAAAAGCGGCACTGGGACTGGAGACCCCGCCCCCCACATAAAGAATACATGGAGGAGTCCACCATCCCAGAAGCCCAGACGAAAGAGACTGGTGAAGGAAAATGCCCACTCATTCACTATCCCGGGGAAGGAGATAGGATGGGGGAGATTTTAGTTCATTCAATAACTCAACATGTTCCATCTTAAAAAGGTTGAATGCAATTGGGACCCCTTAGGGGAAGATTATGAAAAACCATTGAAAATGTAAATTAGAATAATTTTTAAAAAAACATATTTCTTGTAAGCCTATACCTTTAGGAAGGCATTCCTAACAGATGAGCTCCACACTAGGCGGTCCAACTCCAGATGTTGGATAGTGAAAGATTTTAATCTGTTGTTTTCATTTCCTAAGCGAGCTAGGAAGCTCCTCATTGTTATCTGGAATCTCCTAGTCAGAAGGGAATTGTAGGGATTCATGAATTTGATTTCGCAGTTTACAAGATATCTGCCAAACTTCTTGGCATACCAGATGGCAGATTCGTACTCAGCCCGACGGTATTTGGATGGTCTCCCACAGAAGGTGAATGTTCTGGATCTCCAGAGAGCTGGTGAATGCATCACATGGTTCCAGCATTTACACACCAGCGCTGCTCGGACTCGGTCTTGGTCTCCAAGCCATCGGAACACCTGTCTCAGGGATACCTCTGGCAGTTCACTCCAATTTCCTGCATCTGTACACTGATCATGGGATACCTCCATCCCGTTCAGTCACGGTGAATGCTGTGTTAGAAAGGATTAAAACCCAAACATCAGTTAGTCAAGGTTGGAATGAGAACCCATTGAAATGTCCACTACAATAGGCAGAGATATTATTTTAATACTTTATTGAAGGCCTGATTATTAATCACTACACTGAGTATCAACCAGCTAGTGTTACTGATTAAGAGTTAAAACTAAGATTTGCAACATACTGAATCTATTATATCTTAAATCCACTATGCAAGGCACACATTTCATCAGAAACTTTCATGTGAATCTTGCTGCCATTGCAAAAAGTAAGGAAGTCATGATAAACCTTTATAAAACATTGGTTCGGCCACAACTGGAGTATTGTGTCCAGTTCTGGGCACCGCACTTTAGGAAAGATGTGAAGGCCTTAGAGAGGGTGCAGAAGAGATTTACTAGAATGATTCCAGAGATGAGGGGCTTTAGTTATGTGGATAGACTGAAGAAGCTGGGGTTGTTCTCTTTGGAACAGAGAAGGTTGCGAGGAGATTTGATAGAGGTATTCAAAATCATGAAGGGTCGAGACAAAGTAGATAGAGAGAAACTGATCCCCTTGGCGGAAGGGTCAAGCACCAGAGGGCTTAGATTTAAGGTGATTGGCAAAAGAACAAAAGGTGACATGAGGAAAAACTTTTTTACACAGTGGTTAATCTGGAATGCACTGCCTGAGGGGGTGGTGGAGGCAAATTCAATCATGGCCTTCAAAAGGGAACTGGATAAGTACTTGAAAGTTAAAAATTTGCAGGTCTACAGGGATAGGGAGGGAGAGTGGGACTAGCTGGATTGCTCTTGCATAGAGCCAGCGTGAACTCAATGGGCTGAATGGCCTCCTTTTGTGCTGTAACCTTTCTATGATTCTATAACTCACTATAATATCTGTAGTATCTATTACGCCTTTAGGTGGCATTGTGATACGAATTTTCAATATAAGGGTGTCACATCCTGCCTGTCACAGATTCACCTAGCTTGGTGCTCCATGCAGTAGGTGTGATTGTATTGACAAGACCTCTTTTATATAAAATGTTTTAACTTTTTGTCGTTGGCATCTAGGAACTTAGGAACATTAGGAACAGGAGTAGGCCATTCAGCCACTCGAGCCTGCTCCACCATTCAGTTAGATTATGGCTGATCTGCATCTCAACTCCATTTTCCCACCTTTGCTCCATATCCCTTGACATCCTTGCCTAACAAAAAATCAATCTATCTCAGTCTTGAAAGCACCAATTGGCCCAGCATGCACAACCTTTTGGGGGAGAGAGCTCCAAATTTCTACTACCCATTGTGTGAAAAAGTGCTTCCTGATTTTACTCCTGAATGGCCTAGCTCTAATTTTAAGATTATGTCCCCACATTCTTGATTTCCCCCACCAGAGGAAATAGTTTCTCTGCATCTACCGTATCAAATCCTTTTAACATTTTAAACACCTTGATCAGAACACGCACCCCTCAATCTCCTATACTCAAGGGAATACAAGCCATGTTTATCACCTCCATATCCTTCCTGAGGTGTACTGCCCAAAACTGAACGCAGCACTCTAGATGAGGTCTGATTGAGGCTCTATACAACTAAAGCATCACTTCCTCATTTTTGTTTCCCAGTCCCCTTGAGATAAAGGCTAACATTCCATTAGTCTTTTTGATTGCTTTTTGGACCTGTCTATTGGCTTTTAATGATTTATGAACTTGGAATTCCAAATCTCTTTGCTCCTCTACAGTTCCTAGTTTATCGCCATTTAGAAAATGTATCTTTCTTGGGTCCAAAGTGAATGACCTCCCACTTGCTCATTTTGAACTCCATTTGCCATAGTTTTGCCAGCTCACTTAATCTATGATCTGTTGTCTGTCTAATTGTATTAAGTTATTAAACTTTGAGTTTTTGGCACTCGAGCCTTTGGGGGATTTATTTGGGCCTCTGAGCATAATGTACCTTTCCCCTTCCATGTACCTTCCTCTTACCTGTTTTCTACTTTCCCCTTGCCACTCCCCCCACCCCCACACATCTTGCTATACATTCTCCCTCTGCCCTCTTCAGGGCTTCAACATTGCCGTCCTGCCAGCACTCCAGTTCAATTATCCCCTGACTCTGTAAACATATTTGACTTAAAATACCTTCCACTCCCGGCCTCTAACTCCACTTTCCCTTCCCCCTGTCCCACCCGCTCTACCTTACCCTTACCCTAACTCACTGTACCATCCCACCCCCATTTCCCAGCATTACAGTCCTGTCTGTGTATTGGTCCTTCCTGTCACCTCCCCTACAAGCCTTGAAGACTACACTTGATTTTGACTACTGTGTGCAATGCCACAGAGATCAGCTAGTAACAAAAATATCAGTTGTTCACAGTCGATCCCGAAGGCGGCTGCAGGAATGGAGGGAGGTCCACAATTTGAGAGACAACAGATGCCACAGGGGTGCACTGGGATGGGCCAAGGATGAAAAGTTAATAAATGCTGCATTTACTTGCAATGTGTGTCATTAGAAGACTGATTAAAACCCAATAAACTATATATTATTAAAAATCTTGCCTAGGTAGCACACTTCCTCCCCGGAAGCCTTACTTCGTGTTGTCACAATTTTTGGTCACATTTCTAGTGTCAGTGTTTAGCATTGTAAATTGGAATGTCAACATTTCTCATTCAATCTTACTGTCAACTGTCACAGTGTACCTGCAGGCTCTTGTCTGTACGTGAATGAGTTTCTGAAGCATCTTTATCCCCACTGCATTGCCATCTTGTATATAAAAAAACTTTTATTTATCAGCTGACCAGGTTATCAATTAATAATTTGAGATGACTCCAAATTGGTGATTGATTGAGATCAATAACTCATCAGACTGAAATAACTCTATCAATTGCCCATCTGATAGAAAGGTGATAAATCAGATCTCCTCTTTGTGCACAAGTCAGTTAACAATCAAAACCAAACAAATCTGTTATTGATAGGAGTTAGACAGGTAACTTACCAGTTTCTGATCACAGTTATTCATCAATAAAGGCTCATCACATGACACTCCAGGTCAGAGAATAATTACTTATGGACTAGATCCAGTCAAATAGCAATATATTCCTTAGGGACTTTAAGCACAAGTTGGTAACCAATTGTGTTAGTGTATATTTCATCAAACTGTATTTGCCCACAAACACCAGCTTCACTGTCAGTCAAGATCCTTTCACTATTAACCATGAATCAAAGTTTATCTCCTGTGCTGTCATTAAAACTGATCACGCAATGCCTCACAGTGCTGCCAGATCATAGCAACCACTATGACATCATGCTCTGATTGTTACATTTCACTTTGTGTCAGTTATAGTAAAATTCCCACATTGAAATCAGTCCTCCTAATTCAATCAAGCAACATATAAAAAGCTTTCTTGTGGGGATTCATTCTGCCAGAAATTTGATTACAGACTTGTTCACAGGCCTTTGGAACTGTGTGTTCTGAGGTCATAATATTCTATTGTTATAATGATTGTTCAGTTAATGGTAATCCTTCAGGAATCAGAACTTTTGGTGGCATCATAGAATTAAAATTATAACAGTAATAGGAGATCATCTGGTGCCTTTGAGATCTGTGATGTCACCGTAGTATGCAAATATATATTTCTCTACTAATAATCTACATAAAGAGTATCTATATTAAATTTGAAAAGTGAATTGCTTTTGAGCCAACTTATTGGCCAATAGTAATGATATGGCCATGATGGTGCTATCCAGCAATTTCATTGGTCAACAGGAATCATGTGATCATGGTGTCACTTTCTTTTAATCTCATTGGCTAATGATTATCACATGGCTACAATGTTGCTCTGCAGCAATTTCACTTGCCAGTAGTAATCATGTGACTGCGTTCTAGCAACTCATTTGCTGCTGGTAGGCATGTGACCAGGCCAATGGTTCTTTATTTGATTGACAGGGATTTAGACTAATACTGACAGAGGCAGAAATCAGCAGATTTTGGTTTCTACGGTAATGGCAGCTGGCTCCTTCCCATCTCCAGCTCCAACCTTATCATCAGACTCTACTTCAACACATTCCAAGGGATATTTGAGCTCTGTGATCTTGTGTTCCCACCCAACTCAGGTCCTGGCCCTTAGCTTTTCTTTTAACCACATGTGTTGCAGCTACTTCTGGATTATGCTAGTACCAGTCAGGCTACAAATCCAATGTGACAGTGACAAGATATTCATCAGACCAGAATAGAGATGCATATGAACCCAAGCCCCGCAGTACCATGCTGTCCCTATCTTAGGCCATGGATCAATATCCCGTTCCTTCCCAGTTCCAGGCTCCTCCCACCCATCGCCCACATTCTCTGCTTTCTACTCAGATTCAGATGAGATCATTTCTGTGGCTATTTGGAGACTTGGAGTCCCAGGTCTGGAGGTAAAGGAAAGAGGAGAGAGTGAGAGACATGCAGATAGAGTGAGTGCGAGACATAAAAACAGAAATAAAATGTGTAAAACATAAGCAGAGTAAGCGACACTTACAGAGAAGGAGGAAAGAGTTATAAAACATAGATACAGAGAAAAGAAAGAAAGAAAGACTGTTTCAATAGCTCAGGGATCTAAAACAAGGGGCCATAGATCAAATGTAAGAGATTTAGAACAGACCTTGAGAAACTTCATTATACACAGTTGTGTGGAGTGGAATTCACTTTCAGGATTAGGGGTGTAGCCGAAACTATGTCAACATTCAACATTGGATAGTTGGATGAAAGAAAAGTGTATCAAGCGATAGGGTGTGTAAATGTGATTTGGACTATTTGCACATGTGGAGGGTAAACACTGACACAACAACTACAACTGATTTATATAGCACCCTTAATGTGGAAGAACGTGCAAGGCACTTTAAAAAAGCGTAGTCAGACAAAAATTGACTCCTAGCGAGAGAAGGAGATATTAGGGAGGGTGACTAAAAGCTTAGTCAAAAAGATAGGTTTTAAGGAGGATCTTAAAGGAGGAAAGAGGTGGAAACAGAGAGGTTTAGGGAGGAAAATCTGGAGCTTAGAGCCTAGACGGCTGAAGGCATAGCCACCAATGGTGGGTGAACGGGGTGGCGATGTACAAGATCCCAGAATTGGAGGAATGCAAATTTCATGGAGGGTTGTAGGCCTGGAGGGAGAAACAGAGATTAGGGAGGGGGAGGCTATGGAAGGATGAAAATTTAAAATTTTCATTGGAGGTGTTGAGCAACATTTAAAAAGGAACAGAAGAAAGAGAAGGGGGAAGGACACATACACACATGAGAAAAGAAATATAATGATCTGGAAAACAAATCTGGAAAACAAATCTGGAAAACAGGAGATGGTTACATTGTAGAAGTGATATTAGCATGTTGCAACATTTTTGTTTTGAAACAGTTGCTTTTGAGTCAATGTTTTAAGATGTATACTGGACCCTTGTGATCTTTGTAAGTACAGTAGAGCCAACTGCAGTGAAGTAGCAGTGAAATAAATTAACCATTTACCCTCTGATTGACATTAGCTTTTATAAATGAAAAGTATTTCAGTGCTCGTCTGTAAACTGTAAATTTTGTTCATAGTGTAGGTAAGCTTCCCAAATCTCAATGATTTCACCTTTAGGTAATAAGGCAATTTGTAAAAGTGAATCAGTGTCTTAACAAGAGGATGCACATGGGAAATAGTGAAATCTTCATGTTATTCCATGACTGAAAACGACCTTGAAATTCATAAATGAAGTTAAATATCAAGGTAGCTTCATGATTGGAATATATTCTGTATTTCTCAGTTCTTTAGCACCCTTCCCACCTCTCCTTCAAGATCATTATTATCTATGCTTTCCCCAAGCCCCTTGTGACTGTCTCACTGAAATCTCTTCCATAATTTCCTTACTTGGACATTGCACCATAAAGCCCTCATCCTCAATGAATTCAACCCACATCTAAATTCCCATGGCCACTTTCTCCAACTTCTCTGCCCTCTGCCTTTATTCATGGGGTAGAGTAGCCTAGTGGTTATGGTACAAGACTAGCAATACAAAGGTCATGAGAGCAATTCCCACATGGCAAATTGTGAAACTAAATTCAATAAAATCTAGTAATTTGTGGGCTAGCACTAGAAAAATTGCTTATTGAAGCTGTTGGTTGTTGTAAAACACCAACTGATTCACCAGTGTCCTTCAGGGATGGGAATTGCTGCTCCATCTGGTCTGGCCTATATGTGACTCCAGTCCCACATTATCTGGTTGAGCCTTAAAGCTTTCAAGAAACGTAGTGATTGGCAATAAATACCACATCGCTAATGTTGCCCATATCCCAAGAACAAAGAAAAAACTCACCCTGAACTCATCAAGACTCCCTTGTTCTCGCCATAGCCACAAAGTCAATTACCAACAAGACCATCTCTGACCATTTCCTTGTCTCCTTGCCCTCAGCCACAATACTTTGTGGCTTTTTCCCGATCTTCATCAACCCACTTAACTACTTCTCCACAGTGAGATGCTTGCTGGCCTTGTCAATTGCTCCTTTTCCTGAGGCATTGCTTCCTACTCCACTCCAGCTATTGCTCCATCTCTGACCTCCCCTTTCTCTCCAGCTCATCAGCTGTGTCATTGCCACCCAGTTTGTATTCCATCCTAATACAGGATGGAGACCACACTGGTCAAAATCAGCAACATTATTTTTACATGAATTCTTCACAGTTTTCAACACAGTTAATCACACCATACTTCTCTACCTTCAACTCTCCATGTATAAATTCTGTGGCATTTCCTTTACATAGTTCTATTCCAACCTATCCCGACATACGTGCCAGATCTCTTGCGATGCTTCTCCCTCCGCTGCACTATCAACTGCAAAGCCCTCAGTCATCATAACCCTGCTCTCTTCCTAAACCCCTCATCTTACTATTTTAGGCCCCAAATGGAAGAGATTCGCATAAGGAATAGAAGGAAAGGTGAAATTTGAGTTGGGTGGTGCTAACACTTTGTAATGATACACATGTAGGTAAATTCACCAAAAGCACAAAGAGCAGCAGACATTTTTCGAGTATGTTCCTAAATATTATCAGGTAGCATCGCTAATATTAGTGATTTGTGTATCTGTACCCCTGGATTCCTTTGCTCCTTCATCCCATTTAGACTCTTAGGGCGTCATTTTAGCACCCGCTATCGGGTGCGTTCCTGGCGGGGGGCCTCCGAAAATCGAAGAATCCTGGAGCTGGACCAGAGCCCGCCCCGAACCCGCGCACTTCCGGGTTCCCCGCTGACACGCCAGCGCGCGCGCGCAGCCCCCGCTGGTGGGAATCCCGCAGGCAATTAAAGCCAGCGGGATGCCACTTGAAAGTATTCACTTAGGTACTTCAGGTCATTAACTGACCTGATTAAGGGATTATGTGAGGAGGGGTGGGATTTTAGAACAAACTGGGACTGTTTCCCACACTTGGGGAAACACTCCCAGGTCAAATGGACATGTTGCAGCTGTCAGCCCGTGGCAGCTGCAAAGGTCCATTTGACAGGTGTGGAGGGGAGACACTCATCCATTGCAGGAGGCCACTCTGTCACTTGGGACAAAGTTTGGCCTCCACCACCCTCCTCCTAATAACAAAATTCACCAACTTGCACACTTACCCCAGTGTCCAGACACATTTACCTACCTTGCGGATCCCCTCAGATGTACATCTTGCAGATGGGGGCCGCCGTAGCTGCAGTCATGACCTTCTCGGAGGGCGAACAGCATCACCAGCCTCACCAGCCTCACCATCCACGCCGTCCACCTCTGACACGTGGAGCTCCACAACAGGGTGCTGTGACACATCCACCTGTACAGCAGGAGGGAGGGCTACCGCAGAGAGAGATGCGTCGCAGAGGGCACTACCCTCGCCACAGGGTCCACAGATCGAGGCTCACCCTCCTGGACCTCTCTGAGCAGCAGTGCACACGGAGGCTCAGAGTCACTCGACATGTAGCCGTGGACATCTGCAGCCTCTTTCATGCCGAGCTGCTCCGGGCTGGCCCGAGCACCATCTTCTTACCTGTCGTGTCAAAGTCACCACTGCCCTCAACAACTTCTCCTCCGCATCCTTCCAGGGTGCAACTGGGGACATCGCCGATGTCTCTCAGTCGTCTGCACAAACGAGCCCTGCAAATACACCTACACCCACTCTGCAGTGACACAATGGGTGGCATCAGTTGTGTGCCCTCATAGTGATCCTCAGGAACGGGCATTTTTGCACAAACCAGACAGGATTCGCGAAGACATGGCAGTAGTGGTGCCAACATAATATGTAATGTGAGTTGGTCAGAAATTAAATATAAGTAACAACCATGACAAACCCTCAAACACCCTTGTGCATCCCCTTCATGCTCACGACACGTTTGCCTTACGCTGCCTACTGCACATATGTGATGCATGCCCTGTGGCTGCAGCACAGGTAGTGGCAGGTTGAGTGAGGCTGGCCGTGAAAGAGATGCACGAGAGGGTGAGTATGAGATAGAGCCATGAGATTGTATGAGGATTGGGTTGAGTGGTAGTGGCGGGATGAGTACTGGCGAGGTGAGTAGGTGCAGGTAAGATGAGGATGAGGTTTGAGTGGGTATGAGGGGTGATGTGACAGAGTAGTGTTGGCAGTGCAGAAGGAGATGTGGGGTGGGGGCGGTGATGTGGCAGACGGAGTGTAGGGGAAAGACTACGTGTACTCACTTTGGCTGACCTACTGAGGTCATTGGAGCGCCTCCTGCACTGTATACAGGTGGACGATATGTTGGTGGTGCTGGTGACCTCCTCTGCCACCTCGAGCCAGGCCTTCCTGGTGGCAGAGGCAGGCCGCTTCCTCCCGCCCGCCGGGTGGAAGATCTCTGTCCTCCCCCTCCTCCTCACCCCATGTATTGATACCTGGAGTGAGGCATCGTTAAACTGGGAGCAGCCTTCCCCCTGGGCTGCTCCATGCTGTAATTTTTGCTATTTGTTGCAGCATCTGTCAGTGGAGGACTGCCCCTTTAAATAGAGCGCCTCCAGCTGACAGATCTTACTGGGCATGCGCAGCCCGCCCGAAGCGCAGATCAGCAGTGGGGAACCCGGAAGACAAGGTAAGTGGATCCAATTAGTGGATTGTCTGCTACAATCGCACGGGAAGCTGACTAATTTCACCAGGCGCGTTACCCACGCGCCCGATAGCCACCCCGCCGAGAACCCGCAGCCCTGCTAACATCGGGCCCTTATTATCCAAGCAGTATGTGGCCTCCCTATTCTTCCTACCAAAATGCATCACCTCACACTTATCTATATTGAAATTCATTTGCCAATTACACTCCCATTCTGTAAGTTTATTAATGTCTTCTTGCATTTTGATGCATTCTTCCTTTATATTAACTACATCCCCCAACTTGTTCTCATCTGCAAATTTTGAATTTGTACTTCCGATTCCCGAAACCAAATTGTTAATGTAAATTGTGAACAACAGTGGTCCCAGCACCATTCTCTGTGGAACACCACTTCCCACCTTTTGCCAGTCTGAGTAGCTACCCTTAAACCCATCTCTGTTTTCTGTTTCGTAGCCAACTTGCTATCCATTGTGCTAACTGTCCCCCGATTCCACATGCTCTGACCTTAGCCATGAGACTACAATGTGGTACCTTATCAAAGGCCTTTTGAAAATCCAAATATATTACATCTACTACATTACCCCGTCTCCTCTTTCTGTTACTTCTTCAAAGAATTCAATAAAGTTGGTCCACCATGATTTTCCCTTCTGAAATCAGTGCTAACTATTCTTTATTATATTTTTGTTCTCTAAATGTTTTTCTATTACATCTTTGAGTAAAGATTCCATTATCTTTCCTACCATTGACATTAAGCTAACTGGTCTATAGTTCCCTGGACTTGTTCTATCTCCCTTTTTAAATATAGGAATAACATTAGCTGTCCGCCAGTCCTGTGACACTATTCCCTTTTCTAGTGAATTTTTATATCTATGTAATAGTGCCTCTGCTATCTCCTCCCTAATTTCTTTTAATATTCGCGGATGCAATCCACCGGGAGTCTTATCCTCCCTAAATTTGATTAGTTTATCAATTATGGTTTTTTTGACTTCTTTCCTAACCTCTTCAATCCCCTTTTTGTCATCAAATATGCACTGCGGGATTCCTTGCGCCAAGAGTGAGCCCGCAATCAACCTCAAGGGAAATGCCGGCAATGCTTTCTCCCTCCATAATAGCACCCCAGGACCATTACTGCCACTTACTGGGCTTACCACCCTTCTTCACTGTGGACTTGGGAACCGGTGGTAACCAGGTCAATGCAAGGAAAATTCTGCAGTGTGAGGGGAAAGAATGACCAGTGGTGTGACCATCAGGTGGGAAATGCTGGTTGGGCAGTGAGGCTGTGGTAGGCCTCACCGCCTGAATTTTCCATCATTCTCTGCTGCAGTCCCAACAAACACCACAAAAGCAAAGGAGAATCCCAGCCTTAGTTTCTATGGCCCTGGAGGTCACGGTGTCTCTGGCAGGAACATAAACACTGCACCCGGAGGCAGAGTTCAGCTACTTTCTGGCCATGCATATTCAGTTGTATTTCTGTTGTTCTTGTGCTATTGAATAAAGCAGAATGTCCACATGAATGCCAGTGAAAACCACCTTGTTAGGTAAGTTTTGGCATTTCTGGAGGCATCATCCTGCTCAGTTTACCATGCTGCTGTTCCAATTAGAGCTGCCGTGGGCAGCAACATTGTAAAGAAACCCTACCTGTTGTCAGGAATGATGCAAACTGCTGGCTAAATTTTAAGACACCATGAAAGACTCAAGCATAAGGTGAGATAGCTGCTCAAGCAGCTTTTATACTCGGTGAGATACATGCCAGCACTGCCTGTTCCCAGCATACAGACCTCATGAGGCCAGCTGCAACCAAAGACAACCTGCCAGAATTTGCTAAGGCTCGTGGCAGGGTTTATGACCTGTTTTTTACTAGGTCCTTCTGGCCTTAGTGGATGTGTCAGCTTTATTTCTGGGTTTCAGCCAAGCTGCATAAGACTCGTTCATGGGAACAGGACTCGCATAGTATAAAAGCAGCTAGAATGAAATACAATCAGGAGCGGCATTTGCTTGCCGTACCCCGGTGCAAAAGTTCACTTTAGGGCCACTACATTTACTAGACAATAATACTAAATAATGCCTACTTAATCTGATGTCAAATTCACACATGTACGATTGTGAAAAGGCATGTTTGTAGTAAATAATATAAAATAGATAGATAGATCGATAGAAGGCAAATCACATTTAACTAATTTGATTGAGTTTTTTGATGAGGTAACAGAGAGGGTTGATGAGGGCAATGTGGTTGATGTGTGTATGGACTTTCAAAAAGCGTTTGATAAAGTACCACATCATTGGGTTGTCAGCAAAATTGAAGCACGTGGAATAAAAGGGGCAGTGGCAGCATGGATACGAAATTGACTAAATGACAGGAAATAGAGAGTAGTGGTGAACGGTTGTTTTTCGGACTGGAGGAAGATACACAGTGGTGTTCCCCAGAGGTCGGTATTAGGACTGCTGCTTTTTTTGATATATATTAGTGACTTGGACTTAAATGTACAGGGCACAATTTCAAAATTTGCAGATGACACAAAACGTGGGAGTGTAGTAAACAGTGAGGTGGATAGGAATAGACTTCAGGAGGACATAGACAGCAGGTGGAATGGGCAGACATATGGCAGGTGAAATGTAATGCAGAGAAGTGCGAAGTGATAAATTTTGTCATGAAGAATGAGGAGAGGCAATATAAACTAAATGGCACAATTTTAAAGGGGGTACAGAAACAGAGATATCTGGGGGTATACATGCACAAATCTTTCAAGGTGGCAGGACAGGTTGAGGAAGTGGTTTAAAAAGCATATAGGATCCTGGGCTTTATAAATAGAGGCAAAGAGTACAAAAGCAAGGAAGTTATGTTGAACCTTTATAAAACACTGGTTCGTCCGCAACTGGAGTATTGTGTCCAATTCTGTGCACTGCACTTTAGGAAGGCTGTGAAGACCTTAGACAGGGCGCAGAAAAGATTTACTAGAATGGTTCCAGGGATGAGGGACTTCAGTTACGTGGATAGACTGGAGAAGCTGGGGTTGTTCTCCTTACAACAGAGAAGGTTGAGAGGAGATTTGATAGAAGTGTTCAAAATCATGACTGGTTTCAATAAAGTAAATAAAGAGAAACTGTTCCCATTGGTGGAAGGGTCGAGAACCAGAGGACACAGATTTAAGGTGATTGGCAAAAGAACCAAAGACAACGTGAGGAAAAACTTTTCTCTGCAGCGAGTAGTTATGATCTGGAATGCATTGCCTGAAAGGAAGGTAGATGCAGATTCAATTGTGATCGTCAAAAAGGAATTGGATAAATATTTGAAGGGAAAAAGTTGCAGGGCTATGGGAAAAGAGCGGGGGAATGGGACTAACTGGATTGCTCTTACAAAGAACTAACACAGGCTCGATGGGCCAAATGGCCTCCTTCTATGCTGTAACAATTCTATGATTCTATTTACCTCAATTCATAAACATCACTGGATCTGCTTGGGACCATTGACTGGTTTGGGGCTCCATGCAATTGCATGGGTTGCAGGTTCCTAACACCATCCCTGAGTAACACCAATCTACAGTTATTGCAGATAAAGAAAATGACTTAAGAGCGGAGCACTCTGGCTGTAAATAATAGTAAAACTGTTGATGTGTATAACAAGGTGAGTGTCAAAAAGAAAATGTAAAATATTCCGAGGAAGTTGAGAACTTTTGTCAGCTACAGAGGAACATTTCTTTTTCACTTCCAGCAGCAATAGGCAATATTGCTGGCAAAAGTTATTTTACTTTGACAGATGTTCAACTTGAGAAATCAAGAGAAAGAACTTGCATTTTGTAACAGCTTATCTTGTCCTCAAGATGTTGCCAAAGTGTCTCACAGCCAATGGATTATTTTTAGAAGTGCAGTCACTGTTGTTATGTAGGCTAAAGTGGCATCCGATTTGTGTACAGCAATGTCCCACTCATGAAATGAATGAGTGACCAGATGCTGTGTTCTTGGTGTTGTTAATTGTAAGAGGAAGGTTGGCCAGGATACCAGGAGAACTTCCTGCTCGTCTTCAAATAGTGCCATAGGATCTTTTCCATCTGTCAGAGCAGGAGACATGTCTTGATTTAACATCTCATCCAAAAGACAGCATTTCCTACAATGTGGTGTTGTAGTGGAGTGTCAGCCTAGATTATGTTGCTTAAGGTTATAGCCAGGTATGGGCCCACAACCATCTGAATCAGAGCCAAGCTGAGAGTGCAGTAAAGAGAGACCTTGCATTTATATAGTGCCTTTCACATCCTCAGGACATCTCAAAGGGTTTCACAGCACACAGTACTTCAAACTACTTTTAAAGTGTAGGTGCTGTTATAATGGAGGCACATGCAGCAGCCAATCTCCACAAAGCAAAGTCCCACAGACAGCAATGAGAAAAATGATCTGATAATCTTTAATTTGTGGTGTTGGTTGAGAGATAAATATTGGCTAGGACATCTGCAGAACTCCTCTGCTCTTTTTCGAATTGTGCTATGGAATATTTTACAGCCAACTGAGAGGGCAGTCACTCTGAGCTTCAATTTAACAACTCACCTAAAAGACAGCACTTCTGACAGTGCAGCACTCCCTCCGTGCTACACTGAAATATCTGCTTAAGTTATACGTTCAAATCTCAAGCGTGGGGCCCCACACGCATGCAGAGGTGAGTGCTACCATTGAGCAAAGGCTGTCACCCAGTAGTCCTTAGGGTGGATTTTAATTTTGTGCTATAGTGCAAAACGGGTGATAGCAAATTGGCAATAGAAATACGAATCGGGAGAGATGTAAAACAGGCTGCCGATTTTGATAGCGGTTTCACACTATCGCAGAGTCAAAATGAGTGTTTTAGATTCATCATTCCAGAAGAGCCATTGTATGATGTACTGTATTCCTGTGAAGATTTTGAGCCCTCTCAATGGAATTTGCAAACTTACCATTCGTTGTTTTAAAAAATGTTTTAAAAAAATTGAAATCTGAAACAAAAATTTTTGGAAACACTCATCAAATCAGTCAGAATCCGTGGGGAGAACAGATACGTTCAAGTTAAATCTCTAACCCTTAATCAGAGCCATTGTTGTTCTTTGTTTTGATTTCATTGCGACTTCCAAATGTTTGATTCTTGCAAATTCAATGATACTCCTTTTTGCTTTTATTTTGGCGTTGTTATGGTTTCCCGTTGTCAGGGAGGAACGCCACCAGTCCTTATTTGGTTCGTGCCTCTGTCAGGGGGCGTGTGGGTATAAGTAGGGCCATGTTTAAGCCAAATCATTCGGTCTTTGCAGTTTTGTCGGTGAGTGGAGACGGTAAGGAGTTGCGCGCTTTCCTCCTCTGGTCTTGGTGATTCGTTGTGTCCGCCTGTCTTTCGGTTCATTCACCGGGAGGAATTGAGACGTGGCGGATTGGGAATGGGCGCTTGTTGTGAATATCCCGGTGCTCCGGAGGCGGTGACAAAAGTTTTAAAATGTTGGTCGCGATGTCCCCGGCATCTGCGAGCGCCGTCACTGCTCTCTCCGATCGCCCAGCGGCGGCGGCTGGATTGGGGAATTGCCGCTGAGTGAGACCGCCACCTCCCCACCGCACACGTGGTGGGAGTTATTTGGCAAGGTACACAAAAATCTGGTATTTTCTTAAATGCAAATGCATGATTAACATCTGCAAATGTGATCATTTGTTACTGCATTGTAGATGTGAAACTTCTCCGTATTAAATGAGTCAGCGTGCCCTGATCCCTCCACAGTAACTTGCTGAAAGTTTGCGTTCTGGGCATCAAGTGAGGACAGTATCAGACTAGGCTGTGGTGCCTCCCATTGCCAAATAGCCTGCCAACATTCACAATCTGGGCTCTCAAATGTGGAATGACCACTTGGGAAAATTCCTGTTTATTAATGTATATTCAATCATTTAATAATTACCATGTTTATTCACATCCTGTATTTCTTTCTTTAAGGAGTTTATCAGCTAAGAGAAAGACCAATAAGAATGGCATATCTGTTCCTTGTTCTTCTGCTGGGACAACTCGCAGTTGGTGGTAAGTTATAAACTGCTTAAAAATTTCAAGGAATTAGATGTGATTTTTTGCTTTTTGTTACTGTTCAATATTTGTGGAGAATCACACTTCAGGATCTGTTCACATCATTATCTTTTTAACTGGCTGCTTTAAAATCAGTTTCTTTCATTTATAACCCAGCAATCCAGGAAGGGGTTAGCACAACATGCAAATTATGCCCCATCCAACCCATTAGCATTCACAGTGCAGTCCACTAAGACTAGATAATTCAATTCTATTTGCCTTTACATTACTTGCTTGCTGATTTGTCCTGTTTGACTTCTGTGGGCCTGGGTGTTTGGAAAGGGTTATCATTGGTAGTTTTGCATCATTGGTGGATATGTCCTAAATCAGAACATCAGTAGTATCTGCAGTTAGTGATTTTTGCAAATGAATGGGAGCATTGATTTAAACTTTATGGGGGTAATTGTAACCCCCAAGGTTGGGTGGGACGTCATGGATTCCAGCCCTCTCCCTGGCCACACTCTGAGGCTGAATCAGACCGTTGCAACCTTGGCGTCTTATTTGACCCTGAGATGAGCCTCTGACCACACATCCGCTCCATCACCAAGACCGCCTACTTCCACCTCCATAGCATCGCCTGTCTCTGCCCCTGCCTCAGCCCGTCTGCTGCTGAAACCCTTATCCATGCCTTTGTTACGTCTAGACTCAACTATTCCAGTGCTCTCCTGGCTGGCCTCTGATCTTCCACCCTCCATAAACTTGAGCTCATCCAAAACTCTGCTGCCCATATCCTAACTCGCACCAAGGCCCGTTCACCCATCACCCCTGTGCTCGTTGACTTATATTGGCTCCTGGTCTGGGAATGCCTCGATTTTAAAATTCTCTTCCTTGTTTTCAAAATTCTCCCTTCCTCGCCCCTCCCTATCTCTAACCTCCTACAACCTATCCAGAACTCGGCGCTCCTCCAAATCTTGCCTCTTGTACATCCCCGATTTTAATTTCTCCACCATTGGAGGCTGTGCCTTTGGCTGCCTAGGCCCTAAGCTCTGGAATTTCCTCCCTAAACCTTTCTGTCCTCCTTTAAGATGCTCCTTAAAACCTACCTCTTTGACCAAGCTTTTGGTCATCTGTCCTAATATCTCCTTATGTGGCTTGTTGTCAAATTTTGTTTGATAATGCTCCTGTGAAGTGCTTTGGTATTTTTTACTTTGTTAAATGTGCTATATAAATGCAATTTGTTGTTAAAATTGTGAAAATGTCAATGTCAAACCCAACCCCAACTCACCTCCAAACCACCCACTTCTCTTTTTAACGGGGGAGGGGGAGGGGGAGGGGGGAGCAGGTAACCAATCCCCTCTCGGGAGGCAGGTCTGTCAGTAAAATCTTTTTAAGAAGGCTGCGTGCCACTATTTTAATAGTTATTTTATTTTTGAGTCCTAAGGGCTGGGATTCCCAGGCCTTCTGATTCTCGCCACATAAGAGGAGGTGAGAAGGCCCAGATCAACAGGTGAGTGCCTTTATTGCACTGCTTGTGGGCTAGGAGGAGCAGGAGTGTTTCCTCCAGGCCCAACACGATTACCTGCCGCGATCTAACACTCGCGATTTATTGCCCATTCCTAATTGCCCTTGAGAAGGTGTTGGTGAGCCATCTTCTTGAACCGCTGCACTCCGTATGGTGAAGGTTCTCCCACAGTGCTGTTAGGTAGGGAGTTCCAGGATTTTGACCCAGCGATGATGAAGGAACGGTGAAATAATTCCAAGTCGGGATGGCATATGACTTGGAGGGGAACGTGCAGGTGGTGTTGTTCCCATGTGCCTGCTGCCCTTGTCCTTCTAGGTGGTAGAGGTCGCGGGTTTTGGAGGTGCTGTCGAAAAAGCCTTGGCGAGTTGCTGCAGTGCATCCTGTGGATGGTACACACTGCAGCCACAGTGCGCCCATAGTGAAGGGAGTGAATGTTTAGGGTGGTGGATGGGGTGCCAATCAAGCGGGCTGCTTTGTCCTGGATTGTGTCGAGCTTCTTGAGTGTTGCTGGAGCTGCGCTCATCCAGGCAAGTGGAGAGTATTCCATCACACATCTGACTTGTGCCTTGTTGATGATGGAAAGGCTTTGGGGAGTCAGGAGGTGAGTCACTTGCCGCAGAATACCCAGCCTCTGACCTGCTCTTGTAGCCACAGTATTTATATGGCTGGTCCAGTTAAGTTTCTGGTCAATGGTGACCCCCAGGATGTTGATGGTTGGGGATTCGGCGATGGTAATGCCATTGAATGTCAAGGGGGGGTGGTTAGTCTCTCTCTTGTTGGAGATAGTCATTGCCTAGCACTTGTCAGAATGTTACTTGCCACTTATCAGCCCAAGCCTGGATGATTGGACATGTGGCCAACGATGCTCCATGGTGTACACCTGAGAGGCCCATGAAGACAAAAAGCTCGGAACCTTCTGTGTTAGGATGCTGTCCACTCACCTCGAAGATCAGAAATTTTAGCCAATCCATGTTGATGCAGTGACAGTCTCAAACTGCTTTCTCCCCTCCCCTGCTGTGGTCCAATTATTCCACCCACCCTCTAACCCTGAATACTGCCTTTGGTTTTGACTCCTCGTGTTCAACGCCACAGGAGATTGACTAGTCATGATTTGAAAGTCATGAGTAAGCTACAAGCAACATCAGCAAATGAAATGAAAATCATAATTTTGGTGGAATTGCCTGTCTATCACATTTGCATCATTTTTTGCATTCTAGAAATTAATCTCTCAAGTGAGTCAGTATGGAGAGAATAGACAAGTCAATATTTCAGGTGTAATCAGTTCTGATGAAGAGTTTCCACCTGAAACATTGACTTGTCTGTTCTTTCCACAGATACTGACTGACCTGCTAAGTTTTTTTAGCATTTTCTAGTTTTGTTTCAGATTTCCAACATTTTGCTTTTTATTCTTCCTCTAAGTTATAACTGGATTCAAAGTCAGTACGGTGAAGGAACCAGTAACTGCTATCCTTGACCAAATTGCTGTGCTAGGGTGCAGTTTCACTGTGACAGGAGCGTCGCCATTGGAGAATATCGTTATCACCTGGCAGCGCACCAAGACTGATGAGGTTGTCCACAGTTATTATTATGGAGAAGACCACCTCAGCAAGCAGCAGCCTCAATATTCAGGCAGAACAAGTCTGTTCCCAGAGGAGTTTAAAAATGGAAATGCTTCACTGAAACTCGAAGGAGTAAGACCAGAGGACACTGGAATGTACATGTGTTATGTCAGTAATACAATTGGAAATGATAAAGGAATAATTTCTGTCCAATTTGCAGGTAAATCTACTTAACATATTTCTCTTCTTATTTCCCCATCTTACCTGAAGGTGCTGACTCATGCTAGGATAGTGTGCCTGGGACACATCCTCTCTTTATTCACAGTGAATGGGTAACAGGCCATGTACTGTAAACGTCTTCTCATAAGCACACTGCAGAATGGAGGTAATATAGGCCATTATATAACCTAGCACCATTGAAGCATTTCTCAAATTGCCTTTCTCTAAAGATGACTGAATAAAAGTTAGAGGAGTTTCATGATAATGGAAGAATTAGTTTTATGACGCCTTAAACTAGAGGCTGGTTTTCCTGCCCACCTCCCCCCATCCAGTTCGAGCTTCACCTGAATATAGCCTGGTCACATCCCCAGCACTCCTCACAGGGCCTTGTGTCAGGAAATGTCGCTCGGAGATCAGCAGCCAGAAGGCCTGATGGTCTGGTAGGTCACTGTTCTTTAAAAAAAACTTTCAGCTATCTTTTGGTTCCTCTTTGATTTGCTGCCGGGCCCCCTCAGACCCAACGATCTGAGTGAGTCCCTAACCGCAAAGCCCACCATCAGATAATTGGGGTGTCTCTGCATCTGGGCATCCCTGGGCTGCAATCAGAAGGAAACCAAGCAGGCGTGAGGGCCAGAAGTGGTCCTCCCACCTCATTTAAATAAGTACTTTGTGCCTGCGCCTATTGCAGGCACACGGGCTACTCCGCCCCTCGGAGGAAGCCCAGGAAATTCCAGGGCAGCCTAAAGGAGGTGGATACCTGGCGTAACTGGTCTTTGCCCCTTTTTCCTGATCTTTGTGCCCAGGGAATAGCAGTTCCCTAGCATAAAAGTCAGGATTATCTGCCCATGATGTAATGAGATTGGGATCAAATCATTTTTTAATCTACTGAGGATGCTCAACTTGTGCAGAACTTGACTATTTCCCTGAGAATAACCAGTGCAGTACAATAACAAAGTACTAAACTTTTTGGTTTATACGGATCCTTGTTTATTCACAGAGGGATCTTTATGTGCAAGTTCACAGATCCCTGAAGGCGGTGGAACAAGTAGATAAGGTGGTAAAGAAGGCATATGGGATACTTGCCTTTATTAGCCGAGGCATAGAATATAAGAGCAAGGAGGTTATGATGGAGCTGTATAAAACACTGGTTAGGCCACAGCTGGAGTACTGTGTGCAGTTCTGGTCGCCACACTACAGGAAGGATGTGATCGCTTTGGAGAGAGTGCAGAGGAGATTCACCAGGATGTTACCAGGGCTGGAGCGCTTCAGCTATGAAGAGAGACTGGGAAGATTGGGTCTGTTTTCCTTGGAGCAGAGGAGGCTATGGGGGGACATGATTGAGGTGTACAAAATTATGAGGGGCACAGATAGGATGGATACTAAGGAGCTTTTTCCCTTCGTTGAGGGTTCTATAACAAGGGGACATAGATTCAAGGTAAAAGGCGGGAGGTTTAGAGGGGATTTGAGAGAGAACTTTTTCACCCAGAGGGTGGTTGGAGTCTGGAACTCACTGCCTGAAAGGGTTGTGGAGGCAGGAACCCTCACATCATTCAAGATTCATTTGGATGAGCACTTGAAATGCCATAGCATACAAGGCTACGGACCAAATGCTGGAATATGGGATTAGAGTAGACAGGGCTTGATGGCCGGCACGGACACGATGGGCCGAAGGGCCTCTATCCGTGCTGTATAACTCTATGACTCTAAACAAGAGGCTGGATTTCCTGGCTCCCAGGCCCCCATCCAGTTCGAGCTTCACCTGAATATAGCCTGGTCACATCCCCAGCACTCCTCACAGGGCCTTGTGTCAGGAAATGTCGCTCGGAGATCAGCAGCCAGAAGGCTTGATGGTTCCTCTTTGATTTGCTGCCGGGCCCCCCTCAGACCCAACGATCTGAGTGAGTCCCTAACCGCAAAGCCCACCATCAGCTACTTGGGGTGTCTCTGCTTCTGGGCATCCCTGGGCTGCAATCAGAAGGAAACCAAGCAGGCGTGAGGGCCAGAAGTGGTCCTCCCACCTCATTTAAATGAGTACTTTGTGCCTCCGCCCCTCGGAGGAAGCCCAGGAAATTCCAGGGCAGCCTAAAGGAGGTGGATACCTGGCGTAACTGGTCTTTGCCCCTTTTTCCTGATCTTTGTGCCCAGGGAATAGCAGTTCCCTAGCATAAAAATCAGGATTATCTGCCCATGATGTAATGAGATTGGGATCAAATCATTTTTTAATCTACTGAGGATGCTCCACTTGTGCAGAACTTGACTATTTCCCTGAGAATAACAAGTGCAGTACAATAACAAGGTACTAAACATTTTGGTTTATACGAATCCTTATTTATTCACTGTCCTGCCTCTGATGCTTTTAGTTCTGGAAAATAGATTTCTATGGTTCTCGCTCACCACTGTCCTGTGTTTCTACAATGTAAAGTGCATACTTGATCTCTTACTCTTCTGGGCTGCACTCCTTGTACTCCAAACAAATAAGTGACTGGTAACCAAGGACTTTATAAGCATGATATTAGGGCATGTATTGTTCCACAATATAAATCAAGCTTATACCAAAGATCTTGAGCAATAGCACCGTATCATTTATTACTGAAGAGGCAAGACTTAATGATTGTGTTTTAATTTCACAGCGTACTACAAGGAACCAATGCTATTGATTGAACAGAAACCGTCCAGTACCGTTTTAACATTTGAGTCCCAAGGCTACCCTAAAGCTGATGTTTTTTGGTACAACACAGACAACCTAGAAGATTCCCTTTTGTCCAAATGTTCATACCAGCAAACTGCTGATGGTCTGTACGCAGTCCAAAGCACTATGGAAATCAATGTCACAGAAAGAAGTTCAAACTACACGTTCATATTAAGAAATGCTGCTGTCAATCAAACTATCTCTAGGACAGTCAGTTTTCTTATTCCAGGTAAGACTTTGCTTTTATTTTCTCTCCAATTTTCTTCCTCCCCATCTCTCCTGAAGATAACAGGCTGCTATCTCACTCACTTGAGCATTATTTATGTGGGAACATTAATAGTGGGTTTTAGCAGGAGGATTAATCTTGGAGGCATGAGAGCTGCATCTGACCATAGTCTCACCTCATGTCCACAAAGTTACAGTTTCAGAATGGGTCACTGATAGCCTTAGGGCATTAAGACTAATTGTTACATTGTACTGCTGTCCCAGCCGTTAATAACTAACTCAGCGTACATTGAACCTGAGACTGCATAACTCAACTCAACTCAACAGACTCACTGAACAATTGAAGGAGATAGACTGTTCTCTTTAATAATAATTAATGAGTCATCGATTTATTATTTTAGAAAATGAATCTTTACAGAACGAATAATTCATACAATTTTCATCGCCAGTACATTTAAATATAAAATCAGCTGGGGAGGATTCAGTAATTTGTCCGTGCTCATCGTTTTAGTTACTTCTATCCACCAGAAAGTCGCAATAGCAACTGAATAGAATCTTCTTGTGAATTTTTTCAGCAGCTTCTATTTTTATAATTCTTTTATTCAATGACTCAAAGTATTTTTCCCTCTTTTTTTCTACTTTCAGAATATTCTATCCGAATGCAAGACCTTTCCGGCAATTATTATGCAGCCCTCGTAAGTTGCCTTCTGGGGACTTTACTTATAATAATACTAATAGCGTCAGCAATTATAATAAGTAAATACAAGTATACTAAACAAAATAAAATTAAATACATTAGTCCAGATCCACCATGAGATCACTTTGGAATCCAAAATGTCCTGATGGTTGTGATAACCAAATTCTCAGCTGGCGTGTGAGACTATAATTGTATGGTGTTTTTGGGTTACAAATGGTTGAGTGCTGTTTGTTCCAATGAATGAGTCTGAATAGTTGGAATGTCGCTGAGTGGTCCACATATAGTGGCGTTGTGGGATCCACCTGCGGTCATACTGGGTGATCCAAATGTAACTGCGTCGCGTGATCCACCTGCGGTCATACTGGGTGGTCCAAATGTAACTGCGTCGCGGGATCCACCTGCGGTCATACTGGGTGGTCCACATGTAGTGGCGTTGTGGGATCCACATGCAATGGCGTCGAGGCATTAACCTGTATTAATTCAGAGTGATCCACGTGCAATGGTGTCGAGGGATCCACCTGTATTCATACTGAGTGATCCACAATAACTTCAACTTATAGGAGGTGGTTTTAATATTCAGTCCACCGTCATTACCAGTACATGTGGATCACTCAGTATGAATACAGTGAGATTATCTAATTGGTCACTCGACAAATACATCTGTAACTACGTGAGAATAAGAGGAAGAGAAGTGTTTGGTTGTGTTTTAAACCTACAAAAACTGGAAACTGAAGAAAATGCTGTAATAGCAGATCGATGATTTCTGGATACTGTCTGTGTAGTATGTTTGCAAATGTTACCTTACACCCTGAGTATGATTCTAATCTGTTTTCTGTAGTTGCTTACTTATTATGCTTCACTACTGTGTTTAATTCAAAAATAAATATGTCTATCAAAGTATGTATGATTCTGGCTTTGCATTTAATTTTCCACCATTCTGGAGTGAATTGAGGGTGTAGAACACCACTGAGACTGCTGCCTCTCTGGCACTATATGTACTTGTGCACACTGAGCTGATCTCATTCAATAATGCGAGGGCAGCTCATTGCAATTTTTTTTCTGGTGCACCTAGTGCATCATTCATGATTCACAAGGGCTGCCAAGAAAGTGGGGCTGGAGTATTGCGCAAAGGCGGAGGTGGGGGGGGCAGTGTATGGACTGATCAGAGAAATGTTTAATTTTTTGATGGGACTTCTCTTCAGTGCCTGTACCAAATGAACGCGATGCGATGGAAGCATGCTCAGGTGCTCCTGTCACATTGAGGCAGGCCCCTTAAAGTATTTTTCACAGCCCTAATGGCCCTCACGCACAGTTTGTGTGCAGTAACCCAGCACCCGTTGGCTGCACTGAGCCCTTTGGGTAATAGGAGGTGCCTGTCATCAGATTATTGACCCCACTATGTACATTCTAGTAGGTAGTAACTCTGGAGTTAATTGTTCGACACTGCTCACACGATATCTGCAAGGGTACCAATCATGAATCACAGGAAACACATCAATGGTTTGAAATTGTGCTGTGATATTTGCTTATGAAAGTATTAACACATTTATATGAAACTTCTTTGTTAGTTTATCAGAGATGTTAACCCATTTATTAAAAGAATAGGGGAATTTTGTACAAAATCTTTGATCCAGTCAGATGCTAATGCTGAAATTGCAAATTCATACCAGTGTTTTGAAAACATATTGACCTAGAAATTCGATCACTCAACACCCATTTTTCTGGCACTAAACGGGCAACTAAGCCTCCAACAAAAGCAAAATACTGCGCATGCTGGAAATCAGAAAAAACCTCAGCCTCCAATGTGACGGGCAGGAAGCGCATGCTCATTATGAGCCAGAGTGCGCCTCCTGCCATATTGGTATAAGCAAAAAAGTGTCACGGGCCCGCGCCTTCAGTTGTTAGGCTCTTTGCATATGCAAACAAGGAGCCTAGTGCGTGTTAGAGGTCCTCTCTGCAATATAGGTATACCCTGAAGTAACCAGTGCCGGTACCAGATGCATTCGGGAAACCAGGCCTACATACGGGATAACAGGTAATCCTTAAAGGGGCTGCTGCAGGCCACCACCAAAAAGTAAGATACTCCTCCCGGCCCCACGTTCAAACCACACTGGCTGCTGCCAGCCCTCTCCCGGTCGCGCCCCCCCCCACTTCCCTGTCTCCTTTAATGAGTTACCTGAGAGCCACTGCTGGTGGTGTTGCGGCCCGATCTTCCGAGCCCTTTTCTTTGGCGAGCTGCCTGGGGACGCCCATTAGTTGTCCACAGCTCACCAGTTCAATGATAATGAGGCACAAAGCCCAATATTACGTGCACCTCAGGTCTATTCATTCAGACGCAGGGATCATTCCCTGCACGCTTGAATTTCCAGGCAATTGAATATAACCTTGGTGATACAATTTTGCAGAAAGTTAATTTTAATCTCTTGTACATTTAATGAAAATTCTATTTCACTTAAAGACCGGAAGTTCTATCATTAAGATCCTGCAAATTATAAGTTTGTTAGCTTGAGGCATAGCTTGCACGAAACCTGACTCAACACGAGCCTCCGCACCCGATTTAACAATCTCTGCTTCCATCAAGCAAAGCTCCACGCTGGGAGCCTCACTCTGAATATATTATGGTAAAAGTACTGGAGACAAGTCAATTGTAAAAGTAACAATTCAAGCCAGCAATAATTAAAACTATAAATCAATCCAACATGTGCACCTAAAAGGCACATTTTGCCCAACAAATGCAATGGAATTGCATTTAGACCTTAGCCTCATGACTACAGTCAGTGCATATGGATTTCGGGGACAGGTCGCAGAATGGATAGCAAGTTGGCTACAAAACAGAAAACAGAGAGTAGGGTTTAAGGGTAGCTACTCAGACTGGCAAAAAGTGGCAAGTGGTGTTCCACAGTGATTGGTGCTGTTGTTCATAATTTACATTAACAATTTAGGTTCAAGAATCAGAAGTACAATTTCAAAATTTGCAGATGACACCAAATTGGGGGGTGTGGTTAATACAAAGGAAGAATGTGACAAAATGCAAGAAGACATTAATAAACTTACAGAATGGGCATGTAATTGGCAAATGAATTTCAATATAGATAAGTGTGAGGTGGTGCATTTTGATAGGAAGAATAAGGAGGTCGCAAACTGCTTGGACAATAAGGGTCTAAACAGTGGAGAAGCAAGAGGATCTAGGGGTACAGATGCACAAATCACTAAAAGTAGCAACACAGGTTAATAAGGCCATTAAAAAAAGGTAAATCAAGCACTGAGGTTCATTTCTAGAGGGATAGAATTAAAAAGCAGAGAAGTTATGTTAAACTTGTATAGAACCTTGGTTAGACCACACCTGGACTACTATGTACTGGTCTCCATATTCCAGAAAGGATATAGAGGCATTGGTGCAAAAACAATTCACATGGATGATACCAGAACTGAGAGGATATACTTATCAGGAAAGGCTGAAGAGGTTGGAGCTCTTTTCTGTTGACCTGATAGGGATCTTTAAGATAATGAAAGGGTTGATAGGGTCGACGCAGAGAAAATGTTTCCATTTTGGGGAGTCCAGCACCTGAGGTCATAAATATAAAATAGTCACTAATAAATCCAATAGGGAATTCAGGAGAAACTTCTTTACCCAAAGAGTGGTAAGAATGTGGAACGCACTACCACAAGGGGTAGTTGAGGCAAATAATCACCGATGCTCAGCATGGATTCCACCAGGACCACTCGGTTCCAGACATAATTACAGCCTTGGTCCAAACATGGACAAAAGAGTTGAATTCCAGAGGTGAGGTGAGAGTGACTGCCCTTGAGATCAAGGCAGCATTTGACTGAGTGTGGCACCAAGGAGCCCTCGTAAAATTGAAGTCAATGAAAATCAGGGGGAAAACTCTCCAGTGGCTAGAGTCGTACCTAGCACAAAGGAAGGTGGTAGTAGTTGTTGGAGGCCAATCATCTCATCAATGATCTTCCCTCCATCATAAGGTCAGAAATGGGGATGTTCGCAGATGTTTGCACAGTGTTCAGTTCCATTCACAAC
Organism: Heptranchias perlo; assembly: GCF_035084215.1. Lineage (NCBI taxonomy): Eukaryota > Metazoa > Chordata > Chondrichthyes > Hexanchiformes > Hexanchidae > Heptranchias > Heptranchias perlo. The sequence continues at coordinate 27,206,170 of NC_090350.1, forward strand.
CCCTCAGATAATGAAGCAGTCCGTGCCTGCACGCAGCAAGACCTGGACAACATCCAGGCTTGGGCTGATAAGTGGCAAGTAACATTCGTGCCAGACAAGTGCCTGGCAATGACCATCTCCAACAAGAGAGAGTCTAACCACCTCCCCTTGACATTCAATAGCATTACCATCGCCGAATTGCCCACCATCAACATCCTGGGGGTCACCATTGACCAGAAACTTAACTGGACCAGCCACATAAATACTGTGGTTACAAGAGCAGGTCAGAGGCTGGGTATTCTGCGGCGAGTGACTCACCTCCTGACTCCCCAAAGCCTTTCCACCACTTACAAGGCACAAGTCAGGAGTGTGATGGAATATTCTCCACTTGTCTGGATGAGTGCAGTTCCAACAACACTCGAGAAGCTTGACACCAACCAGGACAAAGCAGCCCGCTTGATTGGCACCCCTTCCACCACCCTAAACATTCACTCCCTTCACCACCGGCATACAGTGGCTAGAGTGTGTACCATCCACAGGAAGCACTGCAGCAACTTGCAAAGGCTTCTTCGACAGCACCTCCCAAACCCACGACCTCTACCACCTAGAAGGACAAGGGCAGCAGGCACATGGGAACAACACCACCTGCACGTTCCCCTCCAAGTCACACAACATCCCGACTTGGAAATATATCGCCGTTCCTTTATCGTCGCTGGGTCAAAATCCTGGAACTCCCTTCCTAACAGCACTGTGGGAGAACCTTCACCACACGGACTGCAGCAGTTGAAGAAGGTGACTCACCACCACCTTCTCAAGGGCAATTAGGGATGGGCAATTAATGCTGGCCTTGCCAGCGACGCCCACATCCCATGAACGAACAAAAAAAAGCATAGATGCATTTAAGGGGAAGTTAGATAAGCACATGAGGGAAATAGGAATAGAATGGTATACTGATAGGGTTAGATGAAGTAGGGAAGGAGGAAGCTCGTGTGGAGCATAAATGCCGGCTTAGAGCAGTTGGGCCGAATGGCCTGTTTCTGTGCTGTAGTTTCGATGTAACTCGATGTAATTCATTGTGGATGCAACAGAAATCAATAAGATACTTGTATATTTGACTCTGCAAAAACATCTTCATAAGGTGCTTCCTAGAAGACTTTTGGCTAAAATAAATGCCTATGGGATCCAAAATAAAGTTATAAATTATATTGTTAATTTGCTAAAGAATAGGTGAGAGACAGTGGTTACCAGTGGTAATAGTAGTTATATTGGACTGCAACCAGTGGAGCAATCCCAGAAATTAATCCTGGAATCTCTGCTATTTCTCACATTTGTTTGTGACCTCCAAAAGTCTACTTTAAGCTTGTGGATAACATCAAGTTATGTGGGAAAACAAATAAATCCAAGACTAAGAATTTGATTCAAAGAGATTTACAATTGTTAACAGAAACATAAATGTAATTTAAGGAGTAACTATATGATGTGTAGTTCATTCATTGAATAGACTGATGTAGTACAGTAAATGCAAGGGGGAGTTTTGTATACATTAAAAACTAGTGGATCTCCTGTGGTGCTGTTCATGGTGAGTTGGAGGTTACATGTCAGGGGAGCAGGGTGGGTTGCTGGGATCTGGGGTGGAGATCTATACTGGAGTGTTCTTGCTTGGTTCCTGGATAATAAATAAATACTTACCTACTGCAGGTGGACAAATATAAATATTGTTCACTTCACATATAATAGTTACATAAATAAGTTGTGTGTGGCTCACAGCTGGGAAGCTAATCTTTGTCAAATGGCATTCTGTCCCCTACGTTTCAGATTCCAGGCTTTACAGTGAGGACCAAAAATACAAAACTTAAGAAAATACTAAAGTAATTTTCATCTTTCCTTCTTCACCAAGTATTAATAAGTATTATTTGTGTTAATAAAAGGTTCTATTTAAATAAACATGTTTAAATTCAGACCAAAAAGCATATAACTGAAGATGCAGGAAATCTAAAACAAAAACAGAAAATGCTGGAAACTGTCAGCAGATCAGGCAGCATCTGTGGAGAGAACAGGTGTTTAAATTCAGGAATTTTATTCATAATCTCCCTACAAACTTGAATAATGGTGCAGTCTTTCCAAAATTTACTGCCTATATTGTTATTTCTGGGGAGAGCGGGCTCTCCAACTACAAAAAAAAATAAGGCTCTTATTACCATTTTGAATCATTACAAAATATAAGTAAAAATAAACCAATAGAAACATTTCAAGGTGAAAATTTCATTTGTCACATAAACTCCATTTGCTAAATAAACAACCCTTGAATATATTACATTGTTTATTTCATCAAAATTACCTCATGAAAAGTTGAAGAATTCATGCTTACTTTGTTTTGATGTTTCACACACAGAGAGAAAAAAATAAATGCAGGATACTTTCACTGCTCCTAAAAATATGGTTTCTCAGAGAGTTTCTATCTTTGCACTGATGGATGGAGTGGAAGAATGCCCTGCTCCCCCACTAGTCTTAGCAAAAGCAGACAAATATTGACGATTACTTTTGAAGCTTTATCAAGGCCAAAAGAATATTTGCCCCAATTGCAGCCTCTTACCTCTAAAAGGATAATTCTGTAAGCCATGTTGCCAGCAGAGAGGTCCTGCTCCCTGCGCGTGCAGTTAAGGAGATAGGTCTACAGTATTGTAGCCTGCACTCCCTTGGAGAATGGGCTCCCTGCTTACAGCACAAGACCAGGGGATTCATTGTTAAGTGTGAATGTTGTTTTAAATTTAAACTGCTGGCCAGATTTTGCGCATTCCCCATTGGGCTAGCTGAAAGAACAAGGTCATATCTGTGCTCGGAACTTTTGCTATTTATTCAGATGAGCTGAAGCCACAAAATTGGGCACATTCACCTCAGTGCACTGTGAGCTAGCTTGGGCAGCAGCTTGCTTTTGCTGGACCGTAAAAGTACTTTAACAACTACGAGTTGATTGTCAGCTCTGCGGTGGGAAACTGGCTTTCAAAATACTTTCGAACTCCATTATTCTGCAACTGCTCCATCAATGATACCAGATCCTCTTATTCCCTCCTCAAAGTACTGCCAGACCACAGTCTATCTCATGATGTGGAGATGCCGGTGATGGACTGGGGTTGACAATTGTAAACAATTTTACAACACCAAGTTATAGTCCAGCAATTTTATTTTAAATTCACAAGCTTTCGGAGATTTTCTCCTTCCTCAGGCAAATGTTTCAAGATCTCCTTGAAGCCTACGCATTTATACATATTGAACAATAATACATGGTGTTTACAGACTGCCCCTGCAACTGCCCGTTGCCAAGGCAATCACCGTGTTCAGACAGAGAGGTGTTACCTGCAGAACCTCCGAATACACATTCAACAAAAAAACAAACAGGGAAAAAAAACAGAGAAAAAAAAACACAGAGAGAGGCAGAAACATCCGGAAGGCAGAGAGAGCCAGCAAATGACCCATTATATTAAAAACAGATAACATTTGTTCGCTGGTGGGGTAACGTGTAGCGTGACATGAACCCAAGATCCCGGTTGAGGCCGTCCTCATGGGTGCGGAACTTGGCTATCAATTTCTGCTCGACGATTTTGCGTTGTCGTGTGTCTCGAAGGCCGCCTTGGAGTACGCTTACCCGAAGGTCGGTGGATGAATGTCCATGACTGCTGAAGTGTTCCCCGACTGGGAGGGAACCCTCCTGTTTGGCGATTGTTGCGCGGTGTCCGTTCATCCGTTGTCGCAGCGTCTGCATGGTCTCGCCAATGTACCATGCTCTGGGGTATCCTTTCCTGCAACGTATGAGGTAGACAACGTTGGCTGAGTCACAGGAGTATGAACCATGCACCTGGTGGGTGGTGTCATCTCGTGTGATGGTGGTATCTGTGTCGATGATCTGGCATGTCTTGCAGAGGTTACCGTGGCAGGGTTGTGTGGCGTCGTGGACGCTGTTCTCTTGAAAGCTAGGTAGTTTGCTGCGAACGATGGTCTGTTTGAGGTTGGGTGGCTGTTTAAAGGCGAGTAGTGGAGGTGTGAGGATGGCCATAGCGAGGTGTTTGTCCTCATTGATGACATGTTGAAGGCTGCGGAGAACATGGCGTAGTTTCTCCGCTCCGGGGAAGTACTGGACGACAAAGGGTACTCTGTTGGTTGCGTCCCGTGTTAGTCTCCTGAGGAGGTCTATGCGATTTTTTGCTGTGGCCCGTCGGAACTGTCGATCGATGAGTCGAGCGTCATATCCCGTTCTTACTAGGGCGTCTTTCAGCGTCTGTAGGTGTCCATCGCGTTCCTCCTCGTCTGAGCAGACCCTGTGTATTCGCAGGGCCTGTCCATAGGGGATGGCCTCTTTGACGTGGTTAGGGTGGAAGCTGGAAAAGTGGAGCATCGTGAGGTTGTCCGTGGGCTTGCGGTAGAGTGAGGTGCTGAGGTGCCCGTCTTTGATGGAGATTCGTGTGTCCAAGAAAGAAACTGATTCTGAGGAGTAGTCCATGGTGAGCTTGATGGTGGGATGGAACTTGTTGATGTTATCGTGTAGTCTCTTTAGTGATTCCTTGCCGTGGGTCCATAGAAAGAAAATGTCGTCGATGTATCTGGTGTATAGTGTTGGTTGGAGGTCTTGTGCAGTGAAGAAGTCCTGCTCGAACTTGTGCATGAAAATGTTGGCGTATTGGGGTGCGAATTTGGTCCCCATGGCTGTTCCGTGTGTTTGGGTAAAGAACTGGTTATCGAAGGTGAAGACATTGTGATCCAGGATGAAGCGGATGAGTTGTAGGATGGCTTCCGGAGATTGGCTGTTGTTGGTGTTGAGTATTGATGCTGTCGCAGCGATGCCGTCATCGTGGGGGATACTGGTGTATAGTGCCGAGACGTCCATCGTGGTGAGAAGTGTTCCTGGTTCAACTGGTCCGTGGGTACTGAGTTTGTCCACCGACCTTCGGTTCATCCACCGACCTTCGGGTAAGCGTACTCCAAGGCGGCCTTCGAGACACACGACAACGCAAAATCGTCGAGCAGAAATTGATAGCCAAGTTCCGCACCCATGAGGACGGCCTCAACCGGGATCTTGGGTTCATGTCACGCTACACGTTACCCCACCAGCGAACAAATGTTATCTGTTTTTAATATAATGGGTCATTTGCTGGCTCTCTCTGCCTTCCGGATGTTTCTGCCTCTCTCTGTGTTTTTTTTTCTCTGTTTTTTTTCCCTGTTTGTTTTTTTGTTGAATGTGTATTCGGAGGTTCTGCAGGTAACACCTCTCTGTCTGAACACGGTGATTGCCTTGGCAACGGGCAGTTGCAGGGGCAGTCTGTAAACACCATGTATTATTGTTCAATATGTATAAATGCGTAGGCTTCAAGGAGATCTTGAAACATTTGCCTGAGGAAGGAGAAAATCTCCGAAAGCTTGTGAATTTAAAATAAAATTGCTGGACTATAACTTGGTGTTGTAAAATTGTTTACAACAGTCTATCTCAACACTACTGGATCCCAGCTTTCCCTCTAATAATGCCAGATACCACCTCCTTAGTGCTTCTCGACTCCAAGACCCCTCTATAAAATCCTCCCAAATGGTTGGATCCACTTTTCCAGCACTCGAGCAGCATTCCCTTGCTCCTGAATTATGGGACCCTTCTCATTGTAGTCCCACCCCCAGGGACCCCTCCCCAATGCTCCCTTATCTCAGCATTCTCTCTGCTGCTACCAAACCACACTATCCTCTTACCATTTCCCCCAGGCTCTAAACACATCATTGTCTTATATAATCTAGTCAAAAGTTTATTAAGTTACATAAGCCCAAACCAATCACAACTAAATTGCAGTACAACACTTCATGCAACACTCCTACTTGCCAGATATCACAGGTGAAATTGGACACGGAGATGCATTAACTAACATTACGTTATTCAAACTGCATCTGCGATTACACATTAATATCATCATAAGGTTAAACATTGAGAATTACAAAAAACTTTTGATTCTTCATTGTATCACAATGACTCAGCCTTGGCTGGGTTTTTGCTCACACAGTATTACAGGGCTATAGTCAAAGTTCATCACTGCAGTACAGCTTAGCAAGGTTAAGTTTGTCGCTTGTCTTGCCTCTGAATCAGTAAGTTATGGGTTTAGGTCCCACTTTGGAGATTTGAGCCCATAATCTAGGTTGACACCTCTGTGCAGTAGTGATGGAGTGAGTAGCACATTTGTGAGGAAAGCATGAACAGGAGATGACTATATTGCAAGTGCAGTTAGCAAATACAGTGTGCACAAGTTATGACTATCAAGAAACCATAACAGACCTGTTATGGGGAGGACCTACTGTATCAAAGGTAATAACTTAATATGCAGCCCTTGCAATATTTGATACCTTGGGGGTGATTTTAAACCCCAAGAATGGGTGGGTTGGGGACGGGTGGGAGTTGAAAATAGTTGTTTTTTGGGTCGCGACTTCAACCCGGCTTTATTTCCGGGTTTAACGTAGGTGCGTAAAAGTACAGGCTTCCCACGGGGAATGCAAAATCGGAAAATTTTGAAGTTGTGACCCAAAAAAACAACTATTTTCAACTCCCAACCGCCCCCAACCCACCCATTCTTCGGGTTTAAAATCACCCCCCTTAAGTCTGGCAAAATGTTATTGATTCTTGTGTCCTACTCTCATGCCACTGTATTCTTTGGCAGTACAGAATGGAGATTAATTCTGGGCATTGTGCCCAAATATGGCCCTGACATTTCACAAGACTACCACTGGTCTCCCATCATAACTTTGGTAAGAGACCAGAGAAAAGGCATAATTAGCCCTTTATGATATTTCTCTGGGGGTTCTGCCAGTCTCTTGTCAAAGTTACAATGGGAGACTGGTGGTAGCCCCATGGAATTTTAAGGCCATATATGTTTTGTGCAGTAACCAGCTGGAATAGCAACTGCATTGTCAAACGCTTGTTATGGCAGGCGTGGTGTGATTGCAGCTATCCACAGGGACCAATTCATTTTGTGAGAATCATCCCATTTGAAAATAGATCACACCTGCATTAGCAGAGCACAAAACAAAAGGGTTATTTAACTGTTTACAGCAATCAGAACAGATCATAACCACAGGTTAGTCATTCTCTGAAAGGGAAAGATTGATTAACATTTTGAGTGGGACCTATTGACAGGAGTTCTGATGAAGGAATCCATCTGAAATATTAATCTTTCTTTCAGTTTCAGATGTTGATCGACCTGCTGTGCATTTCCAGCATTTTCCGTTATTAATTAAGGTTTCCGGCATATGTAGTTTTTCTTTTTATCTCCATTCTCTTTGGGTTAGATTTGATTTGTTTTTGACGTTAGTTTGCAGGAGGGAATTAAAAACTAATGAGACTGATTTATTATTTATACAGTGTGGAATCTTGGATAAATAAATTGCACTTGGTATAATTAGATCAGATCTCAGAAATGGGAAATCTTAAACCGAATGAACTGTGTGAACAAAGTCCTAGCTCTCAATAAATTAATGCTATCAGAAAACATTAACAGGAGTAAGTGCCTCTTCAAGAGCTTGATTCTAAATTTCACTTAATTATGTGATGTAAGTGATTATAGGGTCTGTGTCAGTAATGCATTAGCATTGGTTAAGCAGCAATGTATGTGGTAAATCCCCTTTTGATGTGTTCCTGCCATTATCATCCAAATTTGTCAAATCCGATGCACTTCCTCAACTAAAGTAAATGAAAATATTGGTTCAACATCCATTGAAAATACCTGAAAGAGTTACTGACCTGTAGATATGGCATGATTGATATTGCACAATCATAGGTAATTGTCACTCGATTTAAAACTCAATTTTCACTTCTTGTTCTGGAAATTTGAGATTGTACATCCTACAATGTGCTAAGGTTTGAACATGACATCCTAGACACAATAATTGGGGACAGTAAGTCAGGGCTGTTGTAGAAACTGTTCAAGATTCTTTCAGAACAAAATGTAAACCTGTCTTTAATGCCCAGCCACATTTTGCGAAGCCTGTAATTTTGATAAAAGCAGCTCCAGACAGTACTTTCAACTGTTATTTCTACTTATGTTCCAAAAGGATTTTTTATCAAAATGATATAGGTGACTCATCTCAATTTTAAGTTCTCCCAATGTCTCAGGGTAAATGTACCAACTGATCCAGCATTGAGCTACACGGACCAAGAAGTTTCCAGGTTCAGCCCCTAGTCTGTGCTCAGTTAGCTAATCTCAGCCAGGGTGACAGTTGTGTCGATAATACTGGGAAGGAAAAAGTCAGCTAGGCTACCTCCTCTTGATTGCTGACCCTTGCTGGAAAGTTTACTTGTGTGAACGTCAGGTGAGGCCTGGATCTAGCTCACCTCTGATGCCCTTCATGGTAGAGTAGCCTGCTGACACTCTTTGTCTGGGCTCACACATGACGAATGCCCATGGAACTATTTTCAGTTTGGCAAAGCCGATGTTCATCGAGCTGTATTTGCTTAGGTGAAGGCTACCATTGAGGAGGGAGATGGTGAGAAAAAGGAGGGAGAGGAGAGGAGAAAAATGGAAGAAAAAGATCACTAAAAAGTAAAAGAAATCTTAATTTTAGAATATCAGATTCACCCACATCTACTCAGTACACTATTTGATATTTTAAAATGATCTTTAACTTTACCTGGTTCAATAAGAGAGCCTGGAATGATTCTCACTCCATACTCTATTTCACCAGATATGATACAGCCTAGGTGCACCATCACCCCACCTCTCCAGTCATGCTATCTTCTGAGAAAAACAAAAAGAACGGAGAAAAAAGCCCGAGGTCAATCTCGGAAAAAGCCTTCCTCGAGATCCTCCGGCGGAGATACCCAGCGGGCGGATTCTGGTACTTACACCGGGATCAGAGCCTTTATGAGGCCTACGTCTTTAAGAACTTTTCTTCTGAAGATCAGGAAGTTGGTTTCCAAGAGCACCTGTTTTATACAGACGCTCAGCAATGGTGCCATGTTCAAAGAGTTACCAAGAGAAAATAAAAGACAGGGAAGCCACCCTAATTTACATGTTTTTGGGGCCTTTAATGAGGTGTACACATCCAAGCAGCATGAACGCTTTAAGCCTCCAGTGCTGCTCATTTGGAAAATACTGGACAGCAAGCTCCCAACACATATCAACCACTCCCCCTTGGCACCTGGTTTTCTGCCTTCCCTATGCCCAGCATACAGTTGTGCCACTGCTGCAATGAAGTGGAAAATCTCTTTTTGTTTGTTTAGGAATTCTTAACTCGGAAGACAGAATTTCTTAACAATATTTCTTTACAATGCTATTATCAAACATTTGTGTGTGCTTGTTAATAATCTATCATAACAACGCATGTCTACTTTGACCCAGGGAAGACTGTATTGGTTCATAATAGTTTACGGCCCTCTTCCGATATAGCTGCTGCAATTTTGGTCCTTTCTGTTGTGGCGCTGTGCGCACAGAGCCTTTCAGCAAATTTCCCCTATCATATTTGAGCAGTGAAGAAGATTGTGACTGATTGCAGTCGTAAATTTAGGACAAAATTTAAAGTATATAAGGAGCAATGCTGAACATGAATTTACTGAAAAAGAAAATTCCAGAAACAGTCAGTACTTTCCAACTATTTCTTCCAATTCAAAATTAAGACTATGGGGTAGAAATTGGTCATGGACAGTAAACTAAGGTGGACGATAGTGAATTGGCAGCCTGTTTTATATTCCACCCGATTTTCTTTTCCACGGAAAAGAATTCCTACCCCCTACGTTTTCCGAAACTGCTTTTTTCTGTTTCTCTCTCCTGCTTGATGTGTGCTCATCTTGACCCTGTATAGTATTCTGAGACATTTCTCTGTACATAAAGAGTGCTATAGAAATCTAAGTTGTTGTTTGTAAAAATGAATCAATCACTTACAGAATAGAGTTATTTAATAAGATGCTGAATGTCACAATGTCTGCAAGTAACTGCTTAATTCTTAAACCTATAACAATCTCAATCCCCTAAAATTATTGAATAAAGATTCTTTAAAATCATTTTAAAAATCTAATAGTGTTGCTACTTGTTATACTTATTCTTTTTTTGGGAGGAGAAGGTGGCAGTGGGTGAATCAAGCCCAAGTGCCAAAGCAACTATAATGGTCAGTAGCTCAGACAGTTGCATCTAGTCTCAAATGTCTCACACAAGTGTAATTTGGGTCACTTATGTACAACATGCAAGAGTATTTTCATGACACTCCTTAATTTCATTGATATTTGTTTGAATTAATAGGCAGCTAATTAATTTAATCACTGTTGTTATTATTGATATTTGGTATGAAGATGTGTTTGACCAGCTTAATTAGGAATCCTGCACGAGCTGTGACTTTGAGATGGCAATTCCACGTGCTACCTTTCTGAGATCAGTAGCTGTAGAATGTAAAGTGCAGCCAACAAGACTCAAGTCTTGTTGGCTGCACTTTACATTCTACAGCTACTTTGGAATTGGCCTGGCTGAAAATCACACTCTTCCAGTCTGGAGAGAACTCTGCTTGCACACATTCTGGGAAATATATTTTAAGATTGGGATAAAGCAAGCAGCAGCGTTTGCTTTCTCATATTATTACAAAGCTGGAACATAAAGTGCACAGGATTGCTATGCACTTTATAAATCTGGCTTCATGCTTGTTTGCTCCACATGGTGCACAACCCAAGCACTATGAGATGTCTCCAGCGGTGGGTTTCACACTGCTTGGCTTTAGTACACTTGAAAGTCAGATCAGGATCAATTCATACCTAAAATTGTTTCACATTAATGATACTAGTGTAATACTGATGCTAGTTGGCATTAGATACAGTCCAAGTGTCAGCATGTACATCGCAATGGGAGTGATAACATGTGCATAAACTAAACAGTTACAAATCATGTGAAGTTTTTGAATTGGATAAAAGATGTAAGTATGTGAGTGAAGAAATATTTGCAAGGGAAGACTGGAGGTTTAAAGTGACCCTGAAGAAAATTTTAGACATCAATCGTGAGCTATTGAAGCACTTCAACACAGTGAGGGGGAGGTGATTGTAAGTTGCAAACATGCTTAGTTCAATGCATTCTTGGAAGATGTGGCTGAGTCCTCTTATCTGGTGAAATTTGTGGCAATGTGTTTCCATGCCTGGAGTCATGGAGTTGGCACTGACTGCATCACCACTTCCTGCTATTGCTGTTGTGCTGCTCTCCTAGGAGGACACTGTCACAAGGTTACAAATAGTGCCTCGCTCTTCTACCAGCTTCAGAAAAGAGGGCTATGGATGCTCAGTCATTGAGTATATTCAAGACTGAGATCAATAGATGTTTGGACTCTAATTTTAGACTCAAGGGATATGGGTATCAGGCAGGAAAGCGGGGTTGAGGTCGAAGATCAGTCATGATCTTATTGAATGGCAGAGCAGGCTCGAGGGGCTGTGTGGCCTACTCAGAATCCCAAATGCCCTCTTTCCCTCGCTGCGCTGATATCAGCTCGCACTTTCAACAACTTTGTGGGCAAAAACATTTTTGACCTGAAGGGTGCAGGGGCAAGTTGAAGTAATGGCAGACGCCATTAGATGCCCTGCTACAACAAAATCTGGCTCCTTAGCTTTTCAAGCTACTGGAAATATCAGATTTTGGTGTACTGCCCCTTTAAGCTGCTGCAGGCAGCATGAGCGTTTTCTCCCTCACAATAGCAACATTTTCCAATAATTGACATTCCTGGTGCTGGGATCCTGCCCTGAGTATAGTCATTTCACTGACCCCAGAAACTGTGTTGGGTTCAGTCCATTTTGCTCATATTTTGCCATTTTTCATTCAGGTTTTTGCCCAAACAAAAAAAAAATCTAGATTTTATTTTCTTAGTGACCATTCATCCAGTCTGCCTGACCCTTCAAATAAAGGCAGCATCATCAACCAATGCAAGATGAATGCATCATGAAAGCTATCAATGTAGTGAGCATTAAGATACACAATTCTCTTCCTGTGGCCACATACCAGCTGCATATTGATGGAATGGAAGCCTTTTATGAAGATTGGGGTTGTAACCCAATATAGCCACATGAATGCCATCAATAATGGGGAGTCCAACCTGGCAGTAAAAATGCAAAGCTCTTCTGTCCTGCTGTTTTCCATATAGAACTCGATGAAGTCATTCACCTGAGCAAACAAGGTATCTTGTTATCGGTAGATGTTACAGTGAATTGTTAGATTTGTAACAAATTTGCTACTGTTGCTTCAAAAGACCCTGTGATGAAAAGAAAATCAAGGCAGCCATCACTGTGACAAACATTGATAGTGCTATCTCCGTCCTGGAAGTGGGTTCCAGGTCTGGCTCCAGGAAATGGCACAGTTCCTTGGGAAATCTCCCCAGACATATCGAAATAAGTTTTTCTTGCCAGTATAAATGGGTGGCATCATAAGGGTGAATTCTTATTGATCACCAACAGTGTAGAATCATAGAAAGCTACAGCACAGAAGGAGGCAATTCGGCTCATCGTGCCTGTGCTGGCTCTTTGAAAGAGCTATTCAATTAGTCCCACACCCCTGCTCTTTCCCCATAGCCCTGCTAATTTTTCCGCTTCAAGTATTTATCCAATTCCCTTCTGAAAGTTATTATTGAATCTGCTCCCACCACCCTTTCAGGCAATGCATTCCAGATCATAACAACTCACTGTTTAAATGTTTTTTCTCATGTCGCCTCTGTTCTTTTTGCCAATTACCTTAAATCTGTGTCCCCTGGTTACCGACACTTCTGCCACTGGAAACAGTTTCTCTCTTTTTACTCTATCAAAACAGTTCATGATTTTGAACACCTCTATCTAATCTCCACTAAACCTCTGCTCTAAGGAGAACAACCCCAAATTCTCTCGTCTCTCCAAGTAACTGAAGTCTTTCATCCCTGGTACCATTCTAGTAAATCTCCTCTGCAGCATCTTTAAGGCCTTGATATCCTTCCTAAAGTGTGGTGCCCAGAATTGGACACAATACTCCAGTTGGGACCTGACCAGTGTTTTATAAAGGTTTAGCATAACATCTTTGCTTTTGCATTCTATGCCTCTATAAAGCCAAGGAGCCTTTATGCTTTTTTAACAGCCTTCTCAACCTGTCCTGCCACCTTCAAAGACTGTGTACGTACACCTCCAGGTCTCTCTGTCCCTTTAAGATTACACCATTTAGTTTATTTTGCCTCTCTTCATTCTTCCTACCAAAATGAATCACTTCACATTCCTCTGCATTAAATTTCATCTGCCACGTGTCTGCCCATTTCACCAGTGAGTCTATGTCCTCTTGAAGTAAATGAACTTCCCCTTCAAGTCTTCTCTAAACCTCTTCCAAAACCGATAGATAAAAGGATGCCCAGTGGGATGGCCTTACTTACTATTTAGGTAGCACAATGGACACATCGCCTAACACCCATAGATGGGTGCAGCTTTAACAATCTAGGAATTGTGCAATACAGCAAAACAACTAACAAGCAGTGAAACTGCTGAGTAAAACCACAGCTCCTTCCAATAACTACCCTTTAATTAAAAGGACCCAAAATTGCTAAAGGTGTTTAACCAGCAGCCCCCTTTTTAAATGGGTGCTCGGCGACTTCAACACTGGTGAGGTGCTGAGAACGCATTATAGGCCATGACCTCATTAATGTTTTTTCCATGGTCTTAATGAGGCTTGCGAACACTTGGTGCACAGTTCAGCAAGCACTTCCCCGTGGCTTTAGCATGGGTTGTGCACAACAGGCTTCAGAGTCAACTGATGCAGGCCACCCGGGCCTAATGCACTACAGTGTGACAGGTACCAAACAACGTGTTATCAGTCCCATAGCCTTTTTCTCTGTGACCATCTCAAGGAAAAAATACTGGCCAGCTAAAATAAAACTGAGTGGATATGTTTATTGAATTAAAGTGCAGAAGGTTATGATGTAACCTTATGATAGGGGGAATCAGGTGTATAGGGGGAAGGACAGTGAACAGAGAGGAAGAGGTCTGAGAGCAGCCGAGACGGGGGACCGGAGCGGCAGAGAACAAGTAAATAGAAGTCGGGGATCGAAGGCTTAAACTCACCTGGAGCAGCAGAGGCGGTAAATCTTCAGGATAAATTCGGTGGGATCGAAAACAAAATCAAGGAGTGACTTCATAGGACAGCAGGTAGGTGATTAGCTAGCAGAAGGCCCAAGAGTAGAGCGAGAGCGGAAGGCAATAAAGCAGCAGCGGGAGACCCGCAGTTTTTACACAGTCGGAGTCAACTCATCACAGGCAGAAATTGAAAGAGTAATATCACAGGACAGCAGGTAGGTGATTGGCAGGTATTACTGTTTTTTTTCTCTCTAAGTTAGGGCAAGGGTTTAACTAAGAGATTAAATCAATAACTTAAACTAGATAAATTAATTAGTTAATAAAACTAAGAATAGCGAGAGGTTAAAAATTCTAATAAAGTAAGTAAATAAATTCTGGTTTGACAAGCAATGGCAGGACAGGTGGTGTCGTAACTGTAGCGTGTGGGAGTTGGTGGAGAGCAGCGTGTTCCCTGGCAACCACATCTGCAGTAAGTGTCTGCGGCTCGAGGAACTTCAGCTCAGAATTGTTGAGCTGGAGTCCGAGCTGTAGACATTGCGATGCATCCGGGAGGAGAAGAGCTACCTGGACACTTTGAACCAGGAGGCAGTCACATGCTAGATTAGGTAGTAATTTAGATTCGTCCAGTGGTCAGGGACAGAAGGGTGTGACTGCGAGTCAGGCAGGCATAGGGACCCAGGATCTAGCAATGGAGGAGCCTCAGCCCTTGACCTTGTCCAACAGGTACGAGATACTTGCTACCTGTGTGGATGAGAGCAATGTGGTACAGGGGGCCATTCAAGTGGGGGGAGCAAAAAAGAATGTGATAGCAGTAGGGATAGTATAGTCAGGGGGATAGAAACTGTTCTCTACAGCTGCGATTGTGAGTCCCAAAGGCTGTGTTGCCTGCCCGGTGCCAGGGCTAAGGATATCTCCTCGCGGCTGGAAAAGAACTTGGAGCATGAGGGGAGGATCCAGTTGTCATGGTCCACATAGGAACCAACGACATAGGTAGAACTAAGAATGGAGTTCTGCTAAGACAGTTTGAGGAGCTAGGGTCTAAATTAATAAGCAGGACCTAAAAGGTAATAATCTCTGGATTACTACCTGAGCCACATGCAAATTGGCATTGGGACAAACAGTGAGTTAAATGCGTGACTCAAAGAGTGGTATGGGCGACAGGGGTTTCGATTCATGGGGCACTGGCACCAGTACTGGGGAAAGAGCCTGTTCCGTTGGGACGGGCTCCACTTAAACCAGGCTGGGACCAGCATCCTGGCGAATAACTAGGGCTGTAGATAGGGCTTTAAACTAAAAAGGTGGGGGACGAGTCAGGTGAGGGGAAATTTAGAAATCTAATGAGAAAAGTCAAGGCAACAGAGCAGTGTAGTGATTTGGATAAAGATAGGCAGAGTGTGGCAGGAAGGGACAGAGAGTTTACCAATAATAGAGCATCAACGAGTGAGCAGAAAAAAATGGTAGAAAGTCAAAATTAAAGGCTCTTTATCTGAATGCACAGAGCATTCATAACAAGATAGATGAATTATAGAGATAAATAGGTTTGATCTAATAGGCATTACAGAGACATGGTTGTAAAGTGACCAAGATTGGGAACTAAACATTCCAGAGTATATGACATTTAGAAAAGACAGGCAGAATGGAAAAGGAGGGGGTGTAGCCCTAATAATAAAGAATGACATAAGGACAGTGGTGAGAAAGAATGTTGACTTAGAAGATCAGGAAGTAGAATCAGTAAGGGTGGAAATAAGAAATAACAAGGGGCAGAAAACACTGGTGGGAGTAGTTTACAGGCCCCCTAATAGTAGCAATACCATTGGACAGAGTATTAATCATGAAATAATAGGAGCTTGTAACAAAGGTAATGCAGTAATCATGGGGGACTTTAATCTTCATATAGACTGGGCAAATCAAATTAGCAAAGGTAGTTTGGAGGATGAGTTCGTGGAAGGCATTCGATATGGTTTCCTAGAGCAATAGGTCATGGAACCAACCTGGGAACAGGCTACTTTAGACCTTGTATTGTGTAATGTGTAAATTAGTAATCTCACAGTAAAGGATCCTCTGGGGAAGAGTGATCATAATATGATAGATTTTCACATTGAGTTTGAGAGTGACGTACTTAAGTCCGAATCTAGAGTCGTAAACTTAAATCCAATTACATAGGTATGAGGGGCAAGTTGGCTAAGGTAGATTGGGAAATTAAGTTAAAGGGTATGACGGTTGAAAAGCAATGGCAAACATTTAAAGAAATATTTCAATATTCTCAACGAATATATATTCCATTGAGAAATACAAACTCCATGGGAAAAGTGATCCACCCGTGGCTAACTAGTGAAGTTAAGGATAGTATTAGATTAAAAGATGAGGCCTATAATGCTGTCAAGAAGAGTAGTCAGCCTGAGGATTGGGAGAGTTTTAGAAACCAGCAAAAGACGACCAAAAAATTGATAAAAAGGGAAAAAATAGAATATGAAAGTAAACCAGCAAGAAATATAAAAACGGAAGTAAGAGCTTCTACAAGTATGTAAAAAGGAAGAGAGTAGCAAAAGTAAGCGTTGGACCCCTAGAGGCTGAGACAGAAGAAATTATAATGGGGAATCAGGAAATGGCAGATGCGTTAAACAAATATTTTGTATCTGTCTTCACAACAGGAGACATAAAAAGCATAACAGAGTTAGTGGGGAACCAAGGGGCTAATGTTGGCCTTTGTTGCAAGGGGGTTGGAGTACAAGAGTAAGGAAGTCTTACTACAATTGTACAGAGCTGTAGTGATAGCTCACCTGGAGTACTGTGTACAGTTTTGGTCTCCTTATCTAAGGAAGGATATACTTGCCTTAGAAGCGGTACAACGGACATTCACTAGATTAATTCCTGGGATGAGAGGGTTGTCCTATGAGGAGAGGTCGAGTAGAATGGGTCTATACACTCTGGGGTTTAGAAGAATGAGAGGTGATCTCATTGAAACATATAAGATTCTGAGGGGGTTTGACAGGGTAGATGCTGAGAGGTTGTTTCCCTGGCTGGAGAGTCTAGAACTAGAGGTCATAGGCTCAGGTTAAGGGGTCGGCCATTTAAGACTGAGATGAGGAGGAATTTCTTCACTCAGAGGGTTGTGAATCTTTGGAATTCTCTACCCCAGAGGGCTGTGGATGCTGAGTCGTTAAGTATATTCTAGGCTGCGATAGATAGATTTTTGGACACTAAGGGAATCAAGGGATATGGGGATTGAGCAGGACAGTAGAGTTGAGGTTGAAGATCAGCCATGATTTGATTGAATGGCGGAGCAGGCTCAAGGGGCTGTATGGCCTACTCCTGCTCCTATTTCTTATGTTCTTAAAACATTGGCACAGAATACAAAATGGAACTTCAAAATTACATATATTGTAACAATTTCAAACAATTGAAAGCATTGCTCAGAATGACTGATGATCAATATACATCAAAAGCGTTTGCCCATCTCAGCACTTGGCACTTGACATCAATTAAGTTAAATACTTCATGCTCCAGAGGGCTTTCAATGTATTTTCAGAAATAATCATTTCTATAAAGTTGTTGTGATTTTAAAATCCTTAAGTGATGATGCAGAGAGTACTTATTTTAGCTTTAGTGACAGTAGCTGCAGCCTCTCACTAAGGTTTTCCAAGGAAAGTTTGTTCCGTCAAAGGCTCTCACCTCTCAGAAAACATTTGGGGGAATTTTCAGTTTGGGCACAGGCAGAAAACCGTTGAAAGGGAATCAGCTGCCCGTTATACACCCGCCCGTTATACAACCGCCCGTCGTACACCCGCCCGTCGTACACCCGCCCGTTATACACCCTCCGATTTTCCTTTCCATTGAAGTCAAAGGTATATCGGGCGGTCGATTCGTTGCTGCCAGTATTCTGCCACCACAGAAACAGGCCATTCGGCCCAACTGGTCTGTGCCAGTGTTTATGCTCCACACAAGCTTCCTCCCTCTCTACTTCATCTAACCCTATCAACATATCCATCTATTCCTTTCTCCCTCGCGTTAATTTAGCACCCCCTTAAATGTATCTATGCTATTCACCTCAACTGCTCCTTGTGGTAGCAAGTTCCACATTCTAACAGCTCTGGGTAAAGAAGTTTCTCCTGAATTCCTCATTGGACCTACCAAGCTGTGTTATCACTGCCTTATTTCTCTGCCGTTGTAGTTATTTAAGCTGAAAAAGATGTATTAACCACCGACATGGACTATTTGCATTTCACTCATTTTGCCAATAGCTAAGATATTAGAGATAATTGACCCTTCTCAGCTCTGCCATTTAGCAAACTGCTGTAGGTACTAATTTGGTTCTCAATCATTTCAGCAAAATGTCGATTTTCTAGTATATAACAAATGATTGTTTTCTTCACAAAGCCATGCTTTATGCCTGAAGTTTCTTTAGGAAAAAGAGCTCATTAAAAGTTCCTTCATTGTCGCTGGGTCAAAATCCTGGAACTCCCTTCCTAACAGCACTGTGGGAGAACCGTCACCACACGGACTGCAGCGGTTCAAGAAGGCGGCTCACCACCACCTTCTCGAGGGCAATTAGGGATGGGCAATAAATGCCCGCCTTGCCAGCGACGCCCACATCCCGTGAATGAATAAAAAAAAATTAAAAAATTTAAATCGCGTGGAGATAAAAAGGCATTACCCCACATTAAAGATTAACAACACATCGAGCCTTATGTCCATTCATACTAAATGCAAGAAAGAGCTTGGGGTTTCCCAATCTAGCAATGAAAAGAATGGAATTAGCTGCAGCATACACAGGTAAGACAGAAAAAGGCTGGAGGAAAGTAAAATAGTTACATTGAGTCTACAGCACAGAAACAGCCCACTAGGCCCAAATGATCAATGTCTGCATTTATGTTCGACAAGAGCCCCCTGCTTCCCCACTTCATCTACCCTTCTATTCCTTTCTCCTTCATGTGCTTATCTAGCTTCCCCTTAAATGCATCTATGCTATTTGCCTCAATTTCTCCTTGTGGTAGAGTGTTCCACATTCTAAGCATTCTTTGGGTAAAGAAGTTTCTCCTGAATTCCCTATTGGATTTATTAGTGACTATCTTATATTGATGACCTCTAGTTTTGGATTCCCCCACAAGTGGAAACATTTTCCCTATGTCAACCCTATCAAACCCTCTCATTATCTTAAAGACTTTTATCAGGTCACCTATCAGGTCAACCATCAGCCTTCTCATTTCTAGAGGGATAGATTTTCGTCTTCACTATCTGGGCGGTAACCTGGTAGACTGGATTGCCTGCCCGTTGTGGAGCCCCCCTCCTCACCCCTCCTCAATTCCCATTCCATTGATTTCTTAGAAACTTGATAACTTAGAATGATGCAAAGTGAGATTGCAAAGCATCTCCCTGATTTCTCCTGTTGAATAGCTCAAATAGTAAGTATGCTATAATTAAATGAAAATGAATGTTCATTTCATTCTGCACTGTGACATCCAATACAACACTTTTTGCCAACTGTTTTAGCATTTCATTTGTAGGATTGGGCCTGAATTGTATGATTGCTTCTGTTATTGGTAGAACTAGATTGTACAATGGGATTGTTGCATCTTGTTGACTGGGAGAGGAGGCGGGTGGGAAGAACCTGAAATCTCCATTATGGTGTTTGGTACTGACATTGTGAACAAATCTTTGATATCAGATATCTGAAGGATGAGCGTAAGTACAATCTGTTCTACAATTTTTGATAATTGTCTTTCCAATCCATTCCCTCTTTTTACAGTCACTTACCTAGGTCCTTTTTGAGCTTTGGTGAAAAAGGGTTTTTGATTTTTTTTTAGATAACATATGCAACTAAGAGGCAATTATCTACTTCAAGTGTAATTGCCTGTCACCATCAGCAAAAGGGTTATTGGAAATGTCAAGTGAACAAAGCTGTACAAATTTCAAAGTGTTTAGGAGAATTTTAACGCTGTGGAATTTTAACACTGCAATTTACATTTCAGTTATGGCAGAGGATTACTCTAGAGATTCACACAAAAAACACAATGAAATTGATATCAGAACAACTGTCCTGCACTGAAGTGCAAAACAACTGTCAGAAAACAAGTGGAATTACTCATTTTAGTGGTCAAAAGTGATACATAAATTAATGCAATCTTCACAAAAAACAATCTCCTCTGGATTTTTGCTCATCACTGATTAAAACGAATGCGAATTCATAATTGTATATATTCATAATTCATATTGTATGTTATTCTCAAAATGTATCATAATATCATAGAAAATTAATAGGTACAGCACAGGAGGAGGCCATTCAGCTCATCGTGCCTGTGCCGTCTCTTTGAAAGAGCGATCCAATTAGCCCGGTAAATTTTTTCCCTTCAAGTATTTATCCAATTCCCTTTTGAAAGTTACTATTGAATCTGCTTCCACCACCCTTTCAGGCAGTGCATTCCAGATCATTACAACTCGCTGCAAACAAAAATTGTTTCCTCATGTCACCTCTGGCTCTTTTGCCGATCATCTTAAATCTGTGTCCTCTGGTTAGCAACCCTTCTGCCACTGGAAACAGTAACTCCTAATTTACTTTGTCAAAACTGTTCATGATTTTGAACACTCTATCAAATCCCCCCTTAACCTTCTCTGTTCTAAGGAGAACAACCCCAGCTTCTCTAGTCTCTCCACATAACTGAAGTCCCTCATCCCTGGCACCATTCTAGTAAATCTCTTCTGCACCCTCTCTAAGGCTGTGACATCCTCCCTAAAGTGTGGTGCCCAGAATTGAGCACAATAGTCCATAGAATCATAGAAGTTTACAACATGGAAACAGGCCCTTTGGCCCAACATGTCCATTTCGCCCAGTTTATACCAGTAAGCTAGTCCCAATTGCCTGCACTTGGCCCATATCCCTCTATACCCATCTTACCCATGTAACTGTCCAAATGCTTTTTAAAAGAAAAAATTGTACCCGCCTCTACTACTGCCTCTGGCAGCTCGTTCCAGACACTCACCACCCTTTGAGTGAAAAAATTGCCCCTCTGGACCCTTTTGTATCTCTCCCCTCTCACCTTAAATCTATGCCCCCTCGTTATAGACTCCCCTACCTTTGGGAAAAGATTTTGACTATCTACCTTATCTATGCTCCTCATTATTTTATAGACTTCTATAAGATCACCCCTAAACCTCCTACTCTCCAGGGAAAAAAGTCTCAGCTAAGGCTTAACCAGTGTTTTATAAATGTAAGGAGTCTTACAACACCAGGTTATAGTCCAACAGTTTTATTTGAAATCACAAGCTTTCGGAGGCTTCCTCCTTCATCAGGTGAGTGTAGGATTCCATAAAGGTATAGCATATATAGTCAGAGAACAATGCCTGGTGATTACAGATAATCTTTCCAACTGCCCGTTATCAAAGCAATCGAAGGAGTTGAATGGTGTTCAGACAGGGAAACAGATGAGAGATAAAGGATAGATGATTTAAAACAGGGGGAAAGATGAAAAGGGACGATTCAGTCTCCCCCACTGTTACAAGCTACTGGATTTTTCTTTAATTTTAGTGTACTGTCTCTTTAAGTGAGTTGCACTTTGCAGCATGTAGGCTGCAGCTGGCTCCATTTCCTCTTTCTTCACAAAACTGAAGCAGCGTTCACCCATTGTAGTCCCGGTCGTTTAATATAAGCATTTCAAATGTGTTTTGTTGTGTTTTCTAAGCATAGTACCACTGTTAAATGTACAGGAAGAAGTCAAAAGAGTTTGGAGAATTATTATACAGTTACGGCACTATGTCCTTTTTACGTCTGTGAGATTTGAGATCTAAATCCATTGTCTTCAATTTGGCAAAGTTTCTTTAAATTTAGTTGAAATCTGCCTGTGTATGGAGATGCTGTGATGAAGCTGGCTCCGCCTTCTTTTCAGTCAGTATTGCAAAGAAGTTTTAAAATCATGTTGACTTCCACACAGAGTTAGTTCCACATTTGGGACGACTTTGACCCTGTGGGTCTACAGCCATCCAACGGGGGAATTTAGTCGGTTGCAAAATACAGAGCGTCCAAGACCACAGACAGTTGAGACATCAAGTCAAGATTGTGTAGGGTGTTCTACTCCAAGTCTCCAAAGAAACTGGAGGCGGAAGAAATAATTCTTTGTGCTTTCTCCACAGATGAAGCGAAATGGACAATGTGATACTAATTACATTTATTATTGGGGAGTATAATATGATAGGGGCTTAGAAACTGTAAAATGTGCCATAAGTGAATAACGTCCAATTTACAGTACTGTAATAAATGCCCAAAAGAGATGTGCAGATAAAATGGGAATGAGAGGTAGAGAGTGATAGATAACATAATGGGGGTAGAAATTAGACCAGAGGAGGGTATCTTCAGGACATGACAATTACAGTTACATGCTGTGGGATGGAGAGGTGCAATAACGGGGTATTCGGAACAGGAATGTCAATTTGGAATTGGGCAGATGTTGAGACTATAGACAAGCATGGGCGTCATTATGAACGTGTGCAGGCCAAACTGGTTGATGCACCACGCCTAAACGCAATCAATGAACTAGCACAGGAAGAACAATATACCGTCTATAACATGCACAACATTGCCAAGTTTTTCACTCAGACGCAGGATACAATAAATGAGATGATATACAAGGGAAACAAGCGAGCGAGGAGAACAAGACAAACAACGGAGCATATGTGCTTTCGTTTATTGATCAAACATTGAGGTTTTTGATGCAAAGTGAAATCCCGGATATGTTAAGGGACTACGACCGTCCGTTGGTATTCTAAGGGAAATAGTGAAACAAATGTGAGGGTTGAAGTTCCACCTGTATCAACAATCCGCAATCTGGGGGACGCTCCTACTCACCCAATGGGCCAAGTTAGGGATAAGAATAAACTTTGATTTTTACCCTATGTTTACCTATCGTGGATATTATGACCCAAGTATTCACCGAATTGGCAGAACCACATTCTGTGGGATATTTAGAGGGAGAAGCAAAGCCTAAACTCCCCTAAGTTAACGGTGTATGACAGGAAAACTGCATTATAGAAGGTGCCCAATTTGGATTGTTGTGTCATACAGGGGAACCGATACCTAGGCCGAAGTGAATATTTCCCTGCAAGCATGTCTGAGTGCAGACAGTGTAGACATGATCTAAAATTGAGACTAAAACTTTATAATGGAAGGCACAGGAAAAGATGCGTGAATGAACTTGTGGTGACACAAACACAAGAAGCTTGTTATAATTTGCATTTAGAGATTATTCCTGCTCTGTTAAATTTTTTCCTTCTGTTTCTTTTGTCTTCTGATTTCTGTAATTGAATGTATGTAGATTTTTATCACGCTAAGAGAAATGGTACACAGATTTACTAAGCGCAATCGGGAAGAGATTTAGATGAACTCACATAGAGATAATGGGAACACGATTAAACAATGCACAAGCAAATAGAGGGATTACTTAAAGGAATGAATAGGCAGACGGGGGATGTTATATCAGAACAAGGGGTATTCCTGGTTTTAATAGAACAACTGGCAGAGAGACAGGTTAGGAAACAAATTTAATCACCAGTAATTACATCACGGTCGCGTCAGAAAAGGTAAGTTTTTTTTATTCGGGTTTGCCATGCACACCTTTACCCCCTCCCCCACTGCCAACCAGCCACCATTTCAAAATTGAGCCCTATATGTCCGGTTTGGTGGTTAACATCTTGCTTTACACCAATCAGAATTACTAAATTGGGGCCAAGGCATTGGTGCCTGTTCTGGCCACAATGATACAAAATGCAAGTAAACATTACCCTCCTGACAGAAAGTGGTTGTAAATTTTGGCCACAAAAACATTAAGTATACTTAAACGTGCTACCAGGAACATTAGATGGAGGCAGGGCTACGTAGGATGGACAGGGCAACTTAATCAGTTCCTGATCATACAAGTCCTGGTTACCATATCCCTCATAGTGTCTACTTGCTGGGTCCGCAGGTAGGTCTCCGAGTTAAAACTGAATGTCCGTCATTCCTAACCATTCCACCATTGGATTAGATTAATTAGTCTTCTCCCCCTCAAGGTATGGAATCTATAAGAATATTGGAAATAGGGAAAAATTGACATCATTTTCTTAGAGCTACTAATCATCATGCTCTGCAGGCTGTGCTGCGTATTTTGCTGAATATGCGGCTATTTTGCTGAATTGTAAACTGTTAACTAGTGACAGACCCCTGTCACCCTCCTTGCTAGATATGGCAGCTATGTGATAAAAGAGGAACAATGACCCAAAAAAGCAGAACAATAATCCAAAGATAGCAACAAGACCAGGACTATGACGCGATAGCTAAACAAGGCTACCTTGAAAAGGGTCTTGTGATTAAATGAGTAATGTTAAATCAAGCTGACTATCTCGAATTCTTTGAAAAATAACTTTGTTAATCTATAAGGGTCTTATGAGTGTTGTTCCATATGTGGTGAGAGTTTCCTGCCGGGGGGGACCTAAAAATCCAACGTCTTTTGAGCTCAGGGCAGAGGAATCAGTGAAGGCCACCCAGCTGACGAAAGAACACTTAGCTGTCCAAAGACGACACCGCAGTCAGAAGAACACCCGACTATCAGAAGACTACCTCACTGTTGGAAAACTCAAAACAACCACGTCACCAACTTAATTACGACCTCTGCCCAGAGATCAAACGGGGTAATATTGTTTTGATCTCTGTTGTCTAAATATTTGATACCTTTACATGTTTGATTTGACTATTAATAAATGGGACATTGATTACCAATTGGTGTCACCTCTGAATCTGTTACAGCTTTAATTTTGCTAACAAGTCTATTCTGTGCTATTTTATCAAATGCCTTTTGAAAGTCCATTTACACAACATCATTCGCACTACCCTCATCAACCCTCTCCATTACTTCATCAAAGAACTCAATCAAGTTAGTCCAACACGATTTTCCTTTAACAAATCCGTGCTGACTTTCATTTATTCGCCCATACTTTTCCAAGTGCCAATTAATTTTGTCCCAGATTATTGTCTCTAAAAGTTTCCCCGCTGTTAAGCTGACGGCCTGTAATTGTCGCTAAGGTCACAGGTTTAGGCATGGGGGGAGATAACTTTGACTTATTGCGATAGTTTTAAACGGGTGATAGCAAATCATTTTACATCTCTCCCTGTTTTTATTTCCATTGACTTCAAGCTTCACTCCAAGTTACACACCATCCTGACTTGGACATATATCGCCGTTTCTTCATTGTCGCTGGGTCAAAATCCTGGAGCTCCCTACCTAATAGCATTGTCAGAGTACCTTCATCACATGGACTTCAGTGGATCAAGAAGAATGAATCACCATCTTTTCAAGGGCAGCTAGAGATGGGCAATAAATGTCGACCTTGCTGGTGACGCCCACATTGCGAAGAATGAGTTTTTAAAAACCTGGTTGAGCAAGTGATAGCTAACTGTACATTTCAACTTCTGTATACAAGGGAAAGAGTTCCATGGATAACACTGTCTGGAGAGTGGCAAAAGAATCAATGTATGAAATTTTGCTGCTCATGGATTATTTGAACGGACACAAAACCTGAGGTGCAAATGCAGCTGTTCTTCTGCCTCTGTTATAAACTTGATAGTTAGGCTTAAGCTCTGAAATCTGTGCTGCTCCAGTCATGATCTTGGGTAGGGTAGCGTAATGGTTATGATATCCACTAAGGTTGTGAGTTCAAATCCCACCATGGCAAGTTGTAAAATTGAATTCAATAAATCTGATCATTTGTGAGCTGGCACAAGAAAAATTACCACAAAGGCTGCCAGATTGTCATAACAAACAAGTGGTTCACTAACGTCCTTCAGAAAAGGGAATCTGCTATCACTACCCACTCTGGCCTACACGTAACTCCAGTTACACACTACATGGTTGACCTTTAAAGCCCTCGGAAGTGGCCTAGCAAGCCACTCAGTTGTACAACCAATCACTTTAAGAAGCAGGCACACCACCACCTTCTTATGGCAGCTAGGGATGGGCAATAAATACAACATTGCCAGTGTTGCCTACACCTCAACAACAAAAAACAATGATCTTGTATAAGTCTGACAGCCAGACCATAACTCTCCGATGTTGCAAAAGATGTGAACAAAGGATAGAGTCTGATATGCAGCAGACCATCACATTGAGTTCAATTATTCCTTTTTATACCTGTCATGTGGTAAGGTATATCACTGGAGTAATGAGCCAAGCCTTCAGACTACAATCTTTGGCATCTGGCAGAACAGTTAACACAAATAAGGGAACTCCACCTTTTTACAGTTCTATTCCTTCTGCAGTCTGGATGATAAAACCTTGTAATTTCAGAAGAATTTACTGGCAAATGCCAATTTTTTGATAGTAACAGAACAACAGTATCTACATCATTTCTGTCTCAGCAAAGATGTACTCACTAACCTCTGCCAAAAATCCTGAAACATGCCTTAAGGCACTCGTTCCAAGTGCACCGACCATTTTGCCCCTGAAAATGGGCCTAATGAAATTTCTCCCCTTAATATCTCCTATTCCATTATAAAAGTACCTGCAGATCTTACTCCGTGTACTCCATTTCAAATGACTGCAGCCATGATTATTAAGCAATCTCTGCTTTCAACAAAGTTGCAGCTAAAGGAG
Source organism: Heptranchias perlo (assembly GCF_035084215.1). NCBI lineage: Eukaryota > Metazoa > Chordata > Chondrichthyes > Hexanchiformes > Hexanchidae > Heptranchias > Heptranchias perlo. Next base: position 27,232,819 of record NC_090350.1, read on the forward strand.
CATTTAAAATTGCTGCCACCTCTTCCCACCACTTTTTGGAGCTGCCTTTATTTTGGTTGTGAAGACTGCTTGAACCACAAATTAAACATTGTAAAGAAAAATTGGAGCCCTCCATGTTCCAAGTAATTTGACTTTTCGGAGCATTTTTTTTTCTTTGTCTTCACTCTTAAATGGTTCACTCTGATTAGAAACAGTATAATATTGTTGCATAATACTGCCCTGACAGTGGGCTCGATTTTCCCGGGAAATTGTGGATGCGTTGGGGGCGAGGGGGTTCCAAAAATCGGGGAAATCCCGTTCAGGTTCGGAGCCCGGCTCCAACTCGCAGACGTCTGAGTTGCCCACAGACGCACCTGTCCCATGGCTTCTGATTCACTCCTGGTTTCAGGGCCGGATCAGGCACAAAGAAACTAAATAAATTAAATAAAAAACCATTGCACGAAGTTAAAACACAAAATTAACTTACCTTTCCATCCTGCTCCGATGTCCGACGTCTCCCTTTCCAATCTCCCCTTCTTCATTCCCTTGATGTCCTCCCTGATCTCCCCTTCTTCACCGCCCCCCAATGTCCCCCCCCCGATCTCCCCTTCTTCATCCCCACGATCTCCCCTTCTTCACCCCTCCCCGATGTCCTCCCCGATCTCCCCTTCTTCATCCCCCCAATGTCCCCCCTAATCGCCCCTTCTTCACCCCCCGATCTCCCTTTCTTCACCCCCCGATGTCCCCCCGATCGCCCCTTCTTCACCCCCCGACGTCTCCCCAATCTCCCCTTCTTCACCCCCCCATGCCCCCCCGATCTCCCCTTCTTCAACCCCCACCCTGATGTCCCTCCAATTGCCCCTTCACCCTCCCGATGTCCCCCAATTTCCCCTTCTTCACCCCCCCCCGATGTCCCCCCGTTCTTCCCCTCTCCCCCCCAATCTTCCACTCTCCCCCCACCCCGATCTTCCCCTCTCCCCCCCCATCTTCCACTCTCCCCCCGATCTTCCCCTCTTCCCCCCGATCTTCCCCTCTTCCCCCACAATCTTCCACTCTCCCTCCCCCGATCTTCCCCTCTCCCCCCGATCTTCCCCTCTCCCCCCGATCTTCCGTTCCGGCACCGGATGACGTCTTGCTCTCTTTCTCTCCCCCACCCCCCACCCTGGTTGCAGCTCCTGAGGGCAGCCAGCCTGTCAATCAGGAAATGTCTCAATATCTTTACTAGGGTCAGTTGAATAAGCAAACATTAATTGGGTAGGTGCTCCTTTATGACAGTGGAAATTCATTTGGTGTAACAAACATTGAAAGTGATTTTTTTAAATAAAATTGCATCTGATGTTATGATTCATGGCTAAAGTCAGCGAGTAACATTGGACTTATCTTGTGCGCGTTGATCTACGGTAATGTGTACTTTCATGATTGACTCTGTTAAAAGCCTATTATTAATATATTTTATCAAAAAATTAAAAATTTATGGTCTAAGACAATGAAAGCTAAATAATAAAGTATGCAGTTTATTAATGAATACAATGATAATTATTTTTAAAAATTGAATCACATGCTACACAAGAATAAATAAAGGCTGCTCTCTATGAGCCCTGCAGATCTGAATGTGGTTCATTATTAGAACAGTCTCGATAAGCTAAGTTCCACTTTTTCCTATGTGCTGCTCTCATCTACTTACAGAAGTTTCTTAACTATTACTGCACCTTTTACAAGTGGAAAACAGCGAACTAGAGTTTAATATCAGGCTTTATGTCCACCAGCACAAAGTCAGAGAAGAAAGGCTAAGATTAATCTTGGAGGGAATAACACAGAGTCAAGAAGAGTGGGGCAGTAAGACCTGAAGTGCACCATTTTGGGTAAGGACAAATGAAGCATCCTTTGCCCAGGCCTGAAGCAGGCATTATGTCGTTTGCATATGCAAATAAGGGGCCTAATGCCCACTTCAGGTCCCTGCTGCAACATTAGTTTACCCCAAGGCAGCCAGAGCCAACAATGGGCTCTCCCAAATTTCTCCCCAATATAAACATTTCCTTTGGGAATTAAATTTGTTTAGAACTTTTATCTGTACCTTTAACATGGGATGTTTAATATGTAATTGTGAATTTAACACAAATCTACAGTATTTTGAAACATTTTTTTCTGAGTTAATTTACAGATAATATCAATCCTCAGAAGGAATAATGTTACATTAATGCTGCCCGTATTCCACCAAGTCCCGTTCACCCATCACCCCTGCGCTCGCTGAGCTACATTGGCTCCCAGTCTGGCAATACCTCGATTTTAAAATTCTCATCCTTGTTTTCAAATCCACATGGCCTCGCCCCCTCCCTATCTCACTCAAAGTGCCCCCATGTCTCACCCGTTGACCCCCCTCTCAACCAGTACCCGCAATGCTGCCTCCTCTCCAGGTGTCCGAGTCTGCCCCAGCACCGGTGCAGGTGGAGTAGTCTTTGGAGGGGCCTTCACGGGCACCAAAACCCAGAGGGCGTAGGCCCAAAGATCTAAATCGGTCAGGGCATGAACAAGGGCAACCTGCCACTACCTCTGCTGCAGCCACAGGGGAGGCACCACGTAGGAGTACTCGTAAGCGTAAGGCGAAGGTTTTGTGAGCACAAAGGGGATGCACAAGGGTGTTTGACGGTTTGTCATGTTTTTTATTTATATTTGATTTTTGTTAATGGCACATTAAATATTATTATTGTCACCACTACTGCCATGTCTTGACTATTCTTGACTGGCTTGTGTAATAACTCCCTTTCATGAGGCTCACCATGAACACCCACACTTGATGCCACCCTTGGGTCACTCTACAGTGGGTGTATGTGTAGTTGCACGACTATTTTGTGCATGTGCCTGTGGCACAGCACTATGTTGTGGAGCTCCACGTGGCGGAGATGGACGGCGTGCCTGGTGAGGCTGGTGATATTGCTCGTCCTCGGATGAAGTGATGAATTTAGCTATGGTGCCTCCCCCCATCCTGACGGCGTGAGTTTGAGGGGGTCCGCAAAGTAGGTAAATGTATTTGCACAGCAGAGTTTAGGGTATAAATTAAGCATTTTGAGTGGAAAGACAAAGGTGTTGCAGTCAAAACTTTGTCTGAAGTGACAGAGTGCCCTGCTGCAATAAATGAGGTTTCCCCCCCCACCGCCGTCAAATAATCCTTTGTATCTCCCACTGGCTGCTGGCTGAAACACGTCTGCTCCAACAGGGAGTGTTTCCCACAGCACTGGAAACACGCTGAGGATCCTTCAAAATTGCATCGCTGCCAAAATCTCCACTCAATGAGGTCTGTCAAGTACCTCAAGTATCTAACTAACTATCTAAAGCAGCATCTCGCCGGCTTTAATTGCCGGTGGAAGTCCCGCATTCAGGAGCTGCGCGCGCACCCGACTGTGTCACTGGGAACCTGGAAGTCAGCGGGTTGGAGCCGGGCTCTGTCTCGGCCATCCGAAAATCGGCCCCTTAGTGTCAGAGGGGTCAGGTTTGGGGGCTTGTGAGTGTAGGAACAGTCAAAATATCAAGGGCCGTAAAGGCCTAAATATTGATTAGGACCAGCATGAAAATGCTTGTGATGTAATTCCAAAATCAAATGTCAGAATGTTATTGGCGAATGTAGCATACAGAAATATATAAGAACAATTTGCATTTATACAGCGTCTTTAACATAGTAAAATGTCCCAAGGCGCTTCACATGAGTATTATCAAACAAAATTTGACACCGAGCCACATAAAGAGAAATTAAGACAGATGACCAAAAGCTTGGTCAAAGAGGTGGGTCTTAAAGGAGGAGAGAGCGAGAGAGAGATTTAGGGAGGGAATTCCAGAGCTTAGGGCCTAGGCAGCTGCCAATGGTGAAGCGATGAAAATCAATGAATATAGATAATCGTTACTATCATTTTTAACTGAAAGGATAAATAATAAATATATGGTATTGGTACAGAAGCATAGAGCAAAGATTCGCGTACTGTGTGATTCACTTGACAGTGATCTCTGATAATCTTAAAACTAGAGATTATCATTTTTAAAAATGTTGTTTAAGGTACTCGAGTTTACACTACAAGAATTTCAAGAGGAAGCTATAAAAATCCTTGTGAATTTACAAACTTAATAAGAATAAGCACCTCTACACTCTACACTCTACGTTCATTTCTACACTCAGCTAATACATAAGCAATACATTCCTATCTTAACTATTCAGGAAGAGTTAAATGATTCAAACAACTAGAATAGGTGTCTTCCTGTGATAAACACAATAGGAAATGGACCATCGGATGTGCCTAAGCTGTGACTGGAGAGTGGCCAACGTAATGCCTATTTTCAAAAAAGGAGATAGCACTAACCTGGGTAATTACAAGCCAGTTAGTTTAACATCAGCAGTAGGGAAAATTTTGGAATCTTTAATTAAATATGAAATTGCTAAATATCTAACCAGTCTACTAAGCTCCTAATATGGAGGGCAGGAAGTGTGCGCACATTTCCAGTTGGAAATGCGCCACCCGCCATATTGGATAAGGTAAATGCGCTGGTGAAAGGAGAGCACATCTGGAACATTTAAAGGGCAGAAGAATTGATTTAAATTAGGGTCCTGCGGATCTTGGATCCGTTTTTGATTTTCAAAGGCCCCAACGTTTCATTCGCCACGAGCTGAACTCGCACAGCACAACAACAACAACTTGCATTTATATAGCACCTTTAACATAGTAAAACGTGGCACTGACCAACAGGAAGGCCCCTGTACTTACCTGAATGTGGATCCAGAAGGAGCAAGAGTGCTCCACCAACCCCACATTAAAAGAACACGGGCCAATTCCCCCCCCACCCCCACCCCCACCCCCAACCAGGCCACCAGCCGACTCCAAGCAACCGCTAGCTCCCCCCCGCACCCACCCATCAATCTCCACACCCTCCTACCCCAGCCAGAGGCCCGATTACCCACTCCGGCCCGAGGCCTAATCACCCACTCCTGGCTCAAGGCCTCATCGCCCACCCACAGACACCAATCACCCACCCCACTCCCAAGGCCTCCTTCTTCACTTACCTGAGGGCCACTGCAATGCCAGCAGCGGCCTGATTTTCAATTACAATTCATCGGCAGCTTTGCGCAGTTGCTGGCTCAATGGAAATGAGGCCCGAGACCCAATATCGGGGGAGCCTCAGATCGCAGCATTCAGGCACAAGGACAGTGTCTTGAATTTCTAGGGTGCACATGAATTTCTAGGCCAGTGTCTTCAATGCTAAAGAAAATATCTATCCAAATACTACAAGTTACTTACAAGTTAATTTGACTCATGCAATGCAGTAACTCAAGCTGAAAAGAATACATCTTTTTTTCAATTACTCATAAGATTTAATTACTCATAAGACATCGTTCACCTGACGAAGGAGGAAGCCTCCGAAAGCTTGTGAATTTAAAATAAAATTGCTGGACTATAACTTGGTGTTGTAAAATTGTTTACAATTGTCAACCCCAGTCCATCACCGGCATCTCCACATCATAAGATTTCAGCAAATTAGAGTTGCTTGATTCGTGACAGTACAAAAAATTCTGACCCTTCTATGAGTCATTCAAACTCCCAAGTTCTTTTCAATAGTTATTCAACTCATGCCTGAGCAGGCGTTGAAATCTGAGACCTTTCAAACAATCAGTACTAAAATTTGTACAACAATTTTGTTTCTTTTATCCTTTCACAGTACCAGTACTTAATAGTAAAACACAAATTACTTGTTCAGGTCCATATGGTGCATCTTGTCAATGGTGAGGGGGCAGGGGGGAGTCCGTGACGCAATTTTGTCAGCACTTTCCATAAGGGCCTGGGCCACCACACCAATGGACAGTTCTATATCTTTGGCTTTGAAAGTGCAAGGTTTTATGTAGATTATGCTAGTTATGTGCAGAGTCCAGAGGGATTCCTATTGCCCCCAGATCAGTTGTTAATATCTTGAATCCAGCTATTATATTCTATTATCAGGAAAATTGGAGAGAGAGATTTCAGTTTTCAGAGTCCAGCATTCGATGAAGAAAATGCCAAGGAAACTGCAGAAATTATCATCTTATATATCAATCATTTCCTCATTATTCTGCCAAGTAAACTCAGCCCTCTTTTCTTTTCTTGTAGTTTTTTTTCTAACCACAAGAGTTATCTGATCTACGTTATTTTTCTGTGACGATTCCAATCAACGCATGAGTGCAAACTAATGAATTCTGTTTACATTTCCTAGCAACTCACAGCTTTGCTGATTTTACATCGGATTTGCAATCTTAAGGTATGGATTTATATAGATATGGAACTCATTTCATGCAACAATGCATTTTTCAATATTAATACTGGTTTGTAATGTGATTTAGCATTAATACACCAAACACTAAAGCAGCAGGTGATCTAATGTGGAAACTCAGCTATTACCAGCAACTGTGCAAAAAAAAATGAAGTTGCTTAGCTTATAAATATAACTGTCCATCGCTTTCAAGCTTTCTAATACTGCACCTCAGGCAACCTGATATAAATTGCGTGGTTTATAACTTATTGATTAATGAGAACATTTAAAATGTTTGTTATCTTCACTATAAATTAATTTTATCTTTTACACTTACAATAATTATATGAGACATCTCAAAGTGCTTTATAGCCATGATGTGGAGATGCCGGTGATGGACTGGGGTTGACAATTGTAAACAATTTTACAACACCAAGTTATAGTCCAACAATTTTTATTTGAAATCTACAAGCTTTCGGAGGCTTCCTCCTTCCTCAGGTAAATGTTCAGGAGCTCCTTGAAGCCTACGCATTTATACATATAGAACAATACATGGTGTTTACAGACTGCCCCTGCAACTGCCCGTTGCCAAGGCAATCACCGTGTTCAGACAGAGAGGTGTCACCTACAGAACTCCCGAATACACATTCAACAAAAAAACAAACAGTACTTTATAGCCAATGAAGTACTTTTTGAAGTGTAGTCACATCAAATGCAGCAGCCAATTTGCACATAGCAAGATCCCACAAATATAAATAAATGACCAGATAATTTGTTATAGTAATGTTAGGTCAGGGATAAATGTTGGCCAAGATACCAGGACAACTCTCCTGTTCTTCTTTGAATAATGCCATGGGATCTTTTACATCCATCTGAGAGGACAGAGGCCTCTAGGTATAAAGTCTCACCCAAAAGAGAGTAGCTCCAACAGTGCAGCATTCCCTCAGTACTTCACTGGAGTGTCAGCCTAGATTATGTGCTCACGTCCCTGGAATGGGACTTGAACAAAGCATCTTCTGACTCAGAGGCAACAGTGAGTGAAGGCTGAGAACATTGTATTGCATTCATTGAAGTTTCCACTTGCTTTGTTAACAGAAACTATTTCAAGTGTTTGTACTTTGTTCTTCTCATCTATAAAGGACCAATTATACCACAGGTACCTGTGTGGCATAGATTGGGCAGACCTGCGCATGCGTACGTCACTCACTGACTTCCGAATTTCGATTGAATTTTTAATGTTGGCAGAGAGTCCATGGGGCTGTTGGCCCTCTGCTAAAACTTTAAAATGAGTTTTAAAAGTTCTCCAGCGGCCCAGGGAACACTTGAGAATCTCTAAAAGGCAGTTTTGCACCAGACTATAGTTCTACTGCACCCAGCATATAACCCACGTGATGTGAGATTCCTTCCTGGAGATACTTTTGTATAAACACTGTCAGTTTGTCCAATTTCTCTCCATGTTGAAAAGTTTCCTCAAGGCCAATCTGTCCAACAACAATGTTGTTCACCTCCCCATCTCCTGCTTAGAACCTATGGCCCTACACCCCACCCCACCCCCCATTCCCACAACATCCCTTGGGGTGTTATACTATTTACTTGTCATTATATTTAGTGCAGCTCATAGTCAAACTCTTGACATATTACCAGTTTTCCAGTTATCTAGAACAGCTTTGCAACAATACAAAAGTTGGTAATATAGTTAGTCCATTATGCAGCCTCTAATGGGAATGCCTTATGGCCAAGCAAACATTTCCTTTAATCATTCCAATTTAGTAAACATCATGCAATGTACATAAACATTACTGGTGTTCTTATCCTTTCGCGAAGTCTATAAGTAGATAATCCGTCAGCTCCTCAGAATCCATCCTCTTCATCTTGAAGGAACTTTAGTAAAATGCAAATTGTTCCATACTGGGTAAACTTAGCTGTACTTAATTTGAATTCTAGTTCAATACTTTCCAAAGCAGACAATGATTAATTACTGAGGTGCTTAACACAGTAAAACCTTATCTGAACTTTTTATTCCTACGGGAGCTTGAAATGCTCTCCTGTGAAAGCACAGCACATAATAATGTGTCTCGCAATTACGCTCCATTCAGACAGGATGCCGTTACAATCATTTATAGCATAATAATGTAATGGCTTAGAAAAAAGATACATTTTAAGAGATGGAATGTTACAAATAATACACAGTAATTATTAAGTGTTCAATTTACTGTTTGGGAAAAGTAGAGTAATGACTTACCAAATATGCTACAGATTGGTCTAAACATTCCATTTAGGAAGCTATATAACAAACAAAGAATGAATTTGATTTATACAGCACCTTTCAGACTTCAAGAAGTTCCAAAGTGCTTCACAGCTAATGAAGTATTTTGAAGTGTAGTCACTGTTGTAATGTAGGAAAACACAGTAGTCAATTTGCAAACAGCAAAGTCCCACAAGCAGCAATGAGATAAATGACCAGATAGTGGGGGCAAAATTGGGCTGTGTAGCGCCTGTTCTGTATGTGCTACCCGGACTCCTAAGCCCCAAAAATGGCGTGCAAGATGCACGCGCACACACTTCCGACGTGAAGTGCGCAGGACGCCATATTGGTAAAGGTGGTTGTACATGTGCACTCGTACCTAACGAATGCCGGCAGCATGTAGAGTAGGGAGATTATGACATAGATCAGTGTGCAACACTGATTTGAAGCAGCTGGCGGTATTTTGGAACCCCATGCTCCATCCAGATGAACAGGGCTTAAAGGGCAGGAAGGAACCCCCCCCCCCCCCGCCCAACCAGCGCTATTTAAAGGGATCGTGCATGAGTTTCAGGTTAGTTACTGCATTATTTATTCTGGCTGCTGGTGCAATTGTATGTGTTTTGGGAAGTTTCCTATACTTGGAGAAAGTTGCAATAGTCTATAGAGAATGGTCTGACTGGTCTTCCAGTATGTTGGTGGTATTTAAAATAGTGTGCTGACTAAAGTTGCTTCCAGACATGGGTGACCTGTTAGGGCTTCCTCTGGGAATTGAACATGACTGGGAACATGCAGAGACGCCATGCAGAGCAGGACAAGCTGCCAGAAGAGGGAGGAGGAGGAAGCCCATGTCACTCAGCAGGAGGCCACATCCGCAGCGGGTCTTCGGGGGCAAATTCTCTAACCTCAACTTCAGCGACGACCAGTGCATCTGACACCTGCGGTTCACTAAAGAGGTCATGACTGAAATTTGTTATCTGCTGTAGCCACAACTGCAGCCTCTGAGCAAAGCAGGGACAGCGTAGCCTGTGGCTGTCAAGGTTACCGATGCTTAATTTTTATGGCTCCGGCTCCTTTCAGGCTGCTGCTGGAAATATAAGTAACATTTCGTAGTTTGCAGTGCACTGCTGTATAAGGGAGGTCACTGAGGTTCTGTACCCACTCCAAAACAGATTCATCTCATTCCCTCTTGACAAAGACAAGCAGCATGAGCGAGCACAGGGGTTTGCTCACATTGCAGGCTTCCCCATGATACAGGGTGCCATTGATTGCACACATATGTGCTCCACATCTCAACTCGGCCATATTCTTGAACAGAAAGGGATTCCATTTCCTCAATGTGCAGCTGGTGTGCGACCACACGCAGCACATCATTCAGGTCAATGCCCGCTATCCGGGCAGCAGTCATGATTTCTTCATTGTGCAGCAGTCCAATGTGCCACCTATATATCAACCAGCAAGGCAAGTCAAAGGCTGGCTACTGGACGACAAGAGTTATCCCCTCATGAAGTGGCCATGATTCCGCTCTGGAACGCACACATACGTGCACAGCAGGCATACAATGAGAGCTATGCTGCCACACGGAACATCATAAAGCACACCATAGCTTCCGCTGCCTGGACTGCTCTGGAGGAGCCCTGCAGTACTCAGCTGAGCGAGTATCAAGATTTGTCATTGTTTTTTTTTTATTCGTTCACGGGATGTGGGCGTCGCTGGCAAGGCCGGCATTTATTGCCCATCCCTAATTGCCCTCGATGTATGCTGCATGCTACACAACCTTGCAATTATGAGGAACAGCCCTTGCCACCGACTATCTAGCAAGAACCTGAGCAAGAGGCAGAGGAAGAGGAGGAGGACGAAGAGGCAGAGGAGGAATGGAGGAGGAAGAAGTGGAGGAAGAGGCGGGGGGGGCAACAAGATAGACAGGTCCTATCTGTCAGGGCTCTGCATGATCAGTAGATTAATGAGCAATACCAGTAACCTCAACTACACCTCCCCATTCACCAACAGTCCCACACTCCTTACCTTTCCTCTCCCACATGACCATCAAATTGTCCTACTTATGATTACACATTGCTTCCTCCCTCAGCTCATTGCAGAAATGAAAACCAAATGCAAATTCATAACCACATTTATAGATTTACATATGAAATGTTTCAAACAAACTGATACTATTAACCCTCATGCATACCCTCAGTGCCTGTCGATCGTGTGCCTTAACCTTTCCTAGTGCTCCTACGAGGTGCATCCCCAGTGGCTGAAGCAGGAAGGGTGGAAGGCTGCCAACCACCAATTGAGGAGACTGCAGATAGCCTTGGAGGACGACCTCGAGCAGCTCTGGGCCCGGAGGGTCCAGCTTCAGACTGCACCATCTCGGCCTGGGCCGCAGAAGTCTGGCCTGGCTGACTGACAGGCAACAGCAAGGACACTGGCGGAGTGGCAGGGGTGGGAGCAGGAATGCTGTCATCCTGAGAGAGGACAGCAGGTTCGTCTTCCATGGCGCCACTGTCACTCTCCTGGGGCGGCGCCTCAGCACTCCTGGTGATCTGCTGGAGAACAGATTGCTGGAGCGCTGTGACACCCTGGAAGGCTCGTTCCACAGTGGTACCCAGAGCCACGATAGCAGGAGTCTGACCCTGTAACGCAGCAGTCTAAGTTTCCAAAGCAGCAGTAAGAACTTGGCTGGCAGCTGTTTGTGCTACAATGGAAGCTGTGACATCAGTCATCAGACGCTACATCATGATGGGTTCCACAGGTGTGCTGATGGAGGTGACCACCCGTTCCGTGTGGGAAAGGATGGGCTCCAAGCTCTACGCAAAACCCTTTGCTAAGTTGGAGCTGGACTCCTCCATGCCCCTTGACATTGTGCGCAGGCTTTCTAGTGCACCAAGCGTTTGGTTTTGTACGTCCATCAGCCTTTTTCTGTAGCCTGGCCCATCGAAGTCATCATCTGACTCCTCTGTAGCAGAACGAGTGCATGACCTTACCCTCCGGTGAGCTGGCCCCTGTGGTATCCATTCCCCCCGCCCCGGCTCCTGCGCATTTGTGCCCGGTGTCTCACCACGTGCAGATCCCTCCTCCATCCTAGCCTCTAAACTACGCGCAGTGTCAATCTCTGAGCTAGTGGCTGCAACCGTGAGATTGAGCGATGGTGTGTCTGCATCATCACTGTTGACTGCCTCTGCCTCCTCTGACTGAGCAGGTTCCAGAAATAACAAAGGGACAAGGGTTGAGTTGTGGTGCGGGGAGAGGAGAAAGTAAGACGTGCGTGCTGACACCATCTGCAGCACGTGAGGCAGAAAGGATTGTGGGTTGAGGGAGACGTGGGAAGCGAGAAGTATTAGGTCCGCAGAGACCCTCATCATCGATACTTCCAGCACTGCCAGTGGCCACAGCCTCAGCCACGACCTGTCCAATGATGGACAGCACCGTCTCCTCCAAGGGGGTGAGGACATGTAGGCATGCTTGTCCTCCCCCAGTTCTTTCCTTCTGCCTGTTGTTATGTGCCACCTTCTCCTGCAAGAAAGAGGGAAGTGACAGTGAGCATCCTACAAGATGATTGGATGATGTGGCTGTCATGGTTGAACAGCTGCCAGTGTGTGTGACCTGGGGGTTGTGGATGTGTGGCTTGCTAGAGTGGTAATGCGTGAGAGTGATATGCAGCATGTGATTTTAAGGGTTGAGTAGTGATTGAAAGAGTTTGTTGATAGATGGGTGATAGGGAGGATGTAATGCGTGGAACAGTGGATGAGGCTAGTGGTGCAGTTGGCAGGATATGCCACTTGAAACTTGAACTCATTCACCTTGACCACTCGTGTCAAATCATTGAACTTCTTCCTGCACTGCACCCATGTGCATGGTGCGATGCTCCTGGCATAGATCCCGTCCACCTCCCACTGTCTCTTCAGTATACATCTGGAGGGCCTCCTACCCCACTGCGGATATAGAATGGCCTTCCATCTGTCCACCTCTTCCACCAAAGCCTCTAGTGCACCATCCGAGAACCTTGGTGCACGCTCTCTCACCGATGCAGCCATTCTTCAGTATATTCCACCACAGATTCACTTCCGAAAGCACTTCCAACACTTCCTTTAGCCAAAGTACACCTCCCCTTTAAGAAGTGCAGACTGTCTTTGAGTAGTGCTAGCCATTCCCGATATCAGGGCCCCCTGCTGGTGCGCTGGCTGCATGGAGCTATCATTGAAATCATCAGGCAGCACCAATGTGCGGGCTAATCGCAATCCCAGCACCTGTGTTAGGGGGTTAACCAATTTAACCCCCAATCTATTTTTGGTAGTGCTGGTTGAGGGATAAATGTTGGCCAGGATACCAGAAGAAGCTCCCTGCAAAAAGGTTTTCGCTGAAGTTATGGCGACGCAACAGGAGGAGCCCCAAGGAAATTGGCCCCTACATCCTTTCTGCATCATATGCAGGCACTTACCATTTAGTGACCCATATCCCTTTAGTTTTCCCAGCAGTCCATTGAAGGCTGCCAGTTGCACAGTTTCCCACCTACCTCATTTGTCATGCTCCTAGCATTTGGCCCAAAATGGATGGGAAGCTCAGTGAATAAATAAATAAATAATGAGGGCTGGCCCCATAAAATGTTGAGGCAACCAACCTGAGGAATACGAGTGAGCATTGCTCTCACTGTGCAAATACTTCACTGGGTTCTGTAGTCCCTGAAAAGATCCACCCTCTGGACTGCTTCCTTGATAAGGCATTGTGTGACTAAGTATTATAAAATGTCTTGCTTGGTACTTTGCTGAGGAGACAATGCCACTATAAAATACAAAATTATTTATTTAGAATTTAATCAGTTCAAAGAAATAAGTAATACCAGGCAATGTTATCCATCAGGCTCATTCCTCTGCATCATTGCTATATAACTTTGCTATTTTATTGTTTACCGTGTTACAATTTCAATTTCAATTCACAGTAAGATTTTCCTAACGTTACTTTTTTTATATCCTCCTTTGCCTTCAATAAAAATGCACTAAACTCCTTTCTAGCAAAGGAAAGGACGAAAGAGGGAAAATAAATATATTGCTGTTTTATCAGAAATACATTGCTGCTGGTAGATACTGGAGAAGAATTTTCATCAAAATCTGTCTTCAATCTCATCCTCTATATCTTTCACCTGTGCTTTCTGACAGACATGATAAATCAATAAATATTTTTTAATGATTGTGTGTCTTCAAAATCAAGCCAAACTTTCTTGCTCATTTCTTTTCAGGATTTTTTTTTAGATTCTGCAAGGGTAAACAACCTTATGCTATTATTTTATCTGCTGGAGTACTAGTGATATAGCAACAGATCAGAGAACTCTGCCTCATTTGTACTGTAAACAATTTTACAACACCAAGTTATAGTCCAGCAATTTTATTTTAAATTCACAAGCTTTCGGAGACTTCCTCCTTCCTCAGGTAAATGTTCAAGAGCTCCTTGAAGCCTACGCATTTATACATATAGCATCTATATGTATAAATGCGTAGGCTTCAAGGAGCTCTTGAACATTTACCTGAGGAAGGAGGAAGTCTCCGAAAGCTTGTGAATTTAAAATAAAATTGCTGGACTATAACTTGGTGTTGTAAAATTGTTTACAATTGTCAACCCCAGTCCATCACCGGCATCTCCACATCATTTGTACTGAGCGAGGGTGGTACTTATGCGGGCACCATGAGTTGTAGTTGATCTTTACATATCTGCCCTACTACACCGGAAAAGTTATTCAGGGGGTACACCCATTAAGGAGTAATGCAATCCTCGTTTCTCAAACTCAATTAAGTAAGATATCATAGCATTTTGTGTGGTATTGAACTCAGCCAGAGTAGCTGTGGGATACCACAATCAGCCTTGGTGTTCCTGGGCTTGGAAGGGGAAAATCAACCAAGATTTCTTTCCTAATCACTACCCAGTGGCACTTGCTAGTAGTGTTCATATGTGGATGTCAGGTGAAGACTGAGTCATGCTCACCTATGGTGGTCACTGTAGAATATCTAGGCTCACACATGAAGAGCGGCCTCTTGGCAATAACCGTGAAATTGCAGTCTAACAAGAGTCCTCGCCTTCAGCAAAGGAGGGGGTAAAAGAGAAAAAAATGGACAAATTGATGAAACAGAATTATCGTCCATCTTGGCTCAGTTGGTAGCACTTTCACTTCTGAGTCAGAGAGTTGTGGGTTCTAAGCCCCACAGTGGACTTGAGCACATAATCTAAACTAAATTGTTCAGAACAATACTGAGAGAATTCCGCATTGTCAGAGTGCTATCTTTCGGGTCACACATTAAGCTGAAGCCCTCGCTATTTGTTCAGATGGGTGTAAAAGATCCCATAGTGCAATTCAAAGAAAAGCAGTGACTTCTCCTGGTCCTCACCAACAGTCCTTTCTCAACCAACACCACCAAAAAACAAATTATCTGGTTATTCATGTGCTGTTTATGGGACTTTGCTGTGTGCAAATTGCCTGCCAGAATTGACTACATAACAACAGCGTCTGCATTTCAAAAAAACCAATCAATTGGGTGTGAAGTGCATTGGAATGTAATAAGGCAAAGTTATTTATTTCTGCATTAGGATTGATCCAGATCCAGCAAATTATAAGATATTGCTCAAACATACTGTTTCACCTGGGTTTCTATATCTATTTCTCTTTATTGGAATTAAATTAGGAATTCCTAGATGACCACTTAATAACATAAGAAAAAGTTGGGGATAAGAAAAAGCCATTCGGCCCATTGATGCTCATCGGTCTGGTACCCTAACTTGCCCATTTGAGCATCCAACTATATCCTGAACAACCACAATGTTTTTGCCCTACTACCCTGCTTGGCAGCAAATTTATCATTCCAGTTATTTTAATATCTACTTTAAATTTACCATTTTATGTATTTAATTTGCATTTTTGACTTGTCACATCTCAGAATCAGTTTTCTTATATGTAATCAACAAACGGGGTGGTGCAAAAAATAACAACTTCGCCACATTCTAGGCTTTTAATAATATTATTTTAGCTACAAATAAATAGTTAGTAATTTAATTCTCTGTGGAACTGGCGTAAAAAAATGGCCTTGGCTCTCCGCAACCCGGCGCGGACTCGATGGGCCGAATGGCCTCCTTCTGTGCTGTAACCTTTCTATGATTCTATGATTCTAACCCCCTCACTGCCCTTGATTTGGGCTCAGGGGCCTGCCACAACAGAAGGAAGGAACAGCTGGGAAGCTGTCTGTTAAAAAAAAGTGAGCTAAAAACTCACGACAGAGCAAATTTTTAAATTCATTCTCTGGATGTGGGTATTTCTGGCAATGATGACATTTATTGCCCACCCCTAGTTGTCCTGAGAAGGTGGTGGGGGGCCTTCTTAGAAGTTTGATACAACTGAGTGGCTTGCCAGACCACTTCAGGTGGCAGTTAAGAGTCAGCACACATTGGTGTGGGACTGGAGTCACATATAGGCTAAGACTGGGTAAGAAGGCAAGTTTCCTTCCCTAAAGGGCATTAGTGAACCAATTGGGTTTTTAAGACAATCGATAGCTTCGTGGTCACTTTACTGATACCAGCTTTTCATTTCCTCAAAAATCTTTCCCAATTATCAGATCTACTGAAAAATCCATGGGGAGGGGAGAGAAGTGGAATGCCGAGGCCAATTTGCAGAAAAGTGTAACAGCTTTCAGTAGGGT
The DNA here is from genome assembly GCF_035084215.1 of Heptranchias perlo. Classification (NCBI taxonomy): domain Eukaryota; kingdom Metazoa; phylum Chordata; class Chondrichthyes; order Hexanchiformes; family Hexanchidae; genus Heptranchias; species Heptranchias perlo. The sequence continues at coordinate 27,248,980 of NC_090350.1, forward strand.
GTAGTATTTATTTTAAAAGAAGATTTGCTCATCTCTCTTGCTTACATAGCGATGGATCAGAGCAAATCTTAATCTAAGTCAAAATCAGATTGTACAGTTCTGCATGAATCATAATTTGTGTAGCTGTACCATAAATATATATTAATTGCCACACATAAAAGTGAAGCATGGGCAATTGGATTCATGAGTCAAATCCAGTTTTTTAGTTCAAAATCTACTTATCTACAACACAATATTCAGTTGATATACCATCAGATCATTTGTCTATTATTTCTTAGCCGTTCGACATCAAACAAGATTAGGTTGATTCTATGCTTTATTGATGACTGAATAGAAAGTAGCCAATGAATGAAAATACAACTCTACACTGAAATTAGTAAGTAATGTGCATTATGGGTGAAATTTAGTCCAGCAATTTTTTTTATTATAGGTTATTGTTATTGGTAAATGCTGGGACTAGATTGCAGGTTAGGCAGCATTTTAAAAATAAGGGAAGCCAGGCTAATGATTCAACTGGAGATTGTACACAATAGTTGTGATAAACAGTCCCCATCCAAAACACCATCAGTTGCTTATTCTGGCTGGGAACTATGCATACTCTTTGTCATAGTATACCTGATTAATTATCTCCAGGTTCTTCTGCCTGGTGTCTCAGTGACCAAATCTCTGGGCGCAGCTGCCACGGGTTTGTACTGTCAACAGAATGACAATCATGGAAAGAGCTTTTCATAAAGGGATTCACTCTTTAACTGCCGTATAAAAGAACTCAACTTTGGGCTTTAAGCATTAAAAAGTAGTCACTCCCTCCTCTTTCCCTCCAGTCTACCTTAACTGTAGCCATTACACTGAAAGTTAGATTGGGGGAGAAAGTAACTATTGTGAAGGGGGCTGTCCCCCACCACCCCAATTCAAATTCAATAAGAGAAACTTCTCACTTTGACTAAACCACATGCCATCAAGTATTACTATGTGCAATATAAGTCTCTCTTAAAATATCTCAGAGGGCATTTTGGAGCAATTACATATGGTGGGATATTTCTGTGTTAGAATTTCAGAAGACATTTTGGTTATTTGCTTGGGAGGAGTAATTTGTTGCATTTAAACAGGAAATTGCTTGATATGTGTAAAAGAGAGTCTTGCGATTATAATAGTGCCTCATCATGGGGTAAAGTTTCATCTTCACCGCCTAGGCGGTCATCTGGTGGAATGAAAAATAGACAGGTTCTACAAAGGGTGGGCAATCCGCTGATTACTGCCCAGGCAGTGAAGATGAAAATCTGCTCCTACATCTATCAAAAATGTCTCAAAGCATTTCACAAACAGTTAATTACTTTGAACTGCAGAGACTTTAGGCAAATGTAGCAGCCATTGTCTGTACAATAAAATTGCACAAACAGCAATAAAATGAATGGCCAGCTAATCTGTTTTATTTCTTGCGGTTACGACACCAGAAAAATTCACCGTTCTTCTTCAAAAAGTGCAATGGGATCTTTAACATCCATCTGAACAGGCATTCGGGCACCTCCGACAATATAGCAGTTTCAGTACTACACTGGAGAGTGTCGACCTGGTTCAAGTCCTAGTGTGGTACTTAGTACTCAGAACCTTCTAACACAGGGACAAGAGTGCTACCAAATGAGCTGATCTGTACTCCAGGACAAAGAGAAAATAATCTTACATTTAGTAATCTCAAAAACAGTTTCCCTCTCATCACACATTAATGCAGGTTGAATCTCAAGAAAAATTGATTGGAATTAGAGTGGTACATGCAAAAGAATTTAGGATATTTATTTCATGTGTAATAAATCAAGTCAGCATATACAATGGAAATTGGATTAATCCGATGAATCGGCTTTAGAAAGTTGATGTGATTGATAAAAATGTCACTGAAGAATACAATCATCCTCTAAATAAAAACCAGAAGCCTATCCTTGCCTGGTATTTACACCATTTTCATCCTGCTGCAGGAAATGGCACATTGAGAAAGAGAAAAGTAGAATTTTACCACAATGACATTTCGCCTAAATGATCTAGTGTCCTTTTCAAAGTCATGAAGCTAATTTGAAATTCTAAACTCATACTGTGATCCATAAACTTGCGGCATTTCATATTCAATAGGTACAAATTATACATCCTCACAAAGCAGGGAAAAGCCACTGAAAATCTTTGAATGATTTTTGAGAAAGGCACAGAACCTAGTTTTAAAATGTTGGCCTACTAATCTGTTTGGTGCAGCAGAAACGTCATGCTCCAAATTGCTGCACTGTAGGATGGTAATATACATTGATCATATTATTCATCCCATAGCGAGTCCCTAATCTCAGCCAAGCTGTCAGGTGGAGGCACTGAACAGAACCCAGGTACTTTCCAACAAGTAGGAAGGATGGAAAAATGCAAGGGCAAGTCTTGTTGACCTGCTGTCATGCAGCTCCTCATGGCTGCCTGAACATCATCATTAGCAAAGGCCTAGGACCAGGACATGGGGCCATCACTCTGCTAAGAAATGTTCTTGGTTCTAAGGAGACATCCCCCCTCCCGCTCTTCACATACCTTGCCATTGACCATTTCCTTGGGTCCCTGGCAGCGGCCTGCAGCTGTGCGATTTCCCGCTCCCACCCTCTGGTCCATCGCGTCATTCCCTCCAGCTTTGGGCAGGAGTCAACGATGTCATGTAAACGAGGCCAGGGAGTTAAAATGGCCAGGCCCTTACGCTGACACCATTATGAGCACCCTCCCACCCCAGCCCCACATGTCTCACTCCCACCCCAGGTTAAAATTGGGGCTTACATTTCTATGTTATGAGGGAAATTTGCTTAGTTAATCCTAAATACTTTATCATGGAGAGGATAAAAATCACAGAGAGAACATTCTCTGGCACGACTTCTTTGTATCTCCTAGCAGATGGTTAGAGAACACAATTGGCAGAAGCCTAGCAACAAATATGTTCTCTCAGCCATAAAATGTTGTTTAAGTGGTGCCTTAAAATGCATATATATTGCTTAATGATCTCTCCTTGTCAAGTAATAATCATAGTATCATAGTAGGTACTGCACAGGGGGAGGCCATTCATCTCATCGTGCCTGTGCCAGCTCTTTGACAGAGCTATCCAACTAGTCCCATTCCCCTGCTCTTTCCCCAAAGCCCTGTAAATTTTTTCCCATCAAATATTTATCCAACTCCCTTTTGAAAGTTACTATTGTATCTGCTTCCACCACCCTTTCAGGCAGCGCATTCCAGACCATTACCACTCGCTGTGTAAAAAAATGTTTCCTCACATCGCCTCTGGCTCTTTTGCTAATGCAAATGATTTCCTCTCTTGCATAAAATAATTAGGGGCATGGCAAAAGATAACAAAAATTAAATTCCAGCCTCTTTAATATTGATTGTGGTATAGTTCTATATGTATAGAGTCTATTTATCACAAGACCATCATGAAACCTGATTGCATAATGTTTTGAATACATAAGAACAATCAATCAAGCAAAACTGACAATAGGAGATATACATTATAGAAAAAATTATTTTAAAGTATTATAGTGTAAAATACGTAACAGGAAAACCTGAGAACTGCTTTCAAGTTTAATTTATAGGCATTGACTCATGGAAAACTGATGAACCAATCCTTTTTTTTATTTGTTCATGGGATGTGGGCGTCGCTGGCAAGGCCAGCATTTATTGTCCATCCCTAATTGCCCTTGAGAAGGTGACGATGAGTCACCTTCTTGAACCGCTGCAGTCCGTGTGGTGACGGTTCTCCCACAGTGCTGTTAGAAAGGGAGTTCCAGGATTTTGACCCAGCGACAATGAAGGAACGGCGATATATTTCCAAGTCGGGATGTTGTGTAACTTGGAGGGGAATGTGCAGGTGGTGTTGTTCCCATGTGCCTGCTGCCCTTGTCCTTCTAGGTGGTAGAGGTCGCGGATTTGGGAGGTGCTGTCGAAGAAGCCTTGTCGAGTTGCTGCAGTGCATCCTGTGGATGATACACACTGCAGCCACCGTGCGCCGGTGGTGAAGGGAGTGAATGTTTAGGGTGGTGGATGGGGTGCCAATCAAGCGGGCTGCTTTGTCCTGGATGGTGACGAGCTTCTTGAGTGTTGTTGGAGCAGCACTCATCCAGGCAAGTGGAGAGTATTCCATCACACTCCTGACTTGTGCCTTGTAGATGGTGGAAAGGCTTTGGGGAGTCAGGAGGTGAGTCACTCACCGCAGAATACCCAGCCTCTCACCTGCTCTTATAGCCACAGTATTTATGTGGCTGGTCCAGTTAAGTTTCTGGTCAATGGTGACCCCCAGGATGTTGATGGTGGGGGATTCGGTGATGGTAATGCCGTTGAATGTCAAGGGGACGTGGTTAGACTCTCTTTTGTTGGAGATGGTCATTGCCTGGCACTTATCTGGCGCGAATATTACTTGCCACTTATGAGCCCAAGCCTGGATGTTGTCCAGGTCTTGCTGCATGCGGGCTCGGACTGCTTCATTATCTGAGGGGTTGCGAATGGAACTGAACACTGTGCAATCATCAGTGAACATCCCCATTTCTGACCTTATGATGGAGGGAAGGTCATTGATGAAGCAGCTGAAGATGGTTGGGCCTAGGACACTGCCCTGAGGAACCAATGCATTAGTCTTATGATTGACATTTTGCATATAGCAATCAATCAACGGTTTTGTTATTTTTCTCTACCATCGTCTGTTGCTTTCAGTTTCCAGCTTCCTTTCCATATAATTTAAAGTCTTGCCTTTGGCACACATCAAGGTAAGTTCTCCACTTCAGAGTTTTACACGCGCAAAGTACTCATTATACTCATTTCACTGGCTCGATAATCTTATTAATAAAAAAACAACAAATCACTGTTAGCTGAATTGCCTCAAATGTTATTGAACACATAGAAAAGCTACAAATCAGCAGATAGGAAAACTAATGATGAAGAATGAGTTAACGGCAAAAAACAGAAAGCTACTAAAGAAGAAAGAAAGATCGAGTGTCTTTCATGTCCTCAGGATGACCCAAAGCGCTTTACAGCCAGTTAAGTACTTTTTGGTGTAGTCACCACTGTAATGTAAGAAACACGGCAGCTAATTTGCACACAGCAAGGTCCCACAAACAGCAATGAGATAAATGATCAGATAATCTGTTTTAGTGATGTTTATTGAGAGATAAATACTGCTCAAGTGTCTAGAGTGCGGTTTGAACCCATGGCCTTCTGACTCAGAGGCGAGAGTGCTGTCACTGAGAGCAAAATATCATTTCAGGGCTAAGGCAGAGGGAGCCTGGGGGAATATTAGCTTGATGAGCAAGGGGAATGGGAGGAAGCAGCAACAGCAGCAGAATGGATGGTTCAAATCTTAGTGACAAAGAAATCCATGAGCTTTTCACACTTGTTGTTGGAAGTGAGGGTGGAAGGGCAAGGGAGTGGACTTTTAAGGAGAAGGTTAGTAGTAGTGAAAAGAAGCCAGGGGTTATCTTTGCTCTCCGGGGTGATCTTGGAGTAATGGGCAGTTTTGGCAGATATGATCCAGCTACATTTGGTGATGGCTATATCCATTGATTCAATCAAATTTCACTTCGAAAAATTGTGACTATTACTTCAGTTTCTGCCAGTTCTACTAATCCAGAGATTTAATGAAAGTTGCGTCTGTTTTACAGTCAGGATCGTTTTAGAATAATATGTCAGTAAGCAAGGGTGGCAGATATTTGCAGTGCTGCTCAGTTCACCCTGGAAATCATTTAGCTGTCTCTTAAGTTCATACATCAAAATAAACATGCATGACATTATGAACAATACAAATTACTCTGAAAATCTTGCTCTCTGGAGACCTTCCAAGTAACCGTCTCCGCCACACTTGCAGAAAACAAAATGTAAAAGTAATTTTGGGCTGTCAGTCATAGCGTGCTTAATTGCATTCAGCTTTGTCAGTGATGGAAGAATGGTTATCATTGCAGTCTTATAAATTATTATTTAAAGCATATTTACCCCTATGTTAACAACATCATACAATGGCCTAAACTAAAATATTTCAGATAATAATAATAGCTGTATCTACAATATAGAAAATGAATGTGTGAGCAAAGACACATTTTGTGCTGCATCAATACAAACAACAACGGAATCAATATCAAACAATAGAAAGATTCTAAGGAAATAGAAATAGCATGACAACTTCCAACTAATACCTTGTAATTTACGCAGAGAAGAAGGGTATCATAGCTATAGCACAGCATGCTTGTGGGATCACAGTAATTTATGTTATTTAATGCACTTGTAGAGGTAATGCACTTAGGGAGGGCAAACAGTAAAAGGGAATACGCAGTAAACGGGAATATATTGAGAGGGGTAGAGGAAGTGAGAGACCTTGGAGTGCATGTGCACAGGTCCCTGAAGGTGGCAGTATAGGTAGATAAGGTTATGAAGAAGGCATACGGAATGCTCTCCGTTATTAGCAAGGTATAGAATGCAAAAGCAGGGATGTAATGATGGAGCTGTATAAAATGCTGGTAAGGCCACATCTGGAGTGTTGTGCGCAGTTCTGGTCACCACATTACAGGAAGGACGTAATTGCTCTGGAGAGAGTGCAGAGAAGATTTACAAGAATGTTGCTAGGGCTTGAAAATTGCAGCTACGAGGAGAGATTGGATAGGCTGGGGTTGTTTTCCTTGGAGTAGAGGAGACTGAGGGGAGACTTGATTGAGGTGTACAAAATTATGAGGGGCCTAGGTGGAGTAGACAGGAAATACCTTTTTCCCCTAGCGGAGAGTTCAAGAACTAGAGGACATAGATTTAAGCTGATTGGCGGAAGGATTAGAGGGGACATGAGGAAAAACTTTTTTACCCAGAGGGTGGTGGGTGTATGGAATTCACTGCCCAAATTGGCGGTAGAGGCAGGGACCCTCAACTCTTTTAAAAAGTACCTGGACCTGCACCTAAAGTGCTGTAAGCTGCAGGGCTATGGACCAGGTGCTGGAAGGTGGGATTAGAATGGGCACCTGGTTGTTCTTCGAGCCGGCGCGGACACAATGAGCCAAATGGCCCCCTTCTGTGCTGTATCTTTTCCATGGTTCTATGGTTCTATGGTAATTCAGTGAGGGGCGAAGATGTGGCTTTGTAGCTTTATTGATACTGAGCTAACCTGCCATTCAGATGATCTGAGCCAGAATTGCATTCCCTACTGCTTAGGTAATAGCAGGAGCCCTGAGTTGATGAGTTTCACCAGCTCTTGTGTACACCTGGAAGGTTCTCAAGTATTTATTAGCAGGCAGATCACTCCTGCGCTACAGCCATTGAACAATGTAAAGTGGAATTGATGTCAACTGTGCAGAAATCTGTGGCCTCAAACCAATTTATTTCCTCAGCTTTGGGAAACAGCATAGAAGCAGAGAAAGTACACATAAATGACAAGAGTGTTTCTCCCTTTCAAAACTGACAACGTTAGAAAGCCATGATAATCTGTTTGATTCATTATTTGAGATTATTCCCTACTCGGACTCACCACCTCTGAGTCCCACAAACACTTGATTGTGAACTGATTCAAAAGTATCAATAACAAAATTGAATCCAAAAACTATTCTTTTTAACAAAAAGCAAAATACTGCAGATGCTGGAAATCTGATACAAAAACAGAAAATACTAGAAAGACTCAGCGGGTCAGCAAGCATCTGTGGAGAAAGGAAAGTAGAGTTAACCTTTCAAATCTGACGAACGGTCGTCAACCCAAAAGTTAACCCTACCTTCCTCTCTCCATCGAGGCTGCCGACCTGCTGAGTCTTTCTATTATTTTTAATTCACTTTTACTGTTAAAGGTATTGTGGCCTAGACAAACTGGGAACAATCCCTGCGTCTGAATGGATAGGCCCGAGAAGCACCTGATATTGGGCCTCAGGCCTCATTTAAATGAGACTGGCGAACTGCAGACACCTGCTGGGCATCCCCAGGCAGCTCGCCGGCGAGGAGCCTTCAAATTTCGGGCTGCTGCCATGTGATACTAGATACAGCCCTGCCGGAAATGTGTTGGTGTTACTGGTTTATCCTGCATATTCAAATAGAAAAGACAAATTGAAAGCTTTATGGTGCCTTTGGCAAATAAAAAAAAGAGAATTCTGTAATAAACATACCAGGTGAACTGATTACAGCCATGCAATTTTTAAGCTCTATATTTTCTAGGATTCTTTGTTGGTTCAAAACCAGACAATATAGGAAAACAGATCAAACAAAAGTAAGCTAACAGTTTTACTATATATTTCAGTCATAAAATAATGGCATCTATTTAACTAAATAAGGTAGAAAGCTTATTAAGTAACTCACTAAGTCAGCTTCAAAAGTCAGATGCAACAACTGTTTCTAGACAGCTTTTAACAGGGATTTCTACTTTCACTCTTACTAATCTGTTCCTTATTGTCCTGTCTGGAGTGAATTGCAGTAAATTGTGAGTTACACTGCCTTCATAATGATCAGTAGGGTGAAGATGCACTTCGGTAAGAATGAAAAATGAATCATCAAGTAACAGATTCAAATAAGAATTGACAATCAGATAATATTCAATCTATATGTAAGGAACCATAGGACAATATCACTGTGGGCTCAATCTTAAAACCGAGCCGGGAAGAGGGCGGGGTGGGGGGGGGCTCAAATTGAGGAGGGGAAACCGATTACTACGGGTTTCCCAGGCATCCTTACAATTTTGACATAAGGACGTCTTTTTTTTTGTCGGTTTCCCATCCGACTGACCAGCTGATTGACAGGCTGGCCTCAGTCGGACAGGAGACCAGCCAGGGAGAGGAAATATTCAGGTAAGTCTGTAGGTAAGTCTTTGTTTGACTGGACGGTGTTGGGAGGCATGGGAGGGCATAGGTTGGCATGGGTGGGAACAGGTTGGCACAGGGGTCGTGAGTCATCGGGGGTCAGTCACAGGTGGGTGTCGGGATCAGTGGTCATTGCGGGGATCTGCGATCGTTGAGGGGGAGGATCCAGGGTCGGGGGTCGGAGGATCAGAGTGGGGTAAGGATCGGGGTCGGGGGTTGGGGGTGAATCAGTGTCGGGGATCAGGGGTCAGCGATCAGGAGGGGGGGTGTCCGCGATCGGGGGTCAGGTGTCCACGACCGTTGAGGGGTCGGTGCAGGTAGGCTTGTTGGGCCTTTTTTTTATATTCGTTCATGGGATGTGGGCGTCGCAGGCAAGGCCAGCATTTATTGCCCATCCCTAATTACCCTTGAGAAGGTGGTGGTGAGCCGCCTTCTTGAACCGCTGCAGTCCGTGTGGTGAAGGTTCTCCCACAGTGCTGTTAGGTAGGGAGTTCTAGGATTTTGACCCAGCGACGATGAAGGAACAACGATATATTTCCAAGTCGGGATGGTGTGTGACTTGGAGGGGAACGTGCAGGTGGTGTTGTTCCCATGTGCCTGCTGCCCTTGTCCTTCTAGGTGGTATAGGTCGTGGGTTTGAGAGGTGCTGTCGAAGAAGCCTTGGCGAGTTGCTGCAGTGCATCCTGTGGATGGTACACACTACTGTGCGCCGGTGGTGGAGGGAGTGAATGTTTAGGATGATGGATGGGTTGCCAATCAAGTGGGCTGCTTTGTCCTGAATGCTGTCGAGCTTCTTGAGTGTTGTTGGAGCTGCACTCATCCAGGCAAGTGGAGAGTATTCCATCACATTCCTGACTTGTGCCTTGTCGATGATGGAAAGGCTTTGGGGAGTCAGGAGGTGAGTCACTCACTGCAAAATACCCAGCCTCTGACCTGCTCTGACCTGTAGCCACAGTATTTATGTGGCTGGTCCAGTTAAGCTTCTGGTCAATGGTGACCCCCAGGATGTTGATGGTGGGGGATTCGGTGATGGTAATGCCATTGAATGTCAAAGGGAGGTGGTTAGATTCTCTCTTGTTGGAGATGGTCATTGCCTGGCACTTGTCTGGTGCGAATGTTACTTGCCACTTATGAGCCCAAGCCTGGATGTTGTCCAGGTCATGCTGCATGTGGGCACGGACTGCTTCGTTTTCTGAGGGGTTGCAAATGGAACTGAACACTGTGCAATCATCAGCGAACATCCCCATTTCTGACCTTATGATGGAGGGAAGGTCATTGATGAAGCAGCTGAAGGTGGTTGGGCCTGGGAGAAGCACTCCTGCTCCTCCGGGCCCACAAGCTGTGCCTTTCGAGGCATCTACCTGTTAGTCTTGGGCCTTCTCCCTCCACTAACAAGGCGTAAAACAGAAGGCCCGGAAATCCCGACGCCCCGGGGTTGAAATCGGGAAGTCCAGAATAATGGAGGCCCGAAGCCTCCTTGAAAGGTTTTAAGGCCAGAACCGCCTCCTGGGAGCGGGTTGGTCGCCCACCCCTCTTACCGTCCCGGTGAAAACCAGAAATGAATGGGTTGGGGGCGGGTCTGAAATGGTGGCAATTTTCATTGCCCCCTGCCCCCAACCCACCCGTTTTTCACTTTTAAAATTGAGCCCAATGTCTCATATTTAAATACAGTTCTGATCTGAGGAAAATTCTCAAGTTCAGCCTCAGCTACACTTCTCTATAATCCTGTTAAGCAGATATAAGCTTCCTTTTTTTGATTCAGATAAATTTTTGTGTTTGTTGCCATGATAGAAGTCTGCAGTGGAATTGAACAAATTTTCACGTTTGGCATCTTTTTCAGCATGTAGCCCAGACTAATAGGATCAAAGTTCTTCCTCCATCAACTGAAGGAGTCCCAAATGAAATTGGTTTGAGCAATCCCTATAGAACATATGGCGACAGTACAATAATGTGCATAACTTGACACAAATTGGCACTAAATTGCCAATTTTGCTCAGTAGAGTTATCAACATCAAAGAAACATTTTACTCCATCCAAAACAAATAAATTTAAAGCCTCTCATTAGTTACTGAAACTATATTATATTTTGGGAAGAAATCAAAACATGATCATATTTCACTGTATGAGTTAAATTATGGAACTCAGTGCTGGATCAGAGATGGAGCTACAACATTGTAGCCCTGATTCTCCAACCCATGCTCGCTGTGAGCACAGCTCCCTCCAGGAGTGTAAAATCATGTAATTTACCCTCAAATCTATTTACATAAAAGTTTTGAGAGTACCTGTCACATTCCAAGTGTCACACTTGGTTTAATTGTGATTTGTCAGTGTTTTTTACAAATTAATAAAAAGCGTACAAAAAGAGAAAGAAATCCGGTTACTTCCTTCTGTTTTTCTGACCCTGAGATAAACTGGACAGGTTGTGGAGACAACAAGTAAAGGGGCTTAGCCGGTGCCAAGCTAGAGAAACTAACAACAATAATTAGCCTTGAATTGATCTCAGGTTCCATTTAGAAGGTTGTGGTAGGCCTTCTTCTTGAACCAATTGTGGCTTGCCAGGTGGCTTCAGAGGGCATTAAGAGCCAACCACCTAGTGAGAGGCTGGAGTCACATGTAGGCCAGACCATGTAAAAGTGATTCCTTTCCCTGAAGGACATTAGCGTATCAGTTGAGTTTTTACAACAAAACCATGGCTTTAGTAGTCATTTGCTGGTGCCAACACACCAGATTTGTTGAATTCAACTTCATAACTTGCTGTGGTGGGATTTGAACTCATTGTTACTAGAGGTACATAGCTCAAGGACCATAACCACTACACTACCATACCCAAACAGCCACTGGGTGATTTCTTTGCAGAGTTTTACATTGGTTTACATTTTCGTGAAGTCATTGTACATTTTGCATGTAGTATTTTTAGGGGGTACATTTATGCAATTAGTTTATGGGTGTAGTGCCTTTCACTGCATGAATTTCTATTCCCAGCACTTTCAGAAGAATAAATTAGTCCAACACAAAGTGCTTGCATTAAAAAAAATTTTAAATGAAGTATAAGATAGCACACATTAACTATTTTAAATAACGTTTACACTCCTTGCTACAGAAAGTCAATATAATGCAATACATTTTTTTAAGTGAGACCCCTCCACAACTCCTTTCATGTTCCGTATACCTTAGTGTATAAATGCAGTTTGGTGTAGTATTGAATTATACTGACGAGGAAAGTTAGGTTCCACCTCTGCTCTCGGGGAGAAGGCTTGTGTGGAGCAAAAATGCCGGCATAGACTATTTGGGCAGATTGGCCTGTTTATGTGCTGTAGGCTGTATGTCGCTCTATGTCACTCTGTGCTGATTCAGCTGATCTCAGTCCGGGAGCAGTGAGGTGCTACATTTATCCCACATACAAGAGGTTTCGGTACCAACAATAGTAATACCGCCATGGACCAGTTGAGCTGAATGGCCTGTTTCTGTGCTGTAAATTCTATGTAATTGAAATATTATTAAGGAGCACCCTCACTGTCCAGGGATTCTGTCTTTTTGTTGTGTTTCAGCCAGAAATATACATTATTATTTTCATTCTCTTCAATATTGGCAACTGTTTTCTGTTTCTGTGGACTGCCTGGAAATGCCCCTTCTCTGAAATGTGTGTGATGCTTGTTGTTTCTAGCAGGGCACATATCTCTAACATCTGGGTTGAATGTGAACAGCCTATGCAGGCTTTTTTAAACTTCTCGCTCAAATGTGGCTTTGCTTCATAACATAATTTGGCTGGGATACTTATTAGGCTGCTGAGGTTTTCCTTATGTCTTCAGCATGTTTTCCATTTAGCAGATTTCTAAATCCCACCTATTGTTTTTTTAACAGCTTCGCTTGGTCTTGTCTGTTGCAGTGTTTTGTCAAGTGAGTACTGGGTCAAGCAGAAACTTTCATCTTGTACGCTAGTAACAATGCAGGCACACTGTGTAGTGCTCCATACTCATAATGCTAAACAATAAAGGACTGTAATAAAATTGTCTAAACAATCCCCCTTCTTAAATTTCACTCAAAAATTATATTTCTGTGTACCACAAAATGCTCCTTAGATCTTTTCATATATGTCTTTTGTTCTCCTACCTCTCTGTTAAGTGAACAGAGAATAGTTTCTGCTTCCTCCCTTCCCTCCCAACTACATATATTAGTGAAATCACCTCACCCTTTTCAAGTAACCTAGAAGTGTTTCTATACTGTTCCAATCTTTGAATAAATGTAGCTCGTTCCTTAGGCTTTTTGACATTAAAAGGTGATTATCCAATCCTCTCTCATGGGATCAGATTGAATCACAAGCACAATGCATAATTTTCCAGGAAACCACATGTGTTTTTGTGAGGTCAGCTCATTATAACAATTTGTGCATACTCCCTGCGATTATTGGCACAGAAGCAATGAGCATGCTTCATGGGCGAGCAAGATATGCTGCAAACCAGAAGCTCTTAAAAGGCTCTGATTACATTTAAAGGGAAGCTCTTTTGAACACCTGGAAAAGAGGATTTAAGTAACAGAAGAATGAGAGGAAACATCACAGGAGCAGAACTAACCTATTCCTCAAAGTGTTGCTCCAAGAAGTGTACCAAAGGAGGGGTGCTATTTTCCTATCAGGAACAGCTGTGCAAAATGCCTGGATGGAGGTAGCTAAGCAAATGAATGCAGTCTCCCACAGCCACAGGCCATGAGAGCTGATGCAGAAAAAAGTTTTAGGCTTCAGGAAGATTGCCAAGACAGGGATACCCAGAATTTGGCTATTGTAAATACTCCCCAGGATGCAAAGAGTCCTCTCTCAACCTCCTACAGTTGCACTGAGTCAGAGTGCAAATCACTCAGGCAACCTTTCAGCTCGTTCACACATGCACATCCATGCCCATTTTTCTGCAGGGCAAACTTTGCTGTTGGCACTGAAATAGGTTTCAAATGTTGCACATAAATCTTAGGAGTTGAGAACACCAAGCACACAGTCAATAGAAGCTACTCGCATGTTGTATTTTCATGGAATCAACACAAGGTGGCATGTATGCTGGAAACCTGGGTGACACTGTGGGTGAATTTCCTCGGGATTTCTCCCGCTCTGCTGCCGAGGAAATTCACCCCCCTTCTCACTGCTCTTCCAAATTCCATAACTACTTACATAAAAAAAAGGAAATAATAACAAAATATCTGATCAAAATATCAAGAACAGAAGTGCTGGAAATGGGATTCGGCTGGGTAGCTCTTTTCCGACCGGCACAGATACGATGAGCGCAATGGCCTCCTTCTGTGCCGTAAATTTTTCTATGTTTCTAAGTGATAAAAAGACAATGAACGTGACAAGTTAAAACATGTTAAAAACAACATCAGGGCTTAAAGGCAGGAAAGGGTCTATTGCCAAATTAAAAGTTCTATACACTAATGCACGTTGCATAAGAAATAAAACAAGTGAATTCGAAGTGCATATTCAGCTAAAAGGTATGACGTAATGGCCATCACTGAAACCCTGGCTACAAACTGGGCAAGACTGGGAGATAAATATTCCAGGTTATAAGGCCTTAGAAAGGACAGGGCAATTGGAAAAGGAGGAGTAGCAATATTGATAAGGAACCACTATTAAAGCATTAGAAAGAGGGGATATCAGTAAGGGTGAGCAGGCAGTCGAAAAGCTATGGGTAAAATTGAGGAAAAGAAAAGGATGCAAGACTTTGATGGGAGTTGTTTATAGACCTCCTGATAGCAGTGGCCGGATGCATAAATGCAGAGATCAGAGAAGCTTGTTGTAAAAACAGAGTACTGTAGTTATAATGGGAGACTTTAATTTTTACATGGACTGGGAGAAGCAGAACAGCTTGAGTCCCAAAGGCAGTGAATTTCTTTGAGTAGATTCAGGACAGTTTTCTGGAACAATACGTTCTTGAACCAACAAGGGAACAGGCCATCTTAGATTTAATAATGAGCAACAAGCCAGAATTTGTCAATAATCTAACGATAAGGGAACACCTAGCTAAGAGTGACCATAATATGATAGAATTTGATATTAGGTTTGCGAGGGAGAAGGGTGAGTCACGAACCAAAGTTTTAAATTTAGGTATGGCTGACATTGGAGGGATGAAGCAGGAATTGACCACAATAAACTGGGTAGAACGACTAATTGATAAAACTATGGATGAACAGTGGGAGGTGTTCAAAAAAGTACATGGAATACAAGACCTGTACATACTCCTAAAGGGCAAGGGTTCTACTTGTGTAATTAAACAACTTTGGTCAACAAGGAAAGTGAGAGATAGTATAAAACTAAAAGAAAGGGCTTATTCGAAGGACAAGAACAGTAAAGATCCCGTGGACTGGGAGAGATATAAAGAACAGCAATGGGATACAAAGAAAATGGTAAGACCGCAAAAAGGGAATACAAGAAAAAGCTTGCGGGAGATATCAAAGACAACACTAAAGGGTTTTACAAATATATTAAGAGAAAGAAGGTGGTTAAGAGTAATGTGTGCCCTTTAATGACAGACGCAGGTGATATTGTAATTAGAAATCAGGAAATGGCAGATTTACTAAGTAGCTACTTTGTAGTGGTCTTCATAGTAGAGGTTGAGGATAAAATACCAGAGATTCAAGGAATTCTAAAAATAAATCAAGGGGAGGAACTAACTAGATTCAATACAAGTAAAAACACGGTGATGGAGAAACTAATGTTATTTAAGATTGACAAATCGCGAGGACCCGATAGTTTCCACCCCAGGATATTAAAAGAAGTGAGGAAATTGTTGATGCATTAATCATGATCTTCCAAAACTCTCTCGATTCAGGAATTTTCTCTTTGGATTGGAAAATTGCCCATGTCACTCCACTATTTAAGAAGGGTAAGAAAGATAAACTAGGACATTATAGGCCTGCTAGTCTCACATCAGTTGTGGGGAAGTTACTAGAATCTGTTATTAGGGACAGAATTTCTGAGCATTTGGACAAATATGAGCTGATCAGAGAGAGCCAGCATGGATTTGTAACAGGTAAGTCATATCTAACGAACCTAGTTAAATTTTTTGAGGAGGTAATTAATGTGGGTAGAAAGGGGAGTGTCTATGGATGTTATTTAAATGGACTTCCAGAAGGCATTCAACAAGGTTCCACATAAGAGACTGTTAACAAAAATGAAAGCGCATGGAATTGGAGTCAACCTATTGGCTTGGATAGGGAATTGGTGAGGAGGTAGGAGACAAAGAGTAGGGATAATGGATGTGACTAGTGGTGTCCCCCAGTGATCTGTACTAGAGCCACAGCTTTTCACTGTATTTATAAATTACTGGGATGAAGGAATAGAGAGTAGTATATCTAAGTTTGTTGATGACACTAAGTTAGGTGGCACAGTACATAGTATAGATGGGAGCAGAAAGTTGCAAAGGGACATTAATAGATTAAGTGAGTGGGCAAAACTGTGGCAGATGGAGCTCAATGTCGAAAAGCGTGAGGTCATCAACTTTGGACCTAAGAAAGATAGATCAGAGTATTTTCTAAATGGCGAGAAGCTATGAGGAACTGTGGATGAGCAGAGAGATTTGGGGGTCCAAGTATAGAAATAACTAAAAGCTAGCGGACAGGTACAACAAATAATTTAAAAGGCCATTGGAATGTTGGTCTTTATCTCAAGAGGGCTGGAATACAAAGGGGTGGAAGTTATGTTACAGCTGTACAGAGCTCTGGTTAGACCCCATGTGGAGTGCTGTGTTCAGTTCTGGGCACCGCATCCCAGGAAGGATATATTGGCCTTGGAGGGGGTGCAGATTCACCAGAATGGTACCGGGGCTAAAATGGTTAAATTGTGAGGACTGGTTGCATAGACTAGACTTGTATTTCCTTGAAGATAGAAGATCAAGGGGTAATCTAATTGAGGAGTTTAAGATAACTGAAGGATTTGATAGGGTAGATAGAGAGAAACTATTTCCTCTGGTAGGAGAGTCCAGAACAAGGGGGCATAACCTTAAAATTAGAGCTAGGCCATTCATGGGTGATGTTAGAAAGCACTCTGTCACACAAAGGGTTGTGGAAATCTGAAACTCTCTCCTCCAAAAAGCTGTTGAGGCTCGATCAATTGAAAATTCCAAAACTGAGATTGATAGATTCTTGTTAGGCAAGGGTATTAAGGGTTACGGAACCAAGGCGGGTAGATGGAGTTAAGATACAGATCAGCCATGATCTAATTGAATGGCGGAACAGGCTCGAGGGGCTGAGTCTCCCCTCCCTCTCTCTCTTCCCCCTCCCTTCTCTCTTTCCCCTCCCCACTCTCTTCTCCCTCCCCCTCCCCTCGCTCTGATCCCCGTCTCTCTCTCTTCCCCTTCCCAATCTCTCTCTTCTCCATCCCTCTCTCTCTCTCTCTTCCTCCTCTCTCTCTCTTCCCCTCCCCCTCTTTCCCTCCTTCTCTCCCTCTGCCTCCTCTCTCCCTGTTCCTCCCCCTCCCCCTCTCTTTCCCCCCCACTCCCATCCCCCGAACAAGGCACTGCCTCTGTCCAGCGTGTGGAAGTTCTTTAATTGCTGCAGCTGCTGGTCTTTACAGGCCGAGTGCAGCTTTTGGTAAACAACCCTTAAACTTGTTGAATTTGGTCCAAGATGAATTACATATTGTTGTCACAGCCTTTGAAGACTGTTAGAATCTCAGTTAAGATGCCAAAACAGTAAGATCACAGTGTGTGTCAAGGAATATAAACTATTTGATGCTCTACCCAATCTGCAGATAATCCAGATTCAGCATGTTGTATTCATTCCAGCATATGGCAGAAAATGTAATAATAAAAGCTATTAATTTAACTGCAATCATATGCAAGGACTCATAATTTGTAATGTGCACCTGGTATGGATTCAGTTCTGGAAAATCTGACACATTCCTAATTTTTCTCTCTCCAGCACCGTGCACGGTTTGCCCTGGACCAGGAGGTCAGGGAGTTGACCCTCTCCCAGGCACCCACCAATGCCAGTCTGTACCTGGCATTCAGGAGGAGTGCAAGAGTGGGGTAACTTGAATTGTCCACTCCTTTATTCCCTACAGAGTAAAGCTTCCTCTACACTGTCCCATCAAACTCTCCCAGGGCAGGTACAATACAGGTTAGATACAGTGTAAAGCTCCCTCTACACTGTCCCATCAAACTCTCCCAGGGCAGGTACAACATGAGTTAGATACTGAGTAAAACTCCCTCTACACTGTCCCATCAACTCCCTCAAGGCAGGTACAACACGGGTTAGATACAGAGTAAAGCTTCCTCTACACTGTCCCATTAAACACTCCCAGGGCAGGTACAGCATGGGTTAGATACCAAGTAAAGCTCCCTCTATACTGTCCCATCAAATCTTCCCAAGGCAGGTACAGCACGGATTAGATACAGAGTAAAGCTCCCTCTACCACGCATTTCTAGGTCAATGATAGCAGACATTAGGTGCAAAGATTGATAATGTGGTATCAAACGACAGCAGTTTCATGTTGTGGACCTGTGCCTACTTGGAACTATTAAGACTGTTTCACATTCACTTCACATCTTGTACAATTCCAACGTTTATGTCCCAGTTTTCCCAGTCTCTTGCGGAGTGTTAAGTATTAGGTGTGTTCTGTCGGTGAGGAGCCCTGTAAGAGATGAAACTCCTTTTTGTCTGCCTGGCTAGTGTACTTCAAGCCCTTGATGTGCAATGTCCTGTACATAGCTGAGATTTGGCAGCTCATTGAGCAGTCTGAGCACTGGATTCTTGCGTAGTCATACCGTAGTAAAATTTATACAAGGTTTCAGCGCCATATAATTGTGCTTTAAAACTGAAAAGTAATTCCCTCACTGAACCTCCCGATATTGGTTGTGATTCATCCTGGTATTGAAGTACAATTAGACTCACCGGTTCCAACCCTCAGAAGACACCACAATGAGGGAAAGGCCTAGGTCTCAACACCCACACCCAGGCTTCTCCAGTAATCAGAGCTTCTTTCCTTAATGGTTGTCGAGGATTCTTTAGTTTCAGCTGGTGGTTAGAGAGATCTGCCTCATCATTCATTACTGCCCAATCACAGACATGGAGTAATAAGGCTGCTATTTAATATATGGCTTCAAATAACAATCAGGCGAGCAAATTCTTTATTACTGAGAGGGGCCTGTAATCCTACCAGTGATGACAGCATATTCTAAACCCACATGGACAGCCAAATAAGATGCTACAATGTATTGTTACCATGTGGCATAGTGCAACTCACCTGGGAGAACAGCGTTAAGTCAGAAACTTGGACTTTTCAGCCTGGAAGAGAGGCATCTGAGAGATGATCTTATAGAGATATGCAAAACAGTAACTTCTGTGGAATACAGTTTAGATTAAACTGTGAGAGTAGGGACAAGGGGCACGGAGTCAAACTAACAAAAGTTATCTCTTTAGGATTGTTTTTCAGACTGGAGGGACAGTGATGTTCCCCAGGCGTCAGTATTAGGACCACTGCTATTTTTGATGTATAAATTAATGACCTGGATTTGGGTATAGAGGGTATAATTTCAAAGTTTGCAGATGACAAAACTTGGAAATGTAGTAAATAATGTGGAAGATAGTAACAGACTTCAGAAGGACATAGACAGACTGGTGAAATGGGCAGACACATGGTAGATGAAATTTAACGCAAAGAAGTGTGAAGGGATACATTTTGGTAGGAAGAATGAGGAGAGGCAATATAAACTAAATGGTACAATTTTAAAGAGGGTACAGGAACAGACAGACCTGGGGGTGTATGTACACAAATCTTTGAAGGTGCCAGGACAAGTTGAGAAGGCTGTTAAAAAAGCATATAGGATCCTGGGATTTATTAATAGAGGCTTGAGTAGAAAAGCAAGGAAGTTTTGCTAAACCTTTATAAAACACTGGTTAGGCCTCAGCTGGAGTATTGTGCTCAATTCTGGGCACCACACTTTTCAGGATGTCAAGGCCTTAGAGAGGATGCAGAAGAGGTTTACCGGAATGGTACCAGGGATGAGGGACTTCAGTTATGTGGAGAGTCTGGAGAAGCTGGGGTTGTTCTCCTTAGAGCAGAGAAGGTTAAGAGGAGATTTGATAGAGGTGTTCAAAATCATGAAGGATTTTGATAGAGTAAATAAGGAGAAATTGTTTCCAGTGGCATCAGGGTCAGTAACCAGAGGACACAGATTTAAGGTGATGGGCAAAAGAACCAGAGGCGACATGAGGAAACATTTTTTTACGCAGAGTTGTTATGATCCGGAATGTACTGCCTGAAAGGGTGGTGGAAGCAGATTCAATAATGACTTTCAAAAGGGAATTGGATAAATACTTGAAGGGAAAAAATGTACAGGGCTTTGGGGAAAGAGCAGGGGAGTGGGACTAATTCGATAGCTCCATCGAAGGGCTGGCACTGGCATGATGGGCCGAATGGCCTCCTTCTGTGCTGTAATATACTATGATACTATGACCGATATCAGGAGAATGATCAGCACTTGGAATGGACTTCCAGGCAGAGCGGTGAAAATGAAAACCCTGGAATCATTTAGGAAACAACTGGATCCAGTAATGGGAGAAGTCTGTTTTTTTCTGGATGGATGGATTAAGATGGGCTGAATGGCCTTCCTCACCTGTAAGAATCTTGTGATCAGTGTGGGTAGGTGAGCAAAAGGTCTCCATCACTATTAACCTTAATGATTGTCTGCAAACAGAATAAGACTGGGACATCAATCATTTTAGAGGAGTTGGGCTTATTGTCCTCAATAATGTATTTTGAAAGCTGAAACCTGGTTGCCACCCACCCAAAAGAAGATACTCTGAAGATAAAAACCATGAGGAAGGTAACAGGAAACCACCTCAGCTATTCCTCCCTAGTAAGTGGCTCAAGACTCTCGTGTGTGAGACTTGAGTTAGGACCTGATCTGGGGGCAGAACTCTACAGCCAGATGGACATCACTTTCCAAAGTGACAACTTGTTGAAAACCTCCCTCAGAAAAATAGGGGAAAACAGCCCTGAGACATCATTGTTGATCTCATATTACATGGAGCAATCAGATCACTCAGTCACTCTCACTCAAGGCTCCTTATTTACATATGTAGATGAGATGAAATCTTGAAATGAAAACATCATACAAGAAGTAGGTGAATATAATTTTTTTAATAGTTACATGAAACAGATTTTTACAGGGAAGTATTTCGTAAATCTGCAACCTGTATATGAAGTATGAAATGAAACACCAAAAGATGTTTAAAATCCCACATTGTTGGATTTATTTATGGAGTGGGTAATATGGAGAATGTCCTCACATTTTAACATCTGTAATAGGTCAGCATCTAAAATGGTGAGAGGACAGGGCGGGGGGAACATGGGAGGAGGAAAAGACCTTGGGTTCACTGTCCCTTTGAATTCAGTGCCTTACAGGAGGTGCGTGGGTCACATGGCATCCCCTCCCCCTATACAGGCTTCATTCTGAAAGTGTCACCCAGCTCTTTGTCTCCAATCAGCAGCAGTCTGTTCCGTTAACCTCAGGGAAGAATTAATCTGCAGGATTCTGTTTGTCCATTAACACTAATATGCAAAAAGTTAGTGTTATATTTGGTATGTTTTTTGTAAAAGATCAGCTCTAGTTTTTATATTTTGTTTTCCCTCTCCTCATCTCCCTCTTTTTCTGTTTGTTTTTCCCTCCTACTCATCCCTCCCATTTTTAATTTTCCTTTCTTTCTTCTCATCTCCTTTCCATATTTTCTGTTTCCTACCAATCTAATCCTCTCCTGATCGCTCTCATTTTTCTACTTACTGTTTTAGTCTCTATCCAATCTCTCATTTTTCTATTACATTTTTCTCTCCCCTAATTCTTTTCATTTGCTTCTTAGCTTTTCCTCTGCAAAACAATTTTTCTATTTCCTATTGTTCTATTTCCCTGCTTCTCTCCTTATCCTGCTCCTTTCCTATTTAGCTTTTCCTTCCCTCATCTTGCCCATTTCTTAATTTAGCCATTCTTTCCCCCAAATCCTCCATGTCTCATGTCTTACATTTCGATATGTCCTTTCTTTCTCCTTTTCAGTTTTTTCCACTTGCCTTCTTTCTTCCTCACTTTTCTGGTCATTGCTGTTTGTGGGACCTTGCTGTGCGCATTTCCTATATTACAACATTGACTACACTTCAAAAGTACTTAATTGGCTGTAAAGTGCTTTGAGGTGTCCTGAAGTCGTGAAAGGCTCTATATAAATGCAAGGTCTTTTTACTTATCTTTTCCTTTTCTGTCTCATTTTTCTATTATAATATCACTTCAAATCGCTCTCATTTTCTCTTTAACGTTTACCTCGACAGAACTCTTTTTTTCTATTTTACTTTCATCTCCTTAAATTCTTTCCTTCTCATCTCATTAATTTTTCTCTTTCTCATTTTGATCTTTCTATTTATTCTTAGTTTTTCCTTTCCTTGTCTCGCATTTTTTCAAATTCCTTGTCTCATTCCCTTTATTACTATCATTTTCTTTTTGCCTTCCTTTGCCCACCTCCTCCTTTTTCTTTCCCTTTCATCTCTCCAGGTGTTCTATTTCTCTTTTTGTCTTCTCATCTATATTATATTCACCTTTTCCTATTTCCTCTTTTAGCTTCTCATGCATTTTATTTCTTACTGACCTGTTCTGCCCATTATGTTTCTCATATTTAACTCTGCATCTCTCCTTTCGTACTTACACCTTTTCCTCTCTGCAATTCCAATCTTTGCTCTTTAGCTTCTGCTTTCCATATAATCTCTCCTTTTCAGCATTCTCATTTTTCTATATCTTTTGTTCTTTTCCTTCTCTTTTTTAATTACTCACTGATGATTTCTTAATTATTTTCCTCCTCTCATCTCTCATTTTTTTACTTCCTTTCCCCCCTTCATTTTTAAATTTTGTTTCTTAACTCCTCATCTCTGATTTTGTATTTACACCTAATCCTCTCCTCATTTACGATCTTTACTCTTCAGCTGGTCCTTTCCATATAATCTCTCTGAGGCTAAACCTATTTGACCCCTAGCTGAGCTTCCAACCCCATATCCTCTCCATCACCAAGACCGCCAACTTCCACCACCATAACGTTGCCTGTCTCCACTCCTGTCTCATCCCATCTGCTGCTGAAACTCTCATCCATGCTTTTATTACCTCCAGACTACACTATTCCAATGCTCTCCTGGCTGGCCTCTCACCTGCCACCCTCTGTAAGCTTGAGCTCATCTAAAACTCTGCTGCCTGTATCCTAACTCACACCAAGTTCTGCTCATCCACCACCCCTGTGCTTGCTGACCTACATTGGCTCTCGGTCTGGCAACACCTTGATTTTAAAATTCTTATCCTTATGTTCAAATCCCTCCATGGGCTCGCCCCTCCCTATCTCTCTAACCTCCTCCAACCCTTCGTGATCTCTGTGCTCCTCCAATTAGGGCCTCTTGCGCACCCCAATTTTCTTTGCTCCACCACTGGTGGCTGTGCCTTCAGCTGCCTAGGCTCTAAGCTCTGGAAATCCCTCCTAAACCTCTCCGCCTCTCTACAATTCTCTCCACCTTGAAGACGCTCCTTAAAATGGAGAGAGAGGTGGTGGTGAGGTAGAGTTCGGTGTGTGAAACCTGACATTGTGTTTTCGGATGATGTCGCCAAGGGACAGCATGTAGATGAGAAATAGGTGGGGGTGAAGGATAGATCTTTGGGGGTCTCCAGAGATAATGGTGAGGGAGCAGGTAGAGAAGCCATTGAAGGTGATTCTCTGGCTACGACTGGATAGATAGGAATGGAACCAGGCGAGTGCAATCCCACCCAGCTGGACAATGGAGGAGAGGCAATGGAGGAGGATGGTGTAGTCAACTGCATCAAAGGCTGCCTCTTTCACATCCGTTTCATTTCCTATATACCATTTCCTCTCCAAAGCTCCTTTTTCTGTTCTACTTTTTCTCACTGCAAATTCTCTCATCTTTCATTTATCTGTTTCCTTTCTTTTTCTCCTCTTTGTTCATCATTCTTACCTTTTCCTTTCCCCATCATTCATTTTCTACTCTTTTTCTCTACTTCTCATCCCTTTCATTTTCCATTCATGTTTCCTCTGTTGAACTCATTTTTTCTTTCAATATTCCTCTCATCTCCTTTTATTTCTCTTCTATCACTTTCTTATTTTCCTTTCTTTCCCCTCGTCTTAATTCTCCTCTTTGTCACCTCTCACTTTTATTTCCCTTTCTTTCTCCTGTGCAACTTTTGTTTCCATGCATCTTTTTCTCTATTTGCTCTCTTTCTTCGATTTAACACTCGCCCCTTCTTATCACTCTTAATTCTATTTCTTTCCTCATTATTTCTTGTTTTTCAATTTCACTTTTCTGTCCTTCTCATCTTTCTTATTTTTAATTACCCCTCTCCTGTGATCTCTCATTTTGCATTCCACTATTTCTCTCCTCTTTGTTACTCTTATTTTCTTCTTACCTTTTCTTGCCTCAACTCCTTTTCCTTCTTATTTTTCTCCTTTTCTATCCTCTCACTCATTTTTCTATTTCTACTTCCTCTTCCTCATCTTAGTTCTATTTCTCTCTTCACTCTTCATATGCTCTTTTATTTTTTATTAACCTTTGCCTCTTCTCATCTCCCACTTTTCTATGTACTTTTTTTGTCTCCATCACATTATTCTTGTTTTTCTATTTTTCTCCTCCTCCTCACATCTCACTTTTCTATTTCCCTTGTTCTTTCCTTTCTTCCTTGTTCTCATTTTATATTTACCTTTTCTTCTCATTTCCCTTTTTTCTACTTTGCATCAATTATTTCCTACTTTTTCTTTCCTCATCTTCCAAGTTTCTATTTTTCATTCTTTCTCAACTTTCTTAGTCCTACTTAACTTTTCTTCCTTTCGTCTCCTTCATTTTTCTACTTACTTTTGTTCTCCTACATGTCTCTCATTTTTAAGCTCCCTTATCTCTCCATCTCTTTCACTTTCTACAGACTTTGTCCTTTTTCAATTTGTTCAATTTCCCTTTTTCCCTCTTGTTGCTTTCTTTTACTACTGGACAACCCACTTTCAGTGGCTCATAGCCTGGAGCCTTGGCTCCACAGAATGCCAGTGCTCAGACATGGAAGTCGTTAACCTCTCTACAAAACCCACCCTTCATAAACCCACAGAAAAACATACCTCAAACAGATACACACCATGGAGGTACTGGCACTATGAACTTTTACACAGTCTCCTTAATTTGACGCAACTGGGAGCTCTCTGAAGTGTTCACTAAGATTGGGACATCACCAGATTAGTCCAACTCCTTAGCAAAGAGCAGACAGTGTCTTCAAATCTCCCATCCTTTGTGCATTTGAAGACAGGCCCTTTGAGTGTTGGTGATAGCTTTTAGTGTCGACTATCTCCTGCCAGGTTTGCTGCACCCAGATGTTTTCGTGGTTGGGTGCCCTTCAGTACCAAAGAGGACATGCCTACTTTCCCTCACAGCATGAGCAACAATGCAGCATCCGTAAGACTAAGGATAAAAGAAAATAACTGCAAATGCTGAAAAGCTAAAATAAAAAATGAACTATGTTGGAAATACACAATCAGAATCCGTAAGGAGAAAAGACACATTACTATTTCATGTACACATCCTTCTTCAGAACCCTTCTTCAGTTCTGAAGAAAAGTATACACCCAAAACATTAACCTGTCTTTCTTTTTACACATTCTGATGGACCTGCTTTGCAGTTGCTGCATTATCTGTTTTTATATCATCATTCCTCCATTATACACAAAGTTTGATGCTCCAAACCTTTTATGTTGCATGCAAGAATGCAGCATTGCAAAAGGCTGCTCGAGCCCTTTAACCTCAGGTGAAAGTTCCATTAGCCTGCCCGAGTAAGGAGAAGCTAGCACTGAATAGAAAAAATATGCTAACCCCGAATATCAGGAGTGCAATTATGTGAGTGCAGTCACAGAAACACTTGCAATACATTTAATCCAGATTTGTACCCCAACAGGTTATTTCTAGGCTCACTTCAGAGAGTCACAGACACAGAAAGAACCACAGACAGGATAGGTAGAGAACCACAACACACAAAGGACAGGGAGACACACACACAGGACAAACTGAACTATAGAGACATACAGGACAGAGACAGAACCACAGACATACACAGCACGGAGAGAAAAATCACACACACTACAGGGAGAAAACTACAGATTCACACAGAACAGAGAATCACAGACAAGACATAGGACAGAGAGAGAACCACAGGCACACCTGAAACCAGAGATTCCCATTCACAGAAACAGAGAAAATCTCAGACATTCAGAAACAGATAGAAAACCACAGACACACACAGGAACAGGGTGAGTTCGTGTTCCTTATTGTCAAGTAAGTGAGCTCGCTGAAAGTGGACTTACATCATATTTTTAAAATCATTTTGACCCAACTAAATTAAGTGTGTTCACCCGCTTTTAGGATAATCGAGCAATTCCGCACTCTCTACTTTCCCTTCAAACGTTCTTCACCGCAGACCGTGCACCACAGCGTTTGATTTATACCATGCTTCTACTTTCAACAAATTACACTCTCGTCAAAAAAAAAAGTAAGATGGGAAGGAATGACACCTCGTTACTGGCTACGTGCTGATGTGCAGTCTCCCGAACATCTGCCCGACTCAGTCCACTGGGGAGCGACAAAGGTGTGATGTGTTAACGGAGATTTTGCAGCCTCGCCAACTCATCTGTTGAAACCTTCACATCCTCTCAGCAATAATACAGGAGCCAAACTTTAAACCGCCTTCAAATGGATCAGTGATCCATTCTTAAACTGAAAATCCGATTACAAGTCCAAACAATATTTGGACTCGTCTCAAGATACAAGAAGCTATTATTTAATTGAGGACAGCACTGACGATCTTTACAACATATTTATTCCTTGCGGGAATATTTTGGGCATCCTGTAATATTCCAGTGTCAGATAACACTTCGTGGAAGAAAGTGGATGAACATTATAACAGGTAATACATTTAATTACTTATACAAGAAACAAAACTGTCTTGCTTCAATCGTACGATTACAGTTCAATAACAGATGCATGTTTCCCCGGGTATTCTGTGACTTTCTACGATTCTAAACCGAATTAAAATTCTGCATTCTAGGCAGGAATGTAATTGCATTCAGCAAATCTGTCGTATATATGTACAGGTTTTCAACTTTTAAAAGTCTTTAACTTCGCACACAAAAATGCAATCGTTACTTACAGTTAACTTTAAATTGATTCTGCTGGAATGTTGCTTAATAAAGGGAATTGTGTGCAGTTTCCTGGTATAATGATTGCAATTTAATGCCCAACAGTTAACTAACCATTTTCACTGGCTAAAACGAGGACTTTTGGGATCCTGCTTTAAACAACACGGATCCTCCAGTAGTGGACATTATGGACCATGTGATTAAAACTTTGAAACATTGGAGTTTTACGAAATTCAATAGGAACTTGTACAAAGAAAAATTGAAAGCATCAATTGTGGTACAGAAATGAAAGTAGAATCGTTCATCGCCACCAGGACCTTGAAGTGTCAAATACCCCACCCCCACCTTTCATGGACTCCCTGATAAGAAGAGATTTTTAATCCTTATTTAATTTCCTAACAAAAATTTAGATATTAGAACTGATCAAATTAAAATTCTACGGAATTTGCATCAATCTGAAAGAGTCTTACTAGGAACAATTTTAAACTGTCAGCATTAGGAACAGACTAAATCTAAAAAAAAGTTGCCAGTTTTGATTGGCACTTGGGACTTCAGGTGGCACCAAGTGGTGAGTTTCACTAACTTAGATTGGGTTCATGTGGAAACTGCTCAGCTCTGGTGCAACTCAGAGTGCACTGTCATTTTGTGAAGTGCTTTGAAATATTTCAACTACATGACTAGCTGGATGTGTTCGCTAGCTTTTTAATAAAGTCGTTAATGACTGCTGAAGACGTGTAATCTTTAGATGGTGTCAAAAGAAACACATCGAAAGCTCGAAAATTGGAAGGGTTAAAACCACCTGAGCCAAGGAAACTAGAAGGGAATGTTGCAGTACATTGGAGAAGATGGAAATCAAATCTGGAACGGAAGCAAATCAAAAGGTACAATGCAGCAAATTATTGCAATGAGCCAGTTGACATTGGAATTTGCTTTGAGGACATGCAAAAGCTTGAAGCATCGATAAAGAAATTTTAAGAACATTTTGCACTAAGAAATGTACCATATGAAAAACTCATGTTTAATATAAGAATTCATGCATCAGAGAGTTGATTAACCAATTTGAAATAGACTTCAAAAAGAAAACTACGCCCTAAGAGTAATGTTCATTGTGTGATAGCCTTATCAAAGATAACATTGTGACCAGCATCATAAGTGACCAAACTTGTTCAAATAGGAAGTCCATTGGGAGGAGGGGGGATCACATTATATTTGTATTGGACACTTAGCATCCTGGTGGCAAAATTCATTAAACTTTTTATTAAAATCCTACTATATTGTGAATAATTGTGGTGTTGTATAGGTTAGTAAGACAGTTAAGTCAATTGGTAACTCGACTACCAAGATCAAAGCTGTGTATACAATGAACAAAGTGAAAGCACACAGGCAAAGCACAGCCAAGTAGTCAGAAAGATGACCAATACTCTGAAAGGGAGCATGAAAGGTGAAAATGCTTCTTTCCACATGATGGGCATCGCAAGTGTGAAAGGATGAATCACTTTGTGAACGTGTATACTAATAGGCTTTGTAAGGTACAAGCTGTCAGCAAGCTTAGGTCAAGAAAAGTGCACAGAATTGAAGAAGACTCTTAGATGTACAAATTGTGGTTGACGCAGTCCATGCATGCTGGTGACGACTGGACAGTTAACCTCAAAGTATGTAATTGCAGTCTAATTACAAACTGGAGGTTGGATCACAATGTAATGTTATACCAGAGCCAATTGAGGAAGTGTACTGAGGTTCAAATGCCGAAGCCTTCAGTATACTAGATGTAAATTGTGGCCATTGGCAAGTGTAGCCAGATGGAGCACTTGAAATTGTGCATATTCAACAATCCTTCAGTAGATACTGATACGTAGCCGTACTATTCAGCACCTTAGTACTTCAGAGAATAATGATGCATATATTGTAGGAAATAGAATGTTTTCTGGTCACCAAGAATGATATGCATGGATGAAGAACAACATGATAAAAGATTAAGCAAGTTTTGTGACGAGTGAGAGGAATGTAAATCTCAAGCCAAAGAATGCAAGAAATGATGAAACAATTGAAACAGTAATTGGTGTAGAGGCAGCTAGGAAGACCACCTCAACACAACATTGGCTATGACCAATTGGACCACAACCCTCAGAGGAATTTTTAGGTGTCACAACTGTAACATAACCAACAATTCGTCTTCTAAGACTCCTGCCCAAAGTACTAAAGAAGTACTGCACAACAGCCTTTCTTGCTGTTGGCACTAAGCAACTGCGATGGCAGCACTGCAATCCCAATAATAAATATTTAGGACAACTATCTACAGTTTTGTCTACATGGCTTTGTCAAAGAGGACAATATTTGGACAGTTTGATCTTCATTTATTTCTAATGTCACACCTCTACCCACATTGTACGAGGTAGGTGCTTTTCTTTCCCCCAGATTACAGATGATAGTTCAACCCACCTCCTCTGGGTTGAAATCTGATCTTCGTTCTGGCCAATATTACACACATATGGTAATATATTGTAATTGTTTTCTGTGTGCTCAGATATGAAATGTTACACCTTTGTGTAGGTGCCTTCTTGCCTAGAGTTTTTGTGTCTCAATTCCATGTACTAGAAAGCTTTTTCTAGACATCATCTAGGTATATATAAATATATTTATACACACATATAGGCTACAATGAAAAATAGTGACTTTTTTTAAATCGAATACATGTTGATGCTCAATAGTGACAGATTCAGTAGGTTCTGTGCAAAGAAAATTGAATTATTCTGGTAGTGTGCAAGTCATAGTTGAATTGAGAGCTGAAGCAAAGAAATGGTAGTGAATTTGTTCTGTGTATTATGCAGGATTGGAATTCCGTCGTGACAATTAATTGAACTTTAGACATGAAAGGCAAAGCCATGAACGCTGGAAATTGGAAAATGATGAAAGAGGAAATTCAGTTAATATTTGGGGTTATCCTTCATCAACAATTTAGGTTTAAATTAAGTCAGATTTTCAACTATGTTGCTGTGGTTGTTTGTATTTAATCAGATAACTTATAAAAGTGCAAAAAGATGAGCATCACCGTTAGTAATAGCAACATATCTCTCAGTAAATGAAGATTCATATTATAACTAGATTAGTCAGTATTTTGTAGTCAAAACTGTAGTAGATGCGGATTTAGTGTTTACCGCGGAACAGAAATATTATTGGATTAAATATATTAATATCCTAAGGTATGAAGAATTCAGAGAAAATGTCATCTACATTCTGGGAAATATTGGACTAGATGAGCTTTGTGAGCTTCTAAGACCTCAAGAGTTCGCAAATATAAATGAAAGTATTTATAACCATCTTCTTGGTGAACGGAAGCATTTCAAACATTTCAAACCCTCGGAATATTGTGTTGTACAAGTGTTAGATTTCTGGTAACAGATTTCGTTCACTTAGTGAGACTGTGCCTGACGGATCGAGTCCACTGAGTGATTTCATTTATCATTTTAAAGTAGAGGCTTGAAATATCAAAGGCTGTTTTGTCACAAAGTCAGCTGTAAATATTTTCACTTAACATAGGGAATACTGAGATCCCAAAAGTTCATAGGCTAACATTTTCGGTATAAAGTTGTTATTATCATTGCATTCTGTTATGCAATATGCACAGGATATGCTAGATCCAACATTCCCATTCCAGCAGAAGCAATAAGGCTGAATCTCCTACATTTCAAATCATAAAACATTGCCTAAAATATCTACAGTACTTGGAAATGAATTCCAGCATGATGGTTTTAGTCCCAAAAGTGTTTATTGTAGAAATTGTTACTATTGTTCTTTCTTTTTTTAGGATTTGTGGAGTTCTGACTACGAATAGCTATTTAAGCAATTCTCTCACACACTCTGTACTGTTGGAGATGAGCTTTGCTGATATGTTCTCCGATACCAGAGATACAAGTGGATATTCCAATGGTACTTTCTATGTGTCTAGTCTAACTGCTCCCATCTATAATGTGACTCCCAAAGTAGAAGCAGTCACAGACTATGATGATGAATTTCTGCAGTACATATGGAGAGAGTATCTATATCCCAAGCAGTACGAGTGGGTCTTTATTATTGGATACATTATCATCTTTGTGGTGGCGCTCGTTGGAAATATTTTAGGTAGGTAGAAGACTTAGCGTTTTTTAAACAGAATAAATCAACATGCCTTCAGAAAGCTGAGGAATTTCAGTGCTGGTAAACTGAACCTTATTTTCCAAATTTTCACTCAGAGATAACATCAGGCTCTCCCAATTAGTCTTAACCCATCTTCAGGAGTGTGCACATTCCCCTGCATTATCCCATTTCCACACTCACTATCTTTATACCTGTCCTGCCAAGATTGCTAAATGTTAAACCTTAGGGCACTTTCATACTATGGACCATGTCTACTGGTTTAAACTGCCAGATCTCACATTTCATTAAATAGCCTTCAGTCGAACAAGATCTGGATTCCATAGATCTGCCTGGGAAACTTGAATATTTTCCGTATTGTAAGGTGATTTGGATAAAATCTGATACCACATTCACGCTGAGCTCTAAACTAAGTTGGACTCATGCTGGGAATGTCCATGCCATTGAGAAATGGAAAGTGAATCATACTGGATCTGTCGGCTACGTCCAGATTTTGCTTCTTTGAAATCATCCAGATCCAGAAATGAGTCCAATGTACTTATGGCAGTGAGTATGTGCACAGGACTACCAGAGATTTATTCAGGGGCCTTGTTCAAATCATTTTGCACTGAAATTGTTATTTTAATTCACCAAAAACGTTGGGGTATATAATCTTCCATTAGAAATATTTCATAAATTGTACCTTTGTCCCATCATGAATATCACCGTGAAAGAAAGTGGAGATTGCATTTTGGTTTCCTCCTGTTGGATTCATTATTCATGAATTTGGACAAATATATTTCTGAAACTAGCACTTATCTAATATTTTTGGGCAACCATTTCATTATAGAATTTCCTCATTTAAACCACCTGATTTTCCTATATTCCCTGTGCCCAGGCAATCCAATACACCCAGGAATACAAGTCCTGCAGTACGAAATTTAGTAATTTTTAAAAATCATTTCCGAGGAAATATTATAAATATGTTGCTTCTAATTTGCCTTTGTTTGTGATTCATCAAAGTCACCATGTCTCTTAGATAACTTGACAACGTTCATAATCCCAGAGTGTCACTGAAACCCATAGGCTGGCAATGTCACATTCACCAGTGTTTCCATATCTCTGTCATTTTGCAAAGGACACAAACTTATCAGGGAGCTTTGACAAAATGTGAAAACAGTTATGAAACAACAAGCTGAAATATTTAAAATAAACAAAAAGGCAGTCAGAACCTAAAGATATTCAGATAGCTTCTGCATAATTAGAGTTGTCTATCAAAAAAACATTTTGTTTGAGCTAATGAAACATTTTGTATGCTGAAAAAATGATTAATGAACCATTAATGAAGAATGTAGTCACCTAAGTACAAGAAGTTGGTTCCACGTTATATTAAGAAACCTTGAGGGAACAGCATAATGATACAGTAATTATCTGAAGTACCTTCAATTGACAGTTAAATTTTAGTGCATTCACAGTATATTAAGAAAAATGGTAATGTTACATTTACACTGTACATTTCATGCTTCTAAAATGATGACTCATTGCAATAAAAATTTAAACTGCAGCTATAAAATCTGAACTGTAGAATTCAAAGTGCAGCCAGCAACACCAGAGTTATATTATGGACTGTCCATAGTTGCAAGTCACATTCAGCCTACCTGGAGAGTTAGAGATCTGTGCTGACACATATGCACAGAGCTCTGCACCCCCATTTGTTATCTTTTAATGTTCAGAGAGCATGGGTGATAGCTTACATTTTCTTATTTATATATCTATCTAAATATGACCTTCCCTCCATCATAAGGTCAGAAATGGGGATGTTCGCTGATGATTGCACAGTTTTCAGTTGCATTCGCAACCCCTCAGATAATGAAGCAGTCCGTGCCCGCATGCAGCAAGACCTGGACAACATCCAGGCTTGGGCTGATAAGTGGCAAGTAACATTCGCGCCAGATAAGTGCCAGGCAATGACCATCTCCAACAAGAGAGAGTCTAACCACCTCCCCTTGACATTCAATGGCATTACCATCACCGAATCCCCCACCATCAACATCCTGGAGGTCACCATTGACCAGAAACTTAACTGGACCAGCCACATAAATACTGTGGCTACAAGAGCAGGTCAGAGGCTGGGTATTCTGCAGCGAGTGACTCACCTCCTGACTCCCCAAAGCCTTTCTACCATCTACAAGGCACAAGTCAGGAGTGTGATGGAATACTCTTCACTTGCCTGGATGAGTGCAGCTCCAACAACACTCAAGAAGCTCAACACCATCCAGGACAAAGCAGCCGGCTTGATTGGCACCCCATCCACCACCCTAAACATTCACTCCCTTCACCACCGGCACACTGTGGCTGCAGTACCATCCACAGGATGCACTGCGGCAACTCGCCAAGGCTTCTTCGGCAGCATCTCCCAAACCGCGACCTCTACCACCTAGAAGGACAAGGGCAGCAGGCACATGGGAACAATACCACCTGCACGTTCCCCTCCAAGTCACACACCATCCTAACTTGGAAATATATCGCAGTTCCTTCATCGTCGCTGGGTCAAAATCCTGGAACTCCCTTCCTAACAGCACCGTGGGAGAACCTTCACCACATGGACTGCAGCGGTTCAAGAAGGTGGCTCACCACCACCTTCTCAAGGGCAGTTAGGGATGGGCAATAAATGCTGGTCTTGCCAGTGACACCCACATCCCATGAACGAAAAAAAAACCATTAAAATTCTTTTATATAGCGTATTTACTGTGGGTGTCACAATTCATTAATGGTTCATTAATCATGTCACAATCCTGTGACATTTTCCTGTCATGCTTTCTCCATCATGCTGCTTCCATTACCCAGGTTAGTGACATAAAAGGTTTCATGTATATTGAGGATTCTCTGTAGTTTAATATTCTTGTCTGCATTGTGCAGATAGAAACAATTTTGAAATCATATGCGGTTAGAAATTACCGGTGGTGATAATAGTGGATGAATGCTTAACGTGTTTCTTTACATTCCTCTCAACTAGTGAGCATAGGAAGAGTTCAGCTGTTAATATCACCAACAGTAATTTCCAGCCTATAGGGCAATTTCCAGAACCAAACCACATCATTAATCAAAACATGAGACCATAAAAACCTGAAGCTATTTTTTTATTTTCAATCACGATTATCTAAGTTATGTCACTGCCAGTATCTTCGGATATCCAGTGCAACATTCCGCTTGGATAAAATCGCATTGCTTTTTAATCCAATTTATCTCACAGCGTTATATTATATTGCTATATTGACTGCAAATTATGATTTTCTTCTCCTTTAGAAAAGATCATTTGATCAAAGTGGCTGACAAAACAAAATAGTTTTAAAGGTGATTTAAAAGCAATTTTAAAATTGCTTGAACAAACCAGATGAAAGCACTAAAACACTCTGACTATAAAAGAAATGCAATTGAGGGCTCCCGCCACCTCATCCACTCAATAATTAGTTTGTGTCACTTCCTGATCTGTCATTTCCATTATCAACCATCCTTGTTCTCAATCATGCCAGTACTACTTCACTCACACCACTGTGAGAAAAAGGAAATTCAGTTGTACTTAGTGTGTCTTTGAAGACTGCTCTGCAGTATTACTGCAATACAAGTTGTTGCATTACAAGTTAATAGCAACTTTAGCAATTTCATTCCCACTCAGAATACAAAGGAGTAGCCACCACCTTCTCCCGTGGCTGGGGGATTCCAGCAGTCGGATGGATTTTACTGACTGATTTTTAAAATATTGAATTATGTAACAAATTTTGAAAATGCTTTAAAGAGCATATTTGTTCCTAGGTTTTTGATGTGCAGGGAGTTGCAATGAGGTGGAGAGGAGCGGAGTTAAAATACTCTGGGTTGCAGAGAGGTTGTACAGGTGAATTTTCAACTAGTATTGAGAAAAGAAATGCACACCATTCTCCATGGTATCATCAAGTATCACAGCATTAAAAAAATTCATTGGCAGAATCATTTGGCAGTGATTTTTGATTTGATACAGCAGTAATTTTTCTTGTGCAGTGTGCCATAAAGTAGAGTAATTGTTGATTATGAGTTATTATCGTTATAATGAGCCAATGAGCCAATGCTGAGCGCAAGCATATAACTGTCTGAATTTTTTAAACTAGCAGTAGCTCATGGGCTGTTATCCCACAAAAATGGAATAATTCCATATCCCATGCCTGAGGTAACAGCTAGTAATATCTCTCAATCTGTCTTTGTAGAAACGTTTATTAATGAAGAAATTGCACAAAGCTATGGACATTGCAACTTTTACTCCATTTTTTGTGCATTCACTGCACAATTGATTTTAACCTGTTCTTACTATTTATATATTTAAGCAAAGCATGTTGATGGCTTTTGTAATGGCTAGATAGGATGCAATGATCCCAGAACTTTCTCATATAACGCATATCAGAAATTCAGGCATGAAGGTCAGTGGGCCCTGCAGAATTTTCAGCCCATCAGTTTTAGTTGTAAGTTTGTAAAATATATCCTGCCATGTAGTTTTAATCTGGTGACTGATTTTTGCAAGGTTAGAGTACCCTCTGGTGGTAAAACTGGGTTCTGATCCTGACAAATTCAGAAATATTTTTTAAAAATTAAAATAAAAAATCCTGTTCTCAATGAGTGGAATGGGCCTAAAAATGATTGTTGAACACGATTAGACAAATTCAAAACTCAATCTCACATACTATTCTCCATTTTAAAATACATGGTTCTACAAAGACACCAATATACACTTTGGCAATGTATTTCTGCCTGGGCTCTCCCGATCGCCTGCCATTACTTTGGTGAAAGAGCTACAGAAACTCCAGAAAAACAACATAAACACTGTTTATGCCATTTTTCCGGGGTCCCCATGGCTCATCCACCGAAGTTACAGTGGACAATCAGGAGAACCCCCGCAGAAATTTGGCCCCTTTATTTCTTACCGTTTGCACGTGCCAATCCTTCATTCATGTTAAGAGCGTGGTAATGCAGAGTTATTGTGAACAGTACCGTTTCACTGCAAAATTCAAATATCAATTGCACAGGTACTGAATCCTGTTCTGTACAATGTGAGCATCCATTTCTACTGACAATAATGAGAAAGAAAATGCACCAAATCCTGTTCTATATAATTTCTTTACTTGTCCTGCTCTTATCACTTTAAGGGCATCAGTTCTGAAAATTATTTTTATGAAAGATCAATGTGGGCAAAACTGTGGCAGATGAATTTCAATGCAGTTAAGTGTGAGGTCATCCATTTTGGACCAAAAAAGGATAGATCCAAGCATTTTTTAAATGGTGAAATGCTAGGAATGGTTGAGGCTCAAAGAGATTTAGGGATCCATGTACAAAGATCACTAAAATGTAATGGTCAAGTACAAAAAATAATCAAAAAGGCTAATGGAATGTTAGCCTTTATAACTAGAGGGTTAGAATATAAAGGGGAAGAAGTTTTGCTACAGCTATACAAAGCCCTGGCTAGACCACATCTGGAGCACTGTATATAGTTGTGGGCACCGCACTTTAGAAAGGATATATTGGCCTTGGAAGGAGTGCAGTGCAGATTCATCAGAATGTTACCAGGGCTCTAACGGTTAAATTATGAGGAGAGCTTACATAAACTAGGCTTGTATTCCCTGGAATGTAGACGGTTAATGGGTAATTTGATTGAGGTTTTTAGGATTTTGAAAGGAATTGATAGCATAGATAGAGAGAAACTTTTTCCGCTGGTGGGGGAGTCTAGGACAAGGGGACATAACCTTAAAATCAGAGCCAGTCCAATTAGGAGAGAAGTTAGGAAACGCTTCTTCATGCAAAAGGTGGTAGAATTGTGGAACTCGCTCCCACAAAAAGCAATACATGCTCGCTCAATTAATAATTTTAAATCTGAGATCGATAGATTTTTGCTAGCCAAGGGTATTAAGGGATATAGAGCCCAGGCAGGTAAACGGAGTTAGGATACAGATCAGCCATGATCTCATTGAATGGCGGAACAGGCTCGAGGGGCTGAATGGCCTACTTGTGTTTCTATGTTCCTTACATACAAAACCAGAAACACAAAGATATCCGAAGCAACAGCACCAAGTTGTAAAATATAAACTTCTTATGATATTAGATCATTCAATTGCTTAATTTCCCAAGAGTATATCTTCGCTGAAATTCATTCACAGCTACTTTGGATATCAATTATTTTATATACCATTTACAAGAACTTAGAAAAATTATCTTATATTTACTACCATTGCTGAGAGAGTTCAATACTAGCATCAGCTTGATTCAGTTGTGAGCACTCTCACCTCTGAGTCAGAAGATTATGGACCACTCTAACCAAATTCATAACTCATTCACCCATACTATCCTATGAGAGAGGAGTTCTTATGAGTTGTATGTTACAAATCACAGTTGTCTTGTACTCTAGCATTAGACTAATTCTCTGTATTTTTGTAATATTTCCTATCTATCTGAAGTGAGTATAGCAGTGTAACACAGTTGCAGTATCACAACAGAGATAATGTTAATTCTCAGGCCCATGAAGTCTACCAAGGTAGATGCAGATTTCAGATCATATGGGGCACGATCCATAGGCTGCATGTAGGAAGTGCTGTCTTTCAGGTAAGAGATGGTACCAAGGCCATATCTGCCTATTCTCGTTGTTCAGATGAACATTTAAACTTTCCACGTTTGAAGTAGACCAAGAAAAATAGTTGCACATAAATAAAGAAATGAATGAATGAATTAGCCAAAGGATTAACTAATTTTTGCCCAGTTCACTCTATTTTTTGAGCACCTCAGTGTTCGTTTATGTGCTGAATCTAATTGCAGATTTAGTGGGATGAACTTTGTAAATTGGTTCCAACCACTTCTTTCAGAATCAGGAACTGTTTATATGCATTTCATCATTGTGTTTAGCTTATGTTTAGCACATGAAGCTCCTTATCTGAGGGATATAACCCAACACAACCAAGGGCCATGAGAAATCTGGGTTGTTATCATTCATTGTGCAGTACTAAGGACTTTATTTTATTATAAAAGTCTGTTCTAACTAATGAAGAAGGGCTAGTAAAAGTTCTGATTAACTTTATATTACAAATCATATTTGTCTTGTCCTCTAATGTTAGTTTAATTCTCTGTATTTTATGACTCTACCTGATTTTGTAAATACATTTAATTGGTTGTTTTAGCCCACTAAATCTGTGATTTGTCTAAAATATTTCATGACTATCTGAAGGGAGCATTACACCAAGGCTATGCTTAATGTAGCAGCAGTGTAACAAATGAGAGCATTGTTACCCTCCATACACTCTGGTCCACATACATTACCAGTGGAGAAAGCAAAAAGATGGAGAGCTCAGATCGTAAGGGCCACGGTCCAGCTCCAAAAACTCTAGTCAGGCTGTCGAATGAGAAAGGTACGTAAAAGAATCTGAAAATACAACAGTAGCTATTAACATTTTTAACTTGCTATCATTCCACAAATTTCACTTCCCCCCAATCCATTCCATGATACTTGATGTACTTAATATGGGCATTAGTATGTCATAAAAAAAAGATTTGCAATTATATAACACTTTTCACAACTTCAGTAACGTCCCAAAGCGCTTTACAACCAATGAAGTGTTTTTGAAGTGTAGTCACTATTGTAAAGTAGGAAACGCAGCAGCCAATTTGCTCACAGCAAGGTCCCACAAACAGCAATGTGCTAATGACCAGATAATCTGTTTTAGTGATGTTGGTTACAATAATTAAGAACAAACAAAACTCACCAGCAGATTCCTACTTTTACAGATTTGTCACCAGCAGAATAGTGAATCCTGGAGAATTATATAGTACCGTGTGTAATAAATGCATAAAAGAATCACAGCAAATCAATTACAAGCATGGAGGTAAAAAGAAAAACTGTGAACATGGGAGAATAAAAAGGGAAAATGCTGGAAATACAAAATAGGCTGATCAGCATCTGAGAGAGGAAAATTGATTAATATATTAATGGATGGGGTTCTTCATCGGATTATAATTTTATTTTTGTACTGACTGACCTTTTCTGTGTTCTAGTGTGTTTTGCAGTGTGGAAGAACCATCACATGCAGACTGTAACAAACTACTTCATTGTGAATCTCTCACTGGCAGATTTGCTGGTCACTGCTATCTGTCTTCCTGCCAGCCTGGTGGTGGATATCACTGAGTCCTGGTTTTTCGGTCAAACCCTTTGCAAAGTGATACCCTATTTACAGGTATGGCTACCTTGGCTCCCTGACAGCTATTTAACCATCTAATCTCTCTGCTCTTGAAATTACCAGCATGTGAACACATTTTAACAGAGGCATTAACACATTTAAAATAAATGGGATATTACCTTCATTAAGGTAATAAAGGTATGAAAAGAATTTCATATGAATGTGTGAAGCCTCTATCCCATAAATTAATTTAAGGCTTACGACTTGAATTTTTAAAAATAAATTATAATCACTACTGCTTTTCCCCTTCTAGGTCCTGTCTACTTTCTTCTTCTCCTAATGTATGGGATGGTCCAGGCCGCAGGTTGATTACAGCTGTTTTCTGACTGACAGGAGGTAGACTTGTGTAAGGATAGACCATTCCTGCCAGTTGTCCGACTCTCTGAGCAAACTGCTCTCCCGCAGGGCTCAATCTCAGCAGCGTAAATGACAACTGGAAAAACTCTTCCGTTAAGAGTTTGTATGTCAATCAATATGGGGCCTTCAACTCTCGCCCTTTAATTGAGAGTCAAATCTCCACTACAGTGTTGCATATAACAAAATCCAGCCAAATATATCATTTCATCTTTCTTTCAGTGTTTTTCTTTTTTATTTCAAATAGCTGTCCAAACAATGGACCTTTAAAGTCAACTAGAAGCAATTCAAGCCCTGAGGGCAGCCCAACTGAACTGCCTGTTCAGATAGGTTTGGGTTTTAAATTTCAGTTCAATACTCACCCCTTCATCTGACTGTAACATTCCCACTGTAAAACAAGAACACTACTTTACACTCACAACTACCTTTGTTGCTAAATTAGCAAGCGGAGGAGGGTATATCCTTATACTCCAAACGTGGCCTCACCACTGAGCTCAAAGGTAAAAAGGGTCGACACATGATTAACCTCACCAATAACAGCTTTGATGTGGACATCAAATAATTAAAGTTTTGATTTAAAGGTGTTTTTACATTGGCCGTAGAGAAGTGCTTCCAACACTGTTTGCCACCAAGTGGGACCAACACACTCAATGGCAACGCCAATATAAATTTGTCAGATTAACCATGACCAGCTGCTAGGAAAACCTTGTTAAAAAAAAATTATTTCACATTGATGTGCGCCCGAAACCAATTTGCATCAATGCAACAATCCTTTTTAGAACATAAGGATGCTACTTGAAAAAACATTGATTTTGAAAAAAGATTCTTTACAAAAAAAGTCACAAAATAGGAAAGCAGTTTTGAAGTGGTTTCAGATTCACACCAGAACAATTGTGTTTTTGGTTTAATTCTGACAATGGCCTTTCTTTTGCAGACGGTGTCAGTGTCAGTATCAGTACTGACTCTCAGCTTCATAGCTCTTGATCGCTGGTATGCAATTTGCCACCCCTTAATGTTTAAAAGTACAGCAAAGCGGGCTAGGAACAGTATCATTGTTATCTGGATCATATCCTTCGTGATAATGATTCCTCAAGCTATTGTAATGGAGTACAGCAGCATGATCCCAGAATTAGCCAACAAAACCCTCCTTTTCTCGGTCTGTGATGAGCGCTGGGGAGGTGAGTACAAAATGCACCATTGGGGCGTATTGTACAGTGGGGGAATTGTGCGGGCTTTCAGGACTAAAATACTTTTGCATGTTTGAAACGGAAGCATATGTTTTAATTAAGCATTACTTCCCACTTAATGACATAATTTGTGTAGTTAAACAGCGTACTTGTCCAAGTAACCCACATTCAAATTAGTGGCATCTTTCGCCCACAGCACTATCCCTTCTTACTTTATTCTTTTTGACCATAATTATGAGCAGAAAGTAAAAATGACCCCATAAGCTAATGAAAGAATGACCTTAATTAGTTTAAGATAAAGGTTGTCACTATATGGTAAAAAATCTGGCCTGCCAGGAAACATAGCACAAATCTGTGGCACAATCCTGGCAGAGGGAGACACAATTTGGGGAAGAGCCTGGAGACACTGGGTTTCTATCCCTCACATCTTCCCAAGAAAATTGTAGCCCCGGGGAGGGCAGCCACTTCTTAGAATTGTCCCTTTATGTTAAGATCCGTCTTTGGGCATGCTTGGAGGGATCCCGGGCTACATGGGAATTCCACCCATCTCACCCCTGATAGACCCAGCAAATCCTATGCCAGATGAGAGCAGAGGGTTCCGTTCTGGGCCTTCTGAAGGATATAAATAGCCTGATTCTGTCTTTGGGTTCCCCCTTTCGGAAAGGAGGATGCCACTCTGACTCCTGCCTTTTCAGCAGGGTGGTGCCTCTGTTGTGTCGCTGCAGGCGCAGGTGCCCACCTTGAGTATTCAAATGACCAAGTTCCCGAGATTTGGGATGGGATAATTGCCTCAGCACAGCGGCAGATGGAAGCCCACCCCATCCTACCACACTTCTGTCCCCTCCAGAAACCAAAGGATCTCCAGGCATGTATTTCAAATATGGTTTTACAAAGCAAATTCACAATAGTTCAGACACTGTGCATTGCAGCACCTGCTGTAAAGCATTTGGTTGGTGGAAGTCAGGATCAAAGACCAAGGAGTGGTCAGGAACATGCAGTGGGAATGAATCCAAGAAGCAAAATCTCTTGCATGTAAATGTTTTATACAAAGAGTAGGTCAAGCTTACATTGATTATGATGAGAGACAGATTGGTACTGTAACAACTTAATTGGGTTAAACAATTAAACACCGCTGAATTAAATAGGTACCACATTTATTCATTTTTAGTGAAAATTCAATGTTCTAACTGAAGGAGAAATACAGAAAGGAAGAGGGACATCTTTCATTAATCTTGCGATCTGAGAAGAAAATAAACATTTCAATCTTTACTTTTTTTTGGAGAAGTTACATTTCTATGCTCATCGAGGCAAGGAATGTCAAGAGTGGGGAATGAAACACTTTCTCATGTTGGGCACTCAGTGTCAGTATCAAACACTCCCAGATCAAATATAGCACAGCCAGCTGCATATTAAAGGTCCCTCCACTTTGCCCCAGCAGCATGACTTAATCTCAACATCAGAGGAGCAGCCCCTTCTGCACCAGTGTGAATTTCCTACACAAATCATGTCTTTGATTCAGATTACCAATTAGTGCTTTTATTAACATGAAACAAAAAAGCTATTCAAGTAGAGAACTCCCATGGTGTGGCAAGGCACTGAGTTCAGCATTAATGATTTCTCAAAGAGAGAAGGTTGCTGTATTAAGGTGTGCCTGGATTAGTCCACTATGAAAACATTACCACAGAGCAGCCACGTTGAACAGTGCAATGTGTTTACACAATACACGCTGAAGAATAAACGTTTTCTTTTTTTATATAAAAAGGATTAAAATTGTAGCAGCAAATCACCTCACTGGACCCTCTTTGGTATATATCCCACAGTAAAGTATCTTACTTTATCGTAATAAAACTGCCCATTTAAGTGTATCAGATTTTTAAATTGATCATCTCAATGCAAGTCAGTATTTTTCTTCCAATAAATGCACCCCTTCCTGACGAACGTGATCTAAATCTAACATTTTGCCCTTTTGCACAAGTATTCCACTCAAATAATTTCACTTGCATCAGAAAGTAACTTAATAACTGCAAAATATTTTAAAAAGTGAAAACTGGTGACTTCTTTTAATATAATGGATGGATAGAGCTATAAAGCAATCTACAACAGATACATACATTTTGCCAGGCATAAATATCACTCAACAAGTAGGAAAGTTTAAATTTTGTTTGCAAACAAAAGACGTCCTTTAGAGATCACAGTGAACTTCCTGTATCTAGCAGTAGAAAGGTTTACCACCCCAGAGGAAAGCATGGTCTAAGAATGTTACTGAACAAGGAACATTATTTCATTATTGAGATTCTACGTGAAGAGTAAAGGCCCACAGTGCAGGACAGGCTCAGAGTTCAGGAA
This sequence comes from Heptranchias perlo, assembly GCF_035084215.1. Classification (NCBI taxonomy): domain Eukaryota; kingdom Metazoa; phylum Chordata; class Chondrichthyes; order Hexanchiformes; family Hexanchidae; genus Heptranchias; species Heptranchias perlo. The sequence continues at coordinate 27,292,191 of NC_090350.1, forward strand.
ATCACCAAGGTTGGAAAGACTAGAGAAGCTAATGTAAATTAAGAAGTAGTACATAAGAACTAGGAGCAGGAATAGGCCATATGGCCCCTCGAGCCTGCTCCACCATTCAATCAGATCATTGCTGATCTTCAAACTCAACTCCACTTTGCTGCCCGATCCCCATATCTCTGGATTCCCCTAGAGTCCAAAAATCTATCTATCTCAGCCTTGAATAGATGTAATCATTAGGTGATGTCTAGCTTGGGCTATAAAACCCTGTAGACTGTAGGAAGAAGAGAAGACCGACAGAAACAAAGAGTTCCATAGCTACATAAACAATAATACCATTTTACCCATTGACTATAAAATCTGTATTTTTCTTTTTCTTTTTCCAGATGATATCTACCCCAAGGTCTATCACGTTTGCTTTTGTATAGTGACCTACATGGCTCCTTTATGTTTGATGTTTCTGGCATATTTTCAAATATTTAGAAAGCTTTGGTGTCGACAGGTAAGTGCACGAACAGCCTTTGGAAAGCCAACATTTTAGCATTTCCTACGTAAAGCAATGAAAACTGGTGTAAACTGTGAAAAAGTTTTATGATGAGTATTCCACAAAAAGAACTATCAAAGAAAATTATTTGTATAAAAGGTCATAAATATTTATTACAAAAATTGAAGTTAATTTGATGAAGTACATACATGTCAAAAATCTGTTCATTCTTTCCAAAAATGGCCATTTCCTCAAGTGAATGAACTAGTTTAGCAAGAACTTAAGTCAACAAAAATATTTGTTAAAAACAACAATTTGCATTGGTATAGTGCCTCTTAACAACAGAAAAACATTCCCAAATATTTCACAGAGGCATAATCAAGATAAATGGAAGCCAAGCCAAAGAAGGAGACATCAGAAGGGGGACCAAAAGCTTGATCAAAGACTGCCTGCTTCCACCTCTACAACATTGCCAGCTTCTACTCTTAACTCAGCCCATCTACTGATCAAACCCTCATCCATGCTGTTGTCACCTTCAGAGTCAACAATTCCAAGTTCCGCTCACCCCTCCCTATTTCTGTAACCTCCTCCAGCCCTACAAACCCCTTAAACTTTCCATTCCTCTGGCTCTGGCCTCTTGTGAAGAGAAATAAAGGTTTATGGAGGGAACTCCAGATCGTGGGGCCTATTTTACCTGAAGACATGCCCACCAACGGAGGGATGAAGGGTAGGGGGCAGTGGGACTTGGTGAGGGATAGTTAGAAAGCAGAATTTTGGATGAACTGAAGTTTGGATAGGAGACCGAGCAGGAGAGCATTGGAAAAATTGAGGTTTCAGATTAGCAGTGAGCAATACTGCATACAGTTTTGGTGTCCATACTTAAGAAAAGACATACTTGCTCTCAAGGCAGTACAAAGAAGGTTCACTCGGTTAATCCCGGGGATGAGGGGTGGACATATGAGGAGAGGTTGAGTAGATTGGGACTCTACTCATTGGAGTTCAGAAGAATGAGAGGCGATCTTATTGAAACATATAAGATTGTGAAGGGGCTTGATCGGGTGGATGCGGTAAGGATGTTCCCAAGGATGGGTGAAACTAGAACTAGGGGGCATAATCTTAGAATAAGGGGCTGCTCTTTCAAAACTGAGATGAGGAGAAACTTCTTCACTCAGAGGGTAGTAGGTCTGTGGAATTTGCTGCCCCAGGAAGCTGTGGAAGCTACATCATTAAATAAATTTAAAACAGAAATAGACAGTTTCCTAGAAGTAAAGGGAATAAGGGGTTACGGGGAGCGGGCAGGAAATTGGACATGAATTTAGATTTGAGGTTAGGATCAGATCAGCCATGATCTTATTGAATGGCGGAGCAGGCTCGAGGGGCAGATTGGCCTACTCCTGCTCCTATTTCTTATGTTCTTATGTTCAATGCCACAGGAGATTTACCAGGCACATAAAGGATTAATAAGTAAACTGTAAGTGATCTGTTCCATAATGGGAGGAAAGGTACATGGGGGTGAGTAGTAAAGACAAAAGAGAGATATAATAGAAAATGGAGAGCTAAAACTGCTACCCCTGAGTGTCCGAAAATTGAATATTTTAGATCATTGATGCAGAGAAAGACAGTAAAACATCCTCCTGCAAGCAGCATGCAGTAAAACTGTACAATGGCTTTATAATGGATTGGATTTTGCTGTAAAAATAACGGTGAGGCTAACAGCATTCACAGAAATCTGGACGTTGCTGTCCGAGATGCCCTGTTCCTCCAAAAGTTGCGTGAAAATGGCATCTCACTGACTGGCTCCCCTTTCAAATGTATTGAACGGTGTGAAGTTTCTGTACTTACCTAATAGACACAATTAAACTGGCTAAGAAAAGTTAAGTCATTTCAAGTCTAAGTACCCTTTTAACAGTGTGGTAATTCTTAATTACTGCCAAACAACCTCTCTAGCACTGAAAATTTACTTCTTCAAGTGTGGAGTCTCATTCCTTCAGATTTTAATTATTGTTGGACATTATTAAAAAAACATTTGAATAATTTTTTTTAACTTTTTCTTTCTGTCCCTTTTATCTCTGTCTCTTAATTCAATCTTTCTTACCCTCTCTTTATTTCAATTTCTGCCCCTGATTTGACATTGAATTCACCATTCTAACTTACAATTCCTCGTTCTGACAGCACTCTTATTAACGAAGCTTCAATCTGATTGGTTAAGGAGATGTACAGCTGCTTGCCCTGTTCACACAGGTGCCAGATGCCCTGTAGATGGCGTGTGTTTTTTGGATTTCTAATTTACAGGAACTTGCCTTGCAAAAGCTCATAGAAAGTCCATGGGCAAGTCTGGCGACCGGCTGGTGCTGTTCATTCACCGCTAACAGCAAAATCCAGCCCATTATGTAGATATAAATGTGTAGTTTCATAGAATATATGTGTGGATATTTATCTATATATACAGTGGCTTCATAAAATATATATGTGCATGTATGTTTCTTGAGAACCCAACAATAAAAATTGTCCAAAAGGAAACATACTAAAAATTAGTCCAATAAAGGATTTTGTCTCTCCATTGTTCCTGTTTGATACAAAACAGTAATTTACTTTAAAGAATAACATTTTGTCTTTTCTTTCTCTGATGTTGTTCTCTAGTTTTTCAGTTTTCTTCTTCTGAAAGTGCTGACTTATGCTATGGTGTGGTCCCACAGGCTTTGGCATCCCTCTGGTACCTGTGTAAATGTGTGACCCCCAGACAGTGAGAGTTAGTGGGCTGTTGGACCATCGGGGTCATCACAGTTAAGCCAAGCCCCGTCAATCTTTCCCCTCTCTCACCTAGGATGTCTACATTACCACAGCACTTAGGATCAACTAATTCAGCGCAGCCAGGGATAAGACCTGGGACCCACTTGTCATGTGTGGCTCAATGTCACACTTTGCACTCCTTTTAACCATTGAGTCATGAGAACCCTCAGAAAATTCTTCTTACTCTGTGTTCTCTTTCCTCAGATCCCTGGAACATCGTCAGCTACACTTGCATGTAAATGGAAGCCACACTCAGCACATTGTTCAACTCATTCACAAGAAGGCACAGCACAAAGAACAAATGCATTTGCTGCAGAGATCAAGCAGATGAGAGCACGGAGAAAGACAGCTCGCATGCTGATGGTGGTGCTGCTTGTATTTGCATTGTGCTACCTTCCAATCAGTATCCTTAATATCTTAAAAAGGTGAGTTACCATTATAATACTGTGAGCTCTCACACCATTGAAGATATGCTCAATTCCAAATAAACACACACCCAATCAAGAAGAAAGAAGTCATTAATTTTGAAGACAATTTTATAGTTCTAATGTAAACAAAGAAAGAATGTTAAAGTAAAGTAAGGGACAGAGGCATATCCTCTAGCATTGCTACCTACATACCTTCATCAACTTCCATTTTGGGGCACCACCAGTAAAATGGAACTTTGATTTCCCCAGTGGCTCAGTGAGATTATTAAATGAGTAGTTGAGCCATACAGACCAGGAGGAGCCCAAGATTAATCCTCGGTCTGTGTTGAGTTAGATGACCTCAGCTGGGACAATAATTGCAGTGCTACAGTGGTCCTAGGCCCCTTTGATTTAAGGAGGGGGAAGCAGCAAGAATTCCTGCTTATGATTGAACCCCCTGTCAGAAATGAGTGTGCATGGGTGAATAAACTGCCAACACTCACTAAGTAGGCTCACACATGGCTATTTGGGCATGGCAGTGGAGAGCAACTGGTGACAATGCAGCCATACCCAGTAAGGAGTTAACCTTTTAAGAAGAAGAGAGGAGGAGAGAAAATTGGAAAGAAGAAAAAATAAGGGTTACCATAAATCATCACCGAAGGACTGAAAATCACCTTGGTTGATCAAAACACCACTCTATTAAAGGGTGGTTATTCCATATAAGAGGCAGAAAGAGCCCAGAAGAATTGTGCATTGTTTTACATCACTCACAGTGATGTGACAAAGCTTTTGAAATCCAATTACATTTTTCAAAACAATGTATGTCCTGGCCTCATGTGTAAAATAACAGAATGTGATTGCCAACAACTTTTTAGTAGTGACAAATGTCTCAGTAAAGGGATCTGTAATGTGTTAAATGTTTTTGAACTATACCACACTAGGTTTGTACACTAAACGGTTCATAGTGGCATGACATAGTGATATCATTGCACCTATCTTGAGAAATATTTAAATTTAATTTCAAACTAAGAAGAAATTGATGAAGTCCATACTACAGCAGAAACAAACTTACCCCAGCAGCCCATGTGGCAGAATTTAAAGTTTTCATAATTGACTATTTGTGTCCAACAGAAATTTCGCTGCAACAAAAACCTTCAATACAATGGCAACACCATGTTAAATTGTATGTGCTCTCCATTTTTTCATCCTCCACTTCCCCTCAAAGTCATGTCCCAGTTTGTTTAAAATACATATCTGAAAGAGTTTCAAATTGCAGCCAATCACATTCTTGCAAATAAATATAACTGATAGGTAATGTCAAGACTGTAAAACAAAAGCATTCATTGATAGAAGGCATGAAATGCCATGTGACCACAGTCACATTACTTAATATACATTATTGACATTTGAGGAAGGAAATTATTACAATAATAATTTGGACTTAGCAGTGAGTCCACTGTAGTATTTTTATAATCAGGCTATTCTGAGGAGTTCAGTATGGTCTTCATTAAGATAATTATAGAAGAGGGAGGCCATTTAACCTATCCTTTCACATACACTTATGATTCTTCCTTCACAGTATTAAACTGCCTTTGAATGGTTCCAGAGTTTTTATCTCCATTAAGTGTTAGATTGTTTCATGGTAGCACTCTCATCTCTGAGTCAAAAGGTGGTGGGTTCGAGGTCCAAGTAAGGACCTGAGCACATGATCTAGGCTGACACATCGTTGGAGTACTGAGGGAGTGCTGCATTGTTGGAAGTGCCATCTTTCAGATAAGACATTAAACTGAGGCCCAGCCAGTTCAGATGGATTTAAGGAAACCATGGTAAGATTTGTAGAATAGCAGAGCAGGTTTCCCAGTGTCTTAACCAACATTTACCCCTCAACACCTCAATAAAACAAATTAACTGGTCATTTATCATATTGCTAACTGTGGGACCATACTGTGTGCAAATTGGCTGCTGTGTTTACCTACATAACAACAGTGACTATAATTCAAAAGTAATGCATTGGCTGTGAAACACTGAGGATGTGAAAGGCATTCAATAAACACAAGTACTTTCTTTACTATACCGGTAAGATTATTCTAGGTAGTCTAGGTATATGTTTCTATATGTCAATGTGTACTGTTTAAACTTTTCAAGAATTGTAACTGAAATGATTGCAGCACATTTCTAGTCCATCACTATTTTAAATATTATGATGTACATGATTTTGTTGAACCAGAAATTGCTGATGGCAGTATGTGTTAAAAACCTACAGATGCCAAAGTGGATGGGCTCCCAAACTACTGAATCCTAGAAAGTCTGTGAGTGGCTGTTATTGGGTCTAGATCCTTGTAGATATTGGAACTTGTACAAACAATAAGTGGAAACCATAGAAATTGGAATTTGAGCAATAAACAAGTGGAAACCATGAAAGCAAGACATTGTGGCCTAGAAATTCAATTGTGCAGCATCTGATTTTTGGGTTAAAAACGGGCACCGCAGTGCCCAATATGGCACATGCTCAGTCCACACCAGAAGTGCGCCGTAGGCCACATTGGTTAGGATACCCTGTAGTCGTCCAGGGCACCCATCTGAAACATGTGCCATGCATGTTGCAGTCAGTTTTCTCAGGCACATAGCAGCCAAACCAGGGGTCTTAATAGAGACCACTGGAGGTAGCCACCCAAGAGATAAGTTAAAAGTTTTTTACTTACCTGAATGTGGAGCAGGAGCACTCACCTCCCTTCCCAATTGCCTCCCTTCCCCTGGACTCACTTTAGGGCACCGGATGATGTCCCATCCAGCTGATTTTTTAAAAAATTGTTCTCAGAATGGGGGCAGTGCTGGCAAAGCAACATTTATGACCTATCCCTTGAGAAGATGGTGATGGACCTTCTCCTCGATCTGATGCTTTGTAGAAATTATTTTTACAACCGAGTGGCTTGCTAGGCCACTTCAGAGAACATTAAGAGTCAACCATGTAGTGTGGGGCTGGGGGCTTCTGTAGGCCCCAGCCCCACACCAGGTAAGGGCAAAGAGCATTAGTGAACCATTTGGGTTTTTAGTGACAACCTAGCAGCTTCCATGATCATTTTCTTTCTCTGGTGACAACCTACAAATTACCAGATTTATTAAATTCTGGTTTTAACTCACAACCTCTGGGTTGTTAATCCAGACCATAATCACTACACTACCATACCCTCTCACACAAATAACTGTTACATTTTTTAAACATTCCAGGAATTAAAGAACTGTTCTTCCTATTAGATTAAGAGGGAGTATTTTCATTTGAAGTGTGTTTATTCATATATCCTGATGTACATATGTGGTATAAACCATTATTTAGAATGCCCTACTGCAGTGAAGAATCTTTCTGCATACCACATGCAGGAGAGGGAATTGATCTTTCCACTTAAAAGCTGCAAGAAACATTCTGACTTTAAATACTGACTGTGGCTGAGCTTATTCAGTTCCAGCCTGAAGTCCAAAGAAAAATAGAACGGGTTGATCATTGTTCTAACAACGACCAACTGGAGAAATCCAGACACATTATCATAAGTATTTCTCTAATAATGCACTACTCTGAAGCTCTTTCAAGGTAATTAGACCAAATTAAATTAGACTAAAATTGAACATAGACGCTACAAAAAGAGTCATTATTATTAAATTGAAGGAGTCAATGAACCAGCTATTAAATAACTATAACATATAATTAGCCTAAGCGGAACTGAAATTTTATGACAAATTCATTTCAGGCAGGTTTCCACTAATCCTGGAAACATGAGCAGACGACTAAGTAAAATATTAATCTCTCAGTAGGTAAAATATGCATTACTCAAACAACCTTTTTTCCCTGTTCCACAGCTGCCGTATTACGATTTTGAATTTTTTTTTGTCAGTTTGCCGTCCGACTGGCCAGCCTGATTGACAGGCTGGCCTCAGTCAGACGGGAGAGCAGCCAGGGAGAGGATATGTTCAGGTAAGTCTTCAGGTAAGTCATTGATTGTATGGATGGTGGGGGCACAGGTGGGCACGGGTGGGCACAGGGCACTGATGGGCATGGGGGCATGGGTGATCATGGGGCACTTGTGGGCGTGGGTGGGTATGGGACACTGATGGGCATGGGGCACCAGTTGGCATGGGGCACCGGTGGGCACGGGGGAGTCAGTCATGGGGGGAGGGATCGGGGGTCAGTCATGGGGGTGTCGGGATCGGGAGTCATCACGGGGGCCATGATCGTTGGGGGGGTCGGGGCTCATCGCATGGTCTGCGATCGTTAGAGGGGGTTGGAGATTGGGGGGGGTCCGTGATTGTTGGAGGGGAAGATCGGGGGTGGGGGTCCACGATCGTTGGAGGGTCACTGCAGGTAGGCTTGTTGGTCCTGGGGGAAGCACTCCTGCTCCTCTGGGCCCACAAGCTGTGCCAGAAAGGCACTTACCTGCAGTTTCAAGCTTTCTCGCCTCCTCTCATTGGCGTGAAGGAGAAGGCCCGGGAATCCCAGCCCCCAGGGTTTGAAATTGCAAAATCTGCAAAAATGGAGACGCGCAGCCTCCTTGAACGATTTTAGTGACCAACCCGCCCCCTGGGAGTAGTTTGGTCGCCCGCCCCGGTGAAAACCGGAAATGGGTGGGTTGGAGGCCGGCTGGGGGCGGGTCTGAAATGGTTGCGATTTTGAATACCCCCCCAGCCTCCAACCCACCTATTTTTCAATGTTAAAATCGTGCCCCATCTGTTCAACGTGGATTTTGCTGCAACAGCTTCATTAATTGGCTCATTGACAGCACTGGCAGAAAAGACTTCCCAGGAGCAAAGAATCTACCAGAGGCTAAGCACCCAGCCTACCAACTACCATTGCACTTTTAAACGGTCTTCTGTACTGCACTCACCGGCACCGTAATCAGCTCAGCAGTGTTGGGCTCAAAACAGATGAGCTACAGATTATTGAGAAGCTCTGATGTACTACTCAACTGTATAGGTCATTCTCCCTCATGGGAAACCAAAAATCACATTTTGATGCTTATCAAAATCAGTGCAAGTACAAAGAAAGTCAGAACTAACTAAGAAAATACAATTTAAATATAATTTACTATGCAAGCCACATAAGCAGACAATGCACACAGTTGCTAAAACTTGGATCGTAGTTTACTCTTTTTCTGATTTCAATTTTCAGAGGCTTATTTTACACATAAAAGCAAATAATTTAATTCTACTGCCATAGATCTCAAAATCAATCCTTCAGAATCTGGAAATGGTCACGTCAGTGAATCAGGTTCTAAAGGTTCTCTGCTCTGCTTAATTTAATAGTATCCCCCCTCCAGAACTGATTCACTTTCCTTGGCTATTACTTGACTGGTTAAGAGGCAGTTAAGTCACTTAACCAAAGAAGTTGACAGCCAAGACCTAATTGGTCAGGTTTTCTGCTGGTACAGCTGATGAAATCTTATTGAACAAATTTATCGGATAATTGAAGTACTGTACATTGCATTTCTATTTGTTGTCAATAAGCTTAAATAAAGAAAATGGTGAGATTAACACTCCACAAAAGTGGAAAACATCTCACATTGTGAGTGAATCGAAATAAATTGCAAAATGGAAAGTTAAATAATATAACAATAATGCTATCAAAATAGTTTTGTTGAGTTTTAAATTTATTTGTTCCTCAGGGTCTTTGGGATGTTTGAAAACTCTAATGACAGGGATGCCATCTATGCCTGGTTCACCTTCTCTCACTGGCTTGTGTATGCAAACAGTGCTGCCAATCCCATTATTTACAACTTTTTAAGTGGTAAGTTTCTATAGATTACTTTTTGGGGGTGGTGAGAGCAGGGGAGAGGATTACTGTACCAAGAGAGCAAAATTATCCTTCTAATTCCATGTCTATAATTATCGATATTAATACCAGCAAAGAAATCACAATCTTACTGAGAAGAAAAACTAAAACAGACAATTTACAATAATTCATTAAACTTACTGAGTTTCCTTTGGGGCCGATTTTCACTTTTGATGATAGCAGATTGGCCACCCGTTATACACCCGCCCAATTTTCCTTATTCAGTCAATACCTAGTGATAAATATGTGTTGCTGCTTGAAGTAACATTTTCTTCTGTTTATCAGATTAACAGTAATTTAGTATATTATAATTATAATCGGTGTTGTCACTAGGCTTGTTTACCATTTCAGGATCAATATACATAGACAAAAGTATCACACTTAAACCAATACACTTGAATGCTATTCAAGAAAGGAGGGAGAGAGAAAACAGGGAACTATTGGCCGGTTGGCCTAACATCAGTAGCAGGGAAAAGGCTAGAATCTATTATTAAGGACGTAGTAACAGGACACTTAGAAAATCATAATATGATTAGGCAGAGTCAACATGGTTTTATGAAAGGGAAATCGTGTTTGACAAATCTATTAGAATTTTTTGAGGGTGTAACTAGCAGGATAGATAAGGGGAAACCAGTGGATGTAGAATATTTGGATTTTCAAAAGGCATTCGATAAGGTGCCACACAAGAGGTTGTTACACAAGATTAGGCTCATAGGATTGGGGGTAATATATTAGCATGGATTAAGGATTGGTTAACGGACAGAAATCAGAGAGTAGGAATAAACGGGTCATTTTCGGGTTGGCTGGTTGTAACTAGTGGGATGCCGCAAGGATCTGTGCTTGGGCCTCAGCTGTTTACAATATATACCAATGACTTAGATGAGGGGCTGAGTGTAATGTATCCAAGTTTGCTGATGATACACAGCCAGGTGGGAAAGTAAGCTGTGAGGACGACGCAAAAAGGCTGCAAAGGGATATAGACAGGTTAAGTGAGTGGACGAGAAGGTGGCAGATGAAGTATAATGTGGGGAAATGTGAAATTATCCACTTTGGTAGGAAGAATAGAAAAGCAGAATATTTTTTGAAAGGTGAGGGACTAAGAAATATTGGTAGTCAGAGGGATTTGGATACTTGTACATGAATCACAGGAAGTTAACATGCAGGTACAGCAAGCAATTAGGAAGGCAAATGGTATGTTGGCCTTTATTGCAAGGGAGTTGGAGTATAAGAGTGAGGAGGTTTTGCTGCAATTATATAGGGATCTGATGAGACCACACCTGGAGTACTGTGAACAGTTTTGTTCTCCTTACCTAAGGAAGGATGTACTTGCCTTAGAGGTGCAATGAAGGTTCACTAGATTGATTCCTGGGATGAGAGGGTTGTCCTATGAGGAGATATTGAGTAGAATGGGCCTATGTTCTCCGGCGTTTAGAAGAATGGGAGGTGATCTCATTGAAATGTAGAAAATTCTTAGAGGGCTTGACAGGGTAGATGCTGAGAGACTGTTTCGCCTGGATGGAGACTCTAGAACTAGAGTCATAGTCTCAAGATAAGAGGTCAGCCATTTAGGACCGAGATGAAGAAAAATTTCTTCACTCAGAGGGTTGTGAATCTTTGGAGTTCTCTACCCCAAAGGGCTGTGGATGCTCAGTCGTTGAATATATTCAAGACTGAGATCGATGGATATTTGGACACCAAGTGAATCAAGAGATATGGGGATAGGGTGGGAAAATGGAGTTTAGGTAGAAGATCACCCATGATCTTATTGAATGGCGGACCAGGCTCAAGGGGCCGTATGGCCTAGAATCATAGGTCATAGAAGTTACAACATGGAAACAGGCCCTTCGGCTCAACATGTCCATTTCTTATTTCTTATGTTCATACGTGATACTTTTCTTGCTTAATGCTCTTAATGCATCAGCTGAAATTATTCCCACCACTGGGTGTTGCTCAGCTCAAAATGATCTCTCACAATTCATAAATTGAGGACAAAATCCCTAATTGTACTGTTGGATGTTTTTCACAGCTCAAGTGGACATAGTATGAAAATCTATTCACCCCAATAATCTTAGTCACAACACTAACAATGTTGTTAAATGCTTGCTTTGCTCATATCGCCTTCGATTGTTACCAATAAGAAAGAAATAAGGAAAGAAATAAATGAAGTTAATTGCAAGTAAAAATGTTTAAGCCCTCTGGGAGGTGTTTTAGCCAAATGAACTGTCTCTCATTTTAGGAAAGTTTCGGGAGGAATTTAAAGCATCGTTTTCATGCTGTTTCCTTGGAGCTCAGTCGTGCAAGAAATTCAAAGTCCGAACAAGTGCAAGGAGCCAAAAATCTATCACTACAAACACTAGCAAGTTCGACACCGTTTCCAGAGTTTCTGAGAATCTTGTTCTGACCAGCATCACCACTGTGCTCTCATAAATCATCCAACTTCAGTAGCCTCAAATAATACATTGTATCTGAATAGAAAGTCAAGAGAGAAAGAGAGTGTGGAACCTAACCTACCTGATCTTTAGTTCAGCATCAACTGAAAGATTGGCTTTTCAACCTTGGAATAAACAGGATGAAGGTTAACTTTTTGGAATACTGAAAGATTTAAATACCAGAACGAAACTTGTGATACAATTCTTTTAACCTAGCAGATACTGCAAATTGGTCATTATTCCATTATTCTGCACATATTGTATGACACACTCCATAAGGTTTACAGTTAGTAATTTTTGCTGATGTTTTTGACAGAAAATGACCAGTTATGTGAAAGTTACATGACATAATCTGTCTCAAAGAATTAATAGAACCAGGAAAAGCTCAGAATTTTTCATGAAACTCATGTTTGTAGACTTTGCCAGATGATCCATAGACAAACATATCTTTATTCTGTCTTCATACAATTAGGTTAAGATTTTAAATCACATAATCCATTCCTTGATTAGTTATACACCTGTGTTGATATTAAGAACGATACAGCTGGAAGACCTAGTCGTTACATTCCATATGTCATGCTTTGTTACAGATGCAAAACAATCTTAAAATACTGGAAGCTTCTGACTGGCAGCCTGAAATCAACCAGTACATTACAATTTGCATAGTTCCCTAACCAAACAACAATCACATTCAGATTGCCATGGTCAAGAGTCAAGTCAGTTACACTTTAAAAAAAGCCAGTCTGTTCTGTACTTGACCTGATCATTGATTTCATGAATACAAAGCAATTGTACCTTACAGCCTGAAAAGGACACACCTACACTTTAGCAGCAAAATAATACATTGACCATTACATATTATGATTCTTCTGTCCTTCTAAAAAAGCATCTCCTCTTACTTATATTGAGTAGTGCATAGAAAATCCATGATTTTATGTATATAAGTGTTACAATTTTCCATCTAATTACTATGGTACACTGGCTATCTCTCTAACTCTTTGACTACTAAAGAACATCTCATTGCTAAGACAAAATACTCAAAATAATTTTAGTTTATTCATATTCTGAGCTATAAGAACATAAGAGATAGGAGTAGGAATATGTCATATGCCACCGCCCCCCTCCCCCCCGCCGAGCCTGCTCCGCCATTCAATAACACCATGGCTAATCTTCTACTTCAACTCCTCTTTCTCGCCCTATCCCCGTATCCCTTGATTCCCTTAATCAACAGCTATTCTATGTTCTATAGCTGAATGTTTTCTCATTCAGCTTCGTAATACAACAAATCATCTTTGTAGCATTATCTTTGAGAAGCATCACAAAAAGCGAAGGAAAGAAAATACCATATTGAAAAGAAAATGCTTTGCATGGTCCTCCCTAAGAGACCCTTGAACGGTGAATTATTATATCAGAGGTCATGTTAGATCAGAGAATGTTTCAGCATTAAACATTTACATCCATTCACATAAATGTTAAATGTGACAAAATTGGAAGCTGCAAATAAATTAAAAACGCAAAGAATCAACAACGTGACTGGTTATGTACTTGAAATGATCAGAGAATACCCCTTTAGAGGACTGAACAGAAGAGAGAGAACAACAGGTAGAGGTCATGAGTCACAATTGGCCTACAAAAGACAGGTGTATCAACAACAAATTTATTAGAATTCATAGAGGATATAACAGAGCTGGATAGTGAGAGTAAAGTAATGGATATTACAAAACTTCATTTTCAAAAGTCATGGTCCCTCAGCAGAGATTTTTAGCTAAAGTAAAAGCTTATAACCATTTTATTCCAGAAAGTCGTCAGTTTGAATGTTGATAACATTTATTTTGTAATTTCCCCACATTAAACCAGTGAATACACTTCAAAAGTGCTTAATTGGCTGTAAAGCGCTTTGAGATGTCCTGAAGTCGTTTAAGGCGCTATATAAATGCAAATTCTTTCTTTCTAATGCTGTCTGACATTTGCATACAAGCTAACACGATGGAATTATCGTACTGCATTTGGGCCATTCTGATAATGCAGTTCACTGTAGAATTGAGAGAATCCTGCTTCTGTACACTCCATCTATCCTGGCAACAGCTGCTTCAGGGAGGAAGAAGTTGGAATGACGGCATTCTACTACTCAAACAATATTCTGATTTTACTATGAACATTTATTGGCTTTGACAAAATGGCAGCATCATGCAGATTTTATCCTCCTAAAATCGCCCATTGGATGGTTAGTCTAAAAATACACCAGCAAATCACTTTTGTGTTGTTAAAGTGGCATTCAATCAACTGCTGTAATTAAGAGCCTCTTATTTAATGGCCTGCCAGACATACCAGAAACATTACTAATATGAAACTCAATTTTAAAAACATCCCTGCCAGGGCCCATTACAAAGAATAGTCTATGAGAAAGCTGATTGAAGTCAATTGGCACATACTGTAAATCCATTAATTCAGTGTTTTTAGTGTACACAGTACATGTGTTTATATTAACATAAATGTCCTGCACCAATTGTTAAGATATACTAAGGTAATGGGCAACAAGCCACTAATGGGTGTCTGGGAGCAATAATGTCTAATTTTACAGGTAAAGCTTTAAGCATCAAACACAATGACTGGCATTATACATCAGCCAATGAATTATCATAATCCTATGAATGTTTTCTTTTGACCTGTAATAAATTAAATCTATAGTGCATGCAAATATGCAAAATTTTCCATGAATCATGATTGTTCTGTAATCGATACTGAGACCTAATAAATGCTATGTCATTTTAAGATAGATTTTGTATCTGCATTTTTTATCTTTAGAAGTGATTTCATAATAAGTTGAAATTTCAAGTATTTTTTTATATATGAAATACACAATTACAAGACAATTAACGAGTGACCTAGATGAACAGAAAATAATTAGAAACAGCTAACACGGATTTCATAAAGGACAAACCTGAGGAGGCAAGAGACGTGGTGGTTGGGGGAAATACAGTTGGTGTGAACTTTAGCTTTTAACAAGATACCACACAGAAGGCTATCAGGAGAAGATCAAGGGGAATGGAATTAGGGGAAATGTAAGCAAATTGGATTGAAAACATATCAGAAGGAAGGAAACAAACAGAAAGGAGGAGTTATGGGCAGTTTCTCAGTTTTCAAGATTGTAGCAGTGCATCAGGGTTCTGTTCTGGGATCACTTCAGTTCATTTACATGCTGCTCCTCGGTGACATCATCCAAAAACACGTCAGTACATTGACGCCACCCAGCTCTACCTCATCCCCCACCTCACCACCCCTCCATTTCCTACGATTTGTGGCGCAGCTTGTCCGATACCCAGTGTCAGATGAGCAGAAACTTCCTCTAATTAAATATTAGGAAGACTGAAGCCATTGTCTTCTGCCTCGGCCACAAACTCCGTTCCCTAGCCACCGATTCCATCCCCCTTTTTGGCCTCTGTCTGAGGCTGAACCAGATCTCATAACCTTAGCATCCTAGCTGAGGTGAGCTTCCAATCCCATAATCTTCTCCATCACCAAGACTGTTACTTCCACCTTCGTAATATCGCCCATCTCCACCCACCTGCTGCTGAAATGCTCAGCCTTTTGTTACCTCCGCTGGACTATTCTAATACTCTCATGGCCAGCCTATCTTCCACCCTCAATGAACTTAAGCTCATCCAAAACTCTGCTGCCCGCAGCCTAACTCACACCAAGTCCCATTCACCCATCAACTCTGTGCTCATTGGCTCCTGGTCCAGCAACACCTCAAATTTAAAATTCTCATCCTTATGTTAAAGTCCCTCCTTGGTCTCACCCCTCTCTATCTCTGTAACCTCCTCCAGCCCTACAACCCTCCAAGATCTCTGCACTCCTCCAATTCCAGCCTCGTACATGCCTGATTTCTTTCGCCCTACCATTGGTGGCTATGCCTTAAACTGTCTAAGCCTTAGACTCTGAAATTCCCTCCCTAAACCGCTCCACCTTTCTACCTCTCTCTCTTTTAAGATGCTCCTTAAAACCTACATCTTTGACCACAGCAATAAGGGGGGGGGGGGGGGGGGGGAGAAGGGAAAAGAGATTAAACATACCCACCACTTCAAATTAATGACAAATTAGTATGAATGTTGCAAGTACCAGGCGGGTGCAAACTAGTAACAAACTTACTGCTGCAACACAGTTTATCAAAGATTCCAACTCTCAAACTACTTGTTTAAGTTTTTAATGGGTTTCTACCAGTGGGGACAACATAAGTATCTACCACAAGAGATCATGTACATCTAATATTTGGCTTCTATTTGTAACCAGTATGAATGGAATTTGATTAGTACAAGTATTGCTAGATCACTAGAACAATTAAAAGACTGAACTTAACAGGAGTGGTATAAATTAAGTGCTGGAAATCTGAAATAAAAACAGAAATTGCTGCAAATACAGACTAGATCAATCAGCATCCAAGAGAAAGATGGTTAGACCTGAAATATTAACCTATCTTTCTCCAACAAATGCTGATAAACCCACTGCACATTTTTAGCATTTGTTTTTACTATTGTAAATTTAAAACTGAAATCAAACCACTTCTGGAAAGCCTTCCTTTTCATGCAATAGCTATTACAAAGTTTACCAAAATATAATTTAATTTTATCAGGCAATTTGGTTGAAGCTTTTATTGACTTCTGTCAGTCTCAGAATTTCGCTGAGTACACACGGACAGCCACACAATCGTGGATGTAAATACAAGAGAACTGCTCAAGCCTAAATGCAGGTGCATGCTGTTCCAAAATATTGGGTTAAAATGTTATATACATGTATAAGCAAGCAAATAGGTTAAAAGGACAGTATTTAGGGTACTGCTAAAGACAGACATCTGTGACCAGTAACAATCCAACAGGGATTAGATAGCGGCTGTGGACACCAACAAACTCCAAAACAAAACTGCTTACATTATATTAAACCATTTTGCTTGCAAATGTGAATTAACAATTCAGTGCATGGCATATTTGCTTATTTTTAGCATGCTTAAATGAGGCTGGGGAATAGATGTAAAGTTACAGTACTATTGCAAAGATCATAAGTATTGGCTGGCATTAGTTTATTATATGCTACTATAACCACAGCCAATGAAAATGATCACTGCAGTTCAAAAAGTATTTTACCAACTAGTCCAAACTTTACTACATACTAATCCAGCACTAATCTTTATCAAGTTTGCAAAAAGTTGACAATTTCTATGTGTAGAGCTCTCCTACAAAGACGACATCCGAAACACGAAAAGTAATGCAATTTTTTCAAGAGTATCAAGGCCTCTGAAATGGTTCTATTAGTGTTCCCAATTCCTCACTTAACCTTTGCCCACGTAATACATCAAAATCAGAATTTCACTGAAATTTTCTTTTTAATTTTTGGGGGGCAAAATGCTTAAAAATCAATACAGAAAAAGTATAATCTATTACACACATGAAATGCTACTCTATACAGAACTTTATAAACAAGTTTTGTTGAAATTACACCTATTTCAAACCACAGTCGTTCAATTTGGAATATGTTGTACAAGGCCATTCTTACAGTGAAGTCATTTTATGCAGGTCAGTGTTATAGTTGGAACAGGTTTCAATTCAAACTTTATTTTGATTTGATTTATGGAATACTCTTAAAATAAGCACACCTTTTAATAGATTCCAAGCAATGAAATTTTATGTTATATGTAAGTGAATTACTTTACTAAATACAGTAATATAATTACAGTGTTGAAAGTACAACATTGGTCCATAACTGGTGGTACAAGAGGGTACAACCCTGTGATCGATTTTAAATTGCTCCTTTTATTCGCATTACTTTTTTTTTACAATTCTACGTTTAATCCATTTAGCTGACCCGGGTAAGTGAATGGACACCCAACCTAGCTCTTTTAACCTCTCTTTCTGATATAACAACAGATCATAGCATGCGTGATACAGCAAGAATGAGGAAGTCTTCATAGCTGACACGGATACTTCCAGAGCGGTTGGTGTCTTTCTCTTTGAAGGCCTCAGTTGTGCTCTGTAATTGTGTGCAAATCTGGATGAAACTGTCCAGTTGAATGGTTGGCTGGGCTGTTTTTGGTGCGTATCGGGTTGTAAGGAACTGGACAAACTGTGGGCTTAAGTTGTAACCCATCTGCGATAGAGCTGCAAAACAAAACCCAATATAAGCTGCATTAGGTAAGATGTAATAAAAGATTCTGATGAAAAATAATTTGAATATCCAATTAAAATATGAAATACATAGTAAATGAGTAATGCTTGCATAAGCCAAATCATATAAAGCAAAACATTGAGCTAGACACAAACAAATATCAAACTCCAAAAAATGGATTAGTGAAATAAAAGTTCATACTTGTTCAAATTATAAAAATTAACTTAACGATTTTAATAAATGCCACTTGTTCTATGTTCAATAATTTCCATATCTGTTCCACCTGGGTCTAACGATGATTTGTACCTATTAAAAGGAAGAACTTGGACCATATCAAATCCACAGGACATCCTAAAGCACTTTACAAACAATGAATTACTTTTGAAGTAGTCACTGTTGTTATGTGGGGAGCTAATTTGCATACAGCAAGGTCCCATAAAGATGAATGACCAGATAATCTGTTATGGTGATGCTGGTTGAGGGAGGAATGTTGGCCAGGACAAATAGTGCCATGGGATCTTTTACAACCAACTGAACAAGCAGACAGGGCCTTGGTTTAACGTCTAATCTGAAAGACTGTATCTTAGTACTGCATTGAAGTGTCAGCCTAGATATGTAGTGGGGCTTGAAACCACAACATTCTGACTCAAAAGGTGAGAGTGCTAACACCTGAGCCAAGCTGATACTTCTCAATTATTAATAGAATATTTCTGACAATCCTCAACTCATGGTTTTTATAATGTCATCACATAGGCACTCCATCCCAGCTGCAGAATATACAGCTGTTGTAACTCAATATAGCTCAGAGCCCAACACTCAGTTTCAAAAAGGTAAAGAAAACTGACATTAAAGATGAAACAAACATAATCCCACTTCTTGAAATCAGACCACATCCATCACCTTTTCTGTTTTCTTGATTTGGTTTAATTCAGTACAGTTCAGGCCAATGGTCACTCTTTCCAGTGAGGTGCAATTACTGTGATGTAGATACAGGGAGAACAAACACAAACAAGCTCCTTTGACTCACCTTGTTGTAGCTCCTGGGGGTTTATGGCTCCTGATCGATCCCGGTCAAACTGCTGGAACATGTTGCGCCACTGCTGAAGAAATCTCCACAGTGCTGAAAATCCGTACAAATCGATCTTACCAATTTTGCTTTTATCAAACATATCTGGGGGAGCAAAGGGTAAAATTGAAAATTGCTTCAAATTATTTACTACGTAAAAGCTAAATAGTTGAACCTGAGAAACAATTTACTCTTTGATCGTCATTTTTGGGGGGGGCGGGAGGAGAGACTACTCCAGACGACTTGCACACCTCAAGGTACTAGCTCAGAGTAGCATTGGTGACAGCCTGAGAGTAGGTCAGCCACCTGCCCTCTCAACCCTAAAAAGTAGATAACCCAAGTCTTTTTAGTATAAAGAAACTTACCCTTTAAGTAATGATCATTATTTGATACACTGGATAACACACTTTCTATACACTGAAGCCATCAACAGCACTGTGTGTCATGCTGCAAATGTAACATTCACCCTCAGTAGTTCATGAACAGGAACTTATGAATTCTTATAAAAGGACCTTTTTGATAAAAAATTAAAATGGATTTTTATATTTTCCTAAGTAACTTTTAAAGGGTTATCTATCTCTAGCATGCTAGCCTTATCATTTAAAGCACTTGTTAAACACTCAACAGAAAACTTACCAAAATAAAGAATTTAATTTCAGATGACTAAAAATACTAAATATGCAGGATGGCAAAGGGAAAGTGATTCAGTTGTAATAAAAAAAGACCTGCTTGTCTGCTATCATCATACTTTCTTTTTAAAAAATAAACCTTTTCTTGTTTCAACAGCCCCTAAAATTTGGACCAGAAGTCACTTTAGATACAGATGCAAAAATCCCTGCTTGGTGCTCCAGAAAGACAGGCCCCTTACAATGCTCAATTTATAAGGAGAAAGTCAAATTCAAATCTGGTTTAATTAGACCAAAAGATTATCCCATTTAGCAGCAGTAATATACTACATTTTATACGGATATATATGGCTTATTTTGAGTTATTGTGCAAGGGGAGACTAGGTTTTGATTAACCGAACCTAGATGCGCGGCACATAGTATGTCCAAATGGCATGCATTACCATATCAAATAGAAAGTATCCTTTAGTTTTGATGAAGTTAGAACTTACAGGCTGTCTGAATAAGACCCGTAAAATCAGTCACAAAGTATTGAGATTAACATTTGTTTTTTTCCTGTTAATGTTTGGATATTTCTGTTCAAACTGAGTGTTGATTACATAATTAGTAGCTTTAACAAATTAGTGAGGCTAACAGTTAGACGGAGCTGAATTATCACCAAAGATCACCATTAGCCTGAAGGTGTTTCAACAACAGCTGTTTATATAGCTCCATCACACACTTATCCAAATCATTGCCTGACATCAACGCTTACCGATCAAAAATAGTGAATATAACTGAACAAAAGAATGTTATAGCTTATCAGAATTATGAGATTTTTGGACAGTGAAACAGAGTTACTAAATGAAAACACGGAAGTGTTAGAAATTCCACTACTTCACCTTTCCTTCCCTCCCAATAGTCCTGGATTTTTACCTTGTAACAAAACAAATAAGGAAATGATTAATGTGACCTTCAATTCCCTCTGTTGTAAAAATGTGAAATGAGAATTATGAAAGGCTGTGCTGCAGAATTTTGTGAAGTTTCAGCAAAAATATTCAATAAAGTTGATTTCTCAAAATAGGCCTCCCTGTTTTAATTCCTTTTATTATATTAAGTCCCTTCTGCAGGATGCCAGAGCATGAAAGTTTCTATTAACTGGTGCTTATTTCACCTGTTTGCGGTAGATGTTCTTGCACATATAACTTTAAGAAAATGTACCATATCTACATTTATGTACTACCCTCATTGAAAACTTTATCCTTCTTTGATACAAACAAAATACAAACTGTATTTAAACACCTATAATGAAAACAAATTCAAACAAAATACTATATCCTGATGCATCTAATGTAATGCTTAGTGCACCTATTCATAAATTAAAATTGGTTTCTAGATATATTGGCAGTGTACTTCAGTGTACCATGGATTGTGATGACATGGATTTGTGTTATGATTCGCCAGAAGTGAGTTTGCAATCTTAGGGCAGTTGTCATGGGATGGTACTAAATGGAGAATGGGATCTTTGACATTAGAGGGGCAAGTCAATAATGTGCTATTATTGTGCACATCCTAGTATCTGGTTACAGCAACATTGACAGAAGCCTTAAGAAAAGGTGTTCATTTCTGCCCTCCCCAAACACCAACAGTGGAATGATGTGTGTTGTACATCAAGGACGTAACAGAGAGAAGAAAATTACTAGGAATAATTAAAATAGATTGTTTCAAGCACATTAACATCTGGTATCCTGTGCCTAGAAAGCTATTAGCAAAACTGAAATTCCACAATTTTACTAATCAAATAGTATTAAATTCTGTATTACAATGCTTCACTGTTGAATAGGTTTAAGTAAACAAAAAAAAAATAATTGGGTCCAAACTTACTGAGCATCATGTAGCAGGTGTCATCATTAAACGTTGACCAGTTGCTGTTGACAAGTGCCTGCTTGAGTTCCTTCAGCGAGATGTAGCCACTATGATCTGCATCCACTGACTGGAACCAGGAATAGGCTTCGGGATCTATGCCTGCTGGAATACCACCTGCACAACAGCAAGTTCAATGTTATGTTATGTTAAATGGATAACAGCCAAAATTATTTCCTTCTTTACAGAGCACACTACAATTAGCAGTAATGAGCCAAGAATTAGATTGAGGGGCATTTAATAGACTCTTTACTTTCCACTTAATTGAAAACAATATCACATAAAACTTCTGTAACAATTTTACACAACAGAAAATATAAAAATCTTAAAACCTACAAAGTAGTAATACTGTAAAATGTACACTAGACCAAGGTTTTAACAAGATGGAGCTAATGGACAACTTTGCTCATTTTAATTTTTGTGCCTATGATTACCTGAATATTCAAATGTGCCTTATTTTTGTCAAAATATAGACAAACACGAAAATTAAGCCCTAGCAAAATTTGTTAATTAATTACACAATCCAGTTATGCACAAATCTCAGGGTAGGCAAAACTTAATTCTTTATTAGATTTTTTTTGTAATAGATTAAATGAAAGGATAGTCAAAGGGTGTATAACTTTTTCCAAAGGACTCAGCTAATGCATCAAAAATGTTTTTTTAAATACTCCTTAATATTTTTATGAAATGTCTCCTCTGTGGAGACCTACCATTTTGGGTCTCCTCATCTCCAGGCTGCTCTAGTGATGTCACTGAAGGGGAACAGTCCTGTGAAGCAATTTCATTTACCTTAATGGAGGCTGCAGTTTCAGACTGCACTATTAGCCAATTTGAAGCTGCCCAACCCCAGGAAAATGTGCTACTGACTGGGGAACTGTACGTTTATTCCAATTATCCTAGTTCACACATCTATGGCATTCTAGAGCATCATAATGTTCAAATCTCCAAGGTTTTGATAACAGCCTCATGGCAAAATACGACATGAACAGCCTGAATACTATCCAGACCAAATACCTTAAAAATATATATTTTGGGCAAGGTTTTGTAATAGAGCTTTGGGACTCCATTTATAGACCTTCCTTGGACGCTAAATGATCTGTTTGATTTGCAACACATGCCGCTGTTATGTGAATACAAAGGTAAAAAGAGACACTGTACGATCAAGTTACAGCACTTGCCAATGATTCTTAATTGGTACATTAGTACCTCAGGTGGTTTCTTCTCAAGTTCCAATGTTCACACGCTTGTAGATACAGCAGTGTTATTCATTGCTTCGAGTACTGACATTTGAATCCACCAGTCATGCATAGAAATTGAGATGAGTTCCAGGTCTCAGGCAGACCGTTACATGGGATGGCTCAGAGAGAAAAATAAATGATATACTTCTTTTTGACGTACACCAATACTTCCTTTTGACTTACAACTGTCTGCTTACAGGTGTGATAGCTTGGAAACTGAATTATACCGCAGCTTACGTATTCACCTCCCCATTTCAGAAAGGCTACATGGGTGGATACAACTGCCTTTGAAGAAAAAAAGCTGACTTAACTCTTCATGTCACTGACATTAGCAAACCATATCTCATATTTCTCTCCAGAAATAGTCCAGTTTTCTACATCAGATAGTTACCAGCTGAAGGAGCACCTGATCCATATGGCCCTTGCTGCGGAATTCCATATGGCTGTCCACCATATGGACCACCTGGTGCAGCCCCTCCATAATGTCCTGCTGAAGATGCACTTCCATATGGGGCCCCTGGAGCTGAAGGTCCATACTGGCCTCCTTGTGCAGGGGCTCCAAAATGCCCTCCTGGTGGTGGAGCTCCATACGGTGCTCCTGGTGCTTGGTTTCCATATTGCCCACCTGCTGCTGATGTTCCATAAGGTGCACTTGGTTGTGGGCCTCCATACGGACTACCTGGTGGTGGCCCACCATACTGACCCCCAGAATGGGGACCGTATTGACCTCCAGCTTGATGTTGCCTTGAGATGTAGCTGCTCGGTGGAGCCCCTGGTGCAGGCCCTGGTGATCCATGGTAGTGCTGCAATATGAAAGGCAAAGAAAAGCAATAATTCATATAAGATGATTCACACAAAAACCGGAATTAACGTTTCCAATCTATAATTCATAGATTGGAGAATATGGGGATAGGGTGGGAAAGTGGAGTTGAGGTGAAAGATCAGCCACGACCTTATTGAATGCAGAGGAGGCTCCAGGGGCCGTACGGCCTGCTCCTGCTCCTATTTCTTACGTTCTTATTCCTCTCACTTGTATAAATAGAATATATTATCAAAGATTTTAAACCAAATTTTAGCAGAATACAAGTCAAAAGAAGGCATACAGCTAAATAGAGAGAAATCCCAAGTAATGATTGGGAGATAGAGAACAAGAGTGAAGGAAGAAAAAATTCTGGTGACAGGCTGGTAGAATAATAATGGCAACACAAAGTCAAAAGCTTATTTGTTTTATCCCCTGTGGAGAAACAGACTACATTTGCAGCACTACCAAGTGGTTGGAAATATTTTGGTATTTTGCATTTGTGAAACACAATACCAAAAGGAACACACTACATTTATTTTTGAATTAATCTGGCAATATTAAAACTCAATATTCATCCAGCAAAATTAGAAATGTACATTTTTGCAGTCACTTTGCTATTTTCACATTGCACTTATAATACATTGATAACAGTAGGGTTGATGACACTGTTGCACATATACTGGAGCTACACTGTTTGGGAGATCAAGATAGTTTGACCATGGCCAACGTTGGAGGAATGCCAGGGGTCTTGTCTAAGTGGAGTGGTAATTTTGCAGGATTCAGTCAGTACCATCTATGAGACTTTTGCACAGTCTTTCTTTCCTCAAGGTCAGTGGGGGTTGATGTTGATTGGGGGGGGGGGGGGAAGAGGAGGAGATGTAGAGCAGGAGGGAAAGAGAAGAACTGGATTGTGCAGACCAACAGGAGGGAACTCTAGACTCCTTGGTACTTTTGAAGATCTAGAAAGAATGCATGCAGTACTCATTCCAAAAAGCACATGTCCCATAAATCTGACAGTTACAACTGTTGTGAGGTGAGTTTAACCTAACCATAATGGGAAATTCAAATTCTTGCAGCAGACAGCAAGGGTCACATTAGCCCGCCTATTGCAAAAAAAAGGCCGACGATACCACATTGGGCGAGCCACAAGCCCTGGTCCGAAGAGGCAATCATGGACTTTATGATCTCCTGGTCTACCATCAAAACAGGAAAGCCAGGATATGAACAAAATATCTAAGTATTGTGCCTTTCTGGCTACAGCCCATTTGACAGTTATCCCTCTGTAATGAATCTATGGGATGAAGTACAGTAAGCAATCTTGAGTTGCCTCTCATACATTTTGCTGCATGTGTTGATCGTGAGGATCTGTCTTTATACCTTGTCTGCTATCTGGCAGCCTACATCTCATTCCAAGAAAGCCTTCAGGCTTCTTGTGCTGTCTTTTGATTTGGAGAAGATGATAGTGACCTAGGTGCAGGCTTATTTGGAGATGTTTGTTAGTTGCTGTAGATATTGCTCCAAGGATAGTCAGTTTGCAGACTCTAAATGGCTCCTGGAGGAAATGTTTAATTTGGAGGTACTGATATCTGCAATGATGGGCAATGAAAATTTGTCTGCTGGTTGTTGGAAAGAGTTGGCTTAACTTGACAATATCTTCCTCATATTATTTTAGAATGCACTTTTGATGGCAATCCAAAAATTTATTTTTGACCAAAATAGGAAGGCAGCTGATAGGCCCTTCATGATTTTTCTGGAAATCACAATCCACAGCTAATAGTATTATTGCTACAACTATACATGGTGCAACTGGACTCCAGCCTGAACCTGGCCATCTCAGGATCCTCAAAAGGATACCAGTGCCAAAAGATTTAAACATACAAAAGTTAAGTGCTTCAGCAGAATAAAAATAGCAGATACCATCAAATTACTAGTTTTTAAGTTATGAAATGAAATAAACTCTAAAGGTTTTGTTAATTATATAAAATTCACACTGGAGTTAGTATATTTTTAAACAATAGATATTCATAAATCATTGTCCCACAGGTATTACAAAAGCTGAACAAAGGTGTGCCCGCGTGGGTCCCCATTACATTTGGGACCTACTTGGGGGGGAAAAGGTTTGGAAAAACCTTTCCCAAGTTTGCACATAATTCACGAATACATTGCAAGGTAGAATTTACGGATCTCCCCAGAGATCCAGGAAGAACACGAATATTTAAAAAGGGAGTTCCAACCAGCATAGGAGTCAGAGGTGCAGCAGCCACCACCTCTTTCCTGGCGCAAAAACACTCTCCTCTTCACCCCCCCCCCCCCCCCCCGCTCCCTTATCCCCCCCCCCCCGCTCCCTTATCCCCCCAAACCTCTCCTACCCGCAGACAGACCCCACTGGGCTCTCAGTGCGCGGCTCCCCCGCGGCCAGGACAGGCGGGGTCCGCACCCTCAACTTTCAGCCAACTTCAATAGGGAGAGGCCGCCTCTCGCCCCAAATTGGCTTCTCCGCCAGTTCAGCACTGCCGACCTCGGCGTAAACCCCGACTCCAGCGACCCCGCCCGCCCGCCCTTTGCCCCGATAGAGGCAGTAACATTAAAGCTCCCCGTTTCCTAATTCACTCACCGAACCGTAAGGGAAGCTGGCCATATCGTCAACAACCCGACCTCACCCAACACCCGCCCCCAAGCTCCTTCACCTGATTGGCCCCTCGGTGTCACTGGCAGTTCCGTTTTCCGACGGGGGGGGGGGGGCGATCAACGCTCGGCTTCTGATTGGTTGATACGCTTGTCAATCACAGGTTGCCCCGCGCACGTTGTTACAAATTGTTCTTGCCTTGTGACGTACGGTGATCACGTGATTTTTTTTTCTCTTCTGTGACGTTGTGGGGGGGGTTTGACTAGGAAGGAATGTGGCATGTTTCTAACCAGAATTAGATTGGGAGCATTTTGAAGAAGAATGGGGAAGTTCTCCCAGTGTCTTGGCAATCATTTAACTCTCAACCAACACCGCCAAAGCAGTTTAACTGGTCTTTTATCTCATTGCTGTTTGTGGGAGCTTGCTGTATGCAAATTGGCTGCTACATTTAGGGTTGCCAACCTTCCAGCATTGCCCTGGAGTCTCCAGGAATTAAAGAATAATCTCCAGGGCACTGATACGAGCAACCCATGAAAAAAACATAGAGGCATTAAAAGAAGTGTGTTTTTATTTCATTTTCTTTGAACACTTTTGTTTATTAGTTATAAAAGTATTGGAGATGGTTAAAATAAAAAGCTGCTTCACTGGACGGGGCGGCTGGAGGTGGGAAATCATGTGATGAGACCTCCAGGAATGAGGATTGGCAACCCTAACCATATTACAACAGTGACTACATACGAACATACGAATTAAGAGCCGGAGTAGGCCATTCGGCCCCTCAAGCCTGCTCTGCCATAGAACCATAGAAAAGATACAGCACAGAAGGGGGCCATTTGGCCCATCGTGTCCGCGCCGGCTCGAAGAACAACCCACCTTCTAATCCCACCTTCTAGCACCCGCTCCGTAGCCCTGCAGCTTACAGCACTTTAGATGCAGGTCCAGGTACTTTTTTAAAGAGTTCAGGGTCCTTGCCTCTACTACCAATTTGGGCAGCGAATTCCATACACCCACCACCCTCTGGGTAAAAAAGTTTTTCTTCATGTCCCCTCTAATCCTTCCGCCAATCAACTTAAATCTATGTCCTCTAGCTCTTGAACTCTCTGCTGGGGGAAACAGGTACTTCCTGACTAGGAACATAGGAACAGGAGTAGGCCATTCAGCCCCTCGAGCCCGCTCCACCATTTGATAAGATCATGACTGATCTGTGATCTAACTCCATATACTTGCCTTTGGCCCATATCCCATAATACCTTTGGTTGGCAAAAAGCTATCTATCTCAGATTTAAAATTAGCAATTGAGCTAGTATCAATTGTCATTTGCGGAAGAGAGTTCCAAACTTCTACCACCCTTTGTGTGTAGAAGTGTTTTCTAATCCCACTCCTGAAAGGGCTGGCTCTAATTTTTAGACTGTGCCCCCAGTCCTAGAATCCCCAACCAGTGGAAATAGTTTCTCTCTATCCACCCTACCTGTTCCCCTTAATATCTTATAAACTTCGATCAGATCACCCCTTAACCTTCAAAACTCTAGAGAATACAACCCCAATTTGTGTCATCTCTCCTCGTAACTTAACCCTTGAAGTCCGGATTTCATTCTAGTAAACCTACGCTGCACTCCCTCCAAGGCCAATATGTCCTTCCGAAGGTGCGGTGCCCAGAACTGCTCACAGTACTCCAGGTGCGGTCTAACAATGTTTTTGTATAGCTGCAGCATAACATCTGCCCCCTTGTACTCTAGTCCTCCAGATATAAAGGTCAGCATTCCATTAGCCTCATTGATTATTTTCTGCACCTGTTCATGACACTTCAATGATCGATGTACCTGAACCTCTAAGTCCCTTTGGACATCCACTCTTTTTAACTTTTTACCATTTAGAAAGTACCCTGTTCTATCCTTTCTTGGTCCAAAGTGGATGACCTCACATTTGCCTACATTGAATTCCATTTGCCACAGTTTTGCCCATTCACCTAGTCTATCAATATCCCTTTGTAAATTTATGTTTTCATCTACACTGCTTACTTATATTAATTTTATCGAGTCCTTGTCCCCAATTCAATATTAGTTTTCTTGGGATTTCCGGCATGGGGCTATCCTCTTTTTCTACTGTGAATACTGACGCAAAGTAATCGTTCAACATGTCCGCCATTTCCCCATTGTCAATGACAATATCACCACTTTCAGTTTTTAAGGGGCCAACACTGCTCCTGACCACCCTCTTTCCTAATATAACTATAAAAGTTCTTCGTATTGGTTTTGATATCCCTTGCAAGTTTCTTTTCATACACTCTTTTTGTAGCTCTTACTATCTGTTTTGTGACCCTTTGTTGATCTTTGTATCTTTCCCATTTGCCAGGATCTGTGACAATTTTTGCCTTTTTGTATGCCCTTTCCTTATGCCTTATAGTGTTTCTTACCTCTTTAGTTGCCCATGGCTGTTGTTTTTTGGCAAGTAGAGTTCTTGCCCCTCAGGGGTATAAACCGGTTCTGTATCATGTTAAATGTTTCTTTAAACATTTCCCACTGATCATCAGTCGTTTTACCCATTAACAGATTTGCCCAGTTTGCTATGGACAGTCTCTGTCTCATCCCATTGAAGTCGGCCTTACCCAAGTCTAGAATCTTAGCAACTGATTCATTTTTTTCCCTTTCAAACACTACCTTGAACTCAATCATGTTATGATCGCTATTGGATAGATGTACACACACAGTTAAGCCGTTAACTAAATCTGGTTCATTACTCATTACTAAATCTAGTATGGCTTGCTCCCTTGTTGCCTCTAGGACATACTGCTGTAGAAAACTATCCCGGACACACTCAAGAAATTCACTACCTTTCTGATAGTTGCTAGTCTGCTTTTCCCAATCTATGTGAAGGTTAAAGTCCCCAATTAAGACCACTATATGCCACTGTTACACGCTTGTCTAATCTCTGCATTTATACAATCTAGCACTTCAGAGTGCTGCCAGGGGTCCTATACACAACTCTCACTATAGTCTTAGATCCTTTCCTATTTCTCAATTCAACCCATAAGGTCTCTGTTGGCTGCTTACCTCTCGTTATGTCCTCCTTTATCATTGAAGGGATTTCATCTCTAATCACTAGGGCTACTCCTCCCCCTCTTCCATTTTCCCTATCTCTCCTGTAGACCTTATAACCTGGTATATTTAGTTCCCAATCCTGACCATCCTGCAGCCATGTCTCAGTAATAGCTATCATGTCATACTCTCCAATTTGAATTTGTGCCTGTAGTTCATTTAATTTATTCCTTATACTCCGTGCGTTTGTATATAGAACTCTTAGTTGGGCCACACATCCTAGCCTGTCCTTCAGCTTTGATGCTGGGTTAATCGCTTTACACCTTCTAGTTTTCACTTTATCTGTAGTGCCTAAAGTACACTCTCTTTCTGCTGCTCTACGCTTTTCCCTTTCACTTGTTCTTGAACAACTATTTGTACTATTTGTATTGTAAATGTCCCCTGGGTCCTCCCCTCTCTTGCTGCTTTCAACTTTACTCTCTTCTGACTCCCTGCTCAGGTTCCCAACCCCCTGCCACTCTAGTTTAAACCCTCCCCAACAGCAGTATCAAACACACCTGAGGGGATATTAGTCCCGGATCTGTTGAGGTGCAACCCATCCGGCTTCTACAGGTCCCAACTTCCCCTGTCTACCCTATCTAGGCCCCCTCATAATTTTGTACACCTCAATCAAGTCTCCCCTCAGCCTCCTCTGCTCCAAGGAAAACAACCCCAGCCTATCCAATCTCTCCTCGTAGCTGCAATTTTCAAGACATGGCAACATTCTTATAAATCTTCTCTGCACTCTCTCCAGAGCAATTACATCCTTCCTGTGATGTGGTGACCAGAACTGCACACAATACTCCAGCTGTGGCCTTACCAGCGTTTTATAGTGTTCCATCATTACATCCCTGCTTTTGTATTCTATACCTCGGCTAATAACGGAGAGCATTCCGTATGCCTTCTTCACAACCTTATCTACCTGTACTGCCACCTTCAGGGATCTGTGCATATGCTCTCCAAGGTCTCTCACTTCCTCTACCCCTCTCAATATATTCCCGTTTACTGCGTATTCCCTTTTACTGTTTGCCCTCCCTTTGATAAGATCATGGCTGATCTGATTGTGACCTCAACCCTACTTTCCCATCTACCTATTATAACCTTTGACTCCCTTGTTCATCAGGAATCTATCTAACTCAGCCTTAAAATAGTTTTAAAATAGTTCATTAGCTGTGAAATACTTTGGGATGTTCTGAGAATGTGAAATGTGCTATAAAATGCAAGTTCTTATCTACTCTTAATCTACCCTTAAAAAGGATCGAAGATCAGCCATGATCATGTTAAATGGCGGAGCAGGCTCGAGGCACAATATGGCCTACTCCTGCTCCTATTTCTTATGTTCTTCCGATGTAATGGTCTCAGTCTCAGCCAGTCTCTGTGGCAAAATTATCATTAAGTGAGTGAGGAGAAAGGTTAGGAGAAATTTGTCATTGACCCCCATCAGAGGAAATATTCTTTCCTATTCACCCTATCAAAACCATAATTTTTAAATCCTCTGTTAATTCTGCATGTAGCCTTCTCTGTTCTAGTGGAAATAGTCCCAGTATTTCAGCTGTCTCATTACTATAGTTTCATATTCCTGGTATCATCCTGGTGTATATATATATACTGTATGCTTTCTATGGCTTTAGTTTATGAGAACCACCCCACTCTGAGCATTTAGTGACATCTCACTTTTAAAGAGAAGCAGTTGGTGCATCCTGGTGGGAACTGACTTAGCTCATTCCCATTATCCCACTGACCTGTTTTAAAATGGTACCATTCCATATTATTAGCTAACAGTTTGATCCTTAGTACCAACTTGTGTCTACCAATTAACTAGATACCTGACTGGTGGACACTGCATGTAAGGTATTGTTTGTTTTTCCCCTGACCATACTATAGTAATGTAATTTTGTTTTAGTTTTGTTTGAAGAATATAGTTTGGGTGAGCCACCCACCCTGAAGTGATGTCTCCCCTTTAAGTGGATTCACCTGATATATCCCAATGGAGTTGGGTTTAACCCAATCCTACAGGCCCTCTGCAAAATAGGATCATTTCAATTTAAACATGACCCTGCGATGGTTGGGCTTTGCTCAATCCGAAAAACTCACCAGCCTACTGCAAAATTGAACCCTTTTGTGTTATAACTATAGTTTGCATTCTAGTGACCCTTGAACACTAATATGCAATGTCTGCTGACTCACTGGATGATTCCTATAACTGATGGACACCGCCTGTAGTATTTTGTTTGATTTCCCTTGAACTTACCATATTAATTTAATTTTGTTGCTTTTGTTACTGTTACAAATTCTGCGTCTTCCTTAAATATTTTCCTGGGTTCAGCAGTGCTGGATACTCCCTTAAGTAGTCCCCACATCTTACGTTTTTGGAGTGCATCCATCTGCCAGTACCTAATCATATGATAGCGTAACCAGGGGACATAACAATTGTACCCCCTTGTGATCTAAACTGGATATTGTGTCTTTTGCATGTGCCATCATATGCGCTTCTCCAATCTTTCGGTAGGCGGACTTATAACACTTTAGTAAGACAATAGTAGATGCGAGTTATCAAGCTGCATTATTTTACAGAGAGCAAATGAATGTACAGTGTAACAGTCGTAATCAAATCTCACCTTAATCCAACTAACTTCAGTTCCCTCCTCTTGAACAAGAAAAATAATAAAAATAAGCCACACTGACGCTTTTAATAGGCTAAACAGCAATAATTTATTTGGAACCTGGCCAATTTTCTAATCCAAGGCCAGCTTTCTTCCTAAAGGATATCTGCTTGGATCTTACCGGCCTCCCTCTCTGCAGATCTCACCCACAAGCTTCCCAACATGTGGGTCTTTGTTCTCTTGTTTCTTGTCCCAAAGGAAGTTGGGGCTTGGTTATTGATACTCATGTTTGAGGTTGGCCAGAAGACTCGCTGATCAATCTTGCTACTGCCCTCCCAAGAGCTGAATCTAACCAGACTACCCTGGCAACTACCCCTGCTGAGCTCAATGAATAGGGTCATTCAACAATATAATAGGTCTGCATCATCACTTGAATGTCTTAACTAACTTTCATTGTCTAAAGCACTTGGGTTCAGATGCTCCATCTGAATCTCACTATACATCTCCCACCTCTGCTGTTCTGTAAATTTAACCAATTGAGAGTTACATTTAACTAAAATAGTAGCATTTTAATCTAAATTACACAAAGATCCTTCAATGGAACCATCATCAGAAATCCCAAAATGTCATTATGGCACAGAAGGAGGCCATTCAGCCCATCGTGTTCGTGCCAGCCGAAAAAGAGCTATCCAGCTTAATCCCACTTTCCAGCACTTGGTCCATAGCCCTGTAGGTTAAGGTACTTCAAGTGCACATCCAAGTACTTTTTAAATGAGCTGAGGGTTTCTGCCTCTATCACCCTTTCAGGCAGTGAGTTCCAGACCCCTACCACCCTCTGGATGAAAGTTCTTTTCCTCAGCTCCCCTCTAATCCTTCTGCCAATTACTTTAAATTTATGCCACCTGGTTATTGACCTCTCTGCTAAGGGAAACAGGTCCATCCTATCCACTGTATGTAGGCCCCTCATAATTTTATACACCTCAATTAAATCTCCCCTCAGCCTCCTCTGTTCCAAAGAAAACAACCTCAGCCTATTCAATCTTTCCTCATAGCTAAAATTCTCCAGCCCTGGCAACATCCTCGTAAATCTCCTCTATACCCTCTCTAGTGCAATCATACTTTTCCTGTAATATGGTGACCAGAACTGTACGCAGTACTCAAGCTGTGGCCTAACAAGTGTCTTATACAGTTCTAGCATAACCTCCCTGCTCTTATATTCTATGCCTCGGCTAATAAAGGAAAGTATCCCATATGCCTTCTTAACCACCTTATCTACCTGTTCTGCTACCTTCAGGGATCTGTGGACATGCACTCCAAGGTCCCTCTGTTCCTCTGCACTTCTCAGTATCCTCCCATTTATTGTGTATTCCCTTGCCTTGTTTGCCCTCCCCCTCCAAATGCATTACCTCACACTACTCCCGATTGATCCATTTGCCATTTTTTCTGCCCACCTGACCAGTCCATTAATATCTTCCTGCAGTCTACAGCTTTCCTCTTCACTATCAACCACACAGCCAATTTTTGTATCATCCGCAAACTTGTTAATTATGTCTCCTACATTTAAGTCTAAAATCCAAGTAAACTCTCTCTCCTTGATAACCTTGATCCACTAACTCAGTTATCTCCTCAAATATTTCCATCAGATTTGTAAAACATGGCCTACTACTTCTCAAATCATGATGATTGCTTTTCATGATAAATATGCTCCTTAGAAGTTCACACAGCATCCCATTGAATAGTCTTCAAGCATTTTCCCCACTATGGATGTTATGCTAAATAGCTTGTAAGTATCAGGTTTGTACTTTACCCCTTTTTTGGATATGGGAGCTACATTTACTGTCCTCCAGTCATTAGGTACTACACCAGTTTTTATGGAGCTCTGCAAAATATTAACTGAAGTATCATTAATTTCCTCTTTTAATTACTTTGACCCAAGAGCCTTGTAGATATTTAATCCTTCAGGTTTCTGCATAATACATTCTTTGCTAACTTCTATATGGGTTATATATTGTTTCATCCCATTTACTATGACTGGAATTTGTCTACGGTCCTACTTTTGAAAACAAATGTGAAGCATCCATTCAATATAGTTATATCCTCATCACCTGTATCCAATGTATCCTTTAATACACCCATCTGTTGTTTGACCTTTGTAATACTAAAATAGTTGTAAAACTTTTTGGGTCACTTGCTTCTCTGTGATTTGGCACTCTATTTCTCCCTGATTTTTGCTTTTTGAATGAATCCAAATTCTTCCTTTTTTTGTATTCTTTTATCTTTTAAAGTATTTCTGAGCTGAGCTTCAAAACCCCACATTCAGTTTATCAACAAGCCCACTTACTTTCACCTCCAAAATGTTATCCATCTCTGTTCCTGCCTAATGCACACCTCCATTGAAACCCTCATCTCTCCCTTGGCATCTTCAAGTTCAACTATTCCAATATCATCCTTGCTGGCTTCCCAAGCTCCAATTCATCCCAAACTCAGCTGCCTGTGCTTTATCCCACACCAAGTTCTGCTCATCTATCATCCCTGTCCTTTCCTACTACCATTGGCTCATTATCTTCAGTTCACCAACTTCAAAGGCCCCATCTACAAATGTCTCCAGTGCCACATTCCTTCCAACTTCTGCAACCTCCTCCACCCTATGTCTCTTCTGGTCTATTGCACCCTCTCCCCTCCCTCCACTCTATCATTGGCTGCAGAGCTTTCAGACATCTTGCTTCTACACTCTGGAATTCTCTCCCTAAACCTCTCTGCCTTGCCAGTTCTCTTCTTATCTTCAAAAGCTTCATTGGAAGATGTGAATGCAGCAAGGTTGAATATTGCATTTTGAAAGTGTGCCAGACTGAGGTATGGGTATACATGAAGTGCAGTGAAGGAGCTGTAAGGTTGTATGAAAGCTTGGCATGGATGAGCAGTAAATGTGGAACAGGTGACAGGTAACACTTTGTGATATGCAATCTTGAGCAGTCTATGAACTACATGATACTGCTGAGTAATCTTTTCTTGCCAGATTCCTTTGAGTGTGCCATTTTTTTGCACATTTGTTGGAAGATCCTGCAGGTAGCATAGTGTTGAGCCTGACTACTACCTGCTGTCAGGAATAGTGCACTACTATCCTTTGGGGAGGGTGCCCTAAAGTGAATAGATTAACCCTGCTTGCACCCATTTCATACAATTGCACATTCAATTGGTCATCCATCATGCAGAGTTTTGGGTGCTGTATCATTTCATGACTTGCCAATAGAATCTGTTTTGTGCCTCCACACTGGTTTAAATGAAAATAATGAGTGAATGGTTTAGATGGTCCAGCGACATCATGCATTGGTATAAGAAACTCCATTCATTATTCTCCACATGCCAAATTTTCAGTCTCAGCCAGGCCATCATAATGAGGTGTCAAGCAGAATGGAAGTAGTTCTCTCCAGTAGTAGTGAGCTAATTGGAATATGAGATGATCTAGGCAATTGTCAGGCACACTCTAATGTTCAATAGGACAGCATATTCTGGGAGCAAGTTGTAGAATAGCAACAACAAAATCTATGCCTTGTGATCCAACGTGCTGGACCATTAAGCCATCTCAAAATAATTTTGTCAACAGTATTTGGATTTTAGTTATTATTCTTTCATTTAAAAATGAAGTAAAAAAAACATACAAGGCATATGGTACTTTAATCTTCCAATAGAAAAATTACAAATGTTAGCTTTGCTGTTAAACTCATCTGCCCTGATTAGACAAGTTCCAGTAGTTCTCAGGCACAGCACCCAAACTCAAAAAAAAAGAAAAACTAGTAGAATCTGTCATGTCCTACACAAGCGAGACAACTCAAAGTTTTGAATTGTCAAAGTTTATAAAATATTATTTACAAAATGGGGTTTGACTCTAAATTACTTATATATGTTGTATTTGGCACTCAGAACAGGGGCAAAAGATTCTTTACAGAATGGTTAGTAAATTCAAGTATTGCTTAAAATATTTAAAATTTTGAATTCTAGATAAAGACATTGGTTAGTTTCCTCAAGCAGAAACAGTTCATTTTAGATGCAAAGGACAACTTAGCATATTCAGACCCATCAAGTGAAAGATCACATGAGGTTGTGCAAAGAAAATTTCAGGTTTCAGATAAGCACTATTACATGTTTCTGGAATGTAAGTGTTGATATGTTCATGACTAACCAGTAGGAGCTACTATCACAGCAGGTATGTTATTTTGTTTCTCTTCATGATCAAGAGGCTGGCATTTGAATTGATAGTTGCAGCACATTTATCCTTAGCTTCAGTTTTTTTTAAATGTTAAGTGTTAATGTAATTATATTTTGATGTACACAATTTTTAGCATGGCATACTTTAATCATTCCTATGTTTTGGGAGATTTTTGACTTGCATCATAGTGCAGTCTATGAGTTACCCCACACACACAAACCAAAAATTCTGTCATATCCACCTAGAAATTGGTCAAATGGAGATGTAACTAAAATTTGTTGAACCTAGAATGCTGGAACAAAGAGGTTGCTGTCTAGCCCCTATATATATCAGCATCGTACAGCAAAATACAGTAGTCCAGTATAATTCATATTATACACCTGCAAATGTTTATTTTTAAAAATGGGGAAATGAAAATAAAGAAGGTGATCTGCTGTGCCCTTGAAGATTCAGCCTTGAACTAATACAAGGGAAGAATTCTTCTTCCACCTCCAGCAGAAAACCTCTAAAATGATCCCTTGTACAGGACCCCGATAATTTACAAATTATCGAGGTCAGTAAATGCAGATAACCCTGAATGCCACTATTTCTTTAAATGAAGCATCAGGAACTGCACTTGTTACAAGTCCTGTTTCAAACCTAGGGGCTAGCTGAAGCTAGTTTTGGTAGCCATGTTCCACAATAGTTTGTCAAGATTTGCTTTTCCTTTGGTCTACTAATACCTACCCTTTTAATCAAGAATCCTCCTGAACCAGAAAAGATTCATTATTCACAGGTGCCTTTATGCAGGTATTACCAGTGATACATATTGCTATTGCTTACAGCCTACGTACCACTAGATCCAGTTCTGTGGGCTAGGGGGGAGAGAAAAGATTTTGCCCTACAGCCAGATGGAATTTGTCAAAGTTCACACAGGACATTTGGTTGGATGTAATCCACATTCATAAGATACATTGTGTGCACACTTCAGATAGTTTGTGTTTATATTTTTCAAGATAATTGGATTATTGCACAATAAAGAACACTCACACTAAGCCTGCACTTGGATCATGCTACATGCATGAAGGGAATTCCAGCATTATTGTCTTGTAGATGTTCTACATTTTCCAACAACTTTTCTGTGGCAATTAAGAAATAAGCATTAGGTGGCTTTGGAAACCTCTTAAGAACCTTACCTGCAAGACTATCACCTATACCAAGTGCAAAATAATATGCCGCGAAGTGAATGTTCATCGCGAAACCTAAACTGCGTATTGATCTAATGAAATGGCATTTGATTGATATCCACCCAAGACACAGAATTAAAACTGGGTCCTTGTGAGGGATCACCCCTCAGGTGACTATCATGTTAATCATAACACAAATGTTGGCTAACTGGTCTGAACTGCCTAAATTATAAAAATAGGGGAGGATTAAAATGTTCATAACTTCTCTTTGTGAAGTCATACCATCCTAGTTATTGATACTGAGCTAATAACTGACAAAAAGGTTTTAGGAGAAAAGAAAAAGTCACTGATGAGTTGTAAGAGTTGTAGTCCGTGTAATTTCCCCCATTTGTTGCCTTATCTGATCCTACAGCGAGCATAAAGTTTAGTATTTTGATATTTGTGGTGTTTTTGTTTAACTACGACTGGTAGGAAGGGATGAGGAGCACAATTTTCTAAGATAGCAAAGAGAACTGACTCCATTTTCAAAGCGATGGGTTCAATGCAGCAGTTTTCTATATGACACACTGACTGGATATTGGTCTGATCGTCTGGTGACGGAAATACTGTTTATGCTAAATGAGTGAACTCAGCAAGCCAAACGCTAACCAGTACATTTGATAAGTTTCACAGTCGCATTTTTATATCCCCACTCTCCACGTGGACACGATTTTGGATCAACTTTTATGCTCATTAAAGGGATATTAACATTGGAAAATGAAAACACAACTGTTGATTCCACTGTGTAAGCATCAAGCATTCCTGGGTAAAGTACAGCACAACCAGGCAGTAAAGCTGCTTCTACTCTGCAACAGTCTCTGAACAAGACTGACAATTTGGCTGCAGATTTGTGCTGTACATTTACGCACACTAGGAACTGGATTGAGATCGCTAAAACTCATTTCACACAAGTCCTTACAACCAGCAGAGAGCAGCCTACATCTTTGCTAAATTCAAACAAAAATTTCAGATCTGAACGGTTAGACTTGTGTTCTAACTCAGCACATCACCCTCTCTTCTTCTTCTCCCTCCCCCCACCCCTAACCCCCAAACATTTTCCTATTTGTACAACAGGAGTACTGCTAAAGAAATTGTATCTGGCCTTTATCCAACTAGTACAGAGATCAGAACCACAGTAGAAGCATACCTTAATAATTTTTGTTCCATATTTTAACAGTACTATTTTCCATTTGGTGCAACTGCCTTA
The DNA here is from genome assembly GCF_035084215.1 of Heptranchias perlo. Lineage (NCBI taxonomy): Eukaryota > Metazoa > Chordata > Chondrichthyes > Hexanchiformes > Hexanchidae > Heptranchias > Heptranchias perlo. The sequence continues at coordinate 27,330,819 of NC_090350.1, forward strand.
CTATAATAGTGAAAGGTCAACAGTTTCAAGAATGAATATGATCAGAATTAAATAGAAAAACGGATCCATTTGTGAAGAATGTTTTATTTGCATTGCATATTACTTTCAGTTACCAGCTTCAAACTTTAAAAACAAAATAGGGTAAATCCTTCATTAAAATGTTACATACATATACATGTATATATTAAAATACAGCAGTGCTGGATTAAATACTGCCAATATTTCCATAATGACAAAACTAATGTCAAACCTGACATACCATAGGTCCCTTCAAGTTCTTTTAGTCCAATTTGTTTTGTCAGTTTTCCTCTCACAAATATTTCATAGTAGAAAATAACAGCACTTTATAGATCTTGAACTGAATCAATAACTAATAAAACAAGTTACTTTTTAAAATAAAGGGCACAGAGTACCTAACACTGCATGAGCCAATAAGAAATATACCAAACTACTGTAAGCTACAGGAAATGGTTCCGTTAACATTTTTACCAAACACCACAGATTTTGACAGTCAGGTATTCTGCACCAACAGTAATTTCTCCCTTTCATTAAACTAGCTGAAATTGGATTTCTTTCTTACACTGTTCCCTATCTAGTCTATCCTCCTAATCCTAAACTGGTCAAGTTTACTGATGGACGAATCTGGAGTACAAGATGGGCGACAGATTTGGTAGGATTGGAAGAGAAAATTAAACGGTTTTGGCTGGTTTAAGAATGAGAATAGAAATCACTTCAGCTGGGTTAGGAAAGATCACTAACCTAGACAGTTAGGATTACAAGGTCCATTATTACCAGAAAGGAGGGGGTGGAGTTATTTAGAATTCCATTTAGTTGACACTTGCTTTTAATGTACAGCTTTTAAACAAACGTTCCGCATTTCTCCAATTCTTTACCACCCCCTCCCCAAACCAATCCCACCCAACAAAAACGAGACTAGTAGCTGCCATGCAACTTCCTTTTAGTAGGAATGAAAAGCAGTACAAAATGTTACTATAATGGAGTTCCAACAAGGCATCTGAACAAGAGAGAAAACTCATTGTACAATGAGTTCAGAGCAACAGACAGCTCTGGGACATGAACCTTGATCAGCCAGCTCAGAACCCGAAACTTAAAATGCTAGATTACCAAGCAGCTCCAAAAACCTCGTTTTAATAAATATTGATCCACCTTCAGGACCATGACACTCAAAACTGAATACACAATTTCACTGGGCAACAATGTGCTTATTTCTGGCATACACCATCTGGTGTATGTCAAAGTATGCACATATCAAACCCTAAATGTTAAGCAACAGTCTTTAAGAGTCAATGGCCACATATAAAGTGCTACTCAAACACTTTCCATTCTGTGTTTTGGATTTTAGTAATTTTCCAGTCTCCATTCATTAAAAATAGCTGATCTTGGCAATCATGAACTTCCTTTGCAAACCAAAAAGGACCTACGTCAATTTATTCACAAATGCGCCGCAAATTTAATCTCTGCTGTTTGTGTAGCAGGTGCCCAACTGCACACTACAAAGTCAGAACAATTAGCAAAAGAAAGCTAAGGAATGGCATTTGTTCCAAGCTGCAGATTTTCATAGGCTAAATTGTGGCATTCACATGTGTATCTATTCAGTATTGGTGATTGAGAAATTCCTTTTTTGGAATTGTCAGTGGAACACTAAGGAATGAAGACATGTAAAAGAGGATTGGACAGCAGGTCCCCCTGTGCAGTTAGTTCTCTCCCCCTTCTCCACCATCAGCGTCATCTGCCGTGTTATCTGATGTCCATAACTACAAGAAAAGAACCAACATGTTAACATTCTTTTAAGTGTACATTAAAAAAGTGCTTTTGCACAGTACTGTATATACAACTAGAGTTCAGACTCTAACTGCTTCTTATCCCAGGTGATGAATTCTGTGAATACCAAATGTCCTTTTTAATTGTCAGAAAACATATCTCCAAGGCTGCAAAAATAATACACACATTGTTCAATACTTGAGGCCTCCGACAGACCAAGGAAGTCAAGACTGCTTTTATAGTTTATTATGGATATCTTCTGCTTTCTGATAATGCTCATACATTTTAAAAAGAATGGTTTTAATGGTACAACCTTCTATCCCACTTCTTACATGAAGAATAATCTTAATAGTAAGTATGTTTGTTACAACTTACATTTATATAGTGCCATTAACAGACTAACTTCTCAAGGTGCTTCACAGAGGGGAAAAATGGAGCAGCAGGATGAGAAGAAGTAACTGAAGGATTAGTCAAAGAGAAGGATTTGGAGAAGACTTAAATATGTGAGGAAGGAGATAAAGAGCATTAAGCAGGGAATACCAACGAATAAGGCCGAGGCAGCTAAAGGCTCCACCACCAAAGGTGGAGTGAAGCGAGGTGGACGTATAGAGGCCAAGGACAGAAGACTACAGACAGTTGCAGAGGTAGAGTGGGGCAAGGCCGAGAGCAGTTTGTAGGTGAGGATTTTAAATTTCATCCACTGGGGGGCCAGGGAGTGCACGTAGGACAGCAAAGATAGGTGAGCGGCGGAATTTTGTATGATTTAGAGTTTACAGAGTGCAGAGGTAGAGAGGCTAGCAAGGCGGCTGTTGGAGAAGTTGAGTTAGAAGGTGTGGTTAAGGGTTTTGGTAACAGTTAAAGTGGGGCAGAGGTGGATAATGTCGCAGAGATGGATGGAAGTAGTCTTGGTGATGATAGGATATGGGGTTTGAAGCTCAGCTTTGGGTCAAACAGAACACCAAGGTTGCACGCAGTCCAGTTCAATTTGAGCAACCTGGCAGGGGGCGAATGGAGTCAATGGTGAGGATACAGAGTTTTTGGCGGGGGCTAAAAAAAAAACATTTCTTCGGACTTTCCAATGTTCAATTAAAAGAAATTCTGTCATGCTCAACTGTGTCAAACACCAGAGAAGGGTCATATGTACTTTATATCCATGTCAAACACCAGAGAGGGGTTATATGTACTTTATGTGCAGAACCAGACAAAAGAAGTTTAAAAAATTAAAAAGCTTAAGTGCATGTTTATCCCTGACTTGCATTTGATTTGTGACCAAGAACTTACAAGGACTGAATTGTAGCATTATTCTAGAAACTGTCCAATGTTCTAAATGGCTGTAAAAATTAGATCAGTTTGGATAATACCCCGTTTGAGATTTTCCATTCTTTAGAATGGTTTTTTAAAAATTAAATTTCTACTAGTATTCTTAATAATATTACTCTCATTAGGCATATCATATTGAAAAACAGGAGTATGTCTTACCGGTCTTTAAAGACAGACTGTCTAGATTTTATTTGCCTCATTCTTCTCATTGTAAGCTTAATAGCCATACTTTGAAATATTACTACATTGTTGCACAATTTCACTCACCGTCAGGTTATCTCTGAGTAATTGCATAATGAGTGTACTGTCTTTATAAGAGTCTTCGTTCAGTGAATCCAACTCTGCAATAGCTTCATCGAATGCCTGAAGACAGCACAGAACAAAAATAATTAGATCTATTTGAACACCACAGTTATATAAGCTCAATATATCCTTGCAAAAAAGTTGATGAAAAGGATCATTACAACTCAAAAGTGGAAGAATAAGCCATCTTGGAGTGAAATGCCATATTTTGGGATACACACTGAAAAAGCATCACAGTGTAAAACATTGGAATTCTATATTTAATTACTTCACTGTGAAAATTCCTGGACTTTAAGAAGGAACAAGATAAACTAACAAATTTACCAACACTGACACACAGAAACTTTTCTAATGAAAATAGTTTATAACAAATTTCACTGCTCATACTGTTCATAAATGGCAAACAATTGGCTTGAAACAGCAGAAAGCAGCTGTTCATACAAATCATGACACAAATAATCGTCGTCAAATGTCAATCCTGATTCAGTCAACGACACTGCACCAAGTGCTGATCAACATTGTTGGAGAACAATGCTGTCGGGAGTTTTCACCTTGCCGTGTATAATTTTTTTTTAAATTTGTTCATGGGATGTGGGCGTCGCTGGCGAGGCCGGCATTTATTGCCCATCCCTAATTGCCCTTGAGAAGGGTAATTAGGGATGGGCAATAAATGCCGCCATACATCGCCACAAGTTATTTTATCCCCTGAAGGGAGATAACGGACAAAAAAACAAACTGAAATTTCTCTAACTCTCCCAAATTGACAAACCCCACTTTGTGTCAGCAGTGGCAAATGTGAGAGTTTACCTCGTCCCAGCAATGTAAGTGTTGTTTTTGAAACCAACTGGATTTTGGGCAGCAGACTGGTTTGTTTTTCCTGCGGAGAGACCAGTGGGTGAGCATTCCTTGCAGTCCAAATCTCGCCCATGGAGCTGAGCCACCAAGAGTGAGTTGCTTACAGGAGGGAGGGAGGGAGAGGGGATGTACAGGTAAAGCTGCCCCAGGTGGTCTTCGAGCCACTACTGGCAGCGAATCAGGCAGCAGCATTGCTGGAGGGCCCAGGTGTAAGCCACCTCACCTCTTGGGAAAACCGAGACCAAGGGGAATAATTTTAAAATGAAGGGGCCGAAAATTAAAAATGTACGGCTCACAACGAAAGAATACATTAATTAAATCATGGCTTTCAAAAGGGAACTGGATAAGTACTTGAAAGGAAAATATTTGCAGAGCTACGCGGTTAGGACGGGGGAGTGGGACTAGCTGGATTGCTCTTGCATAGAGCCGGCACGGACTCGATGGGCCGAATGGCCTCCTTCCGTGCTGTGACCTTTCTATGATTCTATTCTTATAATCCATCGAAATTCCAGTACGTCAAATATTACTATTTGGCTCAGCTTAAAGTCAGAAAATCAGAGGTTCAAACCCCACTCCTGGACGTAAGCACTGAATCTAGGCTGACACTTCAGTACAAAAAGGAGGATGGTGCTAGCTACTTTCAGATAAGATGTTAAACCAAGGGGCCGTCTGATCAGGTGAATGTAAAACATGTCAAGGCACTATTCAAAGAAGAGCAATGCACTCTGATGCCCTAGCCAAAATTCCTCCTTCAACCACCATCACACAAAAAACAAAATTGACTAGTGATTTATCTAATTTGCAGTGTTTGGGACCTTGCTGTGTGCAGTGAACTGTTACATTTAACTACATAATAGTGACAATTCAAAAGTATTTCACTGAATGCGAAGCATTTGGAGGACATGGTGTTATATAAATGCAATCTCTTTCTTGCATTATTCAATTGTGACTGATTACATTGTGCAGCTGTCTCTTCCACAGCCCTCAGAGGAGAACACCATAGAATTTGACCAATTTTTACAATTACCTTTATAATATTCGATCTCTTGATATTTATCCACTTCCTTTCTTAAAGAGTTAAACTGATTATAGCATTGACTATTTTTATCAAAGGAAGCCTATTCTACAGATCTACAACCCAATGGGAAACAAACAAAAACTTCTAATCTTACTTGAAGTTAGCCACTTTTGTACTTATTTTCCACTGTGATGTTATCACACGGTCAGCTTACCCCTTTCTTCCACAGAGGACCTAAAATCAACCATGGCAGAACTGGACAAATGGCAAAAGCAAGCAAAAAACTCTTAAAATGAATTAGCATCTATTTTTTGTTAAGAACAGCTCTGCTCCAGTAGGTAAATACACGGGAGCAATTTTATTTTTCTTACAATATCCCCTACCGCCGTTCCATTTGTCTCAAACCACACACCAATTAAAACCAGTTAGATTTTTCTCATGTGAGATGTAAGGAAATGTTCTAGACTTTGATGCATAAACCTTTTTACACTGCAAAGACAGGATTTGTAACATGTTCAATTAACCACAGAGATTTCAAAGTTAAACTGGGCATATATCAAGGAATTCAATTAAGTTCAAACTAATATTACTACCCAGATTGTAATACAACTAATCCACCTGAAGATTCTGTATAGAACCTACATGACCACAGGTAAGGTCACTACATGGATTTTCAACAAGCTTGCCCACACAATTTGTGGAGGTGGGAGGAAACTAGTTCAATTTGCAAATGCCCCAAAATCCAAGATTTTTTGACTGTAGTCTATAAATCAATCTCGACACCCTTACAATTCATGCATTCCAGGAAACATTAACTAAGATTGAGTAAATGGGCAAATCAAAAAAATTCACCATTACTGCAATATTACTAAAAGACTAGTTACTTCCAAGCAGATATTGACATATTGCCATGTGTAATAGAATAGCTGAATTTTAGTACACAATGCAAGATAGAAAAGGGATCATAAGAACCACATTGGAGCCTATAACTTCAAATATGGGCTTTGTTCAAACATTATACAACAACCTCCATTTATATAACACCTTTAACACAAGGAATGTCCCAAAGCACTTCACAAAATAAGCACATGGAAAACAGAGGCCAAGCCAAAAAGGGAGATTAAGAAAGGTGACTAAAAGCTTAGTCAAAGAGAGGGGTTTTGAGGATTTTTTTTTCCAAAAGGGAGAGAGAAGTGGAGAGGAGGGAAGGTTTAGGCAGGGAATTCTACAGGGGAGGACCTAGGAGGCTAAAAGCCCTAGCACCAATGGTGAGGCAAAGGGATAGACAGGGTACACAAGAGGCTCGAGTTGGAGGAAACAATTGCTCAGCGGGGATAAATGGATGGAGGAGGATGTGGAGATAGAGTGGAGCAGGGCCATGGAGGAATTTAAAGGCAAGAACAAGGATTTTAAATGCAAGGCTTTGGGAGATGGGGAATGTAGGGTATAGCAAGAACAGGTGATGGGCAAGCAGGACTTAATGTAGGACAGAATCCATGTAGCACAGATTGACAAGGTGGAGTTTATGAAGAGTGTAAGACGGTAGGCCAGCAAAGAGCACGTCGGAATAGTGGAGTACGGAGGCAAAGACGACACGTTAGGAGTATTTCAGCAGCAGAGGGGTTGAGGTAGGTTTGGAGGTAGGCAATTTTGCCGAAGTGGAAGTAGACTGTCAATGAAGATACGAGGTCTGAAACTAAGCTTGGGGTCAAACAGGTCAGTCATTTCTCATTAGACTTCCTCAGATAAATCATATTTGAAATATTATAGTTATTCATCATGCCATTTTAGGGTAAGGGAGGAGAAAACAAAAAAAGGGAAGAACTAACATATGTCTTCTCTAAAATTAGTTTGGCATTGATGGTAACAGTTTATCAAACACTCATCCATCCATCCAAGAGGTAGTATACCCAATATGCAGGATAACAAAGAAAGTTCGTCCCTGTCGTTATTACTTACGGTCTTGGCCAGTGCACAGGCTTGCTCTGGAGAGTTGAGAATTTCATAGTAGAACACTGAGAAGTTCAGGGCAAGACCTAATCGGATAGGTTGTGTCGGTTGCATGTCCGTCTTACTGATATCAAACGCTTCTTGATATGCTGTTTGGGAGTTCTCAACAGTTTCTGATAAAAGACAGAATAAAAGGCTGAAAATATCATCTCTGTTTGGGCAGAAGTGTCCTCTCACGAGATAAAAAAAAACTCAGTAGTCCCTTGCCTACCATTTCAGTCTCATTCACTCACCAACCAATTACTTCCATCCTGCTGCAGCCAACCCATAACCCAGTCCTTAGAATCTACCAATGCAGTCTTTATCCATCATACATATAAACATAAGACATGGGGTCTACCTACCTTTCTCCGCCATGTTCCCAGGCCACAGGGGCCTTGTCCTCTTTGACAGGTTTTCCACGCTGCCCTCCCCTTCTGCTATAGCCATTTACACCTCCTCTGGACCCTTCTTTTGTTTCTTTGCTTGTTCCATTACCACCCCCTTTTGCCTTGCACCATCATCCCTTGACCTCCACTCCATCACAGACCTTCCCCGTTATTCTCCCCCCTCCCTGACTCTGTACTTGCTTAAAACTGTCCATCTCTAACATTTTCCAGTTCTGATGAAAAGGTCATTGACCTGATATGGTAACACTGTTTCTCTCTCTCCACTGATGCTGCCTGACTTGAGTATTTTCCAGCATTCTCTATTTTTATTAAATATAAGACATATTCATTGGATAGTGCAACCTCATACACAACCCTCCCCACTAACTCACAGGGGAGGCAAAACATCAAAGGTTTGTGCACCCTCCACTGAAGAAAGTCTTCCTGACAGCCAAGCTGAAATCAGTAACTCAGCATGTGAAGAAATTATTGATACAAGCAGTTCTATCATTCTACAGTACAGCTATTGGTAAGTTAACGCCTAGTGCTACAAACACCTTCCAGATGTTGTTTGCACCAGATACACCAAAAACAGGAAACTTACGTTTTTTGCTTTCTGCTACAGCTACTTCTGCAAGGTATCGGTAATAATCTGCTTTCATCTTAAGGTAGAAGACTTTGCTCTCTGAATTGGTAGAATTTGGTATTAGATATTTATCCAGCAAACCCTAGAAGAAAAAAAAAGTCATATTAAGTGCTTTCTAAAGTACCGAAAAATCCATTATAAAAACTAGGAGTTATTATTAAAAGCAACATAATAGCCACTAGTTACAAATTTTGTTGTGGAACTTCTGCAAAAATACATTACAATTTTATATTTGTTGATTAACATTCTATTACAAATGTACAATATTTGAGTTACTGATTAAATTATGATGGATTAATTTTAAGAATATCAGGCCATCAACATGCTGGGGGTCACCACTGACCAGAAATTTAACTGGACCAGCCACATAAATACTGTGGCTACAAGAGCAGGTCAGAGGCTGGGTATTCTGCGGCGAGTGACTCACCTCCTGACTCCCCAAAGCCTTTCCACCATCTACAAGGCACAAGTCAGGAGTGTGATGGAACACTCTCCACTTGCTTGGATGATTGCAGCTCCAACAACACTCAAGAAGCTTGACACCATCCAGGACAAAGCAGCCCGCTTGATTGGCACCCCATCCACCACCCTAAACATTCACTCCCTTCACCACTGGCGCACTGTGGCTGCAGTGTGTATCATCCACAGGATGCACTGCAGCAACTCGCCAAGGCTTCTTCGACAGCACCTCCCAAACCCGCGACCTCTACCACCTAGAAGGACAAGAACAGCAGGCACATCGGAACACCACCACCTGCACATTCCCCTCCAAGTCACACACCATCCCGACTTGGAAATATATCGCTGTTCCTTCATCGTCGCTGGGTCAAAATCCTGGAACTCCCTTCCTAACAGCACTGTGGGAGAACCGTCACCACACGGACTGCAGCGGTTCAAGAAGGCGGCTCCCCACCACCTTCTCAAGGGCAATTAGGGATGGGCAATAAATGCTGGCCTCGCCAGCGACGCCCACATCCCATGAACGAATAAAAAAAGTTGCAGGCCAAATCTCACATCTGGTGAGTACAAAAAAAATAGGCAAAATAAATTTAAATGAGCTCTCATAATACATGTAATCTTCTGAACACAACCATAAGACTGTTAATGATTTCTCCCACAATTAAGTATCAAAACATAGCTTTACATTAAAATGCATGTCTGGGGAAAAAAAGTGTATTGAAAATATAACCGGCTTGTAGAAATGTACAAAATCCTCCCCTCATATCAGTACTGGTATTCACCAATGATAGCATAAGAAATAAGGGAAGATTTTCTAGCATAAAGCATTAAAGGGAGGACATTATGTCGTCCCATCATGTGACTGCAATTTCCCCCTTCAACACCATCTCTTTAGCTTTCCAGAGTGGTGGTGGGGAAAGACAAACACATGTCAGCCACACACAATGCTCTCTTCCTTTAAGATAATTATTTTCCACAACACATCTCCCAAGGATAGAAGCATTTTTTTTTAAAAAGCAGTCTTAAAAGCCTTGAAACATTTGTGGTTACACTGAAGGGACAGGATATGACAAACCCCTCACTATAAGCTGTAGAGCTGGGGCCAATGTCCTCGTAGGGAGGTTCACTAATGCTGTGGGGGAGGGTTTAAACTAATTTGGCAGGGGGATGGGCACCAGGATGTAGCACTGGAAAGGAGAAACAAGATGCACAAAGGATTGGGAGAGACAGATAGCACTAGAGTAAGAAATGGTAAGGTATTAGGTGGGATCAAACTAAGAGTGAATACAAGAAGGTCTAAGATAAGTCTACAGTGCATGCGTGTAAACGCATGAAGCGTGGTAAATAAAGTTGGTGATCTGCAGGCACAAATCGCCACATGGGAATATGATGTCATGGCGATAACTGAGACCTGGCTCAAAAAAGGGCAGGATTGGGTACTAAATATTCCTGGATACAAGGGGTTCAGGAAAGAAGGGGGAAGTGTGGTAGTATTGATTAAGGAGAATATTGCAGTGTTGGAGAGGATGATCTGGAGGGGTCAAGGGCAGAATCTATTTGGTTAGAGTTAAGAAACAATTTAGGTGTCATTACACTACTGGGTGTATACTATAGGCCACCAACTAGTGGGAAGGATAAAGATGAACAAATTTGCAGGGAAATTACAGAGAGGTGCAAGAACCATAGAGTAGTGATAATGGGGGACTTCAATTATCCTAATATTAGACTGGGATAGTAATAGTGTAAAGGGCAGAGAGGGGGAAGAATTTCTGAATTGTGTTCAAAAGAACTTTCTCGATCAGTATGTTTCCGGCCCAACAAGGAAGGAGGCATTGCTGGATCTGATTGTGGGGAATGAGGTGGGTCAAGTGGAGCAAGTGTCAGTGGGGGGAACATTTAGGGAACAGTGATCAGCAGTGAAAATCAACAGTGATTAGCATAAGTTTTAGATTAACAATGGAGAAGGACAAGGAGTAATCTAGAGTAAAAATACTTAATTGGAGGAGGGCCAATTTCAGTGGGTTGAGAAAGTATCTGGCCCAGGTAAATTGGAATCAAAGGTTAGCAGGCAAAATTGTCATCGAACAATGGGTGGCCTCTAAAGAGGAGATGGGTCGGACACAGTCTAGATACATTCCCACGAGGAGGAAAAGGTAGGGCAACCAAAGCCAGAGCTCCCTGGATGATGAGATATAGAGCAAGATGAAGCAGAAAAAGGAGCCGTATGACAGATGTCAGGTTCATAACACGAGTGAGAATCAGGCTGAATATAGGAAGCTCAGAGGGGAAGTGAAAAAAGAAATAAGAGGGGCAAAGAGAGATATGAGAATAGACTTGCAACTAACATAAAAGAGAACCCAAAAGTCTTCTATAGGCATTTAAATAGTAAACGGGTACTAAAAGGAGGGGCGGGGCCGATTAGGGACCAAAAAGGAGATCTACGCATGGAGGGCATGGCTGAGGTACTGAATGAGTACTTTGCATCTGTCTTTACCAAAAAAGATGCTGCCAAAGTCAAAGTAAAAGGAGGCAGTTGAGATACTGGATGGGCTAAAAATTGATAAAGAGGAGGTTCTAGAAAGGCTGGCTGTACTTAGAGTAGATAAATCACCAGGTCCAGATGGGATGCATCCTAGGTTGCTGAGGGAAATAAGGGTGGAAATTGCAGAGGTACTGACCATAATCGTCCAATCATCCTTAGATATGGGGGTGATGCTAGAGGACTGGAGAACTGCAAATGTTACACCCTTGTTCAAAAAAGGGTGTAAGGATAAACCCAGCAACTATAGGCCAGTCAATTTAACCTCAGTGGTGGAGAAGCTTTTAGAAATAATCCGGGACAAAACTAACAGTCACTTGGACAAGTGTGGATTAATGAAGGAAAGCCAGCACAGTTTATTAAAGGCAAATCACATTTAACTAACCTGATTGAGTTTTTTGATGAGATAACAGAGAGTTGATGAGGGCAATGCGGTGTATATAGACTTCCAAAAGGCGTTTGATAATGTGCCACATAATAGTCTTGTCAGCAAAGTTGAAGCCCATGGAATAAAAGGAGAAGTGGCGGCATGGATACGAAATTGGTAAGTGACAGGAAACCAACAGTAGTGGTGAATAGTTGTTTATCGGACTGGAGGAAGGTGTTCCCAAGGGTCGGCAGTAGGACCACTGCTTTTCTTGATGTATATTAATGACTTGGATGTACTGGGCACAATTTCAAAATATGCAGATGACACAAAACTTAGAAGTGTAATGAACAGTGAGGAGGATAGTGATAGACTTCAAGAGGACAAACAGGCTGGTGGAATGGGCAGACACGTGGCAGCTGAAATTTAACGCAGAGAAGTGCGAAGTGATACATTTCGGTGGGAAGAACAAAGAGGCAATATAAACTAAAGGGTACAATTCTAAAAGGGGTGCAGGAACAGAGAGATCTGGGGGTATATGTACACAAATCGATGAAGGTGGCAGGGTAGGTTGAGAAAGCGGTTTAAAAAAAAGCAAACAGGATCCTCAGCTTTATAAATAGAGGCAGAGAGTACAAAAACACTGGTTCGGCCGCAACTGGAGTATTGTGTCCGATTCTGGGCACCACACTTTAGGAAGGATGTGAAGACCTTGGAAAGGGTGCAGAAAAGATTTACTAGAATGGTTCCAGGGATGAAGGACTTCAGTTATGTGGATAGACTGAAGAAGCTGGGGTTGTTCTCCTTAGAGCAGAGAAGGTTGAGAGGAGATTTGATAAAGTTGTTCAAAATCACGAGGGGTCTAGACAGAGTAGATAGAGAGAAACCGTTCCCATTGGCGGAAGGGTCGTGAACCAGAGGACACAGATTTAGGGTGATTGGCAAAAGGACCAAAAGCGACATGAGGAAAAACTTTTTTACGCAGTGAGTGGTTATGATCTGGAATGCACTGCCTGAAAGGGTGGTGGAGGCAGATTCAATCGTGGCTTTCAAAAGGGAATTGGATGAGTACTTCAAAGAAAACAATTTGCAGGGCTACGGGGAAAGGGCGGGGGAGTGGGACTAGCTGGATTGCTATAGCAGCACCAGCGTGGACTCGATGGGCCGAATGGCCACCTTCTGTGGTGTAACCATTCTATGATTTGAAAAGATAGTGCAAAGTATCAGAATCCTTAGCTCTGAAGATTCAAACATATGGAAAACTTCAAAAGAATGAAGATTACATCATCTACACTAAATAACATTTTCTCTACACTTGATATCCTCCACATACATGCTATGGTCACCAACCACCACCACAACAGATTAACTGGTCATTTACCCCGCTGCTATTTGTGGGACCGTGAAATGCTAAAATTGGCTGCTGCATTTTCCGACGTAACAGTGACCACATTTCAAAATAGTTAATTGGCTCTGAAGTGCTTTGGGACATCCTGAGGATGTGAAAAGTGCTATGTAAATGCAAGTTTGATGCTTCTTTTGGACTAAGAAGGACCTAATGCAGTGGTAACTAGCAGTTGACTTGATGCTTCGCATCGCCAGGATTCTCTCTTGTAGAATGTTGACCAAACAGGAATCCAGCGCTGTTCCTTCCCCTTTTCTTCATGAAGCAAAGATGAAAATGGTATGATGTTAAGAGGTAGGGTGATCCCAGCTTCCATACAGCAAATGAAAGGGCCCCATTAAAATAGAACTATTGGTCCTTTAGTTCATTCTTTTCCTATGCATGAGGGTTTGGCCTCTAGGTGAAAACTGCCCATAATGGCATGTTTGAAATCTAGATCCCTGAATGTGGTGATATCACAGTTCCATGTCTGATCACTCTGTGATATAGCCTGTTGCAGGATTCTGGAGCAAGGCCATCATGAAAGAATTTAGGGTTGAGATTGTGACCCTCAACAAAAACTTTACCATTATGCTAAGCCTTTATAAAACACTGATTAGGCCCCAGCTGGATTTGTGCGGCCAATTCTGGGCACCAATTTTTAGGAAGAATGTCAAGACCTTTGAGAGGGTGCAGAGATTTAATAGAATAGTATCAAAAATGAAAGACTTCAGTTACTTGGAGAGACTAGGTAATCTGGGGTTGTTCTCCTTAGAGCAAAGAAGGTTAAGGGGAGATTTGATGGTGGTGTTCAAAATCATGAAGCATTTTGATAGAGGCAGAAGGGTCAGTAACCAGAGGACAAAGATTTAAGGAAATTGGCAAAAGAACCAGAGGCGACATGAGGAGAGAAAAAAATTACATAGCGAGTTATGATCTGGAATGCACTGCCTGATAAGGGTGGTGGAAGCAGATTCAATAGTAACTTTCAAAAGGGAATTGGATAAATACTTGAAGGGAAAAAATTTACAGGGCTATGGGGAAAGAGCAGGGGTGTGGGACTAATTGGATAGCTCGTTCAAAGATGGGCCAAATGGCCTCCTTCTGTGCTGCATCATTCTATGATTCTATGAATGCCCCTGATTCAATGGATTGAGAGATAGAAACTAAAATGTTCAGGTTTGGACAATCCAGTTTTTTTTAAAAATAGGGAAAGTAATTCTACACAAGAGCCCTGCAAATATCTGCAGAAAGAGCATGTTTCAAAGGGCATCAATACTTAAAATAAAAGTGAAACAGAATGACTGGGATTCCATACCCAAATGAAGTACCAGAAATTAACTTTCAATAAGATCCAGTTTCTAGTTGAGATTGTTGGTAGTAGATTAATTCTGTAGCTATCAAGACATCTCATTTAAAATCCTTGCCTTTGCTAATTTTGTTCAAATTGTGAGTACTGATGTGATCGAGGAATCTAGCTTAGAAGAGTTACTGGGCCCAGCAGCATGACGGTCAAAAGCTAACAAATGCGGCCATTAACCTTGAATGCTTCATTGATATGTTTCAAATATTCTAGATTAATCTCATTCACACAATCATCCTAAATATCTCCCTCCTTTTATGAAAACAGTGGAATCATTCCCCAGCATGATTCCACTGGAGTCAAAAATACTTCAGCCGAAGAGACGATTCTTTATGCATGAGCCTGGCATGGAGCGCCACCATGCGATTTCACCACTGGGGCTTCACAGGTGAACCCAATCCTGTCCTTGAATGTCCATATTTCCACACATCCAGTAGAGATAACTGGATAGTGATGAGCAAGAACGTGGCTGATTTTCCTTTCTCCCTAGTCAAGAGGCACTGTAGTCAATTGTAGTATCCATGTGACTGTCCTGGATGGTATTAGCTAACAAAGCAGGCAAACGGTCAAACTTGGAACCTTCCTAGTCTACATTTCATTTATGTGCTAAACCAGATAACCATAAATCACTGCGACCATTCTGATTTTAAATAGTGGGTACTTTGATGGTGACTTCACCTCTTCATGATGGCAGATGTTAGAACTTCACTTCAGTTCATGGTCCTTTCTAGGAAGGTTCCTCCCAACTAACAGATAGCAAGAGTGAATACATTTAATCAAATTTCTCTGTGATAGGTGCACCCAATGTTGTCCCCAATTTCTAATGGCAGCTCCAGTTATCTTCACTGTAATGGAGTTCCTACATACATCCACACAGTTGAATCTGTGCTTACCCACATAAAAAAAAATTACAAGCAATACGCTCATCTCATTCTATGCAACTGACAATGCCAAGAGACAAGCAGATGACGGGCAGCTTGTCAAAAAAAGAAATAAGGCAAGTCCCTAACACAAAGCATTTTAAAAATGCAGACATCTCCAATCTTCCAGCAGCACGGCTAGTCTTACTTACAGAAAGGGGTATGTTAAATAAGTTGAATGTGATGTAAAAGTAAACAGTATTTCAATTAGCATTGAAAAAAAAATGGGCTATGATTCGCTAAAGTCTTTCAAGGCTTATATTTTGAAAAATAAACGACGATCTTGAGCCAGGTACAAAAATGGGTAACTGTGGAGGGAAGGAGCAGGAGGAAAAGGTTAAAAAAAAATTTGACATTAGTCAGCTACAATTACAACCCTGAAGATCAGTGCACCAAAAGTATACTGCGTTAAGCTTGCCTCTTCTCCCCAACTGCAATCAAGCAGATCAGTTAAATCAATACTGCAGTAATTTTTACTGCTCAATGATACTGCAATATCACCCATCAATCCCAACCCTGCTGCAGCACCCAGAGCTTAAAGCTAGAGAAGGTCCAGTCTTCATTCTTTTTCAGTACTAAGAGAGCCTGGCGCCTCTTAAAAGATAACATTTTGTCCCGAATACTTCTCTGCACTGCTCCACAATTAAATCATTCAGGATAGTCATTAAATAATTATGAAAGTGATTGAAAGTGCTGGGCAATTTTTTAAAAATCTGTTTTTAGATCAATCAAATTTAGCATTTCAGAGTCTATATCCTATTTGTGAATTCTCAGAGCAAAACTTCAAATTGCATTCCCTCTTCTTCCCCCAACCCCATAACTAAGAAACTAATTTCAAAGAGCCTTGGATTGTGGGGAAAAATAAATGAACCACTTCAGGTTACACTCACATGCTGTCTAATCCTAGCAGTTGACTCAACTGCATCAGCAGATGCCAAGGAGTCCTCTTAGATAGGGAAATTTACACTGCCTAAATCAGGTATAAGAATTAACAAAAACAAATATGCTGGAAACACAGCAGGTCATTCAGAGATCAGGTAAGTTATTGGTTCAGGTGTGGACCCTTCTTCAGAACTAAGAAATTGTGTGTGTTTTTACACCAAAACCAGTAAATGACAATGCCGGTGGTCCACAACAAAAAAGACGATTTTAAAAGACATTTGTTGTGCTGAAAGCTGGAAGCACTAGCAAGGTTTGTAACAACATTGCACCACAGCTACTAGTCCAATAAACAGTTAGGGATTATGATTGAGATAGAAACGATCGATAGAGTGTGTGCTCTCTGTTACCACCTGCTCAAGCATTTTCCTTTAAGTGAAATTTCTTCAGAAATGCAAGCAGCTCCATAAAACCTTTACTGCACAGGACACATTAAATATTGTTTTTTTTAAATCCTGGTTATTGCTTAGAAGTGTGGCTACAGTAAAAAGAGGAAGTAGACGGGAATTTATGGTGAGATGTTGCGAGAGATAAGCAAATCCAAGTGCTAGTTTTACCAGAGGAGTGAAATGAGATTTTAAAATTCAAACAATTCTGTAAAAGTGATATTGCTGGTATTAAAATGAAGGTATCAAAGAGGAACTTAGAACAATATTAAAAAAAAGTCAGAAAATAAAACTGCTAATAATCCTAACATATTTGCAGCTCAATGAGACAATTAAGTATTGCCAACATGGGAGATGAAAAAGTGCACATGACACAGTAGGAGATTCTCAAACTGGAACGAAGGTAAAGTGTTAGGACATTGTATATGAAACTTTGCATATGCCCTACCCAGACTGCCCAGGGTGTACTGAAAGCTGACAATGGCCATCAAAAATGAAAAGGTATTCCATTCTCATTCCCCCTTTAGATTAAGCTGAAAGAGAACAGGTTTAGACTAAGCTGTAATGCCTTCCATGGTAAAATCGCAAGTCACCTCCTATAATCTAGGTTCACATATGATAAAATGACCAGCTGGGCAAAGTACCATGGAACTGTACCCCTGCATAAGACAGTATCTTCAAGAGAAAACGATAATGGGGGATGGTGAGGAGAGGGGAATCACTTTGTATCAGAATTCTTAGAACTTATCACATTATCATCAATCTTTTGCCCCCATAACATCCAAGAGCAGACCAAAGATGTACCTCAATTTTCACCCTTCTTTATTCTTCCCCCTTTCCCATAGGATTATCCAACACATTCCATGGAATGATTTCCATTTACTAAACAGGTAATGTTTGCACTTTATTCAATCTTGAAGATTTTGCTGCTTAATAGTGCATGCCCCTTATTCACTACTAGCTTGGTGTGCAATGCTGTATAGATATGTGGGGTGCTCCACTCATGTTAACCACAATGTGGGTGCACATTTGTTACTGATTTCATACATTATACAGTTTGCTATTTATTGAATACATCTTGGTTGTAATATACTGGTATTTGACATTATAATTCATGGTTACAAACTCCACCTTTGTGCATTCACAATACCTTTATTTAAGAATGATAGTCAACTTATATTTTACTATATTTTCCAGTTAGTATTATATTTGGGTGGTCACAATTAGCTGGCAAAACTCAAGTGTAATCTGAATTCTCTTGCCAATATAAGTACCTCTGCATCAGATTCTGGCTTCAGTCTGCCACCAATATTGTTCACTTATGCTTAGAATAAAATCACTTCTACCACTTTGCATGTGTCTCTGCAATTACAATTTACTCGTTTTAATAATTCAACACTTCATTCTGGAGGTATATGCAATTGCCTCAGTTTCTGAAGCTTTTCAGTTGATCAACAACTCCATTATTATTGCATTATGTAACAACCAGGATGGTAAGAGGCAAACAAGATGGACCTTGGTCTTTTCTCATCTAGCAATTCCTATGTCAAGCTGTAGCCTGTGAACAAAAGCTCTGATGTGTGCTATTACTTACTACAGTTATATTGCCCAATCTCTATTAACTGGACCAATATTCCAATGGTCTGTTTGAAATATTACTCGCTCTAAATGACTCCATATGAACTTAAGCCTCGCTAAAAGTAGAGAAAAATATAGGGCAAACATTTTTCAAAAAACACAATTTAGATAGGAGGGGGAGAACTCAGGGTATGTATCACAAGTGTTGAACATCATTCATTAAGTGCTGCTAATAGTTTTGATCAGGGTTCAATTTTAGATTTGAATTCTTAGCATCAAATGAAGATTTCTAACAAGAAGTTATAAAAGAGGATTTACTGCACACGAGAGCACTATTTGTGCATTGTTTAAATTAGGACTTATACAGTAGATATAGCAAAAATACAGAACCTACATAATACAAGAAAGCAGGTGACCATGCTTTATATATACAGAATGGTCTTTGTGTAGAATTAGAATGAGATGATACTTATTTGGGAGACAGAAGACACAGATATAATTGTCAATACCTTTTAAATTAAACCTGAACAATTAAATCTTACTGAAATAATCAATAGGATCATTGGCATCCAGATAACATGAGGCATAATTGTTTTTGCTGGTGCCAATATTTTAAAACAGATAAGACCCAAGAGAGCTAAAAGGCAGGTGATCTGCTTACTTTGCTTGTTATAAACATTACAAAGAATTTTACATGTAGGAGTAGTATTTCTGCAGAGATATAGAATGTAGGATAACATTGGAAATGAATTTCTCAAAGGATTTGGCTAATGCAGAATATCCCGACATTAGCAGAAAATACTTCCTATATACTTCTGTTACTGCAACTAATGAAGAAAGCATTCTAACACTGTAGGCATGATGTAAGTACATGCTTGTAGCAAAAACACTGGAAAAAAAATATCAAACAATCTTTAAAATGTTTAACTTGTGTGAAATATAAACAAGCTACAGATCACTTAAGAAAAAAATTCTATCCAGCTCTCAGCCAAACATAATTTGTTTTAAAATGTTTCTGTTCATAATACAAATAGCTCATCAATTAAAAACTATAGGGATTTTTAGTAACAGGAAATGCCCATTAGGCCCATCAAGCCTGCCCCTGGTTACTGACTTCGCTTGTCCTTAAAATTGTCAGAACCTCCATTTTGGAAACCAGGCCAAGCTGCTAGACAATCACGATATACAGTCGATGTAGTAATGATTATCTACATTTATTTGGTTGGGGGGGGGGGGGGGGGGGGGGACCCTTGAAATTACGATTTTTTAAAAAGTGTTGCAGGTAAGGACTCCAACCATTTCTTCAGTTAAAATTGTCTTGGGCTGCACTCATGGAACACGTCACCCTTACTGCAATTGCAAACTGCTGTTTAAGAATGCTGATTAATAAGCTAAGAAATGTTAAACTATGATCAAGTATATTAATACGGATAGAGTGTTGACTGAATCAGCATAAAGAGTGGATTATCTATCATTTGTTCTAATTTTGAAATACCATCTGCTTTTATTTCCCACAATTTTTCTCCCTTCCTCTATTGAAGCTACATCTTTGTGGAGAAATGGTTCCACAGATGCCAGATGGCCTCTAATACTTCAGCCAAGTAACCATTTTTCATGTGAATCCTGACAGTCAGTGTTGGCAGCCTATTCAATCACATGGGGCAAAACTAACCCTGTCCTCACCTGACATCCATGTAGTTACACTTCCAGCAAGGGTTATTAGGTCGGAATCAGGAATCCTGGTCTATCTTCTGCTCGCTAACCCAGTGCACAGAGGCCAGTTCTAGTAACCCTACTGCAATTCCAGCTATAACCAGCTAGTTCAGCACTGTCCCAAGATCAAACCTGAGTCCGTACGGCTCAGCTACTGACTGTCTTAATTAGCTGTGTCATCACAGGATCCCTCTGTCTGTGCTTTTGTTCCGTCTTCACTCTCTGCTGCGCTGCCAAGTGAAACATCTCATCTTGGCAAGGGAATGAGGAAAAAAAACAGAAGTAACTGATCAGCCTCTGAGTAATACTGGCACTGATGGAGGGTATCTAGAGGTATGCGAATGGTAATCAGCAATTTTCTTTTTCAAATCTGCAGTAATGTCAATGAATCCTGCAAAATAAATAGTGAAACTGATGGACATAAAGATTCTACAGTACTAGAGGAGTAGTGCCCTTAGGTATCGAAGTCAACATTTATCCCTCAATCAACACCACCAAAACAGATTAACTGATTGATGGATATTTGGACACTAAGGGAATGAAGGAATGTGGGGGAAAAGGTAGGAAAGTGGAGTTGAGGTGGAAGATCAGCCATGATCTTATTGAATGGCAGAGCAGGCTCGAGGGGCCCAATGGCCTACTCCTATTTCTTATGTTCTTATCTCATTGCTGTTTGTGGAACCTGTGTCTGCAAATTGGCTGCTGCATTTGCCAACATAATACACAAGTGATTACACTTCAAAAGCAATGAATTGGCTGTGAAGCACATTGGGATATCCTGAGGATGTGCAAGGTATTATATAAACGCATGTTCTTTTTTCATTTCTTTGTTGATGGCTCATTAGATGAATGCATCATCCAGTGGGGTAACAAGCTATATGGACCAGGAAGGTCACAGGTTCGATTCTTGGCCTCTGCAGAGTTACAAGTGGCATCGGCATCCCAGATTTTTTTGGGGGGGCTGGGGCATGGAGAAAAGGAAAAAAAAATCAACCAGGGTTCCCACTCCCAATCAAATATCTCCTGCTGGAAACAAAAAGCAAAATACTGCAGATGCTGAAATTCTGAAATAAAAAATAACTAGACAGTTGGAAACTAGTTCAGTTAGTTTAACGTTTCAGGTCTATGATCCTTCCTCACTTCATAGACCTTAACTGAACCTTTTACCATAGATGCTGCCTGGCCTACTGAGTGTTCCCAGCATTTTCTGTTTTTATTTCAGATTCCTGCAGCAAATTGGGCATGAGTGATCACTGCAATGGCCCCAGTGGTCAAACAGCTTGCTATTCATTTATTATCTATGTTCATACACCTGAGTGAGGTACCAGAGGGTTGCATATACCTATGAAACTGTATCCCAGCAGGGGTAACTGCCTCTAGGAGAAGAGAAAAGGATCAGAAATAATCTAACATCTTTTGTAATGGGCCTCCCTTTCCTTTCTAGAGTGACAGAGATGGTTTCTCCCCCTGCCCCCATTAAAATTAACAGCAATTCCAACACCTTTAACAATCTTGGAATTACAAGCATCTTGAACCATGTCTTCATGCACTTATGATTAGCTGATAATGATCATTTGAACAGACAAGCAATTAGGCGTAGAAAATAGAACGTATAGGTTCAAAGGGTAAATGTGAATGTTATGTAGTTGATTGGTATCATCTACTTTATCTGGGAGTGGCAAGCAGCTGAGAAGTACTAGCATACTTTTGTTGGGTTGATGCTGATTTTTTTTTTGTTTGGGCATGGGAAAGCAAAGCTTGTACGTGATCATTTTATAAACAGATCTCAGGTGAGCAATATTTTTCCAAAATTACAGATTTAAGAATCAGCCAGGTGTTATCTTTATGTCGGAAGTGTAAAACAGAGTCCGAGATTCAGTTTTCCTTGTCTGCATTCAGCTGGTTTTAAATTATAGTTTTCTATATCTTTGGTGCCAAAACTAGAAAAGGGAGTACAACAGCTCTGATCTGCCAACCAATCCAGTTACCTTTGCAGCATGTTGCACATTGGATCGTGAACATACAGGAAATGGCCAGGCTTGAAATAGGACTCCTCTACATGACAGCAGCTCTCTTCACCTCCAGGTTCTGGCATACTACATTGTTAAAATATTTTATATGCAGGGAGAAAACCCACCACTGAGTAAAACTCTTTTCTCTATTAAACATAACTATTAACATATCAATATACATTTTGAGTACTGCATTTCTTTGAAAGTTTTTTTTCCTCTTTTATTTGTATCAAATTGAATGGTTTAAAATATTGATCTGTAAATTGTAACTAAATATTCAGTAAATGGTAAAGGTAAAACAAAGTCTTTATTAGAGATTATTCACTTTGGGCAAAGATATGACAGTCGTAGAAGGGTTAAAATATAATTTTCTCACTTCTTCTCTGTCTTATTACAAGATCAGCTCAAAGCTGCCCCTACAAGCAGCAGAAAAAGCTAAAAATTGTATACATTTGGTAACTGATGGATGAAATAAACAATTGTCTTTAGGAGTACTGTCTTGATGCTGAAGCAGCAGTTTTAAAATTATATCTCACAGTGTTAAAGGAAAAGTGTCAGCCTTGGCTCAGTGGTAGTACTCTCACCCCAGAGTCAGAAGGTTGTGGGTTCAAATCCCCTCTCCAGGACTTGAGCACATAATCCAGTCTGACACTTCAGTGCAGTACTGACAGAGTGCTGCACTGTCCAAGATGCCATCTTTTAGATGAGACATTAAAGCAAGGCCCATCTGCCCTCTTAGGTGGGAATAAAATATCTCATGATACTATTCGAAGAGGCCCTGCCTTGCATTTACTCCTCAATCAACAAAAAATTAAAAGGTTATTTATCGCATTGCTGTTTGTGGGATCTTGCTGTGCACAAATTGGCTGTCACATTTACCTACACACATGACTATCCTTCAAAAAACAATTAGTTGGCTCGGAAGGGACGTCCTCAGGATGTGAAAGGCACTATATAAATGCAAGTTCTTTCTTAGTAAAAAAATTGATTTCAGATAAACATACTGCAGGAGGAAAGTTCAGTGTTTTGGTAACAACTGGTCCAGAGCTGACATTGAATATTTAAGACATTTGACAAGGATATTTGGCATTGTAATGCCATCATTCTGAATTTCAGCAACTAAGTACACAGTCAGCCATATATAGCAACACAGCACTTATTTGCATGTACATACACTATAATGCAGTGCTACTGGGGGTTACTTGCAGACCACATTCCCCTCACTTGTGGCCCCCAACAGACACATTGTTCCATAGCCTGCCAGCTCATAAGCCAGTAAAAATGCATCTGCGTGCATGTTTTAACAAAGAGCAAAATAAACAGATATTGGAATTGTGGCCTACTACATATTCTTAAATGTTCAAAACTGGCACCTGGAGTACCAGCTCAAACAAGACCCTAGTACAGGTTTTATGTTAATTATTCAATGTGGTATACTGATCTATCACTTCTGAGAGCCAGAAAGATTCCAAAGTTTTAAGCTCTGGAGTCTGATATCATGGTAGGGACAAAGAAGATATTAGTTACTTCCAATTAAATAATTTTTTAAATAAAAAATACTTGAGTCATCCTAGGCCTCTTGTGCAGACTACTGGTGAATTACACAGAAGCACTGAAGAAGCCCAAGAGTGGGTTGTCCGCCCACCTCCCGGCCAAGAATACAGCTCAAGAAGACAAAGCAGAAAAAAACTTCAAAATGGGGACAAAACAATGTTTCAGGAGTCTACATTATTTGCAGACACCATACATCCCAAATTCATCCCTCAGAGAGTGCAAGTTACACCCTATTTCATTTAAGTATTAAATCTACACTTGAAATCAACATCCAGATAAAGATATAATCTGATGGAGAATTGACCAGAAAAGTGCCATGTTTAATCCCCAGTTTATGCAGAGCTAACTAATCACAGGACAGCAGCAGGGGTGTTACATTTGGCTCCAATGCCTTAGGCTGGGGAAGGTGTGTCAGCCAAAGTGCTCACTTCTTATCACTATCCAGTATCCCTTACCAGAAAGTCTGTGAGTGTGTGTGTTGAGTGAGGACAGAATCTGGCATGGCTGTAATGCCCCTTCAGTTGTACAACTTGTCAGCACACATGGTCTAGGCTCACAGGTAAACAAGGGGCACTTGAGTGAAATACTAGTCATTTGTGAAATTGCAGCCCAACACTAATAAAAGATGGGGGAAAAGATTCAAATCCAAGAACCTTCAGCCCAGATTAACAAAATATTCAGACCTACTAAGTCTCCAAAAGTACAGAGCGTTTGGGCAGAATTCCAGGTGAAGGATTTTCAGCTTGGATAACCATATTCACTATTTTAAAGCTAGTTTTCTAAAATGATAAAATACTGTATTGATTTTTAAAAACTTTAGGTAAGCAGTAACTGTACAATAGAAGTGTTGAACTGGTTCTAAATTAAAGTACGATCAATAAGTTGACACACAGCTATATAGAGGAGTTACCAATTATCTGATGTCCAGAGTCACTCATTCCCCACCTTAAAATCACAGGGGAAACGATTTCAGCAGAATATATTTTAGTCTATATAGTAACACGAAGGACATTCATCTCATTAACACTGCATTTCAGAAGTCTTTACCAACTGCCCTCAACTCACCCCCACTGGTGCTGAAAGTCTCTTCCACACCTTTATTACCTCCAAACTTCACTTTCCAATGACTCCCTTGCTGCCTGCATTCTTTACCACTCAAAATCTTGCTAAAATCAACCCAATCCTCACTGACCTCCATAGTTCCCCATCCCATCAACTTTTAAAATTCTCATCCTCATCTTGAATCTCTCTACTATCTCACCCCTCCTTACCGTTGCAACTCCAAGCCCCAAGATTCCTTCCTGCACCCTCTGCTCTTCCAACGCTGCTTTATTTTGTCTTCCCCCCACTCTGTCTGCTCTACCATCAGTGGCAGAGCTTCCAGCCATATCATTCCTAAACTCTGGAACTTTCTCCCTTTATCTTGCTGCATTTCTCCCCGCTTTCAAAATTCTTCTAAAAATCCTAACACTTCAACAGCACCTTTGGCCACATCTCCTACTCCCATTCCAACTTGGATCTAATCCTAAACTTGGCTATGTTTAAAGGTGCTATGTCAGTGCATATAGTTGTTTTCCATGCTTTATTTAGTTGGTGTTAATTATTGGAATTTTAAAAAAAATTTTAAAGACAGCTTTTTTGCCCAAAATCTCTCTCAGTATTTTTCTTATAAAACATTCACAAGGACAGAAAGTCTTACTTAGTGCAAATACAATTAAATGAGAAATGTTAGTATTTGAATTTTAGTTCTCCATGTATTAAGCTTCAAAATGTGGCCAGCTAGCTAAATTAGGAGCTTCTAATGTCTTAATGCAGGGCAATTCTTATAACACTGTGCAAATGTACATAAGTGAGGCATTGTCCATTTGCTTTCATTCTAAGAACACAGCACTTTTCACGATACAACCTGAAAGTCTGAATGACTAAAAACCTGACGAGACTGGAATTTTCTTATGACTAGTTTTGGGCTTGGCTATTCAAACATTACATGCTAGTTTAGTTGGAGACTCATATATTCTGTACAATCAATTGCGTTGTGCATACGGCTACTTCTAATAAGCTTATAATAAAATGTAACTAGTTAATTACAATACAGGATTCCCCACCTGATAAAATTTCTAATCTCAGTAGGTCACTGAGAAGGTGCTTAAATGGTGCCTATGCATTTCCCCATAAAAAATTATTTTTAATGAATTAGCAATTTACATTCAGGACCACTCTTACACACCTATCTGACCTCGGAACAGATCACCCACATGCGTTGATAGCCAGTAAATGAGGGGGGGGCGGGCTTTGCAAGAAAATGTTCACATCTATACCTATACCATCAGACACAATTAACTCCACCATTTCCACCTTGCTAAGAAAGCACGGTGTTCTTTTTCACATAAAAAGATGGCAATTTGATGATTTAATGAAATTCTCCTCTATCTTAAAGCTCAGCCTCCACAATGTTCCCACGCTTATAATCTGATAAATATTACGCAGAGGCATCAAAGGGTATGCCCTTAATAGGGTTGTAATTTGATACAAGAAAAAAAACTGCAGTACCGTTTAAATAATTTTATATTAATATTTGAAAATTGTCATATTTTTTAACATTTAATTCCAAATAAATGAAACGTGTCACACCTTGCCAATTACAAATCTGGTTGAGTGAATCTGGGCAATTAATGAATCTTAATTTTATTTCTTTTTAGAAATAATTAATTTCTCTTTCTCTCACAGAGACCGATGTGAATACATGGACGCTAAGCGAAATTGTTTTTACATGGTATACGTTGGCGTTTATAACCGCCCACCCCACCCCGATACCCGCAGCTCAATGCAGAGGAAAGGTTGTCCTCCTCCATTTTCTACAGGTTACTGGTGTCTGATACATAGAGATGATGGAGAGGAGCCGCTTTAAAACAGCAGACGGTTATTAACTAGATTCCCAATGTCAGTGACAGGACAGGTCAGTGACAGGGATGCTGCAGCCCACTGCCCTTCCGTTTTTAAAACGATGTAGACACAACTGAAACAATGACAGATTTTATTAAATATGACTGTAAATTGGCTCCTTCTGCCCTGCCCCCCCCCTCTCCTTCCCTTACCAGCACATCATTGCAGATATCCCTGAGCTCAGCCTCCACCTTCTCTCGGTACTCCTTCACCATATGCAGCTTCTTCTCGCTGCCGCCGCTCTCACCGGTTTTCTGCTCGATGCTGGAGATGACCCTCCACGCCGACCGGCGGGCCCCCACTACGTTCTTGTAAGCGACTGAGAGCAGGTTCCTCTCCTCGTTTGACAGCTCCTCGCCCCACTCCGTTACCGCCTTCATAGCGGCCGCCATGTCCTCGTAACGCTCCGCCTGCTCGGACAGCTTGGCTTTCTGCACCAGCTCGTTCTTATCCATCGCCCCCTTTTTTTTCCTCTGTGTTTTCTTTCCAGCGAAGTGAACCTGTCACTTTATTTCAGCCTCGGCGACTATTCGAGACCAAAAGACCAAGTTTGTATGTTTTCACTTTCTTTCTTTTTCGCTCGCTCTCTCACACACACACGTCCTCTCCTCGAAACCAAATGGCGGTTGAGGTCTTTTTCCCGTAGACTTTGACTGCGCACGCGCCGCTTACACCTCTCTCTCTCCCCCCCCCCCCCAACACTGACGTCAATGAGTGACCAAAGCTGCAGAAGGCTGACCTGAGTCATCCAAATGGTTATTGATTTGTGCATTTAATGCTGATATATACCATTGTGTGTTCTTCCCCACCCCCATTATTGTTCATTTCTTGCATTAACACCGTAAAAGTCTGTCGTTTGCTATTAACAAAAGAAATGGGTACAATGCACAAGCTCAGCAGAAATTTAAATAGTACAAATCAGGAAAAAAAAACAAGTGTCAGAAATAACAAAAATGCTGCAAATACACAGCAGGCCCGTTAACATGTGTAAAAAGCCTCCGCCGCCACCTTTCCCAGCGCGTATATCTTTCATCAGAACTACCAGAACTTAGCAATTGCATTAGTGTTACATCTTTTGAACAATAATAACTTTTCCTTTGAACAATAAGGGGAGAAATAAACCCAAAAAAGACTAAACTGCCACTTTACATATAACATGTCTCTTCATATCGGTCTAAAAACAAGCAGAGCTGCTCCATCAACATTGTAAAATGCTGTGGGAGCTCCCCATAGCTCAGTTGGGAAATGTGGAACTGAGACAAACACGTTTGATCCGAGGTCTCAGCCAATGTAGCAGTAGATTTGCAACAACTGGCCTCTTTGCTTGTGGGGTAGGGAGGGGAGTCAATCAGCCAGGTCCTGTTCCTAATCACTATTCAGTGATTTCTGCTACCAAGTGTGTATGTGGATGTTGGGTAAGAACAGAATTGGGCTTTATTTGATGTCTCGCAATCAAATAGCCTGCCAATTCTCACTGCCTAGGTTCACAGATGAAACCTGACTTACATAAAATTGAACTAGTCAGGGCAGGTGGGAGAAATGTAATACATAAAATGTCATTTATGCATTCAAAATACATCTCTCCAATCTCACTGATGTTTGGTGAGTCATCGAATTCTCATTTGTTCAACTTTCAAACACAATTACTACCCTGAAGCCACAGGGAACAAAACCACACTCTTTATTCATAAAGGAATGACACAGTGGTGACTAAAGTGGAATTATTCAAATATTTTAATCTTGCAAATATTTTAGCATTATATAGTTACTTTTTTAAACCAAGATTGATTTTGTAACATGTTTTTCAATGGGATATACAGTGATAGAAAATATATTTAGAACGAGGA
Source organism: Heptranchias perlo (assembly GCF_035084215.1). Classification (NCBI taxonomy): domain Eukaryota; kingdom Metazoa; phylum Chordata; class Chondrichthyes; order Hexanchiformes; family Hexanchidae; genus Heptranchias; species Heptranchias perlo. The sequence continues at coordinate 27,359,125 of NC_090350.1, forward strand.
AGTCTGTTCAAAACATGTCCCAGACCTTTGGCCCCACCCCCTGTTCCTTATCTACATGCTCCCCCTTGGCAAACATGCCCACTGACAACACCCAGCTCTACCACTCTGCCACCTCTTTCGACACCTCTATGCTTCTGTGTTGTCAGACTGCTTGTCTGATATGCAGTCCTGGATGAGCCGCAATTTCCTCCAGTTAAACGTTAGGTAGACCAAAGCCATCGTAGTCAGCCACAAACTGTGCACTAATTCCCTCCCCCTCCCTGGATATTCTCAGGTTGAACCAGACTATTTTCAACTTTACCATTCTATTTGGCTCTGAGCTGAATTTCCGACCCCACATCTGCATCGTCACAAAGACCACCTACTTATACCTCCATAACATCACCTATCTCCCCCTCATCCATGTTTTTGTTACCTCCAGACTTGGCTATCCCAGTGATCTCCTGGCCAGCCTATCAACTTCCGCCAACTTCAGCTCATTCAAAACTCCGTTGTCCGCATCCTATCCCACACACCCATCACCGCTGTCCTCGTTGCCCTACATTGGCTCCCAGTCCCCAATGCCTCAAATTTAAAATTCTCATCCTAGTATTTAAATCTCTTCACGGACTATCTCCCTCCCTATTTCTGCAACCTTCTCCAACCCTACAACTCACTGAGAACTTTGCCTTCCTCCAAATCTAACCCCATGTGCATTCACCACTGTCAGATGTGCCTTTGCCGTCTAGGCCCAAACCTCTTCACTTTTAACCTTATCTTTCAAACCAAGCTTTCAGTTACTCCTAATATCTCCTCCTTTGACAGTTTGATTTTTCTCTGATTATGCTTCTGTGAAATATCATGGGACTCAATGTTAAAGGCACTATATAAATGCAAGTTGATAACAGAAGATAGCAGTCAGACACAATATCATATGGATCTATTCATAATATTATGGGTACAGTTTCATAGTGGTTATATTGCTGACTAGTAATCCAGAAAACGTGAGTTCTAATTCCACCATGGCAGTTTGAGAATTTGAATTGTTTTTTAAAAAAATTGGAAATGAAATGAAAAGCTGGTATCAGCAAAAAGTGACCACAAAGCTGCTAGATTGTTGTAATAACCCAACGAGTTCACTAATGCTCTTTAGGGAAGGAAATCTACCACCTTACCCAGTCTGGTCTATAGGCAAGTCCAGTCCCAGACCAATGTGGTTGAAATTAACTGCCCTCTGAAGTGGCCCACCAAGCCAGCCACTCAGTTGTATGGCCACCTTCTCACAGCAACTACAGATGGGCAATAAATGCCAGCCTTGCCCACTGTCACCCAGAGGTTGTTGTTTGGGCCATTGTTCTTAATAAATATAATGATCTGGGCTTGGGTATGGATGTACAAAGTCAACATTTGCAGACAGCACAAGTAGGGAGCATGGTTAACCGAGGAGAGGACTGCAAGTAGTTTTAAGTAGGCAATTTAGATATTCGTCATGAAATTTAATGCAGATAAATGCAAGGTGATACATTTTGGGAGGATAAGGACAGGTCATCTACATGGTAAACTTTAAAAGGAAAGAACACACTTAGGGGTTCAGATATGCAAATCTTTAGAAGTGAGAGGACAAGTTGATAAAGCCATTGAAAAAGTGCTTTTGGGCACATTTATAAATAGGGGCATTGTACACAAAAGCAGAGGTAATGCTAGCCCGATATAAATCATTGGTTAAAATCTTGTCAAGTTTTAGGTGCCTTTAAGAAACATGTCAAGGGTATGGAGGGGGTGAAGAAAAGGGATTCACTAAGATGATACCCACGATGATGCTTTAGTTATAAAGAGACTACAGAAACTGAGGCACTTTTCATTAGAGCAAAGATAACCAAGAGGAGATCGGAGATGTTCAAAATTGAGGGGCTTTGAAAGTAAACCAGGAAAAACTAATGCCACTGGTCAGTGAGTCATTAACTAGACAGCATATGTACAAGATGATCACCAAAAGAATAGAGGTTAGAAGAATTTTTAGTGAGGGTTGTTAGCATATGGTATACTCTGCCAGAAATAGCAATGGAAAGAGAATGTATAATAACCTTTAAAAGGGAAAGGGATATATATTTGAAAAAGAAAAAGGTTATTGGGAATGAGCAGGAAAATGGGACTAGGTGGATAGCTATTTCAGTGACTGACATAGGCCATATGGCCTCCTCTTGCACTGTAATGAATCATAGAATGACATTTTAAATACAAAATCACACCCAGGACACAAGTCACCATGGAAGTTAAAAGATATCCATTCCTCTTGGCTGAATCACAAGATAAATAAATAGGTAAGGATATTTGGTTCTCCATCCAGAACACTATGGTCCTATCACAGCATCCAATGTTCCTTAAAAGATTCAAGTTTTTTTTGTGGCTTCCACTACTGTGCCCAAGTCCATTCTATATGTTGATCAATCTGTGAAAAAACTTTTGACATCGGTTTTGCATTTGCCTTGTGCCAGCTTGAACCTAGTCCTACTGTCATGGGTTAGTCTGAAGTAGTATTCTGGATTTACCATCATACCTCTACAAGGTCAAATCTCAGTTGCCTTCTTTCAAAGTTGAAATGTCCACATTTCTCCAGTCTTTCCGCATAACTTACTCCTCGGATGCTGGGGAGCAGTCTTGCTCTGAACGGAACACACACAATCTCATACTTGTAAATACCTACTCTACCATCTTTCTAGTCGTTTCTCACACAAGTCATGTTTTTGGCCTCAATCACTTTTCATGACAACCTGTTCCAACTCTCCAATACCTTCTATGTAAAGAAATACTTTAGAAATGTACCTTTCACAACACTGAATCAATTCCTCATCCAGTTCCTGAAATGCCTCCACAAATTGTGACTCCTAGTTTGGTTTGTTGAGTTTGCATTGCACTTTATTTATAGTTGTTAACATTAAGAGTTCCAACACAGATCCCTGCAACTCTCCACTCAGCACGTGCCCCCATCATCACCAGAAATACCCCTCAATCCTATTGTTCATCCAATTTCTCATCCATACCTATATTTCATCTCATTCCCAAACCCTTCAAGCTTTAGTAGTAGCCTTGAGTGGATTTTTGGAAATCAATTCATAAAATGTATTAATAAATTATACCAATTTCTTTCTATAGCACCATGGTTTCAGCAGCTCAGTTTAAAATTCCTTAATAAACAAGCTCCTTGATTAGTTTGTATAAAAGTCTGTTGTATGCCTCAGTTTACAAGTTCATGCATCTCCTGGATCCTTTCGAAGTAGGGACAATAAATAAAAACCTTTATAGAGAGAAGAGATACAAGGTGACATACATTTTATTCAGGATAAAAATTCATACAAGAGCCAATGCTATGATTTGGACTGAAAATTTTACCAGTGTTTGAGGAATATAGTGATGGCAGAGAAAAGGAAGCAGAAGGAACAATGCATCCCTCTATAGTGAGGGTATTAATAAAGCCAAGCTATTTGCCAAACCTAAAACCATTTTATTACAGGCTCTACACCCTAGAGGGTTCCCTTTAGCTTTTGACTGTCAATTATCTATGTGAAAACAGGGGTTACCTTCCTATTTCCATTATTTGAAGACTACTATGCAAGCTCTTCTCAACCTAAATATGGTCTTGTGACCAGAACTGCTGGTAAAAATCTGATCCCTTGGTCAGTACTTTCAGTATAAAAGTTTTGCCTGAATTTTAGGAAAGGTGAAAATGAGCCCGACTCTACTATATTAGGAGATATTTGAAATTAGTTTGTTTTCTGTGGAGATCTCAGGGCTGGTCAGCAATCAGCTCCATAGGAAATTACACCAATTTCATCCTTCCCCATAAATGCCCATCAAATTTAAGCATTAGGCAAACACATCTGGTACTCATATGGCTTCCTAGTTTGATTGTCAAGGCAGCAAAGTTTTCAATTTGTAATGGATCCATAATTATTGGAAAACAATATAGCACAATCATGGGTTATCTTAAAACAGAGGTCATAGAACCACAGAACAAAACTGGATGTATTATTTTTGATGTCTAATTAAACATTTTTGAAACTCAACAGTATTATTTGGGTTAACTATTTCCTCCCCAATGCAGCCTTTAAAATCACACTAGTTTTGCCTTAAAAATTCTCAACACATTCTGTAACTTCATTCAGTACTAGCTGATTTATTTCAAGAGTTTCAAGTAGTCACTGTAATGAAAACAGTACACTGGTAATTCATTGGTTGTGAAGCATTTTGGGATGGTGAAAGGGCATGATAGGTGCTATATAAACAGGTTTCTTCTTTAGTAAAGGTCACCTGTAAAGATCCCTTATACCACCAGATGGCTCCATTTGCTGGAATCAGAATTTCCTTAGTTTTGTTACAAGTATGTTTTTTTGTCTTAAAGGTAATGATGCCCACAAAAACATGCTTTTACAAAATGTAATTAGAATACTTAAATTTTCCCTATATATAAAAAAGGGTCCAAGGCAGTGCAATTTTATTTTACAAAAAGACCAATAAAGCTCTCTAATGCAGTAACTGCTCTCACTATTGGGAATTAGCTTTTAATAGAAATTTAAAATGGAATAACCATTTATTGGGAGTCATATTACAGTAGTGCCTGATGTATGAAATATGTTGAGTTTGAAGTGATGTTCTCTTAACTAGCCGAAAGCACAAAACAACTCCAGGAGTGAGCCAAATTAAATTAGGAACTCACTGCAAATAATACTCCCAGAACAGTATATTCCTATGGTTGCAACAGCACAGTAACAATGTTTGAGTGTTTTTGATCTCAACTTATTTTGAATCATGTTCCTAACCAGAGATATAGATATATAGCGATATGGATATGTTAGACATTTCTATAGGAGCTTGGCTTATATATCCACTATGTTCTGCAGATCCTACAGTTTTGTCTATGCAATTTAAGTGAGGGGAAAATGCACAAACTAATTTAAGTCCTTTTTAAAAAACATGGCTCAAACAGTTTAGAGACTGCTGTAACAACTCTGGCAATAGATTATTAAAATTTCCCATATTCCAAGATGGGGTCATAGGGCAAAACTAATTGCAGACAAATTTCTAATGTCTCCTGTACACCACTTTCCATTCATGTCTAATTACAAAATTTGAGTTTTCCCAAATTTAGGTATTCAGGCACCATGCTAAAAATCAATCTATTGTACAGCTTTAACCAAAAAAATAGCACAAGTGGCACACATGGTCACAAGAACATAAGCACCAGCAGAAAAAAAAGTTAAATTGCTTAAATACTATCATTTCAGTATCTGTATTTACCCATTTTAGACACCCTGGACATCCATTTTACATTGTGTACAGATCATCATTTTGTAACTACACAAATGTCAAGAAAGAACATACTCTATGCACCTGCCCACATTTTAATAGTATCTTTCCCCCACCATCTCAGTTGGGTCTTTCTTGTCCCGTTTCACAGACTAGAAATAGGCAGAGATCTGGCATTACAGATCTCCGCCCAATTTTCCAATCAAATTTTACACGTGTCAATCAGAACGGTTACAGCATGGAAGGTGACCATTTGGCCCGTTGAGTCCGTGCCGGCTCTATGCAAGAGCAATCCAGCTAGTCCCACCCCCCCACCCTTGCAAATTTTTTCCTCTCGGTAACTTGGCTGAACCAGATTGAAAATTTAAGCCAGTGTCCATTAATTCCTCTACCAATCTTGTAGAAAGATGGAATATTTCTTTGTCCATCCCTTCCCCACTCATGACCTGTATATCCATATCTTGCTATTTGCATCCACAATTTCCTAACCTGCATCCTCCTTTAGCAAAAAACTATTTAGCCCAATGTACAATGGCACAATATGAAGTTTAACCTCTCATGTGCTCAATTCTAATGTGCATAGTCCAAAAATTAATTGCTGAAATGTTAAATGGACTCAAGACTACTTTTCTTAAGTGCAACCTGCGTAAGTTCTTGCACCAAAACTAGCAAATGAGATCAGTTTGCCTGCTTTCAGTCAATTGTATTCTCTTGCCCATTTAGTAGTGTTTTAAAACTAGTTTTCCTTGTATTTAGCTACCACTCAGTGAATCTTTAACTGATTTCTTCCTTGATGCACTGGAAGATTCAAAATGTGTGCTTGAATCATTTGTAAGTGGACACATTGTCTATCTATACCCACTTATAGCAACTCCTCTTAACTGCATACCTTGAGACATAAGACTATTTTACTTAAACCAACTGCCATCACTTTACACCATAACAGTAGAAATATTTTCACTTGTCCATTTTATGTATTTACTATAGTTAAGTATGATCCTACTTCCACCCAAACCAAAGTAGTTACAAGAAACGCAGTTTCTACATTAAACAGTTTATAGTACAGGCTTACTTTAATCCAGAAATGTTATTGAAGATTAAAATCAAGTGCTACATTTTGTAGGAAATACATCACATTGGCAGCAATAATAGTCTCAATTTCAGCACTGGGAAGAATAAGGGATTCTGAGCCATTCCATTTACAAGAAAATGTGCTTTTGATATTTATTAAAGAAATTACAATGAGCTCCAGATAAATCACAAAATTCTGCACATATATGAATATGCAAGGCTGCTACAGAACTGAGGCTTAATAGGGCTGAAGGATTAGGAGCAGGACTAGGTGAAATACACAAGCTATTACAATCCCAGTTATTATGATTTTGAACAGGAATTTTCTAGTCAATATTTGAGGAACCCCTTCAACTTAAGTTTTAGGCATAAAAACCGACTAGTTAATAGACCTGTTATATACAAACCTGCCAGTTTTGCAATATGTTAACTCTACAGTTGCAAGCTACAAAGCAACAGTTTGAAAACATTAAGTTGTTAAAGCTCAGACACATCCACTTCTTTGCATTTATGCATCAGGAGATTCTGTCCCTTCAATTATCTGCTCCATACTAATGTATTTTAAACTGTTAGGAATGCTACAGTGTGATTTGCAATAGAAAAATCATGGCACTCACATGAAATCTGTTACTTTCAGGTAATCAAGCACTTCATAAAATAAATGGTTTTAAAACGAGAAGTGGTCATGAGTTTAAATTGTCCTGCAATCATCTGGAAACATCCACTTTTTGTCCAGTGAGAAAGACCCTATTATCTTCAGAATTCTTTATGGATTGATCACAATTATCATTTTTAAGATTGCAATTTTTAATATATTGCAACATCCCTTCTACAAAGAAGGTGCTGAACACAAGCTGTACAATGGATACATACCCTAATGTAGCTGACTGGGCTGTGCTTAGCAAGGTCAAGGAATTTTATTAGTGATAGGCCAGTACACTAACCGAACCAAACTTGTAAAAGCAACGCAGCATTCACCAATACAGAGGTTCCTGCAAAACCACTATAGCTGTAAGCCACAGATTCTAACTCCCACATTTTAGTTTTGCAAAGGTCTCCAGCAGTACCAGTATCACAATGATGCCAGTGCTTAAAAGTAGTGAATGGAAGAGATAAGTAAATATTAGTACTGGTCTATCAAGAGATCAGTAGAACTTTCTCACCCAGCCCACTTGAAGAATTGGCAGCTTTGTAATGTCTGAACAAAAAAAAAAATCTTCACTCCAGTGCTCCCTTGTCCCCAAAACATGAAAGGAATAAACGTCGACAGTTCAGTAGTAAGTAGAAAGTGAAAAAGGTTGAAGAATCAAATATTCTTCATCTTTTCCAGGCCCTGTGTAGTAGGTTCAGTGCATCATGTCAGCAGAATTCCAAGTCTAAAAGTAAGCACAAAAGTAGTTAGAAAAAAGCACCATATAAAATGAAACTATCCTTCCCCCAGCATCTATAAAATCTCACTATTAACAGTAATAATTGTTCATTTACTCACTTTGTAAATTTACATTCACATTACTAAGAGTATGGGCATTTTAAAATCAACATTGTCATACACTTTATTTCAAGGTGTTAACATCCTAAAGAATTTCTTACAATATGAAATATGACTACAATGTCTGTCTATAAATGAATCTCAAATTAATTAGCTAGTAAAAGCATTCAATATGGATACATCAACTATAGCTGGATATGTTGACAAATATCTGGTTTTCCCACCTCCCAATGCAGCACCCTGGGATGTTTTGCAACCTTGAAGCTGCTGTATAAGCAGGAGTTGTCCAATAACCAACTAGCATATCCTCCTTGGAGAAAGGGAGAGATTACTATGGAGTCAAGTTGGATTCAAGAAGGAATGCCTGATGTAAGATTGGAACTGAGTCACTTAATGGCAGACTCTAAGCAGATATAAACAAACTGCAGGGATTTCAGTAGTGTGGATTTTCTTTTTTTTTTAAATAGCTTTGGAGATTCTTCAGTATTATGATGGGCTTCCATGCACAGCCAACAACGTGCATCCAAATAATGCCTTTAACATAGTAGAACGCCCCAAGGCGCATCAAACAAAATTTGACACCAATCCACATAAGGACAAGTGACCAAAAGCTTGGTCAAAGAGGTAGATTTTAAGGAGTGTCTTGAAGGAGCAGGAGGTAGGGAGGCAGGCAAAGAGGCGTGGGAGGGAATTGCAAAGCTTAGGGCCTAGGCAGCTGGAGCCTCAGCCACCAATGGTGCAGCGATTAAAATCAGGGATGCGCAAGAGCCCAGATTTGGAGGAGCGCGGAGATCTCGGAGGGTTGTAGGGGGAGGAGGTTACAGACAGGGTAGGCGAGGCCATGGAGGGATCTGAAAACAAGGATGAGAATTATTAAAATTCAGGCATTGCTGGACCAGAAACCAATGACACAGCTGCCCAAATGAAAAGGTTACCTAGCCCCATGATCTCAGCTTCTTAATCAGCTGGCTTTGCAGAGCTGAACAGCCTGAGCCTGATGTGCTGCTTGGCCTTCAAGTACCCAAATTTTAAACAAATTCCTAATATTAAGAGCACAGTTTCAGCATTTTTTTTTAACATTCAAAATAATGTATTTCCTAGTTTGAATGACAGTTACTGTGCCTCAACTGGATTCATTGGCACTGAACAGGGAATTCAACTGATGTGAAACTGGAATATGGTTTGAACAGTACGTTTAGCACTTTGGCTCTATACTGCACCATACTAGGAGGTGCAGTGCTGTAAATACAGCACTTAAAAACAAGTCTTAAGTTGAACAGCTTAAAATACCCAATTTCTAAACATGAGCATTTCTATATAAGGAGCATTTTAAAAACCTGCCACAGAGTCTACTTTTTGTGCTGCAAAATGTCAGCTTTGCTATAAAAATTACCATTTAACTGCTGCAGAGTTCTAGGGGCCCCGTTTGTAACTGCAAAAAACTGCTATGAAGTGACTGGATGCTGATTTTCCAGCACTTTACCTAAATTTCTAGCCCTGTTGTAGTAAGGAGGCACTAAGTAGAAGCTAGGCATTCCCTATTGAGAAAAAAATTGCAAAGATGTGCCATGCCACAGTCATTCACATGATTGTGATTTATCTGCTGCATGTCCGAGGGAGAAAGTCACCTTCCAGCCTCTTGGCCACACATGTACAAAGATTTTAAATGAGGGGAAAAAACCTTCAAAGTTGACAAAAGTTTAGTGTAAAATGAAAACAATTCTTCGTTAAAGCTGCAAAGCTTAGAAATACATTTTTAAAATCTAGTTTGAGTTATAAACATTCTAGCTATATTAAGAGCTGTTAGTCCATTTATATGGAAACACCATGTATAGTTTCAACAGCAGAATTAAACAACCCACAGTTCTAGATTCAAGTCTCAATTACTACTCAGACTCAAACACATTCATTGTGATTTCATGAGTTCTTGGAAGTGCCTCATCTGATCAGTCAGCAAAATTAGGAAAGACATGGAAATGACAATTTTCTCAGCCATTCCCCAAAGCTTAAGGCTGCACATAAGATTTTCTTCTTGTTTGGGGTGGCAGGAGATAGGTAAGAGAAGACGAACTTCAAAAAGTTTCTCACCCAAATCCAAGTTGTGCTTTCTTTTTATGCCTGGACATCTACCAATTCAGGAGGCAAAGGAGATTTGGGATGTTTACTCTCAAAATGCTGTTTGAAAGTTTTAGGATCTGGCATCTGTGTCTGAAAGAAAAGAACATTATATCCACAAGATCATAGTGGTGAGTAACTAGCACTAAATTTTCACACTGCCCAGTAATTTCAAAAAGGAAACAGCAATAAGAATGAGAATTACCCAATGGCTCTCTGGATAGTTGCATTGCACAATGTGGCAGTCAGACATATGCAGCAGGAGAATCCCTCACTTGTGTTGAAATTAACTGATCAGAGCAAGGTTTTTTTTATTATTTGTTCATGGGATGTGGGAGTCACTGGCAAGGCCAGCATTTATTGGGTAGTGGTATAGGTGCAATAATTCTTTCATCCTAATATGTGCTGGATTCAAACCCAAGTCCAAGAGTTGAAAGACATAAGCCATGGCCCAAAGTCGACATGATTGTTCCCCACTTCCCTCCGGTCACGTACTCTGATGAGGTACATCTCCACAGGCGGTGACCTTCATCCATTTCCTTGTCCAAGTGTCTACTTTTCCACGTGCAAACAGACAGCACCAGTTCCTCATGTAAAAGACTACACAGCTGGCAGGCTACTTAACCTCAAACACCACAGCAAGCCCAAACCTACTCTCCATTGACATCCATACATACACACTACCAAGTTTCAGGAACAGAAACCCTTGGTTGTTTTTTCCCCCGATGAACCCAGAGGCATGAAACCATTTGTCGGCCCTTACTGCATCCCTGGTTGTGATCACTTAACTCAGTATGGACAGAGGTATAAACCAGAGATCTCCCTGATCTTTATGGCTGAGACAGTCACTGCCTTAATCAACTAAGTCATTAAGGAAGCTCTTGATATTTCAATTAAGCACTATAGAAATACAAGTTGTCAAATTGACAACTTGTGACAATAATTAAAACTAGTCCGGTGTAAATACTGTATACTACATTGATGTTACAAATATTCCAACAACATTAACTTTTTACACTGTTGGAATTAGTCTGGCAACTTTGATTCAATTAAAAAAACTTTAGGCCTGACACAATTAGAACACAACAGTTGATCTAAACACGACAGCTACTGCAGTATAATATTCTTTGAAAAGATCCTGTTACAGCAGTAATGAAATCGCTTTAATGGCCCATTGCTTTACCTTGCAGACAGGACACGTGTGCACAAGTGCTGCTTTTGCTGCTGCTTTTTGATCAGATCCTCCCTTTTTCTTTTCAGCTTGCCTCTTGGCATTCTTCTGCTGGGCTTGTTTCTTCTGCTGTCCACGAGCCATGATGAAACTCAGGAAAACTAGCAAAATGCAATGCTTCAGTTACTGCACTTGATAATGAGACGAATCACCACAGGTACCACAGAAGCAAGTAATCAGAACACTTACATACCCCTACACCAAAACAAGACTTTTTAATTAGAAAATTCTCAATTTGAGCAGAACCACCTTTAGGCATCCTATGCAGAATTAAAATAAAGAGTCATTGTGCAGTCCCCAGCAGCTGAGAACCAATTGGGAGAGTTGAAATGGGTATAAATCAATCACTCCAGTAAGGAAAATACTGCATTTCCATCGATTAGTTCAAATTTGAAACTAAAAAAAGGCATTTAGTGCATATAGGATAGGCAATAAAAATGAAAGTCAGTACAAAGAATTAGTAAATTACCTATGGCATTACCCACTAAGACCCAGAATTCACTACCAAAATAACAGCAAGTTTAATGGCGCTCACTGTTATGTAAATCATCCAGCAACTTGTGGCGAGGAAGAGATATCCTGTGAATTGCAAATCTCAAGTTGCTGGACAATCTGCACCACTCCGCGTTGGCCTCCGAAAACAGCAGCTCGCCCTCAACCTCCACGAATTTCATGAAGCAGCTGCAGTTGCGCATTAATTGTCAATTAAACTCACCGTAGAAAGTTGGGGTTGCTATTGAACAGCACAAGTACCTTTTTAATGGGATTTATGTTTCTGCAGTGCCAATCAACCTCACCAGCCCAGAAAGGAAACAATTTAAACTCATTCCTACAGGTAGTAATTTGTTGAAGATTTTTAAAATTTTAGGAAATGTTAGCATGACACTTACCATTGTAAATAGCTAATAAACACATAACCAATCATAACAGGATTTAAATTTTGTGGACAGAAAGCACACACACTGCAAGATTTTATATATGTGGGAAAGCTACAAAAAAACTGGAAAGACTCAGGATATGCAAGAAAAAAAAAGGGCTTTCTACAGGCATATTAGTAGAAAGAGGATAGTTGAGATTGGGTCACTAAAGATGAAGGCAAGCTTGTAGCAGAGTGTGACAGAAATGCTAACTTTTGTCCTCTTTTTACCTAGATGAATATTGGCATTGTAGAAGCACCAGAGGTGGGTGTAGAACTGTCACTGGCGGTTAATTATTCAAAGAGAAATGGTGCTGAAAAAATTATTCCAACTTAAAATTGACAGGTCAGATCTGATGGTTGACAGTTAAGGATCCCAAGAACGCTGGGGAAAAAACAATAGAGATCGACTATATGATTTTCCAAAATTCTACGGAGACACACGAGGGCTGAAGGTTGGCAAATGTGACAATCATCTTCAAAAAAGATACACAAACCAGTAAGCTACTGGAATCTTATAATACAAGATGAAATTGCTCAGCACTTGGAGAAACATGAATTAATTGGGAGCAGTCAGCATTGATTGCTAGAGGGCAGGTTATGATTGACTAAACAAAATTCTTTGAACAAAAAAGGAAAAGCATGTGATTTATATGGATTTGCAGAAAACATGTGGTAAAGTACCATTTAAGATACTTATGGCAGAGATAATGGCACATGGAATTAAGGAGAATGTATTGACGGATAGAGAAATGGCTAGAAGATAGAAAGCAAGGGTGGAGTAAAATAAAGTTTCTGACACTGGAAAAATCCATGTGTTGGGGATGCGGATGCTGTTACTATATACATAAATATTTGGAGTTAAGAATTGAGGGAACAATATCGACTTGATAAAATTGGGGGTATAGAAAATTGTGACAAGGACTGTGAAACACTTCAGGAGGACATGATGGTTAGCAGCAGACAGGTGGCACGCAACGTGAAATAATACATTTTCGAACAGAAGGAAATAATCCTAAATAGTGAGATTTTAAACAGAGGAGCAGAGTGACCTTGATGTGCAGATACATAGGTTGTTATAAAGGTGGCAGTACAAGTAGGTATGGCCATACAAAGGCAAACAGTAGCCTCGGTTTTGTGGATAAAAGCAGAGTACAAAAACAAAACATAATGACAAACTTGTATTAAACTTTATCTAGGCTACAGTTGGAGTAAATGCATACAGTTTTCTGCAATTCATTCATAAGAATATAAAAGCAATGGAAAAGCTGCAGCTTAGATTCACTAGAATCTGACCAAAGGTGAGTGGTTGCAGTTATGAAGAGATGCGAGAAGTTAGGACTTTTTCCACACCAGAGAAGGCTGAGGAATGACTTGATAGAGGTATTCGAGATTATGAAGAGTTGTGATTGATCAGAAAGTAATCTGCCACTGCCCTCTGAACAGAAACAAGAGAACACAGATTTAAAAATCACAAAAACATTAAGGGAGGGGGTTAGAAAAAAAATCTTGTACCAAGGATGGATAGAAAGTGGATTTCTCTACCACAAACCATTGTTGCAGCAGAGGCCATGAATTCTATTAAAAGAGAATTAGCTAGTTACTTGAAAAACAGGATTATTAAAGAGTATGCAGTGTAACCAAAGAGTAGGATTAGACTAGGTGCCTCATGTAGAGAAAAAAACAGCAGACAAGATGGACCCAATGATCTGTTTCTATCATGTAACATGCTATGATTCTACACACAAGTCTTAATTTGTACACCCACTCAGAAAAAGGCACATACCACTGCTTCAAATACATGACCAGGAAATGTAGAGATTTCTATTTTGCAATTACTTGCTACCTGTAGTATGAGGTATCTCAATTATCCCAGACTAATAAGCATATAATTTTCCTTCATCTTCCCATCCCCTAAAAATATAAAGCAAACATGTTCCCTACAAAAAGCAGATAAATGTAAAGGAATAGCACAAAGAACAAATTCAGTGACATGGGAGGGTTTTACATATACTTTACAAGTCAGTGGTAGCACGCTAACCTCCAAATCAGGTGGTTGTGGGTTCAAAGCCCACTACAGAGATGAGCACATAATCTGGGCTGACACTTCAGTGCAGTACTGAGGGAGTGCTGCACTGTTGGAAGTGCTGTCTTTCAGATGAGCATAACAGATCCCACAGCACTATTTAAAGAACAGGGGAATTCTCCCAGTGTCCTGGCCAACAATTAGCCCTCAATCAATACCTAAAACAGATGACCTGGTCATTTATTTAATTGCTGTTTGTGGGAGCTTGCTGTTGGCAAATTGGCAGCCACAATGCCTACATTACAACACTGTCTACACTGCAAAAGTACTTCATTGGTTGTGAAGGGTTTTGGGACATCTTGAGGTCATGAGAAATGCTATATAAAATGCAAGTCTCACTTGTTACTTTTAGCAATATTTTTCTCATTTCCATCAGAAATATGTATTCAGTCATTAAGACCATGTAACTTTATTTCAATTTGCACCCTAAATATATTCAACAATCTATACTTTAACATCAGTTACTGTGCTTCAAGTGGGTTCATCACCTTTGAATAGGCAATTCAACTAATTTGAACAATAGTTATTTACAGCTGTACAGAGCTCTGGTTAGACCCCATTGGGAGTACTACATTCAGTTCTGGCACCACACTTGAAGAATATATTGGCCTCAGAGGGGTATAGCACAGATTTACCAGAATTATACCAGGGCTAAAAAGGTTTAATTATGAGGCCAGGTTGCATAGACTAGGCTTTTATTCCCTTGAATATAGAAGATTGAGGGATGATTTAATTGAGGTGTTTAAGATGATAAACTATTTCTTCTGGAGATAGTCCAGAACAAGGAGCCATAACCTTAAAATTGGAGCTCAGCCATTCAGGCATGAGGTCAGGAAGCACTTCACAAAAAGGGTTGTGGAAATTCCTCAAAAAGCTGTTGCGACTAGGTCAATTGAAA
The DNA here is from genome assembly GCF_035084215.1 of Heptranchias perlo. Classification (NCBI taxonomy): domain Eukaryota; kingdom Metazoa; phylum Chordata; class Chondrichthyes; order Hexanchiformes; family Hexanchidae; genus Heptranchias; species Heptranchias perlo. Next base: position 27,374,214 of record NC_090350.1, read on the forward strand.
ATTTTAAAAGATAGATTTGTTAAGCAAGAGTATTAACAGTTACAGAACCAAGGTGGGTAGATGGAGTTAAGATACAGATCAGCTGTGATCTAATTGAATGGTAGAACAGGCTCCAGGGGCTGAATAACCATGAAGTCTATCTACACTAGTTAAACTTCACTTTTCACCCACTGCAATTGTACGGCCTGTGCAAAACAAAAATGGCAGCTGGAAGTGCAACTCAAGTCACTTCAGGAGGAAGCTGCATTGTATAACGGACCTATCGATATTTACTGTAAGCTTTTTTTGCCAGTTTATTACTTAATGTAAACACCCTCACCAACCAAACAAAAAGACAAAACCTTCTCAGTCCCTCGTCCCCTTCACCTTGTGGCAGCCAGTGCACCAACATCCACTACTTTCCCCACCAGCTTCTTTCGCCGCTCCCACATGCGTCTAAGCCCGGTTAAAGCGACTCGAAATTCGCAACTGGCTTAAAATCGGGGGGGGGGGGGGGGGGGGGGAAGAGAAATGTAGGAAGGGCGGAAAAAAAAAATCTAATGTCTAGGTGACCTCAATCCAAAGCCCCTCCCTCCAGTTAGCCGCCAGTCAGTACGAAATCCCCGAGGCGCGGCGTGTGGCCTTGCCGCAGGGCTATAACAGCTGACGGCTCCATGACCAGCCGCTGCGCAACCTCCCTCCCTCGGCAATGGCGAGCGCTCGCGCCCGCGCCCGACGAACGACTCCGAGCTAAAGAGCGCGAGCGACCGCTCAACCGGGGCGGATTCCATTTCCAAAGCCACCGAGAACACCCGCCTGACACAATCAACTCACCTACTCGACCAGCCCGGGTCACAGCGACCGATGATGATGCTAATGGGGGATTCGCGGCCCCCGACACGCACCCAACCCAGCTCACGTCGGCCTCTGTCTTTTCGGTCGGCGGTAGCTGAGTGTTGCGACAACGGAAATGACGCGAGTGTGCTTGTGCGCCCCGTCCCCACACACAACAAAAAAAGAGCGCGCGCCCGGCAGGGTCACGTGGTCTCTGAGCGCTGCAGAAAACATTTGACAAAGATGTGTTGATTTGCAGTCAAGCGTGTTCAAATGTTTGCGTTTGCACTTGCACCGACCTGTGCTTCTCCGCCGCCCTCAGAAAATTGCTGAAAATTACAAGGAATGAAACAGATTCCAAATCTATTTAAACAAATAAGAGTTGCATTTATGTTTAGCTATCAAAATAGGCTACCCTTTTAAACCAATAGAACTGTCACTCCATGACGTTCAACAGATCTGGGTCATCTATTATGCTTGCATTGGCACTTCAACATTATTTTTCCTGACATGCCGTCATTAACAATAAAATAAACTTGCCTTTATATACCGCCTTTAACTTAGAAAACATCTCAAGCGATTTAAAGGGGAGAGGGAAAAAAAGCGTTAAAACGGATGAAAGGAATGGATGCTTAGCCATTGGGAGAATTGACGGGGAAGGCCAAAAGTCAGTTGAAAAGATGCTTTTTGCGAATGTGTTTAAAGGGGGAGAGAGAAGTAGAGCAGGGAAGGGATTCAGGGACGGAGTTCTGAAGAATAGGGCTGAGATGGCTACAGCTGTGGTGGAGGGAAGGGAGGAAGATGCATCCTGGAGATCGTATGTGTTGCAACCACAGTGCACTGGTAGCTGAGTAGTGGATATTGAGCTTAGTGGCATGATCAAGCGGATGGCTTTGAGATTCTTAAGTTTGTTGCAGCTCTGCCCATCCAGGTGAACAGTGAATATTCCATCACACTCCTAACTTGTGCCATATGGATGGTGGAGAAATTTTCAAGGATCAGAATATAAGTCACATGTCTCAAGTACCTAACTTCTGCCTTGTTCTTATGGCATTGACGTGGCTGATTCAATTAAGCTTCTAGTCAAGGGTGATTTCCAAGTTGTTAATGATGGAGGACTCGGTAGTGGTGGTCAGGCAGGTGATTGAGCTTTTTCTTGTTGGAAATGGTCATTGTCTAACACTTGAGTGGTGCAAATGTTACCTGCCATTTGTCACCCCAAGCCTGGATATTGTTCAGGTCCTGCTGGAGGCTGGCATTAGCTGTTTAATTGTGAATGGAACTGAACACTGTGGAATGTCAGTGAACAATACCAATTCTGACCCTATGACAGAGGGAAGGTCATTGATAAAGCAGCTGAGAATGCCCCTTCCACCCTCACCATCAACAAGTACAAGCAGCTCATGGACTTCTTTGTCACTAACATTGAGACCACCAGTTCAGCTTCCTCTGCCGCTTACCCCTTTCACTTTGCCCAATAAAGAAACTCTCTCCCAGGCTTCCCCCACCCATGTCTTTCTCTAGTTTCTCTCCTACCTCCCCTCATGCCCTCTCTGAGCTTATCTTGTCCAGAAGACTGATTTTGTTTGATCTTTCTGCAGCCTTTGACCACAGTCAACCATACTATCCTCATCCAACACCTCTCCTCCATTGTCCAGCTCAGTGGAACTGCCTTCACTTGGTTCTACTCTTACCTATCCAATTATAGCCAGAGCATCTCCAGACATGGCTTCTTTACCCACTTCCACACTGTTACTTCCAGGGGCCCCCATGAATCCATCATTGCCTCCTCCTCATCCTCATCTACATGCTGCCCCTTGGTGGCATCAACTGCAGACATGGAATCAGCTCTGCCTTTATACAACCTCTCTCAAGCAAGCCCGCCACTGTCTCTGTGTTGTCACACTGCTTGTTCAACATCCAGTCTTGGATAGACCACAATTTCCTCCAGTTAAACATTGGGAAGACTGAAGCCATTTCCTTCGGCTCCCATCATAAAATCCGTACCCTTGTCACCAATTACGTCTCCTTCTCTGCTCACTGTCTCAGGCTGAACCAGACTGTTTGTAACCTCGGCATCCTATTCAATCCTCAGCTCAGTGTCTGAACCCAAATGCTGACACAATTTTAGCCATATTTTGCAAATAAATAAGTAAAAATGCAGCTTTTAGATAATATACAAGATAACAAATCAAAACCAATAAACCTGTAAACCATTCATTATTCTGTACACAACTCTAGTTTTTCAATATGTTGAATTTATATTTATGAATAAAATACGCTATTATTGATGCTATTGGTTCATATTCACATTGCAGAGCAACATTCATAACTCTTTATTGCATACTATGTTTATGTTTGCTGCTCCATGCATATGTATTGTGTATAACTCTGCGCATATGGTTTTGTGTGTGTTTGTTGGTCTGTGTGTAACTGCATGCTGCTCTGTGCATATGGCTCAATTTGGCGGTGCTGATCTGTGCATAGAGAAAGCAATAATTTGCATTGATAATTTCAATACTATAATAAATGTTTGGAAATTCTGTACAATCAAACAAATGAATTCTGTTAGAGATAAGCCATGCAGCAATGATGTCAGAAAGCATGCCTTCACACAAAGGGTAGTGGAAATTTGGAACTCTCTCCCCCCCAAAAAGCTGTTGAGGTGAGGTCAATTGAAAATTTCAAAACTGAGATTTGGAACTACAGTAAATTTTGGAACTATAGTAAATTTTGATGGTTCACAGATTAATTAAAGCTTATTAGTATTTCATTGGATAAAGTACATAACTTAAGTGAAATAAATTTTTCATGAAGTTGCAGTCTTCAGCAATTTTAAAATACTAAACTTTCAGATACTTGTGACAAAATGCTGCGTCCCCTTTAATTGTCTTGTCCTCTGCTTTTTTTTCTCCCCATTATGTCATTGTTCCAGGATATTTTATCAGCATGGACTACATTCTGTTATGAACAAAGTTTAAGGAGGTTGGGATTATTTTCTTTGGAAAAGATTAGATTTTGTGGTGATTCAATTGAAGGTTTCAGGACTACTAGTGAATCTCCCCTGGCTTTATCCACGGAAAGTCAGAACAAAACAATTTTTTTTCAGTGTACATTGGGTGATACAGTGGGTACAGGTTTGGGAATCTGCAACTTCTGAACACATGGCGCTCCATCTAGTGGCATAAGTGTGCAGTTGAGAATCATGATGCTCAAATCATCATTGTTCGTCCTTTGATACCGAAGAAGACAGCCAGAATATTATCTCATTTTTTGCAATGAGTTCTTTAGTGACTATTGAGACCTATTTTTGCTTGGAATGAGTGACCACAGATTGAACAGCGGATCCCAGATACACTAGGTTGGGAATCTTGATTTTTCAAGCGAGACTTCCTCAGTTGGCGTATACATTCAACATCAGCAGTGCGAAGGGCCTCATAGTAGGAGGTGCCTTCATGAATGTTTTTTCGCCATGCTTCCTTATCTTGAGCAAGTTGTTCCCACTTATGGACTCCAATTTGGCACTGGTTCGGAGTAACTTTTAAGCAGTCTTCATATCTCTTTTGCTGATCACCACAAAATCGCTTCCCAGTTGTCAATGCGCCATAAAAGATTTTCTTTGGGATTTGTTCATCAGACATTCGCACTACATGACCTGACCATCGTAGTTGTGCCTTCATGATCAAAGCACCTGTGTTTGGAATGTCAGTTTTTTAAAGAACTTTGGTTTAAGAACAAATAAGGTATGCATGACATATATAGAACATTTTATATTTTACTAGTTGATCTCCTGTAGCATTGCACATGAAAAATCAAGACCCAGAGTTGTCTTCATGTGAAGTGGGGTTAGAAAGCAAGGAATCATTTGATTAGGGCACACATGTGCAACCCAGTCCCCATTTTAAAGTCATACATTCTGTTCTTATTTTTAAGAGGTACTGCATTGTTGGTGGTGCTGTCCTTTGAGTGAGATATTAAATTAAGACCCCCCATCTGCCTGCTCAGTTAGATGTTAAAGATTCTAATGCACTATTCCAAAAAGAGCAGGAAATTCTCCTGGTGTCCCAGCCAACATTTCTCACTGATTCTACACCGATAATTAATTCATTAGTCATTCAGCTCATAGCTATTTGTGCTCAAAATGGCTGCCATGTTTGCTTACATGACAAAAATTTCTGCACTTCAAAATAATTCATTGTATGTAAAGCTCTTTGAGACATTCCTGAGAGATATAAGACACAATATAAATATAAAGTATTATTTTTTCTTATTATCTTCTTATGTCTCAGGATTCCGACATTGTATGGGCAGGACAGTCCCATATTTAAAGATGAATCATCATCCTTAACGTGTAGCTTTCTAGTTATTTTAACTCAACATGACATAATGTGCATAATCTAAATTTCTACATCATCTGCATCATTTGCCATCATTCCACATAGAGCTGTTGCATTCACCTTCTCTTTACAACACAGTGATGGTCTTTAACTCCACGCCTGTCCCCAAACCTTACTTCACGTTGTTATGATTTTTGTTCATGTTCTCTGCCAACCTTTCTCATTATAAATTGCTATTTCAACATTTCCCATTCAAGTTTGCTATGTCAACTGACACAAAGTAGTTACAGCCTCTGGTAACCTAGCTAATGTGGAATAGAATTTTGATCACTGTCCCAGAAAACCCAAAAATCTGCCTGATTATAAAATATTCGGTGTAGAGTACAGCCTCTGGTCACTAGGTGATTCTTTGGACAGATTGCTTTCCCAACTCACTTCATCATCTTAGAATCATAGAATGGTTACAGCACTGAAAGAGGCCATTCGGCCCATCGAGCCTATCTTGTGCATAAAAAAAAGACAAATTCATCAACTGACCATAATAAATGCCATGGGCAATTTACTAGTATTTTCAACATTTCATTGGATGCATAGAATGTATGAACAGAATCAGTGGAAGGTTACACTGCATTCTGAAGTGAAATGTAAAATTGCACTCTGCATCGAATGTTTTATAATCAGGCAGATTTTTGGGTTTTCTGGGACAGTGATCAAAATTCTATTCCACATTAGCTAGGTTTGGGGATTTAACATTCTTACAAAGTTGCTAGCCTTAGTCAACATAATCTTTTCTTTTGCATTAGGGACTAGAAACAAGTAAAGCAGTTCTTTTAATCCAGGCTGAGCGAATATTCATCTGAATAACACTGAACTCTATCTGTGCATGTACCCAAGACTGGTCAAACAGAACTATACAAACACAGATTCAGAGACTCAGTTCTATTTATGTACCAGAGTGTACAGAAGCTTTTTAGAGTACATTATGTCCAAGTCTGAACAATATCTGCCTATTTTATAATGGGAACTGTGAGACTGCTTTCACAACACTCAGTTATTTGTGCATGGTACCTCATTTTTTATTTTAAGTGCAGCCCATCACATATCTGATTAGTGGCAGCAACAATCTGTAACTGAAGACATGCTGGCTACCTCTTTTCTCTACAGTATCCAGGCTTGCCAGATCATAAATCATTCGGTGATATTTTTGAGATGTGTCCCCTACTGAACTAATTTTGCCTCAGATGCAAAGGACTCAACAGAGCCCAACAAATATTGTTATCTGAACTAACACATTAAGTTCGGCTAAAACAAATGGGTGCAACCATTAAAATCTGCTCAGCCCATTGACTTGCTGAAATTTCACAGAGCTCCTCTGCAACCAGGTTTGCATTTTTTTGTTGTATGCTAATACCAGCCCCAACAGTTAACTCATATTTACCACAAGAAGAGGACAGACGTCAATTTTGGAGGAAAGAGGTCTGACTGGAGACCAAACCAGTAACAGAGAGGAAAATTTTAGTATGCAAGCTGATCTCCCATTGTGTTACTTATGGTAAGTTTAAGGATACATTGTTTTAAAGTGAGAGGAGCATTATATCACATAATACACAATGCATTATTCATCTGCCAAAGAGGCTTTGTGTTTAATTTGGTATATCAATTTAAGGTTCCATCCTGTATACATTGCTGTAGCTAAGAGAAGTATATCTCTAGATTGACAGCTGATTGTAAGTCCCTGGTTGCTGCCTTTGGGAAAACACCAGGTCGGATAAAACATGCAGAAAATGATTGATTTTCTCACTTTTGTTTTTATAACTTTTAAAATGCTTTTTGTTTATTGGTAGTCACTCTAATGGTTAATTTATGATTTATTGTTATTTTATAAATGTGGTATGTGAGATGATCAGGTGTAAGTATGACAGAGACTTTGCCTGTGTGGCACTTTCAAGTGTGCCTGATGTGCTAGATGGAAATAAATTGAGAGAATCTTTGTGTTTGAAACTGCAAAATATCATAAACTAAACTTCTAAAATGTTTCTGAGGAAAACAATTCCATCATATATGACATTTCATAAGGTATGGTATGGTTTCATGAGCAATGGTATCCCTGTGGTACACAATCCATTACTCGAGAGGTTGTTGGGAGCACGATTAACCAAGTCTATGGGAGGTCACAATCTCTCACTTGAGCAAGAGATCATTATAGAGCCAGGGTTAGTCAACTACATAGTCCTGTAGTTTTAATAGAGGCCCTATAGTACTACTTTGAGTGCTGAGATAACTCTACCTTTATAACTATCCCTTGTTATTTGTTTGATTTATCAAGATTGGCCTGGTTTGAGAGGTTCCCATGGCATGGGTTGGGGATCCAGGTGCCAGGCCCTAGGTCAATTCCTGACATTACGAGGAGTCAAGACCAAGTGCAGCCTTCAGGTAAGATGGGGGACAATTGGACAAGGGGGCACTGATGCAATTCAGACCCCATTTTAAAATCATACTTCCTTACTTTTATGTATTTCCATTTCTACATTTATAATGGAACTGCCAATATCAACTTGTCAGTATAATTTCACCCTCCTTTCAGTGATAGGACAGCAGTGCTTCCACTGGGTGGGGGTGTAAATACAGCGTGACAAGCTTTCATTTGCAGTTTCCATTATAAATATGGACGTAGAAATTTATAATAGAAAGTTGACAGAAGGTGCACACAGATGTTTAACATTTTTAATATATTAAAAGTCAACCTCCCATGTAATAGTAGACAATGAATCATGACCAAGTGTAGCCTTTGAATGAAGCAGGGTTAGACAGCAAGGAATAATTGCAACAGTGTGCAGATGTAATGCAGGCACAATTTTAGTCATACAAATTCTCCTTATTTTTGTTTTCCCATTATAAATTCCTACATCCTCATTTAGAATGAAAACGATCTATGTAAACTTGTCACAATGTAATTACACCCTACTACCAGTGGCGGGGCTGCAATGCCTCCATAGGAGGGGTGTGGGGGTGTAATTACAGCGTATCAAGTTCACATAAGCAGTTTCTATCATAAATTTGGGACAGTGAAAAATATATAATTGAAAAAGTTGACAGTAAATGCATGCATTTGTAGGATTTTTAATATATGAATAGCTATTTAAATAGGTCACATTTCATCCAAAGTGAGTGACACTCGATCCATGAGTGAGACTTGGGAGTTATATAAGCGACTGTCAAAACATCAGCTGTGAGCACATTTACAAAAAAAAAAGTCCCCAAACGCCGACGTCTCTGAACACTTTTTTTTTGTTATTTTGAAAGGGTTGTAAATAATCATTTGCACTTGGTCGCACCACAGCAAAAAGGGCACAAGCCATCTGCACCAATTGCTCACGCACTCTCGCCTCGCGCCGTATTCAGTTCCGGTGAGTTTGAGCGCGCGGGGAGGAGGGAGGAGGAGAGAGGGAAAGGGGGAGGGAGAGAGAGAGAGAGAGGGGGGGGGGGGGGGGGTGAGAGGTCAGAGGTGAGAGCTCCTCACAATCTGTCATGGCGAATGATGGAGCAGAGATTTTGGCTTTCATGTAACTCGGAGCTCTGGCTGTAACGAACGGATCGCCGAGCTCCAGCCGCCAGGACACCGGTGAGTTTCAACCCAAACTGCGGGATCCGGGTGGGGGGTGGGGGGGATATTTTGGCCGCCCGATCTCCTGAGATGGGAGGTTATTATTATGAGATGCACATTGTTTGCAGTGTTTTGGTCGCTAGTTTTCAGGATAACAATACTCTGTATTGAATCCAACGGGTTTCCTCTGCACGGAGTTTACGGACAGTTTAATTGTAAACGGATCTTTTGTTTAATGTTTGGATATTTTTCTCTCTCAGATTCTCACTGTCTACAATTGTTGGTGAACTGAACTGTAATAAAACAATCCCTATGGTGTGCGGATCAACATCAACCGGTAGCCTTGGGATTTTCGGTGTGCATTGTTTACAGTTTTTTTTTAATCCTCTTTTAAAGATCTGTCTCTTTCGGTTGTTTTTTTTTTGCACAGCAGTTTTTCTGATACAGTATTCGCCATCAAGGAGATACGGGGCAGCGTAAAGTTAAATATCTCAGCTGTCTGATCTTGTACGGAGGTTGGGATTTTTCTGAATTTATTCTATAGCCATTAATTTTCAGCGATGTGCGATAGTCAAGATCAAAAATAGTGGACAGAGTACAAGATTATTTAGACATATCAAGCTCTGCTGCATATTTATATTTTTTTAGCTGGAGCTGGCTCCGTCTCAAAATGTTACACGTTTAAAGCAAAATGGGTGTCGGGACACGAAATGAATGAGGCATGACAGGCTTGACTGTAATACTGTAATACAAAATGTTTAAATTGATTATGGTTGATACAATAAACCTAAAGAAAACTGTTGAAAACCAGAGTAGAGTCTCACATCAGATTCCTTTGCTTTCAGTTGATTTTCTTTCAATAGTTTATCTTCTTCCATGACTTTGGTAAGATGGTCTTCTGCTATAAGGGTGGCTTTCAATCTTTCTAAATCATTCCTTAAGTCCTCTTCTGTGGTTTGGTTATTTTCCATTTGAGATTCAAACACACCTTCCAAGTTTGAAATCCTATTGTTCTGAGTCGAGTCTACAGGGTCTTTCAACTTGTCTATACTGTTGTGCTCCTTGATATTTTTCTCCTGAAGTTGTTCTAACCGTACTTGTAAAGCATTAAGCCGTTGAAGTCATTGGTAAAGTCATTGTCAGCCTGTAAGGCTTCAATCCTAGCCTGAAGTGCCTGTTCCTTCTCTTCCATTTCATCTATTCTGTGCTGTAATTCCTTCTTCTCAGATAGGGCCTTCTGCTGAATTTCTTCTTGTCTCCCTTCTGCCTGCTTTAATTTGTCAGTGAATTCTTTTATTTCATTCACAGCTCCATTGTACTTATTGGTTTGAGATACAATTCTTTAGATCTACAGTGTTTAATTATATTAAGTTGTGTACTTTGGTTACGGTTTGTGTCACTATACTGTACATTACATAAACAACGTGCTCCATCAGACCACTTAAAAAAATTCAGGAATACTCATTAAAATTAGCTCCAGAGTACAATCAAAACATCTTTCATTTAAACACTTGGGCTTAAAATTATGCTGTTACATATTACTACATTTAGACAAGATTTCTTTCACTGTTATTTTAATGGTGTTATTAGCCCATTTTAAACTGATTACCATCTCCATTAAAATAGTGGACAATGGAATGTCATACATATTAGGTGTTCACAAGCTCATTTTGCAGTGTCATTTAAGGCCTATAATCAACTTTCTTTTATTGCGAAGGTAAATTATTTTGTAATTTTTCTCCTTCAGTTTTGTAAGGCCTTTCTGCAGCCTGTTCAAACCCTCTCATTCTTAAGCAGGATGGGGTTAGGGCAGAGGGCTGCATCTTACTCTGCAATGACAGAGTATGTTGGAGCTCCTGTGAGCTGGACTAAGATTTTAACTAAATTATGTCCCTCTCTGTGTACCCAAAGTGAAGCTAGAATTTCAAAACAATAAAACATTTAGATAAATGTGAGGTGATGCATTTTGGTAGATCGAATCGGGCCAGGACCTACTCTGTTAATGGTAGGGCGTTGGGGAGAGTTATAGAACAAAGAGATCTAGGAGTACAGGTTCATAGCTCCTTGAAAGTGAAGTCACAGGTGGATAGGATGGTGAAGAAGGCATTCGGCATGCTTGATTTCATTGGTCAGAACATTGAATACAGGAGTTGGGATGTCTTATTGAAGTTGTACAAGACATTAGTAAGGCCACACTTGGAATACTGTGTACAGTTCTGGTCACCCTATTATAGAAAGGATATTATTAAACTAGAAAGAGTGCAGAAAAGATTTACTAGGATGCTACCGGGACTTGATGGTTTGACTTATAGGGAGAGGTTGGATAGACTGAGACTTTTTTCCCTGGAGAGTAGGAGGTTAAGGGGAGATCTTATAGAAGTCTATAAAATAATGAGGGGCATAGATAAGGTAGATAGTCAAAATCTTTTCCCAAAGGTAGGGTAGTCTATAACGAGGGGACATAGATTTAAGGTGAGAGGGGAGAGATACAAAAGGGTCCAGAGGGGCAATTTTTTCACTCAAAGGGTGGTGAGTTTCTGGAACGAGCTGCCAGAGGCAGTAGTAGAGGCGGGTACAATTTTGTCTTTTAAAAAGCATTTGGACAGTTACATGGGTAAGATGGGTATAGAGGGATATGGGCCAAGTGCAGGCAATTGGGACTAGCTTAGTGGTATAAACTGGGCGACATGGACATGTTGGGCCGAAGGGCCTGTTTCCATGTTGTAACTTCTATGATTCTATGATAAGAAAACCTATCTTCAAACTCTTTTTTTATATTTGAAAGGAGCTCAATAGTTAAGCAAGTAGTCCAAAAATAATTGGAAAAGCTGGTGATGGGAGCGACACATGGCTGTAGCTTGGTAGATTGAAAGGTGGTATGGGTTCTATTTGGAAAGAAACCATATAGGAGGCCAGTGATGAAATGGTAGGACTTTGTGCTGAACGTCAACAGGCTACAAGGACTGACAGAGGAGAAAAGTGTGATGATGAGGTCTGTTAGCTTCCATGATGAGCCTGCTTATGATTATTAACTAACTGGAGATGAAGGGCTAACCAGGGCAAGCCAACCCACTGCAGTGAGGTACTAAGTGGATGTGAGGTGTTTTCTAACAGGGAGGGATGGAAGACTGACAGTGGAATCCTTCTCTGTCAGTCTTGTATTTCCTTGTAGCCAGTTACAGAGCCACACAGGCAAATGATTTGTGTCATGGAGTGGAAGAAGTCAAGTAAAAGATGGTGTACAAGAATAAATGATCATTGATCAATAACTTGTGGTATCATCCTTGAATTCTGCTTAAAGAATGTGAATTTTAACTTTTGATTTTGGATGCAAGTATTGTAATGGAGCAGAATCCTGGAAAAACAAACTGTGCTGGTGTCAATTTCCAGAGTACAGTCATATCAGAAAAAAACAGCAGAAAGAGAACTGATTGAAATATTCTACTGGAAATATAGTAAAGATGAAATGAGAATATGTTGTTCGGGGAATTGTTACTATCAATTGGTAAGGTAACTGGAAATGCAGTATATAGAAGCAGCTGTGTTTGATAGGCCAAAGACAGGTGCTGTTTTTGGTACAACTTGAGACTGAACAGGAAAGAGGGAGTTTGGGTGTGTTGTTTCAGAGCAAGGATAAGCTAAAAGGTGATATACGATCTAATGCTCTGCATCCTCAATTGTATGTTGAACATTTATAAGTAGTCACAAGTATGAGATGAAAAGAGGAAAGCAAACTAAGAGGAAGTAGACTTGGATCCAGTGTTCCTGCATGCAGGGAGTTCCTGGTCTATGCCTTCCTTTCAGAGGCAGCATGGAGCAGAGATCAGGGAAAGGGGGAAGTAGATCAGAGAATGAGTCTGCTGTTTTAAATGGTATTGGCAAGGGAATGTTTAATGTGAGAGAACCTGTTAAGAAAATACAGTCAAAATATCTATCGGGAGTACAGTTGCATGTGATGCAGAGAAGTATATCTAATATGATTTTTATATATTGCAGTTTAGAGTCAGTAGGGTAATTTTCTGGTCCTGGTAATATTTGAAGGGATGGAGTCATTTAAGTAGTTGCATCGGGACCAAAAATTCTTAAGAGCCTTTGGAAAGGTTTAAAAGGCATTTCAATCCATTCGCATCCTTTGTCAAGACTGAAGGGGACAGGAGTAAGTGCCAAGCAAAAATGAATGGAAAAGAAACCAAATGTGGAGACACAATCTAGAGTTTGCGGGCAAATGACGTAGCAGTCCAGCACCAGATCCACTTTTTGATGGTTAGTAAAGTAAAGGTGGTGCTGAATGAGATGGTTGCAAGAAAGTTGGCCCTGTTTGCCATTCCAAGATACCCATCGTGTAGAACAGCATTGCAGCTTGCCTGGAGAGTTGTAGGCAGAGTTGAGGCTGCAGCTGACTGTTACTGCAACTTGCAGTGCTAGCCCTATGGTGCATGTTCGCAGCAGATGTCACTGCTCTACTTCTGGTTCCCTGCTGACCTCGACTATGCAAAGAAGAGCAGGGGAGTTCTCCCAGTGTCCTGGCCAACATTTATCCCTCAAGCAACACGACCAAAACAGATTATCTGATCATTATCTCATTGCTGTTTGTGGGACCTTGCTGTACGCAAATTGGCTGCTGCGTTTCCCTACGTTACAACAATAACTACATCTCAAAAGTACCTAATTGGTTGTGAAGCCCTTGGGATGCCCTGAAGTTGTGGAAGGCGCTATATAAATACAAGATTTTTCTTTCTTTCTGGAGCCTGTGAAGAAAGTTCCCTATGGTTGTTGGAAGTATATGTGCTTGGGTCTGTAAATATGGTTGGTGACATCATGTCAGGTATAGCCAATCAGGCTTTGTTGGCTTTAGATCTCCCTAGCATGCCTTCTTCATCCAGTACCACCTAAAACCATGAAATACCAGGACTGGGGGGCTTTCAAAGAACCCACCAGCATTAAGTTTAAATGGAGCTTCACATATTGCATTCATGACATCATGTCTGCTGTCACGTTCTCCCTTTGGAAGCAGAGCCTCCATATGTACTGTTCCCTGATAAAGGAAGGTATTTGCAACTTTGTGAGTAAATGCAGGTGTCGGAGTACTGATGGGTGAGTGCAGATCACCCTTGATGGAGCCTGACCTGCCTGGCTTCCTTCCATTGACCCTCATCACCTTCCTGCCAAAAGCACAAGTACATGGTGATTCCCACGGGGAAACCCATTGTGCCACCATTGTTAACGTTGCAAAAAAAATGGCTGTGCCACAACAATTACCGCAAAGGCTCCCGATCACCTAAGTGACACAGCAAAAAAAAAGCAAGGAAAAGGGCTCAGAAATGGCTTGAAAATGTTGCTGAAATATTCAGCAGGGCACTTTAAATCCACTTCTGTGCCTACAAATCTTGATGCCCTCTTTAAATAGCAGGAACATGTATTCGTGAATGCTGGGAAATTGCTTGGACATTTAAATTACATAATTGAGGGGGACTTCAGCATTGTTAAAATGAAGCTTCCAGCAAATCCATTACTGGAAACGCACACAAATATGCCAAATGATTAAAGATCCAGCATAACAGATAACCCTTTTTTCCGATCGGTTGCACCCACAAATTGAGATAACCAATTGGAAAGTTTCCCCTGGTGTGTTTTGTAACATGACAACCAGATGTTTCCTAATCATTATTACCTCTTGGAACCTCTTGTATATCATTAATGATTAAAACCCAGAACCCAGAACATAGAATGTTTTGCTTAAGAATTTTAACTTGTTTGTATTTTTGAAATGATTATGTATTTCTTCTCTGCTTTTTAAGTGTTAATCCCTTTACTAGAGCAGAAGCAGGTTAGGTGCTACAAGGTAAACAATTGAAGTGTTGTGTCATCTGAACCCCAAGATTGTGCAACCACATACACAATCTTTGGATTTGTGCTCATTTTCTATAGCCTAGGTTAAGCCATAAATTTGTAAGTTCCAGTAATGCTGCCAACTTGTGGCCTATGTTACTGTTTCCATCTGCCCCCACAGCTAAATTTAATGGTTCAGATTTGTATCTTCTGGTACGATGAGGTATGGTTTTCAAGCCAAGAAAGTGATAGTGTTTGTGAAAGTGAGACGAATAACACCAGGCATGATTACGGGATAGTGTACAAGGCCAGTTTGTGCAAAGGTGCTAGATTTTAGGTTGTAAAAAAACTAGTCTCTCATTTTGCATATACATTGTAAAGTAGTACGAGTATCCCCATAAAACGGCACATTTCAAAGTACACAGTACCTTTTCTGAAAGTACACAAGACTGGAGTACAGTATATAGAAAAGTAGAGTTTAGCCTTCATCCGAATAGTGCTGTTAAACTCGTGTAACAGCCACATTTGGGATTGGCCTTAATAGGTGGTGCCCTATTGCAGATTCAAACTTGATCTTTTAATGTATTGTTGGGACAGTTATTGGTGGTCTTTGTACATAGGTGACTTTAATGAATTTAACTATATGTGAATCCCAAATTATTAAACATATACCCTACCTACTGTATTCCCTTTTGTTACTGTAGTCCCTAAAGAGCAAATATGATTTGAACTTTTTTTAATATCAAAATAGTGTTAGCTTTCAAATTTACATCAGATTGAAAGTACGGTCTTTCGTCTCTTTAGAGCGACATTGGGGGAATTTTACTATAGAAATGAGGGACAACAGATGCTAACAGTTAAACAAGATAAGGAACTCACCAACATAAAAGCCTACTTTAATGAATGCACCACTGAAGTAACTTTCTGTAGACAGGTGTTGTCATTTTCACCAACATTGATCAGAAGAAATGGGTAAAAAATCAGAAGGGTCCTGCATCAGTGGAGCAGGAAGATCTGTGTTTAATCCCACAATCTCCTGCATAAAAATTCAGTGGAGCCACGAGGAAGTGGAGGCAAAATGTTTCTCCACAGCAGAGAAAAATAGCACGTCTTTATACACGTCTTATATCTGGTTATAGAACTGGGATGATCTTGGGGAGCATTAGTCTTTTCTGCACCTCTGCCTCAGAATGAAAAAAATAAATAAAATCATTATCTGCAACACAAATTATTGAATGCTAGGTCTGGCATTTTAACAACAACAACTTGCATTTAAATAGCGCCTTTAACATAGATCAATATCCCAAGGCGCTTCACAGGAGTGTTATCAGACAAAATTTGACACGCGCCACATAAGAAGATATTAGGACTGGTGGCCAAAAGCTTGGTCAAAGAGGTAGGTTTTAAAGAGCTTCTTAAAGGAGGAGAGATGGAGGGAATTCCAGAGCTTAGGGCCTAGACAGCTGAATGCACGGCTGCCAATGGAGGGAAGAAGGAAATCGGGGATGCACAAGAGGCCAGAATTGGAGGAACGCTGAGTTCTCGGAGGGTTGTAGCGCTGAAGGAGGTTACAAAGATAGGGAGGGGCAAGGCCATGGAGGGATTTGAGCACAAAAGGATGAGAATATTAAAATCACTACATTGCTGGAGCAGTAGCCAATGTATGTCAGTGAGCACAGGGGTGATGGGTAAACGGAACTTGGTGCGAGTCAAGATATGGAAAGCAGAGTCTTGGATGATTTCAAGTTTATGGAAGATGGGAGGCTGGCCAGGAGAGCATTGGAATAGTCGAGTTCGGAGGTAACAAAAGCATAGATGAGGGTTTCAGCAGCAGATGAGCTGATGCAGGGGCAAAAACGGGCGATATTACAGAAGTGGAAGTAGGCGGTCTTGGTGATGGCGAGGATATGAGGTCGGAAGCTCAGCTAGGACGCTGAGGTTGCAAACAGTCTGGTTCAGCATCAGACAGTGAACTGACATAGGTACTGCATATAAACCCTTCCTTATATACAGATGATTTTAGGAGTTAGGTTCCAGTAAAGTAACATGTATGTCACTAGGTACATAAGGAGCCCATTTTGAATTGGTTAGCTGGTTTACCACTGTATAAGTAAGTATCTTATTGTCAGGAGTGCAGTCCAAGCCCTAATTCTTAATCTTAACCCTTGCATAAAACTTCTGTGCCGTAATGTTTCATTTTGAAACACAAAAAACACTTCTTCAAAACATTTTTAAAAAATAATACATTTCTGTGGTATGCTTTGGTTTCTGAGTCTCTCAAAACTGCAAACAGATTGATAGAAATTATGAATTAATGACAGGAACTAGATACTGATAAAGCACTTGGTGCATTAAACTGAAGTTGTTTATGGTTTTCTGACTTTTACATAACTGCAACATTGTTTACATGGAAAAAAAATTTAAAACAAAAAAGAATACTGAGTAAATGTTTTTACTTGCACCTCCAACAGCTGCTAAAAACACCAGCAACACTGCAATATCACAGGAAAATGAGAAATCCACTGGTTACTTGTTATAATATTGTACTGAATAAATTTGTATGTAACTGACATCACAGTTTGCTGTGAAACTCTTCACTCTTTAGTCAAATAAATACTTCACTGGGACACTATTAATAGGTTGTACTTTTTACTGTTTAGCAAAATACCAAAGCAGTTTCATTCTTTTCTAGGTTTTTTTGATGAACTTTCATGTAGGGGTATATTTATGAAAATAATCAAGCTCTCCACAGTGAAAATATTGCACAAAGTACAGCAGAAGTCTGATCATGATCTTCTAGTTACCTGTAACATGCAACACACTTGCAAAACTTCCTACACCCAGCCTATCTGTGAGAGTGTCCCTTGTGATTAGGTGCTGTAACTGCAGTTCACTTCACTAATGGCAAGTGGCTTTATCTTGGGACAGGTTAGAGGATAGCAGGCAATGCAAAAATTAACCCTGTTTCAATTCACTTAGGGGCCATTTCTCAGGGGTAAGTCTTTCTGCAAAGGAGTAGAAAATAAACAGTAAAAATAAATCAATAACAAGAAGTTTACTTATCCATCAGCCTCTAATATCAGAGAAATACAAGTGAAGACACCAATCTCCCAATTCATGATGCTGACTAACTGGGATGCGATATCTTGGGTATGAGTAGCCATCTGATACTTTGGCCAAATAACCAGTGTTCCTGTGTGAGCCCAGGCAGTTCATTCATGGAGGAAATCATAGCAGAAACCAATAATGTCCTCACCAGATATCCACACAGTGCACTTTCCAGCAAGTGCCACTGGATAGTGACCAGGAGTGGGAACTCTGGCCAATGTTTTTTGTTTGTTTATTTTTCTTTCCAGTCCAGAAGTTCATTTGTACTTTTGATTGCAAACAATTGAGCTGATTCGATCATATCAGTTTGATTTAGGGCACAATAACAAGGAAGACTCTCCCAAAATATACAGCTGAAGAGAACAGAATAGTTAGAAACAAGACCTTCAGATTACTAAATCCAGAGGCTGCCTCTTACCTCTGACACCATAAGGCAGCCCCACATTAAATGAATAAAGGGTTCCCAAATCCCTCCCTACATCGTCAATGGGATGAATCTGATTTGAAACTCATTTTCAAGAAAGATCTAATCAGTATCTTGACCTGAATAAGAATCAGTCTGGAATACAATTGTATTATTGTTACAAATGGTCATCATCTCTAATGGAAAACAAAAGGTCAGTTATATATTGGATCAGTAGAACTGTTCCTGACAAATTTATACCATTTTAGTTTTAATCTGTTTTCAATACATGACTGTCTTCAAAAATATTTCACATTTTTGAGTGGCTAGTGGTGGTATAGCCTATCCATACACATGCTAGGCATTTTAAACTGCCATCAAACTGCCCCCTCAGTAGTGATTTTTTTCTTGGAATTAATAGAGGGAATAGAATTTATTACAATAACGAAAAGATGCCTGTACTGAGACTTATAAATGACCTTCGAGCTATATTTTCTGAAGTTCATCTTCTAAAAGACACGATTTATTCCAACGATTTATTATTCCAACAATTTTATTTCACATTGCAGTCCAACTTTGTGCTCCAAAACCAGGTGACTAACTTCCCAGCTGTCAGCCCTGCAGAACTTCACATAACCTCACATAAGGGAATACACAATAAAAGGGCGTAGAGGAACAGAGGGACCTTGGAGTGCATGTCCACAGATCCCTGAAGGTAGCAGGATGGGTAGATATGGTGTTTAAGAAGGCATAGGGGATACTTTCCTTTATTAGCCAAGGCATAGACTATAAGAGCAGGGAGGTTATGCTAGAACTGTATAAAACACTAGTTAGGCCACAGCTTGAGTACTGCGTACAGTTCTGGTCACCACGTTACAGGAAAGATGTGATTGCACTAGAGATTGTACAGAGGAGATTTATGAGGGTGTTGCCAGGCCTGGAGAATTTTAGCTATGAGAACAGATTGGATAGGCTGGGGTTGTTTTCTTTGGAACAAAGGAGGCTGAGGGGAGATTTAATTGAGGTGTATAAAATTATGAGGGGCCGAGATAGGGAGGATCTATTTTCCTTAGCAGAGGGGTCAGTGACCAGGGGGCATAGATTTAAAGTAATTGGTAGAAAGATTAGAGGGGAGCTGAGGAGAAATTTTTCACCCAGAGGGTGGTGGGGGTCTGAAACTCACTGCCTGAAAGGGTGGTTGAGGCAGAAACCCTCAACTCATTTAAAAAGTACTTGGATGTGCACTTGAAGTGCCTTAACCTACAGGGCTATGGCCCAAGTGCTGGAAAGTGGGATTAAGCTGGATAGCTCATTTTCAGCCGGCAGGGACACGATGGGCTGAATGGCCTCCTTCCGTGCCATAACTTTCTATGATTCTAACTGATTGTCCGCCATTGAACTTGCAAGTTAAACAGCAAGCACACTCAACCATTCGACCCAACTCTGTGGGTGTAATCAAAACTGTTCCTGGTATGGCTGCTGGTTTGCCCTGCTCCTCTTTAATTATTGTAGCTCTTTCTCCTTGCCTTTTGTCCAACAGAATGAATCACAGAAACAGGCCATTTAACCAATCAAGTCTGTGCCAGTGTTCTCCGTATGAGCGTCCTAATCTAATTTCACTCTCTTACTCACTTTCCATACCCTTTAATGATCCTCTTTTTCAAGAAGCTATTAAATTCCCTTTTTAAAGAATTTACGGAATCCTCTTCAATAACGGTTTGCAGCAAAGAATTCCACATCCGTGTAAAGATTTTTTTCCAACCTCCCCTTTGTTATTTTTGTGATTTTTGTGATTTTTCTAAAATTTGAGTCCTTTCATTAACATCCCACCAACAATTGGTCATGATTTACCTTTATTGTAATCTTTTTCATAATCTTAAAGACCTGTTATTTCACCCTTTAACCTTTTCAGCTCCAGCGGAAATGCCCTAATTTCTCAAGTCTCTCTTCTTAACAATAACCCTTCAACTAGTGAATCTATACTACTATTCTGTTGCTTTTATACCTTTGCTAGAATGGACTCCTCAAAATTGGACACAAAACTCCTACTGCAGCGTAAGTAAGGCTTTGTACAAGTTCAGCATTACCACCTTGCTTTTGTATTCTGTGCCTCTAGATACAAAACCAAGAATTCTGTTTGTTAGAGTGAAGAGATCTTGAATATTAATAACACCTGTGGAGTATTCCAGGTTCCTTGTCATCAACAAAAGTGAGTCATTGGCTTACTGAGATACTACACATTATGCTGCACTGCAGGACTATTTCACACACTTGGACTTTACATTCAATGGGAGAGACTTGATTCAGAGGCACCAAAGTACAAACCAGACCTTCATTTTGATCAACAGTGTTACAGACACAGTGGCAGACAGATAGCTCAGGGTTATAGTGAGGTCTTGTGCAACAAAATATAGTAATTGATAGAAGTAAAAAGAAAACTGTGAACACTGGCAATAGTATAAAAATGGGGGGGAAAATTGCAAAAATACACAGCAAATCAATCAGCATCTAAAAAGAAATGGGTTCAGTTCTCATAATGGGTCACAACCTACCTTTCTCTCTCAGGTGCCGTCTGGCCTGCTGTGTATTTCTAGCATTTTGCAGTACAAGCATATTTGCTGACATCATAATTTTTAAAATTCCCTTCCATTCAGTCTATTAAACAGCAACATATCCTGACATCATTGTGATTTTAAAAACCAGGCCATATACAGAGACTTGATTTACTGAGGTGTGTTTTTTTTCTCACAGTAGTGCTTGTGTTACATTAAAAAAGACTTGCTACTGGTTTTTACTAGAAAGGCGTGGAGTGCACAGTAGGTATTTGGGAGATATTTTAATTTAATTGCATGTTTTATTTGCTGACACACCCAAGTAGCAGGTTATGATTCTCATTCTCACTCTTGCAAAATCTAATCGGTTTGTAGTTCATCCAGAAGCTTTAAATTAATACCTGATTGTTCAACCACTCCTAGGCACCTCAGCAATAAACATTAAATCGGGATAGTTTATGCATAAATACAGATTAGTGAATGCTGTTAATGACATATGTCATTTGTACTCATAATACAGCTTCAGGGCAATTTACAGCCCACCCTCTGTCACCTGTGTCTCTCACTAGACCTGCTGTTTGATGTCTAGAATTCTCTTCCCCTAAAGGCTTTGTCAATTGAATTTTTTAAGACTGAGATCGATAGATTTTTGTTAGGTAAGGGTATCAAGGGATATAGAGCAAACATGGGCAAATGGAGTTGAGGTACAGATCAGCCATGATCTAATTGAATGATGGACTAGGCTTGAGGGGCTGAATGGCCTACTCCTGTTCCTATGTTCCTGAGATTCAGTGCTGTTCCCTCTCCTCATGCTCCAGTGAGAAAAAACAAGGGAATGCTCCTAGGGGTGGGCAATTCCGGTATCATTAGCACAAGCAAAAGGGCCATCTGGTGCCTCTACACTACCACACATTTAAAATCAGAAACGCAGCGTGAGGAATTGTGGGCACAGACCTTTGTCCCACCATTATTCCTGAATACAGATTGTTTGAGCATTCCAGAGAGTGGCCCTCAAGCAAACTACTGATTTAGATTGTGGCCCTTGACACAATTTAATGAACGACGCCTTTGAAAACCAAGACTAAATTTAAGAACGTTGTGAATGTTAACTGAACCCAGAAATTAAATACCAGCATTTTACATCTTCCCCAGCATATGTTGTTTTATATAATACACAAACATCCATTTTAAGAGGAGTTTAAATGGTTAATATTACAGTTCAGTTAATTAGGCTTATTTACACTACCAAGAATTACAGCTGTGGTCATCAGTAACAGATAATCACAGGAGGCAGAGTATTTGCAAAATAATAAAACGTGCCATTCATAAAATGAGGTAATTGGGTTATTTTTCTCAGGGAGTTAATTATGCAGAAAATATCATTCCAGCATTTTTAATTAAAACTGCAGAACCCTATTCTGTTATGGAATAAATAAATAACATTTTAACGTTGACTGTAGGAGCTTTTGCAGATAAACCAATGGCTAAAATAGAAAAAAATTTGTATAAGATTCTTTAATAGCATGTCTTCTCCAAAACTAAAATTCCCACAGAGTAACTTTCGAGTGCGATCATCGAAGGAACCTAAAACATTCCACCTATATTTAGGATAAGAATTTTTTTGCCTTGTTGATTCAGATTAGACATTAAAAAGTCTGTGTAAAGGTGAGGCAGAAGATTACAGACAAAGTTTAGCAATTTTAGAGTTGCCTTCCTCGAGTCTTTTAGTCTCTCAAAAACTGAATGAGTTTTATGCTGTGTTTTTGCTGCATTCTATTGGGTATAGTAGATTTCAGTAACTAAACATTGTGGAACCACACAGATTCAAATTACTTTTAGAAGCTTTTTCTATTGTAATTCAGTGGTAGTTAGATTGGTTTGGAATGAGGTCAGGTTGCTGTCTTTAGGAGTCATGTCTCAGTGTTGCAGCTTACTTTGTACAGACTCTCAAACGGGAAATTAATCTTCAATATAATCTGTTTCATTATATCACTCCTGACTGTTACTGTGAGTGTTTTCAGCTGCTGTTCTCATGGTTAGTATATATTCTGTGGTTTTTTAAGCTTAGGTGGCTATAAGTAATGAATAGGTGACCCTCCCGTTCCCCAGCCCACACAATTTTCTCCCCTCCTTTTTCTCTTCTGAAAGCAATGACTCTTGCTAGGTTCAGAGAGTGCTGGCAGCTCTTTGGTACCTCACCTAAGTGGTCACTCTTTATGTCCGAGTCTAGACAACAAATGCCAGTTGACTATTTGATTGGAAAGGGCTTCACAGCCAAGCTGGATTCTGTCCTCACACTATGTTCAAATGTACACCTCTAGCGATTTTCACTGGGTAGTGGTCAGCAAGAGAAACCCCGTCAGTTTTCTTTTTTCTCCTCTCTTCCCAAGATCAGTGAAACTGAGGCAAATAGTAGCCCCCTAGTATCGCCCAACTGAGATCAACTAACTCAGTATAGACAGGGAAATGAAGCCAGAATTACTTTTTTTTTGAAAGAATGCTTGGGGAAGACTGTCGTGTGTTAATGTTTGCAAGCTGGCCCCATATATGTAGCAAATTCTGGAACATCAGATAAGTTTAATCTTACCATGATTAATGATTTTATTTCTTAACCCACAAAACAGCATTCCACATAGGATGAATACAGATTGCCATGCTGGTTTTTGAAAATTCCAAAAAAAAATGACATGATATGATAGAGAATTGCTGAATGTCAAGTTGCTTCCCAACTTTAATACTGAGATTCCCTCATGAAATTCTAATGATCCACTGGGAGTGTGGTATTCACAAAATTATTTGCATTCAGTCCTGGGATTAGTGCAGGAACCCTAGATTTGGCCTCCAACATTATACTGTGTCATCTCTGGATGCTGGAATTCTGAAAATAAGCAGGGTATCTATGATGGCCACATTCAACTCTCTAAGCCGTTTGTGACATTATAAATTACTCAACTCAAGGAAGCTTAAATTAAATTTTTAAATTAAGAAACTGCCAGATGGTCTCCCTCAGTGGCTCAGTGAGTTTATTCAGTGAGTAGCTAAGCCATATCAACTAGGAAAGTCCCAGGTCAGCTGGTGCAGTGGTAGGGGAGCTACAGTTGATTGTAGAGTTTTCTGTGTGGGAGACCCCCTACAAATATTAATGCACTCCTGTGGATTGCTTGTCCTAAAATTTACAAAAGGATGCAATGGAATGTAATATATGACCTGCAACCTGGCATCCTCTTATAATGAATTTTTTATTTCTACTGCTGTTTATTTACAGAAGTATTAAATAAACATGAATAAAATCAGCACC
Source organism: Heptranchias perlo (assembly GCF_035084215.1). Classification (NCBI taxonomy): domain Eukaryota; kingdom Metazoa; phylum Chordata; class Chondrichthyes; order Hexanchiformes; family Hexanchidae; genus Heptranchias; species Heptranchias perlo. Next base: position 27,398,158 of record NC_090350.1, read on the forward strand.
TCTGTTTTGTGCTTGTTTGACTTGTAACTTCAACAGGATTATCTCCATAATAAAGAAAACTGAATTAAAATTTGCACAATGCCAGTGATAAAGATGCCAAAAGTGCAGTAATTTGACAGCTTTCAGAACTTCAAGGAGCAGTTCTGTGATCACTTTTTTTAAGCGTTTCATCAGTCTGTCAACTGAAGTTCAAGGGACTGGATTGTGTCTAACAGGGGCATCGTAAAGAGAGAATGTGTTGCAGTATGTCTGGAGTGTCTCATCCTGAAAGACCAAGTACTATGGCACAAGCCATAGGGGACAATGGCCCACCTGAATAGCGGAGAGTCCTTCAAATACCTCAAATTCCACCATCAACTTCACGGTGGATCCCCATTGCTAAACTCTCTTCATCAACCTTTGGTACAGTATCAGATGATTCATTTGAGGCACAGTTCTTATTTGCTCTTTCCCTCTGTCACTGTCTCATCTCTCACTCTACCTGCACACCTTTTAGGAGTAATGACCTTGAGATCTCCTGGCAGCCTTTCGCAGACTCCAGTTTGAAAACCACAGACCTAAAATTGTGAAACTGTTTGACCAGCTAAGAAGCACACTGCCTATGATAAATTAACAACTTAGTAGCTTGTTTAGAGAGTATGGTTAATAAGAAGTATTCTGTGACTGTATATTCTTGAAATCAATTCTTGTCCTATTCAGTGTAAGAAAATTGACATCAAAGCTTAACAAAATGAATGTTGTATGAGCGAAGATGTGAAGCTAGAAAGAAATTCAGTGAGTTAACATGTATGCTATAGTTGTAACACAGCATGTTACTGTAGAAATACAGTATTCATATAGACGGATGAGCAGTTGCAAGAAGATTACTTCTGATTGGTTTAACTTCAAAATGTAATGTCTGCTTTCCCTGTCATCATGTCAACGCTAACTACATTCTCCATTGCATTCTCCAACCATTTCTTAGATTACAGATTCAATCAGATGATTTTCCTGCAGAGACACTCTGGTAAATTTCAACTGTCAAATCTCATGAAATCGACACTGTTTACATTATCCTGCTGATTTAAGTTTGGTCAGGTTTGTAAGTGATAAGGGGAGAATGCAGTGGGTTTGTGGCTTGGACCCAAGTACTTCTGGTTGTGGACTGGTCTTAAAATTTAAATAGGATTTATTTTGTTTTCCTCCTTCATGGGTATCCCTGTGCTGCACAAGAAGGGCCAAGAGGACAGAAGCAGATTATAATTCGAGGAGGCCCAGATGTGGAGAGTGGTAGTAACTGGAGCCCCTGCACTTCAGGTTAGTCACCCATTTTCCTCTGAGGTATTTATTTTAAACAGAACCATTACTATGGTTACTGATGGAGTATGGCCAGTGCATGAGTTGCTGCATGATTCGGTGCATTTTGACTTGTACCATGAAAAGTGTAAGAACAGTAGTGTGATAGGCCTTGAGGGGCCACTTAACAGTGTGCTGTAACACAGAACAAAGGGCACAGCTCTAGGCTGGACAAAGCTTTCCCTCTATTTGAAGTGAGCAACCACTGTACTGCAGATACCTGAAGTTGTGGCATTTCCTCTGTGCTTTCATGGTAGTCATTTTAGGAATGTCATATTTGAACAGATTTAGTGTTAAAAGGGACAGTTTATGTTTAACTCATTTTGAGATTGGTTTTAAGAACATAAGAAATAGGATCAGGATTAGGCCATACGGCCCCTCAAGCCTGCTCTGCCATCCAATCAGATCATGGCTGATCTTCGACCTCAACTCCGTTTTCCCGCCCGATCTCCATATCCCTTGATTCCCTTAGAGTCCAAAAATCTATCGATCTCGGTCTTGAATATACTCAACGACTGAGCATCCACAGCCCTCTGGGGTAGAGAATTCCAAAGATTCACAACCCTCTGAGTGAAGAAATTTCTCCTCATCTCAATCCCAAATGGCCGACCCCTTATCCTGAGACTATGCCCACTAATTCTAGACTCTACACATTTTTGGTCCAGGCCTCATTCTGTGGGTGCAGAAGTTTTGAAATTGCAATATTTTAGTGAGAGTCAGTGTAGTCAATGTCTATGGAAAAACTTAGGAGATAGTCAAAGTAGGACTGCACGTTTCAATATAAAGGCCCAATAGGCAGCTAAGCCGAGGCAGACAGGCAAAAAATATACACACGCACACATTTATTCAGTTCTATGCATTTGGTTATTAGTGCAATTCACATAGAAATTTACATTTTCAGAAATAGGAGAAAATGACATAAATTGAAAGCTTAGTTGCTAGCTTTTACTGTAACTGGAGTTGGGGATTTGGTGAAGCAGTCAAGCCAGTGAGGTAACAACAAATTCAGGCCTGCATTGCTCTGCAAGAACATACACAGGTGCAAAAAGTCACTTCCCCCATTTGATATTTCTCATAACCTGAGCACCAATTTAGGCTTTTTTAAGGGCAAGGCAAAAATCCAGTGACATCCTTAAAATGACAACTGGACAACAATGATGAATACTAAACCAATGAAAATGGGTGTCACATGGAATAGCTTCATAAAGCCTCTTTTGAAAGGATTTGGCCAAGAGATATTTTAGGTTGGTGGCCAACTAGATACGGTGAGTTGGGATGTTTGCCTTGCTCCCTCCCCTTCCCATTTCCTTATTCGATATTTAATATTGGTTCACTAGACCTGGACCAGTAGTTGCATCCTAGCTGATGCACGTTAGTTGCACTGTGCTCTACAAGCAGGAAGCTTCTTTGTTGATGCTTTTTGCAAACTGCCTCCAAACATCTGTGTATGAAGATACAGGAAGTATCGGAACATGGGTAGTTTCCATTATGGTAGACCAGTCACTTAACACAACCGTTGATCATGCTGTGCAAGAATTCTGCGGCCTTTAATTTAAGCTTACTAGTAGCGACATGATACTTCAGAAAACAACTTTATTGGTTTGTTACTTGTATCTGATTGGAATATGCAGGTCGCAGATATTGTGGCTGAGATTGGGAACTCACTATGTGGAGAATTGCAGGCTATTATCTACTCTTCATTTTAAGCTTTATACGCAGAGACTAATTTACTCAAGTGTCTTCTGAAAGACAAAATATCTGCTGTCAATCTCTTGGTATAAAATTGGGAGGAGTGGGGGGGAAGAATAGGGAAGAAAAGAACCAAATTAGAGGTGTACAAAGTCATACAATCTAGTTGCTTTGTATTGTTCCTTATATACGGAATAAATAGTGCTGCTATACTACAGACCAGTACCTGCTTACAGGGACGTGGAGCTGGCAGACTTGAATTGTAAGCTCAAGTCTTACAAAGCAGAATTCTATACAATGCATGCTTACATGCAGGAGCAGAGCTCCACTGAGTGCATCCAAATGCTAGTTAAACTTTTAATTTTCTTGAAGAGCTGATAGAACAGTTGGCTCTTTGCCAAGATTAAACAATTTAAACTGAAGTTTAAAAAGCTGATATGCACTGGTTTTAGTATTCCTGCAGCTGAAGTGGTGTGAGACTACCCCCTCAAAGTGGATTGTACCATATGCCGGAATGCAATCTGGCTAACTTCACTACTGATCATTCTGTACTACTTTTAGTGATGCAAAGCTGAATGTGCTTCACATTGACACAAAATGTGTAGTGTAACTCCCCTGTAGGCTAAGTTGGTAAAGGCAAAGTGTAGCTGATGCATATAGAACAGTAGGTTCACGTTTCAGAAGGCTCCCCTAGGTGTAGCACTACAGACCAAAATATCCCAGTTTCAATTCCTGCTCTATGCTGAGTTAGCTGACCTTAGCCAGGCTAGTAGCAGAGGGTGCCACAACTGGCTTCTGTGCCCTTGGGTTGTGAAAGTTAGTCAGTGTTCCTGCTCCTGATCACTATCCAATGACCCACCATTGCTAGAAAATATGAGTGTGTGTACTTCAGCTGAGGATAGGAGTGGGTTCAGCTGCGATGTCCCACAGTGGCGAACAGCCTGAGAGCATTCATTGTCTAGACTCAGACATGGAGAATAGCCGCTTGGCTGAGGTGACTGCACCCATGGAGTGATAAAGCCCAACAAAAGTCAACATCTTAAGGAGAGAAGGAAGCGCAAGAAAATTGGTTGAAGAAAATTTTTTATCTAGAAGAGTGAAAATAATGTAGTTATTGGACATTTACAGGTTCAGTGTCTCTACTTAATCACTGATCTGTTACATTTTTCTTCTTTACAGATGATATCATGTCTTACTACAATGATGAGCCCCGGTACACTATTGAACAAATTGATCTTCTCCAACGCCTGCGCCGATCAGGAATGACTAAACACGAAATCATTCATGCACTTGAAACAATGGAACGGCTCGATCAGGAGCAAAGCGAAAAATTTGTCAGGCGACCCAACTACAGCAGTAACTATGGCAACAACGTTTCAGCATCCTCTTCAACTGCTTCTGCTGCTACACAGACTCAAAGTATAGCGCAATCACCGTCGCCTAGTAATAGCTATGACACATCGCCTCCACCCTACAATGCAAGCCACACAGGGCGAGAAAGCACAGCAAGTGAGAGACTTGTTGCCAGCGGAACACTGTCTCCGCGGTACCAGAACAGTGGGAGTCAAAGGTCATATAGTTTTGACACAGGAGAAGATGATGCAGACTTGGAGGAGAAAGTGGAAGAGTACATGAGGTAATGTGGAAAACCCATGTAGTTACATAAATATTAAGGATAGTTACAGGATTTCACACTACCTCAGCTTTCAAAAGGTCATGGATTGAGTTGCATCCATCCATCTTAGTCTCCGTTTTGTCATTTCTTCTCTAGCCTATTGAGAGGGATTGCAATGGAGAAAAAGGTGTTGCCATTTTAGGGAGAGAGAAAAAAAAACAAGGTGTCATCTGAATTGCACCTCTTGTTGGCCAATGAAGGAGCAACGTTGATGCTGGCAGTGTATTAGAAGGAATCCATGAACAGAACCAGCTTGGTTGCCGGCTGCAGGGAACCAGATGGAGATGAGCAGTCTGAACAAACGGGGAGGGGGGAAACAAGAGAAAATAATAAAGAAAGCTAAAAATCAATGAGCTTCTTCCCTTTTTTTCAGAAGGGACAGCAATGCAGTAAAAGAAGAAATCAAAGCATTTTTAGCCAATCGGAGGATTTCTCAGGCTGTGGTGGGACAAGTCACAGGTAAGACAGAAAGAGCGGGAATTGCTTATGAGGTCTGTTATTCTTTGAAGTATTGTATTAACTGCTTTATACTATTCCTGAAATCGGGCATAAAATTAAATTGGAATGGGCCATTACTACAAAGTAACTGCTTATTTCAGGGGTAAGGTATCCTGTTGTCAATTTCTAATAGAACCCCCTGTACTGAGCTTCCTCAGTTTTTCTCTTAATTGGCAAGTTTACAAATAAACCATGGAGATTAGTACAGCTTCAAATAACAGTGCCCCTTTGTGCTCATCCAGTATGGTGTTGAGCAAGATGGTTTGTGTCAATTTTCCCAGTTGCTGCAAAGCATCTTGCTTGTTGAACTATCTCTAGTTTGAAGATTAGCAGGTGCTTGTAAATCCCTGGCTCCAGGTCAGAAGAAGGCAGCACAAAAGAACTGTCTTTCTTTCTCTTTTTAAAAAATTATTTGATGTTTTAAATGTGACAGATGAAGTGTTACTATGGGCAACAAAGTAGAGGTGAGACTTTTATTTATCTATATTGGTGGATCTCATTTGATGTTGCTCACAGTAAGCTGGAGCATACAGTCTCTTGTTTTCCTGTTACTTTTTCTCTCGCTCTGTCCTCTGTCTCCTCTTCTGCCTTTTTTTTTCATTCCTTTCAGGTGGGAGTTGGTGAATGGTATGGTGAGACAAGGAAAGGTGCTACCCAGCATTGCAGGTAGCACTTTCCCATGATGAATGCAAGGAAAATGCAGCCTGCAGCCCTTGGTGTCCCCGTTCCCATCCTCACCCTGTCCCCTTGCTTCCTCCTCACTCCTTTTCTCCTATTGCTTCCTCCATCTCTTCCCTTTCCCGCTATCCCCTCCTTTTCCACCATCCCTTTCCACCACCCCTTCCCCTATTCTGTTTATAGTGCTATAAGCACTTCAAAAAATAAATTGCTGGTTTCTCCACTTAGTTCATTGTATCCCTAAATGACAGTGTTTCAAATTCTGAGATTTAAGATAGCAAGAAAAACAATGCAGTGGATATTGGTTACTGCGTGGATGGCATTAACCTGATAATTCTAAGAAATCTAAGATGCAACCTCAAGGAAGCAGGTTTGAACCCTAAGGTTTTAATAATTGGGGCAAAATGGACAATTGTGTCCACTGATTATTTAGATTAATAAGACAGGATTCAGGTGCTGAAAACATTTTCATTTTTCCAAAGGCTAAAACTTGGAGAAAGTTAACTTTGACCACTGCTTTATTTTCTTTCCACCCATCTCTCTCTCTCCCCTGCCTTTATTCTTCCCTCCAGCCACTTGGAGGGAACAGTGCTTTTTAAGGTGGAGGCGTGTCAGTGGACTCCCAGGTGACGTGGTGGATGGGGAGGGTGTTGAGAATGCAGCCACCTGCCAGTCAGGGAAATACCTGTAGTACTGTATATGTTCTTAACATGCCTTTTGGACACTCATTAAAATTAACCCTGCAGTGAAGTATCAGTTTTTGTGCAGTGGGTTGTTGGAACATGGAATGCTTTACCAGAGGGTTTGGTTAAGCAGAGATCATTGCATCTTCTAAGTGGAAATTGGATAAATACAGGGCTCTTTAGAGAGTGGGGCTAGTTTTGGATTGCTGTAACAAACAGCTGGAACAGACACAGTAGAGTTAATGACCTCTTCTGTGCTGTAAACTTTTATAGTTTTATTTACAGTGTGAGCTTCAAAGTGTTTTGTGACCCTGGAGGAACATTTTATGTACATTTTACGAGGAAATAAATAGAAATATTAACCGTAGCAGCTTCAGTTATTATTATGAAACCCCTAATAACTTTTGTATTTTCTCTAATGCAGGTATTAGCCAAAGCTATATATCCCAGTGGCTGTTGCAGCAGGGTCTTGATATGAGTGAGCCCAAGAAGCGGGCTTTTTATAGATGGTACCTTCTAGAGAAAAATAGTCCAGGTGAGCAACATTCTGATTAGGATTCTGTAGAACTAAAAAAGGAGTCAAAGTCAAGTAGTGTAAAAAATTTCAATTTTTCCCATTTTTTGTGTTCATCTTCCAATAAACATCAAATACTGATGACAAATAATTCTTGAAGGAACCTGGAGGAACAAATGGGCTTGTCTGGGAACAGAATTAAAACCAGAACTTAACTGTGCTTAAAGCAGAATGTTCCAGCAGATGTGTCTATCAGGCTGCTCAGTAACTCCACCAAGCCAATTACTTTGAGATCATCAATACTCGCTGTTCAAACATTAAAAAAACACAAACAAAATAAAGTAGAAAAGTGATACAGGTACCACGATTGACCTCAGTGCATCTAGATTAGGAGCTGTTTGATAAAGTCACACACCCAGTGGCATTCTGTAAACGAAATACCACAAAGCAGACAGGGTTCAATAGAAATTTCAGCAAAATTGTAAAATTTAGAACAAAGGCAATATTAGCAGTAACTAGACTATAATTCTGTACTAAATGATTCCTCACAACACTGAGTTCATTGGTACAGGCTGCTGCAAATGACCGTGTTTTCCTCCTCAAAACATGCCTCCACAATCCAACACTCCTTGCATACCATCTTCATGAGACAGAATGGTCAAATGGGGAAGGAAGGCCTCCTGCTGAATCCCCACCCCTAAAATTGGATCCCAGAATTTTCCTCCTCTCAGGGGTGTTGTGCTTCACCCACCACTTAACCTCCTGCCATATACAAATGACAGCGGGTGGGCAGGACTTGATCCAGTGTCCCATTTCCCTCTCCCTGTCCCAGCTCTGACTCGCAGGAATAACAGCTTAATGGATAAGGCATTTGGATTATTTTGGTGGAGGAAACTGGGAAGTGAGCATGATTACAGCGGCTCTCCAAGTTTGTATGAATATATTATAAGAAAGAAAGTGGTAAAGGAGAATGTGGGTGCATTAAAGACAGATGTAGATGAAACTGTAAAGGACAATAAGGAAATGGCAGACTTGTTAAATGAATACATTGTATCCATTTTCATAGTGGAGCAAGAGGACAAAATACCAGTGGTACAGGGGAACCTAAAAATAAGTCAATGAAAGAAACTTAATGGATTTAATATAAGTTTTAAAAAATGCTAATGGAGAAAATAATGGGGCTTAAGACAGACAAATCTCCATGAACCTAATGGTAAAGACAATAGGTGAGGAAATTGCAGATGAGTTAGTCGTAACTTTTCCAAAGCTCTCTAGATTCAGGAATTGTGCCTTTGCATTGGAAAATTGCAAATGTCACTCTTATTTAAGAAGGAAGGGAGGGGGAAACCAGGTAACTACGGACTCATTAGCTTTACATCATTTGTGTCGCAATTACTGGAATCTGTCCTCAGAAACAGAGTGACTGAGCACTTAGAAAAGATTTGCGACTGGTAAGTCATGTCTAACTAATCTAGGTGAATTTTTTTGAGGCGATCACTATTGCACTGGATAGGGGAGTGTCTATGAATGTTGTCAATATGGACTAGCAGAAGGCATTTGATAAGGTTCCACACGAGATTGTCAGCGAAGATGAAAGTGCACGGAATTGGAGGTAACCTTGTTACAAGGGTTGATACTTGGTTGGGAAGCAGGAGACGTAGTAGGGAATGTTCTCTGATTGGCGGGATGTGACAAGTGGTGTTCCCCAGATATCTGTACTGGAGCCTCAGCTTTTCACCACATATTATTGGATGAAGGACTAGAGGGTTATATATCCAAGTCTGCAGATGACACTAAGTTAGAAGGCACAGTAAGTTGTAGATGGATGGACATAGACAGACTAAGGGAATGGGCAAAACTATGGCAGATGTGGGCAAGTGTGAGGTCATTCACTTTGGATCTGAGAAAGACAAATCGGAATATTTTCTTAATAGTGAGAGACTAGGAGCTGTGGAAGAGCAAACAGATTTAGGTGACCATGTACACAGATCACTAAAAGCTAATGCACAGGTACAAAAAACAATCAAAAAGACTAACACCGTAAGAAAAATATATTGGCCGTGGAGGGGGTATAGTACAGATTAATTAGAATGATACTAGGGCTTGAAGGGTTAAATCATGAGGACAGTTTGCACAAACTTGGTTTGTGTTCCCTTGAGTTTAGAAGATTGAGGAGTAATCTTAGAAGTCTTTAAAATGATAAATGGATTTGATATGGTACATCCAGAGAAACTATTTCCTCTGGTGGGTAATCCAGAACAAGGGAGCATAATTTTAAATTTAGAGCTAGGCCATTTATGAGTGAAATCAGGAGGCACACAAAAGGTAGTGGAAATCTGGAACTCTCTCTCCTAAAAAGCTGTGGATACTGGGTCAATTGAAATTTTCAAAACTAAGATTGATAGATTTTTGTTAGGTAAGGGTATCAAGAGATATGAAACAAAGGCGGGTAAATGGAGTTGAGGTACAGAGCAGCCATGATCTAACTGAATGACGGAACGGACTTGAGAGGCTGATTGACCAACTCCTGTTTCAATATTCTTCACTTCCTGGTGTTGTTCTGCTTCTTCCCATTAGTATTATTTGAAACAAAGCAATGTTTAGGAGGATTCACCACTTTACTGAGTTGTTTAGCCTCCCTCTTTAAGCACCTGCAGCGAGTGAAATACTATAGTTCTACAGGATATTCCTTCAGCACAGTGCTGGACTCCCAATGGAAGAGACACATAGTGCTGGGAGCTCACCCTGAATACATAAGTGGCATAGAGTTGCAGTTGGCTGAAAATCTGCTCCACCTAACCATCACAGGATCACCGTTGATGAGGAAAATACTTGTATTAACATGAAAAAAGCTACATGCAAGTTGTGTACTAAAGGACTAATTCTGTGACTTGCACTCCCAGCAGGGAGCTATGCCCTCTGAGTGCAAATTGGAGAATTAGGGCTGTCTCTGACCTGTGCTCCCTTCAAACACGGTTTCTCTACTAGGAGCATAGGAGTGTGGAATTAGCCCTTAAACATCTTTCGGTGTTATCTCAGACTATTATGAGACAGCAGTGGAGGGTGAAACGTAGGAACATAGGAAACAGATGCATCCATTTATGGAGAGTGTAGCCTCCCATTAAAAATATCAAATGCATTTCCATAGTTGTGTAAACAAAATTACATCCTGCTTCACAACGTGAGATAAGCATAGTGTTAATATTTAAAAGAAAAAAATATGTAGGAACCTTGCATTTCATTTGAATCAGTACTTTTGTTTACCTGTAATCACAGTTTATTTGACATTACATCTTCCTCCATGGATATGGCTTCTCAATTTTTCCCTATATCTAATTCAACTATCTCCCACCCATGTAGACAATGTTCGAAATAATATACAGTGACTTTGACTTGACTTTAATGTAAAGCTCAATGAAAAAACAATGAATTTTCTAATAAAAGCAACATGAGCATTAGAAATATTTACAGCAATCAACCAAATTTGAAAATTACCCTCCATCATAGAGTTTAATTTTTTTTCCCGTTTAGGTGCTACTTTAAGTATGAGGCCAGTTTCAACCACAACAACAGAGGACCCTGAGTGGCGGTCAAATGTCAGCCCGGTGACTGGAAACTTCCGTCTCAGAAGAGGAAGTAGATTTACCTGGCGTAAAGAGTGCCTGTCTGTCATGGAAAGGTTGGTAGGAGGAGGGGTGGTATTCATTTCAAAGACACCAGTACTTACATATTTGGTTTGTGCTCCCAGATTGGGGTGGGCTGGAGGTGAATGAAAGTAAGCTCCCAACACCATCCATCAAGCCCTGGTACAAGGATGCATATTTGAAACTTGAGTGAAGATAGGCTTGAACTTAGTTATGGTGGCCTTCACTGACTCTTGTCCAGTTTTTCATTTGAGAACAGCAAGTGGAGTGAGGTATTAAAGGGCTGGTACTACCCATGGAATCATGCAACAACATGACGTGCTTACCTCCAAGATAGGAGAGCTAAGGGGGAAATATAGAGGGAGAGATTATAAAATAGTACAACTGGCCACCAAAAACTAGCTGGAAATTACTATGATGGTAGCTGTATGCACCATGTGTCTGTCTGACTTACTGGCTTTCATGACACCTTGCTAAATACCAGTCCTTTTGGTTCGGCAGCCAGTTGACCTATTTGTAATGAGATTCTATCATTTTATACAGTCTAAGATAAATAATCAGAGCATCCCAATGAAACAACAAACCTTATTTGCATTGGAGCCTGAAGGAGGGTTTGCAGGAGGAATGTTGGTCAGAATACCACGGTCACCTTCTACTGTATATTATCCATGCCTCAGAATTCTTATTCACCTAGACAGCCAGATGGGACCTCAATTTACTTCTCAGCTGGTGACTGCACTGATCGTGGGTCGAGCCTTAGCTCATAGCCTCATGTCCAGCTGATACTACTTAACCTTTAGAGTTAAAGTGGAACCCGATTTTACACAAGAATGACTTAAAACATTTTTATATTCCTCTGCTTATTGCAGTGGTTTAAATATTAAATAACCAATGTATGACAGCTTGAACAAGTGCATTATTGTACTTTGTTTGATTTCAATGCCTTACAGTTATTTTGGTGAAAATCAGTATCCAGACGAGGCAAAGCGTGAGGAAATTGCAAACGCCTGTAATACAGTCATACAGAAACCAGGTAAGAAATGCCTAGAATCATTCGTGGTTTAGAGCTATAATGTAAAAGCAAGAAATCCGTGACAAAAATTCTTGAAGTACTTGGTTTCTGTCACTCGATGTTGCAAACACTGTTAAAGTACACAACAGTATTCCATATTAGCAGAAATTTGGTTAGTGCAGCAAAATCTGTGCTGAACACTTTGTAAGTCGCTTGTATAATATTTAAGTTTCAAACTCTGCATATTTCCAAATGGGATACATAAATTGTTTGTTGAAAGAATTACGAAATGAGCATGTTGGAAAAAATGTTGCTAAATCTGTGGGTTATTGCTAAGCAGCCAGGATCTTAAGCTATGGGACTTTTACACAAAAAGCAGTGAACTCCCAACACAAAAGTTGCAATTAAATATCTTTAATCCTTTTGAGTGTTTTTAAAATTCCCATTTGCTCTAAAAAAAAATTACATTCTCAAAAACAAATATTATAGAATATAATGATTATGGAATTAAAAATGGTAGCCATTTAAATTCTATTATATTGGGGAATTGAGAACAGAAAAGACTGGCCAGAATTTTCAGTCAAGCTGCCATCCTCAATTCCGCAATACATTACAGGCTGTTATCTCAAATTGATCAATTTCTGCTGCAGGCCAGGCCTCTACTTTAAAAAAAATATTTGCAACTTTCATGAATTCTTGTCCAATTCAAACAATGGAGAACTTTCTGTCATCAGTGATACACTGAAGGAAGTGCTTAGTTAATTAACCTGCCTTATAAGGGTATCCTCGTCCAGCCTGGCTGTTGTGAATCAAGTTTAAATGTACAGGGGTCAAGCATCAAAACATACACAGTTGTGCATGAAGCATGGTTGCATTCACTTGGAAGAAATAAAAAACTCTTGATAGTAATAATAGCCTGTACTATGCTCGGGAACTGAAGATGGGAAAAATTGGTTTAGACTTTCAAAAAAGTCACTGCAAGCCCTCAGCAGGTTACAGTATTAGAGCAATAAGATTAGCACATCTGTTGGATATTGTGCACTTGTGTTTTCCGAAAGTATTCATGGTAAGGTGGCATGGAGTGCTGGTGCTCAAATATGCTGTGCTATAGAGCAGTAGGGTGCATGTTTGTATTTTTACATGGCAAGTTGCTGATCTCAGTCAGACTGTTGCTGGGGAATACAGAACAGAGACAGGAGTATTTCTTACAGGGAAGGAGGAGAAATTTTAATAACTCTTTCTAGTATAAAAAGGGTCCAGCAAGTCAGTATGGGCTGCTTTTGTGTGCTTCCCGGGAGCCAATACAACAGCACAATTAATAGAGGCATCAGAGCAATCAAATTTTCCATGTTGTCAGCTAGAAGGTGTTGCAGATACCAAAAAAATGTGTAAAAATGGTAGAACCAGATAATTGTTGCACTAAATTTGCATATACGTATGGTGAAGTATATTTAAGTTTAGTAACAGTTTTCCTGTATATTCTTCATTCACACTTAGGTAAAAAGCTATCAGAGTTTGAGCGAGTTACCCCTCTGAAAGTGTATAACTGGTTTGCCAATCGTCGGAAGGAGATGAAGAGAAGAGCAAACATAGGTAAGGCAATTACAGGGCTTTTAGTTTTTAAGAGGATGGACTACAGGTGTTTTTGTACCTATTGAAACCTCTGCAGGAATGAGAATTTTTATTTACAGGTCATAGAATACCTGCTTCACATCTACACAGTTGTGGATTTGAATCTCAAGTTGTTTGCTATTCATTCTCTGGCCTCAGTTCCTTCTAACAGCTCTCCACTGACGTCCAGATGAAACACTACACTGTGGCAGGGAAAGAATCAGACATTCCACTCACAGTGCTGAAAGGGCAGCTACCATTGACCAAATGTGGAGTAGGACTGATGCCATTCTGTCCATAGCTGACTCCATCTTGCCAGAGATGACCACTTGGCAGAAAGTCTTTCTGCTTGGTGGTACACTTAATTTTTGTAAACCTTTTTAAAATAAATAAATATTGAATGTATTTCTTCTTAAATTAAATAGGACTGAAGCTTTCCTGATAACACAGTTGGTAAAGGCAGAGTGTGACTAAGTCATATTGAATAGAAGGTCGCAGGTTCCATCTTTAGTCTGCACTGAACTTATCTAATTTCAGCCAGGGTGACAGTAAGGACACAATGGTTGGCCTCAGCACCCTTGGGATAGAAAGGTGAAAATCATCATGGGATGTGGGCGTCGTTGGTGAGGCCGGCATTTATTGCCCATCCCCAATTGCCCTTGAGAAGGTGGTGGTGAGCCGCCGCCTTGAACCGCTGCAGTCCGTATGGTGAAGGTTCTCCCACAGTGCTGTTAGGAAGGGAGTTCCAGGATTTTGACTCGGCAACGATGAAGGAACGGCGATATATTTCCAAGTCGGGATGGTGTGTGACTTGGAGGGGAACATGCAGGTGGTGTTGTTCCCATGTGCCTGCTGCCCTTGTCCTTCTAAGTGGTCGAGGTCGCGGGTTTGGGAGGTGCTGTCGAAGAAGCCTTGGCGAGTTGCTGCAGTGCATCCTGTGGATGGTACACACTGCAGCCACGGTGGGCCGGTGGTGAAGGGAGTGAATGTTTAGGGTGGTGGATGGGGTGCCAATCAAGCAGGCTGCTTTGTCCTGGATGGTGTCGAGCTTCTTGAGTGTTGTTGGAGCTGTACTCATCCAGGCAAGTGGAGAGTATTCCATCACACTCCTGACTTGTGCCTTGTAGATGGTGGAAAGGCTTTGGGGAGTCAGGAGGTGAGTCACTCGCCGCAGAATACCCAGCCTCTGACCTGCTCTTGTAGCCACAGTATTTATGTGGCTGGTCCAGTTAAGTTTCTGGTCAATGGTGACCCCCAGAATGTTGACGGGGATTCGGCGATGGTAATGCCGTTGAATGTCAAGGGGAGGTAGTTAGACTCTCTCTTGTTGGAGATGGTCATTGCCTGGCACGTGTCTGGAGTGAATGTCACTTGCCACTTATCAGCCCAAGCTTGGACGTTGTCCAAGTCTGGCCACATGCAGGCACGCACTGAGGGGTTGCAAATGGAACTGAACACTGTGCAATCATCAGCGAACATCCCCATTTCTGACCTCATGATGGAGGGAAGGTCATTGATGAAGTAACTGAAGATGGTTGGGCCTAGGACACTGCCCTGAGGAACTTCTGCAGCAGTGTCCTGGGGCTGAGATGATTGGCTTCCATCAACCACTACCATCTTTCTTTATGCTAGGTATGACTCCAGCCACTGGAGAGTTTTCCCCCTGATTTCAATTTTACCAGGGCTCCTTGGTGCCACACTCGGTCAAATGCTGCCTTGATGTCAAGGGCAGTCACTCTCACCTCATCTCTGGAATTCAGCTCTTTTGTCCATGTTTGGACCAAGGCTGTAATGAGGTCTGGAGCCGAGTGGTCCTGGCGGAACCCAAGCTGAGCATCGGTGAACAGGTTATTGGCGAGTAAGTGCCGCTTGATAGCACTGTCGACGACATCTTCCATCACTTTGCTGATGATTGAGAGTGGACTGATGGGACGGTAATTGGCCGGATTGGATTTGTCCTGCTTTTTGTGGACAGGACATACCTAGGCAAATTTCCACATTGTCAAGTAGATGCCAGTGTTGTAGCTGTACTGGAACTGGCTTGGCTAGAGGCGCGGCTAGTTCTGGAGCACAAGTCTTCAGCACTACAGCTGGGATGTTGTCGGGGCCCGTAGCCTTTGCTGTATCCAGTGCACTCAGCCATTTCCTGACATCACGTGGAGTGAATCGAATTGGCTGAAGACTGGCTTCTGTGATGGTGGGGATATCAGGAGGAGGCCGAGATAGATCATCCACTAGGCACTTTTGGCTGAAGGTGGTTGCAAACGCTTCAGCCTTGTCTTTTGCACTCACGTGCTGGACTCCGCCATCATTGAGGATGGGGATGTTTACGGAGCCTCCTCCTCCATTAGTTGTTTAATTGTCCACCACCATTCACGACTGGATGTGGCAGGACTGCAGAGCTTTGATCTGATCCGTTGGTTGTGGAATCGCTTAGCTCTGTCTACAGCATGTTGCTTGCGCTGTTTAGCATGCATGTAGTGTTGTGTTGTAGCTTCACCAGGTTGGCACCTCATTTTTAGGTACGCCTGGTGCTGTTTCTGGCATGCTCTTCTACACTCCTCATTGAACCAGGGTTGATCCCCTGGCTTGTTGGTAATGGTAGAGTGAGGAATATGCTGGGCCATGAGGTTACAGGTTGTGCTGGAATACAATTCTGCTGCTGCTGAACACAGCGCCTCATGGATGCCCAGTTTTGAGCTGCTAGATCTGTTCTGAATCTATCCCATTTAGCACAGTGATAGTGCCACACAACACGTTGGATGGTTTCCTCAGTGTGAAGATGGGACTGTGCGGTGGTCACTCCTACCAATTCTGTCATGAACAAATGCATCTGCAACAGGTAGATTGGTGAGGACGAGGTCAAGTAGGTTTTTCCCTCATGTTGGTTCGCTCACCGTCTGCCGCAGGCCCAATCTGGCAGCTATGTCCTTCAGGACTTGGCCAGCTCGGTCAGTAGTGGTGCAACCGAGCCAGTCTTGGTGATGGACATTGAAGTCTCCCACCCAGAGTACATTCTGTGCCCTTGCTACCCTCAGTGCTTCCTCCAAGTGGTGCTCAACATGGAGGAGGACTGATTCATCAGCTGAGGGATTGACAGCATGATTGCTGTCTGATGACCCCTGCTGGAAAGTGTACTTGTATGAACAGAATTGGGCTTGCTTTTGGAATGTACATAATGTAGGTTGTTTAAGTTTAGTTAGTTTCTGATCAATCTTCTTTTCAAAGAAGCAGCAATCCTGGAGAGTCACGGAATCGATGTGCAGAGTCCTGGTGGACATTCCAATAGTGACGACATCGAGGGCAACGACTACTGTGAGCAAGTGAGTCACGACTATTAGAGGTTAGAACTACAAAAGTTACTTCTTTAAATCTCCTTTTATCTCTTTAACAGGTGTGTTGAATAAATATATATGTTAGAAATTCTGAGAGTTTATTATCAACTTGCAGTCTATGTCATCTAACAGCCATTTTGTGGGAAGACTGACTAAAGATTTTCATTATAGACAATCCAAGGTTAAGTCTGAATTATTCGTTTGTTGGGACTCCAAATGAGTCGTGCGGATCTTCTTTACAGTGTTGTTAAAGGCAACTTCACTGTACTGATAAGGTTCATGCTGCTCATTAAAACCATGAAGGAATCCTAGTTCAAGTAGTTGTTGGCACATGTGTCTTGGCAATGAGGGAAGAGGGACTTTTTAAAGGGCATTTGAAGGAGGAAATGAGAACTTCGACAATTTTTTATTGCAAACTTTTGAGATAGTTTGGGTATAGTGGGACTGTACATCATTTTTGAAACAAAAGTACAGGGTGGTGCAGTTCTAAAACCCAGTAACACACCGTGGTAAAATGGTGGCTTTCAGAGCTAAGTTAGACTCCAGACTTGTAGTTGTTGGTTTTAGAGTGGCTTTGGCTAAGGCTTGGGAGAAAGTTGCCTGATTATCCTCATGAATAGGGAACCTGAAAAAGTGGCATTAAAAAAATGTAGGTTGAAGACCAATTGTGGTGAGCACCTAACATCAATCTCATCAAGAACATGATGAATTGAGGAACACTAACTCAGCACAGACCAGGAATAGAACCTTGGATTTTCTGGTTTATGTGGTTCAGTATCACTATGGCCCACTAAGCTTAGGGTTCCTGCTTCTATTCACTACTCAGTGACCTTTGTTGAAAAGTGGATGTCAGGTGAAGACAAGATCTGACAGGGATATGATGTCTTCCATGGTAAAATAGCCTTCTAACTCTCACACAGCTGATGTTCACACATAATGAATGGCAAGGGTAGTGGTTATAATACTGGACTAGCAACCCAGTGGATGTGAGTTCAAATTCTACCATGGCAAATCGTGAAACTGATTCAATAAATCTGGTAATTTGTGGGATGGCACCAGAAAAATGACGACGAAAGCTGTTGGATTGTTCTAAAAGCCTAACAGGTGCACTAAGATCCCTCAGGGAAGGGCACCTGCCACCTCTACTTGTTCCTGCCCACATGTGACTCCAGTCTTGCACTACGTGGTTGATTATTAAAGGCCTCTCAGGATGGGCAATAAATGCTGCCTTGCCCGTGTTGCCCACATCCCCAGAATACATTTTTTAAAAACTCAGGCAAGACAACCTGCACCCATAGGCCAGCACTTTTAGGAGAAGAGAAGAATATTCAGGCTGGGGTATGGTGAAAAGAGATCATATGATCATAATACTAGCTCTACCTCCTAACATAATTTAGATCCTGACCTTTTGCCACACTTCAAGTGGTACAGTACTCAAACACACTGTGCCATTGCACTGGTAACTGGCATTTCAGTTCACTTACATCAAAGGACATGTTGAAGGAAATATTTTATCACCTGGCTTGGCATATTGATTGGTTCAATTTTCAATAAACTAAAGTGTGCTGTGCTTTTATTGCAGCATAGCGTAGAATATACTTGAATAACAGGATGGTCAGAACACGCAACAGTGCACTTAAGCTTTACATACTTAATGCACAAGCAGAAGACTGTGAAGAATAAGACCTCGTTATTGTTATATTATGAATCTGTAGCCCTGAATGAAAGGAAAACAAGAATAAAACTGGACGGACCACTCGGCTGCGACCTAGGCATTGAATCAGTTCAAACGTCCATGCGTTGTCCTCCTCCCCAACATCTGGAGACTGGTGCCAATGTTGGGAGAGCTGCCCCACAGATTAGTCCAGCAACAGCCCGATGCAGTCATACTTGCCGAATCATATCTATCAGCCAATGTCCCAGACTCCTCCATCAGCATCCCTGGATATGTCTTGTCCCATCGGCAGGACAAACCTACCAGAGATTGGGTCATTGTGTTTTACAGACAGGTGGTCCTGGGAGTCCTCAACATTGACTCTGCACCCCATGAAGTCTCCTGGCTTCAGGTCAAACCTTTTGATTACCACCTACCATCCTCCCTCAGCTGATGAATTAGTATTCCTCCAGGTTGAACACCACTTGGAGCAAGCACTAAGGGCACAGAACGTACTCTAGGTGGGGACTGTCCATCACCAAGAATGGCTTAGGAGCACCCCCACTTGCTGAATTGGCTGAGTCCTGAAGTTACATAGCTGCCAAACTGGGCTTGCGGCAGGTGGTGAGAGAACCAACACGAGGGAATAATTTACTTGACCACGTCCTCACCAATTTACCTAAAAACAGATGGGTCTGTCCAGGGCAGCATTGATAGGAGTGACCAAGGCACAGTCCGTGTAGAGACCGTCTCATCTTCACATTGAGGACATCCTTCATCAAGTCGCGTGGTACTACTACCGTGCTAAATGAGATAGATTAAGAACACATCTAGCAGTTCAAAACTGGACATCCATGATGTGCTACGGGCCATTGGCAGCAGCAGAATTGTGTTCCACCACAATCTGTAACCTCACAGATGCCAGTCTTCAGCCAATTCGATTCACCCCATGTGACATCAAGAAATGGCTGAGTGCACTGGACAGAACAAAGGCTGTAGGCTCTGACAACATTTGGCTGTAGTGCTGCAGACCAGTGCCCCTGAACTAGCTGCATCCCTAGCTAATCTGTTCCAGTACAGCTACAACACTGGCATCTACCCGACAATGTGGAAAATTGCCCAGATATGTCCTGCCGACAAAAAGCAGGACAAATCCAACCTGGCCAATTACTTCCCCATCAGCCTACTCCCAGTCATCAGCAAAAGTGTTGGAATGAGTCATCAACACTGCTTTTAAGTGACATTTACTCACCAATAACCCGCTCACCGATGCACAATTTGGGTTCCGCCAGGATCACTTGGCTCCAGACCTCACGACAGCCTTGGTCCAAACATGGAGCTGAATTCCAGAGGTGAGGTGAGAGTTACTTCCCTTAACATTAATGCAGTATTCGATCGAGTGTGATCAAGGAGCCCTAGTAAAACTGAAGTCAACGAGATTCAGGGGGAAAACTGTCCAGTGGCTGAAGTACCTAGCACAAAGGAAGATGGTTGTGGTTTTTGGAGGCCGATCATCTCAGCCCCAGAACATCGCTGCAGGAGTTCCCCAAGGCAGCATCCTAGGCCCAACTATCTTCAGCTGCTTCATCAATTACCTCTCTGTCATAAGGTCAGAAATGTAGCTGTTCACTGATGATTTCAGTGTTCAACTCCATTGGCAATTCCTCAGATAATGAAGCAGTCCATGCCAGCATGCAGTAAGACCTGGATAACATCCAGGCTTGGGCTGATAAGTGGCAAATAGCATTCATGCCATACAAGTGCCAGGCAATGACCATCTCCAACAAGAGAGAGTCTAACCACCTCCCCATGACATTCAATGACATCATCATTGCTGAGTCCCCCACCATCAACATCCTGGGGGTCACCATATACCAGAAACTCAACTGGAACAGCCACATAAATGCCACGCCTAATACAGTAGGTCAGAGGCTGGATATTCTATTGTGAGTAGCTCTCCTGCTGATTCCCCAAAGCCTTCCCACCACCTACAAGGCATAAGTCAGGACTGTGATAATATTATCCATTTGGCTGGATGGGTGCATCTGCAAGAACACTCAAGAAGCTTAACACCATCCAGGACTTGATCGGCACCCCAACCACTAGCTTAAACATTCACTCCCTCCACCACTGGCATACCATGGCTGCTGTGTGCAATATCTATAGGATGCATTGCAGCAAGTCGCCTGGACTTCTTCGGCAGAACCTCCCAAACCCGTGATTTCCACCATCTAGAAGGACAAGGGCATCAGGTGCATGAGAACACCATTAACTCCAAGTTCCCCTGCAATTCATACACCATCCTAATTTGGACATACATTGTCATTCCTTCATTATTTCAGGATCAAAATTCTGGAACTCCCTACTTAACAGCATTGTGGTCCCATCTCCATGTAGACTGCAGCAGTTCAAGAAGGCGGCTCATCACCACCACCACCACCACCTTCTCAAGGGAAACTAGGAATGAGCAATAAATGCTGGCCTTGTCAGTGGCGTCCACATCCCGAAGAATGATATTTTTAAAAAAAAAGAGACCTTAATGTGACCGTCCTCATTTAGGATATGCAAGCTCTTCCATCAAATTGGAAACAATTGTCTGCAACACCCCAAAAAGATTTGGGCATGTCACTGAATGACAAATAACCACATTTTCTGCCTTCCTTACTATTCTGCACAGTGATTCATTCACTCCACTTTTATCTTTTATGCATACACTCCAACACCATGGTCACCAAATCTTGTGTTACTTCAGGGTTCTCTTTATCTGTATGACACTTTCTTCATCTCTCCTTGTTTTTTTATTAGCTTTATTGAGTAAACTGTTTTTGTCCAGAACTGCAGTTTCTTCTGTACTGAATTGCATTTGGAGACCAACTTATTTCAATAAATTCATTTTGTGCAGTTGAATCACTATCTCTAACACGTTGTGTGATTAGCCCCTCATTGACAAGACATTTGATATACACTGTTTCAAGGAGAAAAGTGGTTCCCCACAGACTGCTGATTGAGTAATTAGGGCCCTGATACAGCTCAGACCTGATGCATTTCTCTAATCATGTTTGTGTGTAACAATATCCTGAATACTTTTTGGAGGTTAGTTTTCAGATTGTTTTGGGTTCTTGGTTGCACTCTTTTGTATTATTTATGACTGAATTTAAGCATTTACCTAATGTGGATTCATTGATTAGACATGAATTCATCAAAACAGCTTTTGAATAATAAATAAGTGAAATGATTCAATGGTTAATTTTATTGTGACACTTTGATTTTTAAAAGACAGCTCTTGTGTTGAATAGCACTGACTTTATAAGCCTTTGAGAGGATGAGAAACCAATAGTCAGAAACACCAGACCTTGCATCCTTGAAATCTTCAGTCAGTGAACACCACATGGGATTGACTCATCAATTTAGATATGATGATTGTCATTTGAATTACTTTATATTGATTTTAGCTTGGAAAGACCATCCTTTTTTGTTTAATGGTGTCCCTCCTCCTTAGCGGGTATCTGTAGATGCTCTAGTGTGGTTGGGCTTTGCTTAATCACTGGTAAATTATAAAACAATACATTCTTGAAATACATTAGCAAACAAAAACTGCGTTCAAACCTATCCTGGTTATTTTAAGTAACTGGTCATCGTTTCATTAAACAACAAGGTTCTACCTGCACCTGAACCCAGCAGCTGCTGATTAATATGTCCACAAATCTTTGATTAACAATAGACTACAAGACGAACCTGATTCACACCTCCCCGTCCATATCCTTAACAGTATTTAAAATTGCATTTTTGGCTGCATAAAATCCTGATTGCATGGTGGATCAGTTAACATGGCGGGCGCCATAAGACAATGAGTTGCTCATCTAGTGGCAGCTGTTCTTGATTTGAGGTGTTACTCCTGAAAAAAAAATTGATCTGATCATATCTATGACACAAGCAGATTAACCATCATAGTTTGGCACTGAATTAGCTGAAAAACTGATCTTTTTAGTCAGTTTTCAATCAATTAAAGCCCTCATAAATGAATGGTGAGAGTCGAATGGAAAACAAAATAAGTGTTTTATTGTTACTGCTTTTAAGAGACAAAAGGATTACAGCAGATTAAATTAGATTTCCAATAAGTAAAAAAAGAATAGGGAGAACGGACAGAAAAGGGAAGATGGCGATTCCTATTTAAAATTGTGTTTTTTATGGGTTATTTTGAGATTAATATTGAAATAGCAAACTCCTGACACTTGAGTGGGTTTATTACTGTAATACAATTTGTTTCTTCATCATAATGGCTAGCCCAGGGACATTTTTATTTCCCAGGCGTTCAATCGTGGCTTTCAAAAAGGAATTGGATAAATATTTGAAGGGAAAAAATTTGCAGGGGTGCTGGAAAAGAGCAGGGGAATGGGACTAACTGGATTGCTTTTACAAAGAGCCGGCACAGGCTCGATGGGCCAAATGACGACCTCCTGTGCTGTAACCATTCTATGATTCTAGGGGTTGCTGGCAGTCTATGGGTCCACAGGCTGGGTTTCAGAAAGCATGTTTCAGCAATCACTAGAATCCATGTTCTTATATGGAGATTTTACTGCATACTACTGTGAACTCAGTAATGAGCTTTTCATCTGCAATAAAAGACAGCATTATGAGATCCAAGACAAATGAAATGTTAACCTTAAATCAAAACAGTCCAATTTAAATGAAAAAATATAAAACTGTTTAATATTTTTAAAAATATAAACATGCTATTAAAATAATGGCACTCCTGAATTAGAGTAAAAATTAGAATTGGAGTGGATAGCTCCAGTTAAAGAGCTGGCACAGGCATGATCGATTAGCCTCCTGGGCTGCAAATACTATTATTCTAACTGTAAAATTGAGATTTTTGCTATATTACAATCAATCACGTGGCATTTAAAAATATACAGTTAACATTTCTAGCAGAGTAGTTCTTCTGCTACCTCGTCCCTATTTCAAAATCAACAAATGATACAGTGTGAATAAGGCTCACCATCACTCCAGTTAATCTAGGGGAGATGTTTGGTTCAGTTAGAGTTGTGTTAAAGCAGCAAAAAAACAAAAATAAGTATGAAAAGATTTTTTTTAAAGAGGCTTTCAAATGGATCTCTCCAGCGTTTTTTGAGGATGTAACTAGCAGGGTAGATAAAGGGGAACCAGTGGATATCGTATATTTGGATTTTCAACAGGCATTTGATAAGGTACCACATAAAAGGTTGTTGTTACACAAGATAAGAGCTCATGGGGTTGGAGGTAATATATTAGCATGGATAAAGGATTGGCTAACAGACAGAAAACAGAGAGTAGGGATAAACGGTTCATTTTCAGGTTGGCAGGCCGTAACTAGTGGGGTGCCGCAAGGATCGGTGCTTAGGCCTCAGCTATTTACAACCTATATTAATGACTTAGATGAAGGGACCGAGTGTGGTGTATCCAAGTTTGCTGACGATACAAAGCTAGGTGAGAAAGTAAACTGTAAGGAGGACATGAAGAGTCTGCAAAGGGATATAGACAGGTTAAGTGAGTGGGCAAGAAGGAAGCAGATGGAGTATAATGTCGGGAAATGTAAGGTTATTCTCTTTGGTAGGAAGAATAGAAAAACAGAATATTTTTTAAATGGTGACAAACTATTAAATCTTGGTGTTCAGAGAGATTTGGGTGTCCTCGTTCAAGAAACTCAAAAAATTTAGCATGCAGGTACAGCAAGTAGTTATCAAAGCAAATGGCATGTTGGCCTTTATTGCAAGGGAGTTGGAATACAAGAGTAAGGATATCTCACTATAATTGTACAGGGCTTTGGTGAGACCTCACCTGGATTACTGTGTACAATTTTGGTCTCCTTATCTAAGGAAGGATATACTTGCCTTAGAGGCAGTGCAATAAAGGTTCACTAGATTGATTCCTGGGATGAGAGTGTTGTCCTTTGAGGAGAGATTGGGTCGAATGGGCCTATACTCTCTGGAGTTTAGAAGAATGAGAGGTGATCTCATTTAAATGTGTAAGATTCTGAGGGGGCTTGACAGAATAGATGCTGAAAGGTTGTTTCCCCTTGCTGGAGAGTCTAGAACTAGGGAGCATAGTCGCAGATAAGAGGTCGGCCACTTAGGACTGAGATGAGGAGGAATTTCTTCACTCAGAGGGTTGTGAATCTTTGGAATTCTCTACCCCAGAGGACTGTGGATGCTGAGTCGTTAAGTACAATCAAGGCTGAGGTAGATAGATTTTTGGACTTTAGGGGAATCAAGGGATATGGGGATCGAGCGGGAAAATGGAGTTGAGGTCGAAGATGATTTCATTGAATGGCAGAGCAGGCTCAAGTGGCCGTATGGCCTACTCCTGTTCCTATTTCATATGTTTCTTAAACCATGCAGACCAGAGGTTTCCAGATGGGGTATGAAAGTCTTGGTCTAAGGAACAGAAAAGTAGGCTATGGGGGTGGGAGGGATGTGCAGCAGCCAAGGTTTCTACTCATTACTATCCTGTAACCCTTACTGGAAAATATGTGATTATGGCCATTAGGTCAAGGAGAAGATTGGGCTTGACTGGAAAGCCTAGTGACATTCAAATGTCTAGGGTTGAACATGAAGAATGGCCATTTTGGCAACTTACTGGAGGGCTGTCAGCCCTTATGCAACCATCCCCAAGCAAGAGTCAGCATCTTCAGAAAGGAGAGAGAAAACTCAGGGCAAGGGGAAGAACTTCACAGGAGCGTTATCAAACAAAATTTGACAAAATTCATAAACCACTAAGGCTTTACCTCAACATGTGTTATCCAAATCTGCAACATTAGTTTACAATCTTACCACCCACTCCTGGGTACTCATTAGAAACCGATGTTTGTACTACTGTGTCTAAATGAATAGGGTTGTCTGTGAATGATAGATAATATTTGCAATAATGGTGCCTTATGGCTCATTCTTTGTGTATAAAAAAAGCACGTTTATTGTTTGCTTGGCGTACATAAAATAAAACAACCTTTGTCTCCAACAACAACTTGCATTTATATAGTGCCTTTAACATATAAAAACATCCTAAGGTGCTTCACAGAGGCATTCATTCCAGTCCTGAGAGGCTACCTTTAGTGAGATTTAGAACAAAAGCTGGCTGGAAATGTTAGCTGATCTATTTTCTGTTCTTTTTAAAACAACATATTCAAATCTGAAACTTCAAATAAGTTTTTTGACAACTAAATTCTCACTATTGATAGTTCTAGCCCCCAACTACAACAAGTGCAGCATTGTTACATCAGGACCAGAAAGTTAAAGAATTTTGAGAGAATATTCACAACCAAAACTATCCTAGTTAATCATGGGGACTAACAAGCTGAAATTATTAGAACATATATGTTGAAAAACCTGCACTTTTTGTGGGTATATTGGATAGACTTTCTCATAAGTGAGCAGCTGGGCAAGTTATACTGCTAGCAGTATATATATCTACCTCTGTGGAGACTGACACACAACATATGTTAATGCTGAACTGTAACATTATGTTTGATTTTTGTTAAATCCAGTGCTACTTATATGGCAGTTTGTGTTTTTACCCTTCTCCCCTCCTTAGGATGAAAATACTTGCCATAGTGACCATCAGCAAGATCCCATCTCATTGGCTGTCGAAATGGCAGCTGTCAATCATTCGGTCCTAGCTTTGGCCGGCCAGGGTGGAAGTGAGATCAAGACAGAAGCAATCGACGATGATTGAACGTAAGGCTGAAGGCAATCAGGATTATATAATGTTATAGACTATAGCCACCTTCTTCCCTGTTATATGTACTGTTCCGCAACAGACTATTAGATGTATATTTATCATTTGTTTGTTCGCTGTGCGTTAAATTGAAAGAAAAGTTCTCATATCATTTTTATAGCTGCCAATGTGATCATCTCATATTAACATATCAGTGAATAGAAGTTGTCAGGTGTGACTAGTGCTAAGGTTTGCTGACGGCTGACTGTGAACTCAACAACCATGTTTTTAATGTATTACTGCACATTACCCAATACAGTTGAAACTATTAGCTGAAGGCAAAATAAAAGCGTTTTCTATTTTCTAAATTTTACATAGCTAGTTTTTTATTAGGGAGGTACGAACAAAAAGTCAAACCAGACCAAACTGGCCCAAAGTAGGAAGTTGTATGGGCCCAGAACACATGCTCTCCAGTTTCTTCAAGGTTCCAACTTCTGGAAACTGAGAAACAGGTGCCTCCATACACACTCACACTAGATTTTACATTGGGCATTTCAGATTGGGCTTTGTTCGTTTGCTCCTATTTTTCAGCATGTTTTTAAATCAGAGCTAGGGTAGACTTTGTACAGTCAAATCCTATTGTGGTCGTTCCCTGATCAAATCAATTCCCTTCAATTCAATTTTTATTTTTAAAATTTCTTTTTAAACTTACTTGTAGAGGATTTGGTTGTACTTCAGCCTGCAAACATTCTCTGGATGAGCCTTCCACCCTCCCTTCATGTCTGTTTGTGTATGTGCAATTAGATGGTGAAACTTACAATAACTAAAAAATACTCTTTGGAATTTGCATCTCAGGTTAAGGAGGAACAAAATGTTTGGATCTGACACACCTTCTATAAGAGACAATTTACTGTCACTGGGTGCACTCTGTCAATTTCCACTTCCCCAGAAGCAAGGTTATATTTAATGAGGTCTGAAAAACACCTCACTATTACAATGCTCTCATCAGTCTAATGGTCATTGTGTCTGTAATTGAGCTCGGTAACAGCACAGTATCATTTTTATACAGATGTGGTTTTGTACTGTGTGAAGAGTTACAGAAGTTAATTCAGTATTAAATTTGATGTCAGAAAAGTTAACTTGTTAGCTGTTTTACTGTGGGGCGAGGTCAAGCACAAAGACCGAACACACAAAGTGCTCACAAACTACGTGCTTAAGATCTACCCACAGCTAGAGAATTTTTCTCAATGCCACATAGGTTTCATTATATCTAGTGTATCTTGTAACAACTATCTATAAAACGGCATTATTGTTTCAAAAATTACTCTTCTGGCTATTTGGAAATTGGTGGGTAACAAAACAGCAGTTACGTTTACCAGGAAAGGCCAAACAGGGATCGCCAAGTAGCTACAACAGGACAGAGTTGAATTTGCTACTTAAGCTTTCCTTCTCTTGGATTGGCTGAGGAATGTCACCCCATATGTAGAGATGTCCCTGGCTGTACTGCCCTATTTTCCCACCCAGGAGGACACTGGTTTAAGGAGGTTAATTTAATTGTGTATGGGATGGAGACGTGGGTGAACACTGGCAGTAATGAGGATTGTCAGATTCAAACTTTGTACTCATTTGTAATCTGGGTGCCTATAGAACAAGAACCCAAGTGATTTCATAAGTGGGTTTTCATTGTTGTAAAATGTTCTCACAAGGAGTTTACCTTGTGATGCAGTGTCTCCACATCTCCCGAAGTTAAAATTGAGGAGAAATTTGACATGTTATTGATCTTCTTGCAAATGTTTCGTTACCCAAAATTGTCACCATGAGGGATCAGAGGTTTTTTAAAAAAACACCCCTTGAAGCTACTGTTGCTGAAGAAAACTTCAAAGGAATGAAGCTAAGTTCTAGCAGAAACTTTTTTCAAAAAAACCTACGTCATAGCCATGGATTTAATTCTAGGCTGTAATTATAATCCAGATTCACAAGCATTCCTGCTTCCTGTGAAGTAGTTCAGTAAAAACAATACCACTTGGGTTTGCCAAATTAGCAGAAAGTCTAGAAACAAGCTGGTCTAGTCCCAGTCTATAATGAGGCTGGTTGCTAAGCTAACAATATCCTAATACTGTCTTGTACACTGCTGCCAGGATAATGACATAAATGTTGCATTTATTAATTTGCTTGGCTGTTATGCCTGTGGCACAGGAAAAGAGTATAATTCAGTGATAAAACTTTCGAAGTGTTATTTTGATTATTACCGTAGTCAGTATTCTATACATTCTGACCTTTTATTTATGCAGCATTTATCTAAGTCTTCACCTAATTCATCCACGTAGGTAAAGTGTTACAGCTATTATCAGCTTCAGACTTGCAAGGCGGAGATGGACCGCAACAGAACAGCCTTTGGTTTTCTATAGGATATTCTGATTATCTCATAGTTCAGGATGTTGCCCTTTTTCATGATATAATGGATACCTTAGTGTTAAAACATTCACAAACCATAAAATTATACTTTGCGACTATTACTGTACAAACCATAATGCCCTCATTTGGCATTCTTTTTTATGCTATTTTAAAGGACATGTTAACTCAATTATTTATTTTAAACGGGTTAAGGTCTCCATTAAAATAGTAGACAAAGGGATGTCATACAAACACTAATATTTGTACTGTGCAACTTTGGGGGCACTGAGTTTTGAAATCATAGTTCATCCACATTTTAAATATTTAAAATTGTTAATGAATTTCTAAGAACAGAATCGTACGCATCACACCATGAGATGAAACTTACTAAATGAGAATGGGTGACCTATAACTCATGACTTTGTTGTTCACAAGATATGAAGTCACCCATACTCATTTTAATGAAAACAGTATTTTGTAGTTTAATGTGCAGGATCCTCTATATCCTGAAAGGCATTAATAGCCTACTGACAGTAATGCACAGGATGAAAGTATGACAGAATCCTTTTGGTCATTTCTACTGTGGAACCTAACCTACAAATATGGGAGATTATTGACTCACGGCACTCTTTTCTTACCCATAAATGTTGCTTTTGGGATGTGTAAGAGGTTAAGATCTGAATTGAATCTGCTGACATATGAATTTTCATTCCTGCTGTTTTACAGTAATGACCAGTGTCTTTGCCAGAATGTTGCAGTGACATTACTACATTCTGTCACTTTAAAAAAATAAATTGAGAGCCAAATTATGAAAGTAACGTAAGAAACAATGTTTTTAATGAACAAATAAATTCAAACTTGTTTTGCTAATCTTTCTGTGGGGCCCAGTAACTCAGGTGGTTGACTACCTGATGGGTTGTCTGCCTTTTGAACAATTATCTTGATTGAGTCAGATTTATCAGCTGCCTGTTAGGGTATTACCTATTGTTCCATGTGATTGTGAGCCATATCATCATAGGTGGGAGGGAGAAACAACATCTGGCTCATTCTTGAATCACGGTTCATGTGGGAATTACGATTCAAGAGTGAGCCAAATGAATGGTCACAGAAAAGCTTGTGATTCAGACTGTAATCACTTAACAGCTGAAAGATAATATATGCTGGCAGGCAGCCTGCAAATGAGATAATAGGGAGAAAAAGGTATTCGGTGAAACAAAATATCAACTGTGTACTTTTGAGATGTTGAAAAGTATTGAAGTTCTAGACTAGACAGATGGAAAATTAAATGGGCCAAAGGACAAGGAATAGACCATTGAATGATTTTAAATGAACAACTAGTGAGTGAAATTCCTCTGTGCGTTAGAGCTACCAAAAGATGCTTTAGTGTGCATTTATATGTAGTAATTTGGTGTGTTAACAAAATTATACAGCATTTGCTAATTTTTGCCCATGCTCCTAGTATTCCTCTGGGGAATAATCTGTTATAATGCACAGATTTAGTGTTAACATTCTTCTACCTTTTTAAGACTTTGTTAAGCACCAATTAAAGGCAAATGTGCAAATTTGCTCACGTTTGCCTTCCACTCATGCTGCTATAAAGATATAAGGAATCTTACAACACCAGGTTATAGTCCAACAGTTTTATTTGAAAATAAAACAGTTGGACTATAACCTGGTGTTGTAAGATTCCTTACATTTGTACACCCCAGTCCATCACCGGCATCTCCACATCTTGGCTGCTATAAAGAGGCATTATTCCAGTGGTAGAGTCAGGAGAGATCCAGCGTGGAGTAGTGTAGAGACAATGGGCCATAATTTGCTGTGGCAGGGCATTAGTTAGACTTACCTTTGCATGTTTAGGTTTTTACATTTTTTGTGTGGCAAGTTGCTGAAAGCTGATAATGTCACAGCGAGGGAAACAGGGCATCTGGGACCTGAGTGAACAGGACAAGCAACTGTGTATCTCCTCAACCAATGAGATTGAAGGATTGTGAAATTAACAGCCCAAGGACTGAGAAGGAAGTGTAAATTAGAGTGGGTGAATTCAATGTTGAATCAGGTACAGAAAAAGAAGAGAGACAGAAATGAAAAGTAAAAAAAAATTTAAAATTTTACACTTTTAAATCTCCAACAATTAAAACCTGAAGGAATGAGACTCCACATTTGTAATAGTTAATTTTCAGTGCCGGAGAGGTTGACCGGCAGTAATTAACACTTATCACGGCCTTACAAGTGTACTTAGACTGAAAGGGACAAGACTTAACTTTCTGTGGTGAGTTTAGTTCGTATCTACTGCGCAAATACAGGAACTTCACGCCGTTCAATGCATGTTAATGGTGAGGCAG
The DNA here is from genome assembly GCF_035084215.1 of Heptranchias perlo. Lineage (NCBI taxonomy): Eukaryota > Metazoa > Chordata > Chondrichthyes > Hexanchiformes > Hexanchidae > Heptranchias > Heptranchias perlo. The sequence goes on from NC_090350.1 coordinate 27,428,914, forward strand.
ACAGCACGATGCCATTTTCGCGAAGCTAACGGCAGAGCAGCGCATTGCAGACAGCAACTTCTGGATCTTCACAATTAACCGCGCATTTGCCCCCTGCCTGGAGTTGCTGTAGCATTTGTGCCTAAATAACGGCGAGTGCCATTAGCCTCACCGTTATTTTTACAGCAAATTCTGGGCCATTGTAAGAAGCGACTTAACCGTTTCAATCCATGGGCATGTTCGCAAGTTTCACTTTACTAAGCGAATTGGAGTCGGATGGCCAGTAGAAAAGAGCCCCACAGGTCCAAGGCCATAGGAGGAACACCACCTGTTACTACCTCAGGCTTATATCTAGTGCAGTCAACAGCATTACCGTACCAAGGAACACGATGTGAGAAGGCTATTCTTCATCAAAGAAGCCATCGATTAATTGTGCCATCAGCTGAAACCATACCTTCAGGCAAGGATCAACATTAGAATTGTACTGCCAGTATCCGTAAAATCGACAGTATTTCCAGGCAACAACAGGAAATACGGCAGGAGTCAGTCAGAATGTGGTTCACCACCGCATGGAATTCAGCACCAGGATGTAGTCGGCGACTGAGACATGCAGGGTTTTTAGAAAGATATGGTATTCCCAGAGTGCAAGATCACATTGACTGCACCCAAACTGCCAGTCAATTACCTTTGCAATGTCCCATGGTATTCGTCAATGAAAAAGGGATACTACTCTATGAACATTCTAAGGGTGTGCAACCACCACCAAATAATTTTATATATCAATGATGGTTTCTAGGGAACGCTCACAACATAAGGGAGTCATGGGTTCCTCACTCATCCCATGGTAAGTACAGTTTAAACAGTTGACTGTGCAGAGATCCAGGCTGCCCATTTGAAACATGACTCACAACAGTACTATACCCTTCAGCAAAGAATCTACAGTAAAGCACGTATGAGAGTCAAGCGCTGCAGTGAATAGTGAATTTGGTATGCCGAAGGAGTGGTTCTGATGTCTGGACTACACTAGCACTTTTATACAATATGCCCTGTAGAGAGTTGGTACAATGGTAGTAGTGCACTGCATGCTGTACAGGGTAGTTCTCCTTTGGCCTCACATCTGCATACCTTCATCTGCAAATTGTGGTTTCTGTCGATTGTGTTGTCCCTCCATTTCTCCAAGAAATTATGCACTCCGCAGCTATGTTGGCCCATAGAGCAATATTCAAAGTGGCTGTTTAACTATCTAAGCAGCTTTTTAAAGGTGTTTTTAGATTGACCACTCCGTTATTTGTTACTTTTATTTTTAATGTACCGTAACACACCTGAACTTCCAGAAGGCACACAGAGTAAAACTGTTCATTCCTCCAAGTGCAAAAAAAGGGAAAAATTGTAACTCCCATTTAATGCATTGTCTGTGCATTAAGAGGAATTTCGCCCTGTAGAGTGGGGAGGGTGTGTTTTTACATGGAGCAGCATACTGAACAAGTATTCTAGCAATATGCTGCTAAGAACCTTTTGGCTGGTAATAGTTCCTGATCATGGCACAAATTTAATGAATTGCTGATGGACTGACAGAATTCTCTCTCTCTCTCCCTCTCTTCCCCACCAACCATTCAAAACAAATATAGGATGGAACTTTTGGAGGTCCAGTGCCACTTGGCATTAATGGGCAAAAATTCACGGGCAATGCTTCCATGATTTTCCAATAAGCTGCCCGCTGTGTGCAAGGGTCCAGCGGTTCCACGGGGCTTTCGAATGCTCCATCCACATTCTCAACAACTGTTTTCAAAGAGGTTACTTTGGAACTAGACCTATTGAGAAAGAAAACTATAAAATCAAGGTGATGGACAAAACAAAAAAATCAGGACAGGTTTCCTGCCACTGAAGCTTACCTTTAGAGGTTATGATATCTGGCTGAACAGAAGAAAGGAAAAATATAGGCTGAGATGGGTGGGTTAGAGTACTTGGCCTTAATCTTTGTAAACACACCACTCGTATATTAAAGTGTGAGTGGTCTGGACAAATTGACAAACATACGAGATTTACACTGGTGTCTGAAATCATGTAGGTTCTTAATATCTAGTAATTGAGTTGAATAGTTTGACCTCAGAAACCTGTTATCTTTAAAAAAGAAAACAATTAAACATGCTATCAAATGCATACTTGTGAGTGTCAGGTGAAAATAGGATCAGGTTTGATTGTGACGCTCTCCACAGTTGATCAACCTTCCCAGTGTCATCCAGTATGAAGAATGGCTACTTGGGTGAGATACCAAAGGGCTGCTGGTGCCTTTTGAACTGTGCACTATTAAAATTAATCTCTTCAGAAAACAAACACATCACAAAGAGTTAAGGTGGAGGCAGGTTGTTAAGGAAGAAATGCAGTATTATCAGCTGAGGCACAGGATATGATCGGCATACTGAGCATGTCAGGAATGAATAACTGATAATATTTTGGGTGCTAACAGTCGTAAAGACTGTAGTATGACCAGGGAAAGAAAGAAAACTTGCATTTATATAGCTTCTTTCATGTCCCACATCATCCCAAAGTGCTTTGCAGTCAATGAATTACTTTTGAAATGCAATCATGATTCTTTTGTAGGCAAACATGGCAGCCAATTTGCATAGACAAAGGTTGCACAAGTAACAATGAGATAAATGACCAGTTAATCAGTTGTAGGTGGTGTTGATTGAAGGAGGAATGTTGGCCAGGATACCAGGAGAACTCCCTTGCTCTTCTTTAAATAGTATTATGGGATCTTTTACCTGAGCAGGCAGACACTGCCTCGGTTTAACAGCACCTCTGACAATGCACTGAAATGGCAACCTAGATTATGTGTTCCAGTCCTGTAGTGGAACTTGAACCCCAACTTTCTGACTCAGAGGCAAGAGTGATACCACTGAGCCAAGCAGATAATTAATCTTAATTGCACTGATATCCATAAATATTTCAAAAGTAGGTATGTCATAGCACACCATACTGCACTGTAGTCAACTTCTAGCACTGATGCTGCCATAATTACATGTGGAGCTGTATTTTTAAGGATTCTTTCCAAAGTGCAAAGGAGTACTTTGAAACAAGAGCACCCTCTGGTGCATGGCTTCCATTTTGCAGGCACAACAGTTTACAATATATTTTAACTATCCCACTATACTGTGCTCACTTTCACATGGATTCTCATAACATGGAAATGTGTGTGGGTATGTTTCCATGTGGAAGTGACATCCCTATTGACAAGTATTCTGTTAGCATACAAGGCTAATCAATGAGTCACACTTTTTTACAGACATATATGTTTACAGCAAAGAAGGAGACAAATTGGGCCATTGAGTCTGTGCCGGCTCTTTGCTAGAGCAATTCAAAACTAATTCTACTGTTGTTCTCCCATAGCCATGTATCTTTTCTTGTCCACTTTTCTCTTAAAAGATGCAGTGTTCTCTGCCTCAGTCATTCCCTGGAGCAATGCATTCCATGCTCAAACAACCTTTTGTACTAAAATTTCTAACCGCTCTCCTAGTGACCATTTTAAATTGATGAGTTCTCGGGGGTGAAGAGGCGGCTGCAATTTTGAGGCCCTGGTCTCATTTACATTGTGGCGGCGAGCTGCCGGGCCCCAGCCAGACTGGTCAATATCGGGCCACTCTGGCCGACAGCTAGGTAAGTACGAGGGTGGGGGCGGGGGGGCGGGCGAGGGTGAGGTACAAAAATAATTCCAAACTTTCCTTTGCTGAGCCTCTTCGACTACATCACTCGTGAAACTGGTCAAATGTGCATGACCTAAAATGGCAATCGGGGTTATAGGACCCTGATTTGCATATTAAAAGCGGCCTACCGCCTGAAACATGCAGGCACTTTGAGCGCTCAGCGGTGGGTCCTTTTCTAAACAGTGCCGGCCACATCGTCCGTGTTAATGGAGCGGTAAGGCAGCCAACTCCAATTTGAGGCCCTTACCGCCCTGTTAACGTCAGGCATAGCCGGGGAAAATCAGCACCCTAGGCATTCCCAACTAGAAGAAATAGTCTTTCCTTATTCACCCTTTCTATCAAAACCCTTCAAATTTTAAAAGAACATCTATTAAATCATCTCTTGGTCTTCTTTGCTGTAGTAGAAATAGGCGCAGTATCTTGCATCTCTCGTCATAGCTATAGTTTCCCATTCCTGCCATTATCCTGGTGAATTTACACTGTATTCTCTATGGCTTTAATGTCCTTTCTATAATGGGGTGCCCAAAATTGCATACAGTAGTCTAACAGTAGAATTCTCTACTGTAGAATTAATAATGTATGTAGGTTCCAATATATAGTCTACATCAGTAAAGTACCAATTAAGCATCTAAAATGTTAAGCCTGAGAATTGCAACATTTAGATTTACAATTGGCATTTACTGATTTAAATTCAACAGATGTAGAAACTGTTAGCTTAATTGGTGGTGGTTGGACTGTAAAGCTCTATTGCACATCTATAATGTCCCTCACATTGGGAGAAAAAAGCAATGTTTGCCGTTGTGTGTGTACTTGGCTAATGAATTGAAAACGGTTTTTAAAAAGTGAAATGAAGACTTAATTACTGTGTTATTAAAATTGAAACAGATTGGTTTGTGCTGAGTTAATTGATTTCATTTGGGGTGACAGTTGGGATGGTACAATTGGTCTCAGTGCCCCTGGCCAAGGAGGGGAAGAAAACCTCCAAAGATAACAAGCCAAGGTTGCTGCTTCTAATTGCTGTCCAGTTAACAATATTGGAAAGTATGCGTGTGTGGATGTCAGCAAGCAGGGAGAAAACTGAATGGAAAAAATAAGCTCAACAGCTGTAGCAAAGTGAAAAGCAAATAGAATTCCTCATATTATAAACTGAAAAACAAGCTTAAAAGCAGAATTTTAATTAATTGAAAATAATTTTTAACAATGTAACACAGTAACATTTTGGAATGTAAAATAAAATTGCTGGTGCCCAGTTATAATTTGATTATGATTGTAAGATGCTATTTAGGAAGAAATTTTTGAAGTTACAGGAAAGATTGCAGGAAGCTGCACAAGTCAAACCAGTTCAAAAGTTGCTTTTTTATCCTTTTTTTTAAAAAAAAGGGAATGCTGTAAGCAACTACACCGTCACTGTACCGCCTTTCAAATGTCACAACTAGAGTTCTTCTACTTCAAACTAACTAGAATTACTAACTTTATGCACTTTATTTTATTTCACTGAGATAAATATACTGAACATTTAGTCTGTCTGATGTTGAAGGATGCTGCTCGTTAATAGTGAAATTCAGGGGAACAGTGTAACATGATTTTTTTAAAATAAGTTTTATCTGTCCTATTTATTTTTTTCAAATAAAAGCACTTCAAAGCTGCCTTTTCCCCCTTAGGGACACTGATCTCCCAAGTATCCAGGATGGTAGGACAAATGAAATTATGGGTATTTCTACACCATCATTGCTCCATTCTCCATTTAACAGGAAGCATGCTTGCTGCAAAAGGATGATGGTGTCCATTTTGCCCCCCCACTTTCTATTGGATCTTCTGACACTTAAGTAACTGGTGACATATCATCTTTTATTCAACATTTACCTCAAAATAACACCAGTCTCAACAATAGTAACTTTTAGTTTCCAAATAGTTACAAGTTCCAATAGTTGCCAATGTGATTGGCTAATGACACAAGAGGTGGTTTATATCAACCTCAGGTGAGTACAAAAGTATTATTTTACCACTCATGGCCCAAAGAATGAAGAACAGTTTAAAAAAGAATGTGATACTTTTGAACATTGTGTCTATAAACCAACCTTCATCTCGGCCTCCCCTTCCCCCAGCATACCATTCCTACTCTTGTGAAAATAATTACCAAGGGCTCTTAACTGAAGTCAGAGAAGCTATTGATGGGCTAATAGGACCCATTTGGTGAGCTTTTTATATGTCATCTCTGAAGGATGGGCCTATCCTAATTGGGGGAAGGGTTCCTCTTTACTTTTTATAAGAAATCAGAAATGTTCATGGAAAGATTTCCTGTGTTCCTTATTTGTGGTTAAATTGTAAACTTGTTCTTTATATTCATGTTTATGATTCTCCGACAAATAGCGAACAAAGGAAAGCTTCATCCATGGTATCAAACACTTTTATTCATAAAAACATACTAGTTACGACTGATGTCAAGTCTTATTTCTGTATGACTGCTGCATCGGGCTGATTTAAACACGACTGCCCTCTTCAAAGATAAATTCTAAATTAATAATTTGTAAATTGTTCATTGATTTTTCACAGATAAAATGGTGATGTAGATTTGACCAGCATATTTCATAGTGGACTGAGGTTTGTACCCTTTCAACTGAAAGCATGCATTTCCACTAAAAGTGCCTCTATTTTGCTATATAGCTCATGATCACTTTAGAGCACATGTGGCCCAACACGTTAAAAACAGTACTGTGTAATCTTTTAGCCAGGTAGACGCTACCACAATGATGGTTAGATTGTATATTGGCACGGTTGTTTTCAATTCACTCTCCAGTTTAGTTAATACACAGCTAATCACTTTTTACAGTTCAAGTAGCTTGTCAAATGCAATTAATCCATTGTAGAAGTGTATATAATACATTGTGGCAGGCATCCATTTGAAAAATCTGATCTAGTTTTCATTTGGATAGGTTAGGCCCAAACCATACTGTGCCCAGCTTGTGTTGGGTCAAGCACAAGTAAGACTACAGTTACAGTGATCTTCAGTGATTTTTAAGCCTAAAGGAGCAGCATAAACTATTGCTAGCTAATATTCCAGTTACACTGCCATGTTTGTGCCAGAGCAAATCCAGCAGAGACAAATCAATAAATTTGGCAATGCAGGTCCTCCCAAATTGCATACTCTTGTTGCATTAAAATGCTCCCCCTGAGAGGCAGGATTCATGCTAGGTATTAATTTGGAGCCACTGCAGAATAATCCTTACATGATGAGAAGTTGGATAAACATCAAGATTCCGTTTTTTAACAGAAATCAACCTTATTGTGTTTCTCGATATTCATGTCTCCTATCTGGGAAGCAGATGCTTTCTGTGTATTAATGTTCCCAGATGTTCCAACAGCAGGTTTTCAGCTGGAAGCATCAACGTAAATAGAGGCAATCTAAATTTTATTATAGGAGTTGCTGTGTAGTAAGTTTGCCAAGAGCTTCCCCAGATGGCTGTGGTAAAGTCTCTGTTTCAGAGTCATAGGCTTCAATTTTCACAGGAGTGTGGGGGGGGGGGGGGGGGGGTCCGCAAGGAAACCTAATATAAAACTTACCTTCTGGCCCACTATCTGGCTCCCAACAGGTTTGCCCGACACTGCTCCCCCACTCAAACCTCAGGTTGAAATTGCAGATCGGGTTCTGATGACATCATCAGACCTGATCTGCATGTTTAAAGTAGGACCCTGCCTCCTTCCTGCAGGTGTCCTGCTCAAAAGAGCAGGTTAGTATCGGGACACGGAACGGTAGCGGTATCAGAGGGGCTAAATGAATCACATTATTTTAACTGCGCCTTCCCTCCAGTTTCTGCTAGGTGGGGCTAGTTAAAATTGGGGCCATACAGTTTTGATTCCAGGTCTGTGGTGAGTTAGCTAATGGCTGCCAGACAGTCGTAGGGTTGCTCAGTTGGCTATAATGCCCTGGGTTTGGTTCCTGCTCCTGATCACCATACAGCAGTCTCTACAGGAAGTGTGTGCACGTGGATGCTGGATGAGGAAAAGAACAGGCTTTGTTGTGTTGTTCTTCACAGTGGAATAGTCTGCCTCTCACTCATTGTCGAGATTCATGTATGAATAACAGTTCCTTGGATGAGCTTTCAGAGGGTGACCAATACCCCATTGAAGGAATCAGTGCCTTCAAGAGGGGAGGGAATTTTTTTTTAAGTTAGTTTGCAGCCTTAGGATCCAAGGTGTTAAAGCTCACAAGTGCTCTGCTAGAGGGGAGGGCACTTAAACCCATATTATGGTGCAATACAAAATATTTGTTTCAAAATTGATTCAAAGCTCTCATTTGAATAAACAGAATTGTACAAGACAAAATGTCAGCTGTTTGGAAATATTAATACCAATGCATCATTTGTCAATTGCTTTGAGGTTCACCAATCAGTGAACCTTACAGTAGGGAACTACAATGTTGCTCAATCAGTTTGGAATTTAAGGTTCTTGTCTGACTGGAAATCAAACTCTGATCTGAGGGTAGCCTGTTAGATTATTGTTTATGTATGTTTTCAACCTCTTGAGAGAAGGGAGCAGATAAGGGAAAGAGGTTAACATTTTCAAATAGAACATGTTGGTGTGTCAATGTGATATATATCTACCAATGGATTTATAAGTAAATGCAAGTCACAACGTCCTATTTTTTGGTTTAAATAGGCTGCGGGGTTGAAACTTGAAGTGGATCAGTGAGCCACAGTAATGTAAAACCAGAGGTCAGTTGTATCAGACAGAATAATAGCAAGATACAGCAAGTTGTACTGGCAGAAAGAATTGTTGACCGATAAATTCCAAACTAAAATTGATGTAGTGATTTCAAGATAGAGCTGATTGTATTCTGACAAGTGTTGCCACTTTTTCAGAAACTGTCAGACTAAATTTGTCACCAGGTTGCCCACTAAATGGTATCATAGTTATGGTAAGTTAGTTTTGTTAGTGTGGTTAAAGAATACATATAGGGATGAAAAGATCCTGTATCTAGGGCATTCAAAAATATGTATGTAGTAGTTTTAGTCCCTGGGATGAGTATATATCAAGCTTCTAATGTTTGATTTACAATTATAAATTCATCATTTGATCAAAGATCATATATTAGAGTCACTTTGTTGTGACTGAAACCAGCAGCAATTTAGCCCATTAAATTGTTCCAGATGTCTGCAAGCAAGATAATTGGGGAATAATCAGAGTTTAAGTTGGATGACTGATTGTTTTCTAGTACTTATAGAATCATAGAATGGTTACAGCACGGAAGGAGGCCATTCGGCCCGTCAAGTCCACGCCGGCTCTTTGCAAGAGCAATCCAGCTAGTCCCACTCCCCTGCCCTTTCCCCGTAGCCCTGCAAATTTTTTCCCTTCAAGTACTTATCCAATTCCCTTTTGAAAGCCATGATTGAATCTGCCTCCACCACCCCCTCAGGTAGTGCATTCCAGATCATAACCATTGACTGTGTGAAACTTTTTTTCCTCGTGTTGCCTTTGGTTCTTTTGCCAATCACCTTAAATCTATGTCCTCTGGTTCTTGACCCTCTGCCAATGGAAACAGTTCCTATCTACTCTGTCTACACTCTTCATGATTTTGAACACTTCAATCAAATCTCCTCTCAACCTTCTCTGCTCTAAGGACAACAACCCCGGCTTCTCCAGTCTACCCACGTAACTGAAGTCCTTCATCCCTAGAACCATTCCATTAAACCTCTTCTGCACCCTCTTTAAGGCTTTCACATCCTTCCTAAAGTGCGGTGCCCAGAACTGGGCACAATACTCCAGTGTTTTATAAAGGTTCATCGTGACTTTCTTGCTTTTGTACTCTCTGCCTCTATTTATAAAGCCCAGGATCCCGTATGCTTTTTTTAACCGCTTTCTCAAGTTGTCCTGCCACCTTCAACGATTTGTCCACATATACCCCCAGATCTCTCTGATCCTTCGCCCTTTTTAGAATTGTACTCTTTAGTTTATATTGCCTCTCTTTGTTCTTTTTACAAAATGTATCACTTCACACTTTTCTGCGTTAAATTTCATCTGCCACGTGTCCGCCCATTCCACCAGCCTGTTTATGTCCTCTTGAAGTCTATCACTATCGTCCTCACTGTTCACTACACTGCCAAGCTTTGTGTCATCTACAAATTTTGAAATTGTGCCCTGTACACCCAAGTCCAAGTCCTTAATATATATTTTTTTTAAAAGCAGTGGTCCTCGTACTGACCCCTGGGGAACACCACTGTATACCTCCCTCCAGTCTAAAAAACAACTGTTCACCACTACTCTCTATTTCCTCTCACTTAGCCAATTTCGTACCCATGCTGCCACTGCCCCTTTTATTCCATGGGCTTCAACTATTGATGACAAGCCTATTATGTGGCACTTTATCAAATGCCTATTGGAAGTCCATATACACCACATCAACCTCATTGACCCTTTCTATTACCTCATCAAAAAACTCAATCAAGTTAGTTAAACACGATTTGCCTTTAACAAATCCGTGCTGGCTTTCCTTAATTAATCCCCATTTGTCCAAGTGACTGTTAATTTTGTCCCGGATTATCGTTTCTAAAAGTATCCCCACTATTGAGGTTAAACTGACTGGCCTGTAGTTGCTGGGTTTATCTTGTTACTTCTGCTATGCTTTTATTAATTGTTTCTATCCCTGCTTCATAGGACAAGATCTAAATAAAAATAATGATGTGATTTACAAATAGTCTAACGGACTTGTCTAGACTGATCCTGAGCTACGTTTTCAAAAGCTTCCCCTAAATAGATGCTGTATTCACACACACTGGTTAAATTGTGCTGGGCTCATCTTTCCTCTTACAGCTCACTCACTAATGGCATTTCCTCTTTTTACTGGGGTTTACCTGTAAGATGATGGAATAGAACTATTTGCTGAATAAAGCCAGGAGCTCTCACTACTGGAATCAAACAGCAATAATACATCAATGAAAAGGACTATTTAAAAATTCTGCTTAATTTAGAACATAACTTCATCAACATTCATCTGATTGGATTGCATTTGCAGGGCATTGTATTTGGGGAGAAAAGCAGATGTGCACATTACATCCAGTGCATTTAGTTCATTTCCAACCTAGCCATTAGATGACCGTGCAGTACTCACCAACAATCTTCCACTTTCAAAGTGTTTAATTCCTAAATGGACTCAACCATTTTCAGGGGACTTGGTGAGGGAGGGGGGGGTGGTGGGTACAGTGGATTCGCACAATCTCCTTTCACTTCTGAGACCTGGACTCAAATCAGATCTCCCCTGAAAAGTGTAAGGGTCCTATGTAAAATGAAAATGGGTAGTCCTAACCAAGTTCTCAGTGAGTGTAGACCTATAACTAACACAGATGAGTAATCACTCTGTGAAGCCATGAAGATAGCAACAATTGTACTGGTACAGTGGGGAAAGGAGTGAAGACCAGGTGGGGACACATTATTGCAGTAAGGTAATTGGGGCTTTACTTTGCATCTCATCCATGCTATACCTGACCTCCCAGCAGCTGGTTCAGAGTAGCATTGGAGGAAGTCTGGGACCAGGTTAGTTGCCCAATCCTCTCAATCATAGCATGTAGGGGAGCCATGAAGATTAAAAAAGAGTTTACATTTCTTAGAAACTAGATTTTAAAAGTTTTGAGCCGAGGACTTAAATTTTTTAAAACTTACATATATCAATGAAGTTAAAATAGACGTTTGTACTGTTACTATCTTGATTTATGGTATCACTATATGACTATAGTTGACATTTGTTCAATGTTCAGAATACTGATGTTCATTTTTTTAAAAATCTTCAGCATTTTTCAAATTGTATGTACAACCAACAAGTTATGACTGTAAATGTCTTGGACAATTAAAACAGTAAACTAAGATTAATATACCCACATTATTGTTAATATTTAGCAAAATACCCAATTTGCTGGATAAGAATGTATGGACATCAAATATGTTTTTTCCCCAAAATAATTTAATATAACTGGTGATAATAGCAATAGACTAAAAGTTTATTATTAATTCAATGCACCTCATAGTAAAACTTCCACAAACAATGTAGATACATTATTCTTTTGGAACACTGCCTATGTTGATCTATCAGAAACTTTATGGGGGAGTCAGATGCTAGCCATACAGCTTTTCAAATAGTTGAAATAGCATCATGATATTATGGTATGCCTAATTGTATGACTTCATGTGGTTTCATTTATTTTAGGTGAGGTTTGTACAAATAATCACCATGTCCATTTGTATGCCCCATCTAATTGAGATGGATGACAGTGTAAGAGATTACAGTAGCGCCTACGTGGATATTTGGCGAATTGTTAGATCAACACGGAGAATTGACATTCAAAAAAAAAATATTCAGAGAACTCTGACTTGGAGTGGTGAACCTTGAACTTAAACAAATTGCACTATTGGTCAATAGAACAGGTACAGTATTATTCTATTCATTCTGCCAGATTTAAAGGGTACCCACTGTACTATGGGCAGTGTATTGCACTTAACTTTGTATCCTATTTAATTGTCTGGTTATTTAAAAGACAAACTTGGGCTTCTCCCAGCTAGTAATTTCTGTGAAAGACTGTTGCGTTACATGTATAACAAAGACAGGTTTTAAGTCTATAGTTTTGCAAGATATATATGTATATACATATACAAAATATTAATGCTACCCACATCATCTTTCCAATCCCTAGTCTGAGATGTTATCTAAACACGAGGGTAATACTTCATCATTCACCAATTACCAAGTCTAGCCAGTGTAAATGTCATACTTCTAAGGTCTTTAACGATAGTCCAAATGCATCCAATTATTGTAAATATTTTTTTAAAAGCACTTTTTTAAATAAATTACTTTTTGTACTCCAGTATGCTTTAGTGTATAAAAGTAGCAGATCAGTTGCATACTTAAGAGAATTATATAAAGTGCATAATTACACTGCCCACAGCACAATAACAGCAATGCCCATTTTAGACCTCTTCATTAACTGGATTAGACCAGCTTCTAAGTGCAGCTTTCAAAGTAAAAGTGTAGAAATGTGGCTTCTAAAAAGGTGTGTATGGGGAGCATCCAAATTTTTTTCTGTACCATTTACAAGCATTACATGTAATTTTGCTGTGAGTTTTTAGTAACTTTTGAAATACTGTACACTGTAAAATCATTACTGTTATTAAAATTACTCATTTTTACTTTTTATGCACTGTATTTAAGTAACTTTTCACAAGTTCTTTTATTTAGTTCCAAGGAAATACAGGACATCTTATATCTGTTTAACCAAAATCAGATTGTACAAAAAAATCTAATTATAGACTGAATAGTGTATGTTAAACTATTGCAGCAAAACATGCTTGAAAACAGTTTTCAGTTAAGCTTGTACTAAAATTCAGCAAGGCCAACTATGAATGTGTATTCACTAATTTGTTGACAAATCTACTGCCATAATAGTTAATGTTCGGGTTATTTTCCACTTAAGGGCACTGGTTTAGTGTCTGTGTTATGTCCAGAGATTAACTGTATCTACATACGTACAAAAATATGCAAGAGAAAATTGATCTACTGAACTATCAGCTATTGATGTGTCTATAATATTGTGGAATTTATAACAATAGCCATCATCTGTTTACTAATATCTTTTTAAAGTATACTTCTCCCCCTCTCCCTCCCCCAATGTGGCCTTGCACCTTCTTTAATTGAAAGGGTAGGTGAATCGGCCACGGGTTTCAGTGACTGATGCCTATGCCATTCTGTACTCAGCCAACAGGTGCACTTTTCGTAGGGACAAGGACCTTTATGGGGTTTTGAGGGGGGGGTGCAGAGGGGCATGGGTGGGTGAAGAAGCAAGGATGGCCTGTATCAGTTTATTTTCTCTGTAAACATGATCCACGACTGCAAGACAGTGCACCCAGTGGTTGAGACAAGAACTGATGGAGTTCATCAGAAGCTTGGCTGGTGGATTTGAGCATCAAGCTAAACACTGGAATATAAACAGAAAATGTTGGAAATACCCAGCAGATCCGGGACTTGAACTCAAAACCAAGCATCTTAGACACTACAGGGACAGGGTCACGAACTGTTTATCATGCAGTGCATGATGGCACATTAGTGGAGAAAAATGCCCTTCCATATATTCTGTCCCAGGAAAGTGACTGGAAATAAAAGGAAAAGGGAATTGTAAGAATTTGGTTTATTTGTATTCTGTGCTGGTGTATCCCATCCTTTGTTCCGTGTCCATACATATGCTTCCATATGTATATAATTTGTAGTTAATGGTCTGGATTAGTGCCTTTTGACAGTAGACTGTTATAGAACCCAATTTATAGTTTTTGTATATTTTCATTAATTGAATTTTTGGTTAGTTCAAATTTTATTTACCCCAATAAAGCAATAAACATATTCAAACGGACTCGCTTTTTTTTTTAAAAAGACCTCAAAGAATCTCAATTTTCTGTGTAAAGTCATTGTTCTTCCTGATATTTATAAAAATGTTTCAAAACAAAAATCTCAAATTTTGATTGATGATTTTTGTTTAAAAAGTAGGGCACTGGGAGTACATTCTTATTTTAATACACATGATTTGCAAACTGCAGAATTTAGAATCAAGGGTAATCCTTTTTTGTTTAAACTGAAGCAGAAGCAGCCTGACAGTGTTTGAGTCTGGTGGTCTCAGTGCCATCTTACTGGGAGCTTTAGGAACTTACTTGAAAACTATTCTAATGAGTTCAAATGCAGGAGACTGATTCACCATGTATACTTGCTGCAGACTGCACTCCTGTAGTGCAAAAGTACCTTTTTAAGTGCCCAATTGGCCTGGCTACTTTATTAACTAAAAGCAGCAGAAAACATCACAATTAAAAATTGTTGGGGTTTATCTATAAAAAGAAAGCTAACATTTTTTAAAAAAGAATATTTTATTTTGCATGTTGAATAGTATTTACAAAAGTCTTCACATCAGTAAGGAAACTTTACAGATAACACCGAAAATAGGAAAAGGACTGAATTCTTCTGGAGCCATATCTTACAGCCACTGCAGTTACACATACTCGCCACAGTCTGAGATTATCACTTTCTGCTTTGGTTTTCCATCTTTAGACCCTTGAGCCTGGAAAATAAAAACATTAGTTATACATGTTTCAAAGAAGAAGTCAGTCAATGTGGAAATTTTGGTAATTTTTAAACCAGAGGCTGAAGGATTAAAGACATTTACTGTTATGGTCAGGTTTGATTTAGCCCGAGTTGTACAATGCTGCCATTGCCAGAAGCTCTGCATCCATCATTCAGACCCCAAAGAATAGGCAATCTTTACCCAGATTATCTGCTATAGAGACAACATGATGGATGGAGTACTTAAATCTTAAGTTTCTTTGCATGGACAACAAAGGAACTGAAGTACACATTTAAATACTTTACTTCTGGTGAAGTGTACGATATCTGTTAAACAAATACTAACTGGCTCAAATTTCACACGCACTAAAAAGCAACCAACCATAAAAACCCACAAACACATACATCATCTAATTCCCTTTAAAAGAACAAAACAATCATAGCCCCATTTTAAAAATGTGGTCACCTAAACAACATAAAAAAATACATATTTGATAATCACAAAGTTAACCCAACTCACCCATCCCATTTTTCAATACCTCCAATAATTTTCACCTGTACAGGATTTCCTTCTTGTAGGAGCTTTAGGTTTAGTTTCTGCTTGGTTCCCAAAGCTTGAACCCTTCAGCTGGGTCCTAGGTCACATCCTCTAACATGCCTTCACTAAAGTACAATCTGATAGCTCACTGTCCCCTTCTCTTTCCTCCTTCACTCCTCCCACTCCGCGATGCACACATATGCTGTATTTTCCTGACTTCTGCATAAATAATCCTGTTGCACAGTACTCGTGGGCATTTTGGCTCCCCATCCCAAGTACCTTTGGTGCCCTATTATCCCTTCCAAATGCCACCCTTTTCCTCCCCGAATCCACCAGTGCTACCTGGCAGCATCAACTAATACTTATCCACTCTTTCTGGTGCACTATATAATGATTGGAAAAACATTTCAGAGAATACTCAATAGGTGCAATTATGTATGAATTTTGAGATTTCTTGCAAAGATTATTCATTGGAAGTAATTCAAAATGGAAACACTTAAATTCTTTTCTATTATAATGTTTATTTTGAATTAAAACAATAGGTACACAATATTTTTTTCATTTTTGTTCATCAGTAACCTGTGGGAAATCAACTACATCATGTAATACTTTGCTGCATAGTATATTGCTCCTGTTATAAAACTACATATGAGCAATGCAACAGGAGATCAAATAGAGTACATTAACAGCTAGGACTTTTTTTTAAATTGAGTTTTACGGTTTCTTTTCGAATATGTACGGCCCTCGTTTTGCATTATAAATTTTGTCAATAACCAACACTCCCATGCACAGATATGGTGAACTCCCATCAATTATCAGCCACTGTTCCAGTATAACAATGGCAATAAAGATCACAGGGAAAATGAACACTGTCCACCCAGATATGCTGCCCAAAGCACAAAGTAAATTTATACAGGGTGGAGACCACAACCGACATTCCCTAGAAGTGGATGGTAGAGGTAAGCAATTACAAAATGGAAAGAACGAAAAACGAGAAGAAATAACTTGTCGCATTTTCAGTTTTAATACTCACTTCCATCTGTTTGACAACATCCATTCCCTCCACCACTTCCCCAAATACCACATGCTTTCCATCCAACCAGTCTGTCTTTTCGAGCGTAATGAAAAACTGAGAGCCATTTGTGTTTGTGCCAGAGTTTGCCATCGACAGCAAGCCTAAACAAAAACAGAGATCATGTCCACAGCCGTGCAATGTTAAATTCAGTGATTTTGACTTAGCATAATTACCCCATCCTCTAGAATATAGTCCTTTTTTAAAAATTAGTTCCTTAAGTTATAAAGCTAACAGTATGAAGATATTTGCAGCTGCAGCTGGAATCATTATATTTCAGGTGCCAAGAAAATATCGTTCAGAAAATTAAGTTAAACCATCACCTAGCAGACTGAAATAAAATTCAAACTGCATGGAAAATATATATTTTTTTTTAAAAAGCTAACGGTTGGGTTTCTGCAACAGTTCCAGATTGTAAATTCATCACCTCATGTGGTATTGAGTTATACAGACCACAAAGTTCACAGGTTCAATCCCTGAGCTGTGCTGAGTTAGTTGATCTCAGCTGCGGCAGTGGTGGGGGGCATTACTAGTGGCTGTAGTGTCCTCCGAGCTTGGGAAGGGAGGAAAAAAAGTGATTCCTGCTCCTGATCGTATTTGAGAGGACACCAGGCAAGGAGAGAATCAACCTCAGCAGTGATGCCATCCACAATCAAATAGTCTGCCAATGTTGATCATCTAGGTTACCCAGAATACTGGCCACTTGGGCACAGCATCAAAGGTCTTCCAGCACCTGCGATAGATACCCTGCTGCAGCATAAGTGACCATCTTAAAGAAAAGGAAGGAAGGAAAGAAAATTGGGGGAAAAAAATAGCAATTTGAGTTAAACAAACTAAGAAATATAATTCAGCAATACAATTCTCATTAAGTGCATCACTAAGGCAGTTTATGCACAGATTTTCATAGCAGGCATATTGAAAGAAAACTGATATGTAACCACAGCCAACTTCCATCTATAAATAAGCCCACTTTAATATTATATATATAAAAAACTTCTCTATTATCTTTACTGTTCAATAGCTGTAAGGCAGGCCTCTTATTTGCTGTTTGTGGTATGACCAATGGATTGACAGAGGACATAAATAACCAGGGAGCAGACCAAGATCAGCACTACATATTTCAATGCTATAACTGTCTAACTGTTTCCGTAGGATGGGAAGCTGCAGGTTATAAAGTAAGTTGACTTTTTGATCTAGAATTGACTCTACTATTTCAAAAAGGTGGAAATCACTGTACCTGATGCTTCATGTTTTAGGATAAAATTTTCATCATCAAACTTCCTGCCATAGATGGATTTCCCTCCAGTCCCATTGTGATTGGTGAAGTCGCCACCCTGACACATGAATTGTGGGATGACACGATGGAAACTGCTGCCTTTAAAACCAAATCCTTTCTCATGTGTACAGAGACAACGGAAATTCTCTGGAAGATTTTTTTTAAATGTCCACATTAGAACAAGATTTGTGGAATCTCAATAAACTATATCAGTTATTAAAGAAAACACTGCATCATAAGTGGCTCCATAGTGTGACAATAAGAAAGCTTAGTTCACAACCAGATAGTTAAAGATCTTAAATAAAATCTGCAAATAAACAGCAGTTCAATCAGTTTCTCAACTGTGACCTTTCTGATCAAGTCACAACCTTCACACAAAAAGGGGAGAAAGTTTGGAGCAGGATAAGTTTCTGCCCGAGACCAGGAGTGTCCAAGCTTTTCGTCTTCATTGGCCAGTTTGGTGTGCACCATGGTGAGCCGCATATAAAGTTTAAATAAATGTTTTACTATATCTCAAGCTGCGCATACTAACACATCTTGGTGTTTTGATTTAGGATTTTTCCAGGTAACAATGCCTAGAACAGCCCTAAACAAATCTTCAGACCCATGTAATTCAAAGGAGACAAGCCAGCAAGTAAGAAATATAAGCACAAATATAATGAACTGACACAAATAGCCCATGAGCTATAGTTTGGACACCTAGGCCTGAGTCATTCCCTGGTATCTTAGATGGAAGATGGAGACAAGTGTAAATAAAGATGGGGGGAGGGGGGGAAAGAGATTAGTTATTAACAGGATTTATCTGGTCTTTGCTTTCAATAATTAGAAAGGTCACATCTGTGTACAAAGGTATTCTTTACCTGCAGTCATTGGAACAATATCAGCTCGTAATAAAAAGCGTAATCTGCCAACAGGCTTATTGCCAATTTTGATGTCCATGTAGACTTGAGGATTGGTTCTTGCTTTTTTGGCCGGTGGCTCACCCTAAAGAAAAAAAGTGATCATTTTTTTTAAAATTAATTTAAAAAAAAATTATGAATAAAAGAAAAGATTTTAAAGAGCATTTTGGAGAAAATATGTTCACCCATGTTTATATAAAAAATTAAGTATTCTTAAAGGTGTAAAGATTTTTCTGATCTCACAAGTCACATGAATATCTGATAAATGAACAGCTGGGAGAACAGAAATTGGAAATCAATGATTTTTTAAATACATAATTTTATGTATATAATTAAGTGTACAATTCATTAATGTTTTTGCTTGGGTTTCACAATTTACCAGCTTTATACCCAAATTAATCACTTACCTTAAATATTTTGTGGGTTATATATTATAGAAGAGCATTTTTTAAAAGTATAATTCACAAACCATCACACATCTTCAAGAAACCGTAGGCTACGGACCAAATGCTGGAATATGGGATTAGAGTAGACAGGGCTGATGGCCGGCGCGGACACGATGGGCCGAAGGGCCTCTATCCGTGCTGTATAACTCTATGACATCTTTTTACCAATATTTCACTAAGTGTTAGATTATGTGATACACGAAGAATAGCCATTTGAGCAATGTACCAGAGGCTGACTTGCACCCAAAGAACCATACTCCATCAAGTAACCAGCATCTTCAGGAGAGGAGGAGGAAAGGAGCAGATTAAAATTGACAGAAAAAGGAGGAAGAAAAATGAGAATATAGTTCTGTGGAAAAACAGGTCATTCGCTTAATAGAAACTGTCCTTTATTATTCACTGAAGAGAAACTTTAGTCTCTGGCTTAAGTACAAAACTAGAAAATAGTGTCTAATTTCCCTTATATAAATCCCAGATGATTTTTTTGATGCCTTTTATTTTCTTGATCTATTAGACCTTGATCCATTTAGAAACTCCTTCCTTAATCCTGCAGTCAACCATTTCAGATAAGTGGAAACGTTGAAGTCACAAGGAACAAATGGACTCCACCCCATAACAATAATGCCAATACATGTTTTCTAGCCAGACAGTTAAGGTTTATTTTCCAATCTCACACATCTTATAAAGAAGCAAACACAGAGTAAACAAAAAAATGAAGCCAGAAAATCAGTACTGTACACATTTTCTCCTATGATTCCAAGATATCACAACAGATTTATTTTTATCGATAATTAATGGGATGAGATTTATACAAGTAGAAATGTATCTATTCAAAAACTACACTGTAAAATGAAGATGGGATAGGAGGGGAAGGTTTATACACATCTAGCTAATAGGGATTTCCTGTAGCAGTCCGATCCATTAAACAGTTTAATGCCCTAAATAGCTTTATTTTTTTTTTGTGAATTTTCTACTCATCAAAGTAAATGACATTAGTCTGGGGAATGCAGCAATTTTCATTTCAGGCACACGGTGTCAGCATCAACAATAGTTAGACAGACCAACTTCCCCTATTCTGACCTAACAGTGTGCCCAAGGCTCACCTTCTAAAAAATACTCTAAAATCTGACTAGTATCACATTTCAATTTCCCACACCTCTGAGCAAGACTGTTAAATAAGGGCAGTTTTGTACTGTGGACCTATAACCACCTGGGATTGGTCAAACATTTCACACAGGGCTTTTAAAGCCAATAAAGCAGACATTCATCGCATCAGTCTGGGTGAGATTTGAACCCATATCCCAGAGGTGCAGGTCCGTGTCTAACTCACTGCACCACTCAGTTCCCCATGGTTTTTTCCTAATATCACACCACAAATATTAAACTGGGGCATTCAGGAATTGAAACAAGCAATAAAGTGCAGTAGAATTCTGTCCAACCTCAACAAGAAGTTGAATTTATGTAGCACCTTTAACGTAGGGAAATGCTCCATGGTGCTTCACAGGAGTGCCATAAGACAAAAATCTCACCTCCTGTGTTTGTGTGTTACCATCATTTCCTCCATGCTCTTCATTTTCATTCTCCTCCAGAGTCTTTCCAGCAAACTTTTTTAACCAGTCATCATCTGACCACACTAGAAAGGAAGAGACATCACTTACATTTCACTCAAAAGAAGCAGAATAACACTAGAATCATCTATTATATATTAAAATTGTTAGGTTGGTCACAATATTCCATTTCAAAATGCATTGAAAACTCCTTTGTCAGGCAACGGCAATAGGAAAATTCATTTTAAGTGTCCACATATACCCGCAGTTCCAGTTACGCCTGTCAGTGGTGCTAGAATAAGCTTTTTCAACATCAAAACCAATGCCATCACTCCATTCCTCAAACAACCCACCCTCAACACCTCTGTTGCTGCAAATCACCAGCCCATCTCCACCCTTCCTTTCCTCTGCAAAGAGTCATAGAGTTATACAGCACGGATAGAGGCCCTTCGGCCCATCGTGTCCGCGCCGGCCATCAAGCCCAGTCTAATCTAATCCCATATTCCAGCATTTGGTCTGTAGCCTTGTATGCTATGGCATTTCAAGTGCTCATCCAAATGCTTCTTGAATGTTGTGAGGGTTCCTGCCTCCACAACCCTCTCAGGCAGTGAGTTCCAGACTCCAACCACCCTCTGGGTGAAAAAGTTCTTTCTCAAATCCCCTCTAAACCTCCCGCCTTTTACCTTGAATCTATGCCCCCTTGTTATAGAACCCTCAACGAAGGGAAAAAGCTCCTGAGTATCCATCCTATCTATGCCCCTCATAATTTTGTACACCTCAATCATGTCCCCCCTCAGCCTCCTCTGCTCCAAGGAAAACAAACCCAATCTTCCCAGTCTCTCTTCATAGCTGAAGCGCTCCATCCCTGGTAACATCCTGGTGAATCTCCTCTGCACCCTCTCCAAAGCGATCACATCCTTCCTGTAGTGCGGCGACCAGAACTGCACACAGTACTCCAGCTGTGGCCTAACCAGTGTTTTATACAGCTCCATCATAACCTCCTTGCTCTTATATTCTATGCCTCAAGACTTAGAATGTGTTGTTGCTTCCCAAATCTGTGCCCATCTCTTCAGCAACTCCCTGTTCAAATCTCTCCAATCAGTTTTTGGGCCTTTCGCAACATCAAAACAGGCCGAAGCAAAGTCATGAACAACATTCTCTGTGACTGACCATGGTGCATTATTCATCCTCGACCTCTCTGCAGCTTTTGACATGGTCGACCACAGCATCCTCTCCTCCACTGTTCAGCTCAGCAGGACTGGCCTTGCATAGTTCCACTCTCACCTATCCGATCATAGCCACAACATCTCCAGCAATGGCTTCCCTTCCTGCCCTGCATCATTATCTCCAGAGTCCCCCCCGGTCTATCCTCAGTTCTCATCCTCATCTAAATGCTGCACCTTGGCAACATCATCTGCAGACATGGGGTCAGCTTCCACATGTACATTAATGACATCCACTGTCTCTGTTTTCAGACTGCTTGTCTGACATCCATTCTTGCATGAGCCGCAATTTCCTCCAGTTAAACAGAAAACCGAAGCCATCATCTTCAGCCCCCACCACCGATTCCATCCCATCCCCAGCCACTGTCTCCTGCTGAACCTGTCTGTTCGCAAACCCCTTCACCCCCCCCCCCACCACATTGGTCCAATTATCTTCCTACCCTTTAACCCTGCTTGACCCAAATATTGTAGTTGGTATTGACTCCCGTGTCCAATGCCATGGAGACCAAATAGTGATATTACAAAGTTGCAAAAAAAAATGGTGCTTAAGATTGGTAATGTCAGCTGTTATTGCTGGCACCCACTTTAATCACAGAGCAACGGTGAGAATTCTAACAATTTCAAACCACCCTCAAGGAGCATCAGAATAAAACTCAGCAGCATGGTCTAAACTGAAGTAGTGCGAGAGGGGGGAAAAAAAAAATCATTTTTATTAGTATATGGGAAGCTGCAAGGATGGATCCTGCAACCTACCTCTATTGCAATCTAGCATTGCACAAATGCTCCGTGCCTTTGTACCATTTTCCTCCTGATGTGGTGGAATCAAATTTCATTCCCTCAATTACTTTACTCATCCACTTTAAGGTATGACATCAGATGTACAGCTGCTACCTCCAATAAATTATTTTGACACCATGTCTCAAGTTTCCTACACTTCTGTCCTTACTGAGCAGAAGTTCTTGCAATTTAGCATTGGACTGATGTTGCCCTCTTGAGTCTTTCTATAACTGGTTGGACACAGCACGAATACAGGTTAAGAGAACAATAATCACACATTGTGCCGACCTAATCCCCTTGTTAAAAGTTAATTGTCTTTTTTATGTTCTGTGGTACTCCATTTCAGAATGGAAGTCCTAAGAATATTGTCCAAAATCTATTAAAATTGTCAGCTTTAGTTCCGATCCACTTTTATTTACAATCTGTCCAAGTAAACAGCAATGAGAAAATACCTCAAAGAATTTTTTTTTTAAATCACATTTGCCTTCTTTTACCCTTCTGACCAAATTTCCTCTGCCCTCTTGAAAGCACTGATTCCTTACTGGGATCCAGCTCCAACAGACGCCAGGCACCCTCCAGTACCTTGCTCAAGTAGTCACTATCCACTAATGCACCTTCACAGTGTTGACAGCTATCCAACTATTGGGGCATCACAGTTTTGCATGATCCTTTCCTCACCTAATCCCCACTCACAGGCACATCAAGTAGGGGGTCATTAGAGAACTGACTTTGCACCGACCGAAGGTCGGAACTGGGATCTTCCTGATATAACCGAGCTACTCACTATCTAAGCCTGCATGAGCCAATGGGGCAACTGCTAAGCCTGCCATTTATAAAAGCTGATTTCATTCCTCACCTGCTCTTGAGGATCCCTCTTTAATTCGCATGGGTTTGGCCAGATTTACTCGGATTGTCCTTCCAAAAAGTTCAGATTCATTCTGATAAATGGAATGAAGATAAAGGGCAATTAGGCCTTTATTCTTTATGTCGCGCTCACATTTTATACTGTTGTTCTCTATTTAGCACAGGCATGTTTTACATTCTAGGTTATCCTCTTTATTTGGTATTTAGAAAAGTTTGATTGTGTTTTCAAGAATTCGACTTTATTAACAGTTATCATAAAAAGATGCCAGTCTCTTTATAAAAAAAAGCTTCAAAGATGCCAGTTTGCCAACATTTTCCAGACTGTTTGCCACTTACCATGTTATCAATAGCAGCTGCAGCATCCTAAAAGAAAAGTTAAAAATTGTTAATTATCAATAAGCAGCACAATAAACTTATTTCCATTATCAACTGAGAACCCTCAATGGATCTGAGGAACAAATGTGAAAATCACACTGGTGATATAATAGGTGAATGGGATGCTGCCATTAAAAATAAAATTAATAAATACCAGTTGAGCTACTTGGCACTATTCACAGATAAAATTTTAAAATATCTCTCTCTTCCTGTTGTGTGAGAGAGTGAGAGTGTGAAAGAGTGCGTGGGTGCTACAGACAGATAGATGGGGAGGAGGGGGAAGGAGCACATAGCACAGCCAAGTTCTCATTCAAAATCCACACTTCCCAACTGTTGTAATTGGTACCAGTGACAAGCAGGGGCCCTGACTAACCATATTCCTCCTCAGAACATGGAACCAGAAACCAATTGTTATCTCATTGTTATTCAGGCTTCCCTGAAACTTCCTGTAAATATTCTCAGAGTATTCAACACAACCATAGAAAAAAAAGACAAGGGCCACACCATGATGTGTTGGCCTTTCAGTACACTTTACACAAACAGTAAATAAAGAATAAAACAGATCAATTTGTTCTATCACTTGGTCAAAAATATAAAATATTTGGCAGCTAACACTCATATCTTTCAACCATGGAATATTTATAAATAATGTTTTCATGTGGTCACCTGGAAATACTAACTGTATTTATAAATTGTATTTCATTACATTTCCATTGTGAAAGAAAGGCTGAAAAATGTTTTTGAAGCCATGAGAGATAAAAGCAAGCATCTCACCTCAGCGTTTTCAAATTCAATGAATGCAAATCCTCTGTGTTTTTCTGTGCAAGGATAAAATAAAGAAATTTGATTTTTACTCATTTCGTAATCTTTATTACTGAGTTACCAACATAAAAACATCAAGTTTCAATAGTTGTTACACAAGAGTAGCTGTCACTGTATCTGGAAAATCATGCTGAAGGCTTGTTACCAATTCTTAATAAATTTTAAATTTCAATCTTTTCTTTTAAAAAAAACTTAGGGGCGTAACTTTTCAACATCAGAATTTTGGAAAACAAGAGTGCCAGCATTGGGATGTTATTTAAATTTCTGCGTAAAAGGTCACAAAGATTTCTGTATCACAAAGAACTTGGTACTTACTCCAATTTCGCATTTACTCTGAATCTGGCGCTATTACAAACAATTAAATGAATTTTATCAGTACTTACCTGTTTCATAATCCAGTGGAATTTGAATGTCCATAATATCTCCAAATGGAATAAAAGCTGCATGAAGCACCTTTTCATCTACCTCTTCAGCAAGGCCACCTACAGATAGCAACACAAAATGCACATCCATTTAGACAATGTAACAGAAAAGGTTTCCAAGTAATAGAAAGCCTACCCACACCAATCAGCAAGACTGCTGACAAGCATATTAGACAGTAGGAGAACAAGAGAAGGCAGCATTCAACTAATGACTTAAATATAATCTCACAAAATTACAAAAAAGATCAATTAAGTATTATGTTAATTACAGAACTTAACAAGGCACTGTCTCGAACAAAATCTCCTCCCTCCTGTCCTCACTCAGACTTTGCATTGAGAAATTTTCATTCTCGGCAACTTCAATCTCCACCTGAACTCACCTTGCCCTGTCTCTTCTGATTTCCCTAACCTCTCTCAATTGCCCTTTTCACATAAATTCTCTTTTTAAAGTTCAGGTTTTCCCCCAATATTTTAGACTTACTTTCATAGCAAAAAGTGGTTTCTATGAGCAGGCCAAGTCTCTGATAAAGTGAAATTTGCACCATTATACATGCAGTATATGAAACATGGTGCCCAGGATTAACAAAATTGTCCCTAACTACAGCATATGGCACCCAGAAGATTGAGATGCCCATAATTTCTTCTGTGCATCCTGAAAAGTGGAAAATATAGTAACAGGCCAATGTGCATATACTAAAACCCTGCACCAGCTCAAATAATAGTCACAAAATATCCATTGCTGCTGAAGGGAGTGATTGCCTGACACTTTGTTACATATTAATATAACATATCAAGAGTGTCTCATGGTGGTACCTTCAATAAATTTGATTGACTGAATGTTGGACAATCAGAACTGAAAATGCTACATTTTAAAAATAATGTGATTAAATGGTAACTTTTCATTATTTGTTACTTTCAAAGAAAAAATATTTTTGGTCACATTGGAACAGGCTAAGAATTGAGTAATTTACTTAACTTCTAAACAATAAGTTTCCTATTATATTCCCCTCCTCTAGAAGTGATGCATCTTGCAAAACCAAACCACTGATCAGAATGCAATACAATCAGCAAAGGTGCATGGAATGTAGCAAGCTGTGAATAAACGGAAAGCTCTAATCTAGCACTTCTTTTAGACAAGACACATCTACTGCGTCTATCAAGGAGCTTGCAAACTGTTTAAGAACAGGGATCCATTACGTTCATATGGCTTCTCTTTGACCTATAAATATAAATCAGTATTTTATTACAGCAACTTTTTATAGGTCAATGTTAATATTAGTTTGCAGCACTATGAGGGCTTTGAATAGATTCCCTGCAATCCATGTGATATTATAATAGATCCTCTGTCATTTATGTCTCAAAAAAAATGATCCAATGCTGTCAGGGAAAAAGGTCTATAAGATTGCTGTTACAGTATAAACCGAAAGACTTAGTTACTTACACAGCCATAAATACTATAAATATTTACTGTACAGGCATCCATGTAAAGACAGGAAACATTGCCCAACTTCTTGAACCAGCAAAGTATGCCAACCTTTGGGGTAGGTGTAAGATCAAATTTACTAGTTTACAGCAGTTTTAAATAAAAATAAAGCTATGTACTATTTAAACACACACGGTAACCTCATTAGCCAGATGTATTGTTGCATTACCACCAGCAGTTTTTGCTCATCCCAAAGACATTAAAAAACCTTCTTCACATTTATTATTCCACCTCTTATTTTTAGATTTTTCTCCCCTCTGCACCATTCCCTAACTTCAAGGCTGGCCTGCTTGATGAATGGCTATTCGGAGAAACAGCCTCCCAATTTTTCATCCCTTAGGGGAAATGTCTCATCTTCACATGATGTCATTTCCCACATGGCCTATCTGAAATCAAATACTCAATTTTAGGCACAAACCTGCAATCCACCATTCCACGGTGATAACAAGCTTCCCAGCTGAGCTATTTGAACCCATCACCGTTTAAATATGCTTTTTAACATTTAAGATTCTCATTTTTTTCACAAGTATATTTTTATAGATATTTACTGTAAGAAAAAGTAAGGAATCCATCCACTAATCCAGCAAGTCCCACCTGTTGTCACAATGTCTAAGTCAGCTGGAGTTACCAGATCTGACAGCAAGCCTTTCAAGTCAGTATATGACACTGCCAGAATTGGTAGCTGCAATCCGACCAGTAAAAATGCCACCCTCTAATACGATGACAGGAGTGCTTCTCAGGTTAGAAATATTTTTATCTGGAAGATTGTTGGTTACAATATTGGTTACTCTAACGATGCCAAATTATGTATGATTATTCACTCAACCTTCTGGCTCAATTCTAATGTTTCATGTCTGGATAAATATTTTAAAAGGCACTAAAGCTCATGTTTTGTACAATTCTACACAATTTTTTTAATGAAGGCACTCAGTATCAGATTGAAAAATAAATGCGGTTTCAAAATGGTCAATATTTATCTAGAACTGATTGCAATATTAAAACAAACTGTAAAATTCATATACAGGCAGGGGATTCCTCGGAAACGTGCTCATTTTAACTGGTTTAGCACAACCCAATGGACGTGGAAATGAATATCGTGAACTGCAGCCTGTTACCGAGCTGCGTGATTATCCGATTCCCTTAAGATTTTTGGCCGTGCGCTTTTCAGACTGGAAACCCTATAAATCGACTCACAGAATATATACTCATATTTTCAGGGTGTGGGAGGACGCTAAAGAGGGAAAAGAGCTGGTCGTTACCCTTCTTCACTCACCCACGTACAGCACACGCTTGGTCGACGCCATCTTGTCTTGAACCTTCCCCCATCAACTCCAACCTTTGGCCCAGAGCTGAAGTTCAGACACATCAGCAACTTGCTCGGTGGTTGATTTCCTTTTTATAAAAAGTTCCCTTCTTTACTTTATACGAACTAAAAAAAAGGCATTACTTAAAAACAAAAATACTCACATTTTTCTTTAAAGTAAATTAGGTACTTCCTTGAAAAAGAGTTAACACTGGAGCAAGCAAGAGTGGGATTAGACTAGGTGGTTCATGTGGAGCAAAACACCAGCATAGACTTGGCAGACCAAATATCTGTAGCATTCTATAATCCTCTCTCTATTGGGAAAGTACCGTTGACTCAAATTTATTCAGACCTGTCAAGGCTCACTCACTCTGTGAGCCTCAAAAATGTTTTTTAAATGTGATCTGGCTTCCCTGATGCTGGCTCAGAAAGTTTCTCACAAGATCAGTATAGATAAGGGATGTCATTTGGTCCACCGAATCTCATCCATATGAAAGATTTTTTTTATTTTGCCAGCATATCTTCCAACTGTATCTTTACAAAATTGCTTCCATAATCTTAACTGGAAGGCCATCCCAGTTTGATGACTCTTTGCACGTTCTCCTTGATCATACCAAAATTGTCTTTTCACAGTTTAAGCCTATGCTCCCCCAGCTCTTAAGTATCTTGGCTTACCTTGAAGTGGTGCACCGGATTAACTATAAATCATTTAATATCTTCTACTATAAGGTTTCCTTTCAGTCACATCCTTTCATGACTAAGGAACCCCAGTTTTTTGAGTTTGACACCAAGGATCAAGCTTCATGGCTGATGGCTCTTCTCTGCACCACTCCGTGGCTTGACTGTTTCCCTTATATCTTGACCAAAACTAAATACAGGACTGAAGTGCAATCTGACCAGATCACTTTGCAGTTTCAGCATAACATCCTTGGACTTACACTCTACTGATTTGGCAATATAATTCAGCATCCTATTTGTTTATTGCTGCTCCTCAGTAATTTGACAATAAGCACAAAACATACTATCACCCCTAGATTCCTTTCAATTTCACCTTTAGCTATTTTTACACCATCCATAGTATACATATGATGCCCATTTTTCCATTCAATGTGCAGTATCTTGCATTTATCTGCATTGAATTTCATCTACCTCTGTTAAACCCATTTACAGATTTTATCTGATTCCGTTTGTAGGTCCTTGGCTACTTCCTTCAATTCAACTGCCCAATCAATTTAGTACCATCAGCAAGTTTAACCAGGTCAGCCATAATCTAATTGAATGGTGGAACAGGCTCGAGGGGCTGAACGGCCGACTTCTGTTCCTGTGTTCCTAACTTGCATTAATTTCTACATCCAAGTTACTCAATGTAGATTAGAAACAATAGTTTAACCAGTTACGGTTGAGCCATCTAGATTGAAGAAGGTCCCAGGTTCAATTCCTCTATACTCAGCTGATTTTATTTAGGGCATTGGATCTGGATGCTACAATTGGCATTAGAGCCCTTCAGTCAGGGAGGGGAAAATCTTCCAGGATTCCCATTCCTATCCAGTGACTCCTGCTGGAAAGTATGTATACATGAATACTGGGCAAGGACAGGATCAGGCTTCAGTGTGATGCTACCCATTTCAAATAGTTTACTAATACTGTGAAGGCTCACACAGAATAGTGGCCACTTGTCCAAGATACCAGAAGGCACTCAGTGACTCCGAAACAATATCCCAGCAAGAACATCTTCAGGGGTATAGGGATGAAGGTTAGGAAGAAAAAAGTGATCTATTTTGATGTATTTCACTCCTAAAAATAAAGACAGAACCATTTGTTTAAATGATTTTTTGATCATAAATCTCACTCCACTGATGCTGACAGCTCTGCTTTATAGATCTGAGCAGTGTAGAAATAAATAGGGTTTAAGGGCAGATGTAAAATGTTAGTTATAGTAATATTTATTTTTCATGAACATTATTTCATAAATTGGAATTATCCATTTTTAGATTGGTGCAGTGTGTCACAGCCCCAACATATCGTGCCTCAGGGTGATGTAACGTGCATTTATCCTCACAATTCCCCCTATGGTGAATTCTCAGCTACACAGCAGGCCTGTGCTTAATTAGATTTGCAATTTATGCCATATAATTAGGGAAATCTCAATGTTTACAGTTGTTGACAGTTCTGCTGCATTACAGGCAGAAGTCAGGCACTGCAACACTGTAAAGCGAGAGAATCCACCCCCCAACCCTTGTGCTTCATTACAAACCAGGTTGCCTACTTGCCATGTTGGTGCTGGAAGAGTGAGTTGCAGTGTAACATCCCAAGAGAAGGCAGACTGAACATTTTTAAATGAGCATGCATTCTGTTGAGCTTAAAAGGAGATATATGTTTTTAATACAAGCTCTTTTCTGTTACTTTTAAAGAGACAGTTTTACCACATTGGAATTTTTGATCAACTTGCACTGAAAACTTTGTTCAGTGTCTTCCATGTTGGTCATGAGGAAACTTTGCATTTTGTTACAGTGAAAACGTTTGCATTATGGTTTCACATTTTTATTTTAAACTTTTCAGCTACCTGAAAAAATTAGAAGATATGAATGTTATTGCATCAATGGGCTATATTTTTTTTTAATTGAATGCCTGGAGCTGGCAAATTATGCTTATTTCCAATGAAAATTTATTTTTTGTGATATTCTCACTGTGAAAATAAAAAAATTCTAAAGCCAAAGGCATAAGGGTGATTGCACGATTGAGACCAATTCTATAATCTGAAGAACCTTATAGCCTTAAAATTGTCAAATTATTTTAAAAGTTCATCACTGAACAGGAACTGACAAGACCAAAACCAAATTAAAAACAGATTTCATATATCTTGGCTCTCTATCAGAAGCCAAATTAAAATCTTACAATTTTCATAGCCAGAGAGCCGATGATAGATATATGATGATGCACCACACAATACTCCATGCCATTTTGCAACTGGTTTCTTCCATAAGCAGGCAGGAGCGGGGTGGGGTGGAGGTAACCTATACTATAATCAAAAAGTTATTATCTATTTATTCAAATATACCATACAGTTCTGTATTATGTAATGGAGACATTATGCAGATTCAACTCTTAATATGTAAAGTTCCACTTAGCCTCCTTGTTCAGGTTTTCCCAGTTTTCCACAAAATTTGAAATCTCATTAGAATTTAACAAAACCAGAAACGAGCAAACCAAATTAATATAATTTCTATTTAAAGTGACATTTTATGCAATGTAGATATTTGTTCCACTTTCCTCAACTGTACTCTTCAACATGTCCAATTGAAAAAAAATCTTTAACATTTCCTGTGATTAATGCTTTATCCCTCGTCCTCTCCACACAGTTCAACAAGATTAACTACACTATCCTCCAATCGTTCTCATTCGTCCAGTTACACGGGAATGCCCCTTATATGATTCTACTCTATTATGCAAATATAGCCCGGGCTTCTCTTCCCACCGTCATAGTCTCCTCCAGACCCCCTCTTCATCTATCTGCTGCTCCCTCCCAGCGACATCAGCTAAACATGGGGTCAGTTTCCACATGTACAAAAATGACACCTAGTACTCCTCTACCACCTCTGAACTGGTTAATCATTTTCTCCAACATCCAGTCCTGGTTGAATCTTAACTTGCTCCAGATCAACTTTAGGATGGCAAAAGCTTTCATCGCCTCCCCTGCCAGATTCTCAGGCTGAACCAAACTGTTCACAACCCTGGCATCTTAGATGCTGGGCTGAGCTTCAGACCCCATACTCTTATCCATCACAAAGGCGACTTAAATCTACTTCAGCTCCTACCTCAGTCCCTCTGCCATTAGACCGTATACATGCCTTTGTCATGTCCAGACTCATTTGCCTCCAATGCTCTCCGTGCTAACCTCCCATCTTCCACCCTTCATAAACTCCAACTTGTTCAAAACTCTGCTGTTACACATTATCTCACATTAAGTCTCGCTCAGCCATCATCTCAGCCCTTATTAATCAGCATTGACTCTCACCTGAAATTTAACATCCTTGTCTGTGTTTTTAAATCCTTTTCTGCCCTCACCCCACCCTATCAGTGCAATCTCCTCCAGCGCTATGTCCCACCCTAAACTCTCCATTCCTCTAACTGCAATCTCTTGTGCATAACCCCACCCTTGCCCCAAATTGGTGAGTCTTCACCGCCTCGGTCATACTTTCTCAAATCCCCTCCCTAAATCCTTTAACCTCTCCTGGCTCAGCATTTGTTTTCCACTCACCTACCTGTGAAGCACATTAGGATGTTTTTTATGATAAAGATGCTGTATAAAATGCAAGTTGTTGAATTTCAAAACATCAAATACAGGATTCCCCCCCCCCCTCACCCATGTTGTAGATCAACTTGGAAGTTGGTAAATTTAATTAAATTTAATATCAACTAGCAATCAGTACAAACAAGGAAGACCCAGAATGATTTGATTTCAAGAAAACAAACTTCAATAGAGAAGTATGTGGGGTACATTGCTGAGAGAAGGAAAAATTAAAAACTTTTAAAAGTATGGAGTGGAAGGGGGCGTTTGGATAGGAAAATAGCTGGAGAGTGAAGGGGTTCCTTGAGAAGGGGATTGATTTTATTTCAGGTTTCCAGCATCCACAGCACTTCTCTTTAGTTATGAGTGATAATAGCTGTTATGAAAGAGGTATGACAATGCTAGAGAAGAGACAGGTTATGTGAACAAGTATGGAGGTGAGGATGTGGTTTGGGAGATTGTGGGAGCAGGTGGTGGCTTCATGGAACACACGAGTGTGTAAAATGCAGAGAATTGGAAATGCAAGGATACTGTTAACTGGAAGGTAGATAAAATGCAGAGCAATCAGAAGGCAATGGTTGCAATATAGATGGCTTAAATTTTGGGCACAATAAAGGCCATAAGTTGCTCACACTATGAGTCCAAGGTGAGGATTGGGGTCCGGCGAAGGGGGGAGAAACAACCCAATTATTTTTTGGCAAGTGCTGCATGGTTGAACTAAGCTGAAAACCTTGACAGGTTGGAGCATTACCATGATTGTACAATCCCATAGAAAACTAAATATTAAGACTGGCTCCTCTTTGCAAGATGTTTCAAAGTATATGTTCCTATCTCATTTACGACACAGATCAGAATCAATAGCTAAGCACTCTGGATTTAGATCCATTTTTGCTACCTTAGAGAGCAATATACAACCTTGTTCAGAACAAGACTACTGACTCAGTGATTTTAAAAGCACTATTTTATTAGTTTCTTTAGATGAACAAAATATTAAATAAAGTTAAGCAAGGGAACTCAAATAGTCTCCTCTTGATTATGCGGTCATTTCCTGTGCTAAAAAATTCAAATTATCCAATAAATCAAATCAAATAAATAGTACTGTAAAGTGGTAATTTGGTGCCAAAAAAGTGTATTCAAATTAAGCAACTTTTAATTTTGAGTAGATGTATTTAACTGGCTGTACCAGTTAGAGGATGTATTATTGCCCACTGTGAAGTATGATTTTTGTTACATTTTTCCAAGTTTTGTAAGTTGCTTGCTCTCCCTCCATTATCACACACAAAATATGGTTTGACTAGTTGTCAGGCCTCTGCCTGAGCTGCTCTGTAAGAGACCACTGGATGATGAGCACAAATGATGCTTTGGGTAATTTGTCCTCCCTCTCTTGAGAATTGCTTGGACACCTCCACACAAGCCAAATGAGATAAGGAATGCAAGCTCAACATGCATACTGCTACATTTGCATATTAGTTTACCAACATATCTTGCCATTAGACCACTATGAAATTAGATTTTTATTTCAACAGATGAGGCAGAAATGATCATTCAAAAGCAATCAACAGCCTTACAAAGCAAAAATCATCACATTTGCTTATCTTATGTTCTCTCCCCCCATTTTAATTGAATTTTCTCTTTTCCTGGGCCAGATGTATCAGCACAGGCTGGTGACACTATATGACCCATTCGTAGTCTCTGTCAATGCAGTTCTTCTAACCAACCAGCAGGAGGTGCACAATGACTCATTACTTTCTTTCCTGTTGGGCAAACACATGGTCTTCAAGCAATATTTCCCCCAACCACGTAAAGGAAACTGTGACTCAGCCACATTGGCCAAAAAACAGTGTCCTATCACTCAGTTTTGAACTTCAACATCCCAAATCACATTTTGAACACCTTTTTAATTAAAAGATTTTTCTCAGCTTGGAGCAAAAGCACCAATTTGCTTGGGAGAGTGGAGCAATAGAAGACTTCTATGATAGTGCTGGACCTACTACAGTTGTGCAAGGAACCCTGGAGTTCACATCTGGAATCTGTTGCTGCTTACATGGGAAGTAGCACAGAAACTGCAAACATGCTAAGATACTACCACTATCCTGGGACAGCCACAGTATTCTTCTGTGATGTAATGCAATTTTCTTTTTCACTTTTAAAGCTCCACTTCCATAATTTAAAAAGTCTGCTATACTGTCATAACCTAATAAATCATCCATGCAAGTTCAGAATTCCTCCAACGTAAATTAAGACAATTGACACTTTTTAGTGAAAGAGTTTTTATTGTTTTCTCCCTCCCCCAATCAGAAACACGCTTCCAGATTTAAGCAAACTTGAGTTTTAAAAAATAAAACACACCTTAATGATAAAACCCAACTGCAAAATAAAATCTAGCTCCATTCTCATACCCTTAACCATTTCTTTCCTGTTCTTTGAAGAGAAGGAAAAAATAAATAAATCTATCCTGGCCACAGATATCCATTTTCAAAACAAAGCAAGTTCTAAATCAAAGTGGTGCCCTGCTTGATAATTTTATAGTTTGATTTATCAAAATATATTTCTTTTAAATTCTTACGGTACATTTAAAATGTTTCAGAATCTGGTTATTTTAAATTTTGCAATGTTTTTTTGTTTTTCCTCAAAGCTAAGCACAATCCACGCATCCAGTCTGAATATATCTGAATCCAAATTTGTGGAATCGTTGGTTCTTGGCAATCTGCAAGGGAAAACAAAATAACTTGTTACTGCATTTGAAATATTGTTAATATTTGCTGACTCTTAAATCACCATCAGAAACAGACTCCAGAGTACTGTTTAGCTGTACTGCATGTGTAGTTTGTTTTATTACAGTAATAGGACAGCTTTACACTAGAGATTTCAAAAGCAATTTAACATTTGGGCTATTAGAAGCTCAAAACTTTAGATGTTTACAAAGTTATCAATTTAAAACAACTGTAGGAATTTGTTTTGATGGACATGAAAACTGAAAATCAAATTACTTTGGAGTTGTGGAGTGACTGAAAAGGAGAGATATGATAGAAAACACAATTCAGATGCTGACACTGCTGAATACAGTTTGCATAATAAACAATGAAAACCAGATTATGATCTAACTAAAACTTTTTAGTTTGAATAGGCCATTGTAGTGTGTATTTTTTCTATTGGCATTGGGCAAACTCCAGTGTCACTCTATTGGTCCTGTTCAAAAGAGAGTAATTTGTGCCCAGACTGCTTCATCACTATGGCCTGGAAGCCTATAACAAGTGCCAATGATCAATTTGGAGCCAATAGTTTGATCTACTTGAACCCAAATAGCCTCAGCTGAAGCTAGTGCACCAAAATAACCTATTTGTAGAAGTTAAGTTTTCATTAACAAATATACCGACACCTCCTCATTTCTGTCCTACTCCATCCTTCCTTAATCCTTTAGTTGCATTTCTGACCCACCATTAACATCCAAACATGTCTCAGGAATACCTATAATAATACCCAATTTTTCCAATGTTGCATAGGCCATAGTTCTAACATTTTATTTCAGATAGTTCTGGCATTGACATAGAAACATTCTATATGTCTTTCAGCTTGATGTTTTAGGGTTATAACTCCTTTATAGTTTTAACTCCCTTAACATCTACTACTTGGCCTCTGGCTGTAGTATTTTTGAGTGCTATACTCTGGATACCTTAGCTAAATGAACTACACAGAATTTGCTAGTATATCCCAAGCTCAATTAATTTAAATCCTTCCCAATTGCAGCCTTAATATTCTCTGACAACCTCTAACCACCCAACCGATTCAAATGGAGATATAATCCCTCCTAAAAAGCTTACCTTCCCCAGAGAATGGGAAGAAAGAAATTATACAACAAGAATAGCATTAAACAAGTTTTTTTTCCCCAGCATTACAAGGAAAGGCTTTATATTTTACATTGATACAGTAAATTCCATTTTAACACTGTAGGTTAATTAAACCCAACTGACCTCCAACTGCATGTGTAGTTGTGATGCACTTAGTCCCCAGTTTCAAATAAAACAATCGTTCGGTTACAATTCTTACCAGGACCAATTCAGGTATAGTCAAATCACTGGTTTCACTGCCACAGCAGAAGTCTATGGAAACCAGTTTATGTTATGAAAAACTGAATGAATACTGGCAGCCGATTAATGATTTGAATGCTTACCATTGCACATCTCATTCCTGCATTTAGGATGTGGCTACAACCACAGTTGCTTTCTGGGCAGCCTCTTTCTTGGCCTGGTGAGCTTGTAGCACGGCCACAGCTTCTTCAACCTGCATAAGACAGATTTGATATTTCCAACATGAATCAACACTAGTCCTCAAATCACTATTTGTCATGTAATTTGTGCAGCATCCCTTTCAATAACATATTTGTTAAATATGATATAAAGTAGTCAGGTTTTTTTTATTCATTCATGGGATATGGGCGTCGCTGGCAAGGCCAGCATTTATTGTCCTCGAGAAGGTGATGGTGAGCCGCCTTCTTGAACCGCTACAGTCCGTGTGGTGAAGGTTCTTCCACAGTGCTGTTAGGTAGGAAGTTCCAGGATTTTGATCCAGCGACGTTTCTTTGTGGAACTAACTATATGTCACTTACATGAAGAAGCCCACGTCAGCAAAAGTCAAAACCAGTTGAATACCACAGTGTATTTAGCTGTCACTGTGTTTTCTGGCCCAAATCCCCACAGATGCACCTGGCTAATCCCAAACAACAACTGAAAATCGTGGTGTGGAGTCACCCCCGGATTCTGCTACAGCCAGTAGACTGGAATATAACTGATAAGGAAGATCGCAAGGCAGGCCTCTACATGAATGAGTAAATCATGAGACTGCCTTAAGGTACAGAGAGATGGAGTACTTTATACTGTAAAGAGATTTCCTCCCTCGACCCAGCCCCCACATTGCCATACTTCTTTCAACATACAGCAGTCATTTGGATGCTCAAACTCGTCTTTGCCAACAGCCATTAAATGACTTGACAATCAGCGTACCTTTGAGCGGAGTGATTCTGGAGACTCCAGCATGTGTAGCAGCTCAGAGTTGTCTATCTCCAGAAGCATTCCAGTGATCTTTCCAGCAAGGGAAGGGTGCATACTCTGGATCAAGGGGAACAGGCGCTCACCTGGAAAAGCAACAGAACAGGATTTAGAGCTTTCATTAAATTGAAGTCAACACTGGGTAGAGAGGGGTGAATGAGCGGTTAGCAATCACTTTCCATATGCATTAACTAATCATGCATTTGTGATTTACAAATATACTATACATTTGGAAGTTCAAAGTAATACTTGTTCATTCATTCAGTTTTTGCTCTGCCAATCAAGTGGCAGAGGTGCTTCAGGTTTCACTTACCCAGCATCTGCTTCTGTTCCTGAGGAGGGGCTGCAGCAAGCATGGAGGCAGTCAGAGGTTCCTGTCCTTGTACAAGCACTGCAGACTGAGAGGGCTAAAAAAAACAGAAAAATCATGGTCACCAGTTAGCCAAATTGTCTCTCTCTTCCACTTCCTGCCAGTACCATTCTATTACCAAAAGATAGACAAGCAACCAGAACCAGCTTCCATATTGCAACTCTTGGACCGGTTACCAAGGGAATGTGCAAGAGTAACATGAGCAAACTCTTCCCCTCTCTCCAGTTTTCCTGACATTCTGGTTGCATCTGGTTTCTGCTTGAGACCTCTCTCTGGATATGATGATTAAGCAAACATCTACCTCCTGAATATTAGCACATTTAGTTAACATTAATGATCATGTATTCTCCCTCATACATCTACAGATTATGTAAATTCATAGCATTTATTGAATTAAATGTGCTCATGCTTCTATGTGAACTTATCAAGGCTATTGAAAAGGATGAAAGATTGATTCAATAACTATTTTGGTAACTCTGGTTCTCAGTTAGTTAGCTAGCTAGTATATTGTATCAGTAACTAATATGCAAAACAGATTAGACGAGTCCAGTTTATAATCAGTACAGAATCAAGGATTGCATTCAATTAGGGTAATTCACTATCAATATATGAAGGGAAACTTAATGAACTTATTGTACCTGCTGTACAGCCATTTGAGGTTGCACTACTGGTTGCTGCGGGTTGCGGACAGAGGGAGCATATTTGTACGGTGGAACGCCTCGTGGTGTTGGGCCAGCAATTCCAGGACGATGAGCCAGATTCTGAGCTGTAGATAACCCTGAAACAAAGCCACAAGTTAGATTTCCCTGGAGTTAGACAAAAAGACCAGTGTCTATAATTATGGTGTGCCATTCTCTCCTTCTATAGGTAAGGATGGCAACTTCCACGCCAGGTAATGGGCACTCTGTTAGTAAAACCAAGCAACTATTGTCAGGTTTATAAAATGTTGGATTAGACAAAATGTGTGGTTAATTCAGGATTCAGTAAATTTGGAAACTTTCTTCTCTTTACCAATTTTCATTAATGCACTCCTCAAACTGACACTGCAAATTATTTTACTCAGTTTGTCAGGATAATGGCAGATGCACTAATACTACAACATGCTTTGTAAATACATAAACTCTTACCCATTCTCTGTGCTCCAGGAATACCCCGAGGACCCTGAGCATTGCCTGTTGGCGTTAGGTGACGCATAGAAGGCCTAGGACCTCCCTGACGAAGAGCATTTGGTATGGCTTGGAACCCTGTTGAAACAAAGAACTGACAATGGAAGCAATCAAATCATCCTTTTTTTAAAAAAAGTATATACTTCAGGTTTCTGAGGCCCAGCACAGCACCATCTGGAACATGCACAAATGAGAAAGATTAGAGTTTAGACAAAAGTATCCGTGTTCTTTGCTGATTTTTTAAGTTAGTTATTTTGGTAGCAAATGAAAAATCTTCAATTACAGTTACATGCGCAGAGGTCTCAGAAATGACTACATCTCAGAATTTTGTTACCAATTGTATGTATAGATGGGTATTATTTTTCTTGCGTTGGACAAAAACAAAGAAACATAATAGCAGCAGAATCAGGGAGGGAAGTGGATACCAGAACTGTGCCATGTTTGAGCTTGAACTGAGCTTCAAATCCAATGTCATATCTATCATTGCAACCGCTTAGTTCCACTTTTACAACAACGGCTGCCCCTGCCTTAACTCACTGCCACTGAAAACCTAATTCATGCTCATTCCCTCCAGACTCAACTTGTCCCTCCTGAGCTGTACCCTACATAAATTCCAATGATGCAAAACTCCACTTCTCACATCCCGTCCTACACCAAGTTCTGCCTACCTATCACCCCTGTCCGCATCAAACTATGTCTCCCAAATTATTTTCAAAACACTTGACCATTTTTACAAATCACCCTCAAACTTCTGCAATCTTCCAGCCTTTGCACTTCAGCCCTTAAGCTCTATACATCCCTCCCTCGATCTACTCCACCATCGGTGGCAGAACCCTCAGCCATATTGGCCCTACTCTCGAGAACTCCCAACCGAAACCTCTCCACGATGTTACTTCTCTACCCGCATACAAAAGCATTCTCAAAACATATATGCATGATTTTGGTCATCTCTTCTACAATTGTTTGGCACTCATTTCTCTCTTTGAAGCACAGTGGGAGATTTACTTTGTTAAAGGCACTGTATAGCTGCAACTTGTGAATAAATGCTTAGATTATATTTTAAAATCTGTTGTGTGTTTAAAATGTTGAATTTGAAGGAATGTTTATTTAATGAATGATTGGCTTATTACCCTAAAATCTGCAGGATTGTATCAGGATAAATTTATACCTCTGTCTTACACTAGAATTCAAAAGATCAATCGCACTTGTGCACAAGTCACATATCCAGGTTTGCAAATCAAAAACCTACATGAACATGCAACAATATTGAAGACTGCATGGCACCACAGTCTGTTGCCTTCCCAGGACCAGATTACAATTCAACAACTAAATAAATCAGTGGTTAATGTGGATATTTTACTGAACATCAATAAATGTGGTGTTATATTTAGAAACATTTTACAACTGCAAATTAGAGATACGTAATTGTAACACAAATAGTAGTCAAGAACTCAGTTTTTTTTTAAATTCGTTCATGGGAAGTGGGCGTCACTGGCAAGGCCAGCATTTATTGCCCATCCCTAATTGCCCTTGAGAAGGTGGTGGTGCCTTCTTGAACCACTGCAGTCTGTGTGGTGAAGGTTCTCCCACAGTGCAGTTAGGTAGGGAGTTCCAGGATTTGGACCCAGCGGCGATGAAGGAACGGTGATATATTTCCAAGTCGGGATGGTGTGTGACTTGGAGGGGAACGTGCAGGTGGTGTTGTTCCCATGTGCCTGCTGCCCTTGTCCTTCTAGGTGGTAGAGGTCGTGGGTTTGGAAGGTGCTGTTGAAGAAGCCTTGGCGAGTTGCTGCAGTGCATCCTGTGGATGGTACACACTGCAGCCACAGTGTGCCGGTGGTGAAGGGAGTGAACTTTTAGGGTGGTGGATGGGGTGCCAATCAAGTGGGTTGCTTTGTCCTGGATGGTGTCGAGCTTCTTGAGTGTTGTTGGAGTTGCATCATCCAGGCAAGTGGAGAGTATTCCATCACACTCCTGACTTGTGCCTTGTCGATGGTGGAAAGGCTTTGGGGAGTCAGAAGGTTGGTCACTCACCGCAGGATACCCAGCTTCTGGCCTGCTCTTTTAGCCACAGTATTTATATGGCTGTTCCAGTTAAGTTTCTGGTCAATGGTGACCCCCAGGATGTTGATGGTGGGGGATTCGGCGATGGTAATGGCGTTGAATGTCATGGGGAGGTGGTTAGACTCTCTCTTGTTGGAGATGGTCATTGCCTGGCACATACCAGTAACTGAAATCAGCATTTGAATTAATTGGGAATAATATGAATTCATTTTCCCTTCCCACCTACTCCAGGTTTGATTATCTCCAGGGGAGACTTATGGGGTAACTGCTTCAAATACTCCAGTGCCCAAGACCAATAGGGTGGCTGGGCATGCTGGTATCTTCCAAAACAAGTCGTTGCTACCTACCACATTAGTTGTAGGCTACCAGTTCCCATTTCTCAACGAACACGTTGAACAGCTGTCGGAAGTTGGGCCAGAAAATACCTTCCTCCACTTGCTCCCCACTCTAAAATGCCTAACTTAGAAAATCTCAGGAATGGAGGGGGGAGACTAACTCAGATCAACTAAGGGATCAAACTTGTGACTTCCCTGATCCATAAGCATCAGTACCACACCAAGTGGTGCATTTAACTCACTGAAGCATTGACGAAATCTCTGCTTTAACATTAATAATGCCGAAAAACAATGTTTCTTACAACTTAGCGGTTGTGAGCAAGTCTATTTAAAAAGAAGTTCAAGTCTGACAGAAGGAAAAAACCTTCAGTGAAAAACATTCCCTTCAGTCCCTGGAATTTAATGAATATGTAACATTCAATGTCCTTTTCATATACAAAATGCCTCATAAATATCAAGCAAGTAATCAAGACAACTACCACTGCTGTAAAGCTTACCTTGGGGCCTGGTTTGTTGCTGTTGCCAACGTGGACTGGGTCTCATCTGAGCCATCTGATTTGGTGCATAATAGGTAGCTCTGCTTTGTGCCTAGAATAAAACCAGAACCCACTTAATCCTTTCAGCAATACATTTCTTTTGCAGCTTGCAACCACTAGAAAATTTTAAAAATAATTACTTTAACAGGAAATAAATCCCAGAGTTGTGTTGTTCATTCATTTCTCTCCATTTTAATTACTGCGTACATTTTTCAACAGCTGCTTATTCCCTTGATCAGCACACCCTGTTGTCATTTGTTTCGCTAACTTGGTCGCATAAACTTTTCTCCTGGTAACTATGGGTCAATTTACTCACTGCAGGCTTAGTTCCAATATAATTTGACTGGTGCAGTGCCAAAAGCAGAATATAAAAATCATACCACTATGCAAAAATACTCCTCCTCAGAAGGCATAAAATATGGAAAGTTTGAATTATACTCTAGGTATGAAAATGATTCTACAATACAGGCTACATGCACAAACTAGTTCTGCAGTTGCACTGTATATATCGATAATGATTCTGGGGGGAAAAAGTGCTTAACCAAATATAGGTTACTGTGACCAGAGGCATTATGAATGTTTCACAGCTGTTCCAAGATTTCACAAGGACCTCCCTTAGATTGGTCCAAATCAAATGTGTTTTGCATCAGCTTGTATGTAGTTGTATCTCATCCTATCAGGCTCTGTTTCTATCCCAAAAAACAAAGTCAATACTCTCTCTACTCATTTCCTCCAGGGAAAAACTTCCTAGTATCAAATTCACATGTAAAGACAGATTTTATACTCAACACTTTCTGCACATTCAAACTAAGCCCCAGGTGCATTGCAGACATCGAGCAGCTAAATTCAAGCTGATTCAGGTAACCTTTTCTAGAATATCTGCCAAACAGTTGATTTGAAGGATCAGAAAAATGAAAGACTTTTGGGAATGAAAGACCTTTTGAAGCCAAATTCCCCCTGCCTTAGCCCGAAACTCGTATAGTTTCTCTCGTATCTCCCTTCATGTCCTCTCCGAGTTCATCTTGTCCACGAGACCCACCTCCTGCTCTATCGACCCGATTCCCACTGCTGACCACCCAACTTCCCTTCCTGGCCCCTATACTAGCTGATATTGTAAATGGTTCCCTCTCCTCTGATACTGTCCCCCTCACTTTCAAATCTGCTGTATTCACACCCCTCCTCAAAAAACCCATCCTTGACCCTCTGTCTTTGCAAACTACTGGCCTATTTCGAACCTCCCTTTCGTTTCCAAAGTCCTTGAACGTGTTGTCGCCTCCCAAATCCGTGCCGATCTTTCCCGCAACTCCAAGTTTGAACCTCTCCAAATCAGATTTCCTCCCCTACCACAGCACTGAAACGGCCCTTATCAATGTCACAAATGACATCCTATGTGAGTGTGACTGTGATGCACCTATCCCTCCTCATCCTTCTCAACCTGTCTGTAGCCTTTGACATGGCTAACCACGCCATCCTCCTCCAACGCCTCTCCTCCGTTGACCAGGTGAGTGGAACTGCCCTCTCCTGGTTCCATTCTTATCTATCGAGTCGTTGCCAGAGAATCTCCGGCAATGGCTTCTCTTCCTGCTCCCACACCGTTACCTCTGGAGTCCCCCGAGGAACTATCCTTGGCCTCCTCCTATTTCTCATCTACATGCTGCCCCTCAGCGACATCATCCGAAAACACGTCTGATTTTACATGTACGCTGATGACACCCAGCTCTACCTCACCTCCACCTCTCTTGACCCCTCCGCTGACTCTGACTTGTCTCACTGCTTGTTCGACATTCAGTAATTAAATAATGGGAAAACTGAAGCCATTGACCCCAATATATACAGGGTGGCGCGGGGAGCGTGGAGGTCCTGCCGATCTTAATGGCAGGACCTCATTAACATTTTTAAGGTCGGTCTCCCGTCTGGCATTTGGCCGGCGGTGGATGGGAGGGAGGGAACATCAGCAGCAGGAGGCCGCAGCCAGGTAAGCTTGGGAATGATCCCCGTCAACAGGCAGGGGGAGGTCAGCGATCAGGAGGGCTGGGGGGAGGTCGGCGAACGGGAAGTCCCCATTACCTCGTCGCCGATTCCATCCCCCTCCCTGGCCGCTGTCTACGAGGTTGAACTAGGCGGTTTGCAACCTTGGCATCCTATTTGACCCTAAGCTGAGCTTCCAACCTCACATCCTCTCCACCACCAAGACTGTCGACTTCGTAAAATCGTTCGTCTATGCCCGTGCCTCAGACCATCTGCTACTGAAATCCTCATCCATGCTTTTGTACCTCCAGACCCAACTATTTCAATGCTACATGGCCGGCCTTCCATCTTCCACCTTCCATAAACTTGAGCTCATCCAAAACTCTGCTGCCCATATCCAAACTCGCACCAAGTCCCGTTCACCCATCACCCCTGTGCTCGCCGACCTACACTGGCTCCGGGTCCACCAACACCTCGAAGTTAAAATGCTCATCCTTGTGTTCAAATCCTGCCATGGCCTCGCCCCTCCCTATCTCTGTAGCCTACTACAATCCTCCGAGAACTCTGCATTACCCCAATTCTGGCCTGTCGTGCTTCCCCAATTTCCTTCACCCCACCATTGGGGGCCATGCCTTCAGGTGTCTAGGTCCTAAGCTGTGGAATTCCCTCCCTAAACCTTTCTGCCTCTCTCTCCCCCTTTAAGACGTTCCTTAAAACCCACCTCTTTGACCAAGTCTTTGGACCTAATAACTCCTTGCGTGGCTCTGTGTCAAATTTTGGCTGGTGAGACTCCTGTGAAGCTACGTTGGACATTTCACTACATTAAAGGCACTATATAAATGCAAGTTGCTTTTGTTATATTTACGTACATAATAACGACTATACTTCAAATAAAAAACATTGGCTGCAAAGTGCTTTGAGACTACCTATG
The DNA here is from genome assembly GCF_035084215.1 of Heptranchias perlo. NCBI lineage: Eukaryota > Metazoa > Chordata > Chondrichthyes > Hexanchiformes > Hexanchidae > Heptranchias > Heptranchias perlo. The sequence goes on from NC_090350.1 coordinate 27,473,430, forward strand.
TGATAAGGTGTTATATAAATCCAAATTATTTCTATATGAAATCCAAAAAACATTCAATACTATGCCTTCATTAAACATTGACTTTATGGCTACTGTGAATTAAGACAATGTACATGTATGGACCATGGTAAACAGCCTAAAATGTGGGTCCCCTGGTGGCCATGTGAGTAAATACATGACATGGGGGGTGATACTAAGCATTACAGACTCAGGAACGTCTCGAGCTTGATGCACGGCCTTTAGCAGGTTAGTGGATCTCAGCCACCGCAAGGGTGAAGACCAGAGATACTGGAAAACTGCACCCATGGAGCTATAGCCAAGCATGAGTCGCAGCCTTCAAGAAAAAAAAACATCCTAAAATCATTCTGTAAAAATAATGATGTCTATTGCAAAGTTGTAGAGAAAAGCCTCAATTTAGAAGAGACTCATCTGGATTTACTCAGCATTGCTTTGGCACATCAGCACTCCCAGCTTCTGCACTACACAATCAGAACTGGTTATAGGAACTAGGTGCTACATTACATATAGACTTATAAATGGACGAAGCCACTTAACAGAAAGTTTGCTATGTGCACAAACCTTTCCTATTTCTATGGCGGTACTATAGTTAAATGTGTTTTTCCTAAGCTGCAGTCCATCACCATAGTGTCAAGTAAATTGCCTCCTCTTGTACTATTTGTTAAATGTGTAACTGTCAGCTGACTAATATTTCCTCTATTTGTATACCTGACCTAATAGCTCCTTATGTGGCTCGGTGTCAAATTTTGTCTGATAACGCTCCTGTAAAGCACCTTGGAATATTTTACTATGTTAAAGATGCTATTTAAATGCATGTAGTTGTTGTTGGTGGTGGTATAGCCTAAATGTGGCAATAAAGATACAAACCACAAAACATTTGACCTGAACTCATATCAAACCCCATCTGTAGTAATTCAATACTATTAAGAAGAAACATTTAGGAAAATTATATTCTAAATTTACAAAATCCATCCTGAAAACACTTGCAGTGTTAATCTGAGCTCATTGATGACACTTTTACCTTTGAGTCAGAAGGTCAGAGGTTCAAACACTACTCGAGAGAGTTGGGCACATAATCTAGCCAGACAATTCAATGCCGCACTAAGGGAGCGCTGTCTTTCAGATGAGACGTTAAATCAAGGTCCAGTCTGCCTGTTCAGGTGGATGTAAAAGATCCTATGACACTATTTGAAGAAGAGCTGGGGAATTTTCCTGGTGCCCTGGCCAACATTAATCCCTCAATCAACACTTCCAAAAACAGACTGACTGGTCTTTCATTTCATTGCTGTTTGCGAGACCTTGCTGTGCAAAGGTTAGCTGCCACATTTGCTGACAAAACAACAGCGACTAAACTTCAAGTAATACATTGTCTGTAAAGCACTTTGGGACATCCAAAGGATGTGACAGGGGCTCAATACATGCAAGTTCTTTCTTCCTTAAATAACTGAACATATCTAAATTCATGGCCTCAGTGTACATGGGATTTAAAGACAAAATCTTGCCATCCAGATCCCTTCAAAAATAAAGCTAGCTACCCCAGTGGATAAAGGGAGCGCTGAGCATAGTAGAAAGCCAGAGATTGGAAGGTCCCAGGGTTAATTCCCAAACTGCACTAAGTTAGCTGATCCAAACCAGGCCGTAGTTTGGGTGCTACAATTAGTCTCAGAGCCCCCAACCTCGACCAGGTGGGGGTGGGGAGAGAGTGTAGTCAGTCAGGGTTCCTGCACCTGATCATTATCCAGCGACTCCTGTTAGAAAGTACATGTTTGTGGCTCTCTGGTCATAGCAGATCTGGTTCTGCTGTGATGTCCCCCCTTCCTACGTAGCCTGCCAATATTTGTCCAGGGCAGCTACCAGAGGACTTATGGTGCCTGGAGAACCATACTCCAGCAAGTTTTAATGCCTTAAGGAAAGGAGAGGAAAGAAAATTTGAGAGAAAAAAAAAACACGCGACAACACATAAGTAAAGTACAGGGAAACACAGAGGCATGGGAACACCAAAGAATAGTATGATGAGGTGTTAGGAATCATGTTCAAGCCCTGCTCCTTTAAGCTGTCTAGGAAGGAGGAGTCTCTGTGTGAGAGATGCAAAATGACATGAGGCCATCCCACCAGGCTGCTGTTACTGGCAGCTGGTCAACAGTGGTATTACTGAGTCTAAAATATAAAAAGCAACTAGCACAAGGCTCATGAAAGCCTAAGCTGAAGACAAAACTCAAAAAAATTACAAGAAGGGCTACTTGCCTTTAAAACCTGCAGGACTTCCACCAGCATGTCCGCCCATGGCCTCCTACCCACCAGGTTTCACTGGGTGTGGTGAGGGCTCTGTCCAGCATGCCTATGTGCTGGAAAATGGTATGGCATTCTTCCCCGCCTCCTTTTGCGTATGCTAAAGAAGCTCTTGCCTGCTTTGAGTGGGAGCTTCAGACGCCCATCCTAGGCCTGATCGAAATATACAGTGGGGCCCAAAACCAGCAAGAACCTAGCAGGACTAATTTCTACCAGATTTCCCAACCTGTACTGCCCTGTTTAGCTCCCTATCTGGGGTGTTAAGGCTTCGAAAATTTGCGCTCACGGTCTCACCTGAGGTACAGCTGGCATAAAGTAGCCTCCTGCAGCTGGCTGAAATTGGTTGATGATTGTATTGGCTGGCATAGCCCGCATCCCTGCAATTCGTTGCATATACTGATTAGTTAAGTGTGCTTTGCGTTCCTCTTTTCTTTGGGCAAGGGCTACGTATAGTGGCTTGGAACCAACAATGCGTCCGTTCATTTCCGTTACAGCTTTTGTGGCTTCTTCAGGAGATGAGAAGCAGACAAAACCAAAACCTTTACTTCGACTATCCTCCAGCATTACCTTTAAAAACAATAAAATGTCACATGTTTAAATCAAAGTTGCAGCAATATTTAAAGCTTGCAATAAAAAAGATACTGTGGTAGGACACAGGTTTGCAACGACAGTTCCCAACACTCAGAGTTTCTAATCTTAGCTACATAGTTGTGGGTAGGAACCAAGTACAAGGAAAGTCATGACCCAAATTTATAATCTTAGCTATACAGTTGAGGGAAGGAACAGAGTCATGAACTAAGGTTCATCATACACTATCCTTGTGGCCTATTCTCGTGCATGGTAGAGGTTTATGAGCAAACCACCTACTCATATTCTGGGTTAGGTGAGTTAAGGAGGAGTATGGAAACTTGAAAGAGAAAATTTGGAAAGGCATTTGGTATTGACATTTTAATTTCACAGTTATTTAAATCTACAAATACAACAAATCATCCCACCTTTCGAGAACATAATTATTTTGGGACCATACACAAAATATTCTATCAGAATTCTCTCATTTTCCTCCATCCTTCAAAAAAGACTGGCTTGCCATAGTATTAATCAAACACTTTAAAAGACAGTAACATTTATTCTATCCCAAAGATATGCTCTTCCTTTTCCCCCCTCCCCGTATATATTATTTTAGAAACTAAAATATTAAAGAACTCAGCCTTTTATGGAGTCTTCTCTCCCAAAAGATTTCAGTATTGGGCTGCTTCATAGAGTAGTTATGACTTTCTAACAAGGAATCAGATTGCATTTCCAGATAAACAGTCTAAATGATATTAGACAGGTAACAATCTGTTAAAAACTGTCCATTTGTAGCTGAGAACTGGGTTAAAATCCATCTCAGTTAGCAGATGATCATCTCCTCTCACCCAAATAGCTGCTGAGTGTTCCATATACTAACTGAAGTTGGTCCATTGCAATCCACTTAAAAGTTGGATGCACGCTCACAGGAAAAACTAAATTTCGACAGTTATCTGGCAAATATCAATAATCATTCTCAGAATTACAATCTAAGCTGGCTCCCTTAATGGCTCAGCTGGTTAAATGGCAATGAGTAGCTGAACCATACAGACCAGAGAGGTCCAGCTTTGTTCCCTAGATTATGCTGAGCTAAATGATTTTTTTTTATTATTCGTTCATGGGATGTGGGCGTCGCTGGCGAGGCCAGCATTTATTGCCCATCCCTAATTGCCCTTGAGATGGTGGTGGTGAGCCGCCTTCTTGAACCGCTGCAGTCCATGTGGTGACGGTTCTCTCACAGTGCTGTTCGGAAGGGAGTTCCAGGATTTTGACCCAGCGACGATGAAGGAACAGCGATATATTTCCAAGTCGGGATGGTGTGTGACTTGGAGGGGAATGTGCAGGTGGTGTTGTTCCCATGTGCCTGCTGCTCTTGTCCTTCTAGGTGGTAGAGGTCGCGGGTTTGGGAGGTGCTGTCGAAGAAGCCTTGGCAAGTTGCTGCAGTGCATCCTGTGGATGGTACACACTGCAGCCACTGTGCGCCGGTGGTGAAGGGAGTGAATATTTAGGGTGGTGGATGGGGTGCCAATCAAGCGGGCTGCTTTATCTTGGATGGTGTCGAGCTTCTTGAGTGTTGTTGGAGCTGCACCCATCCAGGCAAGTGGAGAGTATTCCATCACACTCCTGACTTGTGCCTTGTAGATGGTGGAAAGGCTTTGGGGAGTCAGGAGGTGAGTCACTCGCCACAGAATACCCAGCCTCTGACCTGCTCTCGTAGCCACAGTATTTATATGGCTGGTCCAGTTCAGTTTCTGGTCAATGGTGACCCCCTGGACGTTGATGGTGGGGGATTCGGCGATGGTAATGCCGTTGAATGTCAAGGGAAGGTGGTTAGACTCTCTCTTGTTGCAGATGGTCATTGCCTGGCACTTATCTGGCGCGAATGTTACTTGCCACTTATGAGCCCAAGCCTGGATGTTGTCCAGGTCTTGCTGCATGCGGGCTCGGACTGCTTCGTTATTTGAGGGGTTGCGAATGGAACTGAACACTGTGCAATCATCAGCGAACATCCCCATTTCTGACCTTATGATGGAGGGAAGGTCATTGATGAAGCAGCTGAAGATGGTTGGGCCTAGGACACTGCATAGCAAGGGCAGAGCTACTATTGGCATAAAGTCTCAGAACAGGATTCCTGTTGCTGATCACTATCCAGCGATTCCCTTCAGCAAGGAGTCAAACTCTTCATAAAAAGAGTGGAAAAAAATGTCAAAAAGAAAAATATTGAAGCCAATGCCTTCAGTTTTACTGGATTTGAAGATTATTAATAAGTCAAATTGTCCAATGGACATTGCAACACTCTGGCAAGAACCTGGATTCAAACTGGTCTGCAACAACCACTGATCACTCGTGACATTTTCACACCCTTTAATAAAAGGATAAATGCCAAGCTGGATCAGAACAATGTGCTTTACTGGAGTTTAGTCAAGTTTGGACCTCAATTGCTGCAACTTAAAACTTCTCAATTAATGCATAACAATGCTAGATTACATTCAGTATTAAAAGAGTTCACATTAATTGAACATTTCACTGACATGGCCAGAACTGATCTTAACCTTATTACTGACAAGCTTTCCTCTTGCAAAAATGATATGGAACTGGCACAAAACACCTACCTTAGATCAGATATGGCCAGCCTTCAAAGGTCTAGAACCAGAAAAATAAACTGTACACTGGCGAAAGAGCCACAAAAGTTTTAAATATAGTATCCTAGTATGTTCACTGGCATGCTCTCTCTTCCTGCCTCTATCACTCATTCTCCCCATTTTTCCATTCCCTTTCCCCTCACCTCTTCCATTCCCTTTCTCTCAGTAGCTTAAAACCTAACCTATACTATCCGCCTTGTTTTTCTAATGCAGAGGCCACTATAACACGGATAGGAAACAGTCACTTTGTTTGACTCTGAACCAGTTTAATGCGTAAGAGCTGGACGTGTATGGCAGGCCTTGTGCTGGATATGATGCCACATTCAGGTTAAAGTTAATTAGTTTGCATTGCGATTCATTCAGAGTATATTGATTAGCTGGATCAGAACAGAAAGAAGGTGATTAATTGAATCCTTTATGTTATTCTCTATCTTTTATATCAAGATTTGAGTGTGAAATGGGTGCGAAAGGAAGCATTCAAAGAGTCACACAAAATGGCTTAATAGATCCCTGTTGGCTACCCATGCTTCAAAAACTGCTCAGAACAGCTCATTAAGGGAGACTGACCTTTCATGAAATTCTGGATAGTGCACTATTTTTTTTGAAGTGAAGCTTAACCAGGAAAGGCAATCACCATCCTTTTCAATGTTTTACCCTTACTTGTTATTCTGTCTTGGCTCATAAAACCATTAATTAGTAAACATACCTTGGCACTGGTGATTGAACCAAAAGGAGCAAACTCTTTCCTCAGTTTCTCATCATCAATGGTGTCATCTAGGTTTTTGATGTATAGATTCACACCCTAAAAACGATTTAATAATGATCAGTAATCTTACAGTTATTACACAAATTAATGTTCTCAAATCTGGCAGCTGAAAAATAGAATAAAAATGATTAACAAATGCACTTAAATAAATACTGAAAATTCCAATTTAATGCAATAAAATTATCACTGCTCCAATACACACAAACCAAATTGGAACCAGAAAGCTCCAATTCCAACTCAAAAATGCTTTGCAAATAAATGGTGGAGGTGACTGTAAAAGTTAGAAGTTTACATTGCAAGGTGTTAAGTTTTAATTACCTATTTGACTGACCAACTGCTCAAATCTGCATTAAATTATGGGCTGAAAAAGCTATTTCTAAACTAGGCAACATCAGCAAAAAGGTTCATTATTTTTGTGGGCTGTGATAGCTATAATTTCTAAAATTAGCATTTTCTCATATGACATGCTTTTGTAATAATCTGGCATGAACTTACTGGGAACTCTCCAATATTGAAAAGCTGTCAGTGCTGATGAAGGGAAATCATGTAAAAAATCTCATCGTGCTTTTAGTCCTGTTCTGGTAAGTGTGCATTCCGGTAAGTGTGCATTCCTGGACACACAATTACAGTTCCCAGGAGCTCATTTTCAAAAGGGGTACCAACTGTACAAAGAGAAAGTCTCTTAAGAAGTTGATTTAAAATCTGATGAAAGCTTTCTATCAAGGTACACTGATGCTAAAGTTCTGAAATAGAGTGTATCACAGCAAATCTCTCTGCATGGTTTATGCAGGTGTATATGGGATTCAGAAGGGAACAAAATGAGAAACCTGGTAACTGGGTGCAAGTGGGGCCCAACTAGCAATTTCTGTAGCCTTAGTGCTACAGTGCCAGATTACCTCCATCAGTAGCACACTCACATCTAAGTCAGAAGTTTGGGAGTTCAAGCCCCATTCCAGAACTTGAGTACATAATTTAGGCTGACACTTTAGTGCAATAATGAAGGAGTACTGCACTGTCAGAGGGTGCAATCTTTCAGATGAAAACTTAACCTGTTCAGTTAATTTAAATCATCCCACTGCACTATTCAAGGAAGAGCAGGGAGTTCGCCTGTGTCCTAGCCAACATTCCTCCCTCAACTAACAACACCAAAAACAGTTTTAACTATTCATTTAATTTGCTGTTTGTGGGACCTTGCTGTGCACAAATTGGCTGCTGGGGTCCCCCAAGGATTATCCTTGGCTCCCTCCTATGTCTCATTTACATGTTGCCCTTGAGCGATATCATCCAAAGACGCAACGAAAGATCCACATGTGCACTGACGACACCCAGCTCTACCTCACCATGGATGAACCACAATTTCCTCCTATTGAACATTGGGTAGAATGAAGCCATTGTCTCCGCCACAAATTCTGTTTCCTCGCCACCAATTCCACCCCCTCCCGGGCCAATGCCTCAGGACAAACCAGACTGTTCGCAACCTCGGTGGCCTATTTGACCCTGAGCTGAACTTCTGATCCCATATCTTAGCCATCATAAAGATCTACTACTTCCACCTCCATAACATCACCAGTCTCTGCCCCAGACTCAGCCCATTTGCTGCTGAAACACTCATCCATGCTTTTGTTACCTCCAGACTCGACTATTTCAATGCTCTCTTGGCCAGCCTCCCATTTTCCACCCTCCATAAACCTTGAGCTCATCCAAAACTCTGCTGCACATATCCTAACCTGCACCAATCCTAACCCATTCACCCATCACCCTTGTGCTCACTGACCTACATTGGATCCCGGTCCACCAACGCCTCAATTTTAAAATTCTCATCATCATGTTGAAATCCCTCCATGGCCTCACTCCTCCCTTTCTCTGTAACCTCCTCCAGCCCAACAACTCTCCAGGAACTCTGTATTCCTCCAACTCTGGCCTCCTGTGCATCCCCCCACTCCCTTCATCCCATCAGTCACAACCGCGCCTTAAGCCACCCAGGCCATAAGCTCTGGAATTCTGTCTTCCGAATTCTCAAAATTTTTCTGTCTCTCTCTCCTCCTTTAAGACACTCTTTAAAACCTACCTCTTTGACGAAGCTTTTAGTCATCAGTCCTAACACCTCCTTTGGTATGGTGTCAATTTTTGTCTGATTATGCTCCGGTCAAGGGCCTTGGGATGTTTTACTACATTAAAGACAGCTGAGAGGAGCCGAGCCGAGCAGAGGGAGCGTCCGATAAAAGGCGGGATTTCAGAGCGCTGAGAACAACTGAGAGGAGCCGAGCGGATCGGAGGGAGCATCCGATAAAAGGCGGGATTTCAGAGCGCTGAGAACAGCTGAGAGGAGCCGAGCGGATCGGAGGGAGCGTCCGATAAAAGGCGGGATTTCAGAGCGCTGAGAGCAGCTGAGAGGAGCGGATCGGAGCGGAGGGAGCGTCCGATAAAAGGCTGGATTTCAGAGCACTGAGAACAGCTGAGAGGAGCCGAGCGGGGCGGAGGGAGCGTCCGATAAAAGGCGGGATTTCAGAGGGAGCTGCGACCGAGTTCGAAGTGACGTCAGGAATCAGAAAGGGACGCGACACAGGGGAGGCACCTGATTGGTGAGTAGGTTCAGGTGAGTATTTCTACTTATCTACAGTAACTAAAGTAAAAAGAAAGGGAAGGTCTGCAGGTCTTATAGGAAGTAGCATTTTTTTTTAGTAAATCAAGGTCCCGAGTGTAGTTAACTTTCTCTAAATTAAGAACAATTTAAAGGAGTAAACTCCTCAAAGGGAGTGGTAAGTAGTTTTTCTTTCCTTTTTTTTCTCTTGACATTGTAGTTGTTGTTAAGCTAACTTAAGGGTTAAGTCATGGCAGGAGATCCCAGGGCCGTGTCATGTTCCTCTTGTGGGATGTGGGAATTCAGGGATCCTTCCTGTGTCCCTGATTCCTTCACCTGCGGATGGACTCACTTTGGAGCATCCGCGATGCTGAGAAAGTCGTGGATAACACGTTCAGTGAGTTGGTCACACCGCAGATAAAAATTACTGAGGGAGATAGTGAATGGGTGACCAACAGACAGAGGAAGAGTAGGAAGGCAGTGCAGGGGTCCCCTGCGGTCATCTCCCTCCAAAACAGGTATACCGTTTTGGATACTGTTGGGGGAGATGGCTCACCAGGGGAAGGTGGCAGTGGCCAGGTTCATGGCACCGTGGCTGGCTCTGCTGCACAGGAGGGCAGGAAAAAGAGTGGCAGAGCTATAGTGATAGGGGACTCGATTGTAAGGGGAATAGACAGGCGTTTCTGCGGACGCAACCGAGACTCCAGGATGGTATGTTGCCTCCCTGGTGCAAGGGTCAAGGATGTCTCGGAGCGGCTGCAGGACATTCTGGAGGGGGAGGGTGAACAGCCAGTTGTCGTGGTGCATATAGGCACCAATGATATAGGTAAAAAACAGGATGAGGTCCTACAAGCTGAATTTAGGGAGTTAGGAGTTATACTAAAGAGTAGGACCTCAAAGGTAGTAATCTCAGGATTGCTACCAGTGCCACGGGCTAGTCAGAGTAGGAATGACAGGATAGCTAAGATGAATACGTGGCTTGAGAGATGGTGCAAGAGGGAGGGATTCAAATTCCTGGGCCATTGGAACCGGTTCTGGGGGAGGTGGGACCAGTACAAATTGGACGGTCTGCATCTGGGCAGGACTGGAACCAATGTCCAAGGGGGAGTGTTTGCTAGTGCTGATGGGGAGGGTTTAAACTAATGTGGCAGGGGGATGGGAACCGATGCAGGAAGTCAGTGGGAAATAAAATGGTGACAGAAACAAAAGGCAGTAAGGGAGAGTGCACAGAACATGACCGGACAGATGGTCTGAGAAAGCAGGGCAAAGACCAAGGGAAGTCTAGATTAAACTGCATTTATTTCAATGCAAGAAGTCTGATGGGCAAGGCAGATGAACTTAGGGCATGGATGGGGACATGGGACTGGGATGTTATAGCTATTACTGAAACATGGCTAAGGGAGGGGCAGGACTGGCAGCTCAATGTTCCAGGGTACAGATGCTATAGGAAAGATAGAGCAGGAGGTAAGAGAGGAGGGGGAGTTGCGTTCTTGATTAGGGAGAACATCACGGCAGTAGTGAGAGGGGATATATCCGAGGGTTCGCCCACTGAGTCTATATGGGTAGAACTGAAAAATAAGAAGGGAGAGATCACTTTGATAGGATTGTACTACAGACCCCCAAATAGTCAATGGGAAATTGAGGAGCAAATATGTAAGGAGATTACAGACAGCTGCAAGAAAAATAGGGTGGTAATAGTAGGGGACTTTAACTTTCCCAACATTGACTGGGACAGCCATAGCATTAGGGGCTTGGATGGAGAGAAATTTGTTGAGTGCATTCAGGAGGAATTTCTCATTTATTATGTGGATGGCCCGACTAGAGAGGGGGCAAAACTTGACCTCCTCTTGGGAAATAAGGAAGGGCAGGTGACAGAAGTGTTAGTGAGGGATCACTTTGGGACCAGTGATCATAATTCCATTAGTTTTAAGATAGCTATGGAGAAGGATAGGTCTGGCCCAAAAGTTAAAATTCTAAATTGGGGAAAGGCCAATTTTGATGGTATTAGACAGGAACTTTCAGAAGTTGATTGGGAGAGTCTGTTGGCAGGTAAAGGGACGTCTGGTAAGTGGGAGGCTTTCAAAAGTGTGTTAACCAGGGTTCAGGGTAAGCACATTCCTTATAAAGTGAAGGGCAAGGCTGGTAGAAGTAGGGAACCTTGGATGACTCGGGAGATTGAGGCCCTAGTCAAAAAGAAGGAGGCGGCATATGACATGCATAGGCAGCTGGGATCAAGTGGATCCCTTGAAGAGTATAGAGATTGCCGGAGTAGAGTTAAGAGAGAAATCAGGAGGGCAAAAAGGGGACATGAGATTGTTTTGGCAGATCAGGCAAAGGAGAATCCAAAGAGCTTCTACAAATACATAAAGGGCAAAAGGGTAACTAGGGAGAGAGTAGGGCCTCTTAAGGATCAACAAGGTCATCTAAGTGCGGAACCACAAGAGATGGGTGAGATCCTGAATGAATATTTCACATCGGTATTTACGGTTGAGAAAGGCATGGATGTTAGGGAACTTGGGGAAATAAATAGTGATGTCTTGAGGAGTGTACATATTACAGAGAGGGAGGTGCTGGAAGTCTTAACGCGCATCAAGGTCGATAAATCTCCGGGACCTGATGAAATGTATCCCAGGACGTTATGGGAGGTTAGGGAGGAAATTGCGGGTCCCCTAGCAGAGATATTTGAATCATCCACCGCTACAGGTGAGGTGCCTGAAGATTGGAGGGTAGCAAATGTTGTGCCTTTGTTTAAGAAGGGCGGCAGGGAAAAGCCTGGGAACTACAGACCGGTGAGCCTGACATCTGTAGTGGGTAAGTTGTTAGAGGGTATTCTGAGGGACAGGATCTACAGGCATTTGGAGAGGCAGGGACTAATTCGGAACAGTCAGCATGGTTTTGTGAGAGGAAAATCATGTCTCACGAATTTGATTGAGTTTTTTGAAGGGGTAACCAAGAAGATAGATGAGGGCTGTGCAGTAGACGTGGTCTACATGGACTTCAGCAAAGCCTTTGACAAGGTACCGCATGGTAGGTTGTTACATAAGGTTAAATCTCATGGGATCCAAGGTGAAGTAGCCAATTGGATACAAAATTGGCTTGACGACAGAAGACAGAGGGTGGTTGTAGAGGGTTGTTTTTCAAACTGGATGCCTGTGTCCAGCGGTGTGCCTCAGGGTTCGGTGCTGGGCCCGCTGTTATTTGTTATTTATATTAATGATTTGGATGAGAATTTAGGAGGCATGGTTAGTAAGTTTGCAGATAACACCAAGATTGGTGGCATTGTGGACAGTGAAGAAGGTTATCTGGGATTGCAACGGGATCTTGATAAATTGGGCCAGTGGGCCGATGAATGGCAGATGGAGTTTAATTTAGATAAATGTGAGGTGATGCATTTTGGTAGATCGAATCGGGCCAGGACCTACTCCGTTAATGGTAGGGCGTTGGGGAGAGTTATAGAACAAAGAGATCTAGGAGTACAGGTTCATAGCTCCTTGAAAGTGGAGTCACAGGTGGATAGGGTGGTGAAGAAGGCATTTGGCATGCTTGGTTTCATTGGTCAGAACATTGAATGCAGGAGTTGGGATGTCTTGTTGAAGTTGTACAGGGCATTGGTGAGGCCACACTTGGAGTACTGTGTACAGTTCTGGTCACCCTATTATAGAAAGGATATTATTAAACTAGAAAGAGTGCAGAAAAGATTTACTAGGATGCTACCAGGACTTGATGGTTTGACTTATAGGGAGAGGTTAGACAGACTGGGACTTTTTTCCCCCGGAGAGTAGGAGGTTAAGGGGTGATCTTATAGAAGTCTATAAAATAATGAGGGGCATAGATAAGGTCGATAGTCAAAATCTTTTCCCAAAGGTAGGGTAGTCTATAACGAGGGGGCATAGATTTAAGGTGAGAGGGGAGAGATACAAAAGGGTCCAGAAGGGCAATTTTTTCACTCAAAGGGTGGTGAGTGTCTGGAACGAGCTGCCAGAGGCAGTAGTAGAGGCGGGTACAATTTTGTCTTTTAAAAAGCATTTGGACAGTTACATGGTTAAGATGGGTATAGAGGGATATGGGCCAAGTGCAGGCAATTGGGACTAGCTTAGTGGTATAAACTGGGCGACATGGACATGTTGGGCCGAAGGGCCTGTTTCCATGTTGTAACTTCTATGATTCTATGATTCTATAAAGGCACTATATAAATGCAAGCTGATATTATTTTTACGTGCATAATAATGACGGGTCGCGAAGTGCTTTGCAACTACTTGAGAATGTGATATGGTGTTACATAAATCCAAATTCTTTCTATATGAAATCCAAAAAAATTCAATACTATGACATCATTAAATATTCTGGCTGTATGACTATGTGAATTAAGACAATGGACCTGTATGGACCATGGTAAACAGCCTGAAATGTGGGTTCCCTGGTGGCCTGGTGAACAAACATGGTGCTATTAAGAATTACAGACTCAGGAAGATGTCTAGCTTGATGCATGGTCTTCAGCAGATTAGTGGATCTCAGCCACCGCCATGGTGAAGAACAGAGACGGAGGGGAAAGTTAGATAAGAGTTCCCAATCTCAGGAGCTTTCCAGTGACCCTTGAATAGACAGATTTAATAGCCTGCACCACACACAAAAAATGGCCACGGTGGAGATACTGGAAGACTGCCTGCACCCATGGAGCCGTAGTCCAGCATGAGTTGCAGCCTTCAAAAAAAGAGGAGAAAAGGGAACACATCCTAAAATCATTCTGTAAAAGTAACTTGATGTCTGTTGCAAAGTTGTAGAGATAAGCCTCAATTTAGAAGAGACCCATCTGGATTTACTAAGCAATACTTTGGCACACCAGCTCCTTCAGGGTCTGCACTGCACAATCAGAACTGGTTGTAGGAACTAGGTGCTACATTACATATAGATCTATATATTTGGCAAAGCTACTTAACAGTACGTTTGCTATGTACACAAGCTTTTCCTATTTCTATGGCAGTACCATAGTTAGATGTGTTTTTCCTTAGCTGTAGTGGATCAACATGGTGTTAGGTAAATTGCCTCCTTTTGTACCATATGTTAAGTATCTAACTATCAGCTGCCTAATGTTTCCTCTAATTGTGTGGCAATTTCCTCCTCTGCACATTACACACAAACATATGAATGTCCAGGGTTTTCTATATATGGGGAGGGGAGGAGGCAGGGGGAACTGCAACATATTCAAATTTTGGTGATATATTTTAGTATCAACCATTCAACTATACCAACACTCCTAGCTGGGAGATCAAGATGGAACTGTTTCACGTGGATTGAATCCGAACTCTCAAATGAGTGCAAAAAGGGACATTGACGATTTTTCTTGGCTGGACTGTAAGCAAAGTATAAAGCAGTAACAGAAGATTGGTGCTAAAGTTTGGGCAGCTGTGATCCCCATTTTAATAACTGGGCACTCCACTGCATATGTAAAAGCATTTCATGACAATTCTTCCCCCCCCACCCCACCCCCGCATACACACACACAAAATCCTCAATTGAAAACTGCAGCAATTTAATGTTTCCTAAAACGTGTAATTATTCCATAACTTGGTATAAATTTTAATACAGCCCAAATGAAATGTATTTCTTGGACTTAAAATATGTCGCAGCAAATTAGTCAAGAGATTTCCAGTTTGTCTGCTACATTATCCCTAGACTGACACATGTGGGTTCCCTGCTCTTCAGTGAGTTGCAAGGGATTTTCATTCAATTATCAGAAAGATCAGAACAACCGTTAAGTGAAGTAAAATGATGATATATGACCTACGTACAGGTCATTTTTAAACAAGTGTTTTCTATACTTTTATGTCAACAGAAAACAATAGTAAAATAATAGTGGTAGGAGTATCTTAGAAAGGTGGAGTTATACATTGTGAGGATATCCCAAAGCAGCTCCATTACACACCTGGTATCTGCTGATCCGCTCCTGTTTTAACTGTTCGAACTTTCGTTTCAGTTCAGCTTGTCGTTCCACTTTTTTCTGGGCACGACCAACAAACAGCATCTTTCCATTCAATTCCTTCCCATTCATTTCTTCCACAGCCTAGATATAGGCACAAGAAAAGAGCATCAACACATGTATGTGATATAAACAAGGAGAACAACACTTATCAAACTTGACATTTACTACAGTGTACATAAGCCAGGATTACTCAAAGGGCACTATGCAGCATAATGCAACATTAAAACCAACCCTATGGAGGCAGATTGTGGCCGTGCTTGTTTCAATTACTGAAATACTACAGTATACATTAAAACACTCATTCTAAGGAATGAAATTAGTTGCTCATTCTAAGCAATGACGTTAGCTGCATGAAGGAAAATTTTAAAATGTAAATCTAAAATTTATATTCAGAGAGCAATCTATGGTTGTTTCAGAAATATACTTCCATATTATCAGTGATAAAAGGGGGATTTTTTTCCTCTTCCTCACCAATTTGTTCTCCTGAAGGCATTAACTCTTTGCCTTGGTATACCAGCAGCCACTAGCACCTTAAAGTGGCTATTATTCAGTCAAGTGGTAGCACTTTCACCTGAGTCAGAAGGTCATAGGTTTAAGCCCAATCCAGAGGCTTGAGCACATAATCAAGGCAGACACATCAGTACAGTAAAGAGGGAATGCTGCACTGTTGGAGGTGCTGTCTTTCGGATGAGATGTTAAACTGAAGGGCCATCTACCTTCTCAGGTGGATGTAAATGATCCAATGGCACTTTTCAAACAAGAACCACGGAATTCTCCCAGTAGTCTGGTCATTTAACTCTCAACCAACACTTAAAATAGATGATCTGTTCATATATTTCATTGCTGGTTGTGGGACCTTGCTGTGCGCAAATTGATATGATTGCTGTTTTTAGGATTCTAAAGGGACTAGATAACGTAGATGATGACAAGCAATTTCACCTAGTCCAGAACAGTAGAACGAGAGAACATGGCCTGCGTCTGAAGGGGGGTAAATTCAAAACTAATCTGCCAAAATAATATTTCAGTGAGCGAGTGGTCAATCTATAGAACAGGCATCTTAGGGAGATGGTGGAAGCAGTGAGCACTGATTCATTCGAATGCAAATTAGACAGATTTCTTTCAGAGAATAACATTTTGATTACAGTATATGAGAAATCTGAGACATGACATGCGGTAAATGTAGCATGCTTGGGAGGAACAGGTGACTTTGGACCTATGGTTCCCAAAGCTCTCCATTACTGGGGTTTTCCTTACATCACATCTGGGTCTGTTGTAGACTAATTGAGAGATTGATTGCTACGATTAGTCAACAACTCCATTATCGTTGTATCATGTGACTACCAGGATGAAGAAGGTGAACTATATGGAACGTGGTCTTTTCTCGTC
The DNA here is from genome assembly GCF_035084215.1 of Heptranchias perlo. NCBI lineage: Eukaryota > Metazoa > Chordata > Chondrichthyes > Hexanchiformes > Hexanchidae > Heptranchias > Heptranchias perlo. Next base: position 27,489,659 of record NC_090350.1, read on the forward strand.
TAGCAACTCCTATGACTACAATTTAAAAGTACTTCATTGGCTGTAAAGCGCTTTGGGACATCCTGAGATCGCGAACGGTGCCTTTAAATGCAAGTTTTATCTTTCTTTCTTTTACTCACAGTGAGTATTGCCAGGCTATTTAATTATGGGGTGTGTAGCAGGCTGAGCCCAATCCTGTCCTCACCTGAAAATACACATGCACTTCCAGAAGGGTTACCTGGATAACGATCAGCAGTAGAAATCATGGCCAATTTTCTCCTCCCAAAACTGGGGGCACTAAAGCCAATTGTAGCACCCTACTGCTTCCTTAGCTGAAATTAGCTGACTAAGCACAGCGTAGGAATTTAGGAACATAGGAACAGGAGTAGGCCATTCAGCCCCTCGTGCTTGCTCTGCTATTTGATAAGATCATGGCTGATCAGTGATCTAACTCCATATACCTGCCTTTGGCCCATATCCCTTAATACCTTTGGTTGCCAAAAAGCTATCTATCTCAGATTTAAATTTAGCAATTGAGCTGGTATCAATTGCCGTTTGCAGAAGAGAGTTCCAAACTTCTACCACACTTTGTGAGTATTATATGGTCTGTATGGCTCAGCTACTTAATGGATACTTATAAACTTTTCACAAACTTAAAAGTTAGCTTTTATAATTAAATAATTGCACTGTGTATCAAAATGAATTAAATATTCATGTTTTATGCAAAAGTTGAAATTACACTTGCAACTGCAACAGCTGGAGTGGTTCATTTTTAGCTTTAATCAGTTACTTTTGATGTAAATCAAACTATAGTTGTAATGAGCCCCTGATCTCAACTTAAAAGGCTTACTTCGAATTCAATATGACGGTCATGAAATTGTTAGCATTGGCCATTCTCACATCCAAGAGAGATAACTTTCAAAGCTTTATAGAACACTCAATTGAAGAAAAAAATCAGATAGTAAAATGTAAGACAGTCCTTCCAGCATACATTAAAAAAAATCATCCAGAATATTATATTTTTAGTTTAACACCCATAGACTGTGACCTAGTCACAAACCATGAACAACCTCCTCTGCCTTCGCCAACAAATCTGTAAAAGTGGGACAGTGAGTCACAGAACAGTATTCGGCAAAAAGATCCACAGCAAAGAGTTATAGTCATATGGGACCTACAAGGCATGAAGAGCATTATTAATGAGAGAGATACACCAGATCAAGAGAAAAAAAAATATTGAACTAAGGGTAAGAGAAGAAAATTACTTTGTGAAATCGTAAAAACAAAACAAACGGTTTATGTAGTGACTTTGCTTCGGTAGTAAAGCATTCTTTTACTGACCATGGTATTTCAGTTCATTTTGAATATGACTCCCTATCAAGTCTGACATCTTTGAACTAGGTCACATTATAGTAGCAACCTTGTTTGGACTGCATTACTTGCATTTGCTTTCAACCATCCTCTGCATTTATACATCAGATATTTAATGGTACAAATATGTTTGCAGCTCAGGCTGCCTCACTTGACTTTGGCTGTTCCTTTCCATTATTACATGTGGCACTCATTAAAGCAGAATTGTTAGCACTTATCCCCATTAATAAAAGTTCATTTTGTATTCCAAAATCTGTTTCTCATTTCAGCATTTATATCACTGAATGTAATTTATAAAAATATCAAAATTAGAAGATCTCAAAGAACCTCAAATTTTATTTGGAAAAACAATTACAGCACCTAAAGTACTTGAGAGAATGCAGATCTTGGAAAGCTTCACTTTTACAACAATTTCTTGCAGCTGACCATATTTAAATTTCCAAATTAAACTTTTAGAGGTTCGGGTAATTCAGTTTTTCTGTTTCTGCATGTACAGAGAATTCATTTTAGTGGCTAACTTTGTTCAATAAAATTGGCACTCTAAATGACTACACACTTAAGTGTGTGCCAAAAAAAATAGCAGTTCTGATCCATTTCTATTTTGGACCAAAAAGTAAAAAGCTTCTGTGAACTACCATACACACCTTGGAAGCATCTTCATGTTTTTCATAGCTAACAAAGCCAAAGCCTTTGCACTTTCCATTTGGATCTGTCATTACTTTGACACTTAGGGTTTTGCCTAAGAGGGCAAAGAGAAAGAGAAAAAGGATAGATGAGTATCAGCAGATATGAAAACTAACCAAGCAGCAAACAGAATTAGCATTCCTTTACTGATGCAGCATGAGCACTTCCTTCTGGGGTAGGAAGATTTGTGCTGGCCACCTGTACTCACTCACTCTCTCTGTACTCTGTGGTTAACATCTGTAATCCATTTTGCGGTCAATATTTTTTTTGTTGCTACTGGAGTATGTAAGCTCTGTGTGCCCTCCAAAAGGCAACCAAAATATTTGGGGCTGTCAAAGAGCAGAATGCAATTACATTATCTAAAACAGTCAGACATATTTGCATCCTTGGACCACCACTTGAATGCCAAAATTTAGATGGGTCCCATTCATTTCAATGAGAAGCAATCAGATTCAAAAGGGTTCCGAATTTTATTTAGTTCTCTTTATTAAAAAAAAGTCTTCATGTTTTAGGTGCAATCTTCTGTTTAGCACTATTTATGTCTCTTTCAGGTTGCTGCATTAACCATTTTAATCACCAAAGAATCCCTTTTATTTTTAAACTTTGAATATTGTTTTCAGTGCCAATAGTTGTGATGGTGGCAATTATGGAAGCACAAAAATCACTTGCTTATACTATTCTCAAAGTAAACTGAAAAATTGTAACACGGTTGCATTTAAATTCTACCAGTGTTTAAAATGTTAAACACTGTCTCCAATAATACTGAGACTGTTCACATCTTAGTGCAGCACAGATTTTCAACAGCATGAGAGAGGTTGAGTCATGAGAAGAGGAAATAAAGGATACAGCTATGATGTGTAAGCTGAATAATGTAATGCAAGTTTCATTCCAGAATTCTATAACTGTTTTAAAATATAAGTTCAATTATTGAAATTGGAAATTTATCACTCTCCACACTTACAAAAAATATACTCAACAGATAATTCACTGAAGTGAACACAGAATGCTTCCAGCAAAAAGAGATCATTCCATGGTTTTCTTTGAAGACAGAATATCAATATTCTCTCCTCTAATCGCCTGCACCAAGACCACCTGCAGTTAAATTGAGTCCAGGCCTCTGCTAATGCTGCTCACTGGGAGGCATATGGAAGGAGTCAAACATCCATTCTCCCTGTGGAAAGGCATCTGGACTCACTCAGCATCATCCCACAGCAAAGCAGCTGATCAGGAATTCAGAAGAATGGGAAAAACGAGCATTGAGGAGATTTAATTATAACAGGAAAAATTCAGATTATCAAATTGGCACGAAAGAATGCTCAAGCACTATGCTGAGATCTTGAACGTTTAAAAACAAACTAAAATATAATAATTTGAAAAATAAATGAAAATACTACCCACTACACTTGGAGACAGTCCTGCAGAGGAGAATGTTGTAAATATCACCTCTCTCGTGGGATTGGAAAACATAAGTACAGCACTACCATGTCATACTATCTTCATCTCAAGCCACGACTGTACCAGAGTTCCACTCACCAAATTTATCAAACATATCTTTGAGTCGTTCATCATCCATATCATCACCAAAGTTCTTTATATAAACATTGGTAAATTCTTTTGCCTTTGCACCGAGTTCTGCCTCCCTCTCCTTACGAGACTTAAAACGACCGACAAATCTAAATAAGAATTATACAATATTTAATTAAATTCAAAATCAAGCAAAAGCTTCCATGATCCTTGGATGGATCGAAATTAATCGTGGTCCTTGAGGTCACATGTTTTTTCTTGAAAATACACAAATAGCTATGTGAACTATGATTTAGTTTGCAACATTTTGATGGCTTAAGTCTCAACCGAATCGCTCAAGATAACCTCATTCCCTTTCTACACTTCCACGATGTAACATTCCTCCATTCTTCCTTGTAATAAACATAACTATGAACTTTCATACAAATAAATAGTAGTACTGTCCCACTCCTTAAGCTGTACAGTCAAAAAAGATGAAAAATGAATATGATATAAAAGAGACACGCTGAATGGACCATTACCCTGTCCCCAGTACTGGGCACTTTCGTAAAAAATATTATAGTTGGGGATATTGTCAGCTCCTTGCTATTAGTGATTTAGGCAGAGAGTTCAGAATAGTATCATGAATAGATTGTACATATCCTGTAGCCGTCCCAAAACAACGAGGTTCCTGTGTTGGAGATGTGGGCAAAATGAGATTTTCTTCAATTTTCTATGGGAATGTCCCAAACCATATCCATTCTGGTTGGAAGTGGTCATGTTTCTCAGCTTAGTTGACCAAACTCACGTCTCACACATACTGTATGCATTGGGTATTATTGAGATTTATGTCCCAAATGGCAAGTTGATCACATTAAGTCTTTTTGTGGCCCATAAATCAATCTTAACATCTTGAAAGGATAAAATTACTATGGTGTGTTTGAAATTAGTTAATTTAAAAATCTTACTTTTATTGTTAGAGTTTATTGCTGCTTCATACAGCCTCAACAGCTAGAGTTCCTGTGTGCCCCCTCTCCCAAACACTCCTACATTGTGCAGCGAGGTAGGATGGAGCTTCATACTGAGGGACTGTGGGTTATTCTACAGACATCGCAAAAGTTGGAGGCAAGTGTTATGCCATGGGGTCAAGTCCTGCTGGGCTACAGACATGGACTGGCAGCATATTCCATTGTTACATTTTGTTAAACTACTGTTGATCTTTGTGTGAAGTACTGATTCTGAAGTAGTTTCACATATTAGTTGGCTGCTTTCACTACTTTATGTACAATTAATTTAAGGTTAACTATAACTTTGCAGATGAAAAATAAATAATTCAAAAATATATTTTAGGGTAAAAAGAAATTTAACAGTTAGAAAATCTGAACTCAGGCTCTCATCACAAATGAAATTTTTTTCTGAGTCAAAGATGAAAGATTTACATTGCAGAGCATTTACTATAACACTACATGCATTTCACAGCTTTGTTGGACATGCCACACCTCATATTAGTCTCAGTATGGCGCTGTAGAGTTACAGGTATTTTGATTGTGGTGAACTGAAAAAGATTGTCACCAAGGAGACCCAAATTCACTAAATGCAAGGCTGATGCAGTTCCAGTTAAGGGGCCTTTGTTGATGAGATTGTTCATTTAAGACAACATTTATTCAGTTATGAAATTCCACTATACTCCAAATGAAAAATTGGTGCTTCATAACAGGGTCTGATCTCAGCCAGCACTGCCACTAATCCATTACTGAACTTGTAAATACGAGTACTTGGAAGCAAAAGATGAATTTGTGCATAGTTGACCAACTACTATGATATTTTGCCAAAGCACCTTTAACTTCTTGTGTTCCATGGATAAGTCCACGCACCAATAGACTGACAACTAACTTGTCAACAGTGGCATACCCCTCTTTGGTACTAAAAAATCTCATGAAGCATCATTTACTTCTACTTTTAAACCTTGAATAGCTGAAAAATGGTTCTTCAGAGCTGGTTTTTAACTAGTTGCAAATTTTTTTAATGCGAGTCCCAACTCTAAAATGGGCAGTAAGATCGAGGGGACACCAGACAAAAGGACAGTGCTTTAGGCAGCTTTAAAAAGCTATAGAACAAATAGAAATAAAGAAAAGTGAAGTTAAAACAGAGAAAAACAGTGGGGAAGACGACAGAATAGGGCAAAAGGGGAAGGCAAGCAAAAATTTCCTTTTATTTAAAATTGTGTTTATTTTGGTTGAATTGCCCAATCTGTAGAATGGCCCAAAATAAAATAATTTTAAAGTGGTACATTTAAATCACCATGTAGCAATGTCGGCAGCTTTTTGCTACAGGCAAATTTAGCTATATATAAATTGAATTAAATCCATATCCATCAATTTTCCAGATTTGTCTTCTCCCAGGATGGAATGGAGCCAATAAACTATTTAAGACAAGGTATCAGCAACACTGTCCAAGGTCTGACAGCATACACATTAAAACCATGATTTAAACACCCATGTAAACACAGCTTCAAAGTACTCACACTTTCCGGTCATTAAGCAACATGCCATTCATTTTCTCAATAGCTCTATCTGCAGCATCCTGAGTCTCAAAGTGAACAAATGCATATCCTTTGGAGCCATTTTCGTCACATACCACCTGAAGAGAAGAAATACCAGTGTTTCTGGACATCCAGAACTTGCTCTATACTTTCATGTGCTTTTGATCAGAACTAAATGGCTCTACTGTAGACATGCCTTTAAAAATACAGGCCAAATGCAAAAGGCGCTAGAACCTGGACGAAGGCCTAAAAACTTGAGAATTCACCTCCAGTACCTTGCACTTGATAAATTAAACCAAAAAATGCATTTTGGCCTCAAAAACAAATCTATACAAATGCTGATAAAAACTCAATGGGTCAGATTTAGCTGGGTCGGAGCATCTTGCGGCGTGCTCAGTTAGACAGACTTATTAATTGTATATAAATGAATTGCATCAATTGATGAATGATTAGGTTCAGGTGCATGAGTAATTGGGAACTCTCTGGCTCCCATACATAAAGGAGCAGGCTTGGGGAGAGATGCATTGAGTGTAATGTGAATCCCAGCAAATAAAGTTTATAAGCAACTAAAAGTATTCAGTCCTTCACTGTCTGGCTATCCAGTTCTAACATGACTTAAAATTGCACGTTTAGGTTTCAAAATTTTTTGCCCACAAAGTTGCTGGAGGTGCGAACTGATAATGGCACAGCGAGGGCAACAGGGCACCTAAGACCTTGGTGAACAATGGGACAAACAGTGTACCTCCTTAACCAATGAGATTAAAGGATTGTGAAATAAACAGAGGAAGGACCGAGAAGGAGGGTGAATTAGAGCGGGAGAATTCAATGTTAAATCAGGTACAGAAAGAGAAAAAGAGAGGGAAAGGAAGATTAGATTGAGAGAGAAAAATGAGACAGAAAGAAAAATAATTTTTCTTTTAAAATTTGATATTTTTAAAATCTCCCAACAATTCACAACCTGAAGGAATGAGACTCCACACTTATAATTGTTTACTTTCTGGGCGAGAGAGGTTGATTATCACAGTATGTTAGAGCAAAGGAGGAGGCCATTCGGCCTATCATGCCTGCGCCAGCTCTTTGAAAGAGCTATCCAATTAGTCCCATTCCCCATAGCCCTGTAAAATTAGCAGTCATTAACAATTATCATGTGATTAAAAGGGTACTTACACTGATAATTACTACACCTAACTTTCTGTGGAGAATTAAATGGGCAATTAATGTTAAATGCAGCAACTTCATGAAAACAACGGGGAGATTAAGTGCGAGATGCCATTTTCATGAAGCTAACGGCAGAGCGGTACAAATCGGCCAGCAACTTGTGGCGATTCACAATTCACGGGTTATCTCTTTCTCGCTACTAATTGCTGGCCAATTTGCATCGTTCAGATGTAAATTATTTTTTCAGCAAAATCTGGCCCATAGAAATAACAGATTTTTCTTTGGGCTAGCATTTATAACTGGAATGTTCTTTTCACTGGTACTAAGTTACTATGGCTAGGTGTGTCCCAATAGTTCCTGTAGATCATGTACCCTAGGGCAGAATTCTCCTGGAAGATTGTTGTGGCTTTCTGATAATGTCATTAGATCTCCAAAACATACAAACGTACAAGGTTGTTGCATCAGGGAACAAAAAGATAGCATGAAGTCTAAGATTAGCTTTCATTCTGTCATGGTTGTAAACCCACCTTACAAGATAAGATGTTTCCAAATGCGGAGAAGGTGTCATACAAAGCCTTGTTGTCAATGGATTTGTCCAGGTTCTTGATGAACACATTTCCAACACCCGACTTCCTCAGTGATGGGTCACGCTGTGACCACATGATGCGGATTGGTTTCCCCTTGATGACATCAAAATTCATGGTGTCCAAGGCACGTTCAGCTACAACAGTAAGAAAACTTCAATAGTTGTCCAACCAAGAGTTAATAGGGTCTATATCAAGATATGGAAAAAGGTTGCACAGCATAATAAAATGCTGTCCTGCCCCCTCCATACCAAATTCCTTTGTCTAAACGGCTGGATGATCCAGTCCAAAAATATAAACATATCCAAACACATTAGGACCGTTCATACTTATAATCACAAAATTTGTTTCAACAGTGGAAAAAAATCCCCCCCCCCTTCCCAGATACCTTGGACAAGATCAGCGACCTCACTGTTCATGAGCCAAAAAAAAAATCCTGTTCTTGTTCACTACCTATGCTGAAAAGGAATTACATAGATCTGGCACATAGATGCCAGGATTGTTAACTGATGGGTTGATACTGTGCTTCACCTCTGTTTATTTGCTACAGTGAACATAACTGGCAGATTTATTGGTGTGCTACCAAGTACCATAATACAAGGTTTCATCTGTGATTCCCCGCATATGAGTTCCCAAGCTTGGCAACTGGAGTATCTGGAGCAGATATGGCATTTCTGTTTAGAGAAGAATGGGTAATTACAGGGATAGCTACTTCAGTCCGATTCAAAAGGGCTTCTTATAGCGTAGCATTGACAGCAAATGTTATACCCTAGTTCGAAAAAGGGTGCAAGGATAAATCCAGCAACTACAGGCCAGTCAGTTTAACCTCGGCGGTGGGAAAGCTTTTAGAAATGATAATCTGGGACAAAATTAATAGTCACTTGAATAAGTGTGGATTAATAAAGGAAAGCCAGCACAGATTTGTTAAACACAATTGTGATTAACTAACTCGATCGAGTTTTTTGATGAGGTAACAAAGGGGGTTGATGAGGGCAATGCGGCTGATGTGTATATGGACTTTCAAAAGGCATTTTTAAAATTCGTTCATGGGATGTGGGCATCGTTGGCAAGGCCAGCATTTATTGCCCATCCCTAATTGCCCTTGAGAAGGTGGTGGTGAGCCGTCTTCTTGAACCGCTGCAGTCCGTGTGGTGAAGGTTCTCCCACTTGATAAAGTGCCGCATAATAGGCTTGTCAGCAAAATTGAAGTACGTGGAATAAAAGGGGCAATGGCAGCATGGATACGAAATTGGCTAAGTGACAGGAAACAGACAGTAGTGGTGAACAGCTGTTTTTCGGACTGGAGGAAGGTATACAGTGGTGTTCCCCAGGGGTCAGTACTAGGACCGCTGCTTTTTTTAAATATATATTAATGACTTGGACTTGGGTGTACAGGGTACAGTTTCAAAATCTGCAGATGACACAAAACCTGGGAGTGTAGTAAATAGTGAGGAGGACAGTAATAGACTTCAGGAGGATATAGACTGGTGGAATGGGCGGACACATGACAGTTGAAATTAATGCAGAGAAGTGCGAAGTGATAAATTTTGGCAGGAAGAACAAGGAGAGGCGATATAAACTAAATGGTACAATTCTAAAGGGGGTGCAGGAACAGTGAGACCTGGGAGTATATGTGCACAAATCTTTGAAGGTGGCAGGACAGGTTGAGAAAGTGGTTAAAAAAGCCAACGGGATCCTGGGCTTTCTAAATAGAGTACAAAAGCAAGGAAGTTATGTTGAGCCTTTGTAAAACACTGGTTCGTCCACAACTGGAGTACTGTGTCCAATTCTGGGCACCGCACTTTAGGGACTGGACCCTCATCCCTGGAATGAGGGTCTGGAGAAGCTGGAGTTGTTCTCCTTAGAGCAGAGAAGGTTGAAAGGAGACTTGATAGAAGTGTTCAAAATCATGACTGGTTTAGATAAAGTAAATAAAGAGAAACTGTTTCCATTGGCTGAAGGGTCAAGAACCAAGGACACAGATTTAAGGTGATTGGCAAAAGAACCAAAGGTGATGTGAGGAAAAACTTTTTTACACTGCTTTCAAGATGTTTTTGTGCTATTTTCATTAGACCATTATATAAAGTGTTTATCATTTTAAAATGCCAGAAAGGAAAGTTTGTAGTTTTAATAAATACTTGGCACATGCCCGCATAAGCTTCTTTGCAGTGTGATTTAATTGCTATGTAAGCAAAATTTTAATAGCAACCAGCAGAATTAGATATGCCAAAAGTTCTCAAGTCAATCCACCTTAAAGTTAATATTTCACATTTTGATTCCATGAGCTACTTGTAACGGGCTTGGTCAGTCCCCAGCTACGTCGTCCCCTCAGACACTCATCTCTGAAAGTCAGCAAAAGGAACCAGCTCACATTTTGCTGAGCTCCCCACTTTGTGTTAGTTTGTGAAAAGCTTCATTCATTGAATTTTATGGGCTTCAATTTTTCCTCATTCCAACTTTCCAAAGCACTATTTTCTCCTCCAATAACTTTCCTAGAAGTGTAACACATAAACCTCACTGTATATAGAAAATTATCAATTTAATACATTTCCCCCAACAAAGCTTTTCACAGTTCAGTGGAAAGCTTAATAAAATCACATTGGAAACTGTAAGAACATTTCAAAAAAATTATTCTTGGGGTAGCAGCTTTCATGTAGTCACACTCAGGGCTGACTAATTCAATCTAGTTTATATTTTAACATCGGTTAAAATTGCATTCTATTAATGTTCGGGCAATTTGGTTCTCATGGTTCATAGAGATATGTTGTTGAGTCACTTCATACAGCAAGAATTATTCTGATTGGATTTCAGAGTAAAATGTCCATTGCCATTGTGGTATAAATTCATAAAGCAAATATATAAAATGAAATAAAGGCTGGAATCTGGGTACATTGACAGCAAATGCATTGCATTTTCACCCTTTTCATATGGATACTAGAGCACACAGTCACCTTGATTAAATGGCTATCTTATCTTAAATAGTCATATCTTCCTGTAAAGGTTTCTGATTGAATAGGACTTGTATTTAGATTAAGAAGCCACCTATTAATCTGACTACATCACCTGCTATAGTAGTTTAAATATTTTAGCAGTACAAGGAAATCTAACTCACGTACAAATTAACCAACAATTGCAGTTTAAAATTGAAGGGCAAAAGACCTTTGTCACCAAGATTCAAAGAATTTGGATCAGTTCCAAAGATGAATTAGCAACTCTTAACAGGTAACACCTGAGCACATGCAAACTCATCCCTTTCACTCCAGTTAATGACTTGTTATTTCTGCACAGATTTATAGTAACCAGATCAATTTCAGGTCATCAGTTTAATAAAATTATGTTTATTACCACCATGCAAGTTTTATTGCATCAGAGAGAAAGCGACAGAAATAGAGAGACAAAGAACTCATGCAACTGTACTGCCATGTCTTGTTCCTGGAATATGCTTAATATAATTAGGCCAAGAATCACTCCTTTTCTTCCCTCACACCAAAAAAACATGCTTAAACTTTTAATAATTCAGTATTTTTGACCCCTGAAATTGTCAGTTGAACTTTTTAAATCTCAGCTTCGGCAGCAACTTCTCCTGTTTAAAGAAACCAAATCAAATAAATATTGGCAGGTATGCGTATGTTAAGTTTATTTTTCTCTTGCACAGGACCTCAGTACAGTTAGTGCTACAAATGCTGTACCTAGCATTTTATGGTCTTTCTCTCTCTGTCTCTCTCTCTCCCCATTTAAGTAAAGTCCATCCTATTACAGAGTACAATACTGAGACAGTTCCTCCAAGAACTCGCACAACTTTCACATCAGCACAAGATGGAATCAGTCATTCCTGAAAGCTAAACCCTAAATAAATTTATCTCCTTCCAAGAGCCATATGTATTCTTCCCAACAGCTCCGGTTTCAGCTTCCAAATTTCTTACATTGTTGAGATTTCCATGCCTATAAGAATTGGCAGTACTGTATTTTCCAGTATTTAAAGAGAACGCTTACATTAACTCTCTTGTAACTTGCCAGGCTATCTGTAAATTCTGACGTGATGTGTAACGTTTATACAATTTTGTTTTACATATACACTCAAAACCAATGAAAGCTACATCACCATGTTAAATGATAATACACAGCCATTTCACAAAAGCACCATCAATAGACGATGTAACTTCTTTTGTACTTCATAGCTGGCTATTTTTAGCAAGTGGTCCTTTAAAGGCATGTGCTGGCAAAAGAGCTGAATCAACATCACACTCGCCACATGGTATGAGCCAATCTCCTTTCCTGGGGTTTAGCTAAAATAAAATCTCAATGGACAGACACTATTTAAGTTACTGATTTAGAACCAGGGCCATTGGAACATTTCTGGCTTCTAGAAGATTTATTTAATTCAAGAAAATACAATAACAATTTATGTAAAGTGTAACAAAAAAATCAGGCACATTCTCAGAAAAATTTCTATAGTTGACATTTAAAATTAAAGCAACCTGAAAAGAAAACATTTTAGTCCTAAATTCTAAACATTCAAAGCTCTGTGGATACAGTTCCATTTTATTTTTTTATAAAGCAGACCAACAGAACGTAACAGTAGATAGCAAGAAGTCATATCCAGTTGAAAAAAACTGACCAGTATATTTTTTTCCAACTATTAATGACATTTTGAACAGGGTTCACATACCTAGTGAGCTACTATGGAGACATGTAGAAATTGGATGTTTCTGGCAGTAATTGCAATATGCTGCTTAAAATTGCATTCAACTTTTGGAAAAAAACACAGTATTCACCTTCCAATCTGCTGCACAAGCAATTTGAATTTTAAAAAAAGTGCCAGTGAAAGTTGTTACTTTTTTTAAAAGCTTCATTTCCTGACATTCAAATTTGGAACAAGTTACTTCATCTTTCTGACATTTCTATTGTTTCTTGTAACATTCTGCATTACCAGAACCATATTATTCCTCTCCCTTATTGTTTTTGCTAGTTTTGTGCATAGAAGCCTGTATCCACTTTCTAGGATTCAACTATACTATCAAGCATTTCAATGCCATTTTAACATCTACATAATAACGAAGCTAATAATCCACCTTCATTTTACTATGGATATGTCATAGTGCCATTGATCTAATGAGATCAACTAGTGTAAAGCAGACAACTTTGATAGATAATACAAAGTCATAACCAACTCACTGATTATTTTTTTTCAACTATTAATGATATTTTGAACAGTGTTCACATACCTAGTGAGCCATTATGGGGACCTGTAGAAATTAAGTGTTTCTGGCAGTAATTACAATCTGCTGTTTAAAATATGATTCTAATGATTCAAGTGACAAACCTTAGGTATAAATTATGCACTCCATAAAGCATTGATGCTGTATGGAAATGAAAATTGACATTTGTGTGTCCTTAATTTTTACATATAGAATAGCTGTTGGGTTTGAGTGAATTACACTTTGATTCTAAGTGTGTGTCACAATAAACCTGTGGTGAAAAGGAGTGTGAAGTTCAAGTGATTTACGTAGGTATCAGACCAAGTCTTAACCTGTCGTAACTCACAAAGGCCCAATAGCAACTTCATATGATACCTGTAAGCATCGTTGTTACTAGGATTTTGTACAGTGTAATGGTGGGTCTGATTTTTTCATACTACAGGTATGCCAATTGTGCAAATACCCAGAAATATAGTTTTAGATTTTGACCTTACAAATTTGAATTATCGGGAGAGAGCATTTGAACTATGACACTACAGTAAAGTATTGGGTTGTTACAGATGGTGGCCGTAGTGGATCAATTTGAAGCACTAAATTAAAAGCATCATATAGGATGCATATTGATACAACATTAAAATATGATTTCCCCCCCCCATAAAGTATATTAGCACCAATACGCTAACGAGCCTAGTGACAACAGTGATGCAGCAAATACTACTAAGTGGCTTCCCAGACGTGCTTAACTCTGCTATGATTATCTTATGAAGGCAGCAGCATTTTATTTTTACATTACTTGACAGAAAGGGGATAAAAACAGATTTCATGATGGAAGACCTCGCCTAAATCAAGTGACAAGAAAAGTCACTAATACAGGGGAGAAAAGAATTAGTGATACTAGAAAGTTGTATGCTGAGCACATTAGAATACTGCTTCATATTTCATTATGGATAACGTGTAAATGCTCGAGTTGCTCCTTACCATGCGTGTAGATTGCTGGTAGTTGAACATTTATTTCTGAATTAGATAAAGGAGGATTCCGATTGGCTGAGAACTGTGGTTAAGCCCACGATAGTTGCACAGTTTCGCTCAGCATCAGAACCTTTCATTGTTTTGTGTTAGAGCTGGTGCTGTGATGTCAGGAGGATCACAGAACAACAACTGAAAAAGATTTTTTAAAAATTTTAACAGACATTAAAACAAAGTGAAACTAATAATCTAACTGCAACAATGAAATCAAAAGGTATAATTATCCATATTTCAGCACACCAGTTAGTGTTTTAAGCACTCTACCTTGTGCCAAGATATACACTCGTGTGCTGAAACTTGCACTTCTGAACAAGATGGTGTACATTATCTGCTGCTACCCTACTGTTAAGTGGATTTAAAAGGTGCACTACAATACTTCAAAATACCTTTCCTTATCATACAGAGATTGCAAGTGGATAGAGGCTGACCCCTCAATAATTCAATCACATCAGAGGACAAAGTAGCATATGAAATGGCTGAACACTACACTTTCTAAAGTGATCATGAATGCCCTCTGCTGATAATCCCCATCATTGTTGCAAATACACAAAACTTGACCCAACAATCAGGGAAAGGGAGAGGGTCTACACGGTAGCATTACTCTGTGCAGAAAGTAAGCAATGCCAGATTAGATTGAATGAACTAGTCCAACACAGCAGACAGGAAACAAAAATCTTTAAAAGTACAAGGTCTTACGAATAATATACTAGAACCTGTTATTGCAAGGACAGTGCACATGGCTGAAGAGCAAAATGTTCCCTCGTCGTTTAGTGGACAAATGGACAGCCTGATATAGTAGTGAATCATACATCCAGGAAAATCAATGGGTTCATAGCAAGTTCTCTGATCTCAACCCTGGGTTACAATCTGCTTCAGCATCCCGAGGCTTGGGGAAAGGGGAGAAACACTGCTAAACAATGTTGTGAAGCTTTCAATCACTGATGTACACCACGTCAAACAAAGGATGCTGGCACTTTAGCCATATCCTCACTTTATTTCAATGAAGTTTGAATACCGAAGGCTTATTCTTACTGTCACTAATCTTGAATGTTAATATGCACATAACCCGAACCCAATTATACCTTACCTAAGCAAGGATATACTTGCCTTAGAGGGGGTGCAACGAAGGTTCACTAGATTGATTCCTGGGATGAGAGGGTTGTCCTATGAGGAGCGATTGAGTAGAATGGGCCTATATTCTCTGGAGTTTAGAAGAATGGGAGGTGATCTCATTGAAACGTATAAAATTCTTAGAGGGCTTGACAGGGTAGATGCTGAGAGGCTGTTTGCCCTGGCTGGAGAGTCTAGACTAGGGGTCATAGTCTCAAGATAACAGATCGGCCATTTAGGATCGAGATGAGGAAAAATGTCTTCACTGTGAATCTTTCAACTTCTCTACCACAGAGGGCTGTGGATGCTCAGTCGTTGAGTATATTCAAGACTGATATCGATAGATTTTTGGACACTAAGGGAATCAAGGGATATGGGGATAGGGCGGGAAAGTGGAGTTGAAGTAGAAGATCAGCCATGATCGTACTGAATGGTGAAGCAGGCTCGAGGGGCCGCTTGGCCTACTCCTATTTCTTATGTTCTTATACAGTATCACAGTGGTGACAGTACAATAAACTTCTTTTGTCTCCTTCCCTCTGTCTCCTACAAGGCAACAGCTCTTTCAGGCACCTTATCCAAGAGGCCATTCTTCATATAGAAGTTTTGATGTCAACTGCTAGTTGACTGTTGGATCATAGACATGCACTTTCGAGCAGGGGATCACCAGACAGAGATCAGGAGCAGAACACTGGCTGCTTTTCTTCCCCTCCCTAGCCCAGGGGCACTGAAGCCAATTCTAATGTATTTCTTCCACCACCCCAGCTAAAATCAGCTAACGAACCACATTAGGTGCTGCATTTGCCCACTGAGCCACTGGGATGCTCTATAACACTTCTTCCACAAGGACATATGGTCCACAAGTGTGCCACATGTTTTTGCATCCCTGAAATGCAGCTCCACCTACTAGAGATTCAGCTTACCGTGCCTCCGTGTTGCTGCCTGCAATTTCTTTAGACCATCTTAAAAGAACAGTGTCACATGCCAATTCACTGCCAACCGTTACATTGACAAATGTTAAATCGCTATTGATTTTCATATATGTAAACAATACATTTTCAAACAAAGACCCCCAAGGTCATCAGATTTCTGTCTCTTCGCAGATTTCTGAACTTTTCCATTTACTAGCATATCATTTCCGTTTTCCTTTGAGTAATTGATGCTTTATTTCAGAAATTAGGAACAGGGGATCTCCCACATTGAAAAGTTTGAAAACCATTGTGTAAACTATGATTTTAAATTTGGGAAGTTATCATTCAAGTCGACAGAATGTAAACATTTCCTTAGCATGCAAATGGACACCAACCTAGTTATTGATAACTTGGTAAGGCATCTATTCCATGGAAGCCTACATGCTGCCCAAGCTGATGGGCCCCTTAATCATTTAAAAGGTACTCCCCGAGGAGAAGGGTTTGATGGAAGCTGCCATTCGCTCAGTTTTAGGCCAATATAAGATTGCTGATTTGCAGAGGGGCTTCTTTTTTGTGAAGAAAACAAAAGTATTTCGCTCACCGTCTGCAGGCTGCTGGAAGTTGACATAAGCGTATCCGAGTGACCTCCTGGTGATCATGTCCCTGCACACCCTGATGGAGAGCACGGGCCCGGCCGGGCTGAATTTCTCGTACAGCATCGCCTCGGTCACGTCTGGGTGCAGGTCCCCGACATACAGCGAGGCCATGGGGTAACTGGCACCGGTCTGATTCATCCTTAGAGAGACGGTAAGAGAGAGAGAGAGAGTCCGCGACAATAACTAACTTTTAAACGGAGGGGGTGGGAGGGGGAGAAAAAAAACCGCCGAAGAACTTTCGAGAAATGATCGAACCGATTTAGTTGTTTTTTGGGGGAATGTCAAACGCTTAAGCCTGTGGCCTAGGTAGTTTCTCTTGGATACCCGTTTCTTTTTTTTAAATTTAAAAAACCGCTTCGAATACTTCAGTTTCCAGAATCTTCGGAAGGTTTGTCCGAACCGACTCCAGATGATAAATCCCAGAGCGTGGCTGAGGCCTAGTTGGCTTTTTCGTTTTGTTTCTTTTTTTGCCTTATTATTTTTTTTAAATTAAAAATTAACGGGATTGGTTTTTTTTTTATTCCTCCTTAAAACTTAGTTCCACCGATTTTTATTTTGGGTTTTTTTTTGTTTGTTTAAAGTTTTTTTTTATTTTTTAATTTTTTTTTTAAGTATGAGTGTGTACTACTGCTGCTGCTGAAGCTTTTTCCACACTCACACACACATTAACTAACTGTCTGTGGCCAGGAGATGGAGGAAGAGCAACTGAGGTGGAGGCTTTTTATATATCAGGGAGAAACAGTCTCGTCATTTCCTGCACGATGAGAGAAAAGCAAAGAACAGAGAGCGAACCAGCAACTCAGGTCAGTCAGCTAGAGTCGCTGCCCTCTGCAGGCTCAACAGCTCAAAGCTTCTGTCGCCCTTTACATAGAATTTACAGCACAGAATGTCATTAAGTTCAGTTGGTAACACATTACAAAAGACTAAAACACTTAAAAACATGTGGGATCAATTTTGATGTCCGTTATGCCCTAAAGGTGGGCACACAAGGGGAGTATTGGACAGAGAAATTGGGTTCTGCTTGATTTCCACCCATTTTACATCCCGCTAGATCTTGTGGTCATGCCTGGGACTGAAAGGTAGAAGTTCCCTGCTGAAGCTTGGGGGAGTCTTCATTTCAGTCTTAAGAAGGGGTAGTAGATATCTGGCCGCTCTATTTCATAGCTGGCTGGCATACCAAACCAAGTCCAAAGCTCATCCATGATACCTGGTGTCCAGGGTTGCTAGGAACGAACCAGCAGGCGGGAAGTCATTTAAAGAATACTGAATTTAACAGATAAGTGTTTTTAGGCTATTTCTGAGCGATTTTGAATTTTTTGCATGGATAGGAGTCCTGCTGGCACTTCATCTTTCATGAGCCTTTGTGCCAGAATTCCTTATTTTTTGCCCCAAGCTCCCTTTCCTAGCACTAATGTATTTCCCAATTGGGAATACTTCAAACTAGCGTTCAAAAGGAGAGAAAATCTGATGAAATAATGCAAGGCAAGTCAGGCCCAAGAGGTGTTCTGTGTTCTCCCGTCACTCATATCTGCAGAGAGAAATAAGAATTCCTCACTTTGGCAGACATAGTGCTTGTGACTGCTCCTCTTCACAAAGGAACCTGCGCCAGCCAACTCCTGATGGAATCACTACGATATGTGAATACCTGACTAATCACTATGATGAATAGTTCTTCAGAAGCACCCAATCATAGCCTGTCATGTTTTATGTGGTACTGCATGAAAACAGCATGTCAGGGTGATCATTAGTCCAATTGGCCACACCTGCCTAAATGCCACCGACCATTTCTGCAGGCCCTGTATACCTAACTGCCAGCGACTGTGCAGACCTGTCTTTTCAGGGTCTAGGTCAGCAGAGAGGTAGATGCAAAGCTGTGTCACCTGCCGCAAAGATACCTGTGACTGCCATGGTCTGGCATATTCAGCGACTTTAATGATCAGCTGTGGCATAAAATCTGGCTGCACCAGCCTGCTGATCTTGAGATGGTGCTCTGGAATGGCACAGAGGGCCTTCTCGCCACTTATGCTGTATTACTTTGCCTTTACCAACAAACAAATGGTAGCATAATAGGCTGTTAGGTCACTTGTTTGCAGATGCTTGCCTGCACCTGGGGTTCCCTTTCCCTTCCTTTCTGCCTGCCACTTCTGAATTCCTGCCTCTGTAGCCTTGGTAAAGGCAGCCGATTGGTTGAAATACCTTTTTAAGGCTCACCAAAGGCTTTCTGAATTTTTGCCTTCCTATTGTGAGATGCTCCTTTAATTGTACTCATCCATTTAAATTTCACTTACACATAATTTTAGTTTCCAATCACTAGTGTCCTTTCTAGGCCCATTTGAGTCTGCACCTGTTGCTGTGGATAATCATGCAAATTAGCTCACACCAGCAAATTGAGATCTTCTAGCAATCGATCCTTCAAGCAGGATTTTTACAAATTCTTAACCATTTAGAACTGACTTGGACCTGAAAATGAAAATCATCTCCATGATGTTTACTCATCAAACCATTTCAACTAGGCTACATGCAGCCATCGATCATGCAAATACTTGTAGGTCAGAAGGAACAGTCAGGAACTTCCTGTACTTAACTCAGTACACAAAGTTACAACAATATTGATACAGGTTCCTCTGAAATGATACTAACCTGAGTATCCAAGAAAGCAAAGACAGTATGTCACTGAACCATACGGAGTAAAAATAAGCTAGGTTCAATTGCAGGCCTATTCTGAGTTACCTAATCTCAGCAGGGGTGTAGTGGTTGGAGTGTGACAATTGGCTTCAGCACCCCAGGGATAAGAAGTGGAAAATCAGCCAGGGTTCTCCTACCAGTGATCTGGACTCCTGCTGGAAAAAGCACATATGTGAATTTTGACTGGGAGCAGGATTGGGCTTGGTTGTGATGCAACCCCCATGAGTACTCCCTGACACACACTCTCTAGGCCCACGTATTTTTGAATGGACATTTGGATACCATGCAAGATGGTACCCCAGCATGTCAATTCATCAGAAGAGAAGGGTGGGAGAAAAGAAGGAAATATTGAACAAAAATAAAATGTGCTTCAGCCATTTCACCCCCTCACTCTGGAACATTCTACTGAAGCCCCCCTGACTTGCTAATTCTCTTCCCTCCTGCAAAAGCCTCCTCAAAAATGACTTCTTCCATCTTTCTGTTGGCCACCACCCTTAGTTTTTTCTCCATTTCTCGGTGTTCGGTTATTTTCCATCTTTGTGAAGCGTTTGGGATGTTTTATTATGCTAAAAGTGCTATATGTGTAAAAACGTTTACCATGTTATAAGGAGGTACAGTATCCTCTTTTTACCCATAATTGATTTATTTTTACAGTTCTTTAAAAATGTTACTTAAAAAAATATGTAGTCTCCTATGATGGCACATATCCTCTTTCCTTCCCGTTTACCTTCATTTACAGGTTCCCTTTGGAACTTGCATCTGCTGCATCCAGGAGGGCAGGGAAAGAGAATGAGAAACCAGGAGACCTACCAGTGGCTCAGCTGATTAAGGCAGTGAGTAACTAACCATGACCAAGAAGATATCAGGTTGCATTGACATTCTGTACTGAGTTGCTGATTTTGGCTAGGGTAGCAACGGAAGTGCTACAATTGGCCTCAGTACCCCTCGGAAAATCTCTAACCTTATTGCAATCCAGTGACTCTTGCTAAAAATGTGCCTGTTTGGACATCAAGTGAGGACAGGATTGACCTCAACTATGATATCCCAGGATAGAATAGCCTGCCAACATTGTGGGGTAGATCTTGACTTTGTGTGGAAATAAAAATCAGGAGAGATGTAAAACAGGCTGTCGACTCGCTATCACCCGTTTTACATGGTCACATAAAGTCAAGATCTATCCCTCCCTGTGTAGGTTACATGTTGTGACCATTTGGTCCATATATTGTGGGACTGTACCCAGCAAGGAGTCAACACCTTCAGGAGGAAGGCAGGAGAGAAAACTGTTGGAAAAAGGGAGAAATAAAAAACATAGGAGACTTAAGACCAGCAATGCATACCTGATGACATGGATATGATCCCTTCTTAAATATATCTCAATATTTCCTTTTTTTTTTACAGTAACAGCAAAAAAATGTGGAGAAATTCAAATCACAAGCTCTGGATATGTAGGCTATAAATAACAGGCTCAAAGCAACCAAGCAGCTTTTGCAATCTGAAAATCTGCTTGTGCAGTACAGTCTGTTTTGCAAGAAATTTGCCGTCAATAAAGTGCTAGCCATTGCAAATAATTCAATTGAGAAACTGGAGTTGAATTCTGTGCAAATTGCTGGACTCAAATGTTTAAATCAACCAGCTGATAAATGACATACAATAGTATCCTACTGTATGTAGTTGGTCAGCACAAAAATGTTTGAAGTAAGCAGACTTCCATATAAAAGGACTGGTTTTAACAATACTGAATAAACACCCCCTATTAGAGCGCAGGATTGTGAAATATGATACTGCACTACCCGGGTATGGTAGTCTGGTGGTTATGTTAGTGGACTAGTAATCCAGAGGCCTGGACTAATAATTCAGAGGCCTAGACTTGTAATCCAGAGTTCAAATCCCACTACGCTGTTTGAGAATTTAAATTCAGTTGGAAAAGTAGCTGGAAATAAAAAGCTGGTATCAGTTAAAAGTTGATTGTCGTAATGTTAGTGCCCTTTAGGGAAGGAAACATGTCGTCCTTACCCAGTCAGGCCTATATGGGACTCCAGTCCCACACCAACATGTTGGACTCGTAACTGCCCTCTGAAATGGCCTAGCAAGCCACTCAATTGTATCCAACAATAAATGCCGGCCTTGCCAGCGACACCCACATCCCGAAAATGAATTGCAGCATGAATTGTACAAAGATTGCTTCCATTTAATTTTTTAGTTTGTAGCAAATTTTGCTGCAAAACTGTATGTACAGTATAGTACAAAAGTTAGTTTCGTAACTGAGAATAAAAGTGAACAGCAGAATTACTAATCTATTTCTCGATACACCTCGGCATTGAACAGCCATAATCGTTTTCTAAAGTTATCAGACTCTTTCCACACCACCTTTTTCCCTGTATTTTCTGGCTGCTTTTGCACCAAAAAAAGTATGGAAGCAATGAAAAAGTTTGGTGTCCTTTCATGCATAAACAGGAAACAAATCAAAACCTATGACATTTTTAGTCATGTTTTTCTCTTAAAATCTTCAAATTGCCAGGTTTTACACAAAGTTGTACAGATTGCTTTTTAACAATAGCCTGTATCTTATGGCATGAATAGATACTGAGAAATCGTAAATGATCAGGCTAGATTTTTATGGCTGATATACATTTCATTGCACATTCTTAAAATAATATAAACCTTAAAATTATTCAAAAGACAACAGAATCCCCAAGGAAAAAGGTTCTTTTTAAAATCAAAATCAGTATGTTGTTTACGAAGCTCATGAGGAGTCAGTAAGGTTGGTTGTTGTTCTGGTAATGAAACTGATCTTATTTTTTTGGGGGGAAGAAAGCAAAATACTGAAGATGCTGGAAATCTGAAATAAAAACAGAAAATGCTGGAAACACTTAGCAGATCAGACCGCATCTGTGGAGAGAGAAACGTAGGTTTGCTGTTTCAGGTCACTGACCTTATGTTAGAACTGTTAATTCCTAAAATCTAAGTTGGAATTTTTTTAGGAGCAAGCGAGCAAGAGAACAGAAAAAAATATAAAATGTGATTAATAAGTATGACAAATATTTAAGGTTGATACCTCGTGTCTTTATTTTAGAAGTTAATTTAAAAAGAGTTTAGAAAGACTTAAGTTCAAGTATTATTGACATACAAATTCCACCTCAACTTGCCTATTGTTTTGCAAATATTATTTCAGTTTTGGAGTTTTATAAACGAAGGTTTCCTACATTTGTGTGAAAACATATTGGCCTTGTTTTCAGTTTCATAATACAAAGAATAAAATATAAGTAAGCTTGAACTTGGCTTCAAAAGTTTAAAACACTCTGGTGCTTTACACATTGATTCTAGGTGAGTAAACTGGGGCACAGGAGTTAATTGCACTTTCTCAGCCACAGTACATTGACATCACAAAGTTGCCTGTTTCTTTGAGGATGGTAGCCCACTTCGTCTTCTGGATTATTTCCCTAAGACAATAAGAAGTTAGATTTAATCAATATTCAACTCAACAACAATCACCTTTCTCTTTGTAGAAAGAGCAGAAACACTGCAAATATCGATAGAACAGCACAATATGATAACCACAATGTATTTGATAGATTGGTTAGGGCAATTTTTGGAAGGGGTGAAAGTCTGATATTTTAAACTGGATTTATAATGGATGGTCAGAATATAGCTAGAAATTTTAATATACCAGTCTAGGTACAGTGACGTCTTTGACATCATCTTTAACTTTTTTCATTAAGAGCTTTTCTGACATAGGATTTGTTTAGTGATAGAAATTAACTTTAAATTACTATAACCAGCTATGTTGATGATGCAAGGTCAACACTACAATTGGAGACAGTAAAAAAGATTCCAATTTAAACAATGTGGACATCTTATCAAAGTGAGGTTGCTTTAGCGAATATTTTATTTTGGATTTAAGAACAATATTGAGCAAATATCAGACTCCTGTAAATTGAAAGTAGAGTGAATGGATTCCTGGATTTAACAGAGAGGATAACATTTGAGATTTCTGGTCAATATAACTCTCTTCCTCAAGTCAAGTTCTTACCATGCTGTCCTGGACAATACATAGCTTACATCAGTTTTCTGAAAGCCACTGAAGGTAGTTGAGGCAACCACAGTCTTCATGTCTTCATGTCTTCAAACAGCAGCAGCCTTCAACTTGAAGTTCAAGTAATTCCCATCGATCCACAATGCGATCCAGTCCATCACACATGGGTCCCCAAATGCCAGAGGTGTACAGTTGTTGATGGCTTATATTTCTGTTTGTATATGAAATGGATCAAGTTAAATTTAAGATTCTGTGAAGATGCAGTGTAGTCTAATTAATACACTATAATAATTTCTCAACTTAGTCATTAATAGGAATGGTCGGTGATGGTTTCCCAGAATTACATGCGAAGATGACAGGATTCCATCTGTCATTGCAGCTAATGAAGTAGAACTGGCTGAGTTAACTATATGAAAACAGAAAATGCTGGAAATACTCAGTAAGTCAGGCAGCATCTGTGGAGAAAGAAACAGAGTTAACGTTTCAGGTCGAAGACCTTTCGTCAGAACTGGAAGAAGTTGAAGATTAAACAGTTTTTAAGCAAGTACAGAGCCAATGGTTTTGCTGTTGCCATTTACAGCTCCTCTAGACCCATCTTTTGTTTCTTTATTTGTCCCATTAGCACCCTCCTTGCCTTGCACCATCGTCCCTTTTGTCATTTAATGACTCCTGTCCTCCACCCTATCAGAAACCTTCCCTTTTGTTCTTTCCTCCCTGCCCCGCCCCCACCCCCCCCTCCATCTTGGCCTGGCTCTATACTTGCTTAAAAACTGTTTAATATTCAACTTCTTCCAGTTCGGCCAAACGGTCTTCGACCTGAAACGTTAACTCTGTTTCTCTCTCCACAGATGCTGCCTAACTTGCTGAGTATTTCCAGCATTTTCTGTCCTTATTTCAGATTTCCAGTGTGTGCAGGCATAGCTAGAACCCATACGGGTCCGCAGTATTTTGCTTTAGAGTTAAATATATGTTGGACTAGGACCATCTATTTATATAACCCCATGGGACAAAATAGACACTTAAAACAAATTGCTTTATTAAAGACTTCAGATGATGGAAGAACAACTCCTATTAGCGATGTACCCAAGGTATAACCCATTCAAGACTTTCCCATGAACGTTACTTGCTCAGTTTCATTTATAGAAATTTATCATAGTCCACTGCTGGTTCCATATCCTCTAAACCATGTTCAAAAAGTTTCATTGTAAATGATTTCTCAGAACCCAATTCGATTGAGCATATTGAAGGAAATTATTGCGCTTAATGTACTATGTGCAAGATTGGCTTCATATGTGTCTGATCATAGACGATGCAGCTGAATGAGCCATAGACACCATCATTTACATAGTACACAATTGACTTGTCATTCCCATACTCTTCATATAGAAAGGAAAATAACGAACACTCATTAAAATACATGAAAGCATGTTAGGATAGGTACAATAGTATATCAGTTATATGAATATTTGAATACTACTTAAACCTACTGGATCTCCAGTGGTGTTGCTCACAAATGATCTTGGTTTTGATTTAGCTGTTAATCTGGCTTGTGCCTTTAAGGCTACTGTTGTAATAGGCAAATCCAAGAAATTGTAGCTACTTATTAACTGCTGAGAACAAATAGAGGCCAGTTGTAATTGCTTGTAAATTTCGCATTCTAGGTCAAAGACTGGCTTTCTTTAAAAAAATGGATCGGCATTTGTAACAAAGTATGATGTCTAGTGTGTGACAGGCACTTGTGAGACATGACTTATATGCAAACATATTTATATACTGATATATTAAAAATCTTACATCTGCACACACTTCCCATCATCTTTTATAATGGTAATTGACTATGTAAATTCATCACACTATAATTATAACCTCTCCAGTGGAGCTACTGCAGTGCCACCACTGGCAGGAGGGTGTAATTAAAGTGTGACAAGTTTACATAGGCAATATCGATTATAAATGTGGACAAAAAAATTCATAATGGAAATACTGAAATATACAGAATGTAGGATTTTAAAATGGGGTCTGAATTACATCTGCACACCCTGGCTCAATTATCCTATGTATACTAATCCTGCTTCACCTAAGACTACACTTGCTGTTGGCTTCCTGTGTGCTATACCACAGCAGCTAGACTAGTAATTTAGGCAGACACCTGCCAGCAGTATTAAAATGCCCCTAACCCTGAGATCAGGAGCACATCCATAGGGCAGCCATTAGTTCTGCCTTGCTCCAGATCTGCTCCAAAAGAGCTCCCCAGGAATTTATGGGCACCTGTCTTTATTTGAGAGAAAGTCAGCTAAAAAAGGTGCAATAATTCTTGGTCCCATATGTGGTGTTCCTGCAGAGATTTTCCTGTAGATTCCAAATGTAGTATTAGTTTCATTTATCAAGTGTGATCAGAAATTCTCATTAGACAGCGTGTAACAAACATCTGGGGCCCGATTTTACCAGGGGTGCGGGTTCCCGGCGGGTAGGCCTGCGGGCACGTACCAAACGCGCCCGGTGAAATCAGTGGGTTGCCCGCGCGATCGCAGCAGGCAATCCACTAATTGGATCCACTTACCTGCTCCTCCGGGTTCCGCGCTGCTGATCTGCACGTCGGCGGGCTGTGCATGCGCAGTAAGATCTGTCAGCTGGAGGCGCTCTATTTAAAGGGGCAGTCCTCCACTGACAGATGCTGCCACAAAAAGTAAAAATTACAGCATGGAGCAGCCCAGGGGGAAGGCTGCTCCCAGTTTAATGATGCCTCACCCCAGGTATCATTAGATGGGGTGAGGAGGAGGGGGAGGACAGAGATCATCCCCCCAGCGGCCGGGAGGAAGCGGCCTGCCTCTGCCACCAAGAAGGCCTGGCCCGAGGTGGCAGAGGGGGTGAGCTGCGCCACCAACATATCGCCCACCTGCATACAGTGCAGGTGGCGCACCAATGACCTCAGTAGGTCAGCCACAGTGAGGACACGTAGTCTTTCCCCTACACTCCGCCTGCCACATCACTCCCCCCACCCCACATCTCCTTCGGCACTGCCAACACTACTCTGTCACATCACCCTTCATACCCACTCAAACATCATCCTCATCTTACCTGCACCTACTCACATCGCGAGCACTCACCCCGCCACTACCACGCAACCCAATCCTCATACAATGTCATGGCTCTATCCCATACTCACCCTCTCGTGCATCTCTC
This sequence comes from Heptranchias perlo, assembly GCF_035084215.1. Taxonomy (NCBI): domain Eukaryota; kingdom Metazoa; phylum Chordata; class Chondrichthyes; order Hexanchiformes; family Hexanchidae; genus Heptranchias; species Heptranchias perlo. The sequence goes on from NC_090350.1 coordinate 27,516,276, forward strand.
TCATGGCCAGCCTCACTCAACCTGCCACCACCTGTGCTGCAGCCACAGGGCATGCATCACATATGTGCAGTAGGCAGCGTAAGGCAAACGTGCCGTGAGCATGAAGGGGATGCACAAGGGTGTTTGAGGGTCTGTCATGGTTCGTACTTCTATTGAATTAAATAACAACTCACATCACACATTATATTGGCTCCACTAGTGCCATGTCTTCGCGAATCCTGTCCGGTTTGTGCAATAATGCCCGCTCCTGGGTATCCCTATGAGGACCCACCACTGATGCCACCCAGTGTGTCACTGCAGAGTGGGTGTAGATGTATTTGCAGGGCTCATCTGCGCAGATGACTGAGAGACACCGGGGATGTCCCCGGTTGCAGCCTGGAAGGCTGTGGAGGTGCCCTCATGGGCACCGAAACACAGGGGGCGTCGGCCCAAAGCATCTACCAGGTCAGGGCATGAACAGGAGCAACCTGCCACCACCTCTGCTGGAGCCACAGGGGTAGCACCACGTAGGGGTACCAGGAAACGAGAACCCAAAGTTCCGTGAGCACACAGGGATTGCACCAGGGTGTTTGTCTATTTGTTATCTTTTTATTTCCAGTCTTTGAATGGCAACACGAAATAAAGTCACTTTTTCTCACCAATGCTGCCACCTCTTGTCCATAATTCTGTGGCTTGTGCAATATGTCCCTTCCGTGCGCCTCATCATCACGACGACCACCCCGTCCCACCCATTGGGCATAATACAGTGGGTGCAGGTGTACAGGCACCACTCTTCTGTGGAGGGAGCCTGTATGGACCCTCGTCTGCGCACGTTATGACATGTGAACGCCTCACACAGTGTGATGTTAGGAGAACCATTGGCATATGAGTGCCTCCCTGGCCTGACGAGCACGCAGGTGAGTTGGTGTTCGGGCCATGGGTCGTTCCTCCTCCTCTCGCTCGTACTCCTCCTCTTCCTCCTCCCCCTCCTCCTCCTCAATGTAGGTGGTGGGTGTGCATGGGGCCTCCTCCAGCGGCACCCCTCTCTGAAGTGCTATGTTGTGCAGGGCACAGCAGACAACTATAATTCGTCCCACTCGGAGTGGCCCTATGGCCTGCTCAATTGTAGACCTGGTAGCAATGTGGCTGTCATTATATCGACGATGCGGCTCGATAATGGGGTTCCTCAGAGGTGTTATAAGCCACGTGTGCAGGGGATATCCCTTGTCGTCGAGGAGCCAGCCGTTGCCGGTGTTGGGTGCGTGGAAGAGGGGCGGGACGGTGTACTCCCTGAGGACGAAGGCATCATGGCAGCTGCCAGGGTATCTGGCGCACACGTGTAGGAATCTCTGGCGGTGGTCACAAATGCGCTGGGCGTTCATGGAGTGATACCCTTTCCTGTTGATGAACAGGCCTGGCTCATGTGGAGGTGCCTGTATTGCTATGTGGGTGCAATCGATTACACCCTGCACCTGTGGGAAGCCAGCCACATCATGGAATCCCACCGCCCTCTCCATCTGGCTGCGCTCATCCATGGCGAGGTTGATGTAGGTCGAGGCCCTGCGGAACAGCCCATCGGTGACCTGCCTTATGCACTTGTGTGCTGACGACTGAGAGACCCCGGTGATGTCCCCCGTGGCACCCTGGAAGGATCCAGAGGCGAAGAAGTTGAGGGCAGTGGTGACTTTGACGGTGACGGGTAAGAAGATGCCGTTTGGTCCATCCGGGAGCAGCTCGTCATTAAGGAGGCTGCGGATGTCGGCGACTACCTGGCGAGTGACTCTGAGCCTCCGTATGCACTGCTGCTCAGAGAGGTCCATGAAGCTGAGCCTCAGTCTGTAGACCCTCTGTGGAGGGTAGTGCCTCCTGCGACGCAGCTCTCTCTGCGGTTGCCCTCCCTCCTGCTGTGCAGGTGGGTGTGCCGCAGCAACGTTTTGGGGGCTCCACGTTGATGAGGTGGACTGCGAGGCTGCTGGGGCTGGTGATGCTGTTCGTCCTCCGAGGATGTCGAAGCGGCCCCCATCTGGTAGGTGTTGGTCTGAGGGGTTGTGCACGGTAGGTAGGTGTTTCCTCGCACTGGGGCTGCGGTTCGACGTCGGGGTTCCCTCTGGCTTGGAGGGGGTTGGTGGAGGGCAGGCGTTGCCCTATGTGATGGAGTGGCCTCCTGCGTGGGTGAGGGGTCTCCCCCCCCACCCCCCCACCTGTGGAGTGCACCTTGGCAGCTGCCACAGGCTGCTGGCTGCAACACATCCGGTTGGAGTGAGACTGTTTCCCCCAGTGTGTGAAACAGTCTCGGTTGAAGGTAAAATCCCACACTTCCTATTAAGACAGCTGAATCAGGTCATTTAATGACCTCAACAAGCAAGGTAAATACACTCAAGTGGCATCCCGCTGGCTTTAATTGCCTGCGGGATTCCCACCAGTGGGGCCTGCGCACGCAGCCCCGCACGTCAGCGTGGAACCCAGAAGTGGCCGGGATCGAGGCGCGATCCAGTGACGCACCTGGATATCGCGATTTTCGACGCCCCCCCACCGGGAACGCACCCGGAACCCGCTGGTAAAATCGAGTCCCTGAAGTATGACGGACAGATAGTGTGTTATATGAAGTTTTCATAATAGTTTAGGTGGATATGGAAAATAGTAACCTTCAGAGTCAGATGATCCTTGATGATCACTTTCTTAGCAATGATATTCACAGCCAATGTGAAGGATGATGCAACATAATACCGACCTGGTTCAGCAATTATTTGCATTTCACAGCCTACAGGAAAGTACAATTCCAGTGCAGGATTGATCGCCATTGTCATCTACTACAGCAGGAAAAAAAAATCATTTTTAAAATAAAGATTTTAACAGCAAGAAACAAGGCTGCTTAAAGAGTTATTTCACATTTTTAAAACTCCACTAAATTATTCAAATAATTTAAACTCCACATGGAGATAGATTTTTAGAACAGATCATTTCACCAACCTCCTCAAACTTAATTTTGGCACTATCAGAGCCAGGAAAACCACCTCTGAAATCAAGCACGTGATGTCCAAGTTCAGGCTGCAGAGGGGAAAACAAATCAGCTAGCATAAGCGCACGATATTTCTTAATGTCCAGGCCCTTATACTATCACAATTTTCAATGAAGCCAATTTTCTAAAATATGGACAATTGTCATGGGATCAATTGTGGATATTTGTTTCATTAGCTCTCTCTTCAGTTTCATTTGTCGGCGGTGGTGGGGGGGGTTGCAGAGTAAAATCAAATAAAAATACAGACTTACTCCCGTATTAAACATGAGATGAGCATTTGCAATAGCTTGAACAATACAACCACTTCCCATGTGGAAACTATAGGGAAAGAGGTGCTTGTTAGACCTCACACAAATCACACACATGTAATGATTATGCGATGGTTATTCTGGTCCTACCTAACACCAATGACCTCCACATTCAAATGTCTTGCAGATTCCAGAAGATTCCTGCACATGTTTAAAGAGACTCCAAACTTTACACTCAAGGTCATAGATGCTTTGGAATTGTGTGTAGCAATGCAAAGCACCATTCCAAAAGAGACATTTTTTAAACTGTTCTTAGCAACAAATGCATTCTTATGGTTAAATGGATTTAAACTTAAACAGTTTTTGCTTCCAACAGAATTAATCATGAAAGAAATTTTACCCCCATCAGTAACATTTGAAATTCAAGAATTCAACATGAAAAACAAGCACTACATATTTTTAAATTATGATTAACAAAGCCTAAAAGGCCATGGACCCATTAATCTGTGGGCTACTGATCCCAGTGTATGGGCCGAGATTGTGTCCACTGGGAACCTTGGTTTACCAGCAGCAGCCCCAGCTAAGATTTCCAGAGGACCTATCCCTTGTAAAGGGGGATGATTTTTACCTATGCAGGCTGTGTTCTTTGAGAGTCCAGGCAAGGACCAAAGCTGAATCCCGGGGTCGGCCCCACATCCACTAGCCAGGAGGGTTGCTTTCACTTGTTGTAGAGGCACCCAGCGGTTCCCAGCCTGGGAGTCCCCATCCCCTGGCCACATCTCCTCTGATGCAGGGGTCCATATATGAAGTGAACAGAGGTTCCGCCCCAAATAAGGTCTCGTGGAAAGTAGCAGTGAGGACTGGGATACGGCATATCTGAATTCTGGCCTAATTCACAAGCCTTCTGCCACACTCCTACTCAACTTAATCCTAAAGGCCTGTAGATTTTTGGGACACATGGCTTTACTTTTTTATTTCCAGTACATCATAATGTTAAATGAAAGGAACAAAGACTGTGAAGGTACATTTTCAAGGAAATACCACTGGGTGAATCACAGTACACAGGTGAGGAGGAACAAGTGGTGGAGGCAGAAGATGTATGGCTGCCATCAAGACCCCCCTGTGATTACGTTGAGTAGCTGTGTTACAGTCCTGTTGCTGTTCAGCGGGAAATGAGATGAAAATGCTGGCATGTGCTTGATGCACGTGTGGGTAACACATTGGTCAATACTGCAAATGCTCCCTATGTTAGCCTGGAATAGAATGAGGCAGAAAAATGGAGGGTGGTGATGACCTTGACTGCCACTGACAGTGACATCTCTCATGTGCAGGTTGGCCACAGGTGTTCTTGCAGCAGATGGCACTGCTCTGCAACTGGTTTGGTGCTGATCCAGCATCTGAGGAGGCAGGTCCCCTTGGTTACTGTCAGGTAGTTATGTCAGGACCTGCAGATATGGCTGATGGCATAATGCTGAATGTGGGCAGACCAGCGCTGACATCTGGTGATCTCCTTGGCATGCTTTCTTTCATCTGTACCATTTAAACATGAAATACTGCATTAGGGTGCTTTAAAACCAAACCTTTTCATTAAATTTAACTTGACTTAGTGACTGCCACAGGACCTTAGCTTGCACTAGATTGCTTTGTTCCTCCTTGAGTTGAGGAAAGTTTGTATTCTGAAAACCACTTTTCATGTCCCCTCTTTTTCTAAGCTCTTTTAGTTCTGCTTAAGTCTTGTTGCGGCTTCAATTACAGTTGGCTTTTTCATTGATTCTGCAGACATAATTCTGCTATTTTTGTTTCTACACTAACATTCCCTACATGTTCTAACCTCTGCCTGCCCCCCCTCCCCCATCAGAAATTTTTTAAAAAGACAAAAAACACAAAACCCAGCACTAAAATGGCACTGGAAAAATGAAAATAATAAAAAATATATTTATAATGTGTCTGCCCCATCACATGTGGAAGTTCCCTTTATGCCCATCCCCAGATGGGCAAGCAAAGTGCACATTGTGATCCACGCTAAATGGATGGAAAATTGGGTTTACCTTATTTATATCTATTTAAATTCAATATTATAATTAAGCCCTCGAACATTTTGTGCTAGAGAATGTTAGGTCATTCATCTGAATTCCTGGTTCCCATTCACATGTTCCATACCAGTGAAACTGATCCTGCCAGCCAGAAAATTCCATGGTAATTTTGTACTCAAGGTTGTCCTAAGTTAATTAAACCTTTATTTTAAACACTTCAGCATTTACATGGTGTAGTTAATACCTTAATATCAAACCTAAGATCATGCAGTTAACTCATTTGGCTGTAGGAGGCTCGTCACAACTTTGAATAGTTCAATCCATTGCCAGGTGGACTCCATGACTGGCAGCATATTTAATGTGAGAAATTTGATTGCGAGGGTTTGTATAAACAATTTTTTCTGCAGGAACACCAATATTCTGCACAAGCTCGATCTCACTCTGGTTGGAAAGAAGTCAGTTGCTTTATGATTCTGCAGTTTATCACAATTGTAATGAAATATTTCCAGCCTCACTTCAATCTACAGTACTATGGATACCATGGTCCAGGCATTCTACCTCCCCCACCCTCCACCAATTTAACCATGGATCTGGGGACAGGCAGAAGCAGAAAGTTACTCAGAAAAGCACATCGCTGTGTCCCCGTCTTTTCCAGGGGCTGGTTCCATTGGGGCATAACATATTCACCATACGGCCTTTGCTGTATTTCCCACAATTAGCACACGTCAAACTCTGGGCACATGGCCCACCTGTTAGGCCCTGCTGTCCAGCATTCAAAGGTCGGTGGAGAAGGCCTTCGGGACGAGAAGAGTGGCCTGTGCAAGCACTCTCAGAGCACAGCCATGTCCAGATGCAATCATTGAAAGATAACATTTTGTTGAGAAAATAAATTCTTAGAGGGAGCTCATTGGCTGCCCTTTTCTCCTGCTGTAGCAGCACCCCCCCCCCCCCCACCTCCTCCAAGGCCCACCACAGCAAGTCTCTCCCAGACTGGTGGAACTTCCCAATGGAGGCCAAAGAGCCTACCTTCCACATGTAAATGACACCAAGACCATAAATAAAGCCAGAGTCAGGTAACTCCACATTCCTAATGGAGAGCAACACTCACACAGAGTACAAATCAGAGAACTGGAGCTACAATATTGCCATCCTAACTCCGATCCTTGCTCCTTGTGAGTTTGGTTCCCTTCTGGGAGCATGGAATAGCAAATTATCCTTTTGAAATGCAAAATAATTGCTAGGCAGTAATGACCGATATAACTGCAGAAATTCATACATTAAGACTAATTTGTAATGAGATGTCTAAGAAAATTGTATGTTTGTGTAAACACTACCAAGATTGAAACTGTCTTTAAAACCAATTAACCATATCAATACAGCTTTTATTCAGATCCTACCTGACTGGCACAATTGAAGCCAGCTCCCATTTCAGCAAGAGTCTTAACTACTGGTTTGCTGTGTTTGCACTTTACAACATAAAAGGGCTTCACCTGGGGCAGTGCCTTCAACCATCATAACTGCTTTTTCACATTGTCACTCAAATCAGCAACAAAGAAAGCATCTTTGTGGTCCTGTAGAGAATGAATATAATTGATCCAGTTTGAGGAGCTAGGGTCCAAATTAAAAAGCAGAACCTCAAAGGTTATTACCTGAGCCATGCGCAAATTGGCATAGGGACAAATAGATTAGATGGTTAAATGTGTGGCTGAAAGAGTGGTGTGGGAAGCAGAGGTTTCAATTCATGGGGCACTGGCACCAGAACTGGGGAAAGAGGGAGCTGTTCCGTTAGGACGGGCTCCACTTAAACCGGGCTGGAACCGGTGTCCTGGCGAATTGAATAACTAGGGTGGTAGCTAGGGCTTTAAACTAATATTACGGGGGTGGCGGGGGGCGGGCGGTCAGGTAAAGGTAAATTTATAAGTCTAAAGAGAAAAGTCAGGGCTGTAGAGCAGAGAAGAGATTTGGGTAAAAACAAGCAGAGTGTGTCAGGAAGGGACAGAGAGTTTAACAAAGGTAATAGGGCATTAGTGACTAAGGTCACATCAGGGAAAAATAGCAAAAAGTTAAAATTAAAGGTGCTATATCTGAATGCATTTGTAACAAGATAAATGAATGAATGGCACAAATAGAGATAAATGGGTTTGATCTAGTAGCCATTACTGAGATGTGGTTGCAGAGTGACCAAGGTTGGGAACTAAATATTCCAGGGTACTTGACTTTTAGAAAAGATATGGAAAAGGGTGGAGGCAGGAGGTGGTAGCCCTGATAATAAAGGATGAGATAAAGACAGTAGTGAGAAAGGATCTTAGCTCAGAAAATCAGGATGTAGAATCAGTATGGGTGGAGCTAAGAAATAACAGGGGGCAGAAACCGCTGTTGGGAGTAGTTATAGTGTTGGATAGAGTATAAATCAGGAAATTAGATGAGCATGTAACAAGGGTAATGCAATAATCATGGGGGACATTAATCTTCATATAGACTGGGCAAACCAAATTGGCAAAACTAGTTTGAAGGACGAGTTCATGGAATGCATTCGAGACAGTTTTCTAGAACAATGGGCACGATTTTAAAATGAAAGTGCGGGCGCAGTGGCCCTTTAAATCCAGACGCTCCAGCTGACAGCAGGTCATGCGGGTGCGCAGTCCGCCCTCTGCGCAGCTTTTGGACGGCAAACCCAGAAACAAGGTTAATGGCCACCAATTAAGTCGCGATCATGTGGGGAACAGTAAGATTTTAGTATTTGGGTTACCCGCGCGCCCGTTGAACCCCCCCCCCCACCCCCTGCGGTGCCAGCCCACAGCATTTTAAAATTCTATAATGTTGAGGAACCAACTAGGGAATAGGCTATTTTAGATCTCGTATTGTGTAATGAGACAGGGTTGATTAGTAATCTTATAGTTAAGGATCCTTTGGGGCAGAGTGATTATAATATGATAGAATTTCACATTGAGTTTGAGAGTGATGCAGTTAAATCCGAAACTAGGGTCTTAAATTTAAACAAAGCCAATTACGTAGGTATGAGGGGCGAGTTGGCTAAGGTGGATTTGGAAATTAGATTAAAAGGTATGATGGTAGATAAGTGATGGTGAATATTTAAAGAAATAATTCATAATTCTCAACGAATTGAGGAATAAAAGCTCCACAGGAAAGTGATTCAGCTGTGGCTAACTAGAGAAGTTAAGGATAGTATTAGATTAAAAGAAGATGCTTACAATGTTGCCAAAAAGAGTAGCAAGCCTGAGGATTGGGAGGGTTTCAGAAATCAGCAAAGGATGACCAAGAAATTGATGAAGAGGGACAAAATTGAATATGAGAGTAAACTAGCAAGAAATATGAGAACAGATTAAAAGAGCTTCTACAACTAAGTAAAAAGGAAGAGATTAGCGAAAGTAAACGTGGGCCCCTTAGAGACAGAGACAGGAGAAATTATAATGGTGAATAAGGAAATGGCAGAGACATTAAACTAATATTTTGTATCTGTCTTCACAGTAGAAGACACAAAACACATACCGGAAATAGTGGAGAACCAAGGGTCTAATGAGAGAGAGGTACTTAAAGTAATTAAGATTAATAAAGATAAGTACTAAAAGCCAACAAATCTGGACCTGATGGCCTACATACTAGGGTTTTAAAAGAGATGGCTGCAGAGATAGTGGATGCATTGGTTTTGATATTCTAGAATCCATAGATTCTAGAATGGTCCCCATGAATTGGAAGGTAGCAAATGTAACCCTGCTATTCAAGAAAGGAGGGAGAGAGAAAAGAGGGAACTATAGGCTAGTTAGCCTGACATCAGTAGTAGGGAAAATGCTAGAATCTATTATTAAGGACATAGTAACGGGGCACTTAGATAATCATAATATGATTAGGCAGAGTCAACATGGTTTTATGAAAGGGAAATCGTGTTTGACAAATTTATTAGAGTTTTTTGAGGGTGTAACTAGCAGGGTAGATAAGAGGGATCCAGCGGATGAAGTATATTTGGATTTTCAAAAGGCATTTGGTAAGTTGCCACACAAGAGGTTGTTACACAAGATTAGGGCTCATGGGATTGGGCGTAATATATTAGCATGGATTAAGGATTGGTTAACGGACAGAAAACAGAGAGTAGGAATAAACGGGTCATTTTCGGGTTGGCAGGTTGTAACTAGTGGTTGCTGCAAGAATCAGTGCTTGGGCCTCAGCGGTTTACAATATATATCAGTGACTTGGATGAGGGGATCGAGTGTGATGTATCCCAGTTTGCTGACGATACAGAGCTAGGTGGGAAAGTAAGCTGTGAGGAGGACGCAAAGAGGCTGCAAAGGGATATAGACAGGTTAAGTGAGTGGGCGAGAAGGTGGCAGATGGAGTATAATGTGGGGAAATGTGAAATTGTCCACTTTGGTAGGAAGAATAGAAAGGCAGAATATTTTTCAAAAGGTGAGAGACTAAGAAATATTGGTAGTCAGAGGGATTTAGGTGTCCTTGTACACGAATCACAGAAAGTTAACATGCAGATACAGCAAGCAATAAGGAAGGCAAATGGTTTGTTAGCCTTTATTGCGAGGGGGTTGGAGTATAAGAATAAGGAGGTCGTGCTGCAATTATATAGGGCTCTGGTGAGACCACACCTGGTGTACAGTTTTGGTCTCCTTACTTAAGGAAGGATATACTTGCCTGAGAGGGCGTGCAACAAAGATTCACTGGATTGATTCCTGGGATGAGAGGGTTGTCCTATGAGGAGAAATTGAGTAGAATGGGCCTGTATTCTCTGGAGTTTAGAAGAGTGAGAGGTGATCTCATTGAAACGAATAAAATTCTTAGAGGGCATGACAGAGTAGGTGTTGAGAGGCTATTTCCCCTGGCTGGAGAGTCTAGAACTAGGGGTCATAGTCTCACGATAAGGGGTCGGCCATTCAGGACCAATATGAGGAAAAATTTCTTTACTCGGAGGGTTATGAATCTTTGGAATTCTCTACCCCAGAGGGCTGTGGATGCTCAGTCGTTGAGTGTATTCAAGATTGATAGATTTTTGGACACTAAGGGAATCAAAGGATATGGGGATAAGGCAGGAAAGTGGAGTTGAGGTAGAAGATCAGCCATGATTTTATTGAATGGCGGAGCAGGCTTGAGGGGCCGTATGGTCTACTCCGGCTCCTTTTTCTTCTTGTTAAGTAACTTACATTTAAATTTCTACATGCTTACACCATCCACAGTTCTTGGTTTAATACATTATACATTGTTAAATAGTTCATGGTCTGAATTCATGTTTGATAAAGGAACATTATTACTGAATATTTGAGAGCAATGCTGGACATTGAGCAACCTATACATTCAGCAGCAAATGCAGCAAATTCCAAGAGGGTATCCAACTAATGAAAGGAAAACATAAATGGGCATTTATTAGTTAAACAATCTCACAGTTAAGGAAGTGTACAGAAACTAAATTAAAGAGCTTTAGAGAATTATGTGAATGAGTTGCATGTCAATGCACATTTTCAATTTGGAGTATCAACCTGTTCCTTATAGTGACAATAACCAGACACCAAGTATGGTTGACTGTTTTACTGCTAACAATAGCTAGAAATGGAGATCTTAAATTATTCAAGATCATGACTGTTGACAAAGAATTATTTTTACAAAATGAGCATGCTGATAGCAGTTTTGAAAAGGGATGGGGGACTAATGTTTGATGTCTATCAGTATAGGACTGAGGAGAGGTAGTTGAGTGTTCAGGACCTGGATTGGGAGGAAATTAAGGAAAGAGTTGATGAGTCTCATGATATGTAGATAGTTTGGCAGATTGGCTGTAGTATCACAATTGGTGATCTGACCAATAATGCCACATTTTAAATTAAAAATCTAAGCACTGAGCTATTGTTTGCTCACAATAAACTCACGGGATATCCAGTTATGAACAGAATGTACTTGAGTGTGGGTTTTATTGCAAATGGTTCTACTCAGATTGACTGTAAACAACGTGGGTCCGTAAATTGCACCGAGCAGTGAACCAGCAGTGGTCGCCATTCATTAGATTTAAATTCACCCACTAATTTACCGCATTCTTTTTGGCAGCATCTTCCTTGAACGGTGAGTTCAAATAACATCAGCATTCTTTTCCGGGCTGTGTGAGTGGTGAAAGGATCTCTAAGGCCCCTCACCCAATCAGTTTGAAGCAAGCCACGCTTTGAGAACCAGGAAGTGCAGTTCATTCACAAACCGCGCAAACTAAAAACCTGGATGTGCCCGACAAAGTATTATAAAATGACATAAAGTGAAATAAAAAGAGGATAAGATTAAAATACTCAGATAAAAGCGACAGAGAAAAAGAGTTTTTTTTTAAATTAATTTTTTAATTTCAATTTTTTTTAAATGTCCAAAAACTATTAAAATCAGGAGTAATGAAACTCCACATTTTTTAAAAGTTAATTTTTAATGCCAGAGAGTTTGTTTGGCAGTTATTAAGACGTACCACGCTGTTAAAACTTAGTTTAGTCTTAAAAAAACTGAGTGGACCTGTTTTGTGGCGAGATTAGTTTGTTTCCAGCTGGGCAGGAGAGCAAGTTGGCACTAGTCCATTGATTCCAGCCAGTGATATCCCTTTAAGGCGAAGCTGTCACGTGGCCGGCATACCAGGAAAAGCAAGTTCCGGATTTCCACGTCTAATTGCGCATGTGCGGTCGCTGGATCTTGCTCTTCGATTCCTCCCTTAATAATGATGAGCGCTATTAGGCTCACTGTTATTTTAAAATCAATTTCTGGGCCATGGTGTAGTGTAGTATACTGCATTCCCAACCCCGCGACTCCCTTCTTTAATACAAACAAAAATTGCTGAAAGAAGTTAGAGAGACCATCACCTCTAGTATTGTCATGGTAATAGACCAACTCGGTGTGGGGTGATAGCACACTGTCGCAATTGCTCAATGCAACTTTTCTACTGGGCTACTTCCACAAAACGGTGTCAATCTGCGGGGTTTTTTTTATTCGTTCATGGGATGTGGGCGACGCTGGCAAGGCCAGCACTTTTTGCCCATCCCTAATTGGCCTTGAGAAAATGGTGGTGAGCCGCCTTCTTGAACCGCTGCAGTCCATGTGGTGAAGGTTCTCCCACAGTGCTGTTAGGTAGGGAGTTCCAGGATTTTGACCCAGTGACGATGAAGGAACGGCGATATATTTCCAAGTCGGGATGGTGTGTGACTTGGAGGGGAATGCGCAGGTGGTGTTGTTCCCATGTACCTACTGCTCTTGTCCTTCTAGGTGGTAGAGGTCGCGGGTTTGGGAGTTGCTGTCGAAGAAGCCTTGGCGAGTTGCTGCAGTGCATCCTGTAGATGGTACACACTGCAGCCACAGTGCGCCGGTGGTGAAGGGAGTGAATGTTTAGAGTGCCAATCAAGCGGGCTGCTTTGTCCTGGATGGTGTCGAGCTTCTTGAGTGTTGTTGGAGCTGCACTCATCCAGGCAAGCGGAGAGTATTCCATCACATTCCTGACTTGTGCCATGTTGATGGTGGAAAGGCTTTGGGGAGTCAGGAAGTGAGTCACTCGCTGCAGAATACCCAGCCTCTGACCTGCTCTTGCAGCCACAGTATTTATGTGGCTGGTCCAGTTATGTTTCTGGTCAATGGTGACCCTCAGGATGTTGATGGTGGGGGATTCGGCGATGGTAATGCCTTGAATATCAATGGGAGGTGGTTAGATTCTCTCTTATTGGAGATGGTCATTGCCTGGCACGAATGTTACTTGCCACTTATCAGCCCAAGCATGGATGTTGTCCAGGTCTTGCTGCATGCGGGCACGGACTGCTGCCCTGTGCATCCAAAACACGTTACAATGACATTGAGTCCAAGCAATAATCTCTTTATTGCAAAGGACCGCACAAGAAATAGTTTCTGCTGCAGTATTTCCCCCTCATCATTTTAGACATAAAAAAGCTGCACACAAAGATATCTGGCATGCAACATTGGAGGAGCAAGACCGAGGCAGTGCAAAATCGACACCTCCCCTGTTCCTGTGATACCTTCCCGGTTTTCCCTATTTATGGTAAACTTGTGATACTGTTGCTTTCTTCCATATTATAGATTTAGAACAATGATCTATTCTCACTTTAAGGTGACAGCCTCTAACTCACATTTGTCTCTTCATTGAGCCTCCTCGAATAACTTTTCTTCTGTCTGAGACCCGCTTCTATCGACTCCTTCTATGAGGTTTGCATATTTTCTTTTTTGTAAGCATCAAATGTTGTGATTTGTTCAACTTTCGTGGTCCTTACTGCTGTACATTCAGATTTTGTCAGATAGGTATGGCAGATGTTCATTCCTGTACACTAAGACAAACCCACAGATATATATAAAACATACCGAAAAGAAGGGACAGCAAAAGACCAATTGGTCCACCTGAGTCTGTTCCATTCAATAATGTTGCAATGAATCAGCAAGACCCTCAATGCTTCCCTACCCACCAGCAACCAAATAATCTCCTGCCAGAAGCAATAAAAAAATATTTAAACACCGGAGGCCAATTCAGGGAAAAAATAATTCTGGAAATTCCTCTCCAATTCCCAAAGGCATCACAGCTTAGTCATTCAAGCAGAACAGGTCAAACAAAGGGCCTCGGACACTTGCTTCTATATTTTTTTCATCAAATTTTGTATATATTAGCATATTAATTTATCATAGTATTATAGCAGGTACAGCACAGGAGGAGGCCATTGGGCCCATCGTGCCTGTGCCAGCTCTTTGAAAGAGCTATCCAATTAGTCCCGTTCCCCTGTTCTTCCCTTATAGCCCTGTAGATGTTTTCCCTTCAAGTATTTATCCGATTCCCTTTTGAAAGTTACTATTGAATCTGCTTTAACCACCCTTTCAGGCAGTGCCTTCCAGATCATTAGAACTCGCTGCGTAAAAAAATACGTCTTTAATAATATCCCCTGTGTTGATTCTGTGTACCTGAGCTGTTCGTTGTCTTGTACACTGTTAACGAGGCTCAGTTTACTGCTTAAACAATGTAACAACTGATAACACTGTTAACAACTGCACCAAGAATAAATTCACTGAACCATAATATGGTAGATATACCTTGATACGGGGGCAACACTTATACAGCCACTTAGAAAGTGTAGTCCTGCCAGCTCTTGACTTCTCCCTAATCATGTGATCTCCCCTCAACATCCAGTGTGGTGCAAATGGTAATAGCTGCCACTTGCTGACCAAATATGCCCTCACAGAGCAGCTGTACATAAAGAACAAAGCACCAAAATCAACAACGCGTTCTAACTAAAGTTCGACTTTACAAATGCTATGGTTCACACACACTGCAAACTGCACCAGACTCCTGGAAACGACCCCATAGCAATCATCAAGTGTTGGATATGAATCTCCATGACAGATTTCAGTCAAAGTAATTTGATACAAACTCAGGCTGAACCAGACAGTGAACATCCTTGATATTCTGTTCATCTCTGAGCCTAGCTTCAAATCGCACATCCAATGTATCAGCGAGACCACTTACTTCAACTTGTACAACATCACTTGCCTCCACATTTAACTCACTCCACACTTTTGTTACCTACAGTATTGATTTCTCCTGTCCACTCCTCACTGGCCTTCTGGAATCAACCCTTACACAAATTCCAACTCCACTGCCTGCATCTTGTTCTCCACGAAATTCCGCTCACACACCACCCCCATCCCCACTGACTTCCATTGGCTGTCTGTCCCCTAATGCATTGAATTCAAAATCCTTATCCTCATTTATAAATGTCTCTGATGCCTTGCCCCACCCTAGCTTTGCAACCTTCTCCAGTCCAGTTTATGCCCATGGGTCCTCTTCCTTCCATATTATTATCAGTGGCCGAGCCTTCAGCAGTATCAACCATAATCTCTGGTAATCCTGTCCTAGACCTCTACACATTCCTACCTTTATGCAAATGGTAGTGTTGTTTTCCTTTGGATTGCTGACATGTTCCTTCGAGCAGGAGGTCCTCAGAAATAAATCAAGTTTTGCCTGGGGTGCTTAGAATTGTGTTAATATTGTGAGGAGATCACCCACACAGAAAAGTTAGAAAACCCCCAATTTAAAAGGGGCCCAGTCTTTGTGCCTACTTCTCCTGCAGCGGTATTGTCACTAATGGCAGCATAGGGGGAGGAGACTAAAGAGGCAACGTTACCGGTCTGTAGTTGCTCATGGCAAAATTGATGAAATTGCAAGAACCAATCCCAAAACAATTTGATAAAGGTTTCAGAACTCCATGTAATAAACACAGAATATATTAAATCATCATAAAGAAGTAGTCATGTTCATAGTGTTAAATTGTCATCTTAAGCGAGTTTAATCAATTTTCCTGAGCCATCCACAGACAATCCTGAGCTGGCTCATTATCTATCTGAACTGGATTGAACAAGGAAAACCCTCCTGTAGAAAACCACTAATTATAGATTTAATTAGTGCTCTCAAGAATAACCAGGTATTGAAACCTGACCTGACAAAAGAGGAATTTTGTACTGATAGCTGATTCCTCAGAAATAAAACCAGTGAATTTTGATGGTAGGTCCATAATAATAAGCAGCTCTAGTTGTCTAGCTACGAAGAAATGGCCACAGCACCAGATGAATGTTCAGTTGAATTACTAAAAGAAGATTGCTTTTGTTTTCTGAGTTCCACAATGAGAGGGAGTCCTCCCAATTTCTTTGGCATAATAATGAAACTACGGGAGGAAAAATATGCTCACAACTTGAATGGAACACACTCAAAAAGCACCAGTATTATAAGTCTTAAAAGTTCACAAAAAGGCCCTTGCTAAACTTAGCCTTTGCCTGCAGTTATATAGCCCTGAAATAAATGAAAACCGATTATGAGTTTAAGACCTTTTCTCTTATGCTCAGCATCATTTCTCGGTATCCATGCTTCCTTATACAGCATTTATTCCTTTTGGCTTTGTCTTATTTCCTTCTCTTTTGAGCAGAGATCAGCGTACCTTTCAACGAACAGTTGTTTAGATTCCTCACATACTGTCGCCTTTCCACCAATTTGTTGCCTCACCCCTTGCAACCATACTTCCCTATTCTGGAGTTCTGCATTTAGTGAGCGAATTGCTCTTTAAACTCTTTCTTTATGAGTCAACTGTTGTTCTATCCCCTTCAACGCCATTCCCTGATTATGGAGTTCTAACTGCCTTTGGGCTAGGTGTCTAGTTAATTTCACAAAGTACAACAGTGATGCCACAGAAGCTGATGTTAGGAGATTGGTAGGATTGTCTCTCAGTAATCCAATGCATTATCTCTGGTAGTGTCTTTAAGGTGTTTATCATATTCTTAGCCATGTTTTTCTTTTACTCTACCAATTTTTCCAGAGTACAGCCTCTATCTGGTATTTGGGTGAGTTTGTACAATATTGGATAAAGCTTTTCACCTCACATAGTTAGCATGGACTGCGTTTCTATCATGGTGAATCCGACCAGGATACTTTGTCCAGACCACAATTTGATTTTTCAGCAATAATTCAATCCATTCAGTTGTATTTCGTAGTCTTATAAACTACTTACAACCACATCAAATTAATTTGTACCTTTAAAATGTCTAATCCCAGTTAAATAGTGACCCCCCCCTTTCCCCAATTTTTTTTGGGCGATTCAATTTATAGCCACGAGACCCCAGTATAAAAAAAATTAGGAAAGGTAGTCAATGGTAAATTCCCTGATGGGGACTTAAGATGAGAGACTGAACACCATCCTGGATAAGTAAGAACATAAGAAATAGGAGCAGGAGTAGGCCATATGGCCCCTCGGGCCTGCTCCACCATTCAATAAGATCGTGGTTGATCTTTGACCTAAACTCCACTTTCCTGTCCGATCCCCATATTCTTTGATCCCCTTAGATTCCAAAAATCTATCGATCTCAGTCTTGAATATACTCAACGACTGAGCATCCACAGCCCTCTGGGGTAGAGAATGCCAAAGATTCACAACTCTTTGAGTGGAGAAATTCCTCCTCATCTCAGTCTTAAATGGCCGACCCCTTATCCTGAGACCATGACTCCTAGTTCTGGACTCTCTAGCCAGGGGAAACAGCCTCTCAGCATCTACCCTGTCAAGCCCTCTCAGAATCTTACATGTTTCATTGAGAACACTTCTCATTCTTATAAACCCATTCGACTCAATCTCTTCTCGTAGGACAACCCCCTCATCCCAGGAATCAATCTAGTGAAACCTGTTGCACTGCCTCGAAGGCAAGTATATCCTTCCTTAGATAAGGAGTCCAAAACTATACACAGTACTCCAGTTGTGGTCTCAGTAAGGCTCTATACAATTGTAGCAAGACTTCTTTACTCTTGCACTCCAACCCCCTTGCAATGAAGGCCAACATACCACTCCATGATATAGTAAATAATATTTGAAGCAACCAGAACACATCCCATGAATATATTAGAAACAGGGACTTTATGAATTGGAATATGACAGATCTAACCATCGCCCTTGTCCATTGTACTAATAGAAGCCATATGGCATTGTTTTTGCTACTTGTCTCCCTGCCTCAAAAGCCACTTTAACACCTATTTTTACAACTGTTTTCAGTCAACTTTTCTAATTCTTCTACTACTGTTTGCTGCTCATTATATAAAATGCCTCTGGACATTAAAGGCCCCTACATTAGTGCGAGTTGTTGCCTGGAGGACAGCTGTCAGCTGGTCTGTCCCTTTGAAGCCACAAATCCATCCCGTAGAAAAGTTAATTAAAAAAAATACTACTTTGTTTTAATAGAACAACTTGTAGGTCCAAGCGAGGTATGCATTTCAGAAGAGACAGGGCAGAAATGTCAGCCATTCTTTCACTTTTTTGAACAATAAAATTGTCTCTATCAATTGAGCTCTGCTTCAACTAACAAGTTCCTAAACTGAGGGAACACAAATTTGTACATTTCTCATGGCCAATAGCAATACCATTGGACAGATTGAGGGTAGATAGATCCTAACCTTATTTTACATTCTTTTAAAATCTTTTCTTTATTTGGTCTAAGTCGGAATAATATGAGACTCTTCGGCCTCTGATTATTTTATTTACAGTTGCAGCATCCATGCTTGAATTATAATGTGCCTCGTGTTGGAGTCAGTGTTCCGACTCGAAGTCACGGTACTGTGTTTTACTCATGCAACAATAATGCCTACTTACTACTTCAGATATCTATTGCTTTGCTGATTGTTTGCTCATTCACCTTTAACAGAGATTGAAGACAAATACTGCGCCTTTTAGCGCATAAATTCATTGTATTCGGAGCTGTATACAAGGAGCTTACATCTAAAAAGGAAACACATTTAAAACAGCTGAAGTCAGTACAAAGATGCTAGAAGAAGCAAAGCCTGGCTACAGGTTTTAGGAAATTATAACAGGAGAACCTTTCAAGACCCGAGGAGAAAAAAAATGTTTCTCTATTGGTAGGTCATGGTGCTTTATAACAGCAAGTAGCCATGTGTGCACCATCCAGCAGGAAGTCAGGATGCATTTTCATGGGTGTAATCAGCACATCGTTTTCTCGGAAACTGTTCAAATCAGGTTTATAACCTATAGAACTCTGCCCCAGACAATATAGTCGTGTATGCAGGTCAAATACAGAGTTAGTCCTCAGTTATTGAAACAGAATTTTTGGAGTATACATTGGGGTGTAGGAATTCAGTGAATTATAATCTGGAACTCCAATACAATTTACCAAATAGTTATGGTTCCAGCAACCATTAGCATGAAACTCCTAATGGATGTCAAATTGTCTTCTAACTTCTATTACACAAGATCTCTCTTCCCCACCACCCCAACTGAAAAAGCATACCTTTGTAGGGTGATGGACTTGTAGTCACTTCCCCCTAAACAGTTAACTTGTCAGTTTGAATTATGTCTTGTTAGAAGGGGAAAAAACTTGGCCTGGAATAGTGGCCTGACAAGCACACCATCTGGTTGGTAGCTGAAATACCATTGATGATGTCTGTTGATCTATACAGGTTAATCTGAACCAAGGACAGAATTGGACAAAATAGGGTTGGGGGGCAGGGAAAGAAAGAACAAAAAAGACACTTGGGGCCCGATGTTACCAGGGCTGCGGGTTCTCGGCGGGGGGGCTATCGGGCGCGTGGGTAACGTGCCCGGTGAAATGAGTCAGCCACCCGCGCGATCGTAGCATAATTGGATCCACTTACCTGCTCCTCCGGGTTCCCCACTGCTGTTCTGCGCGTCGGGCAGGCTGCGCATGCGCAGTAAGATCTGTCAGCTGGAGGAGCTCTATTTAAAGGGGCAGTTCTCCACTGACAGATGCTGCAACAAACAGAAAAAATCACAGCATGGAGCAGCCCAGGGGGAAGGCTGCTCCCAGTTTAATGATGCCTCACTCCAGGTATCAATACATGGGGTGAGGAGGAGAGGGAGGACAGAGATCTTCCTCCCGGCGGGCGGGAGGAAGCGGCCTGCCTCTGCCACCAGGAAGGCCTGGCTCGAGGTGGCAGAGGAGGTCACCAGCACCACCAACATATCACCCACCTGCATACAGTGCAGGAGGCGCTCCAATGACCTCAGTAGGTCAGCCAAAGTGAGTACACTTACTCTTTCCCCTACACTCCGTCTGCCACATCACCGCCCCCACCCCACATCTCCTTCTGCACTGCCAACACTACTCTGTCACATCACCCCTCATACCCACTCAAACCTCATCCTCATCGTACCTGCACCTACTCACCTCGCCAGTACTTATCCCGCCACTACCACTCAACCCAATCCTCATGGCTCTATCTGGTACTCACCGTCTCGTGCATCTCTTTCACGGCCAGCCTCACTCAACCTGCCACTACCTGTGCTGCAGCCACAGGGCATGCATCACATATGTGCAGTAGGCAGCTTAAGGCAAACGTGTCGTGAGCATGAAGGGGATGCACAAGGGTGTTTGAGGGTTTGTCATGGTTGTTACTTATATTGAATTTCTGACCAACTCACATTACATATTATATTGGCACCACTACTGCCATGTCTTTGCGAATCTTGTCTGGTCTGTGCAATAATGCCCTTTCCTGAGGATCACTATGAAGACCCACAGCTGATGCCACCCATTGTGTCACTGCAGAGTGCGTGTAGGTGTATTTGCAGGGCTCTTTTGTGCAGACAGCTGAGAGACGTCGGTGATGTCCCCGGTTGCACCCTGGAAGGATGCGGAGGAGAGGTTGTTGAGGGCAGTGGTGACTTTGACAGCGACAGGTAAGAAGATGGTGCTCGGGCCAGCCAGGAGTAGCTTGGCATGAAGGAGGCTGCAGATGTCGACGACTACATGTCGAGTGACTCTGAGCCTCCGTGTGCACTGCTGCTCAGAGAGGTCCAGGAAGATGAGCCTCGGTCTATGGACCCTGTGGTGAGGGTAATGCCCTCTGCGACGCATCTCTCTCTGCGGTAGCCCTCCCTCCTGCTGTGCAGGTGGATGTGTCACAGCACTCTGTTGTGGAGCTCCACGTGTCAGAGGTGGACGGCGAGGCTGGTGATGCTGTTCGCCCTCCGAGGAGGTCATGACTGCAGCTACGGCGGCCCCCATCCGTAAGATGTACATCTGAGGGGGTCCGCAAGGTAGGTACATGTGTCTGGACCCCGGGGTAAGTGTGCAAGTTGGTGAATTTTCTTGTCAGGAGGAGGTTGGTGGAGGCCAAACTTTGTCCCAAGAGACAGAGTGGCCTCCTGCAATGAGTGAGGGTCGCCCCCCCCCCTGTCAAGTGGACCTTTGCGGCTGCAACATGTCCATTTGAACTGGGAGTGTTTCCCCCAGTGTGGGAAACAGTCCCAGTTTGCTCTAAAATCCCACCCCTCCTCACATAATCCCTTAATCAGGTCAGTTAATGACCTGAACAAGCCAAATAAATACCTTCAAGTGGCATCCCGCTGGCTTTAATTGCCTGCGGGATTCCCACCAGCGGGGGCTGCGCACGCACGCCGGCGCGTCAGCGGGGAACCCGGAAGTGCGCGGGTTCGAGGCGGGCTCCAGGATTTCCCGATAGCGGGTGCTAAAATGCTGCCCTTGCATTTATATAGCACCGTTCACTTCCTGAGGATGTCCAAAAGTGCTTCATGACCAAACAATTACTTTTGTAGTATAGTCAATCTTATATAGACAAGAGCAGCAGATAATTTGCACATAGCAAGATCCCACAAAAAGCAATGCGATAAATAAGTTAATCTGCTATTGTGTTGTTTGAGGGATAAATGTTGGCCAGGACACAAGGAGAACACCCCTGCTCTTCTTCCGTTAGCGGGATCTTTTGTGTGCACCTTAACAGGCACCTGCAGCCTCTGTTTAATATTTCAGAAAGATGGCATCTCCAACAATGCAGCACTCTCAGTACTGCACTGAAATGTTAGCCAAGATTATTTTCAAGTGCTGAACTGGGGCTTGAACCCACACACTCTGACAAAAGAAAAGTCCAAGAGCTTTATTTTAATACATTTTAAAAGACTTTTAAACAATAAAAAAAACCGTTGTCATTGTGACCCATCGCATTGGCTCATAAGTGGTAGGATACAGGTTTGTGCACACTATTCCTCACAGCGAGCAGTTAATCCCAGCTGCACTATCAGGGGAAGAGAGGATAAACACAAGATGCAAGTTAAATGAAATAGTGTAAGGAAATAAAATAAATTCAAAATGCAACATTTCCCAATTTAGTTCAGATTAAATAAGCAGTAGTCATCTCTTCAATTTCATCAGCATACTTTTTTACCAAACTGAACCACACGACAACCTTAACGAAAGAAAAGAACGTACATTTACAGTCTTTCAAGTCTCCAGAATGTTGCAAAGTGCTGTACAGTCCATTAAATAACTTTCAAAGTGTAACCATTGTTGGTTAGTAGGCTAATATGGCAGCCAGTTTGGATAAAAGAAGGTCCAAAAAAAACAATGAGATGAATGCCCAATTAATGTTTGATGGTGTTGGTTGAGGGATCAGTGTTGGCCAGGACACCGGGAGATCTCCCATCCTCTTCAAATAGCATATTATGATTAATTTCACTGCACTGAAGCTTAATTAGGTAAAAAAGTTAGGGAAGCCAATTGAAACTTCACCAGTTATCTTCTTTCAATATTGGAAGTATGCTACGTGTCTACGTAGTTAAGTTTGGACAACAGCACACGAACACTAGCATGTACGGGATTGGTAAAGACATTACAAACCCTCTGCATAGTCCCGCTATCTAGAGAATATCGTATCCCATTAAATCATTCTCCCCCCTTACAATTGTGATAAGCCAAAAAGTGATGGGCATTTTAAAGATTAGAGGATGGAAAAACATTGCTAAAATGGGTTCTTTTAATGAATAGTTCAGTAAACTGGCATTTGTTTTGTGAACAGTAAAAGTAGAATTGCCATGAACAACATATACTCTTCAGGGAAGAAGATTCATGCTTGTACTTTGGTTCCTCTCTCCTTCCCCCATCCCCCCAAAAAACTTTACATAATTAAGTGAATGTGGGTTATGTTTCTCTAAAGAAAAAGCTTTATTTCCCATAAGAAAGCACAAGGCACATATTTTATCAAGGTGTTTACAATAAAAAAAGTCCTAAAAGCAAAATTGAATGCAGATTATACAAGGTGCATATCTCCACTGGTGGGTTACTGGGTAAATGCACACTGTGCTTCTGAGCCTCATAAATCAGATTCAATTCCCAGTCTCTTGTTGAATCAGTTGTTCTCAGTTAAAGGTAGCAGTTGGGGCATTACAAAGTCATGGCAAGAAATCTTAAAATACCCTTAGCTTGGATATAATAAAACAAATACTTCGACTTTGATTTTTAGGCTATGATAGTTTAGTGATTAAGAAACTGAAGAACGGTGATATAAGGACAATCAATATATAAAATATTTTTCAGGAGTGCCTAGAACTAGGGGTCATAGCCTCAAGAGATTGGCTATTTAGGACTAAGGTGAGGAAAAATTTCTCCTCTCAGAGGGTTATGTATCTTTGGAATTCTCTACCCCAGAGGGCTGTGGATACTCAGTCGTTGAATATATACAAGACTAAGATCGATGGATATTTGGACACAAAGGGAATCAAGGGATATGGGGATAGGGCGGAAAAGTGGAGTTGAGGTAGAAGATCAGCCATGATCTTATTGAATGGCGGAGCAGGCTTGAGGGGCCGTATGGCCTACTTCCGCTCCTATTTCTTACTTTCTTACAATTGCCTTTAGTACTCCTGGGTCAAGAAGAGGAAATTCTAAACACCCACTGGTAGAGCTTGAAATTGCACCAGTTAGGTTATAGTTCCAAGTTGCCAATAAAATTCATTTGCATAATCATAAATGTAAAATCTTCAGTTAATCAGCGCAATTGGGCAGCGTAGAATGTAAACATTTCTTTTTTTCTTTCCATTAAAAAGTATTCCTTGATGCATTTAAGAGTGGCAACCTGATGCAGTTTTATTAATACAGCTGAAAATGGGTTTATCAGCGAAAATAAACATTTTTAATATGCGTCTCTAGTCCTCTACCTGTGAATAACCAGAGTTAAAATCACGAAAAATGACTTTAAAAAAACTATACTGAACCATTTAAGTTTCATTGGTGTACACTAATCAGGTTCTTTGAAAAGCTTTTTCATATCAAAAAATATTTACTAACATGCCAACAAGTGCCTGTGTGTCTAAGAAAATGAGTTCAATTTGAAGAGCCTTCCCTAACCAGCACAATCTTGCAATTTGATGTAGGGGTGTGGCCAGTTTTGTGGGCGGGGCCTGATTTGGCAAATTGAATCTTGAACTGGCGTAAAAGATCGCGGCAGACATGAACACAAGTGGTTTTGGGTGTAATTCACGTTTAAAATTCCCCGATCTTTAGCGCCGGTTCAGCCGATTCTGCCCGGATTGCAGCTATTACAGGCGTAAACTCCATCCCCTAGTGTCCCAATTCCTCTGTGCTGTACCACAACAGTCATAATATAGCAAATAATAAAAAAAATGGATGTGTTCAGGCACATCATACAACTCAACGTTCAGCTTTATAAAGACTGCGCAAGTGGGTAAAACTTCTGCAGAGTCTCCTTCTGAAATCCAAAAAAAAACTGTCATGATGTGGAAAAGACTGCATTTATGATCTTACCAATAGCAAAGGAGAGGGGAGAGATGTCCATTGGCCACTCTGCTCTGAGCTGGCCTAGAGCTACACTGATTTGAGGATTATTGTCAAGGCTGACACAGGATGTGTTGGGTCAGGTAACACTCATTTATTGGATAACAGATGTCCCATTCTTGGAACTCTTATAGTGTAGTTGAGCATCAGGAAAAGAAAAGTATTTTGTAACACATTTCCAATATACATTTCCAACGGCATCTCCACATCATTTCCAATATAGGCATTTTTTGGCACAATAAAATTCAACAGTTTGATTCTCCATCATTAAGAGGCTGTCAAGACGACAGCCACATGAGAAAATTGATGTTCGTTATTAAAATTGGCATGTTCCTAGCTTATAATGAACTTGCAAGGAACACTGTTTTAAAATAAATTTGTTCTATTTATCCTGAAAATTCCAAATTCATCACCTTTACTTCAACTATCAGCTTAGCTCAGTTGGTAGCACTCGTATCCTAGTCAGAAAATTGTTTCAAACCCCACTTCATTATTGAGGAAGTGCAACATTGTCAAAAGTGCCATCATGCAGCTAGGACGGTAAAGCACATGTCTTTTGCAGTGGATGCAAGAGATCCCATTGCACTATTTGAAGAGCAGGAGTTTTCCTTGTCCTGCAAATATTGCTTCCTTAACTGCTACTAACAAATACTGGTCATTCACCTCACTGCTGGTTGTGGAAACTTGTGCACAAAATAAGGGCCATGTTTACTACATAGCAATAACTACACTTTAAAATATGTAGACTTCAACTAAATGTGAAGCACACAGAACAATTAGGAGACATAAGGTACTATTAAGATTCTCTACTTTTCTTCTACCCCTAACTTTATGACTATTAAATATCATTTTAAAATCTGGATAGTGCAATGGTTTAAACCTTTAGGACTTGGGTTCAGTATCAGCATAGGCTGATGGGATGGAATGGAATTTCCCAGCACTTGCATCACTTAGCTTGATAAGCATAAAAAAAAACTAGAAATAAATTCATTTATACATCTTCACAGATCCTCAAAAAAAGGGGGAAAAAATCAAAGTTAATAGCCTTTCTTCATGTCTAAGGTTAGCAAATAAAGTATTAGAATCTGTTTTTGGTATACATCAGAGGCATAATTTAAAAATATTTACCTACATCAAACAAGTTCCCACTTCATACAGCTTCAGCTATTAATTCCAAAATTGAGCATCACTACATTATACACAAAAAAAAGTCTTCATTGGTTGGATAGATATCCCACTTTGTTACTGATGCAAATCAAAACTGAAAAAAATCATTTGCTAGAGCATGAAATTTTAAAACACTTGTCAATTTGTAAAGTTCCCTCACAAAATATTAACTCTGACTGACATGGGGCTATTTTCACTTAACAATTAAGACTTTTGGGGTACTAAAGGAATTTAAGTCCATCTTAGCAGAATACATAAAGCATTATATGGTACAACAGACCAGTTGTAAGGTGGCTTATCATCCAACTTACTCTGAGTAGTAGCAGCATGAAATGAATTTGGAGGAAAAACAGACCAACTGTTTTACAGAACAACAGTGCCATTTTATTTTTTTTTAAAGTTCTGCCTCAAGAAAATAACCATCATATCATGAAGGGGAATGGTTCAAACCTGCAGTCCATTCACTGGTAAGCACTAGTGACATTAATACAACTAGTTTTATTTGGTTTATGTACAAATGGAGGAAACTGAAATTATGCTTTAATCCAGTAAAATTAAGCATTTTAGAAAAGTTCAGTGTGGGTGCGCAATCATAATAGTAAATGTCCAGAGATTTCTACATTTAAATGAATTGTTTGAAGCTACAGAATCCTCCCCCTACTGGAGGAAGCTTCTTTTCCCCTCCAAAGCTCCCACCCACCACACCACCAAGCAAAGATGCACATGTATCTATTTGTTATTCTATATTGTTGTGCACTATTGATTTAGTTGCCCATCATTACAAGTTATATATTTCTTTAAATTTTTGGTTTAAACAGAATTTATACCTCTTACAGTTAGAAATAAGTTAGGAATTGTGGTCCTGTTCTGTGTGTATGCATGTGGGGGAAGAGGAGAGTCTGACATTAAAAATGGAAAGCCACATTTGATTCAAGTTCACTGAAATCTGCAAGTGCTAGATTGAAACCCTAATTTCCCCTGCCCCTCCACTATCCTGAAAATTAGGAATCTATCACAGCATTTAAAACAACCAACACTAAACAATTTGAAATGTAATTCAGATTTGGAGGATAGCATAGAACAAAGGGCTATAAACAGTTTCTCCACATTTCACTGACTATTTTCAGAGAATGGTGACCACTAATGGTAGTTTCAAGTGTACCTATACTGCTTTCAGTGGCAATGACAGGTATTTATTGAGGTGGAGTTTGCAGTAGACAATTTATACACATCAACCCTTTCCTTTAATACTGCCCATTACAAAAAGGAAACAACTTCAAAACTTTATATTATAGATGAACTGAGCCCACATATATCTCACATACACAAACACAATGTCTTAACAGTATGAAATCTTCATTCTCAACAAAATCAGAAGATAAAACTTAGCATTTTTTAAAAAAACCTTCCAGAACTGTAAAGGTTCCATAGTACCAGATAATGTGACACAATGTAAACCATAGAAATCAGTCATCAATTACAATGCTGAGAGGCTGAATATCACAAAGCAGATTCTGTAACATATACCCATAATAACTGCTTTGTACATGGATTACAATTATTTGCATTTTAGCAAAACAGAGTTTAACATGTTTGTCAGACAACAAATCAATCATTTGACATCATGCTTTGTGTTTAAAAGTAGAGATGAGCCTCTGGAATTCAGCTTCAGTGAAAGCCAAATCACCAAACTTTCTTTCCTGCTACCCCCAAAGAAAAATTGTTTCAGCTATTTGAAGCTCCAGTTTATTCCATGAAATCCACCTTCCCAAGAAAAAAAAATGGCTTTTAACCATCCAAAGTTCCAAATGCTCAATCCCATTTAATAGCGTTGTCACCATGATTTTACATCCTGTGCAGAACAGATCACATACTTTGGATTCAGGATTGCTCAAATACATGTAGCTATGTCTAAATGCATTATGCAGGTTTGCACCCCCCCCCTGCCCCCCAAAGAAACTGAAGAATCCATTTTGATAGTCAGACGAGTGGAATGGGTATGGCAAATGGCTGCCTGGCTGGTTTGTTAAATCCATTTACGTAAAATAGTGAGCAAATTTGAAACATAACTGCAGTATTCAATTTTGATTTTTTTTTTGAAAAAACCTCCAGTGAAACATATTTACAGGTCACAGTACAAACACAGTGAGCCAGAAAGATGAAATAAGGCCTCGATGCAGAGATGGTCAGTCCAATGCTTCAGACAAAGGTTACTGTCTGCCTATGAATGGGGAGACCGTCAGCTTACAGCTCATCTTTGTCATAATCATCAAGATCCACATCACTTAGATCAATGTCCTCTTCTGCTGGCAGCTGAGGAAGATTAAAAGCATTATTAGGGTTTGTGGTCATTACTTCACAGCAAATATTTAATTTCTCCCTTTTTCTCGTGAAGACACTGACTCTTGGCTTTATTTCCACAGGTGCTGGCAGCCTTCCGTAACATGACCAAATGACGATTGTTTATACAGCTATCGAGACAGTGTGTGTCAACAAGCTATTCAACTGTGCACAGCATCAGTCAAGCCCAATCCCATTCTCCATCCATGCACTTTCCAGTTCAGGTCACTAGACAGCAATCAGGGACACCGATTGATTTCTCTTCCTCCCCCTCTCACCCCCAGATGTTCAAAAGGGAATTGCACAATCCCAATTCCTGCTCTGGCAGAGATCAGTTAATGCAGCACAGCCAGCATCAGAAATAGAGACATTCCATTCGGTCACTGGGTAATGGCTTTACCCACTAGGCAAGTCTCATTCATTAATCTAAAGTTGAATTTCTCAGGCAACAAATTTCACTACATGAGACAAGTAGATCGTCACAGCATTTCTAGTTGTGGGATAATGTGCTTTGCCTCGGCTGTCAGGGAGCTTTGTGTTAAATTGCCCCTCTTTCCTTAATTTAAAAAAAACGACACTCTCACTATACACACACACACACACGAGAATGGTTGCAGATACAGACTACTCCAATACTGCTACCAATATCAGTCTGTGACCACCTGCTGAGTTGATCTTGCAGCAACACAACCAGTCAACTTCTCCCTCCTTGGAGGCTTGCAGATCTAGAAGACTGGGACTTTTGAACAAAACCTGCAATGTCTATCGGATGTACAATGTTAGCTCCATCAACAGCTTGGTCTGTCGTGACTAACTTGCAATACCCTGCCATAAATGAAAATCCCCACAGATAATCCATATTGGAGCAAGTGTTGCACGCTGGATTCTACACATGCAAACAAATATTCTGAAATTGCTTCCGAGTATTTAAAAGTAATTGCAGAGCATCACACGAGTGTAAAGTATGAAAGTGAAAAAATGCCAAACCCACTTCCTGCAATACAAGATACACAATTTATAGTATTAACTTCACAATGTTAAATGATCTGTGGAACAGGAATACACACATTAAACATTTTAGCAAGTGTAGTCTGAAATTCCTCCCTTATCTCAAAGGCAATCAAGGGAGGAGAAAATCCATTATTCACCTGGCACCCAGACCTCTTCTAGCCTCTCGAAGGCAAGTGCAGTGGCCCAGAATCATCCCCTCTCCTTGTGGCGAGCTGCCACACATCCAGTGGGTCATCCCATACCAGCAAAAAAAAATGAAGTCTGAATTGAGACTGTTGGGGTGCTGCATCACTGTATGTCCATATCAACTCCCATCTGAAAAGAGCTCATTGACATAGTATGGAGTAGCTTTGAGGGAGTCTATCATTGTCCCACAGGAAGAGGGAAAAAATCCTTTACAATACTTTTAGTTTGGAGAGGGGCCATGGAGTGGGTAAAGCAGAAGACTTCCTCCTAATGGAGTCTTGCTAGTTTGCCAAATGCACTTATATCCTCTTATCAAAGTTGCACCATGTTGTCTCAAGATCTTTTCTTCAAATTAAAGTCCAGGTCCAATCACATGCAACTTAATTTTACAATGATTTGCACTTCATATGATCAGCCTTATACTTTACTCTTTTGTAGCATATCTTTAGGTAGCACATGAGGCTCCTGCAAATATTTTTTGTTAAAGTCAGATTACACAGAAAAGTGGCATTTAGTTCCACCCACGACAGCCATGTGCTTTTAGAACAGTTTTAAAAGTATAAAGTAGCTTCCATAGTGCTAGTACTGCAGATTTATCTAAATGAACCTTCAACTGAAAATAATGCACTATATTATCAACTCACCTGACCATCCTTGCCATCCCATGGATCTACCAAGTTAATTTTGGGGAACGTGGCTCCTTTGACAGGAGAGGTTGAGCCTCTCCCAACTGACAGCTCCCTACAAGAAAATTCGAAGTTTATACAGCTGAGTGTTTGATTTAAATTAAAATAGCTTAAAACATGAGAATTTCAGAAAAAAGGACAAGAGATTTCAAATATCCAAGGACAAGAATTGCAAAGTGACATTATATACACATCCCAATAAACACACAACTAGTTTACCAAGAACTTGTGCTTCAATTAAAGCAATTGTGAAATCAGGGTTGCTATAAACTACAGACAAAAAAAACAGCCAATGTAAATTACTTGTTCAGGAAATCATAGGAGAAAAGATACACAACACTTTACAAAAGAATACAAGATTCCAAAATGTTTAATATCTGAATAAGAGTGAGGAACAGTTCATGCTTGGACCAGGACTTTCATGCAGTGGAAGTGAGCGAGATGCAGTTTGGTCCTCTGGAATTGAGTTTGGATCAGGAATGTGTTAACTTTATGGGCTCAATTTTACACTATTTGCAACAATTCTGAAATATTTTTGCAGTAGGATATTCTATCCGTATAAAAATTTGACAAATTTGGCACATGGGTGGCAATGCCTTGCCCCTTACTGAAGCCTCCCTGCCTAATCTGGCAAATGACATCTGACGAAGTTTTAAAACCTTCTGTAATACATGGTTCTGTAAAGCACACGGAAAGGCATTTCTTGACTTGCAATTGCACCTTGGTTGGATTTATCAGACCCAATTACCTAAGAAACTCGTTGATGCCCTTTTCGCTAAATGAGCCTTTCAGCAGAGCATATTTCATCTTCCTGGCATTAATTGTAGCCATTGCTGGGTAACCAAACCCACCAATACCCAAAGAATCTTCAAGCTCTCCCTGAGCACCTGCTTCAGTCCACAGCCAACTAAAAAACAAAAAAAAATGACATGAAGGAATTTGAATATGAATAGCAAATAAACAATATAAAATAAAAGCAAAAAAGGTTCAACCATTATTAGTACATAACAGATACACACAAGTATTCAGCTTAACTGTTCACGTACTTTTGAAACTTAATACAAATTCATGAAGTATATCAACAGTGCATCTGTGTATTAACTAACAACCTATACAGTTGCTACATGTTTCAATTTGGACAAACATTTGAATGAATTTACTTACCCCCAGAACTTCTTTTTGTATTTGTTGGCCATCGTCTTCATTACTTCCAAATAATCATTTCTCCCAGAAGCCCCTGTGAACAGATGTAGCCAAGTTAACTAGACATTGAAATGCAATGCTCTTGGAGGCCACTAACAGTAATTTTGTACATTTTAAAATAGGATGATTGTCTCCATTTTTAAAAATTAGCATTGATTCATTGCAAACATTGAAAGGGAAACTGGGTGAGTTGCTGGGCTGGGCTGACATAACCAGATATAGAAGGTAGGTGGGTACAGGTTTTTTTTGTTTCTCCCACAAGATTGCGTGACTAGTTGACGTGAGGCAGATGGGAGTCACAATGTGCCTAAATTGCAATATGATCGTATGGGACAGGCTCCGTGGACCAGCTGGTCTTTTCCTAAGCCTTGGTTTTCATATATCTGTGTAAATAGCTAAAGCCCACCTGTATCCAGGATATGTGGCAAGACAGCAACGATACATAGTTGATGGTCATCACATGTCTTCTTTAGTATATCTTCATCAGTAATCTATTTAAAAAAAAAACTCATTATTGGGTATGAATTTATTTGAACTAACTTTGGTCCTTGCTTGATCTACAAAAAGCTAAGGAACATTGTTTGAAAATTTGATACTGTACTTTTGATTTGCTGCTTTTGTAGGGATATTGCAAGTGTTCAATAATCAGTGGCTATTAACGATGTATCCTAAAACTCCTGTACACAATTTGTTTGTTTCTTGACACTGTCTGAGGTCTGGCTTTGTACCAGTGCAGAGTACTACCTGTGGGAGATAAGGACTCTTTTGGAAAGCCTTGTCCAGCAATAATTATGCTCCCCTTCAGCTGATTAAAGTAGATTATGGCTCATTATCAGTTATTCTGGGACCAAAGGCACAAAATTTCTAAGTTTCTACTTTTACTTTATACAATTTAATACTAATTTATACAAACGAGGTTACACCAGAAAAGCCGTAACAGATGAACAAATAGGACAGATGTTAAGAAGTGCATAATATTTAATATTTATCTGTGTTATCGTACTGCTGGCCGGCCTTTGTGGCAACACTATACTACAAACAACTAACATTAGTACCTGTGATCACAGAAACCTGCTTTTAAGAGATGGTTCTCTTCTTGTTGACTCCCACCCAGCAGGCAATAATGAACAAAGGCTGTTATTTTGTTCTGATCATTTAGTATCTACATTGCTGGCATGAACAGACCTTTCTCTCATAGAATCACAGAAAGGTTACAGCATGGAAGGAGGCCATTTGGCCCATCGAGTCCGTGCCGGCTCGATGCAAGAGTAATCCAGCTAGACCCACTACCCTGCCCTATCCCTGTAGCCCTGCAAATTTTTTCCTTTCAAGTACTTATCCAGTTCCCTTTTGAAAGCCATGTTTGAATCTGCCTCCACCATCACCTCTAGCACTGCATTCCAGATCCTAACCACTCGCTGTGTAAAAACGTTTTTCCTCATACCACTTTTGTTCTTTTGCCAATCACCGTAAATCTATGTCCTCTGGTTCTTGACCCTTCCGCCAATGGGAACAGTTTCTCTCTATCTACCCTTCATGATTTTGAATACCTCCATCAAATCTCCTCTCAACCTTCTCTCTGTTTCAAGGAGAACAACCCCAGCTTCTCCAGTCTATCCACATAACTGAAGTCCTCATCCCTGGAATCATTCTCGTAAATCTCTTCTGTACTCTGTCTCAGGCCTTCACATCTTTCCTAAAGTGCGATGCCCAGAACTGAACAGAATACTCCAGTTGTGGCTGAACCAGTGTTTTGTAAAGGTTGACTCCCACCCATGACTTTCTTGCTTTTGTACACTCTGCCTCTATTTATAAAGCCCAGGATCCCATATGCTTTTTTAACCGCTTTCTCAACCTGTCCTGCCACCTTCAACGATTTGTGTACTCTCCCTCTCCTAACTAACATTAGGCAAGGTCTGTAGTCAAAACTGTAAATACAGCTTTTCAACAATTGTACCTGCAAGTGCAATTCTTCAGTTGCCACGAGCTTAAATGCAGAGCACCAGGAGCCAGAGGACCACCTCAGCATTATAAGCATGGCCAGAAATTCACTAGGACCAGAGCTAGCCAGTCAAGGACACAAATTGGAGAGCTCAGTATCATATCTCATCAATATTGGAAGAAAGTGAAGTGTATGAAACAAGACCAAGATTTTAGAAACAGCTGTATCGACATTCTGATCTATTCCTCACCTCATGCAGCTGTGGAGCTGGCGCATTTTCAGCAAACAACTCAAGAGCACGAGCAACAAAATCACTTTTTGATCTCCCACCATCATAGTCAAAAGGGGCATCTTCATCTTTGTGGAATATCTTAATGGTGGGATATCCACGGATCTGTGGACAGAATCAGAACAATGTTTGCATGACAATAGTTCTTACGAGATTAAACATGTGATACATTAGTTCAAAATCCAAAATGTGGAGTGTGAAATCAGATGGCTATAGACTTTTTAAAAAAAAGATTTGAAACAAGCAACCGTTGGATGGTTGTATGGATTTCCAGCTTAAAATATTCATCAGAAAATAATGTGAGGTGAATTATAGTCAATACATTTTAACAGAGAGGAAAAGGATATTACCTCTAAGGCCATTACAAAATCATGCATTTTACATGTGCAAGTAATAAATTCCAAACCTAACAATTTAAAAAAATATTCAACAGCTATATAGCATCTCAATTTCAGCAGTATTTTTATTTGACAGAAAAATTCAGTATCATGTATACAAGTAAAATCCAATCATACAATAAAGCTGTACACTAATACTGTAATCTGAAGATCATTTTGCTTTGTAAAAAAATAGTTGCAAACATTAAAATTTGTAACAGCCAGAGTTACACTTGCTGCAACATTACAGCAGAGTGCTGCAAAGCCAAAAGTTTTTGTCCACTTACCCCATAACGGCCGGCTATCAGTTGATTAGCGGTGGCATCCACTGCTGCCAATTTCACCCTCCCACCTGTCTGATCTTTGACCTCGGAGGCTGCCTCTGCCCACTCAGGCTCCAACCTTTAGAACACCACAATCCACAAGTTTTTTTGATAAATTACATACTCCATTAAACAGAACTTGTGCTCTAGGTAGTTATTCAAACAATTAGCACTGTGCATTAGACATGTAATACACTGGAGTGATGAATTATCCACTACACTTGCTTATCCACATAACGAAATATTACCAACATAGAGGGTATACTGATTACTGGCCAACGTGAGGGACACCAACTTGGTTTTCTTGAAAAAAAACCTCATCCACTAGTACAGTGTCGTCCAATAAAAAATTGCTGACTAGCCAGACCACAGGTACAGGTAAATGTACTTCACGTCTATATTAAACATCGGACACCATTCAGTAACTGATAGGAAAACACTAACAATGATCAAAAAACACTCGCACTGTTTTTGTCTTATCATTTCACCAACAAATGACAAAAAGGTTAAAGTACACATGAATACACTGTGTGAATGAGTATTCAGATCACGCGCCCAACAATGGCATCTATAACTCAATTATTTATTTATGAGAAATGCAATTAGCCACATCTGGATTCCCAATTAGCCAGATGAGACTAGTGGCTATATATTGGACAACAATGCTCTAGTACAAGATAATGTTAAATGATAATCTCTAGAGGAGGACTGCAGTTGTTTTGGCCTACATTTACATTCACTGGCACAGGGAACTTCATGCAAGTGCACAGAATCATTAACTTCTACATTTGACTTAAAAAACTCTATTCAGTAAAGCAAAGCCAAAATTTACCTTCCCCACCTCCCTCCAATCCCAACAGCAATGACTCCTTGCTGAAGTCCAATTTCACAGGCACAGGTTGCTCTCCAGTAATTAACCCAAGTGGCCATTCTTCACGTGTCAAAATCAAGTGTTGGCAGGCTGTTCAATTGTAGGGAGCATCACAACCAAACCTGTCCTCACCAGTCCAAACATACTTTCTAGCAGGATAGCAATCAGACTACAAACCCTGGAAAATTTTGCCCGTCCCTAACTCAGGAATGCGGAGACCTTTGTAGCACCCCTACAAAGATCAACGAACTCCGCACAGACTGGGAATCAAACTCCTGGCCTTTTGCCAACTGAGCCACTGCAAAGAAAAAAAAAATTAGATATTGAAAGAGAGACCAAAGTGATGGTTCTAGTCAATGCACCACAGCACAGGTGAAACCCACTGCCATTTTGAAGCGTGCTCTACAGAAAAGATGGTCATATTACTAGGACAAGGCCTCCGATAACCTAAATGGTCAGACTTGAAAATGTGTAACTTGAAAATACTGACTTGCCACTTTAATATGCAAAAACAAGGGGCTGTTCTCCTTAGGGCAGAGAAGGTTATGGGGAGATTTAACAGGTGTTCAAA
Source organism: Heptranchias perlo (assembly GCF_035084215.1). Classification (NCBI taxonomy): domain Eukaryota; kingdom Metazoa; phylum Chordata; class Chondrichthyes; order Hexanchiformes; family Hexanchidae; genus Heptranchias; species Heptranchias perlo. Next base: position 27,551,634 of record NC_090350.1, read on the forward strand.
ATCATGAAGGGTTTTGATAGAGTAAATAAGGAGAAACTGTTTCCAGTGGAAGAAGGGTCGGTAACCAGAGGACACAGATTTACGGTTATTGGCTAAAGAACCAGAAGCGAAATGAGACTACTTTCTTTTTTTACCAGCGAGTTGTTATGATCTGGAATGCACTGCCTGAAAGGGTGGCGGAAGCAGATTCAATAGTAACTTTCAAAAGAGAATTGGATAAAAACTTGAGTGAAAAATTTGCAAGGCTACAGGGAAAGGGATTAACTGGATAGCTCTTTCAAAGAGCCGGCACAGGCATGATGGGCTGAATGACCTCCTCCTATGCTGTATCATTCCACGATTCTAAAAAGGCATCTTAAACTTGAAATGACCTGAATTGGACAAAGAAAAATTATTCTTGCTGAATGCAAGTTCCTTCAGATCTTACCACTTCAGAATTTACACCCATCAGTATATCAATAGCATATTCCTCCCCAGTGTAATTTGGGAAAAAACTTAGGTACCTCTTACAGTGCCCACACCATGGGGCATAGAACTCCACCATCCAAATGTCACTGCTGCCAATCACATTTGCATCAAAGGTATCATCAGTCAACTCGATCACATCTTTTTTACCAGATCCACTGCCACTGCTCTGTAACCAGAGGACAACGATTAAAACTGGAGGAATTCAAGAGCTTCTCTCTTCTCCACCCCACCAACCTAGAGTGAATGCTTAGTTAAAGAAGAGTTCCATAGTTAGGGGCAGAGCCAAGACTCAAATCTGCTGCTCTTCCACAGTTGACTACTAGAAACATTTTTCCAATCTTATGTTCTTTGAAATGTGAATTACACTGTGTTTCTCGTATTGGGATATACAAACAAAATACCAGACAAATCATTTTCAGCAAAGTAACCATATAGTTGATCAAATGATTTCTCTTTGTAGTTTATATTAGGTTTATCCGAATCTGGATACTTCTGAGCAGTTGGCATTATTATGCAAGGCTGCAAAACTTGAATACCTCAGAGATCAATGTTGTACCAAACTCAATTATTACCAATGCTTTCTTTTTTCCAAATATTAAAACATTGGAAACTTAAGAGTAGATTCATAGGAATAAAATGGACAGTGTGAATAAGATGGAAAAAAGGGTTTGGAATTGATTTTGATGGATCTTGATCGAGACCCTGAACAGCACATAAATTGTTGTACTATAACTTGGTGTTGTAAGATTGTTTACATTTGTCAACCCCAGTCCATCACCGGCATCTCCACATCACATCTCAGAACAGCAGATTCTTTCATCTCAAATTGGATAAAACTTTGCATTGTCCGTTTTTCTTCCACTGAACGTTCACCTCTAGTGATAGGCCACAGAGCAGGTTTAATCCAATTGAAGTAGAACTTGTTCCTACTAACCAACAAAAACCACCAATTTTAAAAGGAAATTTACTCTCACTATTAGAGCATCAGTAAGTGACCGGCTATTGGTTATATTTTTATTCTATTGTCCTCTCTTATATTGCCCATCTATATAGTTTATTAAAAATCTTAGGTGTGCATGCACTTCCTGGGTCAACGTTTTCCACTATAAATCCACATTTATAATGAAAACAGCCTGTGTAAACTTTCATTGACACCCTCCTGCCAGTCATTGTGCTACAGCACTTCAGCTTTGCATCACCCAGCTCCTCAGCCTGTACTGCAGAGAAACTGACTCTACTTCTCTGCTTTCCAAATTTTTTGTCGAAGTATTGTATAAAAATAAAAGGACAGAATGCAAGACTTCAATATAGGGACTAAATTATGCCTGCACACTCTGGTCCAATTACCCTCCAAAGCCTTTTCACTTGAAGGCTGCACCAGATCTTCAATCCTTGTGTGTAATGCCACAAGACATCAACTAGTTTATAAAAAATCATAGGATTATTTGATAACACATGCATTTTGCCAACTTTTCATTTAGCATGTCATTTGTTATGCTTCAAATGACTCCTGCTCCTCCTAAAAAAAAAAAAATCAGGATTTGGGTATGAATTTAAATAAATAGATCAAAAAAAGTACTCCGAGTTTTGAAACAAAACTCTACATATTTTTGGGGCCACTACCAACTTATTTTGTGTTTGCATCACTTACTGCAGAGGGGTCACATGTGGTCAGGTGAGGATTGGGTGTGGACCAACTGCAATATCCCACACAACTGAACAGTCTGTAGACACCAGTTGTCTAGGGTGTCATATGAAGAATGGCCAATTAAGCCAGGTAATAAAACTATACCCAGCAGAGGTTAGGAGGGGAAAGAACTGACCTCTTCTGCTTTTTTCACTACCCATTTCATTCACAATAAATCCTGTATACTTACTGCTCCAGAATGAAAACACAGTAGAGTTCTGGCAGCAGAAAATTGGCCCTCTCCAGCAATGGGTTTTTACAGTATATGACTGACGTAGTGTAATGTTAGATCCAGAGAATCTGGAGCCCAATATTATAGGAAAAATAATAGATACAACGCAGATCAAATGTAATCTTGAACAAGAGCTGATCAGTAAACAGATAAAGCATACAACAGTTCAGTATAATCGTTGTGTACCGTGCAGGTGTGTATATCTGAAATTAAAATCACGACATTCAAATTGGGAGAAAGCTAAGGATTTAACTAAAGAATTAGATGTTCCCCATCTGAAAAAAAATAATTGAAGTGCAACAGATCCCCCCACCCCCAAATGATTAAACGTTTGATTTTGGAAAGAACTGGGGACGGGGCAAGGTTAAAAAAAAACCATGTGTCCTCATTCCTTCTCGCTCAGTTCTGTCACTACAGCAGAAGAATGAGCTTGCTCGAATGGGTGTTGGTTGATGCACACTTAGGCAACATAGCTATCACTGCTCTAACAGATGTCCTAACTTTCTATATAAATTATCTTTGGGTTTAGATCTGCTTATTAGGACAAACAAAAGCAGTATCCCACGAGAGAATCGATCAGTACATATACCAATGCAAACAGGCATTAGATACCTGACAGTTTTCAATTGCATCTTTTAATCTCTAGTACCCATTTCCACTAGTTAAAAGATTTTACCTTTTTGCCAGAAGAACTTGAGCTGCTCTTGCCTCCAAGTCTGTCCCGGACGATTGACCGTAAAGTGTTAAGGGCCGTATCAGTGATTCCTTGGGCTGATCTGGCACCTACATAATGACAATCAATCAATCAGCATCATTGACAGGCTGAAAAAGTCTTTCTTGGATTTGAAATTTCAGTTTACTATGGTCTGTTAAACTTTACAATAGCACAAAATTAATTTGCAGCCAACCGTTCATGTCTAGAATCCCATTCCTTTCAGAAATTGTTCAACATCACTGATTTGACTCCTTAAAATTATTAAAAATATAAATGGTGCGTGAATTAGAGTGGATAATGTAACGTGCCTCATCAGAATATGGACAATTATTTCTCTTGGCTATTTTGGGTTTTTCTTCAATTTAGTCATGTAGTAATAGCTGTCAGTTTTAAGATAGAGATCGTGCTATGGGTTATTCCATAGAACAGCATACATTCACCCGTAACACTTTTAGAATTTTAATACAACAGTAGTACAGAAAGCATTTTACTCCAGTCAGAACTAATGATTACTTATACATATTCAAGTAAGCTAAAAATACATAAAGATAGAAGACTCATCACCCAGACAAATTTTGATGAAGCATCACGCAGGCAAATTTTTATGAAGCATTTGCACGAGCACAGCGTTATAAATAAATAAAATATAGTTCCCCATTTCTTACCATTATAATCATCCGGTCGGTTCTTATTTAATCCAAATATCTTGATAGTTGGGAATCCTTGAACACCATACTGACCACCAAGAGACTGATGTTTGTCTGCATCGACTGCCCCGATTTTTACTATTCCCTGCAATATTACAAAAAGAGATATAAAGCAGAGTCCTAACTTCATCCTTGTCCTATCTCTCTGAACTAGATGGAGACCCAAATTGCAGTGCACAAAGCAATTTCTTGTACATTGTACATCCCAGGCTATACATAAAAATACATCATTTGGCACTGCACTGTTAGTTGATCAGAAATAAACACACTTAAATAACTTTAAAATCATGAGTTGGGAATTTTAATAAGTCTCAACAAAAAATGGCATCCTGCCCATCACAGAATGGCATATGGCAGTGTAGAACAGACATTGCATCAGCTCCCAGTAAGTTCATTTGCTGGCCCAGTGATCAAATAAAGGTTGAAGAAAGTGGAACAGAGGGGGAAATAAATTGCAGTGTATTCATACACATCCTAACCAGTACTTAGCTCAGCATACACTCGACTGTCCTGAGCTGCAACATGGTGTATGATGCTATGAGACTCAGAAGCAATAATTGGGAGTGGTAAATAAGTTTTGAAAAATAATTTTAAGAACAGCAATCAAGCCCTTTTATAATTAAACTAAAGCTATCCAAAAAGAGTAAATAATCATGCCTATGATAAACTACATACCGGATCAATGTACCAAGAGGTATTCAAATAAAACCAAAATTAGTTTACTAATTTCCAAGAAAATGCACAAATCTTTAAACAGGAAAACACAAGTGAAACCAAATACATTCTATGGCAAACCACCAAAAACTTGCTTAAAGTCACATTTAATTAAAAATACAACCTTCAAGGCTGATGCAGCTTTCTTCCACTCTGGGGCCAAACTCTGACAATGCCCACACCTGAAAAAGAGGGGGAAAAAATCCTTTAGAAGCGCTAGAAAATTTTATATATAGACTCAGCATGTAACAAGCCCTTAATACAATAATAGGTTCAAAAGGACACCTGAACCCAAGATCCGACCGTCTTGTAATGCACGATTCAAGTTAACCATTTACAGTTATACACAAGGCTGAGCTACTGTGAACGCCAGTACTTTTGTACACACTTGGCAGTGATGTAGCCATATATTTCTTGCTGAAAATGTGACCATTTTTGAAAAACGTGAACATTGTGGATTTTGTACCAGATGCTTTATTTCACTTGGTGGCAGATCTCCATGCTCACAATGAAGCAGAGGATAAGCTATATTATATGCTAGAGGAAAAATTGTACTTAAGCCAATAAGTTTTACAATTGCGCAATACTCTTAATTTGTCACCTCAATTTTCTCCCATCAGTGACTATCCTGCAAACACTAGTAACTTGATTCAAGTATTTTACAGCTCAAAATGCTCTTTCCAGACAATTCAAATGTGGCAGGACAGGATCTGTAGTTGTATTGCTGGGTATTTTTCACCCTTCATCATACAAAATTACATGCTCTTCATTAAAATCCAAATGAAAATGCTGACTCCAATGCTTCAACTGGCTTTGCTCACTGCAGACAAAAAGTATCTGAAATTGTTAAGTATATCATTCTCCATTACTAACACTGTCACTGTAATAAGCATAAGCTGTCAAGCTGCAATCTAGTTTTCATAGGTGTTCTGAGCATGTCAATAGACAAGTAAATAAATAGGAAAAAAGCTTTAAGGAACTAATTATAAAATGACACTCCCTGTGAATATACACACCTGCATACTGTTGTGTGTGTGTGTGTGTGTGTGGTATCATACAGTACCCATATAATTGACCATAGATAAAGACTGTTGAGATAACAAGCAGAGATGCCAAGAAAGGAGGGTGGGTGTGACAGGCAAGCAGCATTTGCAAGTGGGGTAGGATATAGGCAGCAGAGTTTTGGATGAGCTGAAATCAGGGGTGGAGAATGGTCATGAGAGCACTGGAGTAATCAAGTCTCGAGGCGACAAAGGCACGTACAACAGTCACAGCGACAGATGGGCTACGGTTGGGGTAGAGGTGGGTGATATTACAGTGAGGGACGTATGTGGTCTTTGTGATAAAGAGGATATGGGGTTGGAAGCTTCGCTCAAGGTTGAACACGCTGCTTCAGTCCAAAGCAGTGGCCAGGGAGCAGGATGGAGTTGGTGGCAAGAGTAGGGAGCTTGTGGTATGGGCTGAAGATGACACTTCATTCTTCCCAATGTTTAGCTGTAGGTGGTCATGGCTGAATCAAGAAAGTGGCAGAATCACAGCTGGTAATGATTAAAAAAGTTCTGCCATTTGTCAAAAGAGAATGTACTGGCATTTCCTTGAAGTCTTGATTTCCAAAGAATTCAGTGCACAAGTCATAACTCTACAGATTGCTAAAAGGGACTTACCATGCTTGAGCCACAGCTTATATGTGCAGTCAACCATTCAATACTACACCACCTGACAGATGTCACACATGTGTTTTCATGCTTCATGCTCCAATCTCTGTTTTGATACTCATTAAATCATGACAAATACTATGTGCAAGATGTTATGTTTCCTGATGTCTCAAGTTCCTCATCCATTTGTATTCTGCCTTTACCTTAAGCAAACATTGCAAGGTGCATTCATTTGGAAGCTCCCCTCCTTCCCCCTAGTTTCCCCTTTTGATATTCTCCTTTTCCTCTCCAAAGGGGAGCAGCTTGTACTGGGGGCATGGTTCTACGGACAGCACAATCAGACTTCCAGGTCCTCTTAAAAAATCATTGTGCACATGAAATTTAGGCAGACGATATGTCCACAAGGTCTATCTGTTGAGCCTGATCCTACTCTTTCCTGTGCACACTTCCAGTATGGGTCCTCCCGGGATGTTACATAGAATGTATAGCACAGAAACAAGCCATTCAGCTCAATGGGTCTGTGCCCCACATAAGCCTCCTCCCTCCCTACTTCATCTAACCCTATCAGCATACCCTTCTATTCCTTTCTCCCTCATGTGTTTATCTAGCTTCCCCTTAAATGCATCTATGCTAGTCGCCTCACCTACTCCTTGTGGTAGCCAGTTCCACATTCTAACCACTCTCCGGGTAAAGAAGTTTCTCCTGAATTTCCTATTGGATTTAGTAGTGACTATCTTAGATTTATGACCTCCTGTTTTGGAACTCCCGTAAGTGGAAACATCTTCTCTACGTCTACCCTATCAAACCCTTCCATAATCTTGAAGGCCTCTGTCGGGTCACCCCTCAGTCTTCTCTTTTCTAGAGAAAAGAGCCCCAGCCTGCTCAGTCTTTCCTGATATACAGGTATAATCTCTCAGTTCTGGTATCATCCTAGTAAATCTTTTTTGAACCTTCTCCAGTGCCTCTGTATATTTTTTATAAAGTGGAGACCAGGACTGTTCACAGTACTCCAAGTGTAGTTTAACCAAGGTTCTATACAAGTTTAACATAGCTTCCCTGCTTCTCAATTCTATCCCTCTAGAAATGAACCCCCCGTGCTTGGTTTGCTTTTTTAATGTCCTTATTAACCTGCATTGCTACTTCGTGATTTGTGTATCAGTACCCCCAGATCCCTCTGCTCCATTTAGACTATTATCCAAGCGGTATGTGGCCCCCTTATTCTTCCTACCAAAATGTGATACTTCACACTTAACTGTATTGAAATTCATTTGTCAATTACACACCCATTCTGCAAGTTTATTAATGTCTTCCTGTATTTTGTTGCAGTCCTCCTCGGTGTTAACTCTATCCCCCAATTTGGGGTCAACCCCAAATTTTGAAACTGTACTTCCAATTCCAAAATCCAAATCATTTTTATAAATGCGAATTGCAAATGTAACTCCCCACCATGCCCCAACTTAGATCAGCTAATTAATTGTAGACCATGAACAAAACTTGTCAGATTTCCTGTCCTGCAAGACTCAGTGCCACAAAACACCATACATTTACTCACTGAGCTACTGCAAGATGGGAAAGAACAAATGAAGAAAAATAAATCTACTTAACCTCACATTGCTCAGAAAAACGAACAAAAAAAGCGAATGGGCTGCAGCAGCCGACACCTCTGGCTGGGTTCCATATAAACTGAGTCCTGGGTCTGAAATTACTGAAAAACTTTCACATGATTAGAGTTACTTCAACTTCCTTACATTTCAGTTTTAGATGGGGAAATGTAAAGGCTGCTTCTGCATTTGATATGCAGTGTTTCTGGGATTACATTAATCCCTGCTTACCACAGAACAAGCAGGAAGCAATTTGGAATAATACACTCCTACATCCAATTTTTAAACATTTAAATCAAGTGCCATTTGAAGATCTCATTTTAAAATGGGTGGCTATGCTCATAGAATCATAGAATCATAGAAGTTACAACATGGAAACAGGCCCTTCGGCCCAACATGTCCATGTCGCCCAGTTTATACCACTAAGCTAGTCCCAATTGCCTGCACTTGGCCCATATCCCTCTATACCCATCTTACCCATGTAACTGTCCAAATGCTTTTTAAAAGACAAAATTGTACCCGCCTCTACTACTGCCTCTGGCAGCTCGTTCCAGACACTCACCACCCTTTGAGTGAAAAAATTGCCCCTCTGGACCCTTTTGTATCTCTCCCCTCTCACCTTAAATCTATGCCCCCTCGTTATAGACTCCCCTACCTTTGGGAAAAGAGAGCTACAGTTTTACCTACATACATGACATTTTTCTTGGAGGTTTGACAAATGTTTAAAAGATTTAGTTATAAATTTAAGTAAAATCTAAACATGCAGCAGATTGAATGGCTAAGTGGACAATATACATCACCTCAATGTTCAAGCTCCAAACATAAAGTGATAAGCCCCAGCAGTTTTATGTACACCTCACCATGACCTGGCCTATTCTTTATTCATGCCCTATAATTAACATCCAGGTGCAGCAGATCCCAACTGTTAAATTTGTGCTCTCCAGACTCACCATGGTGCATAGAACTCCACCAGCCAGAGTTCATCACTTTGAATGACTTCCCTGTTGAAGTCACTTTGGGTCAGTTCCACAACATCATCACTTGCTGAATAGAGAGCATTGACAGTGACCAGCAAAGACCCAACAAAGATACCTGCAAAGCAAAATAGGACTTCAGTATTATTGCATTCTGAAAACATTCTTATAATTTTACTGCAATTGTAGGTGGTCAAAAATACACATACACAAAGCTTTAAAAAAAACAATGAGGCTCAACCAGGTATTTTACAAACAGATATTGTATTCACAGACTCAATCCTTGCAGGTAGCAATAATTCAGTTTATCCAACTCCAATGAAACAAGCACATCTTAACACCACAACACTGCAAGCAAGATGTTTAGGCATTTTAAAATTTCTTGTTCAATAATTGTATCAAATTCTCAGTGTGCAACCCTCATTGTCTTTTAGTGTATATCTAAGGTTGTGTAACTCAAAATTAACAAATACCTTATTTTGCACTAACAGTGCACAATGGAATTTGTGCAGATCCACCCTGCATCCTCTGTCAATTCAGATGACTAGAATGCAGGATTCCACTGTTAGAGTAAAATCACTACAGGATTATTTATTAAAACTTAAATTTAAGAATTAGACAACATTATAAGCACATGGCAATATTATATAGATAGCATAGGTAGTCCATTAAACTCCATCTCTTGTGAATATAAAATGAATATAGCCTAGTGCCCCAAACAGTCAAACACCAACAATTCAGTGAGGCCTCAATTTGTGAAGATATATGCAATATAGACTTTTGTTAGGAAGCTTATTGCATTTTGAGCAAACTGCAAAACTGTAGTCACATTTGTGCTTTAAGAATAATTTCCCCAATGAAGATAATCCTGATTAAATCAAGAATCAAAGCAACATACAATAAACATATTTTTGATTTCTAGTTTATCAGGATGTTAAAACATACCCAGTAATTTTACCCAACAATGTCAACATCTTGCATACAGCCTCAAAACAACAGTGAATGCTTCACAATCAAAAAAATAATCTTGTTAAAGGGATAACAGCTTTCTTCTGGAAAGAGGTACATATATGCCTGTAATCATGAGACATTATAAATTTGTTTTGATGAAAATTGTCACTTTCTTGTAGTCTTACAAGGAGATTCAATTCTTTTGAAGCAAGATTCACGAGACACAGCTATACTAATACCTTGGCATTGCAACAAAGCAGTTTCTGCTTTGCAGTAACAAAGAAGTTAAAGTATAACTCCAGATCAGGTTCTAGACAGTGAGCAGTTCACCAGGAGAGGCCATCTTACACAACTTGGATTTGACATCATAGAGCACAACTTTAGCGTGCTGGCAAACCAACTCAAGTTGCATTCAAGGGCAACAATCTACAACTCTATTTAAAAGTTTTGAGTGCAGATGTCCCAATTAAAAAGGTCTGAATATATTTTTTAAAATTACCCAGTTAGGAGCAGAGGTCTGCAATAGGCATATAGCTTTCCAACCACAGAGCACACTCATCACAAGTTGGACTCACAGCCACACAATATTGCACTGACCAACCCAAGGTTGGAAGGTACAGTAATCACAGGCAAAAAGCACAACTGTTCCCAGAGTAATCTATGCTGTAGATTCTCACCTGCTTTAAGTGTACCCATATTCTATAAATCAATCAAATATAAAAGTTGGGCCATAAATAAATCAAGTGTTGGGAAAAGTGAGTAAACAAAGGAACATTTTAGAAAAGTTTTAATGGAAATACTTCATACTTTAACTTTTAAAATAAGCTGCACTGATCCGGACAAAAGATCTCACGAGGACTTTCTTAACCTCTTATTCGAGTGACCTGCCAGAGATCAGATTTTCATGGGTGACCCTGATAAGGAGGATCAGGCAGGACGTCCTGCCCAGCACTAAATGTTTATCGAGAAAAAGCAACACGAACCTAAATTCAAAGAGCGGATTGGAATCTGTGGTCCTTTATAACTAATATGGGCCGAGAGCCAAGGCATAAATCCCCGCCGCTCGCTGTACCGGTTCCCGAACCGGGATCGATTCTAGTCACTCACCGAGCACACGAAGCAGCTCCGACTCCCCACTCGTGGGCTTCATGTTAAACTTCGGCGGCGCCTCTTTCCAACTAGCCGTTGAGAGCCCAAGAGCGCGGTGGCGATCAAAAGCCGTGTGTCCGGGGCCGTGGTTACGAGCCTAGCGCTGGCCGTCGAGCGGATGCTGGGCTCCGCGTTCGCCTTCGTTACGGCGTTAAGGTCCTCGTACCGCCGCCCACTGGTACCGTGTCCGCCGCTGATTGGCTGCTCCCTCCCCGTGACCTCACCGCCAGTTCAAACCGACGCGGCCAACCCGGAGACAGACACGTGTCAGCAGCGGAGGCGCGGGCCGCGCGGGGCTTGGGGGGAGCAGCACGTGCGGATCGAGTGCCCCCCCCCCCCCACCACTAACAGGCCATTCGGTCCATCCGGTCTCTGCCCCTCTTTATACTGCACACCAGCCTGCTTCCACCCACTCTTCATCAGCATATCCTTCTATTCCTTTCTCCTTCATCTGTTTATCCAGATTCCCCTTTGCTGTGCTATTTGCCTCAACTAGTCTTTGCACTTCCCCACATTCTTACCCCTCTTTGGGTGAAGAAGTTTCTCCTGAATTCCCTATTGGATTTGTTAGTGACTATCTTATATTCTTCACCTATAGTTTTGGACTCCCCAGCAACTGGAAACATTTTCTCTACGTCTACCATATCAAACCCTTTCATAATCTTAACAACCTCCATCGGTCGCCTTTTCCTTTATAGAGAAAAGTGTCCCGGCCTGTTCAGCCTTTCCTGATAAGTATATCCTCTCAGTTCTGGTAGAGGGAACTAGTGTGTGCTTTAAACCTGGGCCATGGATCACTACTAAAGAGGAATAAATTCTTAAATGTGATATGCTCTGGGTTAGCTTAATGTTATTAGATAGGTGATTAAACTCCATAGAGATAAGCTTTTTTCTACTTCAAACCTTTTGTCCCTCAACTCCTTAAAAGGTGCCTACTCTTGCTAGGGTATGATTTCATGAGTGCAAACAACCCTTCCTCCACAATACCTCACCCAACTAACCGTTCTTCATACATAGGCTTATTCAACTGTATAGGACATGATGCCAGATCTGTGTGCCACAACAAGAGAGAAGGTCGTGTGGACGATAAAATCACTTTCTGCTCAGGCACAATCCTGAATAAACGTAGTCATTTTCTGATAAACGTTCCCACATTTATTAGAGAAGCATTCTAAATCATTTCAAACATCACAAGATTTGAGTGTTGGCAACATTCTGTGCACAACTTACTATTGACAATCATGAAACTATCAGGACACTAAAAAATCAAAGCTTCATACACCTAAATTGCCCAGCTAGTGCTCCCCTTTTCCAGACCTGATCTGCTCCACCTCTGACCATTGCCACCACACTTAGTCAGGTCTCTCCATTTGATGCTGCTGCCTCTGTGATTTTCTCCATCATCTGCCCACTGAAGTTACTGTTTGTTACGTTGGTTGCAGTGTTTTGAACTACATCTGGGTCTGTAGGATCAGTCAAGCCTGCTGCCACGACTGATGGAAAAAAGGTTACTTCCTCACTGGTCTGAATCTACTAATGAGTGAGCAGCAGCCATCTCCATTTCTCCAGACCCATTAAGTTCAAAATGTTGCAACTAGCAGGAGAAGAAACTTAAGTGCACAATTACAAAATAACTGTACCAGGGCTTAGAGGGACAGAATATGGCTTGCGACTGTGCATTGGATACCCCCAGTATAGGTCACCACATCTGAGCTCCTGTGTTTTCCTAAATTACAACAGTGACTACAGTTCAAATGTATTTCATTGGCTGTGAAGCAACTTTTGGACACCCTGAGATTATGAAAAGTGCTCTATAAATCAAGGTTTATCTTTTGCTGACAAATATGCCTTCTTGATGTTCAGCTCAAGGAAGTTTTAGCTTATCCAAAACTTGATGTTGGACAGACAGTCTGACAGTATGCAGGTAACCATGGGGGCAAGCGAAGCAGTGAGAATACAACTGGATATTATCAGCATATATATAGAAGCTGACCACTATGCCTATGAATGCTGTCACCGAGGAACAACAAATAAATGAATAAATGGAGAAGGGGTCAAGGCTAGATTCTTGGGGAACTCCTAAGCTGCAGGAAAGGGAAGTTGGATAATGGAAGCAAAGCGGTGAGGGAGGATAGCATGATAAACTATGTCAAACACAGTGGAAATATCAAACATATACTGAAAAATATTTGTGCCACAATAACAAATTTACTTATCAGTGATGGTTTGACTTCTACTACCCAGTTTCCCCAAATATCCAACAAGCCATCTACTAATGCCAACAGTGCCCACATAGTCTTTTCTTTCTTGTACTTTACTTTTCTATGTTACAGGCAATATTGTTAAAATCTGATCAATGGTAGTAAATTGCTCACCAATGTTCAGTTTGGGTTCCGCCAGGACCACATGGCTCCTGACCTCATTACAGCCTTGGTCCAAACATGGACAAAAGAGCTGAATTCCAGAGGTGAGGTGAGAGTGACTGCCCTTGACATCAGGGCAGCATTTGACCGAGTGTGGCACCAAGGAGCCCTAGTAAAATTGAAGTCAATGGGAATCAGGGGGAAAACTCTCCAGTGGGAGTCGTACCTAGCACAAAGGAAGATGGTAGTGGTTGTTGGAGGCCAATCGTCTCAGCCCCAGGATATTGCTGCAGGAGTTCCTCAGGGCAGTGTCCTAGGCCCAACCATCTTCAGCTGCTTCATCAATGACCTTCCCTCCATCGTCTAACCACCTCCCCTTGACATTCAATGGCATTACCATCGCCGAATCCCCCACCATCAACATCCTGAGGGTCACCATTGACCAGAAACTTAACTGGACCAGCCACATAAATACTGTGGCTACAAGAGCAGGTCAGAGGCTGGGTATTATGCGGCGAGTGACTCACCTCCTGACTCCCCAAAGCCTTTCCACCATTTACCAGGCATAAGTCAGGAGTGTGATGGAATACTCTCCACTTGCCTGGATGAGTGCAGCTCCAACAACACTCAAGAAGCTCGACACCATCCAGGACAAAGCAGCCCGCTTGATTGGTACCCCATCCACCACCCTAAACATTCACTTCCTTCACCACCGATGCACAATGGCTGCAGTGTGTACCATCCACAGGATGCACTGCAGCAACTCGCCAAGGCTTCTTCAACAGCACCTTCCAAACCCACGATCTCTACCACCTAGAAGGACAAGGGCAGCAGGCACATGGGAACAACACCACCTGTACGTTCTCCTCCAAGTCACATACCATCCTGACTTGGAAATATATCACTGTTCCTTCATCGTCGCTGGGTCAATATCCTGGAACTCCCTTCCTAACAGCACTGTGGGAGAACCTTCACCACATGGACTGCAGCAGTTCAAGAAGGTGGCTCACCACCACCTTCTCAAGGCCAATTAGGGATGGGCACATCCCATGAACGAATAAAAAAAAATTGCATCACATCATGAAGTATATCTAGGTCCACCTTGTTATATCCATATTTATAAATATTTTATACTTGGTTGTGGTTTACTTTAGTCAACTGTTCAATGCTGTGTCAACAGGTGAGCGAAGGAGACTATTAACTATACCAATGTAAGATTATACCGTCACCTGTTGAATCTATATTGAACATGTAGTTTCGGCAAGTCATCTTCTGTATTAATCAAATATATATCTGATGATTGTTAACTAATGTATTGTTGTAATCATACATGTACCTTGATTCATTGTACTTCATATTTTGGGGACATGTACCTTCTTCTTTCCTTATATGAACATACTTCTCTCTTTTATACTAAATAAGCAAGTATATAGTAATTAACCACACAACTTAGAATCTGTCAAGCTGTGCAAAACCCTTAAAAATCCTTCATTAAAACTAATAAAAGTAAAGTATGAAATCGCCAGCACAGCATATAGCTACAGAGACATGCCCACAAGATAAGAACCTAACTGTCCATATGAGACAATGGAGTCTTAGAGTTCCAAGCCTGGGACCCAGACAGGAGTATAAGATAACGGACCTAGAAGCTACTAAAGGTGGCCGTGAGAGAAACACGATAGGATAAGATGAGGGGCTAGTCCCATGGGAATGGTGGTAACTGGTGATTGGTCAATTAAAGGGGTATGGCATTGGGAGGGCTACTCCACCACCACCTGTCCATCAAAGAAAGAGATAAGGAGTAGGCCGACTCTTCTTTTTTTTTCTTTTTTTATCTTTTCTTTTCTTTCTTTTTTTTCCTCTTTTTTTTACCTTTTATAAAGGTGTCAAGGGGGGAAAAAAGCAACAATTTCAATGCAACCATTAAAAACAGGCCCATCTCCGTGTGAGCCGTGCGAATGCGGGTTGATGTTCCGTAGCCCGTGGGCCTCGGACTCTGCCTCAGGCTGATTGGGACATTTTTTTTTCAAATTAGGCCCCCCTTTTATAAGAAGGGGGGGTGCGGGGTGTGCTTACGAACTAAAAAACCCAAAGAAACCAAACCCAAGTTTTCAAATTAAAACTTTATTAACCTCGTCCAGGATGCATTCCAGCCCCTGCGGTGCCCACCGGTCGCGGAAAGCCTCAAGCGTACCGGCAGACACCGCGTGCTCCATCTCCAGGGCCACCCGGGCGCAGAGCAACCCGCGAAAGAGAGGCAGACAGGCCGAGCGCCCGCCCCCACGGACCGCGAGCATCCTGGACCTGTGGATACCGACTCTTCTTCCTTTGTCCCGGAAGATGCTCGACACCTAATTGGCCACCACACCTTTTGGCAAAATCTCCATGGGGTCAAACACCTGTATCAATAGTAGCTCCTGACACCACCCCCAAAAGTAGCATAAAAGAAAGACCCCTTGCCACAGTCAGGTTGTAGAGGATACGGATGGGAGTAAGGGTTGAACCTGGACCGAAACCAGGCATCTCTAAGGAAGGAAGGATCCAGATCCAAAATGGTCAGAGGCCAACGAGTCAGAGACCTACGAAGGAAACCTTGTCTCGAGGGATGAGAGGAAACCCCAGGTGCGGTCAGAGGAAGCCTCGGGCGGGGTAAGGCCAAGAAGCCTACAAAGGTATCAGCAGAGAAAGCCCCAGGCAGAGTAACCGTCAAGGCTCCTGTGCAAAGTAGGCACACCCTCTACCCAGGACAGGTGATCTCACTCTTGTTCTGTTCTATCAACTACCGCTTAAGCATGCATAGTGCTGAACTTTGTGTGAAACTTAATAAAACTCCACGATACCATATTGGTGTCACATCGATCATTAGCAGAGGGGTAGAAAAATACCCTACAACCCTCACCCAGCATTCTGACTTCTGAAAAAGAATAGCACAATAAATTGCAACTACAGATATTTAGGTTCAGTGTACTGTTTTCATTCTTTTGGAAGCTCTGAAATTTTCAACAGGATTGAGTTTCAGACTGCCAATGGAAAAGAAAAATATGGTTTTAACCAAACTGGTAAAGTGACATGTTACCACTTGCTGAATTATTTAGAGTGAGTAACAGCAAATCAAATTGAAAACAATTCAGTGTTTTAATTAAATTACTAAAGATAAAAGTCCAACATTTCTAACTAGTCACTGTGTTTTAGGAAAAAAATTGGTATCCGTATCTTACTATAGAGAACCAATTCAGGTAAAAGATTTGCAATCACTCCTTATTCTTCTCAAAAACAGATTTCGTAGTTTCCACCTCCATGTCTTTGCCTGTACTCTGCCAAGGGGACCAACTTTGGGTTTGTTTTGTTTAAGTTCCTTCTCCAGGGCCACCCGGGCGCAGAGAATGCCACAGAAGAGAGGCAGACAGTTGGAGCGACCGCCCCCGCAGGTTGTGTCTAGCCTGGACCTGTAGATAGCCACCTTCGTCGGGCCCAGGGTCAGACCCACAAGGAGGTCCTCTGACTTGCCCACCCTCCTCCTCACTGGGTCGCCAAAGATCAGGAGCGTGGGACTGATGTGCAACCAAAACTTGAGGAGCAGCCCCCTTAAATATTGAAATAGGGGCTGCAACCTCTCACATTTGATTTAGATATGAAAACCGGACTCCTCCAGGCCGCAGAAATTTCAAGCAGCCAGGGTATCCGTAAAACGGCTTAGCAGCCAGTTTGTGGGGACTGCTTCATGCAACACTCTCCTTCCCATATCCCCACTGGTGCAGGGGTGGACTTGCGCGTAGACAGCCCTCCATCGGGGACCCCCACCTCCATAGAATGGCAAGATGGTACGTCAAGGCGTGCCCGGACAGGAGGCCAGGGTCATGAAGTGGAGAGTTTGCAGGAGCAGCCTGTACAGGAAACCCCTCCCTGCAGAGTGGAATCGCACGGAGGGAATTTCCAAAAGACGGCTCAAGTTGTGAGGCTCAGGCTCCCAAGGAAGGATTCAGGGCCTGGCGCCGATGAGAAATTCTGTCCGAGCAGGGGTCAGATTGGACGGGATCGCTCCACACACTTGAGCCTCCTCAACACGCCTAGTGGACGCAGGGCCAAGTGCGACTTCTAGCGCTTGGATGGCTTTGGACAAGCACCAGACGTGGCGCCAGAGCATCCACTGTGCCAAAGTCTCTGGCGACATCCAGCCCGCTCCTCCGCCATCCAGGACATCCCTGACTCTGGTTACCTGGCCAGTCTGGACCCCTCCTCTCCGCCAGCCATGCGTCACAGAAGCCAACCACGCCAACTCTAGATGGATGGATTACTGGAGGTTTCATCACATGACCTCTCATCTCCAACTGCCCCACCCAGCCAAACAGCCTCCCCCCTCAATCTCCAATATTTTAATAATTAATAAGTGTTCAAAGAAAATGAAGAACTCACAAATTTTTATTGCCCCAAGGATTTTTCTCCCAGGTTGCTTGCAGCAATGAGCAGGAGATTAATCTTAAATCCTGAAAACTCGAGGCCGATCCTAAAGGATTGGCAACCCTATCAGGCACCCTAAAGTTTTGCAGGAACGGAAAAGCAACAGAAGGTATTTACTGCGTTCTGTAGTGAGTCGGGAGTCACAATGATATATAACTAAATTCAATATTTTGCAAAAAAAACCACAAGCAACCGCATAGCAACTTATATAATTTACTATGTTATGCGCAAAAATAACATCTAGAAAGCATGTATGTGTATATAGTTCAGGTGGGACTGGCGCCCGCTTTAAACGCAATTTCCTTTGCTACAAAAATAAGCGCCAAATAGTTGCAAAAATTGACGACACGATTCGCCAATCGGCGCTGCCGCTCGCGTTCGTCAAGTTGTCACAAACGTGCGCGTGACGTCAGCAGGAAGTGGTGTCACCGACAGTGCGAGAGCCTGTGGAGTGATCGTTTGTCGTCTGTCACTAACCTGAAAATAAATAAATAAAACAATGAGCCCAGGAGCTGATCAGGAACCAAAGGTGAACCAAGTTCACAAGAACATAAGAGCCATTCTCCTGGGCCCCCCTGGAGCAGGCAAAGGAACACAGGTGAGTGAGGCGATCTAATGCTGGGAAGCGTTGCCCCAATCCCGAAGCGGAATGTCCACCTGGCTTCTAAACTTTGAATTTGCACAGTGCCAAAGTTCGGGTAAAAAGAGTCGTTTCGTTGATTGGAATGCCCCGTTTAATATTTTTTGTAACAAATGTAGGATTATATTTTTCTACTTCAAATTTTCAGACTGATATGAGTTATTAGATAACCTTTCATTAGTAATTTTGGGTTCCATTTTATTTTATGTGGAGGCTCTATTGACCTTAAATGACCTTTTAAAGCTTTTGGTTTTTAACGGTGTTCATCTTTTCGGTGAAATTCTTGAAATGATTCCAAAATTGTAAGATTTTAGTTTTAAAAAATAACATTTTGTAAGCTAAAGTGGGATCTGATCAGCTTACTTTTTTGTTAAGATACCGTTGTTTGTTTATTGTTTGTATAGACCTTAAAGTTAAATTGTACCTGTCAAAATGGGCAGTTTATATTTTTGTACTTGGAGGCAAGGATTGTAGTTGCTGGGCAATGGGTTGCTTCTTCATCGACCATTCCTCGATTGGGTACGGCATATGCAGGATAAATCTTACTTTACTCTGCTCAGTAATGTGCCTCAACTCCAACGTGTGGAGATGCCGGTGATGGACTGGGGTGGACAAATGTAAGGAATCTTACAACACCAGGTTATAGTCCAACAGTTTTATTTGAAAATCACAAGCTTTCGGAGGCTTTCTCCTTCGTCAGGTGTGTGTGGGATTCCTTGAAATTTATCGCATATATAGACCGAGAACAATGCCTGGTGATTACAGATAATCTTTCCAACTGCCCGTGATCAAGGCAATCAAAGGAATTGAATAGTGTTCAGACAGAGAGACATTAGATACAAGACTACTGAATATACAAACGGCCAGAACCAAAGACAGACAGAGAGAGAGAGAGAAACATCCGAAAGGAAGAGAAAGAGAGAGAATGACCAGTTGTATTAAAAACAGATAACTTTTTTTTTCGCTGGTGGGGCTACGTGTAGCGCGACATGAACCCAAGATCCCGGTTGAGGCCGTCCTCATGGGTGCGGAACTTGGCTATCAATTTCTGCTCGACGATTTTGCGTTGCCGTGTGTCTCGAAGGCCACCTTGGAGAACGCTTACCCGAAGATCGGTGGCTGAATGTCCTTGACTGCTGAAGTGTTCCCCGACTGGGAGGGAACCCTCCTGTCTGGCGATTGTTGCGCAGTGTCTGTTCATCCGTTGTCGCAGCGTCTGCATGGTCTCGCCAATGTACCATGCTCTGGGGCATCCTTTCCTGCAACGTATGAGGTAGACAACGTTGGCCGAGTCACAGGAGTATGAACCATGTACCTGGTGGGTGGTGTCCTCTCGTGTGATGGTGGTATCTGTGTCGATGATCTGGCATGTCTTGCAGAGGTTGCAGAGGTTGCCGTGGCAGGGTTGTGTGGTGTCGTGGACGCTGTTCTCCTGAAAGCTGGGTAATTTGCTGCGAACGATGGTCTGTTTGAGGTTGAGTGGCTGTTTGAAGGAGAGTAGCGGAGGCGTGGGGATGGCCATAGCGAGGTGTTCGTCGTCATCGATGACATGTTGAAGGCTGCGGAGAACATGACGTAGTTTCTCCGCTCCGGGGAAGTACTGGACGACAAAGGGTACTCTGTTGGTTGCGTCCCGTGTTTGTCTTCCGAGGAGGTCTATGCGATTTTTCGCTGTGGCCCGTCGGAACTGTCGATCGACGAGTCGAGCGTCATATCCCGTTCTTACGAGGGCGTCTTTCAGCGTCTGTAGGTGTCCATCGCGTTCCTCCTCGTCTGAGCAGATCCTGTGTATTCGCAGGGCCTGTCCATAGGGGATGGCCTCTTTGACGTGGTTAGGGTGGAAGCTGGAAAAGTAGAGCATCGTGAGGTTGTCCGTGGGCTTGCGGTAGAGTGAGGTGCTGAGGTGCCCGTCTTTGATGGAGATTCGCGTGTCCAAGAAAGAAACCGATTCTGAGGAGTAGTCCATGGTGAGTTTGATGGTGGGATGGAACTTGTTGATGTTATCGTGTAGTCTCTTCAGTGATTCTTTGCCGTGGGTCCATAGGAAGAAAATGTCGTCGATGTATCTGGTGTATAGCATTGGTTGGAGGTCCTGTGCAGTGAAGAAGTCGTGCTCGAACTTGTGCATGAAAATGTTGGCGTATTGGGATGCGATTTTGGTCCCCATGGCTGTTCCGTGTGTTTGGGTAAAGAACTGGTTATCGATGACCACACCATCTTCCTCCAACGTCTCTCCTCCGTCGTCCAGCTGGGTGGGACTGCCCTCTCCTGGCTTCATTCTTTTCTATCCAGTCATAGCCAGAGGATCTCCTGCAATGGCTTCTCTTCCCACTCCCACACTGTCACCTCTGGAATTCCCCCAAGGATCTATCCTTGTTCCCCCTCCTATTTCTCACCTGTATGCTGCCCCTTGGCGACATCATCTGAAAACACAATGTCACATTCCACATTTCGGCTGACGAAAGCTCTACCTCACTACCACCTCTCTTGACCCCTCCACTGCCTCTGATTTGTCACGCTGCTTGTCCGATATCCAGTATTGGATGAGCAGAAATTTTCTTCAGTTAAATATTGGAAAGACTAAAACCAGTGTCTTTGGCCCCCGCCACAAACTCCGTTCCCTAGCCACCAATTCCATCCCCCTCCCTGGCCGCTGTCTGAGCTGAACCAGACTGTTCGCAACCTCGGCATCCTATATGACCCCAAGCTGAGCTTCCGATTCCATATTCTCTCCATCGCCAAGACTGTCTACTTCCACCTCCATAATATCACCTGTCTCTGTCTCCGCCCCTGCCTCAGCCCATCTGCTGCTGAAACCCTCCCATGCTTTTGTTACCTCCAGACTCGGCTATTCCAATGCTCCAATGGAAATTAGCCGGCATCCTGTCTGCCACCTGCCGTAAACATGAGCTCAATCAATGCGCTGCTGCCCGCGTCCTAACTCGCACCAAGTCCCATTCACCTGATTTCCTTCGCCCCACCATTGGCATTGGTGGTCATGCCTTCAGCTGTCTCGGCCCTAAGCTCTGGAATTCCCTCCCCAAACCCCTCCACCTCTCCAACTCTCTCCCCTCCTTTAAGATGCTCCTTAAAATCTATCTCTGACCAAGCTTTTGGTCACCTGTCCTAATATCTCCTTAAGTGGCTTGGTGTCATATTTTGTCTGATATTGCTCATGTGAAGTGTCTTGGAACACTTCACTACGTTAAAGGCACTATATAAATGCAAGTTGTTAAAAGATGACCTCGTCGCGACCTCAATAGCCACTTGTAAAGCATTCCATGTTCTATCAACCTGTTCTAATGTAATTATCTGAAGTAAATAATTTGTGATTTGGAGTGAGAAGACTTGTTCGACTGGTGGATTTTTGTTTTAAGTTTCCAACAATACTGATGTATGTACCTTCTCATTTATAGAAAGATACCTCAATTGCATTTTGTTCTTGTTTTAGGCTTCTAAGCTTGCTGATCACTATGGTGTCTGTCACTTAGCAACAGGTGATATGCTGCGAGCAATGGTAGCAACTGGATCAGAATTGGGTCAGAAGTTAAAGCAAACAATGGATGCTGGCAAATTAGTAAGTGCTGTATAATATACTGATGACCTTTAATACCAGTGCTGAAATGCTATTGCTTGTATTGTGTTTATTCTAAACATTAACTTGTGATTATCAACTATGCGTGAACTCAAAATGCTGTATAAACCTTGTTGGGTAAAGGACTTCCCATTGGCACAGTGATAAAGACACTGCCCAGTGTGGAAACTGATCCACGGAGACCAGAAAAATCCTGGGTTTGATCTTTACTTGACTGAATTAGCTGATTTAACCAGGGATGCAACTATTGACCATGGCATCTCTGGGCAAAGGAAGGAGAAATTCGCCAGAGTTGCTGCTACTTATCAGTATGTAGTGACTATTGCTGGAAAGTGCAAGTGTGTGGTCATTTGATGAAGACTGAATTGGGCTTGGATGTGATGCACCCTACGTTAAAACAGTTTGCTGATCACCCGTTGAATATGTTTATACATAGAGTGTGGTCACTTGAGTGACGTACTGAAGGGTGGCCAGCACTCAAAGAATTATATCACAGTATGAATCAGCGCATTGAGGAGACAGGCAGGTTTGATGGGGGGGAGGAACCTTATTGGACACCCTTTTTCTGCACAATATTATCGATCTATCTATCTATCTATCTGATCATGGTCAAGTAGAGTGTGGCTTGCAGACAAGATATGCACTTTGTTTGTTTTGTCAATGTTGCTTTGCATGCCTTTCCCTCAACTCTTGAAGATGCGACACTCTGTTGCATGGATACTGGTCGGCCCGAAATGGGCATTGGTCATGTGCGAGTTTTAATAGTGGAATTTTGCAAGAAGGCATCAGAGGTGAGCCTCATTCTGCCTTTGTCCAATGTCAAAACATGTGCATTTCCAGTGGGGCCTACGGGATAGTGATCGGGGAACCCAAGCTGTTTGTTTGCATTCCCAATCTAGGTACTACGAACTATTTTAGCACCAATATTGCCACCCTGGATGAGATCAGCTCACTTAGTACAGAAGTACAAGTTGCCAATTGAACTTCAAGCCTTCCCTTTGTGGTGGTTCAGCTACAAATGTAAGGAGTCTTACAACACCAGGTTATAGTCCAACAGCTTTATTTGAAATCACAAGCTTTCGGAGGCTTCCTCCTTTGTCAGGTGACTCACCTGACGAAGGAGGTAAGCTCCGAAAGCTTGTGATTTCAAATAAAACTGTTGGACTATAACCTGGTGTTGTAAGACTCCTTACATTTGTCCACCCCAGTCCATCACCGGCATCTCCACATCGTGGTTCAGCTACACATTGTAAACCTGCTGACTCAGTGTAGCTCTTTATCTTTTAATGGGCTGAAAATAATGAGTGTAACACACTCCATTGGATGATAGTGAATAGCTGAACTTGTTGCCACAAACTGCCATATAAAAAGTTAATGCAGCCCATGGAACATAATCAAAGGATTTTGTGAACTAAAATTGATTACTGTTATAGAACCATAGACCTTTACAGCACAGAATGAGGCCATTTGGCCTATCATGTCTGTGCTAGCTCTTTGCTAGAGCAATCCAAAACTAATCGCATGTCCTTTCTTTCTATAGCCTTGTATCTTTCTCTGCTTCAAATATTTAACTATTTTCTCTTAAAAGTGATGGTCTCTGTGTCAATCACTCCCTCTGGCAAAGCGTTCCATGCTCCAACAGCCACCCGTGCAAAGAAATTTCTCCTAACCCCTCTCCTCTCTCTGTGATTTTTGAATTGATGACCCCTTATCACTGACTTCGCAAGACACAATAGTCTTTCTGTATTCACCCCATCAAAACTCTTTTTATTTTAAAAATTCTATTAAATCTCCTCTTGGGCTTCTCTGCTCGAGTGGAAATAGTTCCAGTATGGCAAGTCTCTCCTCATAACTATAGTTTTATGTCCTTGGCATTACCCTGGTGAATCTATGCTGAATGCTTTCTATGACCTTAATGTCCTTTCTATAATGGGGTGTCCAAAACTGCACACTGTGCTCCAACCGTGGCCTAACCACTGTTTTGTATAAATTCATCATTATTCTTGTACTCTATGCCTCTATTTATTTATAAAACCCAAAATTCTATTGGCCTTTTTATGGCTTTCATCTACCTGCACTTTCACATTCAGGGAATTATGCATTTGAACTCCCAGGTGTCTGTTCATCTGGACCTTGTACCGTTCAGTATCTTTCCATTAAGTATATACTCCCATTCCTTGTTTCTCCCAAAGTGTATTGTTTCTCACTTTTTTTTTATTCGTTCATGGGATGTGGGTGTCGCTGGCGAGGCCGGCATTTATTGCCCATCCCTAATTGCCCTAGAGAAAGTGGTGGTGAGCCGCCGCCTTTAACTGCTGCAGTCTGTGTGGTGAAGGTTCTCCCACATCAAATTCCATCTGCCACCTGTCTCTCCATTTCACTGATCTGCTAATGTCTTCCCGAAGTCTTTTACAGTCCTCCTGACTGTTTGTTTGCCAAACTCCTACTTTTCTTTTGTCAACAAATTCTGAGATTTTTATATTCATATTAATTTTATTTGTATTCTGTACCTTGTTGCCCTGGTGTACTTGTTACCCTTTGGCAATGTTGCGTAACATAGGATCTGAAAGAATGCTACATTAGTGACACGAGGCTTGTTTTTTTTTGAAAATCTTTCAGCCGAATTGGCACTAACTCCTTTCTAGTCCCATATACCATTTTTCAATATATGTGGCATGCAACGTGGCTCTTGAGTTAAATGCTGGAAGGTGTATTAAAAATGTTTTTCAAAATCTCAATTTATTTTTTGTCTCCCTTCTATGACCCCCAACCTCCACTTAGCCAGCTACGGGGAGAGGGCAGTGTGTGCACTTTCTGAATTTCTTTCCTGATAAAATACTTGAGATTGGGAACTTGTGGGGAATCATGCATGGTAGGTTTGTTTATTTTTTTCAAAATTAATAGACTTTCTTTTAAAGCTCTCCTTTTTGCCAGTAGAATGTTGTAGGAGGGGGGAGAAACCTGGATCTGATTTCACACGCATGTGTTGTTTGTGATTAATTTTTGGTTATTTGTCTTTAGGTCAGCGATGAGATGGTGATTGAATTGATTGACAAAAACTTGGACACTCCAGCATGCAAAAATGGATTTCTGTTGGATGGCTTCCCACGCACTGTAACTCAGGCGCAGATCGTATGTTGACATATTTACTAAAACTGTACGGCAGAATGGGACACAACATTGTAGCATCATTCAAATACATCTCAGTACTGATGTCCAGCTATATTTAAATTGACTTGACGATCATATGAGTAATAGGGAATGAATTTATGACCGTGATCTTATCTTGAGGTTAACGTGGCTTAAGATCGGAAGAACAAAAATCAAATAGTCAGAAAGACATTGAAGTTTATTATAAAGGCACTAATTGAGAGTGTTTAATGAAAGTAAAGACAATTATTTTAAATATGTGTAATTTTTTGGAGTAAGATATAATTGAGTTGGTCAGTGTTGAATATCTGTATTTTCAGCAGGTGCCTCATAAGAACTTGCAGCTCAATTAAACATATTGGGGGTGAATTGTATTTTCATTTGGCTAAATATTAGGAAACGTATTGTAGAGATAAAATCTAGTTCTAATTGGGCAGCAGTAACCAAACGGCTAGCCCACAGTTCAATCTTGATACCGTTGCTGCTCCCAATACTTACAAATGTGATCTTGTGATGATAAAATTGAATATTGAATGTTGCAGATAACAACACATTGTGTGAGAAAAAGATGGTCAAAGCAAAGGGTCAAAATTTGGAAAATCTTTGTAATTTGACAGAGGAAACTCACAGTTAATGTGGAGAAACATAAGATGGGACTAAAAATAAGTACTAAATGAAGGTTATATTAAATACAGTGAATAAAAGAAAAAAAATCAAAACTTAAGGTGTTGAAATCATTTTCATATAGTATGGTAGTAATTGTTAAGGTAATTAAAATACTGGTCTATAAATGATTCATAGATTATAAATCCAAGAAATTGTTTGACAACTTACAAAGCATAGTAACTTACAGGGGGTATTTTGTTAAGTGACTACTATTCTGTGTGTAGGATTTAAAGGACAACATACATGACTCTAGGTTTTGGATCATTTAGTGAAGATAAGTTAAGGAACCAAAGTCTACTCTCCTTAAAGGATTAGATCACTAGGTGATAAATTTAATGTTTTAAAATTAATAAATGGAATAGATTGATAATTGAGATGTTCAATGGAAAAGCATGGTGGAAGAATCAGACTGGGCTCAGATATCATGTTCATAGCGATTCCAATAAGAATTTACCATATGTAAATCATTGTGATTAAAGTTTTTGCCACTGCTTTGTGCTTCCAGTCTTGGATTAGCTGCAATTTCTACCAGTTAAACATTAGGAAGACCAAAACTAATGTCTTCAGCTCTCACCACAAACTCCATACCCTTGTCACTGATTTCACCCCTCCCCCTGGCCATTGTCTCAGGTTGAACCATACTGTTCATAGCCTCAGCATCCTATTCAACTTCAAGCTGAGCTTCCAAACCTATATCCTCTCCATCACAAAGACTGCTTACTTCCACCTTTGTAACATCACCCACCTCTGCCCCAACCTCCCCTCATCTGCCATCGAAACCCTCATCAATGCTGTCCTGGCTTCGTGGATCTTCCCCATCCCTTTGCTCCACCATTGGCAGCCGTGCCTTCAGCCATCTAGGCATTATGCTCTGGAATTCACATTTTAAACTCCTCTGCCTCTTCGCCTCCCTATCTCCCTTTAAGGCCTTCCTTAAAAACCACCTCTAACCAAGCTTTTGGTTACCCCTCCTGAAATCTCCTTTATTTATTTTTGTCTGATTACATCTCTGTGAAGAGCCTTTTTCTTACGTTAAAGGTGCTATATAAATGCAAATTGTGGTGAAAAGCTTGTGCAGTACCCATTTTACACAATGGGTGGTGCAGACATGCTTTATATAGGTTGTCTAGTGGCAGAAAATCAGTACTAAACTAACAGAGCAATAACATTGTGACTGAAGTGATAAAGTGCATGTTAGTTTACTGGTTAATTCAGAATGTACTCTTGCACAAACCCAGTTTGTTTCTTATCTAGTTGGATTGTACCCCTAATACAGAGTCCTATTTACCTGTCATGACTTTTCGTTTACACAAGCTGCAGAGATTACGTTTGTCATTGTGATTGCACAATTCTGGTAAAAATTGGGACAAGTATCAGTCATGTCACTTTTCTTGTTATCCTTTACCCAAGTTGCTGAATGGAGGCCAGATAATTCCCCATAATGAAGGGAAAATCAGGGGAAGTTGGGGAAGAAGAGAAAGTGTCATTTCAGGGCTACCATCATAGATATGGCTAGTTTTGCATTTTGGATCGAGATCTGGGAGTGGGTCAGTCAGTAGCTCGTGGATAGGGCATTGATTAAAAGGCTTTAAGCAGTGTTTTTAAATTGTGTTCCAAAACGGGGTTTTCAAAAGCTGGAAATTCTTTTTTAAGCTTAAGGAATATTTGAGGCGTATAGATGACAGACATATAACTTATCCCTTGCCTTGTCTGAGTCAGTTGTGCTCTTGTTACAGTTTGATAAACAAATGGAAAAGCGATCTGAGAAGCTGGACTCTGTGGTAGAGTTTAAGATTGATGATTCCTTGCTGATAAGTAGGATCTGTGGCAGGTAACATTTTTTTCTTGTTTATTAATAGGCTTGTTACACAATCCATTTTGCGAGGTCTGCTAAGATTTGAACCTTGATGGCCAAGTCTTCATAAATGCTTAACTAATTGGCCAAGAAGTGTTTTGCCTGGAGCAGATTTTTTTTTCAAATAGACTACTGGCAAATTACCTTTTTGGAATGCTTTCTACGACCACAGACAATTTAATTATTAATTCAATGTTAACACAACATTGAAAATGTGTTTCACATCAAAGTTAAAGAATTACAATTCCAGTATACAAACTGGAGGGGGTTACTATAACTAGGGAATATTTTATGCGAAGAACATGATTTGTACAATTGAGTCAATGGAATATGGTGTATTACAATATTTATTTTGTTCAGCTTTTGTTTTATTTAGACCTGAGCATGATTCTATTCCTACCCTAATTTTCTCCCCTTCTCTCTTGAAGGTGTGACTTCATGTTGGGGCATGGTTCAATGTGCTCTGGGGCATGGATCCAAGTGCACTATCAGCTCTCTTACTTCATTAAGTTGCTATTCAAGTGGCTGGACAGTGAGTGTGAGCAGGCTGTTTCGCCATGGAGAGAATCCTCAGTGACAAGCCCACCTGTGTTTGCACGTGCATTTTCAATAGGATAGCAATGAAGATCAGGGAATTATGCCTGTGTTTATTTTTTAAATTTTACCCAGTTTTTAAACTGTTGCAAGAAGCCAATGTAGTGTCACCATTGGGGCAATCAGCATAAGAGTCAAACCCATGGCCTTCTAGTCTCCATTAGTTCTGTACCACACCACAAGTAATTTTATTGGGGAGTTGAGTGTACTGCTTATTGCTTAGCTTTTTTTTGGGCAGGAGATGGCTATTAAATATTCAAGCAGTGTTGGATTATCTGCAAAATGAATGTATAAAGAATTCTCTTTTTGTAATTTAGGTGAGTGGATGCTACATTATTACACCTACTGTTAGTTAGATTGAATCTTCAAAATGGTGGTATTTTTGTTTATGTTCACAATTTTTTATAGTAACTGATCGCATTGAACAGAAACATTGAAATTCATTGTGTTCAATCTTTTGTAGAATGGGATATCAATGACCAGTTGGGTGTGAAAGTGCTGAATAATGCACATACCATGTGGCTTACTGGCACCTTGATTAATTGCCTATTTAAAGAGGTATTTTTGCCATATGGAATCTTTTCAAATAATCATACTTGCAACAAGCATCATATTTGTTTGTGTTAGAGATAGAAAGTGATCTTTTTGGCTCGGTAACATACTAAGCAGCATATTTATCCACTAAATTTTTGGGGTTGTATTAGGTTCTTAAAGGGGCTGTGCTTTACTGTATCTAACAATTCATTTAAGAACATCTCATGAGTATGCTGCAGTCTCCAGTAATGTATAGTGCAGTCTCCAGTATGTTTTACTGGAACAAGAGGCTTTGACCTGACAAAAGTACTTTTACCTTGCATCTTATTTAGTTTAAGATCCTTATTTCATTGTAGAGCTTCATGTTATCAGCACTATAGGTTTACTTAATGTTTCCGGGCAGTTAACTGTGGGTGTAATGGTGACTTTGGAGTGAAGCATTTGCTATCCAGTGAAAAGGATAAATTTTTGTGGAAGTAACACACCAAATGCTGATTCTGTTGACTTTTATGAGGGAAGTGCTGTTGTAACCATATACCCTTTCTTTACAGACTGATTCACCCGGCCAGTGGGCGCAGCTACCATGACTTGTATAACCCACCCAAAGAGCCAATGAAAGATGATGTATGTATCAGGAATTATCATGAGTAGTGATTGTGCATAGTCCTTAGTATTAGACACTATAAATTATACAGTAAGAATAATTCCAAACACATTATTTGAATATTCCCAAAAACTCAGACTTGGCATTTGCATCCCACTGGTGCAAAACAAAATACAGCACTCCTTCCAAAAGACTAGTTTTGATAGTCTACAGAGTAAGCCGGTCGTAAAAACAAATACATTAAAGGAAAGGAAAATAAATCTTCCTTAAGCATTAATGGGTGTAGTTCTTTAAGCTGGCTTGTGACTCACTTGCATTTAACAAAATAATTTCTGCTCGCATCAGAACTGGTTTAAAATCCTCCACAAGCAACACCACATCCACAATATATGCCTATGGTTACATCCTCTTCCTCTGAGGGATTAGAGATGGTTGCCTATTCCTCTCTTTCATTTCCCTGGCAATGGACATGAGTAAATCTAGGTATCACAGACCAGTAACCTGAGTGCAAAATATTACATATGCAAACGTAGATAACCAACCCCTTCACTCCCAGACATCTTCCAAAACCGGAGATTTTTGAGTGGTGGTCAATACAATTTTAACTGTTCCCATATAGAGGGCACGTTGCTCACACAAGATGTACCCATGTGTACACAGGAATCCACTTTCAATGTGGTGGGAGACAGGTCTTTGATACTTGGGAAGGATAGCAAGACTTAAATCACCGCCTGACCCAAAAAAAACCAATCTAGATAGATGGTCTAGCACGCTCATATGAGCAAGGACAAATTCAGAGATGAATTTACTTCCTTGACATTACTCTGACTCCTAGTGGCTGGGAAGTGACCTTAAGTATGCTTCAAATTCTATAACTCCTAAGATTAATTTCCCAAATTTACGACATTATTAATGAGTGGCCACCTCTGTGAAAACCAGAAACCTAGCTGTGATTGAGTTCTGTCACATTTCTAATCATGACGTCTCTATATTTTAGATGTGACTGGACGCTTGAAATTTGTTCAACTATATGTTTAGTTGCTCTGGGTTGGGAATAGGAGCCACATTCCTTTATATGTGGCTGGAAATTGATGATGTGGAGGAACCACTCAGATGCTGTGTTTTTCGTATTACAGGTTTTGATTGCATGCTTGTTAAGAATAGATATCTTAATTAAATAACCACTTGACGTAAGCTGCCTGCTTTGTTCCGTGAAAAACTACTGGGTCAAAAGGAATGTTGCAGTTGGGTGAAAAGTACCTAGCATCTGCTTTGACTCTACTGACACACCAGAGGAGGGCAACACCATGTCAGCAGGCCACCTCTGCATTAGATCCAATTTTTTGATTGACTATTTTATGTAAATTGTAAAATGTTCCTTTGATGTCCATTATTTCTGGGTGAGGGGGTTGTTTAACAGCTCCATACCCACGAGAGAGATTTTTGTAGTCAACAGCAGCTCTTCAGTTCTTCTCGTAACACTGAACTCCAGCCCGCGAAGAGTTGAACTCATGGAGGGTTCTTTGTGGTTAAACAATCCTTGTATTTATGTTACTCACGATGGTCTAGGTTCAGCATTGAGAGTTGGCAAAGTATTGTATCTTTTTTGATATTGTTGTACCTGGGGTGATGTAAGTTAAAAGTCTGTAAGCAGGTGAAATCTGCTGCATTGACATTTGGCTACTACACCTGATTTGTAGTTCATAGCCTACATCTCGTGGCTTGAGTCTCATGGAATGTTTATTCTTCTGTTAAGGCTTTAAGAACAGAAGAGGGCTCATAACATCTCCAGTAGCTAATTATTGTAACGTGAGTTTCTTTTCAACCCTGGGCAACGCTGCAATAGCAGATATAGTCATACGTCAGTATTTAGGGAGCAAGGGTTTGCTTGTGGGAGTAGCTTCTGCCACTGATTATGGGAAATATCTGGTGAAGCCCTAAAATTGTGACAAGCACCATCCAAACAGTCCAGAGTTGGGTGCAGAAACTGAAGCCTATCTGCATTCTGCCACATGGAGACGGCCAGAAAAGATGATGGGGTTTCTAGGAATGCTCTAACAACAGCTTGGAGAAAGATCTGTTAATTAGTGAAAATATTTGTGGATTTAATGGCCCCATTCCCAATTTGATTGCAGTGAAGAAGTCCTAAGAAAGTGTGGATTCAGAACTTGGCCCAAAAGATTAGAAAAGATAGGGTCAATTATGACTTTCCAACAATTAATTGACATTCATGTCACTATATCTTGATGTTTTGGACAATCTTTAGAGGCCACAAAGACCATGACCACTACTCAATCTTTGCAGAACCAAACCCATACCTTCTCACTAGAAGATGAAAAAGTGGAGGGTGAGGAGAGAAACCACAAGACCACACAGGTTGGCACAATTAGTACTATCTTGGAAAGCCCTCTTCCCAACAAATATGGTTATATGCAATTAGAATGGATTTTACATGGTTCTCCTGAAATTGGAGGTTACCTTGCCCATTTCTGTAGGCTGATAGGATGTTACCCTACCTCCACGAAAGGTGGATGACAACAATATAAGAAGGGCCAGAGTTAAGGGATAGTGACTCCTTTCCACCACTTCTAGCCCACTGTCAACAAATGTCTGCTTGCATCCTAGTGTGCATTGCTATTCACAAGTGTGTGCACAGCTGTGCCAACAAACTCAATGCAGGCGGATGTAGGTACCACGAGAACAAAATGTACAGTAGCTCAACTAAGTAAGCTTGTATAAATTTGTGAAAAACAAAAACAATTGCAAGAAATTTTTGTGATTTCCCCTCCCTGCAATCATATGAAAAGATGGACAGAAAAAGACCAGCTGGTCTGTCGAGCCTGCCCCATTCAGCCATATTTCAGATAAGCAACATGACCCCCAATACTCCTCACCTGCCACGTCATCTTCTGCGGGAAGCAAAAAAACAGATTTTTAAAAAAACCTAGAGAGAAAATGAATTCTGTGAAATTTCTCTCCAACCCCTGAAGGCAATCAGAAACAGGCTCCAGGAGATAACAATGACCATGAGGTTGCCCAACATCCCAACCGATACCAGCCTACTTCAGGAACTTGACCTGCTCCCTTTTGAATGTTTGCAAAGAATCTGCATCCACTGCCCGAGCTGGCAACGTATTCCAAAAGTCAATAATCCTCTGGGAAAAGAAAAACCTCCTGACATCTAACCTAACTCTATGCTTAAGCAACTTGTATGCTATTCCCTCATTCTCACTAATTAATTTTTTTAATTCAAATAATCTGTTCACATGTACACAGTCTAGTCCTATCAATGGCTTCATCAATGACCTTCCCTCCATCATAAGGTCAGAAATGGGGACGTTCGCTGATGATTGCACAGTGTTCAGTTCCACTCGCAACCCCTCAGATAATATCCAGGGTTGGGCTGATAAGTGGCAAGTAACATTCGCCCCAGACAAGTGCCAGGCAATGACCATCTCCAACAAGAGAGAGTCTAACCACCTCCCCTTGACATTCAATGGCATTACCATTATCGAATCCCCCACCATCAACATCCTGGGGGTCACCATTGACCAGAAACTTAACTGGACCAGCCACATAAATACTGTGGCTACAAGTGCAGGTCAGAGGCTGGGTATTCTGTGGCGAGTGACTCACCTCCTGACCCCCCAAAGCCTTTCCACCATCTACAAGGCACAAGTCAGGAGTGTGATGGAACACTCTCCACTTGCCTGGATGAGTGCAGCTCCAACAACACTCAAGAAGCTCGACACCATCCAGGACAAAGCAGCCCGCTTGATTGGCACCCCATCCACCACCCTAAACATTCACTCCCTTCACCACCGGTGCACTGTGGCTGCAGTGTGTACCATCCACAGGATGCACTGCAGCAACTCGCAAAGGTTTCTTCGACAGCACCCCCCAAACCCACAACCTCTAGGACAAGGGCAGCAGGCACATGGGAACACCACCACCTGCACGTTCCCCTCCAAGTCACACACCATCCCGACTTGGAAATATATCGCCGTTCCTTCATCGTCGCTGGGTCAAAATCCTGGAACTCCCTAACAGCACTGTGGGAGAACCTTCACCACACAAACTGCAGCGGTTCAAGAAGGCGGCTCACCACCACCTTCTCAAGGGCAATTAGGGATGGGCACACATCCCATGAATGAATTTTAAAAAAATGATCATCTTAAATACACAAATCAAGTCTTCCTGAAGTCTACGCTTTCCTGGAGTAAAAAGACCCAGCTTGCTGACCCTATTTGATAGCTAAGGGTTTTTAGGCTCTATTAATCTCATGGCCATCCTCTGAACCTTTTCTAGGGCCTCTGTCTCCCAATTTCTTCAAGTTTGTAGACATGATTTTTTTTTTAAATGAATATTCGATTGTGAGGGACAGTTGATATTTTATCTTTCCACACTCCCCCAAACTTAGTCCAAATTGTACATTAGAGGTTCTATATTAGAAATGTTATCTTACGACAAGTTTTTTTAAGACTGGTTTATGTGTATGGTATAGTTAACTAGATTATGTATTTTTGTTTCTGTACGAAGGTAACTGGTGAACCTTTGATACGACGCTCAGATGACAATGAACAAACATTAAAATCTCGTCTTGGTGCTTACCATACCCAAACCAAACCTCTGATTTCTTATTACCGAAAGAAAGGGATCCATACAGCTATTGATGCCACACAGCCTCCTGAAGTTGTTTTTTCTACCATTCTAGCTACCTTCAGTGGAGCTACATGTAAGGACCTGGTTATGTTTGTTTGATTTATTACTAATGCTGTCAGTTTTAATGTGCTGCATTTTTGACAGGTAGATTGTAATCAAGAATATTAAATTTTATTATGGGCAATGACAATATGACATTTGCTTAGGGATAATTTGGAGGGCTGAGAAAACTAATTCCCTTGACTTAGCTTTATTTTTTGCAAGCTTTTCAAAAAGGTAAAAATTGTAACTTGGTTTGTTTTGTTAAAGACGTGCTACAGATGACAAATTTGTTACTCCACCAAGTCTGGTTGTTGCAAATGATCATTTTGGCTTGTTGCTGCTATTTTAAAATATTCCCAAGCTTTTCTTCTGAGGTTGAGATAACTTCATTTGACATTTCAATTCAGAACCAGTTTATCGCATCCAATTCAAACTGAGTAATCTGTAATTTCCAATTGGTACATTAAATTGTGTAAAAGGGTAATAATCCTTAATGCATATTAAGTTAGAAACTTGTTAAACTGATAGCAAAACCAACCTCAAAATTCTGCCATCTATCTATCAAACTGTTACCTCTCTGGTCAAATGCATTTACCAGCATTGCCTTTGGCCTATGTCGTGTCGCCTCAACTTAATTGTTCACATTGAGCACACATGGCCAAAAAGACTAACACTTTTTCAAGTAAATGGTGTACTGGGGACTTTTTTTTTTAACAAGGGTTCATCCATTTGGTGTGTGCATATCACAAATTGCTTGAGCTTTGTCCTTGTAGGTTATGGCATCCTCTGAATGTATCGATCAAGTTGCAAACGGGTAACCCTTCTGTTTTCTTACCCTAAATATTATCTATGAAATGAGTCAATCCAAAGGGAAAATGCTTTGGCAATAATGCTTTGGCAAGTAAAATAGTAATTAAATGGAATCATGAATATTTTGTGGAAAATTCAGCTCAGTAAATCTTGAACGTTGTGTAAAGCCATCTTCTAATCCTATTGTCCTGACAAAATTATGGTATTTATTTCTCTCTGTCCTCCTCCCACCTTTTCAATTTTTTGTTTGAAGTACTTCAAAGGGAATGAATTTCCCAATAATATAGTACCATTGTAGGTACTGCACAGGAGGAGCCCATTCGGCCCTTCGTGCCTGTGCCGGCTCTTCGACAGAACTATCCAATTAGTTCCATTCCCCATCTCTTTCCCCATAACTCTTAAGTTTTTTCCCTTCAAGTATTTATCTAATTCCCTTTTGAAAGTTGCTATTGGATCTGCTTCCACTACCTTTTCAGGCAGTGCATTCCAGATCATTACGACTTGCTGCGTTAATAAAAATGTTTCCTCAGGTCGCCTCTGGCTCTTTTGCCGGTCACCTTAAATCTGTGTCCTCTGGTTACCGACCCTTCTGCTACTGGAATCATTTTCACCTTATTTACTCTATCAAAACCGTTCATGATTTTGAACACCTCCGTCAAATCTTCACTTAACCTTCTCTGTTCCAAGGAAAACAACCCCAGCTTCTCCAGTCTCTCCACATAACTGAAGTCCCTCATCCCTGGTATCATTCTAGTAAATCCCTTTTATTACTAATTTTTCTCACTGTTTGATTACTGGCATTGTTCTTTGGCTGTTTACAGTCTTAATCAAATCTCACTAACTTCAAATAATGCTCCTATATGATTGAAAAATCTGTCATGCTGTAAACTAATTTTCTTTCTCTCTGTTAAGGGTTTTTATTTTGCATATTTATGCCTATTCCTCAGCACATTCCTTTTTCTTATGCCCTTAAACATTTTGCTTCTGAGAATTATGGATAACTGGTGGCCCACAAAGTGTGCATAATGCTCTGATCAGAATAATAAACCTTTTATAGTAACTGAATGGATGGAATGGTGAGTATGAATTACTGCTGTGGGATTTGGTTTCTTTTTTAAGAGTCCTAATAAAGTAACTATACAACATTACAAATTCAGATGTAACCTAGGTGGCACAAAAAATAGATCATGCAGTTGCACAAAGGTCCAGAAAGAATAAGCCTTTGTTCTTAGACAACATTGCCCAGTGGTATGAATTATATAAATATAAAATTTACTGTTTAAAATGAAAATTGAGATGATTTAGATTAAAGCAGGAGAAGTAGGATTTTCACTCTTTTCCTGACCTTTGAGGGTCAATGAATGAGTGTCCTGTAGTTAAAGCTACTGTTCTGCAATTCATTATGGAGCATTCTGTAAATATGTAGTTGCATCTGAGTTTGTACTGAGCAGACTATGGATCTTGTCTAGCCCATCATGTGCTATTGACGATGGACCTAAGTGACCTTTGATCTTTTTGGTAGCTCCTTCAAAGTCTAGTAAATGTTTGCATGCTTGTTTTAGTTTTATACTTGACCAAGAAATTTTTAAGAGGTAAATGTTATTGCATGCCATTTCAGTTTTGCTTTGCATGAGGTGCCCATTTGCTGAAAGAATGCATTCAGTAAATCTATAATTTTAACTGTTAACCAAATCTCCTATTGGAACATGACTTGTTTACATTTTTATTGTAAACCAAATCCTGAACTGTACATTATTCTCAAATTGTACAGTTCTCTACTCTGCTGCACGTGCCCCTCAACCCTACAAAGTTGGGAATAAGCTGGCCATAATATAGGTCATTGCTGTTTGTAACAAAACTCATTGGTAACTCCAATTCTCTTAAATTTGTTTAATGCTGGACAGAAAGATATTTTTAAAAACATAACTTTTTATGTCTGAGAGCCTGTAACTTTTTGAAAAAGCTACATGGAGAGGCAGGTTGCCAAATCATCTCTGAAGCTCGGACCTTCCATGTATCACAGCAATGGCACCCTAACTTTGCATCCAAAACAATGATTTTACACATTTTATGATGTTTAGTGGCATCAAATCCAGTAAGACCTTGAACCAGAATATTGGGATTGTGATCTTCCTTCTAAATAAAATACAATTTATCAGTGTCAATCAAATTTCAATTCAATTTTATGTGGGTCCACTGAGAGTCTGCCCTTGTGGCTCAGTAAAAAAAATTTTTCACAATTTATATCAAGATTCCCATAATCCCCACAAATGTACCAAATTTAAGGCGGTAAGTATTTCTTTCTGGTTCAGGTTTGCTGTTAGTAGCATAGCAATCAGATACTTTATTTATGATTACTATAGTCTAATAGAATCCGTGAAATAACTTGTATTGGATTCCCTTTAGCTGAGAAGTGGAGGCTTGGTCTGTTGTGAACGAGGTGACCTCTCAGTCCTCATCCTTACTGGAACTTCCTGGATCATCTCCCTCCCAAACTGTCTTCAAGGACTGCATGATTGTTAACAATGTTGAATTTGTTTACACACATTATTTTCTTATAAAGAAATTAGAATAGTAAAAACAAAAAATACTGGGCATCTGAAGAAACACATTAGGTCAGTCAGCACAACTGGAGGGAACAGACAGTCGACATTTTGGACTTCGGGACAAATTCAAAATGTCAACCGTCTGTCTTCTCCATAGATGCTGACTTACCTGCTATGTGTTTCTAGCCTTTCCTATTTTTGTTTCTTTAAAAGAACACTTCTGAAATACCTTGCTTCCCCCACTTTTGTTTTACAGTGACTTGGAGTGGTTAAATATTTGTAAGAACTAATTTTGCTGGCATGTTATGCAAAATCTGATTTTTTTGTAAAAGGAGTGCCAATGGCATTAGTTGCTTTTATTGCCCTGTTGTGAGAGTGTGGGGTCCTCCAGACACCACCAGCCCTGAATAGTTTGCTCATCTTCACAGTACCTTGTTACTTTACTGTACAACTGGGAATCTAGTGTTCAGCTAAGATTTTCTTTAAGTTGCATCTGATTCTGGTAGGTCTAAAGGAGGAATATCACTTTTGGCATAAATGCAACCTTAACTGTATTTGGAGAATCTGTTCCTAAAACCTAAAGTACTACTCTTCCCATTAATGTATCCCGTTCCAAAGCTAAGAATATTATATTTTCCTGTAAGTTGAAGAGAAGATTTTTTTGAGAATTTTGCTTTGCTTTGTAAAAGAGTCAAAATAAAAGTAAACCAATGAAGCTCATCATGGAGTATTCAGATTTATTTAAATGTCTCTCGATAAAAGATAACTTTAGAAACTTGAGCAAGCTTTGAAACAGTGCGATTGACTTCATCCTTTCATGTAGCAATAGTATAACTGTATTTTTAATTAACTTATAAATTGAGCAATGATCTTAATCTGGGGGTAATTCTGTTTGTGTCCTCACCTGATATATTTCTACCATTAGTACTATCGTTATTTTAGGACATTCAGAAGCGTAATCATAGACCGCTAAAAATTTGCAAACATTTAAGTGTCCGCTTTCTTCCACCCGCTCTCCTTTTTACCCTGGACTTGAACCGTTTGCCAAAACTAGGATATAAAATTTAGGAATATTGGAATGGGAAAAGGTCATTTAGTCTATCCAGCTAATTCTAACTTTCTGTACTTTCCCCTTATCCTATTTCATGCTGTTGGTCCAGCCCAGTCGTCTTTCTGATTTTGTAGTGGTTTGTGTGTGTACCCTTATATGTACCACTCTGCAAGTATACTTCCTATTCTGCGCATCTCTTTCTCTTACAATATCTGGTTAGTTAAAAATTGTTTTACTTTCAGAATCAATGAAGTAGGAAGTTGATAGGTTACGATCTTAGACAGCTTTGATCACATGTATAAAGTTGGTTTTTTTTGTTAGCCTTCGCTGCAGGAAAATTTAGATTCAGAATAATTAGATATCTAAACAGGCCAAACTAATGGTACTGAAAGATGGAAAATGGGTGGCATGTCAGGAGCTGTAACCTTGCTGTGTTGGTTAGATGTGTTATATGATCTCTTGTGGCGTTGTCACAGTACTTTTTGCCCGAGTCCGAGAAATTGCTGTGGGCACTGTTATGATGCTGGCAGGCTTTAGTAAGGGCATGTTGCGGAGAAGCACTTCATATGATTTCTTTATTAATGAGAGAGTCACACAAAATGTGCATTTAAAAAAAAATGTCTGCTGTCCATCTTTTTCTTTCCATTTTCGCAAGGGAATTGATCTGCAAGAAATATCCCTATCTCTTGCTATTGGTCATTTTGAATTGGGTGGTTACAAGGGGATTTCCCTTTATTCTTTTCATTGGTACTGGTTCTCACTTTTTAAAATTATGTGAGTATCAGGGTAATGACTTTTTTTTTGTGTATTAAAGAAACAAGCCATTTCATAGAATCATAGAATGGTTACAGCATGGAAAGAGGCCATTTGGCCTGTCGAGTCCATGTCGGCTCTCTGCAAGAGCAATCCTGCTAGTCCCATCCTCCCGTCCTTTCCCCGTAGCCCTGCAAATTTTTTCCCTTAGCCAATTTTGTATCCATGTTTATTCCAGGGGCTTCAACTTTGATGACAAGCCTATTATGCGGCACTTTATCAAATGCCTTTTGGAAGTCCACGTACACCATGTCAACCGCATTGCCCACATCAACCCCCTCTGTTAGCTCATCAAAAAACTCAATCAAGTTAGTTAAACATGATGTGCCTTTAACAAATCCGTGCTGGTTTTCCTTAATTAATCCACACATATCCAAGTGACTATTAACTTTGTCCCAGATTACTGTTTCTAAAAGTTTCCCCACCACTGAGGTTAAACTGACTGGCCTGTAATTGCTGGGTTATCCTTACACCATTTGTCAGATTTCTATCCCGTTTGTATATCCTCAGATTTCTGTTGTTCATGGATGAGAGGTTACAATTATTTTGATCTTGGATTTCATTTCATTCAACAGATATATTCTGAGTTTTGAATTGTCTTCCTTCATTGGAGTGCTCAGACTTTTTGATTTTTAACTCAGTCCCTTGCCCTGTGGTTTGGCTCCTTTGTGATATACCTTGAACCATGTTTTTTCTCTTTACACTTAGCCAATTGTCAGACATGTTCTCTCTTAGTTTGTTTTCAGTCGCCTATCCCAGTGCACTGCTTCGGAGCTGTTGACTTTTAAACCCCCCCCCCATTTAATTGGCCCAGGAAAGCACTAAAAGCGAGCAAGTGTGTTAAACTTGGCCTGCTTCAAAACACAGGAGAGCAATTAAAGTGTTATTTTTCTACCCATTTTAGTTTATCTCCCTTTTTCCTTGCTTGTGTACTTCAAAAAAAAATTGCAAGTCCATTTGTTAACTTGTTAAATTTCCTTCCCATTTAGTCATCCTGAGGATTTCTTTTTAGAGAGACCAGGTTTTCAAATTTTCCAGCAGACACTGATAAATGTTTCTGTAGATACAAAAAAAAATTCCTGTTTGTGGCTCCGAAAACAAGTTTTCTACAGAAAATTGTGAAATTGAGGACTTTATTTGGTGTGTTTTTCCTCAAGTTAGAAACCATTTTGCCATATATATCTAATAATGCCAGGTACGGGGGGTGGGGGAGAGGGGCGAGGGGAGAGAATGGATTGGAGAACATGCTGTTGATCTATTTCTGGCCTGGTGCAATTTGAAGAGAGCAATTAGAAAGAAAAGAAAGACGTGCGTTTATATAACTCCTTTCAGAACCTCAGGATATCCCAAAGCGCTTTGCAGCTCATGAAGTACTTTTCAAGTGTAGTCACTGTTGTAATGTAGGATTGACTTTAATGGGATCCCCACCTTTTTTTAAATAAATCATTCCCTTTGGTCTTTAAGTTAAAAGGTAACAAAATAACTGGGAAAAGTGGTAACAAGAATAGGGAGTAAAATGTGACTTTTATTTAAAACATCACTCAGCTTTGCAATA
This sequence comes from Heptranchias perlo, assembly GCF_035084215.1. Lineage (NCBI taxonomy): Eukaryota > Metazoa > Chordata > Chondrichthyes > Hexanchiformes > Hexanchidae > Heptranchias > Heptranchias perlo. The sequence goes on from NC_090350.1 coordinate 27,592,425, forward strand.
GTTTGAACATGAGTTAGTTTTGTACAGGAGCAATATAAATAGGTGCACCAAGCGAATGGGAAACAGGGGAGAGACTTACAGAAACGGTGAAAGATAAATGGATACACAGACGAAAGAGTACCAGTTTTTTAATATAATATTTGAAGACAGACTAAAAGCTAGGTGAGCAGAGACAGTTACAGAAAAGAAAAAGTTTTTTAAAAATCAGCTAGTATGATTATATCTGGTGTGTCAGCGTTAGAAGGAGGGTCCCCCCTACAACAATTGCAGTTGATTAAATGCTGTGTCTCGGCATTGCGCCTCCTCCCGCGTATCGCTCTTTTATTTTCCAAAAGTGGTCACTTGCTGTGGCTTCGTTGGTCAGTAATGTCAGTATGCCTGGGGTTTCAAAAGATAACTATGGGGAAGCACTTTATTTAAAGGTACCTGTATAATGTCATTTAGACTTTATGCATTTGTGCTTATTCTGTAAATTAATTTTCTAAAGAAATTCCCTAGTGTGGGAGATGTTATGGTGTTGTAGGTGTATGGTGTTGTAGGTGTATGGTGTTAAATGTCTTGAAGACGAACAGTTCCAATTTTCACTGACATTTTCTGAAAGTACATCCTTCTAGATTGGAGAGGCGGCTTTATATTTCTGTGGGGAACGAAGTAGATGCTTAGAAATGGTTACGTTGTGGTTTGACCAAAATAAATGGGCTAGAGCTGGCATTAAAATAAAGCCAATGGAAAATCTAGGCCATAAGTAAAAGTAATTACATTTTGCACTCTGATAAAGGGAAACTTGATTCCTTTCTCAGTACAAACAAGCATGGTGACTTATGTATTGACTTACAATATTAATGTTTTGTCAATATTCCCATATGTTGGTATACAACATATCTGATTATGGGATGTGTCTAATGTGTGGTGAGCCAAGTTATCTGATGTTCCAAGATTCCTGTAGATCTCATCAGTCAAGGACCTAAGATGGTGTCAAAAACTTAAATCCTTTGTTAAACTTACAATTTACTTAACCCTTTTTTTGTCTCATTTCAGCCGTCTGAAAATTATGCTACCAGAGACAGTGTTTTCCAAGCCACAATGTGCCCAGCGATCAAGTTTATATCTGTTTATGTTGGTGGTAAATTACATAAGTGCAATTCAGTTCTTAAATCCTAGCAGTTTGTTAATGATATGATACTGGATGAGATAACAGTTGGTCTATTGAAGTGCTATTCAGCAATCAAGCTTTTAAACTATTCGATTTTATGGATTATATAATGGGAAGAGAGGGACTATTTATGGGTTGCACAAAATCAAATTTATGTGAAAGTCCAGACCTAATTGCCATTTTTTTCCCCTGTTGTCTTTAACAAAGCTGCATAATACACTTTTTGGGGTTGCCTTTTGATGAAGGGTGTGGTTGATACCAGTACCAAACATTGCTAATTTCTTTATTATGGATGATGATGGAACAATAAACAGATTTTTGCATTGACTGTAGTGTTGTTTGAGTTCAGTCCAGCTGGTTGTGAGTAAAGTTTAATGAGGCTTACTACACATGCCATGTTAATGAAGCAGATAATTCACCACCACTTTACGTTGTGGTTTGACCAAAATAAATGGGCTAGAGCTGGCATTAAAATAAAGCCAATGGAAAATCTAGGCCATAAGTAAAAGTAATTACATTTTGCACTCGGATAAAGGGAAACTTGATACGTTTCTCAGTACAAACAAGCATGGTGACTTATGTATTGACTTACAATATTAATGTTTTGTCAATATTCCCATATGTTGGTATACAACATATCTGATTATGGGATGTGTCTAATGTGTGGTGAGCCAAGTTATCTGATGTTCCAAGATTCCTGTAGATCTCATCAGTCAAGGACCTAAGATGGTGTCAAATATATATGTAGCTAACTTGGACGTAATCAATTTCAGATTGGTCATTTCTGAATTATGCAATCATGAAGAAATATTGTACATAGAGGCACTACAACAGGGAACGTAAATAGTTCTAGAGTATGTGCAGAAAAAGGAAATGGAAATTTCAAACCTCTTCAGTGTGGGATCCAGAATGAAATAAATACTAGTGTAACCCAGCATAAGCTTTTCTGTTGAATCTCTTATTGAATTGGTTAATATAATGGCATGTGTATCCACTAAAATAGTAACCATTGGACTTTACTGTTGCAAGTGCTAAAGGAAAAGTTGATGTAAACTAATTTTCAAGCTACCTGGTTAATGATCCACCAGCCTTTGTGAGAAATCAGCTTTAACAATTGTCCTCTACATAACCTCAAGAACAGTGGGAAAAGTGTCTCAAGTTATACTAAAGTGTTCAAACTAAGTAGCTGACTTCAAATGTCCATCTCCTCCTCCACCTCTTCAAATGAATGTTAAGGATGTTTTTGATGTGTTTAATCATTTTGGGGGCAGTTTGATGTTCAGATGCTCCAACAGGTCCCTACAGTATTCTAATCTGTGTCTACCTGTTACAGGAATGTCAGATTACTATCTAATTTAGAAAGTGCATGACTGAAAATTGCAGGATTTTCTTTTCTACAGTGACCTTCCATGATGGTCTATATATGTGCAAACTTAATGGCGAAGTGTGTGCATGTATGTATGTATATATTCTTTTATTTATATACACACACCTCTGTTCAAACTGAGTTCCTACAGATGCTACGTAGAGATTTAGTGGAAGATTAGAGCAAAATCAGTTTCAAGTGTCCATGCTTGCTGCAGATTACTACAAGAAGAAAATATTTTCACATGAATAAATTCAAAATGAATTGTCAAGTTTTAGAAGTTTTGAATTACAGCATGTGGAGAGACAACTATTTAACACTTCACATCCTCAGTATGTCCCAAAGCACTTCAGAGAATGAAGTACTTTTGAAATGTAGTCACTGTTGTAATATGGTGTGTGTGGGAAATGCTGCAGTTGAAACTGGTTATGGTTGTAATAGAGGCTTTAGGTCCAACAGTTTTTACGCTTGTTCGCTACAGCTCATGCATCTTGTAGGGTATATTTTCTTCCTTCCCCTCGAAGGTGCCGTTTCATGTTGCGAGCAGCTGCTGTGTGCTCACTGGTACCTACCCCAATGGGTATTATTAACATTTGAGCCTAGCAAGCTGTTTTATTGTGAAAGACATCATAGCCAAGCTCAATCATGTCCTCATCTCGGCTTGGGGTGTGGGGGGATAATTTTCAACTTGCTGCTGGACCGTAAAATAAGGAGAAAGGAAAATCAAGCAGTTTCTATAATGGCCGCCTGACCCACAACACCGGTTTTACAGTCCAGCGGTAAGTTGAAAATTATCTCCCACATGTCTAGATATGTGTAATTTCAGCGTGAATTCAAACTTTTTCATTGGTTTAGAAAAACTGGTGTTTTCTTCTTTCCCATTACATATGTAGGGGTAGAGTTTCCACTTTGGCCGCAAAATGCGCTGGTTAGGATACAGTTCAAATTTCTGCTAAAATTAATTTGCAGAATCACAAACGTAAAATCATCCATGAACCAATGCAATCGGTCGGTGTAACAGAACATAAATTTTTTTTCTTTCCAATAAAAAGTATTCCTTGATGTATTGAAGAGTGGTAACCTGGTGCAGTTTTATTAATACAGTTGAACATGGGTTTATCACAAAATGAGCATTTTTAATAAGGGTGTCCAGTCCTCCACCTGTGAATAACCTGTTTTAAAATCAATGAAAATTACTTTTTAAAAAAAACTATACTAAACCATTCAATAGTTTCATTGGCGTACACTGGTCGGTTTCTTGGTAAATTAAATATTTGATTTGAAAAAACTTTTAAAATGTGCCGAATAATGCCTATGCGCCTAAGAAAATGAATGCAATTTGAAGAAACTCCCTGAACTAGCGCAGTCGGCGGAATCTTGCAATTTTGACCTGGGCATGTGGCCAGTTTTGTGGGTGGAGCCTGATCCGGGCTAATTGAATCCGGGATAAAAGATCGCGGAAAACACGAACATAAGTGGTTTTGGGCATTTAAAATTCCCTGATGTTTTGCGCTGGTTCGGCTGATTTCGCCCGGATTGCGCTGATATCACTAGTGGAAACTCGACCCTGTACTTTCTATTTATTGAACAAAATTGCAAATACATTTTTTCGATCGTACTTTTGGGATTTAAAGTTGCAGTATATTTATAAAATGTTATAATTGCACTAACACTGATGTTGTTTCTTGAAGGGCAACTGAAGGGAATTTTTTTCATAAATTTTAACCGAAGGATTAATCTTTACATTTTTAGCTCACCGATCAATCGTATGATGTGAAATACTTGTCCCATACAATGAACATTGTAAGGGGGAAAGAACTGGCCTTTTATTTTCATGGTAGATATAAGCGGCTAGATGTGGGTAATTTTTAAATAATTTGTGTTTGATCTGCAAAGACTGCAAGTACCGTTTGAAGAGGGGAGAAGGCCTGGAAATAGAGCTTTGATCAGATAATGGGAAATTAAAGTGGAAGAAGGGGAGTGTGGCATCTAACAGTCAATTCCTGACTTTTTCAGTTGGAGGCTGATGAGTGAAAACCTGGATTATGCTGTGATTGTAGGATTACCTCTCTGGGTGTGCCATTCTTCTTGGAAAGTGAGGACAGAGATGCTGCTGTTTGAGAAACTGAGGGCATTGTGAACATCTAGGATGTCAAAAAAAGACAAAGTATTAGCAAAGCTCTATAAATCTCAAACAATGATAAGATTGTATGGGTAAATATATATTTTCTGTGACCTGTTCACCTTCATGATGGAGCCTAAGGTCTCAGATCTTTAACAATTCTTGTAGTTAATGGGGAATACCAATGGTGACACAGATACTGACTGGACCACAGCCCTCGTTTATGGAGATTTGCACAGTCAACGTAACTGCATTTCATTGGAAATTGAAGGTAATGTTAATTGCTTTTCTGGCATACAGCATTAGGTGGTAGTGACTGTAGACATCCAGGCAGACTTGATCTATTGTGATAGTGCTGCTTGGTTAGATGATGAGATTGAGCAAGCAACACAAAATAAAAGGCATCAAGGTTCCAGCAAATGGAGACCAATAAGAAAAATTGAACGAGAGTAAATCAAAATAAGTATATCTTCTATTGCCTATGCATTTTGTTTCTTTTGGTTTCTTGATTTTTCTCTAGTTGTATATTTCCATCAGTTAAATTATTTATATATTCGTCATGTTATGTTCTCGCTCCCATGATGTGTAGGAATATTAAGACATGCAAGCAACTACATGGGCTTAACAAAACATGTGACTGATGTGATGACTTAGCAGCTTGACCCGCAACTGAAAGCGAAAGAATGGTTAATGTTTTCAGTATGACCCCTGTATCATAATTCAGTATGATGAATGGTCATCTCTTACAGGGGGGAAAAAACATACAGCACTGGACAGCACCATATCTGATCCAGTGCCACAGCATGGGGCAAAATCCACTGATTACTGAAGGTTATTAGGAGAAAGGCATTGGCCCTGTTTCCTCCACAGAGTATATCTAATCTGCTTTATCACAGATTTTCCCGGACTCATTTCAATTTCTAAAGGAGAAGTTTTTTTTCCTCTCTCTACCCCATCTCCTTTCCCAAAAGCGATAAGTACATTTATAGATCAAATTGTACATAGTTTGCAGAAGGAATGGTCTTTTCTCCTTGCATGCTTTCTGATCTTGTTTGATTCTACATCATTCATTCAACGTGGTGCCATTGGAGGGATGAGAAAGTATTTCTTGCTGTTAGATGGTCCTTTTCTCTGATAGTTAAGGGAGACAACTTCACTGTTGAGATCAGATAAGTAATCATTAACCAGGAAAAAGCATCAAACCCTAATTTCGGGGTTGATGGCAAACAGGTTGCTCATGTGAAATGGTGTCTGTTTCAGCAGAGAGGGTGGTTATTGTTTTAGGTTTATTTTTTATTCCCTATGGTTCATAGGTGCCACACTCGCCTCTGAGTCAGATGGTTGTGGGTTCAAGTCCACTACAGGACTTAAGCACATAATCTCCACTGACAGTTTAGGAAGTGCTGTAGTGTCGAAGGTGTGACGTCTTTCTGATGAGACATTAGACCGAAGTCTTGTCTGTCCTCGTAATTCGATGAAAAAATCCCATGGTGCTATTGAAGGAGTGGGGGAATTCTTCTCGTGCCCTGGCCAATATTTATCCTTCAACCAACATTGCTAAAAGTCATTCATCTAATTGCTACTTATGGAACTTTGCTGTGTGCAAATAGCCTGCTGCATTTTCCCTGCATTACAATAGTGACTACACTTCAAAAGTACTTCATTGGCTGTGAAGTGCTTGGAGTTGTCTGCATTAATGGAAGGTGCTCTATAAATGCAAGTTTTTTCTTTTCAGCGCTACTTGAGGGCCTATGGTGTCAGGTGCCTAACAGCCAAGTTGTGACCATCAGTGACTCGTGCCGGAAGATTGAGACCGAGTCAATCATTTGTATCAGATTCAGTAATACAGTTTCTGAGCCAGGCATTTCTATTGTACTCCACGGCGCTGTTAACATTTGACCAGCTAGCCTGGCTTATTAATAAGACGTGGTGGAGTTCACCAATCATGGAGGGGCTGGGATTCCCCTCACTTGGCTTCAGGTAACCCTGCAAGCCAATATTATAACAGATAGCACAGTTTTACTTAGACAAGTATGGAAGCTCACCAGTGCTCCGTGTTTTTAGCATATCAAAAGTCCTCTGCAGACTTCGGTTGTTACAGAACCGCACCTTAGTTCCCTGGATTTGGGTAAGTGGAATGTCTCTGCAGGAGGAAGAGAATATGCACATCAAATGTGACAATGGGAAACACTCACAACATTCAAGAAGCATTTGGATGAGCACTTGAAATGCCATAGCATTCAAGGCTACGGACCAAATGCTGGAATATGGGATTAGAGTAGACAGGGCTGATGGCCGGCGCGGACACGATGGGCCGAAGGGCCTCTATCCGTGCTGTATAACTCTATGACTCTATGACTACACGTGTGGACCTCCCAGTAGCATAGTGATGTGTTCTCCCGTGGGTCAGACAGTTGGCCAAAAATACGAAGTCGGTTTCTCCTTTTCACAGAACATGGTTCAGAAGATTAATCGCTACATTTAACGCAGTGGAATTCCGCACAAACCAGTGGCGTCACGACAGAAAGGAGTTTCCTTTGTGACGTCGCGGGAGTTTGCGCATCCGCAGATTACCAATGGGCAGGATGTATGGAAGCGAGTATCTCGTTCCAGGGTGATGTACAAAGGGAAAGGAAGGAGAGCAGAGGCGGGGTGATACAATCACCAGGACCTGCCACGGCACTCCAGTACCGGTACAGCCAGGGTAAGAGCAAATTATGCATTTTTATGCATCACAAATATTTGGAACCGGTGCAATAAATGAATGCGTGTCGGTAATTGCTACAGCGAGGTGTTGAGAAACGCTGCAGCTTCCCTAGTGCGTTTCCCCGTGATACCCGTTCATTCAAATGCATAGCACCTGAAAATCTCTGATCATCCAAATGCAATGCAGTCCTGGAGGGAAAGGGTTACAAACTACTTAATGCTAAATCTAATGCTCAAATGCAAGGGTTGCTGTTTGAGGCGGATGGGAATCTGAACAGTTGGAAATAATGCAATAAAGAATGGACCTTTTATTAACATCCTTGCGAATTTCAAAAAATGCAAGCTCGCCTTGTCTTTGTAGATTGTATTTTCTTTGTACTTTATCCATGTTTTACCACCTCCGGCCGTTCAATTAGACATTAGCTGGTAAATTGACTATATTTTTGTTGCGGACTAAGGTTAATTTCTGAAATAAATATTATTTATGTTTCATCACACCTGCAGTTCATCTTTGCCGCCTGCCGTGAAAAGAAGAAATTAGGGTTACATGGGACTACACGTTAAGTCAGTAACATTTTTTTGCACAAAGGAAATGTTATGAGGGTCAAGTTATTGGTTGTGACAAACGCATATCATACTGATTCTGCAAGAGCAGCGACATATTAAGACTGTTCTGGTATTTTAATATTTAAATGTGTGGTTAAGTTGATATAAAAGAAAAGCAGTGTCTGAGATTGATCAATGTAGTTGGGCTTGTGCTGTTGTTTCGAGTGACCTATCCCAGATGTCTTTTCACTAGTTTAGGGGACGTTTTCATTTAAACTGCAGCAATATTAATTTTCTTTAAACGTTGATTTGGTGCTGTATAATAGTTAAGGCGTGATTGGACTACAATCCATTTTTGCATCAACCAACTTAATTTCACAAAAGATTACAAAACCACTGTGCATTCCTGCATGCTGTGGAATGTTTGCATTCTCCCACTCCTCATCAGATTGTAGTCAAAGAGTGTACGTTTCAAACTTGTGCTGGGGACCAAATATACAAAAACGGTAACCATTCTCTGGGAGGACGGGAACATCTGAAAAAAAAATCAAACAAGGATTTGGATTTTTATGCAGAGGTAATAATGTGTGGAGAAACTTGAGCCCGTGAGAAAAATTGCTTTTCTAGCTTGTTTTAATGACCTATCCAAATGCCCGTATTTTTCCCGACAGTTTTCTCCACTGCTTTCTGGAAGGTGCGAACTCATACTGAGATGCATGTATGTGTGCTGGCAGCCTTCTGGTTCCTTGCAGAAGTGGTCGTAATGCATGCGTGAGCCTTGACTGTGAGTGTGGGAGGCCTCACAGCCAAGCCCGATTCAGCCCTTGCTCGATGTCCACATGCTCACTTGTCCATCAGAGCTCGTTAGAAGCAGGAGCCCTGTCCGACTTTCCCCTTGCCCCGACCCTTCAATAGCTTATGGGTACTGATGTCAATTGTAGTATCTCTGCCACTGCCTTTGCTGAGATATTTGTAAACAATTTTACAACACCAAGTTATAGTCCAGCAATTTTATTTTAAATTCACAAGCTTTCGGAGGCTACCTCCTTCCTCAGGTGAACGATGTGGAAATTCCACATTTCCACATCGTTCACCTGAGGAAGGAGGTAGCCTCCGAAAGCTTGTGAATTTAAAATAAAATTGCTGGACTATAACTTGGTGTTGTAAAATTGTTTACAATTGTCAACCCCAGTCCATCACCGGCATCTCCACATCTTTGCTGAGATAAGCTAACTCAGCACAGACTGGGGTGGGACTTTTCTAATCTCTGTACCACTTATACCAACATTGCCATCGTGGGAGCTCAAATCTTTGTTTAAAATTAACTTGTAAGAGAATATTCTCCCTACACATTAACTCTGAATAGAACTCCATGTACTAACCTTGAATCACAAAAGCATTAAACTTAGTATCTTAATGGTTTATAAGTTACAAACTAGCCAGCCAGCTGACTGACTTTTCGGCTTGAAGAGCAAATGTATTCATCACATGATATTTTTGTTTTCTTTAAACTGTTCATTTGAAGTTACTGTTTATCAATGAGATTTGCCAAAGTTGTGGTATTTATCCCACTTTTATAATCAGTATTGTGAAGTGGCATTCTTATAAAAATATTCAGTGAAATACAAAGATTTCTGGCTAAATTGTAGCTTGAATTTCAAAATCCCTAACGATCAATTGTTCGAAAGAAATAGTTATTTCTCAATTATGCACTTTGTAACAGGAAAAAGTATGTGATTAAGAAAAATAACAGGAAAGGAGTAATAGGAGAAGTAATGGATACATTGGAGTGATTAACAGGCATCATTTAGTTCAGATCATATCCTAAATCATAAGACTGAAGCTTGAATGATTTATAACTGCCACTTAAAATCCCAGATTAGATTAATGCCCTGAATTCAGAGTAGGGTTTTTTAAACAACATGGGCTGTAATTTGCTGTGGTTGGGCATCTAATTGCAACTGTTGTTAGTTAGACTTGCCCAAGCACATTTAGGTTTTTAAATTTTTTGCGTGGCAAGTTGCTGAAAGTGCGAGCTGATAATGTCGCAGTTAGGGAAACGGCATCTGGGACCTGAGTGAACAGGGCAAGGAATTGTGTATCTCCTCAACCAGATTGAAGGACTGTGAAACTGACAAGGAAGTGTAAATTAGAGTGGGTGAATTCAATGTCAAATCAGGTACAGAAAGAGAAATAAAGGGAGGGGAAGAAAGATTGGATCAATAGAGAGAAAAAAAGGAAAAGTAATAAAATTAAAAATTTGACATTAAAATCTGAAGGAGTTCCACACTTGTAATAGTTAATTTTCAGTGCCAGAGAGTTTGACTGGCAGTAATTAACACTTATCATGTTTTTAAAAGGATACTTAGACTGAAATGGACAAGACTTAACTCTCTGTGGCGAGTTTAGTTTGTATTTACTGCAACTTCACGCTGTTCAATGGTGAGGCAGACAGTGAAGCTAACGGTGGAGTGGTGCCTCTTGGGCAGCAACTTTTGGATAGCTGCGTTTACCCACGCATCTGCCCCTCGCCTGAAGTTGCTGCAACATTTGCACCATTAGCCTCACTGTTATCTTGAGAGCAAATTCTGGCCCAATGTGTATTAAATTTATGAAGGCGTCTTGGTCCAGGTTTGGCCTATTTATTATCATAGCAATAGCGGATGTCAAAGCAGCTTCCATTTGACAATGTACCCTATGTTAATAACAACAACTTGCATTGTAGTAAAACTTTCCAAGGCGCTTCACAGGAGCGTTATCAAACAAAATTTGACACAGAGCCACGTAAGGAGATATTAGGACATGTAAGAGGTAGGTTTTAAGGAGCGTCTTAAAGGAGGAGAGAGAGGCGGAGAGGTTTAGGGAGGGAATTCCAGAGCTTAGGGCCTAGGCAGCTGAAGGCATAGCTGCCAATGATGGAGCGATTAAAATTGAGGATGTGCAAGAGGCAAGAATTGGAGGAATGCAGAGATTTCGGAGGATTTAGGGCTGGAAGAGGTTACAGAGATAGGGAGTGATGAGGCCTTGGAGGGATTTGAAAACAAGGATGAGAATTTTAAAATCGAGGCACTCCCAGACTGGGAGCCAATGTGATAAGTGATGATATTCACACTGGATTCATGATTGCGATGCGATTACTGTACGTTTATTGAAAAACAATTTGTAATTGAATAATATTAAATTCAGTGGCGAATCACAGAATGATACAGCACAGGAGGCCATTCGGCCCCTCATGCCTGTGCCTGCTCTTTGGTAGAGCTATCCAATTAGTCCAACTTCCCTGCTCTTTCCCCATAGCCCTGTAAATATTTTCCCTTCAAGTATTTATCCAATTCCCTTTTGAAAGTTACTATTGAATCTGCTTCCACCACCCTTTCAGGCAGTGCATTCCAGATCATAACAACTTGCTGCATAACATTTTTTTCCCTCAAGAACCTCTGGTTCTTTTGCCAATCACCTTAATTCTGTGTCTTCTGATTACTGACCCTTCTGCCACTAGAAACAGTTTCTCCTTAATTACTCTTATCAAATCCGTTCATGATTTTGAACACCTCTGTCAAATCTCCTCTTAACCTATGTTCTGAGGAGAACAACCCCAGCTCCTCCAGTCTCTCCACATAACTGAAGTCCCTCATCCCTGGTACTTTTCTAGTAAATCTCTTCTGCACCCTCTCCAAGACCTTGACATCTTTCCTAAAGTGTGGTGCTCAGAATTGAACACAATACTCCAGCTGAGTAACAAGTGTTTTATGAAGGTTTAGCATAACTTCCTTGCTTTTGTACTCTATGCCTCTATTTACAAAAAGAAGGCTTTTTTTAACAGCCTTCTCAATTGTCCCGCCACCTTAAAAGATTTGTGTACATACACCTCCAGGTTTCAGTACCTGCACACCCTTTAAAATTGTACCATTTAGTTTATATTGCCTCTCCTCATTCTTCCCACCAAAATGTATCACTTTACACTTCTCTGCGTTAAATTTCATCTGCCATGTGTCTGCCCATTTCACCAGTCTGTGTCCTCCTGAAGTCTGTTACTATCCTCCACATTGTTTACTCCATTTCCGAGTTTCGTGTCATCTGCAAACTTTGAAATTATGCCCTGCATACCCAAGTCCAGGTCATTAATATATATCAAAAAGAGCAGTGGTCCCAACACTGACCGCTGGGAGATACCACTGCATACTTACCTCCAGTTTGAGAAACAACCGTTCATCACTACTCTGCTTTCTGTCCTGTAGCCAATTTTTGTATCCACACTGCCACTGCTCCTTTAATCCCATGAGCTTTAATTTTGCTAACAAGTCTAATATGTGGTACTTTATCAAATGCCTTTTGAAAGTCCATATACACAACATCAACTGCACTACCCTCAACAACCCCCTGTTACTTAAAGGACAGCAGTGGATTCCCTGTATTTGGGAAACTATTTTAAATGCTAAGCTAATTTATGATATTCAAATCTCTTGAGCATTTGAGTGCCCTGTAGCTGTTCATTAGTCTGAACGAAACAGTACTATCTATATCTGACTGAGGGAAATAAAAGAAAATTGGTTACCATAGTAACCAGTTCAATTGTAGATTAGATCTGATTGCTGTTATGTACTGCACAGCGGCAATAAATTAGTCATCAATATTAACAATAAAAAGATATGCAGCCATACTATACTCTACATTTGTACTGCACTCAGTTTTTAAAATCTCTCGCTTCTTGTGTTCCTGTTGTTTTGGACCCCTGAATCATGTACCCAATTCCCATGCTGCCAGGCTCCAGAACCAACCACCAGGTGCCACACAAGAGCAACCAGTAGTGGCTTGCTTTTTTTCCACTCTTTTGCACATTGGGGACGGGCACAATTTTTGCTCAGCACACCCTCTGGCCTAACGAAGATTACATTGTAATATCTGCTAGGTTATTGAAATTGAAGAAAAATTTGTCTGTGGGATTTGACTAATAATGTTATAACTCCTAAATGATCCCTAAATTAGCATTTATTGTATTGTGATACAGTATTAAAAATATTTATACCAATTTTACCTTTTTAATAGGGCTCAATTGAATCCACTAAATATTGTCTTCGGTTTAAAACATCCATCTCTTCTTTCAGCTGCCTCGTATTTAGTTGTCCTGATTGCTAACATTTTCAGTACTCTCCATCTTAGCTGTAGAATTTAATAACTGCTGCAAGATTGATTCAGTTCACGCCATGAGACTGGCTCCCTGCACAACTTAACTGGCATTGGTTTGTCCCTGTGCAAGCACTTTCATACACATTTTAAGAGATTTTGTGCCTAAGCCCAGAGGTGCAGAACCCTAAGCTCTGCTTCCTTTCCTATATCTGACTAAAAGCTGCTTTCTTTCACCTCTGAAACATTGCACACCTCTGACCTACCTATCCCTCAGTTGCTAAAATCCTTGTGCATGCCTTTATTACCTCAAGGCTTGATTTCTCTTAACACTTTCTGCTTCTACAAACTGCAACTCATCAAAATCACCGTGGCCCATGTCCTCACCCACACTCCTATTACCACTATCCTTGGCAAGCAACACTGGCTCCCTGTGCCTCAGTCAATTGACTACAATATCTGCAGCATCACCATCAAATATCCATGATCTTGCTCCACCCTACCTCGGGAATCTTCTCCAGCTGTACAACCCTGTACACATTCTCCAGTCTTCCAATGCCAGGCTACTCCTTGTTCTCGACTCCACCTTTGGCAATTGTGGCTTTAGCCATTATGTCATCAGTCTCTGGAACTCTCTTACCCCAGCACTTCTGTCTTGTCATCTCCTTTCCTGCCTTCAAAGACCTTCTTTAGACCTTTCCCCTTGACCTCAGACACAACTTTTTTTCCCATTTTTGTCTTTGTCTACTGCCTTTATAAAGCACTGAGATGTCTTTCAGCATGTCAGAGAGTCAAGTTATGTGTATTTATATACCAGTTCTCTGCTGATGACAGCCCTTCTGTTGGTCAATGGATAATGTAAATGAAGTATCTGCGCCACTGAATGAGGTGGTTTCCACCCAGTGCTTGCAGTAGCAGTGACCACTCTGGTAATATAAACATGGGCGAGCCTGTTTTTGTAGATGGAGATAGCCATGTTTTCACTTGCCAATTGGTGTGAGTGTTTCAAGCATTCCTGCCATCACCATGCAGGGCAGCAAAACCATTTTCATCACTACCCTCTTTGGATCTTCCATAGTCTTAGAAGATACTATTGTCAGCCAAAGAGCCCTGTACTGATTTAAAGTGACTGTGCATACAGGAAGGGGTGGGTTGTGCCAGATGAAGAAGAATTGATGAATTTGATTGTTCTGAAAGTTTCTAGGAAAAAAATGGCAACAAAAGCCTCAGAGCAGCATAGTTTGCTTTTTCTCTTTTGTATCTAGATAAATATTTGGGTTTCTGTTGAATATGATAATTCCAGATAATATGGCAATTCTAGAGAGAGGACTTGATAGCAACTAAATCCACATTGTTTACAAATTGTTTCTATAAAATAATTTATATTCTTAATATGTTGAGCTTATGAAGAACAATTGGAACTGAGTCAATTGGCATTGGTCATCCAACATTAGCAAGATCTGACAACACATCTCTACCTGCCCTCTGGCACACATGTCTGCTTTGATTATTACCATAGCCGCAGCCACTCATCTTAGAGATGTCAGTGGCAAACTGTGAATAAAATTGTTATTAATCCCTCCAGAGCTGTATCTCTGGCATGTATCCCGATGGCCACTGTCATTGGATAATTCCCAAAAGTTAATTGCTATAATTTGGTGTACTTTCTGGTCTGTTCTATTTTATTATGATCTGAGGCTAATTTAATATCTCTGTGGCATTAACAATTTGTTTTTGTTGCTTGAAGTCACAAACATTGGGGCTAGCTGAGTTTTTTTCCCCCCTTTTTCCAAAATTTGGTCCTTATGCATTAAATAATCTAGGAGAGCAGACTGTAAGATAAACATGATGTGGAGATGCCGGTGATGGACTGGGGTTGACAAATGTAAAGAATCTTACAACACCAGGTTATAGTCCAACAATTTTATTTGAAAATCACAAGATTTCGGAGGCTTTCTCCTTCGTCAGGTGAATGACGAAGGAGAAAGCCTCCGAAAGCTTGTGATTTTAACTCCGAAAGCTTGTGATTTTAACTGGACTATAACTTGGTGTTGTAAAATTGTTTACAATTAAAAAACTGACTATCTGGTCGTTATCTCATTGCTGATTGTGGTACCATGCTGTGCACAAATTGGCTCCTGGGTTTCTCACATTACAAGAGGCAGTACACTTCAAAAGTACTTAATTGGCTGTAAAGTACTTTGGGACGGCCTGAAGTTGTGAAAGGTGTTATAAAAATGCAAGTTCTTTTTTTCTTTCTTTTACTGATGAGCTATGCACTGGAAATAATACAAGTTACTTGTGCTCTTGATCACTCTGTAGCTCAAATTACAAACTACAAATCCAGTTTATAAAGAAATAAAATTAAACAGAAGCAAGACCAAACGCAGCAGCTTTCACTAAATTACAAGGCTTTGCCTAACTCATGATCCCAGACTCAAAATAATAAAACATCTCAAACTTCTTGCCGTTCTCTGTAATATTACGCTTTTAACTTGGACCTGCCTGTGATTCAAAGCTTGTATGTGAAATCAGTTCCACTAGCCCCAGTTTGTTGGCTGTCTGGCAAAGCAGAGATTCATTGAAAAAACCTTATGGGGCAACCATTACACTCTTCTGTCCTCTGAAATCTGAACCGGGACAAAGGAAGATAACATCAAGGTAACCTGCATAATATTCAAAGATGTCAATTAAACTAAGTTTCAAAGATTCAGCAGAAAACACTGAGCCCAGAAATGCGACATCTCTCCATCACCTTTGCAATTGTCCAATCAATTATTAATTGTATGTTAGTAAAATGGTTATGTTACTGGACTAATAATCCAGAGTGTGAGTTGAAATCCCACCATAAAAGTTTCAGAATTCAAATTCAATTAAAAAAAAAAATCTGTTAATAAAAAGCTGGTACCAGTAAAATTGACATGAAGCTGATGGATTGTAGTAAAAACCCAACTCGTTCAGTAACGTTCTTTAGGGAAGGAAACCTACCGTCCTTACCCAGTCTGGCCTTTATGCAACTCCTGTACCATTCCTACGTGGTTGACTCTTCACTGCTCTCTGACGTCGCCTAGTAAGCCATTCAATTGTATCAAACTGCTAGAAAGGAACTAAACAATAAAACGGGATGGACCACTGGCCCGTGACCTAGGCATCGAATCAGGACACGACAAAGGCACACCCAGCCCAGTCGACCCTATAATGTCCTCTCTAACTTCTGCGGACTGGTGCCAAAGTTGGGAGATCTGTCCCACAGACTAGTCAAGCAACAGCCTTTTTTCTTATTTGTTCATGGGATGTGGGCGTCGCTGGTGAGGCCAGCCTTTATTGCCCATCCCTAATTGCCCTTGAGAAGGTGGTGGTGAGCAGCCTCTTGAACTGCTGCAGTCCGTGTCATGAATATTCTCCCACAGTGCTGTTAGGTAGGGAGTTCCAGGTTTTGACCCAGCAACGAAGAACGGCGATATATTTCCAAGTCGGGATGGTGTGTGATTTGGAGGGAAACGTGCAGGTGGTGTTGTTCCCATGTGCCTGCTGCCCTTGTCCTTCGAGGTGGTAGAGGTCGCGGGTTTGGGAGGTGCTGTCGAAGAAGTCTTGGCGAGTTGCTGCAGTGCACCCTGTAGATGGTACACACTGCAGCCACAGTGCGCCGGTGGTGAAGGGAGTGAATGTTTAGGGTGGTGGATGGGGTGCCAATCAAGCAGGCTGCTTTGTCCTGGATGGTGTCGAGTTTCTTGAGTGTTGGAGCTGCACTCATCCAGGCAAGTGGAGAGTATTCCATCACTCTCCTGACTTGTGCCTTGTAGATGGTGGAAAGGCCTGACAGTCGTACTCACAAAATCATACCTATCAGCCAATGCCCCAGAGTTCACCATCACTATCCATGGGTATGTCCTGTCCCACTGGATCCCATAAAGTCTCGTGGCTTCAGGTCACACATGGGCAAGGAAACCTCATGCTGATTACCACCTACTGCCCTCCCTCAGCAAATGAATCAGTTGTCCTCCATGTTGAACACCACTTGGAGGAAGCACTGAGGGCAGCAAAGGCACTCTTGGGTGGGGGACTTCAGTGACCATCACCAAGAGTGGCTTGCTTTTACCATCACTGTCCAAGCTGGCCTAAACCTTAAGGACATAGCTGCCAGACTTGGCTTGCAGCAGGTGGTGAGAACATCAACATGAGGGAATAACCTACTTGACCTCATCCTCATCAATCTACCTGTCGCAGCTGCATCTGTCCATGACTGCATTGGTAGGAGTAACCACCGCAAAGTCCTCGTGGGGACCAAATCCTGTTTTCACATTGAGGACACCCTCCATCATGTCATGTGGCACGACCACTGTGCTAAGTGGCATAGATTAAGAACAGATCTAGGAGTTCAAAACTAGGCATCTGTGAGGTGCTGTGGGCTATCAGCAGCAACAGAATTGTATACCACCACAATCTGTAACCTCAGGGCCCAGCATATCCCTCACTCCTCCATAGGCAGATGATCAACCCTGGTTCAATGAGGAGTGCAGCAGAGCATTCTAGAAATTGCACCAGGCATACCTGAAAATGAGGTGCCAACAAGGGGAAGCTATAACAGGACTACTTGTATATTAAACAGTGGAGGTAGCATGCTATAGATTGAGCTAAGCGATCCCACAACCAACGGATCAAGTCGGAAGATCTGCAGTCTTGCCACATCCAGTAGCGAATGGTAGTGGACAATTAAGCAACTAACGGGAGGAGGAGACTCCATGAACCAGAGCATAAACCGTTCATAAATTTAACAATATAATTCAGCACTAATTGGACATCTCACTGAGAGGCTACAGGATAACTGGTATGAAAATGGTAAAATGCCACACCGGTGCAGTGGAGGGTGGTGTTTTGAAGTTGGGCTGAAACACAGTGTTGAGGCAGAGAGGAGGGTGGAGAAAGCATTGCTGTGTTTCATCTTGCTATATCTGACCTGTGGGTATTTACTTAATGCAGCCACCAGGTACTTGAAATGACAATTCTTCCATTCCCAGCACTGATATACCTCACTTTGATTCACACTAAAAATAGTCATTAAACAAATAGGATAATAGTATGACAGGTTAGGCACATATTAGGGAATGATTGGAAAGTGGTTTTGTACGTTTGGAATTTATTTTTGAGTCAAAACAGAATTACATTTAGATCAATTATACATTTATCTGGAGTTGACTCCGATCCACAATTCTACAGCCACTATTCCAGCATGATCTAGCTTACTTAAGTATATTGTAAGGCCAGTAACACTGCAATTAGAGTTGAAACAGTGGTTTTGCAGTCCAAGAGTCAAAGTTAATATTTATGATATGCATTTCGTTTCCTGTTTTGGACATTTGGACATTTCCACATCATGTTTTGGACATGGCAGATCCTAAAATTAGTATTTTCTTTTGTTTTACGCTTGGTGACTTAAGGTGTTCAAAGGAAATTTCTGTACACAGTTGAAAAGGAAAATAGCTAAGTAGTAGTTGAAGTGTATCACCCAGTTAAGATTTCTGAAATGGAAACCCTCTTTTAATGAGCGGTATATCTTCTCTACATTTTATAATTGGGCTAATTGTGACCTTTAGTGGCATTTTTGCAACTGGTGGTAACAATTCTCATATTTGTTTAATTTTGAAATTATGTCCATCCATTATTACCTTGAAGCTAATAATTCTAATTGTGCATACCAGTGCAACGTGCGGTTAAATGTGGAGCTTTGTATTTAGAGAAGGAGCAGTAATGCTTTGCTGCTTTGACTTCACCAAATCTTGGAAGCCCAATACGTCTTAGAATTTTACATAAATAAAGATTATTTCACGGATAATTGCATAAATTGTCATATACCAACCACACTCCATGTGCATTAGCTTTAATAAAGCCTAGATATTAATATCTGTGGCAGTGAATTACATGGTTTACAGCTAATTCATTTGCGTAACAGTCCCATTTGTTAATTTCTTAAGATGATAGTTAAGTGTAGCTCTCAACTCAACTGTGTTCAGATATTGAATTTAGCCTTTGTTGCCATTCTGTATCTGCATCAGAATGGGGGGGGGTGGTGGTGGGAAGGGAATTTAACTCTTGGGAAAGGCAAATATCTGTTTATTGGTGAGAAACTTTCTTAAACTGATGCTCCGATAATACTGTAATATTACCAAATAGAATAGGAAGAAAGTCCAGAATATTGTCTATTTTCATGTAGTTCGATGTAGTTTGAGAAGATGTATTATTTAATTCATATTAACTGATTTCTCACTTTTTCCTGTGTATCTAGGATAAATGCACAAGAAAAATGTAAAATTATTTGAAAAATGAATTGAAAAATCTGTTTCAAACTAATCATCAATAACTCGTGGTGTATGAGCACCGGTTACAATAATGAACAAGGTGTTAAATGGGCTCCTTTCGTGTTCATCTATCACTGTCCTCTTTCATTAAAATATAACTGTTCTTACTGGCTCAAACTTTGCAAAAAATCTATGTTCTAAAGTGTTACATATTATTTGACAAATTAATTGTGTAGGGTAGCACATTAAATCTGTCTGTGGCAGGGAAAAAAACGACACATCAAGCTTTTCTAATGGCATTAAACAAGGAAATTAACAATACTGATATGCTAGAAATACAGAGCACAATGAATCAATTAATTTTTTTCAAAGTGGTTCAGCCCCCGCCATCATGGATTTCTGACCCAACAGCTATACAAATAACATTAAAAAACACAGAAAATAACATTTATGCTAAAATCATTACCCACAAAATTAATGATTTAATGTGAAATGTGCCACAAGAAGTTATCCTCTCCTGCCCCCTCCCCCCACCCCCCAAACAGCTTGGGGCTTCAGTCCCAGAATTGGAAGTTTCACCTGCGCCATAGGAGGAGAGAGAGAAGTGCACAATGGGAGCTGTAGTTTTCACTCTCCTGTAAATCTATAATATGCAGATTGCACCACGACATCCCATGTCACATGACAACCAGGTAGCAAAGAATTCTCAACTAGGCTGGGGAGTTATTGCTCCTATTGTCAAATTGTGTGTGTGTCAACGATAATGTGTGAGCACTGGGAAAACTATCAAAAATAATATATACAGTATAAGCCATTACATAAATATTCTGAGATAATGTTGTTTGGGATGAAGTTTTTTTTGAGTTGCTGCAAATACTGAGGCCTGAAAGGAAGGAGATTTGTTTGTATAAAGTAAGTGCATGTGAAGAATTAACCACGGCTCCATACTATTCAAATTACAATAAAAAATTCAGCTCCATTTACAATGAAAATTGTGGAGCTAATTTGCTATCTATGTTCATTGTAAATAATGCAAACTGTCTAAACATAAATCACCCGAAGATTTGTGCTTTTAACACACATATGAATAAATGGAGCGATTTTATTACCTTTATTGTATATAAACTATGTCACTTAAGTTTGTACCTATTGTGGGGGGGGGGGGGAGGGAGGGGCTGCTGTGCTTGCCTTGATACAAGTATAAAATTAGGAGCACTTGCTCATACCCAAAAATTAGCCATTCAGTTACCTCATGGAAAGTCAGCAGTGTAAACAGGTTAACTCCATTCAATCTGCAGAGTATTTTAAGTAAGGTATTGTAAACATGTAGCTGGGCCAAACATGATAAACATCTGATGCAAGCACAAAATTCCAATTCATCAAACTACATGAACATTAAAAACATGGAATGAGTAAAAGCTATCTGAGCCATCGAACCTGCTGTTTCCACAGACTATGTCCAATCTACTGTATCATGGACCGTAACCCACACATTTACGTTCCTGAGGGTACGTTGAGCATAAGTACACCCTGATCTTTAAGGAAACAAACAAAACTTGAGAATATTCATCGATCTCTGTTATTCAACTCTAACTGGTGACCCTCCAAAGGCAGCAGTCCCTCGCCTCCTCCACCCTACCACACCCCCTTCCCCTAGTAACGCAGGAAGTGCCATGCCCTGTAGAGTATTTTTATCACCTCAACTTCTACTCACTGTAACATCCAATTCTGTTCTCAAGCAGATATAAATCGAACTCCTTTTGAAGGAGTTCGCCAGCTGCTTTTACTGGGAGTCTGTTCCCCATTTCCATTGGAATTTACGGGGGGAGGGGATTTTTCTCCTCTCTCGTGTGGCTTTTTCATTTTTAATGATGTCACATTCATTGCAACCATCCAGAGTTCCTGGTTTAAACATAACATTTAAATACAAAGTTCTGACCGAGACACAAAGGGGATGGATTTTCCTCCATTTAACACAGGAGAACCGGTTGTCCTGAGGCAAAGAAGCAAGGAAAATAAGGTAGGGTGGCCTATTGCCAAATTCCCATCCATAAAAATAGCCATTGGTATTTTTTCTGGTTCTTCTACTGATGATTTGCTGCTTGCCCTTCCACTCATAGCAATACTTCTGCAGCTGTTGTTTTACTCAGTCACTCCCTCACCTCCATTTTTGATACCCATCTGGGAGAAGAAATTCCTCCTCATTTCTGTCTTAAACGGGCGACCCCTTATTCTAAGACTATGCCCCCTAGTTTTAGATTCCCCCGATCATTCTGAAGAGCAAACATAACCCTCCCCGCTTCTTTTTTTCATTCCTAACCATCTCCTAAAACCCCTCACCCCTGCTCATTCCACCTCCAACAAATGCCAGGAACTCATGGACTTTGTCGCTAAGCTGCCTCTGCTGCTTCCCCTTTCCCACCAAGCCAAACCTCCCGCAAGGCTCCCCGCTGCCCGAGATCTGAACCCGAATCTCACTCTAGTTTCTCTCCCATCTCCCCATCTGCCCTCTCCGAGTTCATCTTGTAAATGAGACTCATCTCCTCCTCCATTGACCCATTCTCACTAAACTGTGGAACACCCAACCTGCCTTCCTGGCTTCCATGCTAGCTGATATTGTAGGTGGTTTCCTCTCGTTCAGTACTGTCCCTCTCACTTTCAAGACCAGTGTCAGCATCCCCTTCTCAAAAAACCCACCATCGACTCCTCTGTCCTTGCAAACTACCTCCTGATCACCAAAGTCCTTCAACATGTTGTCACATCCCAAATCCATGCCTATTTCTCCCTGTTTGAATCTCTCTGATCAGGTTTCCACCCCTGCCACAGCACCAAAATGCCACTAACCACAGTCACAAATGACATCTTCTGTGGCTGTGATCATGATGCATTAGCCCTCCTCGATCTCATTTCAGCCTTTGACATGGTCAATCTCACCATTCTCCTCCAACACTTCTCCTCCGTTGGCCATCTCTGGAACTACTGTCGCTTGATTCCACTCTTGCCTATCTGATCGTAGGCAAAGTATCTCCAGCAACATTTTCTTCCCACACCCTTACCTCCAGAGTCCCCCAAGGATCTACCCTTGGCCCCCACCTCTTCCTTATCTACTTGCTGTCCCTTGGCGACATCATCCGCATGTACGCTGAAGACACCCAGCACTGCCTCTCCACCACCTCTCTCGACCCCCTCCATTGCCTCTGTCAGACTGCTTGTCCGACATTCAATCTTGGATGAGCTGCAATTTCCGCGAGCTAAATATTGTCTTCAGCCCCTGCCAAAAACACCATATTCTTGCCACCGATTCCATCCCCCTTCCTGATCTCTGTCTCGGGTTGAACCAGACTATTCATAACATTGGCATCCCATTCGAACCCTGAGCTGAGTTTCCAACCAGATATCCTCTCCATCACAAAAACCACCTCCTTAACATTGTCAGCCTCTGCTCTTGTCTCAGCCCATCTGCAGCTGAGACCCTCATCCATGCCTTTGTCACATCCAGACATGACTATTCCAAAGCTCTTCTGGCCGGTGCCCATCCTCTACCCTCTGTAAACTTCCCACTCACCTATCTCCCATGTCCTTGCTGACTTAATTAGCTCCCAGTCCCCAACATCTAAAATTTAAAATTCTCATCCTTGTGTTTAAATTCTATTATGGATTCACCCTTCTCTGTAACCTCCTCCAGCCCTACAACCTGCCGCCAAGCTCTCCAGGTTCCTCCGACTCTGGCCTCTTCTGCATCCCCCTTTCCTTCTCCCATCATCAGTGACCATGCCTTCAGCCTCTGAGGCCCCATGCTCTGGAATTCCCTCCCTAAACCCCTCTGGCTGTACACACCCCTCTCCTCCTTTTAAGACCCTCCTTATAAAACACCTTTCAACCAAGCTTTTGGTTACCCATCCCAATATCATCTTCTTTGACTCGGTGTTCATTTTTTCCTTATGCTTCCATGAAGTGCCTTGGGACATTTTTTCAACATTAAAGGTGCTTTATAAATGTAAGCTGCTGTTGTTGTTGCCCTTCCCGGCCCACATTGTCACATGTAAATGAGTTTAAAGGGTGAATTTCCCTCGGTTTTGGCCTCTGCTTTGCTGATGGAAGGGAATACCTGCAAGGAAGAGGTGGCAAAGGTACTGTGACAGTGGGAGGCAGGTGGAATGGACGCTAATGGATCCGCAGTAGGCGATCTGGTCACTTTTTCTTCCTACCTTCTAACTGCCTGTAAATTGCAGCCGGGTGTCTGCAAAGCCAATGACCGATTTGGAGCTGACATTTTTAGAGTTTGTTGCACCCTTTAAATTTTGTTTTGTCCATTCAGCTGCTGCAACAACTCATCCAATGCAGCACCAGGAGCGTTCCCTCCCCCACGGATGGAATTGCACCGAACACTAGGGGTCCACCATCATTAATACTGAATTAACACCATCTCAAGAAACTGAAGTGGGGTTGGAATGGCGGGCGGAAGTTCTGCCCTGCCACGCTCCCAGTACAAAACCCAGGTGGAAAAAAAATCCACTCAAACATTCTCAGTTTTCTTCTAAGCAAAATGCACTGAGTATAGTCTTGAAATCTGAAGGAGCTTGGTCATGTTGTATGTATGTTAGTATATTACTCCAATATGTAATACACAAGGGAACTCTGTACACAGTGAATCACTTCATTCCCTGCTGCTTTGCTTCAGACCATTTGCTGGATCCAGCTGAGCTTTTGTCAATCTTAGCACTGGCCCCTTGTCCATGCCTAAGAACGTAAGAAGTAGGAGTAGGCTATACAGCCTCTCGAGCCTGCTCCGCCATTCAATAAGATCATGGCTGATCTGGTCCTAACCTCAAATCTAAAATCATGTCCAATTTCCTGCCCGCTCCCCGTAACCCCTAATTCCCTTTACTTCTAGGAAACTGTCTATTTCTGTTTTAAATTTATTTATTTAGTCTTAAATGGCCGATCCCTTATTCTGAGACTATGCCCCCTAGTTCTCGACCCTTCAGCCAGGGGAAACAACCTCTCAGCATCTACTCTGTCAAGCCCCCTCAGAATTTTATATGTTTCAATGAGATCACCTCTCATTCTTCTAAACTCCAGAAAGTATAGGCCCATTTTACTCAATCTCTCCTCATGGGACAACCCTCTCATCTCAGGAATCAATCAAGTGGGCTGTTTCCTTTCTTTCTGCCATGCACCTATTCATCCGCCACCTAGATTCAGACTGGTGCCTGTCTCTTTGTCAGAGCTCTCTTGGGCCTATACCTTGTAATGAAACTCATCCAGTCTTTGCTGTCCCTCCTTGATATTATTAACTTACCTTGAGGCACATGGTCTCTATTTTCCCACCTCAACCAGCTTTCATAGCTCAGGAAAGGCTGGACATCTCTTGTGGTCTGGTTTCCTGGCACACATACCCCTTTTATGTCAGAATTTTTTGGTCTCCACTTGTTCTCTTTTTGACACACCTCTCCAATAAATAATAATGCTTCTCCCAATCCTTTTTTCCAATTGCAATGGACTTTTCAGTTTACTGACCGATTTGGAGCTGACATTTTTAGAGTTTGTTGCACCAGATCAGATATTCTGATTCAATTTGATGTAACCCCTCTGAGGCTCTGCAGCCGCTTTACAACAAATTAATAATTACTGTGCCTGGAAAATTGTTTTTCCATCTGATCTCATTTATCTCCTCTCAGGTGACTTTCCCTTACACTCTCGTCAATTAATCCGTTGAGCCCCTCTGAGATGATCAACACGTTTAAGCTGCAATCACAGCCAATCTGCTCACCCAAATGGACTGAATTTATAAATGCATGAAACCACCTTCCTCAACTCAGTTGAGTAAATATTCACAACTTGTCAGTTTTCTTTCGCCTGATGCACCAGAGAACTTCTATATGATGAATGTTATTCTTGCATTGGACATCGATTCAACCCAATAAAATGGCTTGGTGAATAGCCAAATGCAAGTTACTTAATAAAATACAATTTATAATCAATTCATTCTGGTCTTAACCGCTCCATGAATGAATTATGTTCGTCCAGCCTTTGCTCTCTAACTGCTTTCTAACTAAGTGTTTCCCTCTTTGTCTCGACTTTTTTTATTGCCTTCTCCTTCATTCGCTTCCATATTCTCCTATGTTCCTACTGGTTTCTCTGATCTGCCACCTTAGTCCTATTTACTGGCAGTCATACAGTTTTGGTTCTCTAATCTGGTCTTTCCTTTATTTTCTCATCTGCTTCCTCAACTGCTATTCCATTGTTTCTGTTTTTATTTATTGTTTAGACTCTGTTCAAAGTCGCATCTCTTTGGAAATGGTTTATGTGTTGCATCTCTCTTTCAATCCTGCTCATGTCAAGTGGCTAGTTTTTCCAGTCCCTATCCTTGGACTGCAACCCTCATGCTTTTTTTACATGCTTTCTTTTTCTATGTGTTTTCTATGGTTCATTTTTTATAATCAGAATCTGTTGGAATCATTCGCTCTCTTTCTCACCCCTTTGCATCTGCTTTTTTTAATCTTCATTCTAATTCTGTGCCTTTTTCTAAATTTTTTAAAACCATTTTTTTCCCTTTCTCGTCAGGCTTTCTCTGCTGCTCACCCTTAATATGAGGGATTGCGAGTGGCTCGGTCGCTGTAATTAAACAACACAATGGCCTCATAATTACAGTCCCAGCATTGCATTGCATGACATTGCTAGAAAAAACATAGTAGAAAGATACTCTAGTCTTTTCCACATTAAGAAACCTGGGCTTCCCTAGCTGCTTAGCAGATATGGGCAGTGAGCAGTTGACCCATATATACAAGGACGATCCTAGGTTTGACCCTTGGTATAACCTGAGTTAGTTGATTGCAGCCACAATGGCAGTAGGAGGCATTACAACTGGCATCAGCACCTTGGGTTCGGGAGGTACAGAATTGGCTAGGGTTCTCACTTCTAATTGCTATCCAGCAACCCTCTTGGATGAGCACATGTGTGGACGTTAGGTGAGGTCAGGATTGGGCTTGGCTGTGGTGAGCCCTCTGTACAAATTGCTTGGTGGTGCTCGCTATTAAGCCTCGACACGTGAATAATGGCCACTTGAGTGAGGACCCGTAGAACTGTATCGTAACCTTTGGGAATTGACAGAGAAAATTGGTAAGGGGAGGAAAAAAAAACTACAAACTAGAAGACTCTTTAAAACTCTTTGGTTAGCATGTACAGTATAATGAATATCTCACACCGAAGTACAAGATAGTAATCCAGTCAAGATGCTTAGCTGAAGTTATAAATTGCAACAGTCAAGTCTGAATTGTCTGCATCCCTTGTTGAGACAGCATCTACAGCCCTGGACCAAGTTAAAGGATGAAATTAAGTCATTGAAAGTTAAATTCAAAAGTTGATTTTAAGACGAAAACTTCAGTGTGTCACTGAGAAATAGATGTTTGATATCTTTAGCTTGACCGTGTATTTGCTGTTTTGCTGGATTCACCAAATTTATTCTTTGCTGCAGAGGTGGGCCTTCCCATGATGGAAACATTTACATCTCACTGCTCCTAGCCATTCTCAATACTCTTAAATACACAGAACTCAGACACTGAGCAGACAATTTCAGATTTTAATACTAACGATGATCATACCCAGTAAGGGAGGAGGGATTTCTGCTGATATTTGGCTTAATACTTGTTGCTGGGTTACACTCCAATTTAAACTTAAATTGTGAGACTTTTCACATCAAAGTTACGTTGACTGAAATAATATTTTTTTTAAAGTACTAATGGCACATGCTCCCAATAAAGGACAAGAAAGAAGTAAATTAAGACCTTACTGTTATGTGCAGTACATGATAAATAACAGATGGTCAGGTCATACACCAATGGCTCAGGTGAGATCATGCATAACAAAAGTGAAACATAAGCAGTATGAACACAGTCCTAACCCCCAAGAGATTGGTAGTCTCAAAACACTGCCAGACATCTTTTGTTTTGTATAATGTGCAAAGTCTAATGTCTTCTTTTAGTGAGGTTCTTCAGTTGAGTTTTGACACAGAATTTACATCTTACATTGCACTGCCATTTCCTCCATTTACCATCACTATTATATCTCCAGGTTTCTGTGTAACTTCACGTGACATGACAGGAAGAGTTTTAACAAAACTGGTGCTGGCCTATGGTTGTAATAGAGCTCATTGACAGGAAAGAGTATTGTACTGGAAAATAATTCCCTAGTGAAGTCATATGATGTTTGAGCTGGAAGCCAAAATCCCTGCAGAGTAAGCAGAAATGCTGACATGGCCTATCTTGTATGTGTTTACTCAATCGTGTTGTTGACAAAGGAAAAATAGTAATCTTAAATACTTACATGAGCCGAGTTTTCAAGTTGCTAAGGGTTTCAATGAATAATTAGTGATCTTAATGTTTGATTTTTGACCTTAAGTTAAACGAGTTGGTTTGCTTTGGATCAGGTCAGATTATCTAAGTTAAAGGTAGTTTAAACCCAAGTATACAATAACTAGAACCATGTGATGCATCGTATGAATACAACGAGCCGTTGAAAAGGTTACTAAGTTGGTCTAATGCCAGTTTATATTCGGAGCTAAAATTAGAACAGAAAACACGAAGTGCACAACAGGTCAGTTAGCATCGGTCTAGAGAAAAGACAGATTGACATTTTGAGTGTGTATTTCTAGCATTTTCTTTTTTATCAGATATATGATGTCATAAATTGTAAATCCTTCATTGTTGCTGACATTGTCTTGAATGGGAGAAGAAAAAGATCCTCCCCATTCAATGAGAAAATCATCTATAATGCGGGGAAAAAATATTTATTGGTTTTTAAAACTAATTTAATATCTATACAGCAAAAGGAATATATATTAATTGACAGTTGCTGTGTATTGTCAAACTCATCCTTGTGAAGTAGTCTGGTTATATGTTGAGAACCTAATGCAGGTTATCATTCATTATAACTGGAAACGGAGTGTAACTTATACCTCTCCCTAATTTGAATATATTCAGAAAAAATGACCTGGTCTGGTCTGTGGCTAATAGGAAATCTGAGCATGGTAATGGCGTCTTGATGTTTTTCTTTGCCTTGATAAGATTACAAACAAATTTGGGAATTTCTGTTTGGAGCCATGTAAAAGATTACTCTTATCTGCTGGTTGCTGCATTTAAGGTAATAGCACATTTTTAACCATTTTGAGTTCACTTACTGGCTTTCTTTTTATTGATTTTGTGTTAATTGGAAAGTATGAGAAACAGAGAGGAAGCAATCATTTTCAAAATGGGAGAGAGAGAATCATGGACTAATGACTCCTAACAATCTAACACTCTTCACTTTTTGCTTCAACACACCCTCAACACGTGCTGAGAAATGGTTCAATCCAGCTGTGTACTTAACCAATATATGCGGTAACCTACTGAATTGCAGCAGCAACACAGAACCAGGTGTTTGTGCATTATGCAAATACTGGTACATGTGCTGATGTGAGGAAACCGCTTTTTGCAGAAGTTAAATTGTGTAGTTTTCACCCTCCTCCATAAAATGTATTTGTTCCATTTTGTGAGAATGAATATCCAAATTGATCATTTCCTGTTATGCTGACAGTACCACAGAACTCCACTCATGGTTTGTTTTGACTGTTAGGTTGTTGACATCAGGTAGTTTATGTAGGTGTATGAAATATTTTAATGTTTAATTTTTTGAAATCCAAGCCACGTCTGAAATTTGAAGTGGGTTTTTATGCATATTATAGGCTCCTGACTTTTGTATATTTAATATATGTTGTATGTGTCCTTTAATGGCAAGGATTTATGGTTTAACAAATTAGACACAGTTTTCAGTGGATAGACATGACTCCCACATGTCAGCATGGGTGTGCCTGAACATTTAGCTGTGCGCACTGCAATGCCTTTTGTATCATAAGGAAGCGGCAGCATTCGTTTTCTGTGCATTTCATCAAATGAAAGCAAAAGGTTTGGTGAGAATCTTTGCTGAATACACTCTGACCTTGAATTAAAATTTTTGTCTTTTTTTGTGGTGTAATTGAAAAATTGATTCTGGTTATTGAAGATGAGTATCAACAATAAGAAAACCAATTCCAATGAAAAAAACTGAATTTAAAAAAACAAAATTTGACAAATGTTTACTGTAAAATGTTTGCTGCAAAAGTAATCTTAATATGAAATGATTTGAATTTCAGATGTTGTTAGTTTTTATTGTTTAGTTTAAAAAAAGTATTAACGTACCCGATATTTTAATGATCTTATAATTCATTAGGTTTTGGCCACAGTCAGATATGGCAATTTTGTGAGCAAAAAAAATGTGCAACAAAAAGCCCTGTGCTTTGTTGTAGCTCCACCAAAACATTGTTCAATTTAATTTCAAACTCCCCGTTCAGCCAGGGGAGACAGCTTCATTAAAAATGCATGCGGGGGCCTTTAAGAACAATAGTGAATATGAAGCACTCTCTGCATTCTTAATATCATATATACTAGGAGTTGTATTCTGTATACAATTCTGTATATTAAATCAATATTGCATCCAACATAAGATTTGCAAATTTAGCCTATTTGAGATAATTTAAACAATCACTAGTTTATTCGTAGTCCTTTCATTAATCGGCAGTATTACTGCACAGACAATTATTATGTGTCTAATTGTACATCTTATCAATAATCATTCATTTAATATCAAAGCTGCCTTATTTGATAAATCCTTCCAGCAATGCCTCAGTCTAGTTAGCTAACATGCTAACAATTCTCCATTTTATCATTTGTGAAATGTTTTACGTTATGTTACATATTTTGTGAGCTCACTAATGGATGGGTAGATAAGGGGGAACTAGCGGATGTAGTATATTTGGATTGTCAAAAGGCATTTGATAAGCTGCCACACAAGAGATTGTTGCACAAGATTAGAGCTCATGGGATTGGGGTAATATATTAGCATGGATTGAGGATTGGTTAACAAACAGAAAACAGAGAGTAGGAATAAACAGGTCATTTTCGAGTTGGCAGGTTGTAACTAGTGGGATCCACAAGGATCAGTGCTTCAGCCTCAGCTGTTTACAATATATACCATTAACTTAGATGTGGAGATTGAGTGTAATGTATCCAAGTTTGCTGACGAAACAAAGCTAGGTGGGAAAGTAAGCTGTGAGAAGGACACAAAGAGGCTGTAAAGTGATATAGACATGTTAACTGAGTGGGCAAGGTGGCAGATGGAGTATAATGTGGGGAAATGAGAAATTACCTGCTTTGGTTGGAAGACTAGAAAAGCAGAATATTTTTTAAGAGGTGAAAGACTAAGAAATGTTGGCAGTCACAGGGATTTGGGTGTCCTTGTACGCGAATCACAGTAAGTTAACATGCAGGTACGGCAAGCAATTAGGAAGGCGAATGGTATGTTAGCCTTTATTACAAGGGGGTTGGAGTATAATAGTATGGAGGTTTTGCTGCAATTATATAGGTCTCTGGTGAGACCTGGAATACTTGTACAGTTTTGGTCTCTTTGCCTAAGAAATGATATACTTGCCTTAGAGGCGGTGCAGTGAAGGTTCACTAGATTGATTCCTGGGATGAGAGGGTTATCCTATGAAGAGAGATTGAGCAGAATGGGCCTATATTCTCTGGATTTCTGAAGAATGAGAGGTGATCTCATTGAAACATATAACATTCTTAGAGGACTTGACAGGGTAGATGCTGAGAGGCTGTTTCCCCTGGCTGGAGAGTCTAGAACTAGGGTTCATAGTCTGAAGATAAGGGGTCGGCCATTTAGGCCGAGATGAGGAGAAATCTCTTCACTCAGAGTTGTGAAATCTTTGGAATTCTCTACCCCAGAGGGCTGTGGATGCTCAGTCGTTGAGTATATTCAAGACTGAGATTGATAGATTTTTGAACACTGAGGGAATCGAGGGATATGGAGACAGGGCGGGAAAGTGGAGTTGAGTTAGTAGATCATCTGTTATCTTATTGAATGGCGGATTAGGCTCGAGGGGTTGTATGGCTTACTCCTGCTCCTATTTCTTATGTTCTTATAACACAGGTAAGAGGGGAGCTTGGGAGCATTTGTGAGGCTGCCGGAGGTGTAGGGTGTGTATTGAGACAAAAGCTTTACGTGTTTTTAAAGGGGTATAAGCTTCATGAGAATGTTTTAAACAAAACACGTTTTATTTGACGAAGAAGAGCCTTGTGTCATTTTTGTCATTATGTCATCATATCCAAGTGATGTGGTTTGTGTCTTTCTAAATAAGTGAAAAAAGATTTGCCAAACACTTTTTTGTGAAGGTGGTTCCCCATTACTTTTTGAAACTGAACTGAAAGTCATAAGACAGTCAAAGGAAAAGGAATACAGTCTACAGCTTCTGTCTATAAAAGCTGTTTCACTTGTCATTAGCTCCTTCCATGGGTTTAAACTTACGTTTGTGACCAGGTTTTACTTGCACTCTTTGTCTGGCCTTGTGAGATTAATTGAGCTGAATTTAACAATTAAGGTTTAAGGTTTTACTATCACCACAACACTCCTGAGTTAGGGAGAGGAATATTGACAGGTCAGTAGACTTTTGACGGTTACTGTTGAGACGAAAACCTAGAAAACCTGTTGGAACATCTCTACAAATAAATCTATGAATGTATTTGATAACCAAATGGCACTCTCTTTGCAACCTAAAAATGAAAGTAGTGTTACATTCTGACATTATTCTCTCAAATAATTTTTTGCGAGTTTACCACTTGTTATGTTTAATAGTATTGTAAATTATTTGGTAAATGTAAATGCGTTGTATACACCCCAAGCAAATGGTGTTAGACTCAGGGTTCCTATATGGGACAATAAAAAACAAACAAACAAACCAACCAACAACATATGTAGCACCTTCAATGTAACAGAAAATCCCACGGTGCTTCACAAGAAGGGAATCAAAACACAGATCAGGAATTGGAATTAGGGGAGATGACTGGAGGTGTAGTTGAAACATTGGGTTTTGAGACGACTTTTGGAGGTAAGTAGAGGTGTAGCAACGTGGAGGGGTTTAGGAAGAGAATTTCTATTCTTGTTTAAAATAACAAATCTGGGAGGATAAATCTGACTTTGTTGAGCTACAAAGACTACTGGTGTTGAGAACTTTATATTAAAGCTTCATTTTTTGTCCTCTGTACTGCTTTGTATTTCCTTCAAGCATTCCTTTGAGTTTACATGAGTAACTGAGATTATTAGAGAAAACTATTCTTAATCTTGCTAAGGTTTTTCTTTCTGATGTACAAAAGTTTTCTTTATATGTGGACCAAGACGGCGAGTGCCATCTGACCTCCAATGAACATCACAACCAAGTCAAATCCTAGCCTCGCTCATATAGTCCACATGCAGAGATTTCTAACAGAGGCCGTTGAATAGCTAGTGGGAGTGGGAGCCCTGGCTAATTCTCTTCCTTCCTCATACCCCTTCCATTTTTAGCACCATTACTACCATACTGGCTGAAATCAACTAACATTACACTTGAGTGAGCAAAACACACCTACGATGACAAAGTCCATAATCGGTCAATTGTCCTTCATTAAATGACTTTGAATTGAATATAGCTTTAAAAAATAAAGTTCTGGTTTGTAGTATGGCAAGTGTAATCTTCTTGTTAAATTTTCTGTATCTGACCATCGTATCCCCAAGAAAGGAATAACTGAGCATCAGATTTCAGAAGAACTCCTGTCCTATTTCAGATTCCTGCTTTTAATTCAATAGTTGTCAAAATCCACACTTGTTAACTCCTTTTAATATAAATGTTCTCAGACAAACTTTACAATATTTCCTACATATTTACAATTAACAATAGAGAAACCAATGTTGAAAATACAATGATGAATATCCAGATAATGTGAATGCTTTTAGTTTCATACAAAAGTAAACAATGAAACAAACTATTTCTTTCACAAAGTAAAAAATTGTCAATTAAATCAAGGAAACAAGCTACTTCAATCTTTTAAGTAAATTATATCAGCAATTCAAACCTGCTACAAAGTTGAAGAGACCATGGCATTAGTGATAAGAAAAAGGTGAAAATGGATGGTGAGTGGAGATGTCCCCAGGGGTATTTGTGATAGCAGAAGAATAGGATCTATTGGCTGGTTCAAAAACCAAAAGTGAAATTTGCAGTCAGCATGCCAGCTATTAGTACTCAACTCCATTTGATCATTTATTCCAAGTGAAGAAAGCAAGGCTAATTTGGTGGTTCTTTATGAAAATGGGATGGCAATGTCATGCAGAAAAAAAAAGTCACAAAGATGTTGATATGGAGACGATTAGACTCCTTGGACCCTTGATCTTTGTACATGCAGTTTAAGATTGGAAGCTGTGACTTTTGTCACACGCAAAATTCTAACTATGGGGGAAGAATCAGAAAAGTGATGTGAAGGCTTTGGGTGAAATGACAGAATGTGTTTCAACAAAGATATAAGCAAGGATGGATGTAGTAGATTGGTGCAATGGTTCACAGCTGCCAATAGCATAACAGTAGCAGCTGCTGTGAACCAACAGCCTGGATGAATCCTGAGCTTAATAGGTTGAAACTCAAAGGAATGGTGATGTGCCACTGATATATGTGTATGGGATTATCTATAATTCATATTTTGTTAGATTTTTTAACTTGTCATATCATCTCTATTATTAATATCCCTGAATATGAGCTGTGTATTTGCATAGTTCTATAGGTGTTTGGATATAATAGATGTGAATAAATATTTGAATCCAAAGTCCATTGCTTATTAAGTAAATCTGAGATAAAACATTATAAAGCCATTAGTCGGTTTGGTATTGATCTAAGGATAAAGCAAATTATGATAGTTGCATCAGGATATGGGGAGAAAGCAGGAAAATGGGACTATGTAAAACCAGCCTCCAAAAGGACCTAAATTCAGGACAGACCAGCAGGGCCAAATCGCCACCCCCATGCTTAAAAATTCTGTGTGTATGTTTCGAATTCTGTAGCATTGCTGTGATTTAAAAATTCTGAAAATGTATTTTGATTATGAATTTTTTTCCCCCCAGAAATTCAGACTTTTTCTCATAGTTAATCATGTAAGCAAAAGAAACCCAGCCTGTCAGGTTCACGTATTCTCCTGCCCACTTCTGTCAAACACTCTACATAAGCAGAGGAAGCAGTTTTTGCAAATGGCTCTTAATGTAAAAGAAAATAACAAGAGTAACTTCAGCTTCACCTGCCTGCTACTGACTGTACCAGTCTGTGTGGGTTTTAAAGATACCAATGCTGGCTGTAAGGCTCTGTCGTGTGTAGTCATTAGAACAGTGATCCAAGCATGTGGTGAGTCACTGACACATGCTGTGGGTGGAAAAAAAATCCAAATATTATTCCAAAGTTGTGCCAGCCTTGTGGGTCTTTGTATTAGTGACTAACATAACAAGTATTTGCATTATAGGGATGTCAGTGTTGCATCTAGGATTTCAATAAAGCTGAAATTTTCAAATCCTGCTTATCTGAATTGCAAAAAAACATTATTTCAACACTTTCAGCTACAAGTGTGTAATCAGTACAGTCTGTCACATTTTCCTTTACTCTTTTTTCTATCTCTCTCTCTCTCTTTCCTCCTTCTCTCCCCACCCCATCTGTCAATCTGTCATGGTCATACTACAGGACCTGTCTTCAGCTAATTGGATTCACTGCTCTGGGCAAAAATATCAAGTGCAGGCCCAGACTTTCGTAAGAGGCTGAGGCCTTCCAAGTATAAACCTTAATGGAGGAATCAGAAGGAACACAAAAAAAATCCAGTTCGTAAATTTAGTTATGTTATTGTGAAATATGTAATTTCTTAATTTGTTTAAAACTTTATTTTGGACAATAGAAATTTCAGTTACTGAGATTTTTTTTCTTTTTTTTACTGAGTGATAAATTCAATAACAAATTGTGATGGTTTGAGTATATATGGGGTTTCCATTATTAAATGTTGAAATAGAGTTTTTCCCATTCTGACATCTTGACATAATGGATTTTCCATTATAAAAATCTGATACAACAAGTAGGGCTAATTTGTTCAAGAAGGGTGTGCCATATGCAAAATTTTTAATATCCCTTCAGAAATTAAATGAAGATATTCTACATTGCAGGAGACATCTTCAGCAGTATGTGGCTGGTACTAACTCTTTCACAACCTGTGTAATCAATATACAGCTGGTACTGTCCATCTGTGTTGAGACATTCCTGTTACTTTGAAAATACCATGCTAAAAGCAGTTAAATATGGGCTCCCTATTACCATACAAACACGTGCATTGAATGAAGGGCAAGAAGGTTGGCTGTGTATCTGACGTCACTTGATAAAAAGAAAGCTGAACACTTTGCTTCAGAGTAAGGATTCCCAACTTCTGATTAAAACAGGCCTGCATCCTTTGAACAATAATCCGTCATCTGCAAGAGAGTACAATTTTCAACCAAAATAAAAGGTGTAGATGTGTGGATATCAGTTGAGAACGGGACAAAACTCATCTATGCTACCCCTCATGTGAAATAGAATACCAGATGGAATGCGTGTGAGAGCGGCTGCTTTTATCCAGGTAATCAACAATTGATTATCACTTCATAAATTTGCAGTAATTACATTGCAGTCATCACCCATCAATGACATGGATGTACATTGGCTGTAGTTTCTGCCTTGACACTGCTTTTTGCCATTGCTGGCAACAATGCAAAATAGAATAACACTGGTATAAAATGTCAGGAATAACCTTATTCTGGAGTGATGTTAATGCAGTAATTTTTCTTCTAGTTCCACTGGTCAAAATCTGCTTGAGTTTCATTTTGTGATGTCATGGACTCCTCGGTGATGATACTAGCTTATAATCACATGTAAATTTCTATCAATAATTTCTTTTAAATGGTACATCTAGCACACATTTTCTATCCCTCATACTTTTCCATCACATTTCAAGTGACACACTCAACACTCTGTATCACACTTCAATCAAGGAAGAAAATAACCTTGGGACAACCCAAAGCACTTCACAGCCAACAAAATACTTTTGAAGTGTAGTCACTGTTGTAATGTAGGGAAACAAAAATATAAAGGAACAAAGGAACGCATCAGAGACATGATGTCCTCAGTCTCTTAATTGACGTCTGTATCAATTCACCCAGTGTTTACTTAACAGAGGTAGCCTCTTAATTGGGGACTCAAATGTGTTGCAGTTCTAAGCTGAGTGTTCAGGTTCATCGAATCCCCCTTACAAATTGCCACTTTTTATACATTTATCTTGCCTCAATACGTGACCCTCGGAATGTCTCCGCATTACACAGTTACGTCAAAAGGTATCAATAATCAGTTAATAATTTTTTTCAAATCTATTCGCAGTATAACACTCTCTTTCTGTTATCACATTCGTTTCCTGCTCCATTTAATTGATAGTTTCACCCGGTGAAACTATCGATTATTTGTCTTGTCTTCGATTATGTATCATTCAACACTGATTTGTTTCTAGACTCTAATTAAAAAGTAATGCGCTACACAGATGTTCTGTCCTTGCAGCTACAGATCCATTCTACAATGATAGTGAAAATAACTCAACCTTCAAAACATCTTTTGTTTCTAATTCCTTTAACTTAGCTAAAGTCTAGTGCCAGGCTGTGTTCTTTCTCAGCATCTATAAAGATCCAGGTGTTTATCTTAAGTAAGGCTCCAAGACCTCCCTTCTAATGAATGGAATCTCTCCCTCACCCTCTCTCTCGTGCTTTGGTACAGAGGCAGCTTCTCTGCCTGTCGGTGTGCTGAAGTTATTAACCCTTTCTTGCCCATGTCTTCCTTACCCAGTGCTGTAAGAGTCGATCTCAGTTCAAAAGTTCCGTGGTCACTACCTCAGAATTGCTGTACAATTGTAGCTATTTTAAGATATTACAATTTAAAAATCATACTTCCCTATTTAACAAACATAGACTGAAAGCTAATATTACTACAATATAAATACAAATCAATTGCTGTATTATGTGAGCACACCTCAAATCAGTCTGATTAACTGTTTTCTGACACCTCCCTTCTGAAGATGATGACTGATAGTACAGTATGAATCCATAGGTTTTGGCTCCAATACCTCACCCCTTCATGTGTGAGCCTGGACAGTGAGTGCTAGTAGGCTATTTACCATTAGAGGCACCATGGTTGATCCTGGTCCTGTCCTCACCCAATATCTACACATTTTTTCTTCTCCTTTTATTATAGGTGAACTCATATATTCTTTGTCAACAGGGGGCTGAGTGCTGAAGAAAGCAGGAAGCAAATTAGCTCAAGCTTGATGTGTTCCAGACTAGAAAATGCAAATTCAGATACCTCACCATTAGAATGTGGGTAATGCCAATCTGAATTTCAAATATGCTGGTTGCTACCTTTGTAAATGCATCCTCACAGGTATGCAGGTATACTTGATAAAGTACCACATAATAGACGTGTTAGCAAAATTTAAGCCCATGGGCTTAAAGGGACAGTGGCAGCGTGGATACAAAATTGGCTAGGGGACAGAATGCAGAGAGTAATGGCGAATGGTTGTTTTTCAGACTGGAGGGAAGCATACAGTGGTGTTCCCCAGGGATCAGTATTAGGACCACTGCTCATTTTGATATATATTAATGACTTGGTCTTGGGTATAGAGGGTGTAATTTCAAAGTTTGCAGATGACACAAAACTCGGAAATGTAGTAAACAATGTGGAGGATGGTAACAGTGTTCAGGAGGACATAGACTGGTGAAATGGGATGTGGCAGATGAAATTTAAGTGTTATGTGATGCATTTTGGTAGGAAGAATGAGGAGAGGCAATATAAACTAAATGGTATAATTTTAAAGGGGGTGCAGGAACAGAGAGATCTGGGGGCGCACATACATAAATCTTTGAAGTTGGCAGGACAAGTTGAGAAGGCTGTTTAAAAAAAAGTATATGGGATCCTGGGCTTTAGTAACAGAGGCATAGAGTACAAAAGTAAGGAAGTTATGCTAAACCTTTATAAAACACTGGTTAGGCCTCAGCTGAAGTATTGTGTTCAATTCTGGACACCACACTTTAGACAGGATGTTAAGGCCTTAGAGAGGGTGCAGAAAAGATTTACTGGAATGGTACTAGGGATGAGGTACTTCAGTTATGTGGAGAGACTGAGTTGTCCTCCTTAGAACAGAGAAGGTTAAGGGGAGATTTGTTAGAGGTGTTCAAGATCATGAAGGGTTTTGATAGAGTAAATAAGGAGAAACTGCTTCCAGTGGCAGAAGAGTCGTTAGCCTTAAATCTGTATCTTCTGGTTATCAGCAAAAGAGCCAGAGGCGACATGAGGAAACATTTTTTTTTAATGCAGCGAGTTGTAATGATCTGGAATGCACTGCCTGAAAGGGTGGTGGAATCAGATTCAATAGTAACTTTCAAAAGGGAATTAGATAAATACTTGAAAGGAAAAAAAATCTACAGAGCTACGGGGAAAGAGCAGGGGATTGGGACTAATTGGGGATAGCTCTTTCAAAGAGCTGACACAGGCACGATGGGCCGAATGGCACCTCCTGCGCTGAACCTCTATGATAGTATATGATACAGTGCCGAATGATGCTGGGAATAAGTGCCATTAACCAATCAATTAAAATGCTGTGTTCAGTACATTTTCTGGAGTAATTGTTTATTTAATTACCTGAATTTTCAAATGGTAAGTGCTGTCCACAAGAACATAAGAATTTTTGGTTGTGTGGCACATAACAACTGTTTGAATTCCATGCGCTTTGATTTTTTTTTTCTTGTCAGTTTTCTCTCCTTTTTGCCTCATCTTTTTCATGAAGGTGTTGACTCCTGTGAGGTTCAACTCCACAGTGCCAAGCACTTTCTGGCAATTTGCCTAATTTTCCTTTATTCATGTGTACGCCGGGGCAGTGAAAGTTTGCAGGCTGTGGTCATCAGAGTTCAGTACTAACCTGGCATCCCATACACGTACTTTGCAGCAGGAGTCATTGGACAGTGGGCAGGAGCTGAAAACCTGGCTAGTTCTGCGCACCTTACCTGACAGCGCTGAGTCTAACCATTGTGCCCCATACTGGTCCCATACAGACATACAAAAATGATGGACAGGAAAAGACCAGCTGGGTTGTCGAGTCCGTCCCATACCAACATGGTGCAACTGACCATCATGACCCCGACTCACCAGCAGCTACACAACCTTCTGGGAGAGGCAAAAAACACAGGGAAAAATCCCTAGGCCAATTCAGGGAAAATAAAAATCTGGGATATTTCTCTTTGACACTCCGAAGACTATCAAAACGCGTTCCATGAGACACGTCGCCCAATACCCCGCCTACCTTTTGTATCACGTGGTATCAGCAACAGCGAGGAACTCTACTTTAGAAAGTTTGCGGTGATTCCACACTCACTGCACAAGCCATCAACTTGTTCCACAGGTCGATGATCCTCTCTCTAAAGAAAAACTTAACATAGAATTACATTATATAGAATCCAAAGCACAGAAACACCCCATTCAGCCCAACTGGTCCGTGCTGGTGTTTATATTCCACACGAGCCTCCTACCACTCTAATGACTTCTTTCTGAATACTGAGTTTTAAACTGTAACTGGTTTGAGTTCCCAACCATTAGGT
Source organism: Heptranchias perlo (assembly GCF_035084215.1). Classification (NCBI taxonomy): domain Eukaryota; kingdom Metazoa; phylum Chordata; class Chondrichthyes; order Hexanchiformes; family Hexanchidae; genus Heptranchias; species Heptranchias perlo. Next base: position 27,632,312 of record NC_090350.1, read on the forward strand.
GTGGTTGTAAGTATTATATTTTAAGTGCAAGCCTAAGTACCATTGCATGTACTGTATTACTTAATAAAACTATGAATGCTTGACCTGAATGTTTCAAGTACCTTATTGATCTTGAAGAATAAATAGATCACCTTATCGTAAAAAAGATGTACTGTTTTACTACGTTAAAGATGCTATATAAATCCAAGTTGTGGTTGTTGTAAATAAAAAAAAAACGTCCTCTAACAGAAGGACAAAAAGAAAAAAGTTATTTAAGGCAAAAAGACAAGAAAAATAATTTTAAAAGTTAGCAGATCTCTGTCCTCGTATCCCTCTATTCCTTTGCCTTCATGTATGCATCAAGCCTTCAATTAAATGCATCAATGCTATCTGCTTCAACCACTCCATGTAGCAGCAAGTTCCACATTCTCACTACTCTGTGTAAAGAAATTCCTCCTAAATTTATTTGTTTATCTGTTAGTGACTATCTTATATTTATGCCCCCCCTTGTTCTGGACTCTCCAACAAATGGAAACAGTTTTACCACATCCATTCTATCAAACCCCCTACATAATTTTAAAGGCCTCTATCAGATCTCCTCTTAATCTTCTTTCCACAGAAAGGAGCCCCAGCCTGTTCAATCTTTCCTGATAGTTGCATCCTCTCAATTCTGGTAAATTCTTTCTGTCCCGCTAAGGGAAAGCAAACCGCCACTTCTCCATCACTGTGTCTGCTGGGCACATGGCCTCCCGATGACAGAAAAGTTGATGCTGGGTAAAATGGCAGCTTTAATGGTCTTTTTTTTCTGGTGCTGGCCACAAATTACCAGAATAATTGAATTAAATTTCACAACTTACTGTGGTAGGATTTTACCTGACAACTTCTGGGTTTCCAGTCCAGTACTAAAAACCACTAGGCTACTGTACAGTGCTTCCTGACATCTACCTAATTCTATGCTTGCGTAAGTTATAGGGCATGTCCCCAGTTCTCCCTAACCTATTTAATTCAAATAGTCTATCCATATTGACAGTCTAGTCCTTTCATTATTTTAATGACCTCAATCAAATCTCTTCGAAGTCTACACTTTTCTAAAGTAAAAAGATCCAGGTCTCTAGGCCTACGGTGGTAACTAAGGGTCGTTAACCTAGGTATCAATCTAATGGCCCTTTCTGAACCTTTCCAGGGCTCTTATAACACCCATCACGTGAACGGACCAAAAGTGCACAAAGTATTCTGGATGAGGCCTAACCAAGATCTTATACAAGATCAGAATAGTGCTTTTTGTTTTGTATTAGATTGTCCTAGCAATACATCCGAATACTCAATTGGTTTTTGCTGTAGCTTCGTAGCACTGGTCATGAACCTTTAGACCGAGGTCTTTTTTCCTGCTCAACAGTCTTTAGTTTGGAACCCTGCACGGTATGCACATGCTTGATGTTCGCCCTATCCACGTGCATAACACTACATTTATCTATATTGAATGACAGCTGTCAGACTAGGGCCCATTCCCCCCATCGCACTTAGATCTGATTGTAGTCATTTTTCTGATCTAAGATCCAAATGTTCAGACAAAGCTTTGTATCATCCACAAACTTGCAGACAATTCCCCCAATACCTTCATCAATAGCCTATTCTGTCGCACCATGCCATAGCTCAGATCAGTCGTTTATGTTTTCTGTTCACTTTTTAACAACAAAACATGAAATATTTTAGCAGTGCACCTTCAAACCTCAAATATTATCCTATATACTATCTTGTGTTATTAAATACTGTGTATGTATTGCTGAACAGGGTTCTACACTTCATTTTCACTCTCTGTGCTCTGAAATCCACACTGTGGGCTGTATTTCAGGGCAGTGGTGGCAACATGCAGTTGTTTAAAAGCCTCGATCTGGACTTCAATTTCTGGTTGCAAACGTTCCCATTGTCGAAATATCCGTGCACACCAGCAATGAAAAAACTACAACTGGGTCATCATAAAATGGGTCATCATTGGCCATGGAAGGAAGCGAGTCTGGGTGTAGGTGGAGCGAGTGCCTTAAATAAAGGAAGAAGGGAGATGGTGCGTCATATCTGTCAAATGTGGACTGTGTCAACCATTTACTGGCACTGGTGTTAGTCATGGTAAAAACTGCCACTTACTCACCCACATTCCTAACTAAAAGCAACTATAGAAGGAAGCGGAGAACTCTTGAAGGGGGAGAAAGAAATATGTTAAAAGAGAATTTTTTGGAAACTTTAATCTTGAAACATGAAGCTTCTGGTAAATTGTGAACAAATACAAGCTGCAATTTAATAACCTGTTCCTGGAATCTGAGTCATACAGTCACAAAGCCTCAGTCTGAGTAAATGTAGGTCAAAGCTCTAAATTCCTTTCCAGTACCAGAGCCACAAGTCACAATGTCCATGAAGTACTGATAACAGTTGCCGTGCCGCTATCATTGCAATCTGCAGCCACGATAAATGATTATTATCCTTAACCCTTTGACCATCTAGTTTCTTATCTTAAAGCATGAACATATTAGATTCCTTGACATGTAATACAATTATTATGGTGGTGTGTGTGTATGTACGAAAAGTCACCTTAGATTTGTAGCAGTCAGCTGGTCACGGAGCTAAGGGTAATGTTACAAATAGCATTTTGTATATTATTGTTTTGAACAATTATACGTGCTTGTCATTGTATTTTTCTGGCAATTTTTGTTGGCCAGTAGCTGTTACTCACCACTTCGTTACTGGCATTTCCCCCTATTTTAAACGGGTGTTATGTTTGTAATATGGAACAATTTAACATGTTTTTGAAAGTGCACAATTTTGAAATTGTCTCTGCAAGGGTGAGATAGTCCAGTCTGCAGCGTTTCCACTATTAATGGGCTTCCACAGTTGGTTTACTGGAGATGATGGAGCAGATTTTTCAATTGCAGTTTAAGATGGTTCTATTAATAAACTGTGTTATTCTTTCGCCCGTCCACTAGGGATTCTAACAGCCCGACACTTCCAGGTGCTACCACCAAATTTGCTTGTAAATTGTGGTGTTTTTTGTGCTGCACTACTTTGCAACTGTGCAATATTATAATAAGAAGAACAAACTTGCATTTATATAGCACCTTTCATATCTTCCGAATGTCCTAAAGCACTTCACTGCCAGTGAATTACTTTTGAAGTGTAGTCACAGTTGTTTTATAGGCAAATGAGACAGCCAATTTGTGTGAGATCTCAGAAACAGCGACAAGACTAATAACCAGTTGTTCTTTTCTGGTGCTCTTGGTTGAGGGATGAATGTTGGCCAGGACACGGAGAGGTCCCTGCTCTTCTTTTACATCCAGCTGAATAGGAAGATGGGTCTTCATTTTAACATCTCATCTGAAGGACAGCATCTCTGTTAATGCAGGAAATGCAGTTTATCATCTATGCAAAAATATAAATTCAGGCCCGGAAGGCTCCCCAGGTAGCTCGTTAAGTCGGTGGACATTGTTCTGTGGTACTGAACCATATGGACCAGGAGAGTGCCAGCTTTAATCTCTGGCCTGTTTGCTGATTTCATCTGGTGTCGCAGTAGGGGCCCTGGGCCCTTAGTCTCTGTGTCCTTGGGCCAAGGAAGGGAAAAATAGGCGAGAATTCCCACTTATCACTATGCACAGTGCTTCCTATAGAAAAATGTGGCCCTGTAAATGTTAGACGAGGACAGGTTTGGACTCAGTGGCTATCCTCCTTACCCCTACAAAGGTGAATAGTGTCCCAACACTCACACACATGAAGCGTACCCACTTGCAAAGCTACCAATGGGTTACAATGTCCTTGTAATTGTTTCCCGGAATGAATGATTGCCTTCAGGATTTGAAGAGGGAAACGGGGGGTGGGAATGAAGCCCACTGGTTGTTTTTCCGCCCCCCCCCCCCCCCCCCGATCCAGATAGAAACTCTTGATATCACATTGTTTCATTTAATGCGGCAGCAAAGAACCAAAGAAAAGCATCACAAGATGAGTACGGATGAGGACAATTTGGTATCCACAGTTCCCCTCCCCCCAAAGCAGAATCTAGTTGTTTCTTAAATGTGTCCAGGGTTTTTACCTCCACCAGTCTGCAGGGAAATCCATTCCATTCCAAGTGTTGATCAGTGGGGTGAAGACTTTCCGAATACCTGGTACCTAAAGTTACCTTTTATTAGTTTAAACCCATGTGCCCTTATCCTACTCCGACAATTTAATATTCCAGGTTTTTTGCCCCATACTATTTACTATGTTATATACCTTTATAAGATAATTCTCGCACATCTCCCCCTTTCTAGGCTGAAAAGCCCAGTCTCTACAGTCTCCTCATAATTCAGGCCCCTAACTATATATCAGGCTCATGGCCCTTCTCTGCACTGCCTGTCTTAGCGACCAGAACTGGACGCAGTACTCAAGTTGCAGTCTGACCAGAGCATTGTACAGTTTGATTGTGACTTCCTCTGATTTATACACGACTGTTTTGGCTAAGTAGATGAACATTCTGTGGGCTTTTTATTGATGCTCTGCATTGGTGGGACATGTTTAGCAATAAGTGTACTAAGACTCCTAGGTCCCTTTCCTGGAGTATATGTGTATCATTTTTAAGACGGTTCTAACTTGCTTCAGCAGTGACACAAAGAAGGGATTAAGGTAATCTTGGAACCCACACTAGTAAAGCTTGAGAAGCTTATAAATGTCAGCTGGACCTTTTAGATTGTACTCCAACTTTCCAATATGTGCGTCCGTTTAAAACCAGAGTCTGTTTCTTGCTGACATAATGTTGTTTTATGCTATTATCACTGATTAAATAGCTTGTCCTACAGTAGGTTTAGATTTTATTCAAATTGTATTTCATGGTTGCTAAATTGATTTTTTGTATCATTTTAAGATGGTTCTGACTTGCTTCCACAGTGACACAAATAAGGGTTCCACATTATCTTGTAACCCATACAAGAAGGAATAAGACTCTCTTCCTTTGATGTGTTTTTGCTCCTTCTGATAATTTGAGTCGTCTTGTCTCACATGCCACCTCCAGCTAAGAGAGCAGGGAGATGGATAGAAATCCTGTGCCGGAGCTGCTTTCAAATCAACAACTAGGAGGACTGCGAAAGTGATCAGAGATAATTCTGGGAAAGACTGGTGGTGTCTGATTGGCAATCCCACCAAATTTCATTCCCCCCTTCTCCCCTTGGAAACTCAGCATTTAAAAAGAGCCTGGTGTAAAGCCATAGTCTATCATTTTGTGGCACATTAATTAATCCATTTCACCACTGTGCTGCTTGTGAGTAACTTGTAAAATAGATTAATGTACTATAGTGATGTTTATGATGTATACATACTGTAATATTAACACAGCATCCTTGATAGGTTGTCAGTGTGACACTTCTGGTTGTAAACAAGGCAGGTCTGTACTGATGCCGGGGCTTCACATCAGTGTTCATGTTGCTGGATAAAGCGAATAAGGATCCAGAGACACAGAACTGTTTATATACACACTGTCTAATCTTCTTTTAGAAGATCGTGATTATTAGTCTGAGTTGAAGGGAGTTGACATGTAGCCTGCAACTCTGCTAAAAACACAACCTTAATCTGCAGAAAATGTCCTCACTTATATGTGAAGGCGATTCATATTGCATTTGGCCTGAAGTGCCAAATGCAATTTACCAAAGAGCTAAGAGGAAAAGTGTTTTTTAAAAATAAAAACAGGAAATGCTGGAAATACTCAGCAAATCAGACAACATCTGTGGAGAAAAAAGCAGAGTTAATGTTTCAGGTCAATAACCTTTCGCCAGAACTGAAACGTTAACTCTGTTTCTTTCTCCATAAATGCTGCCTGATCTGCTGAGTATTTCCAGCATTTTATGTTCTTAGTTCAGATTTCCAGCATCTGCAGTATTTTGCTTTTGATTAAATTTTAAAAAAACTGTTCCTTGTTTTTTGACGCTGACAATGAACCTAACAACAACCAGTGTCCGCTGAGATTACAAAGCACAGGCTCAGCATAGGGAAGAATATTTTTTTTAAAGTGTATATTTAGTCTCTGGTGATAATAGTGATTTTATGCATCTGTATCTGTGTTTTACATGTGCGATGCATAAAATTGATTGAACTATTTTGCCTCAGGTTATACAATTGACTTTGAGAGAATATTAATACTCAGATTGTATATTCTGGATTTGAACTTGATTTAATATTGGTGGTAGCTGGATCTCTAATTTTATGTAACTGGTGCAGACTTAAATTCATTCTGACTTAAATTTGGAGTGAATCTGGCATTGCTTGGAATATAATTTTACATTAGAGTACTCTGAAATCTCACATTTGGACAGTGTTCCCTAATCCAAACAGACTCTCTAATGGGATTTGATCCCATTTACAGCAGCTGTGTAAGCAGACCTTGAACCTCTTTATAAACTGTTTAAGTACCATTTGTAATCCATATAATTGAAAGTCTTGCGTCTAGCACAAGCCTGTAGCATTACAGCTTTCCAAGACATCATACTTCTGATTGTTAAACCTCGAAAGTGTCTACATTGAAAAATCGGGATTAGCTCAAATAAACACTATGGGGAAATTTTAAATTAGGCCAATTATTGGGTGCGGGTAGTGTGATCCACTATTAACCCACACCCAATGGCCCCTGCACAGGCAGGACAAGACTTTCCTCAGGCTTGAGGACTTACTTACAAGCCAGTGTTGGAATCCAGCGTTGCCAGGGCGATTCAGTGCAATTTGAACTTTCCACCAGCAGGGGGAGGCCCAATCTCTTAAAGAGAGGATGTTTCTTAAAATCTCTTAAAGACAGCCGGTACCTGTTATTTGCTAAAAATAACAGTCTGCAGTCTGCATGGAGTCTGAACGGAGATCAGACATCGCACATGTAAAACACAGATGCAGGTCTCATCCCTATGTTTACACGCTGATGAGTTATGTTAGAACATTGAATAAAGGTTGTGCTCTACTAAATCCCATATCCTCCAATCTGCATGTCGGACCTCACCAATCTGCCGATCTGAGTTTTTACCAGGTCTGCGAGAGTGCGTGCACCAAGGTTCTCAGATGATGCACTAAAGGCCTTTGTGGACAGAAGAAAGGACATCCAAATCCACATAGGGGGCAAGGGGCTCTTCAGACATATGCCCAAAAGGCAGTGGGGGACGAAGTCAATGCCAGGCGCATAGCACCACGAACATGGATGCAGTACAGGGAGAAATTCAATGCTTTGACACAAGTGGTCAAGGTGAGTGAAGTCAACTGTCAAGTGGCATCACCTACCAACTGCACCACTAGCTACATCCACTGCTCCAGGCACTACACCCCCATCACCCACCTACCAACAAACTCTTTCCATCAGTACTCAACTCTTCCAATCAGATGCTTCCTCTTACCCTTGCACATTACCACTGTTGCTAGCCGCCCACCCATAACTCATAGGTCATACACACTAGCAGCTATTCAACCATGACAAGCACATCACCCAGACACACGTCCCGCTTTCTTGCAGGAGAAGGCGGCACATTACAGGAGGCAGCAAGTGGCAGTGGCATTTATCCCCTCGAGCCTGTTCCACCATTCAATGAGATCATGATGGACCTGTGGCCTAACTTCATATACCCGCCGTAGCCCCATATCCCTTAATAACCTTAGTTCACAGAAATCTATCAGTCTCAAATTTAGAATTCACAATTGAGCGAGCATTAACTGCCATTTGCAGAAGAGCATTCCAAACTTCTCCCACTCTTTGCGTGTAGAAGTGTTTCCTAACTTCACTACTGCATGTCCTGGTCCCCACGTCCAAATACTCAATTATAGGAGACCTCCAAAAACAGTTACAAATGTATCGGCACCAGAAGCAATAATTCAGCCACTAACCTGTAAATCCTGCACGGTCCCTTTAAATAGCGCTGGTGAGGATCCTCCAGGCAATCTAGGACATGTTCAGTTGGTTGTGGTTAAGGCTTTGTGTTGAGTTGAGCGTTAAGTGCCAAAATTATGTCTATCACTTTAAATCAGCATTGCACACTGATTGTATCCATTTTCTCCTTAGTTTACATGCTTCCGACATTTGGTATTTGTGCATGCGCTGATATCTGTACCAAGATGGCGTCTGGTGCACGTCACGCTGGAAACGTGCGCGCGCAGCCAAGATGCATCTTGGATGTTCGAGAGGCCGCGTAACGCCGAAACAACGGGCGCTATATGTCCCAATTTACCACCCTATCTGTTAAGTTAAACACTCTGGATCAATTATCTTTTTGACTAAATGCAAAACAGTCAAACAACAGTTCTATTTACTAAAAAGGTCGGAAATATTACCAATCAGCAACCACCACAAACCAAATTGCTTACTTTTTTAAGCTGCTATTCAGAAGCCAGCAGGTTTCACAAACCTGACCAACCAAATCAAACAATTGTCTTCAAATTCTTTGAATTGGAGGTCGTTTCCTCCCACACCCAGTACGTACACCTAAAAAATTAACTTGTGCCATAATAATTAAATACTCAAAAAAATATTCTGTTTTAACCCTGCTTGACCTGAATACTACACTTGATCTTGACTCCCCATGTGCAATGCCATCAGTCTCAGCTGAAGATAGTCAACAAGGTAGCAGACTACAACATGCCTCTGTGTCGACAACTTCCAGACATTTTTTAGTGACAGCAAGATGGGCATTCTCAAACAACTCGTTTGTAAGCCTTGCACCCTTCCACTCCCTGTCCAAGGATGGAAAAATACTGCCAGTGCAAACCCAGAAAATGGTTATTGGAACTTTAAAGATTTTTTTGTACACAAACATCAAACAACATAAATCTTTATGGTTTTGTGAGGTTACTTCTGACCAGAACCTTATATAAAAGACATGTATAGAAGGGGTTGTTTGTTTATGCAGTTTATCTTTATTAAAGCAGCCATATTTGTATTTATTGTTCCAAAGACAGATGACTTCCACTCTCCCAGGCACTCGCCTCACCCCATCTCAGGCATATTAACCTGGTTTGATTTTTGTTCTGAATCAGCAGGTCCACGTTTCGATGTTTGGGCCCATCTATGTTCTTATTAAACCTGATCAGCAATTGAACATATTACCATTTTGTTCCTATCCTCCCTCTACTGGACAGGAGAATTACTGCATCATTCTTCTTCCCCATATTACATGTACAGGTTCATTTATTTATGCAACCGTGGTATGAGGGGAACAAGTTTATTTCTTTATTTATCTAGCTGCGTTGGGTTAGGAAAATACTATTTTTAAGAAAAAAGCTTACTTCACTGTTTAAGTACACCTCTCTCAAAGTTCTTTGCAAAGCTTCTCAGCAGAAATGTGTACCCCTCCCCCATTCCCCTTTGCAACAATGATGTGGAGATGCCGGTGATGGACTGGGGTTGACAATTGTAAACAATTTTACAACACCAAGTTATAGTCCAGCAATTTTATTTTAAATTCACAAGCTTTCGGAGGCTTCCTCCTTCCTCAGGTGAACCTTTGCAACAACAAATCCTCTGACTCACTGTTGGTGATATCCATGAGTTTTTTTAAAATGAAAACAAAGCTCAGCAAGAATACTCTGGCCGGGTGGAGCTATCTTCAACATCCTCAAATTGGAGAGGAGGAATGATTTGGGACATACTTACACATGTCAAGAGTCAACTTACCACAAATGTAAATATTCATATATGGTGTCAAGAAACACCAAAGCACAAATAAGTAACACTATTAGTGTAAATGAAGTTTCACTGGAAAGATCTTCTCTTGTCAGTTGCTGCTGCCTTCTTGTTCTACTTGGGTAACCAAGGAGAGAGATGGTGCCTGCATCTCTTTTTGAAACATTTTCTTGCAGACCTTTAACTCAAATAAATATTGCAGCTTACAGTCTCAGAAGTGTTGAAATGCTTGAGTTCATGGTAAGCACAACATGTGTTGACCTTTGCTGTGCAGCGCCAGGCCAAATTATTCACTTTCTGGCTGGAAGGCATTGCACAGAGGATGAAACTAACAATTTTTAAAAAACGTCATTGTTAACGACTGGGTTAGTGTTGTATTTGAGCTCATTTTGTTTTTTGGTATCAATGCAGTTTATAAAATTGCACTTAAGACTGTATACATTAATGGTGTCCCCTTAATGCTCTAGATTCATTACCCCAAATTACTCCCAACACTATCACCAGCAGTGACAGTTCTGTAACCAACAGTACTTCACCCTTGTTTAATACACAACAAAAGTTGTATTTCTGTGTGATTTTCCAAAATTCAAATGGTGAACATTTCACATGCAGATCTTTTCAAACACCGGTAACTGGGAAACTGGGAGGATTTGTTGGTATTGTGGTGTTGGTAAAGTCCTGCCAGAATTATTGGGCATTTGATGACTTGGAATCTGATGTTCTTGTACCTGATATACATTATTAGTGTGTCCTACAACCAATAAGGCTCTCACAAATACTTTTTTATGCCACCAAACTACAATTATGATTCATGGATCATTTTTCCAAATAAATTGTATGGCCAGAGCAATCTTTAATATTAAGTTATTTACTTCATGACTGCTCAGCGCTGGCTTAGCAGAAATTGGTGTTGTATTATCACGTAAGACCCAATAATAAACACAGGCCGTGCGTAGAGGCTGACGTGGATTGTTACTGACAAGGAGAACATTTTGTCCTTTCATTATCATAGGCAAGCAATCTAGAACCCATTCTTCGTAGCGACTGAAACAGTTGCAAAGCACACCATCCCTTCTGGCTCTGCGCTTGTTTTCAGGGCCGTCTGTGGGAAAGCTGTTTTACGTAGTTTTCTTCGGTCCTCTGACATTCCTCTTGTACAATCGCGTACTTTCCGTTCCATTATCGGCAATGCACTCTTCAGCTGCCTTGTGCCTACTTTTTAGACTCCATTTCTAAACCCATTTGCCTTGCTGCTACTTTTCATTCATTTAAAAGCCTCAAAACCTCTCTTTGACTATATTTCAGTCACCTTTCTAATCCTGTCCACTGCTGCATGGTGCCCATTTCTTTTCTCCAAAGCTTTGGGACATTTTCCATGTTAAGGAGTTACTTTTTGGGGATTCTTGACTCTTGTGTCCCAGAGACTGTTTTCCCTTGACCAGATATCTCTCAGTAAAATTTTGCAGTCTGCCCAAGAAATGAACAAAGAACCTTTTCTGTTTATTCCAGCTACTGATCATGTCAAACGCCGTCACATGGTTATCTTTATCTTCGTAAGGCGGCAAAGTAACACTTCACTCGACCTTGACTTAGGCGTTAACTGCCAAACAATTTTATTAAACAGTAAAACAAGAAACTTACAGTATAACAGTCGTCATTAAGCTTTGCTAGCTCCTCAGATAATAAACATTTTAGATATATGCTAGCAACTAGAGGGTATGGAAAATAGTTTGCGACAGCTGTGCTAAACAACGATGAAGTAATTTTTCTCATGTGACAGTTCTTTCCTTTATGTCACCATCTATGGAAGTTATCAGCCCAGCTATGTCTCTTCAAAAACTCCACAAAGACTTTCAGATTTGAAAATCTAGGCTAATTAAATGACCAAATGAAATGACTGAAATTCAGAAAGAGTTATCAATCAAAAATATATGGAACAAATCACACAAGAGGTTTGTATTTGAATTAAATGGCTTTGCTCCTTCCTCAGGCATCCCAGGCAACAAATATATCAAAAATGAGCTACAATATTTTTCTACGAATTAAGCTAGTTTTTAATCCCTTCATATTATAAAGAAATTTTAAAAAAAATTCATACCAATCTAAATCTTAGACAAAACATACTATATAAATGTGGAAGAAAAATAATTTATTTCAAATCAAGACCAAAGCTATGTATTCAGCTCCCACCTGAAAATCTGCATCATAGCACATGACTTCCTCCCTCTTTCTGGCAGTTCACTCAGACCAAAGCCAACAATGTGTGATCTTGCTGTCCTGTTTTACCCTCATCCCCCTCATCCTTCCCAGAACCAAGAAAGACTAGTTCTACTTTTGCAATGTTGCCTGCCTCTGTCCCTACTTCACACCCTGTACAACACTGCTGAATCATATATTCATGCCTCCGTCACCTCCAGACTTTATTATTCCAATGCCCTTCTTGCTGGCCTTCTAAGTTTTACTTTTTTATAAATTGCAATTCATCCAAAAATTTGCTGCCCACATCCCATCCAGCACTGCCTTGTTTCCCTATTATTCCTGCGCTCTCATACCTTTATTGGCCCTCTGTGTGCTTATTTATCAACTTGATGATCCTCGTCCTCACCTACAAATTTCACCTATAACGTCACCTTTCCTTAACCCTGCAGCCTCATTCAGCCTTCTGTTTCCAGGGCTGAACGAGATTGCAGAGGTAGGGGGAAGCCTCCATATTACTGATTGTGACCTCCATTTGGATCACTTCACTCATGACTGAACAGCCTTCAACCATTGGTCTGACAGCCTGCAACTCTGTTCCTAAATCCCTCTGACTTGCTGCTGCTCTCCTCTTCTTCAAAAACCTCCTCAAAATCTTCCTGTTTGATCTTGCTTTTTCTCATGTCCCATAATCCAGCTCCCTCCATTAAGAGCTTTAGGACATTTTATTACATGAAAGGCGCTGCATGAATGTGAACTATTATTAATGCAAGTTGTTCATAAAGTTTCAATAGGACAAAACTGTTGCACATGCTTTATTTATTTCTTTGCAGCAATGAAACTCTCTAATTGCGAGTATGTATCTAAAATATTTATAAATAGCTTCTCCAATAGTTAAGTGGGTAAATTCACTAAGACATTCAGACCAGAATTCTCGGTCTATGCTGAGATAATTGATCTCAGTAGGGGTATAATAATGGCACAGTGCCTCTGGGCTTAGCAGGGGGAAAATAGCAACCAGATTCCTGCTTCTGATCCCTGCTGGAAAGTGCACATGGATGTTGGGTAAAGAGAGGATCTCTTTATCTCACTCTCCTCTTTTAAGATGCTCCTTCAAACTAACTCTTTAACCAAGCTTTTGGTCACCTGTCCTAATGTCTCTTTATGTGGCTTGGTGTCAAATTTTGCTTGATAACGTTCCTGTGAAGTGCATTGAGACATTTTGCGCTAAAGGTGCTATATAAATGCAGGTTGTTGTTGTTGTTGGCTGAGTGCGAGCAGTTCTCTGAATGGCCACAAGATGGGGCAGTTCCATCTAGGTGGAAAGCAACAAAGAGTAAGGCCAGGCCTACCTCAAATACATGAATGGTTAGTGTATGATTGTAGAGCCATATTTCGGATATCCACAGAGGTCTTTTTGGCACAGAACATCCTAGGGGGAGTGTGAGAGAGAGAGTGCGATCAAGAATTATTTCTTAAAAAAAGGAAAATACGGCTAAATGATTAGTCTGTCATTTTTAAGGCAATGGTGTTAGTCTCCACTCTTGGTAGATGGGAAGCCACATGCTTCTCACATAGAAGCATTGGAACAGGAGTAGGCCATTCAGCCCTCAAGCCTGTTCTGACATTCTATTAGTTCATGGCTGATTTGTACCTCAGCTCCATTTACCTGCCTTTGCTCCATATCCCTAAATACCCGTACGGAGCAAAAATCTATTGATCTGTGTTGAAAATTTCAATTGATTCAGCATCCACAGCATTTTGGGGGAGTGAGTTTCAGTTTTCCATTACCTTTGAGTGAAAAAGTGATTCTTGATTTCACTCCTAACTGGCCTAGCTCTAATTTTAAGATTATGTTCCCTTCTTCTGGATTCCCCCACCTGAGGAAATAGTTTCTCCGTATCTACCCAATTGAGTCCCTTTATCATTGAGACCTTGATTAGATCACCCCTTGATATTTATTGAGACCTTGATTAAATCACCCCTCAACCTTCTAAACTCAAGCCAATGCACACCCAGTTTATGTAACCTGTCCTCATAATTTGCCCCTTTAAGCCCTGGTTTCCTTCTGGTGAGTCTGTGCTGTATCCCTTCCAAAGCCTATATATCTTTCCTGAGGTGCAATGCTCAAAACTGAATTCAGTACTCCAGTTGGGGTCCAAACAATGCCCTGCACAACTAAAGCATTATTTCCTCCCCATTCTATTCCAACCCCCTTGAGATAAAGGCCAATATTCCATTAGCCTTTTTGATTGTTTCTTGTACCTGTGCAGTTGTTTTTAGTGATTTGTGTACATGGACACTGAAATCCCTTTGCTCTTCCACAGCTCCTAGTCCCTTCCCATTAAGAAAATATTCTGATTTGTCTTTTGTGGATCTGAAGTGGATGACCTCACACTTCCCCACATTTAACTCCATAGCTTTGCCCACTCTGTCTATGTTCCTTTGTAATTTCCTGCTCCCATCCACACAACTTATTCTGCCTCCTAACATAGTGTCATCTGCAGACTTGGATATACAACTCTCCATTGCTTCATCCAAGTCATTAATATATTTGGTGAAAAGCTGAGGTCCCATTATAGATCCCTGGGGAACACCACTTGTCACATCCCACTAGAGAACATCCCCTTTATCCCTAATCTCTGTCTCCCAACCAATTACTGACCCATGTCACAAGCCTAAAGTCGGTGATAGGAAAACTTTTAGGGACAATAATCTGGGACAAAATTAATTGGCACTTGGGAAAGTATGGGCTAATAAATGAAAGTCAGCACTGATTTGTTAAAGGAAAATCATGTTTGACTAACTTGATTGAGTTCTGTGATGAAGTAATGGAGAGGGTTGATGTGTATATGGCTTGCAAAAGGCATTTGATAAAACATCACATAATAGACTTGTTATCAAAATTAAAGCCCATGGGATTAAAGGGACAGTGGCAGCATGGATACAAAATTGGCTAGGGGACTGAAAGCAGAGAGTAGTGATGAACAGTTGTTTTTCAGGCTGGAGGGGCAAGCAACCTTGGACCTGGTCCTGTGCAATGAGCCAGGATTAATTAATAATGTCCTAGTTAAGGATCCCCTTGGAATGAGTGACCATAACATGGTTACATTCCATATCCAATTAGAGGGTGAGAAGGTTGGTTCTCAAACAAGCGTACTGAGCTTGAATAAAGGAGACTATGATGGGATGAGAGCGGAATTGATTAAAGTGGACTGGGAAAATAGATTAAAGGGTAAGACGGTACATGAGCAGTGGTGTTCATTCAAGGAGTTATTTTACAACTTTCAAAAAATATATATTCCACTGAGGAAAAAAGGGTGTAAAAGAAATGACAGCCATCCGTGGCTAAGTAAAGAAATTAAGGACAGTATCCGACTAAAAACAAGGACATATAAGGTAGCCAAACTTAGTGGGAGGATAGAAGATTGGGAAGTCTTCAAAAGACAGCAAAAAGTAACTAAAGGATTGATTAAGAAAGGGAAGATAGATTATGAAAATAAATTAGCAAAAAATATAAAAACAGATAGCAAGAGTTTCTATTGTTATATAAAAAGAAAAAGGGTGGCTAAGGCAAACGTAGGTCCCTTAGAGGATGAGACCGGGAAATTAATGGTGGGAAACATGGAAATGACAAAAATGCTGAACAAATATTTTGTTTCAGTCTTTACGGTAGAGGACACTAAGAATATCCCAACACTGGACAAACAGGGGGCTCGAGGGGGGGAGGAGCTAAATACGATTAAAATCACTAAGGAATTGGTACTCAGTAAAATAATGGGACTCAAGGCGGATAAACCCCCTGGACCTGATGGCTTACATCCTAGGGTCTTGAGGGAAGTGGCAGTAGGGATTGTGGATGCTTTGGTAATAATTTTCCAAAATTCTCTGGACTCGGCAAAGGTCCCGGCAGATTGGAAAACTGCTAATGTAATACCCTTATTTAAAAAAGGTAGTAGGCAGAAGGCTGGAAATTATAGACCAGTTAGCCTAACATCTGTGGTGGGTAAAATTTTGGAATCTATTATTAAGGAGACAGTAGTGGAACATTTGAATAAACATAATTTAATAGGACAAAGTCAGCATGGCTTTATGAAGGGGAAGTCATGTCTGACAAATTTGCTTGTGTTCTTTGAGGACATAACGTACAGGGTGGATAAAGGGGAACCAGTGGACGTTGTGTATTTAGACTTCCAGAAGGCATTCGACAAGGTGCCACATAAAAGATTATTGCTCAAGATAAAGAATCACTGGATTGGGGGTAATATTCTGGCACGGGTGGAGGATTGGTTATCTAACAGGAAGCAGAGAGTTGGGATGAATGGTTCATTCTCGGACTGGCAACCAGTAGCCAGTGGTGTTCCGCTGGGGTCGGTGCTGGGTCCCCAACTCTTTACAATCTATATTAACGATTTGGAGGAGGGGACCGAGTGTAACGTATCAAAGTTTGCAGATGATACAAAGATGGGTGGGAAAGTGGAGAGTGAGGAGGACATAAAAAACCTACAGGGGGACATAGACAGGCTGGGTGAGTGGGCGGAGATTTGGCAGATGCAATACAATATTGGAAAATGTGAGGTTATGCACTTTGGTAGGAAAAATCAGAGAGCAAGTTATTATCTTAATGGTGAGAAACTGGAAAGCACTGCAGTACAAAGGGATCTGGGGGTCCTAGTGCAAGAAGATCAAAAAGTTAGTATGCAGGTGCAGCAGATGATCAAGAAGGCCAACGGAATGTTGGCTTTTATTACTCGGGGGATAGAATATAAAAACAGGGAGGTATTGCTGCAGTTATATAAGGTATTGGTGAGACCGCACCTGGAATACTGCATACAGTTTTGGTCTCCATACTTAAGAAAAGACATACTTGCTCTCGAGGCAGTACAAAGAAGGTTCACTCGGTTAATCCCGGGGATGAGGGGGCGGACATATGAGGAGAGGTTGAGTAGATTGAGACTCTACTGATTGGAGTTCAGAAGAATGAGAGGCGATCTTATTGAAACATATAAGATTGTGAAGGAGCTTGATCGGGTGGATGCGGTAAGGATGTTCCCAAGGATGGGTGAAACTAGAATTAGGGGGCATAATCTTAGAATAAGGGGCTGCTCTTTCAAAACTGAGATGAGGAGAAACTTCTTCACTCAGAGGGTAGTAGGTCTGTGGAATTTGCTGCCCCAGTAAGCTGTGGAAGCTACATCATTAAATAAATTTAAAACAGAAATCGACAGTTTCCTAGAAGTAAAGGGAATTAGGGGTTACGGGGAGCGGGCAGGAAATTGGACATGAATTTAGATTTGAGATTAGGATCAGATCAGCCATGATCTTATTGAATGGCGGAGCAGGCTCGAGGGGCCGATTGGCCTACCCCTGCTCCTATTTCTTATGTTCTTATGTTCTTATACAGTGGTGTTCCCCAGGGGTCAGTATTTGGACTGCTCTTCTTGATATATATTAATGACCTGGACTTGGGTATAGAGGGTATAATTTCAAAGTTTGCAGATGACACGAAACTCAGGAATGTAGTAAACAATGTGGAGGATCATTACAGACTTCAGGAGGACATAGACTGGAGAAATGGGCAGACACATGGCAGATGAAATTTAACGCAGAGAATTGTGAATTGATGCCTTTTGGTAGGAAGAATGAGGAGAGCCAATATAAATTAAATGGTACAATTTTAAAGGGGGTGCAAAAACAGAGAGACCTGGGGGTGCACATACACAAATCTCTGAAGGTGGCAGAACAAATTGAGAAGGCTGTTCAAAAAGCATATGGGATCCTGGGCTTTATTAATAGAGGCATAGAATACAAAAGCAAGAAAGATATGCTAAACCTTTATGAAACACTGGTTAGGCCTCAGCTGGAGTATTGTGTTCAATTCTGGGTCCCACACTTTAGGAAGGATGTCAAGGCCTTCGAGAGGGAGCAGAAGAGATTTATTAGACTGGTGCTAGGAATGAGTGACTTCAGTTATATGGAGAGACTGGAAAAGCTGGGATTGTTCTCCTTAGAACAGAGAAAGTTAAGGGGAGATTTGATGAAGGTGTTCAAAATCATGAACAGTTTTGGTAGGGGTAAATAAGGAGAAACTGTTTCCAGTGGCAGAAGGGTTGGTAACCAGAGGACACAGATTTAAGGTGATCGGCAAAAGAACCAGAGGTGACATGAGGAAACATTTTTTTAACGCAGCGAGTTGTTATGATTTGGAATGCACTGCCTGAAAGGGTGGTGGAAGCAGATTCAATAGTCACTTTCAAAAGGCAATTAGATAAATACTTGAAGGGAAAACATTTACGGTGCAATGAGGAAAGGGCAGGGGAATGGGACTAATTGGATAGCTCTTTCAAAGAGCTGGCACAGGCACGATAGGCACGATAGGCCGAATGGCATAAGAACATAAGAAATAAGAGCAGGAGTATTCAATCAGATCATGACTGATCTTCGCCCTCAACTCCACTTTCCCGCCTGATCCCCATATCTCTTGATTCCTCTAGAGTCCAAAAATCGATCGATTTCAGCCTTGAACACATTCAATGACTCAGTATCCACAGCCCTCTGGGGTAGAGAATTCCAAAGATTCACAACCCTCAGTCTTGAATGGCCGACCCCCTTATCCTGTGACTATGCCCCCTAGTTCTAGACTCTCCAGCCAGGGGAAACAACCTCTCGGCATCGAGACTGTCAAGCCCCCTAATAATCTTATATGTTTTAATGAGCCCCCTCCTGTGCTGTACTTACTATGATGCTTTCAATTCCATGAGCTTTCATTTTTGCTGATAATCCCTTGTGTGGAACCTCATCAGATGCCTTCTGAAAGTCCATATAAACATCATTTATAGACACTTCCCTGTCCAAGGGTAGGACCTGTCGAACAAGGTTAGACAGGTCCTACTCTTCACAAATCCATGCTGGCTGTCTTTAATCAGCTCATACTTGTCCAAGTGTGTAAGGAAGGACACTTACGTCACAAGAAATAATTTCCTTAATTGATGTGAGATGAAAACATGATTTCCTTCCCTTCAATTACGCCACTTTCCACAATGTTTCAATTCAAATAGAATGTGTCGGTAAGGTAGTCTGATGCCAGAAAGAATGCAGGGCTGAGCTGCAACTAACAAAAAGTTAATGCAGCAAACCATTCCGCATTCCATAATCATAGGTTTTGGTTGTGGGACTACAACTAACATGAACTGCAGTGGATCCATGTTAACTGAGATTGTGTTTGCTTTAACCTAGCCGGTCACTAAGCTCCACAATGTCTACACTCTCGGGAAAAAAGCAGAAAATATGGCTAATATCGCTGGTTACACCACAAGTTGGGGATAGGGCGGGGAAGTGGGACGAGCTGGATTGCTCTTGCAGAGAGCCGGCACGGACTTGACGGGCCGAATGGCCTCCTTCCGTGCTGTAACCATTCTATGATTCTACTTTCTTTTTAATAACAAACGGATAGTCTGATTTCACCTGTGCAAATGTACTGACATGTGGTTTGCATCTTTGCTTTCCACCCCTTTTCTGTTTTTACTGCATCACCACCCCCAAACCAATTTGAAGCACGTGGAGCTCACCAAATATATGAACGTGAGACTGGAATAATTAAAGGAGAACTAATTTCTCGGCTGTAGGTGTTAACCGAATAAAATCTACACCATCGGGGGCACAAGGTCTTTGCTAAGATAATACCATCAGATAAGGAATGGTGTAAGAGTCTCCACTTTGAGATGGGAGCTGCTCTTTCAAAGACTCGTGTACCTAATCAGCTCTCCTATCCAGAATTTATCTTAATTAACACCAAAAGTATTTAAGTACTGAAAGGCTCTTTTTACAATAAACGGTTAACTAAGATAATAATGTATTCTGGGATCTGCTGCATTCTGGTGATGTTAGGTGGCGTGCCATATTGAGAAGTAATTTGGTACAATGGCATTTTTATGGTGGGGCTTTACCAGCAGTCAGCTGTGCAGTTTTGTGTCCATGTCCATTGGATCCATTCCCATTTGCAGGAAATCGCCACTTTGTTCTTTTTGACCTTTTCCCAGCGACATTACACAGTCGGATTCTGCGTCAGGTCCCACATGACTGACGAAGGAGAAAAGCATTTATGATGTTTCACAAAAACAATTGTATGCTCCAGAGTCCTCTTGACCGAATATGTACTTATGTTTCCAGCGTGCAACCTTGTCAAAGCAGATGTATGGGTTATTGTTTTCTACAAATTGTCTTTTAATATGTAATTTTACGTTTGTTTTGTATTTTAAATAATAAATCAATTCCCTATTCTGAGCGATTCTGCCTGCTTTCATCCCATCACTGAGTCAGCTGAAGCGATAGGCAGTGTGTCAGGACCTGTCATGTCTGTTACTGTACCACACATTGCCTGGGAAATGAGGACAGCTTTATTGTGAGAGGAAGGGATGCTGCAGTATGCTGTGCTCACCCATGTACAAAAACCTTACAATTTCAGGAATTATAATAATTTGTTCAATTATATAAGAGTATAATGACCAGCTGGGATAATGACACATAGTAATCTAGTCCAGCGGTTGAAAACATTTCATAAATTGTGAAAGCAAAAGCCAACCTCATTACCATTCTCTCATCCACAAAATCACTCGGGTACTTTTATCATAACATAGATGGTTTTTATTTTATCAAGTGGTTTTATTCGGTTTGGTTTTTGTGCTGGCTGCGTGGACGTTGATGGCTAGTGATGTGTTGTGATCTTCATATGGCAAGATTAATGATTCTGACGTAATTACTGCAGATTTATTAAGATATATTTTCCAGTTGATTACTGAAAGATTCCCAAAACTGGTCTGTAGTGCATGTTATTGGAACTCCCCCAGGAGCTCAGGCAGTGAAGTCAATGCAAAACTGAGTCACTGTGGACCAAAAGGTCCCATATTTGATTCTCAGTCTATGCTGAATTCACTGGTCTCAATCAGGGTGCACTAGAATTCCATGGGTGCCCATTGGCCGGGATAGGAAAAATTCAGTCAAGGACCGACTCTGATCAGCACCCAATGACCATTGCTGGGAAGGTGCACGTGTGTCGACATTGGATGACAGGATTAGGCTTGGCTGTCATACCCCTCACAGTTGTAAAACCCATCAACACTCATTGTCTAGGCTTACACATGATGAATAGCTGCTTGTTTAAGGTACTGGAGGATACCTGGGGCCAGTGGAACCGTACCCTAATATGAATTAGTGTCTTTAGGAGATGTGAGGAAACAGTAAAATATAATATTACTTGACAGATTGGCGGTAGAACCCTAATATTAGTGATTCTACCACAAACAATACCAAATTAGGACATACAGCATTTTTTGTTAGTCAACTTTTCCTTTTCAAATTAAACCCCAAACATCTTGTGTTAATCACAATGATTCTAAATGTATATTGCAATCTGAATTTCTTTTTACTATTTGGTAACTGTTGTAAGGTGGGAACAAAGGCTGGGAAATTTCCTACCACCTATCACTCCGAGATGGAGTACCAGAGAAAATAGTATGACTTCACTGTTGCAGTCACATTACAAATTTAGTGTCAGGGTGAAGTGGTTTTGGCTTCACACCAATGCTAAACTCTACACAGCCTGAACTGAATGCAAAGCAAAGTGGACTGCAACTTTGTTCTCTGGGGTGCCTTGCTCCACTTTGCTCCAGTGTGATCAGGTCCTGACTCTGGGGTCAAGCTGTCATTTAGACTATGACTGCATCATTGGTACGAAGCAAAACCACATTGTACTGACCCTATCATTGTAGTGTGACTACCCCCTTAAACACTGAGTAATTGAATTATTCTAAAATAGAATCGGGCTTTCCTGTGGCACTCTGAGAAAGTTGCATGATGGAAAGAGTGTCTACATTTAGAGCCATAAACAAGGTGGTTATCCTTGATAACTGTGTTTTGGTTGATTCTGCCCAGAACTGACTAAGTGGAAAATAATGGCCTTGGTCTGGAACAGTGTAGCTACATAACAGTTGTTATGTTTTCCTGCTTCTCTGAATCAATGTCCATTTGTAACAAATATGTGACTTGGATCAGGGCTATCTTCAACATAAATTACAAACTTGAGAGTTTGTGTAGCATTGTCTTCATTTAAAAAAAAATAATTTCACATACTATAATTAAGCCTTAATCTCCCTGGGCTAGGGAGGCAAAAAAATAATCAGCATGATTCTTGTTCTGGATAACCTGAATGTGAACTTGTGAGCATAGAATTGAGATGGGGCTATAATTCTTTCTAATCCCCTCCCTCTTCACCTCCTTATCATCTCCCCTCCATCAGAATGACTTCTGGTACTCACCTCTCGTCATGTGAGTGAAGTACTGGATGGCTGCTGACACAGTGTAACGAACTACCAGTGTGAGCCACAAAGGTCAGGAGAGAAAGGGAAGCCACCGAAAAATCAGGTATCTCAAAATCCTAGTCGCTGCTTCCAAATGGGAGTTTAGTCTGAAACTGCTCATTTTCTCCTGGGAATTTGGTCAACCTTGGATTTTTCCTCAATATTCATATTCTTGTACGGTTTCTGTAAAGCCCAAGGTAAGGAATGAGTAGGGACAAGGGCAAAAGGCCAGAAGGCATCCCATTCCCACCCTTAGAGCACCACTGCATTGGTTGCGGGGGGGGGGGGGGCGGTCGGAGAGGAATTTCCCAGATTTTATCCCCCAAATTGGCCCAAACAGGGTATATATCTTTTTTTGCCTCTCACAGCAGATCACACGGTTTTGGGTGGGATGGAGAGTGTATACATTGTGATACACATGGTATTGCAATTTGTGAGAGTCAGGATGAATGGATCAGAGGACCTCTTCCTCCCTGCCATTGTTCATATGTGAGGAAGAATTTTACTTCACGGTGTTATTTTGTTGCAGAAACGCATGCGCTTCTCAGAAGATTAAATGCTTTGGGGCTTGTGATTGGAATAAAAATCTTGCGAAATAATAAAAGGTTTATTGCCCCCAGTTTTACTCCATTCAAGTCCTTTCAGCATCTGATAATGTAAATGTTATTTGTATTTAATATCCTACTTCTAATGCAGGCTGCATGATTCATTTATTTTTGCCCTCACCAGCTTGAAGGAAATAATTTTCATGCTTTGCATGAGTGAGAAGGACCAGCAGTAAAAATAATTCACCAGTTTTCTCACAGCCTCTTCAACATTATTTCAGACAGGGAAAGCCATGGCAATAATCTCTCTGTCGATCTGAAAAACAGGTTCACAGGAAATTAAAAACTCCATATTTTTTATGCAGGCACAAGCTTATAAAAGCGAGTCTATAATTCTACAGGATGTCTGCACAGAGCCATAAAGATAACTATCTGCAGCCCCCAAAAATGCATTAACATTCTGAACCCTCAGCTATCGCATCCTGCTTTGTAACTGTGAACATAAAATGCTTGGCATTTTTATTTGATTGAGAATACAGTTTGCTTGTGAGGATAGATAGACCTGTAACTCAGGCTGCATTAAGTGTGTCATCAAAGTGAGAGATTTCCAAATCCTTGGCATTCTTGAGATAAACAACTGAAGGTGCAGTTGTTTCCTGTAGTTTGACACTTTAGCCTATGGCAGTTCTTTCTGTGATGCAGCTTTAACCAACGAAACATGTTTGTGTGATGTCTGATTGTGTGTTTTTTGTGGTTGGGGGTTTCAGTGTACTTACCTCACTGTAAATATCCAAACTAAAGTGTTCCTGTGCAATTCTTTGTTTTGCCCATAAAACTTTCCATTGCAGCATGTGGAAAGTCCTCTGACTATGGTTTGGTTCAGGTCATAGTGTTCCCATTGTCATGTGATTATTCCTTTAGAGGTTATCTGACTAATGCACTATTCCATCAATTGAGTTCATTTCTGCAATGCATTAATGTGCTAGACTCACAAAACCATAGCAATAGAGATAGTTCTTGTGGTTTGTGCTGGTCTGAAGCTAGAACGGGACATCAACTTTTGAGAATACACTTGAAGTGTTTATATTTAAATAGGTATTCATCATGCATTCTTACAGGCAAAGACGCTAAATCGCTCACAATCCTTTGGTAAAAACCTGAGTATCTCTTGTAATAAAAAGGTTAATTTGACTCATTTGGTCATTGTAAATCCAGTGGCCCTGCTTATTATGTATCAAGGCATCAACAGACCGTCCTTAGTTATAAATCATTTTAGTGAAGCCCAGAATTGCTCACTAAATGATTTATTTGTTCCAATCAAATAATGTAGTAGAGCATCATGTGCAATGCTTTGCTGGGAATTTATTAAATAAAACTAAAATAAGATGCTTTTGTTTGTATATATTTTTGGGGTGGGGAGGTTTTGGTGCCTCCTCTAAGATGGACATAGTGGAGGTGGCTACTGTGTGAAGCCCTCACATGTTGATCTCACCTGAGCTGTTAGGAAGCCATTGCTGCAGCTTTTCCACTCGTGAATTGCTGGTGGTAATAGCTCCGGGTAAACCATGTTGCCAATGAGGGATTTCAGCATCTCTGCCTATTGCTGTAGTGCTGGCACATCTGGCACATCAGTGTCTATGGAGAAGCCAACATCGCAGAGACTGATGTTTTGGTTTCCCTAGCAGATTAATGGCTGAAGTCTAAAGGATCCAGCCGAACCCAAAATGATAAATTAGAGTCTGTCATACATTGTTCAGAGGGTGTTTAGTATGCCACATGAGTGGTGTGCAATTGTGTATGACATATATGTGTGTTACCCTTCTATGTGCCTGCAAAAATAAATTCCCCTCAAATGAATTAATAGTAAGAAAGAAAGACTTGCATTTATATAGCGCCTTTCACGACCTCAGGGCATCCCAGAGCGCTTTACAGCCAATGACGTACTTTCAAAGTGTAGTCACTGTTGTAATATAGGAAACCTAGTAATGTAATTGTAACTGATTTAACAGTAACAGTTGTGTCAATACAGCAGGGAAGGCCAACAAATAACCTTTACAATAATAGTCAATACCACATGCCATTCTAATTGGACCAGTACTTAGTCCAGAAATCATCTCTTTTGATGCTTCAGAATTTCTACAACGAGCTTCATTCTAGATTTTCTAGTGCTGCTTCCTTGTTCCTTCTTTGCTGTTTTTGCAATGTCTGTTGGTACAAGCACCACAGTCACAAAAGTCAGCTGGATTGTTTCCAGTTAACTTCAGTAGCTGGCTTGTTAATGATAGGTGTTCTACTGGCTGCTTTTTTAAAAAAAAACAACACACCAGCAAATTTACTGGGGGACGGGGGACGGAGGGAAGAATCCAGCTAATTTCCAGAATTTAGTAAAGTGTTGAATTTGCATTATTGCCAAAAATGCCACCAACATGTAAATCCAGGTGTACATGTTCCTGTATCGAGCTGAATGTGTGATAATCTAGTATGAGTCACATGGCATCATTTTTTATTCAACTGCATGATCACATTGCAGAACACAGTGCAGTGTGATTTTTAAAATGATCATTGCTTCTCCTGATTCTCCTCCCTCACCAAAAAGGGGATCAACTGGCTTTATGTCATGAAGAGGCTGCCTTCCCCCTTTTAAAACAAACTTATAAACTACCTTCCATGGAGGGACATTGATAAGTGTTGGTAACTTCAGTGTACGCATTATATCAATAGGTTTTTCATCAGGTTTATTTATTTTTATTGTTATTTCAAAATTCACAGGCTGTGTGAGGTGGCCAGTAAGGTGTCTGCATCACGTCCTCTGGCAGTTTGTTGGGGTTAATGTGTCAAAACATTAAAAGTTCCCAACTTGTCTCTGGGAAGTTTGGGGGGGTGGGTGGTGGAGAAAGATGGTGGGAATATGCCTCGAGTATTCAAGGGAGGACCAGAGTCCTTTCTCACTTACTCCCATCATACCAGCATATTGTTTCCAGACTTTGAATTTAGCTTATTCCCCTGAGGTGTTTAAGAACCAGTTAAACTTTTCGATTAGGAGAGCTGACTCATTCTGACTGGCATTCGAACTTGTGACTGGTTGGGAGAACACCTTTCTAGTACCAGGGATGCTGGGATGTCTCTGACTAGGAAAAATAAATCTGCAGAATCTTTAGTCATCCCTGAAAAGAATGATGATGAAACTGAGATTTACAGGCCAGTGATCTCAACTAATTGTTCCAGTAGATACTGCATTAATTGAGCTCTTATTCAAACAAGCTTTCAGTTACATTTCATTACATCTGCATTTATCACTCTAATTCCGGTGTAGTCATTAACTTTTGATCAAGGACCTCAACACTAAGCCGTGACTTGCTTGTGGGTCGTTGAGTGACTCCAGGCTTGACATGAGAATTTGAGTGAAGTGTAATGGGCATTGCACAACGTGAACAGCAAAAATGAAAATGCATTGTATAAGTTCATTGTATAACGCATGGATACAGTACAATGTCAACGCAGAATGCTTCTGACCATCAACATGAGGCAGACAGAAGATCAGACAGTTTCCATGGACTGTGCCAGACTGAAACCTCACCAGTTCCATTGAATGCAGCTCTGGAGAGTCCTTTCTCTTCCCCAGCCCTAAAAAAGGTAGCATTTTACCTGTTTGACTAGTCCTCATAAAAATGATTGAAACATGGAATCCAGTTTAGAGTGAGAGGAAAATTGAAATTGTTTTCCCTCCCTCTCCTTTCTTGAATAGCAGGATTACATTTTCTACCTTCCAATCCGCTGGGAGCGTTCTAGAATCTAGATCATAACCAATGCATCCAGTATCTCTGCAGCCACCTCTTTTAGAACCCTCGGATGTAGGCCATCAGGTCCAGGGGATTTATCGGTTGTTAGTCCCACTCGTTTCTCAAGTACTTTTTCTCTATTGATAATAATTACTTTAAGTTCCTCACTCTCATTAGCCCCTTGGTTCCTCACTATTTCTGGTATCTTTTTTGTGTCTTGAAGGCAGATACAAAATATTTGTTTTAACACATCTGCCATTTCCTGATTCCCCATTATAATTTCTCCTGTCTCAGCTTCTAAGGGACCAACATTTACTTTTGCTACTTTCTTCCTTTTTACATACTTGTAGAAGCTCTTACAATCCATTTTTATATTACTTGCTAGTTTACTTTCATATTCTGTTTTCTCCCTTTTTATCAATTTTTTGGTCACCCTTTGCTGGTTTCTAAAACTCTCCCAATCCTCAGGCTGACTACTCTTCTTGGCAGCATTATAGCCCTCTTCTTTTAATCTAATACTATGCTAACTTCTTTAGTTAGCCACGGGTGGATCACTTTTCCTGTGGCGTTTTTATTTCTCAATGGAATATATATTCGTTGAGAATATTGAAATATTTCTTTAAATGTTTGCCATTGCTTTTCAACCATCAACCATCATACCCTTTAATTTAATTTCCCAATCTACCTTAGCCAACTTGCCCTTCATACCTATGTAATTGGCTTTATTTAAGTTTAGGACTCTAGTTTCTGACTTAAGTATGTTATTCTCAAACTCAATATGAAATTCTACCATATTATGATCACTCTTCCCCAGAGGATTCTTTATTGTGAGATTACTAATTAACCCTGTCTCGTTACACAATACAAGCTCTAAAATAGCCTGTTCCCTAGTTGGTTCCATGACATATTGCTCTCGGAAACTGCCTCGAATGCATTCTATGAACCCGTCCTCCAAACAATCTTTTCCAATTTGATTTGCCCAGACTATATGAAGATTAAAGTCCCCCACGATTACTGCATTACCTTTGTTACAAGCTCCTATTATTTCATAATTAATACTCTGTCCAATGGTATTGCTACTATTAGGGGGCCTGTAAACTACTCCCACCAGTGTTTTCTGCCCCTTGTAACTTCTTATTTCCACCCACACTGATTCTACTTCTCGATCTTTGGAGCCAATATCCTTTCTCACCACTGTCTTTATGTCATCCTTTATTATTAGGGCTACACCCCCTCCTTTTCCATTCTGCCTGTCTTTTCTAAACGTCATGTACCCTGGAATATTTTGTTCCCAATCTTGGTCACTTTGCAACCATACCTCTGTAATGGCTATTAGATCAAACCCATCTAGATGTGACTGAAAGGTCCCAGATTTGAACCCTAGTCTGTAAAAATAAAAATGCATTTAATATAACTTCTTATCATATGGAAATGTCTTTAAGCATTTTACACAACGAATCCATTTACAGTGCAGGGACTGTTGATATGTAGGCTAGTGCAGCATTTGTTTTGCACCTAAAGACAAATTAATCTGCATTTTTTGGTGGTATTATTTGAGGGAGGAATGTTAGCTATAGGATCAGGAGCACTGCCTATTCTTCAGATATGACCACAGAATCCTTGATGTTTACCTGAACGTAAAGACAGAACCTCATTTAATTTGTAGGTTGCTATCTCCAAAAATACAGCATTTCCTCAGTACTGATGCATTAGTTTAGATCATGCATTCAAGTTCTGGTGTGGGCCTCAAATTCGCAATCTTATAACCCAGAGTGACAAATGGCCCCAGCTGAGATACTAAGGATAGCTGACGTCAACCAGGTCGGTGGTACGAGTGCTATAATTTTCCCTCCATAGAGCAGCAGCCTTGGGTTAGTTGGGGGGGAAATCAATCAGGATGCATCTTGTGCATCCCACCTCCCTTCACCCCACCATTGGCACCAGAGTCTTCAGCTGCCTGGGTCCTACTCTCTGGAATTTCCTTCCCAAATTTCTCTGCCTCTCTCAATCCCACTCCTTTAAAAACCTCCTTAAAACCCATTTCTTCAATCAAGCTTTTGGCTGACCCTTCCAATCCTCTCTTGGCTTGGCATCTGTTTTCACAATGCCTTCTGTGAAGTTACTTGGTATGCTTTTTACATTAAAGGCACTGGGCTATAAATTGGGCTGTGTAGCATCCATTTTGTAGGTGATACGTGGCCTCCTAAGGATCCAAAATGGCGTCTGGAATGTGCAGGCATGCTTCTAGTTAAAGGCGTTTGCGCACGCGCAGATAACGAATGCCGGCAGCATGTAAAGTAAGGAGAATATGCGTTAGATCAGTGTGCAACGCTGATTTAAAGGGACAGATACGATTTTGGAACTCAACGCTCCAACCAACGCACTGTCTCAACCTCGCACAACTGAACAGGTCGTAAACAGCATGGAGGACTCCCCACCAGTGCTATTTAAAGGGATAATGCAGGATTTACAGGTTACTTACTGGATTATTGCTTTTGGCTGCTGATGCATTTGCACCTGTTTTTGGAGATCTCATAGACTCATAGAAAATAGGAGCAAGAGTTGGCCATTCGGCCCTTCGGGCCTGCTCCACTATTCAAAATGATCATGGCTGATCGTCTAACTCAGTACCCTGTTCCCGCTTTCTCCCCATATCCCTTGATCCCTTTAGCATTAAGAAATATATCTATCTCCTTCTTGAATGTATTTAATGACTTGGCCTCCACTGCCTTCTGTGGTAGAGAATTCCACAGGTTCACCACCCTCTGAATGAAGAAATTTCTCCTCATCTCGGTTCTAAATGGCATACCCCGTATCCTGAGACTGACCCCTAGTTCTGGACTCCCCAGCCATTGGGAACATCCTCCCTGCATCTAGTCTGTCTAGTCCTGTTAGAATTTTATATGTTTCGATGCAATCACCACTCAATAGCGCAGCTAGGCCCAACTGCTTGCAGAAATCAGGTAAATGACCAGGCAGCACGAATCTCATGTGCTGCCTGCATCTCAATGACCGGGCACGGGTTAATCGCACCTCACTTATTTTTCTCACTGATGGATTCCAGGATGTGACCCATCTGCTTTATGTGTCCTGTAATCACGTAATGCTTTGAGTTACCTCACGACACTGTTATAAATGACCTCAACATACATTTAGATTCCTGGCTAGATGCGGTATTTGTCCAGAAGCTGAAGCTGAAACCCAGCAAGAAGAGGGATGAGTGAGAAGGTAAGTGTCGGGTGAGAAAAGGCCATTTTGACAATCAAGCCTGCCCTTTCCAAAGACCATGGAAAATTTTCCCTTTATGGATTCCACCTTAACTTTACCTGAAGAAAGTATTTGATTAACCTTGTTGACATTTACTGCATAGTTTCAGAGTATGGTCAACAGCCACAACCAAGTCCTTTTACTGTTCTGCGTTCGCTAAGGGACGAGTAAATTGCCTGCTGATTATCCTAAAGACAGAAGTAAGTCTGTGATGCCACATGATGCCAGGGCCTGCTGAAGGAGAACTCCCCGTCCCTCAGTTATGGGGTTGAATCACTGCATTGCACCTGGGCTGAAACACATTGGAGGAGGAAATACCTCTGTGGTTGTTATGAATAAATCTTGTTCAGTTGTTTTAAAGTAAATTCATAACTAACTAGCATTATTTGCTTTGCAATATTTTAAATTCAGAACCTTGGGTGAAGCTGGCCCCAACTGCAATCCTAATAAATATATTCCTTCGATGGTTCTAAAAGTTTCACATTTCTTGTCCCAGTTACCATTATCTTATATTTAATCACATCAAAATCTATTAATTTCTTAGCCCATTCACTTAATTAACAAGGAGCTCTCCAAATGCTATCAATCTCTCTTGTACTTTTAGCTTATTTAAAAAAAACAACACACACACCTCCCTTCTAGCCGCCATTAGCAGGTGCAATTAGTCTGGGGAAACCCAGCATCCTGCCCCCAAGTGATGTCACTATGAGGGGGGCAGGAGGAAGAAGCTCATCGAAATTTGTGCTCACAGCCAGAAAGGGGTGGAAACGGGTCCTGCCCCAAATTCCTGCCCCTTTGTTCCCATCAAACCAGATTTCTGCTCCCTAATATCCCAGAATTTCTCGGCTTTAATTCTTTAAGTCTCTTCATCACGAATGCTATGGATTCTTGGGTCAAAATCGCTGGATCTAGAATTTGACCGTAATCTTCGTAAGTGGAAACCGATATGAAGAATTTATTCAACATATCTCCTCTAATCTTTCCCAACTTATCCATCATTTGTTTCCAGCTTAAATAAAATGTCTCCACATTTTCACCAGCAAAATCACATAATTTGAGCAGAGATCTGGTGGTCGAGCATTACAGTAAACGCTGTGTGTTTGTGATCAAGTGAGAACTGAGATGGGTCCATAACACAGGAAAGATAATGGTGCAGGCAATTCGGCTTTGTGCAAATTTGGTGCGTCCTGAACTATTGCATGTTGCATAATTCCACTGTAGGTTTGTGTAGGCTTTCATGGTGAAAGGGTTAAGTTCTATTTGCCCAGATAATGCAAAACAGGCACTGAGTTCTTCTCCACATCCCTCCCCCCCCCCCCGCAACAATGGTTGTGTTTGATATTAAAACCTCTTTATTGTGGGACGATTAAAGGTGAGATATGTGCTTACAGTATGTTGCCGTTTTTCCCCCACACGTAATAGCAGGTATGTAATGAATGATTTTAAAAAATCTTGCTTGTCATTTATTTTTAGCTGTTGGAATACATGCGCGTCACAGATGCGCACAGGAAACCACATAGCTATCGTATTTTTAATTCACACTGCTACTCCTCTTTGCTTATTTGCAATTATAAACCTACAGAAAAATTCATTTCTTCCATTACTTTTAGCTCCCACATCACAAACCTCCTTTCCATTCTTGTTAATTATGAAATTCTCATTCCAGTCATGGTTTCAGTGAACATCTTCAGAAATATTTTATTTTCGCTGTTTCTAAAGCCCCTGACTTTAACAGTTTTAATCAGATTTCCCGTAGTGACATGATTTCCAACTAACAAAGTCATAATATGTTTTCTTTGATGGAACAACAGTTATTTGCAATAATATTGAGGAATACCATTTGCCCTCCCACATTATAACACCATGGAAACTGTCTATTTCTAAACCATATATGGGCTGGATTGTGCTTGGGCAGGAAGCTGGTTGCTGCAAGATCTGTGAGCTTTTATAGCTATTGGAAGCAGGAGGATTTCCCCCAACCTTTCTTCTGTAACACCAACAGTGGGGTGGCAACTTACAAAGAGGCTGAATAGTCAAATAGATTGGAATTATTTGCCTTTTACTCAATTTATATTTTCAAAACAACAATGGAAATAAAGTAAGTTAGAGGTTCATCTTATTGCTGTGACTTTTTTTTAAAAAGGCCTACACTGCCTATTGGACAAAGCTGACCTTAGCTGTTGGAGAATTGAGTCTTGTGTTTAAAACAGAAAGGGTGCTGCAACATTAATATCTATTTATCTATGTATTATAAGTCTTGTGTATAGTGTGCATCCATAATGTGTCACACTTCAGAAGTGGTTGTCACATTTTCAGCAAATAAAATCACGATTGACTCAAATATGGAGACTCACCATAATTAATGTAAATAAATTAACAGTAATGAAGAAAATAATGACACTAATTAGTGACAAATCCCCAGGACCAGATGGTTTCCATCCCAGGATTTTGAAGAAAATAGGTGAGAACATTGCATAAGCCCTAACTATAATCTTCCAAAGTGCTCTCGATTCAGGAACCGTTCCTTTAGATTGGAGAATTGCACTTGTCACTCTGCTATTGAAGAAAGGTGAGAGAGGGAAACCAGGGAATTATAGACCAGTTAGCCTAACATCAGTGGTCGGGAAATTACTAGAGTCTATAATTAAGGATGGAATGACTGAACACTTTGAAAATTTTCAGCTGATCAGAGAGAGCCAGCATGGATTTGTAACGGATAGGTCATGCCTGATGAACCTGATTGAATTTTTTAAAGAGGTGACTAAAGTAGTGGACAGGGGGATGTCTATGAATGTTGTTTATATGGACTTCCAGAAGGCATTCAATAAAGTCCCTCATAAGAGATTGTTAGCTAAAGCTGAAGCTCATGGATTTGAGGGCAAATTATTGACCTGGTTAAGAAATTGGTTGAGCGGCAGGAGACAGAGTGTAGGAATAATGGGCAGGTACTCAAATTGGCAGGATGTGACTAGTGGTGTCCCAAAGGGATCTGTGTTGGAGCCTCAACTATTCACTCTATTTATTAACGACTTAGATGACGGAATAGAGAGCCACATATCCAAGTTTGCCGATGACGCAAAGATAGGCAGCATTGTAAGCAGCATAGATGGAAGCATAAAATTACAGAGAGATATTAATTGATTAAGTGAATGGGCAAAACTGTGGCAAATGGATTTCAGTGTGGGCAAGTGTGAGGTTATCCACTTTGGACCGAAAAAGGATAGATCAGAGTATTTTCTAAATGGTGAAAAGCTCGAGACAGTGGAGGTCCAAAGAGACTTCGGGGACCATGCACATTGATCAATAAAATGTCATGGACAGGTACAGAAAATAATTAAAATGGCTAATGGAATGCTGGTCTTTATATCTAGAGGACGAGAATACGAGGGGGTAGAAGTTATGCTACAGCTATACAAAGCCCTGGTTAGACCACACTGGGAATACTGTGTTCAGTTCTGGGCACCGCATCTTAGGAAGGATATATTGGCCTCGGAGGGAGTGCAGCATAGATTTACTAGAATGATACCTGGACTCCAAGGGGTAAATTAGGAGGAGAGATTAAACAAACTAGGGTTGTATTCTCTGGAATTTAGAAGATTAAGGGGTGATTTGATCGAAGTTTTCAAGATATAAAGGGGAACTGATAGGGTAGAAAGAGAGAAACTATTTCCGCTGGTTGGGGAGTCTAGGACTAGGGGACATAGCGTAAAAATTAGAGTCAGAATTGTCAGGAGTGAAGTTAGGAAACACTTCTACACGCAAAGGATGGTAAAATTTTGGAACTCTCTTCTGCAAACGGCAGTTGATGCTAGCTCAATTGTTAATTTTAAATCTGAGATTGTTAGATTTTTGTTAACCAAAGGTATTAAGTGATATGGGGCCAAGGCGGGTATATGGAGTTAGGTCACAGATCAGCCATGATCTCATAGAATGGTGGAACAGGCTTGAGGGGCTAAATGGTCTTAATATCATGTTGATAAAAGACTACGCAATCAGAAACCAATTTCTTTTAAGTGAGCAGTGCTGATTGGGTGAAATACACCAACTAATCACTGTTTCCATTTACGAACCAGCTAAGATTTAGCAACAAATCACCAAGAACCCGAACAGCAGCCAGTAAAATCACTCAAGATTTTAAAAAATGGTTTGAGCTGCCACTTTGATTTTTGAGGATCAAAATGGCAGCTAAGTAAGAATGATTGAGCAAATCTCTGTTAACCAGTCTTGGTTGAATTTCTCATACACTTCAGCATATTTAGATAATGGCTTGTATGCCATTTTTGGGGAGCCATTAACATGTATTCTGTTGTCCTTTTAATGAGTTTACTGAACAAAATGACTTCCTGGAATAGCCAGAAATGTTTTGGACTATAAAGTTTCCTTGACTGTCACCTTTTCAGTTCCTTCAGCTGTAGGATCTACTTGTCCCAATTATCTCAGTCATAACTAAATTACATGCTCTGTTGCAAAATGGAATAGTTTCCTTGTAAGACAACCTCACATCCTTCAAGAGACTTTTTAATATGCTTCATGTGTGTATCACAACAGCCAATTGCATTTATATAAGGAAGAAAGAACTTGTATTTATATAGCGCCTCTCATCACCTCAGGGCGTCCCAAACCACTTCACAGCCAATGACGTACTTTTGAAGTATAGTCACTGTTGCGATGTAGGTAAAAAAAATACCATAATTAATGTAGAAAATATTCCATGGCACTTTACAGAGGCATGAGGAAAAATAGAAACTGAGTCGAAGAGGGTGAGATTGGGAGGGTTTATCAAAAGCTTGGTCAAAGAAGTGGATTTTGAGGAGAGAGGGGCAGAGAGGTTTAGGGAGGAAGTTCCAGAGAGTGGGATATCCAAGTATTTACAGTATGTATGCCTCTTGCATTCAAACAATGCCTATTTAGATAGTATGTGTGAGGCATGGAGCAATTAGCAAGGCAGCCGGACCCCAGCTACTTCAGCAATGTGCAAAAACCATTAATGTCAAATGTCCTACACAACTAAACAGCACTACTGTTATATTTGATTCCTCAAAGTTTGTTGAATAACATCTGAGAGGTACAGATTTTCTAGACGAAGAGCATTATGGACTCTTTACAAATGTTATTCATGCTCGGTTTTTAAATCCAAGGTGCAGTTTTCCCATCTGCTCCAGCAAAGGATATTTGAGCTTTTCCTCAGAAAAAAATCATGCTCTACCTTCTGTACGTTTAACTTCAGGTGCGGGGGAAACCCTCTCTCTCTGACTTTGCCCCATAGGAAAAGAGGAATTTTCCCCCATAGTGGGAGTTTTCACTTTTACTGCTGGACGGAAAATGGGCAGCAGCGGATCGGCCACCCATTTCACACATCGCTTGATTTCTGTTTCCATTAAATCACTTTTATCTGTGATTATATGGAGAATATCTCACTGATGACAGCTGGTTGCCAGTATCATTCTGAACTGAATAATTATCACTCCGTTGGAGATGGAAAATACTGAATTCCAAAAGGCTAATATTCCCACAGACTGATGGGTAGATAGGAAGAAGTTACAAGTAGATAGTGGGATAGTTCGATGTGTCGTGAAATCTAAGATGCAGCAAATGATGCAAACCATTTGAACTCTTTGTTTTTCATTTCCCCCTGACTATTTGTTAGTATGCACAAATTTAATTTTAGTGATGTAAATTTCCTTGTCCACTACATGTAATTGTGGATTGCCATACTGCATGGCTATTATAACCCTTCTGTATCACCAGTAGACAGACGTTATGAGGTTAAAACAAACATTATTGGGTCATTTATGTGGATATAATACAAAATATAACAAGCATGTGCTGCATAGTGACTTCAGGTTACTACTTAACAACTCATTTTTCTTGCTTATCAAAAGACTCCATCTGTTAGGTTCGTTTCATAAACAGTGGTTTAAAAATGGTTGTTAGAAGTACACTGTTTCCATGGAGACCTATTGAGAAATTTTGTGCATATATTTGGTGTTTATTTCCTCTTCTGTGCATTATATTAAAAATATGGTTTATTTCTAACGTCAAGCTATTCAGCCAGTTAGTCATGGGGGAAAATATTTTCTATATTGTGCATTATAGTTATTATAGCAGGGTTGGCTTTAGGGCATGAAGTCCAATGATAAAGAGAACATTTTAAAACTTAAGACACCACCTGGGATGTCAGCCAACACGAATTCCACAATCTTAAAAATTTTCTTTGTCCACAAAATGTCTAATTTCCATTTTAGCAATACTGAAGAGATGTTTGCCATTACATTTAATCAGTACAAAGGTTTCAGTAATCCATTGCATGCACTAGGAGGGTGAATTGCGACATGACCTGGCACGCAAGTCAAAGCATATTCAACTGGAAGACGGCATTGTGGCACCAGCTTAGCAACAGAGCAAGTGAGCTCTTAAGCAAAAGGTGCAATACATTTGTTAGACTTTTAATTCTAATTGTATTAATTTCCATCATAGCGCAGAGGTCAGAGATAATACGCTGATTGACCTCACCTTTTCTTCAGTTGCTATGGAGCCTGGCAACACTTTCTGTCAATATTTTCTATATCAGTTGTCGAACCTCTATCTAGACTTTGTAAATTCATATCTGGCCATTGTGACCTTTAAAACAATTAACAAATGTAGCCTCAGCACGCAACAGTACGTTACATTAAAGCTGACTACACGTGTACACCTTATCACCTTTTTTCCTTGTGCTGCTTTTTCAATCCCTGAGGATGAAGGCTGTGAATTTATAGAGAAAATCTGCTACTATTAAGCAGGCGGGTTGAGTATTAAAAAATATTTTGTGTGAGATCCCAAATGTAGCTTTTCAGGAAGAGAAGACTTTGATCCCATCAGCCTTTGTGTTTCACTCTTCAAAAAAAGAGCTGCACACTGCATTTTATTTTTTTGGGATGATTACGTATCAAAACCATCCACTATTCTAAGATCATCCTGGAGAGCAGAGAACCCCAGCTTCTTTTTGTTACTACTTACCATCTCCTTAAACCCCTCTCCTCTCCACCTCCATCCTCACCTAACAAGTACCAGGAGCTTATGGGCTTCTTTGTCACCAAGAAAGAAACTGTCCATTCAGCTGTGTCTGCTGCTTCCCCCCGTCCCCACCCCGTCCCTATCCCTGAACGCACACATGCTCACTTGCTCTTTGTCGCTCTCCTTTTTCTCTCTCCATCTTGCTTCTTTCCCATCTTCTCCCATGCCCTCTTTGAACTCATTTTGTTGATGAGACCCATTTCCTGCTTCTTCAACACCATTCCCACTAAACTCCTGACCACCCATCTTCCCTTCTGGGCCCCCATGCTAGCTGACATTGTAAATGGTTCTCTCTCCTCCAGCACTGCCCCTCTCCCTTTCGAAACTGATGTAACTACCCACTCCTCAAAATAAGCACTATCAACCCCTCTGTTCTTGCAAAGTGCTGCCCCTTCTCTAACCCTTTCCTCTCAAGTCCTTAAATGTGTTATCACTTCCGATCTGTGCTCGTCTCTATTGCAACCCGCTGTTTTGAATCTTTCCAATCAGGTTTCCATCCTTCTCACAGCACCAAAACAGCCCTAACGAAAGTCACAAAAAGCATTAGCTGTGACTGTGAGTGTCTTGCACAATTTCTTCTAATCCTTCTCGACCACTCTGCAGCTTTGACATCTTCTCCAAAGCCGCCCCTCCATTGTGCAGTTCAGCGGGACTGCCCTTGCATGGTTCACTCTTACCTGTCAGAGGATCTCTAGCAATGGCTTCTCTTCCCAGCCCTGCATCGTCACCTTGGGAGCTCCTCAGGGATCCAGCCATAGCCCCCTCTTCCTCAGCTACATGCTGTCCTTTGGTGACATCATCTGCAGACACAAGGTCAGGTTCCACAGGTGTACTAATGGCACTCTGCTCTAGCTCGCCATCACCTCTCCTGACCTCTCCACCACTGTTTGTGTGACATCCAGTCTTGGATGAGCCGCAATCTCCTCCAGCTAAACAGTGGGAAGACCGAAGCTATCACTTTTGGCCCCTGCCACAAACTCCCTATTCTTGCCACTGACTCCATCCATCTCCCCAGCCACTGTCTCAAGCTGAACCAGACTGTTATCACCCTAGGTGTTCTTTTCGACCCTATGCTAAATTTCTGACCCCATATCCTCTCCATCACAAAGGCCACCTACCTCCAGCTCCATAACATTGTCTGCTTTTGCATCTACCTCAGCCTAATTGTCACTGAAGCCCTCATCCATGCCTTTGTTGCCTGCAGACTTGACTATTACAATGCTTTGCTGGTTGGCCTCCTATCCTCCACATTACGTAAACTTTAGCATATCCAAAACTCTGCTGCCCATATCCTATTCTTCATCAAGTTCCTTCACCCCTTTCCTCACTGACCTACATTTGGTTACCGGTCCCCAATGCCTCATATTTAAAGTTCTCATCCTGAAGTTTAAATTTCTTTATAGCCTCGCTCCTCCCTATCTTTGTAACCTTCTTCAGTCCTACGGACGCCCCTCTCAAACTCTCTGTGCCTCTAATTTTGGCCTTGTGCACTCCCCTCCCTTCACCTCACCATTGGTGGCCTTGCCTACAGCTACCCAAGTCCCACACTCTGGAATTCCCTCCCAAAACCCTTGCACCTCTCCTCCTCTTTCTCTTCCTATAAGACCCTCCTTAAAACCCACCTCTTTAACCAAGGTATCAGTCAATCCTCCTAATATCTCCCTCTTTGGCTTGACATCAATATTTGCTATTACTCTTTTGAGAAGTTCCTTAGGATTTTTTTTACATTAAAGTGCTATACAATTGTAAGTTTTTGTTGAACAAGATAAGGGATGTTGCTGCTGGGAAACATTTTCAACTAGTTTTAACATCAAGAAGTCCTGTGACTGGTACAGCACAGATTAAGTGATCCAAATTAGCTCATATTCAAATTTATCCAATTAATTCAGTTGATCACTTTGTCAGTTCTCATTGAGAGTAAGGTCCAACTTTTGATGTCTGTGCAAAAGACTGAACCTATTCTCACTTCCACTAGATTGTCAGGAATTCCAATACTTATCCACCACATGAGCCCATCCTCCAGGCCACTGGTAATTGGACACGTACTAACCATCCACACTGGAACAACTGGTTGAATGCATGCCAATCATAAGACTACCATCATAGAATGATTAGATGCAAAATGTATGTACTTTTTTTAAAGCATCTATTGTCTCTATTATGGCTACTGGTAAGCCTCAAGGAAAAGATCAGGTTAGCTGTCAAGGTGTCAGATTGGTTGGTCGATTGTCCCTCTTTTTTTTGGCCGGTACTGCATCTGAGCAAATTTGGTTTTGTTCCTGATGCTATGAGCTTCCTTGGACTAAGAATGTCCAGATTATGGGTCAGAGTCCTGTTCTCTGTGACAGCTTGCCAACTGTGCACAGTGTAAAATAATAACGCTTTGACTAGGCAGTTAAATAATTAAATCTACTTAAAACTTGAGTGGGTTGGATACCTGCTGATCCCAATTGTTTTCTTTGTGTCAGTTAATGTCACGTGAAGAGTTTGAATACTGCAGCAATGAGTAAACTTTTCTGGGAAGCTTGCAACACATGGCTGACAGTCAGTTTCTACCTGGGGCAAATTACATTATTAAATTGAACAGAACAATGAACAAACAGGCTTTCACAAGTTCAGATCTGCTGCTTCAGAGCATAAAATAAAGGAAGTTATTAAATATCCACACAGGAGCAGAGTATTGAAAGGGCAGTAGAGTCAAACCATGCTCCACGGAGTATCATATTGTGCACAATTCAAAGCATGTCCTACAACCACACACTCAGATAGTTGTCTTGTTCTTTAAAAATAACCTAATTGGAATTATTTCCTTCAGACTTGTCTGGCAAAGAACCAACATAGCAAATTACAAAAGGTGATTTGATTATTGTTTTTTCTAGAAATACAAAGGAGGTTTGAATATGTCTACCTGTCTCAGTTGGTAGCACACTCTCCTCTGGTTCTAGGTAGGAGGCCAACAGGACTTGAATACAATCCAGTATTACGTTCCAGTACAGTACTGATGGGGTCCTTTTGCTGGAAGTGCCATCCACCAGATGAGACTGAAGACTCCAGAGGTAATGGCGTGGGGACAGGAAGAAAAGCTAATGCTGGAGATATTCTGGCTACGATTAGATAGGTAAGAGTGAACCAAGTGAGTGCAGTCCCTCTGAGCTTGACAACGGAGGAGAGGCGTTGGAAGAGGATGGTTTGGTCAACCATGTCAAAGAATTCAGATAGGTCAAGAAGGACAAAGAAGGATAGTGTACCATGGTCATAGTCACAGAAGATGTCATTCGTGACTTTGATAAGGGCCGTTTCAGCGCTGTGGTAGGGCCTGAAACCTGATTGGAGAGATTTAAATATGGAGTTATGGGAAAGATGGGTGCAGATTTGGGAGGCAACAACACAGTCAAAGACTTTAGCGAGGAAAAGGAGGTTGGAGATGGTACAGTAGATTGCCAGAACAGAAAGGTCCAGGATGTTTTTTGAGAGGAGGGGTGATGATGGCAGTTTTGAAAGGGAGAGGGTCAGTACTTGAAAGGGAATCATTTACCACTAGCGTAGGGGTGAGGAGGGGAATTTGGATGGTCAACCATCTCATGGACAAGGTGAGCTTGGAAAGGGTATGAGGGCAGATAGGAGAGAAGCTCAAGAAAGATGCTGGTTCAGGGTTTGGGCAGGGGGAAATCTTGAGGGAGGTTTGGCTTGATGGGCAAGGGGAAGGAGGGGATGTGGCAGAGGCAGCGGAATGATTGGTCTCAATCATAGTGACAAAGAAGTCCATGAGCTCCTTATACCATCAGAGAACAGATTGACTTGGTCATTCATCTCACTGTAGTTTGTGGGATAATGTTGGCATCAGTTGCGAGTATTTTCCTACATAAAAGTACATTCAATGGTTAAGGGGCTTTAGGGGAAGTGGTTTAAT
Organism: Heptranchias perlo; assembly: GCF_035084215.1. Lineage (NCBI taxonomy): Eukaryota > Metazoa > Chordata > Chondrichthyes > Hexanchiformes > Hexanchidae > Heptranchias > Heptranchias perlo. The sequence goes on from NC_090350.1 coordinate 27,673,054, forward strand.
GGATGGTTGAGGAGATAAGTTTTTAAGGGCTTTTGGAGAAGGGGTTTAGGTGAGAGCTCCTGAGTGTAGGGGTGCAGTGGCTGAAGTCTGTGCTATTGATGGTGGAGTGGAGAGAAGGGAATGCCCAGAGACACGTGAGTAAGGACAGGGCCATGGGTAGCAAATTCAGAATTGTACAGACTCTTCCCCACCCCTCTGCTCCCCTTCCCCTCTGCACCCAGTGGCTCATACTTTTCTAGAAAATCTGGGAGGAATTCAGATGTATGTTTCCTCAGAAACTCTTGTAGCTTCATGTTAAAAGTGATGCATTCTGGTTAATTCAAAACAATTATTTTTGAAAACTTCACAATTGACACAGTTTTAATCTCATTACATAAATTACTTTGAGTTACATTGAGTCTACAGCATAGAAACAGGCCATTCGGCCCAACTGGTCTGTGCCAGTGTTTATGCACCACACGAGCCTCCTCCCTCCCTACTTCATCTAACTCGAGCAGCATATCCTTCTATTCCTTTCTCCCTTGTGTGCTCATCTAGGCCCCGATATCAGCGGGGCGGCGGACTGGCAGCGGCGGGGGGGGGAGGGAGGGGTGATTGGGCGTGTGGCAAACTCGCATGAACCAAACTTACCGTTTCTGACGCGATCGCACGTTGATAGTGGTTAACGTCCTCTCCGGGTTTTGTGCCTGGCAGCTGGCCTGATTGACAGGCTGACTGCCATCAGGAGCTGCAACGCGGGGGTGGGGGGGGAGGGCGGGAAAGAGAGACAACCAGACGTCATCCGGCACTGGACCGGAAGACCAGGGGGCGGGGGGGGGGGGGGGGGTGGTGAGGAGAGGGGGAGGAAAGGGGAAGATCGGGGGGAGGAGGAGAGGGGAAGATCGGGGAGGAGAGGGGAAGATCGGGGAGGAGAGGGGAAGATCGGGGAGGAGAGGGGAAGATCGGGGAGGAGAAGGGAAGATCAGATCGGGGGGATATTGGGAGGGTGTAGGGGGGCCATCGGAGCGGGAGATATCGGACGTCGGAGCAGGTGCATTTAGTGTTTTCACTTCATTGCATGTCCTTTTTATTTAATTTATTTAGTTTGTTTCTCCCTGATCCGGCCCAGGCGTGAATCAGAAGCAGAGGGCAAGCCGCCCAGGTAAGTTTAAAAATCTTTTTAATCACTTCATCTGTCACAGGTAAAGTGCCTTAAGTACCTCAATGAGGTACATTTGGCTCTTTATCTGTCATGCCGCCGGCTTTAATTGCCGGCGGGACTTCCGGTTTTGGGTCGGCTGCGTGTACACAGGTCGGTCCCTGGGAAACTTGGAAGCCGGCCGGTTGGAGCCGGCTTCTGAACCTGAACGGGATTTGTGCGATTTTCGAAACCCCCTGCCCCCAATGCACCCTCATTTGCTTCCTAAAATCACCCCCCTAGTTTCCCCTTAAATACATCAATGCTATTTGCCTCAACCACTCCTTGTGGTAGCAAGTTCCACATTCTTATCATTCTTTGGGTAAAGAAGTTTCTCCTGAATTCCCCATTGAATTTATTAGTGACACTCTTATATTTATGACCTCTAGTTTTGGACTCCCCCACAAGTGGAAACATTTTCTCTACGACTACCCTATCAAACCCTTTCATTATCTTAAAGACCTCTATCTCGTCACCCCTCAGCCTTCTCTTTTCTAGAGAAAAGAGCTCCAACCTGTCCAGCCTTTCCTGATCAGTATAACCTCTCAGTTCTGGTATCATCCTTGTGAATCTTTTTTGCACCTTCTCCAATGCCTCTATCTCCTTTTTAAAATATGGAGACCAGAACTGTTCACAGTACTCCAAGTGTGGTCCAACCAAGGTTCTGTACAAGTTTAACATCACTTCTCTGCTTTTCAATTCTATCGCTCCAGAAATGAACCCCAATGCTTCGTTTGCCTTTTTTATGGCCTTATTAACTTGTGTTGCCACTTTGTGATTTGTGTACCTGTACCCTAAGATTCCTTTGCTCCTTCATCCCATTTAGACTCTTATTATCCAAGCAGTATGTGGCCTCCTTATTCTTTCTACCAAAATGCACCACCTCACACTTATCCATATTGAAATTCATTTGCCAATTACACACCCATCCTGCAAGTTTATTAATGTCTTCTTGCGTTAACAGAAAAGTTAACTGGTCTATAGTCCCCTGGATTTGTCCTGACTCCCTTTTTAAATATAGGAGTAACGTTAGCTGTCCGCCAGTCCTCCTACACTATTCCCTTTTCTAATGAATTTTTATATATATGTAACAGTGCCATCCCTAACTTCTTTTAATATGCGCAGATGCAATCCATCCGGACCGGGAGTTTTATCCTCACTAAGTTTGATTGGTTTATAAGTTATTTCCCCTATTTCTATCTTAAATGATGCAGCCAATGCAGCCTTTGTATTAACCACACCCCCCAATTTGGTGTCATCCGCAAATTTTGAAATTGTACTTCCGATTCCCGAGTCCAAATCGTTAATGTAAATTGTGAATAATAGTTATCCCAGCACTGATTCCTGTGAAACACCACTTCCCACCTTTTGCCAGTCTGAGTTGCTACCCTTAACCCCTGCTCCCTTTTTTGTTTTGTAGCCAGCACGCTATCCATTCTTCTACCTGTCCCCGACTTCACATGCTCTGACCTTAATCGAGAGTCTACAATACGGCACATTATTGAAGGCCTTTTGAAAATCCAAATATATGTTATTACCCTGATATATATTGTCTTTATATCTTTTTAAATCTCTTCTTCTAATATCATGCCTTGTTAGTCTCCCTGGTAAATACTGAGGCAAAGTGACTATTCAATATTTCTGCCATTTCGCTGTCATTACCTGTTGAGTTTATCTTGTACATCCTTTGGTGGCCCTATCCCTATCCTGATTTTTCTTTTGTTATTTATGTGTCTGTTGAATACTTTACTATTTCTTTTTATATTCAATTACATTTGGGTTTATCCATATTCAACAGACCAACTAGGTAATCACTTTCCTACCAGAGGTGTAGTGGAGAGTACATTAGGATATATTGAATGTTCCACGTTCCTCATTACTGTTACATAATGTGCTTAATTCTCATTCATAAATATTCTAAATTTTTATGATGTAAAATTTTTCCCCCTCAAATTTAAGTATTAATGTGGACTGAGTTTTAATAAAAATGTCATCTTGCTGTTAAATGGAGAATTATGAATAGTTGGTTTATATTGTATTGCTCAAACCTGGCATCAAATTAATGATTTAGGTACATATCTGGTCCATGGCAGTGTAACCCCTAGTAAGTCTCAAATTATGATCCTGAATGGACCACTTCTTCCCTTGTATCCAAAGAAGTGCATCCTGGCTACAAGATGGCAAATGTCACAAATGACAGTTTGGTTGTGCTGCTGCTGTCTAGTGCCGTGGTGGGGGCGGGGGGAGCTTCTTATTCCCCCATCCCCAGGAAATAGTTGTAGTGCAGATCTTAGCTTATTTCTGTGGAGGGTAAGGGCTTAGACACATTTAAAAAGGGAGAAAAATAAAGGGGAATTAGAGGAGGAAAGAATGTGTTAAAACTTGTGTAGAGTATCCTTTCTTCGTGAAGATGGGGCGGTGTGAGACACCAAGAGAGTGTGCACACAAATGACACCAACAATTGCTCCCATTTTCTAATTTTCTTTATAAAGGGTTGAATTCACCTCTAAAATCACAAAGAAAGATCAAAAGACAAATAGAACATCAATTGAGACTCAGCTGTAAACAGTGGTTAAAACCTTTTATTAAGATGCTTACTTCACAGCAGCAGTTTGTGTTTATATAATTCTTTCAACATAAAATAATTTCCAAGGCATTTCACAAAGGAGGAAAGGAATTGATGCTGAGCCTTTGTGGAAGAGGTCGGAGGGATGACCAACAATTTGGTGGAAGAGATGAGTTTTGAAACTCGGTTTGAGACCAAATATTCACCGATGCTTGAATTTACTTGATTTCATTAATCACTTTCATTAGTATTTTGGTCAGCCCATCAGGGAAAGTGTTCACAAGGTTATGAGATAAGTTTGGATGTGGAAGACCCTTATGCTCATTTGATCTTATCTGTCCAAAATACCAACTCCACCATCTTCCCATTACAGGTTTTACATTCCACCTGAAAAGGCAGACAGGGCCTCAGTTTAAAGTTACATCCAGAGTGTCAGCCATGACTCATTGGTAGCGCTCAGAAGGTTGTGAGTTGAAGCCCCACTCTAGAGACTTGAGCACGTAGTTTAGGCTGACATTTCAGTGCACCACTGAGGGAGTACTCTTTGTCCGAGGTGCTGTCTTTCACATGAGGTCCCGTCTGTCCTGTCCTCTCAAGTGAATGTAAAAGATCCCAGTGAAGAAGGGTAGGGGATTTCTTGGTGCCCTGGCCAACATTTATCCCTCAACCAACAGCACCAAAAGCAAATTATCTGGTAATTTATCTCATTGCTGTTTGAGAGACCTTGCAGTGCACAATTTGACTGCCCCTCATTTCCCTACATTACAACAGTGACTACACTTCAAAATACTTAATTGGCTGAGAAGCACTTTAGGATTTCCTGAGGTCATGAAAGGCATTATATAAATGAACGTTTGTTCTTTCAAAGGACAGCACCTCAGTCAATGCAGCTCAGTACTTCACTGGAGTGTGATTCTAGGTTATGTCCTGATGTGTGCTTTAAGTTCAGAAGCTTCTGGCCCAGAGACAAGAGTGCTGCCAACTGAGCCAATCTGAAATCCAAGTGTTGTGGCCTCATCTGTAGTACAAATAGAAAACAGAATTTTTTCCCCAGGTGAGATGTTTTATTCAAAGGGCCATTTATAAGGGAAAAAAAATTAACAGAGTGTTGCGGATGGAGAATTCAAGATTTGAGGCTGATTTATGTCATTCAAATCATTTGGGTCCCTGTTAATTATATTCATGAACTTTACAAATTAGGTCTAATTTATATCAGTTAATTTGGGTTAATTGGAAAATGACCTAAAAGAAGTACTGTGATGATTTATATATATTGGGCACCTGCCAGGAAATTATTCATATGAGGGTTGCATTGTGTGGATTTAACCCTCTGTGTATTGGTGTGTTTAATTTACTCCATATATTGTACATACACAATCTATGTATAGAGATCAAATGGTCCAAGCCACTTCCCATTGCATTATCATAGAATCATAGAATAGATACAGCACAGGAGGAGGCCATTCGGCCCATCGAGCCCATGCCGGCTCTTTATAAGAGCAATCCAGTTAGTCCCATTCCCCTGCTCTTACTCCATAGCCCTGCAAATCTTTTCCCTTCAAGTATTTATCCAATTCCTTTTTGAAAGCCATGATTGAATCTGCTTCCACCACCCTTTCAGGCAGTGCATTCCAGATCATTACAACTCGCTGCGTAAAAAAGTTTTTTCTCATGTTGCCTTTGGTTCTTTTGCCAATCACCTTAAATCTGTGTCGTCTGGTTCTCGACCCTTCCACCAATGGGAACAGTTTCTCTTTATTTACTTTATCTAAATCCTTCATGATTTTGAACACTTCCTCTCCAATCTCCTCTCAACCTTCTCTGCTCTAAGGAGAATAACCCCAGCTTCTCCAGTCTGTTCACGTAACTGAAGTCCCTCATCCCTGAAACAACTCGAGTAAATCTTTTCTGCACCCTGTCTAAGGCCTTCACATACTTCCTAAAGTGCGGTGCCCAGAATTGGACACAATACTCCAGTTGTGGCTGAACCAGTGTTTTATAAAGGTTCAACATAACTTCCTTGCTTTTGTACTCTGTGCCTCTCTTTATAAAGCCCATTGAATTTTTCTTTCAAGTGTAAAATGTTCCAGCCACAACTGAAGTTTTCATGCTTTATAATCACCCTTGTCCCTCTCAAAGTTGATTGGCTCCCGGTCTCTAAATCATTGATTTACAAATCTTTATCCTTGTTTTTAAATCTTTCCGTGGCTTTGCACCATCCTAATTCTGCAACCTTCCCAGCTTGTACCCTCTACCTCTCCAATTCTGACCTGTGTATCCCCCCCTCCCTTTGCTCCACCATCAGTGACAGAGCCTTTGGTTATTACATCCTTGCACTCTGAAATTCCCTTTCTCTCCTCATTTTCAAAAGCCTTCTCTAAATTATTTCTTCAACTGTACCTTTGATCAACTCCCGAGCCCTGCGCCCAAGCTTCTGCTTAGTATCTGGTCCATGCTTTGCAAAGTGCCTTATGGCATTTGTTACATTTAAAGCATTGTATAAGTGCAAGTATTATTCCCCCATCATCATTCTTACATTGGGTTTGGTATCCTGGATTGGCAAGGACACCAACTCCTATTTGCTACAATAATAGTTCAATGAAGATAGACCTGATGGTCAAGCATTTTGAAATAACCGCTTTCCAGCAGGCTACTTTTTGATAGTTATGTGGGAACCTTTCCTCTCAGCAGGGAAACATTTTAAAAGGATTTTTGGTATAATTGTATTGGAAAAATCCACTTCAGTTATGTGGAGAGACTAGAGAAGCTGTGATTGTTCTCCTTTGAGCAGAGATGGTTAAGGGGAGGTTTAATAGAGGTGTTCAAAATTGAGGGTTTTGATGGAGTAAATGAGGAGAAACTGTTTCCACAGGCAACAGCATGGGTAACCAGAGGACACAGACTTAAGGTAATTGAGGGGAGATGAGGAGAATTTTTTTTTAACGCAGCATGTTGTTATGATCTGGAATGTACTGCTTGAAAAGGTGGTGGAAGCAGTAACTTTCAAAAGGAAATTGGATATATACTTGAAAAAGACACAATTTCGGGGCTATGGGGCAAGAGCAGGGGAGCTCTTTCGAAGAGTCGGCACAGGCTTGATGGGCCAAATGGCCTCCTTCTGTGATGTATGATTCTGTGAGTTCTTGAAACTGAAAATAATTCCTCACCCTAGAGTAACGTTGCTCTTCAAGTGTCCTGTGGTTCAAAGGCCTGCAATTTGCCTGGTTTAGTCAACAGACCTTAGTCTATAAATCCAGATCCAAGGATAACATTTGTTATTAAATTGATTGTCTATATTCAGACTGATTTGTACGTAGTTGTAGATCTATATGGAAATTGATAGAACCATGAAATCGAAACTCCTCCATATACATAGAAACTCCATTAAGTGTGTGCACTCACATATTGGTCATGAAATTCGGCCGCACCGCACCCATTTTTTGGATGTTAAACGGCCTACTAAGCCTCCAATATGGTGGGCAGGAAGTGGACGCTCATTACGAGCCGGAAGTGTGCCGATCGTCATATAGGTAAAGGCCAAAAAAAGACGCCGGCTGCACTCAGGAAAAGGGATCGCCTCTTAGGCCGCAACTAAGAAGGTACGTTTTTAAAATATACTTACCTGAATGTGGAGCCGGGAGGAGCAGGAGTGCTGCTCCTGACCCCACATTCAAAGAACGCGGGATGCTGCCAACCACCAATCCCCTCCCCGCCCGATCACCACCAGCAGCGGCCCGATCTTTTATCACACATTGCCAGCGAGCTGCCTGTTGCTTTTCGCAGCTCGCCGGCTCCATGGAAGTGAAGCCCGAGGCCCTATATTGGGGGCCACTCAGGCCTCACCATTCAGGCGCGGGGACTGATCCCTGCGAGAAACGGGCGCACCCTAATTTCTAGGCCAATCTCCCCACTATTAATAATTGATATAAATTGGAAGCTTGTTGAAACCTTTGCATACTGCATTAGGCATTGAATACAAATGGGCACTCTCAGTCCCCGCTCTGGTAGGAGTGGATGAGCAGCACTCATTAGCATTCAGTTCCTAAAGGCATGCTGACGAGACTCTGGAGAGTTCATGTTGAAGTGTATTTTTGCGCTGATTCTCGAACGAAGTGGAGTGTTGCGATTGCTGTACCAGAGCTCTAATAGATAAATAAAGTACTTGTTCTGTGTAACCCTTCCCATGATAATTAGTTTCACTAAGTTTGTGCGTTTAAAAGTATGAATTGTGCATTTTCTCCACCAATTTTCTCCCCTCTCCTTGTCTTCTGAAGGTGTTGGCATCTTGCTGGGATACCGTTCCATGGGCATCAGGTCACCCTCTAGTCCCTTGCCAAACTTGCCATTATTCGTAAGTGAACCTTGGCAGCGAAACTCAACAGGCTGTTCAACAATTGGTAGGATGGGGCATCACTGCCAAACCCAGTGCTCTGTACACCTGATGTCCACACAGGTGCACTAATAGCAGAGGTTGCTTGATAGCAATTAGGAGCAGGATCTCTGGCTGATTTCCCCCTCTCTAACTCGAGACTGGAGACCAAACCTGGGACCTGTATGGCTCCGTTATTCGCTGAATATGTGTTTGTAGTCTAGATCAACATAAGAATAAGTAAGGCCAAAACATTCATTTTTCAATCGTCTAGTTACCAATTTTCATTTAATAAATTAAAAATCAGCAAAACGAGCTGTTTACTCAGGCTAGTTTCAAACCATTTTTAAATAGAGATTACAGAAAAGAAAGACTTGCATTTATTAAACTTCATAAACATCACAAAAAAAGTATGTACTATTGTTTTTCTGAAGTCAGAATACTTTTGTTATGTAAAGTAATTTGTTTTCCATCTACTTTCATTATTAAATTCACTTTCATTTAGGAAAAGAAGGAACATTTTCCGCAACTGTTGTCCCTAAAACAAAAAGTATCCAGAAGGATGCCAAGCTTTCTTTTGCAGATGTTTTTAAGTATTATTGTTCAAACCTCCATCTGGGATGATGAAAGATTAGCCAGATGTCAATTCTGACTCACAGTAAGCAATGACACAGGACATCTGCTAGTATATGGTAGTTGGTGGGGCTCTTTGTTTCAATTTAACTCTTTTCTATTAGCAGTGGGTGTTAACGGCAATTATCAGTGGTAGCACCAGACTGCTGATACATCTGGGTTCTCTGACGGTGTAAAAGCCCTAAATCGTTGTTACCGATCGTGCACTCTTTATGAACAAGGTGTCTTACTTTATTTAAAAGTGAATTCCAGTGCCAGCTAAAATCATTCTAAATGGAAGATAATTGCTTGCTTTTTCCATACAGCAAAATTCAACTGCATTTCAGAAGTAATTTGTTGTATGTGGTGTTTTGAGAGATGTGGCATGGTGATGTATAAATCCAAGTTTTTTTTACTGCTGTGATGTTAGATTCTTTTTAGGTGTATGATCAGGTGTAAGTTCATCCATCCTTTTGCTTTTAATGTCTTTTTTTTAAAAGTCAATAATAATCTCTGCATATATATATATGCAATCATTTGCTAGGTGCTTACCATGTGGTGCCTTCAATCATGGCTGTGTGCCAAGGTGAAGATTTATCCAGGCTATACTAACTTTAGCTCCCAGTCTGGGCAATGCCTCAATTTAAAAATTCTCATCCTTATTTTCAAAACCCTCCACGGCCTCGCCCTCTCCCTCCTCCAGGCTTACAACCCTCTGAGATCTCTGCGCTCCTCCAATTCTGGCCTCTTGTGCATCCCCAATATTAATCGCTCCACCATTGGCAGTCGTGCCATCAACTGCCTAGGGCCTAAGCTCTGGAATTCCCTCCCAAAACCTCTCTGCCCCTCTACCTCTCTACCTCTCTCTCGTTCTTTAAGATGCTTCTTAAAACCTACCTCTTTGACCAAGCTTTTGGTCACCTGTCCTAATATCTCCTTCTATGGCTCAGTGTCAAATTTTCATCTCAAGAACCACGGCACAGAAGGAGGCCATTCAGCCCATCGTGTCTGTGCCAGCCGAGAAACAGCTATCCAACTTAACTTCACTTTCCAGCACTTGGTCCGTAGCCTTGTAGCTTATGGCACTTCAAGTGCACATCCAAGTACTTTTTAAATGAGTTGAGGGTTTCTGCCTCTACCATCCTTTCAGGCAGTGAATTCCAGACTCCCACCACCCTCTGGGTGAAAAGATTTCTCCTCAGCTCCCTCTAATCCTTCTACCAATTACTTTAAATCTATTTTAAATAGATTTTGTTTGATAATGCCTTGGGACATTTTACCACATTAAAGACGTGATATAAATGCAAGTAGTTGTTGTTGTTTAGTTGATTTCCTATTTTGTTTAGTGCTGTGCTAGTGGCCCCGATTCCCAATCACGCATCCATCAGTGATCCCAACGTAAACTTTCCATCGTCCAGCCTTAACATATTTGGCAAGTTTACTCGGGGGTTATGAGACCTGTGCATTAGGATCTAATGGCATTAACATGGGACCCACGCAATATTAAAGTCATTTTTCATATGTTGGGAAGTCATTTGGCTATTTATTTTGACCACATGGCTCCCACTTGGGCAAAAGTTGACCACGGAGCTCCTGGGAACCCATCAACTGATGTGTCCAAGTACCAATCAGAGCTCAATAAACAGAAGGAAACTTCGAACCAGTGTTACCCCCAGTTTCATGGGTGTGGCGGGAAAAAATATCTGAATGAATGAGGACAACGTATGTGGTGCTGGCAGCCGATGGGCAGTCGTGTGAGGATGTCACAGTTGCTGCACATGTGACAAAAACTAGCCCAAAAATTCGGGACCTGCTCAAACCTATTTTTTAGGAACATAGGAACCGGGGTAGGCCAGTCAGCCCCTTGAGCCTGTTCTGCCATTCGCATTTTTATCCCGCCACTCCCACGAAACTTGGGTCCGAAGTTTCCTTATGTTTGTTGAGCTCTGATTGGTACTCAGAGACTTCAGTTGATGGGTGCCCGGGCACTCCGTGGTAACCTGATCTGTATCTTAATTCCATCTACCCACCTTGGTTCCGTAACCCTTAATACCCTTGCCTAACAAAAGCTATCAACCTCAGTTTTGAAGTTTTCAATTGATCTAGCCTCAACAGCTTTTTGGAGGAGAGCGTTCCAGATTTCCACTACCCTTTGTATGAAGAAGTGCTTCCTGACATCACCCCTGAATGGCCGAGCTTTAATTTTAAAGTTATGCCCCCTTGTTCTGGACTCCCCCACTAGAGGAAATAATTTATCTCTATCCACCCTTTCAATTCCTTTAATCATCTTAAACACCTCAATTAAATCACCTCTCAATCTTCTATACTCGAGGGAATACAAGCCTAGTCTATGCAACCTGTCCTTATAATTTAACCCTTTTAGTCCTATACGGTTTTAAATAAAAAAGCCCAATTGGCAGGAAGCCGCCCAATCTGGCAACACTGACTGTAGGGCTGCTGACCCCAGCAAATTTCCCAGGGTCAGCCGAATTTGAAATTTTTTGGGTGGGCTCTGAGTGTGATTTCAACCTGTACTGGCTGCCCATCTTCCAAAGGGGAGCATAAATCACTGCGGTTGCAGGACTCTGCTGCCTGCAGCAGCTTAAAGAGCACAGTTACCATGAGGGCAGAATGAAATGTCCGGCATCTTTTGAGATATATCAAGATGTGCTGGTAGGGGAGAGCGAATCGATGAGCTCACGATCGATTACACACCTGGTGGGACCAATTTAATTCTTAAATAACCTCTACTGATCCTAGCAACACTGACCTCCTGTTCTATGCAGGAATTCTTTCTGTCCAGCATTGCTATGGTGTTAATGGTGGAAAATGTGATGTATGGTGTCACTCTGTCGTTATCACATTATCTGACTTTATCTGCATGAGTGGGTGGGCACTTGCTGCACCAGCCATTACTTCAGGTGGAAAATTTCATGTAGGTAAAAATGGGGAGGGATCTGGCGTTGCAGGTCCCCGATCCATTTTGCATTGCTGTCTGCCCAATCACGGTTTCTGGCTGTGGGAAATCCTGCCCATTGTACAATGAGAAAGTTATGACTGTGAAAAGTGAGGAGGACATAGTACTGAAGGGGTTAAAGAAAATCTGTTATGTTCGCTTTGATGTGTTAATTAATTGTGATATCAGTGAATTAAATCTCCTTGACCTTTTTGATGTGCACCAGTCGAGCTTGAAAAAGATTGGATTCATTTAGATACAGGGGGAACGCTGAAAAATATACATTTTCCCTTTCTTTTACATACCCACTCCCTTTAATCGTGTTAAACATTTGCATTCAGTGAGAAATGCATTTCAGCGGAAACTAATTTTTTTCTGCTGAATGCTGTTATTGGTGTGGAAGAATATCGAAAAGTGAAGAAAATTATTATATTTCCACCAATAAAGGGAACAGAGATACCTTTCTGCCATTATATCTACCTGATGTTTAAACACAGCACTATTGGAGTAAAAGATTATGGGATATATTTTCCCCCATGTGTAAAGTTAATTTTTTTTTTATTTGAACTGTCATTACAAAGCTATAAATACGATGAAGGCCCCCTCACATGTTGCACAAAATGCAGATCAGTTTAAAACTCTGTTCCGACATTGGTTATACCCTTATTTAGCTGCTCAAGCTATACTTTACCCTCTTTGATGCCAAGGGAATCACACCAAACAGCAGGAAAACAGTATTATAGTTCTAATTAATTACATTCCCTAAAACGGTATTGATAGCAGTTTTCAAAGATGCTTTTTAAGCTTAATCAGTTTTTGCTGGTTAGGTTGTTCAAACTTGCTGATTCTTCGAACTGTCAACGGCTTTTTTTTTTCAATTTTCACAGCTCGATATTACCAATCCAATGATCTATATACAATATATAGAATAATCTTGTGTATGCATGCACTTCCTATCCAACTTCATTCTGTCACAATTTTTAGTCATGCTGTAGTGTCAAGATTTAACTTTGGAACTGCCCTTGTAAACATTTAGAATGTAAATCCTGTATGTGAACAGTTGCCTGTAACAACGTAGTTGCAGGCTCTGGCCAGTAGGCGGTAATGTGGAGCGAGTTTCTCAAGCCTGTCTCTCAACTCCATTGCCATCTTGCAATCATCAACCGACCAATGGTTAATGGCACAGGCAATTTGCTAATAATTGTATATGTGAGTAAATTGCCTGTGATGTTGCCCACAGTCAGTTGATGAATATAAGTTTTTAAAATATATATCCTGGCACTTGGACAGTCCTAGGACACAGAGCACCAAAGCAGCAACAATGATATATACATTTAAAAAAAGTACTGGCACCCAGATGGGCCAAGAGAGCAGGGCACCATAACAAAAGCAATAATATAAAAAGATTTCAAAAAATTAGACTAGCACATGGATGGGGTGGGTGCAGTACACCATAGTAGCAGTAACAATAAATATTATACATTTATACGGGGTGGAAGATTACATGCAGAACAGGAAAAAATTATAATAGGAATGCAACAAATCTGTGAGCACGGCTGGGAAATGTGAGAGTGGGGTTGTGGCTGCTAGGGAAGGGCCAATTAGAGATGAAAAAGGAAAATCTTCTTATTGAGAATGAGGGAATAGAAAGGATACGAATACCACAGAAGAGTGTGGTAATGGGGATGAAGGAATACTAGAGGATTAGGTGAAGCACTTAGATAGGCTAACTATAGATCAGGAAGTTGTATTGAAAGATTCCAGGTAGAAACTGCATCCTAGAATGCTCAGGGAAGTCAAAGAGGCTCTGGACATATTCCTTCAAACATCCTTTGATATGGAAGTTGTGCCAGAAGACTGGAGGGTATCCAATGTGCAAAAAGATAAAACAGGTAACTTAGAGACTAATCAGCCTAACATTTGTAGAGGGTAATCATCTACAGGCCATCATACAAGAGCCCGGCAATGGCGAGGGAGGGAAAGATCAGGGATTGGAGGTTGGTGGGGGTGGGGGTAGGCTGATCGCGGGGCAGATCGTTGGGGGTTGGAGGGAGGTGGGGGGTTGGTGGTGGTCGATTGCAGCAGCAAGGAGAGGCCGCCAAAGGCAGAAGGGAGGCCGAAGGTTTTCTTGAGGGGCCGGGGGGAGCACTTCTGCTCATCGTGGCCTACAAGGCGGGCTCTAAAAAGCACATGCCTGCTTGATCCGGCTGCTCCCATCTCCGTTTCACTGCTGGTTTTCCCGAGCCCTGGGAAACTCCGCTTGGCAGCTGCTAAATTTAAATCAGGGTCCCAGCTGCACAGTAGGAGCCTGATTTAAATATTACAATGAAGTGTCCCACCTCTCCAAGATGGGATACATGCACGTCATGCAACCCGCTGTCATAAAAATGGCGGCAGGCACGTAGGCGGTGGGTTGGGGACGTGTTCCCGATTTTTAATTTTTAACCCACAACCCTCTTCTGCCTATCATGGGGGTGTTAATATCGACCCCATGGTCTCTGGACAGTCATCAAGAGTGGGAGCCGTGGATGATTTGTCCCTCCCTGAGCAAGTGACGATGAGGCCAATTGCAGCACTTCTGCAACTACCATGGCTGAGAACAGTTAGTTCACCCGAGACCAGGGATCAAATCAGAGACCTTATTCTTTTGTGTGGGTCAGCTACTCACTGGATAAAATAACTGAACCAACTGCAGCACCCGGTCCTTGGTCTCCCTCAGCTATGGGTGAGCGATGACCTGTTCCTAGGCTCCCACCAATGCTGGTCTATCACTACATCGAGTTACATTGAAACTACGGCACAGAAACAGGCCATTCGGCTCAACTAGTCTATGCCGGCGTTTATGCGCCACACGAGCCACTATGAGGCAAGCAAGGAGAACGTGTGATGATTTTTTCTCACTGTCTCCCTCCCTGTGGGGAAATGCCTGACCTCTGGTGTCTTACCACTGTTTGAGGATGTGACTGAAGCCTTTAGCTAAACCTGTGAAGACTGTAGGTGTCAAACCACATCCCATCATACAGTGCGTTGATGCTGCAGTGTGCTGTGCCACCGTGTTGTGCGCACATTTTAACAGCTTAAATAACATGCAATGCAGTCTGTGGTTGTGTTACTTTAACAACATATGGCACTCAAGGTTAAATGGCAGATTAAGGGCTCAGCACTACCTGATGTTTGTCTGAAGAGCATGATGCAATAAAGCAGCATCTGCTCTATTTAGATGCTAAGGCTGGCCAATTTTTGGCCTGGGGGAGAGAGTTGTGAATATATCTATTATACTTTGGATTGTGATGTACAGTAGCAATATTTGATCGTCCAGTGATGCTTCACATCCATTTCACGACCAGTAATGTTTTCTGTCATCTGTCCAGATTTAATTTAAACCTACTCCCTAACCCAAACCTGAGGAAACATGTTTGAAATAACACAGTTTCTTCTTGGGCTACGTTAACCTGATGGTGCAGTGCGTCAGTGTACCAACCCACTGTTCCGTGGTGTGGTGAGACATGGGTTTCTACTTGACATTCACCTTGCACTGAACCATCATGGGAGAGGCACAGAGTGGCGATGAGGCACTGCCCTCTTAATGACCAGTTATAAAGCACAACTGAGAGAAGCCTGGGCATAGATCACTAGTCTGCCCCCTCGGCCAGGCAACAGTGCAGAATGTGAGGTAATTTAAGACTGGGGGAAAAGGAGAAATGAAATTGTTGTTATAATGTGAATGCAGCTTGTTCATAATCGCTGCAGTTTAAGTTGACCATGTGTTACATGAAGTCATTGAATAGTTTCAAACAATTTTTAAGCTGGCTTAGTTTATGAATTTCTTTTTGTTAGTGACTAATAATTCCTTGAATTATGCCATGTGATGGCAGAGGTGCTTTATTTCCTATGTTATTGTCTAGGTTGGAGAATTTTTATCACATTTTGAAAACAATGGCAAACTAATTGACAGATTTTGTTTGTGGCAGACATTATTCCTTGGGTTTTCCATTTTCCTCTTCGCACCAAGTATCAAGAAATTCCCAAATTAATTGATATTTTAAGGATTGTCAATATCTAAAACTAGCTCTGAAACACTGCTTACTTATAATCAGGCTAGGACATTAATTTTTCTGAATTATCAACCAGATTTAGTCAAATCAACAGAGTTTGGTTCACTGAGACCTGTCACTTAGTTGTGGGGGTGTAGCTTTCACACAGGCTGCAATCAGCTCGAGAAATAATAGCTCTTTGCAGCAATGCTAACATTGCAGTATTAAAGTACTTTCTTCCCTTATGTATGGTTTCCATACCACTCTGTAGTGTATGAACATCCATAAAAGCCTGTCTCTTTCAGAGTTCATACTTGACAGACCTGTCTAATTAGCCAGGAAGAGCATGCCTGTAGGCCCTAAGGAGCTCAGCATTACAGGCTCCTGCATGCCACTCTTTTTTTTGCCTCTGTAGTTTTCCCTTGCCTCCTTTGCAGAAAGTAACACGTCAACCACCGACCAGTCCCAGGCCAATGATAATGTTAAAAACAGTGTTGTTCAGTGTCTATCAGCAGGCACATCTCTAAATACCTAAATTGAGGTGTGTGTGGGTGAAAGGTTAAAGAAAGGAGGTAATGTAGAATTGGTTGGAATATAGGTTTTGTATAAAGAACATTATGCAAGCCAAACTTATATATTAAAAAAAATCACCTGCGTCAGTATTGTGATCAGCTGCTGATCTCTGCCTGTACTTTTGGAAAGGCACCAAATGTTTCATGGCTATTCGCCACATTAAAGGAGGAAATAATATCAGAGGCTGAGTCAAATTGCACAATCTTGGCATAGGCCCGAACAGCTGACTCCAGACCATCTTCTCACACTTCCGTCAAGGACTGGTTCTTAATGAAGAGAAGGTAACTAACGAGGAAAAAACGTCATGTAAATTTGCTTTTTCAATGGGGGCAAAAGGAAAATGGGAATCGTATTTTCTGATAGGAATGTAAAGTTGGGCACAATCGCATTCAGCTGGAAAACAAACTTTTTATGGGTGTAAATACACTACAGAGTGGCATCGAAACCATGCGTAAGGGAAGAAAGTACTTTAATACTGCAACTTTAGCATTGCTGCAAAGAGATTTCCACTATGGAGTGATGCAAAAGTCACCATATAGGTCTAGAGTCTGGTCCTGACCTGAATAACTCAATGTGATGGATTTGTGACATGCTGTGCCTTGGAGCGGTGAGTTGCAGATGTATGCGTGCAATTGCCCACTTGGGAAGGCAGGTGAAACTTTTACGCACTATTCTATTTTATGAAAAGGGCTTTTGTAGGTACAGCACAGGAGGAGGCCATTCGGCCCATTGTGCCTATGCCGGCACTTTGAAAGAGCTATCCAATTAGTCCCATTGCGCTGCTCTTTCCCCATAGCCCTGTAAATTTTTTCCCTTCAAGTATTAATCTTTTGAAAGTTACTATTGGCTCTGCTACCACCACCCTTTCAGGGAGTGCATTCCAGATCATTACAATTTGCTGCATAAAAATGTTTCCTCATGTCACGTCTGGTTCTTTTGCCGATCACCTTAAATCTGTGTCCTCTGGTTACTGACCCTTCTGCCATTGGAGACAGTTTCTCCTTATTTACTCTATCAAAACCTGTCATGATTTTGATCAAATCTCCCCATAATCTTCTCTGTTCTAAGGAGACCCCCAGCTTCTGTAACTGAAGTCCAGTCTAGTAAATCTCTTCTTCATCCTCTTTAAGGCCCTGACGTCTTTCCTAAAATGTGGTGCCCAGAATTGAGAACACCACTCCAGCTGCGGCCTAACTAGTGTTTTATAAAGGTTCAATGTAACTTGCTTGCTTGAGTACTCTATACCTCTATAAAACCAAGGATCCCATTTGCTTTATTTACAGCCTTCTCAACTTGTCCTGCCACCTTCAAAGATTTGTGTACATAAACCCCCAGGTCTCTCTGTTCCTGCACTCCCTTTAAAATTGTACCATTTAGTTTATATTGCCTCTCATCGTCCTACCAAAATGTATCACTTTACACTTCTCTGCATTAAATTTCATCTGCCATGTGTCTGCCCATTTCACCAGTCTGTGTCCTCCTGAAGTCTGTTACTATCCTCCACATTGTTTACTACATTTCCGAGTTTCGTGTCATCTGCAAACATTGGAATTATACCCTCTTTACCCAAGTCGAGGTCATTAATATATATTAAGAAGAGCAGTGGTCTCAATACTGACCCCTGGGGAAACACTATTATATACTTCCCTCCAGTCTGAAAAACAACCGTTCACCACTACTCTCTGCTTTCTGTCCCCTAGCCAATTTTGTATCCACACTACAACTGTCCCTTTAATCCCTTGGGCTTTAATTTAGCTAACAAGTCTATTATGTGGTATTTTATCAAATGTCTTTTGAAAGTCCATATACATAACATCAACCGCACTACCCTCATCAACCCTCTCCATTACTTCATCAAAGAACTCAATCAAGTTAGTCAAACACGATTTTCCTTTAACAAATCCGAGCTGACTTTCGTTTATTAGCCCATACTTTTCCAAGTGCCAATTAATTTTGTCCTGGATTATTGTCTCTAAAAGTTTCCCCACCACAACATTAGGTTGACTGGCACGTAATTGCCTGGTTTATTTCTCTTCCCTTTTTTGAACAGGGTGTAACATATACAAGCAACCAATTTTCAGAAAGAGTTTGATGTAAATTGTGTCATTGTGTTGCAATGTTTGATAAACACAGGGCAAAGAAGATTTCCCAAACACTTTGCAACAAAAACAGTGGGGCACTTTAATAGAGTTCACATTGGTTAATGATGTGATACAACGCTTGGCTCACTGTTTCTTTTCACAACACAAGTTGGGAGTGTCTTAATTGGAGTATGACTGAATTGAAGACGTCAAAAAGCTAATGGGCCGGCAACTGTCTGAACTAATTCACAGTGTGACGTAATGGATAAAGTCGACCAGGTAGTTCCCATGTTTGATCTCTGTTCTGTGGTAAACTGACTGACCTCAGGTGGGTAGTGGTGGGAGCAACGACAGTGTCTCCTTTTGGGGATGATGTGGAGATGCCGGTGATGGACTGGGGTGGACAAATGTAAGGAATCTTACAACACCAGGTTATAGTCCAACAAATTTATTTTAAAATCACAAGCTTTTGGAGATTATCCCCTTCGTCCTTTTGGGGAAGGAGAGGAAAATAAGCCAGGGTTTGCCTTCTTAATTACTAATGATGCCTGTGAAAGGTATGGATGTATAGTGTCCGGAGAGGACAAGATGGAGCTTTTATTCTTGGGAGACGGGCGAAGCTAGCAAGGCTACATTTCTTGCCTGAGAATGTGGTGTGGTGATACTATTATAGGCCACTTCAAAGGACATTAAGAGCTAACCACATAGTTGATTGGAGCCAAATGTAGTAGGGCAGAGGTGTCTGGTTTCCTTCCCAGAAAGACATGAGAGAACCAGATGGGTTTTTACAACAATCTGGCAACTTTCATGCCACAAATTAGCAGATTTATTGACTTCAATTTCACAATTAATCATGGTAGGATTTGAACTTTCAACCTCTGGGTTGCTAGTCCAATATCATAATCACTATAATATTGTACAGTATACATGTCTGTGATGTACTCCACAGTGGAATAGCCTGCAGATTTCACCTGTGCATGTTTTATTAAATAATAGTGTATTTTAAGGAGGTAACACATCTCCGATGAAGATTTGGTCCACACTCGTCTATGTCACTTCCTTACTCCAGCCAATGCCATCTCTTCCATTTATTTTGTACATTGATATGTCCATTCTTGAAGTCCACTTACACCAGGGGTGTCCAAAGTTGATTAAATTTGCCCATCAGCCCTTTGAGTCTAGCCCAAAAAGCTGAAGCAACTCCACTCTGTGCTTATCCTTGTCACTTGCTGGTTTGTCCTGTTTGAATTTCTTTGGCCTGGAAATTTGAAAAGGGCATTGTCGACTCAAATCTGAAATAAAAACACCTCGATCTGTTAGCGTCCGCAGCTTCAGTTAAATGCCAATTAATGGGCAGCCTACGAATATGAACAGCTTGGACAGTCCTGCCCATTCCCTACAAGGAGAGCAGGGAGATGATTTGCTCCTTGGGCACAGTTGTGTTGTGATCTTGACATACGCAGTACTCTCACTCTGATTTTCCCTCCTTGTTTCTGCACAGCATCTCCCCTAAATGGCCGCACCACTTTGTGGCAGGTTGCAGGTAGAACCCACGTCCTGTTAATATGTGCTGCAGCTAGCACATACACTCAGGCAATTGGTTAAACCAGTTATAAGAAGTCACTTAAAGGTGAAACTTTGGGGGATGGGGGTGTGAGAAAGGGAAAATATAGGGTTAGAGTTTCCACTCGTTTATGCCATTCATATCAACACAATCCACGTGGAATCGGCCAAACCAGCGCAAAAGATCGGGGAATTTTAAACATAAGTGCGTTAAACACAAAACAACTTACATTTGTGTTTTCCGCGATCTTTTACGCTGGTTTAAGATTCAGATCGCCGGATCAGGCTCCGCCCACAAAACTGGCCACACCCCCAGGTCGACATTGCAAGATTCCGCCAATTGCGCTGGTTCGGGAAGACTCTTCAAATTGTGCTCATTTTCTTAGGCGCACAGGCACGAGTAGGCACATTTTCCAAGCTTTTTTATGTCAAAAAATATTTAATGTAGTGACTAGCGTACACCAATTAAAGTAGTAAATGGTTCGGTATATTTTTTTTAGTCATTTTCAGTGATTTTAAATCAGGTTACTCGCAGGTGGAGGACTGGACACTTATTAAAAATGCTTAATTTTTGTGATAAACTCATTTTCAGCTGTATTAATAAAACTCGACCAAGTTACCACTGTTAAATACATAAAGGAATGTAAAGAAACAAAACCGATTACATTCTAATACGCTGCCCAATTGCGCTGGTTCATTGAAGATTTTATGTTTGTGATAATGTAAGTGATTTATATCGGAAACTTGAACTGTAACCTAACCAGCACAATTCAAGCCCATTTTAGACGCAATTTCCCAATTGCGCCAAAAGCGGAACTTCTACCCCGTACTCTCTACTGGTTCGCACTGTTATCTTTGTGTAATCTGTACTTTGAGGATGTTCGCTTAAATAAAATGTGAAAACTGAATGTTAAACCTTTGAGCACTTTTATTTTTTATGGCCTTTACAGTACAGTTTTTACAAGAATGATGATCTGTAAGGTTCTAGTGTAATTTATTGGAATTCCCGGTGTGGACTGTTGCTAATCGTTGCTAGACCAAGGAGGTGAGAAAATCGCAGCAACGGACTCAGGCCAAGTTAGTAAAGAGCAGGGTGAGATTGCCTGCAACAACAGCAACAACTTGCATTTATATAGCGCCTTTAATGTAGTAAAACGTCCCAAGGCGCGTTATCAAACAAAATTTGACACCGAACCACATGAGGAGGTATCAGGACAGGTGACCAACAGCTTGGTCAAAGAGGTAGGTTTTAAGGAATGTCTTAAAGGAGGAGAGAGAGGTAGAGAGGAGGAGAGGTTTAGGGAGGGAATTCCAGAGCTTAGGGCCTGGGCAGCTGAAGGCACAGCCGCCAATGGTGGAGCGATTAAAATTGGGGATGCGCAAGAGGCAAGAATTGGAGGAGCGCAGAGATCTTGGAGGATTGTAGAGCTGGAGGAGGTTACAGAGATAGGGAGGGGCGAAGTCATGGGGGGAATTGAAAACAAGGATGAGAATTTTAAAATGAAGACTTTCCCAGACCGGGAGCCAATGTAGGTTAACGAGCACAGGGGTGATGGGAGAACAGGACTTGGTGTGAGTTAAGATACAGGAGCACAGTTTTGGATGAGCTCAAGTTTATAGAGGATGCAAGATGGGAGGCCAGCCAGGGGAGCATTGGAATAGTCAAGTCTAGAGGTAGCAAAGGCACAGATGAGGGTTTCAGCAGCAAATGAGCTGAGGCGGGGGCAGAGACAGGCGATGTTACGGATGTGGAAGTAGGTGGTCTTGGTGATGGAGCAGATATGTGGTCGGTAGCTCATCTCAGGGTGAAATAGGACGTCAAGGTTGCGAACGGTCTGGTTCAGCCTCAGGCAGTGGTCAGGGAGAGGGATGGAGTTGGTGGCTAGAGAATGGAGTTTGTGGCGGGTACCAAAGTCAATGGCTTCAGTCTTCCCAATATTTAGTTGGAGGAATTTTTTGCCCATCGGACCAGCAGTGTGACAAATGAGAGACAGTGGAGGGGTCGAGAGAGGTGGTGGTGAGGTAGAGCTAGGTATCGTCAGCATACATGTGGAATCTGACGTGTTTTGGGATGATGTCACCGTTGGGCAGCATGTAGATGAAAAAATAGGAGGGGGCCAAGGATAGATCCTTGGGGGACTCCAGAGGTAACAGTGCGGGAGCGGGAAGAGAAGCCATTACAGGTGATTCTCTGGCTACAACTAGATAGATAAGAATGGAACCAGGTGAGCGCAATCCCACCCAGCTGGACGATAGAGAGGCGTTGGGGGAGGATGGTGTGGGCAATCATGTCAAAGGCTACAGACAGGTCGAGAAGGATGAGGAGGGATAGTTTACCATAGTCACAGTCACATAGGATGTCATTTGTGACTTTGATAAGGGCCGTTTCAGTACTGTGGCAGGGGCGGAAACCTGATTGGAGGGATTCAAACATGGAGTTGTGGGAAAGATGGGCATGGATTTGGGAGGCGACGACACGTTCAAGGACTTTGGAGAAGAAAGGGAGGCTGGAGATGGGGTGGAAGTTTGCAAGGACAGTGGGGTCAAGGGTCTTTTTTTGAGGAGGGGTTAATGATGACAGATTTAAAGGGGAGGGGGACAGTACTTGAGGAGAGGGAACCATTAACAACATCAGCTAACATGGAGGCCAGGAAGGGAAGTTGGGTGGTCGGCAGTTTGGTGGGAATAGGGCAGAGGGAGCAGGAGGTGGGTCTCATGCAAGTTGAGCTTGGAGGGGGCATGGGGGAGATAGGAAAGAAACTAGAGAAAGATGTGAGTTGAGGGCTGGGGCAGGAGGGAACCTTGGGGAAGTTTGGCTTGTCTTGGCTTGATGGATTAGACAGCCTCTGTCAGTGAGGAAATGTGTATACTGGAGGAGTCTGGAAGAGTGAAGAAAATATTGTAATTTTTCTAAGATAAAACAATAAAAATGAATATATCCTCATAACTAATACTGTATTATTTAAATAAGCTTTAAAAACTGAACCTTGATATTGTTTCAAAGATCTTGCCACCGGATTCAAATGGTTAAGCCTTGCTCTCCCCATTTGCAAATAATGTTGGTTGTTAGAGGGTTAAAATGATTCATCGACAAACAAGCCAAAGTGAAATTCAAAACACATCTGTGCAACGTCGAGCTCTTGAAGCTGTAATGAGAGTTTTTTCCCAAACACAGTGGGCTGATTGGGGGTTAAATATCATTGCATCAAAGTGAGACTGGTGGCTGGCTGTGGTGTTATCTGTCAGCAAGTGAGTGCAAAAGAGAGTCTGAAATGAACGAATTATTGACCATGACGCAGTTTCCAACCCACACACTGTAATTTTCAGTTAACTCCGTTTAAGAGCAGTAGGTGAGGCACTTTTCCTGAGCATGCTCTGTCAAGCCTTATGATGACACAACTCACAAGCCTGAGTTAAAAACTGAGTCGTTTCCTCTTGTTTTATGTTGCAGCTTCGACCAGGCAGAGGTATCTCGTCTGGAGGCGAGAGAAAAGGGAGAGAAGATGAGACGGCTTCAAGCAGAATTCGAGGGCTTACACAGCTGTTGACTTTTGAAGCCACTGCGTACGATGGACTGAGGGGAGCTTTCTGGAGGCAACCTTTGTATTCAGCTGTGTTGTCTGAGTAGCTGGCTGAGACTGTTCAAATATCCACTGCTATTATCTGTGTTGATTTAAGCTACGTTAGAAAGGGAACTGAAAGGAGATTATTTTGACTATACCTCGGACACCAAACAGAAGAAAAAGACAAAATGCGTTCTGATTCCCCCCATTCCTCAGTTAATGCAACTCCAAATCCCAAATGTCCAGCAAAGAGAAGGATTTCTTTCCAGAACATATTTAATGGCAAATCCAAATCAAAGCAGAAACAGCAAGTATCTGTTGCCAGCATCGAGAGCATCCATACAGAAGTGGTCGAGACTGAAAAAAAACTGCACGCATCCGACAGCCGGACAACGCTGGCATCTTCAGATTCAGCAAGGAAGGTTGGAATCTAATTACAGTTAAATGTAATGAGGCGAGCGAATAGTATTAATTGGCCTCATACAGCACCTTTTTATTCAGTGCAGATTCACTATTTAAATCTTTGATAAGACCAGAATTTAATGTGGGAATTAGAAACTTTAAATCAGGGTTGCAATAGTCTGACCCCCTGGAGTGTTGTCATATCTCGCAGACAGGGTCAGTCTATGACTATCACTGAGATTTTTTTAATATACAGATAAAAATTTCTCTTACACAGTAATCATAAGTACTGACAGGATTCTTATTTTTGTGTGTTTTGTTTTGCTGAAGCACTGATGCATTGCACAATATAAAAATTAAGGTAAATGTTGCCCCTCCCCCCCCTTCCCAATGACCATAGTAAAATGATGACGACAAAAGAACAACAGAAAAGGTTAAAACTATAATATGTTTCTGTCAAAGAGGGTTGCATTTCCAGAATAAATGATAGCTAAAATATTACTTCGAGTAGTTGGGTAGTCTACTGGTGACCTTTCAGCCTGGATTTCCATACCACACTTAACTACACGTTAACTTGTATTGTCAAAAAATATACATTTTTGCCGCCTTTAATAGATAACTTCAATATATTGAAATTGCAGAGCCAGAAAGATATAGGTCTGACTTTCAATCTGTACCTCTGCGTACCAATGTGTTGGCAGTTGCAGAGCTCTGTTGTGGAGGCCTGGCAGCAGGTCATCGTGACTCTCCTGTAAACTAAGGAATCATTCGAGCTTGAGCAACCCGGACTTACTATTTAAACAGCATGTCATTCAACAGGTGGTTTTTCAAAGGAGTGTTGTCTTTGTGAAAAAGTGTTTAGCAAACCTTTCTTCTGGTGCCTCAGAAAAGTCAGATGAGTTTTTGTCATGATGACCCTACACGTTAATGATCCAGCTATGCATTTCAATAAGATTTATGTTAATTCAGTTGCGTGTTTGGCAAACCTTTTCCAAATTTGTTCACACACACTTTGTCAGGATAGTGCCTGGTTAAATAATTTTGAAAAAAATGAAGACCAACAATGCTTTGAGGTAGTTCTTGTTCCTCCAAATACACTGTAATTACACAAGACATCCATAATTTCACTGGTGGCACAAAATCCTCTCCACGTTTGTACCCTTTGTGATTATTTTATATTAACATTTTTAGGGACAAGCGAAAAAAACATTAGGACCCCTTTTCAGAAATCAATCCCATCTATCTGCCTTCTCACCATATCCCTCAATCCCTTCTGTTTCCAGAAATATATCAGATTTTCACGAGACCATTTGTACTGTCTGCTTCAAAGGCCAATCTGGTAATATTCACGTTCTTCCTGATTTCCTTTATTTTTTTTACTTCTATCGTTTTAATTTCTATCCCCTGGTATTTGAACCCTTCAAATTTGGATCAATTTTGTCAATTCCTTTTACAATCCTGAAAACTTAATTTAGATGATTTCAAAGTCGACAATTTTCAACTTTGTTAACCTTCCTTCATAACCTGGACCACTGATTTTCAGTAATTGAATAAGCTAAATTCTGTTTTTACCACTTGGGACTTCAAGTATTTTACTAGTGCTTTATGGATCGCATTCTAGGGTTCTGTCCATTTATAATTAAACCAATTAATGTATTCAGTTTATGATGAGGGATATTGGGATTTTCCAGAATGTTTTACCAGTTTTTAAAAGAGATTATAATCTGTGATTCCATCCATTTTTCCATGGAAAGACAAAAATCAGTGGATTTTTATTCTAACTTTCAAACAGGTTCTTGATACCTGGATTCATCTTTGCTGCTCACCTCCCTCTCCAGGCCAGCGATATACTTCCTATGATTAGATGACTAATACTGCATATGGGACCAGACCCTGCCGTATACAATGCATGGGGATCAAACTAAACCGATCAAATTAAATGATCTACATGTCCAAAAATAACAAATGTATTGTTCCAGCCATGGGAAAAGTGCATTAACCCTGCAGTATTCTGCTCATAATGTGAAGAACAAATTCAAAGCTGTTGTAGCAAACACCAGGGGGATTGTGACATGAAATTTGTCTCATGAAATATATAAATGACCAATTTATCCAGCCCTACTAAGGCTGATATTGTAAGGTTTTTAGTTAGATGACGTAACTGAATCCATGTTGAAATGGGCTAGGGCCCCAGTGAGTTAGCTTCAATGTGCTCATTAGACTATAGACAGCAGAACCAGGCTACAATTCCATTTGTACGTGCACCTGGGATTACCTGAACAATGATTTGCTGATCTCTGCTGGGTTACCAGGTGCAGCGCAGAGCAAGAAGCAAGGTTTAGGGACAATGGGGAGAAAGGAGAGCAAGATGAGATCTGTCCACTTAGCTACAGACACTTTTAGCCACTGAACCCAGAGGCAGTATTCTGAACTGTTTTAACTCCCCAATCTTAAATTCAGTCATGCTGTTCTAGTTTAATGAAGCTGGTGCATTGCCTGCTTGTTCCTTTTTTGGCCCAGGTTTTAGAACACAGACAATAATTTTACCCATAGAGATAAGACAACCAGTGCCTTGGCCCTGCTGAGGATTGCCAGAAGGCAGGGGGCATAGTGGAGCAGAAGGAATAGTGAGAAAAGCTAATTGTCAAAAATAATAAAAACAACAGAATCTGACACGTAGTATAGTTGAGGTGGCACTTTTGGGAACCACAAGCTAAAACAGTACCTTTGAAATGTGGAATGTATTTTACATATAACTTGATTTCAATGTAAAAAAAAGTCACCAGTAAGTTAGATAGTCAAGATTACAAGTGTAATAAGTTCTATGACTGGGGTTTATGTTACACAAACAGTAAAAACTGCTGCTAACCAACCATTAGTGTTGCCAGACATCATTGGTGATTTTGACCCCATAACACTACTGTTCAACTTTATGGACAGCTGGAGGGGGTGTCAACAGTCATTCCTACAAGTTTCTGAACAGTCATTCTTACCCTGTATCCTTTCCTGTATGATAGTTAACATTCTTCTGCTACGTCCTCTCTGCTGTACTCTCAGCCCTCTTAACACCGCCAACCATTGCTATTTCCATCCCCAGCCTTTTTAAGAATCTCCCATCCTTGCATGTTACATGGAACTTTTGTTGGTTGGCAGAGGTCTTCATCAATGGGAGATCCATCTAAGAAATAGCTCTAGCTGAGAATTATTCCACAGATATTAACCATGTGCAAAATGCTCTGACCATCAAAAAAAATCCACATGGTGAAACTTTAGAAAATGTCTCCTATTTCTGACACAGGTTTTTGAAAACTAATACTCTGTTTTCTTCCATTCCCCTCTTTAAGTCTCTCCATGTTTTTTCAGCAGAAGAACTAATAAATGATTTGGTCACAGGCCTCTACCTGTGCCATTATTTAACTGGCCCCTAAGTGCTGCATGAGAACATCCTGACTGATTTCTTCTTTAAATTTCCTTCCTTGCCTGATGGGTTGGCTAAGACTAAAAATTCTCCACACTGTTGCACTGTTACGTTTATTTCTAATGAAAAATCATTCGGTAGCTAGTGATGTAGGCTAATGATTGATGACCTACCTACATGTGAATTGCAGTTTCATTTGATAATTTACATTTAGACTCTTCCCACCCTCTCCTGTGAGTTGGAGAACTGGGACAGGTCATCAGTTGCAGCACCTCATGGAGGCAAAATGCCAAGTCAACCAGACAAAGGAAACAAGATGAGTTATCAATAATTTATGAGAAGGAAGTGCAATGCAAAGCGCTCATCAGACAGTCAGTAAGAGTGCATATCCCAGATAACTTAGCATGCAGTGGTTTATAGGAAAATGGCACATATTTTGTTGCCTGGTTGCAGTGATAAGAGATGATTATGCAGGGTTTAACATTTTGAGAAATTTAGTAACATTTCTTAGTGAAAATAAAAATCAGTAGAAGAGCAGCAAGATATCCAGTTTTGGAATTCATTTCTCGAATTCTAGGAATGAAAAACCAGGCAGATTTTGTAAAGTACAAGAAGATTGAATTGCTCAGCGAGGGGAGTGTGACATTACTGAATCCTCTTTTAAAGGTCTCCGGCATGTCTTAACACTATTGCCACCTGTTTTAAAAAAATATATATTTCCTGATCTTTCAGGCTTTTTCCCAATTATCCAAAGATCACTGGTGTTAAAAGTTAAATGAATGAAATTGGCTTAAAACTCATAGGTAAGTCATTGCAGCACCGTGCCAGGCAAGAACAAGCTGGCAGCAATTAGTACCTTGTTTTTGAACATCAGCTCACCCTGAGACAGCACAATCAAATGAACAACTGTCCGATCAGTTAAGATTTTCCACAGTCCACGTGGGTTGTTACTTCCTCAAAGAAGTCAAGGAGGTTGGTCAGGTAGAATCTTCCCATTCTGAGTTATGTTTAACCTGTTGCACCTAGCCAAAACAGAAGTGGCCCCTCTCTGATTCAGGATAGCCAACTGGGCAGCATTAATTATCCAGATATTTTCTACAGTTGGCCCAACCTGGGGTATTAGGAACAATTTTAGAAGTCTGATTTCTTTTTTTTTTAAAGGTTATTAAATTAGTAGCCAAATGAAGTTTGATAACCTGTCTGAATAATTATTTTGGAGGACTGATCTAATGAAACATTTGCTATGAAATAACAAGTGGGAGTGTGGGCTACAAATGCAAGTTAAGCTTTTGCAAAGTCATTCAGTGTACAATATTGGTGAACACAATGCTTTTGAGTTGAACTTGGGATGGGTGTGGTAGCCAGCTTATAGAGCATTGGCTGAGTTCCCAATCAGCAGCAGAGTTCAAAGCCAAGCTTTGGCTGTCCTCAACAAAAATGTTTTGCTGTTGCCAGCTGGGCAACTAGGTGGAGGACTATATAGTCGAAACAGTGTGTCAATGAACAGGACTAGTCATGCCCTGGAATATTAGTGAGCCCCTCCCTCTTTTGTTTTAAAAAAGAGAGAAGTCTTTCTGATACACTGGAACTTTTTTTTAAAAGTAACTCTTTTTCTTCTAATTACACTGTTTTTCCAGTATTCAACTCAATATTTTATCTAAGATCAAAAAGAAAACAATATTCAATCAAATGCAACGGAACCGGTGGGCAGTGGATCTCAGTTCACATGAAATACAAGAGGGCAAGATGACATTTGCACATTCTCATTGTTTTCAATAGGACAATAAAGTACAGCTTTCACAGCTCAAACATCAACCTAAGAAAAAAGCTCATGCCTTCAAAACAAAACTTAAAATGATCAAATTCAAAAGTAAAATAAATTTAAACAATTAGCCTCTAACTGACCTCAGTAAATGTCTATTTAAACCACTTCCCCAAAGGGAGCAGAGGCCAAGTTAAACACACCTCCATCTTAGCAGCTTTCTTTATCTTTTTAAAATACTTTTAACACTTTGAAGTATGATGTGTGAAACATGGTGAACCAGGATTAGATGCAGGACTTTTAAAATTTATTTTTTAATATATATAATTACTGGCCAACCAATCAGAAATTTAGACTTTGCTCAACCATCCACCAACACCATTTTCCCAAAAAGTAAACTCAAAATGACGAGCCAGAGAGTACTTCTGAAAAGAAATTTATTTCAGTGAGTTTGAGTTCTTGAGGCCAGAGTCACAGGATTGGAATGGTCAGGAGGGATATAGGATAGAGTGAGACCATGAAGAGATTTATAAACGAGATGAAGATTTTAAATCTAATGCGTGGAAGACGGGGAGCCAATGTAGGTAATGAGAATTAGGGGTGATAGGCAAACAAAACTTAGTGCGAGGCAAGATATGAGTGACAGAGTTTTGGATAAGTTGAAGCTGTTGGAGAGTTAAGTATGAGGGCTGAGTATTATGTGAATGACATGGAAATTACAACATGGAAACAGGCCGTTCAGCCAAACCAGCATGTGTTGATGTGTATTGTCCATACGAACAGTAGTGCTGATCCCATGTGCCTGCTCAATTCCCATATCCCCCTTTCCTTTAACCACCTACCTAATCCAGTCTCAAAAGTTGACACTGTCTTTCAGTCATTAACTTCAGTAGTACATTCTATGGCCATACGACTTGCAGTGTAAAAAAAGTTTTCTCCTGTTCTCCGTCCAAAATCTTTTACATTTAATCTTATATCTATGTCCCCTGATTCTAGACCCCTCAGCCATTGGAAACAATCTATTTCTATCCTCCATATTGTCCCATCCCTTCGTAATTTTAAACACCTCTAACATATCAACCCCTAATCACCTCTGTTCTAATGAGTAGTTGAGTGTGGAGGTGACAAAGACATGTATTTGGTTTTCAACAGCAGAGGGGCTGAGGTAAAGGAGGAGACAGCCAGTATTGCCGAGCTGAAAGTCAGCATTCTTGATGATGGGTAGCCTGTAGGGTTTAAAGCTCAGCTCGGAGTTGAACAGAGCACCAAGGTTGCAATCAGTCTGGTTCAGCCTGAGACAGTGACTGGCAGGGGAGTGGAGTCATTGACAAAGGAGCAGAGTTTGTGGCAGGGGTGAAGACGATAGTGCAGGCTTCCAGATGTTCAGCTGAAGAAAAAGAAAGCTCTTGCACTTAGTTTTCAAAAGTGGAATCAAAATCCATTAAAAATGGTCCCACGACAGGACCTATATTCCCAGATATTGCCAGGAGTTAAGCTGCCACCTGTGCCACCAGCTGCTTTGAGTTTATAAAAAATTGTTATTTCAAAAAGTGTTGCCTTACAGTAAGACTTCAGTACAGTAGGACTCGAATCAGGCTATGCCCTTATTTTGTTCGACAATGAAGTTATCAATCAGCCGTGACCTCAATTTGAATGACAATAGGTGCGTGCAAACAGGTAATGCTGACTTTGGTTAACTAATTACCCAATCAGGCCAGAGCGTGGGGGTGAGGCGGTGGAAGGCAGGAAGTAATGTGATGAAATGAACTGGAATACGTCCAACAAGAGAAGGCAACCCTCGTTCAGACCCATGTTCATCCATATAGAAAGCTGCTGTGCCAGTGTGGGGAAGTGTTAATTGGAGGACAGAAGCTTACTACAGGGAGCTTGGCTAAATTGAGCATCTCCTGATGGTTGATTTTGGAATGATACTGGCAGAAGTCAGGGAGCAGATTATGGGGAGGGGCAGGAAAGGAGAAGTGTAATAAAGATAGCGATAATTACACTGAATGGTACAATTTTAAAGGGTGCAGGAATAGAGAGACCTGGGGTATACGAACACAAGTCTTTGAAGGTGGCAGGACAAGTTGAGAAGGCTGTTAAAAAGGCATACAGGATCCTGAGCTTTATAAACATAGGCATAGAGTACAAAAGCAAGGAAGTTATGCTAAACCTTTTTAAAACTGGTAAGGCCCCAGCGAGAGTATTGTCCAATTCTGGACACCACACTTCAGGAAGGATGTCAGTGCCTTAGAGAGGGTGCAGAGGAGATTTACTGGAGTGGTACCAGGAATGAAAGGCTTCAGTTACGTGGAGAGACTAGAGAAACTGGGGTTGTTCTCTTTTGAGCAGAGATGGTTAAAGGAACATTTGATAGAGGTGTCAAAATCATGAAGGGTTTTGATAGAATAAATAAGGAGAAACTTTCCAGTGGCAGAAGGGTTGGCAGCTAGAGGACACAGATGTAAGGTAATTGGCAAAAGAACCAGAGGCAACATGAGGAAAGAAATTTTTACACAACGAGTTGTTATGATCCGGAATGCACTGACTGAAAGGGTGATGGAAGTAGATTCAATAATAACTTTTGAAAGGGAATTGGATAAATACTTGAAGGGGGAAAATTTGCAGGGCTATGGGGAAAGAGCAGGGGAGTGGCATTAATTGGATAACTCTTTCAAAGAGCCAGCACAGGCATGATGGGCTGATTGGTCTCATTCTATGCTGTATCATTCTATGATTCTATACAAGTATAAGTAGTCATGATGAAGTAACACTGCTGAATTGCATACAGTCCAATACCAATGCGTGATCTCATCAGAGCTGCCAACATCAGGGAAATATTAGGACTGTGAATTATGATCAAAGAGAGTGAGTGAGGTTTTAAAACCATTGAAACACATGAAGTTGGTACCTGCCAACTAGATGAGTGAGACTTGATGGATCTGAACTGCAAATGTGTCTCCTGACTACCCACTACTTTGTAAAATATATAAAAATAATTTCTTCTTTGCTTGGATTAATAAAAACTTTTGGTATTATATCTGGGCAAGTGAGTTATGGATGAAGATGTCGATTCTGAGTAAAAGGGAAGTGTGCTAACACAGCACAACAGTACATAGATATCTAACAAGAGCAGTTCAAAATTACAGAGAAATAATCTACCCATGCTCACACAAAAACTAAATGGTGCAGCACTATAATTTTCATAAAACATAGAATTACACATAGGATTTGCATACAACAATATTGGAAAGTAATGTTAAATCATATCAAACTCTGTCAAAGCATCCCTTCATATGCCTTTTATTCAGTACATGCTGGTGCATGTTTGTTGCCACCACCACCATCATCATCTTTTGTCACAATGTTAGGAAATAGTTTGTGAATTTGAGGTCAGAGCTGCACTGGTCTTACTGATACCTGAACTTATTAAAGTCACAAATTGACAGCGAATGTCTGGAAGCAGTGCAAGTAGTTTCTCCACTGGTAAATGAGCCAAGCTTATTAATATTTGTAACCTTCTATAACCAATAATTGTTAAATAAAATCCCGAATTTTGGTGGCTCCCTCCACGTTGGCACATCCATAAGGTATGAGAAAACCATGTTATAGTGTACTGAGACTGGTCGAGGATTGTAATATGGTGGAACTAAAAACATCTTACATACAAGGTTTGTTGTGTATGTGAAGACATTTTGTACATTTGCTATTTCACAATTTTTCCTCCAGTTTTCTCCTCTCCTAAATGTGCTTATTCCTGCTGGAGTACTGTTCCTTGGGCACCCACCACACGCTATTACCTAGTTTAAGTGGCCATTCTTAATACATAATCATGGTCAGTGACAGTTGGCAGGCTTACTGAGCTGTGGGAGGAAAGGGGCAATCACATCCAAGCCAGGTGCTGTCTTTATCTGATATCCACTTTTGCAGCAGGCATCACTGATACCTGATCGAGAGTAAGAACCCTGTCTTAGTATTTTTTCCCTCCCTAAGCCATGTTGCTCTGACTGAAACTCAACATTGACCTAAAATGTACGACCTTCCTGGTCTGTCTGGCTCAGTTCCACACTGGCCTGTTTGTTCACCAATTGAGCCATTGGAGAAACAGGCACGCAGAAGCTATAATGAATTTGTAACAAATGGAAAAAAACTGTTAATAAGTAGTGGAAGCATTTTTAACTTTTTAATCCAATAGCCTGTTTTCTTGTTCAAGGTGCCATCTGGTTTTCTGGAATGTCCCCTCTGTTTGGTGCGCCACCCACAGGAGAATGTCCCTGAAATCATGACATGCCACCACCGTTCCTGCCTTGACTGTTTACGCCAGTACCTGCGCATCGAAATCACAGAGAGTCGTGTGAACATCAGTTGCCCTGAGTGCTCCGAACGGCTGAACCCACATGATATCCGGATAATACTGAATGACCAGGCACTGATGGAGAAATACGAGGAATTTATGTTACGTCGGTACCTGGCTTCTGATCCCGACTGTCGATGGTGTCCAGCACCAGACTGTGGGTATGTGTGTTTTTTAAAAAAATCTGGTTAGATCTCATTTACAGTAAAATCTTACTGCTCTAATTGCCATGAAAAGGATACATTGAAGATTCACCAGAATGATACCAGAAATGAGCGGTTATAGTTATGAAGAAGGCTTTGAAAAATTGGGACTTTTCTCACTGGAACCGTAAAAGCTAAGGGGAGAATCGAATAGAGATTTCCAAAATTGTGAAAGGTTTTGAGGGGGTATACAATGAAAGAATGATTCCACCAGTTGGCGAATCAGTAACAAGGAGCTTAAACTCAGGATTATCATGAGAAAAATGAAGGGGGAAGTTAGAGTTTTTTCTCCATAGTCTGTTATTAGAACATGGAAAGCTTTGCTATAAGTGGTTAATGAGATTGGGTTTGTGATGTCATTTAAAAGGAAACTGGTAAATATTTGAACATGAAAGATAGGGGAGAGGACAGGGAATGGGAGCAGAGTAGATAGCTCCAGTTGAAGCACCAGGTCAAAGACTATAAGCCAAGTGGCCTCCCTACAATAAATCATAACAGACAAAAAGGTTGCTTTTAATCAGAGTGTCAATGTAATGAAAAATACATTGTACACATAATGTGCTTGTATCTGATTTTCAATTTCATATAAATGATCTTATTTCCCTTAGGGAAGGAATACATCCATGTGTTTTTATATTTTCTATCTAAAATTTATCTTGTATTGGCCCGAAGTACAATAAGCACAGCAGAAGCAAAATAGCGGAAGTGTATGGGCAATTTATTGATGCTCTTGTGTACATACCCGCACATAGTGGAAAATTTAACCTTAATAGTTTATCAAAGTCTTTCAAATGCATCAGTTAAACTTATTCAAAAAATAGCCTTTACAGCAACTGATTATAGAGTGGCACCAAGACAGCTTTTGCTTCTCTCTGCCTATACACCTACCTCTGGTTCCATTGCCAAGAGGCTTCTCACCTGGTGGCCCAGCTAAGCACTGACAAAACACCTTACAAATACTGCTTTAGATTTGAGTGTGAGGCAGCACTCTGGATCCAGCCAACAATCACAGCGTCGTGATTGTGTAGTAAGCTTCTCAGCTTTGAGTCCCCTCAAGTTGATACATTTTTCAATTATTCGCCAGGTTTACAGCTAGGATTAAATTTTGCACAGCCAGATGCATTTTGATCTCCAAGTCCTAAAGCTACAATATATTTTTTTCTTTATATATTTTACAGTACACTGCTCAAATTAACATCAAAAAAAGTTGAAAATATATACATTGTCCTTTTAGTGAATTGCAGCCAGTTTTTTATTAATTCATTAAATGTTTCTTTTTAAAAGTTAATTAAAATGTTATTACAGTAACTTGTTTACTGATGTTGGTAAACAGACACAAGTTCAATGGCTGATTGGGTTTTGAAAATCTTGTCTGAGTACTAATGTTTGCTGAAGCTTTCAATTTGTGCCCATTTCTAAGATACTGTAGCAAAATTCTAATAACAAATATAATGACAAAGGGAGTGAATTTCTTGAGTGTGACCAGGATAGTTTTCTACAGCAGTATGTCCTAGAGGCAACAAGGGGGCAAGCCATACTAGATTTAGTAGTGAGTAATGAACCAGATTTAGTTAACAGCTTAACTGTGTGTGAACATCTATCCAATAGCGATCATAACATGATCGAGTTCAATGTAGTGTTTGAAAGGGAAAAAAGTGAATTGGCTGCTAAGATTCTAGACTTGGGTAAGGCCAACTTCAATGGGATGAGACAGAGACTGTCCACAGTAAACTGGGCATATCTGTTAATGGGTAAAACGACTGATGATCAGTGGGAAATGTTTAAAGAAACATTTAACATGATACAGAATCGGTTTATACCCCTGAGGGGCAAGAGCTCTACTTGCCAAAAAAACCAGCCATGGACAACTAAAGAGGTAAGGGACAGTATAAGACATAAGGAAAGAGCGTACAAAAAGGCAAAAAATGGCACAGATCCTGGCGAATGGGAAAGATACAAAGGGTCACAAACAGATAGTAAGAGCTACAAAAAGAGAGCATGAAAAGAAACTTGCAAGGGATATCAAAACCAACACGAAGAACTTTTATAGTTATATTAGAAAAAAGAGGGTGGTCAGGAGCAGTGTTGGCCCCTTAAAAACTGAAAGTGGGGATATTGTCATTGACAATGGGGAAATGGCAGACATCTTGAATAATTACTTTGCGTCAGTATTTACAGGAGAAAAAGAGGATAGCATGCCAGAAGTCCCAAGAAAACTAATATTGAATCGGGGACAGGGACTCAATAAAATTAACATGTAAAACAACAGTAATGAAGAAAATAATAGCACTAAAGCGTGACAAATCCCCAGGACCAGATGGTTTCCATCCCAGGGTTTTAAAGGAAGTAGTTGAGCACATTGCAGATGCCCTAACTATAATAAGAACATAAGAAATAGGAGCAGGAGTAGGCCAATCGGCCCCTCGAGCCTGCTTCGCCATTCAATAAGATTATGGCTGATCTGATCCTAACCTCAAATCTAAAGAACACAAGAAGTAGGAGCAGGACCCGGCCACTCAGCCCCTGGGCCCGCTCCGCCACCCACAGGGCCTTGACCGATCCGAACTCAGCTTCATGTCCAATTTCCTGCCCGCTCCCCGTAACCCCTAATTCCCTTTACTTCTAGGAAACTGTCTATTTCTGTTTTAAATTTAGTTAATGATGTAGCTTCCACAGCTTCCTGGGGCAGCAAATTCCACAGACCTACCACCCTCTGAGTGAAGAAGTTTCTCCTCATCTCAGTTTTCAAAGAGCAGCCCCTTATTCTAAGATTATGCCCCCTAGTTCTAGTTTCACCCATCCTTGGGAACATCATTACCGCATCCACCCGATCAAGCCCCTTCACAATCTAATATGTTTCAATAAGATCGCCTCTCATTCTTCTGAACTCCAGTGAGTAGAGTCCCAATCTACTCAACCTCTCCTCATATGTCCACCCCCTCATCCCCGGGATTAGCCGAGTGAACCTTCTTTGTACTGCCTCGAGAGCAAGTATGTCTTTTAAGTATGGACACCAAAACTGTATGCAGTATTCCAGGTGCGGTCTCACCAATACCTTATATAACTGCAGCAATACCTTCCTGTTTTTAGATTCTATCCCCCTAGCAATAAAAGCCAACGTTTATCCCAACTCTCTGCTTCCTGTTAGATTACCAATCCTCCACCCATGCCAGGATATTACCCCCAATCCAGTGATTCTTTATCTCGAGCAATAATCTTTTATGTGGCACCTTGTCGAATGTCTTCTGGAAGTCTAAATACACTACGTCCACTGGTTCCCCTTTATCCACCCTGAACGTTCTGTCCTCAAAGAACTCAAGCAAATTTGTCAGACATGACTTCCCCTTCATAAAGCCATGCTGACTTTGTCCTATTAAATTATGTTTATCCAAATGTTCCGCTACTGTCTCCTTAATAATAGACTCCAAAATTTTACCCACCACAGATGTTAGGTTAACTGGTCTATAATTTCCAGCCTTCTGCCTACTACCTTTTTTAAATAAGGGTGTTACATTAGCAGTTTTCCAATCTGCCGGGACCTTTGCCGAGTCCAGAGAATTTTGGAAAATTATTACCAAAGCATCCACAATCCCTACTGCCACTTCCCTCAAGACCCGAGGATGTAAGCCATCAGGTCCAGGGGATTTATCCGCCTTGAGTCCCATTATTTTACTGAGTACCAATTCCTTAGTGATTTTAATCGTATTTAGCTCCTCCCCCTCCCCCCCCTCCCCAGAGCCCCCTGTTTGTCCAGTGTTGGGATATTCTTAGTGTCCTCTACCGTAAAGACTGAAACAAAATATTTGTTCAGCATTTTTGCCATCTCCATGTTTCCCACATTAATTTCCCGGTCTCATCCTCTAAGGGACCTACATTTGCCTTAGCCACCCTTTTTCTTTTTATATAACTATAGAAACTCTTGCTATCTGTTTTTATATTTTTTGCTAATTTATTTTCATAATCTATCTTCCCTTTCTTAATCAATCCTTTAGTTACTTTTTGCTGTCTTTTGAAGACTTCCCAATCTTCTATCCTCCCGCTAAGTTTGGCTACCTTGTATGTCCTTGTTTTTAGTCGGATACTATCCTTAATTTCTTTACTTAGCCACGGATGGCTGTCATTTCTTTTACACCCTTTTTTCCTCAGTGGAATATATTTTTTTGAAAGTTGTAAAATAACTCCTGAAATGAACACCACTGCTCATGTACCGTCTTACCCTTTAATCTATTTTCCCAGTCCACTTTAATCAATTCCGCTCTCATACCATCATAGTCTCTTTTATTCAAGCTCAGTACGCTTATTTGAGAACCAACCTCCTCACCCTCTAGTTGGATATGGAATGTAACCATGTTATGGTCACTCATTCCAAGGGGATCCTTAACTAGGACATTATTAATTAATCCTGGCTCATTACACAGGACCAGGTCCAAGGTTGCTTGCCCCCTTGTAGGATCAGTTACATACTGCTCAAGAAATCCATCCCTAATACACTCAATAAACTCTTCCTCAAGGCTGCCCTGCCCAATTTGATTTGTCCAGTTAATATGATAGTTAAAATCCCCCATAATTATAGCTGTTCCCTTATTACATGCCCCGACTATTTCCTGATTCATACTTCTTCCAGCAGAGTTGCAACAATTAGGAGGCCTATATACTACGCCCACTAGTGTTTTTTTCCCCTTATTATTCCTTATCTCTACCCAAACTGTTTCATTATCCTGATCCTTTGTCCCAATATCATTTCTCTGTATTACAGTGATTCCTTCCTTTATTAACATAGCCACCCCACCTCCCCTTTCAAAGTTCTCTAGATTCAGGAACTGACCCTCTAGATTGGAAAATTGCACGTGTCACTCTGCGTTTTAAGAAAGGAGAGAAAGGGAAACCAGGGAATTATAGACCAGTTAGCCTAACATCTGTTGTGGGCAAAATGCTGGAGTCTATAATTAAGGATAGGGTGACTGAACACCTTGAGAATTTTCAATTAATCAGAGAGAGCCAGCATGGATTTGTGAAAGGTAGGTCGTGCCTGACAAACCTGATTGAATTTTTTGAAGAGGTGACTAAAGTAGTGGACAGGGGAATGTCAATGGATGTTATTTATATGGACTTCCAGAAGGCATTTGATAAAG
Organism: Heptranchias perlo; assembly: GCF_035084215.1. Lineage (NCBI taxonomy): Eukaryota > Metazoa > Chordata > Chondrichthyes > Hexanchiformes > Hexanchidae > Heptranchias > Heptranchias perlo. The sequence goes on from NC_090350.1 coordinate 27,711,819, forward strand.
TCCCACATAAGAGACTGTTAGCTAAGATAGTAGCCCATGGAATCGAGGGAAAAGTACGAACTTGGTTCGGAAGTTGGCTGAGCGAAAGGCGACAGAGAATAGGGATAATGGGTAGGTACTCACATTGGCAGGATGTGACTAGTGGAGTCCCGCAGGGATCTGTCTTGGGGCCTCAATTATTCACAATATTTATTAACGACATGGATGAAGGCACAGAAAGTCTCATATCTAAGTTTGCCGATGACACAAAGATTGGTGGCATTGTAAACAGTGTAGATGAAAATATAAAATTACAAAGGGATATTGATAGATTAGGTGAATGGGCAAAACTGTGGCAAATGGAATTCAGTGTAGGCAAATGTGAGGTCATCCACTTTGGATCAAAAAAGGATAGAACAGGGTACTTTCTGAATGGTAAAAAGTTAAAAACAGTGGATGTCCAAAGGGACTTAGGGGTTCAGGTACATAGATCATTGAAGTGTCATGAATAGGTGCAGAAAGTAATCAATAAGGCTAATAGAATGCTGGCCTTTATATCTAGAGGACTAGAGTACAACGGGTCAGAAGTTATGCTGCAGCTATACAAAACCCTGGTTAGACCGCACCTGGAGTACTGTGAGCAGTTCTAGGCACCGCACCTTCGGAAGGACATATTGGCCTTGGAGGGAGTGCAGAGTAGAATGATACCCGGACTTCAAGGGTTAAGTTACGAGGAGAGATTACACAAATTGGGGTTGTATTCTCTAGAGTTTCGAAGGTTAAAGGGTGATCTGATCGAAGTTTATAAGATATTAAGGGGAACAGATAGGGTGGATAGAGAGAAACTATTTCCGCTGGTTGGGGATTCTAGGAGCAGGGGGCACAGTCTAAAAATTAGAGCCAGACCTTTCAGGAGTGAGATTAGAAAACATTTCTACACACAAAAGGTGGTAGAAGTTTGGAACTCTCTTCCTCAAACGGCAATTGATGCCAGCTCAATTGCTAAATTTAAATCTGAGATAGATAACTTTTTGGCAACCAAAGGTATTAAGGGATATGGGCCAAAGGCAGGTATATGGAGTTAGATCACAGATCAGCGATGATCTTATCAAATGGTGGAGCAGGCTCGAGGGGCTGAATGGCCTACTCCTGTTCCCATATTCCTATAAAGTGAAATTTAAGCGAAATGTAAAGAATTTTCTTTAAAAAGTATTAGTTTCCTAGTCTATTAGGATTCTAAAGGGACTAGATAATGTAAACAAGCTGTTTCACCTTGTCCAGAGGACATGGCCTGCGCTTGAAGGGAGGTAAATTCAAAACTAATTTGCAGAAACATTATTTCAAGTGATCAATCCATGGAATAGGCTCCCTAGAGAGATGGTGGAAGCAGTTAGTATTGATCCATTCAAATGCAAATTAGATAGATTTATTTCAGAAAATAATATTTTGGGATACAATATGTGAGCAATTTGAGACATGATGTGGTAAGTGTAGCATGTTTGGGAGGAACAGGTGACTTTGGACCTATGGTTCTCAAAGCTTTCCACCACTGGGGTTTTCCTCGTCTTATGTTTGGGTCTGTTGTAGACTAATTGGTAGGAATTGATGGCTATCATTGGTCAGCAACTCCATTATCGTTGCATAATGTGACATGGTAGAAGGTGAACTAGATGGACTTTGGTGTTTTCTCGTCTAGCAATTCCTATGTTCCTACTGTGGATATAATAAAGAAATTGTAACGTTATTGTTGGCAGATCTAAATTGACTTCAAGCTAACAGTTTTTTTTTGGTTGGATGATCTGTGAAATTGACTTAAAATTGATGAGCAGATCATTACTGCATTTACACACACAGTACATACCAATGTATTTCACAGCATTTAGATGCACATAAACACTCCATGTCTATGTTTTCCATTGCAATTTTACTTAGGCAGCTGAAGTGGAGTAAAAGAATTGCATCATTGTCTATAGCACAGCAAATCCTTTGATATGGCACAAACAACCCAGACATCCACATTTGGAAAGGTCACCTCTGTCAGATGACTTAAGGTTGAACAAATTGATGCATATAAACATTTTTTTCTGCAACATGAAGACACATGGGTGTAAATGCAGTAATAGATGAAAGAATAATTAAGCTTTAACTGGACATGATTTCCATAAATTTTTGGCTTGGAGGCCAGTAATTCTTCAAAGAATCCATAATGATGCTAATATGAGAATTATGAAGAGTTTCAAAACTGCAGTACTTCACAATAAAAAGGCTACATGAAGAGCACAGTTTTCATATTTTTAAAAAGTCATTTTTAAAAGACCACAGCAGATTTTTATTCTGACAACTTGGATAATGCCAGGCTGGTTGTATTGAATGATAATTCCGTAGGCTATTTGCACACTTACAGCTACAGTCGATTCAGACTCCCTGATAAGACTCCGGTGGCCCTTTCACCGCTTTGCCACACCATGGGTTGTTGATCAACTCTGAACAGCATTTAGTTTTGGATACTGTGAAGTTATGTTTTGAACTCTACTTGCGTTTGTCTGGTTTTGAGGGGTACCAGATTTCATTGTAACTGATCAGCTTGTTGCGATCTTCCAGTATTCAGAAATGCTTGGTGAGACAGACAAGGCAGAACTTGCTGACTTTGGTGGCCGAAGGGCACGAACATTACTGGCCTTCCAAAATGAAACACATTGAATTAATTTATTTTGCATTATTTAACCATCCTGAGATGGTAGAAATAAAGTAAACACTTTAAAAATAATGTAAAATGATCTCACTATGTCAGGAAGACATAGTCCTGCTTGTCACATTTTTCTGGTATCACTTGGTAAATTATTTTCAGATATCTTTCATTTAGTTTTTTTGGTTAGAGTTAGTTATAGGATTGGCAGACAATTATGCTAGATCTAAAAACAGGTATGTACTAATTTCTTGACATTCTACACAAGTATTAAAATCAAAACAGAATACATTTGAAATGAGTCATGAGTCAGAATTGACCTTTTCTGAGGGCAGATTCACATGGATGTGAAAACCACATTGATTACGGTGAAGCGGATTTTCCAGGTACTGTATTGATGCCTCGGCTGAATCATCTCTGTCTAGATCACATCCCACCTAAAGTCACCTTTTTTATTTACAGGAATTAATTCTTGGTTTCCTGTAGTCCTTATTCAGTGGGCAGCTGCCCTAGTTTTGGTTGGACAGATTTGGTGTGAGATGCTGCAGTTGGAGTGCACTGATAATTGAAGACTTGAGAGCACACATTAAATACAGTTTTAATTCTGAAATGTTTTATCTACGCTTTGGTTTTATTTCAGCTGAAATTGTATTGGTTAAGGTTATGTCTTTGTGGTCAGAGTACAGTAGACATAAAGCCAGGCCCAGAATCTAAACACTTTTTTGAAGTGCAATAACAGATAGAAGGGACTGAATGAAATAAGTGCAGGATTTATGCATTTATTTATGAATGAACTATTAAACTTTTCCTCACCTCGGTGAAGGTCAAAGATTTAGTTTACCTTTCGAAAAGACAGGAGAGTAAATGGTATGGAAAGATAGATTGGAGCATGACTTCAAACTAAACTGTGACCATAGGGATGGGGGTCATGGATTTAAATCAGGAAAAGATGAATTCAGCACTCGCATCAGGAAGCTCTTCACACAGAGTGAACAACAAATGAAGTGTGCTTTCAGATAGAGTAGGACAGTGGAGACAAAGACCTTTAAATCATTTATAAAGCAGTTGGATTCCATGAATTGGGGAGACTGCAGAGTCTTTCTGGATGGAGGAGCTAAGATGGGGCAATTGGCTTTCATCTTCTGTATCTAGCTCATGAACTACTGGACTTTTTTTACTGTTCGTTTGTCCAAAGACCTTGTGTTTTCTTTGCGTCTATATAGATGACAGCTGGTAATATTTTGATGTTGCTGAGATGGTTTGATTTTTTTCTTGTGTGCAGACATGTTGACCCAATATATAAATAACCATTAAGGTCTGATTTCAAACTTACAAACATTTATGGGTAAACAAGAAATAAAAGAAAGAACTTGGATTTATATAGCATCTTTCATGACCTCAGGATGTCACAAAACACTTCGCAGGCAATGAAGTACTTTTGAATTACCGTTGTAAGGTTGGGAAAATGAAGGATAAAGTGTTGTCTGTTTTATTGTTGATCTGTAGTCCAATAAACTCCCAGCATATTGAAAAAAAATCAGGATGCAATAGCTATGTTTGATTCCCTCCTCAGCACGGATTATAAGGTGTTCGCCAAGGCGATGTCTGCTCCCGGGCCGGAGAATCCACGATAACATCCACCTGGTCCGGGACCTGATCCACCATTCCCAGAGGGCTGGTCTGTCGGTCGCCTTCCTCTCCCTGGATCAGGAGAAGGCGTTCGACAGGGTGGATCACGAGTACTTATTCGGGACTCTGCGCGCTTTCGGGTTCGGATCGCATTTCGTCGCCCGGATCCGACTTCTGTACGCTGCCGCGGAATGTCTGATTAAGGTTAACGGATCCTTGACGGCACCCTTTCGTTTCAGGAGAGGAGTGCGTCAGGGATGCCCCATGTCCGGCCAATTATACACCGTCTGCGTGGAACCTCTCCTGCGCCTCTTGCGGAAGAGGTTGTCAGGACTGGCTCTGCGTGAGCCAGGCGTGGAGGTCGTCCTTTTGGCTTATGCCGACGATGTGCTCCTTGTGGGCATGGATCCCGTTGACTTGCGGAGGATGCACGAGTGCCAAAAGGTGTGCTCTGCCGCGTCCTCTGCAAGGATCAACTGGGATAAATGTTCTGGACTCCTGGTGGGTCAGTGGCGGGTGGACTCCCTGCCGGAGGAGCTATGGCCTTTTGCCTGGAGCACCACGCACCTCTGGTAGCTGGGAGTCTATCTTAGCCCTGCCGAGGAAGCCTGGCCGGCGAACTGGCAAGAGCTGGAGGCCAAAGTCACCGCTCGCCTAGGGGGCTGGACAGGACTGCTCAGAGTATTATCCTACAGGGGTTGAGTGCTGGTCATAAACCAGCTGGTGGCCACAACGTCGTGGTACCGGTTGGTCACTTTGATCCATCCTCCTGAGTTTGTCGCCAAGATTCAGAAGAAGCTCGTCGAATTCTTCTGGGCCGAAAGGATGCACTGGGTCACTGCTGCGGTCCTGAGTCTCCCGCTGAGGGAGGGCGGTCAGGGGCTGTTGTGCATCCGCACCCATGTGGCGACTTTCCACCTTCGGACCCTGCAGCGATACCTGTACGTTGAGGATCCTCCAGATGGTGTGTGCTGGCGACGTATTTCTTCCGCCAGTTGCATGGCCTGAACTACGACACACAGCTCCTGTTTATCACGTTGCCAGGCGGCCGCGTGTCTTTGTGGGAGCTGCCTGTCTTTTACCAGGATCTGATCAGGGTCTGGAATATGGTTGCCTCCTGCCGGTGCTCTCCCCCGTCGGGGGTGGCGGCCGTCCTGCAGGAGCCGCTGCTCAGGAATCCGTTCCTCTGCGGTGTTGGCTTCGGCGACACGCAGCTGATGGAGGAGAGGGCCCTGGCCGGTAAGGTAACCAGAGTCAGGGACGTCCTGGATGGCGGAGGGGCGGGCTGGATGGCGCCGGGGACACTGACCGCACGGATGTCCTTGCGCCATGTCTGGGACGCGGCCGCCGCCATCCGGATGTTGAAAGTGGCACTCGGCCCTGACTCCACTCGATGTGTGGAGGAGGCTCAAGCATGTGGAGCCATCCCGTCTGATCTGACCCCCATTCGGATGGAATTCCTCATCGGCGTCAGGTCCCGAAACCTCCCTCGGGGGGGCTGTGCCTCGCAGCTTGAGCTGTCTCTCAGAAATCCCCACAGTGCCATTACACTCTGCGCGGAGGGATTTCCTGTACGGGCTGCTCCTGCACACTCGCCACTTCTTCGCCCTTGTCTCTAGCCCGGACAAGCCCTGGCGTACTATCTTGCCGTCTGTCGGAGGTGGAGGTCCCCAGTGGAGGGCTCTCTACTCGGGGATCCTCCTGTGTACCATTGGGGATCTGGGGTGGAGAGTGTTGCATGGAGCAGTCGCGACCAACAGGCGTTTACGCCATTTCACGGACTCCCAGGCCGCCTGCAATTTCTGTGGCCTGGATGAGTCCGTGTTTCATTTATTCACATGGTGTGGGGGGCTGCAGCCCCTGTTCCACTATTTAAGGGGGCTGCAGCCCCTGTTCCACTATTTAAGGGGGCTGCTCCTCAAGTTCTGGCTGCACTTCAGTCCCACGCTCCTGATCTTTGGCCGCCAGGTGAGGGAGGGGGGAGCGAGCAGTGGGGTGGACTTCCTCGTGGGTCTGCTCCTGGACCTGTCCAAGGTGGCTATCCACAGGTCCAGGTTAGACGCGGCCTGTGGGGGCGGTCGCTCCGACTGTCTGCCTCTCTTCCGCGGCATTCTCTGCACCTGGGGGGCCCCGGAGAGGGAGCACGCGGTGTCAGCCGGTATGCTTGAGGCTTTCCGCGACCGGTGGGCACCGCAGGGACTGGAGTGCATCCTGGATCGATATAATAAAATTATTATTTGACACTTATTTTGTTTTATTGAGTTGCTGCACATAAAAACACACCCTAACCCCCCCTTATAAAAGGAGGGCCTAAAACACAAAAAAAAGAGAAAAAAAAAGCCTGCTTAAACATCCACCTAGCTGAGCAGAGCAGAATTCAAAGCAGAACAGAGAAAAAAAAAGCTCTTTTGATCATTCTGGATAGGCACGGAGGGATGACGGTACTGATAAATACATCCATTGCTCGCATCAACCACTCCCCAGTCATGTACAGCAGGTTATATGCAGGATAATGATCCCCTATACTTTGGTCCAGCAACACACCTTCACTCCTACATCAGAAAAGTGAGAACTTTCCATTTCTCACTACAAGCAGCTTTGTGATCGTTGAATGAATCTGCTAAGGGAATTGGTGCTGTATTATGTGCGGTTTGAGTCCAAGAGGACACAATTGATGGACTATTGTGTTGCACCACAGAATGGATTCATATCCACAAATCCTTACGTAGTGAATTCCTGATCTTAGCCATGCCATCAATAAGAAGTGCAGGCTGGGGTTTAGCTTGCTATGCAGAGAGAAATTAAAATAGGAGCTTGTCACCCAAGCTGACCTCGAGCTTTTTCAGTTGCCTGTTATAGATCAGGATTATTACAACTCTAACTGCCCACCTTCTTGGTAGGTAAATGATCCATGTTTACATCTTAAAAGAGCAGAAAATAAAATTGTAAACCTGTATTCAAAATATTCCCCTTCTTACAATAACATTTCTGAATATTACAAAGAATAGTGAAGTTAAAGGAGGCATGATGCTGATTTATTGGCCCAGAGCTTGCTTGCTTACCTTGGACACCACTCCGCAATGGCGTCCATCCCAACTGCCATCGAGTCCATCGGAGCAAGTTCACGAATGCACACGTGCGCATTAAAACCCGGAAATCGCAAACTTGCTCTGATTGGTTCAACGATGTTTTGACAGTCCCGAATTAAAGGGCCAACCACGTCACAATCAATACAATCAAACACAATCACCAGACAATCATAAACTTACCCAGCTGGAACGTAGATACTTACGCCATGAGAAGGTACACTTGAAAATACCAGCCCTACACTACTTTTTAAAAGCGCAGAGACTTATAATGACTGCAAAACAATAAAAAATTAGATTTAAAAAATGTGGAATGTCTTAATTATTCCTATTTTAATATTTTTTGATCATTAAAAAAATCTATTAAAAAAATATTTTTTAACTTTTAATTTTTGTATGTTTCAGTACATTACAAATTATTTCCTTGCCTTTTTATAATAAGGTACGTTATGTTAAATTTTTATTTCAACTAACATAGAGAATGTCACTTTAAATGAATGAGTATTACTTGCCTGCTTGTGGGCGGGGCTTCCTTTCTCACAGTCTTTGCATGCGCACATGGCCTGCGCTGATCTCGGAGCGCACCACTGGAGCAGATTTCAAAATTAAGCAAATGGACGTCATGGCCTACGCAGTGAGTAGTTCGTATTTTTTAATCCGCAGGATGTGCAGAGAGCCTTGCCACGCCGGTCGGAACAAGTTCCGGCCCATTACCTAAATTTTCACGGGAATAAAATTACTGTGTTTTCCAGGTATGCTGTGATCGCCTACGGATGTGCAAGTTGCCCAAAGATCACCTGTGGACGGGATGGCTGTGGTACGGAATTCTGCTATCACTGCAAACAGCTCTGGCACCCAAATCAGACCTGCGACAATGCTCGTCAACAGCGAGCCCAAAATCTCCAGATTCGTACAAAGCAAACAACAGGCCTGAGCTATGGTCAGGAACCAGGCATGGGTATGTTTGAGAGTGTCTACACAGTCATGATTCTTACAAATTAAACAGTGCCAAATAGCCAGTATGCATATGTGTACAGCCTAATTTCTATATTTGTTATGAATTTGTATTCATCAACATAAAAGAATCTCTCTGTTGATAAGTGGAACATTGTCCCACTTTCTTCATTGTGACAGTTTCAAATATATATATTCTCCTTCTTGCTGTTTTAGTTAGTCTTAATGTTAAATGTCTCGTATTTTAATGAAAACCACCGCCTTGAAATAGCTTGATTTTATCAGCTGCATTCCAATTGAAAACTAGCTATGGCTGATGGTACAGAGAATGTATTCTATGCCTTTTTATATAGATATAAAATCAATAACTATTCAAAGACCAGTCATTCACTTCCTTGATGCTTTCTCCATAGCGGATGATATCAAGCCGTGTCCACGGTGTGGGGCCTACATCATTAAAATGAATGATGGGAGCTGTAATCACATGACATGTGCTGTGTGTGGCTGCGAGTTCTGCTGGCTCTGTATGAAGGAGATCTCTGACCTCCATTATCTCAGGTAAGAGCCGGGTTCATATCATTTTTGCAGTTGTGTTCTAGGACTTACAGGAAAAAAGTGATCACTTTTTATCAGAAAATATTTCATTTTTATCCAAAAATAATCAAAATAAAAGGTTTCATTTGCATTTCCCCCAAAACAAATCATTTTAAATAATTCACTCAATGAGTGAATGCTACATAATTCTACGTAAAATGGGTACGGTACAAAGAAAAAACTTGCAGTTATATACAGCCTTTCACATCCTCAGGACATTCCAACGTGCTTCACAGCCAATTAATTACTGTTGAAGTGCGGTGTTGTTGTTTTGTAGGTAAATGCAACAGCCAATTTGTGCACAGTAAGATCACATAAACAGCAAGGAGATGAATGATCAATTAACCTTTTTTGGTGGTGGTAGAAGATGAATGTTGGTCTTGGAACATAAGACCAGGAGTAGGCCATTCAGCCCCTTAAACCTGTTTGCCATTCAATTAGATCATGACTGAGCTTACCTCAACTCTACCTGCCTTTGATCCATATCCCTTGATACTATTACCTAACAAAAATCTATCAATATCAGTCTTGAAAATTTCAATTGATCCAGCATCCACAGCCTTTTGGAGGAGAGAGTTCCAGATTTCCACTACCTTTTGTGTGAAAAAGTGCTGCCTGATTTGACTCCTAAATGGCTTAGCTCTAATTTTAAGTTTGTGCCCTCTTGTTCTGGATTCTCCCAACAGAGGAAATGGTTTCTCTCTGTCTACCCTATTGAATCACTTTATCATTTTAAACATCTCAATTAGATCACCCATCAACCTTCTAAACTCAAGGGAACACTAACCAAGTTTATGCAACCTGTCCTCATAATTCAACCCCTTAGGCACCCGGTATGATTCTGGTGAATCTGCACTGTACCCCCCTCCAAAGCCAATATATCCTTCCTGAGGTTTGGTGCCCAAACTGAACACAGTACTCCAGATAGGGTCTGACCAAAGCTCTGAACAACAGAAGCATAACTTCCTGCCCTTTGTATTCCAGTGCCTTGAGATAAAGCCCAACGTTCCATTCGCCTTTTTGATTACTTTTTGTACCTGTGCACTAGCTTTTCGTGATTTTTGTACAAGGACACCCAAATCCTTTTGTTCCTCCACAGTTCCTAGTCTCTCTCCAATTAGAAAATATTCCAATTTGTCATTCTTGGATCCAAAGTGGTTGACCTCACACTCCTCCATGTTGAACTCCATCTGCTACAGTTTTGCCCGCTCACTGAATATGTCTATGTCCCTTTGTAATTTCCCACTCCCATCTACACAACTTAATGTGTCTCCTAACTTAGTGTCATCTGCAGACTTGGATATACAACTCTCTATTTCTTCATCCAAGTCATTGATATATATGGTGAAAAGCTGAGGCCGCGGTACAAATCTCTGGGGAACACCACTTGCCGCATCCCGTCAATCAGAGAATGCTCCCTTTATCCCTACTCTTTGATTCCTACCTCCCAACCAATTACCAATCGGGCCTTGGTTTAATATCTTATCCAAAAGACAGCACCTTTAAAAATGCAGCACTCCCTTGGTACTGCACTGAAGTATCAGCTTATATTATGTGCTTAAATTTATAATGGAGCATGAAGGCACAACCTTCTAACTCAGAGGTGAAAGTGGCAACACTGAGCCAAACAGACACTTCTCGACTGAGCTATTCAGATCAAGAAAGTAATAAAAACAGAAAATGCTGGAAACACTCAGCAGGTCAGGCAGCATATGTGGAGAAAGAAACAGAGTTAATGTTTCAGGTCGATGACCTTTCATCAGAACTGGAAGTTAGAGATTTAACAGTTTATATTGCGATGAAGGTGAACAAGGTAAAAGAGACAAACGGAAATTCCGTGGGAGAGAAGAACAGAACTGCTTCAAGGTGGGGATCACTGGAAGAGAAGTGGCAGTGATCAAGAAGGTCCTAGGTTTGTTCCTTGGTCCCTGCTCTATTAACTAATCACACATGGAGCAGCAATGGGGAAATTATAATGAGACTCTGTTTCTGGACTGTGGAGGAGGAAATAATCAACCACATCTCATGCTGCTGATCGTTGTCTAACGATTGTTGCCAGCAAGTGTTTCTACGTGGATGTCGGCTTTGACCGTGATGCCTTCCACCCCCTTGGTTGTGTTTACACGTTTGCTAAGCTCTTTCATGTTATGAGCGGGCAGTATGAACGCATGTTGCCTGCGTAGATCGTACTGTATTAGCAAATGCAGTATAAATTAACCTAGGTCAAAGTTCACACATTGTCTTCAAGCTGCAGTAATGTCGCCATCTAGCTGCATCGGATAGACGTGTTTTATATGGAACCAAATCAAACAGAACTTCCCAATATGGAGTTAAGCTGGTATCATTACTGTTGTTAAGTGATATATTTGGCATATGGGCAAATCTTGTGATGCTTTTATCTTGCTGTAACAATCTCTTGACTTTCTTCCTTTGCCACTTCCAGCCCTTCTGGCTGCACATTTTGGGGAAAGAAACCATGGAGCAAGAAGAAGAAAATTCTCTGGCAGCTTGGCACACTGATTGGTGCTCCAGTGGGCATTTCTCTCATCGCTGGAATTGCTGTTCCTGCCATGATCATTGGCATCCCGGTTTATGTTGGCAGGAAGGTAGGAAAGATTATTAGAAAAGATATCTGCTGGAAGCTTGTAACAATGGTCTTTCCTTGTTGTAACACTCTGATACCTCAACATGACAATTATTGTGAATTACTCCCTTATTCATAGATAAACGATCCTCTTGACCATTTCCTTCAATGTAAATATATTTTCTGTGGCTCCCGAGCACTACGTTGTGGAGGTTCACTTCATCTTTTTTAATTGATTACGTTCACTGACGGCTTAAAGTGGCAATGAAGTTGGCAATCCAATTCTTTTTGGAAATACTCAGTAAGTCAGGCAGCATCTGTGGAGAAAGAAACAGATTTAATGTTTCAGGTCGATGACCTTTCATCAAAACTGAAAGAAGTTAAAAGAGTTAACAGGTTTTAAGCAAGTACAGAGCCAGGCAAAGGCGGGGAAAGGAAGAAGGGGCAGGAAGGAAAGAACAAAAGGGAAGGTCTGTGATAGGGTGGAGGGCAGGGGTGATTCAATGACAAAAGGGATGAAGAGCAAGACAAAGGGGGTGGTAATAGGACAAGTAAAGAAACAAATGATGGGTCTAGAGGAGCTGTAAATGGCAACAGCAGAACCATTACCACTACCTGCCGTCTGAAAAAATGGGAGCAGTGGTTATGATCTGAAGTTATTGAAATCAGTGTTGAATCCATAAGGTTGTAAAGTGCCTAATCGAAAGATGAGTTGCTGTTCCTCAATCGTCTGTTAAGCTTCATTGAGACAGTGTAGGAGGACAAGGACAGAAAGGTTAGAGTGGGAGTGGGATGGAGAATTAAAATGGCAAGCGACTGGAAGCTCAGGGTCACGCTTGTGGACTGAACGGAGGTCTTCAGGAAAATGATCACCCATTCTGCGTTTGGGCTCCCCACTGCAGAGGGGACCGCATCGTGAGCAGTGAATACAGTATAGTAAATTGAAAGAAGTACAAGTAAATCGCTGTTTCACCTGGAAGGAGTGGCAGAAAAGTAGAACATTTAAATTAATCTGTCTTGAGCTATTTCATTTGTTTCTTTCAAGAAAAAGAGGTTAAACACATGGAACAAGACATAAGTTCATTGTAGGTAAAAGCCTGTGATTTATAACTATATTTTACTGTGAGAAAGACTGTTGCAACTCAAAGGGATGGGCATGCAATGGAAAGTTGGCACTGTGAGTTTGAATCTTTATAGGATTGCAGTTATATTTCATCCCATGTACTAAAACCTGAATGCTAATTTGGATTCTTCACATTTTATTAGCTCCACATTAATTATAGACACATAGTTTTCTATGGGATCATTGTCTGAGTTTTATTTCAACACTGCCAACATCCAAATAAAGCATTTACTCAGATTTCAATCCATTAAGGTACACTGGTGTGCAGGACTCCTTCTCACCTCCACTCCAGAAGGTGTTGCTTCTTTGCTGGGGTACGGATGCACAAATGCAGGCCACTCTCCAGTAACCTCCCTGAGTGGCCATTGCTCTTACATAAACATAGACATTTAGGGCAGAATTTTGACCTTGAGCCAGGAAGGGAGCGGAGGGGGAAGATTTTCAGGTGCGAAAACCGGAAGGTAAGTTGGGTCGCGATCTATGATCACGACCTTAACAAGGTCAACAAATTTTACTTCCGGGCTTCGTGCCTTGCAGCCAGCCTGATTGACAGGGCAGGAAGGCCTGTCGTAGTGAACCAGGGAGGTGGAGATCGGGGTGGGGGGGGTCTAACGTTGGGACTTAGAAGTCGGGTGAAGAGTCGGAGATAGTTGTGGGGGGGGGGGGGGCCACCGTTATGGGGGGCCCACCATTGGGGAGGGCCAGCCAATTGCGGGGGTCTTGTCGGCCGATGAGCTTTTTGGGCCTGGAAGAAGCACTCCTGCTGCCCCAGGCCCACAAGCAGTGCAATAAAGGCACTCACCTCATGGATCTGGCCCATCCCGCCTGCTTTCACCTGATGTGAATCGGAAGCAATGGGAAACCTGAACAGGTATGGTTAAATTCACTTAAGTTTTCCAATAAACAAAGTAAGTACCTCAAGTATTTCAATGAGGTACATTGCCCCTTTAAATATCAGCCCGTCTGCTTTAAGTGGGGGCGGGACTTCCTGGTATCTGTTGTCCACACGCAGAAAAACCTGCCTGAGTTAAACCCAGAAGTGGGCGAGTTGGAGCCGGGGATGCGGTCCCGCTCCAAAAAGCTGTTATTTTAACCTCCCACCTGCCCCTACCCACCTGGTCTTGGGAGTTAAAATTACCCCCTTAATGTCATCAAACTATTTGACTGCAGGGAACATCACAGCTGAACTTGGTCCAATTCTTACCTAATATAAGCAGTTGCAAAAGGTCACTGGATAACAATCAGGAGCAAGAATGCTGCATAATTTCTCCCACCTAAACCTAAGAGTGCTGAGATCCAGCACCATTCTGGCTGAGATCAGCTAACTAAGCAACAGGCCAGAGGTTGAACAAACTGGTTTTGAGTGAAAATTATCTTAGCATTTCAGTTTACTTCAAAATAAATTGTGTAGTTTTGGAGACTAACCTTAAATTTATTTCTGGTAGCTCCATACCTTTTGGAAGAAAAAACATAGATTCACTGTGCGCCTGAACCAAAGAAAGCTTGTGTTTTTTTTATATACTTCGAACAATTACACCGGCTAATTTCCAAAGGAGAAGTTTTTCTTGCCCACTCTTCTGTAATGTCCACAATAAAAGCAGCACAACACGTGAAAACTTATCACTGCACCATACGCTGTTAACTCATGTGAAACTGAAGCATTAGATTAATCCTGGTGCCCATCAAGATCCAGCCACAGCAAATAGAATTTTAATGTGTTTAAATACACTTTTCACAGAAATAAAAGCAAGAAAAACCCATCAATGTGCTGTACATGTAAACCTGTCAATTTCAGAAGTATTATCCCTTAAGGTAGGAGCGTGTTAGGCAAACCGTTTTTCTGTGAATCTTGTGTGTTCCTGTTTCTTTGAAGATTTTTTGAGCTAGTGAATATCTTAACTCTTTCTGGCTTTTATTCTTTAGATTCATAGTCGCTACGAAGGAAAGAAGGCTTCAAAGCACAAAAGAAATCTGGCAATCACCGGTGCAGTTACCCTGTCTGTCATTGCTTCCCCTGTGATAGCAGCTGTCAGTGTAGGTAAGTTCTGATTTTTGCACCCGAGACTGGATTTCATAGCAGATGTAAAGGTGTAACTGGACTTCATGCTAGAAGGCTAACATATTGTTAAAATAAGATTTGTTTTTAAATTCACCATCTTGGCTCAGTATTCAAGTTGGAGGAACAAGAACTCAGTATCCAAGACTTTCTTTTTGTCTCCACCTTCAAATCCTCCAATTCGATATACAGCAACCCTCAACTGAATTGATGGAAGGCCTCCACCAGTGCTCAATATGTAACGAGCCTCTTGGTTGTGCCTGAGAATATCCAAAATTAACTGATCTCTTATCTTACCATTTCCCCTTCGAGGAATCTCTTCACCTTTCCTCAGTGCTCAGCTGAGGTTAGTCGTTACTTGTGTGAGAAATGGAGGGCACAAATCTGTCATGCCACAGCAATCCACTAGAGTAGCAATCCACTAGACCACCATGCTGCCTGTTACAAGTTTCAGGTCTGTCTTAGACTTACTTATAAGTACAGCAGTGCTAGTCACTCCTGTAAGCCATCTTGAGCATCTTAGTGCCCAATATCTAATTATACAATAGTGTAATCCAGGGGTCTAACAATAGGATTGGTTGTGACCTAAACTGGGTATCATGTGCCCATCTCCAATCTTTCAAATGGTGGACTGAAACGTTTTATGAGACAAGACCAGATACAAATTGTTAAGCTAGTTTATTTTATGCACAGCAAGTGACCAAAAGAGAATAATAGATATAATCAAATCTCACCTTGATTCAACTACCTATAGAACCTTTCTTCTGATCATGACCCACTCTGGGCTTGAGATGAGTGAGTTTCCTCTTGCTCGGCCAAGCTTTCTCCCCAGACCCAGCTGGCTGGCTGACTCTATGGGCTCAATTTTAAAAGGGCAGCGGGGGTGGGGGTGGGGTTGCGTGATTTGCGGGCGCCAAGCCCGGAAGGGAAGTAGGCGGATCGCAACCCTAATGAGGCCAATTAAAGCCTCTTCCGGTTTTGCGCCGGGCAGCCAGCCTGATAAACAGGCTAGCTGCCAACAGGAGCTGCACATCTGAAGGGGCGGGGAGGGGGCGAGGTGGGGGGGAAGAGAAAGAGAAAGAGAGAGAGTGGGGCGGGGGAGGAAGACAAAGGTCGGAGTGCGGGGGGAGAAGACATCGGGGTGGGGGGGAGAAGACATCGGGGTGGGGGGGGAGAAGACATCGGAAGGAGGGATGGTGTGCAGAAGACATCGGACATCGGGGCAGGGGGGTGCAGGTGACATCATTTGTAAGGTAAGTTTATTTTTTTTTAACAATAGGAAATGTAAATTTATTTAATTTATTTAGTTTATTTTTGACTGATCTGGCCCTTCACGCCTGGCGTGAATTGGAAGCCATGGGAAAGCCTCCCAGGTAAGGTCAAAATCTTTTAAACTATTCAATATGTCAAAAATAAACTACCTTAAGTACCTCAATGAGATATATTTGCTTGTTTAAATATCGTCCCGCCGGCGGGACTTCTGGGTTTGGGAATGGCAAGCGCACCCAGATGACTCTGGGTCGTGCGTGTTCTTCAGCGGGTTGGAGCCGGGAATCCTGACTGCTCTGGATTTCTCCGATTTTCTTTCCCCTCCCCGCCCCCAACGCACCCCGACTTTCATTTTAAAATTGAGCCTTATATATCTCTTCTATACATCCCCATGTTCTCAGTAAGTGGGAGGTCCACCTATCTGATTCCTTCCACGTTCAGTGATTCACCAGTGGCCAGTCAATATAGCAGGCTACCTTTCCTCCCTCTTGGGGTGAGACTCTCAAGACACCATCTCCTGCTCTTGTTAAAATGAATAGGGACCATCATGCCTTAATGAGCCTGCGATGAGTCAACTGACTCTCATCGTGTCCATTTGAAGTAGATGACAAGCTGCAATATTCCACAAATGACTTACCTAGCTTGTGTGAATTCACTCTTGAACAGAAATCCTTCCCTTGAAGAAGAAAAATCAATAATAGTAAAACCTGACACGGCCTTATCCTGAAAACATCTTCAGGCATATGTTTGGATACCTCAGCCAGCCAACTAAGTTTTGAAGAAATATTATAAATGTTATCAACAAAGAATACTAGAAATGACAAGTTCTTCTGATAAAATATTAATTACTGATTTTTTTGTTTACAAATGTATACATAAAATTATGATTTTTACACGAATCATTAACAAGTAAAATCAGGTTGCAGTCGTCGACACGCAGTTCCAGGGGGAACATCGGGTTGGCTTTTTTGGGCAAGACAATTTAAGGTCTGATCTATTTTCTTTAAGGAATTGGAGTTCCCATCATGCTGGCTTATGTTTATGGTGTGGTCCCAGTGTCACTTTGCCGTGGTGGTGGGTGTGGGGTCAGTACAGCCAATGGAAAAGGAATGAAGATTGAATTTGATGAAGACGATGGGCCAATTACAGGTAACTCTCAGACACAAATCTGTTAGCCACTTTAGAATGAATGAATAAATAATAAGCATTGAATTAGGGATTGTAACCAATCATATCCCAGAAAGCTTTGCAGCTTTATCAGGAGGGTTTAAAATATGTGCACATGTATTTGCCCAGCTGTCTACGTATGTTTGCTCACCTATGTGTGCTGACTTTGGTCACTGGTGCATTTGTTTGCTCACCAGTGTCCATGTGTGTGTATGCTTGCTCATCTGTACGTGTGCATGTTTTTGCTTACCTGTGCATCTATTTGCTCACCGTTGTGTGTGCGCACGCATGCATGCAATCCCTCTGTGTGTTTACCCATATGTGTATGTGTTTACATATGTGTGCTCACCTGTGCATTTGTTCACTCTCTTGTACATGTGTGTTTTCTCACCTGTGTATGTGTGTGCACATTTGCTCACCTGAAACGTCTATGAACGATGGAACGGTTTTCACTTTTCACCTAGTGACAGAATTAAGTGCACAGTGGCCACAAGTCTGATCCAATGCTCCCCACCATTACCTTACACAATGTGCCTGGCCCTCAACCTCAAAAAAGTAACTTCATTTTTAAAACTACCTATTCTTATTGACATAAGAAGGCTGGCAAATCAATGCCGTAGTGAATTTGAAATAACACACTCTCTACTCTTAACTTGAAGAAGGTGGCAACTCTGACCATAAGTGAGTTTATAAGAGTAATACGAGTGAGAATTTAAATGTGCTAAGAATTTGAGATATTCATGATTGTCCAAAATGTAACCTTATTCAGTATACCACAAAGAATTAGTGATAATTTACATTTATTTAGGATATAGGTGCCAAGTAAATTAACTACTTTAAACAATAATGAGGAAAGTTCCAAAGGTATTCCCATTAACTGAGATTTTTTAAATCTCTGTTTCCCTGCCTTGTCTTTCTCTTTGTCTCTTTCTCTGACTCTGACTCTCTAACTCTCTCTCTCTTTCTGTCCCTCTTCCTTTTGCTGATTTCCTTCTGATCTTTCAGTGGCTGATGCGTGGCGAGCTCTGAAGAACCCCAGTATCGGAGAGAGCAGTGTTGAAGGGTTGACCAGTGTTCTGAGTACCAGTGGCAGCCCCATTGATGGTGAGAGTGTAATGCAGAGCAACTACAGTGAGACTGCCAGCTTTGCTGCTTTATCAGGAGGCACGCTGACTGGAGGGGCACTGTCAGGGAGCAGCGGACTGCACGGCAGGTAAGTTTTGTCTGTAAAAATGTTAGAACAATTGGGGATTGGACAGCAGAATAGGATGGAACAAAACTTGGTCATGCCAGTGTTCAGATCCAGGTTGAAGTTCATCCCAGAGAGGACGACCTGCTTTCTGCCTTATATTGTTTTAAAGTACTGTGCTGTAAAAGAGGTGACAATGAAACAATTACATCCCTTAGCGTTAATGTCATCACATGTACATTCTGCTCTTGGAGCATGTTGCATAACATAAAAAAGACACATTACCACATTACAGTGACTTTTCCAGGGTAACACAACAGTAATAAAAACATCCTAAATGATCCAACGGATGACATGAAGTCTATAATCAAAGTTTGGATGATCCCTTGCAGTCTCAGTTCAGTTTCAAATTAATAAAATACAACCCTGTCTCATTTTTGTTACTGATGAGCAGTGCTCAAAGTGATGTGAGGAGCACAGATATGACCAGCACTTTAAATCTGGAGTATGGAGTTAGCATGTCCATTTGCCAATGTTTTGCTATAGGCCTTTTCTTATACCACTACTATGCCACTTTATGTACTGCTTATTTGTCATTCTGAAAGGTTGTGGATTAATACAACTAAAGGGATATCCTTCAATAGACTGAATGGCCTGTTCTTGTCTTATGTTCTTATTGGAAAGAAAAAAGATATTCCATACGTGGGCTAAGGTTTGGAGGCAGGGGTTGCATTATCAGGCCAAAATTTAGGGCTGAACACAGCAGGCGGCTTGGGCAATGAGTAGGAGTGGTTTGCTGTCACTAGTGGGACTATAATGCATTCTATAGTAAAGTTGATGATCCCTTGCTGAATCTGGGGAAGAAAAATAATTTTGAGTAGTTGCTTGGCATGCCATATTGCAGAGATGGTTATTGGTTCGATAACAAATCCAAGTCCAGTATGAAGTTTTTCAATGTATTTTGCAGGCTGGAGATTCAGGCTGATATTCAAAAAGAAGGCTACAATTTGAATAAAGATTCCGTCAGCCTAGGGGCAACCAGTGATAATGCCAGCACCAGGGCCATGGCAGGTTCTATCATCAGCTCCTACAATCCACAGGACAGGTGAGCTAAGAAACATATAATACTCCTACTCAAAAGAGAATGAACAAAATGCACCTACCTGACAATCCTCCTTCCAATAGAAAATTGAAGTTGTTTGAAAATAATTTAATGCTTTGAGAATCCATTCATCCAAAATTATTCTGAGAGTATTGTAAATGAGGATTCCTTTCTCTATGGCAGTTCTCTAATTTCAGCTTGTAACTAGCAGCACTGGAGGCCTGGGAGCATGTTGTTTGCTTATCTTCCCAATTACAGCTTACTTGAGCCTTGTGAGCCTAGAGAATGAGGAGAAAAACGAAGGGAGTTTATGCTCAAAGAAAGTCCATTACAAAGAGTTCCTAAATCTGCATCCTTTCACCCTCTCATCTTGGAAGATCTTGCTCTGTTGCACTCTTGATAATGCTTTTAATTTGCTATCATATTCTTGATTAATAAATCATCAACCATCCCATCCCATCAGGAAAATAGAAACATCATCTCGCATCAGATTCTGTTTCAAATCCAGCTGATATACAATTCCATCTAACACTGAAATTGTTCATTATTGGGGGAGTGTGGTCACATTGGCATGGATAAAAACTGGAACATTTCAGCGCCCCATTACATGCTTACCTTTTACTCAGACTTAATTTACTTACCCCCTAGGCTGTCATGATTAGGAATTTTTTTCACAGAAAGGATTGGAAAAAAAGCTATATGTAAGGGTCGTGTTTTAAAGTAAAGTGTATTCACACACATTTACAAAAAGGCACCGAGACAAAAGGTGGATAAAATGCTAATGAGCCAAGTTTGATGGTGTTTCCTTAAAGACTGTAAATAATAAAGCAATTTATTAGCCTGTCTCAACAATTGATAAACACCTCACACCTATTGTGTTGGGAAGTCTCTGGTTCCAGGCACTCATCAGGAATGGTGTGGTAGGCCTTCACTTCTGGCTGTGAACACAGAGATAAAAACAGAGACACTTAGTCATGTTTTAAAACCAAAACCTCTAAGGGTAAGCTTTGGCCAGGCTCAGAAGAAGAAAGCAGTTCGGAGTTATTTTGTTTAAGTCAAGCAAGGTGACCACCTGAGGTTGGGAAGCGTATTGTGGTTATTATTTTGTGTTAGTACGCAGAGATAAATTGTATTGATTGATCATAACTGTTGCTTTGCATGAGAAAACTACTTAATGATTCGTATCTGGCCTCGTCTTACCAGGTTTTCTCTCGGTTCACTTTCAAAAGGATTGGAGAGCCATGAGACACAAATATCTGGTTCAGATCACAAAGGGGAGATACTATTGTTACACCCCAGGGTTACTCTATCATATATTTAGATATTGGGAAGTACAGAACACCCCTAAATGTAAAATGCTCAGTCTGCTTATGGAAGTGACCAGCAACCCTATACCTGAGAGAATATATAAGGCAAGATCCAAATTTGTAATGGAGGAATTCAAGCTAAGTATTTTAATTAATATATTTTTATTACAGGGAGTGCAATAATCTGGAAGTGCACGTTGACATTGAAACCAAACCCAGCCACTTGTGTTTAGCCATTGGAAGCAGCATCGATGAATCACTTCACATCCACACTCAGTCAATAGAGGGACTCTGCTGTGAAGAGAAGGACAGCTCTTACAATAGTGACCACAGGGACTGCATCACAAGCAAAACATGCGATGTAACACTTGCTCAACCTGAGAGCATAAAAAGTGACGAAGAGAGCACAGATACTCAGTCAGACGACATGCCTGACATTAGTTCCGACGAATGTGATTCCCCCAGTCCAATTAATGGCAGCCAACTGGAAATTGCTGCTTCAGATAATAAGCTCTTAAACAATGAGAGCTTGGAGTGTGATGATGATGAACAAAGGGAATATATTCCTGAGCAATTTGGGCAGCAAAACGAGACTGTAGTATACTTTGTCTAAACCCACAATCCGCACTTAATTCATCAATCCATATCATGCACCTTACTCTTCAGTCTATGGTAATATATTATATTTGATGTCTCATCACAATGTGCTTAAATGTAGAAGATTACATTGCACATTTGACAATCACATCTTTGACACAGTAAATAAAGATATTAATTGCTTAGTTTCTTGATTAATTTTATTGTGAAACCTGACAGCACTGCCATCGTTACTTTTGCATGAATTTGAGCAGAACTGCTTGTTTCTCAGGATTTTCCCCCCCCACTCCCCGCCCCAGCAAAAAAAAATCTTCCTATGGGAATAACGGACATTTAAAAATTGTTCTAGTCATCACAAAAGTCAGGTTTTGCTTGGATGCTGGCTGACTTGGAGCCTTTCTCTTTCTGACTTGCAAGATATGCAATCTATATCATCATTTTATAAAGAGATTAAATAGATACTAAAAGTGGTGACTGTATATGTGGGTTCTGTCTCGCATGATACTGCGGCCCAATGTGTTTATATACCAAGTGGAGTACATTGAAGGATAGAGATAAGAAAATTAGCCTTGATTTGGATTTTCATGTCATTTCAAGCTGCAATGAATTTGATCCTTCGAACTTGAGCTTAATTCTAAACAGCTGAAATTGTTGCCGCAGTCAGTTGTACTAGTATAAACTGGTCTCGACTCCACACAACCAGGCAGTTGTAGATTTTGCTTTCTTGAGAAGCAGCAACATCTGTCTCTTCTTGAGAAATGGGAACTAATTGTGACTTGATTTGATCAAAGTGACCAAAGCTGTATTTTAGGACAGCTTAGTAAAATTCAACTCCTGTTAGCAGATGGTAGTGGTAGTTGAGGAATCCCAATCTATGCTAAGCCTTTATACCTTTAGGGTGGTTGAGAGAGGGTTTCTTGTTCTAAATTTAACATGATTTGACAGTCCCAACAATATCTCATTGCCTGAAATGCCCTTTCAAGCAAGCCTGGAGTGTGCTGGTGACCTCCTTGCAATGCAGCTTCCCAGTGACCACTGTACTGCTAATGAGATTATAGAAGAACCTGAATCTGTATATTTCAATAGATATTACAATTCAAAATATCCAATTGGCTATCTGGGCATCGACTGTCACACTATCCGGATAACTTGTTACAGAGAACAGCTTACTGTCTCTGAAATCAGCCAATTCTGTTTTAAATATGGTTTCTGTTGTTTGCTATTAAGTTCTTGCGATGAATGTTATAAGGTAGAAAATGAAATGGACAAAGAGCTATCAGATCTTTAATTTATAATGTTTTAAACCAAACTAAACAATTGTAATTGTGTTTTCTGTTTTACTAAATGCTACTGTGATCCCTTAAAATGCTTTAAAAATCACACTGTCCTTTTAAAATCAAGGGTAGAATTCCACCCAGGACCCAGTCCAGTGGGTAAAGACACTGCCTGGTGGAGTATTTAACCATATAGCCTAGAGGTGCTGAGTTAGCTGATCTCTGGCCTCAGCACCCCTAGGAAAAATCAGGTCGAGTTCCCTCTCCTGAATGCTATCAAGTGACCCCAGCTAGAAAGTTTACGTATGTGGACGTCAGATGAGATTGGACTTGGCTGTGATGTCCTCCATGATTGACAGCCTGCTGAGTGCTGACATAGTGCTCGTATATCTAGGCTCACGCATGATGAATAACTATTTGACAGGGTCCTTAAGGCTGCTGGTGTGTGTGGAACCATACCCCAGCAAGTCAGTGCCTTCAAGAGAGGAGGGAGATAAAATTTGGAGAAATACTTAAAATCCTTGGAAGTGGAGCTTTATCAGCTATGGATTGTCTTTGCAGCCCCCTGACCCTACCATATTGCTGCAAACACATGGCAACAACAGAGCAAGCAAGATTCAGTTATTATCAGGGCTGTCTTGTTTTTTTTAAAATACCACTTTGTTATTGCTTCATGTAAATAAAAACTAATAAAGCGAATCCTAGGGAAACTGTCTTGGATATTAACTTTGACACGTAATTAACTAATTTTATTTGTCATATGAAGTGCACCATCACTGGCTTCAGTATTGGACTGAAGGGATGCAATAATTGTTCATTGCCAATGTGTTCAAACATGTTGCTGCTGATGTCTGACAGAGTCTCACTTCACCAACCTATTTTGAAGATGAGAAAATTAGTTTCTTTTAAAAATGGAGTAAGTTCCCCACAATTTCAGTTGGCAAATGCAATATGTAACTGAGCCATGCAGTTCAGAAAGTCTTAGTTTTGATTCCTGGTCTGTGTTGTGTTGGGAGATGGGATTGGAGTCGGGGTATGACAGTTGGCCTGCATGCCTCTGAGATAGTGTGAGAAATAAAATGAATCCAGGTAGCTTAATCTTGATCACTGTCCAATGACTGCTGGTGGAAAATATAGGTGTGTAGAATTCAGGTAAGGGCAGGGTTGGACCTAACTGGCCCGCCACCATATAACAGTCAGCTAATACTCTCTGTTCCAGGTCAAACATGAAGAATGCCACAGGCAAAACATCCAGTGCTCAGAGCTGTTGGACTATACCTCAGCATGAATCAATGTTTTCATAGAACCATGTAAGTTTAAGCACAGAAGGAGGCCATTGTATCTCTGCCAGCTTTTCGCTAGAGCAATTCAAAACTAATCCCACTGCCCTGGTCTCTCCATATCCCTGTGTCTTTCTCTGCATCAAATGTTTATTATTTCCCTGAAAGATCCATTGATCTCTGCCACATCTCCTCACAGTGGCAAAGCATTCCATGCTCTAACAACTCTGTAAAGAGATTTCTCCTAATCTTTATCCTCACTCCCTTAGTAACAATGTTAAATTGATGACCCCTTGTCACTGAATTACCAACCAGAGGAGATTGTCTTTCCTTATTGACCCTATAAAAATTTTTTTTTTATCAATTTCATTTTTTAAAATTTTATTAAATCTCCTCCTAGCCTTCTCTGTTCGTGTAGGAATAGTCCCAGTAGCTCAAGTCTCTCATCATAGCTATAGTTTCTATTCTTTGATATCATCCTGGTGATTCTTGCTGTCTGCTTTCTATGGCATTAACATCCTTTTTACAATGGGGTGCCCAAAATTCCACACAGTACTCGAACCGTGGCCTACCATTGCCTTGTACAAATTATAATAACCTCTTTGCTATTGTAGTCTATGCCCCCATTTGAAAAACTGAAATGCGATTGGCTTTTTTAATGGTTTTATTTACCTGTACTTGCACTTAAAAGGACTTATGTATCATCATCCTTAGGTCTCTCTGTTCCTCACACACTTCAGCATCTTTCAATTGAGTTTATAGACCCATTCCTTGTTTTTCATCACAAAATGCATTATCTCACACTTCTCCACATTAAATTGCATCTGCCATCTTTTGGCCCAGTCCTCTTTGTTATTTGTCAAACCCCCTTCCCTATGTCCAAATCTTATATACTAGTTGATCTTTCGTAGTATTGCACACAGGGAGTCCTGACAAAGTGTAGTTTTCAGGTGAAGCTGGATTATAGGGTGGGGAATAATTGGAAGATGTGCAGATGTAATTTAGTCTCCATTTTAAAGGCATACATTCAGACCTTAATTTTGTATTTTCATTATAAATTCCTAAGTCCATATTTATCCGGAGTGGCTATTGACATCACTGTGTCAGCCAATGAGTTGGAGGTGGGGCAGGACTTACGGCAGGACAGTGTATTTTACAGCAAACAAAGTCTATTTACTCAGCAGACAGTCTATTTACACAATCTATTTAAAAGAGTCTCTACAAACAGAACTCATGAACAAAACTGCAGCAACTTCTTCAATAGTGATGTCACTATATGCAGCCCTATTCATAATAGAGGCAGCCTGTGTAAACTTATCACAATAATTACACCTTCCTGTCCAGTGGTGGCTCTACAGCACCTCCACTGGGGAGAGGGTGTTAATAACAGCACGACAAGTTTTACATAGAAAGTTTCCATTATTAACCTGCATTGGTAGGTGGTGAGAATTTATGCAGCTGGAGTTATCAAGGGAGATATCTAGATGGATGGAGGAGGGAGGGAGAGAGAGAGAAAGACAGTGAAGAGAAAAAAGAGATCTGGCTTTACGTAGAGAAATCGGGGAGGGATGGAGAAGTCAGGAGATAGACGGGTACCATGGGAGATCAGCTGGTTCCTTTCAAATGTTCCTGAAACTGATATTTTCAGCATTCCTATACAAAATTCTGAAACACTGCAAATGTTATCCTGATTAGAGGACTTGCTTATCTTGACAGAGTACAGCTTCCATATTTATTAACAGAAACAAGTAAAAAATTTGAGTTTAATGGAACACGCATATGAGGGAACAGCTAAGGAGTTAACTGGACTGTATCAATAAAAAGATATAATGACATCAGTTGCAATTTGATTGGCTAACAAGTGTTAGAGGACTTACAATAGAGCTCATAAAATATAGATCTGGATAAAGGTGGCATTTCAGTCCATTTGATCTCATGGTTCTTGAATACCAACCCTACTATCTGCCCATGACAGACTCTACCTGTCTCTTAAATATTGGACTTTAAGTTGTAATAATATCTCCATCTAGTTCCCCTACAGCTTTGTTATTTAAGATAACTCCTAGTAGAGTGCAAAGCTTTATAGGGTTTTTCAGTTGAACGCAACACTTTTGGGTTACATAGAGAAAAACAAACTAGGGTTTCTACTCCTGATTGCTATCCAGTAACCTCTACAGATGGTGCGTGTGCCTGGACTTGCATAACAGCAGGATCAGCCTCAATACTGATGCTGTATACAGTAGCCTGACAACATTTACTGTTATGAAGAATGGCCACTAGGGTGAGGTATGGGGGTACTGCCACTGTGGAGCCGTAACACATCAAAAGACAGCACCTTCAGGAAGAAAACAAAGAGAAGAATATTGAAAAGAGAAAAGCCTCATCTATTTCTTGTTCATAAAGATTTGTCTTTAATGCATTTCATCTCATTATTAAGTAAATGTAATAATTCCACTTCCACAGATGATTTCATCTCTCACCCTGCCTTATAATGACATCTTCCGCAATTTGCTATGGTGGAAAGTTTGCATTTCACTGCTTTCCACATAATTCAGAAGCTGTCACAAGTACAATTGATATGGTTGAACATTTCAAATAATGTATTACATTGTACCCACCACTTTTCCATGCTCTATTAAAAATTTAATGTGCAATCAACTTTAAAACATTGTATGTAGGAGAAATGAATCCTATCGTTAAGTCAAGGTTAGTGCACTCTGTCTTCATGATTTATATTGTACGTTTAAATGTGAGGCTAAATCGTTGCAGTGCTTCTGCAGTTAGGGAAAATTTGCAAAAATGTTTAAAGTATTTTGTATTGTCATTTTGAAATTACAACAATTTAAATGCAATTTAACACAATAAATGCAGTTTAATTGGGATCTTTTTCAAAAAGATTTTACAACTCTACTTGGAAAATGCTCAAGCACACCGAGAAACTATAACTGTATGGATTTTTTTTGTTCAGTAGCAGATAGAATCATGGCTCTGGCGAAGTGCATCCCAATGGAGTTTTCAAAGTTGGAATGTCTGAAGTTCATAAAAAATTTCATTAAAATAAATCAAAATAAATATCTATATCCATAATATAACAATAATGAATTAAAATGCATATTTATTTAGGTTTTAGTCTACCAGCAATTGCTTCAGAAATCAGATTCACCTCATGATTATAACTGTGCTAAAGATGCAAGTAGTCCAACACATGGAACTTAATGATCAAGCAAATTAGGCAGGGTGAATGGCCTGTCCTTATTCCTACCTTCTGATGCACTTGAATTTGCAACTTCTCAATCAGTATTGATCTCATCTATCCCTTTTGAATCCAAGTGAACTGTTTTTTGGAGCAGGCTAAATATATTAACAGGAATGAATGCTGTTTGGTAAAGATTCAAGGTTAAAAACGGTCCAAAATGATACAACTCTGTTATGTTACGACCAAATCCAGTATCAGACTTTTGTGTCTTATATATTCAACATTGGTAGAGTTCCTGTAGTCCCAGCTGTTGAAAGTGTTTAATGGAAGAACATTTTAATCACATAAGCCTATAATGACTGGTTATAAATCATAGCAAAAATTTGTGAGTTTACAGTTATTCTCGTCAGGGCCTACAGGACTTGTTGCAAAACTGACAAGTATCTCATTGTAAAGATATCGCCACATTTCTTTGCTATTGAAAGTAATCTGAGCTAGTTCCGTTCCAATTTAGGCAGATGGTTGAATTAAGTCATGATCAGTTACGATTCAGAAGATATTTTTGTAACTGTAACTTTAACTTTTTTTTTACCACTGATGCAATGGCTGAAAAACCCTAATGCTGTACTGTGTAAAATTGGAAAGAACTTCTGATTTCTTTAGTGTACTCAAACCTATTTCATTAAATATTCACAGCAAAAGCCTTTAAGGATTGGTTTTCAGGTTTGCACAAGAATTGGCAGTGTTGCAAATATGGACTTTGAACCCATTGAAGACTCAAAAATGTTTATCTTGTGAAAAACATTGCATTTTTTTTGTGAGGTAATGTTTTCCAAAGCATGATACTGAGCAAAGTAAATATTACAAAAAAAGGCCAAAAATATTTTCAATTTACATTTCTTTTGATGCTTACTATTATAATGTAGAATTCCAGAAGTCCACAAAACAGAATGGGCCAGAATTTGCTGACAAAATAACGGCAAGGTTAATGGCGCTTGCCGTTATTTATGGGTAAATGGTACAGCAACTTCAGGTGAGGAGCAGGTGCGCAGTTAAATGTGAATATCCAAAAGTTGCTGTCCAAGTTGCGCCACTCCACCGCCAGCTTCGTGAAAACGACATCTCGCCCATAACCTCCCGTTTTTATTAGGAACTTGCTGTATTTGCCCCTTAATTTCGCCACAGAAAGTTAAGTCTTGTCATTACAAGCTTAAGTGCCCTTTTAATGATGTAATAAGTGTTAATAACTGCCAATCAACCTCTCTGGCACCGAAAATTAACCATTACAAGTGTGGAGGCTCATTTCTTCAGGTTTTGAATTTTTCGGGAAGATTTTAAAAATCTCAAATTTAAAATTTATAATGTTGTTTTCTTACTTTTCCTTTCTCTCTTAATCCAATCTTTCTTTCCCTCTCTTTATTTCTCTTTCTGTACCTGATTTGACATTGAATTCACGCCCTTTAATTCACCCTCCTTCTCAGTCCTTCCTCTGTTTATTTCCCAATCGTTAAATCTCAATGGATAAGGAGATACCCTGTTGCTTGCCCTGTTCACTCAGGTCCCAGATGCCCAGTTTCCCTCGCTGCCCCACCATCAGCTCGCACTTTCAGCAACTTTGTGACAAAAATGTTTTGAGCTGAAGGGTGCAGGGGCAAATCTAACTAATGGCAGATGCCGTTAGATACCCTACTACAGTAAATTCTAGCCCAATATTTTACAATGCCTGACTTTCAAACTTTTCTTGCCAGCACAAACACTTTTTTGCAAAATACATTGTCCCTTTTGGTTCTTGTGTGCTATTTTCAGAAGCTAAATTTGTACAAGAAGTCTCTAATTTCATTGGTTATCAGGAACAAAAAATGTGTCATTCCAATGCAAATTGTTCTCATTGATATGTTTGTCTTACCAAAGACAGTTTTTAAATGCAATGAGGGTATATAAATGAGTTTCAAACCAGAAAACTTACTTTGTAATTATATAAATATTTAATTATTTATATTCACCAATGTGGTAACTTTAAAGTAGAAACTACATTCTTTTTTATTTTGGGTATGTAGCAAGGCTAAGTAAAGCAATGATATCAGTATGTGTGCCAGTGTTGGTGGAATTCTATTTGCTCCTCGCTAATATGCAATTGTTATATTTTATATTGTTTTGTGAAGTAAATATACCGAACGCAATATAAACATTTAGAGCGTAATGGGATTTAGAGTAGACTTTGCTGCTGCTGTATTTTGGTTTCAGAAAGGCCAAAAATTTTGATCCCTTGTCACTGACTACATCTCCCTCCCCAGCCACTGGCGCAGGCTGAAACAGATTGTTTGCATCCTGTTCAAACTCAAGATGATTTTGAGACCCCATAATCCTCTCCATCACAAAAATTGTCTACATCTCCCTCCGTAACAGTGCCCACCTCTCCCGACTTTGTCACCTCCAAACTTGATTATTCCAATGCTCTCCTTGCCAGCTTCCCATCCTCCATAAACTTCAGCTCATTTAAACTTCTGCTGCTGCTCATATCCTATCTCACACCAGTGGAGGTGCTGCAGGAGGGTGTAATTACACTGTGATAGTTTATATAAATGTGGACATAGGAATATAAAAATAAGGACAGAATGTATGACTTTAGAATAGGAACTGAATTACACCTGCATGCTCATCACCGCCATCCTTGCTGACCTACATTGGTCCCCGATCCCCTAGCGCCTCAAATTAAAATCCTTGTCCTTGTATTTAAGCTCTTCCATGACCTCGCCTTTTGCTATCTCTGTAACCTTTTCCAGCCCTACAATCGCCATCCCTTCACTTTCCGATCTTCTGACTTTAGTCTCTTTTACATCCTCCCCTCACAAACATATGGACAAAGGACTTGTGGAGCATTTGGCTTATAGAGCAATTCACGCAATGGCTGTACACAGAACTGAGAAAACAGTAGAAAATACGGTCCATCTGCCTGTAGGCCCACCTCTACTTGCCACAGGCAAAGGGATCCCAAAGCTGACCTGAAGGGGAAGATCACCAACCCAAGACCCCTCACCTCCTACAGGAACTGAGTGCTACCCCAACTCAGTGCCCGACAAAGTCCTCGCACCAACCTTCGAAGGGCTCCTACAGGGAGATATGACTATGCATACTCTTCCAGTGAAGCGGGGCTAAAGGACATGGAATTACTGAACCACAGCATTCAGGTATAATTCAGTCCCCATTTTAAAGTCATACATTGGGCCGGAATTTGCTGAAAAATAACAGCATGTGAACGACGCAGGCGTTATTAATGCGCAAATCGGCCAGCAAGTTCAGAGGATTAAGAGACACGCCCCCAGTTGCGAATCTCCAGAACTTGCTGGTTGATTTACTCCATTTGGCTGTTTGCTTTGCATAAACAGCAACTCACCTTTAGCCTCCCTGTTATTTTCACATTAATTGCCCATTAAACTCCACACAGAAAGTTAAGTCCAGTAAGTCTAGCGTAAGTATTCTTTTAACAACATAATAATTGTTAATGACTGCCAATCAGCCTCTCTGGCCCAGAAAGTGAACAATTAAAACTGTGGAGTCTCATTCCTTCAGGTATTGAATTGTTGTTGGAGATTATAATAATGTCAAATTTGAAAGTTACAATTTTTTTCTTACTTTTCCTGTCTCTTTTTTTCTCTCTCTTAACCAATCTTTCTTTCTCTCTCTTTATTTCTCTTTCTGTACCTAATTTGACTCTAATTCACCCTCCTTCTCAGTCCTTCCTCTGTTTATTTCTCAATCCTTAAATTTAATTGGTTAAGGAGATACACTGTTGGTCCCGCCATTCACTAAGGTCCCAGTTGTCCTGTTGCCCTCGCCACGCTGTTATTAGTCCGCAACTTATAGCACCTTAGGGCGCAAAACATTTTTGAGCTGAAGGGTCCAGGAATAAGTCTAACTAACAGCATACACCGCGAGATGCCCTGCTCCAGAGAATTCCGACCCATTCTGTCTTTATTTTTATATTTCCATTATAAATTCTTATGTACACGTTTATACTGGAAACTCTCTATAGAAACTGTCACATTGTAATTACACTCCCATGCAGCACCTCCACTGGTAGGAGGGTGCAATTACAATGTGACAAGTTTACATAGGCAGTTTCCATTATAAATGTGGACATGGGAATTTATTAATGGAAAAATTGATAGGAAGTATGTGCAGAATTATTATGTATACATTTTCAGGGTATATATGTTTAACTTCATATTGATTTCAGGATATAAGAACTAATTTATTTAAAGCCTTATAGAAACAAATAAAAAGGAATGCTGTGGCAGATATTGGCTAGTACTACTCATAACCTCACTTTTGTAATTGACTTTATAGCCTGTATGCCCATCCACTTCTTGATTGCTCCAAAAATGTTATAGGAATATAGGAACAAGAGTTGCCCCTTGAGCCATTCAATTAGATTATGGCTGATCTGTATCTTAAGTCCATCTACCCGCCTTGGTTCCGTAACCCTTAATACTCTTGCCTAACAAAAATCTATCAATCTCAATTTTAAAATTTTCAATTAACCTAGCCTCAACAGCTTTTTGGAGGAGAATTTTCCAGGTTTCCACTCCCCTTTGTGTGAAAAAGTGCTACCTGACATCACCCCTAAGTGGCCTAGCTCTAATTTTAAGGTTATGCCCTCTTGTTCTGGACTCTCCACAAGAGGAAATAGTATTTCTCTATCTACACTATCAATTCCTTTAATCATCTTAAACACCTCAATTAGATCACCCCTTAATCTTCTATACCCAAGGGAATACAAGCCTGGTCTGTGCAACCTGTCCTCATAATTTACCCCTTTAGCCCCGGTATCATTCTTATGTTGTTGCTTACAATCATTTCAACATCATTAGGGTCGTTTTGTATTTCTGATGCTAAAGAGTGAGCTACTGGCACTGAGCCTAAAAGCAAAGGTGACTGAGGAACCCTGCTGAATGTTCCTAAGCAGAAGGAATGGTGCTGAATTTATTTTGCATCTCCTCACCACTCATCACAATGGGGATTGAGAGGGTTGGGGGAGAGCAATCAGAATACAGTACTAGAAAAATAAGAATCTCTCTAATCAAAAGCAGCTCATTGATTTGAATGAGGTATTTGAGCCTTCCATTAGTTGCACAATTTATGTGATAACACTTTATCACATTCCTGCGATTCTTTATAGCAGAGGTGCCCATTCTGTAGTCCTCGACCCTTCATGATTTTGATGACCTCTATCAAATCTCCTCTCAACCTTCTCTGCTTTAAGGAGAACAACCCGAGCTTCTCCAGCCTATCCACGTAACAGAAGTCCCTCATCCCTGGAATCATTCCAGCAAATCTCTTCTGCACCCTCTCTCAGGCCTTCACACCTTCATAAAACGCGGTGCCCAGAACTGGACACAATACTCCAGTTGTGGCCGAACCAGTGTTTTATAAATGTTCATCGTAACCTCCTTGCTTTTGTACTCTATGGCCTCGATATTACCAGGGAGGCGGGATGGCAGCGGGGGGGGGGGCGACTGGGCGCGTGGGTAACGGGCTTCCGGGTTTCCGGTCGTCAACCTGCACAGCGGGTGGACTGCGCACCCGCATCACAGGCTGTCAGCTGGAGGAGCCCTATTTAAAGGGGCAGTCCTCCAATGCTGCTCCTGCAGCAAAGAAACAAAATTATACAATGGAGCAGACCAGGGGAAAGGCTGCTCCCAGATTTACCGATGCCTCACTCCAGGTCCTACTGGATGGGGTGAGGAGGAGGAGGGATATTTTCTACCCGGCGGAAGGGAGGAAGTGGCCTGCCTCTGCCACCAAGAAGGCCTGGCTCAAGGTGGCAGAGGAGGTCACCAGCAGCAGCAACATCTCCCGCATATGGATACAGTGCAGGAAGCGCTTCAATGACCTAACTAGGTCAGCCAAAGTGAATACACTTACTCATTCTCCTACTCTCCATCTTCCACATCACCGCCCCCAAACCACAACTCCTTCTGCACTGCCAACACTACTCTATCATATCACTCCTCACACCCACTCAAACCTCATCCTCAACTTACCTGCACTTCCTCACCGCCCCAGTACTCATCCCACCACTACCACTCAACCCAATCCTCAAGCAATGTCATGGCTCTGTCTCATACTCACCCTCTAATGCATCTCTTTCACGGTCAGCCTCACCCAAACCAATGCATTCAGCGTTTGGCCACGTCACCATCCCTCACACACGCCTCTCTACTTTCTCTCCTTATAGGAGGAGACCCCAGAATGCACGGGAGAGGGTGAAGACCGGAGGGGGGCCGCAACACCTGGTCGTCCTCACAGACGCAGAGCAGGGGGGTTTTGAACTAAGCTGCACCCTCGAGTGCCTGTCCGTCGGGGATGCCGAGACTGCCACCCGACAAATGGCTGGTGACAGAACTTTAACATTCAGCACTCACAATAGCAAATGATGCTAACATGCCTTGCCATCTTCAGCATCTCAACATCTGTCATCATGCTTAATATTGCCTTCTGTTCTCTTACAGGGCCTTCAGTGACTGCCGTGATGGCGGAGGGCGATTCCTCAGAGGACCAGCCGGCCTCTGATGGGGCAGCGTCACGTCTGAGCGAGCCATCCACCAGCGTGGATACCCACACCTCGGTGGGTCCCCATCCTCACTTAGTTGGGGTCGCACATGGTGAGTCACCAAACACATGAGCACGAGCAGACACTGGTGGCGGGGCAGCTGTGGAGAGTCCGCGTCGGTGGGAGCACTCTTCTCCAGGCTCTGCTCAGCTGGACACAGATGCTGAACCCTGGGGGCCATCCATGAAAAGGAGAATGATCGAGGGGCAGCAGTGCATTTGTGAGGTGCTGGAACAAGTGCCATGGCAACTATCCACTATCGTGCAGATGATGGAGGAGTCCAACTCCTGCATGAGTGGAATGGTGGCACAGACACAGGAGGGGACCTCTGAGATACTGTCACAGGGATGTGAGGGCATCTCTGAGATAGTGTCGCAGTTAAGTACGGGAATGTTTGCGATGGAGGGAAGGCTAGCCTCCATCGAGCTTCTAGCACGGCTCACCAATGATTCCATTGAGGCCCTGACAATGGCCCTTCGGACTCAGGGTGAGCAACATTCTGCCGCCTTAAATAGGCAGGCAGATACTCTGGCACTGGCCTTACAAAGCTTCACACTTGTCCTCCAAACTGTCGTCCAGCAGAGTGGTAGGAGTGGTGTGGGCCTGGCCCAGGGGAGGGAAGATGGCGAAAAGGGACATGGAAGTGGGGATGCCACTCAAAGTGCCCCCACATCTCACCCGTTGCCACCCTCTCAACCAGTACCCGCAATGCTGCCTCCTCTCCAGGTGGCCGAGTTTGCCCCTGCACAGGTGCAGGTGGAGCAGTCTTTGGAGGGGCCCTCAAGGGCACCGAAACTCAGAGGGCGTAGGCCCAAAGCATCTAATCGGTCAGGGCATGAACAAGAGCAACCTGCCAC
The DNA here is from genome assembly GCF_035084215.1 of Heptranchias perlo. Classification (NCBI taxonomy): domain Eukaryota; kingdom Metazoa; phylum Chordata; class Chondrichthyes; order Hexanchiformes; family Hexanchidae; genus Heptranchias; species Heptranchias perlo. The sequence goes on from NC_090350.1 coordinate 27,746,361, forward strand.
TATCTCTGCTGCAGCCACAGGGGAGGCACCACGTAGAAGTACTTGTAAGCATAAGGCGAAGGTTTTGTGAGCACAAGGGGGATGCACAAGGGTGTTTGATGGTTTGTCATGTTTTTTATTTATATTTGATTTTTGTTAATGGCACATTAAATATTATTATTGTCACCACTACTGCCACGTCTTGGCCATTCTTGACTGCCTTGTGTAATAGGCCCTTTCATGAGGTTCACCGTGAACACCCACACTTGATGCCACCCATTAGGTCACTCTACAGTGGGTGTATGTGTAGTTGCACAATTATTTTGAGCAGGGGGCGGGGGGGGGGGGGGGGGGGGAGGGGGCTGGTGTGGCCGCTCCTCCGTCCAGGTGGTGAGGACTGGACTCTTCTCACTGTCTGATGTTAGGAGAACCGTTCACATATCAGTGACTCCTTGGCCTCACGAGCAGCCAGGTGAGCCGCTGTTCTGCCCATGGGTTGCTCCTCCTCCTCTGCCTCCTCGTCCTCGTCCTCCTCCTCAATATGAGTGGCAGATGTGGATGGGGCCTCCTCCAGTGGCACCCCTCTCTGTTGTGCCATGTTGTGCAGGGCACAACAGACGACTATAATGCGTTCCACTCTGTCTGGTGCGTATTGAAGCGTTCCCCCAGAATGATCAAGGCACCTGAAGCGCATCTTGAGCAGCCCTATAGCATGCTCAATTGTACACCTGGTAGCGATGTGGCTGTCGTTATAGCAACGCTGTTGCTAGGTGGTGGGGTTCCTCAGAGGTGTCATGAGCCACATGTGCAGGGCGTATCCCTTGTCCCTGAGGAACCAGCCCTTGCGGGTGTTTGGTGCGTGGAAGAGGGGCGGGATATTGGACTCCCGGAAGATGAAGGAATCGTGGTAGCTGCCAGGGTATCTGGCGCACGTGAAGGAATCTCTTGCGGTGGTCGCAGATGAGCTGAGTGTTGATGGAGTGATAGCCCTTCCTGTTGATGAACAGTCCTGGCTCGTGTGGAGGTGATTGTATTGCTATATGCGTGCAATTGATTACACCCTGCACCCGTGGAAAGCCAGCCACAGCGTGGAATTCCACTGCCCTCTCCATCCATGGGGAAGTTGACACAGTGCGAGGCCCTGCGAAACAAGCCATTGATGACCTGCCTTATGCACTTGTGTGCAGACGACTGAAAGACCTCGGCGATGTCCCCGGTGGCACCCTGGAACGATCCGGGGCAAAGAAGTTGAGGGCAGTGGTGACTTTGACAGCGACAGGTAAGAAGATGCTGCTCGGGCCAGCCGGGAACAGCTCGGCACGAAGGAGGCTGCAGATGTCCGAGAGTACCTGGCGACTGACTCGGAGCCTCCGTATGCGCTGCTCCTCAGAGAGGTCCAGGAAGCTGAACCTCAGTCTATAGACCCTGTGGCACCTGCAACGTCGCTCTCTCTGTTGTTGCCCTCCGTGCTGTTGTGCAAGTTCCCATGGCGCAGCACTGTGTTGTGGAGCTCCATGTGGCGGAGGTGGATGGCATGCTTGGCGAGGCTGGTGTTGTTGCTCCTCTTCGGGTGAAGTGGTGAATGCAGCTATGGCGCCCCCCCATCCTGACGGTGTGAGTTTCAGGGGGTCCACAAAGTAGGTAAATGTATTTGCACAGCAGAGTTTAGGGTATAAATTAAGAATTTTGAGTGGAAAGACAAAGGTGTTGCAGCCAAAACTTTGTCTGAAGTGACAGAGTGCCCTGCTGCAATAAATGAGGTTTCCCCCCCATCTGTCAAATAATCCTTTGCATCTCCCACTGGCTGCTGGCTGAAACACGTCTGCTCCAACATGGAGTGTTTCCCACAGCACGGGAAACATGCTGAGGATCCTTCAAAATTGCACCCCTGCCAAAATCTCCACTCAATGAGGTGTGTCAAGTACCTCAACTATCTACCTAACTATGTAAAGCAGCATCCCGCCAGCTTTAATTGCCAGTGGGAGTCCCGCATTCTGGATCTGCGTGCGCACCCGAACACGTCACTGGGGAACCCGGAAGTCAGTGGGTTGGAGCCAGGCTCCGAACCCGCTCCGAGATTCTGCTATTTTAGGAGCCCGCCCGCCCCCAACGCATCCACTTGGCCATCTGAAAATCAGCCCCATGCCTCTATTTATAAAGCCCAGAATCCTGTATGCTTTCTTAACCACTTTCTCAACCTGCCCTGCCACCTTCAACTATTTGTGCACATATAGTCCCAGATCTCTCTGTTCCTGCACCCCTTTTAGAATTGTACCCTTAATTTATATTGCCTCTCCTCATTCTTCCTACCAAAATGTATCACATTACACTTTTCTGCGTTAAATTTCATCTGCCATATGTCTGCCCATTCCACCAGCCTATGTCCTCTTGATGTCCAGCGCTATCCTCCTCACTGTTCACTACCCTTCCAAGTTTTGTGTCATCTGCAAATCTGGAAATTGTGCTCTGTACACCCAAGTCCAAGTCATCAATATATATCAAGAAAAGCAATGGTCCTAGTACCGATCCCAAGGGAAAACCACTGTATACCTCCCTCCAGTCCGAAAAACAACCATTCACCACGACTCTCTGTTTCCTCTTACTTAGCCAATTTCCATGATGTGGAGATGCCGGTGATGGACTGGGGTGGACAAATGTAAGGAATCTTACAACACCAGGTGAGTCACCTGACGAAGGAGGTAAGCTCTGAAAGCTTGTGATTTTCAAATAAAACTGTTGGACTATAACCTGGTGTTGTAAGATTCCTTACATTTAGCCAATTTCCTATCCATGCTGCCACTGCCCCTTTTATTCCACAGGCTTCAGCTTTGATGACAAGCCTATTATGCGGCACTTTATCAAACGCCTTTTGGAAGTCCATATACACATCAACCGCATTGCCCTCATCGCCCCTTTCTATTACCTCATCAAAAAACTCAATCAAGTTCTTTAAATACGATTTGTCTTTAACAAATCTGTGCTGGCTTTCCTTGATTAATCCATACCTATCCAAGTGACTGTTAATTTTGTCCCTGATAATAGTCTCTAAAAGTTTCCCCATCACCGAGGTTAAACGGACTGGCCTGCAGCTGCTGGGTTGATCCTTTTTTTTTGAACAAGAACCTACGTTTGACACAGAAGCTCTTTCCGTCTATCGCTAACAATTCAGATTTGTCATGCCTGTTACGGTGCAAGTTTGTCCAAATAAGGAAGATAAGTTTTGTTTGGTCCCACCTATTTTTTTTTTAAAACAGATCCAGTAACGGTACGTAGAATTACGGCGTGCAATCTGTTGCCTGCAGTAGTGAATGGGTGGGGAAAGTAAAATCAAAGTTATAAATTTGCATTTAAAATAAACCCTCGCAGAGAGTGAAACAAAAGGTGCATTGTGGGGTTTTTGCATTGCTTTGTCGTTGCCATTGATTTGCATGCCATTGTGAATAAGCCGTGCGCCGTTTGTTGTGGCTGTGATTGACGTGTTGTGGCGGCAGCGGCGGCGGCGCGCGAGCGCTCCCTGGTCGTGGCCCGGGCTCCGTGACCTGCCGGCGCGCAATTCACTCAACGTTTTCCCCTTTAAATCGGAAGATCGGCGGGAGCTGCCGTCAGTCCCCCCTTTTTTTTTTCGGTGCTTGTTCACCGGCGAATGTCTGGCTGGTAGGGCGGCGCGGTTGGACCGGGTGAGTTTACGCCGCTGATATCTTTTACCAAACGCCTTTATTTTATTTTTTGCGCTGCACCCCACGTTTAGGCCTCAGTCAGGCCTCGGTGTCACTCAGGCCGGGAGGCGGGGTTAGGCTCCAAATGACCCAGTGCTTGGACCAAAGAGACGCGCTCCAGACTTTTTGTTTATTGTTCCAGTTCGTTTTCTCCCGCTCTCCGAATTTTGTACTTACCTTTTTTTTTTCCTCTCCCTTAAAAAGACATGAACGTTAATTGGTGACAATAGACGAGATTGAACCAACTCTTACACTAAATTCTTGCGCTATAGCTGAGAAAGTCTCCCCTGAAAAATAAAGATCCTCAACCTGGTGTATCCGGGATCCACTGCTCACTCCGAGGACGCTCATTCCGACAAAACTTGGTCTCTGTCAGTCATCGAAAACTGACTGCAGAAAATGAGATGATATTTTGTCTTGTCTTAAATGTTGAAGGACCAACGAACGAACACAAAAATTGTAATTATCGCATAATTGCATTAGAAATAACCCAGTTCGAAACCATTATTGGTTGAGGAAAAAAGATTTGAAGTTGGGTCAATACAGCCTTTGTTTTGCAAGGACTCGGGCAATTTTACAATAGGAAAATGGCTGTATCTTATACCATGGTGTATGTGGGAGTAAGCTACGCGGATGTTCTTTTAATGTGTGAGTTTTGATTATTCTCATAGCTTGTGACCTGCAAATGCATTGTTTTAAGAACTTTCGATACCGTTGTGTGTTGAGCATGGTCAAGAAGCTGAGGTAGGGTGATGTGGGACAAAGGGAACTGCATAGAATACCATGGATGCCTGAGTGTGATTTCACTGCTGCTGTTGATTAGTGTATGTTTATTGATTACTGTGTGCTAATATTACACTGAAAGACTTACGATTGTAAGTTTATTATGAAATAATATATGGTTGACTATTTGGCCAATGTAGATATAATGGAAAGATAACGTGGAGTACCCTGCCAACAATTCAGTTGAACTGTTACATTGACTACTGAGTTAAATGCTGTATTAGACACGTCGTTAATTTTGTACTTTTTAAAAAAGTACTTTTGTGTTGTAGATATTATTATGATGTAGATCAGAGGATAATAAAAGTGATTATGACCTAGGGTCTGATGATATGCACATGTTGCCATCTGTATATTTAGCTCCTAAACTACAATATTGTTTGGCAATGGATTATTGGGATATAAACTACAAAAATTTGATGTAAAGATGCAAAATGTTGTGATCAATAATGCAATATTAGGCCCCTACCCTGCACTGATTTACTTCTATTTGTGGAATTATTTTTAAATGTTTATATATTCTAAGTGTAAAGCCAGTATGAGGACATGGATGCATATAAACACTGAATACTCTGGCCTTTTAAAACAATTTCAGCCCCTTTGCTGTTATTTGAGTTTGTAATAAGAGCACTCAGGATGACATTGCTACTGTTTACATGACTGATTTTTATGTCTTTGTGGCATTCTGTGAATACAATTTACATGATGTGGAGATGCCGGTGATGGACTGGGGTGGACAAGTGTAAGGAATCTTACAACACCAGGTTATAGTCCAACAATTTTATTTTAAAATCACAAGCTTTCGGAGATTATCTCCTTCGTCAGGTGAGTAGTGAATGCACTACTCACCTGACGAAGGAGATAATCTCCGAAAGCTTGTGATTTTAAAATAAAATTGTTGGACTATAACCTGGTGTTGTAAGATTCCTTACAATTTACATAACACAGATAGCAGGAACTGCCTTTATAATTCTGAAAATTCATATTAATTTATATTCAAAATTACCCAAAGCTCTATAATGTTGTTCCAAGAGCACATGCAAAACCAAAATCATCTGGTGAAAGGTTTGAATGCAAGTAATCTGGATTGTTTACATTTCACTGGATGCAAATTAATCATATTTTGCACCTGTCAAATTTGTTGTCTAAATGTTGTACAGAGTAGAAAAAGAAAAATAGCTAAGATTATGCTTAAATACAGAAAACATCCAAACTACATGTTCTATAGCTAGACCTAAGTACTGGTATGTAAATAAATCACATGGACGATGCAGATGACAGATATGGCTGTGGTTTATGAAAGTGAAACTATTCCGAGTCATAAACTCAAACAATCATGCACACGATTTATGTTGTATAAGATAGAATTACATAGAATGCACAGCACAGAAACGGGCCATTTGGCCCAACTGGTTTATGCTCCACATTAGCTTTCTCTTACCCCTCTTCATCTAACCCTGTCAACATAACCTTCTATTTCTTTCTCCCTTACTTGTTTATCCAGCTTCCCCTTAAATGCACCTATGCTATTCACCTCAACTACTTTTTGTGGTAGAGAGTTCCACATTCTAACCACTCTCTGGGTAAAGAAGTTTTTCCTGAATTCCCTATTGGATTTATTAGTGACTACCTTGTAGTTATAGCCTGTAGTTTTGGTCTCCCCCAGAAGTGGAAACATCTTCTCTGTCTACCTTATCAAACCCTTTCATAATTTTAAAGACCTCTATCAGGTCACCCCTCAGCCTTCTCTTTTCTAGAGAAAAGAACTCCAGCATGTTCAGTCTTTACTGATGGGCATAACCTCTCAGTTCTGGCATCATCCTTGTAAATCTTTTTTGCACCTTCTCCGGTGCCTAAACATTCTGTATTTAGTTTTTTTTAAAAACTTATTTGCTGGATCACCACTGTTGGTGTATTCCTCAAACAGTATTCAGATGATTGAACAATACCTTTTTGAAATAAGCTTTCTGGTCCTCCCCAGCTGCACTCAGCATCTAATGCTTACTCTAAAGATTGCTAAGGAAGAATGAACCTTCAGAACTACACCTTATCAGACATCTCATAAGAGACTAATGGATGCCATTACAAATTAATAGTCATATTGAGGGCTTCCCTCTAGTACCAGATGCAAATGGCTTAACCTTTTGTTTTTGTGTTTTGTCATTTTGACTCAGATGAAACTCCTGCCCTGAGATTGCTTTGTGATGCATGCATTTTTTTTAATTAAAAAAATGGATTTCCATGTACAGTTCCTGCTCTTCACTTGCCTTCCTCTAGAATCTTATGGTGCAGATGCATATAGCTTGTGCATTCTATGTTTAGTTGACGAGGTTTCCACTGAAGTATTGACTGTTGTGATCTAACTCCTTGCAAGTTTATCAAGAAATAGTTTATAGCTGTTAACTGGGAAATTCAATGGCCTTCCTGTATATGTGATGATCATGTGTATTGGCTCTTCATGAGCTTCCCAGAAGATTTTCTGCATGTAGACAAATCCAGATTTGAAGAGCAGTGAGGCTGGTTGACTGTACTCTTCAGACAGTGAATTCAGAATCAATGCAGAATTGTTGAAACACAAGGTAGACATTTGGAGGCTGATATCGTGTGTCAGAGGTCTGTTATGAGGAAAGACTGGAGAAACTTGGACTTTTCAGCCTTGACATTAGATGCTTGAAAGTTGATCTTCTAGAGGTATGTAAGATAGTAAATTGTATGGAAAAGGAAAATTTAGAAAACAAAACTAAATTATGAGAGTAGAACAAGGAGCCACAGGTTCAAGCTAGTAAAAGACAATTTAGGATAGATATCAGAAAATTCTTCTTCACACAAAAAGTGATCAATACATGGAACCAATTGGATACTGCAATAGGGTGACTTTAGCGTCATTCTAGAGGTGAACCAAGATGGTTGAAATGCCTTCCTCATCTGTAATTACTGATGAACTGTTTAAAATATTGCATGTACTTCATGAAAGTCTCTGTGGACTTCTGTGATGTCCTGCCTATATTACTGAAGAAGGTTAAAAGGAAGGAACAAGTAGAAATTTTTTTATTAACCACTGCTGTTACCCAAAGCTTGGCTAATTACTTTGAAAGAAATGAGCTTCTTGACAATTTTTGATGATCGGAGTGGATTTGCTGAAATCATATAGCCAGTATAACTCTGCCTCTTAGTGCATAATTTGCCTTGTGTACAAATGCACCTGGTATATATATTTATATTGTACATATATGATAAATTTGTAGAAAAATAAGCTGCAAGTTCTCATATCTGATTTAATGCATTGTTGCCATATGAGGCTTAAATTTATTTAACAAAAGTTATATGTGGAGAAGTATTAGCCTACCCTAAATTTTGATCATTACTAAAGCCTCATTTCTGTAGAAAGATCACTGATCAAGCAGCTCTCTAGTGGGTGAAATTTTATTTAATATTACAGGACACATACATAAACTTGTGTAGATTATTTGGAAATGTTGACATTGTTCCTCTGCATCACACATCAAGTAGATAAGTTCTCACTAACACAAAAATCAACTGAACCAACTTAAACTCCCAAAGAAAGTTGAAACTAGAGATGGTGGCACAGCCCATTTGAGTCAAATATGGGATGTGGCATGGAACTGGTTTTGTTGTTTGGATGTTGAAGTATTGCATGAGAGATTATTTTACAACTAACGACAGTGGGTATCAAGCATAAGACATGGCTGTGGATCAGTAACTGGCTAGCAGGAAGATAACAGAGACTAGTTATAAGGGAAGGTTGATCACAACATGAGGCAGGATTGAGTGGGGTACCCCAGGGATCTGTACTTAGATCCTTCCTGTTCCACAAATGATCTGGAATCACAGTCTCAATGCGATGTAGTTTAATTTTGTGGGTGACACAAAGATAAGGACTGTGACTTAGGGGAGGCAGCCAAGGTCTTGGAGAAGAGCTTGACATGGTCTGGTTGGTATCAAATGACATTCAATATAAACAGATATGCCCACCTACTGTTTAGGTGGGTTAGAACTTGCCACAGGGAAGTTGAAAGAAACTTGGGGGTATTTATTATTTTGTGTGTGGTGACCGTAATCAAAGCAAATAACATGCTGTGTGATATTGCTAAATCAGCTGAGTTCAAATTCATGCTAAAGCTGGACCATGTCCTGGTTAGGCTGCACCTGAATATTGCATAAAGCTCTGGTTGCTGCAACATAAGGCTATCCATATCCAAGAGGCAGTGCAGAGTGCATCAGTGAGGCTGACCTCAACTATCCAAGTGAAAAGCTATGTGAAATACTTGATAAGCTAAAGCTGTTTAGCTTTGAAAAGAGATGTCTGAGGGGAATCTTGTACAGGTATACAAGATAGTTAATGAGGTCCAAAAATTAATGCTGGATGAAAGTTTTTGATATAGCAGGGCAAATCTAGCAGATTTCAAGAAGGTTTTTCTTTGCACAAATGGTGATTCAACAGCTGGAGCAGGTTACAAAGAATGGTGGTTAAGGCCAGAACACTGGACTTATTTGAGAAACAAATGCTGTAATGGGAAAAATGGTAAAGTTGATATTCTGAAAGGATGAAATCAAATAAGCTGAAGTGTCTTGTGATCGGTGAGAAACATTCAGATTCTAGGCCAGAGGTTAAGGACAGTTGGGATCAGGGTGTCCAATCAGATTCTTGGCTGGGGTTTGATAGGTGGCCTGGGAAGATGTCATGGATATTTGCTCAAAAAAAAAACAAATTTAAGCTACATTCTTTATAAACAATTAGATATCTAGCAGTGATTTGTAGTTACCTATTAAGGGATTGAGATGGCATCATAAACCACAAGAGTGAAGCTTCATTGGGTTATTAATGTCATATCAACCCCAAGAGGTATTAGTGCATTGTAACACACTCCATATGTACTTAGCAATACATACAAGCATAAAAATTTCTTCACATCTACATTTTTCCCTGGGAGTAGGGGGGATTGTTGTTATATATTCTTGTATTCAAATTGTGGGATTTCAAATGAATGGACAGAATATAGAGATGTGATAACTGAACTTTGTATACTAAAACAGACATCTCAACAAAAAACTTAATGAAGCCCATTTAGCTTGTCCCAGAGACACAACTGGGCTGCTGTAATCATTTTGTAGAAGTAGCTGTGGGGAAGTTTGAGTACAGTTTATCCTAATCATCCCTAGTACAAATGAAATTGTTCTAACTGAATAGAGAAGGCTACCTCTAGCAGTATTGAAAGGAGTGGCATTAGAGGAAAGAGAAACTGAAAATAAAACTGAAAGGAAAAAATGAAAGAGGAAATAAGATCAAAATGTGGAGCAAAGATACAAGCAGTTAAATTTTAAAAATATGGACACAAAGCTCAACTGTTGGTTAGGAGAGTGGGAACCAATAAAGAATGGAGAGGAAGTAAATGTCAACTAAAGTACTGAAATGAAAATAGGGTGGAAAAAAAGCAGTAGTAATGAACCGTTAATAGAACTGGGCAGTAACGACATTGTGAAGGGGTTCAGGACAATGTCCATTAACATGGTTTCAATGCAATGTTGGTTGTATCATCCACATGTAAACTTGATGCCAATGCTAGTTTCATTGTATGTAGCATGCTGTAACATGTTTATTGTTAGTGTGCTTGATTTCCTAGAAGTAAAGTAAATTGAACTTTTGGTGCTGCAAGATAGTTTTTTTTTGACATTCTGTGTGATGCACACCACAAAATTAAATGTTCATAATATGGTTAATCTACATCCTAGCATTGGCTGAATTGTCATCTTGTCTCAGTTGAAAGTTGATTTAAAGGATTGAGGGACTAGGCTCTCCCAGTCCAGGCGAGTTGATATCGTGGGACATAATCATTACTGAGAAGAAACCTAAGGAGAATGTCCCCTCTTTTCAGTGGCCTTCTGCAGGAAGGACAAGAGCAAAATTTGAATTCCTAATCCTTGAGTGCATAACATTTGGAAGACCCATGAGTCCTTGCATCCGATTGTTTGAAAATGCCATTGTACTAAAATAGTATGGCTCTTTTACAGCTTTCATATATGTTCCAAATGGCTGTGCAAAATGCAGTTGTTTTTTTAAAATTTTGGGATTTATGAACTGGATCTAGTGGGTGATTTTGTTTTTCTGGGTAGGCTTGAATCTCTCAAAATTATTTTGTAAATGTATAAGACAAATATAGGTGTCAGCCTTGCCTCAGTGGTAGTGAGTGCTCTTGTATCTGGATCAGAAATTTGTGGGTTCATGCCCCACTCCAGGGACTTGACCACATAATCTAGGCTGACCCTTCAGTACTGAGTACTTCAAAATATGTAGTGGACTGTGAAGTGCTTCTAAGGTCATGAAAAGCACTATATAAAAGCAAGTTAGTTTTCTCGCTTTCCGTTCTCTAATTCTATTCTATTTCCTCCTTTCCAAGTTTTATTATAAAAAGTAAAAATAGGCCAGTTTGGCCTTTTTTAAAAGTAGTCCTAAAATGATGGGAAGAAAGAACTTGCATTTATATAAGCACCTTATGTCAATGCGACATTCCAAAGCACTTCACAACCAGTGGATTTTGAACTGCAGTCATTGTTGTTACATAGGCAAATGTAGCAACCAATTTACGCATAGCAAGGTCCCACAAATAATGAATGAAGGAATGTCCAGATAGTCTTTTTTGGTGGTGTTTGTTGAAGGAATGTTGATCTGGAGAAATCCCTCCTCTGAATAATTCTATGGGATCTCTCTCATCCACCCGAGGAGACAGATGGGAGCTTGGTTATCATCGAGACTGCAATAATTTGAAAACCACATCATTTTTTTTCCTTAAATCACATGAAATACATTGTACTGATATTTCTTGGTAATCAATTTGCGTCTGAATATATAAGTTCTCCAGATTTTAATTTTTTTCTTTTTCCACTGTTTTACAAAATGTCAAAGTATGTTTTGACTGGTTCTGTTTTTTCCTTGGGTTTGGCCTTGTGGTATGTATAGTTTCCTAAGTATTTTTTTAAAGTTTGTGGTTTATCTACAAGTCTTTCTTTATTGGTTTTTAAATTTTTATTCCCATTGTATCATGTGGTTGTGCAGGACTTCTGATTTAAGATGTGGGTTTGCATCTTTTAGACTTGCATTATGAGTTACCAATGTCTGTCTCACTTTTTTGTTCAACACTTGGTGTTTGCCTGTACGGTGGCAAAAGGTTCAATTTTGTTGATGCTGAGACAAACTGGGAAAATTTGCAAGGGAGAGAGAGGAAGCATTGATCATTTAACTGAGCCTGAAAACCATGGCTATTCAACTGTGGGAATGCCACTCCCTTTATGTACTGTAGTTCTAAATTGAGGCAGCTCTTATTTTTTTAAAAATGATCTTGAACAAAAGACTGCAAGTTGTTTAAGTACATTGTCCATCTGTTGTGTTGGTGTGCCAGTGACTTTTATCAGATGGTCCAATTGTCCAGTGATTCTTCAATCTTAATTATGAACCTTTTTGAGGGGGGGTGGTGGACGGTACATTTTGTCTGTATCCATATAGGCCTTTTTAGGTATAAGAATACATTTTATTGTAATTAGGTTCAGCACTTGATATACAGCTCTTTGATTGCATTATCTTTTTTTCAACTCTCAAAATTAAGACCCTAAGGATAACAATCTTCACTTGTTTTCTTTAGCCTCAAACTATTTGCAAATGGCTTTATATCTCATAAAATTGGAACCGTAATCACCTTGTACCATCAAATTTAGACATAGGTACGGTAGCATAGTGGTTATGTTACTGGGCTAGTAATCCAGAGGCCTGGACTAAAATCCAGAGTCATGAGTTCAAATCCCGCCACGGCAGCTGGCGAATTTAAATTCAATTAATTAATTAAATTCAATTAATTAAATAAAAATCTGGAATTAAAATACTAGTATCAGTAATGATGGCCATGAAACTACCGGATTGTCGTAAAAACCCATCTGGTTCACTAATGTCCTTACCCGGTCTGGCCTATATGTGACTCCAGACCCACAGCAATGTGGTTGATTCTTAATTGCCCTCTGAAATGGCCTAGCAAGCCACTCAGTTGTAAAATCTCGCTACGAAAAGTCATAAGAATAAAACCGGACGGACCACCCGGCATCGGACCACTAGGCACCGGACACGACAACGGCAAAACACCAAGCCCAGTCGACCCTGCAAGGTCCTCCTTACTAACATCTGGGGACTTGTGCCAAAATTGGGAGAGCTGTCCCACAGACTAGTCAAGCAACAGCTTGACATAGCCATACTCACAGAATCATATCTTTCAGCCAACGTCCCAGACTCTTCCATCACCATCCCTGGGTATGTCCTGACCCACCGACAGGACAGACCCACCAGAGGTGGCGGTACAGTGATATACAGTCAGGAGGGAGTGGCCCTGGGAGTCCTCAACATTGACTCTGGACCCCATGAAATCTCATGGCATCAGGTCAAACATGGGCAAGGAAACCTCCTGCTGATTACCACCTACCGTCCTCCCTCAGCTGATGAATCAGTCCTCCTCCATGTTGAACACCACTTGGAGGAAGCACTGAGGGTAGCAAGGGCACAAAATGTACTCTGGGTGGGGGACTTCAATGTCCATCACCAAGAGTGGCTCGGTAGCACCACTACTGACCGAGCTGGCCGAGTCCTGAAGGACATAGCTGCGAGACTGGGCCTGCGGCAGGTGGTGAGCGAACCAACACGAGGGAAAAACTTACTTGACCTCGTCCTCACCAATCTACCTGTCGCAAATGCATCTGTCCATGACAGTATTGGTAGGAGTGACCACCGCACAGTCCTCGTGGAGATGAAATCCCGTCTTCGCACTGAGGACACCATCCAACGTGTTGTGTGGCACTACCACCGTGCTAAATGGGATAGATTCAGAACAGATCTAGCAGCTCAAAACTGGGCATCCATGAGGCGCTGTGGGCCATCAGCAGCAGCAGAATTGTATTCCAGCACAATCTGTAACCTCATGGCCCGGCATATTCCTCACTCTGCCATTACCAACAAGCCAGGGGATCAACCCTGGTTCAATGAGGAGTGTAGAAGAGCATGCCAGGAGCAGCACCAGGCGTACCTAAAAATGAGGTGCCAACCTGGTGAAGCTACAACTCAGGACAACATGCATGCTAAACAGCGGAAGCAACATGCTATAGACAGAGCTAAGCGATTCCACAACCAATGGATCAGATCAAAGCTCTGCAGTCCTGCCACATCCAGTCGTGAATGGTGATAGACAATTAAACAACTAACTGGAGGAGGAGGCTCTGCAAACATCCCCATTCTCAATGATGGCGGAGTACAGCACGTGAGTGCAAAAGACAAGGCTGAAGTGTTTGCAACCATCTTCAGCCAGAAGTGCCGAGTGGATAATCCATCTCAGCCTCCTCCCGATATCCCCACCATCACGGAAGCCAGTCTTCGGCCAATTCGATTCACTCTACGTGATATCAAGAAACGGCTGAGTGCACTGGATACAGCAAAGGCTATGGGCCCCGACAACATCCCAGCTGTAGTGCTGATGACTTGTGCTCCAGAACTAGCTGCGCCTCTTGCCAAGCTGTTCCAGTACAGCTACAACACTGGCATCCACCCGACAATGTGGAAAATTGCCCAGGTATGTCCTGTCCACAAAAAGCAGGACAAATCCAATCCGGCCAATTACCGCCCCATCAGTCTACTCAATCATCAGCAAAGTGATGGAAGGTGTCGTCGACAGTGCTATCAAGCGGCACTTACTCACCAATAACCTGCTCACCGATGCTCAGTTTGGGTTCCGCCAGGACCACTCGGCTCCAGACCTCATTACAGCCTTGGTCCAAACATGGACAAAAGAGCTGAATTCCAGAGGTGAGGTGAGAGTGACTGCCCTTGACATCAAGGCAGCATTTGACCGAGTGTGGCACCAAGGAGCCCGAGTAAAATTGAAGTCAATGGGAATCAGGGGGAAAACTCTCCAGTGGCTGGAGTCATACCTAGCACAAAGGAAGATGGTAGTGGTTGTTGGAGGCCAAGCATCTCAGCCCCAGGGCATTGCTGCAGGAGTTCCTCAGGGCAGTGTCCTAGGCCCAACCATCTTCAGCTGCTTCATCAATGACCTTCCATCCATCATAAGGTCAGAAATGGGGATGTTCGCTGATGACTGCACAGTGTTCAGTTCCATTCGCAACCCCTCAGATAATGAAGCAGTCCGAGCCCGCATGCAGCAAGACCTGGACAACATCCAGGCTTGGGCTGATAAGTGGCAAGTAACATTCGCGCCAGATAAGTGCCAGGCAATGACCATCTCCAACAAGAGAGAGTCTAACCACCTCCCCACGACATTCAACGGCATTACCATCACCGAATCCCCCACCATCAACATCCTGGGGGTCACCATTGACCAGAAACTTAACTGGACCAGCCATATAAATACTGTGGCTACGAGAGCAGGTCAGAGGCTGGGTATTCTGCGGCGAGTGACTCACCTCCTGACTCCCCAAAGCCTTTCCACCATCTACAAGGCACAAGTCAGGAGTGTGATGGAATACTCTCCACTTGCCTGGATGAGTGCAGCTCCAACAACACTCAAGAAGCTCGACACCATCCAAGATAAAGCAGCCCACTTGATTGGCACCCCATCCACCACCCTAAACATTCACTCCCTTCACCACCGGCGCACTGTGGCTGCAGTGTGCACCATCCACAGGATGCACTGCAGCAACTCGCCAAGGCTTCTTCGATAGCACCTCCCAAACCCGCGACCTCTACCACCTAGAAGGACAAGGGCAGCAGGCGCATGGGAACAACACCACCTGCACGTTCCCCTCCAAGTCACACACCATCCCGACTTGGAAATATATCGCCGTTCCTTCATTGTCGCTGGGTCAAAATCCTGGAACTCCCTTCCTAACAGCACTGTGGGAGAACCGTCACCACACGGACTGCAGCGGTTCAAGGCGGCGGCTCACCACCACCTTCTCGAGGGCAATTAGGGATGGGCAATAAATGCCGGCCTTGCCAGCGACGCCCACATCCCGTGAACGAATAAAAAAAATAAATAAATAAAACTATGAATGAGTAATCAATGTGGATAGATAAAAGTCAAGTTACCTACTCAGCAAGCATGGTTGGCTTCTGGTTTCTTTTCAATATAGCCCGAGTTCCACCATGACTTGTTTCTGACAGTGGCTAACTTTAACTTGGTTATTCCCAAACATACTAATCACGAGCATTTGAATGTGTCTGAAAGTTTTCTTTCATTTGCGAACAGCAAGGACGTGTCATATTTCGAGATTCCTCCCCCGTATATGGAATGTGCCCGAAACATCAATTATCCTTAACTTCAACATGATTAGTAACAAGTGTAATGGTTAACTGAACTTCTACCTTTTTTTTGAAGTTTTAATTTTTTTACACATTTTTATGCAATCTGAAGAACTTTATCAGAATGCTAAATATTTTTGAGCCAAAACACTTGGACAAAGGAGACCCTTAATTTTTTTTAATTGAATGCTACTTAGTTTGCAGCCTATAAGGAAAACTGGTAAAATTGAATATAAATTGATAATGTAATTTAAAATCCCAAAGTATACTGTGATTTATTTTTGATGGGGTTCTGGCAGAAATTTTAAGAAACATAAACAAACTCTGACTGGACAAACCTGTATGAAATAATTGTCAGTGCAGTAGCTGAGTAATTCAAAGTACGTTGAACAGCACCAAGGACTGATCCCTGGGGCTGCAGCAGGTTCGCAGTAACAATCCTCCATTTTATATTTTGAAATGTTGTCTGTCTTTGCATTGAAGCTTTGCTAATCATTTAATCTAACTTGCTATTGGGGGAAAAGTTACACCGGTAGGTGGGGCACCCTGCCAAAGCAACATATACAATGTTAAAGTGCAGTATGTGCACGTATGGTTGGCTTGATATGTGCACTACCTAATGTGGAAGAACGCAGGAAGGTCTCTGGTTCGATCACTGGTTTGTGCTGAGTTAGATCATCTCCTTGGGACGTAATAGGAGCTGTATGCTAATGATGTCGATGCTCCAGGCTAGGGAGAAGAAAAGTCAGCTCAGGTTCCCGAGTCTGATTTAATATTCAATAACCACTGCTGGAAAATGGATGTACATGAATGTTCGATGATTGAACTGAGCTCCATGGTGATGCTCGTCGTCACGTAACCTGCCAATTACTTTGTCTGTCTATACGCGTAGATGATGAAGGACTACTTGTGCTAGGTACTGGAGGGCAGCTAGCACTTGTGGAGCCAGACCCCAGATGGTGCCTTCACAAGAGGAGGAGGGAAAATCGGATTGAATTTTTGAAGTTCAGTAACTTATTGTGGATTTTCTATCCATTTACAACCCAAGTTACACAAAAGGTGATGTAACACTCATGTTCTTTTATTCAATTACAGCAAGCCCCAGTACCAAAGGTAAACTTCAAAACTGAAAAAAGTGCCTTTCTCTGGCATGGCAGGGGGTAGAAGAGGGCCAAGTAGGACATCCTACTGCAGAACGCCACTCAACGAATCTGGATCATTAGGGGGCTCTAGCTATTCCACCAGCTCGCCCATTACAGGAGTACGATCAAGGACCAGGTAAAGAGCGCTCTAAAGGAGTGAAAATTAGTGATTGATTCCTGCAGTCTAACTAGCCTCTAATCTTGCTCCTTGTCCCTGTGAGACTGCGCTGTGGGAACTCCCGACGTGGGGAATCCCTGGCCCTGAGCCTTTTCACATTGATCATCTTGTAGGAACGGGCAGAGGGTCTGCCCCATCGGGCCATCCTGGAAACTAGGTCCCACAGACTGGATCCAATGAATCCAGCAGAACAGCTGATTAACTTTAGCCCCATTATCCTAGTCTAACAAAAGTAAACATGAAGCACCTGTCATCTGTTAAGCATTTCAATTGATTATCTGACACAATGCATTGTCTTCAGAAAAATACACAAATGAAACCCCTAAAAAGATGCAATTTGCAAAGGTTCAATTTTTTTGAGTAAAAAAAATGTTGCATTATTTACATTCTGCAGATGGTGGAGTGATATTAGCATTCACACTATTGGAGGCAGCAGGAATCCTATTTTATATGTAAAAAGAATGGTTGAAGAGGGGTGTGTTTCAGTGCTGTATGCACATGCATGAGGTTTTGGATTTCGGCCATGGTTTATTGAGTCACAGATCAAAGACATAGTGCTTCCCATAGGAAAGGAGGAAACGTACTCGGTATCTTGCTTGTGCACTTCCCTGTGGCTGGTGATCTGTTTCTTGCAACAGTGCAACAATTTTCCTACCTGCACACTTGCCCAGGGAGACTAACGGTAGAGAAGTAGTTCTGTAAAGTAGCACCAATGCAAACTGACATTTTTTGGGTGTAGCTAAAATTAGTTTAATGCAGTATTTATTAATATTTGGCAGCTTGGACACTGGTAGCATATTGATTTATCTCACTACCCTTTCACCTCTGAAACCTGGGGTTGATTCTGCTTGCATGAAAGGCTCCTCTGTATCGGTGTAAGGGCCCTACATGAAATGAATTTGAGCCGCCTAAATGAAGATCCATATGTCTACAATTCAGTCAATTGGAAGAGAACCCGTGACTGGTGTGGGAAAAGGAAAAATTCCCACTTGTGCCCTTTAATGTGGGGGGGGGGGGTGGGTGGAGAACAGGAGGTGTAGGATAGAGGGGGTTAAGAACATTGGGGCAAAATAGAGAGAATTTAACTCTAGCCAAACATTAGAATGTTTGATGCTGACAGTGGGTACCCAAAATGTGGTGTTTCATTCCCCAGCAAAGACAATACTCCACTTGATTAGCATTAAAATGTAACATAGCTAAAGTATTTTCCTTAATTGTTTGATTAATACAATGATCCTCTGCATCCCTCCCCAATACACAGATCACTTTGTTAAATATTTCTACTTTTAAAATTGCTTATAAACGAATGGGTTTCTGGACAGGTGATGATACTTGGTGGGGAAGAGTATTTAAATTAATTTAGTTTTACTTCAAGGAGTGAGGAAACATCATGTCTTGACCAGTGATTGTTTAAACAATCTTTATATTATCATGACATTAGCAACTGCAGTTTTTTTTTATTTTTGTCATTAGGAGTGGCTCAGGAACTGGCTTGACAAGCCCTCCCCTGGCAACGCAGACTGTGATCCCTCTGAAACACAGTAAGATTCCTGAACTACCTCTTGAGAAAAGCATTCTGTTCGAGCTTCACCTTCTCTTCTGCCACCTCATAGCTTTGTTCGTTCATTACATCAATATCTATAAAACAGTATGGTGGTATCCTCCAGCTCATCCACCTTCACTTACATCACTGGTGAGTATCAATTTATCACTCTTTGTGATCTACTGGGTGTGAGTTCTTTTGGTCAAAAGGTTTGATGGAACCCAACTTTCTCCTGGACTGGCTAAAATTCTAATCAAACCTAATGTTGATAAGTAAAGAGGGAATGTACCTATGTTCATGTGTACTGTACACTGAAATTCATGGCATTTTGATGATAAAATCTTATTTTCAACCATACTGTGAATCTGCATACTGAGGAATATGTAAAGTGTTGCCAACATCTGGGCTGCTGCTCCTATTGTGCTCTGGCAGTAGGAATTCTGGGCCAGGACCCAAGGGCATAAGAAAGCTTGAAACGAGCAAAGGCTATTCGCCATCAAGCTCACTTTTACAACAACCCATGCAAAATTGACTTAATCATAAACTTTTTCCCCATTGCCCTTCAAGTTCTCCGTACTTTTTTCTGAAAATACTTGTGAATCAAAATGCCTGAACAATCCTCAATTTTTTTTTTACCGGTGTTGATCCAGAATTTTTTCTTTAACTGTCTGTTGTACACGTCAGTAGTGTCTTTTCACAAAAAAAAATTGGACTTTCTGGCAGTTTCCGTTTGAAATGTTTTCATTTTCACTGCTGATTGTTTTGATAGAATCTGCTGCTCCCAGTACAAATGATGTTCAGGACCGCAGGCCAATTGATGGTGGTCCTGATGTTTTGGGTTTTATTAATTGAAAAATAAATCAGTGGTGTGGGGCAGGTGATCAAATGCACAAAACTCAAGTTCATCACTACACCATTTTGAGGGGTCTTTGTGTCTTCACATCCAACGCTTGGAGATGGTGTGAAAGCTAGTGGCTTCAATCAAATGAGCTGATGTTACAATATAGATTTTTAAATTCAGTTTCCTCTTACAGTTTTATAAAAATTCCTGTAAGCAGGCCTAATATCTCAT
The DNA here is from genome assembly GCF_035084215.1 of Heptranchias perlo. Classification (NCBI taxonomy): domain Eukaryota; kingdom Metazoa; phylum Chordata; class Chondrichthyes; order Hexanchiformes; family Hexanchidae; genus Heptranchias; species Heptranchias perlo. The sequence continues at coordinate 27,766,079 of NC_090350.1, forward strand.
GGGAATTCCCTCCCTGCTCATAGTTCTGAGGTCAGTTGAAGCATCCGCACTGCTGCCCTGGCTGACATTAAGGGAATCAAGGGATTTGGGGATAGGGCGGGAAAGTGGAGTTGAGATAGAAGATCAGCCATGATCTTATTGAATGGTAGAGCAGGCTCGAGGGGCCGTATGGCCAACTCCTGCTCCTAATTCTTATTAGTTAAGATCATTTAACTCGGCACTGTCTAGGGAATTGCACCCAGGATCTTCCTGTTTTGTAAGGCTAGGACTTTTTCTGAGCAACGGGACTGCCCTACAACTTAAAGAGCACACAGTAGCATAGGAAACAGAATTATGATTTGGCAATACTAGACTGTACAATATTCAATCAAAAATATTCTTAACACCACACACTTTTTTTATTTAAGCCTTTGATCTTCACTTCTTCATTGGAGAATTCAGTCAGTTTTGCCATGCAAAGTTTCTGGATAAACTGTTGCAGATGAAGGTTCCTTTTCTGAAAATCCTTATGTTGCAGTGCTTAGTTGATAACCAGTTGCTCCCTGGCCAAGATTCTGATATGAACTTCCCTCAATAGCCAAGGGCCAATAGTATGACTTTTAAATAAAATATTTACTTTTTGATATTGGGCATTCAGTCAAGCTTTGGCAATGTTGCTCACTGTCTAGGGTCATATATGAAGAGTGGACACTTGGATGAGGTACTGGAGGGTTACCATCATCTATTCATTCAGCATGAGAAACTGCTTTCAGGGAAGAACAACAAAGCGAGGAATTATGAGGAGAAAAGAATGTTGCCAACATTTAAGTTGTAAAAGTTCATGTATTTTTTTAAAAATTGGGGTTGGCTGGTAGTTAATGACTACTTAAGTAAGAACAATGTCGAGTCTTATGCTGGAGTCTTTCTTTAAAGAATGCATAGGAGGGTTTTGAGGAAATGTTCTAAAACTAGAGAAGCTTATCACTGTAATGTAAACTTGTGTGTGTGAAATTCTTCTTGCGGAATACAAAAATTTTGTTGGGTTGTGTAAAAATAAATTTGTTTACATTCTATAATATTTTCCATTAAGACATATCTCAATATTTAGGACTTTTAATGGCCAAGGAAGTACACTATTAAACTTGATGAAACACCTGTTTGCAGTTCTTTTGCATGATCTGAATTAACATGAAAGGAGACACAGCACCAGAAACTTGAGTTATGCTGAAGTACTTGTTTTCTCTCTCCATTATAGAATTTCCACCTGATTGACTACAATTTATTAGTCCTCACTATTATTATATTGGCACGTCGTCTTATAATTGCAGTTGTGAAAGAAGTAAGTTGCATTCAACTTTTATCTTAACTTTGAGTAATGTGTATTCTTCACATTTCCATAAGGGTTCATATTGTTCATTGCGTACAAAGTTTTTTTTTGTTCTGTTGAACATTGGTCCGGATTTTGCTGTGAACGGTGAAGGAACGTGCCTGTTGTTCGTTAGACTTGCATATGCCCTTGCCCTTGCCCATAGACTGAATTTTTGCATGGTAACTTCCTCTTACTTAGAGATCCAAAAATCATGGTTCCCTCTTCAGGGACCTGTGTGAAAAGGGCAAGCAACTGACCAATTAACCAATCAGATTGAAGCATGTTAATAAGCCATGCAGAGTCTGAACCAGGAAGTGTAAGTTAGAATAGTAAATTTAATGTCAAATCAGGTACAGAAAGCAAAATAGAGAGCGTAAGAAAGATTAAATTAAGAGACAGAGATAAAAGACAGAAAGAAAAAGTTTTGAAGAAAAATTAAATACATTTTTTAAAAGTCCAATGTTAAAATCTGAAGGAACGAGACTCCACACTTGTTAAAATTAATTTTCAGTGCTAGAGAGGTTGTTTGGCAGTTATTAAGATTTACTATGTCGTTAAAAGGGTACTTGCATCAGAATTGGCAAGCCCTAACTTTTGCTGGTGAGTTTAGTCCATATCTGCAACATCAGTGCAGGAATGTAACACTGTTTCATTTATTGGAATGGGGATCCAGCTGGCGAGATGAAGCTTATGGAGGAGCAATGTATCTCGTTCGGGAACTTTCAGATTTCCGCCTTTAACTGCGCACGTGCGGGCATCGGAAGTTGCTAACTGATTTGCACAGAAATAACAGTGAGCGCTGTTAGCCTTGACGTTATTTCACAGCAAAATCCGGCCCAATAAGTAGAATTTAAGAAATGTACTGAACTACAGTACAAAAAGTGTGCTTGATTATTTTTTAAAATACCATCATTAGGCAATGATGGGTGGCAGGGGTCTGGAACTCACTGCCTGAAAGGGTGGTAGAGGCACAAACCCTCAACTCATTTAAAAAGCACTTGGTCTGTAGCCCTGTAGGTTACGGCACTTCAAATGCACATCCAAGTGCTGGAGGTGGGATTAAGCTGGATAGCTCTTTTTCGGCTGGCATGGACATGATAGGCCGGATGGCCTCCTTCTGTGCCGTAACTGTCTATGATTCCATGTGGTTCAATGATGAGAACAATGTCCTTCAATCTCCTATTCAGCCCAGACGAATAAAATGAGGTCGAGCAGTCTCCATAGTCCAAGTAGGCAGCATAAACTGTACATAATTTGGCACAATCTGCTGTATACTGGAAACTTCACTTGGCCATGAGGATAGGTGATGTGGAAAATAGATATTCTAAAAATAAAAGTGCAGATTAAGATTTGTAGCATTTTAGCTAATTAAAGCAGAATACTAAGTAGTTTGCAGATTTAAATTGGTGCACATTTCTGGAAACTCGTCTAAAGTTATAATTTCAATAAAATTGTCATGATCAGTGGGTGAAAAGTACAGCCCAATGTGCCACTTTCCAATTTCATTTTGCTTCATTGCTTCTTTCTCTTACTTCTCAGGCCTCTCATGGTGGTAAAATCTCAGTACCACAGTCTGTCATTTTTGTGACCACTCGATTTGCAGTTCTGACTGGAACGGGATGGAGTCTGTGTCGATCACTCATTTACCTTTTTCGAACATACTCCTTTTTGAATTTATTGTTCCTGTGTTATCCGTAAGTTGCTGATTTCCAAAGATTTACTGTTTTTTTTTCTTTTTTTAAAAAAAGAGTAACCTTACTTTGTGTGATAGAACAGCAACTGGCATTCATATAGCACTCCTCATGCTGCAATGACGTCCTCGAGCAGTCAACAAATTGAAGTATGAAATGGACACCAAGCTGGAGGGAAAAAGAATAGGTACAATGGAGTTAAGGGGGTGAGGCCAAAAAGGGGTTGAAAAGAATAGTTGGACTTTTGTAAAATGCTAATACATCATGTTATAACATGATTGATTTTTGTTTTCATTTAACATGAATGAATTACATTTAATAGTTAAAATGCATGGGATATTTAAAAAATAGTAAGTATTGTGTAGTAATGCAAAATAGTGTTTTGTTTTCAAACACTTATTTAAAAATACAGCTGGAGAAGGGAAATAAATAAGACAGCGAGGTACTATTTCATTGAAATAGGAGTAATTGGTGTTAGTTGTCCAACAGTGGGTCATGTGTGCAATTGAATCTAAGAAGGAACTTGGATAATAGCCACCACATTAGGAATGTAATTCAAATGTTTTTGCCCGTAATGTGCTGGAATTCATTTACCTGTGTTTCAAGTTTATGGGATTCCACAAGTTAAAAGTTGTCACTGCTGTGTTTTGCCTGAAAATTAGTAGCATTTCGAGCTGCTTCAGTGCATATTAGATGCAGGTGGGCCAGAATGACATCTACAGTAATTATCGAATTTTCTCAGAAAAGGTATCCAGTTTTGACATTCTTGATCTGCATTCTTCTTTGATACCCAGATTTTTAATAGTGTTTTCACTAGACTTATTTAGCTTAATGGTAACAGTACATTCCCAAATACTCTTTTAATGTTGTGTGATACTCCTCAATCATGTCAAATTCTGCAGCAAATGACCAGACCTGTGTGTTTTTCCTGCCCCACTGTGAGTGCATAAGGGTTGCTGTCCTGGACCTAAGCACCTCTGCCTCCCTACCCATCTCCTCATTGCTTCGCCCTTATCTCCTTCTCTGTCTCTCGTGTCTGTGTCTCTCTCTCTCTCTCTCTCCTTTGCTCTGTCCAGTATTCCAGCCCACCACTATTCCTTTTCTCTGTTTACCATCTAAAGCTCTTATTCCCTACTGGACTGGCTCACAGCCTTCTACTGCCTTAATTTGACTATTATTCACCACACCTACCAATGCCATCAACTCTACTCCAGAAGGCACTCTCGTAGCCAAAATGCCCTATCTCACCTGAATAACTTCTGTTGGGATTGATCTTTCAAAATCTCTCCCGATCAAATTCTTGAGACTATTTACAAGTCTCCTCCTCATTCCACTCTTGTGCTTTCACCAGTTCCATTGCCCCCACCCCCTTCTGGGCTACTCTTCCCCTTCCATGTTGCCCTGCAAAATATTTGCATTCCACAGCCTCGTCTTGGAGCATATTGCTATTATGGGCTTGACTGAAACTTGGCTTAACACTGGCGACTCTTTTTCCATGACTTCCCCCCCATTCCTTGCATTGAGGCTGCTATGCAAAGCTTCATATTCCATCCTCCACTCAAGCTGCTGTAGTGATGGTGTGATGCTCATCTTGGGGTTACCCTCACTCCAGCCTAATTTTCCCCATTTCTTTCTCCATAATTAAATGTGAAGCTGTGGTGTTCATCAATACAAGATGGGTGCTTGTAACTTCAATGTTAACTATGAAGTTAAGAGGAATATTTTGAGCCTCGTGTGTTTTGCCATAATTGGTAGGACTACGGAAGAGCGTTTCCTCTGCTCACTATGATGTCGTGGGGCATGGGGTAGCAGACAGTGTTGGACATGATGAATCAGAGCAAGAGTCATTTCGTACTACTCCCTCACCTCCCAGTAACTAGTTTCTGAGAAGCATTGACAGAGTCGTGTTGCCTTGGAATAGGTTGTATTTTTTTTTTAATTACTGGGTTCTTCTATATTTGAACAGCTTTTAGGAAATGCACTGGATCACACACACACATGATTTTAAGTATATACTTAATTGATATGCTTCTGATCTACATATTTTGATCCAGGTACATACTCATGATACCATAATTAAAATGTCACAGGCCAGAAATTTTTATACCTAGGCTAGGTAATTACTCAATTGTAAAGTTTATACGGATGTTGTAACTTGGGGGAGGGGGTGGGCTGGGGGTGGAAATGGAGTAAAGAGGCCTCTGCATAAACGGATTTGCTGCTAAGAATTTTCATGATTAATTGACAAAGGATATAAGATGCTTATTGAATTTCCATTTTTGCAGGTTTGGAATGTACATACCTTTCTTTCGACTGAATTATGATCCAAAGAAGTCAAATCTCCCACCATCTGTGGCTAACATAGGCCCCAACGAGACAGGAACAGCTGTTGGAAGAAGCAAAGACTATTTAACCGTTTTAAAGGAAACATGGAAACATCATACTAATCAGATGTACAGCATAAACACAATGCCAACACATGCATGCTGCTTGTCTCCAGACTTGATAAGAAATGAGGTGGAACACTTGAAAATGGACTTTAATTGGCGCATGAAGGAAGTTCTGGTTAATGCAATGCTGAGTGCATATTACATAGCCTTTGTGCCTGTTTGGTTTATAAAGGTAAGTAATTAATAAATATAAAATTCAGTGGAATCATTTCTAAAGTTGCCTGGTAGGCATCCCTTCTGGACACATTGGTCTGCTCACAGTATTTGCAACCAGTGGTCCACAAGTTCTCTTGAAGACCAAAAGAAAATGGAAAATGAAGAGTAAAAAACCTTACGATCTTGGACTTACACACTTGTTTTCATTTTATGAAGTTAAGCTGCATTACTAACAGACAAGTCCATGTTGCTTATTGGTGTTTCATTGAGTAGCTTAGCCAACTTGTACCTCAGCCAAGTGGCCATTCTTGCTTTGTGAGCTCAGATAATGACTATTGGCAATGGGAGGGCGGGGATGGGAGAAAGAGGGATATCACAGCCCAGCCTTTCCTCACCTAATGTTCATTCATGTATACTGTTAGCAGGGACCAATGGATGGGAATCAGGAATGAAACCCTGGTACACTCCTCCCTTCCTTTCGCTTCCTTAGAGGCACTGAAGCTAGTTGCAGAACTCTTGCTTGCTATACTGGATGAGATCACCTTACTCAGCACAAACTAGAAATTAAACCTGAGACCTTCCTGCTCTATGACTCAACAACTGATTGCTTTAACCAGCTGAGTTATTCGGTGACTCTGGTTAAAATTAATGAGAAGAGTTGCTGATTGGCACTTATCAAAACTAAATAGTGACTACACATAATCTGTTAATAGTAAGTCGTCTTCACAGGCATTTGCACCACATGTATCAGAAGGTAGTTGACAAAATCCAGTATGGGCACCCTCTTTGGAACTCAAATTTCCTGCATTTTTTGATCTTTATGCCGCCTTCAGCCTGACAGAATTGAGCTCAGTCATAATGGTATTTAACTGCTGTTAATCAGTGGTTCATTTGCTGTTTAATTCTCTTGTGAACTGAGAAATCTTTTCAGTTTTCAAAAAATGTTTTTGTATTTAAATCCAATAATATAAAGCCTGATTGTAAGCTTCTAATGCTGACTATTATAATAGAATTAGATAAAAGTGCAGAAAAAATATTTCCTTAGTATTTGAGAAATGCAGTAAAATTTTCCCCAAAATCCAAATTAAATAACCTACTTCTAACCTGTTTCCTCTACAAAAAATGTAGAGGTACTTTGTCTTGCTACAGAACTGTAAGCCTCATTTAAAACATTTTCTTACTGTGTTAACATATTTGGAACTGGAAGGGAATATGTTTACAGATTAAATTGTCCTGTTTTACCTTGCGTCAATTCACACATATCTGAAAGCGCATCCTGTAAGAATTTTTAGCATTTCAAATATTTCTGTAGCTATGGCAGCAGCATGCAGGTTTAAATATAGACCGTTTATTTTTATTTTACAACTGCATCATAGAAAATACGTCCTATTGCGTACCACAGCTGCAAAAAATGATCTTACCTCTCCCTGGGGTGGGCAAGAAGCTATATTGATAGCAATTGCTGGGAGGAGGGGGAAGAATGAGGCATGCATGGGAAGAAAGCCCCTTTACTATTATTGGGTGGAGAGAAGAAGCACTGGTTTGTCTTGCAGCAAGCAACAACAACTTGCATTTGTATAATGACTAATGTAGGACAATGTCCCAAGGCAGAAGGAAAAAAATGGACACAACTAAAGGAGATAGTGGGAGGAGTGACCAAAAGTTTTGTCAGAGGTGCATTTTAAAGAGGGTCTTTACAGAGGAGAGGGAGGCAGAAGGGTTGAGAGAGGGTATTCCAGAGCTTAGGGCCTAGGCGACTGAAGGCTCGGCTGTCAATAGTGAGTGGGGGTGCGGGTTTTATGCTCAAATGGCCAGCATCTGGAATGGAAACTTTGGAGGGGTGGGGGTGTGGATTGTCGTGGTAGGGATGGTTGCAGAGAAGGAGTGGAGGAAAGCCATGGAGAGAATTAAACACAAGGATAAGAATTTTAAATTTGAAGCACTGGATTGGGAGGACAGGGTTATGAACAGAGCAGGACGTGATGCAGGATAGGAGTTGTGTAACAGAGTATTGGATGAACTGAAGTTTTTGAAGGTGTGAGATGGGAGGCTGGCTTGGAGAGCACTGGAATAATCGAATCTGGAGATTACAAAGGCAGGTACGAGGATTTCATGACATTGCTCTCATAACATAAAATGGATTTTACGTTATACAATATGTGATCCATAGATAAAGCTTGCAGAGCCATGGCATTGGAGGTGATTCAGTGGCAGCGTTTGCTTAAATGATTAACATTGCCACTTTTTGAAATACAATAACCGCAATGGATGAGAGGAAGCAGGAATGCATACCATTGGACTGGGAGCAGAGGAGGTCGGCAATGCCATTGTTGAGGGTTGGGGGGAAGTTGTGTGGAGCAGAGATTTTATGTACACAAGAGCAGGGACTGAGCAATAAAATACTTGGGAGAATGATACTGGTGACCCAGGACTACCTTTGAGGTTGAGGTGGGTACGGTTGGGAAGAAGTGAGACAAAAGAGCAGCAGCTAATACTGATGGAAAGAACTCCAGTGAGATTCGACTTGCCACCCCCCCACCATCCCCCGCGAATCATGTGGTTGGAACGAATCGGTCCGATTGCTAGAAGAAACCTAAGGACAGTGATTTTCGGAGACCAATTGTCACTCGAAGGCAGATTTGGCCATGAGGCCCTGGATTTGACGTTTCTAATAATATATTGATCAGGAATGACCTTTTTGTCTTTGTGGGTTGCTGAAGTGCATACCATGGGGCCTTGTGGGATATGTATAAAGTTTTAAATCCACCTTCTCATTATTGGCATGTATCTAAATTGCTGATGTAAACAGATCTTGGTGCTCTGATTTAGGATTTATCCACCAATGGACAACAGCTATTAACAAACCTGTAGGCCCACGAAATTCGAAAAGGATAAAACTTGTTAAGTAATAAATATAGGACAGAGTTGCCTCGGCTTTATGAGCCAGATTGCCTGGGCTTGGGAGCTGTATGTGGTCCACAGGCCATAGTTTGGATACCTCTGATACAGATACTCCAAATCAATTTCTGGGTAATGTCCATTCATGAATACGAATATTTCTGAACTTCAGCTTTATTCCTCATGCAAAAAGTAATGGTATGTAATGGGTATTAGTATATAATATTTAAGGATTTTGCTATAGGCAGAAGAATCTGTTCTTTTCAGTACTTTTATTGTATCTTATATATATTAAAATACTCTTATGCTTTTAATAGAGTACACAATATTACGACAAGAGGTGGTCATGTGAACTTTTTATCTTGGTTTGGGTCAGCACATGTGTAATACTAACGAGGCATCTTTTACCACCACGGTATTGTGACTTGCTACACAAGGCAGCAGCACATCTAGGTTGCTGGCAGAAAGTAGACCCTGCACTCTGCTCCAATGTGCTTCAGCATCCGTAAGTAACTTTTTTTTAACTCTGCCCTTTATAGTATTTTGTTTTTTTTTGCTTTGAGATATGAAGTACTGGATTTTACTCAGAGTCTTGGGCAGTTTCTTCAAGGGAACGTTGACCAGGGCTATACCTTGCTTTTTGCATTTAGAACTTTTTGCATTAAAAGTTATAAAATCTTCATTGTTGATCAGGGTGGATAAAAATTATATTGTCACTGTATTTATTATGGCCATGAACTCACATCCTTAACATCTTATTCAACATGATAAAGGGAGTTTTTGTCATACCTCTATGAAAATCCATTCCAATGGGAAAGAATAAAATTAATTCCTACTGTACTACCTCAATATGTACCTTTTTTGTAATTTTGTACATGAAATGGGAGCAGTTCAGCAAAAAAGTACATTACAAGAATTTTGGGGAGGGGCTGTATTCAATAACAAAACTATTTTGCAACCATTGAAACTGAATACTATGTGTTTTTGTACAAAGTTGTCACCGGGACAATGAAGTAGATCTGTAATGAAACTCAAGTTCCTACTGGTCACTATAGATCGGAGAAGATGCTTATTTTTGACTTTGAAAGTCTATTATAAAAAGAAGCATCAATAATATTTTTTTTTCCTTCTTCCCCAAGTTGGTCAGAAGAGTATATGTGGCCACAGGGAGTGTTAGTAAAACACAATAAGAATGTGTACAAAGCAATGGGAAATTACAATGTGGCAATCCCTTCAGATGTTTCACACTTCAGATTTTATGTAAGTATGAATAAACATTTTAAAAGGAAACTTTTACTATCAGTGTAAAAATAAAAATTATATTAAAAATAAAATTGTTATAAAGAATTCTTAACATTTGTTTTAAATGTGGAATATTGGTGACATTGGAACAAGTGGCTTGGAGAACTGCGGAACCTGACCCTGGGGATGACAATTAATCTTCCACATTTTATATCTAGTGGGCAATTTAAGACTTTGTTCTTTTTTTTTGTAATTACATTGTCTCAAAGTTGTGGGTCATAAATGTTCATGTGTAGCTGTGACTGGCGCATCACTTTATGGTAATGAGCAAGATCTGTCAAGGATCATGGTTAATGACTGTCTCTATGATAAGTTCAGAATTTAATGCTGTTGCCTTAAGATGAGTGTAGAAAATATTTTCCAAGCCAATGCCCTTGATGATGTCAATGCTTATTATTTAAACACATATATTGTTTTTCAACTATCGAAGGCCAAAATTAAAGAATGTCAAAATTGATTCTTTGGAATGTGCTTTAATATAAAAAGCAATATTTGTTGCTGATGATCTTCATTGGTGGTGGTGCATGTTTCAGCATCCCTTGCAGAGGCTGCAAGCTAGCTGCCTATGGCAGTACTGCTGTAGATCAGCTACTAAGAAATGCACGGGATGACTTGCTAATTTTGCCATGAGTTAATAAAGCATGCCAATAGCAAAAGTGATTTTAATTGAGTAACTAAAGTAAAGGTTACTATACATAATTTGTGCTAGCTTTAGACATGTTCTCTGATATTTGTTTTATCTCTCTGCAGTTTTTCTTCAATAAACCACTGAGGATCTTGAACATTCTTATCATTATAGAAGGAGTCGTCATACTCTATCAATTGTATTCGTTAATATGTTCAGAAAAGTGGCATCAAACAATATCTTTGGCATTGATTCTCTTTAGTAATTATTATGCCTTCTTTAAACTACTCAGAGACAGAATAGTCCTGGGTAAAGCATATTCATACTCTACAAGTGGAAATGCAGAGAGTAAAGTGAATTAAACTATTTTCTCTCTTCCCCCTCCCCCTGTCCAGTATCTGTTAAAATGATCAGAGCTTTGTATTTTTGTTACAATTGCTTTTTTTTTCATGTAACTTTCATTATTAAAATATTTTTATATCTCTGGAACAGAGTCATTATTGTTAATTGCCACTGATGTTTTATTTTTGTAAGATCGCTTTCAGGAAAAGGCAAATACAAAATTGTACTTTTCATAAATAAATTGTCTTAAACAATTTATGGAAAAAAGTAAGGCCTTTTGGTTACTCATTTTTGTTTCATCCTTTTTGACAATGAAAGCACTTGCACTGGGAAGACCTACCAGACCCTACCTATTTTCCACTAAAACTTAAGATGACAGTTTTCCATTAATTTAAGTAAGAATTGAGCTGAAAGTTTTTATCTTTGTTTAGGGTGTACATACATGACTTATGAAATAAACTCTATCAAGTATATGACATTGCACCTCCAGTACAGAACAGGATTTGCCTGCAGCAGTTGTACTTTGTTCATAAGAATTTATTTTTCCATAATGTGCTCATGTTGCTTAATTTTCTAATGTTGCCTTACATAGCATCATAAAAGCATTGCACTTTAGGTTTTGGACAGTAACAAAGAGGGTGGATACAAAGCACTTTGACAACTGGTCCTGGACTTTCCAAATGCAAAGGCATACTGATGTTTTACCAGGGTATTGTACATTGCTAACATGACAATGTGTTTGCTCTATTACCTGTTACATATGGTAAGCAACAAACACACTGCCAACATAAAGTACCTGCATGTGCACAGGCACTGTGGTTGCTGGCCTGTGCATTTGGGTGGCACACTTCTCAAGATTATTCTTTTTGAACATTTTCTTTTCTCTGAAAGAGAAGGCTGCACATAACAGGAGGCAGTATATGCAGATAGGATGGGAGTGGTGTGGGGGGTGTTGCTGAAGCTACAAAGCCAGACTCAATAGGAGGGAAAAGCCCTGGAATCTGGGCAGGGAGTGGGAGGTTATGGTTTGTATTTGTTTTCACTGTCCCATTGCAGCAAAACATACTGGAATGTCTTGCCATGTAAGCTTTGTTTTATGGGGTCACACTGCCATGGCAAAATATGGTCTTTGACTCCTCCTAGGTGCTCAAGAGCAGATACATTATAGTGACAAAGCCCAAAGTGCTGATTGAACCTAACTCCTGATGGCACCTGATGTCACCTAATGCTACAGTAGCAAGCAGCAGCACAGATACATCGTTACCTGTTAACGCAGTTTAGAATTGCAGAAGAGAGCACGTGGTGGAGCATAAAACAAGGAGGGGCATAGTGCAGGTGAATTTGAGGAAATGGAATCTACTGAGTGGAGGACCAGCTTGAGGGCTCCCTTAATTGCTGAGCTCATAGATTTGGACCTCACAAGGCCTGCCTACACACACTTGCGTAGCTCACCAGCAGTTCGTGCAATCATTTGGATGGACCTAGAATCATATTGTGTCTCTGGCTGGATGAGTAGAAACTATAGTTGATTTTCTTCCTTCCCCAGTCCAGGGTCACTGAAGCTAATTGTTTTGGCTGCAATTGCCCACTAACTGAGTCTGGCTAACTCCACACAGACCAAGGATTGAACCTGCAGCTTCTTGGTCTGTATGGTTCAAGATGTGGAGATGCCGGTGATGGACTGGGGCGGACAAATGTAAGGAATCTTACAACACCAGGTTACAGTCCAACAGTTTTATTTGAAAATCACAAGCTTTCGGAGCTTACCTCCTTCGTCAGGTGAGTGAGGGTTCACCTGAAGAATGGCCACTTCGGCTAGATATCTACTACCTGTGAAACTATACCCTAGCGAAAAATCAACTCTCAAGAGAAAACGGGGGGAGAAAATTGGCCTTCACTCACCTGACTAAGGTGGTAAGCTCTGAAAGCTTGTGATTTTCAAATAAAACTGTTGGACTATAACCTGGTGTTGTAAGATTCCTTACATTGGTTCAAGATGGACATTGCAAGTGATGCAGCTGGGCCGTGAATCTAGCAATACTATTTTTTTTCTGCCAATTTTCTCCCCCCTTTTTCTCTTGACAGAGTTGATTCTTCGCTAGGGTATAGTTTCACAGGTAGTAGATATCTAGCCTAAGTGGCCATTCTTCACATTTTAGGCCAGACAGTAAGTGTACTTAGGTTATTCAACTGTGGGATGTTTTTATTAAGCACCTTGGGATGTTTTACTATGTTAAAGGCGCAAGTTGTTGTGGAGGCATTGCAGCTGAACCCAATCCTAGCCTCACCTGATGGCTAGGTTGTGTACTTCCAGTTGGTTGTTGCATAAGGAAAGCTGTACTTAGCTGAGTACAACTGTCCCAGCACAGACTCGGGAAAGAACGTGACACCTGCTGTGTGCATGGCTCAGCTACTTACTGCTTTAACTAACTGATTCAGTGGGAGAGCAGTAAACATATTTCCAAGCAACATATCACTACAGATTTGTGGAATGTAGATCTGTAATAAATTGACAGACCAAAGTTTGCCATGGAAAAATAAAAAACCTATTCTGCAGAAGCTGTGGCCATATGATAGGCCAATTTGCGATGTCTCCTTAGGTTGCAACATAGCAAAATGGTATCTTTTTCACTAAACATTGTTGAGGTTTGTTTTCCAAAGATGTTCTGTTACATTGATTCTTTAGTGCAGGCCTTAATATTAAATGTAAACAGCCCAACACCAATTTAGAAATCATGGTATTTGTCCCAAGGTATATGGAAAATAAACAAATAAATGAAAGTTAGATTACCTACCTTACATATGGCTTTCCTCATTCTTTTGAATGTAATTTATCCTCCCCCTTTAGGTTTGTTCTTTCGTCGTTTCATTTTTAAAAAAAATTCAGTATGTAGGGGGCGACGAGTGCAAGTGATACTTGGTGGTGCTTCTTGGGGTGTTTATGTACTATTTAATTTTGAAAAATGGTTTGTTTAATGTGTAAGAACAGTTCAACCTGTTGGCTGCATCTACTATGAAGAAGAAAGGAAGGGCCCTTTGCAACATGAGGGTAGGCTGTTCTTTCTGTGATTAGAGCAAGCAAAGCTCTTTAAAATTTGCTTTGTCCCTGTGATTTTCCCCTATTGGATTTATCTAAGAACGAGGAAGGTCATGTGAAAAATAAGTAATCTTAACTTTTCTGAATGCTGTAAAATTAGTGAACTACATTACTATATGGTCTGAATTTGAAAAGAGGAGCAGTGATTAGGGAAGTTATTTGGCTAATTTTACTTAAAATATATTTTTGTTCAGTCTGTACATTTTGCATGCAAGCAACCTCACTGGCAATGACTGACTTCAGCCAGTTAGAGTGAATAACTAATCACGCAAGCACTCTAGCTTTAGAATTTGAGATAAATCCATCCATTCTACCTAATGCAATGTACAAAAAAATACATTGTAAGGTTCATTAATGGTGCTGCAGAGCATATGTTCGAGAGCTAAATTAACACATGAAATAAGTGACCTGATTTTTACTTTTGTTACATAATTGTTCTTAAAGTTAATTTTACTGGAAACTATATATATATGACAAAAATAGGGGAAGGGGGAGAGAGAGAGAATCCCTACATAATACCATATACAAACGGTGATGATTATTTTATAGACCGCAGGATATCGTTTTCTTCCCTGTCTTGCTCAGACTACATACAGACTGAGAAACAATCAACCAACAAAATTCATGTACAACTCATAATAGTTTTTTCCTCTGCTTGAAATGGTACGAATTGATAGCAACATTCTTGAGATTCTACCACTTGCAAAGCACAAACTTGACCCTCAGGGACAAGGAGTGCCACATCTTCATTTCTGGTTTTCTTCAAGACAAGGAGATGTCAGGTGGTATGGCTTATTTTTTGCAATTATTCAATTATCTCTTTGTAACTGGTTACTGGGAGGTGTGTGAGAAAGGCTCTTGGGGATCACAATCTGATTTTCCAACCCATGAAAAGTGAGAAAAATGCCTCTTCTTCACGGCCCAACTAAAATTTGAAACTCTTGAACTATGGCCCCAGACTAGTAATCTGCTTTGTGGTGCAGCATGTTGGTACACCAAAGCATATGCCACCAGTTCTCATTTTATTATGACATTTTACTTTTTCTCTATTTATATAAAGCAATTACCCCACACAAAAAAATTCAGTACTTTCAGGCGTCTTTAAAGATGCATCATCAAACCTAAAGTTTATTCTGCAAATGTCCTTTTTTGCCAAGTAAGCACAAAATACAATGGCATAATTCATTTTAGAAAATATGATTGTATTACAAAGCCACCACAAAATTGGTTGTGAGTGATATATTTCATACTGACACAGCTTTGTATTCAACCTCCCTTTGCAAAAGGCATTGATTTTTCCTTTTAAAATAATCTGGAGCAAGATCACATTTTTGTAGCGTTTAAAAGCCTCACTATTACAAAGTGGCCTCAGTGGCAATGTTGCCGGTACTAAATGTGACATTTTAGATTCTATGTCTACCAAAGAAAAATTCCAAGACTATAATCAGCCCTTTAAAGTTAAAAAGAATATATATGTGTATTACAATAGCGTATGCAACTTAATATCTTTGTAACTGAGGAAAATTGTCACACCTGATCAGGAATGGAATTCCTGAGCATAACAAACTGAGGGAAAATCATAGAAATTTAAAGCCATACCAACAGGCTGTTCGGCTCATCAAGTCTGGTATTCTTTCTACATTAAATATTTAGTCTAATCCCACTCTCTTGCTTTGCTCATAATTTTTAATACTTTTTTTTTTCAAGCAAATATCTAATTCCCAGTTAAAACAATTTCTGGACCCTGCAAAAGTTTGTGCCAGAGAATTCCACACTCTAACCACTCTAAAGATTTTTAAAATAATTATCTTAAATTGGTACCCTCTCATTACACTCTTGCTAACCAGTGGAAATACTCCATCACTATTTGCTTTGTCATGAGCTTTCATAATCTTGAAGGCCTCTACCACGTCATGCCGTAACCTTCTCAAGTCTCTCTATGAAATAAAGCGGCTTATCAATTATATCAGCTCACTGAGTGTTTGCTTGGTCCACCTTCAAAGAGATTGAAGAAGCACTTGTGCGAAAGACACAAATAGCCATTACAGATCACAAGGAGTTGCTATTGTTACATCCCTTAGTTAGGGCTATGTGAGTCAATTTCTATAAAAGTAAGATGCTCAGACCATTTATGGGTGCAACTAACGCCTCTATGCCTCACCTGAATTTGTAACACGTCCTTACTTTTGTTTTCTGTAGATACCAAGGATTCTTTTTGCTTTTTTATGGCCTTATCTACTTACACTAACACCTTTAATGAGTTGCATATCTGTATACCAAGGCCCTTCTGCCCTTTTACTCCATTTAAAACTGATCTTTTAAGGAGTATTTCCTTTCCCTATTCTTAGTCCCAAAATGTATGACTTCACATTTTTCTGCATTGACTCCATCTGTCTCTCCTGTTAATCTATCTATATCCCCTTGCAGTCTTTCATAATCCTTGTCACAATTTGCCATATGTACCAATTGGTGTCATCAGCATATTTTGATATAAGCAAAAGTGGATCCAACATAGGCACCAGTGGAAGACCATTCATCACATCTTTGCAATCTGAGAAATTTCCTTTTTTCCCTACCCTTCACTTTCTGCCTTCCGACCACCTCTAATTAGATCCAAGGATTTTAAAAAATATTTATTCATAGGATATGGATGTACTCCAACCCCCTTGCAATAAAGGCCAACCTATCATTTGCCTTCCTTATTGCTTGCTGTATCTCCATTTTAACTTCCTGTGTTTTGTGTACAAGGACATCCAAATCCCTCTGAACACCAACATTTAACAGTTTCTTACTATTTAAAAAATATTCTGCCTTTCTATTCTTCCTACCAAAGTGAATAACCTCACATTTCCCCACATTATACTCCATCTGCCACCTTCTTGCCCACTCACTTAATCTGTCTATATCCCTTTGCAGACTCTTTGTGTCCTCCTCACAGCTTACTTTCCCACCTTGCTTTGTATCGTCAGCAAACTTGAGTACGTTACACTCGGTCCCTTCATCTAAATCATTAATATAGATTGTAAATAGATGAGGCTCCAGCACGATCCTTGCAGCACCCCACTAGTTACAGCCTGCCAACCTGAAAATGACCCGTTTATTCCTACTCTCTGTTTTCTGTCCGGTAACCAATCCTCTATCCATGCTAATATATTACCCCCATCTCATGAACCTTTATCTTGTATAACAACCTTTCATGTGGCACCCTATCAAATGCCTTTTGAAAATCCAAATATACTACATCCACTGGTTCCCCTTTATCTAACCTGCTAATTACATCCCCAAAAAACTCTTAATACACAATTTCCCTTTCATAAAACCATGTTGACTCTGCCTAATTATATTATGATTTTCTAAGTGCTCTGTTAGTGCATCCTTAATAATGGTTTCCAGCATTTTTCTGACCACTGATGTCAGGCTAACTGGCCTGTAGTTCCCTGTTTTCTCTCTCAACTGGCAAGGCCACATTTATTGCCCATCCCTAACTGCCCTGAGAGGGTGATAGTGGGCCTTCTCCTTGAACCACAACAGTCCTTTTAGTGATGGTACTCCCACAATGGCGTTATGTAGCAAATTCCAGGATTTTGACCTGGTGACAATATAGGAATGGCAGTATATGGCGTATGACTTGGAAGAGAACTTTGAGGTGATGTTGTTCCCATGATATTTGCTGCTTTTGTCCTTCTCAGCAATAGAGTTCATGGGGCTGGGAGTATTGTCGAAGGAAGCTTGGTGAGTTGCTGCAGTGCTTCCTGTAGATAATACATACTGCAGCCACAGTGCCCTGGTGTTGGGTGTAGATATTGAATTTAATGGGAGGGGTGCTGATTAAGTGGTCTGTTATGTCCTGGGTGAATTTGAGTTTCTTGTGTATTGTTGTATCCATGTATATTTAGTAATGGTGATCAGATTGGAGGTTGAGGGAATTGGTTGTGCCTTCTCTTGTTGAAGATGGTCATTGCCTTGCATTTATGTGGTGCAAATGTTACCGCAGATCCCATTTTGGGAAATAAAATTCAACCGCATTGTTTGCAAAGAGTGATCTTATAATGGTTGCATTTTGTATCAGTAAATGACAAAAATGAAACATTTGGCAGTTTGGGAGTCGTCAAATCTCTAGTTGACTGAACATTTATTAAGTGAATGTTGAAGATGTGGAGAAGACTATTTGTGCAAGAGTCACTGGTGTAATGATGTGAAAGGCTCCTCAACTGGAGCCTCACAAATCGTTTTCTTGGCTGGTCAATGTGGGTCACGAGCAGCATCCTCAGTCTCCTGTGTGTCCTCGACCTCAAGAGGCTTAGGGTTCTTCTTCTCTGAGTGCTCCATTGTTATTCCTCGTCCTCGAACACCAAAATTCTGCAGTAACCCATGATGTATGAGACTTTGACTGGGCTATATTGTTGGAAGGGAGAATGAATTGTAAAATAAAAGCATCGTGACTGTTGTGGGCAACGCATTCACCTGTGTGATCTTGTGCAAATGGTTACAGACTAGTTGTACGTAAATCAAGCAGAAGACATAAGGAATTCAGATCGATAGGAAACATAACGAATATGTCTGTGTGATTTTTGAGGTCTTGCTCACATTTTGTAACTGGTCATCGAAACTTTCGAAACTGGAAGGTTGGAATCTATGGGACTGCAAGTAATGTGACTGGTGGCGCGACTGGCACAGTAAACAGCCCATTGAATAAATTGAAATATTTCTTATATGACAGAACTATAAACTATTATCATACAGGGGTGATGACAAAGCTCAGTGATTACATCATGATCTTTACAGTATTAAAACAGATGTCATAAATTCATAAACAGTTAAATATTAATTTTTATACGTATGGGGTAATATTAAAATAGAATATAAAACGTTTTAGAAACGGCATCATTAAAGATGTTTTACATCCTACCTATTTCTCCTTAACTTTGCGCTCTGACGAGTTGTCGAATCGAAAGAAAAAGAGGCGTGCTGTCACTTTAAATGAACGCACATTTTGAATAAAGCACAACGACTTGCAGCAGCGCTGGCGCAAGTGGGCTTCCGTGGGGTAGCCTCCATTTTGGCTGTGAAGAGTAGTTTCTGGAAGGCAGGAGCCGCGAGTGTTTGGAGTCGCGCTGTCAGCGTCCTGCAGCTCTCTCACCGGCACAAAATGGGTGAGTAAAGGCTCGGGGGGGACGGACGGTTTGGCTGCCGTTGATATTTTTCCACTGTTTGGGTGGGTCGCTACATTGGTCTTTTAGCCCTTTTACGTTACTCGAGAGTCGATGGAAGCGCCGCCGCTGCTGTCAGGTATTGATTCCCCCCCCTCCCCCCTTGTGAGGGAGGATAGAGGCGAGACTGAGGTCGACGCTAGATCCGATCAACACGGCCCGGCCTGGCCGCAGGAGCCTGAGCTTTGCTCGGTAATCGAGGCCAGAGGAGTTGTCGAGTGAACCCCGGTGTGTAACGGGAGGGTAGCGGGGAAGGGGAATCCATCGTAGTGTGACTCAGCCACTGGGGCCTGAGAGATGTCGCACCGGGAAAGGGTGGAGAAATCATTGCGTCGGCACATTATCAGTATTAAAATCCAGGTGATTAGGGCTTCGTGTAACCGGACAACGGGGCAAAGTGGGATGTAGTCTACCTGCTCCCGGTCAAATTATTCCTTCTTATTTTTTGTTGTGTTAAGAGTGGTGAATGCGAGGTTTGATTTGTAATTGCGTTGTAATCTGAATGGGATTAGGAAAGAGGTACAGCGATTAATCTGGTTCCGTCCACTCAGTGTCCAGGAAATGGCTCAGGAGATTCGTTAAAACAAAATCTACTTTTCATAGGAAAGGTGTGTATTTTTCGGGAGGCGAATGATTGTACATAAAATTAATTTTATATTAAGGATTAGAATGGTAATCAAGGGTTGGACAATCAATTTCTGTATGATAAACGAATGTGGAAAATGAGGCATCTTTAGAACACCTGATCGTTTCTCACAAGATGATCGAAAGATTTTTTTTCACTTAAAAAAAATCACGACTTGATTATAATGTTTTTGGATAGGGCAGGGTGTGGGAGCTTCCGGCTAAATGCTGGGCCATGGATTTGCTGCCAATATAACGAAATATATTTTCAGGAGCGTTTCAGGTTGTTGGGAAGGTATAACTGACAATAAGAACTGGCGTCTTAGGTGAAATGTGTGCTTCCTGTGAATGTTTAGGATAAGTGCAGGAATTCCAGTAATTCAGTAGTTTTGAATTAATTTTGCATGATTGGACTATTGGCTGCAATATTTTTCTCTCTGTACAACACGAGAAAAGTAGAACCCTATTTCAGCAATTTCTGAAAACTGTTTCATAACTTCCAACTTTCCAAAACTCAGCCACCTGTATGCTATTCTGCACAAGGTGCATCTCTGCTCTGAACTCCCTCCCTCTCCTCCTCTCCCTGCAACTTCCTCTACTCTCCTCCTCCACCCCCCCCAACACTCTTCTCTCCTCCCTCCTCCACCCCCCAACACTCTTCTCTCCTCCCTCCTCCACCCCCCAACACTCTTCTCTCCTCCCTCTTCCACCCCCCCAACACTTCTCTCCTCCTTCCCCTCCACACCCCCCAACACTTCTCTCCTCCTTCCCCTCCACACCCCCCAACACTACTCTCCTCCTTCCCCTCCGCACCCCCATCTCCCTCTTCTCTCCTCCTTCCCCTCCGCCCCCCCAACTCCCTCTTCCCTCCTCCTTCCCCTCCGCCCCCCCCACTCCCTCTTCTCTCCTCCTTCCCCTCCGCCCCCCCAACTCCCTCTTCTCTCCTCCTTCCCCTCCGCCCCCCCAACTCCCTCTTCTCTCCTCCTTCCCCTCATCCCCCCCAACTCCCTCTTCTCTCCTTCCCCTCCAACTCCTTCTTCTCTCCTCCTTCCCCTCCGCACCCCCCTCCCCCCGATCATCCTCCCCCCCCCCTCCCCCCGATCATCCTCCCCCCCCTCCCCCCGATCATCCTCCCCCCCCTCCCCCCGATCATCCTCCCCCCCCTCCCCCCGATCATCCTCCCCCCCCTCCCCCCGATCATCCTCCCCCCCCTCCCCCCGATCATCCTCCCCCCCCTCCCCCCGATCATCCTCCCCCCCCTCCCCCCGATCATCCTCCCCCCCCTCCCCCCGATCATCCTCCCCCCCCCTCCCCCCGATCATCCTCCCCCCCCCTCCCCCCGATCATCCTCCCCCCCCCTCCCCCCGATCATCCTCCCCCCCCCTCCCCCCGATCATCCTCCCCCCCCCTCCCCCCGATCATCCTCCCCCCCCCTCCCCCCGATCATCCTCCCCCCCTCCCCCCGATCATCCTCCCCCCCTCCCCCCGATCATCCTCCCCCCCTCCCCCCGATCATCCTCCCCCCCTCCCCCCGATCATCCTCCCCCCCTCCCCCCGATCATCCTCCCCCCCTCCCCCCGATCATCCTCCCCCCTCCCCCCGATCATCCTCCCCCCTCCCCCCGATCATCCTCCCCCCCTCCCCCCGATCATCCTCCCCCCCTCCCCCCGATCATCCTCCCCCCCTCCCCCCGATCATCCTCCCCCCCTCCCCCCGATCATCCTCCCCCCCTCCCCCCGATCATCCTCCCCCCCTCCCCCCGATCATCCTCCCCCCCCTCCCCCCGATCATCCTCCCCCCCTCCCCCCGATCATCCTCCCCCCCCTCCCCCCGATCATCCTCCCCCCCTCCCCCCGATCATCCTCCCCCCCTCCCCCCGATCATCCTCCCCCCCTCCCCCCGATCATCCTCCCCCCCTCCCCCCGATCATCCTCCCCCCCTCCCCCCGATCATCCTCCCCCCCTCCCCCCGATCATCCTCCCCCCCTCCCCCCGATCATCCTCCCCCCCTCCCCCCGATCATCCTCCCCCCCTCCCCCCGATCATCCTCCCCCCCTCCCCCCGATCATCCTCCCCCCCTCCCCCCGATCATCCTCCCCCCCTCCCCCCGATCATCCTCCCCCCCTCCCCCCGATCATCCTCCCCCCCTCCCCCCGATCATCCTCCCCCCCTCCCCCCGATCATCCTCCCCCCCTCCCCCCGATCATCCTCCCCCCCTCCCCCCGATCATCCTCCCCCCCTCCCCCCGATCATCCTCCCCCCCTCCCCCCGATCATCCTCCCCCCCTCCCCCCGATCATCCTCCCCCCCTCCCCCCGATCATCCTCCCCCCCTCCCCCCGATCATCCTCCCCCCCTCCCCCCGATCATCCTCCCCCCCTCCCCCCGATCATCCTCCCCCCCTCCCCCCGATCATCCTCCCCCCCTCCCCCCGATCATCCTCCCCCCCTCCCCCCGATCATCCTCCCCCCCTCCCCCCGATCATCCTCCCCCCCTCCCCCCGATCATCCTCCCCCCCTCCCCCCGATCATCCTCCCCCCCTCCCCCCGATCATCCTCCCCCCCTCCCCCCGATCATCCTCCCCCCCTCCCCCCGATCATCCTCCCCCCCTCCCCCCGATCATCCTCCCCCCCTCCCCCCGATCATCCTCCCCCCCTCCCCCCGATCATCCTCCCCCCCTCCCCCCGATCATCCTCCCCCCCTCCCCCCGATCATCCTCCCCCCCTCCCCCCGATCATCCTCCCCCCCTCCCCCCGATCATCCTCCCCCCCTCCCCCCGATCATCCTCCCCCCCTCCCCCCGATCATCCTCCCCCCCTCCCCCCGATCATCCTCCCCCCCTCCCCCCGATCATCCTCCCCCCCTCCCCCCGATCATCCTCCCCCCCTCCCCCCGATCATCCTCCCCCCCTCCCCCCGATCATCCTCCCCCCCTCCCCCCGATCATCCTCCCCCCCTCCCCCCGATCATCCTCCCCCCCTCCCCCCGATCATCCTCCCCCCCTCCCCCCGATCATCCTCCCCCCCTCCCCCCGATCATCCTCCCCCCCTCCCCCCGATCATCCTCCCCCCCTCCCCCCGATCATCCTCCCCCCCTCCCCCCGATCATCCTCCCCCCCCTCCCCCCGATCATCCTCCCCCCCTCCCCCCGATCATCCTCCCCCCCTCCCCCCGATCATCCTCCCCCCCTCCCCCCGATCATCCTCCCCCCCTCCCCCCGATCATCCTCCCCCCCTCCCCCCGATCATCCTCCCCCCCTCCCCCCGATCATCCTCCCCCCCTCCCCCCGATCATCCTCCCCCCCTCCCCCCGATCATCCTCCCCCCCTCCCCCCGATCATCCTCCCCCCCTCCCCCCGATCATCCTCCCCCCCTCCCCCCGATCATCCTCCCCCCCTCCCCCCGATCATCCTCCCCCCCTCCCCCCGATCATCCTCCCCCCCTCCCCCCGATCATCCTCCCCCCCTCCCCCCGATCATCCTCCCCCCCTCCCCCCGATCATCCTCCCCCCCTCCCCCCGATCATCCTCCCCCCCTCCCCCCGATCATCCTCCCCCCCTCCCCCCGATCATCCTCCCCCCCTCCCCCCGATCATCCTCCCCCCCTCCCCCCGATCATCCTCCCCCCCTCCCCCCGATCATCCTCCCCCCCTCCCCCCGATCATCCTCCCCCCCTCCCCCCGATCATCCTCCCCCCCTCCCCCCGATCATCCTCCCCCCCTCCCCCCGATCATCCTCCCCCCCTCCCCCCGATCATCCTCCCCCCCTCCCCCCGATCATCCTCCCCCCCTCCCCCCGATCATCCTCCCCCCCTCCCCCCGATCATCCTCCCCCCCTCCCCCCGATCATCCTCCCCCCCTCCCCCCGATCATCCTCCCCCCCTCCCCCCGATCATCCTCCCCCCCCTCCCCCCGATCATCCTCCCCCCCTCCCCCCGATCATCCTCCCCCCCTCCCCCCGATCATCCTCCCCCCCTCCCCCCGATCATCCTCCCCCCCTCCCCCCGATCATCCTCCCCCCCTCCCCCCGATCATCCTCCCCCCCTCCCCCCGATCATCCTCCCCCCGATCATCCTCCCCCCGATCATCCTCCCCCCGATCATCCTCCCCCCGATCATCCTCCCCCCGATCATCCTCCCCCCGATCATCCTCCCCCCGATCATCCTCCCCCCGATCATCCTCCCCCCGATCATCCTCCCCCCGATCATCCCCCCCCCCGATCATCCCCCCCCCCCGATCATCCCCCCCCCCCCGATCATCCCCCCCCCCCCGATCATCCCCCCCCCCCCCGATCATCCCCCCCCCCCGATCATCCCCCCCCCCCGATCATCCCCCCCCCCGATCATCCCCCCCCCCGATCATCCCCCCCCCCCGATCATCCCCCCCCCCCAGATCATCCCCCCCCCCAGATCATCCCCCCCCCCCAGATCATCCCCCCCCCCCCAGATCATCCCCCCCCCCCCAGATCATCCCCCCCCCCCCAGATCATCCCCCCCCCCCCAGATCATCCCCCCCCCCCCAGATCATCCCCCCCCCCCCAGATCATCCCCCCCCCCCCCAGATCATCCCCCCCCCCCCCAGATCATCCCCCCCCCCCCCCAGATCATCCCCCCCCCCCCCAGATCATCCCCCCCCCCCCAGATCATCCCCCCCCCCCCCAGATCATCCCCCCCCCCCCAGATCATCCCCCCCCCCCCAGATCATCCCCCCCCCCCCAGATCATCCCCCCCCCCCCCAGATCATCCCCCCCCCCCCAGATCATCCCCCCCCCCCCAGATCATCCCCCCCCCCCCAGATCATCCCCCCCCCCCCCAGATCATCCCCCCCCCCCCCAGATCATCCCCCCCCCCCCCAGATCATCCCCCCCCCCCCAGATCATCCCCCCCCCCCCCAGATCATCCCCCCCCCCCCCAGATCATCCCCCCCCCCCCCAGATCATCCCCCCCCCCCCCAGATCATCCCCCCCCCCCAGATCATCCCCCGGCTTTTGTGCATGTTTCTCTCATCCCACCTCATCATTAATGGTAGAGTTTCAGCTAACTTAGCCCTACTTTCCAGAACTGCGTCTCCTCTTCCCCTTCTCTCTCCATCTTTTTAAAAAGCCTGACAATCTTTCTTCAAACAAGCTTTTGTTGCCCATCTCTGGCTGACTGGCCAATCCCTTAACTCTCTAAAACATCTTGGGACATTTTAAATTAAAAGCACAATATATTTGCAAATTGTCATTGTTTTCCATAAATTTAGATTTTATAAACCACTAAATGTGATGGCAGAAATGTGACCCTAACAAAAGGTGCAATTTGTTTTTGCACCATGTAAACAAGTTAGCTTAATGTCAATGGTAGGAAAGATAATGGAATCTTTACTCAAAGATGTAATAGAAAAACATCTAGAAAACAAAAATATAATAATCAGCACAGATTTAAGAAGGGAGAGTCATGCTTGACCAACCTTCTTGAATTCTTTGAAGACTTAACAGAAATAGTAGACAGGGGTAACGTAGTAGATGTAATATATTTGGATTTCCAAAAGGCCTT
This sequence comes from Heptranchias perlo, assembly GCF_035084215.1. Taxonomy (NCBI): domain Eukaryota; kingdom Metazoa; phylum Chordata; class Chondrichthyes; order Hexanchiformes; family Hexanchidae; genus Heptranchias; species Heptranchias perlo. Next base: position 27,791,349 of record NC_090350.1, read on the forward strand.
CGATAAGGTGCTGCATTGTAGACTCATGACTAAAGTCAGTGCATGTGGAGTCAGGGGACAGGTAGCAGAATGGAAAGCAAGCTGGCTCCCAAACAGAAAACAGAGATGGGTTTAAGGGTAGCTCCCAGACTGGCAAAAAGTGGGAAGTGGTGTTCCGCAGGGATCGGTGCTGGGATAACTTTGTTCACAATTTACATTAACCATTTGGACTCTGGAATCGGAAGTACAATTTCAAAATTTGTGGACGATACCAAATTGGTGGGTGTAGTTAGTACAAAGGAAGAATGCATCAAAATGCAAGAAGACATTAAACAGCCATTCTGTACGTTTATTAATTGGCAAATGAACTTCAATATAGATAAGTTGTGAGGTGGTGCATTTTGGTAGGAAGAATAAGGAGGCCACATACTGCTGGGATAGTAAGAGACTAAATGGGGTAGAGGAGCAAATGGATCTTGGGGTACAGATAAACAAATCGCTAAATGTGGCGATGCAGGTTAATAAGGGCATAAAAAAAAGACAAACCAAACAGGGGTTCATGTCTAGAGGGATAGAATTGAAAAGCAGAGAAGTTATGTTAAACTTGTATAGAAGCGGATAGACCACACTTGGAGTACTGTGTATAGTTCTGGTCCCCCTACTATAAAAAGAGATAGCGGCATTGGAGAAGGTACAAAAAAGATTCACAAGGATGGTACCAGAACTGAGGATATACTTGGCAAGGCTGAACAGTCTGGGGCTCTTTTCTCTAGAAAAGAGAAGACTGAGGGGTGACCTGATAGAGGTCTTTAAGATAATGAAAGGGTTTGGTGGAGTGGATGCAGCGAAAATGTTTTCAGTTTTGGGGGTTTTGAAAACTAGAGGTCATAAATACAAGAAATTCATTAATAAATCCAATAGGGAATTTAGGAGAAACGTCTTTACCCAAAGGGTGGTAAGAATGTGGAACGTACGACCAGGGAGTAGTTGAGGCAAATAGCATAGATGCATTTAAGGGGAAGCTAGATAAGCACGTGAGGAAAAAAGGAATGGAAGGATATGCTGATAGGGTTAGGTGAAGCACAGAGGGAGGATGTTTGTGTGGAGCATAAATGCCTGCATAGACCATTTGGGCCAAATGGCCTGTTTCAGTGCTGTAGACTTGATGTACGTATTTGGTGATATAATTTAAAGTGGGAGCCGTGTTCTTTAGATGATTGTAGTATATTTTCTATAACAGCTTAATTCTGGTGCATTTCCTAATTTTTACAAAAAATCTCTATCCCTTATGTAGTTAGCTTTCTAGATGCTATTTTGAGCAAATTATTTATTTGAACACTGTATTTCTGCATTGTATTAAAGCACAATTCAAATTTAAAAGTTACTTTCTTTTTACTCCTTTTCCCTACTCTGTACTAAAATGGACAATCATCTATCTGTTTTTGGGGTTTAAATAAAAATTGGAAGCCATAACTCCAGGTTTCTGTTTTGTTTAGCAATCAAAAATGGTGGTCACTATTCAAGTAAGCCCAGTACTCGGAATAACAAATTAATGTTATGTTAGGACAGAACCATTGGGACTGAACAAAATTAGAGACTTTGTGGTTGAAATGCTAATTGTAAACAATTTTACAACACCAAGTTATAGTCCAGCAATTTTATTTTAAATTCACAAGCTTTCGGAGGCTTCCCCCTTCCTCAGGTGAACGATGTGAAATGCTAATAAATGCTAATAAATTACGAAATGCTAATGGCAGAGGAATCCACCAATGTATTGCTGTTCTGCCGTTTGTCCAATGTTTGTTTACCTTGTTACAACTTCACTTGATTAAATGAGATAAATGAAGCTTTGAAGATGCAGATTAGAAAACACATCATACGAAGATTTCACGCTTCAACCTTATCTATACAAATAGCACCACAGGGAAGGTGAACTACACTAGAAATAGTCCACCAGCATGCTGCCTTGTCTGCGCATTTGGATCTAGGTAGCTCACTGTCTGCCTTGCGGCTGCAGTATAGGAATATGGGCATGATCCATAAGGAGGTACAAGGATTGGTACTGCAGAGAGGTTACTTCAGCTCTAGTTGCTAATTTGATTACGCGAATAACTGCCTTCTTCCCCCTCCCAAAACACACATTACAAAGTCTCATGGTTCTCACTAAATGTGGCCAGTCAACATTTGCAATCAGAGACATTTATTTTAGTTTACAATGTGTTCTAATATATAATGTAATTTTCAATGTTTTTTTTAAAAATGTGCTTGCTACTGAGAAACAGACTACAATATTAAATTCTTCAAAAGTTTTAACCCGTAAAATACCAGAAAGTCCCTTGGGTGGCCATCTTTTTATATAGATTTCACCTGATAAATAATCTTCAATGTGGTAATTAATGTGATGCCAGGAGTAGTTTTATCATTGTAATATTAATTAATCTTAAATTGTGTAGTTTATTCACTTGAGTTTTTGAACATCAATGTTTTGCTTCTGTAACAGTACTAAAATGGTTGCTCAGAGCAATAGACATGTCACTGAACCTCACTTCCCTAGCGTGAACGATGTTGTTTTCTGAATAAACCCTTGGAACTTTCCAGATTATACTTGCCTTTGACATAACATTTTCAGAATAAGTGTATGGCCAATTCAGATAAGTGATTCAGAAATGGTAGAGCATTTCTCAGGAAACTTAATTAGTATCTCTTGGAACTAGTAGACCAAGTATTGGCTATCTTGTCTTGTTGTAGTGGAAATGTGTTGGACTTGCATACTGGAAATGATTTAGGTTTAAGTTGCCTTATGTAATCAAGGGTTTGGATAGTTGCTTCACGTAACTATCGGGTTACCTTGTTTCGGGTGTAGGTGTATAATATTCTGGAATTCATTTTCATATATACAGAAGGGGTTGAAACCTGATCTATACAAACTGAAATTCTATCAAGAATTCGTTAGCTCGATTTTTACATAGCTCAGAAATGTAATAGATGTGATCAGCTCCCTTTATAAATGAGTCACAATCGCTACGTCAGTTGAGTATTTGTATACGTGGAGTAAAATTTGTATCAAACACTGATAAATGCTTCGTTTTCATTGCTGAAGTTGACATGGTTAAAGACAGATTAAAAATATAACTTGTTTTGCAGAGAATTGTGACCTTGAGCAATTAAAAATTAACCTTTGAATGTTTTTATTAGTAATATATAGTCCATTATAAGCTTTAAATGGTCTTAGAAAATGTAAATGTGGAAGGCTTTCCTAGGATCATTAGCATAGTGACAAGCAGTGATCTACCATTTATCTTTTTTTGCAATTTATATCACTATGAAGTAATTCAGGTCTCACTGTGGACTTGGGTTGTTGCTGCGATAGCAGACTGACAGACTATTTATTCTTGAATACCGAGAATGGGAGATTTGGTTGACTTGTAGTAACTGAAAATGTAAACTGTTGAAAAGATTTGCGTAGTTTTATCGGGCTATTAATTTCTCGATCAATCGCAACACAAAGTACATTGGAAGAAATAATCTACCATATAGAGATGATCTAGTTTTTTAAAGAAAGGAAAAACTTGCAATTGTTTAGCATTGTTCATGTCCTCATGACCTCACAAAGCACTTCACAGTAATTAATTACTTTTGAAGTGTAGTCACTGTTATGTAGGCAAATGCAAGCAGCCATTTCACACAGCAAAATCCCTGAGATGAATGACCAGTTAATCTGTTTTTGGTGGTGTTGGTTGAGGAATGAATGTTGGCCAGGATATCAGAAGAATTCGCTTCTCTTCTTTGGGACAGAGTGCCATGGAATCTTTTATATCTACCTGATCATACAAACAGGGTCTTTTTTTTTATCATTCTTCAGGAGGTGGGCATCGCTGAGAAGGCTGGAATTTATTACCCATCCCTAGTTGCCCTTGAGAAGGTGGTGGTGGGCTGCCTTCTTGAACCGCTGCAGTCATGTGCTGAAGGTACTCCCACAATGCTGTTAGGTAGGGAGTTCTCGGATTATGATTACGTTATAATGAAGGAACGGTAATTAATATATGTCCAACAGTAATATATAATTAGTGCCTGGGAGTAATTCAGCTTGGAGGAGGGCTTATTTTCTATTTTTTTTATATTTGTAAAACCTGCATATTAATACAGATGGATTGAGTAGTACACAGGGCAAATCTGTGGCAGTATTTTGGATGTGAGTAATGGCTGTCTACACTTGTACGTTTGATTGCATAAACTTGAACTTTTTCAATCTGGTTTTGACAGTATTAGATTGGTTGCTCCAATAGCAGCTTGATATCAATAAATCTAACCTCCCTAGTTCAGATTAGATTACTTTCTGAATAAATCCTTGCTGCTTTCAAAACTGTACATGTAATTGGCATAATATCTGCAGAAAAGATGCATATTAATTTGACATAACCCAATTCAGATTCGTGATGCAGTAATGATATACCATTTCTGAAAAGGGTTAAAGGGAAAAAGATGACCATTGACCTTGCATAGCATATAAATCTTCCGACATTTAGAATGTGAGGACAAATGTGGTATTGGTGCAAGACTATCTATCTGAATTATATTCCAGAGAATAGACTGCAGTCAGAGTGACCTGGATGAGCCAAATGGTATTTCCTTATTTGTTTTCTGTGTAACTTCCTGGCAGTGATGGTTTGGATTTATTTGAAGCCAAACTCGATAACTAGAAACCCCACTTCCCTACTCAAAAAAAAATCATTAAATTGTCAGCATTTAGTTTTTTAAAAGCTGTCTGGCTTTTGTATCCTGATTTCAGCTGAGGAGCTTGGTATTCTTCTGCATTGCTTCTATTTAGTGTCCCAACAACAACTCATTAAGACAGCTAGCTGAGATGATGGGGGCAAACCTCCAATCTGGTCATTTCATGGTGATGTTTTTGGTACTCTGGTGTGTTATGCTACTTGGCTGCATACTGAAGATTACTAGTTTTAGTTTTGCATGTTTTTCATTGAGAAACCAGGGTGAAGATCTATAGAACAGGACTCCATCAAGGTTGAATCAAGTGTTTTTATAAAAACAAAGACTAGGTAAATCAGGAAGTAGTGTTTAATTGCTGCCACGCCTTGGTTTTGAAAACTTGAATGTTTCCCAAAATCTCAAAATGACTACATTAAGTTGAAGTAGGGCCCTAACTTTTGATTTCAATATGGTGGGGATGTGAAACAGCATAATTGGAGCTTAAAAGGAATGAGAAAATCTGAAAGGAACACTGATATAATATACATGTAAAATAAAGACAAAGCTTGGAGGCTGGAAGTGAGCAGGGGCTTGCTGTTGGGAATGCTAAATTTTATTGCGCACTGGCACAGAAAGTCATTGTTAAGCAGCAGCTTTAATACTTATCATGCATTTCATTCACTTGTGATCCAATTGATTGGAATTTAACTTGAAGCACCTCATGCATTTTTCATCTAATAATTGCTGATGAGATCATTTTTCATTTCTGAAATATGGTAGAAATGAAATCTCCAGTAATTTTGCTATGCTTTTTTTATACCAATAATGTGAAGAAATAAGTTTTTATTGTCTTTACATATCAATTATGGCCAAATTAAAATTCAGCATTTTTTTAACAAATTCAATAGGAATTGATGGGCCTATTTTAATATGATGGCACTTGCATTAAAGAAATGAGAATCAAAGGAAATTTCCTAATTAGTCTGGTGTCAGTCCCTGAGAGTTGTTAATTACACTTTTCAAAAACATTTAACTATGCACTGGAGAATTCCAGCACACATTAAATGCAGGGCATAAGTAATGAAGCTTTCGTTGCAAATGATTTCTACTGTGACTGCAGGTTGTCAATGTAGTTCACACAAAAAACGGCCCCAATTGTCTTGCCTACAGTACTCACAACCGACACCATGAAAAACGGATTATCTGCTCATTCATTCATTCGCTGTTTGTGAGACCTTGCTGTGTGCATATTTGCCTATGTAAGTTTACCTTGACCTCTCTGTAGTTGTCGACAAGATCGACCACACCGTTGTCCTCCAGTGCCACTCCTGTGTTGTTCAACTCAGTGGGACTTTCCTCGCTTGGTTCAATTTGTGCCTATTTTATCGAAACCAGAGCATCTCTAGCAATGGCTTCTCTTCCTGTCCCGCACCTTGGCCCCCTCTTCCTCATCTATTTGTTGCCTTTGGGTGACATCGTCTGCAGATATGGCGTCAGCTTCCACATATACACTGACCCTTACCTCCAGTTTGCTGGATCAACGTTTAGCTGGAGGAAATTGTGGCTTCTCCAAGACTGGATGTTGGACATACTATCTTGATAGCACAGAGGCAATGGAGGGGTTGAAAGATGTAGTGGAGAGGTAGAGAGACAGTTTAAGGAGGTTGAGAAAGGAGCATACACCACGGTCATAGAGAATGTTGTTGATGACTTAGTTTGTGTCAGCCCTGGCTCAGTGGGTAATACCAGCTTGGCTCAGTGGTAACAATATCAAAGAAGATTGTGGGTTCAAGCCTCACTGTGGATTTGAGCACTTAATTGGGGCAGATAGTGTAGTCCGGAAGGTATGCTGCACTGTTGGATGTGCCCTCTTTTGGATGAGAAGTTAAACTGAAGTCACATCTGCCTATCCAAGTTGACATACAAGATCCCCTACTACTTTTTGGAAGAGCAGGGACTTCTCCAAATATCCTGGCTAACATGCATTTGTTGTGTTTTTTAAGTAGTTGCTAATATTTTTAATAGAAGTACCCCTCATAGGCAACAGACGAGAGGTAAATGGTCAGCTGTCTTATTGAGAAGGCATGTGATTGTCAAGGCAGAGTGTTATGGCGTTGCATGCTGTTGGAAAGAACTTACAAAATTCTGATCAGATGAATGGAAATGTTAGTGCTAAAGCAGGTTGGAGGCAACATAATCTACTTGAAACACTGGTCAAGAAAATAGACTTAAATAAATGCAAGTTGTAGTAGTATCTGGTCCAAATGGTTGAACTGTGCTTATACCTCTTACAGTTTACTAATGTAAAACCCCACCCAATTTACCCAAACCATATTGAGTATCATTTGTCACTTCATCACCTGGTACCCATCAGAGATTGACTTGTTTGGACCTTCGGGCTATTGAATGACTTGAGTGATTTATAAAATGATTTACCAATTGTAAACATCTTGGTGACCTAGTTACCAGAAATGTGTTGATTTAGGTAATAGCCTGTTTCATTTAGAGACGATCTGGAAGGCTGTAGATATTAGCCCTTAACTGAAATGTTTCTTGTGACTCTTCATGCAACTAACCAACAAATACTTTATTCAACCAAAAATTGGTCAGCCACTATATATAGGACTGTGGACTTTAATGTAAAGTCAGATGAGAATAGGCCTTTTGGCCTATCAAAGCTCACCCATCTACCACGGTAGCTTTCCCATCATCACATCTAATTGTATTTTGAATAATAGCAATATGTTTGCTACTCACTCCTGGCTTACAATATATTTCTAACAGTCAATTAGTAAAGATATTTTTCCTGATAACTTGAATATTTACATTTCATTAACTTGTGTTCGCTAGTCCTATTTTCTTGACTTAGATTAAAATAATCTGTTTAACTTGCTTATATACCATTAATTTGCATATGTTTTCAAGTTCCTGAACTCCTCAAATCACCTTTCAGATAATAAATAAATTTCTGTGCAGTGCAGATGCTGAGTCCTCATTGATGTTCGCTACAGTGAACTCCACAGCAGGCCAAGTGATGTGTGCAATTTTATTACCGTGTGGAATTTTTGAATTAGAGGAGAAAATTGAGGTGAAGCTGCAGCAGATATGTGTTCCTGGCTTAGATGTTTGTCAGTTGCATCTCTGTTGGGGGAGCTCTGACATGGAGTACTAGTCATGGCTTTGGATTGTACCGAATCTGCAGTATTGTCACTCATTGGGCAGGGATACAGGCGTTGCAGAATCTTCAGGAGGTTGGTGAAGAGTTGAGCTAAGCATTTTTTTAAACTTAGTATTTCAAAAGCTTTTCCAGTTTAAAAAAAGTTAAAAATGCCAGTACAGTGCTGTCAAATTAGATTATTTGCTCTGCATTAATAGATCTGTACTGTACAGAGTTTCAAGCAACAATATACAATGTGGCAGAAGACTTCAAAACCTCATACCATCAGGTAATTTTAACTTGATATTGGAGCAGGGACTTGCTCAAAGTGACTTCAAACTATCAAGGTACACAACAGTGGCCAGACTATTACATAAATCCACCTTTGTTCTCATTGACTTTCAATCCGTACATATTGCCAAAAGCTCAAGATGTGTTTTAATATTGTTACCTTTTAGCCCGGTGTCAGACACTATCGAAGCAAACTCATCATCGACTGGTTATATGTTGACGTTTGGACTACTTGTGAAGATCTGAATCAATATAATTTGCCATAGGATATTACATTTTTAAAAAATAATTTCTATCAGTAGAATGAATGATCAAATCATAGAATGTTACAGCGTAGAAAAGGGCCATTCGTTCAATGAAGTCTGCATTTGTGTTTTTCTGCACAGGACACCTGGTCTAATTCCACTCCTACTCTCTCCATACTGTTTATAAATTTTATTTTTAAAGGAGACTTGAAAAACTATTAAAAACCTCCTTCAACAAGAGAAAATTCCAAATTCTAACTGCCGTGCAAAGAATTTTCTCTTTTTCGCTCTGCTCCTCCCCTCCCATGCAAGATTATTTTGTAGCAAATTCTGAGCCATTGAATTTAAATAGCAATGCAAGGCATATTTTGTCCAGTAATTTGTTTTATTAAATCCTAAGTAGAATACAGTTAATGTGTTCAACTGTTGAACAAAGCGTTTCCTTTTATTACAGTACTTTTTGAGGTAAACTTTTTTAGAAGAGAATAGTTAACACCGTTGCCCTTTCCCATTGCTGCAGAGATACCCATTGGCTGCACCACTTCTGAGTTGCCACTGTGTTCACTGTGGTGTATTCTAATTATATTTCCAGAAAATTGTGGTCTAAATTCGCCACTGGAGGATTGGGGAGCATGAAGATGGTGTTGTAATTTATGCCTTTCTTCTCCAATATCGCCATTGGAGCGATATTTGCATTGTGTTGCATTTCACTGTTTAAAAATTATCTTTTTCTTTAGAAACCACGGCTAGTCCAGCAAAAGAAAACTATAGAATGAATCGTTACAAGAACAAAGCATTAAATCCTGAGGAGATGCGCAGGAGAAGGGAGGAAGAAGGTATTCAGCTACGGAAACAAAAGCGAGAGCAACAGGTATGCCACTACAGTTAATTTATGTCACTTTATTTACCATTTTTCCATCTATCCTTTGCAAAGGCCTTTAATGGAAGAGCAGCCCTTTTTAATTCTTTCAATTTGTGAAGCAGTATAGCAAACCAAATTGAACATTTTTGCTGATTTGAGCCCTGGTGAATTGCTCACTAGGCTCAAGTCTGAGTTGCTATTTTTGTGCAATCCTAAATCGCTGATTAGACTCTAGCTAGTTCATCATCCTCCCCACCCCCACCAAATCTGGAGAATAAGCAAACTCCACACTCTAGTGTTCATTCATCCATTTGTTCATTTCCTATTTGTGGAACCTTGTCTGCAAGTTGGCTTCTGTTTTTGTGTACTTAACAACAGTGACTGACTTTAAAAGTAATCAATTGGTTGTAAAGTGCTTTGGGGTGACCTAAAAATGTAATATGGCACTATGTAAATGTAAGGTTATTAATTTTTTAAAAGCTAGGAAGTTATGGGTGGAAATTTAGTATTCAGTATTCAGTAAAAAATTGTTTTTTTTGCACACATTCATTTAGTATCATTTACTAATTGTATGGCTAAATGTTTTTCATGCAAATATTAAAATCAGGAAAAAATGTAAATTTTATTTGGGGTCAACAGTGAATTTTAAAACATTTTGACATTCTCCCAATCAAGGGCTCATGCCTAGGCATTGCATTTAATTCAAGCCCAGCTTTGAATTAAATTCATTTGATGTTGGAGACCATTTGGATATGGCATAGTGGCAAATGCTAATAAGACTCTGGTTGTAGAGAGATAGGAGAAAATGGGAACTATGGGAATTCCAGTAAGGGGGTGTGGAACCTGCAGGTGGGCTATCACAGAAATAGGAGAGTGTAGTAAAGGAAAATCTACTTTTGTAACTTTTAGGATGGAGAGAAAAGCTACAGACCACATTCATGCAAACTCCATGTGCAGTTAGAAAAAGTACACAACCAACTCTTGCAGTACAGTTGCAAGATTGTGACATATTGCACAAATGAGCAATTCTCTCAATTTGGGGGGCGGGGGAAAAGATTTAAAAACTGATTATTAATCGATTTTAAATTGGCAAACTTATTGCCCCCAAACTGGTGTACAAAGTAGAAATGAAGAACCTTGTGCATAACGATTGAGAAGTCCTTGGGACACTGAGTTGCTCCCTAAAACTGTTACACCATAATTCTTGGGAAAATTATTATCCCATCCTTTTACCTGCCATCTCATCCTTTTGGATCATGACAGAGTTCCACATTATTATTTTATGAAACAGCAAGCCTTATTAGAAACTGCTGAGATTTGATGCAAAGTATTATTGTTCTTCCCCAGCTTTTTAAAAGGAGAAATGTAGAGCTTATCAATGAAGAATCTGCCATATTTGAAAGCCCTCTCATGGATTCATATGTCAGCTCTACTGCAGCAGGGGTAAGAACTATATGATGTATGACTCATGTTAATGAATGTTGGTAGTTTAATTAATCATCTTCACAGTAATATAGTAGTTAAAGTACTGAATTAACAACTCCGAAGTTGAGTTCAAATGACAAGTTGTGAAATTGAGTTCAATAAGTCTTGTAATTTGTGGGCTAGCATGAAAACAAATGACCGTGAAATCTGCTGGGTTGTTTTAATTTTTTTCAACTGCGCTCTTCAGGGAAGGAAGCCTGCTAATGCGGTGTGTGGCCTCAATGTGACTCTAGTTCACACCACTGGCCAGCTTATAATACTTCCTCAGTAGCCTATCAAGCTGCTTATTTCTACAAACAATTGCTACTAGTGGTTCAAAAAGAATGCTCACTACCATCATCTTAAGTCAACAAGTGATGGGCAGTGTCGTCCACATCCAAAGAACATTAAAAAAAAATTAAGCATCAAATTTCACTGGCTTAAAAAGTGCAACTTACTGCGTGAGCTTAGAAAAGCTACATAAAGGCTTTTCTGTTTGCGGTAAAATAGATGGAAAGACAAAGGCTGACATTAAGAAATGGTGGCAATTGTGGTTAAACATTTTTTAAGAGGAGTCCTGGTAAAAAATCATGACCGTATAGACAGATAATGGTAAAACACTGAAGCTTGTATTATTTAGTTGCACATATTTCCTTTTCAGTTTTTTTTTGTTCTCAACCTGATGCAGTTGGGTCCACATAAAGGGATAAAGCTTAATCATAATTCATGTCATATTTCTTGACAGGTGATTTTATCTAGATTTTCTGTAGTTGTGTATGAGTTTGCAGTACCAAGCTGGGTGCAGGTCCAGACTTAGGCTAACAAAATTTTTACAGTATTTGTTTCCTGTAGAGCATTTATGTCTTACTGGATTGTTATGAAAGAAATGCTGCTGTTTGTATCTTTAAAATTGTATTTCCAATTCAGGAGGGTGTGATCACAAGGGAAATGGTACAGATGCTTTTCTCTGATGATACTGAGCAGCAGCTAGCCACCACTCAAAAATTTCGAAAATTGCTTTCCAAAGGTAATAAAATTTCATGCTTTCTTCAGTTTTCAGTTGGATGATGTCAAAATTTGCGAACTGAACAATAGTTTTCAGATCAGTAGCTCATGCAAAAGGACTTTTATATACTTTATGAAGTGGAAACCTTGCTGAATTTAATTTAAAGGTGATTGTTGTTTGTGTTGACAGTCCACCCTGTCAACCATGGCACTACATCGAGATCACTTATTTTTAACTGAACACGTCACATATGCCTTTGTTGTCTAAAGAACCGTAAGCTGGATTCCAGGTTTTTTCTGAAATTGCAACTTTCAGAACTAGAGGTTTGCAACAAGAGAGGAAACCATTCCAACCGTCATGTTGGTGCTGGCTGTTTGCTCGAGCAATCAAAAAGTAATCCCACAACGTCATTTTCTTCCAAATCATGAACTTTGAAATGCTTCTTGTGAAACCATTTTTAAGTACTGATTTCATGAATGTTTTGCTCATAAGAGAATTGTAGCAAATAATCCAGTTTACCCCGTTTTATTAAAACAATCCACTGTCATTGCTGATGGTTTACTTGCTCATCTTCAGTTGAGAGGATGGAAGCTGCTGATTTTTAAATGACCTGGCCTGCGTTCCTCCTATGATCTGATGGATGTGCGTCTGGTCTTAACAGACTATTGCTTTTGCTTCCATTGATATTTGAAGTACGCTACTTAGCAACCTAACCAAGAGGTAGGAAGAGTTAACTGTCAGTTGTATTTAAATGAGTTAACTCTTATTAGAATTCAGAACTCCCTGCTTAAATTGATGAACTATAAATCAGTGCTCCTTCTGACTGAACATTAACCTTAAATTGGTGGATTTAATTGTGCTTTTTTAAATACATAATGAGGATCAATGGTTTACATAAAATAAGTGCTTTCAGGACTGACTGGCCCAAGACACACACACACAGTTTGTCTGATATAAATGATTGGTCCTGGTGTGTATTCTGATTTATACAACACATGTAGTACAATATGTAAAGTTAATGCATAATGTATAACATTTTCTATTTCTTTCGACAAGTGGGTAAGTTCACCACTGGTGAATTACTGAGGCGTACAGCTCAAGAAGGACTTGGGTTCGCTGCTGTCTGTCTAAATTAAGTGATCTTAATTGGGATGGGATCAGCATCCTGCAGTTAACCTCAAAAGCTTGTCCTTGAGAGCAGAAAAATCAGGCAGGGCTTTCAAATGTTTATGTATGCCTTTGTTCCCTCCAGACACTCATTTTATTTTCTTCTCTCCTCTCTTGGCCAGCCTTCCATTCTCCACCCTCCCCAAACTTCATCTCATCCAGAACTCTGCTGCCTGTATCCTATCCCTCATGCCTGTCCTTGCTAAATTGCTTTGGCTCCCAGATTCCTGACATCTGATTTCATATTCTCATCCTTCTGTTTAAATCTTTCCATGGCCTCCCCCCTCCCTATCTCTGTAACCTGCAGACCTCCAATCCCCCATCCCCCAAATTTTCCATGCCTCTGACTCTGGCCTCTTCTTTCAATAACCCCCTTCCCCATTTGCATTACCATTGGGGGTCACACCTTCAGCTGTCTAATACAACTCTTTGGAAATCCCTCCCTCCACTCTTGACCCCTCTTTCCTCTTTTTAAGATCCCCCTTGAGTTCAACATTTGACTAAGCTTTTAATCACCCGTCCTAAACTCTCCTCCGGCTCAGTATCTGATTTTTCCTGAAGCGTATGCGCAAGGTCTTGGGATGTTTGCTATGTCAAAGCACTATATAAAGGCACATTGTTGTTGCTGCTGCCACCCAATTACTGCAATTAGATGTTAATTCTGGGATTATGCATGTGGATTTGTTTCATTTTTAATAAGGAATTGTACTCCGTGACTGTTGCTCAATGTCGAGGGAGAAAGAACATTGTTTTGTATCTGTGTCGTGATAGTTTTCTGAAAGGTTAAACTTCCTCTGTTTTCATTAGTACAACATCATCTACCCCTGAGGGCAGCCTGTTGCATTGCTGTGAAGTCTCAAGCCTTTTAAGAGATGTGTAATTGGGTCAGATTTTTTTTTTCCTGACGTGGGTGATATTGGAACCTCAGCACAGTGAGAATCAAACCAGACACCTGCCACTGTGCTAGTTATTAATTGACCAGTATTTTAAGAATATAAGGTCTAAAATTGTGCAGTCTGGCTAGCCAAGTCGAAGGCTTAATGCCTCTTATACCTCTTAATCCCTCCATTTGCCAAAAAACATCTAGCTGCCCTTTGAATTTTCAAATCTGATTCTGTCTCCTTGGGCAGTCTTTTTGCACATTCACCACCCTCTTTGTGAAGTACTTAAATATAAATTGTCTGTTTACCTTCCTCTTCTGGGGTTGAGTATTTGTCCCTTGGCCATAGATTGTGATTTTGTCAAATAATGTATTGGGATTCAGTTTATCCATATTTCTTGGAATCTTGAAAACCACTAAGGTTTCCGCAAGCCACATCTTCACAGTTTACTTAGCGTCCTTAGGTGCTTAATCTCCAGCATTAGTCCAGTTGGCCTCCTCCCCACAGTAGTCTCTGGACAGGAACTGTACACAATACTCTTTGGGCAAATGGCAGTGCTCTGTACAAGCTCATTGTTACTCATTGGGACTTCTATTCCTCTAGTTTGCATCCCGAGATTTTATCATCTTTAGTTAAGATCTAAAAAAGGGAACAAGAGGGGCAAAGAGAGACCGAGACTAGATTAGTTCCTAACATTAAAGGGAACCCGAAGTCGTCTTTAAACATGAAAGGATAGTCAAGGGAAGGGTGGGACTGATTAGGGACAAAAAAATCATCTGGTGGATGCAGAGGGTATGGCTGAGGTACCAAATGAATACTTTGTGTTCGTCTTCACTAGAGAAGAGGATTTTTAAAAAATTTGTTCATGGGATGTGGGTGGTGTTGGCAAGGTCAGCATTTATTGCCCATCCCTAATTGCCTTTGAGAAGGTGGTGGTGAGCCGCTGCCTTGAACCGCTGCAATCCGTGTGGTGAAGGTTCTCCCACAGTGCTGTTAGGTAGGGAGTTCCAGGATTTTGACCCAGCGACGATCAAGGAACAGCGATATATTTCCAAGTCGGGATGGTGTGTGACTTGGAGGGGAATGGACAGGTGTTGTTCCCATGTGCCTGCTGCCCTTGTCCTTCTAGGTGGTAGAGGTCGCGGGTTTGGGAGGTGCTGTCGAAGAAGCCTTGGCGAGTTGCTGCATTGCATCCTGTGGATGGTACACACTGCAGCCACTGTGCGCCGGTGGTGAAGGGAGTGAATGTTTAGGTGGTGGATGGAGTGCCAATCAAGCAGGCTGCTTTGTCTTAGATGGTGTCGAGCTTCTTGTGTTGTTGGAGCTGTACTCATTCAGGCAAGTGGAGAGTATTCCATCACACTCTGACTTATGCCTTGTAGATGGTGGAAAGGCTTTGGGGAATCAGGAGGTGAGTCACTCATTGCAGAATACCCAGCCTCTGACTTGTTCTTGTAGCCACTGTATTTATGTGGCTGGTCCAGTTAAGTTTGTGGTCAATGGTGACCCCCAGGATGTTGATGGTGCGGGATTCGGTGATGGTAATGCTGTTGAATGTCAAGGGGAGGTGGTTAGACACTCTCTTGTTGGAGATGGTCTTTGCCTGGCATTTGTCTGGCGCGAATGTTACTTGCCACTTATCAGCCCAAGCCTGGATGTTGTCCAGGTCTTGTTGCATGCGGGTACGGACTGCTTCATTATCTGAGGAGTTGCAAATAGAACTGAACACTGTGCAGTCACCAGCGAACATCCCCATTTCTGACCTTATGGAGGGAAGGTCATTGTTGAAGCAGCTGAAGATGGTTGGGCCTAGGACACCGCCCTGAGGAACTCTCAGCAATGTCCTGGGGCTGAGATGATTGGCCTCCAACAACCGCTACCATCTTCCTTTGTGCTAGGTATGACTCCAGCCACTGGAGAGTGTTCCTACCGATTCCCATTGACTTCAATTTTACTAGGGCTCCTTGGTGCTACACTCAGTCAAATGCTGCTTTGATGTCAAGGGCAGTCACCCTCACTTCACCTCTGGAATTCAGCTCTTTTGTCCATGTTTGGACCAAGGCTGTAATGAAGTCTGGAGCTGAGTGGTCCTGGCGGAACCCAAACTGAACATTGGTGAGTAAGTGCTGCTTGATAGCACTATCGATGACGCCTTCCATCACTTTGTTGATGATTGAGAGTAGACTGATGGGGCAATAATTGGCCGGATTGGATTTGTCCTGCCTTTTGTGGACAGGACATACCTGGGCAATTTTTCACGTTGTCGGGTAATGCCATTGTTGTAGCTGTAGTTCTGGAGCACAAGTCTGCAGTACTACAGCCAGGATGCTACCAATGTAGTAGTAAAGGAGGAGGTCGTCGTGATATTGGAGAGGATAAAGAGGAGGTACTTCAACGTTGGCAGTACTCAAAGTAGAAAAGTCACCTGGTCCAGATGGGATGCATCCTATGTTACTCAGGGAAGTAAGGGTGGAAATTGCAGAGGCTCTGGCCACCATTTTCAAATCCTCCTTAGCTAAGTAAGGGTGCAAATTGCAGATTGCAAATGTTACACCCTGGTCCAAGAAAGGGGAGAGGGATAAACCCGGCAATTACAGGCCAATCAGCCTAACGTCGGTGGTGGGGAAACTTTGAGACAATAATCCGGGACAAAATTAATTGGCATTCTGGAAGGTACGAGCTTATAAATGGAAGTCAGCATGGATTTGTTAAAGGAATATCTTGTTTGACTAACTTGATTGAGTTCTTTGTATTGGAGAGGGTTGATGAGGGTAGTGCGGTTGATGTTGTGTATATTGACTTTCAAAAGGCATTTGATAAAGTACTACAGAATAGACTTGTTAGCAAAATTAAAGCCCATGGGATTAAAGGGACAGTGGCAGCATGGATACAAAATTGGTTAAGGGACAGAAAGCAGAGAGTAGTGGTGAACAGCTGTTTTTCAGACTAGAGGGAAGTATACATTAGTGTTCCCCAAGGGTCGCTATTAAGATCATTGCTCATTTTGATATATTATTGACCTGGACTTGGGTATAGAGGGTATAATTCCAAAGTTTGCGGATGACACGAAACTTGGGACTGTAGTAAACAATGTGGAGAATAGTAACAAACTTCAGGAGGACATATACAGACTGGTGAAATGGGCAGACACATGGCAGATGAGATTTAACGCAGATAAGTATGAAGTGATACATTTTGGTAGGAAGAATGAGGAGAGGCAATATAAACTAAATGGTACAATTTTAACGGGGGTACAGGAACAGAGAAACTTGAGGGTGTTTGTACACAAATCTTTGAAGGTGGCAGGACAAGTTGAGAAGGCTGTTTAAAAAAGCGCATGGGATCCTGGGCTTTATTAATAGAGACCTAGAGTACAAAAGTAAGGACATTATGCTAAACCTTTGTAAAACACTGATTGGATCTCAGCTGGAGTATTGTGTTCAATTCTGGGCACCACACTTTAGGAAGGATGTCAAGGCCTTCGGGTGCAGAAGAGATTTACTAAAATGGTACCAGGGATGAGGGACTTCAGTTAATTGGAGAGACTGGAAAAGCGGGGGTTGTTCTCCTTAGAACAGAGAAGGTTGAGAGGAGATTTGATAGAGGTGTTCAAAATCATGAAGGGTTTTGACGGAGTAAATAAGGAGAAACTGTTTCCAGTGGCAGAAGGGTCATTAACTGTTCTGATTGGATGTATCCTTTTTTTAAAAAAAAACACATTTAATTCCTGCAGCTTATTTTTCCTTAATGAAACCTTGTGGTTTTCTTTGTAGAGCCAAATCCTCCTATTGATGAAGTAATCAACACAACTGGTGTTGTAGAAAGATTTGTGGAATTCTTGAAAAGAAATGAAAATTGCACACTACAGGTAAATCTTTCAATGCCACTCCTTTTTGATTTTTATTTAAGCTAGTGTTTGTTGCTAATCACAAGTGCCAAATTGGAGGAATGTTTTATTGTACAGTATTGACACACTTCACTCTAACGGGTACATAGTCAAGATGCAGATCAGCCATAATCTAATTGAATGGCGGAACAAGCTTGAGAGGCTGAATGGCCGACTCCTGTTCCTATCAGCAAATAAATGAGGAAAAAATGCAGTTTGAAAACCATTGCCTGAAGATATATAGCCTCTGCATAGCATTTCATAGAACATACAAAGTTATGATTTGTACACTGGGTTCTACAGTAAAAGAATCCATGCCGAGGTGGACTGGAAGCTCTGCTTTGGCAGCAGTTACTCGTTTCTATTGTTTAAACACTCATTTCACTATTTTGGTTTTTGGTTTAAACAGTGGAAGTTGTAGCAATTGTACTTTTTTAAAAAAAGAAATCTTATCAGTTATAAAATATGGTGAATTTTGTTTTCCTTTTGCTAAACAGTTTCTTATAAATTACTATGCATAGTCCACACTACTTTTTCAAACCAAGGATTTTGTTGTGGGATAGAGCATCTCCAATTATCTGATTTAAATTAATGGGATAACTTGATAAACATGCAGGATAATTTGATTTTCGATGGTCAAGATTGAATATAGTAGTATATGTTATGGTCTATGATTGTCTTAATTCTAGTTACATTGGATAAATACATCTTGATTAAATTAACTTTTAGTTTGAAGACTTTATGCTGTACAGCAAGTTATGTGTTTGAGTATGTATGTGTATTTTATAAAATATATGAACAAAAATAGATGGATGAATATACAAGATGTGTGTCTATATAACAAAAAATACATATTTATTTGGTGGGGGTGCTTGTGTGTTGTCTGAATTGAATCTCCCAACTTTATCCTATGGAAGCAAAACTCTGGGCATCTTGTTATGTTGACTTTGATTTGCAAGCAGATAGTTAAGAAAGTGCTCAAACTGTAACTGCTGCCTGGGCCAACCTCGGCTAAGTGCTGCTTCAAATATCTGCAAGGGCATCTACTTGGGGATAAATCATATATTTTCTAATCCTACTGCTTAGATCTCTGTTGTAGATTCCTCATTTCCACGTGAAACATTACTTTAGAAGAGTTACCCATAGGTATGCAGAACTCGACTTTAGGTATTGCCATGCCGTAGATACTCAACATGTTTTCCGTTGTTAATCAGTTGGACTTTGAGGTGTTTATCAGCATTTGTGGATTTAATGTTTATTAACCTCTGACTAGCTTTTACGTTAACTGCTTTTTTAAACCAATTTAATAAATGTTTTTGTGTGGTGCTCATATTAAAAGTTCCACGTAAATTGTAGATTTAATTTCAGCAATGCAGGGTTCCCCCCCCCCCCCCCCCCCCCCTGCCCACTTTGTATCCATTATAAGGAAAAGGGCATAGTCTCTCTACTTTTTCTCTTAATTGGGTTCTCAGAAAAGAACATATATAATGTGTGTGGTGCTTGAAGGAATGAGTTGATTGTTAAGTCAGGTGAAATGCCTTTTCTCGGTGGGGAAGGGAAAGAGTCAAATTGGCCCCAGTTGAAAATAATATGCATTTGAAAGAATCACCATTTTGAGTTTTCTGATTGCAATACTTGTACATAGTGTGTGGCGTGCACCTTCACACAACTACTACTTCACCTACAGGTAAGTAACCTGTGTATTTGCTATGCTTTGCAAATTACTTAGTGTTGGTACAGGCTAGATTGTGTGGGAGAAGCTGCAACACAAAAATTCTGTATCAATGAACCATTTGTTCTAGCTATGCAGAAGAAAATGTAATTCCAAATATTAGTTTACACATTGATCGTTTTTGTTTTTTTCCAGTTTGAAGCAGCATGGGCTTTGACGAATATAGCTTCAGGTACATCTCTCCAAACCAAAGTAGTAATAGAGGCTGGTGCAGTTCCAATTTTTATTGAGCTGTTAAACTCTGAGTTTGAGGATGTACAAGAACAGGTAAGATGCCATACTTAATTTTAACTGTTTACCTTTTTTAAAATGGCAGTGTAAAATATGAAGTAGAAAATGAAAAAGTGTGTTTTTGATATCTTTACACCACAAAGGCCAATACTTGTTTTTTCAGTGCCCATCTTCCTATCTAGCATTGGGGTAGGGGTTGCTGGAGGAGTGTGCATTTTATAAATAAAAATGCACCATAATACATAAATCCCTGCTCCAGTTGAAGGAATATGTCTAATTGCAAACTCCATCTCGATACTGATGGATTCCTAATGTAGCTTGCATTGATTTTAGTGCATTTTACTTAATGGAAATCATCATCCAGCAAACTTATTTTATGATATTTGAGATCATAGAATCATACAGCAGAGGTGCCTGTGCCAGCTTTTTGAGAGAGCTATCCAATTAGTCCTGTTTCCCTGCTCTTTCCCCGTAGACCTGCAAATTTTTCCATTTCATGTTTATCCAATTCTTTTTTGAAAGTTACTATTGAATCTGCTTCCACCACCCTTTCAGGCAGTGCATTTCAGATCATAACAACTCGCTGCGTTTAAATTTTTAAAACATTCCCATTTTCCTTCTGGTTCTTTTGCCAGTTATCTTAAAGCTGTGTCCTCTGGTTACCTTTTCCAGTGGAAACTGTTTCCCCTTATTTACTCTATCAAAACCCTTCATAATTTTGAACACTTCTCAATCTCCCCTTTAACGTTCTCTGCTTCCCTAGTCTTTCCACATAACTGAAGTCCCTCATCCCTGGTAAAATTCTAGTAAATCTCCTCTGCACTCTCTCCAAAGCCTTGTCATCCTTTCTAAATTGTGGTGCCTAGAGATCTTGTTTGTTCTTGAATGACTAACTGTTTTAGGCATTCCCTTAAATTCTTTATATATCTTTTGTGGGAAGGGGCAACTGGCTCAATATTTTACTTTCCAAAACTTTATAGGATGCTGGGAAATTTTAACTTGAAGTATTTGTCTTGTGCTTTATAGTTTAAAATTTGCTTTTCTAGGCTGTGTGGGCCTTAGGAAACATTGCAGGCGATAGTGCGGTATGCAGGGACTTTGTACTCCACTGTGGGATCCTTCCACCTTTGTTACAGTAAGTACTTGTATTTGCCAGAAATTTTCACAATTATACTAAATATGAATTTAATGAGCAATGGGGATGGAGGAAAGGGGTAGTACATTCACTTCAGCACATTAGATCTCATTGTAGGATCTATCCCACTGAAGTGCATATTGCCTTGTGGAAAGTTTGTCTAAAATCAGTCTAATCATATGTTGAATAATGGGTTATTAACAATTAACGGCTGTACACCGTGCATTCAACTGATTGTCTTTCACTAGGATTTGAGATACAACAGCATTTGAGGGGAGGGGGTAAAAATGAAGAGCTAATGTTAAAATATTATTCATGCACAAAAAGCTGGATCGGTGTCTTATAAAGGAGTTTTTTGGTCTACTTGAGATGCATGGATTGAAATGATTTGCTTTCCATTTAAAATTTTACACATGATATTGCCTACAGCATGCAATTTTCTTCGTAATCTGATTTTTGTATTGTATTGGATACAAGATTCTATAGTATTTTGTGCTTGTTTATTTTTTCCTTTTTCCCCCTTCCCTTTTAGGTTGTTGACAAAATCTAACAGACTCACAATGACGAGAAATGCTGTCTGGGCACTGTCCAACTTGTGTAGGGGGAAAAATCCTCCACCTGATTTTGAGAAGGTAAATATCCTCTAATGCTACCTTTGCAATTGAGTAGAATGTATTTATATCACTGTGATCTCTAATCAGTTGTAATGTCCATGTTTTCCAGTTGAGTTACAAGTTTGTAATTGTGCCAGAACGCTATCCTGAGTGGGTGGGTAGTTTCGATGTCAAGTTCAGGTGTTCATCTTTAATTTGCGAAGCTGCTAAAATGGAAAGATCTCTAATTTATTTGCAGGTATCCCCCTGTTTGCCTGTGTTGTCCAGGCTACTGTTCAGCAGTGATCCTGACCTGCTTGCTGATGCTTGTTGGGCATTATCTTACCTGTCAGATGGACCTAATGAAAAAATTCAGGCCGTTATCGACTCTGGGGTTTGCAGACGATTGGTGGAACTCTTAATGTAAGTTTATTTGCACAGAGATAGTAATCCTTGTATCTTTTATAGTCATGAGTTTAAGTAGTCAACTTTAACCCTGTTTAAACTGTCTCAAAAGTTTCAAGTTTTTGGTTAGCCTATTAGCCAAAGATTAGAAACTTCAATGTTAAATGGTATACAAACCGAGCTAGAAGCTTACAAGAAAAAAACACAATTGTTACAGCTTTCATTCTCTGGCTTATTTGCCCTTTCATTAACTTAGTCACAAAACATTCCGTTTATAAAACATTATTTTGTAAAAGTGCATTGTGTGTATTTTCATACTTTAGTCCTATTATTATCTTCGCAGTGTGCATACATCTCCTGTCAGAGATGACAGTCTCCTTCTATGCCTTTTACCACTGCCAATTTTGATGAGAGATGGTTTATGAATGCCTTATGGTGAAGCACCTACCCTCTCCTCAACATCTCCCTCAGTAGCACATGGGCTGGGAATTTCCTACCTCCTGTATCTTGCTACTGTTGGAACTCCAAACCACTGTGCTGCACTCCCACTACTTTGTTAGGCATCTTTTTTAAATAATTAATCCTAGGAGGCTAACTGAGCAAAGCATGTTAACATTGTCTTCTGTGACTTGTATGAAATAACCACTAAATATGATATTGTTGGATATATAATTTCTGAGCAGTCATTTTTGTGAATTTCTTCATAGGCATAATGATTACAAAGTTGCATCACCAGCATTAAGAGCTGTAGGTAACATAGTAACAGGTGATGATATCCAGACACAGGTGAGTGCTTGGAGTCAGTAGTAAGTCAGTTATTGCCTCTAGTGGCTTTTGTTTAAAATAATTTATGAACTTTTTCAGATTTAGGTCTGATTCAGGTAATATGACAGAAACTCTCAAAAAGCAAAAGACATTTTAATGAAGTTGTTCCACTCAAGTTTTAGATTGCAGGAACTGTTTGGGGGGGTGGGGGGTGGAGGGGAGGGGAAATCCCTTTAAAGTAGAGCTTGATTGTTTTTGGGAATTTATTTATGCAAAATAATTTTATGTGAATTCAGTGAACTTAATGGCAAAATGTTAATTAAAGAGGCTTATTTTTGTTTTGCCCAGGTCATATTAAATTGTTCAGCCTTGCCATGTCTCCTGCACTTATTAAGTAGTCCAAAAGAATCCATAAGGAAGGAGGCCTGCTGGACCATTTCAAACATTACAGCTGGAAATCGAGCACAGATTCAGGTAGAGGAAAACAGATTTTGCTTGAAATTATTGAATTTAAATTAATTGGGTCCAACATTCTGTTTCAACCCAGTTAATTTAAATTTGCATAATGTTTGCAAAATTTCGCACAGCAGTTGCAAAGTTATATTGACTGTAAAACACTCAAATCCTAACGTACACATTTATTTTCAATTGATTTTAAGTTCGAGTGAGACTAAAGAGAGTACTGGATTTTGGGTCTACGGATAAATCAAATTTTTTCTAATACCCTGTCATTAACTTAAGTGTTTCTCAGCAATATGGTAATAGCCCTTCACTACATGGTGCAGTTTATGTCTGCAGTTCCCCAATTGCTGAAAAAACTTCAAATGTGTCATTCTAGGCAGTTGTTGAGTGGAGTCGGGCCACATTCTGACCATTCAGAAGACACCACTGCATTTTATAATTTCACTTCCTGTTGCCTCTACATTGCTACAAAGTCCTATTTGAATTGCTGTTTGTTTTTTCCAGGGACGATGATTATGGTGGGGAAACTTGTTTTTGAACACACTTTTTCAAATCTACAGATGGTAACTTTTGTTCCCTTCCTCTTTTTTTAAATTGCTTTTTTAAAGGCTGTAATAGATGCAAACATCTTTCCAGTGCTGATTGACCTCCTTCAGAAAGCAGAATTTCGGACGAGGAAAGAGGCAGCATGGGGCATCACAAATGCAACGTCTGGAGGAACACCAGAACAGATTAAGTGAGTGACAGAAGCATTGTTTATTTGTATTCTCTCCTTTTACTCCCCTTCCATATTTCTTTCTTGAAGATATCTATTGCTTGTTAAAGCATAGTTCCATGGGCACAGGGCATTGCCTAAATATCTATTCTTCGTGTTTGAGCCTGGACAAATAATAGGGGAGAATTATAGCCAAGCCCAATCCTGTCCCCTCCAATGTTACATGCGTGCACTTTCTCTGAAAGGGCTGCTGAAAGAAAGAACTTTAAAGTATATATCACCTTATCGCAAACATCCCAAAGTGCAGACACTGTTGTGTAGGTTAACGTCGTAGCCAGTTTGCACGTAGCAAGGCCCCACAAATAACAATGAGAAAAATACCAGTTTTGAAAAAAAAATGTGTTTGAGGGAAGAATGTTGGTCAGGACTTAATGTATTACCTCACACTTAGCCACATTTTGGGAGGTAAAACTAGGAAAGGTGCTGAAGGATGAACAGGGAGACCTTGGCATTCAAAAACATCATTCCCTATAACTGAGTGCAGGTAGATAAAACTAAAAAGGCCAGTAGCATTTAGGGTTTTGTAAATGGGACATAAAGTAATAAATTTGTAGAAAACATTGGTTAGGCCACAGGTGGAGTACTGTGTGCTGTAGATATTAAAACAAGAGCGTGTACAGTGTATGTTCACCAGGGTGATGCTAGGAATGGGGAACTAGTTATGAAGAGAGGCTTGAAATACCGGGATTTTTTCCATTGGAGCAGAGAAGGCTTAAAGATTTGAGGTTTTTAAAATTATGACTGGTTTCTGGAATAGGAAAGTATTTGTATTGAGATCGTATTATTGAATCATAGAATCATAGGTTACAGCACAGAAGGAGGCCGTTCGGCCCATCGAGTCTGCGCCAGCTCTATGCAAGAGCAATCCAGCTGGCCTGACTCCACCGCCCTATCCCCGCAAATTTTTTCCTTTCAAGTCCTTATCCAGTTCCCTTTTGAAGGCCATGATTGAATCTGCCTCCACCATCCCCTCGGGTAGTGTATTCCAGATCCTAACCATTTGCTGTGTTTAAAAATAAAAAAAAAATTTCCTCATGTCACCTTTGGTTCTTTTGCCAATCACCTTAAATCTACGTCCTCTGTTTCTTGACCCTTCTGCCAATGGGAACAGTTTCTCTCGATCTACTCGGTCTGGACCCTTCATGATTTTGAATACCTCTATCAAATCTCCTTGTAACCGTCTCTGTTCCAAGGAGAACAACCCCAGCTTCTCCAGCCTATCCCCCTGCTTCCCCAGTCTATCCATGTAACTAAAGCCCCACATCCTTGGAATGATTCTAGTAAATCTCTTCTGCACCCTCTCTAAGGCCTTCACATCTTTCCTAAAGTGCAGTGCTCAGAACTGGACACCATGCTCCAGTTGTGGCCGAACCAGTGTTTTATAAAGGTTCATAACTTCATACTTATATACTCTATGCCTCTATTTATAAAGCCCAGGATCCCGTATGCTTTTTTAGCTGCTTTCTCAACCTGCCCTGCCACCTTCAACAATTTGTGTATGTGTACCCCCAGATCTCTCTGTTCCTGTACCCCTTTTAGAGTTGTGCCCTCTGCTTTATATTGCCTCTCCTCGTTCTTCCTACCAAAATGTATCACTTTGCATTTTTCTGTGTTGAATTTCATCTGCCTTGTGTCTGCCCATGCCACCAGCCTGTCTATATCCTCTTGAAGTCCATCACTACCCTCCTCACTGTTTACTACCCTTCCAAGTTTTTTGTCAGCTGCACATTTTAAAATTGTGCCCTGTACAATCAAGAAAAGCAGTGGTCCCAGCACCTCCCTCCAGTGCGAAAAACAACCATTCACCACTACTCTCTGCTTCCTGTTACTTAGCCAATTTTGTATCCCTGTTGCTACTGCCCCCTTTATTCCATGGGCCGCAATCTTGATAAGCCTACCATGTGGCACTTTATCAAACGCCTTTTGAAAGTCCATATACTCATCATCTATTTCATTGCCCTCATCTACCCTCTGTTACCTCATCAAAAAACTCTATCTAGTTGGTTAAACACGATTTGCTTTTAACAAATCCGTGCTGGCTTTCCCTAATCAATCCACACTCGTCCAAGTAACTTAATTCTGTCCCGGATTATCGTTTCTAAAAGTTTCCCCACCATCGAGGTTAAACTGACTGGCCTATGGTTGCTGGGTTTATCCTTACACTGTTTTTTGAACAAGGGTGTAACATTTGCAATTCTCCAGTCCTCTGGCACCATCTCTGTATCTACAGATGTTTGGAAGATTATGGCCAGTACTTCCACAATTTCCACCCTTACTTCCCTCAGCAACCTAGGATGCATACCATCCAGACCGGGTGACTTACCTACTTTAACCTTTAACTTTAAATATAGCTAGCCTTTCAAGTACCTCTTCTTTATCAATTTTTAGCCCATCCAGTATCTCAACTATATCTTCCTTTACTGAGACCCTGGCAGCATCTTCTTCCTTGGTAAAGACGGATGCAAAGTACTCATTTAGTACCTCAGCTATCCCCTCTGCCTCCATGAGTAGATCTCCTTTATGGTCGCTACTCGGCCCCACCCCTCCTCTTACTACCCGTTTACTATTTACATGCCTGTAGAAGACTTTTGGATTCCATTTTACATTGGCCGCCAGTCTATTCCCATACTGTCTCTTTGCCCCTCATCTTTTTCACTTCCCCTCTGAACTTTCTATATTCTGCCTGGTTCTCACTTGTTATCAACCTGACATCTGTCATATGTCCCCTTTTTCTGTTTCATCTTACTCACTATCTCTTTTGTCATCCAGGGAGCTCTGGCCTGCCTTTCTGCCTCGTGGGAATGTGCCTGGACTGTACCCGAACCATCTGCTCTTTAGAGGCCACCCACTGTTCAATTACAGTTTTGCCTGTCAATTTTTGATTCCATTTTACCCGGACCGGATCTGTTCTCATCCCATTGAAATTGGCCCTCCTCCAATTGAGTATTTTTACTTTAGAGTCGTCCTTGTCCTTTTCCATAGCTATTCTAAACCTTATAATACAATGATCGCTGCTCCCCCACTGACACTAGCTCCACTTGGCCCACCTCATTCCCTAGAACCAAGTCCAGCAATGCCTCCTTCCTCGTTGGGCCGGAAACGTACTGGTTAAGAAAGTTATCCTGAACACATTTCAAAAATTCCTCCCCGTCTTTGCCCCTTATTATCGTAAACAATTTTACAACACCAAGTTATAGTCCAGCAATTTTATTTTAAATTCACAAGCTTTCGGAGACTTCCTCCTTCCTCAGGTAAATGTTTCAGGAGCTCCTTGAAGCCTACGCATTTATACATATAGAACAATACATGGTGTTTACAGACTGCCCCTGCAACTGCCCGTTGCCAAGGCAATCACCGTGTTCAGACAGAGAGGTGTCACCTGCAGAACCCCCGAATACACATTCAACAAAAAAACAAACAGGGAAAAAAAACAGAGAAAAAAAAAACAGAGAGAGGCAGAAACATCCGGAAGGCAGAGAGAGCCAGCAAATGACCTTATTATCGTTAGCCCAGTCTATATTAGGATAGTTGAAGTCCCCAGTTATCACTTGCACCTCTCTGTAATTTCCCTGCAAATTTGCTCTTCTATCTCCTTCCTGCTAGTTGGTGGCCTATAAAATACACCCAGTAGTGTAATGGCATCTTTTATTTCTAACCAAATAGATTCTGTCCTTGACCCCTTCAGGACATCCCCTCTCTCCAGCACTGCAATATTCTCCTTAATCAACACTGTCACCACCCTCCCTCCCACCCCACCCCACCTTCCTTTCCTTTCTTTTCTTCCCTATCTTTCCTGAACACCTTGTATCCAGGAATATTTATTACCCAATCCTGCCCCTTTTTGAGCCAGGTTTCTGTTATCGCCACGACATTGTATTCCCATGTGGCTATTTACGCCTGCAGCTCATCAACCTTCTTTACCATGCTTTGTGTGTTTACACACATGCACTGCAAACCAGTCTTAGACTTGTACTCTTTCTTAATCTGATCCCACCTAATACTGTCGTATTACTTGCTCTAGTGCTACCTTTCTCCCCTGATCCTTTGTGTCCCTTGTTTCTCCTTTCCATTGTTACGTCCTGGTGCCCTTCCCCCTGCCAAATCTGTTTAAACCTCCCCCACGGCACCATCGAACCTTTCCGCGAGGACATTGGTCCCAGCTCCGTTGAGGCGCAACCCGTCCAGCCTGTACAGGTCCCACCTTCGCTAGAACTGGTCCCAATGCCCCTGGAATCTAAAGCCCTATCTCCTGCACCATTTCTCCAGCCACACATTCATCTGCTCTATCCTCCAATTTCTATACTCAGTAGCACGTGGCACCAGGAGTAATCCGGAGATTACTACCATTTGAGGTCCTGCTTCTTAATCTTTTTCCAAACTCCTTAAAATCTGCCTGCAGGACCTCATCCCTCTTTCTACCTATGTCGTTAGTACCGATATGGAAGACGACTTCTGGCTGTTCACCCTTCTTTTCCCCCAACCCCAGAATGTTCTGCAGCCGCTCAGTGACACACTTGACCCTGGCACCAGGGAGGCAACATACCATACTGGAATTACATCTGTGTGAAGGTACACAACAGGCCATGACTATGCAATAAACCATTGTGAGACACAAGATTTCGCAATTAATGGCTTTTGCAGCCTTTTAATGCTTCGCACTACGATGCCTGCTGAAAACGGATTTCCTTCAAACTTATGAGGAATATTTATGTTGTAGAGGAAAAAATTGTAATTCAATGTTCTCCATTTCATTTTCATCCACTTTTATTTCTTCCCCTCCAGCTACCCTCTAGATCTTCTTTTCCCCTGCCCTCTGTGGCACATTTCTACAGGTGCTGGCAATCCTCTAATAGCTGGCACTGGTGGCAATATTCATGTAAGCCTGGACAGTGGGTGTTAACGAGCTATTCAAATGGTTGTCGTGTCCCTAGGGTAGAATAGCCAACCCACATTCCATGTCAGAATTCCAGTATGAACAACAGGCACTTGTGCAAGTTACTGGATGCCAGCCAATGCCTGTGGTGCCAATTTCAGCAAGCAGTCAAGGCTTTGAGAGGAAAAACTGGAATAAAAATTTAGTGTAACCTTCTAACGATCACAGGGCTCTATGTTGTGACGACATTGGTCAGCATTGTGGCTATAAAGTTAATATTGACTCCTTTGTCTAACATGATGGCCACATTTGGCAACTTCATATTTGATTGCTTAAGCTTAAATTTTACTGTGATGTTAATGGTTTTACAGTTCCTTACAAGCCTTTAAAATTTAAATCAATTTTACTGATTTTTTTTTCTGTTAATTTAAATAAGCACTGAACACTAAAATTAATGCTTGGTGAACTTTGACAAAATGAGATGTCATGTCCCTACCAGGCTTGCTTTGGAGTGAAGTGATTATACAGTATTGTGTGGTTCAATTCTAGAGACTCCAATGCATGGTCCACCACCATAAAACCTATAGAAACTTTCTCTTGATTACACTGCAGAATGTCCTGAATGTTTGTTTTTCTTTATTTTAAAGGTATCTTGTAAACTTGGGTTGTATTAAACCATTGTGTGACCTACTGACAGTTATGGACTCAAAAATAGTTCAGGTTGCCCTAAATGGGCTGGAAAATATTTTAAGACTTGGAGAGCAGGAGGCTAAACAGAATGGAACTGGGATCAATCCATACTGTAGCCTTATTGAAGAAGCTTATGGTAGGAGAAGTGATACAAATTGATTTTTTTTCCATAAAATTCTAACTTGACATTTATAAAATAGCTAAAATAAACTTGTCATATTTCTTCATCGCAGGTCTCGATAAAATTGAATTTTTGCAGAGCCACGAGAATCAGGAAATCTATCAGAAGGCCTTTGATCTCATTGAGCATTACTTTGGAGTGGAGGAGGAGGACAGTAGTATTGCTCCACAAGTGGATGAAACTGCACAGCAGTTCCTCTTTCAGCAACAGGAGGCCCCCATGGAGGGTTTCCAATTGTAAAGTGTGTTGGAAATAACAAGCAGCCACATGCTCCCCCCGCCCCCTGCCCCTCACACACACACATTTAGTTGAATTGAGTCACAGGAAACTTCGTTCTTTTTCTTCAAACATTTTTTTCCGAAGGGAAAAATGAATTTGGTATAAAAAGTCGTGTTCTCTACTTAACTTTGAGTGGAGGGAATTGTGGGGTAACTGTTGCACTTTCCCTTTTGTTTAATTAATGTTGCATTGGAACTCAATATTTTTTCAGTTTGTGCAACGTACCTCATGCACCTGTAAAAGGCAATTGTCCCAGAAATAAAGCTAGACAAAATCCAGTATATATTAAACTTAATTCTGATAGATTGAAATATTCAAGTAATGCTTGCAATCTACTTTTCCACAGCAGTGTCAAATTTCAAGGTGGAAAGTTTGAGTCAGCAGTCAATTGATGTAACTGTAAAATTCATAAAAAGATTGCTTATGTAGATAACTGAGGGCAGCCCTCTAGGCATATTGCCTTTTATGAATGACTGCTACCGTATTCAGGTAAACATGCCATTGGAACAATGAGATTGTAAAATGTACAAGCGTTGGAAAGCATTGTCCTTTGGATGGATTTGTATCCGTGGATTTTTTTTTGGGGTGGGGGGGAGCTTAAAATATTTCAGTGAATATATAGAAAAATGCATCTGTTTTAGAAGATTTAGTCCTAGAAATTCCAATAGGTCTTATAATGAGCAAGTGCAGACTTGTGCTAATTCTCAATTCAGTGAACTTGCAGCTCTAATGAAATAATCAGTTGCTTGGTTGCAATTAACATTAATCAAGGGTGGAGCCAAGATTCTGTTTAGAAAGTTCAGAGCAGTGTATTTGGGAAGCAAGAGAGCATTCAGAATTGGCACAATCAGTATTTTGAGGAGTTTAAATGTATATTTGCTACTGGTAGAACTGTTTTAAGTGTTGAAAAATCTTAGTCAGGTTTGCTTGATTATGGCTTAATTTAAACATTCAGATTTGTTTTCTGTATTTTCTTTTCCTCTTTGGAAAGGGAGAGGAGGTTATAATTTTTGGTAATGGTTTGGGAAAAATAGGAGACAGCTTGATGTAAGCTGATACAGTAGTTGGGGAAAAAATATAAGCTGTGTGCTGTGTTGATGAAAAATTCAAGTGTCTGACCTTCCCAGGTGTTGCATCAGAACAGCTGCTGATCATGTATTTAAAAAAAATACAGACTTAATCTGTCTAGAAATTTGAGAGTATTTAATGTGTAAACTGGAAGCTGTGGAATGCAAACCTGTAAACGTCAGTCATTACTTATTTCACATGTTACATTAATATAAAGATAAAATATATTTATCCCTTGCCAAGCAGCTGGAGCAAAACCATTGCAACTAAGGTTGCCTACATGCCAAGTTTTAAAGCACAATTGGATAACTCTTTTCTATCTGTAGACTTGCTTAAGTTTCCTCAGCAGCTGCCTCTTGGGTATCCAAGCTCTAGGTTTGTCTCTAGCAAATCTGCTACTGAAACCACTTACCTGCAAAGACGTTGTGCAGTAATTGTAATTACCCGCAATTTGTACCTTGTTTACCTGGGAGATCAAATTCAATTTGGATGAAGAATCTCCCTGATGTTTACACTTACCTCCTCCCTGAAACAACAAGAAATTACCTCTGCATGCACTGCTTTGTTAGGCAGGTAAGGAGATGAGCAATGGTTAAATCAAACTGTCTACCAGCTAGATTTAGATTCCATTTGCTTTTGAATTAATTTTAAAAGGAAGATGATGAGATGGGACTGTTCACTCCAAAGTAAAAGTGGAGGAATCTATCTAAGCTGCATTTTGTTTCAAATTGACATTCGGAAAAGGAAATCTGAATTTACAGTGCAAATAAAGATGTTCTGAGCCTTACTTTGCGACTACTTCACCCTTTAGGATGTAAAATGCACTGGGAAAAAGGAAACTTTAACTTGCTGGAGGGGATAAGGAAAACTGAACAATCTTGAAGCAAGTGTACAGATCCAAGCCAACTTTATTGAGAAAATGGAAACAAATTTTGCTACGAGCACTTTTAAAAAATTTTACTGACAACCTCGTGTTTTGGCAAGGGAATAGTTTGTCTACATTCTAACAGATTTGACATTATTTGCACACATCACTACATACATACCAGCATACAGTTCTACACACTTTTACATCTACAATTTTAGAGGAAATGGCTTCCATAATGAATTCTGGTATACAAATCTTTGACCTGGGAGACTGCATTTATTAAGAAAGACAAACTGTGAATCTTAATTATTGAATTCTGTTAACTATTGAAAAATGAAGCCATTTTTCTCTACCTCTGCCATTGCGATTAGCTTTGTTGTAGAGGGCAGACAGATCACACCACAGACATTAGAGGTCTATGAAGTAGAACCACTCTGAACTGAGCTAGGCTATTCTGAAAGTGATTTATTTTTCCTCCTCACTGACCTTGGGGATCCATGTGGCCTAACTCTGCTGCTACTCTAGTTGATATTGTTTTGGTGTTCACATTTTGAATTGAATGTGTTGAATTATTGCCAATTCATGAAAATGAGAGCAGGTAATATTTTAACACAATTTACTGTACTGAGCAGGGGCTAGGGCAAGTATCTCCTACCTCCAAGCAAATGAGTGCCCAACTGCTCTCAAGCAAGATCCAATGATATGTCAGGTTGGGTGATATAGTTCATTCTGTAAATTCCAAAAAGTAATGGCTTTCAGTAGTTTTAAATTGATCATACCTTTGCTTTATTTGGAGGGAATGCTGGAGAGTTGAGCAACTCTATAAAAAGATTAGAATAATGGGTATGTAGTGAAAAATGTGCATTATTCTCTTACCCTCCCAAAAGGACAATACTAAGATGGACACCACTTTAATGCTAGCCTGGTCCAGTTCAGCTTGGTTCTACTTTTGCATGTCCCTAACAGACCAGTGTGACACTGACTGACTGAAAATGTGTGATGTGATGGAGAGTTTGAATTATACACTTTCCGTTGCTTCAAAGAAGACAAAGTTTCTATCTTTCTAGTATATATATATTCCAAATAGTAGGAATGGGCTCAGAACCAGATTTTCAAAAGTTGTATTCTCATACTGTAATACCATGACTGTAGTACAAAACAAATTTTTGGTGTCCAATATTGTATGGTTTGCATACTGTGTTTTAATAGTATTTTTGCAATAGTTCTCATTGCGCATCTCAAAACATACTTGCTAAATTGGTATATATTGTGCTTTCTTGGTTTTCGGGTTCTTGCATGCTTTGCATAATTTTTTTAATCTGAGTTCTTTTTGCATCAAGACCTGCTGGAGAGGTTTGTATTTTTCTCTCGTTGGTTAGAATTATTAAAACTGCATTTCGCTTCTTCAACTGGAATGAAACCTTATGTTAATTGCTCCTTGCTTCTTGGCTGGTGGGGATTGTGTGGGAGTAAGGAAATCTGGGGAAAGAAGAAAAAGTCATATGAGCTGGTGTGAAGAAGAGTTGGGCTTTTTTTTTAAAACAAATTCCTTGACACTAGTGGATTTCTGCATGAATCTAGAAGTATTAGAAAACCTAAATTAAGAAACTTCTTCTGGTCTGTTGTACCATTGGAACTTTACAAAACACTTGAGTCTGTAAAGAGATGCCCACCCATAATCTTAATAGCAGAAAGGCCTTTCACTACTGCTAACGTTGGTCCATGTAAACTTTAAAAAAAAAATTGCATAACATTCCTTTCATTACAGCACCTTCATTATATTGGGACATTGTGTTAGAAGCAAGACTGACTTTTAGGGAAGTTAATGTAATAGTTTTTGAAGCAGCTAGATGGACCTTTTGTTATTTTTTTGGGGGGTGGGGGGAGAATTGCATTTTCCCCCCAAAAATCTTGATTTTCCTTTTGTAAAAATAGATAGACCAGCAGTTACTATTTCTAATCCTTTCACCAGCATAAAATTAAATATAGGTTCAAGCAAAATAGTTTCAAGATGATATGGTATTAATTTCCATGCTCAAAATGTTATTCCAACTGCTTAACATTTGTGTGCTAGGAAGAACGTATAAAGTGGATATTGAGGATTAGCCTGAACAGTTTTTCTGGTGCTTCATTATAGGACAAGTTCATCTTCTATCAGTTAAAACATAGTGCTGTATTTGGAACTTTAATAAAATCTGTTGATGAAGGGGTTAAATAGCATTTAACTACACCGTGCACTTTAGGCTTCAATTTCACTGGTAAGCTATTTCACCAAAACTGGGAGAAAAATAACTTTTGTATTGCTAGAATATACTTTTTGCTGGCAGAAATATTTACTAATGTATCTGATGTCAAAATGCTGAATATATTTGGACTAGTGAAATTGAAGGTGGCCTAGAGTATATTTCATAAATACTTCGAAATATCCCCGTACTTTTTTGCTTCTGATGAGTGTCACGAAGAGGAAACATTTTGAGGGAGTTTGGTTCTGTGCCCTTCCCTAACCAGTATGTTGGTGGCAGCTGTTAAACATAGATGTTTTAGATTTTCCTGTGATCTATAGTGAACAGTACAGCAAATAATTTTCCTGAAGGATATGGTACATAATTTCCACACACAAAAAACCCAATAAATTGGTACCAATATCATTTCATGCTATTGCAATATTGCCATCAAAAGTTCAAGAACTTCCATTTGCCAACTATGCAAACTGTTGCTTGAGGCCTTCTGACCAGGGTCCCCATCTTTAATCTTTCTTATTGTCTATAAAGCATCTTTTTTGTCTAGGGGATTTTTGTACAGTTTTTCTACTGATATTTTGATGTGTAATACTAAAAAAAATTGTGCAATTTGGCGGGGAAAGAGTTTCAATTTGTATTAATTGGAGCTGTTATTTAAAATACTGTTGCTGGAAATTGCTGGGAATAATTCTGCTGTAGAGCAAGTACGTGCCAGCAACAGTCCATTTACAAGCAAAAAGTAATAAAGCTGCTACACCTTTTGAGAGTTAACTTCTGTATTTTAAACTTGTAATTTTGACATTTATTTTACAGAAGTTGTTTTTGCTTACTTTACTGCACTTGTAGCCTTCCTTTGCAAAGTCACAGCATCAGACTTTCCGCAGAACAAAAAAGCAAAATTACAATGCACTCCTGTTCTTTATTCACACAAGTGCCAACCCGACCATGAGTCCATGAAGATTTGTGTTTATCTTCTCGGTCTTTAACAATTTTATTTTACTTGAATGTGCACATTTTTTGTGGATACGTGCAAACATGCTGCTCTTTGTTTTTTTCCTCCTTAACTGCCACAACCACGTTGCTTGTCATGTTAACAGTGGCAACCATTAGTATTATATGCACTAATCCATTGATTAGACAGGGGATCGGAATATAGTTAATAATTGATCACTAACTAAAATATCCGACTCTGTACGCCCGTGGCCACAGTTTTTCATTTGCTGTTTTGCAAACAAATGTAGGAGGATTTAAAATTTTACAAGGTTTCTTGAACATGTAGTTTAAAAAATGCATAACCAAAAAAATGCATTTCTATTTATTTTCATACGTGGTATATTATGACAGATTTTTTTTTTACTTGCTCTTCTACAGATGTTTGCAAATTTAAAGTCTGTGTCCAAATTGCTGTTCCTCAAAACTTGAACAAAATCAGTTCTTTTTTTTCCCTTTCTTTAATTTTGGGAGGGTACATTACCACCCATAATGCTTTTGACAGCTGACGGACTTATGACAGTTAACTGTATGAATGTGAGAGATGACGGAAGCAGACAGCACAAACAGAACATGACACACAAACACAACACAAGCAAAAGCAATTACAAATTCTGTTCCTTTGTTTAAAACACTGTAAATGTACAAGTATGAAATAAATCTTGTTGCAAATCTACATTTTGTGTGTGTTACCTGTTTGAAATGTTTAGCTTTACAGCATTTTGTGAAGCATTGTTTACAAAACTAAAAGATTCAATTCACATCTCGCCAAAGTAAATGCTTCATTTAAATGTAGTCTAATGACAATTTTATTGCCAACACATTAATATAAAAGGAAATCTAGCTTCTCTTTCCTAGGGGGAGCTGTAATCCAATGCTCCAGCAATTACTGTTGATCTTGGAACTAAAGTGGGGCAATTTTTGGACAGTTGTTCATTGTGAATTGCATCAATTGGTACCATTTTACAACAAAAATCTGACTCGAGTATTGCTAGATTATATTGATCTATGTCATGTCTATGACTGTTAAGGCAATCGAGGTG
This sequence comes from Heptranchias perlo, assembly GCF_035084215.1. NCBI lineage: Eukaryota > Metazoa > Chordata > Chondrichthyes > Hexanchiformes > Hexanchidae > Heptranchias > Heptranchias perlo. Next base: position 27,827,327 of record NC_090350.1, read on the forward strand.
TTTTAAATCAAAACAAAGTAATCTTACCTACTTCCATTTGGTATGGTGGTGAAAATCTGGAGTCATGAATAATGAGAGAAGATCTACAAAGTGAAGCATCTATTGAGAGAGTGCTTCTCTTTGAGGCGTCAGCCTTGGCTCAGTGGTAGCACTCTCGCCTCCCTGAGTCAGAAAGTCTTGAGCACATAATCAAAGGTGACAGTGAATTACTCTGTTTCCTTCTCCACAGATGCTGCCTGACTTGCTGAGTATTTCCAGCATTTTCTGTTTTTATCTGAGATGACACATCAACGTAGTACTTTCGGTGGTGTTTTCCCAATGAGACGTTAAACCGAGGCTCTGCTCGGGTGGATGTAAAAGATTCCACTGCATGATTCGAAGAGGAGCAGGGGAGTTCTCCTGGTATCCTAGCCAACATTTATCCCTCACAAAAAAAATTGTCTGGCCATGTATTGCATTGCTGTTGGACTTCGCTGTGCGCAAAACTGTTACATAGAATTTACAGCACAGAAACAGGCCATTTGGCCCAACCAGTCTGTGCTGATGTTTATGCTCCACGTGAGTATCCTCCCACCCTACTTCATCTCACCCTATCAGCAATGCCTTCTATTCCTTTCTCCCTCATATACTTATCTAGCTTCCCCTTAAATGCATCTGATGTGGAGATGCCGGTGATGGACTGGGGTTGACAATTGTAAACAATTTTACAACACCAAGTTATAGTCCAACAAATTTATTTTAAATTCCACAAGCTTTCGGAGGCTTCCTCCTTCCTCAGGTGAACGGTGTGGAAATGAAATTTTTGAATCCTTCGCATTTGAAAATCACAGAACAATGCCTGGTGATTACTGCCCGTTGCCAAGGCAATCACAGTGAGCAGACAGAAAGGTGTCACCTAAAAGGCCACCGAATATACAAACCCCCCCCCCCCCCAAAAAAAAAGAGAAGGAAGACAGTCAATGACCCGTTATATTAAAAACAGATAACATTTGTTCGCTGGTGGGGTTACGTGTAGTGTGACATGAACCCAAGATCCCGGTTGAGGCCGTCCTCATGGGTGCGGAACTTGGCTATCAATTTCTGCTCGACGATTTTGCGTTGTCGTGTGTCTCGAAGGCCGGCTTGGAGTAAATGCATCTGTTAGTCACCTCAACCACCATGTGAGGGAAGTTCTACATTCTCACCAGTCTCTGGGTTTTTTTTTTAAAAGTTTCTCCTGAATTCATTACTGGATCTATTTTTGACTACCTTACATTTATAGCCCCTAGTTTTGGACTCTCAAGTGGAAACATTTTCTTTGTCTATCCCATCAAACCCTTTGATTTTAAAGACCTCCAGGTCACCCCTCAGCCTTTTCTAGAGAAAAGAACCCCAATCTATTCAGCCTTTCCTGATTAAGTATATCCTTTCAGTTCTGGTATCATCCCTGTGAATCTTTTTTGCACCTTTTCCAGTACCTGTATATCCTTTTTATAAAATGGAGACCAAAACTCTGCACAGTACTCCCTGTGGTCTAACCAAGGCTCTGTGTAAGTTTAACATAACTCCTCTGCTTTTGAATTCTATCACTCTAGAAATGAACCCCAATGCTTGGTTTGTTTTTTGATGTGGAGATGCCGGTGATGGACTGGGGTGGACAAATGTAAGCAATCTTACAACGCCAGGTTATAGTGCAACAGTTTTATTTGAAAATCACAAGCTTTCGGAGCTTACCTCCTTCGTCACTCACCTGACGAAGGAGGTAAGCTCCGAAAGCTTGTGATTTTCAAATAAAACTGTTGGACTATAACCTGGTGTTGTAAGATTGCTTACATTGGTTTGTTTTTTGTTCAATGTCCTTATTAACCTGCGTCGCTACTTTGTGATTTGTGTATCTGTACCTTGAGTTGTTGAGGTTTACAGTGAATCTATGGTACTCTGGAATCTTTTGTAGATTTGAAGAGCCATGTTTTTTTAGCTTGTCTGATTACATTACAAATTTGAATTATTGGATCCAGTAGTTCATCTCACACCCCCTTTTCTGCAGATTGTAAGTTTACAGTTGTTTATGCCAAAACTGCTCCAAATTAGTGAAGGGCTGTTCACTGGTAAGAATACAGTTTTAACAATTGCTGCCTTCTCATTACAAATGTTTCCCTGATTTATGCATTTGGAAGCTGTGATTTAAGAAACGCGACTGTGAACAAATTATAGCTCTTATCAGTTGTCTGGATTTATGCCACCGTACAACAGCCTTGCTGAATAACACATCCGAAACCTATTCAGAGTTTGGAGGCTCTAGACTTGCTTCCCTGTTTTTTTTTAATGTTCTCCAATTTTCGCAGTACTACTGTATAGAATCAGATTCATGCTGGCGTACCTTTCCATGGGCGTAGTGGTCCTCAACTATCTCAATAAAGTGTCTATTCATAAATGTGTTTCAGGGCTATTTGGTGGGCAGCATGGAAACCCATGGCAGGTACTTGAATGTTAACAAAGTTAGGTGGTTCAGACATGTTCTAGTACTTTGGAGAGGATGGAGGGTTAAGAAATAGAGCAGCATTGGAGAAGATTGAGGGTGAGATTCTTAATGAGGGAGTGGTGCGCTTTGAAGTGAGGGGAAGGATTAATATTGAGAGTTAGCTTATTTGATAGTTAATTTTGATGGAACTCAAAACATTTCTAAGCCTTTTTAATGTAAAATTTTTTTAATAGGGTTTCCTCTATATTTCATGCGATTTGAAGTGAACATGGAGCTGTGATAACACATTCAAGGATCTTCGTGAAAAATAGTGGTGGTATTTGGGTTACTGCATTGATGGGAAGCTGATTTAAAACCACGTTTTTGTACGAACCTTGTTGAAAACTCAATTTAAAAAAAAAAACAAATTGGGGGGAAAATGGGCTTTTTGAGGAAGGATTTGAATGTACTATTGGAGAGAAAGGCAGTATTTGAACTATGTAAACTGTAGTTAGCAATAATTGGGGCCTGGGGCGCTAGGTGAGTTGGCAGGAACTAGGTCTTAAGCCCTGTCCACGCTCACCTCTTCCTTAAGGGAAAAACTGCAGAGTGATTGAGTTGCTGAGTAGTTCCAGGAGTGGTTTGGGTCGGGGGGCAGCTCTTGGTATGGTGGGGGAAGAGATTGGACCAGTCAGAATTCAACCTATAGCTCCCTTTTTTTTCTAGCATAGCTGAGACCAGGCTGGCGGGCTTCTTTGGTAGGGAAACATATGTGATGCAGATCAGAAGATACGTAACCACGGATTTTCTTATTTAATAAAGAACAATTATTGAAAGTGTATATGCTTCATAATTATCCCGCGTTTTGGAAAAAACACTCCTACTTGAGGGAAGGGGGCAGAACAGGGAAACGACCTCCTCCTTTGTATCGCCTTCCCGTTCCTCTCCTGGTTCACGACTGATGCTGAATATATTGGAAGCTCCACTTGTTGAGACGCTTCATACTGAATTGGTAAATGGCAAAGGAAGTTTGAATTTGCAGCTTGTTTTAATATCTCAAATTGTCCAGAATCAACTGTTCTTATAATCGAACTCGTATGATATGTTTCCATATTACCTTTTAATCTGCCTTGTGGAAAGTGGCCAGCACACAAAATTCTCCTTGCCAATCCTGAAATAAAAATGTAATTACACCTTGATCCTGAAATACAGAGAAATAATCAAACTACAGGCCACAGTACTTTGACGTTTTTTGGAAACTCCCTCATTTCCCCTGTGCCTAAAGCGAGAAAAAACTGGCAACTGGCGCCTGGGGTGGTGATGTCACAACGTTTAAAGGAAACCAAAACCCAAGAGTCGGTAGAAACGTCTTCCTGATATTGTTTGGTGCAGACTCACAGGAGCTCGCAGGTTAGTAGCTTTGTTTCTATACAGCATAAAACACAATAGCACAAGGGGAATTTTTTTTTTTTTGCAGGGCAGGGGAAGTGGGACTAATTGAAAGATCTGGCACAGACACGATGGACCGAAGGGCCTCCTTCTGCGCTGTATCATTCTGTGAAGATGAATTTGCAAACTCAGGCAATATTAAAGCCACACAATCCGTGTAATTCTAGCAGACGAAGGAAAAAACCATGACTGTGACAGTTCGCAGAATGTGAGCCATGCGCAAACTTTCAGCCCAGCCCATTGAGCAGTTCGTCGCGGAGCACTGTGGGAATTGTGGCTTTCTCTGGGCCGCGGTAAAGAACTACACTACCCAGAATCCGTCGGCGGAAGTCCTTGTTCTTTCTCAGCGTCGATTGGCCGTCCGACTTGACGTCAAGGCACCGCTGATGCGGGATGCCGATAGGATGACGTAGGAGTGCATCCGGTTTGTCGGTTTTTTTTTAAAGAGGGGGGGGGGGAGGGGGTGAGGATTTGGGGTTTAGGGAGAGGACGGATCGGAGAGACGGAGTGTGGAATTGGGCCGCCGGAGTCCGGCGAAACCTGGCAGCCATCGGCAGTGCGGCCTCCGTGTGAAATCCGGGTAAACTTTGTAATGCGGCGGCCACTGTTAGCGGTTTATCGGGTGTGGAATGTGTATGAGGTTGGGTTTGGCCGGTTGGGTTAATGGGACTCTGGGCGGCCTCAAGGTGAGACTGGCAGGGCAGGATCTGGGCCAGGGCTCAGGGTAATGCTCCAATTTGCTTTTAGCTACCGATTGGGGTCGTTTAACGTTTGTGGCGTAACGGCTCGTCACAATGTCAACATTTCTCCCCTCCCAAGTTAAAATGAGTATTCCCATTACCTCTGAAATGTCCTTTCTGAGATTGTTGATCAACGTCTGGTGAGGTTGGATTTTTGCTTGATGCATAGATCAGCCTGAATTTTTCATTGTCTGGGCTTTAGGTTTAAAATCTTAGCAATTTGTGCAGTTAATCAGTTTTTTAAAAAAATCTACCAGATTGTACCTGTAAGTTTTTTTTTCTATAACCCTTTGCCCCACTCGTAAAAGAAAGCTTTCCTAGATTACTGTAACCCCATTATATGACATTTTACTAATGTATTGATTTCTAGCAAGTAGTTTGTAACTGTCTTCTTTAGGAACTTATTTGTCAAATGTTTTATAGTTGTCTAACTTGCTGGTGCTAGGTATAACTTTAAGGTAGGTTGCAATTAAAGACGAGTATAGGTCTAGTTTGGGATAGATTTTAGTGAGGCTTGAGATTGAGTGTTGTCTTAAGCCCACTCCTTCTAATGACTATGTATAATTTACCTGTCATGGTTTCTACCCCACCGATTTAATCTTCTCGGGGAAAGTTCTGCGTAAATACTCCCAGACTCCCAAAGGTAATCAAGCAAAACTCCAAAATATCCATCCATCCTCAAATCTCCACCTGTCAACCTTGGCTCACTGCCCTCCAGCTTCACAGGTATTATTGTGTAGGATGAATTACTAGTTAATTTCAGCCTTTATTACTATAATAATCATTCCAGTTGCCAGTTTCTTTCTCAAAGGTGTTTTTGCTGGGTTCCTGTGCCCATTGCTCTGCGATGATAGGTTAAGAATTTGGAACAAAATTTATCCAATTCCTGCTTTAGAATATGTTTTAATCGACCACTTCAGGTTTCAGAGTGAGCAGCCCCCGGTAACATTTTCAGAATTTCTTTATTTATAAAGTTTTCTTTCCTATATTTCTGACTTCCCTAGTGTACACATAGATGTATAATGCATACAGACTAATGGATAGCTGGGAGTGATAACAAATCAGCAAAGATCAAAGGGGTTCTGAAAAGTGTCCTAAACTGCAAAAGAAAATCTTGAAAAGTTCATACCTACCACCTGAATCCTGATTGTAGTGCAGCTTGATAATCAATTTTTAGACATTTTATTTTCTTCTATCCCCTAATCCCTGTTCTGAAGGAGGTGACTTATGCTGGCATACAATTCCATGGGCAGCTTATTTGTTTTTATCAACAAAAATTAATGTATTTTTGCAGCAAGATTAAGGTTCAATTTCTTATAAATATTAAAACTCAAGATAGAATTATAATTTCTGGGCTGAAGCATCACTGTTCAGCAGTCTACAATTTTTGGAGGTGACATTAGAAATTGAAATGGACAAATAGTCTTGGTTGTCATTTAAGACCCAATTTGTCATTTCTAAACTTTTTCTGTGAATTGAGTGGAAAGTGAAAAAACAGTTTGTTTCCATGTACAACACCTCTGTCAAGTTATCGTGTAATTTCCTCTGTTCTAGCAGAAACAGTCCCAATTTTTCAAGTCTTTCATCGTATTTGTATTTTCTGATATCAGGCAGTATCCCAGTGAATCTGTGCTGTACCCTCTCTATTACCTCAGCATCCTTGCGATGATGTGGAGCCCAAAGCTGCACACTATTCCCAACTGTGGTCTTACTAAGGTTTTGTATCATTTCACCATTGTATCTTGACTTTTATATTCCATATCTTATGCCATAAAGCCCATTATTTCATTAACCTTTTTTTAATGGCCTTATCTACTTGAGGTACTGCTTTTAATGTCTTGTGAACCAGATTTCTCAAATCTCTCTGCAATTCCACATCACACAGCCTTCTCCCATTCAAAGTATGATTACTTTTTTTTTAACCAAAATGCGCCACTTCACATTAACTGACATTGAATTCGATCTGCCACTTTTTTGCCCATACCACCATCTTATCAGTATCCCTTTGCAACTTTCTTTGGTTCTTGGAATTACGTGAATTACTTGCTATGCCTCTTATTTCAGTAGCATCTGCAAATTTGGCCACCAATCCTTCTAGCCCTATATTCAGATCTTTAATATGCACAGCGAACGGACCCTGTGGGATGTTGCACCCCACTTCCAACCGTTGAGAAGCTGCTCTTAACTCCTATTCTCTGTTTCTTTCCTTCTAATCAATTTTTAATCCAATTTGCTATCCTTCCCCTAGTTCCATACCTTCTAATATTTTCCAATTATCTCCTATGTGGTACCTTCTCAAAGGCTTTCTGAAAGTCTGTGCACACCACATCCACTGCATTTTTCCCTTATCCACCATATCCTTCACCTCAAATAATTCATATCCAAGTTTCTGAAATCCCTGTTGGCTGCTTCTAATTATTTTCTCTTCATCCAGATATTTACTAATTAATGATGCCAGAATTTTCACTACCACGGTTGTTAAACTAACTGCTGTGTAATTACCCAGGTGTCTGCCTTTGAAAGTTAATATTACTTGGCCACTCTAGTCCTTCAACGTGCATCCACTCTCAATAGAACCCTGAAACATGATTTCTAGGGATTCTGCTATTTCTTCCCATGACCTTTGGGCACCGCAGGGTATAGAGTGTATCTTAGATATTATGTTTTTATAGCATGTTATATTATTTCGACCTTTTGTTTATTTTATTATATTAGTGGTGCCCACTTGTTAGAATGATTTTATGTTTTTGTCTGGTGACACTGGAGCAACTCAAAGGCCCACTTCTCTCAGGACCCTTGGATGTTTTCTGTCAGGTCCTGGCACTTTGTCCTCCTTTTTAGCTAAACTAACTTCTCTAATACTTTCTTCTTATTTACTTTAATATCTGTCATCTCACTTTTAACCAGTTCGGCATTTACCTCCTCCCAGATATCCTCTTTTATAAGAAGCACACTACTTGTTAAGTATCGCTGGCAATTTTTGTTTATTCTCTACTAATAATATTTACTCCCCTCCAAGGTCCCTCCTCACATTTAACAATTCTCTTTTTACTGATGTATTTGTAGAATACTTTACTGTTTGTAATTTTTTTAAATTTCTCTCCTCATACTCTCCCCTTGCTTTCCTCATCACTATCTTAACCCTCTTTCCTTATTTTCTCATTCTCTCATTTTTATCAATTTTAGCATACCTATATTCTTCAATTTTAGTTTGTTTCTAACCTCTGTTTATTCACAGTATTCTGAAACTTGAAGTAGACTTTTTTTTAATGGTACACGTTTATTGTGCAACCTTGCAATCTGCTTTTTAAAAATATCCCATTGTTGATCTAAGTCCTGTGTGGCAGTTTCTGTTCCCCCTGACGTGAACAAGCTCATTGTCATATTTCTAAAATCTGCCCTATTCCAATCTGGTACCCTTGTCTTTGTATTAACTTTTTCCCTTCCTGTTTGGACCTTAAAGCAAATCATATTATGGTCATTACTCCCAAGGTGCTCACCCACATTTAACTCATTTACCTGATCTATTTCATTACTCATGTCTAGATCTAGTAGCACCTCTCCCCTCATTGATATAGGAACATAGTGCTTGGTTTTACATGGAAATTTCATTCTATTTTGGTTAGTTTTTTGATATGTAATAATACCTACACAATGCTTGTGACTTTATTGGAGGGTGGTTGAGAAATTGTATGCATCTGATTACTGTTAGAACCTATCTGATGTATGTTGAAAATGTACAGACTGCATATAAATGTTCATAACAAGTGAACTGTTTCTTTTCATACACTTAGAATGAAATTAAACTAGACACACCATCGGATAGCAACCATTGCACATGAATGATCTGAATCAGCAGTCTTTAGAACCAGGGGCTGTTTTATTCTTTCTTTCACCTCCAGGTTGAGCTTTACATTTAGATTTTGGAACTTAGTGTCTGTTCTGCTCATACATGAATCTTGACTGTCAAAATTCCCATGCGCTAGTTCTTTGATAGTCTTTGAGGTGAGGGGTCAACGTCATTTTTTAATAAGTACAGATTAGAACAGATCATTTGGAGACTGGGTTACATTGTTTTGTAGTTAGTGGGTACCAAATAAAATTTATATGGGATTTTATTTGTCAAATGTTTTATAGTTGTCTAACTAGCTGGTGCTAGGTATAACTTTAAGGTAGGTTGCATTTAAAGACGAGTATAGGTCTAGTTTGGGATAGGTTTTAGTGAGGCTTGAGATTGAGTGTTGTCTTAAATTGGTGTGTTGTTTCTTAATTGAGCTCCGTTTATACTTTTTGAGATTGGCTTATACTGCAGTTTGAACTTTGCAGCAACACTAAAGTTACAGCATAACCAAGAGTTGAGTTTCGACCTGACTCCAGTGTGAAACTCTATGGAGAAGGTAGTCTTTCAACACTGGGGTTGGATATGACATAAAGTAGAGCTCCAGCCAAACCTGCTTTACAAAGTTTTAAATCTACCTGGTGTTAATTTACATGTTGAGAGTACGGATGCTGCTACCTGCACTCTCGAAACATTTAAATGCTAACCCCCTGAGAGGAGAATTACAGTTCCAGCCCAGCAGTATAAACAGGGTACTTATCTAGTTGGAAATGATCTTGAACCATAGCTGCAGTCTTAACTATATTTCCAGTTGAGAAAGTATAGGAGCTGTATGTTGCATAGCTTCAATAGGAGTGGCAAAATGCAAAATTGTATTTGTCCTGTGTTGATATACTTGGAAAATATTTATCCATGCGCTACGTATATGAATTGACCAGTCACAACCTGTGTGTGGTGTGTAAAAAAAAAAACATCAAATTTTGCGAGTGCAGAATTAATATTTAATGCAGGGCAACTTTGGAATGAATATATGGTGATACAAACTATTCATTTCTCCAAACAAGGGTGTTTCTGAACTGTTAGCATAAATGGCTGACTGGGATATTTGAATTCAGTAGATTACAGCTGTAATTTTAGAAAGTATTTTAATTCTACTAGGTAATTTCTATTTTGTTTCTGTGCAGGTTTCTATTAAGTGAAACTTAAGCCATGAAGAATCAAGACTCTGAAAGTAAGCTCAGTCCATCTGCTGATGGTCATGAGACTACAATGATTGGTGTAGCAGCAGCAGAGAGTGTAGACCCTGCTGGGAGAGAGGAGAGCCTCGGTGTTGTTCAATCTGCTGGACCTGAAGCTAACCATCAAACCAGCAAAAAATCTGATGGTCAGAATGGGCTTGCTCAAAACCATGACGATGTAAGTACCAGTGAAGACGTACTGAATGGAACAACTGCAGGAGATAGCAGTGAGGGGTCATCAGTTGTCCAAGAGACTTCTGCTGTAGATAACTTGGATACCCTCCAGCCTGAATCTTCAACAGCTGATGTCTCAGATGAGCTTAGCCGACAGCTTGAAGACATACTGAACACCTATTGCTGCAACCTGGCTGAGCATGGTTCTGGTGTGCAGCCTGAGGAATCTCCTGAAATGGAAGAAGCAGAAAAATGTGTTAACAGCGAACCTCTGAGAAATGGTGTGCGGGAGATTGAATGTGGCGAGATGAGTGAAGAGATTGAAAAAGTGGTGAAGGCAGAGGCTCGTGTAGAAGATGTGAAAGAGAATGGAGATGTCCCTAACAACAAAGATCAGAAAAAAGCTCCAGAAAAAAAGAAAGCGAAAGCACTAGGTAAGCAGAACTTTTCCTAGAAAAAGGACTATAAGGTTTTCAGTGTAATATTGTGTCCCTTTTTTACTTTTCTCTCTTATGGAATTTGTTTAGCGCATTTTATAGTATTTTTCTCAGTCAAGACAGTGATGCAGTCGATGCTGTTCTTAAAACATCTTGAAAATGTAAAATGATACATTTAAAGGACAGAGAAATGAGATTTCAGTAGATGGCTCCAGTTGAAGAGCCTACACTGACACAAGCCTGTTTGGCAAAAAGACTTCCATCTGTGCTATAATTTCTTTAATTCTATGACTGGACAAACACTTAAATGAAAAGGTACAGCTAGGGAAATTATGGGGGACGGAGGGGAAGTCACGACTGCGTTGGTGCTCTTTCATAATTTGGTTGTTGTGGTTTTCCAGGATCAATTGGTTTTGAATTGGCTCCCAAGCCAGTTGGAAGCACTGCCTCTCATTAGGTACACAAGCTTCCTGCTTAACCCACAATCACGGCAGCGACTTCGGAAGGCAGCGGGGACCTGAAATATTGAGATTCAATGGGAAGCAAAATGAGAATCTTTCCAAAATCCACATGTTGCTTTGAATGTTGACCACTTAATTTCTGGTCACAGACTTGAAAATTCAACCGGGTGTTTACATGTCCTATCTGTCTTGTTTACAATATTTAATGACTCAACAGCATCTATGATTTTGAAGTTCAATTATAGCTAGTGCAACTAATAAATAATTTCTGTGTAAATGGCAACTTAAACTGATGATTTGCAGTTAATGCTTCAAGGACTAAAGTATAATTTGTGTTCAATTTTTTTAAAATCCACAATAATAGATATTGGTAATGTGTTTTATGGTTAAATAGCAAACTAAGCTGATATTATGAATCCCATCAAAACTCAGTGGATTACAGCTTTGAACTACACCCTGGCATGTGTTCTATATTTAATCTGTTGCTAATATAAAAAACAGATCTCCAGAGAGTTCCAGTACTTCAGTGCAGTGTTGAATGATCATACAAGAGTATATAATTACTGAAAGTTTACAAGAAAAGCATTTGCACTAAATGGAAAATTGTTGAGATTCTTTTCTCAGGCTGTAGATAGCAATCAGAAAACCTAGCTCCCCTTTAGGGGTACTAAAACCAATTGTGGCACCCCACATGCTGCATCACTGGATACAGGGAAAGAATTAAGCCTTTGACTTTCTGGCCTGTGTTACTTCAACCACTTTTTTTTACTGGGGAAGCCATTGGTTAAATCTTTTTAAAAGGTCTTCAAATAATTGACTTTTTTTAAAACTGCTTCACCCAGGCAAGCCTATATTTAGCTTTGAGCAAAATGGCTTGCAAACAATACCCTGTATTTCCATTTGCACTGGTGTCTTTTGTGTAACTAACATTTCACATCTCTATGCAGTTTTTTTTTGTGAGACAGCTGTATTGCATGAGAAAACATTAAGGATGAGAAGACCATTCCACCTATCATGCTCTTTTCTCTATAGCATTTCAGCTCAACCAGCGTTGTATCCAACTTCATCTCGAACTCTCCTAGCATCTTTGGTTCAAATACCTTACCTGAAAGGTCATTCCAATACATTTGTTGCTCTTGGTGTAAAGATTTTTTTTTAAGATATGTTTAAAATTTACTTTTCTCTATTATCCTTTGTTCTACTGGGATGACTGACCTTACAGTAGTAATGTGGGTTTACCTTATCTGTGCCATTCTATAGCTTATACACTTCAATAAAGAATAAGGTTACCCCTTAACCACCACCTTTCTAGACTACTGAACTTGAGGTTATCTAATCCTTCCCCGTAGCTCATTCCCTTTACAATTGAGATCATTCTCATTCTCCTCTGCACCCTTTCCAATGACTGTGTGGCTCTTTTGAAATATGGTAACTAGAATTTTACATAATATTTCAAATTAAATCTGACCAGTACGTTTTATTAAAAAAAACAATATAACCAGTATTAGACATATACTACATGCTTATGGCCATGTATCCCAACATTGTTTGCTTTTTTAATTGCTTCTCCACATTGCCTTGACATTGAAAGGGACCTGGGAGTGACAGCAGACTTGACACTTTCAAAGTCTCCCTGTTCCCGTCCTTGTATACTTGTGTTGCTCGTTCCTCTTCCAATATTCAATAACAGCAAAACAACTTGCATTTATATTGCGCCTTTAATGCAGAAAAATGTCCAGAAGTGCTTCACAGAAACGTAATTGGACAAAGATGGACGCTGAGCCAAAAAAGAATAATAGGAGGGGTGACTAAAAGCTTGGACAAAGTGGTGTATTTTATGGAGGAGAAGGAGGTGGAGATGTGGAGAGGTTTAGGGAGAGAATTCTAGAGCTTAGGACCCAGTTGGCTGAAGGCACGGTTGCCAGTGGTGGGGTGAAGGAAGTGGGAGATGCACAAGCGACCAGAGTCGGAGGAACGCAGTGTTCTTGGACAGTTGTGGGGCTTGAGAACATTAGAGTTAGGGAGGGAGGAGGCCCTGAAGGAATTTAAACATGGGGATGAGAATTTTCAATTTGAGGCACTGGACCGGGAGCCAATATAGATCAGCGAGTATGGGGATGATGGATGAGCGGGTCTAGATGTGGGCTAGGATATGGGCAGCAGAGTTTTGAATGAGCTGAAGTTTCTGGAGGGTGGAGGATGGGAGGCCGGCTAGGAGAGGATTGGTGTGGTCAGGTCTGGAGGTGACAAATACTCTGCATTTGTTGGTATTAAATTTTATTTGCCATTTATCTGCTGAATTGTATAACAAATCTAAGTCCTTCTGTGAAACCTCAACTGCATTATCCATCCCTACTGCATTTCCTATTTCAGTGTCATCTCCAAATTTAACACTTATAGTTGGTATTGCATAAGGCCATTAATGCAAATGATAACAAGGAACTGAAGCACTGATCACCTCCCCCTCATGATTACACTCTGTTTCCTACACCCATATCTAAATCCAGTGATGTGACTGCCTTTGTAACAGTTATCAAATTCAGTGACTGCACAGAGGGAGGGTGAAGAGAAACAAAGCTTCCTTTGAAGGTTTAATATTTGCCAAGGTTATATTCTATCGCAACCATTAGATATTTGTGAAAGTTGATTTCTTTTAAACTGAAAATGACGCATGCATGTAGTGCCTCTTGTGTTTGTGCCAGGCCCCCACTACCTTTGATGAGGCAGTGGTGGCTCCAATGCTGTATGTTCTACTTCCCTTACCACCTGACTGTTTACTTGCCTGAGTGTGTGCAGGGCCAATTGTGACAATATTGCTCCTAAACTGGTGGATTAATTTATGGTGTCCTATCATATCCAATTGTAAAATATTTTGTACTTGCAAAAAGCTTCCAGGAAGGTATCAAATTTTCTGTTTGTCAATTAAGCAGATTGATCTTTTCATTTTAAAAAAAACTTGATTTTTAGTGCTTTTTACGATGGTGGACTTGCTATAGTTTTTAGGTTCTCCCAATTTGTGCAGTTTCCAGACATGGAATTAAAATTATACTGAGCTGCTGGTAGTTGTAGCCAAATTCTTCCCAAGTTGCAGGTAACACATGGCATAATAACAGCTGAATGTTACAATTCTAAGGCTTTCTCTTAAGGAGTGATAAACTCATGCCAGTGTTGAAATGATCAGCTAGTGGAGACTGGATAGTGCAGTAGCTTATAGCTCTGGGTTTGAATTCGGGCCATTGTGGTAAAGGGGACAGGGGAAGGGAACGAGTTTTGGTGGTTTAGTGGAATTAGTTCGAGCAGTCTCTGTTCAATTACTATGTGACGTGAATCACAGCACAAAACTACCCATAATTTAGCATTATTTGAATAATACTGCCCAAAGGCATGAAGTTGATTGGTTGGGCACATGGAAATGCCGCATAATGTATTGAAGGACCGGGGGAATTGCTGTAGCAAATACCTAGTGGCATGAGAAAAAAATGATCTCTTCCTTCTCTCTTCTCCTCCCCGCACGCCTCCCCCCCCACCCCCCCCCAAATTCTTGACATCTCCGATTTTTAATACCAGTCCCCCTAACAAAGTTTAAAGGAAAATTGGTTTGTAAATATTTAACTCTCAGACTAGTGAAGCTTAGACCATACTAACCTCGATTCCTCAACTGCCACAACTCAGCATATAGATTGATCTATTTTAAAAGCAACTTTAAAAAAAATGTATTCCTGCAATGTGACTTAAATGATCAAAAAGTTCGAATTTTTTTTGCATAATCTTTACCTAAATGGTATATTAAGTGACCTGTAACTGAATCAGAACAAAACTGTTTCATAAACCGATTAGTTAGCACATTCTGTTATGTTGCATGAAATGAAACTAAAATTGTGAAATTCAAGAGTAACTTGTAATGTTTTTGTAAACTCTCTGTGCCCTTTGCTTCACTGTATCAAATATTGAAAAGTACACATATAAATTCTACCCATGCTTCTCGTGCAGTTCGTGGCCAGTTTCAAGTGGAAAGGCAGTAAGATCTAAGTACGAGTGGCTTTTTTGAATATACTTCTGAGGACCAAAAAATGAATTCCTGCAGTAAGTCGTTTTATGTGGAAATAGTCTTTCAATGTCACTCGGTGCAGACTATTTAATATGAATAATCCAGAAGTTGAAGGAAATACACAGCAGATCTGTTAACCATTTCTTTCACAGATGCTGACTGATCTGCTATGCCACTACGGCATTTTCTGTTATTTCAGATTTCTGGTATTCAGTTTTTCTTTTTATCTCTAGCTTGAACACTTTATTTTACGGTAAGTGAAGTGTATCCTAGCTATTGTGCCGTTTAGAATGTTGTGCACGTACCAGTGTATAGCGTGCAGATATATTGAATGATCGCTCTAGATTAGTCAGGAGTGATTTAATTCCTAAAGAAATTGTGGTTTGTATTTCATTTAGTGTGCAGACATTTTAAATGTAGCCCTCAAAAGAATAAAAGGTGAGTCGGGTGCATGGCCTTGAAATGCGGTTCCATGGATTGTAGGTTAGCCTGCAGCACAACCTGTGTTGTTCCTAGCGTGCAGCTTTGAGTAGCATTAGCAAAGTCTTAGGAAAAGATCTGCAGCATGCTTTTGATTAACAGAAATGTTATGGGGAACACAATGAGGGAGCGAAGAAATTGGGAGGAAGATGAAATCTGAAAGTATATTCATGCATTAATCTGCTATTGAAAAATGTGTTACATTTCTAGTCTGTGATCATCTTTTTCCAGGAAAGGAAATTACATTGCTGATGCAGACGCTGAACACTTTGAGCACCCCAGAGGAGAAGCTTGCTGCACTCTGCAAGAAGTATGCAGACATGGTCAGTTAAAAAGGCTTAAAAGTTACTATCTTTATGCAGTGCAGCTAGTTAACCTGAAACTAAGATTCTGTTCTGCATTTCAAATATTTTTTTTCCAAAGCATAATTTAAGGGTGGTTAACAGACATGGATGACTTGGCTATTTGAATACTCTCAACATGAGTGAATATTTTGTGTACATTAATACACATTTTTAGGGGCTAGAACTTGACTTGGGAAAAGTGCATCTTTGCTGTACAGTTCTTGGTCCAATCATTACATTATTGCCTTATGTCAGCTAGGCTTACCTGTGCAGCATTATTGCTGACTGTGCTGCATTACATGATTTTTACTGTGGTAAGATATTGCCCCACTCCTCTTGAATAGATTGGGTTATGATGCATAAAGCTGAAGTTGCATGTGTGCAGCAAAACGGTTCATAGTTTGGCAGAAATGAAGCTTTGCAAAATTAGTTACCAACCATTAAACTGATCTAAGGCATTGGTCTACCGGAATTACATACTTGATCTTTCTGCAGCTTGAAGAGCATAGGAATACTCAAAAGCAAATGAGACTGTTACAAAAGAAACAAACTCAGATCATCCAGGAGAAGGATCACCTACGGAATGAGCACAGCAAAGCCATTCTGGCACGCAGCAAACTAGAGAGTCTGTGCCGTGAGCTGCAACGCCACAATCGAACACTCAAGGTAAACTGATCACTGGTTATAGAATTATAGAAAGGTTACAGCACGGAAGAAGGCCATTCAGCCCATCAAATCCGCTCCGGCTCTATGCAAGAGCAATCCAGCTAGTCCCACTCCCCCGCCCTATCCCCGTAGCCCTGCAATTTTTTTCCTTTTAAATACTTATCCCAGTTCCCTTTTGAAGGCCATGATTGAATCTACCTCCACCACTCCCTCGAGCAGTGCATTCCAGATCCTAACCACTCGCTGTGTTTAAAAAAAAAAGTTTTTCCTCACGTCACCTTTGGTTCTTTTGCCAATCACCTTAAATCTATGTCCTCTGGTTCTTGACTCTTCCACCACCAATAGGAACAGTTTCTCTCTATCGACTCTGTCTAGACCCTTCATGATTTTGAATACCTCTATCAAATCTCCTCTCAACCTTCTCTGTTCCAAGGAGAACAACCCCATATTCTCCAGTCTATCCAAGTAACTGAAGTCCTCATCCCTGGAATCATTCCAGTAAATCCCTTCTGCACCCTCTCTCAGGCCTTCACATCTTTCCTAAAGTGCAGTGCTCAGAGCTGGACATAATACTCCAGCTGTGGCCGAACCATTGTTTTATAAAGGTTCATCATGACTTCCCTACTTTTGTACCCTGTTTCTATTTATAAAGTCCAGGATCCAATATGTTTTTTTCACCGCTTTCTCAACCTGCCCTGCCACCTTCAACGATTTGTGTACATATACTCCCAGATCTCTCTGTTCCTTTACCCCTTTTAGAATTGTGCCCTCTGGTTTATATTGCCTCTCCTCATTCTTCCTACTGAAATGCATCATCTCGCATTTTTCCGCATTAAATATCATCTGCCACGTGTCCGCCCGTACTACCAGCCTGTCTATATCCTCTTGAAGTCTATCACTATCCTCCTCCATGTTCACTACCTTTCCAAGTTTTGTGCCATCTGCAAATCTGTAAATTGCGCCCTGTCCAAGTCATTAATATATATCAAGAAAAGCAGTGGTCCCAGCATGCACCCCATGGGAACACCACTGTATGCCTCCTTCCAGTCTGAAAAACAACCGTTCACCACTACTCTCTGTTTCCTGATACTTAGCCAATTTTGTATCCATGTTGCTACTGCCCCCTTTACTCCATGTGCTGCAATCTTGATGACAAGGCTACCGTGCGGCACTTTATCAAACATATATATCATGCATGAGTCTTGACAGTTATGGCTGGCAGACAATTTTTCAGGCAACTGGCATATTTCCCCCTCTCCCTAACCCAACTGTAGTGACCTTATTCCTACCCTTGTTAAGTTTACAGTCAGATTAGACTGGGGGTGGGGAGGGGTTACTTTGGACAAGTTTGCAGACGATACCAGTTAAGTGCTAATGCAGGTACATCATATATAGATCCTTGGATTAAGTCTTGCAGTTGATTTGTGCTTACCGTATACTTTTGTCTAGTTTTGCATCTGTATCTGTGATTGTGGGTACAAATTCAAAAGTGTGTTTGGGTGGAACTGTCTGACAGTCAATTAGGACACATGAAAAAGGACAAAAGACAATCTGGTCTATCAAGCCTGTCCTGTCCTGACCTGCCATCATGCAACTTTGACTCACCATCATTATGCCAAAACCATCCAATACCCCCTCACACCCATCCACCTGCAGTCATGCAGTCTCACGGGAGAGACAAAAAATGTAGAGGAGAAAACCTTTGGCCAGTTTAATGGAAAAAAATCTCTGGGAAATTCTGCTCTGATTCCCGCAACAATCAAGCAAGTTCCAGGACACCACGGTGACCGGAACACTATCCCGTACTAACCATCCTATTTCTATAGCTTGAAATGGCTTTCACTCACAGGAACTTGGCCAGTTCCATTTTGAACGCTTGCAGCGAATTCACATTCCTCATATGTACTGGCATCTTACGCCAAAGATTGTTGCTCTGCGAAAGGAAGTACTTCCTTGCATCAAACTTAACTCTATGCTTTTGTAACTTATACTGATGTCCTCTCGACCCCCCCCCCCCCCCCCCCTGCCTGTGTCTATAGCTCGTAACCTATCCATGTGGACAGAATCTAATCCCTTTATTACTTTAAAGACCTCAATTGTACACCTTGTGGTTAGACCACATCTGGAGTACTGTGTACAGTTCTGGGCACTGCACTTAGAAAGGATATATTGGCCTTGGAAGGAGTGCAGCACAGATTCACCAGAATGTTACCAGGGCTTCAAGGGTTAGATTATGAGGAGAGATTACATAAACAAGGCTTGTATTCCCTAGAATAATGAAGGTTGAGGGGTAATTTGATTGAGGTTTTTAGGATTTTGAAAGGAATTGATAGGGTAGATAGGAAGAAACTTTTTCCACTGGTGGGGGAATCTAGGACAAGGGGACATGAGCTTAAAATCAGAGCCAGGCCATCAGGAGAGAAGTTAGGAAACACTTCTTCAAGCAAAGGATGGTAGAAGTGTGTGACTCCCTCCCACAAAAGCAGTAGATGCTAGCTCAATTAATAATTTTAAATCTGAGATAGCTAGATTTTTGCTAGCCACAAGTATTAAGGCGGGTTGATGGAGTTAGAATACAGATCAGCCATAATCTCATTGAATGGCAGAACAGGCCCGAGGGGCTGAATGGCCTACTCCTGTTCCTAAGTTTTTCAAAGTCATTCCAAAATAAAAAGTCCTAACTCTCTAAGCCTTCCCTGATATCTAAGGGTCCTTAAACTAAGTATTAATCAAATGACCCTTCTCTGAACCTTTTCCAGGGCTTTGACATCTCCCACCATGTGAGTGGTCCAAACCTAGACATGGTATTCTAGATGCGGCTGGATTAAGGCTTCATACAAGGAAATGATTGTACTTAGTTTTATACTTCGTTGTCCTAGCCATTCTTCCTAACGTCCTATTTGCCTTCACAGCAGCCTTGCAATACTGGTCACGGACCTTCAATGACTCAGGCCACTATAACCCCTAGATCTTTTTCCCGCTCAGCTGCCTTGCAGTCCATGGTGTACACATGTTTGGAATTCTTCCTCCCCAAATGCCTCACACTACACTTGTCTATATTTAAAAAAAACAGCTGCCAAATATGGGCCTTATTACCCCCTTGCAAATAGATCCATCTGCAACCTTTTTTGTTCATCTAAGGTTCTTGCACCCGCACATATATTTGCACCATCCACAAATTTGGGGCGCATACCTCCAATGTCTTCATACGGATCATTAATAAAGATGATGAAGAGCAATGGCCCAGATCTCTCTGGACTCCACTATTGACCACTCCCTATGCAAATCTACTACCATAAATAGCTACCTTTTGTCTACATAAATGCAAACAATTTTTTATCCAGTCTAGTAACTGCCAGCCAATCCCATAAAATGCAGCCTTTTGTGCGGTACTTTATCAAAGGTTTTTTTCAAATTTCCAATAAAGTTTCCCTCATCCACCAACTTCGTGGCCACCACAAAAAATTCAGTCATTTTGGTAAGATAGGACCTCGTTTTCCAGAAAGCATGCTGTGACTTCCTCAGTGGCCCTGATCTTTCAACATGATCATATTTAATAATTTCTTTTAGCAACTTGCCTATAACTGAACTTATACTAATGGGCCTGTAGTTTTCTGATTCTGATTAATTGCCCGTTTAAAATGTAGGCACCACATGGTTCATGGGACCAATCCCAGACTTCAGTGCGATGCTATCTGCGAGTCACTGACTTGCATAACACAGCCCCCATTTTTATTTAAGTCCCTAGGGTGAATATTATGAAGGCCAGCATCATGATCTCCTCCTTTAAGTGCTTTAATTCTAGCAAGCAATATTTCTGCATCCACTTTTACATGTTCAATTTTAGCATCAGCTCTATGCTGCAGTATTAGTTGCTCACCAACATCTTCAGTAGTGAAGATTGATGCAAAGTAGCCATTTCACACCTTTGCCATACTTTGAGACTCTACCCAAATTGGCCTTGCAGAATCTGGCTATGGCACCATAAATTCCTTAATGGTTCTTTGATCCTGAAAAGAATCTCGCTATCACTATTGTTCCTATCTACCAAATTCTTCTCCATTGAGTTTTTAGCCAATGTGACATCAGATTTTGTTGCCCTCAGCTGAGTCTGATACCTATTTCTATTCTCTTGAATTATTTACCTTGCACCTATTCAAATATTTCAGCTTTAGTTAGATTTGTCTTGGGACATGATCAGTTAGCCATTTTGTTTTTTTTGTACCTTGCACCCTTCTTTTAACGCTAAGGACGTAGATGGCTTCTTTCTGCACAAGAATAGTTTTAAAAAGTATTCAATTTTTTGTTGATGTTGTCTAGTGGGGACCCTCCCTCCCACCCCCACCCCCCCCAATCAACCTTAGCCGAGCCATTGAACATCTTTGCAAATTTAGCTCTCTGATCTCACACTGGTATTAAATTTTCAGTAGCATTGGCTTGACTGATCTAGTTGCATTTAATAATATTATGGTCGCTATTACCCAGCTGTTTCTTCCACATGGAAATCCTATATCGCTACTAAAAACTAGATGCAGTACTCATTGTCCCCTATTATCTTCGTTAAAATACTGCGTAAGGAAACAATGATTTGTAAAATTTACAAATATATCGGTTCTCCTCCCTTTTCATCCCCTCTTTCCCTGGCCAGATTACTAAAATAATTTGGGGATAAGAAAGAAAATTAATCAAACAAGCAGAGAAGTAGGATGGTGAAAATGGTAGAAGTTTTGCAGAGTACAGGAGAACGGTTAGCTCTAAGTTAAGGGTTGTTTACATGTATAACGGGTTTATGTCCTATAACCACTTCCAGTGGAAGTAGTTCCACAATATGTTGAGGCTGCCGGTGTTTTAATATTTGCCCCATTTATATTGTGGGGTGGTGCACCACTGGTAACATTGAAGCAAATGCTACCATGAATTGCCTTTTGTGTTTAATGTTTGAGAAATTGCAATAATAATATCACAGTTATCTGAGAAAATGTATCTTGTATCTTGTTAGGTTGCCTACTTCAATGGTAAAATGTTCTCTTCACAGTCGAGAGGATATTGATTTCAAATCCAGTGATGGCTTGAAACTCAAACCTGTTTTTGTTATGATGGGTTCTTTCTTAGACAGATACAGCATAACTGTTCTCCTTCAAGTGAATTATAGAGTAGTTTTGGCAGTGATTGTATTCAAGTTCACGGTTACAACTTCTTTACCATCAGCCAAATAAACTTATGTTTGTCAACAGCATCTTTATCACTTTTTAAAAAAAAAATATATTCTATAAATTCACCTCCTTTTTGGCATGGGAGGTCTTGAATGAGAGAGTGACAAGAGGGAGAGTCCAATTGTGAGGTCTTGCGGTAGCTATGGCAATCTTGGTGATAATTCACTGTTCCTCCCAAACATGTATGGGTTCCCCTGTCCCCACCCCACCCCCCCCCCCCACCCTTTTTTTCATTTAAGTCCCACAACAGAGATTGAGAAAATATTCTGCTCCTGTATCTAAGCTAATGGTGCACTGCAAATTGTTAACCGTGTGTGGCAGTAAGTTTCTGCGGAGTTGCTCTTATTTTTACTTTGCCTACGAAGAATTCCTCTTCTCTGCATGATGCCTGTCCCTGACAGCCCAGCTGAGGTTGGGAACTCTCCATATCAGAAACAATTCTGTTGGCCATTGGGTCAATGGCTGTTTTTTGCTGTTCTGTGTATCATAGAACATGAAATGTGCACTGAGTAAAACTAGACCATTCTATTACTTGTCATATCACTAAATGGCATAGTGGAATATTATAATCCTAATCTATGCTGGGAAATTTTCCCATAGGAAGAAGGTGTTCAACGTGGAAGAGATGAGGAAGAGAAGCGCAAAGAAATCACCTCTCACTTCCAGGTAACTCTAAATGATATCCAGGCACAGATGGAACAACATAATGAACGGAATTCCAAACTGCGCCAGGAGAACATGGAGCTGGCTGAGAAACTGAAGAAACTAATAGAGCAGTATGAGCTGAGAGAGGAGGTAAGGAAACTGAAAAATATCTAGAACTATAATGATTGCCTCAGCAGACTCAATTGCTTGGAAGTAAAAATACCCAAAGTGAAATTTACAGAAGATATCATTTTGATTCTTAGTAACTTTACATCTCAATAATTCAAGTTAAAGGAATTAGTTAAGGTATGTTGCCAAGACATCATAGAGGAGGAACAAACCTGCCTCGTGTGATCTGTGCCATACCTTACTTGGGAGTTTAAGCATTGAATGCCAAGAGAGAATTGTCCATTCTTCAGCATTGTTCACAGGCTATAGGATCTAGATAGTTCACTTCCATATAATGTTCCTGAGGTGTTGGATTATCTTGTTGCCATAATTGCCTGTCAAAACAAACTGACCAAAGAAATGGGAGGCAAAAGAATTTGTATTGAAATGTTTAATAATTCCCAAGACAATTGCCTCAGTGGTAGGTACAATTCAGGTGCAGCTCAGATGGAGGTTCTCCAAAGGGAGGGAAAGTCAGAATAAACTGACAAAAATGCATTTTTTTCCTAGTGTAAAATAATATTAGTTTCCTTTCTGTAACAGTACATATGGAGTTAAAAATAAGGTTTGCTCAGAAATAACCCAGCTTGTTTCGATACAATAGCCCCAGAAAATAGACTTGCCTGGCCAGATGTCCGAGGGAGGGGCCAAGCCATTCAATTCGAATACAAGCATATATATATTTGATTGGCAGTTCTTCTTGCGTTTGAGATGCATTTTAAATTTTCTTTGTCCCAGTCATATTTTTGAAAAATACTTTCGAATTGGGTAGACCATCTGAAGCTATGAGAGAGAGAGAATTTGGCCAGAGAATCCATGGATGATCTGCAACAAACCACCATGTAAAGATTAATGTTCAGGGACCTTGTGTTCTGTTCTGTTCATATTGCAATTTAGAAAAATAATCATTGTGTCTAATGCACTATCTTTTGAGGAGGGATAGTTAGGCCTTTGCCCACTGTAAATCTGCAGTATGTCATTGCTAATGTTAACCTATCCATTTACTGGTTAATAAATATGTTTAGACCGTGGCTTAGGCTATAAATTGCTAATGAACTGTTATCACCTTTCAGGAAGATCACATAAGGGTGCGATACGATCAATAAGCTGAAATATAGTAACAGTGGTTTTATGTTTGAGCCCTGTGCTCACTACCAATTATCTAGATACTGAACATGTAACTGCATATTCCGAGTCATATGGAACAAGGGCTTTGGGGGGTGGGGGAGGGCTGCTAATATCTAAAGTAAGAACTCAAATATAATGTGGACATTATTTGCCCCAATGAAGCACACTGCCTAATGGCAAGTTTACTGTAGAATGTATGGAGTCGAGGAGCTGGTCACAGTAGTGATGTGGCGATGAAGAACACTTGAAATGGGATAGGCAAAAAAATGCCATATGTTGGAATTGATCAGTTAATTTAATGTCTTTATGATTTCATTGTTTAATGAAAAAAACAACCTGTTTACAGCATATTGACAAGGTATTTAAACACAAAGATCTGCAACAACAACTCATTGATGCCAAACTGCAGCAAGCACAGGAGCTGCTGAAAGAAGCAGAGGAAAGGCACCAGAAAGAAAAGGATTATGTGAGTTATTAAATTGTTGATCTTTTCCTTCCCCGCACCCCCTCCCCCCACAAGCAGTGTTCTCTACTCCCCTATTGAATGTGCTGATTCAACAACAACAAACATTTATACAGTGCCTTTAAAGTAGAAAAAACATTCCAAGGCAATTTACAATTTATACACCAAGTTTCTCACCAAGATATCTTCACTACTTTCCTCCCTCCGCCTCTGCACCGATGTGCTTCTCATCTTCGGTGATTCCAACCTCCATCTCAATTCATTTCATTTTGTTAATCAAACAAAAATATTCACCAAGCCAGAGAAGGGGATATTTGGAGGGGTGGCCAAAAGCTTGGTCATAGGTAAATTTTAAGGAGGGCCTCAAAGGAGGAGAGGCAGAAGGTTTAGGGAGGAAATTCTAGAGTGAGGGGCCTAGGCAGCTTCAGGCACAGCTGCCAATGGGGCAAAGGGAAGGTGGAATAAGAGGCCAGAGTCACAGGAACAGGGAGTTCGGCGGCAGGGGGATACAAAATGCGGTGGGGGAAGGTGATGAAGAGAACACCCATAATGAGAACTTTAAATTTGAGGTGATTGGGTCTAGGACCCAGTGTAGCTCAGCAAGGATAAGAGTGACTTGTGAACAGGACTTGGTGCCGGATAGGGTACAGGCGGCAGAGTTTTGGATGAGCTGAAGATTACAGATTGTGGAGGATGGAAGGCTGGCCAGGAGAACGTTGTAATAGTCAAGTCTGGAGGTGACAAAAGCATGGATGAGAGTTTCAGCACCAGATGGACTGAGGCACAGTCCATCTGGTGCAAGTAGGCGGTCTTTGTGATGGAGAGAATATGGGGTCAGAATGTTAGTTCGGGTTCAAATAGGATAGTGAGATGAAAAACATTCTGGTTCAACCCGAGACCTTGGCAATGGAGGAGTGGCATGGGTATGGAGTTTGTCTCGGGGGCTGAAGCTGATGGTTTTGATCTTCCCAAAGTTTAACTGGAAAAAATTGTGGCTCCAAGAGGATGTCAGATAAGCAGTCTGACCGCACAGAAGTAGTGAAGATGGGTGTTGTCAGCATATATGTGGAAGCTGACCCCATGTCTGTGGATGATGTCACCAAGGGGCTACATGTAGATGACGATGAGGAGGTGGCCATGGTTAGATTCTTGAGGAACTCCTGAAGTAACAGATGGGAAGAGAAGCCATTGTTGAAGATGCTCTGGCTGTAATTGGATAGGTAAGACTGGAACCAAGCGAGGTTGGTCCTACTGTGCTGGACAACAGAGAAGGGTGGTATGATCGACTGTTTCAAAGGCTGCAGAGAGGACGGGGAGGGAAATTGCCACGGTCACTGTCAGAGGATGTCATTTGAGACTTTGGCTAGGGCTGTTTCAGTGCTGTGGGGGGGTGCGGAAATCTGATTGGAGAGATTCAAAAATGGAGTTGCGGGAAAGTGACGTTTAAGATTTTTCTGCTTAATCCAGGGCATTGATACCATTTGTGACCTGGCTAAGATCCGATACCACAGACTGGAGATCAAACCAAATGGCTCAGTTGCACTGTGCCGTGCATTCATCAACTGAGCCATTCAGATTAATTTCTTGTCCTGATACTCAGAAATTGCTCTTTTTTTTAAATGGAATAACCTGTGTTTTTTTTTGTGTAGCAGCCTTTGAGTTTCAGTTTTGGTTTCCTTTTGGCAAGGGGTGCCATGTATCCAAACCCTGAATTACCATTTAACAGATAGGAATCTTCATGTATAACTGTTAATAGGTATGGAATACACAATTATGCATTCAAAAGGCCTAAGAGATGGCCATCTAAATACAACTCTTGCTGAATGAAGCCTTATTTGTGGTGGTTATTAGGGTGTGTTATTGCACCGCCTCCAAGGCAAGTATATCCTTCCTTAGATAAGGAGCCCGAAACTGTACACAGTACTCCAGGTGAAGTCTCACCAAAGCCCTGTACAATTGTAGTAAGGCTTCCTTACTCTTGTACTCCAACCCCCTTGCAATTGAGGCCAACATGCCATTTGTCATCCTAATTGCTTGCTGTACCTGCATGCTAACTTTTTGTGTTTCTTGTACGAGGACACCCAAATCTCTCTGAGCACCAACATTTAAAAGTTTCTCACTCACCATTTAAAAAAATAATCTGTTTTTCTATTCTTCCAACCAAAGTGAATAACCTCACATTTCCCCACATTATACTCCATCTGCCACCTTTTTGCCCACTCACTTAACCTGTCTATATCCCTCTGCAGACTCTGTGTCCTCCTCATAGCTTACTTTCCCACCTAGCTTTGTATTGTCAGCAAACTTGGATAGATTATACTCTGTCCCTTCACCTAGGTCATTAATATAGACTGTAAATAGCTGAGGCCCAAGCACCGATCCTTGCGGCACCCCACTAGTTACAGCCTGCCAACCTGAAAATGACCCGTTTATCCCTACTCTTTTCTGTCCGTTAACCAATTCTCTATCCATGCTTATATATAAAACCCCCAACCTCATGAGCCCTTGTGTAACAACCTTTTTATGTGGCACCTTACCGAATGCCTTTTGAAAATCCAAATATACTACATCCAGTGGTTTCCCCTTTATCCACCCAGCTAGTTACATCCTCAAAAAACTCTAATGTGTCAAACACGCTTTCCCTTTCATAAAACCGTGTTGGCTCTGCCCATTCATATTATGATGTTCTAAGTGCCCTGATAGCCCTTGTTTAATAATGGATTCCAGCAATTGGGAATTGAAGTCTATCCATGGTTTGCAGCTTGAACAAGTGGTCTCAATGGATGTTCGAATTGCTGCTGTTTTTGCAGTTAAGGAGAAATGAATCTCATTAAGTGCTTTTTTTTTAACACCATCTGTGTCACGTGATTGTACTAAGAATGTTACCAGCTCTCAAATTCCTCCGACAGCACTGCAAAATCAGATTCCAGGCATATGAATATTTGTGTTTAATTAAATTATGTTTTTTGTCAGATGTGCTAAATCCCAAATAGTGACCTCTATGTTTGTGATGTTATCTGATGGGTATTGAATGTTCTGTTTTATGAGCAGAGCTTGTGTATTAGTGGAGAACTGGAAGTAAACAACTCAGATGTGTTTTTGATCATATTGTTATAAATGCAAATCCATGTGGTGAAGGATATAATACTAGAGCTTGGTCTTTAGTTGTTTCCAAGCTTTTATTCATAGATTTCCCCTTAAACACACACCACACCCTAGATAAGGGTTGTGGATGCTGAGTTGTTAAGTACATTCAAGACTGAGGTAGATAGATTTTTGGACTCTAGGGGAATCAAGGGATATGGGGATTAGCGGGAAAGTGGAGTTGAGGTTGAAGATCAGCCATGATCTTACTGAATGGCGGAGCAGGCTCGAGGGGCCGTATAGCCTGCTCCTGTCTCTTATGTTCTTATAAGCTCTCCTATAAAAAAGGATACCAGAGAGCCCCCAATTGATATCCACCACCTGAATCCAATTAACACTCATTGATATAAATCATACAATTAAAACACATAATTTCCATAAAGTCTGGATACATTGCTTCATTGATTTTCAGGGAGTTTCACGTTCCGTTCTGTTTTTTTCATTAAATTGTAACTATTTTCTAATTACCATGCTTTGTGCAAATTTACTTAAATGCTATAATTTTCATCAAGCATTTGAATGTAGTTACATGCAAGTGCCATTCTTTTGGAATATTTGGGTTTCTAGTTTTAAAATAAAACTGAACCCTATGATTGAGAATTTTTACAATTTCATTTTTATGGGGCAGGAGTGGATAGGATTTTCACAGCCCTTCGTTTTGCCAAACTGAGCTCAGACACTTGTTTTCAGTCTGATCTGAGGAAACCTGCTCAAAATGGCCATTCAATGTGTTAGACAGCTTTTTGTTTCATCTTCCTCCATAAATGTAACAACCCTCAGGAAGCACCCCTTACAGTGCATGTTGGGCTATGATGTATTTGAACATTTATTATTTTCTGCTCCAAAAAAGCATATTTTGGTGATTACATGATACAATATTTGAAAGTACCTGAAATAACCAGTATATACCAAGTAATAAAAGGATGTCAATTAAATCTAAAGAGTAGTATCCAAACTCTGCAGTCAATTTCAGGGTATATCTTTAGAGTTCTGATCACTTTTTTCTGCTCACAAAGAAACCCAAATTTAGTCCAAAACTTCAAATATTATCGTAGACAGATCACTGATAGCTCCACAGTTTGAGAACGAGTTGTCCAGAACCCAGTAGACTGGCTTACCTGGCCTCCTCAATTAACTGCTTGACATCCTAATTCACTACCAAATGTTACACATTCGAAATTAGAATGTGGCGACATGCTTTGCTTCTTTGGTTTCACAGGTGTTGCAGGATTTGTTTTCTCACTGTTTTGATGGATTCTATGATGTATCTTGGACTGTCCTTATTAGACTTCAGAAAAGCTCGTCACCTAGAAAACGTTATTCTGCAGGGACCTTTTCAATGTCCGCTATCAAATTGCAGCTTTATATAAATTTTAAATTTATACTAAAAAGACAAATTTACAGATTTGGTTAATGGCAGTGGTATTTATACTGCAGATGCTGGAAATCTGAAATAAAAACAGAAAATGCTGGAAACGCTCAGCAGGTCAGGGAGTATCTGTGGAGAGAGGAAAGGTTAACGTTTCAGATTGATCGACCTTTCATCAGAACCCACGTCAGAACTCTGACAAAAGGTCATCGACCTCATACATTAATCCTTCCTCTCTTCACTGATACTACCTCACCTGCTGAATGTTTCCAGTATTTACTTTTAGCCTATGTTTAACAAATTTCAAAATATTGCTAAATTTACTCTCTCTTGTCTGGACTTCAGCTGTTGAAGGAGACAGTGGAGAGCCAGAGGATGTGTGAGCTCATGAAGCAGCAGGAAGTTCATCTGAAACAACAGGTATGATCCCTATGAAATATTCCTAATGTGACTAAATATGGGTTTGTTTCACATTTAGTGGGTAGGGAAACTGCTAAATGTATCAAAGGAGTAAAAGCCCAGAGTAAAAGAATAAAATTAACAGTTGTAGCTGTATTTAATAGTTCATCTTATGATCATGTGGACATAGCCAGACATGCACTTTGACCTATTAGCTAATGATTATGAAGGGTTAGGAACTCCTTGCACTACATGTAAGACTGTTCTGAACTGGTCATCCAACCCTTGTAGCATTGATGGAAAACTCTGTGCACACTGCATTTTGTAAGTATTCAGTTTATTGGTTGGGCAGTTGATCGATGCATTTAACCTGTATGAAATAACTTGAGTATCAAAAAAAGCCTGTGACACGTGCTTGATCATTTTGTGTACAAGACAACGGTGACTTAAATTGATGAGTTTATGGAAAAATAAACAAGTGTGTCCAAACTCAACCATGTAGTCGTCATGTTGCCAACCCACAATCGAGTTGAATAACCTGGTTGATGTCGCACTTTGGTGTGTTATGGAATCATTCAATGTGAGCCAGTGCCTTCACTACCCAGCATGCTGAATTACTTCATTGCATTTGCCTGGATAGGTAACATCCTTCATGGAGGAATAGGAAAAATTGGAGTCTGTGTTTTAACACCTGTTGCTTTTATCCTCCTGCTATTTACTTGCAGAGGAGCACTCGTGGGGGCTGAGAACAGATGAGCTGCCTTCCTTTTTGGTCAAGGAATGGCACCTAGCATGGGAGAAAAGTTTTATTTGGTGCAGAGAGGTTAAAAATGCTCTTTGGGACTTTAAATGTAGCTTACTTCAAGTAAGTTTAAGTGGAAGTTTAATGATGTATACCGCAGTGACTTGGTAACATGATATTAGATCGTGGTTCCTTAGCTTGAGATTGAGAAAAGGAAGGAACAAGCACCACTAGATTTTTGCTACTAGGATTGATGGCAGTAACTTGTCTTTTTAAGTGAATCCCAATATGAAGATTAAACATAATGTAATTGAAATGTGACATTCAGTTAAAATTATAAGTACCAACAATCACCATTACACCACACATTTCACTTTTTAATTGACCCAACCCTCTTTTCTTTCTCCCCTCCCCTTCATGGTCCCAGTTCAAATACCACTGTTACAGTAATATAAGCACTTGACAATTTGAAGAAGCAAAATGTACTATTTAATATTTTGTAGCCGCACCCATGTAGCATGTCATTTCATGCGTTATCAACACACATTCTTTGGTATAAGGATGAAGCCGCAGCCCTGGTGCTGTTGTATTCTGTTATTATGGGTGCAACAATAGACAAAAGCAGAGGAAAATTAAGTCTCAAGTCAGAGGGTAAAAGAATAAGATTAGGTGCACAAAGTTTCAAACTTTAATAACATTGTATTATGGAAGGAGCACTCTGACGATGATGCAATATTGTGGTTTTATGTTAATAACGATGTCCGCAGCAATTACTAAGGTATGGGTGGGGTGCTGTGTGCCTACACTGTCCAGGACCTAAATTTTCGTGGTACTTGAGAGCTGCCCTTGCATAGCACAAAATGCAGGCCTCCATTATACTGACCCTCAATTGGGATCAGTGATACTCATGGGTCTCTGCTTGAGCGCAGGTACACTCAGTGTCATGCTGGCAATGTAAAAAAAAATAATTGGAACCATACCTGTTCTGGCAACTATTGTGGTGGATTTTTCCAAATTGCTTCATCCCTTTTCTTCCTCTCTTCGCTGCTAATGGTTGTTAATACCTTCAGGTGTTATTGGACACACTGCATTCTTTCCTAAGGAACCATTGAATAAATTAAATTGATGCGCATTTCTGAAATTGTTTTTTAAACATGTTATCATGGATTAATATTTTTGAAAATTTCTTTGTAAACTGTATTGTTATTGAGGAAATGATGATCCATTCTTAAGACTATTCATGGGCATAGAGGAGGAATATTTAGAACCAATTCTACTTGAGATGATAGTGTTGCTTCAAGAACTGTATGTATTTTATTTATCATTTTGTATTTTATCAGCTGGCACTATACACTGGAAAGTTTGAAGAATTCCAAACTACACTTTCGAAAAGTAATGAAGTTTTTACAACCTTCAGACAAGAGATGGAAAAGGTAAAGTTACCACTTTGAAGGTATCTGCAGTATATTAGATAATATTTTATATCGTAAAGAGCCATTCAGCCTATCACGCCTGTGCCAATTTTCCTGTTCTTTCTGCAAATATTTATTCAGTCCCCTTTTAAAAGCTATTATGGAATTTGCTTCTACCACTATTTCTGGTAAGGCATTCTTAACAAGCTTCT
Organism: Heptranchias perlo; assembly: GCF_035084215.1. Lineage (NCBI taxonomy): Eukaryota > Metazoa > Chordata > Chondrichthyes > Hexanchiformes > Hexanchidae > Heptranchias > Heptranchias perlo. The sequence continues at coordinate 27,858,537 of NC_090350.1, forward strand.
GCATTTATTTTTTAAAAAATCTTTTGCTGTCTGGTTGCCAACTCACCAACTAGTGGGTTAGTCTTTTTGTTATTTACTTCATCAAAACCCCTTGTAATTCTGAACACCCCCATTAAATCTCTTCTTAACCTTCTCTGTTTGAGAGTGCAAACACTAACTTTTTTTAAAACCCTTTCTAGTCCTAGAGGTCTCTGGTCAATTGTAATGCCTCCACACGCATTGCAGCTAAGATCCACGGACTTAGCACAGATTTGGGTTTGAACCTGCCATTCATTGTATTTACCCACTCAACTGTCTGCGGAGCTCACACTAAAATATTGCTCGTAGGACTACAGAAATGGCCTTGAATATGTCACGAATTGGCAGTCACTTAATGTAATTCTCAATTAAGTTAGTGTTTGTAATTTCTTACACAAAGCTAATGTGAAGAAAGGGGGAAAAAATTGCAAAGTAATATAGTAAGTGAAATCGTCACCTTACCTCCGTGACTACTACAATGCAATATCAAACACACAAGGCACTCCTCCCTGTTAGAGGAAGAAAAATGTAATGTTTTAGCAGTTACAGCCTGCTTTGCATGAAATCACTACTTGCAGCTTAACACTTCATATTTTTAATGTGCAATATTTCAAATACTTCAACAGTGTGCATTCTCATTTATACGCACAGCACCAGACCAAATATAAAAAGGAAATGGGGACTAACATTTTTTTTCCCTCTTTTAATAAGATGACAAAAAAGATCAAAAAGCTGGAAAAAGAGACCACCATGTATCGTACCAGATGGGAGAGCAGTAATAAGGCTCTGCTGGATATGGCAGAGGAGGTAAGTCGTTGGTCATTTCCGGTTTGGTCCAAGATCTGATTTGTAAATATTTGTTAAATCTTAACTCAAAAGACATTTACACCTGATCTACTTCTAGTTAATTGACTTTTATGTGTAAATTCTTGGTTTGTTTAAAAAAAATTACTACTTACTATACTTGCAGCTTAAATTGCACAGTCATACTGATAGATGCTGCCTTTTTATTTGTGGAACCTAGATTTGAAAGCAGCCAGACTGATTAAGTCTGTGCGCTGATTTGCATTAAATAAATTTGTGCGGTCTCAGTCCAGTACCTAGTGGCATAGGCATACTGCATTGCACGATACTGCTCCTAATTTTGCATTTCATTGGCAATATCACTTTTTGTTTTCTATTTCAAAGTCCTTGGCCCCTGCTGCTTCTTTCGGCACCCACCCCTGCCCCCCTTCCCCCAAACAAAAGAGTTTTGTTTATACTCGTGCCATTCAATTCAGTTGAGAGCGAAGAAAGAAAGAACTTGCATTTATAATCAGAAGGCAGGATAATCAGGGGCCTTTACTTCTATATGACCACTTTGGGTAATCAGGTGTCTTAGACTAAAAGAAAGAAAGACTTGCATTTATACAGCGCCTTTCACGATCTCAGGACGTCCCAAAGCGCATTACAGCCAATGAAGTACTTTTGAATTGTAGTAACTGTTGTAATGTAGGAAACACGGCAGCCAATTTGCACATAAGAAGGTCCCACAAACAGCAATATGATTAAGACCAGATCTGTTTTTAGTGATGTTGGTTGAGAGATAAATATTAGCCCGGACACCTGGTAGAGCTCCCCTGCTCTTCGGATAGTGCCCTGGGTTCATTTACGTCCACCTGAAAGGCCAGACGGGGCCTCAGTTTAACATCTCATTGAAAAGAATCCCTCAGTACTGCATTGGAGCCTAGATTTTTGAGCTCGAGTCTCTGGAGTGGGACTTGAACCCACAACTTTCTGACTCGGGCGAGAGTGCTACCACTGAGATATGGCTGACTAGAAAAACATTGGAAGTAGGTATTTTTTATTTGATTTTCACCTTTTGTGGATTTTCTTTTTGTCCTAATCTGGACACTAATTGCAAGAAAATTGTTGTGTATTGTAATTATCTGGATTAATGTTGAGATTTTTCCTGTATTAATCTTTATTTTCTGGTTTTCGTTTTTTCTGTTTCAACCTTTATTTCTTTGGATGAATACTTGACCATGTTTCTTCTCCTTCTCTGCGTGCATTGGTTTCTTAACATACTATATTTGCTGCTTTGAAGTCCAGATCTAGGTCATGCTTTATTCCTTAAATGCTGTTGGTTATCTCAATACAAGAACATCTTTCAATGCCCTACCGCAGAGGACAAAATGCCTTAAAACAAAGACTTTTTACCGAACACTATCCCATGGACTCCAATGGGAACCCAAAAAGTGATGGGGAGCCCTGGGTGTAAAATCTCAGTTTTTGGTTGGGACATGGGATCTCGACCACAACATGGACAGGACAGTCCAACCTGCAATCAATGCAGTTTGTTGTCCTTTGATTGTCCTACTTGGAGGGGGAGGGAGGGAAAGTATGCTTGAGTTAAGTGGGAATGGATCTTTCACTGACTGAAAGTAGCAAACTCATCCCTTTGTGCAGATTTTTTTTTACAGCAGCACAGTTGGAGTTACTTGATTTTCTTTTTTTAAACCTAGAAAACCCTGCGCGACAAAGAATTTGAAAATCTTCAGGTAAAGATTCAGCGCTTGGAGAAACTGTGTCGAGCTCTTCAGACTGAGAGGAATGATCTGAACAAAAAGGTTCATGACCTGAGTGTCCAATCAGCCCAACAAGATGGCAACGGCAAAGAGGTTGGGGAAGAGGAAGAAGTTTCACAATCCTTAAGTAAAGCCTCTCAAGAAAATCAAAGCGAAGCTTCCACTCCAGATATTTCTGCAAAGGCTGATTGTCCTACCCAAGAGACTCAACTCTCGTCTGTAGTTTGTGCTGATGTGAATGAGCAGATGCAGTCACCCATGTTTACAGAGAATCTAGTGGAATCTAACGTTGAAGCTTCTAGCATCCAGTCCGAATTATTACCATCAAACAGCTCCTTGGAGTAGTTTACTACACCTGAGGGAGTGTGTGAAAAGAAGGGTACATCTGAATGTTGCTATAGTCCAAAATGTCACGTACCAACTGATTGAACAAAGGCTCAAGTAGCTACAATAACTAGGTTTCGGACGAAAGAATTATTCAGTAGTGACTTGGCAAATAAGTTCCCTCTAAGGCTTGATAACACTGAGTCAAAATTTCTATTTTACTAGATAAAATGGAGTATATATAGGAATGAGTGGAAAGTGTTTGGATTACTTGCATGCAAAGAAAGTCTGTGTAATTAAATAATGCAAAGTCTCTTTTTTTTGAGGAAGTTGTCAGAACAGATTAGAACTCATATGAAAGTAAATAGCCTAAAAGGGGCAATTCACTTTTTTTCTAGTAAAGTTTCAAAAGTGCATTTACACATTCTTCAGGCCAGTGATTAAGATTTGTTGGCCTATTCTCTAAATTATTTTATTGTACCTTTTTCCCAGGGTATGAATTGATCTCCCTCTCTCTTTAGTTCCCTTGATTTTATTAGCCTGTTTACCTCCTACAGTTGAGCTGACAGGTAACGTATTGCTCTTCAGTGAATTGTTAGAAGACATGCAATAGTGACATGGCAAAAACTGTCTCCCCCTCCAGTAATGGAGAGGTTGAGAAAGGGAACTCGGCACAGTGAAGGGGGAACAGGAAGGGGAGGAATTGGATCTGCCTCTCTCCACCTGCTCACTGCTTATTCCATTGTGCTAAAACAGCCTGCTTTATCACTATTGCAGCAGATCAAGATCCTACTGTTACATATTTTATGTTTGAGTGGGAAGGCTAAAAAAGTTGAAGAATAAATAACTGAGGATATGTCTGTAGAAAGATATTTTGTGCTGAGGCAAATGTTATTTAAACATTAAATTAATACACATCACTGTCAAAAAGCCTTTGAGGGAACTTTCCCCGTTCTTAATCCCACTTCATATGCTGAATTAAAATGGCTGCATAATCAAACCAAACTTCCTCTTTTTAAAAAGAAAACTTTCCACTTCCCCTTTTTCCCCCCATTCATAAATTCTTGTTTCCATACACTTCCTTCATGCAACATCCTGCTTAGATGAAGGGTTAAACAAAATAAAAATTATGACCATGTGTCTCCAAGATGCTGGTTAACTTAAGTCTCTAGTTGAATCTATTGACACAGATGTTTTTCTGTGAAGTTTATAACTGAAGACGTTACCGTTGCATATGGCGTTTGTGACATTGACTTTTTGATGACTGATGTAACTCTTTGTGCCCTAACAATGCTCGTAAACCTATGAGTATTGAAAACAAATGTCACATAAGCACTTTTTCACATGCTATCTTCATATTGTTCTGAAGTCTCGAGAGATTTTTATCGATTCCTTTTCAGAAATTCTGCTTCATCCATAGTACAGATAGTTGGTGGGTGGTGTTGATTTTCCCCCTTAACCACAATATTGGCTACCAAAGAAAATCTTCCATTTGCCATCCAAAGTGCTAGTAACTTAATAGATCTTGCATCACAATGCTATACAATTACATTGCACAAAACATAGAGTTGTCTTGTTATATTGAAGAAATGCTGTTACTCCTATAGCCTATATCTCATTTATGAATGTTTAGAGATTAATTTTGAAATTATATTCTTTAAAAGGTCCTCTTTCACACAAATGCACTGGTGGATTGTTTGCTGTTGAATTTCAGGGTATGCATTTATCAGGAAGTTTTGTGGAATTGGGAGCATTTAACATCATTCCAACCTTAACACTTTGTGGACTGATGCAACTTAAAATCTCCAGACTGTTGAACATAAATTGGAGGGAGTCTTCACTTTACTGGTAACACAAATGTACTTCTTCCAGTGGATAGTGACATTTGCATTTAGTGATAAATGCTACTCATTCATCTCCCCGCTTCCCTCAAGTTTCTCCGTGTGCCCTTGTGTCATTTTGCTGGGGGGAGGGGATAATAATACCTCACCACTACTTCCCAATCTGGAAAAATTCTGACATTTAACTGACAAATCGGTTGCTAAGTAACAGAATGTGTAGCTGCTGCCACGGTGACAATACTGTTTTTTTTTAAAATACTCTAAAGCAGGTCTAAAACAATTAGCTGTATGATTAGTGATGAGCACTATAGTGCTATGACTTTTTAACACTTTGAAGGAATTAGCATGGTTGCTGAGATGCATTTTAGAAACAAATGCATTGAAAATCATGTCCATTTTAGGTGGTTCTCCTTTAAAAGGATCAATAAAACCATAACTAAAAACTGTAGAGAAAATGGAGGTTGAAGGGGAGAAGACCTACTTCTTCAGCACATATGCTTTTAATAATTTTGGTTCCAAGATGCAATTTGATAGTCAGTAAGGATTCAGTGACTGAGAAATCAAATAAGTTACTTAGTACTTACTGCCATATTAGCTTGCGGAAGTGTACCAATTATCACATGGTAAATGACCTGACATAAGTTCAAAATGTTACAAAACATCTCAAAGTATGGTGGAAATGAATTAAAATAATATTTAGATGGTTAACTATGATGCAAAAAGACAAATTCAGTTAGAAACAGCAATTTAAGAAATAGTGATTTAGTAATACGTTATAAAATTGATGGAGGATGGATGGAATGCACTGCCGTGGAAAAGGTTTTCTGATATTTGTACATATTTTCAATTTGTGTATTGCATCAGAATCAATTAGAACATTGTAATGTAAGCAAATGCATGATACTGATCACATACACAGTTATTTTGTACCTTGTGTATGTATTACAGTTGATCAATCCACTTTTTTGGTAGTGTTATGATTACCCAAGACTTCGGCTAATGTGGTGGTGACATACTAAAACTGGCATTTTATTTCATTCCAACCACTATCATTAGTGTATTATGTCAGTGTGCATTATCTAGTGGTAGAAATCATACTGTGTGTGTGTATATTAAATTAGTCCATAAAACTGGAATATTTCCTTTTCACGGGAACCAAAAAACAACACTGCACATCAGAACAACTCTATTTACAATATTTTTATTGATTAGCAGTTTGAAGCCATCAGTGCTAATCTCCTCCCAATTAGCTTCAGGCCTTGATAAATTAATGATTGCATAATCAGAGCATTTCTCTCCTAATGTTGACATGGGATTCTAATGCATTTTGTTGAACATGAAATAGATACTTGAATTATAATATGTTTAGATTATGCACATTCCAGTTGCTTAGCACTGTGCATAACAAAGTGTGGAACAAAAACAGTTAATTCAGTCCATTGGCTCATCAACCCACCAACCTTTCATAGACCAAGTGCAATCCCACCCACATCATTTGAGGATAGATTTTGCAAAGTTTTTCCCTCCTTCCAAAAAAAAAGTGGATTGAGTAAAACTCCACAATACCCGAGTAGAATTCCATCCCACGTTATATATTCTTGAATTGGTTGCATTGCATTTTATTACAGAAGACCAAAATCCAGTCTTCAGATGTTGCTTGACATAAAAAAAGAGTAACATAAGAGTCTAAACAGCAAAAAAAATGTTGCTATAGTATAAAATGTCTGATTTTGATTTTTCAAAGTAATCTTTGGAAAAAGTACCTGTGAGCATCCAGGTGTAAGTAGTGTGATAGTTTGATTTAGATTTTACTCCACTGAACCTTTACATGTGTAGAAAAGACAGGCAGAACATATAGCTAATCTTGGCCTTGCTTTAACCCTAAAAGGGATTGTTACCTCTGCTACAGAAAAGGGGCATCTCCAACAATAGGTTCATTGAGCTGGCATTCACATTTTGCATTTTCATGCGCTTTCATTTGTATGTGTTTTTTTGTTCTGAACAACTGGACAATGTTGGCATGGTTACATTTATTGTCTGTACCTAGTTGCCTTGAGATGATGATGGTGCGCCTTAAACGTGATTATACAAATGAGTGGCTTGCTAGGGCACTGAGTCAACCACATGGTGAGGACGAGAGTCACGTTCAGGTCAGACCTGGTAAGGGTGGTGGGTTCCTTTCCTTTCACTCTTGAAAGACTTAAGTGAACCAGTTGAATTTTTTTTTAGTGGTCACTTTATCCCCCTGATAGCTCACAAATTACTAGATTTATTGAACTCACTTTTAATAACTTTCCATGGTGGAATTTGACCTCTGCATCACTGAGTAGCTAGACCAGTGAACCCACATCATTAATACCTGAACATTGAAGCAAAACTGTTCCACTTTGTTATGCCCTCCTGCTTTTGGGAATGGAAAGGGAAGCTACATAAAACAGCTTATGGTGGCACAAAGTTTTGAGATGCTCTCTGTCCAAGATCGTCCAACAATAAAAATAGCAATACAAGCTTTGCAGCGATTAATGGCATAATGATTGTATTAATGAATGTTTGCTAATATATTCCAGGGTTTTTGGCTTAATTGAGATAGCTTAAACTGATTCTGAAGTGCATTAATCACAGCTGTTTCCAGATTAATATAGTTTCCTTAAATGGCTAAAACATGTGAGCTGGAAGGTCACTTAGTTATGATCCATTTTTATTCTGATTAAAGCTGTTGCAGCTGATGAATCCAAGTAGGTCACATATTTTGAAAATTAGACTGCTGATGTGCCAGTTTATTGAATGAAATGTATTCAGTGTAGACAGTGTGTTCCTGTCACAAATACTGTCTGGGAAAGATCGGAGTTCTAGTATTCCATTTATAAACGTGGTCCTTGTACATGAAGAAAACTAGTTTTAAAAATTCTCATATTTTATACATCTTTCCCTGGACAGATACTTTACACTGGAATTTCCTGTCACAATAATATCAATATCCCTCAAAAGAAAACCAAAACCAAAGCCTTGTTCCCAAAAACTGCATTTTTTTTGGTACCAGCAGATGACCCCAAATATGTTCACACTTTCGATGCATTTTTCTTTAACCAGAAATGAGTGACCTTTCACAGCCACAATTTAATTCCTGTTAAATGTAATCTTAGGAGGTGTATGTTCTTTGAGAAATTTAACTACATGATACATTTCAACAGAAAACACTTCAATTTTGACTCTCTGCTTTACTCTTGCCAGAGTAACCCTTTAACTCTTTTCATCAGAGGACTGCTACCAGTCTAAACCTGACTCAGCTCAAAGGGCATTTACCTATTTTTTTCATCCAGCAGGGGTTCCCAGTGATTCATAAAGGGTCATGCTTAAATACATTAGTGTTACATACCTGTGATGACTTTGATCTTTATATTTTGCAGGTTCTAGATAAACTAATCAAGCCACCTCTGGCTTCTGTGGGGTGGGGGGACTCCAATAAGTCTGTGCTTATAGGATCTTCATTTGAGGTTTTCAGAACTTTAGGGACCCTCAAGTTCTGCTTTGATTTTTGGGCTGTGATACATTTAATTAAATAATTGTGAAATTTCAATGTCATTGCACTGCAGGAAATGTCAGAATTAATTCACTCAATTCCATTGACCCAGTATTGTGTACAAGAACCCAATGGTGATTAATTATCCATTTGATGATATAAGCATGCCCCTCCACAGAAGAAAAAAGAGAAGCAGTGCTGTGCCTACACCCCAACAAGGAAAAATAGCTGCAGTGGCTATCAGATAATGGATAAGGACTCCCTCCGTGGCAGCTTGTTCAACTTCATGCTCGGGGTTCTCATTTGATGTGCCTGGGCTGAAAAATATGAATTAAAATCTTGTTGTCAGGCTGTGCACCCCTGCCCCTGCTTGCAAGTTTATGCAGGAAGTAGCTGAGGCATAGGGACTAGGAACATTCAATCCCTGGTTTACAATTCGCAATGCAAACTTCACAGCCCATAGTGTAGTTCATGGGTGAAGCAGCCCTTAGGCTAGTCTGAATGGAGCTGTCTGGACATTCTCTGTAATTGACAGCACCAGAGCAGCCTTGCAGGGAGAGACAATCAAAATGGTTTATCTGTTCCAAAATTGGATGCTCAGTGGTCCATGCATCATGTAGTTGAATATTCTATGTTAGTTGAAGAGACCATATTCTGTTGTTTTAATTTTTTTAGCAGCCAGCATGGGCTACTTTCCACAGTAATTGCAAATAATCTACACAGCATTCCTGTTGTAATAACCCTGTCTTCTCAAAACAATTGCATGTATTCTTAAGGATAGAATTAGTCATTTGAAGTATTTTGTATAAGCCAGAAAAATAACGGTGAGAACAATTCACCTTTTGTAATTTCCATTATCTTCTGGTGTACATTAATAAAAAGAAATATAGTGACAGTCAACACGTGAAGCTGTATCAATGTTTGGCTTGATGTATTTATAATGTTGAAACATTAGGTAAATCTTTCACGATGCACTAAAATAATTTGGACTTAAAACTATTATACAAAGGCAAATAAAGGTCACTCATCATAAGTTTAAACAATTATTAAGTGGAATTGGGAAGCAAGTTGTACAGATTTACTTTTTCCTTCAACTTTACATCTCATTGATCTTAAGCTCCAATAGCATAAAATCAATTTAGTTACTACCTCTTGCTCTATTTTCAATAATACTTGTGTAATGGTTCATATAGGGCCCATTTAGATATCCCAATAAATTGAATTTCTGTGATGATTTTAACCACAACCATTTGTACACTTTTTTAAAGGAACTAATAACCAAGTGCCTATGATGTTAAACTAATACCTTGTATTCAATCATATGCTAATGTGGCCCAACTCTCCAAATTATCCCCACAAAAGAGCTGTTTGTTGCCACAGAGCTGTGTGTAGTTGGAAGAATATGATGATCTGTGGCAGCAAAGCATTCCACAACCTATGATGCTAATTCATAATTTGCTGAGATCTTACTCTTCCTTCTGTTCAAGTTAAAATGCCACACTGCAGTAAGATGTTGAATGCACCAGAGGTGTTGAGAATTGGTGCAGCTTCTATGAATAATGGAGAACCCTGGAATCCCATCCATATCAATGGCCATCTGATTAGGAGATGGGTAATTTACTATCTACTAGTGGATCTCCATGGCACTGCTCACAGGGATTGGCAATAGTGGAATGCACCATTCATTAGTGGTACCTGTTAGCAGTATGAGTGCATGTACACTGAGGGTTCAAAGGCAAGGGGACTGGGAAGTTCATGCAGGAAGGTCATTAGAGCAACACTAGGAAGGACAAGAATAGCAGCTCCAGGAACAGGCAAACAAGAAGGCTGAGGTTCCTGAGAAAGTTGTCAGTGGAAGTGAAAACTGTGACTGTATTGGTAACTAGTGGGAAGTCTTGTATTTATTTTTGGAAAACTTAAATTTTGCATTTTGTGTTATAAATGCTATTTGTAAGTATATAGTAGGGTAGTTGAGGAAGCAGTAAGCCTACTGGTAGCTTTTTTTGCCTATCTACTTGATTGGCTTAAATTATCATAATTACAGCCTTGGTCCAAACATGGACAAAAGAGCTGAATTCCAGAGGTGAGGTGAGAGTGACTGCCCTTGACATCAAGGCAGCATTTGACCGAGTGTGGCACCAAGGAGCCCGAGTAAAATTGAAGTCAATGGGAATCAGGGGGAAAACTCTCCAGTGGCTGGAGTCATACCTAGCACAAAGGAAGATGGTAGTGGTTGTTGGAGGCCAATCATCTCAGCCCCAGGGCATTGCTGCAGGAGTTCCTCAGGGCAGTGTCCTAGGCCCAACCATCTTCAGCTGCTTCATCAATGACCTTCCCTCCATCATAAGGTCAGAAATGGGGATGTTCGCTGATGACTGCACAGTGTTCAGTTCCATTCGCAACCCCTCAGATAATGAAGCAGTCCGAGCCTGCATGCAGCAAGACCTGGACAACATCCAGGCTTGGGCTCATAAGTGGCAAGTAACATTCGCGCCAGATAAGTGCCAGGCAATGACCACCTCCCCTTGACATTCAACGGCATTACCATTGCCAAATCCCCCACCATCAACATCCTGGGGGTCACCATTGACCAGAAACTTAACTGGACCAGCCATATAAATACTGTGGCTACAACCTTCCGGACTCAATGATGATTTCAATAACTTCAGATCATAACCACTGCTCCCATTTTTTTCAGTCAGTGCTGATAACAGTTCTGCTGCTGCCACTTACAGCTACTCCTGACCAATCTTTTGTGTCTTAACCTGACCCATTACAATCCTTGCCTTGCACCATCATCCTTTTTGTCATTTAATCTCTTGCCCTCCACCCTATCACAGACCTTCCCTTTTGTTCCTTCCCCCCCCCCCCTTTCTCTGGCTCTGTACTTGCTTAAAAACTTTAACTCTTTTAACATCTTCCAGTTCTGATGAAAGGTCTTTGACCTGAAACGTTAACTCTTTCTTTCTCCACAGATGCTGCCTGACTTGCTGAGTATTTCCAGCATTTTCTGTTTTTATTTCAGATTTCCAGCATCTGCAGTATTTTGCTTTTGACTCAGTTTTTCAAGTCTTTCTTCCTATTTGTATTTCCTCATTCCAGGCACATCTGAGTGAATCTGTTTTGTATCCTCTATTGCCTCAATTTTTCCTGTATTGTGAAGTCCAGTGCTGCACACAATACTTCAAGTGTGACCTTACTAAGGTTTTATATTGACTCTCATTACATCTCGACTTTTATATTCTATTCTTCTCACCATAAAACACAGTCTTCTATTAATTTTTGTAATGGGCTGATATCCTTGGGGTACTGCTTTTAATGTCTTGTAAACCTGAACCCCCAAATTCCTCTGCTATTCTGCATCACCCAGCTTTCACCCATTCAAAGTATAATTATTGCTTTCTTTTAATCAAAATACATCATCTCATACTGACATTGAATTCCATCTGTCACTTTTGCCCATTCCACCATCTAATCAATGTCCTTTTGCTCTGCAGAATTATTTATTATGCCTCCTATTTTAGTATTGTCTGCAAATTTATACACCATCCCTTTTAGCACCATATCCAAATCAATGAAGTGCACAGTGAATAGAAGCGGCCCCAGAACAAAACCTGCTTCCAACCACTCTCGTTGTCTGTCCCACCATCACAACCTTTAGGTAATCCAGAACTCTACAATCTGAGTCCTCGCCTGCAAAAAGTCTCACAAGCCCATTGCCCCTGCCCAGCTCCACTGGCTCCCCATGCTACAGAAAATCTTCAGGATCACCGCCTTCAAATCCCCCAATCTATTTGAGAAATCTGCTCCAGCCGTGTAGCCTAGCCCACATTCTGCACTCCTCTGACTCCAGATTAATATATCTGGTCCCTCAATGATCTCAGGTTGTTCTTTCAACTGTTATGCACTACCATTTGGTACTCCTCCAAAACCACTTTAGCTTTCTTCCTCGCTCTTGCCTTCGAAAGCCTTCTAACAATCTATCTTCAGCGCTGCATTAGGTCCCCTCCCCCCATTGTTCGCAAATTCCTCCACTTTCTGGTCGTCTCACTGTAAAACGCTCTGGGGCGTTAAGCGCATTGTGTTCTCTTGGTAGGAGAACTCAGGGAGGATTTTTGCAAAAATGTCCTTCCCCTCGTAAATTAAATTGAGTCCAATCTTTTAGAACAGATTGGAGATGAATCGATTCTTGGAAGGAACTGACTTGTTCTGGTCCATGCTGTCTCGTGTTCTACGAAGGAACGTTTTCGTCTAGATCAATAAAAAAACAGTTTTGCATTACAGAATATATCAAATACGTCTGAGCGCGACTGTGTGTACTGACAACGGGGTGAGGGGCGGGGAGTAATGGGGAGCGAGGCCATTCTACTGGCTGTAATCTTCTTGCCCTGCGTGTCCCTGGCTGGTGATTGACAGGCGTTCGTGCCCGACTCCAGCACTTAACCTTGTTTACTGAGATGAAACTGACGCTCTGGGACATTGACACATTGTTACACTTTGCGGAAGCGAAAGCTCTTTACATTGTATCGAAGAGGGTTTCAGAACATTTAAGGATCGTACTCGCTGAGCCTAGAAATACACGTATAAGGATTTTAAAAACCCGTTCAGATCGATTCCTCCCTTTACAGGTAAAGATTCGTCTACAATGTAAATACAGCAAGTATCCACTAAACAACTTTGCTGAGCAGACAAACGGTCCGTTTTGTGCAATAAGTAGACTATTGTTCAGCGGTAGAGCATAGGATTCAAACTATTGTGGGTGAGACCGATTTTGGTATGTCCTTAATTGTTAAAGTAGAATTGAATAAATAAAACAAAACCAGAAATGGCTATTTTACCCATGAATCGTTCGGCTGCACGGATCGTGTATGGTTGCCGTTATTAATGATAAATCGTAGATTTAAAGGCTTCCAATTTCAGTCTGCTGGTGTTGATAAATCTGGGCCTACCTCTTGTGAATGCTAATGTTGTAAGCGTCGGTCTGGAGTATTTTTGCCTTGTGGACCAAGCACTACACGGTAGCAGGGTTGGGATATTTCGGAGAGTCAATTCAGCATTCGAACGATTTGTCTCTGGGACACTGTATTTTTCACGGAAAGTAGTTTTAAAGTTTAATTTCATTGTATTGTTTTAATGTTTTGAATGCATTTGACAAAAGTCAGCCGTGAAAGTTTAAAGTGAGATGAGGAAAAAAATAATTAATTAAATAATCCAGCATTGGCATTTCAGGTATGACATGATGTACAGAGCAGTAATCTAATACATCTTCACTCCACCCAAACCTGTGACTCGTGTCTGTCACACACCAAATGCCACATCTTGTTGCAGATACAAAGCAATTTTTATTAAAAAAAGAAAAACAGCCATTGACCTGGAGTCTAAATTTACAACTGCCTTCTGGTGGACTTCAGCAGTTTACAAGTAGGTACAATTAAAAGGGAAAAATTTGTACGGCTATGGGGAAAGGGCAGGGGAGTAGGACAAATTGTATACCTCTTTAAAAGAGCAGGCACAGGAACGATAGGCCGAATGGCCTCCTTCTGTGCTGTATCATTCTAAGATTCTACATGGATTTGCCTATTTAGAACAGTGGTCTTCAAGGCACAGAACAGGTTAGCAGCTAAAAGTCGCAATTGCGTTCCAGACCTGAGACAAACCACGAGCAATGCTACAGGAGATCGACTGTTAAGTATCACTTTATGAAGAATGGAAGAGGCATCTCTGGAGTATGGTGCATCCAATTCTGAGCTTTTTTTCTAAAACTATTTTCAAATCAGCTAACTTAATTAGACAAAATACTAAAAAAATGATCAGTGATTATCAGTTTTCGTTTAAAATAACCATTTCCTCAATTTATCAATTTGAGAGTAAACCCCCTTTAATTCTCCTCCAGCCTTTTGTCCTGATCTCCCTAAGCAACAGAGCAATTGTAACCAACAGATTAGTTGGGGCAGTAATAGGAATGCAGAGAAGAAAATAGCCAGGGTTACCACTCCCGATCACCATCCAGTGACTCCCACTGAAAAATGCGTATGAGAATAAGATCAGGCTCAGTTGTGATGCTCCCCATGATTGAATAGCCTGCCACCATTCAAGGTCTGGGCTCACACACAACGATAATGAAATAGCCACTTTGGTGTGGTACTGCTAGGATTTCTGGTATCGATGGATTGCACCCCAACATTGGTGGGAAGAGGAGGCGAGAAAACAGAAGGGAAAAAATACTTGAGTTTTCTTCTCATTGTTTATCATGTCTTCAGAACTGCTTGATTGAATTACTGCCGTGTAACACATTTCCAAGTGTCCATTTCTTGTTTGTAGTATGTGTAACATGGTGAATTGTCTTGAATTTTGAGGTAATTGGAGATGTGAAATCTAAGGCAGAAAAATGTGAAATGATACATTTCGGTAGGAAGAACGAGGAGAGGCAATATAAACTGGAGGGCACAATTCTAAAAGGGGTACAGGAACAGAGAGATCTGGGAGTATATGTGCAAAAAACGTTGAAGGTAGCAGGGCAGGTTGAGAAAACGGTTAAAAAAAGCATACGGGATCCCGAGCTTTATAAATAGAGGCATAGAATACAAAAGTATAGAAGTCATGATGAACCTTTACAAAACATTGGTTCGGCCACAACTGGAGTATTGTGTCCAGTTCTGGGCACCGCACTTTAGGAATGATGTGATATTTTTACATTTAGATTATTCATTTTTCACAGCATGTTTTATTTCAGTTTGCAGTTGTTTTAAGTCCTGTCTTCCTACAAAAATAATAAAACTTATTGATATAGATTCATTTTGTGACAGCATTAAAACATTTGAAAAAGAATCTCGCTGTTGTGTGGATAAAACTTTAAAAAGTTGAATTTGATGACTTGGTTCACTTTTGCTTTGATCTCTCAGAATCCAACTGTGAAACATCTGAGAATGGAAGAGAAGAAAAAGAAACGAAGCCCAAAGGTCACTTTGAACCAGCAGGCCCCACAGGGCAACCCCAGGAAATTATCTGTGCCAGCCAGTAAGAGTGCCACATTCTCCACTGGTTTACCTCAGCCTCCTTCACCAAAACTAAGGTCAAAGTTGAAAAGGTTAGTGCCAAGTTAACTGGTGTAAAATCTAAATTCCATTGGGATTCCCACTGTATTGTGTATTTTCTCTGAGTAATCTGTTCCAACTGATCTCACATGTGTAAACTTTGCTCGCTGATGTGTTGCCATGAATGCCTCTTTAACATATAGGAACATAGGAACAGGAGTAGGCCATTCAGCCCCTCGTGCCTGCTCCGCCATTTGATAAGATCATGGCTGATCTGTGATCTAACTCCATATACCTGCCTTTGGCCCATATCCCTTAATACCTTTGGTTGCCAAAAAGCTATCTATCTCACATTTAAATTTAGCAATTGAGCTAGTATCAATTGCCGTTTGCGGAAGAGAGTTCCAAACTTCTACAACCCTTTGTGTGTAGAAATGTTTTCTAATCTCACTCCTGAAAGGTCTGGCTCTAATTTTTAGACTGTGCCCCCTGCTCCGAGAATCCCCAACCAGTGGAAATAGTTTCTCTCTATCCACCCTATCTGTTCCCCTTAATATCTTATAAACTTCGATCAGATCACCCCTTAACCTTCGAAACTCTAGAGAATACAACCCCAATTTGTGTAATCTCTCCTCGTAACTTAACCCTTGAAGTCCGGGTATCATTCTAGTAAAGCTACGCTGCACTCCCTCCAAGGCCAATATGTCCTTCCGAAGGTGCGGTGCCCAGAACTGCTCACAGTACTCCAGGTGCGGTCTAACCAGGGTTTTATATAGCTGCAGCATAACATCTGCCCCCTTGTACTCTCGTCCTCTCGATATAAAGGCCAGCATTCCATTAGCCTTCTTGATTATTTTCTGCACCTGTTCATGACACTTCAATTATCTATGTACCTGAACCCCTAAGTCCCTTTGGACATCCACTGTTTTTAACTTTTTACCATTTAGAAAGTACCCTGTTCTATCCTTTTTTGATCCAAAGTGGATGACCTCACATTTGTCTACATTGAATTCCATTTGCCACAGTTTTGTCCATTCACCTAATATCGGCAATTAAACTTGGCATAAGGACCAATTATATGAAGAAAATCATTGTCATTTTTGCATTAATCCCAACATTAAACTAATAGATAAGACTTGAAACAGTGTTAGGAGACTGCCTGCCTTTTTTTTTAAAGTGACAATTTTTCCTTTTATTGGTATGAAATAGTTGATATGATGATTAAAATGATTTTATTTTTATCTATTTAATAAAAATTAAATCTTCAATTGTTTGGACATTTGAGCAGGGCAAACAAAGATAAAGTGAAACCCCCACAGCCAACTGGGAAGATGACAAAGTCAGCTCCAATTCAGCATTCGTTCCTGACGGATGTTTCTGACGTGAGAGAGATGGAATGTGGCTTGCTGAATTTACTGAATGATTTCCACTCTGGGAAACTGCAGGCTTTTGGTGAGTTATTTGACTGAAGAGAATGCGACACTTACAATATAATTATATTGCTCATTATTTTTATGATTAGTAAAATGCATGTGTGGATTGATAGAGATAACGTTGTGAATATCATCAAACCTGATAATTGAAGTTTTGTTCCAGGCTTCCTAATTTAAATTCTGATGGCCATTTTTAATCTGACTATATAAGATGCTGCACCAGTGCTGTTAAAAGGATTTTTTAAAATGAACGTGGAACCTAGAATTCCCAAGTTCCATAAGGTTTTTATGCTGGTGTGTCACATTGTCGGTGGGCTGTCTGGAAATTTTTTAAACAGAAAGCCGTTCACCCCAATTTTTCACTCCATTTATAATCCAGATCTCCTAGATTATTTTTTTATGCTTGATATCATCAAGACCACTTACTTACTTTCACCTTTGTAACATTGCCTACCTCCTCCTCTACCTCACCTTTGCCACTGCCAAAATCCTTATTCATGCTTTTGTTACTTCTAGATTTGGTTTCTCTAATGTCCTCCCATCCTTCACCCTCTATAAACTCCAACTTGTACAAAACTCAGTTGCAGATATCCTCTATTGCACCAAGTCATGCTCACCAATCACCTGTGTCCTTGCTGACTTACATTGGCTCCCTGTTGTCCAACACATTCAATTTAAAATCCTCATTTCATCTTCAAATTCCTCCATGGCCTTGCTCACTGCGCCCTCCCTCCCATACCCTTCGGTCCTTCAGCTCCTACCTTCTGTGCATGTCCCCTCCCTTTGCCCAAGATTGATGGTAGATCCTTCAGCTGCCTTGGCCCTACTCTCTCTAACTCCCTCCCTAAACTCTCTGACCCTCCCAAACCCCCTCCATCTCTACTTCCCTCTCTAACCTTTTTAAAAACCTATCTTTTTGACCAAGCTTTTGGTTACCTCCCCTAATTCTCCCACCATGGTTTGGCATCCATTCGTTTTATTTTTTCTCCTCTGTAATGAAACAGTTTCTATGCTAAAACACTGTGTAAATGCAAGTTATTGATATGAATATAACCTTTTTTCTGTGCCAATTTTTTTCCTTGACTCCTCTGCTGAAGCCATTAAATCCTTGCTAATATATGGTTCCACAGGCATTAGTAGCACTCAGGTACTCTACTCCAGAGTCTGTTGTTCATGTGTGTATCTTGACCCTGGAGGCATCATGGATGAGCCAATCCTGCCCTCACATGCATACTTCCAGCAGGGGTCACTGCACTGTAATCAGGGCAAGAAAGCTTGGCTAGTATGTTTCCTGCCCGCCCTTCCAACTCAAGGTGCTGAGTCCAATTGTTGTGCATCTATTGTTGTTTGATGGTGAAATGGGCAGACACATGGCAAATGCAATTTAATGCAGCGAAGTGTGAAGTGATGCATTTTGGTAAGAAGAATGAGGAGAGGCAATATGAACTAAATGGTACAATTTTAATTGGAGTGCAGGAACAAAGAGACCTGGGAGTGTGCACACACAAATCTTTGAAGGTGGCAGAACAAATTTTAAAAAGCATATGGAATTCTTGGCTTTATCTGACCTTTGCCTCTGTTTATAATGTAGAGTCAGGGGACAGGTAGCAGAATGGATAGCAAGACGGCTACAAAACAGAAAACAGAGAGATGGGGTTAAGGGTAGCTACTCAGACTGGCAAAAGGTTGAAAGTGGTGGACCACAGGGATCATTGCTGGGACCACTGTTGATCACAATTTACATTAACGATTTGGATTCGGGAATCGGAAGTACAATCTCAAAATTTGTGGACAGCACCAAATTGGGGGTGTAGTTAATATAAAGGAAGAATGCATCAAAATGCAAGAGGACATTAATAAACTTGCAGAATGGGCGTATAATTTTGAATTGAATTTCAATATAGATAAGTGTGAGGTGATACATTTTGGTGGGAAGAATAAGGAGGCCACATAATGATTGGATAATAAGAGTCTAAACAGGATAGAGGAGCAAAGTGATCAAGGGGTACAGACACACAAATCACTAAAAGTAGCGACGTGGATTAATAAGGCCATAAAAAAGGCAAATCAAGCACTGGGGTTCATTTCTAGAGCGATAGAATTGAAAAGCAAAGAAGTTATGTTAAACTTGTATAGAACCTTGGTTAGACCACAATGGGAGTACTGTGTATAGTTCTGGTCTCCATATTATTGAGGCATTAGAGAGGGTGCAATAATATATTCTCAAGGATGATGCCAGAACTGAGAGGATATCCTTATCAGGAAAGGTTGCATAGACTGGAGCTCTTTTCTCTAGAAAAGAGAAGGCTGAGGGATGACCTGATAGAGGTCTTTAAAATAATAGAGTTTGATAGGGTAGACGTAGAGAAAATGTTTCCATTTGTGGGGAAGTCCAAAACTAGAGGTCATAAATATAAATAGTCTCTAATAAACCCAATAGGTAATTCAGGAGAAACTTCTTTACCCAAAGAGTGGTAAGAATGTGGAACGTGCTACCACAAGGAGTAGTTAAGGCAAATAGCATAGGTGCATTTAAGGGCAAGCTAGATAAGCACATGGAAAGAAAGGAATAGAAGAATATCCTGATACAGTTATATGAAGTAGGGAAGGAGGAGGCTCGTGTGGAGCATAAACACTGGCATAGACCAGTTGGGCCGAATGGCCTGTTTCTGTGCTGTAGTTTCAATGTAATTCGATGCAACTTTCAAAAGGGAATTGGATAAATACTTGAAGGGGGAAAATGTTCAGGGCTATGGGGAAAGGGCAGGGGAATGGATCTAATTGTATGGTTCTTTCAAAAAGCCGGCACAGGCACGATGGGCCAAATGGCCTCCTTCTGTGCTGTATCATTGTATGATTTGTCAGCTATTCAATGGATAACTCCCCTGAGCCATTGGGGAACTTATTATTTTTCTATCTTATTTTTGTATCAAAACAAATCCAGTTTTAAGAAAGCAATCTATTATTTTTTTAAATCATACTAATGTTTCTACATATATATATAAAAATATGTTTTGTCTCTGTGGGAATGTCTGAATGTAGCAGTATACATTGTCTCATTTCTTTTTGGTTGATTCATGCTAACTACATGGTGTTATAAATCATGTGGTTACCATGAACCAATCAACTCTGCAAATCATGTTCCAGTGCACAACCATTACACTGCTATACCAACTGAATATTTAAATAAGTTGAAATAATTTTAACCATTTAAAGGTTGTAACTGAAGCTTAACTAAGTTGGAGGCCTAGGTCCCTGGGACTCAGTTTATAAGCAAACAGTCAGAAATGTGAGCTGCTACAGTTTACTGAATTTCATTTTTTAAATTTAATTTTTCCAATTGCGAAAATGCTGCATTTTCTTTAGGGAAAGAGTGCTCCTTTGAACAGATGGAGCATGTGAGAGAGATGCAGGAAAAAATGGCCCGTTTACATTTCAGCCTTGACAGCCACGTGGAAGAGCTTTCTGAGGACCAGAAAAAAAATGCATCCGACAGGAATCTTGAACAGCTTCTGTCTAATGTGAGTTAGAGAGTTAAATTCTTTTTGTTTGGTGTCAAATTGTTTGGTATGGAGTCCATTGTGTAATGACAACAACTGGACATAAATTTGATCAGAACAACTAAAAGTTGTCAGAGAAGTATTCATTCATTGCTTCAGAATGAATTCAATTGTAGCTCCCAGAGATGAGAGCATACAACTCCAACTCATTGTCTTTCTAGCTTTCTAAACCCTTCAAGCACTGATGCACAAAGGGAAAGTGGTGCTTTGAGCAAGGAAGTGGAGTATCTCCCTCTTTTTACAACTAACGTGGAACCTAGTCATTCATCTGCCTTGTGTATCGCAATTAATTTGAGAACTTCAGTAATATTTTCCACAATATTTTTAAATGAATACAATTTAATGATTTACATCAGAGGATACTACACTGAATAGTATACAAATTCACTGTTTTTCTAATTATTTTAATATTCTACATTACACTTACAGAAAATAATTAGTTAGGTTCTTAATTGGAAACATTTTTCGTATTTCAAAAGGTTGAACATTCAAATCTGAAAATGTTAATAAAGATGCATGGGTTCGGTGAAGCACAGTTATAACATTTAACATTAATTTGAACAAAGCTACTTACACAAATTTCAGAATCTTTAGCCATTTAAATCTGGACTGGATCAATGCTAATCTTAATGATAACTGCCTCTGTAGGTCCAATTTATTTACTAGCTTTAGTTCTTGGTTTGGTTTGACTGTCTTCCACATGTTCTGCTGAGTATTTTCCCTCCTATGTTTTTAAATTAATCTTAGCCATTTTAGCTTAGATCTTATTATTCCTGGTTCTTCTCTGCTGTCCTCCAACTCTGTTGTTTCTTCACTCTGGTCTTGGGCCAAGCCATCAGCACATATGGTAGTTTGGCCTCAAAATAACTTGTTGCTGCTCCTGTTACCATGTAAATACTATTTTACAAAGTTTTTCACCTTAATTTCTGTCGGTATTGTGATTGAGATGCTTATTTCAGAACAGCGTGGCTGTAGTCATAGAGTTTTTTGATGCTGTAATCAGGAGTTACAATTGTAGTAAAGTTTGTGATTTCTCAGCTGGTCCAGAAAAGCACCGTACAGCAGTGGAGTGTTTACTTTGGAGTTATAAACTTGACAGAATCTTAGCCTTCAGAAAATGTATTTCCAATTGGTTTACCATGAAGCACTATTAGAGTAAAAGCTATAGAGTGGTAAATAGTTTACATGCAAAACTTCCCACCCTAAAGAAGTTCATTGTGAGACAAGTATAAGTGGGTGTGGATCAGATTATTAGGAATAAGAATGATGTAGTGCCGTATTCCCATTAAGAAGTAATGGAGTTTGAAGCCCAGTCTCGAATGAAATAGGAATTTGATTCTCAATCAGTGAATGAGTTCTGCTAATGGACCACATGGGTCTATGTTGGTGGAGGAATTGATGCAGGGTGGACTAGTTTGGTGTTGGAGAAATGTATTGCCCATTGATTGATCTTAGAATTGGATTGACAGCAGCTGTGAAGAAGTGTGGTTGAGACTGTCCCTCCATTTTAGTTGAAGTAGCCATTGTTAAGTGGATGCCTCTCTTCCCCCAAAAACCTGTTGAGGCTGAGGGTCAATTGAAAATTGAGATTGATAGATTTTTGTTAGGCAAGGCTATAGAGGGTTATGGAACCAAGGCAGGTAGGTAGAGTTAAGATACAGATCAGCCATGAACTAATTGAATGGCAGAACAGGCTCGAGGGGCTGAATGGCCTACTCCTGCTCCTACATGTCTGCAGTATGGACCTAATGGCATTAAATACTGATTATATTGAGTGCCTGTTAGTTTTTAATGATTGTATTAAATAATATATTTTTTTATTTTGACTTTATCTTACAGTTGGAAGAGCTTAGTACCTCAATGTATCCTTTTCAAATGATTCCTGTCAATAATTATCTATAGTCAGTTGTCTTCCAAGAATTAGTTACTTTGGTAACCTAACAGCAGTGGCAGTAACTTTTCAACCAGCTGGTTGTAGATTCGAGTTCCAGGACTTCCTGGCAATATGTGAGTATTCTCAATTTTTGGCGCTCTCAATGAAAATTGACTTCAATAAAATTTGGGAGAGATGTAAATCAGGCTGCCGACTCGCTATCACACTATCGCACAAAGCCAAGATCTAACCCTAAGAATCAGGAGGCCCTTTGATAATGAAGGACATTCCAGGCAATCTCAATCCTGTCCTCAACTGATGTCCACGCACATGCTATTCTAGAAGGGATCATTGTGTAGTGAACAGGAATCCTAAAGGATTGTTGTGCTGTCTACTGAACTCAGGAGTGCCAATGCCAGCTATAGTGCCCCACTTGCTGCCCTGGCTGAAATCAGCGAACTCACATGAACCAAACTAGAGGTTTCCCGGTCTGTATTGTTTAATATTATACTGGGCACTGTATTCATCTATAGAGCTGTAAGGGGAGCCCATTTAAGAGCCTTTTAACTGTTGATTAGGTGCATGATTTTTCTATATGTTCAGAGGAAATGATCCTTAGTAGAAATTCAGACAAAAATTACACTTGGCAGAAAATCAAGAAATGCCAAAAAACCAAGAACTGCCGAAACCCCCTACTTCATAGAGATTGTGGTTACTGAGACTCAATGGAGCCTTGGATAAAGGGAAAATGGACTGCACTCCTCAATGAAAGTACCGCTGGAGAGAGAAGTTATAATGCAGAAAATTACTGGCTTTTACATTGAAGATGGGAACCAGATGTAAAAGTTAATTGTTAAAAGATTTTATTATGGGAGTGAATTGAGGAGGCGGGGTTGGGGGGGGGAGGGGGCGAGCAGTGTGTTTTCTTTTCTTGTCAGTGTTACCTCTTCCCCTGAAAACATTGACTCTTTGCTACAGTGCAGCTGCCCTCTGGGTTACTTCCCTTAGTAGCCATTACTCATGTGAGCCTTGACAATGAATTTCAACAGGTTATTCAACTGTTAGTGGTGGTATCACAGCTGAATCCAAGTCTGATCTTCTTCTCACTCGGCTACATGTAGGGGCCACTGGACAATAATTAGGAGCCAGAACCGTCGACGATTTTCCCAATCTCTAATCCAGTGGTGCTGAGACCAATCATAGCACCTCAACGCCATCCCAGCTGAAATCGGCTAAAACAACATAAACTTGAAATGTCAATGTTCCATGTCTGTATGGCTCGTTTATTCACTGGATAAATTTGCAAAACCATCAGGAGAGCCTGTTTTTGTTTCTGTGGCTTGGGCACAGGTGGATTTCGTGGTAGGCAGGCTCAAGACAATATTGTGAAAATAACTTTAAAAATGTAATTAACATCTTTCCTGACACGGAGGGCTTAACTTTTATATCATGTGTACTATAGCATGAGAGTAGGGCCTCTTAAGGATCAACAAGGTCATCTATGTGCGGAACCACAAGAAATGGGTGAGATCCTGAATGAATATTTCACATCGGTATTTACGGTTGAGAAAGGTTGAGAAAGGCATGGATGTTAGGGAACTTGGGGAAATAAATAGTGATGTCTTGAGGAGTGTACATATTACAGAGAGGGAGGTGCTGGAAGTCTTAACGCGCATCAAGGTAGATAAATCTCCGGGACCTGATGAAATGTATCCCAGGACGTTATGGGAGGTTAGGGAGGAAATTGCGGGTCCCCTAGCAGAGATATTTGAATCATCCACCGCTACAGGTGAGGTGCCTGAAGATTGGAGGGTAGCAAATGTTGTGCCTTTGTTTAAGAAGGGCGGCAGGGAAAAGCCTGGGAACTACAGACCGGTGAGCCTGACATCTGTAGTGGGTAAGTTGTTAGAGGGTATTCTGAGGGACAGGATCTACAGGCATTTGGAGAGGCAGGGACTAATTAGGAACAGTCAGCATGGTTTTGTGAGAGGAAAATCATGTCTCACGAATTTGATTGAGTTTTTTGAAGGGGTAACCAAGAAGATAGATGAGGGCTGTGCAGTAGACGTGGTCTACATGGACTTCAGCAAAGCATTTGACAAGGTACCGCATGGTAGGTTGTTACATAAGGTTAAATCTCATGGGATCCAAGGTGAGGTAGCCAATTGGATACAAAATTGGCTTGACGACAGAAGACAGAGGGTGGTTGTAGAGGGTTGTTTTTCAAACTGGATGCCTGTGTCCAGCGTTGTGCCTCAGGGATCGGTGCTGGGTCCGCTGTTATTTGTTATTTATATTAATGATTTGGATGAGAATTTAGGAGGCATGGTTAGTAAGTTTGCAGATGACACCAAGATTGGTGGCATTGTGGACAGTGAAGAAGGTTATCTGGGATTGCAACGGGATCTTGATCAATTGGGCCAGTGGGCCGATGAATGGCAGATGGAGTTTAATTTAGATAAATGTGAGGTGATGCATTTTGGTAGATCGAATCGGGCCAGGACCTACTCCGTTAATGGTAGGGCGTTGGGGAGAGTTATAGAACAAAGAGATCTAGGAGTACAGATTCATAGCTCCTTGAAAGTGGAGTCACAGGTGGATAGGGTGGTGAAGAAGGCATTCGGCATGCTTGGTTTCATTGGTCAGAACATTGAATGCAGGAGTTGGGATGTCTTGTTGAAGTTGTACAGGGCATTGGTGAGGCCACACTTGGAGTACTGTGTACAGTTCTGGTCACCCTATTATAGAAAGGATATTATTAAACTAGAAAGAGTGCAGAAAAGATTTACTAGGATGCTACCGGGACTTGATGGTTTGACTTACAGGGAGAGGTTAGACAGACTGGGACTTTTTTCCCTGGAGAGTAGGAGGTTAAGGGGTGATCTTATAGAAGTCTATAAAATAATGAGGGGCATAGATAAGGTCGATAGTCAAAATCTTTTCCCAAAGGTAGGGTAGTCTATAACGAGGGGGCATAGATTTAAGGTGAGAGGGGAGAGATACAAAAGGGTCCAGAGGGGCAATTTTTTCACTCAAAGGGTGGTGAGTGTCTGGAACGAGCTGCCAGAGGCAGTAGTAGAGGCGGGTACAATTTTGTCTTTTAAAAAGCATTTGGACAGTTACATGGGTAAGATGGGTATAGAGGGATATGGGCCAAGTGCAGGCAATTGGGACTAGCTTAGTGGTATAAACTGGGCGACATGGACATGTTGGGCCGAAGGGCCTGTTTCCATGTTGTAACTTCTATGATTCTATGATATCGCAACAGTGGTGTGAAGCTGGTGGCCATTCATGCATTCCAGCTCGGGGAGAGAAATCAGAGAAATGGGAGAGTGAGGGGTGGGGGGGCTGGGGTGGCAAGAACAGGAACAAAAAACGCAGTCTACTCCAAACATCCTGGAGAATGCACCAAATAAAGTGTCACAAGTCAATTTTCTGGTGGGTGGACATATCCTGCACCTCCACTCCCAAAAACAGTCTTTTTCTTCCATTATTCAACTCCCTTCAGAAATCTCTAAAGGCACCACTGAGTGAGGTGACAGGGTATATTTGAAATTTTAGTCGGTCCCAATTCAAAAAGTTTGAGAACTACGGTTCTAGGGTTTTAGCTTTGGGTATCTAGAGTTGCTACACAGAGAATGTTTTTCAGTTTAACTAAATGGTGGTAGTAACTCTGAAAACATGCTGGAAACGTGGCAATTTTAACACTGAGTCTGCACCAGTGCAACTGCAACATACGAATCCAGGCTTATAGTCTTCCGAATGAGTACAAGTGGTGATGTGACTGATGTGAAGTTGTGTTTTAAATTTTATTTCAATTTTTAAGCATTATTAGACTGTGAGGAAAAACTTTTTTACACTGTGAGTGGTTAGGATCTGGAATGCACTGCCCCAGGGGGTGGTGGAGGCAGATTCAATCATGGCCTTCAAAAGGGAACTGGATAACTACTTGAAAGGAAAAAATTTGCAAGGCTATGGGGAAAGGGCGGGGAAGTGGGACTAGCTGGATTGCTCTTGCATAGAGCCGGCGTGGACTTGACGGGCCGAATGGCCTCTTTCCTTGCTGTAACCTTTCTAGGATTGTATGATTTGCTGTGTTCATTTCTATTGGATGACCAGGAGGAAAACATTTGTACAAACTGAAATGTAGGTTCATTCTCTCCTGAAGAGAGCATGCCAGTAAAAGGGATAAGCACTAAATGTTTGCTGGGCCAAACCTTGGGAATTAGAAGAGAAACACTTTTAAGCTGCTGTGGG
The DNA here is from genome assembly GCF_035084215.1 of Heptranchias perlo. NCBI lineage: Eukaryota > Metazoa > Chordata > Chondrichthyes > Hexanchiformes > Hexanchidae > Heptranchias > Heptranchias perlo. The sequence goes on from NC_090350.1 coordinate 27,884,964, forward strand.
GACCATTTGTAAAACTTGCCATTTGTAATAGTCATCCCCTATCCCCAAATACTCCGTATTTCTGCAAAATTACCAGCGTTGGTGGCTCCTCACTGAAGAGTGATTCAAATTATAATACTGGACAATAGGCATAGTACTGTTTTTAAAGTTACAGTTATTTAATTTTTGAATATTAAGTAATGATTATCTAACAATGATCGCACTCCTTTAATACTGTGTACTGGTTTTTGAACCATGTGATTCGGGGAGGGGGTAAGTTTCTGATGAGTTTTCATACCTGTGTACAGATTTTTAATACTTTAATTGCAGATGTGTTTTTTTAATATAGTACACTGCTGCAGTGCCCTGTAGTGGACTATAGATATGCAACGAGAATTCCTCAAGTTAAAGTCCTGGTCGTGGCTCAGCTGTCAGAAAAAGGCACGGTAGAGGCAGAGCACTTCCCCACAGAGAGACTCTGCCAGTCTTTTGCATCTCTGAACGGCAAGCTGCACAGCACCTTCTGCAACACTCACAATGCAGGTTGCCTGCTGATTACTCCCTGGGGGAATTGTGCATAGGATGGGGGAGAGGAAGAGAAGGGGAGAAAACGATTTCATTCTTTATCCTTAATGGTGGTCAACTACTAAGTGAATAATTTGATTAGAAAATTATAGACTAAACAAACTATATTTACTCTTTCTCTCTCTTGCCTACTGCAGGTGTATCCAACCTGCAACCCAAGGCCCTTGCAGCACAGGCTTATTTGCACTTATTTTGCTGGTTTGTCCTGTTTGAATTTTGTGCACCTAGAGACTTGTCTGGTGCTGTGCCCTCGCTGGTGGATAAATCCAAAATCGAAACACTAAGATCTGTTAATGAGCAACTTGAGATACATGTAAATTAATGGGAACATGGGATTCAAACTTTATATCTGGCCCCCGAGGTTACATGGTACTCACCTATACAGCCCATGAAGACAAAGGTTTGGACACATTGACCTACTGGATCCATCATATATGTATATATCTATATATATACGTACACACCCAATGCATTGCCAGGAAAACAATTTTCACAACTTTTGCAGTAGATGTAGGTTTTATAATTCTGTTATGCTAAAATGTTAAGACTGAGATCCTTGCAAGCCAAACAGACATAAGACCAAGGTGTGCTACAAAAAGCCAGTTTAGCACCGAAGGGATCAAAAGTATAATGCAAATTGTTACTGATGTTTTATTGTAGGTATATCCGTGTTTGCTATATAACCTGTATTTAGGAATACTTTGTATGAAACTATGTAGGATTTGTGTCTTGAGATGCTGTACTTCAGTGAAAGGTGTATGTAACAGGAGTGGTGTGTGTGTGGTTTTGCAGTTTTGAGTGCTTCATCTTCCCACACGTGGTCCAATATGATGTGATTAGATTAATGGTATACAGCAAAATAAGAAGATGCAATTGGTGCCAACCAATTATGATGCATATTGTAAACCAATGTTGGCATAATGGATGATTCCTGCAGTTAAAGATAGAAGCTGTATTTATATGCCTTGCTATGTCCCCTAGATGTCCAAAACACTTCACAACCATGTAATTACTTTTGAAGGGTAGCCACTGTTGTTATGTCGACAAACACAAGTCAATTTATGCAAAACAGGGTTCCACAAACAGTAAATGAAATGCAGGATCACTTGATCTGTTTTTCATGATGGTGCTTGAGGGAAGAGTATTGGCAGAATTCCCTGAATAGATCCATAATATTTTTCACAACCAGTTGAACAGGCAGACAGGGTCTTAGTTTAATGTTTCATCCAAAAACTCGAACAATACAGCACTCCCTTAATACTGCACTATACTGTTAGCCTAGATTATGTGCTCAAGTCATGGGAGTGAGGTTTCAACCCATAAACTTATGACTTGGAAATGCCAGCAACTGAGCCAGACTGATACTTTTTTCTGTTCTGTGTGATCTTTTGAATTTGGGCAATTAAAGCTTGATCAGTACATGTGCAAGCATTCAGAAAAAATCTTTGCTGGGCATACTTGTGCTGACTCTTTTTACAGGCCTCACCAAAAAGACAGTCAGCCAAATCTTTTGTTTTCTTTTCTAAATTGGTCCTCCTATGTATTTTTCCTCCTATAAAGCAAACTGTACATATATATATATAAAGTTAATTTGTTGTTATGTAGATTAATTTTTGAAATGTTACATTTTTATGCATTTCAGTAGGGTTTCTGACTCTTCCAAGAATATTTGAGACTTCTGATAAGAAATGTCCGGAATTGAATGAATAGCTCTCATGACATGTTTGCCCTTTTCATAGATTCATATTTGCCCTTTTAACACAGTATTATTCAAATGAGGTTCTCCTTTCTCATGAAAGTCCTAAGTTTGGCATTTTCAGTATAAATTCAATGATAAACAAAGTAGCAAAGTGGGCCCTCAGAACTTTGCTTGGACATTGTGAATATCTGTTTCCCATATGGGGAAATGTAGGCATTCTACTACTCATATTGTATATGAGTATGCACAGCATATTGGTGTACCAATACACACTGATGGGGCAATACCAATACCGAAGTGCTGCCCCTTTGTGGTGAGTTTCTAATGTTGCTCATGCCATCGCAATGAGGCACAGAATGGAGGCCAGGTGTTTCTTCTTGGCGAAAGAGAAAATCTGTGCCCTGGGCCACTGTTTCATATGTCCTGGCTTCTGGATCGATTGGCATTGTGAATAGGGAGTCTCCCTGCACTCTTGCTTAGAGAATGGTACATAGCTTAAAAATGAGAAACATTCTGCAGCAATCCAGATATTCCTCTATGCTCTCGTGTATAAAAATATCACCGTTTATCAGATTTCAGGCTATTCCAGGGTGTAGCTGTTCTGAACCTCAACTGAAACCAGAGTTAAATTTGCTGCTATGAAATTTAACAGTAGGTTTTACTTGAATTAGGATCTTTAGAAATCAGGGCATCTGAAATACTGACCATGCATATTTTAGCACGCTGTATCTTGGGACTATAGATTTGTCATGGCAACAATTAAATGTAACTGAGAGCAGTGTGACTATGATGCACCAGGAACTAAGGGACATGCACAACAGCAAAGGGGAAGCTTGCTGTTGTTGTATAGTGTAGTGAATTATGGGTAGACCAATCTATTAGTGATTACTAACACTGCTTTTCATAAGTCTTTTTATTGGATGTGTTTATGATTTTGCTGTTATAGAAATGGGATGTCATAATGTAACATTACAGGGAAATATCCTGTGGGCTTGTGCATGACTAGGATCTTAACGATGGCTTGCTAAAATATACTGATTATCTAAATGTCACTTACTCAAATTCTTGAATTTCTAACTGGCTGAACCTCCCAGTATGTCTTAGGTTCATAATTATTTAATGAAACTGCAAATCAGTTTCCATGCTGAATTAATATTTAATACAGTACATTTCAATTAATACACAGTCAGTTATCTGAATTATTTATCTGTATTGGGTGTTTCCTGAATTGAGAAAAATAGCATCTCACTGTATTCACATGATATTAACTATAATGTACAAAAAGTTACGACTAAGGGATATAACTGTTGCTTTATAATAGTATAAAGACTTTTCATTTCACCTTAATAATTAAGGTAATAAAGGTTAAGTCAGTTTCACACATTGTTGTAGATGCTATAGGTCAGCCTGGACACTGTGTAGCATCAACATTTCAGTCAGTGTTTGTTTAATTTTTCCCCAAAAAATATGAAATCTTCATACAGACCAGGAAGGTCAGGGATTTGATCTCCATTCTGTGCTGAGTTAGCAAATTTCTCAACGTTGAACATGCTACAGTTAAGCCTCAGTGCTGCTGGGTTAGAGAAGGGAAAAATCAGCCACTATTTCCACGTCTGGTCTATCCTATGACCCTACTGTAATTTCCTTATATGGACGTCAGCTGAGGACAGGATTCTGCTAGGCTGTGATGTTCGTCACATTCAAATAGCCTTACAATCCTCACTGTGAAGGCTCACATGAGATTATCGGACTTGGGTGAGATACCAGATGACAACTGCCATCTATGGAACCATATTCCAGTAATACAGGGTCCATGCCTTCAGGGGAGAGGAGAGAAAAAGGGTGAAATCTTTTAGCTTGTTTCAGTGAAGCCTAAAACAGGCTGTAGCTGGGGCTGGTCAAGCAATCACCTTTGCTTTAAAAAAAATTGTTCTTAAGATGTGGGTGGCCCAGGCAAGGCCACATTTAATCCCCATTCCCTAGTTGCCTTTTTTTTATTTGTTCATGGGATGCGGGCATCGCTGGCAAGGCCGGCATTTATTGCCCATCCCTATTTGCCCTTGAGAAGGTGGTGGTGAACCGCCTTCTTGAACCACTGCAGTCCCTGTGGTGAAGGTTCTCCCACAGTGCTGTTAGGAAGGGAGTTCCAGGATTTTGATCCAGCGACAATGAAGGAACGGCAATATATTTCCAAGTTGAGATGGTGTGTGACTTGGAGGGGAACGTGCAGTGGTGTTGTTCCCATGTGCCTGCTGCCCTTGACCTTCTAGGTGGTAGAGGTCTCGGGTTTGGGAGGTGCTGTCGAAGAAGCCTGATATTGTTACAGTTCACAGTAGATTTTTTGCCACTGATGTTACTTACCAGCCTAGAGTGAAAATACAGTATGGCAGCTAAGCAGTGTGGTTATTGACTTAGCTGACTTGGCACACATAGAAATACATTGAATTACAATATGGAAGCAGGCCATTCAGCCCAACCAGTCCATACTGGTGTTTACCCTCCAAATAGTTCTAATCATATTTACCCACTCTGGCCCCACATCCCCTCAACCCCTTTAATTTCATCCATCTAGCCAATCTATCTTGAACGTTGACATAGTTTCTGCCTCAACCACGAACTCCGGAAATGAATTCCACATCCTCACAATTCTGTGTAAGGAAGTTTCTCCTGCCCTCTGTTCCAAATCGCTTGGGACTTAGTTACCAACATGTGATGTGATGGTTGTTACTAGTTCTCTTAATCTCCTCCTAGTGTTCTATTTACACCATGCAAATAATTAGAAATATCAGCAAATTTGTGGTAATTTTTTTCTCTCCATGCATTAATAAGGAATGAGTTATTCAAACTGGTTATTCCTGAATTATTTGGATTGTCACTATATTCAGTTGATATTAAATACAGTGTGCAACAGCACTAGGGGCTATAGCATTAAACTATTACTTTATAATTTTAAAAAGTCAGTGTGTCTATAACAATTCACTCCACTTTTTCTGTTAATGTGCAGGTATAATTCAAGTGCCTTCACAAGGGTCCAAGTTTGTAGAAAATAGTTTTAAATGAATACGCACAAAGGCTTTCCAATCAGTTATATTTAGAACTTTGGTTCAGGGGATAACTATTACCTGCTAACCTCACGGTCGTATTCCATTTGTGTGAAACTAATTCTGTGAAATCTTTGCTGTATATAGTTTAATAAAAACAATTTTAAGTATTGTGCTGTTTTGTTTTTGATTTCACCACATTTTTACATTGCATAAGTGACTTCCTATGACACCAAACACATATCCTGCTCAATGTCCCAAGAGTCAAAGAAACAGTCTTTTCTGTTTAAAACCCCTATTTATGATATTGCAATAATAAACTGGTTCTTTTGCAAACACGTCGGCTGGCAGGATTTGGTGCCTTTTACATAGAATGACAGAATTTACAGCACAAAAACAGGCCATTCGGCCCAACTGATCTATGCTGGTGTTTATGCTGCACACGAGCCTCCTTCCACCCTACTACCTTTAACCCTATTAGCATTTCCTTCTATTCCTTTTTCCTTCATGTACTTGTCTAGCTTCCCCTTAAATGCATTTATGCTATTTGCCTCAACTACGCCTTGTTGCACTTTCTGGGTAAAAAGGTTTCTCCTGAATTTCTTATTGGATTGAATTTTTTTCAATTCTCTGGAATTATGTCCCTTAACCCCTACACTATCCTCCTTTTAAGACCCTTCCTAAAACCCACCTATTTGACCCAAGTATTTGCCCACCCCTTCCCATTCCTCCTTCGTTGGTGGGCATCTGTTCTTCCTCAACCTCTCTGAAGCACCTTTTTCTATCTTAAAGGTGCTCTATAAATGCAAGGTATTATTTTATGACCACGGTAATCTTTGTTTTTGAATGGCTTTTAGATACAAGCTCCTTGGCGTTAAAAGATGGCCTAAAAAGTTTACATTTTCCTGCAGCAAGAGGCCTGTCATTTTGTGGAGGTACTGAGTACGATGTCAGGCAGTTATACTTGGAGTGAGAGGGGAAACCAGTTGGGTTCCTTTCCCTCATTTTTCACAGCAGAATTTTTTCACTTTTTGAACACACAAGGATAATTCAGTGATTGTAATGTACAGAATGTAAAGTTAAAGCATCAGAGACACATGCATAATCAAGAACTTACAGCATTACAAAATTATTTTCTGTTATCTGGCTGAGCTTAAGTATTGCACCTGGTGTGGTATTTGTGTGTGGGTAATCTCTCTTTGCATACCAGTGCTTCTGATATGTCTTCCTTTTTCAACTGAGGTTTCCCCTCCAGTGAAGTTGAGAAGGCCTTTGGACGTGTCTGTCCTATTTCCCGCACTTCTGCCCTCACCCCTTTCCTTCCCTCCCAGAACCATGATAGGGTCCCCCTTGTCCTCATCTTCCACCCCACCAGCCTCCACATTCAATGTATCATTCTCCGCCATTTCCGCCACCTCCAGTGCGTTCCCACCACCATACACATCCTCCCCTCCCATTTCAACATTCCGAAGGGACTGGTCCCTCTGCGACACCCTGGTCCACTCTTCCATCACCCCCAACACCCGCTCTCGTCCCCACGGTACCTTCCCGTGCGAGCGCACAAGATGCAACGCCTGCTCCCTCACTTCCTCCCTTCCCACCGTACAGGGCCCCAAACACTCCTTCCAGGTGAAACAGCGGTTTAGTTGTACTTCTTTCAATTTAGTATATTGTATTCACTGCTCACAATGTGGTCTCCTGTACATTGGGGAGACCAAATGCAGATTGGGTGATTGCTTTGCTGAACACCTCTGCTCTGTCCGAAAGTGTGACCCTGACCTGCCGGTCACTTGCCATTTTAATTCCCCGTCCCACTCCCACTCTGACCTCTCTGTCTTCGGCCTCTTACGCTGTTCCAATGAAACTCAATGTAAGCTCGAAGAACAGCACCTCATCTTTCGTTTAGGCACTTTACAACCTTCCGGACTCAACATTAACTTTAGATCATAACCACTGCTCCTGTTTTTTTGATGTGGAGATGCCGGTGATAGACTGGGGTGGACAAATGTAAGGAATCTTACAACACCAGGTTATAGTCCAACAAATTTATTTTAAAATCACTAAAATCACAAGCTTTCGGAGATTATCTCCTTCGTCAGATGATGTTTTTTTGGACAGCAAGTGCTGGTAATGGTTCTGCTGCTGCCATTTATAGCAACTCCTGACCAATCTTTTGTTTCTTAATCTGTCCCATTACCACTTTGCCTTGCACCTTCATCCCTTTTATCATTTAATCACTTTTGCCCTCTACCCTATCACAGGCCTTCCCTTTTGTTCTTTCCACACCCCCCCCCCCACTTTCCCCGGCTCTGTACTTGCTTAAAAACTTTAACTCTTTAACATCTTCCAGTTCTGACGAAAGTTCTTCGACCTGAAACGTTAACTGTTTCTTTCTCCACAGATGCTGCCTTACTTGCTGAGCTTCTCCAGCATTTTCTGTTTTTATTTCAGATTTCCAGCAGCTGCAGTATTTTGCTTTTGATTTTCTCTTTTTCGTTCAGATTTCCGGCATTGATTCATACGTGTGGCTGTTCGTCATGAGCAGTTCCGAATCTCTACGCTCCTCCAATTCTGACCGCACATCCCCCATTTGCTCCCTTACTCCATTGGCAGTCGTGCCTTTAGCTGCCAAGGCCCTAAGTTCTGGAATTCCCTCCTTAAACCTCTTCACCTCACCTCCTTTAAGATGCTCCTTAAAACCTACCTCTTTGACCAAGCTTTTGGTCACCTGTCCTAATATCTCTTTATGGGGATTGGTGTCAAATTTTGTCAGTTGATGCTCCTATGAAGCGCCTTGGGCCGTTTAAAGGCACTGCATAAATGCAAGTTGTTAGATGCACAAGCACTAAAGGTTGTCACAATTCATTCAGCTTATTTAATAAAGAATATAACAGCAAACTAAGATAAAATTATTAAAAGAATGGTACTGAACACCATGAGCCGATTAGGAGAAGGTGGAAGATGTGGGTGAAATGATGAGATTCCCTTGACAATAAAGCATCAAGTCAGCACTTTAAGAGCAAAATGGCGCTCTCCAGCCCAGCTTCACCACCCACCAACACGTGACCAACCAATCGGTGCGGTTGCTTTGGATCCGTTGGTCTTAGACCAGAGACCCGGCGGGTGTGTCTGATTGGGCGGCTGACGAGAGTACGCTGCGACGTCGCGTACAGCCCCCCGAGTTGGCGCGCGAAAGGACGGCGCATGCGTGTGTGTCGGGCGGCTTGGAAACAAAGGCGGGGAGACGGTTGTCAGCAGAGAGTCGACCCTTCATAATCAGAGTGAACAGGGCGCCAAATCACTTTCACTCGTCGGCATGACGGACAAAGAAGGTAATCGATGGGAGAGAGGGGGAGGAGGGAATATACGGGCCGCCGCTCACCATAAACTTACACGCTTCTCCATCTTGATTCATATATTTAAAAATTAACCGGCAGAGCGGCGGACATGTTGAGGAGTCGCGCGATCATGGCCTTGTTCCTGGCGCGAGCGCCTTGCTGACACCTCGCGCGGTGCAGGGTCGCTTTTTTTTTTATTGTTGGCTTGCATGCCGTTTATTTACGCCGCTCTATCGCCTTGTTACAAGCACCTGGATGTGGCTCGGGGAGTTGGGGGGGGGGAAACACGTTGCAGTTTATAGACCAGATAATGTTTATTAGGATTCACTGGGATCCCGACTTTCATTTTTTTTTAAACATAACGGGAAAAAATGAACTGAGTTTTAACACTTTTTTTTTGCAATAGCGCAAGTCAAAATGCGAATTTGAGCCGCGGTCGCCTGGGTTTCGGGTCCTGGCTATAAACCGGCGTCCGATACCCGGGACCGCCGCAGTGCTGCACTCGGTGGGCACTGGACCGGGTCCCTGCCACCTACAGATCTTGCAAGGGGGATCTCAATGGGCAGTGGTTTAGCAGCACAATAATCGAGCAGGTTCTGGAAATGTAAATTTAAAGGAAATGGGCGGGACCAGGATGAAGTTCCGTAAACCGCGACTTTATTTCAATTGGTCCTGGGTTATTGAAGCAGTTTTGTCGGTTTAGTGTCGCATGTTATTGACTACAGTGGGGCAATATGATACCTAACTGATTACACATTTAAAAAAAAAATTCTTGTTCGTAAAACCTTATTTATATCAGCCACCCCGTGGGCAACGATTTCTTCTTCAGCAGTGCATCATAATGTGCTTTTAAATTTGTACTATGTCTTTGGTTTATGATCTGGCTCTTCTCCTTCACTGTGTGGAAGTCTTGACCAAGCAGCCTAGCTGAGATTGGGAATTGGGCACAAATTTGCCTTCGACCAATCTGGCCCAATGTGTCAATGATCCAGTGTCTGGTGAATTAAGAGTACAGTTAAGAATTTGATAACGATCACAACTTAAAGCTATGTAGCCTATTTACTAGAATAATGTTTGAATGCCTTTATTACTGTCTTTAAAACTAGTTCCCAAGATTTAAATGCAGATAGCTGTGTCACTGATTTTTATTTTCATTTGTATTGTGCTTAGTACAAAAATATGATTTTACAGAATAACATGTATGAAAGTTTAGAAATAAACTTTTGTGTCCCCTTTTATAACCCCCAATCCATGATTTTCTCCTCAGTTGGGAGAGTGGGTTGTTGCTGTCAGTGTCGCTCTGTGTTCAACCTATTAGCAGGTGCACTTGAGAAATGTGGATAGGAACACTATCCCAGTCAGCTTTCTCGTTTCCTTGTCGACCCAGATGATTTAGCTGAGACTGATATACTCACCCAGTTTCCCTTCCCCTAAAAAGCCTGAGCACGAATATTGGTCATGAATGACAGTCAAATTCTTATGCTCTAGCTATAGATACAGGGCTTAGCAACACTTTATTTTAAGGGGATGTGAGAAAAGAATCAATTACAATGCAAATATATAATGTATGCAAGGTACTCTGTCCTGTATTTTCTGTAAATTTGTATCCCTGTAAACTGCATGTACTATTGTCAGAATGTTCAGATTATTTTTCTTCAATTTTGCACCTCTAGCATCAGATGCCCATTATGATGTTACACCTGTGACGTCACACACCCACTGTTCTTCATTACTGACGGCCGCCTCACCTGTGCAGTCCACTCATCTCGACACGACGCCAGCCATTTGTCATGAATGGAAACGAGGAAAAAAAAGTACCTTGTATATATTATACAAAATAACGGATGGTCAGGAGATGAATTAGAGACGTGCATGGGATACACCATTAAATTTTGGCCTTACAGATGCACAGTGGCTATAACACAAAGTGCCCACATTAGTCCCAATCCAACCAAAGCCCAAATACACATCTGTAATTCACCTCATGCCATTGATTATTTGTTTTTAACGTAAAACGTGACAACTGTACAGTAAATGTACTTGAATGCTTTTCAATGTGTAAATTGTGCTATATGTTATACATCTCCCCTTAAAATTAAGTGTTATTTTATAAATTTGTTGTATGGCCCTCTTCAATTTGCTTTATGTAAGTGACTTATGAGTGAGGATAGTAGGATTTTTTTTAGATATACTGTCTCCAGGAACACGTGGGTTCAAACCCCATACCGCATAATCTAGGCTGATGCTGAATTGCAGTACTGAGGGAGTGCTGCATTGGTGTGGCTGTCCCTTAGAGAAGCGATTAAACCGAGGCCCAGTCAGGCAGTTTGAGTGGTTCAGATAGATGAGAAAGATCCCGTGGTGGTGCTCAAATAAGAGCAGGGAGTGTTCTGGTCAAAGTTCCTCCCTCAAGCAATACTACCAGAAACATATAGATTAAGTGGTCATTCATCTCATTGCTGTTGTGGGATCTTGCTGTTTGCAAAATGGCTGCTGTGTCTGCCTGCATAACAAGTCACTGCACTTCAAAGTAATCCATTTATGTGAAGCACATTGAGATGTTGCTGAGAGATGCAATAAGGTGCTGTATAAATGTAAGAATGTCTTTGTTGACCAGCAAAACTGTAGTTTTTAAAAAAGAAACAGAATTGGTTGGTAGTTGTGTTGCTAGCTGGCACAATCAGAAATAATGTGACATTGTTATAAAATTATTCAGTGTTCATTTATGGCTTACTAGTCTTTGATTTCATTAGGACATTTACGGCCTTTGCTGATATTGATTTGAGAAGGTCCCCAACATTTAAACATTGACATTTATTTTTGTTTCTTTCCTACCACCACCCACCATCATATATAAAAGAAAATTAAAATTCCTAGCTGAGGTGGGTGACCTGCTCCAGACCACTGCCACACTAGCGTGTTTTTTGGTGGGAGGAGGGTGGGGGGCGGTTGGTGAGACTGGTCCAGTTTTATTTTTGAAACATTTCAGTTTATTCCTCTGGCTGACAACTTTTCTGTTCAGTCGTTCCCCTGTTTGCCTTGACCAAAATCAAAAACAATCACGTTGATACCCAGACCCCATCCAAGTTGCATTCTCAATCATTTGGTCTGTAAACTTTTTTGAATGCTGTAGAAGTCATTTATTGTCATGGTGTTTTATGTAGTTTATTAGTGACTGTTTAATGGCATATTGGAGATTTCTAGTTAATCTGCAGTGTTAATCTAATGACAATAGGCATGCAAAGTAGTAATGTGAATAGAAACGTTAACTCCCTCTAGTGATTGCTTTAATCACAAGTAAAAATTTGTTACCGGTTGGTAGGAAATAAATTTTGGCCCAATGGCAAAATAGAAATAACATAAGTATTTCTGTTCTTGTGTTGCACTTTTGAATGCTGCTAATGACTAGTTGTGCATTTGCAGCAGCCTTTGATGATGCTGTGGAAGAACGTGTCATTAATGAAGAATACAAGATCTGGAAGAAAAATACTCCCTTTTTGTATGACCTGGTTATGACTCATGCCCTGGAATGGCCAAGTTTGACTGCCCAGTGGTTACCTGATGTTTCTAGGTATGGATGTGGCTTAAAGTAAGAAGGATAATTGCAATGAATGTCAGTATTAAGCATTGTCCATTAAACAAGGATATCTACAATAAGTGTATATTTAGATTCCACTTCGAGGCAAAAAGATATGGTAACATCTGTACAGAAGGTACTTCCCATTTTTCTTTTTATGACTTGCATAGTAACATAGTAATAGTTTCAGGCAGGAGAAAGCTTTTGGTCCATCTAGCCCACCTATCCACAGTATCCCCCGTGGTGCATTTTTAATAACCCTGAATCCCATTTGTTCACAAGAACCTATGTAATTCCTTCTTGAAACACATTAAGGTTTCTTGTTCCACCACCCAGGATCATAGAATTGTAGAAAATTTATGGCACAGAAGGAGGCCATTCAGCCCATTGTATCTGCGCCGACCGAAAATGAGCCACCCAGCCTAATCCCACTTTCTAGCACTTGGTCCATAGCCTTGTAGGTCACGGCAACTTCAGGTGCTCATCCAGGTTCTTTTTAAATGTGTTGAAGGTTTCTGCCTGTACCACCCTTTCAGGCAGTGAGTTCCAGACCCCTACCACCCTCTGGATGAAAAAACTTTTTCCTCAGCTCCCCTCTAATCCTTCTACCAGTCACTTTAAATCTATGCCCCCTGGTTATTAACCTTTCTACTAAGGGAAATAGGTCCTTCCTTTTCACTCTATCCAGACCCTTCATTATTTTGTACACCTCAATTAAATCACCCCTCAGCCTCCTCTATTCCAAAGAGAACAACCCCAGCCGATCCAATCTTTCCTCATAGCTAAAATTCTCCAGTCCTGGCAACATCCTCAAATCTCCTCTGTATCCTCTCCAGTACAATTACTGCCCTTTTTAGTAAAATAAAAGTTCCTTCTGCATTTCCTATTTTCTTGTCCTCAATTTGTAAATATGACCCCTTGTGCTTAAATTCTGTATATGGCAGGAAAGATTATTTGGATCCAGTTTGTCTAAACCTGTCATAGTTTTAACATTTCTATCATATCGCTTCTCAGCCTTTTCCTCTCTTGAAAAGAACAGACAACACCCAGGTAGGTCATTCCCTTAAGTTCTGGGATCACTGTATAGCCCTTCTCTGCACCCCCTCCAATAACTGAATATCCTTTTTGAAATAGGGAGACTAAAACTGCATGTAGTACTCCAGGTGTGGTCTCACTATGGCCAAATACAGTTTTAAAATGACTTCTCTGGATTTATGTTATGCATCCCAATATTCTGTGTACCTTTTTAACAGCCTGGAAACATGCTGGATTTAGATCCTGTCCACTAAAACCCCAAGTTCTCGTCCCTGCTCTGATGCCTGAAATACATTCCCATTAGGTAGATAAGCCACATCAACTGTATCTCTGCAAAATCTTTTAACTTTACATTTCCCTGTGTTAAATTGTATCTGCCATTTCTCTGTCCCTTGAGCTTGTCAATATCCTTTTGAATTTGTGTCCATGATATTCATCATTTGCCTCTGTTCCCAATTTAATATTATCTGCAAATTTAGACACTTTTTGGACATAATTCCTTCTCTAAATCATTTATAAAAAGATTGAACAGCAGCCCCAACACTGAACCTTGTGGCACTGCTGAAAACCAGATACCTGTCCAATCACTGCTAACCAACTATTTGCCAATCCATTTTGCAGAGAAGATTAATACGTTCCCATCTATTCCTTATGTAGTAGCCTATTACCCGGGACAATATCAAATGCCTTCCTGAAATCTGGTTGGATAACATACACTATCTACTGGGTCTGTCATCTTAAAGAATTCCAATAAACCAGTCAAGCATGACCCCCCCACTCCTAAAACCAAGCTGATCGTTGTGGATAAGCTCATGCCCTCAAGATGTTTCCTTGTATTATTCATAATACTTTCAAACAGCTTCCCAACAGTGGAAGTAAGGCTTTCAGGTCAGTTAATTGATGGTCATCCCTAGCCCCCTTTTTGAAGATGGGAGTCACATTTGCTGTTCTCCAATTTTCTGAGATTTGGTCTGATTCCAGTGAACTTTAAAAAAAAAAATCTGCAAGAGCACTCGCAGTTGTTTTAACCAACTGCTTCAGAACCCTAGAATGAAAGTTGTCAGAGCCAGGAGTCTTATCTACCTTAAGCTTCAACAACCACCCCAATATGTCCTTGTGATTTAAAAAAAAATTCAGCCTTCATTCACCTTTAAATTGCTCCCTCAATTCTGGCATTTCTTCCCCTATTTCTTTTGTGAACATTGTTGAAAAAACGGTTAAGTACTTCAAGAATTTCTCTATCTTCGGATACCACTTTCACATTGTCATTTTTTAGTCGGCCAACTTCTCTTTGCACTCTTTGTTTACTCCAAACGTACTTGAAGAATGCTTTACTGTTCTGCTTTATGTTTTCCTCCTGATCCCTCTGTAGCCCGTATCAGTTTCTTGTCATTCCTCAGCCTGTCTTTATAGAACTCCCAGTCCGGTTCCTTTTCTGAACTTCAAAAAAAAAAATGCTTTCGCTTTCTCCCTAATGCCTTTCACAACTTCGTTAATAAGCCAAACTGCTCTTACACTATTATTCTGCCCCTATCCTATTTCAGGGATAAATTCCTTTTCCATCTTGAAAACTATACCCTTTCCATTTTCCTTCCGTATCCCTTCTGGCATTTCTTCCCATTTCATCATTCCCATCCATTCTCTCAGACCCTTAAAATGAACTTGTCTAAAATTTAACTTTTGTTGGTTCCATGGTGCCATCTTTTCCTGCGAGGCTGACTAAGTGGGTTCTGTACTGGGAGCCACTCACACTCACCAGGAAAGAGCAGAACCTGGCAAGGAAGTTAGTTTCTCTCAGACAAATCAAAATGCTACCATACGTTGAGATGCCCTCATTCAGTGGTCCAGATGAGAATGGACCACGATATAGCTTGAGATGGCAGACCTACCTAATTCGCAGCACCAGATCTCGTATTGGCTGCCTTAAAAAGATATAATGGCGTTCAGTTTTATATAATCATATTGAGATAGCAGATTAGTAGCATAGTATGAGAATTGTGCCATATTAATCTCTGGGATTCAGCTTTGAATTTGAATCTGGGAATGAGCTTTCTTTTCAATAGAATTCTGAAGTGTATATATAGTCTGTTTCATACCTGTCCTAGCTTTCCTTGGATGCAGCAAAACTGATTTAAAGTGAGCGGTGATAGTGCAGGCCCATTTTTCTAGACATTAAAAGGATGTGTGATGTAATGGACAATCTAGTAACCTAACATTTAATGATCTGCAGACCTGAGGGCAAGGACTACAGTGTTCACAGGCTGGTGCTGGGAACCCATACATCCGATGAGCAAAACCATTTGGTCATTGCCAGTGTTCAACTACCCAACGATGATGCACAGTTTGATGCTTCACATTATGATAGTGAGAAGGGAGGTAAGACAGTTTTTTTTCCCCCCCAAAGCACATAGTGTATTATGGCTTGCATAGATGGACAAGTAAAATACTCTTATAGTTTGCTGTTCAGGTTTGCAGCATTGGCAATGCGTGCCAACACAGTCCTGGATTTTGGCTTTTTTTAACAGAATAAGATAATGTGGGTACCCACTTGTTTTAAAAGTTTGCAGGTGTGTGACTCCCTATAAATTCCTTTTTTTTTTTAAAAAGACTGCCTGAAGGTATTCATATTACACAAAGATTTTCAGCTAATGAATATAGCCAAAACTCATGTTTTCCTAATTGATACATATTACATGCAGCGGGTGGTAAGGACCTTTTTGAAAGTCCTCCCCCTGCCCTCCAATTTTCTGTCATGTTTGGGGTATGGTTTCACATGCTGGCAGCTCACTAAGTGGCCATTCAAATGTGAGTCAGGGCACTGCAATTTCAGTTGAGCCTGATCTTGTCCTCAGCTGATGTCCAGTGTATATTTGTGGACAAGAGATTACTTGATAGCATTGGGATGTAAACCAGGGATCAAGCCTAGGGTTTTCTTAATTTGTGTCTGTACCATGTGTGCTTTCAGGAGAGGGTTTGGAGGAAACAATTTTCAAACAAATAGAAAGTCATGACATGCTAACTTCAGCCCAGCAGATACTTCCCCCTTTCCCTTCACTGCAGGATACGGTTGAAAGCTGGAGTTCGCATTTTGCAGTCTGTCATAGCGTACTGGTATTGTTCAAAACCCTGAAAAGAAAGTGTAGTATTGTTTGTAAAACTATTTTGAGTAAGTACCGCAGTTCCTAATTAATAATTGCCTGATTTTACACTTCCAAGACATCCTAATGGTAAAAATCAATTTTGCAAATAGTCAAGATGGCAACAGTCTTTAAATTTACATCAGTCTTTGATGTAACAACTGTCAAGTTAGTTTGGTTTATTAAGCAAATTGTTACTGAAGCTGATTTTTTTTTGAAGTATGGAATATCTTTTTTGTATTAGTAAATTGTTTCTGTTGCAGAATTTGGTGGATTTGGTTCAGTTAGTGGAAAAATAGAGATTGAAATAAAAATAAACCACGAAGGGGAAGTAAATCGTGCCCGCTACATGCCTCAGAATCCTTGTATTATTGCCACAAAGACGCCCTCCAGTGATGTGCTGGTGTTTGATTATACCAAACATCCTTCTAAACCAGGTAAGCAGTGTAAACTTGGAATCGGGAGGTGGGGAGATGATACATTTGTAATCATATCAGGTTCCTTGCATTTATATTAAATTTAGTAAACTTTAGTTTTGCCAGCACCATCGATGGGTAAGTATTGTAACCTGCTTGAATGCCATATCAAAAATCATCTATGAAGCAGAACAATGCTAGTTCTGCTTCATAACTGCTAGGTGGTGTGTTATTCCAGTTTACCCCATGTTGAACTTGCAGGGTGAAAGTTAACAGTCCAGTTTTCTTGCGCCTCTTGGTTAACAAGAGCATTGTCTCTAGTCATATCCCTCAGATAAGGAATTAAGTAGTTTGTCTTCAGAATCTAGCAAGAGCTAAACAATTTGCTTCAAAAACACAGACTTGTAACCCACACCACTTTTTATATGAGTAATTAAACAAATCTTATAAAATTGTCCATACCAGTGCATTGTTGGATTCTAGATGTACTGTTGGATTGTTTGCTCAGATAAGGTTCACACAAATCATCTGCAAAAGACTTAAGATACAGAATTTTGCACTTTTGTATCTTGTGAACCTTTTTTAATTTTGAAAATATAAGGATACACCTTTGCCATTGTGTAATGTTAGACATAAATGTATTTTTGTTGTTTCATGTTAATAATAATGGCTGACTGGTATGGTGAGAATAGGCATGACTCATATAAACAGTTTCTGATTTTCAGTTGAATAGCATGGACCAATTTAGAGTTGCATCTCATAAACGTCTGCAAAATCCAGGACCTGACATTTATGCTTAGCCTTTTAGACTAACTTTCCCCAGAAAAAGGTAAATAACTCCCTTTGGAAGTAAACAAAACACATGTTCACCTTTTTGCAGAGTATAGCTGCCATTCTTATCTGTTACAACATTGACACTCTATTGCCTCAAATGGCTTCTCCTCTGTCCATATGATTGCCTTTGATATACTACTGGGCTCCATCTTTGGCCTCCTCTTCGTTGTTAACATGCTGCCCTTTGGTGACATCATCTGGGAATCATGGGGTCAACTTCCACTTGTATGCTGATAATATTCTGCTTTCCCTTTCTGCCCCCTCTGTTGACCTCATAGCTGTTACCAATGTCTCCAGCTGCCTATTTGACATTTTAAGACCTCCAGCCTCATGTTGGCAAAACCAAAACAGCCTCTTTGACGCCTAAAAGCACCCACAGGCTTCCAATTGTAACTCCATCAACTTATCTGACTTCCACTTCAAGCTGAGCCCAGATGTACAGAACCTTGGCATACAGCTCAGCCCTGTGCCCAACTTCCTCTCCCATATTTGATCAGTTACTAAGACTGCAACCTTTCACCTGAGAAACATCACCTGGCTCCTCCCCTACCTATCCCTCTCTGCTGCCAAAACATTAATCCATTCATTTTTCTCCTGCCCTTTAAAGTGCTCTGGGATGTCTCTGTATACAAGGAGCATTATTAAAATTTAAATTGTTGTGTCCCAGTGTGGCTCATCAGAATATCTTAAAGTATTCAGTTTGACTGACTAGGCAAGTAAAAGTCAGTTTGCTGAAGTTTCTGCTCATGGCCAGGAATATTTCCAAAAATTAGATCGAAATGTTTGGTAAACTGCACTAGTATTTTGATTAAAGAAGAAAGCTCTGAAATCAAATTTCAAAATCCAACTTTGTTTTACTTCCTTTTACAGATGTTAAAACTTGAGTGCTGGTGAAGGTTTCAACAAACTAAACAAACATTGTTTATTTAAATAATGTAAAAGCCCTTTAGTTATTTGCTCATCTAGAATGGCATGTTTTGAAAAATGTTTATTTGACTTGTTTTTTAAAAAAAATTGGAAGAGTAATTGTGCTTTACAACTACACAGATCCCTCCGGCGAATGCAATCCAGATCTTCGGTTACGTGGGCACCAGAAGGAAGGCTATGGGCTTTCATGGAATCCAAACCTTAGTGGCCATCTACTTAGTGCTTCAGATGATCATGTGAGCATTGTATTGTCACTTTTGTTTTGTGAATTAGGAAGAGCAAAACAGTGTCTTGAACTAACAGTATAGATTTGAATAACTTATGGTAGGGATTTAATACCCCTCACTTTTAATAATTCCAACCAAAATGATGTTGGTCCCCTTTTTATTGTTCAATTTGATAGCTCATGGAGGCATTCCATGTGAAGAGCTGAGGGTATTTCATCACATAAATAGAGAAGTTGATGGTTCCACATATTTACTGATATATGAAGTATATTAATCTTGACTTAAATGTGAATGCTATGTTATCTTTGCAGCAAAAAACCTTCAATTTGCTTTGGAGATTGTGGACAGTGTTTCTATGCTGGCCATTTTATACTTGTTTAAAAGCAGTGTACCACTGATGTAAAATAGTCTACCAAAATGCTGATATGTCCTTTCAGACAATCAAAATGTTTTGATCTGTTGGCTTCAGGACATTGTCATAATAATTTCACTTGGCTATAAACTAAGTTTGTCTTGAAACTGGTATATTTGTTTTTGGAGCAGTAGTAATTTAAAATTGCATGTACGTTGATACACAGTGGCTATGAATAAGTATGATGTGGAGATGCCGGTGATGGACTGGGGTGGACAAATGTAAGCAATCTTGCAACACCAGGTTATAGTCCAACAGTTTTATTTGAAAATCACTCACCTGATGACGGAGAAAGCCTCCGAAAGCTTGTGATTGTCAAATAAAACTGTTGGACTATAACCTGGTGTTGTAAGATTCCTTAAATATGAATAAGTAGGTATTTGTGCAATTTTCAAAACTGGTGAAACAAACTGCGATTCAAGCAAGATTCCTTTAAATATTTGTGTATTCTCTGAAGTGAGTTATATGCATTTCTGCACAACATTTCTGCTTATTTTACTAATGCCAGTTAAAACCTACTGTCCTTTTGCTACTATTTTTTGGATTGAAGTGTGGCATGCAAGTAAAATTTTAATGTAACATCACTACTGGAATGAGTTGGCAAGTCTGTATAGTAGAAATCAGTGCTGACATTATAAGGGCATATGTATATGTTGTAGGCTTCACCTGTGACTTTGTTTTTCCTTCTCAGACCATCTGCTTATGGGATATCAGTGCTGTACCTAAAGAAGGAAAAATAGTCGATGCAAAAACTATCTTTACTGGTCATACAGCAGTAGTGGAAGATGTGTCATGGCACTTGCTGCACGAATCTTTATTTGGTTCTGTGGCAGACGATCAGAAACTAATGATGTAAGTTGATGATTTTTTCCTGGTCATCTAATTAAAACTTTCAGAGAACAAAAAGCAAAATGCTGCAAATCTGAAATAAAAACAGAAAATGCTGGAAACGCTCAGCAGATCTGGCAGTGCCTGTGGAGAGAGGAAGGTCGATGATCTATCGTCAGAGCTGGAAGATGTTACAGATGAACAGGTGGAATGGAGCCAGGGAAATGGGGTGGGTGAAGAAAATAAAGGTTTGTGACTAGGTGGAGGACAAGAGATGATGGTGCAAGAAATGAGAAAAACAAAAGATGTATCCGAGACCCAGAGGAAATGAGAACGGTTACTGCAGGTAGACGCTTGGAATGGGGGTCCATTGGTATCTGCACACAGCCGGATGAGTGGACTGCATCCCAGGTGTCTAACTTCCTATTTTTCCCACCACGCTCCTGGACAATTGGAGCCTTATGTGCCTTATCAGATTTTCCATGCCTCCTTCCCCCCCCTCTGCTATTCTGCTGTAACCATTCACACATTCTGTGGGTCTCTGATACATCTTTTGTTTCTCTAATTTCTCTTCTTGTTGCCTCTTTTTTGTCTTGAACCATCGTCACTTCTGTCATTTAGTCATATTCTGTCCTTCACCTAATCACAGACCTTTTTCCTCACCGTTTTCCTCACCATCCTCTCTTCCCTAGCTCTGTTTCTCTATATAAGTTGTTCATCTGCAAAAACTTTTGAGACCTGCACTGGCTGGATTGGAATAGCAGGTGGAAGTTGAATGGAAACTAATTGACATATTGAAAATGTAGTGATAGATGGCTGTTGAAAAAATGTCCCTTGTATATAAAGGTCAAATGCAGAGTTTATCATTCACTGAACCGGAATTTGAGCATGCATTTGGTCTTTCTATGCACTTGGCAATCATCAAGAATCAGTTTTGTGCTGTCGGCCCTTGTTAGTTACCTGTGGCTATGCTCTTTTATTACACCTAATATGTACAAAAAAAAACTCCAACACTCTGGACTGCATTTTTTTTTCTCCTTTTGGGTAAGGTATTTTTCTCCCTATTCTACTTCTGTAGATTCTAAGTGCCACGCATTGTCCCTGGATGATAGTGGGCCAGGCACCTGCTTCCAGGGTCTCTGACAATACCACTAAATGAAAGTGGCCACTTTAAATAATTGACAGAAATTTCTGATTATGTTGTGGATAAAACACTGAAAAATGCATATTTTAACTCTTGTATTTATGTATGACTAGGGACCTAGGAGTTTTTTTTGTGTATTAATTCCTGCAAAATATATCATTTAAAATTTCTAGTTTTATGGTCCACTGTTTGCTTTTTTTTTAAAAAAACACATTTTGTCTTGCTCTCAATTCAAATCCATCTGTGCTGTTTTTCTGCAGCTGGGATACCAGATCTAACAACACATCTAAGCCAAGCCACTCAGTTGATGCACACACGGCAGAAGTGAACTGTCTCTCCTTCAATCCTTATAGTGAATTCATCTTAGCAACTGGTTCTGCTGATAAGGTGGGACATTTTGGAGCTTGTGTTAGCTCAGTTTAATACGTAAAATCTACATTTGGTAATGTGATGGGAGCAAATTTTTTTTTTCACTGTCCTTAACCACAACTCTGGATATCCTACCAATTCAACTTTTAAACAAATTTATTAATTACCAGTTGTGTACTTACTGCTGTCTTATAATGAAAATTGTGCCGAATTGTTTATTGGTAGGGATGGGGAAATTGAGCAAAACTTTTTTTTGTTTTTTAAAAAAAATTGACTTTCATCTAATTTGCCACAAATGGCGATGTAGAAAAATAGTGTTCTGCTTTAGTCGTAAGTGGCCAAATAAAATCGCTGTTTGTTGTTTCATTCCCCTAAACCTGGGGCGTTCATACTATGACCCATAGACGGTATGTTGTCCACAAGGCCCAGATAACCCTTAATATTGCAGGGCTCTGCTGTGGACGGTGCTTTACTACCATAAGTATTGGTCGCAATATTGGTTGACAGGTAGTGTTCCTGATTGTAGTGGACTATATTTTGAGATGAAGAAAAATGCTGGCATTTTGGAGGCTGTGATGATGGCCAGCACATGCCTCATTTAAGGCTCCAAATTGTTTTAAATAGGTCTGCTACTGGATTGTGCAGCTGCTTGATCATTTAAAATGGGCACAGCAGTATGTGGATAGCTTGGCCTAAGGGGCTAGGCTTCTTAAAGGTGAGTTTCTCTTTAATTTTTGGTTGGCAAGTTTTTTTTGTTGCATAATATAGTGGTTTATATCCATTTTTATTTCTGTTGCTGCTCAGGTATAATTTTGTTTGCATTACTTTACTCATTTCCAAATCATTTTTTAAAATAATTATCTTGCTTCCAGCTGCTGTTTTGCTTGCTGCAACCAAAGTGACCAGGATGGGAATTCTTTTGGTGCTCCTATCTTGAGGGGACAATAAAGACAGGCACAACTGTATTGCGTGTGTTGTGTATGCATCTTTTCCCTAGGACCCATATTTACTAGCCTTTCTGGACGTGTCAGAGGAAACGTATTTTTGGTAACAATGCTTCTCAAAGGAAGCTGCCACATAGCTATGCCATCTCTTGGAGGCTGACCTCTTTGTAGCAGAGAGCTGGCTGTTTATGGGGGTGCGAGTTTAAACCATTACACCACCCAATCCTGCCAAGCCACCATCAGTGCCGTATACCACATCAGTCTGTTGGTTGTTCACAAATGCATCAAGAAAGTGACAGTGGCATCAAGTTCATTACTTTCCTCCTGGAAATGAAGCATCAGCTCGATCGGGCACAGAACATTTTCTGGGTGCCAGATTACCCAAGATTATAGAACAAGATTGTACAGACTGTTGAACTTGGCTTCTATCTTCTGATGGGCAAGGTGCACCGCTGTCCTCTGGGAATGGTGTCCTTAATTACCAAACACAGCTTGTGCATCTAGCACATCTACTTCTCCAGCCATCAAATGGGGTCAGCTGCTGTGTTGCTCTGTCACTTGCACAGAGACTTCATTTTGTGCACCATTTTGAATTTCATTTCATTTTTGCTTGGCACTTTTTTCTCCACATCCCCAAGCCTTGACAAAACCTGCCAAATATTTAAAATTATTTTGAAGTTTTATAAAGGTACTGTATTAGCATTCACTTGCCTGTTAACTGGGTACTTCCCATTAAATTTCAGCTACTATCTATATTTTGCACATTCCTACTTGGCAAAACCAAAACTGTGCCAGGAGGTTATGATGGTTATTTGAATGAGTTGATGATGCAAATTTGGGCTGTTGCCTCCTTACACTGTGGGCTAGATTGGCCCAGGCAGCCAGTCATATCTGACGTGAATTTTGCACACTGTTCGATAAATCATAGATTAGAGCACCCAAGATCTGTTAATGTCTGCAGTTTGATGTATATGAAAATTAAAGGAAATAGCGATTTAAACTTCATATGTGGCCTAAGAGGCTCCATGGTTGATGCAGAAAAACAGCTTGGACATTCCTGTGTTAAAATATTACATTTGTATAAACCAGCTTTCTGTGATTAACTTGGTTATGCAAATGCTATGTAGTTAACTATTCCCTTCATTGGAGTCTGGCTAGGATAAGCCTTAATGGCACATCAAGACACTTTCCCACATCTACAGATGTGCTTGATGCTTGTAAGAATTCTGAAACTGATCCTTGGGGTGCCATACATCATTTGTTCCAGCTTGAAAAGTTGCTTTTATATCTGCATTTCCAGTTTTTAATCCGTTTATCTATTCATCAACATCCTTTACCTTGTTTTGTGAATCCTTACTGTAGCTGTTAATTGCTGATGTATAATCTTGCTAAAAATTGACTTGTTTTTTCAGACTGTTGCATTGTGGGATTTAAGAAATCTGAAACTGAAGTTACATTCCTTTGAATCTCACAAGGATGAGATCTTCCAGGTACAACTGTTATGTTTTCTTCCCACACATTACATGAGAACAGAAGTAGTCGCTGTGGTTGCGGGTAACACTGGTTTAGACAACTGTCCTTTTATCTTTGGGTTCAATGTGATCAAAGTCTCCTCCTTATCTTGCTATGCAATTGGTGCATCCTGAGGGCAATGAATTTGGCAAGTCTCGATCTTGTTAGTGGATGTGAATTGGTGCTAAATTGGCAGTCTTGCACAATATCCATATGGTGTGTAAAATTAAAATATCACATTGTGGAAAATATCTCCTCAATATGTCTGAAATTTGAGTGTTAAACCTTTCTTAATGAAATACTTGTTTTGGTTTAAAGTAGTGTCTTTTAATGAAGTATTATACTATTAGGAGTACATATTGTTTTAAAAACGCCATGATATTTGCAAATTAGATTGTTTAATGATGACGTAGTCGAAGACATTTAAATTACAGTAGTGTAAAGTTTGTCTTCAGTAGAAGTTTATATGTATGGAAGCTTCCCACAGTTTTCGGGGAGTGGTGAGCTGGCAGATTGGCTGCAAGATCAGATGTGTAGCACAAGCTTGTCTTGCAACACTAGGTAGGGGAGTGGAGAATTAACTATGGAATTAATTTTATTCATCAAAATGAAGAAATACTCTGAAGTACAGTATGAAAAAAAGCACTAAATTGTGGTGATAAATTAACTTTATTCACTGCTAAACGACATGCTGCAGAAAGATCTAAGCAAAAACTTGTCAAATTCAGGGATGTGAATTTTGCTTGTTGCACCTGATTGTATGTTATAAAGCTGTTCAATACAGCAAGACTGTAGAGTATTTATAACTGGTGCTAAGATATGTTGGGGCAGATTTTCTACTTGGGCAGCAAATGGGCAGGATATTAACAGTGCAACTGTGGCACCTGCCCAATGTGGCAGTCGGGAGTCCTGAATGTTCAGGTTTAGGTCTTGTTTAACACTTCTCTTGTGAGCTGTGGGCACAAAACGGGCGCTCTGCTGCAACTCGCTGCATTCCTGTGGTGCATTATCAGTCAGCTGTGGGGGGGGGGGGGGGGGAGGCGGGTGAGCGAGAACAAGCCGAAAGATTTTAGTCTATAAAATCAGGACCTCGTACAGTTGGTGTTTTTATATTTCACAAGCATGCAGCAGATCAGCTTGAGGTAAGGCCGAAAGAAAATATATTTTAGTCCCTTTTTAATTTGAACCCTGGCATTTATGAATCATTGCATCTTTTAATATAAGATTTCTGTCTTTTTCTCATGGGCTCATTTTGCTGCAGGCCATGATTACATTTTTTTTATTGCAAAAATTCAGACCACACTAGCTTTTTTTATGTTGTCATAATTCGTTTGTGTCCCTGTATTCAGTACACTTTCTTGATAATTGATCCTACAAAGGTAGGTGCGACTGGGGAAATAGGTATGATCTATCCAAGTCTTAGTCCATTTTCTGTGGGTGCTGAGGATGTGGTGAAGATCAAATTGATTCTACTAGACAGTTGGTCACCGAGCCAACATACTTATTAGCAAATAAAATGTTTAATCAGATAGAATTGTTAGTTTCTTATGGCCAGTCATCATTATAAGTTATACAATAGCTGACTGCTTTGTCTTTTAGATCTAAATTCCATCTGTAATTTTGACATCTTTAGTGTATGATCCATCTTTTATTTACTTTTATAATACCTTTTTAGAACAACTGATCAGAATACTTTCCCAAATTGATATACCATTCCAGGAAAGTCTTGTTGGACATTAGTTATTTATCTATATTCCAACTAATCAATACAAGAGACTTATTCCAACTATACAAATGAATGACCTTGAAAGTAAATCTTGTTGCCTCAATCTAATTATGCCAGATGTAATGATGGTTTTTGAAATAATTATGTTTCTTTGTAGAATTTGTAACAGGCTTTCATCTGTGTGTAGCTGAATTCTCTTCTACATTCAGTTTCCAAAAATAAACAGTTGTGGCCTTGCAGTACTGATTTCATAGTGCGGTAACAGATCTAATTTTTCTTTTTTTTAAAAAAACATTTGTATTCATATGATGCTTTTGTTATTACCAACAGGTTCAATGGTCTCCTCACAATGAAACAATTCTGGCATCAAGTGGAACAGACCGCAGACTGAATGTATGGGATTTGAGGTAAGAGTTTCCCAATTTGACTGCAATCACTGATCCTAGAGTTACGACTCTTGTAGCTTTGTTTTTTTGGGTTCAAATCTCAGATGCTCCATTCCAGTGGC
Source organism: Heptranchias perlo (assembly GCF_035084215.1). Taxonomy (NCBI): domain Eukaryota; kingdom Metazoa; phylum Chordata; class Chondrichthyes; order Hexanchiformes; family Hexanchidae; genus Heptranchias; species Heptranchias perlo. The sequence goes on from NC_090350.1 coordinate 27,911,202, forward strand.
TACGCTTATGGGGTTTTATATTCAATTTGGCATCAAAACATACTGTATAAGAGCACAAGACCTCTGAAGAGCAGCAGGCAGGGACAAGGTTGATGGAAAGAGAAAATTGAAATTCCCTGAACAAGTACAACTTACTTTTTCAACTGGGAATGCCATGGGTGTTGGTGAAAACCTCCATGTGGCTTGTTTCTCTGTTCTCTTTGCTGAAGATAGGAGAGAGTGGTTTTTACCAGGAATTGCAGACAAATCTCAATTTTCTTTCTTCAAAAATGAATATGGTAATGACTTTATTTTTAAAAGGGAGAGTGGAGATTAGATAGCTCAGTAGATTGGAATGCTAACACTTCAGGGACCTGGGTCTGGGCCCTGCTGACGGGATAAAAGTCTCCGGTGTGTTGTAAAGGTCCTAAGTTAAATGAGTTTGAATAATCTCCGCCTAAATACTGGGCATGACTCAATTGTACAAAACCTGCAAATCGGCAATCTCCTTCAATTGCCAGCTTTGCTCAGAGATTATGGGGTAAATTTTAACTCCCAAGAACGGGTGGGTTGGGGGCAGGTGGGGAATAAAAATCCTCTGTTTTCAGAGCAGGACCGCATCCCGGCTCTAACATGCCTACTTCTGGGTTTAACCCAGGCCTGTCTGTGTGTATGGACCTGACTTCACTTAAAGCCGGCAGGCCGATAATTAAAGAGGCAATGTATCTCATTGTGATACTTGAGGTACTTTAATATTTTGTGTATTGGAATAATAAAACACGTAACCGTATCTATTCAGGTTTCCCATTGCTTCCCATTGGGTGGGACTGGAGGAGTTAGGAGTGTTCCTTCCAGGCCCAACAAGCTTACCTGGCCGACCGAACTATCATCCCCTGCTGGTGGACCCCCCCGGACCTCCGATCTCTTCCTGGTCCCTTCACCTCTTCCCCGGCCGATGCGCTCTTCCTTCCTCCGATTTCCCGCTGCCGCAGGCCTTCCTGCTCGATAGCCAGCCTGTTGAACAGGCAAATTTCGCGACCCGCCCACTTACCTTCCAGGTTTCGCACTCTGAAATCTCCCCGCCCCGGCTCCCTTCCTGGTTTGCTGTTAAAATTTACCCCCAAATGATTGCTACTGATGGAAATATCACACTGTTGGGGTGGCAGGGGGTTCTACTGAAAGAATGATGACGTGTAATAAAGTTGTTAATTTTTTAAAAATTCCTCCACGCTAGTCTTTACATAAGCATTCACACTAAATTAAACTGTTTTCTAGCTTTAAAAACTTATTGGGCTATCCTTATAGATCCTTATTTTAAGGTATTTTTATTTTGCTGCCCATGGTCTCCAACTGGCACTTTCCATAGTTTTCTTTTCCAGCATGATCCCTATTGGGGCTAATTGGGACTAGGAAAAAACAGTTCTGCATCTAGCATTGCTTTTGACAGCCACTCTTAGGACAACTGAACCTTTAATGCCATGAGAGGTGTAAATTTTGCTTTCTTTTATTGTATGTGTTGGTGGCAGGTGTACTGTGTATCTGCTTCCAACAGCACCCTATCCGTATGAAAACAAAGTTTCAAGCTTTTTTTTTCCAGTATAAATATTTGTAATGGATTCCTTATTCCTTTCACTTTTTTTGTTCCAGTAAAATTGGAGAGGAACAGTCACCTGAAGATGCAGAAGATGGTCCTCCAGAGCTGTTGGTGAGTCTGATTAAATTTACAATGCACAACCCTTCTAGACATCAATTTTGATTTCCTTTTTCCATTTCTGATTTTCCTCAAGGGCTGTGACTTGTGCTGGGATGCAGGTCTAAAGGTGACGGCGGCCATTTGAAGCCTTGTCCCAAGTGACTTCCTTATATGAAAGTCTGGATAATGGAGCTTTCTGACTTTCTGAGGCCTCATAGCTGAGCTCAGTTCTGTTCTTCAACGTGCCTAGGATTATGTGTTCTAACAGGGTCAATAGATAGCTATTAGGACGATTTTCCACTAGTTCTTTCCTTCGTTGCAGGGTGTTCTCCCCCAAACTTCTTCCCTGGCTGAGGTCAGCTAACTTGTTGCAGACTAGGGAACAAGCATGGGACCTCTCTTGTCTGTTTATGAATCAATCCCATATGGACCATTGTATTTGTCTACCGAACCCTCATGGGAATACCATATCATGCTTTTGGTAGCATTAGAGTACCATTATCTGCATCCAGGACTCTGATCCCTACTGAGCCTAATGACAGCTGCCAGAAGACAGGCCTGTCATCTGAGTCTGGCTGGGAATGCCAGCATGGCTGATTTCCAGCAGAGTGTACAAAACAGAATACATAATTCCTTGCGTAGAAGGTTTATTTTAATTTGCTATTGAAAATGAATCATGAAGGGAAGAGTTTAGATCATTGGTACCCAAACTTTTCAAGTTGAAGTCATTCTATAATATGTTGGAGTTCCTAGTGCATATATCCTATTTACATTTTGGAGCATTGGTGTTAATGCAATACTGTGCTTAAAGGCAAGTTGAGCCACTAACTTGCCAATATCTAGAAAAAGTGGTGGCCATCTCTAGTGGTAGTCTGCTTCTTTTTGCTGCTGTTGGTGTTATTCCCCACCCCACCACCACCAAAAAAAATTCTTCTAATGCCCTCAGCAGTATCGTTCCTAGGCTTATTTAGCTTAGTACCAATACATTACAGGGAAGAAAGTAAAATCATATGTAAGGCCATTTCACTTGGTGTTATACACCTCAAAATTCATTCTGTCTTTCACTTTGAGTCTTACCTAAGTGTAAAAGAACAAAACCCACAATTGTGCAGCTTGGTGTTCTTTACAGTTCAAATGCACACAGTATGAAAATATCACATTTGCATTGTATTTTATTAAAATTCCAGCAGTGGGAGAGGACAAAAAGTGGCCACACTGCAGTTGTTTTAAAATATTCACAGACTTGCCTTTCGACTTTTCTGCAATCCCTTTGCTAGTATGGCTCAGAATTTACCTCCCCACACAGCCCAGTCGAGATCTGGGTCTCGTGTACCTGATGTGTCATTGGGGTAGCTTTTATTCTATCTCTCCCAACTTTATTGGGTATGAATCAGTGATTCTTAGATTTCAAAACACACCCCACCAGTGGGATATGGGGGGCGGGGGGGAAGACAGAATGAAGGCCCTAAGTGTCTTTTACCAGCCTGAATGATGCTAATATCACAGCTTGTTCCTTATTCAGCTCAATGGCCTGCTCTAGCCCTCATGCCATTTGCTCATTCAATGCAGCAGCCTACTGTGATGTGCGCATTCAGTTCAGCAGCCTGCTCCAGCCCAATCCTCCCACTCTTGCAATCTCCCCATGTAACAGTGGGAATGCTACAGGAAATGGGGGAAGGGGGCTGTTGTAGGAACAAACAGAAGACCGAAAGATAAAACCAAGTATAGGAAAGGGAAAATAAAAAAGCTGCAAGGGAAGTGAAGGAAGAGTGGTTAACTTTTTGGATGTGCTAATTTAGATTGGTGCAGCAGAGGCAAGATAATCTGTGTTTTGTGTTTCAGTTTATTCATGGTGGTCACACGGCTAAGATTTCAGACTTTTCTTGGAACCCAAACGAACCATGGGTAATTTGCTCTGTATCTGAAGACAATATCATGCAAGTGTGGCAGATGGTGAGTTTTGACGCATTGCCGCATTGTCCACATTACTTAACCCTTCACATTGTCAACTGAAAACACCTCATTGTGATTGCTAGATTTATGTGTTTAGTGACTTGAATGTTTGGGAAGCACAACTACTGTACTTCAAATGTCTGGTTATGTTAAACCTGCTTCAGATGTAGTGAAATTATTGGCATACAGAGATCTAGTGCTGTAATGCAGGCTCAGCATTTGAATGCACGACAGTTGTAGTTGCCCTAATTGTATTGCAGATAGCTGTACAAACTTTAAAAAAAAAATATTTTTAGAAGTTTGCATGTGTTGCATCTCTGTGCAGTATGCATAGACAGATACTGTTTTTAAAAATCCATGATTGTAATCAGACATTTTAAATTGTAACTCTGGCTGTATACACACAACTGTCTGTGTGCACCTGAATTGGCAACAGGGTAAAACATACTTCTGAACTGAGTATTTGATGCTGCTGCTGCTGAATTTTGTATTTGCATGTTTGGCCAAAAAAGCACGAGGGGAAATGGTCAAATTTCAAGACCGATCCCACTTTTCACAGCTAGAAATGTATAAAACTGTTGATTATTCTTGTATGTTTCCCATTATACAAAAGGTGAGGGATTCAAATTTAACATTGGGAAGATCATTCCATTCAAATTTCCATTTAAAAATAGCTGAGGAAATTACTCCTGTTTTCAGCTTTTGCCAGTTCTCCCCCTTTTTCCTTTCCTCCCGGATGAGATGATTTAGCACAGGTGCCCTGGCTGATTTCCGTCCTGCCCCCTCTTTCTTGCCCCACCCTCCCAACATGCAATTTGGAGGTCACATATAGCAAATGACTGAAATCAGTTACAACAGACCAGGAATCAAATGTGACTTAGTACCACACACCAAAGTGCCTTTGCTTGTCGAGCCATCTGAGTGGCCTATGGCTGTTTTTCTAATGCTTCAATTCTTGAGGCAGAATGGAATAGGGTCTTACTTACAGAAGTAGCAGACTGCTTGTTTTACTGGCATATGTGTTATCCTATGTTTTTTAGTCCATGATATTTTCAAACAATACTTGCTTCATAACTGGTGCTTTTTATAAAAATTTACAGCTGCTCTAGTTTTTAAATAAATTCTTTTGTTTTTCCACTAGGCTGAAAATATTTACAATGACGAAGATCCGGAGGGAGCCCCTGATCCAGAAGGCCAAGGCTCATAGTCTGTTTTAGTTTTCAAATGTACTTTTTCTACACAGACATGAAATTCTGCTAATGCTGTTTTGGGAGAACTGGTTGATATATAGCCACCTTCTCCAAATGCGGGAGTTTGGATAAAACGTATGTCCTCCAGTAAGGACCTAAATTTTTATTATGATTGCCTCTACCCCACAAGCCTAGTGTTCCATTTTGCAACCATCACAGTAATGTGCTGACATGTCTGCATTTCTATTTGGCTAATAGAAAATAAAGCAGCTTGTTGTCCTGTTGTGTACGATACATATTTAAAGGCTTACCCCTGAATATCTGGATACTGCAGTGTGTTGTGCTCATTGTTTCTTTTGAGATACAAGTCAGTTAAACCAATTGAATATTCTCTATGAGAGGGTCTTACTAAGTAAAAAGTGCATCAGTCCCAATAAAATGGATATGTTTTTCTACACAAAATATTAAATGTGGATTTCTTTACCTGTCTTTTATTAAATTGCCTTGATGTAGTGATTTATTATAAATAAAGATCCTACAGTAAAATGGGGTTTGAATTTTACATCAAGTTGATGAGTAAAATGCTCTTAAGTCCTTCAGGCTTACTGTGACCACTTTTGTATGAAAAAAACTTATGGAGTGAAATTCCTCAACAAAAAAGAATGTCTTGTTTTTCACCATATAAACAGTGACCTGCCAGTGAAAGCCTTGCACTCATCTCATTTGGTTAGGTTGATAAATACCAAGTCAAAATATCGGGGGGGTGGGGTGGGGTGCAGGGACGAGTAATGGACTAGTGCATTGAAGATCCAGTGTGCTGGGCTTTTAAGTGTTTAGATGTAGATTTCAGCTCTGGAGTTTCGAGAATTTTCAATCTCAATTCTGCTGACATGGGACATGATGAGTGGGGTCAGCTGCTTTTGCACATAGAGGGAAAGAAAATTGTCTGTACTTCACCTTATGTCATCATACTGTAAAGTGACATTTGAGGTCTGAGAACTTATCTCCAGTCTTTCAGCTGAACAAGTTTAGTGGTTTGGGTTGTCTGGTCACATATTTGTTAAACATGAGATTGCTTTGCTAATAGCTGCTGTAATGCTTCCACTACCAGCATCATGATGGTCCCAGTTCTAACCTTGAACATGATAAAATGGACCTCCCAATTAAAAGTGACCATACATCAGCAGAATGTCTGAATTTGTGGCATAGAATGCTGGATTGGTGCTGCCATTATGTAATGCATAGAAAGCATTTTTCATCTGTAAATAGTCATTCAATTTCAAAAGATAAATTTGCAACAAATAATTGCCATTGACTAAATTTACAAAATAAAAACAAATGTTTCCAAAATCTTGAAAATGCAACTTGAATGGTGAACTACTATTCAAATCAGAACAGAAACTGGCTTTCAGATATACTGCATGTGGTTTAGGGTGAACAGGACAGAGATCAGCAAGGAACACTGCATTCCTTTCTTACGACATCCCACAGTTGGGAAGGAATTTGTAGTGGTTACAATATGCTTTGTCAACAATTACATTGCTGCTTCAACTGCTGTGCAGTATATTTGGGTTATAAGATGATATTCAGTATTGGTCTGTTGGTACAAAATTTGTTAAAAATATTTGGATTAACTGGTTGTTCAGGATATATAATGTTGATCTAGCCATACCAAATTTGTAAAGCTTTCATTAATGGGCCCTAACCAAATTAAATCCATCAGTAAACAGCCTTAGCACCACTCCAGAAGGGCAATTGGGTTGATTTAACAAGTCAAAAAGCAAGTATTGTAAATCTTTCAACCTGATTCTGAACTAGCATAGCACAATTTTTTACTGCAGGGTGAGAGGTAGTTTCTGAAACACTGGCCTTGTGGCCAGTGGAACTCGACTATCAAAATAAACTAAAATTTTTCTATAAGAATTCAGGCTTTACATGTTCCTCTCATAGGAACAGGAATAGACTGTCCCCTGAAGCCTGTTCTGCCATTCAATTAGATCCTGGCTGATTTGTACCTTAATTCCATCGACCCACCTTGGCTCTGTAACCCTTAATACCCTCACCTAACAAAAATCTGTTTTTGAAATTTTCAATTGACCTAGTCTCAACAGTTTTTGGAGAGAGTTCCAGATTTCTACTACCCTTTGTGAAGAAGTGCTTCTTGATATCACTCCTGAATGGTCTGGTTTTAATTTTAAGATCATGCCTCCTTGTTCTCGACTCCCCCACCAGAGGAAATGGTTTCTATCTACCCTATCAACTTTTAAAAATCATGTTAAACATGTCAATTAGATCACCCCGTAATCTATATTCAAGGGATTACAAGCCTCGTCTATGCATCCTGTCCTCGTTATTTAACCTTTTTAGCCCTGGGATCATTCTGGTGACTGCGCTGCATCCCCCTCCAAGACCAATATATCCTCTTCAGTGAGGATTTTGCTGGTTGTTGAGAAATATTGTCTACTGATCTGTTTTTAGTCAATCTTGCTGCAAGTGGCAAAACTTTTGTTTTTAATTAAAAATTTTATTAACATCTGAAAGATAATAAGTTACAAAAAATTCCTTACTTTTAAGTATGATATATCTTTGTGAATCTGGATTATTGACATCAAAACAAGTACCTTTCTCACTTTCATAGGAAAAAAAATGAATTTGATCACTTTGTTATTTAAATTGTCTCCCAACCATCTGATTTATTTTGGATTCTTCAAATCTAACTTGTTTGAAGATTCAATAAGATTTCCGCATGCTGTCAAACGACCCCTGCAAATAAAAACACATTGTCAAGAAACTTTTTTTCAAAGGGAAAGTAGAATTGAAATACTTTTGGTAGAATCATATTGTTTCTTTCCTTCCTCCCCCCAAACCCCTTCAAGGACAGTAGAGGAGGATATCACAGCTGAGCTCAATTTAACATGCACCCACTTACTTTCCATCACAGTTCACTGAATAACAATTGAGAGCCCTGGTTGATTTCCCTCCCTCTCCAATTATAGTGCCTGCTATTGAGAGGAGATGACCATTTCCCTGGTTCTATGCTGGCAGCTTAAAAGGTTCATTAGTCAGTTTTGCCTAACCTGTAGAGGACTGAGTGTTTGGGAGTAAGTGTCAGCTAAGTTGATGGGGAGAGTGAGATGATTTTTTTTTTCATCCGATTTTTGCACAAGCTTTTGAATCTGGCAGTCAAAAGCTAATTAGAGGTAAACATTGTTAGGACAGAAGGCTTGTCTGGAGCATAAATATCAGCATAGACCAGTTGGGCTGATTAGCCTGTTGCTGTGCTGTAGATTCTAGGTAATAGCCAATTGAAGATTTGGGATCAACTCTGGGACAATCTTAATGACTTTTTGCCTGATGAGCTACCTGGAGGACCTGAAGATACAATTTTAAAATGAGAATTTACAGCTTGTAAAGTTATCTCCAATGAATTGTGAAGCTGTTGAAATTAATGTTCAGTAGAAAATTTGGCTCCTGAATGAAACATATATCTGTAATAGGATTATAGTGAAACTAATTTTGGTATTCTGTTTTTGTATTTTCCTTGAAGTATAGGTATACAGTTAAAGTGTTCCAGGTTCAAGCAATGGCTTCAGTATCTGATGATTAAAGTCCTGCTAGTTGATAAAAGGAGTTGTACTTTACAGCAAGTAAATTTGCTAAACACATCATTACATTTCAAGTGACTTGTGTACTTTTTAAATTTAAAACACATCTAAGTGCTTGAACACTTGCTGCAAGTCAATGCACTTTTTTTAAACTTGATGTTTGTATAAAAGTTAATTAAGTAAATCTTGTAAACAGTGATTTGTTAATTTGACCATCTAAAGCTATCTGTCAGAATCTATTTGGTTTATAGAATCTTCTGCTCAAAGGTAATGTTTTGCATCAGGCTTGCATTCATGTAGCACCCTATTTAAAGCCTCGCAAAGCACTGCTTAGTTTGAGCTTGGCTCTGTTGGTAGCATTCTCGCCTGAGTCAGAAGTTATGACAAATGAACACATGAGCCACAATTTTGAGGCATGCAGTGGGTTGGAAAATCATGCGTCTTCCCTTGTGTGACTGATTTGTAGGGCACCTAGTTTTTCAACTGGTGATTTGGGGGCAAATAATGATGCTGTGCTGCATTTTGATAGTTAATTACCATTGAAAATGTTGAATTTTATGTCTTTGAGTGAGGCTAAAGTCGCTTCACTACTGCTAGTGTTTGGTTGCTGGAGGTGGTAGCCACCTTCTGGTACCTTGCAAAACTAGTTGTTATTGATGCATGAATAGATAGTGAGTATTGGCAGGCTATTTTACCACTTGAGGATCACAGCTGAGTTCAATCATCTTTCTCCCCCAATATCCACATACATGCACTTTCTAGCAGGGATCACTAAATAGTGATCAGGACTGGCCATCCAAGTTGTCTCCCACCCCTCAGAAACTGCAGTCTCTTATTGAAATCTGTAGACTACATCGAATGTGGGGCCTTTCTGTTCTGTCCTGTTTGACTGTTCTATACTGGGCTGTGTCTTTACTAACAGCTTTTTGATGATGGTCATTTAAACAGTTTTTCATGAGGTGAAGTATAAAAGGAATATTGTAAACAAACCCTTTTCCATTAGAGGTAATGAAATGTCTCTTGTTTAAACTCAGCTAATGTATGCTGAAACTTGTGAGCATGATTTAGACAAATCAGCCAAGGAATTAAGACTAGATGGGATGATCAAATGCCATTCTTTAATTGCTCAGAATCTGTCACCGATAATATAGAATTTCAGCTGTTGTAGTGTCATCCTTTGTGAAAAAGGGAAGGCAAAATTTTTTTTCCTGATACACTCTGCTGGTTGATGTAATATTGTGCAGTGATCATGCACTTGTAAGCTTTGAGGGCCACCTTACAAAATCTTTTACCTTGACGGTGGAGAGCCAGCATTGTTTTGATATGTTTGTCCAACTGCAGCTACTTTTAAATAGAGATTTGGCACTTACTTGTAAACGGATAAATCCTCAGATAGGCTCTCTTTCAAGTTCTTGATGTCTTCGTTCTTTTTTTTCTGTTGTGCAAGTTCGGTTTTCAAGATACTGACTTTTAATTCCAGCTCCTTTTTCTGTTCCTGTTAAATTTATAAATGTCCATTGGAAAAGATACTTTTAAATACCTTTGCAGAAAATTTGTATAGTAATGCTACAGAAATACAGTAGCTTGAACTTCATAGTAAAGGTGCATTTTAAGAAAATTTCTGTCTTTGGAATCAACAAAACAACTTCAACTTCAATGTAGCAAAACAACTCAAGCTGCTTCACAGTTGGGGGTCAAACCCAAGCAGTTGGTGGGGGCGGGGGAGATAATTTGGGGAGATAGTTAAAGGCACGGGTGACTGGTTTTGTGCAGGAAGGTGGGGAGAGTTGTGTCACGACAAACAGCTTTAAGAAGAGAGTTCCATACTGTTGTGGCAAGTTGGCTGAAGGCTGTGCCACCCATGGTAGAGTAGAGAGGAAGGGGGAACACTCAGCAACCACAGATAGAAGAGCAAAGTTAGTTGGAGGAAATTGCAAAGAAAGGGAGGGCCAAGGTCATGGAGGTAGTTGAAGATGAGGACAAGAATTTTGAACAAACCGCAAATTGCAGCAAGGCTTCAATAGAATTTCTATTAGTAATATTCTACATTTGATTATTTTGCCCTGGCTATAGTAGCTTCCTCCAGCTTGGAAACCATAGGCATCCAAAAAAGATATGTTCCCACAGGTTTGTTAATTTATAGGAGACAGTTTCCATGCTCCTGTGTTGGCAGCACATGAATGTGTCCGGCATAGGGCAAAATAAATTGGGCGTCAAGTCTGGAAATGTGCTGCCTAGTATTTTCCTACAGGGCAGAGCTTGAGGCTTACGTTGCTGCAGTGCGTGAGCTTTGTTAAAAGCCCCTAAAATGTCAATTAATGTGGAGCTTCCTTGCCTGATATTTCCCATTGCTTCCCTCCTCCAGTGTGCCATCATTGCTGTGAGCCTGTGTAAAATAGGTGTACTTTGAAATGGACACCCTGGTCCGTGGCAGTAAAGCTCTTGAAGCTGTAATGTCGCTTTCTATTGTAAGTGGTGGGGAAGGAGCATATCTTTGGTTTAGTATTTGCTATCTTTTTGTAGGTTTCATTGTTTTTTAGGTCATTTCTCAGTGTACTGTTGATTTTACCTTTGTGTCTACACGTACTGTTCAGGGGAATTGCCCTCTGAATAGTAACAGTACACTGGGCTTTCCTCTGGAAATTCCTCTTGGCTAGATGATGAAGAATTCTACAGGTACAAACATAGGAAAATGAGCCAACTCCCATTGGTGAGACCAATTGATTTCCTGCACCAAATGCTGGCTGGAATAATCACCACTGTTGTATGTTGGCAATTTAGGAATCTGGATTGTTGACAACTAACCAAGTATTAACATATCAATCAAAACAAAAGCAAAATACTGCAAATGTTGGAAATATGAAATAAAAACAAAATATGCTAGAAACACTCAGCCAGTCAGGTAGCATCTGTGGAGAGAGGAAAGTAGGGTTGACGTTTCAAGTTAATGACCTTCTTTCAGAACCCATCCACCCGAAACATTCGGCATGATGAGCTTCGTTAAAGATGTTAACAGCTCCATCTGCTGGTCTTTTTCTGTAAATACAGGTGCATCTTTGGACAATCAATGTAACATTTAAAATATGTTCAAGGTTTTATATGCAGACTGATTTCACTTGTTTTTGCTGATTGTAAGAAATCCCTTCTACCTTGAATGTTCCCCACACCCCTTCACTTGAAGATGGTGATTCATGATGGGATCAATACTGGAGACCCACCATCGCGCAACAAAGTCTCATGGCCAATAGTGGGTCATCAGTAAGAGCATAAGAATTAGGAGCAGGAGTAGGCCATATGGCCCCTCGAGCCTGCAATAATGACTGAGCATCCACAGCCCTCTGGGGTAGAGAATTCCAAAGATTCACAAACCTCATTAAAGTGGCTGCTCTTCATGTGTGAAGCGAACTATTCCGTTATAAGAGTCATCGCAGCTGAATTTGCTCCTGCCCTCACCTGATATTCATACATCCACACTTCTAGATCTGGATCACCAGACAGTGATCAGGAGTGGGAGGTCTGGACATGTGTTTTTTTTTGGCCCTCCCTATGCCAGGCACTCTGAGGTCAACCACCACTACAAATATTATTCAACAAAGATCTGAAAACGAACCTGAGACCTTCCTGGTTTGGAAGGCTTAGTGTTGTGTTGTGTTTATCCACTGAGCCACTGGGGTGAACAATTAGTTCAGTTTAATTGCAAGTAGGATTTCCATCAGCAGATTCAAATGGGGAGCTGCACTATAATAGTCTGGCACATCATCAAAAGAAATAGCTAACAGCAGGCACCCAGAGTGAACTGAATATCACAACAGCTGGAACAAGGGTTAGATTTAGTTGAAGAGTTGCCAACTCTAATTGGACGTATTCCTGGAGGTTTCATCACATGACCCCCCCCCCCCCCCCCCCGCCTCCAACTGCCTCGCCTGGTCAAACGACCTTTTTTTCCATCGCCAATATTTTTATAACTAATAAACGAAAGTGTTCAAAGCAAATGGAAAAAAAAGCACAATTGTTTTAATGACCCTATGATCTGTTCTCTTGGGTTGCTCGCAGCAGTGTCCAGGAGATTAATCTTTAATTCCTAGAGACGCAAGGAGAATCTTGGAGAGTTGGCAACTCTATTTGGTTGTGTACTGTCATGTATCTGTTCCACATGATCTACATTCACTTTAGAAAATTTTAAAACCACAAAGGTGGGTTTTTCTGCTAAGACACAATGTCATGTTGTGAGCTACAGCCTTGTGACTTGCGCTTTCAAGAAAACCCTTGTTACTCATCAGTTGATCATTATACAAATGGTGCCTTACTTTTCTTTCCCTTCTCACTAATTTTATCTCCTAATTCCTCCTGCGCTGAGGGATTAAATCAAGTTGAGATACATTTTATAGAAAGTGGTGACCTCTTGGTAGCTGTTCATGTATCAGCCTGGACAGGGAGCATTAACCTCTGCACTTGCATTTCCAGCAGGGGGCATTGTACTGGATACTGATCAGGGACAGAAATCCTAGTCAATTTTTCTGATTTCTTCGCCAGCAATAACAGTGAAACTAACTATGGAAGCCCACCCTGATATTAAGATTGTCTGACTTAGCACATGAGGGTTCGAACCTGGAATACTTGTAATTTATGTGGCTCAGCATCATACTGCTTCAACCACTTACCAACTCCAACACCTCTGTTGATGCCACCTTATGCTGCATTTACACTTGTAAACAATTTTACAACACCAAGTTATAGTCCAGCAATTTTATTTTAAATTCACAAGCTTTCGGAGATTTTCTCCTTCCTCAGGCAAATGTTTCAAGATCTCGAAACATTTGCCTGAGGAAGGAGAAAATCTCCGAAAGCTTGTGAATTTAAAATAAAATTGCTGGACTATAACTTGGTGTTGTAAAATTGTTTACAATTGTCAACCCCAGTCCATCACCGGCATCTCCACATCATGCATTTACACTGCAGCTCCTGACCTCAGACAGCAGTGATGGTTCCTGCCAGACAGTAGCCTGTTCACACTGTCTGGCTGGAGCTTTGATTCTTCCACCCAGAAGAGAGCCCTGCGTGTATGTGAGCACTTTCTAAACCCAATTTGACACCGCACTGGAGTTACAGCCCACGTGCAATGGTGTGAGACTACTCATTCCAGGGAGCCTCACTTCACTTCTCCCTATAGAATAGGGTTAGGCCATGACTCTGGATTTACATGACAATTTTAGCATCAATATGAAGTGGAAATATCATTGCATGAAAGATGGAGTATAGCTACTGGGGAAATTGTTACTGAATCATTCATTAGATTTACGCTCAGGTTATAATATTTTGTCATGTGTCTGATGAGAAATAGTATAGATAAAATATCCCATGTCAAACTTTTGAGAAGAAAGCATCCGTTTAAAGGATATATTTAGCCAAAATCCAGCTATTTACAGAATAATTGAATATAAATTGACAACAAATGTTTGAATAGGTGAAAATAAATACATTTAAAACAGAAATAGACAGTTTCCTAGAAGTAAAGGGAATTAGGGGTTACGGGGAGCGGGCAGGAAATTGGACATGAATTTAGATTTGAGGTTAGGATCAGATCAGCCATGATCTTATTGAATGGCGGAGCAGGCTCGAGGGGCCGATTGGCCTACTCCTGCTCCTATTTCTTTTGTTCTTATGTTCTTAAAATAAGGATTATAAAGTAATGTATCCAAAAAACCAATGATGCATTATCTATGGTAGAATCACACTAATTTAAACCTGAAAGGGTAAGTAATAAAGCAATATGGAACATGCTCATCAAAACAAATGAAATAATTAAAGAACCAGTGATTAAAACAGAAAAGATGAGTCTTTTTTTTAAAGGAACCAACATTTCATAGAAATTACAGAACAGAAGGAGGCCTTTTGGTGCACTGTGCCTGTCACAGTGCTCGCTCCTCAGCTGGAACTATTGACTGTAATCCCATTTCCCTGCTCTTTCCTCAGATTCTTTTACATTCTTCCTTTTCAAATACTTATCCATTTTTAAAAAACGATATAATATTTACAACTTGAATAATCACTCATGGTAATGCGTTCCATGTTTAATAACCCTCTGTGTGAAGAAATTCCTTCTAACTTCCCTCTTCATTCTTCCTGATAAGCTTAAATTTATGCACCCCCTGGACAGTGGAAACAATCTTTGACTATTTACTCTCTCAAAACCTTTCATTATTTTGAACACCTCTATTAAATTCCTCTTAACCTTTTCTGTTCCAGTGAAAAAAAAGTCAATCTTTAAGCTTTTCTACGTAACTTTGGTCTCTCATTTTAGTGAATCTTCACTGTACCTTTTCCATGGTTCTAATCTCTTTCCTACAATGTGGTGCCCAGAATTGGATGTGATACTTCAACTATGACCTAACCAATGTCTTGAACAAATTCAACATTACTTCCTTGCTTCTGTATTCAATGTCCATTTGTACAAAACTCATAATTAAATCTACGAATAAAAATGAAAAGCAAAAATAAAAACTGAAAATACACACTAGATTTGGGTGTAGACCCTTCACAGGACTGATGCATTACAAAGGGTCCTTCCCCAAAATCTTAACCCGTCTTTACAGATGCTCACTGACCTGTGTGTTTTTAGAATTTTATGTTTTTATTTCAGATTTTCAGGATTTGCAATTTTTTTCTTTTTGTCTGTACAAAACGAAAAATTGAAATAAAAAGAAAAAAATGAAGAGTAAGATGGAAAGAAATTAAAACAGGAAGAATGAACTTGCATTTATATAAGATTAAAAATAATGTAGTGCTCTCTCTTTAAGTCTACAGATCTGATTTAGGTGTTAAAGTGAGAAAGATAAACTTAAATTAAAATGAGAATGTTTGTGGAATATTTTATTCTAAAAAAATATTCAGTCTCTTTACCTGATACTGCAGAACATCCTCAGCCCATTTTCTCTGCATAAATTGTAGCTGTTCCTCAAGGTGCTGCCTCTGGGCGTAAAGCTTTGTCACCTGCTCTTGCAGTGGTTGCAGCTGTTTTATGAGGCATTTGATTTCCTTCTGTGTGTTTTGCAGTGATTTAGCACTGGTTTTACTCCACTTGTTGAGCTTTTCCAGTTTAGGTTGATAGTATTGCTCCAACCATTGCCTCTGCTCCACTAAAAAGCATTGAAATTCTGCACTTGTTTGACGGCTCTTTGATAGGGACAGAATGTTTTCAGTGTTTCTGTTATTTTCCAGCTGATGGATCATTTGGTTTATCTCTTCATGGCAGTGATCTTTAAGCACAGCCAGTTCATCAGAAAGTACCTGTACTTTGGATTCAAGTGCTTCCTGTACTAATGTAATTCGGGGAAGGTCTTGTTTATTAGCATCCAGTTTATATTTACAAGTCAGTTGGGCTTTAGTTATCTCAAACAGTTTCTTTTTAGTACACGTTATTTCTTCCTTGAAGTTATCACATTCAATCTCTGCTTTTGATTTACTTTGATAAAGCATCAACAGTTCTGTCCTCAGATCACCAATTTCTTGATGCATTGGTTCCTTCATGAAGATTAATTCTTTGATAAGAGTCTCCCTTTCTTCCAGGAGATGTTCCACAATCTGTATACATTTTTGGAAGTGTTTTCCTACTGCTTGCAATGAATCAACAGCCCTAATAATGTTTATGGGAGAGTCCTCTTGGAGTTCACTCATTTTATCCTATGATCATAGAGAGATTAAATAATTAGCTTACATTGACTAGAGTTTATACAGTTAGTAAAGTAGTAATCACCTGATGCTAAAAACATCCCATCCAAAATATGCAACATTATCCAGTTTGTTGTGATTGTTCATGTGTAATGTAGTAAAACCTCAGGTCACCCAACAAGCATATGAGTGGACTTGCCCTGCATCCAGCAAATTCACCTATTCTAAGGACCATGGACAAGAGCTCTCT
This sequence comes from Heptranchias perlo, assembly GCF_035084215.1. NCBI lineage: Eukaryota > Metazoa > Chordata > Chondrichthyes > Hexanchiformes > Hexanchidae > Heptranchias > Heptranchias perlo. Next base: position 27,927,540 of record NC_090350.1, read on the forward strand.
ACCTCCCTATCCTACTTTAAGATCCTCCTTAAAACACACCTCTTTGACCAAGCTTTTAGTTTGCCACCTAATATCTCCTCTTTTGGCTCGGTGTCAATTTTGGTCTGATTATGCTTCTGTGAAGCACCTTGGGATGTTTTTCTACGTTAAAGGCACTATATAAATGAAAGTTGTTGTTGTTGCTGCTGAGATGCTTATTGTACAATTCACATAATCATCACCAGTCAGAATTGGGAAGGAAAGAGGCACAAAAGATGGCTGCTGGGGAAATTGCCATTTGATTTTTCATTACATTTACACTCATCGTCGCTGGGTCAAAATCCTGCAACTCCCTACCTGACAGCACTGTGGGAGAACCTTTGCCACACGGGACTGCAGCGGTTCAAGAAGGCGGCTCACCATCACCTTCTCAAGGGCAGTTAGGGATGGGCAATAAATGCTGGCCTTGCCAGCGATGCCCACATCCCATGAACAAATAAAAAAAAGCTTATAATGATGTTGTTATAGTGACTTATAGGTGCAAGTTGTATACATCCAGAATGTACATACATTTGTGTCAATTTTTATTCCTTATGAGTTTGATCCAGATTTTTAAATGTAATTTGGCTGAAGCTTTCTAGTTGGGACACTTTTAATGGAAATGAAATCATCTCATTTATTAGATCTAATTTAAACTTTATCCTACTTTTGGAGAAAATAATAAATTGGGTGAGAAAGTGGCTAAAATCTAAAGACATTTATTTGTTTGTCTGCTGGTTCAGGTAGTAAATACACTATCCCGTGTGGAACTGAGCCATGCAAACCATGAAGGTTTTGGGGTTCAATTCCTTGCCTGTGCTGAGTGAACTGACTTCAGCCAGGTTGTAGCAGAGATGGTACAATTATCCTCGGTGGCCCTGGGCTAGGAAGGTGACAAATTAGCTAGGGTTGCTTTCAAAATTTGTGGACTTCAAGAGGAGTGTGATGCGCCCTCTCCCCAAGGTGAAATGGTCTGCTGCTGCTCACTGTCAAGGCTCATACATAAGGAATGGTCACTTGGGTGAGGTAATGGAGGGTGGCCGACAACCATGGAGTCTTATCTAGTGTGAATCTGGAGAGTAGGGGGAGAAAACTGGGAGAGGACGTTTGTTTTAAGAAGACATTACTTGCAATTAGATTCTCATCCATAGATCAGAAAAATAAAATCCTACAGACTCTGCCAAGACATTGTTATCTAATTAACACAAGTACGTATTACACCAGTAGGTTCCCTCCATAATCTTATTCTACCATGCCCCTGCATCCTTCAGTCATGTCCCAGCTTGTACTCTCCATTCGTCTGACTCTGGTGTTAATGTGTATCCATCCCCTTTCTCTGCTCCACCATCTTGCCTCTTTCCCTCCATCTCTCCCCACTTCAAAAGCCACCTCAAAACCTATTGCTTTGACTATGCTTTTGGTCACTTCCCCATACTCTTCCCATTATTACTCTTTGGTATCTGTTTCCCCCTCTTTTTTTTACTTCTGTGAAACCCTTTATTATATTAAAGATACTATATAAATGCAAAACAAATGGAAAAATGTTGTACGTTGCCTAGTTACTAGGCTAATTTTTAAAATCTTGATTTATAAAGCCATTGCTGCATTACACTAGTAGGGATCATCCGTATTGGTTTGCCAATTAAAATTTGTGCATTGTATGAACTGAGCTAAGATTAGTGATGTGATCGTTTGAACTGATCTAAGATTAGTGATGTGATCTATCCATCTCTATACCATTTAGATATAAAATTTTATAAGATGTCACTCTTTACAGATATGCAGAAGTGAAAATAAGATTCATGTTCTGAAAAGTGCCAAGGAATCCTGAATCTTTGCCAAAAATGTTATTTGTCTCCCAAAAGTTACAGTAAAAGCTGATGTCAGGCGGATACAGCTGGCTTTCAACATTTTGCAACATCCTAGAAACAAGCAAACCACAAATGATAAGCCTGGGATGGCATTCATGGATTAATACTGCTCTATTCCTTTGGGAAATTATTACTGAATTAGCTGTTTTTTGTTGTAGTTCAACTATTATCACAAATTATGACAACATTTGTAAGTTGCAACTAGAAGAAAAGATATGTTTATACATTGCAGTTTAATTTTGTTAGAACATGCTGTGAACAGTCAAATCCACGTTCACTTAAGTGTCCGTCTGGTTTCATTATATTTTTGGATAGGATTTGCAGCTAGACTAAATTAATATGTGAATTATTACCTGTACTGCTAATTTGTAGGAACATTACAGGCCCTTGGTGTCCTCCCTAACTTATACAATGCAGCACAAGTGTCAAGAAATAACCATCTCTGAACATACTGATTAAGGAACAAAGTGCCATGTAAACGGGAAGGGTAAGGAAATTCATTCTAGATGGATGGATCCAAACTGAATGCAATTGGCTCTGTTAATGTGGAGTCAGTAATTCCTGTTGAGTACTGGTTGTGCTTTATGCAACTTTTGTCCACCCTGACCTCTTGCAATAGGATTCCATATCATTTATTGCTTCCCCGAACAGCAACAGTTCGCATTTATATAGCGCCTTTAATGTAGGAAAAGGTCCCAAAAGAATGACCGAGCCAAAGGAGATTTTTGGATGGGTATCAAAGAGGTAGGTTTTAAAGAGGATCTTAAAGGAGGAGAGAGAGGTGCAGAGGTTTAGGGAGGAAATTCCAGAGCTTTGGGCCTAGATGGCTGAAGGCATGACTGCCAATGTCGGGGTGAAGGGATGCGCAAGAGGGAAGAGTTGGATGAACACAAAGTGCTTGGAGGGCTGCAGGGCTCTAAGACAATTGTAAACAATTTTACAACACCAAGTTATAGTCCAGCAATTTTATTTGAAATTCACAAGCTTTCGGAGGCTTCCTCCTTCCTCAGGTGAACGTGGAAATGAAATCCTCGAACCTATCGCATTTATAAATCACAGAACAAACGCGATAGGTTCGAGGATTTCATTTCCACGTTCACCTGAGGAAGGAGGAAGCCTCCGAAAGCTTGTGAATTTCAAATAAAATTGCTGGACTATAACTTGGTGTTGTAAAATTGTTTACAATTGTCAACCCCAGTCCATCACCGGCATCTCCACATCAGGGCTCTAAGACGTTACAGAGATGGGAGGAGATGAGGCCGTGGAGGAATTTGTAAGGGTTAAGGGTCATGTCACATACATTAAATTATAAGCGCTTTCAGTGGAACTGATTAGTTTCTGATATATCTACAATTGAGAGTTCCCACTGCAGCATGTCTGTCTGCAGCTATTTTTACAGTTTAGTCAGCAAATTCCCTATCCCACTATCAATTTACATATATGGCACAAAATAACTTGATGCTGAGCTTATGTAAAAAAAAGTAATCGCAGATGGTCGCTTTGTTATCATTCAAAATTGTTTGTGAAATTAAAAATTATAGTGCACAGATCAGTTAAGTATATGTCTCACTTTCAAAAGACCAACTGAACAAAATTATATTTTATTTTTGTCATCTAACTGATGACCAATGTTGATATCTTAATGGAACGTGAAATATATATTGAACTGAGTTGCCTGCCCATATTTGTAGTGGTATGTTGCAGTTGCTACTAGATATGTAAACATTCAAATCTATTCTGGTTTTGAAGTCTTATACCATGAGTGCCAGTGTGTCAGACCCTAGATGCCTCATCGAATGCAGATAGCTTTTCACCCGGTAGTTTGATAAGAAAACACAAGCTCGGATTTTCCGTTGCCAGTTGTCTGTTTTCGAGGCAACAGTTGGTAGCGAATGGGTGGGAGTTCCATCTCACAGGAATTTCCTACACACCATTTCCCAACGATTGGATATCATTTCTAAAGGCACCCAGGATTGCTGGGGAATTGGCTGTGGCAGCAGCTGAATTACAGAGTCACGGTAAATAGCTTTAATCTTTCAGTCATTTTTAGACAATTTCTCATAATTTATTTGTTTTTCTTCTGCCAGTATTTAGGTGTTCACGAGCCTTTGTACCAACTCATCATTGTTTTTCCTTCAGCGCCATTACTGGCACCAATGGGTTTTCCAAATGGGAATCTGCTATTTACGGTGTTTGGAAGAAGAGGAAAACTTAGAGAGGGATCATCTTTGAGGGCAAGACAACACATGGCTCCTTTTCTCCATGGCACATAGCCTCCTCAAAACTCTCTCCCTTGTACCCGCCATCCTTACCTCCAGTGCCACATGTGAAGAACTCATGGATTTCTTTGTCTCTGTGCAGTTGCCTCTCCACCCCTGCTCTGGGCCTTCCCTAAGTCTCCTTGCACCTACCAACCCTATCTCTGATCCCCTGTCACTCTGCAGTTGCTCTCCCATCTCTTCCCCTCACCACTATCTCCAAACTTATCTCTTCCATGAGACCCATGCCCTGCTTCTTTGATCGCATTTCCGTTCAATTCCTGAACACTCAACTACACCTCTTGGCCCCATTAGGCTGACATTATAAATGGCTCTCTTTTCTCAGGCACTATCTCAAGTCCTTTCAAAATTACCATCATCATTCACCTCCTCAAATAGCCTGCCCATGACTCATCTGTCTTTTCCAAATACTGCCCTATCTTTAACCCCTCCTTCTTCTCTAAGGTCTTCAAGTGTTGTTATCTCCCAACTCCATGCTCCCTATCCAAAATTCTCTTCATTCAGGCACCCACGCTGTTTATAACACAAAGATGTCTCTGGTCAAAGTTACAAATGATTGTGATTGCGGTGTGCTGCCCTTATCATCCTCGACTCTCTGAAATATTGAATGTGGTCAACCACAAATTCCTCCTCCATCACCTTTCTTCCTTTGTCCATTCCCACGTGTGCTACTACCTGTCTGAATGCATCTCTAACAAAGCCATCTCTTCCTTTCCCCACACCGCCAGCTCCAGAGTCCTCCAAGGATCAATCTGTGGCGCTCTCCTCTTCCACATCTGCATGTTGCACCTCAGTAACGTCATCCGCAGGCATATGGTCAGTTTCAATACATATGCTAATAACACCAAGCTCTATCTCTGCACCACTTCTCTTGATGTCATGACCATCTCTACATGGTCAGTATGCCTGTCTACCATCAAATCGTGGATGAGTCCAAATTTGCTCCAACTCAGCATTGAGAGCTGCTCGCTATAAATGTGATTCTCTTGCCTCTGATTGTTTTGTCAGAGTCTGTGAGATGTTTGTAAAAGGATTTGGAACTCGTGTGATGAGAAGAATCTGACATAGTGGAGTTAGTTAACCAATCATATTAATAATTACTTTTTGTGTGGAACTATAGATGAAAATAAATATTATTACTCCATCATTCATTCAGCTGGGGGACCTATTTTCCTTTACTCTCTCATCAGTGTGAAACAATATATTATCTATTTTTAATTTGAAGTTGTTTAATTCAAATTATCTGTTAATTTGAATAGAAACTATGCAGAAAATGCTTCCTATGCTGTTTTTTGTGTGCTTAATTTGAATTACGGGATAATCCAATTTTTTTGAGCAAAAAAATAACTTCAAATTAGCTGGAGTAGACTGTATTTTAATAATTTGTCATGGATCTGGTTTCAATTTCCACCTCTATGACTCATTAGCACTGTAATTGCTAAAGAATATATAGTTTTATTGCCAACTGGGACCACACCCTTCATCAGTTCTTCATTCAGCAAATTGGTGAGAGAAACTGAAGTGTAGAGCAGAGTGTATTCCTATTACCATCATTCTGTAATAAGACCAAGTGCAAACAAAATATTTTTTCCCTTTCTTTTCCCACCAATTTTCTCCCTCCTCCTCTCCTGCAGGCGATGTCTCCTCTGGTACATTTCCACAGGTGCTGATCAGCCGGTGCTTCCCTGTCCAAGTGGCCATAATTTATTTGTGAGTCTTGTTGATATTGTTGGCAGACTGTTCGAATGTGTGGGGCATCACGTGGACTAATTTCTGCCACCACCTCCTAACCCAGAAGCACTGAGGCTAATTGTAGCCCTACTGCTACTCAGGCTGAGATCAGCTAATTCAACTCAGACCTGCAATTGAACCTTTCTAGTTCATGTGACTCAACTGCTCGCTCCATTGACCAGGTGATTAACCGTGGAAGCTAACTTTACCTAGTTATCACAATGAAAATCTGACTGTTTAACTTTAACTTAAATTGAGTTTCCCCTCATCATTAATTTGAGGGTAAATCCAGTTGATTCCTCTTTTTCTCTCCTTCTGGTCTCCTCAGACGTCACAGCAACTCCAGCAGAGAGGTCAGCTGAGGTTAAGGTTAGCCGAGTCCAATCCTGTCCACCTGAGCATTTCCAGCTGGGGGTCACTCAACAGTGACCAGGAACAAGAACCCTGCCTGATTGTCCCTTCCTTAGCTCAGGAGTCTGAAGTTAATTGTAGCACAACTATCACTTCCTGCCCAAGATCCACTAACAACGTAGAACAGAGATTGAACGTAGGATCTTCTCAGTCCATATGGCTCAGCTGCTTCCTGCCTTAACAAGCAGAGTTACTGAGGGAGCCTGTGTTTGCAGTGAATATTTGCAGCGTGATTAAGTCACAGTGTTATAAAAGTAGACTTGCTCCACGACGATGATTAAAATATAAAATTTACCTGCTCCAAGCCTCCTGTCACATTTCAGGATTTCTGACTATTTTTCCATGTAATAAACTTGGTACGATTCTTATTAAAATATTATTATTAATAATTTAAATTTAGCTTACGTGGGATTGAAATCCCCTACAGTAGTATAAAAGAAGGTGGGGAGGGGGGGTGATGCATATTAAAGCTAGATGATCCAGATTGCCTGAGACAAAGGAGATTTGTTGAGAAACATCCCGTAAATATTCTGGGAGCAAAAGCAGGTGTAACATGAGAGGCAAAACCAGGCAGCAAGTGTCTGTTTGCAGCACAGATGCAAGTAACTCTCCACATTCCAGACTAGAATATGTAAGGTCAGGACTAAAATTTATCATGATAACATCATCTCTGAAAATGGAAAATAGCATCTGGAAGTTATTAGGTTTGAGAAGTCTGTTAGTTTCCAAATGTCCAGCTTAGCACTGGAAGAACAAAGTTTTTTTTTGTTCAAGAATATTCACTTAATCCTTGACCTATTAATATACTTTACAGCTTTAAAATTTATTCCGCTTTAAATTTGTTGCATTCCATTTATTATGGAGAGATCACCGAATGATTCTATATAAACAGAGGACCTTGAAGAAATGTTAAGACAGAAGCACATGATGTTCCATTTCCTGCTTTAGATAGGATTATTTCAGTCATTGTAATTTCTCTTTCCCTCTGCTGTCCTTACCTGTCACATTATATCTGTTGCCTTGCTGAATGTGTTGCCTGATATTTTGGAATTACCAAATGTCTCTGTTTTATCATATTCTTTATTTCTATTTCAACCATTAGCTGAAAATGGACAAAAATATGCATGGTGTGCTAACTGAGGCAATCACTAGAATCTGTTGGCTTGTCCTTAATCTTGATAATAGACTATTGATGTGCAGCATAGAAAGACAAATTATTATTTTTCTGTCATCAGTTTGGTTTCGTAGCTCACACAGACAATCTGTCAAAGGCTCTAACAGACTTGGTGGGCCATTGTGAGGGCAGCCTGGTGAGTGAAAAGGCAGAGCAGGTTAATCCCTGTCTGTCTGGCATGAACCTTTTTCTGCACATTTTGTTGGATTTCTAAATGGTACTATTTCCCATATTAGCATATCTCTATTGAGACCAATAAATGGGCAAATGCATTCCTATATTGTAACGCACCTGTAAAAATTAATTGTCATTGACAGAGACTAGAAACCTTTCTGTTTTCTGGAAAACCTTTTCTTCTTCTGAATTCTTCACATTTCTATATTAAAATCAGAGCTCATACTAGCTTGATGATCATCAAGATTAATAACTAGACAAGATGTCCATTATTAGCTTCAGTCAAGGCATTGTGGTGTTTTTGCCTTTTTAAAAATGAGTTTACATTTGATGGGTCCAATTCAAACAAATTTTCATTCCTTGTAGTCTCATATCTAATCTCTTTATATTTAAAGATCCCTAAATTCCTCAGGAGTTCCACTGATCTCCTACCCTCACTCTAGCAGGAAAATAGCTGAATACCAATAAAAATTCCTGCTTCTGCCAGAAATTTCCTGGAGTTTCCTAGTTGTCTTGTAAGAGGTGAAACCTCTGTCTACCTCTTACAAAGCAAATGATGGGAAGGGGACAGAGTCAGGGTTGGGGACTCCCTACACCAGGTTTTTCCATATGGTAGGCTTGACTAGGATGCCAGTATAGACTGGTTTGTCGAGTGAGTGGGGACATACCAGCCTCCACAAGGGCTCAGGGGGCTGAGGGGGACCATAGCTGGGGTTGGGGCACAGATGGGCTGGCACTAGAGTTTGAGGCTGCCATGGGCAGATGGGCACCAGAGATGTGCCTGATGAAGTACTTGTGCCCACCTGCCCCATCGTAATAAGATGTTCTTCCACTGACCTCACAAATTCCAGCAGGGTCCATACTGGTGGGCACAATCCCTGCATCACTGCTGGGATCACGAGACACGAATATCCAGCCTCAAAGTTTTTAAACAGATGAAGTATGTAACGTTCTGTGACAATGGGACTAGAATATTGAACAGAATGAGAATCTTTGCCATCTCTCTTCTTTCTGAACTACAAGGTCTTGCTTCCCATCAGCTCTATTTTTAGAGCAACCATCGGTGCAGATCTGATGGGCTGAATGGCCTGTGTCTGTCCTGTAACATTCTGTGATTCTACGAAATGTGCCATTGTAGGTGGGCCCTTCTTTACAGATTGAAAATCTGGGCACTTTAGCTGACTGGTGGATTGAGGACTGGTGTCAGGCAGTGATACAGTAGTGGTGGGTCCGAGCAGGGCATTTGGACACAGCCATGCACACTGAGCAGCACATTAGCATGAAGTGATGTACTGGCAGTATGTCTAAACAGGGTACTCAAATAACCTGCTGAACGAATGTTGTGTCTGAGCAGGGCACTGGAATGCAGTGGGCGACTAGTGGTATGTCCAGGCAAGATGTTGGGATACAGTAGTGAACTCACAATGTAGGGCACTGGGAAGCAGTGAAGTGTGAGCAGTGTGTTAGTGAGGGAACTTATAAGTGGTCGGTGGTTCTTTCAACAGTTAATGAAGCTTGTTGTCACATATAGATATGATGATGATAGCATGGCAACTGTGTAAATGCTACTTTTGTTTTTGCAGTTGCCATGTAAGTATGATAAAAATAGAACTTTTATTTTGAAGATACAAACCAGATAGCTCATTGAGATGTCATATCTTTTTTTAAAAGAAAATTCCAACCAATTTGGATTGGACAGTCTGGTTTTTGGGTGATTGTCAAGAAAATTTCTAAAATGTAAACTGGAGACCAAAAGGGTTAAATTTGTCTTGGGCAGTAGTGCTAAATAGGTGAGAGTGAATCGGCAGCCCTGTTTTACACTCTGCCCGATTTTCTTTCCTGTCCAAGACAAATTTCACCCCTCAAAACTCTGATTTTTTAGACCAGAGGTCCGTTGTTTTTTTTACTTTAGTAAAATTGCAGTGTCTGTGATTCCCACGCCATCTTGTCATCATGTTGTTGTCTGACAGATAATAGGAATAGAAATTCAACATGGGAGGCATCGGCGAATGGGCGGGATTGCATCACCCGCCCGTTGTACTCCCCGCCCATTACATGCCCCGCCCTATGTATGCCCCGTTCCATTGAAGTCAATTGAAAGGAATATCGGGCGGACCGTATAACAGGCGATACAGTCTGAGACCAATTTCTGTCCCAATGGATCTCACAATATCATTTGTTGGTGCAGCAGATTTAAAATTCATAGACCTTCCCGCATTTTATGCTATCACCAGCAACCTCTTTGAAGTAGGCCGTGAAGAGAGATGACGCTGAAGCCCAGTTTAGCACTTGGCTACAGGCAGCAAACCTAAAGAGCCAATTCATTTCAATCATTCCATCTGTGCAATCAAATCATAGAATCATAGAATCATAGAAAGGTTACAGCACAGAAGGAGATTCAAAGTGGCTGATTTCCTTTTAATGAGAGCAGTCAGGAACTCCTTTCAAAAGGGTCAGCATCAGCTTCTAGTCACTGGATTATGATGTCAAACTGTAAGCACCACCATTGCAAAGAAATAGGTTAGTAAATGGAAATGACAATTTCAACATTTGTAGTTCCTGTGTAGGTGAAACCCTTAAAATGCATTGGCTCTGGGAACAAAATATTGTTGTGTACATTAAATAAATGGATCAGAAATTGTCCATTAACTTAATGTTCTGGGGAAATAGGGAAGATGTTCTGGTGCAATATAACACCATGTCCCAGGAGAGTCAAAGTTTATTGATGAATCCTCCATAAATGGAGGATTCATCAATAAACAATGTCATAACAACATAGAATCCCTTTATACCAACCTAGGGTTCATAAAATGTCAATTAGATTTCTAAGTAAAGCCTGAAACAGGCTTTAGTCCAGAGGTAAAACAATTATATAGATTACATAGAATGTACAGCACAGAAACAGGCCATTTGGCCCAACAGGTCCATGCTGGTGTTTATGCTCCACATAAGCCTCCTCCCACCCTTCTATTCCTTTCTCCCTCATGTGTTTATCTAGCTTCCCCTTAAATGCATCTATACTAGTTGCCTCAACTACTCCTTGTGGTAGCGAGTTCCACATTCTCACCACTCTCTGGGTAAAGAAGTTTCTCCTGAATTCTCTATTGGATTTATTAGTGACTATCTTATATTTATGACCTCTAGACATTGCATACTGGGCTAGGAGAGCCCATAATGAAGCTATTTTTTATGGATTTTATTTTATTTTATGTTGTTTATTTTTTTTTCTTATTTTAGATCTCTAGTATCATGCATTATTCCCTTGCTGAAAGACTCCTTCTGCCAGTGGCACTCTGTCATCACCCACTTGAAGGGGTGTGAAAATGGCCGGGATTGATTTTCCCTCCAATTCTCATAATCTTGGAACTCCTTCCCTTTCTCACTTTTCTCTTCCTCCTATAATCTACAAACTTGCAAAACTCCAGCCATTTTTTCACTATTTGCTTCATTAATCACCTATTCTTTTCAAGCTTGGTGGTGTCTTGTCCTACAAGCCTTGGCGCTTCATCAAGGTTTTTAAATTTAAACAAAAACCCCTCTCTTTTCTATACCTCCCTCTGACAGTCTGATTGAGATCAGGATCTCACCATGTGGTGAACTGTGACCTTGACCTTACAGGTAGCATGTTCACCACTGAACAGGGTCATTATGAGTCTAGCTTAAAAGGACAAAGTATATTAGGTTCTCTTTAATTTAAAGTCATATGTACTGTATTTGGATCTATAATTTGATGAAGTATATTTAGCAAGTTACTTATATATGTGATACATATGCATTAAAAATATGCCACATTGATAACTTATGTTACATGAAATAAAATAAAATATTCATTCAAAGGCTTTGAAAGTTAGGTTTTTTCAATACTTTTATTATTATATAAGCATAATGCAGTGTTTCAATAAGTGTCTACATCTATAATCACATCATGTGTGGTTTCTTGCAGCGTGAAATCACTCTTTTCGCTGGTCCAAGTCAATTGAATTTCAGAATTACTAAAGCCCAGCTGTACAACATTCTTTTTTTAATATCTCAGTTTTAAATTTTAAATACATTTAGTCAAAGATATTTGAAAGACTAAATATATGTACATTAAATTAAAACTAATAGCAAAGGTACACAATATTTTCACAGACTACCACACAGTGCTTTATCACTGAACATGTTTTTCAATTCCTACAAATCTTCCTTCCTATTTTTTTTACAAAATCAAATTCTGCTTGAACATGACTGATGCAACAAAATACACGGAGAGAAATGTCTGTTTGACTATATGAAATCCCAAATGTAGACAACTTCTGATTTGGTGGACTATGTGATAATGCTATTGCAGCCCTCCAAGAGCCCTGCAGGTTGAGGAATCTGTTGAGACTTGGCTGGTTTGCATGTGCCATACAAACAGACAATGCAAGAGAATGTGTGTCTCTTCAAACTCTAGCTGGCTTGCTTTACTAATGACAGTTTTTAGTCATGCAAAATGACTAACCTTTCATCATTAACATATTGAAAAATAGTTAGCTGCAAATACGAAAAGGATGCATATAAACTTTATGCTAAAGTTTATTCCCACATTATTTAATATATGTAGAGCAGGACAACGCAAAGATCTTACCGTGTCCTGTAGGAGCCACACTAGTGCTTCATGTAAGATTCAGAAAATGCAAAAATAAAGTATTGACTGTTGTTAAGAATAGCCCAGTGGGGAATGAGGTGACCTCAGAAACAGATTAGTTTACATCACCAGCTGTTAACCGATACTGCACATCTATGGCACTTCGATTGGATCATAACTCAAAATAATTTGTGTGCTATAGCTTCATATTGAACATTTAACTTAATAAATATATTAGCACAACTTCTGTTTTTAATTAGAACATGACCTTTGGAGAATAGTTAATAGTCATCAGTTATAGTTACATTTAAAACAAATTGCAGAGAGGCATTTCTAATCTTGCTCTCAATTTAAATTATAACAGTTGCTTTTTTATCTTTTGTGTTCATCAAGGCAAAGATATCACTGCTGGAGAGTGGAAAACTTTACAATCGACATGAAGTATGACCAGGTAAAGCATGGCAGGCCAAATGCTGAGTAACAATTCCACTACTCTGCCCAGCCTCACACGAACACCTCCCCCTTACTACATCAGTATGACTTTTTCCATTACTCACTGTAGCTATCACTGTAACTCCTGTGAGTAGATTGATTCCTGGGATGAGAGGGTTGTCCTATGATGAGAGATTGAATAAAATGGGCCTATACTCTCTGGAGTTTAGAAGAATGAGAGGTGATCTCATTGACACATATAAGATTCTGAGAGGGCTTAACAGGGTAGATGCCCTGAGGCTATTTCCCTTGGCTGGAGAGTCTAGAACTAGGGGGCATAATCTCAGGATAAGGGATCAGCCATTTAAGACTGAGATGAGGAGGAATTTCTTCACTCAGCGGGTTGTGAATCTTTGGAATTCTCTACCCCAGAGGACTGTGGATGCTGAGTCGTTGAGTATATGCAAGGCTGAGATAGATAGATTTCTGGGCTCTAGGGGAATCAAGGGATATAGGGATCGGGCAGGAAAGTAGAGTTAAGGTCGAAGATCAGCCATGATCTTATTGAATGGTGGAGCAGGCTCGAGGGGCCGTATGGCCTACTCCTGCTTCTATTTCTTGTGTTCTTATGAGTGAGATTGTTAATTTAATGCTAACTTGTGAACATTATTGTGCCACGGGCTCCTGCCTACTTGGAACTGGGTTGAAACTGGACAAACTCATTTTAGGTTGTATTTGATCATTTTAAGCCTGAGGTGGATTTGAATCCTGATTCCCGAAGTTGAAGGACAGATTGCCAATCCAAACCCTCCGTGCCATCCAATTCCATCCCCATGTGCATAAGCATTCAATAATTGAAATGAAGACCTGTTGCACTATCTACGCTAACTCATTCTTTTCTAGAACTTCAAAATTGTGTGTTCCTTACCTCTCTCAGTTTTCCTTTCCTACTCACATCTCCTGGCTTTCAGAACCCAAATTTGGCATCACCCAATCACCATCAACAACAATAACAACTTGCACTTATATAGCACCTTTTTAATGTGGCAAAACATCCCAAGGAGCTTCACAGCAGCATAATCAGACAAAAATTGAAACTGAGCCAAAGAAAGAGACATCAGGTCAGGTGACCAAACACTTGGTCAAAGAGGTAGATTTTAAGCAGGATCTTACAAGGAGAGAGGTGGAGAGTCAAAGAGGTTTGTGGAATTCCAAAGCTTAGGGCCTAGACGGCTGAAGGCACGGCCGCCAATAGTGGTGGCGCAGGAAGTGGAGGATGCACAAGAGGCCTGAGTTGGAGGGACGCAGAGTTCTCGGAGGGTAATGGGGCTGGAGGAGGTTTCAGAGATAGGGAGGGGTGAGGCCATGGAGGGACCACAACTTGATTTACCTGGTCTTCTCTCCTACTTTTTGCAATGTTGCTAATGTAGAGCTCTTGGCCCTCCATCTTGGTTTCACAATGGAACTGATACATTATTGGCCAACATTTATTTCCTGACTGTTTCTTCCAGTTATGAACATTAAGGAAACATTAAAATCCATTCATTGTTAACAAAAAGAATGTCAGCAAATAGGCACTTTCTCATAACCAGGCACGCTAAAATATAAGGAATCCACAAAAAGACTTTTTATGGATGTCTGGAACTGATTCACGAACTTTTATTGAGTTTATTAAATCTGACCTTTGCATCGCTATTGACCTCCACATTATTTTGCAATCTAACTGTTTTAAGCGTTATCACACGGAAAAATACAAAGAGCAGAGACCGAAGCGACCTTGAAAAAGCACAAATTAAAATGGACTTGTTTGTGAACGTGCTCTGCTGATAACATGGGCTAGAAATGGTACTGATAATCTCTGTTACATATTTCACCCACATAATGTTCTTAAATAGTTTGACGTATTTCCTGGCTGAGAAACGTTATATTTGATAATTATAAGTCAGTACAATGCATTGTTTTATGAGTGCAAACATTTTTAAAGTGGGTGAAATATAATATTTTCTACAAACCATTCCTGCTGCCTTAAGCTTCGATACGCCACATCTTGAAAGTATCCAGATGGGAACTAATTGAGAGCAAACATCCCTAAACTGTTTTCCGATGAGTTAATTTTCCCCACAGATTTAATTTGCCATCGAGAGATTATAGGACCAGTGAATACTGAATGGCGATGAGACGTGTCCGACTGAAAATCTTTATGGCTGCAGATCACGATCAGGTGCAATGACTTCGGGAATGAACCAACCTCAGCACAACACTGTGTCAGGGTCAAAGTGGCCGGAGTCCCAAACCAGGCAACCCAAGAGATTATGCTGAACTCAACCATTGGGTGAAACAGATAGACATTTGTTACAGAAAATGCCTTTTCAGAGGCGGACCGTGGGCTCTGCAAAGGTGAGGCGGATGAAAGTAGATGCAGATGGCAGTGGGGATTTGAACGGCGCTTTAGCTGCTGTTTTGCTGGAACTGGGCGATTTGACAAAACATGCCATCGGCATATTCCAAGAAACCGAAGACCAGGCCGCTTCCCTACACCGGCGGTCTGCTCTCCTTAAAACTAAAGTGAAAAAATTACAGACTTATAGCTCCAGACTGAGGACGAGAGACATCATAATCCGTAAGTACAATGTAAGGGATTGTAACTTTTCACCTTTTCCTTTTGGAGATGGGCTGTGCGTGACCTGCAAGAAGGGTCGAGCACCTGTAACTGACCCACGGATTATTCTACTTTTGTCTCGAACACAACGGTTTCTGGATTGCACGTTAACCCTTCAGTGTTTAGACCAGTGATTTGCGATCAACATTGTCCGTGTAATGTGCTTTCTCTCCCTGCCTTCTGAGACTGCAGCATTTTTCTTGGGTATTAAATTCTACATTTTAAGTTTGTTGCATTAGAAATTGTGAATCTCGTTACAGCCACGCGGGGTAGCGGATGTGTTCAGTTGGAGTGAGGTATCAAGAATTTCCTTCACTCCAAACCTAACAGAGCTTCAGACTGATGGGTATGGGCCATCAGTAAATCATTACTACAATAAAAGATACACTGACGGGGTCTCCTGATGGCTCAGTGGTACATGCCCCATCTACAGACCATGGAGATCCCATGTTTTATCCCATGGTTTGCTGATCTGAGCTGGGGTGCAGTGGGGGCACTAGGATTGGAATCAGAATCTGTGGGCGAACGATGGGAGAAGTCAACCAGGACTCACCTTCCTGATTGAAAGTATCCAGATGGGAACTAATTGAGAGCAAACATCCCTAAACTGTTTTCCGATGAGTTTCTGAATATTAGGTGAGGACAGGATCAGATTTGGCCAATGATGTCTCCAAAAGTCATTGGGTAAAGTTTTGGATGGCTGCTGAATGCCTGTAGAACCAAACACCAACAACAACTTGTATTTATACAGCGCCTTTAGTGTACAAAAATATCCCAAGGCGCTTCACAGAAGTGTAATCAGACCAAAATTGAAACTGAGGCAAAGAAACATAGGAACAGGAGTAGGCCATTCAGCCCCTCGAGCCTGTTCCGCCATTCAGTTAGATCATGGCTGAGCTGTACCTCAACCCTATTTACCACATCCTT
The DNA here is from genome assembly GCF_035084215.1 of Heptranchias perlo. Classification (NCBI taxonomy): domain Eukaryota; kingdom Metazoa; phylum Chordata; class Chondrichthyes; order Hexanchiformes; family Hexanchidae; genus Heptranchias; species Heptranchias perlo. The sequence goes on from NC_090350.1 coordinate 27,943,825, forward strand.
TGATCCATATCCCTTGATAGTCTTACCCAACAAAAAACTATCAACCTCAGTCTTGAAAGTTTCAATTGAGATTGAAAGAGATATTAGGAGGGGTGAACAAAAGCATTGTCAAAGAGGTAGGTTTTAAGGAGGGCCTTAAAAGAGGCGAGAGGTGGAGAGGCAGAGAGGCTTAGAGAGGGAATTCCAGAGCATGGGGCCTAGATAGCTCAAGGCACTGCCACCAATCATGGGACAAAGGAAGAGGGGGATGCACAAGAGGTCAGAGTCGGGCTACTCCTCCAGGAGTCGCTGCCTTCAGCAGACGAGGAGAGAAAATTGAGAAATGGGTATTTCAATGCAGCTGCTGAAATATTTTGCCACAAAAAATGTTAGTTTAAAGGGGATTTCTCACAATCTGAAAGGGAAAGTGCACATGATTTATATTCTGCACAAGCAAAGTGATAACATTTTTGTGATGTGAAGTCAGTGCATCAAGTACATATAAAATGGAGAGCTCTGGGGTGGTACAACATCATGATCTATAAAGTAATAATACCTGCTTTTATCATTTACTCTCATGTTGCTTCTTTCTTCCCTCTCCTTGGTTTACCCTAGCTGTTTTTTTTCTGATTCTGTTCTTTTTTGCAGTTTGGGATGGTTTTTCTCTACTAGTGTTTCTCTGCTTCCAAGGTGGACGACCTTGTCTCCATTTTTTTTACTTTCTCTCACTCCCCAAACCCTGCGATGATTACAACCTCACCCAAATGGCCATTATTCACATGAGAGCACTGACAGTTAGTGGCAGCAGGCTGCCTGACTGTGGAGACAGTACTACTGAGCTTGACTCTCACGCAGCATCCACACATGGACACTTTTAGCAGGGAAATCAATGGAAATGAAAACCAGACAGGTTCTGTAAAATGGGGACCATTTTTACGCCCGGGTGAGAAGTTGAAAACCTACCCCAATGTTTTCAACTATAATGAGTAGAATGGGCCTAAGTTCTCTGGAGTTTAGAAGAATGAGAGGTGATCATAGAAGTTACAACATGGAAACAGGCCCTTCGGCCCAACATGTCCATGTCGCCCAGTTTATACCACTAAGCTAGTCCCAATTGCCTGCACTTGGCCCATATCCCTCTATAGAAACATCTAAAATTCTTAGAGGGCTTGACAGGGTAGATGCTGAGAGGCTGTTTCCCCTGACTGGAGAGTCTAGAACTAGGAATCGTAGTCTCAAGATAAGGGGTCAGCCATTTAGGACCGAAATGAGGAAAATTTTCTTCACTCAGGGTTATGAATCTTTGGAATTCTCTACCTCAGAGGGCTGTGGATGCTCAGTCGTTGAGTATATTCAAGACTGAGATCGATAGACTTTTGGACACTAAGGGAGTTGAGGTAGAAGATCAGCCATGATCTTATTGAATGGTGGAGCAGGCTCAAGGGGCCATATGATCTACTCCTGCTCTTATTTCTTATGTTCTTGTGTGTTTGAAAGGATGGATACGATTGCACAAGTGCTAGAATTAGTTTAATCTGGAACTAGCGTGGCTAGTTCTGGAGACTTGTGCTCCAGAACTAGCTGGGCCTCTAGTCAAACTGTTCCAGTACAGCTACAACACTGGCCTCTACCCGACAATGTAGAAAATTGCCCAGGTATGTCCTGTCCACAAAAAGCAGGACAAATCCAATCCGGCCAATTACCACCCCATCAGTCTACTCTCAATCATCAGCAAAATGATGGAAGGTATCGTCGAAAGTGCTATCAAGCGGCACTTACTCACCAATGATCTGCTCACCGATGCTCAGTTTGGGTTCCACCAGGACCACTCGGCTCCAGACCTCATTACAGCCTTGGTCCAAACATGGACAAAAGAGCTGAATTCTAAAGGTGAGGTGAGAGTGACTGACCTTGACATCAAGGCAGCATTTGACTGAGTGTGGCACCAAGGAGCCCTGGTAAAATTGAAGTCAATGGGAATCGGGGGGAAAACTCTCCAGTGGCTGGAGTCATATGTAGTACAAAGGAAGATGGTAGTGCTTGTTGGAGGCCAATCATCTCAGCCCCAGGACATTGCTGCAGGAGTTCCTCTGGGCAGTGTCCTTGGCCCAACCATCTTCAGCTGCTTCATCAATGACCTTCCCTCCATCATAAGGTCAGAAATGGGGATGTTCGCTGATGATTGCACAGTGTTCAGTTGCATTCACCCCTCAGATAATGAAACAGTCTGTGTCCGCCTGCAGCAAGACCTGGACAACATCCAGGCTTGGGCTCATAAGTGGCAAGTAACATTCACGCCAGACAAGTGCCAGGCAATGACCATCTCCAACAAGAGAGAGTCTAACCACCTCCCCATGACATTCAATGGCATTACCATCACCGAATCCCCCACCATCGAAATCCTGGGGATCTCCATTGACCAGAAACTTAACTGGACCAGCCACATAAATACTGTGGCTGCAAGAGCAGGTCAGAGGCCGGGTATTCTGCGGTGAGTGTCTCACCTCCTGACTCCCCAGAACTTTTCCACCATCTACAAGGCACAAGTCAGGAGTGTGATGGAATACTCTCCACTTGCCTGGATGAGTGCAGCTCCAACAACACTCAAGAACATAGGAACAGGAGTAGGCCCATTCAGCCCCTCGTGCCTGCTCCGCCATTTGATAAGATCATGGCTGATCTGTGATCTAACTCCATATACCTGCCTTTTGCCCATATCCCTTAATACCTTTGGTTGCCAAAAAGCTATCTATCTCAGATTTAAATTTAGAAATTGAGCTAGCATCAATTGCCGTTTGCGGAAGAGAGTTCCAAACTTCTACAACCCTTTGTGTGTAGAAATGTTTTCTAATCTCGCTCCTGAAAGGTCTGGCTCTAATTTTTAGACTGTGCCCCCTACTCCTAAAATCCCCAACCAGCGGAAATAGTTTCTCTCTATCCACCCTATCTGTTCCCCTTAATATCTTATAAACTTCGATCAGATCACCCCTTAACCTTCGAAACTCCAGAGAATACAACCCCAATTTGTGTAATCTCTCCTCGTAACTTAACCCTTGAAGCTCGACACCATCCAGGACAAAGCAGCCCGCTTGATTGGTACCCCATCCACCACCCTAAACATTCACTCCCTTCACCACCGGTGCACCGTGGCTGCAGTGTGTACCATCCACAGGATGCACTGCAGCAACTCGCCAAGGCTTCTTAGACAGCACCTCCCAAACCTGCAACCTCTACCACCTTGAAGGACAAGGGCAGCAGGCTCATGGGAACAACACCACCTGCACGTTTGCCTCCAAGTCACACACCATCCCGACTTGGAAATATATCGCCTTTCCTTCAGCATTGCTTGGTCAAAATCCTGGAACTCCCTACCTAACAGTACTGTGGGAGAACCTTCACCACATGGACTGTGGCGGTTCAAGAAGGCGGCTCACCACCACCTTCTCAAGGGCGATTAGGGATGGGCAATAAATGCCAGCCTTGCCAGCGACGCCCACATCCCTTGATCGAATAAAAAAAAATCCTCCAGTAGTAGTGGTTAGAATTCCTTTGGCCATTATCTGTAGTAACATTGTAAATTTGTGAAGGTTTCCTCTGTTTGATATTTCTAATGAGGTTGTAGGCACTTTCTAAGAGAATACAATGCGTAGATGTGAACACCCCTACAATTTTGTTAGAGATTTGCTAGAAATACTGAACAGATGAAATCTTCACAAATCCATTTATGATGTTACTACTCATTATGGTCAGAGGAATTCTTACTCCTTATTTGGTGCCACATTTTAAAACAATTGAAAAGTTTTATTTGCTAGTCATAGTGAGGTTTTGTGCCAGTATTTAACTTGGTGTTGTAAAATTGTTTACAATTGTCAACCCCAGTCCATCACCGGCATCTCCACATCAGTATTTATTGAGGGATTTGTGTCCTTCAATTTCAGAAGATTCACCTTATAGAAAAATGCCTGTAAATAGAACTGTTTCCATTTGTTCAAATATGCAGCCTTGATTAATTTCAGTCAGCTCTACAGTAATTTCTCCTCTTGGATCGTCAATAGAAAGGATCAAAGTTACTGCGATTGGTTTCTACTTGTGAATTCCTGTAGCTTTTTGAGAAGTGAAGAGCACAGCTTGACCTGATAACATGTAATTGAATTAAAATTTAAAAGAACATCCCAGAATCAACTTTCAGCCAATCCTTGTTACTAACCATGATGAAAAAGTGCCTGATCTTAATCTCGCAATACTTTCTGTTCTCTTTGAAAATCCTTTTCTTTCCTTGATATTCGGTGATTGTTATGTCAAAACAAAAAGCTTTAAGATTTTATTTTTAGGAATGTTGGCTTTGTTTTCCCAGCATCCATTGCAGACATGTGGTGTGACTTTGGAGGGATCTTCTTAAAACAATTTCCTCATTGTTGTCAGTCCCCTGTGTAGGTTATTGAAAAGCAGTTTGTCACTGTGATGTTTTGCAGGAGAGGAACATCGAGCTGGAATTGCAGTACAACCTAAGTCATTGATCTGAACCTCTGAGCTATGTTAAAGTCTACAGAACCAGAGAAAAAATGAAACTGGTGCAGAGTCAGTGCAAATTTGTGACATGTAAAGAGGGAAGTTCAAGAGCTGTGGTTGAATTTTGGTGAAAAGCTAAGATTGATTCTAGTACTAATCCTCCACGTAAACCTCCCCCCCTCACCATGTTCTCCTTTTTCTCCCAATCTCTCCTGAAGGTGTCTACTCTTACTGGGCTACGGTTTGACAGTTGGCAGTCATAAGTCAGGGAGCAACTGCTCCCTGAGGATTATCTAGTGATGGCCTCAGGTTCATTGCTGACTACCTAGCTTGGCTCGCAGTCCTTACTCCTGGTGTGTAAGAGTGAATGTTGAGTTTTTGCTAGGTTGGTTCACCACTTTGCACACAGCAGCCTAGGCAATACCATAAAGAACATTTGTCCAGCACAAAGCAGCTGTAACTGCCTGCAGCACGCTGGATGGGCTTGTGGATCATGTGGGTGAGAAGGTGCCTGGAATCAGGTGACAGGGCTACTCGCCCACTTTACGTGGCTGTGCATAGAGACTGATGTGAGAGGAACTGGAGTGCAAATGTAATATTCCCAGCTTGGGAGCTCTTCCTGGATTGATGGACTGCCTGGTGCCAAGGTACATGGAGAGGTGTCTGTTGATTTAAATTTGCATGTTTCATTGGAGAAGCCATGAGATCATGAGAATTGCAGCTAAAGTATCTTATAGCACATAAAATAGTTTGGAAAGTATTGTTTTATGTTTAACAATAATAAAATTGACATGCCAAATCAACCGCTTGCTAAATAACTTGGCTAAAGAAGACACCAGACAGATGAGCAGCGAAGCCCTGTTCAAATTTGGAGCAAGGCATTGTGTTGGAACCAGTTTTAGTACACTATGAAAATTCAATAAGCAGCACAGAGAATATTTTCACTATTACAGAATATATGAAATTTGAGAAAGAGAAAAATAAAAATGGGGAGAAATAGAACCAAATGGAGTGTATAAAAAGACCTAAAATATAAAGAAAAGAATGATATTAACACAGAAAAAAGATGAAAAACAAAAAAAGACTCACAAAGGGGAGTGAACTCAGACAGAAATATACTTAGAATTCTGACATTTTATTCTAATATCTGACCACTAGAGTGCACCGTAAGTGTGTGTGTTCGAGATACATTGCAGCAATCAGTACAGTGAAGGGTTAAGAATTTATGGTGATATTAATCAAAATGCAAATTCATAATTAAAAGGAGCAATCATTTAAATTTCAACGACTTTCCCGTAGCTATGGAGACTACATTGCTTCAAGTCTTTTTTTTCCCCCATCTGTTGTGCTAGTATCATGAACATATTTCCATTTTTTTCAGTTCTTTCTGTCATTTACCCCTCCCCCTCCCCTCCAATGAGATTTCTGCTGGTTAAACATTGCATCTATAATTACTTTCATTTTTTTATGCAAGTTTCCTCCCATTTCCTGACCTCTGCTGACAATTACTGAGGCTGGGTGTGGTTCCATGGGTGCTGGAATTCCCCAGGACTTTGCCTGAGTGGCCATTCTTCGTTTACTGGCGTAGGCCAGTAGTGTTGACGGGTGATGTGATTGTGGGGTTGAAAGCAGTGAAACTTGCTTCATGTGGGACCCTTACAGCTGGCCGAGACAGAGGAGACTTTCACTCCACCTTTCTGGGCTGCAAGCAAACCCAAATCCCAGAGGTGAATGGACAGTGTGCTAATCCACTGTGGCAGCAATTATTCATTATTTTAAACAGGCTGTTGACTTCGTTAAACTAATGAGTCGAGGAAGTTCAACTGAATGCGTTAACCAGTTTGTTAAAATACTTTGTGGAGTGGAGAGGAATTTCTACCCCAGCACTTTGGATCAACTTTTAATATGCAGGTTCTGTAACTATGGTGTCCTAATGTGTTACAGCAGGCGGTGGCAATGTTTGCATGGACAGGTTAAAATCAGTGGAGAAAAAATTCTAGAAGTGCATTCTGTATTGGGTTTCTATTGATTTAAAATTGAAAAAAATGTAAAGACTAATTACAGGTCCACATCCAGATTCATTATCCTTATGGGAATTGGAATGCTTCCCACACACACATATTTTTGATGTCCTGGCCAGCTAAGGCCCAGCCTGTTGGCATTTGCTTTCAGACTGTCTCCAAATGCCATTGGTACGTGGACTGAGTTTTTTTTCCCATTCATCTTCAGTTTTTTCTCCAAACCTCCGCCTCCCTTCCTCCTCTCCTGAGCTTGTTGGCTTCTTGTTGGGGTGTAGGGTGCTGCTCACCCTCCTGTACCTCATTCTGTGGCCATCCCTCCTGTATGAGCCTGGACTGTTAGTGATGGCAGCGTATTTGACGATGGGACAGGAACAAGGTGCATCACAACCAGGTTCAATGCTGCCCTCAACCTACACTCACATTCCCAGCAGAGCTCACGGGATCAAGAGCAGGGACCCTGCCCAACTGAGATCAAACTTTGGGCCCTCTGGCCTGCATATCTCACTAACTTACTTCCTTAACTGCTCACTTGTTGGGGGAGATCCAAGTAAAATCTTGAATTGATATTGCTTCAATACAATACAGTTCTTTATTTTCAATAGATACATGAATTGGCACAGTCGCAAATATGTAAGAAATCTACTTTGATCTACAAGCAAATCCAGAAAGGTTTAACTGGAAAGAAAAGTGACCATTAAGTTCAAATACTGCATGTTCTTTGTAGCTTTCACAATATGTCACTTTAAATTGTGGATTAAGCTGTTTACATCTGTACTGCACTCTGTTCAAACAGAGTGGAAGACAGACTCAAAATGGTGTGATGTTGTAAGAACTCTTAAACATTACACTGCTGGCAACTGCAGGGATTTCTGTAATCTGGGCTAACCACTATAACATTTTATCTCATACACTATTGGGGTAATTTTAACCCCCAAGAACAGGTGGGTTGGAGGCGGGTGGGCAGTTAGACTAATAGCTTTTTGGAGCAGGACCACAGCCCACTTAAAGCCTGCGGGCCGATACTTAAAGGGGCAATGTAATTCATTGAAATAGTTGAGGTACTTAAATTTTTGCATATTATAAAAGTAAAATGAATTTAACCGTGCCTGTTTGGATTTCCCATCGCGTTCAATTCACATCAGGTGAAAGCAGGCGGGAAGGGCCGGATCCATGAGGAGAGTGCATTTATTGCACTGCTTGTGGGCCCGGAGGAGCAGGAGTGCTTCTTCCAGGCCCAATGAGCTCACCTGGCCGATAGGACCCCGCAATCGGCCAACCCTCCCTCCCACGATGCTGGACCCCCCCTCCGATCTGGATGCTGGCTGGACCCCCCGATGTCATCCACGTCCCCCCATCTCCTCCCCCCACCCCGCTATGATTTATTCCAGGGTCTACAATCTCTCTCTGTCCCTCCCGTTTCCCCCCCCGACTCTGATTCACTGCTCCTTTCTCTTCTGACAAGCAACCAGCCTGCCAATCTGGCTGCCTGGCGCGTGGGAAACCCAGAAGCACAAATACTCACTTTTGTTGAGTTGTGATTGCAGATTGCAATGCACTCATTTGGATTCCGGGTTTCCTATGTGAATATTTAGGGATGGGCTGGGTTCCCGGCTCCAAGTTAACACCATGCCCTAGGAGTCTCAAGAATCACATTTTATTGCTGTAGTAATGCTGTTGAGATGTTGGAGCATTAATGTATTAATATGTACACTTAGATTATGATAGTAATTCCTGTTTTTGCTTGAAATTTCTAAGTTCATCCACTCTCTGTTTCTCGCATTTTTCCCCCTCCTTTTGTGAAGGCATCAACTCCTTGCTTGGGTACGAATCATTGTGACTGGTCCCCCTCCAGTACCTTTCCCATTTGTCCAGAGCTCAGCCTTGACGGTGAGTGTTGGCAGATTATTTGAACTTGGGACATCACAGCAGAACCCGATCCTGATCTTTTCCTCCCCAGATGTCCATACATGCACACTTCCAACAGTGCCCGCTGGATACTAATCTTAGCAATGGGAATCCTGACTGATTTTTCCCCTCTCTACTGTAGACACTGAGGCCAATTGTAGTGAAACTACTGTGCAGTACCCTCACTTTGTTGACTTCCTTCATTTTTAAAAGATTTGGATCACATTTTCCTCCCATCTTAATCTTTTTTTCTTATGTCGCTCCTTATTTCTTCCAAAATGCAATAATTTGGATTTGCCAATATTTAAATTTAATTTGCTATTTATCTGTATAATTGCATAACAGATTAAACTTCTTCTGCAAAACCTTAACTGTATCCTCCATCCCTACTGCATACTCTATTTCAGTGTCATCTACCAATTTAACAAGTTTACAATTGGTTTCTGCATCAAGGTCATTTTTATAGATCAGAAACAAGGGTCCAAGCGTGGATCTCTGCTGTGCTCCTGTCAGCATCTCTACCCTTGCCGTGCCCCCTCCCTGCTCTGACACTATGCCTCCCACAAGTCCACTGTGTCCTATTATTTTAATCCAATTTGTTATCTAGTTCTCCCATTTTACCCCGGATGCCACAGATTTAGTTTTGTTTTTCTTACGGGACTTTGTGGAGGCCTTCTGGAAGTCCAAACAAAATAGATCATAGGGACTTCCACTATCTGTCTTTGTGAACGACCATATATTTTCTCAAAGGCAATACGCACCAAATTATTTTCATCCACTAACTCTGTCTTGCATAGATGTGGAGATGCCGGTGATGGACTGGGGTGGACAAATGTAAGGAATCTTACAACACCAGGTTATAGTCCAACAGTTTTATTTGAAAATCACAAGCTTTCGGAGGCTTTCTCCTTCGTCACCTTATGTAAGATTCCTTACATCTGCCTTGCATAAACCCAGGCCAGCTTGGATTTGTTAAATTGATTGTTGCTAGATGCATTTTAATTGCTTCCTGGATATGTGAGATCAATACTTTCCCACTATCACCGGCAAGATAATAGTTGACATATTCAAGATTGTGTTTCTGACTTTTAAAAAAAAAGATTGAAATGACATGAGTCATTTTACAGTTAATCCCTAATGAGCTGTAAAATATTATCACAGTCTCACCTCAGGCATCCTCAGCTTCTGTCTAAGTTTCTTTAAATATGTCAGGTGTCTCCTAAACTTCAAGAGACTGTAGGGGTTAAATTCGATAACCCCTGAATCCGGGTGAGGGGGTCGCGGTGCGCGATTAACCCGCATCGGTCATTCCGATGCAGGCAGCACGAGCAGCCAGGCCGAGCTGCGTTGTTCAGTGACTTCTCACCAGCAGGGGGACCGATATCGCGTGAGTGCCTCACACCTCTTAAAGGCAGCCTGCACCTCTTATTTGCAAAAAATAAGATCCGGGTCCGCACGGAGTCTGAACGGAGATCAGACATCGCACACGTAAAACACAGATGCAGGTCCCATCCCTATGCTTACAAACTGTTGAGTTATGTTAAAACATTAAATAAAGGTTGCGCACTACTAAATCCCACATCCTCCAATCTGCAAGCTAGACCTCACCAATCTGCAAGCTAGACCTCACCAATCTGCCGATTTAAGTTTGTACCAGGCCTGTGAGAGATCTCCAAAAACAGGTACAAATACATCAGCAGCTAGTAGCAATAATCCAGCAACTAACCTGTAAATCCTGCATGGTCCCTTTAAATAGCGCTGGTGAGGGGGTCCTCCAGACTGTCTACGACATGTTCAGCTGTTCGTGGTTAAGACAATGCGTTGGCTGGAGTCAACAACAGTTGAGTGCCAAAATGGTATCTATCCCTTTAAATCAGCATTGTACACTGATCTAACGCATATTCTCCTTACTTTACATGGTACCGATGTTTGTTATCTGCACGTGCGCAAACACCTTTAACAAGATGGCGTCTGGCGCATGTCGTGCGCACGTATTCTGGTCATCATTTTGGGGTCTTAGGAGGCCACGTAGCGCCTAAAACATGGGTGCTTCACGGCCCAATTTATAGCCCTATAATCCTAGCCTCAATACAAGAATGAGAAAAGGGCTTTATCCAAAGACTATGGTAGGTACACACCTTAAAACCTTACGTCGAATCTAAGACTGATCCATGGGACTAATTAACACTTAAATTGCAAGAGCTGTTTTTACAATGATGAAGCCCAGTGTTCAATTGATACGAGTGCACTCAAATATGTTGAGCTCATTATAATTGCAATAAGGCTTAGGATATGATTATATAATGTATTTTATTTAACATTTTTTACATTTATACTTAGCTGCTGTATGTAGTTCAGTCAACTCTTCAGCAATTTTGGTGCATGATGCAGTATTGAGAGCCTCTGTGATGCAATGAAAAGATTTGTGGCATCTTGGGATAAGTGCGAGCGAGGTGGAGAAGATCAGAGTTTAGGCACCAGTCTTCTGATTGCTTAGTGGGGAAGCACACCTCATGGCAGTGTGGTATTCAACCATACAGGCCAGAATCCACCTCTGTATTAGGGCTAGGAAGAGGAAAAATCACCCAGCGTTCCTGCTCCATTAATCTACTGGGAAGTGTGTGCGCATGAGAGAGATTGAGAGCAAAACTGTAATGCCCTACATGGCTGGATAGTCTGCTGCCACCCATTTACATTTGAAGAATAGCCACTTGGATGAGATGCCAAGATTGCTGCTGATGCCACTGCAGCTGTACTCCAGTACTGGTCAGTGTGTCCAGGAGTTAGGGGGAGAAAACAGAGAGGAGGGGATGAACTTGCACACAGCTATTTAAAAAAAAGAGCTGAGGGAGAAGAGTGTGTTTTCTGTGATGCACTTTGTTTAAAATGTTTGGGTGGGACACAGAACTGTTGTATATCATAACTATTGGGCTGCTTAGAACTCTCAAGGTACATTTATATGTGGTCTGAGGCCAGTAGTTATATTTTGGCAGTCAAGAACCCTGTTTATTTTGCTTGGCTCCCGCCTGGCTGGTAATTTACTACTGCCATCATCTCGATCACAGACAAAGCATCTCTGATCACTTCCTTGTATTCTTCAGCACTCACACCCCTTTACCCACTTCCAACTCCACTGCCTCTGTGTCCACCCCTGGAAAAAACTCTTCCCCCTAGTCACTGACAGATGCACTTTCAAACTCCTAACTGTCTTCTATTTGGTATCCATTTGCCATGATATTTCTGCAGCTATCGATCTGCTTAATCACTCCCTTAATCATCTCCACCTTAAATGGCCTTGTCCCCAGTAAAACTTGTAAACAATTTTACAACACCAAGTTATAGTCCAACAATTTTTATTTGAAATCTACAAGCTTGTAGATTTCAAATAAAAATTGTTGGACTATAACTTAGTGTTGTAAAATTGTTTACAATTGTCAACCCCAGTCCATCACCGGCATCTCCACACCCAGTAAAACTGTTACTTTCTCTCACCCAGGTCATTCCCCCTGGCATGGCCCCTAACTTTACAGGGAAATACATCTTTCCTAAGGTCTGGTGCCCAAAATTGAATGCAATACTCCAGATGGGGTCTGATCACGGCTCTGTACGTCTGAAACATCACTTCCTCAATTTTGTATTCCAACCCCCTTGAGGTAAAAGCCTACTTTCCATTAACCCTTTTGATTGCTTTGTGCACCTGAACACTAGCTTTTAGTGATTTGTGTACACAGACACGCAAATCCCTTTGTCCCTCCACAGCTCCTAGACTCTCACCATTGTTGCATCCCCTACTCCCTTTGCCCCCATCATTGGCGGCTGTGCTATCAGCCTCGAGGTCCTAAGCTCTGGAATTTCCTCCCAAAAGCTCTTCACCTCTCTCTCCTCCTTTAAGATCCTCCTTAAAACCTATCTCTTTGACCAAGTTTTTAGTCACTCCTCCTAATGGCTCCGTGCCAATCTTTGTCTGATTGTGCTTCTGTGAAGCATCTTGGGATGGTTTCTACTTTAAAGGTGCTATATAAATGCAAGTTGTTGTTATTTAACTACTGTTTAGGAGACAGCCCTGCGTATGCCTGGATACATGCATGGGCTGAGCTCTCTCTAAATGTGTAGAGAGGGGGATGGGAGAATCCCTACTTTCAAGGTCAGATAGGTTTACAAAGTGAACAGGAGATCCAATGGTCCTCCTAAGCACTTTGTGAACCAAATTTGACACCACACTGGATTTAAGCTCCATGTGATAGTAAACCAAAGCAGTGTGAAACGATCCCCTTGAGGAAGCCTCACTTCATTTTGCCCCCAATGTCAGATCAACCCTGAATTTGGATTTACACTGCCAGTTTAACATGGGAACCAATTGAAGATTGCTTTGCATCAATGCTAAGGTGGTAATGTAAATCAATCCTCAGAAATCATCAGCAACTCCAACAGAGGCATTACCTCCAACAGAGGCATTACCTCCAACAGAGGCATTACCTCCAACAGAGGTGTCAATCATTTGTGATCCCAATTTTATTATATGGGAAGCAGTAATCTTTTGAAGGTCTGGTGGCATTGGGTAGAAAGTAGAAGCAGCATCCTTGAGGAGGAAAATGCACTGTAATAATAGATGATACTGTTTGGCTTCTCATTCTTTTAGAATCATTGTTTATTCAGTGATTTCCCTCTCCCCGCCCCTCCCCTCTTCCTTTTTGTGCTCTATTCTGCCAAGGCTCCAACTCATGTTGGGTACAGTGCAATGGCTGTCAGCACTCAAGTGGTCATTCTTCATGTGAGTTTAGATGGTGAGTATCAAGAGGCTATTTATCCTGGGGAAGGGTGGGGATATCATGATTAAGCCTGATCCTATTCTTACCCGACATTCACGTCTGCAATCAAATGTGAGAACCGTGACTCTACTGTCTCTTCAGCCACGATTGGTTAACTCAGCATTGACTGGCATCAAACTTGGGACCTTTCTGGCCTATATGGCACAGTGTTATATTATACCAGGCAATGCAGTTATCCACTAATCAGCTGGGAAGCAAGGGTTTTTATTAAATAGTATTGTTTTTGGCTTGTTTGTACCTTTCCCTCTCCTTCTCTGTAATCTGATGGTTAAAACTTCCTTCTCCAGTCCATTAATCAGTACCAACAAATGAAGCTGAGAATATGATCTCTTGCAGCAATGCAAATGGGCAGGTTTTTACCAAAATTTGCCTTTTGAAGATTTATTCATTGAACCTCTTGTGGAAATAGTCTGCTCATCTGATTTATAGGAAAGACTCTCTCAGCATTAAATGGAATGTGATTGTTGAAATTAAAGAAGTGCCGAACCCAGTTAAAAAATTCCAGAAATGTATGGTATGTTTCACTGGCTGTAACAGTACACTTAGAACACAAGGAATAAGCGTATATTTTGGCTGTGCAAATAATCCCCAGATGACTTTATCAGAGATATGGTGCGTAGCTAATTTTTAAGCCACACATTGTGTTTATCAGAAAGCTCAGAGTGTGATACAACTTTCTGACTTTGTGTAGTTATGTTTGAAATTTACTAATAATATTTGATTGAAGATAGGGTCCTGAGGTGCTGCACAGTGTGTGCACCATCCTGTAAAGTACTACCAGCAGCCGCATAACCACAGGAGTCAAATCAACCAGAATTAAAGTTGATATTGGGCAGCACTTTATTATAAGAGCAGTTCAGGTGCTTAGCTGTTTATGGACAATTGTTTAACATTGAATTCAAATTGTTAATCTTATTTTGATTTATATTCTCCAGTTTGTATTTCTTTCCTGCTTATCTCTAGTTGTGTCAAGTTTAAAATTCTCATCCTCATGTTTGGATTCCTTCATGGCCTCATCCCTCCCTATCTCTGTAACCTTCTCCAGCCCAACAACCCTCTCAGAACTCTGCGTTTCTCCAACTCTGGCCTCTTGCGCATTCCAAAATCCCTTCGCCCCACCATTGGCGGCTATGCCTTCAGCCATATGGGTCCTAAGCTCTGGAATTCTCTCCCTGCACCTCTCTACCTCTCCACCTCTCCCTCCTCCTTTAATACCCTCCTTAAAACCTTCCTTTTTGGCCAAGCTTTTGGTCGCCTGTCCTAATATCTCCTTATGTGGCTCAGTGTTGATTTATTCTAATGAAGCTTTTGTAAAGCGCCTTGGGACGTTTTCTACTTCTAAGGTGCTATATAAATGCATAAGAAACATAAGAACATAGGAAACATAGGAACAGGAGTAGGCCATTCAGCCCCTCGTGCCTGCTCCGCCATTTGATAAGATCATGGCTGATCTGTGATCTAACTCCATATACCTGCCTTTGGCCCATATCCCTTAATACCTTTGGTTGCCATAAAGCTATCTATCTCACATTTAAATTTAGCAATTGAGCTAATATCAATTGCTGTTAGCGGAAGAGAGTTCCAAACTTCTACCACCCTTTGTGTGTAGAAATATTTTCTAATCTCGCTCCTGAAAGGTCCAGCTCTAATTTTTAGACTGTGCCCCCTACTCCTAGAATCCCCAACCAGCGGAAATAGTTTCTCTCTATCCACCCTATCCGTTCCCTTTAATATCTTATAAACTTCGATCAGATCACCCCTTAACCTTCAAAACTCTAGAGAATACAACTCCAATTTGTGTAATCTCTCCTCGTAACTTAACCCTTGAAGTCCAGGTATCATTCTAGTAAAGCTACGCTGCACTCCCTCCAAGGCCAATATGTCCTTCCGAAGGTGCGGTGCCCAGAACTGCTCACAGTGCTCCAGGTGTGGTCTAACCAGGGTTTTGTATAGCTGCAGCATAACATCTGCCCCCTTGTACTCCAGTCCTCTAGATATAAAGGCCAGCATTCCATTAGCCTTCTTGATTATTTTCTGCACCTGTTCATGACACTTCAATGATCTATGTACCTGAACCCCTAAGTCCCTTTGGACATCCACTGTTGTGTGTTCTGAAGATTTTTGGTCAGAGTAGTTCTGTTGGGAATATTGCTGATAACACAAGTGTTGCCTCCTAACCCATTACCATTAGTGCCAACAGATCTTTATAATCTACCATGATATGGAGATGGAAGCTTTGCTTCTTTATCCCATTTGAAGGGCAGTCGTGGTTAATTAATAATTAACACTTATTAAATGCAGTGCTTTAATAATGCTTCACTTGAAGTTCAAGATCTGAGCCTTCAGAAGAGTCTTAAATCTCACAGCCTCCTAATATAGAGGCCCCAGCGTTACTAACTCAGCCGCAGATTTTTCTCATAGCTTCTGATGCTGACGTAGCCTTGTGCTCTAACACTAGGAGTGTTTACTGTGGGTGGAATGGATGTTTTCCTTGAGGTGAGATATGTGCTAAGCAGACCTTGCAAATGTCACATTATGAATGGGCTGTGTCATGTTTGCCAAAGCTAGCAGTTAACAGCTGGGTAATGGGACTAACATCCAAGAGGCAGACTGCTGACGATGTACAATTTTTAACGCACAATTTGTGTCTTAATGTTGAGCTAAGCAAACTAGAGCCGGGGAGTGGTTGAAATTAATGGTAGAGTATATTTCTTACCTGTTGACTTTTTTATAATTATAAAGTCCATACTCTATGGGACAACATTGCTTTTTGGACCGATCTTGCCTGAACTAGTAGGCTGGAGAGAGAGAGCGAGAGTATTTAGAAGGAATTAATCAGCACAGTTGAAAGAAAGTGCTTGATGCAGTGATTTACGTTTTGATGGAAAAAATGTAAACAAAAGGGAATTGATGGGAGGAATAACATGGGCTCAGGAGGTTACAGACAGCAGTTTTAGAAGTAAACCCATTTTAGCAAAACTGATATCATTGTATTTGAATAATTAATCCCAAACTTTGACATTTGAAATCTAGAGAAACTCAAGGTTAAAGTAAAAAAAGCAAAAATAATTACGATCAAACGACAAGTAAAATGTCTAACAGAATTTTTAATTCATATTTTAAATTATTTGTTTAACCAACATTATTTCTTTTCGAAATTGCTGCATATGTAAGGGCCATGGAGTTTCTCTGTTTATCAACTGCTAGAAGGCAAGGAGTATCCTGCTTATTGTTACTACACACCTCAATTCTCATGATCGTCAAGTGTTGGGACAGTAGCACCAGCTTACAAGAGAAGAACAAAACTGTAGAAAATGGCTGAATTGGAGAAATATAATGGGAGTAATACAAATATGTTAGAACTGAATAATGAGGAAAGAGTAAATTTATAGACGTGCCGGAATTGACTATTGCTCCTATTTAGTTTTCCCTTTAAGAAGTCTCTGGGACTTAAAGTTCCAACTGAAATCTACCATGCTATTATGAAACAAAATAAATCTGCATCATTTTATCTGAAATCAGATGTTTTATGTTAGACTTGTCCCACTTCTTATGACCCATTTTAAACCTGGATGTTGCACGTTCCACCTAGCAGCCTAGCAACAGATTTATTTGCACAAGTTATTGTACTGCTCCCATTTATTTTTAGATGTAAACAATCTTACAACACCAGGTTATAGTCCAACAATTTTATTTGAAAATCACAAGCTTTCGGAGGCTTCCTCCTTCGTCAGGTGAATGTCCGGAAATCCTTGAACGTTTCGCATTTATATTCAGAGAACAATACCTGGTGATTACAGATAATCTTTCCAACTGCCCGTTGTCAAGGCAATCAAAGTGTTCAGACAGAGAGGTGTTACCTACAGGACCACCGAATATACAAACGGCCAGAACACAAAACAGAGAGAGAGAGAGGGAGAAACATCCGAAAGGAAGAGAAAGACAGAAAATGACCCGTTGAATTAAAGACAGATAACTTTTATTCGCTGGTGGGGTTACGTGTAGCGTGACATGAACCCAAGATCCCGGTTGAGGCCGTCCTCATGGGTGCGGAACATGGCATTTATTTTTAGATTTGATTTGCATGTATACTGCTCTACATTCTGTTATTGCTGGTGACCAACCTGTTTTTCATGAAATTGTATTCACTGATCAGCAATTCACTGTACACTTCAAAGCACACACTGATCTGCAAAGGGAATTTACAGAATTTAAATAGTTTCATGTGGTTGTCACTTTTCGCTCTGCTGTGGCTTGGTGGTTTTTAATGTTTGAATTTATTTTAAAAATATGGCATAGTGGCCGAGAAATTCGCCCTCGCAGCATCTGTTTTTTGAGCATTAAATGGCCTCCTGGGCCTCCAATATGGCAGGTAGGAAGTGCATGCTTATATGAGCTGGAATTATGTGGCCCACCATATTGGTGTAGGCGAACAAATTGGTGTTTAGGGCCTCGCCTAAAATAGGCGTTAGGCTCTTTCTATAGTCAAATAATGGGCCTAACACTTGTTTGAAGCCCATTCTACAAAATGAGTAGCCCTGAATGCAGCTGTCACTGGGCTGCTGCAGGCCATAACCAATAAGCTAATTGTGCAAAACATTTTTATCTGAATGTGGAGCTGGGAGCAGTAGGTGTGTTCCCCACTGCTTGCCACCGCTCTCTTCCCCCAATCCCGGCCTCTGCCCTCCCCGACAGATCCCAGCCTCTGCCTTCTACCCACCCCCTCCTGGCCACCGCTACCCTCCAGACCCGATCGTCCCACTTTAACTACTTACCTGAGGGCCGCTGCTAGTGTCGCAGCAACTCGATCTTCGATTCCTCTTCGCTGGCAAGCTGCCTGGGGACAGATGTCCGCAGCTCTCCAGTTCAATGATAATTAGGCCCAAGGCCCAATATGGGGCCTATCTATTCAGGCGCAGGGACTGATCTCAGAGTTGGGCGCGTTCGAATTTCTAGGCCAGTATGTTTTAACAGCAATGTTCTGCTTCACCAGGCTGCCCATTCACAATGTCAGAGTGGTCAAGTTATGCATTTTAGGACATATGTCTAATGTGGGCTGAATAGAAATGTTGCAGGTGACAACATTGAATATAATGGGAGTAAATAGAAAATAATTTGGGATTTAATAAATATAAGGACATTATGATTGAATGGCCATGAATACATTTAAATATTTGTATTTCCTTTCTCTCATTAATAAAGGGCATTGTTCTGCTAGAAACAGGTGTGCGTTTTGCGTGTATACACAGAGGAGGATGGAATTATTAATCCAATACCATTACACTAACCATCATACCTAGCACTGCAAATTAGTATTTTTTAATCAAGTAGTGTGAATATGAAAGATCAGAAAATTACATTGCAAAAGCCTGTGCTGTCCAATAGTTTCTGCTGCAACTCAGTTTTCCCAGACACTGAAAATGGTAGCGTTTGATATCCATTATTTTGCTAACTTTCTTCTCTTCTGTCCTGAAGGCATTGGGGGTTAAATTGGATAAGGCCCCATACCGGGCACAGGGGTCGTGCTGCGCGGTTAACCCGTGCCCGGTGTTACCGATGCAGGCAGCATGCGAGATTCGTGCTGCATGCTCATTTCCATGATTTCAACGTGCAGGCAGCGCTACCCGTGCCGTTGAGTGGCTGAACGCACCAGCAGAAGGCCCGCAATGGGACGTGACCAGCACTAGGTAAAGGCAGCCTCCACCTTAAAGGGGAGGTGCACTGTCAATCGAAGCAGTGCAGGATGACAGGCAGAATTGCTGGAGCGGCAAGAGGGCGTGCCCCGAGGTTCTCCGACAGTGCACTGGAGGTCTTAGTGGAGGGAATGCAAGAACGGACAGCCATCCTGTACCTGCAGGGTGGCAGGAGACGCTCTCGACACCAGCTGCAGAGGCACTGGGAGGAAGTGGCTGTGGAGGTGAATGGCAGGAGTATAGCACCCCGCTCTTGGATACAGTGCTGGAAAAAGTTCAATGATTTGACACGAGTGGTCAAGGTGAGCGAATGCAAGTATCGAGTGGCACAACCTACCAACCTCAGCACTGCTCCACTCACGACACCCCCCGTCACCCACCCACCAACAAATGCTGCCCATCCATACGCGACGCTGCACTTCAGATGCTGCATCTCACCCTCACATAGTAGCACGCTTGCAATCCACACACCCACCACTCACACTGGCAGCAATTCGACCACAACAGGCACATCACCCAAACACAATGCAGGACACTCACTGACACACTTTCCTTTGTCTTGCAGGTGAAGGTGGCGCTTAACAGCCGGCAGACCGATAGACCCAAGGGAGATCAGGCAAGGCTACACATCTTCAACCCTCTGGAGGAGACCGTGCTACGCATCAGTGGGCGGGACGTCGCTGCGGCCGTGGCCACTGGCGGCGCTGAAGGTCCCGACGAAGGGGTCTCTGCATACCTAATCCTCCTTCTCGTTTGCCACACCTCCCTCATCCCACAATCTTTTCTGATGCTCGTACTTGGTGTCAGCACGCACGCCTTTCTCTCTTCTATCCCCGCTCCACAACTCAACCCGTCTCCCTTTCTCACTACAGGTGCCCAAGAATTGGAGCCTGCACCGTCCAAGGTGGAGGTGGAGGAGGAAGACAGTGAATATGAAGCCACACCATCACTTTATCTGACACTTGCTTCCACCAGCTCAAAGACTGACACTGCACGTCCTTCAGAGGCTAGGTTAGAGGAGGGATCTGCACATGGTGAGAAACCGGGCACAAGTATGCAGGAGCCGGGGCAGGGGAAACGGATACCACAAGTGCCAGCTTGCCGGAGGGCGAGGTCGCACAACGGTTCTGCTGCCAAGGAGTCAGATGGTGACTTCGATGGGCCAGGCTACAGAAGATGGCTGACGCGCATACACGACCAAATACTTGGTGCACTGAAAAGCCTGCCAGAAAACCTGCGCACAATGTCAAGGGGCATGGAGGGGTTCACCTCAAACTTGGCACAGGGCTTTGCGCAGAGCTTGGAGCCCACCCTTACCCACATGGAACGGGTGCTCACCTCCATCAGCACACCTGTGGAACCCACCATAATGCAGCGTCTGATGACTGATGTCGCAGCTTCCATTGCAGCAATTATATAGGCTCTGGAGTTTAGAAGAATGAGAGGTGATCTAATTGAAACGTATAAAATTCTTAGCGAGCTTGACAGGATAGACTCTGAATGGCCGTATGCTCTGGCTGGAGAGTCTAGAACCAGGGATCATAGTCTCAAGATAAGCGGTTGGCCATTTAGGACCGAAATGAGGAAAGATTTCTTCACTCAAAGGGTTGTGAATCTTTGGAATTTTCTACCCCAGAGGACTGTTGATGGTCAGTCGTTGAGTATATTCAAGACTGTGATCGATAGATTTTTGGACACTAAGGGAATCGAGGGATTTGGGGATAGGGCGGGAAAGTGGAGTTGAGGTCGAAGATCAGCCATGATCTTACTGAATGGCTGAGCAGACCCGAGGGCCAGAGCCTATGTAATTGCAGCAAGACCTCCTTGCACTTATACTCCAACCCCCTTGCAATAAAGGCTAACGTATCATTTGCCTTCCTAATTGCTTGCTGTACCTGCATGTTAACTTTCTGTGATTCATGTACAAGGACACCAGAATCCCTCTGATTACCAACATTTCTTAGTCTCTCACCTTTTAAAAAATATTCTGCTTTTCTATTCTTCCTACCAAAGTGGATAATTTCACATTTCCCCAGATTATACTCCATCTGCCACCTTCTTGCCCACTCACTTAACCTGTCTATGTTCCTTTGCAGTCTCTTTGCGTCCTCCTCACATCTTACTTTCCCATCTAGCTTTGTATCGTCAGCAAACATTACACTCGGTCCCCTCATCTAAGTCATTGATATAGATTGTAAACAGCTGAGGTCCAAGCACTGATCCCTGCGGCACCCCACTCGTTACAACCTGCCAACCCGAAAATGACTAGTTTATTCCTACTCTCTGTTTTCTGTTTGTTAACCAATCCTCAATCCATGCTAATATATTACTCCCAGTCCCATGAGCCCTTATCTTGTGTAACAACCTTTTGTGTGACACCTTATCAAATACCTTTTGAAAATCTAAATATATTACATCCACTGGATCCCTCTTATCTACCCTGCTAGTTACACCCTCATAAAATTCTATTAGATTTGTCAAACATGATTTCTCTTTCATAAAGCTGTGTTTACTCTGCCTAATCATATTATGATTTTCTAAATGCCCTGTTACTACATCCCTAATAATAGATTCTCACATTTTCCCTACTACTGATGCCAGGCTAACTGGCTAATAGTTCTGTGTTTTCTCTCTCCCATCTTTCTTGAATAGCAGAGTTACATTTACTACCTTCCAATCCATGGGGACTGTTCTAGAATCTAGGGAATTCTGGAAGATCAAAACCAATGCATCCACTATCTCTGCAGCCACCTCTTTTAGAACCCTAGGATGTAGACCATCACGTCCAGGGGGTTTGTCGACTTTTAGTCCTATTAATTTCTCCAGTACCTTTTCTTTACTAATCTTAATTACTTTAAGTTCCGGACTCTCATTAGACCCTTAGTTCCCCATTATTTCCGGTATGTTTTTTGTGTCTTCTACTGTGAAGACCGATATAAAATATTTGTTTAACGTCTCTGCCCTTTCCTTATTTCCCATTATAATTTCTCCTGTCTCTGCCTCTAAGGGACCCACATTTACTTTTGCTAATCTCTTCCTTTTTACATACTTGTCGAAGCTCTTTTAATCTGTTTTTATATTTCTTGCTAGTTTAATCTCATATTCAATTTTTTCCCCCTTCATCAATTTCTTGGTCATCCTTTGCTGATTTCTAAAACCCTACCAATCCTCAGGCTTACTACTCTTTTTGGAAACATTGTAAGCATCTTCTTTTAATCTAATACTATCCTTAACTTCTCTAGTTAGCCACGGTTGGATCATTTTTCCCATGGAGTTCGTAATTCCTCAAGTGAATGTATATTCGTTGAGAATTATGAATTATTTCTTTAAATGTTTGGCATTGCTTATTTACAGTCATATCTTTTAATCCAGTTTGGCAATCTACCTTAGCCAACTCGCCCCTCATACCTATGTAATTGGCTTTGTTTAAATTTAAGACCCTAGTTTCGGACTTAACTACATCACTTAGTCTAGATTATTTCAGTTCCCATATGTTAGATCACTCTCAGGAGTCAGTGCTACTCCTCAAAGCTCCAGTGTCTATCCTTGCCTTGAAATTTGGTAGCGCACCTGGTAAATGAACAGCACACCTTGGTGGCAATGCTTTTAGGTAATTATGCCTCCATTAGATCCCACTTCCAGTCTTCAAAACCAGCAGATCCTCACAGCAGACCCCATTTATAAGGTTAAGTTTAAAATATCAAACACATTCATTAAACAATGAACAAGCAAATAATTTGAAGTGATATAATAGTTATGCGTTTACAGTAGGAAGTTCTTTGTCTAACTCCTTGAGCAGACAAAATAATAAAAAGAACAAATCTAATCTTGTTTAACTGATTTAAGTACACAGAATATTTCTTTATCTGTCAGGAATATAAACTATGTCTTCTGAAGTTTTCAAACTGCCTTGTCTCATGAGATTCTCCGACTAACTGCCTCTCTCATTGGATCTTTCAACTGTCTTTATTGACATTATCACCACACGGACCGCAGCGGTTCAAGAAGGCGGCTCACCACCACCTTCTCAAGGGCAATTAGGGATGGGCAATAAATGCCGGCCTTGCCAGCGACTCCCACATCCCATGAACGAATAAAAAAAAAATTGACCAGAATCCCTTGTATATCCCGGAAAAGAGTTGTTGGGATATCTTGTGTTTACAATATCTGATTTCTCAAATTCAAAAGGGAACTGCCAGTCAAATACAGACTATATATATGTATCTATATTTGAAAACTGTGTGTTAGACTCTATCCCAAGCCAGTTTCCAAGGAGACCACAACAACAAACGTCACAACATTGTATCATGATAGGCTTTATCTTCTGTTACACAACTGAATTTTGAAGTGAACGTTTCCAAAACAACATTAGTCAAAAATGCATAAGTTTTGGCACATGGGTTATCACAACAGAGTTTAATCCCCCTCCCTTCCACCCCCAGCCCACACACACACTTCAGGCAAGGGTCACTGGATAGATATCAAGAGCAGGAACCATGGACAATTTCCCTCTCCCTAACCTGGGAGGACTGAGCCAATTGACTGCTTCCCTGACAGAGACCGGCTAACACAGCATTGACTGGGAATCAAATCAGGAATCTTCCTGGCCTGCATTATTCAGTTACTGAGTGGATAAAAATGACTTAGCTTTTGAATGAGCACACAGACTTGTAATGGGTAATTTTTTGAACTGCTCCTGGCAAGTGAAATTCTGTGCTGAGAGCACAATTTTGGAAAACGACCCCAATACTTTCTAAGCAGAGCATCTTAGCAAGAAATACCAGAACTTTCCACTATAGGGGTCATAACTGTGGCTGGCATCATAACGGAACAATTTAACTGCTTCAATTTGTGAGGAACAGTGTGGGGAATTTTAACTCCCAAGAACGGGTGAATTGGCGGCAGGTGGGAAGTAAAAATTGAAGTTTTTTTGATTGCGACCGCAACCTGGCTCCAACATGCCCTGGTTTAACGTCGGCGGGTTTGATGCGTGCACGGAACGTACTCGCCGAGGTCGTGCCCCCAATTAGTGCCGGCAGGCGGGTCATTGGCGGGTTTCCTGGGCCTTCTGATTCTCGCCAGTGAAAAGGAGGTGAGAAAGGCTGGATCATTAGGTGAGTGTTTTTATTGCACTGCTTGTGAGCCAGGAAGAGCAGGAGTGTTTCCTCCAGGCCCAACAAGCTTACTTGTCGTAATCGGACCCCCGTGATCGGCTGACCCGATCCCCTCAGTGTCTGACCCCCCCAATTTCCGAACCCCCCTGATGTCCGACCCCCAAAATGTCCGACCCACCCCCCTGATGTCCGAGTCCCCTCCCTGCCTCCAATCACCAACTCTACTCCCGATGTCCTCCACAGCCTCTTCTCACGATCTTCTTATCAGCCCCGCCCCATCTTCTCCACGGTCCCTCCCCCCCGATCTTCTCCACGGTCCCTCCACGCCCCCTCCCCCGCCGTTCTTCTCAATGGTTTCCCTTGATCTTCTCCACAGCCCACGATCTCTCCCTCCCTACCTCCCTCTTTTCCAATCGCCGCCTGTGGCCTGCTACTGCAGGCCTTCCCGTCTGACAGCCAGCCAGCCAGCCTTTCAGTCAGACTGGCTGCTGAGTGCGAAACCTGGAAGTAAAATTTTTATCATTCAATTAGGTCGCGATCGCACATTCTGACCCGTCAACTTTACTTCTGGGTTTCGCACCCAAAAAACGTCCCCCCAGCTGTCTTCCCGACTCCAAGTCAAAATCATGCCCAGTGTGTCCAAAAAAAAGCTGGTGGATTGTGTCCCTTGTATATCTGTAGCAGCTGCCACCAGATGGCAGCAAAACAGACACTTCTTTAGGTTCATTTTTAGGCAGGATCTGGCTGCAATTTGTCAGAAAAGAAATGTTTCCAGTCCAAGCTGCTATAAATGCGCTCCACTGTATTAAAGGTGACCTTTGCTTTTTTGGGTGAAGGATAATTAAATCACTTGGTTTCCAAGAACTCAGTGTGGTTTTAATCACTGGTCTATTGTAATGTTTTAGCATCACAAATAAGTGTTTTATGACACGAATAATGTCATCCTGTTGTGTTTGTACACCAAAGTTCAAAGGTTTGACATTATTTCTTTAGAAGTGTGAATCCTTTAAAGCAAGACTGCGGATTATCCCACTGATCCTTTCACATTGTTTTATCTCTTCACAAGTGAGTCCAGCTTGTATCTCTAACAAATAGCACAATATCTCTTCTGGCATTTATCCCCCCCCTCCCCCTCCCCCCCCCCCCCCCCAGTGTTTTGTTGACGAATTCTTAACTCGAATTCTTAACTCATCTTAATGACTTCATCAAGAAGATCTTTTGTTCTTTAAACTGCTCCCATTGGAAAGACAGTGGACCTCTTGCTCAAGAGTTCCAGGATGTTAAAGTGGATGATAAACCACACGGTGCCCTCATATCTCAATTAAATTCCGCGGCATATTTCAGCAACCTTCATGAGTGTTGGCTGACTATAGGGTTGCCACCTTTTCTCAAGTCCAAAATTGTACAGATTTAAGTCGGGGCAAGTCTTGGAATGTTTCCTTTCTGCTGATACAAATGCATTGACAACCATAATAATTAAGCTTGCACATTATAAGAAATAGAAGCCAAGTGAGGGACCCAGCATTAATACAGACACAAGAGCTGAATCAACACTTTCTGTGCTAGAATATCCACAGTCCTAATTTTTCTTTAAAGAAACAAACTTGTTAACAAAAGAAGTACATTTTTTCTACTTTCTGGCTTATAATGGCCCGTAAATTGCTCCATAGATTTATACTAACCCACTAACTTACTGCGGTCTTTACTGGGCGCACTTGCTCTAATAGGAAGCAGAGAAGAGCCCAGCGTTAGCTCCCGCAAAGCTAAGACCCATGGGAGAAGCGAGAGGATCGATCTCTTCCCTCGACCAACCAGATTGCAGCATCCTTGGACAGCCGCAAAGAAGCAAAACCTTGAAGTGAAAGCTGCAACACTAAAATCATTTGTAAAAACTATTATAGAAAAAAGAAATAATCAAATTAAATAAAAGAGACAAAGAAAAAGGAAAAAAAATGTTAGATTTTTTTATTTTAATTTTTTTTATATAATCAAAAACTATTAAAATAAGGAGTAATGAGACTCCAAATTTTAAAAATTAATTTTTAGTTGTTTGGCAGTCATTAAGCTCTACTGTGCTGTTAAAACTTAGTTTAGACCTGGTATATTTAAGCGTTCCTGTTTTGTTGCGATATTAGTTAGTTTCCAGCTGGGCAGAAGAGCAAGTTGGCGCTGGTTCGTTGATTCTGTGGATAGCAGCCGGCGATGTCCCTTTAAGGCGAAGCTGACAGATCGCCGGCAAACCAGGAAGAGCAAGTTCCGGATTTCTGCGTTTGCGCATGTGAGAACGCTGGAACTGGCTGTTTCATTTGGCCACTAACAACGGTGACTCACCGTTCTTTTTAAAGCAATTTCCAGCTCATTATAAAATATTTTGGACAACACACTTTAAAGCTGCGATGCCTGGTTAAAAATCTGACAGGTGGCACGTTTTGTCAGATTCTGACTTGCTTGGTAGTCGGGTCAATTGTTTGTCCATCTGAGAATTTGCCCACCTGTCACCTCAGTTAAAGGCTTTTTTAGATTTTCACAAAACATTTTTTCCTATCAATGGTACACTTTTCTGTTTTAGTCTCTCATTTCATGTGTTCTGACAAGTTTGAAGGCCCTGTGTTTTTCTCACGGCACCAACTGTGATGCTAACAGCTTTAAAGTTGATAATTAAAGCCTATCTGTTTATGCGGATGTTTGCAGGCCTGTTTATTCTGTTCACATCTCATTTTTAGACAATTTGAAAGATTTCCAAAAATTTTCCATGTCAAAGCATTTCCCTACCCTTATGCCTTTTTTTCACATTCTGTACTTAGTTGCATACTGTGGAAATATTATATGCTGGTGGTTTAATTAGTGCTTCATTTTGTGTTTTCTGCTGTGAATGGATTGGTGATTTACACATCACAAGGACAGGTGCACTCTGTCAGCTGTTGATATGGGTGACAATTTAGATCAGTGAATTTTGCTAGAATTATATACATCACAAAAGATAGACTGGTTGTGTTTTTTTGGTTGGGGGGAGGCGGGGGTTAGATTTAAAGTCTCTGACTATAGATGAATGAACCAGCTGTACTAACAATAATTGTCATAAAGCATTGGTCAGTAGCCAATGGGAATCAAATACTGATGCTCATAGACTATGATAAGGTTGTCCAAACTTTTTGTTTTTGTAAGTGTATGGTGTTTACCATGGAAACTTGGAAGCACATCAAACTTTAAATTCATGTTCCTATTAATTTGTGTATATATGTGCAAATAGGACTGTGTTGCCTGGGTTTCAAGGGCCGCATTCCCAGGGCTCAGCTGTGTGTGGCCCATGGACCTGAATTGGGATGCCCCTGCACTATGATATTGGATCTGTCTGATGGTAGCTTTCAGAGTAGTAGTACTGAACCTATCTAGCACCAGTGTTTGTGCTATCACTACTGGACCAGTGAGATGCTAGTATGGAGGGTGTGGCACCAGTATTCAGGGTAATAGTACTGCATCTGCTGATGCTGACACTTCTGGTAATATGCTGGATGACGCCGATTATTTGGGTTAGCTGCACATCACCTGTATGGTGCTGGTTTTTGGCCAAATTCTATCGGACCTTTCTGTCTCTGGTATTCAGGGTCATACTGTTTGATTTGTTTTTATTTTATGGTTTGTTATTAATCACATATTTCTTTCCTTTATAAAAAATAAGAAGAAACCTGCCCTTGGTGCTGACATATTGTGAAGTCAACAACAAAAATATTCAGATGAGGCGAGATTAAGATCAGAAACGTAATACCCAAAACAGCCAGCTTCATGATAGCCATGGTGTTAAAGTAGATTTTTTCCCTTTTACCTAATAAACCTGTTAGCAAAAATATTTATAGTCAACAGATACTGCGTGCATGGAAAAAAACGAACACTGTCAGAATTATTGTCAGTGAATCTGTCGAGGGTTTGAACCAGAGAATGTTTACAATAATAAGAAAATCTACCAAGTTTATCCTTTCCTAGCATTTGGGGGAAAGGAATACTTTCAATGCATCAAATATAAGGATTTTATAAAGTCATATGCACCCCTTTAATCTGGAAGCGTTTGTGTGCCAATTGTTGTGAAGCAGAAATGTGAAGCTTCCTGCAGTTGCATTGCAGAAAGAAAAAAAATGCAGCACGTAATAAGGCCTTATGGAATGTGATCTGTTGGCAGGCACAGAGAAAATTGCAGAACAAATGGCTGCAGACCAATAACGATGATTGTCTCGTGATCATTTACATACAACCAAAATATTAAAATTCCTACACCAGTGTCAGGGGAGAGGAAATGAGATGCAAACAGGATTACTCCCAATGGATTCAAAAAGAGGATATTACATTTGTGACATACTCATTGAAGCTTTCACACAGACATTAGTACTACCACGAGATACTTGATTATGGGGCTCGCGTGAAACTTGACACAATCAAATCCAAGTGTAAAGGGAGCGTTAATTTGTTCCGTTCAGACTTTGCAATTATTTTACAAATTCTTTTGATTTTAAATATCTTTTTAAAAATAGTGGGAAAGTATTTTTTTAAAAAGCAATGACTAAAATGATCAAGTACTTTGCTGGTAATCAAGCTTTGGCCTAGGTGGAAAGTGGATGTCATAGCTTTACGGGTGTAGAGAGGAGGTTTGGTTGCAAGATGCAATTACTCCATTTGAGTCAAAGGTTGAAATGTTCAGTTAACCCAACTTCCGTTTTTTACTTTTTAAGCATGTGCCGATAAGCAATAAGAAGTGTGACTGGAGTTGAAAGGTTGTTTAAAAAGAACATTCAGCTTGGAGCAACCTATTGGGTGTGGCAAGCTGAAGGTCGTTACCATAGACGTCAGTGATTGTTTGGTAGCTAGTTAAACAGAAACCTATGGATTTGTGCCCAGACAGGTTGCCCCACACCATACCAGTATCTATTATTTAAAATAAACACAGCGTAGCCCGGAGGCTCAGAAAATATTATTACACATTTACCTAGACTCCTGCTTCATTTTAAAGGTTGAAATTTGCTCCCCTCAATAGCTGCAAGTTTACCCAGTGAGTAGCTGAGGCACACAGACCAGAAAGGTCCTGAGTGATTAATTATTATAAAATGCACATTCCTGCGTACAGGAATAATGATGGAACACATTGACTGGAATATTTCAATCGGTAGCCGTGTATTTAGATTCAGACACTACCCTGCTTATATGTTGTGAGGTGTCTTCTTTGAAGTTCTTTAACACCCATAAAGAACAGCTCAAGGCTTTGAGTTTTATAAATAATTATCCGTGCAAAAGAAATATGTAAAGTCTCCTTCAGAATGTTGTGCGTCAGCTTGGCTCATTTAGTGGCATTCTTGCCTCTGAATTAAAAGTTTGTAGATTCAAGTCCTACATTAGGACTTGAGCACCGAGGAGCGATTATATAAACCGAGCATCTTCTCACTGGAAAAGAGAAGGTTGAGTGGTCATATGATTGCTATTTTTAGGATTCTAAAGGGACTAGATAATGTAGACCATGGCAAGCTATTTTACCTTACCAGAATACGAGAACCAGAGGACACAGCCCACGTCTGAAGGGGGGTAAATTCAAAACGAATCTGCAGAAACAATGGGCTCGATATTAGGGGGCAGGCAGGTTGGCAGCGGGGAGTCGACTGGGCACGTGGGTAACGCGCCCAGTGAATTTGGTGTGCTCCGCACGTGATCGCAGCCTAATTGAAGCCACTTACCTTGGCTTCCGGGTTTCGTGCTGGAAAACTGCGCAGCGGGCGGACTGCGCAGCTGCATCATAGGCTGTCAGCTGGAGGAGCCCTATTTAAAGGGGCAGTCCTCCACTGACTGATGCTGCAGAAAGGAGCCAAAATTACAGCATGGAGCAGCCCAGGGGGAAGGCTGCTCCCAGGTTTAATGATGCCTCACTCCAAGTCCTACCGGATGGGGTGAGGAGGAGGGAGAGGACAGAGATCTTCTCCCCGGCGGATGGGAGGAAGTGGCCTGCCTCTGCCACCATGAAGGCCTGGCTCGAGGTGGCAGAGGAGGTCACCAGCACCACCAACATATCATGCACCTGCATACAGTGCAGGAGGCGCTTCAATGACCTAACCAGGTCAGCCGAAGTGAGTACACTTACTCATTCCCCTACACTCCGTCTGCCACATCACCGCCCCCCCCCCCACATCTCCTTCTGCACTGCCAACACTACTCTATCACATCACTCCTCACACCCACTCAAAGCTCATCCTCATCTTACCTGCACTTACTCACCTCGCCAGTACTCATCCCGCCACTACCACTCAACTCAATCCTTATACAATCTCATGGCTCTATCTCATACTCACCCTCTGATGCATCTCTTTCACAGTCAGCCTCACCCAACCTGCCACTACCCATGCTGCAGCCACAGGGCATGCATCACATATGTGCAGTAGGCAGCGTAAGGCAAACGTGTCGTGAGCATGAAGGGGATGCACAAGGGTGTTTGAGGGTTTGTCATGGTTTTTACTTACATTTGGTTTCTGATCAACTCATATCACATATTATATTGTCACCACTACTGCCACGTCTTTGCGAATCTTGTCTGGTTTGTGCAATAATGCCCTTTCCTGAGGATCACAATGAAGACCCACAACTGATGCCGCCCATTGTGTCACTGCAGAGTGGATGTAGGTGTATTTGCAGGGCTCTTTTGTGCAGATGATTGAGAGACGTCGGCGATGTCCCCGGTGGCGCCCTGGAAGGATGCGGAGGAGAAGTTGTTGAGGGCAGTGGTGACTTTGACAGCGACAGGTAAGAAGATGGTGCTCGGGCCAGCCGGGAGCAGCTCGGCATGAAGGAGGCTGCAGATGTCCACGACTACATGTCGAGTGACTCTGAGCCTCCGTGTGCACTGCTGCTCAGAGAGGTCCAGGAAGCTGAGCCTCTGTCTGTGGACCCTGTGGCGAAGGTAGTGCCTTCTGCGACGCATCTCTCTCTGCGGTTGCCCTCCCTCCTGCTGTGCAGGTGGATGTGTCACAGCACTGTGTTGTGGAGCTCCATGTGTCAGAGGTAGACGGCGAGGCTGGTGATGATGTTCGCCCTCCGAGGAGGTCATGACTGCAGTTACGGCGGCCCCCATCTGGAAGATGTACGTTTGAGGGGGTCCGCAAAGTAGGTACATGTGTATGGACACCGGGGTAAGTGTGCAAGTTGGTGAATTTTATTGTTAGGAGGAGGGTGGTGGAGGCCAAACTTTGTCCAAAGTGACAGAATGGCCTCCTGCAATGAGTGAGGGTCTCCCCCTCCCCACCTGTCAAATGGACCTTTGCAGCTGCCTCAGGCTGGTGGCTGCAACACGTCCATTTCAACTGGGAGTGTTTCCCCCAGTAGGGGAAACACGCTCAGTTGAGATGAAAATCCCACCCTCCTAAAATATACGACAAATCAGGTCTGCTAACGACCTGAACTATCACATTAATTGCCTTAAGTGGGATCCAGCCGGCTTTAATTGCCGGTGGGAGTCCCACATGCGGGGGCTGCGCGTGCATCTAAGTGCGTCACTGGGGAACCCGGAAGTGGGCGGGTTGGAGCCAGGCTCCGGACCCGCCCCGGGAATCCCCGATTTTCGGAGGCCCCCCGCCACGAACCCGCCGGCTCGGACGTCCAAAAATCGAGCCCAATATTTCAATGGTTTAAGACCCTTTGAGGTGGTTAGGTACTATATAAATGCAAGTATCTGTAATATATTAAAAATCTTTCAAATAGTATGCACTTCCTGCAAGTATCATACTTACTTCCTGCAACACTTTCCCATCACACTTTGTAGATAACAGCCCTACTGGTATATAACAACATGTCCTCTGATTCACTGTGAGCAACGTTATGGGAAAGGAGATATGCTGGTTATTTATTATAATTTCATTTAAGGCTTCAGGAATGGCTTGTGTAATTATCATCCAGATGGGGGTGAATGAGAGTCACTGAACATCATATTATTCTGGAAATATATGACATTCTGGGATCTAAAAAATGGAACCATTTCAAATGGATACAAACTTGGTCAAACAAGGATTATTCAAATTATATGATTAAAGCAAGTCTATCAGGTTAGACAACAGTAACATCTTCAGTATATAGGACCAACTTGGTAATAATTAGTGGATTTCCTTGAATTATGCATGTACACAAGTATTATGAAATCGGATCGGCCATAAATATCTTCTTCGGTTCAGTGGCGTCTGTCACTGCTTTGAGTAGTCTGAGCATCTTACTTTTATGGGAGTTGGCTCACACTGCTCCTTATCTATTTGTATGATAGCGTGCCTTGGGGCATAACAATGGAATCCCCTTGTGACCTGAACTGTATTTTTTCAATCTCTCCGAAGGTGGTCTGAGTTATCGGTAGTTGAGGTGAGAGTTGGTTTGAAACATTGAGCTGCCTTATTCCACAGTAGGGTGAACAGAGCAGTGGTTATGGTCAGATTCACTTAATTCAATTGTTACAACTTATTTCCATGTAATAACATTAAAATAATGAATCTGTTATGCTACCCTGCATCATCTTGTTTAAGTTAAACAGACTAACTCCTCTGCATTCTAACTGTTTGAGCCTGCCTCTTCTGGGGCCTTTCTGCCCCAACAGCTTCTCTGTTGCAAAAGCTAGACTGTCTTTTTGGTGTCTGTAACTCGACTTTATTCCTGACTGTTCACCATCAGAAAGAGATTAAAAACCTTCCACCATAATGGGTGTGAGATATTAATGATTATGGCGGCAAGCTGCTGAATTGCTTATTATTCGTAGCCTATGAGGAAACAACATCAAAACTAACTCATTAACATCTTAACTGCCTGCCATCTCAGACCCCATTTTTATTTACAGGAAAACAATTCTTTTAAAACAGAATATTTAAAGGATTTTTTTCAAATCCTTTGCTGGAAAAATGATCAAAAGATCAAGAACTCTGACATTAAGTAAGATCAAAGTGTCTATTTAAATAGAAATATTCAAAGGAGTAGATTGAAAAATCTAAATTGCTAAATTGCTAGAACAGGTATAAGTAGAAATGTGTGCTGTTTATTGTCTACTTATGCACGTATGAAGTCGTCAAGTAATCACAAAACTGGCTATTTGTAGACAAAGATTTGAATCTAGATGACATTATCTGAGAACTTGGCTGTGTGTCTCAAACCAATCTGCACCAATGTCTTAAGAGTGGAAGGGGAAGATGAACTGGGTGAGCTCCACTTTCCTTAAAAAAAAGAAAATTGGAACACAATTTGTTATGCTTATTCCTGTTTCCCCTCCTCCCTATTGCCACATCATCCAGCATTCAGTGGGTGAAGACGATGGACGAGAGACCTGCTCTCGGGTCTCTACCAATATTTTACACTTTACAGCTGCAGGATCAGTCCCTGCTCATTGCTTTCTTTCTAATTGGGGGATAATGGGCACAAATCTGTATTTTATCAATTTGTGGCACAGCACATTGCAACACCTACATGTTATAGCACTGTGCTGCTGGCAGATGGTTTTATCAAATTGAAGTCCTGCATTCCATCTTAAAACACATTTGGAGGCTCACTGTTACCATTAATGGATAAGTCATTTTACAAATATGCACTTTTACCATGGATCAGTGCCCACTGTCTGAGCAATTGGATTACTCTATTCATGTGATCTATCTACTAATCCTTCAGCCTTTTGCAATAAGTGAACCATTCCTTGCGATCTGTACATTTGTGTTGGTTTTTGTATTTTGTAATAGATTATGATGTTTTTGTTTTGGGATTGGGTGTGGACTTTTAATTTAGGACTAAATAATGTACAGGAAATGCAGTCGAACAAGATTTCTAGAACACATCTTACTCATTATTTACATTGGGGCAATTTACACAGAATCGCTGAGAATTGACTCATGTTAGCCTTGACTCATGGAACCCTGATTTTATCTGGTTTTATCAAATAGATTCCAACTAATAAACAGTATAATTAAGAATAGCAAATTCTTAGAAATGGCTATACTGAGCGTAATTTTGAAAACTCTGTGTCAAAATAAACTGGAATATCACATGATGTGTAGCTAGCTGCAAAGATATGCTGGCATTTAGTACCATTTCCTCTCACTGAAAACCATGCAACTCCTGGTGCGTTTGCTAAGGTTGTTCTGCTCTCTCACACTTCTATTGTTCAGTGTAAGAATGGGTGTATTTGTTTGTATTGTACTGGGTAACCTTTAATATGGTGTAATACTAGCTTACATGTCAAATTAGTATTTTTTCTGTGATGTAAACCAAATACCCAGAGAGATAGAGTGTTTATCCCATCACTGAGTGTGTTTTATAGCCACTCATGGTTTTCCCCATAAGTAATACACCTATGTTGTGCTGTATAAAAGTCACACCTGCAACTTTTTGTTGGCTAGCAATATATTGTCTGCATGTTACATGTCCAGTTTGAAAGGCGATAAAACCAGCATTACTCATGTACTGCATTGTATGATGGGTCGTAACTGTGGTAAATGTATGATATCCTACGTGCTTTTTATCTGTAAACATTGAGAGTAACTTCTGTCTGCTTTCTGAACCACTGTTAGCACGGCTCAGTTTGTGGAATTCTCACCTCTGAGTCAGGATGTTGTGAGTTCAGGCCCCACTCCAGGACTTGAGTGTGTAAACGAGGCTGACACTCCAGTGCTGTAGTGACAAAGGTGGCTATCCTTTGGTTGAGACTAAAATGAGATGCCAACTGATAGTTCTGGTGTATCAGATGGATGTTAATGATTCCATGCCACCATTTGAGGAGGAGTCCTACTGGTGTCCTGACTTTCCTCAAACAGAAAGCAGAATAACTAATCATTCATCTTGCTGCTGTTTATGAGATCCTGTCATGTGCAAAATGGCTGCTGTATTCGCCTACATAACAACAGTCACTACCTTCAAAGTAATTCATTGTATGTGAAGCACTTTGAAATCTTTGTCAGTTGCTTGATTGGGCACTACATAAATGGTTCAAGATGTTTCTGACAGATGTATAAATGCTAGTGTTTCTTTTCTCTGTGAGGGTGGGGTGGCAGGAGAGGGGGGGTAAATGCCTGGTTCTCAAAGAGATATTTTCAAGTTGGAGCTATGTGTAGTTTGAGATGTGGGTTAATAGGAAATTAAGCTTTTGTCTTTTTACCCCTCCCTACTGAGATATTTCCTGTGGGATGTTGCTTTTTTTAGGATAATTTTCTTGTATTATACAGTGTAAAATAAACACAAATCATTGTTCATAGAAATGGCTAGAAAAGCTAGGAATCATATTAAAAGAAACTTGGTCTTATTTGTCATTGTCAGCAACTTCAGTGGTCCACAAGGCCTGTATCTGCCCAGTGATGGGCTAATGTAATCCTACTTAGCAAGGAGGCCCACCTCTCACTACTAGAATCCATACAGTCTTGAGTATTGCAGACTAGTAGAACTGAGAATGTTCTATTTCATTCTATTGTCCAGCAGCCACAACATCAGTGAAATGTGGCTTGGCTCTCAGTAAAAGTGTGATTGCTTTCTGCAGGCAGGTATAAATTCTGACAACGTGACCAACTGCCTCAGGCAACCACTTGCAAACAAGAGGATCACAAATAAGCACTGGTAATGGAAGGCATTTGGCCCATCTAGCTCATCCTCCTAAAGCAACATACAATCCATCACAGCATTTAACTGCCCCTTGAATGACTCCAGAGTTTTTGCCTGCACTATCCTACTTGGAAGACCATTCCAGATATTAATCGCTCTTTGTGTAAAGAGTGCTTCCTCTTAGATGTCAGTCGTGGCTCAGTGATAGCACTCTTACCTCTGAGTCAGAAGGTTGTGGGTTTAAGTCCCATTCCAGAGACTTGAGCACAAAATCTAGGCTAACATTTCAGTACAGTACTGAGGGAGCACTGGACTGGCTAAGGTGCCGTCTTTTGGATAAGATATTAAAGCAAGGACCATTTGCCCTCTCAGGTGGACATAAAAGATCTCATGGCACTATTGGAAGAAGAGCAGAAGAGTTCTCCCAAGTGTTCTGGTCAATATTTATCCCTCAACTAATATCACTAAAACAGATTATCTGGTCATTATCTCATTACTGTTTGTGGGTCCTTGCTGTGCGCAAATTCACTGCTGCATTTCCTATATTACAGCAGTAACCATACTTCGAAAAGTACTTAATTGGCTGTAAAGTGCTTTGGGATGTCCTGAGGTTGTGAAAGGCGTTATATAAATGCAAGCCTTTCTTTTCTTTTCCTTTCTTTCTTTCTCAATCCTCAGAATGCAATATCACTTTGCAGCTGCTTAACGTAGACCACACAACATAAACAAATAATACATGCATGTAAAAAGCATGTTGAAACATCTTAAAGTGCTTTGCACAATGAATTACTTTTGAAATGCGGTGATTTGTAGGTGATAGCAGCAGGTTTTTTTCAACATCTCACAAATAGCAATGAGGTAGGTGAGGTAGCCAATTGGATACAAAATTGGCTTGACGACAGAAGACAGAGGGTGGTTGTAGAGGGTTGTTTTTCAAACTGGAGGCCTGTGACCAGCGGTGTGCCTCAGGGATCGGTGCTGGGTCCGCTGTTATTTGTTATTTATATTAATGATTTGGATGAGAATTTAGGAGGCATGGTTGGTAAGTTTGCAGATGACACCAAGATTGGTGGCATTGTGGACAGTGAAGAAGATTATCTAGGATTGCAACGGGATCTTGATAAATTGGGCCAGTGGGCCGATGAATGGCAGATGGAGTTTAATTTAGATAAATGTGAGGTGATGCATTTTGGTAGATCGAATCGGGTCAGGACCTACTCCGTTAATGGTAGGGCGTTGGGGAGAGTTATAGAACAAAGAGATCTAGGAGTACAGGTTCATAGCTCCTTGAAAGTGGAGTCACAGGTGGATAGGGTGGTGAAGAAGGCATTCAGCATGCTTGGTTTCATTGGTCAGAACATTGAATACAGGAGTTGGGATGTCTTGTTGAAGTTGTACAAGACATTAGTAAGGCCACACTTGGAATACTGTGTACAGTTCTGGTCACCCTATTATAGAAAGGATATTATTAAACTAGAAAGAGTGCAGAAAAGATTTACTAGGATGCTACCGGGACTTGATGGTTTGACTTATAGGGAGAGATTGGATAGACTGAGACTTTTTTCCCTGGATAGTAGGAGGTTTAGGTGTGATCTTATAGAAGTCTATAAAATAATGAGGGGCATAGATAAGGTAGATAGTCAAAATCTTTT
Source organism: Heptranchias perlo (assembly GCF_035084215.1). NCBI lineage: Eukaryota > Metazoa > Chordata > Chondrichthyes > Hexanchiformes > Hexanchidae > Heptranchias > Heptranchias perlo. Next base: position 27,981,101 of record NC_090350.1, read on the forward strand.
CCCAAAGGTAGGGGAGTCTATAACGAGGGGGCATAGATTTAAGGTGAGAGGGGAGAGATACAAAAGGGTCCAGAGGGGCAATTTTTTCACTCAAAGGGTGGTGAGTGTCTGGAATGAGCTGCCAGAGGCAGTAGTAGAGGCGGGTACAATTTTGTCTTTTAAAAAGCATTTGGACAGTGACATGGTTAAGATGGGTATAGAGGGATATGGGCCAAGTGCAGGCAATTGGGACTAGCTTAGTGGTATAAACTGGTCGACATGGACATGTTGGGCCGAAGGGCCTGTTTCCATGTTGTAAACTTCTATGATTCTATTCTATTCTAGGTAAATGCCCAACTTTTCAGTGCCATTGGTTGAGGAAGGAATTTGATGTCACATTTTGGGATTTCTGATTATGTCACCACAGGTAATATATGTTAAAAATATTACTACTGAGCTAACGTAGGTCTAGATTAAGATTCAGACAGGGTGCCTGAACCAGTATGCTTCAGAAATGAAAGTTAGTTTGGACATTTCAATGATCAGATACATCTATTCTGGTTGTGATGACTCAATTCATTTGAACTCAGCAGGGATAGCTGTTGCTAGGGTAGTCTGATGAGATTCTGCCTTCTGGGATCAGAATTAACAAAAAGGAGAGAGAAGAAAGCATTTTCAGGCTCTGTCAGGCCTAACAAAGGCTGTGAAAAGGGAAGCCTTAGCCTGAGCTGGGAATTAAGATATAGCAGGTCAGTTTTCCCAATTAGAAGCTGACCTGAAAGGAAATAAAACTAAAAAGTGAACATTCTGTACACTATTCAGGATAGTGTAGCATATTTCTGTTGTTTTGTGTTGTTACGGGAAGCGTTGTAGGAAAAGTTTAAAAAGTCTGGAATTGTTACTTTTGTTTAGTCAAAATAAACCAGCTTCTTGATTTGTCTCTGACCTTACCAGAATGTTCATGAGTTCTGCCGATTGAAAGGTTGAAGAAGTGCATTTGGGGGCACTTATTTATGGATTTATGTGAGTTTATGGATCTAGCTTGTATATCAAGGAGGATGCATTGTTACATCTCCTGGGTAAGGCTATCTAGTACTGGGCAGTGTGATTCAACTTCAAAGCGTAAGGGATGTGGGATCCATTTACGGGAGTGATTGACACCAGTAAACCTGAGAAGGTACCTACAGCAGAGCCCTAAACTCTTAACAGTTGAGCAGGGCACTGGGAAAACTTCCTGCTCTTTGACTAATGCAAAAGGATCTTCAAAATCAACCAGAGAAGCATTCACGTGTTCAGTGTCTTGAAGTCTCAGACACTCTCTATCTCATGCTAGCAGCAGATGTGGGATGGGTGGTTAGAGGGACAAACTTATGACCACTGTAGCTGGCTGACATGTCTCTTCATTTATTACAGATGCCTCCTTGTAAGACTTTAACCTTTTGCTGGTTGGTTATGTTTTGGTTCCTTCAAAGAAATTAGCTTCCTCTCTACATTTCTTAAAACCAGTTTTCTGCTTCTCAGACTTTGGCAGTTTGAAACTTGGAGATTCTATCCCTCATCTTCCTTCAAATTTTCTGACTGCGTCCTTCCCCTTGTTCTCCAGACACCACAGTGGGTTTGCTATTCACAAGGACAAGCCATCATTTGGGATACAGAGGGATAATTAATGAAAATATACATATTAAGATTCTGAATTTCAGATTTTGCATTGGATTTTTTTGTAGGCCTACTTAAAGACTGTTAACTTTATTCTATTTTCAAATTTTATGGATTTGAATTTATGGCCAAGTTTGTATAGCTTTCCTGTCAGATTTTCTCTCCCTTTCCCTCTCCGTCTCTCCTATCGTACTGGCTCCTTTGATCAATGGGTGTTGGCTATATTTGACCAAGGTGGAGTGTCACAGTTGAGCCCGATCCTGTACTCATCCGATATGCACTTTCCAGCAAGAGTGACTGGATAGTGATTAGGGATAGTGGCTGATTTCACCGTTCCTAAGTCAGGGACACTGAGGCACTCCTGCTGCCTTTCTGGGTGAGTTCCTAACTCTGCACAGACTGGGAATCATGGCCCCTCCTGAGTCATATCCCATTTTTAAGATCTTCAGTCTTTTACTTGCCTTCTTGAGGATCCCTAGTGGAATGATTTATTTACTCTTTAAGCTATTTTTGCCCTGGCCTTATGAATCCTAGATTATGTGGTTATTTTTGTAGGAGACCTTCTAATGTTCTCCTGATGGTCTAATGAACTCTGACCAACATTTATACATTTTCAATTAAAAAAAATTTCTTCTGGTGCAGTTTTGGTTTCTATGCCATTTTACAAGATTTACCAGTAACAGAAACATTTGCTGTTTTCTCCACTGAATTTATATTCAATGCAGTGTAAACTTTTCACAAATTCCAATATAAAACAGCTGAGCTTCACTGTGATGAAGCCACACAGATAAACAGATTTATTGTTTGTATAGCTAGGTCTCCACATCATAAGAGTATGGCACTTTGGTTTCCCTTTGAAACCTGGGAGTCGTGTGCTTTATGCTTTATCTCATACATGTCTGAACACGAGCGGAAACTGGAGCATCCTGTTGGCAAGGATAACCTGGTTGACTTGATAACCTGTCTGCCGACCCAGCCTTGAGCACACATGCTTGCTGTAAAGATGCCTTAAAGCCTCCACACAGGATGGATCTGCCTACCTGGCAATAAAGAACCCTGGACGTCAGCAGTAAAGATGGTCATTCCAGATAGACTTCATTGTAAATAAAAAGTGAATTTCAACTTCATACAGAAGATGAATAATTCTGTTCACAAATATAATTAAAGAGATGGACTGACAGATATTTATAGGTGTATCTAATGTACTCTTCACAGCCTGAGGCTATAGCAGTACTGCTATTGTTGCAATTCTTGAGCAACACTGTGTTTTAGTTTTTTACTGTCCAATCTACCATACCACTTGTATCTTAAATGGTTAAGCAAGTAATACATTATAATTAAACCTCATGCCATCCACTCCTCAGCAATTTCTTTTTAAAGAGAATTGCTAGCTGAACGAAATACCTTACAAGGCACTTAACTGAATTGCAACATGATGTGAAAATATCAGTGTACATATATAGGGGCAGAAGTTGGTTTAAGTCTGTTTTCGGGTGCAGAATGAGCGCAGAGCGTGTGCCTAATCACATGGACGCAACTAAGGCCCCAAATTGGTACACTTGCCTCATTTTAAGTGATGTCCCAGGGTTCTCCTGGACACTGATTTCTCAAAACGGTCTTGATTTGGGTGCAGGATCCTTATTGACATATTGTAATGATGCCTGCGTTTGTTTCAGGCGGCCACCAGGGACGCCTAATGAGTGCTCCATTGGTGCATTGGTGCATTTTGGCACTGTTCTGGCATGGGATGTTGTGCTGCGAAATTGGACTTTGTGGCCCTCATTTCTGACCCGAGAAATAGGCGAAACACGTATCAATTTCTACCCCATAGATTTTAAGTATTGAAAACATTGGCTCTCCAAAAGGCCCAGTGGATAAAAGTCAGCCATGTTGTGGTGAGAGGCACAGAGCAAAAGATTGGGTTCCATTTCTGGGTTGGACTACCATAGCTGCTCTGAGCTGGGGCAACATTTTGAGGGCACCCCTGGGTTAGCATATCAAAAAATCATTCAGGGATCATGCTTGTGATCACTGTCTGGTGATTTCTGCTTGAAGGTGTGTGTGTGTGTTTGGGCATGCCTCAGTACGACCTCTCATTTTTAGGAGAGAAAGAGAAAAAAAAGGCAGCACAAAAATATTCATTAAAACAACCCAAGAATGTTTGACCATGGCCACTTTTAAAAACAAGCTATTTCTTTCTGTTACCAAGACTACCTTTTTGAGAGAATGTTTTTAGTCAGGTTTTTTGGAAAATTCTACTTTTATCTGAAATGACTGATAGATTGCCAGCAATGTATTCAATGGAAAGTAAAATCAGGCAGAGTGTAAGACTGCTGCCTGATCCAATCCTGTCAGTCTCCTGCCAGATTGAGGGTTAGGTTAAAATTACCCCCATAATGTTCAGGTGGGAAAGCCCGTCTCTTGTGACATTTATAAAGAGCTGCTCTACATCTGGTATGAACTCAAAACAGCCTCCTGAAGGGGACTTTGCACCGTTTGGCTTCAGACTGAGACTTGACTCCTGAGTTATGCTGCCATTTTCACGTTAATGTGCACCCAGAAATTGGCAGTATAACGGAACCCTACAGTACAAGTGAAACGTTTCAGCCACAGCAAGCCGGTTTTAGCCAGTGGAGACTTGCACGGAACTGGAAGAAACTAAAAACCAGCTGTGGTCCACCTTGATGGAGTGGGACAAGGTGGGGGGGGGTGCAGACGGGGGAAGAAGAAATTTTACGCTTGGTACTGTAGTCACTCATGTTGAACAATGTGTAAACTAGAGAAGCTGTATGGACTGAACAGAATCATGTAGGGTACCTATAAGACTCAACAATATACACAATTATACTGGGGAGCTCTGTGAACTGAACAATGCAATTCATAGGGGAGGTCTATAGATTGAACAGGATATGGGAGTCTTATGGGACTTATCACTGGTTTATACAAGGTAGTTTAGCAATAACAGTACAAAGAAAGGGGCTTGCATAGGTTAAGGAATTAAGAGCTCTGTCTGCCACTTATTCATTCTGTGTTAATGTGACAACAGCAGCGCTGTTCAACAGGGCAAAGGTTAACTGTGCTGCTATGAGGAAACTATGTAGGTATGTAGCAGGAACCTTGTACACAGAATTAACTAGATATCGCACTTATCTCCAGTACTGAGTGTTACAATATTTCGCTGCTAAAGTCTTGTGTGGTTTGGCAACTCCTGTCTTTTATTGTCCTTTCTGCTCAATAGAAAGAGGGTGGGTAGAAATCTATATATGCTTGCAGTGGAGGAGTGTCAGATTTCATGGCAGTGCTTCTTAGTACTTCCCAGTGCTCGTAGTGCCAGACAGTCCGGGGCTTGTTTCAGTGCCTGTGAAAGGTCAGGTGAAGAGCAGAACAACTTGCTGGACCTCTCGTGCTTGGTGTGCCGTCCGGATCCTGCAGCATATCGGGGGGAAAAAAACCAATGAAATGGGGAGTCCTACAATCTTGTAAAATAAAGCAGAAGCATTTGCCGATTGCAGGGTGGAGTTAAAACCACCCTTCCATTTACTGGATGATGTGGGATTTATGTGAGTCAGCCAAGCTGCTGTGACAGTCTCTCTTTTTTTTTCATCTGGAGAAGAGCAAAGTCAAACAGACGTGGAGCTGGATTTTCCAGGTATTTTGGCATTCCCATGTTCAGCAACGACAGGAGTTTGTTGATGAGCAGGTTGTGTTTGATCACTGAACACAGGAACGCTGGATTGTATTGGATCTTGGGCTACGCTGTATGTGTCTTAATTAAAGGAGCACCATGAGCTGTCAAGCAAGCCATAAATTGTTCAGTGACTGTTAAAATACTTTTTTAGTGAGAAAATGCTTAGTGGTTTTGCTGTGTTCCGGGACTGAAGTTGATGCTTCCAGACAACCTTCCGATGTGGAAACTATTTCAAATTCCTGTTGGGTTTTAGTTGTGTGTGTGTGTGTGTGTTGCTCGTTCTGTTTGGGGCTGAACACACCCAGGAGGATTTTTTTTCAACGGTCAGACAAGTTTCTGGGACCAGGTAAAGCAGCCTGTTGTGTCACTCGACTAACGTGATGGATGACCTATCTGGCTTGGAGGCAGTATTGAAGAATAAGAAAAAGTCAAAATCAGGCTCCTTGCGGAGGGCACTCAGCTGGCTCAGATTGTCAGGACGCAAGAAAAAGAAAACCAAGAATGATGAGGACAAATCAACATCTAAACAGAGAAAAGATTCACAAGTTTCAGGTGAGTTGAATTTCAATGCTAAAGTTTGCTTTTCCCCCTTTCAGCCTGTAATTTAAAGCGGTGACAGAGACCGGAGTTTCTGGCTCGCAATGGCACATTTCTGGCAGTCAAACCAGAAATGCCAATCCACAGAGTTTTTTCTTAATTAAACCAGTTCAAGGTCTTGATGACCTTGTTTGTCCCTGTGTATGAAGCAAAACTGATCTCAAACTTGGAGAATTGTAACAACCTTTGCTTCTGTTCATCACTCATTTGCACAGGATAATGCTGGTTTGCACTGGTAACCTGGATCACATACACTGTGTGAATTGTTATGTTTTTTCCCTGTTTTCTCCACTGAAGTGGGTGGCCTTGCCCATGTACAAAATGCATTATGGGCCACCAACTCCTGCCATTCCCATGAACTTATTTTGAAATTGTACTGTATTTTTGCAGTGAGCCCATCCCTGCTGTGCATCTGTTTTTAATTCAGATTTACACAATTGTATGTATCCCTACCAAATGTTTCATTTCTGTTTAAATGGCAGCTAGAGCTGTCTCTAGGGAGAATTGGATGAATGTAGCAAGTGATTTGAGATAACGTAGCTTGTGGATAAATGGAAGCTGGAGCAGTCGAGGGGAGGATGAGGAGTGGGATCTTGAGTCTAGTGTGGTTTCTGGCAAAATATATTTAAACTGGCACCAACATGAAAACTACCGGTGAGGTGGGTCTGGTTTAAGGTGGCAACAGTTTGCCACACAAGTACATCAATTTCTATTGATAATAACTGGATTTGACTTAAGGTACAACTTGATTTCAGTTTGATACTGTGAATAAGATAATACCCAGAGCAACACTTTTTTTTTTACATAGAATTTAAAGCACAGAAACAGGCCGTTCAGCCCAACTAGTCAATGCCGATGTTTATGCTGCACACGAGCCACAGTTTTATATGATTGTTGAAAGTGAGGCAGCTTTGATAAGAACTGCAAATTTAGCAAGCTGAATACACAGTGTTTTTAGTTTTGACATAATATGCGTCACCTATAGTGACTACTTTTGGACTGATTTCGGATGTTTTTAATGGGGGGGTGGGGCATTGGCAATCAATGGGGAAATTCAAGCCATGGGGATCGTAGAATCATAGAATGGTTACAACATAGAAGGAGGCCATTAGGCCTGTTGAGCCCATGCTGGCTCTCTGGAAGAGCAATCCAGCTAGTCCCACTCCCCCACCCTTTCCCTGTAGCCCTGCAATTTTTTTCCCTTCAAGTACTTATCCAATTCCCTTTTGAAAGCTATGATTGAATCTGCCTCCACCACCCGTTCAGGCAGTGCATTCCAGGTCATAACCACTCGCCACATAAAAAAGTTTTTCCACATGTCGCCTTAGGTCGTTTTGCCAATTACCATGGGCCACAATTTTAAAAGGGAAAAATGGATGGGTTGGGGGCGGTGGGGGGGGCATTCAAAATCACAAACATTTCGGACCTGCATTCAACCCGTCCGTTTCCGGTTTTCACCAGGGCGGGACAAGGTGCAGGCGACCAACCCGCTCTCAGGAGGCAGGTTGGTGATTAAGACCTTTCAAGGAGTCTGCGGGCCTCCATTTTACCAGAGTTTCTGATTTCAACCCCTGGGGGCTGGGATTCCCAGGCCTCCTCCTTCAAGCCACGTGAAAGGAGGCAAGCAGGCCCAAAAGTAACAGGTAAGTGCCTTTGTGGCACAGCTTGTGGGCCTGGAGGAGCAGGAGTGCTTCCCCGAGGCCCAATAAGCCTACTTGCAGCGACCCCCCCCCGATCTTCGACCCCCCCCCCCCCCCCAACGATCGCGCACCCCTCCCCTTGGCTTCCGACCCCCCCACAACGATCGCAGATCCCGCCCCCGATCCCCCCAATGACCACGGACCCCTGTGGTGACCCTCGAACTCCCCCCCCACGATCGCGGACCCCCGATCCCTCCTCCCTTGACTGACTCCCCGTGTCAACCCATGCCCCAGGCCAACCCATGCCCCCATGCCACCTGTGCCCACCCATGCCCCTCATGCACCCCCCCATCCATACAAACAAAGACTTACCTGAAGACTTACCTGAACACCTCCTCTCTCTGACTGGTTTCCCGTCCGACTGAGACCAGCCTGTCAATCAGGCCGGTCAGTCGGACAGGAAAGCGACAAAAAAAAATAAAAGACCTCCTTACATCAAAATCGTAAGGATGTCCGGTAAACCCAAACTTCCAGGTTTCCCGTCCACAATTCCACCCCCCCCCAACCCCCGCTGCTCCCTTCCCGGCTCAGAATCAAAATCATGCCCCTTAAATCTGTGTCCTCTGGTTCTCGACTCTTCTGGCAATGGATAGTTTCTCTCTGTCTACTCTGTCTAGATCCCTCCATGACAGCATAACAGCTAACCCGTCCGACTTGTACAAGTCCCACCTTCCCCAGAAGCAGGCCCAGTGATCCAGGAAACTGAAACCCTCCCTCCTGCACCAACTCTTTAGCCACGCTACTTTGTTATTACATTGGCACTTTTATATGCTGTTTTTATTACTGCACCAGCTCTGAAGGTCGTGCTATAGTACAACTGAGGTCATGCTGGTGCCAGTGGAGGCATTGAGATTCCTCCCTCCATACAAGGTGGGTTTCCGAATCCCTCTGGAGGAGGGCGCTGTTGGCAGCAAATGCAGAGTTGGATGCTGGTGGCTGCCATTTTGTTCAGGTCACAGATCGCCGTTGGAATCCTGTAGCGACCAGAGACCAGAGCAGTTATCACACTGCTCACCTGTACAGATCTTCACCTGACACTGGGGAAGAGCCCCAACAGTGAATCCACCTCACAATATAAATGTGGCCAATTCTGAGCCCCTGCTGCCTTTCAGATGTTGCTGAACTCCTCTTGTGATAGTGAAAATTATATCAAGTATAACCTGGAATTAAAATCTTCAATGCTGGTGGAATTATGGTTGTGAATGCTGGTTATGTAGTACAGGAATTAGAAGGCTGCTCTTTTTCTACTCAGTATGCTAACTGGAATGAGCCGTGCAAGGAATCTTACAACACCAGGTTATAGTCCAGCTGTTTTATTTGAAAATCACAAGCTTTCGGAGGCTTTCTCCTTCGTCAGGTGAGTGTGGGGTCCCACACTCACCTGACGAAGGAGAAAGCCTCCGAAAGCTTGTGATTTTCAAATAAAACAGTTGGACTATAACCTGGTGTTGTAAGATTCCTTGCATTTGTCAACCCCAGTCCATCACCGGCATCTCCACATCATGGAATGAGCCGAGAAGAGTTATTAAAGATTGCAATTTGGTATTTAATTGGTTTAAACCCATCACGACTCCATTAGTGCCAGTGTATGGAAATGAAGGGGAAAAGGTACCAAGGGATGTTGGGACATGAGCTTGTGTTAATATTTCAACATGAGGGAAATAATTGCTCTCAGCCGTGCCATGAGGAGTGCCATAGAGAAAAAATTATCCCACATTGGAAAAGAGAGAAAATTGGAGTCCGAGTATCCCAGGCCAGTCTGATACACTTCCTTGCAGCTGGTAACAGAGAGGCGTTAACAGAGCCTGGGAACAGGTCACAATTCCACCCTCTGAGTGGGAGAATGGTATGAATCACAGCAGGGCTCAAAATGGGGAGAAATAAATTAATATTTTTTTAAGAAGCGCGCTGTCTCTTTTTAAAAAAAAGTAACTGGGAAATGTGTTTTTTTGTATTTGTTCTTGGGATACATGTCCAAGTAAGGATGGTGCGTGGCTTCAGGGAGAGAGGAGTCATGTCATGTTGACATGATGCACCTCAATCTGATTAATTTCATTTAATTGTTTGTACATAAGTGGGGGAATAAAATCAGCAAGCACTTTTTGCATGAATTCAAAGGAGATTGTGAGCTCATAAACAGTCTTTATTTTCATTTAATTCTCAAATTCCAGTGACAAAAGTTCAACATCAGGCATGTATCGTAAGTTGTGGAACAGAAAATTAGTCGATGTGTCAAAAGCCCCATGGAGGTACATTCAGAACTTGAAAGGTTTAAATTGTACTGATCTATTTTCAGCAAAGCTGTTACACCCGGAAGTTTGAATAAAAATAAGTCTGGTTTCAATTTTGTGCCCAAGAAGACACAAGCTAGCTGAAGTGAAACGAGTTTTCAGATCCCATGACATATTAGGCGGTTGTGTGCCATACCAATAAATACAGACGGCAATGATTTACTGTGCCTGTTGCCATTGTATAACATGGCACTGGATTAAAAACATCCCATTGCTGAATTAGGGGCAATTGGAGCAAGTTTAGATCAACTTGTTTTGAATTAGTTTCTCAATTTTGAATTCTCTGATATCTTCAATCACTTTGGTTTATGTTTTTTTTTCGTTCATGGGATGTGGGCGTCGCTGGCAAGGCCAGCATTTATTGTCCGTCCCTAATTGCCCTTGAGAAGGTGGTGGTGAGCCGCCGCCTTGAACTGCTGCAGTCCGTGTGGTGAAGGTTCTCCCACAGTGCTGTTAGGAAGGGAGTTCCAGGATTTTGACCCAGCGACGATGAAGGAACGGTGATATATTTCTAAGTTGGGATGGTGTGTGACTTGGAGGGGATCGTGCAGGTGGTGTTGTTCCCATGTGCCTGCTGCCCTTGTCCTTCTAGGTGGTAGAAGTCGCGGGTTTGGGAGGTGCTGTCGAAGAAGGCTTGGCGAGTTGCTGCAGTGCATCCTGTAGATGGTACACACTGCAGCCACGGTACACCGGTGGTGAAGGGAGTGAATGTTTAGGGTGGTGGATGGGGTGCCAATCAAGCAGGCTGCTTTGTCCTGGATTGTTTCGAGCTTCTTGAGTGTTGTTGGAGCTGCACCCATCCAGGCAAGTGGAGAGTATTCCATCACACTCCTGCCTTGTGCCTTGTAGATGGTGGAAAGGCTTTGGGGAGTCAGGAGGTGAGTCACTCGCCGCAGAATACCCAGCCTCTGACCTGCTCTTGTAGCCACAGTATTTATATGGCTGGTCCAGTTAAGTTTCTGGTCAATGGTGACTCCCAGGATGTTGATGGTGGGGGATTCGGCGATGGTAATGCCGTTGAATGTCAAGGGGAGGTGGTTAGACTCTCTCTTGTTGGAGATGGTCATTGCCTGGCACTTGTCTGGCACGAATGTTACTTGCCACTTATGAGCCCAAGCCTGGATGTTGTCCAGGTCTTGCTGCATGCGGGCTCGGACTGCTTCATTATTTGAGGGGTTGCGAATGGAACTGAACACTGTGCAATCATCAGCGAACATCCCCATTTCTGACCTTATGATGGAGGGAAGGTCATTGATGAAGCAGCTGAAGATGGTTGGGCCTCGGACACTACCTTGTCTTGGGGCTGAGATGATTGGCCTCCAACAACCACTACCATCTTCCTTTGCGCTAGGTATGACTCCAGCCACTGGAGAGTTTTCCTACCGATTCCCATTGACTTCAATTTTACTCGGGCTCCTTGGTGCCACACTCGGTCAAATGCTGCCTTGATGTCAAGGGCAGTCACTCTCACCTCACTTCTGGAATTCAGCTCTTTTGTCCATGTTTGGACCAATGCTGTAATGAGGTCTGGAGCCGAGTGGTCCTGGCGGAACCCAAACTGAGCATCGGTGAGCAGGTTATTGGTGAGTAAGTGCCGCTTGATAGCACTGTCGACGACACCTTCCATCACTTTGCTGATGATTGAGAGTAGACTGATGGGGTGGTAATTGGCCGGATTGGATTTGTCCTGCTTTTTGTGGACAGGACATACCTGGGCAATTTTCCACATTGTCGGGTAGATGCCAGTGTTGTAACTGTACTGGAACAGCTTAGCTAGAGGCGCAGCTAGTTCTGGAGCACAAGTCTTCAGCACTACAGCCGGGATGTTGTCGGGGCCCATAGCCTTTGCTGTATCCAGTGCACTCAGCCGTTTCTTGATATCACGTGGAGTGAATTGAATTGGCTGAAGACTGTCTTCTGTGATGGTGGGGATATTGGGAGGAGGCGGAGATGGATCATCCACTCGGCACTTCTGGCTGAAGATGGTTGCAAACACTTCAGCCTTGTCTTTTGCACTCACGTGTTGGACTCTGCCATCATTGAGGATGGGGATGTTTACAGAGCAACACATTCTCTGTGCTCTGTCTTCTTTTGTTTCCTTGCTAATTTTTTCCACACTTCCTACTTCCCCAAAAAGTTTTGACTCCCTGCTGGGGAAACGTTCCATAAGTGTCGGTCCCCCTCATTACCTCACCTAAGTGACCATTATTCATGTGTGAGCCTTTTCTGGTGAGTATTGGATTATAAGGTGCATCATAGCTAGGCTTAGTCTTCTACTTACCTGACCGCACTTGTTCACTTCCAGCAGGGTTTCTGTGTAATGATCAGGAGTAGGAACCCTGACTGATTTCCCCTTCCTTGACCCATGGGTGGCGGAAGCCAGCTGTCACACCCTGGTTGAGATTATCTAACTGAGCACATACCAGGAATTGAATGGCACAGCTCGTCTATTCACTGGATAAACTCACATAAGCTATTGGACCTGTTACGTCATCTATAATATACTTTGGCCAGATAACTGGCTGATAGAATTTGAATCAAACATTTTGCTACATTTTGTTTTAGTTTTTCCACTTTCAATTTTCTTCTCTCCTGTCCTGAAGGTGTGGTCTCATGCTGGGGTACGATTCTATGGGCACTGGCTGCCTTGCACTACCTCATCCGCCAAGCCATTCTTCAAGTCACACACCATTCTGACTTGGACATATATTGCTGTTCCTTCATCGTCACTGGGTCAAAATCCTGGAACTCCGTACCTCACAGCATTGTGGGAGCATCATCACCACACAGACTGCAACGGTTCAAGAAGAAGGCTCACCACCATCTTCTCAAGGGCAACTAGGGATGGGCAATAAATGCTGGCCTTCCCAGCAACGTCCACATCCACATGCTATTTATACTGTAGCGATGTCACCAGCAAATTCCAATCCTGTGCTTTCTCGACATCCTTTTTGGATTTGGGGGCGAGGGGTGTGTCACTGGATGGGAATGCAGGCTGTCTATGTTCCCCTCCCAACTCCCTAGCCTGGTTGAGATTGCCTCACTCAGCAGAGACCAGGGATCTTCCTGGTATGTGTGGTTCAATTCAAGTCATATTTGCCAGATCAGCTAGAGCCTTTGATGTTATTTATACAAGTTCCTTGTGGATGGAAACATAACCACTGGGGATACATTTCAGACACGAGCCCTCATCAGCTGACTTCATATCTCCATGATCACTAGGTTCTCCAGTTTAAACTCATGTTTTACTTGCACCTGACTTGAATCAACAGGTCTTGTGTACTCAACTCTTCAGATTGTCATGGTGATTTTTTTTTCCTCTTATTCCTAGTTTAGCCAGTGTCTGATTAGACATTTTCTGATCAATACTATATGGACTGAATTTTCTTTAAATGTCGCTGTTGCTCTTCCCAGTGCAACTTGTGATCATAAATAAAAATGCCGTGAACTATTAGTCTGGCTTAATCCTTTTTCAGGTATTTAATTTGTAGAGTTGTGTTGGCCTGCTGCTTCAATGACTGTTTTACCTTACTATAATCCAATTGTGTCAGCCATGGCTCAGTTAGTAGCACTCTTGCCTCTGAGCCAGACGGTATGGGTTCAAATGCCATTCCAGAGACGTGAGCACAAAATCTAGGCTGACACTTCAGTGCAGTACCGAGGGAGAGCTGTGCTGTCGGCAATGCTGTGTTTTGGATGAGCCTTTAAACCGAGGCTCTTCAACCAATATCACTAAGACAGATTATCTGGTCATTATCACATTGCTGTTTGTGGAACCTTGCTGTGTGCAATTTGGCTGCTGCATTTGCTGTATTACAACAGTGATTACACTTCAGAAGTACTTAATTGGCTTTGGATGCTATATAAATGCAAGTTCGTTCTTTCTTTTATATCATCCAGCATTGCCAGATTTCACATTGCTGGCTTCCAAAGATCCCCCTCCTCCCAACATTAGAAGTCAGTGGGTAGAAAGTATTAAGTTGCACTTGTAACCTTCAAACAACTGCACACGTGCAACACCATAGTTGCTTTTGTGCTGCTGCTGAGGCTGTAGAATGTGCCCCACGATATAAATGGGGTAGCTTCCACAGCAGAGGAAACCCAGCAAATCAACTTCATGTCGAAGCAGTCTTGCAATATAAAAGAAACAATAATTCACTGTCCGCAATCATGAATATAGAAATCAGCCACTTGCTTTAAAGAAGTGACTGCCAGAGGTTTCTGTTCTCCCCGTGGAACCCCTGGCAATACACCTTTAAAACGAGGAATTCACTTTTCCATGGTTACCGTATGTGTTGTGGGTATTGAAAAGATTAGTGGCAACTTGCTGGAGAGTGACTCAGCAGGACACAGGGAGGAGCAACACATTCCAGAATAATTTAATTTGGCTGATTTTTATTTTTTCTCCCATTCTTTACTCCAGCTGTAAACAACCAAATAGATTCTGGTGCTTTCAGATCTCTTTTTAAAAAAAAATGTATGTTCAGAGAATGTGATTCTTAATGTGGTTCAGCACATTCCACAACAGGGATGAGCATAACTCCAGGGGTCAGAAACACTAGTCAGTTCGTATTCAGAACTAATCAAAGTTTGTTTGAATTTGATGTGCTGGGCCCAAAAGTTGAGCATTACTTAGTTTAGCCTGTTTGTTTGTAACAGGTATAAAGCACACATTATTAGGCCAGAAGGCTGGAAGTGAGGCATTTTTTTAATATAAAGAAATAGCAATTTTAATAACGTGGAGAACAGTTGGCTCAGCATGTTTCTGATCAAATGGAATAAAAATCTAAGTGTGATAATTTATTTAAAAACAAAATGTCCTTCAGTTTTCCTTGCATTACTTATGCTGATACATGGTTCCATGAGGATGGGTTAGGAATTCCCTCCCTAAATCTCTCCGCCTCTCTACCTCTCTCTCCTCCTTTTAAGACGCTCTTTAAAACCTACCTCTTTGACCAAACTTTCGGTCACAGGTCCTAATATCTCCTCACATGACTTGGTGTCAAATTTTGTTTGCTAACGCTCCTGTGAAGCGCCTTGGGACTTTTGACTACGTTAAAGTCGCTATATAAATGCAAGTTTTTGTTGTTGTTGGGTTGCCCGCCAGTACCTCAAACAAGTGGCCATGCTTCTATGAGAGCTTAGACATGAACATCAGCAGCCTATTTGACCATGGAGGGATCACAGCTGAGCCCGATCCTGACCTCGCCTGATGTCCATGTAGATGTCTGTGGATACCCTCTAAGAAAACATGGTTAGAAGTCAGTGGCGAGTACTATTCATGCAACCTATAGGAAACCTAGCAGTTATTCATTTAGGTACTGTCGACACTGGCTGTCAGTCTCGAAGATTGGGGCCATTGTACTTGGATTCATTCTGATCCATCATATAGACTATCACCTGTAGATCTGTTCCAAATGTCATTGGCTGGAATGTACAAAGACTCCTGCTTTGGAGTCAACCTATTTGAACAACCGTAGTTGGAAAAATCAAGGTCAGGATGACATCATTTGCATTAGTGGAGGAGGGGCTGACATCTAAATACACAAATCAGTAAACTTGTTTCAATCTACATTATTAGTTAGGCTAAATCAAATTGAAACAGAAATAAGACAAGAATAGACAGATATAAAGGATAGAATTGATAATGAAGACTGATTCCACCCCTCCCCCGCCTTTGAATAGCAATTGGAACTGTTTATGTGAAGAGTGGTATTATTGTGCGTACTACCAGCTGAGGTCCTGCTTGTATTTCAGGCTTTGCTTCTAGACAGGGAGTTTGACGCGCTTCTAAGTTTAATCCTTCAGTTTTATTTAACATAAAACCAAATCAGTCAACATTTACAGGACTACATTTACCCAAAACTAATGGACAACTCCAGTTTCACAGCTGGTATCGCATAACCCGGCTGGCAAGTGATCAATACGGACCAAGGATCTAGAATGAAACTGGACCTGGTGTGTGTACAGGTATGGATTACGTGTGAAGGCTCTGTACATTGTTGCTGGTAGGTGGCTCAGCACTACTCAATTTCGTACGAAATAGCTTTCAGCTTTTAAGTGCAAGTGTTAACTAGCGAAAAGCACACCTTTTTCACCATCAGAAGCCAGAAAATCTATTCGTTGTGCTCCCAGCTTGCTTGTGTGGCTGTATTTCAATTTTTGTTACATGCAAATAATGTTTCAGCAAGCTTCGATCAGAGAGTATGTGTTAATTCGTCAACAAATGACTATGTAGAGGTGATTCGGAAAAGCAAACTTTCCTTTAGGACAGGTACTAGAAAGCAATTACCTTTCTCAATTCAATTCTACTGACTCTATGTGCTACTGGAGTATGTTGATAGAGAACAATTTCACAACAACCTGAAATGGTGCTTTTCTGAAGGTCATAATCTACCTAGTGTCTCATAATAGTCTTTGTTGTGTCTTTTTATGGAATGCTCTTGAACAAAATAATGTCAACCTCTTCTACTTGCGCCGGGAAGAAGTAACTAGAATAAGCCTGCAGTGGTCAAGATGTAGCTGTACATGATCAGGGTGAGAGAGATTGTGATTTAATATGGGCCAAATTCAAGACACAGAAATGCCCCCACTAACAGTGCTTAGGACAACAGCATAAAAGTTCAGCAGCCCTGCCCAATGTTTTGGAAGATGGACGACCAGCATATCATCGAGTATAGCCAGGCGCTATTGTAAGTGTCCTATAGTGAAGGGTTTCCTTAACTTTGTTTTGATTCAAACCCACCTTGCTCAGACGTACTCTTGAAGGGGGAATAAAAAAACAGGGGAGAGTACTTTTCATTCAAAATAATCCCCCAATATCCATGTTTAAAAAAAGTTATAAAAATCTCTTCGTAAATACAGATAAATTTCCCGCGAACAGAAAGCTGCTATTTTGGGCCTTATTGTATCCACAAACAATAGGTCCAATTTTAACCTCCCTGTGCCCGATGAGAACGGGGCGTGTTGGGATTAAAATAGAGGCAGCGTCCTGCCCTCCGGCTTGGCCCCGCATTTACGCCAACCATCATTTTAATCCCAGATTTCGGGAGGTCTGTGAGGCTCTTGCCACAGACAGGCGAAGGCCTCATTAAAGTGCAAAAATCGGGGTCTACTTGTGTAATTCAGAGTGCAATGCCATTTTAATGCGCAATAGTACATTTGGTGCCTGGACCTGATTAGGGAGCTGAAACAGGCTGTGAGGTACACGCTAAACTACACTACTATGTGGATTGGGATGACTGGAAAGGATTGAGAGGTACTGACCTTTTTAAAACAAATATGCTAGTTTATATTGATCAAATATGCTACCTGATTTAATCTGTTAAGTGATATAGTTTTTCAATATTACAATCAAAAATCTATGATTCTGTTTTTTTCTTTAAATTGCTGCTCTTTTATCATTGTCCAATGCTGTACATTGTTTTGTTACACTTTTATGTAAAAAATAGTTAAATCTAAAAATAACGTAAAATGTATTCCCACTATTGTGCAGCATTATCCCGTAGTACAACTTGATGGCTTAATGTCTGGACTCTGAAGGTCGAAGAAGCAACTGAGAGCAAATGAGCAATATTACTACAAGTAGGGCAATATTGTTGTAGGTAGGAGAGGGCCATAGCCACAGAAAGGATTTGGAGAAAGAGTTACTTTAAATCTTGTGTTTTGAAGCATAGTCTATTCATGTAAGTTTTTTTTTAAAAAGTGCCTGAGACGGCAGGAGTTAAGTTGCTTATGCACGATCTTTGATGTAGTTTCCTCATAGAGTGTAAGTAATAAGCAATTGGTTAGCTTGCCTTGGTAATCAATAAACACCTCACGCTCGTTGTGCTGGAAAGTCTTTGGTCCATCTTTTTACTGTGAACAAAGGGAGATAAGACATGCTGGAACAAAGACTGGCAGAGAGGCTTTTAGAAACAGAGTGCTGCACAGACAGTTGGGTTTTTAAAGAGAAAGCTGCAAGGGCTTTTGCCAAGACTAAGTGGTCAGAAATGCTGGAGCATCAACAACAACAACTTTCATTTATATAGCGTCTTTAACATAGTAAAATGTCCCAAGGCGTTTCACAGGAGCTTTATCAAACTAAATTTGTCATGGATCCATGTAAGGAGATATTAGGGCAGATGACCAAAAGCGTGATCAAATAAGTAGGTTTTAAGAGTTAGACTTCATTTTGATACGCTTTGAGATAAAATAGCTTATTGATTTTGTATCGGGCCTCATCTCACCAACTGTTCTATTTGGTCCATCTTTAAAGAGATCATAGAATCATACAGCACAGAAGGAGGCCATTCGGCCCATCATGCCTGTGCCTGTGTCGATTCTTTGATACAGCTATACAATTAGACCCACTCCTCATCTCTTTCCCCATAGCCCTGCAATTGACTGAAGAAGCATTTTGCAAAGGATATAAATATCCATTCTAGGTCACAGGCGGATGCTATTGTTAAACGCTTGGATTACACTATCACGGAAGTAGATGAGGGCAGCGTGAGTCAACTTCTATCAAAGTAAGGTGTACAAACAATTTACTGAAGTGATTGACACCATTGAAATTGAGAAGGTATCTACAGCAGACTCAAATGTGTAACAGGCATTATTACTGTATTGGTAATGGCATAGGTAATGTGATAGAACCGTCGAACTTTTCAGCTCAGGAGGAGGCCATTTGGCCCACTGTGTCTGTGCCGGCTCTTTGCAAGAGTAATCAAAAACTCTGTTCTGATCTCGCCCCATAATGGAGCCAGGATATGCTCACCAGGAACTTCTGCAGCCGGCCCTGCTAGAGTCATGGGGAGGTCAACGGGAGGTTCCTCAATTTAAATATTCTTGGTGAGTGCCCATGCCACGAAGGCTGCATCTTGGGAGCTGGCTATGGGAGTGGTGATAGGGAAGGAAAAAAAACATATTCCAATCACAGGCCAACCCCCACCTTCCACCCCCAGCCAATATTGGTTGGTCGGTTGACATTCTGAGTGCAGACCCTTCAGTTCAGGCATGGGGAGGAGTTTGCACCCTTCCCTTGCTGGACTGACGCACCCATTGCCTGCTTCCAGTATTCCAGTTTTCATTTCTGTGGTTTTGCTTTCTCCAACTACCTCCATGTTCTTGCCTTTTTCCTTGATTGGGCCTCTTACTGTCTTAGCTATTTGCAAGTTCTTTTTGTTTCTTTAATGTCTTCCTGACTGAGATGATCTTTTACATCATGAACAATCTCTAGCTTTTCTTTTATCAGGTTGCTGATTTAGTTCCTGTAATCTTTCCCCCCCCCCTCCCTTTTTCCTAATTCTATTAATGTGTTTGATTATCTTTCATTTTCAGTTCTGAAGAAGGATTCTGCCCCAATCATTAACCAGTCTTTTCTCTCTACAGATGCTGATTGACCAGTTGTGTATTTCTGTTCTTGTTTAAAGCTTCATCAATGATGGTCATTCAAATGTTAAATTACTGCTGGGATATGATCATTGGCCTTTGGTTCACAATCTAGAGTTGCACCCTCTATTATTGGTGCGGATCAAAGATTGTTTTTTTAATCAGCAGCACTACTGACTTATGTAGTGTTCTGTAACTAGCTATTTCACCACGTTGGATGACTGTTGTTATTGGACGGTCCAAATGAGGGTGATTATCTCTAGCACATTGCTGCAATGCTGCTGCTGGCTATGTGTTTTGTGCTGTAGCACTGAATTGACATCCATTTGGAAACCCACTGTTTTTTCTTCACAGTCTTACTTCCCTCCACCCCCCTCTCCGTTTGGCCCAAACCATTAATGTTTTTCCATCCTGAATCTAATTGGAACTGTTTTGCAATAGGTACATGTGTGTTTCACAATGTATCTCCCCTGGGGAGGGCAAGTGTTGTAGATAATTGTAGGAGACTGGCAATCTTCCGGGGAATGCTGGCAGAGTTAGAATACACACAGATGTCAATATCCTCAGCATTTAATAGAGTTCTTGTTGGACCCATTTCAGTCATTTGACTGTTGCTTCAGACAATAGTGTTAACGATGAAAAAGTGACTCATGGTCACTGACTAAAGGTAGTTATCCTGCTATAAGAACATAAGAAATAGGAACAGAAGTCGGCCGTATGGCCCCTCGAGCCTGCTCTGCCATTCAATAAGATCATGGCTGATCTTTGGCTTAAACTCCACTTTCACGCCCGATCCCCATATCCCTTGTTTCCTCACGAGTCCAAAAATCTATCTATCTCAGTGATGAATATATTCAATGACTCAGCATCCACAGCCCTCTGGGGTAGAGAATTCTAAAGATTCACAACCCTCTGAGTGAAGAAATTCCTCCTCACCTGTCTTAAATGGCTGACCCCTTATCCTGAGACTATGCCTCCTAGTTCTAGACTCTCCAGCCAGGGGAAACAATCTCTCAGCATCTACTCTGTTCAAGCCCCCTCAGAATCTTATATGTTTCAATGAGATCACCTCTCAATCTTCTAAACTCCAGAGAGTATAGACCCATTCTACTTAATCTCTCCACACAGGACAACCCTCTCATCCCAGGAATCAATCTAGTAAACCTTCATTGCACCGCCTCCAAAGCAAGAATATCCTTCCTTAGATAAGGAGACCAAAACTGTACACAGTACTCCAGATGTGATCTCACATGGTAGTACTGCTTTGTAAAGACACCAAATCTTGCTGTGCACAATACTCTCCTCAAATAAGTTGCCAATAACAATGATCAGTACAATGATCAGTATTTTTATTGGCCTGTTAACCTCTGATGTAGAACATAATAATGAGCAAAGTCAAACCTTCTAACGCTGGAACTGCTTACAGACACAAGTGTTTAATTTTTAAATGCTCATTTATACCAAAGGAGGATATGTGGGGATGAATGAAAGATCTGGATGAAACTTGTTTTCTAGGAAAGAGCACTATAATGATCATAGTCAAAGGTAGGATGTATATATCTGCAGAGGCTGCCACATAGGTGGAGGTGGTGGGAGAATTTTTAAAGCAAAACTGCTAAAGTTAAATGATAAATGCATGCTTTTCAAATTAATGTAATAATAGATTCAATGAAGCATGTATGGCTCCAGGTTCTCCCAATGCCAATTGCAAGATTAAACGAGCAACATTAAAGGCCGTAATAAAACTCACAAATACAAGAAGTGGTGATTCAATATCTATTTTCATTAAAGATAAATTGTAGGCCCTCAGAGATTTTACCCAGTGAATAGCTGAGCCATATAGACCAAAAAGCTCCCGGGTTGGGGGCACCACAATTAGCCAGAGCGATCCATGGCTAGGGAGAGGAAAGTTGACCAGGGTTCTAGCTCAATATCCAGTGACCCTAGAGGCCAGGTAGGGGACAAATTTAAAGGAACTAAATGCCTGTAGGTTATATTGCCAATTTTCTTCCCTCATTTCTTCTCCTCTCCTGAAGATGTTGGCTGCTTGCTGGGATATGGTTCCAAGTTGCCCTCTGGTATCTCACCCAATCATCAACAAGTTTCCCCCAACCTCTACCCTTAAAGCAACATTTTTAGTAATGTAGACTGCACTTATTTTATGGTTTATAAGGACATATTTTATGAATGCAAACTCCTGGCATGAAGTTTCTTCCGCTGGACGCACATGTTGGGAATTCAGGTGTGGAGGTTGGGGTTCTCCATAGGATTTTCCACCTATAAAATTGATGGAAGGGAAGTCCTTTGGGCCCTAAACATCAGCACCCAAATTTCCGAGATGCACTCAATATGGGTGAAGTGCGAGGAGCATGCATTCATAAAATATACCCTATAGTCTCTAGCTGAGAGCTGTTTCTATGCCAGTGATTACAAATGTAAGTGTGTGTTGGAGTTATTGCCAGTCAGTTCCAGCATTGTGCTTCTGAGTGAGGTGAAGCGAGATCTGAAACATTCAGGTCCTGAGCACCTGCATCTAACTTTCAGGAGGATTTGGTGATTGAAAAAAGACATTTAGGAAGAGGTGAACAGAGAGGGAAAAGAGAAGTTTCAACCCTAGGTTCAGGTGCTGGACTGAAGTGAAGCATTGGTCCAGCTTTATACTGTGTAAGGTTCATCGGTCACAACGGTCCATGAACAGCATTACAGTCCCAAAAAGCTTTGTTCAACAGGTTTCAAAGAAAATTTGGAATTCCGTGATTTCTTCCAATTTATACTTGTGGTGTACTGGCTGCTTTCCATTGATTTTCCCACCTCCTGGTGAGTTCAAAATATGAAACTCTGCCAAGCTGGCATTAAAGACTAGATTTAACTGCTTTTATTTTTGTACTGTCTAAAATTTAGTTTTAAAATCCGGGAACAAGTTTACAAAACAAAATAAGTTGAAACTATACCCTGTCTGAACCTACGAGGACAGAATGGATTCAATAACACATACCGATGAGGGAGATCAACAGAAAAGAGAACTTTTTTTCCTCACTAATTATCTCCCCTTCCCTCCTGTTCATAGAATCATAGAATGATACAGCACAGAAGGAGGCCATTCGGCCCATTGTACTTGAGCCGGCTCTTTGAAAGAGCTATCCAGTTAGTCCCACTCCCCTGTTCTTTACCCATAGCCCTGTAAAATTTTTACCTTCAATATTTATCCAATTGCCTTTCGAAATTTATTATTAAATCTGCTTCCGCCACCCTCTCAGGCAGTGCATTCCAGATCATAACAACTTTCTCTTGTAGCCTCTGATTCTTTTGCCAATCACCTTAAATCTATGTCCTCTGCTTACCCGACCATTCTGCCACTGGAAACAGTTCCTCCTTATTTACTCTATCAAAACCGTTCATGATTTTGAACACCTGATTCTGCTTAACGTGTTCGTCTAAAATTCCCTTTTCTACTATTTTAGTCACAAGGTTACAAGATAATTACAGACAAGGAAGGTCATTTGGCCCAAATTAGTTCATCCATCCTAAAATTCCATGAAGCAGCATCTAATTGGTTCTTAAAAGATTCTGGGGTTTTAGCCTCGACTACTCAAGCTCATTCCATGCGTTGATCTGTGAAGTAAAGCCTCCTGATATCAGTCCTAAGTTTGTCTTTAATTAGTTTGAACCTATGCCCCCCTCTTGACATACTCTCACAATTTAATTTAAAGCAATTTTCTGGATTTATTTAGCAGAGACATAATCCACTTAAAATAAATCGTTAATGCCTCTAGTAAAATAATAGGGGATGGGATTTTAGATGAACGTGTTGAATATTCACATGTTAGTACGCTATGCCATAGTTTTTTCAAAATAGTGTCAAGACCTGTTGCACGTTTCCACATGGCCTCCCCTTCAATGTAATGTGAATAAGGGTAGCGGAAACTGCAGAAGGTGACTGATGTATTTTATAATCAGTTCATTATAGAATAATTAATTCCTGATTACTCCTCCAAGGCATGGAAACATATCACAGTAGTAAAATCTTGTCCATGAGGGGTGGTTTTGCAAGGCTCTGCTCTTGTTGTGGAGCCTCGCTGGACAGGAGCACAGGTCAGAGATGGGGCTGTAACACTACCGGGGCTGATTCTGTGATCCACATTCCCATCTACCAAAACTGCACATGGGGAGTGGAACTTCCCAAAACAATCCCTTTGGTATCAGCGTTTTTAGTTGGTTGTTGAGGAATTGTAGCAAAGATTCTGTTTAGTGAAATGATTTTTTTTATATCAATCAAGCAGTGAAGGAAAGCAAAAACTGACCAGCTTTTTTTTCCCGATCTGAGTTCATCTATTTCTGGGAGGTGAAAATGAATCCTATTTTTCTCGAGGGGCAGTGTAAAGGTGTTCCTCAGGTAAAGGGTTTTAAGCCAGGTTCAGTGTGGGGTTTTCAGTTCTTGCAACAGCCGGGAGCAGCTTTCTCCAAAGAGAGGTGAGCTGTTGCTTGTTCATGCTCCTTCAGGTGCTACATCTGCTGCAGTGTAAGCTCCTTCAATGTGGTTTTAATATATAACAAAACGAGGGTAAAAATCTGCAGTGCCAGATGTGGCTGTTGGGTGTTACACAATAAGGTTGTTCTCACCTTCTGTGTAAACATAGAAAAAATGTGCTGCGCATGCACTTTCTGTGGCCAACGCTGCCTCTTTTAGGAAATTACTTTCGTGCAATTATAATTGCACATAAAATCAGGATCTGGTGCTGCTCCTTGAGCTGTTAATGCGTATCATAGAATCATATAGCCCTGATGGAGGTCATTTGGCCCATCGTGCCTGTACCAGCTCTTTGAAAGAGCTCTTTGGGGAGCTCTTTCCCCATAGCCATAAAAAAAATCCTTTTCAAGTATATATCCAATTCCCTTTTGAAAGTTACCAATGAATCTGCTTCCACCACCCTTTCAGGCAGTGCATTCCAGATTATAGTAACTCTGTGGTTGTGAAGAGGTTAATGAGATGGCAGACGTATATGGTTTTATAATGTGCTGTTAGATAGATTTTATTTTGAGATACAAATGATAGTGAGACTTACTCAGACACACCCAAAACCTTTGATTCTTGCACACATACAGCGATTATGTAGTGCTTTGCCATGGTGTTCTTATGCTGGACTAAAATGTGGATACAAAGGGCACTTAGCAACTGGAGAGGGCAGGGCGCCTGATCTAAACTAGTACTTCAAACAAAACAAAAATTTAAATCCTCCAAAAAAATGTTTTGTTTATTTTTAATACTTTATTTAGTTTCATTTAACAGAAACATTTTACAAATATAATCGAGGTACATTTAGTGTTTTGAAAGCCCCACAGATGTCACAGATGACAAAAAGAAAGGCCCAGAAAACCTTTCTGCTTAGCTGCTCCATTCTGCTGCTTTTGCATTCTTTCGAAAGAATGAGGGAGGAGGAATGGCAGATGTGTTAACTTAATTCTTCACAACGGTCCTCTTGAGTGAAAACTGTGGCAAAATTCTAGATTCAATCATTTTGGCTTTGCAGTCAATGAACACACATGTGGAATTCAGAGAAGCATGTCTTCTGAAGAAACTCAACACATTAAATATTTCAGAGAGCTTGGACCAGATGAGATACACCCTAGAATCCCTAAGAAAATTAGTGGGGAAACAGGAAAGATCTGATAGTTCCATGAATACCGAAAGGTTTTATCTGAGGACTGGAGCACAGATAACCCTAAAATTCAGAAGGTAACTGTGGTGCATATCAAAGAATTATAGATCAGTTAGTCAAACATTGGAAGTGCGGCAAAATGCACAATGACAGGTCTTTTGGCTATAAGCTGGAAAAACAGTTTTGGGCACCTTACCTTCAAAAGGGCACTGATGTGCTGTGGAAGGTTCAAAGAAGAGTCATGAGGTTCATCATGGGAGTGATGGCTCTAAATTATGAGGACATGAAGAGTTCAACTTGCTTTCTTTGGAGAAAATAAGATTAAGCTGATACATAATTCAAGTTCTAACCAGTCTGGCAATGCCTCGATTTTAAAATTCTCATCTGTGTTTTCAAATCCCTCCATGGCCTCACCCTTCCCTAGCTCCGTAACCTCCTCCAGCCCTACAACCGTCCGAGATTTCCGCGCTCCTCCCATTCGGGGCTCTTATGCTTCCCCGATTGTCATCGCTCCACCATTGGCGGCCGTGCCTTTAGCTGCCAAGGCCCTAAACTCTAGAATTTCCTCCCTAAACCTCTCCACCTCTCTACCTCTCTCTCCTCCTTTCAGACGCTCCTTAAAACCTACCTCTTTGACCAAGCTTTTGGTCACTTGTTCTAATACCTCCTTATGTGGTTTGGTGTCAAATTTTGTTTGATAACGTTCCTGTGAAGCGCCTTGGGATGTTTTACTACATTAAAGGTGCTATATAAATGCGAGTTGTTGTTGTTGTTGTTTCAATGATGAAAGGCATGAATGATGTGGATGTAAGCAGGTTATTTAACTTAAACTGGGATTGCAGAGCCTGGTATAAAATTAACAAACCACAACAAGACAAGAAGAGAGGGGAGTGATCATATTTTCCTCCATAGATAGTCTATAGGAGGAGAATGTGCCCATGAAAACTATTAATACTGTGTCAGTTAGATCACTTAAAATGAGCGAGACAAGAATCTAGTTAATAGGATTGAAGGTTATAAATATAGACACCGATGATCAAATACTGCATGGAACACTGACCCAGTGCTGTTGGGACAATAGAAATGGTATCGTCTGTGGAATGCACTCATGTAGATTTTACGATTAGATTGATATACTGGAATTTTCATGTAAATTATCTTCAGGGAAAAATTCCAAAGGTTTTATTTCCTTGCCAGCTTTTATCTGTGGTTTCTCACCTCCCTCGGTAGATTATAGTGCTCCGGTGAGACCACACCGGTTCTGGTCTCCGAGAAACAAGGGAAATATTCAAGTGCTGGTGGCAGTGCAGAGAAATGCCAGGATGCTGATCCCTAGCGTCAAAGGCCTGAATTATGAAGAAAGACTGGCAAATTTTTTCTGCCTGGAAAGGAGGTTACTTTATAAAAGTACATCAGGTAGTTATGAGAATGGAAAAGGTAAATCCTGAATATTACTTCGTTAAATTGCAAGAGTAGTACAAGGGGACACAGGTTTAAACCAGTAAAAGATATAAATTAAGGACTGATGTCAGGAAATTCTTCATTGCACAAGGAATGATTAACATATGGAATAGACTTCCAGGAGGAGAGGTGGAATCATTTAAGAAATTATTGGATGCTGAAATGGGGGGGGGACTGAAGGATCTTTCTGGGTGGATGAACTAAGGTGGGGAAAATGGCCTTCCTCATCCATAACTGTCGTGATCCTGTGATTAAATTGTTTTGGAGAGCCCATGTCTGTAGATTGCAAATAATGTGCTCCAAAAATCCGCAGCCACTCTGGTAGACTCCCGCTATAAATCTGGCAGGGATCAACAAGAATGGCTGCAAACTTGGCCAGGACCAAGATACACATGGTCATGGCCTTAAATTAGGGATTCCAGAATGGCCTTGTTCAGGCGAAGCCTCTGCCTGGCACAACAAGGCCATCGACATCATGGGGATAGGGACAGGGCTGGGGAGTCAGGAAGGCCCATGTGGCTGTGGGGGTATGATTTACTGATAGCCAGGGGTGGACCAGCACCCCTCCCCCAGCCAACCACTTGGGTCACTATATGTAGCTTCTCCTGCTGGAAGGCGCCCCAGACACGTCCCGTTTCCAGCCCCCCGCCGCCCCACCACCCTGGCAATACTGACCTGCTTCACCTGGCCCCACCTTCTGACCCTATGAACTTTGGCAGGGTCAGCAGCACAGTGGCAAGTGATTGCATTTTTAAATTAGGTCTACTGATTTTCGGGGCCAATTTGTCAGAAAAGCTTTATTTTATTGCATACTTTTGTTACATGCCCAGTTCAAATCTAAACACCAGGTTGAATTAGAATTTAGTAAAAGGTGTTTGGTTGACCAAGCCATAGTTCTTATTGATGGACACTAGAACCAAAACACGATTGCTAATAAGCCAGTTGTTTAACACATTTTGTGTTGATTCAATGTGGTTTTGGCTTTGCATCAGTTCTGTAGTATAATTCTGATGTTGAACTGGTGGTGCTTTGCATTTTAACAAGTGCTGTGAGACCTCCTGAATCAGAACAGAGATGTGAAGCTGGTCTTTTCCTGACAAGAAAATTGATGTAGATCCAGCAGTATAATTTGCGTCTGTCAGCTCTGCTTTGATCTACTCATGATGTGGAGATGTCGGTGATGGACTGGGGTTGACAATTGTAAACAATTTTACAACACCAAGTTATAGTCCAACAATTTTATTTGAAATTCACCAGCTTTCGGAGGCTTCCTCCTTCCTCAGGTGACACAACATTCACCTGAGGAAGGAGGAAGCCTCTGAAAGCTTGTGAATTTCAAATAAAATTGTTGGACTATAACTTGGTGTTGTAAAATTGTTTACAATTGATCTACTCAGGTACTGGTCTTAAACTGGTACCTGTAGGATAACTGTGTCCTAATGAAGGTGATTGCGACAATTTTGACTGTATGTAAAGGACCACTATATTGCTATTGGAGTGTTGCAGGCTCTGGCTGGTGGTTTAATACTGGCTATAAAGGGATATGTAATCTCACAGGTACTTGAGTATAGCATCAAGGTTTCCAATTACTGCATTTTTGAACTTACAAACCTGCGATAGTTTGGGTTTGCAAAATTGTGTGAACTTATCAAAATTATATACTAAATGATTTTACAGACTGTCAATGATAGGGTACATAGCAGTTCTAACTTAGTTTTACAATTTAAAGTCAGGTCATGGAAAAAATAACTCTCAGGCTGTGAGTAATGTTAATAATGTTCCACAGCAACTGGAGCATGCTTCACACCTTGCCTCATGTTTTAACCCTTTTTATTCCCAAATCTATGGAAGGGCTTTTAAAGAACCATTTGCAATTGCATGTTAGGATCATCATTCATTCTTCCCTTGTCATGATTTTTTAAAAAATCAATGCCACCGGGTGTCTTACAAGGCACTCTACCAGCTTAGTTCCTCTCCTCCCCTCACCCCCCCGCCCAGCCTTTAACTGGGAGTAACTGGGTCACATAGACCAGGAAGGGCTACGTTAAAGGCGTATATAAATGCAAGTTGTTGTTGTTGATATACGTGTCATGGAGACTGCTTTAAAACCATGCCCATTTTCCTTGTTTATGAAATATAGTACATTTGAATAGGGGATGAGATGGTGTGACGGCATGCATTTGGTGCACTGCATACTGTGCCATTGTTCTCTCCTGCTGTTCTTCACAACCAACTGATTCCCTCCTGATATCCAGGGGGTAGCTGAGCTATACAGACTTTTTTTTAATTCGTTCACGGGATGTGGGCGTCGCTGGCGAGGCCAGCATTTATTGCCCATCCCGAATTGCCCTCGAGAAGGTGGTGGTGAGCCGCCTTCTTGAACCGCTGCAGTCCGTGTGGTGACGGTTCTCCCACAGTGCTGTTAGGAAGGGAGTTCCAGGATTTTGACCCAGCGACAATGAAGGAACGGCGATATATTTCCAAGTCGGGATGGTGTGTGACTTGGAGGGGAACGTGCAGGTGGTGTTGTTCCCATGCGCCTGCTGCTCTTGTCCTTCTAGGTGGTAGAGGTCGCGGGTTTGGGAGGTGCTGTCGAAGAAGCCTTGGCGAGTTGCTGCAGTGCACACTGCAGCCACAGTGCGCCGGTGGTGAAGGGAGTGAATGTTTAGGGTGGTGGATGGGGTGCCAATCAAGCGGGCTGCTTTATCTTGGATGGTGTCGAGCTTCTTGAGTGTTGTTGGAGCTGCACTCATCCAAGTAAGTGGAGAGTATTCCATCACACTCCTGACTTGTGCCTTGTAGATGGTGGAAAGGCTTTGGGGAGTCAGGAGGTGAGTCACTCGCCGCAGAATACCCAGCCTCTGACCTGCTCTCGTAGCCACAGTATTTATATGGCTGGTCCAGTTAAGTTTCTGGTCAATGGTAACCCCCAGGATGTTGATGGTGGGAGATTCGGTGATGGTAATGCCGTTGAATGTCAAGGGGAGGTGGTTAGACTCTCTCTTGTTGGAGATGGTCATTGCCTGGCACTTATCTGGCGCGAATGTTACTTGCCACTTATGAGCCCAAGCCTGGATGTTGTCCAGGTCTTGCTGCATGCAGGCTCAGACTGCTTCATTATTTGAGGGGTTGCGAATGGAACTGAACACTGTGCAATCATCAGCGAACATCCCCATTTCTGACCTTATGATGGAGGGAAGGTCATTGATGAAGCAGCTGAAGATGGTTGGGCCTAGGACACTGCCCTAAGGAACTCCTGCAGCAATGCCCTGGGGCTGAGATGATTGGCCTCCAACAACCACTACCATCTTCCTTTGTGCTAGGTATGACTCCAGCCACTGGAGAGCTTTCCCCCTGATTCCCATTGACTTCAATTTTACTAGGGCTCCTTGGTGCCACACTCGGTCAAATGCTGCCTTGATATCAAGGGCAGTCACTCTCACCTCACCTCTGGAATTCAGCTCTTTTGTCCATGTTTGGACCAAGGCTGTAATGAGGTCTGGAGCCGAGTGGTCCTGGCGGAACCCAAACTGAGCATCGGTGAGCAGGTTATTGGTGAGTAAGTGCCGCTTGATAGCACTGTCGACGACACCTTCCATCACTTTGCTGATGATTGAGAGTAGACTGATGGGGTGGTAATTGGCCGGATTGGATTTGTCCTGCTTTTTGTGCACAGGACATATCTGGGCAATTTTCCACATTGTCGGGTAGATGCCAGTGTTGTAGCTGCACTGGAACAGCTTGGCTAGAGGCGCAGCTAGTTCTGGAGCACAAGTCTTCAGCACTACAGCTGGGATGTTGTCGGGGCCCATAGCCTTTGCTGTATCCAGTGCACTCAGCCGTTTCTTGATATCACGTGGAGTGAATCGAATTGGCCAAAGACTGGCTTCCGTGATGGTGGGGATATCGGGAGGAGGCTGAGATGGATCATCCACTCGGCACTTCTGGCTGAAGATGGTTGCAAACGCTTCAGCCTTGTCTTTTGCACTCACGTGCTGGACTCCGCCATCATTGAGAATGGGGATGTTTGCAGAGCCTCCTCCTCCCGTTAGTTGTTTAATTGTCCACCACCATTCACGACTGGATGTGGCAGGACTGCAGAGCTTTGATCTGATTCGTTGGTTGTGGAATCGCTTAGCTCTGTCTATAGCATGTTGCTTCCGCTGTTTAGCATGCATGTAGTGTTGTGTTGTAGCTTCACCAGGTTGGCACCTCATTTTTAGGTACGCCTGGTGCTGCTCCTGGCATGCTCTTCTACACTCCTCATTGAACCAGGGTTGATCCCCTTGCTTGTTGGTAATGGTAGAGTGAGGAATATGCCGGGCCATGAGGTTACAGATTGTGCTGGAATACAATTCTGCTGCTGCTGATGGCCCACAGCGCCTCATGGATGCCCAGTTTTGAGCTGCTAGATCCATTCTGAATCTATCCCATTTAGCACGGTGGTAGTGCCACACAACACGTTGGATGGTGTCCTCAGTGCGAAGACGGGACTTCATCTCCACGAGGACTGTGCGGTGGTCACTCCTACCAATACTGTCATGGACTGATGCATTTGCGACAGGTAGATTGGTGAGGACGAGGTCAAGTAAGTTTTTCCCTCGTGTTGGTTCGCTCACCACCTGCCGCAGGCCCAGTCTAGCAGCTATGTCCTTCAGGACTCGGCCAGCTCGGTCAGTAGTGGTGCTACCGAGCCACTCTTGGTGATGGACATTGAAGTCCCCCACCCAGAGTACATTTTGTGCCCTTGCTACCCTCAGTGCTTCCTCCAAGTGGTGCTCAACATGGAGGAGGACTGATTCATCAGCTGAGGGAGGACGGTAGGTGGTAATCAGCAGGAGGTTTCCTTGCCCATGTTTGACCTGATGCCATGAGATCTCATGGGGTCCAGAGTCAATGTTGAGGACTCCCAGGGCCACTCCCTCCTGACTGTATATCACTGTACCGCCACCTCTGGTGGGTCTGTCCTGCCGGTGGGACAGGACATACCCAGGGATGGTGATGGAAGAGTCTGGGACGTTGGCTGAAAGATATGATTCTGTAATTATGGCTATGTCAGGCTGTTGCTTGACTAGTCTGTGGGACAGCTCTCCCAATTTTGGCACTAGTCCCCAGATGTTAGTAAGGAGGACCTTGCAGGGTCGACTGAGAAGGGCCTAAGATCAATCATTGTTCTGTACTGTAAGCTGACCTCACCCAGGTTAGCAATAGGGACAATGATAGGGGAGAGGCTGAGACTTGTATTGCACCAGGTTGAAGAGCAGTATTAGTGGTTTGAGAATGGTGCTAACATTGATGGACCTATCAAAGCAACAGAACATCATTTTGCAAACTGGGGGAAAAACTATTAAAACTATTCAGGTGTTGTATAGAATCCTGCTGAATAAATAGATACTCCATGTGGCAACAAAAAAAAATCTGTGAATTTTGCTTTGAAGAGTCACTCCACAATCAATCATTATTCGATTCTCTCTGGAGTAGCAGGCCCTGTGTGTAAGAAGCTGGAGTCAGCACTTAGACTTCAACCCACAGTTTACTTCATTCAAAAACAAGGCCAACAAGGTTTTAAACTGACAGGCAAATGTCAGTTTATAAAACAGTAATGTTCATTGAAGAATTGTTTGAACCTTTAAAATGCACCTTCTTGGTCTGTATATCTCAGTTCCATGCTGAGCAGCATGTTCACCAACTGAGACATCAGGCAGCTCAGGGATGGCATTTTCTCAGTTCAGGCTAAGCTGCTTGGCAAATTATGTTAGTAAAATGCTTCATCTGGGGAGGGAGGGCAACAGCTGAAATGATTGCTTTACTATAACTGCAGGTCCATTCCCTTCTTCCCCCTGTTTCTCTGTTGTCTAATTACAAAATAGTATTGATAGTGACTAAAGTTCTCATCATGGACCACCCACCCTTTTAGCTAAATGAGGTATAATGGAAGTGGGGTGATGGTGGGGGAGGGGACGGATGAGTATAATTCTGATAAAGCTTTTACAATACAAATTTAAATTAGCCATTATTCATCAGCTGAATAGTTCCTATTGTGTATAAGTTAGAATATTAGATCCATAACCTATCATGTACAGTTTTCAATATATATCAATGACTTAGATGAGGGGACCGAGTGTAATGTATCCAAGTTTGCTGATGATACAAAGCTAGGTGGGAAAGTAAGTTGTGAGGAGGAAGCAAAAATACTGCAAAGTGATATAGACAGGTTAAGTGAGTAGGTGAGAAGGTGGCAGATGCAGTATAATGTAGGGAAATGTGAAATTATCCACTATGGTAGGAAGAATAGAAAAGCAGAATATTTTTTAAAAGGTGAGAGACTAAGAAATGTTGGTGTTCAGAAGGATTTGGGTGTCCTTGTACATGAATCACATAAAGTTAACATGTAGGTTCAGCAAGCAATTAGGAAGGTAAATGGTATGCTAGCCTTTATTGCAAGCCTTTATTGGCCTATAAGAGTAAGGAGGTCTTGCTGCAATTATATAGAGCTATGGTGAGTCCACTCCTGGAGTACCGTATGCAGTTTTAGTCTCCTTACCTAAGGAAGGACATACTTGCCTATGAGGAGAGATTGAGTAGAATGGATCTATGTTCTCTGGAGTTTAGAAGATCTAATTGAAACGTATAAAATTCTTCGAGGGCTTTACAGGATAGATTCTGAGTGGCCGTATGCCCTGGCTGGAGAGTCTAGAACTGGAGGTCATAGTCTCAAGATTAGGGATCAGCCATTTAGGACTGAGATGAGAAAAAATTTCTTCACTCAGAGGGTTGAGAATCTTTGGAATTTTCTACCGCAGAGGGCTGTGGATGATCAGTCGTTGATTATATTCAAGACTGAGATCGATGGATATTTGGACTCTAAGGGAGTCAAGGGATATGGGGATAGAGTGGGAAAGTGGAACCGAGGTAGGAGATCAGCCATGATCTTATTGAATGGCGGAGTAGGCTCGAGGGGCTGTATGGCCTACTCCTGCTCCTATTATGTTCTTATATTCAATCTTGAACAGTAACTATGTTAGCTTGTGTGTAAGCAGATGTTGTTTGCTACTGTTGTAATGTTTGCTGTTGCTTGGTGTTCATTGACATGGTGTCACAGTTCCGGGATCACTTACTTAATTTGTACTCGTTCTCAACCAGTAACTTAATATGTATAATTATTTACTTCCATCCCTGTGGAGTTGGATGAAGGGAGCCTTGACACTGTGTATGCCTTTGTGAACGTTTATTAAACAGCCTCATATATTGTTATAGAGCTTTATTATGATAAATGTACAGATGCCAATCATGGAAAAATAAGATAAAAAATTTAGAGAAAATAAAATGTTTGGCAACTGTTTACAAATACTATTTGACCTACTCATCTATAAGGAGATTATTCTAGGCGTGGCTGGTAGTGTGTAAACTAAATGAAGCCATACAGTGCAGGGGAATCTATTTGTGCTTTAAACAAGCATTAGAAACCGTACCAAATTCAAGAATTAAGTTTTCCAGCACTCCACTTTGTCTTGGACTCAATCTTGCTGGAACAAGCTCAAACATGAGTTTGCCTGGAGCATTTTTGTCCGTGCGTGTGATAAATTGCTTCAACATTCTTTCCAGAGCTATATATAATGTGATTTTGATTTATAACAGAGTGTATGACATATCAAAAAGAAATTCCCAGAAAGCAGGGTTTCCCATATCAGTCACTGAAAAATCTTTGTTTGGATTTATATTTAATTTTGCTTATCTTATTTTGTAAAAGGAATTGTGTTTCATGTAAGAAATGGGAAGATCCTAAAGAGAAACCAACAATGTTCCGAGTTTCATCAAAGTTCAGGTGAATGGCTCTGTCTTGTGCTCAATAGTTAGAAGCTGAGTTTCAGCTTTCATCCAAACCCCTAGGTGGAGCATGTCGCAATGATTACGTGCATAAAATCACTGTGAAAAGACCAGCTTTGCTGCTGTTTTGGTAAGTATGGTAAATGTAGCATTCCCAAAGCAATTCCCAAAGCTTTCCACCACTGGATGTTTTCCTCACCTCATGTCTGCGTCTGTTGTAAACTAATTGATAGAGATTGATTGCCATGATTAGTCAATACTAAATTATTGTTGTATCATGTGACTACCAGGCTGGTACAAGGCAAACTAGATGGACCTTGGTCTTTTTTCGTCTTGCAATTCCTATGCTCCCATGTTGTTTCAATTTGGTCCTCCCTTTCCCAATATCTATACACTCACACTTTCAAGCAGAGCTCACTGGATAGCGGTGGGGAGTGAAAAACCTAGGGAAATTTTTCCCTCCTTTCTTACTTCACAATCACAAGTTAAGTGCAGATGAGAGAGGTCATTTGTCCCATCTTAATCCATCCATCCAAAAGCACCTGGTCGTTTCTTAAATGATTCCAGGGCTTCTTTTATTGAGGAAACTGAGTCCGAATGCTGCCCCAGTTGAGATCAACTAACTCAGAATAAAACAGGAATTGAACCGAGAACTTCCTACTCTGAGGTTTAGTACCAAACCATGAGATGTATTTACTCACTGAACCATTGGGGGCACTCTTATTCTTTCAGTGCCTAATTCCTTGATTTGCACAGAGTATGGGCAGAGGGTGGCTTCTGTATAATTTAAGTGTCTAGATCCTGCAACATTTTGACCTATTGAAAAGTTGACATTTACCCAAAAATGGCTGTTTCTATTTATATGGCACCAACAAATGAGGCACGGTAACTGCAAAACTAACCAACAGGTGTTGTTTGTGGCAGATATTGGTTAAGTTTATTTTTAGTTTTATCTGTGCAAGAGATATCGGGAAATTCTAGGCTGATTTGATATTCTGAGACTTGTGGATAGACATTGAGAAGTCCTTAACACAAAACTAGTCAACAAAACTTTGCTTGTAAATTGATTGGCAATAATTTTGATTTAAAAAAATCAAATTTATTAATGTGATTTTATCTATTTATAAAGCATCAAAGAAACCAACACAATGCCTGTAAGTAGGAAGAGTTTGATAACTCTCCAGACTCAGCCTGATGTTCTATGCTTCCTGCAGGGGATTTCTTTTGATTAGCCCAAAAACATCAGAAATAAGAAGGATGTAAACTTAATCAACAAAGGGCAAATGATCAAACATGGCATAGTTCCTGTATCTTCTGTAAATATTTTCACGTGTTTCCACTTGCCCAAACCTGAGAAAACACCTGCTGACTAAATCTAGCCCCGTTTACATTTCAACAGATTATTTACAGAAATGCTTCCAAAGTTGTTTGATCTTTCTTTAATGGGTGCAATATTCTATATGGTAATGAGGACCAAGAAAAGGAGAGAATGTATTGTGTTTCTTTTCCTGTTGTGAAGAGGGGCAGGGCTAAGTGCTAAAACTGTCACCGGGGCTGACTAAACACCACACCTCAGTGAGCACTGTGAAGACTGTTTGTCTCATCTGATTTTAGGAGTGTTAATGTAAGTTGAGATGAGCTGAGCTTCCCAATAGTGCAGCTTGTAGGCCGGGCAGCAGGCGGCACTCACACTCTCCTGGGTTTAAGTGAATTCCCGAATTAGCTGGTTTATGTAGCTGCAGTGAGGATACAGAGCACTTTTTCCACAGATTGTTAGATTTTTTTAGCAGCAATGTGCAGATGAACATGGTATGTAGTTGTATGTTCTGGCCAATATTTATCCCTCAACCAACACCTAAAAACAGATGATCTGGTCGTTCTCACATTGCTGTTTGTGGGAGCTTGCTGTGCGCAAATTGGCTGCGTTTCCTACATTACAACAGTGACTACACTTCAAAAGTACTTCATCGGCTGTAAAGTGCTTTGGGAGGTTGTGAAAGGTGCTATAGAAATGCAAGCCTTTCCTTCTTTGTAGAAGTGATGTGTTCACAATCTTCCAAGGCAAAAAGAAACATTTTTGTTTTGTGATATTTGAAGCTGAAAACTTTACATTGAAAAAACACAAGTTTTCACTTTTTCACAGTTCATTTAGAAATTAAATATCAAACTAATTTTTTTATTGCAGTCTGATGAATGGGTTGTGGATACAGCAATGGGGCTTCCAACAGGGGTAGGTCCTGTGCTTCCCCATTCCGCCTTATTCCATGGCTATACTGTTTCCCTTCATTACGACCTTCTCTGCATCTCTCTCAAAGACCCCATTGACTCAAAGTCAACAAGTTTGAACTTAGTCAATTAAATAAAATAAAGATTAACTATTTCCAGACTGGTGTATACAAAAAACCAGCTCCACCAGTAAAATCTGTCAACTTTAGTTTTGTGGCTCCTTTCTCTAATTCGTTAATGCAAAGTATCAACAGCCAGTTTCCATCACAAATCTAAAGCCCTTGCCCTTGTACTGTGCCAAGATTTCCATACCGAATGTATACTCATTGTATGGAAAAGACTAATCACATTCTGATTTGGCTGCTGCTTCTCCACTGAAACCCATTGAAAAGGTAGTATGATGCTGGAATAGGGCATAGTTATCTCTAGTATAATACAGACCTAATACGATGCCTTAAATGCACCGTGTGCCATAATGTAATGATGTGTAATATAACATCCCTATCCATTTACTCTGGCTCAGTAGATCTGCACCAATGTTTGCACAATAAAATAGGTGCATGTATGTTGTTTTTTTTGTTTCCTTCAAAATTTGGAGTGGAACTGTGCATGGGTAAGTGTGTGTATACTTACATTTATATGAAGTATATAGCTGCATGTACACATCTTCACATGTACAGTTTACTCTAGTGCCAATGAGGCAGCTTAACTTGGTTGACACATGTGAGTCAGAATTGTTTTAATGCTCACCTGAACCAATCTGTCACTATAAGAAGTGAATAAATGGCTAATTTATAAGCTGATTCCATGATTTTGCTAACTACATTGTAAATAAACTGCCCTCTATCTTTTCATTGCATGAGTTACAAAACTAGTTGGCAGTAAATGTGTTGCTTCACACTCTAAATCAGTTCTCTTATCCCTGATGATGATGTCAACATAGATTGGAGGTACTTCCTTAACTTCACATTAGTAAAGTTAGTACTGTTGGTAATGGAGGTGGTGGTGGTGGGGAGGGACCCTATGAGGCCTCACAGCCTCTCAGTGCAAACCCCGACTCCCTTTTTGTTACCAAGTTCAGATGGATTGCTGGACACAGTTGAACAAACAATTCATCATATCTCTGTAACACTACATGGAGGTATTCCCTCCAGGCTGCACCCTGCTATTTTCATTGGCCATTCTCCGCAGATTTAATTACAATGTCAGTGTAATTCTAAACTTTCTATTGCAGGCTACACTATTTCCAAGGGATCAGCATGTACTTACTGCTGGGATTGACACCATGTGATCTGAGGCTTCAGCTCTGGAACATCTGTGTGTTTCCTGTGTGTAATTCTGAGCCCAAAGCTAAATATTGGATTTTGTTTTTTTTTCAATGGACATACAACACAAACCATCACATCTATTGGGTATTTGGGATCTTTACACGTTTACTGGTGACATAAGAAAGCTATTTGGCTTGTATTACTAGGTAGCTTTGTCAGTTTTTCTTATCTATATTCCCCTTAGTATTATCTGAATTGAAATTAGTGCACTCATAACTACAGCAACTAAACAAAGAAGAGAGAACTCTTATTATGTGTTGCTTTTGTGCATACTGCCAAACATCTAAGGTCTGCTCAATGCTGAAAGAAGGTGATTGAGAGCGGTGGGGGGGTCCAGCAGTATATGATATTGAATGATATTGAAAAAGTTAACATTCAAGGTAAATCAAAACAGTTGAAAAAGGGTGAATAGGTTCAAATTGGTGAAGAACAAACTTAGGACTGATATCAGGAAGAATCTCTTCGCACAATGAATAAGCAACACTTGGAATAGACGATCAAGAATGGTGTCAAGAACCCGTTGAATGGCTAGATTGGGGGATTGTAGGTTTTGCTTTTTGGGTGGATGAACTAAAATAGGCTGAATAGCCTTTCTCGTCTTTATTTAACTTGTGATCTCCGTGGAAAGCAGTGATAATTCTGGTGGCAGTTGGCTGTGGACATCTTGAGTTTTTAGCTATGGTTTTCCAGCTGTTGCTGCTTTCGGTACAATCTGCAGTCTTTTCTACTTTTAGTCCTCACTTTATGCTTTGTTTTTGCCAACTACCAGTTCTAGGCCGTAGGGCTCTCGTAACCCAACCCCCTTGTGACTCCTTTTCATGACTAATTTCAGATGGAGTTCTAGACACAGTTGTTCAGATAAAACAAAAATTTATACATATCAAAAACAGGTTATAACTCGGCGCAGCAAGTTGCATGCTGTGCTGAAATCTAACTCGACTACACAAATAACCAGGCCTGTTTCAGCAGGCTCCACTCTGCAGCTGAGCAAGGCAACTTAAATCAAAGAATATTCCTGTTTCATGCACAGTAAGATCTTAAGTTCCTGAAAGGCATTCTACTT
Organism: Heptranchias perlo; assembly: GCF_035084215.1. NCBI lineage: Eukaryota > Metazoa > Chordata > Chondrichthyes > Hexanchiformes > Hexanchidae > Heptranchias > Heptranchias perlo. The sequence goes on from NC_090350.1 coordinate 28,019,946, forward strand.
GAAATAGAAGCTACACATCACTGAACCTGGCCGTATTCAACTTTGGCAGCACATCACTAAACCTGGTAACAATACAGATGTGTCTGATTACCTGGTAACAGCTGGAGAGAGAGAAAGAGAGAGAAACAATTTACATCTGGAATAAGAGAGATTTTCCATCTTGTAGTCCAATTATACTTGGTAAGTCTTCCTGAAAATTTCCAATGAAACTGCCAGGACAGCCTCTTACAAAGAAATGTGCTATGTAACACCTAATTTCCTTATCAGTAAAGGGAATATTGTTTTCCTTACCCAGAGATTAATACTTTATCATATTAGAGATTTCCTATTTCTCAGTGTTTGAATATTTAATGTTTTTTAATGTCTCTACATTTGTGCATCATTGTATTAAATGGAAATCTGTTAGTGCTGATGCAGAGTTGAAGGCCCATTTACACAAATTTATCCTGGAGAGAATCTGTTACACATTCACCTCCAGTGCAAATCATGTAGAACTGTTGTAAGTTTGGGTTTGCCTTTGATACCGTCTTGGGTTCAATGGTGTCAGTAAGTGGGTTCCAATGTTTCTTATGTGCCAGAGTTGACTCGCATTGCCCAATATCTATTTATATGATAGCGTAAATTTACAATGTGTCCCTTTTGATGTACGAAATGGATAGCGTATCTTTCACAAGTGCCCTTGTGTGCTTCTCTAATCTTTCAGTAGATGGACTGTTTACGCTTCAGTTTAATGAGACCAGAACAAAACAATTTATTTCTAGGACAACAAGTGATCATAAACAGTTATGATTGGACTCACTTAATTCAAATCAGTACAACTTATTTGTGCAATAATAGAAAATAATGAAAGTGCTACACTTTCCCACATCTTGCTTGTTGAAAACAAAATAACTTCTAACTGTCCTCCTGCATCCTATCCCCGCTACAAACTCTGTACCCTTGCCACTGATTCCATCCCCCCTCCCTGGCCATTGCCTTGGGGTAAACCAGACTGTTTGTAACCTCGGCGTCCTCTTTGATCCGGAGTTGAGCTTCTCACTCCATATACTTTCCACTATATAGGTAACCTATCGTCACCTTTGTAACATCACTCCCCTCCGCCCCTGCCTTAACCCATTTGCTGCTGAATTCCTCATCCATACCGTTGTCACTTCCAGACTTGACTATTCCAATGTTCTCCTAGCTGTACTTCGATCCTCCACCCTCAGTAAACATCAGCTCTTTCAAATCTCTGCTGCCTGTATGCTATCCTACACCAAGTCCTGCTCAACCATCACCCCTGTGTTTGCTGACCTACATTGGCTTCCAGTCCTCCAATGCCTCCAATTTAAAATTCTCATCCTCGTGTTCAAATCCCTTTAGGGTCTTGCATCTCCCTATCTCAGTAACTTCCTCCAGCCCTAATACTCTCCCAGAACTCTGTATTCCTCCAACTCAGGCCTCTTGTGTATTCCCAACTTTCTTTGCCTCACCATTTGCGACTGTGCCTTCAGCTGTGTAGGCCCTAAGCTCGGAAATTTCCTCCCTAACACTTCGTCTCTCCACCTCCTTAAAACTTACCTCTTTGACCAACAGTTTATTCACCCCTTCTAATATCTCCTTTTTTGGCTTTGTGTCAATTTTTGACTGATTACACTTCTGTAAAGCATCTTGGGATGTTTTTCTAAGTTAAAGGCACTATATAAATGTAAGTTGTTGTTGTTGTTGAGTTAGCTGATCTTAGACAAGTGGCAGTAGGGGCACAGTTGCCCTGAGCTAGGGAGGGGAAATGTTCAGAAACCCCTGCTGAAAAATGGGGAAATGTGGACTTCCTGTAAGCACGGGATCAGGATTGACTGTAAGATCTTCCACAATCAAATGGCCTGCTGACATTCGCCGTTCAGGCCCATAGCTGAAGGATGGTCACTTAGGTGGGGTAATGGATGGCAGCTGTCACTTATGGAACAGAATCCAGCCTGTCAATGGATAGCACCTTAAGGACAGGAGGAGGAAGAAAACTTCCTTCAAGTTGTGGGGTTTTACGTCTAAATGACTGGATATGGGAGAATCAGAAACCTCCTGCAGTCACTGCATCCATATTGTGCTGTCAGACCTGATTGTTCATTGGTAATGTTGTTCCAGTTGTTGTGCATCAGCTGTGGCTGCTTGTCATTATGGTTCTACGTTCATGCATGATCCATAACGAATAATCAGTGTGTCCTTTTTTTGAGAAATAATTGTTAAATTTTATTGATCTTTATTTAGCAGATTTTGAGTATAACAATTGAGACAATCAAATATCACAGCCTCTTTGCATTTTAACCCTCTCACACATGCATAACAAAAGAGCCATAGTTACATATGGGCCATGCTTGGAAGTGCCTGCACCTTAATTTAGGGGCAGAGGTATTCCTGACCAAACATGTTTCTGTCATTATGGCCAGCTTGCTGTTCCATTCAAAACTGTGGTTCAGCTCTCTGGTTTTCTGACTCTATTTTGAAATCAGGAAGATATCACTAAGCGACCAACTAGGCCTCTGGTTGGTAAAGTTTGGAGAAGGAAAGTTGAATGTAGATTTGTTCTTTCTTTGAGGGCTTGTGGTTTTAGTGCTTCATTACATTGTATTGTAACTGAAATTGTCAGTTCATTTAAAAAATATATTTCAATAAAGATATTTTCTCACTGTATGATAAGCCTCTTCAAAATGGATTGCTACCCTTATCCAAAAGGCTGCCACACTCTGCAGGGAGTCACTTCCATACTGGCAGTGCTGGGAATCATCTGCTGGAATGGGGCAATGTACACAGAGGTTTCAATGTGCCTAGGAATCACTTATCTAAATTATTCAGTGATTCACCTATTTATATGTGCAACTTAATTTATCAATAAATTTCCAGCAGACCTTATTTCTTGTAAAATGACATCTGATTGTGGAATATCTCCTAATTCTGCAACTTCATGACATTCTGTGTACTCAAGAAACAACAAATCATGGAAGTTGATGGGATCTGAGTCAATCTACAGTTACTGAGCAATGTTACTGTAACTGCCTTCCCTCTGGGATAAAATACAGGACATTTGATTGACTTTAAATTGATTAATCACTCAGTCTCTCTTGTGTGCTCGTAAAAGAGATACTTTCACTTGAAAAAGCAAAAAATTTGGAGATTAAAGTTTCGCATTGAAGAGAAATGAAATGCTGAAGGATCTCCTGAAACTGCACAAATGAAACCCAAGTCTTTCATCCACCTTTAGTGTGTGCTTTTTTATTTCCCTTATTTCGTTGGTGTCCGATTGCACTATACAATGACTGATCAACACAAGTCTGTCTAGTCCCTTCAATTAGCGTGCAGTGGATGAGTTTGAACATTAAAACCTGACAGGTAAATATGATGAGGGCATGGGATAGCCACTGCATTCCAATTATATCGCTGTGACTGACATTTTTTGGCTTGTTGATAATTTTCAGTCTGTGATAACAAATTTTGCATCAGCATTTGAAATGGATATAGTATTAATACAGTTCAGACTTGCAACATAGGAATTTGTGAGCATAAACAGCAGCTACTGTCAGTGTTGGTGACAGACAAGTCTCCTTACTGGACATTTTACAATAATATTTTGGACTATTTCAAAAATATGATCTGAAAACTGAGTTAGCACATTAGAAACTGTCCACAGATGTTGATTATAATACAGCAGCACACATGTGGCCACCTTTCATCTCTTGAGCTGGGTGCTGCTGTTTGCATGCAGGAAAATCCTGATGGCCAAGCACCTTCCAACAAGTTTTGCTTCTAACTAAGTGACCTCCCAGACACTTTAACAGGTTTGAAACCAGAGATGTACAGGATGTGATAGGTGACATGATGATGCCATTAATAGTTAATGGGGAAAATGACCCTCACATTGATGGCTCCAGTGCCGTCATATACGGTGGACTAATACTGCAGACTTTGAACAGACTTTGTGAAACAGTGCAAAGAATTTTGGCTGTCCAAATACCCCCAGTTTGGTGATACTGCTGTTCACTGTTGTATGCCTCCGCATGAAAGAAATGGAACTACAATTGATGAGCAAGCTATCAGCATTGACTAAGTTTGTATGGTACAGCATTTGCATTTTAGATTCCGAAATTTATACTTTAAAGGGAATGTCATGGATGTTGGGGGGTGTGATGGATTACTTTCAATATAAAATATGTCTTCCCTCACTGCAGAAGGGAAGCTTCCATAAGTGGAGATATTTCAACAGAGGCAGGTCTGAAAGCAAGTTTGGGAACTCACCTACAAGCCTCTGTACTAGAAAGGACCAACTCGGATGACTTATCTGGCAGGTTCTCCTCCAGCCACCTGTCAACGAGGTGAGCCTTGTTCGCGGGTGTCTATCCTGTCACTTGAATCCATGTGAAAGGCTCAATGTTGGCTGGGATTCGAACATAACTGTACTATGATTTTTACTCGGGTTCAAGCATGGAGATTAGACCCAGAAGTAGGAAGCTTGACAATCCTCACTGACCTTCGTGACAGCTGCCCCGAGGGAGACCTGCAGATATATCATCTAGATGGTTTTTTACTGCTCAGGAGACTTGAATGCTACTTTCAGACCTGCCTCAGTTGGTGTATCTCCTTTCTGTACCTTTTTTTGTGGTGCTTTCCTTCTTTAATAACTAGAGAGGATGCTATTCTCCTGTGTTGTGCCATCTGGGGTGTTTTGCTGATAATAACAGCAGAGGGCTTCCCGCAGAGGCTCAGTGAGTTTATCTAGTGCGTAGCTGAGCCATAAAATTCTGGAAAGTCCCAGTTTCAATTGCCAGTCTTTATTGATCTCAGTTATCATCGTGGCAGGACGCCACAATTAACTCCTGTGCCCTTGGGGAAAATTAGCCATGCATCCTGGTCCTAGTTGCCCTGCAATGTGTGGATGTCAAGTGAGGATAGGATTGGCCTTGGCTGCAATGCACGTGGTGATTAGCCTGCCCACACTCACTGTCAAAGCTCACATAAAAATATTGGCTATTTGAGCAAGACACTGGAAGGCTTCTGGTGCTTAGATCCAGGAAAACACTCAACGCCTTCGGAAGGGAAGGGGAGAAAATTGACAAGAGATAAACAATATTGACCAAGGCTGGTACTCTCCCTCCATAGGCAAATATATGAAGTCTGGATAATCCAATGCAGATCCAATTTGTTTTATGGGTTTTAGCAGCCATCTTGGCTACCATTCAGTCTTTTTGCGGTGTTTGTGGTTGCCAATGGGAGGCTTAGTGTCTCTATCACAAGGCATAACATCAGGTCTCGACACAAAACAATGCTGCTCCCAGTTACTGTGAGTGGGAATAATCCTAAACTTATAGATAAGTATAACAGATGGCATAATGACAGCTTTCTAAATATGTTTATAAAATATAACTTTCCAGACCTCAAAATGTATACTTTAGGAAATTAACTACGAGTGTGGGAAAGAGTTTTAAAGTTATTTCTAAGTTGATTTGAGTAGGACAATTCACGAAGACTTCATATCAAACTTACTGTACGCCATTAAAATAGGATTTGCAGAATTGAAAATAAGTTTGAAACGTAGATTCATATTTGTCTGAAGTCTGAATCCTTAGTCCCATGCAAGTAGATTTTTTCTGAGTTAATTTTTAAAATAAATTTACCATGTGGTGGCTGACATTTGGCTCATTACTGCAAGATAAAGCCCTGCAATTACTTTATAATTGAGCCAAAAGTCATCCATAGGCAACCTTCAATCATAGGCCACCCATTCGGGTTGTTGTCCATTTCTCTTTCATTGGCCCAGGCTTATCTCTCTTTCATTGGCCTCAGGCCAGGGGTGTAAATTTTCTGAAGATGGGGGCCAGCCTTTTCACACAGGATTCCAGTTGATTTCTCAGGAGTGCTCATATTCTTTTAACTGGATAGGCTGGAGTCCACTTAGTGTGTGTCATTTGCTCAAGAGGATTATTCATGCAAGAACTATTTGAGTAGTTAGAGGAGTCAAACCAAGCAACCCTCCAACTATTGGATCACAGGAACACTTAATATTATTGTAAAAAAAAACCTGCTCTCTATATTGATTACATTTTTAAAAAGAGATTATTTTTGAATTTCTTTTACCACATGATGGCTGACCTCCAATGATGGCAGTTCCCATCATCTGTAATTTTGAGGCTGGGTGCTGGTGTTTGTTCCTGAGCCTTGTCTTTCAACAGCTCCCTCCCACCCCACTGCTCATTGTTTTTATTACTTTCAATAAAGCAATGTTGGGAGCCAACTTTGAGTCCTCAATCACCACAGCTGTTCCAGTTGGGAAGCCAATTACTGTTCAGTCAGCCTTTAATATTTTTACCGTAGAAATTATTATTATAGCTTCCCTTAGTGGCTTTGTTGATAGTGACAGCTTGTAATTGAGCTGTACAGACCAGATGATCACAGGATTGATTCCTGATCTATGCATAATCCAATCATACAATCACAGAGGCAGTACAATTTGCATCTGTGCCCTTGGCTAGGGAGGGGCAATTCAGCCAAGGTTTCTGCTCCTGGTTCTCATCCAGCGATGAACCTCCTGGTAAAAACCTAACAATGCTTGTGGGTGGACACTGGTTGAGAACAGCATCAGACTTGACTGGAAAGTCCCCACTGGAGTGGAATAGCCTTCTGATACTAAAAACAGAAAATGCTGGAAAAGCTCAGCAAGTCAGGCAGCATCTGAGGAGGAGGAAACAGAGTTAAGGTTTCAGGTCGAAGACCTTTCGCCAGAAAGAAGTAGACTTAACGTTTCAGGTCGAAGACCTCTCGTCAGAAAGAAACAGAGTTAAGGGGCTCGAATTTAGCAGGCCTGCGGGTTCCCAGCGGGTGGTCCTCCGGGAGCGTGGTCAACACGCTCGGCGAAATTAGTGGGTTGCCCGCGCGATCGTGGCAGGCAACCCACTAATAGGAATCAATTACCTGCTCCTCCGGGGTCCACGGCGCTGGTCTGCGCGTCGGTCGGGCTGCGCATGCGCAGTACGATCTGTCAGCTGGAGGCTCTCTAGTTAAAGGGGCAGTCCTCCACTGACAGATGCTGCAACCAATGGGACAAATTGCAGCATGGAGCAGCCCAGGGGGAAGGCTGCTCCCAGTTTAATGATGCCTCACCCCAGGTATCATCAGATGGGGTGAGAAGGAGGGGGAGGACACAGATCTTTCCCCCGGCGGGCGGGAGGAAGCGGCCTGCCTCTGCCACCAAGAAGGCCTGGCTCGAGGTGGCAGAGGGGGTCACCTGCGCCACCAACATATCGCCCACCTGCATACAGTGCAGGAGGCGCTGCAATGACCGCAGTAGGTCAGCCACAGTGAGAACACGAAGTCTTTCCCCTACACTCCGTCTGCCACAACACTGCCCCCACCCCACATCTCCTTCGGCACCGCCAACACTACTCTGTCACATCACCCTTCATACCCACTCAAACCCCATCCTCATCTTACCTCCACCTACTCACCTCGCCAGTACTCATCCTGCCACTAACACGCGACCCAATCCTCATACAATCTCATTGCTCCATCCCATACTCAACCTCTCGTGCATCTCCCTCACGGCCAGCCTCACTCAACCTGCCACCACCTGTGCTGCAGCCACAGGGCATGCATCACATATGTGCAGTAGGCAGCGTAAGGCAAACGTGTCGTCAGCATGAAGGGGGTGCACAAGGGTGTCTGAGGGTTTGTCCTGGGTGTTACCTATATTGAATTTCAGAGCAACAAACAGCACACATTATATTGACACCACCACTGCCACGTCTCCGCGAATCCTGTCCGTTGTGTCCAATAATGCCCGCTCCTGGGTATCACTATGAGGACCCACCACTGATGCCACCCATCGTGTTACTGCAGAGTAGGTGCAGGTGTATTTGCAGGGCTCTTCCGCGCAGACGACTGAGAGACATCGGCGGTGTAGCCGGCTGCACCCTGGAAGGATGCGGAGGAGAAGTTGTGGAGGGCAGTAGTGACTTTGACAGCGACAGGTAAGCAGTTGGTGCTGGGGCCAGCCAGGAGCAGCTCGGCATGAAAGAGCCTGCAGATCTCCACGACTACATGTCGAGCGAATCTGCGCCTCCCTGTGCACTGCTGCTCGGAGAGGTCCGGGGAGCTGCGCCTCGGTCTGTGGACCCTGCGGCGAGGGTAGTGCCCTCTGCGATGCGTCTCTCCCTGCGGTAGCCCTCCCTCCTGCTGTGCAGGTGGGCGTGCAAGAACACCGTGTTGGGGGGCTCCACGTCTCTGCGGCGGACGGCGTGGACTGCGAGGCTGCTGGGGCTGGTCATGCTGTTCGTCCTCCGAGGGTGTCCACGCACCACCCAGCTGGCAGGTGTTGGTCTGAGGGGTTGTGCAGGGTAGGTGGGTGGTTCCTCGCACTAGGGCTGCGGTTTCGTGTCGGTCTGTCCTCTGGCTTGGCGGAGGGTGGTGGAGGGCAGGGGTTGCCCTATGTGACGCGGTGGCCTCCTGCGTGGGTGAGGGCTCTCCCCCGTGGAGTGCACCTTGGCACCTGCCACAGGCTGCTGGCTGCAACACGCCTGGTTGGAGAGAGACTGTTTCCCCCAGTGTGGGAAACTCACTGCCTTGAACCCAAAATCCCACACTTCCTCTTTTGACAGCTGCTTCAGCTCATTAACTGACCTCAACAAGCAAGGTAAGTACTCTCAAGTGGAACCCCGCTGGCTTTAATTGCCCGCGGGATTCCCACCAGCGGGGCTTGCGCACGCAGCCCCGCACGTCAGCGCGGTACCCGGAAGTGGGCGGGATTTCGGCGCGATCCGGTCACGTGACCGGATATCGGGATTTTCGGGGCCCCCCCGCTGGAAACCCGCAGGTAACCGGACGCGAAAATCGAGCCCAAGGTTTCAGGTCGAAGACCTCTCGTCAGAAAGAAACAGAGTTAACATTTCAGGACGAAGACCGTTCGTCTTCGATCTGAAATGTTACCTCTGTTTCTTTCTCCACAGATGCTGCCTGACTTGCTGAGCTTCTCCAGCATTTTCTGTTTTTATTTCAGATTTCCAGCATCTGCAGCATTTTGCTTTTGATTTAGCCTTTTGGTACTCCCTGTCCAGGTTCACACATGTAGAATGTCCACTTGAACAAGGTACTGGGGGATGGCTGGTGCTTGTGGAACTGTACACCAGCTGGAATCAATGTCTTCAAGACATTTATTAAAAAAGGAAAGAAGATGATTTGAAAATTAATTGATTTGGATATTGTTTACATAAATACTCAAAAACGATAAAATGGGGCCTTACGTGGGCTGGAGTATTCCTTTTAATATAAGAAACAGCTCATATAAGATTTGGGATTTCATTGCCATTTTGAAATCACTGCACACTGTTCTCAAAAATAATTCCCTCAGTTCAAGCAGGGCTAGGTTGTTGTGAGTTTATTGACAAGATTGATCTTTTCCCTCTGGAATCTGCCAGTGTTTCATGATAAAGCCTTGCAGCTATTTTAGAGATCTAAGCTCCAAAAAAAGACTTTTATTAAAGCCTCTTACGGTTTGTTGCCATGGTGATGTGCACTTCCTGATGGTCTGTGGGATATTTAGGAAGAATGATCCAGCTTGTTTACTGAGGAAGAGAGCCAAATTGAACTGCAAACCTGAATTGGGCCCCTTTTGGTTTGGCCAGGAATCATGAATGTGGTTCAAATCAGAGCAATTTGGGTGCACTGGTCTCTTTGGTCTTTTCTTCCCCCACCCCCTCCCCCCTAATTTTCTTTCCCTCTCCTGAGTCTTGCTGGCTACAGACCCATAGACGCTGGTAGCCACCTAGTACCTTACCCAAGTAGCGATTCTTTATGGGTGAGCATTCATGATGAATTGTCAGCAGACTATTTGACTGTGAGAGGTATCACAGCCAAGCCCGACCCTGTCCTCACCCAAAAATCCACATGCAGGCACTTTTAAAATGGATACTCTGATTTTTGCTATCCTGGCTGATATATCATGGCAAGGATCAGAGCTGTCCTCTATCTAACTGTTGTCATGAGCCTGATACCTTTATTTGGTATGTTCAAACCAGATAGATTCAATGTGAGTATGGTCAGATTAAAATGGTCTCACTGCTTCCTCCAGTTTCCTTCAAAACTCAGAGCATCAGTTTATGTGTGTTTTCTATAGTCAATTCTGTAAGTGCCTGTGCATGTAAAGTGCTGCTCCAAGTTTTGATGGAAGCCTGATTGTGCACGGCTGGTGTAAAGTGGCATGAGCGATTGAGGTGACGTTATTTGCCTCACTTTCACTGCAGGTTAATATACCAAGAAAAGCGTGGCCGTAGGATGTGTTCTCTTGCCAAGATGATCCACTGCGTTGTGAAATGGAATTTCAAACAATAGATTAATAAATCACTACAGACATAGCAATATATTATTTGTGAAGCAAAGTCAAAAGTACTCACTAATCATTAAAAAGGAATGTAACCCTTTGTGAAGAACCTTCCTCTGCTAATTATCAATGGCTATAAAAGTAATTTTGTGCCAAATTAAAATATAAGATTAAAATATTTATTAAGAGGTATACTGAGCCTCCCCTGACGGCACAAGAGATAAAAGCCTCGTATGATACTGAGCCGTAAAGACCAGGAACGCCCCAAAGTTGATCGCTGATCTGTGCTAAGTTAGCTAATCTCAGTGGGGCAGAATTTGGGCCTCAGTGCTCCTGGGCAAGGAAGAGAATTATCAGCTAAGGTTCCACCTCCTGATTGCAATCCAGTGACGCCGCTGGAAAGTGCACATGTAGGTGGAGAGTGAAGGCAGGATTGGCTCGTCTTGCTGCCCTTCACAGTGGAATAGACAACTGATGCTCCCTATTGAAGTTTGCGTATGAAGAACGGCCAGTTTTGTGAGGCTCCGGAGGTGTTGCAGGGCTCTTGGATCTCTACCCTAGCATGAGTCAGTGCCTTGAGTGGAGAAAGTTAGGGAGAAAAGTAGTCCTTGTTGACATGCTCAATGAGTTTGCATAGAATAGGAGGTAGTCCCCTTTTTAGTATTGGTGTTCGTGTACCATCCAGAATTAAATAAACTAAAAAGGAATATTACAGTTCCTCAGAGGCGACATGAAGTAACATTTTTTTTACCCAGCGAGTTGTAATGATCTGGAATGCACTGCCTGAAAGGGTGGTGGAAGCAGATTCAATAGTAACTCACAAAAGGGAATTGGATAAATACTTGAAAGGAAAAAAATTATAGGGCTACGGGGAAAGAGCAGGAGAGTGGGACTAATTGGATAGCCCTACCAAAGAGCCGGTACAGGCACGATGGGCCGAATGGCCTCCTCCTGTGCTGTACCTACTATGATGCTATGTTTCTGTGATCCTAAGAAACTATTCCTCTTACTTTCATTTTCAACAACATCTTACATTTATATAGCGCCTTTAACGTAGAAAAAGTCTCAAGGTGTTTCACAGAAGCGCAATCGGGCAAAAATTGACATCAAGCCAAAGAAGGAGATATTAGGAGGGGTGACCAAAAGTCAAAGAGGTAGGTTTTAAGGAGGATCTTAAAGGAGGAGAGAGAGGCGGAGACACGGAAAGGTTTAGGGAGGAAAATCCAGAGCTTAGGGCCTAGACGGCTGAAGGCATGGCTGCCAATGATTGGGTGAAGGGAGTGGTGGATGAACAAAAGGCCAAAGTTGGAGGAACTCAGAGTTCTTGGAGGTTTGTAGGGCTTGAGGAGGTTACAGAGATAGGGAGGGGCAAGGCCATGAAGGGATTTAAACACGAGGATGAAAATTTTATACGGGAGCCAATGTAGGTCAGCGAGGACAAGAGTGATGGGTGAATGGGAAGGTGTGAGATAGGATATGGGCAGCACTACAATTTGCTCCAGCATCCTCTGGATTAGGGAGGGGGAAATCGTCTAGAGTTTCTGCTCCTGGTGATTACCTAGCAATCCCTGCTGGAAGTGAGCGTGTGTGAACATTGGTGAAGAGAGGATTGGGCCCAGCTCTGATGTCCCACACGGTAGAATAGTTTGTCAACATTCACTGTCAAGTTTGATGCATGGATAATGACCACATAAGTGAGAAAGTAGAGCGCTCCTGCGGGATAGTAACCCTGGGGGTAATTTTCACCTTCACTGCTTGGGCACATTGGATTTCAACAGAGTGAAAATTGGGTGGGTTCTATAACCTGTTCCACCAGTTTACTGCCCAAGAGGTGAAGGTGAAAATTACCTCCCCTCATAAGGTGTTACCTCTTTCCGGAGAGTGGGGGGGGGGATATTTTGCAAAGAAAAGAGAGAAAAAGAAGTGTTTAGTATCTTCCTTACTGTTCTTTTGCAACATGCAAGTCACTTGGAAACACATCTTCTTATGACTTGCAGTGATGTCATTAGTGATGATAGGAATTATGGACAGCACTTTTAGATGTTATTTCCCCTCAAATGGAAAAAAAAAGGTTTTCATCAATCTTTTTCAAAAAGTCAGTGCCACTTTAATAACCTAAAACTGAATGATCATTTACAGAAGTGTAAAGCGGAGAGTGCTGTGTAATTGCTTTATAAATAGACGGTAAGTGCCAGCAAGAATTGTAATATTTAAAAATGAATCACTGAGTAAAACTGAACTGAACATTCGGCTTGTGAGCTATTTAGTCCTCATGAGGGAAAGTGGTTTATTTTTCAGTAAAGGCTTTGGTGCTTTTATTTGCTTTAGCTTAAACTAGATTTTTAGGTGGAATTACTGGAGTTGTATAAATAGCTGGTTGGGAAAATGGTTTTAAGTTTTAAGGATAAGTTTAGATGATCAAAAGTTTCATGCTACATGGTGGGTCCTGCACTGTTGGAATGGGACAGATAATATCTGTGGAGGACAGCAAGCTAATCGCCTGATAATGTTTGGGGATCAGAGGGGTATATTTTCTGACCAACACAGTTCCCTTATGAATGCATTAACCAGCACCAGGCAAGAAAATATACCTCAGAGAGTACTTTATTCAGAAGTTTTCCTCAGGAGATTACATGGATGAGGTAAAGATCATGATGGGGCAGAAAGACCACAGTACGAGTGGGCTTGAATAGGAGTAATGGCCTGGGCCACCGGAAAATTACAGCCATATTTTTATGGTGGGAAAATAGTGCCATCCTTCAGAAAAATCGTCCTGCTCTGCCCACTGACTTAAGCTGCTCCCATTCCCTACCAGATGCTGGTCCTACTCCAGGGTATGGAATTCTGCTTCTTGCTGTTGGCTGGAAGTGTCAGCTGGAAATAATGGTGAGGGGTGAATCAGGAAAGACTGGCTCCATGAATAGAGGGGGAGGGGCAGCTGCCAATGTCAACTGTGGGGAGGGGTAGAAGGAGAAATATGGTGGTATGGGATGAATGCCAACATGGACTAGCAGAGGGGGACGAATGCCTGCATGGATTGAGAGTGGGGGGGGGGGGAAGAGAGAAGTGGTGGAACGAACTGATGAGGCGGAGGATGAGAAGGTTGCCAGCAGATGAACTGAGGCCAAAGGCAAGGTATGCCAGTGTGAACTGGGGGAGAGAGGGAATGAGTGCCAGCAGGAATTGAGGGGAGGGGGAGAAGAGTGCTGGGATGAACAGGCAGCATGGAGGAGAACAGTGCCAACATGAACTGGGAGGAGAAGCAATGAGTGCCAGCATGTATAAAGGGAAGGGCAAGAAGAGTGGCAGCATGAAGGGAAAGGGAGAAAAATGTGAGGATTAAAAGGTAGAGAGAAGGGCAAGAGAGTCAATGTGAACGTGGGTGGAGGGGAAGGCAGGAGTACCATCATGAACTGGGGGAAGAGTACTAGCTTGAACTGGAAGGCGGAAAGACTGCCTGTGTAAACTGAAATGGTAGGGAGCAGAACATCAGGATAAACCACGGGGCGGGAGAAGAAAAGTGCCAGATTGAACTGGGTGGGTGTCGGAGAGTGCCAATGTGAATTGTGGGTGGGGGGGGGGGGAGAAGAGGACTAGGAGGGGGGTAATAAACAATTTGAAAATGATGTAATATTTAATAAACTCAAGTTAACAACCAGATTTTGCAACAGAGAATACCAATACATATCCATAACTGCCCATAAATCTTCCACAAGAAATGAGGGAAAATCTTTGCAATTTTTGCCACAATCATCAGTTTTTTAGTGGCCCTAGTATTGAGGGAAATAAACCATGGTTGGTACTAACACGTCCATAAAGCAATCCAAAACCAAGAATATCTACATCTGTCCATCTAGTGCATACCCAGAATGATTTATAATTAGAGCCCCACATGTTCTCAATGTATATTACCTACAGCCCCTCGTGCCTATCTGTCTGCTTTATACCTGACCTCTACAAACCTGCAGTGTGCCTGGAGCCCTTTGTGCTTGTGTGGCTTGTACCTGAAGCCTCTCATTCCTGCCCATCTGGTTTGTAACTGGAGCCCCTTCAACCTTGCACTTGTTCTTTTCCTAGTGGCTACAGAATATAATTTCAGACAAACCATGGGATGGAAAACATGGTTCTCAGAAAATTAAGTGGTTCAGTTATGAAAGAGTTAATGGACCTATCCATTGTGGAGATTGAATATTGCTCCTTTGGAATATACAGTACAGGCGTGTACATGGCCTATAATGATTACATCAGTAGGCTCAGGTTACTTTAAACACAGTGTACATAAAACAATATTTAAAGATGATGATAGCTTTCCAGAATTATCTAACATACCTCTGTGTGTATGAAGGATTTCACTTTTTAATCACCTGTCTGGACATGTTCTCATCTTGGCAATGACACAGTTCAGAATTGAGTCAATTGATGGAACTGAAACTGCACCTTTTAAGGTGTTGCAGCTTACTGGTTGAAGGCTGCAGAAAGAAATGATCATTTTGTTTCAGAATCTACTTGCAAAATAACAAACGGAGAAAGCTGGTTCTTTTCCTTTCTGTAGCTTTACTTGGTAGTGTTCAGCACTGATATCAAATTATTTTATGCAGATTCTCAACGATCCAAAAAAGTTTGCATATTACTGAAGTCACTGGGGAGAAAGAGGTTGAACTAGAACCTGTGGAAGAGAAAACCTGTTATTGCTAGTCACGCAAACCAAGTTTGGAATAAGAATGCTTGATAGAGGTAAAAAAAACAAAAAAGGAAAAATTCCATTCTCTCATACTGTCACTTCACAATTTAATAGGAACAAAATTATAATTCCAAAGCATTTTGTAAGTTATTAAAGAGAGTAAAAGGTTATCATAAGTTCTCACTTGTAAGTTCCAAATTCTCTGCATACATTCAAATTATATCATAAGACGGTTGTATGACCTCATCCTTACATTTTCCTCTCACTGGAGTACAGGCCTCCTTGCACAGTAAGGACATTGTTTCAAATTGATACGTGGATTTTTGGTAATTGATCCATAAATATGAAACTGAGACACAAACATTTGTTTAAACATCTTGCAGCCTGAGACACTCTGGCCAGAGGTATAAATTCAATGCTCAAAGAGTAACACATTCTCATACATTCTTATATTTAGCACAGTGTGCTTCTGAACTCCATGGCACCAGAATAAACAAGAACAACATGATGGCATACAATTATCTCAGAGCTGTGTGCATCTGGCTGCAGTAAAACAGCAAGTCTTTGGTTTCAAAATTGTCCCATAGGGCACTGTACAATGACATCACTGTGTTGTTTTGTGAAACATCACAGAGTAACCTGTGTGTGTGGCTTTGATACTGCAAGAGAGGCTTTGGGTTTCAGGTTGGATCATGGCAGGGGGAGATTGCGGATTGTGGGGTGGGGGCGAGGGCGAGGGGATGACAGCTGCAAGAGGTGGCAGTAGGAATGGGGCAGACAGCGTTGGGCCACTAGCAACTCCAAGGTGGATGACACTGTGGACAACAATGCCACCTATCTCGGAGATGGAACTGGAAAGTCTTAGAGGGAAGAATGCAACAGTGCCTCCAACCTTGGAAACGGACCTTGGAGGATTTAATCTCCAGTAATTAGATGAATAGGTAGATTTAATTGTGAAAAGACAAGTGTGACAAATAACTTGATAGAAACAGAGATGACGGGAAAGTATTACAGGAAGTAAATGTGACGCCTACAGGAAGTGTGAGCAATGTGCAGAACTTCATGTATAGTAAAGGTTATGAAGTTAATTGTGGGTAGAGATGGTGGAATGTGATAGCACCTAACCTGCTATGGAAATTTCACAACATGGAAATCAACCAAAATTATAATGCAATTTGTAGGTGTAGATGAATGTTGTTACTTGAGTCTCATCTGATTACTTTGAGTGGGGGGGGTAAAGGGAGAAAATTTGCAAAAATTTTTCTCAGTAGATTAAATATGTTGGACACACTCCAAATTGTACGCATTCTGTGGAAGTGCTGGGCATTATAGATTAAATGGTCTTTTGTTTTTATATGCTTTCTTAAATGGACTTAAAACTTAACATATCTGTTTCTTTTACTCTCCCCTCCAAAGGTGGAATGCTTCACATCCCTTAGATACTCCAAGTGGTGGCTTGGATCATCATAATCAGGGGTATTAGACCATTCACCTCCCTGAAAACTAAATTTGTGGCTATCTGCTCGTAAACTCAGCATTGTTAATAGGTTACTTGGGGCTAGTTATATTTTCACTATTTGTGAAGCCAGGTGTAGGTCATTCAACAGTATGAATCCACGGTGTCAGTGGAGATCACTAAGCATTGTAAATCCCTGGTGTCAGTGGAAATCATTGAACAGAGTGAATCCACACAGATAATACACTGTTGAAAATAATTACGTCAATATGTAGGGGAGTTCTGCTGCTGCTGTTTTTAGATAGTAGCAGCAGAGTGGCCAGACAATAAGTGATACAAAAATAAAATGTATGTTCGGTAATAATACGTAACAATATTTAAACAAAGTTCAACTATCTTCTATTTTTGCACTCATCTTTGCTTTGGTAATTAGCATGATGTGTTAGAGATATGAATGAGCTCCAATGAGAACATATTGTTTAGATCCAACAATCTCCTTTATGCCATATTTATGGGGAGAAATATTTTTGATGTGGTTTATCTGATCTTTGAAGGATGAAAGTATTACAAAATTATTTTTTGTAAAACATGCAGGTTTTTTTTTAACATGCAACAACCATAGAAATTTTAAATCTTCAAAAAAATGCTGTAAAACACAATGATATTTTAGTTTCAGAATCATTATGAATTACAGCCCTATTGTTATTAGCATAAAAGCAGTAGGTTCGTGCTAGCTATCTCATTCTTTACATGCAGCTGATACAGAAAAGTACCTGGGTGGAGGTTACAAGTCTGCAATATAAGCAAGAGGCTCAAATAGAATTGTCAAACTGCAAAGTGATGTTTGAGAGGATTGCACCAACATATAACAAGTTCTCCTAAAATCTAAGATTGTGTTGCATCTTTGTAATGTGCGATCCCAGCCAGCTACTATTACATATACAGTTTATGTTTTATGTGGAAACTTCAATTCAAATTCAACTCATTTCCTATGAGCTGTGCCATGCAAATGCTTTTCCTTGGGGTCAGCGATATGACATGACAGGATCGAGTGTGGGGCAGATTTTATGATAAACACTTTGATAGATATTGACTTTTTCCCCCCAGTGAATGTCAAGGAAATATTTAGAATCATAATTTTATCATCCATCAACCTCATATGAATGTAACAATATAAGGATATTGTGGGTATCAATTACATGACAACATTTTCCACTGTTTTAATAAGGCCCTTGGGTCACCTCTTGGTTTAATAAGTATTAAAGATATCATGCAAAGTAACTGCTGCAAATTGAGCAACGACTAAAAGGGACAAAGAAATCCATTCTGTGTTTTTCCGAGTTAAACATTTTTTAATTAAATATTCTTAATGTGATTACTCTGTGGCCACATGTGTTAACATTAAATTTATCATGAATGCTCCATGGTGAAGATATGGCTATTCCTACTGATCTGACAAGCTGAAAAAAGTGCAACTTACCAGCTTTCCCTCTGGGAGCATTAGCTTGATCCTTTTGCAGTAGCTTGTAGACCTCATTTTCCAGAAGGCAAGCTGTGACTTCCCCAATAGCACCTGCTCTTTCAAAATGATCATATAGCACATGCCATAATGGTCACTTCGGTCAATCTACCCCAGCTAATAATACTGAAGACCTTCTAATGGAAGTAAATGAAAACAGTGCCTAGATTAGCCAGCCATCTGTCTTAAATAATATATTTGGGTATATCTAAAGACTGTCTATTTCATAAAGCCTTTAGTTCATGTTATCTATTAGCTCTCTGCATTATTACAAACTCCCCTTGTTTTATATGTTGTGGTGATTTGATTAGTAACCTTATTTGTAGGAATGAGTGAACTATCTTGGGTTTGAAATAAGCCAAGCAGGTTTCAGGTCCCTGCCATTGTTACCAAAAATGTCCCAAACTGATATACACAAAGGCATCACCGCTTCCAGGTCCTAGCAACTCTTTTCCTCTCCAAAACTAATACTAACTCCTAGGTATTAGGCAGATGCCCTACAGTTATTCAGAGCTCTCCTGGATATGGTTGTCCATTATTGGCTGCAATGATAGTGATATCCTTCAATCATAGTTTTCACATTTTCCCTAACAAGAACAATATGCTTCCCATGACAAATGATTTGGTTCAAAGTTCGGTGCCCTAAATTTCCCCCAGTAGACGTTCTAGGGTCCAGGATAGATGCTTCATGTTTTCTTTAACATGCAGTTCAGACTTCCTAGGTCAGTGCTTCACATTCTTCTGCAATGGATACCAGCCCCCATGTAGGGTAGACTTCTTTTATTGTAGATACACAGGCCCCAACTTACCTTAACTATTCAGCTGGGCAATCTCCAGCCGCATTGTCTGCTTTACATAGCGTGGCAAGATTTTTGTGTATATTTTTATTTTTGTCAGTAAAAATATGTATAGGCATTTTAAATATGGCAAAAATCAGACTGAGCAACAATTCATAATTTTAAACCAATTAACAGGAGAACTTCTTTACAAATTAAAAGTTATACAAAATTGCCCATTTCCTAGATGTTGTGAAAATATAATAAAGCAGTTATGTAATTTATATTTTGCAAAAAGTAAGAAGGTCAGTTAGGGGTTAAGCAGCTTTCCAGTCAAAATAAGTTTTGAAACTGATCTGGTTCTAACTAAAGCCAGCTTGGGACCAGGTTGGAACCATTCACAGTGCTTTGGGATAATCTTATCTGTACCAATCGGTCGACTTGACTGAGTGTCCTCAACCTTAGTTCCCCTGATTTGTCTCAAACTTCCGTTGTTGTAAAGAGGTTTTAAATGAGTGGCATGGGTGGGTGGAATATCACTGTGCAGTGCCATCGATTGGTGGAGTGCCCCCTGGCCTTAGGGAGCCACTGAGCTGAAGCTAGCCACTTGTCTACAGTGGGAAAATTGGATGGGGCATCTTTACCAGGCCACTCTCACCAGCATCCTGGTGCCAGAACAAGAGTGACACTTGTACTAGCTGGGGATCAAATGAACTGGTCTGTCCTGTCAGCCTACGGACTGGGAAGATTAGAAAACTAGGGAGGAAGTAGAGGGGAGTCACCAAGAATAGATCCTTGGGGTCTCCAGAGGTAATGGTGTGGGAGCAGGAAGAGAAGCTAGAGATTCTTAGGCTAGGACTGGATAGATAAGAGCAGAACCAGGTGTGGACAGTCCCACTCAGCTGGACGACAGAGAACAGTTGTTGCAGGAGGATGATGTGGTCAACCGTGAAAAATGTTGCAGGCAGGTTGAGAAGGATGGGGAGGGATTTTGCATCACGGTCACAGTCACAGAGGATGTCATTTGCTTTACTGGAGACAAGGACACCAAAGGTGGAGGTGAGGGTTTTTTTTTATTCGTTCATGGGATGTGGGCGTCGCTGGCAAGGCCAGCATTTATTGCCCATCCCTAATCGCCCTTGAGAAGGTGGTGGTGAGCCGCCTTCTTGAACCGCTGCAGTCCGTGTGGTGAAGGTTCTCCCACAGTGCTGTTAGGTAGGGAGTTCCAAGATTTTGACCCAGCGACGATGAAGGAACGACGATATATTTCCAAGTCGGGATGGTGTGTGACTTGGAGGGAAACGTGCAGGTGGTGTTGTTCCCATGTGCCTGCTGCTCTTGTCCTTCTAGGTGGAAGAGGTCGCGGGTTGGGTACGTGCTGTTGAAGAAGCCTTGGCGAGTTGCTGCATTGCATCCTGTGGATGGTACACACTGCAGCCATAGTGCGCCGGTGGTGAAGGGAGTGAATGTTTAGGGTGGTGGATAGGGTGCCAATCAAGCGGGCTGCTTTATCCTGGATGGTGTCGAGCTTCTTGAGTGTTGTTGGAGCTGCACTCATCCAGTCAAGTGGATAATATTCCATCACGCTCCTGACTTGTGCCTTGTAGATGGTGGAAAGGCTTTGGGGAGTCAGGAGGTGAGTCACTCGCTGCAGAATACCTAGCCTCTGACCTGCTCTTGTAGTCACAGTATTTATATGGCTGGTCCAGTTAAGTTTCTGGTCAATGGTGACCCCCAGTATGTTGATGGTTGGGGATTCGGCGATGGTAATGCCGTTGAATGTCAAGGGGAAGTGGTTAGACGCTCTCTTGTTGGAGATGGTCATTGCATGGCACTTGTCTGGCGTGAATGTTACTTGCCACTTATGAACCCAAGCCTGGATGTTGTCCAGATCTTGCTGCATGTGGACACGAACTGCTTCATTATCTGAGGGGTTGCGAATGGAACTGAACACTGTGCAATCTTCAGCGAACATCCCCATTTCTGACCTTATGATGAAGGGAAGGTCATTGATGAAGCAGCTGAAGACGGTTGGACCTAGAACCCTGCACTCCTGTCCTGCGGCTGAGAGGATTGGCCTCCAACAACCACTACCATCTTCCTTTGTGCTAGGTGTGACTCCAGCCACTGGAGAGTTTTCCCCCTGATTCCCATTGACTTCAATTTTACCAGGGCTCCTTGGTGCCACACTCGGTCAAATGCTGCCTTGATGTCAAGGGCAGTCACTCTCACCTCACCTCTGGAATTCAGCTCTTTTGTCCTTGTTTGGACCAAGGCTGTAATGAGGTCTGGAGCCGAGTGGTCCTGGCGGAACCCAAACTGAGCATCGGTGAGCAGGTTATTGGTGAGTAAGTGCCGCTTGATAGCACTGTCGACGACACCTTCCATCACTTTGCTGATGATTGAGAGTAGACTGATGGGGCAGTAATTGGCCGGATTGGATTTGCCCTGCTTTGTGATTGAGCAGATCGGTAGTGAACGGAGGGCCAAAGGCTAGACGGTAGGGAGTTTAAAAGTGCTGTTGTGTAAGTGACTTGGAGGAAGAGGGTTTTTTCGAGGGACGGAAGCAGAAGGAAGTGGAGTTGGAAGGAGGATGTGAGTGGTGAGTGGTACAAGGAACTGATCAGAGATGGCCTCGTCTGTGATTGAGACCATGTGAGATGGCAAGACTGAGGGAGGAAAGCAGTGAGGATATCTTGGTGAAAAATTTGATGTGGGGCCTGGGTGGGCAGATTTTAAATGAGAGGCGAGAGGGCTTGAACAAGGAGAGGTGCTCAAAGGAGAAGAAGGTACGAGAGGAGTAGGGGGACAGACCAGGGTGAGATTTGGTGATAAGGCCCACTCCGCCACCATGGCGGGTTGGGTGGGGCGAGAGTGGAAGGTATAACCAGGCGGGGAACCTTCAGTCAGAGGCAAGGTGTCATCACCCATGAACCAAGTTTCCATCAAAGCCATGATAGCAATGCAATTATCCACAATAAGGTCAGGGATGACAAGGGCCTTGTTCGCAAGTGAATGGGCATTTTGGAGGGAGATGCGGAGAGGGGCGGTGATTGTTGGTCCGCTGGCAGAGTCCACAAGGTCAATGGTAGGAGGGTGAGTGGAACGGGAAGGTGGTTGGCAAGATAAGCCCCCAACGGGCATGCTGAGAGAGGAGGATGTGGCAGTTGGGGTTGCTGCTTGTAAGGAGGCAGTGACGAGTGCCTCAATGGGCCCTTCAGAGAATGCCGGGAGAAGCACAGAGAGAAGCTATGGGCTTACCCATGAGGGAGTCAAGCCTAGGAATGGGGCAGGAGAGTAGGAAAGTGGAGGAGTAGTGAAGAGTTGGGGTTGGGATTTTTGCGGGGGGAGGGGGGGCGGTAAATATCCATGAGGGGAGAAGAGAAAGGAGGCATGACTGGGTAACAGAAAGGGGAGGAGACAGGAGAGAAGGACCCAAGAGGGATAAAGAGAAGAGAAAGAAAAAGAGAGATAGAAGTAATGGGCTCGGGTCTGGCGTGGCACCCAAAATGCGCACATGGACACAGGACTCCAACTGTAAAGGAGCCCCTCGATATCTTAGAAAGGGTAGGAAAACACAGATAACCATGTTAAAAAGCATGTACCAGCACAATGATATTACATAATGCATTAGCATCATTGTAATCACTATCAGCATTTCTAAGATGATTAAAGAAGATTTGAAGACTGGTCAGGGGTAATTAGCACAGCTGATGCTGTGAAAATAGCTTGGTACATAGGAATTGCATTGTTGGTAATTACACGTTCATTCAGTTCTTAAAATTGCTTATAAGATGTCACCGATGTGTCTTGTTTTTGTTTGTTGCTCTTCCTGTTGGTTAGTGCGGATTTGGGAGAACAGACGGTAACAAACAACCCAGAGAAACCAAGGGAGAGTGAGCAGAATCTACAAAAATATATCTTTTAAATGAAAACTCATTTGAACAACCCTGTAATCTTCTGCAGTAAACAACCTTGTACTATCCTTCTGTTCATCACATGATACTGCATCGTTCAGCAACAAAGGGCCTGTGTTACCAGTAATGACACTTGGGTTATGCCGTTGAATGCTAGATGGTGTGCTTATTACTTTAATTTTCTTTAAGAATTAAACCAGACTGTTTAAAGAATAGTTGTTACTTGGGGGTGAATTACAAGTCTATGACCATCTTAACCACTTGATTGGATGTCATAAACAGTAAGAGCAAACCTCAAGTCACTTTATAACTGTTATCTGAACCATGTCTGGGTTAATCTTAAAATTCACTGACAAGTTTCTATTACTGTATATGTAATGGACACCTTTAGACAATAAAATCTACGGCAGATTAGAGTGACATATTGTACATTTTTGGGGACCAATCCATGCATTGCTAGGAAATACTGAGACTGATGTAGATTGTCTCATTGTTAATTTTGGACTATGTTACCAAAGCGACCATATTGATAACCATGGGAATATCCACATTCAGAGTAGAAATTAATAATTGAAATATTTTATTTGCCCCCCAATTTTCTTCTCTCCACATATGAAGGCTTTGACTCTTGTTGAGGTACAGTTCCAAGGGTCAAGTGGCCATTCTTCCCTTTTGAGTCTAAACAGTGAATCCTGGCAAACTATTTGACTGTGGAGGGCATTTCAGCCAAGTATGATCCTATCCTGACCTGATTTGTAAATATACAAATTTTCCAGCAGGTGTCACTGGAAAACAGTCAGGAGTAGAAGCCCCGGCTGATTTAGTCCTGCTCCCTAGCTCAGACGGGCCGATTTTAACCCCCTCGCCCAGCGACAGTGGTGTGTGGAATGGGTTGAGACCAGGCCGAGACCACTTACCGGCTTGACACTACACCGTTCCCGCTGGGCGCCATCTTATATTCGCCGACTTTGAAGTCGGCCAAGGCTCCCGCTGCAGTCAGGCGGGGGTCTAATTTAGGTGTAAAAGTTGTGGCCCAATGATGTCATCGGTGCCGTGATGTGATTTTTACAACGACTCGGGGGGAGGCCCAACCGGTGTCAAAGCCGGCGGAGAAACCTGGCGGGTGCAGCAGAGCGGCCAGAAGAGGTAAGATTTTTTATTCTTCGGAGGATTAGGAAGAAATCCTCGGGCCTCTCTAGCCCGGCCCTCCCTACACCAGCATCTGTTTGGGAATCTCCAACCCCCACTCCCCCCCAAGCACTCACTTTATGCCAGGGCCCGTTTCTGTAGGTCCCCGGCAACGGCCAGCTCCTGCCTCAATTCCCGCTCCCGCCTGCTGGCCTTGACGTCATTCCTGCCGGTTTCGAGTGGGACACTAATGTCAGTTATTCAAATGTGGCCCTTAAATTAAAATCGGCCGGGCCTCGCTTCCTTCAGAACTGCCGGGTGTACCGTCCGTTTCTGGCCTCCAACGCACCATACACGCCCTGCCATTAAAATCAGGGCCAGAGATTGTGAGGCCAATTGCTGCATCCTCACAACCACCTCGGTTAAAATCAGCTAACTCAGCACAGACCAGCGATCGAATGTGAGATCTTTCTGGGTTTTTATGATTCAGTCACAGACTAGGTCGTATCTTACATTTGTTCACTTTAAATTTTTCTGTTTAAATATCCACGTGCTACCGAGCAGCCGTTGGTAAGAACATTTGACGTTGAGAAATGCTTTTCTAAAAGTTTGAGCAAGTGGGGATTATTCAAACGGAAGAGAATGGAAGTGGGGTTGAGAAAAGGTAAGGCTGGAAGGCAAAGAATTTAGAAGCTGCATCTGAGAAATGAATGAGGAAGAAAACAGGAAAAAGGAGGAAGCAAAAGAACAGAAATAGAGATGTATGGAGATAAAGTAGGGCAGAGGGCAGAAGAAAAGAAGAAGGCAGGGAAGAGAAATAAATGAGAATTGAACAGAACGAATAGGAGGCAGGCATCCAGGAGTGTTTAACAGGTTCTGGGTAATCCCCTCCCTCCATGCTTTCTACTGGTCACATTAGGTCTGATTGATGCAAGCTCTGCTGTCTGTGCTGCAGCTGGATTTAGTTTCTGGCCCTTAGCCAGGTGTCACCCATTCTGCAGCAATGAAGGAGAGTGTGTGGAGCTCTAGATACAAGCACACGCAGGATGGGGAATACTCACCACAAGAAGAAGTCGCAGGGCACAAAGACCAAACCTTTGTGGCACTTTGATATCGGTCGGCCTGACAAGCAGAAAAAAGGTAAGTCTCTGATTTTGTATGTGTTAAAAAGCTTTCATGTGGAAAGACTTCAATGGGACTTTTACTGTATGTGTATCTATGCACACACTGTTGCTGATTTGTTGTGCTGGGAGGTCATGTACTGTATACCATATGCTCTGTTACTGCAATCTGTGTTTTCTTACGCTAAATTAGTAAGACCTACATTGCATATGCATTTATTGCTGTTCCCAAGCCGTATCTGTGAACTAGCTATATACTAAACCAGCTCTGGTTTTAGGCGGAGGGGTGGATTAATTAGGATAGAAAGCTGCTTGCTTTGATTAGGACTGTGTCCCTCGAGTGGCCATTACTTGTAACAGTACCTGCTTGCAATGTAGCAAGAAAATTATCTGAATTTGTTTTTTAAAAAAAAAAGTGGCAAGACAGGTTTTGTTTGGTTTTGAAGTGTGCTGTATCCAAGGACACTCCCTGCCCTGCTCTCCTGTGGAGGGTAGCAATGATTTTTTCTTTCTCCTGAATTAATTGCTGGGGTTATAATTGGTAGCCTCACGATTTGTGTGCTGACAGTGTTCTCCATTCAATGACTAAGTGGATCAGAAACCCATGTTTAAGAGAAAGATGTTAGTGTGTTTAACAAGTTGCTTGACTATCCCTTGGGAGTCTGGAGCTCGGCTTTACTGTGTACACAGCAAGGTTGGAATGAAAGATAGGTATTGTTTTCAATAGAGGATACTGGAGTTGGGAGAACTTGCCTGCACTTGTACAGGTGAAAGTCAAAATGCTCTCTATATAAAAGCTAATGAACAGTGAATTTCAGGGACTAGTCATTTTCATGAATGCTTGAATATTCACATTTATTTTTTCAAATGACCTTCCATTTGCATGAGGGCACTGAAGGTAAAAACATGGCTTGGTGTCAATATTTCCTGTTTGGTGTGTGTGTGTGTGTGTGCTGCTTTGAGGTCCTTCCATTTACCTACATGTTGCAAATAGTGAACCTTAACCACCACCATGTACTATTGGCTGAGCTTTAATGTGAAGTATTATTGCCTTGATTTTCCTTAACCACTTGATTTTAAAATCCAAAGTATTAAAGAACTTGTGCACTATTCATAGATATTCTTTCTTCACGACACTGAGTTTGAGAAGAGTAGCTCTTTTGCTTAAGACTGATCAGTTGCAGTGAACTGAGATGATTGAGCACTTTTTGCCTTCAAGTTGGCCTCACTGATGACCTGTATTTATATATAATGAAAGGTCTCAATGTTTTCATGGGTTGTAGATAAAACATGAAAATAACCTTAAGTAACAGTTGCATGCCTACTGGATTTTCTAAATGTATAGGAATATGATCTATTTTAAAGAAAAAAGACAAACTTTTTACCTATTGGTATCTCTAAGTTTGTGACTGCAATGGATATTGCCTCTTTGGGATTACTTATGAGCCTTTGGGAAAAGAACTTCTTAATGAGAAGCTTTTTGGTTGCAATCATTTCATCCGAAGCATTGACTTAAAGGTGGGCTGGTGGTAGCATAGCACTGTGTTTATCTGCTCAATTGGTGGAGTGGTAGGTTTTGTGTCCATGTCTTTCCATTCAAATGAACTCTGGAAAGTTGCACTTCTGCACAGGGATGAGAGACGTTGTCTAGATATGTCAATTTGGGCTGTTCTGCACATCCCGTTGTCATGGTAAAAGGTCCTGGGGTCAAGACACCTGCCAGGGGGAATTGGGAATCCTAAATTTATGCAAATATAGTCAATTGATAATTTTAAATCTCAACTTGCACCTGATCGTAGCATTGAACAGAATAGTAGAATACCTTTTGGGAATAAGCAAAAGATTGGAATTTCACCAGATTGTGGGCTGATTGGAGTTCTGCTAATAGTGATCGTACAGTCTGGACTCTTTAGTGTTGGGGGAGGGGGGAAATGAGTCTGGGGACAGGCAATTCCCATAGAAAATGTAAGGATTTGCGAAATGTTTAATTTCCTTCCTGGTTGTAAAATACGTGAACATATTTATTTTAATAAAAACCATTTTCAGTGGAACCTCTTATTGGCCAGAATGGAGGACCGACCTTATATTTCTCACAAACACACATGGAAGTTGGTGGATAATTGAGTAGCCTGGAATTTTAACAGGTATTTTAAATGTACTCCATAAAAACTTTAGCAGATAATTAATGTTCAACTATAAACGGCAGGCAACTTCTTTAAAGCCTTTACCCCATTAAAAGTTACTTTTTTGAAGTAAAGCTTTTGGAGACAAACAGTGCTGTACATGAAGTCCTTGCTGCTTTATAAAGAAATGTGTTTATTAATGGTGAAGGTGGCAGTGGATACAGATGGAATTCACTGTATTTGCTTTGACCAAACTCATCCACTAAACAAGGCTTTTATAAAATTCAGTAGGCCCTGTATCCAGCATTATCTAGTTAAATCCTGAAAAAAAAAAGTAACCAATTTGCCAAACAATAGTTTGCTTGATTCCCACACTACACATCAGTTAGAACTCTTGCACAGCGAGAATGATGCTTCAATTAAATGTATATTACCCAGGTTTCCCTCTGTTCCTGCATTTACTACTTCATAAACTGCCATGTCTTGTTTGTGGAGATGTTGTTGATCAGACTTGTTTTTGTTTGCAAATAAGAAACTACACTAAGTATGGCCTCTAGAAAGCACCCCTCCATTGCATATGTTTTGCCCACTTCTTATTTGGAGTTTTCTGGTCATAAGTTGAAGTACTTGTCTTTTCACCAGCCTTATGAGTAGGGTCTCACAACCAATATTGAGCAATGGTTTTCTAATATTCGTAGCTGCTTTTATTTTGGGTGGAGCTTTTCAGCATTGTGTGCAACCCTGTCAAATTGAAACTACAGGCTTAACTGCTTGGTATGAAGTTTGCATGTACTCCTTCACTTCCATGGACTGAATTTCCTTCTTAAATACAAACAGTCCACTTATGCTTCTGTGGTATTGGCCAGTGCCACCATTGATGTAAGGTTTGCAAATGGGGTGTTTCAGTGAAGTGCACTGTGGGTGGTTAGGGCGTGTATGATCCTTTCACATGTAACCTGACAATATGAATATGAATGTGACTTGCTAATCCCCTGTACTATCAATAGTTTTTTTACGAATTGAAAAGGGCTGGTGGGACAGTTCCCTATCCAATTGGTAAATTCAAAAGCAATATTGGAGGATGCCTAAGGATTTCTTTTTAAATACTGGAAATAAAAGATGGTTATATTGTAACTGTTACAAAAAAAATTCAATGCTGTTTCTTGGAGCTGCTCTTGCTAGAGTTGGTGTGGGGATGGCGGTGCATTGCTAGTGTCAAGACAATCACGGCTTCAATTTAACCCTTTAAGGGAATTCCGTAGAGTATCACATTGATCATGTCTCAATAGTCTACTCACCTTTCTTCAATGGCAGATCTGCTGAGAGGTTTGTCAAGTAATAGAATGATAGGCCCCGATATTAACAGGGAGGGTGCGGGGGAACCTGATAGCGGGTGAAGAACCTGGCAAGGCCGGGGACACGGAGGCCCTGCCGATCTTAACGGCAGGTCGTTAAATTAATTTTGTGCAGATTCCCGCCCGACAGCCGGCCAGATTGGGAGCCTGGCTGGTGAATGGGAGTGGAAATTATCGTCCGGATACCGTTGGGACAGTCCTGGCAATCAGTGGGGTGGAGAAGGCTCCAGGTCATGATCGGGAAGGGCGTTGGGAACGAGCAAGATCATGGCTGGGGAGGCCAAAGGCTTCCTTGGGTGGCCTGGGGGAGCACTCCAGCTTCTCCCGGCCCGCAAGGAGCTTAAGAACAAGCAAAGCTGCGAAAACTTACCTGGGCCTTTTCTGGCCAGTCAGCTCCTCTCTCCGTGTTGCTGCTGCCAGGCAGCAGACAGCCGAGACACACTCCGTGGTGAGGTTAAAAATGAGTCACAGTGGCGATGACTTAATCGGGCCATGACTTTTGAATGTTAAGTAGGTCCCCGCCTGGCTGGGAACAGGGTTGTTTTAATCCCGATATTTTAACCCACTTTCTTGCCCATCGGGGGGTGGTGGGGGGAGGGGGGGCAGCGTTAAAATTGAGGCCATAGAATCTTACAGCACAGAAGGAGGTCATTTTAGCCCCATCCTTCCAATTTCATAAAATGAGTTTGATTTAATTGTACATAGCATGCAGAAGATATCTCCTCTCCTCCCTCTCTTTTCTCACTGCCCCCACCACCCCCATGTGCTTGTAATGTAGCTTCATTTAAAATTATTTCAGTAGTGGTAGGTACCAAGTGGCAGACTTTCCAACAATTCTTCTTCAGAAAAGTACATCTCCTGTACAAGTTACACTCAGAATATGATGGCTTTCCCTAAAACAGCATGTTGTGTTCGCAGCTTGTTGCTATGATGCAGAGTAATTCACATGGTAATATAACAATAGTTGGAAGGTAATAATTGCAACATTACCACTGTCATTGGGGTCGGGTGCAAGCACTGTGTATAGCTGGCACAATACAGGCATTGCAGCTTGTCAAGTGTATTTTTAAAAAATAAAGCCTCTGCTTGTTTCTCTCCACTCCCATAGCGAAACCATCACTGAATATTTAAATTATTTCAGCCCGGAAATTGCTCTTGGTATGGTACTCATGGGCCGGCTGACAGTTTCTGGGCAAACATATTAATGCTGGTTTATACACTGCCTGGGGGCTTTCTCCTACACAGCGGCCACCCTCCCAACCTGTTGGTACATACTGTCTAGTACTTCATTAATGATTTGAGGTGAGCTTGTCGAACAATTACAAATCTTGCTGGTAACTAATACTCTGTTCAAGTATTCTTTCTCCCACTCAGTAGCAATCTAAACCATTCACACTGGCCCAAACACAATGATCAACAGAACAGCTAGAACAGTCCCACAAAACATGTCTGGCAGCCCGTGAGCCTACTAAACAATAAAGTTCGTACTGCATCAGTTAGTAAAGTATTATTGGGGTGTTAGGTTACAGATTTTGAGTTACTCTCCCAAATTACAGGATGTGTTCAACTTGTGGCTGGTTGGCCCTCTGTTGGCACCAATACCAGTGAGCGCTGATGCAGGGCCTGTATTTGAACTGATCAATCATTAATGCAAATCATAACCTTTTGCTTTGAAAGGTCTGCGAATATTGAACAGTAATCTGAGTTTCGAAGTTCTTCAGGCTTGTGTATTTTGGGGAGGGGGGCAGATGAATTGGAATCTAAATTTAGGATTTTCTAAAATTTAAAAGTATAACATCAGAATTGGGTTTCTGTGCTGTCTTTCCGAAAAGCAGCTTCAGTTTTTTTTTTGTCCCGATCTCCACTTATGCTAAAAACTGCTCTTATCTCAGCTGAATCCAAATGGAACCAAATTGGATCAACTCAGTGAAAACATAAATTACCCCAGTATGAAGTGCCACCCTGTTTCAGCCCAAGTCTCTGGTGAAATAGATTGCACTCTGTATTTCGATTAGCTAATGAGTTGGGCATTGCCTGCTCTTGTCTAACTGTTCCAGTCTAAACTTGTGCTTCTTGGTTGAACTTTTTCAGCTGAAGTCCAGTGAGATTCCTTGCTGTCTGTGAGGTAGTGCACCTATCGACTTTCCAAAGTTTGACTTCGCTTGAATCTAATCTATGTTTTTATTTAAAAAGCCACAATTGCGGATACGCAAATGTTTGTACAAGGCTGAATATTATGGGTACTTTTTCAAGTTCACCTTTTGTGAATTTAAATTTTAAGTTTGTGGTGATCCCCACCCATCTATTAGCATCGCTGAGCATTATGACTAGCATACTACTATCGCATATCTTAGGAAAGAGAAGTTCCTTTTTTTTAAAAAAAGTACCCAAACCATCAAAACTTGACTATTCCAATGCTCTCCTGGCTAGCCTCCTATCTTCCACCCTCCATAAACTTGAGCTCTTCCAAAACTTTGCTGCCCATATCCTAACTCGCACCAAGTCCTGTTCACCCATCACCCTTGTGCTTGCTGAGCTACATTGGCTCCTGGTCCAGCAACGCTCAATTTTAAAATTCTCGTTCTTGTTTTTAAATCCCTCCATGGCCTCGCCCCTCCTCCAGCCCTACAACCTTCTGAGATCTCTGCGCTCCTCCAATTCTGGTCTCTCGTGCATTCCCGATTTTAATCGCTCCACCATTGGTGGCCTTGCCTTCAGCTGCCTAGGCCCTAAGCTCGAATTCCCCCTCCAGATCTCTCTGCCTCTCGCCTCCTTTTTATGATGCTGTATAAAACCTAGCTTTTGGTCACCTGTCCTACAACCTCCTTTATGTGGCTCGGTGACATTTTTGTTTGATAACACTCCTGTGAAGCGCCTTACTACGTTAAAGGCGCTATATAAATGCAAGTTGTTATTGGTGTTCAACCATCTCACAGCTGCCTTGGTGGTTCTTTCGTGCCTCCACTTTAATGAAAAATCAAGCTTTCATTCATTATATGCCAAAGTGTTTGTTCAGAGGCCTCAAGCACATTTCAGCAGCTTGAGATGTATGCAAATTATTGGGAGCATTCATAAGTTGGCCTCTGAGGTTCCATGATACACCCCTATGCAGCTCATAATGACAAAAGTTTGGATATCCTTGTTATAAAGCTCCTAATGTCGTACCTCGCTAACAGACCACAGAACTTGACAATACCATCCAACCGCATTAGCACTCCACCCAAAAGTGATTCAGAATAAGAACAAAAGGTTTTATTGTCCTGTAATCACCTAAAGGCTCATGTGTATGAATTGCCGAAGTATGCAAGATTTTAAGTCTGACTCTTTTTTTCCCTAGTGCTGTAATGTTGTCGTAGCAAATGTTTAGGAAAATGTTTTGATTAGTCAGGGTAAAAATGAGTTCTAGTGGGGAAAAAATATCAGTCATGGACATGATTAGTGGGGCTGTTCTTACTCGTGTTTTCACTTGTGTGGATGGTGTTGGATTTGGGGACGGAGTAACCTGTTTCTTTCTGGCTGTGAATGGGTTGCAGGAGATACTGCATGGTGGGAGTGGGGGAGGTAATCCAGGGGGTATTCAGAAGCAGGTCCAGTTATTTGAAGATGTTGGTATCAAGCTTAGATTTAGCAACCCTGTGAATCTTGGTGGACTGTTTTGGGGCAGGTAAGTTGCTGAGATTGTATTTGACAGTTTTACTCTTGTGCCAGTTTTAGGATGCTGCCCGAGTTGAGCTGTTGGGTTTATGATGCATATTCTCACCACATATGCCACTTTTTTGTTTGTTGCCTAGAAAAAAAAATGAAATGAGATTTCTTTAGCATACAAGGGATGCTACAAAAGGGAAACATGGTTTGCAAAACCCAAGCTGACAAGTCAGCTATCTTTCCAAGCATTGAATCTGCTGGGTGTGAATTGTGAGCTGAATGCTCCCCGCTTGTGCTCAGCCTGTATAATTCATGTTAAAAGAGCAATATTGCCAATCATTTGAGTTCAAATCCCCAGAAATCATGCTGAAGCTGTACAGTGTCCTGAAGAGTCCACACCTCAAGTAGTGTTTGTTGCCTTGACATAAGGTGACTGTCCAGGCCCTGGAAGTAATGCAGAGGAGAACAGAGTCTGTAGTGTTAGAGTTAGAGGACAGAGCAATGAGTAACGACTTGATAAGGGTTATACAACCTTTTTTAAAGAGATGTCCCAGTACCTTTCACAGGTATATACAATCATGGAATGTTAGTCATAGAATGTTACAGCACAGAATGTACAGGGCTATTAACACCAAAAATGAAAAGGGTTGCACTTCACTTGTCAGCCTCTTTGGCACCTGATTAAAAACAATGCTTTCTTTCCCACAGCACTTCACACACTATGTGTAGATGCCCCTTTACTGTTCCATGGCTTGTATGAGACAGCATAGGTACATGTGTACAAGCAGCATGCAACCTGATAGTTGCATGAAAGGATTAATTGTGAATCCAGCTATCCTGAGAAGTCTTATTTTTCTGCACCTGTGCCAGATGATCTGACTCATTTTTATTTTGTCATTGGGGCTAACCGGCCGAGTAAATGACAAACTGATGTAACTGGCCTACTTAGCTCGTAGAGAACGAATAGGTTCTGCTGTAAATGTGCCATCTCTTTATTTTGCCTCGCTTGTGAAATGAGGTTGAACTGTTCTGGTTGGGGTGATGTGCATGTGCAATCTTGTCAGTTTTTCCATACTTGTTTTTGCCTATTCTGGGGTGAAGGCCTTGATCTAAACCTGGATGGTAACCCCATGAATTTTGTTTTAATTGTGGCTGCTGCTGTTTTACAGTTTAATTGCTAATGTCGACGCTTTCTCTGGTTTTGTCGATTTTTGAAATGTTTGCAGCTTTGTGAAACTACTTGCAGGATGGCTTGTGGGAAGACTTGAGATCTATCAGTTCTTTGATTGTTGGCTGTGGGCACGCAAGGGATGGGGAAGGAGGCCACTGGGCACCTGTTGATTCCTTAATGAAGGGCAGTGGAGTAAGGGAAAATAAACTTGCTTTAAAACTCTTGCATCCCCATGTTCATTTATCATGTGATATCTACTTTCCTAGCATACTAAATGCTATGTCACTTTTTTTGGACTCTTATCTGTTTTCTTTCAAGAAATAAAAACAAAATGCTTCTAATCTCCAGTGATCACAAGTTCATCTTGTTTTTTTAACTCGACATTCTCAAGTGTTCCGAAGCTTTTCTGGTGGTTTTGGGAGTGACTAACAATTGCATGGGATGATTCCCCCATGGTGCACAAGTTTTGAGAAAATAAAACGTGGACCTTGAAAATAGCAATTCTACAGTCAGAATACAGTGATTCATTGCTAGTGCCACAATAAAAAAAATTGCAATGAGCAAAATGGTTTGCATATTTTCCTACATATCAGCAGTGATTGCATTTCAAAATAGGTATTTATATTTGAAGTGTTTTTGAGATGTTTGAGAGACATGATAAGCCGTTATATAAATGCAAGTTTGAGTTCTCGTCGAGGAGGGACTTGCAGAAAATTTGGGATGAAAAGGAAGGACTTAGACATTGTTTGGTATGTCAAACTCTCCCATTGGATGACAGATGCTTACTGTAAATCAGACTGGTGAAAGTGATCCAGTGTCTATTTTCTGTTACTTTCTACGGCGGGGGTGGAGGGAAAAAAAAGCAATAGCAAATGCCAGGTCTTATGCATGACTTGAATTGGGATAGAGGGCCGTGTAAATGCTGTGTGACTGCATTTATCCTGACCTGTCTGATCAGTGTGATCCTTTTTAATATAATGGTGGAGTACAACTTGCTTCACCATGAATGGAGGTGGGTGAAAATTAGAGTACACAAGGCACTGCTCACCAGCCTTTGAATGCTATTGAATTTTGGTACCTCTTTATGCATGAGAATACGCAGAGCACGTTGGCAGGCTATTTGATTGTGAAGGACTTTGCAATGTAGCCCAATCCTATCCTTATCTGATGTCTGCCAGCTCACTTTCCAGCAACAATCACTGGATAGAAGTGGGAGCACCAGTGGATCCAGACCAGAGTAAGAATTAGTGCTTTCATGAGAAGAGACACAAGAAGGGTGGGTGGGGGGGTGGGAATTTCATCAGGAGCAGGTTTCAGAGCTGCTGCATAGTCTCCTACAAATCTTTCTCCGGGCCTTGCCTGAGGACCTCCTTACATCCCTCAGTCATTTGAGGGGCTGTATGGCCTACTCCTGCTCCTATTTATGATGTTCCTTCCTTCTCATCCTTTTTAGATTTTTGAAATCCAAGCCTGACGTCACCTAATCACCACTACTTTACCCTTATACTCTTCAACCTTTGGTCGTGACGTGAACTATGTGCCTTGGCCTTTCACTTTTTGGTTTCTCTATTTTAAATATACTTTTTGTCTTTTTAACAAAAGCAAAATGATACATTGAATTTTGGTACCTCTTTATGCATGCGAATAAGCAGAGCATGTCGGCAGGCTATTTGATAATGGAGGACTTTACAATGTAGCCCAATCCTGTCATTATCTGATGTCGACCTGCTCATTTTCATCTAATCAGCTAATCCTTAAAGCTTTTGCGATTTATGTAGTGATCAAAGCTCCTCCTTTTTACTTGATTTTAAATGAAACTTTTGAGCACTGCTTAGGCATGTCAGTTTCCAGGAAGTAACAGTTAACAAGGGTGGCCAAAGCAGAATCTAAATTGACTGACTAGATCCTGAATGATCACAAAATTCAGCATGGATGCTTATAAGGGCAAATCTGCAGTCACCAGTTTAATCCTTAGTGTGGAAATTGGAAATATACGTACAGAACCAGTTTTTTTTGAACATATTTGTTTTGCTTCTCTCTCCTCCAGGCACAAGTGCAAGAAACTGCCTGTATGGG
Organism: Heptranchias perlo; assembly: GCF_035084215.1. Lineage (NCBI taxonomy): Eukaryota > Metazoa > Chordata > Chondrichthyes > Hexanchiformes > Hexanchidae > Heptranchias > Heptranchias perlo. The sequence goes on from NC_090350.1 coordinate 28,055,250, forward strand.
CGTGTGACTGGAACTAGGGTGGATTCTTGCGCTCTGTGGCTGGTTTTTCCCTTTTTCATTATCCACAGAAAAGATCGAGGCTCTTATCTGCACACACAGACAACTCTAGACTTTGGATGTCTTTTAAAAAACAGACCTCATTACAGCCTTGGTCCAAACATGGACAAAAGAGCTGAATTCCAGAGGTGAGGTGAGAGTGACTGCCCTTGACATCAAGGCAGCATTTGACCGAGTGTGGCACCAAGGAGCCCGAGTAAAATTGAAGTCAATGGGAATCGGGGAAAACTCTCCAGTGGCTGGCGTCATACCTAGCACAAAGGAAGATGGTAGTGGTTGTTGGAGGCCAAGCATCTCAGCCCCAGGGCATTGCTGCAGGAGTTCCTCAGGGCAGTGTCCTAGGCCCAACCATCTTCAGCTGCTTCATCAATGACCTTCCCTCCATCATAAGGTCAGAAATGGGGATGTTCGCTGATGATTGCACAGTGTTCAGTTCCATTCGCAACCCCTCAGATAATGAAGCAGTCCGAGCCCGCATGCAGCAAGACCTGGACAACATCCAGGCTTGGGCTGATAAGTGGCAAGTAACATTTGCGCCAGATAAGTGCCAGGCAATGACCATCTCCAACAAGAGAGAGTCTAACCACCTCCCCTTGACATTCAACGGCATTACCATCACCGAATCCCCCACCATCAACATCCTGGGGGTCACCATTGACCAGAAACTGAACTGGACCAGCCATATAAATACTGTGGCTACGAGAGCAGGTCAGAGGCTGGGTATTCTGCGGCGAGTGACTCACCTCCTGACTCCCCAAAGCCTTTCCACCATCTACAAGGCACAAGTCAGGAGTGTGATGGAATACTCTCCACTTGCCTGGATGAGTGCAGCTCCAACAACACTCAAGAAGCTCGACACCATCCAAGATAAAGCAGCCCGCTTGATTGGCACCCCATCCACCACCCTAAACATTCACTCCCTTCACCACCGGCGCACTGTGGCTGCAGTGTGCACCATCCACAGGATGCACTGCAGCAACTCGCCAAGGCTCCTTCGACAGCACCTCCCAAACCCGCGACCTCTACCACCTAGAAGGACAAGGGCAGCAGGCGCATGGGAACAACACCACCTGCACGTTCCCCTCCAAGTCACACACCATCCCGACTTGGAAATATATCGCCGTTCCTTCATTGTCGCTGGGTCAAAATCCTGGAACTCCCTTCCTAACAGCACTGTGGGAGAACCGTCATCGCACGGACTGCAGCGGTTCAAGAAAGCGGCTCACCACCACCTTCTCGAGGGCAATTAGGGATGGGCAATAAATGCCGGCCTTGCCAGCGACGCCCACATCCCGTGAACGAATTTTAAAAAAAATGTGAAGCTACCAGAATATGACTTGTTGGATTAATTTTAAATTTAAAATAATTTATGAAAGATTTGGACTGATCGATGCTGGGATTAGCTGGCAAGCATCTGTCTGTATTCGTTCCCAAGCAGAAATATTGAAGTGGCTGTTGAGGACTAGAGACCATGCACCAAGCTCTTTTCGTAATATTTTGAAATATGGATATACATTGAAGAACAGGTGACTGATTTTGTATATACATAATTGTATTTTATAGTGCATGATGAAACTAATCTTCTGGTTTATAGACATTGTTAATTTGGTAAGTGGGAAGGTAAAGGGACATACAGTGACTGATATAATACATCCGAGTACGAGCATTCAGGTGAGATTCAATGCTGTGCTTATTCGCATAGAATTATGTAGAGTCCACAGCACAGAAACAGGCCATTCTGCCCATCGTGCCTGTGCTAGCTCTTTGGTAGAGCTATCCAATTAGTCCCATAGCCCTGTAACTTTTTCCCTTCATGCAAATAAATTAGATAAATACTTGAAGTCAATGGTATACCAATGTGTACACTTTTTATCCCCTGGGATGGCAGATCAGTTCAAATGCAAGTTTGCAAGGCAATAGCTGATTACCACCCCAAAGGATCTGGCTGTGAAATTGTTGTCTCCTTACTGTCGGTCCCATTGCTGCTTTGTTCTGAGACTGTGCTGGAAGTGGGAATTCCTGGTCTTGTAATAAATCCAAGATTTCTGGCAGCAGAGAGTTTGGTTCTTGTATAAAGCAGCAACATTGGGTATGAGCTGCAACCAGGACTGATGGGAACATGAAGGAGGTAGAGGGCCTTTGTGTATTGTGGGGGATGCAGCTTTATGGACTTACAAGGTTAAAAGGCAGGACAGATACCTTTTGTGAAGTGCAGGGGGTGGGTGCGTGGTTGCAGACAGGGAGTGTCTCTGAACTGGGTGAGGACAGCTGATTTGGGTGGGGGGTGGGGGTAAGGGAGTGTCTTAGGGGAAGAGTGACTGTTCAGGGAACTTTTGGGGAAGTGATGGTCTCATTTGTCTGTTGATGAAAATCCTGCCAATGGGCACTGGTGAAGGGCATAAGGGCAGCAACAGGAAGTAGTATGTAGAATTCTAAATAGGTGAATTTCCTTGAGGCTCCTCCCACTTCGCCATAACTTTGGCAGAAGTTTGACAGAAACCTGTTTACGAGCGTAAATGGGGTCTTCTTCAAAGTTACGGGAGTGGAGTGGGGGAGCAGCCCTGGGGAAATTGACTCCATAAATCTTCTCCCTATGCCCCTGCATGTGACTGCCAGTTACTAACTAATGAAATGTAAGAAGTGTAATCAATCTTTTGGAGTGTCTGGTTATATTCTTTATAATTGAAATGCTGTCAATACTTTCTCAATAGGGTACCTTTCTTTCCATCTCCTTCCTCCAGGAAGTTACATGGCTGAGGGTGGGGGGTGGATGACCAAAGTATCTAGTCATGATGCTCCAGCCATGGAATCATAGAAAGGTTACAGCACTGAAGGAGGCCATTTGGCCCATCGAGTCTGCGTTGGCTTTTTGCAAGAGCAATCCAGCTAGTCTCATAACCCTGCAATTTTTTTCCTTTCAAGTACTTATCCGGTTCCCTTTTTGAAGGCCATGATTGAATCTACCTCCAGCATCCCCTCAGGCAGTGCATTCCAGATTCTAACCACTTGCTGTGTTTAAAAAAAAATAAGTTTTTCCTCATATCACCTTTTGATTCTTTTGCCACTTGTCTTAAATCTATGCCCTCTGGTTCATGACCCTTCCGCCAATCATTGGAATCATTCTAGTAAATCTCTTCTGCACTCTCTCTAAGGCCTTCATATCTTTCCTAAAGTGCAGTGAGAGTCATGAGTGTGGGGCAGGCTTTTTGGAGCAGCTGGTCTTTTCTTGCCCATCATTTTCATATGTTCTCTTCCCACCTCCTCCAAGTGCTCTAACTTTCTATTCTCCTGTAAGATGGTATCTCCCTTATATATGCAACCATATATTTGGGGGAGGGGGGTTAGATATTGGGGGCAATTCTGAGATTTGGAGGGAGGAGGAATGTAACCCATGCCAAAAAAATTTGGAAGGCACTTAGCTGCTTCTACCCCTACTAGTTTTGCCTGTGCTGCATGGTGTGTTGTGCTTTTCCTGGAGGGAGAGGGAGTTGTTGGAGCCAGATATGTGTGGTGGTCATTTTCAAAAGTTGGTTAAGAGTTATATAGTAAAGTGGATGAGGATCTGTAACTTGAAAAATGCTTGTTTTGATGGAATGTATTTGGGGAGAAATTTGAAATTGGAGAGAGTGGTAAATGATGAAAGTATGAAAAGAATTACTTCTAAAGTCAGGCCTCGAAACATCTCTCAGCACTTCAATCAGCTTAGAAATTACTGTTTGTAATATTAGCAGACAAATTCTTAACATGTTTGTGACATTCCTTTCAGCTGTTTTAATGGAGGCATTAACCATTTTAAATGAACAGGTCAACTTGTGTATTAATAGCAAAGGAATGTCATGTGAACAAATCCAATGTTTGCTAATATCACAACTGTTACTTTTTAAATATGAGCTGTGCAAATACTTGCATTAATCAATTCTGGGGTACTAGAGACTGATGCCTGATGTACGAGATGTTTGTGAACTGTGTGGGGAAAAGTGCATCCTGACATCAGGTATTGGGAAAATGCTGGAATCCATCATTAAGGAAGTGGTAATGGGGCACTTAGAAAACCATAATATGATTAGGCAGAGTTAACATGGTTTTATGAAAGGGACATCATGTTTGACAAATTTATTAGTGTTTTTTGAGGATGTAACTAGAAGGGTAGATAAAGGGGAACCAGTGGATGTTGTATATTTTGGATTTCCAAAAGGCATTCGATAAGGTGCCACGTCAGGTTGTTGAGCAAGATAAGGGCTCATGGTAATATATTAGCATGGACAGAAAACAGAGTAGGGATAAATGGGTCATTTTCAGATTGGCAGGCTGTAACGAGTGGAGTGCTGCAAGGATCAGTGCTTGGGCCTCAGCTATTTACAATTTATATTGATGACCATAGATGAAGGGACTGAATATCCAAGTTTGCTGACTATACAAAGCTAGGTGGGAAAGTAAGCTGTGAGGAAGATAGTCTGCAAAGGCATATAGACAGCTTGTGAGTGGGCAGTAAGGTGGCAGATGGAGTATAATGTGGGGAAATGTGAGGTTATTCACTTTGGTAGGAAGAATAGAAAAACAGGATTTTTTTTTAAATGGTGAGAAAGTATTAAATGTTGGTGTTCAGGGAGATTTGGGTGTCCTTGTACAAGAAACACAAAGTTAACATGCAGTACAGCAGGCAATTAGGAAGGCAAATGGTATGTTGGCCTTTATTGCAAGTGGGTTGGAGTACAAGAGTAAGGAAGTCTTACTATTGTACAGGGCTTTGGTGAGATCACACCTGGAGTATTGTGCATAGTTTTGGTCTCATTAAGGAAGGATATACTTGCCTTGGGGGTGGTGCAACAAAGGTTCACTAGATTGATTCCAGGGATGATAGGGTTGTCCTATGAGAAGCAATTGAGTAGAATGGGCCTATACACTCTAGTTTAGAATAATGAGAGGTGATCTCATAGAAACATAAAAGATTCTGAAAGGGCTTGACAGGGTAGATGCTGAGAGGCTGTTTCTCCTGGCTAGAGTGCCTAGAACTAGGGGGCAAAGCCTCAGGATAAGGGGTTGGCCATTTAAGACTGAGATGAGGAATTTCTTCACACAGGATTGTGACTCTTTGGAATTCTCTACACCAAAGGGCTGTGGATGTTGAGTATATTCAAGACTGAGATAGATGGAGATTTGGGGCATGATTTTGACCCCGAGCCTGGAATGGGGCGGGGAGGGGGTCAAATTGCGGGAGGGAAACTGGCCTGATTGACAGGCTGGTCTCAGTCGGATGGGAGAGCAGCCAGGAAGCGGGTCTGTTCAGGTAAGTCTTTGATTGTATGGATTGGGGGTGGGGGGGAATGGGGAATGTGTGGGTGCTAGTGGGCATGGGGTTCACGGGTGGGGGGGTTGTCGATGGTCTGCGATTTGGTGGGGGGGGGCGTTGCATGTAGGGAAGCACTCCTACTCCTCTGGGCCCACAAGCTGTGCCAGAAAGGCACTTACCTGCAGTCTTGGACCTTCTTGCCTCCTTTCACGTGGAGTGACGGAGAAGGCCCGGGAATCCAGTAAGATTAGTCAATTCTTTGTACTGAGGCAGATTGAAATGCTGAGTTGCTGATAGATGACAATGATGTGATTAATGGAAAAGAAGAAAGATTCAAGGATTTAATAATTAGAAAAATTGAAAGAACAACCAACTGGTATTTATCACAGATTGTAATCAAGACCTCCTTTTAAAAAAGTTGAAAAGGCAGTTGGAAGTGTAACCCTTTAAGCACGAAATGTTCTTTTATTGAAATGAGGCTTGAAACAACGCAGGTTATAGTACCCTCTGACGATAAGCCAAAACCAGGTCGAGTGTAAACACTGGAGCAGCAGCAGGAGGTGGGTGGATGAATAGTTGGTTTTGTTTCTGACTTCCTCCACTAGTACCTGATACCAACTCATTATTCCAACAGTTCTACTTTATCAAAGGCATTCCACTCTCTAATGTACTGTCAATGTATTACTGAGCTGTTGGTGCCTTCAAGGTCATGGCAACTTGATTGGATGTTGCCTGGTTGCTACCACGACTCATAAATACAGTGAGCAAATTGTTCTTTACAATTTGGGGGTGGGGGAGGATAATGCAGTCTAACACACTAATTTTGATTATACTATTCAATTTATGCTCCAGTGTACTCTTTCAGAGAAACTTCAATTGTAAACAATTAAAATGTGTCCCAGTGTGCAAATGTTTTTCTTCTGATGCTGGTAGTACCTCTGCTTGTAGCAAGTTGGATTGTTGTACTAAAGCAGCTGGATTTCTGAAAGTGGAGAAAAGATTTACAAGGATGTTACGAGAATTGAGGGGATGCAACTATCGGGATAGATTGAGCAGGCTAGGGCTCTTTTCTCTGCAAAAGAGGAGACTTGATAGAGGTCTTTGAAATTATGAAGGGGTTTGATAGGGTGGATGTGGAGAAAGTGTTTGCACTCGTGGGTGAGTTCAGAACAAGGGGGCATAAATAGAAGATAGCCACTAACAGATCAAATAAAGACTGTAGGAGGAATTTCTTCAGTGTGGTGAGAATGTGGAACTTGCTGCCACATGGAGTGGTTGAAGCAGATAGCATTGACCTATATAAAGGGACATCATTTTCACATCGTTCACCTGACGAAGGAGGAAGCCTCCGAAAGCTTGTGAATTTAAAATAAAATTGCTGGACTATAACTTGGTGTTGTAAAATTGTTTACAATTATATAAAGGGAGGCTTAATGTAGACTTGAGGGAGTAGGGAATAGTGGGATATGGGGCGGCAGGGTGGGAAGAGATAACTAGCATTACTTGAGCCTTGTGGGGCATATAACCACTGGCATAGACTAGTTGGATAGAATGCCTGTTACTGTGCTGTAGATTCTAAGTAATGGAAGAGAGGCATTTGTGGTACAGGTGCAAGTATGTATCTATAACCAAACAAGAAAATGTTAGAACTACACAGCATCTGTGATGAGAAAAAACAGACAATGTTTCAGGCAAGGTCCTTCAGAACTTTTAAAATTTTCATAAATTTCCTTTCCTTGTGTCAAAAGGTTGTGGGATCAAGCTCCACTCTAGGACTTGGGCACATAAATGTAGGTTAATTGCAGTACTGAAGGAGTGTTGCATAGTCAGTGGTGCTGTCTTTTGAATGAAACTCAGGCCTCATCCACCTGTACACACCATGCCACAAACTCCGTTCCTTAGCTACCGACTCCATCCCTCTCCCTGACCATTGTCTGAGGCTGAACCAGACTATTCACAACCGTGGCAACCTATTTGATCTTGAGCAGAGCTTCCGACCACCTATCCGCTCCATCACCAAGAACGCCTACTTCCACTTCTGTGACATTGCACGTCTTCGCCCCTGCCTCAGCTTATCTGCTGAAACCCTCATCCATGCCTTCATTACCTTTAGACTTGGCTATTCCAATGCTCTCCTGGCTGGCCTCCCGTCTTCCACCCTTCATAAACTTGAGCTCATCCAAAACTCTGTTGCCCATCTCCTGACTCGCACAAAGTCCCATTCACCCATCAATGCTTGCTGACCTACATTGGCCTGATCCAGGAATGTGTCAATTTTAAAATTCTTATCCTTGTTTTCAAATCCCCTCATTGCCTCGCCCCTCCCTATCTCTGTAACCTCCTCCAGCCCTACAATCCACCAAGATTTCTGTGCTCCTTCAATTCTTGCCTCTTGAGCAGCCCCGATTTTAATCGCTCCACCATTGGCGGCCATGACTTCAGCTGCCTAGGCCCTGCGCTCTGGAATTCCCTTCCTAAACCTTTCTGCCTCTCTACCTCTTCTCCTTTTAAGACACTCCTTAAAACCTACCTCTTTGACCAAGCTTTTGGTCACCTGTCCTAATATCTCCTATGTGGCTTGGTGTCATTTTTTGTTTGAAAATTGCTCCAGTGAAGCACCTTGGGACGTTTTACTACGTTAAAGGTGCTGTATAAATGCTTGTCGTCGTCTATGATGAAAGAGATCTTCTGGCACTCTTCAGAGACGAGCAGGGAATTCTCCCGGTGGCCAGGCCAACATTTATCCCGAGGCAAACACCACAGAAACAGATTAATTGGTTGTTCATCTCATTGCTGTTTGTGGAATCTTGATTTTTAAAAAAAAAATATTCGTTCATGGGATATGGGCGTTGCTGGCAAGGCCAGCATTTATTGCCCTTGAGAAGGTGGTGGTGAGCTGCCGCCTTGAATCGCTGAAGTCCGTGTGGGGAAGGTTCTCCCACCGTGCTGTTAGGTAGGGAGTTCCAGGATTTTGACCCGATGCAGGAACGGCGATATATTTCCAAGTCAGGATGGTGTGTGACTTGGAGGGGAACGTGCAGGTGATGGTGTTCCCATGTGCCTGCTGCCCTTGTCCTTCTAGGTGGTAGAGGTCACTGGTTTGGGAGGTGCTGTCGAAGAAGCCTTGGCGAGTTGCTGGAGTGCATCCTGTGGATGGTACACACTGCAGCCACTGTGCGCCGGTGGTGAAGGGAGTGAGTGTTTAGGGTAGTGGATGGGGTGCCTATCGAGCGGGCTGCTTTATCCTGGATGGTGTCGAGCTTCTTGTGTTGTTGGAGCTGCACTCATCCAGGCAAGTGGAGAGCATTCCATCACACTCCTGACTTGTACCTTGTAGATGGTGGAAAGGCTTTGGGGAGTCAGAAGGTGAGTCACTCGCCGCAGAATACCCAGCCTCTGACCTGCTCTTGTAGCCACAGTATTTATATGGCTGGTCCAATTAAGTTTCTGGTCAATGGTGACCCCCAGGATGTTGATGGTGGGGGATTCGGCGATGCTAATGCCGTTGAATGTCAAGGGGAGGTGGTTAGACACTCTCTTGTTGGCGATGGTCATTGCCTGGCACTTGTCTGGCTTGAATGTTACTTGCCACTTATCAGCCCAAGCCTGGATTTTGTCCAGGTCTTGCTGCATGCGGGCATGGACTGCTTCATTATCTGAAGGGTTGCGAATGGAACTGAACACTGCAATCATCAGCGAACATCCCCATTTCTGACCTTATGATGGAGGGAAGGTCATTGATGAAGCAGCTGAAGATTGTTGGACCTCGGACACTGCCCTGAGGAACTCCTGCAGCAATGTCCTGGTGCTGAGATGATTGGCCTCCAACAACCACTACCATCTTCCTTTGTGCTAGGTATGACTCCAGCCACTGGAGAGCTTTCCCCCTGATTCCCATTGACTTCAATTTTACTTGGGCTCCTTGGTGCCACACTTGGTCAAATGCTGCCTTGATGTCAAGGGCAGTCACTCTCACCTCCCCTCTGGAATTCAGCTCTTTTGTCCATGTTTGGACCAAGGCTGTAATGAGGTCTGGAGCCGAGTGGTCCTGGCGGAACCCAAACTGAGCATCGGTGAGCAGGTTATTGGTGAGTACGTGCCACTTGAGAGCACTGTCGACGACACCTTCCATCACTTTGCTGCTGATTGAGAGTAGGCTGATGGGGCAGTAATTAGCCAGATTGGATTTGTCCTGCTTTTTGTGGACAGGACATAACTGGGCAATTTTCCACATTGTCTGGTAGATGCCAGTGTTGTAGCCGTACTGAAACAATTTGGCTAGAGGCGCAGCTAGTTCTGGAGCACAAGTCTTCAGCACTCTAGCCGGGATGTTGTCGGGGCCCATAGCCTTTGCTGTATCCAGTGCACTCAGCCGTTTCTTGATATCATGTGGAGTGAATCAAATTGGCTGAAGACTGTCTTCTGTGATGGTGGGGATATCGGGAGGAGGCAGAGATGGATCATCCACTCGTCACTTCTGGCTGAAGACTGTTGCAAAGGCTTCAGCCTTGTCTTTTGCACTCACGTGCTGGTCTCTGCCATTGTTGAGGATGGGGATGTTTACAGAGCCTCCTCCCGTTAGTTGTTTAATTGTCCACCACCATTCATGACTGGATGTGGCAGGACTGCAGAGCTTTGATCTGATCCGTTGGCTGTGTAATCGCTTAGCTCTGTCTATAGCATGTTGCTTCTGCGGTTTAGCATGCATGTAGCCCTGAGTTGCAGCTTCACCAGGTTGGCACCTCATTTTTAGGTACACCTGGTGCTGCTCCTGGCATGCTCTTCTACACTCCTCATTGAACGAGGGTTGATCCCCTGGCTTGTTGGTAATGGTAGAGTGAGGAATACGCTGGGCCATGAGGTTACAGATTGTGATGGAATACAGTTCTGCTGCTGCTGATGGCCCACAGCGCCTCATGGATGCCCAGTTTTGAGCTGCTAGATCTGTTCTGAATCTATCCCATTTAGCACGTTGGTAGTGGCACACAACACGTTGGATGGTGTCCTCAGTGCGAAAACAGGACTTCATCTCCACGAGGACCTTGCGGTGGTCACTCCTACCAATACTGTCATGGACAGATGCATCTGCGACAGGTAGATTGGTGAGGATGAGGTCAAGTAGGATTTTCCCTCCCCATCTGCTGCAGGCCCAGTCTGACAGCTATGTCCTTCAGGGCTCGGCCAGCAGTGGTGCTACCAAGCCACTCTTGGTGATGGACATTGAACTCCTCCACCCAGAGTACATTCTGTGCCCTTGATGCCCTCAGTGCTTCCTCCAAGTGGTGCTCAACATGGAGGAGGATTGATTCATCAGCTGAGGGAGGGCAGTAGGTGGTAATCAGTAGGAGATTTCCTTGCCCATGCTTGACCGGATGCCATGAGATTTCATGGGGTCCGGAGTCAATGTTGAGGACTCCCAGGGCCACTCCCTCCTGACAGTATATGACTGGTACCGCCACCTCTGGTTGGCCTGTCCTGCCGGTGGGACAGGACATACCCAGGGATGGTGATGGAAGAGTCTGGGACGTTGGCTGAAAGGCATGATTCTGTGAGTGTGGCTATGTCAGGCTGTTGCTTGTCTAGTCTGTGGGACAGCTCTCCCAATTTTGGCACAAGTCCCTAGATGTTAGTGAAGAGGACTTTGCAGGGTCGACTGGGCTTGGTTTGCCTTTGCCGTGTCCGGTGCCTAGTGGTCCTTCCGGTTTTATTCTTATGACTTTTCGTAGCGAGATTTTACAACTGAGTGGCTTGCTAAGCCATTTCAGAGGACAATTAAGAATCAACCACATTGCTGTGGGTCTGGAGTCACATATAGGCCAGACCGGGTAAGGACGGCAGGTTTCCTTCCCTAAAGGACATTAGTGAACCAGATGGGTTTTTACGACAATCTGGTAGTTTCATGGCCACCATTACTGATACTAGTTTTTTTAATTCCAGATTCCAGATGTGAAAATTAGCTCCCCTATATGACTGCAAAGCAATGGGTTATACTTCTAAAAATATTTCATTTGACTGGAGTATCTTGGGATGTTCTGAGAATGTGAAAGGAATTATATAAATGTAAATTGTTTCTTTTACACATATGTTAATGAAGTAAAAGTTTCAAACTATAAAATACACCCAAAAGGAGGATTTGTTACTTGGAGATACATTGAGAAAAAAGTGAAAATTGAAGAAGACATTGAGGAGGACTGAAGTGTTCCGAGTGTCAAGATTGCTCCAAATTCTGTATCCTTGTGGTTCGTCTTTAAGCAGAACTTTATGATTTGAATGTTTGAGGTTCAAAAGTAAAACATTCATTTTAGTGTTCTATTGAATTTCCTCAGGCCACAGATTTGTTTTTCCCTCCTCTAACCTGCAAGAATTGATTGTGCTGTTCTGGATGAGAGTCGTGAATGCTTAATATGCTTCACAAAGTTGCAAATACATCAGGGAGAGAGATGAAATGTCAATCTCTTTGATTTTGGGCTAAAGTACACTCACGTGGCTTCTGGGGGGGGAAAAAAAAGTCATGGCTTACTAACTGAATTTTTTTTTGAGGAAGTTACAAGCTTGGTTTACGAGGCCAGCCCAGTAGACACTGTCTACTTGGATTTTTGAGAAAGCCTTTGATAAAGTACCTCAACAGATTACTCAAGATAGAATCTTGTCGAATTGGTGGGTTTTCGTTATGGTAGCTTAAGAATTGGCTGCATTCCTGTAGGCAAAAATTGGTTATTAATACATGTGGATCTATTTGGAGACTAGTTACCAGTGGTGTCCTGCTATTTACTGTCTTTAATGACCCGGATATAGGTGTTGGGCGAAGGCCCTCAAGTTTGCGGATGATAAAGAATTGTTTAAATATTAGGACTGTGAATGAGAATAAATTACTGCAAGCGGATCATGACGCGATGGTGGAATGGGCCCATGTTTGGCGAATGGTATTTTACTTTGATAAATGTAGGGCTTTGCATGTGGACAGGATCAAAACCAAGTATACTTGTACCATAAAGGGTACAGAATTGAAGTCTGTTGGGGAAAGAAAAAGATCTTGGTGTTCTGGTACAGGAGATCAGAGAGGAATTTCCAGATTTTTTTTCTCAACTTTACTTGGGTTTTTAATCTCTCCCAGGAGATTACATAGCTGATGGTGAGTGGGGATATTGTGAATCATGATGCTTAAAGCATCACCACTCTATGGACAGGCTCATGGGCCAGCTGGTCTTGTCTGTCATTTTTGTGTTTTTGTATATTCTGGTAGTGGATCAGCTGGGATTGTCCATCTATTAAATTGTTCTAACATAATTTCCTTGGCATTTTTCTAATCTCCTTTTACTCTGTTGCCTTTGTGATTTCACAACCAGGAATCCAGATCCATTTTGGAAAGCTATGACTCATGTCATTGGTGTCTTCCTGGACCCAGGAACTGCAATGGGAATCATGCCAAATGGCTGCCTTAGAAAATGAGAGGGTACATTAAAAAAACCTAATATTTATAAATGATCACTTATTTAAAAGACTAGGCACAATGTTGGTTGTAGATTTTAAGCAAAAGCACTTTATTTCAGAGGGAGTCGTACACTTGGGTAAATGATTAACAGATTTTGTTTGTGTTTCATTTTGCCCGAGGTGCTTAAAACTCCAATCAGAAATTCATAATTGAAGTCTTGGATACATCTGTGCATGCCTGGAGAACAGTGTATCTGTATATTTTCATGAACTGAACCTGGAGAATGAAGACTCTGAGCTCCAAATACTACAGCAACTATTTGTGTTTCTACAGTGCTCCTTGTGTAGAATAAAAGTGTAAAATAGTTTCAGCTTGGCCCAGTGGTAGTACTCTCTTGTCTGAGTCAGAGGGCTTGGGTTCAAGCTCCACTCCAGGAACTTGATCATCTAATGTTGGCTGACATTTCAGTCCAGGATTGTGGGACTGCTATGTTATCCTTTTTTTAGATGGGGTTTAGACCAAGACCCTATTTGCCTGTTCAGATAGACGTAAACTATCCCATGGCATTATTCAAAGAAGAGCAGGGGAATTCTGGTGTCCTGGCCAACATTTATCGCTCAATTACCATCTCCCAAAAACATTAATTGGTCGCTGCTGTTAGTGGGACTTTGCGCATAAATTGGTTGCTGCATTTGCCTACAAAACACATGACTGCACTTCAAAAGCAATTTGTTGGCTATAAAGTACTTGGGGACATTGAGGTCATGAAAGGTGCTATATAAAGTTTTTTTTCTTCCTTTTGCAGAGGTCACAAGGAAAAGGGTGGAAGCTGAGTTTGGGGGCAGGGAAAGGAAATGGTACAGTCACAGGAGAGTTTTTAGGAGATATAAAATGGAAAAAGCTATAAACCCTCTGGAGTAGAGAACAGACAAGCTAGAGTTTTGGGTGAGAACCCTTCACCTGAATTGCTAACTTGTCTGTTCTCTCCACAGATGCTGCCTGACCTGAGTGTTTCCAGCATTTTCTGCTTCTCAGATTTCCAGCATCTGCAGTTTGATTTTAGTTTTTAGGAGCTGGGAGAGAGATGATGAGCCCAAGTAATTTTGGGAAAGAATTCTAGACTGTAGGGGTGTGGTGACTGGAAGAATATCCTCCTATAACGGAGCAGGGAATGGGTAGTGCTCAAATGTAAGAGGAATGGAGGGTGTGTTATAGGGATGTAAGGCTGGATTAGTCTTCTGGTATGACTGAACAGGGCAAGGAGGGACCAAAAACATTGACTTTAATGTGGTTTCACTAGGGCATAGGAAACCAGTGGAGCTTGACAAGGAAGACTGTATCTGTGCAGAGGTGGGGGGAGGAGAAATGCAGGCCTTGGATTCTGAATAAGATTGAGTTTGTTGAGATAGAGACCCCAGCCTGGAAAGCATTAAAGGTCTAGCTTTGAGGTGATGAAATTGTGGATTAGAGTTTTGGCAGTGGTGAGGTAGGTTTTGGGGCATAGGTGGGCAATGTTATAGGTGATAGAAAGTAGTCTCATTAATGGACTAAATGCATAGTGAGAAGCTCAGCTGAAGGTTGTGTATCTCCAAGTTTAGCCTAAGGTGGTAATTAGGGAGGTTCATTGAGTCAAGATCTGAGACATGTAGGTGCTGGCAGGAGCTGAGAGGATATTTTCAGTTTTGCTGATATTAAACATGTATTCTTATAGTAACTGAATCTAAGTTGGTCAAATCGAATGTCCTTCAACTTTTAAGCAAGGTATTAATGGAGGGGAGGGAGGGATGTAGAATTTGGACATGCATTTCATAAAAGTTTGCTCAAATTTTATTAAGGTTTCAAATGTATTGGCTTGTATGAGTAATATGGGCTCAAGCTCTGAACATACGAACATATAGACGCACACACACGCGCGCACACTTTAAGTGAAGAAATGATTGAGACATGAGAGAGAGAGCACGGGATGGTGAGCTTTTGGGCTGGCTAAATCTACTGAAGTGGTTTTTTTCCAGTCCTGCACATTTCTATGCTCCTACATTTGTTGCGTTACCACTGAAATATACAGTAGCAAGCCGTTGATTTCCTTTTTAAAAATGATTTGTTGCTGTACTAAGATTGACTATGGGGAGGTAATCCTGCATCATACTCCAATTCTCATTTTCAGGAATTGGCTCTATAAAAAGTCTATCACGTACTAGTTCTAAGCTGTAGCAACAAGCTGAGAGATCATCCAATTATTGAACAATGTGGCTTGTTTACTAAATTCACTTCACAAACCTGACTAAAGCGTGTGACAGGATAGTTCAGGAGAAAGGAATGAAGAGCTCAGCTGTAGGCGGACAAAATGACCTTCATCTGTTTATCATTTACTTATTTAACTTTGCTCTCCAGAACACATGATGCTAAATTGGCTTTTAAAAAAAAATCAACTTCAGAGCCGCCTTTTTTTGTGGTGTGATGGTTTGCTCTTTGATCTACTTAATCTGCTTGTAGGTGAATTGAAGCTTTCTAACTTTGTTTCTCCGTCAGTTTCTGAAGATTCAAGTCTCTGTAGGAGACGTCCGTATCTATTAACCTGAACGATGAGCCAGGAGGAACGTTCAGTGAATTGAGAGATAGTTACTGAATCTGTGTAGACACAATGAGGCAGGAAATCTATAGTGTTCTCTTACTCAAATTTAGTTGTGGGCAGAATTCAAAGAATGTAATGGAGATTTCAAGAATTAAAAACTTACCAAAGAAAAGCCCATTTATCAATAATGTGCCAATTCTCCATTACATCTAGAAATCAGTGTGTGAGACGTCCTATCATACCAGGTGTAAAAAGAAAGACTTGCATTTATATAGAGCCTTTCACAACCTCAGTACGTCCCAAGGCACTTTAGTCAATTAAGTATTTTTGATGTGTTACTGTTGTAATGTAGAAAACGGAGCAGCCAACCGATGTGTGCACAACAAGGTCCTACAAACAGCAGTGCGATAAATGACCAGATAATCTGTTTTTTAGTGATGTTGGTTGAGGGATAAATATTGGCCAAGACACCAGGGAGAACACCCCTGCTCTTCGAATAGTACCATCGGATCTTTTACATTCCCATGTGAGCGCAGACGGGGCCTCTGTTAAATATTTAATTCAAAAGAGGGCACCTCTGACACTGCAGCACTCCCTCTACTGCACTGGAGTGTCAGCCTAGATTTTGTGCTCGTCTCTCAAGTGGGACATCGATGTGTAAGTTGTTTCTGTGGCCTGATGCTGGCATTGGTGTGCTTATTTAGGATTTAACTGAACTATCAGGTTAAGCCTGGTCAGGATCATGTACCATAAAGGCACATGTCACCATGTAAGCTAGACTGATTTTTTTTTTTAAAGTAAGCTTTCTTTCATTGCGTGCAGTAAGACTGGGTGTGACATTTGCATTTTGATTTTGTTGTCACTAAGTTTACCAAATTTTACATACTTGGTAGAAGCACAAAAGGAGGTCAAATGGAAGTTCTGATGATGGCCTTTATCAAAGTTTAGCCAGGTCATGCTGCCAGGTCACGCTTGCAGCATCCTTACCCTGGGGTATTAGGTTCCAAAAATGAGAGATTTAATGGTGAGTGCAGCTGGGGTGAGGAATGAACCTTCCTAAGATGGAAGGGGGAATGGTGAATGATCTTATTAAACACCGAGGGATCATGTCTGGGGTGGGGAGGAGAAGA
Organism: Heptranchias perlo; assembly: GCF_035084215.1. Taxonomy (NCBI): domain Eukaryota; kingdom Metazoa; phylum Chordata; class Chondrichthyes; order Hexanchiformes; family Hexanchidae; genus Heptranchias; species Heptranchias perlo. The sequence continues at coordinate 28,071,731 of NC_090350.1, forward strand.
GAGGGGAATGTACAAAAAGAAGAGGTGGAATGCCTTGATCAGCAACAGAGGGCAGTATTTATTTATAACCAAAAAGTAAAAGGACCTTCTAAAGTTTAAATTCTCAGGCAATAATGGGTGGGGGGCAGGGGGAGACTTTTTAAAGTGTGCTTTAATTGGTCCCCTACCTATTTCCAGCATAAAGTCTGCTGTTTAATTTCACAGTCAGTCTTATTGATGGCTGCTATGGTTTCAATGAACATTCCAGTTTAAAACCACTTAGAACAATCACTTGGAAAATAGGACAAAAGCAAATGTAAACCAACAGAGGCAGTTTAAGGATTCTTGTGGTGCTACTTAAGATCTGCTAAACTTGCAACTGCTAAGAATATGGCCTTTTACCACATTATTCCCCAAGCTCTCGGCCAGTTGCAAGGCTCCTTTTACCGCCCAATGTTTGTGGGATTGTTTAACAATAGGCCAGCCTGTGAAACCTCATGCCTACCCTTTTTGTCTCTGTCGGCTACATTTTTGTGAAATCAAATATAATAAATCTGCTTCTTCAGACAATTGCCACTTTCTTTTTGGTGGGCTGTGATTAAGCCCAATTTTCATGCAGTGTTGATTTATCAGAGCAATTGTGTACTATTGTGTTGGAGGAAGCTGTTGTCTGCAGCCTCGAGCATTTGAGGATACACCCAACTAACACTAGATTGATACGCCAATAGAATCTGACACGGGAATATTTCCATCAAAGGTAACTGGTAACATTCCAATCAATTCTTACCCTGCTGAATAAATACAATCCCCATAGTACAGCTGAAAGAGCATTTTAAGGGCTGCTGTCACTAGCATTTAATCTTTACTTTGCCAAATAAGTATGAATTGCTTTATAATACGACCAGCACTTTGAAGTTGAAAATAACATTTTGGGCTGGTAAAATATCTTAAGATGTGTCACGGGGTTATTACATTACACACAGGTGCATGATCAGTGGTGCACTCATAATATTTTGTCAATCTTGTCTGGGACTACACACTGAGCTAAAGGTGTATTGTAAGAAGTAGTGCTGTGGCAGTTATGGTACCTGCTTTGTCATCCATGTACCTCTTGCAGTAACCAACATGCAGATTTATGGCAGTTTCCAAATAACTGTTTCAGATTTTAGAACCAGCATGAAAACTCACCAGTGAGACAGCTAATGGCTCTTTACTAATTGTGCTCACACCGGAGGTCACTTTTTTTTTTACAAACACTGAGGTAGCGTCAGTGCCTCTCGCTACTGGTTCTTGAAGCATGGGTCTCGTGCAACTGGCAGCAACCCCACTAAATTAATGTCTTCCCCTCAGCGAATCCAAAGTAAAAAGCTGGCTGCCAGTTTTAGCAAATGTGACTGGTTTACATTGGCAACCTGGTTGTGCAAGCTCCCTACTGGCCAATATAAAAGGGTCTCCCATCTGTAGTTGAGGGGGTTTGTCATGTTATTTCCTTGACTGTACTGAATCTCAAATATTACAAAGACCCTGGTTATGTAAAACACAACTTGGTTGGTTAATTAAAGCAATTACAAGGCAAACATTATAGATTTATAACATATCTCTGTCTATCTATATATCTATTTATCTTGTAAAATGTTCTGGATTGGAAATACAAAAACCTTTGCTGTTTGAGGCACTGCACTCAACTTACAAGTTAAAGCAATGAGGGGGTTAAATTGGATAACCCCAAAAAACGGGTGCGGGTTGCACAATCCGCTATTAATCCTTTTGTCCAGCCTGTGGACTTACCTTCAAGCAGCGTTGGAAATCAGCATTGACATGAGGATTCAATGCAATTTGCACTTTCCACCAGCAGGGGTGCCCCAGTCTCTGAAAAGGGGGTTGCCTCTTAAAATCTCAAAGGTAGCTGGTACCTGTTAAATGCAGAAAATAACAGTCTGCTGTCTGCACGGAGATCAGACATCGCACACATAAAACGGGTCCCATCCCTCGGTTTGCAAACTGATGAGTTATGTTAAAACATTGAATAAAGGTTGCACACCACTAAATCCCATATCCTCCAATCTCCATGCCAGACCTCACCAATCTACTGATCTGAGTTTGTACCAGGCCTGCGAGAGTGCGTGCACCAAGGTTCTCTGCTGATGCACTAGAAGCCTTGGTGCAAGAGCTGAACAGACGGAAGAATATCCTATATCATCTGGGGAGGTGGCAAGAGGCCCTCCAGACATATGCCCAAGAGGCAGCAGGGGATGAAGTCAATGCCAGGCACATAGCGCCACAAACATGGATGCAGTGCAGGAAGAAATTCAATGCTTTGACACGAGTGGTCAAGGTGAGAGGTTAAGTGGCATCTCCTACCAACTGCACCACTAGCCACATCCACTGCTGCACACATGACACCCCCCATATCATCCACATATCATCAAACTCTTTGTATCAGTACTCAACTCTTCCAATCAGATGCTTCCTCTCACCATAACACATTACCATCTTTGCAAGCTGCCCACACACACTGGCAGCTAGTTAACCATGATGAGCACATCACCCAGACACATGCCCCACTTGCTTGCAGGAGAAGGTGCACATAACAGGAGGCAGCAAGTGGCAGTGGCATTTATCCCCTCGAGCCTGTTTCACCATTCAATGTGATGATGGTGGACCTGTGACCTAACTCCATATATCCGCCTGAGCCCCATATCCTTAATATCCTTGGTTCACAGAAATCTATCGATCTCAGATTTAGAATTGACAATTGAGCCAGCATCAACTGCCGTTTGCAGAAGATCGTTCCAAACTTCTCCCACCCTTTGCGTGTAGCAGCGTTTCCGAACTTCGCTCCTGCATGTCCTGGCTCTAAATGTTAGGCTTTGCCCCCTTGTCCTAGTGTTCAAGTATAGGAGACCTTAAAAAAAAAAAAAGTTACAAATGTATCGGCAGCCAGAAGCAATAATCCTGTAAATCCTGCATGGTCCCTTTACATAGTGCTGGCGGGGGTCCTCCAGACATTCGAAGATATGGTCGTGGTTAAGACTGTGTTGAGTTGAGTGTTAGACACCATTTTGGAACTATCACTTTAAATCAGCGTTGCACACTGATTGTATCCATTTTCTCCTTACTTTACATGCTTCTGGTCTTCAGTATTTGTGCATGTGCTAATACCTATACCAAGATGGCGTCTGGCACACGTCACGCTGGAAACGTGCATACGCAGCCAAGACACCATCTTGGCACATCTGGAGGCCACATAGTGCCGAAACAACGGGTGCTCGGCGGCTGAATTTCTAGCCCTGAGTGTCCAAGCCATACAAATCAGGAAGTTGTCAGTTTTGTCCCCTGTCTGAGTTAGCTGATCTCAGCTAGGCTGTTGGTGACAGAGCTACAGTTGGGGGGGGGGTTTGCTGTGAAATGGTCAAAATTCCAGCTCCTCTCTGCTACCCTGGTGACTGGTGACTTCCTGTTTGAGGTGCGACTATGGGAATGTTGGATGATGACAGGATCAGGATCAGGCTCAGCTATGCGTTCTCTGCCCCCACCAACAGGCCACTGGTCAATAGGTTGCCAGAACTTACTGTCCAAGCTTGAATGGTGAATAAGTTCTTGGGTGAGGTACCAGAGATGATGGACACTTGTGGAACTGTGCTCCAGTACGAGTCAAGGAGAGGGTAAAGAGGGGATGGGGAGGGGGGGAAATGGGGCCCTTTCTTTAAAACAAAAACCTGTACAGAAGTTGAGGCACTATAGGGAAATGGTAGTGTACATGGACTGCTCATTTACAGACAGTAACATTTGACTTAGTTTGCAAACAACAAATAATTAATTATCTTAATCACTTTTTAATCTTTTCTGTCAGTGTAAATCAAAATGTGTGGGAAAATATGACCTGGGAAAAACACCTCAAAACTGTTCTAACCCGGTTATATTGATAATTAGTTGAAGAAATTACTAGGGTTTGTTTGACCTTGGCAGTTCTGTGGTAAATGATGATGGGTAATAATAGTGAGCTGAATCTGAAGCAATGAATGGACATTTCTGTGGGATATGTTATGTTCAGTCCTTTAGTGCCTTTTGATCTACATGGCGAACTTGATTCACTTGGACACTTGTCATAACTCGTAATAAAAACAGATGCAGGATAATTAATACCATGCTCTCCATAGGAACATAAAAAGAATTGTAGTTTCTTCGAGTGTGATTCAATCTTGGAAATGTTGACGTTTTTCTGGAGAAGTACACAAGCTCGATTATTCCCTCTTGGCATGTGGTCGTGACCACCTCCTGTGCATCCTGGCTTATAAAACAGTTTTCTGCTCGTGCGGACAGCAGCACTAAAGGAACTTTCAAATGTTATCAGTAGGTAGGTTTATAGTGGAGTGATCTGATCTGTTAATACTGATAATATAGGCCGTTGACAAAACATTGGATGATGGTACCGACTTCAATGAGTATATTGTAGAAACACTGATGCATGTAAAAAGTTTAAGTGAATCTGAAATGTCTCGAGGCAGGCAATGGATAATGTGACATGCATTAAGGTTTCTGTTACATTTTTGGGTTTTTAATGGTAGATATTTTCCTGTAAGTGGATCTCAAGTTTGCTTTTCGTGCCCGATATTTAATTGAATGTATGTAATCTTGGGGATGAACAGAGGACCCTTGTCAATGTACTCTGTTTTATTGGAATATAATCAGTATCCACCATGTAGTTAATCACGTTGACTTTGGAAAGCAGAAAAATAGATATTCTGCCAGATTATGGCTCAGACTGAAAACCAACAGACAAATTTATTGAACATTAAACAGGTGAATGAGCCCTACTTGGTACAAATGATATACTTGGAGCAATTGCATCCTTTATTATTCTCCTTACTACCAAAATAACAGATGCTTCTCCTGCTTTCGTCCTCAACATAAAATTGACCCTTGAAGCACAGCTGCTGCTTCTGTTGCTATATGCTACCATGGAGCCCTTTGATTAGTTTCCTGCCGTTCGAGAGCCTCAGACTGAGCACAGGTGGGCAAATGTAAGTCCATAATTGAAGCTCCTGGCTAGAGAGATGTCCGATTACAAAGAATCGTAGCCCTGCACCCCCACCCCCCTGCCGATCTGACTCTCATCTTCACCTCTGATGGAGATGTTAATCAGACCTATTGCTTTTAAAAAGATTCCCAGCAGCATGTCAATTGCATGAGATGTTTAATTGAATGGCTTAACCCCTTCCTGGGAAACCCATTAACCTACACCAGATACAGTGTACAGACACTTATTGACAATCGCAAACAATTTGTAATAGATATAAGCTGCACCTTGAAACCACAGACACTTGCAAATTACGAACTATGGACAGTCTTCAATGCCTGGGATATGTAGGTATGCACTAGGCGGCAGCGGGTGAAAAACAGCTTTTGTGGGATGGGGAGCTCGTTACCCAGCATTCATAACGGCAGAGAAACCGCTCTACCTCTGATTGCTTGCCCTGCTCGATCCAGGGATAGTGGTTTCTTTGCTGCTATAGATGCTGGGTGAAGAACTCTCCATTCCACAAAAGCCTGGAACTGCACTGGGCAACATCACTGCTTACTCCATCAGTGTGTCAGGGACTGATCTGCTAGCAGCCCCCTACCCACCCCCCAATACTTCAAACATTAGCAGCTACAGCATACGGAGGGAAGGGGCTCCAGACAGGGGTTTGCAAGATATTAATCCCCCCCCACCCCCCCAATTTGGCTGGGATCTCCCAGGCATTCCGGCCCTACAGCAGCCACCTCACCCTGAGCAACGTGGAAGATCCCAGAATCGGGACATCCCTCTCTCTTAATGGAAAAGGATCCCGGGATGGCAATGAACTGGGAAACCCAACAAGCAGAAAATGAACTGAAATCACATCCAGCTGGCAGGGCTCCAGAATTAAGCACGATCCCAGTTGAGGGCGATAAAAAGGTACGCTACAGGAAATACAACCAATCCTGGGATATTTGGCTCATCCAGTTTACTGTACATGACCATTTTGAAAATAAGGACACCTGCAAATAAAGGACACTTGATGCAAGTCCCATAGGTGTCCCTAATAAACAGGTTTCACTGTAGTTTGAACAGCCTGTGATTCTACAAAATTTAAAAAAAAAACACTTATCCAGACAGCTACTGCAATGCTATTGGACAGAATTGCACTAAAAGCTCTGCGCAAAACAGACATTAAAAAGAGCAGTTTAATATGTTCGTTCCACAGGACCAACAGTCAGGTGCCCACTGATGTTTATGCCATACAAGACTGAGGTTTATTCTCAGTAGCCTGTGGAAATAGCTGAGAGTAACTGATTTGTAACCGTGTGCACCATGGTCAATCTGGGATTGATTGGAAATCTTGCAACAGTGCCCAATCTTGTCCTCGCCCAACATCCACACACTGGTGACTAGATAGTAATCAGGAGCAGGAATTTTGGCTGATTTTCCCCCCCCCCACTCCTTGCTTTCCACATTAATTACTCTGAGGCCAACTTTGTCTGCTGTGCCACACTGTCTGAAATTTAGCCAACTCAAGAAAGACTAATGGTGCGCCCTGCTTTATTTAGCTCAATACCAGGCTCCACCAGTAAGTTTTAGGACATTACATTTCAAGCTATTCATCAAATCTATTCAGTTCTGAATTCAGTCACCTATAAATAAGAATTGAAGGAGTTCTGGTATTTTCATTTGTGAAGAATAAATTGCCTGTTCCTCAGGCACAACACAATTTCCACAACTACATTCTTGCACATGTGGGCTACGTGCCTTTTTTGTTCTTGGTCATTATCGATGTGCATGAATTCACTGAAAATTTCACACTAACATTAGGATAAACCCTAAACTAACGTGCCTCATCTTATTTTGTTATACTTCCTCTTCTACAGTGGAGCACTTTGTCCCCAGATATTCTACTAGGCCTGTTCTTCTGTTAAAGTTTGGCAACAAGCTTTTCTAATCAACTTTCCTAAATGAAGAGTAGGTTAATGGTGGAGTTGGATTAGTTGTGTAGATAGTTTTTCTGGTTTGTTATAAAATTTTACTCTGCAGTGTAACATCAGATGTGGAAAGTAATATCATGGACTTTGGGGATTTTGGAGTTGGGTACAGCAGCTTAACTTGCCTGAAAAGGAGCCTTGTCACAATATTCTGGAGTTTGTTTTTAATATAACTTAAAGGACTCTGATCTTAGTTGAGTTGCTAACACATTCATCCCAAGCATGTCTTAAAAATGAAATAATGATTTGTTCACTCTTGCATTTCTACATCAGGCCAAGTACATACAATTCATTAAGGTTATAAAATTGACTTGAAACTGGCAAGATTGTTGGGAAACTTAATAGCTTTTGAGGTTGAGCCTGACAAAATTGCCAGATTTGGTTTGTCCTTTGTATATTAGACAAGACCAATGTATGTTGACCAATGTATGTTCTTTCCAGCCACTCCCTTTTAGAAATCCTGCCACAGACCTGGTGATTAAAATAACATCATTATGTGCCAAATGCATTAAATGCAGCTAGATTCTAAGTACTGGAAAGGAGGTTTTCATTAATTTTGAATTAAAAACATATTTGATACTGTTGCTCGTAAAAAAAAAAAATGCAAACTGTTTGCTTGCAACTTTCAAAGCCATATTTGAAGTGAATATCCTTTTTTGTTGTCTTTTTGACTTTGATAATTACCATCAGATGGCATAAGATGAGCATTTCAAACATGTGCTTCATGACTGGGTTTACATGAAAATAGTGCACACAAAGGCTAAGGTGATCTCATCCTTCTATTGTATAGATTGTACTGTGGCTACTGTGTTAAACTGTAAGTATAACTTTACTGCCTTCCTGTCCTCAGTCTTTTAAATAACATAAACTCTGGAACCAGTCACTGTTATATGTTTTGTCTATCATCTGCCAGGCTATTAGATGGGGAATTGCACCTATAATGGAGGGAAAAACTGACCTTCATTTGGAATGGCTCACAATTGGTGACTGGGGACGGCGATCTGAGCTACTAATGCAGGAACCAAATGCTTGTTCGTCTCTCGGGTCAAGGAGCTGGTGGCATGGAATGATTCCCTTTGCAAAATGTGGGAGGGGGAGGAGTAGCCCAGGTTAACTAGAGTCTGTTCTCTAAGCCTTTGTACACAAAAATAAAGCTGTTAGCTTTTAGTGTTTTTTTTTAATGCGATACTGCACATCAATGGTAAGCATGATAGTGAAAACTGCCCTTGAGAGGTAGTTAGCAAGTTTGAGAACCGGAAACAACTGCTTGGCTTTAAGAAGAGGTGTATCATAAGGGTGTATGAATGGTCCATTAGCCCAAGTACTAGGACTGTTTATTCGAAAACCAGCATCAAGTGTGTCATGGGGATGACTGTAATGTGCCAGGGTGTGTGAGTTATGTTGGTTGTGAAAGTTTTCTGTGTTATGTAGGAAACGATGCAGGAGCCCACAGGTTTTGAGTAGAGTATGGAAAATATTTCACAATTGAATAATCTCATGATTGAGTTGATGCCACAAATGAGTTGTGCAAGATAGATGCGCAAAAAAAACTTAATTCATGAATCTTACTCACACTAGGCGCTCTATTTAACCCACACCATTTTTAATCGACATCTTAAGCACTGATAATTTACATAATGGTAGATCAAGTTCACTGAGGCCAAAAGATCCCTTCATGCTGGCAATGCTGTAGTGTGGCATTGGTGTTTCTGGAGTAAGGATATCTCAGCTCTGATTTGTCGTGTAGTGAAGGTATTAAAATAGATTTTTTTTTTAAACTGAAGGGAAGCATTGTCTGCAGTGTTCAAGGCTATAAGTAAGTTTAATTTTTTTTTGTCACGGAATGTAGAAGTAGGTAGGACAAGTTGTTTTGACCAGAAATTAACAAGTCCTGTAGGAGAGCTGAGTTAAGCTCTTGTTGGTAGATTCATCTTTAGAAGTAATTCTGGTTCAGTCTGTTATCCCACTCCGTCTTCAACTCTATTTATAGCCACAGACACAAACTGGTACAAAAGCTAGCTTTGCTTTTTTTTAATAAAAAAAAGCCTCATGTCAATCAGGCATTGACACTATCAACATCAATGCTGGTGAAGAAGTCTAAGGACAAGATATCTCTTTTTGGCTGCAGGAGGGTGTGGTGGCAAACTGTGTCATCAGAGAAAAATATGCAGAGGATATAGATTGAGCAAACCACAGAACCACTGTTTGTTTACAGGGCCTGGAAAGAAAATGGAAAATTCTATTCATGATGGTGATTTTTGGACATGGTACAAGTTGCTTCTGAAGTCCACAAAGGGCACATTTTTAGGCTCTGACTAGCAGTACAAAGAGTTACAGAACAAAACTAACAAAATGGGGTCAGAATAACATTACTGATGCTGATCCCACACTAATGCGACTTTAACTGACTCTTGAACCCATTACCATGATCCCTTTCAGTGATGTAATACAGATCCACATCTTGGAAATTGTTGAAAAATACTATTTTTAAAACAACTGTTTTATATAGTTGCTATCTTGTTGGATAATCCTGATAAGGCGGCGTAGAGTTTGCACCTTGCAAAGTGATACAGCACCTTTTTAATGTTGTGCAATCAATTTGTTTTGAGAATGAGTGCACTTTTAAGAGATTCTATTTAATATCTCTGCTAATGTAGTGCTGCTTTACTAATCTGAAATAAACATTTTTTTGGGGCTTGTGCAAGATTTTTGTATCATGAAAGCTGTATTTGAAAATTTGTTCAGGATCCTTTATGAACTATGGCAAACCTCAGATACCACAACTCTGTTAGTAATTCTCATTCACAAAGCAGTCCTTGTGAGTGTTTATATAGCTATAATTTGTATAGCTCTTTAAAGATGGCTAATCACGAAGGCTAACCATATCTTTTCAGCTTTCTCCCTTTCTCTCCTGAAGTTGCTGACTCATGCTGAGATATGACACCAGATGTCCTCCAATACTTTGCTCATGGTAATCGTTCTTCATATGTGAGCCTTGTCTCTTGTCATGAGTGTCAGCAGGCTGTTTGACTGTGGCTGAAGCCAGTCATGCCCTCAGCTGACATCCATACACCTGGGTTTTCCAACAAGGATCGCTGGATAATGACCAGGAATGGTTGCCCTGACTGATTCACCCTTGCCCAGCACATGGGTCAATTATAGTGATTGAACTGTCGAGGCTGATATCAACTTACTCAACATAGACCAGGAATCAAAGCTGTGGTATTTCTAAGCCTTAGGTCATCATAATGTGGAAGATGAATGACCTAAATCAGATTTCCAATTTTTGCACTATTTTATATAATTTGGGAGATGCAACCAGTGAAGTAACTAATTATGTTTGTTTTCTACCTGAATATACTTGCTTTGATATCAATGGGGCATTTTGCTCTGCTTGATTTTTTTTTCATGATCTGCTCAGGCCATGTAACATATCGTGCATCGAAGGGCGATCCCTTGTGCAACTAACTATGTTAACCCGTAGTCCACTTAGGGCAGCTCATACAGGCTTGTGATGGAGTATTTGTCAGAAAACAAATGGTGTGCTGATTTTCAAATTTGTAAATTGGCTATGAGGCCTTTGAGTAGGGATTCCATGACTCTAATGAACACCGTCCATGATAATGGCATATACAAATATTGATTTCCACAGAGGTGAAAGCTATGTTATATTTTTTCTTTCAAGTGATACTCTCTGGATCCTTCTGTTTTAATTTATTGCTGCTATTAAGTTAAATAGTTAGACCAATAAAATATATTCAATTGGCATCTTTTTGAACCGGCCGCCATCAAAAGTAATCAGGCTGTTGACTTGCCCTACCTTTAAAATAGGTTGTTCACCCTGTTTATATGTTTTTTTATATATATATATATATATAAACAGGGTGTCCGTCCGATATATATATATATCGGACGGACACGTCCGCGCCCCCCCCCTCCTTACATAATCGTGCCATTGTGTAGTGAGGTTATCTGTGCAGTGAAACGTTCTATTGTAGAAATCGGTACTCCAATATAGAGTACAGCGCGCAATTGTATTGGACGCGTCTGGCACCATGTGGCTTCACTATAGACTGACATTGAAGCCGCCGTTTTGAAAATTGTGCCTTGAAGCAGTAATTGGAAGTCAACTTGAGTAAGGAAATTTCCACCACATACCAGCTCCAAATTTTATTTGATAAATTAAGTATTCATTCGGTGCCAGCCTACAAATCCCTTTCTACATGAACCAAGAGAGGATTGGTTTTGGACCCATTTTAAAATATTGAAGTGCTATCTCAATTTCACTGCCATTTGGTGCTAAACAAAGAACGTATAATGACACAATTAATCTTCAACAATAAACATTATCATTTGGTACAAAAAAAGTCCAATCCTTTCTCCCTTGGGAGTACTTTTCTCCTGCTGTTTGCTTCATAATTATTTTCGATAGATATAAATGGTTCTGGTGTCCTATAACAAGATAGTGTGACTGGTTACATTAACCTCTGACCTCTGTTCCTCCAGTGACCCACACTTTTTTGTTTGGCGGGGGGTGGGGTGGGAATTGAGAACTTTCTTTCATTGTAAAACGCTGTCCTGATTCTACACATTTCCATGCGTTGCAAACTCTTAATAGTTTTTGTCACACTGACACTGTTTCCAGTGGGATAACTTTGGCAAAACTGCTGACACAAAATAAAAGCTGACCGTAAAAAAAAACAAAGCAGAAGGCTACAAATAGGTTTGATGGAGTGGGGTCAGGAAACAGCCATGGATCAATTTGTTTCAACAGTTTGCGGACTATAGTGGCAGGTTTGTCCGTAAGTGGTTTTTTAAAAAAATTAAATTTTATGCAGAGAAATGTTCTGATTTTACCAAATGTCAGTAGCTGATTATCAAACCGTATTTGCTAAGTCTAAATTGAAAATAGTAGAGGAAAATTAATGCCATAGATTGAAACCCTCTCCTTTCCAGTTATGAATAATATGTAACTGCAGTTTTTATTTGCTGTCTTTTACGTTGGAAAATCACAAAGCACTTTACACAATTACTTTTTGAAGACCAGTGACATATATGTAGGCAACTGTTTAAAGATCAGCCCATCTCGTTCCATGAGCTGCATTTGACCTAGAATGTATTTTTACATAATTTTAGTTTTTAATGTAGACTTCATTTCAACCAAACGTCTAAATAAATCTCATAATGCTGTAGGGTTGGGTGTGACTCTCTTGGGTAACTTGGTGCCATTGTCTAACTTGATTCAATATTTAATTTTAAAGTTTGCTTATTGAACTAACATCTGTTTAAAAATGATCCTTATGCTTTTACTGTATAAGGAACTGTTCTCAGATGGTTACATTTGAATGTGATTATTTTGCTTTAGTGAAGCCAAAAACTTTCTCGATAACATGCCTTGGTTTTTATTGAGGGTTTCAGTAACTTAAAATAGAACTAATTGGCTTTTCATTCTCGGGAATGGAATGAAATGATGGTTGAAAATTGGTTGATGCTTGGACCAAGAGGATAATAAAACAATAACTACTTGCATTTACATAATGCCTTTAAAGTATCATGCTTTTACAGAGAGATAATGAGGAATTGATGCCAAGCCATGGGGTCAATTAGAGAAGTTTGGAGAGGTGACTGAAGGCTAGGTTGAATACAATTGAATAGGACTTGATGTAGGCGAGGATGTGAGTGGCTACATTTTGGATAAGTTAGAGCTTTTGGAGGGTGGACATTGGAAGGCTAGCAAGGAAAGCTTTGGAGTAAAAGAAAGACTTAAATTTATATAGTGCCTTTCACAATGTCAGGGCATCCCAAAGTGCTTTACAGCCAATTAAGTACTTTTGAAGTGTAGTCACTGTTAATAATGTAGGAAATGTGGCAGCCAACTTGCGTAAGCTCCCACAAACAGCAATGAGTAATTAAATCTGAAGGTGGATGTAAGTGAACTTGTTGATGGGAGAGGATGTGGGCTATGAAACTCAGCTCAGTCAAACATGATGACATGGTTTTGTTCAGGCTATGCAGCTGGCCAGTAGAAGGGAATGTCATCGATGGTAGTGGAGTGGAGGAGAGCCAATGAATGGGGATTATATCCTTAACTGTGACAGACACTGGAGAGGGTGAGAAGGGATAACTCACCTTTGTCACAGTCACAGAAGATGTTGTTTATGACTTTGGGACCAGGATTTAAACCCATCCCAGACTGGGATGAAAGTTTCCTTCTGATATATTGTGAAGTGATCTTTCATGTTCTTGATTCAGCACATATATTCTGAGCTTACAATGCAAACATTATTAATTGGAACTAAAATGGCAATTTCAATTGGAAAGGTCACAGTGCAGTGGGAAACACTGTTCTGAGGCTTGTGTATAGGAACGTCATTTGGAGCAGTGTAGTGGGAGCATTATCCTGAGTCTAACCCAAAATGTATCTCCGCTTGGATGGATGATCAAAATTGGCGCAAAAAATGTCTCCTCTTACTGATATCATTTTCCTTGAGCATGAGTTACTGGATAATCAGGACTAGGAATCAGAGATGTGATCTGGTGTTCCTCCACTACAGCTCTGGGGTGCCTTTGCTGTTGCCTTAGGTGAGATCAGCTAATTCAGGTCAGCAATTATAACTGTTCTTTCCTGATCTGTATAACTCAATATAACATCAGTTGGTGCATTTACCCACTGAGGCTGGGTTAAAACTCTTGTTACAGAAGTGGGGGGAAAATTTACCTTAGCAATGTGAAGTCCCTTTTTGTTTTGTGAGCCACAAAAAACATTTTTTGCTTGGATGATCCTGATTTGCTTTAGAGAAGGGCCAAATTGTATTGGAGTCCCTGCTCCTTTAAGTGAAATGGCAATGCAGTTTCAAAAGAACAAATAGCAAGGAGGAGGAACTTGCATTTATATAGTGCCTCTCACAACCTCAGGATGTATCAAACTGCTTCACAGCTAATGAAGTAAAATGTTAAATTTTGGACTTGTAGGTTATTTCACTTGAGAGCAAGGTTTTGGTATTGGTGCTAGTGTGCTGTGCATTGATGTAGTGGGTGAAGGTTTTTTCTGTGGTGAGTTCATAATCTCCGCTGTGCCGTCATGGAAGAACATCTAGCAGAGACCAGGTAGATTGACACAGGGAAAATTAAAGGTTAAGTTAAAGTTGTGGCACTCTTGTGCATTTTACTTGTAGTTTGAGCAGCTTTGATTGGAACATAGGAATAGGATTTGGCCATTCTGCTCCGCCATTTGATAAGATCATGGCTGATCTGTGATCTAACTCCATATACCTGCCTTTGGCCCATATCCCTTAATACCTTTGATTGCCAAAAAGCTATCTATCTCAGATTTAAATTTAGCAATTGAGCTAGTATCAATTGCCGTTTGCAGAAGAGAGTTCCAAACTTCTACCACCCTTTGTGTGTGGAAGTGTTTTCTAATCTCGCTCCTGAAAGGTCTGGCTCTAATTTTTAGATTGTGCCCCCTGCTCCTAGAATCCCCAACCAGCGGAAATAGTTTCTCTGTATCCACCCTATCCGTTCCCCTTAATATCATAAATTTTGATCAGATCACCCCTTAACCTTCAAAACTCCAGAGAATACAACCCCAGTTTGTGTAATCTCTCCTTGTAACTTAACCCTTGAAGTCCAGTTATCATTCCAGTAAACCTACGCTGCACTCCCTCCAAGGCCAATATGTCCTTCCGAAGTTGCGGTGCCCAGAACTGCTCACAGTACTCCAGGTGTGGTCTAACCAGGGTTTTGTATAGCTGCAGCATAACTTCTGCCCCCTTGTACTCTGGTCCTCTAGATATAAAGGCCAGCATTCCATTTGCTGCCTTGATTATTTTCTGCATCTGTTCATGACACTTCAATGATCTATGTACCTGAACCACTAGGTCCCTTTGGACATCCACTGTTTTTAACTTTTTTAACATTTAGAAAGTACCCTGTTCTATCCTTTTTTGGTCCAAAGTGGATGACCTCACATTTGCCTACATTGAATTCCATTTGCCACAGTTTTGCCCATTCACCTAATCCATCAATATCCCTTTGTAAGTTTATGTTTTCATCTACACTGCTTACAATGCCACCAATCTTTGTGTCATCGGCAAACTTAGATATGAGACTTTCTATGCCTTCATCTAAGTCGTTAATAAACATTGTGAATAATTGAGGCCCCCAAGACAGATCCCTGCGGGACTCCACTAGTCACATCCTGCCAATGTGAGTACCTACCCATTATCCCTACTGTCGCCTTTCGCTCAGCCAACTTCCTAACCAAGTCCGTATTTTTCCCTCGATTCCGTGGGCTTCTATCTTCGCTAACAGTCTCTTATGTGGGACCTTCTGGAAGTCCATATAAATAACATCCATTGACATTCCCCTGTCTTTACTCCTACTTTAGTCACCTCTTCAAAAAATTCAATCAGGTTTGTCAGGCACGACCTACCTTTCACAAATCCATGCTGGCTCTCTCTGATTAACTGAAAATTCTCTGTGTTCAGTCACCCTATCCTTAATTATAGACTCCAGCATTTTCCCCACAACAGATGTTAGGCTATAATTTCCCTGGTTTCCCTCTCTCTCCTTTCTTAAAAAGCGGAGTGACGTGCAATTTTCCAACCTAGAAGGACAGTTCCTGAATCTAGAGAACTTTGAAAGATTATAGTTAGGGCATCTGCAATAGGCTCACCTACTTCCTTTAAAACCCTGGGATGGAAACCATCTGGTCCTAGGGATTTGTCACTCTTTAGTGCTGTTATTTGCTTCATTACTGTTGCTTTACTTATGTTAATTTTATCGAGTCCCTGTCCCTGATTCACTTAGTTTTCTTGGGATTTCCGGCATGCTGTCTTTTTCTACTGTAAATACTGATGCAAAGTAATTGTTCAACATGTCCGCCATTTCCCCATTGTCAATGACAATATCCCCACTTTCAGTTTTTAAGGGGCCAACACTGCTCCTGACCACCCTCTTTTTCTTAATGTAACTATATAAGTTCTTCGTATTGGTTTTGATATCCCTTGCAAGTTTCTTTTCATACATTCTTTTTGTAGCTCTTACTATCTGTTTTGTGACCCTTTTGTTGATCTTTGTATCTGTGCCATTTTTTGCCTTTTTTTATGCCCTTTCTTTGTATTATACTGTCCCTTACCTCTTTGGTTGTTCATGGCTGTTTTTTTTGGCAAGGAGAGTTTTTGCCCCTCTGGTATAAACCGGTTCTGTATCACGTTAAATGTTTCTTTAAACATTTCCCACTGATCATCAGTTGTTTTACCCATTAACAGATTTGCCCAGTTTACTATGGACAGTCTCTGTCTCATCCCATTGAAGTCAGCCTTACCCAAGTCTAGAATCTTAGCAGCTGATTCACTTTTTTCCCTTTCAAACACTATTTTGAACTCTATCATGTTATGATCGCTATTGGATAGATGTTTGCGTACAGTTAAGCCGTTAACAAAATCTGGTTCATTACTCATTACTAAATCTAGTATGGCTTGCCCCCTTGTTGCCTCTAGGACATACTGCTGTAGAAAACTATCCCGGACACACTCAAGAAATTCACTACCTTTCTGACAGTTGCTAGTCTGCTTTTCCCAATCTATGTGAAGGTTAAAGTCCCCCATTAAGACCACTGTGCCTTTCTTACACGCTTGTCTAATCTCTGCATTTGTACAATCTCTAGCACTTCAGAGCTGCTGCCAGGGGTCCTATACACAATTCCCACAAAGTCTTAGAACCTTTCCTATTTCTCAATTCAACCCATAAGGTCTCTGTTGGCTGCTTACTTCTCATTATATCCTCCTTTATCATTGAAGTGATTTTATCTCTAATCATTAGGGCTACTCCTCCCCCTCTTCCATTTTCCCTATCTCTCCTGTAGACCTTATAACCCGGTATATTTAGTTCCCAATCCTGACCATCCTGCAGCCATGTCTCAGTAACAGCTATCATGACATACCCTCCAATTTGAATTTGAACCTGTAATTCATTTAATTTATTCCTTATACTCCGTGCATTTGTATATAGAACTCTTAGTTGGGCCACACACCCTAGCCTGACCTTCAGCTTTGATGCTGGGTTAATTGCGTTACGCCTTCTAGTTTTCACTTTATCTGTAGTGTCAAAAGTACACTTTCTGCTGCTCTACGCTTTTCCCTTTCACTTGTTCTTGAACAACTGTTTGTGCTATTTGTATCGTAAATTTCCCCTGGGTCTTCCCCTCTCTTGCTGCTCTCAACTTTACTCCCTTCTGATTGGGAACAAGTTGCCTTTCTGACTTGATCAGGAAGTGTTGAATGGTCTGGAGAGACCTTACATTAAAAAAACATTAAACTATTGCTGGCAGGAATGACTCTCTCCGACTGAGTGTAATCTAAGTGCAACTTTCAACCCTCCCTGGAACAGCTGACCATGCTGGTGCCGTGAAGCCTCAGTGCCTGTAGCCAGATCTTGATCATCAATGGTAAAGTAACTGGATAATAGTGGTACAAAATTTATTTGAGAATAGTGTCTTCATGAAAACAACATTTTTGGGAAAGCATTTTTTTTACTGGAGGGAGAAGAGTTGAAAGAAACTTGTAATTTTCATATGTTAAATTTGCATGTAAGTGATAGTGATGCATTTTGATCAGAATACATCAAAATGCTTCAACACACCTCTTCATGAGTGTTTCAGATAGCATCTATTTGTGTGTCTCAAACATTTTTGCTTTTCACACATTCAATTACTCTGAAGTGCAGTGATGGTTATGTAGGTAGCACAGCAGCCATATGTGCGGCAAGATCCTACAAACAGTAATGAGATGAATGTCCACGTAATCCGTAGTGTTGGTTGAGAGGGGAATGTTGGCCTGGACATGGAAGAGCTTCTTGCTGTTGGTATGGGCTATAATGTCTACTTGAACCACTGGAGCAGGCAGAGGGGGCCTCAGTTTAATGCCACCTCTGACCATGTAGCACCCCTTACCTAACAGCATTGTGGGAGCGCCATCACCACACTGATGACAACGGTTCATGAAGGCGGCCCACCATCACCTTCTCGAGGGCAACTAGGGTTGGGCAATAAATGCTGGCCTGGCCAGTGATGCCTATAATCCCAAGAATGGATATTAAAAAATAAATTCCTTCAGCATCATATTGGAGTGTTGGCCTAGAATGTGCACTGTCGTGCTGGAGCAAGCCTTGAGCGCAACTTTCTGATTCGGATGTGAGAATGCTACACGCTGCATCCAGCTTTAATTAGTGAAACGTTTGAAGAATTGAAATTTGGAGCCTCATTGCCCTTTAGTTATTTCAATTTGTTCCACCTCAAATTATTGAGTTACCTCTTATCTGGATTGCAATTGGTTTCTTTTTGTTTGGAAGATCTTGGTTTTGTGGCATTAATAATGGATGTGAGTCCTAAACCAGCATATTTCCCTGTTGGAGAGCCACATAGTCAGAGCAGTAGGCCTCTTACAGGGAACAATGGTGGCCAATAGTTTTTTTTGAAAGAAATTGGCCAGTTTACCAGGAATGTGCACTTCTGCATTTTTGTTGTGGAAGGGTAAATTTTGCATAACTTTTATTATGGATACGACTTTGTTTGTTTGCTTGAACAGGGAGTTGGCTTTTGCAATATTTGCTAACAAATATTTGAATTGAAAATTTGCATTCATCTCTGCCCTCTCGAGACAGCCAAGTGGCAACAGTGAATGGAAAATGACTCATCTGCTAACACTGACTGCTCCTTAGCATCTCTTGCCATTAATGAGCTTTTTTTTTGAAAAAAGGTTTGGCCTTAGTGATTTTTAAAAAATTGACCTAGGGGATGTGTCAGCTCAATGAGAGGCTCTCAGTAAGTTTATTTTATTTGAAGATTGTAAACTAAGATCAATACATTGGAAAAAGAAAGGATAGAGTGGATTTCTGTTTGTACTTAAATGAGTGTAGTCGCACAAAATGTCAAGTAAGCATGTATATTTCCTACAGTGCAGTCAATGTTCATTCAATCAAAGCTATCAGCAGACAATTTTTCGAATCAGCAGTTAAGGGTGCAATTTGCACTTTATGTCCCATTGTGGTGGACTCGTGCCCACTGATCGGTTTGAGACTGGTTGACTTCATTTAAATTGCTATTAAAATGTCACCTTCGTGAGGAGACCTTTATCCCATTTGTGCAGTCTAGATTTGAACCAAAATTCTAGATTTGAAGGGGATGTGTTCTAATACAATATGCCAGGCATGTAGGATATGCACTCGCATGCTTTTGAAGCTGTGTAACAGACTTTAAATGTGCGTTACCGCTCCCTTTCCCCCTAGTTCTACATGGGCTATGGACCCCCTCCATGACTACTAGCACTAGGGCGAGCAGTGAAGTTTGGCAAAACCGATGAATAACACATCTTGTAGTGCTGCTCACGGTTGTGCAGATACTATGTTTTATAAAGGCAAAAGCACTTTACTGTGCAATGCAAAATGTATCATTCAGCTGTTAAAGTGCAACTGTGAAGAGAGCAGTCAATTTGAGATCAGGCTGGCTTTTTAAATACTTTTTTTAAAAAAAAGATATAAAATGTGAACATATTTACTGCTGGTGGGGAAGATGAATACATATGTATATGTAACATATACATCATGCGATGGGCATATCTCAAAACTGTTCTACATGTATATCCCATCACACTTTAATAATGTACCTATTACTATAAAACAGTGCATCTGATGCATCGTGAGCAATGCCACAGGAGTAGTGCTAAACGGACGTGTTTCTCAATTCAGATACAGTGCCACTCATTGCTGTGATGTGAATGTATAGCACTAATGGTGTGAAGCAAAATTATTAAAGGGATATTGTCATCGGGAATTTCTGGTCTGCAATCTAGAAGTTTGCAAATGTGTAATGGGTCCAATTCAAGGGTAAACAAATCTATATATTTCATAAATAATGTTTTGAACAAATTTCCAAGATCTGGATGGGGTGGAGAGTGATTTGCGGTGAAAGAACCCTAAATAGTGATCAATAGTATCAGATCAGTACAAACCAAGATGCTGGAAATCAAACTCTGACAGGTCCATAAGAGAAAAATTGAGCAGGATTTTAGTATATATATTTTACTAATGACAGATTCTTGGCAGACTTGCATTTTTCTACCAAATTGGATCATCCAAATTAATTGTGTTGTGTGTGAAAAGGAATTTGTTTTGTAAATTCTTGCCACCATATGGCCTTTTAACTGTAGACTAAATGAGTTTGTGGTGCACTGTAACAAAATCCTTAATGGGTCTGTCTGCCATTCCTATTTCCATACAGGCTCAGTAAACAGCAGATATAAATTGCTTAATGGGTTTGTCTGTTTTTGTGTCTCTACGAATCTGGATCTTTGAAGGGAAGCTTAAACGCAAGTATTGAGGTCATCCCAGTCATTACTTCTCTCCATTTAATCACAGTGATCATTCTGTCTGCTGTTTCTTATTAAAGCTTTCTTTGCTAAAATAATTTTTGACTTTTTTATTGACGTGAATCCTTTCGATGTTACTAAATGAAGATTTCAAAAGCAAACCTTTAGACCTATAGTATGTCAAACAAAATTAATTGAAAATATTTTCTGTTTCACATTTTAAAACCCCAATCATATTACCACCTCCATATTATGTGGTTGGAACAGTATTACATAAAGTACCAAGTTTAGCGCATCAATTGTGCTCTCCAATCATAGAACTCTAACTTGAGGGTTCTACCCTCAGATGACATGTTTAATGTTAATGTCACTACACAAGAACATAAAGCACAGAGCATTCCGATGTATGTTTATCCTTTTAATCTTTCATGTCTTATCCTTACCCCACTACCCCTGTCGATCCCTATGTTTGTACATTTTTGGGTCTTTATGACTATTGATTATTTAGGATGACTCCCAGCTCCCCATACCTTTTGTGAGTGTCTATCCTAGTCTTGAGATTTAGGTAATATGCCTGGGATAACAAATGGCAAACTAGTAATTATATTTAAGCTATTGGAATTTATCCAGTGCCTCATTGGATCGCTCTCCAACCTTCAAAAGCAGTAGAGCATCACGGCAAATCTCATTTTAAATTTAAACTATTCAGCAATTTTATTGAACAAACTATGAACAAATGAATAATTTAAGTGACCATTGTATATTTACAGTATGAAATCTATTTAACTCTGGTGGGTGCAATCTAATGCTAAGCTATTTCAAAGGTAACTAATGTTTAATACAATATATTCCATTTCTTATTGCGGGAACTGGCCAGTCTACATTATTTACTGTGACAATTCCAATTGGTTTGACTATTGTCTACTAATTTCTCTTAATAAACATATCCAGCCACTTATACCCTGTCACTGGTCACACTTGCTTGTTTGGATTTTCATAACTGACAGTCTGATTCAAACATAATTAGCTGTCATACATTCGTCTAAACAATTCACAGTCTGTGTTTGTACAAAAGTAGCTTAGTTCATTTCCTCAAGCCTACAGATTGAAAACCAGTTTGAATCATCTTGCTGCAATTGTATTGAATTCAGTGGGTTTTTTTTTAAACTGTTGCTGCTTTTAAACTCTCTTGCGACTGGATTTAAAAGGACAGCCACCAAGACCAACAAAAATACTACATTTTGTCTTTTTTTTTGTGGGATGTGGGCAATGCTATTTTTATTGCCCATCCATAGTTGCCATGAGAAGGTAGTGATGAGCCTCGCCTGGAACTGCTGCAGTCCTTGTGGTAGATAGATAATTCCAAGATTTTGACCCAGTGATGATGAAAAAATTGTGATATATCTCCAACTCAGGAGGTGAGTGACTTAGGGATGAACTTGGAGTTGGTGTTCCCGTGATACTGCTATTGTTCTCTGTGATCAAGGCAATGGGGCTGGGCTGTGCGGTGGAAACAAGCTTGGTGAGTTGCTGCAATGCATCCTATAGACCATACTGCAGCCACCGTCCACCGGAGGTGGAGGGAGTAGATAGAGTCCAGTGGCAGAAGTACCGATTTAAGGAACAGGAGATTCCTTCCCTTCCTCTTCTCCTTCCTCCCTCCTCCTCCCCAAAAAAAACCCTCTTGGGAAAAATAAATCAAGCAGTTCTGTCCATTTCTGTATAATCTTCAATCAACCCTTCTCAACAAATATCAATCTAACTCCCTTTAAAAGATGACATTGACTTACAATAAACCACCTTCTCAGTTTGTTAAACAGGGAACAATATTGGCTTCATTGGGTTTACGATAGTGTGTTGGATTCCACCAGAACGGAGAGCATGCAAAATCCCTTATGCATGTTATGTGACGATTCAAATATTTTGTACCATTTCCAACTTTGTTATTTATGGTACTTTTTAAAATTTGCTCATGGGATGTGGGCGTCGCTGGCAAGGCCAGCATTTATTGCCCATCCCTAATTACTCTTGAAGGTGGTGGTGAGCTGCCTTCTTGAACCGCTGCAGTCAGTGTATTGGATAATTCAATGTTTTTGTTCAAAAAATGGTTTCAAGTTATGCAGGAGTAGACTGTATTTCAACATCAAAACTTAGGAGAAAATTGCAAGGCTAAAGTTTAATTCTTTATTTCGAGTGACTTTTTTATATAGCTTACAAAGCTCTTCATTCTATTGCAGTCAGTTTTACCAAACTTTAAAAGAGGAGTGGGACCCATTTATAATTTATTTCATCAGAAGACCCACTATCAGTTACTGGCTGACGACACTGCTTATAAAATACAAGACAATGTATAGGTGAGGCAATGTTTAAAGAGTATTGATAAGGCAGTGGAAGAAAATATCCTGTTTTGTTGAATTACATGTAGATGGTTGTGAGTTTCATAAATGTCATTTAATGACGCAACAAAAAGGTTCTGGAGGACATTTCAGAAAAATAGGTAGAGAACAGTCTGCGTCTTGGTAAACGTTTGCCTATACTGGTTTATATTTGCAAAATATAAAGTTGACTATATTTTAAAACTTGCAGATTGGGAGTTGGTCGTTTGGGATATAATCACTTCCAAGTCACCAAGTAGAAATGTGAGTTTTAACACCTGACCAGTTCTAGCTTGTTTGAGGAAAATGTGCAAACTTTTGAACTGGGAAAACTGCCAGAGTTAACAGGGAGAGGCCTGTTTACCTGCACTGCCAATAAAATGCACCTGATCGTCACAAGTCGAACAGACAGTATTGTTGCAAAGTAACTTGGATTGAGGCCAATGGTGTAATTCGGCTCGACATGCCAATACTACTCAGTTTTTTGGGTGGGGGGTTATTCTAGACAGGACTATCCTTGCTGTTGCTTAAAAAAAACATGCAGACACAGCAATATACTGTTTTGGGGAAGTTCTTTTTGATTGTACTGTAAATGGAGACCAGACTTTGAAGAACACTGAAATGTATTTTGTTTTCATGTTTTCTCTGCACCTCGTGAGATTTCTTGCCTTCATGTGATTTTTGCTTTGAGGGTAGATGATGTAGGAGGAGTTAACACTAGAATGAATACTTGAAGTACTACTTCAAGCCGGCACAGACACGATGGGCCGAATGGCCGTCTTCTGTGCTGTAAATTTCTATGATTCACCTGTTCACAGATTCCACCGAAATTCTCATTATTTTTGTGGGATATGATAGGGCCCAGTTATGCGGGGGGGAGAATTCTAAATTCAAATGCCTGAAGTAGCATAGGATGCAGTATTTAGTGCATTACATTTGATTCTCCCTGCCCCCTACCCCCACTTGATTCCTGATGCTTGTCCTAACTCTGCTTGCTTGCTGGTCTGGTTTGTGATGATTGGACTCGACCAGGTCCACAGTTATCAGAAGTCTGCCGCGCTGCATTCAGGCAATGGGCCCACCCTGATTTGCTTTTATTTTGGTCTCTAGGCAAACCCGTTGATAGGATCTGTCTATTGACTGGCTGCTTGCCTCTCGGAGCCAAATAAATTACCCAATTTAAATCCCCTGCAATGACAGTTGGGGTGACTCCCTGGAGCATGGGAAATTTGAATTAGCTGATACCTGGCTCCGTCAGAACAAACTTGCTGCTAGCTGGCAAGTCATGGCAATGAGCCTGCCAAGATCGAAGCAAAGGCAACTGTGACTGACTGGGGGAAGTGTTGCAACCCAGTATCAGCATTAAGGGAGCAGTTGCTTCCCTGCTCCTGCCAGTGGCTCTTCTGGTCATTGTTTCTCTGAACTTTCTCCTCTCTGCACAGAAACAGGCCATTTGGCCCAACTGGTCTATGCTGGTGTTAATGCTCCTCTCGGGTCTTCTCCCACCCTATCTATGAACCCTTGATGAATTCAAGACATCCTACAGTATCCTGTTCTATTTCCCAGGCCTTCAGCACTATAGAACTCTTTATCACACTTAGTCTTTTCCTTCTACAATTTTTTTTTGAGCTTTCAAAACCCGAACTGATTATCACAATCTTAATATCTGATTCATCTTGTCTTTGTGTATTCTTTTCACTTTGACTACTTAAAGTAAGCAGGTATTTTTCTGACAAAATGCATGATTCATGATTTTAAATATGCATTTTAATGGAGTGCAAGTACAAGTTCAACATTTGTTGCTGTTAGCTTTGATAATTACAAGTGAGGTGCATTTATCTTGACTCTCAATATCCTGTTTTGGGAGAATGATACCCAGGCTCCACACTCCCATTTTCTTTGAGTGAGGAGCCAGTCTCTTGTGTGTATGTTGGGTTGCACCTTTATCTAGAGTTCTGCAGAAAGCATATGGGACCAGCTTCCATTAATAATAAAAACAGAAAATGCTGGAAAAGCTCAGCGAGTGAGGCAGCATCTATGGAGAAACAAAGAGTTAACGTTTCAGGTCGAAGTCCTTTTGTCAGAACAGCTTTCATTATCTTGATAGACCAACATTTTCATAAGTCTATGATTCTATGAAGTAACCTGAATAAAGGAGCCATGCTTGTTTACATTATGGAGTACAACCAATGGAAGGAGATCTGTGGATCTGCAGTTGGCTGCCCTCCAATAGTATAAAAGCACCTCAAAAAAAATAATTGAGGTGTGCACCTACTTGGACCCAGTCGAAATTTGGTTTTTACACATCAGACCAGGACTAGGCCTCGTGCTTGAAAGCTTGCTCCTGTCTTCACATGAATGGAAATAGCAAATGATAGGCAAGAGGATTTAAAAAAAAATGTAATCAACGTTGTCACACTTTTTTGATCCACAAACATGTGCATCAAATAGTGCAGAGCAGCAATTTCATAAGTTTTATATATTAACCCAATGCATGATCTGATACTAGGCCAGGTTCTACTGCTGGTTTCTGTGGCTGGGTGGAGATAAAACTAGTGACGTGAACTTTGGAACTTAATTGACACCTTTGTCAGCCATTCCTGAGACCTTCAATCCAGCTCTGTGGTCTGGTTAGATCCAAGTTCCAAAGTGTGAAAGGATAGTGTTCTTTTCACTACATCAGAAATTCATTTGAGTTCTGTGTCTGCATTTAATGGAAGTTACTCAGTAGTGATTTCATTGGTTGTGTTACTGTTTTGTCCATTCAAGTACCAATAGGAACTGAATAAACCTAGAGGCTGGAATCTACCAGACCAGTAAATTACTGGTGGAAAAACTATTAGTATGATTTTTAAACTTGTTTATACCAGCACATGGCCATTCAGCTAGCTCGTTTGTTTGGTGACTTGAGACACTTCCTTTGTCTAATATTTTAAAACCTAGAAGTTTAGCTGGTGTCTTACTGAAGCCACCTTGTAACTTGTTTCCTTTATGAGTCAGTGATTAGAATATTGCATTTCTACTGTCCGTAAAGTTGTAGAATGAGTCACGCCACAGTCAAGGTCACATCTGACTGATTGGGATGGATGACATAGACGTGTGCTGGCAAAGCCCTCATAACCTAGGGACACAGTGCCCTCTTCATTATGTGTCCTTTACTGGATTGATTATGCATGATGGTGAAAAATAACCTTTTCAGAATTTAAATGATATCTATGCACGTGCTTTTTGTCTGCATTCTCTCAATGTAGCACAGGCATTCATTACACAATGATAGTATTGCAGAAGATCACATTTAAGTTTTGCTGCAGTGCGAATATTTCTAATGAACCAACATAACAGATGTTGAATCAAGTGTTTGGAGTTTAGTTAAAAGTTTGGTGAAATGTTTCCCCTTTTTTAAAAAAAATGTTTGGTATTTAACTACAAAAGTTTTAGAAATTGTATCATACTGGTCTTATACTGCTGGTATTGGTAGTATCCATGATGACTCTGGTGACCTCCCTTACTAACATACTTTTATTAACTTTCAACATTAATTGCAATTGCATATTCTGGTATTGATGCTGTAAATGAGTGACGTACATAAGCCAGTAAAATGCAAACTGTTACATGAGAGATCCACTTATTTTCCAGCAAATAATCCCTGCTTTAGCATCATCCTGGATACAAATGTGTACTCTGAAACTGGCCCAGTGCCCAATCTAATTAGGTTCAATAGAGGCTCCCTATTAATCAGAATGGGTGTACCATCTTTAACTCTTCTGTGGGATCCTCTCTTTAAGATAACAACAGGTAAAGATGGTAATAGTATACAATAAAGGCTTATGTGGCGCAGCCCCACTGTCAACTCCCTAACCTCAGGGCGAATGGCTCATTGTTTCTTCAAGTCCCAAGCCTGTGGGAGCATAGTCTTTGAGTAACAGGATGCTGTAATAAATTGACGGAATGATCAGAAGGGAAGAAAATAAAATGAGTGAATAGGACCGACCATTCTAGGTCTATTGCAACTTTTCTTTTGATTTAAACCGTATTTGTCTCGTACATGAAATGGAAAGTATTTGCTGAAGGCCAGCGATTTTATTGAAATAGAAATACTGATTTTAAAAGCATGGTGTTCAAGATTCGCATAGTGTCCTAATTTCTCTGTGGAGCAGTCAGTGACTATGTTAAAATGTACTTAAATAATGCAGTTAAGTCTCCAAGAAACAGGGCCTGTAAATTGCTCCGAATGGCGTCTCCACTCCATAGTTTTCTACTCTCCCTCTAACTCACCGTGGTCTTTACAGTGGGAACGTCCTCTAATAGGAAGTGGAGGAGAGCCCAGAGCTAACTCCAGCGAAGCTAGGATCCATGGGAGATGAGAAAGGATCGATCGATCTCTCCCCTTGACCAATCAGATTGTAGCATCCTTAAAAAGAAGCGAAGAGTCAAAACCTTGAAGTACGTGCTGGAAAGTAAAAACCAGGAAGTGAAAGCTACAACAAAAATCACTTGTAAAAAGAGTTGTAGACAGCAAAAAGGGTAAGAAATAATTAAATTAAACAGACAAGGAAAAAATTAAAAAAAAAAACATTTTTAATGACCGAAAACACTTCAAATAACAAGTAATGGAACTCCGTTTTTAAAAGTTAATGTTTAGTTGTTTGGTAGTCATTTAAGACTTACTGCGCTGTTAAAACTTAGCTTAGACCTGGTATTTTTAAGCGTACCTGTTTTGTGGCGATATTAGTTTTCAGCTGGGCAGAAGAGCAAGTTGGTGCTGGTCCCTAGATTCTGTTGATTGCAGCCGGTGATATCCCTTCAACACAAAGCTGGCAGATGGTTGGCGAACCAGGAGGAACAAGTTCCGGATCTGCGTTTCACTGCGCATGTGCTCTTTCATTTGGCCACTAACAATGGTGAGCAGTGTTGGGCTCACCATTCTTTTTAAAGCAATTTCCGGCCCATTAGCTCTTAACTATAGTCAACTCTTGACATAAACAACCTAAAAAATTCATATTGGTTTAATGAAGTGTGGTTTATTGGGTGGTACTGGCATGTGTGATATGTGAATTTGCATTATATTATAAAAGCAAATTAGTCATTTGTTACATATTAAAAAAGAAAATCTTCACTTTTTTTCCTGTCCCTTTTCATGGTCTTGATTACAGTTGGGAGAACAGCTGCAGTTAGTCAGCATCTCCAATGCCTCTACCAGTGCTTCATTCTCTCAGAATGGAGTGCTGAAGTATCTATTGAATCTAGCACTATTTGCACTTCTTCAGCACATGGGCCCCGATATTAGTGGGGAGGAGGATTGACAGCAGGTGGGCGATTGGGCGCGTGGCAAACTCGCATGAATTAAACTTACTGTTTCCGACGCAATCGCACGTTGATTGCTGATGATTAACATCCTCTCCAGATTTCGCGCCCGGCAGGCAGCCTGATTGACAGGCTGGCTGCCATCGGGAGCTGTAACGCGAGGTGGGGGGGTGGGGAAAGAGAGCCAGACGTCATCCGGCGCTGGATTGGGAGACGGGGAGGGTGATCGGGGGAACGTCTGACGTTGGAGCAGGTTTCAAAGGTAGGTGCATTTAGTGTTTTAACATCATTGCATGTTTTTTTATTTAATTTAATTAGTTTCTTTCTCCCTGATCTGGGCGTGAATTGGAAGCTGTGGGCAAGCTGCCCAGGTAAGTTTTTAAAAAAAAAAATCTTTCTAATCACTTACTCTGTCACAGGTAAAGTGCCTTAAATACCTCGGAGGTACGTTTGGCTCTTTAATTGTCATCCCGCCAGCTTTAATTGCCGGCAGGACTTCTGATTTCGGGTCGCCCGAGCGCACACAGGTGGGTCCCTGGGGAAACTCAGGAGCTGGCTTTCGAACCCAAACGGGATTTTCGGAACCCCTGCCCCTAACACACCCGCATTTGCCTCCTAAAATCGCCCCCAAGATGTTAAGTCTGATCTGGCTAAAGATCTTAGTTCATCTGGGGAATGCCCAAGTATGCATACAAACTGAGGCTGGGATCAAACCTGGGCCTTGAAATGTTATTAGAATGCAAAAGTAATGTGACGTTCTTTGAAATTTTATTATGAGGTCGACTTGCTATGTTGTTTGAATTTATAGATTCTACAAGATTTTAATTTTGTGTTTATGCAGGTATTTGTTTTTGTATATGCTAGAAACCACCTGGAAATTCCTTTTTAAGTACCAAATATATTTATTATCCACTTTTGTGCTATATCACATGATTAACAAATTACACATAACCAGCCATTATCTACACACATGATAGTCCTACAAGAAGTTTTATACATTATTTCGCACCCTTTCAATTCTGAGTGCAGATATTTAAACTAGGTGGTGGGAAAAGGCTTGCTCGAGTCTGCAGTGTGTTTCTAGTATTGTTGAGATGCTGCTTCGGTTGATCTGAGTTTTTGTTGGTTTCTCTCAATTATTTCTTATGTTGCACTCCAGTTCAAGTTTAGTGCCTGTAGTTACGAAGGAGGTGTATACTCCTAGTCCTTAATGAGGTGGAAATATTAATGTAGCCTCCATGTGTGATGTAAAGGAATAGATTGGATTGCACTCATACATGCCACCTAGATTCACAATAGAGACTCTGTTTTATAGAACATCATTATTTGGCCTCTCTCCAGCTTCAACTAGTTTTTTAATGCTATGTTCTGAACTCTCAACAAGAGTAAATTTTTTGTACCAAGCCTGTTTCCTTACTTGCTTTCCCTTTTTTTGTTAGATCTTTTGCAGCAATTTGAGGCGTTTTTGATTGAGGAAATCAAAAGTTAGTCCCGATGATTTTACCAGTAGAGAAAAATGTTTTGTCATGGAGCATTCACTTGTGATATAATGAGGGGGTTTGCAGGAAATGGCTGGTTCCCACAGAGTGAAATCTGTCCAGGTCACCTTCATTGATCATCCACCTCTCATTTTCCTGGGGTGCGGAGGGGGAAGAGAGATTCCATGATTGAGGTGATTGTGTGTTGAAGGAGCAGGTTTCTTAGCTGAGTTAATAGTCAGGTAGCCAGGTGAAGTGGAGACCAAAGTGGACTATCTATCTGTGACTCTGGTTCTCTAACAGTTGGAGGGGATTGCCTATTGTAGGATTATTCACTTCTCTATCTCTTGGTCTTCATACACTGAGTGGAGTAATGAGTTTAAAACAAGTTCAATTGTTCTCTCAACACTCTACTTTTTAGTTTGGCATATGCTGACAATTGTATTAAGAATTGTAATGTTACAATACAGTTTCCTCAACTTTTAACAGATTAGATACATGCAACTTTACCGGGCTGCACTGCACTCAGAACGCGGAGTTGATCAATCTCTTCTGTTCACGCAGTTCTCCTGATGGCTCTCTTCATGGACAGTACATTTCCCACTGTCTGCTAGCACTGAACGCCCAATTTCACATTTTATCCTTCCTTAGAGGAATGGACTGCGCATGATCGATGGCATGATTCCCTCTTTAACCAATATATGTCTGTCATTTAAGTGGCTGCCTCTCCTGATACCTTGCATCTGAATCAAAGACTCTTTCCAGTAGTTGTTACCCTTTCCTGTATCAACACCGTTCTCAACAGCTCTGCTTATTCTTGGCACATCACATCCTTTGTTCTGAAATCTCCTGTCTGCTCATCCAGTTTCGTAAACAAGCTGTGGTTAACTACAGTTGTAAACAAGTTCAAAAAGTGCACTGCACACAATTCTGCTAATTCCAGTCCTTTCATGTTAATTTTCAAGTTAATCCTTCACTATACTCTGATTTTCTTGGCAATGTGAAGGTTAATTGTCCCCTGAAGTCTAGTGGACTTTGGACATGAAAACTAACTAGAGTTCCAGCTGATCTTTGACTTGTGGTTCCTGCTCTTGTCTGAATTTATTCACTTGTGCACTGGTGAATTTTGAGTGTTCAGATAATATTTAGTGGGTTTTTTTTGAGAGTTGGGAGTGTTGAAGGAGAAGAGGTAGTATTGTAAATTTGAGGATTCATCTGTTTAATATTGCAGTATTTATTGGACAGGCATGGAAACCTATCGAATGTGTCGCCTGTCAAAAGCACTGGCAAAAGTTGGTGTTGATTTTCTACTGGATTGTAACTTGTGCAATCCAATAGGATTGTGCAGAACAATTCTTGCATCCTGTAAGATTTTTCCAGTTATTTTTTCCTTGCATTTTTTAATTCATTCCTCCAACCAATAACCTTGAGAGTGTTGGCTTTATCTCCATGATCATGTCAAATGCTGCTTTTTAGTAAATGGAAGGTGGGGCCACTTGGTGTGCTGTCTATATTCCTCCAACCCTGAAATAGAACATGTAGCAGCCTGGTTCCAGACTAAGCTGAAACAGAGGAAGAAGAATTAAATGGCCACAACACTGTGAATTGAACCCGTAAGTGGGAAGTTAGAGGTAGAGTGGAATAATCTACAGGGCAGCTATCAAGGTTGAATATAATTGTCTTTTTCATATGAGACAATATTTCCCAGTGGTACAGCAGCTGAAGCACTCCTTTCATGCCTCACGGGTCAAGCTTAAGGGTTTAAATTTGTCATGGTACATCTTTGCCAAAAAACATGACACAGTCACAGCAGGATCTGTCAGACTTATCCCATGCACTTGACAACAGCACATCCAATCACTTAATGGAGAGTTTTTGGTCTTTAGAAGAGAGTCAGCAAGTATAAATTATGTGCTGTTTTGGGAAATTGCCGCCTTGTGCATGTGGCTGTTTTAGCCATAGTACATTTGTTTTTATTTATGGATGTGACTCTCACCAGTACTGTTTTTTGTTGCTAAATTATACAGTTTAAGGAAATTAAACTGGTAAACATACAGGTAGCCCTTTCAGCAGTTGGAAAAATGTTTCCATTTTCTCAAGCTGGAAATGGGAGGTAGCAAGAAATTTAGTTTTTTTTTGTCATTTCTACCAGCTTGTGTTTGGGTTGCAAAAATATTTGCAAACAGCTACAAAATGCACCAATTGTTGGAGGGCGTTTCCAATTAAGCAGGAGTCTGCTGACCGATCCATTGCCACTGAAGCCTCTGTTATATGAAAAACTTAAACCTGCCTATAGTAAGATTAAAACTGCACCTGCAAGGCACAACAGAAATTTGTTCTCTGAAATATAACATTACATTTCTTTATTTGTTCATGGGATGTGGGCGTCGCTGGCAAGGCCAGCGTTTATTGCCCATCCCTAATTGCCCTTGAGAAGGAGGTGGTGAGTTGCCGCCTTGAACTGCTGCAGTCCGTGTGGTGAAGGTTCTCTCGATGAAGGAATGGCAATATATTTCCAAGTTGGGATGGTGTGTGACTTGGAGGGGAACGTGCAGGTGGTGTTCCCATGTGCCTACTAACCTTGTCCTTCTAGGTGGTAGAGGGCGCGGGTTTGGGAGGTGCTGTCGAAGAATCCTTGGCGAGTTGCTGCAGTGCATCCTGTGGATGGTACACACTGCAGCCACTGTGCGCCGGTGGTGAAGGGATTGAATATTTAGGGTGGTGGATGGAGTGCCAATCAAGCGGGCGCTTTGTCCTGGATGATGTCGAGCTTCTTGAGTGTCGTTGGAGCTACACTCATCCAGGCAAGTGGAGAGTATTCCATCACACTCCTGATTTGTGCCTTGTAGATGGTGGAAAGGCTTTGGGGAGTCAGGAGGTGAGTCACCTTGCTGCAGAATACCCAGCCTCTGACCTGCTCTTGTAGCCACAGTAATTATATGGTCGGTCCAGTTATGTTTCTGGTCGATGGTGGGGGATTCGATGATGGTATTTCCGTTTAATGTCAAGGGGAGGTGGTTAGACACTCTCTTCTTGGAGATGGTGATTGCCTGGCACTTGTCTGGTGCACATGTTACTTGCCACTTATCAGCCCAAGCCTTTACGTTGTCCAGGTCTTGCTGCATGCGGGCATGGACTGCTTCATTATCTGAGGGGTTGCGAATGGAACTGAACACTGTGCAATCATCAGCGAACATCCCCATTTCTGACCTTCTGATGGAGGGAAGGTCATTGATGAAGCAGCTGAATATGGTTGGACCTAGGACACTGCCTGAGAAATTCCTGCAGCAATGTCCTGGGGCTGAGATGGTTGGCCTCCAACAACCACTACCATCTTCCTTTGTGCTAGGTATGACTCCAGCCACTGGAGAGTTTTCCCCCTGATACCCATTGACTTCAATTTTACTTGGGCTCCTTGGTGCCACACTCTGTCAAATACTGCCTTGATGTCAAGGGCAGTCACTCTCACCTCACCTCTGGAATTCAGCTCTTTTGTCCATGTTTGGGCCAAGGCTGCAATGAGGTCTGGAGCCGAGTGGTCCTGGCGGAACCCAAACTGAGCATCGGTGAGCAGGTTATTGGTGAGTAAGTGCCGCTTGATAGCATGGTCGACGACACCTTCCGTTACTTTGCTGATGATTGAGAGTAGACTGATGGGGCGGTAATTGGCCGGATTGGATTTGTCCTGCTTTTTGTGGATAGGACATACCTGGGCAATTTTCCACATTGTCAGGTAGATGTCAGTGTTGTAGCCGTACTGGAACAGCTTGGCTAGAGACGCGTCTAGTTCTGGAGCACAAATCTTCAGCATTAGAGCCGGGATGTTGTCGGGGCCCATAGCCTTTGCTGTATCCAGTGCAGCCGTTTTTTGATATCATGTGGAGTGAATCGAATTGGCTGAAGACTGGCTTCTGTGATGGTGGGGATATCGGGAGAAGGCAGAGATGGATCATCCACTCGGCACTTCTAGCTGAAGATGGTTGCAAACGCTTCAGCCTTGTCTTTTGCATTCACATGCTGGACTCCGCCATCATTGAGGATGGGGATGTTTACAGAGCCTCCTCCCCCTGTTGGTTGTTTAATTGTCCACCACAATTCACAACTGGATGTGACTGGACTGCAGAGCTTTGATCTGATCTGTTGGTTGTGGAATCGCTTAGCTCTGTCCTTAGCATGTTGCTTCTGCTGTTTAGCATGCATGTAGTCCTAAGTTGTAGCTTCACCAGGTTGGCACCTCATTTTTAGGTACGCCTGGTGCTGCTCCTGGCATGCTCTTCTACACTCCTCATTGAACCAGGGTTGATCCCCTGGCTTGGTAATGGCAGAGTGAGGAATATGCCGGGCCGTGAGATTACAGATTGTGCTGGAATCCAATTCTGCTGCTGCTGGCCTACAGTGCCTCATGGATGCCCAGTTTTGAGCTGCCAGATCTGTTTTGAATCTATCCCATTTAGCACAGTGATAGTGCCACACAACACGTTGGATAGTGCCCTTGGTGCGAAGACGGGACTTCATCTCCACGAGGACTGTGTCGTGGTGACTCCTACCAATACTGTCATGGACAGATGCATCTACGACAGGTAGATTGGTGAGGACGAGGTCAAGTAAGTTTTTTTTTCTCATGTTGGTTCGCTCACCACCTGCCGCAGGCCCAGTCTAGCAGCTATGTCCTTCAGGACTCGGCCAGCTCGGTCAGTAGTGGTGCTACCAAGCCACTCTTGGTGATGGACATTGAAGTCCCCCACCCAGAGTACATTGAGCCCTTGCTACCCTCAGTGCCTCCTCCAAGTGGTGCTCAACATGGAGGAGGATTGATTCATCAGCTGAGGGGGGACGGTAGGTGGTAATCAGCAGGAGGTTTCCTTGCCCATGTTTGACCTGATGCCATGAGATTTCATGGGGTCCAGAGTAATGTTGAGGACTCCCAGGGCCACTCCCTCCTGACAGTAAATGACTACCGCCACCTCTAGTTGGCCTGTCCTGCCGGTGGGACAGCACATACCCAGGGATGGTGATGGAAGAGTCTGGGACATTGGCTGAAAGGTATGATTCTGTGAGTATGGCTATGTCAGGCTGTTGCTTGACTAGTCTGTGGGATAGCTCTCCCAATTTTGGCACAAGTCCCCCAGATGTTCGTTAGGAGGACTGATTTCCTGATTTTGCTGACTTCCCATAGCAATGCTTGTGAACGCAAGGGGGAGAGCAGGTTCTGGTCAGACCTAGATATATGGAGGAAAAAAAAATAAAATGTGAATAATAAATAAAAATGATTTGGAACCATAGGAGTTTCTAGCACAGGAGAACGTTCAGCCCATTGTGTCTCTTTGCTAGAGCAGTCCAGATCTGATTCCATTGCTTAATGTAATTGTTTTTTATTGTATGGATTATACCTTTTTGCAAATACTCCGACATTATATCATAACTATAAGTTTTCACGGCACTGTTTTACCAGCTGTCTGCTTTGTACTTCAGCACTCAGCAATGCATGAGCTTGCCACTATTTGTAGTTGGGTTGGGGGGGTAGTGATGAGGAGAATTGTACTTTACACTCTAACAGATAGATGATTTATAATGAGGCTGTCAAGGGTCATTGGGTAGCATGGACCAAACAGATCCCAAAATTGTTTTATGCTAACCACATATGCAATGGACCAGAATCCATTAAGGCAGCCAATTCTTTTAACTTTGCACCTTTTTAAAGTCATAGTGTAGCTTGCCCAAAATAATGCTAGTGATGGAATATGATTATGAAGAGAGACTTGAGATACTGGGACAATTTCCACTGGAGTACAGAAGGCTAAGAGGGGATTTAATAGAGGCTTTTAAAATGAATGGCTTTGATGGAAGGAAAAGCTAGTCCTCTGGTTGGCAAGGCAATGATGAGGAGTCATCAATTTAAAATTGGCATTGAAAGTGAGGAGAGGGGTTAGGAAAAGGTACTTTACACTCCAGCTTGTGGAGCATGGACTGCTTTGCCACAAGGAGTGTTTGAGGCAGAGACCATTACAGCTTTTAAGGGGAAAATTGAATAAATATTTGAAGCAGAGGAAGGTACAAGGATACGGTGAAATAGTGGGACAAGGGGATTCGTTTTGGATTGCTCCGGCAAAGAGCCAGCGCGCACGATGACCGACTGACCACCTCCTGTGCCGTAAACTTCTATGGTTTAATCCCTGCTTTGGATTGAGTTAGTTGATCCCAGCCATGGGAGTACTACATTTGGATGGGGAGGGGGGGCGGTATTACAATTGAGCCTGTGTTACAGGATTGGGATGGGGTAGTGAAATATTATCCAGGGTTCCTATTCCTGATCGCTATTGATTTGATTCTTGCTGGAAACCATGTACATGGGTGAGGGTGGGAATGGACTCAGCTGCAATATTTAATTTAGTTGAACAGTTTGCTAACACACTCGACTTGCACATGATTTCATGAGATCCACGGTCTTGTGCGAAGATTTTTATTCTGGCAGCTCTGAACAGCTCACGTTGGGGTTTTTCTGTCCTGTTTGGGCGAGGCTCAACCGGGCAAAATGCCCCATCAAGCAACCCGGAAGGGACCTGATGAGTTTCATGACAAATGTGGTTGACAGGCCTGATTGCAGGCAGCCTAGAGATTGCAAGATGCAACCATGGGGTTTTGAAGTAGATATGTCTCGCAGGGATCAGTAAGTGGTGGTGTCCTGTTGAGCTGAAGCTAAATCCTTACTCCTTCTCTTGTTCAATGGCAAAATGAAAGCTTGGCTAACCTCCAGTGTTTCCATTTTTTGTCAATGAATTTAAATAACCTAAGCCTGGCAAAACCTGTGCCAAATTCAACTATTGTGATTCTTGTAGGTGTCTCTGGTCACTGGATACTGATACTAAATAGATATCATAAATCATCATGCACATTTGGACCAGATGGTAAAGTCCTGAGCTGCATTTCAGGCATGTAATTATGAATATTTATTATGAGATAAACAACCAATGAGCTTCTGGTGAATGGCAGTTTACATAATGGCCATTTTTTTAAAACTGGAGGTGATTTATGTGGCAGGCTTAACTGTAGCTTGCCGCAGTATTACTATCTGATAGAAAAAATGGTCCCTTAGCACGTTGCTTTTCATTTGATCCCATTGAGATGATTAAGGCAAAAATAAAATCCAAGTGTTAATTTTTTTACTTTGCTATCTTATCCAGCACATGTGGACCCTAAGATCTTACTGTTTGTCTAAATGAGCTTCATTGTGCTCCACAGCTACTGTTTCATCTGATCAGCAATATGACACAGATTATCCCATGAGATAAGGGATACTGCTGTCTGAAAGGATACATTATAGGCTGGTTACCTGGCAGATGAATATGACCGATGCTTTATTTAGAAAAAATAAACAGAATTTTTTATTGGGAGTAAATATGGCTAGAAATTTATCCTGTTGGAAATGAGACTTTACCTGTTGGGGGCATATTTTAAAAATAATTGCCCAGAGTAATGTTGTTGGATGTTCAGTTATTTTCATCGCTGCTGCAATCCCAATATTGCAAATTGGAAATGGGTACAATTCGCTACAGCCCTGCCTCAAATGACAATATTGCTGCAGGAATGGTGACCCGTCACCACTGCTGTGGGCTTACTGGAAATTGCATACCAAGTAGAGGCCCAGGATAGCCACTTGTAAATCAGACCCAACCATAACCCACCTCCAACTTTAGTTTTGTGTTCAAAATGGTTTTTTTTAAAACTCTGTTTCTTAAAATAGCTTTAATTTTATATTGTATTTAGTTGTCAGGGCTACAGTAATTGAACAGTATATTTTGTGACTGAGGGAAGGATAACTCTTAATAACTGGGAGAAGGATTATGGTGGTACAGCTAATATTTATAAAGGTCACAGACCATTTGTTTATACATTTTATTCAAACCAGGTGGCCAAAATGATATTTGGACTGAAGCCCAGCAAAACCATCCAGTTTCACTGGTTCACGATAAACCAATAGACACCTGGATTTTCAATTTCTTTTGT
The DNA here is from genome assembly GCF_035084215.1 of Heptranchias perlo. NCBI lineage: Eukaryota > Metazoa > Chordata > Chondrichthyes > Hexanchiformes > Hexanchidae > Heptranchias > Heptranchias perlo. Next base: position 28,109,240 of record NC_090350.1, read on the forward strand.
CCCATGAGTCATGATTCATACCTGAAAGGAGAACTTTCTAAAATGCTGTGATGCTATTGCAAAAAATCTGCAAGACCTGAATCCATTACCTGCCCTAATAGTTCCTGCTACATAGTTTTTGTATTGGTACAAGTGTGATTAATTACCTAACCCTTGCTTGCATTGTCCTCTGGCACTTCCTCGACAGCCCCTCCCTGTGTGTTAGAATTCTCTTGCATGTCAATTCAAGTCAATACAGCTGGCTCCTGATCTCGGGAGTGCCGAATGCTGTTGATAGAATTCACCAGTACTTTGAACCTGACTGGAAGTTGGACTATTTGCTTCTGCCCATTGATTTTAACTATATATTTTGGGATGTGATTCAAATGTTGAAATGTGGGACAAAATGCAAGCTCTGTTTGGAATAAACCCCTCAGCATAAAAAAAGTGCTGTTCAGTGTAAACTTGGTCATGGCTAAATATTCTTGGTACCTTGCTTTTAAATAGCCTGAGGGTTCTGTTGGGATGAGATTGTTCTGTGGTAGCGTAGGGAGGTTTGCATATTGGTCTGTTATTGAAAATCTTCAAGGTTGTGAGCAGCTAGATTTTAGAAACCTTGCATTTGCTTCTCGGTTTAAAGGGAGGTGATCATCGGTACTGATGGTGATCATAAATGATCTAACCTAAGATCTGAGAAATTGAGGGTGTGTTTTGTGCTATTGTTTGAAGACTTCATATGTATTTTATATATGATACATTCACTGCAAGCAATGTCATCTGTAATGTGGGCAACAAGAAGTTAGTTTTCCTCCTCCTGAAACAAGTGGGTGGGTTTTAAAAACGCAGACACACTACCAGTGAAGAACAAGAAAATGCACCAGCTCAATAAAGATACCTGGGGGCAGCTTTTATGAATTAGAGTTCTTGACAGATTTGTGCGAACAAAGCACTAATTTGTACAATCTACCCCTCAATGTCTTGACGTAGATGTACACTGTGAGGCAAGATATTTTATTGTAACTTTTTCAATATGAAGATAACATACTTGAGAGGATTCAAAAGCAAAATTATTATAAAGATCATTATCTTGGCTTCTTGAAATCTCATTTATTTACATAAAGGAATTTCTAGATTTTAAAATTGTATTAATGGATTCATTTATTTCTTTGCACTAGAATTTAATAGCCAGCTACTTTTTAAGCAACTAATCTGGTTCAGCCCAGAAGGGATTACATTCAACAAATGTATCATTCTGTTAGATCTGAGGTATTATTATCAAAGCAAATGTTCTCTTGAGGTGGCAGGGTTAAAACAAACCATGCATCCAAAGCCGAGGGGTATGTTTCTTTTGATCTTTTCCCTTGATTTCTGTGAGACAGAAAGTCATGATGGCTTAAAATTTGGCTAATTATGTAATTGTCTGATATTTGCTGCTTCGAATGAAGTTAATTCACTGTTCTGCGAAGAAGCTTGGGGCAAAACAGCAAGACTGGTTTCATTAAAACGAGAAGAAAATGATCACTGAAATTACAAAATGCAAATGGGCCTTTTGAGATCCGAATCCAAACGCCAAGCCCAGTTTAAATGGTTTCTAAAGTAAACATGAATTTTGTTTTTTAAAATGCAAAGGTTTCATATCAAAATTTAAATTAGGCCATTAATCTGAAACTGGCCATAGCCCAGTGATATTTGATTGCTCTATAAACAGTAAAAGCTCTCAGCACAGTCATCTGTGCTATAACTTTTTCAGATTATAATGGAACAGCTCTTAATATGTAAACTGGTGGAAATTCTGCATGATGTGCATGTACTGTACGGAGAAAAATAAATGTAACTATGGTATCTAACATAATTGGTCAAATTCTAATGAACTGGACGTTATAGATTCAGTAAAGTTCAGTATAAGGAGGGAATTGATGTCTTCTCAGTTAGTTGTCCCACAATTCTCTACTGGTAGTGGGAGTAGCGCAGGTGAGGTACTCTTAAATACGGCTGCCACTGGTCTATAGTTGGGGATCAAATGGAAATTTTCTAAAATTCAAATGACTCCAGATCTGTCTTTTAAAAATGTTTGTCACTTCATTCCACTCACTTTTGTGTCTTATGATATAGAGGCAATAATTATTGTAAATATTCAAACGCAGTAACCCCCACCGCCAATTTTGGCACTTGAATATTTACAAAATATTCATGAGCTGCAGTGCAGCAGAAGATCTGCGGAATGTTGAACCCACTGAGGTGAACGGTGATGGAGCTTCAGGTTAATGAAACCAAACGTATGACTTTGGCACAGTTCCACAAAAAACTGCTGAGCATCCTGCAAAAAAAAAGGCTTCTGCGGATGGTCACCAGCTTTTCCTGATTTCTATTTTAGTGTATGTTTGTTTATTTCCCACTTTTTGATACGTTTGGGGGTTGGGGGAGATGTGTGTCACATTCAAAGATTTTATCAGCAAAGAAAATCTCTGACACCCCCCCTCCCCCCCCCCCCCCCCCCCATCCTGTTCAGTGCCTTCTGTCTAGTTTTGAATTTAGAGAAAGTTGGTAATCCTACACTTTTTTTTCCCTCCTCTCTGTTACACTTTTTTTTTTCGCTTCCTTTCTTCTGTCCTGGGGTCTCGATCTCTTACCAATCTATAGGTGCCAAACATCCTCTGGTACCTCTTCATATGTGATGATGTGGAGATGCCGGTGATGGACTGGGGTTAACAATTGTAAACAATTTTACAACACCAAGTTATAGTCCAACGATTTTATTTTTAATCTCACAAGCTTTCGGGGGCTTTCCCCTTCCTCAGGCGGTGTGGAAAAGACAATTTCGAATCCTTTGCATTTTAAGATCACAGAACAAAGCCTGGTGATTACTGCCCGTTGCCAAGGCAATCACAGTGAGCAGACAGAAAGGTGTCACCTAAAAAGGCCACCGAATATACAACCCCCCCAAAAAAAAGAGAGAGATAAGGAAGACAGTCAATGACCCGTTATATTAAAAACAGATAACATTTTTTCGCTGGTGGGGTTACGTGTAGCGTGACATGAACCCAAGATCCCGGTTGAGGCCGTCCTCATGGGTGCGGAACTTGGCTATCAATTTCTGCTCGACGATTTTGCGTTGTCGTGTGTCTCGAAGGCCGCCTTGGAGTACGCTTACCCGAAGGTCGGTGGCTGAATGTCCATGACTGCTGAAGTGTTCCCCGACAGGGAGAGAACCCTCCTGTTTGGCGATTGTTGCGCGGTGTCCGTTCATCCGTTGTCGCAGCGTCTGCATGGTCTCGCCAATGTACCATGCTCTGTGGCATCCTTTCCTGCAACGTATGAGGTAGACAACGTTGGCCGAGTCACAGGAGTATGAACCGTGCACCTGGTGGGTGGTGTCCTCTCGTGTGATGGTGGTATCTGTGTCGATGATCTGGCATGTCTTGCATAGGTTACCGTGGCAGGGTTGTGTGGTGTCGTGGACGCTGTTCTCCTGAAGGCTGGGTAATTTGCTGCGAACGATGGTTTGTTTGAGGTTGGGTGGCTGTTTAAAGGCGGGTAGTGGAGGTGTGGGGATGGCCATAGCGAGGTGTTCGTCATCATTGATGACATGTTGAAGGCTGCGGAGAACATGGCGTAGTTTCTCCGCTCCGGGGAAGTACTGGACGACGAAGGGTACTCTGTTGGTTGCGTCCCGTGTTAGTCTTCTGAGGAGGTCTACGCGATTTTTCACTGTGGCCCGTCGGAACTGTCGATCGATGAGTCGAGCATCATATCCCGTTCTGACTAGGGCGTCTTTCAGCGTCTGTAGGTGTCCATCGCGTTCATATGTGGGCTTGGACAGTGCACATCTACAGGTTATCACAGCTGAGCCTGATTAGTGCCCTTGTCCACACATTTACACTTGCAGCAGGAGTCACTAGATAGTGACCAGGAGAGGGTGGCCTGCCATTCTCTTCCCTCACCCACAACATGTCTCTGTGGTCTGAGTACAACCAAATCTATGACTAAGTTTTCACTCTGTCCTGTGGAGCTGAAACCCTCTGATCAATGATACCCTTCTTTGCTCTAGCACAGTGTTGTCCAATAGAAATTGTTGACCAGCCATAAGTGTGGCTATGGCAACAACAGTTTAGCCACCTGTACTAATTTTAGTAGAAAATGCCTTGCATACACAATACAGGTAAATGTACTTCATATGTATAGTTACTTAACAAACATCTGCCACCATTCAGTTACTAAGGAAGTAAAGCACTCGCAATAATCAAAAAAAAAACTCGCGCCCACTCCTTTTCATCTTATCAGCAAATGCACATGCAGGTTAAAGGGCACATGCATACACTGTATGACTTGAGTACATGCCCAATGATGTCTATTATTCTTTTAATTTACTAATTAGCTACATCTGGATTCCCAATTGGCCACATGTGGCTAACGTATAAGACAACACTGATTAGATCTGCCACAACTACAAAAGGTGGGAGAGGAATGTGTAGTAGCTCAAGCTTTAGTCAGAATTGGAAATTCAAAATGTGCTTGATTTCAAAGAGAATTACAACTCCAGAGTAAATGATTTTTGTGATCATTTATTTTCAAATTATGATGGTACTGGCAGTCATTTTTGTCTAGTGATTATATATCTACAATGGGCTTGGAATGGTCTTATGATCATCATCTCCTTAGATGGAGAGACAGCTATAGATATATATATTGGAAATACACACCAGATGCAGATGGGAGACCCGATCCTTTGTCCCCTTCACCGTCTGGTCCAACTACCTGCAAGTGGTGGGGATCTGGTTCGGGGTGGGGGGGTGGCGACAGGCCTGCACCAAGAACTGGGAGGAACGGGTTGCCAAGGCCAAACAGAAGCTTGGTATGTGGCGGGTGGGGGGGAAGGAAACGGCAGAAACCTGGTGATAAGGTGCTTGTGGTGTTGCTCTATGTGGCCCATCCCCCACCGATTTGCCATCAATCACCTGAGGCATCTTCCACTTTGGAGGTCGAAGATGGGCCGCGTCCGCTGGGCCGCCATGTACAAGCCCCCGGGAAAAGGTGGGGGGAGGGTGTCCCGATGCCACCCTGACGGGCACCATTGTTTGTGGCTGCCTCAGGATGTGTATAGAGCCTCAGTCCGCAAACACCAAGTGTCACTACGTGCTGAGTTTCTACCTGTCCTCCACACAAGTTTGGGTCTGGCCGAGCGGACACAAGACGTCCTGTCCAGCTGGACCATACCCCACCACCTGTTCCAGGCGAAGTTCCTGTCGGACAGTGGTTGGCACGGAACGGAACATTCTGGGGGTTCTGCAGGGAAGGGAGATGGTGGATCCGATCGGGAGGTTCCATGACCAGACAGTCAAAGCCATTTGGCAGCACGTCTCATCGCCAGAACTCACCAACAGGCACTGGGGTGTAGCTTCGATGGTGGTGAGAAGGGCCCTCCCAGTGCGGTTTTTCCTACACGCTCAGCATCTCGGGGCCACAGTGAACTGCCCTTGAGGGAGGCTGCAGTGGGAACGAGACCATCGTCCACCTTCTGGTGGACTGCTTCTTCACACAGAAGGTGAGGAGAGATGCATTGATATCTGTCCTGGTTCATCCCCAACAGCTCAGTAACACAGGACGCAGTGCTCTACGGGGGTTATTCCCTGGGATGCACAATGAGACATACATAATGTTGCTGGAAGACCACCAACTCGAGGAATGAGGCCCTTTAGCCTGCCTGAAACCTGCTGGTCTTCCAGCTGAAGGAGCTTTCCACGACACAGTGCTGTTGATTGGCACACTCCAAGGTCCAAGAGTGTGAGGTGCGGCCTATGTAAAGGCTCTTTGGGGAAAGATAATTTCACCTTGTCTTACAGTATGTATGAGAAGATATGTACTGTCTTTAAATTGTAAGAATTGATTCGTATTGTGTATGATCTGTATTGTTTTTGAATTGTAATTGTGACATCTACATTGAAGTGTTTGTATCCTTAAATTTTATGAAATATAGTATATTTTGAAATAAATCTGAAAGGTGAAAGGATGGGCATCGGGGTTGAGATTTTTCATCGGTTCTGTTGACTTCCAGCATTTTCTCTTTCCATTTCAAAATTCCAATGCTTGCAGTTTTTAAATCTAAACTTTTTAAAACCTATATTGAATAAAGTAAGCTTCCCTAAGTGCAAGAGAATTTTAAGTAATGTTGGGTCATGTCCCTATAGCGGCTTGGGTGATGAGCTCAAGTACCTTCAGAACTAAGGTCATTGAATCGATCATTTTCGGTTCATTCCGGGAAATGTTTTTTAAAATTTTCTTTGATACTTATTCAGCCATGAACTTCCCTCAGATGGTGAACATATCTCCCAGAGAGATATTCAAATCATTCTTAGGAATTCATTCTTGCAAACTAGGTTACCACTAATGTAAATGAAACCGATCGCCTCGTAGAAGAGCTGCCTTTAGAAAAATTAATACATGTTTATTTCTTCAGTGTCGTTTTCAGCCCCTTGAGTGTGAATACTGTTATGGGATGAGATTTCTTTACATTTTGGTTGTTGTATCAATCAGGTTTGGGTGTAATTTTGTTCAACTTGGAAGGTTGGGTAACTCCACTAGGCTTCTGGATGTCTTTGTTGTATTTGGTGTTTCAGCACCTTTTATGAATCATGAGAGATGATGGTGAAAATACTTGACAATGGATCCACATTTTATGCCTGGGAATGTATGTGTCTTTATTTTTTGGAGAGTTGCATAGTTACAATTCATGCTGGCTAGACATTTATTTTTATAGAATCTTAGCCTCGGAACTTTTGTGGAGTTGTAAATTTAAAAAAAAGGACAGCATCATCCTTTTAAAACTATTATTGATGCATTTGGAGATGATTGGTATTTAAATGGTGTAATTTGTTCTTGAAGGATGTAGCCAGCAGCAAAATAAAAATTGTTTTAATTTTTTTAATCCTAAAGTGGTTTAATAAATACAAAATTCTCAATGTGATTTAGTTCTTTCTGCAGATTATCTCCGGGGGAAACGTACAACAGCCACAGGTTCCTGAGGATGTTCTGTGCTGTGCCAGCTGCAGCTTCCTCTGCTAAATTAATCACATATGGTGCTGTTCTGTGATGACACGCACCAATTGTGTGCACCATTCTTTGGGGGATTTGAGGGTGAAAATAACTTGTGCTGTATCGTTGACGCACCAGTTTAAAATGATTTTGAATTAATTTTGCAGAGTTACTCACATCAGCCTTGTCATTGGGTTATTCTATCAGTTTAGGAAATCAGAAGAACGTGGTAAAAAGAATAATGAGCAGATCTGATTCTTGGGCATTTGACGCTGCTGTTGTACATAGAAATTTGAGCTAATGGTTTCAGGGTGAGTGACTAGTTGTGAATCTCTGCAGTTGGGCTCTGTTTTAAAGAAGGTGTTGGTCTCAAATGTTGGTCTGATTCAGACCATCAAAAGTCAAACTCATCCAACTGAAATGAGTGCCCCTGATCACATGGGTTCTAAACATCAAACCCCATACAAGTGTTTTGTTTTCAACTATTGGTTGAAGTCCTCATGCTAGGAAGAGGCACATAATTAAACTTGGGGTGAGTTGTTCCTTCAAGTGCCTCGCCATGCTATTTTTTTTAATCCATAATTCCAGGTACAAAGTTGGACAGTTTGAAAATGCTGAGGTTGAAGTGGGGACTGGCATAGAACTGTTGGGCTGAATGGCCTGCTTCTGTGCTATAAAATTCTACGTAATTGTGGGCCGTTGTTGGAGGTTTCTCGTGATTAACATACTGTCACGGTCAGTGTGATGGTATCTAATGTTAAGTAGCAATTTATGTAGCTCCATAGTCCCACACCTTACCACTCGATTTGCAAAACTAAATTCTCAACGCCTTGCAGCAATATTCTTTTAAGTACGGGTAGTCATTAGGAAGCAAGACCCTGAAAATGTGCTGTTGAATGTCATGTGAATACTTAATGCTCTTCTGAAATTTTTCTACCCTCTATTTTAGTGTGGGTGTTACTCATTTATTTTAACTACAACAGCATCATCCTTTAAAGCTGATGTACATACTAGTACAGTTTTACATTTTACTTAGACAACACTTGAATAGTGCACATTGATGCAATGAATCTGTTGGCATAATTCTGTATTGGTATAGTAGTGTTAGAATAATTTCTGAAGCCTATTGCTATCTATGTAGTCAAACACTGAAAGCAGACTTAACTTTACCTTGGTACAAAGTTCATTCCACTTTGTGCCACAATTTTTTTCAGTGGTGAAGTTCTGTCCTCCTAACAAGAATAATAAATTGCCTTTATACCACTACAAGAGGAATGTACTTATACTCTAAATAAAAGGGGAAAATACTCATCTTGTCATGTTTACTGCTAGTATTGTAGCTGACAGAGAGCAAACGTGCTGTGTATGGACCTTATTGTGCAGTGCAATGAGGAACAGCAGGGCAGACAGCATGCCTCTGCACAAAGACTAAGGGAGAGCTCTACATGTACAAAAACCTGTCAATAGGAAATGCAACAAAGGCCTGCAGTTGAATAGTCCTTTTGTCGCAGATGTTACATTTTTGAACTTGGTGCCATAATGGGTTTCCAATAATAGCCTGTCATTCAGGCTGCCGTTTGAATCCCTGGTCATTGAAATTCACAGCCCAGCTAAACTGATTGGCCAGTGCTTCATGTAGGGTGGAATTATGGGCTGCAATCCCCAACCAGAAGTGATCATTTTTCCTTGCTGAGGGTTGAGTGTCCCTGTAAAGTGGGTGGAACAGATATCTCATTCATTCTGTGCCTGAGCAATGAGTGAGCTGCTGCCCGGTCCTTATCCACGGGGGAAACTGCAGTTAGTGCTCTTGTCTTTAAAGCATTTATTCTAAGCAAAAATATTTGCAGGTGGCCCCAGATTTGTAATAGCTCTTGCAGCTTGGCTGCTTTTTAGTGTGAGAGAAGCTCTGACAATTGAAGTTCATGAAGAAGGAAGGAAGGTCAAATAGCCAGCTGCGACAGTTGGAGAGCGGGCTCTTTAGAAACCCAATCTGCCTTTTGTAGCTTCGCGTTCTCTACGCTTCAGAATGGTTGTGTTCCTTGGCAAAAATCTGAGTGCACTTCTCGCACTTTTTAAGAAAAAGAGTAAGTAATCTGGCTTTTAAAAATTACAATTTTCCCTGTGATTCACAAATGCAGTGAAGTACTGTGATTGAAAAGACTCTCTGATGACTGTCGCCTCCTTATGCTGTACTAGTATATCACTTTTATTTCCCTCCTGTTTTCACCCTTTTTTGTGTGTCTGAAAATTGAATATTTTGTGAAAATCCATATTTCTGCTTCCAATATAAGTTCCTGTTTTGTGGCTAACTTACTGTTTGTGTTCATTGAATATTTAATTTGGAAAAGCATTGGATACACCACACATTTAATCACCTTCAGCAAATTTTAAACGGCTTCTTAGTTTTATCCAATTGACCCTGTTCTACAAGACTTGGGATTTAGTATCTCATCTTTCCGACTGCCCATTCTCCCTTTCTCTCTACTTATTGTTCCAGGGTCACTTACAGTACATGCAGAGGCTATTAATAGAGCTGATCAATATGGTGTGAATGCAGGCTGCATGATGTCCCTGTCTTTCTATATGCTGTATGCTTATTACACGTCCAATTAGTCAAGTTTTCACTTGCTTTTTATAAGCCGTTATGTCTGAGTTTCTGGTGCATTGCCGTCTGATTTTGGAGGAGTATTTCTGTAATTGCAAATTTTTTTCATATTTGTAATACTCTCGAGTAAACTGAAAATGTGCCTGCCCATTATCAAATGTTACTTTTTGGTGTAAAATTCCTACCTTTTTCCTACAGTGTTTGGATGATTTTTGTTTTTCCGAATACCTAGCAAGTGTGTTCTTCGTTATCCTCCACACAATGGGCTGTGCATAGAATGATACAGCACAGAAGGAGGCCATTCGGCCCATCATGCTTGTGGTGGCTCTTTAAAAGAGCTATCCAATTAGTCCACTCCCCTGTTCTTCCCCATAGCCCTGCAAATTTTTCCCTTTCAAGCATTTATCCGATTCCCTTTTGAAAGTTGTTATTGAATCTGCTTCCACCACCCTTTTCAGATCATAACTTGCTGCGTTTTTTTAAAAAAAGGTTTTCCTCATGTCGCCTCCTGGTTCTTTTGCCAATTACCTTAAATCTGTGTGATCTGGTTACCAACCCTTTTGCCACTGGAAACAGTTTCTCCTTACTAACTTTATCAAAATCCTTTGTGATTTTGAACACCTCTGTCAAATCTCTCTTTAACCATCTCTGCTCTAAGGAGAACAACCCCAGTTTCTCTAGTCTCTCCATGTAACTGAAGTTGGTACTGTTCTAGTAAATCTCCTCACCCTCTAAGGCCTTAACATCCTTCCTAAAGTGTGGTGGCCATAATTAGCCACAATACTCTAGTTGGGGCTTAATCAGTGTATTAGCACAACTTACTTGCTTTTTCACACTATGCCTCTGTTTATAAAGCCAAAGATCTCATGTCTTTTTAACAGCCTTTTCAACTAGTTCTGCCACCTTCAAAGACTTGTGTACGTACAGCCCCAGGTCTCTGTTCCTGTACCCCCTTTAAAAGTGCACCATGTACATGAAAATGCTGTCATGATGTTTCAGATGGGGGGTGTGGCACATGGTCTGCTATTCCTATGTTGTATAAAGACACAGGTCTGTGCTATGGTGCCAGTTCTTTTTTTATAAAGGTTGCATGTGCTGCTCCTGACATGGGACTTCCAATTGCCAAAATTGGGACCAAACCTTTTTTATTGTTCTACAAGAGTGCCAGTATATTCTGTACCCAAATTTGACCAGTCTGGGAGTATGTTTTGTTTTTCTCAGTTTTGCCAGGAATTCAGGATGTTAATGCTGGCCAGCAGATTGGCACCAGTCAACAAACCTCCAGGAAAATGCTAATGTGGTGCTATCCTTAGTAAGACCACCACACATGAAGTGAATTAAAATCACTTGTTAGCCTCTCAACAGACTCATTAAGGAAAAATAAGAAAAGCAGTATTCATGACTGGTGTGGTAACACTATCTGAAACTGACCTGCTCCCTAAACTATATGGAGAGGAAATAAAGTAGGCAGAAATAGACCAGAGCATCAGTAAGTAACGGGGGCAAGATTCAACAATTAGAATTTACACACTGCATAGATTGTACCCACAGATGGGCTATGGTCATGTGGCACAAATTTTGAAACTGGTGTCGTTGGACCTTAAGTCATCCCCCAAGGGAACCCAGAAGGCCTCGGACATCAGCTTTCTGTATATCTAATTATATTTCAGTTCACTTACTAGCATCTTATTTCTGTTGCTGTACACTAGATGTTTTTTGTGACCATTCCACCATTTTCCTTTTTAGGTAGCTGCAAATGTCTTTTGACGTTGGGGAGGTGGGGTGGGTTCTTGAGTCTATCAATCTTCGCAGGGAAGTTTCTTTCATACAGATAAGTTTTGATGATAACTCTTGCATGGGTCAGTGTTGGCATGTACCACACAATACATTGCACACAATGGGTCAGCATGTTTGCACCAATATCTGCTAAAGGTTTTAAGAAACCTCAGTGCATTAGCACATTCATTGCCAATGTTCACATTCATTGCAGAAAATGTCACCAGACGTGACTCGAGTCATTTGCCTTGGGCTCATTAAATCCATCAGTGAAGAATGGCTGCTTTGCATTCCCGTTATGAACAAGGTTGATGAGAACAGTAAGCTTAAAAAATGCAGCTATGCTTAGTTAGATATCACTGAACACTCACCAGCGTTCATTTGGTTCTGAGGGCATAATCAGTCTACACCAGGGGCTCCTGGGCATCAAATGACAAGAGAACGCACTGGTGCCAATTATCAGTGAGGATCTGATAATTGTTCTCTAGTCCTACAACTCTCCGAGATCGCTGTGCTCCTCCAATTCTTGCCTCTTGCGCATCCTTGATTTTAATCGCTCCACCATTGGCTGGCAGGCATGCCTTCAGCTGCCTAGGCCCTAAGCTCTGAGATGCCCTGCCTAAACTGTTCAGCCTCTCTACCTCGCTGTCCTCCTTTTTTAAGACGCTCCTTAAAACCTACCTCTTTGACCAAACTTTTGATCGCCTGTCCTCATATCAACTTATATGGCTTGGTGTCACATTTTGTTTGAAAATCGTTCCTGTGAAGCACCTTGGGACGTTTTACTATATTAAAGGCACTATATAAATGCAAGTTGGTGTTGATACACAAATATGATGATGTGTTATGAACTTATTTGGCTCTGCTCAGTGCCAACAGGTGAGCCTGGGGTAAATGGCAAACCTTCCTGTGCAATAACTATTCAGTCAAAAAGCACTGAGCTGCCCTAGGACAGGACTCCCTGCCAAAGAGATCCTGATCCCATCCAAGAAGGCAATGCTGAAGCTTGCCAAGTGTAAACTGGCACTGGGTGCCTTCTGGAATATACTCCCTTTAATAATAGTCTAGACAAAACATTGAATATTCCCTGAGCTGGGAATTAAAAAGGCTGCCCAAACCAAAACCCAAGAATGAATTTAAATTAGTCAGGCTACATGCTCTTAGTCCCATTTTGGTGGATGGGTAAAATTCCATTAACTGCATAGGTATGACCACATCCTTGAGGGCTACAGTCACAAGCGTCTGGGTTGACTAACATAAACCATTAGTACCAAACCTCAGAACAAGCTGAGCATACAAGATCCACTGTTTCAGTGGAACTTTTATATGATAACCCAATTTTGGATTCAGCAATTGTATTTCAGGTTCTTTCCTGGAATGGGAAATTCAACCCTCATGAACCTAATTCTGAACTCCCTGACCCTGATTACAAATGTATGGATTAACTCAGTTGACAAATTTACCAGCAAGGGTTTCCCACAGACCAATCTAATATAGAAAGCAACATTTTTTAATATATGGAAAGATTGTTGAGCGACTATGCTGCAAAAATGAAGTGTAATGCAAGTAACATTTGCACCACAGAAGTGTCAGGCAATGACCATCTCCAACAAGAGAGACCCTAACCACCATCTCTTGACATTCAGTGCATTACTATTGCTGAGTCCCCCTCTAATAACATCCTGGGGATCACCATTGACCAGAAACTGAACTGGACACCCCTCAAATGCCATGGCTATTAGAGCAGGTTGGAGTCTGGGTATTTTTGTGGCAGTTGGCTCACTGCCTGACTCTCCCAAGCCTCTCCATCACCTATAAGGCACAAGTCAGGAATGTGATAGAATACCCTCCACCTATATGGATGGGTGCAACTGCAATAACGTTCAAGAAGGTTGACATGGTCCAGAACAAAGCAGTCCACTTAATCAGCATCTCGTCCACTAGCCTAAACATCCACTCCCTTCACCACTGGCGTACCATGACTGCAGTGTGTACTATCTACAGGCTTCTTTGGCAGCACTTCCGAAACCCACAACTTCCACCACCTAGAAGGACAGGGGCAATGGGAATACCATCACCATCACCTACAAGTTGCACACCATCTTGACTTGAACATGTATCACAGTTCCTTCATTGACTCTGGATCAAATTCTTGGAACTCCCTACCTAACGGCATTGAGGGAGCACCTTTACCACACTGACTGTAGTGGTTCAAGAAGGCCCACTATCACCACCTCAGGGCAACTAGGCATGGGCAATGAATGCCAGCCTTTCCAGTGATGCCCACATCCTGAGAATGAATTAAAAATAGTTGTATGTATATTTTGGATCTCTGGTGACATAATAACTATGCTGTGATTGGCTGAGTGTACTCATCCTGTTGAAGGTTTTTAAATGTAATAGTCATTGTTCATTTGCACTAATCATAAAGCTTCATCTTCAGTGTTGACATTCATTATTAACATAACTTTAAGGTACATTTAACTTCCTATCAATGATCTGATGATGCATTGAACTCCAAGGTTTGTATATATCAGTATTCCAATATACAATTTTTTTTAAAATTGTCTATTACTAGTGAGGTGCAGAAGAATTTGATGAGGGCCTAATCCATCTATCACTCACACTGTGATGGTTAGCAGCTGTACTATAATGCATTTAAATGTTAGATTGAAGAGGTATTCTCAGTGGGAAGTTTTGGGCAGGTCAAGATTCTGGGAAAGCCTTCACTGAAAGATCTGGTCAAACGCTGCCATGGGTACCATGGTGAATTCGCCTTGCAGTAAAGGCTAACTTTTCATATGTGGATTTAACTTTTAAAATGTTAATTTGTCCTATGCTGGATTAAAATGGTAATGCAGTGATGTAGCTGGATCAATAAACAACTTATGAAAAAATGTGATTGAAGTAACAGTTTCAAAGTCAATCGGATCACAGCTGTGACAGACAAGAAGGCCCAAAGGGGAGTCTTTGACATCAGTTATCATCCAGTGACGAGCACATTAGGATATCGTGCTTTTGATAATGGAGTTTATTGTAGTCGACATTTGACCTTTTGAATGTGATCCTACATGCATGAAACTGACAGTGGCACCCAAATCTACTGGAATAGATCTAGTTAATCAATATGAAATATTTGCTAATTTTATCCATCCACTTTAAAATATGTCTTGGTAATGTCTCCAATATTTTTTAAAACAATGAATGACCTTGAAGTGCAGTGACTATTGTGTGGGCAAATGTGGCAGCCAGTCTGTGTGCACACCAAAATCCTACCAACAGTGAGATTATTTGCTTTAATCGTGGTGGTTGAACAAAGATTGTTGGCCAGGACACACAAGTCTCTGCGCTTCTTCAAATTGTGTTATGAGGCCTTTCATCTCTACTTATTCGTAGAAACGGGCAGACCATGCCTCGGTTTTAACATTTCATCCAAAGGACGATACTCTTGACAATGCAGCACTCCATCAGCATTGCACTGGAGTGTCATCCCAGCTCATGTGCTCGAGTCCTGGAGTGAGACTTGAACCCACGATCTTCTGACTTAGTACTACCAGTCAACCCAGTTGATTATGCATTTTTTTTGCTTTATGGTAACTAATGTTGAGATGACTTAATTCCAGAATATTGTAATATCTAGTGTTTGCACAACGTCAGAACTGTTGATTAATTGTGGCCAATTCAAACCAGAGTTTTTTTTTAAAAAAGCCTTACCATACATAACATTGAATTTACTCGGACTTTGCAGGTTTTGTTTCTTTAATTTTAAAAAAAAAAGGGTAATTTGATTTGGTCACAATTGCTCACAGATATTAAAAATGTTGATTACTAACTGGTCTCCTGAGTTAATCAGAGGATGGATTTTTTTAAAATAAGAGGGTGCTATTCCATATAAAGCACAAAGTACTATCGAGGCCATTGATTTAGTGGCTGATTCTGTTCTATCAAATTTAAAAATGACCAGGAAAGTGTTACTTTCTGTAAGTTTCACACTTACTACTTGTATATGTTTGCTATATGCAAGCTTTTTAATACAGTAATTATATGAGTGGATAAAAAGCATTGCCTTCTGAAGGCAATTGCATAGTTTCCAGTCACACAAGTCTAATTAGGGCTCAGTGGTAACACTCTTGCTTCTGAGTCAGAAGGTCATGGGTTCAGTTCCACTTGAGACTTCAGCACATGATCTAGGCTGGCAGTTCAGTGGTGTACTGAAGGAGTGCTACACTGTTGAAGGTGCCATCTTTTGGATACGATGTTAAACTGAGGCCCCAGCTGTCGTCTGAGGTGGAGGTAAACGATCCCATGTCACTATTCAAAGAAAAGCAGGGAGTTTTCCCAGTCTCCTGGCCAACACTTATCTACAAACACTACCAAAAACAAATTAACTCATTATCTCATTGTGGGACTTTCCTTTTCTAAATTGGCTGCTGCGTTTACCTACAAAATGACATGGACTACATTGCAAAAGTAATTAATTGGTGGTAAAATGTTTTGGGAAGTCCTAAGGGTGTGGAAAGGAACTACATAAATGCATTTTTCCCTCTTCCTTCCATCCTTCCCCTTCCTCCCTTTCAAGGACTGTTGGCATAGATAGAATTATGCCAAGAATTACTATCACATTTAGGATTTAAGTACTTGTCTGGGACAGTTAGGGGACTGATTAGTGACAGGTGAATTAATTTCCCTCCGGGCCACAATAAACCAGAGATATTGGCAGCAAAGAACACAAGGTTGACCATAGTATTAAGAACTGTCATAAAGGTATACAAAATATTTTGCATAAAATACATTGCTTCTCTATCTTGCCTTTCAGTTTGTGAAGTTGGCGGTCACAACATTAGCCATTTAACAGGAAGTGACCTTTATTCATGAGATTGGGTGTAGGTTATTGACCATCTCATACAAAGAGGATGAAGTCATATGATATTTGTTACTTAGATTGAGCTAACCTTCAAAACTGCAGAAAACAAGAGTTTTTGTCAGTGGGAGTGGATAGGGCTCTAAGTGGCTCCTTCATTGTTTTAAAAACAGGCATTTCAACTATTTCTGCACTCCAAGTAAAACATCTCTCCTGTCAGCTGTGGCCAGTTCTGGTACCAGCTTCACCCTTTAATCAGCATGGAAGCTGGTTAGCACCTTCATGCCCAACTGAGTACATAGGGGGAGGCAATCAATTGGTTGGTAGCATGTTCAGGCAGTAATTTGGAAGCACTCAAGATTAGAAAAGTTCACCATTTATTAATCTGTAATATAACACCTTTGACATTGAACATAAGTGAAATTATCTTTTTTAATGGAATTGATTGCTGTCTGTACAGTGTGTATATATAGACTAATATCACAGGCAAACTAAACAAGCTTGTAAAATGAGACTACTGGCATGTTCAAGGATGGGCAAACTAAATGAAATTGTAAAAAAACATTTATTTCAAGCTGTAATAGATTTGTTAACTTCTAGTGAGATACATTTTTTTGTTTCCCTACAGCTGCCTCTAAATTGGACGATGAGAGTAAATGGTCAGTGCACTACAAGCCGTCACAGTTTGAGCATCAACAGGAGAACATATTCCTCCCATCCACCAGGCCATCACACATAGAAGATCTGCACAAAGAAGCTGAAATTGGTCTCAAATCCCTGCAGGAGCAAGGTAGGGTATAGGCAGAATGTTGGCTTCAGACACTGAGCAATAGACTGGCACCAGGAGAAAACCAGAACCAGGGAATAATTTGGGTCTGTGGCTGAACTGGACCATAAGTAACAGATGCAAATTCTTATGCATTAATTCCTGTATTTTTTGGGAACTATCTTAATGCAAAAAAAATTGTAGTCACCAAATTATTAATAGGTAAGGTGATCACCGTTGGTGAAAGATTGGTTATATTTTAATGTAATTATTTACTCAAGATCTAGACATGTCGATTATAATTGAAACTTTGCAGGGGAGCAATTGTGTGAATAGAATGTTTTGTCCATTCATTCCCGTTAAAGAAACACAATGTCAAATGTATGTACTGGTACTAATTGAAGTAAGATGCCAGCTTGAGAGAACTGAATATTTGCTGCCCTTTTTGAAGGGAAATAAAAGGAGCCATTATGTAGGAGGAGGAAGAAAGAGGTAGAATTGAGTTGATCAAAATGTGGAATTTGTGCCTCTTTTGTTTTTGTACAAACACTTTTTGCATTTCAACAAGAGCCCATACACAAACTAAATTCTGGGAGCTGAACAATAAATGGAAGTTCTAAAATAAAAGCAAATTGTATCTGGAAGTGCAGCCTTGGAAAAAGATTTGAGTTTGGAGCATTGGCCTTATTCATGTAAAGTGATTGGAAAATGTTAATACTTCTACATCACAATTCAAAAAAAGTACTTAGATGTTCAAAATTCAAGATGGTCGGGCCAAAAGCCAAATTGATGTCAACTGCAGGATGGTCCTACATACGAGATAAGAGCAGGAGTGGGCCATTTGGCCCCTCGAGCCTGCTCTGCCATTTGATAAGATCATGGCTGATCTGATTGCGACCTCAACCCTACTTTCCTGTCAACCTACTATAACCTTAGATTCCTGATTAGCAAGGGAGTCAATCCAATTCGGCCTTAAAAATATTCAATGACCCTGCCTCCACTGCTCTCTGGGTAAGGGAGTTCCACAGACTCATGACCCTCAGAGAAAAAATTTCTCCTCATCTCCGTCTTAAATGGGAGACCCTTTATTTTTAAACTGTGGCCCCTAGTTCTCGTCTCTCCTACAAGAGGAAACATCCTCTCAGCATCTACCTCTTCAAGTCCCGTCAGGATCTTGTATGTTTCAATAACATCACCTCTCATTCTTGACTCCAATGAATCCAACTTGTCCAACCTTTCATCATAAGATAACCCCATCATCCCAGGAATCAGTCGAGTGAACCTTCACTGAACTGTCCCCAAAGCAATTATGTCCTTTCTTAAATAAGGAGACCAAAACTGCACACTGTATTCTAGATGTGGTCTCACCAATGCCCTGTACAACTGTAGCAAAACATCTCTACTTTTATATTCCATTCCCCTTGCAATAAATGACGACGTTCCATTTGCCCTCCTAATCACTTGCTGTACCTGCATACTAACTTTTTGTGATTCATGTACGAGGACACCCAGATACCTCTGTACCTCAGAGTTCTGCAATCTCTCTCCATTTAAATAACATACTGCTTTTCTATTCCTCCTGTCAAAGTGGACAAGTTCATATTTTCCCACATTATACTCCATCTGCCAAATTTTTGCCCACTCACTTAACCCTATCTACATCCCTTTGCAGACTCCTTATGTCCTCTTCACAACTTACTTTCCGACCACCTTTGTGTCATCAGAAAATTTAGCAACCGTACATTCGGTCCCATCATGCAAGTCATTGATACAGATTGTAAATAATTGAGGCCCAAGCACTGATCCCTGTGGCACTCCACTCGTTACATCTTGCCAACCTGAAAATTGACCCATTTATGCCTACTGTTTGCTAACCAATCCTTTATCCATACGAATATGTTACCCCCTACACCATGAGCTCTTATTTTGTGTAGTAGCCTTTGATGTGCCACCTTGTCAAAAGCCTTCTGGAAATCCAAGTACACCACATCCACAGGATCCCCTTTATCCACGTTATTTGTTACTTCCTCAAACAACTCTAATAAATTAGTCAAACACTATTTCCCTTTCACAAAGCCGTGCTGACTCTGCCTGATTGCATTGAGATTTTCTAAGTGCCCTGCTATAACCTCCTTAATAATAGATTCTAGCATTTTCCCTATGACAGATGTTAAGCTAACTGGTCCGTAGTTTCCTGCTTTCTGTCTCCCTCCTTTCTTGAATAGGAGTTACATTTGCTATTTTCCAATCCGATGGGACCCTTCTAGAATCTAGGGAATTTTGGAAAATTAATACCAATGCATCTACTATCTCTGTAGCTACTTCTTTTAAGACCCCAGGATGAAGTCTGTCAGGACCTGGGAACTTGTCAGCTTTTAGTTCTAATAATTTTTTCAAAACCACTTCCCTGGTGGCTGTAAATGTTTTAAGTTTCTCTCTCCCTTTCACCTATTGATTCACAATGATTCCTATACTGTAACGGTGTGAAGTAATCATTTCTCACACTGTCCTGTGACCTTTATGAATGAAAAGGTCCATTTGCATTGAATTAGGGGCCGCTTGGGCTGCGGACTCGTAGCTACTTGAAAGTGAGTTTTACTTCCAGGTCATTTCATTTAGGAGCAATTGGCTATCGTAGAGCGAGGGCTTTTATCATTAGTTACCAGGTCAATCTGTCCAACCAGTGGGAATATCATTATGGGATTTACAATTCCAAAAGTAGCAGATTAAGTGGGTAATCTTGTAACCCTGATGTTTCAAGATGGTAACACGATAGGGAGGTGGGGGTGATCCCTATTCGTGTTTTAATTTACTTCGTAATGGATAGTTTCTCAGGATATATATTAAATTGAAATGTGTTGATTACAGTAAGGCTGAGCCTCAATTACTAATGTCAATCATCACAAAGTGCTATAACAGACAATTAAACAAATTCTGATGAACAACTGCAAAGCAGAAGCACACTTATTTACTGCAGTGCAAACATTAGAAATGAAGCTCAGCATCCATTCATGGCCTGCAGTAACCAGCTTGCGTTTTGCCTGTTGTGCAAAGATCCATTGTTAGGACTTTGTTTTCTTCGGGCAAGTAGTAGAAATGAACATTTCCCACAGGGCTTTTGTACACAGTCCCTTTTTTAAATCCTGTATCAAAATGAATTTAAAAGCGCTTCAGCCCATAAACAGTAATTGTACTGTGCTTAATGAGAAACAGATCATCGTTGAACTGGTGCTTAAACTTTTATACAGTGGATTTATAGGAACTCCCAAGTGTCAGATTGGGCTACTACCCAGTCCAAAAGCAGACTGGGTGGTGGGGCAATTTAATAAAGGCAGTGCGTAGGTGTGAAATAGGACCACTTGCATAAACCCAAAGCCCAAGCAGCTATCATAACTTTTTTATCATCTGGTTTTCATTACTTAAAATGATCTTGTGGCCAACTCTGAAACAGGACTGTCCAGTTCAAAACTGATGGCCACTCTCGATGCTTAAATGTATTTTGGACCTAAAGTTTGTCTGGAAGGCCCCAAAAAAGGACTAATCCACTTGAGTTTGAATGATGCCAGAAAGCGCAAAATGTTTGCTTTTCTTGTACAGTCACCCTGACTCATGAGCGTGTGACCTCAAAACATTCTTAAACTCGAATTTTCACTGTGAATGCGTGAGTGTATGTGTACGTATAGATTTCCCCACAGATGTCCACAATTTTGGGGCTCCCTTTTTGCACTGTGGATTTGCTCTAATGAGGTCTGATAAAAGTACACTGCAGAATGGTTCCACAAAATGTGGGAGTAAGCAGGCTTTTGAGCTGGGATGAGTCACTGCTGGTTGCACATTCAGCGATACTCGCAGTATTGTCTTTTCCCAGCTTGTGTGACTCCCAGTCAATATGTAGTTTGGTCCTGGTGTCTGGGATTTGCTGTGGAGCTGCACCCAAACACACCCACAACTGGAAGCATTGAAGTGGCTCTTGGCAGGAGAGGAGCCGTGAAATGATAGGTCTCGACCAGGCAGAGGGAGTTTGTGGGGAATGGATATAAAAGGATTTTTTAACTCAGTTGTGTGAACAGGGGGAAGTCATTTCTATACAGAAAATATTCCCACGTTTTGCTGTGCATATTCATAAACTATTTTGGAACTTTCCCATTGGAATTTTATCTTCCATTACTACTGTGAACTGCTGCCATGCTTTTTCCCTGTGGCTGAGCATTATGTGATAGGGTGAGAATCTGTTTTACAATATTATAGAATATAGTTAAGAGGAAGAGGGTTTTTGAAAAGTAATACCATTTTGCATAAGTGTAACAGTCCCTTTATTACAATATTTTAATACAATATTTCAGTAGTTTTGAAACACTTTTTGGTGTAATTTATGCTTTTTTCCCCCCCCCTAGCAGACTGAAATGTCTGTTACTGGAACTAATGGGTATACTGCAGATATTCTGGTCATAACATCTTGTAATATTGGAGTGCTATTTTTGTTAGTAACTTTTAATGCTGACTTGGCACCCTTCAAAAATAGCAAATTAAAAGAGAGGTTTATCTTTCTTTGTTCTTAACCATGCCCAATTTTCTGATGTTTACTGCCATTGATCTTAAATGCAAACTGAGACATTTTATTAAGGGACAGATCGAACAATCTGAATGAAGGAACTAGTTTATATAAGAGCCTAACAGCACTTGCACAAAATAGTTGTGTCCTGGCTAGGATTTAGTACTATCATGGGAGTAAAGTGAGCATTTTGGTGCCTAGAAAAGAGGCAGTCAGCATTGGGCATTACAGAAATGGATCTGTCTTGAGAACAATGTGGAGGAATCCATGAAATATTAATTCAGGAGGAGAACCAGGACCTCGGACCTAGGTCAACTTTCCACAACTGCATTTTTGTGTCAGTTGGATTACGGAGGACAAGGAAGGGCCCCGATTGCCTCCAACTGCAGCATCTGGCTGTGAAATTACATCGAAAAACATTGAATTTACAGCACAGAAACAGGCCATTCAGCCCAACAGGTCTATGCTGGTGTTTATGCTCCACATGAGCCTCCTGCCACTTTACTTCATCTCACCCAAAGTTAATCCAACTTTTTGTCACTGCTACCTCTCTATTCCATCCCTGTAACCGTGTGTACAAAACCCTAACGTTGTGATAGTGATTTTTTTGAGGAGGAGAATAATATAAAGCAGGAGGGGAGTGGGGGGGGGGAGAAAAGAAATTGTAATTTTAAGGATTTAATGGATTAATAGGTGGGTGTTTTGGGAAAGTTGCTAGTTCTGATCGTTAACAAGTTCAATCCCACCTCACCTTGTAACAACCAGATTATTGCAAAATGAAATGGACGGCAACATTTAATTTCCTATGAAATTGTTCCAGGCATCAGTGGACCATTTTGGTGGCATCAGTCGAAGTACTGCGCCCAATCTGCACATTGAGGTGTGCTGCATTTTGTCCATCTGTAGTCATGAGGCATGTCCATCAGGCTGTTGGAGAAATGCATCTAGGCCTTGACCAGGGGTAAGGAACAGCAAGAGAGACTGGGGACAATATTTCAGTGGGAGAATTGCTGACCTCTACCTGCACGTAGCCTATTCTTTCAACACCAATGTCCAACATTTTAGAGCTGAACCCTTGGTGTGCCAAAACCAGTGAATGAACCACATTATACAAAAATGAGGCCTAAAAGACAACAAATGCGAGACCCTGTCATACCTTGGACCTAGTTAGAGAGTTGGTCCATTACAGATTCAATTATAGTCAGAGGACTTTACAACACCACCCCTCTCTTGTTCTTGGGGTATGGGGATGACACCAGCAAAGCTGCATTTACCTCCCTTGTTGCTCATGGAAGGTGATGGGTAGCCTACATCTTTAACCACTTCAAGCTTGTGTTGATGATGCTCCCATGATGCTGTTAAGTAGTGAATTCCATGAACCATGACCAAGCAATGATAAAGGAATGGCAGTATATGTCCAATTCAGGATAGTATGTAATATGGGGAACTAGGAGGTGATTGTGCTTCCAAGATCTCGCTGCTCTTGCGCATTGTTGATATGGCTGATCAGGATGTTGATGGTGGCAGACTTGGTGCCATTGAAGGTGAGGGGGAAGTGATGGGCTTTTTCATAGAGATGGTCATTGCGTAGCACTTAGGTGGTATGTGTATCACCTGTCAGCCCAAGCCTGGACATTGTCCAGCTCCTTTTATCAGGTTGGCATGACCTGCATTGTTATTGGAGTAGTTGTGAATGGTGCTGAACATCAGTACCCAACCCCATCTCTGACCTTTTATAATGGCAGAAACATCATTGATGAAGCAGCTGAAAATGGTTTGGCCAACGATGCTGCCAATGCCTGTCTTCCTTTGTATAAGCTATGACTCCAGCCACTGAAGGGTTTTCTCCTTGATTTCCCCCACCCCCCTGCATTTATCTGTTTTGTTAGGGCGCCTTAGTGCCATACTTGGTGAAATGCTGCTTTGTTGTCTGGATTACTCTCCCCTCTTGGACATTTAGCTTGTGTCCATTCCTGGATCAAAGCTGTCCAGAATGGTCATGGACATTCAGGTAACTAACAGAAGGAGGCAGAGCCCCCATGAACATCCCCATCCTCAACCATGGTGGAGCCTAGCATGTGAGTGCAAGAGCTAAGGCTGAAATGTTTGCAAGCATGTTCAGCTAAAACTGCCAAATAAAACCTGCCTCCTCCCAATGTCCCTCCCATCATTGATAAGCGTCCAGCAAACTTGGTTAACTCGACAGGACATTAAGAAGCTACTGAGTACATGGGACACAACGAAGACTAAAAGCCCTCATAACATCTCCACTGTTGTGTTGAAGACCTGTATACCAGAGTTAGCCACCCCCTTTACCAGCTAAGCTATTTCAGTGCAGCTATGACACTGGGATCTACCAGACCATGTGGAAAATTGCCCAGGTATGTCCTGTTCACTGAAAGCAGGACAAATCTGACCCGGCCAATTACTGAGCTATCAACAGCAAATTGTCTATCACAGTCAACATCTGAGATTGAGCACTGGTGGAAGGTGTGTACTTCTGTTGAAGTCTGTCTGAGTGCTGCACTGGCAGAATACATCTGATTTGTTAAAATAAAAAAAAAATTGGCAAGAAGGGATAGAATTGAAAATTATTTTCAAAGACTTAATGTATTTAAGCAACCTTTTTTTAATCTATTCTAGTGTGACCTCATTTTTGAGTAAGTTTGCTCAAAGGAAACCCATGGAAACCAATTGTAAGGAATTACAGTTTCCACAGGACCAGCCTTAGTGATAGTGGTTTAAAAACACAACGATGCTATCTGAGGCAAAAACAGTGAAATAAAAGATGGGGCCTTTGTTGCGAGGCAACCACATTTCAGAATCAAGGAAGAACGATTGGGGGGAACCATCTGAGTCCACATGTATTTTTGATTTAGAACATAAGAACATAAGAAATAGGAGCAGGAGTAGGCCAATCGGCCCTTCGAGCCTGCTCCGCCATTTAATAAGATCATGGCTGATCTGATCCTAAACTCAAATCTAAATTCATGTCCAATTTCCTGCCCGTAACCCCTAATTCCCTTTTACTTCTAGGAAACTGTCTATTTCTGTTTTAAATTTATTTAATGATGTAGCTTCCACAGCTTCCTGGGGCAGCAAATTCCACAGACCTACTACCCTCTGAGTGAAGAAGTTTCCCCTCATCTCAGTTTTGAAAGAGCAGCCCCATATTCTAAGATTATGCCTCCTCGTTCTAGTTTCACCCATCCTTGGGAACATCCTCACTGCATCCACCCGATCAAGCCCCTTCACAATCTTATATGTTTCAATAAGATCGCCTCTCATTCTTCTGAACTCCAATGAGTAGAGTCCCAATCGACTCAACCTCTCCTCATATGTCCACCCCCTCATCCCCGGGATTAGCCGAGTGAACCTTCTTTGTACTGCCTAGAGAGCAAGTATGTCTTCTTAAGTATGGACACCAAAACCGTATGCAGTATTCCAGGTGCAGTCTCACCAATACCTTATATAACTGCAGCAATACCTCCCTGTTTTTATATTCTATCCCCCTAGCAATAAACGCCAACATTCCATTGGCCTTCTTGATCACCTGCTGCACCTGCATACTAACTTTTTGATTTTCTTGCACTAGGACCCCCAGATCCCTTTGTACTGCAGTACTTTCCAGTTTCTCGCCATTGAGATAATAACTTGCTCTCTGATTTTTCCTGCCAAAGTGCATAAAATCACATTTTCCAATATTGTATTGCATCTGCCAAATCTCCGCCCACTCACTCAGCCTGTCTATATCCCCTTGTAGGTTTTTTATGTCCTCCTCACTGTCTACTTTCCCTCCCATCTTTGTATCATCTGCAAACTTTGATATGTTACACTCGGTCCCCTCCTCCAAATCGTTAATATAGATTGTAAAGAGTTGGGGACCCAGCACCGACCCCTGCGGAACACCACTGGCTACTGGTTGCCAGTCCGAGAATGAACCATTTATCCCAACTCTCTGCTTCCTGTTAGATATCCAATCCTCCACCCATGCCAGAATATTACCCCCAATCCAGTGATTCTTTATCTTGAGCAATAATCTTTTATGTGGCACCTTGTCGAATGCCTTCTGGAAGTCTAAATACACTGCGTCCACTGGTTCCCCTTTATCCACCCTGTACGTTATGTCCTCAGAGCTCAAGCAAATTTGTCAGACATGACTTCCCCTTCGTAAAGCTATGCTGACTTTGTCCTATTAAATTATGTTTATCCAAATGTTCCGCTACGGTCTCCTTAATAATAGACTCAAATTTTACCCACCACAGATGTTAGGCTAACTGGTCTATAATTTGTAACTTTTACTGTCCTTATATGATCACCTTATCTGTATTAATCATAGTACATTGACTATATGGTAACTAACTCGTACTTATAGGTTTTGAGTTTTATAAGGTCTTTTGCTTCTAAGATAATTGACAGATTGGTGGAGATTGCCAACATAAACAGTTGCAGCCACATAATGAGACAGCTGTCCAAGCTGCTTGATGACTAACAGCCTTAACATAACAGGAGGCCTCAGATTTAGTGGCTTGGGAATGGACAGGGAGTATGAGATAACCGGGTTCTAAGCCACAGCTTTGGCCTTGAAATAGAGCTAACAAAGTAAGTTGGAAAAGCAGGCCCCCTCAAGTGTTGGAAGCCGATGATTGGTTAACCAGGGGTATGCCACTCAATCACCCCTTGCCCGTGAATCATAGAATCGTAGAAACTTACAGCACAGAGGGAGGCCATTTGGCCCATCGTGTGTGTGCAGGTCTAAAAAGAGCTATCGTGCCTGATCCCACTTTCCAGCACTTGGTCCGTAACCTTGTAGGTTATGGCACTTCGAGTCCATATCCAAGTGTTTTCTAAATGTGAAGAGGGTTTCTGCCACTACCACCCTTTCAGGCAGTGAGTTCCAGATCCCTACAACTCTCTGGGTGAAAAAATTTCTCATCTCCCCTCTAATCCTTCTACCAATTCCTTTAAATCTACACCCCCTGGTTATTGACCGCTCTGCTGAGGGTAATAGGTCCTTCCTATCCACTCTATCTGGGCCCCTCATAATTTTATACACCTCAAATAAATCCCCTCTCAGCCTCCTTTGCTCCAAAGAAAACAACCCCAGCCTATTCCAATCTTTCCCCGTAGCTAAAATTCTCCAGCCCTGGCAACATCCTTGTAAATCTTCTCTGCACCCTCTCTCGTGCAATCATATCTTCCCTGTAATGTGACCAGAACTGTACTCAGTACTCAAGCTATGGCCTAACTAGTGTTTTATACAGTTCTAGCATAACCACCCTGTTATATTCTATGCCTCAGCTAATTAAGGCGGCATACAAGATATTTTCCTTTACCACCTTATCTACCTGTCCTGCTACCTTCAGGGATCTGTGGACATGCACTCCAAGGTGTCTCTCTTCCTCTACACCTCTCAGTATCCTCCCATTTATTGTGTCTTCCCTTGTCTCGTTTGCCCTCCCCAAATGCATTACCTCACACTTCTCCAGATTGAATTCCATTTGCCACTTTTCTACCCACCTGACCAGTCCATTGATATCTTCCTGCAATCTACAGCTTTCCTCATGTAGAGATAAGAAGTGGGCTGACCCTTCTTCCTTTGTCTAAAAAGATACACGATGCCTCATTAACCACCTCGCCCTTTAGATAGACCCTGATAGGATAATAACCTGTGTCAGTAACGACCCCTGTACCTGCCCCCAAAAGTGATTTGAGAGAGACCCCCCTTTAGAGAATCAGGTGGCAGAGGAGGAGTTGGTTAAACAAACAGGACCAAAAGTTACGATCTCCACCCTGAGGACAACAGGGTAATATGATTCCTTTTGTTTTCTGATTATTACTGCTTAAATACTTGTGTGTATTTATCCTTGCTTTTGTTCAAATAAAAGATCATTACTATAACCAATTAATCAGGTCGAACTACATAAATCTTACACATTGCAGCGAATGTTGTGCTAGGGTAATGAATGTTGTAGCTCAAATTGGACTTTGGAAATTTTAAATCTTGAATATTGTAAGTCAGAAAAATACAGGAAACCTTAATCTTTGGAGCAATCCTAACCATTCTCAGGTTACCATATGTTTTTTTGAGTTGCAAGTGCGACTGCAGCCTTTTATGGGGTTAAACCTAAATGTTGGTTGGTTCTAGGGAATGGACTGTACAAAACATGCGTTTGTAGCTTTTGATCCCGGATGTATTGTTACAAACTTATGTGCTGACCTGGATTCTATTGATGAAGGCCAAATCTGCTGTGACCTTGCTCTAGCTGCAATAACATTCAGTGACTATTATAGCTGGAAAACAGATTGACAGGATAGAAAACAATTTAAATGTAAGTCAGACATTTAAAAAAAAATAACTCTGCCATTTCTCCTTGGTTTATGTAGAGGTCTGCATCAAAAAAAAGCTTTTTGTTTTTGAACTTTTTAGTTTTGAATTTCTGTGATTACTTCATCCCAGTAGGTTCTTTTAATTAAATTATAATCCTGTATTGTCCAGGTTCCCAGTCAACATAATTAAACTGAACCCTGGTTGATTAAGATCATCTATAGGCAATTGATGAATTGTTTAATCAAAAGACACTAGATTTCACCTAAATCAGGGTCTTTTATTGTAAACAATTTTACAACACCAAGTTATAGTCCAGCAATTTTATTTTAAATTCACAAGCTTTCGGAGGCTACCTCCTTCCTCAGGTGAACGATGTGGAAATGAAATCCTCGAAATGAAGTCGCATTTATAATTGATGTGGAGATGCCGTTTCGAGGATTTCATTTCGAGGATTTCATTTTCACGTCGTTCACCTGACGAAGGAGGAAGCCTCCGAAAGCTTGTGAATTTAAAATAAAATTGCTGGACTATAACTTGGTGTTGTAAAATTGTTTGCATTTATAATTCACAGAACAATGCTTGGTGATTACAGACAGTTTTTTCAACTGCCCGTTGCCAAGGCAATCAGTGTGCAGACAGACAGGTGTTACCTGCCAGGTCTCAGAATATACAAATCACCAAAAAAAAACAACAAACAAAAAAAAACAGAGATAGAGAGGTAGAAACATAGAAAAGACAGCAACTGACCCGTTATATTAAAAACAGATAACATTTGTTCGCTGGTGGGGTTACGTGTAGCGTGACATGAACCCAAGATCCCGGTTGAGGCCGTCCTCATGGGTGCGGAACTTGGCTATCAATTTCTGCTCGACGATTTTGCGTTGTCGTGTGTCTCGAAGGCCGCCTTGGAGTACGCTTACCCGAAGGTCGGTGGCTGAATGTCCTTGACTGCTGAAGTGTTCCCCGACTGGGAGGGAACCCTCCTGTTTGGTGATTGTTGCGCGGTGTCCGTTCATCCGTTGTCGCAGCGTCTGCATGGTCTCGCCAATGTACCATGCTCTGGGGCATCCTTTCCTGCAACGTATGAGGTAGACAACGTTGGCCGAGTCACAGGAGTATGAACCATGCACCTGGTGGGTGGTGTCCTCTCGTGTGATGGTGGTATCTGTGTCGATGATCTGGCATGTCTTGCAGAGGTTACCTCAGAAGACAGTCCAGAATGTCACCCGAGCACAACGCAACGCCATCAACGCTCTCAAGACCAACCGCAACATCGTCATCAAACCAGCGGACAAAGGAGGAGCCATAGTCATACAGAACAGAACGGACTATTGCAAAGAAGCATACCGACAACTGGACAACCAGGAACACTACAGACGGTTACCCGCAGACCCGACCAAAGAACACACCCACCAGCTCAACAAACTGATCAAGACCTTCGATCCAGACCTTCAAAGCATCCTACGCACTCTCGTCCCACGTACTCCCCGCGTGGGAGACTTCTCCTGCCTCCCAAAGATACACAAAGCCAACACACCCGGACGTCCTATCGTATCAGGCAACAGAACCCTGTGTGAGAACCTCTCTGGATACATCGAGGGCATCCTGAAACCCATCGTACAGGGAACCCCCAGCTTCTGTCACGACACTACAGACTTCCTACAAAAATTCAGTACCCACGGACCAGTTGAACCAGGAACACTTCTCCCCACGATGGACGTCTCGGCACTATACACCAGTATCCCCCACGATGACTGCATCGCTGCGACAGCATCAATACTCAACACCAACAACAGCCAATCTCCAGACGCAATCCTACAACTTATCCGCTTCATCCTGGATCACAATGTCTTCACCTTCAATAACCAGTTCTTTACCCAAACACACGGAACAGCCCTGGGGACCAAATTCGCACCCCAATATGCCAACATTTTCATGCACAAGTTCGAGCAGGACTTCTTCACTGCACAAGACCTCCAACCAACACTATACACCAGATACATCGACGACATTTTCTTTCTATGGACCCACGGCGAAGAATCACTGAAGAGACTACACGATAACATCAACAAGTTCCATCCCACCATCAAGCTCACCATGGACGACTACTCAGAATCAGTTTCTTTCTTGGACACACGAATCTCCATCAAAGACGGGCACCTCAGCACCTCACTCTACCGCAAGCCCACGGACAACCTCACGATACTCCACTTTTCCAGCTTCCACCCTAACCACGTCAAAGAGGCCATCCCCTATGGACAGGCCCTGCGAATACACAGGGTCTGCTCAGATGAGGAGGAACGCGATGGACATCTACAGACGCTGAAAGACGCCCTAGTAAGAACGGGATATGACGCTCGACTCATCGATCGACAGTTCCGACGGGCCACAGCAAAAAATCGCATAGACCTCCTCAGGAGACTAACACGGGACGCAACCAACAGAGTACCCTTTGTCGTCCAGTACTTCCCCGGAGCGGAGAAACTACGCCATGTTCTCCGCAGCCTTCAACATGTCATCAATGACGACGAACACCTCGCTATGGCCATCCCCACACCTCCACTACTCGCCTTTAAACAGCCACCCAACCTCAAACAGACCATCGTTCGCAGCAAATTACCCAGCTTTCAAGAGAACAGCGTCCACGACACCACACAACCCTGCCGCGGTAACCTCTGCAAGACATGCCAGATCATCGACACAGATACCACCATCACACGAGAGGACACCACCCACCAGGTGCATGGTTCATACTCCTGTGACTCGGCCAACGTTGTCTACCTCATACGTTGCAGGAAAGGATGCCCCAGAGCATGGTACATTGGCGAGACCATGCAGACACTGCGACAACGGATGAACGGACACCGCGCAACAATCGCCAAACAGGAGGGTTCCCTCCCAGTCGGGGAACACTTCAGCAGTCAAGGACATTCAGCCACCGACCTTCGGGTAAGCGTACTCCAAGGCGGCCTTCGAGACGCACGACAACGCAAAATCGTCGAGCAGAAATTGATAGCCAAGTTCCGCACCCATGAGGACGGCCTCAACCGGGATCTTGGGTTCATGTCACGCTACACGTTACCCCACCAGCGAACAAATGTTATCTGTTTTTAATATAACGGGTCAGTTGCTGTCTTTTCTATGTTTCTACCTCTCTATCTCTGTTTTTTTTTGTTTTTTTTTTGGTGATTTGTATATTCTGAGACCTGGCAGGTAACACCTGTCTGTCTGCACACTGATTGCCTTGGCAACGGGCAGTTGAAAAAACTGTCTGTAATCACCAAGCATTGTTCTGTGAATTATAAATGCGACTTCATTTCGAGGATTTCATTTCCACATCGTTCACCTGAGGAAGGAGGTAGCCTCCGAAAGCTTGTGAATTTAAAATAAAATTGCTGGACTATAACTTGGTGTTGTAAAATTGTTTACAATTGTCAACCCCAGTCCATCACCGGCATCTCCACATCAGGATCTTTTATGAATATTGTCATTGAAGGGTAACATATAAGCTACTTTGTTTAACATTTGTAAACAATTTTACAACACCAAGTTATAGTCCAGCAATTTTATTTTAAATTCACAAGCTTTCGGAGGCTTCCTCCTTCGTCAGGTGAACGATGTGAACATTGGAATCAGTGGATCATTTGTGTACTTTTACATGATACACAGAATATGCTAAGATGCTGAGAAACAAATTAAAAATAAAATCTGTAAATTGACAGTGGAATTCTACGTGCTTTGTCTTTACAGCAGAGAATGTAAATCTGTTGTATTAAAGTACATTTGAGAAGGTAGCGACTGCATTACAAACCACGATGTTCTTGCACAGCAGAGTGTCCGTATCACACTGATGTAATATCAGAAGAACATTTAAAAGACCAGATCCTGATCATTTAGCAAGTAGAGAGCTTTAAAATTTAACACTTTGTCAGAACTAATTTTGTTATGCAGACTGTTATTTCTTGGAAATTAACTGTTCTCCACTACTCAAACTTGCAGTGATTTATGTGATGACTATTCATTTAGTGTGGTCACTGTTATGTATAAATAATGTGGAAGTGCTAGTTGTCAGTGTCTGCCATGACCTCTACAGTTAAGAAAACAAAAATGCCCAAAATTGAAGAAAACTGCTATGCAGTATGTGCTGTGCCAATAACTTGGACACCAGGAGTGAATTTTCCAACCTGGAATCACACCTCTGGTTTCAGATGGTTATGAAGTGCTCGAGTTTTGTTCTCGTGGTTTATGACATTGTCTGAATCTCTCAATAAGATGATGCCCCTGCAATCACTCCAGTTATTGATTTAATTTTTATAAAATTGTCTGTCATCTTCTCCCATGTTTTAACAATGTGTAATGAATGGAAGTTATTTTTGCCTGTAATGGTGTATTGCTGCATTTATTAGATATGAGAAAGACGTCATGATTGTCTTCTGCCTGAGCTTCTGAATGATGTGCCTTTCGCTGCTGTGAAATAAATGCAGTCATACAATGTTACCAGCTCAATAATCAGAATTTTAAAAGTTCAGGATTAAAATAACACTGCTTTAATTTGTTTTGCCACGTAATTGATTGCAAAGGAAGAATTTTCACAATATAACTTAAATTCCTATCCACTGCTTTAAAAACGATTCATTATTTCCTGACCAACTTTGTTCTATATCTTTTGTGGAACCTTTATCTGCAATGTTTTCACTTGCATTGGGTAGACTTTGGTGCTGTGCACTAGGGAGTCTCAAGTGACTGATTCCTGCAGTGTCTACTGCAATCCTTGATCAGAATAGTGATTTTGTATTTTCTCGCTGGTGCTAATTGGCCTCTTTTTGATGTTCACTGATGTAGCCTGTATAGGTGGTCCCTTTCAAGTCTAGGGCAAAGATAAATAGGGTGCCTGGTATCTCCTGATTGATCAGTCTGTGTACATCTTTCATGCTGTTTGTTTTAAGTTATCTTTAAAAATGCTTATTTGTGTCTTGCCCTTCAGTAATGTAAATTATCAACTATATCCAGGATATGAAAAGCCTTCATTCAGGTGCTTGTGTAATTGTGCAAGGAATACAAATTTCTATATTCAGACTTCAGGATGCATCTAAGATATGTTTACCCCTACCACAAACACCAATGAATCTAAAGTCATTGGCATGAAGTGTAATCAGGTATAAATAGATCAGCCTCTTGTGTGTCTGTGTGTGTCCTTTGCACTTGCTTCAACATGCAAATGCAAAAGAGGCTGACAGGCTTGATCTTACTTGCCAATATCGTTAGATTCTTTGGTGTGTGTATGGGAGGGGTGAATGTATCTTGGATGCATTCTGGAGAGTCCAGATCTGTTGCTACCATTGTGCTGTGATGTGTATATACCTTGGGGATAATTGTACATCGAATACTTGAGGGGGAAATATGAGGACAAACAAAATTGATCATTTGTAACACTGGTGACTAAATTTACAATATTTCTGATTGCAAGTTTAGGTGTCAATCTGTGACTTGTCTTTACATCTGTTGTTGAATGAAATGTTGCCCATGGTCAAAATTAAGTTTTGAAATTAATTTCAGACTGTGGTGATGGTGTTAATCTGTTGTGTGTGGTAATCATGTGGTGCTTTGTATTTTTTTCTGCTTCAGGAAACTTGGATGGATATTCACAACTCCACCTTAGAAATGGCCATGATTGTGGAGATGACTGCAGTCAGCATGTAAGACCATGTGAATTGATCAAATGCATGAATATTGATGATGTGGAGATGCCGGTGATGGACTGGGGTGGACAAATGTAAGGAATCTTACAACACCAGGTTATAGTCCAACAGTTTTATTTGAAAATCACAAGCTTTCGGAGATTATCTCCTCACCTGACGAAGGAGGTAAGCTCTGAAAGCTTGTGATTTTCAAATAAAACTGTTGGACTATAACCTGGTGTTGTAAGATTCCTTACATGAATATTGATGTTAGTGGAGGTAGAAAGATGTTATGGTACTTGGCCATCTATTCAAGAGCATCAATTTGTCACCTTGAAAGTAAAATTTTAAGTAAATTTGATCTATTTTCCCTCAGACATTACTGAATTCCTATAGAAAATAGGTGAGCTGAGAGCAATCAATGATTCTATGCAAATCTATGGTAAAAAGAAAATATAGATTTAAAAAAAAATCTGTAGTATTTCACTTAAGTTTGCACTCATTCAGCATATTTTAATGGTATGATGTCTGATAAATTTTGAATTCTAAAATATTACCATGCAGGGTTTCTATTTCTGCAAAATGTTTAAATCCATTTCTGTTGGCTGTCTGATGGCTTAGCTGGTTATGGTAGTGAGATTGATGAGCCATGAAGACGAGGCCCCAGGCTTGCCCTCCATTCTAAGCTGAGGTGTGTGGACGAGGATAGCACGGGGCTTGGTTATGATGTCCCTGTGGTGAATAGCCTGCTGATGCTCACTGTTTCGACTTGCATGAAGAATAACCATATAGTATGAGGGAGCAGAGGGCAACAGACATCTGTCGAACTGCATCCTGCAAAAAAAAATCAATGCTCTTAGGAAAATGGAGGGGTGACAACTGGTTATTTGGGAAGGAATTAAAAAAAAAACTGTGGTCAGCAAGGAACCTGATTACCTGTCTGGAATGATGTGGGTCCCCTGGGTGAGAGTGACGGCTGAGACTATGATTTGAACCAGTGTGTGTTAGTTGCAGGACCCTTTCACGTTACGTCACTGGGAAGATCTTTACCTTCCATTTTATTTGAGAAACTTTGCTCCACTGTTACAAATGTGCTGAATTCCAAATACCTTTTTTATAAAATGACTTTCTATAAAAATGAATAATAATTATAAAATGTTAGTCTACAATAGGTTGAAGTCTTGCAACTATTCAATGAAATTAGTTGCCCCCTTGGGTGTGACAAACTTTGCTTTGTAAACATCTCATTCTCTTGGGACCAATTTTAATAAACTTTAATATGGTTTGTTTATCAGCACGGGGCTATAATGACTCAGTTCTTTAATATTGTAGAATCTGGTCTGCTCTAACTATTTGCAACAAACATGAAATATGAAGCATATTAGCATTTTGGAGGACTCAAAATTTGGCCATTTTGATATTATCATGGACTATCTGTAATCCTTGGGTTAGATTGATTGCACATTGACTATGAATGGGTAAAAATCTTGACCCTTGTTTTGTGACCTTATACTTCCCTTAGAGAAGCCAAACAAACTTTTGTGCTATATAATTGTGTATAGTTCTAAGGAATGTTCTGGAAAATTTCTATCAATACCTTCCTTTCTCTAATCTTTCTGATTACATGTGTCGAGGGACAGTTCACTGAAAACTGGCAGGTGAAGGATTCAGGCTTGAACCTTTTATCAGGTGTCAACCTCTCGAAATATTTTCTGAAGTCAGGTCCAATGATGTTAACTATTGGACAGATTTTGCGATGAAATGATTTGCAGAAATTTGCTCTAAAAGGGGAGCCTTTACTGCAAATCTTTACTCTTGCATTGTTATTGGGATTCATTAGTGGAAACAATTAGTCTTTTTCAATATTGGATTTTTGATGGTTTTGATACTCTTGTAATTTGTTCCACCCAGTCACAGGACGAAGATGTACCTCTCATCGAGAAGTCAGGTTCGTGTGCACCCAGTGACGAAGTGTGGGCCAAAACAAGGTCACTTCCACCACCAACTCCTGATGAAATCCGAAAGAATATGCTGTCAACCCAATCAGGAGTCATCCCAACTGGTATCTCTCATATTGTATTAAGATAATACCCCAGATATGCAAGTCTTTTTTCTTTCGAAATGACAGGGTCAGGTTGGACACTAATTTTTTTTAAAAATAGTTCACTGCTTGATGAGTCAGACTTTATGGGATGGATTCAATTAACTTTTCACCTGAAATTGAGGAATTTTAATTTTGAAGTAAAATGAACTGGTGTAGATGACATGCTAGTAGGTGATCTGTGGAAGAATTGTAAGTTACAAAGTATCAGATTTAGCAAGAAACCAGAGAGATAAAGGGTTGCAAATATAGGGCTACCTTGACTACCTGGATCTTTTGAGGTATAAGTTTCATCCTTCACATCTATTTAAATATTATACTTCTAAAGTCTCATTTTTATACTACTAAAATTTCAGTCAAAATATGTAGTTAGATACCCAACTTTCTGGCCTGTAATCACTATGTATCCACTCTGGGCTGTGGACTTCTCTAATGCTGCTTTGATTGGCAGCAGCCATATGATTGGCACTAGGTCAGTGTGCAGAGTTCCTGCTTCTGCCTCCTTAAGTCAGAACATTTCACTGAGGCATGTGCTCCATCTACTGGTGGAGCTGAGAACTCCCCAAAATGAGACAAGTGGCTTTGAATGTTAGCCAGTTTTTTTTTACATAGAATTACATAAAGCTGGATTTTGCTGAGTGTGATTAACGAATGGCTAGACTTGCACTTGCCCATATACTTTCTATAGGGTTTTGCACGGTAAGTTACTGAAGTTAAAGATCCAAACAGCGCGGTGTGCTCTACAGGACATCGGGGACCTGTGAACAGGGCAAGTAACACTCAATCTCCTTAATCAGATTGAAGAATCGTTAATAAGTAGCGCAGAGTCTGAACCAGGAAGCCTAAGTTAGAATAGTGAATTCAGTGTCAAATCAGGTACTGAAAGTTAAAACAACAGAGGGAAAAGAAAGATTGGATTAAGAGAGAGATAAGAGAAAGAAAAGTTTAAAAAAAAATTAAATTTAAAGAAAATATCTCCAATAATTAGAAGCTGAAGAAATGAGACTCCACACTTGTAAAAGTTAATTGTCAGTGCCAGAGAGGTTGTTTGGCAGTAATTAAGGCTTACCACGCCATTAAAAGGATACTTAAACTGGAATGGACAAGTCCTAACTTATTGTGGCAGGCTCAGTCAGTATCTACCAAGGAAGTACCACAACTTCACGCATTCAGTGTATTTGAATGGTGAGCCAGATGGCGTTTTTGATCTGCTTACGGAGGGGCAGCGCATCTTGGACAGCAACTTCCTGATTTCCACGTTTAACTGCGCATGTGCACTTGCTGATTTGCGCATAAATAACGGTGAGCACGGTTAGCGTCACCATTATTTTCGCAGCAAAATCCAGCCCATGGAGTCTGCAGCATAGAAATAGGCCATTCAGCCCAACTGGTCTATGACTGCATTTATGCTCCACATGAGCCTCCTCTTATGCCCCTTCATCTAACCCTTTCTACCTCAGTATGTTTCAAGTCCAATAAGGAAAGGTGCATTGCTTGATTTAGTTCTGGGAAATTATAAAGAATTACATAGAATGTGCAGCACAGATGTAGGCCATTTGGCCCAACAGGTCTATGCTCATGTTTATGCTCCATGAGCCTTGTCCTTCCCGACTTCATCTAACCCCATCAACATATCCTCTTATTCCTTTCTCCCATATTTACTTATCTAGCTTCCCCTTAAATGCATCTATGCTATTCACCTCAACTACTCCTTGTGGCAGCAAGTACCACATTCTAACCACTTTCTGCACAAATTCCCTTTCAGATTTATTGGTGACTATCTTATGGCCCATAGTTTTCATCTCCTCCACAAGTGGAAACATTTTCTCTAGGTCGACCTTATCAAACTCCTTCAGAATTTAAAGACCTTTATTAGGTCTCCACTCTATAAAAAGGATATAGAGGCACTGGAGAAGGTGCAAAAATGATTTACCAGGATGATACCAGAAATAAGAGGTTATACTTATCAGGAAAGATTGAACAGGCTGGGGGCTCTTTTCTCTCGAAAAGGGAAGGCTGAGGAATTGACCTGATTGAGGCCTTTAAGATAATGAAAGGGTTTGATAGGGTAGATGGAGAGAAGATGTTTCCACTTGGGGAAATCAGAACTAGGGGCCATAAATATAAGATCTTATAACTATATAATTATATATCTATATAAGTCACTAACCAATCCAATAGGGAATTCAGGAGAAGCTTCTTCACCCAGAGAGTGGTGAGAATGTGGAACTCGCTACCACAAGGAGTAGTTGAGGCGACTAGTATAGATGCATTTAAGGGGATGCTAGATAAACACATGAGGGAGAAGTGAATAAAAGGATATGTTGATAGGGTGGGAGGTTGCTCACTTGGAGTGTAAACACTGGCACGGACCTTTTTGGGTTAAATGGCCTGTTTCCGTGCTGTACATTCTTTGTAAGGTCACCCCTCAGCCTTCTCGTTTCTAGAGAAAAGAGCCCCAGCCTGCTCAGCCTTTCCTGATAAGTACATCCTCTCAGTTCTGGTATCATCCTTGTGAATCTTTTTTGCACCACCTTATCACCAATTAAGCTAGGGTCACCAGTTTTTGTTGAACTGCATGAGGATGGAATGCCAGATAACCAACTCTGAGGTAGTGCTGTCCTGTTAGCCACCATGTAGTAGGAAAGAAGCAAATGTAAACTATTTAGATCTACTTGTGTCTAGTCCCACCAATACAGATTATATCCCATTTTTGGATTAGGGTGGGTGGGCATTTGAATGATCAAAAAAGGAATATTTTATTTCATGACAAAGGTGTACAGTTTCCTAACTTGCTTATTTTAAAAAAAAAACAGGAACAACCTTTAAACCTCAAGGACATCAGAAGACACAGTCGTCTTTTAAAGGTCCAAAACTGAAAGCAAAGAGAGTTCGGAGAACGACAATCATGGGACTTCCACAGCATGTTCAACAGGAACTGGGTTTGTAGATTCATTATTTCGGACTTTCAAACTGTCAGCCAGTTGGACTTTTGTAGATTGCATTCCTTTGGTACAGAATTTCGAAGGTGTCAAACGTAGTGTGAACAGAATTTGGAGCAAATGTGTGGATTAGGTTGGTCCTAACAGAAATTTGAAAGAACAAACATTCCTCAATGGCTCCATTTGGGAAATTTGTAGTCCGGTGTGGGGTTGAGCCTTATTGACCAGCTTAACCTCAGGTTTGATGTTTAGTCTGTGCTGAGTTAGTCGATCTCAGCTTAGGTGCAGTGGACTGTTTTCCTTGGCCTTCGCACCCTTGCGCTGGGGAGGGAAAACCTCAGCCAGGACTCCTGCTCCAGATCCCTGCCCGGTGAATCTTGCTGGAAATTGTAAACATCGGTTGAGAACAGGATCTTGCTCAGCGGTGATGTCCCCCACAGTAAAATAGCCTGCCAACATATGATCGCACGTGAAGAGTGGCTACTTGACCTGGTGCAAGAGCGTGGCTGGCATGTACATAACTATACACAGAACTACATAAGATAATGGCTTCTTTCTCGCCAAAAGAAACAACTGCACTGCATTAATTAGCAAAGAAACTGGTTGAGAATAGAATTTAAACTCAGCATAAATATGCAGTTTGACTCGGCTGATTAAAACTTTATGCTGGGAACAAAAACAACTCTTAATGATTGATATTGAGACTTCTACCTCCATGCAATAGGGAAGAATCTATTAAAAAGTACATGACTGGTATAATGTTCAGAAAAAGTTGCAATAATAGGACTTGAATATTTTTTCTTTTATAAACTACTTTATTGTAGATTTCTATAGTTATTAGTACTAATTACTGCTAAAATGCTCCTCTGACTCTGCCAGCTGTGCTTGATGAAGCCCAAAGATTTGTATGCTGACAAATCCTAGTGGAACCAGATCTGCACCATACATTGCTCGAGTGGA
This sequence comes from Heptranchias perlo, assembly GCF_035084215.1. Taxonomy (NCBI): domain Eukaryota; kingdom Metazoa; phylum Chordata; class Chondrichthyes; order Hexanchiformes; family Hexanchidae; genus Heptranchias; species Heptranchias perlo. The sequence continues at coordinate 28,148,820 of NC_090350.1, forward strand.
GTATTTTATCTGTTTATTCACTTTATGTAGCTTGTGTACTAGAGTGAAGTATTACATGGAATGTTTTGCAGGGCTGCAGTCTTGGTTCAGAAATGTTTTAAAGGTTTGGTAAGTGCAACAATGTGACACTTGTACTCTGCTTCAGGGCTTGGTGTTGTGTGTTTTATGTTCATCTTGTGACCAGGTGCAATGAAATAGCTGCTATATTTGTAACTCTAAGTAATGTCCTTGAAAGCTCCTTGCAGAAGCTTAAAGTTGTTTTCCTCTAAAGTGGCTTAGTGCTGTATAATACCTCGACTCACTGAATGATCTGGATTTATTGCAACAGTTTCTGATGCGTTATGCCCTGAGGAACATGGGCGCAGGAGATTGTAGAATTGGGAGCGCAGGCCCTTCACCTTTTTCCCCCATTGGGCTGCAATTCCACAGTCTACTCATTTTGCATGCCAGGGTGCTTGTGGCCATTTTATGCCTTAACCACTTTAAGAAACTATATTTGATGCAAATATATTTAAAACACAATTCTGCAGGATCTGCATCAGGTTTATTTTTCTTCTCCCCCTTGCACATTTATTTGAAATTTTCACAGGAGCCCTTGAGGGCTAGTGTGTAGAGAGTGAAAACTAATTACTTCTATGACCCGATTTCATGAACCCCAGCAAGATCAGGGCACCAGGCTGTGTCTGTGAAGTGGAGTGGCCAAGCTGCCACTGTAAAGGGACTGCATAAACGCCCCAGTATGCTACCCATTTGAATAGTTCTGCTGTTTGAGTTATGTAATATGTTGATGTCAATCTTATTTTTGTTAAACATTGTTACTGCCATAGTTCACAATGCTGATGTTTACCCTGCATTATTCAGTTTGACACTGCAATGGAGGGGGCAGGGCAGGAATATGCTAATGAATTGCCTCAGAGCCCATCAGCTACCTGCTCTGAGGTTTTTTTTAAGTATAGTAAGGCCCTTGCTGTTGAAGCCTTGGCGAGTTGTTGCAGTGCATCCTGTAGATGGCACACATTGCAGCCACGGTGCGCTGTTGGTGGAGTGAGTGGATGATTTTGGGTTTCTGAGGGCTTTTTGCGCGTACAATATAAATGTACTTCTACTTAATGCAAATCCTGATTATTTCAGCTCGTTGAATGATGAGGTGAGTGAATTTTTTTTAATTACCTTTGATTGACATGTCATTTACCCACACCTATAATGGACAGAATGGGACAGAGCCACCTGCATTTGAGAGTAGGGATTGTATTTTGCTGCAGAGCAAAATTCAATGTGATAGAAATGAAATCAAATTTATGGGAAAACTGGATAGGTTGTGATTAGGGCTCTTGGTTTTGCTTCACCCAAGACATAGTGTCTTGATTATCAATAAATTAAATTCTGTTTCACTGTTGGATTTTAATTTTGTTTCTGTTTCCACAACAGGGCTCGGAAAAGCATCTCATCTATCAAACACCAGTGTAAAGGTGCCTGGTGCGGACAGTGCTGGCGTTGTCCGTGCATCCAGGGAAGATGGAAATCATTGCTTTAATAACATATCTCATTCTGGAGCGAGGGGCTCCTTGCGGTCTGTAAATGTTACTGATTCATCAGAGGGAGGTCATGAATCTATAAGCACTTTAGAAATAAATAACAAGCTACATGACCAACAGAACTGGGGACTGATAGATTTTTCCAAAAGACCAAAATCATTAGCCATTCCAAAATCGTCCATACCGAGTGAACTTCTTCAAAGTCCGGTTATGTCCATGTCGCCTCAGGCAACTTACTTATCCAAGATCATTCCGAATGCAATACTGCCCGCTGCAGTGGACGTTGTTATGATCAACACCAGTCAGCATTGCCTACGCACCCTTAGCAGGAGCAGCTTAATATGTGCACCTTCTCCTGCCTGTTCCCGTTCGATTTCCCTGCAGAATTATGATGGCAGGGATTATGCTTCAAGTGATGTGTGGAGTAATTCACAGTCCTCTGAAACTATTGTATCAAACAATTCCACTATATCGTCACATGGAAGTCCGAGAATTCCACTGGTGAATGATTCTGCGGAAAAAGACGGAGAGAAGTCGAGAGACAAGCACAACTTAACAAATTCTGCTCCAGATCATCATGCAAGCACAAGTAGATGGGTTAGTGCATGTACTGCACACAATGCTTCAGCAATTGCCGAGAATACGCCAAGTAGTCCCGCGGACCATAACGCTAACTGTAAAATAAATGAACTGAACAGTAATGGTTACGTTGACCAAACACTCTCTCCTGCACAAAGCACAAGTAGTATTGTTGATGCATCAGATACGCAGAGCATAACAAGTGAGCGGTCAATCACAAGAAGCTTGTCAGTCAGGAAAATGAAGAGACCACCAGCTCCTCCAAGAAGAATGCATTCCTTACAACAAGCTGAGGAGCAGAGCTCTGAACTACAAGGCTGCAGTCCTGCATCACCTGGAAATGATGATGTGTTTTCCCCTTCACTTAGTGAAACGAATAGCATTAGATTTCAATCTCGTATGGATTCTCGTGATGCTTCTAGAGGTCCTGCAATCCCTCTTGTCACTGACAAATTAGTGACTGCTGAAGATGGAATGGGAGAAATGTCCAAGGAAAGTATCCTTCAGTCATCAAATAGCTTTCCTCAAAATCCAACCTCGCCTAACAAATCTGAGAGAACAATGTCACCATCCAGTGGGTACTCCAGTCAGAGTGGTACTCCTACCATGACGAGGGGTCTTGTATATCCTTCATCTCCTGCTGGAAGATCCAAACCCAGAGCACCTGAAAGGTCGTCATCACTTTTTTCTCCAGAAATGTCACATTCTTCATCTTTAGCATCCATATCATCCTCCATATCAGAAAATGTTGATCCATTTGTAATCCCTCCTCCACCTTCATCACCTGCTCCACTTCCACCTACTGTAAAAATTGCAAAATTACCAACATCACCGCCATACTCTTGGGTACCAACAGTAATCCCACCCCCTCCACCAGGTCCAGCACCATTACCACCGACAAAAAAGCCTTCTTTCCTTTTTAAAGTGCCAACTGTTGTTTCTACACGCACCGTGACCCCGCCGGCCACTACGCCGGCCCCCACCGTGACCCCGCCGGCCACTACGCCGGCCCCCACCGTGACCCCGCCGGCCACTACGCCGGCCCCCACCGTGACCCCGCCGGCCACTACGCCGGCCCCCACCGTGACCCCGCCGGCCACTACGCCGGCCCCCACCGTGACCCCGCCGGCCACTACGCCGGCCCCCACCGTGACCCCGCCGGCCACTACGCCGGCCCCCACCGTGACCCCGCCGGCCACTACGCCGGCCCCCACCGTGACCCCGCCGGCCACTACGCCGGCCCCCACCGTGACCCCGCCGGCCACTACGCCGGCCCCCACCGTGACCCCGCCGGCCACTACGCCGGCCCCCACCGTGACCCCGCCGGCCACTACGCCGGCCCCCACCGTGACCCCGCCGGCCACTACGCCGGCCCCCACCGTGACCCCGCCGGCCACTACGCCGGCCCCCACCGTGACCCCGCCGGCCACTACGCCGGCCCCCACCGTGACCCCGCCGGCCACTACGCCGGCCCCCACCGTGACCCCGCCGGCCACTACGCCGGCCCCCACCGTGACCCCGCCGGCCACTACGCCGGCCCCCACCGTGACCCCGCCGGCCACTACGCCGGCCCCCACCGTGACCCCGCCGGCCACTACGCCGGCCCCCACCGTGACCCCGCCGGCCACTACGCCGGCCCCCACCGTGACCCCGCCGGCCACTACGCCGGCCCCCACCGTCTCAACCGCTCCTCCCAAGCAAATGCAGCAGGAACTGATTCCACTCCAAATGAAACTACCTTCTCCTCCGCCTTCACCACCTCCATCCCATCATCCTCCTCCACCTCCGAAGAAAACCACTGTAATTGAAAAAATATCTCCTCCATCTTCCTCAACTGTTTTAGAACCCCTAAAGCAGGAACAATCAACGCTTGATTGGCCACTACCTCCACCTCCTTTGTCCCCATCTACCTTTACACCTCCAAGTCCTGGAGAAATGTCGTCATCTACATCTGTTGCAGTGAATTCCTCAGAGAAAGCCAATGTTTCACATTCAGTTCATCAAGAAGATGCAGAATTTCTGTTCCCACCACCACCACCTTCACTACTGGCAGATACAGTACAAGAAAAGAGATCATCTTTAGAAGAACCTCAACAGAAGCTACAGATGGTGTCTCCACCTGCTCCCCCTCCACTACCCTCAGACTCATCTGTGAAGAACACGATACCAGGGCAATCTGTAGCTGTGGCACTTTCATCCCCTTCTCTTCCACCTTCGCAACCTACAGAAACCAAAACGTCATCAGTGCCTAAATCATTACTATCATCTGTTCCATCTCCAGCAACGTCTACTTCAAAGCATCTTCAGCAGAAGCCACAAGTTGTCTCGGGACCATCACCTGCAGTGATGGCAGATTCTCAGTTTCCAAAAATAATGACTCAAACACCAAAAGCATCCAATCAGGATTCCACAAAAGAATCGCTTATTCAGTCTTCACCTAATCAAGATGGTGGCCAAGCTAGTATACCAATAGTCACCCCCTCTTTGTTGCAGATGGTACGGTTACGTTCTGTGCAGATGAGCACTTATGCACCTGGGATGCCAGACCATAAGCAACAAGTGAACAATAACCAACTAGATTTGAAACTGCCCACCAAAGGTAACGTGACAGCACCCAACAAACCTGCTCGTAAGTCCCTGTCACTTCGTTTGTCGTCATCTTCAGATTCGGAACCTTCAATAAAATCTAACAATTCTCTCTACGTGAAACCCACAACAACCACCACTGATGTTCAGGGACAGATTACATTTAAGCCGCCTGATGATGGTGCTCCACACAAATCACCTGCTTCAACAGCCAGCTTTATTTTTTCAAAGAATGTAACTCCCAAGAGGTTGGTTTTTGAAACCCCTCGATCACCTGAGGCAGAAGCTGAAGCGAAGAAGAATTTCATGGCTGAGCTAAGCTCTGTCTCTGGTCGAATAGCTTCAAAGACTGAATCTAAAAGTTCAGCAAACCCGCAGAGTAAAGCTGCTTCTGAAGCCCCTCCCGCACAGAAAAAGCCCAGCAGAATTCCACCACCCGTTGCCAAAAAGCCGCCTTTTTTGCCGAGCGCTCAGAGACTCCCCTCCACAGCGACTGTCGTAAAAGAAATTCCACAAGCACAGGAAAAATCTGACGCCCTTAAAGCTTCAAGTGATACCAAGGATGAAAAAGGTAGTTCCCAGGGTGAAAGGCAACCAAAGTCTGAGAGAGGGTCAACAAATAATTCTAAATTGGGTTTGAGTGGTGAGTCTGGGAAATTGGTTGTGCAGCAGAGTGCAGAAAACACAATAAGAAAAGGTAATCTTTAGCTAATTGTGAGATATCAGTGTCTTTTAAGTGCAATAAACCCAGTCACCCTGGTCACATCTATTAAGCAGCTGTTAGGTCTCAGTTGGTCACCTGTCTTAAATTGTGGTGGCAGCTGTGCAATATTTGGGCAAATGAAACGGGCCTTTTATTTGAAATTAAGATCAGCTCTGTTCAAGTAATTTAGTTTTTTTTTAAAAGTTAGTTTGGAGTGCCATCATGTGCAGGCAAGGGGGGGCTGTATAGATCTAATTTGACACTGATGGTCTCTGTGTGTGAGAGAGAAAAGAAAATTAGCAGGAGTGACTTTCCCAGGCTTTGTGGTCAGCTACAGAACCGAGTCTGCAGAATAGTAGCTGGGGGTGGTGAGGGAACTGGAAAACCAGTAATTCAAAAGCATTTTTGATTTTCTATCTCTTCATAAGGAAAGCTTTTAATAAACAAGACATGTTCAGCCCTGGAACACTTTTTATAACGGCTGCTAAAACCCAAATGTTTTCTCACTGCATCATATATGTGGTGTTATAACACATGATTTGAATTCTGCTGGATTTTAAGTATTTCCTTCAGCTATTCCCATGTTGATCTGAGTTATCCTTGAGTACAGACAGTAGTTTATTTGGTTTATGATTTTCATTAAGGAAACAGTTACTATAATAGGTGTTTACCCCTCTCACTTCCTAAATATATTTTCTGTCTGTTCCCGATCCTAGAATTGCTCCTCATATCCCCTTTGCCGATATAAGCACAGGTGGAGATCTAGAAAAAGGTTTCCTTCAACCTTTCATGTCTGTGGGTTGGTATGGTGCATGTCACAAGAGACTAGGAGCAGCAAATGGGCAAAGTTATCAGGAAAAGTGTCTTTTTTTTTGTTAGCCATGTTTTCTGATTTAACCTATAAATACCTTTTTTTCTTTATATGGGATAGTCTGCAGTTTCTAGTGTTTATGGTTTTGTATAATATTACTTTGGATTGATGATAGGCATATGGCTTGTAAGTGAAATGTCTAAACTGACTAATGGCACACATCACTTCTTGAAGTTTATTTTGAGTGTATTTTCACTCCTTCAAATGGAAAGAATTCAACGATCTCTTAGTGGGTGTTATTTTTGAAATGGATGTGACAGTGGTGAAGGTTGATTGTTATTGGGTGCTTTCAAAATATACAGTTTTTCTGTCAATACATCTAGAGACTGATTATCTGAATATGTACTGTTGAAGATGAGGACTAAAAGGTCACGCAAAAACGTTGACCACCAAAGTAAGCCATCAGCAGGGTAATTGGAGATGAGCGTGCTAAATCTCAGAACATTTATTTATCACAATGGCTACTACATAAACCAAGTGTTGGTCAACCACAAAGGGTTACTTTCCTCTCCTGTCAAAAAAAAAACACAAAATGGAAGGTTGGTAATGAGGTAACTTAACAAGACATACGTACATCGGATAAGCAATTTGGCACATCAGGCATGGTCTTTTCATAGATCATTTATTATTTGTCAATCAGAGATTCTGTCCTGATTATTTAATTCCCTGAGGAAAAGTTCTGCAAAATATCTCCCTGCCCCCAAAACAGTAATCTGGCAAAATCTGAGCATTTCTGCCTATCTTCATCAGCTGCTCTGCACTAGTGACTAAAAACAAAGCAACCAGAGTGCCAAGGAGTGTTTCATCACCTCAGCCTATACTTTGCTCTCCATCCAATTACTCAGATACTCAACTGGCTCTATTTTAGAGGGAGTTAATTGACTGCATTAATTGGCTTCACTGGGGTCTGGAGGGGGTGAAGATAATCTTTCCAAAGTTGAGTTTTCTTTTGAGGCTTGTTAATTTAGTGTATGAGTAATGAGGCAGCAACATACTGAGAGGATGAAACTAAATGTATACTTTCTCACTAAGTACCTCTGCCCCAATACATTGCAATGCTTCACCACTAACTGCATCTCTGATTTCTTCAATAGCCATTTCTGAAATCTGCTGCCTCCATTAATGTTGAGCTGACTCTAAATAGCATCAGCATCATGCACCATAGTCATTATTTAATTGTGATAGTACAATAAAAATGTCCCAGAACTTACAGTAATTGCTACTCTTCAAGGTCAAAAGATTAGAAGTCAAACCTGCTCAATGTCTCTAAGGCCTGTATGTAAAATAGTAGTTAGTAACCATAGTACTTCGATTTTTAAAAAAAACATGAATTTGAATACCTTCAAGGTTACTATAGTTCAGTAACCATAGTTACTGCAAATGCAAACAGAAAAAATGCCTTCCAGCCATGGTGTTTCTCTCACTGAGAAATGAAGCTAGCATAGTGTTCTTAAAGCAGCTGATCCCGTTGGCAATTGTGTATAATAATCAGATCAGAGGTTAGCGAGTTAAAGCAAGAACTACATGGAGGAATTCTTGGGTGGGTCCAGTTCTAGAAACAATAAAGATAGAAAAGGATACTGTGTAAAGTGAGATACAAGAACATGTTACACTCAGCTGGTTGCAGGATTATTTGAAACAGGAGAATAAAAAAATAACAAAGTTAGAGTTTAAAAAAAAATTGACACTGAAGTTTCCCAAGTATTCATGAAGCCATTGTACCTTTTTGATTACATGATGCATGTGATAGGACTGCACTGATACATCCAGGTTCTTGACATGACTGCTTGCACTGGGAGTATTGAGGTAACTTGTTGGACCTTGGTCTCTTGGGATCAGTTAGATCTGAGATGGGTGGAGGTCCTGCAAACTAGTACTAATATTAGTTGGGTTTTTCCTTTTGTCTGCTAACTACCCAAAACTACCCGTCTTTTCGCTCTTCCATTGATTGCTGTGTATCTCCACCATTTTTTGTTTCACTTCAGTTCCTGGAACAGCCTGTACCAAACACTCGGGTGTTTACAATGTGGTTTTATGATTTTATTTTATTTGTATATAAGTGGAGACCCATCAGGTCTCAGTAATTTAGGATGAGTTGGCTCATTTGTTTTAAAAGTGCAGCCTATTATAATTGAATACCTGTTTAAATAGGTTTCCAACTGGTGTCCTATTTTTTTTAATCCTAAATCTCACACCTAACTTTTCCTCAGTGTTGATAGGACTACATAAGTGATGAATGCAATGTAATTTCACACTTCTGTTTACAATGCATCTTTAAGACATGTAGCCGATCAGTCAAGACTCCAGTGATGCATTTCCTGACATGTTGTTTAACCCCAAGAATTTAAATGCATCTATTTGAAAATTCATTCAAAATGCAGCTGGTAAACCTGAAACCTGTCACTTTTAGGCTTGGTTTACCAATGTTTGTATGTTAGATTTACAAACCCCATGTATATTCGCTAGTAAGAATGTGAGTGACTGTTTAAATCCATAGAATCTCTTTCTCCTCCTTTTACTTCCCTGAAGAATATTTCCATCCAGTACGGATAGCAGTCTGGTTTAAACATCTGTCTTTAAGCTGTACGGTTAGTTGACTGGTGTGATTGATATTGTGGGGATCTGCCAGTTCCTGCTCCCTCCACAAAGGTGGAATTGCTCTGCTTGTATGGTGCTCCATCTTGTGGCTGGGATTAAAACTATTGCAATGTGACCTGGTTCCAGCTACTTTTAGTTACTGGAACCAATAATATTGACTGACTGAATAGTTTATAGTAGAACATCCAGATTTTAATTCACTAATCTGAAATATTTAAACTTGTAAAGACTCTAATGTAGGAATAATAGCAGTGAAATAACAATAGTCTGATGTACTGAGCCATGCAGATGAGAGCGCCCCAGGATCGATTCATAGTCTGAGTTAGCTGATATTTCATTTGGGCTGCTACAATTGGCCTCAGTGCCATTGACTGTGGAGGGGCAAAAAATCAGCCAGGATTCCTGCTCCTGATTGCTGTTCAGTGACTCTTGCTGAAAAATGCCATGTGTAAACATAAGGTGAGAACAGAATTATGTTCAGCTGTGATGTCCTCCACACTTAAATGGCCTGCTGACCCTCTGCTGCCTAGGCTTGTACACAAAGGGGAGCTACTGGAGGGGTGCTGGTGCCTTTTGAAAACATACTCCAACAAGAGTCAAAAACATGGGGTGGGGGGGTGGGGAGAAAGAGGGGAATCAAGGTGGAATGTTACTGCATGTCCACTAGGTGAAGTGTCTTATGTTTTTAATCCAAAAATATGCCTGCTGTCTAAGGAGTCCTTATTACCAGTCTTGTGTGGCCTTGCAAGCCAATGGTTTCTGAGGTGCACCACCCATTTGTATTAAACAGAGAATCTGTTCTGATCTACATCTAGAAGCCTCTACATGAATGCTGTTACAACATAATTGAAAAAAATAGCCTTATTGAAAATACTGTAGTTCAGTGGCAATTGCTCTGAACAGTTGCAGCTGTTACAGCAAATGGCTATAATTCCCTCCCTTGTGGGAGGATGACTGCCTTTTAAATGTAGGAACAAAATGGAGTCTACTCCTAACTGTAACTGTTCAGTATCTGCCTGAGTCCTGCACATGACAAGTCAAAAACCCCCTTTCCCTTTGCCTTTGCCCCTCCCCCACACTTATTGTGGAGACTATAACATTATCTGGTGATTTTAATGTCCATGTTGATGTTTTTGAACCTTTAATTATACAGATAATACAGTATAACATCTGGAACAGCTGTCTGTCATGAGACTATATGCTTGTGCTGTGACAGCAGCTCACACTGTTGATGTAATCTAAAGGCACTACCTGTCTTTGCACAGTGGTTGATGTAGCCTAATCTATACCAGATTATTTTTACAATCTTAATGACAGTGTGTACATTTGTGCCAACCTCATTAATGGAGAGTCTTCCATTTTCTTGAAGACTTGTTCTACTCACAGACCACAATCACATTTGTGTGGAACACGAATTATGTCAGCCCCGGCTTTAACCCCTGCGCCAAACGAGAATGGGGTGTGCGAGGGGTTAAAATATCGGCAGTGTTGTACTCGCCTTGTTCGTGCTTCACTCGCCAACCTATTAAAATAGCACAGGTGGTGAGGGCCTGATTAAAATGCAACAGTCAGGGTCCAGTGGAGTCATTCGGTCCTCGACATGGTTTTAACATGAAGTTGTGCATTCGGTCTTGCCGGGGAAACCTGGCACCATGCACGAGCAGGCCCAGGTGAGGCATATGGGCCTCACTGTGGACAGCTGTTCCAGATCTTACATTAAGGCTTAAAAAGGAGAGGGGCCATAAAGGCCGGTAAATTTAATTTTTTATTTTTGTGGGTCAAGAGGAGCAATGTGCTCCTCAATGCCCCACGAGGAAACCTCGGCCCTCTCTGCCATAGGCTCCTCCCTCCCTTCCCCCCCCCCCCCCCCCCCAAACCCCTCAAAAACGACTGCGGTCTCCTGCCGACATCCCGCCTCTTCCTACCCCCCCCTAACCACTTACCTGACTGCCGGGGACCATTTCCGTGGGTACCTGGTGGCGCCCTTGAGTTAAAATGGCCCGGGCCTCATGCCAGCGACTCTTAGTGAGCCTGCCGCCCGCTTTACACTGATCACTCGTGCAGAGTTAAAATTGGGTAATGGTGTTTATTAGTACAGTACTACATATGATGGAGAATATATCTTGGAAACTATCTCATCCTTTTTATAGTATCAAACAGCTTTGAATGATGAAAGTGTCTTTGGTTTGTGGCTCGCTCTTCCTTTGAAGAGCTAAGTTAAGGAACTGAGACTGGTGCTTCACACTGCAATCCATAGCAGCTGTTGGTAAAAGACTGTAATCCCATCTACCTGGGCTCCATTCGAAGGCCGTATTAGAAAAGTGAAATGATGGTGTGACAACTTTGTCTTTCCTCTCCTTCCCAAATATTTTCGTGCAGTTTAAGTTAAGTGTTGGACTTCTTTATATAGATGCACTTCCGCACTTTTAGAATGTTAGTGCATTAATGTGTTTTGAAGCTGCAGGCTATGTAGTGAATGAAACTTTTTTAACGTTTAATACATTTATGGGCCAAACGTTTATCTTGCTAACAATACTTTTACAGTAAATCACTTTACCTCTCATTCTTCTACCCCTCCGCCATTTTGATTATATAGGGAGTAATTTTAATCCCCCAGAGTGAGGGTAAAGATTAAAATGGGAAACCTGCTGCCAACACGCCAACTTCTGGTTTTAATGGAGGCGGGTTGGGGGCCGGGTGACTAACCTGTTTTCAGGAGGCAGCTCCGTCCTCAGGATATTTTAAAGAGGCCCCTTGCCTCAAATTTAACCTGTTTCCCATTTTTAACTCCTGGGGGCCAGGTTTTCCAGGCTTCAGGAAACCTGACAGCTGGAGGGAGGTGAGAACGGCTGAATGGAACAGGTACGTGCCTTTTCAGCACTACTTGTGGGTCAGGAGGAGCAGGAGTGCTTTCTCCACCCCGGCCCACCAAGCTTACCTGCTTCCGTCCCCGTGATCCGACCCCCCCCCCCCCCCCACCCCCTATCGGTCAACTCCCACCTCCATGGCCCATGATCTCTCCGTCCCTCCCTCCTCTCCACTCCCAGGCTGCGGCCTGCTTCTGCAGGCCTGCCGGACAGCCCCTCAATCTGTTTTGGCTGCGGCGGGAAACAGATTTGAAAAATTTAGAACAAGCCCTGCCGTTAAATTTGGCAGGACTTCTGGGAGACTTGTATTTCTGGGTTAAATCTCCCCCCACCCTGCTCCCTTCCTGCTTCTCCGTTATTGTTGGGGCCATAATTTTCCTTTTCCATTTTATCTAAACACTGTGGTTATGCCTTATTTTGGCAGCTTAACCTGTTATTTTTGGAAAGTTTCTGGAATCATCTATCACATGGGTGGTCTTTCAAATTTAAAAAAAACGTGTTTTTAAAAAATAAACTTTTGACTGCATCCCTGTGAGATTTTCTGTGTTAGCTTTCATTCCTATTTATGCTGGCTAGATAAACTACAGTACAGTTTGCTCAAGATGAGCAGCAAAAATATCCAACTGCAACAACAACTTGCAGGTATATAGTACCTTTTTATAAGGAAAAATTTCTCAAGTTGCTTCACAGAACGGTAATCTGACAAAAAATGGACACTAAGCCAAAGGAGGGGATATCAGGATGGGTGACCAAGCTTAGGCAGATGTAGGTTTTTAAGGAGGCTTTTAAGGGGTTAGAAGGAAGGAAGGAAGGAATTTCAGAGCATAGTTCCTAAATGCTTGATGGCATGGTTGCTGATGGTGGAATGAAGGAATAGAATCATAGGAAGTTATGGCACAGAAGGAGGCCATTCAGCGCACCGTGTCTGTGCCGGCTGAAAAAGAGTTATCCTGCTTAATCCCACTTTCCAGCACTTGGCCTGTAGCCCAGCAGGTAATGGCACTTCAAGTGCACATCCAAGTACTTTTTAAATGAGTTGAGGGTTTCTGCTTCTACCATCCTTTCAGGCAGTGAGTTCCAGACCCCTACCACCCTCTGGGTGAAAAGATTTCTCCTCAGCTCCCCTCTAATCTTTCTACCAATTACTTTAAATCTATGCCCCCTGGCCACTGACCCCTCTGCTAAGCAAAATAAGTCCTCCCTATCCACTCTAGTCCCGTCATAATTTTATATACCTCAATTAAATATCCCCTCAACCTCCTTTGTTTCAAAGAAAACACCCCCAGCCTATCCAATCTTTTCTCATAGCTAAAATTCTCCAGCCCTGGCAACATCCTCGTAAATCTCCTCTCTACCGCAATCACATCTTTCCTGTAAAGTGGTGACCAGAACTGTATGCAGTACTCCAGCTGTGGTCTAACTAGTGTGTTATACAGTTCTAGCATAACCTCTCCCTGCTCTTATTCTATACCTCGGTTAATAAAGGAAAGTATTCTGTATGCCTTTTTAACCACCTTATCTACCAGTCCTGCTACCTTCAGGGATCTGTGAACATGGACTCCAAGGTCCCTTTGTTCCTCTACACCTCTCCGTATCCTCCCATTTATTGTGTACTCCTTGTCTTGTTTGCCCTCCTCAAACGTATTACCTCACAATGGGGTCAAATGAAGTTGAATAAATTGAAATGGGGTCACATGAACCCCTTTTTTGCTAAACTTTCCATTCTTCAAAGGAAGAAGAGGGATGCACAAGAGCCCAGAGTCAGAGAATGTGGCATTCTGGGGGGAGGGTTTTCGGGCTGCAGAAAGTTGCACAGAGAGGGAGGGCCACGGCCATGAGTGGATTTAAATTAGAGAATGAGAATTTTAAATTGGAGGTGTTGGGGTACTGGGAGCCAATGTAGTTCAATAAAAACAGGGGTGCTAGTTAAGTGGGACTTGGAGCAGGATAGGATATGGGCAGCAGGATTTTGAATGATGTGGAGGGCGGGAGGCCGGCCAGGAGAGCATCAGAATAGTTGAGTCTGGAGGTGACAAAGGCATAGATGAGGGCTTCAGCAGCAGAAGGTCTGAGGCGGGGACAGAGACAAGTCATGTTAGAGATTGAAGTAGTCAGCCATTGTGATGGAGAGAATACAGGGCGGAGCCACCAGGATTTTTTTTGAATGGTGTACATGTACAGCTGTGTATCTGTTATGCCACTAGTGTCTATATTACCATGCAACAACAAAGGTTCGTAGGATAACAATTTATACCGGTCAGATTATGGAATAAAACCTGCAAAATTTTCGTGCTTGATTTATACTGTAATAAGCTCTCATACAGTATCATACTGTACATTGTAACCCACAGCTGAATTTACATTGGAATCCTTTCAGATGATTTGTAGTTTGGACACTGTTTTTGTTGCAAGATTAAATGGAGTAATGAAACATTAAGGCATAATTTTCTAGTCACCAAACTTTTTTTATTCGTTCATGGGATGTGGGCGTCGCTGGCGAGGCCGGGATTTATTGCCCATCCCTAATTGCCCTTGAGAAGGTGGTGGTGAGCCGCCGCCTTGAACCGCTGCAGTCCGTGTGGTGACTGTTCTCCCACTGTGCTGTTAGGAAGGGAGTTCCAGGATTTTGACCCAGCGACGATGAAGGAACGGCGATATATTTCCAAGTCGGGATGGTGTGTGACTTGGAGGGGGACGTGCAGGTGGTGGTTTTCCCATGTGCCTGCTGCTCTTGTCCTTCTAGGTGGTAGAGGTCGCGGGTTTGGGAGGTGCTGTCGAAGAAGCCTTGGCGAGTTGCTGCAGTGCATCCTGTGGTGAAGGGAGTGAATGTTTAGGGTGGTGGATGGGGTGCCAATCAAGCGGGCTGCTTTATCTTGGATGGTGTCGAGCTTCTTGAGTGTTGTTGGAGCTGCACTCATCCAGGCAAGTGGAGAGTATTCCATCACACTCCTGACTTGTGCCTTGTAGATGGTGGAAAGGCTTTGGGGAGTCAGGAGGTGAGTCACTTGCAATGTAATGCTTTTTCTCCAAAACTTCAGAACAATTCCCTCCCCGGTCTATTCTGATCTCAATGGGGACTCTAGGGAGAAGAAAACAGCTGGGGTTCCTGTTCCTAAGTGCTGTACAATGACTTCTCCTGGACGTGTGTGTGTGAGAATAACTAACTGGTGGGGGGACAGGATTGGGCTCATCTGTGATGAGCACTGCAGTCCAAAAGCCTGTCAACACCAATTGTCCACATTCATTTGGGCAAGGTACTACATCATCCCCTCCCCGCCCATGCCCCCAGATCAGAAATTGATACTGCAGGTGGCATGGGGTTTAAACCTGGCAAATCTGGGTTCTGCCTCCCTGTGGGTGAACTATCCCCTTTGCACCCATGAGGAATTTTGGCCCCCAGCATCTTTTGGAGAGGGAGAAAGGAGGAAATAGGCAGAAAAATGCAGGGTTTTAATTTTTTAAAAAAAAGTTTCAGTATCTTCCCCTGGACCATGTGCTGGGAGATTGATTGATTGAAAGGCCTCGCCACAGTTTAAAAAAAATTGTTTGTAGGTCCTCTCTCTTGCACATCTTTCCACTGTTCTAAAGATCATATTGTACTTTGAGGCTATGAGGGGGTGAAGTGAGGGAATTTCTTGATCCTCACCCACTGGGAATATCAAATTTCAGACTCTTAAATAATGCTGTGTTGTGCTGGAAAGGGAAAAGGTCAAAAACAAACTGTTGTAAATTCCCCGAGGCTCCAAATTCCAATTTTTGTGTGTGTGTGAAATGAAAGGTGGTGTTTAAAAGAGATTTGACTGCATCAATTATTTTGTGTTGAGCAACTGTAATCTTAAAGTTTTTTTTCTTAAATTTAGGGAAACTGGAGACCGGAAATGGACAGCTGGCTCTGTGTAAGGGTGATTGAAGAATTCGGGCATCATTCCTCAGGGTCCCGTTGAGCTTAAAGGTCAAATGTACCTGCCTCGGAGGACAGAAACTTACAATCCAAATAAACGTTTCTTCAGAAAAGCCTTATTGCTGAAAAGTAATGGCCTTGTTTATGCAAAAAAAAATTAAATCTACATTCGCCAGGGGTGCTGCACCTTTACTTTGTACTGTAGTTATGAGCTCTATGAAAGCAGAGGAAGGAAAACTGTCATTGTATTAATGTTACAGTTGATCCAGATTAAAGGCCTTGAGAATGACAGGAGCTAGTATAATTTCTATTAGTCATTCTGGACTGTGCAATTAAAAAGCCACCTTGTGGATATGGATGGTATGGGCTTGGACTGCAACAAAATGTGTTACATAAGGTGGTTTAAGACTATTAGTTTGCAATTGAGAGTATAATATGTTTGCCTTGTCTAAACAACCAATTATAAGTTTTAAATAAAAATCAGTAGGAAGCACACTTACATAAAATGAGGGGATTTGGGAATGCTTTATCTGTGGATCAACAACCAGCAGTCATCTAATAGAAATTTATTCTCCATTAACTTATAATGCATAAAAAAATAAAGTCCTCTATCAAAAATTAGAGACTGTCTTTCCAATTATCTAGATCAAGAAGTC
Organism: Heptranchias perlo; assembly: GCF_035084215.1. Lineage (NCBI taxonomy): Eukaryota > Metazoa > Chordata > Chondrichthyes > Hexanchiformes > Hexanchidae > Heptranchias > Heptranchias perlo. Next base: position 28,165,116 of record NC_090350.1, read on the forward strand.
ACTTGCTGTCTCCAGTCAGTGTTTTTGAGACTGAGTAGATGACATGAATGCTATCCTAAATTAACAGGGACCATGTCTACTAAGATACATGCTGTGATTTGGCCTTCACAAGCTGCCTATCTGTTTTTCCCCTCTCTCATTCTCCCTTTTATTTTGAAGGTGACTATGCATTTCTAGCGTGAGTCACTTCAGCGTGAGAAGGCAGGATGGTCTGGGCACTTGATTTCCTTTTATGGTTCAACAATGTGACTGATCAACGGGAATATGGGGGCAACCTACAACATCAGATTTTCTGATGTCAGAATGCCTTGACTTCCCATAATGTGTTCCAGCTAGCAACCTGGCCCAAATGTGACTCAATCTAATCTGGTTTGGGGGAACCTGCAGGTCCTATTACACTGACAGTTGATTGGGTAATAGAGCTGTGCTACCTGAATACCGTCAGGCCCAAGGGTGACCATAGGATTAAAGATGCTTTATAATAATTTCTGGGTTATAACACCAAATTGGTTTGATCTGTGAATTCTATATTTGAGAAAGGACAACAGAAAAGAGGTGAAGATTTTTACTTTCTTTGGGCCCAATAACAAAATGCTCTTAGGAACTAGCTAAGCAAGGGCCTTTGCTTTGGTGTTTATAATGCACAAAATTTGAGCCATTAGTTGACTGGTTCTTGAGTTATTTGAAAAGTTTAAATAGATAGTCTGTCAGGAATAAGAACTACCTGAAATATATGCCCAGTTGTAGCCTATCATGTGTAATTTAACATAATACATAAAACTCTCTTCTCCAATCCTTCACAAAAAGAGGTTTATTCATTCCATTTCCACTGATTTATTTCCACAACATTCTCTCATCCTTCACTGGATCTTAAGTTTTAATTGAGTTTTGATGGGGCAAATGACATGCTAGCATTATTTCACTAGTCTCATGCGAGAGAATTGAATTGCCCTCAAGTTTGTTCAAATGGAGTAGGATGCTATGGTGATTTTTCTTTTGGTCATTCCAAAGCTTTCTGCAAGCACTCCAATGAATGTGTACTAAGTACTTAATGTGTAATCAAGTTGCTCTTCAAAATCTTGTTTATAGCAAGTGACTGCATAAATATATGTCAGCAATTGGACTCTGCTGTCTTCCTGTGATCTAAATGCTTTGTACAGTGAAATCTTTAATTCTGTTCACCTTGATTGTAATTAAGCAGCTGGTAATTGAGAGGCTTCCTGTTATAACATCTGCACTGGCTTAAGCTCCTTTCGAAAGTGGGTGAGTTCTTCCTAAACTGTCAGGAGTGCAGAGAAGGGGAGATGTTCAGTACAGATGTTGCTGTACATTCAGCAGTTGTCCCTTTACAAACACATTGGCAAAAAAAACTGGGTCAGATCAGAATGGGAGCAAATGGAAACTTTTTATTCAGTCTTTGCATTTGCTCTCTTGAAACTTTGGATTCTTTCATACTTTTCACTTTTCTCTTCCTTTCTCCCTCCCTGCCCTTCCCCCCCCCCCCCCCCCAAAAAAAAAACACACACACCCCTACTATATGGAGAAACACATTTTTCTACCGTTCTCTGCTGATGTACAGCAGGCAACTAAGAACTCAGCCACAACTTGAAATCTTTTAGCTTAATCTCAAGAGTTGTCATTTGATAGTTTCATGGTGAATGCAAGATCATCTCACTAAAAGCAGATGTCAAAGTCTGGTGATGCCACCTGGAAAGTTAAAAGGTTAATAAAATTATCTGAAGCCCTGGTCCAGCTGACTTGTTTTCTAGTGGCAGGTTCTGTTTGTGAGTCAATAACTTCACAATAAATATTGAGGAGGAACAAAGTGTGAACTTGACTTAATCTTTCAAATGAGTATTAATAGCAACTGTGCTGTTTGGATTTCAGAAAACCTTGCACCAGTCCTCTTTAAACAATAGTAGCACTGTTCTATATATTCTACATCTAAATCCTTTAGTTTATTGACATTTATACACTCTCCCACAGATAAATACACAGCTGATCTGTGAGATGCCCACACTGTTCCTATTCATTACTGCTGTGTAAAATACAATTGTGTATTGTTTGGAGTTCCTACTGTAAATCAAAGTGTTGATTGGAAACAAAGTCTTCACTATTTAGATTTTAATACTCAACTCAACATAAGTCCAATCATTGCCAAATTTAATTTGGAATCATCCGTACCTTTTGAAATGTAAGTACTTTTCTGTAGAATAGACCTTGTTAAGACTTTTCTGTTTGATTCAGCAATTGAATGGTCATTAAATAGGTGTGGTGTATCTCTGGGAAAATTATAAGCTTATTAGGTTTCAACTGTCCTAGTAAATTATGGGAATATATTTTTGTAAAATGATTTGCTCATTGAGGGTGACTATTTTCACATAGTAAAATATAATGGTCCTTTGGAGTTGGCACATTTTGAGTTAACAGTTTTATTTCTAGTGCTGAGAATGTCAAAGAACCTGATTTTATTACTGGCCCTTAAAGGGTTAAGCCTGTAGTACTAATCATTTTAAAAATTCTTTAAAAAGAGCACTTGCAAGGATACAAATGCAGTATAAAGAGACAATATTTGGCTTACATAATATTTAAATTTAGTTTTTATTTTCTTCGATCTAAAGGTCTATTTACATCGCAGAAATAGAGCAAGGTTAAATCAGCTGAAGCCAAATGACTAAGTGCTAATATTTCCACACTGTTTACAGGCCAAAGGTCACTTTGAGTTGGTGGGGGTGCGGGGGAAAGAGAAGGGAAATGATAACAGGTGCATTTTGTCCACAATACTATGTCCTAATTTGAGATTTAATTCTACAATCTCTCAGGGTTCACTTAAAAGTTCAAACTCACTTCCACGATCCTAAATCTATGCTACATTAAATACTTCAAAGATATTCCACCACTCTCATCAATCGTTAATTCATTGTGGACCACCAGTTTCCTGCACAAGAACCCACTCTTTTTAATGGACATCTTTCTGGGGCCTTGCTGCACGTGCTACATGCTGTACAGGACACTGTATTGTGGCAGTGGAAGTTCTTTTTATTAGTGTGAAAAATTCACAAGTTCCTAGCACCATAAGTGAACAATGATCCTTCACACAATGAAAGAACACGCTATATTTATAAGGTTACCAGATTTAGAATCTTTGTACTAACAGCTCTTCCCAGTTTCTTGCTGTAACCAGGCACATAGGAAGGATTCCACGGGTGTATATTACAATGTAAATGTTGAAAATCATTTGATATTCTTTGTCTCACTTTCTGCACTGGCCAAGAATTGCAGTGGCAGTTTTTAATCTTGGATTAAACGTCCCAAACAGGGATGAGTGAGCTGGTATGAGGATCATATTGCAAACTAAAGGGACAAACCTCATGTGTTCACCTAAACATCATTATAAACTGTATCCCTTTGCCTCAAGGCACATGGGAGATGATGTCATTCATGAAGCCAAAACAGAGCAATTGTATCTTTACACCAGAAGTTCTCTTGACCTCCACAATCATTGATGTTCAGGGCCCTTTAAACTGCAAGTCACAAACTCCAGTTGATTGGATCACTTAAAGTATGTTAATATTTGTTACATAAATTATCAAGCATTTGAAAGAGCTTAATGATTGTTCCCTGTAGATACCCATTCTGTTCTTATGATTTGGTTCAAACGGAGACACTGTGGCCCAGCTCCCTCATTCCTTATTCTGAAATATATATGTCTGTACTGCCAATTTTATGAATCTGAACTGCAGTGTAAATGCAAAGGAATAAGGATATGCTGCACATTGTATGTTTGATATTACATTTTAATTACAGCCTAGTTGGCCATTAACATGGGCTATAGCCTTAATTATTATGAACTTAATCACTTAAGGGTATAAACAATGATTTTCAAAGTTTTTTAGGAAAATATTACTAGTGCAATGACATATATATATTTCTTTACTGTTAATAAATTAGCAAATGAATTTCCAACCTGTCTCAGTTTAATGTGTCTATTTTGAGCACTTAAAATTGAGATAAAGTAGTGGTCTGTATATGGTTCCTGCAAAAGGTGGGAAATTATTAAAATCACATCAGTTAAACATGTTTTGTGCCGTCAACTCCTGAACTGAGTAACCTCCTTATACATTTAACTTCTGAATTATAGAATGGAATTTTTAAAAAAATCAATCTTGTGTGCAGTTCCATGCACTTTCTGGGGTTCTATAGGGCCATATTTGAAAGTTACATTTCCTAGCAGCTTTGGAAAACCACAAATGCATGGAGAGATTTTCTTATTAAATATTATAGTTAAAGAATACACACCATTTTTTAACATTTGCCTCGAGACAAAATCAAATATGAAAATAACCCCTCCCCTCCCCAGGCCTCTGCCACACCGTGTAGCATTGAGGGATAAAATCCCTCTTCTGTTCTGAGTTAGTTGACCCAGCTAGATAGTAATAGAGATGTGTAATTTGTCTCAGTATTTCCAGGGAAAGGAGGGGAAAACTGGCCAAGGTTTGTGCTGCTGATTAATATTCAGCAACCCCTGGTTAAAAGTATAAATATATGGACCTTGGATGAGGACAAGATTAGGCTTGGCTGGGATGGCCCCATAGATGCACAACCCTCCTGATGAAAAATGGCTAATTAGATGAGGTAATGGAGGGCTACTGCCACTTGTGGAACCATATCAAGAGTTACTGACTTCAGGAGAGAAATGGTAAAATGGAGGAAAAAAATGAAATCGTGTAGGAAGACTCAATTTGCTTGCAAACAAATGCTATAGGAATGAAGCAAAACTTGCATTTATATAGCACCTTTCACAACCTCAGGATGGCCCAACGCACTTTACAGCCAACTGAGTACTTTTGAAGTGTAGTCACTGTTGTAATGTAGGAAATGTGGCAGACAATTTGTGCACAGCAAGACTCCACAAACTGCAATGTGCTGACCAGATAATCTGTTTAGTATAAATATTGGTAAGGACACTGGGGAGAACTCCCCATCCCCTCTTCGAAATAGTGCCATGGGATCTTTTGCGTCCACCTGAGCAGACAGACGTTTCACATCTCATCCAAAAGACCGCACCTCCGACAGTGCAGCACTCCCTCAGTACTTCACTGGAGTGTCAGCCTAGATTTTGCACTTAAATCTCTGGAGTGGGGCTTGAACTCACATGTAGCATCAATTATGGTACTCAGCAGGAAGGCCCACTCGCTTTCAATCTTGGCCTGTCCTGAATTGATTGATCTCAGTTGGGGCAGCAGTAGGGCTGCTACAAATGTTCTCGTGGTAAGGATGTGGGTAAAGGAACTCTTCCTGGTTAAAAGGTTAGCTGTGCAAGTAGATTTTGCTGAATAAAAGACATCCATGATGAGCACTGAAAATATTTTAAGGAAAGATTTGTAAGTGCCATATGTGCTCAGTTACACGACATTAATGGAAATAATGTTTTTTTTCTCTTGTACCTTGGCTGACCTGGTAAGGTCATTAAACTTCTTTTTACACTGTCACCAAGTACACTGGATATTGTTAAGTGTTGACACTGGTGTACACCACCTCCCATTCCCCCTGGGCTTTTCCTCTTGGTGGTGGCGGGTGGGGGAAGAGATGCTGCTAAGGCACGTAATATTATCCCCATCAGTTGGCGTGCTCCCGATCACAGGCGTTTTCCCTGAATGGAGCTTCCACACATTATTCAAATAGTGCAGGCCCTGGAAATACATGCAGGGTCAACATGGAAGGCTGTGATTATTGTACTGTCCCACTTCCGGTTCGACTTGCACCCAATTGGAAGATGTAGGATACCCACTCCTCCTGTGCATGAAGTTGGTAGGTTGTAGTTGTGTTATGCGCAAATATGTGCTATTGACAAGCCAGCACTTTATCCACCACTACAGAAAGGAAAAATTGGCCAGTGTTACCGCTCCTGATCATTCTTGGTGACCAGCTAGAATGTAGACTAAGGAGGAATTGATTAGGCTCAATTGTGATGCTCCCAAAGTCAAGAGGCAATTAGATACTGTCTAATTTTTACATATGTAGAATAACTAGTTGGCTGTGGTACTGGAGGGCTGCCTGCATGGTACCTAAGCCTCCAGGAGAGGAGTTGAGTTTACTGGGGAGGGGAAGTCGAATTAGTTGTAAAACTGACGGATTTTTAAAAAATTGTCTATTTGTTCTCTGGAAGTAGGTGATGCTGACAAGGCCACATTTATTACCTATTTCTGGTTGCCGAGAAGGCCTGTCAGTTTAACGTCAACTGTGGGGGAAGCTACTAGACTCTGTCATTAGGGATAGAATGACTGAGCACAAGCAAATATGAGCTGATCAGAAAGAGCCAGCATAGTTTTAAGGGGAAGTCATTTCTGACTAATCTAGTTGAATTTTTTGAAGAGGTCGGTAATAAGGGAGTTATCTATATGGACTTCCAGTGGGCATTCAATAATTTTCTGCACAAGAGATTATTAGCAAAAATGAGAGTGCATGGAATTGGAGGTAGCCTTTTAACTTGGGATGGAAATTGGTTGGGAGGTAGGAGACAGAGTGGGGATAAAGTGTAGGTACTCTGATTGGCAAGATGTGACAAGTGGTGATCCCCAAGGCTTTTAGATGAAGGAATAGAGAGTTGTATATTGAAGTCTGTAGATGACTAAGTTAGGAAGGACAGTAAGTAGTGCAGAAGGGAGCAGGAAGTTGTTCCAAGTACACATCATTAAAAGCTAGAGGTTGGGTTCTAAAAGGCTAATGAAATGGTAGCCTTTATCTCATGGGTGCTGGAGTATAAAAGGGAAGAAATTACACTTCAGTTGTATAGAGCCTTGGTCAGCTCCCTTCTGGAGTACTGCATTCAGTTTTGGACACCACACCTCAAGAAGGATATATTGGCCTTGGAGGGGGTGCAGCGACGATTCATCAGAATGATACTGGCGCTTAGGGGGTTAAATTATGACAGGTTGCACAAACTTGGCTTGTATTCCCTTGAGTATAGGGGATTGAGGTATGATCTGATTGAGGTATTTAAAATGTTAGATGGATTTGATAAAGTAGATATGGAGAAACTATTCCCTCTGGTGCAAGAATCAAGAACAAGAGGACATGATCTTAAAATTAGAGTTAGGCCATTCAGTTGTGAAATCAGGAAGCACTTTTTCCACACACAGTACAGTAGAAAGTTTGAACACTCTTCCCCTAAAAGGCTGTGGATGCTATGACAATTGGAACTTTCAAGACTGAGGTTGGATTTTTTTTTAGGGTAAAGGTATCAAGGGATATGGAGCAAAGGTGGGAAAATGTAGTTGAGGTGCAGATCACCCATGATCCAATTGATTGGAAAATCCATTAAGGGTTTGTTTTTGGGGGAAAGGGAATGATAATACTCAAAGCCATGATTTTTATGGAGGAAAGGAATGCCAGAGTTTGAAGTCCTGGGAAAGAATGAGTTGGGATAGGAAGTGGTGCAATAAAGCTTCATTTCAACACTGAGAGCATGTAGGTGATTGTACTTGGAACTAAGAATAAGAGAGGAAAGTTCAGGGAATCACTGGCCATAGTACAAATAAAATGGACAAGAAAAGTTGTGAATGAGAGGAAGAGGATGGAACTAGTGGAGAGGGGGAGGGGGAGGGGGGGGGGGTCCACCTACTTGATAGCAGTTTTTTCTTGTAATCCATCCACAAGAGTTCAAGAGGTTTTAGAGAAGCCTTCCCATACATGGGAGTGGTTTTCAAGTCTTGGACTTTATGGAGGGTTAAATTGTTGAGAAAAGGGGACTGTTTATCATGAAAGAAGAAACCAAACTTCTTGGAGGCAGGTTTAGCAGTGAAGGATATGTGGGAGTTGTATTTGAAATTAGAGGAGGTCAAGCATATTTTTTCCCCCCATTATTGGTATGTGAGCGTAGCTGATAAAACAATTTATTGACCATCCCTAGTTGCCCTGAGAAGGTGGTGGTGGGCTGACGTCGTGAACCACAGCAGTCCGTGTAGCAAAGGTGCACCAATAATGCTATGGTTTGATACAACTGAGTGGCTTGCTAGGCCATTTCAGAGGGCAGTTAAGAGTCAACCATGCTGGTGTGGGACTAGAGACCTATAGGCCAGACTGGGAAAGGATAGCATGTTTTCTTCCCTACTTTACTGAACCAGTTGGGTTTTTATGACAATCTGACAGCTTTGTGGTCACTTTTAGTGGTACTAGCCTTTTATTTCCAGATTTTGTAAACTGAATTCAAATTCTCAAACTGACATGGCGGGATTTGAATTCAAATTTTCTGGATTATTAGTTTAGACATCTGTACAACTAACCCAGTAACACAACACTACACTACCGTACCTCTATTGATAGATGAAGAAGGACTAAGGGTGCAGCCATAAAATGAAACGTGAAGAAATTTTGTCTGAAAAATTGAAAGAAATTCAAACATGCAGGAGATAAAGATGTGGTGGAACCACTGTGCTTTTAGAAGCGAGAGGCTGTAAACTGAGGGTGTGCAATCTGAAGGATGTGAGTGGAATTATCAACAAGAGTGGATAGCATTGGATGGTGAGTGGAGTAGGTCAATGATATGAAGAACAAAGAGATGTAGAGAGTGAGAGATCAGGGGTTTGGAAAAACCTTGTTACCAGTAATAATGGTTCGGAGTCATTATTGGAAGAATCAATAAATGTAGCACTCAGGTGATATTGCAGTCTGATAATGAGTTGCATATTGATGTGATTGGCCAGAGCAAAGAGATTGATAATCCAACAGAGATGCGTTTGTACTTTGTTGATAAAAATGTAATTGTATTATTTGACAGAGCCTTATAATCATATGCTCCTCCTACTCTGTTAACACAGGTTATTAAAATGACCCTGAACTGCTGCAGTGCTACAGTATCAATTATTTTTGCTTTCCTTATAAAAGCTATTTCTGCCAGCTGTACAAATCAATATTGTTCTAGATTTACACTTCTTCTACACCACAGCAATGTTTAAAAGCCATTGGTGCTGCTTTAACAACGTTTATATTTAATTAGACCTAAAAGGATGTTAACGATCACTAAAGGCAGAAATCATGTGACCAATGCAAATTCTAAATCATTATTGGTTGCAACCTGTGGTCTGTTAATTGCCTTGCAGGTTGTGATAGATTTAATGGTACTCTTGCATTGGTTTGGTTTAAACAGAACGTTTCTGTTCACTATCAAAAAAACAACACAAAAAGAATCGGTGTTTTAAACAGTTTAATATATTAGGTACGATGCCCTGGAACTTAATGGCAGAAATTCTTGCCTTGTGTTATTTTTCCATCATCAAGTTGCCAACCTCAGTCAATCAATCTTACTGATGCCTCCAAGGACAAAATAGCATGTGAAGAGAAAGTTTTATAAAGTAAGTTAACACTGTGTTATATTTCAAGGAAAATATTGTATCTTAAAGAAATTGAAGGGTGCTATACAAATCTCATGATTTGGAAGATCTATGAGCAGTTTGAATTATTTTATGTAGTAAATGGGGTTAAAAGTCATATGAAAGAAACATTATGAGCCAGAAATTGCTCCTGAAATAATGGAGGAGCTCAACAGCGCTTTCCGTTTTTAATGACAAATTGAAGGAGCAAGTTCCCGTCTTTGCACATGTGCACTAAAATGCGGAAATTGTGAACTTGCTCCTATTGGTTTGCCAACAATTTGACAGCTTTGAATTAAAAGGCCATCGCACACTGCAATCATAAAAATCATTGAAAAATCGCAAACTTACTCATCTGCCCAGCTGGAAAGTAGCTAATTACATCATCAAACAGCTACGCTTGAGAATACCAGGTCTAAACTAAGTTTTAAAAGCGCGGTTAGTCTTAATGACTGCCAAACAACTAAAAGTTAAATTTTACAAATGTGGAGTCTCATATTACTCCGTATTAAGTATTTGGCAATTCATTTTTTTTATTTTTCCCTTTAATTTAATTCAATTATTTCTTTGGCTTTTTATATTAAAAATTTTTTTTTTTTTATTTACAATGATATCCAGAATACTAACTTTAAATGAATGAAGTCTGCTCGCCTCCTTAAGCAATGCAGCCTCAATCTGTGGGCGTGACTTCTCTTCCTGACAGATTTTGTGGGCGTGTCTTCTATTCTCACAGACTGTTCCACGCGCGCCAACTCACGCTGCTCAGAGGCTGGGCTGATAGCACGCAATTGTTTAAAGTTTAAAATCAAGCAATTCGATGTCACAGAACCCGCAGTAAGTATTTCCATTAATTTGTAGGAACTGCAGTAAATGTTGCCTCACTGCTCTGTGCGATTTCTGGTTAATTGTAATTCAGCTTTGCATTGATGCTGGGCCTGCTAGGTGGTATAATAACGCGAGACCAGCCCACAATAAACAAATTATGAAAAATAGTGGTGATATATGCATTAATAAATCTAGGCTGTGCTTGATCATGAACTCTTACTGTGGGAAAGGAAATATGAGGGGCTGGATTTTGCTCTGAAAATAATGGGCGAGCCTAACAGCGCTCACCGTTATTTCTGTGCAAATAGTAGAGCAACTTCCAGTGACTGCACATGCGCAGTTAAACACACAAATCCTGAAGTTGCTGTACCAGATGCCCTGCTCCTCCATAAGCTTTGCGGGAAGGACATCTCGCCGGCTGATGAATGGAACAGTGTGAAGTTCCTGCACTGACCTGATGGATACGAACTAATCTTGCCAAAAAAAGGTACGTCAAATGTTTTTTTTTAAAGTCTAAGCACCCTGTTAACGGTGTGGTAAGTCTTAATTACTGCCAAACAACCTCTCTGGCACTAAAAATTAACTTTCACAAGTATGGAGCCTCATTCCTTCAGATTTTATTTGTTGTTGAACATATTAAAAAAAACATTTTTTACATTTTAATTTTTTTACTTTGCCTCTTTTATCTCTGTCTCTTAATTCAATATTTCCTACCCTCTTTATTTCACTTTCTGTACCTGATCTGACATTGCATTTACTATTCTAACATACACGTCCTGGTTGCGATGGTGTGGCTTATTAACATGCTTCAATCTGATTGGTTAAGGGGATAGACAGTGACTTGCCCCAATCACACAGGTCCCAGATGCCCTGTAGAGGGCACCACCCTGGATTGAGAGCCCCATGAGTTACTTACCCTGCAAAAGCCCATGAAAAGTCTATGGGCAAATGTATGTCTACTGAACGGTGGGTGCCATTTGTTCGCTGCTCAGAGCAAATTCCAGCCTGTGGTTATCTAGTATTGATGTATTTGAAGTTGATGGGGGAAACAAGACAGTCTGTGCTGAAGGATTAATTTTTTTTTAAAAATCTGGCTTCATTTTAGAGATGTTAGAGCTTTTGTGCTCTGCTTTGCCTAATATGTGCACAAAAACAGAATTCTCCATTTAGAATAGAATTGCTAAATATTAATAATGCCTTGTGTTAAGTATAGATATTTTATAGAAAATTGTTGTCTATGCAATCAGTATTCTGGCTATCTCATTTCTGCTTATTAGTTAAAACTAAATGATACCTCAGTGCCTGTCTGTTACAACCTCTTCTGGTTTAGTCACAGAAATATTCTAAAAGTTTAAACATGAGAATTTACTAGTGCCATTTGCAAACTTAGAATGTTCCATTTTCTTGCTCTGCATTATGAAAAGATTTCTGATCCTGTCTCTCCCCCCACCCCTCCCTGCTCAAAGCCAGTCTGGCTGTAAGATGAGTGTTGAGATTTAGGCAATGCTTTTCTCTTTGACCATACAGGGCATTTGTGCCATGTGGCTGAAGATTGACGCCTTTGGACGGCATAGAATGTGCTCCAATTGGGAAAAGACCAAATGGAAAGGCAAGTCTGTCAACATGCACGATGTTTCATATTTATCTATCTGCTAATCCTTAGCCCAACTACTAATTCAAACTAAGGTGATTTATCTTTTAAAAGCTCCCTGGTTATGTTTTTGGAATGATTTTCAGGAATTGGTTTTGCTGCTTTTGGTTGAATTGCCAATGGAACTCCCCACTGTTCATTCCTGCCACTCTGGAACTGTGGATTTTCCCATTTTTTTTTTAGCTGTACTATTTTCTTAATCCTTGAGAAATAGGTTTGTGGGATCTTTGAATAAAATTCCCAGTACCTAAGTTAGAATAATAGGCCATACAGAAACAAGAAGGTTCCAGATTCAATCTCCTATCTAGATGAACTAGTTCATCTCAGCAGAGGCAACAATGTGGGTGCTACAATTGGAGCTTGTACCCCCGGATTAGGACGGGGGTGGAGAGGGGAAATTGGATCGGGTTCCTGCTACTAATCACTATCCAGAAACAACTACTGGGAGTGCATGTGTATGGATGTTGGGTGAGGACAAAGGTTCAGTTATGATGCTCACTGCTATTGAATACACTGTCAAACCACTCCTGAATACTGGTGCTCATGGAGCTGTACACCAGGAAGGAATTAATGTCTTTGGGAGGGCAGAAATCAGCAGAAAAAATTGTCAAGAGGGGAAAAATTCTATGGGGTTGTATTAACTTTGAAAACACATTTGAGAAAAATGAGCTTTACATTTGTACTAGTGACAGCAGTTAGTGTTCCACCAGAAACAGTTTTTAGTGTTTCAGTTATGCAGATTGTCTTGCAAATACTTTGCTTTAATTTAACATTTGGGGGGGGGGGGGGAGGGGGAAGAGAAAACCTGTTACTAATGTAAGTTTTGTATATGCAGAATTGAAATATGGAACATTATGCAATCATGATTTTAATATTCTTAAATATGCTTTTGTTTTGCTGCACAATGCTGTGATAGTCCATATTTAATCTTTACTGTGGCCTGGAAGACTGTTATGTGGAACTGGGGTCTCTTTTTGAATAATCACTTCAGAGTTCGATTCTTAATATTACAGAACTGAACCACTAAGAATTCTTGGATCAAACTGTATCTCATTCTTGCCTGCAGTGTAGATTTCTTGTAATCGGTTAATTGTAATGAATAATATATTGATTGATTGTCTTCCCTGGGGCTATTTATATACACTACTCATCTGTTGGGCTCACAATTCTTGGTCTTCTACCAAAATGTTCCTGGATATGGTGAGAAACAGCTTAAAAAGGATATGGAAAGATTACACTTATATGGTATTTTGCAACTTCTCAAATAATGAAGCAGTCCGAGCCCGCATGCAGCAAGACCTGGACAACATCCAGGCTTGGGCTCATTAGTGGCAAGTAACGTTTGCGTCAGACAAATGCCAGGCAATGACCATCTCCAACAAAAAAGAGTCTAACCACCTCCCCTTTACATTCAACGGCATTACCATCACCAAATCCCCCACCATCAACAGCCTGGGGGTCACCATTGACCAGAAACTTAACTGGACCAGCCATATAAATACTGTGGCTACAAGAGCAGGTCAGAGGCTGGGTATTCTGCAGCGAGTGACTCACCTCCTGACTCCCCAAAGCCTTTCCACCATCTACAAGGCACAAGTCAGGAGTGTGATGGAATACTCTCCACTTGCCTGGATGAGTGCAGCTCCAACAACACTCAAGAAGCTTGATACCATCCAGGACAAAGCAGCCCGCTTGATTGGCACCCCATCCACCACCCTAAACATTCACTCCCTTCACCACTGGCGCACAGTGGCTGCTGTATCATCCACAGGATGCACTGCAGCAACTCGCCAAGGCTTCTTTGACAGCACCTCCCAAACCCGCGACCTCTACCAACTAGAAGGACAAGAGCAGCAAGTACATGGGAACAACACCACCTGCACGTTCCCCTCCAAGTCACACACCATCCCGACTTGGAAATATATCGGCGTTCCTTCATCGTCGCTGGGTCAAAATCCTGGAACTCCCTTCCTAACAGCACTGTGGGAGAACCTTCACCACACGGACTGCAGCGGTTCAAGAAGGCAGCTCACCACCACCTTCTCAAGGGCAATTAGGGATGGGCAATAAATGCCGGCCTCGCCAGCAACGCCCACATCCCAATGAACAAATTTTTTAAAAAAGCCTAATTGTTCAGTTATTTTGGGGGGGAAAAAAAACAAGCTTCCAGACCATGTATAGCCCCATTGCTCTTGAACTGGAGTATTTGCATCTGCCAATAGAGCAGTGAGAGAGCTGTTCTTGTGCACAGCTTATTTTAAGCTGGATTTTCCTGTGCCATCCTTGAAGATGAGTTTCTATTTGTACTAACAAGCATAATTAGGATTATAATTAGAATAAATAAATGGAACCACCATGAGCACCCATTGAATATCATCCTTATATAGACAGACCTGACCCAACAACAATGATGTCAACCAACAGTTCAATAAATATCACATCCAGTGATTGTATGATGGGGTTTTCTGTTTATATCATAAATGGAAATAAAAAATTTTCACTTTTTTTAGCACTAAATAAACAAAGATGCTGGCAAAATTTTAACCATGGATCAGATGAGCTGAAGGGAAATATAACAATATAAAAGGGATGTTGACATTGCTGGATTTCAAAGTGCTAACAGATTGGTGTTATGTTATGAGCTGGACACTTCAGACCTTGGTATGTTGTGCTCCAGATGTATTTTATGTGCTATTTCAATCCATCTAGAAGAATTAAAGTTAGTATGTGTAAGGTGCATGACAGTACAAGATGTTAATGTACCTGCTGTTGATTTTTGTCTACATATATTTAAAAAGCTTTTTAAATCATGAGCAGGGTGAATAAATCTCAAGCACTTCAACATGAGGTAAGTTCTAATTAGTGCCATCTCCTCTAGGGGGCATTGTTGTCAATTTTATGAGCAATTCTATAAACATTGTCAGACTGTAAGCACCATTAGATTTAATGACTGATGTGACAAAACTTCATTTAAATACCATATGTCAAAGGTTTAGTAACAAATAAACAGGTATTGACAAATAGCAATAGTTATGGCGCATTAGCAAAAGAGAAAGGTGGATTAGATGTTAAAGCTTCCTATACATTGACGGAAGCCTGGCCAACTGCTGATCACAATCTGCTCAATTATAGACTTTTTTTTAAGATTATCACACTATTGTACCTTATTTTGTTGGTGTTACATCAGTTAAGGGTTTGTTGAAATGTGCTATTTTGCAGTTGCTTCTCTCCTGTGCAAAGTACCTGAATTCTGTTCTGATGTGTATCAACTGTGCCTTGATGCATGAATGTTGTTTAATAAGTAGTAAAGGACTTATTAAAACCCATTTCCAGTGTGCTTTCTCTTTGTTGCTTTATCTATAAGAAGTAGACTTACTCAAAGGCAGCATAAAAGTTGCTTTTCTCATTATTATGCCAAGGCTCTGAAATCAAATGATTTAAAATTGAATCTTTTATGGACACCTATCAGAGTTTAGGATTTAAAAAAAAATCCAACAATTATGTTCCATTCTTGCAAGGGTTGTTCTGCCACAGTTATTTTAAGAGTATTTGAATATTGTTGGGTGCAGAATTTATAATAATGCATTTCCATCTCTTCAGATACACTCTGAATGAGATGCACCGCAGCAAGTGGGAGGGGCAAGTGGATTTGAAATGCATTGTATGTACTCTTAAACTTTGGTATTGATGCAGGCTGACGTTGGTCATAGCTGTTCTTTATTTATTTGATGTAAGTTTCATTCCATCACCTTCTGGTGTCCTGCCCTACATTTATCCCTCAATCAACACCTGCAAAAACAGATTAACTGGTTAATCATCTCATTGATGTTTGTGGGCCCTTGTGTGCCAATTTGCTGCTGCATTTGCCTACACAACAATAGTGACAGTACTTCAAAAGTACTTAATTGGCTTTGAAGCAGTTTGGGATGCTCTATGGATGTGAAAGGCACTATATAAATGCAGGTTTTTATTTGGAAATTAGATTTTAATCTAGAACTGATCTGACAATGTTGGGAAGCAAGTAGGGCAATTTTGCCATTGTTCAGAGAGGAGCTGATCATAAGATCACAGTAAAAGCTGTTTCAATTGGTGGATCTACATTGTGGTAAGTCATGCTTCGATTGGAATTTCGTGTATCATAACCTATATCTAGTCTAACCTGCGTAAAACTAACTAAATAAATAAATGACAACATCCTCAAAAATGGTATAGGACTCCTAGTTGAGATGCAGATTTTCAGGGGATTCTGAAAAATCTTTGGTCCAGTAAAATCTCTCATTAGTCCACCAGCATCCCAATTCCAGTTTTCTGTGGTGACTCGTGTAACAATCCTGAAGTGCTGGGTTTGTTGGAAGATGGAGCTGTTGCTTCTTCCTCCCTGGGGGAAGAGAAGAGTGAATTTGTGTATAGAATCCCCAGAAAGTTCCATGAAGAGGGAGAGATGAAGTGCTTTCTGACTTGTATCACAGATACTGTTTGTTATAATAAACACATTCCATTCTATGTAAAAGTGTGTCTGAAATTTCTTTGTAAAAACATTGTTATCTTGTGCTTCTGTCGATCTTCACAGTGCTCAGCGATGTGAATGAATTAAACTTAAATTGCATTATAGGTGTTTTTATAAATTGCCTTGTCTTTTTTCAGGTGTGTATACATCCAGCTTTATGATCTCCTCCCAACAGAAGGGAGAAAAATCCATCAGATTTAGCATTTTGGTTAACATTTAACAGCCATCTCCAATGCTGGTAGAGGCTATGAAACTATCTGCCATGGTTCACACTTACCTCCTGCCAGTACACAGCATAGGAAGTCAATACAAGGTAGAAAATGTCTTATTTGAATACACTGAAACAAGCAAGGGTTGTGCTGTATGAGTACAGTATGTAACAGAATATGTTTACTGTGAACAC
Source organism: Heptranchias perlo (assembly GCF_035084215.1). Taxonomy (NCBI): domain Eukaryota; kingdom Metazoa; phylum Chordata; class Chondrichthyes; order Hexanchiformes; family Hexanchidae; genus Heptranchias; species Heptranchias perlo. Next base: position 28,181,873 of record NC_090350.1, read on the forward strand.
ACTTCCTGATATTCTTCACAAGAGAAAAAGATTTCAGCCCATAAAGAAATTCCAGTTAATTTGTCCCATGATGCACCTGGGTTTATCCCAGGCTGTGAAAGCACCAAATGCTGTTTAACTGGTAACAAATGCAGTCACTGACTTTGGTGATCTAGGTTTGAAATTTGATTTCTTTCTCCTTTCTCCCACCAAAAAGGGGCTACTGCTTATAATACTCTTGGGTCAGTCTGACTGACAGATTGCCTCTGAACAAGTCAGCGTTTTGGTTCACTGCTTTTCTTAAAATTTGAATTTCTGCTCAGTGATGGGTTCAGTGAGCTTGAAGTTTAATTTATCACTGCGATGCGAAGGACATATCTTAAGGAAGTGGGATCATGTTGAACAAACATTTTTGTCTCTGGGGAATTTTCCAGTCGGCTGAATTCCTGGATCATTCAGGGCCTGGCTTCTCTTTAACATCTCTGCTGTAATGTCACCAGAAAAGCTGTAGCTACTGAAGCATCATTTTGTGCTGTATGGCTTTGTACTGTTACCTTAGTTTTAATAATAGAAATAAAGTTTAATAATAAAGAGGTAAAGTTATTGTAATACATCAATCTGAACATGTAATTTAGAGATGGTTCCCTAACAACCAGCAAGTACTATATCAATGTTGCAATGAAACAACTGGCTGGTTAGGTCCAGAAGGTCGAACAGTTTGCAAGTTGGAGTTTATAAACAGAAGCTGATCCGTTACATACTGCTGTATCCAAAACTGTTTTAAACCTCAAAACTGTTTATTTATCATTCAGTATTGGACTTTAATTAACTGGAAAACAAGACCAACATAATGCCAGTATGCAGTGTCAAACTGGATGAAAAGGAAAGTGGAAGCAGAAACTAGAGTAAGTGTTTCCCAGACGCACTTGCGCGGTACTGAGTCCAGAGCCACCCTTCATAACACCGTTCAACTGAAACACATAAGTGACTTTTCACAATTGTGGCAGAGCTTTGTGGTTTATTACAGTGAAGTGCTCCAGAACATAGAGCCAATGCAGAGGGGAAATCCTGGGTAGCCAGCATTGAATTCTTTCAACAACAGCACTACCAGCAATAGCTTTTCATCATGAGTGGGCCAAGAGTCGGTAATTGAAGCCAAGCTATGTTTTTGCAAGCTAGTATGGAATCCCCTTAAAGGAGCACTGTCTTCATTAAAAAGTGTTTCACAATTTTTTAATTAATATTTGTATATGAATGTTCAATTCCAGATCGTGAATTGTCATTGCATCATTTGCAGGTGGTATCAGTGATTTTTGGTCAGAGAGTAAATCTTTTCCTTCTCTGACAAGTCATTCAGGAGCTCATTGCCCCTTTAATACCTGAGTTCTGTATGTTTAACAACTGGTACAGTTTTTCACACCCATCTGCTTCATGTATAAAATACTGTCATGGTAACAGAAACAGGCTGATAACAGTATATTTTTCTACAGTTATTGAAGGGGAAATTGATGCTTTGGAGTACTTGCTCCAACAAAAATCTCCTCTCCCGCACTCCCCCCACCCCATCCTATGATTGTGGGTGGCATGATCAACAATTATAGATCTGGTTCTCTAATATGTGCATTGACGAAAGACTGCCATATATTTTTAAAAAGCACCTGGGTTTGGCATTGACGTAGGAGAATCTTTTCCCACATCATTTCCTTTTCTGGCATCATGGAATTTAGAAAATAGTGGCAAAATGACACAAGATGCTGGGGAAGATCTGGTATCTCTGTATGTGAGTGCATCAGTCGCAGGACTCAAAATGCAGTAGTAAAAATTTGCAGTGGGATAGCCCCAGGTGTTTTTGAGCGACATGATCTGAAAATACTGTGGGGCTTCTCAGTAATGAATGTGTTAATCAGTTTGTACGAATTCCCTGTGTCTGCTGATTTAGCAAAGCCTTTAACCCTTTTAAAATAAATGCATTAACAGGTTTGTTATTAATCTTGCACAGTGCAAATTTTAACCTGGGTGTCCACTAAAAATTAGGTTCATTTCAATAGCATTGACCAATCAAGATGTGATTTTCTTTGCCCAAATTCCAGAGATGCAGGTTAGAGTTAATTACTGCTGTATCTATATGTGTGCTGATATGTCTGTATTGTACTATAATAGCTTGAAAGTAAAATACATCCTTGAAATTCTGATAGATCTCCTTGGGTTTTGTGCCTGGGAATGGCATCACTGATGATGCTTTAGGGTTCTCAAATTAAATATGCTCATCCATATCTAGAAATTCAATGCTAAGAAATGAAACTCTTTTCTGCTTTTGGCATCCATTGTCATTCTCGGGTATTTACAGATGTTTCCTTTACTCTGCCTCAAAAATGCACCTGGACTCCAACCACAGAACACTACTTCCCATTGCATCATTGTGACACCTCCTTGTCGCCTCACTGGTATTAATGATGAATAATCAAAGTTCGGTGAATTCAAATTCACCCAAATGCTAAACCATAGCATAATATTACAACATTGTGAAATACCTGGTGCAACAGGCCAAAAATAAGCCTGTTATCACTATTTAAATATTAGAGAAAAAAAGCCCAGGCTAGTATGGCATGGCACAGACTGGTACCGGACATCCAGGTATAGACATGGGAGATGGCATTCATTTTTAGGGTACAATTAACTGCGCCTAGCAAACTGCCAACAAATTGCTCTGAGTTTGCTTTGGGTTTCGAGAGGCAATTTACACTGGTTCTTCCAAATCCATGGTGATCTGGGTTTAAATTGCACTGGAGCTTGTTCAGATAATTGCATAACAACAACAACTTACATTTACATAGCACTTTTAACATAGAAAAATGTCTAATGACCCTCAATCCTATGGTAGGGCATTTGTTAGTCCTGTGGCACACCCATCTCACTCACCCAATCCACAACACATGCAAGGGAGCAAGTTTCAGTACACAGGGGATTTGGTCCACTTATAGAAATTGCCTTTTTTAGTGCAAGCATAAGTTATGTTGGGAGAGGACTCAAATTGTGACAGGATCGCTCATTGATTTCATTCTCGTCACAGGATTAGAAGGGGAATTTCAATATTCCACAAGTACTTTTTCATATAGGATTTTACTTGTCCAAATAATTTTTTTTAACAAGCCATTTAGAAAGCATAATCTTCTACTGCTGCCCCCTCTTATTTAGATGGGAGAGGAGGGGGCAGGAGTGGAAGATTACATTTTCTATTATTATAGAAATAGCTATTCAATGCCTCCAAATGCCGCCTCCTATAAGGGCAAGGTCTTTGTTACAGACACCGAGGACTTGTATGTACTCGCCTCATGCGCTATACACCTCTTTCCTAGTATTGACACGACATATAATCATTTCAAAGTGATAGAAGAAACAGAAGTGAGACATGGAGGAGGATGTGGTGTGTGGTAATGGAAAAAAAAATCTCTTAATAACGATGTAATGCTTGAAAGATGGTGGGGGAACTCCTAATATTTAAGAAGTGTAAAGTCAATGCACTGACTAGACACCCACATCTCAGTATTGAAGTCAGTAGAAAATAAGAAAATAGCAAGCTTTTCTCAATGGAATAGCTTTCCTGATGGGGTCATGCCCACATCACACATTATGATTCAGCAGGAACGCTTAATTTTAACCCTTTTGGTGCTTTGGCTGGACATTTGACCTAAAGTAAGTAAAGAAATAGCAAGATTGCAGAGAATCTAGAGATGTTACATTCTTAATGGGATTCTAAATACCCCAGTGGTGAGGTAAAGCCTTTCTCTCTGAAAAATCACATTTAACATACTGAGGGCGCATCTGATGCATTGCAAGAGGGGGCATAAAGGGAGGGATGGCCAAATAAATAATTTATTTTCCTTACATTGTCTTAGATAGTATAGACCATTCGTTTATACCTCATTACCCTGATCCCGTGACCTGCGGGAGCAGGTTGCAAAAGTGTTCTATTATCAGGTCACCTATATGTCTATCCTTGTGTCCTGTTGGAGAGAGGTTCACATTAATGTCAGTTGTGTTGAATTTGAGGTGGTTTTATTCTATGCTTGTTCTTTAGATCAGCCTGACTAATTTCAGAGGAGACCAACAACTTTCATCTTTGCTTGTATTTTGAGTGCTTTACTGCCTGCCTTTTTTTTCCCATAGGTTTATCCCAAGATAACAAGTGGCAGATATGGAGGGTGGGAAAAATGATTTGACATGGTAGAAATGGACTTTCAGAAAGCCTTTGACAAGGTACCACACAGGAGAGTATTAGAGAAGATTACGGGGTATGGAATTAGGGGGAGGGTAGCAAATTAAATTTAAAAACTGGTTAGAAGGGAAGAAACAGAGTAAGAGTTAACAGTATGTCCTCAGACTGGATGGAAGTGAATTGTGGTGTGCCACAGGGTACTGTTCTGTTCACTGTGTATACCAATGGTTTGGATATAGAGCAAGAGGGAGTGCATACAAATTAGCAGATTACATTAAAATAGGAGGCAAAATAAGTAAATCTGGAGACCAAAGGACGCAGTAAGGGGATATTGATAATATAGTGGAAAAGGCAAAAAAGTGTTGGATGGAATTCAATGTCTTTAAATGTGAGGTGGTTCATTTTGGCAAAAAAAGTAGTAACTATATTTTGGGGGAAAGCTGGTTGATGTGTAAGAGCAGTGGAACTTATTGGTTCAGTTTACCAAGACACTACAAGCAGCACCTCAAGTGGATAAGGCCATAAAGAAAATGGAATACTGGGTTTTATGGCAAGAGGTATAGAATATCAAATGTGAGACATAGTAGTGAATCTACATCAAACCTTAGACCACAGTTGGAATACTATATGCAGTTTTGGGCTCCACGTTATAGGAAGGGTGTTGAGGCAATAGAAAGGGTACAGCGCAAATTCGGTAGGATGCTGCCTACTATGAGGAAATACAATTAAAAGACTTGACAATTGGGGCTGTTTTCATTAGTAGAGAGGATTTGATAAAGGTATTTAAAATTATGAAGGGATGGGACAGAGTAGATTGAAACAATGTTTCCAATAATTGAGGAGTTTGGAACAACGGGATATAGATAGAAGATTAGATGTAGGAAATTTAGAACAGCGAGCAGGAGAAACTTTTTTACACGTAAGGTTGTGAGGCTATGGGAATGCACTACCGGAGTTAATGATTCAAGCAGGGACCAGGTCAACATACGAGAATAGGTTAGATAGGTGGTTCAAGGAAAGGGGAATAAAAGGATATAGGAAGAGACCAGGCACTTGGGATTAGGAATACTGCTCATGTGAAGGATAAACACCAACATTGACTGGTAGAGCCAAACGGCCTGTTTCTGTGTTGTAATTGGTATGTAATAAGGTGGGATCATCCTGGTGGCAGACTGGACCCAATGCAGGGTGCATCATACAGTTCATCTGGCGTAAGCAGCAGCATTAATGTAAACATCTAGGAGCATTTAGATAGTATGTTTTGAGGAGGGAGTACCATGAGAAGGAGCAAGTAGAGATGGCAGCTGAAGCACACCAAGCAGTTGCCCAGGCTTCCAGACCTAGATGTTTCTCAGCAGTATGGGCAAGAGGTTGGTACTCTATTGCATCTACCTTCAGAAAGGGGTTGATTTTATGACCAGAAATCTTCATAACATCTTTCAGAGTAGCACTGAACTCCCTGCAAGGGTTGTCAGAGAATGTCCGGCGATGCATCTTCAATCTCTGCAGCAACATTTGTAGGACTTTGTAAACTGCAGTGCACCCTGGAACAAGTGGCAACTTCAGGGACATCCACAGGGAAGCCCCGGAGGACATGAATACTGTGACTGGGGCAATTTTGACCGTGGGCTCAAAAAAGCGGATTGGCTTAAAAGAGCCACGATAGCAGGCTTCACACATAGTGATACGTTATGGTCTGTTATCATTCAGATCATCCTGCAGGGTGGACTCCTCCACCTAAGCTGCCATCTGCTGCACACTACTAAGCATGGTCTTCAATGCCTGCACCAATTCGTGATGCTCAGAGCATCCTTTTTTTCCCCGTGACATCCTGTTCCCCATGCTGAGCTGCCAAGATGGGGTGGCTGCTGCCCCTCCAGACAGCAACTTCTTGCTTCTCCTCTGATACCTCACTTGTGCTGTGTGTCTCACCAAGTGCACTCTACTCTAGTTGTTTCTCTAAATCCACTGCATATGTTTGAATCATTGTTTGGAAGGAGAGATTGTTTTGTGCTGCGAAGTAATGGCATGGCTATATGTAGAGGGGCCTGGCTCTTGCACCTGTGGGTACAGCAAGAGAAAGAGTACAGTGATATCCTGATGAACAGCAGGTTTGTCACCAGCTCTTTCACCAACAGATAATGGTAAATCTACTACTTCCACATGGCCTACATCCTGTATGGCATTCCATTCTAAGATTCAGAGGGTTCCTTCCTTGTACAGGTTGAGTTTTGTAGGTAGTGATAAATCTTCTTTCCCTGGTGATGTATGCTGTCTTGTCCTGCTAGCAGAGTAAAAGAAGGCAATTTCCAATTGTTGAGGTGAGATGCAGTATATCCAAATGTCAGCATGCAGTCCATAGTGGATGTGATCACATGTACTTAAAACATTGAGCTACAATAACTGGGAGGATTCTATTTGGACTGAATGCATATAAGGATGTGAGTGTAGGAACATTTCCAGGTGAAGGTCGGGGGTGTAAAGGGCATCTTGCTGTGTCATGGGCATTCATGATAAGGTTTGAAAGTAATTTAAGACAGTGAGGGGGAGGCAATTCAGTGCCATACATTGTATTACTGAAAGGTCATGGGGAGTTCTTCTACCTTGGCTGACCTGATGAGGTAATTTGAACTTTTTCCTGCACTACTTCCTTGTGCATAGTGTTGTAGGGGAGGGATTTGCACTGATGACCACTTCCTCCCCTTCCCTAGGGGAGCCAGTGGCGTTCATTGCTTAAGAGGGCCCACTTTGCTACACTTCCTTGAGAAGAATGGGTCCCATGGGAGAACTGGCATCTCTATGGCCTGCTCCACTCTTTGCAGGCATTGTTTTTTGTTCTGAAGCTTGTTGCTTTGCAATTTTCAAAATAATGTCTGGTCCTTTATGCTGCTGCAGGCCTTGAAAATTGTAGCAAACAAGCAGTTTCTTGCACCCCTCCTCCAAAAGAGCTTCCAAATGAGGGGCATTTTCCCTCCTTGGTGTTTGCTCCTCATATTTAAGTTAGGCTGACCCCAGAAATTCACAAGGTTGGTGTAATATAGAATGGGTGGATGCCACTTCCAGTCGGACTTGTGCCCAATTGGAAAATCTCAACTTGAAAGTCACAAAGATATAATACATGATGATAGTGGCTTCTCCTTTTAATCTAACTTTACCATTCAGGGGTTGGCTGTCTGGCCCTTTGTTGGGAATCCCAATTTAACTTTCCAGTCGGGTCTATTGCGAGTGTAATCTCTGTAGGAGATGGGCTTGTCTTTGTAAATTAATGCCATACTATGAAACAATCTGAGTACATGGGCTGGCTGGTACTTTCCCTTTCAAAATAAATTTTATCTGACTCCGAATCAATCTTTCAGTTTAGAGCGCTCAGGTTCTGTCAGGACTATCCCGCAGAAGGAAATGGCATTGACTGCAGAAGTAGCAAATAGAACAACTTTTTAAAAGAAGAAAAATCCCCACATACATCTCAAACTTTACAAAATATTCACAGGAACCACCAAAGATTTCAAGGGCGTCATAAACCTCTTAACCCTCCCCCTCCAATGATAGGAAATTCTTAAGTGACTAAGCTCTTTTCAGTATTTGGTGTCCTGTCAGTTGGAGACGAAGATTCTGTAGCGTTAGACTAAAGAGATCATCACAAGTTCGGTTTGGAGAAGAAAGCCCTTCAACACAATTTGATATCATCTTCCCATATCAGCCACCCTATAATTTTTCCATTTCAGTTTTAATGTCCACTTGACAATGCAGTGCTCTCAGTATTGCACTGAGGTGTCAGTCCATGTTATTCACTCACCAACACTAAATTTTCTCTTAGTAAAACAAATAACTATAAGAAAATCTGACTAGTGTGTCTAAGTGGGAGTCCCTTCTCCTCCAGAAGTCCAGTAACAAGCCAAATTTTAAAATTCCCCAACATAAACATTTGTAAGCTTTGTTGTAAATATGCAGTAAATGCAGATATCCACTGGACTCGCAATGTTAATCTACACCAGGTTCAGTGTCTGGTTCTGGATTTTCCATAAAGCTACCTTTTGGCTAAACAGTTCACGGACAGCCGTATTATACTTGCTATAATCAGTATTGTATTGAGAGCTGATTCAAGCTTTCTTATCTAGATAGTCCAAATGTATATAGGGTGAGTATTAAATAAGAGGCAGATTCACCATGCACATAGTTATTGATGGTGAGGAGGTGATGCTTTATTTATTGTCAACAAAATGGGTTTGGAATTCCTTTGTTCACTGGCTATTGCCACATGAATTTGGCTTAATATCTTCTGCCCGCACAGTGGTATTTCATATTGATCCTATGATTAAAAATTGTAAATGCCACCAATTGACAACTTTTTTTTTCAAACATACAAAGCTAATCGGCACTAAATGGAACCAAGGTGGGTAAATGGAGTTAAGATACAGTTCAGCCATGATCTAATTGAATGGTGGCACAGGCTCAAGGGGCTGAATGGCCTACTCCTGTTCCTATAAATGCACAAAGAGAAAGTTGGTTCCATTATAAGTGGATATTTCAGTAATTTTAAAATTTAAAACCATGATATTGCCAACATCTTCTCTTCAGCTACCAATAGTTATGCAGCTCAGACATTTTGGGATAATTTGGAAAATTTGAGAACGAGGGTGAATGGATAGGTAAGGGGATCTTTTTTAATAGAACATCACCTGCCTGCAGAAGAGACTTATGACCCCCTCCTCAGTTTAACAATGATCCCATTTTACAGGCTGAGGCAGAACCATTCCCTTCTCTCATTACCATCCACAACTACGTGTACCTGTGCTGCAGCTGAGAATTTGAGTGTAAGAGTCCAAGCAAAATAGTTAAGATCGCTGCTGCCAGTCAATAAGACTACAAGGACTTAAAATCTCTTCTAATAACCTGGTGTTCGTCAACAGAACTGGTGCAGGATTATGTCACATCATGTATCCACGATTCAAACTAGAAGGTACTTTCTCAATATAAAAGCGACTCACAACCTCTGCAGGACCTCAGGTTTCCATGCTTGTTCATACCTTAGATTCTACATAAAAACATCTTCAGCATGAAATAATTGTAACGCATCACTGAACAATGTATTTTATTTTGTATAATTTCAATATAGTTTTTTTAACAACTGAAATCTTTATATACCCATGAAAAGAACTGTACATTTTAAAGGAAAAATATTAGTAATAATGAGAGTAAATAAATGATTTAACATAAGATTATCATTTAGTTTGGGTGTACAATTGACCTCAAGCACTCACTGAACAGAAAAAAGCCCCAGGTGAATATGTTTCTCCCACGAGTACAAAACACATTGCTCTCACCAGTTCTTGTATATTTACATTTTCTTAATATAACAGTCAACTTGTCTGGGGTTCAGACAATGATATAAAATGGACAAAAGTTCTTATATTCCCCTTTGAAACATTAACACATTTTAATTGATGTTTTCTATCAGCACAGGTCTAAGCCAGAAATAGCAAATACATTTCCTCTGCTAGCAAATAGGTTAAATGTATGTATTTTAGGGCAGGCCACAAGAATGTGATCTTTTTCTCCCCCCACTTTATTGATGTTTTTCCCTCCTCCTATTCTGTGGTAAGGTTCCACAGGGATCAGCTGTCCTCTGGTACCTGATCATTCCTCAAGAGAATGCCAACAGGTTACTTGATTGTGGGGGCATCACAACTGAGGTCCATAAACTGATTTCCATGATCAGTCACTAGATGATGATCAGGAATCGTCATTGATTTTTTAAATTTAGGTCCTCCTCTCTCAGCCCAAAAGCACTGAGGCCCATTGTAGTATTCTTACTGTTAACCTTGGCTGAGATTAGCTAAATCAGTATTAACCAGAGATTGATTTTGGGATTTCCCTCCCCCTTGCTCTGAATGGGTCAGTTCCACTCTGGACAGTCCCTTTACCAACTGAGTCATCGGGGGAAATGAACGTATCCAATTTAATGACGTTTATTTGCTGACTGTAATAATGTAGGCTGCAGATGTGCTTTGAAAGAGGTCTATCTAGATTGTTCAATATTTATAAATGACATTGAAAAGTTGAAAGACCTTGCAGATGACAAACCAGGTCCATTACAGTCACCATTAGACTGGCAACATTACTCAGAAAGCAATAATATCATACAATTTTATTAAACAAACCTACTTGACTAAGCCTGTGATGAAAGTATTAGAATCACTATCTCAGAAAGTTTATATAAAATACATAATAAAACTCTGGAATTATCCATGTAGGCCTGTGAAACTAATCCTATATTCAAAAAATCTACTTCCTTCTGGCCCCTTATTCATATGGGTGTTGCTACATGTTTTATTTTAACATGGTCTTAAGTATGCAAACAGCAAAAGATGCATTAATTCACATCATAATTTAATGTTTTGTCTTCTTAAAAAAAAAAATTATGTTGTGCATATATTTTCCACCACTGTATTGAAAGTTTAGATCCATTTTCAGGAATATCACTAACTGGGAGGAATGAGGTTGCAGCTTTTCTCCCTGTCCTTTATTGAGGATGATAGACATTGGTGGATATTAAGAATGGAGGATGTGCTCCACTGTTAGTCTATCTTTTTCTGCTTGGTACCTTGTAGAGGAGTAAAGATGTGATTCTATTTCAGTCCAATCACAATAAGAAGTAAATAAATATCTTGAGTAAAGGTATGAAGACAGAAACGCTCCAACATGAAGACTGTTCTGATTTGAAGAAGCCCGTGCCTTGTAAATAATCAAATGGATTGATTTACTTTATCAAGTTCATATTTTAAAAAGATGGGACAAAAATAATGAAAGGAATGTGGTATAAAAAAATCAGCTGTGAAGGTCAATGGAACCTCAAATGGCAAGTTAGTGTTAACAAATTTTACAAAAAGGCCTACCAGATAATAATCATTATTCATGAACTTCTGATCTGAAGGGTATACAGAATGAGGAGGATATAAAATATTGAAAGAAAGGATTTTCTGTAAGTTTTTAAATATAGAAAAAGGGTTCATTATGTTAAACCAATCTCTCTCTAAATGGTTATTAAAGTCTCTACGTTTTATAGAAAAGCATGAAAGGTTGATGGAGTGTAGATTAGCCCTTTTCAACTATCTATGAAGAATAAAAGGAACAATATAAAGTAAAGAGCTAGCCAAAAAATCTCTCCATAATATAGTCATACACATTTTTGATGACATTAGTTGAACAAAAGTCAACTGTTCCTTTCTAATTATTTTTTCACAGTGTATAAAATGGCAACTAGGTCATAGTGGGTTTCACCTGTGGAACCTGAGTTTAAATCCAATCCATGCAGTGATGGATGAAAGGGCTGTCTTTCTAATTGCTCAAAGGATCTTGTGTGAAATGGGGTTTGCCGACCTGAATCCGGTACTTCGTAGGCACAGGCCTACAGCACAACACTGTCCATAATTCAACACTCACGGGTCATATGGATGGCTTATATGGGTAACTGGAAAATTCACATAGATGCAGTAGGTATCTTTGAACCCGTAGGAGACACTGAGTTGCCTCTGTGTCATGAACTCTAATAAACTAACAGTGCCACCAAAAATTTTTTTTTTGTGGCACAAATAATAAACACCCAGATCATACGAATTAATTAAGAATACTATTGTCCCTATCCACTCCAGTCCCTGCAGTGTCCACCAGTCGAGGAAGGCCTCAAGCGTACTGTCAGACAGCCGCGTGCTCCTTCTTGAGGGTCACCCGGGCGCGGAGAAAGCCGCGGAACAGAGGCAGGCAGCTGGAGTGATCACCCCCACTGGCCGTGTCTAACCTGCACCTGGACCTGTGGCTGGTCACCTTGCCCAGGCCCAGGAGCAGACACACCAGGCGGTCCTCCGACTTGTCCAACCCCTTCCTCGCCGGGTGGTCAAGGATCAGGAGCATGGGACAGAAGTGCAGCCAGAACTTGAGAAGCAGCCCCTTCTGCAACCTCACACTCCACGTAAGTGTGGAAAGGGACGCATCCAGGCTGCAAAAATTGCAGGCAGCCTGGGAGTCTGTAAAGTGGCTTAAAAGCCAGTTTGTGGGCACTGCCCTGTGCAACACTCTCCACCCCCGATCCCCAATGGTGCAGGGGAGGACTCCTTTGTGGACAGATGCAATAGGTAGTCTGCTGGAATTAGGACAGAGTAGAATTAAGTGTTATACCTGACCTGAGTGCTTGATACTGACAATAGAAGGGAAACGTGGTCTATTCCTCAGCAGTGGCATCCCTCACCTTAGTTGGCAAAAAATGACCAAAAAAGTACAAAATTAAAAAATACATAAACTTGCTCCTGGTATAATCATAAACAAGATCACAAGATAATTACAGATGAAGAAGGCCATTCTGTTCATCTTATTTTATCCATCCAGAAAGACCCTACAGTCACCCTATTGAAGCATCTAATTGTTTCTTAAATGATTCAAGTTTTCATCCCTACTACTCTATTTGAAAGCCCATTTGGTGTGTGACCACCCTTTGCCTGTGCATTGTTCCTTATTGGAAATTAAGTAGTTCAGAGACAAGAAAAATACTGGACTTTTATATACAACAATCCATAAAGGGCTTAAAATTGGACAAATGAGACTGGACATTTGAGGGGTAGAAAAGAACTAAGAAAAGGCAGCTTGTTGTGGAAGATGAAAAGCAGATGAATTGCCTCAAACAGTGGCAACTTCAGTAGCTATTGTGCATTTTATTCACTTGATTTTAATTCAAATGTTTACTGTATTTAAAAAAAATTTTACATGACAGGATACATGTTCTAATGTTAAATCTTTTTTTAAAAACATCAGAGCATTTATTGGTATTAATCCCTTTAAAGGATACTTTAGATTGAAAAACAGAATGGCAGATTTATAGAAAAATGGCAGTGCAGCTGCACCAAATAAAGAATATTATTCCTTCGAAACTTTTTTCTTCCTAATTAGGGTTAGGGTTAGGAAAGAAAATTTACTTTGGATTTAAGGAAAAATTATATAATTTGTAAAAGGAGTCTACATTGTTACGATGTCTAGTTTGATTATTCTATTTTGGTGTCTTAGTACACTTGTTGGTTGTGACTGGGAAGATGGCACTTAATGCACATAAGCATTAAATCATTTAATCAATAAAAATTTACAGACAGGTAAAATTGAATTCATGTTTTAGACTGCATGGTTATGATTTCTGAGAAGTTTACCATCTGAATTGAGGCACTTGCCAAATTTAAAAAGAACTTTTCTCTTCATAAAATTCTAGTAGAATTTTATGCCTATAATTTGCATAGTTGTAATCAATTTGCTCCTATTAGAGGGGGGAAGCACTACATCCTTACTGTTAATCCACCACAACACACAAGTGCATGGAATTGTGGTGAGTGTTGTGGTATTGGTCAGAGACAGGTGATTCATAACATCGTGAGTTCCTGGTCTACGCTCAGCTGCCAGGAAAAGACTGCCTGGAGGTGAGGTGATTTCCCACAATGAGGGAGACAGCAAAAGCCAGAGGGTGAGCTAGCCTCTAGCATTATTGTGCACTGCTCGTAATCAGTTATACAGTGTTGTTTGAGGGAAGAAATACATTGATGTGCGTGTACAAGCCTTTTTGTAATATAACTAACTTGAAGGCAGCCATAAAGGGGTGTTACTTGAATTTATGATGAAGCATTTGACTTATTTTGGGGCTTTGCTGCTTTTCTAAGTTCTGTTATAGCAACAATGGACTGTACAGTTTATGTACATTAGAGGGTTGTCAATATACACATGGCGCACTTTATCCAGTGAGAAATTGAGCCATATAGATCAGAAAGGTCCAAGGTTCAATCCCTGGTTTATGCGGAATTAGCTGGTATTGGAAAGGGTCCAACAAATGGTCTCAGTGTCCACTTTAGGGTGGGAAACATTGGCCAGGATTCCCAGTCCTGATGGCTATTCAGTGAGTCCTGTGAAAGTGCATGTGGACATTGAGCAAGGACAAGAGAGGACTCAGCTATGATGCCCTCTGTGGTGCAACAACTTGCTGATATGCACTGCCAAGGTTCATATATGAAGGGTGATACTATGGTGAGGCACTGGAGGGTGTCTGTGAAACTGTACCCCAACATTCGGTGAGGCCAACTACACAGCTGGCAGGTAAAAACTAGCATATGTGTTTGTGATAGTATCAAACTACAATTAGTCTAAATTGAGAGAGAGCCCATAAACAACAAAAAATTGATACCTGAGCTAAGTATTTACTGTTGAAAGCTTCCTTGAAATTCTGTGGTGGTATATTTTATTTCTACTTAATACTGTAGAACGTTATGCCTAAGACAAGGCCACATCCCTCTGTTTTGCTGTTTGCTATAAATGTAGTAATTACTTAAGAGCATTTGCAAGGTGGAACAAATTTTCTTGTAAAATGTCACAATCTGATTTTCTACAGAAGTGGGCCAAGTACAGTTACTCATCATTCATCTAACTCCAAGAATATAATTACAGAATAAATTCCTTCTGCTCCCCTTTTTGCTACAAGAAGTTGGTCTTTTGCTAGTAATGATTTACAGTGGTAGAGCAGGATTGCAGTAGAACACAATTGGTAGCAAATAACTGCTAATGGGGGGGGGGGACACTGGCATTCCCTTTTCTGTAGCCCACACAGATCTATTTCCTGTGCATCTGTGAGGCGGTGAAGCAAGCATTACAATATCCATCACATTTTGCATTCCCGAAGTGCTCACAGCCCTGAGTTCTGCAAAGATTTCTCTCTAATTCCGGATTGAGTTGATCTGATGACGATAAAGTGCGAGTCTGGGAAGACTGCAAGTGACCACTGACGTTGTTTCCACTCTTCCTTAACTCCGACCCAAGTTGTTCATTCGTGGCTCTTTCGGACAACCCCTGATTGTGATTGTGACATCTTGGCAACGCAGAACTCTGAAATGACAATATTTGATTCAGCCAACTCCATTTAAAGGTCAATTGTACATCTTGTGGTTAACTCTATTGTTTTGGCAGATTGTAATCAAGCATAAAGTATGACATTAAATTTTGGGTGATAAGTTTTACTTTTGCTGGTTTGACTGAAATTTCGGAGCCACTCTTGTTTTGTTTCAGTCACGGCAAACAGGCATTTGTTTCACATTTTATTGCACTAACACCTGGTCTTCTGACATGTCAAGCAAACTGTCTTATTTTGTTCTTTTTATTTGCCACAGCACATCCTTTCGTGACATGTGGCAAAGGATGTGGAGGTAGTATGAGCACAACGTTCTCATACTGCCAAATAAAGCTCCTTATTTTTATTCTCGAATATCTTCCCTTATACTGGGTACAGTAGTGTCGTAGTTATGCTACTGGACCAGTAATGATCACTAATGTCCTTTAGGGAAGGAAACCTGCCACCCTTACCTGGTCTGGACTATGTGACTCCAGTCCCACAGCAAAGTAGTTGAGTCTTAACTGCCCTCTGACGTGGCTTAGCAAGCCACCCAGTAGTAGGAATGGGCAATAAATGCAGGCCTTGTCTGCGATGTCCACATCCCAAGAATGAATAAATATCCCTCTTCTCCTGAAGGTTCTGATTCATTCTGGGGTACAGGCAGCAGCTCTTTGGCACCTCACCCAAGTGGTCACATGTATGAACCTAGACAGTGAGTACCGCATGGGCTATTTGATTATCTGTGAATCTGAATCTGTCTTCTCCCATTGCCCATAGATGCACTCTCAGCAGGGCTTATTGGCTAGCAATCAGGAGCAAGCTGATATTCCTCTTGTGTGCCCCCACCCCCCCAACCACCAACTCCCTCAAGCCTGCTGCAGAAGCTGCACTCCCACTGACCCACACTGATTAACTTAGCAAGGAACAAATCCATGCCACAATTGCCGAGCTGCTCAATACTCTGTAGAAGAGTAGGAAAATAGAACTATAGAACTAACGACAGGTGGATCGCATCGTGGTCAAACTCAAGCATTTAAGCTGGGGAAAATAATGGGGAGCTGCAGTACTGCTTCTTACAGGCAATATATCTGAAAGAACTTAATACCACACTATCACTGTGCCTCTGTAAATCTGTAATTAAGACTTACAATAAGTAAAATAAATAGAAACAGATACATATACATGCTACTTTATTGTATTAATTTTTCTTGCTAGAAAAATACATGAAGTAATCCTTTCTGATTCCATAAAGGAAATGCAGCCCCCCAAAAAAAAATTCAGCAAAAAGTCCCTTTCTGCATTGTGGATGATAGTTCTGTGGAACGGTGCAAACAATCTTTGCATGGACTACATGCTCCAGTGTGAATGTTTTGGCTGTGCTATGATCTGGGACTACCCCATCTTGTATTTACTTTCAAAAAGTATTCTGCATTATAATCCAATTGCTGGGAATGTTCAATGATTATTTGATTTGGTGAGACATCGATTTAGCTTTCTATATGCTTCATTGGCAAGTTATAGGAACAGATTTGAACTATGCCCTTTCTGATCAGAAGAATCATTGTTTCCAGGCCTCGGCAAGTGTCTCTGTTCAGGTTCATGCGTGCTGAACGGACATGACCTGACACCACAAGCTTTTACTGCCTGTGGCACCTCCTTTAAGAGGGGAAGGGTGAGGGGTGAAGTGGATAGTAGATTTGTGGGGTTTGTTCTGTATCTGTATTGCATATATTTTAAGATGATGAGGGGATATAATTACTAACACTCTATCCTGCACTGCATCAGAAAAGGGAAAACAAAAAATTAAATTAAGAAGTAATCAAAATAACATGTACAGAAGGATACCAATCTGCCCTTCAAAATTCTTGATCACATAGGTGATGCATATTTGCAAATGGTGATTTACTGAAAATGTTGCAAAACCTTCTAAGGCATGAGATGTGTGTTAAGAGTGGGATATATTCTATAAATCACAGTGTTGTCACCCCCATGGCATTCTTCGATAATAAGAAGCTTTAACTTACCCAAACATGTTGATCTGCTGGAACTTCGCTGACAGACTTGGATGTCTGTGAGTGCTTACTCTGTGTATACACATAGCATTTTTCACAATATCCACTGTACACTGGATTGGCAAGCATGCTACAGCCAACAGTATAACAGACTGACATGTTCCTGAGACGGGATGAAATCTGAGCAAGCTGGCCGTGAGGTGGAAATTGGTTACTGTGCTGTCTGTTTGGATCTTGTTGAGAGGACGCTCCTTGGAAGAAAAACATTATAATAAGCCTTTCCACAAATCTTACTAACCCACAAAATAGTCAAGGAATGTCACAGAAATTCCCACAAATACAACAGCATATTAGCATACATGTATTTTAATAAATCAATGATTGTTCCCTTGCAAAATGTAAGTAGGTTTTGATACTGAGGTGCACAAAGGACACAGAAGAGGGAGCATAACCTTTCCCCTTTTTAAAAAAACTTGAGTTGGGAGGAACAGGTTGAACAAGATCAGAGCTTTCCTTGTTCCTGGCTTCTCAGCACTCAGTCGAGGCATCTTGTTGCCATTAAAGTAAGGGTGGGAAGAGCACTTGGATTAGGCGTGGTTTGGCTTGAATTGGTTTGACTGTGTCTGAATGAGCCCAGGTTCACACATCCCTCATACAAGCACTGTGAGATGCACCAGCACACAATCACTTTTTTTATGCGTCCCCATTTTAAAATCTAAACTTTTCCCCCTATTTGCATGACATTTTGTTTAACTGCAAATCTCTATAAATACACACGTAAAACATAAGATTCATGAATGGATGCTTGTATTTATATGTAGATCAGATGGTTTAAATTTAGTATGTTCATCAGGCTGGGATTACAACTTAAATATAACACTACAAATTTATAGTATTCCTAACCAGACTGTATAGGTAGAGGTAAAGGTAAGAATGATTTAGAACTATCAAATGTACAAGTTATTGATGGTTTGTCCAAATGTCAATTTATGTAAGAAAGAAAAAAAATCTTTCATTTATATAGCACTTTTCACATCCTCAGGATGTCAAAGACCTTCACAGCCAATGAATTTGCTTTTGAATGCAGTCACTGTTGATATGTAGGCAAGTAGCTACGTCCTTCAGGAATTGGCCAGCTCGGTAGCACCACGACTGACCGAACTGGCCGAGTCCTGAAGGACACAGCTGCCAGACTGGGCCTGCGGCAGGTGGTGAGCGAACAAACGCCAGGGGAAAAACCCACTTGACCTCGTCCTCACCAGTCTACCTGTTGCAGATGCATCTGTCCATGACCGTATTGGTAGGAGTGACCACCGCCCCGTCCTCGTGGAGATGAAGTCCCGTCTTCGCACTGAGGACACCATCCAACGTGTTGTGTGGCACTACCACCGTGCTAAATGGGATAGATTCAGAACAGATCTAGCAGCTCAAAACTGGGCATCCATGAGGCACTGTGGGCCATCAGCAGCAGCAGCAGATTTGTATTCCAGCACAATGGTCTGGCATATTCCTCACTCTACCATTACCAACAAGCCGGGGATCAACCCTGGTTCAATGAGGAGTGTAGAAGAGCATGCCAGGAGCAGCACCAGGCGTACCTAAAAATGAGGTGCCAACCTGGTGAAGCTACAACTCAGGACTACATGCATGCTAAACCGCGGAAGCAACATGCTATAGACAGAGCTAAGCGATTACACAGCCAACGGATCAGATCAAAGCTCTGCAGTCCTGCCACATCCAGTCGTGAATGGTGGTGGACAGTTAAACAACTAACGGGAGGAGGAGGCTCTGTAAACATCCCCATCCTCAATTATGGCGGAGACCAGCACGAGTGCAAAAGACAAAGCTGAAGTGTTTGCAACCATCTTCAGCCAGAAGGGCTGAGCAGATGATCCATCTTGGCCTCCCCCCAATATCCCCACCATCACAGAAGCCAGTCTTCACAGCCAATTCGATTTACTCCACGTGATAACAAGAAACGGATGAGTGCACTGGATACAACAAAGGGTATGGGCCCCGACAACACCTGGCTGTAATGTTGAAGTCTTGTGCTCCAGAACTAGCCGCGCCTCTAGCCAAACTGTTCCAGAAGAGCTACAACACTGGCATCTACTCGACAATGTGGAAAACTGTCCAGGTTTGTCCTGTCCACAAAAAGCAGGACAAATCCAATCCGGCCAATTACCGCCCCATCAGTCTACTCTCAATCATTAGCAAAGTGATGGAACGTGTCGTCGACAGTGCTATCAAGCGGCACTTACTCACCAATAACCTGCTCACTGATGCTCAGTTTGGGTTCCGACAGGACCACTTGGCTCCAGACCTCATTACAGCCTTGGTCCAAACATGGACAAAAGAGCTGAATTCCAGAGGTGAGGTGAGAGTGACTGCGCTTGACATCAAGGCAGCATTTGACTGAGTGTGGCACCAAGGAGCCCTAGTAAAATTGAAGTCAATGGGAATCGGGGGGAAAACTCTCCAGTGGCTGCAGTCATACCTATCACGAAGGAAGATGGTAGTGGCTGTTGGAGGCCAATCATCTCAGTCCCAGAACATTGCTGCAGGAGTTCCTCAGGGCAGTGTCCTAGGCCCAACCATCTTCAGCTGCTTCATCAATGACCTTCCCTCCATCATAAGGTCAGAAATGGGGATGTTCGCTGATGATTGCACAGTGTTCAGTTCCATTCGCAACCCCTCAGATAATGAAGCAGTCTGTGCCTGTATGCAGCAAGACCTGGACAACATCCAGGCTTGGGCTCATAAGTGGCAAGTAACATTCGTGCCAGTCAAGAGCCAGGCAATGACCATCTCCAACAAGAGAGAATCTAACCACCTCCCCTTGACATTCAACGGCATTACCATCACTGAATCCCCCACCATCAACATCCTGGGGGTCACCATTGACCAGAAACTTAACTGGACCAGCCACATAAATGCTGTGGCTACAAGAGCAGATCAGAAGCTGGGTATTCTGCGGCGAATGACTCACCTCCTGACTCCCCAAAGCCTTTCCACCATCTACAAGGCACAAGTCAGGAGTGTGATGGAATACTCTCCACTTGCCTGGATGAGTGCAGCTCCAACAACACTCAAGAAGCTCGACAGCATCCAGGACAAAGCAGCCCGCTTGATTGGCACCCCATCCACCACCCTAAACATTCACTCCCTTCACCACCAGCGCACAGTGGCTGCAATGCATCCCATCCACAGGATGCACTGCAGCAACTCGCCAAGGCTTCTTCGACAGCACCTCCCAAACCCACGATCTCTACCACCTAGAAGGACAAGGGCAGCAGGCACATGGGAACAACACCACCTGCACGTTCCCCTCCAAGTCATGCACCATCCCGACTTGGAAATATATCGCCGTTCCTTCATCGTCGCTGGGTCAAAATCCTGGAACTCCCTACCTAACAGCAATGTGAGAGAACCTTCACCACACGGACTGCAGCGGTTCAAGAAGGCGGCTCACCACCACCTTCTCAAGGTAGATTAAGGATGGGCAATAAATGCTGGCCTCGCTAGAGATGCCCACATCCCATGAACGAATAAAAAAAAAAGTATAGTAGCCTCTTCATGCACAACAAAGCCGTACAAAGAGCAAATGAGATGTATGACCAGTTAATCTGTTTTTAGGGAGTACTTTTGAACAGGACACCAGGACCCTGCTTTTCTTCCAATAGTGCCGTGGAAACATTTACATCCACCTGCACAGTCAGATGAGGCCCCCGTTTAACGTCTCATACAAAAGACAGCATCTCTGACATTGCGCTGCCGCAGTGCTACACTGACATGAGAGTCCAGATTATGGTCCGGAGTAGGGCTAGAACTCATAACCACCTGACTTAAAGGCAAGAGTGCTGCTACTGAGCCATATTGACATGATATACTGTAACTAAGGATTATATTTCCTTGATGCATGCAAATTTAGATGCATGCAAACTTTTCTCGGGTCCCAATAAATGGATGTGAAGATGTAGGAAATATTTGTTCCACCAACTAACCCAGCACATAACTTGAGAATTTAAAAACCAGGTTAATCAACCATGTGATTTCTCTGACCTCCTTATCCAATAACTATTACCCATAATTCAACACGTAACAATTCAAAGGATTATTGTATTTTCAGCTATTTCAATTGTGTTTCTTTCATTCTAATCACCTCTCTACTGAATGGATTACAGACAAGTAGTTTGAGGAATTGTTGGATAAACTCCTTTGGCCTTTAACATTGCTGGTTCCAGACTGACTTTTACTGTGTGTGTGTGTGAGATATTTTTTACTAATTATCTAAGGGTGCTACATCTTCACAGTTTTTTGCTAGGCCTTGTCTCAAGCCATCAGTAGTGGACCCACTGGGGGGGGAGGGTCAGGGGGCCATGAACCCTCCAACCATTTTGAGGTCACCCAACACCGCTTTGGAGGAATGGTTTCATTTTACTCCCAGGAGCTCGGTCACCCATTTTCGGCCTCCCAAGTTCGACCTGCAGGTTTGTGCGGTTCTTGGCTTTGCCTTTGGACTAGGTAAGTTGGCATTCCCAGTTCCCAGCTTGGTCCCCTTCCTCCAAAGCTGCCCAAATCTTGAGTTCAACCACCCCAGTTGGCCAAACCTAGCTCTGCCACTGCAAGACTGTACTCCTACTCTATATATTTTTGTTCACTCTTTACCCCTTAGCTAAGCAAGTTTTGCACATGGCATTGAGCACTGCTGCTAGGAACCTGACTACAAAACTTGTGTCTCTAGGAAATATGCCTTTTGTATATTCCATCATTTTTATGGATTTGATTTTCTCTGGATTTCATTTTAGGAAACTGCTTGAAAAAAACCTGTTGTGGCCCATCCTCCAATTTCACAAGCAAAAACAAAAGGGAAAAAAAAACAAATTTCCCATCAACCAACAAAACTCTGTACAATTGGGGAGGGAACAATTGTAACCTGTTCATGTGCTATAAACAAAAGATGAAATTGCTGTTATCACTGCCCATTTTCACACGACTATTCTGGAGTTGTATTGCCATGTGCTTGTTCCTACCCTTTTTTAAAAAAAAGATCAGTGTTGTCAGTAAACAACTACCAAATTGAACACATTCTCACTGAGATTTTCAGTCATGAGTTGTATAACTGAGGCCTGCACTTGTCTTTAAACATGTTTGTTCAGCATAAATAATTATATTTTATTTTATATTCCTGTTTCCCTTTATAATTCTTTACTTTTATCATGTCTTTCTGAATATGTGTCTTCCCTTTATGTCAGCTTAAGTAATTTAAAAACCTAAGCTGCTCGTTTTACTTCTAGTGACTAAAGATGTGCTAGTCCATTGTCTCTTTTCTCTCATTGAAAATTTGTACCACTTTTGGCAGTTGGTGTACCTAGATCTCTTTGCACGTTTGAGTATGTGTGTGTCGAGCTTTTGCTCTCCTCCAGTAGAAGAGGGAACAGGAAAACCATGATTCACACCAGTGTTAAATGTGTCTTAATACTGTGGTGGTTGGTGCTGTACAATTGGAGAACTGAACAATCAAAAGTTCAAATGTTACCCTGAGATGCTAAATAACTGCATCAGTTGGGAGATGCGGTGTGTTCTCTGATATTTTCTTGTGTATATGCCCAACTGTGTAATATGGCCAACAACTTAGTGACGCCCATTGCAATCACTTTCTGTACTGAAAAAAGCCAACCACGTGTGGAAGAAAAGTTTGCAAAGGAAATTCTTGACCAGCATAACTCTTTTCACATAACACACTCCTGGGTTTGGGACCCACTTTATTAAGCAAAAAGAGTCTGCTATGTAAAAACACTTTTAGGAAGGTGGACCTGAAAGGTGTTCCACATAATCTACACCCATCCTAGTGTTACCTGCTGCAGGCATTGAAAGTACATGAAGGTGTTTTTTGCAGTAGAGTGTGAAGATACATGAAATTACAAGAGCCTGGCAATATCTTGCACAGGATTGAAACATTTGAGATGGTTAGCTGCAATTTCGACTTCAACTTTGATTTCATTTAAAATGGCCGTAAGAAGAAAGATTTACTCTGCTGCTTTTAAGGTGAATGCAACAGAAATTTATTTTTGTTATACCATTAATCATGGGTTTCCCAATGAAGATTTACCCTTTTATGTTCCGTAGAAAAAGAGGAAGCAGCATTGGAGAGATACCAATCATGTGCGACTGCACCAGAA
The DNA here is from genome assembly GCF_035084215.1 of Heptranchias perlo. NCBI lineage: Eukaryota > Metazoa > Chordata > Chondrichthyes > Hexanchiformes > Hexanchidae > Heptranchias > Heptranchias perlo. The sequence continues at coordinate 28,205,171 of NC_090350.1, forward strand.
ACAGACTATGCCCACCTGCTGGTACCCTTCCATCCACATTTACAGACAGAGGCCTATCTGGCAATGACTGCATAACTAGCGACACAGTTTCTGCGTCAGCAGATGCCAAGCTGCGCCATCTATTGCGAGAACACCTGCAGCTAGCATGCACTGCAAACCGCAGTAACAGGCAGCTGCACCCTTTAAGTCGTCTTCCTCTGTTTCTTTCCAGGCATGGTGGAGGGTGCCATGAAATGGAAAATAGGTGCCACCACTCTCGCTCTCACCTTTGTCTGCCCCATCTCCAATTCACCAACCGTCAAACAGGGGAGTGAAATGTTGCGCTGTTCTATCCCCAGTCCAAAAATACAGTTCCTGCCTCCACATTTATTGTGCCAGTCACTAAATTTTGCCAGGTGTTTATGTTACTCAAATAACTTTTGCAAAGGCTTAAATATAAATAAAATACATTAGCAGCCTTTGTAATTGCTGGCAAGATTTTTACCCCTTTAAATGGCCATATCTGTTTAAATCTACTCATCACTACAAGGTGCAGTGGGCTACTTCCATGTGATTTTCCTCTTTTCCCAGCACCATGCCTGAAATCTATGTGCTGGCTCGCACTACGTACAAAAAGCTGACTGCATAAAATCAGGTGAAGTCAGCAGACTAATGATTGGATGGGTGTTGAAGCACACTGCCCAACTACCAGCAAATCAGAGGCCCAATTGAAAATGCACCCCAATGTATGGTAAGTCTTAGAAGATGAAAGTACAGTGACCCTGGTTTAAGTATTGTACAAATTTGTTGGAATACAGAATGCTCTATACATTGCTTTGACAGAAGATCAACCTCAAAAGAGCATATATTGTATCAGGTGGTACTTGCATTCCCTGCACCCTCTACCATCAGGGATTTTGAGCAAAATTACTGTGCGAAAGTATCAATTTTGGACTGGTTTGTGCTGGGACTACATTTACTGTATGCCAGAACCTGCAGGTACTTCAGGTACATTTTTGAAAATTAGGGTAAAGCCAGGATTCCTTTTCCTTGCACTTTTGTCCAGAACATTTTTTTTTCTCGTAATTTTTCCTTTGGAAAGAGGTGACCAAAAAGCTTAACATTTATGATTCATATTTGATTGCAATTGTTCTTTTCCTCAGTGGTTTAACCAGCAGGAAGGTTATGGATTTCACAGAGAAAGTGATACCTCTGTGATGCATAGAAAAGTTGTGTTAAATTTTTGACTGCTAAAAGCTGTTTTGTGTTGCCCACAAACAAACATTGACTATCATGTTGTGTGAGCTTTCAGCCTCTCCTTGATAATCAGGGTGGATTGTTCTTTTGAAATTCTGCCTAACCACAAATGCTAAACATATTCAAAACGGAAATTATAGTGCCTCTATTTTCCTTGAGAATGATGACCTCGCCCAATCTTCTACAATCCAGATTATTGATTCCATTCTCAGACACGGTTGGATACCATTCAATCTATCAACTCTATGTTCTGTTGCAATTGCAATTCCCTTCACTACACTGGCTCACGATACCATATCATACATCAGCTTATGCTTGTATTTCCTCCTGTACATAACTTAAATCTACCAGTTATTGCATTAACCATTTTAGGTGATGATTTATCCCAAGTTTCCTTAATCTCCCTGTGATTTTCATGAAGTTATTGCACTTGCACATTAAACTCACCACAGAAAGTTAAGTTTAATAATTAACAGTGTAAGTATCCTTTTAACGATTGGCAATTAACAATTATCACATCAACCTCTCTTGCCCAGAAAGTGAACAATTATAAGTGTAGTGTCTCATTTCTTCAGGTTTTGAGATTTTAAAAATGTTAAATTTTTAATTTTTTTCTTACTTTTCCTTTCTGTCTCTTTTTATCTCTCTCTTAATCCAATCTTTTGTTCCCACTCCTTATTTCTCTTTCTTCATCCGATTTGACATTCAATTCACTCCTTCTCAGTCCTTCCTTTGTTTATTTCTCAATCCTTGAACCTTGTTGGTTAAGGACATACACTGTTGGTCCCAAGGTCCCAGATGCCCTATTGCCCTCGCTGCGCAGTTATCAGCTCGAATTTTCAGCAATTTTGTGGGCAAAAAATTTTAAAACCTAAACGGGCACGAAGAAGTCTAACTAACGGAGCATGCCGCGAGATGCCCCACTCCAGTAAAATCTGGGCCAACCTTATTACCTGTGGGAGTTTTTGGATAAAATTCAAGCAGTCTGCAGGTCAATGATTTCACGAATACCTATATCATGTTATTTTCTGAGTATCTGCCAGCGAGGAGGAACCATGGCTGCTGCCAGTACACATCGTTGACGCATGGCCTGTAAATGTCCAGTGTGCGCTGGCAGCGGGCCAGGTTTCTTTTCATTGGCACATGCTTGAAAAATGTATAATATAGAATAGTGGCGAATTACTTACCAACGTCTTCCACATATTTAAAGAAGCATGTGGTACAGAATCCACACTGTTCTTCAGTCCCAAAGTACTGACAGTTTGGATTTATGCAGTTTCCAGTTTCTCTAATCTGATTGAGCTGCTGTCTTTGGTCTTGGTCAACTGCTGGTCCATGACTGCCAATGTTGGTCAATGCAACTTGCAGCAACTCTGAAGAAATACCACCTGCTGGATCATGTGTCTGGGCAAGAGAATCCATCCTCTTTAAGCAAGAGAAACACAAACCATTGAACTTCCTTATTTCTTGCTTACATTTGCTGCACCTTTCTCCCCACAAATCGATCCTTTCCTCCACTAATTCACCTGACGACTTTGGAAAGCGTGGATCAGAATTTCTGCCTCCCTCTGGAATTTGTTCTAAGTGGTTGTTTTCTCGGAAGCAACTTGGACAAAGTCCATTCTGTGCCACACTTCCAGTGAATGGACATTGAGAAGCTTTGCACTTCAAGGCATTGGTCTCACTGAAGAAAGGGATGTGTGATGGTGATGATGGTAGAGTTGACTGAGTATTCCTGATGTCTTCCAATCCAAAGATTGTTGCTCCTTCTGAGTGTGACTCCTTCAAATGTCCATCAGATCTTTGGTTGCCACTACGCTTACCAATGTTGGTCCCGGAAGACACTTCTTTCCTTTGGAAGGCATCATAACACGTATGACAGAACGGTTTTGTGAATTTTGAGCAAAAGTATGGACAGCCATGAGTTAAACATTTGTCTTCCATAATAGATAGGTTTGAGAGAGAAGCAAACTCCTCTTTATCCCTATTGCTTCTTCCTTTTTCTGTGTTTTCCTGCCAGAATTTGTACTGATGGTTAACCAGCTGGAAATAATCCTGAACCAAGTTAAGGTCATTGGGCAAAGGATTTATAAGCAACCTGCACAAAAAACAAAAGTGCATTTATGTACAATTCTATTTTTCTTCTTGAATGATTCAGCCTGCATAAAAACTGCTTCAATTATAACATAAGACAACTGATATAGGACGTTTCACTTACTTCATAAGAACAAAGATTATGAAATAAGTAAAGGCCACTTAGCCCTCTAGTTTACTTGCACAGACTAAAGACTCCCATTTAATCATCTGAGGGATTTCAAAACAAATTATATTAGTTGCACTGTGCCCTGAAAGTGAGAGATTTTTAGGTGCTGCTAGGGACTGAGCTGAGAACTGAAAAAATATAGTTAACAAATTTGACTCTCAAGTTGCCTTCCAACTAAAATTTATGGCCACAGCATTATACCATATTTTGTCACATGAACTAAATATTTGGAGTGATGTGATCCTATAAAATCTACCAAATGTTGTAGTTCACTAAGCAAATGTACTAATTTAGAACCTGCATTTGGGGGTCATGATATTAAAACCAGAGTAACCAGATTTTTTATTTTCAATAGCCCATTGTTAGTCATCAGTCGTAGGTTTCGATTTTTCAGAAGTAATACATTACCTCTCGGTCTCTGGAAGGGGGGACAGATTAGTTGATAGTGGCTAGAGAATCGATTAATCCGTTCATCTTCTACGATCTTTTCCTTTCCTGCTGCCTGATTCCTGTGATTGAGCTAAGGCTAGATAATGTTGTATCTTGCATCTTTGTACCTTTTATTACAACTTGGAATCCTAGGCGCTAAATCGGGCCGTGTAGTGCCTGTTGTTTCGCCTTACCACATTTCCTGCATGCCATTCCGCCACTGTAATTTTGAGATGGTTTTTTTTGCTTCAAGGGGAAAATTTTGAATCTTGTGCTGAACCAAATTTACCAGTGGATTGAATCAAGCCCCAGGTATTAAAATTGCTGACTCACTTTTCCCACTGGAACTTACAAAAATGAACTTACATTTCGAAAGAAAGCAAATTCTGTAGGCGGCCATTAATTATCTTTTTATATTTCACCCTCTTCCGCTTTTTGTTCCTCACTCTAAAGCATTCTGTGTAGCTGGAATATGAGGTAAGCGAACACTTCCCCATAACTCAAGTCTCATTGTTTCTTTGTACTCAGCCAGTAAGCAGGTAAGTTAACTCCCAACGTGTGGATTAGGACTTGAGAGTCATGGATAATAAGAATTACGTAGTTACAAGTTGCATATTTTTCAAGTAGTTAATGAGAAGACTGAACTCACCTGGCTGCATTGACAAATTCTGCACCATTGTAGTCTGGCACAGAAATCTGAATGAGATAACTGCTGAGCAGTTGTTTTCTGTCGGCTTTTTCAGTATTCAGGAGAAAGCGAATTGGTAGCTCTACACTCCCATTCTCACTCGGTACTACCAGCGGAAAAGCATTTAGTTCTGAAGGAGGAAGAAATTTGGAAAGATTTTGTTAAATAACTGGAATATTCCTGGAGGCAATACAGCAGATAATGTAAAGTAATGCTAAGATCGTCCTCCTCCTTTTCCCATACATAAGGGTCAATTTTAACTCTTTCCCCCCACCCGCAACCTGGTGGAAACACAAGCCCCAAGCCGGCGGGGTCCCCATTAAAAATACAGATCGAGCTCTGATGTGCTATTTTAACTTGAAGCCTGAGTGGGGGAGCAGTGGTGACTTCCTCGCTACGCCAAACCTGCTGGGAACAGAGGAGACCCCCTCAAGTTAAATTTTATTTTAAAATTTTAGTTTCCTTGTGGGCCAGGAGGAGCAAGTGTGCTCCTTCAGGCCCTACAAGGAAACCTTGAGCCTCCCCTGCTCTGGGCTGCCCCTCCCGGAGCTATCACTCCCAGATGGGTATGCCGCTCATTTTACTGTGTTCCCATTTGGGAGTTAAAATTGAGCCCAAGGTCTCCTGCCTTGATGCAACTTCTGAGGACTAAAGGAACAGAATGGTACAATCACTGTATTCACCTTTAGCATGTCCAATGTCAGAAGACAGGATACAAACTGTGCTGAAATAGACTGTTGAATGTGTTCCCTGAGTGCTTAGTTATCAGAAGGAGCTGCAACAACAGGGTAACTGAGAAAATCATTCCAACTGTGGCTGGGTGATTTGAATGAGGCCCAACTCTGGCATTTGTAATTATCTGCTTAGGATGTGAGTGCTGCAAATATAGGCTACCAGGGCACTCTAAAGTAAGTGGAACTTCATTATAACAAACCTTTTACCGCATGAAGCAGTAAAAGGTCGGAGCAGGCTCGAGGGGCCGATTGGCCTACTCCTGCTCCTATTTCTGATGTTCGATGTTCTTATGAAGCTGTCAAAAGAACAGCTTTCAACTCAATAAGACGATACACTCAAAGACATACCAGCCCCTTAGACATACCAGCCCCTTCAGGTTTGTAGTGTCATTCCAGTGCTCACAAGCAGCTCGCCGGTGAGTGGGAATTCCGGCAGCTCCGATGTGGAGCCGAGCTGGCAATTATAAACTGGCGGGAGGCAGTTTTGCTCTACATTCTTGAAATGTAGGTTAGTTACAGGCTGGGTTTCTGATCAGAACCCTGGTTTTGTTTGTGGGAAGGTCAATTAAGAAGCTGCAGTCATTTTTCCTCTGTGTGATGCAGATATTTGCATAAGACAGTGAGCTACCCGGAGTGCATTATAGACAGTTATAGTCTTGAAATAGGCAAATTAAAAGAAAAGTAAATTATAAAGATATATGCCCTCACTTACCTGGTCCTACATCATTTACGCTGATGAGCGGTGTAAAATATTGATGCTCGTAGCTGAGCAGGATGGGACAAGTGTAGCACTGAAGGGGCGGCCAGTGCAGAGGCAGGTAGATCCCAGCAGGGCTCGATGTCATAATATTTGAAGTACTTTTGGAACTTTCTTCTGAGTTTCCTGTTTGTTTAAAAAAAATCACAACTATTACAGCAAATGGAGGCTTACTGCACCCTGAAGTGTTAACGTTTTACTTCAGTGGCAACCTATAGAACTTGAATTATTTACTATATATTTTAATTTCCCTCACAAGGGGAGTAATATAAATAGGATATTACAGCTGTGGTGGGAAATTATTACAAATACTTTTTTTTCTGGTGAATGATATTAAATGTGTAATGTCTTAATGAAAACCATGTTAATAAACCTTTTAATTTACATACACATGATGCAATGACATAAATGATTTTGAAACGCACCTCCGTCCCAGTGGCCAAAACTTATGCTATTTTCCACCCCTCCCCCGCCCCAACTCCTTTTTATGAAGGTTTTGCCCCTTTTTATTACCTGATTGCTTAAATTTTACTGATTGCACTTTTCTTTCTAATAATAGTGCTGTATCATGTTGAAATGTCCCAGTGAATTCTATTTAAAGTGCAATGACTGTTATGTCGGCATACATGGCAGCAATTGTGTGCCAGCAATATCCCATAAACAGCAGAAGAGTTTTTTTGGCAGTGTTTGACGAGGTAGATACCTGGAGAATCCCTGTTCCAATGGGGCCTTTAATGTCCGTCTGAACCAGCAGAAAAGGCAGCTAAGTCCTTAATTTAACACTTCATCTAAAGAACAGCATGTCTGACAATGCAGCACACTCTCAGCACTGTACAGTAGAGTCCACTTGATTACGTGCTGTACCAATAGTGTATGGTTTGAACCCATAACCTTCTGAACCAGAGATGAAAGTGTTACCAATGGAAACAAGCTGGCACTTTTTTGTACATAAAGTAGATGATAGTTTTGATATAATGAGATTAATATATTATTCACTTTTTATAGCTATACTAATAGATCTCTGGAGTTCCACATGGGGTTATTGGACCAGGGTATGTAGACATAGTTCAGTTACCATATTAAAGTCATACATTCTGTCCTTGTGTTTATATTTCCATTATAAATTCCTACGTCCACATATGTAATGAAAACTGCCAATGTAAACTTGGTGGTGATGGTACTGCAGTGCCTCCATCAGCAGGAGGGTGTAATTACAGTGTGACAAGTTTACATAGGGGTTTCCATTATAAATGTGGACATTGGAATTTATACTATAAAAAGTTGATTAGGAAGTGTGCCCAGACATAAGATTGTTAATATATTAAGATAAATGTTGGAAAACTCATCTAGTTTTTACCTAAAATGTTTTTAACCATTTTCCTAATGTAAGCATGATAAAGTGCACCTCCTCCTTTTGAACTTTGCCTGATCTTTCCTCCTGATTTCCTTACATAGTTAATTATTAAAATGTTGCTACATTCATTTATTTATGTACAGGCCTGTTTGCAAATCATGGATGAGCTGCTTTTGAAGCTCTGAGATTGATCAACACTGGGTATTCTGAAACTTTGTAAACAGCAACTAACATAAGTCCCCAAAGCTTCCCCTTCCAATAGGGAAATGTCCATAGTTTTTACACTTAATGGTCATCGCTGTAGTGTCAGCAAGCCACAGAAAGGTGGGTATTGAGTGTAAGGGAGATATCCTACTGCAATTCTTTGAAGCCTCATTAGCATAAACTCTTATCACAAGCTCTTGCTTTTTTCAACTAATCCCATTAAAACCTCCACTACAAGCAATAAAAAACCTTAAAGTACAATATGATTTAACTTCTGTTTGGAACTGCTTTGCTGATATTTACAAGTTCCTAATGAAATGTAACTGTATTTGGCAGTGATATACACAGCTAATCCTGTCTGGTACTATTATTAATATTTTCCCTATTTTAAATTGGTTTATCTCCTTTATCTTCAGGGTATCTCCAGGCCATGCCCATTTCCCAGCTTAGAGACAGGCAGGGGTCTGCTCCAAGGTCTTTCTTAACACTGGACTTGTTTCACATCACTCGACAATCAAATCAAGAACCTGGAGTGACTTGCTCTTCAATTTTCCCTCATTTTCTGCAGTGAAGCACCTGATTTCTGCTCTAAGTCTCTTCCTAACAACATGACTGTGGTCACCAGCTATGTGTCACGCTGTTTTGCAAGTACATCCTTTTGTCAACATATCCTTGTTTTGATCTAAATCCAATACTATCAATAGCTATAGTCAAATCAATAAATGTAATGTTGTGAAGCTGGAACCTCTAGCTCATGAGTTAAGGATTGCAATAGCCTTTGCATCACAACTGTAGTATCAGTCCAAAGCGGTTTCACTTTGTACTGATGTTGCAGCTATAGTGTAAATGCAGTCTGAGACTTGCTCTGTTTTGCTTCAGAGTTAGTTTGGACCTTGACACCTGATTTACATTATACAAGTTTAGCACTGCTTTGAAGCATTGAGCCGAATTAAATCTAGGTGAACTAGAAAAAATTGGTATCACCTCAGATTTTTGTTGCACTTCGTTTGGTAGCCAAATCAAGACTATTAAAACTGGCCTGATTCCTTGCCTTGCCTAATGTTTGCACACAGTGTACTCCAGAATTTAAACTGTTGATCCTGGCCTTAGTGCACAGAACTGAGCAAGGTGCTTCACCAATGGGAGAAAGAGAAAATTTGCCTTGGCCAGGAATATCATGGAGCTGTTCCCACTTTGCCACCGTAACTTCACCTGCAGTGCTGAGTAAACCCTGTTTACATGTGTAAATGGGGTTTCTGGCGACATTGTGGCAGAGCAGCACCAAGGAAATTCCTCGTTCTTGTATCAAACTTTAGCACCTCCTACTGACTAGGCAAATATCTACCTTGTCAGCTGATGGAGAGCCGTTTAAACATAAGTGTGGATGGCACCCTTTTATTTCGTATTTGTAAAGAAAGAATTTGGACTTAAATAGTGCCATTCATGTCCTTAGGATTTTCCAAAATGCTTTGCAACCAATGAGTTATCTTGCATTTTATGCACAGCAAGGTCCTGCAAACAGCAAATGAGATAGATGACCAGGTAACCTGTTTTGATAGTGTTGGTTGAGGGATGAATATTGGCCTGGACAATGGGAGAACTCCACGCTCTTCAAATAGTACCATGGGAATTTTTATGCCAGTTAAACAGGCAGATAGGGCCTCTATTTAATGTCTCATCCAAAAGATGGCACCTCTGACAATGCAACATTCCCTCAATACTGCACTGAAGGGTCAGCTTCGATTATGTGCTCGGGTTCTGGAGGGGGGGTTTGAACTCACGACCCACTGACTCAGGTGAGAGTACAACCACTAGGTCAAGCTGAGGCCAAGCTAATGGTTCTCTGAAGACGTATCTCAGCAGTTCATGGTGTGTTCTGTGATACTGCCTAAGCTCAGGTCCATAAATACCTACATTGTCCTGGCAGCTTGATGATGAGTACACTGCTTCAAGCGAAACTGAACTGTACAGGCCAGGAAGGTCTCAGGTTTGATCCTGGCCAGTGCTGTGCTAGCTGATCCAAGCTGAAGCAATAGTCAGAGGGCTACAATTAGCCTCACTGCCCCTGGGCTATAAGGAAAAGAAAACCAGCCAGATTTCTACTCCAGATTGCTATACAGCAACTCCTATTGAAAAGTACTTTAATGTGGACTTTGGGAGAGAACAGGATTAGGCTCAGCTGTAATGCACCCTTGTGGTCAAATAGCTTGCTGGCACTTGCTGTCGAGGCTTATAGTTGAAGAATGGGCACTTGGGCAAGATAACAGAGGGTACCTGTGGAAACATATGCCAGCACCTTCAGGAAAGGAAGGGCGAAAAACTGCTTCGTGGCAAGGGAATCGCGTACTGACTTCATTTAAGATAAAAATATGAATTGTATCTAAGCTGAAGGGGTGGGGGGATTGTTATTTAAGGACACTGGTGTACAATATCACTTCATTTGTTTTCTTTTACTTTTTAGACTCACCTACAACTACAACGATAGGCCGCCTTACAATGTTGGCTAAAACAAATATGTGGATATCTTGATATATGTTTGTTAAAGCCTGGCCTGCAGGAGATCTAGGATCAGCTGATTCAATCACGTTCTGCCATTCCTGATCCCAAATCTGTTTGGGAAAAAAATAACAAATTAATTCTGCAACCAAACACCACCAAGTATATTATATTATATCACTCACACAAAAAAATAGAGAATTAGCTGTCCACAGATACTGATGCTAGCACTTAATAAACTGCAGACAATTCTTCTTGAGGGCAAGTGGGATTTCCCCCTAAAAAAATCTTCCCCCTTTACTGGAATTGGTCTCATTAGGAATTCAATCTTTATCCTACTACTATTGACTCAAAACTTAGTCTGTGATGGTAAATTAATCTTAAAACTATTTGCTTTTCAGAATTGTAAGCTGTGGAAAAATGAACAAGTTAAACAATCAAAGTGGTGGATGCAGTGGAACAGTGTGTTGGCGCTCTGGTATGTGCCAGGGTGACATCATGGAGGGAGGGTGAACAGCAGGTGACTAATCCTGGGCAGCTCTTGTGCACGTCCTAACTCCTGGCACAAGAGGGAGACCCTGGCAACAAATCCCACAGTTGCTCTCTCGGTCAGAAAATAGGGTAGAACATTGACAGACCTTAAAAGGGAAGAAACGCATAAAAATAGAGAGGCAAGATTAATAAATAAAAGCAAACTTGGGACCGCTGCGTTATAGACTCTACACAAAGATGCGAAACAGCTAAGGTGTTTAAAAAAGGGTGATTCAAAATATTTTGCAAGACATAATGCCAGCATTCTATGTCCAGAGTATGTAATGGCATGATTGGTGCAGACGTTACATCATTGTGATGCTGACTGTGTCAGCCCTGACTAATTCAATAACTCTGAGCAAAGCTAAAAAAAGAAAAAGATAAAACACAATGCAAAATGTCGGACTATGTCAGATGTAACATTTGGTATAATAGATATTGATCTTTGTTAACAAATTATTACCACAATATAAAATTATCCTGGTGGAAACCCAGTGAAGGAAATCTAGAAATACCCAGGCAATAATCCCCCAACATCACTGAATGCCCTTGCATTAAAAATAACCCAGATAGAAATTAAATAAAGCACCAGAGATACCGTGGTATTATTTACACGGCTGATATTTCAGTCAGTAATGCACTTTTCCCTAGCATTTGATTGACCTTATCTCTAACTGTTTCCAAATGTTTCACTTGGGAAGTTTTTAAATCTTTCTGCTCATTAACATGAGGGATGATCGTGTTGGGGAATGGAATGCTTCCCATTTCAGATACCCAGTGTCAGCATCAAGCACTCCCAGCACAACCAGATGCAGAGTAAGGCTCTTGGTACTCAGCCCAACAAAATGTCTCAGTGCAAACATCAGAAGAGCACTCCTTGTTGCATCAGTGTGACATTTTACCATTTCCCACACTAGCCATCCTGTGGCTTCCTAGTTATCCAGTGGCCTTTCTAATTGACATTGTCAATACTTGCCAAAATAGGGACAGTTTTAAGCTGTAGACCCTTGCCCATTGAAAACTGGATTGAGACTACCCAAAGTCACTTCACATAGGACCCTTGCAGCCAGCAGATGGAGGATACTTTCAACCCATCAATTGGTAGAATTTAGAACAACCATTTACAACAATGACTAGAATTTATATAGCACCTTTAACATCAGAAAAGTGCCAAGGCACTTCACCGAAGTGTAATCAAACAAGAATTGGCACTGAGCTAAAGGAGGGGATGATGAGAGGGGTGACTAAAAGCTTGTCCAAAGAGGATCTTAAAGGAGGAGTGAGAGGCAGAGACATTTAAGAAGGGAATTCCAAAACTTAGGGCCAAATGATTGAAGGCACGGCCGCCAATGGTGGGGTGAAGGGGGATGTGTTGAAGCCAAAGCTGGAGAAACTCAGAGTTCTCAGGGTGTTGTGGGGCTGGAGGAGGTTCAGAGCTGAGGCTATGAGGAGATTTGAAGATGAGAATGATGATTTTAAATTTGAGGCATTGGTGAACTGATAGCTAATATAAGTCAGTGAGCACAGGGGTGATGGGCGAGTGGATCTTGGGGTAGGTTACGATATGGGCAGCAGAAATTTGGATGAGCTCAAGTTTATGGATGGTGGAAGATGAGAGGCTGACTAGGAGAGCGTTGGAAAAGTCGAGTCTGATGGTGACAAATGCATTGATTTAAATACTGTATGAAACACCGACATTGACAATAAACATGAGAAATGATTCAGGAGTTAGATTTTGAAAAGCATAGCTGATAACTTATTTCATTGTAAATAGCTGTTCCAACCCTGACCAAGGGTAATGTTTGGTATGAAATTATTCTTAGAAGAGTTAATTAGTCTTTTAGTTTAATTATTCTCTCCTTACAGCCAGATAGTTTGTAAGTTGTTAGCAATAACAATGAGGCTTGAAATACACTTCACAATAATGTAAAAAAAAACAAAATAATTATACAAAAACACAGTAATGGCACTTGGATAGTGCAATATGGTAAACACTGTCCTTTTACTTCTCACTAGATTAGACACTGATCTTTCAGTTTGGCTTCAAATCCATACCAGACTGTTGGGATGAAAGTCTCCATAGTTTGCTGGGTAAAAGGGGTCTATGTGAAATTAATTCGGGCAATCTTAATTCAGCTCTCAGTGGGCATAGGCCGACAGCACAAAAACTACCCCTAGTTCGGCAATGACGCTCAGACTTGGAGAGCTTATGGGAAAGGAAAAAAATGTCGCACTGGTGCAGTATAGGGTACTCCTCCGAAGTTGGGCAGAGGCAAGTTGGGTGGAGGTTTATTCTGTATCTTGCGGTACTATATCTGACCTGGGAGTGCTTAATGCTGAAACTATGGTGCAATTTTAACCTAACTCGCCGGGCGGGAAACCCACAGGATCGGCTGGATCACCAGTTTTACATCCCACCCAATATTGCTCTCTGTTGACTTCAGTGGAGAGTAAAATTGAGTGGGGTGTAAAACCAGCAGTGCACCCGAACTAGTCAGTTTCTCGACAGGCGGATTAGGTTAAAATTCCCCCCGGGTTTTTTTTAATTTGTTCATGGGATGTGGGCGTCGCTGGTAAGGCCAGCATTTATTGCCCATCATTAATTGCCCTTGAGATGGTGGTGGTGAGCCGCCGCCTTGAACCGCTGCAGTCTGTGTGGTGAAGGTTCTCCCACTGTGCTGTTAGGAAGGGAGTTCCAGGATTTTGACCCAGCGACGATCAAGGAATGGCGATATATTTCCAAGTCGGGATGGTGTGTGACTTGGAGGGGAACATGTAGGTGGTGTTGTTCCCATGTGCCTGCTGCTCTTGTCCTTCTAGGTGGTAGAGGTCGTGGGTTTGGGAGGTGCTGTCGAAGAAGCCTTGGCGAGTTGCTGCAGTGCATCCTGTGGATGGTACACACTGCAGCCATAGTGCGCCGGTGGTGAAGGGAGTGAATGTTTAGGGTGGTGGATGGGATGTCAATCAAGCGGGCTGCTTTGTCCTGGATGGTGTCGAGCTTCTGGAGTGTTGTTGGAGCTACACTCATCCAGGCAAGTGGAGAGTATTCCATCACACTCCTGACTTGTGCCTTGTAGATGGTGGAAAGGCTTTGGGGAGTCAGGAGTTGAGTCACTCGCCGCAGAATACCCAGCCTCTGACCTGCTCTTGTAGCCACAGTATTTATATGGCTGGTCCAGTTAAGTTTCTGGTCAATGGTGACCCCCAGAATGTTGATGGTGGGGGATTCGGTGATGGTAATGTCGTTGAATGTCAAGAAGAGGTGGTTAGACTCTCTCTTGTTGGAGATGGTCATTGCCTGGCACTTGACTGGCACGAATGTTACTTGCCACTTATCAACCCAAGCCTGGATGTTGTCCAGGTCTTGCTGCATGCGGGCTCGGACTGCTTCATTATCTGAGGGGTTGCGAGTGGAACTGAACACTGTGCAATCATCAGCGAACATCCCCATTTCTGACCTTATGATGGAGGGAAGGTCATTGATAAAGCAGCTGAAGATGGTTGGGCCAAGGACACTGCCCTGAGGAACTCCTGCAGCAATGTCCTGGTGCTGAGATGATTGGCCTCCAACAACCACTACCATCTTCCTTTGTACTACTTATGACTCCAGCCACTGGAGAGTTTTCCCCCTGATTCCCATTGACTTTAATTTTAAGAGGGCTCCTTGGTGCCACACTCGGTCAAATGCTGCCTTGATGTCAAGGGCCGTCACTCTCACCTCACCTCTGGAATTCAGCTCTTTTGTCCATGTTTGGACCAAGGCTGTAATGAGGTCTGGAGCAGAGGGGTCCTGGCAGAACCCAAACTGAGCATCAGTGAGCAGGTTATTGGTGAGTAAGTGCTGCTTGATAGCACTGTCGACGACACCTTCCATCACTTTGCTGATGATTGGGGCTGTAATTGGCCGGATTGGATTTGTCCTGCTTTTTGCGGACAGGACATACCTAGGCAATTTTCACGTCGGGTAGATGCCAGTGTTGTAGCTGTACTGAAACAGCTTAGCTAGAGGCGCAGCTCGTTCTGGAGCACAAGTCTTCAGCACTACAGCCGGGATGTTGTCAGGGCCCATAGCCTTTGCTGTATCCAGTGCACTCAGCCGTTTCTTGATATCACGTGGAGTGAATCGAATTGGCTGAAGACTGGCTTCTGTGATGGTGGGGATATCAGAAGGAGGCCGAGATGGATCATCTACTTGGCACTTCTGGCTGAAGATGGTTGCAAACGCTTCAGCCTTGTCTTTTGCACTCACGAGCTGGACTCTGCCTCATTGAGGATGGGGATGTTTACAGAGCCTCCTCCTCCCGTTAGTTGTTTAATTGTCCACCACCATTCACAACTGGATATGGCAGGACTGCAGAGCTTTGATCTGATCAGTTGGTTGTGGAATCGCTTAGCTCTGTCTATAGCATTTTGCTCCAGCTGTTTAGCGTGCATGTAGTCCTGAGTTGTAGCTTCACCAGGTTGGCACCTCATTTTTAGGTACGCCTGGTGCTGCTCCTGGCATGCTCTTCTACACTCCTCAGGGTGCCTGAAGTGGAAAGTGTTTCATTCCCCAGCACAATGTCCCTCACCTTAAGGACAAAAAAAATTGATTTTTAAAAAAAAGCTTAAGAATTATGCTGTTGAAACCAAATAACAAATGTTATCTGTTTTTAATATAACGGGTCAGTTGCTGTCTTTTCTATGTTTCTACCTCTCTATCTCTGTTTTTTTTTTGTTTGTTGTTTTTTTTGGTGATTTGTATATTCTGAGACCTTGCAGGTAACACCTGTCTGTCTGCACACTGATTGCCTTGGCAACGGGCAGTTGAAAAAACTGTCTGTAATCACCAAGCATTGTTCTGTGAATTATAAATGCGATTTCATTTCGAGGATTTCATTTCGTTCACCTGAGGAAGGAGGAAGCCTCCGAAAGCTTGTGAATTTAAAATAAAATTGCTGGACTATAACTTGGTGTTGTAAAATTGTTTACAATTGTCAACCCCAGTCCATCACCGGCATCTCCACATCGTTGAAACCATGAGCAAAGCTGTACAATAATGAACATTTCTATCAGTGTTTTCTTTCAGAATCTCTCCTTGGGTTTGACTTTCATTTCTCGAAGTTAAAGTAAACTCAAAAGGGCACTCATCTGAATGAAGGGCCATTCTTAAATGTTCACTTCATTTTATTTTTATGGATCCAAATCTCTGATTTGTTAGGAAGCTCATAGAAGATCCAGTACTGCTGACTTTCAAATCAATTTGTTGTTAATTATTGTTTCAAATCAGTTCTAGGTCAAATTTAACAAATAGTTGTTTAACTGGATGATGTGCTTAAAGGATTAATCATAAGTATTTATCCAGTTGTGAGAGGGGCTGAAAAAGCTATCTGATAAATACCTTTAAAAAAAACCTTGAATGCAAAATTGAACAACAATAATAGGCATCGTATATATAGTTCTGGCGGACTACAGATAGATGGAGGAGTTGAGGACTCAAATATATCCCTTTCTTATTCAGCATGTCTTCAGTTTAGCAAATCAGTGCACTTGTCCATCCATTCTTACTTAGGGTATAAAATGTTTGATTATTTTTTCCGCCTGTTTGGGGCAGGATGAGTCAGTAGAACCTGCATCATTTTTGCCACAAGTGATCCAATGGTATGTTTTTAATGAGATTTATGCCATGACGCTGTAAATAAGGTTTGGCAAACACTTACTGTGATGACAGTACCACTTTAAATCGTGAGATTACTAGCTTTAGCATATGCAAGATTGCGCCACACTTCCTCCCCACTTATAACGGTCAGGAAACAGATGCCTCCTTCCTTGAAGAACAACTAGCTGGATTGGGAGGCGGTCTATTCTTTTTTCAAAAATCTCATAGTTTCTTGAAAGTTTACACTCACAGCGAGGTTTTGAGGCCCTAATCTACTTTACCAATGGCTTGATCTATTTTGGTTAGGGGGATTTAGGAAGCATTTTTTTCACATAAAGGGTTATTAGTTCATGGAGTCCTTTAGTATGAGTAACTATTCAGGCAGAGACTATTACAACATTTAAAAGGGAATAAATATTTGAAGAGGAAGAATACAAAAGGATACGGGGAGAGAGCAGGGAAATGGGGTTAGAGTAGACAATTCCACTTTAAGTGCGATCACGGACACAGACACAAACTTAACTGGACCAGCCATATAAATACTGTGGCTACAAGAGCAGGTCAGAGGCTGGGTATTCTGCAGCGAGTGACTCACCTCCTGACTCCCCAAAGCCTTTCCACCATCTACAAGGCATAAGTCAAGAGTGTGATGGAATACTCTCCACTTGCCTGGATGAGTGCAGCCCCAACAACACTCAAGAAGCTCGACACCATCCAGGACAAAGCAGCCCGCTTGATTGGCACCCTATCCACCACCCTAAACATTCACTCCCTTCACCACCGGCGCACAGTGGCTGCAGTGTGTACCATCCGCAGGATGCACTGCAGCAACTTGCCAAGGCTTCTTCGACAGCACCTCCCAAACCCGCGACCTCTACCACCTAGAAGGACAAGAGCAGCAGGCGCATGGGAACAACACCACCTGCACGTTCCCGTCCAAGTCATAGACCATCCCAACTTGGAAATACATCGTCGCTGGGTCAAAATCTTGGAACTGCCTTCCTAACAGCACTGTGGGAGAACCTTCACCGCACGGACTGCAGCGGTTCAAGAAGGCGGCTCACCACCACCTTCTCAAGGGCAATTAGGGATGGGCAATAAATGCCGGCCTCGCCAGCGACGCCCACATCCGATGAACGAATTTAAAAAAGCGCCGAATGGCCTCCTTTTGTGCCATAAATTCTATGCTTAAAATGATAAAAGACAGGATAAATCAGGTGGAGTTCCTTAGAAGAAAGAAAACTGAGATTGCTTCCCATTCCAAAGCAAGTGTACTTCCTGTGAATGAAGGGCAGGTATATGTTGGCACTGAAGTCTTGGACAAGTTTGCAATTCCCTCATTCTGTGGGTATGATTCAATATTGGTTCTGTGAAATGTATCAGATCACCCCTACAACACAGAAGCCTACTGGGGGTCCTGTAGAGAAATCAGGATGTTGCCACTTTCAAAAATGGGAAAAGAAGGATAACTAGGATCATACCAAAACTCAGATCCCACTGTTTTTAGGATAAATTGAGAATTTGCTTTAAGATCTTCAAGGATCAGATGAATGGGAGCTAAAATGCTTTAACACTTGATGTGCCATATCGAGAAGAAATGTGCTTAAGATCTGAAATTTGAAGAAAGTTTTTTTGGGGGATAAAGGAGTCATTGTAAAAAAATTCTGAGGACCAAAGGAAGCTGCAAGGAGATAGCGATAAAATAGTGGAATGGGCAAAGAAGTGGTAGATGGTATTCAATGTCAGTAAAAGAGAGATGGTACATTGTGGTTTAAAAAAAGTGATAATTATATTTTGAATGGGGAAAAGTTGGATGATGTAGAAGAGCAGAGGGATTTAGAGGTTCAGGTTCAAAAGACATTAAAGTGGATAAAGTCATAAAAAAATGGAATACTAGGTTTATGGCAAAAGGTACAGGATATAAAAGTCAAGCATAATGGTGAATCTATATAAAACCTTGGTAAGACCACAGTTAGAGTACTGCGTACAGTTTTGGGCTCCACATTATAGAATGTTGAAGCAATAGAGAGGGTACAATGCAGATTCACTATGGTGCAATGAAGATATACAAATATGAAGAAAAAATGGAAAATTTGGGGCTATTTTTATTAGAACAGGAGCGATTAAGGAGTGATTTGATGGAACTGTTTAAAATTGTGAAGAGATGGGTCAGAGTACATACTGTATCCAGTGATCGAGGAGTCTAGACTAAGGGGTATAGATATGATTAAATGTAAGAGATTTATGACAGAGAGCACTGGAGAAACATTTTAGAGGGTTCTGAGGTTGTGGAATGCACTACTGGAGTTATTGACTGAAACGGAGACCAGGTCAACATTTCAGAATAGGTTAGATCGATAGTTTAGGGAAAGGGGAATAAAGGGATATAGTGACAGAGCAGGCACATGGGATTAAGGCTACTGCTCATGTGAAGGATAAACGCAAATATGGACTGGTTGGTTCAAATGGCCTGTTTCCACGTTTTAATTGTATGTAATATTGAGTAGATTGCCAGATGTGGCTGGCAGATGTGGGTGTATTAAGAACTGGACTGGTTTTTGATGCAGGAGGAAGTAGAAGGACATAAACTGAGACAGACTGAAAAATGTTGCTGGTATTGAGCTTCGCTAAAAATCTACAGTAGAGGCTTGAATTCACAGAAATTTGGCCTCTTATCATTACGATTTTTATTTTATGGACAATTGAACAGGCAATAGTTAAAAGCCAGAAAAAAAATTAAATAAAAATGCACATGAAAGTAAAATGTAGCAAATGCTGCAGATACACAGCAGACTGGTCAGCATTTTAAAAAAGATACATTCGGGGTATAAACCCGTCCTTCCATTCAGATAATACCTGAAGTACTAATCTGGCTTTTCTCTTTAAAGATGCTGACTGACCTGCTGTACATTTCCAGTGTTTTCTATTTTTATTTCAGATGTACAACTTTTTCATTTTTAAAATTTAGCTCTGAAAGCAAAATATCTTTGGAAGCTTGAAATTCTCTCAGCCTTTCTCATCAAGGCAAAAAAAGAACCAAAATAAAACACTTGGGTAATTTTAACTTTGTGTGATAGTGCAAAACAGGTGATAGTGAATCAGCAGCCCGTTTTCCATCTCTCCTGGTTTTTATTTCCATTGAAGTCATAAAATAAAAATAAATTAAAGATTTCTTATCTTACCCTAGATTCATGAAGCAGAGCTGGGTCAGGAAATCCCTGGACTTTTCTGTACTCTGTCTGCCATCTCAGTTTGAAGTTTATATTGTGGGTTTTGGTCAAAGCTTCATGGAAAGTTTTCTGCAGGACAAGGTCTGTGTCTTGAACACCCCACATATAGAGAGAGATGGAATGCAGTAGACTGTTCCCTTCTCCTGTTCGAGAGAAAGAATGTTTATAAACACTATGCAAAATACAATTATTAAACTATTTCTTTGCAAAGAGATAGGATGATGCAGTGAGTCATAATGCTATCCCTTTACCTCTGTGGCCTCGTTCTGACAAATGATTTGAAAGTCTCCTGTCTCTGTTGGTAATGATAACGTCTGACAAAAAAAAATTGGATGACACCAGAAAAAACACGGTCCCACAGTTTTCTTCCCAGTAGTCATAAACCCTCAGATTTTGGACTAACTACACTTGTCTCTAATTTGTCAATCTATTTATACTTGTACTAACAATTCCTGTGTGTTTTAAACTTGCAGTACAGTCACAAAAAAAATATGTCTAAATGATGGGGTTATTTTTGCTAATCAGGTTTTGGAGTAAAATGCATACCTGATCCCCCAGATTAGTAAAGGAGATGAATCATGTCAAGCTGATATAAGATACTGATAGAAATTTCTAGATAAACCAAAGCTTAGTGCATACGTCAGACGAATAATTAATTACTTTCAGGTGCATAAATGGCTGGAACTGGGGCATTTCTCACTATGTACCTTGGGGGATTGCATTAAGTAAATGAAACTATTGTTACTGGCAGGGGAAATTTTGCATAAGAACTCCACGTCTTAGTGATGGCATTTATTAGTATGACAAATATGCCATCTGGGCTGATTAACAAGACTTTTGATCAGAAGGAACAATGTACATCACAGAGACTGCTCAATAGTAAGAAGAGTGAGAAATTTAATGAGCAGGATGACTTCACTAACTGGGTTCAGTTCCGCTTTAAATTCTTCTTGTTACCAAACAACTAAAATTATATCAGAGGCACTGATATAGGACAGTTTCCCAAGAGCTCAAATTGGTAACTTCTCAAATTCCAATTGGGCAATTCTTTACTTCAGTTCTCTTAATGCTGTTTGCGTCTTCAACATCACTTGAATTTTGTATGTCAGAATTTCTTGACCTTGGGCCAGGTATCAAAAAATTGGTACCTATCCCAAAAATAATGTGTTGGTTCTGGTTATTTCTATCCCTGTTTATTTTGTTATGGTATCAGTTGAAGAAATAATAAAATGGTGAGTACTGTACATGACCAATTAGTGGACCTGTCCCTTCATGTCACGTGAGGAAGACCCAGATAAGTCATCACTTGAAAGTGAAAGAGAACTGACTGCTGACCTTGATCACTTGTAAGCCTAAAATTTGGCCCATATGCACCTAATATCTCACTTAGTAATAGAATTCAGGCAGCAATGAGCACTACTAACTTGGTTACGGATGATGATGAATACCTCGCCCGTGATCAGCTATGGGTTTGTTGACACAAATAAACTCTTTGTGTTATGATTGGAGTACATGAGGTATTTCTTACAATACGCAAACTGTATGTGTAACATCAGGGGCCTCCACGAAAGAAAGCATGGAAAAGAGCAAGACAAGATGGGGAAATTGTAGCAAGAACAGCCCAGGAGAAAGACAAAGACGTGTGTAAGAGAGAGAAAAGCCAGGAGTGAATGAAGCAAGTAACTTTAAGCAGGAGAAATGAATGGGGTAAGAAACATCAGATTTAAAAATTAGTTCCAACTATGGTATCTGATACCTGTAAATTCCTAGTTGCAACTCAGTGCTGATGAAACCAAGCATTGTTGATATGCATTACCAAATGATAAAAGGGTATTTAACTAGTATTTGTATTCTACTGAGAAAATTTGTTCAGCCAACATACATTTCCTGTAGTATATGACACCAGTGACTTTATTTTTTTAACGTCAAGGACTCAACATTGAAGCTACACTAGGTCAAAGGAGATATGACATTGTATGTGTAACAGGACTTTAGTAAAACAGAGCTGCTTGATGCAAAAAATCTTTTTATTTAAACTGCTGATATTTCAGACAGTAACATAATTTTCCCCAGCATTTTATTGACCTTCTCTCTAACTGTCTCCAAATGTTTCACTTGAGAACTTTTAAAAATCTTAATGCTCATTAACATGAGGGATGATAGTGTTAAGGAATGGAATGCTTCCCATTTCAGATACCCAGTGTTGGCATCAAGCACTTCCAGCACAACCAGATGCACAGTAAGGCTCTCGGTACTCAGCCCCAACAAAATGTCTCAATGCAAACATCAGAAGAGCACTCCTTATTGCGTCAGTGTGACATTTTTACCATTTTCCACACCAGTCATCCTGTAACTTCCTAGCCATCCACTGGCCATTAGCACGCCTTGAATAGTTCACAATGTTAAATCGCAAACCACCTTGTTAATTTAAAAACAGGCAGTAATAAACCCAAACATTTATTCATTCATTCAAATTTGGATCAGCTTTCAAATTGTTATGGCTGGCATTGATTACTAGTGATAGTTCACAAATGTTTAATATTACATTTTATTTACAATGTTAGATAACCAGCAATCATATAGAAAGCTGACCGTTTCAATACTGGGCAGAAACACACCTCTCAATCTGACGATATACTCAAGGACTGCAGTATATTTCTACGCTCCCTCAGTTTTTATGTTTACTTGGAGGGAGGAGCATTGTGCACTTAGTACAATAGCTAATTTTATTTAGAAAATATGCTTTTATTTCATTGAATAGACAACATCCTTTACATGCAAAGATCAGTGGGAAATGATTTCTGAGCAGTCCAAACATAAGTTAAAAGAAATGTGTATTCTTTAATGTTATTTCATGGAAGTAATGTCTAGTGATGAAATTCTTTACAGCAGTAAATCATTATTTAATGCTCTTGATTCCTTTCAAATTTATAATAGAATACAGCAACATCCATTTAATGTTTTACTAATATTCTTTTCCATGTGTGACCACTCTGATTCTCTTATGCCTATGGCATGCATGAGTTGTTATTCTCTCATGCTCCTTGAACAACATCCTGAGTTTATTGCTGCATGTCCCCACATAACAGCAGTTACAGATCTTTGAGAGAAGGGATGAACTACTATATAAATGTCTCTCCTTTTTTTCTTTCGGGTGTGACTGAACATTTTTTGTATCTGCAATTGATATTTCAGTCATAAAATAGAATAAAATAATGTGCAAAATAACACCTGGATAGCAGCAGTAATGGTATTACAGAATTCATCTCATCCCCTCGCTTTCTTTCCAGTACTGTGCCAGATGGCAGCTTTGACTTTGGCTACAAGGTAAATGAGGTGGTCCTTCTAGCTCTCAAGGTGCTGACACCCATCTAAAGAGGCGGTTTTCTCATTAGTGAGTTTAGGACATTCTTTCATTCATATAGAAACGTGGAACTCTCTCCCACAAAAAGCAGTAGATGCTAGCTCGATTAATAATTTTAAATCTGAGATCAATAGATTTTTGCTAGCCAAGGGTATTAAGGAATATGGAGCCAAGGCAGATGGATGGAGTTAGGATACAGATCAGCCATGATCTCATTGAATGGTGGAAGAGGTTCAAGGGGCTGAATGGCCTACTCCTGTTCCTATATTCCTAAAAGCATAGCCAAAATGCTCAGTGCATTATGAATTGTGAATGAAAGATTTTTCATTGAGAACATAACCATAACTTCAGTTGCCACTGAGACTTTTTTTTATAAAAGTGACTCAATCTCAACCTCTGAAAGTGTTATATTCATTATTAGTAAATATTTTTATTAATATAATTTTATAATGGAATTTTATTTAGAGATTCATGCAATCTGGCAAATGTTTGATATCTTTAAAATATATAATTGCCCACAATTGAAATGCATCGAGGTTCAAGTCAGTTCTTAGAGCTATATACTGCCATTACAAATAAATTATGATTTAACATATTTTTCCAAAGTAACTTTAACCATCTGATAACTTCATGTTATGGTGCTCAGATATACTGCAATAAAAGCTGTTACAGTCATGATTATGAAATGGCCATAGATGGTCATAAAAATGTTTTTAAAATCGCAAAACTTGTTTTTACCTACTGTATTTCTGCAAAAATGTTAAATACTTTTGTTACTCTACATTTCTGACTACTTAAAATGGGATACTTTACAAAAAATCTAATGCTAAAATTAACTTCCACTGAAATGTATGTATTTTATATTGTACATATAATTACCTTCACGATGTAAAGGTTCTATTTCATTTTTGCTTACCAGAAATCTTGAGTGGAAAATGCCTCCTGACCTCTTTGCACCAGTTGAGTGCTTTGGCTTCTTGTAAAGCTTTCCATACAGCCTCATCCAGCAATACGTGTTCCAATATTCTCCTGAACTGAGCGTGGTAGCCTTTGGTGCTACATAACTGCACCGTGTGCATGTGCAACTTTTTCAAATGGTGGATAAGGGGTTTTGCACTCGATGGCTTAATAACATCTTCACCAATCAAACCTCTCAGCTTTACTGCTTTGATTAAATTGCTGTCTGACAGTGATTGGGGTAGAGTCGTTTTGCCCTCCATGTCAGCCGATCAGTACACAGCACCCCTGGAAAAGTGCACAAGAAATGGTTATACACAAGTTCATTAACATAATGCACCAAGTCGTCTTGCAAAACAACTATGATATGAAACCGAATGCTTGCATCTCAACACGAACATACGTTAAGTGACGTGTGAAATGCCCCCCCTCCCTTTTCCTACACCAAGTTATAGTCCAACGATTTTATTTTTAATCCCACAAGCTTGTGGGATTAAAAATAAAATCGTTGGACTATAACTTGGTGTTGTAAAATTGTTTACAATTGTTAACCCCAGTCCATCACCGGCATCTCCACATCATCCCTTTTCCTAAACATACTTTTTCTTTGTACAGATCGATCTAGGATTGTCGATTTTAAAAAAAAATCCCAATCTATTTTCAAACATTCAAAGTCTGCCGTGTACTCACCCAATGTATAACTTGTTTTACTCTTCACAATGACACCGGGCTGTAAGTCACTGCGATGGGTGTGAGATAAAGGATTAGGGACTTTCCACTGTGTAAAGAGAGTCGCAGCAGACTTTAACCTCCTGCTCGCCACAGCGTGGTGCTCGCTGTTACATTCCCTTCACCTCACAAGGTTTGCCAGGGACACGTCTTCAGCTGTGTTTTATTTCAAGTGCTCGTTATATTTGTGACATTCGATGTATTGAGAGAAATAACCGAACGACTGTAAGTTGTAGAGTGACGCTGCGCTCCACCTTCTCCCTCCCACACACATTTTTCTGGCGCGTTTTTTCCAATGAAAAATCATTCGCGATTATACATATGGACTTAACTAAGTTATTAAATCACCTGTAGTTTACCGAGCTCGTTCATTGGTGTTGAATACTTTAAAACTGATAATTCATACTTACATTCTTGACTGTGACATTAAAGCGGCATTATCGCTGTAAAATTGTACCGTACGTGATATACAGCTATTTAGATGTACATTGCTTGAAAGTGGTTTAAAATGAGCTAGAGAAATTGATGGGGCCCACCAAGAGGTATACTTGCATCAAAACCTTTTAGGATCACCTTTAATTATTGTATAAATACAGTATTCCAAATTCAATATAAAACTGAAAACATATTGATGTGTAGTTATCAGAATGATGGGGGCAGATTATGTTACGAATATATCGTTTCCGAGATCTTTAACGTTGACAGAGAATAAGATCCCTGGACCTCGTTTTCTTGTCTTTGTCTGAACATCTGCAATAATCGTACTTCGGATCTGTACTTTTTAAAGTTCCGAAGTCAATTTGCTGACAATTAAGGACTGTAAAGAGACATCGATCATCGACAAACTAGCTCATAAAATCATAGCGAAAAAGAAACTTGATTTAAAACAGTATCGCATTTCTTGCTAACTTTTTCCTTTTGGATTACAGTTGGTTTTAAGGTCTATACCACTAACAGTTTATATACATTATGGTCTTAAATATGTTCATAAGCGAGTTCTATTTTATGAATGTGGTTCATGGTGGACCCCACCGATGACGTAAGAACAAAGTGGCACTCTCCGTGTAACAGGCTTATCGTGCGCTTCTGTTATCAAACAATGCCAACCAGGAAATCACATAAAAATTTCACCATGGCCGAATATTTGTCTTAATCACAGATTATCCACGGTAAAGCACTGTGATACCCAACAACTGAAAGGACCATTCTTAGTCCTAATCGCGGTATTAAAAGTGTCCCAAACGGAAAGTCCTTTTTTTGACCAGGCAAGTCTCACTGTAACAAAGTCAACTACTATATATATATAGTACATATAGATATATATAATAATAAACTTGTATATTACAGAACTATGTTACTTCATACAATACAAGATGGTTCTATACAATATAAGATGGATTCAACCTCATCTCTTGCATGGTGCCCCAGCGGTGTATGGAGTGAAGTTGTGTCTCGCCGTTTATATACCAGAGTAAAGTGCAGAGAACAGACCGATCTATCTCCCTACCTACTCCCGTTGTATCAATGCCAATATCTCCCTGCAAAGTGACTGCTATTATTGCTGAAATAGTCCCTTTATAACTTCCTTGAATGTCTCCATAGGAATTTTTAGTACTTTAAATGACCTTGGGGGATTTTAAAGTGAACTTTGCGTTTACTGCCACTTAACCCCCTTCTCTGCGAAGAATACCTTTAAGCATTTTGACACACACTAACTAACGTTTTCATATTCAACGTTATTTTGTTGCATTGTAAATAATCGATATTTTGGACACTGTTTATGTTAAATACACAACTTTGTCACGTGTTCTCAAAGTCTGAGCAGTGTGATTCGGTTTGTACAACCATCTCGCTTTTTGAATTGGTCTCGATTTCAGGCCAAGGACAAAGTAACCGCTACAGTGAAACAAACTGCTTCAGTAACATAAATAAGCAAGATGTGGAGATGCCGGTGATGGACTGGGGTTGACAATTGTAAACAATTTTACAACACCAAGTTATAGTCCAGCAATTTTATTTTAAATTCACAAGCTTTCGGAGGCTTCCTCCTTCCTCAGGTGACGAAGGAGGAAGCCTCCGAAAGCTTGTGAATTTAAAATAAAATTGCTGGACTATAACTTGGTGTTGTAAAATTGTTTACAATAAATAAGCAAGGGAATGCTTAAAAATTTTACATTTTCAAGTGCTGCGGTTTTCTACGGGCTTTTAATAGATTGAAAATCAAAGGTACTCTACTAAACAACAAGGCTGTGACCCTGATAAACCAGATATCCCCCAGCATAGTATTATCGTACCATTCAGAACCATCCTACCTAATGCCCGCTGGCCCTGCGCTTCACATTACACTGTATGTGCACTTTAAAGAACCTACTGCAAACATCCACGGTAATCTTGGAAACAAAACATTCAAGGCAAGGCCGACACCCCTTCTTCGTGGAGACTGTTTTTTAAAAAAAAACTAGTCTGAAGGAAAAGATAATTTGCACAAAGAACCAGACGGGAGATCAGGGGATTTTTTTTTAAACTCAGCGAGTTGTTATGACCTGGAATGCACTGCCTGAAAGGGTGGTGGGAACAGATTCAATAGGAAATTGGATATATACTTAACAAGGAAAAAATGCAGGGTTCATAGCATTCTTAGAATGGTTACAGCACAGAAGGAGGCCATTCGGCCTATCAAGCCCGTGCAGGCTCTTTGTAAGAGCAATCCAGTCAGTCCCATTCCCCCGCTCTTTCCCCGTAGCCCTGCAAATATTTTCCCTACAAGTATTTATCCAATTCCTTTTTGAATTCCACCATTGGGTCTGCATCCACCGCTCTTTCAGGCAGTGCATTCCAGATCATAACTGTGTAAAAAAGTTTTTCCTCATGTCATCTTTGGTTCTTTTGCCAATCACCTTAAATCTGTGTCCTCTGGTTCTCGACCCTTCCGTTAATGAGAACAGTTTCTCTTTATTTACTTTATCTAAACCCTTCATGATTTTGAATGGGTTATGAGGAAAGAGCAGAGGCATGGGAATAATTGGATAGCTCTTTCAAAGAGCCAGCACAGGCACGATGGGCCGAATGGCCTCTTTCTGCTGTGTAAGATTCTATGATTCTGTAAAATAACAGGACATAAGCAACTCGCGTTGTTTCAAAATGATTTCAATTAAACCCTGATCGTAATTGAGCTCCGGTAGCATCTCTCACCGTCTCTGTATCTTTCACTTCACAACAGATAGGTTTAAACCGATCAACGAATTCTCTTTGCACATTTGCCATAACAACGAAAGCAAAGTGATTCAATAAACCATTGCTTTAGGATCGTGTACATAGCTGGAGTTGTTCCTTTTTATAAATATTTCTGAAGGTGAAGTTGGCCTGCGTTAGAATAATAGAGAGACGATGCACTCCGTAGACTGATGTACATTGAAATAAATTTTAATGAATGCATTACCTCGGGAAACTGGTGAATAAAACGAAACTTGTAAAATAAAAATAAAACAATAGGGGAAATGTAGATCCGAAACACATTTTCAAGAATTTGCAACTCTACACGGGTTTCTCAGTAATAGAGCTGCTGGTTTTATGATCCGAAGTAGCGATTTGCCTAATTGTTCTGTTAAGCAAAACCCATCATTGAAGGAAAACCAACAGCTTTCGCTACATCCAGAAGGTTGGCAGTTCTGCTGACAGAACTTTAGCAGAAGGTACGCGGGCTTGTGGCTTTCTATCCTGGGGTGTGTGAAGTCACATCTTACCTCAATCCACACCGAAATAGGGAGGGAGGGGGGGATAAAAATAAATGGACAACTTTCTGAACAGCCCTCAGTTGAAAATGAGCAGCCTTTCCAGGAAGGTGATTGGTTCATTTGTGCAACCTTGATTCGACCAAGAAGAAATGGACGATATTTACCAGTTGCTCTCAGTTTGTCTTCTATCTCTCGTTGTTACTGGACAAAACCGACTTTGTTCTGTAGCTTTCTCCTAGAGAGGGAATATTGAAAAGTAACAGGGAACGAAACTGAAGGTTAGACTGCTATAATGGATTCCACTCTTTCATGTCAAGTCTCAAGGATCCAGTAGCAGACTCCACTCTAACCGGTACCTCCACTCGTACACTCCTATTACACTAAATGTGAGTGCGGCCTCTACGTTAAATGTAAATTTAATGACTTCCGAGCTTAACCTGCAATTTAAATTACAACAATTTATCTTCAGTGATGGAATTTCAGTGGGGCCCCAGCATCGAACTGGTGTTTGGTGAGGATTTGAGTTCCACCAACCGACTCAAATTAGTGCAAAGTATCAATAGGAACATTTTAACATCTCAACTATGGAGGGAAACAGAACGAAGTTTAAAAACCCATGGTAAATAATTTTTAAAGTATCACCAAAAATCTAACAATCGCATCCATACTGATGGGTCCCACCTGAGATCATTATAAGATTTAAGTTAGTCATTGTAATTCAACAAAATATTAATATATAAGTATGCCCAACCTCTCTTCTTTCCTCTCTCACCACTACCTCCATTGACATTTTCCTTTTTAAGAAGCTGGAAATCCCCGAGCC
This sequence comes from Heptranchias perlo, assembly GCF_035084215.1. Taxonomy (NCBI): domain Eukaryota; kingdom Metazoa; phylum Chordata; class Chondrichthyes; order Hexanchiformes; family Hexanchidae; genus Heptranchias; species Heptranchias perlo. Next base: position 28,234,338 of record NC_090350.1, read on the forward strand.
TTAGGTCAAAGACTGATCTTCCAGGCGCATGCTCAGTAGCAGCCGCTGTCAAGTGTCAGCAAGCTGGGGTTTTCCGTCTAAACCTAATCTTAAAAAAAAACCTTCAAGTAGCTCGATCCATCTGATGAGCTTTTTAAAAAAAATAATTAGAAAGATTGTCAGTACCTTAACCTCCAAATGTTTTAGGTGTAGCGTTGAAAGTGATTTGAAATAATATGAACATAATGCTGGCAAAATAACAAATGGTTAGGTTTCCCAATGTGAAAAGTAACACATTGCTCATTATCAGTAACCTGTTTACATCCCTTGGCCACTAATTTATGTTAAAGTCCTTGTGCTCGGTTTTCTTGGCCAGTACTTTAGCCTGTTATACAATAATAACAATTTGATTTGTCCCATGTTTTCTGCTAAATGCAGCTATGAATTGCAGATAAGTTGGTCATTTGGATTTAAACTTTTATGCTACACATGACTGAAGTGCAAAGAAAGAAGGTGACGGAGGGGACAACACCAATGACCAGAAAGTGTATACCCCGGTCAACAGCGGGGCTTATTCTGAGTGATAAACAGAACTCTAGTCATCGCTCCCAAGGGGGAGTTCTCACTTCAAATAACAGTTTAATTCTAGCAAAAATGAAAGGGGAGAAATGCATTGGCAGGCTGACATGTTGGCAAGGTTTAGCAAACGTACCAGAGGATGAAAGGAAACAGAAACAGGAGGCCTGAACTTTTCCTATTGACACATTCACTGTAAACAATTTATTTTGAAATACACAGAGATGACTAATCCTTTATATAAAGATAAGTTGACATTTGAAATGTCCCACCCTAATTTTACTGTGACATACAGTTCTGCAGAACAGGGAGCTGGATTTTACTTTGTTTGAATTACAGCACAATTACTGAAATACTGATAGGGACCTTTCTACACACCCCAACCTGCTAAGCACAATTCTTTTGTGGTGTACTGTAAAGAAAGGAGCAAAGACTATAGGGTACTAGCAGTGCCATTAATGGTATTTTAATCTTTTTAATGAAGCTTTCTCACCACACAGCACTCCATCTATGATGCTTTTTTATTTGATCCAAATGGTTAAATGCTCTTGAACGTTCATTGCTTGCTTCTTTTGAGGCAGAACAATTTCTTTCCTTTTCATTTTTGGGAGGAAATGGGTTCTGCCATTGTAATATGTTTAGTGAAGCTGTATAAAAGTTTGGTGCATTGACACAGATGCATGCTGGAAATGGATTTAAATGGCCTGGCATGAAATATCATTTTACCCTCCTGAAAAATGGACATAATATTAAGTGTATTGATGTGGGTGCCGATGGACTGTTAAGGTGGAAGCATCAGTAGAACTTGTGGAAACTATAACACTGTCCAGTTGGCCAATGATTCCACACTAGATGCAATTGCTTTTGTTACTGGAATATCTCTGACTGAATTCCAGTCAAACTTTCAATAGCAATATCGATACTTGTAAGCATGGAAGCAACTCAATTACTTAAAGTGCTTAAGAAGTAGATGTGTAGAAGCAGTCATCCTTAGTGCCCCTGAAGTGGACAGATTTAGGTAATTAAGCAGAGATGATGAAATTTACAGCTGGTGTTCTGAGAAATCCTTATTAAGGGGTACGTTATAGAGATAGGGGTGGGCGGCAGAGTTTTGGATGAGCTCAAGTTTATGGAGGGGGGATGATGGGGGGCCAGCCAGGAGAGTATTGGAGTAGTCGAGTCTAGAGGTAAAAAAGGAATGGGTGAGGGTTTCAGCAGCACATGAGCTGAGGCAGAGGTGCTATATAAATGCAAGTCTTCTTTAATTTTCCCTGCCCTAGGAAAACGATGGGTATTTGGAGCAACTCCACTGTCCTTTTCAAGTGTTGCTGTGACTGAGATCTGCTAAATTAACAGGGGATCAGGGATCGAATTGGATCCTTGTTTCTGTTATCTCTAGAGAGACAATCAATTTTAATAAGTTTAATATTTCCATGTTGAAAATAATCTTTCTGACCAATTAAATGGGGTTCTTCGTCCTCTAAAGAGAAGCCTCGGAGGAGACGTTATAGAGGTATATGAGATATTTCACGAGATAGAGAAAGTAAATTTGGAACAATACTTTCAGAAACACCAGGGCAGTAGGACAAGAAGGCAAAGGACCAGATTTGTGAAGGACCTATTCAAGAAGTATTTAATTATACAGAGGGATAACAGCTAGAACAGTTTGCTTGGAAAGGTAGCTGAGGTCAAGGTAGTGGACTCATATAGGAAAGAGCACAAGCACAATGTTGCTGGGGAAAAAAAAGTCCACTAATCTGTGATGAGCTTTGAGTCAAAATCACTGTCAGATTTTTCCATACACTTTCCCTCTGCAAAAAGCATAACGGAGCTGTAATAAGAAGAAGGGAAATAAGATCAGAGAACAGTGTTGATGGGCAGATAGGTCCAAAATAAATCTTGAGAAATACTGAATAGAACTGGAGAACAGGATAGAATGATGAGATAATGCCAAGAAAATTATAAATAAATGTGCAAGATCATAAAATAGTTCTGGAGCAAATTTAGGAAAAAATGATTGCACATCACAAAGCAAGAACAAAGTTTGGCAAGGAAAGAATAGTAGAGGAAGAGATAGCACAAGCAAAACCATGTCAAAATTAGACATACAAAAAGGAAAATGGAGAAAAACATAATGAGAACATTTTATTTTTTAAAAAGGACCAAATGGAAATGCTTAAAAGTGAAGTGAAACATCAAAAGGGAAAATCGTGGTAAAAGGCAAGTCGGTTGCAAAACAAATCTGCAAAATACTTAAAATATGCAGAAAATTAAAAAGGAAGAAATTGTGAGGAAATGAAGAATTGAAAAGCATGTTGCATCAGTAGACAACAAGATATAAAGAATAGAGGGGGATAAAAGGCTAACAATCATCTTCAGAATTAAATGTAAGCCTTGTCACAAATTTTGCAGGATGTTTGTATTAGCTGCAGTCAAAGATGGATAAAGTCGGTCATTTGATCTCTTCAATATTAAAGAAATTGAAACACTGTCATTCAGTTGAATATTTCAAGATCTTAAAAGTAACATTTTTGATGGAAGAAATATTAACAAATTAATTGAGATATGCTATGAGAGGTTTGTCATCTCCAGTTTTAATTCTAATTGCACGGTACTTTCCCATTTCAGCCAGTAGGTGGCATCCTCAGTTATGAGAACATTATTATTGCTCCTTGATGCTCTTTACTTGTTTCCAGCTCTCCAAAGCTTTGAGGACCGAAAAACTGAGTTTCTTTGCCTCTGGTTTTGGATTTTGAATTGTTCAAAAACCTAAGCAACAGCACACAAAAAAAGTATTTTCGAGTGTTACGTATTCAGACAAACATAATGCAAGAGGCACAATGAAGGGCACAAACATTCATTGAAGATGTGAGGGGTCAGGAGACTGGACAGTGTCGAGATTCTTTGATCTTATGACAGAAGAGTCATAAAGAATTGCCCAGTATCTAATTTCAAATATCTAATCCAAATATCTAATTTCAAATATCTAATCGCTTCAGAGAAGAACCTTGGTCCATCAAACTACAGTATATGGAAACTATGGCTTTCTTGTTATCGAATCAGATCTCAGAAAGGAGCTGATTTTCATGTACTGGTGTAAGGAAGGTGGCTTTATTTTCTACACCATGGCATCATCTCCATAAATAAGCATAATGCCTGGAAGGAGTTGAGACTGGTTGGAGGCTGCAACTGACAGTCACTGTCACCGCCTGTGCCTGCCCTATGCCGCATGTTAGCTGCAGGGGTCCTTGCAGTTATGGCACAGTTCTCCATCCACCTCTCTGCTGACCAGAGCCTGTGAAGATAGTCCCTTGTGGTTTTTGGCACAATACCCACTTAAAAAGTTGCTGGTACTTTGGGAAGTGTGGCCAACCAGGCTGTGCTGGCTGTCGATCACTCTTCTTTCATGGAGTACCACTGACAACATGCCATACCATGATTAGGGTGGTTCTGAAGAAACATCTAGCATTATGGTTAATCATATCATATCTGCGCCATCTGGCCTGCTGCCACAGCCTACTTTGCGAGCTGGAGCCTCCACGTGCACTAATCTCTGCTAAAGCAAGGAAAGGAAAAGATTTGCATTTATATAGCACTTTTCACAACCTCAGGATGTCCCAAAGTGCTTTACAGCCAATGAAATACTTTTGAAGCAGTCACTGTTGTAATGTAGGGAAACACAGCAGCCAATTTGGGCAGAACAAGGCCCCATAAACAGCAATCAGGTAATGGCCAGATGACTTGTTTTGATGTTGCTAGCTGATCCCTTGCAAGCCTATTATATGTCGAAGTGCACTGTGTGTTTGAACATTGGAAAATAGTGTGCAGAATAAAATGACATCATCCAATGCTCTTACTATTTTAGTGAAGTGCCCACCTGTTTCAAGCAGGAGCTTCCTGCGCTCATTTTAAATGCATGATGGAAATGCATGCTATACTTCCAAAGCGGTGGAGCAGAGATCTAGCATAATGTGACTCTGCTCCATTTTACAGTCCCTTACATTCTGTTTGCGGCAGTTTACAAAGTCTAAAAGGTTAAGAAAATGGGCAATGATTCAAGGTTCCTTCCACTGATGGAATTCCTTTGTGAGACACAGAAAGTGTTCCCACGTGCACCTCTCCAATTTTTCCCAAAGTGGACTGAAACATAGAAACATAGAAAATAGAAGCAAGAGTAGGCCATTCGGCCCTTCGAGCCTGCTCCGCCATTCAATATGATCATGGCTGATCCTCTATCTCAATACCATATTCCCGCTCTCTCCCCATACCCCTTGATGCCTTTTGTGTCTAGAAATCTATCTAGCTCCTTCTTAAATATATTCAGTGACTTGGCCTCCACAGCCTTTCTGTGGTAGAGAATTCCACAGGTTCACCACCCTCTGAGTGAAGAAATTTCTCCTCATCTCAGTCCTAAATGTCCTGCTTGGTGAGAGAGACATGAATTGTTTAGCTGCTTTATTTCAAATTCAGTAAGAATGCAGAGTAACAATCAAAGAAAACTCCACCTGCTTTTCTTAGAGGCAGCGTCATGGGATTGTTTATATCCATCTGAGCAGGCAGACATTGTTTAACATCGCACCTAAAAGACAGCACTTCTGACAATGTGGCATTCCCTCAGTAGTGCACTGAAACATCAGCTTAGATAACATGCGTAAATCCTGGAGCGGAGTTTGAAAACCACAAACTCCTGACTCGATGCTACTGAGTACTGCGACAAAGTTCCAGTATTTCAGAGTTTCACTTTGCTACAAGCCCACTGGTTCAATCTAATTTGAAGCAGGCATTAAATTAGAAGCAGAGAAAGTAGTGCTAGAGATATGTTTATAAACCAGAGAGGACCTGTTACCCAGTTTAGCAGAAAAGACAAGCAATTTTTAGGAAGAATTCTGGGTCATAGAAAGTCCAATCATGAGTGGCCTTTCAAGTTGGAAGAGCTGTTTCCCATTGATCAGCTACCTTTATTGGGTTTTAAATGGGAAAATATATCAGCTTTGCGATTGAATCTGATGCCTTCGACCCATGTGATTAGAAAAATATCAGTTTCCATGTGTATGTATATAATCTTTCAATTTATAAAAGACAAGATACATGCCCATAGTAAGGAATACTACCAATGTTGAAAAGAATAATATAGAAGATGAGAAAAATCAGAAGTATTTATTTAAAAGCCTGGGAATTGTGGAAGGAAAGATTAAAGAAGGTAAAGGAAGAGGTGCTTACACCAATACCTCTGCCAAAGTGCGGTAATTTTACCTCTGCCTGTGGATGCAGGCATGTGGGTGCTAGTGGGAGGGCATGGAGCACCCCTTAGGTAGCCTGACCTGCCTGGCATCCCTTCCCATGTCCTCCTCTTCCACTCAACACATCAGCTCGTAGGATCCTTACTGACAAACTCATTAGTTCCAGTAAAAGGACCTAAGGACAAAAAAATAATAATTAGTAACAAGTGGTACAAAGGCTATGGAAAGCCTAGTGACAGCAGTTTAAAAAAAAGACACAAAAAAGCTGACAGGAAGGACCCAGAAAAAACCTAACAACACTTACCATTAAAATCTGTGGGCCTGCATATCTGTAGCTGGAAAATTGGTGCCCAGCAAGCCCAAGGGCAGGAAACTGGCCAGAACTTTACCCCGCCCCTTTTGAATAACTCAATGAAACTCCTACCTACTTCAGATGTGAGCTTCAAATGCTCGCCCCAGACCTGACCACACAATGAAGAAGGGGAGAACAACTTTGTATGTGAAATATTGAAGGGTCTGTTTTCCTTATGAGGTCTCCAGACTGAACTGGAGGAAATTGAATTTTAGATTAAATTAGACTGAGACTCGCACTATGTCCATATGTCTCCTTTGACATGATATATAAGTGTATTAAGACTGCTTGCCAATTTTCTCTTCACATCTCTCTTGAAGAAACTGAGTCCTTGTTAAAGTATGATTTCAATAGTGCTGTTCACCTTCTGGCACTTTGCTTAAGTGGCTATTAGTCATCTGTGAGCTTTGATAGTAAGTGATGACAAATTATTTGACCATGGGGGTCAACACAGCTGAGATAGAGCCTGACCCTCACCCACACAAGTGCACTTCCACCAGAGGTCACTGGATAGTGATCAGGGGAGTGGGAACGTTGGCCAATTATTCTCTTCTGTAAACCACAGAAATGGATACCCGTTGTAGCACCTCTATGATTGTCCTGGCAGAGGTCAGCTGACAGCACAGACTGGCGATTGAACCTGAGACCTTCCTGGCCTGTACACTCTCAGTTATTCACTGGTTAAACTTACTGAGCTATTGGGAGAGCTAGAAATGTACTTATATCTTCAATCCATGCTTTATAGTGAGGCCTGCAAGAACTCAGCACTGTCTGCCCCCTGTAATGTGTCTGTAATGACACCTAGTAGGAGTTCTATTGTGGATGGAATTGCGATTTACCAGGATTCATTTAATTAGACTGCAATTGATTTTGATTGGCATTGCTAACCCGGAAGCATTATTTTAAAAAGGCTAGTTAGAAACGGTAGACATCAACAGCAAAGATGGTGGTTTGTATGATGTCACAATGTGGACACAGCGATGTTTCTGACAGATAAGTGTAGCTGAGAGTGAGTAAGGCAAATGGGAGATAGTACAAACAACTATGAATTGAATCAAGGGGAAAAGGCATGCTAGTGCAAAATGTACAGGAGGATGTGTAAGCTAATTTGAGAAAGTAGAGAGTGAAAGAGCAGGCTAATGCAAAAAGCATGAGGGGGGAGAGACAGCAAGAGAGAAAGAGAATCACTGCAACAGATGGAAGTAAATTGTGTGAAAAAGGAATGCTGTGACTATCATATAAAAGAGGAAGTGATAAATAGAGAGACAGACAGAAAAGTTTCCATACGATCTGGTTCTAATCTAGCTAGCTATAATACAAAGGAAGTTTGAAGTATGTTTTCTGATTAATTCATAACATCTTGTGCCAAAATGATGACTTTTTTCCATGATTCCTCCAAAAAACCTTCCCAATAGAGCATGGCTTGGTTGAATTAGTGTTCTTCCATAATATTTCTCTGCAGACACTTTGAACGGAGCAGAGGATATGCATAGAACAGAATCCAATTGTGCCTTGAAGATGATTAAAATAACACAATTACCCTTGCAAGAACAAATCCTTAACCATTACAATTCATTGGTTTTTCCTAAACTACTAAACAGACATTCCCTTTAAGTACCAGGATTATTCTAAGATTCTGAATTTATGTACTGAGTAGTTAATTTAGAAGTCCATTATGCTGTTTCTAATACTTGTTTAACTAGTTCTTTCACTCACTTTGTTCTTACTGAACTTCTGGACGGAACAGACATAAAGAGTAGTACACTCCCCATCATTGATTATTCTTCCTTTGTTGTTCTTATGGGCATTGATATTGAAACAGTATTGCCAACAACGGCCAGTCACAATCATATATGCAAAACAAATGAAGCAACATGCCAACGGTGAGATAGAAACTTCAAACTGTTTAAACTTATAGGATTCAGCAAGTGACCAATGGATTGCACATTCATTTACATTTGTCATGTCCCAGCAGAAGAGTGTTGCATAAGGAGACAAGCTTAACTGCCTTTTTATCCAGCTTAGACCATAATGAACTGGTTCAATGTCTACAAGCATAATTTAAGTGAATGACACTGGCACAAGAAAGGATTTGAGAGGCCAAGAGCTCTTTGTTCCTTATACAAAAGAGTTCAGCCAAACTCAGCTCGGCTGTTTTTTTGTAAGACACATTACTCAGAGTACAGCCCATCCTATGATGTATGACAACATTGTGTGTGTGCTGTTGCATAATTAAGGGCTTCGTGATTTCATGCACTTTCTTCTCTTGGTTCTCCTCAGCTCAGAATACATCAACCTCACTGTTGAAATCAGGACTCATTGTTTCACCTCCGACTCAGGCTCTTAAAATGCAAGCTTGTCACTTGACCATTACTTCTTGATTTATCCTGCCTTTTCTCATTTTCTTTCCAACCTGGTGATGGCCTACATAACAGGCCTTAGCCCTATAACATGGTTCCTCAATTCTAAAGAAAATGATATCACAATGGCATACACTGCGTGTTTTATTCAGATTTGTAAAATATTGGCCCTGCCTTTTGTACTTTGAGTCAGATAGTAAATGCACTTTTCTTGGGTCAGAAATGTCCAAAAAAGCATTTACTTTTTCATAAGTCATCACAAGCATTGGTGTGAATGCTGCTATTTAAAATAACATCACTGGGGCTCTTGTGTGTTAGAAGGTACACTGCTGAAAAATTAAAACATTTCAATTGTACCATTAATGTCTCAGTGCAGACCAATACCAAATAACTACCTGGTGAAATAGCATCATGTAAGGTAGTTAGCACCAATGCTATGAAGATAAGCCAGGAGGTGAACCTTTGTGATGCAGCAAGTTACCATGTAAATACTACCCCAACACTAGTCATTGCAGTCTAACCCATTCCTGGCTATTTCAGGAAGTCTAAAATCCAAAGTCATCATATCAATAATGCTTCTTTATGAAGAAGCTTTATCCCAATTGCAACATAACTGGCTTAAATTACCTCAACTCAAAAACGCTGTGCGGGCTGGGGGGATGATTTTGAAGTTTAGAATCATAGAATCGTTACAGCACAGAAGGAAGCTATTCGGCCCATCAAGCCCGTGCCAGTTCTTTGTAAGAGCAATCCAGTTAGTCCCACTCACCTGCTCTTCCCCGTAGCCCTGCAAATTTTTCCCTTCAAATATTTATCCAATTCCTTTTTGAAAGCCATAATTGAATCTGCATCCACCCTTTCAAGCAATGCATTCCAGATCATAACTACACGCTGCGTAAAAAAGGTTTTTCCTCATGTCGCCTTTGGTTCTTTTGCCAATCATCTTAAATCTGTGTCTTCTGGTTCTCGACCTTTCTGCCAATGGGAACAGTTTCTCTTTATTTACTTTATCTAAACGCATCAGGATTTTGAACACCTCTATCAAATCTCCTCTCAACCTTCTCTGCTCTAAGGAGAACAAACCCAGCTTCTCCAGTCTATCCACGTAACTGAAGTCCCTCATCCCTGGAACCATTCTAGTGAATCTTTTCTGCACCCTCTTTAAGGCCTTCACATCCTTCCTAAAGTGCGGTGCCCAGAATTGGAGGCATACTCCAGTTGTGGCCGAAGCAATGTTTTATAAACATGACTTCCTTGCTTTTGTACTCTATGCCTTTATTTATAAAGCCCACAATCCAGCATGTTTTTTTAACCGCTTTCCCACCTTCAAAGATTTGTGCACATATAACCCCAGATATCTCTGTTCCTGCAACCCCTTTAGAATTGTACCATTTAGTTTATATTGCCTTTCCTCGTTCTTCCTGCCAAAATATATCAATTTGCATTTCCCTGAATTAAATTTTATCTGCCATGTGTCCGCCCATTCCACCAGCCTGTCTATGTCTTCTTGGAGACTATTACTATCCTCCTCACTGTTTACTACACTTCCAAGTTTGGTGTTATCTGCAAATTTTGAAATTGTGCCCTGCACACCCAAGTCCAAGTCATTAATATATATTAAAAAAAGCAGTGGTTTTAGTACCGACCCCTGGGGAGCACCACTGTACACCTCCCTCCAGTCCAAAGAACAACCATTCAACTACTCTCTGTTTCCTGTCACTTAGCCAATTTCGTATCCATGCTGCCACTGCCCCCTTTATTCCATCGGCTTCAATTTTGCTGACAAGCCTATTATGTGGCACTTTATCAAACGCCTTTTGAAAGTCCATACACACAACATCAACCGCATTGCCCTCATCAACCCTCTCTGTTACCTCATCAAAAAACTCTATCAAGTTAGTTAAACACGATTTGCCTTTAACAAATCCGTGCTGGCTTTCCTTTATTAATTCACGCTTGTCCAAATGACTATTAATTTTGTCCCGGATTATCATTTCTAAAAGCTTCCCCACCACCGAGGTTAAACTGACTGGCCTGTAGTTGCCGGGTTTATCCCTACACCCTTTTTTGAACAAGGGTGTAACATTTGCAATTCTCCAGTCCTCTGGCACCATCCCCATATTTAAGAAGGATTGGAAGATTATGGCCAGCACCTCTGCAATTTCCACCCTTACTTCCCTCAGCAACCTAGGATGCATCCCATCCAGACCGGTGACTTATCTACTTTAAGCACAGCCAGCCTTTCTCGTATCTCCTCTTCTTCAATTTTCACCCCATCCAGTATCTCAACTACTTCTCCTTTTACTGTGACTTTGGCAGCATCTTCTTCCTTGGTAAAGACAGATGCAAAGTACTCATTTAGTACCTCAGCCATGCCCTCTGCCTCCATGTGGAGATCTCCTTTTTGGTCCCTAATCGGCCCCACCCCTCCTCTTACTACCCGTTTACTATCTATATGCCTATAGAAGACTTTTGGATTCCCTTTTATGTTAGATGCCAGTCTATTCTCATACTCTCTCTTTGCCCCTCTTATTTCCTTTTTCACTTCTCCTCTGTACTTTCTATATTCAGCCTGGTTTTCACTTGCATTATCAACCTGACATCTGACATACGCCCCCCTTTTCTGCTTCACCTTACTCTTTCTCTCTTTCGTCATCCAGGGAGCTTTGGTTTGGCTGCCCTACCTTTCCCCTTCGTGGGAATGTACCTCGACTGTACCCAAACCATCTCCTCTTTAAAGGCCGCCCATTGTTCGATTACAATTTTGCCTGCCAATTTTGGATTCCAATTTACCTGGGCCAGATCCATTCTCAATCCACCAAAATGGGTCCACCTCCAATTAAATATTTTTACTCTAGATTGCTCCTTGTCCTTTTCCATAACTAATCTAAACCTTACGATACTATGATCACTGTTCCCTAAATATTCCCCCACTGACCCTTGCTCCACTTGACCCATCTCATTCCCTAGAATGTTCAATCACTTTTGCAGAAGTGGTTTTAGACTGGTATATGGATCAACCAAGGAATATTACCTAAGAATTTAAATCAAACTTTTCACCATTAACTGGGTACTGCTGTGATTGGTAGTAACTGAAGTAAGATTAGCAGCTAATGAGTAGTTATGATATTTTTTGTAGAGAATGATCACCCCATCAAGAAACATGCTGTTGATATTTTGGGTAAAAAGTTATACTCACAGGATTACTGGCTTACTGTCTGAAGCTGGGTCTGTTTCGTTGCTGTGTTTTTAAAGTTGTTACTTATTGTGCCGGTGAAAGGTGACTATTTTTTCTATTATCCTAGGGTATTTCCACCAACAATGCCGGAAATTCAAGGAAGGGAGGCAACAAATTGACTTTTCACACACTTTCCTTTAAGCCCACACATCTGAAATAACTAAAGCTGAAATGTAGGCATGTTTTGTCCGACTAGGTGACATTAATGATAATCCAGGTTTACAGGAGGGCTCTAAAGGTTCAAATGATTTAGAATCAATAGCCAACAGTTAAAGGAAAAGCAGCTCCAGTTAACCATTTTGATCCCAATTTCCTATATGGCTTTTCCTCATATTATCTGGTGAACTTGATGCAATTTAACATCACTACCAACATTAACTCATGAGTATCCACAGTCCCTTCATTTATATTGCCAAATTTGCACTGGAGTGAATTGACAACGTAAACTGTTTATGAAAACATATTCTTTCAGCCATCAGTTTCATACAGATAAACTATTAATTTTATGATAATGCAAAACAGGCCTGATCTGAGGATGGGGCCAGTCTTTGAGCACATTTATTAGTGTTGTCAGAGGCAGGAATGTCATATTCCTGCTGCAGTACCACTCTCTAATACAAAGCTAGCAAGCTCTGCACCTCCAATGATGCCTGGAGCCCAACATTTTGTAGATCCCAAGACTGAAGGCTGAAGGCAAAGAAATCAAGTGCAGTCTATTAGCCCTCCAATGAGGAACCAAAGGCATGCAGGAGTAATAACAACAACGTGCATCTATATAGTGCTTTTAACGCAGTAAAACATCCTAAATAATAAATAGTGGGAGTGTTTCCCCTGAGCCCCAAGAGCAAAATAAAAGTGCCTTTTGATTTCCTCGATGGATCTCCATTCACGCCGTTAGATCATATACATATAGCTTATACGTCTGGTTAGATATAGACATGCAGTTTGCACCAGGTTATACAGTTTTATACCCAAACTAGGACACTCCCTGAGTGGTCACAGAATATAAAGGATAATACCCGAAAAGAAGAGCTGACGCTGGCCAGGCGTTCCGTTCTCTCTCTCTTTCGATGTCGTCTCTACGTCCTTGACGTAGGTTCTTCCACTTCCACGATGATTGGTCTCCGGAGTCTTCGCTCTGGCTCCACGCCCCAGATTCTTCATTCTTATTCCGAATCTTATCTCTTCAAGCTGTGCTGTCTCTCTCTCCCTTTGGTTTAGGCTTGCTCGCCTAGTCTGTGTCTTCTCCTCATTGGCTCTGTCCCAAGGACTTAGGTAGCATTACCTCATTACTCCTTTTCTAAATAAGGATTTGTGTCTTATCACATCTCCTTTATCTTTCACAAAACTTAGCTAATTCAAACCGGTTCCAGCCAGCTCAGGCCAGCGACTGAACTCAGGTTACTTCAGTTCAAAAGTTGCTTTTGCCTGTGTGTCAGCAGCAGGTTACTTCAGCCACTGGCCAACATCTCCCCCTTTAACCGGTGACCTCCGGTCAACAATACCAATATAATATCTTGAGGCTTCAAATCTTTATAATTCAGTTTAAGGGTCGGAGTTCTGTAATAGTATAAACACTGCAGGTTTCAGGAATCTATCTGGAATGAGTTTAAGTGACAGTGTAAATGCTGCAGATCTTGAATGAGGAACTGCACTTCCCTAGGTCTCTGGGTGTAAATGCTGCAGTACTTAAGTCTGCAGCAGTACTGAACTTACTAACGTTGCAGTGTGTGCCAATGTAAATGTTGCCGATCTTAGGCCTGTATCTATATCCCCTGTTCTTAGTACCAGTGCTGTGTCACTATCTTCCAAAATCTAGTCCATTTGTGGAGTGTAAATGCTCCAGTGTTTTCGCAAACTCAGTACTAGCATAAAGGAGGTGACTACAAAGTTGAGGTATCATGTTGTGCCTGCTTCACTGTAACTGCTAGGCGGCATCTCTAAAAATGTATTCATTTATCAGTTAACCTTTATTTTATTTTCAAAATTGCTCCACGAAACGTTTAGAGAATTTACACTACTAAAACTTGTTATCTTATTCCAAACCCATGGTTTTAAAAAATTTGTTTTTGGAATGTAGGCAACGCTGATAAGGCTGCATTTATTGCCCATCCCTAGTTGTTCTGAAAAGTTAGTGGTGGGCCTTCTTGAACATCTGCAGTACAATGGTGTTAGATCGGATATTGAACCAGTGACGATGAAGGAATGGCGGTGTTGACCTAAGTCAGGATGGTGTGTGACTTGGAGGGGAATTTGGAGGTGATGGTGTTCCTACAACATTGCTGCTCTTGTCCTTCTTGGTGGCAGAGGCTGCAGGAGTGCGAGGTGCTGTCGAAGTAACCTTGATGAATTGTTGCAGTGCATCCTATAGGTATTGTATACTGCAGCCACCGTGTGCTGACAATGTACATAAAAGGCATGAAACTTCAAATTGACTTAATTCTCTAGAGATTTTGAAGTGTACTATATAATATGGACTGGTCTTGGCAACTCTCCCATACCAGTACAAGGGGTTGGTGTCCCTCCGACAGGTTGCTTATGGAGATTCTGACCCTCAAAGGTCTATGCACTGCCAGTGTAAGAAAGAAACAAAGAACTTGCTTTTGTATTGAGCCTCATCAGTCTCTCAACGTCCCAAAGCACTTCACAGTGAATGAAGTACTTTTTGAAATGCAGTCACTTGTTATGTAGTAAAGATGACAGCCAGTTTGTGAACAGTAATGTCGCACAAATGGTAAATGAGAAGAATGACTGGTTATTCTGGTAGTGTTGGTTGAGGGAGAAATGCTAACCTGCTCTTATTCAACTAGTGCCAAGAGATTTTTTACGTCCATCTTTTTTTTTTATTCGTTCATGGGATGTGGGCGTCGCTGGTGAGGCCGGCATTTATTGCCCATCCCTAATTGCCCTTGAGAAGGTGGTGGTAAGCCGCCTTCTTGAAACACTGCAGTCCGTGTGGTGACGGTTCTCCCACAGTGCTGTTAGGAAGGGAAACCACTGGAATAGGCTGATGGGATCTCGGTTTAATGTTTCATCTGAAGGATCTGGCCTCCACAATGTGACACTGAGTGTCAGCCTAGATTATGTGCTCAGGTCCAGGAGTGGATCTTGAAACTATAGCCGTCTGACTTGAAACAAGAGTGCTACCAACTGAGCCAAACTGACACGAAGTCATGGTGATACAGAAGGAGGTACTGGAGTCACTATGGGCACTAATGTACACAAAATATAACTTTACACAGATGTATTATGAAGTTGAAACTTTTTATGTTAATATCTGTACTTAAAAATAAAACTTCCCCTTCCCCTGGTCAATGCCACTGGGTAAATACACTCAACGGTGTAGATTTCCAGGATAGCTAACTTCAACTAAAGAAGCTGGGGTGGTGCACAATTGTCCTCAGCATCCTCAGATTAGGGAGGGGAAAAAAACTGGACAAGAATTGTGCCCACTACACAATGACCCCGTCACAACCAAATGCCAGGTAGAAAGGATTGTGCTCGGCTGTGTTAGCAGCAATGGATGCCTTGGCTAAAGAGGGCACTGGCACTCGATGTCTGTGCCCACCCATAAGAATGGCTACTTGTGCAAGGGCTGCTTGTTCCTATGGAACCATATTTCAGCATCAGTCACAGCCTCCATGAGAGGAGGGTTAAGGAAGAAGATATAGTCATATATAGTCATTTTACATAAGGACTTAAGAAATAGGAGCAGGAGTAGGCTATATGGCCCCTCAAGCCAGCCATTCAATAAGATCATGGTTGATCTTCTACCTCAACTCCACTTTCCCACCCTATCCCCATATCCCTTGATTCCCTTAGTGTCCAAAAATCTATCTATCTCAGCCTTGAATATAATCAACGACTGAGCATCCACAGTCCTCCCGGGTAGAGAATTCCAAAGATTCACAACCCTCTGAGTGAAGAAATTTTTCCTCATCTCGGTCCTAAATGGCCGACTCCTTATTTTGAGACTATGACTTCTAGTTCTAGACTCTCCAGCCAGGGAAAACAGCCTCTCTCAGCATTTTGGGAAGTTTGTGATGTGGGAGAGGGCTCATAGGGAATCTGAATTAAAAATGCATCTCAGGTGGTAGTGGAGGACTTAAGGGAAAACATTTGATCCAAATTCAGTTAGTAGCCCTTAGTACTTGGCATGCGTCAACAATAATTAAACAGAAATGATCTTTTCCAAGAATATGTTAATGTGAAAAGATAAGACTGTCATGCTGCTCTTTTGGGTGAACCTTACTGTGTTTAGATAACGGATTTCAGTCATAACACATTCAAAAAATGAACAATTCAAGACAATGTTACATTTAGATCAAAATTATGCATTTAACTTGGATGACTACAACAGGAATTCTATAAAATCCAAATAGAAACAAGTAGGTAATTGATCTATTAATACCGAAAATCAGATACTCTCTTTTCAGTGCTGATGTCTACTTTTCTCAGCAACCCTGACAGACGGTCAGAGCTCCAACTGCTGTCACTGAAGAAAGGCTGAATTGAGACATATGGCCAGCATTCTGTTCCCTGCTGACATGTGGCCCTGCTGCCAGTACCCCCTCCCCTTGCTGTGCCATAAACACAGCAGATTGCATTGCCCCCCCCCTTTTCTCTTTTTGGAAATTGAAACCCAAAGCACCCACAATCCTGTGGCCCGGTCGCTGTCATCAGTAAAAGAGGGGGCAGGAGGAAGGTGGAGAATAGATTAACATCCCATAACCAACTGCTTCAAACTCTGCCTTGTTAGAAGAAGCCTACATGGGATGCTCCCTCTGGGATTGCTCCAGTTACTGTAGACATGTCATTTGTTCTTTTGTTGTGCAAAAGAGAACTGCTGTCATAAAATTCCAAACTGCTTAATTGCTCCGCCATAAAATTAGCATATCTGTGATATGCAATTTCATTGCTGAATAGCAGCTGCTTGTTGAAGGATGGAAGGAAAAGCAAGGCAGGATAAAGGTCACTAGTTGGGATCATTACATCTGAAACTGAATTCTAATCTGAAGCAATTAGCTGTTGGAATACTGTTGTGATTCAGACTGGTTAATACGCTAGAGTAACTGGAGACTCCTGACCTTAACAAATGCACTGACCATTAGGAAGCATCATTAGAGGTATGACTCTCATTAGTAAGGTGGTGACAGCATTAAGAGTGTTTTATACAACTACTGGATAATGTAATTACCACAGGTCATCTAAGAATGTCTAAACACATTCCCAGTCTTATTTTAATACTAAAAATAACTAAAATAGATATAATTAGGGGTCAGGAAAGATCATATTAGCTTACAGCAAACAGTACATTTGAAAGTTGAATACCAATTAGTGTAATCATTACTATTTATTAAATGGAAAGAATGTTTTAATTTTAATCACTTGGGACATTCAAGCCCATAAAAATGCTTCTCCCTTGTTGTTAGGTCTCTTCAGTGTCCCTCATTTTTCAAAATTAAAGGGCATTCAGCATTAACCTTTTTAATGTTGAATGTCATTTACAGCTCTCAAAATAATCACACACACACAATGCTGGGTTCTGTCACACACTACAGAAGAAATAATGGAAAGGAAGGATAGTCAATTGTAACTGAAGACAGTTGCTTGCTGGAAGGGCAAGTCTGCAAGTCATTCAATCAGCCCTCTGCCTCAATTACAAGACTCCTTATCTCTATTTTACCTAATAATATTATATAGTTTGTACAGTATTCTTTCCGACCATTTGTTCAATCAATACAAGGCGATTATATTGTTATGGCATTAACAAAACCCTCAATTGAGTTCTATTATCTCTTAAAGTTGCCTAACTATCTGATTCAAGATTTAAATCAACCATCAATAAAATAAATAAACAAGTGGATCCACAACACATTCAAAAACTTATAATAGTATCTCTGGGAACTAAAACATGATGGGGGCTGATTCCCTTGACCCTTGCTCCGCAGGGATGCCCAGTTCTCTGGGCACAAAGTTCAGAATGAAGGGATGGAGACCTCTGCCCCTTTATGTCACCTTGGGATTTTGGGAGCTTTCCTGGAGGAGGTGGCTGCGGAGCGTGACCTGTGCTTACAGTAGGTGCAGGCCCAACAGCAGTTTTAATTAGACAGAGGGGTTTTCCCAGCCTGCCACCTCGTTTCTGGATCCATCGTTGGCTAGGTGTTCCAGTGCAGGAGTGCCAGAAAACATTGTTTTGTGACCTGCCCTGACTGTCAGGAGGGTCCGCAAGGTCCCCGGGGGGAGTCTGAGGATTTTAAGGGAGGCCTCTTTCAGTTCTTCAATGTCCCACCAGCCCCCTGGATGTCAGCTTCTAATTAGGACCTTCTGGATGCTGATCTCCAGCAGCAGCCAGAAGGTCCAAATCTGTAAGGCCTGGTCTGCAACTGTAGGTCTGAGAGGCCTGCATCTTCACAGCAGTTTCCTGCAGCTTCTACTGGCACTGGAGCCTACCAGGGAGAGGAAATTGTGGTGCTGCTGGATGAGTGATCTTTGTGTGCTGATGGTGGGGGATGGAGAGGCAGGAAGATCGACATGGGTGTGTCATTCTTTAGGTTCTGATACAGGAATGCTATTGTAATTCTCAAGATTTAATTTCGAGAGCCGTGCTGATCTAAATTATGCCGTGCCGATATGAACTCTTAGAGTGTTGATTTGTCTGCTATTTTAACAAAACAACAGACGGGTGATTTGTCTGCTATTTTAATTAAAATAGTGGATAAAGGAATTTTGTATAATTTTTTTTTCAAATAAATGCATTAAATGATTGTACCCTAATATTCAAACAATTGTCACTTGTCTGGTAATTCCTCTTGTAGAGTTCAGAATCAACCTTCAGTTGTGCTTTCTATAAATCTACTATGGTGGGTTCTGTTCACACTTGATCAACATTGAATAATATTTTATATTGAAGAACAATTGTAAAGTACACATAGTATATCATGTTTATTTGAATAGAAAGACACTGAGGATGTGCTGTCTCCCTGGCTCAGAAAACAACAATTTGCATTTATATAGCCCCTTTAACCTAGAAAAAACATCCCAAGCTGCTTCACAGAGGTGTAATGTGGCAAAAATGGACACCAACCCAAAAGAAGCAGATGTGGACAAAAACTTGGTCAAAGAGATGGGTAGTAAGAAGGGTCTTAAAGGATGGGAAGGAGGTGGAGAGTTGGAGGGATTTAGGGAGGCAATTCCAGAGCATGGGGCCTAGGTAACTGAAGGCACAACCACCAACGGTGGGCTGAAGGGAGGGATGCACAAGAGGCCAAAGTCAGAGGAAAGGAGAGTTCGGGGGCGGGGGGGGGGATAATTGGCTATAGGAGATTAAAGAGATAGGGAGGGGTGAGGCCATGAAGGGATTTAAACATGAGGATGAGAATTTTAATTTTGAGGTGTTGGGGGACCAGGAGCTTATGTAAATCAGTGAGGACAGGGGTGATAGGTCAGTAGAATTTGGTGCAGAATAGGATATGGGCAGCAGAATTTTGGATGAGCTAAAGTTTACGGAGGATGAAGGCGAGGAGGCCAGCCAGGAGAACATTGGAATGGTCGAATATGGAGATGACAAGGGCGATGAGAGGAAGAAGTAGGCGGTCTTTGTGGTAGAGAGGATATGGGGTCAAATGGGACATTGAAGTTATGAACAGTTTAGCTCAGCCTGAGACAGTGGCTAGCGAAGGAAATGGAATTGGTAGCGAGAGTATGGAGTTTGTGATGGGAGACACCACAAGAGCTTCAGTCTTCCCAATGTTTAACTGGAGGAAATTGCAGTTCATTCAAGACTGGATGCTGGACAAGTAGTCTGACAATACCGAGGAATGGAAATGTTGAGAGAGGTGGTGGAGATGGAAGTGTTTGATTAATTATTTTGTTGGCCACCTAAATTTATTATAATCTCCATGTGGCAGTGTTTGTTCCCTCCAGAATGTTCTTTGTGTGCTTTCACACTCAGATACACATTTGCCTGGGAGTTGCTATTCATGTCCTATTAGAGGTTAACTATGGGTTACTAAAAGTTCTTGGGGTAACTTACTTCTGGTATACTCATGTTTGCAATCTATGGGCTAAATGTGAGTGGGTATCTACCACACAGTGGACCAGCCATTGAAAAGGGAGTACCACTAACTCTCTTAATCAGCCATGAACTGTCAGACTACTTTGTTAAAACTGGATAGCCATGTGGTGAAGGAAAGAATACTAGAGCCTGGTCTTTAGGTGCTTCCAAACCTTTATTCACAGAGTTTCCTCTTGCACACCTCTCACCCTAGTTAAGCTCTCCTATAAAAAGAATCCAAGAGAGTCCCCAATTGATATCCACCACCTGAATACAATGAACCCCAATTGATACAAATTATACAATTAACACACTTGTCCAGCATCCAGCCTTGGATGAGCTGCAATTTCCTCCAGTTAAATGTTGGGAAGACCTAAGCACCTTGAATTGGCAAAACTAGATATTTACTCAGCAAATTTGCCTCAGAATTCAGCATTAGAGTCAGGAAAACCATTTTTACAGGCCAGAAGCTGCAAACCATACTGCAAGGATTCAGGAGGATTAGGCACACATCATGTTAAGGTATTGAAGCCCCACCATCTGAAGACAAACCAGTTGCACAAGGCACAGGAAGCGATGGATGAAAGCAGGCAGCTCCAGTCAGTCACCACAGTATTGAATACAGCCTATTCAAATATAGGGATCTCACAAGATGCAGCCCAAGGAAGTCTAGAACTACCAGAATCCCAACAGGCTGTAGGTGAAACACTGCAGCCAGTCAGCATACTTACTCCTGACACAGGAGAAACACTTAAAAGGAGTTCGTAGGTTTGGTGTATGAAAGAAAACATAAGCATCAAGGGAAAGCATAGTTTTGGGCACTGCACTTCAGGAAAGATATATTGGATTTAGAGGTGGTGCAGCGCAGATTCAACAGAATGGTACCGGGGCTTAGAGGGTTAAATTATGAGGCCAGGTTGCATGAACTTGGCTTGTATTCCCTTGAATATTGAGGATTGAGCGGTGACCTGCTCAGGGTGTTTGAAATGCTAAAAGGATTTGATAGGGTAGATGTGGAGAAACTATTTTCTCTGGTGGGGGAATCAAGAACAAGGGGACATAATCTTAAAAATTAGAGCTAGGCCATTCAGGCACGAAATCAGGAAGCATTTTTTCACACAAAGGGAAGTAGCAATCCGGAACTCTCTCCCACAAAAGTCTGTGGAGGCGAGGACAATTGGAGCTATCAAGACTGAGATAGATAGATTCTAGTTATGAAAGAGTATCAAAGGATATGGAGCTGAGGTGGGAAAATGGAAATGCAAATTAGTCATGACTTAATTGAATGGCGGAGCAGGCTCTAGGGGCTGAATGGCCCGCTCGTGGTCCTGATGTCCCTATATGATCAGTGAATGCTTTTCTGCTAATCCTCAGCCTGCTATCATTACCAGGTAGCCGTCCTTAATATGGAAGCCCACTGTGTAAGCAGTACAGTGAGATATGACCAAACTGACATTAGAGGCAGGCCTTTCCTACTTTGCTGGGGTCCCTTTCTGGCAAGTCCGGTACTAGTGGAGTACTAAATACAGTTCTCATAGTTGCACACATGATGTTGGTATAAAGCTTTAAATCAGTTTTAAGTGCCTCTTGCATCTTTTAAAATATGCATTTTCCCCCTTAAATAATCTGTAAATTTCTAATGTTTTATAAAACAGATGCATGGGAATGCACAGAGCAACATAACACTAATTCACAGTATTCTGGAAAAGTGCAGGAACATAGTTCTAGTCCTCAAATAGTTAATAAGTTATAAGGTTAAGAATAATTTCTAGAAATAAAGGTGTATATTAACTTCCTAAGCAAAGCAAAATTTCTAACTGCTCAGTCTGGTGACAGATATATGCCCACTGAGTCTCAGGATGCACTGAGCTCCCTACCACCACTTAGTAAATGGCTGTTATGATGTGGAGATGCCGGTGATGGACTGGGGTTGACAATTGTAAACAATTTTACAACACCAAGTTATAGTCCAGCAATTTTATTTTAAATTCACAAGCTTTCGGAGGCTTCCTCCTTCGTCATTTACATTTACCTGACGAAGGAGGAAGCCTCCGAAAGCTTGTGAATTTAAAATAAAATTGCTGGACTATAACTTGGTGTTGTAAATGGCTGTTAACAAGGCATCATGATCTCCGGGGGAAGAACGAGGGCCTGCTGAGAGAATGGGAGGGACCTCTTGTCACGGTGCTTTCACTAACCTCACTTGGTGGACGTCGTTAAGCCCATCAGATTCTCGGGTTTTAAATGAGAGGGCGAAAGTGATTGGCAGTGAATTACGAGGTCATGCCCTTTTCTTTGAGGTCATTAGTAGCTTAATACTGGTGATGCTTAGCCACTTAATGTCCAAACACCATCATTTTATGACGGCTTTTGTTGTACTGGGAAAAATTAAATCAATTTAGATTCTAATTATTAAACCTCTAGCTGAAAACTGGGAGTTTAGTATGACAATAAAATGACTCGTATTTAAACTCACTCAAATAAAAAAAATCAAAAACTGCCAAATCTATGAATAACCCAGAACATATATACACGAGCTCTCGTACAGGGCCATGTCATCCAAATATGTACTCTGGATTTTATACAAAGATTTAAAAAAAATTCAAAGGGTATGTGGATCCGCATAAGCAGTCCATTTTACAGATGGGCCCCAGTGCAGGTTTGATGTGCAGTTTCCTCCAGTGAGCTTAAATTTGATGCCATTTAGGCCTGCCTATGCATATTCCCCAAATATCCTGTTTATTTCATGAGTAATGCCTCCCTCATCCTTCCTTATGTCAGGAATCCTCCTCCCACTCACAGTCAGCCAGCTCTCTACCTCTCATTACTTTGAGCTCAATGGCTGCTGAATTCCCCAGCAGACAGACAGCAGTTAGTAAGATTTGATTAAAGGACAGCTAGGAGATGGCATTCAATTGAAGCAAGACAAAAATCAAGTTTTTATTTATCTATGTGGTTTTGACCCAGGTTGTATCAGCAGCAGAAGCTTAATAAAGCTCATATAACTTGAGGAAAATAAACTTGAGTGGGAGGCAGCTCTGGGACTTGAACTCACAATCTTCTAGATGGAAGTCAAACTTTCAGCCACCTGTCACATTGGCCTGTACGGTTTAATTTTGCCTGTGGTGCATTAATGCAAACACTGTTTGTACTGTCACAGTGTTGTTTTCCTATTGAAAAATTGGCACAAAATTGCATTTGTGCAGCACTCTGTGCTGTACTGAATTTTCCATGCTCAACCTTGCTTTGGAGCTAGGACTTTGTACAGACTCATTTTAGGTCACATGAATATTGTTGAGTCCAATGCAGTGGCTTTGAGTAACAAATGGAAACTAAAAATCCCAAAGGTCTTTCTATCAGCACCCATTGCAAGCATTCATGTCAATGAATAATTTCAACTGTTAATTCCTGTGAAGAGAACACATTCCATTTCGATTACACAATTTGTCTCATACTCAAAGTACACATAAGTGGATATCTTTTACCTTACCAAAATACAGCATGTTTAAAGGTATGGAATGATTTTTGAACATACAAAAATGACAGGTAGGAAAAGACCAACTGGTCCAGCAAACCTAACCCACACCCATGATTCCTGGAGCACCATGACGAGATAATTCCTACCATCCCACCTCCCCCAGCCCACCCACCTCCCACAGTCATGGTATCTCCTTGGAGAGGCTAAAAAGCCCAGGGCCAAGAAGGGGAAAAAAATCTGGAAAATTCCTCTCCAACCCCCTCAGGCGATCGGAACCAGTCCAGGAGGTCACGTGGACCATGTATATGTTAACTGTTAAGATTACAATTCGGAATACCGCCCATAATAATTAAAGTATGAAAGAAATTGCACAGCTAAAAATTCACATTAATATTTTAGTATGGATCTAAGGTAGCAAACACTTGTGGGTAATTGAATTGAGATCTGTGAGAAAATATTAACAATATGTGTCTATATTGTAATTCAGATCAAACAGCACAAAGAGTCAGGATACATTCTCCACTGCTTTCTAACCCGAGAGTTTCTTTCAGGACTTGGGCGAAGGAAAACAAAATAATAATTATTTTAGTCACAGTTTTGATTTTGGTGTTTCTGATCTTTTTCAATTTGATTCTTCCCTGATGGAGTCACTGCTATTGGTCCTCACTCAGGCAAGTGGGATGGTGTACATACTCTTTTGCTGCACCAGAAGGTACTACAAGAATGTTCAAAGATAACCGACTGGCCATAGTGTGGATCAAAGCAAGCTGAGCATAGGCGATCTGGCTGAGTCAAGAAAATCAAAGAGCAAGGCATCAAGCTGACTTAAATCAGAGACTTATCTCATCAGCTTCTTCAAGCTGGGCTGAGTTCCATTGTGGATTTGGTTCAATGCAGATTGCAGTTACTTTAGACCAGTTGCAAGAGTTTCCTGATTGGACTGGTTAAATCAAGACTCATTAAAAGAGTATGATTCTTTCATACTGTTCTTTCTTAATAATAATTTTCAATTGTGGAAAAGAAAACTGGGTAGAGTGCAAAACGGGCTGCCTATTCACTGAGGCCCCTCTTGCGCTACCTCCTAAGGTGAATTTCTCTAGCTGATGTACAGCTCAATGAGCCCTGCCATTCTCTGGTACTTTATCCACTGGTCATTCTTCTTGTATGGACAGTAAAAGTTAATCGGCTGTTCAACTATGGCGGGCATCACAGCCAAGCCTGATGATGACCTCATATAGTGTGTTTGTATGATATATATACACACACAATCTTTCATGCAAGAGTTACTGGATAGCAATCAGGAATATGAACCCAGTCTAATTTCATCCACTCCCCACCCTTAAGGGTGCGAAACCCAATTGTAGTATCTTTATCACCATCCTGCCTGAGATCAACTCATTCAGCACAGCCTAGGGACTTATGACATTTAATTCAGTGGAAAAATACTCCTGGAATATATAAAGGGTTAAACAGACTGCACATTATGAAAAAAAATCACTTTGTTTAATAGCATCCACAGTCATGGAGCTATAGTTTACATATTAAGAGTTCCCCACTGGCCTCTTAGTCATATTGTGCTGCATTGAATTAAACAATCTTGTGCTGGAGAAATGGGACATTGGGATAAATTACAAAAAGCCGCTTACATTTTTAATCCCTTTGGGTTTAACAAGTCTGTCATGCTCCTAAAACTCTGTACAAGGGAATTTGTTGATTAACATCCAGTTTGATGTTGATGTTACAAACGTCGTTTCTGAGCATTTGCCAAAAAATATTTTTTCTTTCATAACCAGTTCACATATATTTACTATTACACTGGAATCACAGAATCAGTCGCTGCTGTTGTTTCTCCAGCTAACATCAAAGTTAATTGTAAGATGATTAAATATTTCAATTTTCTTTTGGTTTAATTTTTCAGGATAATAAATAATGGGTGTGATGTATGTTTGAATACAAAATAGGATTTAATTGCACCCTTGCTGCCATCAAAAGCAGGACAGTATTTGTGTCGAGTTAGCTTTAACAGAATTTCTGAGTATATATTTTAAATTCTCCATTATATTTTCGGGGCAAGTCATTAATTCCTTTCTTGCAACGACCCTATATTAACAATTCTGAATTATTTTAATTTTGTCTCTGCAGTAGAAAGTTTAGCAACCAGGAAAAAGCAGTTAAAAAAAATTCTGAACTTCACATGTAGTTAACACCAGTTGGCATTGGTTGGTGCAATCAAAGTTTCAAAGGAAATTTCTCCAATATTCTAACTCCAAGTGTCCTACCATACTGTTGGGAGGGCAGCATGGCCCAGCCTGTGGACATCTTAAGAGACTATGGATGTATTTTGATTTTTACCCTTGGGCATCATATGGGCAGTAGTGGATTGGCCCCTCATTTTACACACTGCCCAATTTTTGTTTGATTGATGGGGGAGAAATCAATGGAATCAATCTGCCAGTGCCAATTCACTTGATAAAATACTTGAACAATGCAGAAAAAATATCTCAAGCAATCTTTCCTTCTTTTCTATCTCCAGCCAAACAACCTAATGAAGATTGGCAAAGCACATCCAGATACCCTGAGAGGTGGCACAGGTTGAGGGGGTTTAAACCTGGGTCTTCAAGTCTACAGGCCAATGTTCAACCATTGCAAGGCTACCCTAAATCTAGTGCTTTGTAATAAACAAAATGGGGGCGATTTTCATCTCCCAGTGGGAAATGGGCAGGTGGTGGGCAGGACGAGAGCAACAGCTGCCTGGAGAAATTGGCAGGAGACCCATTCCAGTTTCTGGGTTGCCCTTCATTTGCATGGTTGAGAAGAGCTACCATCATGAAACACACTCCGCAGAGGCAGCTTGCTATTTAGGAGGTGGGAAATTGGGCAATGCTGCAGTAGCTTTAAAGGGAGGTGCTTTTTTGTGGCTCATGCATGGAGGCAACACTGTGGAGCTGCAGGAAGATGTCTGTGGGATAAAAGGGTTCCAGCAGGGCAACCATGGAGATGCTGGCGGAGCACGTTCGCAATAGAAAGGAGAACCTCTTCCTCATGAATGGTCGACGAGTACCATCAGATTGGTGAACGGGTATGGTGAGAGGTGGCAGCAGGCAAGATTTCACTGTACCTCCTTTCTGCTTGCACGCACACCCTCAGAAGCTGCTACTGCCTTCACAACTACTTTTCCCCCTTGTCTGATTTTGCTGCTTTTTCTTGAGATCATGCCCACTATGCTGAGCTGGCTCTCACATGTTGATAGCCAATGCCCAGGGAACATATTGACCCACTTCCACTATTCTTGCAGGAGAAGCTGGCACACAACAGGAGAAAAGCAACCAGCACAAGAGGAGGTCCCACTGCACTGCAAACGCTGACCCCTAACGAAGGGGCCGCGATTGACATCATAGGAAGACACACAACTGTCAGCATTGGAGGCCTGGCGCGGCAGGGTGTGTTGGCACCTTCACTTCCTTTTCTCTATCTACTTAACTCTTTCAGTCATACACTCACACAGTCACACACTGAGCGTAACAACCTGTGGTCCATTCTGCTGCTGCTGATCAACTACTGCTTACTCTTACAACTACATGCTGATGCTTGTCGCACTGTTCTTTTTCTCGGCCAACCAGATGACTTGGTCACTAGTACCAGGCAGACTGATGAAGATAACCTCTGTTGACAATGTACCACCTTACTGCACTTACCCAGAACAGAAACTGGCATCTTGCGTGACTTAGTGAGTTCAAGGGGTCTGCACCGGGGGATTCACCGAACACAAGGACGTCCAAGGGAAAAGCTAACTGTTTGGGGGGAGGAAGGGGGCAGTTCACATCTTAGCTCTGCTGAAGAGGACAGAAATGTAGATTTCAGCGATCCAGCACTTAAAAGAAAAATGTTTTCTGTGTACCAGCAATTGCTGAATGCATTGGACTGCCTGCCAAGTAACTTTCAGAACATGTCAGATAGCATGGTAGAGTCCACTACCAACTTGTGTGGCATTCTCATGCATGGCATTGACACTGTCTGTAGCATCTCTCAGGGATGCTCATATTGGGGCCATGCAGGATCTGGACTCAACCACTTCCTCTGCCTTGGACAAGCTGGGAGAATGAATAGATAGGAGCATCACTCAGATTGTGGATCTCCTAGAGTCTGCTGTCCTGTTGAGCTGCAGCCCAGTAGTAGGGACAGTTGCGCAGTGGGAATGGGGCGTGATGCCATCTCTCATGATGACAACATTTCTGTACTGTTATGGTTCCCTGCTCCAATGCTCATCCTGGTGCCAGAATGCCAGCTGAGCCAGGCTTTTCCCCAGATTGCAGACTGACTGATGTTGCTGCCGAGCTGCTGCAATCTGCTGACCACAAGCATCTCATGAGTACTTGAATGAGAAACAGCAGCCTTCCACCTCCCATGTTGCAGCCACTGGGAGAGCACCTTGTAGAAACAGTAGGTAATAAAGCATTTCAGACAAGCACTAGCATTCATATTGGGGAGAGAAATAGTTTGTAGGCCTTTCTGTAAGCCAGTAAATCCACAGTGTTGTTTGAAATCTTTGTGTGCAGTGTTCCTGCAGCAGCTGGCGATCCCGCTATGTTAATTGACTTGAATATCAATTTTGGTATTTTGGCAGATGCTGTTAATTTTAGGGTAGAACAACTGGGCCATTTGTTGGACATAATTGTTAATGCAGGAGAGCATGGATTGTTCAACTGAAGTTCTCCTTAATGAGCTGCTGCGCAACAGCTCAGGCTTTAGGCAACTGTTGGATCTCTACTGCTTCTTCGCCACCCTCTATGTCACCAATGTCTTCTCCCTCATCATGCTAATAGTCCTCTTTCAATGGTAGCTCCAAGTGTTGTCCTTGTTGCAGAGCAAAGTATGGAGCACACAGAAAACTATTATTATACAGGACACTCTTTTTGGGTTGGATTTCAGGAAGCCCCCAGATGTGTCTAGGTAGTTGAATCATTGTTTCAGGGTTCTAGCTGACGCATGGATCTGATTGTAGCAGAGTTCCGCAACTGAATGTGGGTTCCATAAGCCAAGTGTGCTGGGGTAGCTCTTGTCTCCAAATAGCCGGCCTTTAACTTCCAGTGCAGGGGCAAACAGTGGAGGTGGGGTGGGGGGGGGGAACGGATGATTGACACAATGTAAAAGCAGCTGCCAAAAAGGTGGACAAATACCTGCATGATGCGCTGCTGGTCATTACACAGAGGTTGCACATTAATAGAATGGAAGCCCTTGCAATTCGTGAAGGCATTTGCAGTGTGTGACAGAGACCACAGGCGACATGAATGCAGTCAATGATTCCCTGGGGAATCCTGCAATCTTTGCGTACCCTAGAACTTGCTGCTGTTAGATATCCATGAGGAATGAGATGAATGTGTTTGCAGTAGCAAAGAAGGCATCAGTCACCTGTTTACTACAAGCATGGACTGCAGACTGACTGATATTGCTGATATCCCCTGCGGCAGCCTGGAAGGACGTAGAAAGAAGTTCAGGGTTGCAGTGACCTTGATTGCTAGCTGTGGCAGGTGGCTGCAGGTCTTCTTGCACATCTGTCACAGCCACCTTAGGGAATCGAAGCATGCTTATGCATTACTTCTCAGAGAACTGCAAGTGTGTTGTTCTGGGCCAATAAATTCCCAATGTTGCGAGGGAAGGGTTCCTCCGATGATCCTTCTTCTATTTGTTCTCCCTCCAACTGCAGCTCTGTTTGCTCCTTCCTCTTCCTCCTCCCAGAGTGGGATTCTTAGAAGGACCCCATCCAGAAACAACTGCAATGCCAGAAGCCCCTTAACAGTTCAGCACCTACAATAGCAACTACAAACACTTTCAAATCCTTTAAGTTCAAAACCCCACAAGTTACTTCAAGAAAAATGGCTATAACAACTATCTTCAGCTTTACCTGAGAATCCTTTTAAATAGTGTTTGAAATGGCCAACTCAGGACATGTACCACCCATGGTTGGTGGGCAGGAGCATGAAGGGCGTTAATTAGATGGTGGGGTTCAAAAATTGCTTTGACGTCATATTGATGTCACTTGACTCTGATTTGAATATATTTATGAGGCTCTCACTTGTTTGAGTGAGGAGGTCTTGCCACTGAATTAATCTCCCCCCAAAAAATTAGGGCAATTGTAAAAGCAGGAATAAGTGGGCAGGAGGGACAGATTTTACTTTTCACAGCTACCGCCCCATTTTTAACGCAAGCAGGATGGCAAGGACACAGAAATCACCTCACGATGGAATAGGCATAAGTCTTAGCACAGAGATTTTTGAGAAGCCGCATGTGAGAACCTGCCCAGCAGTTCCCCTTCTTCTGCCACTGTTTAATTTTACAGCTACTGCTGAAAATCACTTCAAACACTCGTTTTACTGATCAGTGGCATTCTTTTATTTTGTCAGGAATTGTGAGGGTCAACTCCGGAGAACGGAAGATTTTTACCCAGTTATCATTATTCCAAAATCAAACTCTTTACATTACCAAGATCTCTTAAACTCAACCTCAGAAAATCACCCCACTGTACCAGTGTGACGTTTATCCATTTCACATATTTAGGAAATAGAAAAATGTCACGCTGGTGCAGTGGGAGTGTTTTTAATGATAATTTATGTGATTAATCAGTGGTTAAAGTGAGCTGGGATGGTGTGGGCCACTGTTCCAGTTCTTGTCTCACCCTTTCTGCAACTTCCTGAGAAATTTCCAAAGCTTCATTTTCATTGGTTGTTGGATGTCACGAGATAATGAGAAGACTTTTCATGCCGGGTTCCCTTTCACTCCCAGAACAGCCTACTCCTAGTGCAGGTAAGTTTACTGGTGATCTTGTTGCTACTCTCTGTTGCCGTGCTGCTGCTGCCTCCTTCCCCTCACCCTGTTGCCAGTTGCTCCTGATTTGCCACTCCTCCCAAAAGCCTTGTCGCTGTTGCCTCCCACCATGCTAGTGCTCCCTCTCGTCTAGCTGCTGCTCCTGGCTGCCTTGTAATCTGGACCTTGACTAAAATCTCCCCAGGTTAGGGTTGAGGGAACTTGATCTTTTTAAGGTGGGGGTTAGCACTTGTGCTGAGGGTACGATTGGTCTTCGGCTTAGGGTTGGGATTAGGGTTCTGATGGATATTTCAGAGGGGACATTCCGGTGAAGAAGAGTATTTATTTCAACGGGGAAGAATGTACTAGATGGATTTGCTAGAGTGAGGGATGATCTGCTGTAGGCCCGATATATTTCATGAGATTGGCCCTACTTTTAGCCACTGGCCATTCTGGTGCAGCTTGCAGGGGTCAAAAGGGCAGAATTAAAAGTTGTTGGGGCAACTATGGCAGGAGTGGAGTCAAAGGTACATAAGGGTAAGTATTTTATGGATAGGCAACCAACCAGAAGCTGACTTACCTTGTTGGGAGTAGGAAGTAACTGATTGATTCTTCACAACTATTTCTTTCCGTCTTCTCCTGCTCACCTGACCTGCAAAGTAAATCCAAACTGCCAATTTGCAATTATTTCTTGCTGTGTTTTTGCCAATACATGAGAAGGACTGGAAATGCAACTCTGACAACTCTGTTATTTAAAAACATTGTGTATGTTGCTCTCTCTATCTGTATATAACATATATGAACATACGAACATGCGAATTAAGAGCAGGAGAAGGCCATTCGGCCTCTCGAGCCTGCTCTGCCATTTGATAAGATCATGGCTGATCTGATTGTGACCTCAACCCTACTTTCCCGTCTACCTACTATAACCTTTGACTCCCTTGCTAATCAGGAAACAATCTAACTCAACCTTAAAAATATTCAATGAACCTGCCTCCACCGCTCACTGGGGAAGGGAGTTCCACAGACTCACGACCCTCTGAGAGAAAAAAATTCTCCTCATCTCCGTCTTAAATGGGAGACCCCTTATTTTTAAACTGTGGCCCCTAGTTCTAGTCTCTCCCATAAGGGGAAACATCTTCTCAGCATCTACCCCTTCTAGTCCCCTCAGGATCTTATATGTTTCAATAAGATCACCTTTCATTCTCCTAACCTTCAGTGTACACAGGCCCAACCTTTCCTCATAAGATAACCCCCTCATCCCAGGAATCAGTCGAGTATACACTTTGTGATTATAAAAATGTCACACTGACCACATACACATCAATAATTAATTTCCTAATGATCCACTGTAATGAGCAGCAGACATTACTTTTTTAAACCAAAATAACCAACTTTGCATCAACAAGTGAAGCCTTCTAATAATCGGATAATACATCCCCGAGAACAATGATATCAAAGGTGATAATTTACAATGGTGATATGTTGGAGGTAAATATTTACAGTAGCACATGATGACAGAGATGCACAGACCATACCAGGTCATATTCTGATAACACAATGTACAAAATACCATCTCAGCAACCAAGAAATATAAAACAAAAATAGAAACTGGAAACGCTCAGCAGGTCAGGCAGCATTTGTGGAGAGAACAAACAACTTAACGTTTCAGGCAAAGTAGATCAGGCTCCAGAGGCCCAGGGGCCTGGTAGAAGAAAAAAAGCAGGTCGACACCAAGGATACAGACCACCCCACGAGATAAGTGTTCCCACAGGAGGAGGTCCCCCACCCCCACCCCCACCCCCACCCCCACCCCCAGCCCCAGCTCCGACTCCTGCTTCCCTCCATCCCCAAAAACGCTCAAGAAATATAGGTAGATTTGGTCTACTCTTTAGGTTATAGATAGGTTCTTCGAAAAGTTATGACCAATTTGTTGCTGAAGCCCGCAGTTGATTTCAAGATTTTATACCGAGTGAAACACTGAAACAAAACAGTTTGCAGTGAACACAATGACTAAAACCAAATGTCATTGAAAGTGGATGAGTTAATTGGTTAACAATACACTAGAAGACAGAAGTGGCCACCAACATTAGATGTTTGTACTTTGTGACCTTAGGGCACGGATAAGTAGCTGAAGACAGTTAAAAGAGTTGGGCAGAACAATGGACATATGCCAGGCCTGAATTCTGAACTGCCGGCTACTCTCACAGATGTGCATTTGGTTGCTGTGGAAAGTGAAGGGAAGTGGAGCTAAACTTGAAACAATGAGAGTTGAATGAATGGGGCTCTGAGGAGGGGAGGGCATTCTTTCATACTTAATACTGTAGTTTGTTTTTCTGATCGTGATCGTACAAACAGCAGAAGTGTGTGGAAGGAGAGAGCACGCTCGAGTAAATCTCCAACTGTTCCTATGTGTGTGTCAACGTTTTTTTAAAATGGATGAATATTAAACAGTTGGGAGTTATAAAACCACAAGCATAACAGCTATATTGCCAATATAATAGATAATAGAATTTGTTGTCTTTGACCTGGTACAAATCAAAATGATAGATTTTGGAATAAGATGATACATTTAATTTTTATTAAAAATACAAATTAGTATTTCAGCTGAAGAGTTTGAAGGAAATTGTTATAACTTTAGAAGGAATTTTCTGTTACTATTTGATCAAAAAGTTGACGTTTTCTTAAACAAAATCAAAATGATGCAGCCCTTTCATTGTCAGAGTGTATTCCAGAATAATTCTAAAGCTTGACCTGATCAATGCCTCTGGAATAAACACATTGGACCAATAATTATTTTATCTCTATCTCCTCCTTTAAGACGCTCCTTAAAACCTACCTCTGTCCTTATGTGGCTCGGTGTCAAATTTTGTTTGATAATGCTCCTGTGAAGTGCATTGGAACATTTTACTACATTAAAGGCGCTACATAAATGCAAGTTGTTGTTGTTGTACTATGTCTGATTCTTTAGAATTCATTCAGTTTGCTGCAGCATGAATGAATCTGATACTGAGGTCTATCTTTTGTGACACATTAATTACATCTGTACTTGACGCTCCCCATTAATGTTTATGACTACACTAAGAAATGTATAGGGTTAGAGTTTCCACTCGTTTTCACTAGTTTTGCGCCCAGATTTCAACGCAATCGACTGAACCAGCACAAAAGATCGGGGAATTTTAAACGTAAATGAATTACGCTCAAAACCACTTACTTTAGTGTTTTCCGCAATCTTTTACGTTGGTTTAAGATTCAATTCGTCGGATCAGGCCCCGCCCACAAAACTGTTTCCGACGATTGTGCTGGTTAGGGAAGACTCTTCAAATTGCACTCATTTTCTTAGACGCGCAGGCACTAGTAGGCATGTTTTAAAAATTTTTACATTTCAAAAAATATTTAATTTACTAAGAAACTGACTAGTGTACACCAATGAAACTAGCGAATAGTTCAGTATAGTTTTTTTTAAAGTCATTTTCAGTGATTTAAAATCAGGTTACTCACAGGTGGAGGACCAGACACTCTTATTAAAAATGCTTATATTTTGTGATAAACCCATTTTCAGCTGTATTAACAAAACTGCACCAGGTTACCGCTTCTAAATGCATCAATGAATATTTTTAAATGCAAAAAAAAAACGATTACGTTTTATTAAGCTGCCCAATCGCGCTGGTTCATGGAAGATTTTACGTTTGTGATTATGCCAGTGCATTTTAGCGGAAACTTGAACTGTAATCTAACCAGTGCAATTTCGGGCGCAATTTCCCACTCGCGTGCAAAGCAGAAACTCTACCATGTAATATATGGTATCGTACATTTCTCTGAAATGTACAAATGGCAGAGTTTGTGGCAGTTTTGGTGGAGTTTGTAGCCATTCTGGTGGACTCTTGCTAGAGTTATGGTGGGAATCTGCTGGAGTTATGGCAGGAGTCTGCTGGAATGGCTGAGGAATTTCAGTCCCTTTACGTTTATCACACAATTCAAAAACAAATGGCAAAAAAAATATTCATATAAACAGCAAAAGTTCTTGAAATACTGAACCATTGTTCAAATTTTGAAGAGTGATTCTGAATACAGGTCCCAAATTTACGAGTGGTTTTCTTTTGAGTAGAACCTTTTTGTAATAATAATTACTGTTGCAGAGATAGTTAGTAAAGAAGGAAAGATGCAAGTTGGCTTAATCTTTTCTTAAGTTTCATATATTTATTGATCTTCACTATAAAAACACACTTACTAAATAGACCATACAGGTAAAGAGTGGCTCTCCCATACTACATACAAAAAATTATTTTTTTAGCCATTTATGCAATTATGGTATGTGAGGGGAAATAAATATATTTATTTAACTACCTGCAGTAGGTAAGGAATGCCTACTTATTTATTTTCCAGGAGCCAATCATCTCTTACAAACTACGTTCCAAATCCTTTCAATGGATGTATGAACCCCCCCCCCCCCCATATCCGACCCTCTTTCCTGCAACAGCGTAACCGCTGACTCGCTATGAGCAATGCCACAGGAGATGTGCTAGTAACATAGATAAATTTATTTAGAACCACACTATTTGATATTTATAATAAGACACTTCACTCCAGCTAATGAACTGATATGTGTTGTTTGACATTTGACTGGGCTCTAGTACTTAATTAACTAAGAAGTATTAAACTGATAAATAATTATAGATTAACATTTGGAAAGGTGAGATAGGCCAAGCCATTTGCTTTGCAATCGTTCTTTCTGTGTATTAATTGCAAAGCTAGGTGCTTAAACAAGAATTATTATTATTACCCTAAAATAGTCATCCATACAAGGGGAGATAATTTTGGCATTTAACAAGAGAAATCTACTTTAATAAATAGTGTGTTATAACATGACAGGAAATTAAATAAATTGATTAAGTGGACTCGGACTTGTTGCTGTTAACTCATTTATTATTTTATGTTTGCTATTGGAGGACACATATCTGGGCCCGGTAACATGTTCATGTGGAAAAAATATCCTAAAAAAATCAGATTCAGTAGCTATCGTATCAGCTACTTGAAGGCAGCCAATGTCAGATCCCTTTATATGCGAACTTAATGCTAACCAATTGAATTTTAGGCAACCTTGCTTTAAATATTTTGAGCATAAGGGTAAACCAAATTCTTTACCAGTTCCACAGATTAGAGAGAGTAATATTTGTATATTCTCTGATTTATAGTCACTCTGCTTTTTCCCCCCCTTTTTCTCTTTTATATTTGGCCCTTTTTAAAATTCTGGTATATAAATCCAATTATACTTTCAGAGCTCCTAAGCTTTTTGTCTGAAAAAAAGGCATTTTTCATTCTGTGATTTGTGCCACTTGGCTTGAGCCAATTGACCTCAGTTAGATCTTCAGTTTGGCTCAATTAACATTGAGCCAAGCCAGCCAAATTCAGAACCAGATCAAAGGATAGCAGTGCCCCGCTTCAAATTTTCAGATTTAAAAAGGGTAAAGTCCTACAATTTTGAAAAAAAATCTAAGCTTACTTGAGCCAGAAATGAGTCTATTCTGACTGAAGTGCTGCTCTGATTGCTGCCCAGATCAGTACTTGTTCCTGGCAGTAAATCTACATCTGATGTAGTTTTCTTCCTGATAGATTTTTGAAAACATTATGGTAACTGTGTAACTAATAGAAAGTATTTTTGTTTTAATTTTTACTTTTGTTGCCATAGATCGTATCTCCACATAGTCTGACAGACTGAATATAATATCATTGTCACTGGGCAAATATATAGAGACCAGATGCTTAAAATGTCACAAGTCAATTTGTGACTTCAAAA
The DNA here is from genome assembly GCF_035084215.1 of Heptranchias perlo. Taxonomy (NCBI): domain Eukaryota; kingdom Metazoa; phylum Chordata; class Chondrichthyes; order Hexanchiformes; family Hexanchidae; genus Heptranchias; species Heptranchias perlo. Next base: position 28,270,215 of record NC_090350.1, read on the forward strand.
TATGTTGCTAATCAAATTTTTGACTTTATTTTTCTTCTTCTGACTCTCATTTTTAGACAAACAGATCCGAAATCAAAATCGGTTGTAATATTTTTGAAAATTAACTAGTTATTGCAACAAAACTGCTTATTTCTGGCCCTCCTGTAGCCTTCTCAGACGATAGGCTGCCACATATCCTTTATGGCAGTCAAATAGAATTAGACAGGGCTGTTTTTGGCTGAAGAAGCTTTTATATTAGATGGCCTTACCTGAGTATATATGCAGAAGGACCAGCTTATGACCCAGTTGCATATTCAAAAGCAATTTGGTGCAATGAAGTGTAAATGTAATTCTAGTTGTATTTTCCAAAAAAGTTGCAATATTTTGCTGTACATAATGATGTTTTGGCCATGTAACAATGGAATTGATATCAACATCTGCTCTGCATAGGAACAATTTGAAAGAAGTAACCAGCTGCAAGGTGGCGCAAGTCCATTAAATAATGGTGGAATGACAAAATGTTACAAATATGCAATTTTAAAAAGACCTTGCATTTATGACCTGACATTGGCATTTTATTTCTTTTAGATTTCATTAAAGTGTTACACAGTACTTAATCAATTTGATTATTAATTATTTTCTGGGAAATGAGTATGAACAATCACAACTAGTTTCTCGTAACTGCAAGTCCAAAGTGCAAACATTGGAAATAAATTGGCCTGAATTGCCACTAAATTGGCATTCTCACTTAGAAACACTATAAAGACAGGTGGCATGGGAATCCTCACTGCTGCATAAGGGAAAGTAGGGAAAGTTGTTGGGGCAAAGTAGACAGAAAGAAAGACTTGCATTTATATAGCGCTTTTCACAGGGCATGCATCACATATGTGTAGTAGGAAGCGTAAAGCAAATGTGTTGTGAACATGAAGGGGATGCACAAGGGTGTTTGAGGGTTTGTCATGGTTTTTACTTCTATTTGATTTTTGATTAACTCACATTACATATTATATTGGCACCACTACTGCCACGTCTTTGCGAATCTTGTCTGGTTTGTGCAACAGTGCCCTTTCCTGAGGATCACCATGAAGACCCACAACTGATGCCACCCATTGTGTCACTGCAGAGTGGGTGTAGGTGTATTTGCAGGGCTGTTTTGTGCAGACGACTGAGAGACGCCGGCGATGTCCCCGGTGGCACACTGGAAGGATGCGGAGGAGAAGTTGTTGAGGGCAGTGGTGACTTTGACAGCGACAGGTAAGAAGATAGTGCTCGGGCCAACCGGGGGCAGCTCGGCATGAAGGAGGCTGCAAATGTGTACTACTACATGTCGAGTGACTCTGAGCCTCCGTGTGCACTGCTGCTCAGAGAGGTCCAGGAAGGTGAGCCTCGGTCTGTAGACCCTGTGGCGAGGGTAGTGCCTTCTGCGATGCATCTCTCTCTGCGGTTGCCCTCCCTCCTGCTGTGCAGGTGGATGTGTCACAGCACCGTGTTGTGAAGATCCACGTGTCAGAGGTGGACGGCGAGGCTGGTGATGCTGCTCGTCCTCCGAGGAGGTCGTGACTGCAATTATGGCGGCCCCCATCCGGAAGATGTACGTTTGAGGGGGTCCGCAAGGTCGGTAAACGTGACTGCACACCGGGATTGAGGTTGCAAGTTTGTGAATTTTATTGTTAGGAGGAGAGTGGTGGAGGCCAAACTTTGTCCAAAGTGACAGAGTGGCCTCCTGCAATGAATGAGGGTCTCCCCCACCACACCTGTCAAATGGACCTTTGCAGCTCCCACAAGCTGGTGGCTGCAACGCGTCCATTTCAACTGGGAGTGTTTCCCCCAGTAGGGGAAACACGCTCAGTTTAGTTGAAAATCCCATCCCTCCTAAAATATCCTACAAATCAGGTCTGCAAACAACCTGAACTATCACATTAATTGCCTTAAGTGAGATCCCGCCGGCTTTAATTGCCGGCAGGAGTCCCGCATGCGGGGGCTGTGCGCGCATCTAAGCGCATCACTGGGGAACCCGGAAGTGGGCAGGTTGGAGCCGGGCTCTGGACCCGCCCCGGGAATCCCCGATTTTCGGAGCCTCCTCCCCGCCACGAACCCACCTGCTCGGACGTCCAAAAATCGAGCCCATAATCTCTCTTTTGAAACTGAGATTGGTCTGATAAAATTCCAATGCCTTGACAAGTATCATTACAATTTGAAAATGAACATAATTGGAAAATTGGCGCAACTTTATTAATGGGAGCTGGCTAGGGGCCTAAACTGGATAAGCACGATTTAATGGAAACGGTGATGGTGCTGCTGAGAGTGGGGAGAAATTAATGGGCATGAAACAATGCTTTTTTGAAATATACATAAGCTAATTCTATTCTTACTTCTGTGAAACTGGATAAAGCTGGGTTAAAAGGTCTCCTTCAATGGATTTTAATGGTCTGGAATGTTAAGTGTATTCTAAATACGTGAGGCTTTTTACTGGTGTTCACTATCTGTGAGGAAGGCTTAATCTCCAATCTTTTTAATCTTGACTTTTAGTCCATTTTTCCATTTTCTGAAGAATGTATTTTGGCTTTTTTTAAGCTTTACATTTCTATTAAAATCATAAACATAGGGAAATCTGATGAAATTCATGAAACTAGCCTGATTAACAGTCAACCAATTAACATTTACTCACTGATATTCATTTATTAAATGCCACTGAAATATTAAGCCCTTATTTCCAATTAGTTCTGATTATTATATGCCAACGTTACAGAAACTAAAATGTAAAAAGACATATTTAAGTATTACATAAAATCAAAGATAAATTGTGTTATACTTTCTGAATTTGGCAGTAACTAAGTACTGCACATCCTGCTTACGTGATTGTTAACCATAACAACAACAACTTGCATTTATAAAGTGCCTTTAACGTAATAGGACATCCCAAGGTGCTTCACAGGAACGTTATCAGACAAAAATTGACACTGAGCCAAAGAAGGAGATATTAGGAAGGGTGACCACCCAGCCTGCTAATCATATTATAATGAGGCTGGGCAGTTAAAATTCACTGGGCCTTGCACCGATGACACCTTTCGGGTGCGCTGCCTGCATTGGTCCCCCACGCGTCGATCCCGCTCTCAGTTAAAAGCAACCCCCTTATTTCTTTCTAAACAAGAATCTGGAGTAAAACTGCTTGTTCTCCTTAAAGTGTTAATGATTAGATATAAATCATGCCAAGGTAATAATTCAATCTATGCAGACAAAAGGTTAACCTCTCTTTAAAATGCTGAAAAGTTTATGTTGAGGAAGCACTGTGAAATGAGATTGTATGTGTGCAACTTGTTTGCCCGTTACATTCACGTGTCACAATCGGGCCATGGCTATAATCTGTATTTAACATCGCCAGTAAATCATTTTCTATTGTGAACTTTTACAGGTACCTTCAAAGGCACCCTACCAACAAAAGGTCAGCTTACTGCTGTAAACCAGGTTTAATGATTACAACAGAAAATAACGTAAGGATAAAGCAGCCAACTGTTTTAAATACCCTTCAGGCTCTTTTATAAATTTTACTGTTTCTTCTCAAAGGATTAGGCAGGCTTTGTATCCAGTATGAAACTAGAAAACCACTGTTTTTTACTTTTTAACTTTATCTCCTACTTTGCTGATGTAATGAGAGGGTCCTTTAACCGAACGATCAATGCAGCCACCAAGAAAAAAGCTCAGCTCTGAATCTCTATCCCTGCATTTTACTTGGACTATATAATAGATCTAATTCTTGGTTTATGCAGACAGCTTACCTCCTGATCTTTTTTTACTTTCTGTGAGGCTATCCTGCATTAAAGACTTCATTTTCTGGTTACATGAATACTTTTAAATTGAATGAACCAAACAAAAATGACCAAACAAAAACAAAAGAGAGGGTAAACCACAGAAAGAAAAAAGAGAGATTCTAGGGACAAAGAAAGAGCAGACAAGACACCATGGTAAAAGAGAAGGCTAACAACAAACAGGATCAGAAGTGATTCGGTGATAAGTATGTTTGCTTCGGCCACTGAGGTAGCAATGCATTAGGGAACTAACTGGATTTTCCCAGTTTTATGTCTTTGTTGCATGATCATCCTTGAACATTTCACTACATAAACTTCAGTCAAAGTTGACATAAAGTTTCTTTGAGACAGCATTAAATTGTAAGCAGACTTTTGGTGCCTTTTTCATACTTTGTGTCGCCAGTTGCATTTAACACATGAAATATTTTTAAACAAAGAGCACATATGCAATGGAAGAAAATAAACTTTGTTTCAGAGATAATGATGTCCCGAACTAATATTCAGATTTGATCCTTTTTTTTAAACTGTAATACTTTTTATATTCTTTTTAAAATTAACTATAGTAACACATTTCCGATCTATACAGAATTATTGAAATGGAGAAGAGAAAATTTGGAGGTGCAACTAAGTTGTAAAATTGCACTTTGTTTTCACAATCATTGATTTTTCTGGGTGGCAAAACAGCGCCCCATACACTATAGAAGTCCTGTATGAATTTCCATAAAACTTAATAAAACCAACAAATATATCTGTATTAATTAGTATCAGTCTGGAACAATGTCCGGGGACACCCATTCCATGTTTAACATCAACCAATTTCCAACTGTACTGCCAGTGAATTAGATCAATTTCAAGAACGGTTTGCCCTTTCATGTTATAGTCTTCATACCACAGGAAAGAAGCAATTCCATCATCTCCACAACACATAGTGCCCTTATTTCATGGTCCTCTCAAAAAACTAAACTCAAGGGCCTTGAATGTCTCTATACTAGAACCACTTCCAATTGGTTTCTGCAAGGACAGCAAGCTACTTGAGATGGATAGGAAACCTTCATTTCTTTTCCTGGGATCAGTTTATTACATAGAATTACATAGAATTACATATAATGTACAGCATAGAAACAGGCCATTCGGCCCAACAGGTCCATTCTGGTGTTTATGCGCCACACGAACCTCCTCCCTCCATACTTCATCTAACCCTATCAGCATACCTTTCTATTCCTTTTTCCTGCACATGTTTATCGAGCTTCCCCTTAAATGCATCTATGCTAGTTGCCTCAACTACTCCCTGTGGTAGCAAGTTCCACATTCTAACCACTCTCCGGGTAAAGAAGTTTCTCCTGAATTCCCTATTGGATTTATTAGTGACCATCTTATACTTATGGCCCCTAGTTCTGATCTCTCCTACAAGTGGAAACATCTTCTTTGCGTGTACCCTATCAAACCCTTTCATAACCTTAAAGACCTCTATCAGGTCACCCCTCAGCCTTTTCTTTTCTAGAAAAAAGAGCACCAACCTGTTCAATCTTTCCTGATAGGTATAACCTCTCAGTTCTGGTATCATCCTAGTAAATCTTTTTTGCACCTTCTTCAGTGGAGACCAGAACTGTTCACAGTATTCCAAGTGTGGTCTAACCAAGGTTCTATACAAGTTTAACATAACTTCTCTGCTTTTCAATTCTGGCCCTCTAGCAGTGGACCCCAATGCTTGGTTTGCTATTTTTAATGGAACTTATTAACCTGTGTTGCTACTTTTAGTGATTTGTGTATCGGTACCACCAGAACTTCTCCACCTCATTTAGACTCTTATTTTCCAAGGAGTATGTGGCCTTCTTATTTTTCCTCCCAAAATGTACCACCTCACACTTATCTATATTGAAATTCATTTGCCAATTATATGCCCAGAGTACTTGAGTTTATCCCTGAATCTAACTGGAATGCATTCAGCTTTTAAGACTTCAATTAATAGTGACTGACAGAAGTCACAACAGTCATAGAGGGTTAAAAGCAGGGACTCTGGTTGTATGATAAATCGCATCAGTGAAGCTTCACCAACTTGTTAGTCATCTGACTCTAAGGCTAAATTACTGTTCAATTTACCACCATCTAACCAGCAGTTTTTATATTGTACAGATCTTCTTGGCCTCTGAGTCACTTTGTTTCTTCTTCTGCCACTGATGATGTAAAATGATGCAGAAACCCACTGAATATCAGGTTATTGACATCAGACTTTGCAAGATACAAGATGTAGGATCTCAAGAATATTCTGCTTTATCAAAAGATTACAGAGTTGTTCCTTCTGCACTGTATGATTTAAATGATATAGTGCTAGAAACAGGTGTATTTTGAATCACAAGTAGAGGTTAGTTGGAGCCTGAAGTTTCCCTTTAGGGAAAGATATTTCTTCTATAAAACTGTGCAATGCTTAGTGGAAATTTTCTTTGGAGCATGTGATAAAAGTAAAATCTGAAGCTTAGTACCAGAGATGGTCACTAGTTGTGGTCTCTGAAGCAGTGAAAACATTTCCCATGGTATTGCTTTTATGTTATAAATATAGCATGATATCCCCAGTGGATTCCTATAAACCACACTGCTCCTTAGAGAAGAGAACAAACTGAGGATGCTAAACATTACCCCTGAAAGAAACAACTGAAATAGAAGATTAAACTTATATCTTTTACTTTTGTTTGTTCTGTCTCTCTTCCAGCTTAATTTCCCAGTCACCAAAACTGTCTCTCCCTCTCCAATCTTATTTCCTTTTCTGTTGCTCCTTAATTTTACTTACTACATTTCCTTCCATTTATTCCACTGGGGTTTTACTGTTTAAGCTCTTTTCACATACTGTTTCTTCATGATCTGGTTGCACCCAATTTCTTTCAGTGGATTGTCATTTGATGTCCATCTCCAACACATGATCTCAGTGACCTATATGGTTGTGACTGCAAAACAGGTTAATCCTCTTCAAAAAACCTTTTTTCGTAATTCAAAAACATATCACAGAAAGAAACCTTTGTATAAGTAGAAATCTACACTGGTCCCACTGTGATATGACATCTTTACAACTCATTGGTTCAACCATACATTTGTCACTCACATTTTACGTTGTTGTGGCCACTTACCACTTAAAAGCTGTATGACACTATGGCTAGTGTGGGATTGCTAAGCGTTAATTTCATATATTTCCATTAATTTCAATAGAATAAACTACAGATTTTACAAAGTGTGGAAAATTGATTAAAAAAATCAAAATTAGGACCTGGGCTCAAAATGATACTAAATTACTATAAGCACCATCAAAACAATTATCATAAGTTCTGGGTTTTAAAATCCTATTAGCAAATGTATGGTGATGTAGCAGTTAAGGCATTTACTTCACATCCATGTGGTTAGGACTTTCAGTTCCAGCAGCAATTGACACTCTAATACATTAACCATATGTGCAATGAGTTTCACCAGCAATCATCCAGATTATTAGTTAGGATTCCTCTGAACAGCACAGCACAGAATCGCATCTCATGGGAAGAAAAACTTATGGACCATTCTTTCTAACAACAGGCAGATTTCCTGTCCATGAAACATAGAACTGTTATGGTAACGGAAAGTTGGAAAGGAGCCTGCCACCTACTTGTTCATCATCTTAAAGGAAAGATGATATATAGAAGTAAAAGGGCTCTTGAGAGTAAAGAGGGAAGCAAGTAATAAAATTATTATACAGCCCTCCTTGAGACCAGTATGTAGGAGTAAATAGGTATGGTAACATTTCCTGTGTTTAAGGGTGTCCCTCATTCTTTGAATGAAACCATCTTCCATATGCATCAGTAATAAACTGAGGTTTACTCCTTCGTTTCACTTGTTAACACTTTGATTGAATCGAATTCCTCCATCATTTTGATGACAACAGCCTCTTTATTGACTAATTGTGAGATAAATTAGGGAGCAGTAAAGTTAGTAGCTTATCCAGAATTATCAGCATGGAGGGGGGAGGGGGGAGGGGAGAAGGGAGAAGGAGGGGAAGGCAAAGGAAAAGGGAAAAGGGCAGGGTCCAAATACTAGTGCCTCAGTGGTATAGTATAGGTTCATGTCCATACCTATCACACAGCAGGTTCCTTAACTAGTTGAGAAACACAGGAGGCACTAAGCAGAGGATAGCTGCTTTCCCACAGGAGGGAAGGAAAACTGAAGAGCAAGAACCCAGACTACTTTTGTCCAACTCCTAAAGGCTGATTATAGAATATGATTGGCACTGATCTTGCAGCTGATCACTTGTTCAAGCATTAGAATAAGGAACAATACAGACATGGTAGGGGGCCTAAAGGAGAAGGGAATCTAGCTAAAATTGGAAAGCAAAAAATAATAAAACGATACATTACTATGCAGTTCCACAGATTTTTTTTGCATACTTTTAACAACAATAAAAAGAACCACAAAAAGTTTTAAAATAAAAACAGAAAATGCTGGAAGCACTCAGCAGGTCAGGCTGCATTGGTGGTGAGAAGAAGGTAGGATTAACATTTCAAGTCTTTTGAGTCTTCCCTAGCCACTGGCTCCATCCCTGTCCATGGCCACTATCTGAGGCTGAACCAGACTGTTCGCAATGTTGGCGTCCTATTTGACTCTGAGATGAGCTTCCAATGACATATCCGCTCCATCACCAAGATCGCCTACTTCCACTTCCTTAACTTCGATTGCCTCTGTCCCTACCTCAGCTCATCTGCTGATGAAACCCTCATCCATGCCTTTGTAACCTCTAGACTTGCCTACTCCAATGCTCTCCTGGCCGGCCTCCCATCTTCCACCCTCCATAAACTTGAGCTCATCCAAAACTCTGCTGCCCGTATCCTAACTCGCACCAAGTCTCGTTCGCCCATTACCCCTGTGCTCGCTGACCCACTTTGGCTCCCTGTCTGGCAATGCCTCAGTTTTAAAATTCTCATCCCTGTTTTCAAATCCCTCCATTGCCTCACCCCTCCCTATCTCTGTAAACTCCTTCAGCCTTACAACCCTCCGAGATCTCTGCGCTCCTCCAATTCTGGCCTCATGAGCATCCCCGATTTTAATCACTCCACCATTAGTGGCCGTGCCTTCAGCTACCTAGGCCCTATGCTTTGGAGTCACCTCCCTAAACCTCTCTGCCTCTTTACCTCTCTCCTCCTTTAAGATGATCCTTAAAACCTAATTCTTTAACCAAGCTTTTGGTCAACTGAGCTAATATCTCCTTATGTGGCTCGGTGTCAAATTTTATTTGATAACGCTCCTGTGAAGGACCTTGGGATGTTTTACTATGTTAAAGGTGCTATATAAATGCAAGTTGTTGTTGTTGTTCCTTGTTGTGCTGTATTTTAGTGGCTTGTTATGAGACTTACCAACTAAAAAGATCCGTTTAAGGAAATATGAGCAGTAAAATAAAAATTGTTTTGGTGTTTCGTTTTCCTGCCAGTTAAATCTTTTAGCACTATCAATGGTTAGCAAGTTTTGTGCCAGCTGAGTCTAACTGAAACACATATCACAAGGTCACAAGATAGGTATGGATGAGGAAGGTCATTTGGCCTATCTTCACTCACTCATTCACCCAGAAAGAACCTACAGTCCCACCATCACAGTATCTAGCTGTTTCTCCATATGTTTTTGCCTCTACTGCCGTACCCAGATGTCCATTCCATATGTTGATCACTGTTTGTTTGAAGAACTTCCTGACATCACTTCTAAATTTACCTTCCGCTAGGTGTGCAATGTGCCCCATTGTCCTACTGTCATGGTTTAAGTTGAAATAGTGTTGTAGATTTACCTTTACTATTCACTATCTTATATACTGTGGCGGTACCTTCTCAGTCACCTTCTCTTAAGTCTGAAAAGCCCAAGTTTCTCCCTTCATCATGACTCTAAGGGTCAGTCTAATGTCTTTTCTTTACACTGCATTTAGAGCATCAATATCGCCCTTGTGTCTTGGTGACCAGAACTAGACACAGTTCTTTATGTTTGATTTGACCAGAGCACTGTATTCCTCTGATTTGTACTCTACTGTTTTGGCTATATTGTTCAGCATTCTATTTGCTTTGTTTTTGTTTTTCAATGAATTGATATGCTTGAGCAGCAAGCCAACTGGTCCTCCTGGATCTCTTTCAAATTCACTCTTGGCTATTTCTACGCTATTCATCGAGTACTTATCCTGTGCATTTTTCCCTATTTTTGGTACTTTACATTATCCATATTAAATTTCATCTGCTTCTCTTCCACCAACTTGCATATCATGAATTTTGCCTTGTAACTCTCTAATACACCTGTATTATTTTTTCTAGTATGTTAAGTTTTTGATTTCAAACAAGGAAATAGTTACTTGAATAACCTTTCTCCTCCCTAACCTGAGGCCAATTGCAGTACCCCCCAGTGCCAGCGACTCTCATTAAGATCATCTAACTCAACTTATGCTGAGGATTGAATCAGTCACCTTCCTGGCCTGATTGACTTAGCTACTCAGTGCTTTAACCAGTTAAATCATCAGAGCAGAATCGGGGATGCTTCTTATTGAGGTTTCAGGTCTTCTACTGACTATAGAAGATTTATTAAAACAATATGTTTGTAACAAGAGAGTTAAAATTCAGCATTCCAGTGTACCTAACAAATTATTCCAAATTAACTTGTTCCACTTCATTTCCGGACTTCTTCAGACGTGTAAAGCTAACTAGTCTGGGGAACACACTCGGTTTATGTGTGTGCTTGCACTGTGTACTGATGTACATCATGAAGTATGTGATTACATTCAGAGGAAAATCTAGGACTGTTTAGAAGGAAATTTGAATTCATTTTTTAATTTACTATTTCATCTGCATTTGTGTGGGCAAAATAACTTGTCTTCAATAAATACTAGTACAGTACATAATTCCTTTACAATGTGCATAGAAAAATCTAGGGCTGTGCTAAGTAATTGAATTTAATTAATTTGAAAATGAACTGACAATTTTAAATTATCATCCCTTCACTACACAAGCTTATTGGGGGTGATGTTAACCCCCAAGAGCAGGGGTTGGGGGTAGGTGAGAGTTGAAAATAGTTGTTTTTTGGGTTGCGACTGCAACCTGGCTTTATTTCTGGGCTTTAATTGGGTGTGTAAAGATACAAGCTTCCCACTGGGAATGCAAAGTCCGAAAATTTTGCAGTTGCGACCCAAAAAAACAACTATTTTCAACTCCCACCCGCCCCCAACCCGCCCGTTCTTGGGGGTTAAAATCGCCTCCACTGTATCAGAAAGTCACAACCTGATTTACAGAAGACTTTTGACATCACTGTAAGAATGTACTACCTAAGCAATTTACATTTCTGTCAGTTATAAACTATAAAACAAATTAACTGGGCAAATTCAATGTGTTGTCGATACATTAAAGTGAAAGATGCTGAATGCAAATTTAACCAGACCTAATTTTACTGTGATATTTGAATATTGGATTAACTTTTAAAATAATTGATAGAATTTTATATTACAAAATAATTGGTTGGCACAGTCCTGTCAAAATCTCAAACTAAATAAAAGTTTATTGTCAATATTGCATTTCTGTAATTATTTAAATTTTATTACAGTGAACTATTTACTGTAAATAGCGATTCTAGGGTACAAATTGAAGAAGTAAAATGGTTAGATGTTTCTCCTGTCTACCCTCTCTCATGTGTGATTTGATTTTTTTTTTCTGCAACTCCCAATTAAAGAATGCCCCTTAAGGCAAAATATTATTTTCATGTTTTTTTTTGTCACATACCCTGGAATCGCCTGTGTCAACATTTAGCGACAGTCCCTCTTTTAAATCAGTCCAAATACACATGTATTGCTGGTTTCCTGATATTGGTTGTTGTATCTCATACAGTATTCTGTCAATTACCGAGCAACATGCCTGTAATGAAAGGGGGGAATATCCTAACTATACACATGGTAAATGAATTATATGTATGAGTGTTTATTGAAGATCATTTTATTTGCACACATGAAATAGTGAATTAAATTGATTTTGAGAAAAATACTTGAATTCAACATTCCTTCCGAACAGTTTTGTATCTCTTCTCAATTTAATCAAGAATTGATTTGCATCAGATCTGTGAAAATGTTGAATCTGATTTCTGAATCAATTAGAATCCTAAACCCTACCACTTAAAGTTATTGGGAATTATGTTAACCAATAGTGAAAAAACATATTTGTAGCTGGCCTGTGTTTTTTATTTATATTTTCATTTCATTTTTCTCCCATTTGTTCTGCCATTCATTAACTGGAAAGGCAGGCTAGTGACCTGATTCCGAGGTGTGCCTTCACTCATCATCTGCCTTGGGTGGGCTTGGCTAAGGTAATAGTTCAGAACTCTGTACCAAGGGAACTGTAGGCAAGAACTTGCATCCTAGCCAGCCTATGGCACAATAACTAGTACACCAATGTGCTGCAACCTGCCACCATAACAATCGTCATATTTTGATTTCCTGTTTTGTTAGAAAGAACTTGCATTTATATAGCACCTTTCATGACCTCAGAATGTCCCAAAGCACTTTACAGCCAATGAAGTACTTTTGAAGTGCTGTTGCTGATATAATGTAGGAAATGCAGCAGTCAATCTTCACACAGCAAGATCCCACGAATAGCAATGAAATAAAAGACTACATCTTTTGTTTTTAGGTGTTGGTTGAGGGATAAATGTTAGCCAGAATACTGGGAGAACTTCCCTGCTCTTCTTTGAATAGTGCCAGGGGATTTTTTACCTTCACCTGAGAGGGCAGATGGACCTCAGTTTAACATCTCATCCGAAAGACGGCACCTCTGATGATGCAGCACTCCCTCAGTACTGCACTGAAGTGCCAACCTAGATTAGGTGCTCAAGTCTCTGGAGTGGGGCTTGAGCCCACAACCTCCTGACTCAGAGGTGAGAGTACTACCACTGAGCCAAAGCTGACAAAGCTGGTAAATGTACAGGGAAAGTATAATACATGTACTTTGATCGACAGGATTAAATAGTGACATTAAAAATAATAGCAATGTACATTTCAATTGGATTTAGATATGCTTCACACTATAACATTTTAACAGTACAACTGATACTCCTCTAGACATATTGATTAAAAATGGCAGTTTGTTCATTGTAGTTTATTCCGTCTGTTTATGCATTTGCTACAAATTTGCATTTGCAGTGAATTTGCAATAGAACCATGTAAAATGGTACTAAACACACGGCGGTATATATTCCAATCAGATTTTAATGGAAGGATCCCCACCACTTGATCTAATGGCTGTAGAGTAGCAGATTTGCATCAGACTAATGTAAACAGGTAGTGCAAATTTCCTAATGATTTTAGCTGAGGATCCCAATGAGTATATGTATCGGGCAAGAACGTTAACATCTCTTGAAGTAGTCTTCAGTGTAGCCCTACTTGAACCAAATATAATCTCAGTGGATCTGAAAACATAAAAAGGACTTAAGTTCAGAGTAAAAACCTTGGTGGCCTGATCCTGGATTTAAAACCAACTGGAAATAAGGGGGCATCCATCAGGCTGATGCAAGCATCCCAATACATAGCTCCCATTTTATACCACGAGGAGTAACAGCAGGCAGGCTCCCCACTTTAACCTGACCTGAATCAGGATAGAAGGCAATGCAACTGCTACAGATGCATATTCAGGTTGACCTAGGCTGACTGAAGTTACCCCCACTTTGGCTTATAGTGAAAATTTGGTACACCAGAAGCCACATGGTGTGATCAATCTGAGGAATGACATTAACTAATTGATAACACAGTCAAAGAAGGCAATGGGGGGAAGGAAACCATTTGAGTTTCTCGAAAGGTTCTAATAAATTAAGAAAGAAGCAAAAACTGGTATTTTGAAACATTTATTGACCTGTCCTTATTGATACAGGTGTAAGATACCAAATATTATTCGGTAGATAGAGTACAAATTCAAAACTTCAAATTAGGAAACTAAAGTGGTTAAATTGTAAAGAAGTAAAGAGTAGTGAGGGGCGGGGAGGCATGTTCTAAACAAGAGTTTATCCAACACAAACAAAAGGTTATTTTATAAATGGCCACTTTAAGGAAAAATTCCTTCAACTAAACGGTGTTGAAATAAGAGGCAATTTCTATTGCGTCAGAAAATACTGATATAAAAGTCCTGGTCATTCAGGAAGGTGTAAGCAGATGTGAGTATTGGCGGGCGGGGGCGGGAACTTTAATTGACAATTCAGATGTGCACATTTTCCACCTGATTATGTTTCTAAAATATACCCCAAAATAGCAATTTTACAGTCCAGAATTCCTCGTCAGAGAGGTGTTTAATCATCTGTTTTAGTTTTCTATTTAACATTGGAAAGCAGCTACTAGACGGGTCCACGGCGACTGTATCATTTGCATCTGGAGTTGCCCGTGGTTTTGCTGGCATATACCTGCTATAAATGCAACATGTTTTTTTTTTCTGTTTTCTTCTCTATTTTTGTGCAACTGAAACTTTTCTTCACTGAGATTTATTCCTCAGTTACAAAGGCAGGCTGCAGATCTTTCCAATTGAATTTTATATAATTCCAACAATAATCCAGTGCTTCGTTTTAAAGTCCGATTTCAAGGCTGCCTTTCTGATTTCTCGATGGGAGCGGACTTGGGGCTCAAAGTATGATTTTAGTTTTCGGGATTCGAACAGTTAAGTGTAAAACGGACCAGTGAAATTGTGCAGCCTTAATGATTGGATGTCAGAATAACAAGCTCATTATATATTTCATTGTTCCTTTGTTAAATGCCCTGCGGGATTCTGTATAAATAACTGATTTGTAACAGAGATGGGAGGGGAAAAAAAAAACCCACTCTAATCCACATCCTTGGTACAGATTCAATCGCAGCCACTGCCTAACGCTAGTTTAAAGTGATTTATTTTTCCTATTGCAAATGGATTCAGACGCTGGGTCAGTTTCCAGCCGGGCATCCTCGCCTGAAATTGACGACGTTGGACGAAGCGCCTCCCTCTCCTCAGGACATAACCAACTGTTTCAGAACTTCCTGAGCGACCAGGAGGACCAGAGCAGCGACCAGCGGTCACAGACGATCTTGGACAATAAGACTCATTCTAAAAAAGAGATGTCCGAATGCGAGATGCAGGAGCTGAGACTTAAAGTCAACTGCCGGGAGCGCAAACGAATGCAAGATCTGAATGTGGCCATGGACGGGCTCCGGGAGGTGATGCCTTATGCACACGGACCGTCCGTTAGAAAACTGTCCAAAATCGCTACTTTGCTCTTGGCCAGAAATTACATCCTGATGCTCACCAGCTCGCTGGACGAGATGAAGAAGCTGGTGAGCGAAGTTTATGGAGGGCATCAGACTCACTTCCACTCCCAGAGGTGTGGGCAAGTTGGACATTCAGCCGCTGCCCACGTTGGTCTCCAGCCGCTGCACCCCATGGCCGCGCTGACCAATGGATGCTCCTCCACTCCTCACCCGGTCGGTTTCCTGGGCATCAGTCGATCTACGGCCGGTCACCCCGATTTATTGAAAGGCACTACGCCGTCCTCTCCCATTCACCTGAGCGGCGCTTACAGGCACTGGGGCGGAGTGCCTTGTCCCTGCACCTTGTGTCAAACTGTCCCGCAACATCTGCCAGTCCCCACCTCAAATCTGACCTGCCCCTCACCGGACAAATAAACGGACAGAATGGGGCTGCGACACGAACTCAACTTTCACAAGACCCGCTTTTAGTGTGTGTGTGTGTGTATATATATAAATAAATATAGATGTGTTCATCCAATTGTCCATTTCGGGCCTTTATTTTTTAATGGTGGGAGGGGCGAGTTCGAGGAATTTCCTTGTGTTTTTGTATTCCTGTTTAACCATGTTGCTGGCGGGTTTGTGGGAAAGAAAACTTTAAAATGAAATTTCATTGTTATATAATTAAATTGGGGGGGGGGGAGACATTTTCTTACCAATAAACTCATGATGTTGACTGAGTAACGCGATGGAATGAAAGAATGGCGATCAATATTTGAATAAGGTGAGATTTTACCCTATTGAGAGTAACTCTAACTTCCTTTCTGTGTTGGGAGCACCCGTTGCCCGCAATTCAAGGTTTCGGACAATTTGCAGCATCTGTTGTAAATATTGTTTATTGAAACCAAGATGCTTAATGTACAAATCCGATTTATATCCAACAAAAACGGTGAATAATAATGAAAGATTCTAACTCTTAGTGATGCGGTTTCTGCCATATCCAGCAGCAATCTGGTTATATTCTGCGAAAGCATAACTGTGAACAGTCAGTACATAAGGAAGAAAATGTAATCTTCAAAAGTAACCAGTCGTTCAATAGGCGCCCAATGTTAACCAGAAGACCTATGACCCCGAGGTCGGGAAATGAACAAGATTAAGGAATGGTTGAAAAATGTTGGCCGACCGTTGAAGAGGAGCACCATATTTAATGTCAATATTGTCAAATCATTTGGTGGACGTTAAAAAGCAAAGTGCTTTCAGCTTACAAGCGGATGAAAATGGTATTTTATGAAATCAGATGTTTACAGTAAAAGCTATATTAAAACTAATAAATGTTCTCGGGGAAAAGTTTTTGGATCCACTTTCTTATTTTTGACTGAACTTTCAATCCCATTTGATCACTCTAGCTGTGAGGATGAAAGTTCAAATGAGGATACTTTTAAGAGGGAGAATACAGAGCTGATTATTGAAGAAACCTAGGGGAGGAGCCAGAACAGTAGTGCAAAACAACAGCAAAATTGGAAAGAATATTAAAGAAAGTGAGATAAATCAGATAATAAGGATTAGGTGACCATGTACTTGGGTTTCAAAAGTGTGGAGATTGTACAAGGAAGGGAAGACAGAAATGATCACTGATTTGAACTCATTGCAATCATTTTTACCTGTGATAAATGTAATGGAATGACTTTACTTTTACTTCATGACTAATGCCTTCAAATTAGGCTCTTTGAATATTAGGGTACAAACCTTAATGCTGGGGTGCCCAAACTACGAGTGACATGTGGCCCAGGAGCCCTGGTTCAGTAGCTCACAAATCTCAGAAACTCAGTTTCCACAGTGTAAAGAGTCACCTTTTGCTCAGTCCAAAACTGGATGGAAATGAGGCATTTAAAAAGAGGTTGTATTAATTGGACCACTTTCATACACTTGCACAGCCTTTTTTTTAATAAATCCAAGGTACTTTTACTGTTCTGTTTGCACCCCTCAGAATTACTGGGTGGTCACCCCCTGACAATTCAAAACTAAATAAGTGCTTACCCTATAGTTGTTAGATAATGCCCAGTTTAGATTTTAAAATGCCTGTGAATTGTAGTAAGAATGAGATCTAATGGACTCTGAAGACAAATGAACAATAAACTCTATCGACATTCTATCCCAGCTGAAGTTCTTTCATTTCTCTCTGTTCTTACAATAGGTGCAGGATTAGGGAAACACTGAACTTCGAAAATAATTGAGGAGTGATGAAACTGCATAACCCACAAGTATCGAGTGGTTCTTTCAAATAACCTCAGTAACTGCACAGCAAGAAGTAAAGCATTTTATAATCTTATTGATGCTCTGGGATTGTAAAATGGTACTCAATAGTCTTACATTTAAAAGTCAGATTATTACTCTGCTCCCACTGTATTCAATGGATGTTATCTATCAGTGGTGGGAGGATCACTTTGAGGGTACAACTTTAAGGTATCAGCTTTAGCTCACTGGTAGCACTGATGCCTCTGGAGTTAAAATGGTTGTAGGTTCAACTGTAGGACCTGAACTCATTATCTAAGCTGACGCTCCAGTGCAGCAAGTGTTGTATTGTTGGAGATTCTCGGAAACCTGCACTAAAACAACAGCACAAGTATGGCAAAATGCCGATTTTCAGCGCAAAAGTTTGAGGAAATTCAGGCGTAAGTCACTTATGTTGGTTTTTTACACTACGCCTGAATTTCCTTGCTCTTTTGTGCCAATTCTTCAACCTCCACCCACTGCTGCTCTTTAGCATAGCTCTGCCCCCCATGTAAATAATAATGGGAATTTTCTGCATTTATGCTAATTTTCTGCATGTATCCTAATTTTCTGCTGGCGTAGATTTAAGGCAAAATTTTGTTAGGCGCAGCAGGGACCAAAGTCACTATTTATGGAGTTTTACAGTGATTTTTTTTTTGGCAATTTAAAAAAAAATCTTACTAAGACCTGCTCTGTATTTTCTATATTTTTGAATGCATTTTTATGGCTCAGAAAGCCTCCACAATTGCATTTTCTTAAAAATGCTGTGTCTTATGTGCATAAATGATGGTTTGATGGCTTCAAAACTTCAATTTTCATTGATAAAGAGGAACTTTAAGAAGGAGCATGGTGTCAGTTCAGTGCTTTCCTTGGGCCCTGATTGTTTATGCTAATTTCAGCTTGTTTACACCAGTTTTTATGTTCTGCATATACTAATAAGATTGGCGGGAAATATTGGCCAAGTATCGGTTGGCGGGATCGACATAGAAACTGACGTAAATTTCAATTTACACTGATCCAGGAAATTCTGGGCGGCATCTTTTGGATGACACATTAAACCAAGGCCCCATCTGCTCTCTCAGGTGGACGCAAAAGATCCCATGGTGCTATGCGAAGAAGAGCAGCAAAGTTCGCTCGTAGTCCTGGTCAGTATTTATCTCTCAACCAACATTACTAAGAAACAAATTATTTGGTCATTTATCTCATTATTGTTGATGGGACTTTGCTATGTGCAAATTGGCTGCAGTGTTTTCCTACAGCGACTACACTTCAAAAGTACTCAATTAGCTGTGAAGCCCTTTGGGTTGTCCTGAGGTTGTGAGAGGTGCCATTTAAATGAAAGTTCTTTCTTTATGTTGTGATAAAATGTGTACAAATATTTCTTGTTAATAGTATAATTTTACCTTTTTTCTCTAATGTACTGTATAGAGCAATATGATAATTTTGAAAGAATGGTCTTTCATAGGCCACAATATAAAATAGAGAAAACACAGCATTTATTGCCCATCCCTAATTGCCCTTGAGAAGGTGGTGGTGAGCCGCCTTCTTGAACCGCTGCAGTCCGTGTGGTGACGGTTCTCCCACAGTGCTGTTAGGAAGGGAGTTCCAGGATTTTGACCCAGCGACAATGAAGGAACGGCGATATATTTCCAAGTCGGGATGGTGTGTGACTTGGAGGGGAACGTGCAGGTGGTGTTGTTCCCATGTGCCTGCTGCTCTTGGATACTTATCCAGTGAGTGGACATGACTGAATAAAGTATGTGCAATAAATCCACAAGTGCATTCTGACATTGTATCCACTTGGTGGATAATCATCTTCAATGGGATCTGTCGTTTTCCATTGTTGAAAGTTTAGAATTTTAAGTTCCGATTCCGAAAAAGTTACATTTGCTTTGGGTTATGTTATGTTTATGTTGGGAATTTATGCAATGGAGGGAAGAGGAACTGTTGTGAGGTTCTATTAGTATGGCTACCCATTATTTTGCACAAGGGATGGGATTGCCATTGTCCTGGTAGCACAGGGAGATAATGATCTCTCTGACACACAGAACAGAAGTGACTTAGGGAGACCCTAATGCGAGTCAATTCTTTTAAATGAATCTGGTTGTGTTCTAAACACAATATAAAACAGTACCAATAAAAATATTGGGCCATATTTTGCTGTGAGCGGTGAACGAACGGCACCATTCGTTTGTAGTCTTGCACTTGCCCATAGGCTTTCTATGAGCTTTTGCATGGCAAGATACTGTCAAAGGGACAGCCAAACAACGTTGTGCCCTCTACAGGGCATCTTGGATCTATGTGAACAGGGCACGCAACTGTGTATCTCCTTAACAAATCAAATTGAAGAATCGTTAATAACAGCACAGAGTCAGAACCAAGAAGTGTAAGTTAGAATCGTGAATTCAATGTCAAATCAGGTACAGAAAGTGAAATAAAGAAAGGGTAAGAAAGATTGAATTAAGAGACAGAGATAAAAGTAAAAAAAGTAAAAAAAAATGTTAATTTTTTTAAATGTCCAACAATAATTAAAATCAGAAGAAATGAGACTCCACACCTGTAAAAGTTAATTGTCAGTGCCAGAGGGGTTGTTTGGCAGTAATTAAGACTTACCGCACCGTTAAAAGGGTACTTAGACTTGAAATGACTTGCCTTAACTTTTTTTACTAGGGAGACCATTTTAAATAAATGATCTGGTTTATTTTTGCATAAATTTAAAACCTTGCAATTTATTTGTATTACATAAATACAAAGATCCTAAATGAAAGGGGACCAGGAAGTAATCAAGGCATGACACAATAGCAGAATGCTTTAATTAACCTGAGGTCCACTGTTTCAGTATAGAACCAGTTCATTCTGACATTATACCTATTAGTGGATCGTTGAGTAGATTATTTCATTTTGAAATTCAAATTACCTTTAGTTTTTGAAACAGGTTGGGGATCATTACTGCTCAGCAGCCAATGAGATTATATTGATTTAATACTAATTAGGGTTTATTACATACCTCTTATTTTAAATTGCCTCTGATTCAGAAAATTAACTTTTGAAATCATTTTAGTTCCCCCCCACCCCTTCCACATAACTCCATGAATGTCATCAGTGTTGCTCCCAAAATAATCCCCTAGTGGATCAAGAGTTATTAGCAGAACTATTTAAAAGTTACCAGTTGAAAATTGAAAACAAACATGTTGTGTTGGTGCCTTTGATTTTGATAAATGAAGTTCTTGATGTAAACATAATATCTCATCAGAAACATTGTGTATCCAACATGGTGATGCAATGTAAGACTGCTATCACTCTTCCAATAAACCAATTGAAGAAATTTAACATATAAGTTTCAGTATAAATACCAGGGTGTTTAAATGCTTGAATAACAGCTGCAGGTTGCAATCTTACTGCTACTTTCATGTTAAGGCAAAAGGTATGGTGTATAACTCCTATGCTGTGTAGTTGGGTTTAATAAAAAAGCACTGAGGTGGGCTGCCTGATCTCCTGAACAAAGGCCTTTAAATGCTATGAGACAACAAACATTCTTACCTACTAACATTAAAAAATAGCTACTGAGGGAGTAGTGTGACATGGCCCAGATTATAATCTGGTGTTGCTGATTGCTGTTCATACTTTACAGTTACCAGTCATCACACTAGTAGCACAGTATAACTGCAATCTAACAGTACTGCTGTAATGAATACTGACAGCACTACTGGTAAAGAGTCAGCCCTTTTTAAAAGCAAAATCACAAGGACCACTCCTTTCCATCCTCCCGGGGCAATGACATTTCCATTTCATTACACTACAGATCTGAAGGAAAAGTTGGCAATAGCTTTTCCTGTTGTCCATGTTAGTGCAGTGTTTTGTAACATTGATTATCAACAACATCCCTGAGAAATATAATGATGAGGTGTTTCAAACATAATCAAGCCATGACACAGAAATCAACACCTGAAACAATGATTTATGTGTTTAGAAATGTCCTTGCTTATATTCTCACTTATTATATGGAGGTTGGGAGCTCATTTGTGAATGTCAAACACGAGTGCTATTGGTAGAGATACATAAGTACGAATATAAAAAAAATCTTACGCTACAGTTATACAGCAGATACTGTTTGACATCAATCTCTGCATTTAGAGCAGTATTAGTGGCAATGCTGAGTTAGACTGCTCTGCTTGCATAGTTCTCTAGTCAGAGGAAAGCAGAGCTGTAAAACTTATGAACTTAAACTCCTGTGCAGAATTCTTGCCACCAGCATCTGACTGCTGCTAGCAACGAACAACTTTCTCTTTTCTAACATCAGGTTGAAGGATCACCTGGGCTTTTTGCAGGTGTTCTCACACCTGATGCCAAAAGCTGAATTGACATGGTTCAGCCCAGCAGTTTTAATGCAACTCTTGCTACCTTATGCGCAGAAATCACTTTGCAGCAAATGTTCAGTATAATTACCCTAGAACCTAATGGAAAACAACCTTTATTCTGCTTATCCAGAATTATTATTAGGTTGGTATCATCTTATAATAGTAACCTATAACTCATCAAATTGATTGGTTTTCATTTGCTCCTATTGATTAACCCTCCACTGCTGCAACGCCTCTGGTATGGCTGGAACAGAAGATGTTTGTATACTCACAATTTGGAGATGGTCTTTTAATAATGTAGCTTATTTGCAAAAATGCTTTGTGCTGTCCTTTCATACCTGAAACTAGGTATGAACACACACATACAAGAAATCTACACACACATTGTAGTAATAGTGAGTTATGAACATACGAAAATGATGGGCACGAAAAGACCAGCTGGTCCATCAAGCTTGCCCCACACTTATGATGCCTGGAGCATCATGACTAGACACTTCTCTCCCCGCCCCCCCACCCCGCCATGTAATCTCCTGGGAGAGGCAAAACAAAAAGGGGAAAAACCCAGGACCGATAAGGGAAACCCCCTCCCCCCCCAACCCCAGATCTAACTGTTCTAACAGAGCTCAGTGGAAATGAGAAAAACAACAAAGGGACACATCCAAGTTTACATAATCATCTCTGGCCAGTAGTGAACGGAAAGCTGATCCAAACATAATGTAGATGTCTACAAAAGAGAAACATCCATGTTTCTAATCTGCTCCATATACAGAAATATTCAACTTGATTTATTTTCTAGCGTGTATTATTTATAGTTGAATTCTTCATGCAGAATAAGTTTGGATGGAATGCATTAAAAATTGTAACATAATTGAAAGGAATAAGTTGTCACAAGAATACAATAGCTTATACCAAATCAGCAGTTATAGAATATGTAAAAGATATATAATTTCTTCATTAATAAATGGTCACTTGGGATGTGGAGCCAGCTGTGGGACTGTAGACTCCCATCATATCACTTTTGAAGTTGACCAATCTCACATCATAGGACTCAACGTCTCAGCCACATTTTTTCTGCTGTGTGATACTGAAGTTGTTTAAGCTGCATCTATTTGAAGCTCTTTGCTATAAACTTCAATATTGATTTGGATCTTTTTATGGACTATATATACAGGATGAATATTTTCCATTATTTATAAATGAGCTCATTTTGGTCATTGAACTGAACTGGCATTAAATCATAGAAAATGTTGCTATTTAAAAAAAAATACAGACTACCTTATGCATGAAGGTGTAAATTTGTAAAATAAAACACAGATTTCTAAAACTTCCCTGCTGTTTTTGGTGAAATGAGGAAACAGATTGACAATGTTCAGTGTACTGAGCTCTGAATAATTGAGCAAAATGATATGCTTGGATCAGGATTTTGCATTTCTGTGTTGGGCTCTGATCAGGATTTTGTGTATAATGAGATTGAAGGGGAAGTGATTAGATACCTTGGGATTATTTGCTTGGATCAGCACAATGCTTTGATCAGATCTGTGTTTACCTGAACTGAATTTGTATTTTTGAAAAACCCGGAGAAATGATCGGCGGTTGAATAGATTTAGGAAAAAAAAGCCTCCAATTTAAAGCCATCAGAATAAATCTTTGCACTGGAGTCTCAATGCAACACAGCAGATACCCCGATTGCTGGTTGTTGTAGCCAATGAATGCAAGCCATCTGCTACAGACAGACAATGTGGGGACCTGCAGAAGCAAATATCACTAATTAAAAAAAAAAGTAGCAGGCCGTTCAAAATCTGCACTCGGTGTCCTTGCCCACAATCCTCCCACAAGGGGGTTCTTATACCATGATGCCGGGGACATTGGGACCAGGTGATGCAAGCACTCGCATCCTCTGGAGGGGACAGTCGGATAGTCTTAGCACCTGCCACCCCGAGAGCTCTTTAAACATGTCACATTTATCAAGGGCAAGGAGAGAACAAAGAGCTGCCTTCAGAATGGCGATATGGCTTAATAAATTATCCTCAACTCTTTTTGTAAAGCGATTGTCAAGTCCTGTGATCAGACAGGGGTTGTTACTAAGATGAAATGTATTTCAATGGTCCCCCTGATGTTCCAGCCACGAGTCTCGCATTGGCAAAGACTTTGCTATTGTCAGTGGTCAGTGCTATTGTCTGAGTCCTTTGTGCTCTCTGGAGTTTTTCAAGCTAGCACTACTGTTCAGATAAAAGCTGTGTCTTCTGAGTCTTTTAAGAGACTGTATCTCAAACTGGTTTAGCATTCTGTTAAAAACAGTCCAAGCGACAAATGTTATTGAAGTGATTATGTTGCAGTTGGATTTGATTACTTCATGAATGTACCATTATTTTTAGGAAGGCAACATAAAATTTTTAATTACAGTCAGTTTTATTACTACAATTCAACTGTTTAGAGTCACAGTATCCCTTGTCTAATAATGGCCTTGTTAATTTCAGGTCTGTATCGTTAACTCAACTGCAACCAACCATTACTATTTTTTCAAGTTGGCTTAGAAACAGAACTATCTAACGAAGAGATGACTGCTCTGAGATAGGAATAACTTTGAAATCAGTAAGAAATGCAGTAACAAAATAATTCAAACACTGAACGTTTTAATATATTTTCACGGGATTCTATAAAACAAAAAGGGATTTGTCGCATAAGCTGACTCCCTCCATCTGTTATTTCTTGTTTTCTTCCTCCTACCCCAGCATCATACAATCCTGAATTAGGAATGTGAGACAGTCCAGCTGGAGAAACCTTGATGAACACAGTCAATATTTTGTTGAGCCACCAGCAGACGTGGTTGAACAGTACAAAATGCGACCTTCCTGCCTCCCTGCGTCCCTTTCTCCCACAAACAACCTGGTTAAGACTGTCAAAAATAGGTTCTGGAGAAATTGGACTGCAAATGCCAAGAGTCCAATGTTTCACTATTGTACCTATTTATTGATCTGACCTATGGGATGGATTTAAGGTATGGCAATAAGACACAGATTTAATTAATGTATTTTGTTTAGATGCTTAGACTCCCTTTAAGTCATCTTACATTTTATCCCATACGCATTTCTGTTGGCCTTCTACTGCCACACCATTCACATCCATGAGGCTGTGCTGCCAACCTAACCAATACTTCTCTGAAAGTAGACACAGACATATGTGACAGCATTCTGATAGCAGCATGATTAGTCAGTAATTTAATGTGTGATTAATCTTGGCAATCAACCTGCTGTCCAGTACTTTATGGTGCAGGATTTTGACACACTAACAGGCTACACTGTCATTTTATCGAGTACACATTAAAAGTAACCAATTTACAATACTTGTTCATCAGTCCATTTAATAACTCATCTGAGTGTGAGCATGGTTGGTATTCTTGTAAACCCAGACAGTAATATTTCACAATGGTAACAATAAGATCATTACAAAGTGTGTATTCCATAATGCATTCCAGAAAAATGCTAAGCCTCAGACCAACAATCTCCACACATAATCTAATATTCGGGGCCAATTTCTCTTTTGCTCCTGAGGAATATCTTCCTTGAACTGTATTGTGGATCTTTCACACTTGATATCATGTTTACCTTTCCACTGTCTTCAAATGCACAAAAAGGTTGAAATGTTCAGTGTCTTGAGCAATGGAAGGTACTGCAAAATCTAGCAATTTTTCCTAATTTCTTGTGGTGAAATTGCAGTCTATTATGAATATGTATTGGCACCCCTTGTTGCTAAATCTGTTGCTAAATCAAGTTTTTTATTGACCCTCTCCTTCCTAGTTCATGAGACCACTCTTCCTTCCTTTCTTCCAGTTCAGGTTGGCATTCTTCTCCCCATCTCCCCAGTTCACCCTGAAGCTGTTCTTCCACTTCTCCAACGATTTACACTGGCACTCTTTCTCCTGTCCCAGGCTGACACTATTCATTCCCACCCCTCCTTCCTCGCCACTTCATGGACCCAGTCTTCCTCGATTTGGCCCTCACTGTTGCACCTGGCTCCTAGCTGATTCTGCTGCCACTCTGGGCATTGAACTGTGCAGAAATTCCTAGTTGTGCCAGACTATCGTGAGATCCGGAATATTTGCCCACAGCACATTCAGTTCCCTTTTACTGCTGTCAGATACCACGCCAACATAATAAATTCCTGTTGTTGCCTCTTCCTTGCAAGCCAAAAAAAATTAGTTTTATTCTAATCTGATGTTTTCAGTGATCAGTGAAAGATTCAAGTTGTAACATTTTGCAGTGATTACTGTAAAATGAGTCTACTTTGTACAGTTTGTCTGTTCATTTTAGAGAGAGATGTGAGCACTTGCACTTAATTGATATAATATGGATATTATAACATGCGCAGGTTATTTTGTTAATAGGAGTAGATGGGAGTAGACAGCAGAGGAAATCCACTCTGCAGCCTTTTGTTCAGCCCTACTCTCTGGTGAATTAATAATATTCTTCCACTGTTTGGATGAAGCACTTACATATCATGAGGATGTCACAAATTGGAAAATCTGTGCTTTCAATAAAGAAAAAAAACAGCAGCATTCTGCAGACTGGCCATTTGTATTTCAAAGTAGCCTGAACACCCCATCATCCATTAGCAGAATTGTTTAACTCTCTTTAGAGGATGATGTAAAATTGCAGTGTGAAAATTTGTATGCTGTCCTGGTTAATAATTTGTTTACAGGAAGTGTGTTTAGATTTGACGTGAGGCAAGAATGTTGTTTGCATTTGGCGTGTCTTGTGATGTCAATTGCTCAAAAACGTAGTTCATTGTCTGATTTCCTGGGATTAATGTGGCCAAGTAGCTTGTCAATTGTGTATGTTTTGGAAGCTCTTCAAAGTTGGCTGCTAAAAGGCACTCTGCAAAAGGGGTTGATTCTACATCAAAGAAATTCACTATACGAATGTGAGGCCCGGTGGCTGTTCTTTAGTTTTGCCATTGGCCACTAAATGTTGGTGCTGCATAGAACTCCATTAGCTTATGTATTACAGGAAGAGTTTGTATCATTTTAAGAACTTGCCAAAGGGAGCTGGGAAGACAATGGACTCTTATAAACAGTCACCCCACTTGTAGGATATATAAATTACTGCTTGTGCTATATAGTATTCCATCTATATCTTTGTTTCTGTAAATCATGTAGTGGTAAATAAATTCAGTTAGTAACTCTAGCCTGTACAAAGTGGCCTTGCATTTCCACTTTCCAGATCAACAAGAGACATATTGAGAATTTTAAAATCTGGATTATGCTAACTCAGTTTTCAAAGAGTAAAAGATGTGGATTTCAGATGGTAAGGGATGCGACCTGCGTATGGAAATTTTTACCAGGTAATTTGCACAAGAAAAATGTTGGGAAAAATCTGAACCGTAACAGAGATATTCCACAAAGTGGCCTGGCTAAGAATTGTCAAAACTTATCAAAAATAGTCGATTTAAGGTCTGAGTTTCCTGATATTTTGATAAACATTTGCAGGGTTGTGAAGTAAGAATGTTGAAGTGCATGTATGAGTAAGAAAAATAATTATTAAATTGTGAAATGGAATGACAGGATCCCACAACATAACGTCCAGCTTTATAGCAGCATATCTTAAAAAGGTTATCAGCTCGCACTTCCAGCACGTTATGGAGCAAAACAAACTTCGAGCTGAAGGGTGTAGGGAAAAGTCTAATGTTGTACGTCGCTCCAGCAAGACCCGGCTCAATATTGTGATTGAGAAGAACATGACCTGTTCGAGTAGTATGATAAATACCTTGACGAGGCCAGTGGACTCTTCACTGCAATGTGAGTAGACCAGTCGAAGGGAGCATTGTTCATATATGGAAAGAATTAAAAACTTACGGCTGGGGAGTAACATTTTGGGCAAGTCTCAGAAGGAATTATGCAAAATAAAATGATTCATTTGAACAATAAATAAAGTAGTCAGAACCAGTGTGCACAGTTAATTAGAGACACATGGGATGGCCATTGTGGCCCACCTTTCTAGACAAAATTTGCAGCCAATTTCATTGGTAACTTCGTTTAGAAAGAGGATAAGTGCTATGGTTGACATCATAGCAAGTTTTAACCTTTGCCTCTTATCATAATGCTTGTTTCTTATGCAAATAGATCCAACACAGCTGCTATCCTTTCTGATTAAATGGATGGGTGATTACAGACTAGTCTCAGATGTGGCTTGTCCACTTTAACATCTAGCTCGATCCCATTAATCTAATATTTACTGTGCCATCAATGAGTAACATTTAAAATGCCGAGAACAACGCAGCATACTAAGCATCATCTGATCAGCAGCACTGTCATTTCATTTGCATACGTGTTCACAATGAGAGATGAATGACTTTCTCACTTTGCACCCAGTGGCAGCATCAAGGCATTCTCATGTCAGAGGCAACGCAAAGCAACAAACACTTCTCCTACTAACCTACCCTGACCAGGTACCTCAAAAGCAATTTCAGCAGAACATTCAATTTCACATTGGTGTGACAATCCCAGCTCCCGCTGTCTTGCTTAGATCACAAAATGAGTGTCAATTATTTCAAAATTTTGGTCAGTTTTGTGGGCAATGACACGGAACATTCTGGGGGACCTGCAGGGAAAGGAGAGAGTGGACCAGATTGGGCAGTTCCCCGACCAGATGGTCGATGCCATTTGGCAGAACGTCTCGTCGCCAGAACTGACCAGATGTATCCTGGATGGTGGTGAGAAGAGCCCCCCCAGTGCGATCTTTCCTGCACGCACGGAATCACAGTGCTACCGCGAGCTGCCCTCGAGGCTATGGCGGGGACGAGACCATCGTCCACCTTCTGATGGACTGCCTTTCGTGCAGAAGGTGTGGAGAGAGATGCGTTGGTATCTGATCTGGTTCATTCCCAACAGCTCAGTAACACAGGACGCTGTGCTCCACGGACTGTTCCCCGGGACGCACACCATGACAGATATTAACTGCTGCTGGAAGACCATCAACTCGGTGAAGGAGGCCCTTTGTTCTGCCAAAAACCTGTTGGTCTTCCAACTTAAGGCGCTGTCCATGACCAAGCGTTGCCGACTAGCATACTCCAAGGTCCAGGAGTACGTGCTGCGGGTCGCACTGAAGCGACGCAAAGGCTTTATGGGGAAAGGCCACTGTGTAAGGCCACCCCGCTTTGCATTGTACAGAATATATTTGAAGACATATATTATGTTTTGTATTGTAATAATGGGATCGTAGTGTATATGATCTGCATTGTATTGGTTTGAACTGTATTGCTTGGAACTGTGTTTTTTTACATTGAACTATGTGTATCTTTAAATTTTATGTAAAAAGTATATTTTGAAATTTTAAAAAATTAGAAGTTTGCTCACCAAGACAAAGATCAACTGCTGCTGGAAGACCGTCAACTCGGTGAAAGACGCCCTTTGGTTTATCCGAAACTTGCTGGTCTTCCAGAGCAAGGAGCTGTCCACGACCAAGTGTTGCAGACTGGTGCATTCCAAGGTCCAGGCCTACGTGCTGAAGGACACAATGAAGCTTGGCGCAATCGCCGCAAAGGTCACAGTTGAGGGCCCTCCTGCTATTGTATACCGAGGGACTAGAATCCGAGTAAAACCCCCTTGGGCTGAATGTGTAATGACAGTAATGAATGTAATGTAACTGTAATCTTTACTGTAAGTAGAATGAGGCACCTTAGAGTGTCATGGACTGTATTCATCATGTATGATCTGTATTGTGCTATTTGAATTATGATCTTATGGATTGTACTGTATGTACCTCACAGATTGTATGACCTGTATTGTTTGAATTGTGATATTTGGATTGTACTGTATGTACCTTGCAGATTTTATGAATAAAGTATGTTTTTGAAATAAAAAAAGTAGAAGTTTGCTCAACCTCATTTCGTCTGTGGTCCTTAACAGTCACATAGCTTTCATTTCCATGTCAGTTATGCAGCAGCTAGTGTATATCTAAAGTGGTGTGAAACTACCTCCTCAAAGTTTAGGATATACTTGCCATAAAGGCAGTGCAGCGAAGGTTCACTAGATTAATTTCTGAGACGAGAGGGTTGTGCTATGAGGCGAGGTTGAGTAGAATGGGCCTATACTGTCTGGAGTTCAGAAGAATGAGAGGTGATCTAATTGAAACATGTCAGATTATGAGGGGGCTTGACCGGGTAGATGCTGAGAGGTTGTTTCCCATGGCTGGAGAATCTAGGGGGCATAGTCGCAGGATAAGGAGTCGGCCATTTAAGACTGAGATGAGGAGGAATTTCTTCACTCAGAGGGTTGTGAATCTTTTGAATTCTTTACCCCAGAGGGCTATGGATGCTGAGTCATTGAATATATTTAAGACTGAGATCAATAGATTTTTGGACTCTAGGGGAATCAAGGGATATGGGGATCGGGCAGAAAAGTGGAGTTGAGGTCGAAGATCAGCCATGATCTGATTGAATGGCAGAGCAGACTCGAGGGACCATGTGGCCTACTCCTGCTCCTATTTCTTATGTTCTTATGACTCACCCCACTTGCCAGAATTCGATGTGGCCGGCTTCACTCTTGAGTTATAATACAGAGTTTGCATTGATGTAAAGCCAACATTCTTTTACATCAAAGCAAAGTACAGCTTGAAAGAGAAAAATCTGGTCAAAAGCATTAACCTAATAAAGAAACATAAGACAAATTTAAAAAAACATTGTCCCTATTACTGAGTTCCCAAATTAGTGGTGTACTTTTTTCAACAAATCGTAATAGTCAGATGATACGTTTGTGATACAAAGTTTCTCATTCCTAATCCTGCTGAAGAAATAAAATAATTAGCAAAATTGCCATGGGAAAGAAACTTAAATCAGAATGGATATTTTTATTAACTGAAATTGAGCATTGGATCAAAGAAGGCAAAGAACCAGATACAGAAAATATTCTCCAAAATGAAGCCTTTTGGTGTAAAACAAAACAAAAAATGCTGGAAATATACAGCAGGTCAGTCAATGTCTGGAAAGATAAAAGACAAATTAATACTTTTGGTGTAACCCTTTTTCAGAGTAAAGTCTTTTGTAGAAAAGAAAAGAGAGAACTTTCATTTATATAGTGCCTTATCACATCTCTAAGAAATCTCAAAGTGAATTTCACATATTACTTTAAATTGCACTTACTATTGTTATGTAGGTAAACACAGGTGGATGTAAAATATTACAGGATATGGGGGATAAGCAGGGGAATGGGATTCAAGTGGATAGTTCAAGTGTGGTACTAGAACTGGCATGGGCATGATGGGCTGAATGGGTTCCCTCTGTCCTGAAATTTCTATTATTCTAAGTCACGGCTACATCAAGAAATTGGTAGACTTGAGCCTGCCAGACGGCTACCAGAGCAGGAGGGATCCTCAACCTGTTTGGCTGAGCTGGATTTTAAAGAAAAAGGAAATCTGCCCCACCATTTGATCCAACCATTATTCAGACAGTTCCATCTATTTTTGTTAATGACATGACTAATTCTAGAATTGCCGCCACACGCATTTACATATAAGGCACTGCGGGCATTAGAAGTTTGCTCACCGAGACAAAGATCAACTGCTGCTAGAAGACCATCAACTCGGTGAAAGATGCCCTTTGGTCTGCCCAAAACTTGCTAGTCTTCCAGAGCGAGGAGCTGTCCACGACCGAGTGTTGCAGACTGGCATGGCATGGAGTTTAAAAACTGAAGTCACCCATGCAGAATCGATGACAACAGGTTTAATGCAGACCCAAAGCAGAGTCAATTGCAATGTCAGAACTAGTTACGAAGTATTGTCCTTAAATTGGATTTGCTCCAGACATTAAATGTTCATCCATGGTAAATTAGAGTTTGTTGTTTAATTTCCATGGTTCAACTTAGGTCAAATGAGATGCAGAAGAAAAGCAACTCGAACAGTGAAGAAAGCATCTGTCCAGACTGGCTTTCATTGGGATGTTATAAGGGGGCGCAATGATTATTCAGGATGCATTAATTAACCCTTCCGCTACTGAAAGATAGTTTCATGTCTCAAAATTACAACCGTCCTGTTGGATAATCTGCTCAAAATAATTTTCTGTTTGTACCACCATTTTCTGTTTTTATTACTTCCCAATTAATCCAATCCCAGGAATCAAAGTTAGCCTCCTGTTGCAGTAGCATCTAAGAATGGGAATGTATGTACATGAGCATGACACAGTAGAAAGGAATAAAACAAGTGGGGTGTAAAGCGGGCGACTGACCCACCGCCGCTTGCTCCCCGTCTGCAGGAACAGTTAAAATCAACCCCAGTCACTTCAATAAAAAGGAACTTCAGCTGAGGTGTTAAACGGGCAGCTGAACCACTGCCACCCATCCACCGCTTGGCGGGCACAGTTAAAATCGACCCCTTGCAAATCTTTGCAAAGGTGAAACCAAAATTTCTATCCCAATGGCACATAGATCTCTCCGGACTATCGGGCAACTTGAACTCATCCTCTTCCTGTACCTGTACCACGAGAAAGCATGGGTACATTCACACTTCTACACTGGCAGGTTTGGCACACTTAGCATGCAACCACATTGGAAATCTACACGTTGACTGGCCTGTATGGCCCTACTACCCAAACACTCTAAATCATCAGTAATTGCATTTCATTTTTTCTTTGCGTTTTCTAATGCTTTCAGTGTCATTAGAATTAGAATCTCGCCAGTGAAATTATGACAAAGTTACATTTATGAATTTTCCTCATTTACAAGAGCCTCTTGCCTCCTGGTAACCTCCATCGCCTGGGTGTATTGAGTTTTCTTGAATGCAAACTTCTCCCTAATCCAACGTCATTTTAATGGCTGTCCTAGCTGGTCAATTCAATTTACATGGGGCACCATTTTGTATTTTTGATTTTTCGCAACAAATAAATTGCCATCTAGATGCTGCACTGTATTTACTCTTAGGTGGCAAGTTATAGGAAGCAGTCTATGAATCCAATTCATTGAGAAAGAAACTGATATTGATGCAAGATAATTGTTATTTTCCTCTTCCACCTGCTGTATGGAGATCCTCCCCTTTCTTCTCCTTTCTAACTCCAATTCCTCTTCCCTCACTCCATGCCTCTGTGCTTCTCTAGTCTCATCATTTTTCTGATCTCCTCCATATGTTTGATGGCCTTTAAGCCTTTGAGTCAATCCCACTTGCCCCATTTGCATCCAAGTCCCTTCCCTGTCTTACCAGTGTTCCCTAAATCTATTGTGCTGTGATAGTGATGATGGTATGAGAGCGGAATTGATTAAAGTGGACTGGGAAAATAGATTAAAGGGTAAGACGGTACATGAGCAGTGGTGTTCATTTAAGGAGTTATTTTACAACTTTCAAAAAATATATATTCCACTGAGGAAAAAAGGGTGTAAAAGAAATGACAGCCATCCATGGCTAAGTAAAGAAATTAAGGATAGTATCCGACTAAAAACAAGGACATATAAGATAGCCAAAGTTAGTGGGAGGGTAGAAGATTGGGAAGTCTTCAAAAGACAGTAAAAAGTAACTAAAGGATTGATTAAGAAAGGGAAGAGAGATTATGAAAATAAATTAGCAAAAAATATAAAAACAGATAGCAAGAGTTTCTATAGTTATATAAAAAGAAAAAGGGTGGCTCAGGCAAACGTAGGTCCCTTAGAGGATGAGACCGGGAAATTAATGGTGGGAAACATGGAGATGGCAAAAATGCTGAACAAATATTTTGTTTCAGTCTTTACGGTAGAGGACACTACGAATATCCCAACACTGGACAGACAGGGGGCTCTGGGGGTGGGGGGAAGGAGCTAAATACGATTAAAATCACTAAGGAATTGGTACTCAGTAAATTAATGGGACTCAAGGCAGATAAATCCCCTGGACCTGATAGCTTACAGTCTTGAGGGAAGTGGCAGTAGGGATTGTGGGTGCTTTGGTAATAATTTTCCAAAATTCTCTGGACTCAGCAAAGGTCCCGGCAGATTGGAAAACTGCTAATGTAACACCCTTATTTAAAAAGGGTAGTAGGCAGAAGGCTGGAAATTATAGACCAGTTAGCCTAACATATGTGGTGGGTAAAATTTTGGAGTCTATTATTAAGGAGACAGTAGCGGAACATTTGGATAAACATAATTTAATAGGACAAAATCAGTATGGCTTTATGAAGGGGAAGTCATGTCTGACAAATTTGCTTGAGTTCTTTGAGGGCATAACGTACAGGGTGGATAAAGGGGAACCAGTGGACGTAGTGTATTTAGACTTCCAGAAGGCATTCGACAAGGTGCCTCATAAAAGATTATTGCTCAAGATAAAGAATCACTGGATTAGGGGTAATATTCTGGCATGGGTGGAGGATTGGTTATCTAACAGGAAGCAGAGAGTTGGAATAAATGGTTCATTCTCGGACTGGCAACCAGTAGCCAATGGTGTTCCGCAGGGGTCCCCAACTCTTTACAATCTATATTAACGATTTGGAGGAGGGGACCGAGTGTAACATATCAAAGTTTGCAGATGATACAAAGATGGGAGGGAAAGTAGAGAGTGAGGAGGACATAAAAAACCTACAAGGGGATGTAGACAGGCTGGGTGAGTGGGCGGAGATTTGGCAGATGCAATACAATATTGGAAAATGTGAGGTTATGCACTTTGGCAGGAAAAATCAGAGAGCAAGTTATTATCTTAATGGCGAGAAACTGGAAAGTACTGCAGTACAAAGGGATCTGGGGGTCCTAGTGCAAGAAAATCAAAAAGTTAGTATGCAGGTGCAGCAGGTGATCAAGAAGGCCAACGGAATGTTGGCTTTTATTGCTAGGAGGATAGAATATAAAAACAGGGAGGTATTGTTGCAGTTATATAAGGTATTGGTGAGACTGCACCTGGAATACTGCATACAGTTTTGGTGTCCATACTTAAGAAAAGACATACTTGCTCTCGAGGCAGTACAAAGAAGGTTCACTCGGTTAATCCCGGGGATGAGGGGGCGGACATATGAGGAGAGGTTGAGTAGATTGGGACTCTACTCATTGGAGTTCAGAAGAATGAGAGGCGATCTTATTGAAACATATAAGATTATGAAGGGGCTTGATCGGGTGGATGCGGTAAGGATGTTCCCAAGGATGGGTGAAACTAGAACTAGGGGGCATAATCTTAGAATAAGGGGCTGCTCTTTCAAAACTGAGATGAGGAGAAACTTCTTCACTCAGAGGGTAGTGGGTCTGTGGAATCTGCTGCCCCAGGAAGCTGTGGAAGCTACATCATTAAATAAATTTAAAACAGAAATAGACAGTTTCCTAGAAGTAAAGGGAATTAGGGGTTACGGGGAGCGGGCAGGAAATTGGACTTGAATTTAGATTTGAGGTTAGGATCAGATCAGCCATGATCTTATTGATGGCAGAGCAGGCTCGAGGGGCCGATTGGCCTATTCCTGCTCCTATTTCTTCTGTTCTTATGTTCTTATGATAGTGAGAGTAGGAGGGATCTGGACTTTCTTACATTGGCAGCCAGGAGGGAGGATTGTCGACTCATCAGGAAAATGCTCCAACAATTCATATGCCTGCAAGTCTCATTTGGGGGCCTAAACCATGCTAATGTTGAGCCTGAAGAGGAAACCACTCATCTTCCCCCATCAGGTGGACTCTGCTTCTAATAGTCATTCCATCTAATGGCTTGGTTAAAAATTTAAAAAATATTCTGACTGTGATGGGTGAACTGGAGTGACACAATGGTCTCAAACTCACAACCATCTGTGTAAGAGAAAAGCAATTGAGTTGCTAAGAATATTTTAATCCTGTTACGACATATTTTCAGATACAGCAAAATGAGATTCACATTATCTTCCCACAGAAGGTGTGTTTCACAAATCTCAGCTGGGCTCTCTTAAGGAGGGAGGAACATTTTGTGGATCCAGGGTTGGGCCTATTTCCACAATGTTTATGTTTCTTGACAAATCAACCAAGATCCCACACAGATGTGGTTAATCTTTCTAATTCGATGTAGGAGGGCGCTGTGGAGGATTTTTTTAGGAATGGGAAGGAGGAATAGGAAAAAATGTTTACGAAAAGTTCGATGATGATAAAAATGAGCTTATGCAGATAAATGCAAACAATTGCTCACTCGATCAGCTTTAAAGAGATAACTTTATTTTTGTTGTTGGAAATAGACTGCGTTTAAGATTGCAGAAACTGTTTCATTAAATATAGGTATGCCTCATTTATTAGTCCATTTCTTTTAAAAGGTCTGCTTCCAGTGGCAGCATTGCAATATAAAGAAGGCAGTGCACAGCCCTATGGAAGAAGAGAATATCACCCAGTGAGGCGGTTTCATTTCCTTCTTCTGGGGGCAAAGCTCCAGCAGTGACAAAGGTAATCAGCATCCGCCAACAACACTTGGTGTTGGGCCTGTGATTTGCTCCTGACCTCAGGCACACGTACATGGTAACAATGTGATTTTGACATTGCTGACCTCTATGCATCCTCTCCGACATCCCAGCAACAACAACAACTTGCACCTTTAACACAGAAAAACATCCCAAGGCGCTTCACAGCAGTGTAACCAGACCAAAATTGATGCCGAGCCGAAGAATGAGATATTAGTTAGGCGACCAAAAGCTTGGTCGAATGATAGGGTTTTAACAAAGGTCTTAAAGGTGGAGAGGAAAGTGAAGAGGCAGAGAGGATTAGGGAGGGAATTCCAGAGCGTAGGGTCAAGACGGCTGAAGGCACAGCCGAAAATGGTGGGGCAAAGGGAGTGGGGGATCCCATGTGGAAACCATATGTGTGTGCAGTTGTTACCAAATTTGCTTTGGATCATAAGCAGGGTGAATTTGGCACAGTGGAAACTAAATTACATTGCAGAATTGATTCAATTTTTTGTAATATAAGCGACTATTATGCTTAGATGAGGAAATGAGGTAACCAGGAAAAGGATTGAAATGTAAATTGTGTCGAATGTCAATTTGAATAGTACTAAATAATTACAACAATTAAATTGTGTAACAATGTATTGTAATTCTGTCGCACACGATGCTGCTTCTTGAAACTGGGAAATTATATCCAGTCATTATCATCCTAACAAAGTGAAGATGTGGAGATGCCGGTGATGGACTGGGGTTGACAATTGTAAACAATTTTACAACACCAAGTTATAGTCCAGCAATTTTATTTTAAATTCACAAGCTTTCGGAGGCTTCCTCCTTCCTCAGGTGAATGTTGTGGAAAATATTTTTCACAACATTCACCTGAGGAAGGAGGAAGCCTCCGAAAGCTTGTGAATTTAAAATAAAATTGCTGGACTATAACTTGGTGTTGTAAAATTGTTTGCAATTAACAAAGTGAAAGCAGCTCACAGCCTGAGAGCTCCCTCTGCTGGAAAGTGTGGAACATTATTTCTGTGTTTAAGTGGGCCTGACATATACTAGACTGGGGTCTCTAAACTTTATGGCCTCTTGGGCCGGGCAGGTGCATACCATGGAGCTCTGAGGGTCACATATAAAGTTAAAACCCACCTTCCCACTAATATGCATATATTTTGGGTTCCTGATACTAACAGGTCTTGGTGTCCTGTTTTAAGACTTGCCCACCAATGACGCAACAGGGCTAAGGGCAGCCCTTTCCAAATCTCGAGGCCAAACAGACAAGTAAGAAGTACAAGTATATCTGGATTGCCTGGGCTTGAGATCTATATGTGGCCCATGGGTCACAGATTGGACGACCCTGTACTAGACAAAGCAAGTACTTTTAAGTACCTTTTAAGCAAGTACTAAAAATTCACACTATTATCCAAGAAATATGTTTAGATATTTTCGAGTACCTGCTTAGGTCAGATTTAAATTGTTTATTTGTCAGCCCATAATGGAGATGTGAAACAAATTTGAAAATACCTTGAGAAGAAAATATCTAATTTTCCTTTATAGTTTTAGAGAAAATATATTTTTCTATCTTAAAATACACTTTTAGGAATTTCTGATAAAATCCCAATATTTGTTTAATACAAAATAGTCATTCTTTTTCAAAAAAAAAATATTTTTATCCTTGTGAGAATTTTGTGTTTGTCAAGGTGGAGGATGTTGGTTTAGGCATCCAAGGCCTGATTTTAACTCAGGAAGGAATCGGGTAAGTGAGGGCAAACCAGCCTGAGTTCGGCAGCATGCGGCTCAGGTCAGGGAAACCGGCGGGAAATAGCAGATGACCGGTGGGCAGGAACTCAATGTCGGGGTGCCACAGAAGGGTTTTTGGGCGGGCCTTGCAATTGGGGAGGGGGAACCCAGAGCGAGGGAGGCCTAATCATTCCTTCTGGGCCCAAAGGAATACGCTTGCTTCTCCTGGCCCCACGGGGAAAGTAAAACGCTGTAAAAAAGCTTACCCCTTTGGGCCTCTTCTGGCCGCAACTCCTCAACCTAGCGGGAAAACCACAACCGCTTCCCCAATCTGGCCCATGGTTAAAATAGCAGTCGGGCCCCGATGATATCATTAGCGTCCAATCTGCATATTTACGGAAGGACCCCGCCAGTTTCAGAAGAAAAGGTTAAAATCAAAGTTTGCGGGAAGAGAGCGGGATGTTGGCGGGCGAGTCCCACTGCCGATTTTAACTGCCTGCCCACCCGGTTTCTTCCAAGCTGACGGGATTAAAATCACTGCTCCAATGTCAGCATTAAGCTTTCCTAGATTAGGATTGACAGCATTAGTTAGATGCAGAAATTTTCCTTCTACTCTGCCGCAATGTGCTTAGCTGTCTCAAGTAAACTGTAAGAATGCTCAGAATCACCAACAAAACTGACAATATTTTAAGAATTAAAGACAGCATGTGTATGTCAAATCACAGACCGAATGACTCCTTTCTCAGAACACTCCTACCTGGAATAACTCAATTAATTTTGGGTATTGGTGTAGATCAGAGCTTTCCTATTTCATTAGATCAGAGTTGCCATAATGGGATAGCTTTAACTACTAACAAGCTGCTCGAACCCAGATGGTGTTACACCATTGAGATTTTAGACAGACAGCACTTGGGCAAAGCCATATGTTGCTGATACCACTCTGTTTGTATCTGTGTTTCCCCCAAAAGTCTGTGAAGCCTGGCAGAATGCCACCACAAAGTCTCTCCGGGAGGCTGTTAGTAAGTCCTGGATTCATTCCAGAAAGCACCCTGGCTTAAGTGTTTTACGCAGTCTCGCTTTACAGTAACATTTTTAA
The DNA here is from genome assembly GCF_035084215.1 of Heptranchias perlo. Taxonomy (NCBI): domain Eukaryota; kingdom Metazoa; phylum Chordata; class Chondrichthyes; order Hexanchiformes; family Hexanchidae; genus Heptranchias; species Heptranchias perlo. Next base: position 28,308,993 of record NC_090350.1, read on the forward strand.
TCTGAGGTTAATTCCATAACAGAAATAGTGGTGAAGAGCTCCATGGAATGTTACTGTAATTTAATATTGACTGTGTTATATATGCTACGCGTTAAGTGTGGAATATTACTTAAATATTTGCAGGGATCACACCAATCTTGCAGTTGGAAGTCAACCTGCATCAACCACACAGAATATACTGACTCTTCACCCTCAGCAAAGGAAAACAAACTGAAAACAAAAATAAAGCTACCACACACATAACTGAGTGTTATTTTTAGTTAGCCTGGTGATAATCTCACTGATTCCTACCACTGGCGTCAATTATCCCGAAGGCAACAAGATGGCCTGTACACAATATTGTAATTCCTGCTCCCACTGTTTAGTAATATGGAATTTCTTGATGCAGCATGTAACAATCAGACTTACAGAATTCTCATAGGGTCTTTGCCTTGTGCCTGGGTGCGTGTAATAAGATACATGCATTACAATATATAACACGATGATACCCGCCTGGTAGCAAATAGCTACTTTCTTGTACATGGCTTGTTCATGTCCTGCACCTGTCTTGCTTCAGGTTTCTCCAACTCCTCATTCTGATTATTTCAGCAGGATTTATTTCCTGCTGCTTTCCATTCCTGTTTTCTGAAATAAAGTTGAAATTGCCACAGCCTAAATCTACAATGACGATGACCTTTGATGCAGTGCAAAACCCATGGTAGCAAATCACCAACTGTTTATTTTTGACAGGATACCACATAATCAATGCAATTGGCAACATTTAAAAAAAAATGAAAGACACAATGATGTGATGAGCAAACAAAGTGAGGCCAGGGTATCATAGTAGGTACAGCACAGGAGGAGGCCATTTGGCCCATCGTGCCTGTGCCGGCCCTTTGAAAGAGCTATCCAATTAGCTCCATTCCCCCGCTCTTTCCCCAGAGCCCTGTAAATTTTTTCCCTTCAAGTATTTGTCCGATTACCTTTTGAAAGTTACTATTGAATCTGCTTCCACCACCCTTTCAGGCAGTGCATTCCAGTTCATTACAACTCGCTACATAAAAATTTTTTTCCTCATGTCGCCTCTGGCTCTTTTGCTGATCACCTTAAATCTGTATCCTTTGGTTAGTGACCCTTCTGCCACTGGAAGCAGTTTCTCCTTATTTACTCTGTCAAAACTGTTCATGATTTTGAACACCTTTATCAAATCTCCCTTTAACTTTCTCTTTTCTAAGGAGAGCAACCCCAGCTTCTCTAGTCTCTCCCCATAAGTGAAGCCCCTCATCACTGGCACCATTCTAGTAAATCTCTTCTGCACCCTCTCTAAGGCCTTGACATCCTTCCTAAAGTGTGGTGCCCAGAACTGAACACAATACTCCAGCTGATAATGGATAGTGGATAGTGAAAGGTTTAACTATCTCCGTGTCAGACCTGCAGTACTTAAGAATTATGTGATCTTATTGCGTTTATTAGTTTGTTACAAAATCTAGTGTATCCTCTTATACAATAACAGTTTCCTCCTTTGCATCGGAAACATTTTGGCCATAGCTCTGCATGGAATTTGGCTGCAACAGCTTTTAAAGTGACAAAGATCATGAACGCATATTAGCATTTCTTATCTGTGTTTATCATTCATTAATATATTTCAGATCGTTCTATCTGTGCTGTGGTTAATGGTTGACCTTCTGACTCATTATCCACTAATTCAGGGATTTCCCTGCGCCCCGAACTCTTTCCCACTCGATTCCTCCGATGACTACCCCCACTCGTTGTCCAACCCTATTCACTCTTCTGATGATGATTCCACTCTCTTTTCATCCACTTCCTTCAGTTTGCACACCCTCAATGCTCACAACCTCCAGTCCTCTCATGATGTAATGGCTGAATCATTACTTCTTGATTTCCTTCGAGCTCTTGAATGGAGCAACAAATATTTTGATTCTCTCAGTTCTACAAAGAGACAGTTTCTTTGCATTTTTTACAAGTTTAAAGATTCCATGGCATTACTTCAAGAAGAGCATGGTTTCTCCTAGTGTGCCCGCAACATTCCCCCTCCCTCAGCCATAGATCCTGAAATCAATAAAAGCCGATCAACAAAGTTCAAAGAAAATGACTTAGCCCCCAAGAAGCTGACAACTCAAGATCAGCCCTAAGAATAAGCCTATGACATGCGAACAACAAGTAGTTACAAGTGACATGTGAAAACAAGGGTTACAAGTTAGCTTAAACTGTAGGAATATCCAACATTCCTTTACTTGTGTTTCAGGAAAAAACATAATCAGATGAAACCCTTAAAGAAGAAATCCAAATGTTGAAAGCACAAAATTGAGTCCAGCAAAGTCCGGGTGTACACTCCCTGCAAAATTTTGAATTTTATATTAAAATTGGCACTTTTTGGTTAATTTTAAGCGATGTTACACTTCACAATTGATAGATTTTTAATCTTAAAAAAGGGAAAAATTGTGAGATTTGGATTTTCAACACATCAATTAGATCATCAGTGCCCCAAAAGTTAGCTGAACTCGTAACTTCCTCAAAGCTAGCTCCTCCACCCCCCAGTTCACAAAAATACTTTACAACTTCTGGATCCAGTTCATAAGAGACTCTGTACCCCATCTAACTGGCTGCCCTTCACAGAGAGACTCTCCCGTCCTTTAACCGCCCAAGTTCATCCTGACAGTCTTCTCCCTCCTCAATTCAACATGGCACAACGACATCAACAGAAGTAATATTCATAGTGGAAAGAAGCACTTATATTAATCCTACGAAAAATGTAAACAATTTAAAAAAACATTTTTAGAATGCAAATGTGGATAACTCAGTGCAAAACATGAGAATGCCATGTATGTTATTGCACTGTGCATTATGGGAAACCTCAGCTTTGGTCAAGTTGTGTGAGTGTGAGTCTGGTTGTATGATTGTGTGAGTGTCAGTCTGACTGTGAGTGTGCGTCCAGCTGTGTAACTGAGTGTGGGATTCCACTTGTGAGTGTGTGTGAATCTTGCTGTGAGCGTTTGAAAGTCTGGCTGCGAGTGTGTGGGAGTCTGGCTGGGAGTGTGTGTGGGTCTGGCTGTGAGTGTGTGTGAGTCTGGCTGTGAGTGTGTGTGAGTCTGGCTGCATGAGTGTGAGTCTGGCTTCAAGTGTGTAAGTCTGACTGCGAGTGTGTGACTCTGACTGCGTGAGTGTGAGTCTGGCTGCGAGTGTGTGAGTCTGGCTGCATGAGTGTGAGTCTGGCTGCGTGAGTGTGAGTCTGGCTGCGAGTGTGTGAATCTGGCTGCGTGAGTGTGAGTCTGATTGCAAGTGTGTGACTCTGACTGCGAGCGTGTGAGTCTGGCTGCGAGTGTGTGAGTCTGGCTGCATGAGTGTGAGTCTGGCTGCAAGTGTGTGAGTCTGGCTGCGAGTGTTTGTGAGTCTGGCTGCTTGAGTGTGAGTCTGACTGCGAGTGTGTGAGTCTGGCTGTGTGAGTGTGAGCCTGGCTGCGTGAGTGTGAGTCTGGCTGCGAGTGTGTGTGAGTCTGGCTGCATAAATGTGAGTGTGTGTGAGTTTGGCTGCCTGAGTGTGAGTCTGACTGTGAGTGTGTGAGTCTGGCTGCAAGTGTGTGGTAATCTGGCTGCTTGAGTGTGAGTCTGGCTGGGAGTGTGTGTGAGTCTGGCTGCGAGTGTGTGTGAGTCTGGCTGCGATTGAGTGAGTCTGATTGCGAGTGTGTGAGTCTGGCTGCATGTTTTTGTGAGTCTGGCTGTGAGTGTGGGAGTCTGGCTGCCTGAGTGTGAGTCTGGCAGCGTGAGTGTGAGTCTGGCAGCGTGAGTGTGAGTCTGGCTGCGTGAGTGTAAATCTGGCTGCGTGAGTGTGAGTCTGGCTGGGTGGTTGTGAGTCTGGCTGCATGAGTGTGTGAATTTGGCTGTGTTTGAGCAAGTGAGTCTTTCTGTGATTGTGAGGTTGGCTGTACGAGTGAATTTGTTTGGCTGCGTGAGATTGAGTTGGACTGTAAATGTTGTGAATTGCTGACATGGGCCGAATGGCCTTCTGTGCTGTAAAATTCTATTGCTGGGAATTTCCTTGGGGGTTCTTCTGATCACCTGCTGTAACTTTGTCAGAAGATTGACAGAAACCCTGTTTACGCAGTGCATTCAGGGTTTCCGCTGATCTTCTGACGAAGTTACAGCAGACGATCGAGACAACCCCTGAGGAAAGTTTAAGCGTATGATTCTGTAACAAATATTTTCAGTAAAAGTTGAGCATTATACATCTTATGTTCTGTTTCCAGTTAGAGTTAGGAATTTCCTTTGTCTCTGTTGTATATGCAGTGGTTGTTAAGGTTGGGCTGAACCAGTTTGGAATTTTACCCACAAAACCTTAACAGTCTCAGTGGCGTTTTAGGAACTGGGGCTTTGATCAAGTTGGAATCATTTTGGATCCAAAATTGTAGCATTATTTAAGGAGAAAGTTAAGTGAAGGACCAGAAGTGCCCTCTTGCCATCTAATTGTGATATCCACCCTCCCTTGGCTGATTTTCAAGAGTTAGAGTATTAACAAGTTAGCTGTGCAGGAGAGTAATCTGTAATAAACTTAAGGGTTATGCGTTATAGGAAAATTAATTAAACAATGTATTCATGTGAACTGTAAAACAGTGTTACGCTCTAAGAAATTGCCTTCCAGCTATGTATTGTACACAAACTGTGTCTAATATTTGGAAGCAAGTGTTGACAGACAAGAGGGGACTGTTTAATTTAAAACAAAACAAAAATTGTAGATCATGGGACCACAATCCTATGGGTAACATTTGTCTATCCTTACTACAACTCCATATACTCAGCATTATTATACATAATGTAAAATGCAGTCTCACAATGGTTCAGCTGTTAAAACTATTATGTGTCACTGAGTCATTCAGACCAGAAGGTATCAGATAGGTGCTGATGTCATCAGAGTGCTACAGATGATTGTCGGGCTCCGGGGCTAAGGAAGGGAAAACCACTAATCAGGAACTCCTGCTGGAAAGTGTCTTAATGTAGCTGCGGGCGGGCGGGCGGGGGGTGGAGGGGGGTGTAAATGTGTAATGCCCCGATGGTCGAATAGTCTGCCAAAACTCATTTTTCAAGGTAAAAAACTCATTTTTCAAGGTACCGGAGAGCTGCCAGTTCCCACAAATGTGTACCTTAGCAAGGGGTCAATGGGAGTGAAATTGGTCTTGGTCTATGGACGATAGCAAATTGGGCAGGCTGTTTTATTTTAACACATTTACTTAGACCTGTGTTCAGGGCACAGCTACATCAAAACTGGTGGTCACATTTTTAAACTAAACTGAACACGTCTCACTCCAGACGAGTGACATACTTGGCAGGATGCGGCCTATGGGGGCGGTCGCTCTGGCTGCCTGCCTCTATTCTGCGGACTTGTCCGCGCCCGGGTGGCCCTGGAGACGGAGCACGCGGTGTCCACCGGTGCGCTTGAGGCCTTCCGCAACCGGTGGGCACCGCAGGGACTGGAGTGCATAATGGACACTAGAAACAACATTATTTTTTAAGTTTCCTTTGTTTTTTTTATGATTAAGTTCCTTATTAATTGTGCCCCTTTAAAAAGGGGGGGGGGCTACTTTTGTTTGCTGACACAGGGGCAAAAAGCCTAAAAGCCCAGCTAAAATCCTCAGGGCAGCTAATTTACATATTAAACACGTTTTGCATAATTTTAGCATAGCTACGTGCGATGCACCGCAACGAGCGACAAACGTGAGCGACGTAAGGACTCGGCGCAACAGCAGATGCAAACCGCTTTCAAAAACACTCTGCGGGCCGCCGTAGTCGGGTTGGAGCCGTTGACAATTGTTTGTGCTGGCCGCTGTCACCCTCGGTCATAGGCGATTAAAGCTACAGGTTTCTCCGGGAATTGCGAAGCTGCCGGTGGCCGTCCCCCCCCCCCCCCCCAAAAAAAAAACAAACATTGTGGGGAAAATGTTTTTGTTTTGATCGAGGTGAAGCCAAGCAGGGTGACGCAGGGCCAGGTTGAAGGGTCGGTAAATATCGATGACATCAGCCCGGGAAGATGGCGGAAGGGTGAGTGGCTGTTTACATTTGTTTTAATTTTCAGTACCTGCTCGCGCCTCCTTATTAACCCGGCAGCTCTCCCGGGGTTTTCTGTGCCTTCATGTAATAAAACAGGTTTTTTTTTTCTTGGGGGGGGGGGGGGGGAGCATTCACAGTTCGAGCTATCTCCTGAATGATTCTGCCTTGAATGTTTATTTGGGGGGGGGGGGGGGTGTTGGGGGTATTCCACTGAATGCCAGCTGGAGGTGTACAAACTACTGACAGCTAAACACTGGAGCTGCTGGGTATCTGAAATCAAAAGAGAAAATGCTGGTGACACTCGGCAGGTCAAGCTTGCCTTGCAAACTACTTCTCTGTTTAAACTCTTTGTTTATATTCGCAATAAAGAGATCCCCCCTCCCCCCCCCCCCCCCATCAAAATCAATCGCCTTTACTTTATTTCATCTCTAGCTAATTGCAAGTTAGTCATAGTCTGTAGGGGGAAATAATGAAAATGCAGATATTTACAGTCTATTACTGTTTATGTTCAAATATTAGAATGCATTTTCTTGCCTGTTGTTGGTGTACATTTTCATTAAAAATATTCTAACTGTGTTCTTGTTCTCTATGATTTTTGGGCAAGGACAGTTAGTATATTGTACAGATTCTAAAAACTACCTTGATGCCTTCCAAGTAAATAATAGATGTTTATAAGCAAGATATGAAGCAGTAAACAAATGATGTCATATGTTAACAAGCACTGAATAGTGCTTGATAACTGTCATTTTAGCTCTGCATATGTTGTTGTCTTGAATACAATCTGTAGAATCATACAGCACAGAAGGAGGCCATTTGGCCCATCTTTGAAAGAGCTATCCAATTAGTCCCACTCCCCTGCTCTTTCCTCATAGCCCTGCAAATTTTTCCTTTTCAAGTATATAATTCCCTTTTGAAAGTCACTTGAATCGGCTTCCGCCCTTTCAGGCAGTACATTGCAGATCATAACAACTTGCTGCAAAAAAAAAAATTATCCTCATCTACCCTCTGTTTCTTTTGCTAATTATCTTAAATCTGTGTTGTCTGGTTACCAATCCTCCTGCCATTCGAAACCGTTTCTCATTTACTCTCAAAACCCATCATAATTTTGTCCACCTCTATTAAATCTTCACTTAACCTTCTCTGCTCTAAGGATAACAATCCCAGCTTCTCTGGTCTCTCCACATACCAGGACGTAGCAGCAGAGAGGAGAGACGAGGTGCGTAGCAAACTAGGAGGGACAAATAGCAACAGAATAAAGAATAGTATAGAAAGAGCAGGAATTAGATTGAGGAAAAAAGCAGAGCTGACTGCAATGGTGGTGTTAATTCAAGGAGAGTTACAAATAAGGTTGATGAGCTGCAGGCACAAGTTGCCACATGGAGTTATGATTTTGTGGCTATAATGGAGACCTAGCTTAAACATGGACAGGAATGGGAACTAAACATTCCTGGCTACAATGTATTCAGGAGGGATGGGGAAGGAAAAAAGAAAGGAGGGGGTGTGGCAGTATTGATCAAGGATAATATCGCACTTCTAAAGAGGGACAATATACTGGAGGGTTCAAGGACTGAATCTAATTGGTTAGAGTTAAGGAACAGAAAAGGAGCTGTTGCATTGCTAGGTGTTTACTGTAGACACCAAATAGTGAGAAGGAGATGGAGGAACAAATCAGTAGGCAAATTTCAGAGAAATGTAAAAAATAATCTTTGCTGCAAGGCAATGTTGGCAAAATATATTGTTTTACCAGATGGTTGTAACCTAGGATTTTGTATATATTTTCAGCTGGGATGTTAAACAGGCAGATGGAGCTTCAGTTTAGGTAGTTGTAAAAGGTTTCATGGCACTATTTGAATTGAGGCAGTGTTTTCTGCCAGTGTCTTGGCCAACATTTCTCCTCCAACCAACAGCACCAAAAACATTATCTGGTCAGTCATTCATTTGCTGTCTGTGGGACTTTTCTTTGTGCAACTTGGCTGCCATATTTTGTCTACTTAAAAATGACTACACTTCAAAAGTAAATTTATTAGCTGTGAAGCACTTTGGGACATCCTGAGGATCAGAAAGCTGCCACTGTGTTCTTTAAACATTTATATTTTATTGCACAGAGCTGAATCACTATGCTTGTTTAATAAATATTCATATATTGCCGTAGCCACCATGAGTAAATTATGAAATTTCTCTCCTAGGAATGAAACAAGCTTTCAGTACATTACTTACTGGTATGGTATTCTGCGGAATATTGACACATTTGTGCACGAAAGTCCCTATGGTCTCTAAACCCTAGAGTATTTTTAAAAATATGTGCCCTCTCCTATATAAAATTGCCATTTTTAGGGGAAAGGATGAAGGAAAAGCTTAAGGTGGCTGACCCCTTGACCAGGACTGACAACTTTTGTGCATTGGAAACATGACGTTTTGTTGCTTAATCTTTGCTCTTGGAGCACCTTTTTTTTGAGCAGCAAGGAATTGCTCAGAGCCAAGTTTTAGGGAGGGAATGTCATTTCTGTGCAGCTAGTCTTAAATGCTGAGAGTGGTAATTCCAATTAGGAGGCTAGCCACTTTTGTGAATTTATTTTAAACATGATTTATTAAAGGAGTTAGTTCTGCTCTGAAGGATCCAATGCATCCTGATGAGCAGTGGCTCTCTCTTACCTTGCTCAAATGGCCTTTCTTCATGCTGTGATCAGATCACACCTTGAGCACAATGTCCATTTCTGCTCACCATGATACAAGACAGTCATTCAAGCCTTGGAATGCGTGAACAGAAGAGCAATGAGACTGATCCCTAATGTCAGAGGACTGAGTTATGAGGAAAAATGGGAGAAAGTTGGGTGCTTCAGCTGTAATAAGTAGTGACTGAGAAGAGACCTCACGGGTATATCAAGGTCGCTACTTCAAATTAAACGCTCATGTGAAGTGACTTGGGACACTACTACGTTAAAGGCACTATATATGTGCAAGTTGTTGTTGTTGTTGTTGTTGTTGTTGTTAAGATGGAAGGCACAAGTCCAAACCAGCGAAAGCCAAATTTAGGAGTGCTTTTGGATGTTTTTCACAGTGATCAACCTGTGAAATGGAATTCTAGGTATAATGATTAAAACAAAAACCTTGGGGTCATTTAAGAAACAGTTGAATGCTGTGGTAGACTAGGCTTTTTGTTGGATGGATGAGTTGGGTGGGCAGAGTGCCCCATCTCATCTGTTTCTATCTTGTGATGTATGAATACCCATTCTGCAAAATTGAAACTCTAGCAAGTGGCTAAGAGTGAGGATGACAAACCAAAAACCTATGAGACCATAACTGCGTTCCTATCTTGTAACACTATATTTTTGTGTGTAATATAATAGGTTCAATGTGGTTATAGGGAACACGTAATTTCATAATCTGTTCAATGTCTCTACTGTAAAAGAGCACCTCCTTGCTGCTCCTTACTCTTAATGGTTGATGTCTTTTAAATTTGTTCATAATAACAATTGAGATATAATTTCTATGATTGCAAGATTTCATGGGGAAAGAGAGTAACATTTGCTTCACCTAATCAGATGATATTACTATACTAGGTAAAAATTGTGTTAATCATACATTTTGGTTTCTGCTTACCACCTGTTCCTGTTTAAAGCAGGAGTCCAGGGATAAGGTTACATAATCTTTCCCAAAACATTTAGAAGGGGGAACAATGTATTTTTGAACAAAAAGTGTGTATATGTACATGTGTATGTTTCTGTAATATATCTATATTTATTTATTAATACATTAAAATCCTTCATTTGGTGACACTGGCATTCCCACCCACTCAAAGTACAATAAAATCATGAGTAATGCTGTAATGGTATTGTCTGTTCCCTCTAACACAATATTACAAGAATACCTGTTCTTGCTTGCTCCAGGGGCGACTTTGTACTGTCTCAAATTATTATCATAGACATAGCTAGATGACCTCTGATTAGTGGTGAACAAGGCTACAGGCGATTCACTAGATTGTATGTATAAGGGACCGCCTGTGGCATTGCTTATGGGAAATCGGAGATTAGATTGTGGAAAAAGCTAGGGTGGGTTGGCAAGGGAAGGTTTTGACAGGGAGGGAAGGGACCTTTTTAAACATTTATAGAAGAAAGATGTGTCTTGTGTCTCTAATGCTTTCATGTTGGTTATCTTTTTTGTTCTTTGTGTCCTATGTTCTTTCTGTTTGTGTGTCCTCTTGTTTTGTCTTTTTTTACTGTTTTTTTTATTACTTGCTCATTATTTTGCCTGCTATATCTTCAGCGGGTTGGAGGTATGGGTGGTGGTTGATGAAGGGATTTGGCCAGAGGTACAGACTAGCTTTGGGATGATTGTTGGTAACTCGGTGGATGTTACCAACCAGGTAGAAGGGGAAGGACCTTATGCACAGTCCTAGTGGTTGCCCTAACCTTTCCCCTTTCCACTGCATATTCACTGCCCAAATTTGCTGTATCCCTTTCTGCTTTGTTTCACCGCCTCATGGCTGTATGCTCATTTTCTTTTGTTGGATCCCCTCACTGTCACTCCCCATCTTCTTGCTTGTACTTTCCTATCTGCTTGTGATGAAGCCTAATGACTTTCTTTTTGTCAAGCTGCAATCTACATTCACCCCCAAATTCCCTGCTCCCTCATTTACTCCTGATTTCTGCTACTTCAGTAACCTTTGTCTTCTATTCTTGTATCCCTTCCATTATTCTTCCTCAATTCTCTCTCCTCTCCAAATATACTTCTCTTCTTACTTCACTCCCTGTAACTTGTCTTCAACTCTCATTCCCATTTCCTGCCCATCCCAATGTTTCATCTCAGTCTTAAGCTCCATCAGGCCAGGACCCGCTGCTTGATACTTGGCAGCCTTGGCCTGCTTATTGTCTTCCTGGGACCTCCTGCGATGTTGCATTGCCCCCAGGCCTGATATGCTAGTAAACCAGTCAGTAAACACTTAAACATCCTGCACTCCCAAAATAATTCATTGTTTGTGAACTGCCTTGGGATGTTTCATCATGACAAGGTGCCATATTGTTTCCACAATACTGCCAAAGGAATTTCTGTGTTTAGTATTACATTTTACTGTGGAAGTAAATACTGAAACTGGTACATTGTCAGCAACATCACAGGCAATCAGTTGTTGAAATTGTGTGCTGCTTTGTATATGCAAGATTGGAAACTGAGTTGAGAAAGAGATTTGAGAAACTTGCTCCACAGCACCACCTGGTGGCTACAGCCTGTAACTACTGTTACTGGAGACTGTTTACATGGGAAATTCCCATTGGAACTGATTACATAGGCATTGCTAATGTTGCATGTTGTCATGATTTTTGGTCATACTTTTTATGTCAACAGGAGGTGTAGTTTATGGGCAGACAATGCACATAAACTACAGATGATGCACACATGCAGATAATACATAATTTGCAACAAATATATATTCATTTTTAAGGCACAAAAACCCAACAGGAAAAGTGGTCCAACCATGGCTAACAAGAGAAATTAAAGGTAGTATTAAATCAAAGAAAAAGGCATATAAAGTTGCCAGAAAAAGCAGTAAGCTTGAGGATTGGGAGCATTTTAGAAAATTCTGCAAAGGAGGACCAAAAAATTGATAAAGGGAAAATAGAATATGAGAGTAAACTAACGAGAAACATAAAAACAGACTGTATAAGATCCTGTAGGTGTGTAAAAAGGGAAAGACTGGTGAAGGCAAATGTGGGTCCCTTACACAAAGAGACGGGGCAATTTATAATGGGGAATAAGCAAATGGCAGAGAAATTAAACAAATACTTTGTGTCTGTCTTCATGGAAGAAGACACAAAAAATCTCCCAGAAATATTAGGGAACCAAGGATCTGGTGAGAATGAGGAACTGAAGGAAATTAGTATTAGTAAAAAAAAATACCAGAGAAATTAATGGGACTGAAAGTCGATAAATCCTGAGGACCAGATGATCTACATCCCAGGGTTTTGAAAGAAGTGGCTATAGAGATAATGGATGCATTGGTTGTAATTTTCCAAAATGCTATAGATTCTGGAATGGTTCCTGCAAATTGGAGGGTAGCAAATGTAACCCTACTATTTAAGAAAGGAGGGAGAGAGAAAACAGGGAACTACAGACCTGTTAGCCTGACATCAGTCGTAGGGAAAATGCTAGAATCTATTACAAAGGATGTGATAACAGGATACTTAAAAAAAAAAAATAGAATTTGGCAGAGTCAGCATGGATTTATGAAAGGGAAATCATGTTTGACAAACCTATTGGAGTTCTTTGAGGATGTAACTAATAGAGTAGATAAGGGGGAACCAGTGGATGTGGTGTATTTAGATTTTCAGAAGGCTTTCGATAAGGTCCCATACAGGAGTTGGTGAACAAAGTTATGAGAGCACATGGAATTGGGGATCATATACTGGCATGGATTGAGAATTGGTTAACGGACAGAAAACAGAGAGTAGGAATAAACTGGTCTTTTTCAGGTTGGCAGACTGTGACTAGTGGGGTACTGCAGGGATCAGTGCTCGGGCCCAGTATATAGAGTTCTATATACAAACGCATGGAGTATAAGGAATAAATTAAACGAACTACAGGCACAAATTCAAATTGGAGGGTATGACATGATAGCTATTACTGAGACATGGCTGCAGGATGGTCAGGATTGGGAACTAAATATACCAGGTTATAAGGTCTACAGGAGAGATAGGGAAAATGGAAGAAGCGGTGGAGTAGCTTCAGTGATTAGAGATGAAATTGCTTCAGTGATAAAGGAGGATATAACGAGAGGTAAGCAGCCAACAGAGACCTTATGGGTTGAATTGAGAAATAGGAAAGGATCCAAGACTATAGTGGGAGTTGTGTATAGGACCCCTGGCAGCAGCTCTGAAGTGCTAGATTGTATAAATGCAGAGATTAAACAAGCATGTAAGAAAGGCATAATGGTCTTAATGGGGGACTTTAACCTTCACATAGATTGGGAAAAGCAGACTAGCAACTGTCAGAAAGGTAGTGAATTTCTTGAGTGTGTCCGGGATAATTTTCTACAGCAGTATGTCCTAGCGGTAACAAGGGGGCAAGCCATACTAGATTTAGTAATGAGTAATGAACCAGATTTAGTTAACAGCTTAACTGTGCGTGAACATCTATCCAATAGTGATCATAACATGATCGAGTTCAGGGTAGTGTTTGAAAGGGAAAAAAGTGAATCAGCTGCTAAGATTCTAGACTTGGGTGAGGCCGACTTTAATGGGATGAGACAGAGACTGTCCATAGTAAACAGGGCAAATCTGTGAATGGGTTAAATTACTGATGATCAGTGGGAAATGTTTAAAGAAACATTTAACGTGATACAGAACTGGTTCATACCCCTGAGGGGCAAGAACTCTACCTGCCAAAAAAAAACAGCCATGGATGACCAAAGAGGTAAGGGACAGTATAAGACATAAGGGAAGGCATACAAAAAGGCAAAAAATGGCACAGATCCTGGTGAATGGGAAAGATACAAAGATCAACAAAGGGTCACAAAACAGATAGTAAGAGCTACAAAAAGAGTATGAAAAGAAACTTGCAAGGGGTATCAAAACCAATATGAAGAACTTTTATAGTTATATTAGGAAAAAGAGGGTGGTGAGGAGCAGTGTTGGCCCCTTAAAATCTGAAAGTGGGGATATTGTCATTGACAATGGGGAAATGGCAGACATGTTGAATAATTACTTTGTGTCAGTACTTACAGTAGAAAAAGAGGATAGCATGCCAGAAATCCCAATAAAACTAATATTGAATCGGGGACAGGGACTCAATAAAATTAACATGAGTAAAACAACAGTAATGAAGAAAATAATAGCACTAAAGAGTGACGAATCCCCAGGACCAGATGGTTTCCATCCCACAGTTTTAATGGAAGTAGGTGAGCACATTGCAGATGGCCTACCTATAATCTTTCAAAGTTCTCTAGATTCAGGAACCGTCCCTCTAGATTGGAAAATCGCACATGTCACTCTGCTTTTTAAGAAAGGAGAGAGAGGGAAACCAGGGAATTATAGACCAGTTAGCCTAACATCTGTTGTGGGGAAAATGCTGGAGTCTATAATTAGGGATAAGGTGACTGAACACCTCGCAAATTTTCAGTTAATCAGAGAGAGCCAGCATGGATTTGTGAAAGGTAGGTCGTGCCTGACAAACCTGATTGAATTTTTTGAAGAGGTGACTAAAGTAGGAGTAAAGACAGGGGAATGTCAATGGATGTTATTTATATGAACTTCCAGAAGGCATTTGATAAAGTCCCACATAAGAGACTGTTAGCTAAGATAGAAGCCCATGGAATCGAGGGAAAAGTACGGACTTGGTTAGGAAGTTGGCTGAGCGAAAGGCGACAGAGAGTAGGGATAATGGGTAAGTACTCACATTGGCAGGGATCTGTCTTGGGGCCTTAATTATTCACTATTTATTAACGACTTCGATGAAGGCACAGAAAGTCTCATATCTAAGTTTGCTGATGACACAACGATTGGTGGCATTGTAAGCAGTGTAGATGAAAACATAAACTTACAAAGGGATATTGATGGATTAGGTGAATGGGCAAAACTGTGGCAAATGGAATTCAATGTAGGCAAATGTGAGGTCATCCACTTTGGACCAAAAAAGGATAGAACAGGGTACTTTCTAAGTGGTAAAAACAGTGGATGTCCAATGGGACTTTGGGGTTCAGGTACATAGATCATTGGAGTGTCATGAACAGGTGCAGAAAATAATCAATAAGGCTAATGGAATGCTGGCCTTTATATATATATAGAGGACTCGAGTACAAGGGGGCAGAAATTATGCTGCAGCTATACAAAACCCTAGTTAGACCGCACCTGGAGTACTGTGAGCAGTTCTGGGCACCGCACCTTCGGAAGGACATATTGGCCTTGGAGGGAGTGCAGCGTAGATTTACTAGAATAATACCCAGACTTCAAGGGTTAAGTTACGAGGAGAGATTACACAAGTTGGGGTTGTATTCTCTAGAGTTTTGAAGGTTAAGGGGTGATCTGATCGAAGTTTATAAGATATTAAGGGGAACAGATAGGGTGGATAGAGAGAAACTATTTCCGCTGGTTGGGGATTCTAGGAGTAGGGGGCACAGTCTAAAAATTAGAGCCAGACCTTTCAGGAGTGAGATTAGAAAACACTTCTATACACACAGGGTGGTAGAAGTTTGGAACTCTCTTCCGCAAACGGCAATGGATGCTAGCTCAATTGCTAATTTTAAATCTGAGATAGATAGCTTTTTGGCAGCCAAAGGTATTAAGGGATATGGGCCAAAGGCAGGTATATGGAGTTAGATCACAGATCAGCCATGATCTTATCAAATGGCAGAGTGGGCTCGAGGGGCTGAAAGGCCTACTCCTGTTCCTATGTTCCTATGTTGAGCCCCAGCTATTCACAATCTATATCAATGATTTAGATGAGGGGACCAAATATAATATTTCCAAGTTTGCTGATGACACAAAACTGGGTGGGAATGTGAGTTATGAGGAGGATGCAAAGAGGCTTCAAGGGGATATAGACAGGCTAAGTGAGTTGGCAAGAACATGGCAGATGGAATATAATGTGGAAAAATGTGAAGTTATCCACTATGGTAGGCAAAACAGAAATGCAGAGTATTTTTTAAATGGTAAGAGATTGGGAAATGTTGATGTTCAAAGGGACCTGGGTGTCCTTGTACATGAGTCACGGAAAGCTAACGTGCAGGTGCAGCAAGCAATTAGGAAGGCAAATTGTGTGTTGACCTTTATTGCAAGAGGATTTGAGTACAGGAGTAAAGATGTCTTACTGCAATTATATAGGGCTTTGGTGAGGCCGCACCTGGAGTATTGTGTACAATTTTGGTCTCCTTACGTAAGAAAGGATATACTTGCCATAGAGGGAGTGAAATGAAGGTTCACCAGACTGATTCCTGGGACGGTGGGATTGTTGTATGAGGAGACTAGGCCTGTATTCACTCGAGTTTAGAAGAATGAGAGGTGATCTCATTGAAACATACAACATTCTTACTGGGCTTGACAGGGTAGATGCAAGGAGGATGTTTCTCTTGGCTGGGGAATCTAGAACCAGGGGTTACAGTCTCAGAATAAAGAGTAGGCCATTTAGGACTGAGATGAGGAGAAATTTCTTCACTCAGAGGGTGGTGAATCTTTGGAATTCTCTACCCCAGAAGGCTGTGGAGGATCAGTCATTGAGTACATTCAAAACAGAGATCGATAGATTTCTAAATAATAAAGGCATCAAAGGATATGGGGATGGTGCAGGAAAATGGGGTTGAGGTGGAAGATTGGCCATGATCTTGTTGAATGCGGAGCAGGCTCGAGGGGCCGGATGGCCTACTCTTGCTCCTATTTCTTATGTTCTTGTAAGTTTTGCATGGAATAATACTGCTGAGAATATTGATTAATTGGTTGCCTTTGATGAGCAATCATTTGGAGTTAGTTCTAAGGAAGGAGAGTTACTGGATTTACATCTACAAAGTGATGAAGCAGGTTTAACCCAACACTGGCATCTCCTCCAAGGCCATGAGCATTGTAAACTCCTTGTGCATGGTATTTTTGAGTGCATTGTTGATGATTCCCGGCTGGCTCATTAGCACATTGTTTCAGGGATTATTTTTCACGTGGACGTTTCAGTGGAAACTTCAAAATCAGTAGACTTGATTATTATATGGACTTTTATCTATGTTCTCAGTTTTTATCTCTGCTTTTTTAAAGCACAGCACGAACAGATATTGGTAGCGAGGATATACCAGGTTGGAGATAAGTATCTGCTGTTTAAGAGCACTGGCTGGTAGGTTTATGGATCTGACAGTGCTGGACTTTCATAACATTTGGGCAAGAATAGTTCTACAAATTGGCTAAACCGAGTTGAGGTTCTTGTGTTTGACAGGACTATGGAGGAGATGAAGCTTTGTGACACAAGGGATGGTCCTGGAATTTAGCAGTGGTGGGGGTCCTGGGGTTTTGAGGCACTGATGGGGGTTCTTGGGAGTTAGTAGCAATGCTTTGGCAATATTGAAGGAGTAGCCCTGGCCTTTGGTAGAACTGGGATTTGGCAGCACTGGAGAGGAGATTCTGGAGTCTGGGACTATGCGCAGAGAAGTCCTGGGGTTTGTCAGTAGTGCGGAAAGGGAACTGAGATTTGGCAGAACTTAGTTGAAATTGTGGGTTAGCTGATTGCTGGGACGGGCCTTCCTAGGATTTGGAAATACTGGGCTGGAGCCCCAGCCTGTAGTAGCAAGATGAGGGAGCTGAATGGGATTCATATATTCTCTCTCCTGTAGTAGCTGGCCACTGGGAAACCCAAGATATCTGCTCCAATCTCATCTCCTGAATCTAGAGAACGGTCTCTCCTCTCGCCCTCCCTCCCCCCAACCACTGTTGGTGGGTGAGCAGCTAGCGTCAGGAAGTAGGTTGGAAGAATAACACAAGGTCAAAGGGGAGAAGGCAAAAATGAGATCGGGGTAGGGGCTGTCTGACAGCAGCAGATTGCGAGAGCAGATTTTATCCCATTCCCCACCCACCCTGTTCCCCTAGTTGCACGCTGTCGGCCTGTTTTCCAGTGCTGAAGCTCTTAGTTTGTTAAAAGTACTTGTACGGTATACAGTCTGTTTCCAAAGTGACCTTCGCCTGGAACACTTTGGATAGATACCTCCCTAACTTAAACATTTACTTTTTTAGCTTTCAGGAAAGAAAGTGTTCCAGCCAGACAGGAGTCAGCAGCATAAACAGGGTGCTGTCTGGCTGGAGCCCAAACTGCATCCTGATTTTTCTGTGTGGTAAGATGGTCCATGTTTAAATTGGCTAGCTTGTTTCCTTTTTTTGCTCAAAGATGGTAACTTTTTTAAAGGGTTTTTCTATCAAGAGAATTGTTTCTTCTTGCATTAATATAACATAGCTTTCTAAAAAGCTTACAGTAAAGATAGATTTGTTTTTTTAAAAGTCCATGTTATCTGACTGAACAATCACAGACTGCATGGCACCTTACTGTGTGTATTCACAGTAGAGCTTGGCAACAAACTACATGTGGATGGAAGGACACTCTTCTACGGGTCATGCAATCTGGTGTTGAATCGTGTTCGTTAATCAACAATAACAGACCATTTATTCTCAAATGGATGAGAGACTGATGCTTCAGAACATGGCATCATAAAGAAGCAACGTATGGTTGCAACGTCTCTTCAGAGAACAGTAAGAGAGGATAAGTGTTGCGTAGGATGTTGTGCAACTCTTGCTGACGGCAGACATTCCACTAGAAAAGGAACCATCCTTCTGTGCAAGTATTTTTCTGTGCCCATGTTACAAATGGTGGTGCTGTACCCTCATGCATAACAGCTGAGGAATGTCTGCCTATCTGCTTGAAGTATACTTGACAGAGAAAGATGAGATGTGAAACTTGCATAAGCAGAATTGTTGATGAGAAAAATGATGTTGATTGTCTTTCTCCTAGAAACAAAGTTTTTACTGTTTGTTCCTTACAAGTACTGTTGTGCAGGCTGTTAAATGTTTTATGAAGATATGAAATTCATTTTGAAGATAAAATAGTTGATAAGGACAATGCTTTATACTTGACTGGAATTCTGATGCATCAAAGGGCTTGCTGTCTGACTGTCCACAATATTTGTCTCGTGTGTATCATGGACCTTGAGAATCCATTCCATTTAATCTGGTCATGTATGAAAATATTCTGCAAATTGTTGGCAGCTATCTGCAGTATATTGAACCCACCAAGCTAGTCGAAATAGTCAGAAATGGGGATGTTCGCTGACGATTGCTCAGCGTTCAGTTCCATTCGCAACCCCTCAGATAATGAAGCAGTCCGTTCCCGCATGCAGCAAGACCTGGACAACATCCGGGCTTGGGCTTTTTTTTTATTTGTTCATGGGATGTGGCGTCGCTGGCGAGGCCAGCATTTATTGCCCATCCCTAATTGCCCTTGAGAAGGTGGTGGTGAGCCGCCGCCTTGAACCGCTGCAGTCCGTGTGGTGAAGGTTCTCCCACAGTGCTGTTAGGGAGGGAGTTCCAGGATTTTGACCCAGCGACGATGAAGGAACGGCGATATATTTCCAAGTTGGGATGGTGTGTGACTTGGAGGGGGAACGTGCAGGTGGTGTTGTTCCCATGTACCTGCTGCTCTTGTCCTTCTAGGTGGTAGAGGTCACTGGTTTGAGAGGTGCTGTCGAAGAAGCCTTGGCAAGTTGCTGCAGTGAATTCTATGGATGGTACACACTGCAGCCACTGTGCTCCGGTGGTGAAGGGAGTGAATGTTTAGGGTGGTGGATGGGGTACCTATCAAGCGGGCTGCTTTGTCCTGGATGGTGTTGAGCTTCTTGAGTGTTGTTGGAGCTGCACCCATCCAGGCAAGTGGAGAGTATTCCATCACACTCCTGACTTGTGCCTTGTAGATGGTGGAAAGGCTTTGGGGAGTCAGAAGGTGAGTCACTTGCCGCAGAATACCCAGCCTCTGACCTGCTCCTGTAGCCACGGTATTTATGTGGCTGGTCCAGTTAGGTTTCTGTTCAATGGTGACCCCCAGGATGTTGATGGTGGGGGATCCGGCGATGGTAATGCCGTTGAATGTCAAGGGGAGGTAGTTAGACTTTCTCTTGTTAGAGACGGTCATTGCCTGGCACTTGTCTGGCGTGAATGTTACTTGACACTTATCAGCCCAAGCCTGGATGTTGTCCAGGTCTTGATGCATGCGGGCTTGGACTGCTTCATTTTTTTGAGGGGTTGCGAATGGAACTGAACACTGTGCAGTCATCAGCGAACATCCCCATTTCTGACCTTATGATGGAGGGAAGGTCATTGATGAAGCAGCTGAAGATGGTTGGGCCTAGGACACTGACCTGAGGAACTCCTGCAGCATTGTCCTGGGGCTGAAATGATTGGCCTCCAACAACCACTACCATCTTCCTTTGTGCTAGGTATAACTCCAGCCACTAGAGAGTTTTCCCCCTGATAAGTGCTGATAAGTGGTTAGTAACATTCGCGCCAGACAAGTGCCAGGCAATGACCATCTCCAACAAGAGAGAGTCTAACCACCTCCCCTTGACATTCAACGGCATTACCATCGCCGAATCCCCCACCATCAACATCCTGAGGGTCACCATTGACCAGAAACTTAACTGGACCAGCCATATAAATACTGTGGCTACAAGAGCAGGTCAGAGGCTGGGTATTCTGCGGCGAGTGACTCACCTCCTGATTCTCCAAAGCCTTTCCACCATCTACAA
Organism: Heptranchias perlo; assembly: GCF_035084215.1. Lineage (NCBI taxonomy): Eukaryota > Metazoa > Chordata > Chondrichthyes > Hexanchiformes > Hexanchidae > Heptranchias > Heptranchias perlo. The sequence goes on from NC_090350.1 coordinate 28,329,276, forward strand.
GGCACAAGTCAGGAGTGTGATGGAATACTGTCCACTTGCCTGTATGAGTGCAGCTCCAACAACACTCAAGAAGCTCGACACCATCCAGGACAAAGCAGCCCGCTTGATTGGCACCCCATCCACCACCCTAAACATTCACTCCCTTCACCACCGCGCACAGTGGCTGCAGTGTGTACCATCCACAGGATGCACTGCAGCAACTCACCAAGGCTTCTTCGACAGCACCTCCAAAACCCATGACCTCTACCACCTAGAAGGACGAGGGCAGCAGGCACATGGGAACAACACCACCTGCACATTCCCCTCCAAGTCACACACCATCCCGACTTGGAAATATATCGCCGTTCCTTCATCGTCGCTGGGTCAAAATCCTGGAACTCCCTTCCTAACAGCACTGTGGGAGAACTTTCACCACATGGACTGCAGCGGTTCAAGAAGGCGGCTCACCACCATCTTCTCCAGGGCGATTAGGGATGGGCAATAAATGTTGGCCTCGCCAGCGACGCCCACATCCCATGAACGAATTTTAAAAAGAAAAGCTGCAATGCCTCCATAAGCGCTGTTGTGTATTACTGGGACAGTGTCATTTCGGGAAGAATATTGGGAATTGGGTAGCCAGTCTCTGTATGTAACTACTTCAGAGTCAAAAGATCCTTCCAAGACAGTATTCCCTCTGCAGTTTAAAAAAATACGACGTTATACCATGATGGACAGACCCTCAAAGACTTGGGGGGTGGGGGGGGGGTAGTAGAGTTTCCACTTTGGGCACAATCGGCAAAATGGGCGCAAATTGCGCTTGAAATTGCACTTGAAGTTTCTGCTAAAGTGCATTTGCATAATCACAAACTTAAAATCGTCCATGAAGCAGCGCAGTCAGTCTGCGCAATAGAACATAATCATTTTTTTTTCTTTGATGTATTTAAGAGTGGTAATCTGGTGCAATTTTACCAATACAACTGAAAATGGGTTTATCACAAAAAATAAGCATTTTTGATAAGTGTCTAGTCCTCCACCTGTGAGTAATCTGATTTTAAGTCACTGAAAATGACTTATAAAATCTTTTACTGAACCATTTACTAGTTTCATTGGTGTATACTAGTCAGTTTCTTAGTAAATTAAATATTTAATATGTAAAAACGTTTAAAACGTGCCTACTAGTGCCTGTGCGCCTAAGAAAACAAGCTTAATTTGAAGACCCTTCTCGAACGGGTGCAATCAGCGGAAGGTTGCCAACCTTGTTATTTTGATCTGGGGGCATGGCCAGTTTTGTGGGCAAGGCTGGCTTCAGGTGCAATGATTTTTGAACCAGCGTTAAAGATCGCAGAAACTCTATTTAGGCTTGACGTAACTTACGCCTGATTTTCTGTGTTATTTTCTGTTCGTTCGGGTGGATTGCGCTGATGATAACATCAGGGCAATCCAGTGGAAACTCTTCCCTTGGTCTTCTTTTGGAGATGTAGCACATGTGTGCCTCATCTTGTGATTTTAGCTATGGTTTGCATCAATCATATTAAAAATTCTGGCGGTACAGAGCTTCTGTCTACAAAAATAGTATGTGCTGAGAGGAGAGAGGCCCTCTCTGAGGACAGCATTAAAACAATAGTGTTCCTTTGCTGCAATGCTTGACAAAAATATACTGACCTTTCATGGAAATAGAATGAACACTTAGGCTGAGCAAGAGAGCTGTTGAAAAACATGACAGTTTTTAAATTTAAATTGTTGCAACACTTTTCTTAAACTATGAATATTTGGCTACAGTAATAATTGAGTTGACATTTGGTTATAAATGTCGGTTACTGTTGTTATGTCACTTTTTAAACAATTTCTGCTGTTACACTTTCCTTTTTTTAAAATATATATATATATATAAATAAAGTGTGTGTGTGTGTGGTATGTATGTGTGTATGTATTGAATACTTTGTTTAGTGATGTCACAAATATTGAATGGATCTGCTGTAGGATCTCTGTTTTCTTGTTACAGCAGTTGATTGGCCTTGCCATAGAAATTGGCCTTAAAATGCTGCTGAATTCTAGGGACCCTGCCCTAAGCACAATCAATCACTGCTTTCACTTAATACATTTTCTCATCATTATTTCCCCATTGTTTGCTTTTATATTCTGATTGGCACCAGAATTATTGACTTTCCAACTTGGTTTTGGGATCGCTATCGTGTTGTGAGTAACATGGTATTGTTTAAGTGTCAAGTTCACCTTCAGTGAGAGCCTGCTCCTTCACTATAACTAAAGCTAAAAGGATCTACTGGCACCCCGCATGAAAATACAATTTTGCTTATCTTAAATAATAGTCATTGTCACTGCAGTGGGAGGTTAACTTATTAAAGATATTTTATTTTAATTGAGCACTTGGCTTAGTATTGAAGTCAGGGAATGGGGACCAGGCATACAGTGTTTGGTATCATTCTGGACACCGCTCAGTACTCCAAACATGAGTGCAGGAAAACTCCACAATGATGGCACAGGTGCCGAAATGCGAGAGAGCTGCTTGGTGCAAAAGTAAAAAAAAATGTTATAAATAAAGGCAAGTTTAAACTTTATACCAGGAAGTTATAGTTGGGCTTTTTATGATCCTTTCCTGGTAAAAGCTTTTTTAAAAAAAAATTAAAGCAACAGTGATTGTAGTTCTTTTTTGCCACTGGTAAATTTAATGAATTGGATCATTTCTTTCAAATTATATGCATATTTTGCTCTAATGGATAAATTCATTTTAAAAAAAATTCTGAATTATGTTTGTTAATTTTCTAAAACCTTTTATACTTGTATGTAACTTTTTGTACTGAGTGTGGCAGCCATTTGATTTGGAAGCATGTTTAGAAAATGGACTGATGAGTATGGTACTATAAAGAGTATTAGATGTGTATTAATGGGAAAATCACACAAAAATGCCCTAGTTATCATGGCCTTTTTTAAGGCTCCCATAGAAAGCTTTCTCTTGGGCCTATCAGTGTGTGACGTACATATTTGATTGGATAGACGCATTTCCAAGTGTGGTAATCCACTTTGCAGTGGACTTTTATAACCTCTTAGCCTAATCGCACATCATTTCTTGGACACATATAGACTGGGCAAACCAAATTGGCAAAAGTGGTTTGGAGGACGAGTTCATGGAATGCATTCAAGACCGTTTTCTAGAACAATATGTTGAGGATCCAACCAGAGAACAGGCTATTTTAGATTTAGTAGAGTGTAATGACAGGGTTAATTAGTAATCTTTTGTTAAGGATCCTTTGGGGCAGAGTGATCATAATATGATAGAATTTCATATTGACTTTGAGAGTGATGTACTTAAGTCCAAAACTAGAGTCTTAAATTTAAACAAAGCCAATTATGTGGGAATGAGGGGCTAGTTGGCTAAGGTAGATTGGGAAATTAGATTACAAGATATGACGGTAGATAGGCAATGGTGAACATTTGAAGGAATGTTTCATAATTCTCAACAAATATACATTCCCTTGAGAAAGTACGGTACGGTAGCATAGTGGTTATTTTACTGGGCTAGTAATCCAGAGGCCTGGACTAAAATCCAGAGTCATGAGTTCAATTCCCGCCACGGCAGCTGGCGAATTTAAATTCAATTAATTAATTAAATTCAATTAATTAAATAAAAATCTGGAATTAAAATACTAGTGTCAGTAATGATGGCCATGAAACTACCGGATTGTCGTAAAAACCCATCTGGTTCACTAATGTCCTTTAGGGAAGGAAACCTGCCGTCCTTACCCGGTCTGGCCTATATGTGACTCCAGACCCACAGCAATGTGGTTGATTCTTAATTGCCCTCTGAAATGGCCTAGCAAGCCACTCAGTTGTAAAATCTCGCTACGAAAAGTCATAATAAGAATAAAACCGGACGGACCACCCGGCATCGGACCACTAGGCACCGGACACGACAATGGCAAAACACCAAGCCCAGTCGACCCTGCAAGGTCCTCCTTACTAACATCTGGGGACTTGTGCCAAAATTGGGAGAGCTGTCCCACAGACTTGTCAAGCAATAGCTTGACATAGCCATACTTACAGAATCATATCTTTCAGCCAACGTCCCAGACTCTTCTATCACCATCCCTGGGTATGTCCTGTCCCACCGGCAGGACAGACCCACCAGAGGTGGTGGTACAGTGATGTACAGTCAGGAGGGAGTGGCCCTGGGAGTCCTCAACATTGACTCTGGACCCCATGAAATCTCATAGCATCAGGTCAAACATGGGCAAGGAAACCTTCTGCTGATTACCACTTACCGTCCTCCCTCAGCTGATGAATCAGTCCTCCTCCATGTTGAGCACCACTTGGAGGAAGCACTGAGGGTAGCAAGGGCACAAAATGTACTCTGGGTGGGGGACTTCAATGTCCATCACCAAGAGTGGCTCGGTAGCACCACTACTGACCGAGCTGGCCGAGTCCTGAAGGACATAGCTGCGAGACTGGGCCTGCGGCAGGTGGTGAGCGAACCAACACGAGGGAAAAACTTACTTGACCTCGTCCTCACCAATCTACCTGTCGCAAATGCATCTGTCCATGACAGTATTGGTAGGAGTGACCACCGCACAGTCCTCGTGGAGATGAGGTCCCGTCTTCGCACTGAGGACACCATCCAACGTGTTGTGTGGCACTACCACCGTGCTAAATGGGATAGATTCAGAATGGATCGAGCAGCTCAAAACTGGGCATCCATGAGGCGCTGTGGGCCATCAGCAGCAGCAGAATTGTATTCCAGCACAATCTGTAACCTCATGGCCCGGCATATTCCTCACTCTACCATTACCAACAAGCCAGGGGATCAACCCTGGTTCAATGAGGAGTGTAGAAGAGCATGCCAGGAGCAGCACCAGGCGTACCTAAAAATGAGGTGCCAACCTGGTGCAGCTACAACTCAGGACTACATGCATGCTAAACAGCGGAAGCAACATGCTATAGACAGAGCTAAGCGATTCCACAACCAACGGATCAGATCAAAGCTCTGCAGTCCTGCCACATCCAGTCGTGAATGGTGGTGGACAATTAAACAACTAACGGGAGGAGGAGGTGCTGCAAACATCCCCATTCTCAATGATGGCGGAGTCCAGCACGTGAGTGCAAAAGACAAGGCTGAAGTGTTTGCAACCATCTTCAGCCAGAAGTGCCGAGTGGATGATCCATCTCGGCCTCCTCCCGATATCCCCACCATCACGGAAGCCAGTCTTCGGCCAATTCGATTCACTCCACGTGATATCAAGAAACGGCTGAGTGCACTGGATACAGCAAAGGCTATGGGCCCCGACAACATCCCAGCTGTAGTGCTGATGACTTGTGCTCCAGAACTGGCTGCGCCTCTAGCCAAGCTGTTCCAGTACAGCTACAACACTGGCATCCACCCGACAATGTGGAAAATTGCCCAGGTATGTCCTGTCCACAAAAAGCACGACAAATCCAATCCGGCCAATTACCGCCCCATCAGTCTACTCTCAATCATCAGCAAAGTGATGGAAGGTGTCGTCGACAGTGCTATCAAGCGGCACTTACTCACCAATAACCTGCTCACTGATACTCAGTTTGGGTTCCGCCAGGACCACTCGGCTCCAGACCTCATTACAGCCTTGGTCCAAACATGGACAAAAGAGCTGAATTCCAGAGGTGAGGTGAGAGTGACTGCCCTTGACATCAAGGCAGCATTTGACCGAGTGTGGCACCAAGGAGCCCTAGTAAAATTGAAGTCAATGGGAATCGGGGAAAACTCTCCAGTGGCTGGAGTCATACCTAGCACAAAGGAAGATGGTAGTGGTTGTTGGAGGCCAATCATCTCAGCCCCAGGGCATTGCTGCAGGAGTTCTTCAGGGCAGTGTCCTAGGCCCAACCATCTTCAGCTGCTTCATCAATGACCTTCCCTCCATCATAAGGTCAGAAATGGGGATGTTCGCTGATGACTGCACAGTGTTCAGTTCCATTCGCGACCCCTCAGATAATGAAGCAGTCCGAGCCCGCATGCAGCAAGACCTGGACAACATCCAGGCTTGGGCTCATAAGTGGCAAGTAACATTCGCGCCAGATAAGTGCCAGGCAATGACCATCTCCAACAAGAGAGAGTCTAACCACCTCCCCTTGACATTCAACGGCATTACCATCGCCCCATCGCCGAATCCCCCACCATCAACATCCTGGGGGTCACCATTGACCAGAAACTTAACTGGACCAGCCATATAAATACTGTGGCTACGAGAGCAGGTCAGAGGCTGGGTATTCTGCGGCGAGTGACTCACCTCCTGACTCCCCAAAGCCTTTCCACCATCTACAAGGCACAAGTCAGGAGTGTGATGGAATACTCTCCACTTGCCTGGATGAGTGCAGCTCCAACAACACTCAAGAAGCTCGACACCATCCAAGATAAAGCAGCCCGCTTGATTGGCACCCCATCCACCACCCTAAACATTCACTCCCTTCACCACAGGATGCACTGCAGCAACTCGCCAAGGCTTCTTCGACAGCACCTCCCAAACCCGCGACCTCTACCACCTAGAAGGACAAGAGCAGCAGGCGCATGGGAACAACACCACCTGCACGTTCCCCTCCAAGTCACACACCATCCCGACTTGGAAATATATCGCCGTTCCTTCATTGTCGCTGGGTCAAAATCCTGGAACTCCCTTCCTAACAGCACTGTGGGAGAACCGTCACCACACGGACTGCAGCAGTTCAAGAAGGCGGCTCACCACCACCTTCTCGAGGGCAATTAGGGATGGGCAATAAATGCTGGCCTCGCCAGCGACGCCCACATCCCATGAACGAATAAAAAAATAAAAAATAAAAACTCCACGGGAAAAGTGATCCAACCATAGCTAACTAGAGAAGTTAAGGATAGTGTTAAATTAAAAGAAGAGGCTTATAATGTTGCCAAAAAGAGTAGTAAGCCTGATGAATGGTAGGGTTTTAGAAATCAACAAAGGATGAACAAGAAATTGATAAAGGGGAAGAAAATAGAATAAGGGAGTAAACTAGCAAGAAATATAAACACAGATTGTAAGAGCTTCTACAAGTATGTAAAAAGGAAGACATTGGTGAAAGTAAACGTGGGTCCCTTAAAGGCAGGAGAAATTATAATGGGGAATAGGGAAATGACAAATATTTTGTATCTGTCTTCACAAAAAACATACCGGAAATGGTGGGGGAATCAAAGGTCTAATGTGAATGAGGAACTTAAAGTAAATAAGATTAGTAAAGGAAAAAGTACTGGAGAAATTAATGGGACTAAAAGTCAACAAATCCCCTGGACATGATGGCCTACATCCTAGGGTTTTAAAAGAGGTGGCTGCAGAGATAGTGGATGCATTGGTTTTGATCTTTCAGAATTCCCTAGATTCTAGAACGGTCCCTGTGGATTGGAAGGTAGTAAATGTAACTCTGCTATTCAAGAAAGGAGGGAGAGAGAAAACGGAACCATAGGCCAGTTAGCCTGGCATCAATAATAAGGAAAATGCTAGAATCTGTTATTAAGGACGTAGTAACAGGGCACTCAGAAAATTATAACATGTTTAGGCAGAGTCAACACAGTTTTATGAAAGGGAAATCGTGTTTGATAAATGTATTCGAATTTTTTGAGGGTGTAACTAGCAGGGTAGATAAAGGGGAACCAGTGGATGTAGTATATTTGGATTTTCAAAAGGCATTCGATAAGGTGTTACACAAGATTAGGGCTCATGGGATTGGGGGTAATATATTAGCATGGATAGAGGATTGGTTAACGGACAGAAAACAGAGAGTAGGAATAAACAGCTCATTTTCAGGTTGGCAGGTTGTAACTGGTGGGGTGCTGCAAGGATCAGTGCTTGGGCCTCAGCTGTTTACAATGTATATCAATGACTTAGATGAAGGGACCGAGTGTAATTTATCCAAGTTTGCTGACGATACAAAGCCAGGTGGGAAAGTAAGCTGTGAGGTGGACGCAAAGGTATATCGACCGGTTAAGTGAGTGGACGAGCAGGTGGCAGATGGAGTATAATGTGGGGAAATGTGAAATTATCCACTTTGGTAGGAAGAATAGAAATGCAGAATATTTTTTTAAAAGGGAAGAGACTAAGAAATGTTGGTAGTTCAGAGATCTGGGTGTCCTTGTATAAGGGACACAAAAAGTTAGCATGCCTGTACAGCAAGCAATTCGGAAGGCAAATGGCATGTTGGCCTTTATTGCAAAGGGGTTGGAGTACAAGAGTAAGGAAGTCTTACTATTGTACAGGGTTTTGGTGAGACCTCACCTGGAATACTGTGTACCAAAGGAAGGATATACTTGCCTCAGAGGCAGTGTAACGAAGGTTCACTAGATTGATTCCTAGGACAATCTTCTCGTCCTATGAGGAGAGGTTGAGTAGAATGGGCCTATACTCTCTGGAGTTTAGAAGAATGAGAGGTGATCTTGTTGAAACATCCAAGATTCTGAGGGGGCTTGATAGGTAGATACTGAGAGGTTGTTTCCCATGGCTGGAGAGTCTACAACTGAGGGGCATGGTTTCAGAATAAGGGGTCGGCCATTTAAGATTGAGATGAGGAGGAATTGCTTCACCTAGAGGGTTGTGAATCTTTAGAATTCTCTACCCCAGAGGGCTGTGGATGCTGAGTCATGAATATGTTCAAGGATGAGATTGATAGATGTTTGGACTCTAGGGGGAATCATGGGATATGGGGATCGGACGGGGAAGTGTTGAGATTGAAGATCAGCCATGATCTTATTGAATGGCAGAGAAGGCATGAGGGGCCTTATGGCCTACTCCTGCTCTTGTTTCTTGATCTTACTTAGAACATAACAGCACATGTCTGACGATAGTAGTATGGTATTATGATGAAGAATGACACAAGGATAGTTAATTTGTTTTTAAATTTCTTCCTTACATTGCTGTAACCAGGTTCTGAGATGTACAGAATGCCTGAGTGACTTGTGCCTTTGTTGACATCAGCATTTTGCTGTGGAAGTACTTCAGTTCCCCACTTTCCCCAGACAGCCTTAAGACTGTGAACTCAGTAAATGGGGTTCCTCGCTGCAAGCTCCTGTACTTGTACTCTGGCACAACTCATTAGTAAACCTATCCCATGAATTCTCTTCAATTCAGCTGGTTCCTGGACTGTCAGCAATGCATCACTTGAATATTATATTTTTAAAAGAAAATGAGTGGGATACAAATATTACAGAAATATAGATAGGTGAATTTGTGTTTTTTAGTTTAAAAGTTTATTTAAGAGTTCAAATTGAAGGAATATCCTCTTTCCTTGCAGGGAATCTGGTGGGAGTTGGTGGGGGAGCTGGATACAGGACGGTTTCCAATCAGTAAAAGAAAAGGTAAGAACAGAGCCTGCCTTTGTATTATATTGTGTATGCTGGGTCTATGAATTTGCAGGCGAATTTTATTTTTGGAGGCAGCACCCAGGTGGTTTATGAAATCTAATCCTCAAATCTTCACTGACTGTTCATGGGTTGTAAGTATCTTTTTTTAATTGAGTCACTCCATACGGACAAATTTGCAGCCGGTGGCCTTACTTTTGGAATTGTGGCTAGAGGAAGAAAGTGATGACCACTCTGGTAAGATATGAAGTCAAGAGCAGAAGTGGAGAAGATGAAGCTATTCTTTTTGTGCAGTTGTCTACCCACTGCTCTTCTCTGAAGGCATTGACTTTTTTGCTGGAGTATGGTTCTACATACCAGTTGTTCTCTGGTGTCTTATTGAAGTGGCTGTTCACGTACATGTCTAGATGGTGACATTCAGTAAGTTATTTAACTCGAGGCTGTCAAAGCCAAGTCTGACCCTGTCCTCACCTGAAGTCCACAGAGGTGCACTTCTAGCAGGGGTTACTGGATACTGATCAGGAGGAATAGGATCATAAAAGGTTACAGCACGGAAGGAGGCCATTCGGCCCATCGAGTCCATGCCAGCTCTATGCATTAGCAATCCAGCTAGTCCCAATGCCTCGCCCTATACCCGTATCCCTGCACATTTTTCCATTTCAAGTACTTATCCAGTTCCCTTTTGAAGGCCATGACTGAATCTACCTCCACCACTCCCTCGGGCAGTGCATTCCAGATCCTAACCACTCGCTGTGTTTAAAAAAAAAAGTTTCCTCATTTCACCTTTGGTTCTTTTGCTAATCACCTTAAATTAATGCCCTCTGGTTCTTGACCCTTCCGCCAATGGGAACAGTTTATCTCTTTCTCCTCTGTCTAGACCCTTCATGATTTTGAACACCTCTATCAAATCTCCTCTCAACCGTCTCTATTCCAAGGAGAACAACCCCAGCCTCTCCAGTCTATCCACGTAATTTAAGTCCTTCATCCCTGGAATCATTCTAGTAAATTTCCTCTGCACCCTCTCTAAGGCCTTCACATCCTTTCTAAAATGCGATGTCCAGAACTGGACACAATACTCCAGTTGTGGCCGAACCATTGATTTATAAAGGTTCATCATGACTTCCTTGCTTTGAACTCTATGCCTCTATTAATAAAGCTCAGGACCAGCATATGCTTTTTTAACTGCTTTTCGTTTTGCACAAGGCCCCTCACGATTTTCTACTCCAGCCAATCCTCCACTTTGTTGGTGAGGCTAATTGCAGCACCTATTTAGTTGGTTTTAAAGGCATTTTTGCTTTCTAGCTTTGCCCCTTTTGTGTCTAAACTGTAGCTAAAACTATTTCTGGACTTGGGCGGCGGGGGGGTGTTGGGACTCTCTCTTCTACCACACATGGATCACCACAGATTGTGCAGCAAATAATTTTATGATAAGTAAAATGATTTGTTTTAGACAACAGGGATATTAATTTTTGTAACCTGGGTGGAGAGTAATGATGATGGAAAGATTGTCCCCACTGTCCCCCCCTCATTAAACCAGTATAACATTTGAGTTTTCCACTCATTGATTGTAATGGGTCCTGCAAATAAAAATACCAGTTTTGTGTTAGTTGGTGGTGATAAAGTGCAGGTTGATGCTATGCTCCCAAGGACTTGGATTAAGATTGCCCTAAGCTGATTTCACATGGTCTCTTAGTCATTGGATAGATGAGATTTTCTTCCCAGTTGGATTCAAACTTGGGTCCTAGAGGTAAAAGGCAGTATGCTAATGCATTTAAAAACTTTGATTGTATTTCAAGTTGCCTTCCCCTCCCCAACCTCACCAGAGGGTCCTTGTAAGTATTTATCTTTCTTTTGTAATTGAGTGTACCCCTACCCAGTGATCCTGATGATTTGGAAGTGAGTCTTATCAAACCTGTCATTGGATTCCATGCTGAGTATTAAAGAAAGCCCTCCGATTAGCTGTGTGCTACCACTGTTCACTCAACTCGCTGATCCTTTAAAATGATTTTCGCACGGTAGTAGATAACATTGCAAGATTAGGAATTCTACTAATAGCTGCCAAATTGAGATGCACTGCTCCTACTTTAGAAGATTGTATACCATCTATCTCAAGCCATGATCTGAAACTGATGACTTAGTTGGATGGTGTGTTATTATACTACATGTTGTGTCATAAAGTGCTAGCCATGGAATCATGCCAAAACTTCCCAGAGAATGATTCTCATCTTGTACTGTTTAGAGAGGGATCGAGTGGAGCAGCTTGCTTCTGTACAGCAAGGAAAGAAAATTGGAAGACAAATCAACCTGTATTGCTTTTCTACGTCTTCTAATGTTCAGAGTATCATTCCCAGATAAAATGTGCAACATAACTGCTTGTCTGAGAATGGTAAATGATATTCATGGAGGAATTTAAAAGTGGAATGAAAGAAACTAAAGGAGAGGAAATTTTTTTTTAAAAAAGCTTTATAGAATATAATACTGTTCATGTCACCTTCCCCCCAACAGTCTACTGAAGCATTGGAGTTTATGAAACGGGATCTTGCAGAGTTTTCACATGTGGTACAACATGATACAGCATGTACAATTGCTGCCACCGCTAATGCAGTGAAAGAAAAGCTGAGTGTGAGTACATAACTGTATTACTTCATTATACAGTTGACTTCAGTTTAAAAACATTTGATGTAAGCATAATACTGATGCAGACATAGCATTCTAGTGGATAATATCTATTATTCCCATCAAATAGAGTTCCTGATGAGAAATTGCAATAGCTTGGTCCAGTATTGCTGATGCATGGCATTTTCTAGAATAGCTGCCTACATACGTATTTTAGATATAATTTGTTGATTGAGAAGCACTTTGGGCTGTCATGAGGATGTGACTGTGCACTGTGTGAATACAAGTTATTGCTAATTGAGCATTTCAGTGCATAACTCACTGCATAGTCTGGTTCATTTCACCTGAAGATAGTAGCATACCAGATGTATAAGAGTGTAACCAGCCTTCCTTTGTTCCAGTAGTGCTTCGTAGCTGAAGATTGCTACAGTGTGAAGAGAATTTACAGACGTGGAGGGGGGAAGTGGGTAAACTTGTTTGTTTTTTTTTTTTGCTTCCTGTATTAACCCTTGCATCTACCGTGCTTTTGTTTGGGATGGATCAGCCTGAAGCATCTCCACAGATGCTGTTGATGTGGCTTCCTATTCACCACCAGGGGGCACTCCTCATTGTGACAAGTGATGCTTCTTCAGAGGTTGCCACCAAGAAAGGGAAACGTATTCCTAGGCACAGTCAAGGTTAATTGAGATTGGGATTTCAACCTATGATTCCTTGTTCAATGGCCAATATTCCAGCCACCTGCAGCGATTTCCTTCCTGTATAATTTGCAAGAATGTCTGTTTTAAGATTATTTAACTTTAATCTTTTATATCCATGGTTATGCAGTTTTCGTAACTTTGTTACAACCCTGTACTCAAAACAGTTACAGTGCTTAGTGTCATCCAAGGTATTCATAACATTCTTTTGGTGGCATCTGTATGTAGGGTTTCAGTTCAAATAGTATTTGAACAGCAAGAAGGTAATAGAATTGTAGTATAAACATTGTGGTGCAGTGAAAGGATCATCATGACCAATGGAAAGTTGAAAACTGTCCCTTAATTCTTTATGCAGTACTGGTCAGAATATAATTCCTTTATCAAATTGCTTTGAATAACACGGCTGTATTTTTCCAGCAAATTCCCAGTAGCATTCAATCAGTGTGACTTCAGCATCTCTTTGAACTCCCATTGGCATTGTATTCACACTGTAATGCTATGAGTTATATAAATTACACACAGAATTGATTACAAGGCAGCAATCACCTCAACGTAATCTGAGAATAAAGCTCAGGTAATTTTGTAATTGTCACTTAAAGGCCTGACCTCCAAAATGAAAACAAACAAATAAAAAAAAAATTAAGTATACTGTTGCAGGGGTTGCCATGTATAACGATAGTGCACAAATTGTTTTAGTATATTAATTGTATGAAATGTTAAAACCTAAGTGCATTTCTTTGATATTTTGTTTGTAGGCAGAAACTTCTACAGGGGCAGGGCAGCAAGTCAAAAAGGGATTATCAAACATTCTGGGAGTCCTCTCTGACACGTTTGCTCCTCCTCCAGACAAAACTATTGATTGTGATGTTATAACACTGGTTGCAACACCATCTGGTACTACAGAAATCTACGACAGTACTAAGGTATTTGGAGCAATTTGCAGCTTCTGGTCTTTAAGAAGCTACTTAGTTTAGCACTTTTAGATTAGAGTACTCTTGAGTGTTACTTTGGTGGGGGGGTGAATCAAAATGCATTAATGAACACTGGCCATTTAGGAAGTTGGATTGCTACCAGATCCAGAATAGGTCTGTACAACAGCAGTTTCAGCACTCCCATTGTCTGCCTGACTGGAATGAGCTTTATCCAACTTGAAAACGTCATATTTTAGCAGATTATTAGGAGTCAAATTGAGGAATTAAATGCCAGAATTTCACACAATTTGGAAACCCGATTTAAATATTTAAACTCATTCAAAAAATAATGAGAGAGAAAACAATCTGGCATTTCTTTTTCTGTTGCATATACATATATCATCTTTTTGCATCTGTCATATGATGGAAAACCAGTTTATGATTTGAAACCTACATTGACAATGACTTGTTGTTGAATAAGTCCTTCGAACCACTGTGCTACTGATTGATGTCAATTCTTTGACTAAATAACCAAGTGTATTGGTTTTCAGGCTCGTCTTTACAGTCTACAGGCTGATCCGGCAACGTACTGCAATGAGCCAGATGGTAAGAAACGTAATGGAACCTAAATCTTTTTGACAAATGTTCTTCAGGTACAAGCTATATAGTAATGAGTTTTGGGCCCTCTGGATTTGAGTCTGTTGAATTTATTCTAGTAGATAGTAGGTTTTAAAGAGACTGCAAATTGAGAGGACTGAGTGAGATATGTGGGAAATTATAGGACCGGAAAAGACTATGCAGTCCATCTGGCCAGTCCCAAAAGTTGATGCCTCTCAATCGCCCACTTCCTCAATATCTATGCAGGGGTCTCAAATTTTTCCACACCATCTGCTTCCAAAAGTAGTCTGTTCAACATTTCACCATGCTCTTTGTAAAGTAATTAAATCTAAATTGTCTGAAAAGCTCCCGCTTTTAAGATTGAGTTTGTATCCCCGGTTCTAGAGTTTGTAGCAATTATAAGAATATGATCAGGGAACAATTTATCTATTCCCTTAAGAATTTTAAATAGTGAAATAATGTTTCCCCTAAGCCTTCTCTTCAAAATAACAACTACAGGTTATTAACCTCTTCTCATAGTAAGGTATCAGTTTGGTTGTACTTTTTTGCACTGCCTGCAAAGCTGGATATCTTTGCTGTAATACAGTGACTAAAACTGTATGTAGTATTCCCAGGTGTGGTTGTTCCAGTCCCTTGCACCTTCTGGGTTTTGTGCTCTATCTGTCTGGCTATACATTATTGTCCTAAGTTATGGAAATAATTCCTATATGAAAATAAAAACCAGTAGTTACTATTCAATGATGTATTGTGTTCTAGAATGTTTTAAAATTATACCTAGAATAGACACTGTAATAATTCAATGTGCTTATTTTCCACACAACTGGAAGACCATTGCAAATCTCAGTATTGCAATGCTGATGAGATGCACTTCTGTGAATCATCGAATCTTTACTGCACAGAAGGAGGCCATTCGGCCCATTGAGCCTGTGCTGGCTCTTTGTAAGAGCAATCCAGTTAGTCCCTTTCCCCGTTGCCCTGCAATTATTTTCTCTTCAAATATTTATCCAATAATTAATTAAGAAGCCTCACACCTCAGTGGGAGGTTGCATTTCTCTGGTCACTCCTGTGTGCTGTGGGAAGCCTATGTGCCCAACGGGCCAATGTCAGAGATCCTGTCATAACCTTTGTCCTATTAGGCTGTTGTACCGGTCAGACCCCTGACGTTCACCCCTCCCTCTAAGATTCAATTGCCGACACCCCCACCGCCAACATCTTGGGGTCACCGCTGGCCAGAAGCTGAATGGGACCCAGTCACATCAATAAGAACAGGGCAGAGAACCTGTGACCCCTCAGGTGGGTGGAAGAAAAGCAGGGGTCCGGAGGGGAACAAGGTGGGAATTCTCCCCGGTGTCATGGGGCCAACATTCTTTCCTCAATCCAGCACCAGCTGTCACTGAGGCCTGGGCTCTAGATAACCCTGTAGGCCAACGCCCTTCAAAGGGTTGGATAAGTGCTCTGCATGGTTAATTTCCAGCCCACTTGCATGTTCAGTCTAACCACCTCCCCTTGACATTCAACAGCATTACCATTGCCGAATCCCCCACCATCAACGTCCTGAGGGTCACCATTGACCAGAAACTTAACTGGACCAGCCACATAAATACTGTGGCTACAAGAGCAGGTCAGAGGCTGGGTATTCTGCGGCGAGTGACTCACCTCCTGACTCCCCGAAACCTTTCCACCATCTACAAGGCACAAGTCAGGAGTGTGATGGAATACTCTCCACTTGCCTGGATGAGTGCAGCTCCAACAACACTCAAGTAGCTCAACACCATCCAGGACAAAGCAGCCTGCTTGATTGGCACCCCATCCACCACCCTAAACATTCACTCCCTTCACCGGCGCACTGTGGCTGCAGTGTGTACCATCCACAGGATGCACTGCAGCAACTTGCCAAGGCTTCTTTGACAGCACCTCCCAAACCAGTGACCTCTACTACCTAGAAGGACAAGGACAAGGGCAGCAGGCACATGGGAACAACACCACCTGCACGTTCCCCTCCAAGTCACACTCCAGCCCGACTTGGAAATATATCGCTGGGTCAAAATCCTGGAATTCCCTACCTAACAGCACTGTGGGAGAACCTTCACCACACGAACTGCAGTGGTTCAAGAAGGCGGCTCACCACCACCTTCTCAAGGGCAATTAGGGATGGGCAATAAATGCTGTCCTCGCCAGCAATGGGTTCCATTGAAGTTAGAGAACATTGGAATGACTTATTGCGTTTTTTTAATATTTTGTTGGTGAATCTGTTTTTTGTACTCATCAGCATGAAGGATGTCTGTAGTGAAAAATGGAACACTTCATTATGTTTTTGCCATCCAATATCAGCATCAAATCAGATAACTTATAATGCAGGACAGATGTAAAATAAATCTCCCTCTACATCAATCAGAGAACAACACCAGGGTGAATTTCCATTTCCCACACCTTATTGTCTCAGTGAAATTGCCAGTTTTGTGTTGTGGATTTGTCTTTACTGGGAATTGGGAACTTACTTCTTAGTCAGTTGAGAGGACAAACTGCTTTCATCCCATCTCTCTGGGCAACATTCAAATCCAGGGATAGCATGCTAACCTACGAACTACTTTGCCCAAAACTGTCCTATCATGATGTAATTGGATTAATTTGGACCTATTTGGAGAAGCTGGAAGAATAAGCAGTGTAAGAAATGGAAGAGTTATGCTATTATAATAGATGACGTCTTTCATTGTTGGAGTTTATAATTCCCAGTCCTAATGCAATCTGATGCAGACAATTATTTTTGTAATGGACTCTGTTTTTGTTTCTCCACAGGTCCTCTGGAGCTTTTTGATGAGTGGGTTACTGATTTTAATCTTGAAGATCAGAAAGGGGAAATCTCGGGCCTGTTGGTTGACAGTCCTTCAGTACGTGCGCTTTACACAAAAATGGTGCGTACTATGTCAACCATGATGCTTATTCTTGCTGATTCTCTAAATGAGACTATTAGATTGCATCAAGCGATAAGCCAGTTTTGTGTTGTGGGGTCATTTCAAGGCGAAACTGGTTTGATCTCACCATATTCATTTCAATTGAACAGCCATAACATGGGGATTAGCCATGACTCCTATTACAAAGGTTTTAATTATTAGCCTATTAACCTTGCTACTCAACATTTTCATGTTCAGTTTTATTTTATGATATGGTACTTACAATATAATATACACTTTAAGACCCACTAGGTTTTCCTAGGAGTTCCTCAGGGCAGTGTCCTAGGCCCAACCATCTTCAGCTGCTTCATCAATGACCTTCCCTCCATCATAAGGTCAGAAATGGGGATGTTCGCTGATGCTTGCATAGTGTTCAGTTCCATTTGCAACACCTCAGATAATGAAGCAGTCCGTGCCCGCATACAGCAAGACCTGGACAACATCTAGGCTTGGGCTGATAAGTGGCAAGTAACATTCGTGCCAGACAAGTGCCAGGCAATGACCATCTCCAACAAGAGAGAGTCTAACCACCTCCCCTTGACATTCAACGGCATTACCATCGCCGAATCCCCCACCATCAACATCCTGGGGGTCACCATTGACCAGAAACTTAATTGGACCAGCCAAATAAATACTGTGGCTACAAGAGCAGGTCAGAGGCTGGGTATTCTGCGACTCACCTCCTGACTCCCCAAAGCCTTTCCACCATCTACAAGGCACAAGTCAGGAGTGTGATGGAATATTCTCCACTTGCCTGGATGAGTGCAGCTCCAACAACACTCTAGAAGCTCGACACCATCCAGGACAGAGCAGCCCACTTGATTGGCACTCCCTTCACCACCGGTGCACAGTGGCTGCAGTGTGTACCATCCACAGGATGCACTGCAGCAACTCGCCAAGGCTTCTTCGACAGCACCTCCCAAACCCGTGACCTCTGCCACCTAGAAGGACAAGGGCAGCAGGCACATGGGAACAACACCACCTGCACGTTCCCCTCCAAGTCTCACACCATCCTGACTTGGAAATATATCTCTGTTCCTTCATCGTCGCTGGGTCAAAATCCTGGAACTCCCTTCCTAATAGCACTGTGGGAGAACCTTCACCACACGCACTGCAGTCGTTCAAGAAGGCGGCTCAGCACCACCTTCTCAAGGGCAATTAGGGATGGGCAATAAATGCTGGCCTTGCCAGCGATGCCCACATCCCATGAACAAATTTTTAAAAAAAGGTGATTCTAGCCTGTGAAATTGCTGCCAGCAGTTGAATTTCAATTCCAGTGTATTGCCTAGGAATGTCTTAAACTTGACTTTGCAGTGAACTGCAGTCATACTGCATCCATTGTGAAGCTTAAAAGATGCGCGACTGTGGAGGTGGTCTTTCATCTCTTGCTGTACTGTGGTTCATTGTTAGCTTGCTGACCTGATGTCCACGTTATGCTACTGGTTTTTCATTAATACAGATCTGAAACCACTTTGCATCATTGCAGAACTGGTGATATAACTGACCTGCAAGGATTAACCTTTTTGAATGCTGCACAACCATTTCAGCTTTTGAGCATTCTGCGGCTTCTGTTTCATATAACTCTTGCAAATGTTTTGTGTAGATTTGTAATAAGTAATATTAAAATTGCACAACCATAGACTATTTCTAATTTCATATTACTGGAAACATTTACACTATTGATTTTCGTGAACAACATTGCTGCGGCCTTTATAGAGTTTGCATGTGCATCCAAAGAAGAAATTTGTAAATATGCACTATAGTCGAGTAAACTGGGTCATGTGTACTGTAGTTCCAAAGGTTTCATGTATGATAACAGCACCGGGGGTTTCTTTTCCTCCTGGAATGGCACAATGCATTGATATACCAACATGATGTGGCATGGAACGGTATAATTTGGTGAAATTCTTGCGTGGTAAATTCCCAATCTCCAGCTTGATAGAGAGAAGTGCCAAGCACTTTTTTGTGGACTGGAGAAAGCGAAGACAAGATACCTCAGACTGCTCTCATAAACCTTAGCAGGCAGCTCAGGTGACCTTGAATGAGCCCCGGGAGCACGTTCACATGCCCACTATCCTGGCTGGCAGAATAGTTGTCATGTAAAGAGATCTGAATGGGGCTAGAAAAAAGAATTCAATAAAAGGAATGGATAACTTCTTCATGTCACAAAATATTTACCAATTTATTATTTGCATTCATTGATTAAAGGTTAGTATTGGTTACATGTTTGAGCTGTGGAATAGAAACTTTTTTTTTCCCTTAACAGGTGCCAGCAGCAGTGTCTCATTCAGAATTTTGGCATCGATACTTTTATAAACTATATCAGCTGGAACAGGTGGGTCATAACTGGTAATTCAATAATGAGGGTGATGCACTTGTAATGCTGATATATCTGTTTTAGTTAAGTTTGTGGTGTTTGGCCAGTTACTAAATCAGCTCACCAGGTGTAGAAGTTTAGACTGGAACGGAAGTAGGTGCTGAATTACTTCTACTGTTTTGTTAATATAAACCGTCTTGTTAAAATATCTCATGGACGGCTGATATAGATATAAATGATGGGAATGCAATGTGTTTCGTATGTGTGTTTTTACAACTGTCTTGCAAATAAAGTTTAAAAAAAATAATTCTACTACTTGGCATCTTCTATCATACATGTTTTAAGATCTGTAATTGCCTACTACTTCATTTTGTATTGGTGAGGTGTCTGTAATAGTCTGATGAGCCATAATGCCTTGTTTAATTTGAAATCTGAAATGTTTGATTAGCTTAAAATTTCAGGGCCTTTTGACTTCTAAACAATATGTTTTTATTATATTGATATCCTGACTTGAGCATCACAGCTGTAACAAATTCAGTGACCCTTTTTGTTTTCAACTTCACATCAAGTAATGGGTACGATCCTGTACTTAACAATAATTCTGATCTCCACTTTACAGGCTTTACTTTTTGTTTGAAACATCAATATTGCAGCATTTTCATGAGTGAAAAATACAATTTGTGTTTCACCAGTGGAACTGTAATAAATATACATTTTCTTGCAATGTATTCTTTTAATGAAGTACACAAACTGATTTAATTAAACTGTTGGCAAATGACAGTATTTTATTAAAATTCAAGTAAACAGAAAAGTTACTTCATTTACCTTTTCAACAAGCAGAACTCAGTTTGGTGAATTAGTTGAAGTGGCGATTGAGCTTGGAGTGTTGTTTGAGCTAGATATGCTATCTAGTCTGCTTAAAAATTTGCTTCTAAACTAAATTACATAATTATCTTTCATGCATATATAGCAACAGCTTGTATTTATATAGCATCTTTAACATAAAGAAACATCCTGAGTTATTTCACAAATAGGCATAAGAAAAAGGAAAACCAAGCCAGGAATGGGAGGGGTCAAGAGAAGTGACTGACTGCTTGACTAAAGAGATGGATCTTGAGGTTTATAAAGGAGGGATTTAGGGAGGGCATTCCAAAGAGTGGGACTGAGGTAACTGAAAGCTGTGCCTTGGCTCCCAGTTTCCTAACGCCTCCAATTTCAAATTCTCATCCTCAAGTATCAATCCCTTCATGGTTTTGCCCCTCTTTTTTGTTTCTCTGTAACCCAACCCTCTCCCCCAAACTCTCCATCCCTCTATCTATGGGCTTTTATACATCCCCCTGCCTTCACCCCACCATTGGTGGCAGTGCCTTCAGCTGCTTAGGCCACATGCTCTGGAATTCTCCTCCACTTCCCTACCTCCATCCCCTTAAAAGCCACCTGTTTCACCAAGCTTTTGGTCACAACTCCCAACCCCAATATCTCCTCCTTTGACTTGGTTTCCATTTTTTGATTGTGCCTCTGCAAAGTGCATTGGGACATTTTTCTACAATAAAGGTGGTATATACATGCAAGTTGTTGTCATTGATGATGGGATAAAGGGAAAGGGTAGAATTCACAACGGCCAGAGTCAGAGGAGTGGAATGTTTGGGAGAAGATACAGGGCTGGCAGAAGTCGCAGAACTGGGTGGAGCAAGGCAAGGATTTTGAAATGAATATGCGGAGAATGGGGAGCCAGTGTTAAGTCAGCAAGGTTGAGCTAGTGGGTAAGTCAGTAAGGTGGGTGACCAGAAGTTTGTGTAGAACAAGATAGACGTGGCAGAGTTTACTGCTGGTGTGAGGCCAGCAAGGAGAACATTACAATAACTAGGCTGCAGGTGACAATAATGTATATAGGGGTTTCAGTGGTTGAAGGGCTGAGGTAGGTGTGGAGCCGGGCAGTGTTGCAGAGGTAGAAGTAGCAGTATTCATGATAGAAAGCATGTAAAGCACAGTTAAGGGTCAAGCGGGGTGCTAGGATTACAAACTGTATTTTTCAGCCTGAGGAACTAGTTGCAAGGGTGTAGAATTTATGATGGGGCTGAAAATGATGGCTTCATTCTTCCTGATATTGAGCTAGGGAGGTTGTGATTCATTTAACACTTAATTTTTGGACAAGCTATCTGACAGCACAGAGGGAGGTGAGGGGTTGAGAAAAGTGTGTATCATCAGCTTATTGGTGAAATCTCACCCTGTGCTTATAGATGTTGCTGCTGAGGGGAACCACGTAGATAAGAGAGAGGAGGGAACAGAAGGTAGATCTTTGGGGAATTCTGGAGATGACAGTACGGGGAGGGAAAAGAAACCATTGTTGAAAATGCACTGGAATTTGGAATGTGTTTAGAGTAGTAGGAATAAAAACATAGTTTATAGTCCCATGGAGCTGGATGACAGGAGAGGCATTGGAGGAAGATGACATGATCAGCCATATTGAATGCTGTATAAAGCTCAAGGAGAATGATGGTGGATATTGCATCATGGTTACAATCACAGAGAATAACATTCATAACTTCAGCAAGGGATTCAAACAGGAAGTTTAGGGAGAGATTGGCACAGATCAAGGTGACAATAATGCTTTCAAGGATCTTAAGAAAGGAAAGGAATTTGGAAATGAGGTATTATTTCGAGTGGGCTAGGCTGGAATGATGTGGTTTTGAAGGGAAGAGGGACGGTGCCTGAAGAAAGGAAGCCAAGGGTGGATGGGAAGTCAATCTCAGAGTTGAAGAAAAGTGAGATTTTCTCTTTTTGGGGAGGTCAGAGTAGGTAGGGTTGGGAAAGTACTTTAAGGAAATACTCGACTCTAGGGGGGAAGGAGGCCGTTGTTGCTGTGTTGGATGAACCTGTATGATAAAAGGAGAGTGAAGCACAGTAATGCTTGACAGGGTCACGCCAAATTTGACAATTGATGACTAGATCATTGTACTCCAGGTATGTTCAAATTTGTGCTTCTCTGACGTGAGGGAGTGAGGATGGCTATACGAAGGGGTGCAACCAGGTTGAGACACTGATGGACAGGGAACAAGAGTGTTGAAGGCACAGGCAAGAGAACGGTTAAGTAGGTTAATACTTGCTGAGGTGTTGTGATGGGTGAAAGCAAAAGGTGTAGGAGTTGGAAATTCAAGTGATGTTGTGGACCAGCTGGGGTGCAAGAAGGATCATTGTTCTGAAATTATTTTGGAAATTAATTCCTTTTTGTTTCATACCTACACTTGTACCAACTTCCTTGCACTCTAATGTTGGAGCTATTGTGTACACCAGAATTGGGCACAATACTTGTTTATTGTGTGTATAAAGATTGATTTATATTTTGGCAGCAATCGGTCTTTCAAACTTTATCATTTTGGTTTTTAAGTTTTGCATTTAATCATAGCTCCTAATCTAGGAAATTAGAATAAAGTTATTAAGTTAATATTAAACATCTGGTTCAGCAATATGTCCTGTTAATTTTTCCATTTTAGTTCAATTTCCAGTAGTATGTTTGGGGCACAAGCTAACCATCAATGTGCCTTTTTAAAGGAGGAAGCAAGGAGAATAGCATTGAAACAGAGAGCAGAACAGACTTCTCATTCGGAGGAGCTTAGGTGGGAAGAGGAAGAGGGTAAGAACGTTTGTGTAAATTATTGTGTGTACAAATTGGATGTTAAACAGGAAATTGAACAGATTTTGCTAAAACTTCTGTTGCAACAGTATGTTTTGTAAGAATTGATTTAAGGATATTTGGAAAATATAAACTTTTCAATAGTCCACTAAAATATCAGTCTGTGAAGTTACATAATTGAGACATATTGGTATCTGTGTTTATAATGGCAAACTTTGCAAGACCAGTTTTAAATAAAGAATGGCATATTATTCTATTCAAGATCTCCTCGGCAATCAGATGTATATAGAATTTATTTTGATAGTTTATGTAAAATGTAAGATATTGAATGTTAAGATACTGCATGGGTAGAAAACATGGAGTTGGAAAAACTGATATTGTATAATGGAAACTGGGCTTGGAATGCTCATTTGAAATGAGCACAGCAAGAAACATTAAATTTTTATTCAAATTGTAAGTACTCATAATTTCAACACAAATGTAGAATACTTTCTGAATCTATCTTGAGACAACAGGGTATTTTGAAGCTGTAATTGTAGAATTAAAAGCAAAACACACTGAGTTAATAGGGGGAAGTGCTGATTTAATGTTTAAATGAGCCTAGAATTTTAAAGAAACTAAAAACCAGGCTAGAACCTCTGAAAGCATGAAATGAGAAGAGATTCTTCGATCCATTAACCCTGTTTCCTTTATGGACTGTGTACAATCAACTCTCCTGTGGACACTGTTTAATCTCTTGGGGTAGATGAAATTTCCACATAAATACTCAATCTCTAAGAAAATCAAGCAACACTCTGGAATATCCATTCATTCCCTACATCTGCACTATTCATCCTGGCTGGCTACCTTCCACGTTTACAAATTCTTTTTCTCTTCTCTCCCTCCCCCCTCAGCCTAAGCAGTATAGTAATTGTGCCCGAGAAAGTATTGCTATCCCTATAAGTTCAAACCCATTCCTAACCAGATTTTTAGCTGCCTGTTTCTGATGGAATTGATTGATGCTTTAGGTGCTTTTGTTGGGAATCTGTTCCATGTGTCCACTGCTATGAGGTTGGGAAGTAGGTTTGGGGGGGAATAGGGAGGAGGAGGAGGGGAGGGGAATGCACACCTCAAATCACACACGAGGCTTGTTAATTTTGAACTCCTGTCCTCTATTTCTGTCCTTCTAGTCCAATAGTTTACTTATATCTTTGGCTTCTTTACTTCTCTCTACTTAAAGATCTCTTGTACTCACCCCCATCTTTTTCCTCTAATGAAAAGTTCAGTTGTGAGCGTCACTGCATAATTTAGAGACCTAACTCCTGGTATCCATGTTGCTCTTTTCCAATCACCTCATAACATCGATGTTCTATTGAAGGAATGTTGCACACCAGATCCCAAATGTGAGTTCAGTGATTTACACAAGATTAAATTAACTTCTGACTAGTAGTCAAATATCCTTGATGTATTCTAGTGTTTTAGTTTTGTTGATTTAAATTTTCACATTGACTGGAAACTTTCAGCAAATGATCAATAATTTCACCCATCTCCTTTTCCTTTTCCAGCTTTGATGACAGACACCCCTTCCCTGTGTACATATTTCATGTTTCTTGTTCCAGTATGGATTTTCTTCAGATTTATCAACACTAAAATTCTTCTGTCTTTCCATGGTTCTTCCACTTAATTGGTCTGGCTCTCTTTGAATGCTGTTTACCTTTTATATTTGTCATGTGGGCAAATAACTTTGTCATCATTACATTAATTTTGTAATATTGCAAGAGGTACTATCTTCCAAATCATTTCTGAATAGTAAGAACATCAGGGGACCTAGAACAAACACTAGTGGAACTCCACTGGTCACTATCTCCCAGCCACAGTTTTTCCAGTTATCACCATGTGTTTCATATTGCTAAGCTAGTTTTCAACCCAGCTAGCCAATTTGCTACAGGAACATAAGAACATAGGAAATAGGAGCAGGATTAGGCCCCCGAGCCTGCTCTTCCGTTCACTAAGATCATGGCTGATCTTCGGCGTCAACTCCACTTTCCCATCTATCCCCATATCCCTTGATTCCCTTAGTGTCCAAAAATCTATCAGGCTCAGTCTTGAATATGCTCAATGACTGAGCATCCACAGCCCTCTGGCGTAGGGAATTCTAAAGATTGACAACCCTCAGTGAAGAAATTTTTCCTTATCTTGGTCCTAAATGGCCGACGCCTTATCTTGAGACTATGACCCCTAGTTCTAGACTCTCCAGCCAGGGGAAACAGCCTCTCAGCATCTAACCTGTTAAGCCTTCTAAGAATTTTATATGTTTCAATGAGATCACCTTTCATTCTTCTAAACTCCAGAGAATATAGGCCCATTCTACTCAATCTCTCCTCATAGGACAACCCTCTCATCCCAGGAATCAATCTAGTGAACCTTCGTTGCACCTCTCTAAGGCAAGCATATCCATCCTTCGGTAAAGAGACCAAAACTGTACACAGTACTCCAGGTGTGATCTCCCCAGTGCCCTATGTAAATGCAGCAAGACCTCCTTACTCTTATACCCCAGCCCTCTTGCAATAAAGGCTAACATACCATTTGCCATCCTAATTGCTTGAGGTACCCACATGTTAACTTTGTGATTAATGTACGAGGACACCCAAATCCCTCTGACTACCAACGTTTCTTAGAGTCTTATCTTTTAAAAAAAAAATTCTGCTTTTCTGTTATTCGTATCAAAGTGGATAATTTCACATTTCCCCACATTATACTCCATCTGCCACCTTCCTGCCCACTTAACCTGACTATATCCCTTTGCAGCCTATTTGCATTCTCCTCACAGCTTACTTTCCCACCTAGCTTTGTATCGTCAGCAAACTTGAATATATTACATATAGTAAGCAGCTGAGGCCCAAGTACTGATTCTTGCGGCACCCCACTAGTTACAACCTGCCAACCTGAAAACGACCTGTTTATTCCTACTCTCTGTTTTCTGCCTGTTAAGCAATCCTCTATCCATGCTAATATATTACCCCCAATCCCATGAGCCCTAATCTTGTGTAACAACCTCTAATGTGGCACCTTATCGAATGCCTTTTGAAAATCCAAATATACTACATCCACTGGTTCCCCCTTATCCACCCTGCTAGCTACACCCTCAAAAAATTGTAATAGATTTGTTAAACATGATTTCCCTTTCGTATAACTGAGTTGACTCTGCCTAATCATATGATTTTCTAAGTGCCCTGTTACTATGTCCTTAATAACAGATTCATGCATTTTCCCTATTACTGATGTTTTCTCTTTCACTCCTTTCTTGAATAGCAGAGTTACATTTGCTACCTTCCAATCCACAGTGACCGTTCCAGAATCTAGGGAATTCTGGAAGATCAAAACCAATGCATCCACTATCTCTGCACCCACTTCTTTTTAAAACCCTAGGATGTAGGCCATCAGGTCAAGGGGATTTGTTGGCTTTTAGTCCCATTAATTTCTTCAGTACTTTATCCTTTACTAATTTAATTTTTTTTATTACTTTAAATTCCTCACTGTCATCAGACCCTTGATTCTCCACTATTTCCGGTATGTTTTTTGTGTCTTCTACTGTGAAGACAGATACAAAATATTTGTTCAATGTCTGCCATTTCCTTATTCCCCATTATAATTTCTCCTGTCTCAGCCTCTAAGGGACCCACATTTACTTTTGCTAATCTCTTCCTTTTTACATACTTGTAGAAGTTCTTACAATATGTGTTTATATTTCTTGCTAGTTTACTCTCATACTCTATTTTCTTCCTCTTTAGCAATTTTTTGGTCATCCTTTGTTGATTTCTAAAACCCTGCCAATCCTCAGGCTCACTACTCTTTTTGGCAACATTGTAAGCCTCATCTTTTAATCTAATACTATCCTTAACTTCTCTAGTTCGCCACGCTGGATCACTTTTTTTCCGTGGAGTTTTTATTCCTCAAGGGAATGTATATTCATTGAGAATTATGAATTATTTCTATAAATGTATGCCATTGCTTGTCTATCGTCATATCTTTTAATCTAATTTCCCAATCTGCCTTAGCCAACTCGTCCCTGATTCCTACGTAATTGGCTTTGTTTAAGTTTAAGACCCTAGTTTCGGACTTGACTACATCATTCTCAGACTCAATATGAAATTCTATCATATTATGATCACTCTACCCCAGAGGATCCTTAACTATTGATCCAATTAACCATAAACTTTTATAAAAAGCCTCGAGTACCAAATAAATATATCCCTCACAAATAATTCCAGTTAGATTGAAACCTGGCAATTCTAAAAGCTGATAAAAATGTGTTTGTCATTGAATGGTAGAAATTACTGTGCCGAAGGAGGCCACTTGGCTTTCGAGCTGTGCCAGTGTGAGTTCTTCAAATGTAGCTATCTACTCCTCTAGTTTAGATGAGTATTGACAGCATTTTTAAAATGCTCTGGAACAAACTTGTCTAAGATGAAAATTATTCCAAATCGAAGCTAGATTAATAGTGTTTGTGAAAGTGTATAAATAAGATGCCTAATGCAGCAAGCTTTAGAATGAGTAGTTTAACTCTTTTTCAAACCACAAAGTGCCATTTTCTGGAGTACAAATTATTTCATCCCCTAATCATAGCAGTGTAGTAAATACAGTAATAAGATTTTGGAGCATTTAGATTTTTTTTTAACACTTTTTTTAACATTACATTTTTAAGGTGAAGAATTGACTGCATGCAATACAAAATATAAATTATTCCATTCAATACTTGTTCTCTTTCAGATGAATTCATCGGGGCTTTGCCTCTCAACTCAGATTTTCATCATATGCAGCAAAGTCCAACATTATCTGTGCAATCTTTGGTCGCATGCTCCAGGGAGGAGCATTCACTTGAACTCCAGAACCAGAATGTTGCTGACATTACACAAACACCAGTGGAATACCAATCTGTAAATGCCGACAGCAGCCCCACAGAACTCCAATTGAGAAACCAGATCTCCACTTCCAGTGAGACATCTAGGTCTGAGGAGACAGTGAAAGAAATTGCAGAGAATGTAGTAGAAACCACTGTGGAGCTGTTGGTAGAACAGGAATTCAAGATTCCCAAGACTAAGGATAGGCTTTCCAACTTAGACAAAGAGGCAAATGGATCAACAAAAGATCAAAAAACATTGTCTGGAGTAATGATTGAGGCCAAGAACACAAGCAGACTGGAGACTACAAAAGACGATGGACCAATTGATTTGAGAGTGTATGAACTGAACTCAGACAGCGGAAAATCTACACCTTCCAACAATGGAAAGAAAGGTGATTGTTGTTACACATGGAGTATACGTGGGGTTTCAGAATGGAAAATAACCCAATGGTCAATATTAATCTTAAAATGGTAACCAAAAGAAGTTACTGACATGTTTAAAATCAGTGAAATCTGTCAATTTGTGATTTTATGTTAACACCCCAATGCTACATAAAACTGAATTTCTAAATCTGTACATTGGCCATTATATGTTAGTAAATAATAACCTGATCTGCCCATTAACATGTAATATTGAAAAGTTAAAACTTTAGGAGATCAATCTGACACCATTGAAAATCACAGCTAAGATAAAGGTATAATGAAGCCAAGTTTTTTTTTACTTCAAATCTTATTGTGTAGGACTGAACCATTGAGATTCAGGTTATCTGTTTGAGCCAAAAGAGATGGAGACCTACAAAATGGAAAGTAACCAACAGAACAAAACTTTTGAGGCTTTAAAAATTCTTAATGCACTTCAGCAAGAACTGGTTGAATATGGATTTGAAAGATATTTTGTATTGGATCACTTCTCCAGCTGTAGAATCTAGAAAGAAATTTAGGTGCAACAAAAGAGCTGAGCATCCCTTTTCTAATTTTGTTGTTTGAATTCTCCATTTTTGTAAGCCAACGAGTGCAATTCTAGAGGATGGCACTACCATGATAGTGCAGAAAATATTAATAGATCATTGCTCAGTAAACAGCATCAAAAAGTGGGATCACGGTTAGCCTGGTCCTAGGGAGACATGCATTTAGAAGTTCATTGTTTAGAAATACTTTTAAGATACATTCTTAACTTGTCTGTGCTGTTAGACAATGGGAGCATTAGAGGGAAAGAAAACTAACTAACTTCCTAGTGATTTTGTTTTACCCATTGTTTTCAGAGAAAGTAAGTATGGCCTTGTGGCCCCTTGGTGACCTAATATCAAAAAAAACTTTGGAAAAGTATTCATTATAACAAAATTCAAATATGTCAGTGGTGTAATATTTTTAATTAAAAAGAAGTGCTATGTTGCAGATCAAGGAACTAGTAGTAAATGGCCTTAAATAATTACTTCTGACTTCATGTGCGATATTGTAATGAACCTGCAACGTTACCAGTTATTCTAGCAGTCAATTACTGAGGCATACACTGTACACAATGTTAAAAATGTACTGATCTCTCCCTGCAATTTTTAGAGTAAGATCCTCACACACTCACTAGCAAATTGATACTGTTGCAGAACTGGAAATGTATTTTTTGTGGGGGAGTTTTTGAGGATTAGCTTGATGATTTTTCTGTCTACCACCGTTTTATTGTATACTCACTCTCTGGTCCCTTAGGACCATATAAATTTGATTAGATGATTGCTCAGCATTTATTGTATAATTGCTGTGTGTTGAGTCTTTTTTTCCATTTTCTTTCCAAAGTGTTTTATTTTCATTTAAAGGCTTCTTTACCACACACTCCAAGGTGGATACATGCCAGAATCCTGCTCTGGAGTCTCACCAGTGCTGCTAAGTGGCCAATGAGTGCTTGGGGAGGGGGTTGTGCAACAGTGGTGTTGCCTGTGTCAGCCAATGTTGTCTTGGATTAATTGCACATTCTAGATGATCAATTCTGTAATTAAGCAGGACCAAATTTGAACAACCTCATAATTCGTCAGCTACCATAATTATACTTTGTAGCTTGTTAGATGCTTATGGAATAATTAACCCAGTAAGAATTGAGGGTTTTTTTCAATTGTTAAATTATTCTTATAAAAGAATATTAAAAAAAATATAGAATTTCTGATACCCAGTGGTTTTAACCGGTGAATAACTAAGAGATAGTCCAGGAAGGCCTAGGTTCAATCCCTAGTCTGTACTCGTCTGATGTTAGCTGAGGAGGTGAAAAGGGTGCTACAGTTGGCACCCCTGAGTAGGGGACAGGAAAATTGGACAGGGTTCCCACTACTGATAGATATCAGTGATCATATCCTCCTTTTCTGGCAGTCTGTATGTGCAGATACTTGATGAGGTCCGATCAGGCTCAGCCCTAGTAGATCCTGGGATCATAGAACCTGCTGACACTCGCTATCCAGGTTCAGTTGCGTGCAGTACTGGAATGTGGCCGATGCCTATGGAACCACAACCCAACAAGGAGTCTGCACCTTCAGGAGAAAAAGGGGGAAATTTTGTACAAAAATAAGAGAATAGAATAGAAACTTGGAGCATAAAGAATGTTAAATGGATTACTAAATGCTAATATATCATTCTGAAAGTTATTTAGAAAAGAGGATGGGGACATTTGGGAATTTTGTATTGGTGAGCTGCTTAATTTTTCCAATTGTTTATCACTTGACCATTTCCTTTAAAAGAAAATTCAATTATCATTTGTGACCACTTTCATTCTAACTTGTTCTTATTTATTTATCTCAGGGTCAAGCACAGACATCAGTGAGGACTGGGAAAAAGACTTTGATTTGGATATGACTGAGGAAGAGGTCCAATTAGCGCTGTCTCGGGTGGATGTGTCAGGACAGGTACAATACTCTAGGGTTTGTCTACAGGTGTGAATGTGCTGGGAAGTTTTTAATGTTACTGGTAACTGCTATCTACCCTCTAATTTCCACAAGTCTAAGGAATTGGGCCAGTTTTATAGGAATGTCCTGGCTAAATTAATTTCTTTAACAGCCTGAGCTTCTTATTGACCCAAAGCCAAGAATTTTATTCACTGTTGGGTATGGGTTTGTGTTAACCTATTCAATAGTTAATCTCATCAATCACTTGCTGGAAGATACGTGGGATGCCCGCCACATTCTCTCGTCACTTAAAGAGGCAATAACATGCTCCACTGGCTACAGACTAAACGACTTGATTAGATTTATTTACAGATAAAATAATATGCTGAAGCATAACAACAGAAAGGTACTAAACAGCACAATAGAATCATACAGCACAGAAGGAGGCCATTCAGTCCATCGTGCCTGTGCCGGTTGTGCTTTGTCTTTTGTAACCTTTTGGGATAAGATGTTGCACATGGATGATGCATGTAGACGACATAAACTGCAAATGCCGATGGAGTTCACTGTCAGAACTAAAGACTACAGGAGAATTCCTCAGTCTTGCATAGCTTAATGGCCTTTGAAGGCACTGTTGTCAATCACTTGTGATCGAAGGCACGATTTATAAGGACGATTATATGTATTGGTAGTGAACAATTAATCCCACATTATCTAGGTCTCTAGCACTTGCTACGGTCCTGAAAGTGTACAATTTAATTTTCACCTAAAACAAAATCCTTTCAACTAAACTAATTTCCTGATCAATCAACCGCACCTTATCTGTAGATGGAGTGTCTCTTGTCTTAACAGTGAAGTAAAACCCACCTCCAAATTAAACGCCATATTAAAATTTTTGAGTTGGTAACACTGTCCCCATCCTCCGTACGTTGAAATCAGTGGGTAATGATGTAACGGTAATGCCTATTTTTTTATTGCTTTAGCGATATTGCTGCAACCTCTGTCAGTCTGTTATAACAAACAACACTAAAAGATCAGGGGGGATTTTCAACTTTGGCACCTGGATGGCAATTTGACAGAGCGATCGCCTGCCTGTGGTAGAGCCCGCCCAATCTTTGTTCTATCAATTTCCTCTGACTTACTCTGAGCAAGGTCACAGGAGATTCATATTTTACTTTTTAAAAAAAAATACAGAAATTCCCCTATTTGTGACACAGTACACGATGAAATATTTTTCTAGTGTCTTTTACAAGCCCACTTATTTTCCCATTGATTTTTCTAGTGGTTTGTTTAAATATGCAGATATGCAATCTGCTTTCCCCTTCCTAAGTAAATAGACATTGTGCTTCTAAAAATAATTCATAATGTTGAATATGATAAAGTACTTGGGTAAAAACTAGGCAAGTTTGAAATAATCTATGCATATAAATTAAATTATTTGTGGATTTCATTAATTTTGAAAGAACTTGCTACTACAGTCTTCATATGTAATGGACATCGATAACTAATAGTTCATTTATGTGGACAAAATTAGCTGGAGTAAAATGAAAATCAATTTAATGAAATTTGAATTTCTAGAGTTAAAATTAAACTTTTATGAAAGTTCTTTTTAATAATTATCTTAGATTGGTTTCCTACATCACAGGCAAAACAGCAAAGTAAGATTGAAAAGGGATCCTTTTAGGTAACCATAGCTTATCTGAGTTTGAATCCAAACCTTGATCTTGACTCACATTTGCACTTCGATTCCTGTACAGGATGAGAGATTTCCTTACAGGGGAAGTTGTGTGTGACAAGGGAAAGGTTGCCCTACTACATCACACCACTGGATCTCCTGACCATTCACTTGAGGAGCAGCATTGTGTGTTTTTGGCCTGCCAGCCAGACTGATAAGCATACAGATGCTGGATGGGTAGGGGGGAAGCTACAGTAAACTTATTTTGTGTTGGATGGTGCCTTTCTGACATTAAACATAGAGTAGCCTATTATCATATATCTACATAGTGCCATTCTGCTTTAAAGACTGTTGGCACAAAAGTTTAACACTTGGAAAACATGTGACGTCTATACTCGTAAACATAATAAAATTGATCTTGCAACGGTTTAGATGCTGTACTTTTGGCTCCACCAAAATCTCTACACTTCTGCTTCTGTTGCCCCTCCCTAACTGCTCGCTCAGGATGAACTATATGGTGTCCTGTTCAACTCTGAGCTTCAAGCCCTCTGGTCTATGTGTCACCATGCCAACATGCTTCCTTCTCTGCAGCATTGCTAGCCTTTGCCACTATTTCATCCCCTCTGCTGCGTAAACCCTTGTCCATTCTTGCATTGCCTCAAGGCGACTTCTCAAGTAACCTCTCCAGCCTCCTGAACTCTTTTATCTACACAAACTTAAACTTGTCCAAAACTCTCCTACCCAAATTATGCCTTGCTCACCCATCATCCCTATTCTTGCTGACCTGTACTGTCTCCCAACTCACTGAATTCAAAGTTCTTGTCTTCAATCACTGCGTCCATCCTACACCTATGACTCTGGGCTCTTGTGTATCCCTTCAGTGCATTCCTTGCTTGTTGCAAAAGTTTTCAACCATCTTGCCTCCACCTTCGGAAACTCCCTCCCTAACCCTTTTCATTGTGTTACTTCCTTGCCAACCATTTTTAAAAAAAAAAACAACTTCTAAACCTACCTTATTGATTGTGCCTTCAGCTGACTGTCCTAAATCCTCTACCACTTGGTCTGTTTCTTTCCTTTATATAGAGGTTTGAGATATTTTATTTGTCACTTATTGCATGCTAATTAGAAGAGGGGGAGAAAAGAACAAATATAATTTAAAATGCTTTA
Organism: Heptranchias perlo; assembly: GCF_035084215.1. Lineage (NCBI taxonomy): Eukaryota > Metazoa > Chordata > Chondrichthyes > Hexanchiformes > Hexanchidae > Heptranchias > Heptranchias perlo. Next base: position 28,362,922 of record NC_090350.1, read on the forward strand.
TTGGTTTTTTTCTGCTTAATTCTGCATATGTTTTTGCATCTTGTGTGGTAACACTGAACACTTCTAGTGTGATCAGAAGTGGGGAAAAAAAAATGTTTTTAAATGACAGCAGACTACCGAGCCATGGGTGCAAGTTGTCAAAATTTCAGTGTACAGCAAAAAGGTTATGAAAAATGGATGTTATTGCTAGTGTGATCTGTGCTTTTGAATAATGATATTTCATCTTTGTGGGGATTTGTAGAATGTGTCCTTGATGCTTAATTATATAAGAACTGTTAAATGCCCTGGACATTTTTTGCCTGAATAATTCTAATTTAAAAACCTGGCTTGTTTCAGCTGGAAGATGAAGACTGGGAAGATTGGGAATAAAATGGAATTGGACATTGCTCCTTCAGTTGATTTCTTGAATTCTTTAATTCTGATGTAATGAGCATCGTGTTTCTATCCTTAGCCTGTAGTATATACACAGGTTTCCTGTGCCATTGCTTCAATAAGCTTGGGTAACATCTTTTATACTGCATGCTATTGTATCATATAGCAGGCTTTTTAGCATGTAATTACAGAGAACTATGGAGCATGGTTTAAATTTCATTGTTTAGACTAAAGTTATATTCAGTGAGAGACATTGCTATTGCTGTTTCTAATGGTGTTCTGTTTTTGCGTAATTAACAGCTGGTTGGTTGTGCAATATATATTTTAAATTATATATGCATATTTTAGCATTTTCTAGCTTTCAGATATGGGAAACCATTAGTTTTGTAATTCGAATTCCCTTAGATCTTTTACGGATTTGCACTTCTATTAAACTTAAATTATACAAGGTTAATTGACTAATGCTTTCGGTGTTTAAGCACTTTTTAAATAAAAAAAGTCAGCTAAAAATGCTGATTGGAAATTGTATTCCTCCATTTTCTTGAGCAGTAATGGAGCAAATGCTCTTTTAAAACTGGAGGGTTCCCAAAAAGAGGGTTATAATTTTGATGCCTGAACTACCTGGCATTTTAAATCTTTTGAGAACTGAATTTTTAAAAACTTTCAAGTTGCTTGTAACCAATCATCATATACTTCTACAAATTTGATACTCTGTGAATTTTGAATGGTGACTATCGAAACTGATATATGGAACCTTTAAAGCACCATCCAAATTGAAATTGTAATTGTTGTTGTATTTGTGGTGAAAAAGATACCAGAAGCCTCAGAAGGTTAATCTGTCAAAAAAGTTAAGGTTTGTAATTTTTCAGCTGAAGCGCACATTGCTTAATGTTCCACCTTTTTTGGGGAGGAGGGATTGAAGAGAAGTGGGAAGATGGAAAATTCAGATTGTTCTTATTATTGAATTACGAAGCAAGTGTGACAGCAGTTCAGAAATCTGTCGGATCATTCACCATACCTTCCTGGTTGAAGACGGCATGGTGACTGGTCACCTCTGTAGAGCAAACTAGGGAATAAAACTCAAAAATGAAACAGTCCAGTACACCCTGGGAAACCTGAACGCTACATTACTTGAGTGAATTGAAATCACTAATGTAGTCATTGTGCTGCTTACTGATTGTGCCTTCACTGCTGAAGTGCGCCATTACCATTGCTTCTGTACATACTATTGAATTGTCCATTGGCTATCAACATGATTGAAGTTTAAAAAAAGTAAATGTAAAACAGGTACAATTTATTCAAAAAGCAAATACTGCAGATGCTGGAAATCTGAAACAAAAACAGAAAACACTGGAGATACTCAGCAGGTCAGACAGTATTTGTCAAGAGAACACAAGTCAGTCGATGTTTCAGGTACGGGATGCTTCCTCAAAGGTCTCGTACCCAAAACATCGACTGACTTGTGTTCTCTTGACGGATGTTAACTGACCTGCTGAGTGTCTCTAGTGTTTTCTATTTGTTTTTATTTCTTTAATAAACTTCGTCATATTAATATGACAAATGGTATGAGTATTTCAGTAACGTTTAATGGAAGGTACATGACATTTTTCTGAAACCACACGGTAGATGTGTTGAAACTCAATGCTTCTAAATTCTGTGTCTGGAGAGCAAATTTGAGCTGCGTAACATTAGGTTGAAGTACTGATAGCTGATCTGTCACTGCTGGGTGCAACTTGAGCTGATGAATTGAGTATCGCCTATCATTAAAGTTTACTTGCTGGGATATGATTTGCCACCCCCCCACCCCAATCATGTATTGGCACCAATACCCTAAATAAACCCAGACTGTACTGATGCATATGGAAATTGTGGTAACTGCACATTCTGTTGGAGAGGCTTAGCTGTAAATAAGACATTTGAAAAAAAATGAAGAAAAAAATAAAAATCTATCACTTATTGTTACACACTTGGTACACAGTATAATGAGAAGCCTTATGGTAAGTAACTTTCTTTTGATGGATTCTATGTTTCTTTCAAAATGGGCATATGTGAACAATTCAGGTGTCCTTTTTGTAGGTGTATAAGCACTGGTGTCACTTCAATAATTTACATTTCTTGCTAGATTTTTATCACTCAAAAAAAAGTTCTCAAAGTAAACATGCGGTTTGAGATTCAGTGGGTTATTTGCAGTTGGCATTTTGCAACCTGGAAGGAATGTTGTTGTCATGACCTGTGGGATTGTGACTGACATTTACAGTAACCAAAAATCTTGTACCTCTGTACACCAGCATGGTCAGTAGTGTTCCAGTCCTGGATACAGAATGAAGCATGTGACTCACTTGCATTACATTCTCTTGAGTTGCGCCTTGTAGATATCACTGTGAATTATGTTCCTCTTTCCCACCTAAATACAATTCTATACTTTTTAGCATCTGGATTTCTTTCACAAAAGTATAAATCACCCATGCAATTGATTATGAATTTATAAAGCAGATAGTCTGTGCTTGTAGATATTGTTTCAATTTTTTTTTAAAAAGCCCTTTCGTCAAACTTAAGTGACCACCAAGACTTTAGGCTTGTATTGAAACTGAAAAATCATGTGTCCTTTTGTGTCTAAAACCACTGACTTGTCAATCTTAACAGTGCTTTAAAGTACAGTCATTTGTCAAGTGCCTTTCTGATATCAAATCTTTAAAAAAAAATTAGCATGTTGGAAAGCCATTTTGACATTGAAATGTCACTTGCGAGTTAAAATTGCGCTAGCATATCTGCCAAATACATTGGTGGCTTTCACTCAAAAGCTTAACTTTTTCTATTGTAAGCCTGTATTGATTGTAACTGATCTTGTTAGTAAAAATGTCATTAGCTTTAAAACTAATACTATAAAGTACTGATTAGATTTTGCATTAATAGACTGTCAGTACACAATGGCGACAACAACAACTTATATTTCTGTAGCGCTGCCTCCATAGAGAAGATGCCTCAAAGCATTTTTAGAGTTGAAAAATAATGAACACTGAGCAGGAGAGAGAAGAGAAAACTGAAAATGTTGGAGAGGGAACAGCAAAGGCAGTCAAAGAGAAAGATTTTGAAGAGATTTCTGAATATTTATGTGCTTTTCATCTTCACATTTGGACTGCTTTTCTGATGATTTCTAGATCTCTTGATCCTCTTTCCTTTCTTGGTTTAACACACCCCACTTCATAGAGGAAGTTATACTTTTCTACTTTTTTCCCTCCAATCTGGTACCAGTGGAAAAGAAAGGTAATTTTGATTTTTAAAAAAAATATTATGCTCTACCGTCTTGAGGTGGCAGCAATTAATATTGAAATATTAAACTGAAATGTCATGATACGGAAAATTAATTGTCATGTATTACTGTAAACCATTACAATAATTGCCTCAGTACACTGCATGCTTGCCATATTTATTTTCTTACTGATTTGCATTTAGTTCTTCAAAAAATCAGTAGTCTCTAGAAACATTGACGTGCATTTCCAAACTGAAATCTACTAGTTTCACAAACTCCCAATCCTACCTGCTAGAATCTCTTTAAATGTCAGTTTTCTAACAGTTCTCAGAAAATCACTGGTAAAATAGTAAAAGCAATGCTGAAACTTCAAAAATTAAAACTATTAAGTAGTATTCAATGTATATACAGTGCAAATATCTACAAAGTAATTAGGTTAGTTAAAACGATTGTAATACTATTTGATACACTTCTTGTTTTAATGTTTTCGGATATATAAGTGTTCAATATAATGGGTATGAGCATTTATTTTTTATGCCCAGTAATGGACGTATCTGTCTCTAATGAATCAGAAACTAAGGGTCTCATCCAGCACCAGCAAGACTGTGGCCCCAAGCTTTGGCAATCTGACCCTCAAAATTAAAAGCACCTCAGACCTGTTTGCGCTTGTTTATATTTTATCGATTTTCCTGTTTAATTTTGTGGGCCTGGAGGTTTGGAAAGACTTGTTCTTGGCACTGATGCCTCATTGGTGGCACTCCCTCAGTACTGCACTGAGGTGTCATTCTCACCTGAGCCAGAAGGTCGTGAGTTCAAGCCGCACTCCAGAGACTCAAGCACATAATCTATGCTGGTGCTTCAGTGCAGTATTGAGAGAGTGCTGTGTTATTGAAGGTGCTATCTTGGGTGAGTTAAAGAAAGACTTGCATTTATATCATGCCTTTCACAACCTCAGGGCGTCTCAAAGCGCTTTACAGCCAATGAAGTATTTTGAAGTGTAGTCAACCAGCTTACTGATCCAATCTAATTTTTCCTAATGGTATCTCTTGTGATGCTTTTTCAAATGCTTTTGGAAGTCATGATATATAACATTAATTGGATGTTTTCATCCACCATTCTGGTCACCTTCCTCAAAGATCTACTCTAGTTGGAGTAGGATGCTATTTGCTGAGACTTCATTTCAAACCTTTGGGGATGTACTGATGAGTAAGTGTGTGGGATACCATATCTGCAGCTTAAAGGGAACAAACAAAAATTCAGAAGCATCTTTGTAAGCTTTCTGGCCTTTACGTTATTGATGTTATGTGCTGTGAAGGCTAGCAAAGCTCTGGAGTGGGTGCCAAATCTTAGAGCTCTTAGTTATGAGGATATACTCAAGAATTGGGGAGAAGTAGAGGCTTTTTGGGGGTATGACTCAAGTTTTTAAAATCATTGCAATTTATTTAGTGTGGTTAGATAGGTTATTTGAAAAAGATAGAGATGGTAGAACTAGAGGTTATGTCTATAATATTGATCTGCAAAAAGTTGGCTTAAATACTATGAAGTATTTATTTTCACCAGGAATCGTTTAAGATTGGATTTGACAAGTTTGTGAGAGAAGGTACTTCCATTTATAAGGGGTAAGTTGCCAGTCAGTTTTGATTGTGATGAGCCATGAGCATCTGATCTCCTGGACTTTTGAGGTTCTTCCTAAATTGGCCACAGGTTTTTCTGTTTTTTGCCTCCTCCAGGAGATAGTGTAGTTAGGGGGTAAATGAAAGGAATACGGGGGATTTCACTGTTGACTGGATGGCGTGGGCTTGATGGACCTGATTTTTGTTCCAAACCTTAGAACTTGTCTTCCTCAGTCTTCTACAATCTACAATAGCTGAATAGGTGACAGCTATTCAAGCTAGCTGTCACCTATTAATACTTCCTGAACTACCAACTCTTTCACTCTTGCGACCTCAGTGGTGTCCTGTATTATGGCCGCTTGCCCATCACTGGTTATTCAATGGAAAAAGCTAATGTTCTCAAATCTCTCTCTGTTAGAAGCTCATTTTTGGTGTTGGGGGATTTTTTTTAAAAATAAAGCATTTTGTTTAGTTTTCATTTTTTAAATTTTAATTATCTGAAAGCTATAGTACGCTTGTGTTTGCATCAGAGATATTCCTCGCCATTCTAAAACTTCCTCACAACTACCTTATTTGCATTGATTTATGTGTCACAATAATCAGTTAAGACAGCTTGGGTCAGATCTGGCCATATAATGGCATGGGTGCATTTTGCCTATAATAACCAGAGAAAAGGTGGCCATGCTGTTTTTGTAGCCTTTGCTTTAACTTGAGTCTTGGAAGCCCTCAAGGTAACCAGCTCTATAATCAGTAAGCAATATTAAATGAATGAGTACAGAAGTTTAATTGTAAATATTTTTTCTGCTAAATTTACTCAGAAAATGCAACTTTTTTTTCAATATGTTTAAATTTAAAAAAAATTAAAGCCTTGGCAAAAGAAAAGGAATAGTCTTATGGGATAGTATTCTACAATCTTCATGAAATTACAGCACAGAAATGGGCTGTTTGGCCCAACCAGTAGGTGTTGGTGTTTATTCTCCACTTGAGCGGTAGTCCTATATGATTTTATTCCCTTTTCCTTTGATCACCTATCTAATCTATTCTTAAATGTTAATGTGGTTTTTGCTTCAATCACTAACTCCAGTAGTGAATTCCACATCTTCATAACCCAGTATGTTTTTAAAGAAGGTTTCTCCTGCCTTCTGTCGTAAATCTCTAGTATTTAACCTTGCATTTGCCCCGTCATTCTAGACCCCTCACTCACTGGAAACAAGTCTGTTTCGATCTACTGTGTCCCATCCCATCATAATTTTAAACACCCCTATCAAATCGCCATTGTTCTAAAGAAAACAGCCCTACTTTTTCATGTTTCTTATTTATATTTCCTTATATCAGGCAGCATTCTATTGAATCTCTGCACTATTGCCTCAACATCTTTGCTATAGTGTGGAGCCCAAAACTGCGCATACTCCAACCATAGTCTTACTAAGGTTTTATATAGATTCACCATTACTTACTTTTATATTCTATAACTCTTGCCGTAAAACCCAGTATTCCATTCATTTTTTGTTTAAATAGCCTTATCCACTGGAGGTGCTGCTTTTAATGTCTTGTGAACCTGATGCTCCAAATCTCTCTGCTCTTGCACATCACCCAGCTTTCTCCCATTCCAAGTATAATTACTATTTATTTTTAACCAAAATATACCATCTCACATTTACTGACGTTAAATTCCATCTGCCACAAACCAAGATGGAAATTTAATGTCAAAATATGGAACTTAATGGACTAACAGAGGTTTTAATAGAGCCCCATAGACTACAAAACATATAAAACTTGTAATCTTACCATCACACCCCATTAATCTTACTCTGGTTATGAAGTCAGGTGACTGAATATTTCCCCCATTCAACAGATATTGGCTCTCCTTTCTATATGTGCCCTCATTTTGCTGGAGTGGCCTCTGGTATACAATGGTACCTATACATAGAGCATATTGTTATTGGTCAGATATTTCTCGTGCAAAAGTGAGTTGCTGTTTTTTTTTTACAAATCACGTGGGAGAGTTTCAGCCATAAATGAAAGACACCTTGGGTGAAACTGTGTCTTGATTAGATATCTTGTTTATTGGGGCACATAAATTGAATCTTTCAACGTAGAATGACTTTTAAAAGCAGCTGTTGTTGCCTGTAAAATCTTTGCACGTGAATTATTTTTGTCGACTATCATTCAGGGCAGACCACTCTCCCACCCTGAAAATATGTAATTTTAAAAAAAAACGCATTTCCCGAGTGGGGGCAGTGTAGTTTAATGCAGCTCAAAAGCGCCTTTTTGATGACCCAGTGTCTTGGGCCTCCTGTTGGCGGACACCTGATCAGGCTACCGGCATCCCTGGCCCTTGTAATGAAACTGCAATTAGCATCCTTTCTATTTCTGGATGGTCATTCCGTTGCTTCAACGTAACGCAGTACTAGTTGATTTTTTTTTTAAAACGCTCTTTCAAGTATTTGCACCCTTTCCCTCTTCCCCCATAAACAAACGTTCATAACCTACGTGGGTTGTGCTTTGTGGTTCTAGACATCCTTGGAGTCGATCTTTGACCACCAATCTTTTTTTTTTGCAAACAAATTAGGAGCGGGAGCGATTGTACTAAATAACACGGCCAACAGTTCTTGGTGGCGTTCACCTGTCCGTGTAGTTGAGCTACTACTGTAGATACTGGTCCAAAGCCAGCTACACACCTGTTCCTCAACCATTTATCTGTAACTTCTATAAATACATGTCATATATATGATTTTCCATGCTCACTAGCCGGTGATAACCCTTAATGACAAGTAATATTTGATAGAAAATATTCACTGAAGCTAATTGAAATATTGTTACAATGTTTATCTTTTGAGTGACAATAATGGCAGATGCTAGTATTGCACAAGAGAGCTCTGCTGTAGTGCTGTCATCCAATGCCAAATATTTTAGAGCCGTCCTTTTTCAATAACTTTTGAGACACTCTTGCAATCGTGTCCTTGTCAGCAGCCAGTACTCGTACATTGTGCACTATATGGTAACTGTTTTAAAAATTTAAAACAACCAATTTGATTAGCATGTTTATTGGCTGTCTGCTAACCATGGATGGAAGCAGACCTCCTGGATAGGAGGTCTAAGACTGCAGTCGGGTTCCAACAATCTTCCAACAAGATCTCGACATTCTCTGGTCAGTTCCAAGTGCTGTGGGAATGCCACCCCGTTCTGTTGAAGCCACAACATCTTTGGGATGTTGGAGTCATCAAAAGGCAGATGGCCGCAGAGCATGATGTACAACACGATGCCCATACTCCATATGTCACTCTTTATGCTTTCGTGTGGAACTCCTTGTAGAACCTCGGGTGCTGCATAAGCCGTGCTCCCGCAAAACGTCTTGCTTAATTCAGCCGAACCAGTCCGGAAATTCTTAGCGAAGCCGAAGTCTGCCAACTTTACATTGAAGCTTTTATCTAGTAGGGTGTTCTCACACTTGAGGTCCCTATGGGCAATACCACAGTCATGACAGTATCGAATTGCTGCTACAAGTTGACGGAATAAGGTTTTTGCGAGTTCTTCGGGTAAGGGTCCTTCTCTTTTGATGTGTTCCAGAACGTCCCCTCCTTCCGCAAGCTCCATGATTATACAGATCTTGCCATCTTCGGTCTCCCAGATTTCGTGAACCTTAATGATATTTTTGTGATCCAAGTTCTGTACTATTTGCAGCTCTCGTGGGAGAAATTTGTGGATGAAATCTAGAAATGGAAAATGCAATGAATATGTTTAGGTTGAAGTCTGTCCTTTGTCCTACGGGATCAACATTTTCTTAAAAACATTTTTTTAAATTGAATACGGCATTCGCCTGTTCATATAATTACAACTGTGTATATGTAAAGACTGCAGTATTTTTTTTATAAAACTGAAATGCTTCAGTTATTGATGCCCCCCTTCGTAAATTTCACATTAGAAAACATAAGTGAGCTATTCATCTTCGAAATGAAAATGTTGTAACAAGAAACTCAATCAGATTTAATATTCCTGTTTGTGCATGGGTTGCAGGTGTCAATGAAATGCAGAAGTTGATTAAAAGCTGCAGGAATAAAACAGCTACCATTGCAGTTACTATTACTGTTTAACTTGCTACTGAAATTTGGATTTAGGACAGCAACGTTTAAGTGTTGGTATCCGCCGTCACCTAACACCTTCCCACTTTTTTTGCGGGGGTGGGGGTTGTGAGCAGTGTGTTAACCCGTTCAAAACTGACCTAGTTCTATATTTAAATTGAACAAATATAATATTTACATTGTTTACAGATTACGACATATTATTGCATATCCATATTTTTCCTTGGGCTGCTGGATTCTTTCACTTTATCAGCTTTTCCTGGTTCTAGTTCAGACTGGCCTCAGCTATTCACACGTTCTGTGTCTCTTAAATGTCTTCAGATTTATTTTATCACGCTTCTTCCTCTAGTCTGATGTTACAATCACTACAACTTTTAAACCATCTGATGTTTTCCATGTAAGCACTTAATCTACTTCTTCCCCGGTCTGTTCTATTCATTTTTAAAATGCAGTTCATCTGTTTTTTCTAGTTTTGAAGGGTTTATACCCGAAATATTATCTTGTCTGTTCTCTTCATAAATCATGACTGATCTGTTTCCAGCATTTACAGTTTTTGCTTTTTACTTTTACTGCAACCTGCGTTATCTTTAGGTGCTGGTCATTTCATACACTGTTATGGCTCAAAGCCTGGAAATTAACTAATTCATTACGCAAATACTAAAATCTGCACATAAATGAAGATTTGTTTTTTGTTTAATGAAATATACCCGATTATAGAATAAATAACACGGCTGTTATCAGGGCAAGGCATGAATAATATATCCTTTTATAAATAGAGATATGGCCCATTAAATTTGTACAGTAATTTTGCTCGCCGTGTAAACATCCACTTTGCTTTAACCGTGCAGAAAAACTCCTTCAAATGAGCTGCTTCACCGAATTCAGCTGACAGAAGAAATTAAAAGACAAGCCGCAGCCTTGTGTGTTGAAAGACTTGGGCATTTGCTCAGCATCAAACTTAACAGGCGCTACAAAGGACGCTACAAAATGTGGCTCGGTGCCGCAATAAAATTTTAGCAGCAAAAGTCAATAGGAATTTTTAAAAATCACAGTGAAGCTCTGCAATAGACAATCAGTTCTCCAGAGCATGGTGGATTTGAGATATCTGGAGAGAACACTACACCTAGTATTAAAAATGGATTATAAATTGCAGGTCAAAAACGTGGAGGTCCTTTTAAAACAGGATCCGGAGCGAATGAAGGGCCAGTACTCTGTTGAAAATAATTCCTTCAGTTAGCTTATTTCATTTTGAGTTTTCATTAAGTATGGGGTCAAAACTATTTTGAATTTGTCTTGTACTTTTAGTAACCTAGTGTTCTCCAGGTAAAATGTGATTTAAAAATCTTTGTTTCACTGGTAATTCACACGTGTAACCCGTGATACTGCTTGTGAGACTGTTCTAAGTGACAGCTCTGGGTAGAATCACTATCATGATTTCTGGGACGCTGCACACAGCATTAAACATGTCGACTGCTTAATATTTTCAACTGTCTGTGATAGTAGTCATGTCAGTCATTTGAGCAGTGAAATCAGCAGCTCTGTGCAGAATACAAGCTATTCATTGAATGTGGGATCTGACTCCTACACGTCATCAGGCGGACATTTTTTTAAATCAGAATCAACACAAGGTAAACTAATTTTATAACAGTAGATTCGAGGTAAAAGAAATGACCATGAACAATTTAATGTATTGGATGATTAAGTTGCTTATTCGTTCTAACCGTGTGAAGCCTCCTGTTTTTGAAAACCGTTGTGCCTTACCCTTTGGCACTGTCTGTCGATTGATGATTTTGATGGCGACTTTCCTCTGTTGGTTTCTGCAGTAAGCTTCCTTCACTTTGGAATAGGTCCCCTCCCCGATCGTGTTTCCAAGTTGATATCCTTTAGACAGGAGCAGTTTTTCCATTGCTTCTCATCCACTTTCTTAACGAGTTTCCGCGATCACATTCCTCAGTTTATCCAGTTTCACGCAATCTAACCAATGTTTCTCGGCTTCCTAACTTATTTCTAAAATCGGACATTATAAAAAAATAGCAATCCCGGGTGTGACCACCCAAGTAAAATAAGCTCAGCAGATATAAATGTGACTTCATTGTGATGCCATAATTTAACTGTTACTAAGGAGACTTTGTGCTGTACACTGCTGAAGCAGTATTGCTAATATTAATGATTTAACTAGTCTTTATAAATGAATCATTGACTTTTGTGGATAAATTGTTGTTTTGGCTGTACCGCAAATACTCTAATTGTAGTGGGGTGCACAATTTTTTTTAAGTTAACCCCCTCTATCGTACGCTGCTCTTTCGAGTTAAAAGGCAAAGCTGCAGTCATCTTTTTGTCTCTGCTAAACCAACCCCAGCCTCCAAGACAAGGCACCTGATCCAAGCCCAAATGCCAGCCCCAAGGCAATGTTTCTGTTTCTGCGAATCTAATGCCCAATATGATGTGTCTGTTCCACTAACTCAAAGTCTGACCAAAGATGTTCTACCTACTGGAAGCCTAGCTCAAGACAACGTGTCTGTCCGATCAACTCAAAGCCTCGACAAAGAAGGTGTGTGTCTGTTCTACTAACTCAAAGACTAACCCAAGAGAATTGTTCTGTTTCTGCCAACCTTAACCTCAACAAGACCACTTTCTGTAATTTTAACCCCGAAAACAAATCTGCTATTCCGATCCCAATTCGAGCCCAGACAAGTCTGCGTTTTCTGCTAAAATCTTTCCTCGATAATAAAACAACTTTCTAATCTAAATTTTAATAACATTGTTAAACTAGCACCCATATCAATACTCGTTTCTTTTAGATCGTTGCACTCATAAATATTTATATAAATTTAATTCTCCATTCCATAAAAGTCGATGTCATTTAATTTAAAATGAGACAGTTGGTCGATATTTTATTAGCTATCCTATTTTTCTTAACGCTTGTGCTATTCCACTAACATTCATAAGGTCCCTTTAGTCGTTAGATCGGAGTATGTGCAGCCCGAGATATCCATTTTAGCAGCATAAAGTAAATGCTGCAATAAATTAACAGCAATGTGCTAATACAATCGTTGTACTGCGTTTAACAACCTTGCAATACAATATAGACGAAGCACTTTTTGGATTGTGACCTAGAACAGAATTACGAAGGCGCCCAAGTAAAATTGGCAACGACAAAAACATTAACTCAACAGTTTAGGTAGTTTGTGAAAATGAATCATTTACTCAACATTGCAATGCAAAGGACTCAGCTGCAGTTTCTAGGCACTGCTCCGCGCGCAGCTTGGGGGTAACGGTTATATTACACGCTGCCAGTTTTTGCACAAACACTAAACTGACCCTACTACACAATCACGCCGGCTAAACTGCTCAAAAACATTGCAATAAAGCGAAACGCCTTTTTTAAAAAAAAAAACAACAACACGTCTGGAGAGAAATGGAAAGTGGCGGGCAGGGCGTTCGTGCACACGATGCCGCTGGTTAATTTCACCCCATGTCGCGCACGTGGTAACGCCTATTTCATCCCCTGTTATTGTGACGTTTCAGTTGCAGACTAGATGTAACCAGCCTCAAACTGTCTCAGCATTCTGATCAATCTGAAAACCCTCGCGGGAGTTGTTCTTTTCTACCTCGATCTCCTTATTCCAGTAAGTAGGAAGCTCTGCTCGTAAGCTGCTTGTTCTGTAAAACTTGCCGTCAAAGGTGTAGCATCAACGTCACGATTATCCCGTGTTGTTTTTCCCTCCCTCCCTCCCACCCATACCCCCCCACCCCCCCACCCCGACCCCCTTTCGAAACAAGAAATGAGCTCCCCGACAGATCCAGAGCCAAGGAGGTTCCCCATCGAGGCAGGCGATTCCAAGGGTTCCGTGTCGAGGCCAGTAAACCCGGACCCTGAGGTCCCAAACCAACGATCCGCCAGGTAAGAGTCACCACACGTCCAGGTGAAAACGAGGACCATTGAGAAGGTAGACTGGAGAACAGAGGGCCATGCGTTTACTTACCTAGTACCGTTCAGCGTGACGCCGTGCCATAGAAAGACCGGCTATTCATAAGCACCACCTAACATCAAACATTAATAATATGTACTTGATTATTTTTCCGGGCAGCTATCTGATCCGTCTCAAAGGTGTTTGTGTACACTTTAACAATAGCACAAATAAGTAAATTTCAACGCGATGAGACGTGAATTCATTTTGAAGTCCCTAGAAACCCACCCGATATTTATTCAGTCCATCAAACAATCTATACAAACACAAAATGCTTTCAAACTTCTGAAAAGGTGACATTTACTTATCGTGTTGAAATATTAAACGCACTTGCGCTTCTTCATGATCTCATAAGGAAGCTTTTACCATATAAGTGAAGTCTTTATGACATCATGTGTCACTGGTTATCTCACAAATGCATATAGGTAGAAGCATTAGTGTAAAGTGTTTGTTTTCAGTTTAAAGTACGTCTCATCTAACTAACATTCAAAAAATGTAAGTTTTTTTACAGTAAATTATACTGCCGATTTACTCAGATCAGGCTTTAAAAAAGCTTAAGACTCATGGACATTGTCTCGCTAGATTGAGAACTGGTTTTACGATAGGATGGTAATTAATGGAAAAGGGTCTGGCTGGGGAAAAATACAGTGGAATTCCAAAAGGACCTATTCCGAGACCCTGTTATTTCCAATATTTGGGAATGAGATGGAACTATTGTGGCATTATCTTCTAGCTCTTGCCCTTCCAAATAGTCGTGCTAAGTGGGATAGAGCAAGAACAGATCTATTGCTCAAAACTGGGCATCCATGAGGCTCTGTGGGCCATCAACAGCAGCAGAATTGTGTTCCACCACAATCTGTAACCTCATGACCTGGCAAGTCCCTCAGTCCTCCATCACCAGTAAGCCAGATGACCAACCCTAGTTCAATGAGGAATGTAGAAGAAATGAAAATCAGGTGCCAACCTAGTGAAGTTACAACAGAGGACTAAATGCGTCTGGAAACAGCAGGCCATAGATGTACGCTCCTGCAATCAATGGATCAGGTCAAAGCTCTGCAGTCCTGCTATATCCAGTCGCAAATGGTGGTGGACAATTAAGCAATTAACAGAAGGAGGCTCCATGAATATGCCCATCCACAGTGATGGCAGAGCCCAGCGCGTCCGCAACCACCTTCAGCCAGAACTGCCGAGTGTATGATTCTTCTCTGTCTCCACCATCACAGATGCCAGTCTTCAGCCAATTCATTTCACTCCACGTGATGTCAAGAAATGGCTGAGTGCACTGGACACAGCAAAGGCTCCAACAACATCTCAGCTGTAGTGTGGAAGACCAATGCTCCAGACCTAGCCACGCCTCTAGCCGGGCTGCTCCAGTACAACTACAACACAGGCATCTACTCAACAATGTGGAAAATTGCCCAGTATGCCCTGTTCACCAAAAAGCAGGACAAATCCTGCAAAGGGAGGGTACAGAGGAGATTTACGAGGATGTTGCCGGGACTGGAAAATTTTAGCTATGAGAAAAGATTGGAGGGGAGATTTAATTGAGGTATATAAAATTATGATGGGACTAGATAGAGTGGATTGGGAGGACCCATTTCCCTTAGGAGAGGGGTCAGTGACCAGGGAGCATAGATTTATAGTAATTGGTAGAAGGATTAGAGGGGAGCTGAGCAGAATTTTTTTCAGCCAGAGGGAGGTGGGGGTCTGGAACTCACTGCCTGAAAGGGTGGTAGAGGCAGAAACCCTCAACACATTTAAAAAGTACTTGGATGAGCACTTGAAATGCCGTAACCTACAGGGCTACGGACCAAGTGCTGGAAACTGGGATTAAGCTCGATAGCTCTTTTTCGGCTGACACGGACACGATGGACCAAATGGCCTCATGTGCTGTAACTTTGTATGATTCTTTGAAATCCAATCCGGCTAACTACCGCTCTATCAGTCTACGTTCAATCATCAGCAAAATAATGGAAGGTGTTGGTGACTGTGCTATCAAGCGGTGCTTACTCACCAATAACCTGCTTACCGATGCTCAGTTTGGGCTCCGCCAGGACCCCTCAGCTCCAGACCTCATTACTGTTTGGTCCAAATGTGGACACAAGCTGGATTCCAAAGGTGAAATGAGAGAGACTGCCTTTGACCTAAAGGTAGTGTTTGACTTAATGTGGCACCAAGGAGCTCTAGTAAAATTGAAGTCTATGGGAATCAGGGGGACATCTTTACAGTGGCTGGAGTTGTACCTGGCACAAGAAAAGATGGTTGTGGTCGTAGGAGGCTAATCATCTCAGCCCCAGGACATCACTGCAGGAGTTCCTCAGGGCAACCATGGGGCTGTTCGCTGATGATTGCACAGTGTTCAGCTCCATTTACAATTTCTCAGATGATGAAACAGTCCATGCCTGCATGCAGCAAGATCTGGACAACATTCAGGCTTGGGCTGATAAGTGCCAAGTAACATTTGTGCCACACAAGTGCCAGGCAATGACCATCTCCAAGCCTAACTATCTTTGACAAGCAATACCATCACTATTGCCAAATCCCCCACCATCAACATCCTGGGGGTCACCGTTGCTCAGAAGCTCAACTGGACCAGCCATATAAATGCCGTGGCTACTAGAACAGGTCGTTAGCTGGGTATTCTGCAGCAAGTGGCTCACCTCCTGACTCCCCAAAGTGTCTCCACTACCTACAAGGCACAAGCCAGGAGTGATGGAATACTCTCCACTTGCCTGGATGGGTACAGTTGCAACAACACTCAAGAAGCTTGACACCACCCATGACAAAGCAGTCTGCTTAATTGGCACTCCATCCACTAACTGAAACATCCATTTCCTTCACTACCGGCGTACTGTGGCTATCTACAGGATGCAGTGCAGAAACTTGCGAGGCTCCTTCGGCAGCACCTCCCAAACCCATAACTTCCGCCACCTAGAAGGACAAGGGCAGTAGGTACATGGGAATCCATCACCTCCCAGTTTCCCTCCAAGTCACATAACATCCCAACTTGGACATATATCACCATTCCTTCATCGTAGCTGAGTCAAAATCCTGGAACTCTCTACCTAACAGCATTATGAGAGTACCTTCACCACATGAACTGCAGCGGTTCAAGAAGAAGGCACACCCCCAATTTTTCGAGGGAAATGAGGATTGGGGAATTAATGCCAATGACACCCACATCCTGAGAATGAATATTAAAAAAAAAACTTGAGATGTGGACCAATTATAAAGATGGGCTACAACATGGAGATGGATTTTAATGTAGATAAATGTATGATGGTATAAAGGTGTTTGTTTTCAATTTCAAAATTTGCAGATGACACAAAACTTAGAAATGTAATTAACAGTGAGGAGGATAGTAGCAGACTTCAGGAGGACATAGACAAACTGGTGAAATGGACAGACACATGGCAGATAAAATTTAATGCAGAGAAGTATGAAGTAATGCATTTTGGAAGGAAGAATGAGGAGAGGCAATATAAACTAAATGGTACAGTTTTAAAGAGGATATGGGAGCAGAGAGACCTGGGGGGTTTACTTTGAAGGTGGCAGGATGTTGATAAAGCTGTTTTTTTAAAAAAAGCATACAGGATCCTGGGCTTTATAAATAGAGGTACAGAGTACAAAAGAAAGGAAGTCATGCTAAACATTTATAAATCAGTGGTTAGGCATCAGCTGGTGTATTGTGTCCAATTATGTGCACCACACTTTAGGAAGGATGTCAAGGCTTTGGAGAGAGTGCAGAGGAGATTTAGAATGGTACCAGGGATGAGAGACTTCATTTATGTGGAGAGACTGGAGAAGCTAGAGAATGTTAATAAAGGTGTTCAAAATTCTGAAGGGTTTTGATAGTGTACATAGGGAGAAACTGTTTCCACTGGCAGGAGGGTTGATAACCGGAGGACACAGATTTAAGTTAATTGGCAAAAGAACCAGGGGGGAAATGAGAATTTTTTTTAATGCAGCGAGTTGTTATGATCTGGAATGTACTACCTGAGGGTGATGGAGGCAGGTTCAATAGTAACTTTCAAAAGGGAATTGGATAAATACTTCCTTCTGTGCTGTAAGATTCTATGATTCTAGGACTAGAGGACAAAAGTACAAAATTCACAAGCCTTGCGCAAGGCTAGAGATCAGAAAAACTATCTGAAAATGCTGTGAATTTGTCCAGAAATTACTCTTGCTGACTTGGACACTTGAAAGCTAGTCCTAAATGCTGATTTCTGGGTTACTTTATGGAGGTATCCCTTCATGCAGCCATAACCATGTAATTGGAATAATTCCTTGATGGCACAGGTCTGAATAAATCTCAACAATCTTCCAGGAGTTTGAATTGATTTCAACCCCATGAAGCTTAAAAACCTTTTAAAGTGATTTTTTGCTCCAAAATTCTCCAGCTCCTGGGACACAGAAAAAAAGTAGAGATAAACTTTTTCCCTCTGTGAGTTATGTCATGGAAGATCAACTCGAAATGGAAGGGTTATATGATCATAGCTATTGAGAGGGGAGTCAGGAACATTTGCACAATATAAGATATAGGGGTAATTTTCAACATCGCCACCTGAAATCAATGGGATGAAAATTGGCCGGTTTCTACAATGGGCAAGCGATTTGCTCTGCCAGGTTTTTTATTGATGTTGCTCTGCCAGGTTACTGCCCTGGGGGTGAAGTTGAAAATTGGCCCATAATCTCACAATATGAACAAGTGTATTGGTTGCAGGTAGAAAATGAGTTTATGATTATTTTTATTTACTTAAAATACAGAGAGTATGCTTTGACCAGGGTTATCCAATTGGACATTTACTTCCACATGTGAAGTGATCATATAACTTATGACAAAACTTAAATTAGATTCCGGAAGAACCAACATAGTGTTCTTTTTATGACCATCTTCAATTTATAAAGATGTTAAAAAAAAAAAACAAGTTTTGAAACGTTTTAAAGTTGGGAAATGGAGTTTAAAGCACATACTGATTGCATTGCTTTATTATGATAACATAAGTTTGGATACATTTTTATTCTAGTGAGGTTGGCGCTACAAGATATGAATAGAATATATCCAATGGATAACAGGAATTCAGAATTTGTTATACAATAGAAAAACGCATAAATTACTCATGGAATAAGTTTTGTATTCCATAGTTCCCAGTTGAGTATTCTATTTATATATAACATGATAAGTAATCGCAATTTTAAATTGACATTGATTTTGTGAACCTGAAGCAATGATGATTATTATAAGTATGGGGGAGCTCTAATACCCTTACAAAGTTTACTCACAGATTAAATGTTAATGTTTTTTATTGTGGCTGTGAGGTCACTCACTATAGAACTACCTTCTCTTTTACAATGAACCTAGCGTATACACAAAATTAATTGAAGCATTTCTTAACCAAGTTTTATCTTTCATTATGCAGACAGCTGAGAAGATGTCCGGGTAGTCACTGCTTGACTATTCCTCACGTTTCCATCGACGTTTATATTGCAATGGACAGGAATCCTCCGACACGTGCAACATAATCAGCCACTAAAATATTAGTATAAATGTGAGAATATGGGAGCAGGTAGTGGAAGACTAGGGTATTGTGGTGGCTGCCTAAGAAAATGTCTCTGTACAATGCAATAAAAATAGTCTTCAAATACCACTCATGCACTGGAGCCATCTTTTAAATTCTTATTGACTAAGTTTAGTTTTTTTTCCCCCCCAATATTTCTCTAATGTTTTCATCATAAAATAATGATTACCTCCATGTTCAACTTCAATTCAAATGACATTTATAATTAAAGTCTCTTGGAGAATTCTATTTATCCCAACCTGTAAGCTAGAAAGGGTTTCACAAAACAATATTGCAGTTAGGTTTTTTTGGAAATGTAATGATTGGGGTAAATCGCAGCTTGCCAATTCCATAATGGACAGTGATATCCCAACTATTAACTACTTGGGTATTGATTCTTTAGATCTTCATCAGCAAACTACACATTTTTATTATCTTCAGCCCTCCTATTTGTTCGGTGTCCACTAAACCTTAGGTTTGGCAAAGAATATCCTCCCTTACCATCCAAAGAAATGTGAACCTACTCCTGTTACTTAGCTACTTTAGTCACTCATCCATATCAGAGTTTTGACTGCTAAAGTCAACACCATCCTGCCTCTTTTTGGAGATGAAATAGTTGCTGACCTTTACCACCTAAGAAATCCCTTTTATCTTGCTCTCTCCAGCTAACAATTTTTATTAGCACGGATCTAAAACTCACAGTCTAAAGATCCTTCATATCTCCTTTTAGTCAATGATATTCAAGAATCTCAACTGTGTGCGCTCATGTGTTTAGAACTTTAGGGTTGATTTTGCATTCAATTGCATTAGTTGTGCAGGCACAGAATGTCACGGGATAATGTGAAAATTGGATGAGCAGACTGTGGGCATGTTTTGCACGCAGTTTCTCTGCCTGAGATTTTCTGCATCATGGGGTGTGCTTGTGCACATTTTGTGGCATAGCCTTATTTATGGTCCCAAAATGCATGTAAAAATGATTTAAATGAAGAGCTGGATCAATTTCCTGCCATGCCGGGATTACCATTTTAAATGGACGCAGTGGAAGATGCGATGGAGTTCTTAAAGGGGAATAATCTTTGTACGTTTTCTTGTTGCAATATTCATGGTAAATTTTCAGTACTGTATTTTTAATATAGGTTTTAAAAATATTTATGGAAGTTTAATCTATGTATTTGGTGTAAATTTTGGGGGGAACAATTCTTATTTTTTACAGTAAGTTTGTTTTAAAACATCCCATAGAAATAGTCCATTATCGCCTGCTAAGTCACCAAAAATGGACTAGAAATAAAGCATCTACAGGATTTTAGCAGAACTTGAACAAAAAAGGAGCTCTTCAACACCCATTGTCATGGGACTTCAAGGAGAAACTAGGCATCTAAGTGCAAGCTCTCACACGCGATGGTGGACAGCAAATGAAACAAAAGTTAATGGGGGTTGGTTTGGCTGAGCCCCACACACAATGTTTCATGTTGAAGTGGAATAAGGTGAAACAAGGCACCTGAGCTGCACTTGGCATTATGCCACCAACCATATCTGCTGATCTGGGCACACCTACCTGCCAGTGAGTGTGATTAACAGATTCCATGTATTCTAGGCAGCAGGAAGGTTTGCCTTTTGCTGCTAGGACACAAACCTGCAACGTGGCCATTGCAGGCACTGCCCTCAACTTTTCTGTCTGTCTCATTCCAGGCTAGTACTGAGCTAATGTGCTGAATGCACATATCAACTAGGTAACTGATACATCATAGGATTACATAGAAATTAGAAAATGGAAACGGGCCATTCAACCCAACCAGTCTGTGTTGGTGTATATCGTCCACAGGAGCAGTAATCCAAATCTCATATACATGCCCTGTTCCCATCTCTTTCCTTCAACCACCTACCTAACATTCTCAAATGTTGACATGGGAGTTCAGGGAGGTTCAATCATTAACTATGGTTGTGCACTAAGCCACTGCCTGCATCAATCATCTGCCCAAGCGTGTTTTGTTCACCTCTGACAGCAGATGTGGGTGCGCTGGTACCCACAGAGTACCTTGTGCAGCTTGGCCTGTGTAATGTTCCTCCCCAGGTCCTCTTCTTTCTAATACCTCAGATAGGAGTATTCCCATTGGGGAAACCCACTGATGCCAGTAATGGTGCTGGGAGCAAAAATACGTTTTATAGAACAACAAAAAAAATCACAATTGTCTAGAAACTACTTAACGCAGGCTGCTTTCTGTATATCTCAGGCATAGTGGTCCTAGCTCTTCAGTTCTTAGGAGTCCATCAAGATAGAGGTTAGAGACTCAGTATGGTTGGATGAAACCTCATGTGTAAGTCATGTTATGGACTTCATCGAGATTTAGTATTATTAAGACAGTAAAGTGTGACACCTTTTTATTTTTTGTACACATAGAGGTATCAATTCTGTAATTGAGTAAAATCTACTGTAATGATATTTAGCCATTATTTATATTTTACTTTTAATAAACCTGATTTGTAGTTTATGGACTAAATCATATGGTGTGTTTATTCTTCTGCTAACTTAAAACTAGGAGAACGTGAGAGGGCTTGTCAATTCAGTGAGCTTATTACAGTAACCAGGGTTTCTGTTCAATCCCTGGGCAGTTATTGCACATATAAAATCACACTCCATCTTGCAGAGAGTGAGGGTGCACTTACAGGAGTGGTCTTTGGTATTGAGCATGAGAGAGCTATCTGATGAAGTCAAAAAATGTAACAGCCTTTCCTTCAAGTCCATGAAACAAACTACCTAGGTCTTGGTGTTGCACAGGTTTTACCTTTCAGTTTGTGTAGCATTGCTGCATTTGGTCCCAACATGGTCAACTTCAGTCATCTCTTCTATCCTCGTCATACCTCGAACTGTAGTGCCAACAATGTCTTCAGTTTTAATTAACATTATTTTAGCAATTTTGTTTCATTTAAATTTAATCAGTTAATGTTCTCTTAGTAAATAGGCATCTTATTCCCTTACCTTCTCAGCTTTATGATGATATCACTAAAGGTAAGCAGTTTTGTATGATGCAGAATTTTGTACGATGCAGAATTTTGTACTTGGTGGGTTAAGTGTTTCTCATTCTTTTCATTGTTCACCGAAGTCCAACTATGTTTGTTCCAAGTGTAGATTTGTACCCAGAGTGAATAGTTTCTTTGTACATTGGGATCTGCTACAAGCATGTAATGAAAATTCCCCACCCATTCAGCAATTCATGAAACATCAACTTTCCAAACATTAGACAGACCTTTCTCATATGCCAAATATTATAAAGTGTCATCCGAGAATCCACAGAATATGGGTTAAGCTGCATTGTTCTCAGCTCAAACTACATCTTCATTCACTGCTTAAGGTTGCTATTTTTGTATAAAAAGGCCACTGCAGTCCTGAAATTGTAAATAAATATTTTAAACATCACTTTAATAATTTGACAAGAAGCCTAAAGAACTGTAAACAAACAGAGTGAGCCTTATGCTTAAAACCAATGAATAAAGTAATATGTTATTCTAAAGGTTATGGTATGTCTCCTTCAAATCTTCATCTAGGTGATGCATGTTGCCACCTATGAATATCATGAGAGCTAAAGAAGTTTGCCAGTCAACATAGACAACTGAGTCTATTACCCTCTCGTTTCTCGTACGGAGCATTTTTTTAATTCATTCATGGGTTGTGGGTGTCACTGGCAAGGCCAGCATTTATGGCGCTTCCCTAATTGCCCTTGAGAAGGTGGTGGTGAGCCGCTGCCATGAAGCACTGCAGTCCGTGTGGTGAAGGTTCTCCCACAGTGCTGTTAGGAAGGGAGTTCCAGGATTTTGACCCAGCGACGATGAAGGAACAGTGATATATTTCCAAGTTGGGATGGTGTGTGACTTGGAGGGGAATGTGTAGGTGGTGTTGTTCCCATGTGCCTGCTGCCTTTGTCCTTCTAGGTGGTAGAGGTTGCAGATTAGGGAGGTGCTGTCGAAGAAGCCTTGGCGAATTGCTGCAGTGCATCCTGTGGATGGTACACACTGCAGCCACGGTGCGCCGGTGGTGAAGGGAGTGAATATTTAGGGTGGTGGATGGGGTGCCAATCAAGCAGGCTGCTTTGTCCTGGATGGTGTCGAGCTTCTTGAGTGTTGTCGGAGCTGCATTCATCCAGGCAAGTGGAGAGTATTCCATCACACTCCTGACATGTGCCTTGTAGATGGTGGAAAGGCTTTGGGGAGTAAGGAGGTGAGTCACTTGCAGCAGGATACCCAGCCTCTGACCTGCTCTTGTAGCCACAGTATTTATGTGGCTGGTCCAGTTAAGTTTCTGGTCAATGGTGACCACCAGGATGTTGAAGGTGGGGATTCGGCGATGGTAATGCCGTTGAATGTCAAGGGGAGGTGGTTAGACTCTCTCTTGTTGGAGATGGTCATTGCCTGGCACTTGTGTGGTGCGAATGTTACTTGCCACTTATCAGCCCAAGCCTGGATGTTGTCCAGATCTTGCTGCATGCGGGTACAGACTGCATCATTATCTGAGGGGTTGCGAATGGAACTGAACACTGTGCAATCATCGTGAACATCCCCATTTCTGACCTTATGATGGAGGGAAGGTCATAGAATCATAGAAAATAGGAGCAAGAGTAGGCCATTCAGCCCTTCGGGTCTGCTCCGCCATTCAAAATTATCATGGCTGATCGTCTAACTCAATACCCTGTTCCCGCTTTTTCCCCATATCCCTTGATCCCTTTAGCATTAAGAAATATATCTATCTCCCTCTTAAATATATTTAATGACTTGGCCTCCACTGCCTTCTGTGGTAGAGAATTCCATAGGTTCACCACCCTCTGAGTGAAGAAATTTCTCCTCATCTCTGTTCTAAATGGCATACCCCGTATCCTGAGACTGTGACCCCTGGTTATGGATTCCCCAGCCATCGGGAACATTCCCCCTGCATCTAGTCTGTCTAGTCCTGTTAGAATTTTACATGTTTCGATGAGATCACCTCTCATTCTTCTAAAGTCTAGTGAATATAGGCCTAGTCGACCCAATCTCTCTTTATACGTCAGTCCTGCCATCCCAGGAATCAGTCTGGTAAACCTTCATTGCACTCCCTCCATGGCAAGGACATCCTTCCTCAGATAAGGAGACCAAAACTGCACACAATACTCCAGATGTGGTCTCACCAAGGCCCTGTACAACTGCAGTAAGACATCCCTGTTCCTGTACTCAAATCCTCTTGCAATGAATGCCAACATACCATTCGCCTTCCTAACTGCTTGCTGCACCTGAATGCTCGCTTTCAGCAACTGGTGTACAAGGACACACAGGTCTCGTTGCACCTCCCCTTTTCCCAATCTATCACCATTCAGATGATAATCTGGTTTCTGTTTTTATAACCAAAGTGGATAACCTCACATTTATCCACGTTATACTGCATGTGCCATGTTCTTGCCCACTCACCCAACTTGTCTAAATCACATTGGAGCCTGTTTGCATCCTCCTCATAGCTCACATTCCACCCCAGCTTTGTGTCGTCTGCAAACTTAGAAATGTTACATTTAGTTCCCTCATCCAAATCATTGATATATATTGTGAATAGCTGGGGCCCAAGCACTGATCCCTGCAGTACCCCACTAGTCACTGCCTGCCACCCGGAAAAAGACTCTCTGTTTCCTGTCTGTCAACCAATTCTCAATCCATGCCAATATATCCCCCCCCCAATCCCATGTGCTTTAATTTTGTACACTAACCTCTTGTGTGGGACCTTATCAAAAGCCTTCTGAAAATCCAAGTACACCACATCCACTGGTTCTCCCCGATCTATTCTACTAGTTACCTCCTCAAAAAACTCCAGTAGATTTGTTAAGCATGATTTCCCTTTCATAAACCCATGCTGACTTTGTCCAATTCCATTAATGCCTTCCAAGTGTTCTGTTATCACATCCTTTATAATAGACTCTAGCATTTTCCCCATTACTGATGTTAGGCTAACTGGTCTCTAATTCCCTGTTTTTTCTCTCCCTCCTTTTTTAAATAGTGGGGTTACATTTGCCACTCTCCAATCTGTAGGAATTGTTCCAGAGTCTATAGAATGCATCCACTATTTCCAGGGCCACTTCCTTTAGTACTCTGGGATGTCGATTATCAGGCCCTGGGGATTTGTCAGCCTTTAGCCCCATTAATTTCCCTAGCACTTTTTTTACTAATACTGATTTCCTTCAGTTCCTCCCTCTCACTAGACCCTTGGTTCCCTAACATTTCTGGGAGGTTATTTGTGTCCTCCTTTGTGAAGACAGAACCAAAGTATGTGTTTAATTGTTCTGCCATTTCTTTGTTCCCCATTATAATTTCTCCCATTTCTGACTGTAAGAGATCTACATTTGTCTTCACTAATCTTTTTCTCTTGACATATTTATAGAAGCTTTTGCAGTCAGTTTTTATGTTCCCTGCTAGTTTACTCTCATACGCTATTTTTCCCCTCTTAATCAATCTCTTTGTTCTCCTTTGCTGAATTCTGAACTGCTCCCAATCCTCAGGCTTGCTGCTTTTTATGGCAATTTTATATGTCTCCTCTTTGGATCTAATACTATCCCTAATTTCTTTTGTAAGCCACGGTTGAGCCACCTTTCCTGCTTTATTTTTGCACCAGACAGGAATGAATAATTGTTGTAATTCCTGCACACGTTCTTTAAATATTAGCCATTGCCGATTCACCGTCATCCCTTTTAGTAAAGTTCCTCAATCTATCACAGCCAACTCATAGTTCGTAATTTCCTTTATTTAGATTCAGGACCCTAGTTTCGGATTCAACTACTTCACTCTCCATCTTAATGAGGAATTCTATCATGTTATGGTCGCTCTTCCCTAAGGAACCTCTCACAACAAGATTGTTAATCAATCGTTTCTCATTGCACAATACCCAGTCTAGGATTGCCTGTTCTCTAGTTGGTTCCTCAACATATTGGTCTAGAAATCCATCACGTACACACTCCAGGAATTCCTCCCCCACAGTATTATTGCTAATTTGGTTTGACCAATCTATATGTAAATTAAAGTCACCCATGATTATAGTTGTACCCTTCTTGTATGCGTCTCTAATTTCCTGTTTAATGCCCTCCCCTACATCTTCATTACTGTTTGGGGGCCTATAGACAACCCCCACCAATGTTTTTTGCCCCTTGGTGTTTCTTAGCTCCACCCATACAGATTCCACACCATGATTTTCCGAGCCAATATCCTTCCTCACTATTGCATTGATTTCCTCCTTTACTAACAACACTACCCCACCTCCTTTCCCTTTTTGCCTGTCCTTCCTAAATATTGAATACCCCTGGATGTTCAGTTCCCATCCTTCGTCACCCTGCAGCCATGTCTCTGTAATCTCAACTATATCATACCCCTTAATATCTACCAGCACTGTTAATTCATCTACCTTATCGCGAATGCTCCAAGCATTAAGACTTGTCTTTTTAAGATTGCTCGTCATCTTAGTATTATTTTGCACTATGGCCCTATATATTTTTTGCCCTTGTTTTCTCTGCCTTCCTCTATTGCTTCTTCCCTTTCTGTCTTTTGTTTCTATCCTTGTTTTCCCCCTCCTCTGTCTACCTGCTCAGGTTCCCATCCCCCTGCCTTTGTTGTTTAAACCTTCCCCAACAGCACTAGCAAACACCCTCGCGAGGACATTGGTCCCGGTCCTGCTCGGGTGTAACCCGTCCCGCTTGTCCAGGTCCCACCTTCCCCAGAACCAGTCCCAATGTCCCAGGAATTTAAATCCCTCCCTCCTACACCATCCCTGCAGCCACGCATTCATCTGGTCTATTCTCCTGTTCCTATGCTCTCTAGCACGTGGCACTGGTATTAATCCTGAGATCACTACCTTTGAGGTCCTGCTTTTTAATTTCTCTCCTAACTCCTTAAATTCACCTTGCAGGACCTCATCCCTTTTTTTACCTATGTCATTGGTACCGATATGGACCATGACTACTGGCTGTTCACCCTCTCCCTCCAGAATGCCTTGCAGCCGCTCCGTGACATCCTTGACCCTAGCACCAGGGAGGCAACATACCATCCTGGAGTCACGTTTGCGGCTGCAGATACGCCTATCTGTTCCCCTTACAATTGAATCCCCTATCACTATAGCCCTGACATTCTTATTCCTCCCCTCCTGTGCAGCAGAGCCACCCGTGGTGCCCCGAACTTGGCTCTTTCTGCTTTCCCCTGATAAGCTATCTCCCCCAACAGTATGCAAATTGGTATATCTGTTTGAGAGGGAGATGGCCCCAGGGGACTCCTGCTCTTCCAGCCTAGTCCTTTTACTCTGCCTGGCGGTCACTCATTTCCTTTCAGCCTGCGTAATCTTTACCTGCAGTGTGACCACCTCAATGAACGTGCTATCCACGTTACTCTCAGCATTGCGGATGCTCCACAGTGAATCCATCCTCAGCTCCAGCTCCGAAATACGGTTAGCCAGTAGCTGCAGCTGGACACACTTCCTGCACACATGGTAGTGTCCATGACTTCCCACATAGTACAGGAGGAGCATGTCACGGGTGCGAGCTGTGCTGCCTTGACTTGCCTTAGATTTACATTGATGAAGCAGCTGAAGTTGTTTAGACCGAGAGGAACTCTTGCAGCAATATCCTGGGGCTGAGATGATTGGCCTCCAACAACCACTACCATCTTCCTTAGTGCTCAGTATGACTCCAGCCACTGGAGAGTTTTCCCCCTGATTCCCATTGACTTCAATTTTACTAGGGCTCCTTGGTGCCATACTCGGTCAAATGCTGCCTTGATGTCAAGGGCAGTCACTCTCACCTCACCTCTTGAATTCAGCTCTTTTGTCCATGTTTGGACCAAGGCTGTAATGCGGTCTGGAGCCGAGTGGTCCTGTCGGAATCCAAACTGAGCATTGGTGAGCAGGTTATTGGTGAGTAAGTGCCGCTTGATAGCACTGTCGATGACACCTTCCATCACTTTGCTGATGATTGAGAATAGAGGGGGCGGTAATTGTCCGGATTGGATTTGTCCTGCTTTTTGTGGACAGGACATACCTGGGCAATTTTCCATATTGTCGGGTAGATGCCAGTGTTGTAGCTGTACTGGAACAGCTTGGCTGGAGGCACTGCTAGTTCTGGAGCACAAGTCTTCAGCACTACAGCCGGGATGTTGCCGGGGCCCATAGCCTTTGTTGTATCCAGTGCACTCAGCTGTTTCTGACATCACGTGGAGTGAATCGAATTGGCTGAAGACTGGCTTCTGTGATGGTGGGGATATCGGGAGGAGGCTGAGACGGATCATCCACTCGGCACTTCTGGCTGAAGATGGTTGCAAATGCTTCAGCCTTGTCTTTTGCACTCACATGCTGGACTTTGCCATCATTGAGGATGGAGACTCCTCCTCCCATTAGTTGTTTAATTGTCCTCCACCATTCACGACTGGATGTGGCAGTACTGCAGAACTTTGATCTGATCCGTTGGTTCTGGAATCGCTTAGCTCTGTCTACAGCATATTGCTTCTGCTGCTTAGCATGCATGTAGTCTTGTGTTGTAGCTTCATCAGGTTGGTACCTAATTTTTAGGTACGCCTGTTGCCGCTCCTGGCATGCTTTTCTACACTCCTCACAGAACCAGGGTTGTTCCCTGGCTTGTTGATAATGGTAGAGTGAGGAATATGCCGGGCCATGAGGTTACAGATTGTGCTGGAATACAATTCTGCTGCTACTGATGGTCCACAACGCCTCATGGATGCCCAGTTTTGAGCTGCTGGATCTGTTCTGAATCTATCCCATTTAGCACGGTGGTAGTGCCACACAACACGTTGGATGGTGTCCTCAGTGTGAAAATGGGACTTCGTCTCCATAAGGACTGTGCGGAGGTCACTCCGATCAATACTGTCATGGATAGATGCATCCGCGACAGGTATATTGGTGAGGACGAGGTCAAGTAGGTTTTTCCCTCGTGTTGGTTCGCTCACCACCTGCCGCAGGCCCAGTCTGGCAGCTATGTCCTTCAGGACTCAGCCAGCTCGGTCAGTAGTGGTGCTACTGAGCCACTCTTGGTGCTGGACATTGAAATCCCCCACCCAGAGTACATTCTGTGCCCTTGCTACCCTCAGTGCTTCCTCCAAGTGGTGCTCAACATGGAGGAGGACTGATTCATCAGCTGAGGGAGGGCGGTAGGTGGTAATCAGCAGGAGGTTTCCTTGCCCATATTTGACCTGATGCCATGAGATTTAATGGGGTCCGGAGTCAATGTTGAGGACTCCCAGGGCCACTCCCTCCTGACTGTATACCACCTTACTGCCACCTCTGGTGGGTCTGTCCTGCCGGCGGGACAGGACGTACTCGGAGATGGTGATGGAAGAGTCTGGGACATTGGCTGGAAGGAATGATTTTGTGAGTATGGCTATGTCAGGCAGTTGCTTGACTAGTCTGTGGGACAGCTCTCCCAATTTTGGCACAAGTCCCCACTGGCATTGACCTGTTGGGTCGAATGGCCTGTTACTATGCTATAAAATTCTATGGATGACAGAGCGTTTGTGGATTATTTTAGTTAATCTAATTGCATGAACAATAATGTTTCCAGCAGAAATGACTACAGGTAGATTTCAAATATATCATAACTATTTGTCAAAATATTGTTTTTGTAAAAAGAAAATTAAGGAATGAAAGATCAGAAATTGAAATTATTGAGCAACTCAGTGAAGAAAATAGAATAATTATAAGCAGGTGAATTAAATGCAATTTAATAAAAATTGTCATGCAACAATGGTTGGTCATTCAGTCATTTGTTAGAGATAATTACCTGACAGGATAATACAGCCTCACAACCCTCTCAAAGAGCATCACCTGGATTTGATGTTACTCAAATTTGATGTGTTTTGATGTAATTTTAAAAATCTGTTATCCTGTTGGTGAAAATATTGTTCGGTCTGGATTGAATTGTGATCTGAAACAATACGGATTTCATCAGATTAATCCCTATGTTGTACTGAGGTGAGTGCGGATCAAATTGGACTTATAAGAGTAATGATCTAAGTAATTTGTTAGTTAACAGTTTAGTTCCCTCAGTCCCCCAATCTAAAAGGTATTACTCCCTCCTTGAGGGCCCCCATCTTACATACTATTGTGAGACTCCGACCTACGCTGGTGTCTAGCAGTCGGATGAGAGGCTCAGAGCTTTCAACGAGCACAGAATTCCTGCAGCATACTTCTGCACATTGCCCCTCCTGCCTATGAAACTTCCTTCTGGCGGCATGGTTGCTTAGAACTCTGTTGCTTTTGATGGAGAGGGGGAAAATGTAGAATTAACCATGCCACATGAAGAGACAGCTATTTTTCCTAACATTAGAAATTTTAACAGCATTAGAGAAGGTCACCTGAGTACTTTGCAAACTTGACTGCAGTTATACTGCTTATATGCAGCACTGGTGGAGTGAGGCCACCTCTTCCAGGTGGTCTCTTAGCTAATGCCTGACAGCATTCCACTGCATGATTGGCATCAATACAGTGCAAAAGGTTATGCTGCATTGGCACCAAACATGCAATATAATGAGGATAAAAGGGTCTGTGGATGCAGTGTGATAGGGAGAAGTAGAAGGCAAGTTGAGGACCTTGGCCATGCCATCAGTGGAAATGGAAAATGTCTGATATCTTGTGGAATTAACTCTGGTGATTGTTGGGATCACACAAAAAACATGAAGGAATTGGTGTGGTGTAGACAACAGATTTCCTAGTGCATGTTGCTGCAATCTGGTTCAGCAAGTGATGGTGACCCCTATGTTTAAACTTCTGTATACAAGGGTTGGAGTTCCAGATGACAACACTGTCCGGGAGTGGGAGAGGGAAAGTCAAAGGATGACCAATGCACAGTCTTGTGAGCAGCTGAAGAATAGCATTCTCATGGAGAGGGATGGCATGTCGGGTGTCAGCATTGGCACAGCGGTCGCACCCTTGCCTCAATGTCAAAAGGCCTTGAATTCAAGCCCCAATCTAGGGTCTTGAGCACATAATCTAGGCTGTCACTTCAATGCAGTACTAATGTGCCCATTATTCAAAGAAGAACAGGGGAGGTTTCCCTATGCTTTGGCCAACATTGATCTCCCAACCAACATAATTAAAAACAGATTATCCAATCATTTATCTTGTTGCTTTTTGTGGGACCTTGCTGTGCACAAATTAGCTCCGCATTTCCCTACAACAGTGACTATACTTCAGAAGTACTTCATTGGCTGTGAGGTCCTTTGGGATGTCCTCAAGTCGTGAAAGGCACTCCATAAATGCAAGTTCTTTCTTAGTTTGGAAGAAAAAGAGGGGGAGAAAATGAGAAAAAAAAACATGTAGCGATCTCTTGGCGCAGTAGATGGCAGTCTCGTCTGTTGAGACTGAAAATAATTTTTTCTTCCTTTCAAACCATAATACCGAATGGCTTGAAATATATTTAATTTAGGATTTAAAAAAATCTTGGATTGAATGTTAGTGTTTTAAACTAACAATTTTGTGCCTTGATTTTGTATGTTTTGCAAACTTATTTTCTGTTGTTTTCTTCAATCCTTGCTAAACAATTCCCTGACCCATTGCACTAGATATGCAACTGTTGCAGTCAGACTAAACAATCTGACCCACAGTTCAATGTACTGCTCTCAACAAAAGAGGGGTCGATTTTCACATAGCATTCGAACATGAAGGCACCACTATACCCGAAGACAGGCTCCATCCCTCACACTGCACTCTAACCTGAGGCAGACTCCATCCCTCACACTGCACTCCAACCTGAGGCAGACTCCATCCCTCACACTGCACTCTAACCTGAGGCAGACACCCTCCCTCACACTGCACTCTAACCTGAGGCAGACACCGTCCCTCACACTGCACTCTAACCTGAGGCAGACACCCTCCCTCACACTGCACTCTAACCTGAGGCAGACACCATCCCTCACACTGCACTCTAACCTGAGGCAGACTCCATCCCTCACACTGCACTCTAAACTGAGGCAGACTCCATCCCTCACACTGCACTCTAACCTGAGGCAGACACCGTCCCTCACACTGCACTCTAACCTGAGGCAGACTCCATCCCTCACACTGCACTCTAACCTGAGGCAGACACCGTCCCTCACACTGCACTCTAACCTGAGGCAGACACCGTCCCTCACACTGCACTCTAAACTGAGGCAGACTCCATCCCTCACACTGCACTCTAAACTGAGGCAGACACCGTCCCTCACACTGCACTCTAACCTGAGGCAGACTCCATCCCTCACACTGCACTCTAACCTGAGGCAGACACCGTCCCTCACACTGCACTCTAAACTGAGGCAGACTCCATCCCTCACACTGCAATCTAAACTGAGGCAGACACCGTCCCTCACACTGCACTCTAACCTGAGGCAGACACCGTCCCTCACACTGCACTCTAAACTGAGGCAGACACCGTCCCTCACACTGCACTCTAACCTGAGGCAGACACCGTCCCTCACACTGCACTCTAAACTGAGGCAGACACCATCCCTCACACTGCACTCTAAACTGAGGCAGACACCGTCCCTCACACTGCACTCTAACCTGAGGCAGACACCGTCCCTCACACTGCACTCTAAACTGAGGCAGACACCGTCCCTCACACTGCACTCTAAACTGAGGCAGACACCCTCCCTCACACTGCACTCTAAACTGAGGCAGACACCGTCCCTCACACTGCACTCTAACCTGAGGCAGACACCGTCCCTCACACTGCACTCTAACCTGAGGCAGACACCCTCCCTCACACTGCACTCTAACCTGAGGCAGACACCGTCCCTCACACTGCACTCTAACCTGAGGCAGACACCCTCCCTCACACTGCACTCTAAGCTGAGGCAGACACTGTCCCTCACACTGCACTCTAACCTGAGGCAGACACCGTCCCTCACACTGCACTCTAACCTGAGGCAGACACCCTCCCTCACACTGCACTCTAAGCTGAGGCAGACACCGTCCCTCACACTGCACTCTAAACTGAGGCAGACACCGTCCCACACACTGCACTCTAAACTGAGGCAGACACCGTCCCACACACTGCACTCTAAACTGAGGCAGACACCGTCCCTCACACTGCACTCTAAGCTGAGGCAGACACCCTCCCTCACACTGCACTCTAAACTGAGGCAGACACCCTCCCTCACACTGCACTCTAACCTGAGGCAGACACCGTCCCACACACTGCACTCTAAACTGAGGCAGACACCCTCCCTCACACTGCACTCTAACCTGAGACAGACACCCTCCCTCACACTGCACTCTAACCTGAGACAGACACCATCCCTCACACTGCACTCTAACCTGAGACAGACACCATCCCTCACACTGCACTCTAAACTGAGGCAGACTCCATCCCTCACACTGCACTCTAACCTGAGGCAGACACCGTCCCACACACTGCACTCTAAACTGAGGCAGACACCCTCCCTCACACTGCACTCTAACCTGAGGCAGACACCCTCCCTCACACTGCACTCTAACCTGAGACAGACACCATCCCTCACACTGCACTCTAACCTGAGACAGACACCGTCCCTCACACTGCACTCTAACCTGAGGCAGACACCCTCCCTCACACTGCACTCTAACCTGAGGCAGACACCCTCCCTCACACTGCACTCTAACCTGAGGCAGACACCGTCCCTCACACTGCACTCTAAACTGAGGCAGACACCGTCCCTCACACTGCACTCTAACCTGAGGCAGACACCGTCCCTCACACTGCACTCTAACCTGAGGCAGACACCGTCCCTCACACTGCACTCTAACCTGAGGCAGACACCGTCCCTCACACTGCACTCTAACCTGAGGCAGACTCCATCCCTCACACTGCACTCTAAACTGAGGCAGACTCCATCCCTCACACTGCACTCTAACCTGAGGCAGACACCGTCCCTCACACTGCACTCTAACCTGAGGCAGACACCGTCCCTCACACTGCACTCTAACCTGAGGCAGACACCGTCCCTCACACTGCACTCTAACCTGAGGCAGACTCCATCCCTCACACTGCACTCTAAACTGAGGCAGACACCATCCCTCACACTGCACTCTAAACTGAGGCAGACTCCATCCCTCACACTGCACTCTAAACTGAGGCAGACTCCATCCCTCACACTGCACTCTAACCTGAGGCAGACACCCTCCCTCACACTGCACTCTAAACTGAGGCAGACTCCATCCCTCACACTGCACTCTAAACTGAGGCAGACTCCATCCCTCACACTGCACTCTAACCTCAGGCAGACACCCTCCCTCACACTGCACTCTAACCTGAGGCAGACACCCTCCCTCACACTGCACTCTAAACTGAGGCAGACTCCATCCCTCACACTGCACTCTAACCTGAGGCAGACACCCTCCCTCACACTGCACTCTAAACTGAGGCAGACTCCATCCCTCACACTGCACTCTAACCTGAGGCAGACACCGTCCCTCACACTGCACTCTAAACTGAGGCAGACACCGTCCCTCACACTGCACTCGAACCTGAGGCAGACACCGTCCCTCACACTGCACTCTAAGCTGAGGCAGACACTGTCCCTCACACTGCACTCTAACCTGAGGCAGACTCCATCCCTCACACTGCACTCTAACCTGAGGCAGACACCGTCCCTCACACTGCACTCTAACCTGAGGCAGACACAATCCCTCACACTGCACTCTAACCTGAGACAGACACCATCCCTCACACTGCACTCTAAACTGAGGCAGACTCCATCCCTCACACTGCACTCTAACCTGAGGCAGACACTGTCCCTCACACTGCACTCTAACCTGAGGCAGACACCATCCCTCACACTGCACTCTAACCTGAGGCAGACACCGTCCCTCACACTGCACTCTAAGCTGAGGCAGACACCATCCCTCACACTGCACTCTAACCTGAGGCAGACACCATCCCTCACACTGCACTCTAAACTGAGGCAGACACCGTCCCTCATAGTGCATTTTAAAGTGGCAATCAAGTGAGTGAGGAAAAGAAATGATAGAGATACTGTAATTTAAAGCTTTCAGAGTCTTACCCACATGTTGTTGTTAATAGTTGACATCACTTTTTGTCTTGGAATTTGATTTTAAGAATTTAAAAAACTTAATCTTTGTTTCAAAACTGCATTTTCACATCGTAATTTCACTGCACAGCAGCAAATGTCATCCTCTTACTAACTGAATAGAAGGTATTTGGAAACCAGCGGAGATCTGATTTGTTAGGTTGAACATTTCATCATAATGTATAATTCAGCAGGAGCAGCCTGTTTGTGATTGTTGGTAGTTATTGGAAGAAGTTTCTAACTTACAGTATAAACTCCAAGGCACACGGAGACATGAAGACTCATACAGGCAATGAGACAAGTACGTTGTCTCCTTGTTTCGCTGATGGTCTTCCACCACACACACTTACAAAATAAAGAGCTAGGAGTATAGCCTGATATATTGGGGTAGATCCTGACTTTGTGCGATAGTGTAAAACGGCTGATATCAAATCGGCAGCCCGTTTTACATACGTCCTGATTTTTATTCTCATTGACTTCAATAAAAATAAAAAATGAGAATAAAAATCAGGACGTATGTAAAACGGGCTGCCGATTTGATATCATCCATTTTACACTATTGCACAAAGTTGAGATCTACACCATTTCTCCTTTATAAAGCAAAGTTTTACAAACTACCAGGAAGCAAAGCTCCTTATTAGAAACTTAGGAATTGCTAGATGAGAAAAGACCACGGTCCATCTAGTTCACTGTCTACCATCCTGGTGGTCGCATGATAATTTAATACCTGAACAGGGACTTGAACCCTGGAGCCTCAGATCCCTGTCCCATTATAAGTCTGATGCTTAACTGACTGAGCCTGTAACCTAAATCCATTTTAATGGCAATAAAGGCTTAAAAAATGTAGTGAAATGGATGACTGCTAAATGTAAGGCAAAAACATAGTTAGTGTGCCTTTAATCGACCCTGATCACAAATAATGTTTTTTTTTGTTTAACTTGGCTGATCAAACGATTGTGGGCGGTTAGCTCAATCTAAACAGTATTTTGGAAAAATATATTTTACCATTCCTTTCTCCTCAGAGAACTGTGATCTTTTACACAGACTTGCAGCCCCCCACAATCCCGCAAAGTTCGTTACAGGATACAGCTGTGACTGCATTCATGAATGGGACGAATGAAATGAATGATCTTTGACATTTAACTGGGATAATCCTGTACAAATATCTTTTAATAACAAATATTTAGAAGAAAGGAGATTCGTGCACTGATAACCCTTTTTTTGAGTAAATAAACGTCACATCGTGAGTTGTTCTCAATTGAAAATCTTCTGGAATTTGGACATCTGTTTTAAAATCTCTCATTCATACTTTGCTCTTCTTTGTTTGTACTTTCTCTCGGCCTTGCTATTATTTTGTTTCTTCTAGCTGCCCGCTAGGACCACAAGGTCAGGTGGGCATCAGGGGGCCAGTGGGAGGTAGGATTTTTAAAAAAAAATTGTCTGCCTCCTACCCCTTTTTTCAATGTGAACGGCGCAGCATCAGTCACCCCCATGTTGTTCAGATAAATAATGTCAGTTTTATAGCCCTTCTGAAGTGAATTGATGTACCCTCTCCATCTGAAGAGGTCAGCGGGAAGTTTTGGACTGTCTGAGTAAATTTCTATCCCACAATCTTTCGAAATACGTCAGCAAATCAACAGATCCCCAATAAAGTTCAGCTTTGGTTCCATTTTAATTTCTAATCTATCTATATTGGGAACAAAATGAGTGTTTTGAATGCCAGTGCCCGTGTTACTTTTGACCAAGCTGATTGTTCCATTGGAACCACAAGGATTTTTTTGATTGTGGTAGAACAGACCAATCAGAGGTGAGAAACATGACAAAGAGAAAACATAAAGGGACACGCGCCCACTCTTGGGCTGTCCCTAGATTGAGCTCCTCTGCTCCCCGCCGACTCTGGATCCAGTCTTCACTTCAAGACTAGGAGGCAGATTCAATCATGGCCTTCAAAAGGGAACTGGATAAGTACTGGAAAGGAAAAATTTTGCAGGGCTACAGGGATAGGGCGGGGGAGTGGGACTAGCTGGATTGCTCTTGCAGAGAGCTGGTGCGGACTTGATGGGCAGAATGGCCTTCTTCCGTGCTGTAACCTTTCTATGATTCTATGACTGTCTTTTGATCCAGCTTCTCTGCTCTGGGTTGACGCCACCTTCCCCTGCCCCCCACCGCTCGGTCTCTTGCCACTTTGTACCAGTTCTAAGTTTCCCTAGCTTTTCCACTGTTAGACCCTTCTATGTTTCACTCCCCAGGCCATGGCCTGCCTGGGCTCTGCATCCTAACCATGGCTCCCATGAGAATATAACTGTCTTTGCTTGTTGTGGTCATGTTTCCCTGGCTTGTTCTTCTTGGCTGGTAGCATCACCAGCTTTGAGAAAATGCCAGAACAGACAGAATCAGTTTGATGGAAGTGCTGACATTTGTGGTTGAGACCACCCTTCAGGGAAGGACGGACACGAGACAAGTCTCAACAGGCTAAAATGATGATAGGGCATTGGAGTCTGGCAGAACTTTGTGCAACAAATATTATGTTGGACAGTTTCAAAGATGCCATGTGGGATAATCCATAAATAGGTTCTGTTTATAAGCAGGAATTTCTATCTTTCAGAGTTGAAATAGCAGATGGCAAGCATGCTTAACCCTTGAGTACTGATTGTTCTTTGCAACTGACAAAGTCTGCACTGTCATACATTAATTGAAATGATTTTGGAACCAGGATACTACAGCAATCCTCAATCGGTTAATGGTTGATGAGAACGATTGAATAGCTTCCAAGTTAAATCAAAATGAAAGAAGTAATTTATTTAAAATTGTAAATTTCAGGGATACTCCTGCAAAAGAAAATTAATTTTTGTTAACATAAGCTTAAGGAGGAGATAAAGCTGAGATATAGTTATTTAATTTATTCTGCTTCTCACTTGTCCATCTTGTTAATTACTGTGGTAATTAGTCAAGCATTTTCTCGCCTCTGGTGAAAGTACTTCTTGAATGCCAATTCAGGCCACCTGGGCTTCCTTGTCCTCTGGATGTCCTGCTAAGGATTATGGGTAAATTTTATGTCACCATGGACTCAGTTCCTGCACTAATCCTGTCCCCTTTGGCCCTCTTACTTGGATTAATATATTTTGCATGAATTCTACACAGGAACAGTGAGTTTTCAGTTACACTGTTTACCCATCATTCCTAGCAGAAGAGCTGACAAAGCAATCCAAATGATCTACCTAAGTGAGTTCAGAGTGTGTTGGCCATATGAATAGCAAGTCTGTTAAGGAACATACAAGCTAATTAAATGGAAAGAAAGATCCACACTAATTAAATGGAGAGGAAGATAACTAATGTAACGGAAGGAATGATTTGACCCTTGGGGTTTACTTTCCCTTTATATCCCATTCTGGAAAATAGCACAGATGCAGGTAATAATTTCACAGTGGCCAATGTAAGTTGCATTGTAGAAAGAAGGATTGAATCATAATTTGCTGATGATAGTCAAAACAGTAAAATATAGTGCACATAACTGCTCCAGGAATAATTCAGACCCAAACAAAGAATTCCAATTTACCAAAACACTTTGCAGTCATTGTCACCATCTAGTATCTGACTACACTTATGACATGTTCAAGTTGACTTTTTTAAATAAGTTCAATATGCCAGACATGATCAATATATTTTCAAATTTCATCTGGGGCAAGAAACAGATTTTGGCAGTCAAATGTAGACTTTTATTCAGGGTTCTCTATTTTAAATGGACTATATGTAAAAAGGAACTCATAATGAGGTGCTTTTAGATTTGCCACCTTCTCAGTGTTTGAAGCCAGGTGTGAAAATGTAATCATCAAGCCCAGATCTGAGGCTAAGCAATGAAAGCCATGTTTCCAGAACTAGCCTTGGAATTTGGAAATGCTGAAAAGATAATGGTCTCACTGGGAGGTCAGCCACCTTGTTTAAAATGTTTTTTTTAATTACAATTTATTACATCCAAAGTGTATTTACACAGAAATTTGTGATGAACAGGTCATTATAGGACTTTATCCTAAAATATCCCTTTTATTATGTATATAATTTTCTAAAACAAGTCCAGCATTACTACTGATGGACTGGTGTCCAAAAACAAGCTGGTCACTTAAAATATAGGTTGAGTTGCTGACTTGCTGACTTAGAGGTAAAGTCTCTCTTTGTCAGCCATACAGACCAGGAAGGTCTCAGGTTCAGCAGCACGGGGACGGTAGCATAGTGGTTATGTTATTGGACTAGTAATCCAGAGGCCTGGACTAATAATCTGGAGTTATGAGTTCAAATCCTACTACTGCAGCTGGGGAATTCAATTAATTAAATAAAATCTGGAATTAAAATACTAGTATCAGTAATGGTGGCCATGAAACTACCGGATTGTCGTAAAAGCCCATCTGGTTCACTAATGCCCTTTAGGAAGGAAACCTGCCATCCTTACCCGGTCTGGCCTATATGTGACTCCAGACCCACAGCAATGTGGTTGATTCTTAATTGCTCTCTGAAATGGCCTAGCAACCCCATGAACTGCAGCGGTTCAAGAAGGCAGCTCACCACCACCCTCTCAAGGGCAATTAGGGATGGGCAATAAATGCTGGCCTTGCCAGCGATGCCCACATCCCATGAACGAATTAAACAAAAAGTTACCCAGTTGGTGCTGAGTTAGTTGACTTCAGCCAGCACTGTAGTAAGTTTGCTGCAGTTGACTGCAGTGCCCCAATATAAGGAAGGGGAGAAAATGGCTAGGCTGCCTGCTCCCAATTGCTGAGAAAGAACTTACATTTATATAGCATCTTTCATATCCAAAGTGCGTCACACCCAATGAAGTATTTTGGCGATATGGCAGCCAATTTGTGCACAGCGAGGTTCCAAAAGCAGTATGAGATAGATGACCAGATAATGGCCTAGAAATTTGGGCGTGCCAATTTTCGCGGGGGACGCAAGGTATAATCCCGGCACCTGAATAGTGAGGCCCGAGGCGCCCTAGATATTGGGCCTTGGGCCTCATTTCCATGGAGTCGGCAAGTTGCACAGAGCTGCCGGCAAAACGTAATTGAAGATTGGGCTGCTGCAACACTAGCAGCAGCCCTCAGGTAAGTGAGGAAGGTGGTCGACCAGGTTAGGAAGGGTGCACTGCGGGAGTGCTGCTATCATATATTGGCCCAGAATTTGCTGTAGCCGGTCAACGAACGGCGCCTACTATTAGTTAGACTTGCCCTTGCTCGTTTAATTTCCATCAGATTTTGCACTGCAAGTTGCTGGGAATGGGAGATGGAAACGGCGCGAGGATCTGTATGAACAGAGCAAGCAACTGTGTATCTCCTTAATCAATCAGATGGAAAGATTGTGAAATGCACAGCGCAGAGTCTGAACAAGGGAGTGTAAGTTAGAATAATTAATTAAATGTCAAATCAGGTACAGAAAGTGAAATAAAGAGAGGGAAAGAAAGATTAAGAGAATGAAAAAAGACACAATGAAAAAGTTAAAAAAAACATTTTTTTTAATGCTTATCACGCCATTAGAAATGGTACTTAGACTGAAATGGACGACCCCTAACTTTCTGTGGCAAGTTTGGTTTGTATTTACCATACAAATACAGGAACTTCACGCCGTGAAGAAAAAGAATATTTATTTTTCATTACAAGCCACCAGGAGAAAAGGTAATGAATAGCTATGGTATTTTAATAGTAACCTGCCAATCTACAGGAAGGCTTAGGAGAATTACTAAATGGTAATATAGAACCTAGAAATTGCAAACTTAATCCATGTATAGCCAAGTTTAAAAGAGAATGATTGGAGCTACGAAATTTTAACTAAAATTAAACCAAAATTTGATACTTGTATAAAATGTATGCATTTGTATGCAAATGTATCTGAATGGTGAGTCAGACAGTGAAATACTGTTTTCGCGAAGCTAACTGCGGAGCGGCATATCTCGGACAGCAACTTCACGATTTTCGCGTTTAACCTCGCATCTGCCCTCGCCTGAAGTTGCTGTGCGATTTGTGCATAAATAACCATGAGCATCGTTAGCCTCACCATTATTTTGACAGCGAATTCTGGGCCATTGAATAATTGCCAGTTGGGCAAGGTAGTGTAGAACAACATGTGGAACCCTCTTGAAGGAGGAAACATCTGGAGTAGCAACATTGTAAAAATACATTTGAAGTAACAATATGATGTTGGATTTTTAAGGTTTTTTTTCTTAATCATTATGGGAACTCATTAGTTTATTATTATATTGACAAAATGTAATTATATTGTTTAGTGTTATGGCATTGAAACATTGTAATCTCCAAAAATAGATAGTTTAATGTTAAGTTCTTATCTACCTTCTCCATTTGAAACATAGAATCATATAGCACAGAAGGAGGGCATTTGGCCCATCGTGTCTGTGCTGGCTCTTTGAAAGAGCTATCCAATTAATCCCACTCCCCTGCTCTTTCCTCATAGCCCTGCAATTTTGGTGCTATTCAATCTTGTGGGGAATGAAGCTTTCGTTCTGCTGAGGAGCTCTCCATGGTGCTGCATGTAATGGCTTCCAGGTATGTTTATTCCGATGCAATGAACATCTAATAGTCACAGTGCTGTATATTATTTTTATGTCCTGAAAGCTACTTTTGACACTAGTGAAATATAAATGATGGTCTGTGTTAGTTTTCAATTAAAGATTTACTGTCTGTTAGTATTAAGAGAAAAAAGATTGACTACAATGGAATTATTCAGCTACTATTCCCCTCACTACATGCACTACTTTAATTGTGCTTTGGTGCCCTTCAAGACTTTCAGTAATTTGATTATGTCATAGATTCTTGTTGTACTTAATTTGATTGTAGCAACACTGCTCATAACATATCATTATCAATTATGCAAGGAGTAAAATTAGGATTTAGTAACAATTTGCATAGATCAGGATAATGGCAAGAAAGTTCTATATGGATTTAATTATGTTCTGCCATGTGTTTGCTACACCGATCAGTGAGGAAGGAATCCAAAATTGGACAAGTTGGTGATTTCATTGGAAAATAGGGATGTTTTCCCTTGGAGTCTAATGGGGTTGTATGTTCCCGTTTTCCGTGGTTATTTTACTTGGTGATATTGCCTCAATATATTTAATCAGTGTTAGCATTTGTCAATCTATTTAGAAGTTTTTGTGTCCCCGTTCTCCAAAACACCATTTCTTTTCACCTATTTCTGCAGGTTTTCTTTTGACATTATGTCAGGTATAATGCAGCGTGCTGATATGACAGCATGAAATGTTTCTCCTAAAGTACTTTTCTCCAACTGCCTTCAATAACAAGCTATGTTTTCTCTCTTAAATGTTGGTCAAAAGCCAACATGCTTTTCTAAATTAAATTCACATTTATTTTTGGACTTTTATTGACTAGCTAATGTCAGCCTTGGCTCAGTGGTAGCACTCTCATCTCTGAATTAGAAGATTATGGATTCAAGCCCTACTCTAGAGACTTGAGCATACAATCTAGGCTGATACTCCACCGGAGGACAGAGGGAGTGCTGCACCGGTGGAGGTGCTGACTTTTGGATGAGATGTTAAACCAAGGCTCCATCTGCCTTCTCAGGTGGATGTAAGTGGGAGGGAAAGCAATGCCACATGGCCAGTCCATTGAACAAGGGAAGCAGTGCAACATAGCCAGTCCATTGTGGAGGGAAGTACTATAGTGTGGCCAGCCCATTGGAGATGGAAGCAGCAACAGAAAGACTGGTCTGTTGGGAAGTTCAGCATGGCCAGCCCGGCGAGGAGTGAGGCAACGGCCACGTGGCCAGCCCGGCGAGGAGTGAGGCAGCGGCCACGTGGCCAGCCTGGCGAGGAGTGAGGCAGCGGCCACGTGGCCAGCCCGGCGAGGAGTGAGGCAGCGGCCACGTTGCCAGCCCGGCGAGGAATGAGGCACGGCCACGTGGCCAGCCCAGTGAGGAAGGAAACACAAAAATGCTCAAACACAAGTTGAATTGTACACTGTCAGGTACAAGTAGCAATAGATTTATTTGGAAAATAGCAATGACCTCTCTGTAGACTCTTTAGTCTGCCAGTGGCGGTCAGTGGCAGCTGAGACATTTGCAATTACTGTTCCTCTCCCACCTATTGAACAGAACGGTTTCCTCCTCCCCTGTCTTTCCCTGATTGACCCAGTGGGGAGGGAGGCAGTGACAGCAAGGCTAGCGATAGCAACAGCAATGCTGGCAGGACTGGCAGAAACCTTAACAAAAAAATAATCAATGTTAAAACGATAAACTTACCAGCACTAACACTTGAAAGCACTGATCATGAAGCATGTGTCAAGAAGTCAGATGCAGAAGAGCCAAGACTGAAGCAAAAGATATATTTGGTCTTTTGCTAATCACGAGATCAAATGATGAATAAAACAGGAAGGAGCACTTAAAAGTCATTTAAATGATGCACCATTCTCTGGCCCTAATGCTGGGTGGGTGCCAGGTTTGAGGAATGCTCATAGAAACTGGGCGTTCATTGTTGCTAGGCTGCACCTTGAGATTGGAGGATCATTAAATGGGCAGCTGGCAACTTTCAGCTTGATGATTTATTGATTTCTCGTCTTTAGGGTTACTGATTTAAAAAATAATTTGCTGTAGTATGGCTGCACTGTGAGAAATGATTATATTTTGCTGCTGACAGAAATAGCAGCCACTGGTGCAGAATTCTCTTTTGTCAATATGCAGGCCTTCCCATTGCCTGATTTAAGTGAGCACCAAGTCTAAGGCAGTAGCCCCACCTGGCACCAGCCCATGATATTTAAACTAACTGAAGCCAGAAATATGGCTAAATTAGTCACCATTTGTTTTTTCCCGAATGAGCAGCTGAGACGAAAGAAGATTACAAAGAAGGGCACAAAATGTACTCTGGGTGGGGGACTTCAATGTCCATCACCAAGAGTGGTTCCGTAGCACCACTACTGACCGAGCTGGCTGAGTCCTGAAGGACATAGCTGCCAGACTGGGCCTGCGGCAGGTGGTGAGCGAACCAACACGAGGGAAAAACTTACTTGACCTCGTCCTCACCAATCTACCTGTCGCAAATGCATCTGTCCATGACAGTATTGGTAGGAGTGACCACCGCACAGTCGTCGTGGAGACGAAGTCCCGTCTTCGCACTGAGGATACCATCCAACGTGTTGTGTGGCACTACCACCGTGCTAAATGGGATAGATTCAGAACAGATCTAGCAGCACAAAACTGGGCATCCATGAGGCACTGTGGGCCATCAGCAGCAGCAGAATTGTATTCCAGCACAATTCCACCTCATGGCCCGGCATATTCCTCACTCTACCATTACCAACAAGCCAGGGGATCAACCCTGGTTCAACGAGGAGTGTAGAAGAACATGCCAGGAGCAGCACCGGGCATACCTAAAAATGAGGTGCCAACCTGGTGAAGCTACAACTCAGGACGACATGCATGCTAAACAACGGAAGCAACATGCTGTAGCCAGAGCTAAGCGATTCCACAACCAACGGATCAGATCAAAGCTCTGCAGTCCTGTCACATCCAGTCGTGAATGGTGGTGGACAATTAAACAACTAACAGGAGGAGGAGGCTCTGCAAACATCCCTATCCTCAATAATGGCGGAGTCCACCACGAGTGCAAAAGACAAGGCTGAAGTGTTTGCAACCATCTTCAGCCAGAAGTGCCGAGTGGATGATCCATCTCAGCCTCCTCCCGATATCCCCACCATCACAGAATACAGTCTTCAGCCAATTCGATTCACTCCACGTGATATCAAGAAACGGCTGAGTGCACTGGATACAGCAAAGGCTATGGGCCCCGACAACATCCCAGCTGTAGTGCTGAAGACTTGTGCTCCAGAACTAGCTGTGCCTCTAGCCAAGCTGTTCCAGTATAGCTACAACACTGGCATCTACCCGACAATGTGGAAAATTGCCCAGGTATGTCCTGTCCACAAAAAGCAGGACAAATCCAATCCGGCCAATTACCGCCCCAT
Organism: Heptranchias perlo; assembly: GCF_035084215.1. NCBI lineage: Eukaryota > Metazoa > Chordata > Chondrichthyes > Hexanchiformes > Hexanchidae > Heptranchias > Heptranchias perlo. The sequence goes on from NC_090350.1 coordinate 28,407,786, forward strand.
CAGTCGACTCTCAATCATCAGCAAAGTGATGGAAGGTGTCGTCGACAGTGCTATCAAGCGGCACTTACTCACCAATAACCTGCTCACCGATGCTCAGTTTGGGTTCCGCCAGGACCACTCGGCTCCAGACCTCATTACAGCCTTGGTCCAAACATGGACAAAAGAGCTGAATTCCAGAGGTGAGGTGAGAGTGACTGTCCTTAACATCAAGGCAGCATTTGACTGAGTGTGGCACCAAGGAGCCCAAGTAAAATTGAAGTCAATGGGAATCAGGGGCAAAACTCTCCAGTGGCTGGAGTCATACCTAGCACAAAGGAAGATGGTAGTGGTTGTTGGAGGCCAATCATCTCAGCCCCAGGGCATTGCTGCAGGAGTTCCTCAGAGCAGTGTCTTAGGCCCAACCATCTTCAGCTGCTTCATCAATGACCTTCCCTCCATCATAAGGTCAGAAATGGGGATGATCGCTGATGATTGCACAGTGTTCAGTTCCATTCGCAACCCCTCAAATAATGAAGCAGTCCGAGCCCGGATGCAGCAAGACCTGGACAACATCCAGGCTTGGGCTGATAAGTGGCAAGTAACATTCGCGCCAGATAAGTGCCAGGCAATGACCATCTCCAACAAGAGAGAGTCTAACCACCTCCCCTTGACATTCAACGGCATTACCATCGCCGAATTCCCCACCATTAACATCCTGGGGGTCACCATTGACCAGAAACTTAACTGGACCAGCCATATAAATACTGTGGCTACGAGAGCAGGTCAGAGGCTGGGTATTCTGCGGCGAGTGACTCACCTCCTGACTCCCCAAAGCCTTTCCACCATCTACAAGGCACAAGTCAGGAGTGTGATGGAATACTCTCCACTTGCTTGGATGAGTGCTGCTCCAACAACACTCAAGAAGCTCAACACCATCCAGGACAAAGCAGCCCGCTTGATTGGCACCCCATCCACCACCGTAAACATTCACTCCCTTCACCACCGGTGAACAGTGGCTGCAGTGTGTACCATCCACAGGATGCACTGCAGCAACTTGCCAAGGCTTCTTCGACAACTCCTCCCAGACCCGTGACCTCTACCACCTAGAAGGACAAGAGCAGCAGGCACATGGGAACAACACCACCTGCACGTTCCCCTCCAAGTCACACACCATCCCGACTTGGAAATATATCGGCGTTCCTTCATCGTCGCTGGGTCAAAATCCTGGAACTCCCTTCCTAACAGCACTGTGGGAGAACCTTCACCACACGGGCTGCAGCGGTTCAAGAAGGCGGCTCACCACCACCTTCTCGAGGGCAATTAGGGATGGACAATAAATTCCGGCCTCGCCAGCGACGCCCACATCCCATGAACGAATAAAAAAAAATTACTGTTGTTCTCTAAGATCAAATACAAAGGATTCCTAAGGCATAAAAATACAATTCTAGTTATTCAGCTTTCGTTTGATATGGAGATCTGGGCCTGGGCAGGAAGTACACACTCATTAAGAGCCAGAAGTCCGCCACCCACCATATTAGTATAGGCAAAAAAAGGGCGTCCAGTGTCCAGACCTGAAATACGCATTAGACACTTTGCTTATGCAAATAAAGGGCTGAACGCCTGTTTAAGGATCCCTCTGCAGTATTGGATTGCCCTGAGGTAGCCAGTGCTGGTTGCGTTCAGAAAAACTAGGTCCACATGCAGCCTAATAGACAGTCCTTAAAGGTCCCTCTGATCACTGCCGCCACCCTCCCCGATCCCCGCCACCGCCACCCTCCCCGATCCCCGCCACCGCCACCCTCCCCGATCCCCGCCACCGCCACCCTTCCCGATCCCCGCCACCCTTCCCGATCCCCGCCACCGCCACCCTTCCCGATCCCCGCCACCGCCACCCTCCCCGATCCCCGCCACCGTCACCCTCCCCGATCCTTACTGCCACCTTTCCCGATCCCTGTCACGACACACTTACTCCCGATCGTCCCCCTCCCAGTCGCCTCACTCTCCCTGTCCCCTTTAAGAACTTATTGATCTTCAAGGCCTCATCCCCTCCGAGCTGCCTGGGGACGCCCATTAGGTTTAATGGCTTTTTTTCTGGATGTTTGAATCATGATGGACACTGACACTGTGTGTGGTTGATGCAGAGTATCCAACCTAAAGTATTAATAGTTATGATAGTCATTGAGAGTTTTTATTGAATGACAATCCATCGTTGATTGCTAGGAAATAACGCAGTTAGTTTATACATTCACAGATCAATTTGTCATTTTTTGTGTGAGTGAGGGAGAAGAATTGAGTGGAATAGACTTGTTACACTAATGCTGTACAGGAGATGCATTCTTCTTAGGATGATGTTATAAAGGGGGTTTTGCCTTGCATACTTGATTTATATATAGTAAGGTGAATAGGTTAAATGTTACCATTTTGGGCTATGAGCTAAGATATATTTTAGTGCACTTTAACGCAATAACCTATTAATTTAGCTCAATTTAGTCAATCCAAAATGAGTGATCTTCAGCTTATGGTGCTTCACATTTACAAATTAAAGAGTCAATAGCACTTAGGAAAATGATTGATCAAATCCTCTTAAGTCATTTATTTGCTAGCTATAAATCCAAGATATTTTATCAGTGAAGTCCTCAGGCCAGTGTTTAATCTATCATCTGGAGTAAACTTCAGATGGTCTCCTCATCTACGTTTAGGTTTGCTTCATTCATTAATTGTTGAGACTGTTGCTCTGTGCAATTACAGACAAATGCTTACTCGATGCAGATAGTCTTTAAAGGGATGGTAGAACCATCATATTATAGAGTTTTCAGGTATACCCAGTTCTAGGAAGATTTGGCTCCGCTGAAACTTTGCTATAGCTTTTGCAATGTTGTTTTCAATGTTTTTAAATTTCAGATTTAATAGAACTTTGATAAATAATCTTCAGTGTCCTATGTGATCACTGATGCTGTAGTTTTATCAGTTCCCTGATCATGTAATTGTGCTCTGCTCTGGGTTTACATCATGGTGAAAATGTCCCTTTGAAACAAATTTCATTCTGCATTAAAAATTTAGGATGATGAAATTGTTAGTATTTTTGCAGTTTGAATTATATATATTCATTGAATTCATGGTTGGCTGAAAATTTCTATTTGGACTATAATTACTTTCCAAATCCCTGAAGGAATATTTCATATTTGTGAATTAAAAGGCATACTAAGCATGTGTTATAATTAGGGAAATGTTCACACATTGATTTGTTAATTAAAAAAATCAACTATTTACAAATTATGGTGAATCATGGCACATATAAGGTTATATTACACTCATATATACAAATAGAGAGTTATATAAGGAGATGTGTATGGATGGACAGCACCAAACAACTTGTTTAGGTTTGGTGTTGATTTGTGGCAGGTGGTCACGGTAGGTCTTGACTGAGTGGGTTGGTGGGATTAACTTCATTAGGAATGAAACGCTCTGCTTTTTCTACTAGAGCTAAAGACATACACAGATTATAGATGCAGCAGAGTGTAGGTTTCGACAGTCATGGTTCAGAGACGTACCGTCTGGAAATGGGTGCCAGAGATCACTGTAAAAGCTGCTTTGCCCCAGCATATTTTTGGCTGAAAATGCTTATTTTATTTTAAATAATCTATTGCAACCTCATCGATCTTGCTTAAACTGTCCAGATTATAAGGAATTGTTTTGAAAAATGCAGAATGTGTATTCATATTTCATTTGAATCTACAGAAAGTTTTATTTACTTCATGTATCATTACTTTTTTGAAGAATTGCAGAGTTTGGCACCGTTTTTTAATACTTACTGTTAGAGAACAGTTGTCATTCTGATTGATGTTGAGTCTAATAAATGGAATATTTATAACTCAAATACAAATACTGGAAACAAAGATTCTACACTAAATATTACTGGAGCTAATGGTTTTTCCAATAGTGTTTATCATCAGTGGGTGATCATTACCAAATATTTCATTGTAAAATGAGCACCATGGGGCAGAGCAATGTACCCCAAACACTGAATGGAATCATTGTTACAAAGAGGAGCTGTTACCCTCCAGAAATGTGTTTCTAACTTTTTGTGGGTTTGCTGTGTGATTCTATAAAATAGGTACCGTGTAGATATACAGTGTAAAATTAAGGAAAACCCAAATATGTTTTATAAATACATAAAGAGCAAGAGGATAACAAAAGAAAGAGTAGGGCCTATTAAAGACCAAAAAGGTAACCTATGTGTGGAGGTGGAAGATGTGGGTATGGTTCTTAATGAATACTTTGCGTCTGTCTTCATAAAAGTGGGGGATGATGCAGAGATTGTAGTTAAGGAGGAGGAGTGTGAAATATTGGATGGGATAAACATAGTGAGAGAGGAAGTATTAAGGGGTTTAGCATCTTTGAAAGAAGATAAATCATCAGGCCCGGATGAAATGTATCCCAGGCTGTTAAAAGAAGTAAGGGAGGAAATGACGGAGGCTTTGACCATCATTTTCCGATCCTCCCTGGCTACAGGCGTGGTGCCGGAGGATTGGAGGACTGCTAATGTTGTACCGTTGTTTAAAAAGGGAGAAATGGATAGACCTAGTAATTACAGGCCAGCCAGTCTAACCTCGGTAGTGGGCAAATAATTGGAATCAATTCTGAGGGACAGCGTAAACCGTCATTTAGAAAGGCACAGATTAATCAAGGACAGTCAAGGGAAGGTTGTGTCTGACGAACTTGATTGAATTTTTTGAGGCGGTAACAAGGAGGGTCAATGAGGGTAGTGTGTTTGGTGTAGTCTACATGGATTTTAGCAAGGCTGTTGATAAGGTCCCACATGGCAGACTGGTCAAAAAAGTAAAGGTCAGTGGGATTCAAGGGAAAGTGGCAAATTGGATTCAAAATTGGTTAGGCCACAGCTTGAGTACTCCGCACAGTTCTGGTCACCACATTCCAGGAAAGATGTGATTGCACTGGAGAGGGTGCAGAGGAGATTTACGAGGATGTTGCCAGGAGTGGAGAATTTTAGCTATAAGGAAAGATTGGATAGGCTGGAGTTGTTTTCTTTGGAACAGAGGTGACTGAGGGGTGATTTAATTGAGGTGTATAAAATTATGAGGGGCCTAGATCGAGTGGACAGGAAGGACCTATTTCCCTTAGCAGAGAGGTCAATAGCCAGGGGGCATGGATATAAAGTGATTGGTAAAAGGATTAGAGGGGAGCTGAGGAAACATTTTTTCAACCAGAGGGTCTGGAACTCACTACCTCATCACATTTAAAACACACTTGGATATGCACTTGAAGTGCCATAACCTACAAGGCTATGGACCAAGTGCTGGAAAGTGGGATTAGGCTGGGTAGTTCAATTTCGACCGGCACAGACACGATGGGCTGAATGGCCTCCTTCTGTGCCATAGATTTTCTATGATTCTATGATATACAGGGTATTGAGACAAAAGCCCCTCGTTAACATTCTTGCCTCCCTGGCAAAACCCCTTGTGGAATCCACTCCTTCCAATATCTTAAGACATGAAAAATATGTATGAGAGACCTTGCAACCTGCATGAGGTTTCATTATTTTTTCTGTAACGTAAGCGTTTGCAACGAAAGACAGAAATAGAGAGCTCGTGAAGTGTTAGTGGTCTGTATGTAATGTCCTCATTGGCAGATTTCCAGGAGACAGGGTAACATCTCATAATGACCCTTTCCTGAGGATTGTGTTCAGCAAATTGCAAAGATTTCCAATCAAACTGCTTAATCTTGACTGAAAACAGTGATACAAGGGAATAAGACATATGGTTTTGTACCTTTTTTATGTTTACAAGCAGTGTAAATACTGATTTCCTTAATATTTTGTCTTCTGTGAATTGATCTAGTGATTCAAACTACCAGACTCAGCAAGATCTCTTTAGAACCTGCTACAATTATATCATGTTTAGGATCATTTATTTCATCAATTACCATATTATAGTTTGAAACATTGACATTCGTCATAGTGGAACCATTGAAAGCTTCAGTTCAATAATGTCAGAGGGGTATGATAGTGCAGTGGTTATATTACTGGACTGGTAATCCAGAGGCATGGATGCCACCATGGCAGTTGAGAATTTGAATTCAGTTAAAAAAATCTGGAAATAATAAAACTGGTTTCAGTAAAAGTGACCATAAAGCTGTTGGATTGTTGTAAAAGCCAAATTGGTTCACTGATGTCCTTCAGAGATGGAAACCTGCCATTCTTACCTGGTCTGGCCTATATGTGACTCCACTCCCACAGTGACATGGTTGACTCTTAACTGAGGTGAAAAAGCCATTGTAACATCCTCTCTTTTCTGACAGTTGATGTTTTACTATGGATACTTTCACCATCCTGTTTCTATCAGCCTCCCCTTTCCTTTCTCATGGTGCAAATGTTATAGTGTAAGAGTCCATTTAAAAGGAAAGGAAATAAGTAAGTTAAAACCAACAAATTCAATTGTATATAGCTGTAATGTATTTGAAATATTTCTGCTTTGTCCTTTAATATTGTGCTGAAGCTCTTTCAGGGCAATGTGAATCACTTTTGCCTGAGCTGTCTAGCTTTTTGCTTGGTTTCAATTAAAATGTGGTTTCAGATTGCCATTTAATAATCTCCCACTTTGCAGTAACATTCCTGTATTAATTTCTAATGTATAATTTTGCCATTTGGCTTCATTGTGAATATGGTTTGTATCACCAGTCCTAGATGAAGTGATGAGATTATTATGTACTGGATCATTTTTGACTAAAATTTCCAGCTATTGCCTAGTTGTCATTTAGCTGAGTCAATAAGCAATAGTAAAGTATCCCTTAATTATTTTATCAAAAAGCTGGTACACTCAGAAGCTTATTATGGTTCTAAAAACAAGAGTAATGATTTAATGTTGGGAATGTGTATAAACTAACATAAAAACAATCTTAAGGTACTTGTCTAAGATCTGGTTTTCTGAATTGTGTTGGACACTCATGTGATTCTGAATTCTGTTTAGGAACATAGGAACAGGAGTAGGCCATTTAGCCCCTCGAGCCTGATCCACCATTCAATGAGATCATGGCTGATCTGTGACCTAACTCCATATACCCGCCTTAGCCCCATATCCCTTAATACCTTTGCTTAACAAAAATCTATCAATCTCAGATTTTAAATCTAACAATTGAACTAGCATCAACTGCCATTTGCGGAAGAGAGTTCCAAACTTCTACCACCCTTTAATTATAGAAGTAACTGTGTATACTCTCAGAGCGTTGGAATGTCACGCAGACACTGATCCCTTGGCTGCCATTTTGAGTTGTTTAGATATCTAAGGCTGTTAAACCCATCAGATATTTGTAGTGTTTGGTGACAAAAATAGATAAGAAAAAATACCGTAGTTAAAAGTTTCAATGTTTGAGTCTTTGAAGATAATTGAGAAAGATAAGGCATCAATTTGTTCTCAGAATGTGGTCAATGCTGGCAAAGCCACATTTATAGCCCATCCCCAGTTGACCTGCGAAGCCAATAGCTTGCAAGGCCACATCAGAGAGCACAAGAGTCTATCGTGTCAGTTGGACTAGAGTCACTTGCAGGCCAGACTGGTTAAGGGTGGCAGGTTGCCTTCCCTGAAAGACATTAGTGAACCAGTTCAGCATTCATGATTATTTTTTCTGGTACTAGCCCACAATTACCAGATTTATTGAATTCCATTTCTCAACGATGACTAAGATTATTATCTCTTGGATGTAGCATATTAGAGGTTTTTATTATAAAGCAGTAAATACTTCAAATTTCATCCTTAAGTAAAATAATTTCAAATATTTCACCAGTACAATATTTCCATTCGCTACACTTTCTTGTGTCCCATTCAGTATGGAGTCTAAGTTATTGCCAAAAGCAGGACTGTTCTAATCTGTTAGAACTCCATTGGCAATTGGACCAATGCCACCTCGATGCAAAACATCCTGCCTGAAAATTAACCACAATTTGATTTGTTTTTCTTTCTTTTGGCAGATCAGACCTAAGCTTGTGAAAGAAACGAGAAGTTAGCAAGAACTTGTTTTTAAAAAAGTATTTCTTTTTTACTTATTTGCTATTGGCTAACTTGTTTTCTTGTATTTCCCTGATGAGGTACTCCAACCAAAGGCTTGTTTCCATCCTTTAGACTATTCTATTTTTCTCTCTCTGATCAATGTCTCACTGATCTACGCAGTCTCTAAACTGCTTTTCAGCTTCTGTACTAATGACTGAATGGGCAGAGAATTATAGCTGGGTGGAATTCACTTTAACTTTGACCTCTGGAGGAAAGAGACTGGGAGGGATAGAGATAACCTTCAGTGCTTTGGTCTGTTTGAAAAACAGGCCCCAGATGCATAGCTACTGTACTGTTCTCAAATACCACACAATTTATTAATCCTAAATTATTTGCACTACGTCTACTTGAGTTGGTCATAAATGAGAGCTCTATACCTGCATATTCATCAATCAGAAAGAAACACATTTCCTATTAAACTTGCATGAAAGGTTGCTGCATAAACTTAAGGCCATGGGTCTCCTAGGCAAAAATTAGAGGTGGATCAGGAATTGTCTGAAAGAGAGGAAGCAACACGTACTATTTAGGGGAATGCTGCCACGCGGGACAGATATTAAGTCGAGTGCTGTGGTGCCAATGTTGGGCTTTTACTGTTCCTAATCGACATCAACAACTTGGATTCAGAAGTACCATTCAACCCTGTCAAATTTGCTGATAATACTAAATTGGGTCTTGAGATTTTCGAGTCTGATGATACAGTCAAAGAACTATAAAAGGGATCTAGACAAAATTTGAAAGCAGGCAGAATTATGGCAGATGAAATTCAATACAGATGAGTAGGTGTTACCCATTGGAAGGAAAAGGACATACACACCTAATGAATGGTGTCAAAAAAGCTAGGGGAGAGGCTGAAAGAGATCTGTGAGAGATTGTAGGCTCAATAGAGCATAATCAACAAAGTATACAGAATTCTGAACTATATAGGAAAAAAGTTATTAATACGTTAGTGAAGATAAAGAACTCTGGAGTCTTTTAAGAGCAAGCTAGATGCTGAACTGTAGGTTTCTATGAAAACTTGAGCTACATGGGCTGAATTGCTTACCTCATCTATACTGAATGAATCATAGAATAATACAGCACAGAAGGAGGCCATTCAGTCCCTCGTGCCTGTGCCAGCTCTTTGAAAGAGCTATCCAATTAGTCCCACTACCCTGCTCTTTCACCATAGCCCTGCAATTTTTTTTTAAAATATATCCACTTCTCTTTTGAAAGTCACTACTGAATCCGCTTCCACCACCCTTTCAGGCAATAAATTTGAGATCATAACAACTCGCTGAGTAAAAAAAAATGTCTTCTCATCGCCCCCTGGCTTTTTTGCCAATTATCTTAAATCTGTGTCCTTTGGTTACCGACTCTCCTGCCAGTGGAAACAATTTCTCCCTATCTACTATATCAAAACCCCATATCATTTTGAACACCTCTATTAAATCTTGTCTTAACCGTCTTTGCTCTAAGGAGAACAATCTCAGCTCCACATAACTGAAGTCCCTCAGCCCTGATATCATTCTGGTATCCAGTGCACCCTCTCCAAGGCCTTGACATTCCTTCTAAAGTGTGGTGCTCAGAATTTTACACAATACTCTAGCTGAGGCCTAACCAGTGATTTATATAGGTTTACCATCACTTCCTTGCTTTGGTACCCTATGCCTCTATTTATAAAGCCAAGGATCCCGTATGCTTTTTTAACAGTTTCATCAACTTGTCCTGCCACCTTCAAAGATTTGTGTATGTGAACCCCCACATACACAGGTATATACTTATCTTACTAAAGTGCGAATTTCTTCCTTCCTGCTGAGAATTCTCCTTCCCGTCATTGCATGTGTGACATAACTTGCATACCCTGCTATTTTACTTCTACCTTATTTTCTATATTATTGCTCTCATTTCTCTATTACTATAACATTTTCCCATACATCCTTCATGTTCATATATGTTCTGTGCCACTGCTTTGCAGTAATATTCTTACCAAACGCTTGTGCTATTCTTTAAGTCATGTGACATCTTCCAGATCTCAAGTCAGATTTCCAAGTAGTTGATACTTTGAGTATTTGAATGACATGCTTAATGACTTATTTGCATATTTGTGGGCGTTCATCCCATCTACAACAAAGCTGATAAGCCCATTAAAATGGATTTTTCTCAATGTGTCATTGCCACATCTGCTGCAAACAACACAAACTGTGCAGCTGGATGAGCAAACATTCAACATTTAATTGGTTAAGTGGCTTGTTAAGTACTTGAGACATTTTAAAGGATCATTATTGCAAATGCATCATGATTGGCTGCTAGTTTTTCATTACTACGAATGAGATAGTATTCTCAGGAAGTCCACTTTTCAAAGTATGTGTTCTCATGATTAGTTAGCGGATTATTAATTGTGATTCAAAAACAGTCATGTCTCCCACATTTTTTTTGGTGAGGAAAATCTAGCCCAATATACCTCAGTTATAGCCCACAGAAGGACACCCTCAGAGAGCCATGTCCAAGCACAACCTGGAAACAGAACATTCAGAGGATTATCAGCTTATACAGGTCATCTTACAAGATAGAGAGTTGGTGATTCCGGGCAATGCCAATGTGTTTTATGTATGAACACTTCCGTGAATTTTGACTTTATTGTTTTATTAAGATATCCTGAAGAACTCTCTAGGTTACCCCTCAATATAAGGGGTAATTTTCTGCATCAGCTGGGAACCCAATGTGGAAAATCTCCCATATGGTGCCAAATTGTGGTAGTTTTTTGTGTCTATATCCAAAAGGAGCTGGAATTACACTGTCATAACTCATTTCACTTAAGATCCTTGTAACCAGATTAAAATCCAGGACCCAGAGATAAAGTGGCAAGAGTGCTAGTTTCATAATCATGCTAAATTTAAACATCTGGTGTTGTAGAATTAATACTTGGAGATGACATTCCCTGAAATCGATCTGAGGTTGCTTTTACCAGAAATCGCTTGATTTTTAAAAAATTTTTAATGAATCTATCACAGTCTTCTATGAAAACTGAAAAGGTATCACATGTTGAATTGAAATGTTGATGTTGATAAATTTAGATGTGAGCAATTTTTCCTTGCACTTTGGGTATGAGGGAACTGATTTGGTTGGCCGAGCTATATATCCTTCAGATATATACTTCATAAATTAATTTTTTCATAATTAGTTATTTTTAAAAAGTGAACTGAAATAGCCAGTCCTAGCCTGTAAAACATCACCTGATCTCAGTTGATCTTGAATCTGCATTGATCTTGTCCTTGGAAGTCTGCGGATCCAACCGTTCCACCTTCTCAGTTGAAGGAGGATGTTGGGGCAAGAAGCAGCAGTGGGATGAAAGAGCTGTTGGGGAAAGAGAAATATTTTAATATATACTGCCTGGTTTCTATTCAACTTATAAAGAAGATGCATATAACCAGTCATTCTCACTCATGAAATAAAATCAGATGCAGCCATAGCAGAAATGAACTGATTTTTATATGTAGACATGTATTCTGGCTCTATGAGGAATGATCGTACTCCTGGGACACAACAAATGTTCTCCTTGTCAAAAGGAAGTGGTTGAAAGTTTGGATTATTTAGTAGATGGATGGTATAATGATGTGTTTTAAAACAAGGTGCCACTTCTATTCATTCTGCTTAAGCATACCAGCTGCATAAGTCGTTTATTATCACCAAGCCAGTTCCACAGGAAATTGCAGTATTTCTGCAGACCAGATCCCTGAGCCGGCATTAACTATTTGCAGAGATAACTGGCTGTGAAGCTTCCCATGCACTATTTGGAGCAGGCTTCAAACTATATAAACAGATTTTAAAATAACAGGTATAGTATACGAATAGAAGAAACAAAGGACAGGAAAAGACCGTCAAGCCTGACCCATTCAGACATGGTCCAGCCACATACACCGTTGACCCCTCCTAGCCATGACCTCTCCTTGGAGAGGCAAAAATAAGGAAAAAAAACTGAGACAAAAATTGGAAATCTCTCTCTGACTCGCTGAGGCAATCAAATGAAGCTCATGGGGACAGCAATACCGCAAGGTTAATTTGTATGTAGACATTTATTATAACAGATTTTGCATTATTATTCACGTAGCACAGAAGTGAGTGGCTTTGTTGTCATTCAACAGCTGAGAGTGGTCAATGTGGAAAACAGGAGTCCATCACCATCAAAGTTCTGCTCTGATTGATGATTGCCAGTAGGGTTTTCAGCATGGTGATCTTGTTGCCTATATTGCACAACTCTGGAACTCTGCTCTTAAGCATTTTGGTAAATAATTTTTTGTTGCTTTGGACATCTCCAATGTCTTTGACAGGGTCTAGAACTGTGTACTTGGAATCAAATTACCATCATATCACCCACCCCAACCAAATCCATGTTAAATGACTGTTTAGTTTCCTCTCAAGTCGCTATTTGTACTCAGTTGATAGCTCATCCTTTAACTCCTTTTCAATTACTCCTCCACCCATTGCCCAGCCCTATCCAATTTTAGCTGATGATCCCATTTTACATTCACTGAACTCCTTCAGATCATATGTCTTCACTGCTCACAACTTCCAGTCCTTGTTCATTGGGATTGCTGAATCACTACATACTGATCTCTTCCATGTCTTAATTGGAGGCAATGAAAATCTTGTTTCCTTAATTTTTAAAGACACATTTTCTTCATAAGATAACTTCACTAATCCTATGCATCTGGCGGATGAAGGGCAGGAGGAGTTTGTTTAAAGGAAGCATGGATCAGAAAATTGGCACTAATATGTTGTAGCCCTATCTTCGTCCCATGCTCCCTTCAAGCACAACAGCTTTGAAGACACTTGGTTTCCCTCTTTCATACAAAATGCTTTTTTTCCCCCTCAACAAATGCTAACTCTTCATTAAGCACAAGTCTGTCTAATATTTGAATATTCTTCTCATATCCAAGGAGATTTCTCCAGTGTCTCTCTCACATCTCTGGGTAGGATGCAAGAAAAAGCTTGTTGTCTATAGGTGATCCTTCTCTCACCTCCAGCCTTTAACCTTTCTCTTTTTCTCAACCTCTCTTGTCTTTCTCTATTTTATTGCTACAACTATGTAAGTGGTAAGTGCTCCGCTGAACTTTCTTCTCTTGTTCCTTCTAAACTGTAAATATGCTATGCTATCATTCTTCCTCCCCCTTGCATCCCTATAGTATTGAACCCAAGACTAACTGCACAGTCTGGTACTCCATCTCATACTTTCCCAGTTCCTCAGAACTTATTTTAGTATTTTTTTTCCTGCAACATTGCAAATTGGAAGCAGAAGACAGCTACAAATAAACTGTTTCCATATTTTGTGTGTCTACTTGGCTTAATTAGGAGGATTCTTACCTCTGAGTCAGAAAGTCCTTGGTTCAAGCCCCACTGTGGACATGAGGACATAATTCAGGTTGACACCCCAGTGCAGTAATGAAAGAGTGCTGCATTTCATAGGTGTGATCTTTTGGATGTGATGCTAAACTGAGGCCCTGTTTGCCTGCTGACTTAAGAGATCCCATGGTAGGATTTGAAGAAGAGCTGGGAGTTCTCCTGGTGTTCTGGCCAACATTTCTCCCTCAAGTAAAACCCTCAAAACAGATTATCAGGTCATTCATTCATTTGCTGTTTGTTGGACCTTGCTGAGTGCAAATTGGCTGATGTGTTTACCTATATAACAACAGTAACTGCACGTCAAAAAATAAATTTGTTTTGTTTCTCCGTCTTCTCCCGCTGCAGATGCTGCCTGACCTGCTGAGCATTTCCAGTGTTATCTGTTTTTATTTCAAAAGTAATTAATTGGTGGTAAACTGCTATGGGACATCCTGAGGCTATGAAAAATATACATATAAATGTAAATTCTTTATTTCATGTGCAGGTTCTCACTTGTGTGTATTGCACTTTGGTGTTTATGTATTACTCTTTATTCTCCTGTTGCTTCTCTTGTGGTGTAGTTATACTGCCCCTTTTGCATTGCTGTGAAGAGGCTTTGAATTTGCAGCAATCTAAAAATGAAAGTATTGCTCTAGAGTTGGGTACTTGTGCCCCGGAGAATGGCAAGGATTTGATGGCAAGGAGTATAATTTCAGTTCAGTTTCAAACAAGGGTTAAAAATGCTGGTGGGAATCCCTTGAACTCCCTGAAAACTTTCTAAACTTATATAAAGTTGTTTTAAATGTTTTGAGAAAGTAGATTTCACCTACATTCTTAAAGTATTTAAAATGTAACAGCCAATGGTGGAGCTCTGTTGATAAGCATGTATATATAGAGTTTTCTCCTGGTCCTGAGAATCTTATTTGCAGCCAGACGGCTTAAATCAGATTCTGTCAAGCTACAAGTCTCAGACTGACAGTACAAATCCAGTCCTACTCTCTTTTCTTCCATTTCTGTTTTTCTTGTGGTTTTTCTGGGTTTCATTCTCCACCACCCCCCAACCTGCCCCACCCCCCCCAATATTTTTCTTTTCTTTCGCTGACTACCTTTTGCTGAACCCTCACTCCTCTCGCCTCTCAATGAATTTTTTCTCGCTCCCTAAGTCCCCACCACTCCAGACCCTGAAATAAGCAGCCATAAAATGACCACTTGGGTCCTTAGGAAAAAAATGCGATCTCTTGTTTTTTTCTCAAAAAAAAATCACTCTTGCAGTTCCCATTACCATTGGAATTCCTGTACGTGCTCTATTCTCAGGAATTCTTTCCACATATTCATGATTGAATTGGGGATCTTGTGAAAATATTTCTTGGGAAACTAATGGCTGTGCAAGATAAGCACAGTAATAACAGTCCCATAGTCTTCAGAATTTTCTATTTGTCAAAAAAGGATTGTCTCAAAAATCATACACTAAGAGGAAAAGACAAAATATGTAAGAGTGGAATAGCTGTTTACACTGGCAAGTAGAAGGTTTGTGTAGTGCCTGTGGACGGACACACCAGCACCTGGTTGTGTTTTTTTAATATATTATTTTCTGTAGGGATGAGAGCCAGATGACATCAGAACTCTGACCTACCTTCAGCTGTTGGGGCT
Source organism: Heptranchias perlo (assembly GCF_035084215.1). NCBI lineage: Eukaryota > Metazoa > Chordata > Chondrichthyes > Hexanchiformes > Hexanchidae > Heptranchias > Heptranchias perlo. The sequence continues at coordinate 28,422,836 of NC_090350.1, forward strand.
AATACATCAATGTCTGAATTTTGTCCAATTTTGAAACATTTCATTTTAGTGTGTTATTTTGGAATGTTGGTGCACATGTAAGTGTGCAGGGAAGCAAAATGTCTCAGTGTGCATTCAAATACATCTGTGGTGAGGTCACAGCAGCAAATACAGTTGCCAACGTTGAGTTTTTACTTTATTGTTTCAATTACTTCATAGCCCATTGGGAAAGGGGTCAATGTGTGAGCTGTCTGGTAGGAGTATGTGTCCTTTCCATGGTGATTTAGTAGAAACAATCTAATCCTGGTGGTTTTTCAAGGACCATGCATCAGTTTATCCCGGTGGTAGTGGAGGACTGATTGGCCTTTGGGGGAAAGGGAGGGGAAAAGTTGCAGGCTGCCTGCATAAGATTACTAGCGCTGAAGAGGTGGAAGTTGAACCATTTCTTAACCAGTATGGTATCTGTGTTGTTGGGACCAAAAGGGAGGGGAATCAATTTAATGGTCTATGGAGATTTGTGTGCTCCTGGAACTGGGATTACTGCATATGGTCAGTAGGCTGTATAATGAGACTGCTGTTCCGAACCTAAACCAATGTTTTCCAACAAATCTAAAGCTAGGACTTGAAATTGAACTTTAAAAAAAAAATGTATTCCTATCATACATTTAAAAAAGGCTTGTAAAAATAAGCTGTTTAACACATGTTTTTACTCGATAAATGCTGAAATTCCCAAGCATCCCTACAGAGGATCAAAGGCCATGCTTTCTCAAGCTGAAACACAACAGGGGCTTTAATTTGTTCCGTCTCTTCTTTTCAGGCCCATGTTTTCTTTGTATAATGTATTACCGAGATACTGTGGATTGCTGAATCGTAATGTTCCTTCAACACTTTTCCTTTTTCCTCCTCTGTCAAATAATGAAAGACCTGTCCTTTGTCTGGCCCATTTGTTATAAAAGACTTAAAAGAGGAAGTCTCACAATTTGTGTTCCTTTAAAAATGAAATGGTAAGAAAATAATAATTATTTTTTTAATCCTGTCCAGTCCTTTTGATTTTGCTTTAGAATATTTTTGCTTAAGGGATTTTTAGCCTCATTGAGGGAACTGATTTGAAGGAGAAGAACGCTGGAGCTGATAAGCCCTCAGTGGAGATGCAGTATTAATGGATGGTGCTACAGCAGTGGTGTCATTTTAACTATGCATGTTCATTTAGACACTGTCAGGCTCTGTGGCTCTGTAACTCCTTCGAGCCAATTACATTGGATAATGTTATCAGCATTTACTGTTGAATCCAAAATGTTGTGAAAATCAATAAAAATTTGGCAGGGCAAAAACTGCTTAACAAAAGAACTGTAATTATTTGTAACTGATTTATTATTAAAGAAATACTGTCGGTGATATTTCTCTGTAAATTAAACCATTAGTTGCCATGTTATTTCTAGCACTAGCAAAATTGTTCCACGAGAGACCAGCTGTAATGGTAAGGGAGTAACCTCTTAATTCCCTCACATTTTTGATTAAAATGTTAGCTTCTTTTACAACAGGATATATTGTGTACTTCCATCAAAATGTTGCCATTTAACCGGTGATTGGATTTATACATTAGTTGGTAGTGACCTTGCATCCAACAGTGAATACTTATAAAATGCTAAATATTAATTCCTAGTCAGGTTGAGAAATATTTAGTGGGAGAATGGAAACTTCCATTGAAAGGAACCTCATGACCTCGAGTCCTGTATTAATTGAATTCAGTGGCAGATCTGGGTTGAAGAGATCACCATCTTACCTGAGACTACTATAAATGAAATTAGAGTCCCTAATGTAGGATTAAATATTGAAGTACGGGACATTGGTTAAATTGGAGTAATATCAGTCATGGCTATTGTAGCATGCAAGGTGACCAAGGTTGGGAATTAAATATTCCAGGGTACTTGACGTTTCAAAAAGACAGGCAGAATGGAAAAGGAGGGGGTGTAGCCCTGATAAAAAAGGATGACACAAGGACAATGGTGAGAAAGGATTTTGTTTCGGAGGATCAGGAAGTAGAATCAGTATGGGTGGAAATTAGAAATAACAAGGGGCAGAAAACTCTGGTGGGAGTAGCTTATAGGCCCCTTAATAGTAGCTATACTGTTGGACAGAGTGTTAATCAAGAAATAATAGGAGCTTGTAACAAAGGTAATGCAATAATCGTGGGGGACTTTAAATTTCATATAGACTGGACAAATCAAATTGGCAAAGGCACTCAGGAGGATGAGTTCATGGAATGAATTCAAGGCAGTTTCCTAGAACAATATGTCATGGATCCAACCAGGGAACAGGATATTTTACATCTTGTATTGTGTAATGAGACAGGGTTAATTAGTAATCTCTCAGTAAAGGACCCTCTGGGGAAGAGTGATCATAATATGATGGAATTTCACTTCGGGCCTGATATTACCAGGGCGGCGGGTTCGCGACGGGGGGGTGATTGGGCGTGTGGGTAACGCGCCCGGTGAAATCAGTCTGCCCTGAACGCAATCGCAGGCTGATTGGATCCACTTACCTCTTGTTCCGGGTTCCCCACTGCTGAGCTGCGCGGCGGGCGGACTGCCCATGCGCAGTAAGGTCTGTCAGCTGGAGGAGCTGTATTTAAAGGGGCAGTCCTCCACTGACTGATGCTGCAAGAAATAGGAAAAATTACAGCATGAAGCAGCCCAGGGGGAAGGCTGCTCCCAGGTTTAATGATGCCTCACTCCAGGTATCATTGGATGGGGTGAGGAGGAGGGGGAGGACAGAGATCTTTCCCCCAGCAGGCGGGAGGAAGCGGTCTGCCTCTGCCACCAAGAAGGCCTGGCTCGAGGTGGCAGAGGAGGTCACCTGCACCACCAACATATCGCCCACCTGCATACAGTGCAGGAGGCGCTGCAATGACCTAAGCAGGTCAGCCAAAGTGAGTACACTTACTCATTCCCCTACACTCCATCTGCCACATCACCACCCCCACCCCACATCTCCTTCTGCACTGCCAACACTACTCTGTCACATCACCCATCACACCCACTCAAACCTCATCCTCATCTTACCTGCACTTACTCAACTCACCAGTACTCATCCTGCCACTACCACTCAACCCAATCCTCATACAATCTCATGGCTCTATCTCATACTCACCCTCTCATGCATCTCTTTCACAGTCAGCCTCACTCAACCTGCCACTACCTGTGCTGCAGCCACAGGGCATGCATCACATATGTGCAGTAGGCAGCATAAGGCAAACGTGTCGTGAGCATGAAGGGGATGCACAAGGGTGTTTGAGGGTTTGTCATGGTTTTTACTTACATTTAATTTCTGAGCAACTCACATTATATATTATATTGGCACCACTACTGCCACGTCTTTGCGAATCTTGTCTGGTTTGTGCAATAATGCCCTTTCCTGAGGATCACCATGAAGACCCACAACTGATGCCACCCATTGTGTCACTGCAGAGTGGGTGTAGGTGTATTTGCAGGGCTCTTTTGTGCAGATGACTGAGAGACGTCGGCGATGTCCCCGATGGCACCCTGGAAGGATGCGGAGGAGAAGCTGTTGAGGGCAGTGGTGACTTTGACAGCGACAGGTAAGAAGATGGTGCTCAGGCCAGCCGGGAGCAGCTCGGCATGAAGGAGGCTGCAGATGTCCACGACTACATATTGAGTGACTCTGGGCCTCTGTGTGCACTGCTGCTCAGAGAGGTCCAGGAAGCTCAGCCTCGGTCTGTGAACCCTGTGGCGAGGGTAATGCCCTCTGCGACGCATCTCTCTCTGCAGTTGCCCTCCCTCCTGCTGTGCAGGTGGATGTGTCACGGCACTGTGTCGTGGAGCTCCACGTGTCAGAGGTGGACGGCGTGGCCGGCTGACGATCCGGATTCTTTCCCCTCAGTCTGGTTCAGTAAAAACTGAAGTCGAATACATTTTAAAGTTCATCACAACTTTAATAGCAGGGTTCTTAGTCTGCAGCATTGATTTGGACTCCTGATAGAGTCCCTCTATGCTGGCAGAGCAAGAACAAAAACATACAGAAATCCACACGTTTTTATACAATCAATAGGGGTTGGAACATACTTAACGAGGGTCAACACCAATCATAAGCCGGGCACAGGTTGCCATGCGAGGTTACATTATTTCCGGCCAATCATAAATCGTCCATGTGCTGATCATGCTGCTGTTAGACATCAAAGGGAATACTTCCTCACCTTCCAACTTGGAATGTTCTTCCCTGTCCCTTCTGTTCCTTATCTCCCAACCTGGAATGTCTTTCAACTTTGGCTAAGCTCGTTACCTATATTGATCTGCCATAAACATGGAGACATTCAGACCAGTCCTTGAATCACATCAAAGACTCTACATTGCTAAGACCATGCAAACCTGCTGACTACGCAAACATATGGCCCAGCAGGAGGCCAGGCCACCTGTACCAATCTCAGTTACTAACTAATTAACCCTTTCTAACCATTTTGCATTCTGCTTCTTTGCCACGTAGGCATCTTAATATTTTACCAAAAACTGACCACGTAGGGATTATCAGGCGAGGCTGGTGATGGTGTTCGTCCTCCGAGGAGGTCATGACTGCAGCTACGGCGGCTCCCATCCGGAAGGTGTACATCAGAGGGGGTCCGCAAGGTAGGTACATGTCTCTGGACCCCAGGGTAAGTGTGCAAGTTGGTGCTTTTGATTGTTAGGAGGAGGGTGGTGGAGGCCAAACTTTGTCCAAAGTGACGGAGTGGCCTCCTGCAATGAGTGAGGGTCTCCCCCCCTGCCCCACCTGTCAAATGGACCTTTGCAGCTACCACAGGCTGATGGCTGCAACACGTCCATTTCAACTGGGAGTGTTTCCCCCAGTACGGGAAACAGTCCCAGTTGTTTGTAAAATCCCACCCCTCCTAAAATATCTCCTTAATCAGGTCTGTTAATGACCTGAAATACCAAAATAAATACCTTAAGTGGCACCCCGCCGGCTTTAATTGCCGGTGGGATTCCCACATGCGGGGGCTGCGCGCGCATGTCAGCACGTCTGTGGGAAACCCGGAAGTGGGCGGGTTGGAGCCGGGCTCCCAACCCGCCCCGGGAATCGTCGATTTTTGTGCCCCCCCCCCACCCCCGGCCAGGAACGCACCCGATCGCGGGTGCTAAAATCGACTCCATTGAGTCTGAGAGTGACATACTTAAGTCTGAAACTAGAGTCTTAAACTTGAATAAAGCCAATTACATAGGTATGTGGGGCGAGTTGGCTGCGATAGATTGGGAAATTAAATTAAAAGGTATGACGGTAGATAAGCAATGGTAAACATTTAAAGATATATTTCAATATTCTCAATGAATGTACATTCCATTGAGAAATAAACACTCCACAGGAAAAGTGATTCATCTGTGGCTAACTAAAGAATTAAGAATAGTATTAGATTAAAAGAAGAGACCTATAATGTTGCGAAGAAGAGTAGTCAGCCTGAGGATTGGGAGAGTTTTGGAAACCAACAAAGGATGACCAAAAAATTGATAAAAAGGGAGAAAATAGAATATGAAAGTAAACTAGCAAGAAATATAAAAATGGATTGTACAAGCATGTAAAAAGGAAGAGAGTAGCAAAGTAAACATTGGTCCCGTAGAGGCTGAGACAGGAGAAATTATAATGGGGAATAAGGAAATAGCAGATACGTTTAACAAATATTTTGTATCTGTCTTCACAGTAGAAGACACAAAAAACATACCTGAAATAATGGGGAACTAAGGGACGAATGAGAGTGAGGAACTTAAAGTAATTATTATCAGTGGAGAAAAAGAACTGGAGAAACTAATGGGACTAAAAGCCAATAAATCCCCTGGACCCAATGGCTTACATCCTAGGGTTCCAAAAGAGGTGGCTGCAGAAATAATGGATGCATTGGTTATGATCTTCCAAAATTCCATAGATTCTAGAACGGTCCCAGAGAATTGGAAGGTAGTAAATGTAACCCTGCTATTCAAGAAAGGAGGGAGAGAGAAAACAGCGAACTATAGGCCAGTTAGCCTGACATCAGCCGTTGGAAAAATGCTGGAATCCATTATTAAGGAAGTGGTAACAGGGCACTTAGAAAATCACAATATGATTAGACAGAGTCAACATGGTTTTATGAAAGGGAAATTGAGTTTGACAAATTTATTAGAGTTTTTTGAGGATGTAACTATCAGGGTAGATAAAGGGGAACCAGTGGATGTAGTATATTTGAATTTTCAAAAGGCATTCGATAAGGTGCCACATAAAAGGTTGTTATGCAGGATAAGGGTTCATGGGATTGGGGGTAATATATTAGCGAGGATAGAGGATTGGTTAATGGACAGAAAACAGAGAGTAGGAATAAATGGGTCATTTTCAGGCTGACAGGCTGTAACTAGTGGAGTGCCACCAGGATCAGTGCTTGGGCCTCAGCTGTTTACAATATATATTAATGACTTAGATGAAAGGACCGAGTGTAATGTATCCAAGTTTGCTGATGATACAAAGTGCAAGTAAGCTGTGAGGAAGACACATAGGGCATGATTTTGACCCCGAGCCTGGAAGGGGGCGGGGGGTGGGTGTCAAATTGCAGACGGGAAACCCGGAAGTACGAGTTTCCCGGACGTCCTTACAATTTTGATGTAAGGACATCTTTTATTTTTTTTTTGGTGGTTTGCTGTTGGACTGGCTGGCCTGATTAACAGGCTCGCCTCAGTTAGATGGGAGAGCAGCCAGGGAGAGGACGTGTTCAGGTAAATTTTCACATAAGTCTTTGATTGTATGGATTGGGTGGGCACGGGGGGCACCTGTGAGCATGGGGGCACCAGTGGGTATGTGGGTCAGGAGGGGAAGTCAGTCATGGGGGTTGTTGGGACCGGAGGTCATCGCGGGGGTCCGCGATCGATGGGGGGGGGGGTTGGAGATTGGGGGGTTCCGCGATCATTTGGGGAGGGTGGTCGGGTATTGTGGGGGGGGGTCTGTGATCATTGGGGGTGGGGGTTGGAGATTAAGGGCGGTCTTTGATCGTTGGTGTTTGTTGCAGGTAGGCTTGTTGGGCCTGGGGGACGCACTCCTGCTCCTCCGGGCCCACAAGCTGGGCCAGAAAGGCACTTACCTGCAGTTTCGGGCCTTCTCCCTCGTCTCATGAGGCGAAGGAATGGGCACGGGAATCCCGGCCTCCAGAGATTGAAATTGCAAAACCTGCAAAAATGGAGGCCCACAGCCTCCTTGAAAGGTTTTAGTGACCAACCCACCTCCTGGGAGCGGGTTGGTGTCCCGCCCCGGTGAAAAATGGAAATGGGCGGGTTGGGGCAGGGTCTGAAATGGTTGCAATTTTGAATGTCCCGTTCCCCCCCCCCCCTCCCAGTTTTTCAATGTTAAAATCGTGCCCAAAGAGTCTGCAAAGGGATATAGACAGGTTAAGTTAGTGGGCAAGAAGTTGGCAGATAGAGTATAATGTGGAGAAATGTGAGGTTATTCACTTTGGTAGGAAGAATAGAAAAACAGGATATTTTTTAAATGGTGAGAAACTATTAAATGTTGGTGATCAGAGATACTTGGGTGTTCTCGTACAAGAAACACAAAAAGTTAGCATGCAGGTACAGCAACCAATTAGGAAGGCAAATGGCATGTTGGACTTTATTGCAAGGGGGTTGGAGTGCAAGACAGTAAGGAAGTCTTACTACAATTGTAGAGGGCTTTAGTGAGACCTCACCTGGGGTACTGTATACAGTTTTGGTCTCCTTATCTAAGGAAGGATATACTTGCCTTTGAGGTTCTGCAACAAATTGCTAGATTGATTCCTGGGATGAGAGGGTTGTCCTATGAGGCGAGATTGAGTAGAATGGGCCTATACTCTGTGGAGTTTAGAAGAATGAGAGGTGATCTCGTTGAAACATACAAGATTCTGAGAGGGCTTGACAGGGTAGATGCTGAGAGGTTGTTTTCCCTGGCTGAAGAGTCTAGAACTAGGGGGCATAGTCTCAGGATAAGGGGTCGGCCATTTAAGACTGAGATGAGGAGGAATTTCTTCACTCAGAGGGTTGTAAATCTTTGGAATTCTCTATCCTAGAGGGCTGTGGATGCTGAGTCGTTGAGTATATTCAAGGCTGAGATAGATAGATTTTTGGACTCTAGGGGAATCAAGGGATATGGGGATCGGACGGGAAAGTGAAGTTGAGGTCGAAGATCAGCCATGATCTTATTGAATGGCAGAGCAGGCTTGAGGGGCCGGATGGCCACCTCCTGCTCCTATTTCTTATGTTCTTATGCATTTTCATGGCAACTTCCAGCACATTCTTGTAATTCCCATTACTCATTAGTAATGGTAAAATGTGCACTTTTGAAGCTCTGCTCAATGCATCACATAAGTGCATTACCTCCATGTCTTCTTCCTTCTATGTTTTGTGAAAGTGCTTTATTCATTTAATTTTGGTCCCACTAAGAAGCTAATGCTTTACACATCTAGTTTGCTTTATTTGTGCACTGCACATTAAATTAGAGTATCGTATGTAACACGCTGTCTCTGCCACATTTAAATGTCTCACTCCCTTGTTCATGAATAAGGGATCTCTCTATTCGTAAATTAATGACATTGAGGCAGGGTTGTGCTGTGGATTTGACTACTGGGAATTGGATTGAGAATGTCAGGACTAATTTCATTCTGACTCACAGTAACTGCTAATAGCAGGAAACCTTTATCTCCATTCTCAAGGCAATATTAAAATCTGTCTTTCCAGCTATGAGAGAATTTCATTTTTTTTGAAAGTGGAGAGAGGAATTTATAATGAAACTGAGTACCATTGAGACAAATTGGATACAGAGTGGTTGTTCTTTAGAAAATGGACCTGGCTTCCAGCTACAATATCTCTGTTTGCAGATGTTTATATACTTCCCATTTATCCTTGACAGGTAACAAAGAAAAATTGGAATAGTGATCTGCTAAAATCACAAGCACACCTATATCTGCTCTCTTTGGGTTCACTGTTGTTATTCGATTTTCAGTTATCTGTTGTGGACATTCACTGTGTTGGTATTTACTAAAAAATAAGCTTGAATGCTCATTGGTAATGGGTTCCTGCCCAGGACTGTTAATGGATACAATGAAGTACAACTAATAATGTGGATGAAAACAGGTCAATATCATGCCATCTGGAGTTTTTTTTTTAACACTTGTTTGGTTACCTTGGTTCAGACACTTAGAGGGTGATTTTAAACCCAAAGAATGGGTGGGTTGGGGGCGGGTGGGAGTTGAAAATAATTGTTTTTTGCAGTCGCGACCGCAACCCGGCTTTATTTCCAGGTTTAATGTCGCGTAAAAGTACAGGCTTCCCACTGGGAATGCAAAGACCAAAAATTTTGCAGTTGCCACCCAAAAAACCAACTATTTTCAACCCGTCCCCAACCCACCCGTTCTTGGGGTTTAAAATCACCCCCTTATACTTAGTTCAATATTTCCTTTTGCCTTGATCCGGAGCCCTATTTAGTTTGTGTCAGCTGGTATTGTATTACCAGTCTAACACCACTGTTGAACTTTTAAATCAGTAAATTATATAAGCTGATAGTAGGTCATTAATTGCACGGCTCTCTGAGGTGTGGAAACTGAATCCCAATTGTCTTCAACTTAAGTTAAATTGGCAATGATTCTAGGACCCAACATGATATAACCCAATTATCCCTATATCAGTAAGTTTCCAGTTCAGTACTGAGTACAAGCTAATTAGTGCCTTTGCACTGCTGTTTTCTATACTACTCCCTTTCTTGGAGTGTTAAATGAGCAGCAACAGTATTATATAAACCGGTCTACTTTGTATTGCACAGAGAGAGAATTAATTTTTTTAATACACAATTTTAAAAAGTTATTGAACAAAAGGAAGGATTTTTTTTTAAATTGCATTTTTCAATCTCAATATTTGATTCCCTGCCATTTTCTAGAGCAGGTCTGGGGTGGGCAGGGCTGGAAAATTGCTCGGGGGTGTGGTCTTATGCATCCCCATCGCCTCATAATATATGTTTGATTTTATTTCTTTCCACATGGTTTTTAATTTACAAATGCAAGCCGACTGAATAAACACAAGTAGAAATGTCAGTAATGCTAGCTCAAGAAGTTGAAGTATGAAGATCTTATTCCTTCACCTGGGTGGGCAGCACGACTACCCTGACGACTTTGCATCTGTTTTGGGCGGAAGTCAAAAATCTTCCCCTAAAGCCTTTGGAAGTGGGGGTGGGGTTGGGAATAATTGACAAAATTGTCAAGAGAAAAAAAATAAAGTTCTTTTGTATTAAACTGTAGGTGCTAAAATATTGGGACAATAATGTCACAATGGCCAGAAAGAAAACCAAAAGTGCAACAATCCAATACAATCCAAACTTTTATAATTCAGGCTATGGGGAAAGAACTGGAGAGTGGGACTAATTGGCTAGCTCTTTCTGGCACAGACACGATGGGCCAAATGACCTCCTTCTGCGCTGCATGATTCTGTCATATGATAACTATCCCTCAATATCCAGCTTGTTTGATACTCCCTAGTTGTTATCCAGGATCATCGAGCAATTCGGCCCATGAATATCTCGACACAGCTCAATGAGAGCTGTTTCTTAGTTGGCCTGAAAAGAGGCAGGTTAGAGTGGCAGGGAATCCCTGCATCAGTTATCTTTCCCTCAGGTAGCACAGCTAAAACTGATAAACTCAACATTTAAGGGGATTAAGCACTTTGACTTTCCACTATAAATCTGACCAGTTCTTATGGATACTGTGCCCTGTGTTTCTATACTTGTTGCTTCTCCATTCTCAACAGTATCTCTTTCTCCCTATCCCTATCACAATTGGACACAAAAGTCAGCCAAGCATGGTTAAAAACAACTTTGATTCAGCACCAAAGTGATTCCATTGAGTCAGTCAGACTACAATTAGCAAATAAACAGACTATTAGAAAAAAAGCCATTTTCTTAGCAAATATGAAATAATCTGCTTTACAATTTCTTCCAGGAGTCCTGCATGGCTAGAGGTACAAAATAGAAAGTTTTGAACAAAATCCTAATACCTCTCAGAAAGAGAAAAGGAACTATTTCTTGCCTACAGTTAGGCTGTTCTGTCAAGCTAGAGTGTGTGATTTTATTAATTAAACAAACAAAACTTAAGAAAACATTAACCTAATTTGCATCCTTCCTTCCTCATTACATTTCTCTGAAATAGTACTTATTGTTACCAAAGAGTTCCTGTCTATATTCAGAATTTTCCATCCAGACCACGGCTCCCTACTTGAATAATAGCCCGGTTCTTCTAGGAATTCCCTCCTTTGGGTTAACCCTTTCTCTGTTCTTGTTTTTGTATTTCCCCCTTAGAGATACACATGGATAAATTATAATTTGAAGAGATTGAACTGCTCCCCCAGCCACTTAGCCAGCAAAATTTCACTTGTCACAGTGGCAGGCTATTCCACCATGAAGGCATCACACATTAGCCCAACTTGCAGGATCAGGACTGAGAGCCCTGACTCAATTTCCCTTTCCTTAACTCAAGGATGCTGAAGCCAAATGTAGAACCCCTACTGCCACCATGATTGAGATTTGCTAATTCCGCACACACCAGGGATCAAACTTGGGACCTGTCTTATGTGTATGGTTCAACTACTCACTAAAGCAACTAAATTTTGTTAAATTCATAAATAGAATTGACCCATCTGTTAGAATACTCTACACTACAGAGTGAGAGGCCACACATTAGCTCGGGATTTCCCACACAGTGAACTTCTATCGGGTCATCTGAGGATGGTGCTGAGCTGAGTGGAAAGCTAGTCACCCTGCAGTTTCTCATGCACATCTCCATGTGACTCATTCAAGAATAGCAACAGCAGAGGGCTGAGAATAGATTGCCTACTCATTAGAGAATGGTGGACAGTAAGATGGAGGATCATAAAAGAAGAGAGAGGTCCAAAGAGAAAATATTAACTAAAAATTGGGGGAATGAACAGACAAACATAAACATTTTTTAAAAATCCTTGTATCAATAGCACAAACCTATACTGATATGCAACAAAATGTGCCCTGGCCTACATTTCCTTTTGTCTGCAAGGTTTACAGTTCAATTCAAAACATTTTGCATCAATCTCCATTCCCTATAATCCAACAAGGAAGGCACAGCATTTGAACGCTACCAAACAATCCGAGCTTAATGCTGTTCTGAGCTTCTGTTGAATATTAATTGATCTATGAAAGGATTAAGCTCCATGAGCAGGACAGTATTCACAAAGTATCGAAGGGGAGATTTTCTGCTTCAGTGACCTTGGTGCGGAAATGCCACCTTTGGAGGCACTGAAGCTGAAAATCTCCCCTCGTGTTTTTATTAACAATATTACAGGGTGCTGTAATGCTGCTGAGGAGGGGATACACTTCTTTTCTTTTCACTTTTCAATTCTGCTGGCCAGGAGAGAGCTCGGGAAGTATGGCTCAATACCAGCACTTAAAATTTAAATGTTTAGAGACCATGGATGGGAGTGTCAACACTGCCCAAACATTTCAATGATTTTCATCTCTTCAGACTTCATTGGATTGAAACTGAGATCCCAGAAGCCAAAGGGCAGTGCGCTAACACTGGTACCTCTGCTACAAATTCACGGGTCTACAGTGGATAGTCTCTTGGGTTCAGCATCGCCGGTTAATCCTGGAAGTGAATCTCGCACCATTTACAAACTGGAGAGCATCTTTACTGTCCAATATCTAGTTAGACTATAGTGCACCCCAAGGATTATAATATAGATCTCTCACCGTATGTAGTGGATCCTATGAACTTGCACACACTGCCATGTGCATTCTCCTGTCATTTAGGATGATGGACTGGAAAACACTCAGCTCATCCAAAATTTTGCTGCCTGTATTTATTTTTTATTATTCATTCATGGGATGCAGGCATCACTCTCAACACCAGCATTTATTGCCCTTGAGAAGGTGGTGGTGAGCCACCTTCTTGAACCACTGCAGTCCACATGTCTTTTGTTGCAGGACTGTACAACTGAGTGGCTTGCTAGGTCATTTCAGAATCAACCACATTGCTGTGCGTCTGGAGTCACATATAGGTCAGACCGGGTAAGGATAGCAGGTTTCCTTCCCTAAAGGACATTAGTGAACCAGGGTCACCATCACTGATTCTAGCTTTTAAAAAAAATTCCAGATTTAAACTCCCTGTGGTGGGATTAGAACTCATGTCTAAAGGATTATTAATCCAGACCTCACTATTACTAGTCCAGTAACATAGCCACTATGCTACTGTACCCTTCAGTCCTAGCCCTCAACATCCCACTCACACATTATCTCTCTGCAATGTGCTCAACTACTCCCCATTGCTTCAAGGTTAATGTGATCTGCGAGAGTACATAATTTTGATAACTCTTTCATTTGATATTACACCTAATCATCCTAATCAATATTCTAGATGACTTGTCCCTCTCTGGGAGTAATCCTTTGTAAACTGGACCTGACCTTACATCAGTAACATAATATAAATTAAACCAAAATCTCTCCTAGGCCAAATAGGTAAAAGCCTCAAATTGTTACATCCTTTAATAGCAGTATTCTCAATGGTGCTATTAGTCCGTCAAATTGTAATAGTAGTTGGAAAGTACACATAGAAGAAAATAATGCTTCAACATATTTATTACTTTTACAATTCGAAAAAAACAAGCCACTCAAGACTTATAAATGTACAGCACTGGAAGAAAACAGCCCTCCCATTACGCTGCTGCTGGAGTCTCATTTTTAAGGTGCTTTTATGCCTCAAGCTCTTCTAGGATCATCTGAACTGAATGCGATTTTCCCCTTGGTTTACAGAGAGGATTGACCTGAGCCTGTTCATAAACAGTTATGTATTAAGTTACGTCTGAATTTTGAATTCCAGCTGGTTTTGGCAGGTGATTGAGACCAGCAATTCATAGAAGCCAGGACTGCCAGAAACAACTTTCCGGCTTCAAAAAATCTTCTTATTGAGAGAGACAAGAAACTAGAGACAATTTCTCTGGTTATTATTCTTTGCTGTTCTCCAAATAAGAAGAATCCATCTTGAACTATGATTTTCTTAGGTAAGTTGGTTTTGGCAGTCTGATGTAAGTCTCCTGCTTCACAGGCAACTCCAGGTGAAAGAGGGAAGGGTTCTTTCATCAGTCAGAACAGTTCTCTACTGTTTATGCTTGATTTGTGTTCCAAATTGACAACAAATATGAATTTACAAATTTATAACCTCCTTTAAGTTTTTCTCAGTTTGTTTAATGTATCCTGATTGAAATAATATGATAAGCCATCTCTATATGCTTTTTCTGCAACCATTTGGGCCACATGGGACATAATATCTCCTTGAGTCAATCAGAATGAGCTTTCAACTGAATGAGAAGATATGTCACATGCTCTCCAGGGAGTTTAGTGAAAGTGTATATGGTGATAACATATGATAGTCTTCCCTGTAGAATTCAATAGTTCAGTTTTCTCTTTCTGCACCTTATTTGACTCAAGGGTTTTTAATGTCCGTACAAATAATTTTCAATACTTTAAGATTATAAAGTTATTCTAATGCAACAAGATTTATTATTATGAGTTGTGGTATTGGGTATCTGACAAGATATTATCAAGATAATAGCAGCGATATTCTATGTTAGTATCAGTAGTTAATGGTCCAAAGACAAGATTCATTTTTCAAATTTTGCTTTAAGGTACTTGTTAATGTAACCCTACAACCCTTCGAGATCTCTGCGCTCCTCCAATTCTGGCTTTTTGTGCATCCCCGATTTTCCTCGCTCCACCATTGGCGGCCGGGCCTTCAGCTGCCTAGGCCCAAAGCTCTGGAATGCCCATCCTAAACCTTTCCGCCTCACTACCTCTCTCTCCTCCTTTACGACGCTCATTAAAACCAACCTCTTTGACCAAGCTTTTGGTCACCTATCCTAATATCTGCTTATGTGGCTTGGTGTCAAATTTGGTTTGTTTACGCTCCTGTGAAGCGGCTTGGGACGTTTTACTATGTTAAAGGCGCTATATAATTTCAAGTTGTTGTTGAATGATTCAGACTTTTTTGAATAAGGATAACAGATAGCTTGAAGTAATTACAAAGCATTAATCTCAACAAGGATTCAAATTGCTGTGAGTTCAAAGGTTGAGCGATTTGGAACTATCACCTGAATCCGGAAATAATGAGTACTGGCACCAATCTTCTTTTTCTGTATAATGTGACCTTTGTTGGTGAGGTTTTATTCCATTTTGGATTGCTGGTGTGTTTTGTGTTTGCTTCGTTGTTTTTGCTGTTGGGCATCATTAATGGGAAAAGTGTTTCTTGATTAATGATAATGTAATGGTCTGCGTATATCCTGCTACAGCTATCTCAGCACAGACCAGGTATTGAACCTGGCTCATTTGCATACCACAAACCAATCTATATATAAAGAGCTTGAGGGTTAAATTCAGGAGCGCACACATTGGGGCGCCGTCCTGGCACAGTGTTACTCCCCCGCGCACAAATGATGAGGTCCGAGGAGCCCCGGATATTGGCCTTGGACCTCATCATCAGGAAGATGGCACAGCAGTCATAATAAAAAAAAAATTTACATTTTAAACCCCAAAAAGTTGTTGAGTCTAAGCTAATTGAAAATGTCAAAACTGAGATTGATAGATTTTTGTTAGACAAGGGTATTAAGGGTTACTGAACCAAGGCGGATAGGTGGAGTTAAGTTACAGATCAGTCATGATCTAATTGAATGGCGGAACAGGCTCAAGAGGAGGGACCGGGGCCAGTGGGGGAAGGAATCGGGGGTCGGGGGGCCTGGATCTTGGGACTGGGAGAGACGGTGAACGGGACGCTGATTTTGGTGAGTCCTTTCCATTTTTTTTATTTAGGCGATGCTTAATGTTGGTTTTGGCTGCCTCGGGAAAACCAATGCAGCAGCAGGGACCTGAAGCAGGCGTTAAACCTCTTATTTGCGTATACAAAGGACCTGACGCCTGCTTCAGGCGTGGGTATAGGACGCCTCTTGTTTGTCCTCACCCAATATGGCGGGCGGTGGTAGGAAGCGTGCGCAAGCCTCCTACCCGCCAGTTTGGGGCCTCAGGAGGCTGTTTAGCGCCTGAAATACGGGCGCAATGTGACCCAATTTAACTCCCCTTTGTATCTAGTGCGTGTCTCATGCTTGAAAGTGTCACACATGTACCTGGTCAGGCTCAAATATGATATTCATAGAACAGCAACAAGTCACAACTGAATAAATAGGGAACCTAACAATCTATCACATAATAAAGAAAGCAATTAGCAGAATGATACATTGTGCATTATATGTGATGCTCCTGCCCTTATCAGACAGTGTATTCTCTGAATTACCAGGGGAGATCTGCCAGTGTTTCTAATGATTTATAAGTTTTCCACAACTATTTTGTGAAGTGAGAAAGCCAGAACCTTTTACACGTCTGTTATCACAAAAGTTCTACATTTCAGTCTTGCAACAAAACTCAGAAATGCTATGCAAACTCTCAGACATGTGCGTAGATGTATCTTATCTAATGAGTTTGTGATGGAATTGGAAGAAAGCTGCAGGACAATGTTTGAGAAATCTTCCCACAGGGATGTAAGGCTAAATTGTCAAAAGAAGAAACTAGTGCAGGAGAAAATCTTCAAACACACTACTCGATGAAATACTGTACATAAACTATACATTTCACTGTATATTTAAATGACATACAGACATCACTTATGTGGATATATATAAACTGAGATTACAGAGCCTCTTACTAAAAGTGCTGGGAGTGGGAAATTCTATATACCTATGTGAAGTTCTCTAAGAGATATATTCCATTTCAGAATGGTGGGAACTCCAAGTAAAAGATCTTTCAATATCCACACCAGTAGCATTCAGTAAGCAAATACAACATAAGGAAAATTAATGTGCAAATAATTAACACATTAGTCTGAAATTCCTCTCTGCTTTATCAGTGGATGAGCTAACCCATTTATTTAAATGGATTAATTTGTTCGTCAAACAGCAGAGGGAGGAATAGGTGAACACGCGAAGTGTTCAGAAACTAGAATCCCACTGAGTAGCAATCTCATGGGATGTATTTCTGACAGTCTAGGGGAGACAGTTGTAGGTGTCTCATAGTAGTGATGCATCCACCCAATTTGCTGATTGCGACTCAAAATAATTGTGGACAGTATATTCAGATTGTGAATGCCTCAAGTCAAATTCCAGTCAGAATTCAGAAGAAAATTGGATTATTACTACTATTTGTAAACCATCTCTATGATTGTGCTTCACCATGGTCAACTGGACAAGAACTGCATCACCTGGAGGATTGCATGGCCTGCATTGCTTGTTTTTCTCCTAAAGTGAATTGCTATTTCCACAAATACCCCATCTTCCAGATGAGCTTTGCCAAAAACCTTCATCTCTATGGCTGAGAGACTGCATAGTGAGCCAGCTTTAGAGCTTAAACGCACAACAGCAAGGTTTGTGATGCATGGTCTTGGTTGCTATGTTACCATTAGTTTCCACACACTCCTTTTTATTTAGTTTCACTGATTTAAGGATGAGTTGCTAACTTCGAGCTAGCAGAACTGCACTGCAGCAATACCTTACTGATTGATGTTCTCAGTAATATACAACTGCCAAGACACACTCATTTGGAGCGAGTCTCATTCGTTTTGGTTTAAAAATGTAACCAATGTTGATGCTTCTCACTCTTGAAAATAAACACAATTCCATATGTTTAAATAGGTTTGTGATCAGTCTTACTCTTTTTGATCATAAATCTTAACCCTAACAGTTCCCTAATCTTGACAGTCATGGAAATAATATTGGAAAGTGATAAATGTCGTCTCTAATAAGCATTTTAAGTGTGTCTGCAACCTTTGACTTCTGCAAGTCTGCACATGGGAGATTTCAAGAAATATGATGAAATTTAGAAACTTGTAGCCTCGGTTACTTAACCATTTCTTTCTATTTTAAATTAAATTTTCGAAAAAGTAGATTTACGTATAGAGTTTATAAAACCTTTGTGCAATATAGTGTTTGATGTCTGTAGTTGAAATGCTTCGTTGGCAAGTTTAGGTTTCTTAGCATGACTGTGCTTGCACTGGGACCAGTGCAAGACAAGGGGTTTGCTTTTGGTTTCTGGACATTAGTTAGGCCTGGGGTTGAGGGAAGGCGCTGAACACTAGTGATCATTCCCCCATATTCATCCATTTTGATTAGCAGTCCAGGAGGCTACTAGGACCATGGTGGGTCTTGCAATCCCACGGGACCATCTCTGTGGTTGCTGAGCCTGCCCACTGGAGAAGGTGGACCCCCCCCTAGGGACCCCCACCCCACCACCCACAGCAATGAGCAGACAAACACAACACTTCCTATTATCTGCAGGAAGTTGCAATCCCTTCCCCTGTGGTGAAGTGCAGCCCTCTGCTTGGCACTGGAGAAATACCAAGCAATCTTTGGCCCATTCCTGGAGGTTCACTCAGCAGAAATTATCCTCTTCCCACTACCCACTACCATGAAAGGCAGCAGCCTCACCTGACTTTACAATCATTCTTAACTGAAATCTACTTTTCAGCTAAACCATTTTTAAACAAGAGTTAGATTTTACACGTTAGTGCTCCCAGTGAGCTTCTCGACAGAAAATCATGAAAGCCTAGCTGACCTCCATGCCCAAATTCCCAATATACGCTCCTGTTGCATGAAGCACTGCACGGGAGCGCTAATTCATAAAATCTACCCCGATACCTACCCCTGATTTCCTTAGTCCCACCATTGGTGGCTGTGCCTTCAGCTTAAGCTCTGGAATTCCCTCCCTAAATCTGTCCACCACTCTACTTCTCTCTCCTCCTTTAAGCTCGTTAAAACCTGCCACTGTGACCACGCTGTTCTCATATCTTCTGTTGTGGCTCAGTGTCAAATTTTCTCTGATTACACTCCTGTGAAGCGCCTTGGAATGTTTTACTATGTTAAAGGCGCTAAATAAATGCAAGTTGTTGTATATCAGAGAAGTAAATGAAGCAACCAACATGGACCTCTGGAATTTTGCACAAAAAATGGATCCTTAAAGCTATGACTGCTTGACTTTACTGTAAACAGGATATCTAACTGAAATTCAAATGATGTGCAAAGTGCATTCACTGACAGAGACTTTACAGCTGAGGAGGATGGCTGTATTCTCATCTGGGTAACATCTGGATCCATTCATGCCTGATTTATGTGCTTCTAACTGGATACAATCCAGTCCAAAGTAGATCAAGTTATTATTAATTTGATTCCTGGAATCCTGGTATAGGATGACTACCATGTTTATAATTGTAACTTTATACTGGTATAAAAGCAATATAACCCATGTACAGTGTGAAACTCTAAAAGAAAAGGTATGAAACTTGATATTTGGAAGCTGGCTTCAAATCAGCAAAATGCTGGTTTAAAGTAAGCAGATGGTGGCAGTATTGAAACTGGTTCACAAATTCACCTTGGCTATGCAGTCTGCGATAGCAGCACAATGAAAAAGACAATTATCCTAATACAATACTTTATCACCATTGAAACTGCTCTAATATGGAGCCACGTCATCAATACTGTACAATTACAAATGGTGATAGTTGTTATTGTCCCTACTATAGGTAATACCATTCTGCTATGCTAGAACCATATCTTCCAGTATTTATTATGCTAGCCTTGTAAGAACTATATAAGAACTATTAATATTTAGTCTCACACAAATGCCCCTCCTTAGCACAGGTACCAAAGTGACATGAATTTCCACTTTAGGTACAGGCTTGCAATTTATAGGGATCCTAGTGTCTGTGAAATATGGTATAATCAGACCAGGCTGGAGATGTTCTATGAACTAATAAATAAGGAAGATGATGCGAATCCAGGTGGGTAATACAAACAGGAATTGTAATAACAATCTCCAATTCCATTTACACAGCAGTTAACAATTTGATTTTGTAGTGAATTGACAACTGGACTGAATTAGTTGGGGTCTTTTAAACATAGCATGTTTGCCTGCTGGGAATTTTTTGCCTCACCTCTAGGATACTGATTTAATTTGGCTTTGCAGCAAAGTAGATACTGGCTGTGTAAACAGTCTGGTATTCTGGTATTCTTGAATCAAATTCTTCATCCCAAAATATATTACTGTACTGTAATCCAAGCTGCTGATTGTTCCTTGTGGCTGTCCTAATTCCATTCCCTGCATGCTCAGAACTTCCAAAATACAACTCAATGCCTGGTACCCTTTTTAGATTGATAGGAACAAATTACATTTCTTTAATAGATCACATGCTGAGATTTAAAACTAAACACCCCAGAATTCAATGGCAACTGGTCATGAGGTGGATGGACGTGCAGTCACATTACTGAAGATAAAGTTCATTCTTCTGCTGAAATTCTTTTTTTTAACCTTGTTTCTCCCCAGCTGTAGCAACATCTACCTGACTTTAATCTGACCATGCCTTTCACTTCTTATTCCATCCAAGACTGGGTCTGGGTTTAATTTTGTTGGGGGAAGGGGGGGGGGGGAAGTGGGATCGTATTTATGCACAAAATTATGTGGAACATAACTAGACTTTTGAAGTTCAGAGCATGGGACCATATTTTCCTATTTGAAAAACAAACAAGAGAAATGTCTGTTTTTCATGAAATGTGACCTTCTAATAACATTGTAGGAACGTCTGGTCTTGAAATGTGTGATTCCTGAGAAAATGCAATTTTGTTAGCAATGCCAAAAAAAAAGCAGCCGGTAACAATGCAGCTGTAACAATGATCCTTTTGACACCTTCCATAGGGTCAACAAGCTATTTAACTGGTATAAATGTCAATATTCGTGGGGTGCACAATTTTGGAGTAAAATGGTTGAATGACAGTTTTGGAAAGTTTCACTGCCCTGGCCCGGGATGTATTAGCAGGCTTTGTCATGGAGAAATGCAAGCACACTTTGGCGCAAAGGCAGCCCCAAATATGCAAAGCAGGCACCAAGCATGATAGTACATCATGGAAATAATCACTGCAGTGTCGACGACTCAGAGGACATACTGAAGATTCAGAAGAAGTTGCATGACTTAAAAAGAACAAAGTCTAAGGCATGACTATTAGTGTGAAATAGTAGCATGGGACATATGTTGACATGAGGAAAGAAGTAGACATGTTATAAGATCACAAGATAATTATGGATGAGGAAGGCCATTCAACCCATCTTAATTCATTCACCTAGAAAGATCCTAAAGTCCCCCCCACTGTAGCATCCAATTGTTTCTTAAATAACTCCAAGGTTTTTGCCTCCATTACCCTGAAAGTCTATGCCATATGTTAATCACTCTTTGTGTGAAGAATTATTTCCATTTATCAGTTCTACATTTACCTTTTAATAGTTTGCATCTTTGTCCCCCTTGTTTTACTCTCACAATTGAATATAAAATAACATAATGTAGGTGTTGGGGGAATGATGAGCAAGTTTGCGGGCAACATCAAGATACGTGCGAGAATTAGGACTGTAGAGGATGCTCAACTACTATAAGCAGATCTAGATGTGCTGGGGAATTGGCCCCGTGTTTGGCAAATGATGTTTAACCTAGAAAAGTGTAGCGTTATGCATGTGGGTAGGTCAAATGCTAAACATACATTCACCCTACAGGGAAAAGAATTAAAGCCAGTGGTGATAGAAAGAAATCTCGGTGCTTTAGTGCGTCAATCTCTTACGATTCATGATCAATGCTGTGAAGCTATAACTGAAGTGAACAGGGTTCTAGTGTATTCCTGGCACAATTCACTATGAAGCAAAGCATACCATTTTGTCCTTATATAAGGGTTAGACATCAGTGTGCAGTTTTGATCTCCTCACATGGTGGGTGATATTGAGGCTTTGGAAAGGGTTCAAAGGAAGGCCACAAGATTAATTCCCAGTTTAAAACACCTTAATTACTCAGATAGGCTCAATGAGCTGGATCGCTATACTTTAGAGAAGTGTAGACTTCGAGGTGATTTGATCGAGGATTATAAAATAATTAAAGGGGCTAGATTGTTTAGACCAATTATTTCAACTCAGTAGGTTAGGGAGGACCAGGGGTCATGCATACAAGTTATGTAAGAGCAGATCTAAGTTGAATGTTAGGTGGTTCTCCTTTTTCCAGAGAATAGTGGGTCTGTGGAACAGGTTTCGGCCCATGTGGTGAACACTGATTCGCTGTATTCTTCAATCAAAAGCTGGACCTGTTTCTGGCTGGGACAGAAATCACCTCATATACGAGATAGATCTCCTGTAATATAAATCAGGGCCAATGTGATCTCCTGGACCAGTTTCGATCGCCTGAGGGGGGGCGGGGGGGGGGGCCGGGAGGAATTTTCCAATTTATTTTTTCCCTAATTGGCCAAGGGTTTTTATCTGGTTTTTAGCCTCTCCCAGGAGACTACTTGGCTCTGGGTGGGTGGGGGTGGGGGTGGGGGTGGGGGTGGGGGGGGGTTATGTATTGTAAGGCATCACAACTATGTGGGACAGACTTGATGAACAAGTAGGTCTTTCCCATCTGTCATTTTTGTATGTCCATACGTTTGTAATCTGGGTTAACTTTTTCCATTCTCTTAACTACCTTATATACTTCTTTAAGATTACCTCTCAGATGTCTCCTTTCCTTGTGGTTCCTCTGTACACTGTCTCCCTTGTGACTCTGCAACCAGAACTAGGCACAATATCAGGTGGTGGGGGGGGGGGGGGGAACGATTTCTGACCATGGTATCATAAAGTTTGATCACCATTTCCTCTGACTTCCTCTACTGTTTTTGGTTATGTAGTTTCCTTAAAACCTACCTCTTTGACCAAGCTTTTGGTCGCCTGTCTTAATATCTCTTTATGTGTCTGATAATGCTCCTGTGAAGAGCCTTGGGACGTTTTTACTATGTTAAAGGCACCATAAAAATGCAAGTTGTTGTTGTTTAACATTTGTTTGGCTTTGTTGATTGCTGCTGTGCATTGGTTGGACATGTTTAGCATCAGGTCTACTAAGACGCTTGGGTCTCTTTCAGTTTCATCCCGAGTTATTACGACACCAGACATGGAGTGCATGATTTGTGTATTTTGTCTTCCGATGCTAAAACTAACACTGGAGGATAAGGAGGCCATCCAGGACCTAGAGACAGTGCAGAGGAGATCAACAATGCTGATCACCAGTGTCAGAAGGAAGAGCTATGAGGACTAAACACTGACAAATAATCCATAGGTGATTTCAATCAATATTACACACCTTTTTACTCATGTCTAATTTTTTGCTAAAATTAATGAAGAGAGGAATATTGACCCATTATGATTATCCATTGTAAATCTACTACCCGTTACAGCAGTAATGTGCAACAGTAAGAATTAGTCTTTGTTTTTATTGGGATTGTATACACAGACTTTCCCATTAATCTTTTCTGCTATTAATGACAGATTATATTTGCTTGCCTGCTGCACATGAATGCAGTGCAATTCATGCAGAAAAATTCAATTTTTATATCAGCAGGATGTAAATCTAAATCCCAGTTACAATTTAATTGGGCCATCTGATACACCATGACCTGAGAATACTCGCTGCATAGAAGGGTAATTTGTGCAAGCCCTGTGCTGCTGACAGGGCCTCACACACAGCCAGAGGATGTCAGATTACAGTGGACAGAAATGAAGGCAGCACACACATGATTATCCTCAAATACGTGCTGGCTGCATCTGCGGTCTGGGGAATTGAGGGATATACAAGTCAAAACTGTACTTACCATTATTTATTTAACGCTGTCAGTTGTCTAAGCCATACCTTGCCGGTCCTGAACATAATCTAGTACAATTCAAACTGTAACTATCTGCTATACAGTGGTCACCTTTTTGTTCCATGTTAGAGCCACTTAATGCAGCCAATTGTAGAATTTTGTTAGTAATTCCATCGAAAAAGAATAGTCAACATTCAGTCTCAATTATCACAATTATATGTGAACTATAAACATGAGACCATCAATGCCAGAGACATCCCTCTTTTGAAAACACATGAATATACTTTCAATACTCAATTTATGATGGCATTGCAAAATTATTCTGCTGTCAAAATAATTTTAACATGATTGTCTCATCAATAAATTTAAAATAAACATAAATTGTTTTCATCTTTTCCTTTAATGGTGGCTGTTTACTGCTCTCTTCATGATCTGATTTCAATGTACCAGCACAGCAACAGCAAAAATAATCTCCTAATTGTTATAAAATTATTTTAAAATTACAAACAAAATCATGAAACATGGGCAATGATATGAATTTTGACTGCTAAACAGTTCAATCAAACAGTGAGGAATGACTCCTTCCTGTCTGTCATTTCTCAGGATTTTTGATCACTTTTTTCTTTCACAGAAAAGGGATTGCCCTAATTTAAGGGTTGTGTTTTCAAACAAAGTGAATTTGCACTGGAATAATAAAAGGCCACAGGCTGCATGAATTTGGAGAATGTGTATTAAAGTCAGACTTTGAGACCGTTACTCTTTATGATCAGGAAGTCTTTATGACATCTCAGGTGATCCCAGCAAGGGTTGGAATCAGGGGTTGGAATGCTCCTTCCTATTGAGCTTTGCAAGTAGCCAATTTCAGGCTTGATTGGGAGCTCTTTTGGTCAATCACCAAACAGGGGAGTGGTCAGGAGCCAATCCCCCAACTTAGTGTGGGACCAGAAACAGGAGAACAAAGCCCCACATGTTGGCAATCACGCCCAACAAAGACAGTAAAGTCAGTCAGGTTTTAAATAGAAAGCTGCAATGCTAAACTTTAGTCAAATGTAAGGAATCTTACAACACCGGGTTATAGTCCAACAGTTTTATTTGAAAATCACAAGCTTTCCTCCTTCGTCAGGTGTGTGAAGATTTCCATAAAAGCACCGCATATATAGTCACAGAACAATGGCTGGTGATTACAGATAATCTTTCCAACTGCCTGTTATCACACCTCTGCATGGATGGTGTTCAGACAGGGGAACATTACACCTAAGACCACTGAATACGCAAGCGGTCAGATTACAAAGACAGAGAGAGAGAGAGAGAGACAAAGAATGGCCAGTTGTATAAAAAACAGATAACTTTTTTTTCCCCCCCTGGTAAGGTTACATGTAGCGTGACATGAACCCAAGATCCCGGTTGAGGCCGTCCTCATGGGTGCGGAACTTGGCTATCAATTTCTGCTCGACGATTTTGCGTTGTCGTGTGTCTCGAAGGCCGCCTTGGAGTACGCTTACCCGAAGATCGGAGGCTGAATGTCCTTGACTGCTGAAGTGTTCCCCGACTGGGAGGGAACCCTCCTGTCTGGCGATTGTTGTGCGGTGTCCGTTCATCCGTTGTCGCAGTGTCTGCATGGTCTCGCCAATGTACCATGCTCCGGGGCATCCTTTCCTGCAATGTATGAGGTAGACAACGTCTCCACGGCAAACTTTAGTCAGGCTCAGAAGAAGAATGCAGGTGGGCAGTTGGACAACTGTGAATTCCGACCAATCAGGCTGGTCCTTTGGATGACGTAATAGACAGATTTGACTCTTTTTGCTTTCCACATCCCTTAATTTGGCTTTTAACAAAAATCTATTGTTTTTTCTCTTCTTTTATCATTCCCCTTTTCATGTAATCCTCACTCAAACTCTTCTTTTGGTTCCAAAGTCCATTCTAGTAAAGTCTTGCACATCTGTATTGTTTCAGGTCCTCATCTGTGTTATAGTGTCGAATGAAGTGTTACACTTGTGAGACAGAGCAGTGTAGCTGGCCTGGACCGCACTATAACTGAGAGGGTTTAATGTTGTTGTTTTCCACAAATTGGAAAAACAACATTTTTCAATCTGGAGAAAACTGTGGATATATAGAATTCCATTCCATTGCTGGTTTTCACAATGCCTGAAAAGACTTACTATTACATTGGTCCAGTCTATATGCAAATAAATGTTACCGTAATGCATGTCTGGCAAAGACTGTGATTAGTATAATTTTAAAAGGATATTTTCAGCCAATTTGTAGTCATTCAGTCTGCAAATAGAGTGAGAAAAGTGTTCCTGGTAAGAAAGTGGAATTGCTATGAAAGTCTAGTGATTGTTATGTCTATCTGTATGAGTTGAAGAAAGAACCGCATTGCATGGAGAGTGAATGTAACAGTATGCTTAGTTGTTCCCAAGTTCTGTTTTGGGTGGGGGGGAAGAGCGGGGCGATGGGTGGGCAGCGGAATGACAGGTCAGTGAAGTTAGAGGCAGAATTATAGATTGAATGATGATGAAATGGACTCTTATGAATGAGATAGTGGGCAGACTTTACTGTGGGATTTGGCTCCAATCCAGTTTTTTTTGTGTGTGTGAAAGATTTGTAATTTTGAAGTGAGAAAATTCAGTCATGAACAAGCAGGGTG
This sequence comes from Heptranchias perlo, assembly GCF_035084215.1. Classification (NCBI taxonomy): domain Eukaryota; kingdom Metazoa; phylum Chordata; class Chondrichthyes; order Hexanchiformes; family Hexanchidae; genus Heptranchias; species Heptranchias perlo. Next base: position 28,449,194 of record NC_090350.1, read on the forward strand.
GATTAATCAGAAGTGTAGGGATTCACAACATTATTTACGTTGAATATATTTGTGTTGATGAATCAAGAAATAAACAGAAACTGGATGGTTGGTCCATGTTGGTACTCATACTGTTAATTGTGGCAGTTTGATTTAGACTAATTTGGCTGTAACTCTCTGATGCAGGGTAATGATAGGGTGCCATTATTTTCTATATTGGGAACTGCTTTCTTTACCTTTAAACCTTTTGTTGGCTGAATGAAGTAACGCCAGCACCAGTCATCTTTGGAAAAATCTAAATCCTCCCTTTGCCCCAACAAAGAAGGCTAACTGTGGCGAAAGACAAAAACCAATCCACATTACATCTTCCTCCTGCCATAAAATAAATCCTAAACTGTTTTTAAGACATTCAGCCCTGAACTCTTCAATTTGTTGAACCTCTTGATATCTTTGTGAAAATCCCCTGTGCTTATTGATGACAGGAGTTTGTGATTTTGAGCTGATTTAGCCAGCCGCAAAGGCGGGATTTATCCATCTTCAAATTCTGCAGATTACAAACATGGGCTTTTGGTAGCTTTAGATGAGTCTCAGTGTCTGATGATCCTGTAAACTACTCAATTAAAGAAAAGTAAAAAGTCAATTCAAAGCTGCCAGGTTGTCCATCTCAAACCTCCAGGTAGCAAAAGAGACTCGGTGTTTACTGTTTACCAAGGCAACAGCTCCCTGAGGCCCATTGGCAAATAATTACAGGCAGCATTTGCAGTTAGTCTATGTTTTACGCAGCACTGATGTGCTGGTAAGAATTAGTGGGAAATCTGTGAGAATGCGACATCAATTTGGAAGAGTTGATTGTACCTGGCTTACAGACAATCCATCTGTCTGCACAGCTTTAAGCTACAAATACCGTACAATTCTGATGAGGCTGTGGCTTTGGCATGGCTCTGATGCCCTTTTGAGCTGTTGTGCAGTTCTTTTATATTTGGATTTAAATGGCAAATGATTTGTGTAAACTGCTTTGGCAAAATTAACTTTTTGTACGTCTCCTCTCAGTTCAGTTCATGGAAAATTTGATCCAAATGTTGCATATAAATTGAGACGGTAAAGGTATTTGATTTCCTGTATTGCTAAGATTGATCTACTGGTGTTTATGTTTTGTGTTGCTTTCCATAACTTTTATTAACAAGTCTACTCCATAAAGGTATGAGATCAGAAATTGGAGGGGAGAAAATCTGATCCGACCGGTCCTACAGTGTACACGTTTTTGTTAAATTACAGCTGAGAAGGTTAAGGGATGACCTAATAGAAGGATTCAAGATCACAAAAGGTTATGAAATAGCGATGGATTGTTTCCACCAATCGGCAAGATTATAATGAGAGGGCACAAATTTAAGATAATCACAAAAAGAATTAAAGGAGAGGTTAAAAAAAACATTTTTTATACAAAAGGTGTTTAGAATATGGAATTTTCTGTCAAAATATTATTGAAGAATAAATGCTTTCAAAAGGAAATTAGATAGTTGCTTGAAAAAGAGGACTATTAAAGGGTATGGGGAGTGAGCAGGAATGTGATTAGACAAAAAAAACATAGACACAGACACTTGATGGGCCGAATGGCTTGCTTCTGTGCTGTAAAGTTTTAAGATTCTATGTACTCTATCAACTAACTATAGTGTTAATTGAGGAAAAGTCCACAGCCATGATCATTTTGCCCTCCCAAATAAAGTAAAAATTGTTTGGGAATGTTTAAATCTATAGCAAACACATGAAGAAAATCCTCTTGTTATTCAGTCCTTAAGATGGCCTGTAGAAATATTATCTTAAAAAAGGATAAAAAATTAATCAGAAAAATTGCTCCCCTGAAGGTGCAATTGGTTAAATCAATAAATAACTGAGCTATACAGATCAATAGGTCTTGAGTTTGATCTGTGGTCTGTGCTGAGTTAGCTGATCTCAGCTGGGGCGGCCCAACTTTGGTGTCCTCTTTGATTCTGAGTTTCAAATCCCATATCCAGTGCATTACCAAGACCATATATTTCCAGCTTTGCAATTTCAACCACTCTACCCCTTCCTCACCCCTACTGTTGCTGGAATCCTCAGGCACCCTCTGGTCACTTCCAGGTCCCAGTTCTCCAATGCTCTCCATACGAACATTCTGAATTTCCCTCTTTTTTCAAAAATTCTGACTCTTCCAAAATTCTGCCACCCACATCCTCAATACATTGACACCAACATCCTTATCCACAAATCCTTCTATGGTCTTGCACAGTCTACTGTTCTGGCTACAATGCATCCCTTCCCTTCCTCTGCTCCACTATTAATGCTTTCAGCCAACATGGCCCTGCGCTGTAGAATTCCTTTCCTAAACCCCTCCGTCTTGCTTCATCTCTCCTGGCTTTCGAAAAGCTCCTCAAAACCTACATCGTTGACCTCACCTTCCATCACCTCCTCTAACTCCTTTCAATTTCTGCTCAGTGAAACACTTTGGAATATTTCTCTGCTATGTTAAAAGTGCTTGTTACAAGTTTAGAGTCTAGCCTTAGATATTCTTTTAGGTGCTGTGGTCTTATTACTCCTGTAAGCAGTCTAAGTGGTCATACTGCCCAATATCTAACTATTCCATAGCGTAATCCAGGGGTGCGACAATATTATCCCCTCCTGATCTGAACTGGACATTTGTGTCTTTCGCACCTCTGCTTCTTCAATCCTTTCAAAGGTGGACTGAGAAAACACTTAGTAGGATAAGACTGTATGTTGATTTGCTGTAAAATAAAACAGCTTACGAAATGTTAAACTCTTTTATTTCACACCAAGTGAACATACAGTGCAACAGACTCATTTAGTTCAATCAGTACAACTTGTCTTTGTGTAATAATACAAGATAATGAACATGCAATATTTCCCACATCTGTTGATGGTACTACTTGACTTAAACAACCTCCTGCATTCTCCTTCTGAACCTGACCAAAGCTTGTCCTCACAGCTCACAGATCACCGAGGACATGCACTCATCCCACCCTGGACCATACCCCTGTGAGGAGGGAAAAGAAGAAAATTGGCAGAATGCCTGCCCTGAAGAAATCTATCTTTTTTTTACAGATCCCTTTGTGGAATGGCTTCAGTAAGTGACGATCCCTCTGTCTATTTATGGACATAGAAAAGAATGATGATCCTGAATGTTAGCAGAGCGTTGCTGGATAAGATTGTGGGTCATGAAATAGGGCACATGCTGTATGCAGCATGGCACATTTTAAAACAAAGACAAATGCAGGAATTTTTGAGGCTGTACTGACAGCCTGAGCAATCTTCATTATAGGATTAAAAAATATGGAAATGGGTCTCCCACTGCACTTTGTAACTTTCTCATTGCTTTCCGCTGGCAGCACAGCTCGCCATTTACAATGAGTTCGGCAGCTGTATGGATGGCCTGGTCTGGCCTGCAATAGTAGGCTTCTTGATGGTGATTATCGCTTTTCGGTTTGATTTTTTTTTTACTTATGATATTGCTTTATTTGTATTTTTAATGGTGCATTCATTTTTGTTTCTGGTGTTTTTTTGGCATTGTAAGTCTTTTATTTCCAAATCTCTTATAATTGTCTTACTTCCAGCTGATATGTCACTTACTGCAACCAAAATGGCCAGGATGAGAATTCCTTTGGTACTTTCAGTGGTATTGCTAAATTTGGAGGAGGAAGAGAAGTTCTTGAAGGGTCAGAAAGGCAGGCGTGACTACACTTCATGCATTATGTATGTGCCTGTCCTTATCCTAGGATCCACATTTACTGACCCAACTTCCTTCCATGTCTTTGGCACCTCTGCTTCACAAAGTGGCTGCCACATAGCTATGCCATCTCTTGTTTTGTTAGGTTATGGAACCAAGGCGGGTAGATGGACTTAAGATACAGATCAGCCATGATCTAATTGAATGGTGGAACAGGCTTGAGGGGCTAAATGGCCTACTCCTGTTTCTATGTTCCTATGTTCTTGGAGAGTAACCTGCAGACAACTTGTACTAGAGCACTAGCTTTTCCGATTAAATTTTAACACCACTAGATCCTACCAAGATACCACTGGTGACATGGCCAAATCAGTCAGTCCGCTGTCCACAGATGCAACAAGCAAGTGACAGAGGTCTTGTCTGCAAAGGGTAACGTATTCATCACTTTCCCTTTGGAAAGGACACAGAATAATTCTTGGATGGCAGGCTCCCAAGAGTGCAGGGCATGATAGATGGCACCTATTTACTTCTCAGACTGTTGAGCCTGACGACTACCTCCTGACAGGCACGAATGAGCTGTTTCCATTGAAGAATATGGTATAAATCAAAACAAACACTTAAGGTAAATCTCAGCATTCATCTACATAATCCAAGTTATTACAATCCTGACATAAATTCTTAACACTGCTCACACCAGTGTTGTATAACTTAAAAATAGCAGCGATATTAATTGTAGGGCCGCTTTCACTACCCTAATTGAATTTGGCTGTCTCGGCACAAACTGATGAATAAATCTAGGACCTTCCTGGTCTGTATGATTAACCATGTGCCTGGCACTCATGAGAAACCATCACTATGTTTAAGATTCTCCAAACAAATTTACTGAGTAATCTACAGAGGTTGAATTTATGTTTGCGATAAATAGCATGCACTGTCTTTCTGTAGGGCGTACTTCACACATCAAAGTCCAAAGAGTTTACGCACAGACTGGGTGGTACATATAATCACTGAGTTATTGGAGAACCATTGCTGATCTTCTTGTTGCATACTGCCTGTTCCATGCCACTATTTAGGTAGTTTTGTCACTGTTGCCAACCTGATGCCCACGTAACCTCAAGAAAAAGCAAAATTCCATTGGGAGCATTTCACTTGATGATTAAATCGGGATTTATTTTGTTCCTGCCACAAGCTGGGAAGCAGAAATTCTGCAGCACACTACTGAGGGCTGGGGAAACACAGATGAATAAAATGATCTGCTTTCTTCTCTAAAACTGCTCAAAATAAATCTTGTATGTTATGCTGCTAAATATATGAGCAGTACCAATAGAACAGAATTATGACCTACAGGATGATAAATGTTCATTTTTCAAATTGAAACCCTCCATCCATCATAAGAGGTAGACCTTTATCAAATGACATATATTTTATAATTTCTTGCATAATTACTTCTAACACAAATAAGCACAGCCATAAATCTCTTCTGGAATTTTATTAGATGTAAACAACTTCAAAAGGAAAGGAGTATCCTCTGAGGGGGCACGCCTGTAAGTTTGGAGAAAATCCACAAAGTAATTCTTGATTTAGTTATGGACAGAATGTAATAAAATTGAATTGCTTATCATCCTAAGCCACCTCATATATTTATAGCCTTGATTTATTTCCACCCATCTTTTCCAACAATGAAATACAACTGACAAGATTGAAGAATGTTTTTGATTTCATTCTCATATAGCATGCCTTTTATAGTATTTTAAATTAGCTGCTTGATTCATTATTTATTAATATAGTTGGTTCCTCACATGTTTGCTTTGCTGAACATATATTTTCTGTGAACTGTTACAAGGACTGCAGTAGCCTTTATGTATTGAATTGAGAAATAATACAAGATTAGATTTCTCCCTTTTTTACACCTATAATTAAGAGAACTTTTCTGATCAAGCCTTTGGACGTTTTAAGGGAGGGTTCGTTATTAGCATTGCCGGACATTTAGTGGGTGATTTTAACTTTCCTGTGGGGCCAGCTGGTGCAGGAGCTTTTAGACCTCTCCTGTCGTGGGCCTGCGCCTCCATCCCAATTGCGAGACCCCTGTGGGTTGGCCCTGGCAGCCAATCCTGCTACTTACCTGGTCTCAATGGGTGCCTTCTCGGCGGCACTATTTTACATCTCTTCCTGCCAACTTCTTGCCCAGAATGGGAGGGAAGTTGGTTGGCAAGATTTAGATGAGGCCTATGAATTAAGATACCCGAGCCTCATTTCTGGAGCAGCAGATGAGCGTCTGACTTGCTTGATTTTCTGCAATCAATTTCATTAACATCATGTGGGTGAGCTCCTGGCCTACATCGGGCCTGGCATTGAGAGTTTGCCCAGAGAAGGAAATTACATGTAAATAGCCCTTAAAAAGAGGTAATGGGTAAAGTTACAAGGATGCAACCACTTAAAGGTAAGTTGGTAGCCTAAACAAAGGCTTTTCTAAAGCTGCTTGGGTAACGCAAATACTTGGCAAAACCCAGTGGCTGCCTCAATAAATGTGAAAATTGAGTCTTTGGTCAAGGGAGAGAGCATTATAATACTCAAACATCCTGTTGGATGGCTAGTAAAAAGGAGGTGATGTGCCTGATATGGTAGCAAGGAGGATGGCTCTGTTTCCCATTCCAAGGCACCATCCCATAGGACAACATTGCAGCCTACCTGGAAGGATGTGGACGTACAGTATCTGAAGGCACAGCTGACCGTTACTACCAGTGGCAGTGCCAGCCCCATGGTCCATATTAGCTGCAGATGCCACCGTCTTTCTGGTAATTGAAGTATCTACAAGCAGAGTTCCTTTGACCAATTCAGGTGGGTGTACCTTTACCTTCAAATGGGTGTGCCTTTACCTTCAAATATTAAAAACCCTAAAAGCTGGAAAACAACTTCAAAATACAGCACTAAGGGTCCAAAGTACCATGGGCCACGATACGGGGAGTGCAACTAATTCGTATAGGGCTAGTGTTGGGTGGTGGAAATAATCAGTCTTGTTGATCAATAGGAAAACGAGTTAATGAAATGGGACAGAGAGGTTGTGCACCATGCAGTTCAGCCTGAGTGAACATCTGAAGATGGGGATGGAGTCTGGGGCAAGGGTATGGGGTTTTTAATGGGAACGGAACAGGATGACTCCTATCTTGCCATTGTTAAGTTGGAAAAATTTCTGGTTTATCCATCACTTGGTGTCGGACAATCTGACAACACAATGGTGGTCATGGAGTCGAGGGTGGTGGCAGAGAGGTAGAGCTGGTTACCGGTAGCATATACGTGAAAACCCAATACTTATAAGAAAGAAAGTCTTGCCTTTCATGACCTCTGGACGTCCCAAAGCACTTTACAGCCAATTAAATGCTTTTGAAGTGTAGTCACTGTTGTAATATAGAAAACACGGCAGCCAATTTGCATACATCAAGGTCCCACAAACAGCAATGTGATAATGACCAGATAATCTGTTTTTTAGTGGATAATGTCTTGGAGCGCTAATAAGTAAAGGAGGAAAAGCAAGGGCCAAGGATGGAACCTTTGTGTACTCCTGAGATGACTGTGTAGGAGTTAGGAGGAGAAATAATTGCTAGAGATGTGCTGGCTATGTATTAATATGTAGCCCCACAACTTGAAACTAGAATGGGTGACAAAAGTAGAAAAGAAGTGTTCCATTCCTTAGCACTGACAATCCCTCGGCCAGATAAGCACAAAAAATCACCCAGAAGAGAGGGAAAAATAAGCAAAACTAACAAATAAAACTTGAAATATATTTTGTAAAAATATATAGGCACTTATGCAAACACACCAAGAAACAGCACACACTTGCAGGGTGCCAGTACCCATATATGGACTTGTGTGCCATATAGGAGCCAATAAAGATTATGTTGGAATTTAATTTATCCCAGTGTAACAGCCTGAACGTCCCAGTTCTTGCCCTAGCCACTTGGTGGAGCACTGTTCTTGCTGGGGGTTCGGGTGATGCTATTTGGGATGTCGCTGTCTTGCTACAAGTCTTTTCACCAGTGATGGTGGTTGCGGGGCATATTTACTCTGAGCTCCTCCTCCCCTCCAGGTTGAACAAGATTGCACAAAGGTTGGTTTGGGGGGGAAAAATTGTAAGTAGAAAGGAAAAGGACAAAACAGTTTTCAGAAGAAATTTAAATAGTGAGACAATTCAGACAATTGGAATGCATAAAGAGAAGGGGGAAGCCAGACTCAGTGAAACCCCTCTGTTGTTTTCGTACTGACTGCTGAACAGCAGCCACCTCCCAACATGGACGGAATGTACAACGAGACAACTGTAAGCTGTGCTGCAACACAGCTGGGCACTAGTTTAATAGGGTTATTGTTGGGCCATAATGCCCTTACAGAAAAGCCATATCAAACTATTATTTCACTTGACAGTGGTCATTACCACTCACAGTGAAGCCTCTTTTTGAACCAGGACTGCATTTTAATAAGTACTTAAAATGTTTGGCAGATGAAATCTGTCAGGAAGTAATACTCACTGATAAAGGTTGGGATGAGAGCTGTCTCAGCTTTTGTTCAAAACAATCACTGCGGGCATAATTTAAGCTAAATATAGATCACAAAAACCTTCAGCCATAATTACTAAAGAATTAGAGATTCATCCATTTGAACAGAAACAGCTTTGAGTTTAACACATAGTTCATTTCTGCTACTATGGGAACAGAACATTTGATTCATGCAGTGGTGCAATTAAATATTGTTGAATAAAAACAATGCCAAGTAACACTCAGTATATGCTTCATAATGAGCAGTCTGTTAACAGGATTATTTGCTTATGGTGGTATTTGCTGAAATGCCGATTTAATTTCCTATTTATTGTTTAAGCGGAATCATTGAATAAATAGGGTGTTTTGTTCAAAACAGGATGCCCTCATAAAGAAGCTTTTGCTCCGTGCTTACTTAGCAGGCCCATAATAACGTGAGGGGAGGTTGCACAAAGATCTGTAGATACGAGACTTGAGATGTAACTCCATGGTTATGTTCCAAGTAATTAAAAATGGAGAGTGATGAAAATGCATCACAGGCCAATCAGTGTCTGAAAGGGAAAAAAATTAACATTTTGGATTTGACCCTTCATCACAATTTATCCTCAAGCAGCCAATAATTATTAATCTTATTTAATATTAGCACACATAATGTATTTAGTGGCTTAAGGGTTAATGCATGTATCTCTTGACATACTGCAGCCTTGGTTATAAGGAATTGTTTTACTGTCACTGATTGCTAAAAGTAGCTGTGGATAATGATGGTATCAAGTACACAACACCATTTCAATATACATTGATGAGATTTTATGAAATGTTCCATGATTCCTTCCATAAAGCCAGAATCTTTAATTGATTCACAGCTCATTTGCTATGGGGGGCTACAAATCGGCTGGGGAATCAAACCTGTTTGATCAGCATCCCCCATGTTGTTACCATGTCATCAGAAAACATATTAATTGCCAATTGTTCCCTCTATATACAGTTATATGTCATTAACCCCAAAAACACTAGTCATACTATTTGTTATGACAACATATGGGGCTCGTCTTCACTCAATAGGATGAGGTGAGGGTTAACAGCTCCCAATAGTACGTACACAGAGAGTATTTCAGTCACACCCCAGTTAGCACTTGTTTGTCTTCATTAAAAACTCTTATGGGAACTACTGGCTATTGTAAAGACATGCTGAAAATTCACTTTGGTTTATTATTTCAACTTCTTAATAAATGTTGTGCTTTTTTTACATTTATTTTTCTTTTTTGAAGTTTCTTCCCTTTTCTTCTGTCTGCTCTCAAAGAGGGTGACCTTTGCCCTGTTATGGTTCCTGGACACTGGTAGCCCTCTGGTACTTCCCTCAGGTAAGAATTTTTCATGCGAGCTAATTTTGCCCCTTTACTTCTTTTGCCACTACCCCCCCCCCCCCATAATTTGTATCTTGGGGGCACTCGTGCATCTGGTGCTGTCCAGCAGGGATCAGCTATCTCAGCAGGGAATGTAGATCTCTGTATGAATTCTGTATTCAAATGAAAAATGTATTAATCTATCCCCATTGTGCTCCAGAAGCAAATTGCCAGTACTGAGCTTTTGTGTGCTAGGCTCATCACCCAGAACTGGGAAGGATGTTGGTCCCCATTCAGCTAATTGGCAAGCTGCCAGAGATGGACTTGCTGCATGTTTTATTTCAGGACAATCTGAGGACTATCTTCAGATAAAATTACCTTGTTATGAAGTTGTGATGTCATCAAGACATGTGTTAGCGTGTGTAAATGTGGCACTTCGTTTACCTTTTCAGTGCGAAAGATAGGGATTAGTATAACCTCTCAGAACTTCTACACATACCACATTAACTGTCAAAAATTCAGTATTTGATTTATTAGACCATAGGAAACTTGGATCCATGCCCCATTAACTGACTCAGAATTCATATTACACCCACTAGACCATAGGGAACTTGGATTCATAGCTGACATAGAACTCAATATAAGTTTTGTATGGTCTGGTGGTTATTGATACATATCCAATTAATTGCCTTACACCCAGCATCGGACCCACCAGGCCATAGGGAAGTTGAATATATCGAGCCCACAACAAGGGAATGCTGATGTATCAGACCAACTACATGCACCAGGCAATTTGGACACAAGTAATCAAAGCTCAATGGACTACTCAATGGAAGCAGATCCTATGGATGGACAGGCACCCAAGACCATAGAAAATGCATGAGTAGACTTCGAACACCTTAAATGGAACAAAATAAATATCTGGAGAAGTTGAGATTTTCAAAAAGAATAAATAGGCACCTGCCTCATATATCTCCTTGGCCATGTCATCCATCAAACACGGAGGCCATTTTTCATAAAAGGTACAGAAACATCATTTAACCTAGGAGCCTTCATATTCTAGTATTTTAATCATACTGTGCAGAGACCAAAATTTGATGACTGATTTACGTACTTTTGATTTCAAATATTGGTTTAGCTACCAGAAACAAAATTCCAGATATCTAGAGTGCTACAAATCTTAAATATGCAATCAGATTTTGATTATATATTACCACATCAGAAGAGAGAAAATGCTTGTGACCTTTAAGACTATGGCCTTTGACAAAAGTGTGCCAGGAAGCTAAAGATCTAGCGTCTGTTGGAAGCAAAGATGAGGTGATGACAGCAGCAGCCAGTGTATGCTGTACTAGCAGCCAGTGTATGCTGTACTACTGAGGCACTGCCTGGCTTTGTGTCATATTCCAATATTTCAGCCAGTCACACACAAATACCATTGTGGTTTCCAGCCAGGTTTCAGAGAAAGAATAGGAACTGTCTGTGGGAACAAAAGATAGTGGGGGTCATTTTAACCCAACACACCCAGCAGGAAAATGACGGTATCACATTAGCTGCCCGTTTTACACCCTGAGAGATTTTACTCTTCATTGCCTTCAAAGAAGAGTAAAATAAGACCAGATGTAAAACAGGTGACTCATCTGATCCCGTCAGCTTCCCATTGGGTGCTTGGTTTTAAAATTACCCCCAGTATAACTTGCAACAATCTAGGACTTTTCATGTCGATAATAATCTGTGTTTATAAAAACAAACACAACATTTTGGCAATTAAGATTGTCCAATAATATTAATGAAAGGTTTGTGGATAATTTAGGATGAATTACGATAAATTCAGGAGGTATGAATACGATTAATTAACATATATGGCCCAAAGGCTTTACTTAGTTACTTGGGCTCGTATATGTCCAGAATGAGGCAATGCCCACCAATCCTGAGTATCCATGTATCTTTTTTTTTATTCGTTCACGGGATGTGGGCGTCGCTGGCAAGGCCGGCATTTATTGCCCATCCCTAATTGCCCTTGAGAAGGTGGTGGTGAGCCGCCTTCTTGAACCGCTGCAGTCCGTGTGGTGACGGTTCTCCCACAGTGCTGTTAGGAAGGGAGTTCCAGGATTTTGACCCAGCGACATGAAGGAACGGCGATATATTTCCAAGTCGGGATGGTGTGTGACTTGGAGGGGAACGTGCAGGTGGTGTTGTTCCCATGCGCCTGCTGCCCTTGTCCTTCTAGGTGGTAGAGGTCGCGGGTTTGGGAGGTGCTGTCGAAGAAACCTTGGCGAGTTGCTGCAGTGCATCCTGTGGATGGTGCACACTGCAGCCACAGTGCGCCGGTGGTGAAGGGAGTGAATGTTTAGGGTGGTGGATGGGGTGCCAATCAAGCGGGCTGCTTTATCTTGGATGGTGTCGAGCTTCTTGAGTGTTGTTGGAGCTGCACTCATCCAGGCAAGTGGAGAGTATTCCATCACACTCCTGACTTGTGCCTTGTAGATGGTGGAAAGGCTTTGGGGAGTCAGGAGGTGAGTCACTCGCCGCAGAATACCCAGCCTCTGACCTGCTCTCGTAGCCACAGTATTTATATGGCTGGTCCAGTTAAGTTTCTGGTCAATGGTGACCCCCAGGATGTTGATGGTGGGGGATTCAGCGATGGTAATGCCGTTGAATGTCGTGGGGAGGTGGTTAGACTCTCTCTTGTTGGAGATGGTCATTGCCTGGCACTTATCTGGCGCGAATGTTACTTGCCACTTATCAGCCCAAGCCTGGATGTTGTCCAGGTCTTGCTGCATGCGGGCTCGGACTGCTTCATTATCTGAGGGGTTGCGAATGGAACTGAACACTGTGCAGTCATCAGCGAACATCCCCATTTCTGACCTTATGATGGAGGGAAGGTCATTGATGAAGCAGCTGAAGATGGTTGGGCCTAGGACACTGCCCTGAGGAACTCCTGCAGCAATGCCCTGGGGCTGAGATGTTTGGCCTCCAACAACCACTACCATCTTCCTTTGTGCTAGGTATGACTCCAGCCACTGGAGAGTTTTCCCCCTGATTCCCATTGACTTCAATTTTACTCGGGCTCCTTGGTGCCACACTCGGTCAAATGCTGCCTTGATGTCAAGGGCAGTCACTCTCACCTCACCTCTGGAATTCAGCTCTTTTGTCCATGTTTGGACCAAGGCTGTAATGAGGTCTGGAGCCGAGTGGTCCTGGCGGAACCCAAACTGAGCATCGGTGAGCAGGTTATTGGTGAGTAAGTGCCGCTTGATAGCACTGTCGACGACACCTTCCATCACCTTGCTGATGATTGAGAGTAGACTGATGGGGCGGTAATTGGCCGGATTGGATTTGTCGTGCTTTTTGTGGACAGGACATACCTGGGCAATTTTCCACATTGTCGGGTGGACGCCAGTGTTGTAGCTGTACTGGAACAGCTTGGCTAGAGGCGCAGCTAGTTCTGGAGCACAAGTCATCAGCACTACAGCTGGGATGTTGTCGGGGCCCATAGCCTTTGCTGTATCCAGTGCACTCAGCCGTTTCTTGATATCACGTGGAGTGAATCAAATTGGCCGAAGACTGGCTTCCGTGATGGTGGGGATATCGGGAGGAGGCTGAGATGGATCATCCACTCGGCACTTCTGGCTGAAGATGGTTGCAAACGCTTCAGCCTTGTCTTTTGCACTCACGTGCTGGACTCCGCCATCATTGAGAATGGGGATGTTTGCAGAGCCTCCTCCTCCCGTTAGTTGTTTAATTGTCCACCACCATTCACGACTGGATGTGGCAGGACTGCAGAGCTTTGATCTGATCCGTTGGTTGTGGAATCGCTTAGCTCTGTCTATAGCATGTTGCTTCTGCTGTTTAGCATGCATGTAGTCCTGAGTTGTAGCTTCACCAGGTTGGCACCTCATTTTTAGGTACGCCTGGTGCTGCTCCTGGCATGCTCTTCTACACTCCTCATTGAACCAGGGTTGATCCCCTGGCTTGTTGGTAATGGTAGAGTGAGGAATATGCCGGGCCATGAGGTTACAGATTGTGCTGGAATACAATTCTGCTGCTGCTGATGGCCCACAGCGCCTCATGGATGCCCAGTTTTGAGCTGCTAGATCCGTTCTGAATCTATCCCATTTAGCACGGTGGTAGTGCCACACAACACGTTGGATGGTGTCCTCAGTGCGAAGACGGGATTTCATCTCCACGAGGACTGTGCGGTGGTCACTCCTACCAATACTGTCATGGACAGATGCATTTGCGACAGGTAGATTGGTGAGGACGAGGTCAAGTAAGTTTTTCCCTAGTGTTGGTTCCTTGGAGCAACAAAACAATTCTATTAGTATCTTAGCCTCAGGATTGCCTCATATACCTATTTTGACTTGTATAATGACCTGACCTCAACCCCTTCAGTCTGGGACAAATGGGTGAAATAATTTGAATGTGCCATGATGGGTTTTGATATCAATATTGTGCAAAAGAGAGCTTTGCTTTTACAATATGGGGTGGACATTTCCAAGATATGCTCGATACGCTGTTGGATACTAGAAATGAGCAGACTATGATAAGGCGAAGGAAGCTCTAACACAAGAATGAATTTGTAGATGCATTTTACATTTGCTTATGTTGACCAGCAGAAAAATATAATTTCACTGATGTCGGTTGTGAAATCAAAACACAAATTATAGAAAAATGTTAATCTAAAATTTTGTGCCATCAATCCCTGAGAAAGACTTCACCTTAAATGAACTGCTGGATCTGGTCAGAGTGCTCGATCTCGCTGAACGTTGTCTAAATGTGGAAACTAAGCAACTGGCTGCTACCAACCAGATTAACCATGTGTCAGCCATAGCTCAGTGGTAGCCTCAAAAGATTGTGGGTTCAAGTCTCACTCCAAAATCTATGCACACATTCCAGTGCAATACTAAGGGAGTGCTACACTGTTGGAGATGCCATCTTTCAGATGAGACATTAAACCATGGTTCTGTCTGCCCTCTCAGGTCTACGCCAAAGATCCCATGGCACTATTTGAAAGAAGAGCAGGGGAGTTTCCCCCATGTCCTGGCCAATATTTATCCCTCAACCAACATTACTAATATACAGATATTCTGGTCGTTATCACATTGCTGTTTGTGGGACCTTGCTGTGCACAAATTGGCCACTGTGTTTCCTACATTACAGCAGTGACTACACTTCAAAAGTAAATCATTGGTTGTAAAGCACTTTGGGACGTCCTGAAGTCATGAAAGCTCTATGAGTGCAAGTTCTTTCCTTCTTTAACATCTGAATGAAACAGTTAAGCCAGGGCAACGTCAATCACATGTGTTATTCTACATTAGAAATACCTACATACTGGTAATTGTCCAAAAAAGGGCAAAGAGTGTTGTACATGCAGGAATCAAAATTACTTATCTCAGTGCTGTTGGTTATCCAACTGTCGACTTCTACAAATAATCTGATGGAACATGGTGGCTAGGCAATATTTACAAAAATATAGCCAGTCAAAACAGCACAATATTTGGCAATTTAATGGAACAAAATCTATTGTATTAAGCTCTGGAGATGATGAAGCATATTTATTCACCATATCATAATAGCACATCATCAATTCAATAATTAGCAATGAGCCAATGACCATAGTACGAAATCAAGTCATTGTTGATTCCTGATATCCATTGAATATTATTGATGAATCCAGTTACCAGCTGTTGCTGGTTCTTAATCTCAAATGAATTTCCACCACAAGCAGACCCAGTTAGTTCCATTTAGTACAGACACCTACTTCAGTGCTTGGTAACTTTTTATGTTCACATTGTGTTTTGCAAGCAAGCAGTCTCAGCTGATGTTTTTGTCACGAAGGCAGTCTGGTTGTCTACTTGGCCTATGTACATTTCAAGCACTACAACCCATCTGTCTACCCTCAGCAGCACATAGCATCAATATACCAACATCATTCTTTCAAGTATTCAATAGTATAGGCAAGCTGAAGGGTATACAGGTGAAACTGCATATTGATAAGTCTGTTATTCCTTTCGGTCGGTGTTATCTCATGATACCATTCCCTCTATGGAAGTAAGTTGAGGCCAAACATAGGAGTTGAAGTATAGTGGTTAATTGAAGGTTCAGATAGGTCTTGCCTCCAGTAATTGTCCCCAAGCCCAAGAATCCTAACAATATGTGCCTTTGTGTTAATATGTGAGCAACTAACAAAGCAATTAAGTGTGAACAACATGATATCTCAATCCTGAATGATATTATGAAAGCGGTAAATGGATCATATGTTTTCTTAAAGTATCACCAGCTAGACCTTAATGAGAAGGGTGGTTATACGACAATATTTGTAATACACGTTGGTCTGAAACAAGACAAAAGATATTTTGGTTTTGGTATATCTTCAATGGCAGATGTAGTTCCATGTACCACCAGATAAGTTATTGAGGAATTCAAAGCATCTTGAATGTAAGCAATGAAATTCTGATACATGTACCTAACCAAGCTGAACACGATACTGTATATGCCTTCGCAGCATTCTTCACACACTACAAGAAAATGACCTTAGTCACATGCAAGAAGTGAGGGTGAGGAGCACATTGGATATTTTCACCTAATTTCACAATGTGGGAAATGTCATCAGAGCCCAAGAAGGTCAACCCAATTAACAATGTTGCACCCAAACTAACATGTCAGAAGTCTGCAATCTGTAGGTATGATTACGTACTGTTCGTGTTTCCTTCCCAATTTGGCTAAATTAAAATTGCAAACGCTAACAACCAAAAGTAACATCTTAAAATGGCTGACAGTATTATCATGCCCTAGTTCAGCTCAAGCAATCACTAAGGCATCATACAGTGATGGCCTATTTTGTTACTAATAAGCCAACAGAGATCTATGTGGATGCTAATCCAATAGGTTTAGGAGCCATCATTAAACAAATAGATGATCTTGGTGCAAATATGTCGGTTGTTCACTCAAATCCACACAGCAATGCTACAGTGAAATTGAACACAAAGTATTGGCAATTATATGGACTGTGCAATGATTCCACCTATACACCTATGGTTGATAATTTACGGTGTTTGCTGATCACAAGTCTGAGATCACCATGTTCTCCATGTCAGACCTATGTCATGATCATTAACTATTGTCCCAGATCTGATAATTCTGCTGACTGCATGTCATGATACCCAGATGCAAGCTATTATTTGGAGAGAGCTAAGGAATTCATTTATTTTATAGCTCAAAATTCTACAATTTTCAATTTTCACTGACATGACTTATCACTATTGGAATCAGTGAAACTATCAGCAAGCCCACATTTTCAAAACAAGATCTTTTGGGAAGATGTTTTATAGGTAACGAACTGAAAGATTGGTTGTATTCTTCTGCCCTATATTGTAGACATAAATGAGTTCAAACTAAGGACAATTCCCTTTCGTCAAATTTCTGGAAGGTAGCAAGCGGACAAGAAGCACAAGCAGTATTTGCAACATTTTTGTGAAACTAGAATCAGAAATGATGTGGAGATGCCGGTGATGGACTGGGGTGGACAAATGTAAGGAATCTTACAACACCAGGTTATAGTCCAACAGTTTTATTTGAAAATCACAAGCTTTCGGAGCTTTCGTCCTTCGTCAGGTGTGTGAAGGTTTCCATCAAAGC
Organism: Heptranchias perlo; assembly: GCF_035084215.1. Classification (NCBI taxonomy): domain Eukaryota; kingdom Metazoa; phylum Chordata; class Chondrichthyes; order Hexanchiformes; family Hexanchidae; genus Heptranchias; species Heptranchias perlo. The sequence continues at coordinate 28,466,395 of NC_090350.1, forward strand.
ACCGCATATATAGTCACAGAACAATGCCTGGTGATTACAGATAATCTTTCCAACTGCCTGTTATTACACCTCTGCATGGATGGTGTTCAGACAGGGGAACATTACACCTAAGACCACTGAATACGCAAGCGGTCAGATTACAAAGACAGAGAGAGAGAGAGAGAGAGACAAAGAATGGCCAGTTGTATAAAAAACAGATAACTTATTTTTCCCCCCCTGGTGGGGTTACATGTAGCGTGACATGAACCCAAGATCCCGGTTGAGGCTGTCCTCATGGGTGCGGAACTTGGCTATCAATTTCTGCTCGACGATTTTGCGTTGTCGAGTGTCTCGAAGGCCGCCTTGGAGAACGCTTACCCGACGATCGGAGGCTGAGTGTCCTTGACTGCTGAAGTGTTCCCCGACTGGGAGGGAACCCTCCTGTCTGGCGATTGTTGTGCGGTGTCCGTTCATCCGTTGTCGCAGTGTCTGCATGGTCTCGCCAAAGTACCATGCTCCGGGGCATCCTTTCCTGCAACGTATGAGGTAGACAACGTTGGCCGAGTCACAGGAGTATGAACCATGTACCTGGTGGGTGGTATCTGTTTCGATGATCTGGCATGTCTTGCAGAGGTTGCCGTGGCAGGGTTGTGTGGTGTCGTGGACGCTGTTCTCCTGAGAGCTGGGTAATTTGCTGCGAACGATGGTCTGTTTGAGGTTGGGTGGCTGTTTGAAGGCGAGTAGTGGAGGCGTGGGGATGGCCTTAGCGAGGTGTTAATCGTCATCGATGACATGTTGAAGGCTGCGGAGAACATGGCGTAGTTTCTCCGCTCCGGGGAAGTACTGGACGACGAAGGGTACTCTGTTGGTTGCGTCCCGTGTTAGTCTTCTGAGGAGGTCTATGCGATTTTTCGCTGTGGCCCGTCGGAACTGTCGATCGATGAGTCGAGCGTCGTATCCCGTTCTTACGAGGGCGTCTTTCAGCGTCTGTAGGTGTCCATCGCGTTCCTCCTCGTTTGAGCAGATCCTGTGTATTCGCAGGGCCTGTCCATAGGGGATGGCCTCTTTGACGTGGTTAGGGTGGAAGCTGGAAAAGTGGAGCATCGTGAGTTTGTCTGTGGGCTTGCGGTAGAGTGAGGTGCTGAGGTGCCCGACTTTGATGGAGATTCGTGTGTCCAAGAAATTTCCATCAGAAAAGCTGCTGGAAATTACTCAAACAGTAACCAAAATCTCATCAGAAATAAGTACACAATGGTATATCTATGTGCAAATAATCACAAATTCAGCAAACACAACATTTGTCCATAAGCACCAACATGGGAGATCAACTAATAATTTTTTTAAAAGTTAAATTACAAGTTACGTTATTAAGGTGTGGCATCAGTCTCTGGATAACAGAAATAAATGGGATAACCTGTTAATTTATTCTTTCATGTGTACAAAGTTCATCCTATGGCATAATTTATAAAGGGTTGATACATTATCAAAATAAATCATTTTATGGGAGCAGCCCTGTAGGCTCAGTGAGCTTATCCAGAAAATAGGCGAGCTGTAAATAAACCAAGGACCCAGTTCCTGCTGTGTTAACGGATCGCAGCCTAATTGGAGGTAGGGCTGTTAAAGTTGGTACAGTGTCCCAGGATTAGGGAGTGGAAATCCAGCTGGGGTTTTTGCTCCTGATCCGTATCCAGACTTCCCCGCCTAATGTCACTGTCAGGACTCACACATGGGCATTAGGACAAAGTTAACACCTTCAGGGGAGGAGGAAAATAGATAAGAATTTTTTTTTTAAAGAGAAAGAGACATTCCTGGAATCTTCTAATCAGTTAATCAATGTGTCCAAATTAATAGTGGCCATATTTTTTTCTCTGGCAAACTTGTAGCTAAGACACTATATTGATTCCGGTATCAACTCACAAAACAATTTGTGGTTCATTATGTAACAGGATGTAAAATAAAAGGTGAAGGTTCAGATTAATTAATAATCCACTCCCTGAATTTTTAATTAACCGATTTCAATAATTTAATTATTTTCAGTGTATTTTCTCATTTCAAAGGACTTTGCTCCTGCCAATGGGGAGTTGATCTGTGACGCGGTCTGGCTTCAGGCATATTACCTGAAGGAAAAATACCTCTAAAAGTTTTTATTAGGGAGACTATTATAATAGACTTGCTTTGAATGTGCTATGGGGAAAGATTTCCTCTGTGCCCTATGGATAACAAGATCATAAATTGGTTTGTTATAAATGGGTTTTGATATTCATATAGGAACATAGGAACAGGAGTAGGCCATTCAGCCCCTCGAGCCTGTTCCGCCAGCTTACAGAGGAAAGCTTTCCCCAGGGTCCTGATTCTTTGGCAGCAGTGACAGCCACTGGTGAATTTACAACATTGGTGACAGTGCAAGATTCACAAGGGGTGATTTTTACATTTATTTCTAGGTGCTTGAATGTAAAGTTCAAATTGGTTTTGGGTGTAAAATTCAAGAATGAGAGTGTCAGATTTGAATCGTCTTTCAATTTGAATTTCATACTGCCTGAATTTACTTTTCTCATATTTAAGGCTGTAGATTATGATTTAGAATATGAGATTTAGTAGTGACTAGGATTTAAAAACTTTATCCGAGATTGAGAATTAGAAAAAAACATGATTGGAATGGATGCTGTGAGCATCAGACTATGACTTCTCCTGACTTCCTGAATTGCTGAGATGTGCAGTATAAATTTATAATGCTTTTAGGAGGTAATTTATTCAACTGTAGTGTACTTGAAGTTCACTTCTCCATACTAACATTATAAAGAATTAGTCAAACAGTTCTATAAAAAAGGAGGAATGAGAGAATACACTCTCAAATTGAAGGGAATTACCTTGTAGCATGAATCACGCCCTTCCTCCATCATGAGTGAGTTTTGTTCAGCTGACAGTCGCTGGTCGAATGTGGAGTGCACAATTGCTGGAGTGTGTAAGTTATACTGGCATCTATCCTCCGGGAGTTGGTAACACCTTCTCATACAGATTAAAGTCATTGCTAATTGATCAGGAGTGGCATGGTGATTTATATGCACTGGAGACTTTAGCCTCAAACGTAGCAGGGCCCACAATCAAATGTATCAATCAGAATGGGTGCAAGCGTACACCACTTTTATTTGATGTGCTTTTGAAAGATCAAGTACAGTTCTGTTATTAGTTGCAGGACCTAATCTAGAATGTAAGGCTATCTACCCACTTAGTCATGTCAACACCTAAACAGGAAGTGAAAAGATTATGCAAGAAAAGAATTACATATTTGCGCTGCATTCAAATATTTTAATGATTCCAACATCAGAATGGTTAGGCCCCTAAATGAAAAGCATCAGAAAGGCCGGGAGGCACAGTGGTGTGCTTTCCTCCTCTTCTGTTTCAGAATGAACAAATTGGCCTTTGCTAATCAATGTGCGCATTCTTCTTTCTTAGTGTGTGAAAGAATTCCCCTCATTGTTCAACTCCGCACAAGCACTAATCAGTCAGGATACACACTTTAATTCCTCAGCTGTCTGGAGTCCATGCCACTTTGTCACAGCCATAAATTGATTTAAACATCAATTGCTGCAAAAACACACTAAAGTTCTTGCCAGGCTAGTTAGGCCTGTTGAATGCACAATAAGCCTCAGACTCGCTTTTCCCACCATCCACAATCAAAGCCCATTGTACCCTCATAATATGAAGGTCACAAGTTCAGCCTCCAATGGAAAGGAGCATCTTGCCAAAGAGGGACTATTCATGAAATTCTGCCACTCAGAGATCTTTTTCCCTTTACTTAATGGGGTAGTAATTGGTATGCGTTGTGCCCGTTTTTCGGGTATAAAAAGGGTGCAAAGCATAACAACTCAGCAGTGGGACCAACGGCCTGCACCCAATCTGCGCAGGCCTTGGTCCCACTGCGAAATACATGGGGCCCTTTTTTTTTTAAAAAGGTGTCACGGGCAGATGCCTAAAACAGGCATTAGGCCCCTGAAATATGTAAATTAGGGGCCTAACGCCTATTGAAGGACACCATCAAGAAATTTGTCAGTAATGAGCAGGGCTGGGGTCGGGCCTGCCCAGCTCAGGATTCTTCAGTGGCCCCCGCAACCGCCAATCGGTGGAAATTTTTTAAAAATTCCTGTGGAGCCAGAGGAGCAGGAGTGCTCCCACAGTTCCACAGGAGTTGCGATCGGACCCTTCCATAGCATGCTCCAATGCTTCCCCCCTCCCCTCTCCAAAGCAGGACTTAGCTGAGGGCCGCCTGCCTCGCCGGCATTGACGTCTTCACTCAGGCGAGCTGCTTGTGGAGGCCCTCTCCGTTTGGGCGCGCACGAGTTACTCAGCACTGAGTCTGGGCCCAAAATCGGGCCAAGACAAAAATCTACCCCAATATGTTTTCAGGTAAAAAAAAAATTGAATAGTTTTCCTGAAAACTCTTTTGTGTAGGCCCCACAGTAAGCTTCTGAAAGTTACTGTGTCTCAATGCCCCCAACAACGAAGAAGCACGATCTTTGATGTGAACTGAAAAAATAACTTGGGCTGTTTTGAGTCTGTTGATATTTTTCACATAAAACCAATTTTTGGCATGAATGAACACCATATTTTTCTGTTGTTCCATTTATTAAAACAGCAACTTTTTCAAAGCCCATGGCCCCTCACCCTTCCCCACAGTGACTTGAAATACTAACATTTTTGTTACTTATCAGAGTTTTACGAAAATGTCGGCTTGCTGATCAGAATAGTGTTAGATCGTATCAGTGGAAATTGAAATCTTACTGCACTTAGGTGAAATTACAATCAGAAGGAAAGTGACCATGAGAAAAATCTTGAGAAGAGGCTTTAAATCCAGACGGAAACAGTCTCACCAAATTTCATTATAGCGTTCCACTACATTTCACAGGCCTGCTGCGACAAAAGACACAGACTATGAACACCAAAGGGTAAATTTTGTAAGGCCTCACACTTGAGTCTAGGGTTACAAAATAGGGCGTGTGCCTTATTCCCACTGCCCCGCCCCCCCCCCACCACTTTCCGATTGTGTGAGGTACAATTTGGGAGCAAAGAATGAAGCCACACTCTCAGATGCGCGGCCTCATTTAAACATTTAAGTCCTGTGGTAAAGTTTACTGCCAGTAATTTTAAAAACTGGAGTGAGGCTTTGCCCACAGTGTCAACCTCACCCATAAAACTCGGCGCTCCAGAGTGTTGGGAATGCTTTAGGAAGTTCCTTAGAGAGAGAATGTGAGTTTATTTTCATTTTTTATGCACCCTTGGCTGCAGTTTGCTCCGTGCATTAGTTAATTTTGCTTTTAAGCCTATATTTTTGCATTTTGTTTTTTTTCCACACCACGACTTCTCTTCATTATTCTTGCTTATGAACGGCATTCACAACACACCTTCCAAAGGGTGAGGATGGGCATTCCTTTCAGGGTTCTGAATACGCTGCATAATAGAAATGAAGATGAGGAGTTTGTGAGGGGTCAACAAATACAGGTATAAACAGTTGTTAGCCGTGGCTCACTGGTAGCAATCTCGCCTGTCAGAAGATTGTGGGTTCAAGAGGATTGAGCACACATTTTAGGTTGGATTTTCACTCCCTGAGGAACATTCTTGCTCCTCCTGGCCCACAGGGAAACCTTCAAAAAACCCAAAATTTGTACTTACCTGGGCCCCTTCTGGTCACGATCCTGCCTAGTCCCAGGTTTCACTGGCGGGCCAGGTGCTGAGCGTCTCTGCCGCAGTTAGCAGTAAAAATCGTATTGTCCTGAATGATTGGAACCTGACATTTAAATAGTAATGATGCCTCCACCTGTCTGCAGAGGGCGGCCTCGATGCTGCCGAAAACCAGGTAGTTAAAATGGCGGTGGGTGCGAACTCGCCGTTCCCAACCATCTCCCCATCGTCGCCGCTCCTGAACCGCCCCAATCCTCCTCCTCCTCCCCCCTCCCCGGCCACAATCCTCGATCACTCCCCCTGACCCCCACTCGTGGATCCCAGGCGCCCCCCCAGCCAATGGTCCAGACCCATTTACCTGTGGGCTGTTGTAATGGCCCAATTTTTCTTCACTCCTCTCCTCTCCTCTCTTCACCAGCGGGCTGCTGCGCCAGGTCGGCTCTATGACAATGAGGTCTGAGGCCTGCTTTCAGGGGCGCTCACTCCTCACCATTCTGGCACAGGATATTTGGCGCTCCCGAATTTCTAGGCCTTAGTGTCACAGAGCCTGGTGTGAATGCACTATACTTTAAAATTGCAACATTAAAAGTAGCTCTTTTTCCAAATCTTTTCTGTGGAGAAATGGTCAAAAGATTCCAAACTGTGACACAGCCAAGCTACTGAAGAAACATCTGCCACATGAGGTAATCTGCAGCGCACACATGTATAAGGGAGCTGGGTGACCTCAGTGACTTGGTCAATGACCTCCCTTCCTGCAACCGGCACCTATGTTTTTGTTGGAGGTGGCCCCAAAAGGGCCAGCATCCTTTAGAGCGCCTTCTGCAGCAAGGCCTCTGACCCTTCTGCACATCTCCACTGTGCCACTATGAAAAATTTGTTAACGTTTCTGTCACCAACACAACATCCTCCTTTTTTGGCAATCTGCCAAAAGCTCTTTAAAGGCTGTTGCTTTGCTGGATTTAGCAGTCCCCAGTTAGTTGCGCTAAATGCCAAGCTCTCTCAGCAAGCTTTTCCTTTGTGTGTGAATGCACCTGCACCATGGGCATGCTTATGCTCAAGATTATTAACATTGCAAAATTAGGGCTTAAGAGAGAGCAAGGCATTGGCCCTCGGACTTCAGAACAGATCATTAAAGGAGGTGGCAAATCTTGATAGTGAGCTTAAGGGAATCTCTAAATACAGGAGTTGTTCCAAGAGACTGGAGGGAGGCAAGTTTGGTTTCAATTTATAAAAAGGGGTGAAAGGATAGATGGCCAAAAGCTCTCCAAATTTGCCAATGATACCAAATTGGGAGGAGTCATATAAGGGAACAGATAGACCAGCTATAGAGTTATCTGGATAGATTGTGGGATTGGGCCCAAAGATAGATGTACTTTACTGTGGATATATACAAAATCCTGAAGCTAAGGACAAGAACAAACAGTGGGAGTACAAAATAAATGGGAACAGTTTGCAGAAAATGAAACAGTACAGGGATTTGGAGGTTGTAGTGGGGAATACCTTTAAACTGTCAGCACAATGTGCAGCAGTGGTGAAAAAGGTAAAGAGGATCTTGGGATATATAGCTCGAGGATTATAGGAAACATCCCAGGAAGTGATAGCTGACTTATACAAATGTAAAGAATCTTACAACACCAGGTTATGTCCAACAGTTTGGACTATAACCTGGTGTTGTAAGATTCTTTACATTTGTCAACCTCAGTCCATCACTGGCATCTCCACATCATGACTTATACAAGGCTTGGACCAATCCTGGAGAATGCTGCATAGTTCTAATATTATGAAAATGACAGCAGTAAATCATTGGACATGTTTCCCATCATTTGCACCCTAGCAATGCTGGACGCTAGGAACATCTGTGCATTCCTGACATTCAGGGTTGCTATAGTGATGGGGGACATTAAAAAAATTAAATGGTCACATTAGACTGTGCGATCAGTCTCACTTTTTTCTGCAGTGCTTTCAGGTGCACAGTATGGTGGAGATGATCTTTTTTATTGGTCGCCACCTCCTCATATCTGAGCTGCTCTTCTTGGAGTGGCCCTGTGGCACTCGCAGCCGAAGAGCGACATCTTACTCTGCCCCACTTCCTCAAAGAGTCTCTCTAAGGACCCATCTGAGAAATGGGCAGAGGCTAAGGTGGTATTTTAAAAAATAAAATTAATGAGAAATTTTCTATATTTTGGCGTAATCCCCAGATCATAGGTCATTTTACACTGTAGCAGCCTTAAGCCTGCTACAATCATTGTCCAACCTGCCTAAAATATACGAAATGGCCTGACCCCAGAAAATCAGACTTTAAATCATGCAACAGCATGCGATTTCCTGTTCACCATTAGGCGAGTTCCCAATCCAAACATTTTTCATACCTGGAGCTTGTCCAACATATCAAAATTATGCTAATGCCAGAAATTTGTGTGGGTGATTGCAACAACACAACAAAACTACTTGTATAGTGCCTCTAAAATAGAAAAACGTCCCAAGGTATTTCACAGAAACATGAGGAAATTGAAGGAAGGAAGGATTAGGAGCGGTGACTAAAATCTTGCTTAAAGAGGTGAGTTTTGAGGAGGGTTTTAAAGGAGGCGGAGAGGCAGAGGGGCTATAGGAGGCAATTCTAGAGAGTGGGACCTAGACGGCTGAAGGTGCAGCCACCAATGGTGGGGTGAAGGGAAGTGAGGATGCACAAGAGGCTGGAATCAGAGGAGTGGAGAGTTTGGGGGCAAGGCATGTAACGCTGGAGAAGGCGATGTAGAAGGGGATGGGCAATGGTATGAAGGGATTTAAACACAAAGATAAGAATTTTAAATTTGAGGCGTGGAGGACTGGGATTACAACACACTACTTGTTGGGTGGGTGTGATATGTAGATGAACCTTATTACATGTGACATGCAGAATATATCTTACTAATACTGCTGAATTGACATAATTTATGATTCTGGTCATTGTTTAATTGGCTTTGTGGGATAGATTTGCTGATAACTTGGGCAGGATTTTAACCCGTAGCCGGGAAGGGGGCGAGGCGGAGATGGGTGGGGGGTCGAATCGCGAATGGGAAACTCGGAAGTACGGGTTTCCTGGATGTCCTTACGATTTTGATGTAAGGACGTCTTTTATTTTTTTTGTTGGTTTCCTGTCTGACAGGTCGACCTGATTGACAGGCTGGTCTCAGTCGGACAGCAGCAGAGCAAGGAAGAGGACGTCTTCAGGTAAGTGTTCAGGTGAGTCTTAGATTGTATGGATGGTGTATGGGGGAGGGGCATGGGTGGGCATGAGGGGCATGGGTGGGCATGAGGGTCACGGGGGGTTAGTCATCGGAGGTCAGTCATTTGGGGGGGGGGTTCAGCATTGGGGGTCAACGTGCAGGTCCACAATCGTTGGGTGGGGAGGGGGAGCTTGTGATCGTTGGGGGCAGGACCGCGATCGTTGGGGGTTGTTGCAGGTAGGCTTGTTGGGCCTGGGGAAAGCACTCCTGCTCCTCTGGGCCCACAAGCTTTGCCAGAAAGGCACTTACTTGCAGCTTCGAGCCTTCTCGCCTCCTCTCACATAGCGTGAAGGAGTAGGCCCAGGAATCCTGACCCCCAGGGGTTCAAATCGCAAAACCTTTCAAAATGAAGGCCCGCAGCCTCCTTGAAAGGTTTTAGTGACCAACCCACCTCCTGAGAGCGGGTTGGTCGCCCGGGCCTCATCCCGCCCTGGTGAAATCCAGAAATGGGCACGTTGGAGGCAGGTTGGGGGCGGGTTGAGGGCAGGACTGAAATTGTTGCAATTTTCAATGTCCTCCCGCCCCCAACCCACCTGCTTTTCCCTTTTAAAATCCTGCCCAAACAGTCTGACATAATTACATAGTTGCTGAGTATCAACGTCATCACATTGTGTACTGCCTCTGTACTCACTTAATAGTATCCAAAAGATGTGTTGCTATTGGGAACTGCCTGGCGTGTTCTAGGTTCTTCCAGCAACAATGCAAATGTCTTCAATGATCTGTGGGATGTCACAAAGGGTCTTAAGCATATCAATATTACAGTGGTCTCAAGTAAGGTAGCAACTTGGTTCAGGCTTGTGGCACAAAAAAATCTCCCTCCTGCTCAAAATCCAAGGTTAATGACTTGAATTTATGCCAAAGTGTAGCAACAGTCGACTTCATTATTTTAACTTCAACGTAACATTGGCTTTGGAGTCTGGAAATGGTTAACTATGCAGCAGAAGGATAAACTGTTGGACTCAGTATTGGATTTCTTTAGTGAGTTGTTACTAAGATATATCAGCTGAGATCAGGAAGTGTAAAGTATGTGTGTTTGTGTAATTAGCACCACGATGTTTCTGCAATGCTGCTTTTTGCTTCCGTTTTTGATAGGAACTGAGATTATAGAATTAGCTATGTGGATTACAGTTCTTCATCTTGGTTAGGAAAGTTTTAAATATCTGCAGTGAATCATGTTCCAAAATGTCCTTTTGTTGATTGAAGGACGGTACTTCTCTTTTAATCTTAATGGATGTACCCCAGTTTTTGAAATTAACAGAAACATTTTATATTTAGTACGTTATTATGAAGGTCACATTTTGAATATTGAAACCTAGGAAGACTAGCCAGACCATTCTTGACCAAAACAATCTGAAAATGCTATTGAGACAATTGATTCAGGAGGGCCTCAGGGCCAATGGTGGAAGAATTGTAGGTGAAAGTGGAGCACAACTGAATTTTCATTAAGTTTTAAAGTGGAAGGAAATTCGTGAAAGATAGCTAGAAAAATGCCGGGAATTATCACATGGATGGACAATCTACAAAATATTTTTCTGAAATTGGGGGGAGCACTGAGTAACCAAAACCAATGTACTGTTATAATATCTGGTTTTAATGAAACCCATTTCAGGGATCCAGACCATGAGTCCTAAGAATGGGGGAGGCTACAGCAGAAGAGCTGTAGACTGGAATAAGTCTGTGGGGTCATTGCGCAGTTGTCAAGTTCACCTCCGTAACTGGAGATACAATTTCGGTTCCTATAGTAACAAATTTCTGACAGAATGCTAATTTAAGAAATTTGCTGTAAGTTGCCTGATAACTAGCTATGAAATTAAGGAGCTAGGTCAGGATTAAGGACTTGTCACTTTCATGTTGTTATTTGGTTGGGTATTATCGTTATAAAGTCCAGGGAGCTTGCAGAAAGTTGTTTTCTGCTGAAACATTAGCTGTGCAAGTGTCAAAAGACTTATATTTCCATTGGCATGAACATCAGCAAATACTTTGAAAACATTTGACTGACTAATTGTATATATTTCAAAACATCTTATGGTGTCAAAACATTTCCCTCTTAAATTATTGCTGTTGAAATATGTTGAAAACAGTAAAGAGACTTGTCATTTAAAAATATAAAGTACTGAATCTGAGCCTTCACAGATTTGCAAGGCCATGTAGAGATCTGTAGAATTTATATTCAAACAGGCAAGAGTTGAAATCTGTGAAAGTTATTTTTGATTGAATTTTAAAGGTTATAGCTCCTCATGAAGCTACTTTTAATATTCTCAAATTGATGCAGAAATATCGAGGTTTACCAGGCTTCTGTGGGGGTGGGTGTAATGATGAACATGGCATTGTTCTACTGTAATTTCTCTAACTTTAAGATACTCTGTGTATTAGTTGTTTCATTTTAATATGTTTTCTGTTCTGATTTGAATTTAGAAGCTCCTACTGCGAAAATAAAATATGGTTTGACAAAATCAATGACCGAGGACCAATTTGCATACTTCAATATTTAATGGTATTTTTCCAGCCACTGTTTATTTGATTCAGCCTATATTTTTCACAGTTAAAATTGTATCAGAAATAGTTCCTTTTTTGTTGCAGGAGCAAATCTTAATAATTGGAAAATGGGAATAAATAAATCACTTAATGAGGCAACAATGCCAGATTGACTACTTTGATAAACTTCACAATGGCATGTTGCAGTGAGTAACAATGAACTACACCATCAAACTGCATGTGTTGAACTATTGTAAATATTGGCCAAAAAACAATAAATGAGTAGAAACTGAAATGCTGAACTTTATAAATGTTGTTTAAATCAATACTTAGACAAATGAAGCAGGAAACTGCTATCTCATTTATAGTGGATTAAAGCATCTGTAGATTGAAATTTATACAAAATTCAATCTCACCTGTTTGTGAGACATTAGAACAGTAATACTTGTTTCCTTAACAGGTGGAATCTTTTCTGGTAGCTGCTTGATGTGCAATATGTCCTTTGTGTAGAATTAGAAGAAAACCAGGAACCTATAACTTACAGCGGAAGAGACAAGAACCAAAGGACATAGATTTAAGGTGATTGGCAAAAGAACCAAAGGTGACATGAGGAAAAACTTTTTTATGCAGTGAGTGGTTAGGATCTGGAATGCACTGCCGGGGTGGGGTTGGGGGGTGGGGGACAGTGGAGGCAGATTCAATCGAGGCTTTCAAAAGGGAACTGGATAAGTACTTGAAAGGAAAAAAATTGCAGGGCTACGGAGATAGGGCGGGGTAGTGGGATTGCTCTTGCATAGAGCCGGCATGGACTCGATGGGCTGAATGGCTTCCTTCCGTGCTGTAACCTTTCTAAGATTCTATGACTCTAAGAAAAACAGTGATATAATCCCAATTAAGGAGTAGCTTCCTTAAATATACAATTGCAAATTTATGGGCAGTTGCTACTTAATATTGCAGCAAATGCTAAGTAAAAGTTCACAGAAGACATTCAACAGGGAATAGATAGATAGGGAGAAACAATTAGCATTGGGTCCTTAGCATAGACCTAAAAGAAAGGGAAAACTGAAAGTGTTCAACGTTCTTTATTATTCCTATTTTGTTATATTTTTTATATTGAAGATCATAAGTGAAATTCTTAGTCCAGTTTCTGAGAGGATATAAGTCCATGGGACAAAATGGGGTGGGGATGCATAATATCACACCTCACCTTTAGGAATTCTGATGATGATTTTCTGGTGGAAGTGACAACAGCAGGAAGTACCTACCCCAAGTACAGGCAGGTGTATTAAAATTCAATATTAATGATATAAGGATGTCAATGTCCATTGTCCCACCCAATGTTTAGGATGCCTGTATATAAGAGGCATCAGCTGTTAAATGAAGTCAATTTAAAGGGCTACTGAAGCAAAACTTTGATGTGCTCTACTCTAATTTTGTTGTTTCTCTATAATTTGCAATTTTTTTTCTACAAATCTTGCTTTAACATCTACTTCACCTATTCTAGAGGAAGCAAAGGGGTTTTTTATGGCATTCTGCAGGTGAGCTTTTAGTGAATGGATTGATTGAGAGGAGCACTACAATATAGTCCAGCAAGGGTTTCAAGAATCAGGGTGGTGAACTGCATGTTACATAACTTTGCCTTGGAAAGAGGTCTCCTCATGGATGTTCCAGAGGAGGAAGAGGAAGGTGTGCAAGGGCAGCAGGGTGATCAGGTAAATGCTCAAGCATTGCAGGAAGATGTTACGAAAGAGAATCATTTGTCAGCTGCAAGAGACATTGAACCCCATCTGATAAAGGTCACCCATTTAAAATCACTTCACATATAACTACAATGCAATCTAATTTTTAATGGTAAAGCATCTGTGTGGCTCCCTATTTTTTCTTTTCACCATGTTTCCCCTTGTTGTCTGTGAATGTGCACCCTTCTAATCCTAACATCTTAATTCTTTTGTGAGGTGGCTGGCTGCTATGTTCTTCCAGGAAGCTTTTGGGAATGATGTGGTCCTCATCTCCGAGCAGCTGAGACCCCAGAGTGATCTGCTGTAAGCTGTGTCTTCTGTCCTGCTGCAAGGGCAGCCTGTCCCTGGCGTCTTTCTGTATATATACAAACATCTAAGAGTGCTGGCAGGAGGGCTATGTAATCTTTACAGTTCAAGGATCAAAAGAAGAAAAAGCTTCTCCCATCCCAGATATCTTGCTGTGGTGATACTTAGAACTCTTCCCAATCAAAGCTGATTAATTCCAGTTCGTAGTCGGCAAATAGGGATATTAGTGCTCCATGAAATAAAAGCAGAAAACATTCCTAATGATGCTGGCAAGTTCCAAGGCAACTTTCAGACCAGTAGTAGATTTTGATGTTGACATCTCTATCTAAGGAAAAATGCACGGATGAAAATGTCTCTGTGGGTGAAAAATAGAGCAATTACAATAACTACTACATGGAAATTGAGCTGAAAGACAAACACCTTAATGTCAGAAGAGTGGTGATTTAGGATTGCTTGCTTAAAGTCCAATTAAGAGATACTGTTGTGGATCAAATGCATCTCACTCATACAAAGTCAAGGTTCAATAAAAGTCATCTTGAAGTTTTCCAGTTACTGTACAATACAAGATGTTATAAGGATCATGGACAACCTCTAAAAATGCAATCCATTTATTAGTACTGGTCTGTATCTATTGATATAAATGTACCTGACCCCTAATAGGTTTGTTCCAAACTGATGTTGATAGCTCCAGCTATCAAAAAAAAAAGAACATTCTGAATTCTGCAGTCTCCCGGAACAAAGTTAGAATCTCTTTGTTACAGAATGCCCAGAAGACCAGATTACTTTGGACTGTCACTAATGTAAATTATAAGGATCTGCAATTTGGCTTCTTCAACTTTGGGTGTTCCACAATTCGCATCTGTGTGAAGTCGGCAGCATATTGCGCTACAAGGAATTTTGAGCAATGCCCTTGCCATTGATAAGAGCAGATAAATGCCAGAGATTGTAAGCATTCTCACCACGTAACTGGAAAACAATATGGGCCCATTTCCCTTCCATCCATTAGATGTCAGTGATCAAAATCCTTTCTCTTCTCCGACCATTGAACAGTCAGTAACAGGGAGTAAAATCTGCATTGAGACTGCCAAGGTATCGAATGTGCACTCTGCTACTCGAACTCCAAAGATCAGATACCCTCCCCCACTAGATCACCACCTCATATCTCATTATAACAAACTTCAGTTACAAGCTTCTCATTATAACAGCATTTAAAATTCTAGTAGAGGAGTTGAAGTGTGAACAAATTAAATCTTCTCAATAAAAAGAACTATTTTGTCAGTGTCCATCAGTCTTTAATAACCAGGTTTGATGTTGTGGCTGCAGACACATCTGTCAGCTTCCAGCTGCCACACATGTCTGGAAACTAATAGGATGTAAAAAACAGCAATGTACAAAAGTAGAGTGACATTTTGGCCAAATGTGCATGCACATCCCTAGTTGTTTAAGAGAAGATGGACAGATCAAACAACAACAACAACAACAACAACAACAACAACAGCAGCAGCTTGCATTTATATAGCGCCTTCAACATTGAAAAATGTCTCAAGGCGCTTCACAGGAACATAATCAGACACAAATTGAAACCGAGCAAAAGATGATATTAGGACGGGTGACTAAAAGTTTGGTTAATGGGGTAGGTTTTGAGGAGGGTCTTAAAGGAGGAGAGAAAAGTGGAGAGGCAGAAAGGTCTAGGGAGGGAATTCCAGAGCTAAGTGCCTATTTGGCTGAAGGAACGACTGCCAATGAGGGGGGGTGGGGGGGAGGAGGGAAGTGAGTGGGGGATGCACAAGAGGCCAGAATTGGAGGAAGGATGTGGGAGGAGTGAGCTGGACAGAAAGGAGGTTGGCAAGATTAGCCCCCAATGAATTTTCTGGCAAGAGAGGAGGATGGGGCAATTGGAGTTGCTGTTCAATAAGGAGACAGTGACTTGTGTCTCGCTGTGCCCTTTGAAGAATGCAGAGAGAAGCACAGAGGGAAGCTGTGGGCTTATCCAAGAGGGAGTCAAGCCTGGGTCAATGGCAGGAGAGTAAGAAGGTAGAGGAAAAGTGAACGATTGAGTAAGGGATTTGGGGGGAAAAGGACCAGAGAGGGGAGAAATGAAAGGAGGCATAACTGAGTAATAGGAAGCAGAGGAGATGGGCCCAAGAGGGGCGAAGCGAAGAGGAAAAAAAAGAGATAGAAGTAATGGGCTCGGTGAAAGTACTCTGTTTTGGGACAAATTCGAATATTAATCAAAAATATAAAATGATCCTGGTTGGGTCACCACAAACTGGATTTGTCACAGTTCATTGTGGTCTAAAGTTTGATGTTCAGTAGTGGTTTGGCTGTTATTGCAAATTAGAGAGGAATTCATTAAGCAGATTGTTGAAGAAAATCTGTTGTGTAAACAAGGGCTGAAGTGGGGTTGCTGAGTATATATATTTATATGGCTATTTACGCAAACCACTGACTTCTTGGAAACCAAATCCCACATCTCTATATAATCATTCCATTGATCAAACACTGCCAGAAGCGATTTATTTTCCAATCAATCAGCCAAATTCTTTTTTCTGTTGAGGGACAAGGCTGAACTCAGAACTTGTAAGAAACATTATTTGAGATTGTTTCCAATTTTTTAAAACTCAGGAGTTGTATTAGGTTGAATATTTTACAATGGTGTTTGTTCATGCACATAAAAACTTCCCAGACACTGCTGTGCGATTCAGTCTGTAAAATCTCTAATGTCTATTGGTCGGCCACCTGAATTATGTGAACCCATTCATTTCCACCATAAGGTTTGGTATTTGGATAAGGTTCCAGTTCTGCTCGGTCAGTAGTCACCCATGGAACGGAGTGAAATCATTTGTGGTATAAGCATTGACACAGCTGTTGTGAGAAGTCACTGTGGACGGGGATGGACTAGCTTGGTTAATGCTTCCTCAGTAGGGTTGCCTCCTGTCTGGCTTTGGACCAGATAGTCCAGTGAACACCAGGCACCAAAAAAAATCCATTTTCTTTTAAAAATAAGTCAAGTTTTACTATTTATTTCTATGCCTGATGATATGTAACACCTCTCTGTCTGCACACTGTGATTGCCTTGGCAACGAGCAGTTGGAAAGACTATCTGTAATCACCAGGTATTGTTCTGTGATTTATAAATGCGAAGGGTTCGAGGATTTCATTTCCACAGCATTCACCTGAGGAAGGAGGAAGCCTCCGAAAGCTTGTGAATTTCAAATAAAATTGTTGGACTATAACTTGGTGTTGTAAAATTGTTTACAATTGTCAACCCCAGTCCATCACCGGCATCTCCACATGATGATATGAAAGCATTAATTATTAAAGTTTTCAGTGAAGATCACATGCTTGATCCCTGGTCTGTGCTGAGTTAGCTGATTTCAGCCAGGGTGGCAATTGGGATGTTACAATTGTCCTCTGTGTCCCTTGGCTAAGTGAATGGAATGCTATCCAATGACACTTGTTGCAAGGTGGACATCTGTGGACATCAGTGGTAGCATTCTTACTTCTGAGTCAGAAGGTCGTGGCTTCAAGTCCCACTCCAGAAACTTGAGCCCATAATCTAGATTTACCCTCCAGTGCAGTACTGAGGGAATGTTGAACTGTCGGAGGTGCCGTCTTTCAGATGAGACGTTAAACCAAACATTAAAACCCAAGCTACTCTTACTGCTGTGGTTTTGGACTTGGCAAATTTTTGGATTCTAATGGTTAGTATTTAACTGTCTATTTTTCAAAACCAGGTTATGTAATGTTTATGAGGGATTTACTTCCTCTACCCCATCCCAGAGGTATGCTGTGTAGCAGTTCAAAAACCCAGCATTTAAGCAACAACATTTCTTTGGCACTTTGAAATGTGTGCTTGGCTTTTGTTATACGATATCTGCAAAAATTATTTCTGTAAACATAAACTCAAATGAGATAAATGTACATGCCACCAAATGACATTTTAATTATTTTCTAAATAAGTTTAATATTCTGGCACAGAAGTGCCTAGTTGTCAAAGGCTTCATTAACATATCCTTCTTCCTCCTAGTTACCTTGAGACATTTCTCTGACAGTTTCTCCAAATATTTCCCTGACAGTTTCTCCAAATAGTTTTATACAGAAGATTCGCGGACAAGGTCTTTTTCCTCAGCTATTTCCTCCTAGCACTTTACTAAATAGGCATTACCACCTCTCTCTCCATTGACAATGAAGTGGATATTTTCCTCTTCTTCAGGATTATCGTGGCCAGGCCTTAATCAATTCTATTTTTCCAACCTATCTTGGTATGACCAAAGAAACTGGTCAGGCCAGCTTGCCTTTTTGACCTGAGTAATCGTTATTCTCATTAATTCTTATCAAGAGCAGTTGTCAGTGGGACAAAAATCTCCATTGTGGCCCAGAAATGGGCCTGTTGAGAATCTGCACAAATTGTAGGAATGTTGGACAAATATGGTTTAAATGGTTGTGTGCTGCTAATGTAATTTTTAACTACATCATTTTAAAAGTGCCTCAAAATTATGTTGGTGTCTGGAAATTAAAAAAAATAATTTATATTCTGATTGTTAATAGTTTTGAAGAATCCATTTTCATGATGTAGATTATATAGGGAAAAGATCGGTTCTAGAATGCAGGAACACTTGTTTTTAAACCACTAGTTTGAGATTTTAATTATTTATCAGTATTGATGGCTAATTTGAAGAACAGTAATGAGCAAACAGTAATTTGCTCTTTTAGTGTAATAATGAATTAATTTCACTAAATGAGGACTAGCTCAATAAATCCATTCATTAATGGTATGCTTTTAACCAAATTTTTGCCTAACCATTTTAAAACAATCTCATGAATTGAAAGTCGATCAGCCAGATAATTTTTTATATTGGGAGCATTTTGGGATCATCAGTAAAACCATTTAAATTAACTTCCATGAAGTGGCAAAGGCTTAAACAGGCAAATTTAGGATGTGCGGAAGTTCTTCTTCCCACATGAAGAGTGATCAACACATGGAAGAAATGGAAGCATAAATGTCAGCCTTGGCTCAGTGGTCGCGCTCTCACCTGTGAGTTAGAAGGTTGTTGTGGTTCAAGTCCCACTCCAGAGACTTGAGAACTTAATCCAGGCTGACACTGCAGTGCAGTGCAGTGCTGAGGGAGTGCTGCATTGTTGGAGGTGCTGTCTTTTGGATGAGACATAAAAACGAGGACCCATCTGCCCTCACAGGTGGACATAAAAGATGTCCTGGCCAATATGTAGCCCTCAACCAAGATCAGAAACAGGTGATCTGGTCATTAGCTCCTTGATGTTTGTAGGACCTTGTTGTGTGCAAATTGGCTGCTGTGTTTCCCTACATTACAACAGTGACTACACTTCAAAAAGTACTTCATTGGCTGTAAAGCGCTTTGGGACATCCTGAAGTCATGAAAGTCCCTATGAAAATGCAAGTTCTTTCTTCAAGACCCCCGGAATCATTTAGAATGAGGAGGGGAGTCGGATTTTTCTGGATAGATGAGCTAAGATAGGCAACATGGTTTTCCTCATCCATATTTAACTTATGATCTTGTGAAAATGATCATGAAGAAAAAAAAATTACAATTCAATTTAAAGATCTTGATTCAGGACTTGTAAAAAGCATAAGGGGGAAGGAAAGGCTCAGAGCAGCTAAAATTATAGCTTGGTACAATTTTGTTTTGGTCAGTTAGGTGCCGTGATTCAGAATCTTCAAACCAAACTACTGAGAAATCCACATAAGTAGAGCCTCAGTTTATCTGAGAAGGAGTGCATATTTTCTGCCTGTAGGAACATGTACCACTTACCGAAACTCAGAGAACTTAGGAACAGGTAGTAAGAGTAAAAGCTTAGCGAATGCCAAGTGTGTATGGTGACACTGCTGGATTTTAAATGGCTAAACCTACAAAGTACTGGAAAGTTTCCCATTGCTTGTCCGGCATGGACACCCCCCCCCTCCCCCTCCCCCTCCCCCTCCCCCTCCCCCTCCATCCATAGGACATTTGATTGCAGATTTATCTGGAGCTGAGTGAGAAGAGTCCAAGTTTCCAGTGACGGGTCTATCCCCCCAGGCTCCATCAATAAACCAAGCTGCTGGTCAAGCTTCAACAATGCCCTGGGTACTACAGACGTCACTGACTGCAATATCTGCCACAAAGGATCGACTCAATTACATTCTCTCATTGTCAGATATGTCATCTTGGAGTGACTCAACCCCAGAGATCCTGCTGAACTCTTCCCTCCCCCAAAGTCACTAGCTGATCAAAACTCTTTTTAGAAGCGTTTTGTTGTAACAGTTTTTCCATCCGATAGCTCTGATGGTTGAGAATTGGGCCTTCAATGCTGAGATCCCCAAGTTTGAATCTCAGCCTGGGCTCTCATTCAGAATCACTTCTTCTAACTGGCTGGTGTTGTTATTGGTCAGACTAATAAATGGAGCAAATAAAAACAGAAAATGCTGGAAACACTCAGCAGGTCAGGCAGCATCTGTGGAGAGAGAAACAGAGTTAACATTTCAGGTCAAAGACCTTTCATCAGAACTGGAAGAAGTTAAAGATTTAACAGGTTTTAAGCAAGTACAGAGCCAGGCAAAGTGGGGGAGGAAGGGAAGGGGAGGAAAGAACAAAAGGGAAGGTCTGCGATATGGTGGAGGGTAGGGGTGATTAAATGACAAAAGGTATGATGGTGCAAGGTAACGGGACAAATAAAGAAACAAAAGATGGGTCTAGAGGAGCTATAAATGGCAACAGCAGAACCATTACCAGCACTTGCTGTCCGAAAAAATGGATAGCAGTGGTAATGAACTGAAGTTATTGAAATCATTGTTGAACCATTCCAGGTGCTGGTAATTGTCCCATTACCACCTCCTTTACCTTGCACCATCATCCCTTTTGTCATTTAATCACCCCTACCCTCCACCCTATCACAGACCTTCCCTTTTGTTCTTTCCTTCCCTCCCCTTCTTCTGCCTTTGCCTGGCTCTGTACTTACTTAAAACCTGTTAAATCTTTAACTTCTTCCAGTTCTGATGAAAGGACATCGACCTGAATCGTTAACTCTGTTTCTCTCTTCACAGATGCTGCTTGACCTGCTGAGTGTCTCTAGCATTTTATGTTTTAAGAACATAAAAACATAAGAAATAGGAGCAGGAGTAGGCCACATGGCCCCTCGAGCCTGCTCCACCAATCAATCAGATCATGGCTGATCTTAGACCTCAACTCCACTTGCCTGCCCGAACCCCATATCCCTTGAATTTATTTCAATTTTCCAATGTCCGCGGTATTTTGCTTTTGTAATAAATGGAGCAGTGTGTGGTGATGCAGCACGTCAGTACTGGTGAAGGAGGATTGTCTAAAACCACGTCAATGTTGCAGAAACACACCTCTTGTCAAATGATGATGGAGTAGTATTAACAGTGGTAATTGAGAAATCCACAGACCAGATCTTTACCCTCTTGCGCTACACAGCCTCTTGGCTCATGGGATAAGAACAGCAGAGCGTCTAGCAGTGTCTATGGGGGGACAGAGGGATTCCAAATAAGAGAAATGATATGAAATCCAAATGTAATAAGTTAAGTTTACAATGGCTCATTTTGCCAGTTACTACATGGAATTAGTATGGCAATTCTTCATTTGAGTCTAGGTAGTATGTGTAGGCAAACTGTTTTACCAAGGGGGCATTACTGCCAAACCCAATCCTCTCCTCATCTGACATCCACGCACTTGCACTGGACCATGATACAGCAAGCAATTAGGAAGGCAAATGGTACGTTAGCCTTTATTGCAAGGGGGTCGGAGTATAAGAGTAAGGAGGTCTTGCTGCAATTATATAGGGCTCTGGTGAGACCACACCTGGAGTACCGTGTACAGTTTTGGTCTCCTTACTCCTAAGGAAGGATATACTTACCTTAGAGCCAGTGCAATGAAGGTTCACTGGATTGATTCCTGGGATGAGAGGGTTGTCCTATGAGGAGAGATTGAGTAAAATGGGCCTATATTCTCTGGAGTTTAGAAGAATGAGAGGTGATCTCATTGAAACGTATAAAATTCTTAGAGGGCTTGACAGGGTAGATGCTGAGAGACTTTTTCCCCTGGCTGGAGAATCTAGAACTAGGGGTCATAGTCTCAAGTTAAGGGATCGGCCATTTAGGACCGAGATGGGTTGCGAATTGTTGGAATTCTCTACCCCAGAGGGCTCTGGAGGCTCTGAGATCGATAGATTTTTGGACGCTAAGGGAATCAAGGGATAGGGCGGTAAAGCAGAGTTGAGATAGAAGATCAGGAATGGTGAAGCAGGCTCGAAGGGCCGTATGGCCGACTCCTGCTCCTATTTCTTATGTTCTTATGGTCAGGTTGCAGGAATCCTGGCTGGGGAGGCGGGGGGTGGGGGTGTGTGGGTGTTTGCCTCCTCTTCACCTCATTAGCACTGAGGCTAATTGTAGCATCCCTTGCTGCTGTGCTGGCTGAAAACAGCCAATTTCTGCCTTAATGGGACCCACAGACAAAGAGAACATTTTGCTTGCCAGAGAGGTGTTCCTTTTAAAATGCTTCTGTTGTGCCTTGAATGAACTGGAAGAACAATAAGAATTTAAATTAACCATGGAACTGTTCTTAATTCTCAATATCCCTTGGAAAAAGAGAATAGAATTTTATAATTTTATTTCAGTTCGGATCATAATCCTTAGAGGGGTTAGCAGTCTAAATTAGTTATGATTGCTACTTTGTTTCAACACAAATTACCAGCTCTTTGTCAGTAAAACTAGCTGGATCTGGTTGGTAAATTTGAGCTGGCGCATAGTGTTTTGCAATTTGCATAAATTAGCCTTATATTCCCTGTGTTCATACATAACATGCTGCTGAAACAATATTTCTATTTAATCAATGTAACATTTACTTCATTCAGACAGTTTAGTGCCTGCAGTGGCTTTCTGACTCAAGTGAATAGTATCCTTGACAACCTGCAGAAAGATTTAAGTATCCCATGGCAACTGGTGATGCCACGTTACCTCAGTTTACCATGTATGGTATAAGCAGAGAAAAGGTTTTCAGTTAGTTAACGTTTCAAAATTGTTCATATTAAAAATGGCTGTTAAAATCAGTGCAGTTTAGACTATTTGGGGGGTGGGGCTTACCAGGCAAATTGAGATTAATACTTCAACACTGAATCTTGCAGCTTGTTCAGTTAATATGGGCAGGCAGCGAGGGAATGAGTGAGAGGGAGAACTGTGTTCATCACAAATGCAGTGGGATACAGATTTGCCCTTTTGGTGAGGCAGATGAAATCAATGCTTTCATTTATATTAATCTGCCCTTGACACTCATTTCATCAGGAGAAACCTAATATTTACTAAGGTTGATAAATGGCGTTTAGGCTAAGTAATTTCTGACGGTTGAGAGAAACAAGGATCCTTATTTGTTTTATATTAAAGCTGCACCACATCAAAGAGTGCTTTGAGGTTTTACGCATTACATTCGAGTAGGGGCTGTTATAGTTGAATTTGACTATGATCTTTTATTTATTATTTTTCTTGTTTGTGAATAGAGTAGTCCACTGAAACTAGTTGATAATCTACTGCTATGTAACAGATACGTGCGGTTTCTTGAACATTGAGATATGCTTAATGAGATCTGCAGATGTGAAGTGCTGGTGAAGTCACATGACCTCGAGTCTCTCGGGGTCAAGAGGCTCACCAGTGTTTAAAGGAAATGAAACCACATTTTATTCTGGGGGTTGGTTCACATTGGAGTTTTTTTTGAATGTGGTCAGGTCCTGGAGGAAACGTTTTATTTTGAGGTAGCAGAATAGGTCATCTCGGGTGGGATGGAATTTATCCGGCAGATGTTGGGATGTCTTAATCTGGCTTCTGTCGAGGAGTTGGCTTAGTCTGGTGATGCTTTACTTGTGCTAGGCTCGTAATTTATCCATGGTGAATGCATTTGGGAATTCTCCGTTGCAGCAGGTTGGAGAAAGGATCAATAGTCCCTGAGGAATTGTCAAGAAGAGGCGGGGGAAGATATTCATCTTTATCATGCTTGCTCTCCCCGGGAGCGATTATGGCAGCTTGTTCCATCTATCTAGGTTTGTTTGTATGTTGGCAGGTGGGGGGGAGGGGCAGTTTATTTTGCACAGGTCAGTGAGTCTGAGAATTACTATCACTACACCTTTTTAAAATCTGACTTTGACCATGTAAAGAGATAGGGCTCACTGATATGTGTGGGAACGTATTTTGTGAGGGACACGGTCTCTGTTTTGGAATAGTTGTATCTTGAGAATGGGCCAAACTCCTTGATCTTTAGGAAGATCGTGGGAAGGGAGATGGTGGGGTTAGTTATGGATGTCATCCACTCCTCTCTGCACCATGTTTGCCTCTAGGTCAAAAGACAACACAGGAAAGGGGCTTGGGATTAGGACCAATGCACCAGATAACAGAGGAGGAATGGAGAAAGGTGTGGAGTCAGATCCTCTGAATTTATGTTGGCCAGCTTAAGATAATTGTAAACAATTTTACAACACCAAGTTATAGTCCAGCAATTTTATTTTAAATTCACAAGCTTTCGGAGGCTTCCTCCTTCGTCAGGTGAACGATGTGAAAAGGATCAATTTCACAGCGTTCACCTGACGAAGGAGGAAGCCTCCGAAAGCTTGTGAATTTAAAATAAAATTGCTGGACTATAACTTGGTGTTGTAAAATTGTTTACAATTGTCAACCCCAGTCCATCACCGGCATCTCCACAGCTTAAGATAATACACTGAGCATAGTGCACCTCACAGATGCTTCACACATTCCACTCCTCTCTGGGGGAGGGGAAGGGGGATGGCTGATAAAAGGACTGTGACCAGTGGGTGCAACTACTACTACACATGCTTTAATCATGTCCCAGCGTTCAACCATTCTGGTCAGCAGCACGGGAGACCACCGAGAGAAAGATGGTGTCACAATCTCTGCAGGCCCAAGTCTACGGCTGCTGGGCCAGCCTGCAAGATGGTGAGTCCCCCAACATACGGGATATTGCAATTGTCAATACAAGATGCATTCCCCCGTGACAAAACACAACCCTCATGCAGCAAACATATAAGTGAAACAAATACGGGACATATCACAGCAGGAAAACGAATTGTTCTGCGAGGTGGGAAAGCTAATTTGTGTACTTCCTCTGTACCAGACTGTCTGGAGGCCTTTTCTGGCAGCCCTTACGACTCACACCTTTTGATACACACTCAAACTTGAATCCAACAAGGTCAGATATGACCACAAACTGATAACTATCAGTGACCAGAAAAGGGCAGCAAACCTATCCTGCAAGCCTTTGCTATCCCTTTGATCTAACTGAATTCCATGGACAGTCATCAAATAATCCAAACAACGTGTAGTTACCAGCACTTAAAGGAAATGGAACCATTTTTTTTTAGACCAGACAACACTAAATATACCAAAATATTTTCCTATATGTGACAAAATGACTTCACAAAATATGTATGTATTCTTTATTTAAAGAAAATTAAAAACACTTTTTATAGTGTTTCTCCACACTAGTGTGTGGTATAAATACAGCAACCGTCTTATAACAGGAGGAATAATTGAACTGTGATGTGGGAAAGCTGTGGATTTAGCTTTAGACAAATATTTCATCTCAGGTTTAGGTTTTGTTATGAGATATTGTAAAGAAATCAATGCTCGGATCATCTTCTCTGTAGTGATACTGGTATAATTAGGAGCAGATAGATCAGCAACTGGTGAACGTTATGTACTTCAGTAACTGCTGTAAGACGATCGACTACATGCTTTGTTAATTCCATAACTGGATAGCACAAGATCTACAGACACGGGCCTCAAAATTCCACGAGGCCATTTGGCCCAATGTTGGGCCCACTTGACAGGACTTCCGCCCACTGATCCAGTCCAGCGCTGACCCTCGCCGCAAACTGTGGGGACAACTCATTTGCATCCCCACTGGCATTGGTTGAATGCAATTCCTGTACAATATAGAAGTACTGTGCTGGGGAAGGTGAAGGGGGATGGCGGTGGTTGGAAATTTAAATGCAGCCTTTTAAAAAGCTTACAATGGCTGAAGATTTTAGCAGTAGGCTGGGGGAGCAGCAAGTAAGCAGTAAACTTTCAGGACTGAGTTGACTGTCAAGGAGTTGTGATAGGTGGCTCATGTGAGAATTTGTGGTACTTTCAAAGAATGTCTTCCGCTGGAGGAACCAAAGAAGGGAGTCGGACATTAGAAAGAAACAGAGAAGCAGACCCTCGACTTTTTAATGAGGCTGGTTTTCAGGCACTCTTGCAACATGGAATTAAGACTGCTGGGTGACCATGATGGGGAAACCACAGAAAAGTGTCTGGTGCGACATGTTGAGTGCTGTTTCTCTTACCCCCAAAATTGTAGACCAACTGCTGATCTTGCTCCTCACAGAGGGATCATTATCCATGGTAGCAAGGGCTATGCTTTGGCACTCACATGCCATCCCATTCATTTGACTGTCTTCCTTCAAGAGCTCAAGGAGGGCAGAATTCCTGAGGGCAAAGGCAGCAGGGCAACTTGCAGCAAATCTGGCATTGATTCGGAGGTTTCTTTGCATCTGGTCACATGAAATAGTAAACTTAAACAAAATAAAAAGGGGGAAAAAAATAATCTGAACCTACATAACCAACCACACTCCTCACTCGCACTGCTCTGTGCTGTGCTCATACATGCACTTTTTAATAATCCGTTTTTCACTTTAATTTGAGGTTAAATTTACTGCGGTGGTAAGAGAAGGTGTGGGCCAGGTGGAAACAATACTGCATGGGAGGGCAAGTCAGGATGACGGGAGGGCAGGAACCACCAGGTCATGGGTTGCCAATGTTTCCCTCTGTCCATGAATCTGCACTGAGAGAGATATTATGTGTCGATTATGGCATTAAGTCGCAGCACATTACCCCTAATCAGTATAGATTTTTAAAATGTTACTTTAATTGGAAGTTATTAGATAGAGAGGTCATTTCAGTTACTCTGATGCTGTTCTGAATTAACAGGCTTCTACTATGTATTTTATACACACTGCCGCAATAGCTAAAACTCATGACAAACTATGGCCTTTTACATCACAATTGTTCAATGTCCTGTTGCTTCTGGAGAGCCAGGTCTAAACCTGGACTACAAAAAGATGGGGAAGGGTCTCTTCCCTCTAATGATGCCCATGAATTGGAAGAAACTGAGGTTTGATCACAGCAACATTTTCATTTTTTGTTGACCATGGCCCATAGTACAAGGGGCCACCAAGTGGGAGAAGATGAGGTAAGTCAGGTAATGGTTAGGTGACACCAAGCTTGGGGTTTAAAAGCCCAGGAAGAGGAATATTGAGGGAGTGGAGAAATCCATAGCATAAAAATGCCTCAATGGGATTCTATGGAAGTCTTGGCTTTATTGTTTGAGCTGGGAGGTTTTGTGCAAATTTCACATATGATTTTAAATTAAGATTCAGAGCTTTTGTACTCAGTCCAGTAGCTTATAGCAAATGAAAGAGACAATAAAATATTGCGACATATTCTAGAAAGTGATATTATCATTGAAACTATAAAAGAAACAAAACATAATGCATGTATTTTATTCGAGGTTAACAAGATTTTAGTGGGTCACAAAACAATCTGTTAAATGTGGGGCAAAGACTCTGGGAGTAGAGTTGAAGAGCACATTATAAAAATCTTCAGTCGAGAGCATAAGCTATTTGGTCACTAATTATTCCATTATGTTTCAATGTCACAATGTTAATTCATAAAGAGTGAAACACAAAATAATTGCTTCATGCTGCTGTGAATAAATTAAAACAAAAAAACAGACCCAGTTTTACATCCCACACTCTCCACTGAAAGTAAATTCTTTTGTGGCCCAATGTTCTTTATTAAACAGGGCATGAAATCATCTTGCATGTATTAATTCTAGCATCCTAATTTACCAAAGGTTTTTAGACGGTTGCTTTGAGACTGTTGATAATCAGCAGCCATTGTACATTTTGCCAGTATTTATAAATGAAATGGTATTCTGGGTAAGTGAGCATGGAGGACAGATGTTGTACAAAGTAAAATGCATTAAATTAGGAGTAGAATTAGTAGATCCGGTTACAGTAATAACAAATGCAGAGAAGCTGAGGAAAGTTTCCTTTTGCTGACATTTAATTTAGAATTTTGATTTTTCCATCTCGGTTATTTTGTCTGAGGCCTTCTGCTTGCCTGCACTGTGAGACACGAGGGATAGACAGCTACCATTGCTTGCACAACTTGATCACAAAGAGCATTTTTTTTTACTGTGAGGACAATATAACGGCTCTCAGAGAGCAGAAGACTGAAACTGATTCAGAACTTAGAACGGAGACAGTAGCGGAACATTTGGATAAACATAATTTAATAGGACAAAGTCAGCATGGCTTTACGAAGGGGAAGTCATGTCTGACAAATTTGCTTGAGTTCTTTGAGGACATAACTTACAGGGTGGATAAAGGGGAACCAGTGGACGTAGTGTATTTAGACTTCCAGAAGGCATTCGACAAGGTGCCACATAAAAGATTATTGCTCAAGATAAAGAATCACTGGATTGGGGGTAATATTCTGGCATGGGTGGAGGATTGGTTATCTAACAGGAAGCAGAGAGTTGGGATAAATGGTTCATTCTCGGACTGGCAACCAGTAGCCAGTGGTGTTCCGCAGGGGTCGGTGCTGGGTCCCCAACTCTTTACAATCTATATTAACGATTTGGAGGAGGGGACCGAGTGTAACATATCAAAGTTTGCAGATGATACAAAGATGGGAGGGAAAGTAGAGAGTGAGGAGGACATAAAAAACCTACAAGGGGATGTAGACAGGCTGGGTGAGTGGGCGGAGATTTGGCAGATGCAATACAATATTGGAAAATGTGAGGTTATGCACTTTGGCAGGAAAAATCAGAGAGGAAGTTATTATCTCAATGGCGAGAAACTGGAAAGTACTGCAGTACAAAGGGATCTGGGGGTCCTAGAGCAAGAAAATCAAAAGGTTAGTATGCAGGTGCAGCAGGTGATCAAGAAGGCCAACGGAACGTTGGCTTTCATTGCTTGGAGGATAGAAAATAAAAACAGGGAGGTATTGCTGCAGTTATATAAGGTATTGGTGAGACCACACCTGGAATACTGCATACAGTTTTGGTCTCCATACTTAAGAAAAGACATACTTGCTCTCGAGGCAGTACAAAGATGGTTCACTCGGTTAATCCCGGGGATGAGGGGGCGGACATATGAGGAGAGGTTGAGTAGATTGGGACTCTACTCATTGGAGTTCAGAAGAATGAGAGGCGATCTTATTGAAACATATAAGATTGTGAAGGGGCTTGATCGGGTGGATGCGGTAAGGATGTTCCCAAGGATGGGTGAAACTAGAACTAGGGGGCATAATCTTAGAATAAGGGGCTGCTCTTTCAAAACTGAGATGAGGAGAAACTTCTTCACTCAGGGGAAGTCAAATGTAAGGAATCTTACAACACCAGGTTATAGTCCAACAATTTTATTTTAAAATCACAAGCTTTCGGAGATTATCCCCTTCGTCAGATGAATGAGTGAAAAGGTTCTCAAATCGCATATCTTATACTATGTTGGGACAGCATCACACCAATCAAAAGGTGTCGTTGTTATTCAAACAGGCCAGTCACGGAGAACAGCACGTCCCAGTACACTGGATATACATTGTGTCGATTACACAGGCAGGCAGAAAGAAACTCAAAATGGCAGAGAGAGAGAGAGAGAGAGAATTTTAAAAAACATATAATTTTTTCCCCCCTTTTTGCTGGTGGGGTTACGTGTAGCGTGACATGAACCCAATATCCCGGTTGAGGCCGTCCTCATGGGTGCGGAACTTGGCTATCAACTTCTACTCGACGATTTTGCATTGTCGTGTGTCTCGAAGGCCGCCTTGGAGAACGCTTACCCGAAGATCGGTGGCTGAATGTGCTTGACTGCTAAAGTGTTCCCCGACTGGGAGGGAACCCTCCTGTCTGGCGATTGTTGCGCGGTGTCCGTTCATCCGTTGTCGCAGTGTCTGCATGGTCTCGCCAATGTACCATGCTCCGGGGCATCCTTTCCTGCAACGTATGAAGTAGACAACGTTGGCCGAGTCACAGGAGTATGAACCATGTACCTGGTGGGTGGTGTCCTCTCGTGTGATGGTGGTATCCGTGTCGATGATCTGGCATGTCTTGCAGAGGTTGCCGTGGCAGGGTTGTGTGGTGTCGTGGACGCTGTTCTCCTGAAAACTGGGTAACTTGCTGCGAACGATGGCCTATTTGAAGAACAACGACACCTTTTGATTGGTGTGATGCTGTCCCAACATAGTATAAGATATGCGATTTGAGAACCTTTTCACTCATTCATCTGACGAAGGGGATAATCTCCGAAAGCTTGTGATTTTAAAATAAAATTGTTGGACTATAACCTGGTGTTGTAAGATTCCTTACATTTGTCCACCCCAGTCCATCACCGGCATCTCCACATCAGGGGAAGTAGTAGGTCTGTGGAATTTGCTGCCCCAGGAAGCTGTGGAAGCTACATCATTAAATAAATTTAAAACAGAAATAGACAGTTTCCTAGAAGTAAAGGGAATTAGGGGTTACGGGGAGCGGGCAGGAAATTGGACATGAATTTAGATTTGAGGTTAGGATCAGATCAGCCATGATCTTATTGAATGGCGGAGCAGGCTCGAGGGGCCGATTGGCCTACTCCTGCTTCTATTTCTTATGTTCTTATGTTCTTATTCAACCCTTTCCCATAGTGTTCTGGATTATCTGATTATTCGGCATATTTGGACTAGATGATGATTTTTGTCCAAACATGACAATCAGTAATGTATATGTGTGTGTGTAGATACACATGCATTGTATCCACAGGGATCCAGGACTCGGGATGCCAACTCTGGTTGGACGTATTCCTGGAGGTTTCATTACATGACCTCACGCCTCCAATCATCCCACCCAATCAATCAGCCTCTTTTCCCCATCTCCATTATTTTTGGAACTAATAAACGAAAGAATTCAAAGAAAATAAAAAACGCACCATTTTTGTTAAAGCCCCTATGATTTTGCTCCCGGATTGCTCGCTGTAGTGTTTAGGAGATTAATCTTTAATTTCTGGAGACTCCAGGACAATCCTGGAGGGTCGGCAACCCTATCCAGACCTCATGCACATGATTGAGATTATAGTTTTCGGCAACATAGCGCTTTGAAGTTAGCAGTTGCTGCGATAAGATCGCACTGCACAGTTTTATTTAATTTCTTGAACATCCTTCACTTTATTCTATCATATATTGTATCAGTCCTATTGCATCAAAAGGTTTATTTTTCCTCCTTCGGGTGATAATGTGACAGTGGGACTGTATTAAGGTGCCCAGCATACAGTAATTATATGGCTAATACCAGAAGTAGCCAAGGATGATGTATCAGAATATTGTAAAGGCAACAGACCAGGGCTCCATGATAGTCTGAGTTGCCTGGGATCACATTCCATAACTTAGTTTTGTATTAATATAATTGTTTAAAAAACTGACTGGCCTGGCACTTGAATCATTAGCACACAATGCATATATATATATTTAGAAAGATATGAAGAAATACAGGTTTTCTGTATACAGGACTAGGTTTTGCAATAATGTTTGGAAGGCCGGCATGTAAGGAAAGCAGCATATAACCTGGGTTTACATTGCAGCCAGCTTTGGTACCACACCTTCTGTATTTAAAATAAGTCATTTGACAGATAACTGGCCATGCCCTGTGTATATATGTTTTAGTTTTTGCAAATAAACTACAAATTGGAGTCTTCAGCTCACAGAGGTCCCTCTAGGCAGGACTGTAAAATGTTTGTGCTCGGCACACACATACTAAAAGCAGCTATTTTCTTTTAATAAACTTTTGTGGCGAGCATTTCTCCATACTATCTTTCACACACATCTGTGTTTATGAGCAGTGCAAACATTACAAACAGGGCAGCGAATCCCTGTTTACAAGGTTCAAAAATGTTTACAGAGTTCAAAAATGATACACAAAAAGTACTAGCATGAGGATGTTTGCTGCACATATAGCACGTACGAAAGAGAAATCCCTGAACTATCCAGGGCTCTTAAAGCCACAGCAGTTAATTAAGATTAATATTGTTATCTTAACTCATCCCAACCCCATTTAAATCCACTGCACTAATATTTTTTTAAAAACCTGTGCAATTATACTTTTTAAAAAAAAGTTCCTCGGTTTCATTACAAAAACCCAAAAACGGAGGAATCCTGTTACCATTTTTTCTCACTAAGTCCAGACGCACTCTCTTCCAGGGTAGCAGCTCAATGAAAAGGAAACACTACATCAAAATTACATCTGGATGTCATAAGATGGCAAAAACTTTACTTAGTAAAGACTTCTGACTCCCACCACTCGGAAAATATAACACTTTCACATTAACTCCGAATTAGAAAGAACTGCAGCTATAAACTTCATGGGTTCGTTAGAGGGTGTTCGGCAGGTAAGTTCCTGAGAGGGACAGGAATAACCTGCTTTGAAACTCTGTCGATAGGGTCGACTTTAACCCCTCTCACCCAGCAGGAATGGTGTGTGGGAGGAGGTTAAGATCATGCGGAGTCCACTTACTGGCCTGAGGTCGCTCTGTTCCTGTCGGGCGACATCTTACCTTCACCGACTTTGAAGTTGGCCAAGGCTCCTGCTGCAGGCAAACGAGGGCCTAATTTAAATTTAAAAGTCATTGGCCTAATGATGTGATTTTTACGACACTTCAGGAGGAAGTTCGGCCGGTGTTAATCCCGCCAGAGAATCCTGGCGGGATACAGCAGAGTAGCCAAAAGAGACCAAGCTAAGTAAGACTTTTTATTCTTCGGTCAGAATCCTTGGGAGCCAGGAGGGGCAGGAAGAGACCCTCGGGCCTCCCCCTCCCCACCCCACCCCTCTCCACATCGGCATCTGTTTAGGGAAGCCCTCTCCCCTCCGCCTACCCAGCACTTATTTTATGCAGGTCCCCGGCAGCAGACGGCTCCTGCCTCAATTCCTGTTCTCGCCCATTGGCCTTGACATCATTCCTGCCGGTTTCGAGCAGGACACCAATTTCAAATATTCAATTGTGGCCCTTCAGTTAAAATCAGCCGGGCCTCCATGCACCGGACTCCCCAGGTTCGTCACCCATTTCAGGGCTTGCACGCACCATACCCGCCCTCCCCCCTTAAAATTGGGGCTAATATGTCTGTTGCAGGACAAACTTTTTTGTTTGCATTCTTGTGTTTCTTAATTTACAATTAAAGTTAATAATAATGCCTCCTTCAGGTGTGGGTAAAGGACGCCTCTTGATTGTCCTTACCCAATAAGGTAGATGGCATACTTCTGGCCGCAAATGTGTATGCGTTTCGTGCCCACCATTTTGGGTCCTTGAGTGTCCGCGAAAAACGGGCGCTACGTAAAGCAATTTCTCAGCCACCAAGTCTCTAGGCATTTTATATAATGCAGTATTAAAGACATGTGTTTATCTTCTATATATTGTTTTTGTACAATGAAGGAGAATGGACAATGGCCATCATCTTGTACATTGGGTTTCCACTTCTCGCTGGTCAACCTTCTGTAATTCTATTAAGTTTGCTTCCAAAACAAATGTAATATCTTGAACTTCTCTCGGCACAGATATTAAACACACGCAATAATATATCACTTTTTGTAACATTTTTATAAAAAAGTAAGGCTATTGCTATGTAATACAATATCTGCATTCCTTAAAAATTGAAAAAGTTTCAAATTAAAAATGTATGTAAAAATGATCTGCTAAAAGCCTTAAATGAAAGATTTCAACATTCATATCTTCACAGATGAATCATCTACACTACAGGCCATGGATGGTTCATTGTGGGGAGGGGGGTGGGGGGAAGGTCATTATGGTTTCTGAGAGAAAGATTAGTGGGTTTTGATGATTCTGAAGAGGAGAAAAAGATGGAATTCAAGACAGTGGAGCCTGTCTCTTAGCAGTGGGACAGATGCCAGAAGAAACATAGGGAGGATGACCTGGGGTAGAAAATGTCCCAGCTCCATCTTCAAAAATGCAAAAGCTAAGCAAGAATTCATGGAATGCAAGAGAGGAAGGGACACATTAGTCACAGTGATCAGGAGTTCAAATCGTCACCCGTCTGCCCACAACCAGAGTGAACTGGAGACAGGGAGTGCCTTGAGGACTCAGGGCACTGGAAATGTTAATATTACTGTATAGTTTGCTTCATTGCAGCTGCATGATTACATCATCTCTTTGCACCACAGTGTACAGCAAGTCTGGGGTCAAATAGCTGAATAGATTGACTCAAAACTCATTCTGTTGCTTAAACTGGGTGGGAGGACAGGGGAGGGGGTGTGGGGGTGGTGTGGGCAGAACAACTGACTGCTCAACTCAGAGAATTAGCTAGTCGGAGCTTCTGGATGTCATGTGGTGACTGGTATAGCTGAATTAAGGGGACAGTCTTTAAGTGCAACTGTGGCCTCGCTCAAAGCTGACCCTATGAAGATCATTGAATTGTACAGCACAGATGGAGGCCATTCAGCCCATCGTGCCTGTGCCTGTGTCTCTTCCACAGATTCAGATTCAAACACTTTCCAGTACTGCTTAGGTTGTTGTTGTTTGTTTTTGTAAATACATCATTTAGTAATGGAATTATTCTTTTACAGTGAATCAAAAATGTAATAATTGCATTTTTATTCTTGGACGATGCTGTCAAAACCACATTTTTCTTGACCATTCCTAGTTGCTGTGAGAAGGTGATTGTTGGTCTTTTTCCTTGAACTGCTACAATCCTTGTGTTGATTGCCCTCCCACAATGGTGTTAGATAGGGAATTCCAAGATACTGACTCAGCGACAACAAGAGAACAGCAGTATATGTCCAAATCAAGATGGTGTGCGACCTGGAGAGAAACTTGAAGGTGATGGTGCTCTTATGAACTTGCTGCTCTTGTCCTTTTTGGTGATAGAGGTCGTGCGGTTTGGAGGTGCCATTAAAGTAAACTTGATGAGTTGCTGCAATTCATCGTGTAGATACTGCATACTGCAGCCATAATGTGCCGAAGGTGGATATGGAGTCCGGTAGCAGGAATGTTGGTCAAACAGATTTCTTTGTCCTGGATGGTGTTGTTGCAGCTGCATCCATCTAGGTGTGTAGTAATTTTTCCATCTCTCTCCTGACTTGAGCCTTATTGATGGTAGAGAGGTTTTGAGGGGGTCAGGAGATGAGCCAATTGTTGCAGAGTACCCAGCCTCTACTTTGTTCTGAAGCAGGAAAGGCCTAAACTTTCCTTGTGGGGCCTGGAGGAGTACACCTGCTCCCCCTGGCCTGACAAGGAAAGTCAAAACAATGAAAAACAGTTACCTTTTTGGACCTCTTCTGGCCCCAACTCCTCTTCCCTAAAAAAATGTGTATTTGTTTTTGAACCATTTGCTTTACATTTGACCATATATCTCTTTGTTAGGTTTAGGGGGCCAGTAGTTCCTCAGTGGAGGGCACTGAAATCACTTTTGCAGTCTGGGACATCCGATCAAGAGTTTCTGAACCCTAAGCTCAACCGTTTGTAGGATGGGTTCCTGTGCCTTTGCTTCTTCCCTCAACCATTGATTGAATTCAGCATGTTCCACTGCTCTGTGTAGTACTGATTGGTGACTTATGCAAGGAAATAGAACACTGTGATTGATTGTTCCATTTTGATCAGTGCTTTAGTCCAATATAGTAGACATCACATTAGAAGAGGAATAAGACATTACCTGCATTATTGTTGATTATAAATTCTTAATTTTTCTATGGTTCATGGTCACCCTGAGTTATTAGGCCTAGAAATTAGATTGCCCCCGAGTTTGGACACAATCCCACTGGCAACAATGACCTTCATACAGAAACTGATGCACAAGAGGGTCTCTTGCGTCATTAGGATGTGATTAGTGTGCAGGGGGTACTAGTCACACCTCAAGAGGCGGTGCACTGTTCACGAAGACGAGGAAAGTTGGCCAGTGAGGACGCCAGCCAATGGTAAGTCTGCAGGGGTCCCTTCTGGTGGCGGCCGCCAGTGGTCCCTTTAAGGATTACTGGTTTGGCTGCTTTAGGTCCGTGATCCAATTTCGCAAAGGGGCCTGAAACGGGTATTAGGCCCTCCACTTACATCGGCAATGAGCCTATCGCTAATTTCAGGTGGGCATCTTGGACGACTCCGAGGGCGCCCGAACCAATTTGGCATCCGGAGCTCTCCAGGCACGGACTGAGCACGCACACGCAATATTGGACCCTTTAGCACCTGTTTTTCACCCAAAGAGCGGGCACTCTGCGGTCCAATTTCTAGGCCATGGCCTTTTAAGATATAAAATCAGGGCACCTTTCATAGAATGTGATTAAACAGTTCGTGGATACTCCAACATGGTAGAAAGGCGCACTCTACAACACAGTCTGTAATGTGCAAAACAAAGGATATTGATTTGTTTTAAACTGCTCCAGGGATTGAAAATTTTGACTAGCCCACAGGCCCACAAAAATAAATAAATAATAAAAATCAGTCTGACAGATGTATCAATAATATAAAACTGAGACTCTTTGCCATCACAGCAAATGTGGCTTCAGCTTCAACTAAACTAAATTCCCCCAGTCGTAAAGGGCAAGCAGCACTAAATGTCACATCAAATAAGCAGAAACACATTTACCAAGACAAACACTCTCTAACATGGGTGGCAGGGCAAAACAGCATTTTCTATTCCTGGCCTCATCTGTGAGTAACCTCAATAAAAAGAGACAGGTCTTGGGAACAGAGTGAACATCTACATTATGAATCCTAAATTATTTATGTTCTGATTTTGGGAGAAGATGTTGCCTGTGTGTATTGGCCAGTCATGCTCAACCTGATGGAAAGAACTCAGAAACATTGGTTAACCCTAACTAAACTTCGAATTAACTTGCTATTAATTTTAAACCTTTGCATCTTTTCTTCTTAATTTCACTGTTGCGCTTCAGTGAATTCTGTCCTTTCAGTCACCTTGTGTCAAGCAGACAACAGGTTTCAATTTTAATTTAAAAGACCTGTGTCGGAATTAGGAAATTGTTCATGTGTGTCGCCATGGTCACTAGGGTATGGGGAAGGGGAGGGGCGAGAATATGTCATTCAAGGACACTAAATATAATGGGTTCCACTGAAGATACCTTGACAATGTTATTGTGACGTTAAAATGGATTCAATCATAAATTGGGGTGGGGTATGATTATCAAACCATCACAGTATCTGATATAAAAACAGAGGAATTAGGAACTGAAATGTAATGATCCTGTGGGCTGGATGTTCCTCTACAATACCACCCCATTTTGGATAGAATAGCTGTGGAAAATGGGAAAAATTGGGTGGTGAGGCCCACTGTCAGATCTCCACCCTGACCTTGTTTCCTCCCACTGCACCAGTCAAGATGACCATCAATGCCTCTTTGCTGGTCACTGCATGCAAATGCCAAGGGTGTGGGTGGGGAGTTCATGTGCAGGGTGAGGTTGAGTGAGGTACAAGATTGGCAGAAAGCTACTGGCAAAGGAAATCTTAGGGAACCAATATCAGATCTTATAAAAGTAAAAACTTGTGGATTTAGGAGTGGATCTAAACATATTTTGTAGAAGATTTAGAGTTGTTAGTTAAAAGGATAGCATTCTAACCTGTTACTGTGCCTGGTTCCCCCGAGTTACTGTACTTTTGATTCTTTATTATGAAAACCCCTAAATTTGCTTATGTTGCTTAATTAATCAGGTTGCTGCTTGGATTTTCCAATTGGCAATATTTTAAAATAAATGGGTTATCGCCAGCATTACTATAACGCCAAATGTAAAATCCAGTCTATATAAACAAGTCTTAACATTTACTTTCAAACCCTTTGTTTTTTCCCCTCATATCATATTGTTCCTCTTAGATTGTTTGTTTTTTAAAAAAGTTAGGTAATCCCAGTTGCTTTGAGGAAAGTCTCTTTTGTTCAATTGCCTAAAATCTTTGCTCCGCCATTGTACATTCACCGGACTCCTATACACCTTTCCTCCAAGTGATGTTCCTGCTACCTGAGGCCAGGTGATAATGACAGCCACATCAGACATATGACAGACAGACTGTCGTGTCCACTCGCATAGTACTGTTGTATAATAGATACAGTAACCATTGATAAAATGTGTCTTGGGGGAGAAGTAGCATAACTTACAAAAGTAAAAACTTATGGGTTTAGGGATGGATCCAAATATATTCTCTGGAATATAGGGGGATGGGAATCATAGGTTTCTATGGAAAGATGAGCTAGTTCGGCCTCCTTCAACTACTTATTTTTGTGAGTGATCAGTTGCAGTATTCTCTGTAAAACAATGGAATTCCTTTCAAATTTACTTGCACTGTTGATAAAGTTCTTTCATGAGTACAAAACTTATCCAGTAAACTTTGGTATCTTTCTATAAAACAGTACTCATGTTGGCATGAAGATGGCTGAAACTATAAGAAGACATCTTCATGGTTACCTTAAAAACAACGGCAGATATCTGTGGTACTGCTTAAAGAAACATCCTATTTTGTGTGTGTATACATGTAGGTATTTTTAATTTTGTCCAGTTCCTCATTTTTTCTGTTCAGTTTTTCTCATTGAGAGACACACCTGCTTCAGATAGTGTCGGGGAGTCTAGGCTTTAGAATTTGTAACACCTGCCATGTTGCTCTGCGATTGGTTCAAATGAATTGCAAACACAATTGCCTCTATCAATTTTTCTTATTCTTTCCCCTCCCAAATTGGATTGGTTCACTTCAACAAAGCACACTACCTCAATCCTCAGCCCAGAATTTACAAAGGATGTTACAATTGTTCGGAAAAACATGAGAATCAGGCACTACAGGTTCTCTGAAGACACAGCAGTCTAATTGTGAAACCAGTGCTGTGGCCACTAGGTTTCTGGATTACTTCAGTATCTGTAAATCGTCGCATGGATAGTTTTAATCATATAAACCAGAAAATGTGTTTATGTTTCAACCTATCAAACTGTTCGGACTTAAAAAGTAGCTAAGAGTAGGCATCCAGAAGCTCTTGCTGCTATTCAGTAACCACACAGATTGTCTTTTTCAATTTATGTATTTCTTACTTATCAATTCCAGTTTTACATTATTGCATAGTGCAAGATTGTTCATAATTAAAATGAAACATTTGAGATTTAATTTACTTGATCTTGGCAAGAAAAGTGGGCTCCATTGATCTGAGTGGGTATTCTTTGAAGCAGAGAATCCAAGCCAAATTACAAAATCAGTAGATGAGAGAAGGTTAACACGGTGGCAAAGGAAAATAGCTGAACTGCTTCCTTGGTTTGACAGAGACTGATGGAAAATTTGCGGTTGCACAGCTTAGTCAAGGGTGCACCTTGATCTTGTGCAACATCTCAGCCTGCCTACAGGGACATCTCTGCACAAAAACAGCATCAATCTGGAGAGCTTTGGGACAAAAAAGTGAATCACTTAAGTTGCCATTCACTTGCTTCGGTTTCACAGATCAGTGCATTTTGTGTAAAACCACCTCTGCTGTCAACCTGGTACAGAGATTGTTCCTGCAGTTTTCCTGTGTTTACAATTGAAAATAAAGGTTGGATGTATTTCCGATTATTTGAACCCACATGCATGGAATTCGCCTATACTTCAAAGGTACTTCATTGATTCTGAAGTGCTTTGGCTCCGTCCATTCGTCCATCTGTCTGTCTGTCCGTCCGTCCGTCTATCCATCCATCCCACAGTGGGGATCTCCAAGTAGGGCTCCCCTTAGCTTGATACAGAACCTAGCATGAGAAAGGAATCATTAGATTAGGCAGCTCCTACATGAAGGCCAGATAATGACCTTTAACCAACTAGCTAACAAATTTCACCTCTCACCCAACACCACTTATCTCCAGATACAGCACCAACTCCAGAACCCTTCAGACGTCAATGTGAGCCGACCATCTTGGAACTTTTCCTCCACTTCCCAACAACCTCATTTGAATTCATTTCCACTCTGTGTATCGTTCACCTTGGTGGGACTGCCCTCGCTTGGCTCCATTCCTATCTATCCAGTTGTAGCCAGAGAATCACTTGCAATGGCTTCTCTTCCTGCTCCTGCATCGTTACCTCTGGAGTCCTCCAAGGATCTATCCTTAGCCCCCTTCTATTTCTCATCTACATTATGCAGCCCCTCGGCGACATCATCTGAAAACACATCAGGTTCCACATGGACATTGATGACACTCAGCTCTACCTCGCCATCACCTCTCTCAACACCTCCACTGCCTCTGATTTGTTACGCCGCTTGTCTGACATCCAGTACTGGATGAGCAGAAATTTCCTCCAACTAAATATTGGGAAGAATGAAGCCATTATCCTCGGTCCCCGCCACCAACTCCATCCCTCTCTTTGGCCATTGTCTGAGGCTGAACCAGACAGTTTGCAACTTTGGCGTCCTATTTGACCCTGACATGAGCTTCAATTCCATCACCAAGACCGCTTACTTCCATCTCAGTAACATCGCCCGTCTCCATCCCTGCCTCAGCTCATCTGCTGCTGAAACCTCATCCATGCCTTTGCTACCTCTAGACTGGACTATTCCAATGCTCTCCTGGCTGGCCTCCCATCTTCCACCCTCCATAAACTTGAGCTCATCTAAAACTCTGCTGCCCGTATCATAATTCGCATCAAGTCCTGTTCATCCACCACCCCTGTGCTTGCTGACCTACATTGGCTCCCAGTCCAGCAACGCCTCAATTTTAAAATTCTCGTCCTTGTTTTCAAACCCCTCGCCCGTCCCGATCTCTGTAACCTCCTCCAGCCCTAAAAGCCTCTGAGATCTCTGCGCTCCCCCAATTCTGGCCTCTTGCCTCTCCCCGATTTTAATTGCTCCACCATTGGTGGCCATGCCATCAGCTGCCTTGGCCCTGAGCTCTGAAATTGTCTCCCTAAACCTCTCTGCCTCTCTAACTCACTCCCCTCCTTTAAGATGGTCCTTAAAATCTGCCTTGTCACCTGTCATAAAATTTCCTTACGTGTCAAATTTTGTTTGATAACACTCCTGTAAAGCACCTTGGGGCATTTTACTACGTTAATGGTGCTATATAAATGCAAGTTGTGTTGTTGTATCATTCCTACCTCCATGACTAAGGACAGAAATAAAAGTCCGATTGACGTCTGGGAAAGTCTCCTAGGCTGACTGTTAAGGAAGGAGGAATGGCAAACGTTATGGAACCAGATCCTAAACATCACCACCTTCAACAAAAAGCATGAAGGCCAATTCAAAATCATACATCGCACAAACCCCACTCTGCACATGCTCCACAAATTCCATCCTTCCACACCAAATTACTGCGGGAGGGCCAGTGGCTGGAAGGGCATTCTCCACCATACATTCTGGCCATCTCCTGACATTCAGCCATTCTGGATAGTAGGCTGGGAGGCCAGGAGGAACATAACCAATCTCACGTTCCTCAACAATCCAGTCCAGCACTTGCTGGGCCTGCCCGCCGGAAAGAAAAGGCTCCCTGCAATGAGCAGACTAGCATGACTTTCATTAATTACTGCAAGAAAATGTATCTCCCTCTGTGGCGGTGTGCATTCTCATCAACAACAAACGTGGCTGCTTCACATCTGTCAATTGGTATGAGTGATGTTTGGCCTCTGTGTGAAACTGAGGGAATCCCATGCAGTCTAGGGCATGTTCTTGGAGGCCAACTCAACACAAACTACCCCTTCCGCACAACAACCCACCCACTGACCATGACTGGCCCTAACCCCAACCAACATGATTGCTGGTAGGCAGGGTCCCTCCCTACTATCCCTAAGCCTAAGCAGCCCCAGGAACCCAAGGCCAGACAAGCTGCCTTGGCCTCCCCCAGCTGGCATCACTCCCATTGCAGCCAACCCAATCTGGTGATACATTCCTCCCACAGACAATATGTGGTCAGGATGCACAGTGACTCCATAAACTATGTATAGGAATGTCTGCCTCCATAAAGTGTGTGATTGGACACCTAAATCTACAATGACCTTATAAAATATATATATGAATTTACCCTATATCGCATAATGGCTTCATAAAATCTATGTGAATTTCATCTATATGTATGATAGCTTCATAAAATATGTGTGAATGTGCACCTGTTATGTATAATAGTTTCATAAAAGGTACATTCTTGAATACCCAATAATAAACCAAACCTCACATTTCCTGAATCTGCATTACCCTGCAATGAACTTGCATAAATGTCATATAAATTCAGCTCAGAATCAATGCCTTTGAAATAGGTCATGCAAATAGTAATAAGATCTAAATTTTACAGAACAAGCCCACCAATGATAAGAACCTAACCTGCAGGAAGCTTAGCAATGTGTTCACTATGAAGACATACAAATAATCAATAAGTATATGGTACCACTGGTAGGTTATAATCTCAGTTCCCATCTCTTTACTGGCCTTCTCCTTCCATCATACTAACTCTGTTGTTGGGATAATACATAAGAACAGTGAAGGATGGAAAAAGGCTAATCAGCCCATCAAATCTGGACCTGAGAATCCTAGCAACAATGAGATTAAAAAGAAAGCATTTTTTTAAAGTTCCCTTTTGTACTAGCATTACTTTGAAGATCAGATTTAAAGTAGCTAGTTTGGTTTACAAAGTAGATTTTATTAGCACTAGACTAAGTACTGACACTACTTTCAGCTCACTGAGCTCCATTTTAATCTGTTGTTAGAAGGTGGTCACTAGGAATATAGGAACATAGGAACAGGAGTAGGCCATTCAGCCCCTCGTGCCTGCTCCGCCATTTGATAAGACACAGGTTATAAAGAATAGTGAAGAAGAGCGGAAGAAATGATTATTAAGGTTAAACCCACCTGCTCCTCCAGGGCCCAGAAAAATAATTCGACACTTACCTTTAGCGGGCCTCTTTGATTCCATTGCCTGTTCACCGCACAGTCTCCGAATTAAAATGGCAATCGGGATCCTATTTACATCATAGGACCCCGATTTCCATATTAAAAGGACCTATCACCTGAAACAGGCAGGGGCTTTGGTACATGGGAACAACACCACCTGCACTTTCCCCTCCAAGTCACACACCATCCCGACTTGGAAATATATCGCCGTTCCTTCATCGTCGCTGGGTCAAAATCCTGGAACTCCCTTCCTAACAGCACTGTGGGAGAACCTTCACCACACGGACTGCAGCGGTTCAAGAAGGCGGCTCACCACCACCTTCTCGAGGGCAATTAGGGATGGGCAATAAATGCTGGCCTCGCCAGCGACGCCCACATCCCATGAACGAATAAAAAAAAAACACCCGGCAGTAAGTCCCTTTCAAAATGGAGCGGCCACATCACTGGTGTTAATGAGCAGTGAGGCTACCGCCTTCATTCTGATGCTGTAAACGTCCTGTTAACGCCAGGCGAAGGCAGTCAAAATCGACCCACTTGTGAGTCTGGACTACACAATAAGTATATAGTTGATACATATGATGAGGTCAAGCATGTCATGGAGTAAGGGGTTACCCTCGAGGAAAAGAGTGACACTATCCATGAAACCAGGTGTATGTTAGTGGTAGGGGATTCCATAATGAGAAGGAACAGACAGCCTGATTTGCAGCTGTAGCTGGGAGCTCTGAATGGTGTGTTGCTGCCAAGGTCATGGTTCATGTAGAAACCAATGACAAATGGAAATCTTGCAGAAAAGGTTTGAGGAGTTATATTTTGAACTGAAGTACAACACTTTGCAGATAGCACTCTCAGGATCACTCCTTGTTCCACTCACTGGACTAGTTATGTGTAAAAAGACTAAATACATTAATGCAT
Organism: Heptranchias perlo; assembly: GCF_035084215.1. Lineage (NCBI taxonomy): Eukaryota > Metazoa > Chordata > Chondrichthyes > Hexanchiformes > Hexanchidae > Heptranchias > Heptranchias perlo. The sequence continues at coordinate 28,509,675 of NC_090350.1, forward strand.
TGTTAGAGAGATAGTGTAGAAGAGAGGCCTTCACATTACCAAGACATTGGGATAAGTTCTGGGGTGGGGAAAGCTGTGCAGGTAGGGTGGGCTTCACATAAAGCAGTGTAAGTAAAAAGAAAAAAAATTGCATATTGTGGAAATCTGAAATAACGGACAAGTCTGTCAACATCTATAAAGAGAAAAGACAAGTTAATGTTCAATTGATTGAAAGATAAAGGATAAGCAAGCCCTTTATTAAGGTTAAAGCCCTAGACTTTGTCTCTGTGAATGGACCAACTGTTGTTTTCTTCACCTTTTTTTCTAACCCTACTAAGAGATCTATCTTTCTGTTTTCAGTTCCAACGAATGACCCACACTCGAACTATAAACCTATCTTTTCTCTTTATATATGCTGGACAACTTGCTATGTACTTCCAGCATTTACTGTTTTTATTTCATCTGAATCAGACTGATACCAATGTCCTTGCAGAGAGGCTAAGTGGGGCAAGGGAGGAGGATTTAAACTAGCAAAGCAGGGAGAGGGTTAAACAAAGTGACCAAATGAAAGGAAATTAATGACTTTAATCGCAAAAAGACCAAGTAATGAAAACAATACTTTGAAGGTGCTCCTCAGCACAAGATGAACAGGTTGCTGAGGAGTTCTTTGGGCAGACAACGAAGACTAGAGAATATTGTTATGTACCAATAATGAGGGATTTCAATATCTGTTGAGGTTCAATGGACAACCAGAAGAGAGGTGTCAGGGACTGATTCCTCACACAACATGTAAGGCAGACTTAGCAGAGGCTGTTTGCATTTGGTGCTTAGTATTGCACAGAGCCGGTCAGTAGGTTAGAAAGGACGTAGTTGCAAGCAGAGATACTTTAAAGATATTATAATACAAAAAATGACAGAATGAATTCATATTAAAGGTGACTGATGATAACTAAAGTAAAAATTGAAAAAGAGAGAAATAGAGAGACAAAATGCAAAGCAGCAGGAGAGATGCAAAAAAATTTTAAACTATGTTATTAGTAGAAGGAAGATCAAAGAGCAGGTTGGTTAAAGACAAATTGGGCAAAACTATTACAGATCATCACGATATAAATGGATTCTTCACATTTATTTTCACAAAGAAGGACTGTAGATGAATTCCAGTTGTAGTAAATGGAACTAAATGAGCCAGAACACATGTGGACGTTAGTAAAGAATGTATTGTGCAGAGACTGGAAGGATTAAAAATCTACAGGGCTCCTGGGCCAAATGGGATACATCCTAATATCCTCAAGGAATTAAAGGAAGAAATTAATGATGCTTTGGTTGATAGTTTTTGGAGGTCAATAAAAACTGGTGTAGTACCTGAGGACAGGAGAACAGTAACCGTGTACGGTAGTATAATGGTTATGTTACTGGACTGGTAATCCAGAGGCCTGGACTCATGAGTTCATAATCGTGCCATGGCAGCTGGTGAATTTAAATTCAGTTAATTAAATAAAATCTGGACTAAAAAGCTGGTATCAATAATAGTGACCATGAAACTACCAGATTGTCGTAAAAACCCATCTGGTTTACTAATATCCTTTAGGGAAGGAAACTTGCTGTCTTTACCTGGTCTGGCCCCAGACCCACAGCAAAATGGTTGATTCTTAACTGCCATCTGAAATGGCCTAGCAAGCCACTCAGTTCAAGAATGTGCCTCACCACCACCTCCTCATGGGCAATTAGGGATGAACAATAAATACTGGCCTTGCCAGCGACGCCCACAGCCCATGAATGAATTTAAAAAAAACAGTAGTTCCAATATTCAAAAAAGGAGTAAGGTACAGGCTTGGTAATTACAGGCAAGTTGGCCAAACATCCATTGCAAAGACAAATGCTTGAGTAAACATGAAAGGTGCATATTCATTATAGTGAGCAGAAGTAATAGATCATGCCTTACGAATCTGCTGGGATTCTTTGTGAAGATAAATGAGCTAGTCAATGAGCGTAATCTAGTAGATGTAGTTTACTTGGATTTTCAAATGGTGTTGAACAAAATTCTGCATGTGAAACTAGTAGAGAAGGCTGAGGCTCATGGAATAGATGACATTGGGGCACTTCTTCCTCTCCTATGCACCTGGGCAACACTCAATTCCCAAGAGGAAAGGAAAAGAAAAAACGGGAAACCCCTTTATATTGCCCAGGGATTTACTGTTAATCTCGAGTTAAACCTCTGTAAAATTATGTTAAACTATTTAAAAACAAATGCATGTTTTCTCATATTGAAACCACTACACATTCTGTGGAGGGAGGACGGAGTGCTTGCACCAAAAGTAGGCGCAATCGTGGACAGCCAAGCAAATGAGGCAGGAATGCCCATATTAGGTCTTCTGTCTCATTTTCCTCCGAGATTGCCGGTTGGGGACCCAAATGCAGGGCATGCAGAAGAAGCTGGCATTCGGCCTTGCATCTGACCACCCCCCACCTCACCTCAAATTGGAGAATCTGAGAGGGGAGGCAGCAAGGCCTAAAAAGGTATTTGGCACCTGTTTTTCACAGATTGCCAATGGATCCTTAGGCCTTGAGACTGTGTTTGGACAGAATCCCATAGCCAGGGACCATTACAGATGCTGTAGGTCTCTGTGCTCTGCAGTAGCAGCTGGATTTCTGCCTCCATTTCTTGGTACAGAACACTGCCAGGTAAAGGACTGCAACGGGGATTTGGCGCTTCCACATAATGACCTGAGCTTGATAATATATACATAGACATATCATTAAATCTTGAGAGGGGTGATTTTTAAACAAAATAAATTAAGAGAATGTAACAAAATCCAATCAGTACAGTAAGATCGGGAGATTTGAAACAAAATATTCCACCAGGTACCCACCAGCATCTAGTGAGCTGGTAGACATGACCTATTTAATGGTCATCCAGGTCCAAACTACACCTTGAAACATAGAAAATCAGTCAGAGGGATTCTGCCTGCTGATCTTGCTTATCCTGAACCTGTTGATGGAAGAATTTGCCAGGCCCAGGTTCTGACCCACCACTGGTTGCAACAGTGAAAATGTCCACTGGAAAACGTACCTTCCGAAGATGCTAACATCTTCGCCAGGATAGGATAGCAGGAAGCAATCGCCACCAGTAGAGGTTGGAAAGAAAAAGAATTTATGAATGACCATTGTACCCTGCAGCATCCTGTCAAGTTATCAATAAGACAAATCGGATACTAGACCACAGCTGAAGGGCATTGGATTGCTAATCAAAACAAATTATACTGACATTGTACGGATTGAAGAGGATGGCAATTCTGAAGTATGCTGTGAAATTTTGAACATCCTATCTCAGAAAAGGATATAGATAAGCGCATGAGGAAGAAAGGAATAGAAGGATAGGCTGATAGAGTTAGATGAAGTAGGGAGAAAGGAGGCTCGTGTGGAGCATAGGCCAGTTGGGCTGAATGGCCTGTTTCTGTGCTGTAGTTTCAATGTAACTCGATGTAAGATGCGTCATAAAGGGTTCAGAGAAGAGTGACCAGGATGATTACAAGCCTTAGGGGACTATGGTCTGAAGAAAGGCTCAAGCAACTAAACTTATTTTTGCTGAAAGAAAGAAGCTGAGGCCAGGCATGATTGGTGTTGAAAGTAATGAAAGATGTAGATAAGGTTGAAGTAAGCAAACTAGTTAACTTAGGCAATGAGCAGAGGACTAGAGTAAACAAGTACAACTTTCACAAACCTTGAGCAAGGGTAGATATTAGAAAAAAACATTTCCCACAGGATAGTAGATATTTGCAACAGATATTAATTAATTCAAGGTGAATTAACCCTCTTAAAAAGGAACTGGATCCATCTTCTTCTATGCCTGTTTCTAAGTCTTGTGTGTAGTGCACACATTGGGGGTAATTTTGACTTTGTACGACAGTGCAAAATGGGCGATATTGGATCAGTCACTTGTTATACACCTCTCCTGATTTTCATTTCCATTGAAATCAAAATTACCCCCATTGTTCAGCTTGGTTGCTCTCTCCTGTCATGGGTGCATTGCTATCCTCTGGAAGTCACACGGAACATGCCTGCGTGTGTCACAGAAGCACAAAGCTAGCGAGGGAGACACCCACAAGGGGGCATAGAATTACAGAGATTCGATAGAGACAGAAAGTCACATACAGTGAGAAACACAGGGAAAGTTGCAAAAACAGACAAGCAGGTGCAGAGAGATAAACACACACAACTTAAGAGCAGTACCTCATTACCCCTGTGTACCAATTATGGCATCAGCTAAGAGCAGTGAACAGGTGACTTACTGACAGAGCTATTTGGACTGAGGCTAGTTTTTCATTTAAAATCTACTTGTGCTTGTAAGATTTTGTTCAGGGATTAAAGATTTATACATTCAGTTCACTGTTCACAAAATCTGGACTGAAGCTGTCATTCTTTTTTCAGTACCATTGCCTTTGTACTTCCATTTTCATGTTTTCAGTCAGCTTTATTTTGTTCAATATTTAATGTGACATTAGATAGCACATACAAATATTTATTAGAAGTTGCACTGTTCCCCTGTACCCATTGGAGTTACAGTAGTTGAAGAGATGCTCATGTACAGTGGTGATTTTCTGTGCGGAGGACCCCCAGCAAATATCAAAACACTCCTGGGAATTCCTCTCCTAATTTCTGATGCATAGTGTCAGCTAACAAAGGGAAACAATGCCATCATTACAGGAAACATTTTTATTAGTAATACAGCAACAAATATTTTGTGCTAGTAAGTCAATGAACCAGAAGAATTCAGAAATCTGGTTACCTTGGGAACACCTTGGATGCCATCTCCCTCAGGGGTCTGGGACTCCAGTATAAAAACGTATGATTACAAGGTATTTACTTCTTTCCAATCATTCCTGTTTTTCTATGTACCTGTAACAATATTTGCTTGAACCGTATGCCTTGTCACTTCTCCATATCAGAAGCACTCAATTTTATTCAAATCTTTCTTGTACAAGGAAACATTGACTTTGCATTGTACAAGTGCCAAGCCTATCTTTATTTTGCCAGTGCTTTCCCATCTCAGAGAGCAGATGCTTAATAGATATTGCATCCCAAATTTGTAGGATATCGCCATCTCTATATCGTGCCCCAGTGAAGAGAATTTGACCTTGTGCTCCTTGCTGGAAGTTATTCCAAGGATATTCCATAATTATTGAATTGTACAGAAATATTGCACCATTATAGGGAAACATAACAAGGGTAAGGAGAAGGACAGGCCAGTGGCTGCTGGTGTGATGTCCATAATGGGCCCCGATGTACAGTATGGCAATGACAAGAAGATAGAGAAGGAATGGCTGTGTAGCACACTGTGGTACTCGGCTTGTCTTGACACCAAAGGGTCAGTTTTACAAATGCACTCTCCCAGTGAGGAGCGCATATTGGGAAATTGTAATGGGATGAAAATTCTGGGGAGTGCGTTGAGGATTTCCTGATGTGTGCTGTCGGCAGGCGAGGCTCCCTGCTGGAGTAAGATTTGTGTCTTACTTGTATCTGATCAGCAAATGCAGATGGTCTATTTAGTAAAATACTCCTTGACATAATGTGGATCGAAATGTCTAGAATATGCTGAGATAAAGAAATTATTTTGATTGTCTGGTTTGTATCCATTGTGGAACACCTTGTTATTGTTAAAAGCCACCTATAAATGCAAGTTGCATGCAAGACTTGAACATTCACTGAAAATTTTAAAACCACATGGGATAAGTGTAAGAGAATGAGGCTAAAGAGCTGATTATCCATGAGGAGAAGGGCTTGCAGGGAGCACTAGTCTGGAATCACTGGCCCACAGTCCTTCATTTTTCATCCATTTAAACAAACGGACAGAACATAAAAACATAAGAAATAGGAGCAGGAGTAGGCCATATGGCCCCTCGAGCCTGCTCCGCCTTTCAACAAGATCATGGCTGATCTTCTACCTCAACTCCGCTTTCCCGCCCTATTCCCATATTAGAAAATAAAGGACTGCAGGCCCATCAATTCCCAACCAGCACTCCCTGTGAGCACCTGATCAAGGAATCAACCAGTAAGTGGATAGCTCTTTTAGAGAGTGGGCACAGACACAAATGGTCTCCTTCCGTGCTTTTTATCCTGTGCTTTCAAAATCCCTTGGGCATTACAGCCAAGCACCTATGAGACAAGAGCACCTTTGTGATTAAGCTTCATAACTGCAGCTGTTTGTACATCCTGCCATCTGCCCCTGATGTTTGGGTGGAAAACTTGCCATCAGGATAGAATCCCTGTGGAAATAATTGACCCAATCCTAAAAGTTTTTTTTCCACAGTTCACTGCCTAATAGATTAACCAGTGTGAGAGTAAACTCCAACCCCATTTAATGGGAATAACAATGATTCATTGAATTAGGTGTGTTCACTAATCACTCGACCAGGATCTGAACAGTGATTTGTACCCTTAATAATAGATCCTAGCTGATGTGGTGTCATTTTGCAGAGGCTTACCTGTCCTTCCCTTAGGGAACACCAAACTTAAGATGGGGGTAATAAATTGAAAGCTATTTTTTCACTCACAAAGCCATTGCTGACATTGTTCCTAACAGCCCATTAACAAAACCTTAACAGTTTAACATTACATTTTTACCACATTGCAGGAAAGCTCAGAGCCGCACTAAAAACAAACACTAATGTGGTCATTAGTGCTCAGCTCTGGGATTGTCTATCGATTAACGATTCCTCTTTAGTTACCGATTGGAAATGTTGCCCATCTGTTACTAATTACTAATAGAGTGTGATGTTCATCAATGTATAGCTTCTGTAATAGAGCAGTATGGCTGCCAGTATCTAGGATGCACAGTGCAGTATTCTAATTACAGATTTACTTCCAGTGCAGCATATCAGAGTGCGGAATGACATGTGTCGTAGCTGCACAGAGAGACAACTTACTTGTGTCTCAATAAACTCATTTTGTTTTTAATCCAGTTGCGCGCAGGACTCTGTATCAAAATGCTCAGAAGCTAGCCTGGACAGGAGATGTGCCAGAAGTCAAGTTGACCCATGTTACACTTGCATCCTGTTAACTCCTTGTATCAATGCTAGTCTCTGTATCTGTCTGAATTCATCAGACAAAACCTGATGCTGCAGGGATTATTCAATAAGGGGCCACTAATGTTACATTGTTACCAATTTGCAATGTTCCTACTGCCATCCGCATCCAGTTCCTAAAGGGGACAATGCCGTTCTGATGGGCAAGATGAAACAATAAACCATTATGCTAATAATTTTAGAATAGTCTGAACTATTACTAACAGTGTGACATAAAATGAGACATAAAAAGACATAACATTATAGCCAATAAATTCCTTGGAGCTGTTCCCGTTCCACCGACGTTTCCACTGCGAAGTAACGCTGACGGAGAGGGAGCGGCTCCAAGGAATTTCCCGGCCATAATATTGTTTTAAATTTATTAAAGTTTCTGCTTTAAAGAGTGGAGGTCAGTACACAATGGGGACAGCAGAGTGGTCACATCACATCATATCATATCACCACCAGTTCCTTAATGAACAATTGTTATGACCGCTGGTTTCACTTGGGGAATTCATGCAGAAAAGAGACAAGAGGACTTTAAACCCTGTCGTCTACATATTGAGGATTTTAATGAATGCCATAAATGGATCCAAGGCTGGATATGAAAAATGGAATCAGTTCATGTTTGGTTAGTTATTCTTGTTCACTTATGTAAAGGGTCTGTTATAATGGTATAATATCAGAATATACTAATGTATACATTAGGTACAGACCAAATGATTAACAAAAAAAATATATACTTTGACATGTTTTTAAAACAAAAGTTTTGTTACTATTCATTTGACACCATGCAATATAAATACTGACGTTTGGTATATAAAACTCACCTGTAATTGAAAAACTTTTACTTCATTACAAATGTAATATAATTTTGACAACTTGAAAAATGCTTATTGAAATTATATCTTGAAAGATAATATATTATCAACTATACGATTAGCAGTAATAGTTAATGGCTGCAGTAATTCTACTCCATCACTTGGTGGCATTGTGCTAAATCTGTAATTAAAGGAAGTGCATTGTCTTCAAGATACCAGTGATCAGAAATTTTAGAGGGATGAATTGAAGGGATTGACATGGTATCAGGGGCTGTGCTGTGATTACATTAAAATATTTTTGAATGGTTGCAAAGATCCACTCAAATCCGACAGAATACAATTACCTCTTCCTGCAGCCTATTCTGGTACACACTAGTGAAGGACTCATGGGATTTTTAATCTTTCAATAAAAGTTGCAAAATCTCTCAAGTTTTGCATCAGAGGGATAGAATGGAGGCATTAAAGTCCTCTTTTGGATGGGACTCTTCAAAAAGCCCATCTATTCAACCAAACTTTCAGTCACCTCTTCTAACTCTCACACCATCGCTTGTTGTCCATTCTTCCATTGTATCTATTTTTTTTTCTCCCGCCTCCTTTAAAATTCTTTGGGTTGTTTTCTATGTTAATGGCGCTATGATAATGCGAGTTGTTGCTGTTTTCATTGTTGACCTGATCCATTCAACTTCTTTATGTTGCTTAGATTGCCACTGTTCTCAGGACCAAATCCATAATTCACCTTTATCCCTATATCTGGCCACAGTGTTAGTCAAATCACAGAATGAAAGAAAAACTATCAGGATAAAGGAATTATAGAGGAGCTCCTTTATAACTTATTAGGTAAGTCCAATCCTCAGTGTGGCACTGAGTCAATAGACCAGGAGGGTCCCAGATTTGAACTCTAATCTATGTTGAGTCAGTTGTTCTCAGCTGGGATGGGAGTTGGGGTTCCATAATTGTCCTCAGCATCCTGGACTACAGAGGGAAAAAATAAGCCAGGGTTCTGACCCTTGATTTTGTTTGTGACTATGTATGTGTGATTGTGGGGTGGGATGGGGGGAAGGAGGTAGAGAGGAGGCAACAAATGAGGAGAGCGTTTCCCTCACATCTGATGGAATAACCTGTCTAGTCTCATACCTGATTGTGTGGGCAAGTTACTGGAGAATTTCCAGCATCTGTGGAACCTTACTCAAGCAAGCAAGCAGAGTTTTCCAGAGAGAAAATGGGAGTGGGTGGAATCAAACTACAGAACTTCAAATTGAGGAAAGTATACTTTTTAAATATTTCAGTATGCACCTAAAAATGTCTAGGAAACAGATGATGCTACCGAACTGATTTATAAGAGGCATAGAGTGTCTTTTAAAATTAGTGAAGATGAATCAGTCTATCGATTGATTAAAAATTCAATTAGACTGAACTGCCTTATTAAATTCAAAATGTTCTAATCATTGTAACTGAAATTTTAAGATTGCATATTTCAGTTTTATGGAGGCAGAAGGAGCCTGTGACAGGTGGCGGTGTAGCTACTCGATTTTTTATCATGCGTTGCATGCTTTGTGCTATCCTAGTTCTCACTGTGACCCATTCATTAAAGCATTAAAGTCTGCTGCAATATAATACCACAGTAAAACCCAACCCTTATGTGTAGTTCCCAATGTCAACCATCTTTGAATTTTTATGCTTGTCCTTGTAGCTAGACAATTATTCTGGATCGCAAGCATTTTGTTCCCAATTGAAGGTAGTCATAGCAGAAAATGGCCAGAATATGTGCAGCAACACCATTTTATTCCAAATTCAGGTTGACGTCAATAACTAATAATATGTGGATGTTTTTATTCAGATGAAATATATCGGCTAGCATCTGTTGATGGACAGCTCTGGCAGTTGTTCATTGAATTGTGGTTTTAGAGGCTAAGATATTTGCTCATTGATAAAGACCCTTATTATAACACTATGAGCCAGATCTTCCTCTGGAATCCTGTTCCAAGTCAGCTGGGATAGCAACAAAAAACGGGGCTGCCCCATATCTCCACCTTGAGTTGAAGTTTCCTACACCCACCCTTGTCATATTCGTGCTTACCACCAGAGAAAGGTAGTTCCTAGCGTAGCAGTGGTAAGTGCCCTAAGCCACTGTATGAAGGGAGAAAACATAGTAGTGGCCTCTTCGCCTTCAATCTAGACCTGTACATGTACCACTTTGGGCCTCGGCCTCCTCTTTGGCAGGCCCAGTGCGTATTGGCATCCATCTTTGCCTGGTCAGGCCTCTGCTCTTCCCACCCACGTCAATGTTACACTTTTTGGCTTTAACAGTCAACTCTGCTTTGCTCAACTGGATTATGTCAGCAATGTGGGTGAAGTGTTCAACCCATGTCCAACAGAAAATGCCAATATCATCAATGTGTATCAGGGCATAATCCCCAGCTCCTGCCAGAATGGAATCTACCAGTATCTGGGATACGGTAGAGGCAATCTTCGTTCCGAAAGGCATGGCTGTAAATTCAATACTCAGCAATGGCGGTGTGGCAAACACAGAGGATAGCTGGACCTCTTCTCAAGGATCTCCTCTGTGCAAGGCATAGGATAGATGTCACCTTATGTCAGGTTACTTAATTTCATATGGTTTTGTTCCTTCTGTGACACCAACGCCACCAGTGATGTCCACAAGCTCTCAAATGGCCGTATTACTTCCAGGTCCAGCATCTCCTGCACTTCTTTAGCTACGTGTTCCCTCATGCTGTATGGCACATGATAGGCACATTGGTACACTGAATTTGAAGTGCCCTTGTTTACCTTGTGTGCAAGCATTTTTCTACGCTGTTTTATCTATGCGGGAGATAAGTGACCTGATAGAGTGATTTTGTCCAACGAGCAATCTGTTTTACTGTCAGACAAGAGGCCTATAACCTTTCTTTCCCTCCTCTGGGGAAGCCATGCAGAGTGTCACTTCACTGTGGTTGAGGTAAGATTTTAGTATATTCATGTGGTGGACCCGATGTTAATGTGGACGATTGAATATCTTGACTACATAATTTACCTCACTGCACCTTTCCACTGCTGTGTATGGAACCACCCCCTGGATCTGTTCTTTCTTATGTCACACTGGCATCAGAATTAGCACATTCTGGCCTACCTAACCCCACCCCGTATCAGCTTTCCTGTTATACTCACTTGAGCAGATAATGCAGTCCTGGCACAGTCTATGCCGGGACTGCTGTTCCTGTGGATAGCCATGCACCTGTGCCCAAGTGAACTCACGATGGGAGCACAACGTTGGTCAGGGGTTGGAATGTTGGATGCCATTAGTCAATAAATGCCTGCTAGCTTGCCCTTATGGTGCCGCAGTTTTAAAAAAAAATTCCTTGGGGCTCAAGCGCTCTGTTCAACAATTGGCCATGGGAGGTCAAGGAAATGAAGGGATATAAACACTAACTTGTCTTGTTAAGAGAAAAGGGCCACCCAAGAGAAAAATCGAAACTTCAAGCTCAAGGTAACCTCAGTTTGCTAACCAGTTGTAAATCTAACATTTATCAATTGGAATTGTGTGAAATGTCAATGTTACGACTTTTGCATCTGAATTTCCCGAAGTGGTTTATAACTGTAAATTTAAATGAGTTCAATCTCATGATTTTTCCCAAGTTTAAAATATTTCAACAGCCAATACATTCAATACTCTCCACCCATTTGGAGGTTATAGAAGTATGATGCGACAATGAAACTTACATTGCTGAATGTGATAAAACATGCTATTAAATCTTTATTATTTTGTAAACCAAATAATATTTCCATATTCTCCAGTGTAAATTTAAGTTGATTCCTGATAAACAATACATAATCCACCATAGAAATCCAATGTACCAATTCACTCTCATTAAATAGATTTCCTGATCTAAGCATGATATTTCAATGTAAAATTCAAATCAATGCCTATATTGTTTTCTAATTATTTATTTTTAATTATTCAGCACATCATGTAAAGCCAACCCACAGCATACATTTTACACCCTTTGTGTAAAATCTCTATCTCAGTTCAGTATTTTCTTTGTTTTTCATCAAATTGATTTGCTGAATTAATGATTAGATGCGTTATGGCACAAAGTTTAGCTAGCTGACTATTTTCAAGTAAAGCTTATGAATAGCTCTTAAAAACACTGTGCGTGGCTTCCCTGATAGCTTGGTGTGTTTATTCAATGAGTAGCTGAACCATACAACTCAGGAAGATCCCAGGCTTGATTCATCGTTAGTTGATCTTAGCCAGGCTGGTGGTTCGGGTGCTTTAGTTAGCTTTAACATCCTTGGTTTAGAGAGAGAAAATAGCCCAGGGTTCCCACTTTTGATTGCAGTGATCCACTCTCCATGACACTACAGTCAGACTAATGCGATTTTTGGATATGAAAATGTACGCACATCTCCTAAATGTACCACTCCCGGGCCAAGCGTTATATAGAATTCCACAAAAATGAAATTGAATATGCCTTAAAAGTTAACATTACAGTCACATTTTTCTCAGCACCTCTCAAAATAACACAAAGATAACATTTCTTATTTTATTTTGTGCGATTGTAATTATTTTCTTACTGCCTGTTGTGTTACTGTCCCATACAAACCAGAATTGGCCCAGGTTCAATCTCTGGTCTGTGCTGAGTTAGCTGATCTTGGCCAGGGTGCGAGTGTGGACTATACAACTGATCTCCAGGGGAATGATTTTAACCCCCAAGAACGGGCGGGTCGGGGCGGATGGAATTGAAAATAATTGTTTTTTGGATCGCGACTGCAACCTGGCTTCACTTCTGTGTTTAACGTAGGCGTGTAAAAGTACAGGCTTCCCGCTGGGAATACAAAGTCCAAATATTTTGCGGTTGCCACCCAAAAAATCAACTATTTTCAACTCCCACCCGCCCCCACCCCACCCGTTCTTGGGGGTTAAAATCACCCCCCATGTCTCTGAACTGGCAGAGGGGGAAATTAGACAGTATATCTGCTCTTGATTACTACCCATTAACCCCTGTTGGGAAAAATGTGTCTGTGTGGGTGAGAACAGGATAAGACCTGGCTGTGACGGTCACCTTGCTCAAATAGTGTACCAACACTCATTACTGAGATCGACACATGAAGAATGACTATTTAGTCAAGATAACAGAGGAAGCTGGTGCTTATGGAACAATACATGGCAACAATGGCATGATTCAGTATCTTCAGTTGAGAGAAGGAAGGAGGAAAATGGAACCAAAATTAAAGTGGAAATACAAAGTGGTATAAATTTCTATTTGTTTATTCCATTGTTGGTTCCATTATTATAGATTAAGGCTTTACAAAACATGTGAAAACAGGATATCTGTTGATATTTTATAACCCAGTGTTTCACTCAGTCCTGCAGTATTTTTCAAAATGGAGAACAAGCATTCTGAACTTACAGTGGTACCAACATTTTAAGTGCTGCTAAACCATCAACTTCTTAACTGGATTTATGGTTAGTGTCTTATTGCAACAACATTACCACCTGGCCCAGTTACCTAATAAAAACAGTCTTCTCAGAAACTTGAAATGAAATTTCCTTCAGTCCCAGGAGATAATAGCTTAAAGTTTATAACAAGAACCCGAGGAAGAATGAGTAACCCAGTTGTAGGTTAAACAGCCTGCTCTTGTGACCTGATTAGTAAGGTCTAAACCGTTTACATTAAACCTTGCAATACTAGTTTTGTTTCTTACATTTCAATTTCTATAGGGAAATATAGGGCCAGTGTGGATAACAGTAAGCACTGGGCCTAAGGCACTTCAACAATGAGCACAAAACTGTGTCGCCACATTTAGTTTTACTGCAAATTCGAGCTAACATCTTTGTTTCTGCCTTAAAGGCTTGACATTGACCTCAGTGATTTGTAATACAAGCTCTTTTGTAGATCTGTACATGAGAATTTAATGGTATTGTGTATTCAAGTAGCTGTTGGTGACACTTCTCTGCACCAAAATTTGAAAATTCTCATTCTATTTTATTTTACAGTTTTTCCAAATTAAAAGTATCCAGTAAATGTTTCAGGTCATTTATAACAATAGTAAGATTGAAATTGGTTCCATGGCATAATGGATAGGTTTAGATGTCCTCAAATACTATAAGAGTAAAGCAAAGATTGTGTCTTGTAATTTACTTTCATATTTACTAACTATTCTGATTACATTGTTTCCTATTATACACAAAAAGTAGAGCAGTGACCAATCTGTAAGTAGGGTCTCCTAGCTCCTCGTGTTATGGCATCAATGAGAAAAAGACACAAGTTTTTGTGATGTAAACAAATATGAAATCTTGATTATGCATCATGTAGAAGGGTATTACAAGGTTGCCTTTGGTTTTCTTCATAGTGTCATACTGGGTTCTTCACTATGAACCTAATAATTAAATTCAGCTCAAATCCAGTTTACTCTCAACCACATCAGTATGCTATTTTTCTTCTGGCCTAGTTTGCGCTTTAGAATGCAATATTCCACTTACCAAAGTAATGTAAGTATAAAACTCAACTATCTGCAGGTTTCACAGAGATTCCTAAACCATAAGAAATTTCTCATTTTATTGTACAAATGTGCAGGCTGTCATAATCCACCAAGAAAAAGTGAGTCATAGGCTATCAATTAGTCAATAAAACTGTTACTTGTGCTGATTCAACACATTTACAGGTATCAATTGAAAATGTTGCCAATATATTAGTTAATAGTTATCAACTGATCTTGAGTCAGCATCTAATTTTCTAACATTGTGGGGTTCTCCTGATCTGGCACCGTAACGTCAGTGGAAGATTTGCGGAAACCCTGAAGAAACTGTGTAAACATAGAATCATAGAAGGAGGCCATTCAACCCATTGTGCCTGTGTCGGCTTTTTGAAAGAGCTATCCAATTAGTCCCACTCCCCTGGTCTTTTCCCAAAGTTCCTGCAATTTTTTCCTTTGGCTTGCTTACGCCATTTCTCCAGGGATTCTGTTGTAGTTACGTGTGGGAGGTCAGGGGAACCCCTACGGAAATTCTACTCCTTTATGTCCACATAAACAAACGGGTAGTAGTGTTTAATTCCATGAAATAAATGGACGCAAAATGCCTTGATTACAAACCAACTTACATTTACATAGCACCTTATCATATCACCAGGGCATCTCAAAGCATTTCACATACAGTGATTTATTTTTGAAGCATAGTCACTGTTGTTATGTAGGGAAATGTGACAGCTATATTGTGGACTGCAAAGTCTCAAACAGTAAATGAGAGGAATGATGAATTGATCAAGTTTTTTGTTGGTGTTGGTTGAAGCAAGAATGTTGGCCAGGATTCAAGCAGGACTCCTGCTCTTTTTCAATTAATGCTCTTGGATCTTTTACATCCACCTAAGCAGGCATAGGGGACATGTCATCCAAAGGATGGCCCTCTGACAATGCAGCACTCCCTCAGTACTACACTGAAGAGTCATCTTAGACTATGTGCTCAAGTTTTAGAACCTACAACCTTTTGACTGAGGTGAGAGTGGTGCAACTGAGCCAAGCTGACAGAATTAATGTTATTTCCATGATCACCTGTAACGTATTTACAGAAATATTTGTTCTTGTGATGAATCCTGAAGTCCATTTTAATTGTTATTTAGACTTAGACTTTGTCAATTCATGCTAATTAAAATTACAGTTTTAGAAACTAGTTATTGAGTAAATTCACCAGTTCGATTGCATCACAAATTTGTCAAAGTACCAAATACTGATCAAGAACAAATTAATTGCAAGATGGCACCTTTATGCTTATGGGCAAGAGAAATGAGGTATTTCAAAGGAAATAAGTGTTGATTTTGGGACTGTTAAGTGCATGACTGTCTTTCGGATGGGACCGAGTTAAACCGAGGCCCCTTCTGCCCTCTCAGTTGGACGTAAAAGATCCCATGGTACTATTTCGAAGAAGAGCAGGGGAGTCCTGGCCAATATTTATCCCTCAATATAAATGCAAGTTCTTTCCTTCTTGACAGAACCTGCATGTCCCGTTCATTTATTTAGTGAGGTCTGCGTGTGTTTGTCAGTACTGTGGAAAGTATTAAAGTTACAAAGAAATGCATTAGGTATTAACTTTGGTTTGCATTAACATTGGATAGATTGAAAAATTCCATACCATTGATTTATACACATTGCCACAGTATGTGTGGAACTTAAGCACAGAGACTGCATGTGGGCACAATGGATATGCATCCACAGTGCCAAGAGGCCATGGCAGTATTGTACAGCCCTGATGGCAGCACGCCAGCTTGTTTATTTTGAAAGCAGTGTTTATTCAGCATTCTCAAATTGTTATTTTTTCCCCTGGGAAGAGTTGATATTTGCAAATATGCTTTAACATTGAGCAAGTTAGGCCAAAAACAACACAAAAAGCATTCCCACTGAAAATAATGGAAGTGCCTGGAATTCTTTAGACCAAAAGGGAAAACTGAAACCAGATGTTACATGCATGGAGAGTTCAGCATTGATAATGGGTTTCCCACCATCCGTCACAGGGCTTTTTATATTTAATAGAAAGACAAGTTGATAGCTCGTAGTGATTCCACTACGGGACTGGTGGTTTACACAAAGTAACCCACTGAGTGGTGCTGACTGCATAACTTAACTCGTGGGCACCGCAGGCATGAATGAGATGAGTGTGACTCAAGATGGATGATATGTATTCTATTTATACAACATATCCTGAGCTGTAAAATGTTTTTTGCATTTAATTACATCTTCTTGCCATGAAAAAAAAGTTAAATTAAACTCTCAAGATTTTTTTTATCACCAGCATGTCATTGTTCACAGATGGTCAGATGCTTTGCTATTCTATAACGACAGAAGCTTTGTACCATGGAGCACACAATGTATCATTCTGCTGCTAAAGTGGAGATGTTTTTAACCTAGCCTATCCCTCTAAGATCACAAACACCAGATTTTCCTCAGGACTTCTCCCATTGCTCCTCCATTGTCTGGAATTTCCTGCAAAGTTTTGGTGTAACTTCGGTGTACCAACTGCGCTGGTTTTCCCTGAGGAAATTTGCACGTAGCTGATTTATGCTGAAATTTATATTGAAACCTTGGTACACATGAATTTCCTTGATCATTTGTGGCACTTCCGAGATACACTTGCCGAAACTCTCTGCCTCCATGCTAAAGACCAGCTTGTGCGATTTTCCTGAATTTAAGTAACTAATGTGCTGACGTAGATCTACACTCAAAAACTTAGTTGCAGCACAACCTGAAGTCGCCTGATATTAACACAACTGAGATTTTTGGAGTTTAATAGCGATTTTCTTTGTGATTTAAAAAAAATCACTGAGAACTGCACCATACTTAGTTAAAGTGCTGTCAGTCTCAGTGGACATGAACATTTTCAATCCCCGCCCCCCCCCACCCCCATCCCCATGTGTTCAGAAGGATGAATTAGCTGTAATGGCCTTCCCCAGAGGTAGGAGACTCTGAGAATGAGATGACATGGCAGAATGAATTGACAGAGTGACTAGCACTGCAACGCTACACAGGAAATTTCTCGGAGCTGCTCCCACTCTACTGGCGTTATTTTCCCGGAAGTACGGCGTAAATGAGATTGCCGTCTAACTTCTGGAGAAGTAATGCTGGCGGGAACAGCTCTGAGGAATATCACTCAAAACTGAAACTACATCTGGTAAAGACGTTAACCCCGGAAGGCAATTCTGAATCAATCAGACTTTAACTATGTTAACAATGGCTTTTTGACATTAATGTTGGCTGCTGCTCAAATTGACACCAGGGTGAAGGTGTGTAAATTAATCTTTGTTACTGGTTATGGCAATGGAGCCACTGCCTTTTCCGTTGCACGTAGAAATGAGAAGCTAAACCAGAAATAAGTTCCTCTCCAGTAGGCCAGCATTCTATATTTGTTGTTGATTGCTGCTCCTCAATAATTGGACATTTTGAGCACTGCATCTGCTAAAGCCCCGAGATCTCTGTCAAATTCACTACTAGCTATTTTGACAACATTTGTGGATGATTTAAATTCAAAAGCTCCTGTCTCAAGGTTTTGAAGGAACAAAATTACAATAATACCCCAGTGATTGTATAAACTAGTAAGGCTAAATTTTTTGAGTCAGCACTGATGATGAGATACTTCATCCTCTGTCACTGCCTATCAGAACATTATGGGCATGTTGCCTGCAATTTTCTGATACACGCTTGGGGTGTGTGAAGTACCTTAATCCTGGCACCAACCTGGAAATTTTATCCCATAGTATACATCAATCACACTTTGAAAAAGGAACATCAATCTTATTGATTGAGGGATTTGATTGTTGGAAACAATGAGAGTAAAACTTGAGCAGTGTAAAACCGTCATCCAAACTCAGATTATTACAGCTTTACAGTTGTTGCAGGTCTGTCTTCTTTTTATAACTTATGACTGATACCTTTGTTTTATTCAGTTCTGCGCCTAGTTACTGATGGTGGCTGTTTGGTGGATGCTGACAGCTGGCAGGCATCATATTCTTGATGTGTGATGATGTTCACACTGAATGATTAGCAACTGTAGTGACACTACAACAAGTTGATCAAAATATAATTAGCAGTTGATTACTGAGAAATATTAAGCTCACTACATTGCTCAAAAACGCACCATTCCTACATTATTTTTCCAAACATAGAGTCGTTGCAAAACTGCAAATTAAATGCTAATCCTAACCTTCACTTTCAGACAACAACCGTTGACATGCAAAAATCACTGTCAGCTCGCACCTCTCCACAATAACCGCGTTTTCCATGCAAATCTGTTAACATTCGGCCTTTGACATAGGTGAAGACCCAAACCTTTCAGTGGGTAGATGTGCTGTCTTCTCTGATTCTGAGCCATAAAGTCCAGGATAGTCCCAGATTCAATTCCTGGATGCTGCTGAGGATCTCAGCAGGGTAAGTGTTGAGCACTGGAATTGGCTGCAGTGTCCCTAGGCTAAGGAGGGAAAGAAAACAGACAAGGATCATGCTCCTATCCCGTGACCCGTGCTGAAGAATATACAAATGCGAGTGTTATGTGAGGACAGGATCGGGCTTATGTAACATCTCACCCCAAGGTTTAATAATGTGCTGACAGTCGGTGTCCAAGTCACTGCCTTCAGAAGAAGTTTGGGAAAAAATTGAGAGGAAACAAACTTTATCATATTCTTCACAATATCTTTATTGTGCTTAGCCTGTCAACATAACAATAAACAAAAATGAAAAATACTTTGCGAAAGATACATTTTATATGCTTTAAAGAACAACAAGCAGCTGGCAGTGAGCTTAAGGGAGCTCAATCTCGGGGGTTCTGTTGATATAAATTATTTTTGCAGTTTACAATGTCAGCAGAATGTCTCAATTAGATTAATTGCTCGTAGCTCCCTGCAACATATCCAGGATCCTATATATTAAATGATGCAAGGATTTCTCAAGAGTGTAATTTTATTTACCCCTTCCTAGAAATGTACGACAAAGTAGTGAAACTTGGTCATCATTGTTATATACTGATACCATGCACGATGATGCAACAAAATAGTTGGTACACTTCATTATATAATAGGTAGCAGATAGCACTGAAAGTAAAATGGTTCCTGGCCACACCATGAGAACCAGTCAGCGATGCAATATTCCTGAATTATCTAGTCAGCTTACCCTTGTGATGTAAATATGATACATCCTCTATATTTGTAAAAAGTCTGTGAATTGTTAACTGTCCCACCTCCCAGTGCTCTTGTAAACATTTTTACGCAGCAAGTTGTTACGATCTGGAATAATGTACAACCTGAAAAGGTGGTGGAAGCAGATTCAAAAGTAACTTTCAAAAGAGAATTGGATATATACTTGAAAAGCAGAAATTTGCAGAGCTATGGGGAAAGAGCGCAGGAGTGGGACTAATTGCAAAGCTCTTTCAAAGAGCCGGCACAGACACAATGGGCCCGATATTAGCACCTGCGATCGGGTGCGTTCCTGGCGGGGGGGGGCTCCGAAAATCGGGGAATCACAGAGCGAGTCCGGAGCCTGGCTCCAACCCGCCCACTTCCGGGTTCCCCACAGACGCGCTGACGTGCGCGCGCAGCCCCCGCATGTGGGACTCCCGCAGGCAATTAAAGCCGGCGGGGTGCCACTTAACAGTATTTATTGTGGTATTTCAGGTCATTAACAGACCTGATTAAGGGAATATTTCAGGAGGGGTGGGATTTTAGAAACAGTTGGGACTGTTTCCCGTACTGGGGGAAACACTCCCAGTTGAAATGGATGTGTTGCAGCTATCAGCCTGTGGCAGCTGCAAAGGTCCATTTGACAGGTGGGGCAGGGGGGGAGACCCTCACTCATTGCAGGAGGCCACTCTGTCACTTTGGACAAAGTTTGGCCTCCACCACCCTCCTCCTAACAATAAAATTCACCAACTTGCACACTTACCCCGGTGTCCAGACACATGTATCTACCTTGCGGACCCCCTCAGATGTACATCTTCCGGATGGGGGCCGCCGTAGCTGCAGTCATGACCTCCTCGGAGGGCAAACAGCATCACCAGCCTCGCCGGCCACGCCGTCCACCTCTGACACGTGGAGCTCCACAACATAGTGCTGTGACACATCCACCTGCACAGCAGGAGGGAGGGCAACCGCAGAGAGAGAGGCGTCGCAGAGGGCACTACCCTCGCCACAGGGTCCACAGACCGAGGCTCAGCTTCCTGGACCTCTCTGAGCAGCAGTGCACACAGAGGCTCAGAGTCACTCGACATGTAGTCGTGGACATCAGCAGCCTCCTTCAAGCCGAGCTGCTCCCAGCTGGCCCGAGCACCATCTTCTTACCTGTCGCTGTCAAAGTCACCACTGCCCTCAACAACTTCTCCTCCGCATCCTTCCAGGGTGCCACCGGGGACATCGCCGACGTGTCTCAGTCGTCTGCACAAAAGATCCCTGCAAATACACCTACACCCACTCTGCAGTGACACAATGGGTGGCATCAGGTGTGGGTCTTCATTGTGATCCTCAGGAAAGGGCATTATTGCACAAACCAGACAAGATTTGCAAAGACGTGGCAGTAGTGGTGCCAATATAATATGTAATGTGAGTTGATCAGATATTAAATATAAGTAAAAACCATGACAAACCCTCAAACACCCTTGTGCATCCCCTTCGTGCTCACGACACGTTTGCCTTAAGCTTCCTACTGTACATATGTGATGCATGCCCTGTGGCTGCAGCACAGGTAGTGGCAGGTTGAGTGAGGCTGACTGTGAAAGAGATGCATGAGAGAATGAGTATGAGATAGAGCCATGAGATTGTATGAGGATTGGGTTGAGTGGTAGTGGTGGGATGAGTACTGGCGAGGTGTGTAGGTGCAGGTAAGATGAGGATGAGGTTTGAGTGGGTGTGAGGGGTGATGTGACAGAGTAGTGTTGGCAGTGCAGAAGGAGATGTGGGGTGGGGATGGTGATGTGGCAGACGGAGTGTAGGGGAATGAGTAAGTGTACTCACTGTGGCTGACCTACTTAGGTCATTGCAGCGCCTCCTCACTGTATGCAGGTGGGCGATATGTTGGTGGTGCATGTGACCTCCTCTGCCACCTCAAGCCAGGCCTTCTTGGTAGCAGAGGCAGGCCGCTTCCTCCTGCCCGCCTGGGGGAAGATCTCTGTCCTCCCCCTCCTCCTCACCCCATCCAATGATACCTGGAGTGAGTCATCATTAAACCTGGGAGCAGCCTTCCCCCTGGGATGCTCTGTGCTGTAACTTTTCCTATTTCTTGCAGCATCAGTCAGTGGAGGACTACCCCTTTAAATAGAGCTCCTCCAGCTGACAGACCTTACTGCGCATGCGCAGTCAGCCCGACGCGCAGCTCAGCAGCGGGGAACCCAGAAGACTAGGTAAGTGGATCCAATTAGGCTGCAATTAGGCGCGGGGCAGACTGATTTCACCGGGCGCATGCCCCCCCGCCACGAACCCGACGCCCTGCTAATATTGAGCCCAATGACCTCCTTCTTTGCTGTATGATTCTATGTATGATTCCATGATTCCATGATTCTTGTGGAAAAATGATAATTGTGGATGGCTTCCCAGAACATTAAACAAGTCCACACAATACACTGCTTGTGACAGATTAATAGCTGTAGTGTGTGGATTAAATTCCACCCCCCCCCCTTTACAAATAGTTAACTAAGTTATTAATCTTTACAAGGATTCGTCTCTTTAAAAATCTTCATATGTTCTCAGTTAAGGCTATGTAATTCCCCAGCCAGATGTTACATTGCAAGCCCAGTGTGCTTTCAATTAGATAGTTAACTATTGAGCTCCCCAGAGAGTGTGTCACATGGATTTTGGTTGTGCAGTGTTAATTAAGATCTGTTCTGATTGCTTTCTTGAGATCGTACCACTGACATGTTGTAGAATGTCACTGAGACTAAATAGAAACATTGTTGTTCAAGAGACTTGTTTAAAAATAGAAACCGAGAGAGAGAGAGAGGCGATCGCTGGGAATTTCCTCAGGGTTTTCCCGATTGGCTGCCAAAACTTCAGCGGATGATCGGCAGAAACCACAGAGAGGCGTCTACATGGAGCTTCCGCCAATGTTTTGCTGAAGTTACAGCTGCCAATCAGGAGTACCCGCGAGGAAATTCCTGGCATATATTCCATTGTGTACTCTTTCTATGATTCCTTAGTGGAAACAATTAGCTAAAGGAAACTTTGCAGACACTTCCATAAAAACGCATCAGCGGTATCTGCAAAAAAGTTCTGTCTATCTGCAACATTTCAGTTTTAAGTCAACAGTAGAACTGGTCTTATGTGGGAAACGCTTGTTTTGGGCAAGTTCCAGATTAGGACTTTTTTGATGCAAAATGCTACTATTCTTTAAAAGGTTAACATATTAAATCTACTATTAAATATGCCAACAATTCTTCCTGCTTCATTGTGAAGTATATTATAGTTTCCTTAGATTTCCAGAAAGATAACTTCTTACTAAAACAATCCCATGGTGTGCAGCAGAAGCTACAGTATTAGAACTATAACTATCTCCTGCTACGTATATGTGACTCTTCATCTAACAGTGAGCAGATGACCCTCAACCTCTCTCTTCTAGGTGACTTTATAATCCTAACCTCCACATGGTCCCAATTAACCAGGTTCATCTCTGAGAACAAGGATCCTGATACCACCCAATATTCTTATGGGAAAGTGCTAAGGCAGTTCTTGTTGGCCACCAAATAATTTAAACCTTGGCCATAAACCATAGGGCTTTCTAATTGGGAAAGTCCTCAAACATTGAATAGAGTTGGAATCCCAACGCAAGAGAAGTTGATCAGTCTGTATTGAAAAAACACTGTGTAACAGTTTAGGCTTTTTCCCAACACCTTTCTTGTATTTATGACTAGATTATAATTTCCATAAGCAGGCCCAAGTCCCTTATGAACCAAAAACTGCAACTTCATTCTCTACCTCGTCTGGATTAGTGCAGCCCGTCTAACAATTTTATCTCCAAATCACTTGATATTACAGCTTTGTTAAAAAAAAGATAGTTTCCCTTTGGTTGACCCTTTTTCCTATACGTTCCAGTTGATTTTGTTATGCACAGAGTATTTGTGAAAGGCACAAATGGGGCAGATACAGAGCAAAGCACCCAGAGGACTGAAAGTACAGAAGTTGCTGAAAACTATTTGCAGGTTTTGGAAATGAATATTGAAATCTCTGGTGTGAATATCAAGTGCTGCTCCAACATCATTCTGAATTGAAGAGCAGTTTGTAAGTGCTTTCGCTGTAACAACACTGCAGTCTGTCATATTAACCAGTGAATCTGTATTAGTCAGAGATTCCAATATAGAGCCCATCAGGGTTTACTTCCAAATTTTGAATATAATAAAGCAGTTGCAGGAGCATTAAAATCTTTTCCTAATAGCCATTTCTCTGCTTCACGGGTTTTTTTTAATCAGTTTGAATCTTAACAGTGTCAGTGATAGTGCTGCCGACTGTAAGTGTATTGTTCAGATAGACCAGTGTTGCTCATATTACGGCCATGGGGCCACTTGTGGCCTGCATCTATTTCCTGTGGTCCTTGGCAGAGCTGCTGATATATGTGTCTCTGGGCCTCCATTCTCGGCCTGCCTGGTTGTGGAATACTGCCAGAGTTGTGATTTGGCACTGTTCCCCTCTCCTCCTTTTGCTATCAAGTGAGAGAAAGGAAAATAATGCTATTTGGAAGCTGCACTACTCCATAGAGCAAGTGAAGCTCCATTTGATCTATAGGAATGATAGTTTCAGCAGAATATTTTACTAGTCCTGTAGTGTTCCCCCTCCCTTCCCTGCCACCCAATTTGCTCTACCACCCATGACGGATTTCTATCTGTGTATTATTTTGCTGTAACAATGTTAAAAGACTTTTGTATTAAAAATCTGGCTTCAATCTGAGCTTAATAGCCATGCTCTAAGTCCAGTATTTATTTTGGCTGTTCCCAGCCATTTTGATCAGATATAAAATAAATATGTATTTTCAATTTCATGCCATGACAGTAGCAGTGAGAAGAGCAGCTTACTTTTTATAAGACAGATTTTCTTTCGACAAGTAGCAAAATGAAAGAGAAAAAGAGTGTTAGAAACTCACTAAAGACTGGTGTGAATTCAGCTGTCTTATTGTACAATTTGTTTGGCTTGTATTTCTGCCGCACATATTCACAATCAAATTCTCACATCTGAATGTTATTCACCTCTCCTGGAGTTGGCCTGATTTTGATATAAATATAAAGCCAGCACTATCTCAATGCATCAGTATCAGTCACTTCAGAACCATTGAATTACCCTGCATGTATCTAGGCAACAAGGGATGTGTGTGTGCTGAGGATTTGCTATCTTTGTTGTTTTGCCTGAGGCCTAAGTTCTACTGCAGTGTAAATGGAGCAGAGTTTAGAATTCAAATGAAACAAAATATGGAGTTTCCTACTGGCAAGGCATAATTATAAGCATAGTCTGGATATAGCCCTGGTGGGATAGGCCTGTTCTGATTCACGGTTACATTTGAAAAGTCCAGTGTCTAAATCGATGTAAAGACTGCAGCTCTGAGCTATTACAGATGGAAATGGAAAAATTGACTAATATGTTGTATCTATTCTCATATATAATCAGAAGTTTTTGCTGTGGATATATTACTCTGTCCTCTTCAAATACTGCCTATCTCCAGCCTTCTTTTTTTCGACAAGGTTCTGGAACATGTTGTCACCATCCAACTGTATGCCCACCTCTTTCACCCCTCCTTGTTCAAATCCCTTCAGCCTGGTTCCTCTTTGTTGTTCTGAAGACTTTGACACAGCAGGGTAGATCTCTCACCAGGTGCCTGACAGGTGCAGATTACTTGAGGTGTGCTGTACCTGTCAGAGGAGACTGCCTTTGAATTTCCTGACCGGGGCATGGCTCGAGTTCACGGCTGGTTCAGGTTGGCTTCCTAGTTAGGCCTTGCAGCAGAATTTTTAAAAATCACAGCATCCAGCAGGCCTGAGGCCTTAAGATCATCCTGTGCAAGGAAGAGGAGGAAAGTACTTCAGTAGGATGATCCTCGAATTTACTTCGAAGTTAGGGCTTGCCTCGGGACCCTCGACAACCCTCTAGTTTGTGGGGGCCCAGACATGAGCTCAGCCACAGATACCTCTCCGCCGGGGTGCCCGATGGTTTGTCAATGAGCAAAGTGAAACGGGATGCCAGGATTGCCCCTCCTGCCTCACTTCTATTGTAATGCTGGGCCTGTGCCTAATCCAGGAAATCCTGGGACAATACACTGGGGGCAGAAACATGATGTCATGGCTATCTGCCCCTTATTCCTCTCAGCTGCACTTGGGAACTGGATGTTCTACAGGTGCTGCAGGGAGGAAAACCTGCCCTGGGCTCTCTTCCATGTGCTACCTCTTTGGCATTGCTCTCTCATAGTTCCAGTCCTACTTTTCTAATGTTATAAGCTCATCTCTAGCAATGGCTTCTCCTCCTATTCCTCATCTATATTCTACCCCTTTACAGTTGAACATTGGCAAAACTGAAATCATGAGGTTTGTCCTCACCAGGTACTTCACACCCAAGCCCCAAATCCCACCCTCCTCCTCCTTGGATATCTGTTCAAACTCAACCTGACAGTGCACAACCTGAATGTCCTGCTCCATCGTGGGATGAGCTTCAAACCTCACATCCGATACATCACAAAGACCGCCTCCAAGGCATGTCTTTGCCTCACCCTATTTCCACAATTGCTAAAACCCTAATTGCAGACTTGACTTTTCCAGCATTGCCCTTGCAAGCTTTCTGACGCTCATCCTACATTAACTCTAACTCATCCAGAAGTCTGCCGCCCTCATCTTATCCTGTACAGGACCTTGTTCACTTAATACCTTGATCCTTGACAACCTAGATTGAATCTCAGTCATTCAACACATTGATTTCAAAATACTCCTCTTAACTCCCTTCATGGCCTCACCTTTCCACACCGTAGCAACTTCCTGAAGCTCGTGCACCTTCTCGTGTCCTCCACTTTTCCAACGGTTCTCTACTGTGCATTGTCCCACTCCCTCCGCTCTACTATTGGTGGCGGATCCTTCAGCTATCTTGAGTCCACATTCTGGGGTTCTCTCTCTAAACCATTCATCTTGCTACATCTCTTCCCGCCTTAAAACCAAACTTTGTTGCCACCTCCCTTGATATCCCTCCTGCTCCTGCCCAGGTCTTTCTTCCAACTGTGAAGGCCCTTGGGATGTTTTGATGTGTTGAAGGCACTATATAAATGCAAGCTGTTGTTTCCATTAACGGTGGGCCAGTGCCGAAATGCACCAGTCCAGTCCAGCCCAGTGCTGTCTAGTGAATAAAACAAAAAGTCAAACACGGTGGTTGCAGTGTCCTGGGGGGTGGGGAGAGGAATCAGTGTCTGGCAGTGGCTCTTGTTCTTTGAATGTTGAGTCAGGAGAGCATTCTTGCTCCTCCCGGTTCCATATTCAGGTAAGTATATTTTAAAAATGTATTTTTTTGATGGCCGGTTATGGCTGCACGTTGACCTGGTTTTCTTGAGTGCTGCCTCAAGGCAAACCAATCTTGCCCCTTATTTGCAAATGCATAGGGCTGAACGCCTGTTTTAGGCGTGGGCAATGCACGCCAATGTTTTGGCCTTTATCAATAGGTTGTACGCAACCTTCTCTTGCAAGAAAGAAGGGAGCGCGTTAGTGGCAGTCTTGTGAGCTGTTTTGAGAATGTGCTTGTCATGGCCAAATAGTTTTTATGTTGTGCAAGATGTGAGGTGTGGGGAAGTGAGGATTGCAATAGTGGTGAGAATAGGAAGTGAAGGGTGTGTGAGTAGGAGGAGAAGGAGGTGAAGTGAAGTGTGGTGCAGTGATTTTAGGAGGGTGACGGGAAGCTGAGGGGAGGAGTGATGTGAGTAGTCTGGCTGCAGGTGTGCAGGTATAAGGAGAGAGTAATTGATGTGAGAAGTAAGATCCTTACCTTGACAAATCTGGTAAGGTCGTTGAACTTTGCAGCTAAGCTCCTGATATTGACCTCCTCTGTGACCTCATCCCACTGGTGGCAGAGGTGTTGCCTGGAGGGCTTTCTGCCCGCAGGGGGAACAGGGTCTCCCTCCTCCTATCCACCACCTGGACCAGGGTCTCCAACGCTGTATCAGAGAGCCTGGGTTCTCTCTCTGTACCTCTTGCAGCCATTTCTCCACTTGCAAAATTTCCCTGCTGTCTGCAGCCCCCTTTAAGAAGTGTTGACTGCCTTTAAGTGGTGTCAGCGAAGCCCAGTTTCCTCATCGCCTCCCCCCCACCCCCACAAATGGGCATGCAGCCAATGAACAGTGAGGCTAGAGCTGGCTGCAAGCCAGACTCATTATAATGAGCTATCTGCACAAATTTCCCGTTGTCCTTGCGTCCACGTAAACAGGCGTGTGCAGCACATGCCCCACCCCCTGCCGGCCCGTTTTTACACGCGATTGAATTTCTAGGTCTCTACGTCCTATTTGAATCCCGACCGACAGTAGTGTCACCACAGGGTGATTTCGATGCACTGTCCACATCGATGTCGTTGCTGGGTACCTCCACTCACAGACTATTGCATTAACTTTAAAAATCCGCTATGAAGTGAACTGGAATGATCAAGAGGAGCTGTAGGTTGTTTATCTGCTCTAAATGGCCTGTGCAGGCTTTCAACATAGCATTTGCCTCTGGGTGAGTGCAATAAAATGCAGACACATCAATTGCACTTTACAAAAATCACAAAATAACCCAATGCCAAAGTTAGATTTAACAGTGGAAAAATCGATTTCTTCTAATCTCGATCTGTATTTAGAGATGACACATCTGTAAATCTTATTAGTTTTGGTGTTGTCTGAGTGTTGAGGCATCCAACCTTCCAACCCCGGCCATACTTAGAGCTGAAAACTGTTGAAATATAAAGCGCAGAGAACATGACGAGATGGCAAATTTCTTTAAACAGTTCATTGTTTGGTCTTATTAATTTTAGAGTATTTCATAGTTTGTCCACATTCACCTGCAGACCCCTTGGCAAAGCTTAGTTTCCATTTCATAGGCCTAGGGTTAGGTTAGAGAAAGGTAGAACAACATTGCAAGGTTTTATGGGAAGAAAATTGTGAAGAAAAACGTTGCCCTAATTCTAGCTGTGGTTAAGGTGAAAGGTCACTTTCAGTGGTAGTTTTCTTTATGGCTCACTGAGCAAAAGTGTTGCTCAGCCTTTGAGGCCAGAATTTCATAATCACTATCCCTCCATGCAAAAATTGCATGTGTGCTCAGTGTAAGTGAAGTGGATTCCAAATCCTTCTCATGGCCACCAGGAGGAACTGTGACAAAAGAGAATAAATTCCATTTATCATTGAATGCACACATTGTATATCCTATCATACAATTTCCTGATTTTTTTTATGTAGGAAGAAATAAGCCGACCTAAGAACAACAAAAAGATATTTTTATCTGTGAGGAAAGATTAAAGGAGCTTAAGCTCTACAATCTAGAGAGAAAGTGGTAAAAGAGCAACCTCACTCTAAGTGTGGAGCAGATCGACAGGCAACACATTGTGACAGGGAATCTTGGGCCTTCTATCTGCTACTGTTATTAGTTTTACCTCACCAGATTCCTTAAAGTGCACCGTTTTCTAATTCTAATCCTAATAGGGATCGTAATCAAAATAGGGATAGGGCCATTAGGGATGCACAAGATAAACTCACAGGTAACGACAGTGAAATGGCAGGTTTGCCTCAGTATTCACCAGGGAGACTAACAAAGTGGGCATGATATTAAAAGAAGAGATCAAATAAGATATAAAACATTTAAAATAGAAAGGGAGGAGATAATTGATAAACTAATCAAACTTAGAGAGGATAAAACCCCTGGTCCGGATGGACTGCATTCGTGAATATTAAAAGAAGTTAGGGAGGAGATAGCAGAGGCACTATTATATATATATAAAATTCATTAGAAAAGGGAATAGTGCCAGAAGACTGGCGGACAGCTAATGTTATTCCTATGTATAACAAGGGAGATAGGACAAGTCCAGGGAACTATAGACCCTTAATGTCGGTGGTAGGAAAGATAATGGGATCTTTATTCAAAGATGTAATGGAAAAACATCTAGAGAAATAAAATATAGTAAAGAATAGTCAGCACAGATTTCAGAAAGGAAAGTCATGCTTGACCAACCTTATTGAATTCTTTGAAGAAGTAACAGAAAGAGTAAACAAGGGTAATGTAGTAGATGTAATATATTTGGATTTTTAAAAAGCCTTTGATAAGGTACTGCATTGTAGACTCATGATTAAGGTCAAAGCATGTGGAGTGAGGGGACAGGTAGCAGAATGGATAACAAGTTGGTTACAAAACAGAAAACAGAGAGTAAGGGTTAGGGATAACTACTCAGACAGGCAAAAGGTAGGAAGTGGTGTTCCACAGGGACCACTATTGTTCACAATTTACATTAACAATTTGGATTCGGAATCAGAAGTATAATTTCAAAATTTGCGGATGACACCAAATTGGGGGGAATAGTTAATACAAAGGAAGAATGTGTCAAAATGCAAGAGGACATTAATAAACTTGCAGAATGGGTGTCTAATTGGCAAATTAATTTCAATATAGATAAGAGTGAGGTGGGAAGAATAAGGAGGCACATACTACTTGGATAATAAGCATCTAAATGGGATAGAGGAGCAAAGGGATCTAGGGGTACAGATACACAAATCATTAAAAGTAGCGACGCAGGATAATAAGGCCATAAAAAGGCAAACTAAGCACTGGGGTTCATTTCTAAAGGGATAGAAGTGTAAAGCAGAGAAGTTATGTTAAACTTGTATAAAACCATGGTTCGACCACACTTGGAGTACTGTGCACAGTTTTGGTCTCCATATTATAGAAAGGATATAAAGGATTTGGAGGGGGTGTAAAAAAGATTCGCAAGGATGATACGAGAACTGAGAGGATGTCATAGAATCATAGAAAGGTTACAGCACGGAAGGAGGCCATTCGGCCCATTGAGTCCATGCCGGCTCTATGCAAGAGCAATCCAGCTAGTCCCACTCCCCCCCCCCTATCCCAATAGCCCTGCAAATTTTTCCTTTCGAATGCTTATCCAGTTCCGTTTTGAAGACCAATTTTGACTTATCAGGAAAGGCTAAACAGTCTGGGCCTCTTTTCTCTATCAGTGGGCTAATGTTCAAAAATGAGCATCCACCGAGATGGGATGTGTAGTTACATTATTCCCACTTTATTTGTATGGGATATCCATGTATGTCCCTGTTGTAGGTGCAATCATCCCCATCCCAGGAAATATCCTGGGTAATGCAAAGGGGTAGAGACCTAGCTTAACAGGTCTCCACTCCTTTTTTGCCCTTCTTTGTGCCTGGGAACTGAGGATGCCCTGAGCACAAAAACAGAAGAAAATTGTCCCTCTCTTTTGACTCATTTGTAATCCAGTTGCAGGAAGCCAGATGGGGTCATTCATTAAGATGTTTGCGAGTCACATTAAATAAATGTTCAGTGATGTCACTGATGCAATTGACATTAACCTGCCAAGACTCTGCGCTACCATGGCAACAGCAAAGGTTGATGAGATTAGACTTCATCTCACCTGACTACACTGGGCAGATTATAGGGTGAAAGCATAATGAAACTCATAGACCTGGAGGGGAGTTTTCATTCACACTGGAATTCTTACAAAAGACAACAACTTGCCATTATATAACACGATTAACGTAGAGAAACACCTCAAAGGGCTTCATAGAAGTGAAATAAAAAAACTACGGCCTAGAAATTTGGTCACGCAGCGCCCATTTATCGGGTGCTAAATGGCCTCCTAACCCCCCAGTAAGACAAGCAGGAAGTGCACGTTCGTTATGAGCTGGAAGTACACTGCCTGCCATATTGGTAAAGGCCAAAATTGGCATGCAGTGCCCACACCTGAAACAAGCGTTAGACCTTTTGCATATGCAGATAAGGGGCCTAACGCCTGTTTGAGACCTCCACTGCAAGATTAGTTTGCCCTGAGGCAGGCTGGACTCAGGAAAACCAGGCCTCCATGCTAGGAGTGCTCCTCCCGACCTCACATGCAAAGAACGTGGGCAGCTGCTTGTCACCTCTCCCCCATCCGATCACCGCTGGACCCCCCCAATCACCGCCGCTCCTCCCCCCGGATTGCTACTGTTGCCCCCCCCCCACCACGATCGTCACCCCCCGCCCCCGATCGCCGTGCTCCCTCCTGATCCGGTCGCCACCCTTCCTCACTTACCTGAGGCCCGTTGCAATGCCAGCAGCAGCCCGCTTTCCGATCACATTTTGCCAGTGAGTTGCCTGCTACTCTCCGCAGCTCACCAGCTCGATGGAAGTGAGGCCTGAGGTGTACTATCGGGATGACTTGGGCCTCACCATTCAGGCATGTTCCCTGTGCGCCCCACCCCCTCGCGCATCCAAAAACTTCTGGGCCAGCATCTGAAAGGATAAGGAGATGGATTCTTCACCTGAAGTGGGTGAGGACACAAATTTTTGTCAGCCAATAATATTCTCCAGTTGGGGTGGTTCTAGCCTGGCTACATCAGACCAGGCTAAAGTGGTCCAGATTACTGAGGACCCTGATCTTTTTTTCAAATGGTAGATTTTCCTACCTGTGCTGCTCAGGAACTTGAAATTGTTCTACTATAGCATGGATAAGTACACCTACCATTTGCATGTACATGCCATGTGCTCCATAGCACACGTGTTTGCATTTACATTAATGAATGTGATTAACTGCTATACTGCATCAAGCTGAAGATTAATATTCAAGAGTTTGGGGTAACCCAGCTGTGTTGTGAAAAAACAAAAATAAACCAAATCAGGTTCTAAATGGTGCAGATTAGAGGAAGTCTAAGAAGTGTTCCTGGCAATGGTGATGCATAAATGGGCTTTTGTATTCATTCTCACTTTCCCATTGACTTTAGCACTGCTGTTAGAGAGCCACCACTGCTGCTTAGGGTCACTGGGCCAAGTCAATCTAAAACGATAAGAGCATCTGTAACTCACCTATTGATCTCAACCTTTCAATCCCAATTCTAGCATCCGTTGGGAACAGGCGGATTTTATTCACAGGACAGCAGTGCTTCCTGCTCCATGGGTTCTGGTTCCATCATCAGTGTCGGCTTCACTCTGTTAGTAAAACAAAAGAAAGAAAAGACTTGCATTTATATAGCGCCTTTCACGACCTCAGGACGCCCAAAGCGCTTTACAGCCAATGAAGTACTTTTGAAGTGTAGTCACTGTTGTAATAATTCGTGCAGGGTTCTAGTTCATGTTGTAAGTTTTATTCTGGATCAGAAACCACACTGCTTACACTCCAGAATGGAATTGGTAGCCCATTATTCCAACCGTATCTCAGATATAAAATGTATTCTTTATGGCTCAATCTCTAATTTAGAAATCATACAAGACCAAGTCATTCTGAAGCACTTTTTGTACAGTTCCCAAAGAACACTATGGAGAGTCATGTGTATAAATGGAGAGTCATGTGTATAAATGGACCTTTTGTAATATCATCTGTTGCAATTGGGAATATGCAAAGGCTCCTTGGGGGCATTTAATCTTTATACTCAAAAGACAGTTTGGGACTAAAGTTATTCCATTCTTTGAGAACTGTAACAGTATGTCTGTGCTGTGGCCAAAAGTCAAAACTAATGGAATTCAATTAGAACTGGAATTTTTTCAAAGGACATGTCATGCATCTTCTGTACATTGTTCTCAGTCGACAGTCAGCTCCTGTTAAATGAATAACCCATTTTACACAACACATATTTAGATATTTTCCTCTGATATTCACAGTAAAATATTCGTAAGAATGTCCTGAGATACAATTTCTTAGATACTGTTAATTGTGATGGCAGATTTCCAAGAATAGAAGCCAATTCATGTTACAATAACTTTCAGCTTGTTAGAATTTGGTGGAATGTGGAAATAATGTAAGCCATGCAACATTTCAGAAAGATGCCTGTGTGTGAGTTGGACTTAAAGCTTGGTAAAATGTGTAATATGGCTAAACAAAAAGAGTAAATGTTCCTGCAGGAAATATAATGGGTGCAGAGTGAAAATTATTTGGAGTTTTCAATTTCTATTCACTTCTCAGATATTCACTTAAGTGGAGTTGCCTGGGTTTTGATTTTATGCTTTTTCGGAATATCAGTTTACAAGAAAAACATTGATTAATGGGAAAAAAATGGCAGTTTGTCAGAAACCAAAACACCCCTTTGGTCCTCAGAGAGCTAAAAGCTTTTCCAAGTGGACAGCCATGAACTGAATGTTTTATGATAACTTGACATGAAATCTTTCACCCACGGAGTAGCCCTTAAATATTTAGCATAGTTTACTTTCAGGGTTCTTAGTGGATTTGAAGAATTTAAGTTGCACAACTTAAAAGGAGAAGATAAAACAGTTACATTCGTGTTTCTCAAAAGTTGATAAGAATGTGATTTTTTTTCCCCATGTAGGAAAATATTAATTTAAGTCTGTACTCATAATTATTTAACATATTGATTTGCTTGTTAGTCATTTTGATGATACAGGGCAATTACTCAAAATTTGGCAATAACTAAATCACCAATGTTTCTCATTAATTCTGAAACGAGTGATATTGGTAACCCTAGACTGGAGACCTCCCAAACAGTATCTGACTATTATATCTTTAACTCTTGAGACTAAGTTGCTGAATTATGTTAAATTATGGATTGGCTCTTAATTACACATTTTCTGTTATGTTTGGGTTCTGTGAAATGGCTACAAAGCCAGCTGAAAAAGTATTGGGGAAATGGCTTCAATCTAAGGTGTAATCGTGGAGTTGGGAACCCCACTTGCAGCAAAGTGAAGTTAGAGGTCTACAGCGTTGAAGAGGGAGATGCCCAAGAAACTTAAAAAGATTAGGGAGACTGTAATTGGCACTACTAAAATTTGCAATTTTGACAAGAATGCCTTGTATTGAGCATTTTGGAATGCTTAGGTTTGAAAACACAGACATTTAAACCCTCTGCAAGCTATAAATGGGGCATAACTATAGCATTTTTTCAAAAAAAACATATTCTTCTCCCTCTTGCAAAGGGAGTGACTTATTGTGGGGCACAGTTGTACAAGGTCTGCCTACCCGCCAAACCTTGACTAGGTGACCATTCTTCAGCTGCGAGCCTGGATAATGTGGATCAACAGGCTATTTTCCATGAAAGACATAAAAATTGAGCCCGATCCTGTTCTCAGTTGACATACGTACATGTGCAATTTCTGTCAACGGTCACTGGATATCGACGAGGATTGGTAATTCTGTTCTCCACCCCCCCTCCCCCCCAGTTAATTGTTGTGCCCCACTGTTTTTTTGGTTGAAACCAACTAACTCAGCGCAGGAAGGGAACTTTGGATCTTCCTGGTCAGTATGGTTTAGTGCATTTATTTGCTAAACCATCAGGGAAGCCACGTGAGGTCTTTTTAACCGAAGGCGTCCAAGAGCTGGATCCACGAATAACTGGACAACCTAGATATTTATAGTTGCGATTTCAAGAACCAAGTCTTGTTAATGTTTAAAATGTACGACACTGTAAAGAATTATTTTAAGTATGTTCATGATTTTGAACAAATCTTTGAAACCTCCCCTTAACCTTCTCTGTTCTAAGGAGAACAACCTCAGCATCTCCAATCTCTCCATATGTCTGAAGTCCCTCATCCCTGGTACCATTCTAGTAAATCTTTTCTGCACCCTCTCTAAATCCTTGACACCCTTCCTAAAGTGTGGTACCCAGAATTGAACACAATACTCCAGCTGAGGCCTAACCAGTACTTTATAAAGGTTTAGCATAACTTCCTTGCTTTTGTACTCTATGCCTCTATTAATAAAGCCCAGGATCCCATATGCTTTTTTAACAGCCTTCTCAACTTGTCCTGCCACCTTCAAAGATTTGTATATGTACACCCCCAGGTCTCTCTGTTCCTGCACCTCCTTTAAAATTGTACCATTTAGTTTATATTGCCTCTCCTCATTCTGCCTATCAAAATGTAGTTGATCAAATATAGTTCCTTTAACTTAAAGGTTTGAAGATAAATCTACCAAAGTGGCAACACAATGACACAAGTTATTGGGGCACCAAATTATGAAACTTCAGCTTGATTTTACCCCGCTCTGTTAATTCCTTGATCAAAACTTCTTTTATACTAGAGGAGTGCAGCTGACAACATACATTTGGTTCTCCCTCTGAAAGCTGGACTCCATCATATAAATAACCCAACGTTCAGGGAACTGATGACATTGCAGACCAAAAATATGTGAATTCTGTCTGCTTGTTTTAGTAAAGTAAACAAGAGGTGCTGGTCTCTCATGTTGGACATCCAGATCTCTGCATTACACAGCAGAGTCCAGCATGCCTACAGAGACCAACCCCTGATTAAGAATAGGAAACTAAAGTACAGAGGTCATGCTTCTAAAACAGGATCAATTAGTCAGTGCATAAGGACCAAAGTTGCATTGCTCTGGAGAAACATGGGGATAGGAATTGGTCCTCATGGCATATGTTTTCCAGGTGGAAAAACAGGGGCAAAAAAACCAATGTTTGTTGCAACGTCCCGCGCCCGATCTGTGCCTGCGTTACAGGCACTACCATAATGGTAAAGGCGACTTTGCAGGCATCCCGGGTGGCCGCCGAAAACAGGGGTTAGGCCCACTGCATGGAGGTGATTTTAAACCCCAAAAACGGGTGGGTTGGGGCCAGGGGGGAGTTGAAAACAGTTGTTTTTTGGGTTGCGTCTGCAACCCGGCTTTATTTCTGGGTTTAACGTCGGTGTGGAAAAGTACAGGCTTCCCACTGGGAATGCCAAGTCCAAAAATGTTGGGGTCTCCCCTCCTACAGTACATAGAATCATAGAAAATTTACAACACAGAAGGAGGCCATTTGGCCCATTGTGTCCCGCCGGCCAAAATGAGCCACCAGCCTAATCCCACTTTCCAGTGCTTGGTCCGTAGTCTTGTAGGTCACGGCACTTCAGGTACACATCTAGGTTCTTTTTAAATGAGTTGAGGGTTTCTGTCTCTACCACCCTTTCAGGCAGTGAGTTCCAGACCCCCACCACCCTCTGGGTGAAAAACATTTCCTCAGCTCCCATCTAATCTTTCTACCAATCACCTTAAATCTATTGACCTCTCTGCTGAGGGAAATAGGTCCTTCCTATCCACTCTATCTCGGCCCCTCACAATTTTGTACACCTCAATTAAATCACCCCTCAGCCACCTCTGTTCCCAGCCTATCCAAACTTTCCTCATAGCTAAAATTCTCCAGTCCTGGCAACATCCTCGCAAATCTCCTCTGTCCCCTCACTAGTGCAATTACATCCTTCCTGTAATGTGGTGACCAGAACTGTACGCAGTACTCAAGCTGTGGCCTAACCAATGTTTTATACAGTTCCAGCACAACCTCCCTGCTCTTATAGTCTATGCCTCGGCTAATAAAAGAAAATATTCCATATGCCTTTTTAACCACCTTTTCTACCTCTCCTGTTACCTTCGGGGATCTGTGGACATGCACTCAAAGGTCCCTCACTTCCTCTACACCTTTCATTATCCTCCCATTTATTGTGTACTCCCCTGCCTTGTTTGCCCTCCCCAAATGCATTACCTCATTCTTCTCCGGATTGAATTCCATTTGCCACTTTTCTGCCCACCTGACCTGCCAATTGATATCTTCCTGCAGTCTACAGCTTTCCTCTTCACTATCAACCACACGGCCAATTTTTGTATCATCAGCAAACTTCTTAATTGTGCCCCCTACATTTAAGTCCAAATCATTAATATATATCACAAAAAGCAAGGGACCTAATACTAAGCCCTGTGGAACCCCATCGGAAGCAGCCTTCCAGTCACAAAAACACCCGTCGACCATTACCCTTTGCTTCCTGCCACTGAGCCAATTTTAGATCCAACTTGCCAATCTCCCTTGGATCCCATGGGATTGTATTTTTTGACCAGTCTGCCATGTGGAACCTTGTCAATAGCCTTGCCATTACAACATCACATGTTGTAATGCATATGGGGGGAAGAGGTGATCATTTTTCATTCTTTTTATCTCTTCCTTGACATGATTTTCCCCTTATCTTATTTTCTCCTGCTGCATAAGTGATGTTGTCCAAAAGTACATGGCAGACAAATTTAAAGAGGCATCTCCATCCTGGCATAATTAGCTGCATTTTATCAAGTTTGAAAAGAAAGATGTAATTGTGTCAGTGGCCAATATGTTGACTTTGAAACTATATTTTTGGATCATGCTGTTCCAGAAATGAGCCTGCCGGTAAATCCCACCAAAATGCCCCTTTAAGCAAAATAAACATAGTGTAAAATTAATGAAAACCGAAGTTCATTAAACTCACCATAGTAGAAGCCTTTCAAAACAAATTATTTTATTACCCAATTTTACCTGATGGTCCAGTTATCTGCCTGCTAGTGTCCCACTTGTGCTTCACTCCATCACCAAGACCACCTACTTCCACCTCCTTAACATCGCCCATCTCCGCCCTTGCCGCAGCTCATCTGCTGCTGAAGCCCTCATTGATTCCTTTGTTACTTCCAGTCTTGACTGTTCCAATGCTCTCCTGGCTGGCCTCCCATCTTCCACCCTTCATAAATTTTTAGATCATCCAAAACTCTGCTGCCCATATCTTAACTTGCACAAAGTCCCATTCACCCATCACCTCTGCGCTCACTGACCTACATTGGCTCCTGGTCCGGGAAGGCCTCGATTTTAAAATTCTCATCCTTGTTTCCAAATCCCTCCATAGCCTCACCCCTCCCTATCTCTGTAAACTTTCCCAGCCCTACAACCCTTCGAGAACTCTACTCTCCTTCAATTCTTGCCACTTGCGCATCCCCGATTTTAATCGCCCCACCATTGGCGGCCGTGTCTTCAGCTCTGGAATTCCCTCTCCGCCTCTCTACCTCTCTCTTCCTTTATGACGCTCCTTAAAACTTACCTTTTTGACCAAGCTTTTGGTCACCTGTCCTAATATCTCCTTATGTGGCTTGGTTGTCAAATTTTGTTTGATAATGCTCCTATGAAGCACCTTGGGATGTTTTACTACGTTAAAAGTGCTATATAAATGCAATTTGTTGTTGTTTGGAAAGAAAGAAATCAGGGATTTTTGCTTGAACTTAATTTTATAATTCAAATAAACAGGGACAAAGTCACAGGATAAGGGGTCGGCCAATTAAGACTGAGATGAGGAGGAATTTCTTCACTCAGAGGATTGTGAATCTTTGGAATTCTCTATCCCAGAGGGCTGTGGATACTGACTCATTGAGTATATTCAAGGCTGTGATGGATAGATTTTTGGACTCAAGGGGAATCAAGGGATATGGGGATCGGGCAGGAAAGTGGAGTTGAGGTTGAAGATCAGCCATGATCTGACTGAATAGCGGAGCAGGCTCGAGGGGCCGTATGGCCTGCTCCTGCTCCTGTTCCATATGTTCTTATGTTCTTAAACCTCACTGCAGTAAAAACAAACAGTTTCTGCGTCCATTAAATCAGTCAGTGTTTTACATGTCTGCACACACTTGATGTGTTTGCTCCCTGACCTGGAAAGCTCGATATGGGAGGTCACTCAGTTACTTGCAGCGTTCTTTTGTTTAACTAAGCAGTAATGAAGATTTATGCAAAGGGTAAATAATGCATACAAATCACTTGTCTCACCAAATGGGTAAAGGAAGGACTGAACTTTGTGTCACGCAAGGTTTACTATTGAAATTTTGTGTCCAATAGACTGATATTTTATTTATATTTGAACACAACAGGGTAAATTCACTGATCCTGTGTTCCCAGTGGGAAACCGCACTCAAAAGGAGCAGGGTTTGGAGAGTTGGTGCCCTTCTTCAACTTGTACTCCCTTCAAGTGTGGCTCACCAGTGAGATCTTGAGACCTGTGATTTTACCCTAATCACTTGCATTGCATTAATTGTTTCCTAAAATATCAAGTAATCATGTACAATAATGTATCACAGGACAAGAGGTAGTGTATGAATATGGTAGTGTAATGTTTATCGTACTGGACTAGTAAGCCTTAGGTCATGAGTTCAAAGGCCACCAAACGAGGCAAGTTGTGAAATTGAATTCAATAAGTCTGATAATTTGTGGACTTGCCCCAGGAAAATGACAATGTTGTAAAAACCCAAAGAGGGAAACCTGCCATCCCTACCTAGTCTGGCCTACATGTGACTCCACTCCCACACTACATGGTTGACTAAATGCCTTCTGAAGTGGTCTAGCAAGCCATTTAATTATAAAAACAATTCCTAGATGAAGATCCACTGCTTTCTCAGGGCAACTATGTATGCACAATAAACGAAGCCTTACCAATGCCTCTTGAGACCGAATAAAAAGAGCAGGCACAATATTAGCAAGCTTCGGTACAAAAGAAGTATAGTTAAAAGAGTGCATGAGGAAATTTGATCTGTTAAACTAGTGAGGTGAAAATAACATATAAACAAATTTCACCCTGATTTATATATCAAAAACGTAGGCACATCTTATCAGGTTATTTACTCCATTGTATTTATAAACGGTCCTGATCATCTGACCCTTGCTAAACGTAGGTGATGCTGACAATGTGGAAACGTTCCATATCCCTCACTTCGATGAGCAAAATTATAAACTCTCTTTAGAGCAGAGAAGGTCAAGGGGAGATTGAATAGAGGTGTTCAAAATTATGAGGGGTTTTGATAGAGTAAATAAGGAGAAACTGTTTCCACTGGCAGGAGGGTCGGTAATCAGAAGACACAAATTTAAGGTGATTGGCAAAAGAAATATAAGGAGAATATTTTTTATGCAGCGAGTTGTTCTGATCTAGAATGCACTGCCTGAAAGGGCAGTGGAAGCAGATTCAATAGTAACTTTCAAAAGCAAATTGGATATATACTTGAAAAGGAAAAAAATTGCAGGGCTATGGGGAATGAGCAGGGGAATGGGACTAATTGGATAGCTCTTTCAAAGAACCAGCACAGGCACGATGGGCCGAATGGCCTCTTTCTGTGCTGTATTATTCTATGATTCTTTGAACTTCTGGGGAGTATCATAACTTAGTTGTGAAAAAATGTTAAAGTAGAAAATGTAACAGGGACAATGTTAATGATGAGTTTCAAAGTTGTTTCTGAATCCAAAATGTGACATTTGGATTCTTTATCCCTAGAATTTATTCAGTTTAGACTAGCTTGGGGTTTGGACATTACCTCTGTCCAGGTAACTGCAGAGGTAGGTGTTGTGACAAATAATGCTAGAAACTTTCTGAGAGACTGACACCAGTAACTCTCAAAATCAAAACTTTTGAATATTGAAAGCTAAAAATTGAGTGTGGCAAGTCTAAATCCAATCTGAATCGAATCTTCATCCAATCTGAGTTTAAATTTAAACTTTGGGTTCAGAGTTTTCTGGTGCTTTGATACGAAGAAATCAGACTTTGGCAAATACTGGTGGATGACAATAATTAAAATCTGTCATGTGGTCTGGGCTGAATTAGATAGTAGGACTTCTGGCTCTGTGTACATACTGGACATCAGGAAATTCTGGGATTAGGCAATTTTCTATGGTTAGTTAATATTTATAGACAAAAACAAAACATTCTGCTTCAAGCCAGCAAAAAATGTTACAGTTAGCTAAGGCCACAAGTGACATTACTAGATGATTCCAACATAGACAGCTTTTGACAAGATAGACACAGATGAGGAAGGCTATTTATATATCTCCATGAGCACCCCTCTCAGTGGCTTCATTTCAGAACTGAAAAGCCTATGTATTTCCAGTCTTTCCTCATAACTTTGTCCTCTAGCAACAAGGATCAGCCTCTTGGCTCTTCTGTGTATCACCCCTGCGGCATGAATGTCTCCTCCTGGCCCCACAAAAAAAGCTTACCATTCTGGGGCCTCTTTGGCTGCATTGCCAGTAAAACTGGTCGGACAGTGCATGGCCCACGATCTGACCAGTTCTGCTCTAAAATGGCAATCGGGGCTCTATGTGTCTCATAGGACTCGGATTTGCGCATTAAAAGGGGCCGAGTGCCTGAAACAGGTGGGCACTTTGACCGCCCAGCTGTAGGCCTCTGTCAAAATGTCGGAGGTGGAAGCATCAATGTTAATGGGATGGTAAGTCTACTAGCTCCATTTTGAGAACGTTACTATCCTGTTGATGTCGATATCGTGGAATTAAAATCGACCCCAATGAGTGAACAGAGCAATGATTACAATGGATTATGACTTATTTCGTAACGCTGCTTGTAAAATAGAAAATAAGAAACATGTTCTTGTTAGTGGGCTAAACATAACATTTATGACCAGTAGTTCCTCTGAACTTGATTGGCAGTACCTTAACAAGAAACTGATTCACGCCTCCCTCACGTCCCCAGGCATCTCCGGTGAAGCGAGGGTAAATGTCAGACCACTGCCACACCAGCAGCAGGCCTCAGCTAGGTCCTGGGAGGAGGGCTTTCAATCAGGGAGAAATTTGATTTTATGTTATTTTCACTCCTGCTACTCCCGGTTCTTTTTTTGAATAAACGGACTTTTTTGTTGCCCTGTTGACCTGGCGCCCGCTCCCCCCAGGGATTTCTAGAATGGGTCCTAAAACAGGCGCTCGGCCTCTTATTAGCATATGCAAGGGGCCTAACGCCTGTTTCAGGCTGACGCAAGGGACGCCTGTACAGTGTTCGGACCAATACGATGTCAGATGTGCTTTTGATGCTGTTCAGGGGCAGGAAGTTGCCCCCCTAAATTGGACATGTCAAGGTCCAATTTCATCACCTCCCCCGCTACCTTTTCCCTTACG
Organism: Heptranchias perlo; assembly: GCF_035084215.1. Taxonomy (NCBI): domain Eukaryota; kingdom Metazoa; phylum Chordata; class Chondrichthyes; order Hexanchiformes; family Hexanchidae; genus Heptranchias; species Heptranchias perlo. Next base: position 28,551,844 of record NC_090350.1, read on the forward strand.
AGATCTTCCACACTGACTCAGATCATGTGTTTCTGTGTCCTTTGTTTCCTAGCTATACAGGAAGCTAAGAGCTTGACCACGGACCCGCCCCTACCTTTCCGTGTCCAGGGATTGGCCAATTGAGCTGCCAATTAATCTGACTACTGCCATCCGAGGCCAGGATTCTCTGGCAACTAAAAGCAAAATACTGCAGATGTTGAAAATCTGAAATAAAAACAGAAAACGCTGGAAACACTCAGCATGTTAGACAGCATCTCTGGAAAGTGGAAGGTAGGATTAATGTTTCAGGTTGCTGACCTTTCATCAGAGCCGGTTCTACGAAGAGGCCATAGGCAGGAAATTTATAATTGTGCACGCTCCTTCCAAATGCTGCTCTCCCCCACCTCCCTCCGTGTCCACTGGTAGTATATTTCTATGGGTTGTATATTTCTATGGGGTGTATATTTCTATGGGGTGTATATTTCAATGGGTGACACTGCAATGGAAAATTTTGATTTTTATTTGGGTTTATCCACATTCAGCAAATCAAGTAGACTACCACTTTCCCAAAAGTTAGCCAGCACTCCCCCTTCATCGATACATCCTTCCCCATCATGGAGGTATTTTTGTTTTAGCCCCATCCCCCAGTTCACAGGGGCACATTCCTCCTTAAACTTCCTTCCCCAGTTCACGAGGCCTTTTTCCCCTCTAATCTGCTCCAATTCACAGAGACTCTCTTTCCCCCAACCTGTCCAGTTCATAGAAGCACCCCCCCAACTTTCTCCCCAGTTCATTCCATCATTCTCCCTCTTCAACCCTCCCAATTCACAGAGGCGCTATCCCCATCTAACCCTTAATTCACCAGTCACTAGTGATGGGAAGGGAAAAATCTGCCAGGCTTCTTATTCCTGACTGCTATATAGTGTTCCCTACTGGAAAATGCATATGTGTGTATATCAGCTGGGGGCAGAATCAGGCTGCCTCCTAAGGTAGAATAGCCTGCTAAGAATTACTATTTATATTTACACATAAAGAATGGTGACTTGAGTGAGTACCGGAGAACTGCCAACACATATCCCAGCATGAGTCAATCCTTTTAAAAGAGGATGGGAGATGGGGGAAGAAAAGTGTCCGCATGAGTCGGGGGAGGGGAAGAACCATTCAAAATAGAAACTTATTTCACCATGAATCTGGGTGCCACAAGTTTTTTTAAAATGTGCTACAGGATTTAATCATGAACGTAAATGTAAAAGATTTGGGGTTCGAGGTGACTATATCCCCAGTGCAGCCCTAACTAAAAATCAACAAACGAAGCACAGAGTATAGGTCGAACCTGGGCCCTTTCTGGTCCATATGACTCAGTACTTCACCATCAAGTTCATTTACCCACTGGGGCTGGTCAGATATAAGGCCTTTAAACTGCCGTACATTGTTTTAATTTATCTCTTCATATCATAAACATAATATTTTTCAGGCTAAAGTGTAAATGGAAGGCCTATCACTTCTACTGAGCCCTTCTTTTCAGTTGTTGTTTCCTTGGATAACCCAGTAGAGAGGAAGATTGATGGGGAATTGGAGCCATCAGTGTTTGTGTCATCTTATTTGGTGGTACAGCACTTTGATGCACCAAAAGTACTGCTCCACCAGGCCAGCTTCAGCTGTTTGACTTCAACACAAGAGTTCTATTGTGACTTACTGCTATTTGAGCTGTTTCAAGCTTATTGTTCTCTGAATTGACTCAGCATGTTACAATTAAATGGATCCTGACTCACTCCCAATTCAGAATGGGGCTAACTGTGCATGCTGAACACAGCATCAAATACAGTTCAACAAAATCTCAGGTCAGTTTGAAAGCAAAACGGAAATGTTTGAGGTCACAAACCCACCCCCCCTCCGCCCAAGACTGAAAAATCCTTCAAATGTTACTGAACTTTTCAGAGGTTTGATGGAAACCAAATGGGCAACTTTACTTTGAAACATAAAATTCCCTCAGTATGGGAATCATGAATTATTTTGACACGTTGGCATAGTAAGCTATTTCATGTGACAGGAAACATTATACTTGTCTAACTATTTCATTACATATTGTTAATGAATAAGGTAAACATTTTTTCTAACTCTAGGTTGGTTATTTTAGAAAATATTCTATGGTACATGTTAAAAAGCACATGTTTGTGACTGAATGCCTTAATCTGGAAAATTTTCTTTCTCCAGTGGTCATTCTTCACGATGGATCAGACAGCGACTGTTAGCAGACTATTGATCACGGGATATCGCAATCAATTGCTAGCCTGTCCTCATCGATCTACACAAAAACATTTACCAGCAGAGTATCATTGGGTAGTGATTAGGAGTGGAAATCTTGGCTGATTCCTCTCCCTTTTTCTCACCAAGGCAGGGACAATAAGATGTATGTGTCCTCGCCCATCCCCAGCATAATCCTTGGCTGTGATCAACTATTTCAGTACAGCCCAAAGATTGAACTTTCAACCTTTCTGTTCTGTATATTTGCATAGTATACCAGGTAATGCATTACTACTAAGACTTTCGAGAAAACCATTTTTTAAAAATTAAGGGTTAGTTGCATTTGAACGCAAGTATTCAAATTTAATCTGAAATGCCTCAATTTAAACCACTTAAGTATCAGCTCAGCTCAGTTGGTGGTACTCTCACCTCTGAGTTAGAACCCACTCCCGGACTTGTGCATATAATCTTGGCTGACACTTCTGTGCACTACTAAGGGAATGCGGAGGTGAAGTTGCCTTGCAGATGAGACATTAAACTGAAGCATTCAGTTTAGGTGGATGTAAAAGATCCCATGGCACTATCCGAAGAAAAGTAGGGAGTTCTCCGATTCTCCTGTCCTTCCCTCAACCAACACCACCAAAGCAGATTAACTGGGCATTCATCTATTTTTTGGGACCTTGCTGTGCATAATTTGGCTGCTGAGTTTGCCGATATAACAACAGTAATTGCATTTCAAAAATAATTCATCGCTACACATCTTGAGGACATAAAAAAGGTGCTATACAAATGGAAGTTCTTTCTATTCACTTGTCGGTTCAGTTTGGCATTCAGTCGCAGGACAACCCTAGATTCTAAACTTACTTGAATTCCAGGCGGGTGTGGGTGGGATGAGGTTGACTGAATTAAATCATTCTGATTATTTGCAGGTTTGATTTGGATTTGACTTTTAGCCTTGGCACCGCCGTCACAGAACTGTGCCTCCCGGGAGTGTATCTCGGGAAAGTGCCCGCCCCATGTCCATGATTATCCATTCCGATATGTTCTCCAGGCAGTCACGCTTCTGTGATGGGAGCACTGAAACAGAAAATGTACCCTGATGTGCAATCTGATGAAGCAATTGGCACATGCTTTGGAAGAAACTCTGCAATTTTGAAATTGTTCATAAAGTGAGTGATTCTAATGTGTTTGTACAAATCATAACCACCTCGGGTCAAATGGGCGGTAGAGTCAGCCCATAGAGGGTTTTAATTCAACCAGGAGAGGCCCAAGTGATTTCCATTCAAGGAGGAATGGAAAATTGGCTGGTGAGGGATCCCTTTCTGCATTTGAAAGATATTTTTGGCATCCACACAGATGTCTGCAGGATATACCGTCTTAATAGCGTGGATGTGGAATATTTCCTTTTGGGGACTCAATGATCAAAAAAACAAAATGTGTGCTTATTGGGCACATTAGACTTTTGAATTCTTGTATTCAAAAAGGAGATTGTTCCATGTTTTCTATCATTTCATTGTTTTATTCTGAATGTTTTTCTTTTTAAAGCTATTCAGTTTCCCATGATGTTTGAAAAAATAGATTCCTTTATCACAACCTGGCTGGGGAGGGAGTTGGTGGAGATCAGACATTTCCTCACAGGGAGGAAAAGAAAATTAGAGAAGCTGACCCAGGCAGATCCTGCATCGCTCCTGCTATCCCATTACTGAGCTGCATTGGCAAATTAAAATGATTTCATATTTAAGAGTATCAAAAAGCAATTTACAATTAATGCATTTATTGTTAATTGCTAGATTAGCCTTATACATAGAGATCAAGAAGTGTCTTAATTTGCATTTTAAAAAGTCACTGATATTAGACATTGCTGCTTTGGGGTTATTTTACAGAATCATTTTATGATTTTCATTCATGATTTTATTTCTAAGAGTAATTCACGGGCTGAACAGGCTCAAGCTGCGTCTTGGTATGTCAATAGGTCTCCTGTTTCCTGCACAAAACTATTTGGGCACAATTATTCACATCGTAAAGCATGTACAGCAACAAGTGTCCCTGCTGTGCTTCCCCACATGGGCTTTTACATCTCCTCCAGTCCTTCATCCTGTGCTTTACTTCAGATGCTTATAAACAGTTCATTGTCTGTCAGTGCCTGTGTTTTCACCAGATAATGTCGTGCTAAGAAGCACTCACTATTGCTTTGCTGAATCCTTTCTTCTGTAAACAGACCAGGAGTTCATTAAGAGTGCATTTATATAGGCAATACATTACACAGTAATGTGTGACAACTGAGGTTGAGAGTGGCATTATTCTGTACTAGTTGTCAAATCTCAGTACGGCAGCTCTTAACGACTCACTTTTCCTGTAGGGATGTTCACTACACCAAGCCTGTGAATCGAGGCAATCTGAATTTGGGCAGAATTGCGGGTTTCTTATATTAAGTCATAGCTCCCATGTTCAGTGTGTACCCAAACATCCCAATGGTTCCATAGCACTCAAATCATTTTTCATTTTCTGACTTTTAGCTGATGATGTCACATTAACAACTCTCTGGCTCCACATTCGATATATTTCCACACAGACCACTTGAGATTTCTCTCTGTTCAGCTTTCTATACCATATGGTGGGCTGAATTGGCCGTTACTTATTATTGGGAAGATATTTGTTTCAAGCTGGCCTTGGATGTGCAATGTCCTGTGTACAGTAATGTGAATACTATTTGAGAACTGACGAGCAGGCGACAACAATATATGTCACCACATGTCAGTGTTTTGATTGGAAAGGAGCTGAAGAGTACCCTGAAAATAAAGCATCCAGAATATAAATTGCTAAAATTAGCATTTTTGTACATTTTGTGTGAATACTCTCCTAATGCCAATTTTTAAAGTTTTAAATCCCCTGAAGACACTGATGCATGCAGGGGTATGGGCACCAGCTACTCTCTGGTACTATAGCTAAGAAGCCGTTCTTCATGTGTAAGCCAGTGAGTGCCAGGCTATTCAACAGTTAGGGGCATCACAGCTGAACCTAATCCTGACTTAGCTAGCGTTCACACACACACACATAGGCTGGGAAATTCCTCGGAGTTGCTCCTGCTTCTCCGGCGTTATTTCACTGGAAGTGCGGCGGAAACCCCGCTTATGTGTATGAACGGGGGCATAAACTGACGCTGTAATGCTGTCGGAGCGGGAGCAGCTCTGAGGAACTTCCCGGCCATGCACTTTCCAGCAGGGGTCATTGGATAGAGATCAGGAATGGGAACGCCAGTGTTTTTCTTCTTTAGCCTAGGGGTGCTGAGACCAATTGTACTAACCTTTCTGCCTCCCCATTTGAGGGCAACTAACTCAGAACAAATCAGGGATCAAACCTGGGATTTTTCTGGTCTATATGGCTCAGAACCACACCAGGTCACGAGGCATGTAAGCAACTTTCTAAATGAATGTACAAATGGACTACAGACATACAGGTAACCTGGGGGAAAGGGAAAGAATTGTGATACTGTACTTCCAAAAAAAAATCAGCTCTCAAAAGGCAAAGCATCATGACAATTGCAGTTTTAGATTATTATTTAGTGCTAATGTACCCAAACAGCAGCATTGGTAGGGCTTGATTGTATATATGATGGACCAGGCCAAATCTAGGTCTCTCTCCCCTCTCCCTCTCCCATATTGTGCGCTGCCTGTGCTTCTGCTTATGTATGCATGATGGCTGTGAATTTTATTTGTTTGTAAAAATCATTTTTAATGTACTATAGGTATAATACATTCAAAGTACAGATATGTCCTTCCATAGACTTAGACCCAGTCCTTAAAAGTACTGAAAGTTAATTGATTAATTGAATAATTGATTAATTAATTCTGAAAGTCACTGGTGCTATTTTCATGCAAAAGCAGTACAACTGTGAAGCTTTCTACAAGATATAATGGAGTGCTTCATATCCAGATGGTCATAGGTTCAAATCCCAGGCTGACTGACTAACATTTGGATCCACCTACAGTGTTGGAAAATTCTATTCCCCAACTAGTTGAGGAGAGTTCCTTTCCAGCTTGGGCTGAACTGAAAAACAAAGCAACACTGCCAGTTTGCATATTACATCAGCCTGTTTATCTTTCCATCTCTAATCCTCCATTGTTTTTATGTCTGCTTTCATGCTGCATCTGATCTTTAGTGCCCCGTTGCAAGTCCGCTCTCTCTACTCACAAGCTCCTCATCTTATACCAGACGAGAGCAACATATCAGGCAGAGAGTAACTTTTAAATTACATGTATTCTGCTGTCCACTGTCCATGTCGTTGGGGATTTGTATTCGTTCTCGGATGGGCATTGAAACTAAATTCATGTTGGACCAAAGCATTCCACTGAGACCAAGGTAAAAGGAGATGACAATGCTTACCTTGCCATATGAGAAATGGGGGCCCTCTCAGCCAATCACAGGTTTTCACAGCAGGGAAGCCTATGGCCTGGTCTAGACCATTTTGCCTGATGGTAATGACGTGGATGGAAAGAACCTCATTGGGACAAATTCTAAATTATGCAGCAGTCTATAAAAGCAATGTCATTTTGCAAAGACATTTTCTCAAAATCAAAGTATTCCACATTATCTATGGCACTTGGAGTCTGCTGTCAGTTTTGCAATATCTATAGTCGTAGTATCACTAACTTTATCAAAGGTTTTTGTCCATCTCCAATTTTCTCCTCTCTCCTCCGCCCGTTCCTAGAAGCATTGACTGTTTTCTGTAGTATGAATGCATGGGCTCCAGTGATACCTCACTCAAATAGCTGTTATTCATGTGAGTGTCATCAGGCTTTTTAATAATTGGAGACAGCGCAGCCAAACCTGATTCTATTCTCACCTGATGTCCGTAGGTGCACACATTTCAGCATGGCTCTCTGGATAGTGATCAGGTTTGGCAGCCCTGGCTGATTTTCCCTTCCCAGATCAGGGATTCAGGCTGATTGAAGTACACTTACTGCTACCTGGGCTGAGATCAGCTAACTTAGCACAGATCGGGGATTAAACCTGGGATCTTCCTGGTCTGTATGGCTCAAGTACTCACTGGTCTGAATCACCAAGAGGGCAGAGTAAAAGGTTTAATACAATTGTTCAAGAATAAAGCTGTAATTCAGCAAAAATCATTGACCCAGACACAGGGAGTCAAAAAGAGCAAACCCTCCAGAGTGGGTGGGAAATCCGGAATGATCCAGTAGCCCTAAAATAATGTGGCCGCTTAAAGGTAAGTAGGGAGACAAAAATTCTTGTAACCTTTAAAAAAGCTGAAAATAGTTTTAAATATTTGTCAGCCTTTCTAAAGGCTGAATGAGGTGGCAGAAAGAAGTGGCATACAAAACAGAAAGGAAGATTAAACTAGTTTCAAGGCACAAAGTGGAATCTATGGGCAAGTGGCAGAGTGGCCCTTTGTACAGGTGCAACTCCTCTCTGGTATTCATCTAGGCCAAGTCCTACTCCCTGTTTGATGGTTGGCAATTTGATGTGCTGCTGTATAAGGTGGGTGCGAGGAGGGCGTGCCCTGTAGGACACTCCAGGACACCTTTCTCACAAGATGGCGGTGCATCAGAACTAGCAGGAGATAACAGCCAGGGTCTACGCAGTATCTGTAGGATCCATAAACAGATGTAGGTGAAGACAACATACTTTAAGGAACCAAGCAAAGAAAGACTACCCAACAATACCATGTACCAGGCAAATGATCCAAGATTGCCACAAAATGTTGCCCATAAACATGTTTCACACTCAATGCTCACACATGCCAAGTCATCCAGTTATTTGACTGCATCTAATACGTACCCATACTTCAGCACGACACACATTCAAGCTGCAAACTTACAATTGCCACATACTAAGGACTTTCTAATAGAAACATGGTCATTTAATAACCCTGAGATAGGCTTCAAATTGGGCTTATAACATGCAATTTTTTGAAGATGCAGCAGTGCTATGATATTGGGCAGCCATGTTATGCTTTACAGTGGGAAAAGACCTGAAAATGCTGGCAATGTTGACCGACGCATCAGTCATACGTTTAATCCATGAAGGGTAGCTCATTAGCTGAGATTGCAGTGCTAGCCAGGATTGAACCAGACTCATAACTGTTGAGGATGTGGTAACTCTGCTAACTAGTGCTGCTCCTATATTCCAAGTTGGCTGCAGGTGTCCTTGCTGCAGATCTCCTTGACATGCCTACTTTCACCTTGTACCAGCTCAAGCATGAAATAGTGTTTTTGAGGCACATTAAGGAAAAACTTACCTCAAGGAGTAAAAAGAAACTGGGCACCAATTTTTTTTTCTCACAAAAGTATTATGAATATAAATATGGAAAAAAAAATTGTTAAAATTACACTAAGCATTGCAAAAAGGATTGCAAAAGAGCACATGCAAAGACTGTTCTCGACCAGCGTGCAATCAACCAGCATGCTTCCTTTGTTCCCATTCCAAATGGGCACTGAAGACAAATAGATCAAATCTGTGGCAAATCCTGCAGAATTGTGTGTTCACATTTTAATATCAAACTTGGGCATATAATGAGATCAAAGTATACCAGGTAATGAGGGGAGTGGCCTGCCTTACCAATTTTTCAGTCCTCCTGCATTTAATGGTGAAACTGCTCTCTTGGAGATCAGGATCAGAGAATCACTGCTTTCTCCTTGCCGTCTTCATTTTTTTCCCAGGTTTTTTCCCACTGTTCCAACAAACGTGCTGACTCTTGCAGGGGTACCATTGTACAGGTGCAACTCCTCTCTGGTATTCATCCAGGCCAAATGGCTGTTCTTTGCAAGTGGTGTCAGCAAGCTACTTCACCATAGGCATCACAACACAGGGCGATCCCATCCTCACCTGATGTCCACATGTGTTTTTCAGCAGAGATCATTGGATAGTGATCAAGAATGGGATCTTTGGCTGATTTGTTCATCTCCTCTCTCCCAGAAGTGCTGATACAAACAGTATGCTTCCTCTCGTGCTATTTTAAAGTCAATTTTGCATTAGTGGCAATGCCTTTGTATCATTTTTAAAAATACTACAGAATAGACTCAGGATAAAAATATGACTGCAAATGGTAATATTTTCCACACCTTCGATCCAGTGCAAAATAAATGTGCAGCAAATATATAGGTATATACCACTTGCAAAGCAGGTATAGTACATTGCTGTGAAAGGTATGCATTTTTACAAAAACGTTTTTTAAATTATGAAAAATAAACTTAATTATGAAACATTGTTTCTTAAAAAGCATGTTGTAAACACTAAAGGGTTGATTTTTTAAGTGTTTGGGATGTGACTCAAGCCTTTCCATTTTAACTCGTGTTTTATGGTGCATTTTCACACAATCGAGATGAAGCAATCCTTTTCTTTCATTTCTAGTAAATGCATCACTGCATCGTAATTTCCATTGCTTTTCTGATTAGTCAAGTGGAACTTAATTTGCAATTTGAAAGCATGTGCAGAAAATCACCTATGAAAACACTGAGCTGAAGACTTCTAAATGATGCAAAACTGTAACATAAGAATTGTAATATTATCACAGTCATTACAAAGTGTAAGGGAGGCCCCGTGCCAGAAATAAATTGAAGTGAGTAATGTGTTCCTGTTATCTAAACATCCCTATGCAAAAAAAAAGCATCTTAGACAATCACGTTCCAGCTTGCAGAAGCATGTCTTCCAGGTGCTAAGAAACCAAGTCATTAATTCGACAGCAGCTTTCTACAATTAATATAATACAAAACAGTTGCAAAATCTAGTCATTACTATACTTTCTCTGTTTATAGAAAACACAAGGTCATAGTTGTTGTTTAAAGGAGAAGGAGATGGAAAGGTTTGTGGGAATACAAACCTTACCTTCTCCAGCCGCTTGCTAGGCTGCGTTCCTGCCCGAGGGATAAAATCGACCCTCTTATTTCAACCAAAGGATAGAAGGCTAAAAATTATTGTTGGTGAGATTAGCGGACAATTTAAGTGACATTCCCTGCCTGGTATTTAAATGCATTGCGTTTCCTTTAAAATGGTGGACAGAAGATATCCTGCAAATATCGTTGAAAGTAATTCGAGAGAATTTTAGAATATTCGTCTGAGGATTGGGAGTATTACCAGGGGTATAGTATTACAGCTTGAAAACAAACCTTCCATTTATATAGCACCTTATTATGTCTCTCAAAAACCTCTCAAAACTCTATACATAAAGTGAATTATTTGTTGTTACGTGGAGAAACACAGCAGCCATTTTCCACATAGCAAGATGAATGACAGATAATCTGTGGTGAAGGGAGAAAATGTCAACCATGACACTGGGAGAGCTTCCTCAAATAGTACAATGGGATTCTTAACACCACCTGTGCCACCAAAGGGTCGCAGTCTCTTATATCTGAAAGATAGCACCTCCGACAGTGTAGCATCTTAGTTAAGCTGTTCAAAAACTGGAATGATCTCAGAATTGGTAATGCTCTCACTTGTGACTCTGAGGTAAGAGTACTACTAACAGAGCCAAGCTGACACTGATGATGGAAGCAGGACTCGTAGAGCAGGAAGTGCTGCTGTCATGCGAATAAAATCTGCCTGTTCCCAATGGATGCTAAAATTGGGATTGAAAGGGCGAGGTCAATAGGTGAGTTACAAATGCCCTTATCCTTTTAGATTGACTTGGCCCAGTGACCCTAAGCACCAGTGGTGGCTCTCTGACAGCAGGGCTAAAGTCAAAGGGAAAGTTAGAATCAACACAAAAGCCCATTTATGCATCAAGTGGACAAAAAGACACCATTGCCAGGAATGCTTTTCCTGGTTACTATCAGTATCAGCCTCCAGCTTATTGATAGGGCAACACAGCAGAAGCTCTGTACTCCCTCTAATCTGTGCCATATGGAACCTGACCTGGGAATTTCACCAGACGGTCACTGGGTGTCACTGTCATTCCTCACCCCGATGCACAGAGCTATTCAAAAATACAGTCATTTTCAGTTTTCCTGGAGCCTTACAAAAAGATATTCATGCATTGTGTTCGTGACACCTTACAATATACTGTATTAAATGCAGTGACACAGCCCAGCTAGAAATCTCAAGCTAATTAAAACACACAGTGACATTTTGCAGCTGAATTTTTTATTTTTTGTTGTTGCTAAATGTATTTTTGTGCCTGTACTGAGTGGAAAATCCTTATTTTGCTAATGCAAAACACACTGTCACTTTTTTTAAAAGCCTTTAATGGCTTTGATGGGACACCACAAACAAATTTTGGATATTTAGGTTCTTGCCAGCAACAAAATAGATCTTAGATATTTCATCCAAGGATTGCATTGCCAGTTCATTTTAAAATAGCAGTACTTAAAAGAGATAGAACATGCTGGGACCACACAGCAGGTCAATTGGCAACTGAAAGAGAAAAGATAGTTAACCTTCAATGGAAATCACAAGAAATGTAGCAAGTGGAGTGGAGGCACTTACCTGTTGGAGAGGGGTTGGGGGGAAGATTTGAATTGAGAGTCAGTCAGGAGTGCTCTCATATCTCTGAATGGTTAGCTTAAAAATGTCAGTAACAGCAGCAGGCTCCCTGCCCCATCTTTTTGGCCCAAAAATGGTACTTAGCACAGGAAACCTATCGAAGAGGATGAAGTCTTCTGGTGGATCAGTGAGATGAGGAAAGTCATGGGTTCAATCCCCGACAAAAACAGAAAATGCTGGAGACACTCAGCAGGCCGCTCAACATCTGTGGAGAGATCAGACAAGTCAACGTTTCAGGTATGGACCCTTCCAGAAGCTTGCTACCTGAAAGGGAAGGAAAAAAAGGTTTATTGCTAAAGCGCCAAATGATATGGAACTGAGGTCTAGGACAGCTCTGAAATAAAGTGAGCCAGTACTGCTGAAGAGGTCGAGTGTGTGCATGTGACAACGCACGCTGGAGGGGGAGAACCTCATGAAACAGCGAGAGCAGTCGGCAGAGGAACATTGAATATCACGAAGATATCTGTGATCATGATTTGAAACAGAAAGGGTGAAGCTCGAGTCCATGTGGAGTGAGCCAGAGCTGGAGACAGGTGCTGAGAAACATGTGACTGTGAAAGCAAGTCTTAGAAAATACACAATCAAAAACAAGAATGGAGAGGGATAGTAATGAAGGTGAACGGGGTAAAAAAAAAGGCAAATGGAAATCATGTTGAATTGAGGAACAGCACATCTTTATTTTTCAAGTTGGGCATTCCTGATGGAGAAGTGAATTACATAGGACCAACAAAAAAACAAAACAAATGCAGATGCTGGAAATCTGAAACAAAAATAGAAAATGCTGGAAACACTCAGCAGGTCAGTCAGTCGCTGTGGAGAGAAGAGACAAGTTAACGTTTCAGGTGTGGATCTTTCAATCCCCAGCTGAATTAGCTGATCTCAATTGGGACAGCAAATGAGAGCGTGCAATAGGTCTCAGTGCCCTTGTGTTAGGGAAGGGAAAATCGGCCAGTGTTCCTGCTCCTGACTGCTATCCAGTGGCCTCCATTGGATGTGTATGTGGGTATTGAGTGAGGCTGGGATCAGTTGTGATGTCCCTTGCGTCCCCCACCCCCGGACTGTCAAAGGTGTACACATAATGGGCATTTAGGTGAGGTACAGGAGGATGCCTGACACCTGTGGAATTGTACCCAGCACAAGAAGAATGGGAGAAAGTTGGCAAAGGAAAGGAAGAAAAAAGGAAAAACCTTCACAGTTAGCAGCAGAACTTTATACTAGAACTCACTAAAAGAATTGCTTGAAGTTGCTACCAATAATATTTAAATAAAGGAATCTCTCCCTGATCCCAGATAATCAGGGTCAGTAGCAGAGGTTCCCAGAGGGGGCAGCCCAGCACTTAGCCAGGATTAAATGCTTATCGTACCAATGACAGTGACCACTAGTTCTTCTATGTGTGTGAAAGACTGTCAGAACTTATTGATGGCACTCAGGAGTTATGGGCTTCGTCACACTCACACTGCAATATCCTTCATCTCAGAATGGCGAGAAAAAGCACAGTTACCATTATCAGAAAAGCTTTAAGCAGTCTTAGGGGATAATTTTAACTTAACCCACCGGGTGGGGAAGGGATGGGTTTGGGTCAGCTGCCTATTTTACAGCCTGCCCGACTTTACGCTCCATTGAAGTCAATGGAAAGCATCATCGAGTGAAGTGTAAAACGGGAATTTAACCCAAACCCGCCCGGTGGGTTAGGTTAAAATGACCCCTTTTTGTTCTGAATTTTATAGCTAATGACATGGTGATTTTAACTTTATATCCTTGTAATGTTGTTGGTCACTACAGCTTAGGTCATCCTTTTTTGCTGCTGGAAACAACAAACTGGGAATTTGAAAACAGAACGTGATAACATCACCACAGAATTTCAATGTTATTATCTCATGCACATCTGTTACAGATGCCTCTCTGTTGGAAATGGCCTGATTCAGGGAGTTCAAACAGCATGTAACGTAAAACTTTTAAAATGAGATAAGCTTGATTTTTTTAAAAATGATTAACATTGGTAATAAAGGAGTGGACTATGGAAGATTAAATTCATTATATAATTTTGACTGGTGAAGATCTAATTTTATAATGTCACATGTATCTGTTAATAGATCATTATTCTCAGCAACAGAATTCAGAGTGACTGTCACAATAAAAGCTATATTGAAGTGAAGTGCTCTTTATCGGGATGAGTCCCAAACACAAATCAATTTGAATTGAACCAACTCAGATTTATTTGGAAAGATACAAATTTTAGCGCAGTTCAGATTAATATTAGAATGCTGCTACTCTAGTAACAAAATCGGGGCAATTTTCATCTCATTACCATCCTTATTTTTGTTCACAAATGGGGCAGTAGTGGCCTGAAAATAAAGTGGAGGCTAGTCCCGCCTACTAACCGCTGCTTTTATGTGTGGTCTGATTTTCAGGCAGAGAGGAAATATGGACGCCAGAATTCCTGTCGGAAACAGGTGGGAGCCTCATGAGTACATACTGATAGGGGTCAAGTGATGTTATTTAGACTCTGACGCCATTTTCCGCCTTCACTACTTGACTACTGCCACTTCCTGTTCCCACCTGGCACGTTGGGAGGCGGCTATTTGGAGTGATATTTAAAGGCATCCTCAGTTGCTCTCAGGTAAAGCTGTCTAGAGCTTTTGCAGACACTTTTCTTGCAGTAGGCTGTGAGTTTTGGCACCTTAAACGATTTGAAAGTGATTCTGGTTGCTGCTGCGGGTTCCGAACTCATGTTGCCTGCTACTCCACAGTGTTGCTGCTCACTCTGCCACACAGAAAATGCACTTCCCCTTTAAGCTGCTGCAGCAGCCGTTGAGGAGCAGCCGCACTGCTCGATTCCCCCCCCGCCCCCAAAATCAGCGAGCCGGTAGCTAGCCTATCGCATGTTATGGGGCAACCTGGAAAATCACGTGTCGCCTGCCAACTCCTCAGGGCAGCCGCTGCCATCGCCTCGCCCGCTGCCTGTCTGTTTAGGAACATAGGAACAGGAGTAGGCCGTTTAGCCCCTCGAGCCTGCTGTGCCATTGAATTAGACCATTGCTGATCTGCATCCACCTTTGCCCCATATCCCTTGATACCCTTACCTAACAAAAGTCTATTGATCTCAGTCTTGAAAATTTCAATTGACCCAGCATCCACAACCTTTTTGGAGGAACGAGTTCCAGATTTCCACTCCCTTTTGCATGAAAAAATGCCTCCTGATTTCACTCTTAAATGGCCTAGTGTGCACAGTCTGGTCTCCGTATTATAGAACTGGTCTCCATACTATAGAAAAGATATAGAGGCATTGGAGAGGGTGCAAAAACGATTCACAAGGATGACTCCAGAACTGAGAGGATATGCTTATCAGGAAAGGCTGAACAGACTGGGGCTCTTTTCTCTAGAAAAGGGAAGGTTGAGGGGTGACTTGATAGAGGTCTTTAAGATAATGAAAGGGTTTGATGGGATAGATCTAGAGAAAATGTTTCCACTTGTGGGGGAGTCTAAAACTAGAGGTCATAAATATAAAATAGTCACTAATAAATCCAATAGGGAATTCAGGAGAAACGTCTTTACCCAAAGAGGGGTAAGAATGTGGAACGTGCTACTAATAGGAGTAGTTGATGTAAATAGCAGGGATACGTTTAAGGGGAAGCTAGATAAGCACATGAGGGAGAAAGGAATAGAAGGGTATGCTGATAGGGTTAAATGAAGTATGGAGGGAGGACGCTCATGTGAAGCATAAACGCTGGCAAAGATCAGTTGGGCCGAATGGCCTGTTTCTGTGCTATAGTTCCGATGTAACTTGATGTGCCATCTTGTTATGGTGAGGAAATAGTTTCTGGTGAATCTATCCTGTACCCCATCCAAGGCCAGTATATCTTTCCTGAGGATCGGTGCCCAAAATTGAATGCAGTACTCTCAATGGGATCTGCCCAAGTCTCTGTACAACTGAAGCATCACTTCTACACATTTGAATTCCAACCCCCTTGAGATAAAATTTATTTGCCACTCAGACACGAAAATTGGCCCCCAACTGTCGATAAACAGACAACGTTCTGTTCTAAGCTTCTGCTGTTGGGTTGGACGTGACTGTAAAATAAATGATCCCATTATGATTTTTTCATTTATTTGTTCTATTTTAAATTGAGGTGTTTTTCTGGTGCATTTAATGTCTATACTGCTTCAATAGATTTGCATCCAAGATACCCAGTGCTTTTTGAGGGGAGGTTGGGTCAGATGTCTGATACATCTATGAACGTGCTTCCCTGGCAATGACGGAGATTGTTAACTCCACAGCATTCTTTTTGCATAGGTCATGGTGATGGAGAGGGAAAATGCCCAGCCACTCTTTCCCAGGGCCTCCTGGGACTCCTTATTTCCTTCAGTCTGTCAATCCTTCTTCAATCAGCAGGCTTTTAGAACTCTGTGTTTTTAATTAATGCCATTCTCTCTTTAGTAGCTGACAGAGGCTATAATCTGAAGCCATAGCTCATGATCCAATATTAAATTCCCCAAACTGGGCACAAGAGAGAAATAATCAGGCTCACACTACTAGAAGGGTAGTGGTAGAGAGTTCATTTGGCGTTGTAAAAACTTGCTTTTGATTTGTAGCCTTCACAAGAAGGAGACCATAGTACAGTCTTGGGAATGTCAGCAATAGAATCAATGCTTGGTGCTACTGTCATCCTTTCAGGGACAATAGTAGCAGATGGGCGGTGGAAGCAGGTGACCAATTGGACACAGAGGAATCAGGCTGTGTGGCTGCTAGAGATGTTCAGAATTTCATCTATTATCCTTAATCAGTTTTTGTAAAGGGAATTAGGCACAGCTGTCATGTGCCTCTGTGTTGTACACAGTGACAGATAAGGGTGGGTGTCATTTGTGCATGTTCTTGTACTTCTGTATTTCTGGGTACATACCTTCGTGATAAACTAAGAATGGCTATAGAAAGGGGGAATCGAATTCAATGCATAAGAAAACAATTGAAAAGAAAGAAGAATCAGAAAGATGACAAGCATCAGTTTTTGTAAAATTGTGCTATGTGAAGAAATATTAAAGCAATTCATGTTTTATATTCAATTTTTAAAAGAATATAAGATTCTTATATAGTAGGGTAATGTGGGAAGAAAGGCAGATGGTGAGAAGCTTTATTAGGGGGAATGAGGATTTAAAGAACAGTCCTATATCTAACAATATTTGTTAGAACAGACTGACAGAAACCCGGGAAACATTATATACTGGAGTTAAGTATCTGAACGTCAGCCACATGCTTTGTTAAGTACTGGTTTGAACCAGTTCTACAGATACTAGGGCTGAAAGTCTGCAGGATGGGAAGGTTGGGGAGGTGGGGGGTTTGCGGGGAGGTGGGGAGAGATCATCCTGGGATAAATCTTGTGATGCACCTGCCGGGGTTCTGTCGCTGACCCTGTCAAAGTTCATGGGGTCAGAGGAAGTCCCTTCATTACCATCCTATCCTGCTGGTGAGCAGCTGCATCACTAGGAGTGCATCAAGGTCAAATGTCTTGTCCTACAGACTGGGAAGTCTGCCACAATTTGCCAGTTCTGGGGGCAGGGGGAGGATATCCTAGTTCTCCCTTAACCCCCAGGAAATAACCTAAAAGTGGTTCTAGTGCCCCCTTTGTAAAGAGGATGCAGTTAAATGAATTTTAAAAGGTATTTTTTACTTCAGACCATGTTCCCTTCATGAACCCCCAGTTAAGGCCCAAATCCACCATTTGGCTGACCAGTATGCCTACTCTGATCAGATGTACCACCATGTTTAAGGACCTAATGAATTAGTTGAGTCAGAGACAGCATTACACTATGGTTTTATACAAAAAACAAACACACCTGATTGTCACAGTTTCTGCTTGTACTCTTTAGACCTTCCAACTTCCTCAAGTTTTAGGAGAGTGATGTGATGATAACGCTAGTGTCAAATTACATCCCTTTAAAAGATCTTTAAAAGAATCTCAAATATGTAAAAACAATGAAATAAAGAAATGGGATTTTATATTCACAAGTTAATTATATTTATAACTGTCTTTTATTTAAATCAGGTTTGAAAGTGCTTTTCTGTACCTTCGCTCCAACCCCCAACCTTGAGAACAAGCAGGTGGCCTGGTCTGGAGACTCAGCCTACGGTGCTTTTGAATCAGTCACTAACAGGTGCAGAAGGCGAAAGTTGACTTGTCCTCGGACTTTTCTTGCTCCCCCCGGGAAGCACCTTGACTCTATTCAGCACCTCCACAGTAATCTGTGTGTCTGTTCACAGCCACTTAGAATTGTACGTTGAAAGCTAAATTCCAGAACAGTTACTACAAGAGAACTTTTCTTTAGTTCACTGTAATATTTATCAGTTCTGGAGAATGCTAGCGATCGTTATCAAATATAGGCGATTGGAGAAAGAACGAAGGAGACAGATGATAGTTCAGAAATGTGAGTGGCCCACTGTAAATAAGAATGCATTAAGAGGACTGATTCTATCACCATTATTTAGTTCTGGCTGATTCACAGCACAAATGTGGTCGTACTGATGCCTTAATCCCTTGAGATAAGAGGGAAATACAAACTAATATTATCTCTCTTTGAAAATGGCTAAATCTTGCAAGAGCTATATAAAGGTTCAAGTTTTTAAAGTTAAACTCCATTCTGACCCTTCTTACTGATATTCTTTGGCCTGGTTCCAGGCTCATCCTTAATAATCATTCTTCTTCTCTTGTGATCATTTTAAACTACAATAATTATGCTACATACACAGAAAATTGGTTAAGGTGATCCATAATCCTTGTTTACTTAAAGAGACATGAGGTAAGCCATCGATACCACTGTTATTGTGTTTCTGTATCATTGCAATAAAATGTAAAGATCCCAAAGTCCATTGGGTGGGGGGGTGTTCATCCCAGTGTAAGTGCTGAGGTATGCCTGCTCACATAGTCCATCTTGGAGTTGGGGAGAAGAGCTGTGAGTAGTGAGTCTTTGGCAGTCTGGGGGTGCATCCAAGGTATCATTCCACCAAAGAGGCTAGAAATGTCAGCTGAGGCTTTATTGGACCAGAAAGGTGCAGGTTCTCCACCCCTCCCTCCCCCCACCCCAACCCAGAAAGGGAAAAGGCTGCCCTAATGCTCCCCTGTGATGGGGGAGCCACTTATAATACATGAAAAGAAATTTGGCCTCTCATCTTCAGGGGTTCAGGCCCTAATCATTGGCTGGACCCTCACATCTGACCATCAGTGAGGTATGTCCGGTCTCACCAAACGTACCTGTGTCAACCCCACTCTTGGTCATGACTGAGGGCAGGGACACTTGGGGAGTGATTTTAAATCCCAAGAACGGGTGGGTTGGGGTCGGGTGGGAGTTGAAAATAGTTGTTTTTTTGGTTGCGACCGCAACCCGGCTTTATTTCCGGGTTTAACGTCAGCGTGTAAAAGTACAGGCTTCCCACTGGGAATGCAAAGTCCGAAAATTTTGCGGTCGCGACCCAAAAAAACAACTATTTTCAACTTCCACCCGCCCCCAACCCACCCGTTCTTGGGGTTTAAAATCACCCCCTTGAACTCTCAACTTAGGGAATCTGCGTTGTTGTTTGTCCTCCCACATAAACAATTCTCCTAATGCCATTTGCCCGGTCTGTTCCCATATCCCTTTTTTACCCTTTCCTTCAACCATCTATCTAATCTATTCTCAAATGCTGGTATCGTCTCTGCTTCAACTCTTATAGTGAATTCCACAACCCCACAACCCTCTGTAAAAAAGTCTCTCCTACTCTCTGTCCTAAATCTCTTGTCCTAAAGCCTTGTGTAAAGTGGTCATGTGTGGACATCAGGTAGAGGCTGATTAAGCTTGGTTGTGATGCTCCCACATGAAGAATGGACACCAGGGTGAGATACCAGAGGGCTGCTGATACTTACGAAACCTTAACCCTAGCAAGAGTTGGCACTTTCAAGATAGGAGCAGAGAAAGCTGGAAAAATATTCAATGAACAAATACTAAAGTAAATTTCGATAGGTTTTGATCATTTTCTATAAACCGATTAGAAGATACACAGATTAGGAATGGACTCATTTCATATAATCCATTCAACGTAGCTTTTATGATGCAGTTTGTGTGTTATGAAAAGAATACATTTACTGCGCTGATTGAACCTTTTCTTTTAAAGCATCACAATAAGTCAATCTGTGCACATTTACTTTCTACTTTGAATAAACAGATGGAAGGCATGCTGTAGGTAAATAAAATCTAAAATGAAATTATTCTTCTAATTATTGATATTTTGATTGAAAATCAGCATCATTATACTTTAAAACAGCAGCTCTCTTTCAATTAAGAAAGCAACATTTGTTTGAAACGAGGTTTTAAATAGACGATAAGTTTAGTTTTCAATAACATGAGCAAATGGTCCTGGCTACATTCTTGTGAGAAATGGCAAATTTGGAGATCGGGCTGGAGTATTCATAGACTTTGACCAATTTCACGAACAGGTCTGAAAATGGGCGCAGGAGCTCCATTTCAACATTGAGATGAGGTCTGTGCTCACTTCAGGCGGCCTCCATTGTCACTTAAAATACAGCCCTGCTTAATGTAGCAGTGGCCCGAGCTCCCGCACAAATCGGGTACCGGCCTTCCCACTGCTAAATTTGACATGGCGCAATGATGACAAATCGGGCAAAATTGGGCACAACAATGCTGAACTTCTACCTCTTTGAGTGTCCAATGTTGACAATGTTAAACATGATGAATTAAAACATGGGGGAATATTTCATCTGTGTGATATGTGTAATGAAATCTTAAAACTTGTTTATAAGGGACCAGTTTATGAGTTTGTAGTACAAAGTGCACAGAGGAAATCTTCCCCCAGCGAACCTGAACTCCTTTAAATTGTCTTTACTTTGGTGGAGTTTTTTTGTAATTTCTTCCCTGAATGGGAAGAAGAGGCAACGTCTGGATTTAAACAAATCGTTCAAGTTGGGTTTTTATTTGGTGGAAGGGGAGGGAGGAGAGTGTAACTGTTCATTATCCACATGAGTTGTGGGTAAAACAATACATCCACAGACATGATCACAATGTGTGTGTATGAATGAGGAAAATATTGCATTTCACAGATCACGTTATGTATACCCTGATCACTTGGAAAGAAATCTAACCTACAGTTCTACTGTCGCTATATGTTCTTCTAGGTCTAACTGTGAGTAATGAAACTATCGGGCTTGATTTTAAAACAAAAGTGTGGGTGTTGTGGGCGGGGCGGGGGGGGTGCAAAGAAGATCTTGTTTCCCAGGAGCAGGCAGGAATCCAGTCGTGAATGGTGGTGGACAATTAAACAACTAACGGGAGGAGGAGGCTCTGTAAACATCCCCATCCTCAATGATGGCGGAGTCCAGCACATGAGTGCAAAAGACAAGGCTGAAGCGTTTGCAACCATCTTCAGCCAGAAGTGCCAAGTGGATGATCCATCTTGGCCTCCTCCCAATATCCCCACCATCACGGAAGCCAGTCTTCAGCCAATTCGATTCACTCCACGTGATATCAAGAAACGGCTGAGTGCACTGGATACAGCAAAGACAATGGGCCCCAACAACATCCCGGCTGTAGTGTTGAAGATTTGTGCTCCAGAACTAGCTGTGCCTCTAGCCAAGCTGTTCCAGTACAGCTACAACACTGGCATCTACCCGACAATGTGGAAAATTGCCCAGGTATGTCCTGTCCACAAAAAGCAGGACAAATCCAATCCGGCCTATTACCGCCCCATCAGTCTACTCCCAATCATCAGCAAAGTGATGAAAGGTGTCGTCCACAGAGCTATCAAGCGGCACTTACTTACCAATAACCTGCTCACCGATGCTCAGTTTGGGTTCCGCCAGGACCACTCGGCTCCAGACCTCATTAAAGCCTTGGTCCAAACATGGACAAAAGAGCTGAATTCCAGAGATGAGGTGAGAGTGACTGCCCTTGACATCAAGGCAGCATTTGACCGAGTGTGGCACCAAGGAGCCCTGGTAAAATTGAAGTCAATGGGAATCAGGGGGAAAACTCTCCAGTGGCTGGAGTCATACCTAGCACAAAGGAAGATGGTAGTGGTTGTTGGAGGTCAATCTTCTCAGCCCCAGGACATTGCTGCAGGAGTTCCTCAGGGCAGTGTCCTAGGCCCAACCATCTTCAGCTGCTTCGTCAATGACCTTCCCTCCATCATAAGGTCAGAAATGGGGATGTTCGCTGATGGTTGCACAGTGTTCAGTTCCATTCGCAACCCCTCAAATAATGAAGCAGTCCGTGCCCGCATACAGCAAGACCTGGACAACATCCAGGCTTGGGCTGATAAGTGGCAAGTAACATTCGCGCCAGACAAGTGCCAGGCAATGACCATCTCCAACAAGAGAGAGTCTAACCACCTCCCCTTGACAGTCAATGGCATTACCATTGCCAAATCCCCCACCTTCAACATCCTGGGGGTCACCATTGTCCAGAAACTTAACTGGACCAGCCACATAAATACTGTGGCTACAAGAGCAGGTCAGAGGCTGGGTATTCTGCAGCGAGTGACTCACCTCCTGACTCCACAAAGCCTTTCCACCATCTACAAGGCACAAGTCAGGAGTATCATGGAATACTTTCCACTTGCCTGGATGAGTGCAGCTCCAACAACGCTCAAGAAGCTCGACACCATTCAGGACAAAGCAGCCCGCTTGATTGGCACCCCATCCACCACCCGAAACATTCACTCCCTTCACCACCAGCGCACAGTGGCTGCAGTGTGTACCATCCACAGGATGCACTGCAGCAACTCGCCAAGGCTTCTTCGACAGCACCTCCCAAACCCACGACCTCTACCACCTAGAAGGACAAGAGTAGAAGGCACATGGGAACAACACCACCTGCACGTTCCCCTCCAAGTCACACACCATCCCAACTTGGAAATATATCGCTGTTCCTTCATCGTTGCTGGGTCAAAATCCTGGAACTCCCTCTATAACAGCACTGTGGGAGAACCTTCACCACACGGGTTGCAGTGGTTCAAGAAGGTAGCTCACCACCACCTTCTCAAGGGCAATTAGGGATGGGCAATAAATGCTGGCCTTGCCAGCGACGCCCACATCCCATGAATGAATAAAAAAAAATCCTGGCTCCAACATGCCTAAGAACGCATGTGACCCAGAGTCATCTGTGTGTGCACGCTGCTCCCGAACCCGGAAGTCATTTACCCGGACGATATTTAAAGCAGCAATTGAATTATTTAACCTAGTTTAAAAATCCGAAAATGCAATTAGCTATGAAGGCAAGCGATTTCAATGCTGCCTCAACGTGTTTCTCGTGCTGTGTAAAACACGCCATGGGAAACGAGTCGTGTTTCAGCCGGCAGCCATTTGGACATTTAAATCCCTGTTTGACAGGTGGAGATAAAAGGTGAGTTACTGCAGCAGGGCACTCAGTTCTCTCAGGCAAACTTCTGGCTGGGAGATCTTTGTGTTTAGACTGAAAATTCTGGTTTACACACAGAATTGTTCTATTTACACATATTTACCAACTTTTTGGACCCCCTCAAACTGACACCATCAGGATGGAGGGCACAATGGCTGCATTCACCAGTACATCCGAGGATGAGCTACATCACCATCCTCGCCAGGCACGGTGTGCACTTCCACCACTTGTAGCTCTATACACAGTGCTGTGCCACAGGGACCTGCACAATAGCATAGAGGGGAACAACAGAGGGAGCGACGGCGCAGGAGGCACTACCCTCATCAGAGGGTCTACAGACCGAGGCTCAGCCTCCTGGACCTCTCTGAGGAGTAGTGCATATGGAGGCTGAGAGTGAGTTGCCAGGTGGTCGCAGACGTCTGCAGCCTCCTTTGTGATGAATTGCTCCTGGCTGGGCCTGGCGGCATCTCATTACCCGTAGCTGTTAAAGTGACCACTGCCTTCAACTTCTTTGCCTCCGGATCATTCCAGGGTGCCACTAGTGACATCACCGGCGTCTCTCAGTCGTATGCACAAAAGTGCATAATGCAGGTCACCGATGGTTTATTTTGCAGGGCCTTGCAATACATCGACTTCCCCATGGACGACCTCAGCCAGACGGAGAGGGCAGTGGGATTCCACTCTGTGGCTGGCTTCCCACGTGTACAGGGTGCAATTGATTGCACGCACATAGCAATCGGAGCACCTCCACATGAGCCAGGACTGTTCATCAACAGAAAGGGTTATCGCTTCATCAACGCTCAGCTTGTTTGTGATCACCTCAAAAGATTTCTTCATGTGTGTGCCAGATTCCCTGGCAGCTGCCATGATTCGTTCATTCTGAGAGAATCCAACATCCCGGGCTTCTTCCATGCATCAAACAGCCTTAAGGGCTGGCTCCTCGGGGACAAAGGATAATTGAACATGCAATAGGACTGCTGAAGATGAGATTTTGTTGCCTCAATTGTTCTGGGGGAGCGCTTCAATACGCACCAGCGAGAGTGGGTCGTATTATAGTAGTGTGTTGTATCCTGCACAACATGGCGCAACAGGGAGGGGTACCGGTTGATGAGGCCCCAAGCCCACAACCAGCATCCACATCTGCAATCAACATTGAGATGGAGCAGGAGCAGCAGGTGGAGGAGGCTGAACACATGGCCAGAGCAGCGGCTCACCTGGCAGCTGGTTTGGCCAGGGAGTCACTCATATGTGAACAGTTCTCGTAAGATCAGAAAGTGAGAAGAGTCGAGTCCTCACACCACCTGGAAAGAGCAGCGCCAACACCAGCCACCCCCCCCCCCCCACCCCACCTCCCACCTCCCACCTGCACAAAACAGTCCTACAACTACACATACACCCACTGTAAAGTGACCCACTGGGTGGCATCAAGTGTCGCTGTTCATGATGAAGCACATGAAAGGGCCCTATCACAAAAGAAAGTTAAGAATGGGCAAGACGTGGCAGTAGTGATGAGAATGATAATATTTAATGTGAATATAACAAAAACCAAATATAAATGGAAAACATGACAATCTGTCAGACATCCTTGTGCATACCCTTTGTGATCACATATGCTTAACCTTTCTCTTCCTACTACTTCTACGTGGTGCATTCCCTGTGGCTGCAGCAGAGGTAGTGGCAGGTTGCTCATCCTCATGGCCGGAGTGCTTAGATGCTTTCGGCCTATGCCCCCTGGGTTTTAGAGCCCGTGAGGGCCTCTCCAAAGACTGCTCCACCTGCACCTGTGCAGGAGCTGACTCGGCCACCTGGAGAAAAGGCAGTATTGTGGGTTCTGATAGAGAGCTGGGCAACGGTTGAGACGTGGGAGCGCTTTGAGTGGCATCCCCACTTCCATGTCTCCTTTCGCCACAATCCCTCTCCTGGATCAGGCCCACATCACTCCTACCACCCTGCTGGAGAACAGTTTGGAGGACATGAATGATGCCTTGGAAATCCAGTTGTAAAGTTTCTGTCTGCCTGTTTAAGGCAGCAGAATGCTGTTCACCCTGAGTCCGAATGGCCCGTGTCAGGGCCTGAATGGATTCATTTGTGAGTCGTGCTTGAAGCTCAATGGAGGCTAGCCTTCTCTCTATCGCATACATTCCCACACTTACCTGTGACACTATCTCAGACATTTCAGCAGTTACGTGTGACACTTTCTCAGACAGTTCCTCACGTCCCTGTGACACTCTCTCAGAGATTCCCTCATGTCCCTGTGACACTATCTCAGAGATTCCCTCACATACCTGTGCCACCATTCCACTAATGCAGGAGTTGGATTCCCCCATCCTCTGCGCTATTGTGGACAGTGTGCGTGGCACCTGTTCCAGTACCTCGCAAATCTGCTGCTGTCCATGATCATATTGAATGGCGGAGCAGGCTCGAAGGGCCGAATGGCCTACTCCTGCTCCTATTTTCTATGTTTCTATGTCTCTCGATCATTCTCCTTTTAAAGGATGGCCCCCGGGGTTCAGCATCTACGTCCAGCTGAGCAGAGCCTGGATCTGCAGGGCCTCCTGCTCTGCATCTGTGAGGACCACTATTTGTTGTGGACCCCCTCCAGTCCTCATCCTCTCATGTGCACTTTGTGCTCTCTTCTCCTAGAAGGGGAGAAAGTACAGACGTGTGAGTGAGTGATGGTGAAGTGGTCAGCCGATGAATGCATTGCTTTGGGTGAGGCTGACCATGAAAGAGGTGCATCAGAGAGTGAGTATGAGAGAGAGCCATCACATTGGATGAGGATTGGGGTGAATGGTAGTGGTGGGGTCACAAGTGGGGAGGTGAGGAAGTGCTCAGGAAGTGAAGGTAATTTGAGGATGAGCCTTAAGTGGGTGTGAGGAGTGATGTGATGGAGTAATCTTGGCAGTACAGAATGAGTTGGGGGGGTTGATGTGCAACACAGAATGCAGGAGAATCAGTAAGTACTTTTGCTGACCTAGTTAGGTCATTGAACCGCTTCCTGCACTGGACCCAGGTGTGGGATATGTTGCTCCTGCTGGTGACCTCCTCCGCCAACTGGAGCCAGCCTTCTTGGTGGCAGAGGCAGGGCGCTTCCTCCTGTCAGCCGGGTAAAACAGTTTCCTCCTTCTCCTCACCTGAAGTGAGGCATCGCCAAATCCTGGAACAGCCTTGCCCCTGTGCTGCTCCATTGGGTCTTCTTGCTCTTTGCTCCAGCAAAATCCATTGGAGCAATGGCCCTTTAAATCTAGATACTCCAACTGACAGCCTGTCATGGGGGTGCGCAGTCCGCCCACTGCGCAGCTTTCGGACGGCAATTCCGGAAACAAGATTGATGGCCAACAAAATTAAGTTGGGATCGTGTGGGGAATGGTAAGTTTTAATTATTTGGGTTTGCCGCACGCCCATTGACCCCCCCCACCGCTGCCATCCCTCCGGCCTTTTAAAATCAAGCCCATCATATTTATATCACATGCTTTTAGAAGAATGTGCAATGATTATCCCTTACACTAATGCAATTACACAACTACGGGATTGTCCGTACAGCTTTTGTATTTTTTGATTTAATAGGGTAGGAAATAAAATAACTGCTTTATGTGTCACAAGTAGTAAAATGATATTGGGAATATTTGTCAGTAGCAACAGAGCTGGGAAACACCAGTCCTTTTACAATGGGCAGTATTCTGGTTTGTTAGAAATATTCAACTACCCCTTTGTTCTATTGACTCTTACTTTTGTTTCCCTTTAAATGTATTTAATCAAATCCCCTAATGACTTGTAAAATAGTTTTGTTGAAATATAACAGAAATTTAAATGTGAAACATTTCTTGTAGAGCATTAATTTCAGTACAGACCAATTTTGCAATTCGGATTTGTAAAACACAATTTTCCCTTTAATAATTGTACCAGAATCCTCGTGAGTGAGCAACACTTCATCTAGTCTGGGAATGTATGTCTTAGGTTGCATAGCTCAGGGTTAATCATTATTGCACACTGAACTTCATGTAATCACCAATCTATCTGAATGAGTGGAAATATCACATGCCAGATCAAAGCTGTACAGGCTAAAATAACTGCTGTATTTATTTATTTACATATTAAAGAATACACAGAAGCTTAAAAATTAGGCAGAAGCTTTCACAGCTCCTGGCAGTAAATTAAAATACATAAAGCCTGGTAAAATTCATATAAAGAGCCCTTTGCTCTCTCAGTTTCTCTCTAGTAGAAGAGTCTTCTGTAGTTTTAAAGACACAAAACAGTCCAATAAACATTTCTCCAGCAATATCTTTCAAGTTCTGAGCTTTCCTCCTCATGGTATATGTAACATCAGCCTGTGATATGGAGTTCTCCCTTCTGACATCTCAAGTTCAGAAGGGACGGGAGATCTGCCATCACAATCCAGCGTTAGATTAAATTTCTCCTTTGAAGTGGCCTTCCAAACAAATCTAACAACATTGTCCATGAGCAGAATAATCACATTCAAGGCTAATTCGTCCCATTGTTTTCCAGATAAAGCTCACATGAAATCATCCAGTGCATACACTAAATGCAATAATTTAGATGTCTAACCCAGTAGGATACTTTCATAAATAATACGAAATCCAGAATTATATGATTTTTTAAAAGTAATTATACCACCCTCACATCAATAACACACCATACAAAGATTAACCTTATTCAAGACAATCTATCTTCCACACATGATGTTAATGTAAATATGATACAAGAATCTGTTCTTTAACGATTGATCAAAGGTCCAAACTGACAATCTATCTTGTCATCGCAAATTAAAAGCTTTTAACGATGCTTTGTTTAGTGGTTGCACTAGTTGCTTGGCAGACTATTCGACATTGATCTGCCATCTTATCTTTCAGAAAAGAACAGAATTCATTTCAATTCTGGTTGTAAGAGAATTTAACAATATACACAATCATAGCAGCACAAAATTATTTTTTCTTGTCACAAACTGTAAAGATCCAGGGAAAGGGATACTCCATCTAAAGACTAGGTAGCTACAGGATTTTCTCAACTTGATTAGTATCTAGACTTGAACTGTGAACTACAAATGAATTTAACTACTTATAAATGCAAGTTCTTTCTTTCTTAGATCGGATCAGTCTGAGCAAGGGAGCCAATCAGGATTTTTTGTCTTTTAAAAAATTTGTCCTTGGACCCCACCAATACGACCCACGTGTACCCTTGTGGAGGATGGTAGTCCTGGTCTTTGTCAGCATACTGGCCACCAACGATACGCCAGATTGCCATGGCCTGGACTTGGAACTCTTGGTTTAGGGAGTCCTCATCCCCGGCCATCATTTGCCTTGTAAGGGATGGACAGAAATTCCACCCCTTACAAGTTGATACAAAAATTGATAGAAACAGCGGAGATCCAATGTTTCCTTGGGGTTTTCATTGGTCTTCCCTCAAGTTACAGCAGGAGGTCCAGTAGAATCCCTGTGGAGTTTTGGGGCACTTCAATTTACTTGACCTAAATCTAGTGCACTAGGAAAAAGTCAAGGTACAAAGCTTCCAAAATCACCAAAAAAAGATTAACCAGTTACTTTTTGTGGGATTTGGTTGTGTGCAAAATGGCTGCTACACTTACCTGCAGGGCTAATTCAGCAGTCCTGTACAGCTGGAAAGTAAGAGCACAACCAGTGAAGAGGGAGCGAGCAGGCCCTGTAGAAATTTCCTACTGGAAATTCAGTGCTCTTCTGAAGTGCTTGAGCCCATTTTGTGCCTTAATCTCATTAAGGACCTGGATTTGTTGCAAAAAAAATTTAACACAATTCTGTAGTATTTGCTCTATTTTCCTTGTGAGCCTATTTGGAGTGGGAGCAGGTGAAACGCCAAAGAAGAAGGAGCTCTTAAATTCCACCAGCTTTATATGTTATTTTTTGAAATGCTCGAGGAGCCTTCCTAGTGTTGTTGTTTTTATTAGAGGTTTTTACATATTAGAAGGACCAGAATATATCTGCCAATGAATGAGGACAATGCCTCAGCTTGGTCCAGATCAGTAGACATTACAAAATCCAGTCCAATAATGGTTGCAAATAGCTGGTATAAAAATAGCAGAGTGATGCAGCTTGTTGCCTGAAAAGTGATTCTTCTCTCACTGCTGGCTTCCAAATCTCCCTGTTGCAACCTTTCTTGCCTCTCTTTATTTTATCAAAATTACTGTGGTCATTGTCGCTCGAAATTTTCCTCTCTCATTTCTCCTACGCTCCAAATGTACTCTTCTATACACTCCTCCTCTTGCATACATCCTCACTGCATTGAATTCAAGAGTCATTGCACGGCCTTGTGAGCTAACTCTTTCCCAGAACCTCAGTGCTTTGAAAATGTTTATGTCCCTGAGCTTCCTTAGTCTTCCCTTCTTCCCACAATCTACAGCTTATAAAAATCAATCTTGGCATCACCCAGCCACTCCTCTCTAATTCTTTTCAACCTTAGTGGCAATCTGCACTCTGGGTCTTGGTCCTTCACCTCGGTTTCTCAATTTAAAAATGTGGAGTCAGGGGACTCTAAAACCTGGTCCTAGCTCCAAGTTCACTGAGGATTGATAAATAACATCACACCTCAAGGCCAGATCTAGTATAACTCACTTAAACTCTACAAAATGGCAAAAGCATAGTGAAATGAAGCAATAAAGATATTTGCAACATGTAAATGTTCATTCTGCAATGCTGATTGTTAAGGTAATTCATTTTCTAACCTTTGATCCTTTATGATGTCTGCTTTCTTTTAGCTAGATCGTGTGTTACCATGGTAACTCAATAATCCAACAACATTTGTTGCAAACAATTTTTTTACTGGATTAACAAGACTGCTGGGAAAAGAAAAATCAGCTCATGCTGAGTATGATCCACACATTGTTCTACCAGATTGTCAAAGCCTGCGAATAAATCCCTTTGAGGACTACAACTGCCTTTTTTCACCAAAATAAATCAAAGTAAGTTAATGCCACCAAGACACAAATAAATGAATGCTGAACAAATAAATATTCAGTTGACCAATCAGGCCCATCTCTACATTCCTAAAATGCACGATAAATTACAGTTTCAGGAATAGCACAGCTGTGAATCAACACTGATTAATGTGTATCCAGGAGTGATTACAAGACAGTAATCTCGTTAAGGAGTTCAGCATACGTTGTAAACCGCAAGAGTGAAGCTCAAGCATTTTATAATCGTCATCTAAACTCCAAGGTTAAATTACAGTCTTGCAGTCAATACTGTAAAGCTTGTGAATATTGTTTGACTTCATTTTTGATCTGGTCTTGTTGCCATGGCTGACTCTGATGGACAGCACACTCTGTGGCTTTGGTGCTCGTGATATTCAGACTGATTAACAATTTTAATATGATTACTGCAAAATTATAAGGACTTGCACAACACCAGGTTATAGTCCAACAGTTTTATTTTAAATCACAAGCTTTCGGAGCTTTCCTCCTTCGTCATCTCAGGTTATCCATCCAGAATGACCCTATATTCCCTTTACTGCAATGTCTAATTGCTTCTTAAATGATTCCAGGGTTTTTGCATCCAGTACTCTATCCGAAAGTTCATTCTATCATAGATTACTCATTGCATGAAGAAGCACTTCCTGATATCAGTCCTAATTTTTCCTTTTACTAGTTTAAACCTGTGATCCCTTGTTCAACTCTCAAAGTTTAATTTAAAGTAATTTTCTGGAGTTATCTTTTCCATTCTGTTTACAGTCTTGTACACTTCTGTAAGATCACCTCTCAGCTGTGTCCTTTCAAGGCTGAAAAGCCCAGGTTTCTCCAGTATTTCTGAGACCATTACTGTCCAGCTCAGTCATTAATTTATGAGCTACATTCTTTGATTATACTGCCCCTCCTGGTTTGGTATCATTTATAAATTTAATTAATTTGCACTGAGTTTGTGAATCCAAATCAATGAATCCAAAGCATTGATGTAAATTAGAAACAGTAGTGGTCTGTAAGATGTAGCCTAGAACACCTATGTATTCCAGCCTGCTTTTCCAGCAGGCCAAGAAGTCCTTGATTAGATCTAGCAAGCTATCAATCTCCCACAATTAGCAGCTATCAATCTCCCACGATAGCCAGACTAAAAAGATTACAAACAACAAGATAAGACAAGGTATAAAACAGCACAAGAAACTCCAAATGTTGAGGCAGAGAAGGAAGAGTCCTCCCAGCAGAACCGAATAATATTGGGCCCGATATTACCATGGCGGCAGGTTCGCAGCGGGGGGGCGATTGGGCGCGTGGGTAACACGCCCGGTGAAATCAGTCTGCCCCGCGCGCAATCGCAGGCTAATTGGATCCACTTACCTGGTCTTCCGGGTTCCCCACTGCTGAGCTGCGCGGCGGGCGGACTGCGCATGCACAGTAAGGTCTGTCAGCTGGAGGAGCTCTATTTAAAGGGGCAGTCCTCCACTGACTGATGCTGCAAGAAATAGGAAAAATTACAGCATGGAGCAGCTCAGGGGAAAGGCTGCTCCCAGGTTTAATGATACCTCACTCCAGGTATCATTGGATGGGGTGAGGAGGAGGGGGAGGACAGAGATCTTCCCCCCGGCGGGTGGGAGGAAGCGGCCTGCTTCTGCCACCAAGAAGGCCTGGCTCGAGGTGGCAGAGGAGGTCACCTGTACCACCAACATATCGCCCACCTGCATACAGTGCAGGAGGCGCTGCAATGACCTAAGCAGGTCAGCCAAAGTGAGTACACTTACTCATTCCCCTACACTCCGTCTGCCACATTACCGCCCCCACCTCACATCTCCTTCTGCACTGCCAACACTACTCTGTCACATCACCCCTCATACCCACTCAAAGCTCATCCTCATCTTACCTGCATTTACTCACCTCGCCAGTACTCATCCCGCCACTACCACTCAACCCAATCCTCATACAATCTCATGGCTCTATCTCATACTCACCCTCTCGTGCATCTCTTTCACAGTCAGCCTCACTCAACCTGCCACTACCTGTGCTGCAGCCACAGGGCATGCATCACATATGTGCAGTAGGAAGCGTAAAGCAAACGTGTCGTGAGCATGAAGGGGATGCACAAGGGTGTTTGAGGGTTTCTCATGGTTTTTATTTATATTTAATTTCTGAGCAACTCACATTACATATTATATTGGCACCACTACTGTCACGTCTTTGCGAATCTTGTCTGGTTTGTGCAATAATGCCCTTTCCTGAGGATCACAATGAAGACCCGCAACTGATGACACCCATTGTGTCACTGCAGAGTGGGTGTAGGTGTATTTGCAGGGCTCTTTTGTGCAGACAACTGAGAGACGTCGGCGATGTCCCCGGTGGCACCCTGGAAGGATGCGAAGGAGAAGTTGTTGAGGGCAGTGGTGACTTTGACAGCGACAGGTAAGAAGATGGTGCTCGGGCCAGCCGGGAGCAGCTCAGCATGAAGGAGGCTGCAGATGTCCACAACTACATGTCGAGTGACTCTGAGCCTCCGTGTGCACTGCTGCTCAGAGAGGTCCAGGAAGCTGAGCCTCGGTCTGTAGACCCTGTGGCGAGGGTAGTGCCCTCTGCGACGCATCTCTCTCTGCGGTTGCCCTCCCTCCTGCTGTGTAGGTCGATGTGTCACAGCACTGTGTTGTGGAGCTCCACGTGTCAGAGGTGGACGGCGTGGCCGGCGAGGCTGGTGATGCTGTTCGCCCTCCGAGGAGGTCATGACTGCAGCTACGGCGGCCCCCACCCGGAAGATGTACATCTGAGGGGGTCCGCAAGGTAGGTACATGTGTCTGGACACCGGGGTAAGTGTGCAAGTTGGTGAATTTTATTGTTAGGAGGAGGGTGGTGGAGGCCAAACTTTGTCCAAAGTGACAGAGCGGCCTCCTGCAATGAATGAGGGTCTCCCCCCACCCCCCCCCCCACCTGTCAAATGGACCTTTGCTGCCACAGGCTGATGGCTGCAACATGTCCATTTGAACTGGGAGTGTTTCCCCCAGTACGGGAAACAGTCCCAGTTGTTTGTAAAATCCCACCCCTCCTGACATATCTCCTTAATCAGGTCTGTTAACGACCTGAAATACCTAAATAAATAGCTTAAGTGGCACCCCGCCGGCTTTAATTGCCGGTGGGAGTCCCACATGCGGGGGCTGCGCGCGCATGTCAGCACGTCTGTGGGAAACCCGGAAGTGGGCGGGTTGGAGCTGGGCTCCCGCCCCACCCCGGGATTCCCCGATTTTCGGAGCCCCCCCCCCGCCAGGAACGCACCCGATTGTGGGTGCTAAAATCGACCCCATTGTGTCTGTTGTATTAATCGCTGTAACTTGTTGAAGTACGAGGCCGTTCTTGAGTTTAAGGATTGTGCTTTGCTAGTGAGTCAGCTTGTTAACTCTGTGACTGCTACGTGTTCTTTTAAATCTATTAATAAAATATACTTGCTACACACCATAGTGATTCGGTCTCCTTCAGAACCTCTTACAGGTCTCTACACCGATCCCTGGGATGCTCCACTCAGTATTTCCCACCATCCCAATGTAACAAGTACTCATTGTTTTTTACCTTCAGCCAATCTCTAATCTGTACCCAAAATGTGCCCTGAATCCACACAGTTTTGATCTTAACTAATTGCCTTTAACGTCAAATGCATTCTATTGTAGAGTTTACCACAGTTTGCTTGGGATGTTATTCCTTCAAATAAGTCAAGGTAAATGGTCAGGCAGGGATGATGTTTCGTCATGCATATGATGTCATTGTGTTGCATGTATATAATCCAAATTCAAAAGCTTTCCAATAAGTTTAAGAGTATGGTAATATCCTTTAAAAATATTATATATCTCTAATGGCACTTCAAAATCTCCATCTCTTTCACAAAAATCCTTTGATAGAATATTGGGAGCAGAGTGTTCAATATTAAATGATCCTTTCTTGCACTGAATAAATGTTTATTTGCTGGTGTGTATTC
Source organism: Heptranchias perlo (assembly GCF_035084215.1). Lineage (NCBI taxonomy): Eukaryota > Metazoa > Chordata > Chondrichthyes > Hexanchiformes > Hexanchidae > Heptranchias > Heptranchias perlo. The sequence goes on from NC_090350.1 coordinate 28,585,884, forward strand.
TCTCCCTTGAGGTTATTTCTTAATTAAAATTGAGTATTTGATGTAATTTCAGGACATTAGAGCCAATATATTATCTGATGGTGATTATAATAAAGTTCATATCAAAATTCCATATTATCACTGGATGAAATTAATAAACAAATTCGAAATGATTAAATTATGCCCAGTATTTCTTCCACAGATTGTCAGCCCAGCATCAAAAGCAGTCTGCAGCCTGCTCGCACACTCATGTTTCAAACCTTGATGAGAATACAGCTTTCTGTTTTTCCAATAAACACAACAGGAAAAAAATATTCCGGAGGGAAATATCCGAGTTCACGCTACTGGCAGGTAGCTTCGCCCACTGGCCACAAACATCAGGAAACGGTAGGCATGATGCCTAGAGTTTTCCCCTCATTAACTGAACGGAAAATTGTCGGTAGTACATCCGTGATTTCCCCATATGTGTAGCTAGTGGTCGGGGATCTCCACTATATTGTGAACTTAGTAAATTCACCCTTTTGTGTTTCTGTACACCTCTGTAACACTACTTTATATCTTAGAAACATATAGGAGACTTTTGCACCTAGGAGTGGCCTCAGATTGTTATCGAATTTCTACTTCTTTTTCCAAACATTAATCATTTTTCACTTGTGGTTGCTTCATATGTGTCTTTGAATCATCTGAAACTAGCAATGAGGTACAGGCAGTGTTATAAATTAATTGTTATTTGGAATCTTTTCACTGAGATCTCAGTTACTCACATTAGCTATAATACCTTCAGCAGAAAATAGTAAAACATTTATTACAATTCGAGTTTGTGATAATTAAGTTTTAGTGGGGAGAATGTATCTTATTTAGCCCCAGCGGCTCTGTTTTCTCCCTTTCTCTCCTTGGTAGAGCAAATTCTGGTGTTAAGTCGAAGGCTAAGATTCCTCTGGCAAGTGGATTGGTAACCAGAGGTCATAGATTTAAAATAATTGACAAAAGAACTGGAGGGGAAAACTTGAGGAGAATTTTTTTCACACAGAGGGTTGTTAAGACCTGAAATGCACTACCTGAAAGAGTGGTGGAATCAGATTCCATGGGAACTTTCAAAAGGCACTTGGACATGCACTTGAAGGGGACTAAGGGAACAAGCTGGGGTGTGGGACTAAATTAGACAGCTCTTTTAAAGAGCCGGTACAGGCATGACAGGCCGAATGGCCTTCTTCTGTGCTGTAAGATTCTATGATTCTAAGATCACAAATCTACAATGCTTCCTTTTCAGGAGTACTCAATTACAAATGAAAATTTAAATAATATTTTGGAACCAGCCTGATGGATCATAATTGATCTTTATGGTCCTGTACATTCCTTTGTAATCTGTGAATATATGTTTGGATATGCATTATTCAATGTACCGTGCAATGAGAGTTCAATCATCACCTGAATTGCCTTTGTTATTGTTGCTGATATGTTGTACAACTAATTCTGTGAATGAAATTTAATAAGGAACAAGACATGTTGATTTTTTCTTGTCACATAAAAACTAGCATTTGTTCTGTCACCTATTTAAGGGGAACTTTTCTGCTTTGGCAGTCCCAATGCATGGCAAGAGTGCATGACAGGAAATTCCACACATCTTCAGCCAATGATTTTCCGTCCATTAAAATTAATGGTCGGTAAAATCACAGGCTGGGAGTGCATAATTCCCTAAAATGAATTGGAATCCCCTTTAAGTCTCTTTTTTTTCACCCAAGTCTGTAAAAAGATTTAAGAGCGGACATTTCCGTCACGGTTTTCAGCATCAATTGGAAAACAAAATTCACTGTTGGTTTTCGATAAAAGCTGACTCGGCCTAATGTTTTTTTGGCAAGAGCCCAAGCCCCCCACTGTGGTACTTTTATACACTGAAAACTGCACAATGCTGTTAGTTGATTATTTCTAACAGAAAGAATTGGCCTCAATGCATTCCCAACCTGAATCAAGTATTTGTGTCCAAACAGGGGAGAGAACAGATTGAAATCAAGGCGATCCAAAGTCAGTTAATTTCTTTTCACAGAGATCATAGTTGTGGTTAAAATTCTTTCTATTTTTATTTACTGTTCTGAAAGAAGAAAGCTGCTTTCATTGTCTCTGTGAGGTATCCTGTGTTTAACAAATTGCAGGTGCAAGTGTAATGACAACAATACTCTCTGTTTAGCCACTGTAAATTGAGGTAAGAAAACACTAAAAGGCCAATCTTCTGTCTCCTGTTACAGCTAAATTGGTTTCTTGCCATCCTTCTGCAGAAAGATTGCTCCAGTTGCTGAGCGATACAGCTGAATGACCCCTACTGTGGCATGAAGAGTGAAAGTACCAGCCTTATTCTTTGCCTCATTCTGTGGGACCCAACCAGGTGCCAAAAAGGGTCAGAAAAGTGCATTCATTTTCCCACTTTTAAGATTTTTTTTTTAGCTGGGTTTACTTCAGGGTGTTGGTAGCCAAGTTTCACAGAACGCTATAAAAAGTTCACTGAACCAGCAAAACCATAGGTTTAGATTATTAAAAATGAACTACTTCAAACCCACAAAACAAACCTCAAAGGTACACAAAATAGAGTGCAAACTTACGACAGAAGCTGGCAGGCAAGGACTGAAGGTTGTTTTTATTGGAATCTTTTAAGTAATTTTATGTTAAAGTGATAGAAATTTCTACTAAAGCAAATGTGTAATTTGTTACAAATAGAATTAATGAAAGGAAATATGAAGAAAAGGTGAAAACAGGAACATTTATACATTATTGCCAATTCTTGTCATATTGGAAAACCCTCTTTGGGAGAACCAAATTCTTCCTTAATCCAAATCCCTCTCTCACCTTTACCTCACACCTTTGAAAACAAATAGTTCAGTCTTAAATGCAACAGGCTTACTGTTGTGTTTGGCACTGTAACTGATCTATTTTGAACTTGTGTTGCATTTTGTCTTGAAAAATGTAAAAGCAGAGCAGATATCAAAAGATATAAATCACTTTCATGAGGGGTAAACTAGCATTATTGGAAGAATCATCCCATTTTCAGTAATATTCGTGGGTGTGTTTACTTGTTTAATTTTCATCAACTGGTTATTTTGCTATAAACTACTTTTATCATTGCTGCATCTCATTAATCAGAGGCATAACTTATTAGAGCAAATAAATCATCAATTATTAAGCCAATTACTAGGGATTGGAGCTAACTAAATAAACCAACCAGACATTTTGCACACCAAATACCAATATAATGAACAATTGAATGTTTTGGTCAAGTTAATGGAACGTTCATTTCGTCAGCAACTGCCTAAAAACAGTGGAGGAATAAGAGAATGAGGTATTACCCTTTGCAAAGAATAAATACTAGCAAAGAACCATTACTTTGGCTCTAACTGGACAGCAGTGAGCAAATAATCTCAGGCTTAGAAAAGATGTTGGGCTCGATTTTACCGTCGGGTTTCCTGTGGGTTTCCAGCGGGGGGGGCCCGAAAATCCCGCTATCCAGTCAAGTGACCGGATCGCGCCACGATCCCGCCCACATCCGGGTTCCCCGATGACGTGCGGGGGTGCGTGCGTGGCCCCCGCTGGTGGGAATCCTGCAGGCAATTAAAGCCAGCGGGATGCTACTTGAGGTTATTTATTTCGCTTGTTCAGGTCATTAACTGACCTGATTAAGGGACTGTGTGTGATTTTGGGGAAACATGGGACTGTTTCACACACTGGGGGAAACAGTCCTAGTTGGACGTGTTGCAGCCGTCAGCCTGTGGCAGCTGCAAAGGTCCATTTGACAGGTGGGGTGGGGGAGACCCTCACCCATTACAGGAGGCCGCTCTGTCACTTGGGACAAAGTGTGGCCTCCACCACCCCCCTCCTGAGGGTCAAAGTCACCAACCTGCACACTCACCCCGGGGTCCGGAGACATGTGCCTACCTTGCGGACCCCCTCAGATGTACATATTGCGGATGGGGGCCGCCGTAGCTGCAGTCATGACCCCCTCGGAGGGCGAACAGCATCACCAGCCTCGCCATCCACGCCGTCCACCTCTGACACGTGGAGCTCCACAACAGAGTGCTGTGACAAATCCACCTGTACAGCAGGAGGGAGGGCTACCGCAGAGAAAGACACGTCGCAGAGGGCACTACCCTCGCCACAGGGTCCACAGACCGAGGCGCAGCTCCCCGGACCTCTCCGAGCAGCAGTGCACACGGAGGCGCAGATTCACTCGACATGTAGTCGTGGAGATCTGCAGGCTCTTTCATGCCGAGCTGCTCCTGGCTGGCCCCAGCACCATCTGCTTACCTGTCGCTGCCAAAGTCACCACTGCCCTCCACAACATCTCCTCCGCATCCTTCCAGGGTGCAGCCGGGTACACCGCCGATATCTCTCAGTCGTCTGCGCGGAATAGCCCTGCAAATACACCTGCACCTAGTCTGCAATAACACAATGGGTGGCATCAGTGGTGGGTCATCATAGTGATACCCAGGAGCGGGCATTATTGGACACAACAGACAGGATTCGCAGAGACATGGCAGTGGTGGTGCCAATATAATGTGTGATGTTTGTTGCTCTGAAATTCAATATAGGTAACACCCATGGCAGACCCTCAGACACCCTTTTGCATCCCCTTCATGCTCACGACACGTTTGCCGTACGCTGCCGACTCCACATATGCGATGCATGCCCTGTGGCTGCAGCACAGGTGGTGGCAGGTTGAGTGAGGCTGGCCGTGAGGGAGATGCACGAGAGGGTGAGTATGGGATAGAGCCATGAGATTGAATGAGGATTGGGTTGCGTGTTAGTGGCAGGATGAGTACTGGCGAGGTGAGTAGGTGGAGGTAAGATGAGGATGGGGTTTGAGTGGGTATGAGTGGTGATGTGACAGAGTAGTGTTGGCGGTGCCGAAGGAGATGTGGGGTGGGGGCAGTGTTGTGGCAGACGGAGTGTAGGGGAAAGACTACGTGTTCTCACTGTGGCTGACCTACTGCGGTCATTGGAGCGCCTCCTGCACTGTATGCAGGTGGGCGATATGTTGGTGGTGCAGGTGACCCCCTCTGCCACCTCAAGCCAGGCCTTCTTGGTGGCAGAGGCAGGCCGCTTCCTCCCACCCGCCAGGTGGAAGATCTCTGTCCTCCCCCTCCTCCTCACCCCATCTGATGATACCTGGGGTGAGGCATCATTAAACTGGGAGCAGCCTTCCCCCTGGGCTGCTCCATGCTGTAATTTGTTCCATTGGTTGCAGCATCAGTCAGTGGAGGACTGCCCCTTTAACTAGAGAGCCTCCAGATGACAGATCGTACTGCGCATGCGCAGCCCGCCTGACGCGCAGACAAGCAGCGCGGACCCCGGAGGAGCAGGTAAGTGATTCCAATTAGTGGATTGCCTGCTACGATCGCGCGGGCAACCCACTAATTTCACCGGGCGCGGAGGCCACGCACCCGAAACCCAAACCGCCGGAAACCCGCAGGCCTGCTAAAATCAGGCCCGTTGTCTCTGGCATAGGCTATCAGTTGGACGTACAGTGATTACATCAACTTTACTTGCTGCTGGGAAGGTCATTGTTGTTATGAACGTCTATGCTGCTGGTTCTATCTAAGATCCAGGGAGTGATCATGTGGAGATCTTTAATTCAATCATGTTCAACTGCACATATGAAGCCAATGAGTCTTCAGCACATAATCTAGGCTGGCACTCAGTGCAGTAGTGAGGGAGTGCTATACTGTAGGAGGTGCTGTCCTTTGGATGAGATGTTAAACTGAAGCTCCAACTGCCTTCTCAGCTGGATGCAAAAGATCCCATAGCACTATTCGAAGAAGAGCAGGGAGTTCAGCTGGTGTCCTGACCAACATTTATTCCTCACTAAAACAGATTATCCGGTCACTTATCTCTTGCTGTTTGTGGGACCTTGATGTGCGCAAACTGGCTGCCACGTTTCACTACATTACAACAGTGACTGCACTCCAAAAATACTTTATTGGTTGTTAAGGGCTTTGGAACATCCTGAGATCATGAAAGGTGCTATATAAATGCAAGTGTTCTTTCTTTTGTCTAATGATGCTGAAATTTTGAGTGAAGTTGATGTTGAAATTCTCAGTGAAATTCTATCAACTGTTTATTTGCATTACTCAGCCTGTTTATTTAATTGTCTTAAAATTCGAGCATTAATGGAGAGGAAATAGTTGTGGCAAACAAATTTCAACCAGCCACTGCACCAGCCAACTCTCTCCTGGAAGTGATTATAAACTAATTTAAGGAGTTATTTACAGAATACCACAGATGCTTTTTGGTGTTGTACATTTGTGAAAGCTAATCTTTTAAAGTACAGTCACTTATAGCGAGTGCGTTAACGCGATTTGCCTGCTATACGTGCTGGGTGGTAAAACCAAAAAAGTAAGTAATCAACATATTTTTAAAAAACAGGAAATCTCACTCAGCAACTGCCTCTCCTAATTGTTAGCAGTTGCATCCAGAATCTCATCACTAAGATAACTGCATTTTAACGAGGCATAAACAGCTGATTGAAACTGCTTGAGGACCCAACTTTGCCTGAAATCAGCAAAGCCTTTTAATGGATAAGTGCTTATTGAACTGCCCTAAATAGCCGGCGTGCTTAATACGTCATACATGGTGCCTTTGTAATAGACTCCTATGGTAATGATAAATAGTTAGCGCCATTTGCCCGATTTAGGCAGCTACTCTTGATAAGCATAGATAGTGTAAGTGGGGGGGGGACTGTATTTAGAACTGAGAAAGTCCCTGTTGCCCAGTTAGTCACCGACATGATGTGGCATCGAGTTAGGATTCAACCTCACCTTGGTACTCACACAATGGGTACCTGACATCAGCTTGAGCACATGATTAATGGAAATTTACTCAAAGGGAGGGGAAACTGGAGGCCATATCACCCCACGCAGCTCTTGCACATCTCCCAGTGACTGGTTCAGAGCAGCACTGGCACAGGTCTTCCTGATTGTGCAATGGCACAAATGTGGTATGAGGAGGAGGAAGGAGGGAGGAACAAAGATGAAAGAAGGAAAATAAAGGAGGGAAAAGGAAACATACAGAAAATTTATTTTTATGAGTGTTGTATAATTTAGAAAATTGAAGAATTGGAAAGCAGGAAAGGATGTTTCAGCACAGAAAGATTTAAGATTTGCAAGCACTGAATGCAGCCAGCAGATTGTGCAGCCCTATTTAAAAAAACAGAAAACCAAATGAGCTACAAGCTGCTATAGGAGATCTTGGCAATGTGTTGAGGCCGTGTAATCAAATGGCATAAGGTGTGACAATCCTTTGTATATCCACAGATCATTTCTTTCTACCAGCTGTAGGAATACAATAAGACCTGCATTTTCAGTATGCAGCAATAAGGAAAAGGATATAATTGCTTTTCAAAATTTGATGCTAGTTGAATCATTGTGCATTTTTTTCACGTCATTTGGGGAACACATGCTAACGCAATGAGTATAGCTGTTCATGCTTGAATAGTTTTCCACATCTGGGATCAGGATTTGTATCGACAGGGATCTGGGAGAGGATAATCAGATAAAGATGCTGGCCCTGAAGAGGCAGGACACGATCCCGCCAGAGTTTTCGGGGTCAGTGGGAGGACACCTCATTTGCATGAGGCTAACGAGCACCCAAACAGCCATAGGAACATTTCAGGCAGCCAGCTGACCTATGCTGGAAACTCTAGTGTCTGTTCATTATCGGGAGGACACCCAGGCTCCCCCTTGCCCCCGGAGATCTCGTACACCCCTCCCTAAACCCCTCTGTAAGGGGGCAGATAGTGGAATTTTTAAATAAAACAGATTTTACTCATCTTTGGGAGTGCAGACCGCTTCCCCGATCTGGAGACCCCCACCACTCCCTTCCAGTGGCGGTATGCCTCATTGCACTGGGAATACCAACCTCCAGTGTTATGCAAGGTCCTTAATGGGCCAGCATAGGGAGTCCCTGCCCTGGCCCTTCCCCCTCTGACATGGCCAGCCTACGTAAAGGATGGACGGAGGCTTTGCCTTTTACAAAACCAAGTGGGAATTCCCAAATAATGTCAGGCCCCAGGAGTATGTGGTTCCCAGCTTTTTTTCAAGCCATTCCTCAGGAGTTACAGGAGGAGTCCAGTGCAATGGCCAAAGGAATTTGGTCCCATTATATTTTGGGATAAATTCTACCCTACTCCAGATTTTTCAGTTCCTGTATCTTAGATCACTCTCATACGGGAATTCACAACTCCCTAAACCTTCCACAGTATCTGCGCTAGCCTTGCTATCTAGGTAAGCTTTTGGTAACATGCCAAAGATAACTAACAGAACAACTTTTCCATTGATTATTTTAGTTACTGGAATTATCCTGCATCTCCATAGGATCCTTCTCCCATCTTTGATAAGCAATAGAGCATTACAGCATCAAACCTCAGTTTAGGTTAAAGCTATTAAGCAAATTAACAAAAGATGAATAAGTAAATAACTAATAATAATATAATACATATGTATGTTTATAATAGAAATCCTTCTTTCATAGTCCCATGAAGGGAAAACAATAAAAGGTTACAATCTAAATGCTAAGCTATTCTTTTATAAATAACTTCTATATATGCAATGTTTCTTTTCTTAATGTATATCCCACTGCGAGAGCTGTGCTTGTCTGAACTAATTCCCTTGGAAATTCTAAACTGACCCCTCTTCAGACTGGAACAGCTACAACTCCTTAAATATCCCTCAAAACAATTAACAGGACTTCCTGGATTTCCATAACTGTCAAGCACATCCAAAAAAAAATAACTGACTGTCATACACATAATTGAACAAATCACACAATCTGTGTTTGAAAGTAACTTGGCTCTTACCTCAAGCATCCCAGATAACCAATGAAACTTGCTCACCATGGTTGAAAATGGTCCACTAGCAAGCAGAAATAGTACAGCAAAATGCATACAAAGCAATGGTTCATATCACACTGCTTATTTTTGTGCTGATTTGCGTCAGTGCTAAAGGGTTACCACGAAATATTGACTTGACAGGTTTTCATATAAAGTCATGAGAAGCAGGTGGCACATTGATACAATTACAGCAACAAGATCTCCACACAGACAATTTTCTTGTCGGGGGGGGGTGTATGTTTTCACTTCACATACTTCAAGGCTTCTCACCAAGGGACAAGGACACAAACTCTCACAAGTGGTATTGACAAATTTCAGAGACAGGCTGCGTTTACTGTCAGATGCAAGACCACAAGTCCATAAGGAAGTAAGAAAAAGAAACATAAAGCAAAATATAGCACGAGATTGATGAGCAGATGTTCTGACCGAGCAGTTCTCACAGTTGATCTATTTCCTGTGATTAAAAATTGAAAGTGTCAGTGATATTGTACCTAGGGGTTATGCTTGTGTATTTGCATGCATGTTGCGGGGAGCTGCACATTGAAATAGTTGCTCTATTTGGCAAATGTAATCCAGTTTGCAGATAGATACTGACAACGCTGCTGCAACATGTGCAGGATGGGTGGAACTGCTAGCACCAGGTGCATTGTGCTGTGCTGTGCTGTGTGGTGCAAGATGGATGATATGATCTCCACAGTTCCTATGGTATTGTGATCTTCTTTGATACAAACTGAGGGATTCATAAATTGCAAAGAAATAGAATGGCTGATAACATACTAAAGCAACAGCTGTGTAATTCATAGGGAGTAACACTGTAAAGCTTAGGAATATAACTCTGAACTTAATTTAATTGTACCAATGTAAATTATTCATCCACACTGTTGTAATATGGCCTGGCTCTAAATTTCATTGTACCTAAATGACAGATAGAGTTATAAAAATATTAATGTGATAGAAGGAAAACTGTGCAAATTTTTGCCCAATAGTACAAAATATTTCAATGCAATGTATTTAACATTTCTATATGAACCATAACATTATCTCTATGAAAGTGTAGGAGATCACATTTGCACATTTATATATGTGAATACAGATCACATTTACACTGGTGTGAGATCATATTTGCACTGTGTTTTACAGGAGATGCCCTCTGCTGTTTGTAGGAAAATATTTGCTTTATAATCACCTTTACAATTGGCAGGGCTATCGTGATAGGGGATTCAATTGTAAGGGGAGCAGATAGGCGTTTCTGCGGCCGCAAACGTGACTCCAGGATGGTATGTTGCCTCCCTGGTGCTAGGGTCAAGGATGTCACGGAGCGGCTGCAGGGCATTCCGGAGGGGGAGGGTGAACAGCCAGTAGTCGTGGTCCATATGGGTACCAAAGACATAGGTTAAAAAAAGGGATGAGGTCCTGCAAGGTGAATTTAAGGAGTTAGGAGATAAATTAAAAAGCAGGACCTCAAAGGTAGTGATCTCAGGATTACTACCAGTGCCACGTGCTAGTGAGTATAGGAACAGGAGAATAGACCAGATGAATGCGTGGCTGAAGGGATGGTGTAGGAGGGAGGGATTTAGATTGCTGGGACATTGGGACCGGTTCTAGGGAAGGTGGGACCTGTACAAGCAGGACGGGTTACACCCGAGCGGGACCGGGACCAATGTCCTCGCGGGGGTGTTTGCTAGTGCTGTTGGGGAAGGTTTAAACAACAATGGCAGGGGGATGGGAACCTGAGCAGGGAGACAGAGGAGGGGGAAACAAGGATAGAAACAAAAGACAGAAAGGGAAGAAGCAATAGTGGAAGGCAGAGAAAACAAGCGCGAGAAACAAATAGGGCCATAGTGCAAAATAATACTAAGATGACGAGCAATCTTAAAAAGACAAGTCTAAAGGCATTGTGTCTTAATGCGCGGAGCATTCGCAATAAGGTAGATGAATTAACAGTGCAGATAGATATTAACGGGTATGATATATTTGCGATTACGGAGACATGGCTGCAGGGTTACCAAGGATGGGAACTGAACATCCAGGGGTATTCAATATTTAGGAAGGACAGGCAAAAAGGGAAAGGAGGTGGGGTAGCGTTGTTAGTAAAGGAGGAAATCAATGCAATGGTGAGGAAGGATATTGGCTCGGAAAATCACGATGTGGAATCTGTATGGGTGGAGCTAAGAAACACCAAGGGGCAGAAAACGTTGGTGGGGGTTGTCTATGGGCCCCCAAACAGTAATGGAGATGTAGGGAAGGGCATTAAACAGGAAATTAGAGACGCATGCAAGAAGGGTACAACTATAATCATGTGTGACTTTAATTTACATATAAATTGGTCAAACCAAATTAGCAACAATACTGTGGGGGAGGAATTCCTGGAGTGTGTACGTGATGGATTTCTAGACCAATATGTTGAGGAACCAACTAGAGAACAGGCGATCCTAGACTGGGTATTGTGCAATGAGAAAGGATTAATTAACAATCTTGTTGTGCGGGGTCCCTTAGGAAAAAGCTACCAATACATGATAGAATTCCTCATTAAGATGGAGAGTGAAGTAGTTGAATCCGAAACTAGGGTCCTGAATCTAAATAAAGGAAATTGCGAAAGTATGAGGGTGAGTTGGCTATGATAGATTGAGGAACTTTACTAAAAGGGATGACGGTGGTTAGACAATGGCTAATATTTAAAGAACGTGTGCAGGAATTACAACAATTATTTATTCCTGTCTGGCGCAAAAATAAAACAGGAAAGGTGCCTCAACCGTGGCTTACAAAAGAAATTAATGATAGTATTAGATCCAAAGAGGAGACATATAAAATTGCCAGAAAAAGCGGCAAGCCTGAGGATTGGGAGCAGTTTAGAATTCAGCAAAGGAGGACAAAGAGATTGATTAAGAGGAGAAAAATAGAGTATGAGAGTAAACTAGCAGGGAACATAAAATCTGACTGTAAAAGCTTCCATAAATATGTCAAGAGAAAAAGATTAGTGAAGACAAATGTAGGTCCCTTACAGTCAGAAATGGGGGAAATTATAATGGGGAACAAAGAAATGGCAGAACAATTAAACACATACTTTGGTTCTGTCTTCACAAAGGAGGACACAAATAACCTCCTGGAAATGTTAGGGAACCAAGGGTCTAGTGAGAGGGAGGAACTGAAGGAAATCAGTATTAGTAAAAAAAATAGTGCTAGGGAATTTAATGGGGCTAAAGGCTGACAAATCCCCAGGGCCTGATAATCTACATCCCAGAGTACTAAAGGAAGTGGCCCTGGAAATAATGGATGCATTGGTGATCATCTTCCAAAATTCTATAGACTCTGGAACAGTTCCTGCAGATTGGAGGGTGGCAAATGTAACCCCACTATTTAAATAAGGAGGGAGAGAAAAAAAAAAAGAATTACAGACCAGTTAGCCTAACATCAGTAATGGGGAAAATGCTAGAGTCTATTATAAAGGATGTGATGACAGAACACTTGGAAGGCATGAACGGGATTGGACAAAATCAGCATGGGTTTATGAAAGGGAAATCATGCTTAACAAATCTGCTGGAGTTTTTTGAGGAGGTAACTAGTAGAATAGATAGGGAAGAACCAGTGGATGTGGTGTATTTGGATTTTCAGAAGGCTTTTGATAAGGTCCCACACAAGAGGTTAATGTGCAAAATTAAAGCACATGGGATTGGGGGGAATATACTGGCATGGATTGAGAATTGGTTGACAGACAGGAAACAGAGAGTAGGAATAAATGGGTCTTTTTCCGGGTGGCAGGCAGTGACTAGTGGGGTACTGCAGGGATCAGTGCTTGGGCCCCAGCTATTCACAATATATATTAATGATTTGGATGAGGGAACTAAATGTAACACTTCTAAGTTTGCAGACGACACAAAGCTGGGGTGGAATGCGAGCTGTGAGGAGGATGCAAAGAGGCTCCAATGTGATTTAGACAAGTTGGGTGAGTGGGCAAGAACATGGCACATGCAGCATAACGTGGATAAATGTGAGGTTATCCACTTTGGTTGTAAAAACAGAAAGGCAGATTATCATCTGAATGGTGATAGATTGGGAAAAGGGGAGGTGCAACGAGACCTGAGTGACCTTGTACACCAGTCGCTGAAAGTGAGCATTCAGGTGCAGCAAGCAGTTAGGAAGGCAAACGCTATGTTGGCCTTCATTGTAAGAGGATTTGATTACAGGAACAGGGATGTCTTACAGCAGTTGTACAGCGCCTTGGTGAGACCACATCTGGAGTATTGTGTGCAGTTTTGGTCTCCTTATCTGAGGAAGGATGTCCTTGCCATGGAGGGAGTGCAACGAAGGTTTACCAGACTGATTCCTGGGATGGCAGGACTGATGTATGAGGAGAGATTGGTTCGACTAGGCCTATTTTCACTAGAGTTTAGAAGAATGAGAGGTGACCTCATCGAAACATATAAAATTCTAACAGGACTAGACAGACTAGATGCAGGGAGAATGTTCCCGATGTATGGGGAATCCATAACCAGGGGTCACAGTCTCAGGATATGGGGTATGCCATTTAGAACCGAGATGAGGAGAAATTTCTTCACTCAGAGGGTGGTGAACCTGTGGAATTCTCTACCACAGAAGGCAGTGGAGGCCAAGTCATTAAATACATTCAAGGAGATAGATATATTTCTTAATGCTAAAGGGATCAAGGGATACGGGGAAAAAGCGGGAACAGGGTACTGAGTTAGACGATCAGCCATGATCATTCTGAATAGCAGAGCAGGCCCGAAGGGCCGAATGGCTTACTCTTGCTCCTATTTTCTATGATTTCTATGATTTCACTACATGTAGCAAACAGAGGAAATCTTCTCCCTCTGCATTTCTAAATGCAAAGCTGCCTTTGCTCTATAACTGGTCAATGTTTAAACGTTTCCAATATCGTCCAATTGCAGAATGTTTCAATAAAAATATGGCTATCAATAGACTGAATTATTATTATTTTTTAAATTACCAGATGCTGTTAGGATTGAATTGATGGTGCCATTGTAAAAAGAACAGAAAAAAAAACATGACTGCCTCAAATATGCTGCCAGGTTTCTAGGATTAGATCAGTGTGTTTTGTATGTAATTTGGACACTGTTGCTGTTACACACAACTTGAGCTGTTCCAGACACTTATCCCAAAATATCTAGCAGAAAAAAACAGAATGCATTCAGTGTGTGTCACTGTTTGGATTGAGTGGTTTCAATTATAGATTATATTAGATTAATTTATGTCGTTCATATAAAAGAACCTACACGAGAAGAAATGGGAAGGTCAGAGAATTCGTATTAAGGGATTTGCCTGGTGCTCCATCCAGTCCGAAGTCCTTGGCCATTCTTAATGCAAGGAGCAGGCACGGTACATAAACAAACATTAGAGACCACATCTGTGTGCAGTACTAAAATACCAGTGTTAAATCACTCTGATATTTTTACTCAATTAGTTTATGCGCTGGATGCCACAAGTTGATATTTAAATAAACCGCACATATCCCTCTGTGCATACATATGTAGGTTAGATGTATAACAGAGCTCACCCCTTCAGTGTTCAACTGAGAAGTGGATGGTTGGAAATGTAAAAGCCTAGTCAGCATAAACCACTTTGCCTTAATGCTGAAAAAAATACATCTCCAGACAATTCATGTAACTAAAGGTTTTTTTAAAATGTCTGAATGATGTTCAGATTTAACAGTGATCAAAATTGACAGTCTCTGCATTTAGTGTGTTAGCATGAAAAGAGATTGTGGTTCTACGTTTTATAGCCCTGCCGGGAGATTTCTGATTTAATCACTATTAATGTACTCAATGAAGATCAGTATATTATTTATGGCTAGAAGTTAAAGTCAGCTGCAAATACAGGTAACAGTAGTCAATTCCTCCTCTTTGCAGGCATTTAAAGTTTTTAGCCTTTTCCTTCTTCAGCCAGGAGAGTGTGGAATGCCGCAGCCATTGGCTTATCTTTCAGAGTTGCAAATGTGTACAAGCCTCCTAGCCCAACCCAGCCAAGTATTCTTTCTAAGCTCCCAAACCCTGCCATCTATGTTGGATATTTTAATAGCTGTCACACCACCTGGAGTCAGGTCAAAATGGAGTTGACCTATTGGACTGGACCTCGGTCCATGACTTTCACCTCATCCATGACCCAAAATAACTGGGTACTTTTCATTCTGCTTTATGGAAGCAAGACAACTCTCCTAACCTCACGTGGATCACCAGCACAGGCAATCATCCATTTCAAGGTATAAGCCGTGTACTAAAAAACTTTCCACACAGTCAATTTCTTCCGATCATATCAAAGTTGGAGTGGCCATACCTACCGTGAGTACCAATAAGAACCTTTGCTGGAACTATCAGAAAACAAATTGGCCCACTTTCACACAACTCACTGACCGTTATCACTTTTATCCCCACAACATCTCTATTGAAGAAGCTTACACGTGATTCGCAAGAGCCGTTTAGGCAGCTTGAACGCTTCTAGAAGAGGAAGATGGAAGCAAGCTACCACAAAATTAAACATGTCAAGATCCTAATCAGAAACATTGGTGCTGCTCAGAAGCCCCCAACACAGCACCATCACCCAGTCTCTCCAAATAGCATTGTTATCCACCTGATAAATGTTGCAAAGGCAGATAAGGATAAAAAGGGGAGGTGAAGAGGATATGGTAACAATAAAAATAGTGCATGCTTTGCCACTGTGGCCAGTTAAAAACTGTAGGCAATATGCTTGCAGGCTGTACCCATTGGCAAGGGCTGCCTGGTTTCTTAATGCACTTCCACAATATCCTTCACTTAGCTATTAAATGATTAGACTTTCACTCGGCCATTAAATGGGTAGACTTTCACTTGGTTATTAAATGCTTAGAATGGTTAACTATTGAACGGTTAACACTTAGACTAACATGCTTGACTTGACAGTCTATGTAAATGCATTGTAATTTAAAAAAATTATGTGACCATTCTTCATGTGTGAATCTGGATAGCGAGTGCCAGCAGACTGTATGACTGTAGAAAGCATCCCAGCTGAGTCCAATCTTGTCCTCAGCCAAGATCCACTCATGTGCACCCTCCAGCAGCAATCACTGGATAGCAATCAGGAGCAGGAGCTGTGCCTGATTTTTTCAGGAGCTCAGAGGCCAATTGTAGCGGCCCCTACCTGCTGCCTTGGCAGAGATCAGCTAACTGAGCACAGACAGGAAATTGAACTTACGACCTTCTATCTGCATGGCTTAATACAGCGCCTTTGCCTACCAGGCTAGTGGGGGAAATATCCTCTAAGACTGCATCTCTAGCCATTAAATGCATTGTAAATTCACGTCAGCATATGGGGAATACTTACTTTGGTGTGAGTTGGACAAATTGTCTGAATTGTAAGTATTAATTATTTGCTCTTGTTGGGAAAAGAAGAAAAACGTTGTTTGAAATCAGTAACATTCTGGTGGAAAACAAATTCTCCATGAAAGATAAAAATCTTATGAATCAATTTCACTACTTGTATATGACTTATATGCAGACTTTTAAAATAATCTTCAGCTACCAAAAAGATCCTAGTAATAAATTAACTAGAAGACTTTTCACACTATCTGAGGCTTTCATCAGTTACAATGAAAATGTCATTCCTCCCATTGAAGGCACTGGATAACATTGAAGGTCTTGAAGATAATTGTGACAAGTGTGATGTATTAGAGAAAGAATGTCATCATGAAACAACCTCTAGCTGTTTTCTGATAAAGTGGGAACAGGCATCTTTACATTGTAGCAGAATTTTGTAACTAATGAACATAAGTTTCAAAGCTGAAGGTCCTTGGCTCCAGGCTCCCAGAGTAGTCAGAAACGGATCACTCAAGAGCAGACTTATAGATTACAGCAAAGGGCTTTCAATGCGCACCCTTAGTAATGTAATGAAGAGTTCATTATCTGTTGAATGAGCACTTTTCAGACAGTGAGATAAGAAAATCTCATGAACTATTGGCTGGGCTTGAGGGTTATAATGGTAAACTATTGTACAAGAGTAATAGAAAGAGGGTGAAATGCCCAAAATGAAGGCCAATAATTTTCCAATTACAGTCTCATTAATTAACTCAATTCAAAGTTGCTTAATTTAAATTATCTGCTAGTTTGATTTTTTTTGGATCTAAATTGCCACTTTATTGGATAATTCAATATTTTCTTCCCTCAAAAAATGGCATAGACTCTATGGGGTAGAATTTCCTTGGGCGTTTTCCAATCTCCTGCTGTAACTTCAAAAGAAGATCAACAGAAACCCTGGAGAAATGGCTGTTTATGTTGTTTCTCTGGGGTTTCTGCCGATCTTCTGCCCAAGTTATAGTGGAAGAGCAGAAGAACCTCTGCGGAAATTACTGCTGTATAACTTGGAATTGCTGTTAGTATTTTGTTGCAGCCTTAGGCTGAAGATTTTATTTTTAACTGGGTAACGTTTTCCCTCATTTTGGCAAGAACTCAGTCCTATGCTTTGGGATTTCACCAGCTAACAATGCCAATCCTTTCTCACTTAGCTACTCAGCGAGAATTAACAACCAATCCAGGAAATTGGCCACGGAGGTGACCAGCAGGTGACTTATGGACTTTTGTGGCCTCAGACTATAGGGTGCTTTTAAAACACAGCTGGATACCACGTTGGAGAGTTAGAAAACAACAGGGATGAGCTTTTCTGGGCTAAATGGCCTTTCCTCGTCCTTGCTTTTTTCTTCTGTAGTCAATTATTGCCCACACGGAGGAATCTGCAGGCTGCAGCTACAGGGGTAACCTTTAAACAGGAACCAGATGTCTACAGTAATAAGATGTACCCATAATTCCTGGCAAAATGCCATGACAACCCCGGTAACCTAATACAGCATGCAAGAAACAACTGAAAAATGATGCCAGTAATTAGAGAATACCTCAAGGCTTTACCGCTGGGTTTGGTCCACCTTTAGGGCTGGAAAATGCAGGCTATTTCCTTTGTTCGTTTTAGTACAGCTTCACATTTGTATGTTATTTCAGAAACTGCAAAGAACACATGAAACGGACACAGTTCAGTAAATGTTACGCTGGATTTAATTCAGAAATTCAAGTCAAATAAGCATGAGCTCCGTAAATAACTAAATATTTGTCCCCCAAAAAAATATTTTTAAAGTGCAAAGCGAGCACAATGCAGCAATGAAATCGTTAAAAGAAAACAGTTTGGGAAATTTTACATTGTTCACAATTTTTCCAAATGTGCAAGGAGTATGTCGGGGCAGGAATGGAATACACGCAAAAGTGTTGGCCTGTCACCCACTCGCAGAATCAGATGCTGATATGCTTAAGCAAGATTTAAAGAGAAGGGGGAATGAGTAAGAGTTCTATTTGTATTCTTGTGAAAATGTTAAAAGCTAGGAATAATATTCTTACACTCCTCCCCAAGGAATGCTGTGGGCCAGGACTGCATTTTTCTGGGGGTGTTGATACAGCTGTGGTACTTGTGCTGGGGAAGATTTTGTAAACCATCCAGAGCTGGGTATATTTGTGTAACACAAAACTACCTTTAAACTCCCTTGTAGGTCACCACATACACTGAAAGTCAGATCACAGAACTGCTGCTGTGGTGAAGGCACCAGAGCTTCTGTTACTGGGCTTGAAACTGGTGAAATCTAAGGCACTGACCACATCAGGCGTCTATTAATTTCAATGTGTATTACACTTCCGGTTATCAGACTGGCATGTATTCAAATTTCCACTTGAAATTAATCAAGCTTCATAGATCATACCATTTAACTCAATAAATACTAACGTCTAGTAAACCAAACTTTTGAGAACCAGGATAAATTTCCTGTGTCTTGAGCTGCTTCAGGTAACCAAAGATTTAGGAAACTTGATGCCATTTTACTACCCCCTCTTATCATTAGGGAAGAAGGTGGAGACAGAACGAGAGTCAAACTCAGCAGACTTGCCAAGTACGATCAGTTTAAGTGAACTAAGTTTTGTTAGGGCTTGGAGAGGAGATTGAATGTTTTTCCAAAAGACAATGGGGGAGGAATTGGTCCTGTCGAGCCTGTTTTTTGGGCACAAAATGCATGTTGGAGGCTGCTGAAGAAGAGGTAAGTTTTTCTTTTTTCGCATACTTGAATGTGGAGCATGGAGGAGCAACCCTGATCCTGCTGGCTCCACAGCAATACTGCGGGCCACTGCCGGCCTGCCCTTGACCCCCTCCCGTTCACTTCCCCCTTCCAGGACTTACCTGCGGGCCAACTTGTTCCCGAGCTGGCCATTTTTTGGAAGCCCCTGATTGGCGTTGGCAGCTCGCCGATGTTTTGGAGATGTGATCCGGGGCCCAATCTGTAACGAGCCTCAGTCGTCCGTATTTGGGCACACGTTCTAGACACGTTGTTGATTTCGGGTCGGTTCCCAGCGATAATCGAATTTCTCTGCCATCATGGCAACACTGGAAATAAATTGAAGGGGGTATTGTGTTCATTCAGCATAGTTGAACAGCCATGAATCATTTAGTCATAAATATACCACATGCAAGAATTGCAAAAATTCTTTCCAGACTTTTAATGCAATCGTACATGGCAAAAAAACAAACAAAAAAATGGCTTGCTAAATGTTTAATGGAATTGAGCTGAATTTTCCAAACAAATTGAACTGCAAGAGGGAAACTTAGATTGAATCACATTTGGAGACCACAGATCCAAAACTTTGGATTCCAACAACTGTTTTTCAAATCTCCAAGCCCAAAGTTCCGATTCAGATTCCTTATTAATCCATTTAGAATGCAGTTTTAAGTTTCATCAGCTGTGACATCTTTTGTTGCACCTATCGAGAATGGGCAGTCATGGCATCTGAAGTTTGACTAAAGTAAATTGGATAAATTCAAAAAACAAACCCAAATGTGGATCAAGTCAAAATGAATTGGAATCTTAACCTATCATCAACATAGATTTGGATTTAATGGCAACTCTGAAACTCAATGTAAACTAGTTAAATTTACAGAGGATACCAAACTAGGAAAAGCAGTGGAATCAAAGGAGGCAGCCCAGAAACCACAGAAGGAGCTAAACAAAATGTGTGAGTGGGCCAAACAATGCTTTTAATGTAGACAAGTGTACAGTATTGCAAATAACAAGAGAGAAACAAGAGAGACATTCAAGTGGGGGAGGCAGTGCAGAGATGAGCCATGAAGCTGATCTCTCGTGTCAGGAGTTTGAGTTACGAGGAAAGATTGGAGAGACTTGGGTTTTTCAGCCTGGAAAGTTCTTGTCTGGGAGCTGATCTTATAAGAAGTAAATGGTATGAAAAAGGTGAATCCGGAATACTACTTTAAATTAAGTATAACCTAGCAAGGAGTCAACGCCTTCAGAAAAGGTAGGGAGGGGAGAAAATTGGTAAGAAAAATTACTAATAGGGACAGTAATCCTTCATCTCCACTTACAAATCCATTGAACAGCACCTCCTGGACAATTGATCTCAAACAGACTTATGAAACAGTTGGCCTGAAACATTCTAGATACGCCTCCTCCAACACCTCATCTCAGATGGGCTAGGTAATCCTCCAACAAACTCAACTTCAAATCGAAAGGAGGCCCTGATTTGCACTCAGCAGACATCAACCTCAAGCTCAATCAATGAACAGGGATTGCCAACCTTAAATTTATAGATGCCAATCAGGAGCTGTCAATCATCCCTTAACTCTCTACCATCTCAGATGGCTAGATACTCCTCCTCCAACACCTCATCTCAGACAGGCTAGATACTCCTCCTCCATCATCTTATCTCAGACAGGCTAGATACTCCTCCTCCAACACCTCATCTCAGACAGGCTAGATACTCCTCCTCCATCATCTTATCTCAGACGGGCTAGATACTCCTCCTCCATCATCTTATCTCAGACGGGCTAGATACTCCTCCTCCAACACCTCATCTCAGACAGGCTAGATACTCCTCCTCCATCATCTTATCTCAGACGGGCTAGATACTCCTCCTCCATCATCTTATCTCAGATGGGCTAGATACTCCTCCTCCAACACCTCATCTCAGACAGGCTAGATACTCCTCCTCCAACACCTCATCTCAGACAGGCTAGATACTCCTCCTCCATCATCTTATCTCAGACGGGCTAGATACTCCTCCTCCATCATCTTATCTCAGATGGGCTAGATACTCCTCCTCCAACACCTCATCTCAGACAGGCTAGATACTCCTCCTCCAACACCTCATCTCAGACAGGCTAGATACTCCTCCTCCATCATCTTATCTCAGACAGGCTAGATACTCCTCCTCCATCATCTTATCTCAGACGGGCTAGATACTCCTCCTCCATCATCTTATCTCAGACGGGCTAGATACTTCTCCTCCATCATCTTATCTCAGACGGGCTAGATACTCCTCCTCCATCATCTTATCTCAGACGGGCTAGATACTCCTCCTCCATCATCTTATCTCAGACGGGCTAGATACTCCTCCTCCAACACCTCATCTCAGACAGGCTAGATACTGCGCCAATACCTCATCTCAGACAGGCTAGATACTCCTCCTCCAACACCTCATCTCAGATGGGGTAGGTGCTCCCCTTTAGTACGTGATCTCAGACAGGCTGGGTACTCCTCATTCAAAATCTGCTCTTAGAAAGGCTGGGTACTCCCTTTCCAGCGCAACCACCCGACAGGGATCCAGGTGAACAACCATTGAGAACCCCAATGATTAAAGACTTACAAACATTATCAGGTTTTCCCTCCTCCCTTTAAGTTAACTTCAGCAAAGTGTCTTGACCATTTGCCTTCCTTAATTTCTCTGGTGGAGTACAACATGTGTCATCAGATATTTAGTAATGTGGTAATGTCATCACAGCACTGAACATATCTGTTGTTATAATGATTCATTTTATACTACCTAAGGAAGGATATACTTGCCTTAGAAGTGGTGCAACGAAGGCTCACTAGATTGATTCTTGGGACGAGAGGGTTGTCCTGAGAGGAAAGATTGAGTAGAATGGGCTTATACTCTCTGAAGCTTAGAAGAATGAGAGGGGATCTCATTGAAACATATAAGATTCTAAAAGGGCTTGACAGAGTAGGTACTGAGAGGCTATTTACCCTGGCTGGAGAGTCTGGAAATGGGGTCATAGTCTCAGGATAAGGGGTCGGACATTTAGGACTGCTATGTGGAAGAATTTCTTCACTCAGAGGGTCGTAGATATTTCGAATTCTGTACCCCAGAGGGCTGTGAATGCTCAGTCATTGAGTATATTCAAGACTGAGATTGATAGATTTTTGGACTCTAAGGGAATCAAGGGATATGGGGATCGGGCAGGAAAGTGCAGTTGAGGGAAAAGATCAGCCATGATCTTATTGAATGGCGGAGCAGGCTAGAAGGGCTGGATGGCCTACTCCTGCTCCTATTTCTTATGTTTCTTGTGACAATGAATACAGAAAATCTGCATCTACTGTGGCATGACCTTTCTCCACTGGCCAACATATGGTATTTTGGCTGAGTTTTCAGGGTGTTCCTTGAACTTGGCCTGATCCAAAACTCTTCAAAATGGCAACACTACTTATTTAATTGTTTTGTGAATTCTTAGTAGCGTGAGGAAACTATACTTCTTTGACCACAGAAGAAATTAGATATTTTCAGCTCAAATCCAGCCCCGTGTGTACTGGTTCAAAGATAACAATTGACTGGCGATTAGACAGAAAGAGTCATGATGATAAGAAATTACGACTTTTGCGCTTCCAGCCCAAGACTGAAGTCTACAACAAAGAAAAAAAAAGCCTCTTCCAACCAGAATTTGTGTCTTTCTCAGTTGAATCCTTTTAACCTACTTTACAAAAAAAAACAGATTTAAATGGTCAATCATCTCTTGCTGTTTGCTGTTTATGGAATTTTGCTGTGCACAAAATGGCTGAGGCATTTTCCTACATAACAATAATGACTGCACTACAAAAAAGTAATTCACTGGATCTGGGGTGCTTTGGGACATCCTGGGTAATGTGACAAGGTGCTATATAAATTCAAGTTCTGTTTTCTTTCTTTCTGTGTATTTCACAGATATAAAATCCAAGTCAATTTTACCCCTCCCCCAAAAGGAAATTAACTGTTTCAGTTAATTATAGTGATTGACAAACACACATGAGTTATATTGAGGATGAATTGAGCTAAATATGGTGAAATTTCCAGACGGCTTTCCACCTAAAGATAAACAAGCTAATCGAGTATTTAGCAGCCATTCACTGCCACTTAATTGCTGCAGTGAAAACATTTATTATCTGGAACTGAGTGCAGCTTTCTTTGGTTAAATATACGCCAATGACAATTAAATACACTGTTGAGGAAATGTCTGTCAGACTAATATGATTGAGAATTTTGTAATGATTATTTTTAAAAGTTTCCAAAAATAAAACTGACACCGTGAAATGTTGATTGTGTAACTGAACTCCAGTGATCAATGAATTTAACCAAACAGGCCTTTAAAAATTGACATTTTTAAAGACAGCAATATTTATATATATGGATATAATATATATCTATATCTCCAAAGGAAATAGCCTGGAGATGTTTAAGCTTGCCAGATATAATAATATTGTTACAAATAAGACTGTTTTTCCAGTTGCTTCACTTGCCTTTATTGCGATGGCCTTACTCTGAAGCCCAGTAGTCTCCATTACACAGTGGACAGATGGTGTAATTGTGACCCATGTGATACAAGCTCAACACAAAATTGCCTTAGTGTTGCCATTTTCACATTCATGAACAATTAAACGCCACAATCCAAAGGCAATGCAATTGATGATAACATTTAAAGCAATGTAGCAATCTGACATTGTCCCCCAATCATAAAAACATACTTTTTTTTGAATGCATCGCTTCATTTTCAGAATGGCTTCAAATTTAAAACTGATTGTGGCCAATTCTGAAAACATAAAAATTAAACCCTGTGATGGATCTTTAATTAATTACTAGTTTGGGATATTTCCTACCTCACGCAAAGTGCCAGTTATGTGGTGGCTGCATTCTGATCCAACTTGACTGTTGTGGTCTGACTTCCTATAAAATTGCACAATCTTGCTCCCCAGCCCCGTGTTGTAGACTGGTGATATGAACAGGCCATCTCCATGATTTCTTGTGAAATGACCACAAAAAAATGAAAAAATTGCCATTGTAACTATCTTGCTGCAAACGTTAGTTTTTGTTGATCAAGTAATAAGTTTAAGCAATAGGCTGGAATGTTCTTTTTTAACAACAACAACTACAGCTTGCATTTATATAGCGCCTTTAGCGTAGTAAAATGTCCCAAGGCGCTTCACAGGAGCATAAACAAACAAAATTTGACACTGAGCCACATAAGGAGATATTAGGACAGGTGACCAAAAGCTTGGTCAAAGGGGTAAGTTTTAAGGAGCGTCTTAAAGGAGGAGAGAGAGGTAGCAGAGAGATCTTGGCCAAGGCAGTGGCGTGGGCACGACAACTGACCAAAGTATAGATCTCCATTGGCCACATGTGATTTCCTAGTTAGGAGGCTGAGGATTAACTTTTTCCCAGGTTTTTACCATTGTCACTTTTGATTTATTTGCTACGAGACACATGGACGTGGTCTGAGGTTACCTGAGGTTACTTGTCCTCTGGGCCCTGAAATTCTGCATGGGTTCTCCCAATCTGCTGCCATAACTTTAGCAGATGATTGGCAGAACCTCTGGACAAAGAGCTAAAAATGGCTGTTTACCCTGTTTCAGGATCAGGAATCCAATCTACATCTTCCTAGTCTATATGATTCAGTACTACAGTAGGTTAGCATTTTTAATAGGAGGACTCCATTTTTAATGACATTTTTTCATGTGATTTTTGTATTAATCAAGGTAAGGGATATTAGTCCATTCCATTTTGTGAATCTAGTGTCAGCATGAAGTACTCTCAGATCAGGTATGGCATGGTTAGATGCAGACTACAGCTCCCTATACTTTAGGTTGATAATGTGCTTCAGCGCTAATCTCAAGCAGCACAGTTACTGCACCAGGGTGACATTCTTCCATTTCCCACTCCAACCGTCCTATTGCCTCTGTGAGTGAAATTGTTAATTTGTGCTGAATTAAGGACAGTTATGAGCCCACTGGAAACTGGATTGAGATTGAGATTGCTGGAACAAAGAGTGTTCAAACACTGTCTTGGCTTGCGTCAAGTGTACCTTCTGGTGATACCGTGCATGGTGGCATATCCATTAAAACTGTGGAGAAATCAGTGGCTCCCGGCAGCAAACTGGAAAAAAACGAAACAAGGTGAACAAAACCAGCCTGTCATTTTCCCTGCTTTTGGGGTCTCACACTGACGATATTGGAGAAGAATGGCCTGCCTGCGGCTCTGCCAGGATTTCCTGCCATTGAATGAAGGGCAGTGGGTCAAGCCACAGGCTGACATTAGAGCAACCACATATCAAATGAGACATTACTGAAAGGAAAGGGAAAACTGATAACTAGGCCTTGGACTCTGCACAGACTCTGCGACTCTGATTTCTGTCATAGTCTCCATTCTCAAAAGAATTCCTGCAGGAGGTTTCCTGAAAACACCAATACTTCTCAAAGTGAAGACAGATGATATTTAGGGCAAGGACGTTGTGACTTCAGGCATTGCTTGGAATACATCCGCTGAAATTTGGCACCTTATACATCTTCAAAAGTGCAAAACAATCCAACAGATATAAATGTTAATTCTGAGATTTCCCTACAAAAGTATCTTTAAATATAAAAAGATAGTAAAAAATTCAGGTTAGTCCAAATTTATTAAAGTCAGCATCTTTGACAAAAGTACTAGATAGTGACCTTTTTATCACTGCATAATAGTTCCCAGGTATGTACTTTCTAGTAGGATATGTACTTTTCAGATACAAAACCCTATCTCACTACACTGTTGAACAAGCAGTGCAACAACAAGGTGTGCTTGTCCACTTGAAGTACTTTTCGATCTCAGTAGATAAATGAATACTTGCATTTATGTAACATATTATCACGTTGAAACATCTCAAATGAATTACTTTGGAATGCAGTGACTGTTATGTCGGCAAATGCAGCCATCATTCTGCTCAAGTAATGTCCCACTAACAGCAGTGATCAGTGCTTGGGCCTCAGCTGTTTACAATACATATCAATAACTTAGATGAGGGGACCGAGTATAATGTATCCAAGTTTGCTGACGATACAAAGCTAGATGGGAAAGCAAGCTGTGACGAAGCCACAAAGGGATATAGACAGGTTAAGAGAGTAGGCAAGAAGGTGGCAGATGGCATATAATGTGGAGAAATGAGAAATTATCCACTTTGGTGGGAAGAATAGAAAAGCAGAATATTTTTTAAAAGGTGAGATACTAAGAAATGTTGGTAGTCAGAGGGATTTGAGTATCCTTGTACACGAGTCACAGAAAGTTAACATGCAGGTGCAGCAAGCAATTAGGAAGGCAAGTGGTATGTTAGCCTTTATTATAAGGGGGTTGGAGTATAAGAATAAGGATCTCTTGCTGCAATAATATAGGGCTCTGGCGAGACCATACCTGAAGTACTGTGTACAGTTTTGGTGTCCTTACCTAAGGAAGGATATAGTTGCCTTAGAGGGACCGCAACGAATGTTCACTAGATCGATTCCTGGGATGAGAGGGTTGACTTAAGAGGAGAGATTGAGTAGAATGGGTCTATATTCTCTGGAGTTTAGAAGAATGAGAGGTGATCTCATTGAAATGTATAAAATTCTTAGAGGGCTTGACAGGGTAGATGCTGAGAGACTGTTTCCTCTGGCTGGAGAGTCTGGAACTAGGGGTCATAGTCTCACAATAAGGGGTCAGCCATTTAGGACCGAGATAAGGAAAAATTTCTTCACTCAGAGGGTCGTGAATCTTTGGAATTCTCTCCCTGTGAATGCTCAGTCGTTGAGTATATTCAAGACTGAGATCGATAGATTTTTGGACACTAAGGGAATCAAGGGATATGGGGATAGGGCGGGAAAGTGGAGTTGAGGTAGAAGGTCAGCCATGACCTTATTGAATGGCGAGTGGGCTCGAGGGGTCTACTCCTGCTCCTATTTCTTATGTCAGGTACATGCCCAGTTATTCTGTTTTCAGGTGGTACTGGTTGATGGATGAATGTCCACAGGCTTAAAAATGCTCACTTTAATGTAGTAAGAAATGATTAGTGGGACCAAAACAAATAGTGGGATAATGTTCCAAGGAAGCAACATAACTTGAGACATACCTGAACCCCTTCAATGTGGTATTGCCTTATAACAGCCTATTTGTTATCTTCTAAATAATGTACATTGAATGTGTACTTTCCCTGTAATCTGCTACAGGAACACGACACTGTACTGGAAAATACTAATCACATGATGCTGTTTCTCTTAGGTTAGTTTCATCAAATGTGGTTATACCCTGAAACCTGGACAAACAGGTTAGTGCTGGAACTGTGTCATTCCATAACTGTGCTGGAATGCTGCGCTAAAGCACTACTGGAAATAGCTACCTTTTAAAAGGTGAAATAATTTCAGCAATTTTGGCGTGCAGCCTACATATTCTATATACTGTACCACCATTGGCCAGTGTGGGGACTCCAAGGTGGTGGCAAACATGCAAATATATTATAACCCTTTTTTCTCATGATACCATTGGCCCTGAAATCCTGTGAGGGAATCTCCCGTTCACACGGTTTCTCTGGAGGTTCTGCCGACCTCAGTTAAAGTGAGAGACTGTGAGAACCCACACAGAATGCCATTGTTTTTGAATAGGTCTCAAGGACATGGAGCTAAATTTCATTGTCCTTCTGACACTGAAAAATTGCATTTGGACAGCACTACTGGAAGTCAATTGGGAAACGATTTTATTAGGGCTGACATAGTTTTGTGTTGTGCTGCGACACAGAGGGTAGGGGCAGGATGAGTATTCATTTGGTGCCAGAGGCATCTTGACTAGGATTTTGGTGCCATGCTCTCCTCTGCACTCTGCAGAACATGGTACTTCACTGCCATTATCTTGATCCTTTTGGCAAGTAATTTATATAAACATTGTGTGACATCCACCCTGCATCCCATGGTTCAGGGTTGTAAACACATAAGTGCCATTTTCAGCAGCATTGTTTGTTTGTTGTGATCACTTTAGAGTTGGGACGAAAGCATCCTCTTGAAGATTGTTGCATTGTGAGAGATCATTTTCTCCCAGCGAAGAGATAAAATGAACTTAACTTTTCACAGTCATTTCAGCAGCGCAAAATGGGGCTTTACCTCTTCAAATAGAATGCAAATATTTGACCCACAATCCATCATCACTGGCATTAAGAAAAAAGGTAAAATAAAATTAAGGTCACAGCCTTCATTGAATATTTTATTAAAATTATACCTTTGAAACTGCTCAGATGCAAGTTATTGTTGAAAAACAGTATCACTGGAAAGTTTGTGTCAGATATACGTTTCTGCTCCTCGTCCCCGTTCCTATAGTTTGTATACAGTAGACAGATTAGTGTTGAGACAATCTCTTTATCATTGCTGTCTTTGCCATCTCTAGTGTTGAGGTCATTGTAGTTCACAGTTTCCATTAGGGGTAAGCAGCAAATCAATACCTGAATTTGTATGGGATTAGAGTTCAGATGCTTAAATGAAACCAGAATTTTTGTCAAGTTCAGATATACAGTACACCGAAATCTTGGCGAGTGAACGGCCTCACCCTGCACAGCAGAGTCAAACAGGCAATTTCCTTCCTCACTGGGGTCATGCATTTCACAAGATGGTGAAGGTGAAATTAGTATGTTTTAGACCTTCTGCACATCAGCAGTGTTGCATATTTTTCTGATATGGATCTCCATGGTTTGATAGATGGAGCTGGAAGGCGGTTTTCAAATTATACATAATCATTTTTTGTCATTGTCGATTTATCAAAGTTCTTTGCCAATCACATGGGAGGCCTATGCTGGGTTTTGTGACAGATTCAAATTCTCGGGTGGTCAGTATTTGTGAATGTATTTAAAGTCCCTTTTGCCTAGGCTTTAGAATACATTTGAATTCCTGTAATCTTGGGAATATGCTTAAGTTCCTGGCATATTTGGTTTGGGAATACATCCGAGTTTCTGGACTGGCTGGACTGGAGAGTATGCCTGAGTTCCCTAGTGGCCAATGTAAGGTTTTTCTGTTAATAACCAGGCCTTTATTTTAAACTTTCAATTCAGGTTTAGACCATCTCAATTTTGAATGGAATCAATTGGTCTGAGTGCTCACCCATTGTTCCCATTAACTTCAAACATTAAAAGTCCATGTCTTCCACTCATCCCCATTCCATCCCAACCTCAGTTTGGGGGAATGCCTTTGAGGTTCCCGAGCTCCCTCTGAAATCTCGCTAAATATGACCCTTTTATAGTTTTGTACAAATACAAGGCCACATGTGGTCCCACCAAGCAGACATCCAATAGCAATCGATCCCAGGGGGATCATTTGCCGTTAGAACTGGGCTCTTTATTGATGAAGCAACTCTAAGTTATTTCCTCGGATCTTCAGCCAGACTGGCCTGTTGTCATCTCTCTACAGAACAGCAAGGAGCTACGCTAAAATTCTGGCACTTCCACAGGATGGTCATCCATATAATGTTGCTACTGGTGCAAGTGGCTACCCCTAATTTTTAAATGACCCCATCATCGGGATTTGGGATGGAGTTAAGGAGAGGACAAAGCAGTGGGCATAAATTGTGCCCTTCCACATTTCCGGCTGTGCCTTCTACCTCTGTAAATCAAAAGTAAAGTGTTAAATAAAAAGTAGCATAAAATGTATGTTCTAGTGTTATTCATTATGGTGGAATACACAATGAGCAACAATCCAGTATTAAAATGTTTAAGAACTGTAAAGCTAGGACAATTATAAGACTAGAAGTAGAATTCTTACCTTGTAAAAGGCCTTGGTTCAACCAGATCTAGAATAGTGTGCCCAGTTTTGGTCCCCTTACATAGTATGAGATATCGAGGCCTGGAAAAGCTCCAGAGGAGGGGGAGCTGATTGGCACCTAGTTTAAGGGCTCTTAGTTAACAGGACAGGCTTAGGGAACTGGAGCCTTTTATTCTGAAAGCATAGACATGAAGAGATATGATTGAAGTCTTTAAAATAATGAGGGGATTTGATTCTGACAGGTTATTTGAGCTAGATAGACAGAGGAGGATGAGGGGGCATCAGTACAAGTATGAAAGCACAGAGTTAGGGTAGATGCCAAGAAGTATTTCTTATTGCAGAATGTTGTTGATTTCTGGAATAGGTTGCCGGTACATGCGGTGATTGTGGATTCATTGCAATCCTTCAAAAGGGAAATGGACAAGTTCCTGCAAGTGGAAGGCATATCAAATTATAAAAGGTGGGTGGGTTAACTCAAAGAGCAATTTCCCAGAGCTTTTTCCTAAATTGGCCAAAGTTTTTTTTTCTTTCTTTACTCTCCCAGGAGATTGCATGACTGAAGGGAGGGGGAGTTAATGGGGTTGATTTTAGCACCCGCGATCGGGTGCGTTCCTGGCAGAGGGGCTCCGAAAATCGGGGATTCCCGGGGCGGGTCGGGAGCCCGGCTCCAACCCGCCCACTTCCGAGTTTCCCACAGACGTGCTGACATGCGCGCGCAGCCCCCGCATGTGGGACTTCCGCCGGCAATTAAAGCCAGGGGGGTGCCACTTAAGGATTTATTTTGGTATTTCAGGTCAATTACAGACCTGATTAAGGAGATATTTCAGGAGGGGTGGGATTTTACAAACAACTGGGACTGTTTCCCGTACTGGGGGAAACACTCCCAGTTCAAATGGACGTGTTGCAGCTATCAGCCTGTGGCAGCTGCAAAGGCCCATTTGACAGGTGGAGGGGGAGACCCTCACTCATTGCAGAAGGCCACTCTGTCACTTTGGATAAAGTTTGGCCTCCACCACCCTCCTCCTAACAATAAAATTCACTAACTTGCACACTTACCCCGGTGTCCAGACACATGTATCTACCTTGCAGACCCCCTCAGATGTACATCTTCCGGATGGGGGCAGCTGTAGCTGCAGTCATGACCTCCTTGGAGGACGAACACGATCACCAGCCTTGCCGACCACGCCGTCCACCTCTGACACGTGGAGCTCCACAACACAGTGCTGTGACACATCCACCTGCACAGCAGGAGGGAGGGCAACCGCAGAGAGAGATGTGTCGCAGAGGGCACTACCCTCGCCACAGGGTCTACAGACCGAGGCTCAGCTTCCTGGACCTCTCTGAGCAGCAGTGCACACAGAGGCTCAGAGTCACTCGACATGTAGTCGTGGACATCAGCAGCCTCCTTCATGCCGAGCTGCTCCCGGCTGGCCTGAGCACCATCTTCTTACCTGTTGCTGTCAAAGTCACCACTGCCCTCAACAACTTCTCCTCCGCATCCTTCCAGTCGTCTGCACAAAAGAGCCCTGCAAATACACCTACACCCACTCTGCAGTGACACAATGGGTGGCATCAGTTGTGGGTCTTCATTGTGATCCTCAGGAAAGGGCATTATTGCACAAACCAGACAAGATTCGCAAAGACGTGGCAGTAGTGGTGCCAATATAATATGTAATGTGAGTTGATCAGAAATTAAATATAAATAAAAACCATGACAAACCCTCAAACACCCTTGTGCATCCCCTTCATGCTCACGACACGTTTGCCTTACGCTTCCTACTGCACATATGTGATGCATGCCCTGTGGCTGCAGCACAGGTAGTGGCAGGTTGAGTGAGGCTGACTGTGAAAGAGATGTATGAGAGGGTGAGTATGAGATAGAGCCATGAGATTGTATGAGGATTGGGTTGAGTGGTAGTGGTGGGATGAGTACTGGCGAGGTGAGTAAGTGCAGGTAAGATGAGGATGAGCTTT
Source organism: Heptranchias perlo (assembly GCF_035084215.1). Classification (NCBI taxonomy): domain Eukaryota; kingdom Metazoa; phylum Chordata; class Chondrichthyes; order Hexanchiformes; family Hexanchidae; genus Heptranchias; species Heptranchias perlo. The sequence continues at coordinate 28,617,569 of NC_090350.1, forward strand.
GAGTGGGTGTGAGGGGTGATGTGACAGAGTAGTGTTGGCAGTGCAGAAGGAGATGTGGGGTGGGGGCGGTGATGTGGCAGACAGAGTGTAGGGGAATGAGTAAGTGTACTCACTTTGGCTGACCTACTTAGGTCATTGCAGCGCCTCCTGCACTGTATGCAGGTGGGCGATATGTTGGTGGTGCAGGTGACCTCCTTTGCCACCTGGAGCCAGGCCTTCTTGGTGTCAGAGGCAGGCCGCATCCTCCCGCCCGCCGGGGGGAAGATCTCTGTCCTCCCCCTCCTGCTCACCCCATCCAATGATACCTGGAGTGAGGCATCATTAAACCTGGGAGCAGCCTTTCCCGTGGGCTGCTCCATGCTGTACTTTTTCCTATTTCTTGCAGCATCAGTCAGTGGAGGACTGCCCGTTTAAATAGAGCTCCTCCAGCTGACAGACCTTACTGCACATGCGCAGTCTGCCCGCCGCGCAGCTTAGCAGCGGGGAACCCGGAACAAGAGGTAAGTGGATCCAATTAGCCCGCGATTGCGTTCGGGGCAGACTGATTTCACCGGGCGCGTTACCCACGCGCCCAATCACCCCCCCGCCGCGAACTCGCCGCCCTGGTAATATCAGGCCCAATGTGTGTGTAGGTTGCACCATGTCGGGATAGGACAGATTTAATGGATCAGTTGATCTTTTCCTGTCCTTTTCCGTTTGTTGGTATAATTCGAGTAGTATTTAGCGTAGAAGGTAGGCTATTCATACTTTGAGGTAGATGAGAACAGAGGAAACGAGGAGATACTTTCAAATAATCAACATTTCATTAAAATGCCAGCAAATGACTGAGAGTAGAGATGATGATTCCTGCCCACAGGATTATGATAAATCAATGCCACTTTATGACATAGAATGTACTGATTATGTGCAGATGGAGGTTACAGCATAGTTATGAATTGGACAAGTATTAATGTTGTGCTGTTTCTGTTTCACAATAAAGGCAGTACTGAATTTCAATCAGTACCCATCAAGTGATTTTTCCAGTAGATGTTACTAAATGTGTACATAAATCCAAGCCCTTCTATAAAAACATATACCTCGTTAACCAGCTAGCTGATATTTTTGTCTGTGACAAATGGGGTTACATAGAAACATAGAAAATAGGAGCAGGAGTAGGCCATTCGGCCCTTCGAGCCTGCTCTGCCGTTCAATATGATCATGGCTGATCCTCTATCAATACCATATTCCCACCCTCTCCCCATACCCCTTGATGCCTTTTGTGTCTAGAAATCTATCTATCTCCTTCTTAAATATAATCAGTGACTTGACCTCCACAACCTTCTGTGATAGAGAATTCCACAGGTTCACCACCCTCTGAGTGAAGAAATTTCTCCTCATCTCAGTCCTAAATGTCCTACCCCGTATCCTGAGACTGTGACCCCTCGTTCTAGAACCCCCAGCCAGAGGAAACATCCTCCCTGCATCCAATCAGTCTAGCCCTGTCAGAATTTTATACGTTTCAATGAGATCCCCTCTCATTCTTCTAAACGCTAGTGAATACAGGCCTAGTTGACCCAATCTCTCCTCATATGTCAGTCCTGCCATCCCGGGAATCAGTCTGGTGAACCTTCGCTGCATTCCATCAATGGCAAGTATATCCTTTCTGAAGTAAGGAGACCAAAACTGCACACAATACTCCGGGTGTGGTCTCACCAAGGCCCTGTATAACGGCATTAAGGCATCCTTGCTCCTGTCCTCAAATCCTCTTGCAATGAAGGCCAACATACCATTTGCCTTCCTAACTGCTTGCTGCACCTGCATGCTTGCTTTCAGTGACTGGTGTACAAGGACACCCAAGTCCCTTTGTACCTTAACATTTCCCAATCTATCACCATTTAAATAATACACTGCCTTTCTGTTTCTCCTTCCGAAATGGATAACTTCACATTTATCCATGTTATACTGCATCTGCCATGTATTTGCCCACACACTCAACTTGTCTAAATCGCCTTGAAGCCTCTTTGCATCCTCCTCAAACTCACAGTCCCACCTAAGTTTTGTGTCGTCAGCAAACTTGGAAATATTAGATTTGATTCCCTCATCCAAATCATTGATTTATATTGTGAATAACTGGGGCCCAAGCACTGATCCCTGTGGTACCCCACTACTCACTACCTACCACCCTGAAAAAGACCCATTTATTCCTACTCTCTGTTTCCTGTCTGTTAACCAATTTTCAATCCATGCCAGTATATTACCCCCAATCCCATGTGCTTTAATTTTGCACACTAACCTCTTAAGTGGGACTTTATCAAATTATCACATTGGACTAATGAAGCGTGAACCTATGACATTATTTTACTGAAGTTTAACAAGCACTGAATGCTGCAGTTTATTATTGAACTAAGTTGCATTGTAGAGGTCAGACACATGGCTAAAATGGATTTGAAAATCTGTGATCAGTGCAGTGTTTGGTGTGGTAGAGCTATGACGACTAATTTATGTGGTAATCAAACTGCATTGATTATTTTAATAATTACAGTAATTAACTACCCACATACAATGTTGAAGGCAGCTGTGGAAAACTTTGTGGTGCAGACTGGTCTGCCCTCTTGGCTGCGAGAGGAAGCATGACAGCATGTAAAAGACAGCTGTGTGGATCCTACAGGGGGAATAGGGGAAGATATAAACAAAGGAGCAATGACACGTCATACACTGTCCCTCATTCAAAGCTGGGTAATGGTCACGTTGCACAAGAAACAAATAATATTATAACCCTTGAGCCCAGGAGCATTTTGTTAAATCTGTGGAAATAGCCAGACCATGTGAAAAACTACTCCATACTTTGGCTGAAAAATAATAAATGTAAATGCCCAATTCCATGAATGGGTGTGTACAATATTTAAGCGACAAGTTTGTGCTGTGCAGCTGCCTGACCACATGTCCAAGGCTTTACGTGGTACAGTATCAGACATTATGGGAGGGATTTTAACCCCCCAGGACGGGTGGGAGGGGGCGGGGGGGGTGTTAAATTCTGAAAAATCAGAAACCCGACCCCAACCTGCCTCAAATGCATCCACTTCCGGTTTAACTGGGGCGGGTTGGGGGGCGGGCGAGTGACATGTTCTCGAGAGGCAGGTCAGTTATTTTAAACATGTTAATGAGGCTGTATGCCGCAGATTTTAACAGATTTTTACATTTAACGGCTGTGGGCCGGATTTCCCAGGGCCTGGGAAACTCAGCAGCTGATTCAACCGGATTCAGCAGGTAAGTGCCCTTTATAGCACTGCTTATGGGCCAGGAGGAGCAGCAGTGGTTCTCCTCAGCCCCCCAAGCAAACCTGCCACGGTCGGCCTCCCTCCCCACGATCCGCCGACCCCCCGATGATCCAAAGCCCCCTCCCATCTCCAGGCCAACCTGCGATCCAATGCCACCCCCCTCCCTCCCTTCTCTCCACTCCCTGGCTGCAGCCTTCCAGCGCAGGCCTATTCATCCGACTGCCAGCCAGCCTCTCAATCTGGTTGGCTGTCAGCTGGGAAACGGAGAGAAAAAATTCAAATGAGGTCCTGCCGTTAAATTCGCCAGGACCGCTGCGTTCCTCGTATTTACGGGTTCCCCGGCTGCTACTACTGCCACCTCCCCCCTGCTCCCTCCCTGCCTCCCCTTAAATATCGGGGCCTGTTGTTGCCTGATCTGGAGAAGTACAAGATTTGCAATCAGAGCCCAGAAATTCCTGGGCAGTCTGGTATTAAGCGGCTCTGGGACGGGATGCAACTTGTGTCCACTCCGTGTATGTGTTCCTGACTCGGTCCAAAATTCCCAGGATCAAACTCGTTTTCACATTTTGGGTGGGTGCCTGCACAATTTACAGTGTAACTGGGGTGCTTACCTGAGCTGGTGGGGTGAGGGATATCACCACAGCACCTTCACTGTAAGTGAACCCATGTCAGTCGATAAAAGTCCCGCTTTAAATTTGCTGCTACCTCAACTGGAAAACAGCACTTAAAGTAAAAACAGACCCCACTTTTGCCAGGGTGAGGTCCTGGAACCCTACTCTCCCTACTGATGCAATCATATGTAGCGTTGTGGGCAAGGGAGGCACAACTAGTGGGATTTCTAGTGGATGATATCATGCCGCCAGTCCAGCCTCTTGGTCAACGAGACAGACGTGTGTAAAGCCCACTCCACCACCAGTCCGCAGGACACCTACTAGATTGGAAAATCTAGGCCTCCGATTTTCCATTCCCTGCTCCCATCTGATGAGGCTCTGCTCCAGGAGTGCAGCCTCACTGAATTTGTTCTACAGCTTTCTCAGTCTATGCACTGTGGATTCTTTTGCCTGAAAACTCTTGACTCTGTTCACACAGAGGGCAGCTAAAAGTGGTAGAAGTGCCTGTAACAGACCTACAATGGCAATAGGTCATTGTTGCTCGGTAGAGTACATCTTTATCAATGGCATTGTAAGTCAATATGCATGAGATAATTTTCTTTGTGTATAATATACACACACACACACACACACACGCACGTACACATTTACACATATATTTATTTCCTTTTGTAATTTGGCTGGTGAGGCAGTATTGATTGTCCATCCCTAGTTGCTCTGAGGGGATTGAGTGTTAGCCATGTACTGCAAGTAAAAGGTTTTCCTTCCCTGAAGGACATTAGTGAACCAGTTGGGTTTTTACAATAATCCCGCAACTTTTATTGATCATCTGATGCCAGCCACAAATTATGAAATTTATTGAATTCAATACATATTTAGAGACAGAGAGAGAGAGAAAGAGTGTCCCTAGTTTGTAAAACATCTGTAACATCAGTGTAAAGGAATTCTTTCAGATTTGAGAGGGCAGTCTTTACTGCTTACTCTTGGGGGAAAACACTGCTCACTTAACCCAACGCAGTTGTATAGGAATAAAACCGTAAGAAATATGGAAAGAGAAGAGACAGATCTAGAGCACTTCACCATATCACGGAGTCTGATCAACATAATTAACCTATTGGGAAGAGGTGACTAATCAGGTAGGTTTGAGTGAATCTGGAGACCGCACTCACAAACCTGAGCGATCTGTTCCCCTTAAAAGTAACTTGGTCTCATTGTTTTCTTGAAGTGGAAAATCTGATAAAAGTGAGGATTTTCCAACCAGAAGGAAATGACCTGGAGGCGATCGTTTACTTTGTTTTTTCAGTGCAGGATTTGGATGAAAATGGAAAGAAAACAGAGACCGTAGACTTCCTTCATCCAGAAGACAGAGGCAGGAAAGGGCTCAGGTGGCAGGGTCAAAGTTCATCCTGAAGTGACGCGAACAAATGCAATCAGTGGAAGGAAGAAAATGGACAACCTTTCTCAAAAGGTTTTAACTCTGAAATAGATGGGAGACCTTTTTGCAAGGTACTCATAATTACAGATGATATTGGATATGGCACAATATTATTACTAGGTTAACTGAAAAGTCTCATTTGTAACATTTTAAACCAGCTTGTTTATTACTCTTGTTTAAAATCTACTTAAAGTAGTCAAAATATATTAACCAAGTGTAATGCAGTCACCCAGTGGCCAGTGCTATTTACACAGCAAGGGCCAGGTTAGATTACGGTTCAAATAATAGTCAGAGGTGGAAATAGCAATCATAGACACAGTCTAATTATTTACACACATTGAATTGACTCTCTTCTGAAAATGCTATCACACTTACAATATACACCCTGGGGTGAACTGACAATGTTTTTCCAGGGTTTCCACGGCTCTTCTGCCAAAGCTACGGCCGATGAGTTGGAGACCTCTGTGGAAATTCCACACCCCCCTCCCAATCTTATGCTAACTGAACACATCTACACATCAGACACCAATCAGAATAGACACTAAGGGAAAAGTAGCCTGATAAGATTTTCTGTTGAATACATCTCTCCTTCCCCCTCTGGGATTAACCTTGAATGGCCCACTGTCAGCCTACCACTTGGGCTTTGGGTTACTTCCCCACCAATTTCACATGGTCGGTCGGCTTAGCTTCAATGGAGAAAGAATGCTGAGCATGCAGCTCTTCTCACATTCCCATCCCCAGGTGTGCTTGTGGCAACCTCAGAAGAGGTTAAAGGCTTTGCTGCCTTCACAAGGCCATTCTGCATTAAGATATGGACACTCTCAGTGTTCTGCGTGGTTCTAATATTTGGGATTCTTTTCCTTTTTTGTTTTTTTTGGTCTTCCCCGCCATGGTTGTTGAGTCATTCTACTTCATTAATCTGTGCTTTCCCACTCCCTCCAACCCCCAAGAGAAAATTATTATCTCACCTTAGGGTCTCCTTTTGACCCACTGAGGGCCCATTCAACATTAATCCACCATGCTGCCATTTTAGAGGGATCCATTTGGTCTCAGATTAGAACATAGATTTTTGTGGCTGCAATAAATACTGGGGTTGAATAATGGTCAGGGGGAGAGGGAGGGGGGAGAAAGGTCAGTTCCAATCAACTTTACAGGCTCAAATGTTCAGATATTTACAATTTTCAAAGCCAAAGATTAATAACCAATGCCAGTGTGCAAGTCTGTCTCGCCTGCTGGAGAACATAGGTATAATTCCCCATTTCCTCACAGAATTGGTTGTGAACGGATGCAAGTTTCCCCCTGAGCTACCAAGGATAACAGATACCATGGGGGTGATTTTAACCCAAACTGCCCGAGGGGAAATTCAAAATAGCAAAAATTGACTGACCTCCTGTTTCTGTCGGAAACCTGCCGACCACCATTTTAACTCAGGAGCCGACTGTGGTGGCAAATACACCCGCTAGAATCAAACCGGTGTCCCATTAATAAATGTGAATCGGAGTCCTATTATGTAATTGCACTTCCATCCGGTGATGTGTGCGTGCTTCCTGCCTGCCATATTGGGGCCTTATTAGGCCCGTTAGCACATGAAAAATGGGTGGCCGAATTTCTAAGCCCTCATGTCTTCTTAAGAATACCCATTTTGTTTCAAATTGGCCTGATAGAAGCAGTAATACAGCCTTTTTTTTGTTCATTTTATTTTGCCAATAGCTATATTGGATTGAAAATGTCTCTGATTGCAGACTCTCCTTCAGAGCCGCTTGGATGATACTAAAATCAGTATTCACAGCATGCTGGCGATCGCTGGCTGTAATTGTCTCTGAAACTGCTATTAGAAAAGCAATTTCTGACCAATTCTGAGGGATTCCTCAGCTTCATTCTATTTTTTTTTTAAACAATGCTTGGATTAGGCGGAACATTCAAGTGTAATCTGTCACGGCCTGCTGGTACTACAGTGTGCGCACGGAGGAACCGACAAATCTTCAGAAGCTCTCTGAAGCAAACACGGGCAATTTGGGGTTTGAACCTCGAAATCTAATTGGAAAGCTCTTGACATAAATCAATGAAAATTCAGATATGGGGAATTTACTGCAAATCCCTTTGCCTGTGAACAGATTCTTGGCTCTACCTCTGTACAGATCAACTGGACTTGAATTAGAGAACAAAGAATGATGATCTGTATGCTTGCAGGTGGCTCTAGTAAAGCAGATCTGTTCTGGATAGTACCGATGGAGCTTGTTTGTATATTTTTTTGTACTAATGCCTACAGGCTCCTTCCACGTCCCGCATATTATCCTAAAACCAGGTTAGAGCTATCGATCGTAGACCTGGGTAATGAGCCATCCCATCATTTATCATTATGTATTCCGTATTGTGCAGATGTCCTATTTGAAACCAATGTCTTAGACTAATAGGATTAACACTAGCGAAATATTAGCTGTTTTTGATCAATGGTGATGGAAACACAGTTGGACACTGAAACAGTATCCGATCCTCTGCTGGCTGGCCGGTCTTTGTGAGGCAGAGGTCAGAGGTCAGGGTCATGCCACCACTTATCAGACAGTGTGTGAGCAGTGCCATTTTACAACACAATTCTGTTCGGAAGCACAGAAAAGTTAATAGGCTACAGCAAAAATAACCAACTAACAACAGCACACCTCTCCTGGCGTCTCTAAGGATTTCAAACAAGAAAGCAAAGCAAACATTATAATTACATTCAGTAGAGTCTAAATAATGAACACATAGAACAAATAAAAGACTAGCAAATTGTTTCTACATTTAAGTAAGAGCCCCTGACTACATAACATGAAGTCACAAGTCTGTTATGTTCTGTTTGTCCCAAAGTTATTTAAATGTGGTATCACACAGCTCCCCTGCTTCAGTAATGAATAGCTGAGCCATACAGACCAGGAAGGATATTGGTCTAATCCCTAGTCTGTGCTGGGTTAGCTAATTTCAGTTTCCGTGATGGAGGGGTTGCTACAATCAGTTTCAGACCCCCTAAGGTAGGAAGAGGGAAAATCTTTCAAGTTCCTGCTCCTGCATTGTATCCAACGATCCCTGCTGGGTGAGGATACAGCTGGCCTGGCTGTCCCAAGTAGCCTAAAGAGGCTGTAGATGCAGACATGAAGAATGGCCATTACTGGAGAGTAATCTGTTCCCATGTAACTGTACCACAGCAAAATCCTTGACGAAGGTGGGGGAGAAAATTAGTGGGAAAGGATGAAACAAGAAAGAAAAGTATCACACCTGGGACCCAAATAATGCACTATTTATACAATGGGCAAGGAACTTGATCGTTCAGTAAAGTTCATGTTCAAATGCTTAATGCACTCATACTACGTTCTCCTGTGTGCTATTTTTAGATGGGCAATAACCCATTTAAAATAAACAGTTAACACCTGCCTAAAAATAAAACAGGGGAACATAGTATGATTATGCAAAGTGTTCATACGTGAACTTTGTCAATCAAAACACATGGGCTGAGATTTACTTTAGTAACAAAGGCGGATAAATGGAATTAAGATACAGATCAGCCATGATCTAATTCAATGACGGTACAGGCTCGAGGGGCTGAATGGCCTACTCCTGTTCCTATGTTGTCCTAACACCCACCAATGTGAAACCACTGCTAACCCACCACAATTCCTTCTCAGAACCCTCATTAACCGTGTTGATGGTTTGAAGGTCAGAAAGCTGCCCTTCATTGGTTTACCACCACTGTCCCAATCTGCCCAAAAATAGAAAGCCATTTTAGGAGGTGGAGAGAGGGGAGATCAGAGGAATGGTATTGGGGGGGGGGGGGCGGTGGGGAGAAGCCAAGACCAGCACTTTGGGAAACAGGGGTGAGAGAGAAGTCACGGGAGCACTTGTGGGGGAGGGACTGAAAGAGAGAGGAGAAGCTAGCTTACCGAAGGGGGTGGGGGGAGGGGAAGGGGAAGGGTGAGAAACCAGGAGCAGCACTATTGAAAGGTGGAGAAGCTGAGAGCAGAGCTTGTGGGGAGAGGCGAAACCCAGGAGTAGAACTTGGGGGAAGCAGAAAAAAACTGGGAGCATTGCTCCAGGGAAGCTGAATCTGGTTGGTCTGTTGAATGCCAGAATGCCAAACTGTTTCAAATTAACCAGAGTGCAACCTTTCTTATTATAAAAATTCTAAATTTTACAGGGGAACATACCCTTAGAAATGTACCTTCAGTTGGAGGGCAACATTTCGAAGGATTGTTACAATTCTAAATTTGCTGTCGACACCCTGATTGGACTGTCCTGTAGTCAATAAAATCAAGCTTGAATCCCTTGTTTGCTTTTAGGTCTTGCTTTTTTGAAAAAAGAAAATGATTTATAGTTTTTCTCCCACTAATAGGTTAAGTTTTACAATATCAAGAAAAATCGTTAATTCCCAAAAATTTCATTTTCACATCGTTCACCTGAGGAAGGAGGTAGCCTCCGAAAGCTTGTGAATTTAAAATAAAATTGCTGGACTATAACTTGGTGTTGTAAAATTGTTTACAATTGTCAACCCCAGTCCATCACCGGCATCTCCACATCCCAAAAATAGCAGCTAGGGAGTAGTTTTTCAATTTCAATAAAATTGAGCAGCGATCCTTTCCTTCTTAGATGAAAAATATGCAATGTCAATATCCACTGTAGATTGTAAAATTCTGGAAAATGAACCAAATAAAGTGTCAAAAAATCTAAAAGGCCCCCAGACACCCCAAGGAGCAAGAGGCAATCTTGTAGTTGTTGCGTGTAAAACCATTACCATTGTAATAGTAAAACTATTAAACATTACCTGGTTCCATTCTTATCTATCCAGTTGTAGCCAGAGAATCACCTCCAATGGCTTCTCTTCCTAACCTGGAGTCCTCCAAGGATCTATCGTTGGCCCCCTCCCATTTCTCATCTACATACTGCCCCTTGGTGACATCATCCGAAAACACAACATCAGATTCCACGTGTATGCTGACGACACCCAGCTCTACCTCACCACCAACTCTCTCGACCCCTCCACTGTCTTTGATTTGTCACAATGCTTGTCTGATGTCAAGTACTGGATGAGCAAAAATTTTCTCCAGCCACAAATTTCGTTCCCTAGCCATCGACTCCATCCCTCTCCCTGGTCACTAGGGCTGAACCAGACCATTCGCAACCTTGGCGTCCTATTTGACCCTGAGATGAGCTTCCAACCACACATCTGCTCCATCACCAAGACTGCCTACTTCCACCTCCGTAACATTGCCTGTCTCCACACCTGCCTCAGCTCATCTGCTGCTGAAACCCTCATCCATGCTTTTGTTACCTCTAGACTTGACTATTCCAATGCCCTCCTGGCCAGCCTCCCATCTTCTACCCTCCATTAGCTTGAGGTCATCCAAAATTCTGCTGCTTGTATCCCAGCTCGCACCAAGTCCCATTCACCTATCACCTCAGTGCTCGCTGACCTAAATTGGCTCCTGGTCCGTGAATACCTCGATTTTAAAATTCTCACCCTTGTTTTCAAATCCTTCGACGGCAGTGCCCCACCCTATCTCTGTAACCTCCTGCAGCCCTACAACCCTCCGAGATCTCTGCGTCCCTCCAATTCTTGCCCTTCTGCAGCCCCGATTTTAATCGCTCCACCATTGGCGGCAGTGCCTTCAGCTGCCTTGGCTCTAAGCACTGGAATTCCCACCCTAAGCCTCTCCGCCACTCTACCTCTCTCTCCTCCTTTAAGACGCTCCTTTAAACCTACCTCTTTGACCAAACGTTTGGACACCTATCCTAACATCTCCTTATGTAAGGAGTCTTACAACACCAGGTTATAGTCCAACAGCTTTTGGACTATAACCTGGTGTTGTAAGACTCCTTACATTTGTCCACCCCAGTCCATCACCGGCATCTCCACATCATCTCCTTATGTGGCTTAGTGTCAAATTTTATTTGATAATCGCCCCTGCAAAATGCCTTGGGACGTTTTACTACATTAAAGGCGCTAAATATATGCAAGTTGTTGTTGTTGTTGAGTGTGTGAAGAGTTCAATACAAATCTTAATAATAAGATATGTCACATTTGAAGAAGTCATTCTGGTCAAACTAGTTATTCAGATCACATCAATCAACTGCGCCTAACAAAAGGTAAAGACTTGAGGCCATCAATGTGGTTATTTGGTGTCCTATTTCCTACATTTCACTCCATACCCAGAGCTGGAAATATTAATCCTTTTACCCCTTTTCGGTGATTCATGGAATTCTGAAGGCGCTCTCTGTAGGGCTTTAAATTATACTTATTGAGATATCATCCTTTTTTTTGTTTTTGCCTTGCCCACCCCCCTCCCCCACCCACCCGACCCATTGTGCCCATATCGTTCCCTGACCAAGAGGACAGATTCAACCAGCTTTTGGGAGGTGTGTGAAAGTGGCCTGCTGTGACTTGCTCTTTGATCTTTTTTTCTCTTCCCTTCCCATGGGGAAGTGCCTGGTGTCTACTCCCAACAAAACTAGGAACTCACTACGTGGAGGCATGTGCAGAAGTGAACCTGCATCCAACCCTGTGTGGTGCAGCATGTGGATACACAGACACACTACACACTGCCAGAACACCTTCTGAATCAATGCTATGCTTTCATTTACTGGCATCTGTTCCATGTACAGTTATTCATAGCGTGGCACACCAATTTTACTAAAATTAAAAGCTGACTGTATTAACAAGCACGAATTATCCGCAAACTGCTTTTCTTTGGCCCGTTCACATTCATTTTCGAATATCCAAATGATATTCCAATTCAGACAATCTGAAAGCACCTGTTTCCCTTTAGGAAAATTACACCACAGACGCTCAGGAATTAAACTGTGTGCTGTTTCGGTTCAATCTGTGCGTGTGTAAGGCTGTTTTGGCAACTAATGCGGTAAAATAAACTCCACACCTACATCTTTCTCTCTAAGGCTGAGGCAGATGGTTAATACATTTGAGTTTTATTTTCTCCAAATTTTGTGCTTGTTTCTGACTATTTGCCTGTGGTACCTTTACTCATTTCTGCTTTATTTTATTCATTCTCAGGATGTGGGCATCGCTGGCAAGACTGGGTTTTATTGCCTATCCCCAGGCAAGCCCTTCTACTTGAAACACTGGTAGTGGTTTGATAAAACTGAATGACTTGCTGGGCCACTTCAGAGTTAACCATGTTGGTGTGGAACTGGAGTCACAAAGAAGCCAGACTAAGTAAGGACGATAGTTTTCCTTCCCTAAAGGACTGTAGTGAATTTGTTGGGTCTTTACGACAATCCGACAGCTTCATGGCCACTTTTTACTGAACCATCTTTTAAACAAATATTTACAGATATTTTTTTAAAATTCAGTTCAAATTCTCAAACTGCCATGGTGGGTTTTGAACTCATGTTCTCTGGATTATTAGTCCAGTAACATAACCACTACACCAATGTACCCAGTAATTTGCTGTAATACATATATTTATCCAGGATGATGTTCTAAGAGAGCTTGTTAGTGTCATATTCACGTCAACTAATTGATAGAAAAAAGACAGAAAAAGCTGGAAATGGATAGCCGGTCAGTCAGTACCTGTGGAGAGAACAGTCAATATGTTGGCCTCATGCCCTTCATCTGTTTTTCTTTCAGATTTCCAACATTTACAATATTTTGCTTTTGTAAATCTAATTTAGAGTTTGTTTGCGGACCTATGGATCTGATTACACATTGGGAGTTTAGCTAGTCTATCTTACACACATAATAACTCACAAACTTACACAAACAAGACATCAATGTGAAAGGCAAACGAATGAATACAATTTATAAAAATTGAACTCAAGGGGTGGCGTAGGTAGAGGTGTCCTGGTGGCTCAATGGGGAAATGCACTCCCCGTGTGGTTCTGCATCATCCTGAGAACGTTCGATCATGGTTTGTGCTGATAGCTGATGTCAGCTGGGAAAGTGATAATATTACTGCAATTGGCCTCAATGTCCCTGAGCTAGCAAGGGGGAGAGGAATGGAAAATCAGCCTCTTGATTGCGACCTAATGGCTATCCTGTAAAGACAGGATCTAGATGTGCTGTGGTGGTTGCCATTGTCAAATAGCCTATTGACATTTACGGGGAAACTTTCTAAGACCCTGTGGTCCTGGCAGGGCCTTGCATGCAGACAGCGCTGGTCAGGAAACTGCAGGCATGCTCACCGCACCCCCCTACCGACTTTCAAACCATCTTGGCAATACCAGGATTCTTGCAAAATCTCGGCATTATTGTCTAAGTTCAGGTGCAAGGATTACCCATTAGCTGAAGGGCTGAGCACGGTAGGCATCTGTGGAGTTGTATCTTAGCACGGATCCCCGCCTTCAGAAGAGACATGGGTCACTGCCCTCAGGAGAGATGGGGTAAGGGGAGAGGAAACATGGGTCACTGCCCTCAGGAGAGATGGGGTAAGGGGAGAGGAAACATGGGTCACTGCCCTCAGGAGAGATGGGGTAAGGGGAGAGGGAACATGGGTCACTGCCCTCAGGAGAGATGGGGTGAGGGGAGAGGGAACATGGGTCACTGCCCTCAGGAGAGATGGGGTAAGGGGAGAGGAAACATGGGTCACTGCCCTCAGGAGAGATGGGGCAAGGGGAGAGGAAACATGGGTCACTGCCCTCAGGAGAGATGGGGTAAGGGGAGAGGGAACATGGGTCACTGCCCTCAGGAGAGATGGGGTAAGGGAGAGGAAACATGGGTCACTGCCCTCAGGAGAGATGGGGTAAAGGGAGAGGAAACATGGGTCACTGCCCTCAGGAGAGATGGGGTGAGGGGAGAGGGAACATGGGTCACTGCCCTCAGGAGAGATGGGGTAAGGGGAGAGGAAACATGGGTCACTGCCCTCAGGAGAGATGGGGTAAGGGGAGAGGAAACATGGGTCACTGCCCTCAGGAGAGATGGGGTAAGGGGAGAGGGAACATGGGTCACTGCCCTCAGGAGAGATGGGGTGAGGGGAGAGGGAACATGGGTCACTGCCCTCAGGAGAGATGGGGTAAGGGGAGAGGAAACATGGGTCACTGCCCTCAGGAGAGATGGGGTGAGGGGAGAGGGAACATGGGTCACTGCCCTCAGGAGAGATGGGGTAAGGGAGAGGAAACATGGGTCACTGCCCTCAGGAGAGATGGGGTGAGGGGAGAGGGAACATGGGTCACTGCCCTCAGGAGAGATGGGGCAAGGGGAGAGGAAACATGGGTCACTGCCCTCAGGAGAGATGGGGTAAGGGGAGAGGAAACATGGGTCACTGCCCTCAGGAGAGATGGGGCAAGGGGAGAGGAAACATGGGTCACTGCCCTCAGGAGAGATGGGGTGAGGGGAGAGGGAACATGGGTCACTGCCCTCAGGAGAGATGGGGTAAGGGGAGAGGAAACATGGGTCACTGCCCTCAGGAGAGATGGGGCAAGGGGAGAGGAAACATGGGTCACTGCCCTCAGGAGAGATGGGGTAAGGGGAGAGGAAACATGGGTCACTGCCCTCAGGAGAGATGGGGTAAGGGGAGAGGGAACATGGGTCACTGCCCTCAGGAGAGATGGGGTGAGGGGAGAGGGAACATGGGTCACTGCCCTCAGGAGAGATGGGGTAAGGGGAGAGGAAACATGGGTCACTGCCCTCAGGAGAGATGGGGCAAGGGGAGAGGAAACATGGGTCACTGCCCTCAGGAGAGATGGGGTAAGGGGAGAGGGAACATGGGTCACTGCCCTCAGGAGAGATGGGGTAAGGGAGAGGAAACATGGGTCACTGCCCTCAGGAGAGATGGGGTAAAGGGAGAGGAAACATGGGTCACTGCCCTCAGGAGAGATGGGGTGAGGGGAGAGGGAACATGGGTCACTGCCCTCAGGAGAGATGGGGTAAGGGGAGAGGAAACATGGGTCACTGCCCTCAGGAGAGATGGGGTAAGGGGAGAGGAAACATGGGTCACTGCCCTCAGGAGAGATGGGGTAAGGGGAGAGGGAACATGGGTCACTGCCCTCAGGAGAGATGGGGTGAGGGGAGAGGGAACATGGGTCACTGCCCTCAGGAGAGATGGGGTAAGGGGAGAGGAAACATGGGTCACTGCCCTCAGGAGAGATGGGGTGAGGGGAGAGGGAACATGGGTCACTGCCCTCAGGAGAGATGGGGTAAGGGAGAGGAAACATGGGTCACTGCCCTCAGGAGAGATGGGGTGAGGGGAGAGGGAACATGGGTCACTGCCCTCAGGAGAGATGGGGCAAGGGGAGAGGAAACATGGGTCACTGCCCTCAGGAGAGATGGGGTAAGGGAGAGGAAACATGGGTCACTGCCCTCAGGAGAGATGGGGTAAGGGAGAGGAAACATGGGTCACTGCCCTCAGGAGAGATGGGGTAAGGGAGAGGAAACATGGGTCACTGCCCTCAGGAGAGATGGGGTAAGGGAGAGGAAACATGAGTCACTGCCCTCAAGAGAGATGGGGTAAAGGGAGAGGGAACATGGGTCACTGCCCTCAGGAGAGATGGGGTAAGGGGAGAGGGAACATGGGTCACTGCCCTCAGGAGAGATGGGGTAAAGGGAGAGGGAACATGGGTCACTGCCCTCAGGAGAGATGGGGTAAGGGGAGAGGGAACATGGGTCACTGCCCTCAGGAGAGATGGGGTATGGGGAGAATAAAATTACAATCACATAAAAATAATTTGGAAATTTAAGCGAAACCAAGGAATAAAACTTCACAAGCCTCTTTGTGAAATGTGAGGGATACACCGTTTAATTCTTTGCTACTATTAATGTCTCTCATCTTCCACCAAGAAATGATGGAACATCTGACTTAAGAAAAAACATTACGCTTCAAATTCTATCCTTTCTTCAAGCTGCTGCAAATGAATCTTCCTCAAAGCACTTCTTTGTAATTATTATCTAAGAACTATCTTCAAGGTCCTTTTTTGAATCAGTTCTAATTTTCTGTTGGCCTTGACTGATAAATTGGAATTCCAGGCCTGGCAAGTTTATTCCAGGCAGAGCCTAGTAATGGTTTAGTAAAAATATAACTCTGTTTCATTAAGATCAGTTCCATTTGAGCTATGGAGATAAACTAGTCTATTATTTGCTTTCCTGCACCATGAATTGATACAAGAGTTTCATTTTAAATCGTTGGATGCCAAGATGTCCAATGTGTTCTAATAATTAAGAAGAAATAGCACTTTTTGAAATGTTTGAAAAGGACACATTCTGTGCAAACGCACAAAAAATAATGGAACATGTTTTGATATGTGCATACTTACTGTAATATTTCCCTGTTTTATAGATGCTCTTAGCTACTTTAATTAGAAATGTACACCACCTTTGTATTGTGCACTGATTTTTCTAAATCGGGCTAACTCCTTACCTGTGTAACTAAACATTTCATTTCATTCATATAGTGTGGATATGGCAGTAGTTAACTCCTGCTTTTGATTTTTCTACAGTTCAGAAGCTTGCTGATGCTCACTGTCCAAGCTCGTACATAAGAATTGGACACTTAGGCAAAATAACTCCAGGCTATCAATTCATCCTGTGCCTGCCCAAAATTACCCTTTTTTCCCGTCTTGATTTTCTACCCATGTTCTTTTCTTTTTTGAAGGAGGTGACTCATGGCAACTGCATACCACCGACAGTCTGGCACCTTTCTCAAGACCTTGCTGAGTGACTATGGGCAAGCTATTCAACTATGAGGAGCATCACATCCTACCCTCACCAAACACCCACAAATACTCTTCCATCAAGGGTTATTGGATAACAACTAATAGTGGGAATAAAAATAGAAAATGCTGGAAACACTCAGAAGTCAGGCAGCATCTGTGGAGAGAGAGACAGAGTTAACGTTTCAGGTCGATGACCTTTCATCCAAATAGTGGGAATCCTGGCTATTTTTATTCCTTCCCACAGCCCAGGTCTGCTGAGATGAATTGTAACACTCCATATACTGACGCTTCACCTGGGAAAGGCTAGTAGAGAATAAGAAAGCTGCTTGTATTGCACATTTTGGTTTGCCTGTGTTTCAACAAAAGGTATCCCTGGAGATATGAAAACCATGACACGTGCTGAAAAAATTGAAAGAGAGAGCTGAAAGATTCGGAATGAAAAATTAGTGTGAATGTATCAGCACTCTCAAAAAAGCCTGAAGAGGATGAGAAGAAGAAGGAATGGGTTGGAATTAGGACCAATTCAGTGGGAGCTGGTGATGTTGTACAAGCAAAGAAGAGGAAAAAAGCAGAGTGAACCTATGAGCTATATTTTTTTAAAACTGCAAATACTGGAAATCTGAAATAAAAACAGTAAATGCTGGGAATACACAGCAGGTCAGTCAGCATCCGTGAAGAGAACGACGGGTTACGATGCTTCAGGATCTCTGATGACGAGTACACATCTGAAACGTATTGTTTTCTTTACAGAGGCTGACTGACCAGCCGTGTATTCCCAGCATGTTGTGTTGTTATTTTAAATCTGGGACCTTCTTTATCCATATGCCTCAGTGCCACAACCCAAGTACATTTAACAACCGAGCCATCGGAGGAGCTCCCAACAATGTGTCACTGTTGTACAAAGGTCCATATTTGCTTTCTCCATATCCACTTGAATTGAGCCTCCTCCTGCCTTTGCTAATTGTTCAGGATGATATGAGCAAGGTTGTCCTATAATTTGAAACCTGAAATTCGCACAGTCAGACATGTAATTTAGCGTCCTCAGCACATGAAGCACGCACAAAAAAGAAAAAGTTCAAGGAGACTTGGAAAGATACAGTGATGGGACATGCTTCAAAATTGGATTTGAAGGTTCCTCTGGCCTGTGAGTCTATTTCTTAGCTGAAGTGTTGTTATTTTTTTCTTTATCTTGTAAAAATGATTTCCAAAAAAAGAATTATTGGAAAGTAAAAAACAGAAAATAGCGAGAAAGGAAAAGACAAAAAAATGATAATCTCTACCAGAGTGGTGATGGGGCACTATCATTTTCCTCAGTGTCCCCAAGCTACTTGGTAGGGTGGGGAAATTCAGCCCAAATTCCTGATCACTGGTAGTGATCCTCGCTGGGAATTGCACATCTCTGTGTGTTGGGTGAGGACAAGATCAGATGAGGCAAGGTATTAAACTGTGGATTCTTCCTCCCACCCTCATTTTTGAAAAGTTAGCTGACACTCACTGCCCCGGCTTGCACCTGAAGAATGGACACTTGGACAAAACATGAGAGATCTGCCAATATCCATTGAACCATATGGCAGCACAGGAAAGGAGGAAAGACAAGTGGTAAGAAAAAAGTTAAAGAAAATGTTTATTGTATTTAGTGACTAAGCTTAAATCCTATAGTAAGACTTGCATTTATATAGCACCTTTCATGACCTCAGGAAGTCCCAAAGCACTTTACAGCCAATGAAGTACCTTTTGATGTGTAGTTACTGTTGTAATGTGGCAGCCAAATTATGCACAGCAAGCTCCCACAAACAGCAATGTGATAATAACCAGGTAATCTGTTTTAGTGATGTCAGTTGAGGGATAGATATTGGCCAGGATACTGGGGAGAACTCCCCTGCTGTTATTCAAATAGTGCCATGGACTCTTTTACTCCACCTGAAAGGGCAGACAAGGCCTCGGTTTAACGTCTCATCTGAAAGACAGCTCCTCTGACAGTGCAGCACTCTCTCAGTAATGCATTGGCATGTCAGCCTCGATTTTGCATTTCTGCAGTGGGACTTGAACCCACAACCTTCTGAGTCAGCGGCGAGAGTGTTACCACTAAGCCACGGCTGACACTTGAGACAGCTGTTATATGAAATAATTGAAATGTATTTTTAAAAAGCAGTACCCGAACTATTAATTATTGATAACAGATGATGTTACCACATGGTTGTCCAACATACAATTCTGAAAAATCATTTTTACAATTGCCAAAAGAATCACTTAGATCCAAATGGATCAACTATTCCAGACAGCCCTTTCTAACCCTAGTGGATAAACCAGACTTCCAGTGCTCTCCGCAGTAACAAAGGTTTCTGAACTCAACCTTCAAGTGCAGGATTATTACAGAACACCATGGACTAATATGTAACTCACATTCAGAATTACAAGGGTAGTAATTATTAAAAATTCCCAAGAGAAAGCCTTATATTTAAAAGACAGTTCTGACCTGCTGGGTTGGGGAGTAGGACTGTCATCAACTTCAGGACTGACAAGAATGATTAAAGGCAAGATTTTCTAACATGGTAAAACTGCTTACAGCAGACAACTATATGCAACCTTTACTGTCATCTGGTCTTTGAATTTGGGACTGCTAGTTTCCATCTTCAGTGAAATCCCCTTGTTTATATTCCAAACTCCCCATGGAGAAGTCTCTATCCTGTGTATGTGAATCCATGCATGTTGCATTTAGCACACCCATACAGCTGCTGCCTGCATCTGTGCATGTCCACATAAATCAGTTGCCATGGAGACGCAGAGGCTGTCAGAAATGACATGTCAGCTTGATAGCCAGGATGTATCCAGTATTTTTTAAACTCCAAAGGCACAAAATCTATTCCCAATAGTGATGTTTCCTGCTGATATGAATGCGGGGTGCAAGATTGCTTATCCTACTCAAAGTGTGCCAGATTCCAACAGGCATTGTTTTTAATCCAACATTAAAATGCCAGGGTAAATAGGGCATTTTCTGTAGTCAGTCTAACAAACAACAACACATTTCCAATGGCCCAATTGCTAAGGCAACACGTATGAACAATGCAGACCAGGCAGCCCCTATTTCAATGCGGATCTGTGCTGAGCAAACTGATCTCAGCTGAGGCAGTGGTCGGGACAAATTAATTGGCCTCAGTGTCCCTGAGCTGGAAATGATCAAATTCAGCTGTTGGTGCTGCTTCTGATCACTGTCCAGTGATTCCTGCTCGAAGGTGCATGTGTGAGGACTTTGGATGAGAACAGGATCAGGCTTATACATGATGCCCCCAGAGTTTATGAACCTGCTGATACCATTTAAGTTTACACTTGGGGTAACTTATCAGAGGCTGGCTGGTGTCCGTTCAATTTACCCCAGCATGAGCCTATACTTTTAGGAGAAAAGGAAAAGAACAGGGAGAGAAAAAATTCACATTATCTATGCCTTCCTCATCGGTACAAACGTCAGACAAAATCCTTTCTTAATATCATGTCTTCAATATATCACCTCTTTTATAAACTTTTAAAAACAGCTTGAAATAGAAAGGATCTGCTGTGCTGTTAATACAGATTTTACATTTAGTGTAATACATACCTTTTCTCTAAATGATGAATTATGCAATCCAGTTTCTATAAATCAAGCACTCCCTGGAGGTTAGATGTTTTTCGTTCCAATAGTGTGAGCTTTAATGCACATTCACTGGTCCCCAGTGAGAAGGATAAACTTGTTGTACTTGACATCTTAACCCACCGCTCCAATGAACCTCTGCTCGTCCTATTGGTACAGCAGATACTTTGTGCTGTTGTGAATGACATGCAATCCTATGATATTATTCACAGTCAACTGCATTCAGAGTACATTTCTTTTGAACCTATATATTTTTGTGTTGGGGAATTGATAACTGCTTACATTTATTGTGGAAAGGCAAAGGTTTGAATGGACCATCCATTCCCGGCACATTTGTGGAAATGGTGTAAAAAGGTCCTAGTTGAGTAAACGTAAATGGAAAGCTGGTGTTCTGATTAAATATTGCATGTACTATTTACGAAATGGACACAATGCTTACACCAGTTAGTCCATTCATAACTGATAGAATTAATTATTGGACACATTTGTCCCTATGTGTCAACCATGGCTCAGTTGGTAGCACTCTCGCCTCTGAGTCAGAAAGTTGTGGGTTCAGAGTCCCACTCCAGAGATTTAAGCACAAAATCTAGGCTGACACTTCAGTGCAATACTGTTGGAGGTGCCGTTTTTCAGATGAGCCGTTAAACCGAGGCCCTGGCTGCCCTCTCAGGTGGTCATAAAAGATCCCATGGCACTATTTTAAAGAAGAGCAGGGGAGTTCTCCCTGGTGTTCTGGTCAATATTTATCCCTCAACCAAAATCACCAAAACAAATTATCTGGTCATCATCACATTGCTGTTTGTGGGACCTTGCTGTGTGCAAATTGGCTGCCGCGTTTCCTACAGTACAACAGTGATTACACTACAAAAGTACCTCATTGGCTGTAAAGTACTTTGGGACATCCTGAGACCATGAAACGCACTATATAAATGCAAGTCCTTTTTTTGTGTAGGTGACTGAAAATATCTGTTCTTAAAGGGGAAGTATTTTTCCGATCTCACTGGAAAAAATAGAGCTCTAAAAAATATCTGTCATCATTCATAGCATTTCCTTGATTTTTTTTTTGAGGATTCGTGGAGATCAGTCAATTTGGGTCTTCCCTTCAGAGCTACTCCAGCGATATCACTCGTGGGGAAGAGCTATCTGTGTCCCAAAACAGCTCCCTTCATTTCTAACGGGGGTCACAACTTCAGACCACTTTAGGAACCGATTTGGAGCCATCTGATTCTGGAAGATCATTCTACCAGCTAAGTATTGCTTCACATCTGGCCAGCAGTAATTTTCTCAGGGTTGGGTGACTCCTAGGTTCCTGTTTCCGATCACTATACAGTGACTCTTACTAGAAGGTGCTTACGTCTGGATGTTAGGGAGAGCCTTGAGTGTGATACCCCCATGGGGTAATACCCTGCTAATGCTCACTATCTATGTTCACACATGAAGAATGGCCACCTGGGCAAGGAACTGGAAGGCTGCTGGTGAACCGTGCCCCAGTAACAGTCAATGAGAACTAAATTTGTTAGCGCCCCAAACTGGGTGCGAGGCCTGAGGACCAAAGTAAATTATTCTTCAGGCCTTATCAGAATAAATCAGGCGAGCTGCAGGTGCCCGACACAGCTTGCCTGTTGGGGCCTTACCAATTTCACCCTGGGCTGAGGCCCAGAGGTATGTCAGGAGGGGTGAGGCGATCAAAAGGAGGGTGAGGGTGAGCTGACAGCAACCCACAGTTGTTTGGTGGAGTCAGGAGGAGCATTCTTGACTCCTCCACAAAATACAAACCTTTTCAAAGTTTTTTGGCCTTTTTCAAGCAGCCTTCAGTGGTTCTTTAAAGGTAAGGCTGGCACCAAATCTGCATGGGTGTTTAGGCCATGACTAAATTGGCCGGGGCCTTCTTTTAGGCGGCCCTAGCAGCTGCCTGAAATGAACCACTGGTTCTCAAAAACAGACGACTGATTAGGCTGCTCAAGACCCGGAAATGCCAGTGCCAACCAGTGCAAACCAATTTACCAATCTGGATCGGAAATGAGCACTGGAGTCTCATTTCAATATTAAACAAGGCCTGTGTTCATTTCAGGCGGTTGCTAGGGCCGCCTAAAAAAAGGCTGTAACCAATTTAGTGATGGCCCGAACACCCTTGCAGATTGGGTGTGGACTTCTGCTCTGCTAAATTGGTCATCGTTGTGATCGTTTGAGGCTCATAAACATTTGCAATTATGTTAAATTTAGACACCAGTGATGTCTTGAGAGGGAGAGGGTAGGAAACTTGGAAGAAAAATAATTTCCTTGTTCCCTTTAAAGAGCAGTAGTGAGACATTACCACCTGATTGCTGAAATTTTACTTCAAACATCTCCTCCCAAACTCTCCGTTATTCTTACTCCAACCTCTTGTGCATCTCCCTCCCTTTGTCCCACTACTGGCAGCCAAAGCTTCAACTGACAAAGCCCCGTAATTTGGAATTTCCACCCTTAATCCCACTGCCTCTCCAGATCCCTTTCTTCCTTTAAGACCATCTTTAAAACCAAGGTTTTGATCATCTGTTCAAATCTTTCTTGACTCGGTGTCTATTTTTCTTACACCTCTGTGAATCACCTTGAGATGTTCTCTCTCTGTTAAAAATGCAGTATAAATGCAGCTGGTACTTGTTTTAGAAACTGTGCAGCTTTGCACTTATTTCCAAATTTTTATTGGTTAAGATCAAATATCTTTAAAATAATTTTGTTTTGTGTTGAATTAACAGTGAAATGCTGTTAATTCCAAGATTAAAAACCAGACCTGGCACAGTACAAGTGAATGCTTTACTCTGTCTCTCTGCTGTCAGTACTGATGTCACTATGAGATGAGGATGCTAAAATCAGTAGATATATCAGCAGATAAACTCCTTTCAAGGAAGCTATTTTCAAGCAGCTTTTTACGGTTCAATAATCAACCATCTATTAAAAATCTCACATCCTCTAAGCATCACTCTTACTTTCTGTAACATTTTAGCCGTCACAGTTCAATGTGTCCTCTGGCCCACAATGAGCAACATCATGGGAAATCTGTTTTTAAAAAAATTATTTTTTAAACAACAATAAAGGAAAATGAAGGAGTCTATGCATTGAAACAATGTCAATAAAATGTATTTTATTAAAAAAATAATAGTTTACAGCTACATTCCCCCCACCCCCATGAGACCACTGATCAAGCCCCATTACAGGACCAGGGAATCGGGTTTGTAAGCTTCAACCAACTACATCACCGTTATTAGCCATTACACCTCAAGGTAATAATATACATAGATTTGTAGTCACCGGACCACCAAAGAAAGCATGAACTTATCTTATGTAATTTTCTCCTTTCAAGCTATTGGCATTCTTGAAACATTAGAAAGAAAGACAGACAGACAGACAGACAGACTTGCATTTATATAGTGCCTTTCACGACTTCAGGACATCCCAAAGCACTTCACAGCCAATGAAGTACTTTTGAAGTGCTTTCACTATTGCAATGTAATGTCATTACGGATACACGGACTGGAAAACAGTTTTGGAGCTCACATGGCATTTTTGACTACTGTTTTTATTTGATTCCCTCCTTTAATAACTCTCCTTACTTCACAGAATTCTCCAACTGAGAGGGGTGCAAAGGGCTTATGCCACTCTGTAATTGCCACTGGAAGCCAGGCAGGTACAGTCTCTGAATTTTAATATTTTTTTCTCCATTCCTAAAGGAAAAAGCTCAGGGATTCCCCAGTGGCTCACTAAGAATCTTACCTACGGATAGGCACGATTCCTCCTTTTCATTAGCATAATGTACACCAACCAACCCTCCCTCTGTCAGCTGCTTACAGTGTGGCATTTTCTTAAAGGGATAGAGGCAAATAAATCTGAATTGTCAAAGCTATCCACAAGTATACTTTTTCTTCAGGTTTTTGAATTTTGACCTAAATTGGGAATGAGTTTGGATCTGCAAATGCTTTGGTGATCATCCCATTTATTAGTAATATAGCAATTCATAAACAATAATGTATTTGTAGAAGCTAAAAGAAACCTCAGCAAAGTGAACACCAGGTGAAAAGCTTTTACGGAAAAGTTAAATAGCCCAAGAGTGACTATTATGCCTGTAACTGCCTGGAGGGCCTCTGTGTGATAGAAAACATATGGAGGCTGTGGTGAATTATATCTCGAGATTTTAGCATAATCATTTAATCTGCCCAAAGCCTGAAGGCTATACAATCGTAAACAGTAAACTCCTTGATTATTTTGAAGAGTTCAAAATAATTTGATTTGACATTAACAACCCAGAACAAGAGAAGACTCAGCTTAAGCATTGGGCTGCACGTTATGGGTACATTTCCCTGGCCAAGACTGAGATGTGTGTCCTGTGTGGTGAGCGTTCAGTTCAGGCTGAGCTGTGTAAAAGCTAGTAATTAAGCAACAAGATTAGCTGCAAGAAAATAAACAGACTGCGTACGTTGAGTCAAACAACGATGGAATGCATTTCATTTTTTGATTGGAGTGTTGTAATCAACAGCCATATACTTGACTTCAGAAGACAGAGCTTGCTTTAATTCTTTAAAGAACAGATTATGAGTAATTAATCTGTGCTCCACAGTTGCTATATTGTTCATGGATTCATTTTCAATTTAGGATTCTGTTTGTTTTCTTTTTGTCTGGATATACCTGGTGGCCTCGGGTGACACAATCTGTGGTGTTAATTTGTTTGCAATTGAATAGTGCACCATATTGCTGGGTTCACGTGTACACCTAATATTGTCATTCCAGTTTTAGTTGACATTCCAAGATTAGTCAACAGTTTGCAATTGAAAATTCTGTCAACCTCAGATTATTTGACAAAGAAGGCTTCCTGGCCTCTAGTACATTTAATATGTGGTTACAATGTGGTTTGTGCCACTCGAGATGGTCATCCAGCTGGGATTGGGAATTCACATCTAGGAACTGTGGATATCAACCACTTCCTTACGCAGCATTTAGGCACACTAAGGTTCCACCCCTCCCCTTCCAAAAAAGAATTATAATCAGAGTTTTAGGAGATCTATATGCAATTTAGATTCATTATTAGGGAAGAAATAATTATCTATTCTTGCCATAATGAGGGGTTGAAATTTGACCCGGTGGTTCTTCAAATGGGCTGAAAAAATTAATAAAATATTCAAACAATATTTAATTTGAATTGTTATATTACATTTATATGTATTATTCCATTCAGTCAAAAATACATCTTTGAAGAATTTTAATTGTTTCTAGTTACATTGCAGCAGGTTGCTTAGCAACTCACTGCCATAAGGCTAGCTGCCTATTGATTGTACCTGGGTAATTGTTGCAGCACTATAGCAGTCGATTGGATGCTCCTCAGCAGATAAACATTACAGCTTTGATTCCATGCACATAATCAATTAAACATGTTCTTTTAAAAAAATGGTTATTATTTAACACCTGACAAATGATGAAAATGAAGAGTAAAAGGGCAATATATTTCTTACACCAGAGAAATTGTTGGTTACATTTCAATGGTTTTTAATAAAGTTTCTTTACTTGCTATATTTGAATTGGATTTCGTCTCACCATTCCCATGTTTGTGCTCACCAAACCAAAGAAAACAATGTCTCCTGTAGACCTGTCTCAGCCAGACACAGTTCCCGTGGAAGTCGAAACACATAAAATGAATTCCCTACTCTCTTCTATAGTCAAGGCAGGCACCAGCAGAGCAGCAGAAATCATTCATATCCAGTGAGCAATAGATCACCGTTTTTAACATTTTCCACAAACATTAACCCTTTAAGGACTGCCACACAAATAATCTAGGATTATACAAGGTTGTCTGTATATCTGGAAACAGTTATGAATGAATAAATGTTTTGTGGTTCACAGAGAAACTTGCTAGCCCTTCCAACCAGAGGGTCATAATGAGTTCAAATCCCAACCACGCTGTCTACTCAAATGCCCTCACTGGATAAAAATGGACAGTTCTCAGCCGTTCAGCTAGATGGAGCAGTAAGCAATCCTAGTTGACAGAAGGACATGTCCATTTACTCAGCCACAGAATAGGATGACAACAGCCATCTTGCCTGCTTGATTTAAATAGGAAGAATAATGGCAGGAACTGAGAAGCAGCAATGGGGGATCCAGGGATGGGTGGGTGGATGGGCGGGAGAGATGAGGAGTGGGGGGCAGTTAACAAGCAGGACGAAGAATGAAGTAAAAGAAAAAAATGTTCAGTTGTACTTCATATATTCAACATCACAAATCTATAAAAAGATCAGTTTTGCAAATGACACGTGGGCCAAGATTTCCCTCTTCAGCACTTCTGGCTCGACTGGGAGTGATATCAGGAAATTCTTCACCTCCAGCTTGTGATTTTATGACCTTTAAAATTCAGTGCCCAGCCATGATTATTTAAAAAAAGGTGTATATTTTGAGAGTTGCAAAAAGACAGTTCCCCTCTGAGTGTGTCAGGAAGGGACAGAGTGTTTAACAAAGGTGATAGGGCAATCGTGACTAAGGGCACATCAGGGAAAAATAGTAAGAAGTTAAAATTAAAGGCACTATATCTGAATGCATGAAGCATTCGTAACAAGATAGCTGAATTAATGGCACAAATAGAGATAGATAAATGGATTTGATCCAGTAGCCATTACTGAGACATGGTTGCAGGGTAATCAAGGTAGGGAACTAAATATTCCAGGGTACTTGACTTTTAGAAAAGATATGCAAAATGGAAGAGGGAGGGTAGCCCTGATAATGAAGGATGAGATAAAAGCCGTTGTGAAAAAGGATATTAGCTCAGAAAATCAGGATGTAGAATCAGTATGGGTGGAGCTAAGAAATACAGGGGGCAGAAAACACTGGTGGATGTAGTTTATAGCCCCCCTAACAGTAGTTAAAGTATTGGACAGAGTATAATTCAGGAAATTAGAGTAACATGTAACAGTTAGAGGAGGGTAATGCAATAATAGTGGGGGACTTTAATCTTCAGCTAGACTGGGCAAACCAAATTGGCAAAAGTAGTTTGGAGGACGAGTTCATGGAATGCATTTGAGACAGTTTTCTAGAACAATATGTCAAGGAACTAACTAGGGAACAGGTTATTTTAGATCTAATACTGTGTAACGAGACAGGGTTAATTAGTAATCTTATAGTTAAGGATCCTCTGGGGCAGAGTGATCATATGATAGAATTTTATATTGAGTTTGAGAGTGATGTAGTTAAGTCCAAAATTAGGGTCTTAAATTTAAACAAAGCCAATTTCGTAGGTATGAGGGGTGAGTTGACTAAGATAGATTGGGAAATTAGATTAAAAGATATGATGGTAGATAAGCAATGGCGAACATTTAAAGAAATAATTCATAATTCTCAACGAATATACATTCCATTGAGGAATAAAAACTCCACGGGAAAAATGATCCAACCGTGGCTGACTAGAGAAGTTAAGGATAGTATTAGATTAAAAGAAGAGGCGTACAATATTGCCAAAAAGAGTAGTAAGCCTGAGGATTTGGAGGGTTTTAGAATCAGCAAAGGATGACCAAGAAATTGATAAAAAGGGGGAAATTGAATATGAGAGTAAACTAGCAAGAAATATAAAAACAGATTGTAAGAACTTTGACAAGTATGTAAAAAGGAAGAGATTAGCAAAAGTAAACGTGGGTTCCTCACAGGCAGAGACAGGAGAAATTATAATGGGGAATAAGGAAATGGCAGAGACGTTAAACAAATATTTTGTACCTGACTTCACAGTAGAAGACACAAAAAATATATCGGAAATAGTGGGGAATCAAGGGTCTAATGAGAATGAGGAACTTAAAGCAATCAAGATTAGTAAAGAAAAAGTACTGGAGAAATTAATGGGACAAAATCCCCTGGACCTGATGGCCTACATCCTAGGGTTCTAAAAGAGGTGGCTGCAGAGATAGTGGATGCATTGGTTTTGATCTTCCAGAATTAGAAGGTAGTAAATGTAATCCCCCAATCAAGAAAGGAGGGAGAGAGAAAATGGAACTACAGGCCAGTTAGCCTGACATCAGTACTAGGGAAAATGCTAGAATCTATTATTAAGGACATAGTAACGGGGCACTTACAAAATTATAATATGATTAGGCAGAGTCAATACGGTTTTATGAAAGGGAAATCGTGTTTGACAAATCTATTAGAGTTTTTTGAGGGTGTAACTAGCAGGGTAGATAAGCGGGAACCAGTGGATGTGGTTTATTTGGATTTTCAAAAGGCATTTGATAAGGTAAGAACATAAGAACATAAGAAATAGGAGCAGGAGTAGGCCAATCGGCCCCTCGAGCCTGCTCCGCCATTCAATAAGATCATGGCTGATCTGATCCTAACCTCAAATCTAAATTCATGTCCAATTTCCTGCCCGCTCCCCGTAACCCCTAATTCCCTTTACTAGTGAGACACAAGAGGTTGTTACACAAGATTAGGGCTCATGGGATTGGGGGTAATATATTAGCATGGATTGAGGATTGGTTAACAGACAGAAAACAGAGAGTAGGAATAAATGGGTCATTTTCGGGCGAGCAGGTTGTAAATAACGGGGTGCCGCAAGGATCAGTGCTTGGACCTCAGCTGTTTACAATATATATCAATGATTTAGATGAGGGGACCGAGTGTAATGTATCCAAGTTTGCTGATGATACAAAGCTAGGTGGGAAAGTAAGCTGTGAGGAGGACATGAAGAGTCTGCAAAGGGATATAGACAGGTTAAGTAAGCGGGCGAGAAGGTGGCAGATGGAGTATAACATGAGGAAATGTGGGGTTATTCACTTTAATAGGAAGAATAGAAAAGCAGCATATTTTTTAAAAGGTGAGAGACTAAGAAATGTTGGTAATCAGAGGGATTCTGGTGTCCTTGTACATGAATCACAGAAAGTTAACATGCAAGTACAGCAAGCAATTGGGAAGGCAAATGGTACGTTAGCCTTTATTGCAGGGGGGTTGGAGTATAAGAGTAAGGAGGACTTGCTGCAATTATATAGGGCTCTGGTGAGACCACACCTGGAGTACTGTGTACAGTTTTAGTCTCCTTACCTAAGAAGGATATACTTGCCTTAGAGGGGATGCAACGAAGGTTCACTAGATTGACTTCTGGGATGAGGAGAGATTGAGTAGAATGGGCCTATAATCTCTGGAGTTGAGAAGAATGAGAGGTGATCTCATTGAAATGTATAAGATTCTAAGAGGGCTTGACAGGGTAGATGCTGAGAGGTTGTTTCCGCTGGCTGTAGTGTCTAGAACTAGAGGTCATAGTCTCAAGATAAGGGGTCGGCCATTTAGGAGTGAGATGAGGAAAAATTTCTTCACTCAGAGGGTTGTGAATCTTTGGAATTTTCCACCTCAGAGAGCTGTGGATGTTGAGTCATTGGGTATATTCAAGATTGGGATCGATGGATATTTGGACTCTAAGGGAATCAAGGGATTTGGGGATAGGGCGGGAAAGTAGAGTTGAGGTAGAAGATCAGCCATGATCTTGTGAATGGCGGAGCAGGCTCGAGGGGCCATTTGGCCTACTCCTGTTCCTATTTCTTATGTTCTTATGTTCTTACTTGGTATGCTCCCAATTGCCTGATGGATTAGGGTGTCTGTTGAAACATTAAGGATCACAATAGCAACGAGCATAGGTTTGTTGTTAAGAAATAGCCAGCCTTAGGGCAATGGCACCAGAGAGATTGAGGCATTGTTTGTGTAAATGCAGTAACAGCTTGGAACAGTTACAGGACATTACTAAATCTAGACTGTCACAATACAGAGCAGTACTAATAACCCAACATAACCCAAACAAAACCACGAGTCTGTCGTAGTATGTCAAAAAACTGTTCCTTCCCAATGCAGTTGGCAGTATTCTATACTTTGCAAATTGGTCGTCAATAGGGAATTAAGTTGTAAAATGTGGTAGTCTTGCGATAGTTTTGGGGATAAGAAACCTTGCTTCATAACCAGAACATTCATGCAGTCTTGCTTTGTACGTTGCATTTTATCAGGGTGCATAACTGTCATTGTAAGTAGAGATAATTGTAACAAGAATACGTGTCTCACAAATTGACCCTGGTGGTTATTGGGGACACTAAAAGAGGAAGTTGTACTAGTTACCAATCGGCAGATCATAGCAGAGCAAAATTCCTCATGTTGATCATTTTAGTATAATCATAAATGAAAATAAAATTAATCGATCGGAGGAATTTCACCCCCAAATGGTATACATCAACATGATACATAAATGGATGGGAATCATGGAATAAAATCCCCATAACAGCAGTAAAAATTTTGAAAAATCCTGCAATTGCATGTAATAAAAATGGAATTTCACTTATTTGATCAGCGTAAACATTGGCTCTAGAATAGTTAACTCTATGATCAAACTAATGCGTACAAGAGACAAAGTTCTCATTCCACATTGTCTGAGAGAGACTCAGGCACTGGCAGGAAAGGGTTTATGCGAGGTTTCATTGCTGATATACCAAGTAGACATCTTGGATTGATATATAACATAAATACGGAGGTTTAGCTTTTGTGCTTGTTTGCAATTTTTTTATCATTTGCTGTTTTGGCTAACATGTTTTCTGCATGTCCCGCTGCCAGGGCAATGGCAAGTGCAAACATTACTGCTATTTAAGTCAGATTTGTTGACTGAGCTGAATCCAATCTCTTGGTGTATACAAGCGAATAGACAAATGATAGCTTAAGTTTTGTGGTCAGGTTAAAATTGCATTCCAAACCCTCAACATCATAGCAATATTTAAACATCTTTAGACTGGCTGCAGCGTCAGATAACAGACCTTTGCCAGTTGCATTATCTTAGGGTGTTAGTCTGAGATGGGGATGGTGCATTGCAGGCTGTTAAAGAAAAGGATCACACATCTTGTCTATTTTCTCCGCAACTGTTGCCTGTTCTGCTGAATGTTTCTGGTTTGGTGTTTGAAGTGTATTAACCTGTGCTTGAGCTCTACTCAAGTTCTTAATAGACTGGCTAATCATATAATCTTATAAATATTAAAAAGAAACCAAAAGATTAATCATGCATTATTAATCTAAAGTCATATTTACATCTCTTAACTGAGTCTGAGTTAGGTTTCTCCAATTCATGTGGTAGTTAGATAAATGAGATCAACTTAGACAACTTAGCACTTTCCACAGACAACTAGTCCCCCATATAGAAGGCATCTAAATACAATATATTATTTACACACATATGTTGGGAATTCTGGGCAGACATAGGTCATGTGAGGTATCAAGAAACTGTATCAGCAAAGGCTGATGGGACAGGAGTATCATCCCCTAAGGTTTTATACTTCCCAGGCATCAGTACAAAAGCTGCCAAAAAGCCAATTTCCATGTTGATTACCTAATGGGTTTACACATAGCAACCTTCAGTGAATTGGCCTCCATAAAAATTATTCGTGTTGAAGTTGCTGGTGGCATAGGCCAGTGGAGAAACACTTTGGTGAACCAGTGGATTGTACCGTGTGGTATACAACATGGATTCAGTAAATTCCCAATTGCAGTTGAGCTGTTGTGAATGGGAGGTAGAGGAGATTATAGGAGAGATAAGGAGCGGTGGCAAAGAAGAAGGGGAAGCCAAAAGTGAGTGAGAATGGCATTGATGATGTTTGTAAAAAGGGCATCTGTCTAGGTTCTCCAGATAGTAATAGTGTGTGATGAATGCAGAGGAATGGATTTCCAAAAGAGGGGCGGAAAATGTCGGTCCAATAATATGGAACTTTTTTTTAGAAAAAAACTGTAAATGGGACTTAATCAGAGTATGGCAACTTTACTTTAGGAAATATAAAATACAACACCTCTGGTTTTGGTGCAAAACCATAATACTGAAGTGTTAATGATGAACATTATAGCTGAGAATATACTTGTACAATCTACTCTATCACAGCGCATATATTGATCAACTGTACAACCCTGTTGTATGTGAATTTATACAAGTTAATTTTTTCTTCTATTCACTTCTAAGCAACCGGTTACTGAGAACATTAAACTGCCCTAATTAAGTGTAGTTTTGTAGTTAATAATCACATTCCCACTATCTGTTAATTGTTCATCTGTTTGCTATTGTTAAGCCGATGTAAATAATGATGAAGCTTTTAAACTATTCAAAAGTCCTAGTCATTTCCAAAGCCTTGATTTCATACTATGCATTCTTTATATCAACTCCGCCCAAATGTATAAACATCGTGGGATCTGTTATACAATTAACAGTGCACTGTACGATGCATGCCAATTGTTCCAGAAGTAGTTTTCAGCTGGTAGTTTACAGTGCAAGAACAATGAGGTCTTCTTGTAACAGTCAAATATTACAGCCTTATTAACTGATTGCAGACAAGGCTTCTGCCTCAACATGTAACAATTATTTATTTTAATATTTTATTTGTAAACATACTGTGCAAAAATTTACATAGCTCAATGAGTTTAAATACTGCAGCTTCTCCTCAGGGACCTGTGTTCAAGTCAAGTCAAGACTGATGGAATGAATGTCTCCTCTCTGTAAGGAATCTTAAGTAAACGGGGTTAGGTGGACTCAACCCAGCTTCCATGGATATGAGTCAACAACAGAAAAGTGCCGAAATATGACATTGGTTTGTTAAGCTCACTCAGGGAAAGCATAAGGATGGGAATGCAATTGTCATACTGGGGCATCAGAAGCTTTTGAGGATGGAGTTAAAACACCTAATTGTTGAGGTAGTGCATTGGGAGAGCAACATGGATTCCATCCTATAGTATACCCGACCCAGGACTGCTCCACATGCTCATTAGGTACAAAGAGAAACAATACTCTATTACTGAACACAATTGTATAATAAGGATAATTTGATGGGACCATTTTTTTAAAGAAAGTGCACAATGAAAGTCAATGGTTTATGTGAAATGCTAACAGTACCTTGTAATATAATTAGTTTTCACAGTGGCATTTTGGTTATGTGGTTTAATGACAGTTCTTCACCATTTGGCACCTTTGTACAGAAAAAAGCCTTATTACATGACCTTTAATATGATTAAAAAAGTAAACCCCAATGCCCAGTTTAGTCACACATAATTTCCAGAAGTTGGTTAATCACAAATAGAATTGTTAGCAAATGTAGGACATTTTAAATTATGTGATTTTGACAGTGATGTGGACTTTCACTAAATTCTTTTTGAATCCCGCAAACTGGAGATGCAGCACTGGACAAACATTAGGTGGGAGAGGATCAATGTCATCACTGTGCTAAGCAATGTCAATTTGACTCTATCATTAATAAGAAATAAAAACAGAAAATGCAGGTCAGGCATCATCTGTAGAGGGAGAAACAAAGTTAATGTTTCAGGTCGATGACTTTTCATCAGAACTGGAAGGTGCTACAGATTCTTTTGTTCTATCATTAATTGGCTCAATGGTTAAAGCAAATATTACATTGTACATATGACCAATATATATACCATTTAATTTTTTTCCTCTGCACTTAAAATTAGCTGGGGTTATCACACTCTACCGAGAGTGAAATCTGAACTTAATCATTTAATAGCCATGTTTTTCCTTTGTTTTATCTGGCCTAAACTGAAATTTTAAAAATCACATCTCATATTTTCATCAGATTTGAATTTCTTCACAATCCATGACAAAATCAAACGAGAAGACAAAAGATTTCAAGCAAAGTGAAGTATTACTGTTTTTTTAAAAAATCTAAGAACCAAAGGATTGTTATTTAAAGGAGTAGGTCAAATCGAAAGAGCTCAGTCATAACTGACTGCATTCTCCTCAGCTCTTTGGACGAATTCACAGTTCCTGCATGTTCCATCAATGCCAATTCTGATAAGGACTGAACTTTTGATCTAGAATCCTGGTTCCAGACCAGTGCATCTACATGGTGCACAATTTTGACCGGCCGAGTTCCTCTGCTTAGTTTAGTGTATGTGTCTGTTAATGAGCAGAAGAAAAGAGGTATCCCGAAAATTAACAACACAAATTGCAATATGGGCACCTAAAAGAAAGCAAAATATTTTTTGTCAATTATTTGAATAACTGTAAATAAATAATCAATGTAAAAAAAAGTCATTATTAACTTCTTTTGACTCTCCCTATATTACTTTCCCTCTCTTTTAGATCACCCAAAGGGTTGCACAATTTTCAAGCCAAGAGGATGAGTTGATGGCCTGCTCCAGGCTTCTGCCACTGTTGCCCTACGATACTGAGAACGGTCTGTGTGGATTTTCCTTAAATCCTTTTTGGAGGCCATTTCACTTCTGCTCAGCGATTCCAACGAATAACTCAGCTGAGATCTGCAACTCAGATTTAAATTGGCTTCTGGTTCTTTAAGTTTCCGACTTTGTTCTAATTTGGGACAACCAAAGCAGCTACGGAAGTGACACAAGGTGAACTGAGATATGGAAGAAACAAGCTAGATGACCATAAAGACCATCACTCAACTGAGTGTGAAACTGACTAGCAACCAAGGAAAAAGACATTTCCAAGAGCTAATGGTTAGAACGTTGATTTCTGCACAATTACCCAATCAATTGGTCTTTATTTAGTGCTTGTTCATAATTTTATACTCTTTTGCTTTTTAAAAGGTCCGTGATTTGCAGGGAGTTTTACAACTAAGCATAATTGTTGAAACAATCAGAAACACCCATTATTGTGAACTGCCCTTACTCACTCTGCACAGAATCATCAGTTTCACACTGATGCTGTTATTACTTCCACGATAATACTGCTCTATCATCAGCCGACAGGAAGCATATTTGTTAAGGATATGTCAGTTATGTTACTTCCATCGCTCTACCTGGCCACTGTCTGAGGCTGAACCAGACCGTTTGCAACCTTGCCATTCTATTTGACCCTGAGCTGAGCTTCTGACCCCATATCCTCGCCATCACCAAGACCGCCCACTTCCACCTCTGTAACTTCGTCCGTCTCCACCCCTGCCTCTACTCATTTGCTGCTGAAACCCTCATCCATGCCTTTGTTACTTCTAGACTCGACTATTTCAATGCTCTCCTGGCTGGCCTCCCACCTTGCACCCTTTGTAAACTTCAGCTCATTCCAAAACTCTTGGGACATTTTACTATGTTAAAGGTGCTATATAAATGCAAGTTGTTGTTGTTTTTTTCTTCAGTTCCCCCTCCACGGATCTACCATGAGATATACCCACCAACCTTGCAAAGAAAATTAAAATTTGTTGCCAATGCGCTTGCCTGTGCAGCAGTAAACAGAAGGTTCTACCAGTTGACTTTCTCACCATAATGTTGTGAAGTAACCATCTCAACCATTTAGTGCCAAGTTACAAATATGTGGCAGAAAATAATGTCTACTTGTTTGCTGCTACAGCTACTTTAAAATTCAAACTGTTTATTTATTTTTTCTCTCCCCTGCAATACATATGCCTTTTCTCTGACATTTCACTTAAACTGACTTCTCTAAAAGCCTAACAAAATGGGTTTTGAGTCCATAAAAAAGAAGGGCTAGAAACGACCATCGGGACCAGCAATGCTTACCCTTATCTGTTCGCTGTAACTGTGAGGATTCTGACTTATCTGGAGGGTTCTGCAGGTCACCTGGTTTTTCATGTGAGCACGCTTCATTTCAGAGGTCAATATTTAAGTTAACCTTTTCTGGGCCCATATTTACTTAAGAATGTTTAAATTCTGTGGCATTTTTAAGTTGAACACAATATTTACAAAGTAGCCTGGTGCAACACACTTACAGCAATGCATAGTTGTTCGAGATTAATGGAATTGTCAGGAATAACTTCTCATAACCGTGGTAACCTGTAGTCAATCAGGTGGGTCTGAGGAAACTTTGTGTAAAATCTACGAGAAGATTTATTTTTGCAAAAATCCACGGGGCATTTTGCTGAAGGCTATGTGTGTTTTTCCCACATTGTCATCAATAAAATTCCCAACCTCACATCAAAAATACACAAGAGGAACTAATAGAGAGGGAACAGCATTATGCAATGAATTCCCCTTCACTGCTTTTTTTTTAAATTAATGGTTTGTTAAAAATTGAAACTTAACAGTAACAACATGGTGTTTCTTTTTACGAGAATAATCACACATCTTTTAGAAGTCATGGAACTCAGAACAAACTTTCTGTGCTGACCTGTGACATAACAATATAACTCAATGTGCTTTCTGTGTGGCAACTGGCCCTGATTTTAAAATTGTAGCACAGAATCCTTACTAAGTTTGGGACACGAGTAGCGCATAACACAATACGTCCTCCTTCTCCTGACAACAAATGCAATCAGTGATTCTAATTGTGGCATCCTGCCTAACTCTATCATTCTTTTATGGTGCAGCATGATGACTGACTATTGCAAAACCCTTCATTATTAAAATAGTAATAAAAGAATTGGGGAGATAATAAAATCGTGGTAGTTAAGCTGCTTCTTATAAAGTGAAGAAACTTTAATTTTTCCATTGAAAAGGAGTTCTATCACATTACTCAGTTGGGTGCAGAAAGAAAAGCAATCAAATCTTATTAACCTTGCAAGGAAAATAAATAAAAAATAGTTGACGCGGCATAATCATAGAGCTCTACAAAGCACTGGTGTTGAAACATATTTTAAATTGTAATGGCCTATCTGTTTGGATTTGCTGATTACAGATAGTGGGCCTAACATAAACAGAAAGAACAAGGTAGCCTTTGTTCATTTTAGTCATTATAATGTATTAAAGTGTTCTCGGGATTGCTCAGAGCACTGCTGGTGGTTCCAAAGAATAATAAAGCTCGTTGAAACCTTCAGAAGTTTCTTGCAGTGCTGCTGTGAGAATTATTTGACCTTTCAGAACACTACAATAATTCAATTTGCTTTGTGCTTTGCAGTAAGACCAAGTTTGGTCAAATTTTCAGCTACAATTGCCCTGATTTAACAATGTGTGATGAGGTTGCATTTGACCAGAAATTGCAATTTAGTATTCTTTTCCTGCCATTGCACAGTGCACCCCAGCACTCTCTGCACACGCTGTGCTGCGTATCACAACGGTTTTGCTCCTGCGGGAATATGTCCTTTTTTGGACACATGGCACCGTTCAAGGTGGAGGAGGGAGTCTGCCAGTGTCCTGGCCAACATTCTTTCCTCAACCAACACGATTGAAAACAGAATATCTGGTCATTCATCATTTGCTCTTTGTGGGAGCTTGCTGTGCACAAATTGGTTTCCAGATTTACCCACATAATAGCAGTGACTACACTTCAAATATAATCCATTGGTTGAAAAGCACTTTGGGGCATCTTGAGAATATCATGCTAAAAAGTGCAAGTTCTTTCTTTTTGCATGGGGGTAGGGGAGAAGGTTAAGATTAATGGAATACATTTTAATCTGTTAGGAAAAGAAAACTTTCCCCTGTGTAGTTTTCAAAATTTTAACAGCTGCCAATCAAATTGGCATAAATTTGAAAGCAACAGAGGCAGGTTAGATTTATAATGCAGGTTTACAGTTTACTAAATATGCAGTGTTACTGCACTATTACACTTCTGTCGTAATGACTGAATGGTGATAATAGCAGGTTCAAATTGCAGTAGTGCTTCTCCCAACCCCACATTTAAAGAAAGCTCACCGCAGCTCCTCCCCACACACTCCAATCACCACTGATCCTGAACACCGACCTCCTATTTGGACCCCCAATCCTCCCCCCTCCCCGAGGCTTCCTGTCCTTGACCCCCGGCCTCCTCTTCCAATCCTGGTCTCTGATCCTCCCCCTGGCTTCACTTACCTGAGTGCCGCAGCGACATTAGGAGTGTCCTGATCTTGGATTCCTCTTTGCAGGCTCCTGTTTGCGTCACGCTGGCTCCATTGTAATGAGGCTCGAGGCCCAATATCGGGGGCACCTCAGGCCTCACCATGCAGGCGCAGGGGATGTTACCCTGCAACCCCCCCACCGTCTGCCCAAAAATGGGTGAGCCCAAATTTCTACCCCAATATGTTCTTGTTCCCTTTTGTTGAGATCTTGCAAACCCCATTGTCACGGAGACACCTATTAAGAGACACCTTTTAAGTGGTTGCTGCTAAAAAAGATATTGACTTTTCATTAATCATACTCCCTTTCTTTCCTAGAAAGAGTCCCCACTAAAAGAGAGTGCCTCAAGTAACTGATTAATATTGACATTTTGGAGACACTCTTCTTCACCTTAGCTATGATTGCAGTTAAGTTGAAATGTCACTCTTCTTTATAGCATGGTTAGCGCTATCTGTATCCAACTGAAATAGCTGCCATTTATAGTGCTCCTGTGTCTATCTCTGACAGTAGGCAAATGAACACAGGCTTCTCTGTCACCAACAAACAGTTCCTTTCCTTCTTAGATCAAGAAATAATAATGGTTGTCCTTCATGACAAGAATTCTGCCTCAGTGAACTTGTCTTGTCGTTTGATCCATATTATCGAATGCAGGTGCAATTTGTTCAGTTCCTTCATGTGGTACCCATAGCAAGTCTCTGCTTCACAGCCTTACAAGAACGTTGGCATCATAATTTTGCCCTCAAGGTGATGAGCTCACCTTTTTAATACGTGCTTCTTGATCACTGAGCATATCATTAGAAAACTCACTTCTCACATAGTGAGACACAACAATCAGCTTTTCCATCATCAGCACAACTTCTCCCACTGATACCAACTCCTCCATCACTAACACAGCTGTCAAATACTGGCTCCTCTGCCTTCAACGTAACTTTTTCCCTTCTCAGGGACCAGCTACTCCATCACTGAACACAGCCTCTCTCAATC
Source organism: Heptranchias perlo (assembly GCF_035084215.1). Classification (NCBI taxonomy): domain Eukaryota; kingdom Metazoa; phylum Chordata; class Chondrichthyes; order Hexanchiformes; family Hexanchidae; genus Heptranchias; species Heptranchias perlo. Next base: position 28,656,839 of record NC_090350.1, read on the forward strand.
TCAGGTGCATTGAAAACAAAACAACCTTGGTTGCTGTGGCTCCAGCCAGAGAATGCACAAATAGAAAGAAAGAACTTGCCTTTATATAGCTCTCCACGACCTGAGGATGTCCTAAAGTGCTTCATGACTAGTGAAGTGCTTTTGAAATGTAGTCACTGTTGTAATGTAGGGAAACGAGGTCATCAGTTTGTACACAGCAAGGACCCACAAACAGTAATAAATCACCAGATTATATGTTTCAGTTGTGTTGGTTGAGGGATAAATATTGTCCAGGAAAACAATAGTGTTCCATCTGCCTTTGGTCACCATCTTTTTCACCATTTACATGGTAACCCTTCAGTGATATTATCTGGAAGCATGAGTCAGCTTCCACGTGCAAGCTGACAACATCCTGCTCTACCACTCTGCCTTCTCCATCAATCCAAAGTTTGTTGCTTTGTTATCCAACTGCCTGCAAAATGTAAAACATTGGATCAGCCAAAATTTCTTCCAGGTTAATGTGGGAAATATCAAAGCCATCATCTTCAGATCCAGCCAGCACCTGTTTCTGGCCTTGGCTCCAATAAGCTCCTCAGTTGCCATCTCAGGTTGAGTCAGGAGGTGCAGAACCTTGCTGTACTTCTTAACTCGAAGCTCCACTACCAAGACTACTTTCTCATTCCCCTGCAATATTGCTCACTTCCACCCCTAGTTCTCCCTCACTGCCTTGAGGCTTGAATTCTCTAATGCTATTACAGTCTGCATCCCACCTCAACCCTCCACAAGTTGCAACTCATGCAAAACATCCTCAGCTGCACGCTCACTGCTATTATCCTCTCCAAGCCCCATTGGCTCCCCATGCCCCAACAAGTTGACGTCAACATTCTCATCCTAGCTTTCAAATCTCTTGCCCCACCCTAATTTAGTTATCTCCTCCAGCCATATGTCTCCTCTCACATTTTTTGCTTCTCTATCACTGTGGTAGTCCTTGTGTTCAACCCTCTAAGCTCCAACATGGGTAGCTGCTCATTCAGCCAATACGCTCCTGTCCTTTGGAACTCCCATCACAGTTCCTTTTGACCTGCCTTCTCCATCCCTGCTTTCAAAAACCTCCTCAAAGCCCTTTTCCCTTCATGCTAAGCATCCACTATATTCCCTCCTTAATGTAAAGCATTTGAGGCATCTTCCTGCATGTGACGAGCACTATAGAAATGCGAGTAGTTGTTTTGAGACATACATGTAACTCCACTGTTTTTTCCAGTAAAAAAGCTACACTGAATATGCCATCTCAATTGGACAAAATATAAGCATTTGCTGGTTTTCAGGTCTCATCCCTGCTACTTGGCTAACGCTTCACAGTTTAGGAACAGAAGGGAGCTGTCAGAACAGGGCAAGTATGACTACCTCTCACTAGAATTGAAGATATCACTGGAATCTGAATTAGAAAATTCAGATTAGGATCAGACTTTTTAACAATTCAATCAATTGGCAGTTTCAGGGCTGTTCTGGCAGCTGGCATTGCACTGAACAGACAGATGTGGTGCCAGAACCCAAATTCAGTCAAAAAAAAGAAAGACCTGCATTTATATAGCACCTTTCATGACCTCAAGATGTCACAAAGTGCTTTACAGCCAATGAAGTAGTTTTGAAGTGTAATATCTGTTGTAATGTAAAAAATATAATTGAACCAATTCAGATAAAATTGGATACACACACCATAATAAGACCATAAGACCATAAGAGATAGGAGCAGGAGGAGGCCATTCAGCCCCTCAAGCCTGCTCCGCCATTCAATGAGATCATGGCTGATCTGATTTTTACCTCAACTCCACTTTGCCGCCTTTTCCCCATATCCTTTGACTCCCTTGCTGATCAAAAATTTGTCTAACTCAGCCTTGAATGTATTCAATGACTCAGCCTCCGCTGCTTTTTGGGGCAAAGAATTCCAAAGATTCACGACCCTCTGGGAGATGAAATTCCTCCTCATTTCCGTCTTAAACGGGCGACCCCTTATTCTGAGACTATGCCTCCTAGTTTTAGATTCCCCCATGAGGGGTAACATCCTCTCAGCATCTACCCTATCGAGTCCCCTCAGAATCTTGTATGTTTCAATCAGATCTCCTCTCATTCTTCTAAACTCCAATGAGTATAGACCCAACCTGTTCAATCTTTCCTCATAAGACAACCCTTCCATACCCGGAATCAACCTAGTGAACCTTCTCTGAACTGCCTCCAATGCAAGTATGTCCTTCCTTAAATAAGGGCACCAGAACTGTACGCAGTACTCCAGGTGTGGTCTCACCAGCACCCTGTACAGTTGTAGCAAGACTTCCCTGCTTTTATACTCCATCCCCCTAGAAATAAAGGCCAATATTCCATTTGCCTTCCGGATTACCTGCGACACGACTCTGTAATTCAGCCCATTCACTCCCTCTCACTAGTTTTATAACTAAATATACAATTTAAGGGCAGTGAGTGCTGCAGGTTAGAATTCTCTCCATTTCCCCCTGTGGATTGTGTTGAATCCAACCAAGAAAATAGGAATGAAGTGAGTTTAAGTAATTTAAGCCCTCACAGTGAATGCTGCCCATAATTTGGCACAAATTAGCATTAAGTAGCTGGTTTCACTCAGGGAGGCCCCTAAATGACTAGTATGGAAACTGTAAATTGCATTTGCTGTACTAGTGGGTACTGATCTGCGGGCAAGGTTAAGATGCATTGTTGTGCATTGTGGAGAGCTTTAATGACATCTGACCGAGGCTGTACCTGACCTTGAAGTGTTTGATGCTGACTCGAGTATTCCATTTTGTAGTACTCGACGTCCCTCATCTAATGCGCACACAATGAAAAGGAAAAATTAAATCACAAAATCAGATCCATTTATTTAACGAGAAACTGTGGTTTTGGATACTTTCATAATGTGTAATGTATCACAGTCGGAATTGATTTTACTGTAAGAAGCTGGAAACTAAGTAAACAGTTCTGCTTCCATTATATTCTCTTTCCCCGTACTCCACAGTCTCCCTGTAGTCTGTGTGGTTTTTCTGCTAACATGTGACTAATTCTGAATCATCCTGCCCACTTCCCAATCCCTTTTCATGCACTTTTTTCTTACATTACAACAGTGACTACTCTTCAAAAATATTTCATTGGTGCTGTAAAGTGCTTCGGAACGTCCTGAGGTCACGAAAGGCGCTATATAAATCCAAGTCCTCCCCTCCCCTCCCTTTCTTTTCAAATTGAGGGTTTGCAAACATTACCTGTCTTTCTTTCTTTCTTCTTAAACCCATTATTCATTTGCCTTAAAAAACCTATCAGTATTCCTGTAAAATTAACGGCCTTTTATACAGGTCTTCTTTTCGGTTAGGTTCCAGGATCCCAGCATCCATAAGCTGGTTCCTGGCATTTATGTTGTTAAATTCAGTTTCTATAGGCTGGCAATATGCATCTACGGAAACCTGATTTAACAACATAAACACCGTAATTTGGCTCCAGGATGCCAGGATCTTAGAAAGCAATTTGAAAGACCAATATGCATGTAGCTTTAAACAACTTTTAACCTCTTCAACAACCCTCGTTCTAACAGTGAGGCAAGAATTGCTCTGGTTGCCATGGATAGTTACATCATAACTGCAGACAAAAAGAACATATTTATAATTTCCCTGCACAAGACAATCAGAGCAATTCTTCCCCCATTAAATTCTGATTGTCTTTAATCTGTACTTAATGTGACGATTTACCTTTTAAAAACTTATGTTGAAATTTATAGTGTAACCAAATCCAGTCAAAACAAATTGCATGCACATGACTTCCACTCACAGTGCAGTTAAAGGTGTTTCAGTGTTATCACTAAGTAATATTAGTTTATATTCCATTTGGTAAAATACAGATATTTATAAGGGCTTTCCAGTGGAATGTGGTGAATCCTCAGCTCATCCAGTTTCAATTCAGAAGAAATTCTAGCCCCAAAAATCACAGGGGCTGGGGCACATCCTGATGTAAGTTCACAGGGCGAGCGGCAGTGGCCAGGATTGATAGTTTAGGGGTGCATCTGTGGCATCGACCCCCTCTCCCTCCATAGAGGCCAGAAATGCTGGCTGAAACTTGCTGGGACAGGGGAGTGCCAGGTTTCTCCCTCCAGAAAAATCATAATCCTGCCCCAGTTTCAGAAGGTTGCTTTAAAAATAAGGAAAAAACATTCTGTTATCCTAATCTTCAAGAGTCTTGACCATGATCCTAGCCTGAACTCCCAGGTGAACTCCAATTCTATCAGGTGTCGTCGAGCTATGCTTGTTGAGACCAGACATACCTGTGCCTACTCTACTCCAGTTTCCAAATGAGCGCTGGGACATGGGAATATCAAACATAGGGAGTCCTCACCCCAGCCCCTATCCTTTTACATCGATGGCTTTGTATGGGTGGGCAGAGGTGCCATCCCTACAAAGCCATCTTGGATATTCTAACCTAAGACCAGGACCCAGTGTAGCTGAGTTCCACTTGAGTTGCAGCCGTTCCCGTGGACTCCTGTTGAACTTACAACGGGAGTATGATGTAACGATCGCGAATTTCCGGCATCTCTCTATTTTATTGTTTACATGAACTTGTAATTAGGCCCAGGATTGCAACAAGTTAAAATGGTTTCTGTTACAGTTTACTGAGAGAGGTTTGATCCATATTTGCACCTGCAGGTTTAAACGAATACCTACACTGTCTGGCTTGTGACTCCAGCAAACAATGGTTTTCTCTCTGTTGTCTTCAGGTGTCAGTTTGGAGTCTGAATCCAATTGAATCAAATTTTGCTTGACTAGTCATTGTTGAAGTTATTTATACTTGTAAATTCCTTTTGTTGCTGGTCTGTTACTGCAGAGAGCATTTAGGAGGGGAACAGTTTTTGATTAATAGTGAAAGATACATTTTGCCTTGCATTGTGCCAGCTTGAAGATAATGAAGAGAGACACATAACCAAGCTAATGTTCATTTTCAATTTCCTATTTTGCTGTGCTGCTATAGGAACCAGGGGCTGATAGAGCTCTCACAGGTCCATTTCTCAGGTAAAGTTTTTAATTGTGGACTCATGTTCAAATGTTACTGGCGAGAACTGATAAGGTTTTGGAAACTCTATTGTTTTGGAACAGACAATGTAAAGTTAACTTGTTTCTATATAATTTTACTTCTTCATGAATATCAATTAGTAGCTTTTAGCCTGAGCTATATGATCTGGCAGGACGGTGTTTTCCACCATTTTGGAGAGATCTGGCCGGCCAGTGAATAGGCTGTATTATTTCCAGTGCATACTTTAATGATGGAAAGGTTCCTTATTTATTTGGGGCAATGCTATTCCAGACATTTTATGCATAATGTCATGTTTAAGTTCATAGGAAATGCAGGCTTTTCTGTGGAAACTGAACCTAGCAGAGAGTGTGAATAAAGAGCATTGGGATGTCGGCCAAATTGTAAAAATTAAAGGTACCTCAGTACTATTAGTAATCTAGTGACAACCTTCAGATTGGTACAGACTGAGCAGTGTCTTGCCAAGCTGTACAGGACATCTTTATTCAGAGACAAAAGTTTTCTATGTGATGACTTCAATATTTTAACAACCGCCAATTAAAATAGTGCCTGTTAATTGGCTTCAATAACAGTAATAGCGGAAAACTGGCCAATCATGAATCACCCAAAATAATGCTGTTTTCACACCTAAATAGACACTTAACTGGGAAAATGTCCAAAAAGGGCTTAATCCAACTGAAGAGTGAATAAAACTTAAAGGAAATAGCCCAAAGAACATTTCCCAATTCTGCAACCCAACACAACTCCCAATGTCAGTCATCCATGCCAACCCAACTCCTGGTGTCAACTCTCCTTACCTGAGCTTATTCCTATGTCAGTCCTCCTCACCTGTCTCGACTCTATTGTCAGTCCTCCTCACCTGACTCGATTCTATTTTCAGTCCTCCTCATCTGACTCGATTCTATTGTCATTCCTCCTCACCTGACTCGACTCTATTTTCAGTCCTCCTCACCTGACTCGACTCTATTGTCAGTCCTCCTCACCTGACTCGATTCTATTGTCAGTCCTCCTCACCTGACTTGATTCTATTGTCAGTCCTCCTCACCTGACTTGACTCTATTTTCAGTCCTCCTCACCTGACTCGATTCTATTGTCAGTCCTCCTCACCTGACTCGACCCTATTTTCAGTCCTCCTCACCTGTCTGGACTCTATTGTCAGTCCTCCTCACCTGACTCGACCCTATTTTCAGTCCTCCTCACCTGTCTGGACTTTATTGTCAGTCCTCACCTAGCCTAATTGTTGATGTCAGTATCCTCTGCTGACCTGATTTCTGAGGTCAGCTGTCCTTGCCCCAAGCCCATTCTCGATGTCAGTCCTGCCCACCCAGGCCGCCTTCCAATGTCAGTGTCCTCAGGTGACCTGGTTCCCAATGTCAGCCCTTCTCGCCCATCCGATTCCCGATATCATTGTTCTTAGCTGACCTGAGACCAGATTTCAGCCCTCGTCACCTGACAAGACTCTCAATGTCAGCCCTAAATCCCAGAATCATCCTTGTTCCTCTTCCCTGAATCTCTCGAGCACATCAATGTCCATTTGGACAATAGATGCCCAACAACAAATGTAGGCAGACATTTGATTTGCCATCACAATATGTTACAGTGTATACATTTTGCTGCTCCAACAAGGCATTACAGGTTTTAAAATTACTATAATACTCAGGAATGTTAGGGAGTTCCCCAGGGAAACCTTTATGCCAATTCCATTGCGCAGCCTTCATTTAGCTTTAATCTATTCCAGTAGCAGAGGTTGCTTTGGAAAGTACCAAACTTACCAGGGTCACAGCATCTCCTGAGGGATTCCTTAATCTGCCCTGTATTGTTGTAACTGTAAATGGTTTCTTTTTCTTTTTTGTTAAAGCAGCTTAAAAAGATTCAATGTTTAGCTGCTCCATCTTTCCAGATCATTGTGTCTGTAATAAAGTAATTTCAAACCACAGTGTGATAAATAAGGATTTGCCTTGAAAATTCACTCTGTGTGGGCGAGTGTATAAAATAAAACCTGGGTATTGATTTTGGTGGTTCACAGTCATTATTAACAAAGTTAAAATAGAAGACATCTTAACCCTGTGTAAAAATGTATTGTTCTTGTGGTATAAATAGCAGCTGTATTAGAGAAATAAGATTTCCTGACTCCCACCCCCAATTTGAAATGATTGGGTGGTGAGTGTCTGGAACGAGCTGCCAGAGGCAGTAGTAGAGGCGGGTACAATTTTGTCTTTTAAAAAGCATTTGGACAGTTAGATGGGTAAGATGGGTATAGAGGGATATGGGCCAAGTGCAGGCAATTGGGACTAGCTTAGTGGTATAAACTGGGCGACATGGACATGTTGGGCCGAAGGGCCTGTTTCCATGTTGTAACTTCTATGATTCTATGATTCTATGATTCTATGATTATCCTCCTGTTTCTTTTGGGTCGTCTGCGTCACATGTCATTTCATAACAGAGAGAAGGCAATCAGCTTGCTCCTCGGTGTCCGCCGACGCTGACCTCACATGGAATGGAAGATTGGGCAGGATGTATGATGGGCAGCCGACCCATTACTGTCAGTTTTCCACCCCTACCAACATTGAAAATTAAGAAAGAAAGAACGTGCATTTATATAGCACCTTTCACGACTTCAGGACGTCCCAATGAAGTACTTTTACAGTGTAGTCACTGTTGTAATGTAGGGAAATTACCCCAGTATTTCTTCCCACTCTCCATTACAAATCCCAATATTTCTTCCCACTGTCCAGTATGAAGTGCCAGTATCTCATCCAACTCCTTAGTGATCTCAACCTCCGACTGTAGCCAAACTGCCTGACGTTTAGTAAAAACAGAAAATGCTGGAGAGACTCAGCAGTTCAGGCAGCATCTGATATCTAAAGGTCACCGACCTGAAATGATAACTTTGCTTCTCTCTCCACAGATGCTGCCTGGCCTGCTGAATGTTTCCAGCATTTTCTGTTATTATTCCAGATTTCTAACATCCGCAGTATTTTGCTTTTGCCTAATGTTTCGGTTGCTTCCCAAACACGTAGATGTCGAAGGCAAAAAACAATAAAATAGAAGATCAATTCAAAAGAAAAACAATTAGCTGCATTGATGGCTCAGTGGGTCAACCCATTATTGTGTGGTGCTGATTCAAACAGATCTGGAAGTTCCCAGGTTCAATCAGTGGGCTGAGTTATCAGGTCTCAGCTGGGTTGGCCATAGCGGTATTACACATGGTCTCAGAGTGCCCAACCTAAAAAGTGCAGGACGGTTGGATGTGTTAAGCATTTAGCGTCTCTTTGTCTGACCCTGATTGCCATTTACTGACTTTGCTGGCAATGTGAGTGGGCAAATGTTGAGCGAAGACAAAGTTGAGCTTATCTGTACTAGCCCTCATAATCAAATAGCCCACTGACACTCATTGTCCACGCCGGAAATGAACAACTGCCCCACGTGTTAGGTTCTGGAGGGCCACCGATGCTCATTGAACCATACCCAGCATGAACCTACAGGAGAGAAGGACGAAGGGGAAAACTGGAGGCAAGAAAAGAGAAAAAAGAGACAGTGAACCAGAAGGAAAGAAAAACAGAGAAACACACAGACAGTGACGATGAAGACAAAATGGAGAGAAAAAAAAAGACACGAATCAGATAAAACAAGTAAGAATATCGATCACAGAAACTGAAAAGTAGACAAAGAAAATAATAGAAAAAGAGGGGCAAGAGAAAGAAAACCAAATGAAAGGAGAAAAGAGTGAAAGGATAGAATAGAAGAAACCAAGCAGATGGTGAGGAAAACAGTGAAAGGGTCATAGAAACATTTTTATTGATGAGTGAGATAGAGGGAGAGTGAAAAAATGAGAGAAAGAGTGAGTGAGTAAATTAGTCCCAGAGAATCAGGCTTCCTGACGGGCTGGTGCTAGTCCAGTTTGTTTAATTTTATTCAGCAATGTTATTTCACTATAATGATCTGCTGTCTGTACTTTCATAATTTCCATGAAGATTTTAACATGGCCCTTCTTTAATTATTAATGTTGCAGTTTTCTCCCATTTTTATCCCTCCAACCATGCAGTCTGTACCCGAGGCCATCTTTTTATTAATTTTTTTCTCCCCAACCGCCTCTTCCTGCTGCAGCATGGTTCCACAGGCCTACTAGGTCCCTAAAACCTTGTCTTAGTGGTCATTATTCACGTATGAGTCTTGACTTGACTATAGGCATGCTATTTGGCCACAGGGAGCACCATAGCCAAGCCTGATCCTGACCTCAGTTAATATCCACACACATGCAGGGGTGGGAACTCGGGCTAATTCCTAACCAAGGGATCTGAGGCCAACTGTAGCTTCTCTCTCGCTACTGTGGCTGAGTCCAGGTAACTCAGCACAGATTGAAGATTGAACCTACCTGGATAAACACACTAAGCCATCAGGAAAGCCTGGGGAACATCCATACTTCCCATTCTATTCTGACTGGGAAGTATGGGTGTTCTGGCCCATCTCAATAGATGCTGCCAATCTGTTCTTAGTTCACTCATCAGAAGGTGCCGTGGTGTTACAAGTTGGTCACCTCCCTTTCTCTGAAACTTTCTCCATTACTGTATCCAGGCATCATGGCTTCCCAGCACCCAAACTCAGTTCAGCACCAGCTTAATAAACTAGTCAAGACTGACACTATGCCATGTGGCGTGAATGCTAACAGAGACTGGATTAAAGCCCAGGTCTCACTGTCCATTGCACAATGCATTAAACTACTCCACTGCTGCACCACCAAGATAAAACTTTGAAACTACGCTTGGCCAAGTAACATTATGCCATAGCAGGGGTCCGAGATCATAGGATGAGGATTTAAATCTTAGGGCTGCTCTTCACGTCAATCTGTTAGGGTGTTCTGTCAGTTTTCCGCTTGGGTTACTAGTCATAGAAGCCTCATGGTAATGAAGAAGGGTGATGAAAAGTAGCCATGATGATTCCCTTACCCCATTGCAATGTTCAGTGGCTGTGGTCTGGTCAGCCTATTTGACTGATTGTTACAGCCTACATGAAGTCAAGTGCTTTCTGTGAAGAAAAAGAGAAAATTAATGGGGCCAGCAAGGAGGTTTCACTTGATGGAACTGTGCCTCCACTGATTAATATGGAGTATCCATGGTCACGCAGCAGCAGCAGCAGCAGCAGCAGCAGCAGCAGCAACAACAACAACAACAACAACAACAACTCACATTTATATAGCACCTTTAACGTAGTAAAACATCCCAAAGGGCCTTCACAGGAGCGATTATGAAACAAAACTTGACACTGAGCCACATAAAGAGATATTAGGACAGGTGACCAAAAACTTGGTCAAAGAGGTAGGATTTAAGGAGCGTCGTAAAGGAGGAGAGAGAGGTAGAGAGGTGAGGAGATTTAGAGAGGGAATTCCAGATCTTAGGGCCTGGGTATCTGAAGGCATGGCATGATGGAGTGATTAAAATCGGGGATGAGCAAGAGGCAAGAATTGGAGGAGCGCAGAGATCTCGGAGGGTTGTCGGGCTGGAGGAGGTTACAATCCTTGTTAACACACAGACTGCAGCGGTTCAAGAAGGCGGCTCACCACCACCTTCTCAAGGGCAATTAGGGATGGGCAATAAATGCTGGCCTTGCCAGCGATGCCCACATCCCATGAACGAATAATAAAAATGTTAAAAATGGTCAGAATTGCTCCAGGCTTTATCAAGTGCCAGTCTCTGGGGCTGAGTAAACTGAATAGAGTTCAATGGATTTGTGTTATGTAAATTATTACAGAAGATTATTTATCTTTGGATATCAGGATTTCCTTGCTGCATTTTTCAAAAACACAAATGCAATGGTTGCAACAAGGCATGCGTATTCCACGTGAGATCAGAGATCGAGCCTGCACGTTTGTCCTGCAGAGCAAGTAAATGTCCAGAGGAACATTCAAGGCAAAAAGTGGAAGCTGAAAGAGAAAGTGTGAAGATGGGAGTGGGATAGTGTCGGTGGGGGGAAGAGAGAGACAGTTCTGTTTAAGAGGCAGAATTGGTCAGAGTGGAGGTCAGACAAGAGACTTACATTCACAAATTTGATATTGGTGGATCAAACTGCACTCAATTTATCATAAATTGCAGGGTATAAGACAGCGAATTCATCGATCATGATCATTGTACTTTAAGATTATCACAAACAGCAAACGTTCTCATATTATCGATTATATTGATACATTGGGATATTATTTCACCTTCTGTTGAAATTGCTATCACATTAGGACCTGATCCCATTTCAAAGATAACAGTTAATCAGGGTTCTTGGGGTTGTCAGTTCTTTAAACTGCACCTACTGTCATCAAAGTACTTTGATTTATTTTCTCTTTCATTTTTCATGCCCCAGAATTTGAGCAATTTTACTTGAAAATAAGAGATTCCATGCTATTTTGATTTGAATAATTTTGATTTTAAACGAGACAGATTTTTTTTTGGAAAGCACAAACCTGGGAATAACTGGAGGTCTCTAGAAGCATAAACATTGAAATAGGGCATTTCTAGGCATGCTCACCTGATAAATGTTTGAAATGTTATATGTGCAAAAATCACGAGTCTCACTCCACCCTGGACATAAATACGGTTGTTACTATGAAAATATGCAGACTGGCAAGTAAGCAAAGCCAAGAGAACCAATGCATCTGCTATTACTGGCTCTACGTCCATGTTTTTATGTGAAGAAATGAAAAATATTTTAATATTGCATAGTTATGATTTTTTTTAAGTAAAAGGCTTATTGTCACCTAGAAAAGTGTCTGTAAGTTTATAAGGAGGTGTGTTCATGACACGATTAGTGGTGAGATAACATTGTAATGCTGATCGCATTGGTTTAATGGATTATTTCACTTGAATCCAAAACTAAGGGAAAATAGATTTAAGAAGTTGTCAATGCAGCAGATTTAAATATGGTGTTGCCTTTTGTAGATATTTTTTTCCAGCCGATTGTGGCCGACCTCCCCCTCCACCCTAAATCGCCGGGGACCGTCCCCAAGGGTCCCCGGATCTGGCCTCCTGCCGCTGGTTCTTCTGCCCAGCCAGGCTGTCAATTTGGCCGGCTGCCGGGTGGGAAACGGAAGAAAAAAATGATAATGAGGTCCTGCCGTTCAAGTCGGCAGGACCTCCACCTCCCCGGCCTTGCCAGGCACCTCGGCCGTTTCCTGCCTCCCCCGCACCCTCCCCACCTCCCCGTAAATATAGGGGCCATAGTTGCTCTTCTTTATACAGTAAAGTTGAGCAACATGCAGCAGATGGTGATAATTCTTGACACCTTTGCTAAGGTATACAGCAAGACCCTTCCAATCAGTCCAAGCAATGAAATCTTTGCTTCAGCATACTTATGGTGCGCTCAACCCTAATCCTGGTTGAAGCATGTGCCTTGTATTGACTTAACTGAGGCGATCTGTTACAAAGAATCATAGAATCATAGAATGGTTACAGCGCGGAAGGAGGCCATTTGGCCCATCGAGCCCGTGCCGGCTTTTTGTAAGAGCAATCCAGTTAGTCCCATTCCCCCGCCCTTTCCCCGTAGCTCTGCAAATTTTTTCCCTTCAAGTATTTATCCAATTCCTTTTTGAAAGCCACAATTGAATCTGCTTCCACCACCCTTTTAGGCAGCGCATTCCAGATCATAACTACTCGCTGCATAAAAAAGTTTTTCCTCATGTTGCCTTTGCTTCTTTAGCCAATCACCTTAAATCTGTGTCCTCTGGTTCTCCACCCTTCCACCAATGGGAACAGTTTCTCTTTATTTGCTTTATCTAAACCCTTCATGATTTTAAACACTTCTATCAAATCTCCTCTTAACTCCTCTCTGCTCTAAGGAGAACAACCCCAGCTTCTCCAGTCTATTCACATAACTGAAGTCCTTCATCCCTGGAACCATTCTAGTAAATCTTTTCTGCACCCTCTCTAAGGCCTTCACATCCTTCCTAAAGTGTGGTGCCCAGAATTGGACACAGTACTCTGGTTATGGCCGAACCAGTGTTTTATAAAGGTTCAATATAACTTCCTTGGTTTTGTACTTTATGCCTCTATTTATAAAGCCCAGGATCCCATATGCTTTTTTAACTGCTTTCTCAACCTGCCCTGCCACCTTCAACGACCTGTGCACTTTTACCCCCAGGTCTCTCTGTTCCTGCACCCCTTTTAGAATTGTAACATTTAGTTCATATTGCCTCTCCTCATTCTTCCTGCCAAAATGTATCGCTTCGCACTTTTTTTTTTCGTTCATGGGATGTGGGCTTCGCTGGCAAGGCCAGCATTTAGTGCCCATCCTTAATTGCCCTTGAGAAGGTGGTGATGAGCCACCGTCTTGAACCGCTGCAGTCTGTGTGATGAAGGTTCTCCCATTCTCTGCATTAAATTTCATCTGCCATGTGTCCACCCATTCCACTAGTCTGTCTATGTCCTCTTGAAGTATATAGATATCCTCCTCACTGTTTACAACATTTCCAAGTTTTGTGTCATCTGCAAATTTTGAAATTGTGCCCTGTACACCCAAGTCCAAGCCATTAATATATATTAAAAAAAAGCAGTGGTCCTAGTACCAACCCCTGGGGAACACCACTGTATACCTTCCTCTAGTTCAAAGAACAACCATTCACCACTACTCTCTGTTTCCTGTCACTTAGCCAATTTCGTATCCATGCTGCCACTGCCCCTTTTATTCCATGGGCTTCAATTTTGCTGACAGTTATGTGGCACTTTATCAAATGCCTTTTGAAAGTCCATATACACCACATCAACCGCATTGCCCACATCAACCTTCTCTGTTACCTCATCAAAAAACTTTATCAAGTTAGTTAAACACGCTTTGCCTTTAACATCATTCCACTCACAATTCCTCTCTACCTCTCTCTCTCTCTCTCTATCTATATATTTTATATATATATATATATATATATATATATTTTCCCTCTCCCCTGTTTCTGATTGTATTAATCTGCCCATCGACCTCTTATTTTTCAGTTTTGAGGAAGGGTTCACACCTGAAATGTTAGCTTGTCTATTCTCTCCACAAATGCTGACTGACCTGTGGTGTGTTACATACATTTTCTAATTTTGTTTCAGATTCCCAACATCTGCAGTATTTTGCTTTTTTACTTGCCTTGTATTTCCATTCAGCTGCTGTTCTGGAGTTTCCCAGGGCATTTTCAGCCGGAGTGAAGATGGCAACAATGGTCTCTTAGCAACCAATTGGTCCGGTTTCACTATGCTTTCAAATAAGCTAGACACAGTGGACTTGGTGAAAAATGAAGACATCGTGGGCTGGATTTTCCTAATCCTGTGCCTACAGGATTGGAGCGGGATCTCCCCCCAACACACTGAACCAGACCCATTTTCCCAGGTCGGATCTCATCTAGAATGTAGGGCAGGCTCCTGGCAGGATCTCTGTCACCATGACAGAGTCCACTGTAGCCAACAAGGGATAAAGAGGGACAGCTGCTACAGCACCAGAAGAGGTGAGAGGCCACTTAAAGGGCAGAAGAGCACTAAAGACTTCAGGAAATTTTCTTACTGAAGGTCTGTTGTGTCAACCTTTTTCCATAATAAATTCCTTTGCGCACATTTAGAATGGGCACTACCTATATAAATTTGTCATACTGTAATTACGTTCTTCTGTCAGTGGTGGTAATGTATTATCTCAGTTTTGCATTTCCCAGCTCCTTATCCTGTATTGCAGAGAAATTCCTGTGCTTCAATCAACTACTTTGCTGCTACTGAATTGCTATAAGTTTTGCTATTTATTTGTAAATAATAATAATATAAAATTATACAATAATAAGGACAGAATGTATGGGGCAGAAATTCACCTCATGTCCACACGCTTTTCTGGTGTAAAATCGGTGTTAGACCTCCAAATTTCGTGTTGTGATCTGTTGTAGCCGAACTGTGCCAGAAATGCACTGGTCGCCATATTGATTCATGCATCTCCTGGTCCACGCAGAAATCTCCGGCCTACTGCCGGCCCATTCAAGGTCCTGTCCAGGATCAAATCCGTCTCCCCCCCCACCTCCCCCGCCATCCCCCTCCCTCAGTCCTGGTCTGCCAACCGACTCAATATAGGAACTGGCCTATTTCCCACTCTCCTCGACTGGCAAGATGCCAGAGGCATTTAAATAAAACCAAAGCCAAATTTGCCTCAGGCCTGGACTGGTGCGCGGTGATCACTCCGCTGACTAAGACTTTAAAATGGGGACCACATCCTATCCCTGTTTCACTTGAAGAATACACTTGGTCTTGACTATCCATGTGCAATGCAACAGGAGATCAATTTGTGTTACTAAAAAATATTTTGGTTCCTGCCTCACTTTCAAACTTGTCATACATCCAGCACAGAAGTTTAGATTTTACATAAACTGATTGTATTTTTGCCAACACATAAGCATTACTTCACTAAATATAAGTAAGGTAGCTTCGGCAATAACAAAGGTGTGTAACCCTAAAGATAGCCTGCCAATCACTGAACGGCTTGGTTTAATGTTCAACTTCATACTGAATCA
Organism: Heptranchias perlo; assembly: GCF_035084215.1. NCBI lineage: Eukaryota > Metazoa > Chordata > Chondrichthyes > Hexanchiformes > Hexanchidae > Heptranchias > Heptranchias perlo. The sequence continues at coordinate 28,672,389 of NC_090350.1, forward strand.
CTCTGAAACTATCCTTGAGCAAATTAACTTATCAGCTCTTCAGAGTTAATAATCTACTAACCCTCCACATTTAGGATCATGGAATGGTTACAGCACAGAAGGCCAAGTCTGCCTCGTGCTTACTATTTCAGTTTCTCCTGTATTTTCCTGTGTGATGATTTCTTGGAAATATTCCACAAGTCTTAAAAACAAATGAAAACTTGCAAATTGGAATGTTTTTAAGACTGCTGTCACATGATCTCTTTCACCATGATGGAGACGGATAATTCAATTTAGGATCCAGCTCCTCACCCGAGGGTACTTAAGCCGAAAAGTGTGAGGTCATCGATAGTAAGTAGTCTCACATTGTCCAAACTTTGCCTTAAGTGTAATATAACTGGAGCCTGGGGTAAAGCCACATTGTAAAAGTGTTCAAGCACTGTATTTAACCTCTTGGCTACATTATAAACTTGGGCGTTGAAATCAAGCTGTGCAATATTAGTAAAAAAAAAGTATTAATGCATTCATATGAAATTCCTCTGCTATTTTAACAAAGTGTTAGCCCATTTTAAAGAACTAGGATAACATTTATGCTGAAAACAGTGGGCACACTTATTACTAATATTGCACAGCTCGACTTCCACTCATTGGTATGGATTTTTTTTCATGTTAGGAAGCATTTCTCCTGTCCATGCTCTCATAACATTAAAAATGAATCACGTGGGCAGGGCGTGTTTGTCACTGAGCTCAGTGAGGCCTGCAGTAGGTAGCCAAATTCAGGTCTGCTGCCTGCACATTCCACTCTACAGATACCAATATCAGCACGATGGCAGTCCAAAAAAACAGTGGAATGGACTAATTGGATAGTTCTTTCAAAGAGCCGGCACAGTCACAATGGGCCGAATGGCCTCCTTCTGTGCTGTACAATTCTTCTATGAATGGAGATTAAGTGAAGCGATGAGTGAGAATATTGTTATTTCCCCTCTGGAACATTATTTTAATCCAACTCAGATTGATAGAAAGAAAACTCTACTCTCTTTAATAGCTACGAGGGTCCTAAATTATATGAGGTGTCTACCCAGTTCCCAGTGAAAAGCTGTCCATACATTGGCATTAACCTGTAGTAAGTTAGCTTATAACTATACACTAAACATGCTAAACTAAATCTGTTTACTTGGTTGGGGGGGGTGGTGAAGGAAGGTTGAAATGATGCACATTGTGAACATTTTGATGATTTAATGACAAATTTATAAAATTATTAGACAGTTCTCACCTCCAATTTCAGACTGTGTCAGATGAATATACAAAAACAGATCCTCACAGTGGTCATGCCTGAAGCATCTTGATTAGACATCCCCTCCCCACCAGCAGTCATGTGATCCCCTGGGAGTTGCAAATAAACAGATAAAAACCCAAAGCCAATTAGGGAAAAAAATGGGAAAATTCCTCTCCGAACCCCTCAGGTGATCAAAACTAGTCCAGGAGACCATTTTGACCATGTTTATATTACCTAGTATTTTACCTACCTTTTATAAGATGTGAGCTACGTGTCAGCCAGGAACTGGTCCTGCTCTCTTCTGAAGGTATTCAGAGAGTCAGCACTCACCTCACAAGCTACCATAGGTCTACTATCCTCTGGGAAAAGAAGAGCCGCCTAATATCTAACCTTGTTACCCTTGCGTAACTTACATGCATGGCCCCCTAATCTTCCCCTAATCTGTCAAATTGAAATAATCTATCAATTGGAACACGATCTCGTCCTTTATCAAATCACCCATTGGCTTCCTCCCAGAAGTTGGGCTTTAGTGCAAAGTCCAGTACATTTATTACAGGGAGTTGTTTTCAGATTCTACCCTGACTGATGGGCTGTTAGGTAGTTTCCTCTCTAAGCATCATGAGCTGTTGAACCCATGAGTCCACAGCTATATTATTTAGATATATTATAAGAATGGCCATTGTGAGAAGTGGAAACCTCTTGTCCAGTAGGAGAACGTGGAGGTGAAATTGGTCTTCTACGGTAGTGCAAAATGGGCGGTAACCAATCGGCAGCCCATTTTACACCCTGCCTTATCTTCTTTCCCATTGCGGAGGGACCAGCAGTGGGCGGGACACAAATCGTTTAAAAACTTACTGTTTCTGTTTACGGAGCAGCATCCAGTGGTCCTTTTAAGAACAGTTGGTTCGGCCACTCTACGTTCAGTGACACTGGGCGGAGCATGAGCCACATGTGCCCCACTCAGTTTAAGAACAAAATTGCATCAGGTCCTAAATACATCGTGGGATTCAGATTTAAATATATTTGTGAGGCCCCCATCAGGCCTGTATCAGGCGGGAGCGTTGACTTCTTATTTCAACAACCCTTGCAAAATTGCATCGGGCCCAAAGACGGTGGGAAGTCAGCAGTAGGTATTTTGTTGCGATTTTGTCTCTCTGCTGCCCTGCTCATGCCAAAGAACAGGACGGTAGTGAGATGAAAATGGCACCCCATTTGTTTTAAGAAATGTCCGATCTACAGGATGATGCATATGGAGATTTTTATTGTCACAAGAGGTTTCATGGGTGGCAGATTAGCCAACTCTTAACACATCTTCACGAATAGGATCTGCAATATCTGTTTATCGTGACTTTCGAGAGAATTGTCTTAAAAAGAGCACATGCTTCTCATTGAGGTTTTTGAAGTGGAGAGGTTGCAAATGTTAGTTTGTGATGAGTTTGAAAAATGAGTTCATGATTGTGGCTTTAAGGAATCAGTCCAGGAAAAAAAGAGTCAGCACTCTGAACCCACTGCTGTGAGCTACATATAGCACATGGGATGAAACCAGAATCACATGCCAGGGCTCACTGTACAGCTGTAGATTTACAGTGCTGCCAATTCCCTGTTAACTCACAGTAAGTATTCCACTGTAGTCAGCGTGGAACTGTTCATGCCAACGCACTTTGATTTTCGAGTTGGAAAAAACTCAACTCTCAGTTTTAGCTGGAAAACCAAAGATTCCAATCAGGTGGGTCTTGGGGGCTTGAGTAAATCACCTGCCATTTTCTGAAGAGAAAAAAAGCACTGCGATGATGAGTGGTAATTAAGTACCAGAGACCATCTGGCATTTGAACTGAACTGGGACAGCTGTAAAGGGGAAACCTGGACGCGAGATACATAACTCCAGAGACCGACTTCAGTTAAAACACATGGGCTTCTGAAAAATAAAACAACCTCAGAAATGTTGAAAAAGACAATTGGCCTGGAGTTTCCACAATCAGGAAAATGCACCTGGAATTTTATCAAATTTTATTTCATGTGTATGACAGTGACGACTGAAATGTGCAGATAACTGCCTGAAAAAACTTTCTCTTGGTTATTCTCCCTCATGTGACCGTATTAACTAACAACAGCATAGTCATGATTCTCTAATTTACAGTGGGTCATACATAGGAAGAAATTTTGCATTGCCACACAGGTGAAGGTGAATGTAAAACAGTAACAATATTCCAAGCTTTCAATGGCTAAGCATCCGACTGCTGCAGTGTTCAGTACATTGAAATTCTCCAGTAAAGGGAATCAATTCGTCATTTTATTAAACATTGCCTGTTTCAAAGACCTCAGACTGAGTACAGACAGCACAACATCCTAGGTGTTACAGTGGAGGTTATGTGCAATTAAACTTAAATTGTATTATGGGGGCAAGAAAGATAATTCATTATAAGTATGAAATGTCCCCAGATACTTCTTGCACACCAGGGAAAATAGACCTGGACCTAACAAGGTGCTTAAACACTGCAGATATGCAAGTCTCCTTCCTTTAGCTGCACCCTATAATGTTCCAGGAACCAACGCCATTGTAGACTCATGAAAATGTGCGTTTACAATTCTGCCCTCGTATTAAAGCCACCTCTTGGAGTAAAGTAAACACAGAGAGACTCGTTCTTGCACGTTTGCTCTTTGGGTTACCATGTTAACAGCTGATTCCAGCATATCCATGGATACCAGCCACTGACAGGAAATGCAAAAGTGGGAGAGGAGCCAAGTAAGGTCCTTCTCCCCAAACAAGATTCCGGAACCTGAAAACACCTATTTTCAGCAGCAACACCTCTCAATTCTCCAGGGCAAAATAAGCAGCTGTGGGGCATGAACACGCATTACGTCTAATTTATGAACAACAGATGTTGAAGTGCATGCTAATGCAGAACATTATTGAACAAAATAATAATTTGTGTTAAGTGTGATCAATAACAATTAGAGTCACACTAATGCAGACACCAATAGCAATCTTAAAGCCCAGACTCCGTTTCGATCCTCGGTATGTAGTGGATTATACAGTATGGTGGTAGGGGTGGTCTCAGGGCTGCTGGGTTAGAGAGGGAACTGTTGTCCAGGGCTCCTGCTCCTCATCGCTATCCAGTGAGCCCTGATTGAGGTGCGTGTATGTGGACTTCGGTTGAGGACAGAATTGAGCTCTGCTGTAATGCCCTCAGTAATCAAGTGGCCTGCCGACCCACATTGTTGAGGCTTACGACCAGGGGGCATCCATTGCCCATGGAACCAAACACAAGCATATAGTTGAGATATGAGGAAGGAAGCTGTTGAAAGAGAAAAAAAATAATATTCTGCCTCAAAATTTGACATAGTGAAATCAAGTATATATAAAATGGTAACTGACCATTCAGTTTCTTGTGATTCTCATAATGATGATATTTTTTGAATGGATTCCGAGGCTCCATTACTTTTGTAACTGTTCAATCCATCAGGTGCAGACACAGCTCCAGTTGAGTGGACAGGCAGATGACTTGCTGTTAGGCCTTTCCTGATGCCACTGGGCAACCAGCCATTAGGAGATGGGGGGCCTGTCCTGGGACCTCTCTCTGAATTTCCTTTGATTTGGAAAGCCTTTCTCTCTACTTGCCATCAGTTCACAGGGCCCACTCAGACCACAGCCTCGAAATACTTCAAATTACTGATCTGAAATGCAGTGCAGTGTGAACATTTTTGTGAGAAAGATACGGGCCTGAAAGACAAGCATAAGTAAGGCTTCAGTCCAGCTAAACTGCTGCACTGCCCATTAAGTAACCAGTGATGTACTTACCAGCTGTAAGCATAATACTTAACACTATTACTAGCAGGTGAAATGCTGCATACCTTTAAATGAAACGGGTCAGGTTATTACTTGGACCAAGTTGTTTAGGCAGTGTTTAAAAAAAATCAGTTTGCAATCAACAGACACTCCTGTATTTAATAAAATCACTTGAGCCCGGATTCTCGACGCAGCAATGGTGTAAGAGTGGCGTTACGCTGGGTTTTTCCAAGGAAATCCGCACGTAAGTGACACACTGGCTTTACGCCAGGACCTCGCTATGCATGAATTTCCTTGATCATTTGCACAGCTCCTGAGTTGTATCTGCCGAAACCCCACTTAGCTCATTAACATAGCTCCGCCCCCACGCAAAAAACGCTAGTTTCCTGCACTACACCAGTTCTGAATGGGCGTAAATGTACGGCGCAGGAAGACCCAAAGTCACTATTTTTGGTGTTTTATTGCAATTTCCTTAGCGAGTTTTTTTATTTCTCCCTTCTGAGACCTGCAGTGCTTTGATTATGGCATCAGAATCTGTTACCTGAAAAAGAGAAAAGCTTCCACAGTTGCATTTTCTTCAACACGCTGTGCTCAATGGTTTTGATGGCTTCACCTTTAGTTTTTATAATATCAGTACGATAAAGAGGGACTTAAAGAAGGAAGATGACGTATATTCCGCACTTTCCTTGGGCCCCAACTGTTTACGTTGATTTCTATTTATTTCACGCCAGTTTTCACGTTCTGCCATATGCTAATGAGACTCTCAGGAAATGTTGGTGTAAATTGCCATGTATGTAAATTTCAGTCTAAGTCGGATTGAGGAAAATCCAGCCCAAAATGTCGGATTAAGTGAATACAGACAGTAGGAAATAGTGAAAAAAGGAAACCATTTCAGCCATAATTAGCGTTCAAATCATGTGTTAAATGAACTCTGTTATTCTTGGGCATTAGCACGAGCATGTTAACAGCCTAGACTACATCAAGCTGTTACCATAGCAACGGGATCTCAATGCTGAGCACCACAGGACAAGGAAACCATTTCTCAAAATGGTTCAAGACAGCACAAAGTGCATGATGTGAAGTATTATCATAACGAACTGAAAAAGGCTCCTTTGGTTCTTTCAGCTAAAAATCGATTCATCTCAATCAGGCATCCATCTATTTTGCTTTTGGAGTTGGGCATATTTCTTAATTATGCAAAACAGTGCTGATCTGCATGCAGCTGAAGGAGTTTATAGTCTTTTTTACCTAATTTGATAGCTTTAATATTTAATGTACTATCTGCGCCTGGGAAAGGAAAAAAAAACAAGAACTTTTTAATATTTTATTTATTAAGCTAACTCAAGCAGCAAACCTTCCTTCGCCCTGGTTACTTGCTTTTAAATGTCATGATGACAAAAATGCCACGTTCACAGTGCCTGACTCTTTGGCACTTAGTAAGCAGTGCCAACATGAATTTTTTTTTGGGAACTTCAAATTAAGACCAGTCAGTACAGGCCCTTTGACAGCACAAGACTGGAATATTTCCCTGGTTAGTAGAGAATTCAGTGAACATTAATCATAGCCAAACAATCTTTATGTTTGTTATTATAATACCAAGGATTATAATCCTATAGAATATTAATTTCCCAGATGTCAGGTGGTTCAAATACAAACTGGTTTGCGTTCTGACTGAGACAGGGAATAATCAGCAGTAAAATAATTACACCTGTTATGGTGTGTACAGTATGTCTGCTCTAATGTTTTTTTCGAAGCTTCCACTTAATTGAGGTGCATATCATTTTTTTTAAAAGACAGATAACAGCAAACGAGATGATTTCACCTTTAATATGGTGCGAAAGGAGGTGTCAGCTTCATGAGTGTTGCAAATTTATGCAAACGCACATTAAAGGCCTTTTCCTGGCCTCACCAAGGCAACAAGGGTTGCTATGCACACTTAGCTCCCGTGGCACTTTGCCAGCACACACACACACACACACACACACAAGCGGTTGTTCACCGGTGTAACGGCAGAGTAACATGGGGTTCTCATTTACAGAATCAAGCCATTCTGTTGCAGCTAACAATGGACTGAATGACCTCTCCAGCCTCGCTTTTTGTTTGCTGCATTACATCATGCAAAATGCCAACCATCCTGCTGTTCAGTGGCTGATGCAACAATAGATAGCAATGGGGAAAAAAACAGCACGAGCAAACACATGACATCATGCGGATCCTGGAGATGTGCCTTCAGTAGGATGCCGTATTTCACCATGAATTTGACCTGCCTCCCCACCTTCTACTCCTCTCTTAACCATCAAAACATTGTTGCAATGACTTGGGTTTTTTTTGGCTAAACAAGGCTACTAAATGATGCAAAAAGTGAAAGCTTGCAGACGCTGGAAATCTGAAATAAAAACAGAGAATGCTGGAAACACTCAGCAGGTCAGGCGACATCTGAGGAGAGAGAAACAGAACTGGAAAAGATCATCGACCTGAAACGTTGCAGGCAATTTTAACCTAACCCACCTGTCGAGAAACCCATGGGATCGGGTGGAACACTGGTTTTGCACCCCGCCCAAAACGCACATACGCTTGGGGGGTGTCAAACCTGCATTGTACCCGATCCCGTCAGTTTCCCAATGGGTGGGTGAGGTTAAAATTAACACCGCTAACTCAATTTCACTTCTCCACAGACGCTGTCTGACCTGCTGAGTGTTTCCAACATTTTCTCATTTTACTGCAAAATGACACATAGCCTAATTGTATTTCAGTAAATACAGGATGAATAAGCAGCTCCTTTAAAAAGCATCCTCATATTACCTTCTCACTACTCTGTTAAGCTTCTTTTATATTCGTTTACTGGGGTTTCAGGGCCATGAGCTCCTGATCTGTAGGATCGCGGCATCCCCCAAAGTAGACTTACTGACTCACTGAGACTGACAGCTGTAAAGAGCTCATGCAAACAGCTCTTCCTGGCCTTCAACTTTTGCAAAACTAGCAAGTTTTAATCTGGGTTCACCGCCACCTGTATGGGACCCACAGGTTGGGAGCTGGCAGCCCTAGTACCCCACCAAAAGCAACTTCACCCCACCGCCCTCATTTTAATGACTTAAGTTTTATCTTTCCTGATTTACAGTATGCTGGCTCATACCATTGGTCTAATCAAATTAAGGAATTAATTTAAAAATTAACCCCTCCTCACATAAGTTTTTCCTTTTTTATTTCCTCTCTCATCAATTTTTTCCCTGACATCATTCTGTGTGGTCAAATTTTGTCTGATAACGCTCCTGTGAAGGCGTCTTGGGACATTTTACTACGTCAAAGGCACTATATAAATGCAAGTTGTTGTTGTTGTGATCTGCTTCCAGATAAATGCAATTCTGTAACTAAGCACAACTCTATAACTAACCACTACAGTGTATATTTTCTATTATTAATTTTAGCAGAAAGATAGACACAAATATAAAGCAGTGTTTGGCACTGTATACTCAAATCTACTCTTTTGCTAAGATTAACAAATGGAGGAGATGTTATCCTTGCACGTCTTGTCAGAGAAGTACAAATTGCCATGCGGTCCAGGTCTCCCTCTCTGTAGGGAAACATCTTATCTTCACCGGCTATTTCTTCCTGATGGCCTAGCTGAGTGTTGAACGTATTGTTTAGTCGTAAGCCTTGCTGTCAGTGTTTACCTGTTTTATTCGGTGGCATGATACACTGAATTAGTGAGGCCACTACTATTGGTGCCCAGTCTATTATTGTGATGGTAATGCAACGTGTATGTACGCATGAACGCTTCATAGTCACGAGAGAGGCAGACTGAGATTAATTCAAAATTCTGGTTTGAACTTGACTGCTTGCCCGACACCTATCGTGATATGCAAAATGATGGGTTGAACAGAGGGACGTTTTAGCCCTCTATCTATGGTTGGTTCCTTTATATTGCTTAAAGGGACAGGAAAGCACAAATCCACAGGCCCAGAAATTCAGGCTTTTCCATTTTTTGGTGGGCGGAGGGCACAAGGTGCATTCCCCAGGGTAGATTTTGACTTTGTGGGATAGTGTAAAATGGGTGATCGAGAATCGGCAGCCCACTTAACATCTCTCCTGATTTCAATGGAAATAAAAATCAGGAGAGATGTAAAGCAGGCTGCTGATTTGTTATCACTTGTTTTACACTTCTGCACAAAGTCAAAATTAGCCCCCCCACCCCCGCCAAGTGCTGGCTGCCTCAGGGCAAACCAATCTTGGACAGGATGCCTCAAACAGACGTTAGGCCCCTTATTTGCGTATAAAAAGGGCCTAAAGCCTGTTTCAGGTGTGGGTAAAGGAGGCCCAATATGGCGGGCTGCACACGTCTGGCTGGAAACGTGTGCACGCTTCCCGCCCGTCATATTGGGACCTTAAAAGCAACAGCAAAAATGGGCACGCCCACATCCCATGAATGAATTAAAAAAATGTTTTAATCCTTTCATGACCTCACCCCTTCCTATCTCTGTAACCTTCTCCGGGGTTACAATCCTGTGAGAACTGTGAGTTCCTCAAACTCTGGCCTCTTAGGAACATAGGAACAGGAGTAGGTTTGCCCCTTGAGCCTGTTCCACCATTCAGTGAGATCATGGTTGATCTGTGACTTAACTCCATATACCCGCCTTAGCAAAAGTTAATAAAAATCTATCAATTTCAGATTTAAAATTAACAATTGAGCCAGCATCAGCTGCCGTCTGCGGAAGAGAGTTCCAAACTTCTACCACCCTTTGCGTGTAGAAGTGTTTCCTAACTTCACTCCTGAAAGTCCTGGCTCTAATTTTTAGGCTATGTCCCTAACTACCCTATCAGTTCCCCTTGATATCTTGAAAACTTCGATCAAATCACCCCTTCATCTTCTGAATTCCATGGAATACAACCCTAGTTTGTGTAATCTCTCCTCGTAATTTAATACTTGGAGTCCAGGTATCATTCTAGTAAATCTACACTGCACTCCCTCCAAGGCCAATATATCCTTCCTAAGGTGCTGTGCCCAGAACGGAACACAATACTCCAGCTGTGGTCTAACCAGGGCTTTGTATAGCTGTAGCATAACTTCTACCCCCTTGTATTCTAGTCCTCTAGATATAAAGGCCAGCATTTCATTAGCCTTTTTGATTATTTTCTGTGCCTGTCCATGACATTTTAATGATCTATGTACATGGACACCTAAGTCTCTTTGGACCTCCACCGTCTTGAGCTTTTTGCCATTTAGAAAGTGCTCTGATCTATCCTTTTTAGATCCAAAATGGATGACCTCTTACTTGCCTACATTGAAATCCATTTGCCACAGTTTTGCCCATTCACTTAATCTATTAATATCTCTCTGTAATGTTATGTATCCGACTACACTGCTTACAATGCTGCCTATCTTTGTCATGATGTGGAGATGCCGGTGATGGACTGGGGTTGACAATTGTAAACAATTTTACAACACCAAGTTATAGTCCAGCAATTTTATTTTAAATTCACAAGCTTTCGGAGGCTACCTCCTTCGTCAGGTGAACGATGTGAAATTGCCTATCTTTGTGTCATCGGCAAACTTGGATATGTGGCTCTCTATCACACCATCTAAGTCGTTAATAAATACAGTGAATAGTTGAGGCCCCAACACAGATCCCTGTGCGACACCACGAGACACATCCCACCAATTTGAGTACCTGCCCATTATCCCTACTCTCTGTCTCCTGCCGCTCAGCCAATTTCCTAACCAGGCCAATAAATTGCCCTCAATTCCATGAGCTTCAACTTTAGCGAACAGTCTCTTATGAGGTGCTTTATCGAATGCCTTCTGGAAGTCCATGTAAACAACATCCATAGATATTCCCCTCTTCAAAAAATTCAATCAGGTTCATCAGGCATGACGTACCCTTTACAAATCCATGCTGGCTCTCTCTGATCAGCTGAAAAATTTCAAGGTGTTCAGTCACTCGATCCTGAATTATAGACTCGAGTAATTTCCCGACAACAGATGTTAGGCTAACTGGTCTATAATTCCCTGGTTTCCCTCTCTCACCTTTTTACATAGCAGAGTGACATTTGCAATTTTCAAATCTAAAGGAACAGTTTCTGAATCGAGAGAACTTTGGAAGATTATAGTTTGGCTATCTGCAATGTTCTCTTTTTTTTATTCGTTCATGGGATGTGGGCGTCGCTGGTGAGGCCGGCATTTATTGCCCATCCCTAATTGGGAAGGTGGTGGTGAGCTGCCTTCTTGAACTGCTGCAGTCCGTGTGGTGAAGGTTCTCCCGCAGTGCTGTTAGGAAGGGAGTTCCAGGATTTTGACCCAGCGACAATGAAGGAAAGGCAATATATTTCCAAGTCGGGATGGTGTGTGACGTGGAGGGAAACATGCAGGTGGTGTTGTTCCCATGTACCTGCTGCTCTTGTCCTTCTAGGTGGTAGAGGTCACGGGTTTGGGAGGTGCTGTCGAAGAAGCCTTGGCGAGTTGCTGCAGTGCTTCCTGTGGATGGTACACACTGCAGCTACTGTGCGCCGATGGTGAAGGGAGTGAATGTTTAGGGTGGTGGATGGGGTGCCAATCAAGCGGGCTGCTTTGTCCTGGATGGTGTCGAGCTTCTTGAGTGTTGTTGGAGCTGCACTCATACAGGCAAGTGGAGAGTATACCATCACATTCCTGACTTGTGCCTTGTAGATGGTGGAAAGGCTTTGGGGAGTCAGGAGGTGAGTCACTTGCCACAGAATACCCAACCTCTGACCTGCTCTTGTAGCCACAGTATTTATATGGTTGGTCCAGTTAAGTTTCTGGTCAATGGTGACCCCCAGGATGTTGATGGTGGGGGATTCGGTGATGGTAATGCCATTGAATGTCAAGGGGAGGTGGTTAGACTCTCTCTTGTTGGAGATGGTCATTGCCTGGCACTTGTCTGGCGCGAATGATACTTGCCACTTATGTTGTCCAGGTCTTGCTGCATGCGGGCTCGGACTGTTTCATTATTTGAGGGGTTGCAAATGTAACTGAACACTGTGCAATCATCAGCGAACATCGCCATTTCTGACCTTATGATGGAGGGAAGGTCATTGATGAAGCAGCTGAAGATGGGCCTAGGACACTGCCCTGAGGAACTCCTGCAGCAATGTCCTGGGGCTGAGATGATTGGCCTCCAACAACCACTGCCATCTTCCTTTGTGCTAGGTATGACTCCAGCCACTAAAGAGTTTTCCCCCTGATTCCCATTGACTTCAATTTTACTAGGGCTCCTTGGTGCCACACTCGGTCAAATGCTGCCTTGATGTCAAGGGCAGTCACTCTCACCTCACCTCTGGAATTCAGCTCTTTTGTCCATGTTTGGACCAAGGCTGTAATGAGGTCTGGAGCCGAGTGATCCTGACGGAACCCAAACTGAGCATCGGTGAGCAGGTTATTGATGAGTAAGTGCCGCTTGATAGCACTGTTGACGACACCTTCCATCACTTTGCTGATGATCGAGAGTAGACTGATGGGACGGTAATTGGCCGGATTGGATTTGTCCTGCTTTTTGTGGACAGGACATACCTGGGCAATTTTCCACATTGTCGGGTGGATGCCAGTGTTGTAGTTGTACTGGAACAGCTTGGCTAGAGGCGCGGCTAGTTCTGGAGCACAAGTCTTCAGCACTACAGCCGGGATGTTGTCGGGGTCCATAGCCTTTGCTGTATCCAGTGCACTCAGCCGTTTCTTGATGTCACGTGGAGTGAATCGAATTGGCTGAAGGCTGGCTTCTGTGATGGTGGGGATATCGGGAAGAGGCCGAGATGGATCATCCACTCGGCACTTCTGGCTGAAGATGGTTGCAAACGCTTCAGCCCTGTCTTTTGCATTCACGTGCTGGACTCCGCCATCATTGAGGATGGGGATGTTTACAAAGCCTCCTCCTCCCGTTAGTTGTTTAATTGTCCACCACCATTCATGACTGGATGTGGCAGGACTGCAGAGCTTTGATCTGATCTGTTGGTTGTGGAATTGCTTAGCTCTTATTATAGCATGTTGCTTCCGCTTGTGCATTCCCCACTTATTTTGCCCCCCCATTGGTGGCCGTTCCTTCAACTGTCTAGGCTCTAAATTGGGAATTCCCTCCCTAAACCTTTCTGCCTCTCCACCTGCCCCCCTCCTTTAAGACTCTCTTTAAAACCCACCTCTTTGACTCAGCCTTCTGTCACCCCTCCTAGTATCTCTTTCTTTGGCTCAGCAAACATTTTATGTCTACACTTCTGTGAAGCACCTTGGAAGATTTTTCTGTGTGAAAGACGCTATATAAGTGCAAGTTGTTGTTGATTGAATAGCCCAATGATGCTCGGTGTCCAGGTTCTCATGTGAACAGGGCCATAGCATAGAATGAGTCAGCTATTTCCAGTAATGTGGAGAGAAGGGAAATTGAAGGGAAAGTTTCTCAGCTCCTCCCTCCACTTCCACCATTTTTGTGCTTATATCTCAAAGAGGATGGAGCCCTCTACCATATTCTGACTTTTTATTTTAACATGATACTGAACTAGATCATACAGGTATTCTCCAGATTAATCTCTCTCAGTCTCTAACCAGCCTCTGGAGAGAAGACATCCTAGGTATTTGGACTGTGTTCAAATTCTGGGGTTACTGGAGATCAATCTTCCAACAGACTGACATCCCATCCCCAAAATATATACTGTCTTTTCAGCACAGTCAAGTTACATTATTGTAAAATGTGTACAAAATAACACTTAGCAAAATATTTACTTTAATGCTTAAATCCATCCAAGTAATCTAGTAAACAATTAATAATATATACTGACTGTTATTTACTGGTAATCCTGTGGATTATCACTTGATACACTTGCAGTGGCACTGTCGTAGTCATTAATCGTTCCGTGTCAATGTCATCACGTATTAGCTACAGGCAGTTCATAGCTGTGAATGGCACCTGACACCAAAACAAGACAAAAACAGAACAATACCACCCACAGACTCTATAGTACATATGACAAATATTATGTTGGACACATGGGAGTGATTTTAAAGCTCTAATCTTGTTTTTGCGCTCGGATGATGGTTACAAATTGCTCAACGTTTGCTTATGTGGTTTATGATCTCATCTGAATACTTCAGTAAGATTGTTGCTTGAAATCTCTCCCAACTTTCCATTTTTCTCGATTAAACCTAATATAAGAAAGCTGCGTTATTAAAAATGAATCTTTAGATTCTGCTGAGCTTTGATTATTCCTGAGCATATTACTCATACACAAAGCTCACAATTTTTCTTAAATAAATGCAGCTACCAACAAAATGGTATACAGCTCACCCTTCCACAAGCATTTTAAACTTTTCCATAACCCCATTGTACTCAGTACAGTGGACTGCAGTACAGTTCAGTCCATAGATGGGTTTGCAGGAGAAGCATTATTTGCAATTTAAAATGGTCAGTCTGCAACTAGAAGGGTTGCTGTCGTTTTAATGAGCACCTCTCAGTCATTCGCTTTCTTCTACACTTGCCATTCTCAATCATTTGTTCTCTTGTACACGGCATGCTCAGTTCCTTGCTTTGCATACACATGACGCGCTTTTACGCACTGTGATCTCAATCATTTGCTTTTTTCTACATAAGCCATTCTCAATCATTTGTTTTTTCTGGCAACATTTGCTTGTTCCCTTGTTCACATGGCACTCAAAGTCACTCGCTCTCATGTACCCATGCGCTCTCAGTCATTCATTCTTGTACACACCACTCTTGTACACACGATGCTCTTAGCCATCCACTCTTATAAATACGATGCTCTTTATGAATGGTCAGAAAATCATGCACTGCTTGCACCCAATTTCCAATCTGCACTCCCAGCAGCCGAGGCTCCCACCAGGAGTGTGAAATCTGAAAATTACCCCTGGTTTGTCTTGTTCGAATTTTGTGAGGCTGGTGGTTTGTAAAGGGTTGTTTTTAGCACTGTTGCCTCATTAGTGGTTAAATCCTAAATCAGAACAACAGGATCTGTTAGTTGCATCAGCTTGAAAAAAATGGGAACATGGATTTAAACTTGTAAGTGGCCCATGACACTTCATGGTATGTAGGTAAGCAGCACACCAAGATGAAAAGGTTGGACACCCTCCCATAGAGTGAAGCTCCCTCTACCTTAAAACACAATCTCACTGCACCTCTTACAAACTAAATACATGCAACTGCAGCAAATGTCAATTTTGACCTCGCTACAAATTTTCCATCCCATGTTCCACACAGTACATTCTGCACAGTGCTCTTTGAAACTACAGCAACCCTTCTAGTTGCAAACTGACCATTTTAAATTGTAACATTTTTAGTAAGTGTGGCTGGGATTCTGCGGTGCCAAGCATGTCAAAACCCATGGGGTCTAACTGACTACAAAGTGCACAGATTTCTCAGCAGGGCAATCCACACAAACATTTTATGGTTTGTTCTTTTATCCACCACGTTTCAATTATTTCCTTAGGTTCCTCATGCCACGCGCAGTTCCCGATTCAGGTAACTTTCTCCTCTGTCACTATTTGCTAGACTGTGCATGAGAGCAGCTGAGATAACTTCAATAACATGGCTGAAATGTGTGGGAAATCACAGGCGTGTCTCCACCTCCTGCTGTTCCACAGCTTGATGCCTGGGCCGTTAATCTGAGGTTTTATTTTTTGGTGTTGTTGGTCGATATAGGAATGTTGGCCGGGACACCAGGAGAAATCCCTGCTCTTCATTGAATACTGCCATGGGATCTGTCTTACACATAGACTATTTTCCTTAAAAAAGGCAGAACTTCTTTACCTAGGACTTTTAATTGAAAACCGTAACTAAATTAAAGCACATTGTATGCTGTCATAGTTGTTTCATCTCACGAAAAGTCTACAGAAACTACTTTTGTAGTGATGTACTGACTGATGATCCCATTCTTAGTTCAGCCTGATTCAAAAAACACTGGCCAATTAAGAAAAAATATTAAAATGACCTGAAATCGACAGGAAGATTGTTGCAAGAGAGACAACAGATCTGCAATCATCTATAACCAATTAGGAATATATTGTATACCTTACAATAAGTCCTTTTATATAGAAATGAATATAGACCCTAAATCCTTTTTGCTACTTTAACAAAATTGAATTAAAATCATCATTAATTGAAAATCACAGTATCTCTCATTAAGTAACGCAGCAAATTCACTATTTATTTATTTATTGAAGCAGATGATACTTTCTGAACAGAATGCACAGTGCAATCGAAAGGTGCCATCTTTTCATCAATAGGGACTGGGGCTGCTTACACTGTAGGCTGAGGACACCACTCTCAGGTAACTATTGATGGTCTCAAGTCAAACATACTCTTGTAAAAGCATCATAAAAACATTGGGGATCATTTTGACTTGAGATGGTGGTGTAAAATGCACAATATCGGCTTGGCCAACCATTAAACACCTCTCCCGATTTTTGTTTCCATTGTGTTTTAAACAATCGCCTCAAGTCAAAATTACCCCATTAAGTTGCAGTGTGGGGGCACGTTATTAACAAATTATTTTATTTGATCCTATAGATGAGGCATGATATATAATTGGTTGAATGTAGTCAGAATATGTACCAGGTTAAAGAAAGATAGACTTGCATTTAAATGTTGCCTTACCATTTCTCTCAAAAACATCTCAGAATGGTTCACACAGAATGAATTAATTTAAGTACAGCAACTGTTGATTCAGAATCATACAGCACAGAAGGAGGCCGTTCGGCCCACTGTGCCTGTGCCTCTCTCAAAGAGCTGCCAATTAGTCTTACTCCCCTGCTCCTTCCCCATTGCCCTGTTAATTTTTCCTTTTTTATGAAAGCAAATTGTAAAGCTGTGAAATTGAATGCAATAAATCTGGTAATTTGTGAGCTAGAACTGGGGAAAAAATGACTATGAAAGTACTAGTGGTAAAAATAATCACTCAAGAAGGCAGCTCACCACCACCTTCTCAGGGAAATTAGGGATGGGTAATAAATGTGGCCTTTCCAGCATCAAGCACATCCCGAGAACAAAGAAAAACAATGTGACAGCCATTTTATGCATATCAAGATCAAACAAACAGCGATGAGATGAATGACAGTTACTTTGGGTGTTTTTTTTTATGGCAGTGTGCGAGAGAAGAATATTTGAATAATGCCATCGGATCTTAACATCTACCTGAATACACAAACAGGGCTTTAGTTTAATGTTTCATCTTAAGGACAGCACCTCTAACAATGCAGTACTCTTTCAGCATTGGAGAGCCAGCTTAGACTCCATGGGGAGTAGAGCTTGAGCCCACAATGTAGAGTGCTACATTACTACCAACACATGGTACCTGACTGGCTGCAAGTTCAGGGACTCACACAATATAACTGCTGAGTTTGCCACTTGGGTGACACACATCTTTTCTCATTCAAATGTAGATCATTTTTCTGTTTACTTGCAGGAGAAGACTGAATAAAAAAAGGAGCAGCACATGCAGACTAGAGAGGATTCACCAAATCTAAAGTCTTTGACTCCTTATGAGGAGAGGGCACTCCAGATTCTAGTACTGGGGGCAATAGATGAAATTGGGTTATAAAATTGGAGATCTCTCCTAAGCCAGCAGCTAGTATCATTCTTTCCTTTTTCTTTGTTATCTCCCTACTAATTCATTCATTCACTCCCTTATACATAGGCACGAATGCAGCATAACACATTAGAGAGTCTTGTTAACATGTCAACTTTGGCTCAGTGTTCGCACACTTGATTTTTAATCAGAAGGTCATGGGTTCAAGCTCCGGTCCAGAGACGTGTACACATAATCTAGCCAGACACCTTCAATGCAGTATTGAGGGAGTGCTGCACTGCTGGAGGTGCTACCTTTCAGATGATACATCAAACTGTTTACCCTCTCAGGTGAATGTAAAAGATCCCATGGCATTATTTGAAGATGAACATGGGAGTTTTCCCACTGTCCTCACCAACATTTATTCCTCACCTAACACCGCCAAAAATAAATTATGTGGTCATTTATCTCATTGCTGTTTGTGGGACCTTGCTGTGAGCAAAATGACTGCTGTATTTGCCTACATTCCAACAGTGACTACACTTTAAAAGTACTTAATTAGCTATGTAACACTTTGGGACATCCTGAAGGGTGAAAGGCGCTATATAAATGCGAGTTCTTCTGTTTCTTACTGCCAGCAATCTTAAATATGTTATTCTTCAGATGTCAAAGAGGAGGCAGTGCCAAAGACCCAATGTTTATCCTGAACTTAACCTTTCACAGACACCCTAGGTCACTCACTCCTACAATGCCAAGCATCAGCACAGATACATTCACTCTAGAAGGCTCAGTCGGTGAGTTGTAGGAGGGAGCACTTGGTGAATCACTGAACGTAAGTGAGGAGGAGTAAGTAGAGATGGAAATAGATGAGGGCCTATCTACTGGCATCATTATTTCATGCAGGCCCTCAGTGCCACAGGTGCTTCCGGGTTACATAACAGCACACTGTGCACACAAGATGAACAGTAAGGCTCAGCACCTGATAACACGGGTCATCTGCAACCAAAGCACATCTGCACTGCCACCACCAACCACTGCATTATCAGTCTAAGAAGTCAAAATTATGTAGTAATGAATAGTGTAGATGCAGTGGTGATAGAGAGAATCATGTTCTACCATGACAGGAGTTGAGACATATTGCTAGCTCAATATACACTGAGATCAACATTGCAGCTGGAAAATTGAGTCAGTTTAACTGTGGGGACCCCTTTTTTTTTAAAAACTGTTTTCCAAAGAAGTGTATACCTTTTTGTATCTGTTTATTTATATAAATAAATATATATATCTGTAATCTGTTTAAATATTGACTGCTGATGATATCACTGGACTGTGGACTCAGAGAAATGAATGTGCCCAACAGTACAATAGAGCTGAATTAATGTTAGTAGAACTACACAGTCATTAACACAGGGTGCTTTAGTAGTCATGCCATTTTAGCTGTATATGTTCATTCAGTTTCATTGCATTGTTGGCATTGGCGACCAATTTGTGCAGAAAATATGTGCAATTTGTTAAGGCTACTGCACTTATTTGACATGCTAGATAAATGGGTACCAGGTCCTTAATCAAACACAGTTTGTCCTGCTCTTAGATATATATTGGGTACAACTTTCATAGTTTCCAACGCACATGATTGGAGACTTATATAAATCATCTACAATGCCAAATGTGAGTGTTTTTATTTTCCTGATGTAGGTATTTGCATTTTGGGTTTAATAAATGTCCCTTGTGTTATGGGTGCAGTGAGATTTGGTACCTTACCCCCAGCTTAATCATTTTAACACTATTTTGATCTATAGGAATTTTTACTGATCTGAACAATTAAAGTAGTTGCTCCCTGGTGGGCTTATAGATTTTAGTGGTAGAACCATCTTAAACCGCATTTTCCTCCTCGCCCCAGCCAGTAGCTGCTGCAGTGATGCATCAGTGAACCTTGGAGCAGCCTTGCCCCCGTGCTGCTCCATATTGTGTGTTCTTGGTGTTTGCTGCAGCAAAAGCCATTGGAGCAATGGCCCTTTAAATTGAGCTGCTCCAGCTGACAACCTGTCATGCAAGTGCGCTGTCCGCCCACTGCACAACCTTCGGACGGCAAACCCGGAAGCCACATAAAGGGCATTGCGTGGGAAATGGTAAGATTTTTGTAGTCGGGTTACCCGCATGTCCATTGACCCCCCACCCCTGCTGCCATCCCGCTGCCCTTTCAAAATCAAGCTCCAGATGTCCATCACACTTGTTACAAACTGTCTAATGTAAATTCTGTGCTTCATAGTTAAATAAAATGCACATAAACATTTACAATGTACAGGAAAAGCATACCAGAAAATACCAGAGCCACAATGTCTGCAGGCTCCCACAAACAAAGCTAGGGTTCTGATCCCCAGTCTGAGTAGTAATTAACCTTTGAATGAGCCTACCTAAGGGTTACTTAACATCAATTAGACTTTACCATTTTAAGAGGACACACATCCATACTTTACCAATAGAATAAAACATTGTGGTTTACATGGTATTATATTCCCGTCCTTACAAAATGACGCAATCTCTGACTCACCATAAACAGCACCATGGGTGATTTATTGGCACATAGAAAGGTTCTTTTAGATGTTTAAGTCACACTTCAGGAGTCACACTTTGTCACACATGTCAATTTTTTGTGTCACACTTTGAAAAAAAAAGTATAAAGAGTAAGCCAGTCATTTCATGATGGTTTCTTCTGACTTCTTACTGACCTCAAGGATTGGCCGAGGAACTATTAGCCTTTAATTGATTTCAGGAAGGTACAGCAGTTAGACCTTGTGGTCTTATAGTTATATACAGTTCTAATTTAGTAGCAGAATAGTACATTGTAAATGACATGACAATGAATGCTCTTGTCCGTATAAAACATTATGTGCTCTGACATACTGTCAGCAATGACATGGGAGATCCACTGGCTATCATCAAAATATGCTGATGGATGTTGACTTATTGGAGATTGTTTACAAACTGCAATTAATGTATTTATATAAAGGAGGAATAATGTGTGGATGTTAAACTTTTCAATAGTGCTTAAGTCTGGGAAAATATGTGGGAAACCTTACTGCTTATGATTCTTCCACAGACATCAACATCATCAAAACCCAGCCAAATTGTCCTTCTATTAATATATCTATCAAAGTAGTAATGGGACGTATCAAAATAATGTCAGGTATTTCTGAACTGTTAACTCCCACCTGGAATGATTTTGTTTCTTCAACATACTTCACAAAGTCTTTGATACATATATTTTGACAAAAACTGATGTCATATGAATAGCCTGATTGTTATTAAGCCATTGATGAGTATTTGCTCTTCAGGGAGCTGCTTTCTCACAATCATGAATGCATTAATCTGCAACTTCATCTTAAAAAAAAACAAGAACGCTCACATAATTGCAATATCACTCACTTCGGAAATTGATGTTTAGAATAAAGTATCTTCTCACTGTCCACCTACGCATTACTTCATCCTATCAGTCCTGGAATTATTTCTGCCATATCACTCAGTCCATTGATTGAAATATTTTGATCGTACACAGGAGAGTTTTAAAGATGGGCCACAGGCTTCAAGTCTGCTGAAGATTGGTCTCTAAAAATACAACAAAGTATAACTTTGTCATTAATTCAATGCTGAGATTTTAAGAACTGTTCCAAGCATTTTACCAAATCTATTTATTCATCAGATCACATTTAGAGAAAAAATGTTTGCAACAAATTTAATACAAATATGTTTGTGCTTTATAGCTACAAAGGCCACTCAATGCTTAAAGGGTTCTTTTGAATCAGCTGTTAAGTGAGCTCCAGTCTGAGTTGACTGATTATAAACAGGGATTAAGAATTGTTAAACTCCTTCCAAGTTACCTTATATGCCTTCAGGGTTCTGTAGCCCTGGAGACACAGCTGTTCTAAACTTTGCATAACCATTAGCTAAATGTGATGCTGCAGTTCATCAATCCTCAGCTACATTACCCCTAGGGACAACGTATGCTTGACAACCATCTCCAAATCGGTTTTACACAACAAACAATGAATGAAATCATTTGCTTTTTCTTGGGAATGTATAATAATACCTCAGTCGAACAATTATCAAGTCAGCATCGTCTTTGCTGGCTGATACATTAACTAACCAAAGCTGCACAATATTCTCTTTTATATCAATCACTGGTATAAAGGCCATTACTTTCAGCCTTTTGTGTTACAGTATTAGATTGGAAAGCGTAATAAGTTGACAACCAAGAAGTTTATTTTAGCAGAGAAGAATTTTTCCCTTAATTTTTCTTCCCCCCAATTGTAACAACCCAACTGTTGCTGTGGCTGAGATCAGCTGGTGCAGAATAGAGCAATTTCATACAAAGTGTATACATGTTAATTACTAATATTATTAAATCTACTCTCAGCTTCTTTTATGATGGGGTCAGTGGGGTGTTGTGCAGCTGGCGGTAATCCCAATGAAATCCCACCAGATTCACTGAGGCCCAGGAAGGCCCAAAAAATTGATCTTCTTTGATGCTGCTCTTAGCAAATCAGCAGATTTACATCGAGGTAAGGGGATGGGGAACCAGGAAGTAGCAGCAGAGAGGAGAGACAAGGTGCATAGAAAACTAGGAGGGATAAACAGCAGCAGATTTAAAAAGTGTAGAAACAGCAGGAATTAGATGGAAGAAAAAAGCAAAGCCAGACTAGCACGGTGTGGGAATGCATGTGTGTTAATGCGAGGAGTGTTACAAATAAGGTTGATGAGCTAAAGGCACAAGTTGCCACATGGGGTTATGATGTAAAGGCTTCAACAGAGACCTGGCTTAAACACGGGCAGGAATGGGAACTAAATATTCCTGGTTACAATGTATTCAGGAGGGATAGGAAAGGAAAAAAGAATGGGGAGGAGGTGCTGGCAGTATTGATCAATGATAATATTTCAGTTCTACAGAGGGATGATATAATAGAAAGTTCAAAGACTGAATCTATTTGGTTAGAGTTAAGGAAGAGAAAAGGAGCTGTTACATTGCTGGGTGTTAACTACAGACGCCCAAATATTGAGAAGGAGATAGAGGAGCAAATCTGCAGGCAAATTTCAGAGAAATGTAAAAATAATAGAACAGTAACAGTGAGGGACTTCAATTACCCTAATATAAACTGGGGGAAAAAAGTGTGAAGGGCAAGGAGGGTGAAGAGTTCCTAAAATGTGTACAGGAGAACTTTCTTAATCAGTATGTTTCTAGCCCAACGAGGAAGGAAGCAGTGCTGGAACTAGTTCTAGTGAATGAAGTAGGGCAAGTGGAATGTGTTTCACTGGGAGAACATCTGGGTAATAGTGATCATAATATAATTAGGTTTAAAGCTGTTACAGAAAGGGACAAAGAAAAATCAAAGGTAAAAATACCCACCTGGAAGAGAGCCAATTTCAGTGATTTGAGAAGGGATCTAGCACAGGTGGACTGGAAACAAAGATTAGCCAAGAAAACAGTAAATGAGCAATGGCAGGCTTTCAAGGCAGAAATAGTTCGGGTACAAACCAAGCATGTTCCCATAAGGAGGAAAGATAGGGCATCCAAAGCTAGAGCTCACTGGACGACAAAGGAAATAGAGGTTAAAATAAATCAGAAGAAGGAGGTTTATGACAAATGTCAGGTACAAAATACAGTAGAAAACCAGGCAGAATACAGAGCGTGCAAGGGGAAATTGAAAAAGGATATAAGGGAAAAGAGAGAGTATGAAAAAAGATTAGTGGGTAACATAAAAGGGAATCCTAAAATCTTTTATAAACATATGAAAAGTAAAAGGATAGTTAAAGGAATGGTGGGGCCAATTAGGGACAAAAAAAGGAATCTTCTTGTGGAGGCAGAGGGCATGACTGAAGTACTGAATGAATACTTTGCATCTGTCTTCACAAAAGAAGAGGATGAAATTAATGTCGCAGCAGAAGGGGAGGTAGTAGAGATATCGGGTAGGATAAAAATAGATAGAAAGGAGGTGCTAAATAGATTGGCATCGCTCAAAGTTAACAAGTCTCCCGGTCCAGATGGGATGCATCCTAGGTTGCTGAGGGAAGCAAGGGTGGAGATAGCAGAATCCTCCTTGGATATGGGAGTGGTGCCAGAGGACTGGAGGATTGTAAATGTTACACCCCTATTCAAAAAAGGGGAGAGGAATAAGCCTGGTAACTACAGGCCAGTCAGTCTAACGTCAGGGGTGGGAAAACTACGAGAGACCGTTGTCAAGGACAAAATTAATTCTCACTTGGAGAAGCATGGGTTAATAAGGGACAGCTAGCATAGATGTGTTAAAGGCAAATCATGTCTGACTAACCTGATTGAGTTCTTTGATGAAGTAATAGAGAGAGTTGATGAAGGTAGTGCAGTAGATGTTGTATATATGGACTTTCAAAAGGCATTTGATAAAGTTCCACATAACGGACTTATTCGGAAAGTAAAAGCACATGGGATTAAAGGGACGGTAGTAACTTGGGTACATAGCTGGCTAAGGGATATGAGGCAGAAAATAGTGGTGAATGGGTGTTTTTCTGACTAGAGAGAAGTATGTAGTGGGGTCCCCCAGGGATAGGTATTAGGACCATTGTTTTTTTTGTTATATATAAATGGCCTGGACTTCGGTATAGGGAGTACAATTTTGAAGTTTGCGGATGATACAAAACTTGGCAACGTCGTAAATAGTAAGGAGGATAGTAGCAGACTTGAGGGGGACATGAAATGGACAGACACATGGCAGATACAATTTAATGCAGATAAGTGTGAAGTGATGCACTTTGGGAGGAACGATATGGATAGGTAGTATAATCTAAATGGGACTATTTTGAGGGGGGTGCAAGAGCAGAGGGACCTGGGGGTGCATAGTCACAAATCTTTGAAGGTGGCAGCACAAGTTGATAAGGCAGTTAAGAAAGCATATGTAATACTTGGGTTTGTAAATAGGGGCATTGAATACAAAAACAAGGAAGTCATGCTAAACCTTTATAAACTACGCTGCCTACATGAAAACCAAGAGCAGGAAGCTTGAGAAACTCGGCATCACCACCAGCATCGACCAAGCTTCCCCCGGTACCACGGTTGCAACCACAGGGAAGTCTATTGTCAATTTGTCCGACCACACCCTTCAACCAGACGAAATCGAAGTTCTCAGCCGAGGGCTCAATTTCTGCCCCACTACCAAAATGGACCCCACTAGTCTCGCGGCGGACACAGAGGAATTCATCAGGAGAATGAGGCTCCGGGAATTCTACCACAAACCCCAAGATTTCAGCAGCGAACCCAATGAGACAATCAACGATCCGGAACAGCAGACAGAGGGATCCGCGGTACAGCAACCGAAGAGGAAAGAGTCAAACTGGACTCCTCCGGAGGGTCGCTGCCCTCAGCTTGACATGTATGCTCAAGCTATCAGGAAATGCGTCAATGCCAGATTCATCAGCCGCACTCAGAAGACAGTCCAGAATGTCACCCGAGCACAACGCAACGCCATCAACGCTCTCAAGACCAACCGCAACATCGTCATCAAACCAGCGGACAAAGGAGGAGCCATTGTCATACAGAACAGAACGGACTATTGCAAAGAAGCATACCGACAACTGGACAACCAGGAACACTACAGACGGTTACCCGCAGACCCGACCAAAGAACACACCCACCAGCTCAACAAACTGATCAAGACCTTCGATCCAGACCTTCAAAACATCCTACGCACTCTCATCCCACGTACTCCCCGCGTGGGAGACTTCTACTGCCTCCCAAAGATACACAAAGCCAACACACCCGGACGTCCTATCATATCAGGCAACGGAACCCTGTGTGAGAACCTCTCTGGATACATCGAGGGCATCCTGAAACCCATCGTACAGGGAACCCCCAGCTTCTGTCGCGACACTACAGACTTCCTACAAAAACTCAGTACCCACGGACCAGTTGAACCAGGAACACTTCTCACCACGATGGACGTCTCGGCACTCTACACCAGTATCCCCCACGATGACGGCATCGCTGCGACAGCATCAATACTCAACACCAACAACAGCCAATCTCCAGACGCCATCCTACAACTCATCCGTTTCATCCTGGATCACAATGTCTTCACCTTCGATAACCAGTTCTTTACCCAAACACACGGAACAGCCATGGGGACCAAATTCGCACCCCAATACGCCAACATTTTCATGCACAAGTTCGAGCAGGACTTCTTCACTGCACAAGACCTCCAACCAACACTATACACCAGATACATCGACGATATTTTCTTTCTATGGACCCACGGCAAGGAATCACTAAAGAGACTACACGATAACATCAACAAGTTCCATCCCACCATCAAGCTCACCATGGACTACTCCTCAGAATCAGTTTCTTTCTTGGACACACGAATCTCCATCAAAGACGGGCACCTCAGCACCTCACTCTACCGCAAGCCCACGGACAACCTCACGATGCTCCACTTTTCCAGCTTCCACCCTAACCACGTCAAAGAGGCCATCCCCTATGGACAGGCCCTGCGAATACACAGGGTCTGCTCAGACGAGGAGGAACGCGATGGACACCTACAGACGCTGAAAGACGCCCTAGTAAGAACGGGATATGACGCTCGACTCATCGATCGACAGTTCCGACGGGCCACAGCAAAAAATCGCATAGACCTCCTCAGGAGACTAACACGGGATGCAACCAACAGAGTACCCTTTGTCGTCCAGTACTTCCCCGGAGCGGAGAAACTACGCCATGTTCTCCGCAGCCTTCAACATGTCATCAATGAGGACAAACACCTCGCTATGGCCATCCCCACACCTCCACTACTCGCCTTTAAACAGCCACCCAACCTCAAACAGACCATCGTTCGCAGCAAATTACCTAGCTTTCAAGAGAACAGCGTCCACGACACCACACAACCCTGCCACGGTAACCTCTGCAAGACATGCCAGATCATCGACACAGATACCACCATCACACGAGAGGACACCACCCACCAGGTGCATGGTTCATACTCCTGTGACTCGGCCAACGTTGTCTACCTCATACGTTGCAGGAAAGGATGCCCCAGAGCATGGTACATTGGCGAGACCATGCAGACGCTGCGACAACGGATGAACGGACACCGCGCAACAATCGCCAAACAGGAGGGTTCCCTCCCAGTCGGGGAACACTTCAGCAGTCATGGACATTCATCCACCGACCTTCGGGTAAGCGTTCTCCAAGGCGGCCTTCGAGACACACGACAACGCAAAATCGTCGAGCAGAAATTGATAGCCAAGTTCCGCACCCATGAGGACGGCCTCAACCGGGATCTTGGGTTCATGTCACGCTACACGTTACCCCACCAGCGAACAAATGTTATCTGTTTTTAATATAACGGGTCAGTTGCTGTCTTTTCTATGTTTCTACCTCTCTATCTCTGTTTTTTTTTGTTTGTTGGTTTTTTGTTTTTTTTTGGTGATTTGTATATTCTGTGAGACCTGGCAGGTAACACCTGTCTGTCTGCACACTGATTGCCTTGGCAACGGGCAGTTGAAAAAACTGTCTGTACTCACCAAGCATTGTTCTGTGAATTATAAATGCGATTTCATTTCGAGGACTTCATTTCACATCGTTCACCTGAGGAAGGGGGAAGCCTCCGAAAGCTTGTGAATTTAAAATAAAATTGCTGGACTATAACTTGGTGTTGTAAAATTGTTTACAATTGTAAACCTTTACAAATCACTGGTTAGGCCTCAGCTGGAGCATTGTGTACAATTCTGGGCTCCACACTTTAGGAAGGATGTCAAGGCTTTGGAGAGGATACAGAGGAGGTTTACCAGGATGATACCAGTGATGAGGGACTTAAGTTATGTGGAGAGATGGAGAATCTGGGGTTGTTTTCCTTAGAGCAGAGAGGGTTAACGAAAGACCTAATAGAGGTATTCAAAATTATGATGGGTTTTGATAGAGCAAATAGGGAGAAACTGTTTGTTCTAGAAAGTGGGTCAGTGACCAGAGGTCATAGATTTAAAATAATTGGCAAAAGAACTAGAGGGGAAATGAGGAGAAATATTTTCACACAGTGGGTTAGTTAAGATCTGGAATGCACTACCTGAAAGGATAGTGGAAGCAGATTCCATCAGAACTTTCTAAAGGCAACTGGATATGCAGTTGAAGAGGACTAATTTGCAAGGTTATGGGGAAAAAGCTGGGGTGTGGGATTAAATTGGACAGCTCTTTCAAAGAGCCGGCACAGGCACGATGTGCCGAATGGCCTCCTTCTGTGCTATAAGATTCTATAATTCTAGGTGCTGTCAACTGTACGAGATGGATGGTGTAAAGATTCCGTCAGGGACCTGTGCTGCAAATACTCCCCATTCACACCAATGTAAAAGCAGCTTCAGAGCGGCCAAATGCAACGTCATCGAAATGGCAATTTTCTGATTGGTGTAATTTTAGTTCTACATCAGGCAATGCATTTACCCTGGGCCATCATGGAAGTTTTTACAATGTTACCATTGAAACCAGCAATATGTCTCAGGAGTCAGGGACCAAAGCGACTCCTGAAAACACTGAATCTGAGAGATGTGAGACTACCTCCTGATAATCCTACGATTCAATGAATGCCCTACCACAAATGGTTACTGAGGCAGATACTGTAACATCATTTACAAGGGAATTGGGTAATCATTTGAAAAGGAAGACTATATAAGGATACAGGGAAATGAGCTAGCACCAGCATGGGTGCTGTAGGCTCACAGCTTCCTCCTATGCTGTGCGTGTTAAAATTGGATCGCCATGTGGTGAAGGATAGAACACTAGAGCCTGGTCTTTAGTTGTTTCCAAGCCTTTATTCACAGAGATTCCCCTTATACACACACCACACTCCAGATAAGCTCTCATATAAAAAGGATACAAGAGGGCCCCAATTGCCACATACCCGGAATACAATTAACACTAATTGATATAAATCACATGATACAATTAACAGTGCATTCTATGAATCTATGATCACTTATAATAAGTAGCTTAACACTGGGTGTAGTATTATTGCAACCATGTTATAAATGTGCCCAAGCAACTCTGGAAACTTCTTAGCATTAATATGGACTATTTTTAATATCATGAGAGAATGACACACTAAATCGGCACTCCCGTGATTAAAAATCACCCACCTGGAAGTGGAGCTTTGTACGTGTATGTAAGAACACGTTAACAGAGCTGCTTTGTAACTGGGCTCAACGCCAGGTGCAGCTGACAGTGTATCTTGGGTCTGCCTGCTGTGCATCGCACTGCACAGATACTGATCTGAGGCTGATATCTATAGTGTAATGGCATTCTTAAGTCACAAAATGCTGGTGCAGTACTTGGAGCAGAAATTGATTCAAGGTTTCTCCACCTTATGCCTTCTGTTTCCGCAGCATTTCTACAGCTCAACCTTGTGGGTCAAGTTGAGATAGCAGGACTTGAGAGGGTAAGCTGCTGATTGATCAGCCTCTGGTTTGTTGTGTACTGGTTTTACCCAGTTACTAAATCAGAGAAGCACTGATATGTCAGCACTACATTCTGATAGGCTGATGGTAATGGCATCATTTATCATGGAAAAATGAACATGAGCTTCATGCAGTATAAATAGGATATTTCACCAATGCTGGTGTGTTATGGGACCTTTCTCATGTCTTTAGAAGAAGCATGAGTCATGTGCCACTTATGATTTATAACAGTCTCTCCCATGAGTGAATGAATCTCGATAACACACCATCAATGGTGGGATGTCCTAGTTATTATAAGTACCCTGTGCAAAACATATTGGAATGCAGCACACAAACCGGTTGTCAAAAGATAACTACGTTTCAATACGATTTTTAATAGTCACAGCTGTCAGTTAGCGTTATTAATCTTTCTTGAAAGAGTGAGCCTTGCCACCAAGTCACCTTTCAAGTCAGTCGCCTTCACACATGCACAAAAGGAGATGGAGAGTGCTTCTTGTAAGTGTGTGGAAGGATGAGGTAAACTGACAGCAGACTGAAACCAAATTGATGGGAATGCAGCCCCAGGCACCAGCTTTCAGCCCTTGTGGGCAATAGCGCAGGAGGTTATAAAGGTTATATTTATATTAATGGGCAGAAAATCAGTGGTGTCCCTTACAGATGTGTGATCTGCCCAATTTTCCTCTATTCACTGTGCCCAGGTGGCCTCATATACCCAGCCACAAGAACAGGAAAATCTGACCTCACAGTGGTCCTCCCAAACCAAGCCCATATCAGCTTGGTGTGTTTCCTGGTGAACAAGATGCCAATGTGCAGGTCTACTGATTTATGATGACTAAAAAAGTCAAATTTCATTTTTACCATTGTTTGAAGGATCACATGACCTGATTACATGGGATTTCAGGACTGAAATTCCACAATTCCTTTAATTTTTCCATGAAAACCATAAATCAGTTGCCTTGGCCATGTAGCATAAAGTGTGGTACTCATCTATACAGACCTGGAAGGTTCAAGGAAAAATTGGATTATTGATGTAACCCTGAGTTGTATAATTTCAGCCAGGGCAACACTTGTAAAATGGTCACCTCAGACACAAAAACAATCAACTTAAGTTGACAGAAAGAAAGCTAACAACTTGCCCGGATAATGCAAGCGATGCAGGTGAGCATTAGACTGAATATAACTTTCACTGCCATTTTCAGCTTCTCTCCTCAACTTCTCAGCAAATTCCACTTACAGACAGAGTGACAAACTCTCTACCAGATATTTAACATTCACTGTGTTTGTTTTTCATTCTTCACTTCACCCAAAATGCCAACAGATTATCTGGTTATGTATCTCATTGCTGTCTGTGGGACCTTGCTATGTGTAAATTGGCTGCCATATTTGTCTATATTACAACAGTGACTGCACATTAAGAAGAAGTATTTCATTAGTTGTAAAGCTCTTCAGGATGTCCTGAGGTCATGAAAGGCACTATATAAATGCAAGTTCTTTTTTTCTTTCCTAATAAAGAGTACTCCTTAATATGTTCTTTCAGTTGATAACCTCTGTTTTAAATTATTCCAGTTACACAATTCCCAATATGGAGAAGCACTGAAGAAATCAGACAATTAAACTGGTACTAGATTGGCCCAGAATGCGGGGGCGGAAGGTACAGTCCCTGTGCCTGAATGGTGAGGCCTCAGTCCTCATTATAATGGAGCCAGCGTGGCATCAGACCCCGCCAGCGAAGAGTATATGCAAAATTGGGTCGTTGCCAAGTGGGTCCAGGGGTTGGGTTGGGCTGGGGATTGGGGCCGGGGACGAGTCCAGAAATCGTGTGGCCGCTCTCTGAGACTCTTTTACATTCTTTTGCTATACAAATGTAAATTGATATTGCTGCTGTTAGATAAATGGCTAAATGATTTGGCCATCTTTAACAAGCTCCCAATGTTACTAACCAACCAGTCTTAAAGCTTTGTTGTGTACATATATTGCAAAGTTCAACCATAGGTGTGAGTATCTTTTTCCATCTGTTAATGAAATCAAAATAATAAAAAAAAGTTCCAGACTATCCCCTGTACACTTGTTTTACATCTTTCATTGCCCACTCTTCCACCTTCAGGAAGGATAGTGAGACAGACTGGGTTGCAGACCTCCCTTGACTGTCATAAATACTATATTCTTTATCATACACAGGAAAACTCAAAAGAAACAGTAGGACAGAAGATGAGGTCAATCAAGGAGGAGAAATTAGATGACACCAATCGTGGCTTGAGTTACATTGTATTGTGTCCTCTTTCAGCCTAAATGGTCCATTACACTATAGGGCCTTGACCCTTCACCTATATTTCTCAATTAAAGATTTTTAAAAAACAGGCAGAGCAGGTTCTCAATCAAACAAAGTGAGGTATGGGTCCAGATAGGGATCAAACTTGCAGTTTCAAGAATACATTCAATTCCTGCATTCAGCTCATAACAGTACAGTATAATTAAAGGTTAAATATTTTTACGAGAATAAAACTGATAAAGATTAATTGCCTAGCAATGAGTTTTAAGCAGCAGTTCAGCCTTATAGTTTCTAATATTATCTCAAACATTTGATTGAATTACTGACCTGTAACTCACAGCCAGCCTTCTATTATCCTATCTACCAACATCTACCATATTTTCCTTGTTGTGTCACATGTTAAATTATAAGTTATTGGTGTAGCTAGGAGACGAAGATGGGTTTTCTCTAATCTTATTGCAGGGTTATTAGTTACTGCTGGCCCTGGGAGGGCGTTGTTGTTCTATCCATGTTAATGTTTAAAAACAATGGAAAGTACCTGGACTAATCTTGCATCATAGGCCTGGCACAGTGTCACATATGAAGATGTTGGCCAATAGGGAACTTTTGAACACAGGTGCATCATTACATCCTGGGCAACGAAAAGAGAAACAATTGAACAAGGAACTAAAATTGAATGCATGTCAGTATTGACTGGACTTCCCCTTACCAAAACTCTAGATAACTCCCTACCAGCTAAATATCTGACTGGGGAATTTTGAAAAGCTCCTCTCTAAGACCTTTTGACAACTTTGGTTTGTCTTCATTTTTATATTTTTTTAAAATTAAATTAACTTAAAATTTGTAAATTTTGTCTTTAATTCTTTATGTCTGAGCCATTCCTGAGTTCAGAAAGCCAAGGATTGATTGATTTGACTTGTAGAAAGGTGAAATGTTTGATTCATTAGGAAAGTATATTGCTGTTTTTAATGAATAATTTAAATTAAATAAAACATTGTAAACAGAAATCATGTTGCATGATATTAGCGAATGTTTGATGTGTTTGTGAAAATTGATGTTGCTGTTTTAGCAGAGACATCAACCCCTCAAAATAGCAGGGAAAGTAATTTTATACAAACATCTGAACTGTTTATATGCTAATATGACAGTGAAGTAAGGTAAGTTCACCTATTCTGCATACTTGAAGGGAGTGAGGGTCAGACATCCTGAGATGTATTAAATAAATGCCTCCTTCTGAGCTTGTCAGAATAAATCTATTCAAGGATAATGAAGTATCATATAAGTACTGTACTAATAATATACCAAATGCTTGGCTCGGTGGCAGATTGTAGGTTCAAGTCCCACTCCAGGACTTAAGCACGCAATCTAGGCTGATATTCCAGTGCAGTGTTGAGGGAGTGCTGCAATGTTGGAGGTGCCATCTTTCAGATGAGACATTAAACCAAGGGCCCATCTGCCCGTTCAGGTGGACATAAAAGATCCCATGGCATTTTTTTTTGAAGAAGAGCAGGGATTTCTCCTGGTGGGCTGGACAACATCAATCCCTCAACCAAAGTCACAAGAATAGAGTATAGAATCATAGAAAGGTTTCAGCGTGGAAGGAGGCCATTCGGCCCATCGAGTCCACACCGGCTCTATGCAAGAGCAATCCAGCTAGTCCCACTCCATGCCCTTTCCCCGTGTCCTTGCAAATTTTTTCCTTTCAAGTACTTATCCAGTTCTCTTTTGAAGGCCATGATTGAATCTGCCTCCACCATCTCCTCGGACAGTGCATTCCAGATCCTAACCACTCGATGTGTAAAAAAGGTTTCCTCATGTCACCATTGGTTCTTTTGCCAATCACCTTAAATCTATGCCCTCTGGTTCTTGATCCTTCCACCAATGGGAACAGTTTCTCTCTATCTACTGTGTCTACCTCTATCAAATTTCCTCGCAACCGTCTCTGTTCCAAGGAGAGCAACCCCAGCTTCTCCAGTCTATCCACGTAACTAAAGTCCCTCATCCCTAAAATCATTCTAGTAAATCTCTCTGCACCCTCTCTAAGGCCTTCACGTCTTTCCTAAAGTGCGGTGTCCAGAACTGGACACAATACTCCAGTCGTGCCCGAACCGGTGTTTTATAAAGGTTCATCATGACTTCCATACATTTGTACTCTATGCCTCTATTTATAAAGTCCAGGATCCCATATGCTTTTTTAACCGCTTTCTCAAGCTGCCCTATCACCTTCAATAATTTGTGCACATATACCTCAGATCTCTCTGTCCCTCTACCCCTTTTAGAGTTGGGCCCTCTAGTTTATATTGCCTCTCCTCGTTCTTCCAACCAAAATGTATCACTTCACATTTTTCTGCATTAAATTTCATCTGCTACGTGTCCGCCCATGCCACCAGCCTGTCTATATCCTCTTGAAGTCTATCACTATCCTCCTCACTGTTTACTGCAAGTTTTGTGTCATTTGCAAATTTTGAAATTGTGCCCTGTACACCCAAGTCCAAGTCATTAATATATATCAAGAAAAGCAGTGGTCCCTGTGCTGACCCCTGGTAAACACCACTGTACACCTCCCTCCAGTCCGAGAAACAAACATTCACCACTACTCTCTGTTTCCTGTCCCTTAGCCAATTCTGTATCCGTGTTGCTACTGCCCCCTTTACTCCATGGGCCTACCTTGATGATAAGCCTACCATGCGGCACTTTATCAAATGCCTTTTGAAAGTCCATATACACCACATCAACTGCATTGCCCTCATCTACCCTCTCTGTTACCTCATCAAAAAACTCCATCAGGTTAGTTAAACATGATTTGCCTTTGTCATTCATCTCATTGCTGTTTGTGGGCCTTGTTGTGCATAAATTGGCTACCATGTTTGCCTACAAAACAACCAGGACTACATTCAAAAATAATTAATTGGCTGTGAAGCACTTTGGGACATCCTGAGGATGTGAAAAGCGCTACATAAATGTAAGTTTGTTCTTTCTTTCTTCTCTATATTAAAACACACTGTAAATTTGTTTTTTTGTGGTTTTGCAAATCATACTAC
This sequence comes from Heptranchias perlo, assembly GCF_035084215.1. Classification (NCBI taxonomy): domain Eukaryota; kingdom Metazoa; phylum Chordata; class Chondrichthyes; order Hexanchiformes; family Hexanchidae; genus Heptranchias; species Heptranchias perlo. Next base: position 28,706,717 of record NC_090350.1, read on the forward strand.
CCAGGTTTTTAATCTATACTGAACTTTAGTAACCCTACAGAAAATGAAAATATGAAATAACTCTGACACATGACACCCAAGTTTCGTCCTTATCGCAAACCAAGCTCATATTGCATGATTCCAGGTACAACCTGAGCCTGTTTCTATTTTTGCTCTAGCTGGCACTTAGAAAGATATGTTAATTGTACTGCCATTTTGTAAAAAAGTTTCTTTTTAATTGTGAACCCTTAGGAAAAGGCCTAAGGCCCATTGTACAGGAAACCCCCAAAGTGGAAATGAATAAATGTTCTGTTTCAATCAAAGAATTCTCCTAACAGAGGGATTCTCATGTGTTCTAGATCATGAAATCTCCCATCATCTTAACCATCAGGCTTTAAGGGAAACCCCTCAAAAATATTCTGAACTCTCCAAACACTTACCATTCAAACTGTTTCACTTTTGTTTACCAGTTAAAGGTTATCTTCTGACTATAACAAATATGAATGAACAATTCCTTGACAAGTGGGTGCAGCTCATGAGTCACACGGCTGTTTATTGCAGGGAACGATAAATTATCATTGCTGCCGTCCCATTTAAACAAAACATAGTTTTCCCCTCCTCCCCTGAAGGTACTGACTTATTGTAAACAATTTTACAACACCAAGTTATAGTCCAGCAATTTTATTTTAAATTCACAAGCTTTCGGAGATTTTCTCCTTCCTCAGGCAAATGTTTCAAGATCTCAAGGTACTGACTTAGAATGTGGAACCACAGCCATTGCCTGCCTTTCAGTACCTCGTCCAAGTGACTGTCCTGCATGTGTGAACACGATACTGAGGCCCCGATATTTACAGGGAGACGGGGAGAGAGTGTGTTTGCAGTGGGGGGAGGAAACCCAGAAATGGCGGGAAGCCTGAGGTCCCGCCGAATCATTTTTTTACTACATTTCCCACCTGGCAGCCGGCCAGATTGAAAGGCTGGCTGATTGCAGGGCAGGAAAGCCAACGGTGGAAGGCCGCAGCTGTTGGGTTTTGCATATTTGGCGATTTAGTACCGCCCCCCCGCCCCCACCCCTCTCCCGCCCATCATGGGCGGGGGGGGGGGGAATTAAAATTTAACTGTGGGGGGGGCGCATCACAGTCAATTTTGAAATAAAAACAGAACATTCTGGAAATACTCAGCAGGTCAGGCAGCATCTGTGGAGAGAGAAACAGAGTTAACATTTCAGTTCGATGACCTTTCATCAGAACAGTCAATTTTGATGTTGTTGCCATTCAATATTCATGTACGTGTACTTGCCCGTCAGAGACTACTAGTTAACGATCAGGAGTGCCAAGCCTAGCTGAAATTTTTTCTCTCTTTCCCAAAGATGTGGTGCGATGCTACTATTGCCCTAACTGAGATCAGCTAACTCAGCATGGATTAGAAATTGAACCTGAGGCCTTCCTTGCCTGCATGGCTTAGTACCACAGTAAGCAGTGCCACTTACCATTGAGAGAGTTCTGCCACCCTCCATTTTCATGAATTATTTTACAAGTGACAGCTATAAATAATAAAAATGAAATATCAAATTGCTTTTTGCATCGTTTTATTACTCACATTAAAATGTCAGCTCTGGAGTTCATTGGACTTACTGCTGTTTCATGTTTAAGATGTACGTTCGTGAACAAAATCGTTGAATCTAACAGCTGTTACTCAGCACCTACCATTAGTTAGTTTCCATCCAAATAGCACGTCCCCATCTGTTAATCAATACTTGTAAGTTAAATATTAAATCATCAAATAATTGAAGCCTGTGTAATATTTATTCATGTTGCCTATCCCTTAAAAGTTCTGGACACTTATATGTTTACTCAAAACAGGAATCTATAAAAGTTTTATTTTTTTATAAATCCAAATCTATACAGCATGATGTTACCACTGAAGAAAAAGGGAGAGAAAATTCAATAGAGTTAATAATTATATTGTTTTTGACACCTATGAAGCACTAGTTCCAACAACGATTTAGGTAATTTTGCAGTTTTCCATTCCCAGTGTGGAGCCTTGCTAGAGCTGTGTGCAGCTCAGAGGTAACCCTTTAATACAATGGGACTGATTCTGTGGCCCACACTCATGTCTAATGAGGCTCCGTGCCATGAGATCCACCTCATAGAATTTTCCCATATAAATATTTACATGGACATAATCCAATTTCATAATGGCATGCAGTTGGATTGAATCTACTACTTTTTAATTTCAATTTTACTTGGAATTTCTTTTTTTGTGGATTAAGTGAGTGTGTGTTCCATTTTGGACACCAATAGAATCATAGAAAGGTTACAGCACGGAAGGAGGCCATTCGGCCCAATGAGTCCTCTATGTAACAGCAATCCAGCTAGTCCCACTCCCCTGCCCCATCCCCGCAGCCCTGCAATTTTTTTCCTTTCAAGTACTTATCCAGTTCCCTTTTGAAGGCCATGATTGAATCTACCTCCACCACCTCCTCGGGCAGTGCATTCCCGATCCTAACCACTTGTTGTGTAAAAAAGATTTTCCTCATATCACCTTTGGTTCTTTTGCTAATCACCTTAAATCTATGTCCTCTGGTCCTTGACCCTTCCGCCAATCGGAACAGTTTCTCTCTATCTACTCTGTCTAGACCCTTCATGATGTGGAGATGCCGGTGATGGACTGGGGTGGACAAATGTATGGAGTCGTACAACACCAGGTTATAGTCCAACAGCTTTATTCGTCAGGTGAGGAAGGAGCAAAGCTCCGAAAGCTTGTGATTTCAAATAAAGCTGTTGGACTATAACCTGGTGTTGTACGCCTCCGCACATTAGACCCTTCATGATTTTGAATACCTCTATCAAATCTCCTCGCAACCGTCTCTGGTCCAAGGAGAACAACCCCAGCTTCTCCAGTCTATCCACGTAACTAAAGTCCATCATCTCTGGAATCATTCTAGTACATCTCTTCTGCACCATCTCTAAGGCCTTCACATCTTTCCAAGTGCTAGCATCAAGCACTCCAGGCCAGGTACAGAATAGTTAGATGCAGAGTAATGCTTCTGCTACTCTGCCTCAACAATGTGCACAGCAGAGAGCCCCTTACTGCACCACTTCGCATTTTCACCTTTCCCACACCAGCCATCCAGTGACTACATTGAGTAAATGCAACTTTAGTGCCAAAATTAGGGTAGTTTTATGTGTGGACTGATACCCAGAAATTGGACTGGCCAAACCATGTAGGACCCACACATCCAGAAGATAGTTTTGAACCTAGGTCCCAAAAATAGTGTCTAATCTGCTCCACCACCTAATTCTCTCTTGGAATTAGAAAATTATCATCCCAATTTTACAAACACACCAAGAAAGGAAGGTTTTTATTATTTTCAGTATCCTATATACAGATTAATGTCCCTTCTGAATATATATAACATATAAAGATTCATAAAAACCCCACAACACATTAATTAAACATATTGTACAAGTACCCATGAGGTACACCTGGTATTTAAATGGAGCTTTTTCTATAGTGGAATAAATTTAAAATGAATGCATTGCTTCTTTCATTTACTTTGTCTTGAACTTATTAAAATCCACCCTATTTTATAGACTGCTCTTCTATTCAAATCAGATTCTATATTATCATATCTGGAGTCTGAACAAAAGTAATCCAGGCATGGTTAATAGGCACAGCATTGTATAGTTGGCTTTAATGAAAGGCTCTGTGCCCAACATCAAGCATACTTCTTAAAAAAGTGATGACTTCATAATCTTGTGATTCGTCTCTGTGTCACAGTTGATGATTCCGCTACATGCCTTCACCTCTTGTTAAATTCTGTGTCCATCGGACGGTTACGGGCTGCACGTTTTATAATGCAAATAGCTAGAAGCTAATTCTTAGAATAGATGAAACATTTGTTAAGATGACTTAATACAATCTCTCTCTTGTTGCCCCTCTGAACTGCTTTCTGCAAAAAATATCATCTGCTAAGTCTGGCTCCTGTTTTGATCAACAGATTGCAATTATATCATCATTTGCTGCCAGAATGAATATAATTCTTTATTCTTTATATTTGAACTTCATATGAAGGCTGTTGGATCTTATACATTTCCTTTAAAGACATCAATGATATTTTTTGTAGCATAAATATTTTAGTGACATTTTCACAGCGCAATATTTATCAATACAACGTGTATCTCATGTCACTGTTCTGAAACAGCTTTTAGCTTTTGGGCTGCAGACTCTTGCTACCACACTGCAAGCTCTTGTCACTAACATCCTGATCAGCATCAGACTTGGTGCGCATTAGGATACGGACTTATGAGGAAGAAGCCATGCAGATCCTAGTCATGGAGGACATTGAGAGTGTTGGTGATGGAGAAGTGCATGTGCTGAGAGCTCATCATGTCATTTTGCCTCTCTCCCTGTTGCACCATGCATTAATTGTCAGTGTACCATACTGTGAAAACCTCAAGTCACTTCTTCTATTGAAAGTGAAATATGAGCTGTGTTCCTAAGGAAACCATTCTAACCTTTCTTCCTCTACACGTGTCTGGGGAAGATGAACTGTGCACCAGTGCATCCAATCCTGACTGCATTTCAGAGCATAGGCCATCACTCACTTCCCAGACACCAGCCTAGCGATATTCACCTGGGGGAAACTAGAGAGTGAGTCAGAGGAGAGTGCACAGGGTGTTGCAGAGCACACGTGAGCAGGAGAAGCTGGGGTTCAACACGCCGAAGTAAACACTGCTGATTAGAAAGTCAAGATTCTTTGGTTCAAGAGCCTGGGATCTATATCTCATGGTCATGCTTTTAAAAGAAGGATCCTTGCAGAATATCAAACATGTGTGTAGGCATTGGGGACAGTGTTAGACACTGTGCAGCAGATGGTAGGTAAATTTGAGGAGTCCACTAACCGCATCTGTAGTATCCTGATGGATGGGTTCGCAGCATTGTGTTCAACCCTGGAGCATATGACGGCTCCAGGAACATCTGCAGAGGAGGATCCCCTGGCAGAGGCCCTAAAAGCAGCTTGTACTTCCACTATGGATTCTCAGACTGCTGCTATAGAAGCCTAGGGTGCCGTATTGAAAAAAGGCAGTCTCTTCCAGCCTTAAAATAATCGAGACAGGGTTGGAGACAAGCATCTCGCAGGCCTTTGTCACTCCCACTGGTACAATTAGGTGTACTTTCCTGAAGATCAGTAGCCAAGCAGAACCAGTGTCCAATACTACTGGCAGAGCAGGAATGCGATCAGACGATGGTGTTGTTTCTCAGGATAGCAGCACATGTGCACTCCCTCCAATAACTGCACATATGGCCAACAAGTAGCTGGGCCAGGCTGCCCATACTTCCACGCAAGAGGTGCAGTCTGCAGCAGGCCCATCTCAGGGAGACAAGGCTCTGAGACACTGGCTCTGCTTGGCTAACTGATCTTCAGGAAAGTGCACCTAGTTGTAGTAGTGGGAGTAACAAAGGCCTGTGAGATGCTTGTCTGCAACCCTGTCTCAATTATCTTAAGGCTGGAAGAGACAACCTTCTTCGATACGGCACCCCAGACTTCTATGACAGCTTGTCTCCTTGCTATGAGACAAGGACCACCTCTGTCCCAAGAGCTCCCTCTACTACCATGACAGCCAATCACCTCATGCAGTCCTGCATGAGGTTAGCTGTCGAAAGTTACATATCACACTCTGGCATGGCAGGGGGAAAGTAAAAGTAGCACAAACGCAGAAAAAGGATTACATTGAAGTTTAGGTTGCACTAAATTTATTGTGCATGCACACATTGTTCTTCATAAGGTTGAAAGCTGCTTTCATCAAGTGGAATGAATGGGAACAGTGTGATTTGCAGCACATTGGGAAATTTTATTGATGATTGTATATCAGTGATGGGAAGATGTGCACAGGATTGCTCATGCAGTTGTTTCAATGTGGTGTGAATGTGCTTTGCAGCCAGCAAAGGCTTGTCCTCCACATTTGCTTTAGGCTGCTGTGCCTGCTCCTTGGGCAAACGGAGGTTGGAGTGACCCTGCCTGTATCACGTGGAGCAGAGGTGGATGGGTGCCATGCATGTCCAGTGTAGTCTCGGCAGCCTGATCTCCCCTCCATTACTCCTCTTTTACTTTCAGAAAGCAAAGGTAATGGTGAATCCCTCATAAGAAGCCCGTTGTGCTCCGTCTGAACTGGGGAGGGTGAAATGGCAGCCCACAGCAAAGGGGCAGAAAGCCAGATCCTAAAGTGGTTGTCAGAAGCAAAAAAAAAAAATTCCAAAATCAGTGGGGCAATAAGGATTCTGGAAAGCTTTCAAATACTTGTGCTTAGCTTTTTCAAATTTATTTCCATCTTTTCCTCAGCGCCTAGGCAAGGTTGGTGTTAGAGCTGTGCAACCATATGGGGATCTTGTCAGATAGGAGCCCCTAACGGATCTAATCCCTGTAGCTGGCCGCCGCTGGCAGCATTGGTCAGTCCAGACAGGCTGAGCTGTAAGCCTAACGTACTCACTTTCTGTATGACTAGTCTCTCTGGGCCTTCCCCATCATCAGTGAAGTCAGGGGTGGCGTTATGGCCATCCAATTGCACAGTCAGGGCCCCCAAATGGATGCAGTCCTCAAACCAAACCTTTGCACAAGCCAAGGAAAAGCCAGCACAGATTTGTTAAAGGCAAATTATGTTTAACCAACTTGATAGAGTTTTTTGAGGAGAAAACAGGGAGGGTAGATAAGGGCAATGCAATTGATGTGGTGTGTATGGACTTTCAAAAGGCGTTTGATAAAGTGCCGCATAACAGGCTTGTCATCAAGAATGAAGCCCATGGAATAAAAGGGGCTGTAGCAGCATGGTTACAGAATTGGTTAAGTAACAGGAAACAGAGAATAGTGGTGAATGGTTGCTTTTCAGACTGGAGGAAGGTATACAGTGGTGTTCCCCAGGGGTCGGTACTAGGACCACTGCTTTTCTTGATATATATTAATGACTTGGACTAGGGTGTACAGGGCGCAGTTTCAAAATATGCAAGTGACACAAAAGTTGGAAGTGTAGTGAACAGTGAGGAGGATAGTGATAGACTTCAAGAGGATATAGACAGGCTGGTGGCATAGGTGGACATATGGCAGATGAGATTTAATGCAGAAAAATGCGACTTGATACATTTCAGTAGGAAGAATGAGGAGAGGCAATATAAACTAATGGGCACAATTCTAAATCGGGTACAGGAACAGAGAGATCTGGGGGTATATGTACACAAATCGTTGATGGTGGCAGGGCAGGTTGAGAAAGTGGTTAAAAAAGCACACGGGATCCTGGGCTTTATAAATAGAGGTATAGAATACAAAAGCAAGGAAATCATGATGAACCTTTATAAAACACTGGTTCGGCCACAACTGGAGTATTGTGTCCAGTTCTGGGCACCGCACTTTAGGAAAGATGTGAAGGCCTTTGAGAGAGTGTAGAAGAGATTTATTAGAATGATTCCGGGGATGAGGGACTTTAGTTACGTGGATAGACTGGAGAAGCTGGGGTTGTTCTCCTTGGAACAGAGAAAGTTGAGAGAAGATTTGATAGAGGTGTTCAAAATCATGAAGGGCCTAGACAGAGTAGAGAGAAACTGTTCCCATTGGTGGAAGGGTCAAGAACCAGAGGGCATAGATTTAAGGTGATTGGCAAAATAACCAAAGGTGTAATGAGGTAAAACCTTTTTACACAGCAAGTGGTTAGGATCTGGAATGCATTGCCAGAGGGGGTGGTGGAGGCAGATTGCTTTCAAAAGGGAACTGGATAAGTACTTGAAAGGAAAACATTTGCAGGGCTACAGGGATAGGGTGGGGCAGTGGGACTAGCTGGATTGCTCTTGCATAGAGCCAGCACAGACTTGATGGGCCGAATGGCCTCCTTCCGTGCTGTAACCTTTCTATGATTCTATGATAAGGAAAAGACCACCCCTGCGCCTAGGACCCCGGGTGCCTATGTTATACGGCCATGATTGCCACTGAGCATTCTCTGGATGTGGGCATCGGTGGCAATCCCGATGCCGATCCCCAGTTGCCCTGAGAAGGTGGTGGTTGCCTCCCTTCTCGAGTCTCTGCAGTCCCTGTGGCGATGGTGCTTCCAAAACGCTGTTAGGCAGGGAGCTCCAGGATTTTGACCCAGCAACGATGAAGGAACGGAGATATATGTTCAAGTCAGGATGATGTGTAACTTGGAGGGAAACAATGGTAGTTGGAATGGATGGTGCCATCTGAATGCACCTGTCCAAAGACGGGTGGACTCTTCTGCCATCCACTGGAAAGGACGGTGGGAAATTGAGCAGGAGTTATAGTGGGTGAGGATCTGCCATTTTCAGCCCTTCCCCCCACCCCCCATCGACTCAAATACCACCCAAAAATTGGGCAGTAAGAGAAAAGTCTAAATTTAAAATCCTAGTTGTGTGAATAGAATTTTTGAGTTTACACTCAATACTGAAGCTGCATAGATACAGCTAAATATAAAAATGCAGTGTACATCAAACAAAAGTGCACATTGGAAAATGCAGCAAACATTGCAAACTGTATTCAGGCAGAGTATTGTAGAATGTAACCTATTGTGGGCTCAATTCTATACTCAATTTACCACATGATAAAAATAGACAAAGGGTTTCAGACTTTAGTATATAGAGTAGATTCAAGTTACATGTAATAAGCCTAGACAGATAAAAGCGAATTGTTTAACCAGATTAATATTCAACAGTACTTTTTACACCAGTGCTAATTTTGCACGGCAAGAAGAAAGTGACTTGATAAAAATGTACATCTATCAAATCATTGCTTGGATTGCACATACATGGTTTGATCGAACTTGAAAAAAAAGCCCAGAGAAAACAATCCTGCCAGTGAAGCCTTTGATAAGATTGTGATAAATACTACTGATTACATCACGATTTGGATATGAAAAAACATTAAGCTCTCTCAATCACAAATGAACACAATTTTAAAGTGCGATTCTATCTGAAGTATATTTGAAAACTGGTGATAAATTACAGTTGGCAGCACTCAACATGTGTAACATAATAAAGGTCACTTAAACAGATAATTTATTATAAAAGAAACAGACAGCCAACAGATGGCCATTCCTCCAATGCCAATACTTCAATTACTGGAATAGAAGGAGATCTTATTTCAAAAATTCCTTATATACGGTTTATAGCAATGTGCAAACAGCCAACTTATTGTGAATACACAAGATTTTTATGGGCCTTTAAAGCTGCCATCACCTCCAATTTAAAATTCTCATCCTGGTGTTTAAATCCCTCATGGCCTTGCCCCTCCCTATCGTTGTAGCCTCCTCCAGCCTGCACCCCACACCCCCGCCCCCTGTTCCTCTGACTCTGGCCTCTTGTACTGTATCCACTATCTTTGCCCCACTACTGTTGCTGTGCCTTCAGCCATCTGGGCCCCACACTCTGGAATTCCCTCCCTAAACCTCTTGGCCTCTCTACTTCCTTCTTCTCCTTTAAGCCCCTCCTAAAAACACATCTGCTTGACCAAGATTTTGGTCACCCCCTTCTAATATCTTGTTCTTTGGCTCATTGTCCATTTTTGTCCTATTATGCCTCAGTGAAGTGCCCTGGGATGGTTATCTATGTTAAAGGTGTTATACAAATGCAAGTTGTTGTTAAATAGCAAAACTTATGGTAATTTGGGAATCAGAAGAGTAAGGTAGGTTGGAGTATAGAGGTTTCTTTGTCACATAGGCTGAGGAGTTTGTTGCTGTAAAAACCAATGTGCTACAAGGCCATCATTAATAGAAGGCTGCATTTATAGTGTGAAAAGTTTACATAGGCACTTTTCATTATAAATATGGATATAGAAATTTATAAGGAGATAAAGTTGACGTAAAGTATGGCAAAAACATGATAACAGGAAGCAAGATTTTGTTGACAGAAAATGTGTGCAGATACATGATTTTTAATATCATAGTTGTTTTGGTTGACATTTTTGCTCCTTCACCTTTAATAACAACATTGTATAAGGAACCCATCCTCAGCTTTGAATTGATCGCTGCCTTTAGTTCAGCTGAAAGATGCTTGCTTATTGATTGTGATCAATATGTCACATATGGATGTATTCTCTATCCAATGCCAATCATTGGCTGGTATGAAGAGGACGCAAGTGCAAGAGGAAGAAAAAATGTGCATATTCCCTTTTTAGTTTTCAAAATAGAGAAACAAATACTGATAAGAAAGCATTTATTTAGCACTTTATCATATCTAAAAGCACTTCACCTGTAATGTATTACAGATACTGTTACATGGGCAAATATGGCAGGCATTTTATACACGGCAAGATTCCACAAACAGCATTGTGATGAATGAACAGTTGGTCTGTTTTCGGTGGTTTTGGAAGAGAGATGATTGCTGGCCAGAACTCTGGGAGACCCTCTGCTCTTCTTCAAATACTGCCATTGGAGCTTTAACCTCCAACTGAACAGGTGGACAGAACTTGGGTTTAATGTTTCATCCCAAGAGCACACCCTCCTTCACTACATTTTTGACTATGCCCATAAATTCTGGAATGGGCCTTAAGTCCAAGTCTTCTACCTCTGGCAAGAGTCCTACCAAGTGAGCAAAGTTTGTTTCTTAACATTGCACATTGGAGTTGGCTATAGTCAAAATAAGATCACATTTTTAAAAATCACGAATCACTTTATATGACACACTTAAAATATTTCACAAGTGAAAGGATAAAACGACAGCTACTTTTATATTGCAGCCTGGGCCTCGGGAGAGTGAGTTAATTGCACTGGTCTCCTACACTTACCTTTCTAATGTACCATTGGGCTTCCTGTAAATCAGTTGTACTGTGGGAGCCCAGCATTCCACATATGCACAGACTGGCCCTAACAATTTGGCACTCGTGCAAAATAGTCACATCATGACATTGCATAATGGCACCACCACCAACATGCACTGCTGCCACTGGAGCAGAGTGTTTACTGGCTGTTGGAGATACAGGGTCTGTTTATTTATGAATGAATTAACTTTTTTTTGCTTTAGACCACACTTTCATCATATCTTATCTTGACAATGTGATTTTAGCAGGTTTTCACAGCACTCAAGAAAGGACTTGCATTTATATAACACCTCATTACATCCACAGAGCGACCTGAAGTGCTTTTACAATCAATTAATTACTTTTGATGTGTAATCACTTTCATTATGTAGGCAAAAGCAACAGACAATTTTGTGCACAGTAAGGTCCCACAATTAGAAAATGAGATTAATAACCAGATAATCTGTTGTTTGTGGTGTTGGTTGAGGGATGAATATTGGCCAGGACACTGGGAAAACTGCATGCTTTTCTTCAAATAGTTCCATGGGACCTTTTACAACCTCCTGAACAGACAGACAGGGTCTCGGTTTAACACCTCATTTGAAAGACTTGCGACGTCCTTTGACTTAAAGCAGTGGTGCTGGACTTAGAGAAGTCTTACAAGGTTTATGCCTAGAAAGAATGCAATTGCAGGTTGGGAATATTTCTACCTCATTGCATAACCCAGTGTAATTTTTATGATGTCATGAAATGCCACATCCTGTTTATTTATGAATGAATTGTACCTAAAATAAATGTAATTAGAATCCTTTATTTATAGTTACAGAATACATGAAAACAAGCTTTAACCACAGCTTTATAGCAGGCAGAATTTATCATTGTTTCTTCAGGGTTTAATTTCCTCGGTGCACTATTTTTAGCACATTAGTTAATGCATTCATGATAAATTCCTGTTTCAGCTATATTAATACAGTCATTAATCCATTTTAAAAAACAGATTAATGGTTAAAATAGCACAGACAAACATTAATAGTGCTAAAAGGACATTAAACTTAAAAGAATTTATCATGGGCTCTGCTAATAACTCACTGGGTAAATGCACCACCCAATACAGTACTGAATCATATCGACCTAGATGTTCCAAGTCTGACTCCTGCTCTCCATTGAGTTAGCTGATCTCAATGAGGATGGTAGTGAGGATGCCACAATGGACCGCAATGTCGGGATTGAAACAATCAGTGTCGCTACTCCTGAATGGCTATCCCCTTTGTGGATGTCAACTGAGGAGACGATCAAGCCTGACTCTGAGGTACTCTAACGTTAAACAGCATGACTAACACTATGGCTTCGCTCCACTGATGGAAGGGGGACCTAACCACTTAAGACACTGACCACGTTTCAAATTGCAGAGATGGAGGATCATCTGAATAGCTGAGGTGATCCATCGGCACCTCCAACAACGCTTCAGGAGCACCTGCCCCCATCAGCCTTGGAAAGGTAGAGATACCGAAGGCCACTCCACCAGAGGGGCCTGAGGCCCTTCCTAGGGCTGAAGTAAAAATAAGTCCAAGTTGGAAGGAAGTCATTTTGGTATCTTAAAAAGGTAATCAATCCCCTCCAGGATCGATTATCTTTCCCTACTCAAGAATCTAGGGCCATGCAAAAGCACTCAGTATAACTCACACCAGCTCTCAGCTGGTGATAATTCTGCTGAGGCCTTAATAGGGTGGGAGCTGGTTGGGATTCCCGGGGAGTCTCGATCTTGTTGGGGGCGGGGGGAGGAGACTGGCAGATCAGCTCATGGCCCCCCTCCCCTCCACTGAGAATGGCTGCATAGAAAAAAGGAGTGGAATCCTGGCAGAACCAGGTTCCACCCCAAATTGCGGATGCCAGCAGCCAATCTGCCCACTCCCTGCCCTTGATACAGGCCAGAATTTCAGCCTATTACTATCCAGACCCAGATCTCATCTTGGATGAGATACAGGAGCTTTGTTGGTGCCTGTGGAACTATTCTCAAGCATGAGTCAGCTCCTTAAGGAGAGGAGAAAATTGGGGAGGACGCTTTTCCCCCCCTAAAAACCTTCCTCAGTGAAAGGATTAAAACAAGTAGCATCAAGTATTTAAGATCAGAATAAAAATGAGCAGTGGATTTCTGGGGTCGAAGTAATTGCTCTGAACACGTTAGGGCAGAAAATATTAAAACATGAGCAAGATTCATGCCTTAAGACTTCATCTAGAACTTGCTTTAGCAACATCAACCAGATGTGTTGTTGTCACCTTGGTAGCTACGATTTTTTTCCAAGTATTATTTTCACCAATTAGTATATCTATTGTATTCTATTGGACATGTCTTCACAGAAAAGCCTATGGATTACGGGTGTCACGTTCCTCAATTAAATTTCATGTAATCTGACTCCACCCTGTTTATTATTATTATAAATAACACTAAAAGTGCCATTACCTTTCACTGACTTTTTGATCGAGGTCAAGTCTCACACATTCTGACCTAAATCCTCAGGCATTAACACCAGCATTAACACACACATACAACAAACTGAACCCAAATTCATGTCAAGACATGGCTTTGAGGTTCCGTTAAATGAGCTAAGTCCAAATACTTAGGCTATACTTTTAAAATCTAAAATAATGGAGAGGTCATTCAATACAGAAATAAACCCTTAGTTGCCGGGCTATATCATACATGCAAAACCTTGTGCACTATTTGTTTTTTGACTGGGGACTTCAAACACATGCCTTGATTTGGATTCAAATTTAACAAAGCAGTAAGAGGCTGGCTCACTCACCTGTGTTCACTGAGCAGTACGGACTCCACCAGACACCATGGGGTAGGGAGTGGGAAATAAAATATTTTGTCGATCATTTCTTAATTTGCTGTGTTAATTGATCCCAGATGAGCTGATGCTAGGGGGAGTTAAAATTACCTTCATCGCCTTTAGATTAGGGATGGGTGAATTGACAACGGGTCTCACTCCTGACTGCTACCCAGCAACTCCTGCTATAAGTGCTCGTATGTGGACATCAGGCCATGACAGGAGCTGCACCTGTGAAATTATACTTCAAAAAGTAGCAAGAGAGGGGAGAAAATTGGCAGGGAAAGTTGACAAGAGAAAGAAGGGACATTTTTACCATAAATCTTTGCTAGACATATTATTATGTTTGTACACATGTTGTTATATCATTGTGTCACATCTTGAGCTACTATCTGTAGCCTAGAAATTGTTGTTGATGATATCAGAGGACAAATGATTAAGGTGTCCTTATGACACTTCGCCATCTGCTCTTTTAATGCGGGTGAAAGCCGTTTATCTTAAATGAGATAATGTCTCATTTACAAAAACAGATAGAGGATGTGGTACAAACATCCTAATATTGCCCACAGTAACTTCTATGGTAGTTTCTCAAATAAATAAAATTTAATAAAAACTGGAAAACTACAAAAAAATATTGTTGGAGCAGATATAATATGTGACGCAGAGTAAAGATTTCTGGTGGTCATGGCCATGGAATTTTCAGGCAGGGTGTCCCTGACTAATGCAGGAATGGAGCAAGCTGTGATGTTCCACACTAAATAAGTCAACACCATCCCCAATAAAGCATATTATTGTCAATGTTTTGCAGCATCCTTAAGCTGGTGGGTGCTGCATCAATTTAGAAGGATGGTGACAGGTGAGGGGAAGCAAAGAAAGAACGATTACAATCCCAGGGGAAAATAGTAAGCTCTGGATCTTTTAATAATTACCTTCCAGCTTCTTATTGTTTAGGAATTTACATTTCCCAAGCAATTCTGAAAGTTAGGTTGAGCAGCTTTGATCTGTTACACACAAAGAAAAACACACCGCAATGCTAAGAGACTTTTGTTACCAACCTTTCTACAATTATACAGTAATCAAGGTGGGGCTGTCCCAGAAAATAATTTAAAACTTAACTCTAAGGCTCAAATCTGCTCTTGAGTGTACAACAGAGTCTTTTGAATGTTTTCAGTGTAACATTGCACTGATGCAAAGGCTCTTATTTATATAATTCAAAGTTGTATTGATTGTACAAAGTAAAAAAAATGGAAGTTGACATATACAGTCCACCTGGGAACATGGCCTGGGAACATCTCATGAATGGGTGTGAAGCTCTACATTCATGTGGTTGGGAATTTTAAAAATCTGACCACAAAACACTGGCATTCAAAAATCTTTTTTTAGGAAATGCTTCACAGTAGAGCAGTGTCCAGCTGCACTAATGCACTGTGACACAAAGTAGTAGAACAAAAGGATTAAGCCTGTGATTCTCCATACAGTTCTCAAGTTTGACTGGCACATTAAGCCTTGAGCCCCTTCCTGTCCCATGCCCGGTTTCAGACTTGGCAACTCTATGCATAAACCTATGGGATCAACAACAACAACTTGCATTTATATAGCGCCTTTAATGTCATAAAATGTCCCAAGGCGCTTCACAGGAGCGATATCAAACAAAATTTGACACCAAGCCCCATAAGGAGATAATGGGCCAGAAATTGTGCAGAGCAGCAAAGTAATGCTCACCGCAGCTCCTGCAAATTTAATTAACGAAAATACTTACTGCGGGGACTGTGGCGTCGAATTGCTTGAATTCGAACTTTAAACAAAATGTGTCCTATCAACCCAGCCTCTGAGCAGCATGAGTTGCCGTGGCTGGAAACGTCTGTGAGGAGAAAACACCCCCCCAAAATCTGTCAGGACGAGAAGTCACAAAGTCATTGTTCAAGCAGGCAAAGCAGACTTCATTAATTTAAAGTTAGTATTCTGGGTGGCATTGTAAACAAAAAAGTTACATTTTTTTAATAAAAAGCCAAAGAAATAATTAAAGGGACAGAAGGGAAAAATAACCTTTCTTAAAATTTTTAATTTAAAATTTTTTTTAATGACCAAGAACTATTAAAATAAAGAGTAATATGGCATCGAACTGTATTTTGAATAATCCGCCAATATGTTTTCCACTTTCACCTTTCCACTCTTTGAGTAAAGAAGATTTCCCTGATATCGGTTCCAAATTTACTTTTCACTCATTTCTATTTATGTCCTCTGGTCCTACTTTCTTGGTAAACTTTGAATTAATAATCTGGGTTTACCTTAACCATACCATTTCTATTTATATACTTTAGTGAGGTCTCTGATTAACCAGCTGCTTTCTAGAATGCAAAGCTTAAGGTTCTGTAATCTTTCCTCATTATGATTAGCAAAAAACAACTAAGCAGAGATGGTTGTTACCCATTTTGGATTGCATTACACCATAACACAGACTGAGGTATTGCTGGCATGACGCTAAATATAAAATTTAGCAATAACTAGTTAAACTCACACTGGTAACCACAAAATTTGAAATGTCGCTGGCATCCATTTTAGATTCCATCTGCTCAGCGTCAGGTTTAAAAAGCTTTCGGAGGCTTCCTCCTTCCTCAGGTGAATGTGAGGAAGGAGGAAGCCTCCGAAAGCTTGTGAATTTCAAATAAAATTGCTGGACTATAACTTGGTGTTGTAAAATTGTTTACAATTGTCAACCCCAGTCCATCACCGGCATCTCCACATCGGGTTTAAAAAGAAGTGAGAATTGAATGGTAGAATATTGCACATCAAATGTGCTGAATGCTTTTCTTATGATCCCAATTTTGAATCCAAAATGCCGCTGAGCGATCTTAAATTTTGTTACGGTGATTACTAGGAATTTGAAATACTGTTGACAGTTATCTTGGACACGCTCGGTTCAAAGTTAGAAAGGTTTTGATGGTGAATAGTCACGTCATCAATTTTGTTGATGATTCACTGCACAGTATCAAGAATTCTGTGGAAAATTAAAGTGTGACCGACAAATGATATTAGATTATATTCAATTATGTTTAATTTTGACAGGAAGTTTTAGATCTAGACGATTAGAAACACAAGAAAGTAGAAGTGCGACTTTTTTTTAGATGTTGACTAAGTGTGGTCAGTGTCAATGAGAGCACAAGTCCTTTTTTAATGACTTGCAAATAAGTATGCCAGCCAGTGTTATTCTAGACTCTTTGGTATTTGCAGAGTGCTAAGGGAATACATTCTTTCAGACTTGTTGTCATTTTCTTTCAACTCCTGCCCAGTTGTTGTATAACTCATGCAATTGTGTATTTTGGGAGATGAATATCCCTCAGACGCAGTGGTTGAAATTTCCATTGCTTGTTTCCGAGTGCTCGGAGGAGGGAGACGGTTTGCTAAGAACGTCACATCTTTTATTTCAATATATTTCTGAGAGGTAAGGTTTACAATTTCTTGGATTATGATGCTTTTTAAGCTCTGAGTACAGTCAGAAAGTAAATTAAGAAATATTTTGTAGCTTTACACAGGATCAAATCTGAATGAAAAAAAAAATCCAAATTGTACATAAAATTTAAGTGGCTAGAATGGCTCCAAGCTAAAATTTCTCTCTCTGAACCGCGTAGACGATTAAGAAGGTGGAACGTTTCAGGTTCAAACTCCAGCCTACGCTGAGTTAGCTGATCTCAGCTAGCGTGGTGGTTGGACCATTACAACTGGGCACAGTTTCCTCTCCCCACCCTCCATGGGGTAGAGAAGGAAAAAAAGAATCAGCCAAGGTTGTTGCTACTGATTGCTATGCAGCAAGCCCAGCTGGAAGTACAAGTGTGTGGACACCTGGTGAGGCTAGACTCAGGCTCGGCTATGATTTCCTCCACAGTCGGATAGCCAGATGGCACTCACTGTCAAGGTTCACCAGTGAATAATGGCCAGTTTGATGAGGAACCGGAGGATGACTGGCATCTGTGGAACCACAAATTCAGCACTGTCAGGAAGGGAGGGGGGGAATTGGAGATAGCAAAAATAATGTTGAGAATATATTGAGAACCACTGGGTATCTTTGTCAAAACGTTCAAAGTGTTTAAATTAACAGTAAAGGATCAGAGCCACCCCCTTACCATTTTATAGTATAGGTTATGATAAATGATTCATGAGAGATTTTTGATCAGATCAAAACTGATAAAACTTCACAAAAAACAAAAACTGTTAATTCTTCAAATCAATGCTAACAAGTTATAAATATAATTGTAATAAATCTGTATGTGCTGGGAAGATTTTAGTGTGATATTATCCTTTACAGTACTTAACATGTGGCTTGTACATTAAACTGTCCAAAACCTCTATTTTGGACAGTTACATGGGGAAGATGGGTATCGAGGGATATGGGCCAAGTGCAGGCAATTGGGACTAGCTTAGTGGTATAAACTGGGCGACATGGACATGTTGGGCCGAAGGGCCTGTTTCCATGTTGTAACTTCTATGATTCTATGATTCTATATCTGCAATCACAAACCATCAGAAGCTGAACTAACTAAATGATTCTTGCATGAAAATTTAAACAAAAATCAGTTCCCAGTCAAAAAAAATTGTTTTATTATGGTTGAAATGCAATATACATGTTGGCTAAGTTCCTTCTTCCGATCATTGTCATTATAGGCTTAGTCTGCATTGGCCCTAAAAAGGAGCTGTAGTGTGCTACTGGGTGCATGTTTCCAGTTGCTTACCTCAATGTCCAAATTCGGCTGACATATGAATCACGAGGATGCCTTTGGCTAAGTGCGTGTACCCTGATACTGACACCATTACATGATCTCAGACTCATTATTAAAGGATATAGAATAAGTACACAGAGTAAAGCCAAATTTTAATTGCCAAATGACAATTCCATGATATTTTTTTTTCAAAAAATATACTTTATTCATAAAATTTGCAGCAAAACATACAATACAGTTGTCATATCACATTCCAAACGTACACAATACAGATTATACAATTTGCAGGTTACATCAAGTACAGTTCAATGAACACATTGTACATAATTAGAGTTCATGACACTCTGGGGTATCTCATTGCATTATGCTCAATACAGATTACTGATTACAGAATCATTACAGGTACATTACAGATTCATTACAGGTACATTACAGCAATTTGAATTTTACATAATAATTTATAAATGCATCATCCCACCAGCCATTCATGAGTATGTGATTTGTGAAACAAGCCCAAATGCTGTTGACTTTTGCAACATTTCAGTAATTGTGACAACTATTCCAGATGAATCAAACCTTTCAACTGGTCAATTCAAGGAGCACTATTGTCATCAAAACATTCTGATCTAATTTTAAATAAAGTTCCAGCAGTGTATTCAACAACTGAAGTACCTATTACCATATTATGGTATTTACTACACAGCAAAAATAGGGAGACAGCTCACTTGTTTGAAACCAGAACCAACTTGCATTTATATAACACCTTTAATATTTAAAAAAAAGTTCCAAGGCAGTTGACAACAGAAATAGATAGGGAATGGATGTTGAGCAGAAATTAAGCAGGGTGACCGAAAGCTTGGTCAAAAAAAAAGTTTTATTTTTGAGTAGTTTTATAAAGGTGAGGAAAGAGGAGAGAGGAGCAGGAGAGGGAGTTCCAAAGAGTATGGCTGAGGTGGGTGAAGGCTCTACTACCAATGATGGGGCAAAGAGAGAAGGAGACACACAAAGGAGGACCTAAGGGCACAGGAGGGGATACAAAGCAGGAGGAGTTTGCAGAGATAGTGTAGTCTGAAGCCCTGAGGCGTGTGAAGATGACAATTTTATCATTTGCAATCCATGTTGTCATATATAGGATTTGTCAATAGACAGAAAGGGACTGGTTCATGGGGTTAACATTGAAATTTTAATTCATGCCTTCTGAGATATGTAAAGTGCAATCAATAATAGTGGACTCCCACTGACAGGGCAGAGACAAACAAAGGGTGGTTGCATTTGTTTGTTGTCAAGAAGCAATCATTGGTAGTTTCCATTGTAAAGTCAATATAAATAATGTACAGTCAGTCCTTTCAGCTCTGGGGACTTGAGCTGAATTCCAGACAGATCAAATGATGGTCTTTTCTAATGGTTATTTTGGGTCACAAGATTTTGGCAGGCTTACTGCAGTCATTAAGCAAGTAAAGCAGAGTATAAATCTCCAATCCCTTGTTGAGACTAATCCACATTTTGGTTTCTGAAACATCTCAAACATAGTTTGACAGTTGGAGTATGAGTGAAGAGTGCAGTAAATTTACATTTCAATGTCAGCCAGTGGTAAAGCTTTGGACTTCCATCCACCAACAACAACAGCAACAACTTGAATTTATACGGCGCCTTTAAAATAGTTAAAATGTCCCAAAGCACTTCAGAGGAGCATTATAAGACAAAATTTGACACTGAGCCACATAAAGAGATATTAGGACAAGTGACCAAAAGATTGATCAGAGAGGTAGGTTTTAAGGAGCATCTTAAAGGAGAAGAGAGAGGTTGTGATGCGGAAAGGTTTAGGGAGGAAATTCCAAAGCTCAGAGCCTAGGCAACTGCAGGCAAGCCGGGAATGGTGGAGCAATGAAAATTGGGGATATGCAAGAGGCCAGAATTAGAGGAGCGTAGAAATCTCAGAACATTATAGGGCTGGAAGAGGTTACAGAGATATGGTGTGATAAAACATACATAGAATTACATCAAAATTACACCACAAAAACAAGTTATTCAGCCCAACCAGCCTGTGTTTTGTTGTTTATCGTCCACAGAAGCAGTAGTCCTAATCCCATGTGCCCAATCTGTTCCCATATCCCTTTTTTACCCTTTCCTTCAACCACCAATCTATTCTTAAATGTTGACATAATCTCTGCTTCAATCGCTAGCTCTAGTAGAGCATTCTATAACCTCACCGCCCTCTGTGTAAAAACATTTCTCTTGCTGACAGTCCTAAATCTTTTACATTTATAGATAATTGCAGATGTATGCCTCCTTGTTCTAGACTCCTCAATCACTGGAAACAATCTATTATTATCTACTCTGTCCAATCTCTTCACAATTTTTAACACCTCAAATCACCCCATACTCTCCTCTGTTCTAACAAAAGAAGCCCCAATTTTCCATTTTTTTTTGTATTTGTATTTCCTCATACCAGGCAGCATCTCAGTGAATCTGCACTGTACCCTTTAGTATGGAGCCCCAAACTGTACACAGTACTCCAATTGTGGTCCTATAAAGGTTTTTTTGGATGCACCATTACAACAACAACAATTTCATGCCTTTACAACAATATATTGCCTTTAACGTAATAAAACATTGCAAGGTGCTTCAGAGAAACACAATCAGGCAAAAATTAACACTGAGCCAAAGAAGGAGATATTAGGACTGGTCAAAAAGGTAGGTTTTAAGCAGTGTCTTAAAGGAGGAGAGAGAGGTGGAGAGGTGGAGAGGTTTGGGGAGGGAATGCCAGAGCTTAGGTCCTAAACGGCTGAAGTCACGGCCGCTAATGGTGGGACGAAGAAAGTGGCCAGGTGTGTATCAATTTTCTTTGTCTGCTACTTGAACAGAGGTATTAACCCATTGGAAATAAATGGGTTAATGCCGTTGTCAAAATAGCTGACAAAGCAATTTTGCAGACTTGAGGCCAGAGTTGGAGGAACGCAGAGTTCTGTGGGTTGTAGGGCTGAAGGAGGTTACAGAGATAGGGAGGGGAAAGGCATGAATATTGTAATTGTTCTCAAGCTTTTCTAATTGTCCACTTTAATCAGATCCAAATTCTGTACTTGACTGAGTTAACCAGAGTGCAAAATCAACATTTCGTCTTAAATTTATGCATTACATTGGTTTGTGTCAATGATTATCCATAGGAAGATAATGGGCCAGAATTTGTTGTCAAAATAACGGTGAGACTAATTGCACTCGCCGTTATTTTTGCGCAAATGGTACAGCAAATTCAGGCGAGGAGCAGATGCGCGGTTAAATGCGGATATCCAAAAGTTGTTGTCCGAGTTGTGCCGCTCCACCTTCAACTTTGAGAAAACGTCATCTCGCTGTCTGCCTCACCATTGAAATGCATTGAACGGCGTGAAGTTGTTGTATTTGCACGGTTGATACAAATTAAACTTGCCACAGGGAGTTAAGTCTTGTCCATTTCAGTCTAAGTACCCTTTCAACAACATGATAAGTGTTAATTACTGCCAGTCAATCTCTCTGGCACTGAAAATTAACTATTACAAGTGTGGAGTCTCATTCCTTCAGGTTTTAATTGTTGTTGGAGATTTTAAAAATGTAAACATTTTTTTTTAAATTTACTTTTCCTTTCTGTCTCTTTTCTTTCCTCTCTCTTAATCCAATCTTTCCTTCTTTCTCTTTATTCCCCTTTCTGTACCTGATTTGACATTGAATTCACCCACTCTAATTTACACTTCCTTCTCAGTCCTTCTGCTGTTAATTTCACAATCTTTCAATCCGATTAGTTCAGGAGATACACCGTTGCTTGCCCTGTTCACTCAGGTCCCTGGCCCTGTTTCCCTTGCTGCGACATTATCAGATCGCACTTTCAGCAGCTTGCCATGCAAAAAAATTAAAACCTTAACATGCAAGGGCAAGTCTAACTAACGGCAGATGCTATTAGATGCCCTGCTACAGCAAATTATGGCCCAGTATATCTTATTGTTATATTAACTAATATTCATCTGAGGTCAAGGTATCTTATCTGAGCATTCATAGAGCTAAAGAGCCCCTCATATTTGTGTAAGAGCTTCAGGGTTCCAAATGTCCCTGGATTCCTGTAATTGTCCTCGAGCTTTCCTAATTGTTGTCTACTTCAATCAGATCCAATTTTTGTATCTGAGTGAGTTAACTGCAGTGCAAAACCAAAATTTCTTCATAAATGTATGCAGACTTTGTAGAAAATGCCCAATCTGTGAGCACGGTAATCTTGAATAGATGGAAAAATTAAATGTTTTGGGTAACAGAACTGAGGGAACAAGTGTGGATCAGCACACCATTCAAGTTCTCCAAATAAACACCATCAATCGCAGTAATTGCAGCATATCATGGTCTGCTGTCCACAAGGAAAACAATGTCCACATTGGAAATAAATGGGTTAATGCCGTTGTCAAAATAGCTGACAAAGCAATTTTGCAGATTGAGCATATCTGGCACGAAACTGGCTTAGTCATCTGTCACCAGATCTGGCTGGATCATATCAAGCTCTACCAAATCTCACTCTCCTCTTTCAATATCACCCATTACTATGGAATCATCCTTAGAGCAGAGCACTTGAATGTGTCCTCTCAGCCAGATCTTGATGATTTCTTTTTGATGATGCCAGAATATTGCTCCGTGAAAAATGTGGAAAATTCCATTCTTTTTCTGCCTGATCAGCAGTTGCAACAGAAACTATTTATGAAGCATATCTCTTATATAGTGCCTTTGATGTGCTCACAACATCTCAATGCACTTTTGAAGTGTGGTCACTTTTATAATGTAGTTAAATGATACTTCAAAAATGCTGAGTCTCATCTCAAAATACATTGTCAATGAGAAAACCCATTTTACTTGAAGAATTAATTTCGCTTGTAGGTGCTGCTTTTATAGGCCATCGCAATGTTAAAAGACCTGTCATGTAATGTTAACCATAAAAGGCACCACTAGTGTAACAATTGCAGCCCATAGAGAGCCTTTTCCCAGACTGAAGAAGCAAATCACTTCTTCACATGCTCCATTTCCTGGATTAGGCTGAAGCAGCATTTTTGCCTCTGACCAGAAATTTCATCGGACTCTGCTGCCCTTTTCGCAACCACTGCAACCCTGCACTGAGGTAGTTTACAGGGCCAGTCTTGAGATAAAGCCCCACCAATCTCCAACCGGATTAGTCCACTGATCTTCTGCCCCAAGGCCATGCCATTCCCTGGCCTTCCAGCCCCAAACATCTTCCACCACACAGCCATGTCAATCCCTGGGTCTCCCAGCCACACTGCACTTCAGCCTGACTGGCCCACCAATCTTCCAGCTCATGGCCCCACCAATCTCCGGCCCACCAATCTTCCGCCCAACAGTGATGCCAATCTCCAGCCATTGAGTTAATATTTACTCCAGACACATACCACCAGACTGCTACCCTAGAATTTTGCAGTTCTGACTAGACACAGACTGCATCCCCCACATTGAAAGGATTCCCCAAGCCCAACAGAGTCACAGTCCACTGAACAACACCCTCCCCATCTCCCTGCATTTCCCCCACCCCTTCCTCTCTTGAACGCTTTGCTCCCCATCTCCGCTCCAGTATCCCACTCCCCCTCCCCTCCTCTCTACGCCTCCGTCCCTCCTTTCCACTCCATTCCCCTTCTTTATCTCTATCCCTCTCCCTCTTGGTCCAATTATCCCCTGCCCTCTAACTCTGCTAGACATGAATACCCATACTGCTCTTTTTTTGGCACCTTGTGTGCAACATCACGGCTGATCGACTTTTTAAAAAAACTGTCCATTTTTATAAAAACACGTGGGACATTGATGATGGCGGAGAGGGCTGAGATATATTCTTTCATTTTTAATAAAGAGCAAATTGCAGATTATCTACTCCAATTTGGATTATTTGAATACTGCAGGTGACTGTTTCTTCTGGGCCCAGTAACAAAGGCATTATTTGAAAGGAGAGATCCTTATCAGTTAACAGCTCTCACAGGTGTTTGCTCTGACTTGTATGAATACACCTTTGTTTAAACACAATGAACACACCCAAGAGACTGCTGTGAAGCTCATGAAGTTACAAGAATTTCTGCAGTGTCCTTGATAACAACTTGTTTCTGATAGGGAGCAGAACACAAAATCCATACAAAACCACCAAAAGAATACAATCAATTCTAAATTCACCACATAGTCAATGTCTGTCTTCTTGCAGCTTATTATTAACTGCCCTATTAGAATTCAAAATTACTTTTGCTTCCCCTTCACTTTTTTTTTATCGCGCTGAATCCTTATTACATTATATAGCAAAAGTGCATGGGCACAGTTCCAATCCTGGTGTGAGTTTCACATGTCTCAGTGACTTGTTGCAACATTTATTTCCTGTGTTTAGTGCTGTTCTGGGTGATGAGATTTATTCTCCAGTTCCCCGTGGCTATTCTACTTCCTACCCTAGGCCTGTTCTCAGGCTCTACCTCTCTCAATACTTATTCTACTCCCACTGATGTACCCTGAAGCCCTACATTTTCCATCTCTCAATTACTCATTCCTGGAACTCTTTCCCTCAAGTTGCAAAAAGTTTGAACCCTTTTCCACCGAAGCAGCCATGAATAATTACATAGAATTTACAGCACAGAAACAGGCCATTTGCCCCAACTGGTCTATGCTGGTGTTTATGCTCCACACGAGCCTCCTCCTCCCACCTTAATCCATCTAACCGTATCTGCATACCCTTCTATTCCTTTCTCCCTTATGTACTTATCTAGCTGCCCCTTAAATGCATCTCTGCTATTTGCCTCAACTACTCCATGTGGTAACAAGTTCCATATTCTAACTACTCTCTGGATAAGGAAGTTTTTCCTGAATTCCTTGTTGGATTTGGTAGTGACTCTCTTATGTTTGTGTCCTCTAGTTTTGAATTCCCCCACAAGTGGAAATATCTTCCCTACATCCACCCTATCAAACCCTTTCATAATTTTAAAGCTCTCTATTAGGTTACCCCTCAGCCTTCCCTTTTGTAGAGAAAAGAGTCCCGACCTGTTCAGTCTTTCCTGATAGTTATAACCTTCAGTCCTGATATCATCCTTGTAAATCTTTATTGCACCTTCGCCAGTGCCTCTATATCCTTTTTTGTAATATGGGGACCAGAACTGGGCGCGGTACTCTAGGTGTCGTCTAACCAAGGTTCTATAAAAGTTTAACATAACCTCTCTGCTTTTCAATTCTATTCCTCCAGAAATGAACCCCAGTAGTGCGTTTGCAGTTTCTACGGCCTTGTTGACCTGCGTTGTTATTTTTAATGACTGAATTCAAAAATTGCGGCAAATCGTTAACTTCAATAATCTCAAAGCTTTCCTTGAGCATCTATTGTGAGTCAATAAATAATGGTAATTCTTATGTCTACCAATCATCTAAAAGCTTCCTTTGAACAAAAATGGGGGGCAAAGCTCTGTTGATGGTTCAGTTAGTAAAGCTCATGTATAACTGACCCATTGGGCTCAATTTTGAAATGGTGGCAGGTTGGCAGCGGAGGGGGGGGTGAAGGTGCACGTGGCATAGACGAATAAACAAACCTTGCCGTTTCCGACACGATCGCATCGTAATTGATGTTTGATTAACATGCTCTTCAGGTTTCGCGCCCGGCAGCCAGCCTGATTGATAGGCTGGCTACCGTCAGGAGCTGCAACACTATGGGGGGGTGGAGGGGGGAAGAGAAGGAGAGATGTCATAAGGCGCTGGAATGGAAGATCGGGGGGGGGGGGGGAAGAGAGTGGAACATCGGGGGGGAGAGGGGATGATCGGGGGGTGAGAGGTGAAGATTGGGGGAGAGAGGGGAAGAACGGGGGGAGAGAGGGGAAGATTGGGGGAGAGAGGGGAAGAACGGGGCGAGAGAGGGGAAGATTGGGTGGAACAGGGGAAGAGCGGGGGACAGGGGAAGATTGGGGGGAACAGGGGAAGAGCGGGGAACAGGGGAAGATCGGGGGGAACAGGGGAAGAGCGGGGAACAGGGGAAGATCGGGGAACAGGGGAAGATCGGGGGGAACAGGGGAAGAGCGAGGGGAACAGGGGAAGAGCGGGGGACAGGGGAAGATTGGGGGGAACAGGGGAAGAGCGGGGAACAGGGGAAGATCGGGGGGAACAGGGGAAGAGCGAGGGGAACAGGGGAAGAGCGAGGGGACAGGGGAAGATCGGGGGAGAGAGGAAGATCGGGGGAGAGGGGAACATCAGGGGGAGAGGGGAAGATCAGGGGGAGGGGAAGATCGGCGGGAGGGGAGAGGGGAAGATCGGGGGAACATGGGGAGTGAAGAAGGGGAGATCGGGGGGACATCGGGGAGGGGTGAAGAATGGGAGATCAGGGGGGACATCGGGAGGGGTGAAGAAGGGGAGATCGGAGGGACCGGGGGAGTGAAGAAGGGGAGATCGGGGGGGGGGAAACATCGGGGGGGGGTGAAGAAGGGGAGATCGGGGGGATGAAGAAAGGGAGATCGGGGGGGGGGATGAAGAATGGGAGATTGGGGGGGTGAAAAAGGGAAGATCGGGGGGACAAAAAAGGGGAGATTGGGGGGACATCGGGGGGATGAAGGAGGGGAGATCGGGGGGGGGGGTGAAGAAGGGGAGATCGGAGAGGGAGACATCGGATATCGGAGCAGGATGGAAAGGGAGGTTGATTTTGTGTTTTAACTTCGTGCAATGGTTTTTTATGTAATTTATTTAGTTTCTTTTTTCCTGATCCGGCCCTTCACCCTGGTTTCACCAGGCGTGAATCAGAAGCCGTGGGAGAGCCGCCCAGGTAAGTTAAAAATCATTCTAAGTACGTAATCTGTCACAAATAAAGTGCCTTAAGTACCTAGAGGTACATTTGGCTCTTTAACTATCATCCCGCTGGCTTTAATTGACGGCGGGATTTCTGGATTCGGGACGCCTGCGCGCACACAGGTGCGTCTGTGGGGAACTCGGACGTCGGCGGGTTGGGGCTGGGCTCTGAACCCGAACGGAATTTCCCCAATTTTCGGAGCCCCGCCTGCCCCCAACGCACCTGCAATTTCCTGGGAAAATCGAGCCCATCAGGTCAGAAAGTCCCAGCTTTAATCCCTAATCTCAGCTGTGGCTGGCAATTGGGGTGCCTTAATTGGTCTCAGCCCCCCTGGGTGGCCAACATCCGTGCCTCTGATCACCATCTAGTGCCACCTGCTGGAAAATGCCTGGGCGAGAATCGGGTGAGGATAAGTTTGTGCGTGGCTGTGACAGCCTTGACGGTTGAATGGCCTGTCCAACACTAAAATCACACATGAAGACTGATCACGTGGGGGAGGTATCAGAGGCTTGTCAGAGTCATCATCTTCAGGAAAGGAAGGAAGAAAATTGTAACAAACCTTCAAATGGAAGTTAAATCACTGAAAAGCTCTTAATGAAATATGGGAAAAATATAACAAATACTTTAAAATAAATGCTGCAGATTAGCAGTGCATTCCAAGATGAACATTTACATAGTTTTATGATGCACTCAATCTAACAGGCTGCCTGGGAACTGTTTCACTCTTTTTAAGTTCCCGCCCACTCTATAGCCCCTTGCCAAGACATACATTACTTCCAGGCTGAGGAGAAGGCAGGCAACCTGCTCTCAGGCTTCTGCTAGCGCTGCTTGTGCTAGGAGGTGTGAAAGAACTTTGTCCACCCCTTCCCTTCCTACACCTGGCCTCTATTTGGCCCTGCTTTTTGATGACATGGCAGAGAATCTAGAATTCAGTGCTCTGTGGAATTACCTCCCCTTCCCCCAAACTCCAACTTACAACCTCCCAACAATGTTATCTGAATACAGTACTTACTATATTTCTTCCAGTCCACTGAATGTCTGATATATATGGATATCCATTTCCATTTGTAAGAGTGTCCAAACCAAACTACTCAGAAATGCACACAGATCGAATTTGGAGTGAACACTTTCTGCTGTAGGCATATCCCATTTACCCAAGCCTAGAGAGCATAGGCACAGGTTGACAAGAGCCAAGGTTTATGGACACCCAAGAGTGTGCGGAGTTACCGCTAGAGTTTAACCAGTTTCCAGCTGCGTGTCCAGTCAGGACCACCTTAATAGATAGACATTGGCTTGCACATGGGAGGATTTCCAGCTCCATGATCACTTTGAGGTTTCATTATTAAGCCTGGTTAGTAATCATGAACAATGCCCTCGAGTACCTGGTTCAGGTTTCAAATTATCTAGTCTGCCACAGGCATATCACGTTCAAGCCACCTCGTTCCCAAAGAAACCAAGCTTACCTTACTCCCAAAGGAGAATGGTCTCTCAATCATTAGTGACTGAGAGCAAAGGTTTGAGCCCTCGACAGGCGATCAGCAGGTATCAGGAATTTTTCACGATTGACATGGTGAACAGCACAACTTATCACCAAATATGAATGTGCATTACCACTATCCGTCTGACCATAGCATGGACACTCACCAAATCCCCTCAAAAGGTAGCTCTACCACTTGGAGCTGGGGAGCTTCAGCGACACCTTACTATATCAATCAATCTAAGCATCTTACAGTGGAGTTAGGCTGCACAGCTTGCATCAGTGTAAAACAGTTATGGCCTTGGAACAATGCAAAATGTGCAACATAATCACCACTGAACTGTGTGCTTGCCTTTACGGAGGGTCCGAGAGTGCAGTCCCCCTATGGCCAGAAATAACCATCCAATACCGCTGTAGCTTTCAGAGAAGCAGTTAAATTCCAGCGCTCGAGGTGATGCTCCTGAGGTGACACCAGCAGCGTTTCCGTAACATTACAGCATTACTACCAGCAATATTATTAGTGGCTATAACAGCAGTCAGATTAAGTAGATGTTCTGCTGTCGAAACCTTCAATCATGTCTTTGTTACGTTCAGACTCGATTGCTATAATCCTCTGTTGATGCTTTCCAATCTCTACCCTGCATAAAATTCAGCACATCCACAGCTCTACTGTCGTTTACTATCCCACATCAAGTCCCACTCCACTATCATGCCTACCCTCACTGACCTGCAATGGCTACCAATTCCCCCAATATCTTAAATTTAAAATTCTCATCTTTGTGTTTAAACCCCTCAATGGTCTTGCCCCTCCATTTCTCTGTAATCTTCTCCAGCCCTACAACTCCCCCACCCCAACTCTCTGTTCTTCTTGTGTTTCCCCTCTTCCTTCGCCCCACCATTGGCAACTGTGCCTTCAGCTCCTAGGCTTCACATGGAATTCTCATCTAAGCTTCTCCCCTTTTTGCCTCCCTCTTCACCTTTGGAACTCTCCTTAAATCCCATTTCTTTGGTCAAGTTTTTGGTCACCCTTCCTAATTTCTCTATTGGCTTGACGTCCATTTTTCCTCACGCTTCTATGAAGCACCTTCAGATGTTTTTCTCCGTTAAACGCACTACGTAAATGCAAGTTGTTCTTATTCTCACCCCTTCCATTGTTGACATTAGAACAGAAGGTAAAATCTTCAGCGTTTACTTTCCAAAAAAGTTACAAATAAAATAATGTTTTCTTTTTATAAATAAACAGAAACCCAGCTCCAGAACCAAGAATGACATACACATACACTCCAAGAAAGAAGTTTGTTCTGGACAGCTTACACAGAAAGGATCCAATGCTGAAGGATTACTGGATCGGCTCCCAGCGGCTGTACTCAGCAAGTACAGCTGGAAGGACTTCCCGAAGCCATTACTTAAGATTACCTGGACACGATGGTATCTCAGATTTGGAGTCCATCAGATACCCTAGCTACTTTGACTATAAACATAGAATGCAGTGAGTACTAATTTAAATTTGAAATATTCAAAAAACCATTAGAAAATGATAAGGTTCTTTTGTGGCGTGAAGGCCATCTCTTTCTCTCCGTCCAACTAGCTGTCTGTTTTCGGTGAGAACTATAGCTTGACATTTTCCTGCCAGTCTAAGCACTTGTAGGTATGTATAAAGCACTTGTAGGTATGTATAATCAGCACAATGTACAGACACAGGGCTCAGTGAAAGCAGAAATTCACTTCCTATAGCTAGTAAACCACTTGAATTTAATCTGCAGTATCTGATGCCCAGGTGCTATGTGTGCTTGAGTTAGCATAATTAATCTGTTTGCCACCCCCTCTGATTCTGCCAGTGACAATATATGGTTGGTTTGCTCCATTAATATTGTCATAATTTCAGTCTTGCTTCTTAAATCGCAATATTAATTTCAAGAGTTGACCTTCCAGCCAAATTAACTTTACCCTTGACATTATAAATATACAATATTAGCATGCTAAATGTTTCATCGGAGCAATTAGCATGGGTTAATGTGGCTTGTAATAACTATTCTGATAATGGTTTCATTTCACTAATATTTTATCTCTATGTTTTTCTCTCATTTCTCTTTCATCTCCTTGGATGTCAGTCGCCCTCTGATACTTTACCTAAGTGGCTGTCATTCATGTGTGAGGATTGCCAGCTATTGTTGGAAGTTATTGCCAGTTATTGCTTTAATATATATATTAAATATATGGGTGACAATGGCAAGGCCACATTTATTAACCATCCCTAATGGTATTAAGAGTCAACCATGTTGTGTGGGATTGTGGGCCAGACTGGATAGGGGTAGCAGGTTCCCCTCCCTTAAGGACATTAGTGAGCCAGATGAGTTTTTACAATAATCTGGCAGCTTCCATATTCATTTTTCTGGTGCCAGCCCGGAAATTATCAGATTTTACTGAATTCAATTTCCCAACTTGCCATAATGGGATTTGAACTCAAAAAACCTTTGGGTTGCTAGTTCCCTTGCCTGTCCTCGCCCAAAGTCGGAGATCCCATCCCAAATTCTGGAGGCTGGGTCATTACATAGCTGGGGCATGCCGCTGGTGCCTGCAAGGGTGCATCAGCTGTGGCTGTCTCTGCCCTAGCCGATTGTCCTTCTAAGGTGGAGTGAAGTCCTCCAGTGGCCCAAATGGGCTGAAGAATATTTTTTTTAAATTCAGCTCCCAACAGAGCCACTCAGACTAGAGAAAGTAACCAATCCCCTCCAGGATCAATTACTTTCCTCTAGTGAACGTTTGGGGCCTTTATATGGCCTCAAAATGACTCATACCAAGTCTCAATTGCCATGAATTCTGCTAAGGCCTTTCAAGGCATAAAGGGAAGAATTTCTTGGGAAGGCCCACGAACTTCCGCTAGCATGGAAGAGGGTGGGCAGATGTAAGAATTTAAAGGATCAGCCCATATTCCAGCCCCCCCTCCCCCCATCCATAACCAGGCGTAAATGTGACTTATGTCATCTCCAGATCCAGGAATTTCAGGGCCACCATATCAATGGGGGACCCCTGGAAAATTGTGGCTGTTTTTTTAAATCATGGAACCCATGAAAATCTTGCATACCCCACTGAATTCCCCAACTTACCCCTTACGCTGCTCCCGACTCCTACTTGATGCTGCTGCTGTTCTGGTGGATGGAACTGTGCTGCACACTTTGGGTGGGAATTCTTGATATTGTGATAGTTTTATGCCAGCGTGAATTGGGGAGAAGTGCTGTTTAATTGTGACTGTGGCACATTATCCCGTGTTTTCCTACTTGACTACTCCGCAGCCTTTGACTACAGCATCTACCTCCGTCATCTGTCCTCCATTGTCCACATTCATTGAACTGCCCTTACGTATTTCCATTCGTACACATCCAAAATCAGCCAATGTATCTCCAGAAATGGCTTCTCTTGTTTCCCTTGCAATGTTACGCCGAGTGTCCCAAGGATCTCACCATGTCCCCCATCTCTTCTTCCTCATTTACAAGCTGCTCTTTAGTAAGATTATCTGTTGGCATTGGGTCAGCTTCCATGTGCACACTGATGATACCCAGCTCCACCTCTCCACCAGTTCTCTTGACCACTTCCATGCTGTCAGACATCAGATCATTAATAAGCCACAACTTTCTCCAATGAGTTGAGGAGCAGAATTGACTAAATTGAAAACATAAAATCTGAAGAATTCAGCAGGATTTTCATATTGCTGAAAATTTTCAGGAGTTTTATTTTCCTGTTTATTTTGTGTGTTCCTTAAGTAGGTTGAACTAAAGTCTCACATACAAAAGTCACTGCATAGAAATGAGGATTAAAATTAAAGCTGTAAATAAGGAAGGTATTAGTATGCCTCAGAGTAAAATGGAACTCTTAAAAGTCAGCAAACAAGCCTGAAGATCCTCGGACTATGCATCTCACCAACAAATTGTATACCAGAACTGAAGTTAGACTTGATGCTGGTGATTGATGGGCAACTTTCTTGTACATTTTATGGAAGAAGCAAAAAAATGTTTCTCTGAGAGTCTCTGAGCTTGACATATTAGATAGAATTACATAGAATGTACTGCACAGAAACAGGCCATTTGGCCCAACTGGTCCATGCCGGTGTTTATGCTCCACACGAGCCTCCTCCCACTCCTCTTCATCTAGCAACATAACCTTCTATTCCTTTCTCCCTCACGTGTTTATTCAGCTTCCCCTTAAATGCATCACCTTAACTATTCCTTGTGGTAGCCAGTTCCACATTCTAACCACTCTCTGGGTAAAGAAATTTCTCCTGAATTCCTTATTGGATTTATTTGTGACTATCTTATATTTATGGCCCTTAGTTTTGGTCTCCCCCTCAAATGGAAACACCTTCTCTACGTCTACCCTATCAAATCTCTTCATAATCTTGAAGACCTCTATCAGGTAACCCCTCAGCCTTCTCTTTTCTAATTGTAAACAATTTTACAACACCAAGTTATAGTCCAGCAATTTTATTTTAAATTCACAAGCTTTCGGAGGCTTCCTCCTTCCTCAGGTGAACGTTGTTGGAAATGAAATCCTCGAAATGAAATCGCATTTATACATCACAGAACAATGCTTGGTGATGACAGACAGTTTTTTCAACTGCCCGTTGCCAAGGCAATCAGTGTGCAGACAGACAGGTGTTACCTGCAAGGTCTACGAATATACAAATCACCAAAAAAAACCAAAAAAAACAGAGATAAAGAGGTAGAAACATAGAAAAGACAGCAACTGACCCGTTATATTAAAAACAGATAACATTTGTTCGCTGGTGGGGTAACGTGTAGCGTGACATGAACCCAAGATCCCGGTTGAGGCCGTCCTCATGGGTGCGGAACTTGGCTATCAATTTCTGCTCGACGATTTTGCGTTGTCATGTGTCTCGAAGGCCGCCTTGGAGTACGCTTACCCGAAAGTCGGTGGATGAATGTCCATGACTGCTGAAGTGTTCCCCGACTGGGAGGGAACCCTCCTGTTTGGCGATTGTTGCGCGGTGTCCGTTCATCCGTTGTCGCAGCGTCTGCATGGTCTCGCCAATGTACCATGCTCTGGGGCATCCTTTCCTGCAACGTATGAGGTAGACAACGTTGGCCGAGTCACAGGAGTATGAACCTGGTGGGTGGTGTCCTCTCGTGTGATGGTGGTATCTGTGTCGATGATCTGGCATTCTCTTTTCTAGAGAAGAGTCCCAGCCGTTTTTTTTTATTCATTCATGGGATGTGGGTGAAGCTGGCAAGGCCTGCATTTATTGCCCATCCCTAATTGCCCTTGAGAAGGTGGTGGTGAGTCGCCTTCTTGAACCACTGCAGTCGATGAGGTAAAGGTTCTCCCACAGAGCTGTTAGGTAGGGAGTTCCAGGATTTTGACCCAGCGACAATGAATGAATGGCGATATATTTCCAAGTCAGGATGGTGTGTGACTTGGAGGGGAATGTGCGGGTAGTAGTGTTCCCATAAGTCTGCAGTCCTTGTCCTTCTAGATGGTAGAGGTCACGGATTTGGGAGATGCTGTTGAAGAAACCTTGCCGAGTTGCTGCAGTGTATCTTATAGATGGTACACACTGCAGCCACAGTGCGCCGGTGGTGGAGGGAGTGAATGTTTAAGGTGGTGGATGGGGTGCTGCCAATCAAGCGGGCTGCTTTGTCCTGGATGGTGTCGAGGCTTCTTGAGTGTTGTTGGAGCTGCACTCATCCAGGCAAGTGAAGAGTATTCCATCACACTTCTGACTTGTGCCTTGTAGATGGTGGAAAGGCTTTGGGGAGTCAGGAGGTGAGTCACTCGCCACAGAATACCCAGCCTCCGACCTGCTATTGTAGCCACAGTATTTATGCGGCTGGTCCGGATAAGTTTCTGGTCAATGGTGACCCCCAGGATGTTGATGGTGGGGGATTCGGTGATGATAATGCCGTTGAATGTCAAGGGGATGTGGTTAGACTCTCTCTAGTTGGGAATGGTCATTGCCTGGCACTTATCTGGTATGAATGTTACTTGCCACTTATCAGCCCAAGCCTGGATGTTGTCCAGGTCTTGCTGCATGCGGACACGGACTGCTTCATTATCTGAGGGGTTGCAAATGGAACTGAACACTGTGCAATCATCAGCGAACATCCCCTCTTCTGACTTTCTGATGGAGGGAAGGTCCCCAGCCTGTCCAATCATTCCTGATAGGTATAACCTCCTAGTTCTGGTATCATCCTACTAAATCCTTTTTGCACCTTCTCCAATGCCTCGACATCCTTCTTTTTAATATGGAGATCAGATCTGTGCACAGTACTCAGTACTGCGTTGACTTGTGGGCTAAAAGGCAAATGGCTTGGCTGATTATAACTGAACACTGAAGATGTAGAAGTCCATCTCATGCCAGTCTAGTGCCATGTTTTAATGTATGTAAGCCATGTTATTCTCCTTATTCTGACTTTGAGGTCTGCCCAGCCTCTTTACACTGGAGATCAAATCAGAGGCTTAACTTACCCCTCTCATTCCTAACTGCTTTTTTGTCTCTCTCTAAATCTAGCAAAAATAGGCTACTTTTGCTGTTGACCTGTAGGTATGTGCTTTCATCTTGATATTGTCTAGTGGCACATTTCACCAATGTGAGGAGTGCTTGATTTCCAGTTCAACACCAACAGTCTTTTTGCTAATAAGATGACAGAGAAAATTATTAGTTGCTGCTATTCCTGAGGTCAGCCTTAAGATACTTGGTACTGGGGCTCAAAAACATCTGGAATCCACATGGTTCGAAGATGTCTCCCTTCACAGTGCCCCAACTTAAGGACAACTCTCAATTATATTCATCAGGGAGCCCCCTAAACGTGCCCAACATTTATTTGTGAGGACAACATTCCATTCTTAATAACATCCTAGCTTTGCAGTAAGCCCAGTATGGGAGTTTCACTTATCTGATATCCATTTTCACACAGATAGCTTAAAGTGTACAGGCTCAAAGTCACTCACATACAGGCAGTAAGATAGAAAGAACTTGCATTTATATAGCGACTTTCATATCTGCAAGACATCCTAAAGTATTGAAATGTAATCACTGTTGCTTTATAGGCATATATAGCAGCAAATTTTCACACATCAAGATTCCACAAACAGCACTGAGATGAACGACAAGTTAATCTGCTTTTAGTAATGTTGGTTGAGGAGTAAATGTTGGCCAGGACATTGGGAGAACTCCTCTGGACTTCATTGGGATAAGTGATCAGTTAATCCAGAAGTGTCCAAGCTTTCTTTTTGTGGGCTGCTTAGATGCATGTTATAGAACCTCACAGGCCACGTACAGGGATAGAAATTGATATGTGTTGCACTTGTTTTTCTGGGGTACATCGTACCAATTTAGCAGTGGGATGGCCTGTACCCAATCTGCTAAAGTCATGGAGTCCATTTTTCAGGCATCCCGGGCGGATGCTTAAGACAGGCATAAGGCCCCTTACATAGGTTAATGAGCACCTGTTGAAGGACCGCTGGCAGCAGCCCAAAATTCAGCCCTAATTTGTAAATAAGGCCCAAGGCTCAATTTCAGGACAGCTTCAGGTCTCTCTGTTCAGGTGTGCGCTACTCGTGCAGTGCTGAGTCTAGGCCCGAAAACAGGTCCAGACTCATTTCTACCTCATAAAGTTTTAATAAATGTTCTCATTAATTTGCATTTATCTCAAGCTGTGGATACCAACAGATCTTGGTGCTCTGATTTACGGTTTATCCATCAATGAGGGAACAGGGTGTAGAACAGCCCTTTCCAAACCTCTAGGCCCACAAAATTCAAATAGGTCAAACCAACGAGTAAAAAATATAAGCACAAATAGGAACTAAGCTGCCTGGGTTTCATGGGCTGGATTACCAGGGCCTTGAAGCTGTAGCTTGGATACTCCTGAGTTGATCTGTTTGTTAATGGTGCTGATTGAGGGAGGATTCTTGGTCTGCATATTGGAAGAATTCCCGTTCTTCTTCTGATATTGCCTTGGAATCTTTACAGCAACAACAAGCACTTATATAGCGCCTTTAATGTAGTAAAACGTCCCAAGGAGGTTCACAGAAGCGTTAGCAAATAAAAAATGTGACATCAAGCCAAATAAGGAGATATAAGCTTGGTCAAAGAGTTAGGTTTTAAGAAGCGTCTTAAAGAAGGGGAGAGAGGTGGAGAGGTGGAGAGGTTTAGGGAGAGAATTCCAGAGCTTAGGGTCTAGGTAGCTGAAGGCACGGCCGCTAATGGTGGAGCGATTAAAATGGGGGGTACACAAGAGGCCAGAATTGGAGGACGCAGAGATCTCGGAGGGTTGTAGGGCTGGAGGAGGTTACAGAGATAGGTAGGGGCGAGACCATGGAGAGATTTGAAAACAAGGATGAGAATTTTAAAATCGAGGCGTTGCCTGACCAGGAGCCAATGTAGGTCAGCGAGCACAGGGGTGATGGGCGCGAGTTAGGATACAGGCATCAGAGTTTTGGATGAGCTCAATTTTATGGAGGGTGCAATGTGGGAGACTGGTCAGGAGAGTATTGGAATAGTCAAGTCGAGAAGTAATAAAGGTATGGATGAGGGTTTCAGCAGTAGATGAGCTGAGGCCCACCTGAAACATCAGAGCAGGCAGGTAAGACCTTACCCTGATGCTTCATCCAAATACCTCCAATAATGGAGCACTCCCTTAGTACTGCATTGGAGTGTCAATTTAAATTTGTTGCTCAAAGCCCGGTAAGGAACTCACACCCAGTCATGCCACCCAGAAGGAGTGCTAACAACTGAGCC
Source organism: Heptranchias perlo (assembly GCF_035084215.1). Classification (NCBI taxonomy): domain Eukaryota; kingdom Metazoa; phylum Chordata; class Chondrichthyes; order Hexanchiformes; family Hexanchidae; genus Heptranchias; species Heptranchias perlo. The sequence goes on from NC_090350.1 coordinate 28,744,066, forward strand.
AAGCTGACATGGAGCCAAATTCAGTTTAATAAAAAATATCCATGTTGCTTTTCAGCAACATGATTCATAGTAAATATCATCAGTCAGCACCTTAATGATGAACTATTGTAAAGACATAAATACTTTGAAAGTGAAAATAGCGACGCATTTGCTCAAGGCTAGCACTGACAAGTAGCTTGGCTAACAGATTTTTAAAGCTAAAACAAAATCATCCCTGGACTGACAGACCTGCTTTCTTTTAACTGCTAGAGAGTGTTCATTTATGGATATTAGCTGAAGACAGGATCAGGTTTGTTTGTGATGTCCTCCACAATTGAATAGCCTTGCAACATTCACTCAGGAACTATATAGAAACGAGTTAGCGCTATGAGATACAGTGAAAAAAAATGGAGGGGAAAAACTAAATCCAAGTGTTTATTTGGCTGTAAGTTAAATGGCTGGTAATTTAATCAACAATATTCGTAAAAGCTTCTGCCCTTACTTTTCTTCTCTCCTCCCAGCGGTGACTCATGCGGGGGGTATGGTTCCATAAGCACTAGTAGCCTTTCAGTACCTCACTCAAGTGGTCCTTCTCCAACTGTGAGCCTAGACAGTGAGCATCAGCAGGATACTAAAACTTATCGGCCATCACAGCCGTACTAGATCCTGTCCTCACTTGCACTAACATATGATGAAGTATGGGATTCCTAGTCGATTTTTGCCTTCTCTAGGCCAGAGGCACTCAGGCCAATTGTAGCACCATTACTGCTGCCTTGGTTGAGATCAGCTAATTTAGTACAGACTGTTGGATGAAATCTTGGATCTTTCTGTTCTGCGTGGCTCAGTTCCACACCCATCAGTACATTTCCCAACTAAGCTTAAAGATCGACTCTTTAAAAGGGATATTTCTGTTACTATGGAAAGGTTAGGATAGGTTGAGCACTTAGAACTTGGTTCAATGGCATATTACTGTTCAAGGTTTCTTCCCTAACAACTTTCTCCTGTTCACAACTATACTACACTTTCTATAAGCAGACCGTGTCTCTTATGAACTGAAAGCTGATGAAGGGATTAGATACTGTTCAGTTGGATAGGTTATTTGAGATGGATAGGGATGGGAGAACTAGGGGGCATGCATGTGAAATATGTTAGCAACAATTTAGGTTAGGTGTTAGGAATTATTTATTTTCACACAGAGACATTGCCCTCTGGGACAAAGTGTCGAAGCAGATGGTGAGTATGGATTTCCTGCAGCGTTAACAGTTTTCGCATTTTGGTCAACAATGGGAGAATGGCTATCGATCATGATAATTCTTCACTTTTCTGGTCTTAACACTGGACCATAATCCAAATCCATACTTCTGTCTGCCCCATCACACCAGAAGGGTTGCAAGTAACAGATGCCATTAAATCAAAGAGACTTCCTTACTTGTGAGTCAGACAAAGGGGGTGATTTTATCCATACCCGACCAGTGAAAAGTGGACGGGTAGGTAGTTAAAATCAAGCGTGTGACTTATCCGCCAACGTCCTGCCTGGATCCTGCCATCTTCCATTTTAACTTGTTCTGCTGAGCAGGCAGTAAAGGCACCTTACAAAAGAAAAGATTGCTTACAAAGCAATCCTCTAACAATTGCAGGGTTGTAAATGATTTTGTTTTCATTCTTGGTGGCTGTGACTTATCACACTATACCCATTATTAGAGATATCTAGTCAGAAAAGCCTTTTATGCCTTGTGAATTTGCTGGAGATGTAGGACAGCTCAGCTCAATGACTTGGAAGCCCCATTAGTCTTTTATACACCATACCAGCTAAATGGTACTGAGGTACAAGTTCCTGGTGATAAAGCCAACACATCTTTGTTGCTGTGTTTTTCATAACGCCTGACTTTAGTGACATTCTCAGGAATAATGCAATTATGATTTTCTTTAAAACTCTGAAATTTATGCATTTCGGTATTCATTAACTTTAAAACCTAAACTGTAGAGAAGATGTATTGTTAAAAATGATTGCTGTTAATGTGCTGGAAACCATTTCAATCCTTTTCCCACTCGCTTATATATTGTTATTGATCTGTAACCCCCACCATCCTGAGTATTAAATAATAGTCCTAATAATAAACCTCTGTGAGAAATCCGATGCTCACTGTTGGAAACAATTATTTTCCACGTGATAAAATAATAATTCTGCCCCACAGATCTTGCTCCATTTTAGAGCCATTATTACTGGTTAGTCAGCAGCAATTACTTTTTTTTAACCAATTCTCTCTACGTTTCTGCTCTCCTGAAGGCATTGCGTTCTGCTGGTCTGATGTTCTACAGATACCAGACACCCTCCTGACAGTGAGTGTTGACAGCCTATTCTACAATGGGCAGGCATTACAGTTGAATCTTACTCTGTCTTTACTCAACACTAACACATAAATGTTTCCAGTAGCTGACTCTGGACAATAACGAGAACTGGGAATCCTGGCTGATGTTTCCCTCCTTAGACCATGAGCACTGAAGCCAACTGTAGTGCATCTTATCAACAACCTGGCTATGATCAGCTAACTCAGCCCAGACCAGGAATGGAACCTGGACCTTTTGGTCTGTATGGCTCATAGCTACATGCCAGCTTTACCTACTGAACCATCTGGGCAGCTAGATGAGACATTTTGATAATTGGACCTTTTTTGCCTTCAGTACAGTTTAGTTCCTGTTCTGTGTTTGCGCCTTTGTGCCGTTAATCCTAAAAAAATACAAAACTCAAAAATAAATTTACTCCAAGGAATAATATGTTACCCTTTTGAACATTTCTAGTACAAGCCAAAGAGGAATATTTCCAACAAAAAAAGATTTTTGTATCTTTCTAAAAGTCTACGCGCCAAATGTTTATTGGGGAAAACTTGGTTTGAGAGCAGGATTAGCAAATGGGCTGGATCTGTGCTCATCCCCACTAATCCCATTATTTATTGCAGAACTCAATACCCTGTGTTGAAAAAGACATGGAGTGATAATCTGGGGAAGATTGTTCTGGATACTTTCCGGCGAAGTCGCCTCGGGCTGCAGGACTACTGGTCCAATCCTCAGAGGGCCTATCGAATTGGGTCAGTCTCACGGAACTCCAGGAGGCACCTACTGATACTACCAGGAAACACTGGTATCTCAGATGTGGACTCCACCATAAAACCAGGCTACTGCCATTATAAACACAAACTGATGTAAGTATGCAATACTTAGGGCAAATTTGAAGCAAATACAGAAAGCAAGGTCATGGTTACATAATATGTTCACTGACTGAGAAATAAAACTACTTACTTAAACAGGAAACACCATTTCTCTAGCTAGTTTGTCTGGATCTAATCCCTTATGTGTTGAGTTCTAATCCACATTCCCAAAAGGTTGTACGTTGTGGATTTAAAACTTATGTGCTGAATTTAACTTAACAGCACCACCCTAATATAAGTTGATCTAAAATCCATCCAAGGTTTGTCAAAAATCTCAGTCACTAATTTTATTTTATTCAAGATATTATGCCTCTTGTAGACAGGAGCCAATTTTCATCTCACTACCACCCCAGCAATGCCTGGAAACGGGGTGGTAGCAGGATAAAAATTTCAAGAGAAAAACGCCAACTTGTTGGAGTTCGGCCCATTCCGAGTTTTGGGCTGACCACGATTTAGGCGGCCTGTGCTCCTGCCAGAAACAATCAGGGGCCTCACAAATTTATTTAAAAAGGGGTCAAATAATGTAGTTAGGATCACGATGCAATTTTGGTGTCCGTAAGCAGTGTCATGATGCTTCCTCGAACTGCCCACAAAACACGAGCGGTACAGGTCGAGAGGTGGCCATTTGCAATGGTATTTAAAGCATTGGAAGCAGATCTGGCAATAATGTTTCTTTCATTCTTTTTGGGACTTATAAGCCAAAAAGGCTTTCTTAAGTTAACTTTTTTGCTGCTTGGCCTGCTCTTTACATATCCCTGTCACTTAAATCTGCTGCTCTATTGACCACCCAATCCTTTCAGCCCTTCCCTTTAAGGTGCTGTTGCAGGGCCACATCTCCTAATGGCACAGACTCTTGCTGAGGTACAGTTCCATAGGCAGTCGCAATCCTTTGGTATTTTGCTCAAGAGCCATCTCTGAAATTTTGCATTATATTTCCTGGTGATTAATATTGTTGTTTAACATTGGATGTCATTGATGCGATAGAGCAATTGTCAAAAACAAGAGATGTAAGTGAGAATTATTGCTGGCAGTGGGACAGCATCCTCCCTAACCAGAATGCTAGACTTAAACTCAGAGCACTGGTGATATTCCATGTAAACTGGATATTACTCAAAGTGGAAGGGAATTCTTTCACCAAGAAATGTTGAGTGTGCTATTAATGTTCCATTTATCTCTCGAAATATATAATCTCCATTTTTGGTGGGTGTTACATCGAATTGCTATTTGTGGGTTTGTACTGTGCATAAAATGGCTGCCACGTTCACCCACAGAACAATAACGACTACACTTCAAATTGATTGTACTTGAAGTGCTTTGGGATGTTTCTCAGAGATGTGATAAAGTGCAATATAAATGTAAAGGCCCTGAATTTGCATTGGGACATGATTCCAGCAGTTACACTGGGATTGTGCCTGTGGGTGGTCTCCAGCGCTGACCCCACCATGATATGCAGGGTCACATGCATATTCTTTAAATATGCAGATTGGGCTCCGTGATGTCATCGAGGTGTCAAATCTGAGCGTTCCTAAGTCTTGTTTTTTTGCCAACTTCTACCTAAGCTCTCTGGACTTAGATAAGTGGCAGCGTGTCCCTCCAGGCAGAGAGTGTGCATCCCATGCTAGGCAGATAAATTCTACCTGTGCAGGTTTCTCAGTAGCCATAGCCTCAACAAAGGCTTTAAGCCTCCAACTGCTCAGCACCAGATAACTGCAGGGCTTTTTCCAGGATCTGCCGATACTTTAAACTTAACTGGTGTTGGGTTTCTGCCAACATCAGACAACCAAAAAATAATATTTTAAGACTGGTGGGACAGCCAGCCCCTGTTCTTGTTTGGTGTCCGACAACAAAGTGCTAGATTCAGATTTTTCCCATTTTTAGTCTGAATATAAATATAAAACCAAATCAGGATGACAGCCTATCCTTAGTCTGTACTCCCACTGCTCTCAGTGCATCTGTTTTCACCTGACCATAAGCTCCTGGGGTGACAAGTACCCTTTCTCTGAGATGGTTTGGCACCACGTTCAAAAGCTTGGCACTTAGCTGACTGCTAGAATGGTTCTCCCTTCAAACATGGCTTTGGCTTGTCATTTATTTTCTGGACTGGCAACATTGCCCAAGTCAGACCACTTTAGAAGGGGAAGATATTCTTTGGCAAGATCATGAATTCCACACATATTCAAACTTCTGCATGTTGTTCCAGGTGTAAAATGAAGATGGGAGAGTTGGCACTGTGTATAAATAAATCAATATAAATTAAAAACAGGATGTTTGTTGGTTAGAGCCTAGAGGTAACGGGTGACTGCAATGGCAAAGAGCGTATGCAGCTGGTCAGGGTGCAGCTGTTTCCTGATTCCAGCAGCAGATCCATAAGTCACAATCTCATGAGAATGCAGCAAAGACAAAGTAACCTCTGTTCTTAAAAAGCATGGTATAGGATCAGCTTGTACCGTCACATGATACACGTAAACCCCAACCCGTGTCAGAACACTCCATCAGGCTGCTTCCTTGGCAAATGCTAACTATCAGTTTGTCATACTTCCTACAGAATTCTGGAGTATCAGATTATTTGATGGAATTTAAGGTCCATTTGTTCGGCTGCTCCCAGAGTCGTGTGATTCATGTGTAACTTTCACAGGGATCTGGCACTCAATCTGGAAAACAGCTGTTTCCCCACAGCACACTGCCCTGCAACACATGAACTGTTTACATTTGGATAACTGTTAGAAAGAATCAGACTTCATTGCAAAGGGAGGCAACTACTAGTCTCAACTATCTGGAGGCGCTGTAGTTTATTGCAGCAACTTACATTTAAAGAGCACTTTTAATGTAGCAAAACATCCTATAACACTTCAGTTGGGTGTCTGACCCGAGGAGGAATGGGATAGGCATGGTTGAACTTGCAGTCACAGAGATGGGTTTTAAGGGGGTTTTTGAAGTTGGAAAGAAATGTAGCAAAGCAAAGGGTTTATTGAGAGTTTCCCAGAGTATGGGAGGAGCATGGGTGAAGGATCTGTCACTGATGATAGAGCAGAGGAAGGAGGTTATAGGCAGTGGAGGATGCAGATAGGAATATAGGGCTAGAGGATGTGACAAGTTTTGGGCCAGTGAGCCTGTGTAGGATTTGTAGATGAGAACAAAGATCTTGCAGTTGGTGCAATAGGACGGGGGCAATACCTCAGCTGGGTTTTGTGCAGGATAAGATGTAGATGTCAGAATACTGGATGAGTTGGAGTTTATGTCAGGTGGAGCTCAGGCTAGCATGGACAGCGCTGAAAAAGTTGAGTCTGGACAAAGGCCTGAATGAGCGTTTGACTTTTGGAGTGTGAAAGGAATAGTGATATTACAGAGATAGAAGTAATGTCAGTGATGGACTTGATATGGGGTTTGAAACTTCGCTCAGGCTTGAGCAGGGCACTTTGGGGTTAAGTTTAGTGGGCATACAGGAAGAGGATGCGATGATGGGCTAAAGCATAACATTTCTGGTGGGGACCAAATAAGATGGCTTCAGTCTTGCTAATGTTGAGCAGTGAGTCAGGTCGGAATTGAACCATATAAAAGCAGAGGTGGACCACAGAGGAAAGGTAGCGAAGGAGGGTAGCGTGATCAACCAGGTCAAAAGCCATTGAGGTCAAGGAGATAAAATGTACCATGGTCAAAATCACACAGAATGTGACCAGGATAGTTTCAGTTCTGTGGGTAGATAGAAGCCAGACTGAAGGAACTCAAATTATGGACTGGTGAGCACAGAGTTGAGTGGCAAAACACATTCCAGAACCTTAGAAAGGAAGAGTAGGTATGAAATTGAGCAGTACTTGAAGAGCACAACAGAGTGAAGGGTACGGCTTTTAAAAAGCAGGGTAGTTTTGAAATGGGTGGATAACAGAACCTGAGGAAGGCGGTAGTGATAATGTTTGTGAGCATTGGGTTGAGGAAGGGTTGTTGAGTGTTCAGGACCTGATTTGGGAGAGGGTCAAAGGGGCAGGAGGTGGGTTCTATTGCAGCAAATTTTCCTGTTATGTATTGGATCAGCTGGGTGCAGGATATGGAGAAAGCCTGGGCAGGGAGGATCACATGGCCATAAGGGAACCCCCTCCAATATCCATCCATTCATTTAAACTGGAAAATTGGGTAGGCTCTAATACTGAGATGTGATCCTCCCCACCCAAATTTCCTCTACGTGCTTCACCCAAGTGATCCAATATGCCCAGGCACATTAATGGGAAAACCTGTCTCATTATCTTTAAAAATTGAACTTTGTTACTGGTAGAATCTTGTCAGGGACACCTGTGAAGATGATTGCTAACACACTTTTCAACATTGGCCTTAAAGTAACGAAACATATCTTAGAACTTTGTGACAGATCCAATATTGTGCAGGTAAAGCTTTTCAAATCAGAGAGGGCAAATCCTGAATTGGTACTACAGATGTGTGCCTTATTGTTGCATTTAGCACGCCTTGTCCAAGAATAAGGGGAAAATTGGTAGAACTGCAATTGGTAGTAGTCATTATAAATAGGCCTGCTGGACACATTTCATTGCTACCGAACAGTATTTGTTGAAACTCTCTCTCTTTATGACAGGATAATAGCACAGCTCTTATAATTTTGTAACGTTTTGGTACAAGAGTTTTTGGCTTTTTCAGAAGAAAAATCACACTTAGAGGACAACTTGCACTTACAACCTTAATATAGCAACTTTGCATGAAGAGTGGAACTGTAAGACCCTGATTCTGAGTAGGAGCCAAAATATCATCAGATTGTTTGTTGTCAGGGGACAGCTTTAGGACAAGCCCCAAGTACTTGTCCAGTGCTGTTCCAGGACAGGGATCAGTTTAATCCCAAAGCCGAGCTTGCCACTACCCTCCTCTCTCTCTCCCTCTCTGTCTGCTTCCCTGTCTGTCTCTCTCTGTCTTCCAACAGGAATCAGAATACTAAGTAGGAGCTGGAATCTTAGCTGATTTCCCCCCCTCCCTGGAGGTCTTCTACTGCTGTCCAGCTAGATCAACCAAGCAGGGATTGGGGGAACTGAACCTGGAACCATTCTGGTTGTGGCACTATACCATTCTGGCAATTCATTTACCAATTGGGGAAGCTGGTCGTGCAAAAATAAAGTAGCATAAGCAGTTAAATTAATACGTACTTGAAAAATGATGCGAGAAGTGAGTTGCAACACTGATCTAAATTATAATTACTTAACGTTATGTGATTTGCTGAAGTTGCTTCCTCATAAATTAAGCTCCAAACTGTTTACTGCCTTCATTGATCCCAGTTAATTAAATGCTTGTAACAGTATAGTACTATAATAATACTGTTACTGCTTGGACTGCTCAAGAAGTTTACGGCCTATATTACACACTCAAAACTGCATCATGTCCAACTTGACTGTGATGGCATTCTTTGGCTTTCTAACAAAACAATAAACCTTCTAATACTGACAAGTTTAGAAAATGATTGTAGAATTATATATAAATCTTTCCATTTACACTGCATTGTAAATTTTGCAGTCTATGTGAGTGGCAGGAAGCCGCCAAGGCTCAGTGATGGTTTGAGTTGTAATTCTGCAGGTTTAGATATACTCAATGGACCTGACTGACATGAAAGCTTTGATGATGCAACAATGCAGACACCAAATCACGACCACATTAGAAAAGGAGATTGGCTGCTCTTCATTTCAAATGGGGCTGGTGAGACCAGGAGATCATTTTCAAACTTAACAAAGTAATGCACTAAAGAAATAATTATAATTAATTTGTATTGTACTGGGATTTTATATATCAGCAATAGTTGTGTTTGAAATAGATTGGGCTTTTTAAATCCTCTCGAGATCATTCGCATCAAGCTGTGTTGCTCATTAATTGATTTGTTTTCAAAGTAAAGATTATTAACCATGACTAAAGATTCTGATCTTCCCACAATCGGATTCCAAACATAACCTGATGTTGGATATTTTGCATTTTATTTTCTATATTGGGGCTTGGAGAAAGGAAATGGGACAGATACATGGTTGACCTTTGTTCTTTGCCCCTGCATTCTGGTTCTAGGGATATAGAGGTCAGCAATGTATGTAAACAATCTGTGCGTTTTGTTGTCTCAAATCTTCCAAGTAGATCACACTTGGAGCAGGATTTCTGGTCGGGGGGTTTCTTTGTTCATGACCTTTATCTGAATTCATGGGCCACTGCACTTTCCACCATTTCAACCCTTCAACTAATGCTGCAGAAACTCTTAGTATGTTGCTGTTTTTCGGCTGTTGTAAGGTCAACTTTGAACATTTTATTTACTGTTAATTGTTGATATTGATGCTATAAATTGTGCTAAAATTCTTATCGAGTTATGTCTGATCTCTGTGTGCTTCAATCGTATAACGTCACATGAGATTTTTTTTTTTCTTTTCTCCTCCAGTTTCCCCCTTCCTCTCATGAAGGTGTTGATTTGTTTCTGGGGCACAGTTCCACAGGTGCCTACTGATACCTTAGACAAATGGCCATTCTTAATCTGTGAGCCTAGACACAAAGGCCTCGATTTTTACAGGGGATGAGGAAGGGTGCACAGGAGCCCAGTAGTGGGCGACGAACCTGGCATAGATGGGGACGTAGATCGGCGGGGACGTAGATCGGCAGGGCCTTCTTTGAATAAATCTCGACAGAGCCCTGCCCGACACCTGACCAGATTGACAACCTGGCTGGCGAGCAGGGGTGGGCATCTAGCGGCAGGAGGCCGCAGTCAGGGACCGGTGGGAACAGACCCCGGCAGTCAGTGAGTGGGGTGGGGTTGGGTTGGGTGGGATGGGGTGGGGGAAGGCTCTGGGAGAGATCGGGAAGGTGGGAAAAGGCTCAGGCAAAGATCGGGAGTGGTGGGGGGAAAGGCCCTGGTAGCAAAGCTGCAGCAGCTCTCCAAAGGAACATAGGAAGCGAGGAGGCCATTCAGCCCCTTGAGCCTGTTCCACCATTCTATTAGATCATGGCTGATCTGTACCTCAGCCCCATTTACCCACCTTTGCTCCATATCCCTTGATACTCTTATGTAACAAAAAAATGTGTCAATCTCAGTTGTGCAATACATCTTTCCTGAGGTACAGTGCCCAAAACTCAACACAGTACTCCAGGTGAGGCCTGACCAAGGCTCTGTATATATGAAGCATCACTTCCTCACTTTTGTATTCCAACCCCCTTGAAAGAAAGGCCAACATTCCATTAGCCTTTTTAATTACTTTTTGTACCTGTGCACTAGCTTTTAGTGCTTTGCGTACGTGGACACCCAAAATCCTTTGCTCTGCCACAGTTCCTATTCTCTCACCATTAAGAAAATATTCTGATTTATCTTTCTTTAATCCAAAATGCATGACCTCACACTGCCAGTTTTGCCCACTCACCTAATCTGTCTATGTCCCTTTGTAACTTCCTGTTCCAATCTACATAATTTACCGTGCCTTCTAACTTAATGTCATCTGCAAATTTGGCTACACAACTCTCTAATCCTTCATTCAAGCCATTGATATATATGGTGAAAAGCTGAGGCCCAGTACAGATCCCTGGGAAACACCACTCATCGCAACCAGCCGGTGTTAAAATTGCAGTCAGGTCCCGATAACATCATCAGACTCCGATGGGCTTATTTAAAGAAGGACCCGGCACCCTTAGCCGCCCATCGAGAAGCCTGCGTAAAAAATCGCAGTCAGTGGGATCTGGGCAGCTTGAGGGCAGATAAGCAACCTCGGCAATTTTAACTGTCCACTCACTGTGTTTTCGCTGGGTAGGTACTGTTAAAAATGACCCTCCACCACATGAGTCCATAGCATAAAACTATACATAACTTGGCACTAAATTGGCAGTCGTTTAGAAATGCCACAAAGCTTTATTACTGGGTAATGAACACATACACATCCAGTGTGTATTAATAGGATGATATAAAGGAAGCATAATGTTCCATTCTCCAGCATTAACACCCTCTCCTTGATGGGGTTAAATGTTGCCACTCCTGCAAAAAAATACAATGCTTTAGAAGACTCTACTGCTGAGACAGTTTTGCTTTCTTCCTTCTCATTTTTAAAACCTATTTTCTCCCTTGCTATCACCACAGCATTTATGACCAAGAGAGGAGGCATTGTCCTCCGAGGTTGGGCCACTACAATTGGCCTTAGTGCCCCAGGCTGGAGAGAGGAAAATAAATAAGCCCTTTTGATCACTATCCAGTGAATCATAGAACGAAAGAAAGAACATGGATTTATATAAAGCACCCTTCACAACCTCAGAACATCCCAAAGCGCTATATAGCCAATTATATACTTTTGAAGTGTAGTCACTGCTGTAAGGTAGGAAAACCCAACAGCCAATTTAAGCACATCAAGGTCCCACAAACAGCAATGAGATACATGACCAGATAATCTGTTTGAGGGATAAATATTGGCCATTTACTGATAAATAGTGTCAGCCGTGGTACCATGGTAGCACTCTCACCTCTGAGTCAGATGGTTGTGGGTTCAAACCCCACTCTCGAGACTTGAGCACAAAATTTCGGCTGAAACTTCAGCGCTGTACTGAGGGAATGCTGCACTGTCAGAGGTGTTGCCTTTCAGATGAGATGTTAAACCAAGGCCCGGTCTGCCTTATCAGGTGTACATAAAAGATCCTGTGACACTATTTCAAAGAAGAGCAGGGGTGTTCTCCCCGGTGTCCCGGCCAATATTTATCCCTCAACCAACAGCACCAGAACAGGTTATCTGGTCATTATCATGTTGACGATTGTGGGACCTTGCTGTGCGCAAATAAGCTGCCGCGTTTACTACATTATATCAGTGACTATATTTCAAAAGTATTTAATTGGCTGAAAAGTGCTTTCGGACGACCTGAGTCTTTATTTTTCTTTTCAGGAAACTGGGGAGAAGTCCCTTGCTCTTCTTTGAATTGTGCCGTGGGATCTTTAAAGTCCACCTGAGAAGGGTTTAACATCTCATCTGAAAGACAGCACCTCCGACAACACAGCACTCGCTCAGTTCTGCACTGAAGTGCCAGTGTGGAATGTGTGTTTAAGTCTCTGGAATAGGACTTGAACCCATAAGCTTCTAACTCAGAGGTGAGAGAGCTACCACTGAGCCAAAGCTGAGACCATGCAGCAAGGGGTGCACATGCAGACTTCAGGCAAGCATAGTATTGCTTTTGGCTGCATTGTCTAAGGTCAACTAGCTTGCTGATGCCCACCACCTAGCCTTAGGTCTCAAGAATGGTCACTTGAGAAAGTGGGAGCCTGACAGTGTTCTTTAAACCCTAGCTCATTATGAGTCAGAGTCACTCAGAAGAGCAGGGGAGAAAACTGGGGGGAAAACAAAATTAGATGCAACTGCTGTGGAAAATAGTTGCCTGTGAATGCCTTCAAATTCTTGATCGATGATGTGAGCACTGGAAAAGTAAAAATGAACTCAGCATAGAAACTTCACGTGTTCAAGTATATCTAACATGTAATGCTTTAATCTGCCTTATACATTCTTACAATGAGGGAGTCATTGACATGACAGAATATTATATAATTTACAATATACTGTCACTTTAATTGACTACATCAGTCTGAAACGATTATTGTCCCAGACTCTCGCTGTGTAACTATTGCTGTGTAACTATTGATGACTATTTGAGTCAAACAGAATCAATAATGACTTCAGTTCCTTAGAAGCTCTAAAAACCAGCCTCAGGCTCTTTATTCCGTGCTCCACAAAGTCTTTCAAAGAATGTGAAGTCCTGATGAGCACCTAGATGTGGATGGTGGCAGCAGCAAGGAATATATGTTTTGTTTATGTTGGAAGTGTTTAATCCTTGGTACAAAGAAATAGATGATAGATGTTTAACAACACATCAGCTGTCTGCAAACAAAATGCTCAATGTAGAATATTAAAGACTGAGTTGAAAATGGATATTTTCTCACTTTATCGAATCATCTTTAATTGCAACAAGATTTCCTTTCACTTTGATAACATATCTTGCCATTCACCCTCCCACCACCAACCCATAAAGAAGCACATCAAGATTGAACTGGAACAAGACGCACAGTTCTATCTCATTTGTAGCAGCAAAGGCGAACCAAATGACCTCCTGATTTTCAATCCTTTTAGGTAGAACATAAGAACATAAGAAATAGGAGCAGGAGTAGGCCAATCGACCCCTCGAGCCTGCTCCGCCGTTCAATAAGATCATGGCTGATCTGATCCTAACCTCAAATCTAAAGAACACAAGAAGTAGGAGCAGGACCCGGCCACTCAGCCCCTGGGCCTGCTCCGCCTTGACCGATCCGAACTCAGCTTCATGTCCAATTTCCTGCCCGCTCCCCGTAACCCCTAATTCCCTTTACTTCTAGGAAACTGTCTATTTCTGTTTTAAATTTATTTATTGATGTAGCTTCCACAGCTTCCTGGGGCAGCAAATTCCACAGACCTACTACCCTCTGAGTGAAGAAGTTTCTCCTCATCTCAGTTTTGAAAGAGCAGCCCCGTATTCTAAGATTATGCCCCCTAGTTCTAGTTTCACCCATCCTTGGGAACGTCCTTACCGCATCCACCCAATCAAGCCCCTTCACAATCTAATATGTTTCAATAAGATCGCCTCTCATTCTTCTGAACTCCAATGAGAAGAGTCCCAATCTACTCAACCTCTCCTCATATGTCCACCCCCTCATCCCCGGGATTAGCCGAGGTAGGTTTTTGAAAGTTGGAGGCATGACGTAGCTTCAGATTTCCCAATGCGCGGTTGCCATTGTTAAGCCAGTGCTTTCTCCTTCTGGCTGGTGAAACCATCTTGCACTTTAAACAAGGCCAAACAGCATTTAAAATGTCTCAATACTACCGTTTGGATATCTGATGCAGAACCCCCATGTAATAATGTTAAATCCACATTACATTCATATTTGGGCCTGAAATTTTCCACTTTAACAACGTTAGCACTCTTTTTTTTAAAAATTCATTTTTGGGATGTAGCTAGTAAAACTGGCATTTATTGCTCATCCCTGGTTGCTCTGAGAAGGTGATGTTGGACCTTCTTCTTGAACTGCTGTAGCAATCTGATACAACTGAGTGGCTTGCTAGGCTACTTCAGAGGACAGTTAATACGTTGGTGTGGGACTGGAGTCTCATATAGGCCAGACCAGGTGAGGACGGCAGGCTTCCTTCCCTTAAGGACATTAGTGAACCAGTTGGGTATTGTCGGGGCTTGTGATTACAAGAAGGGGATTTGTTTTGCTTCTCTCATTCACTTTCCAGAGATTGTTACAACACATTATATAGAAATGTAGGCATCCAGTCTATTTGATCTGGTAGATTGGGAATGATCTGCAGTAATGTTTTGCCTTTAGTTTCTGGTATTAGGCCAGTCTGAGTCCAAGTCAGTAATTTCCCAGCTAGACCTCTCATTCCTTTCTAAGAATTCTTTACAACTGAGTGCCTGATGAATTGCATTGATGAAGTGCAGGTACTTCCTCTATCACATGCTTATCTGCCTCCAATATGTTTAATGCAACATCCATTCAATGTTGTATGCTATTTGTTAAATAAAGAATTGCCTGGAAAGCCATTGGCCTGTAGTTAGACTAGAAAGGGAAATTTTAACTCCCTCAGCCCAGCGGAAACAGGGCGGTAGCAGAGTTAAAATCAACGTGTTTGACTTACCGACTGTTCCCTCTCTTCGGCCATTTTCCTGGGGCCTACCACAGGGCAGCCCAGGCACTTGCCTGAATCTATTAAACTAGGTAAATCGAGGTCCTATGTCATACATAGGTTCCCGATGCGATGGTCTACTGGTCGGAGCATGCACCGTAGAATTTGGTAAAACCTGGCGGTCAAGAGGAAAAGGCACCAAAAGGTAAGTCTAAAATTACATTTGTGGGACCACAAGGAGCAGGAGTGCTTCTCTGGGATCCACAAGAACAATGTGAGCTGCTATCACCCTGGGCCTACCTTCCTGACAGCTTCTACATCCTTTATATTTTTGCTAAGTCATTTTGATATTTTTTTCCCCACTTTTCCTTTGTTTTGGTGGTCCTAGGCTAAGCTGTGTTCCCTCCCCACAGGACAAGCAGGCAACCTACTCCCAGGCCTCTGTAGGCTTGCCAACTCTGGTCGGACATATTCCTGGAGGTTTTGTCATGGGACCGCCTGCCTCTAACAGCTATTGGTCACCCGACATGTCCAAGCTCCCAGCGCCCCGCCTTCCCATGCTGATTGGAAAGTGAGCAGACTCTTCGTCACTTGATTGGACAATTCTTGACTGTCAGTCAAACAGCCATTTTTTTGGGGACATCTCCAATATCTTTATAACTAATAAACAAAAGTGTTCAAAGGAAGTGAAAAAAGAACATACAATATTTTTTAAGGCCCCTATGGCTTTTCTCCTGGGTTTCTCACAGTAATGTCTTGGATGTTAACCTACAATTCCTGGAGACTTCAGGTCAATTCTGGAGGGTTGGCATCCCTAGGCCACTGCCAATGCTGCTTGATCTCTGCTTACTAAGAAGGGTGCAAGGGCAGGCTGACATGATTCACAGTTCAATTTTCCCCTCCATGCAGGGTAGCACCTGACCTCCACTCTGAGATAGCAAGGTTTAAACTAAGAGCTCAGTCTGGCAGCAGGTTTAATTTTGTGCATTAGCTGTGGCAAAAATTGTAAATTCAGAATGCGTCTAGAATCTTGCTGTGCCTAGCGCGAGGAGGAAACCCTCCCGCCATGTGGCACAGACTACCATCTGAACACGTTGTGGTACAATTATGCCGCTATACCGTCAAAAAAAATACTTGTTTATAGATTGAATCAAAAACGACAAAAATAAACAGTATATAAATATTTGCTGGTATCAAGCCCAACATCAGGCTCACAAAACATATAAATGTTCCAATAAATTCTAGATACATTCCCTATGTAATCCCCTAATATTAGAGAACCAAGGTTCTGGTAAGAATGAGGAACTGAAAGAAAATAGTATTAGTAAAAAAAATAGTACTAGAGAAATTAATGGGACTGAAAGTCGATAAATCCCAAGAACCCGATGATCAATATCCCAGGGTTTTGAAAGAGGTGGCTATAGAGATAGTGGAAGCATTGGTTGTCATCTTCCAAAATTCTATAGATTCTGGACTGGTTCCTGCAGATTGGACGGTAGCAAATGTAACCCTACTATTTAAGAAAGGAGGGAGCGAGAAAACAGGGAACTACAGACCTGTTAGCCTGACATCAGTAGGGAAAATGCTAGAATCTTTTTTTTATTCGTTCATGGGATGTGGGCATCGCTGGTGAGGCCGGCATTTATTGCCCATCCCTAATTGCCCTTGAGAAGGTGGTGGTGAGCCGCCTTCTTGAACCGCTGCAGTCCGTGTGGTGACGGTTCTCCCACTGTGCTGTTAGGAAGGGGGTTCCAGGATTTCGACCCAGCGACGATGAAGGAACGGCGATATATTTCCAAGTCGGGATGGTTTGTGACTTGGAGGGGAACGTGCAGGTGGTGTTGTTCCCATGTGCCTGCTGCCCTTGTCCTTCTAGGTGGTAGAGGTCGCGGGTTTGGGAGGTGCTGTCGAAGAAGCCTTGGCGAGTTGCTGCAGTGCATCCTGTGGATGGTACACACTGCAGCCACTGTGTGCCGGTGGTGAAGGGAGTGAATGTTTAGGGTGGTGGATGGGGTGCCAATCAAGCGGGCTGCTTTGTCCTGGATGGTGTCGAGCTTCTTGAGTGTTGTTGTAGCTGCACTCATCCAGGCAAGTGGAGAGTATTCCATCACACTCCTGACTTGTGCCTTGTAGGTGGTGGAAAGGCTTTGGGGAGTCAGGAGGTGAGTCACTCGCCGCAGAATACCCAACCTCTGACCTGCTCTTGTCGCCACAGTATTTATATGGCTGGTCCAGTTAAGTTTCTGGTCAATGGTGACCCCCAGGATGTTGATGGTGGGGGATTCGGCGATGATAATGCCGTTGAATGTCAAGGGGAGGTGGTTAGACTCTCTCTTGCTGGAGATGGTCATTGCCTGGCACTTGTCTGACGCGATTGTTACTTGCCACTTGTCGGCCCAAGCCTGAATGTTGTCCAGGTCTTGCTGCATGCGGGCTCGGACTGCTTCATTATTTGAGGGGTTGCGAATGTAACTGAACACTGTGCAATCATCAGCGAACATCCCCATTTCTGACCTTATGATGGAGGGAAGTCATTGATGAAGCAGCTGAAGATGGTTGGGCCTAGGACACTGCCCTGAGGAACTCCTGCAGCAATGTTCTGGGACTGAGATGATTGGCCTCCAACAACCACTACCATCTTCCTTTGTGCTAGGTATGACTCCAGCCACTGGAGAGTTTTCCCCCTGATTCCCATTGACTTTAATTTTACTCGGGCTCCTTGGTGCCACACTCGGTCAAATGCTGCCTTGATGTCAAGGGCAGTCCATGATTGGACCAAGGCTGTAATGAGGTCTGGAGCCGAGTGGTCCTGGCAGAACCCAAACTGAGCGTCGGTGAGCAGGTTATTGGTGAATAAGTGCCGCTTGATCGCACTGTCGACGACACCTTCCATCACTTTGCTGAAAATTGAGAGTAGACTGATGGGGCGGTAATTGGCCGGATTGGATTTTTCCTGCTTTTTGTGGACAGGACATACCTGGGCTGTTGTAGCTGTACTGGAACAGCTTGGCAGCTAGTTCTGGAACACAAGTCTTCAGTACTACAGCCCATAGCCTTTGCTGTATCCAGTGCACTCAGCCGTTTCTTGATATCATATGGAGTGAATCGAATTGGCTGAAGACTGGCTTCTGTGATGGTGGGGATATCGGGAGGCCGAGATGGATCATCCACTCGGCACTTCTGGCTGAAGATGGTTGCAAACGCTTCAGCCTTGTCTTTTGCACTCACGTGCTGGACTCCGCCATCTTTGAGGATGGGGATGTTTACAGAGCTTCCTCCTCCCGTTAGTTGTTTAATTGTCCACCACCATTCACGACTGGATGTGGCAGGACTGCAGAGCTTTGATCTGATCCGTTGGTTGTGGAATCGCTTAGCTCTGTCTATAGCATGTTGCTTCCGCTGTTAAGCATGCATGTAGTCCTGAGTTGTAGCTTCACCAGTTTGGCACCTCATTTTTAGGTACGCCTGGTGCTGCTCCTGGCATGCTGCTTCTGGCATATTATAAAGTATGTGAAACAGGACACTTAGAAAATAATAATAGGATATGGCAGAGTCAACATGGATTTATGAAAGGGAAATCATGTTTGATAAACCTATTGGAGTTCTTTGAGGATGTAACTGGTAGAATAGATAAGGGGGAACCAGTGGATGTGGTGTTTTTTGGATTTTCAGAAGGCTTTCGATAAGGTCCCACACAGGAGGTTGGTGAACAAAGTTATTAGAGCACATGGAATTGGGGGTAATATACTGGCATGGATTGAGAATTGGTTAACAGACAGAAAACAGAGAGTAGGAATAAACAGGTCATTTTCAGGTTGGCAGACTGTGACTAGTGGTGTACCGCAGGGATCGGTGCTCTGGCCCCAACTATTCACAATCAATATCAATGATTTGGATGAGGGGACCAAATGTAATACTTCCAAATTTACTGACAACACAAAACTAGGTGGGAATGTGAGTTGTGAGGAGGATGCAAAAAGGCTTCAAGGGGATATAGACAGGTTAAGTGAGTGGGCAAGAACATGGCAGATGGAAAATAATGTGGAAAAATGTGAAGTTATCCACTTTAGCAGAAAAAACAGAAATGCAGAGTATTTTTTTAAATGGTGAGCGATTGGGAAATGTTGATGTTCAAAGGGACCTGGGTGTCCTTGTACATGAGTCACTGAAAGCTAACATGCAGGTGCAGCAAGCAATTAGGAAGGCAAATGGTGTGTTGACCTTTATTACAAGAGGATTTGAGTACAGGAGTAACAATATCTTACTGCAATTATATAGGTGACCACACCTGGAGTATTGTGTACAATTTTAGTCTCCTTACCTAAGAAAGGATATACTTGCCATAGAGGGAGTGCAATGAAGGTTCACCAGACTGATTCCTGGGATGGCGGAATTGTCATATGAGGAGAGATTGAGTAGACTAGGCCTGTATTCACTAGAGTTTAGAAGAATGAGAGGTGATCTCATTGAAACATGCAAAGTTCTTACAGGGCTCAACAGGGAAATGCAGGGAAGATGTTTCCCCTGGCTGGGGAGTCTAGAAACAGGGGTCACAGTCTCAGAATAAGGGGTTGGCCATTTAGGACTAGATGAGGAGAAATTTCTTCACTCAGATGGTGGCGAATCTTTGGAACTTTCTACCCCAGAGGGCTGTGGAGGCTCAGTCATTGAGTACATTCAAAACAGAGATTGATAGATTTCTAGATATTAAAGGCATCAAAGGATATGGGGATGGTGCAGGAAAATGACGTTGAGGTAGAAGATCAGCCATGATCTTCTTGAATGGCGGAGCAGGTTCGAGGGGCCAGACGGCCTACTCCTGCTCCTATTTCTTATGTTCTAATGTTCCTATATTCCCCCTTTTAAATAACCCAATAAACAACAACAACAACAAGAAGAAGAAGTTACATTTATGTAGCGCCTTTAACATAGTAAAATGCCCCAAGGCGCTTCTCAGGAGCATTATCAAACAAATATTGACACAGAGCCGCACAAGGAGCTATTAAGACAGGAGCTTGGTCAAAGAGGTAGCTTTTAAGGAGTGTTTTAAAGAAGGAGAGAGAGTTAGAGAGACAGAGAGGCTTAGGGAGGGAATTCCAGAACTTAAGCAGCCTTGCAGTTGAAGGCACGGCCGCCAATGATAGAACAATGAAAATCAGAGATGCACGAGAGGCCAGAATTGGAGGGGCAAAAAAAAACAGAACAAAAAATATAGGTGCTCTGCTTCCTCCCAGGGATCTTGAGAATTATGGGTTGTACCTTGATAGACATCTGGAATATAAACAATGGTATCTTGTGCTGCTCTGAAGATTTTCTTTGTAGTCAAGCGTTGCATACTTTTACATTAATTATGGGAACCGTTGTGGAATATCTCAACTAACAAAGAACGTCAGTGGCAGTGGCAGCAGCAGCTTTCTGGGTTTCCAGAGCTCATTATTTGTGTGCATGTGTACAATTGCACATGACTGCCTTAGCATCCACCTAATGATGCAGCGAAAACTGCTCCTGAACAGTGACCCAGCAGCTTTTTGTCTGAATCCATTTCATTAATTGGTCAAACAGTTGATTATTCAGCACAGGAAAGGGTTGAGGGTGAATATGCATTTTCAAAAATTGGTCTTCTGGATAATATGTCTGGATAAATGTTCCTTTATATAAATCAGTTTTTCATTTGCGGACTGTCAGGAAACACGGCTCATTCTTACAGATATAGCCCAACAGAAAATGAAATAAACACTCTCAATGTTTTCAACAGCTCCCAGCCATGTCTGATTTGATAGCTTTACCATACTCCTTCGTTTTGTAACCAGAGACATTTTCCTGTGCTAATGTTTTTGATCCCAGCTGGGACCCTCCATATAGCAGCTCCATCTGTCACATTCTTATCTGTAAAATGTCACGCATTGTGAAACGCCAAAAGCAATACAGGCTTGGTGAGGGGAGGGGCACATAATTGTGTACACAATCAGCGTAGCTAGAATATTAAGGCTTGAAAGGTATCATGAGCAAGAAATCCAGCCCTAAACGCAGCCTTGTAACATTCGATGAAGTTAGTTCAGCTTCCAAGGCAGATGGGGCTTCCATAATTAAATTAAAAACTGAAACTCTGTTCTATGGGCCAGATGGGGTTCACTAATGGGTAATGAATGAAAAAGAAAAATGAAATGTCAGCACAGCATTTCATGGGAAAGAAGTCAAAGCTGACTCAAGGTTACACCCTGACTTACTGCATTAACCTTTTGGGTACTGAACATTTATCACAGAGTTCAAATTTCTGGAATTAATTTTTCAAAAATTAACTGTAATTTTCCAATGTTACATTTGCACGGGAGAAATCTAAGAGCAGTTTCTTTTTGTGTAACCCGTACTTAGAAACTCCCCCAATGACCCACAGCTAGATATAGCGCTAAGCAACATAAGGTCCCAATGGAACCGCATCCCATGAAGAGCCAGCCCTTCAGGGCTGAAAGGGAGAAAATCTTTTTGGGGGGGCGGGGGTGGTGGTGGGGTGGGGGGATTTGGAAACAGCATCTACATGATCCCTAGGGTCCTAGATTTGCCAACTCTCATTGGCTGTATTCCTGGAGGTTTCATCACATGACCTCCCACCTCGAACCGTCCTGCCCCCACACTCCCGCCATTGGTCCATCCTCCAGACACACTGCCACTGCCTTCCCACGCCAATTTTGAAGGGAACAGACTCTTTGGCCCGGAAATGTGGGTAACCCGGAGGTCTCGCGGAAATTACCGGCAGGACCTCGTTTAAATTTTTTGATTCCGATTCCCGGCCGGCAGCCAGTCAGATTGACAGGCTGGCTGGCTGGCTGCCACGTGGGAAGGCCTGCGTCACCAGGCCGCAGCCAGGGAGCAGAGAGGAGGGAGGGAGAGAATGTGTAGGTAGGATGGGGGGTGGGGGGGGGAGATCGGAGGTTGGGGGGAGAAGATCAGAAAAGCCAGGGGAGCTATCCTGGGCCGGGTGTGGGAGGTCAGATCATGCAGTGCGGGGGGGGGGGGGGGGGAGGCGGGGGGGAGGGGGATCGGCTGATCACTGGGGGTGGGGGGAGGCAGCCAATCATGAGGAGGTAAGCAGGTTTCTCCTGGGCCTGGCCCACAAGTAGTGCTGGAAAGACACTTACCTGCTGGATCCAGCTGTTCTAGCTTCCCTCCAGCTGCAGGTGTTAAAAGTAAAACTCTGCTACAATGTGAGGCACGCAGCCTCATTAAAATATTTAAATTACGCACCCGCATCTGAGGAGCAGGTTGATCGCTGGCCCCCAACCTGCCTCCGTTAAAACTGGAAGTGGGCGTGTTGGAGGCGAGTTGGGGTCGGGTTTCCGATTTTTTTAATTTTAACCCTCCTTCCCCCCCCCCCCACCCATCCTGGGGGGTTAAAATTCCCCCCTTTGTTACCTCATTTTGACTGTTAGCAGTTTTCTCCATCTCCAATATTTTTATCACTAATAAATGAGAGTGTTCAAAGAAAATGAAAGAAACACTATTTTGTTTAATGCCCCTATGATTTTTCTCCTGGGTTGCTTGCAGCAGTATCTTGGAGATTAATCTACAATTCCCGGAGACTCCAGGACAATCCTGGAGGGTTGGCAACCCTAATGTTCCCTGAAGTATGACATCAGAACAGCTCAACAGCAACACATAACAGATGGTTCCAGATTCATGCCTCAAAATATAAGAAATGTAAAAAGTAATTTTCTTCCCTACATTTGCTATCTTCCTCTTCTGAAGGCATTGAATCCTGTTGGGGTACAGTTCCATGAGTGCAGTAGTCTTCCAGTATCCCACCGAAGTGATCCTTATTCATGTATGAGCATAGTCAGTGTTTTCTGGCAGGCTGTTCAACCACACTGGCTGGGGGGTTGGCATTGGAGGCAGGCATAAGGGACCAGCTTGATCCTCACCAGACTTCGGTGACGGCTGGTGAGGCATACGCTATGGCCTAACCAAGCCACCTATTTCCATGGCAAAGGGCCCTTCACGCACATGTCTATACTCTGCGCCGGAGACCACAAGACAAGCCGGTAATCTGTCTGCCATTTTCTGCGATGAAATGGCAAAAAATAAAAGAAAGCGAAGCGGGAAATCTCTTCAACTATTTCTGTTTCTACCTGTGAAAGTCTGTGCACCAAATATAGACCAATATATGAGAATGTAGCCTTCGGTTCAATTTTATTGCCTTGAATACAATGCTTGCCCTAGTCATGGGTAAAAGGACTGCCCGACATAGTACTAGGCCATATTGTCGTGGAGGTCCCAGATTTGATCTCTGCTCTGTGCTGAGTTAATCAATTTAAGGCGGGGCAGCAGTGGGGGGCATAATTGGATTCAGCCCCTCTCGGTTAGGGAGGAAAACGGAAGTCAGTCAGGTTGCCAAGTGACGTCAGCCGGAAAATGTATGTGTGGAAGTCATCAACAACAACAAAAACAACAATAACTTGCATTTACATTGCACGAAACCTGTTTATTTGCAAATAAATTGTTTACTGTTATAAAGCGATAGGTAAATCTAAAAACCAAGAGGTAACGATGAGCCCATATAAAACCCTAATAAGACCTCGGTTAGAATACTGTGGGCCGTAATGTGAGGAGAGAGATATGGAAAGGTGGAGGGATTTCCATGAGAGTAGCACATTGGCAGCTGAAGTGGGGGGGGGGGTTTAATATACATGAGGCAGGAGCACATAGGCAGTGTTGGGCTGGAGGAGATTAGAGAGAGAGAGAGGGAAGCCATGAAAGGATTTAAACACCAGAATGAGAATGTAAAATTTTAAACAACACATTGTCGTAAAAATAAAGTTGTTGGTTGACTGGAAGCCAATGTATGTCAGTTAGGACAGGGGTGATGGGTGAGTGAGACTTGATGCAGGATAGGATTCAGACAGCAAAGTTTCCAGCTGCAGTTAAAGGATGGTAGAGGACAGGAGCCCAGCCAGGGGAGCATTGAAGCAATCAAGTTTGGAGGTGACAAAGCATGATTGAGGATTTCAGCAGCGGCTGGGCTGAGGTGGGAGTGGAGGCAGACAATGTTACAGAGTTGGAAGTAGGTGGTCCTTGTGATGGAGAGGATATGCAGTCAGAAGTTCTGCTCAGGATTGAACAGGATTCAGAGTTTGAGAACAGTCTGGTTTGGCTTGAGACAGTGACCTGGGAGGGGATTGGAGTTGCTGGTGAGGGTATGGAGTTTGTGGTGGGGGATTGAAGATGATGTCAGGTGAAAATGGGATTAAACTTATTTCTGATGACCCACCACAATCAAATAGCCTGCTGATACTTGCTGTTAAAGTTCACACAACTCCAACAACTTGCATTTATATAATACGTTTCATCGAATAAAATGTCCAAAGGAGCTTGCAGGGGACTGGAGAACTCCAAGCAGGAAGCAGGAGAGAGGTGGGGGGAGGTGACCGAAGGGAGCTATCAGGGCTGAAGTGTTTCAGTAAAGAATTCCATCGTGCTCGTTGAAGGCTGTATCATAGATAGAGAAGTGGAAGGAGGGAAGAGAAAACAAAGAGTAGATTAGAACTGAAAGAGCGGAGGGTGCATACTGGGAAAAAGCAATGGAAAAGATGATAGAGGTAGAATGCAACAATAAGTAGAGGGAATAGGTTAGCACCAGAGGGGTGCTGGTGCCTCTGGAATTGTACCTCAGCAAGTTAGAACACCGTCAGAAGAGGAGAAAGAAAGGGGAAAACGTTGACCTGTCCTTCATACATACACAGATTGGCTCTCAATTTTAACTCCCAATTACGATTTTGGACATTAAGGGAAATTTTTGAACACTAAGAGAATCAAGGGATTTAGAGATCGGGCGGGAAAGTGGAGTTGAGGTTGAAGATCAGCCATGATCTTACTGAATAGTGGAGCAGGCTCGAGAGGCTGTATGGCCTACTCCTGCTCCTATTTCTTATGTTCTTATGATTCTAGATTTACATATACTGTACAGGATTATCCAGCTCCACTTTTTAAGTGTACAAAGGGTCACTCTTTTACATAGACTGTATAAACTGATCATAATAAGTTCCAAAAATTGCTTTTATCAACTTAGCAAGCCAGTATGGAGCAGTTTAAGAGCTTAGAGTTGTAATTTTATGCTGGCAGGAATTCATTAGCGAATATTAAGGTATTATGTACAGACAAATGTAAATGACCAATTAACAGATTGGCATTTGCAAAGGTTGGACAGAAGCCATTAATCTGCTATTTAAGTGTGTACTGTGTGTATCGACTGTAAAACTTAGCATGGAAATTAAAAAGACCAATACTATACATTTTAGTAAGCAAGCTTCCATTTAACTGAATTGGGGAAAATTAGATTTCGCAACTGGATTTAAGGTAGTCTCACTGTACAATACAGTCTGTGTGTGACCCCTCTCTGTCGCTTTAAAATACGCCAGACAATAGCCTCACCCTTTAGTATTCATTCAGAAAATACACCAGGACATAAAACCTTAAATTAAATAAATATAGAAGCTTCACTGATGGCACAATGGGTGTGGTCCCGAATCACAAAGATCAGGAAGGTGTCAAATTAGATGATCTCAGCCAGGCCAACAGTGGAGCTATTACATTTGCCTATTGGGAAGGGGAGTAATTAGAAGATCAACCAGGTTAAAGTAACATGCGTTTACATGTAACAGGTTCGCCGGGGGGTGGGGGCACAATCGCAGAGCATTGGTGGTGTGTCAATCAGAACCTGTGTCTCCGCCCTTTTTGTTTGCACACTCCCAAAACATGCCAGAAATGGGAGCAGGTGCTTCCTGCGTCCCCTCCCCCATCCACACGGACGTAATCAGAAGTGGTGGGAATTGTGGGAAGATGCCATCCACCGGAATTCCTGCCTGTTCCCCTCTTAGGCCTCAACTTTAAATAAGTTTGCATGATGCTTTCGAATGATCAAATTCTGTCGGAAATAGGGCCCACCAGTCTGTGAAATTCCAGTTACACAATGGCAGTCAATTGCAGAGCAAACATAATTCTTTGATCCGACAAGCAACAATGACAGAGGCGAGCAGTTAATCTGTTTTTAACGTTCTTTGCTGAAGGATAATTTTGGTCAGGACATTGGGCCAGCTCCTTGTTTTTCTTTGAGTACTGCTTCAGGATCTTTAACATCCACGTAAACAGACTGACAAGAGCTTAGTTTAATGTCTCATCTGAAAGGGGTGGAATTTATATAGGTTTAAATGTAAAAATGATGATTATAGGGCTGCTTTTTGATGTTCCAGGATGAAAAATATTTCTCAACTGAAAATACAGCCACATTTTTTTTAAAACGTACAAGTACAAGATATCCTGCTGACAATTTATTTAACTGGCTGAGAGATAACAATTCCATATAAAAATATGTGGCCATAGTCGTGGTAAAAGCATTTATGGTCAATGCTCACTCTCACTGCAGACACAAAGGGCTCGATTTTCGCGTCCGGTTACCTGCGGGTTTCCAGCGGGGGGGCCCCGAAAATCCCGATATCCGGTCACGTGACCGGATCGCGCCGAAATCCCGCCCACTTCCGGGTACCGCGCTGACGTGCGGGGCTGCGCGCGCAAGCCCCGCTGGTGGGAATCCCGCAGGCAATTAAAGCCAGCGGGGTTCCACTTGAGAGTACTTACCTTGCTTGTTGAGGTCAGTTAATGAGCTGAAGCAGCTGTCAAAAGAGGAAGTGTGGGATTTTGGGTTCAAGGCAGTGAGTTTCCCACTCTGGGGGAAACAGTCTCTCTCCAACCAGGCGTGTTGCAGCCAGCAGCCTGTGGCAGGTGCCAAGGTGCACTCCACGGGGGACAGCCCTCACCCACGCAGGAGGCCACCGCGTCACATAGGGCAACCCCTGCCCTCCACCACCCCTCGCCAAGCCAGAGGACAGACCGACACGAAACCGCAGCCCTAGTGCGAGGAACCACCCACCTACCCTGCACAACCCCTCAGACCAACACCTGCCAGATGGGTGGTGCGTGGACACCCTCGGAGGACGAACAGCATGACCAGCCCCAGCAGCCTCGCAGTCCACGCCATCCGCCGCAGAGACGTGGAGCCCCCCAACACGGTGTTGTTGCACGCCCACCTGCACAGCAGGAGGGAGGGCTACCGCAGGGAGAGACGCATCGCAGAGGGCACTACCCTCGCCGCAGGGTCCACAGACCGAGGCGCAGCTCCCCGGACCTCTCCGAGCAGCAGTGCACAGGGAGGCGCAGATTCGCTCGACATGTAGTCGTGGAGATCTGCAGGCTCTTTCATGCCTTGCTGCTCCTGGCTGGCCCCAGCACCAACTGCTTACCTGTCGCTGTCAAAGTCACCACTGCCCTCCACAACTTCTCCTCCGCATCCTTCCAGGGTGCAGCCGGCTACACCGCCGATGTCTCTCAGTCTTCTGCGCGGAAGAGCCCTGCAAATACACCTGCACCTACTCTGCAGTAACACGATGGGTGGCATCAGTGGTGGGTCCTCATAGTGATACCCAGGAGCGGGCATTATTGGACACAACGGACAGGATTCGCGGAGACATGGCAGTGGTGGTGTCAATATAATGTGTGCTGTTTGTTGCTCTGAAATTCAATATAGGTAACACCCATGACAAACCCTCAGACACCCTTGTGCATCCCCTTCATGCTCACGACACGTTTGCCTTACGCTGCCTACTGCACATATGTGATGCATGCCCTGTGGCTGCAGCACAGGTGGTGGCAGGTTGAGTGAGGCTGGCCGTGAGGGAGATGCACGAGAGGTTGAGTATGGGATGGAGCAATGAGATTGTATGAGGATTGGGTCGCGTGTTAGTGGCAGGATGAGTACTGGCGAGGTGAGTAGGTGGAGGTAAGATGAGGATGGGGTTTGAGTGGGTATGAAGGGTGATGTGACAGAGTAGTGTTGGCGGTGCCGAAGGAGATGTGGGGTGGGGGCAGTGTTGTGGCAGACGGAGTGTAGGGGAAAGACTTCGTGTTCTCACTGTGGCTGACCTACTGCGGTCATTGCAGCGCCTCCTGCACTGTATGCAGGTGGGCGATATGTTGGTGGCGCAGGTGACCCCCTCTGCCACCTCGAGCCAGGCCTTCTTGGTGGCAGAGGCAGGCCGCTTCCTCCCGCCCGCCGGGGGGAAGATCTGTGTCCTCCCCCTCCTCCACACCCCATCTGATGATACCTGGGGTGAGGCATCATTAAACTGGGAGCAGCCTTCCCCCTGGGCTGCTCCATGCTGCAATTTGTCCCATTGGTTGCAGCATCTGTCAGTGGAGGACTGCCCCTTTAACTAGAGAGCCTCCAGCTGACAGATCATACTGCGCATGCGCAGCCCGCCCGACGCGCAGACCAGCGCCGTGGACCCCGGAGGAGCAGGTAATTGATTCCTATTAGTGTGTTGCCTGCTACGATCGCGTGGGCAACCCACTAATTTCGCCGAGCGTGTTGACCACGCTCCCGGAGGACCACCCGCTGGGAACCCGCAGGCCTGCTAAATTCGAGCCCAAAGGTTTGGAATAACTCCTTAAGTACAGTTTTAACCAGAAATATGTCTTAACAGCAACAACTTTCATTTATATAGTGCCTTTAATGTAGAAAAACATCCCATGGTTCTTCACAAAGGCATAGTCAGACAAAAATGGATGCAAAGCCAAAGAAGGAGATATTAGGAGGGGTGGCCAATAGTTTGGTCAAAGAGGTAGGTTTTAAGGAGGGTGTTAAGGGAGAAGGAGGAGGGAATTCCAGAGCGTGGAGCGTAAACAGCTGAAGGCACAGCCACCACTTAGTGGGGCAGAGAGGGTGGGGGATGCACAAGAGGCCGGAGTCGAAGGAATGGAAAGTTCTGGGGGTTTGTAGGGCTGGAGAAGGTTATAGAGATAGGGAAGGATTTAACACAAGGATAAAATGTTAAATTGGAGGTGTTGAGGGACTGGGAACTATTGCAGCTCGGCAAGGACAGAAGTGGCAGGTGAGTGGGATGGTGCAGGATAGGATATGAGCAACAGGGTTTTGGATGAGCTGAAGTTGAAGTTGCTTTGGAGTACTCAAGTATGGAGGTGACAAATGAATGGATAAGGGTTTCAGCAGCAGATGGGCTGAAGTTGCTTTTATATACAAACTTATCTTGCCCCCACCCAGAACATGGGGGGAAACTATTACCGCTGCTCATTGATGATCCGGGTGACAGCATTTTTCTCTCTCTTATTCAGAGATGTGACCGCAATATTCCTTTATTTCCTTGATAATGCAAGATCAAAATTCGCACGGCTTAACTTTGAAAAGTGCTGTTTACCAGAACAACTGTGTAAACTTTCCCTGATTCTCCTCCCTATGTATCATCTATCCTGCAGCTGGAAGTTCCGCTGGCAGAAGCTCAGAGAAGATTACCTGTCAAAGAGAGTCTTTCGCATTTAGTGCAACAACCACTCTGGAGAAAACAAATGGAGGAATCTCAGAAGGTAAGTGATTAATATTAGGTACAAGGAAGTTTGGGGGTAAGGGTGGGGGGGTTGTGATTCAGAGCATGCACTAAATATCAACATTTATATTCAAGGAAAAAAATTACATCATGCTTGATTTATTTCTCATTCTTTGTAATATTCAACATAATAATTATACAGAACATTAATTTATTGGGTATCAGCTGGTGAGCTACAAGGGGCAGAACAATTTACAACTAAAGAGGTGAATCAATCTGAGTGCAGTTTTTTTATTAGTTATAATTAAGGGTAATAAGTTGCTTAAAGTGGTATATTCAGCAATTTCTGTCTGCAAACAAGAAATTTGATGAAAAAATATCTGCTTTTAGTCAACCCAAGCCCACTGCTTAAGAGGCTGAAAACATTTTCAATAGCACTACCTCTGAAGAGATTCTGGTGTAAGTGTTGGTCGGCAGGGCATGTGACAAGGCAGAACACTGCAGCCCAGCCCAATACTTATCCAACATACATGCACACATGCTTTCTAACAA
Source organism: Heptranchias perlo (assembly GCF_035084215.1). Classification (NCBI taxonomy): domain Eukaryota; kingdom Metazoa; phylum Chordata; class Chondrichthyes; order Hexanchiformes; family Hexanchidae; genus Heptranchias; species Heptranchias perlo. Next base: position 28,773,820 of record NC_090350.1, read on the forward strand.
AGGTCAATTGACTGTGATTAGGAGAGGGCTGACCTTCCACTTCCCTATCCCAGGAACACCAATTGTTCACTGCTGCTCTGGCTGAAATCAGTTAACTCGGCACAGAACAGGTGTTGAACATGGGACCTCCATTGACTGTATAACTCAGTAACACACTAGGTGGTCTATATACCCACAGAACAGTTGGAGGAGCCTTGCCACAATTTCCAAATAGTATTATAGATGGTAATCTAATATTTTTTTCAATCTCTTCATGACAACAAAACCTTACATTTATATAGTGCCTTTAATATAGAAATTGTCTCATGGTGCTTTATAGAGAGGGGAGAAAAAAAAACAGAATGAATGCCAAACTATAGGGAGATACAACAACATTATTACAGACTTGCAGATTCACTGCCATATTGGTTCCCCACTGCTCTAGAGAGACATTTGTGTTTTACATAGAATTTACAGCACAGAAACAGGCCATTCGACTCAACTGGTCTATGCCGGTGTTTGTGCTCCACACGAGCATTCCTCCTACCCTACTTCATCTAACCCTATCTGCTTATCCTTCTACTCCTTGCTCCTTCATATACTTATTTAGCTTCCCCTTAAAGGCATCTATGCTATTCGCCTCAACTACTCCATGTGGTAGAAAGTTCCACATTCTAACCACTCTCTGGGTAAAGAAGTTTCTCCTGAATTCCCTATTGGATTTATTAGTGACTATCGTATATTTATGGCTCCTAGTTTTTGTCTCCTCCACGAGTGGAAATATCTTCTCTAGGTCCACCCTATCAAACCCTTTCATAATCTTAAAGACCTCGATCAGGTCACCCCTCAGTCTTCTCATTTCTAGAGAAAAGACCCCCAGTGTGTTCAAACTTTCCTGATAGTTATAACTTCTTGCAATTCAAAAGGTTCCTGATGACAACATTTTGAAACTAAATATCAGTAGGATGGTCGTGGCAGTGCTACAATTGGCTTTAGTGCCGTGAATTAGGGAGAAGAAAATTATCCAGGGTTCAGGGTTCAGGCCCCTGACCACCATCCAGTGATCCCAGCTGGAAGTGCTGGTTGATGAACTGAATGGGGGCAGGATCAAGCTAGTCTGCAATACCCCTCCCCCCCACCCCCGCCTGAGGGGGAATAGTCTGCGGACATTCACTGTCAATGCTCGCACATGAACAATAGCCACTTGGATGAAGTAATGGAGAAATCCTAATGCCCATGGAACCAAACCTCCAGTGAGGAGTCAATGGGAGGGGAGAGGAGGGGAAAAATTGGAGAGAAATTTTAGAAGATAGGAAAAATCAAACATTGAAACTATTTCTTCAAGGAGCAATTTAACGCAGTAGTCGCTATCTTAGGAGTTCTATTAAGAATTACAAAACCGATGAAAATGCAATGTCGTTTTCTTAGAAACTCTTTTCAAAGTACATAACATTTCCTCATGCTCACATTTTCTTCAGTCTGACGTGCAGTAAATCAGCAGGTCTTTCGCAATCTCTCCGACTTAATCTCAGTCTGCAAATACTTGCATAGATGAGAGATGGATAGCGAGAGAGAGAGACAGAGATGGAATTTACATACATACCTAGCCATCTTAATCAAGTGCCCAAAAAATTTACAATGGATGGATGAAAGGGACATCATATGGCGTTAGAAATATCCTGAGATTTAAAAAGTTACAAATGCTAGAAATTTGATGTGAAGTTAGAAAAAGTTGGAAATACACAGCAGATCCATCACTATCTGATAAAAGAAATGGCAGGCTAACGTTTCAGATAGAAACCATTTTTCAGAATATAGAGGTATCCTTTCCTATGTCTGCTTTTGCTCTGACTGCATCTATCCATCTAATGTTCATACTGCTGTGAGGGGGAGAACCAAGAGAATGTCCGTAGGGTAGAACCTAATACAAAATGATCGTGATTTATTTTACATTCATCAAATAAATGATGAGGGTATGTAATCATTCTTTAAAATTTAATACTGTAGCAAATTAAACTTCTAACTGCTCAAAATGGCTGAAAAAGCCATCTCACAGTTTTCTGAACAAGGCCACAGATGGGCCTTCAGCTGGCAGAGTGATTTAATTTCTAATTTATAACCAATAATGTCACACTTCCAGTTTTATATTATCGTAAAGTACAGATTTACTGCTGCCACCACAATGGCACAGTTTGAGAGGCCTATTCACCCACTGTTGGTGATCATGTCAGGCTGCAATGAGTTCCTAAGTTGTGTGCTTTGGAAATCAGGCAGGGAAGCTTTATAATAAATTTGGAACTGCATTAGACTGCAGCCCTTAAAACTCAATGATGCTACAGATCCAAACCCTGCAGTGCTTATACAATTGCAGGCTCTCAGACCATATACATTTAACTATAAAAGTACTGAATAAGGATGTAGTTATAAGGTACATTATGAAGCGGAGACAGTCCAAAGTCAGCTGATATCCAATCCTCAAATGTACATTATAATCACTGTGCTTTGCTCTTGATCTGGAACAACTGGAGTGAAGGAAGTCAATGCTCCTTGCTGGTTTCATACTGTCTGCCTTAAAAACAGTTGCAATATACCTGCTGTTGGTTTGGGGTTTTTTTTATTATTCATTCTTGGGATGTGGTAGTTGTTAGCAAGGCCAGCATTTATTGCCTGTCCCCGGTCACCCTGAGGAATTGGTGATGGGCCGCCTTCTTGAACTGAAGCAGTTTGATACAACTGAGTGGCTCGGTAGGCCACTTCAGAGTGCAGTTAAGAGTCAACCATGTTGGTGTGGAACTAGAGTCACATAAAGGCCGGACTGGGTAAGAACGGCAGGTTTCCTTCCCTAAAGTACATTAGTGACCCAGTTGAATTTTTACAACAATCCGTCAGCTTCAGGGGTATAGTGTTGGAAAGTGCAAGATATCAAGACTATCTTAAAGCATCACTCAGATAGATACACAGGCAGTCGGACAGATCACAGAGTACTTTGGACATCTGTCCTTTTGCTTATACCATTGGCAATTATTCTTGTTTAAAAGACAAATATTTACAGTTAGACAGAGAAGAAGCGCTGCAAGATAAACAGAAAGACAAACAGAGTTAGACAGATAATTATTAAAGTCAAAATGCATCCTTTATTACAGTATAAGCAAAATATAATTCCTTCGGATATTTTTTGTCTTTGAATCAAATGGGTAAACCTTCCAGTTCAGTACTTGATGACCGAGTACAATAATGAATGACACCATTCTCTCCAAAAGCCTTTTTCTGCTGCCATATCAACAGCCACAAGCACCAGCATCTGTCACTCCATGCTCCCCATGTTTACTGGACACAGTCCAAGCTTGCCAGCTGCTGTGCTTCTCATTCTGCCCAAGTCCCTGTCAGCAGCATCAATTCTTTATCTTTCATCACTCTTTTCAGAATTCACTGCGCGCTGACCTTTCAGAGCATTTTTACTCTCTTTTCTCCCTGGCCCTTTTTTATTTCCCTGTGTTGTGTAAAAATGTCTGCACACCCTCGTGTGCACCTCCCTCCCTCACCCGTCTTCAATCCAGAACATTCTGTCATTGAAATGTTTTTATTCTGGCATAACGATGAAGATTGCTGTACAGCTGTTTCCTGCTGTGAACAGCTTGTGTGCTGCATCATTTTTTTTTACTTTTCAGGAATATTGACCTGACAGGACATCATATCAAATACAATAAAGAGTTTGAGATATTTATTAACTGGGAGAACTAGGTATGGTTTTTGATGATGACAGTTTTCTACTAATAAATAGCCTTTTTGAAACACTTTTTACCTTGCAGAAAGGGAGAAAAATAAAGATATATATAATCATACATAGCAAAAATGGACCGTAACGGCAGTGAAAATATGTCAAGGAATAAGACACATTTACAGATGTGGCAGGTTAGGCAGTACAATACCATACATACAGGGTAGAACAACAAATCAAGAAACATCTGTATATTTGTTCTGTTAGCAAGGGACTAAGTGAATCCCTCATTCCAGCTGAAACTCTATGTGGTAGTTGCAAGTTACGCTAGCTATCCATTGGTCATCTCACAAGAGGAGCCAGGGAACTTCCCGGGCAAAATGTAGGAAGATGATTAAGAAGTTTGCAGATGATACAAAAATTGGTGTGTGGTTGATAGTGAGGAGGAAAGCTGTAGATTGCAGAAAGATATCAATGGATTGGTCAGGTGGGCAGAAAAGTGGCAAATGGAATTCAATCCAGAGAAGTGTGAGGTAATGCATTTGGGGAGGGCAAACAAGGCAAGGGAATATACAATAAGCGGGAGGATAGTGAGAGGTGTAGAGGAACAAAGGGACCTTGGAGTGCATGTCCACAGATCCCTAAAGGTAGCAGGACCGGTAGATAAGGTGGTTAAAAAGGTATATGGGATACTTTCCTTTATTAGCCGAGGTATAGAATATAAGATCAGGGAGGTTATGCTAGAACTGGTTAGGCCACAGCTTGAGTATTGCGTACAGTTCTGGTCACCACATTACAGGAAAGATGTGATTGCACTAGAGAGGGTACAGAGGAGATTAACGAGGATGTTGTCAGGGCTGGAGAATTTTAGCTATGAAAAAAGATTGGATAGGCTGGGGTTGTTTTCTTTGGAACAAAGGGGGCTGAGGGGAGATTTAATTGAGGTATATAAAATTATGACGGGACTAGATAGAGTGGATAGGGAGGACCTATTTCCTTTAGCAGATGGGATCAGTGACCAGGGGGCAAAGATTTAAACTAATTGGTAGAAGGATTAGAGGGGAGCTGAGGAGAATTTTTTTCACCCAGATGGTAGGGGTCTGGAATTCACTGCTTGAAAGGGTGGTAGAGGCAGAAACCCTCAACTCATTTAAAAAGTACTTAGATGTGCACTTGAAGTGCCATAACCTACAGGGCTACGGACCAAGTGCTGGAAAGTGAGATTAAGCTGGATATCTCTTTTTCGGCCAGCACAGACACAATGGGCCGAATGGCCTCCTTCTGTGCCATAACTTTCTATGATTCTATGATAAGGGGGTGGGGGTGGGAGGGGGAGTAAAGGGATAGGGGAGAAGGTCCCTTTAATTTGTGAGGTCACTGATTCAAATAATTTTCTTGAAAGGAAAAATCTACTCATAATTTAGCACAGTCTACAACGTGTAGTAATTGACTGCATTAGCAAAGTATGTTTTTCATATAAATCCCGCCCATCTTAAAGGGGAACTGTGCCATTTTGAATTGTTATAAAAACCCAAAGATCTGAAGGACATCATCTGTATGGGTGATGTTGCCTTTCAATCATCCTTTGCTCCCAGGTTTAATTAATTAAATGATCAGGCTGGAGACAACTAGGAGCTCACATTTTGTGAAGATTCCCTTCTCCAGGTGTTTTGTGGATGAGGAATACTGTTTACAGCCCTGCATCCCAAAGCATGATATCACTGGAATAGAAATTCTTATCGTACTTGTGATATTGGTTGGGTGTGATGGGGAGGAGGGAATTCTATACATAAACGCTGATTTTACAAGGCTGCATCCATGATGTGGGACGTTGATGGTGACAGGAGCAGGTCAAATAAATCAGGCCGCCATCCTCATGCGCACCATTCATGCCACATTGAATTCTGCAAGACCCAAGTTTTGGATGAGAATGGAGACTGCTCTGCACACATGCAGGAGTCTCAGTTAAAATTTATGTAAAACAGGCCCATGCTGAATTTCACAACTTGGGCAGGTTCCATCCCCAGTGCATGTCTCACTCGTAGAAATGATGTGGAGATGCCGGTGATGGACTGGGGTGGACAAATGTAAGGAATCTTACAACACCAGGTTATAGTCCAACAGTTTTATTTGAAAATCACAAGCTTTCAGAGGCTTTCTCCTTCGTCAGGTGAAGTGTGGGATTCCATGAAGGTTACCGCATATATAGTCAGAGAGCATTGTTCTCTGACTATATATGCGGTAACCTTCATGGAATCCCACACTTCACCTGACGAAGGAGAAAGCCTCTGAAAGCTTGTGATTTTCAAATAAAACTGTTGGTCTATAACCTGGTGTTGTAAGATTCCTTACATTTGTTCACTCATAGAAAGGGTGCATGACAGGGAACGGGCCCGGTCTGCTTTGGACCATCTCTTAAAGCAAGACTGTTGTTGTTATTTGTAGTGTTTTTGAAGTCTAGCTTGCTGGCAATGAACATTTCTCTGCTTGTGCAAGGAACATTCTGCACAGTTTTTTCCCTTCTACATTGTTGCCTTGTTGCTGAAATGCTACATTTGGTAAAGACATATTTTCTGCATTCTGGAACATTACTGTTGCAGTACAATTTGAAGCCAACAAAGTTGGAAGGAAATCCTTGAAAGTTCCCATAGTGCTGGATGAAGAGGACCAACTCATGAGAGCACACCATCAGTCCTGTCAATACGCTAGGATCCATGTCCACAAACCGTGCCACTCCCACCTGGGTCCAATGCTGCACTCCAAAGGCAGTGACTGAGCCATGCCACCTGCTACGGTCTAATTTACACTCAACTTCAGCAACTGGCACAGCTCTTCCCACAGTGATATTATAAGCAATTGACTAAAGCGTTGTTTGCCTGGAGAAACATCTTCATAACTCTCCTAGTGCAAGTAGCTGTGCCAGTTCTGGGGTGGGACTAGTTTCTGCGATTTTTATTTAGCCGGCGCAAAAGATCGCAGAAACTTGAATTACGCTGGACACAAATTACGCCCGGCTTAATTCGAAATTCTGCGATGTTTTTCACTGATTCAGCCGGATTGCTGTGAAAAAGCCATAGCAATCGAGCGGACACTCTGGGCCAAAATGTTTTGTGTGTCGTGCAGCTGTTTAACAAATGCAGCACAGTTGGGAGGATTTAAAGTGAGAGAGAGGGCAGGATACTAATAAATAAAGGAAATTTGCTGGATGATGGCACCAATCTTCCAAATATGCCCTTGTCAATTTGTTTGTAGCTAACTACAATCAGGCACCAAGTAGAGAGCCTGGTAAGTCTATATATTTATCGGAAGAGTGGGACCAGTATAGCACTCTCTTAAAGGGGTGCAATCGTGCTGTAATGATATATTGGGAAGTTTTGAGGTGTAAGTTTTGTAAATGAAAAGAAAACACAAATAACTGGTATGAAAGCTGCTGCTTGTGCTGCAGGAGGTCAAGGAGCAGATATTTCTTCACCAACCATCATGATGTCTGATGCTAGGGTGACTGCTGGAGAAACATTTGCATGCCATATTATCATAAACTTCTTCCTGATACTTTTCACACTGTCCACAGTGCTACAATATCAAAACCCCTTCAATAATGTGTACAAAATGGCTGAACATTGTAAAATGTCTTCCATAGCACTTTTTACTGAGAAAACACCACAGAGATACTAGCTCAATTGCTAAATTTAAATGTGAGATAGATAGCTTTTTGTCAACCAAAGGTATTAAGGGATATGGGCCAAAGGCAGGTATATGGAGCTAGATCACAGATCAGCCATGATCTTATCAAATGGCGGAGCAGGCATGAGGGGCTGAATGGCCTACTCCTGTTCCTATGTTCCTATGTCCTAGAGAAGACTTTGCCCATTCTTTATTTGTAGCAAAATTATACACATTTCACTGGAAGCACTGAAGAGAGAAAATCTTTCCCCCAGTCCCCTTTAAAAGCCATCCATGATTGAAAATGGCCGGAGAAGGGAAAATTTTGCATGGCTGTTGAAAGATTATATGTGAGAGTGTGAAAGGAGGTTAAGTGGGTGACTCAGTCATTCAGCACTTGAAACATGACAGGTCAATGATGATCACAAAGCAGAGACTCAATCAGACCATTTGTACTATGGGCCAATCTAAATGCAGCATTACTGACCTGCAAACACTGGCACTGCTACAACATACCTGTTTACACAGGATGAACGCAATGGTTTTGGACAGATCTGCGCTCAACTGTTTAAATTATAGGTGGTTACTGTTTACACAGCAACTTCTGACACATAACCCCTGACCAATATTATATTATGAATACGATTCATGTGTTTCAGTTACCAGTTGCCTTTGATATATGACAAGGGCTAAAACCTTACAGTTCAGCTGCATTACCCATGTATACAGAGAGAAAGGACACCCTATGTCATTCATTTTTGTCTTACAAGCAACAAAATGGATCTAATAAACATTGTTGCATGTATAATCCTTGCTGCTCCTTTGCGATCTATTTTGTTGAAGTAAAGATATGATTTTATAATAAACATTCTTTTGAGTGGATGCAATAGCAAAATCTTTTGGAGATGAGTGCCATTTTGTGAATCTGAATTGACTGCAGTAGGGGCACAATAGGCCCTAGCACCTCTGGGTTTGGGAAAGGAAAATGGCCCACTCCTGCTGAATGTGCAAATGTGTATAGATCCCATGTGAAGACAGGGTCAGGTTTGGCAATGATGTTCTCCACAATCAGATAGCCTGCTGACACTCACCGCCCAGCTTTACATTCAAATTCTGACCACTTGGCCAAAGTACCAGAGGTCAACTACTGCCCATGAAGCCGTATCCCAGTAAGGGAGTCAACGCGTTCAGGAGTAGAAGGGAGGAAATTGGAGAAAGAGTAAATGAGAAGTTGTCCTTATTTCTCACCAACAAGAGCATTGTTTTTCCGGTTAAAGACAGTTTATTTCCTACAAAATAAGCTGTCCCGCAAAGGAACTCCACTGAAGACTGAGGAACCCATCATAAGTCGGGCGTCAGTCATCAATGTGATTTGAACCCATGACCTCAGGATTGTGGAGTGTCTTTCTTAACCAAAGGAAGTACCTTTAAGAATGAAAGATTATGAGGATACTGGTGCTTCCAGGGGAAACTGTCCAGACCCTGACAAAGGAGCAAATCACGATACATGTGGCTACGAAGATAAAGAACAATAAGTGGATTTCACAGCTTCAGCTTCCTGTAGGTTTGTTCCCAATGTCACGGAGAAATGCGTCATTCCTATTTAGTGCAGGAACAATCAACAGACACGTTTCGCAAACTTCCTGTCAGCCCTAGAGTTTGTCTGCTCACTTCCTCCCTCAGCATTTCCATGTCATTCCATTTCCACACTCAATGTCCCTTTGGGAAATCCTGCTGCAATGGTCAAATCACGGCCCATGTTCCTCTCGCCACTGATCTAAGATCATCCTGAGCAGACTGTTTACTGTACATTGTTGATCTAATCAATCCAGCCAGCTCCTTTTAAGTGAACAGCCAGTTTGACACAAAATTTTACTTCTGTCAAAATACACGTAACAGGAACTGACATACTAATATCAGAACGTGTATCCTGTTATAATGTTTGTTTTTTCTTTAATTGCAATTATGTGAGGGGAAAATAGGGGTAGAATTCAATTATCGAGGTTGATACTCCAGTGTAGTGATGAGAGGGTGAAACATAGTCGCAGGTGCAGTCTTTCAGTTAAGGTGTTAAACTGAGGCCCTATCTGCCTGTTCAGGTGGATATAAAAGATCCCATGGCACTATTTGAAATGGAGCAGAGAGTTTTCCCTGTATCTTGGCTAATATTCATCCCTCAAACACCACCACCAAAACTGATCAACTGGTAATTCATCACATTGCTGTTTGTGGGACCTTGCTATGCACAAACTGGCTGCCACAGTTGCCTGGTTTGTGCTGCCTTAACCGGAGCAGCAGTTGGTACATTACAATTGGCCTCAGTGCCCTTGGGCTATGGAGGATAAAATCAGCCAGGGTTTTCACCAGTGATTCCTGATAGAAAATATATGCATTGGGATGTCGGGTGAGGATAGGAGTGGGCTCTGGTCTGATTGCCTCCCATCCCCCATCCAAGTCGAATAGTCTCCCAATACTCATTGTCTAATGAAGAATGGCAACTTGGGTAAGGTATCTGAGGGTTCCTGGCACCTGTCGAATGATAGTCCAACAAGATTCAGTTCCTCAGGAGAAGAGGGCAGGAAATGTTAACAGCACATGTTATTTTGCAAATGCTTGTAGCACTATTATAGTTAAGTATAATATCTATTCAAAAACTAAACTCAGAATTCCAATTTTCTGCTTTCTGGTGCAGTCCAAAAGCATAATTGACATGAGGGGTAATTTTATGAGTCACATTGCTGGCAGAGAGCCTCACCCGCTGGCATGGCATATCGTAATTTCAAGCATGCGCTGCCCTGAAATTCTGTTATGCACTGCCGGCCAGAGAGGGTAAAACTAGCCAGGGCTCTCACTCCTGATTCCTCTCCCAGGACTCCTGACAGAAAGAATATTTATATGGATATCAAATGAAGATAGGAATGGGGCCAGTTGTGATTGCCTCCACTTTTCCATGGATATCAGATAGGCTCCCAATAATCATTGTCTTGGTTTGCACATGAAGAATGCCTTCTTTGCTTGACAGCAGTGAAGATGGTGAATCCAAATGTAAAATGGTTCGAATTTTTCCAAATCATTTACTTAACATTGTCCTTGCTAAGAGGGGCTCAAAGTCAGGATCTGCACCATGAACTGGGAAACCAAGTTTGAATCCCAGCCTTATTCTTAAGCTTCCCTTAGAAAATGAGTTGTTGAAGTTGGCCAGATTATCTAGTGTAGTCTCAAATGCAGGCAGGGTACCAGGCCAACATTAAAAACTGGTTGGATGCTGTTATTGAATTCAATAAATCTGGTCATCTGTGGGCAGAAACCAGAAAAAATTCCAACAGCTTCACTAATGTCCTTCAGAGAAGGGAACATACCATCCCTACCTGGTCTGGCCTACGTGTGACTCTAGTCCACACTGAGGTTGACTCTATATAGTCTCTGACATGACCTAACAAGGCACTCAGTTGTACAATTGGTACAAAGCACAATGTAGGGCAACAACAGACAATAAGTATGGCCTTGCCACTACTAAGAGCAAATAAAAAAAGCACTGATGCCATTATAATATGTATTATATAATTGGAATACCCAGTATCGCCATGATGGCCAATGAAGTGAGTCAGAACCCATAAAAGAAGAGCTAATAAAAGTTGTCATGAAGGAATACTTCAAAATTTGACTTGAAAATTGGCATATCAGGTCTTCACTTAATTAGAACTGAACATGTTCCTCGTTATTTCTGAGAGCTTATTAATTTTTTTTTGTAACTCCACAGTGAGAAAAGACTTCCTATAATATGTTACAATATTCCAGACACTTGCTGCTGTTCCAATTTACAGACATTACAAGATGGATCATTTGTTTCCTATCATCAGTTGGGGTAGATTTGCATGAAAACAGCTATGCAGAAGATTAGGGCTATGTGTAGCATGATCTGATCCTTTTTACCAAATAAATTGCGGCTACCTTAGTTTAAACATGGAGCCGTCCATAAGGGTTACTTTTAGGACTCACCCCATGTAATTTTGGTCAACTTCCGATACAGATTTGACTCATTAGCCTCGATTTTCCAATTGCTGTTATTTCAAAACCAGCAGTAACAATTACTGCCAGCATTAACACAAGGCGGATCTAGATTATTATGCTGGGAATTTGTTCAGGACTTTTTCTCCTCCATCGCTGTAACTTTAGTGGAAGTTGGGTGGAAACCCTGTTGACACACGCAAACAGGACTTCCGCTGAAGTTATGGCAGTGGAGTGGGGGATTACCCAAGGAAATTCCTGGCCACAAATCCTAATGAAATGGTTACATTCTTTAAAGGTTCCCTACATACATTTATATGTGACCAGGGTGTACTGTTGCAGCATTTTACTCCAAGCTGCCTCTGGGACCCTTTATGCAAATTAGTGATACTTGGGCATCACGCTGCACTACACCAGGAAATATAGAAATTCAAGGGATTTTTCATGGGATGTCACTCTGCAACAAATAACTCCCCCCAACCATACAGGATACAATATCTGATGGAAAGGACTTGGAGGTAATCTTTATGTAACCCAGGGTTTCTGTACTATACATTGTAAAAACAATATCCAGCTGCCAAGTAAGAGTGCACAAAATCCTACTGCGAGCCACATGGCATATCATTTCACAATATTTTGACATCCAATCTATTTCTACACTGTGATATTCAAATTGCCTCTAACGCTAGCTGCTTCCTGTCACTGCTAAGCTCCTTAGTTAGATTCCCCAGCACTGTGACCTCAACGAGATAAAAAAATAAAAGCACACTAAACAGTTGTAAATGAAATATTCTATTCATAGCAGTTTATGATATCACCTGAACCCCTCGATCATTGCGGCCTTATAACATATCCTAGCTTATTGCTCTCCTATATTTGATCTACACATATGAGCTTCAAAGATGTTGTCATTTAGATGCAGCTTGGTGTGGTAGTAAGAACTGTACTTGTCCATGTGTTTGCTGAGGTGGCTGTTGATCCCATGACCTGAGGTTGAAAGAGAGCAGAAAGTTCTGTTGGCCAAAATTCCACCCTCAAACAACATCATTTAAAAAATATAACCTGTTTATCTCATTGTTGTTTGTAGGATCTTGCTGTGTTTAAAAGGATGTTTATCTGCCTACATAACAACAGTGACTGCACTTCAATTGTATGTGAAGCACTTTGGGACACTTCTGACAAATATGATAAGGTGCTTATATAAAGTCACAGTTTTCTTTTCTTTACCAGTGATAATTTTTTTTCCGATACTCAACATCATGAAAATATTGAATAACAGTAAAAAAAGAACTTGCATTTACAAAGTGTCTTTCACATCTTCAGGATGTTCAAAAGTGCTTCACAGCTAACAAGTTACCTTTAAAATTCCAGTTGTCAAAAGACAGTCTGTCCGCAGAGATAGATTGTGTGTGATAGCTAAAGTGTAGGGGGAAGTAAGAGAAAGAAATCTCCTCTGCCAATTCTAAACTGAAATAAGTTTTTCAATAAAATACAATAGGATGGAGAATGGCGACAAAATGAGAAGGCAAGCAGAGATCCATCTGGTTGTAATAAAAACAGTAAATACTGGAACTACTCAGCAGGTCAGGCAGCAGTTGTGGAGAGAGGACAGAGGCTGACTGACCTGCTGAGTGTTACCAGCATTTTCTGTTGTTATTTCAGATTTCCAACATCTGCAATGTTTTGCTTTCCATCTGGTTGTAACTTTGTAGATGGACCTGGTATTTGAGATCTATACAGGTAAGAGACTAAACTGTGCAAAGCATAAAATCTTTGTGTTCACTTATGTTTAATCTATAATGGATGCTTATGCTTGCTGCCTTGTCAAACTGAGGATAGGTTGGTTCACTGAAGAATGAAGTACAAGTCTGTTATTTGTTCAGCCATTCTTAAATTGGTAAAATTGGTCAATTAGTGCTACTGTTAAAAAGAAACTCTCAGGATCAGTATCCTTTCAGAAATCAAACACAAAGAACTGTCTTTATGCACACTCTCAATAAATCAGCGAGGTCGATTTTCACACTCTTTGCCTCCCTCAATGGAGCGGTAAAGGCCTCAAAATGGGGTCAAGAGCTTTACTGCCCCGTTCACGCTGGCAACGCGGCTGGCGCCACTTTAAAAGGGGCCTACCTCTGGGTGTCCAACGCGCCCGCCTTTTAATATGGAAATCGGGGTCCCATGATGCCGCGTTGATCTCTGTTTTATTGCCAAACAGTATGCTCAGTCCCTGCAGTCTCCTGTTTGCTCCCCATATTCTAAGATATGGTACTTATTTTATGAACTACAGGAGGGCAAAAAGGCTGCATGACCCCTATCTGAATTTGAACCCAGGACCTTCTGGCTCCCTAACCTTGACTATTAAGACTCATACTTGAATAATGGCCTCAGATAAGATTACAGAGGTGCTCATGGAACTTTACACCAACAAGAATTTAATGCCTTCAAAGAGGAGGGGGATAAGAAAGAAAGAACCTGCATTAATTTGCTACCTTTCATATCCTCAGGATGTCCTAAAGCGCTTCACAGCCAATGAATTACATTTGAAGTGTCGTCATTGTTGTTATTTAGGCAAATGAAGTAGCCAATATGCACACAGCAAGGTCTCACAAACGGCAATGACCAGATAAACTTTTTGTCTGGTAATGTTTGTTGGGGAATAAATGTTGGCCAGGACACTGATAGAACTCCCCTGCTCTTCTTCATATAATGCCATGGGGTTTTTTGCATTCATCTGAACAGGCAGACTGGACCTCCATTGCCTTCAACCATACAAGGTTTTCTTTGGCATAACACTGAAGTATCAATCTAGATGAAAAGTTCAGGTCCTAGATGGGATTTAAACCCATACCTTCTGATTCGGTGGCAAGAGTGCTACCAACTGAACTTAGCAAACATTTAGTACAATAGATATTATCTGATATATTAAATTTATGGCATAATAGAAGACCTTTGCAAATTTGCTACTTCTGTGACACTGCACCAGCCCCATCTACAAAACCTTGGTCTAAAATTGCTGGTATTATTGTTCGAAAAGAGTTCAGAGTATATTCTACTATTTGTTGCTTCTATTCATTAAGCTGCAATGGAAACTGCACTAAAATCCTGAAAAAATAAAGGGGAAATGGAACAAAGAAGCAAGAGAGGACGAAGAAGTCACCTTGAGGACAGACCTTTATATGTACAGAGAGCAAACAAAGGAAAAAATAATTGCATTGATAATCACCATAACAAGAGTTATATGGAAAGAAAGTCCTTCAAACAACCTATAGTTCAACAAATCCCAGCAGACATGATTGCTCAGTTGAGCCTGGCTTACATAACTCAGTCATGTAATTGTGCTATTAATTATAAGTAACTGCTGGTTAAGTTTATGAATGAGACTTGCATAGACAATAAGTTCCAGGAATGTTAGTGAAACATCCAGTTTGTATAAACATGCCCGATGTCCTCTCAGTAAGCACCTAATCAGGCAGCGGCTGCATTACTCATACATGATTCAAGTCATGTAATCTGGGAAAATGAAGAACACACAGGTATCTGCTAACTCATACAATACAGTTCATTGTCATTAGATTTTAATGTTTTTTTTAAAACAGAGTTCATTGGTGACTCACCGACTGCATTGCCTTCCTGTTGACTTTCCTCAAGTGACTCTATTTGATTCTATCAACTGAATCTTTTCCCCTGCTGATGACGCTGACTGATGGTGGACATGGTTCAATGAGCACCAGCTACCTTATCTAACTGGTCATTCTACATCTGTGAGCAATCCAATCTGATCTTAAGTGAACATTTTCCAGTTGAAATCACTGGATATTGATCAAGATGGGGAATCCTGGCGGTTGTTTCTCCTCCCCAACATGGGGTGTTGAGGCTAACTGTCGCAACCCTTCTGCTGCTCTTGTTGAGATCAGTTTACTCAGCACAGATCTGGGATGGAACATGGCACCTTCCTGGTCTGTATGTCTCAGTGGCACACTAAGTGGTCCATTTATTCACTAAACCATTGGGAAAGCCCTATGAAGAAAGTTTTTCTCTTTTCAGACAGAATGCCAGCTAAAGCATTAGAATGAATCGGTGATTGTGTGGAGCATAAACACTGGCATGGACCAGATGAGCTGAATGGTCTGTTTCTGTGCTGTACATTATATGTAATTCTATGATCTGAAGTCTGAATCTGAAGTAACAGAACCACCTTTACTGTGCTGGTGGTAGGTTTCAGAATCATTTTAGGTCACCTTTGGGAACCTGAATACACTCTTTTAAGCTAAGCAATGTTAAGTGTTACAATAGAGAATGATTGGTGCTGTTTATAAAATCACCATTACTATTAATAGTTCCAATTAGTTTGGTATGTACAGTGGCACAGAAGCACCATTCAGGAGTGGCACCACACAATGGTGTGCTGCATTTCTGACTGGGCTTTTGCAGAGCATTGATTGGAAAACTTTTTTAATGTGTAGATCCTGCAAGAAGCATTTGTTATTCCTTCTTGTTGGTGCTCATCAGAAAGCCTTGCTCAGGCAAAAATATTATGTTACAGGTCTGGTGCTTTTGTGCTTTCTGTATTTTGAAGTTACAGTTCAAAATGGGGGCCAATTAGCAACCTTTCAAAGAGGAGCTGGTTTGATAAGTGTTGAGAAGAGGAATCGAGGATTGTAGAGATAATAATAGTACTAATTGATTTTTTTCAAGGGAGGTAGGGGACAGGACTTAATGGTTAATTACACATGCCCGTGCTTCGTGCACAAAATCCTTATTTAAAGGGAGCATGGATCAGAGATGGGCTTACGATACTATAGTTGGGATCCTCCAGTTCCCCATTGGGAGTTTGGGAATTAGCCCTTTAGTGTTCCTTTAAAGTAGGGGATCAACAGATAGAGCAGGGTTAATGGGCCAAATGGCCATTCCTCACTCTGGGTTTCCTTAAGTGTCACTTTTGTCTTAGTAGGTAACACTTCCACCTATAAGTCTGAAGATTATGGGATTAAGTCCCACTTCAGGATGAGCACATAATCCTACTGAGGGAGTGCTGCACTGTCGGAGGTGTTCTCCTTTGGTCGCTTTTAGATGAAATTTTAAAGCAAAGCCTGTTCAGGGGGATATAAACGATCCCATGGTCCAATTTGAAGAAGTCCTGGCCAAATTCCTCCCTCACCAAAAATAGATTAATTGGTTATTCATCTCATTTGCTGATGGTGGGACCTTGCAGTGTGCAAATCGGCTGCAATGTTTGCCAACATAGCAACAATGACTGTACACTAAAAGCAATTCATTGGTCATGAAGCACTTTGGAATATCCTGGGGGTGTGATAAGGTGCTATATGAATCTAAGTTCTTTCTTTCTTACATGAATTCATTGTTCTGGAACAATGTGCTAATAAATGAAACCATCGAACCATGCATATCTGTGCAGTCCAGGATATTCAGTAAACTGTGAATAACAAAAGAAGTCAAACTCTGGAAAAGAAGAAAGAGCTTGCATTAATATAGCGCCTTTCACGACCTCAAGGCGTCCCAAGGCGCTATACAGCCAACTTAGTACTTTTTTTTGAACTGTAGTCATTGTTGTAATGTAGTAGCCAATGTGCGTACAGGCAAGGTCCCACAAAGAGCAATGAGATAAATGAGAAAAGATAGATAAAGACCGGCTCTGCAATTGGATTCAGGTTGACTGGACTTTGTTCAGCCCTACTCAGAATCAAACAACTAAAATAGGTCAGTGAAGTCGGTAGAGCTTTTCTAGATGACAATAAACACTCCACCACGGAGGTCATGGCCGCCGACATAGCTGTGTGTTTACTCACTGTAAAGAAAATGACAAACCGAATGAGTCAGCCACAATATCACAAGAAAAAAATGATAGATGTCAAAATCAGAGTGTATTTAATCAGTCTGCTTTAAAAATAAGTAAATGCGCAGCTACAGTCAGCATCCAGAGCACTTTATAATCACAGGTGCCTTCACTTTCCCCGCCCTACAGGGCTGTAACAGGGTCCTAGTAAATCTAAATCAGTTAATTTTATAAAAAAAGAACTTACATTTTTATAGTGCCTTTCATGTTTCCAAAGTGCTTCACAGCTAATTTTTTTTTAATCGTGCATGGGATGTGGGCGTCGCTGGCGAGGCCGGCATTTATTGCCCATCCCTAATTGCCGTTGAGAAGGTGGTGGTGAGCTGCTGCAGTCCGTGTGGTGAAGGTTCTCCCACAGTGCTGTTAGGAAGGGAGTTCCAGGATTTTGACCCAGCAACGATGAAGGAACGGCGATGGTGTGTGACTTGGAGGGGAACGTGCAGGTGGTGTTGTTCCTATGTGCCTGCTGCCCTTGTCCTTCTAGGTGGTAGAGGTCGCGGGTTTGGGAGGTGCTGTTGAAGAAGCTTGGCGAGTTGCTGCAATGCATCCCGTAGATGGTACACACTGCACTTTTGGAGTGTAGTCACCATTGTAATGTAGGGAAGCGCAGCAGCCAATTTGCACACATCAGGATCCCACAAACAGCAATGGGGAAGATTATAACTTCTGGGTGGCTGATCGGGGATGGTGCCAACTGCCTGCCCATGCCGGGGGCGAAGAGGTCGGTGCCATTTTGAAGCCCAGGCCTCATTTAAATAGAACCATCGAGCTGCGGGGGCCAAACTGGCATCCCTCGTGCAGCGCAAACACAGAGGGGAGGGGGGAAAAGGGGAAGAGAGCCCAGGGCAGCAGCAGCCTAAATTTTATTTTAAATGGAGGAGCACTCCGGATTTTCCTGGCCCCACAAAAACATTTTCAAACTTACCTTTTTGAGGCGTCTGCTGCTGTACCACCAGTAAAACTAATGGGACGGTGCACGGTGCAAGCTCCGCTCAGATCTGTCCTAAAATGGCAATCCGGGTCTTATGTACGTCATAGGACACCGATTTGCATATTAAAAGGGCCTACCACCTGAAACAAGCGGGCACTTTAACCACCCAGTGGTAAGCCCCCTTTAAAAATGGTGGCAGGGGCAGCACCAGCGTTAACAGGGTGGTAAGCCTACCAACCCCATTTTGTAGCCATTACCACTTGGTTAACGCCGATTTAATCAAGTTATAATCGTCCCCAATTAGATAAATGACCAGATAATCCGTTGTTGGTTGAGGGATAAATCTTGGCCAGGTCACTGGGAGAACTCACCTGTTCTTCTTTGAATAGTGCCATGGTATCTTTTGTGTCCATCTGAGAGAGCAGATAAAGCCTTGGCCTAATGTCTCATCCGAAAGACGGCACCTCCCACAGTGCAGTGTTCCCTCAATACTGCATTGAAGTGACAGCCTGGATTACGTGCTCAATCAATGTGTTGCAACAACTCCTGCAAAAATCTGATAACATGTTTGAGGAGCTGCATGGAATGTGGCGTCACTATGATGTCAGTTAAGTGATATGTTGTGTATGTTGATGTGCATAATCTTTCCTAGACCGCTATCATACTTCAGCTTCCTGACATTCTTCCCATTTTTTAAGTGCCTATCAAAGGATGTGGTAATTGGGCAATATTCAGCCAAATTCTAATGATGCCAAGATTTTGTGTGGAAGATTCTTTAATGTTGTAAAGAAGAGTGAACTTGTTTTCTTCCTCTCTTTAAGTTGGATCTACATAGGCAGATTGATCAAGTCTCATTCACTTGGAGTGAAATTCATTAATCTTGACTAAAGAAAGTTGCTGGTTCCTGGCTACTGAAGGGGTCATAAGATTCACAGAATCATAGAATCATACAGCACAGAAGGAGGCCTGGATTTATTGCCATTTATCCTAAACCTGTGCCTACTGGTTACTGACTCTCCTGCCAGTTTCTCCCTATCTACTCTATCAAAACCCCTCATAACTTTGAACACCTCTATTAAATTTCCCCTTAACCTTCTCTGCCCTAAGGAGAACAATCCCTGTTTTTTTAGTCTCTTCACTAAACTACTGAATACTTTATTCTTTGTGTTTGTTTTTGTCTGCACGCCTAAATATTTAAAAAAATCTGCAACATCAAATGTGAAATGAAACTGATTTACAATGATAAAAAGGGATAAACACACTTGCCAATAACCTGAAGTCCCTCATTCCTGGTACCATTCTGGTAAATATCTTCTGCACCTTCTCCAAGGCCTTGACATCCTTCCTAAAGTGTGGTGCCCAGAATTGAACAACACTCTAGCTGAGGGCTAACCAGCAATTTGTAAAGGTTTACCATAACTTCCTTGCTTTTGTACTCTATGCCATTATTTATAAAGCCCTGGATCCCGTATGCTTTTTTAACAACATTATTAACTTGTTCTGCCACCTTCAAATAACTGAAACAAAAACAGAAATTGCCGGTAACACACAGCGGGATGGTCAGCATCTCAGAGAGTGTCCTTCAGAACACCTGCTGGGTGTTTCCAGAAATGTTTTTCTTCTTTCAGCATTTGCAGTCTTTCTTTTTATTTGTTGGGTCACAACTGGATCAATCCAGGGAGAGGGAGGGTCATAATTAATCTCCTGTTGCTAGGACAAATTGGATAAAAACCGTCATTTTGGGAGGGGGCGGGAGAAAGAATCTTAGAATCATAGAAAATTTACGGCACAGAAGGAGGCCATTCGGCCCATCGTGTCCGCGCCGGCCGACAATGAGCCACCCAGCCTAATCCCACTTTCCAGCACTTGGTCCGTAGCCCTGTAGGTTACAGCACTTCAGGTGCACATCCAGGTACTTTTTAAATGAGTTGAGGGTTTCTGTCTCCACACCCTTTCAGGTAATGAGTTCCAGACCCCCACCACCCTTTGGATGAAATTTTTTTTCCTCAGCTCCCCTCTAATCCTTCTACCAATCACTTTAAATCTATGCCCCCTGGCTATTGAACTCTCTGCTAAGGTGTGGAGATGCCGGTGATGGACTGGGGTTGACAATTGTAAACAATTTTACAACACCAAGTTATAGTCCAACAAATTTATTTTAAATTCCACAAGCTTTCGGAGGCTTCCTCCTTCCTCAGGTGAATTTCCACACCATTCACCTGAGGAAGGAGGAAGCCTCCGAAAGCTTGTGGAATTTAAAATAAATTTGTTGGACTATAACTTGGTGTTGTAAAATTGTTTACAATTCTCTGCTAAGGGAAATAGGTCCTTCCTATCCACTCTATCTAGGCCCCTCATAATTTTGTACACCTCAATTAAATCACCCCTCAGACTCCTCTGTTCCAAGGAGAACAACCCCAGCCTATCCAATCTTTCCTCATAGATAAAATTCTCCAGTCCTGGCAACATCCTCGTAAATCTCCTCTCTACCCTCTCTAGTGCGATCACATCTTCCCTGTAATGTGGTGACCAGAACTGTACGCAGTACTCAAGCTGTGGCTTAACTAATGTTTTATTCAGTTCCAGCATAACCTCCCTGTTCTTATATTCTATGCCTTGGCTAATAAAGGAAAGTATTCCATATGCCTTCTTAACCACCTTATCTATCTGTCATGCTACCTTTAGGGATCTGTGGACATGCACTCCAAGGTCGGTCATTTCCTCTACACCTCTCAGTATCCTCCCATTTGTTGTGTATTCTCTTGCCTTGTTTGCCCTCCCCAAATGCATTACTCACATTTCTCTGGATTGAATTCCATTTGCCACTTTTCTGCCCACCTGACCAATCCATTGATATCTTCCTGCAGTCTACAGCTTTCCTCCTCATTATCAACCACACGCCAATTTTTGTATCATCTGCAAACTTCTTAATCATATCCCCTTTATTTAAGTCCAAATCATTAATATATACCACAAAAAGCAAGGGACCTAGTACTGAGCCCTGCAGAACCCCACTAGAACCATCCTTCCAGTCACAAAAACACCCGTCGACCAATACCCTTTGCTTCCTGCCGCTGAGCCAATTTTGGATCCAACTTGTCACTTTCCCTTGGATCCCATGGGCTTGTACTTTTTTGACCAGTCTGCCACGTGGGACCTTATCAAAAGCCTTGCTAAAATCCACGTAGACTACATCAAATGCACTACCCTCATCTACCCTCCCTGTTACCGCCTCAAAAAATTCAATCAAGTTAGTCAGGCATGATCTTCCCTTAACAAATCCATGCTGACTGTCCTTGATTACTCCGTGCCTTTCTAAGTGACGGTTTATCCTGTCCCTCAGAATTGATTCCAATAATTTGCCCACCACCGAGGTTAGACTGACTGGCCTGTAATTACTCAGTCTATCCCTCGCTCCCTTTTTAACAACGGTACAACGTTAGCAGTCCTCCAATCCACCTGCACCATGCCTGTATCCAGTGAGGATTGGAAAGTGATGCTCAGAGCCTCCGTTATTTCCTCCCTTGCTTCTTTTAACAGCCTGGGATAAATTTCATCCGGCCCTGGTGATTTATCTACTTTCAAAGATGCTAAACCCATTATTACTTCCTCTCTCACTATGTTTATACCATCCAATATTTCACACTCCTCCTTAACTACAATGTCTGCATTGTCCCTCTCTTTTGTGAAGACAGACGCAAAGTATTCATTAAGAACCATATCAACATCTTACGCCTCCACACATAGGTTATCTTTTTTTATCTCTAATAGGCCCTACTCTTTCCTTAATTATCCTCTTGCTCTTAATGTATTTATAAAACATCTTTGCGTTTTCCTTGATTTTACTTGCCAATATTTTTTCTTGCTTTCCTAATTTCCTTTTTAATTTCACCCCTGCAGTTTCTGTACTCCTCTAGGTTTTCTACAATATTGAGTTCTTGGTGTCTGACATAAGCTTTCCTTTTCTGCCTTATCTTACCCTGTATGCTCCTTGACATCCAGGGGGCTCTAGAATTGGCAGTCCCACCCTTTTTCTTTGTGGGAACATGTTTACTGTGAGCCCCTTGAGTCTCCACCTTGTACGCCTCCCACTGCGCTGACATTGATTAACCTTCAAGTAGCTGTTTCCAGTCCATTTTTGCTAAATCACTTCTCAGCTTAGTAAAATGGGCCTTTCCCCAATTGAGAACTTTAAGTCCTGTTCTATCTTTGTTCTTTTCCATAACTATGCTAAAACTAACTGAATTATGATCACTACCACCAAAATGCTCTCCCACTGCTACTCCTTCCACCTGCCCAGCTTCATTTTCTAAAACTAAATCCAGAACTGGCCCATCTCTTGTTGGACTTGCTACGTACTGGCTAAAAAAGTTCTCCTGAATGCAATTTAAGAATTCTCCGCCCTCTATACCTTTTAAATTGATTGTATCCCAGTTAATATTAGGGTAGTTGAAATCCCCTACTATTACTGCCCTATTGTTTTTGCACTTCTCAGAAATTTGCCTACATATTTGCTCTTCTATCTCCCTCTGACTGTTTGGGGGTCTATAATACACTCCCAGTAGTGTGACTGCCCCTTTTTTGTTCCTTAGCTCAACCCATATGGCTTCATTTGATGATCCTTCTAACATATCTTCCCTCCTCACAACTGTAATTGTTTCTTTAACCAAAATTGCCACCCCCCTCCTTTTTTATCCCCCTCTCTATCTCGTCTGAAAATCCTGTAACCTGGAACGTTGAGCTGCCATTCCTACCCCTCTTTAAGCCTTGTTTCTGTAATAGCTAAGAAAGCATACTGCCACGTGTCTATCTATGCCCTCAGCTCATCTGCCTTATTCACTATACTCCTTGCTTTGAGGTATACAGCTTTAAGCACTGCCAAACTCCTTTGTTTTCTCTGCTTTCCAAACTCACTTACTAATTTTCTGCCTTCCATCTCCAGTTGTGATTCTGTCCCATCTGGATCTACACTCAGGTTCCCATCCCCCTGCCAAGTTTAAACACTCTCCAACAGCACTAGCAAACCTCCCCGCAAGGATATTGGTCCCACCCCTGTTGAGGTGCAACCCATCCGGCTTGTAGAGGTCCCATCTCCTCCAGTACCGGTCCCAATGCCCCAGGAATCTAAAGCCCTCCCTCCTGCACCGTATTTCCAGCCATGCATTTATCTGCTATATCTTTCTATTTCTATACTCACTGGCACTGGGAGTAATCCAGTAATTTGGGGTGCTGCTTATTAATCTCTTTCCTAACTCCTTAAAATCTGCCTGCAGGATACCTCATCCCTCTTTCTACCTATGTCATTGGTACCAATATGGACCACGATCTCTGGCTATTCACCTTCATATCATTCACTCTTTATGTGAAGAAAATCTTCATGACACCTAAACTTCCCTTTGAAAGGTCATAATTACAATCTCCACTTGAATTAAATGAAAATATTTGTGAGGAATTGTAAGCAAGACCAGATGGAGGCTGGTGTACTTCAGAGGACACCACTAACGATGGGTCCGATTGTTTAAAAATACCCCCTCTCATATTCTTGGTTTATATCCCATTATAATTGGCTAGAGGCTTTGGAATTCTAATTTTTGCACTTATTTCAGGTGAGGAGGGTGTCAGTTATTTCCCAAAATCAAAAGATAGTTATGACTGAGAAAGGTTTTTTGGCCTATCTTAGTTTACATATCCTTAACGAGTGTATAGTTGTCCTATTACAGTATCCTACTTTCCAAAATATTCTAGGGTTTTTGACTTCACAATCTGACCCAGAAGTCCATTCCACATATCATTCGCTCTTTATGTGAAGAATATCTTCATGACACCTAAACGTCCCTTTGATCCTGTTCCCCTTTGCCGTACAGTCACAATTTAAGGAGAAGTAGTGGTCCTATTTACCTTTCCTATACAATTAACTATCTTATATACCTCTATAAGGGCATCTCTTTGTTGCCTCCTTTCAAGGCTGAAAAGTCGAGGACTCTTCAGTCTTTCCTAATAAATCAGTTCTACGCATTGAACCTACCTCACTTTGTCTGTTGGATATAGTACCTACCATGAGTAGGTACTTCGATTTGCTAGCTGAATGTGGAATGTGTGTGCTGAGGTGACAATTCTCCTCATAATGGTCTCAGTTTTCTGGGTTTTACGAACAAGATAAATGGATTCTCCAGGGCCTGTAACTATCTGCAGAAATGTCTTATCTTTGATGACTCATAACAAGAGGAGGCTGAAAAGTGAGATCTAAAAGTCTGCCAATATCTCACAAAACCTGTGTGCCACACACATCAAAAATGTAATTACATCCTTTTTTTAAACAGTAAGCCCACGTAATATCCAGTGTGCAGTCTGTTAGCTTCCTGGATTTATGTCTGAACACAGTAGCTCGCCTCCCTGGTATGCAAATCATGTTAGCTATTCTTCATAATATGTTGAAAAATATATTGCATCTCGATTCTGAGTTCAAGTATCACTGTACAGTATTTGTGAAATGGCTTCATTGAGTAAATTTAGACATCTCATTGACTGTATTGATGGGACAATTGCATCTGAGCTTGTAATCGTAATCTGGACTACATCTTAAACAGGTGTTTCCTGATACACAGCATCAATTCATTCATACTGCAAAATGATTTCTGCAAAGGCACAACTCTTCCTATCTCCCCATCACCAGCACATCCTCTGTTGCTGAATTATTAAAAATTTTTTTTTAAATGAACAGAGAAATAGCTCACCAGATGGCTCCGCTAGTTAAGACAATGAGTGGCTGTGCCATACAGACTAGGGAGATCCTAGATTTGATCGCCAGCCTGTGCTGAGTTAGCTGATGTCAGTTAGCAGTGATTCAAAAGGAACAAGTGACCTCAGCATCACAGTTCAAGAAGGAAAATTAAACTAAGGCTGCCATTCCTGATCGCTATCCAGAAACCTCTTCTGGAAATACATGTTACATAGACATTGGCTGAGAACAGGCTTGGGTTCAGTTGTGAGGGTATCCTCTTCCTGCTAACAGTCACCGTCAAGGCAAACACATTGGGCCAGAATTTACCGTGAGCAGTGAACGAACGGCATTCACCATTCGTAGACTTGCCCTTGCCCACATACTCTCCACACACTTTCGCATTGGAAGTTCCTGTAAGTTAGCGATCCAAACAGTGTGGCACCCTCTACAGGGCATCTGGGACCTGTGTGAACAGGGCAAGCAACTGTGTATCTCCTTAACCGATCAGATTGAAGAATCGTTAATGAGCAGCGCAGAGTCTGAACCAGGAAGTGTAAGTTAGAATAGTAAATTCAGTGTCAAATGTTAATGTTAGCAGATAATTTGACTACAGGACCATTAGAGCTGAGCCCATCAAATCCTGATCTTTTATATATTATATATACACACACATGTCCAGGTGGGGATCACTAAGTAGTAATCAGGATTGGGAACTCTGACTGATTTTTCCCTCCCAATCACAGACGTGCTGAGGCAAATTTTAATGTTTGGACTGGATGAGATCAACTGCCAACACAGCCCAGGTTCAAACTTGGTACCTTCCTGGTCTGTGTGGCTCAGGACCACAGTGGGCAGTGCATTTGGACATACGTTTAATAAAAATGAGTGCTGCTTTATTTAAAGATGCAGCAGACATGTAATCCTGCCAATATATTTTAATAATTTTTAATCATAGAAAACCTAAATCAAGGTAACAATTTAATTTTGGTGGTGGGGGGGTGCGAGCGGAGTTGGAGCTTATTTTCTTTGTTCCTCATGTCCTTATGCCCTGAGATGGGCTAAAAACCTGCACCCAGACCTCCAAAAATTTCTTTCTATAACTAGAAGCTTGAGAGAAAGGCCTGTGGTGACTTTCCCTTTGATTCTTCCCTGTAGGCAGGTGACTTCCTCTACTTGCCTGTCTCCACCCCTGCCTCAGCTGAAACCCTCAACCATGCCTTTGTTACCTCTAGACTTGACTAACCCAATGCTCTCCTGGCTGGCCTCCCCCCCTGCACCCTTTGTAAATTTGAGGTCATCCAAAACTCTGCTGCCTATATCCTAACTCGCACCAAGTCCCATTCACCCATCACCCCTATGCTCGCTGACCCACATTGGCTCCCGGACCAGCAATGACTCAATTTTAAAATTTTCATCCATGTTTTCAAATGCCTCCATGGTCTTGCCCCTCCCTATCTCCGTAACCTCCACCAGCCCTACACCCCTCCGAGATCTCTAGTCTCCTCCAATTCTGGCCTCTTGCACATCCACAATTTTCTTTGCTCCACCGTTGGCGGCTGTGCCTTCAGCTGCCTAGGCCCTAAACTCTGGAATTCCCTCCCTAATCCTCTCTGTCTCTCTACCTCTCTCCCCTCCTTTAAGACGCTCCTTAAAAGTTATCTCTTTGACCAAACTTTTGGTCACCTGTCTTAATATCTCCTTATATGGCTCGTTGTCAAATTTTGTTTGATAATCGCTCCTGTGAGGTGCCTAAGGACGTTTTACTACATTAAAAGTGTTATATAAACACAAGTTGTTGTTGGTATCTCTCTCTGTTGGAATCAGAACTCATCATATGAAGAACTGTGGACACGTAGCCCATTCTTACCACTCAGCATTATAGCACTAATCCAGTGCACCACTGTGGTGACCTAAAGAGAGCAGTCTTGAATCGCTGAAAAAACAGTGCAACTATCAAGTCATCTCATATTTTTGTTGCCATGTTAGTAAAGCGTCCCAAGAAACATCTATGTTAAAGGCGCTATTTAAATGCAAGTTGTTGTTGTAATCTATTCCTTTGTTTGCAACAGGGTTTTTATGACTCAACCAAACTATTGGTGCCTATTGAGTACAGGCAAATGGCAGATGTTATAAATTACAGTGGAAAAAGCAATTTCAGTGAAGTATGAGATTACAGCCTTGTAACTTAAACCTGTTAGATAACACTCATCAATATTAGTGAACAGATTCAGCCAAATTCAAACTGAAGATAAAAGGGTAACTAATCACTGTAAACCAATAGAAGGAACTCTAGTCTTTATCCAGATGTATCCAGCACTTAGAGAATTAGGGTGCAGTCAATTCATATTTGCTTAAACACTACTTCATGCTAGCAGTGGTTTTTTGTTACATTTTGAACTTCATTTAAACACCATAAGGATTCACTTATAATCTGAAAATCAATGTCATTCCCTGTTACAAAGTTTCTACATAGGGCTAGAAGAACAAATTAAACACACACAGAGAACTCATTAAGATCAGTATCTGTTAAAACCTTTCGAATGTCTGGCTTTACAACACGTGACTATTAGGTAGTGGAAAGCGAATGCAGTAAGGTCAGCAGAGAAGGCAAGCTCTCGAAATCTTGCCATAACTTGTACACTGTGGCTGGTCCCCAAGCAATAGGTTACAATGACAGTCTGTTGTGCTTAGGCTTTTTTTAAACATATTTTAGTGATCATGCAACTATTACAGTGGGGGAAATCACATCATATGAGTATCATGGGTTTTGAATACGGATACAAAAGTACAGTATAGGATCACAATGTCCCTAATGTACCAGTACCAAAGGCAATGAGTCGGAATTCACTCCAAAGTGATTCACGTCTCCTGCCGCTGGATTTTTGCCAGACTCGATGCCATTTAAACAGGATCTACAAAGGCTCCCTGATGACTGAACAGTCAAGGCAGTAAGAAGCTGAACCGTACAGACCAGGAAGGTTCCAGGCTCGATCTGCCCCAGTGAGGGCATTTCTAGGTTAGGAAGGGGAATGTTGTCCAAGGCTCCCACTCCTGATTGTTGTCCAGCAACTGGAAGTGGTTGTATGTGGGTGTTAGGTGAGTACAGGATCAGGCTCAGCTGTCTTGCCACCTGTGACCAACCCGTTATCAGCCCATGGCACGCACCTGAAGAATTGCCACTCAGATGAGCTAGTGGAGCGCGGCCTGGTGCCAATGAAACCACACTGCAGCAAGAAGTCAGCACCTTCAGCAAAGGAGGAGGAGGGGAGGAGAGGGTGAGAAAACTGAAGGAGAAAAATTGAAACCTGGAGTTCCTACACCATAATGAGCTTTACCATATTTAAATTGACACTTAGACTAGTAGCTTCTATCTCCACTCAAAGATATGTAGCATATCTTGGGCTTTTGAAATGCAGTCAAATATGCACTGACTTTTAGTTGCCCGGAGACAAGCGGAACAGATCAAAAGCTCACTCTATGACAGATTACATCAGGCTTATCTTTATATACCTCAGTCTCAGGAGCAATCTCAGCTCTGGAGTCACTTGTGTGAACTTTGCAGAGTAAACAGGGTTGTGTACACATGCTTCCAATTTTTTTGGGACTTCTGTAACTATCAAGTAATAATGACCCAGGCTCAAAATTCCAAAGTCTGATGCTAGTATCAGTGGACCCGCCCAATTTATATTGTTGGCCAGCTCCACTTTTTAAACTGTACTTATGTTTAAACTTATATCAGTTTAAACATCATTTACTGTCAAGAACACAGGATATTTTGTGCATGTGCAATGTGACCATAGCATATATGCAAATCTTTTGGTCACCACTCCTAATAGCTCCTTCTTTGGCTTGGTGTCCATTTTTTGTCTGATTATGTCTTTGTGAAGTACTTTAGGACATTTTCTACATTAAAAGTTCTATATAAATACAAGTTGTTGTTATGTAGCACCAGTTGGTGAGGGTGACAATAGTAGGTAGTAGGGTTTTGAGATGACTCAGAGCACAAATCCTAAATTGGTTCCAGAATGAGACTTGGACCCTGGAGTTTCCCTGAAATAATAGAAAATGCAGGTCAGATTTCAATATGATCTTTTGCCACAATAAAGAGCTGAATATACAGTCCATTATGATGACATGATGGGAGTTTACTAGAAGAATATGCTAAATCAAGAAATGTTCCATGGTTTCAAACATTTCTCTCATTCTTGGTAGCATTCATCATTAGTATATTACACAAAATAATTTCTTGCAGATGTTACAATACAAAACACTGCCGAAAACTTTCTGTCCTAGTTTCAAATCCAATAAAACTCAAATGCTATTACATGTCATCATGACACAACGATCAGCAACTTTTCTGGTTGTAGAGAGAAGGTTTTCTGACATAGCAAGCAGCATATTCATATCAAAGTAATGACTTGAAGCATATTCAAATGCTATACCACTAACATATGTAACAAGGTTGCATTCTATATGCAGCCTTCCATTCACTTACTGTCTGTGTGTGTGCACGTGCACACACGTGAGAGACAGAGAGCGAGAGAGAAAGCCTGTTTACCAAAACTTTTGCAAGCAGTTAGCCATTTATGTCACTGTGATGTCATGCACAGGTCGAGTGATTATGTGTTTTTATGCAATTGCCATCATCATGTTATGAGTTTGTAAACAAATGAAAAAGATATACTTTCACTCAGATAATCATCTTATCATAGCTCAGAAACACCTCAAAACACTTCACCTAAAGTGTATTACTTTGAAGTGCAGTAACTGTTGTTATGTGGACCAATTTGCACACAGAAAGATTCCACAAACAAAGAGATGAATGACCTATTTTTGATGGTGTTGGTTGAGAGATGAATCTTGGACAGGATAGTGCTATTGGATCTTTAACATCTGCCTATAACACCTGAACATACAGATGGGACCGCAGTTTAATGTCTCATCTGAAGGATGGCACCTCCAACAATGCAGCACTCCCTCAGTATTGCACTGCAGTGTCAGCCTAGATTATGTGCTGAAGTCCTGGAATGGGGCTTGAACCCACAATGAGGACACTTTTTGTCAAGATGGTGCCCCTGTTACACCAACAGCGACTAGATGACTGCAGTAACACTAACACAGGCTCTTAAGAGACACTTTGATGGAGAAACTAAAAGGCCAGATACTCAAGGTTTTTCAAGTCTTTATGTGGTCCCAACTGAGTAATGCTGAGATATTAGAAACTGCAAGCAGCCCACTCAGGTTTTCAGAACCACTCATTCTGCCTCCTTGATTAGAGGTTATGTTATTGCAGCTGGCTCTTAGAAGTTCTTGCCGTTATTTCTGTAGTAAATGTAAAGTTCAGTTAAAACAGCTGAACCATATAATCTGCACTTTATATATCACAATCTTTATTTATGTCATCACACGTGAACAAAGGTGGTTCAAAGGTTTTTCCAAAATTCAATAGCAGAAGTTGGATGGCCCAACAAACTAGTTGCTTTAAAGGACAGCATTATTGTCATTGTAAATGAATTAGCATAAGGACTGATCACCACTGCATTTTGGTTGCATATTCCGTACATTACTGGGGACAGGTCACACCTATTTAATCCTTCTGACTATTGAGAGCCCTTTGCTTTCAGAGCCCAGGTTTGTTCCCCTTTTCCAACTTTCTTCCCCTTCTCCTGTAGGCTGTGACTCTTAGTGCTGTTTGAGGAGTGCCAATAGCACTCTGGTATATCATCCAAGTGCCCTGTCTAAAACTGTGAGTCGAAACAGTGAGTATTGGCAGGTTAGGCAAACTTGGAAGCATCGAAACTGTGCCCAGTGCTTTCTTCGCTCAGTGTCGACACATGCACATTTCAGCAGAGATCTTCAGCGGGAACCTTGACGTAGTGAGGCACAGCGTTGAGACATAGGGGTAGAAATTGGTATGCGTTGTGCCCATTTTCCGGGTATAAAATGGGCACAAAACATACCAATTTAGCAGTGAGACAGCCTGCGCCCAATCTGCGCAGGCATTGGCCCTACTGCTAAATTTGTGAGGCCACTTTTTTTAAGCATCCTGGGCAGGTGCTTAAAACAGGTGTAAGGCCTCTTAATATGTAAATTAGGGGCCTCATGCCTGTTAAAGAACCGCTTTTCAAAATTTGTGGGTGATGAGCAGGCCAGGTGAAGGGCCTGTCCCGCTCAGGATTCTTCAGTAGCCTCCACAGCCGCCAACGACAAGTACATTAAAACATTTTTTTAAACCCTATCCTGTGAAGCCAGGAAGAGCAGGAGTGCACCCCCCTCCCCATTCCCATACCTGCTCCAATCCCCCCCTCCTGGGATTTACCTGAGGGCCCCAGGTGGCCTAAGACTGATGTTTTCGCTCAGGCAAGCTGCCTGTGGAGCTACGAGCAACACCGGCAGCTTGCACCAGGAAATGGGCCCAGGCCAAAATCTACCCCATTTTGTTGGAACAGAGTAAAGGGATCTTCATTGTTCATCTCATCGTGTTATACCTGACCTAGAAGTGCATACTGACACTGGATGGCTGAAATGGAAGAATTTTCCATTCCCCACCATTAACATCCTTCAAATTGATGAAACCAAAAAAAAAAATCACAGAACATTTTATTGTGTGAATGATGATGGAAATAGGGTTGAAAATGTGCTTTTTCACTGGAACAGGAATCCAAAAGAGGTGATCAAAATAATGAAAGGTTTTGAGCGCATAAATAGTTTCCACTGGTTGGGGAATTGGTAACAAGAGACATAAACTCAGGATTTTCACTAGAAGAATGAAAGGGAACGTTAGAAGAATATTTTTTTCTCACATAAATGGTTATTAGAGCTCGGTATGTTTTTCCACAAGTGCCGATTGAGACAGACTGTAACGTCGTTTAAAAGGGAATTGGATAATTATTACAAAGGAAGAATATAAAAGGATACGAGGAAAAGTCAGGAAAATGGGATTAGAGTAGATAGCTCCCATTGAGGAGCTCGCACCTGCACAAGCATAATAGGCTGCATGGCTTTCTTCTTGTGCCGTAATTTCTATGATTCTATAATCCCTACCATTCAATTTGGTTATTCTACATTTATACATCCATTAACAGATCTGTTAAAGGTCCTGACCCTGTGGCATTAGGATTCTCTCACTTGTAAGCAGAGATTCCCTTTTACAAATACCTCTTGCATTTCAATAATGCTGTTGCTAATGGTGAGGCTTTTTTTCTGGCAGATAGTGGCAGAGCCTTTAAAACTGCTGTGATGACCCAGACAGACAAGGAAAGTACAAAGTCAGATCCCCACTCAGTGCTGAGTTGGTTGACCTCAGCCAGATGAGAGTACGAGTGTTTTAACTGACCTTGGTGCCCTTAGATTAGAGAGAGAGAGTGAGTTAGAGAGAGGGCGGTTGGAGGAGAAACAATCATATCGGTTCCTAATCCTGATTGTGATCCAGCTAGAAGTGTGCATGGTTCAATGTCGGATTAGCGTAAAGCTCAGCCACGTTACCCCCAAAACTGAATAGCCTCCCAACACTCTGCCTAGGCTCACACATAAGTAATGGACACTTGAGTACCTGTGGAACTGGACCCCAGCAAGAAGTCAATGGCTCTGAAATTGGATGGCGACAACCACAACCAATACAAATACAATGGAGCAGAACTCCTGTCCGGCTGCTAGCGAGGCAGCAAACCCCATCCCGTATTCAAAGGATGGGTTTTGCATGAATGGGTAGGTGCACCATACCTCCAAAGGTTATTCAATAGAACCTGCCCCGATCGTCTGGCAGGTGTCAGAGCTGCACCTGGCCACTGTGATAGGGTGACCTGATGGCCCGTGAAGGACTGAAAAAAAAGAATAAGGTTAAGCGTAAGTTTTGCCCCTAAGGAAACTGCTGAAGTCTTTTCAGGGCCTCAGCTGATTACCCTCCAGCTCTCAGGTGGCATGAGATCTGCTGTGACCATATGAGGGTGGAATGGGCAAAATCACCCAGGGAAGCCCTGGAACTCCCTTAGATACATCCCCTTAACTTGGGGGGAGGGCAGGTGGAAGATCCACCCAAGACCTCT
This sequence comes from Heptranchias perlo, assembly GCF_035084215.1. NCBI lineage: Eukaryota > Metazoa > Chordata > Chondrichthyes > Hexanchiformes > Hexanchidae > Heptranchias > Heptranchias perlo. The sequence goes on from NC_090350.1 coordinate 28,806,739, forward strand.
TACGGGGTAATTAAAAATAGGGTGGAAACTCAATGTAAATGGGGTCCACCTAAAATTCATGCCCCTTGAGGTGGAAATCATCTTTTTCATCCTCTCAAGCCCCAGGAATTTTGGGGCCAATGTCTTCAGGAGAATAAAGGCCAAAAAACTGCGATGGAATCTTACACTCAACATTCACATGGGTTCTCACTGCTTATGGGTGAGTTACACAACTCTCTGGGGGTTTCAACTCAGAATCTTCCATCTTTTAGTGAGACTTTGAGCCTCCATTGCCCCGAACTGTGCTGGTTTTACAGTATCAGGTTTGCCACTCAAACCGCCCCTTTTGTAAAAAATCATACACACACACATGTTAAGAAGCAAATGCTACCTGAACAGAGATTTTCTGAGGCACAGAAATTTTAAAGCACTTTATTGACTAAATCGCTGTCAATTCCAATCACCCCAGTCACGTTAAGTAGTTTTGTTACCAAAGTAGTTCACAGACTCGTTTCTTGATAATTGTTGAGGATATAGACAGAGCTAAGCGATTCCACAACCAACGGATCAGATCAAAGCTCTGCAGTCCTGCCACATCCAGTCGTGAATGGTGGTGGACAATTAAACAACTAATGGGAGGAGGAGGCTCCGTGAACATTCCCATCCTCAGTGATGGCAGAGTCCAGCACGTGAGTGCAAAAGGCAAGGCTGAAGCATTTGCAACCATCTTCAGCCAGAAGTGCTGTGTGGATGATCTATCTCGGCCTCCTCTCGATAGCCCCATCATCACAGAAGCCAGTCTTCAGCCAATTCGATTCACTCCATGTGATATCAAGAAATGGCTGAGTGCACTGGATACAGCAAAGGCTATGGGCCCCGACAACATCCCAGCTGTAGTGCTGAAGACTTGTGCTTCAGAACTAGCTGTGCCTCCAGCCAAGCTGTTCCAGTGCATCTACAACACTGGCATCCACCCGACAATGTGGAAAATTGCCCAGGTATGTCCTGTCCACAAAAAACAGGGCAAATCCAATCCGGCCAATTACAGCCCCATCAGTCTACTCTCAATCATCAACAAAGTGATGGAAGGTGTCGTCGACAGTGCTATCAAGTGGCACTTACTCACCAATAACCTGCTCACCGATGCTCAGTTTGGGTTCTGCCAGGACCACTCAGCTCCAGACCTCATTACAGCCTTGGTCCAAACATGGACAAAAGAGCTGAATTCCAGAGGTGAGAGTGACTGCCCTTGACATCAAGGCAGCATTTGACCGAGTGTGGCACCAAGAAGCCCTAGTAAAATTGAAATCAATGGGAATCAGGGGGGAAACTCTCCAGTGGCTGGAGTCATACCTAGCACAAAGGAAGATAGTAGTGGTTGTTGGAGGCTAATCATCTCAGCCCCAGGACATTGTTGCAGGAGTTCCTCAGGGCAGTGTCCTAGGCCCAACTATCTTCAGCTGCTTCATCAATGAGCGTCCCTCCATCATAAGGTCAGAAATGGGGATGTTCGCTGATGATTGCACAGTGTTCAGTTCCATTCGCAACCCCTCAGATAATGAAGCAATCCATGCCCGCATTCAGCAAGACCTGGACAACATCCAGGCTTGGGCTCATAAGTGGCAAGTAACATTCGCGCCAGGCAATGACCATCTCCAACAAGAGAGAGTCTAACCACCTCCCCTTGACATTCAAAGGCATTACCATCGCCGAATTCCCCACCATCAACATCCTGGGGGTCACCACTGACCAGAAACTTAACTGGACCAGCCATATAAATAATGTGGCTACAAGAGCAGGTCAGAGGCTGGGTATTCTGCGGCAAGTGACTCACCTCCTGACTCCCCAAAGCCTTTCCACCATCTACAAGGCACAAGTCAGGAGTGTGATGGAATACTCTCCACTTGCCTGGATGAGTGCAGCTCCAACAACACTCAAGAAGCTCAACACCATCCAAGATAAAGCAGCCCGCTTGTTTGGCACCCCATCCACCACCCTAAACATTCACTCCCTTCACCACCAGCGCACAGTGGCTGCAGTGTGTACCATCCACAGGATGCACTGCAGCAACTCGCCAAGGCATCTTCGACAGCACCTCCCAAACCCGCGACCTCTACCACCTAAAGGGACAAGGGCAGCAGGCACTGGGGAACAACACCACCTGCACGTTCCCCTCCAAGTCACACACCATCCCGACTTGGAAATATATCGCCATTCCTTCATCGTCGCTGGGTCAAAATCCTGGAACTCCCTACCTAACAGCACTGTGGGAGAACCTTCACCACACGGATTGCAGTGGTTCAAGAAGGCGGCTCACCACCACCTTCTCAAGGGCAAATAAGGATGGGCAATAAATGCTGGCCTTGCCAGCGACGCCCACATCCCATGAATGAAAAAAGAAATATATATGCATGAAATCAGTTTGAAGGGCCTTGGGATGTTTATCTATGTTAAAGGCGCCTGATTAAATAAGTTGTTGTTGTTTGGGTTTTAATGCAGCTTGTATGAACGTGATTTCAGACTAACATCATACTCAGCAACAAATGGCAGTTATTCACACAGTGGGCAAAGATTAAAGGGTAGATTTTATGAATTCAAACCCTCTCTACAGAGCTTCACGCACCTGAGCACAAATTGCGATTTGGGGCATGGAGGTCAGCGACGGTCTCCAACTCTGGTTGGACCATATTCCGGGAGGCTTCATCACATGACCTCTCGCCGCCAACTCCATAGCCCCCCCATGCTGCTGCCACTGGTCACCCGATACATCAAATCGTTCAATAATGGTGGCTACAATACCCACAATCCTTTGTGCTCCAGAAACCGCTCTATCTGTTGTGTGCATACTCCAGGGCATTAATGCATCCTGGGCGTGTTGTGGTCCTGCTGTTTGTCGTGAGTCTGGCCGGCGCAAAGTAAGGGAAGAAAAAGTCCCTCTGATTTTTATCTTGGATTGTTCGTAGGAGTGTCCAGGAATTTAATCTTTAATCATAAGAGACTCCAGGACAATCTGGGAAGATTGGCAAACCTAAGGTCAGCAGGCCCCACAGGATTTTCCAATCCATTCACTATAATAGATGCAAAATCCTGCAGGGCCCACTGAACCCCATTATCCTGTTGGAAAATGCTCTGTGCTGGGAGCGCAATTTATACAATCGACCCTATTGTGTATGGGAAATGGAAACCTACAAAACGGGGCACTTGTCTGAAGTTAAAGCTGAGTTATGGCGTGCAGGGCACTATAATCCTCTGATGGCCCATTCTGTATCTGACCGGGGAGTGGTGAAGACAACATCCTCGAGAGCAGAAAAGAAACACATTCTTTATTTACTTACGTTTTTTTTTTAAATTGAGAAACCTACATGAAGAGCTCCGGCCCGGAATAAAAGGAGGAGGAATAAATAATAAATTCATGTGAATAAACGGACCCAAAAATCGGAAAGAAAAATAAAATGGGAGCTTACATTACATGTTATACGGTAGCTTGCTTTCTCGCAGCTGCCCAGCAAAAACATGGCTCTTGTTCATTTGTAATAGTCTGTGAAATGAATGTTTGAACATTGTGTCACAAGATTTGAATACCACCGGCCGGTCATCACTTATTATTAAAGAAAAGAGATGCCACTCAATGATTCCACTACTTAGGAGTGACCAGGTAAGAAAACTTATTATTTAAGACTGTGGAGCCTTAATATTCCAGCTATATTTCTCCTTAGTGTGTCATACTGGATCAGGTAAAGTTACTCAAACTTCCTTTGTGAAACCCACGTCACACTACACTTATGCCACATATTAGGTTGTTGTATATATTTATTTCTGTGGGAAAAGCAGCTTTGTTTTCTATTTATTTTGTTTAAGCAGTACATAGAATTTATAACTCAAATATTTTAATGTAAGTAGTCTTGCATCTGTATTTTAAGTGGGAGATCAGAATTTGTGGATCGTATTATGGAAGAACAATATGCAGAAAATGCTTGGACTAGATTTCCTTCTAGCAGGGCACAAACATAGATTGTTCCTCAAAATGAATCTTCCTGTGGGACCAGATCCATCGGGAAGAAATACTTGGACTTAAATTCAACTCAGGGATTTTGAAGTCTTGGAACAGAACACAAGTGAGGATAAAAACATTTGCAGATGGAAATTTTCTCAGTGAGGCAATTGACCTGCAGAAACTTGGGCCTCAAACATATTAGTTAAGAGCAATTTGCCTCTCTACCAAATGCTTACTAGCTTTGCACCCTGGACATTAATATTTTGGTTATACAGAATGATTCAGCCACTAATCAAAGAAAGAAACAATTTTTTATCCCCAGTTGTTCACCACTTCATTTATCTCTCTGCGGTCTTCTACAAGTATAAAACACTGTTTAGGCCTCAGCTGGAGTATTGTGTTCAATTCTGGGCACCACGCATTAGGAAAGATGTCAAGGCCTTAGAGAGTGTGCAGAAGTGGTACCAGGGATGAGGGACTTCAGTTCTGTGGAGAGATTGGAGAAGCTGGGTTGTTCTCCTTGGAACAGAGAAGGTTAAGGGGAGATTTGATAGAGGTGTTCAAAGTCATGAACGGTTTTGACAGAGTAAATAAGGAGAAACTGATTCCAGTGGCAGAAGGATTGGTAACCAGAGGACACAGATTTAAGACGATCATCAAAAGAGCCAGAGGCGACATGAAGAAACATTTTTTTTACACAGGGAGTTGTAATGATCTGGAATGCACTTCCTGAAAGGGCGGTGGAAGCAGATTCAATAGTAACTTTCAAAAGGGAATTGGACAAATACTTGAAAGGGGAAAAATTCACAGGGCTATGGGGAAAGAGCAGGGGAATGGGACTAATTGGATAGCTCTTTAAAAGAGCCAGCACAGGTACAATGGGCCGAATGGCTTCCTCCTGTGCTGTACTTACCATGATACTACGAAGTAAGCAACGATGTAATGAGTGGGTGTGATAGAGGTGTGTCAAGTTGAATATTTTTGCCTACAAACCAACAGTGATTACACTTCAAAAGTAATTCATTGACTGTGAAGCACTTTGGGACATCCTGAGGTTGTGAAAGACATTATAAATGCAAGTTCTTTCTTTCTTTCTATTCTTAATCAATATAGTACGCTTCTTCAATAAGAAGCACAGTATATGTCCTATAGGACATTAAAGACCTGACTGCCTTCTTCACAGTATTGTACTTTTTCCCAATTTTCATCTTTTCTCCTGAAGGCAGTGACTTGTGCTGGGGAACAATTCCATGCATGCTGATAGCATTCCAGTACCTCACCCAAATTAGCAAGGAAAAAAAAAACCTATGACCAGATTTTAAAGGGGGCGGGTACAGTGCGCGCGAGCCCCCAAGTGGATGGCCCACTCTGGGGAGTCCAGGGACATGGAGGCCCGGCCAATCTTAACGGCCAGATCCACAACCTGGCCGGCGGCGGAAGCGGGAATTAGGCATTAGGAGGCCGCAGCCAGGGACCCATAGGAACAGTCTCCGCCAGTCAGTTGAGGGGAAAGGGGCTCTGGAGGTGATTGGGGTTGGGGTGCAGGTCGCTCGTGGCAAAGGAGGCCCAAAGCTTTCTTATGAGGCTCAGAAGAGCAGTCTTGCTCCTCCAGGCCCACAAGGAAACCTAAAATCAAATTTTTAAACTTACCTTACTGAGCCTCTTCAGGCCCACAATCCTGCTCCCGACAGGTCTGGCCTGGTGGAGAAGCTCTCACTGGTCCCCGGCTCAGGCTTCGGACTAATATTGCAGATTGCTCCCAATCTGCATACTTAAAGAAGGACCCCGCTTCCTTCCTGCGGGTGTCCTCCCGCTCACCTGCTCAAAAGAGCAGGTTAACATCGGGAAACTGCGGAAAGGCAACAGGATCAGAGTTGGGTAAGTGACTGCCTTCATTTTAACTCCCCCCTTGTCCGATTTTTGCCGGAGGTGGGTGTTAAAATCAGGTACTGTGTGTCACCTGCAATAAACACCAGCAAAGCGGATTACTATGGCATTGTAAGTACTGCATCAGCATAATAGCACTTGTACATCTATACCCAGCAAAGCACTTGTTACACAGATGATGCCATCAATATTGAAGGTGGCTGGCAGGACAGCAGACGGCATTTATAAGAGCGAAGAAGCTGTTCTCAATATAACAGCACTTTGGCTTTAGAAGCGTACAGAGTGTGAAGTATACATGTTACTGATCAATGCATGCTAAATCCTTACACAATTGTGGATAGGGAAGCAAGGTAACCTCTTTCTGCTGTACATCTTTTCACTACAGTAGATTATGGATTTCAGGTTTTGACATTACTTTTAACTTTAAAGGCCCAAACACTCTTTGCTTCACTACACAAAAGTTGTCATTGCAGATTCAATTATCAACTTCAACACATACTAATATTTAAAGTATTGATAGGGTCCAATTTTTTTTTGAAGAGGGGAGGTATTTGATCTACAGAGAGATGCCACATTTTGCACTTCAGATCAACATCATAACTCTCCCATTCTGGAAACACAAAGCAACCATTTTGCGAACAGTGGGAGGTCAAAATAATGTGGATTTAGCAATTTTGCTGTATTCCTAGTGCCCAACTCCCAATACATTAGGCTGAGTTTAACCCATACATTTTAAATGGGTTAACGCCATTGTTAAAATAATGCAGATCGTAAAATCAGGGCTATTTTCTCAAAAACACAGAAAAAGCTGCTGATATGGGGGCACTGTGTTAGCATCCTGTAAAATAGCTGTTTGCAATGTTCTTAATTCTTAGCTATCTATAATTTGTTATCGCTCAAATCCAGTCAGAAAACAGCATTTCCTCTGCCTCTGGGTCTTCTTATACAAAATTGCAGTACCTGTGCATAAAAAAACACCACACAATGTGAACATATGTGGGATTTTCATCTCACCAAATCACTGCCCAATCCACAGGAACTGAAAATGTGCTATTTTTTAAACCGAGAAACCTAGATGAGGAATTAAAGGCCCATAGTGCAGGATGCCAGCGATTTTGGAACAAGCAGGGTAGAACATGAGGTAAATCAAGAAGCAGTGATTACAAAGATGCCAAATTTATTATGTTTTTCGATATAGAAAATCATGTTCACAATTTTGCATACATAAGCTAATTTAGTTCAGAATGCATCTTAGCTCACAATTAAAATAATTCAGTGCAAATTCTAAAATGTACATGCTTGTCTCAAAGATTGCCAAGGCATGTGCCATAGGATTCTGGTATACCTGATGCAATTTGTACAGTAAAAATAGAGGATACACTCTCCAAATGACATTGCATTTTTTGCAAAAACAATTTGGTTTATGCGGATATGTATTTCATTGTAGCTGTTGCTAAATGAGCCAAAACTCTATTTGCTTCAGTGGCTGCTCTGTAGCGACCAGAATTGGTTTATATTAGTGGAAAATTTATATAAACTGAGAAGAATTCTTCTGTATACACCGAGACAGAGTGGGACTTAGATTGTGATAATGAAGTTGTGTCATAACTTAAATTCACAACCTTTTGATCCTGAAAACAGTGAGCCGACTGATATTGGAAAGATGGTTAGCAGAGGAATAAAGTGCTTGACTATAAAGGGAACTGGGCTGCATAGTGTGCTGGAACACTGTCCTTTAACCTCTGGGACTTGAGCCAAGACAAATTGAATAAAAGAGTTTTCTCACTAACAGCTGTTAAGGATCTCAAGTCTCAGTTCAGTTGGCAATAAACCTGAGTCCAAGATGGCCTTCAAATTCAGAATTAAATAGAATTGAACTAATCTTACTTGAAGATGCTACAAGAATATAAACCATGTTACTGTCAGATCCAGAGTGCTTCATACTATTGCTGTTCAGCCATCTTGTTATCTGATTAGGATGCAAGTATATGACAGTTTCGGCAAAATTCACACTTCAGTCCAAAATATATGGTTTCGACAGCTCAAGAAACTGTCCTAATATCTCCTTATGTGGCTCGGTATCAAATTTTGTTTGATAATAGCTCCTGTGAAGCACCTTGGGATGTCTTACTACGTTAAAGGCGCTATATGAATGCAAGTTTTTGTTATTGTTGCTGCCTTGGGAGCCAACTATATGGGAAAATATTTTTCTAAACACAGAAGATTTGGTACACACCTTTTTTTTGTAACTAGGGGCTCCAAACTGGTTGAGGTGTCTTATGAATGCTTGAGGTGGAACAAGACCAAATCAGGATCCTGGTAGAGTTGCTAAGTATGAAACACTTATTGGCCCGAAATTTGCTCTGAGTGGCGAACGGACGTCTCCTGCCACTCAGTGCAGCAACTTTGCGCTGGTCCATTCATTTCAATGGCGAGCTGTCCTTCCCGCACAGCTTTCGGAGGAGCAGGGAATCTGGTAGAGCAACTTCCAGGTTTCCGCATTTGACTGCGCACGCGCGCTTGCCGGAAGTTGCTCTTCCATTTGCCCTTAAACAACGGTGAGCGCTGTTTGTCTCTCCGTTATTTTTGGAGCAAATTCTGGACCAATGTTCCGCACATAAAATTCAACCGAATTAACATGCGCATCCAACCTCCCTTTGATGTAGTAAACTCTAAATCGAGAAAAATCTTTGCTACTATAAAGCAACTACTGGAGGAGGGTAGGAGAAGACACATGTTGCTTATTATGATTGGTTGCAGACAGTCAAGCAGTTGCTTCTGGAGCTCCACACTTCCAGCTTTTGGTGTAACTGTTTGATGGGGTAGGTATGTGTCCATGCTTCATCAGGACAGTGCGGCCCAGTCGCACATTTTACAATGAGTTGTGTTGCTCACCATGAAGAATCCCCACACTTATCATTTAGAAAGAAAGAACTTACACCGGGGAGAACTCCTCTGCTCTTCTTCGAATAGTGTCATAGGATCTTTTACATCCACCTGAGAGGGTAGCGGGGGCCTCACTTTCACTGAAGTATCAGCCTAGATTTTGTGCTCAAGTCTCAGGAGTGGGACTTGAACCCACAATCATCTGACTCAGAGGTGAGAGTGCTACCAACTGAGCCTAGGCTGACACCATAAGCAGCTTGTTTTAGAGACTCTTAAGCTTGGTGATTGGTTTCTGTGAATGTCAGACACCCACCTAATCAAAAAATAAATGAAATCTTTTCCATTTACTGCAGTGAAACATGTCCACCCACTCTCGCACACCATTAAAACTTCTTAAAGGAACTCACTTAGCTCTCTGTAACTTGTTTTGAGCTTTGCCACCCATCTGGTTTAAAACAGGACAACCCAATCTTTGAGCAGACTGCCCAAAATGTTCTAAAGGTTACAGGAGACAGTGAGATGCAATCTGATCCATTGACATCCATCTCTGTGAGGCTTGTGAATTGCTACCTCAGATTTAAGATTCGTTGGCCCTGTTACATTTTACATCATCCTCAATAGCCTCTTTGAAGTAAAGCAGTACAAGAAAGGTTACAGCTGGGAATTCTTCTAGTGTTGGACTTAGCAAAAAGCTGGCAATGCTACTTGTAACTAGTATAAGTAAATGCTAACAATATCTCATTTCTTGCACTAATTCAGTTTTACCATTTCACCTACACACTTTGAATAAGTTCCAAAGTGAAGGTTATCTAAGTGCTCGGCACTCTGGTAGCTGCCACTGATCACCGTGAATAAATCATTTCAAACTTGTTTTTACTGTTTAGATGGAACGATAAAAGTAAACTAGAGCCAACAATCAGATAACGGAGGAGAGCTCTGTCTATTAAACTGAAGTCGTTTGGAAGCCAGACTTTTCCTTTGAATCAAATGCTCAAATGGGGTCTCCACGGTCACAAGTTTTCAGCACTTCTGATCTGTTAGCATTAGTCAAACATACACATTCTTGGCTATTGCTATTTTCTAGATTAGTGGAGGTGTTAAAACATTTAAAAATCAAAAACGATTTTCGTCAAAGCACAACTCATACAATTTTCAGTCTAAATGGGGCAAGTGGGGAACTGAAATGTGCACCTCCATTATATTCAAATGAGATCACATTCCCTCAAGGGCCAAACAACCTGGCTCCAGAGTTGTAAAATTATGACTACAAGTAAATAAAAAGGAGTTTGGGAGGTTATGCCCCATGACCATCAGGTAGATGAGGAGAAAAGTACTAGGAAGTTTAACCAACAAATAAATCCAGACACTACTCTGATGGCTCAATTAGTGTAGAGCTGAGTATTACAGGAGTCTAACAGCCCAGGCTCATCCCTCCAGTCTATTTGAGTTAACTGTGTTAGCCAGGCTAGAAAAAAGAGCTCTACAATTGGCTACTGAACCTCTAAGGTAAGGAGGGAAAAAATCAGCCAGGATTCTCCGTCCCATTGTTGAAATCTGCTGGCTACTATTTTTAGTGCAATGATTTATGTGTGCGTTTATTTAACGAGACCATTAACCTGTTTAAAATAAATGTTGCTAAAATAAAGAGATAGGAATTTTACAGGAGCACCTTAACCAGCGTGCTAAAAATAGCACTCAGCAGAATTTCAAACCGTTGATCACTAACCAGTGACTCTACTGGGAGGTGATACACAAGAACACTAAGTACACGTAGGATCAGGCCATCATGTGATGCCTCCATGGTTGAATAGTCTGCTAACACTCACTTTACAGCCTCACACATTAAAAATGGCCATTTTGGTGAGGGTGGCACCTGAAAGGAGGTGTCCATTATGAGATTATGCATTCATGAAGGGGCTGTCTAGGAGAGAAAAGAATCCCAGAAATAGATAACAAGCCTTGCAATAAAACATTACCAGGTACAGAGCTGCAGCACTCATTTTGTTCTAAAATATTTACTGTAGTTGCATCTGCCTTTCAGGAAACACCTCTCTGATTTGAAAAATACTCCGTTGGCTGGAATTCTCTGTGGAGCACTTGTGCAACAAATGTGTTTGCAAACGTATTAAAAATTCAGCCAATATCTAATTTAAACATTAATTTCCTTAAATCAAATTACTGAAGTACCAAGAAATTGATGTCAGATGTCTGCAACACGTTTTGTAATTGCTCTTCATACACTATAACGGCGGTATCCAAGCTGCAGCCTGTGAGACACACGTGGTCCCCAGGCCTGCCAATCCGGTCCTTGAAGCCATGGCAACTCAGGCCTATTTACACATATTTCTTATTTGCTCATTTACCCTGTTTGTATTTTGTAAACTCGGGGGTTTGGAAAAGGCTGTTCTTAGTGCTGTTGCCTTACTGATGAATATGTCTAAATCAGAGCGTTAAGGTCTGTTAGTATCAGCAATTTGAGATATATCCAAACAATGGGAACATGTGCCCATGTGGTTCTATGGCATGAACCTATGCAACCCTTCAAGGCAAAAATCTTGGACACCCCTGCACTATAGTACTCACTAAAAGAGCTAAGCGATATCTAATAGCACAATAGAGATTCAACATAATTTGGGGCCGATTTGGGCAGGTGGGCAGTTAAAGTTGCTCAGGTTATTTACCCGTCCTGGAGCCACTGGGAACTAACAGTTCCCAATTTCCACCTGCTCTACTGAACAGGCGGCAGGGACACCCACCTAAAGCTGGTGGGGTCCTTTTTGCCTTACATATGTATTTCGGGTCCCAGTGATGTCATCGGGACCTGATTGCAATTTTAACTGGAAAGCCTGAGCAGGACGCCGCAGTGGCTTTCCCAACAACTGAAGACAGCGGGGAGAGGACCGGAGCCAGAAGAGGCCCAAACAGGTACGTTTTGTTTTACTTCCCTTGTGGGCCGGGAGGAACAGAGCGGCTCGTCTGGGCCTCACAAGGAAAGCTTAGGCCTCCCCGTCACAGACACAACCCCCACCCCTCCCTCCCCCACCCGACCTTCCCAATCACAAGACCCCTACGAGACAGCCCCCGGAAACTGATTCTGCCACTTACCAGCTCTTGGAAAGCAGCCTCCGGGCCGCGCAATTGCCCGTCACTTCCTGCCGACTTCCCACCTGGACAGAGGGTGTGGATTTAAATGAGACCTGGGAGTTAAAACAGCCCGGGCCTCATTTCTGGAGCAGCGTGCAAGTTTCTGACTCATACTGTTACCCACTCGGCCTAAACCCACCTGCAGTTAAAAACTGGGGTCTAAGAGTTAACTAATCTTGGTCCAGAAAAAAAGAAAGCATTTATAGAGTGTCTTTCATGACTTCAAGACATCCCAAGACGCTTCACAGCCAATTAAGTACTTTTGAAGTGTAGTCACTGTTGTAATGTAAGAAACAGGGCAGCCAATTTGCACACAGCAAAGTCCCTCAAACAACATATGATAATGACCAGATAATCTGTTTTAGTGATCTTGGTTGAGAGATAAATATTGGCGAGGACCCCTGGGAGCACACCCCTGCTCTTCTTTGAATACTGCCATGGGATCTTTTACAGCCACATGAGAGGACAGATGGGGCCTTGGTTTAACGTCTCATCTGACAGTGCAGCACTCCCTCAGTACTGCACTGGAGTGTCAGCCTAGATGTTGTGCTCAAGTCTCTGGAGTGAGACTAACACCTACAACCTTCTGACTCAGAGACAAGAATGCTACCACTGAGCAACAGCTGACAGGTGACCAGGACACAGTTCAGGACATTGGTACGGGTGGTAAAATTGGCCTTTTGGTCAAGGAAAGAAACATTGGCCTAAGCTCCCACTCCTTGTCACATCACAGCAATATATATATATGGACGTCAGATGAGGAAAGAGAGATCTGATGCGTCCCAACCCTCACCCCTGTAGCTGAATAGCCTGCTAATTTACACTGCCAAGGCTCTCACAAGAGGAATGCCCACTCGACTGAAGTCCAACAGCACCCACAACCATGGAACCAACCCCAGCAAAAAGTCAATACCTTCATGACCGGAAGGGAGGGAAACAGATGGTCATAATATATAGAAAGGAGAAAGCCAGACAAATTCAGTTGTGTCTGTTTGAAGTTATATGGTATCAGTGTTTTGCTTACAGCTGAGCCAAACCATAAGCAATGCCTCAAATGACAAGGAATGCACTGTGTGACAATTCTACAGCTCACCCAAATATTTAAGAGATTTCTCATGCAACGTCAAAAGAAAATCCTGCAGGAAGCGAAGAGAACGTAATTAACATCAAATGCATCCGGGCTGCCACTTAGCTCTGACTGTTCTCTGGCATGAGGCCACATGTTTGGGATACATGAAACAAAGAGATAATTTTAACATTGAACAGCCAAAGAGATGAATTACCAGTAACGTCAATTCACTATTCATTCTCCATACTGCAATGGGCCGCACTGCACGAGAGGTAATAGAAAGACTTCTCTGTTTTCCTTGTGCTTCTCATTTTTATTAATAAATAACAATACTGGACAAGAGGTATTAAAAACAGAATGTTAACACCAGTTGGGGATATCTGCATTTTGTTTTAGAAGTGAAAGTATCTTGGAAACTCACTGAATACATGTAACCCGATCTGGACAAATATCCATAGTGACATTCTGACTTTGATTGAATTATCCAATGTTGTTGAGGACTCCTCTGATTCTGTGGAAATGAGCACAGACTGAAAAATTGCTAAACATTTTATTTTTCAAATTTGCTTTCCTTTTCCATCTGTGCCCCTTCCTGAAATCAGCGAGACGAGAATATGGTTATATGCCCCTCCAGTATCTAACTCCAGTGGCCATTCGTATGGTGTGAGCCGAGAAAGTGACTGTCAATTGACTATTCAACCATGGAGAGCATCTCAGTAAAGCCTGACTTTGTCTTCACCCAAAAGCCATACATGCACGTTTACCAGTAGAGATCACTGAACGGTAATCAGGAGCGGGAACCCTGGCTGAATTGTCTCCTCTGAGAGGACACTGAATCTACTTTTAGAATTCCCACCATTTCCCTGGATGAGATCAGTTAACAGTGCAAACTAGGGATGGAACACGGGAATGTAAATGGCCCAATACCACATCATGTGATACACTTACCCACTGAACAGTCGCTATTTAATTTACAGTCAAATTGCTGCTGAATATCAATTGTGTGTATATATATGTACTGCATATATAATATATATATATACACACACACCACTGTGGGAAATCCCAGTGAATATCTTAAATGTAGAACAATGTGTGGGTGATTATAAGACAGTAATCAAGGAGTTCATGTGATAAATGGATAGCCATGTGGTGAAGGATAGAATACTAAAGCCTGGTCTTTCATTGTTTCCAAGCTTTTATTCATATAGAGATTCCTCTTACACACACACCACACCCTAAATAAACTCTCCTATAAAAATGATACCAGAGAGTTCCCAATTGATACCCACCATCTGAATAACAATTAATAGTTCAAGGGGTACAAGGGATGTCACAGATCACGAGATCAAGGCTGACTGAAGCTCAGCTGTCAGTCTCCCAAGCACATGCATTTTTTTGTATAGTTTTATAGTGTCAGGTTGGTTAGTTGCTAGGACACTCACCTCTGAGTCAGAAGATTGTGAGTTTAAACCCAACTTCAGGATTAGAGAATATAAACCAGAAACTTCAGTGTGGTACTAACGAAGTGCCACATTGCTGTTGTTCTTAAAATAAGGGGGCTAATTTTCATCTCCATTTTGCCTGGAAAATAATTGCGGACAAGATCTAATGGAGCACTAAATGAGGTGGAAATCAGTTCCACATGATTGCTGCCTAATTCTACCCCGACTCAAGTTTCCAGTCAACACTGAGCCAGAAAGATGTTGGAAGCTCCTATCTGAAGCAGTTTGGAGCTTTGGGAATACTGTAAAAGGGAACATGGAAGTTCTCCACGTAATTTCTTGGCATGCTGGATGCCAAGTTGAACCCGGGTCCAGGATTGCTAATGGCGGTCCTTTCAAGTGAGAGGTCATTTAAAAGGTCACAGCATGTTAAAGATATGTGTTTTAGGCCATTTCTGGAATGTTTTTGGTCTTTATTTTTTCCTGATGGCACTCGGACTTTCATTAACCTTTGTGCCAGTTGTCTTCAATTTTGCTTTGCCCCAGAATCACTACTGGTATCAATGAGTTTCTCAGTGAAGAACCTCTAAGCTAACGTGTTTGGAAGAAGAGGACCTGTGGAGTAGGGTTGCCAAGTCTGGTTGGATGTATTCCTGGAGATTTAATCACATGACCTCCTCCCCCATCCAACCACCCCGCCTAGTCAAACAGTCTTTTTTTCCCATCTCCAATATTTTTATAATGAATAAACAAAGGTATTTGAAAAAAATTAAAACAATTTTTTTTAATGTCCCTATGATTTTTTTTCCCCGGGTTGCTCACAGCAGTGTCTAAGAGATTCCTGGAGACTCCAGGACAATCCTGGAGGGATGGCAACCCTACTATGGAGAGCTGCCAGGCAGGTCAGGATTCCTGAGGTGTTCCGTGCCCTTCCACCAGCAGCCACACCCCCGAATCTGCAGATAGAGGTGCAAATACCTCTCTTTGGCAGATGTAGTGCTGACAGAGGCTTTTTTTTCCCCCGAAAAGAAAGCTGTGTCAGCAGAACCCTCCTGGCATTACTACATTCTGTGTGAATGCCTGAATAACCATTATGCTGGATGTTTCTTCAGAAGCATGCCAGTCACAGCATGTCATGCTTTATCTAGTACTGCATGAAAGGCGGCATGCCAGTGATCAAGAGCTAGTGCTGTCTGATTGTCTGCACCCACAAACCATTTCTGCAGGCCTCGCCACACCTACCTGGCAATGACAAAGGGTAACCATCTTCTCAGAGTCTGGGTTAGCCGAAATGCAGAGCCTGATACCTGCAGCAAAAGTCAAGCAAAAAGCAGCAGAGGGTTTGGCACATGCTGGCACTGTAATAGTTAGTTAGGACTTGATACTTGGCTGCACTTTCTGTCGGCATATTGCAGCGCTAACCTCTGCAAATGGTGCTGTGGAGTTGAACAGAAGGCAAACCTCCTTGAAAGCACCTCATGCAGCGTCGCCTCAACTTCAGCAGCCATCAAACAGGGAGTTGTGCGCTCTGTCTTCAGACTCATGCCCACACCAAAAGTTCCCTTTCCCTTCATGTTTGTCTATCAGTTCTTAAACCCTTGCTCCTTCCACTACTAATGGATTGAGATGCCTTTTGAGGCTCTGCAAAGGCTTACTGAATTTTTGCCTGGTCCAACACTGCCTCAACCTGCCCCACCAAAAATAGATTAACTGGTCATTCATCTCATTGCTGGTCTCTTGCATCTGGCTCTGCACAAAATGACTGCAGCATTTGCATACATTACAATGACTACACTGCAAAGTAATTTGTGATATACAAAATGCTCTGAGGAATTTCAGAGAGACAAAATAAGGCATTATATAAATACAAGTTCTCTTTTATTTATATGAAGTTATAGATTTTGGTGATTTTTTTCAACCTTTAGCCTTATGAAAAATGTTAGTGTTGGAAAATAAATCCTATTTCTGCCAATGGTACCCAATATTTAGTTAAACGCTTCTGTCTCAACGTGTTTCAACACTAACCTCAAAGTACACCCCATTGGCACCAGTGTGACATTTCATTTCTCACATCACCTTCTCTAAAGAGACTGATAATTCATGCTGAATTTTGGGCAGTTTTTTTATTTTTAATTTTCTTCCCTTTGTTCCCCATCTCTTCTGAAGGCAGAAACTTAAGCTGGAGTTTGGGTCTGCAGGCACCTGATATCTCGATGAAAAAGCTATTTTTCAAAGTGTAAGCAGAGCTCGTGATAGCTGCCTGGCTATTCCACTATGGAGGGCATCGCAGCTGAGCCTCAACCTCACCCAACATCCGAATACACATGCCTTCTATTAGGGGTTACTAGACAGTGAATGGGAACCTTGGGGTGATTTCTCACATCCCTAGCCCATGGGCACTGATATCAACTGTAGTGTCCCCACCTCTGCTCTGGTTAAATTAATTCAGTACCAACCAGGAATCATGGTTACAATCTCCCTGATTTATATTCAGTGCACTCGTCACTGAACTGATGGTAGATTATTTGGGGTATTTTTACACTGCAATCTAATAGCCACTTGGAAGTGGTTGAGACTGCTCAAAGTAATTTCATGTAGGACCCTTACAATTAGCCTACTGCACCACCTAGTCCCCACCAAATGCTTTTTAGTCACCCACTAATCCATAATATACTGGTCATTTAATTTCTTTTGCTGACAATATGACATCCTTCTTTATGTACAGGATCAAGTGGTATGTCACACACCAGAAAAAAGACCTTCTTATGGATTTACATTACAATATGCTTAATCCCAGCTATCTGTCCCCTTTGTTACCCTGTCTATCATGCCTTAGCAACAGTTAATGGAACTGTGTCTCTGAATTTATTCTTATCCAAAGTGACAAGCTATAAAATGCTTAAATACGTACACCTCCTATTGCCAATAAAGTCAGGCCATGGGTATGCATTGGCTTTACTGGTAGAATTAGCCCTCACTATAATTGCAGCTGAACTCAGCTTGGCCACAGTGTCATACAAATGGAGCACATATTCTTTCTTTCACAGTCTAAATTAATGGGATGAAAAGCTTCATCTCGCTGTCCATTTGCTCTGTAGGATTTATTGTGTGCTAAATCCAAAAGAGAAACTAAACATACTGGGTAAACCCTTCCAACATGTATACCCCAGAGTCAAATCATTACAGAAACTCTGAGCTCACCCTCTTCTGCTGTCAGCTTCACAATATGGTTCCAAACTCTGGACAGTGTAAAAGCTGCCAGAGTCACTAAGGAATTTCCATCCCACCTAGTCATATCGTTGCTTCAAAACAGAGATCCTAATTCGGTGGCATCAACAGCATGTGAAATCTTTTGCATCCTCCAATTCTTACAGATACAAAGGGCACATCCAGCCCATTATCTGTAATGAGAGGTGCCCCCATGGTGAGTTATGTAATCAGAGACAGTGGTGAAGCCATTACCAGGAGTGTCTTACCAGGCACAGGCTCACGATCTGTGCTGGGCTTAATTAACCCTTTGAGGATTCCAGTGATGTTTGCGAAAGAGAAGCTCAGCTCGTTGAGATTGTTAAAGAACCCTCTTAAAGCTGTATTCATTAATTTAATGAAGAAATTTTGTGCTCATCAAGACAAAAGATCTCAATACTGAGGAACAAAACATTTGCATACATCATAGGTGATTGGGAATGTGATTTCGACTGCCCATGCTTATTTCAATTTAAAGCCAAAAAGAGACTTTGTTCCAACATTCTGGCTTGCATTCAAACCCATGCGTCATAGGTGAAAACATAAGGGATAAAATTCCAAATTTGTGCAGGCAGTGGGGAACCTTAACCCACTGCCAGAATGTACTTGGAAAATTACCCCCATTAGTGTGCCAACCCCATTAAAATGCCTAGTTTCTCCCATGTTTTTTGTGCCAATTTTCTCCCTCCTCTGCTGAAGACATGGATTCTGTTTGGGGTACGGTTCGTTGGATGTCAAGCACACACAGTTGCCAGCAGGAGCCTTTGGATAGTGATCAAATGCAAGACACTAGCTGATTTCACCCTCCCTATAGCCCAGAGACACAGAAATCAATTGTAGCATCTCTACTGCTGCCTTGTTCAAATCAGCTAACTCAACACAAACTGAGATTGAACCAAGAACCTTCTGGTCTGTATACCTAAATTACACATTGACTTCACCAATTGAGCCACTGGGGAGTCATCAGTCCCTCTTTTCAACAGAATTTTGCAGGATTTCCTTTTCAAACATCTTTAAATAAAGAAAAACAATTTGCATTGTACAATCAGTAAAAGGATGTGCAGTCCTTAGAGATTTGCTATCAGAGCTTTTAAATCCATAAACAACCACCTCGACAAAACACAGTCTATGGCTTCAGGCATCTCTCGTCAGGAATATCTTCCTTGGAAGCAGGAAATTCCTATTTACAAACATTCATTATGAACAGCACTGGAACTATGCTGAGAAATTGGTGTATTCAGCAGCAAAGATGGTGACAAAAAGCATGAATTTGCTGTGGTTTGCCCTCCCTTAACATCTACTACTTAACTACTTTTGCATTTATTCCAGTTCAGAGCCGATGCAATTCTATGATCTGAATCAGAAATTTCAGATTTGAATCATGTTGCTGTCGTAATTGGAAATCCCAATTGATTTATCTGATTCAAGGCTCCACCATTAGTACGCTTAACGAGGGCAATGCCTTGTGTGGAATGGAGCCTACAGCCCAAGACCATCCCAAATGTAATCCTCATTCTGTGTTGAGTTAGTTGACCTCAGTTTGGGTTGTAGAAGGATTGCTATAATTGGCCTCAGTGCCCAGGGGTTGGGGAGGGAAAAAGTAAACTCAGCCAGGGATCCTGTTTCTGATCATTACCCAGTGTCTGCTGCAGGAGGGTGCATGTGAGAACGCATGCATATAGAGTGAGGACAGGACTGGGCTCAACTGCGATGCCTCTGCAGTCAAATTGCCTGTTGTCATGCACAGTCTGGGCTCCCACATGAAGAGTGGCCACTTGTGTGCAGTATGAGATGGAAGACCGTGCTGTGGAACTGTAGCCAATCATCTTCAAGGGAGGAGAGTAGAAATTATCCACATTCAGATTTTGAAATGATGCCAAGGCTCAGCCCTAATTTTCATAACGAGTAATATTGTATATAAAAAGTCTTGGACAATCCTGCCCTCAAAACTGTTCAAAATCAAGCTTGTCATCAAAATTAGGAAAAGGAAGGTCCGTTCATCTGACTGTAGTCTCTGACTTTACAGTGCCCACGGAACTGCACCCCAGCAATAGCCAGCACCTTCACTAGAGGAGAAAAATTTATTTGAAAAAAACAATGTCCAGTCACTACGGTGTGAACAAATGTCACATGGGTAGTGTGAAGGAGGTACAGTCTTATTCACATACATAAAATATTAAAGAGACCTAGCAGTCATATTGTGATAGATGTAATTTGTTATCTGGTCTCAGTTTTGCTCCTTATATTGTTGCGAGTCCTGTTATATCGAAATCTGCTTTATGTACATCTTTTTGTTTTGTCCATCTAAATGTATAAGACATAGCAGAAATCCCTATATTTGTGGTGAGTTCAGTCTTTTTTTTTGCTCCCAAGGGCATTGGCTTCTTGCTGCAGTGCAGTTCAATGGAAATTGGTTACCCTCTTGTTCTTGGCCAAATTCGCCTTCCTACCTGTGTGATTCCTGAAAGTGTGCATTGGCAGGCTATGCGACTGTAGGAGCTTTACAATCAAGCCCGATCCTGTCCTCACCCAACGTCCACACATACACACTTCTAGCTTGGGATTGCTGGATAGTATTCAAGAGCAGAGATCCTGGACAATTTTGCACTCCTTAGCCAGGGTGTTGACCAATTGTAGTGCCTTATTGCTGCCCTAGCTTATATCAGCTAATTGCAGCACAGTCTAGGACTCAGACTTGGGATTGTCCTGGTCTGTGTGGATCAAGCTACTCACTGTATTAATCAGCTGAACCATTGGGTGGGCTGAATTCTGAGTTTTTAGTCTTATGTCGGCTGTTATAAATTCTGGGGCCATGAAGAATTATACCTTGAAGAAAGACACTCAATTAGTGGTATGTGTTCAGTGAGTCATCAAGCACCATTTACCTTTCTTGTGCTTTCTTTGATCTTTTCTATCATTCATTTTTAATGGAAGTCAATGGGCTTTCATCAGAATCATTTTCTTCACATCAAAGAGGAAGAGAACCAGTGGAAGGAAAGTATGAATATGTTGACATGCGTTTATGTAGGACTGTCTAAATGAAAACCATGCTGATACCAACCCAAAAGAGACAAGATAGATCCAAGAAACAGCCTCAGTGGAGATACACCTTTAAAACACTATGGAGTCCACTGGGCAAGATCAAGGTTAAGCTGCTACCATAACAACAGAAATCTGTATGAAAATCACTGCAACCTTCTCAATGATGTTGCTTTTTGTACTTTCTGCACCACCTTTGATATTCCCATCCAGCAGGAATTGCAGTCAAACTTCAATATCAAATCCCATGAGGACCTTTAAGTCTATTCCACTCAACAAGGCTTATCTTATTGGGGCCCTCTACTGACCACAGCGAACCTGCCACTGAGGCCAGAGGCAAAGACTATTGCAATGAAAGGTTTAGAATAGTGAGGCTTCACTGAACTTGCTTCCAAGCAGCAATTCCAGATAATATGATTAGGGCATTTAAAGGAGGGAAACAATCCAAAGTGTTGCCTCAGCTTTATTTAACAGCTGGGGTCATGGTGTAGAAGTACATTTGCCCAAATCGTTTTTGATGCTGCTTGAATGAATTGTAAGGCAAACAACGGAGTAAAAAATATTTTCTTCATATTTCAGAGGTTCTCCAGAAGTACAGTGAGATAATGCAATGTTTGGTGTGGAAGTGAGCCATACCAAGAAGGGAGGTCCCAGAGTCAATTACCAGTCCATGCTGAGCTAGCTGCTCTCAGCCAAAGTGCTATTATTAGCCACAGAGCTTCTGGACTAGAGAGGAGAAAATTCATCCAGGGTTCCTGCCATTGATCACTCTCCAGTGTCCCTGTAGGTTTTGGGTGAGGGGGTGAGAACAAGATCAAGCTTGGCTATACTGGCCCCCACTGACAAAAGGCCAACACTTACTGTCTAGCTCACAGATATGAAGAATGCACACTTGGATGGGTGGGTGAGGCACTGGTGGGCAGCTGGCCCAGTTTGTGCCAGTGCCTTCGGGAGAGTAGAAGAAAAGATCGGAAAAAATAAAAGACAAAAAAAAATCCAGGACAGGGAATATAGTAATCAATATTAATTTGACGCTTTTGTAAAGCAAGTTTACACATTTAATTGGGCTTTTTACTGTCAACTTTGCCTTGCACAACAGAAAATCAACAGCTACAAACTCAGGGCTAATTCATGGAGCATCCATTATGGTATTCTCAATAGAGTGCACTATAATTTTCAAAATTATGTTCTAGAACACTTAGAAAGACTCCCTGGTAGCAGAATTGGCGATGTCAATGCCCAGCATGGACCTGAGTCATACAGACCAGGAAAGATCTCAGGGTCTATTCCTAGTCTGTGCTGAGTTAGCTGATTGTAGCTGTGGTAGCAGGAGGAGAGCCTCGGCAAAGGGGAGGACAACCAGCCAGAGTTCCTTCTCCTGACTGCAATCCGCTGACCCCTACTGGAAGATCAAACGTGGCTGTGGTGCACCTGCAGTTGAGTCTCAGCTGACGCTCACAGTCAAGGCATACACATGGGCACTTGGGTGAGTTGCCAGAGGGCAGCCAGTGGCTGTGTAACTGTTGCCAGTGGGCACCCAATGGCTGTGCAGCAGTTGCCAGAGGGCACCCAATGGCTGTGCAGCAGTTGCCAGAGGGCACCCAATGGCTGTGCAGCAGTTGCCAGAGGGCACCCATTGGCTGTGCAGCAGTTGCCAGAGGGCACCCAATGGCTGTGCAGCTGTACCAAAAGAGGAGGTCCCAGATGGGAAACCCGGTCTGTGTTGAGTTAGTGGGAATGGGAATACTCAGTTGCAGAATGGGTGATGCATTTGCCGACTGAATTTTGGGGTGGGTTGGGGGGGGGGGTCATTTTGTTGCCTTTGTTCTAAACTTTGTAATAATGCACTTCTTCAGTCAAATTTTCATTCACCACTCTTTAGTAGAAGGAAACAGTTCTAAATACGAAGATAACTTCAATGAAGGATTTTAATAATATCATTTACTGCATGACCAAAACGTCAATGGTTAGAAACATTCAATGAGGGTTTCAATGAAATTACTACTTTATAACCACTCCCAAACATCTAAATACGTGTATAAACAAAATGTGGAGTTTTGTATGAGCAGTTATCTATCATTTTCTTTTTGCCAGCAGTGAGTCCTACGTTAATGTGTGATAATACCCACAGTGAAGGTCTGACGATTGTGATCTAAGTTTATCAATGGTAATCCACAGCTGTGTACATTAGTGTTCAGCAGCTTCCAGTTTTTTGGTCAGCTACACTTACCAGTTTCAAAACAGAGATTGTGGCTTCCCACATGAGACAATGTGGCGAACACAACTTCTTTGTTAGGCAGTCAGGTGTCTGAGACACTAAATTTTCTGTGTGCCTCATATGGAGTGTGGTTAGTTTTCCATTGTTTGTTAAATATGATTGGCGAAATAAACGGGATCGCTTACTGGAACATACATCACAATGGAAGCAGCTGTGAATTATCACTGATAAGCTTGCAATATTGCATCACAGTTGTCAGTCTCTCATTAAGAGACATCATCTCAGCATCACCCTAACTGCTACGCACTGGCTTGTAGGGTTACCTGTAGTCAAATGGGAAGAATCCCAGTGACAGATCTACTCCTTCATATCTGAATGAGCCAGTCTGGCTGATCAACTATTGGCATGCTGAGGAGTACTGTCCTGCCTACTCAGGTTACTGAACCGGCCACACATATCAAATTGGTTCCCATTGCCAGGCACCTCATCTTGGAGCGACATGATCCCAAAAAGACTTGATCCCACTCACCCTCCCTCTCAAAGAAGCCAGTTATTAGACAATTGACAAACACACAGTGATATTGAGTGCAATAGAAGTGTTCCAATCACACACGTGAGATTGACATCCATCAAATGGAAACCATTTGTACTACACGTGCTAATATTTCAGCTGTTTTAAACAGGTTACTAACTTGAGGAGTACTGATTGTACTAGAGATAACTGGAACACAGTGCCCATGGTCTATGTTCTTCCAGCATTGAGTCTTCCACACAGCTGGACTTAGAAATACACTCTCCCCGGCCACTATGAGACTGAACCAGACTGCTCGCAACCTTGGCATTCTATTTGACCCAGAGCTGAGCTGAGCTTCTGACCTCATGTGATCACCAAGACTGCCTACTTCCACCTCTGTAACATCGTCCGTCCCCATTCCTGCCTCAACTCATCTGCTACTGAAACCTTGATCCGTGCCTTTGTTACCTATGGACTCAACTATTCCAATGTTCTCCTGGCCGGCCTCCTACCGTGCACCATCCGTAAACTTGAGCTCATCCAAAACTCTGCTGCCCGTATCCTAACTCGCACCAAGTCCCGTTCACCCATCGCCCCTGTGCTCGCTGGCCTTCATTGGCTCCCGGTCTGACAACAACTCAATTTTAAAATTCTCATCCTTGCTTTCAAATCCCTCCGTGGTCTCGCCCCTCCCTATCTCTGTAACATCTTCCAGACCTACAACCCTCCGAGATCTCTGCGCTCCTCCAATTCTGGCCTCTTGCACATCCCCGATTTTCATCACTCCACCATTGGCGGCCGTGCCTTCAGCTGCCTAGGCCCTAATTCTGGAATTCCCGCCTCAAATCTCTCCGCCTCTCTACCTCTCTCTCCTCTTTTAAGAAGCTCATTAAAACCCAGCTCTTTGACCAAGCTTTTAGTAACCTGACCTACTATCTCCTTATGTGGCTCGGTGTCAAATTTTGTTTGAGAACGCTCCTATGAAGTGCCTTGGGACGTTCTACTACATTAAAGGCACTATATAAATGCAAGTTGTTGTTGTTGTAAATACGCTATAAACCTCCTATGCACTAGTGTGAATTTTCAATCACTTCTTTTCCCACAGGTATGTAATTAGGACTTTTTACGAGCTAGAATCCATTGTTTCAGTAAACCATTTCCTCAGGGAGAGAATAATTTTTGTCCAGCATACAAGCCAACTGAGTTCCATTCCTTTGATCAATGTAAACAGGAAAATTAGTGATGTATTCATACTGATTACTGAAGATTCTTCCCTCATTCCTCCTGCAGGCAGCTTCCCCACATCCCTTGAGCCTGGAGAGTAGGATGGTCTAGATATAGATTTTCATGCTTATTGTCAATTCTTTCCATAATTGGGTGGTTGGAGGTGCAACTAAATTAAGAAAGGGGAAGAGGGGAGAAAATAAGCTTCCTTGTGTTATCCCTTCTAATAGCTCAGTCAGGAACTGATAAAACTCTCTTAATGAGGCAAGAAAATGTTCAATTTACTTTTTGGAAATCAAGGGCACTTCACATTAGCCAGCAGCCACCATATTGGCTAAAGCAACTCCTAATAGTAGCTATGTATATTGAACAGTTGTTTATTTTCTAGCATCTTCGCAGTTCTCCTGCAAACCTAATCCTAACCATTCTCACTATTAACTTCCATATAACAATTCAGGAGATAGTTCAAATAGCAGAATCCTATCTGCAGCCAAAATAAATGTCAGGGCTACATCACTTATCCAGTGGTGTTACACCAATTACTCTACAAAACATAATTGAAATGTATGATTCTAAAATTGCATGCTAAGAAGAATGTAAACTGTAATATTAACATTTTACAACAAGGTACTGCATTTACACATTGAAAAAGTTGCTCTAGTATGTGTGTCTAGGAAGATTATCTGGATTGTACTCAACAACAACAACAATCTGCATTTATATATCAGCTTTGACACAGAAAAATGTCCCAAGGCCTTTCATAGAGACGTAATCAGACAAAAATGGATGCCAAGCCAAAGGAGATATTAGAAGGGGTGGCCAAAAGCTAGGTCAAAGAGGTAGGTTTTAAGGAGGCTCTTAAAGGAGGAGAGAGAGCTGGAGGGGTGATGAGTTTACAGAAGGAATTCCAGAGTGTGGGGCCTCGGAAGCTGAAGACAAAGCTGCCTGTGGTGGATCAAATGGAGGGGAAATGTGTGAGAGCCCACAGTCAGAGGACCAGAGAGTTGTGAGGGGTTGTGGGGCTGGAAGCGGTTATACAGATAAGGCAAGGTGCAGGGATTTAATCATACGGATGGGAATTTTAAATTGGAGGCATTAGGGAGTGGGAGCCAATGTAGGTCAGCAATGGGTGAGTGGAACTTGGTGCAGAATAGGACACAGGCAGCATAGTTGGATGAGTTGAAGCTGACAGAGGGTAGAGAAGGAGAAGCCAGCCAGAAGAGCATTGAAATAGTTGAATCTGGGGGTGACATAGCCATGGATGAGTGTTTCAGTGGTAGATGAGCTGAGGTGGGGGGGGGGGGAGGGGTGATGTTAATAGGTGAATGTAGGCAGTCTTTGTGATGCAAAGGATATAGGATCAGAAGTTCAGCTCGAGGTCAAATAGGATGCCGAGGTACTGAACAGTCTCACTTAGTCTGAGACAATGGCCGGGCAGGGTACGGAGTTTGTAGCAGGAGCCAAAGACAATGACTTTGGCCTTCCTCATGTTTAGTTGGAGGAAATTGTTGATCAGCCAAGACTGGATGTCGGACATCCAGTCTGTCAGCAAAGAGGCAATCAAGGGGTCCTGAGAAGTGATGGAGAAATAGGGCTAGATGTCATCAGATAACACATGGAAGCTGAACCACATGTCTGCAGATGATGCCATCAATGGCAGGATGTAGCTGAGGAAAAGGGGGTCAAGGATACATCCTTGGTGGACTCCAGAGGTAACGGTGTGAGAGCTGGAAGAGAAGCCATTGCTGGATATGCTGTGGTCATGGACAGATAGGTAAGAGTGGAATCAACCGAGGGCAATCCCACCAAGCTGGACAATGGAAGAGAGGTGTTGGAGGAGGATGGTGTGCTTGATCGTGTTAAAGACTGCAGAGAGGTTGAAGAGGGACAATGCACCACAGTCACAATCACAGTGTCATTAATGACAGTTGGGTAAAGCTGTTTCAGTACCATGGGAGAGAGAGAAACTGGAGATTCAAATAGGGAGTTATGAGAGAGATGGGCACAGATTTTGGGAGATGACAACACTTTCAATGACTTTGGAGAGGAAAAGGCGTTTGAAGATGGGAACGTAGTTTGCAAGGACAGAGTGGTTGATGGTTTTTTTAAAGTAGGGTGTAATGATTGTGGTTTTGAAAGCAAGAGGCGGGGGGGGCAGTGCCTGAGTAGAAGAAATCATTTACAATACTCCCTTTTTTTCCTCTGTAATTGCATGTTGTGTGGTATTGAAGGCTAGGAAGATTCCATCTTCATTCTCTGGTCTGTGCTGAATGTGGTGATTTCATCCGGAATGAAAGTGGAAACAAAGGTATCCCTGGGATAGGAAGGCAAAAACCGATGCCACCCCACCTGATTGAAGACATTGCTGGCACTCGCTGTCTAGACTCACACGAGATGAATAGCCACTTGGATGAGGTAATAGGTGGCTGCCAGCACCTGCGGCACCTTATCCCAACATGAGCAGCTGAATTTAGAAGAGGAAAGGGGAAATGGGGAAGGTCTAACGGTCTGGACCACCGTCAGTATATGACCTAAACACTTCTGTCATGTCTCTCCTCTCTAAGTTCCACTCCTTTCACTTCACATAGGACGCCTACATCCATCAGACAGAGGAGCCTTTCATCCCATCAGACTGGGCTAGATTTGAAACAAGGTCCCAGAGGTGAAAGGCTAGTCCCCCAACTAATTTCATCCGGTTGACCCAAGAGATGTTCACAATGAAGAACTGTATGGTTTTGAATGAAATAGACACGCAGTATTTTTTGCTTCTTGTGGAGGGGTAATTTCCAATAGATCGTGGTAAATATTGTTTTTAAAAAAATAAGAAAACCCCAACTTGGTCAAAGAAAAGTAAATACTAAGAAAAAATTGCTTTTATATTGTTCTTTGAATTCAGATTCCGGTCGCCCATCTCCATGACTCCCGTCATGTATGCTGTGAAATCAGTTTTCCATAACCCAGTTGCATACCTGGGAGCCAGCTCATGGATGCCAGTCACTTGAAATCTGGTTTAAAGGAACACCATAAAAACAGCTAAGACGGGACACTTTGCATTCTTTCTAATACTCCCTTCTAGATATTATTCACAGATACGGAAGCCTAGAATGCCTGACTTATTTATTTTAACAACAATGTTAACCTGTTTAAAATGAATTGGTTAACACCAATGTTAAAATAATGCCAATTGGAAATTCTGGTTGGATAATCAAATCCTGCTTAAAAGGACATCGCCACTTGATTAAAGGCACTTTTGCACTGGTGCTTAGTTTAGATCCTGTGTGCTGCTTTCCACATTTGAACTACTAAAATCAACTTCAATATCCCAGCAACAGAATTGTCGACCTATGCAAAAATTACTGGGTTTTTTCCCCACCTCCACAACGTTGCCTGCCTCTGGCCCTTATATATCGCTCCTCCTCGCTCCTGTTGTCGAAATTCTAGTTCAAGCCTTCGTCACCTTAACTTCATTAATGCTCTCCTAGCTGGTCTCCCTGCCACAACCTTCCACAAGTTTCAATTCATGCAAAACATTGTAGCCCATGTCCTCATCTGCACAAAGCTGACACTCCTGTTATGCCTCTCCTCTCCAAACTCTACTGACTCGCCATATCCCAATATGTCAAAACATATTGCCCTCCTGGTCTAATCCCTCCACGGCATTGCCCTGCCCTATTTTAGTAATCTTCTCCTGCCTTAAATCCCACATGCACCCCTCACTCCTTCAGTACTGACTTTCTTCTTGTTCCCTGCTTCCTCTGCCCCATTATTGATGGCTGCTATTTCAGCCAGAATGCTCCTGCCCTCTGGAACAACTGCCCAGTTGCCTCTGCCTTGCTACCTTGCTCGCTACTTTTAAAAACCGTCTCAAAAACTTTCTCCATGACCTTTGGTTTCCCCAACCCTCTCCATTGTGCCCTTTTTCCCGTCTGTGCAGTATCCACTATTTTGACCTCCTCAACGTTAAGCGATTTGAGACATCTTCCTGAACATGAGAGACGACAGAGATGCTATTTGTTGTCGTGAGAGAGCCAGATTTAGTAGTGTAAGCATGGTGAGCCGACGAAACGTGACCTGACCTAAACAATTGCCTGACGTTCTTTACAGTACATTTTACAGATCCACGAGGCAGGTGTTTACAATGAAATGGAGCCATAATTTTGCAATTGTGTTACAAATATTGTGTCTTGAAAACATGCAGTCATGTGAATTTATCTGGGCGCAAAGCACAGTTTCAGTTGAGTTTTCAGGACAAACTATTCTTGGCAACGTTTGCTCAATAAACCTGCCTTGGAAAACAACAACCTTTTAAAATAGGTCACGTAAAGATATCAGTACTTGCTGTTTGCTTACTTATTTGCTTCATTTTGTTGGGTTGAGGCACTCTGTGACACTAGCTGGCTGTTGTTTCAATATAAAAACAGATGAGTGGTGTTTGCACAGATGGGAGGAGTCAGTAGAATGTAATGTGTTTTACTTGAACATTTGTATCGAGTCCAATTAATTACCTTTTCATTGCCAGTGAGTTCAGAAAACCACAACAGTGCTACAAATAAAGATACTCGGTTTGAATAGATTAGGGATGTTATTTCCAACTGTTTTGAGACTCAAATTCTCCAGTGGCGCATTTATATGTTAGAAGTGGGTTGCGGAAATGGCTCTGCAGTGTTCCAAAGATGGGTGCAGTGCACCCTCAAAACATTGATTTGTCTGTTCTCTCCATTTGTGCTGACTGACCTACTGTGTGTGTAAAGCATTTTCTATCTTTGTTTCAGATTTTCTGCATCTGCAGTATTTTTCTTTCTATTGATTCCGCAGTGCTTTCAGGAACTCCAGTTCTGCAAAACAGCATTGTTTACATTGTGGGCGGTTCCTACAGCACCAGATCCACATTTACACTGCACATGCACACACTTCTGCTCCACAATTCTTTTAAAGTCGTTGTTCATGGCTTTTTGACAGTAGCCACTACTTGGAAAAGGTACACGCAAGCCAGCAGGAGTGAAATCACTTTGCTGGCCTGAATGTGTAAGTGGTTCAACCACTCAGCTCTCTGTAGCCACCTCCGAGGCAAGTACCACCTTGGTTACTTCACCACCAACTTTAGGCCGCCATCAATGGCAAATGGTTGGAAGAGCCTTTGTCTCGTTGGCCTACTTGGTTTCTAGCTCCTTAAATCCACAAGAGCGCACAGATACATCTTGCTTTTACAATTTATTGAAAGTATTTTTGTTTATTCCATTTCAAATACAATCAGTTTGAAAGACAGTAGATGTTTTGGGGGGTGGGGGTGAAAGAGGGAGCTACAATTGGTCTCAGTGTCCCTGGGGTGGGAAGCTGAAATTGACTCGGATTCCTGACCTGATCACTATCCAACAACATCTTCAACAAATGTGCACGTGTGGATATTAGGTGAGGACAGGATTGGGCTCATTTGTAATGCCTTCCAAAGTCAAATAGCACAGTCACCATTGAAGTTCACACATTAAGAAGGTACAAAGAGCATTCCGCACCCCTTGAACCGTACATCAGCATAAGCCCATGCCTTCAGGAGAGATGGGGATGGAAGGAAATTTGCTCAGTGATAAACGCACTGGCTGACGTCTGCCCACCTGAGCCGTACAGAATAGCAGGTGGTCGATTCTATCCTCAATCTGTTTGTCTGGGCCACGCATGTGCACTTTCAGCGGGGATCACTGAATAGCTTTCAAAGTTTCCTGCTCTTAATCACTACCTAGCAACTCCCTGCTGGAAGTGGATGTGTGTGGACATTGGGTGAGGACTGAATAAACAGAGTAAGCAATCCAGAGAGTTCCCACAGGTTTTATTTCATAAACATCACTTATGCCTGAGGAACTCTCCTCATAAGAACATCATTACAGTTTCACAATACTAGTGCGAAAGCACTTTGAAGCCAAGATTATTTTTTTTAATTCCACTTCCTTATGAGATTTTGCATTACATATGGTTAATGTTAACAATGTAGTCCTCCTATGGGCTCAATAAGAAAGTGGTATACAGTTACATTGTGAATAGGTTATTACAGCCTCAATCTCCCTCCCCGACATTCATTAGTCTACTGTTTGTTGTGCTTTGTAAATAATCAGCCTACAACCTACTTGTGAAACAGGATTTAAACAATAATGGACCCAAGAACCCATGAACAGTTAAACCACATGCTCAACCCAGAACAGGTGGTTCCTTCCCAGAGTGCACCAATAACACCCCAGCCTCCTTTCAGCGTGTGAAATGAATATATTTGCAGCATCTTTTAACATCAGCAATGAAAGGTGTATTTATCTTCTTGCAATTTTTTTTTACTTCATGAATGGTAGTAAGATAAAACTTGTTACAAATACTTTTCACAGTATTTTTAAAATACCGACTTTTACTGAGATGGAAAATTCAACTTCAGCCTTGCTGTTGCCTCAGTTGGTTAAACGCATTGCCCAGTGTGGAATCGAGGGAAATAGATCGGAAAGATTCCATGTTCAATTCCAATGCTGAATTAGCCAATTTCAAATGGGGACGACATTGGGCTCAGTGTCCCGGGACTGGGGAAGGGTGTAATCAGCTCGGATCCCCCACTTCTGAACACTGTACAGTGACCCTTGCGGGACTGCGCATGCTTGGTGAGGACAGGGCTCAGCTGTGGTGCCTTCTACGGTCATACAGCCTGCTGATACTCAGGGGGAAATATGAACCTAACCTGACTGTCAGGAAGCTGACTGGATCGGGTGCAATGCTGGTTTTACACCCCGCCTAATTTTACTCAAAGTCAATGGAAAGCAATATTGGGCGGGGTGTAAAACCAGCATTCCATCCGATCCAGTGAGTTTCCCGCCCGGTCAGTTAGGTTAAAATTACGCCCTCACTGTCTAGGTCCACATGTGTGGAATGGCTACTTCCACATTGTACAATAGGGCTGCTAGCATCTGTGGAATGGAACCCCAGCATAAATTAATGGAGGGAAGGGGAGGAAATTATGGGCTGTGAGAAGAGAACTTCTACTGTTATTATTTCTCTGAAACAATAAATAAATATCTAAACATTTCCCCAGCATCAAACACTATATGGCAGCTTTCGTAAATAAGCGTGCAATTAGACTGATGCACTGTGTGTTCTTTGAAAATACATAGGTGATTGTTCATAGTTGCACATGCATGGTACACAATGAAAATTTTTGACTGTTTATTGTTGTTTAAAATATGCCCAGTATTATTAGAGCAAAGTATTGTCTGCAATTAAGCCAACTTCAAAACAAAATTAAAGTGCATAAGTGAGATTACACCTGAGTGGCTCGAGCTTACCCCACTTGTGGGATTATTCATCATGTCTGACTTGGCTAATACATTTGGGCTCATTTCCCAAGTCCGTGCTGCCAGTGCAGAGCCTTAGACACTGGCTGCAAATATCGAGAAACCGTGAATTCCTGATGTGTACAACTGGCAGACAAGACTCGCAAGCAGGAGCACGAAGTCTGAAAATAAGCCCTACTTCAACGGAGCAATATCAGATATCACTAACTTCACCCTTTAATGCCAAGGGTGATATTGCCAAATGATGCCTCCCTTAATAAGTATCCACTATTAACAAACCTCCTGACTTTATCTCTGATTTGGTTTATTTAAAGTATTAGTATTTTTGGACTTGAATCAGTTTCTTAGTCACTGTGGATCAGAAAGTACACGTTCACCCACCTATACATTCCTGTGATGGCTGTACAACTTCCTGTCTGCCCCACACCCACCGGATGCTTTCCTATGTGCCTCTTAAAGAGGCTTTGTTGTCCAGTTTTGTGTTGGAAAACACACCAGTCGCAAACACAAGTCTTTACAATGACATGATGATCCCCATGACATAGCCAATCGCATCTGTTATAACTAAAAACACACATCACAAAAGGACATGCTGCAACAGGTAATGTCTGTTACAACACAAACTCACCTCCAGGGTCTGTCTGGCAGACATTCTGCTGAGTTGCTAGACTAGGCTGTTCCAGAAAATGAGCCAACCTGAAAAGCTACCCAGTACAGAGACAACACCCAATCCTGAGAGTTTATTCACCCTTCAAAAAATGAGTCTCTCCTTAAAATCCAAAAGTGATTGCTCTTAACATTCTCCTGTCAACTGCAGACTTACTTACTTTTAGGACTTCTGTAGTTTGGATTGTAGGAGACTAATGTCCATGCATCAGCTCCTCGTATTTAAGAAGGAAAGAATTTGCATTTCATACACCTTTCAGATCCTGAGGATGTTCCAAAGTGCTTCCAAACAATTAATGTTGAAGTATATTGTCACTATTGTTTTGTAGGCACACACAGCAACCAATTTGCACACAGAAAGGTCCCACAACAACAACAATAACTTGCATTTATATAGCACCTTTAATGGAGTAAAATGTCCCAAGGCACTTCACAGGAGCGATTATCAAACAAAATTTGACACTGAGCCACATAAGGAGATATTAAGACAGGTGACCAAAAGCTTGGTCAAAGAGCTAGGTTTTAAGGAACATCTTAGAGGAGGAGAGAGAGGTAGAGATGCGGAGAGATTTTGGGAGGGAATTCCGGAACTTAGGGCCGAGGCAGCTGAAGACACGGCCACCAATGGTGGAGCGATTAAAATTGGGGATGCGCAAGAGGCAAGAATTAGACAAGCGTAGAGATCTCGGAGGGTTGTAGGGCTGGAGGAGGTTACAGAGATAGGGAGGGGCGAGGCCACAGAGGGATTTGAAAACAAGGATGAGAATTTTAAAACTGAGGTGTTCCTGGACCGGGCGCCAATGTAGCTCAGTGAGCGGCGGGGTGATGGGTGAATGGGACTTGGTGCGAGTTAGGATACGGGCAGCAGAGATTTGGATGAGCTCAAGTTTATGGAGGGTGGAAGAAGGGAGGCTGGCCAAGAGAGCATTGGAATAGACCAGTCTGGAGGTAACAAAGGCATGGATGAGGGTTTCAGCAGCAGATGAGCTGAGGCAGGGGCGACGTTACGGAGGTGGAAGTAGGCGGTCTTGGTGATGGAGCGGATATGTGGTTAGAAGCTCATCTCAGGGTCAAATAGGACGCCAAGGTTGTGAATGGTATGGTTCAACCTCAGACAGTGGCAGGGGAGAGGGATGGAGTCGTTGGCTATGGAACAGAGTTTGTGGTGAGGACCAAAGGCAATGGCTTCAGTCTTCCCAATATTTAGTTGAAGGAAATTTTTGCTCATCCAGAACTGGATGTCGGACAAGTAGTGTGACAAATCAGAGACAGTGGAGGGTCGAGGGAAGTGGTGGTGAGGCACAGCTGGGTGTCTGTGCACAGTTAGCGATGATTGTCAAAAGGTACTTTTACATTTTGCACTTCTGTAACTTGGATCGCAGGAAGATAATGTCCACGCAGCGGGTCCTTGTGTTTACATTGTTAAAATATGGGTCTATTATTCTGCCTCCACCTCAGTCAGTTGCATTCTTGCCTCGAGTCAGAAGATTATGGACCTATGGGCAATGAGATAAATGACCAGTTAATCTGTTTTTGGTGGTGATGATTGCAGGAAGAAATTTGTCCAGGAAAACCAGGAGAACTCCCTGCTCTTCTTCCAATAGTGCCATAGAATCTTTTACATCTACCTGAACAGGCAGACAGAATGTCTTACGTCTTATCTGGAAGACGGTACCTCCGACAATGGGGCAGCACTGCACCACAGCACCACAGCATCAGCCTAGATTATGTACTGAGGTCCAGGAATGGGGCTTCAGCCCATAATCTTCAGTTTTGAGGCAAGAGTGCTGCCGACTGAGCTGCAGGCAGAATAATAGACCCATATTTTAACAATATAAACACAAGATCCCCTTTTGTGGACATTAACTTCCTGCGATCCAAGTTACAGAAGTGCAAAATGTAAAAGTACCTTTTGACAACGATCGGCTAACTGTGCACAGACCAGAAATCGAACCAGAGAGGTTCCTGGTCTGTAGAGCTCACAGACAGTGAATTTACCCCTGAATAATAAGTGGAGCCCTTTAAATAAATTAAGGGGACAATACTGTTGTCGTGACCAATTCTTGAGCACTCACAGTTCTTGATACTAAAGGTGAGTTATAACGCCACCATGTTGGCTGTCAAGGAAAGCTTGTGCAGGGGTAAATGTCACGACTGCAGCAGCACAAACTGTTGCGGTGCACATTTGTATTTTAACATTTGTATATCGAGGCCGGTTTTCTTGTGCTGTG
Organism: Heptranchias perlo; assembly: GCF_035084215.1. Taxonomy (NCBI): domain Eukaryota; kingdom Metazoa; phylum Chordata; class Chondrichthyes; order Hexanchiformes; family Hexanchidae; genus Heptranchias; species Heptranchias perlo. Next base: position 28,841,597 of record NC_090350.1, read on the forward strand.
CACATGGAGTACACTTATTTCCTGGGCACAAAGCAGAGAAAAAGGGGAGGAGTCCCATAATGCTAGGTATCCGTTCCTTGTGCTTCAGTGTCAGCCTTGACTCAGTTGTAGCATCCTCACCTCTGAGTCAACAGGTTAGGAACTTGAGCACATTATCTAGGCTGACACTTCAGTGCAGTACTGAGGGAGTGCTGCACTGCTGAAGGTGCCATCTTTTACATGAGACGTTAAACCCAAGCCCCATCTGCCCTCTCAGATGGATGTAAAAGATCCTGTGGCACTATTCAAAGAAGAGCAGGGGAGTTCTCCCAGTGTCCTGGCCAACATAAATCCCTTAACCAATGCCACCAAAAACAAATTATCTCGTCATTTACCTCATTGCTGTTTGTGGAAACTTGCTGTGCTAAAATTGATGCCAAGTTTCCTTACATTACAACAGTGACTCCATTCAAATGTAAAAAATTGGCCTTGAAGCAGTTTGGGGTGTCCTGAGGATTGGAAAGGAAAGTGCTTTCTTTCTTTCATGAATTCATATGAGGGTTTCCGGGGCCGAGGAGAGGGTATGCTGGTGCCTGGAGCAAGCTCTAGCATGTAATTGCAAAGATAATGAGATAGGAATGATATCACTGTGCTTCCTGCCTCATTTTCTTGGATCTCCGCTTGGGAGAGGCCCAAATGTACTAGCACCCACAGCAAATGGGCCTTAGAGCTTGCACCCACCTTTTCATAAGAACATAAGAAATAGGAGCAGGAGTAGGCCATACAGCCTCTCGAGGCTTCTCCGTCATTCAATAAGATCATGGCTGATCTTCGACCTCAACTCCACTTTCTCTCCCGATCCCCATATCCCTTGATTCCCCTAGAGTCCAAAATCTATTGATCTCAGCCTTGAATATACTCACCTTAGCATCTACAGCCCTCTGGGGTCAGATCACAGAATCTGAGAAAGGGCGGGTAGCAAATAACTAGTGAGTATCTTTAAATTTTAAACAGGGCCAGCAGACTTCACCATTTCTGCTGTTACACGTGTCTCAGGCTTCCAACAGTGGTACAGTGACACAATGACATCACCTTAGCACGTACATGCATACATCTCTGTTTACACAGTTGGTGGAGCATCTTGCAAAACATTTTACAAATGAAAAGGTTCTTGTAAAAACAAACTATTATTTTCCCAATTTTCTCCTCTTCCTTCCCTTATGAAGGCATTGATTCCCCCACTGGGATACAGTACATGGCTGTTATTCACACGTGAGCCTTGACAGTGAGTGCTCACAGGCTATTCCCTTGTGAAGGACATCACAGCCAAACGTGATCCTGTCCTCACCCAGCATCTACTTATGTGCACTTTCAACAAGGGAATATTGGCCAGTTGTGGTGCTTCTCCTGCTGTCCCAGCTGCACAGGCTGGGGATCAGACCTGGGACCTTCTTGATCTGTATGGCTCAGAGACATTACCTTTAAGCCATCAGGATGGTTTACTATACTGTAATCTTTTACTGCAGTTTTGATTATTGTACTGAATTCCTATTACATTTCTCAAGAGGATAGGCTAGCACTTTGCCTTGATGAATTATTAAGCTCCTGTTTTGATTACAAGAAGCGATCGTGTTTTCCGCACCTTGCCCACTTTGCCTTTGCAAGCCTATAGATTCCTATGCTGTTTATAGATCTGCTCATCTCACCTCAAGTGAAAACCATAGTAGGTGAAAACTACAGCAACTATCAGAAATGTGTTTTGTTTTTAACAGGAGGTACGCCTAGGTAAGTCAGACTGGAGACATGGAGTCACTCTTGGCTCCAGCTCAAATTTCCATTTTCTCCAGGGGCAAGTTCTTCTTCTCAGTGGGAGCCATTCAGCTGTGCTAGCTTGTGCTGATCTCTTTGACACTGCTCCCCATGGACGCCAAAGCTCTAGTCTTTGCCATGAAAGCATAGACAACCCAAAGGAAAACATTTCAGAACCAAGCAGATGCATGGTTGACTCCAGGCGCCATCATGACTCCAATGAGTTCCCTTTAGTCACCACAAAGCACAGTGATGATTCAGAACAAAACATTTCGCTTACTGAAATTATCCTTTATTTTCCTATTGTCTCCGCATCTGAAGGCTCTGACTCAGACTGGGCTATGGTTCTATGGGCACCAGCAGCTCTCCATTAACTCGCCTATGTGGTCATTCTTCACGTTAATCTGGACATTGTGCGTTGGTGAACTTTCTATCATCGGCAGCCCCAGTGCTGTCTTCAGCCAATCCATACATGCACTTTCCAGCAGGGCTTTTGGACAGCAGTCAGAAAGGGTAACTCTGATTGCTGGCATGAGTACAATGTTACTGAGGCATTAATGATGAAAGATGTGATGTATGATGTCACTGCATTACTGCCACAGTTAAATACTACTGCCCATATTTGGGTGGGTGTGTTCAGTTTCGGCACAGAAATGGGCAGGTGTCCAATATAACGGGTTCCCAACCCATTCTCTGCATCCGCCTGTGCCAGTACTGCCGTTAAACCAGCAGAAAGATGGAGGAAAATCTAATTTGATATGTCTTTAATACCTTTGTGTATAAAGGGCCAAGCGCTAAGCTTCGTATAACTCTATTAATATATATTTCCTCATTCTTGTTTACTTTAATGGCTCAGTGAGTTTCTCCAGTAAATAGCTGAGCCATACAGACCAGAAAAGCTCTAGGTTCAATCCCTGGTCTGTGTTGAATTAGCTGATCTCAGCCAGTGACAATGTAATTACTGCTAAATCAAATGCAAAATACTGCAGATGCTGACAAAGGGTCATCAACCTGAAACGTTAACTTTGTTTCTTCCTCCACAGTTGCTGCCTGACTTGCTGAGTATTTCCAGCATTTTCTGTTTTTATTTTAAATGTAATTACTGCAATTGGCCTGAGCATCCCTGGACTAGGGAGGACAAAATCAGCCAACGTTTCCACTCCTGGTCACTATACAATGACCCCTACGGAACGTGCACATATATGAACATCATCAACTTGCATTTGCATAGCACCTTTAACATAAAAATCATCCCAAGGCATTTCACTGAGGAATAATCAGACAAAAATGGAAGCCAAGCCAAAGTTGAAGATGTTAGGAGGGGTGGCCAAAAGCTTGGCCAAGGAGGTTGGTTTTAAAGAGGGTCTTAAAGGAGAAGAGGGGAAGTGGAGGGGCAGCAGGGTTTAGGGAGGGAATTCCAGTGCGTGGGGCCTAAGAGACTGTGGCGTGATGGGAAGGGATGTTATAGAAGAGGCTAGAGTCAGAGGAATGTTGGGTTTTGTGGGAGAGTTGTAGGGCTAGAGGAGGACATAGGAACAGAAGAACATAGGAACAGGAGTAGACCATTTAGCCCCTCGAGCTTGTTCCGCCATTCAATGAGATCATGGTTGATCTGTGACCTAACTCCACATACTCGCCTTAGCCCCATATCCCTTAATACCTTTGGTTAACAAAAATCTATCAATCTCAGATTTAAAATTAACAATTGAGCTAGCATCAACTGTCCGTTGTGGAAGAGAGTTCCAAACTTCTACTACCCTTTACGTGTAGAAGTGTTTCCTAGCTTCAGTCCTGAAAGTCCTGGCTCTAATTTTTAGGCTATGTTCCCTAGTCCTAGACTTACCAACCAGCGGAAATAGTTTATCTCTATCTACCCTATCAGTTCTCCTTAATATCTTGCAAACTTCAATCAAATCACCCCTTATTCTTCTAACTTCCAGGGAATACAAACCTAGTTTGTGTAATCTCTCCTCGTAATTTAACCCTTGCAGTCCAGGTTTCATTCTAGTAAATCTACGTTGCACTCACTCCAAGGCCAATATATCCTTCCGACGGTGCAGAGCCCAGAACTGAACACAGTACCCCAGGTGTGGTCTAAGCAGGGCTTTGTATAGCTGTAGCATAAATTCCACCCCCTTGAATTCTAGGGCACAGAGATAGGTAGGGGCGAGGCCATGAAGGGATTTAAACCCAAAGATGAGAATTTTAAATTTGTGGCATTGGAAGACCAGGGGCCAATGTAGGCCAACGAGGACAGGGATAATCCCTCTAATAAATAGAGGGATGAGCATCGATGGGCCGTGGACCATGTTTTTTCTTATGTTCTTGCCTACTGACTGCTGGTAGATGTGCACATTGTGTGCAGCGAGTGAGAAAAGCATTGGGCTCGGTTGTTATGGTATCTACGATGAACTAGCCTGCAGACACTCGCCACCTCGGGTCAACATATGAAGAATGGCCAGCTTCAGCGAGCTGCCAGACCGCTTCCTGCGCCTGTGGAACCACAGTTCAGCAAGAGTCGGCCCCTTCAGAAGAGGAGTGTAGAAACTGAAAAAAAGAAAAGCTGTTATGTGTTGAAACCAGATAGAGAACAACTCATTTATAGGTGATGGACCTGACCCACAAGTGGGTCAGGTCCATCACCTATAAATGAGTTGTCAAAACTATTGCAGCTCACTTTGCTGTGTTAATCGAACTGAGAATAACACCGATGCAATTTCTTCAGCTAATCCATTCTCCAGCTGAAAAGCAGATCCGAGAGCTCTGGATAAATTGAAACCAGTCTAATCTTATGCACAGTTGGTAGATGGGAAAGTAGGGTTGAGGTCACAATCAGATCAGCCATGATCTTATCAAATGGCAGAGCAGGCTCGAGGGGCCGAATGGCCTACTCCTGCTCTTAAAACGTATGTTCATTTCAACGACACTGCAAACACCTCTAACATGGTCCCCGATCACTTTAAGAGCTTCACATGAATACAGCACGGGGTACTATTTCACTGATATTTAATGATTTCTGTTTAGTATTTTTTGAACTCCAGCTCATATTACTCCATTCTTGCAGTTCCACAGAGATGTGTAAGTTTATTGATTGCATAAAATGCTAGAAGGAAGTGAAATCCAGCTGATCCCACTCACACCAGGCAGCAATATATTTTCCAACTCATTGTCAGGTGCTGAATCTTCTGCGTTCCACACACCACACCCAAGTCACATACAGCCAGACTTGCATTTTATGTTTCACACTATCATATCTCTTGAAACATCCCAAATTGATATAGAGGTGTTCAAAATCATGAACGGTTTTGATAGAGTAGGTAAGGAAAAACTGTTTCCAATGGCAGAAGGGTTGGAACCAGAGGACACAGGTTTAAGGTGATCTGCAAAAGAGCCAGAGGCGACATGAGGAAACATTTTTTTAACGCAGCAAGTTGTTATAATCTGGAATGCGCTGCCTGAAAGGGTGGTGGAAGCAGATTCAATCATGGCTTTCAAAAAGGAATTGGATAAATACTTGAAGGAAAAAAATTTACAAGGCTATGGGGAAAGGGCAGGGTAGCGGGACTAATTGGATAGCTCTTTCAAAGAGCCGGCACAGGCGCAATGGGCCGAATGGCCTCCTTATGTGCTGGACCATACTATGACACTATGATATTATGAAAGCACTTGAATATTTATATATGGTGGTGACTCTTGTTATATTGGCAAATGCAACAACCAATTTTTGTACAGCAAGATCCCACAAACAGCACTGAAATTATTGGCCAATTAATCTGCTCACCACCACCTTCTCGAGAGCAATTAGGGATGGGCAATAAATGCTGGCCTTGCCAGCGACGCCCACATCCCATGAACGAATAAAAAAATTGTTTTTTTTTGATTGAGGAATGAATATTGCTCAAGACACTGAAAGAACACCTTGCTCTTCTTTGAATGGTGCCTCTTTAATATCCATCTGAACCACCAGATCAGGCAGATGAGGGCCTCAATTTAACATCAGTCTGAAGGATGGCACCTCTGACAATGCAGCACTTGCTCAGTACTGCTTTAGTGTATCCCTAGATTACGTGCTGAAATCCTGCAGTGCAGCTTGAGCCCACAACATTCTGACTTAAAGGGAAGAGTGCTACCAACTGAGCCGAGTTGGCACTTAGAAGGTTGATTTCTTCACATTCCATTTCTGCGCAAACAACGAGGCTACCAACCCCTTGTGATCGACTCCTTGAATTATCAGCAGTTCACTCTCCTGCACATTTCCACCCCCCCCAGTTTTCTCCCTTCCTCTCCTTGAAGCACTGACAGTTAGTGGAGAACAGTTCCACAGGCTCCAACAGCCTTCCCACTTGCTCAAGTCGCCATTTTTCATCTATGAGCATATACAGCAAGTGTTGTCTGTACCCTTCACAGTTGAATAGCCTGCCAAGTGCCAATCCTCTCATCACTCAAAATATGCCCACTTTCCAGAACGATGACTTGCTGGTTTTTTTCCTCTCTCTCCGTTCTACAGGCAATTGTACTGCCCAAGAATTGCCTCAGCTAAGCAAACTCAGAACAGACCAAGGATTGAACCTGAGCCCTCTTGATCTACAGAGCTCAATACCAAATTAGGTAATACACTTATTCATTAAGCCACTGGGGAAGGCACCTCCTGATCCTGGTATTTACTCAGTACAATAATTATAGTACATCCATTCTAATTACCTGCCCACACATTAAGACAACAAGGTTAATTTACTTCATTTTTCTTTAAACTTAAATATTCCCCATTGTGCTGATGATGCACGTGCAGCACTGTGCAAACCTGCAGTTATGTTAGTTAATCAGGAGGCATATCTGGTGAAATATTTAAGGAGATTTCAATTCAATAGCATAGTAAAGAACAGCGAGGTGCAACAGTGTGCTGCTATTCCAACATCCCATAATCTGGAGTGATAGCAGAGGGGTTTACAGGTCTCCTCCACTGTGATCCCTATCTCAGTAGTTTTGTTAGAAAGAAAGAACTTGCATTTATATAGCACCTTTCATGTCCTCAGGATGTCCCAAAGAGCTTTTCAGCCAATTAAATACTTTTGAAGTGTAGTCATTGTTGTAATGTGGGAAATTCGGCAAAGAATTTGCACGCAGCAAGGTCCCACAAACAGCAATGCGATACTGACCAGTTAATCTGTTTTTAAGGGTATAGACAGAGTAGATAGAGAGAAACTGTTCCCATTGGCGGAAGAGTCAAGGACCAGAGGACATAGATTTAAGGTGATTGGCAAAAGAACCAAAGGTGACATGAGGAAAAACTTTTTTTACACAGCGAGTGGTTAGGATCTGGAATGCACTGCCCGAGGGGGTGGTGGAGGCAGATTCAATCATGGCCTTCAAAAGGGAACTGGATAAGTATTTGAAAGGAAAACATTTTTGGGGCTACGGGGAAAGGGCGGGGGAGTGGGACTAGCTGGATTGCTTTTGCGTAGAGCCGGCGCGGACTCCACGGGCCGAATGGTCTCCTTCCGTTCTGTAACCTTTCTATGATTCTATGAATGATGTTGGTTGAGGAATAAATATTAGCTGGGACAACGGGGAGGACTCCCCTCCTCTTCTTCGAAATAGCGCCATGGGATCTTTTACGTCCACCTGAGAGGGAAGACGGGGCCTGGGTTTAACGTCTCATCTGAAAGACGGCACCTCCGACAGTGCAACACTCCCTCAGTACTGCACTGGAGTGCCAACCTAAGTTTTGTGCTCAAGTCTTTGGAGGGGAACTAGAACCTGTGACCAATGTTGCAATTTTAACATATGATTATACTGACCGTGGATATTTGTGATCCAGGCGACTGCTCTCAATTCTGCCTGAATCATGTTGCACAATTGACAAACTGCAAACGTACTCCTTCTTAAAAAATAACATTATACGATAGACAATATAAAGCATAAAACATGTGTGACCCATCTACAATATAATTACATCGCACACATTTACATTGTTAGCAGGTGGCAATCTGTGGAAGAGGTTTGTAATCTGATAAGTAACAGGAACAGTTTGAGACATATGGAAAATCAATATTATGTTACATATCAACCTGGAAAGAAAGGCAAGTCAAACAGAAATAGAAAAATGCACAAATTTACATCATAGCCAAGGCTTGAAATATAATTTGTGAGCTACAATTCTGTGTGTAAAAGGCCTGGTATACTGTGTGGAAATGAATATCCACTGGATTTTTTTTTTAAATAGACTGATACTGACAGAAACAAGAAGTGAGATCTCAGATATTCTCCAGTTTTACCTCTAGCAGCAAACCTTCATTTTACTTCAGATCTACGAGGAAACTGGAAGACAATTTCACACCCCATTTACCGTACAGCAATGCCAATGACAACAGCCCCAGTGTCAGCAGCTGCACTGTAAAGTAGCTGAGCTGGTGTTGTCTCCAGAGATGTACTTTTATGCAAGCAGCAAATATTAAAATGCCATCTGGGGCAGAGGGTCACCATTATTTGCCCTCCCCAGTAGTCCTCGGGTTGCCTGTGCAGGCCAGCAATGAGGTTTCCCAATTGCTGGCCAGTATGGACTTTCCACAGACATCATCAGAGAGTACTAGATCAGTCTTGGCTGTGACACATCCTATCCCCATGGTGGAATAGCCTGCTGACACTCACCGTCGAGCGTCATGCATAAATACAGGATTCTTAGTTGAGGCACCATTGAGAGGCTGGTGTCTGCAAAACCATGTTGAAGCAAGACATATCACCTTTGGGATAGGAGGGGAGAATAAGGCATAAAAATCTATATACAGCATCTCAGGATCAACAACAGTGCCTGTTCTGCTGATGTGTGATATTAAGCTTCCAGACACTGGACTATGGAGGTGGGGTTGCTTGATTTTCCCCTACGATTATCCAGACAGGTTAATAAGTAAAAATAATAGTTGCGGCACTCCAAAATTTGATTTGTTTTTAAACAAAGTAATTTAAGTAAGACAGGCTGGTGGAATGGGCGGACACATAGCAGATGAAATTTAACGCAAAGAAGTGTGAAGTGATACATTTTGGCAGGAGAAATGAGGACAGGCAATATAAACTAAATGGTACAATTTTAAAGGGAGTACAGGAACAGAGAAACCCAGGGGTATATGTGCACAAATCTTTGAAGGTGGCAGGACAGGTTGAGAAAGCGATTAAAAAAGCATACGGGATCCTGGGATTTATAAATAGAGTACAAAAGCAAGGAAGTTACGTTGAACCTTTATAAAACACTGGTTCGGCCGCAGCTGGAGTATTGTGTCCAATTCTGGGCACCGCACTTTAGGAAGGATGTGGAGGCCTTAGAGAGAATGCAGAAAAGATTCACTAGAATGGTTCAAGGGATGAGGGACTTCAGTTACGTGGTAGACTGGAGAGGCTAGGGATGTTCTCCTTAGAGCAGAGAAAGTTAAGAGGAGATTTGATAGAAGTGTTCAAAATCATGAAGGGTTTAGATAAAGTAATAAAGAGAAACTGTTCCCATTGGTGGAGGGGTCGAGAACCAGAGGACACAGGTTTAAGGTGATTGCCAAAAGAACCAAAGGCGACATGAGGAAAAACTTTTTTACGAAATGCGCTGCCTGAACGGGTGGTGGCAACAGATTCAATCGTGACTTTCTTGGATAAATAAGTGAAGGGAAAATATTTGCAGGGCTACAGGGAAAGAGCGGGGGAATGGGACTAACTGGATTGCTTTTACAAAGAGCCAGCACGGGCTCGATGGGCTGAATGGCCTCCTTCTGTGTTGTAATCATTCTATGATTCTAAATTTATTCTTACCTGAAAAAGCTATACAGAAAGCACCAGAAGTGGCTGGTAAACCAAATATGAAGATCATTTACTGCAGCTGTCTCTGCTTATTTACTCTAACAACAAGTACCCGTTGCTGCCAATAACCCTGTCCAGTGTGAATTGTGGCCTGCACAATTGTGCTCCAGAGATAAAGGAAATGATGCATTTGGTTATCATTATGAAGTGACTGAGGCATTGAGATACAGAGTGATCCTGCCAGCATTAAATTGAATCGACGCAAATGAGCCACAAAACATGCAACCCAGCACAGCTGCTAGGATCAGATGGGTTCAGAAATGGACCCACCCTCGTTACAATTTAACTCGACAAAATAGAAAAAAGATCTCTACAATCAGTGTAGTGCTTGGGTAATCGCTTTGTATAGATCATTTAGAATCCAAACATGCGGTCCAATGATAAAAAGAAATGACAGTATTTCTCCAAAATTGTTTAACATTTAAAACCATCTGCTCCCCTGATGGCTGAGCTAGTTAAGGCTGTGAGTGGATGCGCCATACACACCAGGGAGGTCTCAGGTTTGATCCCCTCTCTGTGTTGAGTTAGCTGATCTCAGTCACAGTGGTAGTAGGGATGCCACAACTGTCCTCAGCACCCTGGGTTAGGAAGGGGCAAACTCGGACTGGTCACCATCGATTGACACCTGCTGGAAGTGTGTGCGTGTGGATATCGGTTGGTGAAAGGCTCGGGTCAGCTATGATGCCGTTCTTGGTAAAATATCCTGCTGACACTCACGGTCCAACCCTGGGACATATTGTTTCAAATTTAACAGTTTTCCTTCGGGAGAAAAAAAATCATTCTGCAGGTTGAATTCCTGCAAAGTTTACTGTCAGCAAATTTCACCAAAATCCAGAAGTTGTAAAATTAAGTAACGACGTAGAGGCTAACTGCTACGGATCTTTACTGCAATGCTGTATTTATGCAGGTGCCACTATGCACACAATGGAGGCTTCCTTCATTGCTAAGCAGCCAGGAAACTGGGTCGGTGGCAGGTAGAGGAGGCCACATGTGTCAGGCTAGCGCATGGTTGCCATTGTCCGCTTGCTGCAGGCTGTCCTTTAAACAGGCCAGAAACTGAATTTATTCTGTCCTCCTCCACTCACTGCCTTAAATAGACACATGGCTACCTAACAATTTGACATTTATTGCAGTTGGCTTTATTTCATTTCTACAAATGTTACTTTTGAATATTTTCCTAAACAAATGTTAATATGATTCATGCATTATTCTCAGAAATATAGTAGATTCTTTGTTCTTTGCAATACGTCAGAACCAACAAAAAGCTCTTTATAGGAAGAGTTGGATAGAACAGGGCTGGCTGCTTCACTGCTATTAACTAAACGCATGTTAACACTGGAAGTGCTCAACTATTCTGAAATCCAGCATCATTTTCAAGTCTTCCATGTGAATATTCCTCTTTAACTTGCATTGGTGAAAAACTGGTGTAAAACTTCAGTCTAAAGCACAATGTATAGCAGCATCAGTGCACCAGTGGGGAATAAGTTTCAATTCTCTCCCCTACCATCTCTTTGAGTTCCTGATCTCATTTGTGCCAAGATGCCAAATGCAGACCAGAGGAGTAGTTATAAATCAGGAGAGTAATCTCCCCACTGTTGCAAGCCTTCTGGCAGCAGTTCAACTTGGCATTGTGTAGTGGCTCAAATGTCAGTGCGGAAGTGGGCAGAAACTTGGAGCATCACTTTGAAGAGAGGAAGAGAGCAGAAGAGAGTTGCTTTGGGAGGGCAGGAGAAGAGAGAAGCCTGGGAGGGGGAGGGCAGGGAAGATGGGAGTGGTGCTTTGGAGGAGGGGAAGAAGGAAGATGCTGGGACCGAAGGTTTGTCAAGGGTGGTGGTCATGGCATGGGGGGGTTAGGAAGTTGTTGGTTGTTGGAAGCATTTGGACAATTCTAAATTTACTGCTTATAGCCCTGACTGCGATGATCTCATGGGCAACAAAATATGCTTCAAATTCTCTAGTTGATATTAAGCAATATAAAGAAAAGAAAATTTTTTTTTCCCCCAGTAATAGATCATCTATTGCTACTGAGAGGAAGTTTTAAAACACAAAGAAAAATAATTAATTCCTCAATGGCGATTAAAATGTAATTTTCAATAAAATTGAGCTAATAGCCCTTCCCTTTTAGATGATGAAAAATCCAACATACATGTTCATTGTAGATTCTAAAATACTGGAAAATGCATCACATACCATGTCAAAAGTCTAAATTTTGTTGGGAAGGGACATGCCCTCAGCGATATCTTAATAAATAAATCTTGTACCTTCAACACTTTAATATATTTTCAGGCTTTCATGTACTTATGCTTTATTCCTCCAATACAAATGAAGAGATGTGGGCATATCCAACATTCCAAGTTACTAGCTTGTGTGCCACTGCACGTTCAATGTAATTATTGATTTTACATGCCATAGGTTTATATTCAGGGCTGTTTTTGAGTTGTCAGCTTCTATTAGTTTTCTAGGTTGGCCTCTAAGTTGTTGAGATCTGGACCACATATCCATGGTCATGTAAAGACGTTTCTTCAGAGCGAGACTTACTAAGAGAAAAATAATCAACAGCACTATGCAGAAAAAAATAATAAGTAAAAGGCAATTAAGACAAAGTCATAAAGACTTTAACCTCTGAGTTTTAAAAAGACACCTGGAAGTACTTTTACTTTTACTTTAATAGTGTGTTATCGGATGCAGGATCACAATACTCCTACTCCGTTAATGACATACTACAATATAAACAAAATGAACACTGCACCTCCAAACCTTCAGAGGTACAGAAAACGAGGATGTCTTTCTAATGCCTCACTGGTGGGGACTAGCAGCACACAGGTGCAATAAAAAGGGGAAAGTGATGCTTAGAGGTTGGAGATCTCCCTTTGAACAAAATTTTCTTGCAGCACCAACAGTAAAGATCACTCAACACAGGGTGTGGAAAAGACCATCTGCCGATGTCAAGACTCTGCTCTTTAGTGTTTGATGTGGGTACATAATTTGTGTACATAACTGCGCAGTATAAAATAGGTGGGGCATTTAATGCAGGTCACTTACATTTCATAGTAGATAACATTGAAAGGAAAATGGATTTGATGGAAAGGGACGTCTGACTGTAAAGCCAATAGCAACAGGTTCAAAGTGTAAACATAATAAACATAATATCTGATTGCAAGCTATGTTTCAAGTTAAACATTAATTAAAGTTGCAGTGCCCTCAGTCTTTCTGCAATTACATCCTTTCTGCAATTACATCCTTCTGATTCTGATTGTAATATGAAACAAATGATCTAAAAAATCTTGTCCTTTTTGAAAATAGCCAAGATTTCCCAGAGGAGTTTAGTTTTAGGAACCACAATATGTATAGTCAAGCAGCTGGCCTTTGTCCTTTAACCCCAGAGCTCGTGCTTTTCAGTTGATAAGAACCTGGAGGAAAAGGTCAATGGAGAGTGTATATAAACCACAAAGTATTAAAATTGACTTTCGATTGGGAAATCTTGACTATTTTCATAAAATATTCTCAGCATCATCTATTAACAGTTTGGCTTCTTTCACTCCTACCTGTATATTGGAAGAAGGGACATTTATTATGGAGCAACAATAGGCAATGAACTGTAACTTTAATATCAAAACTACTCTCAGACTACCTCAATGAATTTATCCAGTGAGTACCTGAGCCAAACAGACCAGGAAGATCCCAAATTCAATTTCTGGTTTATGCTGAATTATCTGTTATCAGCTAGAGCAATATAATTGGCCTCATCATTAGGTGTTAGTGAGGAGGTGTTATCCAATGACCCTTACTGGAAGTGCACGTGTGTGGATATCAGGTGAGAATAGGGTTGGGTTCAGCTGTGATGTCCGCCAGAGTTAAATGTCTGAACTCATTGTCTAGGCTTACACATCAAGAATGTTCACTTGGGTACTGTATCAGAGCACATGGATGAAAGCAAACCAAGAGCTCACAGAACAGGACTCCGCCAAGGAACCAAAGCCTTCAGCTGGGCTTGAAAAGGAAGGTTGTGATACATGCAGGTAGAAAACCGGTGGAAATCTTCCAGGAGTGAAGTAAATTTTCTCACATCAAAAATAATGAGCCACAACTTCCACGTTACAGCCAAGTTCACAACTTTTTTGTGCTTCAGGAGGGGAGAAAAATTGAAGGAGAGGAGAAAAGAAAAGGCAAGGAAACTTTAGGCCATGGATGAAACCTACACCAGACTGAACCTATAGCAGGGAAAATGTGGCATAGGTAGCTGGAGGAGCCTAGCATAAAAAATATTTGTGAAATGCCCATGGACACAGGTCAGTTTGGGTCAGTGTAAACGGTGGTGGTAGGTGCCTGAAGAGGATATGTATCTTTTGATTTCCAAAGATCATAGAAACTGAACAGTGCAAGAATTCTTCTTCCAGGTATAAATTTTTTTTGATCTTGAGCTCGAGACATGAACTTCCTCAGCTTTTGCCAACCCTCTCATCCCATGTATACCATTTCGACTTACAATGTGCCATAGGGTCCAAGGTAGCCTATACCTCATTAGCCTGGCTTTACTTCCAAAGACTATAAAGTTCATCCTTGTTGTGCCAAGCAAGACTGCAGTCCACTTGCTCACTCACTGAGGGAGGATTTTAGTCCTTCTTGTGTTGTAGTATTTTATTTACTTATAAAATGCTCCATAATTATCTGCTTTTGCTTTGCTCAGCAAACTGAAATTTGTCAACACAGAACCTATCAGTCATCTTTCATTTACTGAACAATGACTTTACTTAAAAGATGGCACTTTGTGTAATGAAAGGGTAGGATATATATTCAGTTGGAGTACTTATGATTAAATGGGCCAAGGTACAAGTTGAGCATTTGTGTTTAAGAAGAATCTACAGAGATCTTGATCCAAGCATAACATTTCTTGGCAGACCAATTAGACATTCATTATAATTCAACTGTATCGACACAGTAAAGGAAAGACGCAGGGGATATACACAATGAAATGATTCAGATGACATAAAAAATGAGACTGAAGCTTCAGCAGTTTATATTATCTAAACCACATCTCATCTAATCATTTGTTATACAGATTTCTTTTTCTCATTTGTTCAGTTCAGAAAATTCCTGGTGACTTCCTGCGTAACTGTTAAGGTACTTTTACATTTGGTGTTTCTGTACTTTGGATCATACAGAAGTGATGTCCATGTACCACTCCACCAGCTTATGTTATTAAAACCAGCTCCCTTATCCTGACAGCAGAATCGTAGAGTTAGTGCATGGAGTCCTGTCTCCTACGAGCGCTAAATGTAAAAACATCTTACACATCTCTTGATCTATCCAGGAGGATCCTGTAATGGCTTCAGACTCCTGGTGTTGATTGCACTGAACCAGTACAATTGGGAGGTATGATCGGCTATAAGATCAGGCTTAGGAAGCCAGTATGATTTATTTGCAGTCTCCCTAGAAGACCAGTGAGGTATATATCAATAACACGTACCTCTAACGTAATAAAACATCCCAACACATTTCTCAGAGGTTGAACCAGACACCAGTGAAGGGGGAAGAGTTACAGGAGGTGACCAAAGGCATGGCCAAAGAGGTAAGCTTTGAGGAGATTTGTGATGAAAGGGAGAGGGGTAGCAAAGTGGAGGGGTTTAGGGAAAGCCAAGATGAGTCAATGACTGAATGCGAAACAAAGGAAACGGGGAGGGGGAATGCAAAGGGGGCCAGAGTTAGAATAGTGTATGGCATGCACTGGCATGTGGGACTATAGAAGGTTACAGAGGTGGAAAGGGGCGAGGTTGTGGAGGGACTGGTGGATAAGGACAATGTTTGTTTGCCGTCCGGAATTTCCCTGATCGTTGGGCTGTGAAAAGGGTGACATCAGTGAGTAAAGATCACAAACACTGTGAAGCAAACACGCAGATACTTATTAATGACAGGACTGGCAGAAAGCTTTTTTTGCATCTGATGCCTTTTCTAAATATTATACTTCAAATTAAACCACACTTTATTCAAGATAACTTCATTATTTGATTTCCTTTTTTCTAGGTTGAGAGCTCCCATAGACAGACGTTGTTGCCTCTTTGCTGGAAACAAGCAAACATGCTGAGCATCTGCACCAGACAGTGAAGGTTCCCCTACAAGACGTTGCTTATCATTTACCTGCCAGTTAGACTACATGCTTGCTATTCTGAATAAAATCCAGTATTTACTACTGAAATGGAACTGTGTGAGATTCTGTTCCGATTACTTACTGCTTTATAAACCTCATTTACATTCTTACAAATATACCAAATCAAATCCAGTTCAACCTCAAGAGCAAAATGTAAATGTTATGCCACTTATGTACCTGTAAGAAACTTCACTCTGTAATTCAGGATAACTACAAAAGTACTGGACTGTAAATAGCACCTGGATCTGAAGTTTGGAGTTCTTTCAAGTTTGAATTGTTTACTGATTTTGAACCACACCTATCACCTTGTTTATGTTGCATCCAGGTCTGAAATAATGTGAAAGGAATTCAGCACTTTGGCCCTAACTCAAGTACACGAGCACACAGATTGCAGTATATACTCTGCTTCTATCCAACTTTCGCCTCTCCACTCCAGAAGATGTCTACTTTTGCTAGGGTTTGGTCCCATATGTGCTGGCAGTTTTCCTGAACCCTGTCTTTAATTCTTTATTTTTTTAAATTTGTTCTTGGGATGTGGACGATCCTACTAAGGTAAAATTTATTGCCAATCTTTAATTGTTCAAAGGAGGGGGTGGTAGGTCGCTTTCTTGAACTGCTAAAATCCTTGTGGTGATGGTGCTCCCACAATAGTGTTAGGCAGGGAATTTTAATATATTGACTCAATGATGGAGAAATGGTTGTATATGTCCAAATCAGGATAGTGTATCATTTGGAGGTGAACTTGCAGGTAATAGTGTTCTCATGATCTTTCTGTTTTTATCTGTCTTGGCCTTTATGGGCTGGGAGTTGCTGCAGTGCATCCTGTAGATAGTACGTACAGGAGACACAGTGTGCTGGTGATTTGGGAGGTTGATACTGAGTTCAGTGGCAGGGGTGCTGATCAAACAGATTGTCCTATCTTGGGTGCTGTTGAGCTTCTTGAGTGTTGTTACAGCTGCACCCATCCAGGTGAGTGCCGAGTATTCCATCACACTCCTGACTTGGGCTATGACAGAGTATTCAGCCTCTGCTCTTGTTGCCTCAATGTTGATAATGGCTGGTCCAGTTAAGATTCTGGTCAATGGTGACCCCAGGATGATGGGGGACTCAGCAATGGTGGTGCCATTATATGAGCCAGTGTGTGAGTATTGACAGAAAATTCAACTGTACCAGGTATTACAGTTAAATCTGACCCTGTCCTCGCATATACACTACTGGGTCATAATCAGAAGCTAGAACAAAGAGCTAATTTTCCAGTATCCAGTGCAGGAACATTGTTAATTGCAGAGTCCCCAGTGCTCCTCTGGTTGAGATCAGCTAATTCAGCAGAGACTAGGACTTTCCTAGTCCCAGTCTGTGTTGTACAGACTAGGGGGGAAAAATTGGATAGGGCCTGTTTTTGGTCGGGAGTAGCATGATCCGCTATTACCCCGCGCCCAATGGTCCCTGCGCAGGCAGGACAAGATTTTTGTCAGGCCTGAGGACTTACCTGTAATCTGTGTTGGAAATCAGCGTTGAACGAGGATTCCATGCAATTCGCACTTTCCACCAGCAGGGGGAAGCTCCAATCTCTTAAAGGCATGCTGACTGTTAGAATTCTCTTAAAGGTAGCTGGTACCTGTTATTTGCTGAATATAACAGCCTGCTGTCTGCATGGAGTCTGAATGGAGATCAGACATCGCACATGTAAAGCACAGATGCATGTCCCATCCCTATTTTTACATACTGATGAGTAATGTTAAAACATTCAATAAATGTTGAGCACTACTAAATCCCACATCCTCCAATCTGCCGATCTGAGAGTCTGGTTCTCTGCTGATGCACCAGAGGCCTTTGTGCAAGAGGTGGACAGAAGGAGGGACATCCTATATCCGCAGTGGTGGTGGGGGGGGGCGGGGGGGAGGAGCAAGAGGCCTTCCAGACATGCATCTTAAAAGGTAGTGGGAGGCAGGAGGGGATGAAGTCAATGCCAGTCACACAGCATCATGAACATGGATGCAGAACAGGAAGAAGTTCACTGCTTTGACATGAGTGGTTAAGATGATTGAGGTCAACTGTCGTCTCCTACCAACTACACCACTAGCCGCATCAATTACTCCATGCACTACACCCCCCATCACCCACATACCGACAAACTCTTTCCATCAGTACTCAACTCTCTCACCCTTACACATTACCACCGTTGCAAGCCGCTCGCCCACAACTCACAGGCCACACACACTGGCAGTTTTTCAACCATGATAGGCACATCACCCAGACAGAGGTCCCGCTTTCTTGCAGGAGAAGCTGACACATATCAGGAGGCGGCAAGTGGCGGTGGCATTTTGCCCCTCGAGCCTGTTCCACCATTCGATCAGATCAGGGTGGACCTGTGACCTAACTCCATATACCTGCCTTAGCCCCATATCCCTTAATAGCCTTGGTTCACAGAATTCTATCAATCTCAGATTAAGAATTCTCAATTGAGCTAGCATCAACTGCCATTTGCAGAAGAGCAGTCCAAACTTCTCCCACCCTTTGCGCGTAGAAGCATTTCCTAACTTCATTTCTGCATGTCCTAGCTCTAAATGTGAGGCTATGTCCCCGCGTCCTAGTATTCAAGTGTAGCAGACCTCCAAAAACAGTTACAAATGTCTGGGCAGCCAGAAGCAATAATCCAGCCACTAATCTGTAAATCCTGCATGGTCCCTTTAAATAGCGCCAGTGGGGGGTCCTCCAGGCACTCTAAGACACGTTCAGATGGTCGGGGTTAAGACTCTGTGTTGAGTTGAGCGTTAAGTCTCAAAATGGTGTCTATTACTTTAAATCAGCGTTGTACACTGATTGAAGCCATTTTCTCCTTACTTTACGATTCCAGCGTTCGTTATCTGCGCCTGCGCTAACTCCTATACCAAAATGGCATCTGGCGCATGTCACGCTGGAAACGTGCGTGCGCATCCAAGACGTCATCTTGGATGTCGAAGAGGCCGTGTTGCGCCGAAACAACGGGCGCTACACGGCCCGATTTAGCGCCCTAGGACTTTCCTAGTCTGTACAACACATGGTGTATTTACACATCAAACTGTTCATTTAGCATCCTAGCACATTGAAAAAGTGCTTCACACAATAAATTACATTAGTACTGCAGTGACTGTTGTTATGTAGGCAAACACAACAGCCATTTGTCACATAAGCAGTGCATGTTGCAGTCATACCTGTGTTGAGAAGTGTTTCCTTCATTCTGCAGCCAGAGTGCACCTCCCCTTTAAGAGCTGCTGGCTGCCTTTAAGTGGCATCAGAGTGGCCCGATCTTCAGCCCCTCCAATAGGCGTGCACCCAATGTATAGCACAGGCAGCACCCCTGTGTGATTAGAATGATCAGGCAGCACAAATATTGCATGCTGCCTGAGTCAACCAGCCCCCCTGCACACCCGTTTCTGGGCCCGATCCGATTTCTAGGCCATGATATCCAGTTTAAATTACAATAGGGTACTATTGTTGGTCCCCCAGATTACGCTATCATATGATTAGATATTGGGCAGCACATGCGCATTCCTGAATGTAAGACACTGGCACCACTTTTGAGAGTAACCAGCACTGCTGAACCCGAGAGAATATTTTAAGGGACACCAAACATTTATCACATCCTTGTAGGTTAAAAGTTATATGGAAAGTTAGTGAAATGTGAGAAGTGCACTGTCAGACATATCTAGAGTTACTTATCTCAAGTAAGTTATTATTTATTGTAGAGCAAGCATAATTCTTCCTGCGTGTTTCACTTTAAAACTTAACTCAACTCAATGACTGAAAATCTAGGCCCCTGGTTTTCTCAAACGAACAATCTCACCATTTCCAGGAATATGGCCTTCATAATATTGCACTGATAGAATCATAGAAAATTTACGGCACAGAAGGAGGCCATTCGACCCATCGTGTCCGCGCCGGCCGAAAATGAGCCACCTAGCCTAATCCCACTTTCTAGCACTTGGCTCGTAACTATGTAGGTTACGGCACTCCATGTGCACATCCAGGTACTTCTTAAAATGAGTTGAGGTTTTCTGCCTCTACCATCCTTTCAGGCAGTGAGTTCCAGACCCCCACCACCCTCTGGGTGAAAACATTTTTCCTCAGATCCCCACTAATCCTTCTACCAATTACTTTAAATATACGCTCCCTGGTTATTGACCTCTCTGCTAAGGGAAATAGGTCCTTCCTATCCACTCTATCTAGGCCCCTCATAATTTTGTATACCTCAATTAAATCACCCCTCAGCCTCCTCTGTTCCAAGGAAAACAACCCCAGCCTATCCAAACTTTCCTCATAGCTAAAATTCTCCAGTCCTGGCAACATCCTCGTAAATCTCCTCTGTACCCTCTCTAATGCAATCACACCTTCCCTATAATGTGGTGACCAGAACTGTACGCAGTACTCAAGCTGTGGCCTAATGTTTTATACAGTTCCAGCATAACCTCCCTGCTCTTAAATTCTATGCCTCAGCTAATAAAGAAAGTATTCCATATGCCTTCTTAACCACCTGTCCTGCTACCTTTAGGGATCTGTGGACATGCACTCCAAAGCGCCTCACTTCCTCTACACCTCACAGTATCCTCCCATTTGTTGTGTATTCCCTTGTCTTATTCGCTCTCCCCAAATGCATTACCTCACATTTCTCTGGATTGAATTCCATTTGCCACTTTTCTGCCCTCGTGACCAGTCCATTGATATCTTCTTGCAGTCTACAGCTTTCCCCCCTCACCATCAACCACGCACCAATTTTTGTTTCATCTGCAAACTTCTTAATCATGCCCCCTACATTTAAGTCCAAATCATTAATATATACCACAAAAAGCAAGGAACCTAGTACTGAGCCCTGCGGAACCCCACTGGAAACATCCTTCCAGTCACAAAAACACCCATCGACATTACCTTTTGCTTCCTGCCACTGAACCAACTTTGGATCCAACTTGCACTTTCCCTTGGATCCCATGGGCTTTTACTTTTTTTGACCAGTCTGCCATGTGGGATCTTGACAAAAGCCTTGCTGTAATCTATGTAGACGACATCAAATACACTACCCTCATCTACCCTCCTTGTTACCTCCTCAAAAAATTCAATCAAGTTAATCAGACACGGTCTTCCCTTAACAAATCCATGCTGACTATCCTTGATTACTCCGTGCCTTTCTAAGTGACGGTTTATCCTGTCCCTCAGAATTGATTCCAATAATTTGCCCATAACCAATGTTAGACTGACTGGCCTGTAATTACTCAGTCTATCACTCCCTTTTTAAACAACGGTACAACATTAGCAGTCCTCCAAACCTCCGGCACCACGCTTGAATCCAGTGAGGATTGGAAAATGATGCTCAGAGCCTCCGCTATTTCCTCCTTTGCTTCTTTTAACAGCCTGGGATATATTTCATCCAGCCCTGGTGATTTATCTACTTTCAAAGATGCCAGTCCCCTTAATACTTCCTCTCTCACTATGTTTATACCTTTGTAAACAATTTTACAACACCAAGTTATAGTCCAGCAATTTTATTTTAAATTCACAAGCTTTCGGAGATTTTCTCCTTCCTCAGGCAAATGTTTCAAGATCTCCTTGAAGCCTACGCATTTATACATATTGAACAATAATAAATGGTGTTTACAGACTGCCCCTGCAACTGCCCGTTGCCAAGGCAATCACCGTGTTCAGACAGAGAGGTGTTACCTGCAGAACCTCCGAATACACATTCAATAAAAAAACAAACAGGGAAAAAAAAACAGAGAAAAAAAAAACACAGAGAGAGGCAGAAACATCCGGAAGGCAGAGAGAGCCAGCAAATGACCCATTATATTAAAAACAGATAACATTTGTTCGCTGGTGGGGTAACGTGTAGCGTGACATGAACCCAAGATCCCGGTTGAGGCCGTCCTCATGGGTGCGGAACTTGGCTATCAATTTCTGCTCGACGATTTTGCGTTGTCGTGTGTCTCGAAGGCCGCCTTGGAGTACGCTTACCCGAAGGTCGGTGGATGAATGTCCATGACTGCTGAAGTGTTCCCCGACTGGGAGGGAACCCTCCTGTTTGGCGATTGTTGCGCGGTGTCCGTTCATCCGTTGTCGCAGCGTCTGCATGGTCTCGCCAATGTACCATGCTCTGGGGCATCCTTTCCTGCAACGTATGAGGTAGACAACGTTGGCTGAGTCACAGGAGTATGAACCATGCACCTGGTGGGTGGTGTCATCTCGTGTGATGGTGGTATCTGTGTCGATGATCTGGCATGTCTTGCAGAGGTTACCGTGGCAGGGTTGTGTGGCGTCGTGGACGCTGTTCTCTTGAAAGCTAGGTAGTTTGCTGCGAACGATGGTCTGTTTGAGGTTGGGTGGCTGTTTAAAGGCGAGTAGTGGAGGTGTGGGGATGGCCATAGCGAGGTGTTTGTCCTCATTGATGACATGTTGAAGGCTGCGGAGAACATGGCGTAGTTTCTCCGCTCCGGGGAAGTACTGGACGACAAAGGGTACTCTGTTGGTTGCGTCCCGTGTTAGTCTCCTGAGGAGGTCTATGCGATTTTTTGCTGTGGCCCGTCGGAACTGTCGATCGATGAGTCGAGCGTCATATCCCGTTCTTACTAGGGCGTCTTTCAGCGTCTGTAGGTGTCCATCGCGTTCCTCCTCGTCTGAGCAGACCCTGTGTATTCGCAGGGCCTGTCCATAGGGGATGGCCTCTTTGACGTGGTTAGGGTGGAAGCTGGAAAAGTGGAGCATCGTGAGGTTGTCCGTGGGCTTGCGGTAGAGTGAGGTGCTGAGGTGCCCGTCTTTGATGGAGATTCGTGTGTCCAAGAAAGAAACTGATTCTGAGGAGTAGTCCATGGTGAGCTTGATGGTGGGATGGAACTTGTTGATGTTATCGTGTAGTCTCTTTAGTGATTCCTTGCCGTGGGTCCATAGAAAGAAAATGTCGTCGATGTATCTGGTGTATAGTGTTGGTTGGAGGTCTTGTGCAGTGAAGAAGTCCTGCTCGAACTTGTGCATGAAAATGTTGGCGTATTGGGGTGCGAATTTGGTCCCCATGGCTGTTCCGTGTGTTTGGGTAAAGAACTGGTTATCGAAGGTGAAGACATTGTGATCCAGGATGAAGCGGATGAGTTGAACTCATCCGCTTCATCCTGGATCACAATGTCTTCACCTTCGATAACCAGTTCTTTACCCAAACACACGGAACAGCCATGGGGACCAAATTCGCACCCCAATACGCCAACATTTTCATGCACAAGTTCGAGCAGGACTTCTTCACTGCACAAGACCTCCAACCAACACTATACACCAGATACATCGACGACATTTTCTTTCTATGGACCCACGGCAAGGAATCACTAAAGAGACTACACGATAACATCAACAAGTTCCATCCCACCATCAAGCTCACCATGGACTACTCCTCAGAATCAGTTTCTTTCTTGGACACACGAATCTCCATCAAAGACGGGCACCTCAGCACCTCACTCTACCGCAAGCCCACGGACAACCTCACGATGCTCCACTTTTCCAGCTTCCACCCTAACCACGTCAAAGAGGCCATCCCCTATGGACAGGCCCTGCGAATACACAGGGTCTGCTCAGACGAGGAGGAACGCGATGGACACCTACAGACGCTGAAAGACGCCCTAGTAAGAACGGGATATGACGCTCGACTCATCGATCGACAGTTCCGACGGGCCACAGCAAAAAATCGCATAGACCTCCTCAGGAGACTAACACGGGACGCAACCAACAGAGTACCCTTTGTCGTCCAGTACTTCCCCGGAGCGGAGAAACTACGCCATGTTCTCCGCAGCCTTCAACATGTCATCAATGAGGACAAACACCTCGCTATGGCCATCCCCACACCTCCACTACTCGCCTTTAAACAGCCACCCAACCTCAAACAGACCATCGTTCGCAGCAAACTACCTAGCTTTCAAGAGAACAGCGTCCACGACGCCACACAACCCTGCCACGGTAACCTCTGCAAGACATGCCAGATCATCGACACAGATACCACCATCACACGAGATGACACCACCCACCAGGTGCATGGTTCATACTCCTGTGACTCAGCCAACGTTGTCTACCTCATACGTTGCAGGAAAGGATGCCCCAGAGCATGGTACATTGGCGAGACCATGCAGACGCTGCGACAACGGATGAACGGACACCGCGCAACAATCGCCAAACAGGAGGGTTCCCTCCCAGTCGGGGAACACTTCAGCAGTCATGGACATTCATCCACCGACCTTCGGGTAAGCGTACTCCAAGGCGGCCTTCGAGACACACGACAACGCAAAATCGTCGAGCAGAAATTGATAGCCAAGTTCCGCACCCATGAGGACGGCCTCAACCGGGATCTTGGGTTCATGTCACGCTACACGTTACCCCACCAGCGAACAAATGTTATCTGTTTTTAATATAATGGGTCATTTGCTGGCTCTCTCTGCCTTCCGGATGTTTCTGCCTCTCTCTGTGTTTTTTTTTCTCTGTTTTTTTTTCCCTGTTTGTTTTTTTATTGAATGTGTATTCGGAGGTTCTGCAGGTAACACCTCTCTGTCTGAACACGGTGATTGCCTTGGCAACGGGCAGTTGCAGGGGCAGTCTGTAAACACCATTTATTATTGTTCAATATGTATAAATGCGTAGGCTTCAAGGAGATCTTGAAACATTTGCCTGAGGAAGGAGAAAATCTCCGAAAGCTTGTGAATTTAAAATAAAATTGCTGGACTATAACTTGGTGTTGTAAAATTGTTTACAATTGTCAACCCCAGTCCATCACCGGCATCTCCACATTATGTTTATACCATCCAATATTTCACACTCCTCCTCCTTAACTACAAAGTGTCTGCATCCCTCTCTTATAAAGACAGACGCAAAGTATTCATTAAGAACCATACCAACATCTTCCGCCTCCACCCATAGGTTATCCTTTTTATCTCGAATAGGCCCTACTCTTTCTTTAGTTAACCTCTTGCTCTTAATGTATTTATAAAGCATCTTTGCATTTTCCTTGATTTTACTTGCCAATATTTTTTCATGCCCTCTCTATGCTTTCCTAATTTCCTTTTTAATTTCACCCCTGCACTTTCTATATTCCTCTAGGCTTTCTGCAATATTGAGTTCTTGGTGTCTGACATAAGCTTTCCTTTTCTGCCTTATTTTACCCTATATGCTCCTTGACATCCAGGGGGCTCTAGAATTGGCAGTCCCACCCTTTTTCTTTGTGGGAACATGTTTACTCTGAACCCTTTGAATTTCCCCCCTTGAGCACCTCCCATTGCTCTGACATTGACTTACCTTCAAGTAGCTGTTTCCAGTCCATTTTTGCTAAACCACTCCCCAGGTTAGTAAAATTGGCCTTTCCCCATTGGGGGAAAAAAAACTTGGTCACATTTTACAAAGATCAGGAACTGTTTGAGAGTCAAATTTCATGGCCTGAAAATTGGCGAGCAATGCAAAGTTACTGATTTGCATTCTGCACAAGGTAACCCTATGATTGCAATTAGGTAATTCTGTGAGATCAAACCGTCCCTCAAACTGAAAGTCCTAGGCATTGACAATGGATTTTTTTTTAAAAGAGACAGTATCATATTTTTTCTTTTGGTCTATTTAAAATAATTTAAAGACACAAAGGTGCAAATTTTCCTCTTCAGCGCCAGAAGTCAAGAGCTTGGTGTGACAGAGACTTTATTGTAAAATTGGACATGAGCTGTACATAATTTTTCATACATTAAAATGAATGAACAGAAAATTGTGAGCAGCTTGGGCCCGATGTTACGATAAGGGATCCCACCCCTGCAAGCTCTTAAGCCCCAGCACCAAAGAGAAAAATTTACCTCAAACACTTTGCATTGGTTCAATAATATATTGCACCACAAGGACAAAACCAGAGGTGAGAAACTATACTGATATGAGGAGTGACTTGAGATACTGAGACTATTTCCACTGGAGCAAAGAAGGCTAAGAGGAAATCTAACAGGTTTTTAAAAGTATGAAGGGTTTTATTAGGGTCAATAGGGATGGACTAATTCCTCTGGTTGGGGAGTCAGTGTCAGGGGTCAACAATTTAAAATTGTCACTAAAAGAGTGAGGAGCGAGTTAGGAAAAGAAAAATCTTGAATTCTTTAATGCTACATGGAGTCGCTGAGGCAGAGACCACTGCATGGTGTTAGTATTGGCAGGATATTGGACCATCTGAGCCCAAATACTGTTCTCACCAAATGTCCAGATACACACGTTCAATCATGGAGTCACTGGGTAGCTGTGAGGAGTGGGAATCCTGGATGATGTTTCCCTTCCCTATCTCAAGGCTGGCAAATGTAGTAAACCCACTGCCCCAACTGAGATCAGGTAACTCTGGAATGATTGGAGATTGATCCCTAGATTTTCTAATCCATATAAACTTAGAACCAAACTGGATGGTATCTTTACCCACTAATGATACAGCCATCAAATTCAACCCTTGATCTGTGCTGAGGTCACTGATCTCAAAGGGAACAATTGTACAGGGGAAGAATCCAGCACCGGTCCCGTCCCTGACTGTTACCCAATGCTATCGAAAGTACACGTACCGAGACCGGGTAAAGGCATGACCAGGCTTGGCTGTGGTACCCTCCAAGGCTAAATAGTCTAGTGACTCACTGTCTCGGCTCACCAAAATGTCTGATTACACTCTTGAAGTGTATTGGGATGTTTTACGACTATAAAGGTACTAAAATGCAAGTTATTGTTGTTGTAATGCATGGAGGAGAGGGGAGATGGGAGAAGAGATTACAGAGAAGGGTTGTCAAAACATTTCAAATTGAATAACCGGTTAAAATGAATCATAGAATAAAATTGTGGGCTAGACATTTCCTGTCATTTGACGCTGATATTTACGGGGAGGCGGGGAGGGAGTGGGGGTACATAACAGCAGCCAGGAAACCAAGAAATACCAGGAATTTAACGGCAGGACATCGTTAGAATTTTTTTGCTCCATTTCCCACCAAGCAGCCAGCCAGATTGAGAGGCCGGCCGCTGCTGGGCGGGGAAGCCTGCTGTACAAGGCAGCGGCCAGGGACCTCTAGGGACAGACCCCAGCAACAGGAGAAGATCAGAGTCGGCGGGTGGGGGGGGGGAGGTCCCGGAGGAAGGGAGAGATCGCGGGAGGGGGGGTGGAGACATCACTGGTGGGGAGACATCGCGGGTGGGGAGGGGGGCGGGAGGGGGAAGACATCCTGGAAAACCCAGCCCGCAGTCGTTAAATTTAAATGGCTGCCAAAACCTGAGGAACACAGCCTCATAAACATATTATAAATACGGACCCACCTCTCGAGAGCAGTTTATTCGGCCATCCAACCTGTCACGGTTAAACCAGCAGTGGGCGCATTGGGGTTGGGTTTCCCATTTTTAACAATTTAAACCCCACCCCCGGACCCACTCCCACCTTTCGTGGATGGATAAACTCCCCGCTTTGTATAGGTACTCGCTGACAAATGGGATGTTCTCGCTTCAGTGAAATGAATGAGAAGTAAAATCTACAATCCACTGCTCTGATTCATAATGTCACGGGAATGGACATCCACCATGTCGCATCTGGAGGAGAGTACGCAACATTTATAGTAATTATTACTCCAGAAGTTTCCTTTTCCTTTGTGACTAGTGCCAGCACATCATTTCCCCCATATTAATACCCTAGCAACACACAATTATATTTCAATCAATTTGAATCAGTATTGTATGAACAGTCAATGCAAATCCATTCTGGGGTTGTCTCCCAATTGCATGCACTGCATTCATCAGGCATGAGCAATACAAGCCCATACCATGTTTGTACTGCTGCATTGTGCGTGGATTATTATCGCTCGTTGTTTACCCAAACCAGTTTTTGTGTGTGTTAACGGGTCAGAAATCAAAGTAGGGCAAACACACGGTAGAAAAACAATCCCTCAGTGGCGATTGGTGCCCAATTGGCCACCAAGCAAAATCATGTGGCAATGAACACCGTGCTGTAAAGCAAGCAATTGTTTTCCCGCAGTTCGTAATATACTCGTGAGTAAATGCTGAATAGGCAGAAATATAAGCACATTCAGGTTTCCGATCTAGAGTACTGGCTCGACCTCACTTCGTTTGACTTCTGGGAGACTGGCATCCACGAGCTCCCAGCATTTACACTGCTAAATCCAGCTCCCTTTCACAGCGGCAGAATCATAGACCCCAGTTTTCCACGGGTCTGTAATTCTGCTGCTGGGACAATGAGGCTGGATGGAGTTATGTCGACAAAGGGAGCTAGAACACAAATGCCGTGTCTCCCAAAACCCAAACTATAACTGGTGCCTGTAGAAAAGCACATAATGTGTACCTAAATATAAGCTTTGTTCCCCTCCTGTCCTCAAGCTGCTGAGAAACTGAAGCCGATCGTAGCACCCCAACTACTGACATGACTGAGTCCAGGCATCTCGGCAAAGGCTGTGAATCAAACCTAGGACCTTCGAGCCAAATGGTACACTACTACTCTGGGCAGTGTCTCTACTGACAAGGCCATTGGGGACCACAACATTGAGAAGGGTTTGGGGTTTCCAGCTGAATACAGGCATTTTGTGGATCCTTTGTTCCATACAGTCACTACCCATACTAGTGTATTTATGGAATTTGAATTTCCAAGAGACTGATGCCTCACCCTCAGGATATCGTGTAAAATACTGAGGCACAGGTTGACATTTTGACAGTTCCCAGTTCCCCCGTTGCTCTAATGCAATGACTCATTTAGTTGCTCAGCAGCCCTAGGTTAGGGAGGGGCAAAGTTAGCCAGAATTCACACTCCTTAAAGTGATCCAGTGGCTTCTGCTAAACCACTTTCTACTGCTACAAAAACATAAAATGCTGGAAATACGCAGGCCATTCAGCATCCGTGCAGTGAAAAAGACAGACAGGTCAACATTTTGGTCAGTGTTGTTCTGAAGAAGGATTCTACCCAAGACGTCAAGTTGTATTTTCTCCCAGCAGATGATGACTGACCTGCTGCATATTTCTGCAATGAAAACATTAAAAAAATTGAAAATGGTGGAAATGCTAAACCGAGGCCCGTCTACCTTCTCAAGTGGACATAAAACGATCCCGTGGCACTATTTGAAGAAGCAGGGAGTTCTCCCAGTGTCCTGGCCAATATTTATCCCTCAACCGACATTACAAACCAGATTATCTGGTAATTAATCCCATTGATGTTTGTGGGACCTTGCTGTGAGTAAATTGGATGCCACGTTTCCCTACAACACAACAGTAACTACATTTCAAAAGTATTTAATTAACTGTGAAGCACTTTGGGATGCCCTGGGGTTATGAAAAGCACTATATAAATGCTATTTTTCTTTCCCAATTTAAACAAGTGGCTGCATATAAACAATTCTTGGAAGTACATGTGTCTAGACATCCCAGTGATAGCAGGATTACACTCCATTATGATGCCCCCAATAATCAAATAACCTATTAATGATCATTGTCTAAACTCACAAGTGGAAAATGACCACCTGGATGACATAATGGAGAGCAGTCAATGCTTATGGAATCTCACCCCCAGCTACACACAGCATCTTCAGGAGAGAAGGGGACTAAGATGGTTGGAAAAAAAGTACTTTTTTAAAGTAATAAAAGGCTAATTTTTTGAAATCATGCAACTTAGATTTACAATCGTTGGACCATTTGGAATTGCTTGTAAAGTTTATGGTGTGGGACTAAACTAACTATTAACAGTTTAGCATTTTCAATGGCGAGAATGAGAACGTGGAATACAAAACTATAATTATTCTATACTTTCTAGTAAGGATATAATTTGAGTGTTAAAAATGCTTCACAGCAGAGTCAGAGGCCTGTACTTTGTGGGCAGATCGAATCACAACATCTGAGAGCTTTACAAAAAGTATATGCTGAGCAGTGGATGGAAAATAAAGGTGGGCAGTGAGGGGGGGGGGGGGATGGGGGGCAAGGTCTGAAACTCCAGTCCAAGAGATATAAACCCCAAAATCCCTCTATAACCTCACGCCTCCTTATCGCCATAACCTCCTCCAGCCCTACAACCTTCCGAGATCTCTGCGCTCCTCCAATTCTTGCCTCTTGTGCATCCCCGATTTTAATTGCTCAACCATTGGCGGCCGTGCCTTCAGCTGTCCAAGCCCTAAGCTCTGGAATTCCCTCCCTAAACCTCTCCACGTCTCTACCTCTCTCTTCTCCTTTAAGACGCTCCTTAAAACTTACCTCTTTGACCAAGCTTTTGGTCACCTGCCCTAATATCTCCTTATGTGGCTCGAGTGTCAAATTTTGTTTGATAAATCGCTCCTGTGAAACTCCTTGGGACGTTTTACTACGATAAAGGTGCTATATAAATGCAAGTTATTGTTGTTGGGTTGAACTGGGAGGCACCTCTTTTGAGCCAGGTACGCAGCCTTTGATGACAGCAGTGCTACCCAATTTACCCTGTTGGAATGGAACCGTGGGCAGAAAACTAACATAAATGGAGAATTACAGATGCAGTAGGAGACAACTGAGAGCTGACTCCAGTTAATATATGGCCCAGAGAGACTAAGGGGAACAGGATGCAAAATAGAGCAATTTCACGTATTCAAAAGAAAGCCCAAAACAAAAAGTAATTATGATAAAAATCGAGAATTCTTCGGTAGCAGTAATTTAATCACTCCCGCCTTCCACCCTATCATAGACCTTCCCCTTTGTTCTTTCCTCCCCTCCTTTTCCCTGGCTCTGTATTTGCTTATAAACTGTTAAATCTCTAACTTCTTCCAGTTCTGAAAAAAGTCATTGACCTGAAACATTGGCCTAAATTTTAACTTGGAAAAATGGGTGGGTTAGAGGTGGGTGGCGGGGGAAGACAATAAAAATTTTAAAAATCTAAAACCTGCCCCCAACCCGCCCATTTCTGGTTTTTATCCGAGGCAGGATGAGGGCCGGGTGACCAAACCCACTCTAAGGAGGCGGGTCAGTCATTTAAAGCTTTCAAAGAGGCTGCAGGCCTCCATTTTTACAGCTTTTTTGTTTTTAACTCCTGGGGGCCGGGATTCCCGGGCCTTCTACTTTACACCACGTCAGAAGAGGCGAGAAGGCCCTAAACTTCAGTTAAGTGCCTTTATAGCATGGCTTGCAGGCCCGGAGGAGCAGGGTTGCTTCCCCCAGGCTCAACAAGCCTACCTGCAGCGACCTCCCCCACACAATCTTCGACCCCCGCCCCCCCCCAACATCAAGACACCAATGACTCCCGACCCCGACCTCCAACCCCCCCCCCGATGATTCCCGACCCCGACCTCCAGCCCCGCCAATGACTCCCGACCCCAACCTCCAGCCCCCCCGACGACTCCCGACACCCCCGATCATTCCCATTGACTGATGGCTCCCGACCTTGACTCCCCCGATGACTCTTGACCCTGACCCCCCAATGACCCCCCCCCCCCCCCAACCCCAGCCTGTCAATCAGACTGGCCTAAGAGGTGGGAAACTGACAAAAAAAGATGTCCATATGTCAAAATCGTATGGTCGTCTGGGAAACCTGCACTTCCGGGTGTCCCGTCAGGAATTCCCCCACCCTGGCCGTGTTCCCGGTTCCGGGCTAAAATTTATGCCATTAACTCTGTTTCTCTCTTCACAGATGCCACCTGGCCTGATGAGTATTTCCAGCATTTTCTGTTTTTTTTTCAGATTTCCAGTATTCGCAGTATTTTACTTTTGTAACGGAAGTGGTGTCGTTCTGAAAGCCTCCAAAGAGCTCGTATTAAAGGATCTGGGAAATGCGGTCTCTCACTGCTGCTTTGTAATTTGCACTGCATTAGTCACACATCTGACACCGTACCATGTATAATCACATATGCATATATAGTATCTTCATGCACAAAGACTCCATTTGGAAAACAGGTCAGCCGTTTGCATTGCATTTTTACTACTTGTGTATTCAAATATCTGGAAACAAAGTGATTATTCGCCATTAACACATTATTGTGAGGGGGGCAAAGATCTTGTGATTTTATTGCCTCGGGGTAGAGGGAAGCATTAGCATCTTGAATGTTAACACGCTAGAAAACAATAAGAAAAGCTAATATACATATTGAACTTTGAAGAGAAGTGTCAGTAAGTCACATTAAACATACTCAATTTTATAATTGTGATGATGTGGAGATGCCGGTGATGGACTGGGGTTGACTGAGGTAGCCTCCGAAAGCTTGTGAATTTAAAATAAAATTGCTGGACTATAACTTGGTGTTGTAAAATTGTTTACAATTATAATTGTGAGTTTAAAGAGTTTATCTACCTGTAAGCATGTCCTTTATTTGGCCTCACACATACCAGCCTGGCGCTTAAATCACAGGGGCAGGGGAGGGAGGAAATAAAGATCTTCAAAGACGTTTAGTCTGAGGATATTTCACGCCCCAATATTCATTTCTCACTTTAGGTATCAAAAGTAAAGAGGCACTGCCTCAAAAAGTATTTGACGGGTATTTTTTTTAAATTAGAAAGACAGAACACTATGTAATTTCACATTCATGTGGGTCTTTTGACTTCTCTCCCTCTCCAAACAAAGTTTACCAAACAAAACAGCGCCCCTTCAAATCTGCAAATTTTTCAGCTGTCTGATTTAAATATAAAATGTCTTCATTATTACAAATAACAATCATAAGCATTAAATAATTTCTTCACAGATTATGTACTTCAGGTGTGACAGCTTTTCAGATTGCAAATATATTCAACGCAGCAAATCGCTTTATATACTTAATGTTTTCGATAGATTTCCACACTAACTGATTAGTGACCGACTAAATTTAAGTGATTTTGTTGTATGCGGCCAGTTTGCTGGTAGGTACAGTGATGTTGTTCAGCACACTTCAGCTCCAATTTCATTGGCTGCGCTATAAGGCAAATGAAGCAACATTACTGCCTCAGGAGCCTGCACAATTCACCTGATTGTGGTTTTCCTTGGTGCCTCCAAAGACAGCAGCAACAAAGATGGTACCTGCAGATGGAATGTTTTCTGATCAAGTGTCACCTCAGCTCAGTTAGTAGCACTCTTGGCTTTAGGTCAGAAGGTTGTGGACGTAACCACAACCTGAGAGAGAGTGCTGCATTGTTGGAGGTGCTGCCCTTTGGAGGAGATGATAAATCAAAGTCCCTTCTGCCTGTTCATGTTGACATCAAAGATCCCATGTCACTATTCGAAGAACCACAGAAATTTACTGCACTGAAGGAGGGCCTTCAGCTCATTGTGCCCGTGCTGGCTTTTGTTTGGAGCAATCCAAAATGAATCCCACATCCCTGCCTCTAGCAGCGACGGAGAATACAAGGAAGCAAAAAATAGAAGAGAGTGAGAACAGAGAATAAGAACAAATGGGAGAAAAGAGAGAGAAGATAATGTAAGGAAAAGTACTGAGGATAACAGAAAGAGAAAGCAAGAAGGAATTACAAGAGCAAAAGAGTAACATATAGCTCCCTCCTGCCTATAACTTGTGTTACACCATGCTACACCGAAATTGAGTGCAATGTATTTTAATGTTCTGTGTATATGTCTTTGTTTTTAAAGAAGAAAATGAAAGCAGTAGCCAGAATGTCAATCATTCTGAATAAATAAGAGTTTTGAAAGCAACAAATTGAATTTCTGAATGTAACAGACCTCAAAACCTGAACTTCTGCCCTCAAATCTAATATAAAGCTAATTGTTCTCATTGTTATTCTTGTTTATAGAATCATCGAAAGGTTACAGCACTGAAGGAGGCCATTCGGCCCATCGAGTCCGTGCCGGCTCCATGCAAGAGCAATCCAGCAAGTCCCACTCCCCTGCCCTATCCCCGCAGCCCTGCAAATTTTTTCCTTTCAAGTACTTATCCAGTTCCCTTTTGAAGCCCATAATTGAATCTGCCTCCAGCACCCCCTCAGGCAGTGCATTCCAGATCCTAACCACTCGCTGTCTAAAAAAGTTTTTCCTCATGCCACTTTTGGTTCTTTTGCCAATCACCATACATCTATGCCCTCTGGTTCTTGACCCTTCCGCCAATGGGAATACCTCTATCAAATCACCTTGCAACCTTCTCTGATCCAAGGAGAACAACCCCAGCTTCTCCAGTCTATCCATGTAACTAAAGCCCTTCATCCCTGGAATCATTCTAGTAAATCTCTTCTGCACCCTCTCTAAGGCCTTCACATCTTTCCTAAAGTGCGGTGCCCAGAACTGGACACAATACTCCAGTTGTGGCCGAACCAGTGTTTTATAAAGGTTCATCATGACTTCCTTACTTTTGTACTCTATGCCTTTATTTGCTTTTGCACTTCCCCTCTGAACTTTCTATATTCTGTCTGGTTCTCACTTGTGTTATCAACCTGACATCTGTCATAGGCCCCTTTTTTCTGCATCGTAGAATCAAAGAAAGGTTACAGCATGGAAGGAGCCCATTCAGCCCATCAAGTCTGTGCCGGCACCCTGTCATCCAGGGAGGTCTGAATTTAGTTGCCCTATCTTTCTCCCTCGTGGGAATGCACCTGGACTCTACCCAAACCATCTCCTCCTTAAAGGCCACCCACTGTTCAATTACAATTTTGCCTGCCAATCTTTAATTCCAATTTACCCGGGCCAGATCTGTTCTCATCCCACTGAAATTAGCCCTCCTCCAAATGAGTATTTTTACTTTAGAGTGGTCCTTGTCCTATTCCATAACTATTCTAAAGCTTATGATACAATGATCGCTGCTCCCTAAATGCTCCCCCACTGACACTTGCTCCACTTGGCCCGCCTCATTCCCTAGAACCAAGTCCACCAATGCCTCCTTCCTCATTGGGCCAGAAACGTACTGGTCAAGAAAGTTATCCTGAACACATTTCAAAATGTTCTCCCCCTCTTTGCCCCTTACTTTATTATTATCCTACTCTATATTAGGATAATTGTAAACAATTTTACAACACCAAGTTATAGTCCAGCAATTTTATTTTAAATTCACAAGCTTTCGGAGACTTCCTCCTTCCTCAGGTAAATGTTTCAGGAGCTCCTTGAAGCCTACGCATTTATACATATAGAACAATACATGGTGTTTACAGACTGCCCCTGCAACTGCCCGTTGCCAAGGCAATCACCGTGTTCAGACAGAGAGGTGTCACCTGCAGAACCCCCGAATACACATTCAACAAAAAAACAAACAGGGGAAAAAAAAGAGAAAAAAAACAGAGAGAGGCAGAATATTAGGATAGTTGAAGTCCCCCGTTATCACTACTCTGTAGCTTTTGCACCTCTAATTTCCATGCAAATTTGCTTCTCTATATCCTTCCCACTAGTTGATGGCCTATAGAATACACCCAGTAGTGTAAAGACACTTCTATTGTTTCCTAACTCTAACTAAATAGATTCTGTCCTTGACCCCTCAAGGACATCCTCTCTCTCCAGCACAACAATATTCTCCTTAATCAATACTGCCACCTCCCCAACTTTTTTCCTTCCCTATCTTTCCTGAACACCTTGTATCCAGGAATATTTAGTACCTAATCCTGCCCTTTTTTAAGCCAGGTCTCCGTTATCGCCATGACATTGTATTTCCAAGTGGCGATTTGCACCTGCAGCTCAACAACCTTGTTTACCACACTTCGTGCGGTTACACACATACACTGCAAAACAGTCTTAGACCTTCTTGTACACTCTCTTAGTCTGCTCCCACCTAATACCATAATATTTCTTTTTTCTAGTGCTATCTTTCTCTCCCGATCCTTTGTGCCCCTTGTTTCTCCTTTCCAATGCTACATCCTGGTGCCCATCCCCCTGCCAAATTATTTAACCCCCCCCCACCCATTCACAGCACTAGCGAACCTCCCCGCAAGGACATCAGTCCCAGCTCCGCTGAGGTGCAACCCGTCCAGCCTGTACAGGTCCCATCTCCCCCAGAAGTGATCCCAATGCCCCAGGAACCTAAAGCCCTCCCTCCTGCACCATCTCTCCAGCCATGCATTCATCTGGTCTATCCTCCTATTGCTATACTCGCTAGTGCGTGGCATCAGGAGTAATCCGGAGATTACTACTTTTGAGGTCCTACTTGTTAATCTCTATCCTAACTCCTTAAAATCTGCCTGCATGCTTCTTTAGATAAATTTCCACAAATATCATTAATAACTTGAAGCAATCAAATAGAGGAATGGTGCATTTTTCTCAAGGTCATAGCTTTTCATTTCCTTACACTCTGGGGCTGGTGCACGTGCATAGTGTGAACATAAGTAAGGGAATTACACCTCACATTAAAGGGGAACTGAAGTGGTTGTATAATAGGCTCCATTTTTTTTTAAGTGACCCTGCAGGTCCATTGTTTTGTGTGCTGGTATATTGAAAAGAGTTAGTTATTTTAAATAGGGGAAAGGTAGTTAAAAGATGAGGTAGTTATGGTGGGCACCCTTCACCAAGGATATGAACTATTTGCAAAGCAAGTGATTTGGCATAGTATGGCATATCCACAAATTTCTACACTTATCCATGTAGCACAATTTGCCACTTGAGCACTGCAATTTTGTATTAAAAGTTGTGGAGGCACAGAAAATGCTAATTTGAGTGAATCTAAGTCATGTCACTTACGGCAACAAATCATTTCCCCCAATTATCAGTTAGGGGATCCAGATGCTGCATGAGACAGTGGGCAACAGGGCACTCAGGGGTAAGCACTAGATTCGGTCTGAACAGGAACTGCTCTCCTTTTCCAGTTAATGAACATAATACACTGGGAAAAAAAAGTGTTTAAATAAGCCCATGCTTTTAAAAGCATTCGGTTCATTAAGATGTATTGGTTTTTATTCCTGGGGAGTGTTTCTTTGTCAATAAAAATTTCAGCTTTACCAATTCCATCAATCTACCATTTTTGTGAACAGTCTCCTCAATATTACCAGCTGCACTGCAGAATGCAAAAAGCCAGCACATGCAATGATACAGTGGAGGTTACCACAGTAACCATGCTGTGAATGGCGAGCATAGTAGGGATTCAACACAATGACTAATGGGTCACAATGATTAATAGTTAAAACAAACACTTTGAATTCCTCTGATGGCTCACCAAGTTTAACCAGTGAGTAGTTGTGCTATATATGATGTGGAGATGCCGGTGATGGACTGGGGTTGACAATTGTAAACAATTTTACAACACCAAGTTATAGTCCAGCAATTTTATTTTAAATTCACAAGCTTTCGGAGATTTTCTCCTTCCTCAGGCAAATGTTTCAAGATCTCCTTGAAGCCTACGCATTTATACATATTGAACAATAATAAATGGTGTTTACAGACTGCCTCTGCAACTGCCCGTTGCCAAGGCAATCACCGTGTTCAGACAGAGAGGTGTTACCTGCAGAACCTCCGAATACACATTCAATAAAAAAACAAACAGGGAAAAAAAAACAGAGAAAAAAAAACACAGAGAGAGGCAGAAACATCTGGAAGGCAGAGAGAGCCAGCAAATGACCCATTATATTAAAAACAGATAACATTTGTTCGCAAAAAATCGCATAGACCTCCTCAGGAGACTAACACGGGACGCAACCAACAGAGTACCCTTTGTCGTCCAGTACTTCCCCGGAGCGGAGAAACTACGCCATGTTCTCCGCAGCCTTCAACATGTCATCAATGAGGACAAACACCTCGCTATGGCCATCCCCACACCTCCACTACTCGCCTTTAAACAGCCACCCAACCTCAAACAGACCATCGTTCGCAGCAAACTACCTAGCTTTCAAGAGAACAGCGTCCACGACGCCACACAACCCTGCCACGGTAACCTCTGCAAGACATGCCAGATCATCGACACAGATACCACCATCACACGAGATGACACCACCCACCAGGTGCATGGTTCATACTCCTGTGACTCAGCCAACGTTGTCTACCTCATACGTTGCAGGAAAGGATGCCCCAGAGCATGGTACATTGGCGAGACCATGCAGACGCTGCGACAACGGATGAACGGACACCGCGCAACAATCGCCAAAC
Organism: Heptranchias perlo; assembly: GCF_035084215.1. Taxonomy (NCBI): domain Eukaryota; kingdom Metazoa; phylum Chordata; class Chondrichthyes; order Hexanchiformes; family Hexanchidae; genus Heptranchias; species Heptranchias perlo. Next base: position 28,879,324 of record NC_090350.1, read on the forward strand.
AGGAGGGTTCCCTCCCAGTCGGGGAACACTTCAGCAGTCATGGACATTCATCCACCGACCTTCGGGTAAGCGTACTCCAAGGCGGCCTTCGAGACACACGACAACGCAAAATCGTCGAGCAGAAATTGATAGCCAAGTTCCGCACCCATGAGGACGGCCTCAACCGGGATCTTGGGTTCATGTCACGCTACACGTTACCCCACCAGCGAACAAATGTTATCTGTTTTTAATATAATGGGTCATTTGCTGGCTCTCTCTGCCTTCCAGATGTTTCTGCCTCTCTCTGTGTTTTTTTTTCTCTGTTTTTTTTTCCCTGTTTGTTTTTTTATTGAATGTGTATTCGGAGGTTCTGCAGGTAACACCTCTCTGTCTGAACACGGTGATTGCCTTGGCAACGGGCAGTTGCAGAGGCAGTCTGTAAACACCATTTATTATTGTTCAATATGTATAAATGCGTAGGCTTCAAGGAGATCTTGAAACATTTGCCTGAGGAAGGAGAAAATCTCCGAAAGCTTGTGAATTTAAAATAAAATTGCTGGACTATAACTTGGTGTTGTAAAATTGTTTACAATTGTGCTATATAGACAAGGAAGGTCCCAGGTTCAGTCTCTGGCCTGCACTAAGTTAGCTCATCTCAATGTATGTGCAATTGGCCTCAGTGGCCTTGGGGTATGGAGGAAAAAAATCAGCCAAAATTGCTGTTCTTGATCACTGTCCAGTGACCCTGTTGTAAGTAATAGTGTGTGTGAAATTGGGAATAGACCATTCAACCCATTCCCTCCAATGTACAACTACACTGCCCTGACCTCCAACTAACCTAGTCCAAAATTCCTGAGAAAGATGAATTGTACTCCAAAAAGCCAAAACAAGCTTCCTCCATATATTCTTGCCATGCACCAGACAACATACCACATGTTTCATAACTATTTAATCAGCTACAACTTCAATCTCATTTCTCGCCAAATGACCATCAAATTTGTTTTTTTTTAAAAAAAGGAGTTTGGTGCACTAGCTCTGGTGGAAGTCTATTCCACACAACAATCATTTCATGAGAAAAACAATTCCAATGTCGAATGAGGGCAGGATCAAGCTGGAGTGACAGCCAATACAGTTAAGTAACTTGCCACCACTCACTATCAAGTATTTGGTGTGGCTCAGTGGTAGCACTCTTGCTCCCAATCAGAAGATTGTGGGTTCAAGCTTCACTCCAGGACTTGAACACAAGCTCGGCTGTCAATTCAGTGCAGTACTGAAGAAGTGTTTCAATGTCGGAGATGCAGACCTTTGGACAAGATGGCAGGTTGAAGCACCATCTGCCTGTTTCAGTGGACCGTAAAGATCCCATGGCAATATTGGAAGAAGAGCAGGGAGTTTTCTTGCTATCGTGACCAACATTCCTCTCTCAACCAACAAGAGATTGATTGGTCATTCTTCTTGTTGTTTGCGGGACCTTGCTGGGCACAAAATGACTGGTGCTTTTACCTACATAACAGCAACTAAACAAAAGCATTTCATTATATGTGAGGTATTTTGGGCCTACACTTCATCGGCTGTAAAGCGTTTCGGAATGTCGAGGTCATGAAAAGCACTATATAACTACAGGTTCTTTCTTTCATATCAATACCTTTCTTTCTTCTTTTAAAGCTCACAAATAAGTAATGGTCACTCGGGCGAGGTACTGGGAGAGTTTCTTTCTGGTCGTAGTCCAGCAGGAGTCAACACCTTCAGGAGTAGAGGAAAAGGGAGAACTAGCAGAAAACAAAAAAAACCTGATCAATGATTGGATTTTTGAAAGAAACTTTCTATATTAAACATGGTTTACTTCTAGAGGTAAAAAGTTGGACATTATACATTGGTACCATTACCAAACAAGTTGATTTAGGCTGAGTCAAGTTATCACCTTGGTGCTTCGCTGTAAAGTTATGATGATTTAAATGTTGGTAGCTGGCCACCTGTCCACTATCTGTTTTTTTCAAAGGAGCTCTATTCATTTGGATTCAACTGATCTCACTTCTGTCGTCTTGTGTCGAGCTGGATTTGAGTGAAAGAAAGCAGCCATCAGCTTCTAGTGATGTCAACCATGAAGGGTCAGAGGTTGAAAAATTACCTTCACAAGCAATTCCACTAAACGAAGCACTAAAAGAATGGAGCTTTGTCCCAACCTGGGTGATGCAGTTCGTTCCACTTAAGTAAATCTCTTTTAACCCTTTCATCAGCTCCACAAAAAGCTCATTAGAGCACTAACTTCTGCTTCAAGTTCAAAATGGTATTGTAACAAAAAACTAGGTTAAAAAAAAGAGACTGAAAATACGAACCCATTTAAAAAAAAAATTCCACCAGTTTTTTTTTTAACCTCATGTTTTGTCCTTTTCTGAAGGCACAGACTCCTCGCTGAAGTACAGTTCCATAGGCAGGCCTCCAGTACCTCACCAAGTGGCATTCTACAAGTGTGAGCCTAGACAATGAATTTCAGCAGGCTATTCAACCATGAGGGCATCCCATCCAAGCCCCACCCTCTTGTCCCAATGAGAACACGTGCATATTTTCCAGCAGCGATCATGCAATAGTGATCAGCAGTGGGAACCATCAATGATTTTCTCCTCCCTAATGCAAGGGCACTGAGAACAATCGTAGCTCCCATACCAATGCCTCAGCGGAGATCAGCTAACGCAACATTGATGGGGAATAAACCATTAGTGTTCCTGGTCATACGGTTCAGCTCCCCACTGGAGAAAGGCACTGAGCCATTGGGGGAACTACAATTATAACATTTTAAAAATGGAATTACAAAATGGTACATCTGATATATTTCATATGTACTAATTTGTGGAATCAAAAGCAGCACCTATATATCACAGGGATAACTTTGCACAGCTCCATTGCTGGTGTGAGCCTTGGAGTGGCAGCCTCGGGGAACATAATGCTACAGCCTTATCTCTGACTCACACTCGAGTCTAGCTCGGCTCCGTGCCGACAACAGTCTCACAATATTACCCCTCATATTTGAAATTGTTGAAGTGTTTCAAGGGCTAATTTACTTTTTCCAATGTTCTCCCTTCCTCTGTTTAAGGCAGTGACACTTGCTGGGTGTTAACAGCCATCCAGTACCCCAGCCAAGTGCAAAAATAAAGGAACAAATGTGATACCACTTCAAATATTGCTTATGTGGAAATGTACTGTGCGACCTGGTTCTTTGCTTGACTTTATGGCTGGGTCAGTGAGTGAGCAGGGGTAAAACAGAACATTTGAAGGGCTATAGTAGCTAGTCCTGAGCTTAGGGAAGGCCTCTGACTTATCACCCCAATCCCTCTATGAATTCAGTGATAACGATTTCCAGGGCAGTTTCTTCAACTTACTCAACAGCTTGAGGCTGTGGAGTTCTCCCATGTGCATCTTCTCTCTTATAACTGGTGCCACCTTCTCCTGCAAGTGAAGGTGTTGAGATGTTGGAAGTGACAGGAGCACCATGCAAATGGCCATTCTGAAGCCCTTTATAACTGCAGTTGTATATACAAATGCATCACGCAGCTAGATTTTGTTACAAGAATCATTTGGATGAAAATCTTTTAGGATGTCATTTGGCAAGAGTTTCAAGTATAAGTTACAACTGTGCCTTGCTACAGAATGTGCATGCATAGAATTACATGGAATTTACAGGACAGAAGCAGGCCATTCAACCTAACTGGTCCATGCCGGTGTTTATGCTGCACACGAGCCTCCACCCTACTTCATCTAACCCTATCAGCATAACCTTCTATTCCTTTCTCTCTCGTGTACTTATCTAGCTTCCCCTTGAATGCTTCTGCGCCATTCACCTCAACGCATGGCAAGCATTCAAATGGCTGTAAGGTCAATGAGAAAAAATTGGGAGGTAGTGGCGGGTAGTCTTACTTCAGCTAATTTGATTACGTATCTAAATGTCCTATGAATTTGAAGCCAGGTTCTCTTGGTGTTGGATACAGTATTCACTCAAAACACCACCCCCTCCCTCCCATGCACTCGAGACAGCTCGCTCGTGGTCTGGAGTGCCATCCCATCTCTGCTTCACATCTTTTAGGTTATAGTCCAACAGCTTTATTTGAAATCACAAGCTTTCGGAGCTTTCCTCCTTCGTCAGGTGAGGAACCTCACCTGACGAAGGAGGAAAGCTCCGAAAGCTTGTGATTTCAAATAAAGCTGTTGGACTATAACCTGGTGTTGTAAGACTCCTTACATTTGTCCACCTCAGTCCATCACCGGCATCTCCACATCTTTTAGCAGCACCTCTATGGCAGCACCAATTTCCATGTAAACCGCTGCTGCAAGTCTTTAAATCCCTGCAGCAGTGCTGTATATACTGCCCCCATAATAATGAGCTCCCACTCACTGGTATATTATATGCTCAAGTTCATCATGTGACTAGACTTGGTATGTGTAATTTGGGTGGACACAAAACCTGCTAATCAAGATTCCCATCACTTCCAGCCTCTCATCAGAAAGAATATACTACTACCTGCCTAGGAGTAAAATGAGTCACCTTCCCAAAATTATTGCCTCATTTATGCTGAGTTCCAGGCCTGTATATGAATCCTCAAGCATGTATTGAACAGAAGTACCTGTTTAAACCCCCCAGCTGTAGTGTTATTGCACGTTTTGTTTTTCCCAGCAGCAGAGAGTGGATTAGGCAGGTAGAACAAAGCAGAAAGGTGCAGCCATGAACCTGATAACTACTTATATCGTATTGCCTCAGAGCAGGTCACAGGCTCATGCCTGGCCTAGAGAAGTGTGCGTAAAGCCAGGGGCAAGTCAGAGCATGAAATCTGAGGAGTTTACACTGACAATGGGAAGGTCGGGTTTTGGGGTTGAGCAAACAAAGCATAAATGAAACAGGACAAAGCTGATAGAAAGTCTGATCATCCAATTCTCTGCTCCACACACAGTTCCGCCCCCATCAATCCCATCCCCACATGTGTTGACTGTAATACAATACTGTCCAATACATGCCATGGTTTGGGTCAGGGGTCAGCGTTAATGCTAGGGAGATCGAATTCAGCTGTAGCTCAACTTAATCCAAATTGAATTCAATCCCCAGTGTAAAGGCGGGGGGGGGGGGTGTCAATGAGTGGGGTAAAGGGTTGGCACTTCTGAACTGCAGATGAGAAGGCGGCTTCCAAAGGCAGTGTATTCCCCTCAAGTGTAAGTTACACTATTTTGCATTGATCTGCAGTTTCCAGTTCAGAATACAGAATTCTAAAGCACAAAATAATTTATTTTGAAAGATTCTACCACAACAGGAGAGTTCAGGCAAATTAAAATCATTTTTCTTTGCATTCACATTGCCTGAACTTTAGCAATTGGTGACCCAATTTAGACAATTAACATATTAGTATTTGACATGGAGATAATTGGGGCTGTTAATTTGTTTGTATGTACAGACTGCATGGCTTCCAGGGTACACCTTTAAAGGGTATTCACAGCAACAGATTAACAAAGGGTCTACACCCAAAACATGAACATGTCTATTTCCAACATTTTCTGTTTTATTTCAGAATTCCAACTTATTTTCTGTTCACTTTTAAAGAAGGGTCTCATCATCAGGGCCCATTTCAAAAATACAAATTCTGTTTATGTCCTTTTTTGATGTTATTTGTTAATTTTCTTGACTATTTTAGCAATGAATGCTGATGATCTCATTTGAAGTGGATTGGAGGAATTACACAGCCAGACTGTGCGAATTAGATAAATTAACACGAGTATGGATACAATCGTTACCCTTGGTATACTTGCACAATCATGTGATTTTATCTATTTATGTTAATTGAGCTTCTTCCCAGTGTTGGGCTCAGTAGTCTCCCTCTCCCAATGCTAGTGCTGTCTGATGATGAAAATAAAAGGGGTGTTAATCAGAATCCTTTGTAGCTGTTTAATTTTTTTTAAATCCTAAAACTCCTTCTTTAAATCAAAAGCATCTTTATTCTAGATACAGTAAGAACAGTTTCCATAAGAATGAATGGGGAGGGCAGAAAGAGGTTTGTTTTTAAAGACCCGCACAGTTCAAACATACTGGGCCTATTCAATGGGTTTTTAATAAGAATAAGCACAAGTACACACCTAGAACAGCTTCCAGATCTCTCCCCTCGTCTCCAGAAAGTGCTAAGTCTTGCTGCAGTACAGTTCCACAGATGCCAACAGCACCGTAATACCTCCCAAGTGGTTGTTCTTAATTTCTGAGCTTGCATAAAGAGTTTTGGCAGGATATTAAAGCTCCGTAGAAAGCATCACAGCCAAAACTGATCCTTTCCTCATCTGACAGCTACACATAGCCACTTACAAACATATGAAAACGAAGGAAAAGTCTAGTTTGTCCATCGAGCTTGCTCTATACTTTCATAGTACATACACACCATCACCATAGAGTAAAAAGCCCCGGCTTGCTAAGACTATCGTGGTAACTGAGCGCCTTTAAACTAAGTATCAATCTAGTAGCCCTCCTCTGGCAATACCTTCAAACACTATTTGCTTTTGTAGTAGCCTCACAGCCCTGGATATTGATCAGGACTGGGAATCCTGCCTGATTTGCTCATCCCAAACCTAAGGGCACTGAAGCCAATGTATCACCACTAGCAGGTTTTCGGCACAAATCTGCTAACTCGAGACATACCAAACCCAAGTGATCAGTTTGAAGAGTCAGTTTGGCTCAGCTGATAGTAACTTTCCTTACTACAACAACTTGCATTTATATAGTGCCTTTAACGTAATAAAAGCGCTTCACAGGAGTGTTATCAAACAAAATTTGACACCAAGCCAAAAAAGGAGATATTAGGACAGGTGACCAAAAACTTGGTCAAGGAGGTAGGTTTTAAGGAACGTCTTAGAGGAGGAGAGAGAAGTAGAGATGCAGAGAGGTTTAGGGAGGGAAGTTCAGAGTTTAGGGCCTAGGCAGCTGAAGGAATGGCCGAGTGAAGAAAACCAGAAATGCGCAAGAGGTCAGAATTGGAGGAGCGCAGAGATCTCGGAGGGTTGTAGGGGTTATAGAGATAGGGAGGGGGAGGGGCGAGGCCATGGAGGGATTTGAAAACAAGGATGGGAATTTTAAAATCAAGGTGTTGCCGGACCGGGAGCCAATGTAGGTCAACGAGCACAGGGGTGATGGCTGAACAGGACTTGGTGCGAGTTAGGATACAAGCAGCAGAGTTTTGGATCAGATTAAGTTTACAGATCAAAAGATTGTGGATTCAAGTACCCCACGAGGACCTGAGCATGTAATCTAGGCTGATATTTAGGTGCAGTACCGGTGGAATGCTGCATTGAGAATTCCCCTTTTTCTGTGAAGTTATCGATGGGGTTAACAATATTTTGTAAACTGAGCAATTCGTCCTAAATATCAAGCAGAGAGTAATTTATTTGAAGTATTGACGTCTAATTTCTGCATAATGGAAAATCGCTAGTGTAGTGGAGTTTTATGTTCAGCAGGTATCTAATCCATTAATTTGTGGTCAGTTGTATTTGGTTGCATCAGGGATAAAACATGCACCCCGAGGAACTGGAGGAAGGAGGCCGAGACTTCAAAACCAATATCCTTTAATACGTCCAGTGCTAGCATTGTACTGCATTATACTGGTACTTCAAAGGAAAGATATATGCTGAGTACAGGGAGGTCCTGTTTATGTTCTCAGTCCTACCAGATAGCTACATAACCAAGGAGGATCGACTGTGCCAATATGCATCCGAAGCAGCTGTGGAGCTCAAACAAAGGGTGGTGTCACAGCTGAGGGCACCTTGGCTGCCTGGATGGAAAAACTGTCTTCAGTCATCATTGCCATGGGAATCACAGCTCGGGATGGGAGGTTTGGTTTACTGACAATGACAATTTATTTACATTTAAATGTAGAAAAATGCCCTAAAGTGCTTCACAGAGACATCAGGAAAATTGAAAACTGAGCCATAGAAGGGTGATCAAAAGCTTCATTCAAGTTTTGAGGGTCTTAAAGGAGGAAAGGGAGGAGAAGACATTTACAGAGGGAATTCATGAGGGCTAGGTAACAAAAAGCACAATTGCCGGTGGTGGGGTGAAGAGAGAGGGATGGACAAGAGGCCAGTGTCAGAGGAACAGAGATTGGGGAGAAGTGGGGGGGGGGGGTTGTAGTGCTCAAGAAGCTGCAGAAATAGGGAGGGGTGAGGCAATGGAAGGGTTTAAACACAAGAATGAGAATTTTAAATTTGAGTTGCTGGGAGGCCGAGAGCCAATGTAGGTCAACAATGACTTGGGAGAGAGGTGAGTGGGGCTTGTTTGGGGATAGGTTGCAGAACAAGAGTTTTGGATGAGCTGAAGTTTATGGAAAGTGGAAGATGGGAGCTTGGCCAGGAGAGCATTGCAATAGTTGAGTCTGGAAGTGGCAAACACATGAATGAGGGCTTTAGCAGCTGATGAGCTGAGATGGGGGCAGAGGTGGGCAATGTTACAGAGGTGGAAGTAGGCAGTCTTTGTGATGGAGAGGATATGGGGCTGAAAGCTCAGCTCAGGGTTGAGCAAGATGCCACGGTTGTGAACAGTCTGCTTCAGCCTGAAACAACAGGCAGCCAAGGGGATGGAGTTGGTGGCAAAGGTACAGAGTTTGCACCTGGGGCCGAAGACAATGGCTTCAATCTTCCTAATGTTTATTTAGAGGAAATCACAGCTCATCCAAGATTGGATGTTGGCCAAGCAGTCTGATAGAATAAATGTAGCGGAGTGATCTAAAGAGGTGGTGGAGAGGTAGAGCTGGCGGTGGGTGGTGGGGGGTTATTGGCATACATGTGGAAGCTGACCCCATGTCTACAGATAATGTTATCAAGAGGCAGAATGTGTAGAAGGAAGAGGGGTGGACCAGGGATAGATCCATGGGGGACTCCCCGAGGTGACAGTGCAGGGTAGGAATAGAACCTATTGCTAGAGATACTCTGACCACAGTCAGTTAGATAAAAGTGAAACCAGCGCTAATTGCAAATGCCTACAACATAATAAGATACAGAAGTAAATAGAAAAATGGATTTCTGTTTAAAAATCAAACATTTTGGTGTCTGGTTTACATCTTACAAGTTTCTGGACAGCCCTTTCTAGGGAGCTGCCTTTTACTAAAACAAGGAATGGGTGGGGGAGCGAGGTCAGAGAAGTGACTTAAAGAAAAAAGTGATCTTAGACAACTGTATTAAGGCAAATTTAGTTCAACTTTTGTTTGCGCTCAATATTCAACTGATACACAAGATACATTTATTTTAATGCAGTCTGTCTCTCTCCCATCCACCCTATTCCAGGATTTCCTGCCAGGCCATATTTAATTGCTGCAGTTTTCGGTCTTTGGAGAGCAGCCTAAGAGTGCCACTTTCCTGAATTTACACTGCAGCCACACTGTTGGTCGCCGTCTAAAATGACCACTGCACACACACACTGTAACTAAAGAAGAAAGAAAGACAGACTTGCATTTATATAGCGCCTTTCGTGACCTCAGGACATTTCAAAGTACTTTACAGCCAACAAAGTACTTTTGAAGTGCCGTCACTGTTGTAATGTTGGAAACGCGACAGCCAATTTGCACACAGCAAGGTCCCACAAACAGCAATGTGATAATGACCAGATAATCTGCTTTGGTGATGTTGGTTGAGGGATAAATATTGGCCAGAACACCGGGGAGAATTTCCCTGCTCTTCTTCGAAATAGTGCCATGGGATCTTTTACATCCACCTGAGAGGGCAGACGGGGCCTCGGTTTAACGTCTTATTCGAAAGACAGCACCTCCAACAGTGCAGCACTCCCTCAGTACTGCTCTGGAGTGTCAGCCTAGATTTACATTATGATGTAATTAAATCATGATGTAATTATGCACAATTACCTCCGATTTTCTTCAGCATGTCACATCAAAGTGTTACCATGGGGATGTGTACGTGATGACATCATGATGTAACACAGGAGGAGTTCTGAACATTCTTGCACATCACACTACTACAGGTGCAGTTAGACCTTCGGCAGGTGTTAAAACGACCTAGTGAAAAATGTGTCTTCCAGGCTGCAGGTCCAACAAAATCCATTATTTTTAAACTCATCTGGTTGCAGGAGACCCAGGCTATGGGAGCTGAAGATCAAAGATCAATATAAAAGCAGTTTCTCTTTTTTTTTGTTGCAGGTGTTCCTGACACCTGTCAGTTTGCCAGCTCTTTGTTTAGTTGCTGCAGATTTAGATGCAGCGCTGCTAATTCCCAGAACCGGCTGCTCCTCTCCTTGCTGAAGGCATTGAACTTCATTTCAAGTCCCCGGTGGTTTTGCAGCCATGGGGAAAATTCAAATAGGCCTTAATTTTGATATTTTACTGTAAACCCCAAATATCAGATGAAAACAAAAAATAATAAAAACCAGGCAGAAACACAGAATGGTTTGTACTAAAAACGATAACCTCCTCAAAAAACACACCATCTGGCAAAAAAGCTGACCTTACCCTGACTCTAGAAAACATATCATACCACATTCACCACAACAAGAACATGGCAACATCAACGGGACATAAGAACCTAGTTTTGGGGGGAGGGGGGGGTGGTGGGAATTGTTGAGGACTGGGTCAATCTTGGCTGCATTAGCTGCAACAGTAAAACAGCGAGCAGGTTTCAAATTTGACAAACCAATTTTTAATTCCCTTCCCTGCTTAGCTTGTGATGCCTCCCAAGGTTGAAAGGACTGCCAACACTCACTTTCTAGGCACACAGACGGCCACCTGGGGGAAGTAGCAGAGGGCTGTCAGCACCAGTGGTCCCGTACCCTAGTATGAGTCAACACCTTTAGGAGAGGAGGCAACAAAACCGCGAAAAAACTCATTTCATTTTTATTCACAGGTCTTCACCACGGCTTCCAAGAAAGATGTCAGTGTGAAAATTGCAAAATAACACACTTTGAAAACAACAACAACTTCCATTTATATAATGCTTTTAACTTAATAAAATGCCCCAAAATATAAATTGGGAGTGACATTAGACCCATTAAACAAAGAAGGACAACAATTTATTGGGGCCGCATGACGTTGTCAATAAAATTAATATGTCTAGTCAGTTTACCAGAGGCAACTGTGTTAAAGATTTTTTTCCACTTAAAAATCAAGTTAATAGTCCTGGATATTCCTGTCGGCCCCTCCCCCATCCAACCCAATGAAAGGTTTGTATTGTACAGCAGGACAGAATGTGTTACTCTTGTTTTCCATTAATACCAGTTAATGCATATTTGTTTTTTTTTGTTGTAATTCTCCATTATATAAAGCCCTGATGTAAGAAGATCCAAATCGCCCGACCTCAAACAAAACACTCGTGTGGGGTAATGTAGTTGGGATATTTTCTGAGATAAATCCACTGGATTTAAATGAACAAAGCCAGGTTACAGCCTGGGGCAGCAGCAGTGACACTGAAACAGTCAGATCACTGTGTGCTTTGGGCAGGCTTGCTGTCCATGTGAGCTGTCAATCCCCAGTATTGTTTGGAAACGGTGGAGGGTGAAGTTGAAGGTTCGCTGACAGTGACTGCAAAACATATCTGCGATGCATGGAAACGTGGATTGTTTAGAACTGGGCTTTCAATGGGATTTTTAACAGGACCCAACCTTTCGAATAAGGAGGGAAGAATTCATTCCTACTGGCTAATTCAGGGGCACAAAGATCAGTTATAGTGCCCCTATTTCATTCTGGAGCTTGGAACAGCTAACTCAAGACAGACTGAGGATCATACTTCAGCTCAGCTAAATCACTTGATAAACTCCATGGAGCAGAATTTCTGAAAGTATTTAATAGCACCAAACTGGGCAATTTATATATATACGCAATTTAAGTGAATAAATGTCCTTTTCAGCCTTCATACTTTTTCATTCATACAAATTAATTTTCTTAAAAAGTATATTTTTTATATTTTCCCCTCTCCTGAGGATGTTGACTCATGCTGGACTATGAATCCATGGAACCCTCTTGCCTAGGGTTGCCAACTCTGATTGGACGTATTCCTGGAGGTTCTATCACATGACTTCCAACCGCCCCACCCAGTCAAACAGCCTCATTTCCCATCTTCAATATTTTTATAACTAATAAACAAAAGTGTTCAAAGAGAATTTTTTTTTAAAACATTTTTTTTAATGCCCCTATGACTTTTCTCCCAGGTTGCTTGCAACAGTATCCTGGAGATTAATGTTTAATTCCTGGAGACTCCAGGACAATCCTGGCGAGTTGGCAATCCTACCCTTGCCCTCAATGCCTCTCAAAGAGTAAGGAATCTTACAACACCAGGTTATAGTCCAACAGTTTTATTTGAAAATCACAAGCTTTCAGAGTTTACCTCCTTCGTCAGGTGAGTGAGGTAAGCTCCGAAAGCTTGTGATTTTCAAATAAAACTGCTGGACTATAACCTGGTGTTGTAAGATTCCTTACATTTGTCCACCCCAGTCCATCACCGGCGTCTCCACATCATGGCCTCTCAAAGGAGGTCATTATTCATGTTGAGTCTTGAAAAGACCGCTGATTCTGTCAACAGTTGCAAGGGTATAAAAGCCAAGCCTGATCCAATCTTCATCCAATATCCAAACATGCCCATTTTCAGGAGGATCCCTGGATGGTAACTAGAAGCAAGAACTCGGGATGATTTTCTCTTCCCAATTCAGGGGTAGAGACCAGTTGTAGTACCTCGATTGTATCCCGGCTTGGAACAGCTAACTCATCACAGACTGAGGATCAAACTTCAGTACAGCTAATCACTGGATAAACTCCGTGGAGCAGATTTTCTGAAAGTCTTTAATTTTAAATTATAAACACAAGGAAAAAAAAGGTTTGTTTGGCAAATCAATGAATAGCATTTTAAAATTCGACTGAGGAAATGTTGCTGCATCACTGAAGTAATTGACTACCGTAGGTTACAAGTGAAACAAAGGTTCCATTTCTCCCTAAAACGATTTTCCAGTAAAAACACAATATTACCAAAAACAATCCACAGAACAAAATGAAAGCTCATCTCCAGGGATGTAACAAAGACCAGCCATCTCATCACAAGGAACTGAAAATCCCCTGTGCACTTCTCTCCCTTCCCCTTGTAAGTAATATATGCAGTATCATATAAATGTAGGCAGAAGATCTGACATCACTCAAAGTTGAGGCAATTTCACAGGTCTGGACTTGGACAAACTTAGATTTGCTTTATTTTGTCTTATCTGGCAAAATGGAAACTCAGAACTCTGCCAAGTACTGGCAGAGAGAAGCAGGTCTGTTAGCTGTTCAAATTTGGCCCCAATTTGACAGGAGGTCATTGGCTAATCCTCAATATAGAATACACTCACAAATTGTCAGAATTTTATCAGAAACCAAATGATCAGATTAAAAAGGTTACTGGATTAATAAGACACATCCTATTTTAATTCAGTTAATAGCAATACAAATTCTTCTGCACAATTAATACCATTTGATGTAAAGTGAACCTGAAAGCATGCATTGTATGGTCATAAAATGGATTCGCTTTGAAACACAGCAACAATACAAGGGCAAACTTATAAAGGGCAAGGACAATAGTGTTAATTATTGTCGATCTTCCACTGTATAGGTTACATGAATTGTTGTACCTCATGGTCATACTTTCAGAGATTAAAGAATTATAAAACTACTTATGAAATATTGTAAATGAACATGCAGAAAGTAGAATAGGAACTGTTTTTTTGCGTGTACAAGTGAAGGACGTTCCATTTGCCAAGGAAGGCCTGATGTTGGGTTTCTGCACCATTTCCTCACCATCAGAAATTCTGACAGGCAAGTTTTATATCCCCCCCGCCCCCCTCATTGTCCAAGTAACAAGTTGGAGTGTGTCTGGGGTGTTGCTGGGCTACCCCAAGAATTCCACTCAGCAGGGGTGGCTTCCGTTCTGGGCCTTCTGAAGGCCCTAAAGAAATTACTGAGCTAAGATAATTGATCTCAGAAGGCATCGATTAACTGATTGCAGGCCCTTGTTTTCTTCATTGAAAAATAAGAATAACATGTCCTCTTTGGCCTAATAAAGACATCCAGTGGTACAACAAGTTGGTATTCTGATTATCTTCTGGATACTTGGGATGGGTACCTCTGTTGGATCTCTACAAGCATGGGACGCCTGCCCCAAGTATTAATTTTCACCCCAGAGAGTTTAGATGCAGAATAGCAGAGCAAAGGCTTAGGGATCCTCAGATTGATAGGGATTACTGAGTGCAGGGGTAACTGCCAATGTTTAACCAGTTAAAAGTCATGCAGCCTATTAACATAGAGCATTTGTAAACTTTCTTTAAGCTGCCAGGCATATGTCCACAGTACTCCAGCGTACTGTACACAGACTTCTATAAACATTACCTTGGAGTACTGAGGAGCTGCCTGGCTCAAGCATTAAATTACTAAGTCTATCACAAAGGGACATAGGTAGTTCCGAACCCTCATCCTCAGGCATGTCTTCTTGGAGCCACCAAGGAGGATGGTCACTCGTTGGTTATGGTCAACTCTTGGAATGGGGTTTGAACCCACAATTTGATGACTCAGATGTGGAAATGCTATCAAATAAGCCAAGCTGGCACACATTCCACGTGCCAACCTCCATTTGCCACTATAAGTGACTTGAACTAGGAGCTCAGGATTGGTATTGACGGATGAGCAGGTCCACTAAAACAGAACCATTGGATTTGACTGCTGAGCGAGTCTGGGTAACGGCACTGAACAGCGAGTTAAACACGCTGCTGCTCAACATTTCTCTCAACCAACACTGCCAAAAACAACTAAACTGATCATTCATCTCATTTGCTGTTTTGTGGGAGCTAACGGTATATAAATTGGCTGTCATGTTTCATTATATCTGATTGCACTTCAAAAAAAATAAGTAATTAGATGTGAAGCACTTAGGGATAGCCAGAGGATGTAATAGGTACTAACTCAACGCAAGTTCTTTCTTCCATTAAAGATTCTGTATTATGGTGTCTCTGAGCATTATGATTATTGGTGGGGAAAGGAATTGAAACATTGTCGTCACAGCAGATGGTGAGCAAAATAAATGGACTCTCAAAATTGCAGGGTTAATATAAACTGTATTACAGTGACAGCAACAGATAACTGTGCACTACTCATGGGGTACATTATGTCCTTGGAATCTCCATTATACACTGATGGCTTTTGCACCCTGAAAACCTGCAAGTACGTCTGCACAAGTATCCATGTCTTTTATTAAAAATGGCATCTGGGGCGGAGTTGCATCATGCTCAGGAAGAACAACCCACACTGATTTGAAAATATCTTCTGCACACATTCATGTCACACAGTTTACAAAATGTATCACACATCATCTAACGCTGTTACAAATTTGGTTCTGATGCAGATACTTTCTCGGACTCAGTCATGTAAGTGGTCTGAGCGTCTTACTTTTATAGGAATTGACTGGCACTTTCTTATATCAACTTGTATGATAGCAGGATCCAGGCGTTTAACAACAGATCACCATGTCTTTTGCCCTTGTATTGCTTCAATCTCTCTGAAGTTGGACCATGTTACCACCAGGTGAGGCGAGGTTTGATATGAATCATTAAGCTTTATTCCACAGTAAGGTGAACATACAGTGCAACAGTTATCATTAGTTTCATTTAGTTTAATCAATAAAATTTAGCTGGGTGCAATATTAAAATAATCAACTTGCTACTTTATCCCACTTCAGTGGGTTATCTTATTTAAACAGAATGGCCTCGAAATTGGTCTGGGCAGTGCCCTTTTTTTTTTTAGGAACTACTCTGGTAGTAAGAGGAGGGGTGGGGCCGATTAGGGACCATAAAGGAGATCTACTCATGGAGGCAGAGGGGATGGCCGAGCTACTAAATGAGTACTTTGCATCTATCTTTACCAAGGAAGAAGATGCTGCCAGAGTCTCAGTAAAGGAAGATATAGTTGAGATACTGGATGGGCTAAAGAAGAGGTACTGGAAAGACTAGCTGTCCTTAAAGTAGATAAGTCACCCGGTCTGGATGGGATGCATCCTAGGTTGCTGAGGGAAGTCAGGGTGGAAATTGCAGAGGTACTGGCCATAATCTTCCAAATATCCATAGATACAGGGATGGTACCAGAGGACTGGAGAATTGCAAATGTTACACCCTTGTTCAAAAAAGGGTGTAAGGATAAACCCAGCAACCAAAGGCCAGTCAGTTTAACCTCAGTGGTGGGGAAACTTTTAGAAACGATAATCCAGGACAGAATTAACAGTCACTTGGACGAGTGTGGATTGATTAGGGGAAGCCAGCACGGATTTGTTAAAGACAAATCGTGTTTAACTAACCTGAGAGTTTCTTGATGAGGTAACAGCGAGGGTAGATGAGGGCAGTGCAGATGATGTGGTGTATATGGACTTTCAAAAGGCATTTGATAAAGTGCCGCATGGTAGGCTTATCATCAAGATTGCGGCAAATGGAATAGCAACATTGGCTTCGTGACAGGAAACAGAGTAATGGTGAACAGTTGTTTTTCGGACTGGAGGGAGGTGCACAGTGGTGTTCCCCAGGGGTTGGTGCTGGAACCACTGCTTTTCTTGATATATATTAATGACTTGGACTTGGGTGTACAGGGCACAATTTCAAAATATGCAGATGACACAAAACTTGGAAGGGTAGTAAACAGTCAGGAGGATAGTAATAGACTTCAAGAGAACATAGACAGGCTGGTGGAATGGGCGGACACATGGCAGATGAAATTTAACACAGAAAAATGCGAAGTGATACATTTCGGTAGGAAGAACGAGGAGAGGCAATATAAACCAGAGGGCACAACTCTAAAAGGGGGACAGTAACAGAGAGATCTGGGCGTATATGTGCACAAATTGTTGAAGGTGGCAGGACAGGTTGAGAAAGCGGTTAAAAAAGTATACGGGATCCTGGGCTTTATAAATAGAGGCATAGAGTACAAAAGTATGGAAGTCATGATGAACCTTTATAAAACACTGGTTCGGCCACAACTGGAGTATTGTGTCCAGTTCTGGGCACCGCACTTTAGGAAAAATGTGAAGGCCTTAGAGGGTGCAGAAGAGATTTACTAGAATGATTCCAGAGATGAGGGGCTTTAATTACATGGATAGACTGGAGAAGCTGGAATTGTTCTTCTTGGAACATACAGTTGCAAGGAGGTTTGATAGAAGTATTCAAAATCATGAAGGGTCTAGACAGAGTAGATAGAGAGAAACTGTTCCCATTGGCGGAAGGGTCAAGAACTAGAGGACATAGGATCTAAGGTGATTGGCATAAGAACCAAAGGTGACATGAAGAAAAACTTTTTTTTAAAAACAAAGCAAGTGGTTAGGATCTGGAATGCACTACCCGAGGGGGTGGTGGAGGCAGATTCAATCATGGCCTTCAAAATTTGCAGGACTACAGGGATAAGGCAGAGGTGTGGGACTAGCTGGATTGCTCTTTTTACATGAATTTTGTTTCCTAGATATTCAATGTTTTAAATAGCTGGAGATGCTTTACTGTTTTGCCTACAGAATGGGCGGCGTTCAATCAATAGTCTGGGCTGAGTTAGCTGATTTTGCCCAGATAACAGGGGCACTACAATTGGCCTCAGTTCCCCTAGGGGAAAATCATCCTGCAGTTCATGGGATAGGAGGGAAAGATGTGAGAGTGTCGTTTATTTTAAATCTACAGGATGGGATGGATAATTTTACTGGAATTGAGTCGCGGAAAAGTAACATTCCCTCAGAGAACATGATGCTACTCTTTAAAAACATTAAATATTTAAAATATACATGAAGTGAAGAGTGTCAGGTAATCAATCCCAGCACTGGCTGACACGACGGTGTACATAATAAAATGAAACTATGCCGATATTAACATTTTTGTTCTCAAAGAAATTTGATGAGTGTTTTGATTATCCTTTTGCCAGGATTGAATGGCAGTGAAGAACCAAGTGGAGGGACACAGACTCAATTTCCACCCACCTCACTCCACTCAGTTCCCATTCTCAACTGAGATGCTGAGCACTTAACCCAGCTATACAAGCCTGCACGGACTGCCCTCAGCCAAGAGGGAATATTATGGGGCAGAAATAAATGGCACCGCATTGACTGAAACAACTACACTTGCAGTTCTGTTCGTTCAGTGGAATCTGACCTGAAGTATAAACGGATGGGTTGAACAGCAGTGTTATTCCCAGTGTATTACAGAACAGCTTCAAATAGAAAGAGTTCTGCAATATAATGAAGGTAAATAAAGCATTAAAAAAGGCCAGCGGTATTTTGGGTTTTATAAATAAGGGTATAGAATACAAGAAGTAATGATAAATTTGTACAAAACATTGGTTAGACTATGTGCAGCTTTGGGTGTTCCATTATAGAAAAAACATTAAACCCCTAGAGAATGTACAATGTAGATTCACCAGGATGATGTCAGTTATGAGTTGAGATATTTGCACATATTTCCACTGGAGCAGCGAAGGCTAAAAGGAGATTTAATTGTGGTTTTTAAAATTGTGACAGATTTTGTTAGAGTGAAAAGGCAAAGACTATTTCCTCTGGTTGATGAATCAATAATGATGGATTACCAACTTAAAATTATCACTGAAAGAAAGAGTGAGGAGTGGGCTAACCAAGGGTGAGGAGAAATTTATTTACGCAGTGAGTGGTTGGACTATGGAATACTTTAACACAATGTATGGTTGTGGAAAAGACCATTTTTAAAGGAAATTGGGATAATTCTTGAAGCAGAGGGAGATACAGGGCTTTGTAAAAAGAGTAGGGCAGTGTGATTAGCTTTGGCTGGCTCTAACAAAGTGCGAGACGGACACTAAGGGCATGATTTTGACTTAGAGCCGAGATTGGGGGGGTCAAATTGCAGACGGGAAACCTGGAAGTACGGGTTTCCCGGACGTCCTTATGGAAAACGTCTTTTTTTTTTTGTCGGCTTGCCGTCCGACTGACCAGCCTGATTGACAGGCTGGCCTCAGTCGGGCGGCAGACCAGCCAGGGAGAGGACGTGTTCAGGTAAGTCTTTGTTTGTATGAATGGGGGTGGGGGTGGGGGGGGGGCACAGTTGTGCATGTGGCATGGGTTAGCACAGGGGTTGTCAGTCATGGGGGAAAGGATCGGTAGTCAGTCACCAGGGGGGGGGGGGGGGGGGGGGGAGAAGGAGGAGGAGAAGGGGAGGGCGTGTTGTTGGGATCGAGGGCATCCGCGATTGTTGGGGGGGGGGGGGGGGGTAAGGGGGGCGGTGGTCAACGCAGGTAGGCTTGTTGGGCCTGGGGGAAACATTCCTGCTCCTCCGGGCCCACATGCTGTGCCTGAAAGATACCTACCTGTTAGTCTCGGACCTTCTCGCCTCCTTTCACGTGGCGTGAAAGAAGGCCCAGGTATCCCGGTCCCCCGGGGTTGAAATCAGACCCTGTGGGAAAATGGAGGCTCGCAGCCTCCTTGAAAGGTTTTAAGGCCGTCTTGCCTCCTGGGAGCAGGTTGGTCGCCCGTCCTGGTGAAAACCAGAAATAGGTGGCTTGGAGGTGGGTCTGAAATGGTTGCGATTTTGAATGCCCCCACTGTCCCCAACCCACCCATTTTTCACTTTTAAAGTCGTGCCCTATGAATTTCTGTGCTGTAAACCTCTTATGATTCTACAAAGGAGGAATGGAGTGAGTTACATCGTAGTGGGACACATCACTCCAAATATCACTATAATCCAAACATTTCAGAAAGCAACACCTAGCCACAATTGCTGACTACAATGATCACACAAGTTAGTCCAATTTCTCTAAAGTAAAAAGGCAACAGAGGTCCCAGTACAATCCTCAGGATGTTTACTACACCTCGAAGTAGACCAAAACTAAACTTGCTTCAGCAAAATGATAACATATTTACTCAGTGGGCCTGGCATGAGTAAAACAAGTCTTTGATGCTCTCAGTTACTTGTTGCACCTGCTAGTTCTTCCTCCTCCAGTGTGGTAAATGTGTTTATCAAGGTTAGGTTAGATCAGATCATGCTGATTGCATGAGAATTCGAAATGCTAAACACAGGCCCTATTACTGTCACAGTTCATTACTCCAGGCACCAAATTCCTGAGAATAGAATAGGTAAATGGTGTCATTTTTCTATATACATTGCAAAGTGCACACTCTGGTAATCTAAACAATAATACAAAGCATAATCGGCACAGTTTCATTCAGAGTGGGAAGCAGCAGATTTACAATTGGCACTTTCCATTCCTGGTGACACAGGACATCTAAATATAGTTGTCATGGCCCTTGGATGCTTGGTTTTGTGCAGGCGACCCAAAAGGTATGATGGCCAATTTCTTCAAATCACCTGGGTTGGCTCCCCTTGGATTATCCAGTAAGCAGTTGAGGCATACAGACTGGAGAATTCCCAGGCCCAACCTTCAATCTGCACGTGACTCCAGTCCCAAAGTATGTGTTACTCTTAATGCTCTCTGAATTCACTCATGTGAGCATACCCCAGGATTTCCCCCCTCCCCCTCAAATCCAGTGCCTTCAGGAGTGGAGGAGAGAAAAGTGCAAAGCACATACATCACTGGTTACATTACAACAACTTTCATTTATATTGTGCCTTTAACATAGTAAAATGTCCCAAGGCACTTCACAGGAGCATTATCAAACAAAATTTGACATACAGCCACATAAGGAGATTTTAGGATAGGTGACCAAAAGCTTGGTCAAAGTAGGTTTTAAGGAGCGGCTTAAAGGGGGAAGAGTGCAGTAGAGAGGTGGGGAGGTTTAGGGTGGGAAATCCAGAGCCTAGGGATTCCTTTGATATTCCATTTCCAGTACCTTATCTCTCTTTTCTTTTATCGTTGTCACTCTGTCTCTGAGAATGAGCAGGAAGAGCTGGGCTTTGGTCTACTTTGGTTGATCATATCAATAGAATTAATTTCTAGAACTTGGCAACAATCAGTATTTGTGTGGGAGTTCCAAGCAATGTGTTAATTTGCAAAGCACTCTCTTCGCATTCTTGTGTGCTTCACATGAAGATATGACATTTTAACTGACTGACACAATCACCATTATATTCAGTTTCTCAGGTACAATAACAGCCAGAGGGGATTAAACAAAAACAACCCTGTGACTCCAGTTACTCGGCACTGTTACCTCAAAACTGTAGGATGCCTTACTGGATTTGGAAAGTGATTTGTTTAATGCACTAATGGGTAAACACAACAAGGTTATCACATTGCCAATCTCATTTGTCCTTATACATTGTTAAACTTGAAATTATAACTAGAAATTTAAAAAAATCACATTGCAATAGTTGTACTAAAATCGACAAAGTGGCAAACCTTGAGTGGAACCTTTAGAATGGGATTTGACTGCCTTCTAGAACATCCCTTTTACAGCTGGATGGCTGCGGAACTGAAATTTAATCCCACAGCTGGGCCAGTCTAGATCTGAGACACCATCCCACACCTGTACTGCTGGGAATCTGGGCCACCATCCCACACCTGTACTGCTGGGAAACTGGGCCACCATGTCTCTGCTGGGAAAGTGGGATGTTATAATATAGCTGGGCTGCTCTGAACTGGGATTCCATTTTTCGAACGGGATTCTAGTTAATTACCAATGTTTGCCTATTAGTGATCAGTTTTGTTAAAAATAACATGAAAAATAATTGCCAGCCAGGTACTACGTTTGGCTTCCGTGTTCCCAGGCTGGAGGGAGATGAAACTCAGTCACGGTTCCCATTCCTAATCACAAATCAATGTCTCCAGCTGGAAAATGCACACTTGTGGTTATTGTGTGAGGACAGCATCAGGCTCGATTGTGATACCCTCACCCTTAATGGTCAAACAGCCCGCTAATACTTCCTGCCCAGACTCACAGGCTGACACTTCTGGAACATTACCCTAACATGAGCCACTGCCATCAGAATAGGAGGAGGGGAATGGAAGAGCAAAATGAGAGACTTCATAACAAATGATGTTTATGATCACAAAATAGTCACTAAGATTGCTCATTATGCCTTCCAATTTACCTGATAAGAGACAAACTTGAAAATAATTAAATCTAATTAATATTGATGTTTCAATGCAGCTTTTATGTATGCTCACGAATTTGCCAATGGCACTGAAAGTATGAATAATACTTCTGCTAAGCATCGGTCAATCAGAAAATTTAATAATCATTTAATAATCACTGTACATCTGCTGCTGCCTTTTCATGAGGGACAGTTAGAGAAATGAGGACAATACAAAGCAGACGATTATCTCTTTCAAATTTATTTGAAACCAAATGATCAGAAGGCTAGTAAACATGGAAGAATCACAACATGTATCCAAGTATATGATGCTTTCACTAATGGTGCATGAACACTGCAGCCGGCAGTCTGAGATATGTAGCTACAGTTCTGGTTCCAGCGTGGAAGAACTGCGTTCACACGGTCTGGTTAGAACTGGGTGAGTCTTATCTGGGAGAGAGCGGTGTGCTCCTTGGATACAACCATGTGCTCAGCTCACTCCCAAATGTTAAAAGTTTTAATGTTTAAAAAGTGGGGAGGGGAGAATGCCCATTCTGTAAGCAATTAAAAAGAGATTCAGTGGTTTTACTTAGTGGCCAAGAGTCCAAAAGAACTCCTGAGTGCTTTGTAAACCAGGATTGACACCAAATTGGATTTATGTGGTGGCAAAGCAAAGCGGTATGAGACTACTCCCTCCGAAGAGTCCCACTCCACTTTGGTCCAGTGTCAGGCCCTTGACTTTAGATTTACACCACGTTGGTGCAAAAACTGAGCTGAAACTTGCAATGTAAATGCCCTCTTAAACTAAACTCTTTGGACATATCTGACATACAGGCAACTTCACTCAAGTGAATGACTGTTTGAACTGATGTTTCTGTTGGGTGACTAGAACTTATGTTTGAAAATCATTTTCAGTCAACCCTCATTATATTCATTGCTGTTAATTAATCCTAAGTGAAAGCTTCTTTCTAATCAGGTCTTGCATTTTACCATGGTTACAAGCCAAATTACACATCCACACTAACATATTGCACAACTGCTACCAATTCTACATTTGGACCTGTTGCTGCAAATGAAAGCAATAACTGTATGAAGCATTGACTTTTGGAACATCTTCCATTCTAAGCATGCAGGTTTGATCCCTGGTTTGTGCTATATTGATGTGGAGATGCCGGTGATGGACTGGGGTTAACAATTGTAAACAATTTTACAACACCAAGTTATAGTCCAACGATTTTATTTTTAATCCCACAAGCTTTCGGGGGCTTTCCCCTTCCTCACCGCCTGAGGAAGGGGAAAGCCCCCGAAAGCTTGTGGGATTAAAAATTAAATCGTTGGACTATAACTTGATGTTGTAAAATTGTTTACAATTGTGCTACATTAGCTGAGGTGATGATGGGGACATTACAGTTGACCTCAGCATGTCTAGGGTGACACATGAAGAATGGCCATTTGAGTGAGATGTCAGGAGAGCTGCTCGCGGCTTAAAAAACATAACGCAGTCTGAGTCACTTCCATGGGGAGCAAAACAAGGGCACTTATTTTAAATATACAAATAGTAAATTTTTATTTATGATCCATGGTAATTTCCTCATAAAAGTGAATAAATACTTCTGATACATAAATAAAATATCATGATAATAAAATATTGTCACTCACTTATTGGGAATTGAATCTATAAAGGTAGAACAAAATGACTCCAAAGTCACTCTAAGTAACACAAATGTATATTTCTGCTTTTGGGTTCTGTCTCCTACCATTATACCTTCTCTTTTAGCTGTGGGAAGGGTTGTAGATTTCTTGATAGCCGCTATCAGTGCCGCATTGTGATAAACTGACAGGAGTTGTGATTTGGTAGGCCTGTTTCATTTTATTTTCCCTGCCTGACAGGATAATTATAATGAAAAAGTGACTGCAGCTAAATTTCAGAATCTAGCCCCAGGATCTTTAGGGAGTTGAAATGTAATTTTTCTTGTTCTGTGTGTAATCAATAAAGCATTTGATTCTCGATGAATTTCTGTTACTGGAATACACCACATATAGTTGCTATTCAATAAACACTTCAATAAAAGTACTGGGAAAGTTCAGTCAAGTAATAATCACAGGTGAACTTGAAATGAACTATGCAGCAGATAAGCATGCTGCATAACAAAGTCGGTTTCAGTAAATGCTATTACCTGACACAGGGTCTGACCCATTAGTGGTTAATCGCATAGTGAACTGCATACCTCTCTGTGGTCAATGTAACCTTAGTTTGTCATAGGGGAGACTGTGCAGATATAGACACAATTGCAATGACCATGGAGTCACTGCTCACACTCTTCATGAAACCTAACTGTTATTTTGTTTCTATTACAAATGTAGGTGCCTGGGAAGGACCCAGGTTTGATGGATTACACCCATAAAACATGCATGTTACATCCTACACACAGCTTATAAGATATGGGGTAATTACTTTAATGAAGACCTCCAGCAGGATGTAATTTTCCAAATCAGTTCATGAAGGAAAGCGAGATATTGGATCCTACTATTTTTTTTTAAGTTCTGCCTTTCTCCTGACGGTTCTTTTTGTTGGGGTATGGTTTGATAGGCACTGGTCAACACTGGTACCATTGCTTGGTGGCCATTATTTATGGACCAGATTCCATCGTCGGTCTGTGCTGAGTTGGCTGACCTAAACCGGTGTGGTGGTAAGGGTGCTAACATTTGGCCCAAGCACCCCAGGATTATTTCCCCCTCCTGATTGCCAGCTGGCAACCCTTGCTGGAGGTGCACGTGCATGAATGTCAGGTGAAGCCAAGAAGAAGTGATGCCCCTACAGTCAATTAGCCTACTGGCACTCAGCACTAATAATATTGCGCAATGTACTGGAGGGTGACTAACAATCATGGAACCAAACCCCAATAAAGAGTCAGCACCTCTGTGGAAGAAAGGAAGGGGAGGCAACTGGGGGGGGGGGGGAAAAGGAGCTGCCGATATCTTCACAAATGGTTCCTGGTCTCAAGTATAACAAATACTGACCAAAAAAAATGTACGATTCTCATCCAGGTAAACAACTTTTAAACAAGCATGTATGTAAAATGGCAGACAAATTGTGCTAATTCAAGTTTTAAAATTAGGTTTAAAAAATCCCAGACAACAGCAAAGGCACAACCTGAGGGATAAGTTCAGTCCATTCTATTTTGATATGATTAAAAACAACTATTACTTTAATGTGTAATGAATTGGGAATCTTGGCAGCAAATTGCCCTGCAATAAGTGCATTACTCACCTCATTTTCATTTCCTCAATTCATCGGCACAGCTTGGCTCATGAGTAATTTACAGAATTTTACAGCTCCTCAGTCACCTGAATGAAACAAGAACAAAGAGGTACTGGGCGTGAATGGTGATTCTATTTACCATAACTCACCTTTACAATCCCAGGAACATGGACAAGCAGCTATTAAAGCATCTGGCTAAGGGCAGATGTACCATGTTATTCAGTGACAATTGCTGCCTACTTACTGGTAAGATTGTCTTTATACAGTCTTCTTAATGATCCTGACTGCTTTCCATTCCCACCCAATCAAATACTTAATTAATGTAAATTGAAAAACAGAATTGTGCCTGTTGCATTTAGTCTTCTGATTTTAACTCTTTATCTCCAAACTCCTGATAAAATTGTTTGCTAGAAAATGGGAAAGTTAAATCAGATTGCGAAGGAACATAGGAATATACAGGACTGGGAAAAAAAACATTCCTGATTTCATAGAATCATAGAATGGTTACAGTACGGAAGGAGGCAATTCGACCCATCGATCCCATGCCGGCTTTTTGTAAGAGCAATCCAGTTAGTCCCATTCCCTGCTCTTTCCCAGTAGTCCTGCAAATGTATTCTTAAATCTTGAACCATATGGTTTAATACCACAATAATACACATTCACCTGAGGAAGGAGGAAGCCTCTGAAAGCTTGTGAATTTTAAAATAAAATTGTTTACAGATACCACAACAAAGGCAGTGTGTTCACTCGTGGAGCCAATGAGACAGACTTGCCATTCGCTCTTAAAGAAGAAGGATGCTTGTCTAAAATGGAGGGGGGATAATTGTTGGGGGACAGCACATGAAGCTTTAATCTGATATAAAAACAGAAAATGTTGGAAATACACAGTAGTTCAGTCCCCATCTAGAAAAGATAAAAGGCAGATTAATATTTCAGGTTGATACCTTCATCAGAATTTTTTGGAGTTTTAATCTCAGGGCACATCTTGGGTGCCTGACTTCCCAGCAAGGTTGCAAACTCCGAGAGTGTGGCGGTTCTCCTTGGTCATATGATTCATTGGCCCCATTGTAAGGGGGCTGATAAAAGTTTACACTTTCCCAGCCTAGACCATTGAGTGGGCACCGCTTCTTCTGATCAGCAGGCTTGCTTTCTCTTGGCATACCAGCCTGGCGATGTCCCAGCAGACAAACAATGTGGAAACATCTGGCCTGGGAGCACCGTTTAGAGCAGACAGAGGCTTTGCTCCTTACAAGGCCCCACAGCAATTGCTGAGGAAGGCCAAAACCCAGCATTTCACAGTCGCAGCCTAATTTTCACCCATTCCACCGGATTCCTGCAAGCCGGAAGGGATGCAAATTTTCCACCCCTACATCACTAAGACCAGGGCAGGGGATGTGGTGACACTGGAACTTCACCATTTATGAGTTAGTGCCTTCAAGAAAGAAAATTGATTGGGGGGGCGGGGGGAATGTATTGTTGATTTTTCCACTGCTGCTTGAGTGACCTTTAGTCTTAAACTGTTGATACTATGTAACTGCATGACGAATTGCAGCAGTGACTCCACCTTTAAGATTATCAAAATGTGCTTTTACTCGTGGCTTGGTTGCCATATAGTCATCATTACAATGAGCCTCACACATCATGCAATTGATATATCACAAATTTTGGGACAACCCTAGCTAGAATTCATAAAATATATTTTGCTTGTGATTTGTATTGTATTGCCATTTTGTTGCCTCTCAGACTACGTAACAGACTCTGTCACAGAGGACTGGGGATGAATAAATTTCTCTATGGACTCTGTCAGTGTCTCTGCAGCAAGTTGGTAGCAGACGCTGAAGGGTAGCCCTAGCGGACGTTGCAAGCTCTGCTATTTGTTCTTATCTCTCAGTTGCGGGGTACCTCGCCTCCACTCATTATTTGACAAAACCTCTTAAGATTGCTAAAGCCAAGATGCAAATATTTTCTGCGTGGAACTTGTCAGTAAGATGTGCGGGCGTTGGAACTTAAGTCTGTCTGAAAAGTAACTAGTGGGCACCAGGCCGCCCACAAGTTCCTGTAGTGTTACACATTCTACTGACTACACATAGGTGTGAAATGCAACTGTATTCTTACTCTGGTTGTAATATCAAACAATCTCAAAATATAGTTCTATTAATAATATGACATTAACGTGTTTCTGAGAACCCCACATTTTTCATTTCTGAAAGGGAATAATGCAACTATGATAAGCAGTTCAGTTTCAGTATCACACATCATATCATTGCAAGTCAAAGGACTACTACAGAACTTGTGCTCCAGCGCACCCACCAATATTTCTGAGTGACTCAGCCATCACATTTTTTCACTGTTTATTGTTGCCAGTTTGTTATCTGGGAGTTGTGTAGTAAAAGAAAGAACTTGCATTTACATAGAACATTTCATGACCTCAGGACGTCCCAAAGAGCTTTACACCCATTGAAATACTTTCGAAGTGTGGTTACTGTTGTAATGTGGGGACATGCAACAGCCAATTGTGTACAGCAAGGTCCCACAAACAGCCATGAGATAAATGACTAGATAAACTGTTTTAATGATATTGATTGAGGGATAACCCCCTTGATCTTCTTTGAATAGTGTCATGGGATCTTTATATCCACATGAAGGAGCAGACAGTGCCTTATGACAGGGTTTAACGTCTCATCCGAAGATGGTATCTCCTACACTGTAATGATAGACTAAATTATATGCTCTGGACTGGGGTTTCAACCCCCGAACTTCTGACTTAGAGATGAGAGTGCTACCACTGAGCCAAGGCACTTTCAACACAAAATGCTGGCATCCCAGCACAGCATCCCACCAAAAAGACATGAGGGTCATCAACCACAACTGACAAAGCCACTAGAATTCAGGACTTCAATCACCAGGCCTAACTAACACCCAGAACCCAAGAACAAACTAATTGCCTCAACTTCCAGACCCACATTGCTTCCAAGGCAAGCACAGTCAAGTCAAGAAACCTTCTGCAAGCACCGTGCAATCAAAATGTACAATTACTTCATAAAATATGTATGGGAACGTACATTTTCACAGAATATATATGAATGTACACTCAAATGTACAATGACTTTATAAAGTACATATGATAATAAATGACCAGAGAATCTGTATTTTTTGTTGGTGCTAGTTGAGGGATAAAAGTTGGCCAGAACACTGGAAGAACACCTTGCTCTTCTTTGAAAAGTGCAATGGGATATTATACATCCGCCTGAGGGGGCCCACGGGGCTTCAGTTTAATGTCTCATCTGAAAGACGGCATCCCCGACAGTGCAGCACTCCCTCAGTACTGCACTGAAGTGTCAGTCTAGTTTGTGTGCTCAGGTCTCTGGGGTAGGACTTGAATCCACAATCTTCTGACTCATAGGTGAGAGTGCTACCACTGAGCCAAGGCTTACACTGTACAATTTGTGAGCCTTGACATATGGCGTACCATTGTGATTGGACTTCTTTTATTTTTTTATATATACACAGTGATGGGAATTTCCATTACGCAGGAAAATTGAGATGTATACAGACTCCGGCAGGAATGTAAGAAAAGCCATTATTCACAGGGCTATCAGAGAGTGAAGGAACCGTACCTCCAGCAGTTAGTCAATTGGTATATAAGTATTGATGCAGGGGACTGGCTCCCCATTTTTATTTTCTTGAAGCCAGGAACCTTAAATATGATGGAAAATATGGGTCTATGATGTCACCATTGCCCTGAGGGCTGGATATTGATACAATGGAATGTAATCAATGTAGCGAGACCCACACATCTCCAATTGGCTGTACTCCTGCAATATAATAGCACCTTTAAAATAAAGAATGTGCATTTCTATAGTGCCTTTCACATTCTCAGGATGTCCCAAAATGCTCAACAGCCAATGACTTACTTTTCAAGTATAGTCACTGTTGTTTTGTAGGCAAATGTGGGCAGTGCATTTGCAAACAGTAAGATCCCACAAGCAGCAATGAGATAAATGACCAGTTAATTTGCTGCTGGTGGTGTTGAGTGAGGGATCAACATTTGCCAGGACATCAGGAAAAATCCCCTGTTCTTCTTCAAAGGGTGCTATGGGATCTTTTACCTGGGCAGGCAGATGGTGCCTTATTTTAAAGTCTCATCTGATAGATGGCACCTCTGCCAATGCAGTACTCCCTCAGAACTGCACTAAAGTGCCAGCCTAGATCATGTGCTCAAGTCCTGCAGTGGGGATTAGAGCCCACAACCATTTGACTCTGAGGCAAGATTACTACTACCAAGTCAAGGCTGACACTTGTCAAGGTAGCCTATTAACCAGCTGCATGTACATCCTAAAAGTGTCCCATTAACTTGATATGACAAGCACCTCCAATGGCCTACTAGAGAAAGTCACTGCTTGGTGTGATGCTGAGCTATACAGACCAAACAGATCCGAGGTTCGATCGTTGTCTTTACTGAGTTAGCTGATCTCAGTCAGTTGGCAATAGGGGTGTTATAACTGTTCTCCATGCCACATCATGGGGTAGAAAGAAAAACATCTGCCACACTACCCAGTCCTGATCACTGAGATGTTTGGCTGTACGGACATTGGATGTGAACAGGATTGAGTTCAGTTATGATGCTGTCCATGGTTGAATAGCCAACTGATACTGACCATTTAGGTTCACACTGGAAGGCGGCCAGATTGCATGGAACCATATCCCCAACGATAGTTACTACTTTTAGAAGGGGGTGGGGGGGGAAGGGGGGATAAAAATGAAAAAAATATGGGGAATGAAAAATGCCTTCTGCAACCAAACTTCTTGTTTTCACGAGCAGTTTCCCTTGTGCTGGGCCAATTGTACAGTAAGGCTTGTCTATAACCACTACCTACATGATGGGTAAATGGTGTTCTTTATTCTATTTCCATCTCCATATGTGCATCCTCAGTTTGTCTTTGATCCTTAGCTGGATTTCAAACTCCATTGCCACGAATGCTTGCTTCAACTTCAGAATATGACCCACATCACCCCCACCCCTGCTGAAATCCTTATCCACATCTTCATTACCTCAAGGTTCAATTTCTCCAATGGTATCTTCATAAGCTTCCCCAGCTCCACCGTACATAAACCCCAACACATCCGAACTCTGACCCATGTACCCATCACCTATGACCTTGTTGACCATCACTGGCTCCCCATTCCCAATGCATTGATTTCAAAATCATTGTTCTCGGCTTTAAATCTCTCTACAGCCTTGCACCAACCTATCTCCACAATCTTCTCCAGGCCCGTGACCCAGCACACAGTCTTTGCTCCTAAGACTCTAGTTTACCCTTCGTCCTACCCCTCACCCTTTTGCTCCAATGTCAGAGTATTCAGCACTCCAGAATTCTCTTCCTAAACCTCTTTGAAGGAGTGGAGAAAGGTAGTGAGGCAAAGACCATGGCGGGGGGGGGGGGGGGGGGGGGGCAATTTTAACTTAACCTGCCCGTTGGGAAACTGACGGGATCGGTTTTACACCCTGCTCGATTTTACTCTGGAGAGTAATACTGGGCGGAGTGGAAAACCAGCGCTCCACCCGATCCCGTCAGTTTCCTGCCCGGTGAGTAAGGTTAAAATTACCCCCATTATCAAAACTCTATCTTTTTTGACAGCACTTTGCTTCATTTGCCCTAACTGCTTGCCTACTTCTTACCTGAGTCACTGCAATTTCTAAAAAGTGCCTTGGGATATGTTGTTACATGAAAAGTGGTACATAAATGTGTACTGTTGCTGCAGGAGTCAGTGATAGTCAGTTCAAGCTGATAACTTTTGAAATTCGCTAGGTTCTATAAAGTGACTGAAAATTGACTAGTGTATTATTGGAAAATGATACTGCAGCTTGAATAGTTGGAGGAGTAGATTAGAGTTTTACTCATTTAAATGATTAATAGACCAACAAAAGGGAACGGTAATTAATGTGATTGTAGCAGGCTCGTGGAACCTTATCTGGAGCAGAAGGCTGAAACTGAGTGGAGTTTACAGAATATGGTGTAATTGTAACCTGATATTATTCACAGTCAATAGACGGATAGTGTTTTAGAGGAGCCTGCTAGTCTGCACTGTGTCTGTTCTACTGTGACAGCTGGAGCCAACAGAGCACCCCAGAAACCACTGCATGTCACAGTGGCACAACAAAAATGCCTGACTTACCAGCTTGTGTCTAACTGTCTTCCCCTTCCCAAGATTTGGAGATGCCGGTGATGGACTGGGGTTGACAATTGTAAACAATTTTACAACACCAAGTTATAGTCCAGCAATTTTATTTGAAATTCACAAGCTTTCGGAGGCTTCCTCCTTCACCAAATAAAATTGCTGGACTATAACTTGGTGTTGTAAAATTGTTTACAATTCCCAAGATTTATAATGATGTATAGGTGGATTTGACTTACCTGTGGCCAGGTAAAATGGGCTTCAGTCATCTGACTGCGAACTGTGGAGGAAACTGGAGAGCCACTGTTTGCAGCCAGTTTAAACTAACACATGCTTCACTCATATCAGCCCCATAACTGCCAGAAGGTTACGATGATAGGGTTAGATGAAGAGGGGTGGGGAGAGGCTCATGTGGAGCATAAACACTGGCATGGACCAGTTGGGCTGAATGGCCTTTTTCTGTGCTGTACATTCTATGTAATTTTATGTAATGTAACCCAACTCAAGGAGTATCCTTTTCTGCACCAGTCTGATGTTTCCGTTTTGCCCCCATACCATTCTTGAGGCCACTCTGGGATAACTACAACTTTGAGACTATGGGATGGAATTTGCAGTTGGTACAAGCTGAAATGGGTAGGTACCAAATTTGAGGGGTGCCCACTGGTTTCACGTTCTGAGTAAATTTCCAACCAGCCTTTTAGGCTGACATAATGTAAAAATGCACAGAATACACTAAATCTTTATTTTAGCAGTTAATGTCATGCTAGATTTAAAGTACTCTTGGCACAAAATCCCTTTCTTTTACTGCAGTGCACATAGGCAGCCCATGTATAATGGGCATAAAAGGTCAGAATTATCTTGCAAGTGGCTTCTTAAAGGGAAATTGAGGTATTTCAATTGGTGAAATCAGTATTATATTTAGTGCGCCTATCTATTAGAGGTTTCTGGAGCTAGAAGATGATGATGAAAGAAGGATGTGAGGGTAGTTCTCATGCACTTGCTGCAGCTGCCATTACCCACACAGCTCTTATAACGGACCCAGACGTGTGGGAATGTCTGGAGAGAACTACTTTCACAGGCAGAGGTTCATCAAGGAAGTAGTGACAGAGTTACACCTTCTTCTGCAATCTGACCTCCAAACAACATCCACCACAGGGTTGGCACTGTTAGCAGAAGCCAGGATCACCATCGATGGCTTCTCTAGGGGTTCATCAACCATGAATGCAGAGATGAGCCCTGGTCTTCCAGCAGCCATTAGCCAAATCTTCAAATTATGTGGACATTGTGGGCTGCCATTTAACGAAGGCACTGTGGGAACTTCCTGCATAATGGGTACTGACTTCCATTATGCAGTTTGTATGGTTATATATCACCTGCATATTCATTTAATGGAAGCACTTTCTATTTATTCAGGCCGTTAAATTATTCCACCAAAAAACAAACACAACTTTTCAATGTACCTTCAGATCAGAAAAGTAGGTTTAAGAATCCAACGACAGCAGGGCAGGCCACTGTCTTATTAATTCATCCATTTTATATGAGTGCAGG
The DNA here is from genome assembly GCF_035084215.1 of Heptranchias perlo. Taxonomy (NCBI): domain Eukaryota; kingdom Metazoa; phylum Chordata; class Chondrichthyes; order Hexanchiformes; family Hexanchidae; genus Heptranchias; species Heptranchias perlo. The sequence continues at coordinate 28,912,266 of NC_090350.1, forward strand.
TACGGTTCACTAAACAATGTGAATTGCAGCATAGGGTCTCATTAATAAAAAAGAGGAGAGTTTCCTCTCTGGGCTCCAATGGGCACTTGACAGGCACAGCATAGCAAACGTGTGTTGCGCCTGTGAGGGGGTTAGATGCCCACAAGTTTCAGTCCAGCTGGACCATACCCCACCACCTCTACCAGGTGGAGAAGTATTGTATTGGTTTGGAATTTGTGATATTTACATTGAACTCTGTGTGTCTTTAAATTCTATGAAATAAAGTATATTTTGAAATATGTAAAAAAAAGTTTCTGAGGAGGAACCCCTTCAACCACAAGGCTGTCAGCCAGTAGTTGGCATGGAACATTCTGGGATTCCTGCAGGAAAAGGAGAGGGTGGATCTGATCGGGCAGTTCCCCGGCCAGACGGTCGACGCCATTTGGCAGAATGTCTCATTGCCGGAACTGACCAACAGGCACCAGGATGTAGCCTGGATGGTGGTGAGACGAGCCCTCCCAGTGTGGTCCTTCCAACACCCATGGAATCTCAGCGCCACCGCGAGCTGCCCTCGAGGCTGCGACAGGGATGAGACCGTTGTTCACCTCCTGATGGACTGCCCCTTCGCGCAGAAGGTGTGGCGAGAGATGCGTTGGTATCTGTCCCGGTTCATCCCCAACCATTTGGTAACACAGGACGCTGTGCTCTCCGGGGCTGTTCCCTGGGACGCACACAGAGACAGATATCAACTGCTGCTGGGAGACCATCAACTCGTTAAAGGAGGCCCTTTGGTCCACCCGAAACCTGTTGGTCTTCCAACTGAAGGCGCTGTCCACGACAGTGTTACCGACTGGCAAGCTCCAAGGTCCAGGAGTACGTGCTGCGGGACGCACTGAAGCGAGGTGCGACCTATGCAAAGGTTCTACGGGGAAAGGCCACTCCACTTTGTATCGTACAGCATGTATTTGAAGATATGTACTGTGTTTTGAATTGTAAAAATTAGATCATAGTGTGTACGATCTGCACTGTATTGGTTCAAACTATATTGCTTGAAACTGTGTCTTTTTATATTGAACTGTTTGTATCTTTAAATTTTATGAAAGAAAATATATTTTGAAATATGAAAAAAAGATGCCCACAAGTCTCTTGGCCCAGCCCCTCTACCAGCAGAAACACAACAGGCTCGTGCACTGTAATTTGAGGTGGAAGCAGGAGCACAGTTTTAGGCCAAAGAGGCCTGCAGCTTTGGTCCTGGCCCCTGAGGTCCAAATATTATCTTTTGGGAGGGGAATACTCGAAAAACATCAAGTTATCTTCTTTTATCTTCGAACTGACCCTGGGACTCCCACAGATCTTCATCTTCATGGAAGGTACTGGCACAAGCCCCACTGCCAGGTTTCTTCAGGTGCACCTCTACTAGTCTAACAAAGAGGAAACCGAGGCAAGAGGCCGGCAATGCCCTTTCCACCTTATTACAATGCTTATGCTCGGCCTGCATTTACTCCAGGTACAGGTCCAGTGAAATAAGATGGGAAAGCTGACGAAATCCCAGCGCAGCGTTGTGAGGGCAGAGATCTGACACAATGGCCTCGATTTTTATGGAAGGGTGGGCGGGAAGGGTGCCCTTGAGCCCAGTAGCAGGCAGCGCACCCGGCCAGGTCAGGGATGTGGAGGCCCAACGACAGGGGCCTCATTTAAATAAAAGTTCCCAGACTCCCACCCGACACCTGGCCAGATTCACTAAGTGGCCAGTGGGCGGGAGCAGAAATTTGGCCGTGGGAACAGTCACTCCGTGGGTGGAGGAAATTCCCAAGCATCACAGTGGGAGAGGAAGGCCGGGGTTTCCTTTCCATCAGCAATAGGGGGAGGCCAGAGCTGGGGATTTGCCAGAAGATTGGGGGAATGCCGGGTCTGGGGAGGCCCAAGGACTCTGTGAGTTTCCTGGGGGGAGGGGGGGCGGGGGGAGCACTCCTGCTCCTCTTGGCCCACAAGGAGTTCAAAGAGGGGGTAAGTTTTAAAACTTACCTGGGCCTCTTCTGGCCAGTCAGCTCTTCCCGCCATGTTTCTGCTTCGGGCAGCAGACAGTGTGAGACTCCCCCTGACCGGACTTCCCCCTGTTGCGGTATCGATGACATCATCAGGCTTTTGAATCTTAAGTAAGCCTCCGACTACTTTAAGCGGGAGCCTCGCCCAGGGCCTGAATCGCCACCGTTAATATTATGGCGGCCGGGAACGCGGCGTTTGGAGGCAGGATCTCGATTTTTATTATTTTAGCCCCTCGCCCGACCCTTTCCTGCCAGTCTGTGGGGGGGCTTAAAATCGAGGCCAAAGGGTCTCCATCCCCGTTTCCTCTTAGCTACGCCTGGGAACTAAGCATTGTCCAGGCAGAACAAAGTGGAAAATCTCCATTAACTTATTCTTCAAAAAGACAGCTGGTGCTGGCCAGCATTGTATCCTATCTTTATCCATCCTTTTGCTGCCAAGGGTTGCAGCACCAGGCAACTCAGGTGTGTGCTGAAGTGCACCTGAAAAGCCGACCCACCTAAGGCACGACCGCATGCAGCCAGCAGACCATTACAATTTAAGGACTAATGGCTAGCTGCACACTAACATAGAAACACAGAAAATAGGAGCGGAGTAGGCCATTCGGCCCTTCTAGCCTGCTCCGTCATTCAATATGATCATGGCTGATCCTCTATCAATACCATATTCCCGCTCTCTCCCCATACCCCTTGATGCCTTTTGTGTCTAGAAATCTATCTAGCTCCTTCTTAAGTATATTCAGTGACTTGGCCTCCACAGCCTTCTGTGGTAGAGAATTCCACAGGTTCACCACCCTCTGAGTGAAGAAATTTCTCCTCATCTCAGTCCTAAATGTCCTACCCCGTATCCTGAGACTGTGACCCCTCGTTCTAGACCCCCCAGCCAGGGGAAACATCCTCCCTGCATCCAGTCGGTCTAGCCTTGTCAGAATTTTATATGTTTCAATGAGATCCCCTCTCATTCTTCTAAACTCTAGTGAATACAGGCCAAGTCGACCCAATCTCTCCTCCTACGACAGTCCTGCCATCCCAACATTGCAAGTAAATCACTGCCACTAATATTACATCATCTAGGCTCCCTCACAATTTAAAACTCATACAAATTTCTTTACAATATACTTTTTAGTAGATTTCCTATCGGCATTATCACTGTATTAAAAGCACAACAGGGACCCTCCCAGTTGAACACCGAGTTTAAACAATCAATTGCTGAGCCACACAGGCCAGAAAAGTCCTATGTTTGATCCCTGAACTCACTGAGGCGATAAGATAACTACAATTAGCTGCAGTGCTTCTGGGTCAGAGAGGAAAAATATCAGCAAGGGCTCACACTCCTAATTGTTATCCAGTGATCTCTATGTCATGTGCCCATGTGTGAGGACAGGAGCTGGATGGCACTTGTGCATGTTCAGCCTGCTGATACATTGTCGAAGCTCACACATAACTAATGGCCATTTGGGAGAGATAACAGAGGGCAGCCGTGCAACAGCACGACTTCAGCGTTGGAGAAAAGTGGCAAGAAAATAAAAACAAAAGCACACCAGCCTGGCCCACCCATGACAAACACCGGGTCGTAGATGATCTATCAATGACATCAAATGGCTGAATTTCTTCCCCCTCTCCACCCACCCCACCTCCAACATGACGTTGTACTTTTCTCATTTTACAAAGAGCACCAATGAGGAGAGGACGTGTGGTTCTATGCCTTTCTGTTGTTCCAACTCGACCCGAGCGAATAGGTAGTTAGCATTAAACCTGCACACGAACCACTTCTACAGCTGCAATACCACAGAAGTTGTGCGTCATTTTTTAAAAGCTGCACAGGAAATTCTGTACATTTCATCCCACCCATTACAGGTCACTTCTCTCGAGAGTCACTACATATCAACATTTAGATCACATGACAAGGCTGAAAGCATTTTCTGCCAGATCTGTCACTGCTCTCTGTACTGAGCAGATTTTCTGACCCTCTATTGATTTTCCTTTATTTACACCAAGGACACGTGGTATAGTGAATTCTATTACCCTCCAGGAACCAGCACCCAGAAAACCTTCACATTAAAAACCCATGTGATGCTTCCTTTGAATCTGAATGTCACTCAAGTCTCCAAATCAAACGTTTAGAGATAGGCAAGGGTTTTGGAGAAGATAAAGTAAAAATCTGTCGGATGTCCTAATTTTCCAAAACCCAATTCCCCTTATCAAATAAAGTTGTAATACTTGCCAATGACTTATAAAAACTGTTACTGGATTGTTTTTAAATCAGAACAATTAAATTTAAATACATCTGACATGCAACAGCCCATAAACTCGAAAACAGACTAAATAACTCCAGTTTTTTTTATTCGTTCATGGGATGTCGGCGTCGCTGGAGAGGCCGGCATTTATTGCCCATCCCTAATTGCCCTTGAGTGTTTTCCGTGGAGTTAATATGGAGGGAAAACAGCAAAAAAACAGTAAATTAAACACTTTTCTGTCGTAGTTTGAATCTCAGTAAGTGCTCAGGATCTTGGTTTACATGGGTGGCAGATTTGAAGATTCTAGCAGGATATGAAAAACATAGCTAGAAGGACCCTTATAAAAACACTGATTAGGCCCCAGCTGGAGTATTGTGTCCAATTCTGGGCACCACACTTTAGGAAGAATGTCAAGGCCTTGGAGAGTGCAGAGGGGATTTACTAGATGGTACCAGGGATGAAAGACTTCAGTTACGTGGAAAGATTAGAGAATCTGGGGTTGTTCTCCTTACAGCAAAGAGGGTTAAGGTGAGATTTAATAGAGGTGTTCAAAATCATGAAGGGGTTTTTGATAAATAAGAAGATGGCAGAAGGGTCGGTAACCAGAGGACACAGATTTAAGGTAACTGGCAAAAGAACCAGAGGCAACATGAGGGAAAAAAATTTATGCAGTGAGTTGTTCTGATCTGGAATGCATTGCCTGAAAGGGTGGTGGAAGCAGATTCAATAATAACTTTCAAAAGGGAATTGGATAAATACTTGAAGTGGAAAAATTTGCAATGCTATGGGGAAAGAACAGAGCAGTGGGACTAATTGGATAGCTCTTTCAAAGAGCCGGCACAGGCATGATGGGCCAAATGGCCTCCTTCTGTGCTGTATTGTTCTATGATTCTAAGGGGTCACTACCGAATCCCTGTTTCCTAGCCACTGGGGAAATCCAATGGTATGTGGAGTTGTCTCACATCCTGAACAGTTGATCCAGGATATGGGACAACTGGGGCAGTCCCAGGACAATCTCAAGATGTCATGGACTTCTATGTGCAAATTGCCCCCTGCTAGCCTAATAAGCTATTGAAACTGGTCTTATCAATTTCCCTGATGTCTCAGTGAGTAAATGCTCCATGTGGTGTGGCACACAGACCAGGAAGGTCCCATTGAAATTCTTGGTCGGTACTGAATTTAACAATCACAACTGGGGTAGATTTGGGAGCACTAAAATGGGCATCGATATTCTGAGACGAGGGAAGAGAAAAATTGACCACAATTCCTGCTCTTGATTGCTATTCAGTGACTCCTGTTGGAAGTTAGTCATGATGTGGAGATGCCGGTGATGGACTGGGGTTGACAATTGTAAACAATTTTACAACACCAAGTTATAGTCCAGCAATTTTATTTTAAATTCACAAGCTTTCGGAGGCTTCCTCCTTTGTCAGGTGAACGAGTTAGTGTGCGTGTGTGTGTGTGTGTGTCGCGCCCCCGCGCACAAAATTTTTTTTAAAAGGTCAGGGTCATGCTCAGTTACACTGAACAACTCACCAAGGCTCACCATCCAGACTAACACATGAAAGATGGCCCCTTGGGAGATGTAATAAAGGACAACTGCCCACCATGGAATCGTATCTTAACATAAGTCACAATTTTCAGGAGATAAAAAATTAGAAAAATCTCAATGATGGTGGACCAAGTTTGAACATTAGTTAAATTCTGCAGGACTATCTACGCTGCCGAACTGAATAGATTCCAATGTTTTTGTGGAGTCAGTATAGTGTAAACAGTCTGGAGAGATCTAATTCTGAATTGAATTTGAGTGCTTGTGCACACAGCGAGAAACAGACACTTCTGTCAGTAAATTATCACCTTCACAATCTGGCTTTATTTATACTGTGGGACGGCTTTGTCCCAGCAGACTGTTCTAATCAAGTAGCCAAAATAGATTCAATTCAAATTACACCGTCCTGCATAGTTAACAATGTGAATTTCAATCTGAATATGTAGCTTGAATCAGAATTGTATGCACTTTCTGCAAATAGAGCCCAGAACAGTTGATAAAACCCTTAACTGATGTTTTTCAATGCAACGCCATAAACACCCAGAAAACTAATCCCGTTTATCCCATTTTGCAAAGCTTTTTAATTCAGATTGGAACATATTTTACAGACTAATCTGAATCTAAAAACAAATCCTGTGAATGCCAGATTGCTTTAACCCTTTGAGGATTGCAATAGCATGTCTGGATTAAAATTAACATATTTACCCAGGTCATAAAAAGGCCCATAAACAGGCTGCTAGGTTTACAAGAATGGCTCAGGGTTACTCCCCATTCGATTGTCTGTCATTCTCTCTCTCTTATATATATATATATCGATGTGCCAGGGAGCCAGCCCATGGTGACATGGCTGAAATTGTGAATTCAGCATTGGGAGCAAACCAGTATCCTAAACTTTGCAGCATTCTGCACCTGCAGCAATCAAATTCTCTGCTTTTGCAAGGAGGCAACCCGTTTCCCTTCCTGGCCCCTATGCGCTGACATTGTAAATGGTTCCCTCTGCTCAGGTACCGTCCCCCTCCCTTTCAAAGCCGCTGTCATCATCCAATCCTTATAAACCCAGCCTTTAACTCCTCTGAAAGACTGAACAGGCTGGGGCTCTTTTCTTTAGAAAAGGGGTGATCTAATAGAGGTCTTTAAAATTATGAAAGGGTTTGATAGGGTAGATGTAAAGATGTTTCCACTTGTGGGGGAGACTAAAACTAGGGGCCATAAATATAGGATAGTCAACAATAAATCCAATTGGAAATTCAGGAGAAACTTTTTTACCCAAAGAGTGGTGAGAATGTGGATCGCGCTACCACAAGGAGTAGTGGAGGCGACTAGCATGGATGCATTTAAGGCGAAGCTAGACAAGCACATGAGGGAGAAAGGAATAGAAGGATATGCTGATAGGGTTAGACGAAGAAGGGTGGGAGGAAGCTGGTGTGGGACATAAACACCGGCATAGACCAGTTGGGCTGAATGGCCTGCTTCTGTGTTGTAAATTCTATAAAATTCTATGTAATCCTTCAAATTACCACTCCATCTCCAACCTCTTTTTCCTGTCCAAAGTCCATGAACACGTTGTCACCTCCCAAAACAGTGCCCATCTTTCCCACAACTCCATGTTTGAATCTCACCAATCAAGTTTCCATATCTGCCACAACACTGAAACGGCCTTAATCAAAGTCACAAATGACATCTTTTGTGATTGTGACCATGGTGCACCATCCCTCCTTGCTTCTCTGCAGCCTTTGACACCATTGACCACCAACCTCTACTCCATTGTGCAGTTCAGATTGGTTCCAATCCCCACAGCATCTCCAAAAATGGCTTCTGTTTCCGACCCTTCACCATTACCTCTGGAGTCCCCCCTCCTCTTCCTCACCCACCTGCTGTCCCTTGGCGACATCATCCAAAGGCATGGGGTCAGCTTCCACATGTACACTGCCAACACCCAGCTCAACCTCTCAACCACCTCCACTGCCTCTGTGTAGCCATTCTGCTTGTCCAACATCCAATCGTGGATGAGCCGTAATTTCCTCCAGTTAAATATTGGGAAGACCAAAGCCATTGTCCTAGGCCCCTGCCACAAACTCCATACCCTTGCCACCGATTTCTACCCACTTCCCTAGTCACTGTCTCGGGCTGAAGCCAACTGTTCATATCTTCGGTATCCTATTTGACCCTGATCCCATACCCTCTTCATCACAAAGACCGCCTACTTTCACCTCCATAACATTGCCTGCCTCCTCCCATGACTTAGCCCATCTCCGACTGAAACCCTCATCCATGCTTTTGTCACCTCCAAATTCGACTATTTCAATGCTCTCCTGGTTGGTCTCCCATCCTCTTCGCTCTGTAAACTCCAGCTCATCCATAACTCTGCTGTCTGTATCCTATTCTGTACCAAGTCCCGCTCACCTATCATTCCTGTCCATTACAGACCTACACACTCCTGGTCCCCCAAAGCCATAAATTTAAATTTCTTATCCTTGTATTTCAATTGTTCCATAGCCTCACCCCTGCCTACCTGTGTAACTTCTTCCAGCTCTACATTCCCCCCTCCAGAACTCTATGCTCCTCTAACTCTGGTCTCTTGTACATTCCCCCCCCCCCCCCCCCCCGCCCCCCCATCATCATCATTGATGGCCATGCCTTCAGCTGGCTAGGGCCCACACTCTGGAATTCACTACCTAAATCCCTCTGCTTCTCCATCTCCCTCTCTTCCTTTTCCTTTAAAACCCTCCTTACAACCCACCTCTGACCAAGCTTTTGGTCACCCCCTCTAATATCTCCTTCTTTGGCTGGATGCCCATTTTTTTGTCTGATTACTCCTCTGTGAAGTGCCTTGGGGCATCTTTCTACATTAAATGCAAGTTGTTGTTGCTTTATTTAACAATCCAACAAAGTGTTCAATTTCCAGTAACCCTGGCTAATCTCCAACTATCAGAAAAGTTTCCCGAAGCAAGTCGTTGTACTGCAGGGAGATGTAAGTGCTCATTATCAACCCTGGATTGGCAGCAAAGCCATGGCAGATGTAGACAAGGCTCTTTATTAGTAGATTCTTAACCAAAGGGCAGTAAACAATGATTCTCACATGAAATCCATCATAACGTGAACAAAGTGGCTGAAAGCAGGTTTCTTGTAGAAATGTTTGGGCACCACCTTCAAGCTACAGGACACTAAAATCATGCTTTTTGACGATTTCCCATCCCTGATTATCCTCAGGACACCATTTATATATATTATTTATTTACACACAGAAACACACTTAAGTTTTGGGGCATGTCAGTCACACATGCAATGTGCAAGTTATCCAAACAATTCTGATCTTCTCAAATTTCACAGGCACTTCACCACTATTCATTCCTTCACTGTCTCTCATCACATCGCTTATAAACTTTGACCATATCCTCCAACTCAAACGCAAGATCCAATATATCGACATACAGTACATAGAGTCTTTAATGTCACAAAACATCCCAAAACATTTCATAAAGATGAAAATAACCAGATATTGAACAGTGGTGGCAGCAGGTTTAAGGATGGTGACTGGAGGCAGGATCAAAGAGGTAAGTTTCAACAAGACTTTTAATGGAGTGGAGAGCATTAGCAAGGCAGATGCATTCAGGGAGGGTGTTCTGGAGTGTGGGCTGATAACAAGCCTCTGTGAACAAAGGTAGTACAGGAGGGAGTGGACGCTGTGAAGGCAGCTAGAGTCGGAAGTGCACAGGGCACACTCAAGAATATCGAGCTGAAAGAGGTTGAAATGACAGGGAGAGGTGAAGCCATTGTGGGACTTGCAGATGAGGATTTTAAAATTGATACATATAGGGATAGTGAGCCAATGAAGGTTGGCGAGGACAGGAATGAAAGGGGAGCAGAACCTTAGTTCAGGATAGGGTGTGGGCAGCAGTGTTTTGGATGAGTTGCCATTTGTAAAAGATAGAATTCAGGAGGCAGGAAAGAGGAAGGGATAATTGAGTCCAGAGGTGACAAAGGTGCAAAAAAACACTTCAGCAGCAGTTGGGATGAGGTACAACAACAACTTGCTAGAGGCTGATGTTCATAATGTTGCAGAGAAAAGAAATAGTCAGTTCTTGTGGCGGTTAGGATCTGGAGATTAAAGGCTAATATATATGAATAATGTGATACCAAACCAGCCCAGCTATAAGTTTATGCAAATATAAAACTCAATGTGAAAGAGGAATTGTTGCATTTCTAAAGTAAACAACACTCTTTGCAAATGCTGAAACAGGTCACAGTGAAACAAATCCTATTCCTAAATATTATTAAATTACTGTTTAATACCAGTAGCGAGACAGCGATAAAACACCTAGTGGGCTTAGTGTCAGTTTAACACTGCAATAATACTTAAGCTGCTGTTGTTTATGGTGCCGAAGAATTTCAGTCTGTTATCTTTTGGAGATCATAAGGCTGGAAACAAGAGTCCAAGCTAAAACATCAGAGTACAAACCCGCATAAATGTCCATCTCTGTCCCTTTGAAGAGACAGACACTGCTGTATCTATAATCTATTTTCTTACTTGTCAAAGGCTGAAACAGTAGTCACACCAATAGAAGCATCTCAGCATAATATAAAATACTAGTTCTTGCACACACTTTTTTACTAGAAATCAAACCATTAGAATCTCCAGATAATGATCTCAGAAGACAGTAAATCAGGACCATGGTCAATTGAGATCAAAATACAAACTCTGTGTGTGTGTGTACGTGTATGTGCGCGTGCGCGCATAATTATATTTTTTTGTTTCTTATTTTCCTTCATCCTCTCGAGGCAGGGTGTAATTCCACGGGCATGGGTTGCCTTTCAGTATTTCATGACTCTCAAATGTTGATAAGGACAATCCTATCTTCATCTAACACCCACAAATGCCCACGTCCAGGTTTCTGGATATTGATCAGGAGCGAGAACCCTAGCCGATATGTTCCCTCCTTATCCCAAGATCACGGAAGCCAATTGTAGCACTCTAACTATCACCCCAACTGAAACAGCTAACTCAAAACAGACCGGAGATCAAACCTGGAACTTTCCTCCTCTTTATGGGTCAGCAGATTGCGTCTATATCTACCCCAGGGCATATAAGAGTTGCTGTTCCAATAGGTTGCTTATCCAGTTGAGCAAGTTAGTCATGGTGTTGAAGGCACTCATTTGTTGTGGCATTATAGGTTAATGTTGTATTTTTAATGCTAGTTCCTGGTTCTGAATCCCTTTGAATATGTGCTGAAAGTTTTGATATCAGTGCAAAGAGTTCTATTTACAGGCCATGGCTTCAGCAATGCAGATCTGTGTTGCACTATGCCTTAAGTCTCACTATTTGTACCTCTTTTTAAAAAAAATCAAATAATGAAAATAATCTAATCAACCTTAATGTCTTTGCTTTTTTAAAATCAGTTTACTTAACAATCAGCCTGAAATTGACCAAAGCCGGCCTCCATTTTCCACTATGAACCCCCAAAGTACAAGCCCAAACCTACCTGAGACTCATATTACCCACCTCAGAGGCAGGTCTCATGGGGGACTGACTTGGCACATGGCGATACCTGCTAGTTTAAAGTGATGACAGATCTTCTGACCCAGGTCCCCAATGTATTGCTCCTGCAGTTCACTGTTGCTCTCACGCCACTAATTAAGCACTCTTGTATTGCCTTTGAATGGGAAAAGCAAAAGTGTCAACATTTAAAAAATAAATCTCTAGTTGCACATGCAAGGAATGCCATTTTTTAAATTAAAGGAATTGGATTATTTTCTCCCCTTCCTCTCTTTTCTCGTCACATACCAACCCTGGTTGAAAAGGGCAGTTTGCTCTTAGATTTCTGGCAGTGCCCCTGGGATATGCACAAGTGACATGGGTTGGACCTCCCTGATACTTTGCCTCCCAGTGTGAGATTTCCTCAGTTCAGCACTGTGCTTAATGAAATCGTAAATGGATGTAAAAAGAATATGTTTATAACTTGGCTACAAAAACTGAAGCAACCTTCCCAGGCCATGAGAAAGCAGGACATGTGATAAATTGCAGGCACCAACCCAGTCTTTGTTATTCGTTGGCACAGAACATTACAGTAACAAAAGACTGCATCACTGCACTGACTATGCCCACTGCATCATGCACGTGTGCTTACGCACAGATTTCGTTTTTATTTAAAGGAGTGTATCCACTGGAACTGCCAACAGTGTGAATGAATTTAAATGCTGATCTTGAATTACAACATAAACAAACGTTAATTCAACTCCCCAGTACCAGCCTCACTTAATCCTCCAATCCAATCCTGCTGATGTCAGCAGCACTCACAATAATGAAACAAAATATTCAACAAAGTAATTAAAATCCTGTTTTTTCATCTCCATTCCTTAAGCCACGATTCATGCTGGAATGGGAGGTTCCACAGACAGTTCCTTCAGCTGGAAGACCAGCATGTTTCGGGTGGATCAAAGGGCTTCCTTCACCGAGTTGATGGTCTTCCAGCCACAGGTGATATCTGTCTCAGTGTGCGTCCTGGGGAACAGTCCGTGGAGCACAGCGTCCTGTGTTACTGAACTGTTTGGGATGAACCAGAACAGATACCAACGCATCTCTCTCCACACCCTCTCCGCAAAGGGGCAGTCCATCAGGAGGTGGAAGACGGTCTCCTCCCCACCACAACCTCAAGAGCAGCTCGCGGTAGCACTGAGATTCCGTGCGTGTTGGAAGGACCGCACTGGGAGGGACCTTCTCACCATCATCCAGGCTACATCCAGGTGCCTGTTGGTCAGTTCCGGTGACGCGACGTTCTGCCAAATGGCATCGACCGTCTGGTCGGGGAAGAAACCGATTGAGTTCACCCTCTCCGCTCCTTGCAGGACTCTTAGAACATTTTGTGTCGACCACTCTCTGACAGCCTTGTGGTCAAAGGGATTCCTTTACTTCTCCACCCATGGTGGACATAAAAGATCCCATGGCACTATTCGAAGAAGGGAATGGGAGTTCTCCCCGGTGTCCTGGCCAATATTTATCCCTCAACTAACATCACTAAAAAAGAACAAATTAGTTGGTCATTATCACATTGCTGTTTGTGGGACCTTGCTGCGTGCAAATTGGCTGCCGCGTTTCCTACATCACAATAGTGACTACATTTCAAAAAGTATTTCATTGGCTGTAAAGCACTTTGAGATGTCCTGGGATTGTGAAAGGTGCCATACGAATGCAAGTTCTTTCTTTTTCCAGCAAAGGTAAAGAGCAAGTTACTCATTCACTGGTTTGTCCTGTTGGAATTTCGTAAGCCTGGAGGTTTAGAAAGGTCTGCTTTAAGCATCATTGCTTCATTATCGCAAATCAGAATGTCAATTAATGGGAACATGGATTTAAATTACGTTGCCCCAAGGCTCACACCTACGCAGTTTACAAAGACAAAAGCCTGGACACCTCTGATCTACTGCCAATTGGGATCAGTATGATAATTACACAGCGGAAACAAAGGGGTCTAGAATGAGGGGTCACGGATAGAAGGTTAAATATAAGAGATTTAGGGCAGAGAGCAGGAGAAACTTTTTCCTTGCTACTGGAATGCTCCCAACAGGTTGCTTTTTCTATGGTCTGGATCCAGAGACTTTGTGTTATAGTGTATTTGTAAGAAGATGTGAAACTCTAATGTACTGTTATTTATAGATGTGGTCAGGAATGAAGGGCCACTCTTTAAAGGAGAGAGTACAAACACAGAAAGACGGTAAAAAGATTCCACGTCATTTCAGACAGATACACCAATATTAATTTTACTGAGAAAATGTAGCAAAACTTTGAAAAAGCTGGAATAACTCTCCTGACGGCTCAATAAGTTTATTCAATGGTTAGTTAAACCATACAGACCAGTAAGGTCTTAGGTTCAATCCCCAGTTGGTGCTGATTCACGTAATCTCAGCTGGGGGGTTTAGGAAGGTTGCTTCTGCTGATCACTATGAAGTGACTCCTGCTTGAAGCGTGTATGTGGATGTTGGATGTTTGACTCGACTATTTCCGGTGCTCTCTTGGCCTACCTCTCATCTTCCACCCTCCATAAACTTGAGCTCATCCAAAACTCTGCTGCCCGTATCCTAACTCACACCAATCTGTTCACCCATCGCCCTTGTGCTGCTAACCTACATTGGCTCCTGGTCCACGCCTCAATTTTAAAATTCTCATCCTTGTGTTCAAATCCCTCTATGGCCTCGCCCCTCCCTATCTGTGTAACCACCTCCAACCCCACAACCCTCCAAGAACTCTGCTTCCTTCAACTCTGGACTCTTGTGCATCCCCCACTTCATTGGCCCCAACGTTGGCGGCCATGCCTTCAGCCCTCTAAGCTTTAAGCTCTGGAATCCTCTCTCCAGACCTTTTCACCTTTCTCCTCCTTTAAGATGCTTCATAAAACCTATCTCTTTGACCAAGCGTTTGGTCACTTATCCTAATGTCTCCTTCTTTGGCTTGGTGTCATTTTTAGTCTGATTATGCTCCTGTGAAGCACCTTGGGATGGTTTACTGCGTTAAAATCGCTATATAAGTACATTTTGTTGTGTTGTTGTTGGTGGATGAGGATAGGCTTGGTTTTGACCATGACACTGCCCACTTTAACTTGCTGCACTAAATATTACTGTAACAACCAATAAGTAGAGCTAGTGCTATAATCATGATGTTAGTGGCATAATTATGGTATTATTTCTACTTATCTGTTTTGTAAATTTGACTCTTACTTCACATTCCGCCCATTATCCACGGTACAGGATTTTTTTGCCACTGTGGAGAAATCAACGACCTGGAAATGTACATCAATATGTTGCTTCACAGACTGAAAACCGACTGTTAAAACTCTTCAGACAACAACAGCTTCTGACTTGAGCTGCTGGTGATTGCGACAAAATGCTACTCCACTTCAGGCAAAGCAAAATGAATGACTTTGATATAAATGAGATGGAAGTCCTAGACAGGCTAAAAGGGCATAGTAAAACAATAAATATCCCAGGGGGTCGATGATATTTACCCGAGAGTGATAAAGGAGACTTGGGAGAAGATTTGTGAGGCATTAATGATCATATGTGGGAGTGACTGGACTCTAGGGAGGTACCAGTAGATTAGAAGCAGGCTATCATGGTGCCCATATTCAAAAAGGGTGATTCAAAAATCAGAGATGGGCAACTAAAGACTCATCAGTCGTACTTCAATGCCATGTAAAATTATGGAATTGATCAGGTGTAAATTTGAAGATTATCTGTACAATAATAATTTAGTAAACAGCAGGCAATTGATTTAGAAAGAGATGATCCTGCCTGACCAACTTCCTTAAAATTGGTTGATGGGTGGAGTTGCAGGCTTGGAGTCAGAAACCCAATACAAACTAATCAAATTTGCAGATGATACTAAACTAGTTGAGGCAGTAGAATCATAGGAGGCAGCTCAAAAATTCCTGAATGAGATAGGCAAAATATGTATGTGGGCAAAACAACAGCAGATGAAATTTAATGCAAACAAGTATAAACTACTGCACATCAGAAGGAAAAATGGACAACAAATATAGTTCATGAATAGTGCAGAAATAGGTAAGAAAGAAGTTGAAAAAGATTTCGGAGTCTTAGTTGACTAAACGCTCAGCTTGCCCAACCATTGAAGAGCAACAATCAGCAAAGTCAATAGTTTGTTGAACTACAAAGTCAATACATTAGAGTGTAAGTCAGAGAAAGTCATGATCATCAAACTGTACAGTGCTCTGGTCAGACCACATGTTGGATATTGTGTCCAGTTCTGGTCAATGAGACACAGGGAAACATTGAAGCACTGGCAGCAGTGCAGGGAAGAGCCATGGATTTTAAGAGGTCTCACTTATGAGGAATGACTGGAGAAACTTTCAGTCTTGAAAGGAAAGGTTTAAGTGATCTTATAGAAGTGTACAAGATTGTAAATGATAGGGAAAAGGTAAAGCCAGAAAACTACTTCCAATTAAACAGAGAATAGAATCAGGGGTCACAAGCAAAAACCCTGGAATCATTTAAGAACCAATTGGATGCTGCAATGGAGGAGGGTTGGATTTAGGATCATTCTGGATAGATGAGCAGAGATGGACTGAATAGTCTTTCTCAACTGTAATTATCTTGTGACCACATTCCTTTTTCAGAAGTCTATGAAAGTCAGGAATTTAATTTTTTCCCTATAATAGCAATTGTGTTGCCAGTTTAGATTGATTCCCACAGGGTTGAATTAGAGGGAGTTTAATCGGAGGACTGAACTAACTCTTGTCATCACCCACATTGCATGTGAATATAGCACTGATTCAGTCTAGAATAGGTGAGCTGACAGATGAGATAAGGACAGCTGTTCTGAGAAGCTGTGTTCATTGCTGTGTTTACCAGCATCAGATTCTGAAGAAGCCACTGACAGAGGTACCATTGCAGATTTAAGGACCCTGTCAACACATTAATGAGGAAATGAGAGATTACTAATTCATGGGACTTTCGCATTTACAGGCAGTGTGAGTTTAAGAACACCAGCCTGAGATACTGTAGTAGGACTATTACTACTGCCAGGATGAGTGCGCTCAGGTAGTCCTAACCACTTCCCTGGCACATTGCTAGACAATCTTGTTAACAAGTGCTGGTTACTGTTGGCAGTGAAGTTGTTAACCTACCATGGAGGTCATCTTGCACCTCTCCCAGTAAGTGGCACATATTCAGACACTGAAGTGACTGCCTGGAATGGTAGACAACACAGTCCACCTCCCCCATAAGAAGAAGAAAGCAGAGAGGAATTAAGAGGTGTTGAAGATTTCAAAGTTTGAAAAAAACATACTTTGTACTGTTTTTCTTTTGTCCTGAATATTACTTAAACATTTGACTGTAGCCGTGCCCACTGAGAATGGTTGTGAGAGAAGGACCTTTAAAAAAGATCTGATCAGTAGAGTTTTGGATGAGCTGAAGTCTACAGAGTTGAAGGATGAGAGGCCAGCCAGCACTGGAGCAATTGAGTCTGGTGGTGATAAAGGAATGGGTGAGGGGTTTCAGCAGCAGATGGGCTGAGGTTGTCATTGTTACAGAGTTGTAAGTCTTTGTAGTGGAGAGATGTGGGGTTTAAGCTCAGTTTGGGGTCGAACACAATGCAGAGGTTGCCAACAGTCTGGTTCACCCAAAACAGTGGCCAGGGAGAGGGATGAAATCGATGACAAGGGTATGAAATTTGTGGCAGGGGCTGAAGATGGCTTTGGTCTTACCAATGTTTAGATAAAAGAATTTAAGGCTCATCCAAGATTGGATTTCAGACTAGCAGTCTGATAGCATGGAGGCCATTCCTTTAAGATAGGAAAGTTCTGTTTGCATTTGCTTTATTTATTATTCAGTTGCATTATCAATGGTACGATCAAATTACAGCAATCCTTTGTTCCATTACTTTCTGATTTTATAATCTGGAGTAAATTGCCATGCCAATGTCCCTACTGAGGCAACCATTAATTTGAATGCCTTGTTAATAAACATCTACCAGACTCGCAAACATAGGAGCAATAACCATTACGCGGCACACTCAGAAAATCTGCTCCTTTAGACTGGTACAATGGACCAACCATTATGAAAAGGAGACTTACAGATTCTGGTCCCATGATTAAGAAATGAAGCATATAGTCTCATCAGACTATGTCTACTCTGGATTTTAAATGACTCCCACAAGAAGAATTTGACAGAAGAGTTATTGTTATTTTGCTCAAGTCTACATTAATTTACATCTATCCCATGTGTTACTTATCCACTGATGCTGTATAAATGTTATTGATTGCATAAAGAGGGAAAAGAGTACAAATCTAATGTCACCCAGGAAGCACTTAGTTCTGACCTGAAGATGAGGCTGGTAAAGGAAAAAGCTCTAAAATAATTTTTTTAATTGCTCACCTCAGAAACATCAGGCCAGTTGTACTCAAATTTAATGGAAATCTAAAACATAAGGTATATGGTATCATACCCCATACCAGTACAGACCAAGCATTTGATCCTGGATGTCATGTTCTATCACATTGCAGTAGGTATAGATTCGTACCACACAGGTCATGGGTCAAACCAACAAATTATTTCCTGACATGCAGGAGCCAGTGTAAACGATTGGAGTGTTCAATATCTGTCCCATTAACTCCTAGGAAAGCCAGCAGGTTTGTGTCATGATGGAATGGGTGAGGGGGCAGCAGCAATGAATTCACTTGAGGATCATATCAATCTGACCCTTCGAGTACTGAAAGTCATTTTCAGCTTTCAGAATTCAAATGCATGCTTTCTTATTGATTTTTCCCCTCACCAATTTTCTCAGGCTTGTACGATGGCAGTGATGGTGGTCTGGTGGTTCAGATGAACTCCTAAATTATGCAGCATTTGTCTTTTGTCTAACCCAAGGAGCTGAGTCCAAGTGTATTCAGATAGAATACAAAGGTGAGTAGAGTTGAGGTAAGCCATCGACCAATCTAGCCAATCCTTCCATAGAGGTTTACAGTTCCCCCCAACAAAATCCAAATGACTTATGAATGATTTCAGAGATTTTGCCTCCACAACCCCATCCAAAAGACCGTTCCAAGTAATAATCATTCTTTGAGTAAAGTCAATCTTGAACTTGCCTTTTACCAGTTTATATCTATGCCTCCTTGTCTTGCAGTTTTTGCAGTTTTGGTTTGATGTAAAATAGTGTTCTGAATTAACCTTTTCTATCTGTTTTTTATTTCATTTGCCTCTATAAAGTCTCTTCTCATTTGTCCCCTCCCAAGGATAAGAAATCCAAGTTTTTCCAGTCTATTCCTGTAGCTCAGTCTTTTAATACTTCTGACTTTTCTCTGCAATGCCTCTCTACAGCTTGAATCTATCCTTTGTGCCTTGGTAACCAGAACTGTCTGCAAAATACTCGAAGTATGGCCTGACCAGAGCACTGTGCAGTTTTAGCACAATCGCCTCAGGGTTAAACTCTACTGATTTGCCAGTATAGCTGAACATTCTGTTTGCTCCCCTAACACTGTCCCAGCTGAGATCAGCTAGGTCAGCACAACCTGAGACCTCCCTGGTCTGTATGGCCCAGTGGCACACCAGATAAACTCACAGTCATCAGGGGATTTCCAGGCACATGCCTTAAATTAACTTGCAGCAAAACTTATTTTCTATTAATGTCCAATGCTAAGGCAAATATAAGGAAGCCCAGAAACTTTTCTTCTTTCAGATGAGATGTTAAGCCAAGGTTCCATCTGCTCTCTCAGGTGAACATAAAAGATCCCACAACACTACTTCAAAGAAGAGGGGGGAAGTTCTCCCTGGTGTCCTAGTCAATATTTATCCCTCAACCATCATTAAAAAAAAGATTATCTTGTCGTTATCACATTGCTATTTGTGGGTCCTTGCTGAGCGCAAATTGGCTGCTGCGTTTCCTACATTACAGCAGTGACCACACTTCAAAAAAAAAGTACTTAATTGGCTGTAAAGTGCTTTGGAATGTCCTGAGGATGTGAAAGGTGCTATATAGATGTAACTCTTTCTCTCTTTCTTTCCTTTCTTCACAATAGGGCTGATTCCTTGGTGGTGTGCTCAGAGACCATATACGTACATTCCCCACGCACACCACAGAAGCAGGCCTATAGGCCCGAGTGACGGAATCGATGTGTGCTGAATTGTACGATCAGAAAATTTGAGAGTTCTTGGAGGTTGTACTAAATGTTCTGGCCGCATTGTAGCGCCAAAATTTAGTCAATCTTATTTAACGAGGTCACTCATTGAGTTCTACAAACTTTCTGGCGCCGCTCACCCATATAAAATGTACGCTCAATACCCAATCTGTGCTGTTTCCTAATGTCAGGTGATAGGGACACTTTAATTGGCCTGGATCAGGGAGGGGAGAATTTACCAAGGTATTCACTCCTGATTAATTTCCAGTGATTTTGATGTACGAGGACAGATTGACTACCCTGGGTCTTTTCAATCTCAAAAAGAGAAGAAGGGATATGATAGAAATATTTACAACTGTGAAATATTTGGACAAATTGGATCCAGGTAAGCCTTTCTGCCTTGTGAGAATTTAAGCACAAGGGGTCATATTTACAAA
Organism: Heptranchias perlo; assembly: GCF_035084215.1. NCBI lineage: Eukaryota > Metazoa > Chordata > Chondrichthyes > Hexanchiformes > Hexanchidae > Heptranchias > Heptranchias perlo. The sequence continues at coordinate 28,932,129 of NC_090350.1, forward strand.
TTAAAGACAACAAAAGAAAATAGGAAATACAAGAGGAACTTTTTTACTAAAAGGGTAGTAAGTAAGTGGAATAGATTACCAGCACGGGCGGTGCAACAAGAAACCTTGATGGGTTTCAAAAAGGAACTCGATCAGTTCTCTGCAACAAATAGCATTCAAGGTTATTAGGAATGCACCGCGGGAATACTGTGGATAGATAGGTGGGCTAGATGGACTGACGGTCTTCTCCCGTCTGGAACTGTTACTATGTTAATATATCATTCTTGCTAGAAGTTTGTGTGCATGGACACTGGGAAATGGTAGGATCTGGCATTTCTATGAAGCCCCCCCCCCCATGCCTGAATAGCCTGTCAAAGCTTACAGAGGAATAATAATCACTAAGACTCCAGTGCCTATGGAATCAAACCCCATCCATGAGTTAACCCCTGCAGAGAAAATGGGAAGGAAGAATTTTGGTGAGAAAAAAGAAAATAAATTAACACAACTGGTACATAAATAGGCTTTAGCAAAGCTTTAATGAGGTGCAAACTATTCATTGAACACCTGTTTCTACCCAAAATACCCAGCGCGCTTAACGCACTAAGTGGCGACTTTGTAATCGACAATAATAGACATGGCAAATAGTTTGCGCTATTTATCCAATTTAAGCGATTGCCCAATGTTAGGTCCACCTTAGTTTAATGTCTCATCCGAAAGATGGTACTTCCGTATTGCACCCTCAGTGTAGCACAGAAGTGTCTGCCTAGATTTTGTGTTCAAGTCTCTGGAGTGGGACTTGAACCCGCGACCTTCTGACTCAGAGGGGAGAGTGCTACGACTCAGCTACTGTTGACAGTACTGACTGGAAAGGCCTGGGGTTCAGTCCCTGGTCTGTGTTCAGGTACCTGAACTCAGCTTGGTTCGCTGCAAATGGCCTCAATATCTGTAGGTTATGTCTAGGGAGAGGGATTAAAAAAAATCAGCTGGAGTCTGTGCTGCTGATCGTTATTCAGTGACCCTTGCTGTAAGCATGCCTGTGCGGATGGGATCTGGCCTAGCAGTGGTGGCTCCCATTAACCTGGTTACATAAATTTCTGACACGTGTGTCCAGATTCAGAGATGAAGAAAAGCCACTTGTATGATATACAAATCAGCCACTTCAACCCATGGGTCTGTACTCCGCTAATAGTCATCACTGTCAAGACAGGAGAAATAAGGAGAGGAAATCGGGGGAGTAAAAGTATTTAATCAATAACATGTTTGCCCTTGTCCTTCCATATGAACATATGAAAATGACAGGCAGGAAAAGAACAGCTGGTCCATCAACCCTGCTCCACGCCATCATGGTTGGAGCATCATGACTGGACACTTCTTAGATCACCGCCCCCCTCAACCCCCCCGTCCTCTGCCCCGCAGCCATGTAACCTTCTGGGAGAGTCAAAAAAATAGAAAAAAAACCCCTGGGCCAACAAAGGGAAAAAAACTCTGGGAAATTCCTCTCCGAACCCCTCAGGCGTTTGAAACCAGTCCAGGAGATCACATTGTCCTAAGAAGGAAATGCCTCCTGAATAGGTAACACGATGATACAAAATTCCAGCTGCCGATGTGAAAGTACGGTGGACATACACTGAAATGTCATAATTAATATTTAGTCAGCAGCAGTGAACAATGCTTCAGGGCACAGAACAAAGTGGGCAAAACAAAACCATACATCATTCACAGGCCTCTGCCAAGCTGCTCGAGGAAGGGCACAAGATTGTTGCCTCCTTTCCTACAGGGAAGCCTCTGTTTGGTGCCTTGACGTGAGGGCATAGTAAAGGTCAAGCTTTGTCTGGAGGGAAATTTTGGCCTGAACCTGCATCCTACTATTTCACAGCACAGCACAACAGAACAGCAACACGACCGTTTGCATACCCCCCTCCCCCACCCACCCCAGACCTTTGATCGAAAAATACAGAAAATAATTATAGGATCTTTAATACAGGCTGGTCTCTGAATGATGACTGTGCCTTGGTCGGCTGATCGAAATTAAATCCTGTTGTGTTAATTCAGAGAGATTCTAAAATGTCCCCCCCCCCACTCAAAAAGAAATCTTTCTGAGCCTGGAAGGCACCATCTAGATGTCCTGGATCAGCTGAGGTTGGGTTATGTGACTGGCATGTCTGATCTGCTGTTTGTGTGAGTACGTGCAGTGAAGGGGTTGTGATGCAGAAAGTGAGGAAATAAATAAAAAAAATAGGTCACCCGTTCCGTCAGCTTAAAAAGCTGCCACTTCCTACCATGGCAACACAGCTGCAACGGCAGATGGGAAGGAAAGAAGCGCCATGCCAATTCACAACAAATACTTAATATCGTCAGAAAAAAAAGGATAGGAGAACGTTATTTCTTGTATTGGATAAAGAATGTAATGTTTACAGCCTTTTACAGCTTTTGGCTGAGAAATTTGATGCTGAAACATAGGAATCCTTTAAAATGGGTGAGCACAGAGCAGGGAATTCATTTCATTCGAGCAGATAAGGCGGCTGAACTCGACTCTGGGGAGTGTTCTGTAATCCTTTCATTTTCCGAGGGGCTGATGATGCCTCTCCTTCTCCTTGCTTGCCGGCACTTTCTAAACAACATTAAGAAAACACCGCCAGCTGCTGCCTGAAACCAAATCCTCCGGCCTTCGCAGCATTGTTCTCGAATACAGAGGCCACATTTATTTAGTCCCCAGCACACGGCCCTGCTCATGCCTCATTGACACTTCAATAAAATATTGTCACGGTCCTGGTTTGAGGCAGTGACCACGGCTGTGCTGGGACCTTTTTTTCTGTCAAAGGAAACGCTGAACAGAATTGAATTGAGAAAAGGGCCGTCCCATTAAAGCTTGCTTTATTTGAAGAAAGGAGGGGAGGGGGGGGGAAGGGAGGGAATTGCAAGGAAGGCAGCAGAGAATGAAACAGGAGGGGGAGGGGAAGCCTGGTTTACAAAGGCTTTGTGTAAGTTATATGTGGAACCAACTTTAGTCAAAGCTTTTGAGACTGGATTCCATGCAAAGGTTGATTGTGAACTACCTGCAATATGAACACAGGGGCTGCCTAATATGGATTAAAACCAAACTACAAAGTCATTTCTCCCCCTCACTGTTTTATTTTGCATCCAGTGTCGAAGGTGTAGTCAGTGGGGGAGGAGACTGCACCCTTGGTAACCTGAGCCCACAGGAGATGGAGAATATTTATTCATGCTCAGCCTTATTAAGCAGCCAATCTGAAGTCAAGTTGCATTGACACAGAATCAAGGCAAATTCAGATGAGCAAATTCTGAATTAATTTTAAATCCATTTACATCCCAAAACCAGTTTCGAACCGACTGATTGAAGGGGGAGGGGAGGCACGTCAATGTCTTTCACCGGGTTTCTAGGTCTGTCTCACATGTCGCCAACCCAGGCAAAGTCCAACAGAAAGCAGCAATTAATTTCAGACAGTGGGGGCGACCAAAAGCAGCAAGCAACCAGGGGCAAGAACTGATACATTGAGGGAGCAAATCACAACTGAAAACTTAGCATTGACAGTTTAAGATTACAGAATACTTTAAATCTTATTTTACTGAGGGAGGGCCTTTGTGCTGTACAAATTTGCAAAAAATGAATTACTGTCGTGTTTTTGCAGGTTTTGACAGTTTTCTCACCCTCACAAAGAGATCCAGAACCTTTCATTATTTAAAAAAAGCTAGAAATGCAATTATATTTTTTAAGTGGCGATATATTAAAAAAAAGAACTGCAAAATCACCGTTAACCATTACAACCTTAAAATGTTATGGGCAGGGTGGGGGGGAGATCAGGCTAAGAGGGTTTGCTCCACCTTGGCTAGAATTTAGCATCTCTACTTTGAATACTATTAAAACAGTTGTTAAAATGGGTCTGAAAGTCGCATCCATTAACGTGCGTAGCGTTAAATGCACTACGCGATGTGTGTCGACCTTGGACTACCTGGCCAAGGTCAAGAGCGACCTGCTGTTCTTACAGGAGTGCGGCCTGCCGCATCTCAGCAATTACAGGCAATGGTCGCAGCGCTGGGCCCACGGGCCCTCTATCTGGTCGGGAGGCAACGATAACCGTGCCTCCGGCCTGGGGATTCTGCTGCGGGGGGGCAACTTCACCATCACCGAAGTAAAGGAGGTGGTGGGGGGCCGTCTCCTCGTAGCAGACGTATTGTACAAAAACGCTCCGCTCCGGCTGATCAACGTGTACGCCCCGGCTCTGAAGGACGAGCGGCTGGCCGTCTTCCAGCAGCTCCCACTGCTGCTGGCGACGTCCAAGCCGGTCATTCTCGGCGGTGACTTCAACTGCATCATCGATGCGGCTGGACGATCCGGCAGAGCCGACAGCAAACTGGACGCCACGTCCAAACTCCTGATGGAAGCGGTGAAAGACGCCAAGCTGTGCGACGTCTTCAGCAACCCTGCAGACGGAGCGGCGCGTCAATACACCTGGTCCAGACCAGACGGGTCCGTCCGTTCCAGGATAGACTTCCTGTTTGTATCCCCGAAGCTCAAGGTCAGATCCACCAAGGTCACACCGGTGTTCTTCTCTGACCACTGCCTCCTCCTGGCCGACTGTCACCTACAGGACGATCAGAGAGTGGGCAGGGGGACATGGAAGCTGAACGTGAAACTGCTGACCCCGGGAAACATTGAGGAACTGATGAGGGATTACAAAGGTTGGAGAACCGTAAAGCCCCTCTTTGATTCCCCAGTGCACTGGTGGGAAGCCATCAAGGCGAACATCAAGAGGTTCTTCATCCTCAAAGGTGTTCAGAAGGCGAGAGAGAGGCAGAGGGAAACGTCCCGACTCCAGAAAAGCATGCAGAATCTTCTCCTGCTGCAGTCGATGGGGATCGATGTCGGGGAGGAACTCAGAGAGGTGAAGGACCAGCAATCCTCGGTCTTTGCCTCCGAGGCCTCCAAGATCATCTTCCGGTCCAGAGTCCGCTCCGTGGAGCAGGACGAGACTTGCTCGCGCTTCTTCTTCCAAAAGGTGCACAGAGAGAGCTCTGTGATCAGCAGCCTGAAGGAAGAGAACGGCTCGGTCACGTCCTCGCAGCCCGACATACTGAGGATCTGCAAATCCTTTTATGCCGGACTGTACGACGCGAAGCCCACAGACAGCGCGGCCTCCCACTCCTTCTTGTCGTCTATCACGGAGGTTCTAGACGACAGCAAGCGGGAGAGTCTGGATCACCCGCTAACTCTGGACGAACTGACAAAGGCCGTCCGATCCTTCGAGAAGAGTAAGACTCCCGGAAGCGACGGCTTACCGATGGAGTTGTACTCGGCTCTGTGGGACTGGATAGGCCCAGACCTGCTGGAAGTGTACGGGGGTATGCTTCTGGCAGGCAGCATGTCAGACTCCATGAGGAAAGGCATCATCACCCTCATCTACAAACGGAAGGGGGAGAGGGAAGAAATCAAAAATTGGCGACCCATCTCACTACTTAACGTGGACTACAAAATTCTGTCCAAGGTCATTGCCAATCAGGTCAAGTCAGCCCTGGAGGTGGTGATCCACCCCGATCAGACCTGCACCGTACCCGGCAGGAAGATCTCTGATAGCCTGGCGCTACTCAGGGATACGATTGCCTACGTACAGGACAGGGGGGTGAACACCTGCCTGATCAGCCTGGACCAGGAGAAGGCCTTTGACAGAATATCCCACACGTACATGATGGACGTGCTCTCCAAAATGGGGTTTGGGGAGGGAATCCGCAATTGGATCCAACTGCTCTACACAAACATCAGTAGCGCAGTTTCAATCAACGGGTGGGAATCAGAAAGCTTTCCGATCAAATCTGGAGTCAGGCAGGGCTGTCCTCTCTCCTCCGTCTTGTTCGTGTGTTGCATCGAACCCTTTGCCGAGTCCATCAGGAGGGATGCGGGCATAAGAGGGGTGACGATCCCAGGCAGCGGAGGCACTCAGGTCAAGGCCTCCCTGTACATGGATGACGTCGCCGTCTTTTGCTCAGATCAGCTGTCGGTCCGCAGATTGATGAGCATCTGCGACCAGTTCGAACTGGCCTCGGGGGCCAGGGTAAATCGTAGCAAGAGCGAGGCCATGTTCTTTGGGAACTGGACCGACCGATCCTTTGTCCCCTTCACCGTCAGGTCGGATTACCTGAAGGTGCTAGGGATCTGGTTCGGGGGGGCCGGGGCGTGCACCAAAAACTGGGAGGAGCATATCTCCAAGGTTAAGCAGAAACTGGGACTGTGGCATCAACGATCCCTCTCGATCGTGGGCAAGAACCTGGTCATCAGGTGCGAGGTGCTCTCGGTGTTGCTGTACGTGGCGCAGGTCTGGCCCATACCTCGCTCCTGCGCCGCGACAGTCACCCAAGCCATCTTCCACTTTGTCTGGAGATCAAAAATGGACCGTGTCCGCAGGGTCACGATGTACAAATCTCCAGAGAAAGGGGGGAAAGGCGTGCCCAACGTGGCCCTCATCCTGATGGCCACCTTTGTGTGCGGCTGCATCAAGCTGTGCATAGACCCTCAGTACGCAAACACAAAGTGTCACTACGTGCTGAGGTTCTACCTGTCCCCGGTGTTGAGAAGGATGGGCCTGGCCACGCTGCCACGGAACGCTCCGTCCAGTTGGACCGTTCCGCCCCACCTGTCCTTCGTGAAAAGGTTTGTGCAGGAAAACACCTTTGACCACAAGGCGATCAGCAAGTGGTCCGCACGTAACGTCCTCGAGACCCTGCGGGAAAAGGAGATGGTGGACCCTGTCGGTTGGTTCCCCGAGCAGACTGTCAATGTCATTTGGCAGAACGCCTCATCGCCAGAGCTTTCAAACAAGCACCAAGACCTAGCTTGGCTGGTGGTGAGAAGGGCCCTTCCCGTCAGATCCTTCATGCACTCCCGGGCTCTCAGCGCCACCGCGCGCTGTCCCAGAGGAGGCTGTGGTGGAGACGAGACCGTCACCCATCTCCTTATGGAATGTGCCTTTGCAAAGAAGGTCTGGAGAGAGATGCAGTGGTATCTGTCCAGGTTCGTCCCGAGCAGTTCCGTAACACAGGACTCTGTGCTCTATGGGCTGTTCCCGGGGACGCACGCTGAGACGGACATCAGCTGCTGCTGGAAGACCATCAACTCGGTGAAAGACGCCCTTTGGTCTGCCCGAAACTTGCTGGTCTTCCAGCACAAGGAGCTGTCCTCGACCGAGTGTTGCAGACTGGCACATTCCAAGGTCCAGGACTACGTGCTGAGGGACGCACTGAGGATGGGTGCGGCCGCCGCAAAGGCCCTGTGGGGAAAGGCAACCGTTTAGAGCCTTCCCGCCATTGTAAACCGAGGGGCTGCAATCAGGGAAAAACCCCCTCGGGCAGAATGTAAAATTCAAATTGCTGTAATGTACCTGTAATGAATCTGAAATGGACCAGAAATGAATCTGTAAGCAATAATCCGTGTTTGAGTATGATGCAATGAGACACCCTAGAGTGTCATGAACTGTAATTATGTCCAATGTGTTCATTGTACTGCACTTGACGTAACCTGCAAATTGTATAATCTGTATTGTGTACGTTTGGAAAGTGATATGACAACTGTATTGTATGTACTGCCGCAAATTTTATGAATAAAGTATATTTTTTGAAAAAAAAAATTAAAAAAGGAAATAAATCCTAACTGACTAAGGTTCAGGACGAATATCAAATTTCTGCTCTCTAAATAGATTCAGTTTGAGCAAAATTTGGTTTTTAACAGCACATTTTTTTCCCCCATTTTATCCGCTCTGCAACTGCTGGGAATGGTTCCATGGGGGTTAACAGCCCTTTGTTACCTCATCCAAGTGACTATTCTTCATAACAGCCTAGACAATGAGGGGGTAGTTTTAACCTAACCCGCCAGGCGGGAAACCCACGGGATCGGGTGCATCGCCGCTTTTACGCCCCGCCCAATATTACTCTCCACTGATTTCAATAGAGAGTAAAATCGGACCGGGTGTAAAACCAGCGTTGCACCCGATCCCGTCAGTTTCCCAATGGGCGGGTTAGGTTAAAATTGTCCTGAGAGTTAACACGCTTTGGGGAGTATCAGAGCCGAGCCAAATTCTCCCGTCACCAAACAGCCAGATGCAGACAGTTTCCTGTATGGTTCACTGGGTAATGATTAGGTACCTGCTCCATAGCCCAGGATACTGTGGCTAATTATAGCAACACTACCATTGTCCTGTCTGAGGGTACATTTCTACCGTGCTAAGGTTTCAAGGAGATTGGCACTCACGTGGAGGCCCATGTCCTCTAAACAATGGTTTCCTCTTGTTGTAGTATCTGTGTGCTACTGGTTCCCCTTGGAGGGCCTAAAGAGAGAGTCCTGAATTTTCCACTCCTCCAACAGGTATAAGAACGTAAGAAATAGGAGCAGGAGTAGGCCATACAACCCCTCGAGCCTGCACCACCAGTCAATAAGATCATGGCTGATCTTCGACTTCAACTTCACTTTCCAGCCCGATCCCCATATCCCTCATTCCCCTAGAGTCCAAAAATCTATCCATCTCATCCTTGAATATACTTAATGACTCAGCATCCACAGCCCTCATGAGTAGATAATTCCAAAGATTCACAACCCTCTGAGTGAAGAAATTCTTCCTCATCTCAGTCTTAAATGGCCGACTCCTTATCCTGAGACTATGCCGCCTAGTTCTAGACTCTCCAGCCAGGGGAAACTGGGGACCCATGAATAGTCAGGTCCTGGCTGCTGTCAGAGGAGTTCACCTTTTCATATTATGGTGTGCTGTCAGCAGTGGGAATAAAAAAATTGCCTGGAGATCAGATGATTCATTGTAAACCTTCCTGTTCTGTACAGTTCAGTACTAGGAACTGGGTTGTGGCCAAGCGTGTTTGCCTGAGCAGTTCGCAGTCAGTAAAATGGGGAAACAGTCATCCAACCAGTCAGGGCTGGATTTAAATCCATGAGATAGAAATGAAAAAAAAAACACCTATTGCACCATCCAGTACTGTTTTACTATTCTTGCCAGGCATTGACTCATCACAGGGGTCCGATTCCATGGGTGTTAGTCATCTTCTGGCACCTCATCCAAGTGTATGTGTCAGCCTTGATGATGAGTGCTGATGGACTATTATTCAAATCATGGGGTGGACCACAGCAAACCCAATGTCTACTCATGTGCACTTCAAGTAGGAGTCACTATAAAGTGGGACTCTAAGGCAGTTTCCCCCCACCCCAACCCAAACACTGAGGCCAAATGTACTGCCCCTACTGTACTGCAGCTGAAATCAGCTAACACAGTAGTGTCAGGGGATTGAACTGGTCTGTACGGCTCTGTTTACTCAATCAGTAAGTCATCAGAAGAGCTCCCACTCCCCCATCCAAGTCCCTCCAAATTAGGTTCAGGTTCAACTTCCCATCTCTCTCTCAAAACTCCACCTCTAATGACAGAACCTATGACTCAATTGCTTTTACGTGGGCGCTCGATCAGTTTGGATTCCTGGAGACTGATGCTTGCGCCTTGTCTCCCTGTGTTCACACTGTTAAATCCGTCTCCCTTAACCCACATGCAGAATTAATGATCCACCAAGAACTAGGGCAACGATCCAACCGCAGGGTTACGGGAACAAAGGTTAGTGGTGTTAATGCAGAGGGCTGGTGCCCAAAATGCAAACTAAACAAGCACCAGTCTGAAAGAGGCTCATGATCCGCCAAAATGGCTAAAGGCAAATCTAAAAAATTCTACGCAGATTTTATTTTGTGGAGAAAACGAAAAACCACAAATTGTGGAAATCGGAAATCAGAAAAGAAAGACTTGCATTTTTCCAACCACAGGGTGTCCCAAAGCGCTTTACAACCAATGAAATACTTTAGAAGTATAGTCACTGTTGTAATATAGAAAACGCGGCAGCCAGTTTGTGCACAGCAAGGTCCCACAAACAGCAATGTGATATTGATGAGATAATGTTTTTTGTGGTGTTGGTTGAGAGATAAACATTGGCCAAGATGCCAGGGAGAACTCCCTCACTCTTCTTTGAAATAGTGCCATGGGATCGTTTGCGTCCACCTGAGAGGGCAGACGGGACCTCGGTTTAATGTCTCATCCAAAAGATGGCACCTCCAACAGTACTGAAAGTACTCCCACTGAGCCATGGCTGACACCTGACAAAATAGAGAATATTAGAAATACAATCTGGAAAAGTGGTGTACGATGTTGCCGGAGGGATCAGTGAAGAGCCAGTTTCAGCCAAGTAAACTAGGGGGGAGGGGTCGACAGACAATCAGTCTCCCGTCATCCATACTATAAATGTGCTAAATGTAAAAGAAGCCTTTCTCTTTCAGATGCAGTCCCGTCTTCCCAGCATTTTCTGTTTTTATTACAAGTTTAAATTTTGTAAGTTTATGACCATTTACATGGTCATTTCAGCTTCACATTACCATGCAGCACTATACTGCTATTTAGGTGTTCGGGGAATTCCTATTAATCTGACACGAGCAGCAATCCCGAAATTTCTGATATATGTATATCCTAGGCCAAAATTACCAGATATTCCTATAACGAGGAAAGTAAAACACAATAAAAAAGCATAAAAGCAGATATATGGGGTAGAAATTGGTATGCATTGGGCCCGTTTTCTGGGCATAAACCAAGAACAAAGCATACCAAATTAGCAGTGGGATGGCCTGAGCCCAATCTGCGCAGATGTTGGTCCCACTGTTAAATTCATGGGGCCCTTTCTCTTCAGTAGCCCCTGTGGCCGCCAACAAAAGGTAAGTGATTTTTTTTTTAAAAAACCCTTCCTGTGGAGCCAGGAGGAGCAGGGGTGCTCCTCCGACTTCACAAGTGTCACGATCGACCACCCCGTGGGCCCGCTCTAATCCCCCATCCCGTGACTTACCTGGGAGCTGCTGCTGGCAAGGCAGGCGGCCCGACATTGATCTCTTCACCCGGGCGAGCTGCCTGTGGAGGCTCAAGGACCAATTTCCATTGATCCTCAGGCCTCTTGGTTCAGGCTTGTCGTGAAAATAGGCCCAGACTCATTTCTAGGCCCTACGGTTTTGGGAAAAAGAAAGCAGACTAATGGAAGACAAGATTGAAGAGAAGATAGCAAAAATGTCTATATACATTCACCTACATGAATATATTTGTAAAATATAATGTAAAAGCTCAATAGTACACACCCACGCAGCTCACGAAGACAAAACCTTGGACGCCTCTGAACCACTACCAATTGGGATCAGTATGATAATAACTCTGGGAACAAACGGATCTAGAATGAAAGGGTAGAGAGATACAGATAGAAGATTAAATGGAAGAGATTTACAACAGAGAGAGCAGGAGAAACTTTTTTGTTTGCTACTAGAAAGGACCCAACAGGTTGCTTTTTCTATGGTCTGGAAACAGGGACTGCGTGTTATAGTGTATTTGTAAGATGTGAAGATGTACTGTTATTTATGGATGTGGCCAGTAATGTAGGGCCACCTTTAAAGAGTTTTAAAGGAGAGCAAGCCACATAAGGAGATATTAGGACAGTTAACCAAATGCTTGGTCAAAGAGATAGGTTTTAAGGAGCGTCTTAAAGGAAGAGAGAGGGGCGGAGACGTTTAGGGAGGTATTCCTGAGTTTAGGGCCTAGGCAGTTGAAGGCACGGCCGCCAATGGTGAAGCGATTAAAATCAGGGATGCACAAGAGAAAGACAGTGAAAAGATTCTGCCGTCATCTTAGACAGGTTCAGCAATATTCATTTTGAAAAGAAAATGTAGCAGGACTTTGAAAAAGCTGCAAGAACTCTCCTGATGGCTCAATTAAGTTTATTCAATGATTAGTTGAGCCATACAGACCTGTAAAGTCCTAGGTTCAGTCCCCAGTTGGTGCTGAGTTCGGTGCTCTCAGCTGGTGTGGTGGTAGGAGTATTACAATTGGCCTCAGTAAACTAAGTTAGTATGGGTTTAGGAGGGTTCCTGCTGCTGATCACCATCAAGTGACCCCTGCTTGAAGTGCGTATGTGGATGTTGGATGAAGATGCTGCCCATTTTAATTTGCTGCATTATGTATTACTCTAACAACCAATAAGTAGAGTTAGTGCCATAATCATGATGCTAGTGTCATAATTATGGTGTTAACTCTACTTATCTGTTTTGTAAATCCAAGTCTTACTTCACATTCCACCCATCAGCTGTGGTACAGGGCTTCTTAGCCACTGTGGAGGAATCAACGTCCTGGAAATGTACATTAATATGTTGCTTCATGGAATGAAAACTGACTGTTAAAAATCTTCAGACAACAACAGCTTCTGACTTGAGCTGCTGGTGATTGAGAAAAAATGCTATCCTATTTCAGGCAAAGCAAAATTAATGACTTTGATATAAATGAGATGAAAGTCCTAGACAGGCTAAAGGAGCTTAATAAAACAACAAATGTGATGGTTTACCCCAGAGTGATAAAGGAGATTTGGGAGGAGATTTGGGAGGGGCACTGACAATCATATGAGGGAGTGACTGGACTCTAGGGAGGTACCAGTAGATTAGAAACAGGCCAACGCTAACCCTAACCCATATTCAAAAAGCGTAACAAATCAGAGATGGGCACCTAAAGATCTATCAGTCGTACTTCAATGTCATGTAAAATAATGGAATTGACTATCAGGTGTAAATTTGAAGATTATCTGCACAATAATAACTTAGTAAACAGCAGGCAATTGATTCAGAAAGAGATGACCCTGCCTGACCAACTTCCTTGACTTATTTGAGGAATTGACATCCCACAGGTACCGTGGTAAATCTTATGATGTGTTGCACCTAGACTTATCAGAAGGTATTTGACAAAGCTCCACACAAAAGGCTATTAGTTAAGCGCAAAGCTTTGAGTATTCAGCGTAAATCTTGGGTACAGTTAAGAAGTTGATTGAAGGGTGGTAAATAATGGGTACGTAAAGGAAATACTTTGAGTTGTGGGGGAGGGGCGTACCGAGCGAAGTATCTCAGGGATTGATGTTGGGATCTCTACTATTTCTAATTGACGTACATTACTTGGAATCAGAAACCAATACAAATTGTCAAATTTGCAGATGATACTGAACTAGGAGGGGGAGGCAGCTCAGAAATTACAGAATGAGATAGACAAAGTGTGTAAGTGGATAAAACAATGGCAGATGAAATTTAATGCAAACAAGTTTAAAGTACTGCACATCAGAAGGAAAAATGGGCAACAATCCTACTCCATGAATGGTGCTAAAATAGTTAAGAATGAAGTTGAAAAAGACCTAGGAGTCTTAGACACGGCGCTCAACACGTCCAACCATTGAAGAGCAACAATCAACAAAGTCAATAGAACATTGAACCACAAAGTCAAAACAGTAGAGTGCAAGTCTGAGGAAATCATGATCATCAAACTGTACTGTGCTCCAGTCAGACCACATCTTGAGGTTTTTTATAAACCTTTTTTAAACTTTGATGTCTTATCAGTTATCACAATGAAAAATATTTCAGAATTTTCCATTCAGGGATGTGGGGAGGTTTTAATAGTTGCAACCTAAAACCAGGAAGCCTAAATAACATGTAATATTGATGACTGGTGGGCTATTTGTGGCATAATTGTAAGATTAGTGATTCTACTGCCTAGAATGTGAATTAAGGAATCCTAGTCCTTTAATAACTTATGCATGTGAACTTCAATTTGAGAGAATTCAACCCACTACCAGGTTCTACAAACCCGACATGACCAGCAATTACAACACACTCTCGTTTGAAGAAAAAGATGCTTTCACTGGGCCCCACCCTGTAAATGACATTAATCAGTACTTCACTCTGCTTCACAGATCAGTAATAATTACCAGGTCACGACCGGGACAGTCCAGGTCACACTCAAATCATCTCAATGTGGTTCCAATGTAATCACTGCAGACTCAGCCTGGGTCTCCAGACTGTGATAATTGTCACTCTGAAGCCTTTCAGTACGGTTAAGTACAGAGCTCAATAGATCTGCCCTGATTCAGTCAGTTAATCTGATTTTCACTTGGCCTTAGCACAGCCTACATGCTGCCCTAAATGTAGAGAAAAAATATTAGTTGACATTTTACATAACATGATCCAATGACTCACTGAACTTAAGACCTAAAAGTTATGTTCTCTTTTCAAAAATCTAAATGGCAGCTTAATTTATTTTTACGAAACATTAGCCTCGGGGTGTACTAAAAATACACAAAACATTTTTAAAAATGTCATTTATTCTCATTCACTATACCAGGTAAAGTCTCCGGAGTGAAGATCTTCAATTGAAAGCACATTAAATGTTCATTAAATCCTAATTCAGAAATAATTTCAGCATTCTTTATGATTTTTTAATGTGAATAATTGTACTCAACAAAGTGAGGGATGCTGGGGAATTAGGCACTTCCATTTTAAGCAGCCAATGTCAGAAACAAGCACTCCCAAGTCATGTTAGATGCAGAGCAAAGGCATTTTTACATTATTGTAGTGCCGTTAACTCCTTTCGTGTATATCTTACATACTCGATGGCACTGCTGAATATAAAACTGACCAGTTTGCTCACAGTGGAGACCTGTTTCTTCTTGGGCCTCTGGATCTGCTGTTATTACTTCCTCTCACTATGCCTAGTAGGCATAGCCGACCTAACACTCCGCAAGAGTTCTGCCAGTCTTCCGCCAAAGTTACAGCGGGAGACCGGCAGAGAACTCCCAGAGAAAAAGTATAAATGGCTAAAAATGGTTTATGCCAGTTTGCTGGGGGAGACTAGGAAATCACCTATGGAATTTCAGGACAGTGAGCTAATTCAGTATGCTTGTATTGCAATGTAAAATTGCAACGCGGTTCAAACGCACTTAATGTACCAGGCTGGCTCAGTGCCTGTTCACTGGCCTGTGGTGCAATTTTTTCTTTTAAATTAAAAATAATCTTCATTACTTTTCTGTGTCTCCTTCCTCCTACAGGACCATTGATGAAAGTAGATTCTGCACATACAGGAAACTGGGTCCCTGTTTTCCGAATATGCATCCAACAGGCATATCAAAGAGCACAGACACAGCACACTATATAAGCCCCAATTTTCCATTACTAGCTGAAAATGGGATTGAAGTTCATTCCCCTTGGGGCAGGTGCACCTCAGGAGGCAAGCTGCGATCAAAGTCCCTCCCCCTTATTTGAGCTACATAACAGGATAGGCTTGCTCAGCTATCTTGGCCTGTAATACATTTGGCTACAAAGTGCAAAATTCAGCAAGGCACCAGCCTTTAAAAGGTGTCAAGTCGCAGCTAAAGGGGAAGTTGTGGTGGACCTGAGAATTGGACTAAAGGTTCACATGTGGCCAACACTGCTCCCTTTGATACTGAAGATCCTGCAGGAGGTGGGCCTAATTTGGTGTGCAAGGCCCCCACCCTTCAATAAAAGCAACAGCGCCAACTGCAAGGAGGAAGGTCACTGCCCAAGTCCATGCAATCATATCCTGGCTGCAAATGAGGAAGAAACCTACTGATATCAGGAGCAAAGCAAAGGTAAGTGCGCTCCGCACTTTTGCACATATTTCTTGTGCGGTCCATCAGCCTTGGAACAAACCTAAGTTGGGAACTCCCCCAACTTCTGGGACGTACTATTTGAAACATTGAGTACAACCATTGTCCTTCTGCACACATTTTCATTGTGCCCAAGCATGTGACACACTTTTCTTGTAGATGGAAGTGGCAGCCATCCAGGTCAAAGTTCTCCTCTGCTGTTTGGGGGAGCGGCGGGCGTTCTAAGTTGGACCAGATGCCAAGGTGCAGAGGATAACACTGTTCCCGAAGAGCCAACCACCTAGTGTTTCTTCGTCTTCAAATGACACAGGCACTGTGAGCTTCTGAATAATGAAGGCGTCATGACTGCTTCCTGAATACAGGCCACTGACCTGCATAATGTGTTTTTCTTGCTCAGATACCACTTGAACAGTGATTAAATGAAAACCCTTGCAATTCATGAAGGCCATGGGATAGATACGAAGAACCTTGATGACCATATGGGTGCCATCTATGATGTCTTGCACCCAAGGGGCCCATCCACCCAGTTAAAGCTGTCCAACTGATGCCTCCTTTCCACAGGAAATGAGACAAAGATGTTGCCCCTTGCAAACATAGCATTCGCCACGTGATTCATATATGTGTACACTACAGACTACCTAATGTGGCAGAGGTCTCCTGGGGTGGCTTGGAAGGATCTAGTAGAATGTAAGTTTCATGCTGGTGTAACCTTAATTTCTACAGGAATAAAATTCCCTGGTCAAGGTCATTGTGCAGCAGATGGCACAGCTCTGTGGCAGCCTGTCTTGTGAAGCTGAGGAGATGAAGATTGATCTTGTCTGATATCCCTAGGTATATGCAGAGAGGTCTATTTACATTGGTCCTGGGGGTAGTGATAGGTGTGGCCAAAATACCTCAAGGGTTATTGCACCTGCATTTGTTGGCCCCGCACAAATTCCTCTCCTTCATCTCAATTGTGCAATGTTCAGAAACCCCAAAGGAACACCCATCCTCAACTCTTGTGTGGTGTATTTTCAATGTTAGACCAGCCAAGAATAATTAAATTATTTATTGGCAATGAAAAAAAACAAAAATGGAGGACAACCTGGCAAAACCAACTAATGCATCGAGCAAAATGCAGTAAGAGGTAATTTACAATGTTAATGTTAAAAAAAAATGAATTATCTTCAGCAGTAACACCCACCATTTTAAAAGTTCTGATGGAGGATTCTCACCTGAAACATTAACTTACATATGAATTAAGAGCAGGAGTAGGTCATTCGGCCCCTCGAGCCTGGCTGATCTGATTGTGACCTCAACCCTACTTTCCCGTCTACCTACAATAACCTTTGACTCCCTTGTTAATCAGGAATCTATCTAACTCAGCCTTAAAAATATTCAATGACCCTGCCTCCACCACTCTCTTGGGAAGGGAGTTCCACAGACTCACAACCCTCAGAGAAAAAAATTCTCCTCAACTCCGTCTTATATGGGAGACCCCTTATTTTTAAACTGTGTCCCCTAGTTCTAGTCTCTCCCAGAAGGGGAGACATCGTCTCAGCATCTACCCCTTCAAGTCCCCTCAGGATCTTATATGTTTCAATAAGATCACCTCTCATTCTTCTAAACTCCAATGAACTTGTCTGTTCTCTTCACGGATGCTGTCTGACCTGCTGAGTGTTTCCAGCATTTTCTGTTTATGTTTCAATATTTTAAGGAGTTCTACTTGAGTAGGCAGGGCCCGGGACTATTCCTATGCCCAATTTTTATGGACAAGCACAAGGCTATGGACAAACCCTGGACCACAATTGGGAAATTTGGTGTGGGGCCCTTTTTAAATTTACATATTAACATGAGGTCATGCATGTTGGTGGCATGGCCTCACTTTTTGTAGCAAATCATCCGTCAGAAAATAAGTGCCCTAAGAATCAATTGTGAGAGGTCAGGCTCCTGAATTTTCCGACCCAGCCTTGCTGCCTGAGACGTGTCGGACTGCTAGCAGGCCTTGTAAAATTGAGGCTATGAGCATGGGAGAGCGATACATGGGCTCCATCTCCTAAAACCTGGAACAAAAGTAAAAGTGCATTCACGGCTCCCCCTACTCTGCCCCAACAATGTATCCCATGCTCAATTCAGACTGTCCAAACTCATTTTACATTGGACCCTTACAGCCAGTAGCAGAGGATAATTTCATCTAATCAGCCTGGATTTGATCCTAAGTCCAAGAGGTGAAAGGCTAGCGTCTAACCTACTACACCACCTGATGCCCCCCTGTAATTTCACCCATCTACCATTTACAAAGACATTTTTTAATCATTGTCCGAAATCAATCCTTAGGGAGTTCAACATTAGCAGGATTGGGAGAGGGAAATTACAACTCCATTTTAACCGCCTCCTCTATGCTGCTGTATACAGAATGACATAGTTGCTATAGTAGGGGGAGTGGAGGAGCTCATTTTGTTATGAGCATCACAGTCATCACACATTAGAAATGATGCTGCTGAATCAAACTGGAGATTTGTTCACTCAGTTGCCATAAAAGGAATTGTTACAAATTTAGGGTCTTGCCTTAGATATTCTCTTGGGTGTAGCACTGCTCTTCACTCACATAAGAGGTGTAGCATCTAATGTTTAGGGGTGTGCCTGTGCTGTCCAATGTCTAATTATAAGATAGCATGACCCGGGAGTGTAACAATAGTATTCCTTGTGATCTGAACTGGATATTTGTATCTTTATTTAACAGTCAATGAATGTACAGAGCAACACTTAGGATGAGACTCATTTAGTTCTAACAGTAGAATTCATCTTTGCATACTGATAGAAAATCACAAACATGCCATGCTTTCCACATCAGTGGGTCGTCCTGCTTGATTTAAACAAAATAATTCCCAACTACTCTCTGACATTCTAGCCTTCTTGTAGCCTTTGCTGGGCCTGAGTGCCTCATATCTTTTTAATAAAAAACAGACTGACCTTCTGTGCCTGTCTCCATGTCTTATCTTCCTCTGTTCACAGTCAGAAAGGGATTAAAGACTTTTCAACACAATGGGTGTAAGGTGCTTTTGGATTGCCTAGACATGCTAATGAATCGATTGTAATTTACAGTCTTGGGAAAACAAGTCCCATTAGTATATTAACCATCTGTTAACTAGGAGCTTTCCCCCCCACTAAACTTGTGTGAATATACTTTGATTTAAAAACCCAACATTGAAGGGTAACTCTTTTTTCCAAATCCTTTCTGTGGAAAAATGGTCAAAAACGTGACAGTAGTGTTGGTATCTGCAGGCCCATTTAAGAAGGCATACACCTTTAAATTTCTCATTGTATAATCTCTGATATAAGTACATGCCACATTCGGATTTTTACCTCAACTTAGTAGAAGGGATGTGTCCAGTGTGTTAGAGGTAAGTTCACTGCTGAGTCTCCAACCTTCCTGCCTAACATAGCCAACACAATCAAACAATATAGAAAGGAGTTCGGGTTGGTAATGAGCCAAGTTCTTAGGTTTCCATTCAGCTGGAGGCAGAAATGTAACTTTTATCCCTTGAATCATCACATTCAGAATCGTTGGAATCTATTAAGAAGCAAAAAGACAAGTTTGTAATTGAGGAGGGAGCAAAAGGATAGAGACATCAGGCCTGTCAGTTCTCATTTATTTGGAGTTAGACTTGTTCATTTTGGTTTAAAAATGTGACCTACTTTGATGCATCTCACTTTTAATAATTAACACTTTACATGGGTTAGTCATCTGTCTCAAATAAAAACAGAGAATGCTGGAGAAGCTCAGCAAGTCAGGCAGCATCTGTGGAGAAAGAAACAGAGTTAACGTTTCAGGTCGAAGGCAAAGGTGAAACCTTAACTCTGTTTCATCCTCCACAGATGCTGCCTGACTTGCTGAGCTTCTCCAGCATTTTCTGTTTTTATTTCAGATTTCCAGCATCCGCAGTATTTTGCTTTTGATTTAGTCATCTGTCTCGTTCTTTTTGATCATAAAATCTCACTTCTAAAGTTTCCCCAGTGTTGGGCAGAATGAACACAGGACTTATTATATCTGGAAAACAGCTCCAGACCTCGTGCAGTTAGTGGAATAGGTCAAATGGGCTTTCTTCCATCTTTTCATAGTTTTATCCCCCTACCTATTTTGTTTAAAAATTTGCACGATTATTACATTGTAGTGAGTCGAATGTTGTTGGCCACTTGATACCATATTACTGGTTTCACCTCGATTAATCCTTCTCTTTGATCATTTTGCCCATTCTATCCCACCTCTGCTTCTCTGCCAGGCACATTCTTGATGTGGAGATGCCGGTGATGGACTGGGGTTGACAATTGTAAACAATTTTACAACACCAAGTTATAGTCCAACAAATTTATTTTAAATTCCACAAGCTATCGGAGGCTTCCTCCTTCCTCAGGTGATCCACACCGTTCACCTGAGGAAGGAGGAAGCCTCCGAAAGCTTGTGGAATTTGTTGGACTAGGCACATTCTTGGCCTCCACTCCATCCCTCATCGGCCCAATACAAGTGCTCCAGCTCCGGCTCTAATCACTCCCATCTAGAGGCTACTCCCTCTCTCACCGTAGTTTTAGAAGCATCCTGGTCCCGCTATTCTTCACGGCCCCTATACTTCGCTCTGTATCTCCACTCATAACTCTCTGTATGCCTTGGGCTTTATGAAAGATACAAATTGAGTAAATCAGTCAAGCAACATTAGTGAGAGGCATACAGAGAAAGTGAGTCATACAGAAGAGAAAATACAGAAAGAGAAAAGGAGACTCACATAAAGGAGGAGTCAGAAAGAGTCAGAAACAAACAGAGACACAGAGTCAGAAAGTACGAGAGCCATACAGAGAGCGTAGAGGACAATGCCCAAGCAAAGCAGAAAGAAAGACCTAAGCTGCTTTTATATTCATATTGTTTTAATTCGGATTCCGGGAATCAGCACCTGACAGCATTCACGTTATTAAATCTGGCTCACTTATCCTGGAGGCAGACTCATGGATCCAATTTTTTATGTATTTACAAGCCTGTCACTGGGATAAGGAAGACTAGATTTAGCAATGCAAATACCAGGAGCCAGCTCAAAAATGTTGGTCTCCAGAATCCAAATTAAAATAACCCCAGTATAAAAGTAGCTTTAGGGAATGGGACACGAGAAAAGAGACAATTACAGCAAGTTTTTTTTAAACAAAAGGTTTTATACTCAAGGTGGGGGATGTTAGTTTTGGGTAATGGAACTCTTCCCATTTCAGGCAGCCAGTGTCTGCATCACATACTCACAGGTCATGTATAGCACGACCAGATGCAGAGCAAAGCTTATTCTATTCTGCCCCAACAACGTGCCTCGGCCCCAACCTCAGAAGAGTACTCTCATTACACCAGAATAACATTTTTCCATTTTCCACCCCAGTCATTCTCTTTGAGTAAGGAGTCTGACTAGTGCCTAATTAAGTACAATTTAGTATTGTAGATCCTTGCCCACTAGGAACTGAATTTAAACTGCCCCAACTAATTTCACATAGGGCCCTTAAAACTAGCAGAGAAATTCATCTGACTGGCAGGACTCATAAGCAGCCAGCACATATCATATAATAATGGGCACACTGCCCACGATTTTCCATCCATTGGTTTCAAAAAATCATGGGCCGCATGCCTATGATTATTTGATATGCACTGGCTGCGTGCAAAAACCCTGCAAAATTTACCTTAGTATGTATTAAATGGAGCACCAACCTAGATTACATGCTCAAGTATCAGGAGTGGGACTTGAACCCACAACCTTCTGAGTCAGAGGCGAGCGTGCTACTGACTGAGCCACAGCTTTTTAAAATTATTCGTTCACAGGATGTGGGCATCGCTGGCGAGGCCGGCATTTATTACCCATCTCTAATTGCGCTTGCGAAGGTGGTGGTGAGCCGCTTTCTTGAAACGCTGCAGTCCATGTGGTGAAGGTTCTCCCACAGTGCTGTTAGGAAGGGAGTTCCAGGATTTTGACCCAGCGACGATGAAAGAACGCCGATATGTTTCCAAGTCGGGATGGTGTGTGACTTGGAGGGAAACGTGCAGGTGGTGTTGTTCCCATGTGCCTGCTGCCCTTGTCCTTCTAGGTGGCAGAGGTTGTGGGTTTGGGAGGTGCTGTCGAAGAAGCCTTGGCAAGTTGCTGCAGTGCATCCTGTGGATGGCGCACACTGCAGCCACAGTGCGCCGGTGGTGAAGGGAGTGAATGTTTAGGGTGGTGGATGGGGTGCCAATCAAGCGGGCTGCTTTGTCCTGGATGGTGTCGAGCTTCTTGAGTGTTGTTGAAGCTGCATTCATCCAGGCAAGTGGAGAGTATTCCATCACACTCCTGACTTGTGCCTTGTAGATGGTGGAAAGGCTTTGGAGAATCAGGAGGTGAGTCACTCGCCGCAGAATACCCAGCCTCTGACCTGCTCTTGTAGCCACAGTATTTATATGGCTGACACCATTCATTACCCTAAAAGGCAATAAAACTGTTGGAATAAGTTACTTGGGAAGGCCAACAATGCAGATTGTATAAATGGGCTCAAGAGATAATTGAATAAGTTTCTGAAGGGATTAGAAGGCGGGGATTTGAAGTTCATCAGGCAGGGGCATTCCAAGTGATCACGTAGGAGGGGCCCCAGGATGAGCAGGACAAGTAGAAACAGCTATAACCTGTTTGTAGCTTTGCTGACGGTGAGGTGGATCTCAATGCTGGCCGGGGACCGGATCTAATGCCTTTTTCCAGTAAGGTGAAAACGTTTTTTCTTTGCAGCGGACAGGGCGAACAGAGGTTCCAAAGCACCTGGGCACGGGGTGCGTAACACCATCAGGCTGACTGCAAGGACAGGTGAAGGACCCTCGCCGTGGCAGCAGGATGCCTTTGTGAGGAAGGTTCCGCTGGGAGCCTGTGATTTCGAGCCAGTGGACATCTTCTGCCTGCAGGACTTCCCGAGGAATGGTTATTTCAACATGATCTTCAAGAAATGCCATAGCATACAAGGCTACGGACCAAATGCTGGAATATGGGATTAGAGTAGACAGGGCTTGATGGCCGGCATGGACACGATGGGCCGAAGGGCCTCTATCCGTGCTGTATAACTCTATGACTCTATGAAGAACATCGAAGGATGCCTGAAGATGCTCTAGGCCTTCAAAGAGAAGGAGAAGGGAGCGATGCTCACTGTGGAGCCGCTTTTCGCGCTCCTGCAGGAGAAGGAACGGACGCTAAACGGTCCACATGTTCAACCCGCATGCGCCCATCGTGGATGCGCTGATGTCCCTCAAGCGATATGTGGACGGAGCGGATCGGAGCATCAACATCGAGGATGTGCACGGGAACTGGATCAGCAAGAGGAGCATCCAGGTGAACCTAAGGGCGGATGCCGATGGAAACATCATCCACCTCCCATCAAGTTTCGCGATTGGGACGAGTTGTCGGTATGTGATGTACAAGGGGCAGCCCGGAGTGTGCCGATCCTGCGGCAAACCTGGGCACAAGGTAGCCTCATGCAAGGCAGTAATCTGCAGAAAAAAGGGCCACCAGACACTGGACTGTCAGGAGGCCAAGTGCTGCAACCTGTGCGGAGAGGCTGGTCACCTACAAGATCTGTCCAAATCACAGACAAAGCTACACACAGGCAGCGAGAGGCGAGGTGATGCAGGGGAAGACAGCAGTCGTGGCTGCCCCAAAGGAGGCCAGACCCCTCCACCCCCCCCCCCGGGCTGTGGACCCTCGTGAAAGAGCCCACGACCAGGAGGAGGACAAAGAGCAGGAAGATGAGAGTCAAGGAAAGCAACCAAACCCCAACACCCAGCCCCGAGATCTCCTCAGAGCCGATGGAAAGCGACCCAGAGACAGAAGAAGGATGGATGACACAAGGAAAGAAAAATAAGGAAGTCCCGTAGGACCAGAGGTACAAACGCCAAAGGGGTGACCAACAGCAAGAGGAGCTTAGAATCCCCAACGGACAACAGCGACCACCCCTCGGCTAACGAACAAGGAAAAGGGGGGAAACCCCACCTTCATCAAAGGAAGAGGCAAAATGCGATGGTGACCAGCGACACCAACAACGCACTCCAGCTCCAGGAACCTGGGAGCAGCAACACTCAGCTCCGAGGCACCGGGAACAGCGACGCGTCCAGTGCACCCCAACTCCAGGACGCTGGGAATAGCAACGCGGAGAGAGAGGTCCCCCAACTCCAGGAAACCGGGAGCAGCACAACGGTCGCCTTGAGCGAACCACCAGCGACGGCCAAGGAGCCAGAGCTCGCGGTCGAGGGTCTCACAGACACACTACTCCACGAGACCCTGCCGTCAACCCCCAAGCGTGGACCCTCCCCCAACGGAGAACAGGCCTCCTTCCTCAGCCCAAGGACCATCCAGAATTTCCTGCACACCACACAAATGCAGTACCTGGACCAAGGGCCCCAAATGGACAGTAATAGGTAGAACCTGGACTGATGCAATTGTAAGATCTTAATGGTTTGTCCTTTTGTATTTTTAAAATAGATTAAAAAATTTGCATCCATAAACGTGCGTAGTATTAAGTCGATTATGCAATGTGCTGCGATCCTGAACTACCCATCCAGGGGGACCTGCTGTTCTTGCAGGAGTGCAGAATCCCACGCCTCAGCAACTACTGGCAGTGGTCATGCTTGTGGACCCAGGGGCGGTCGATCTGGTCGGGAGGCAACGATAGTCGTTCCTCAGGCCCGGGGATTCTGCTGCGAGGAGGCCAATTCGCCATCACCGAGGTTAAGGAGGTGGTGGGGGGCTGCCTGCTCATAGCAGATGATCTGTACAAGAATGGCCCGCTCCGACTGATCAATGTGTACGCCCCAATCCTCAGGAGCGAGCAGATGGAGGTCTTCAAGCATCTCCCGATGCTGCTGGCGATCTCCAGACTGATCGTCCTCGCCAGAGACTTCAGCTGCATCATCGATGTGGCTGGACGATCCAGCAGGGGTGACGGAATACTGGCCACCACGTCCAAACTCCTGATAGAAGCAGTGAAAGACGCAAAGCTTCGCGACATCTTCAGCAACCCTGCAGACGGAGCGCCGCAGAGATACACCTGGTCCAGGCCAGACGGGTCCGTCCGTTCCAGGATAGATTTCCTTTTTGTGACCCCAACGCTCAAGGTCAGATCCACTGACGTCCAGCCGGTGTTCTTCTCTGACCACTGCCTCCTACTGGCTGGCTGCCAATCGGAGGAGGACCAGAGGGCGGGCAGGGGGATATTGAAGCTGAACGTGAGCCTGTTGACCTCAGAGAACATCGAGGACCTAAAAAGGGATTACACAGGTTGGAGGACCGTGAAACCCCTCTTCAACTTCACGGTGCACTGGTGGGAAGCGATCAAGGCCTCCATCAAAAGGTTCTTCATCCTCAAAAGGTGTTCAGAAGGTGAGAGAGAGACAGAGGGAAATGTCACAGCTCCAGAAAAGCATGCAGGATCTGCTCTAGTTGCAATCGATGGGTGTCGATGTCGGGGATGAACTCAGAGAGGTGAAGGGCCAGCAAGCCTCCCTTTTCATTTCCGAGGCCTCAAAGATCATCTTCCGGTCCAGAGTCCGCTTGGTGGAGCAGGGTGAGAAGTGCTTCCAGAAGCTGCACGGGGAGATCTCTGTGATCAGCAGCCTGAAGGAGGTAGATGGTTCGGTGACGGCTTTGCAGGCTGACATACGGAGGATCAGCAAATCCTTTTATGCCGGGCTGTATGACGTGAAGCCCACAGACACCCTGTCCTTCCTGTCCTCTATCACGGAAGTCTTAGAAGACAGCGAGCGGGAGAGCATGGATCGGCCACTAACCTTGGATAAGCTGACAAAGGCCGTCCGGTCCTTCGGAAGTGATGGCTCATTGGTTGAGTTGTACTCGGCTCTGTGGGACTGGATAGGCCCAGTCCTACTGGAAGTGTACGTGGGTATGCTTCTGGCAGGCAGCATGTCAGAGTCCATGAGGAAAGGCATCCTCATCCTCATCTGCAAACGGAAGGTGGAAGAGGGAAGAGGGAAGAAATCAGAAATTAGCGACCCATTTCCATGCTAAATGTTGACAACAAGATTCTGTCTAAGGCCATCGCCGACATGCTCAAGTCTGCTCTGGAGCTGGTGATCCACCCGGATCAGACCTGAATGTACTGTTCCTGGCAGAAAGATCTCTGAAAGCCTTGCGCTGCTCAGGGATACGATCGCCTACGTGTAGGACAGGGGGGTGAACACCTGAGGGGGAAAAGCGTCCCCAATGCCGCTCTGATCCTGATGGCCACCATTGTGGGTGGCTGCCTCAGGATGTGTGTAGAGCCCCAGTATGCAAACACTAAATGTCATTACATGCTGAGTTTCTACCTGTCCAACACACCGAGAAGGCTGGGTCTGGCCACGCAGGCCGAGCAGTCACACGACGTCCCATCCAGCTGGACCGTCCCCCCACTACCTGTCCCAGGTGGAGAAGTTCCTGAGGTGGAACCCCTTCTCAGGACAGGTCAACAGACAGTGGTCGTCAGACAGTGGTCGACACAAAATGTTCCGAGAGCCCTGCAAGGAAAGGAGAGGGTGGACTTGATCGGGCAGTTCCCTGACCAGATGGTCGATACCATTTGGCAGAATGTCTCATCCCCAGAACTGACAAACAGGCACCAGGATGTAGCCTGGATGGTGGTGAGACGAGCCCTCCCAGTGCGGACCTTCCAACATGCACGGAATATCAGTGCCACCGCGAGCTGCCCTCGAGGCTGCGACGGGGGAGGGGGGGAACCATCATCCACCTCCTGATGGACTGCCCCTTCGCGCAGAGGGTGTGGAGAGAGATGCGTTGTTATCTGTCCCGGTTCATCCCAAAACAGTTCGGTAACACAGGACGCTGAGCTCTACGGCCTGTTCCGCGGGACGCACACTGAGACAGATATCACCTGTGGCTGGAAGACCATCAACTCGGTAAAGGAGGCCCTTTGATCCACCCGAAACCTGCTGGTCTTCCAGCTGAAGACGCAGTCCATGACCGAGCGTTGCCGACTGGCACACTCCAAGGTCCAGGAGCATGGTGCCTCAGGGCGCACTGAAGCGAGGTGCGGCCTACGCAAAAGCAATTTGGGGAAAGGCCACTGTATAATGCCACCCCTCCTTGTATTGTACAGAATATATTTGAAAATATGTACAGTGTTTTAAAAATTGTAATAATGAGATTAGAGTGTATATGATCTGCACTGTATTGCTTTGAACTGCGTTGCTGCATTTTGTGTCCTTTATTTGAACTGTATGTATCTTTCAATTTTATGGAATAAAGTATAGTTTGAAATATAAAAAAAAGTATTTGAAGTTCACCAAGAAGGGATGGACTTACAGGCCCAATATCTTTTCCCTATTCCTAAAAATATTTAATGTCCCATGGACAGTGTACCGATATCGTCAAGTGTGTGCTCTTTGTTCTTTCTTCTGGGTTTCTCTTTAATCTATTTCTATTCAGTTTCATGTTACTATATGAAATTTTAAAAATAAAATCACTAAAAGACAAGATAACCTATCATAAAATCCATTTCATTGAGATCGTCGCAGATTTTCTTCCAATTTTCTTCCCTTCTCCTCTGAAAGCAGTGACTCATTCTGGTATATGGTTCCATGAGGGAGGTTTACTTTGCATCTAACCCATGCTACACCTGACCTGGGAGTGCCCGTGGCAAAATGCAAAAACTAGAAAGGTGTCCTATTTCCCAGCCTACTCTCGAAAATTTCATTTCCACACCGTTCACCTGAGGAAGGAGGAAGCCTCCGAAAGCTTGTGGAATTTAAAATAAATTTGTTGGACTATAACTTGGTGTTGTAAAATTGTTTACAACCACTCTCAATAAGCACACAATGTTCCCATTCCCAAACAGTTTAGTGCATGGCAGGGTGCAGGAGATATCATTAGTATTCAAAGACATACCAGTTTGACTATCATTCTGGGAGAGTCTGGATAAGTAGCACCATATGTCCAGCATATTGTGCAACTCAATACCTCCAGCAGTTTATTTATTTGACCAAGTGATGTTTGTTTTCTTTGCTTTTATGCAGAGATATAAAAAAAGAGTGGCTTTAAAAATGTTTTTGACACATAAGGATGTCTATCGTCATTAGACCATTCAAATTAAAAACAGTGAGGTGTCAGTAAAACAGATTAAAAGCTCGTTAAAATGAACGGGGGCTGTATTTTATTCAACAGTGAGATGCACAGAAACCGGTAACAATGTTCTTAAAACACAGTAGGCCTTAAGCTGCATTTATGATAGAGCACTGCTGCTGGACTTCTCAACAACTACCCATGCGCGAGCTTGCTCCGCAATGTAAACAAGGCAAATTCAGGAGCACCAGCAGCTCAAATAGACGCCCCTGTGACATAATGAAGGTGGCATCACTGAATATAAGTGAGACTTGATGTTTGGAATTGTATTTCTCTCCCACTCCCCCTCTCTTGTTATTTGCAACTTTCACCTCAGGCATGCTGTATAGTAGAATCAGGTACTGAGTGCTCTGTCTAGCAGCCTTTGGTGTGGCAATCATTTTCCCTTTGAATATTGAATTTCCAGTATTGCTGACAGCAGCAGTTCATTAGTATCGGTCAGTTGTTTCATGAAAGCAAGTGGATTGTGGGGAGAAACTGCAGCAGGTTATTGATGGAGCCTGTCCCACCACAGGATTGATATTGTGAAATTCAGCAATTCCGTGCTATGCTGGTATCAATTGATTGCTCTCAGTCTCTCCTCATGCCTGAATAGATAGACGTTACTTGGTAACTTGATATTTACAATGATATCAGCCTGTTACATGTGCACATACCTGTTGTGGTTTGTGTGCAGCAAGAGTGCAATTTATCACCACCACTGGTAAGAAAAAGAACAATGGGTAAGGTCAATTTACTTTTATTGACACACCTTAACTAGAATTCTGAACTATCAAATGCAATTCAACGTAGAACTGTAAGCTCTCTGGGTGGCTCGGTAGATTAATGCACTACCCAGTGTGATACTCAGCTATACAGTAAGGAAGGTCCTAGCTTTGATGTCTGGTCTGTGCTCAGTCAACTGATCCCTGACTGCAGCTGGTTGATCACTTTCCAGTGGGCCCTGCTGGAAACTGAACTTGGGTGGACATTGGGCAAGGAGAAGATCGGGATCGACTGTGATGCCCTCCACAGTTAAATAGCCTGTTCAAGTTAATCCTCCAAGCTCACGTATGAAGAAGGCTACTAAGACGAGGAAATGCAGGGCTACTGGCACCTGTGGAAGCATACCTCAGCAGAGCTTAAGGAAAGAAAATACCATATGGAGAATTTATGGTGCGAAATGGAAGAAGATCTCATTTTTCTTGATAAAAGCAATTGCGATGCTTAGCCCATCGCATCTGTCTGGCAGATCTCTAAACTAAAAGTAATGATTTCCTCAGCAGGCTCCTGTCTCTCAGTTTGATATCTGCAATGTAGATCTGAAGCTACCACACACTCATTTACAATCTATTGCTCCATGGGTCAACTGTCAGAGTGTGTAACTGAAATAAGCAGCGGCACAGCTCGTCACCATGATGAACAACCTGGGTGTGTTATCCTGTTATGTTAACTATATCCTGTGCCGGGCACTTGAACACTCTGCTACTTGTCTAATACGCCCACTGTGAAACACATTACGTCACCTTAACCCACTGAAGGAATTTCCGTCTTCTGCGCTTTGTTAGATTTATCATTGTTTCTTCAGGTGGGAGGGCAGGATGGCTTTGACTCCCTCGTGGCCTCCACAAGGCTGTTTCAAGGTAGACCAACAAGAGATGCACTTTTTAACCACTGTATTCTTATCTCTGATCAATAGGAAATTAAGGTTCAAGTTCTTTTTAGCTAAAAAAAAATCAGCTTGGCGACACCTTGACTACCACAAAGAACCTGCACTGCTCCCCACCAACGAGGATAGTCACTGATCTGGCCCTGTCTACCCTCTCAGATGGATGTAAAAAATCCCATGGCACTATTTTGAAGAACAGCAGGGGAGTTCTCCCTGGTGTCCTGGTCGATATTTATCCCTCAACCAACATCACAAAAAACAGATCTGGTCAATATGGTCGTCATCACATTGCTGTTTGTGGGAACTTGCTGAGCGCAAATTGGCGATCACATTTCCTACATTACAACAGTGACTACACTTCAAAAGTACTTTATTGGCTATAAAGCGCTTTGGGACACCCTGTGATCATGAGAGGCTGAATATAAATGCAAGTCTTTTTTCTTCTTTCTGATAAGCGAGGGTTTAAGGCCTCGTTAAGTGGACATCAGGTATCAGGAGCTTCTCAAGAGCGGCATGGTGAGTGGCACAAATGCATCAGGGGTAACCTCCAGTCTTTTTACCTAAGGAGATTGCAGCTTATTGTTGATACAATCTTCCTACCTGCCATTAGATTAAGGCAATGACTAAAAAATAGCACCCACCACTCTCAGCTCACAAGATACGGCCTCACACCGACAGCAGAATTACTTTCACACTATGGTATTAACTATTACCTTTTTTGTGGCTGCTCATTGGCATCTGGCCACATGTCAGCGTGGCTCATTTGGCAGCACTCTAATCACAGAGTCAGAAGGTCGTGGGTTCAAGTCCCACTACAGATTTGAGCATATAATCTAGGCCATACAGAGGGAGTGCTGCTTTGTTGGAGGTATCGTCATTTAGATAACTGAGGGATATGAGTGACAGTATTTGAAGAAACTCAGGGAATTCTCCCAGTGTCCTGGCCAACACTTATCCCTCAGCCACCACCAAAAGCAGATTAATTGGACATTCAGCTCATTTGCGGTCTGTGGGGTCTTGCTGTCTGCCAAGTTTGTTTACAAAACCACAGTGTAAAGTGCTTTGGGACGTCCTGGGTACGTGATCTGATGCTATACAGGTGCAAGTTCTTTCCTTCTATATAATGCCATACAAACATTCTACTTACTATATATGGATGCAATGAAACAGCTCGATGTGAACTCAGGCCAGTACAGCAAGTGTGACAGGCACAATGTGTCGAGCAATAAAGTGCATACACAGAAGCTGCTTTTATACTGGCGCCATTCTAATTTGGATTCTGAGGAGAGTGAAGGGTGCAAGCTGACTCCCAGTGGGTCGACAGAATCAAAAAATCATAATAATAAGATATGCATTTATCAGGCTGCATTCAGGATAAGGGAGCCATATTTAACAGCGTAATTAATGGTGGGATCCAGTTCATAGGTGCAATCTTCCAGAATCCAAATTGAACCTGCGCCATATCAAAGTAGCTATAACAGCTCAGACTTTAGATACAAAGCTGGTCACGGGTCTGGGGCAGTGTTCATATATTCCGTGAACAGAAAGGAACAAGGCAGCATCAGGCAATACCTCAAGGATCAGCCAGCTGCTCCCTCCGGGGCAATAGGGCACAACTGTGCAATCCAGCTATACACTCTAAAATTACACGGGGCAGCAGCCTAGACAGGCACCTATTTTAGGAGCAAATGCTCAGTCTCTTTCTTATTTGCTCCTTTGTTTTATTTGCTGTTAGCTCTGTGTGAATACATTACTGCCACACAAACAGCCTTACAGGAGCATTTTTGCATTCAAAATTTTACTGTGGATCAGAGAAAGCTCAAAGATTTTTAACTGTAAGTTGTTATTTAAAGTGTAAATCCAGGAAAATAGGAACAGGAGTAGGCCATTCAGCCCCTCGTCCCTTTCTGCCATTCAATTAGATCATGGCTGATCTGTATCTTAACTCCATCTACCTGCCTTGGTTCTATAACCCTTAATACCCTTGCCTAATAAAAATCTATCAATCTCAACTTTGACATTTTCAATTGACCTAGCCTCAACAGCTTTTTGGGGGAGAGAGTTCCTGATTTCCACTATCCTTTGTGAACAAAGAAACAGACAGGAGGTTCCTTTCGAGGAACAGAAAATAGGGATTTTTTTGGATCTAAAATTGCCCAAGCTGGAACAAATTTTGTTCCTTTGTCAAAATTGTAGCTTTCGGTCTTGACGTAATACTGCACCCCTTCCATTTTTCAGTAGATGTGATGTCTTGAGCTGTACTTGGCTCTTTTGCTATTCTGTATGGATTCAGATATGTACTTTTATTAAAGGAAGTGCCCAATGCTGAGTCAATAATCAGTAACATCTGGAACATGTATCCTCAGCATAAAACATGATGAATTCAGTAAGGCCAGACACCAGGAAGACTCAGTAAAATACATGTCTTCCCAACAGAGAGCCTCAGCTAATCTGGAAAGTATCACTTGGGGTTCACTGGCTGCAGATCAGAGTGAACAGCATCCTACTAAACACAATGTAAAAGCAGCAACACACACAGACAGGCAACTTAACTGCTCCAGTCAGTAAAAGAGCTGTCCCTACTATATCTGGGTAATTCTGAGAATGTGAGGAATGGCAGAAATTCCGGAACTGGCAGGAATTCCAGGAATGACATGCACTTACAACATTTGTATCATTACTATCTCATTTTCGCGGACTATTACCATAGATATGTGAAATTCCAGGACTTCTGCAAGTATTCCTGGAAACAGCACTGTGGATTTCCACAACATACAAACTGTGTTTTTTCGCAATATTTTATGGTAACCACTTTATACAACAAACTCTCTCTGAAGACATCCTTGGAAACACAAATACCTCAAGCTTTTTTTAAAAACAAACCTCCATGATAAATCTCTCCTTGGCTCAAACTCTTCCTTAGGTCATTGGTTAAACTCTGTTCAAGTCTAAATAGGATACTCCAGATGGATCAGTAGGTAAATGTATGGCTAGATGTAGTCATGAGCCAGAGGTCACCAGTTGGATCCCTAGTCTGTACTGAGTCTGAGTTAGATGATCACAGTGAGAGAGCATTACAATTTGTCTCAGTGGTTCTGGCTGGAGGTGAGAAGTCAGACAACTGCTAATTGCTATCGTGACCTCGACTGGAAAATGCACACATGGATACCAGGTGACTACAGGATCAGCATCAGCTCCGACACCCAACATGGTCAAACAACCTGCCAACAGTTGTTACCCAAGTGCATGCGTGAGGAATAGTCACTCGCCATGGGTTGCTGGTACCCATGGAACTGTAGCTCAACAAGAATCAGCACCTTTGGTGGAAGAGAAAAATGGAGTTGGGGGGGGGGAGGAGATAAAGAAAAAGAAATTTGAGAAACACATGATTGGGGTACATTTTTACAACTTAGCACCTCCGGCGCTAAGCTCTGCACAACAGGAACGCACATCAGGAATTCAGCCATAGTTCAGCATAGCTTTTTGCTATTCAGTAAACTCAAATTGTGAGGCTGCAAATTGGTCACACTGACCTCCATCATACAAAACTCTGCGTTGAGAATGCTAAAATTTACCCCATTGATTGATACAATGTGAACTTAAAGGTTACATTAAATATTAGCTAGAAGAAACATCTGATCAGAGTAGAATTAGATTGCAGTACCTTACCGACATCCCTTCATAATAATAATAAAACGATTGTGTATTCATAATGTCAAATCTTGTCAGTTATAACAAGAATAGTTTATTAAAGAGGGATCATCGTTTTTTGTACAGGCTGTGAGCTTAATTGAGGCAGCAATGGGTGTTGTAATTTGCTTCAGTGCCTGGGATGGGGGTGGTGGCAGGGGGAATAGCCATGATTTCTGCTCCTGATCACTGTCGGCTCCTGTTGAATACTGCGAGTGTGGTTGTGGGTGTGTGGAGGGCAAGAGTGGGCTCAGCTATCATAACCCTTCACGGTGAATGGCTTTTTGGCACTAACCGTTCAACTTACACCATGTGGCATGACAAATGTCTACTTGGTCCAAAAACACAAAGAAATATATCTCAGCATGAGTCACTATCTTCAGGAGAGTAAAGGTTGAGTAGGATTTTAAATCTCCTTATTAAAAGGGAAGAATCCCAGTCAACGTACATTGGTAATAATAAGATTTAATTCTCATTCAGAGTTTTTTTTTAAATCGATAGAAATTGTGCAGAAACACCATGAGCGACAACTTTAAAGGGGTGACATCTTTATTAAAAACAAAGAGAGTTTGGAAAAACTTCTTTCATGGGTTTACTTACATGACACCGTGATGTAATCAATATCAAAATGCACCATAGTATCACCTGGGCATGACAAACACTCACCCCAAAACACTCACAAATAGTCACTCTGGAATAAAAGCCCACTAAACACTGTCCTGAACACTGAGCCCCTGAAAAGAGCAAGCACAATAAATATTTATATGTACACACTGATATAGTTTGCAGTCCCGAGTACCTCTGAAATTATACCAAATAAACTTTTTATACAACCTTTCTGTGTGTATTTAGACTCACAGACTCCGCAGGTCAACAAAAGTCAGAGGTAAATGTAAGATATGCAATACATTTGTTAACAAATTCGAAAGGAGAACAATGTCAGGGCTTTGGACAGTCTCCTGCATCCATCACGTGATTAATTGCCCATTTCCAAATGGGAGATGTGAAGGTTTGAGGTAATTACTCCCAGGAACACAATCAAAGACTGGCCACACGATCAACTCATTTGGCCGTTTCAGGATCTACAGGGCCTGTTTCTGGGATGGCAGTTTGATCAGCACTCACTTTCCAATTTTAGGTAAACCAAAAAGGGGCAGGACAAGGTGACAGTAATCAATCAATCACATTCCACAACTTAATTTTTATTTTTGTAAAACATTTTCCCAGGCCTGGTCTTCAGCAGCCTTGACCAGGAGTCACTTACTATTTTCATATAAAATGCTTCCACGAAGTGTGTGAATGCACT
Source organism: Heptranchias perlo (assembly GCF_035084215.1). Classification (NCBI taxonomy): domain Eukaryota; kingdom Metazoa; phylum Chordata; class Chondrichthyes; order Hexanchiformes; family Hexanchidae; genus Heptranchias; species Heptranchias perlo. The sequence goes on from NC_090350.1 coordinate 28,966,405, forward strand.
GCCTACTGTGTTACTGAGCCATATCACAAGATCACAAGATCATTGTGGATGAGGAAGGCCATTCGATCCATCTTGATTCATCCATTCCACACTTGATCACTCCTTGCGTGAACAATTTCCTGATGTCTGTCTTAAACGTATCCTTCTCTAGTTTGAGCCCATGTCCCTTAGTTCGACTCCTGCCATTTAGTTTAAAGTAATATCGCAAATTAACTTTTTCTATTCCCTTAACAGTCTTATATACCTCTGTGAGGTCACCTCTCAGGCATCTCCAATCCAGGCTGAAAAGCCCACATCTCTCCAGTCTTTTCTCATAACTCAGTTCCATGACACTGGGGATTAGCCTGTTGGCTCTTCTCTTTACTGACTCCAATGCTTGAATGCCTCCCTTGTTTCTTGGCAACCAGAACTGGATGCAATATTCAAAGTCTGATTCCTCTGACTTATATTCTGCAGTTGTGGCTATGTAGTTCAACATTCTCCTGGCTTTGTTGATTTCGCTTCTGCATTGGTTGGACATGTTTAGCATCAAGTTTATTAAGACTCTTAGGTCTCTTTTAGCTTCATCCTTAGCTATTTCAACACCATTCATGGAGCATGCATGTCATCTCTTTTTTCTTCCTATGTGCAGCACTTTACGGTTTACTACATTAAAATTCTGCCCACTTACATATGTTGTTCAATTCATTATATAATTTCTGGATTACCTTTTTCAATACCACTGCTCCTCCTAATCTGGTATCATTTTCTGAATTCAGGTAATTTGTGTAAATTAGGAACAGTAGCGGTCCCTGCACGAGCCCTGACGCACCTCATACAGTACTCCCCTCCCCCCCCCCCCACTCTGACATAACTCCTCTAACAAGTACTCATTGTTTTCTATCCTTCAGCCTGTTTTTTTTTAATCCATTCCCACAATTTACCCTGAATCCCCACAGCTCTGAGTTTAATTAACAAATCATTCATGTGGAACTTTTTCAAAGTACATCACATCATAGGGCTTACCACAGTCCACTTGGGTTATTACTTCCTGAAAGTGTCAAGGAGGTTGGTCAGTATCTTCCCCTCTTGAATCTAAGTTGACTGCTGTTGACTAGATGGTTATTGTACAGATGGTCCTCTAGCTTATTCCATATAATCGATTCCATCATTTTACATGGAACAGAAGTTAGACTAATGGGTCTGTAGTTGCCTATGTCTGGTTATGGACCAAGTTTGATCTGCGGTGGTAGTAAGAACACTGCAATTGGCCTCAGTGTTCCCATGCTTAGGAGGAGAAAACATTTTCATGGTTCCCACTCCTGATCACTCTTCAGTCTGCGCGTTCAGGTGAGGACAGGACAAGGCCCAACTTTGATCTAAGTTTGCTGTCCCCAAATAATTTGCTAACACTTGCTGTCTAAGCTCACACATTAAAAAATGGTCACTGGATGAGGTACTGGAGGGCCACAGGTACTTATGGAGGTGAACCTCAATAAGGGGAGAAAATTAGAAACAAAACAAAAAAAATGCTAAAATGCTGAAGAAGCTCTTCCACTTCTCACCTTCATGAGGGAGAAGAGGCAAACACCCATTTTATCATGCTTCGTAATGATGTCATAAACAAGTGACAATGGAATTAAGATCATTGATCGTGTGCTTGACAAACAGGTGTTTTAAAATTATGATAGCGTCCCTTTAAATGCTGATTCAAAAATGTGAAATTTATGCAAAGGTTATTTTATAAGGAACAGGTTTTGTTTGCTGGTTAATGAAAATCAATAGTATTGTCTCTTCAGAGAACAGACTTGTCAGAGCTGTATCTTTGTCCTTGTTTCCCCCGAATCCAGTTTAATTTGTTTTTTGCTTTTCCACACAATAAGCCCACAATGCTCTCTGACTGACTAGCCCTCAACGCCTTGTTATCATTCATCATAGATGTAAAACATGCTTCAGGGTATAACTACCATTGGCACAATAGAGGGAACTGCCTGTCAAATTTGCCAGCAGCTTAGATAACTTTTTTGTCTCCTATTCTACAGAGGGAAAAAATAACTGAACACTGCTGTGTAACACATATTGCGTCAGTCAAATTTGAGTGCAGTTACTCGCCAAGTATTTGTATGTTGCTTTTGGTATGGTTCAAGATATTTCCTATTGTTTATCCTTTGAAGTGCATTTGTCAGCTCCCCACTGCTTCAATGAGTAAATGCATCTAGTAGTAAAGTACTGGAGATTTACAGACCAGGAAGGTTCCTGGGTCAATCCCTGCCCTGAGCTTAATTATCTAATCTCAGTCAAGGGGGTGTTAGAATTGGCTTCGGCATCCACAGCTTTGGAGGAGAAAAAAATAAAATCAGACAGCACGCGCGCAGAGGAGCTGGGTTGTGTCATATCAGGCTTGGCTGTGATGCACCCTTCCCTTCACAGTTGAACAGCCTACTGACATTTACTATGTAGGCTCGGACATGAAGAAAAGCAATTTGGGTGAGGTGCCAGAGTGAAGCTCCTAACTATGGAACCACAAGTCAGTGCCTTCAGACACCACATTCAGAAAAAAAGACTTGCCTTTATATAGCACCTTTCACGACCTCAGGATATCCCAAAGCGCTTTACAGGCAATGAAGTACTTTTGAAGTGTAGTCACTGTTCTAATGTAGGAAACGAGCAGCCAATTTGCAAACCGCAATGTGAGAACGACCAGGTAGAAGATGGGTAAAGGAAGAAAATACGACGAGTACGAGGAGGGTAAAAAAAGAGGCTTTGTTGTCAAGAACATAAAGCAGAAATTCTAATTCGTAAACAAAGATCAACACTCGGTGAATCCAAAATTCAGCCAAATCAGTCTTCTGCGATCCTTTGTAGAGTTTGATTTTGTTCAGATGTAAAAATGGCATAAAAATGATTTGCAAGGTGTGTAACATGCTTACCTGCTCAATACAAAAAGAATGACATAAAAAGGCCTCACCTGCCATTAATATCTTCATTCAGAATTCTTGGTGGAATTGCGGAGGGTATGGAGGTGGAGTAGATATTGAAATAGATCTACGAGAGCTTCAAGAAAAAAAAGTCATAAAAAAAAGCTGGTCCTCAACTCTTGGTAGCACATGTTCTAGTGACCAACCTACATTAATATTGATGTAAAACCAGGCAAACTCTGATCCTGACAATTTACTAAAGAATGAAGACTCATCCCAGCTGCAGAAAGTTTCCAATTGGCACAAATCCAGAGTAAATTAACAAAAGCACACAGTTATCCAAGGAATTAACAGTGATGGAGGCCACATGTATCATAGGGTATCACCTTTTCTCACTCCCAAAACTAATCAGGTGGCACTGGCAACCCTACATGTATCCAGAAAATGCAGAGTGAGCAAACTCAAAGTGAAGTGAGGCAAGGTAAACTTTATGGAAGTGATTTGGAGTCCAGTAGATTTATATTAAGTGACTTAACAGTGCACTGAAGGAGTTGAGTAGGTGGTTACATTATCGACACCATTCAGTTGGCTGTTCAAATGAAGTATGAGGCTCGATGAACATCTTGCAGTAAAAAGCAACAGCTGCAAAATTGATCTGCGTCTTTAATACAGAAAGTTGCTGGGCAACACAGAGACTTAATTATTCACTCTGTGGTGCTGTGTCTGTAAGGTAAATTCGTGATGCAACCGTTCATTTCAACAACGTTTGTAATAACAGATGGAAATTATTTTTTTTACAAAAACACAGTTTTTATTCAATACCCACCCCATTCTTAGAATCTCAGCTCTGAGGGAGGCTTTTGACAGTGCAGACTGATGAGTTTGATTCCTGTGAATTAAATTACAACACTTTGTTTGCCACAAATTTTGACTCCTTTATCACTTAGCAAGAACCATTGGGCAACTCAATAAGGGCCTTCAAATAGTGATCTTATCTATCCATAAATGAAGCTCTACCCCAACTGCCTCTATCCACCTTGGAAAGCTGTGGGTGCTGCTGAACAATAAATATTTCTATTCTCGCATCTACTTGATTTAGCAATCCTTCATGTGAAGGAGGGATTGCTGGAATTTTAGTTGGACACATGCCGCAATATGAACTCTTATTAAGAATTAAGCTTCAGGTGATCGCACAGTAAATATAATGCAATGCCCCCATTCCCGTATACCGGCGGTCTGGATGCAACCTCACCTTGATACGATCACATTTTTGTTGAGATTAACTCATTTTTCCTTTAGTTCTATGGAGTTATTTGGTTGAAGTTTACCCACAGAGTTACTCAATCATCACTAACTGGTACAGAATTAACTTTCCCCTAATAAAGGCTGCTGAATAAATCAAGTAGCAGTCACATCTCTCATATAGCATCCCAGCCTGCAAATGCATGGAGAGAGATGATCAGATAATTCTTTAAAATATTACCGCATCCAGTCTTCGGGTCCACACCTACGTATACTCAGGTACACAGTTATCATGAAGAATTTCTTACTGAAGCTGGCCTTAAAGGGTGCTCTCAATCTTTGGTTCCTGACATGTCGGTTTCATGCCCCTGGCAGTAACCCCAATGTAAACATGCCAGATTCACCAAGATCAGCCACCAGGAAGAACTTGTTTTTAAAAAAAAAACTGGATCTTCCTGGGACAGCCGGTTTTAGCGATTCCAACACGTTTCCATTGGGGTTGCCACCCAAGTGTGAAAGACCCACCAATGGGAACCAGCAGCACAAGCACCCATCTGATGTCAATGTAAGTGCAGTTTAAAAGTACTTTCCAAAATCTGAGGTGGAACTTTCCGAAGCCTTCTGCCAAGCCAGGGGGTGGCCAGCTTATTAGAAAATGGCGGGCGTGTTGCCCACGATTTTCCAGTCATTGACTTATTCAGCTGCGATAAACAAGTGGCTGTGATTATAGCAGCCACTTTGTGTGTTAAATGAGGAAGATTTTCTTTTTCCAACTGTCTCCTCTCCTCTTGTCACTGACTCTTGCTGGGCTATAGTTCATGCTGGATACAGTTCATCCTTTTTTCTTTCACCTCTCTAACCTGATAGCATTCGTCCCGCCACCCTGCCTAAGGTCATCTGACTCACGATATTCTAGAATTCAATACTGGAACCTTGTGGAGGAGGGGGTGTTTCACTCCTGATCACTATATTGACACTTGGGTCTCAACAACACCAAAATAAACTTCAGCTCTGAGCACAGATATGTTTGAGGTGGTGTACTGTAATGGCAAATGAGCACTCAAATGATCAAATGCAAATATGGTATTTAAAAGACTGAAGGAACTTGCTTAAACACACTGGATTGAGAGAGATCTCCAGGTGTAGCCATTTTGTACAGAAGATGGTCACCTACATGTGGGTGATTTTTAAAAAATTGTACAGTGCTGATATTATCCAAGAGGAGAAAGCTACAGGAATACTATCTTACAGGATATCCAGCAAAAAATCTCTCAACAGCATTTCAATGGTTAGAAGTTACTTTTATTTTCACTTTCAACGGAAAAACAAACAAACGATTTCACAAAGCCTTCAACTGATTCACTTATTTATGGACACGTGGATGGTAAATTGAGGCTGAGCCCATTGATTGATTTACAAGGGGTTTATGCAAAGTTTAAAGCTATTTAAATGAAGAATGTTCTAAAAATGGAAAGCTCTCTCACCCCAACAAGCACATTGCCTATTTCATTAAAAATAACTTATTTCTTCAAATCAATTTGCTCTATTTCTCTCCTCTCCTACAGAAGCAGACTCCATGCTGGGTATGATACCACAGGTGCCGCTGGGTACCTCGCCCAAATATCCATTATTAAGTGACAGCAGGTTATTCAACCTGTGAGAGGTATCACATGTGAGCAACAACCATGTTCACACCTGATTGACTCTCTCTCACACCCACCCACATAGATACACAGACATTCAGCAGGGCTCACTGGATAGAATTCGGAAGCAGGAACCAGGAAAGTCCCAGGCTCAATCCCCGGTCTGTTAACTTAGCTGATCTCAGGCGGTGTGGTGGTGGGTACGCTGCAATTAGCCTTAGCATGTGTAGGTTTCTGCTTCTGATAGCTGTCCAGTGTTCACCCCCATCAGAAATACTTGCGTACAAGGTGAGGATCGGGAAAGGCTTTGATGGTAGCCGTGGCCAAATAGCTGCTGACACTTAGAAAACTAAAAACCAGTGGCCTATATGGATTTTTATTTCTTATATACATTATGAACAAGACAAGCAGAAAATTCTGGTCAGCACTGCAAATCAAATTCAGTGCCCAAAGGGTTAAGCCTGCACAGCTTGCTGCTGTGATTCGGTTGAAGGCCAGCACTGCTCCATTCCAGCAGGAAGCAGGTTACTAGGTCACAGTGAGCCTGTGGGCGGCATGCCTGCAATAGTAGGTCAGTGTGCTTGCCAGGTTTTCCATGATTTTGTATGTGATTTCTGCAAAAAGCAATCGAGGCCCACCCCACAGATGATGCAAAAGAAACAATTCTTTTAAATGCAACATAATTCAGTCTTTCCCATCTACATCTTTACTGGATAAGCCTGGAACCAATATTTGTATTGTTAATTTTCTCACTGCAAGCCCTCAGTATCACTCTTCAACTGGTCATTTGTCAAGCACGAGCTGAGGCGGTGAGTGTTATCAGGCTATTCAACCACATAGGGCATCAGCACTGCCTTGATCCTGCCCTCATTTGACATCCAGTCCAAATAGCAAACAGGAGCAAATATACCTCTTCAAGAATAATAAACAACTTCAGTTGTATTATGCGCACAGTGACAGATAACTGAAGAAAACTGGGGAAAAATGCCTCACACACAAAGAAACAAATATCGGTCGGATTATTTTAAGTGACAGTTGCATTTTATTGCAATGCAGACATGGCAATGTACTAAGTCAGTAGTTTACTGAAATAGTAAAAAAAATAGCAGACTTGGATACCTTGGAACCTTAGTAGGACTTAGTAAGAGCTTTTATAAGTTGTCTGTCAAGCATCTGAAGTATACTGCACCCTAATCAAACAGGTTAACTGCAAAAGCTTCTATGTTGCAACCAAAATCCATCAGGCCCTGAACTGGCAGATGACCACAGAAAGATAGAAAGATTTGCATTATTATAGCACCTTTCACAACCTCGGGATGTCCCAAAGCACTTCACAGCCAATTAAGTTCTTTTTTTTGAAGTGTAGTCACTGTTGTAATGTAGGTAGGGCGGCAGACAATTTGCACACAACAAGATCCCACAAACAGCAATATGATAATCACCAGATAATCTGTTTTTTTTTAAAAAAGTGATGTTGGTTGAGGAATAAATATTGGCCAGGATACTGGGAAAACTCCCGTTCTCCTTCGAATTAGTGCAATGGGGTTTTTACGCACACCTCGGTTTACTGTTTCATCCAAAAGACAGCACCTCCAACTGCCTCAGTCCTGCACTGGAATACAAGGATAGATTTTTTTTGTGCTCAAATCCCTGGAGTGGGACTTGAATCCACAAGCTTCTGATTCAGAGGCAATATTGCTACCAACTGAGCCACAACTGACAATTGGTAAACACAGCAGCCGCTGCCATTACCTGGAATCGATGCCCACAACCCCAGCCGTTCAGTCAAGCACACTCACTACTATAATCTACCATGTATACCATAGATTATGAATGTAACATATGTCAACATGTTGTCACCAAAGTACAATAGCAATAAAATTGAAGAAAATTGAAAGCACACTTCAATACCACACAATTTAATTTTCCCAAGTAACAGGGTAGAAAGTAATGACAAATCTTGCAAGGCTCCATTCCCAATGCAAAGCTTCAATTGATGGGAGCGCAGGTCAGAGAATTGGATGTGGAGGTAAGCATGCTCAAATCACAGTGCTCCCAACTTTCCAGTGACTCTCCAATCCATGCTCCTGTTAAAAGGGGCTGCAGTACAGAAGCCTTGCCTTACAAAATTCACCCTATGTAAAGGTCCAGTGGATATATCAGACTTTTGAATTCATCCAGAGGATTCAGATTTCAGCACAGATGTCACTGAAATTATGTTGATGGGACCACTGGACTTTCGTCCCTAAATGCCAGAAGCTGGAGGGTAGCAGAGTTCAGCACTGGCTCATTGTTGGATACTAATTATGTGTTAATAACATGTCTGGGCAGAGCCAAACAATTGGTGAGAGTCCAGTTCAGGCATGCCCCCGTTTAGCTGCAGATGGCTTCTTGGTAAACAAAGCTCACACATTGCTGGTACAACTGCTTACTTCTGTCATCATATGTCAGCACTTGTTGAATAAATGTACATCAGGATGGTTAGGTAACTTCAATCCCCACAGTAAAGTGTGACTTTCAATCCCATCAGTTCCAAGCTACCCCTCAGAGCACCCCCACCCCTCCCCAGTTGTCAGTCCGATCTAAGATAGGCTTTTTTCCAGTTCTGATGAAAGGTCATCGATCTGAAATGTTAACTCTGTTTCTCACTCCAAAGATGCTGCCTGACCTGATGATGTTTCCAGCATTTCCTGTTTTTATTTTAAGGTCTCTTTCAGTAGCTGTAGTAAGGAATGTTGGCATCAGGCTGAGACTAGCTTTGCCATACGAGTATAAGAACATAAGAACATAAGAAATAGGAGCAGGAGTAGGCCAATCGGCCCCTCGAGCCTGCTCCGCCATTCAATAAGATCATGGCTGATCTGATCCTAACCTCAAATTTAAATTCATGTCCAACTTCCTGCCCGCTCCCCGTAACCCCTAATTCCCTTTACTTCTAGGAAACTGTCTATTTCTGTTTTAAATTTATTTAATGATGTAGCTTCCACAGCTTCATGGGGCAGCAAATTCCACAGACCTACTACCCTCTGAGTGAAGAAGTTTCTCCTCATCTCAGTTTTGAAAGAGCAGCCCCTCATTCTAAGATTATGCCCCCTAGTTCTAGCTTCACCCATCCTTGGGAACATCCTTACCGCATCCACCCGATCAAGCCCCTTCACAATCTTATATGTTTCAATAAGATCGCCTCTCATTCTTCTGAACTCCAATGAGTAGAGTCCCAATCTACTCAACCTACATCACCCAGCAGCAAAGGGAAGTTTGCGATATACATCATTCTTCTCACCAGCACTGAGCGATGAGAGAGAAAGAAAGAACTTCCATAAAACACCTTCCATGTCATCAGGATGTCACAAGATTCTTCACAGCCAATATATTTGTTTTGAAATGGAGTCACTGTTAAGTAGGATGCAAGAGAGATACGTACAAACAATTATAAATCATGAAACAAAAGCAAAATACTGCGGAGGCTGGAAATCTGAAATAAAAACAGAAAATGCTGGAAACACTCAGCGGGTCAGGCAGCATCTGTGGAGAGAGAAACAGAGTTAATGCTTCAGGTTGATGACCCTTCATCAGAACTCATACATTCATCCCACCCCCTGCCAATTTTCTCTCCTCATCATCCTCTCCTGAAAGGAGTGGCTCCTGCAATGAAAAGGTTGCATGGGCTGCAGCATAGGATAAACTCAGTCCTGCCTGCTTGGAAAAGTCAGCTACAGAAGATGTTGTATCAGATATTGCATAACCACCTTCTTAGTTTTTATTACCACCGAAGAAAAAAAACTGGTTACAGCAGACACAATCCGTGCTCAATCATGCTGCTGGTCATGTCGACATCATGCAGTGACCCACCCCTTTAACTTGCTGCTACTTCCAGTCTAATGATGCTCCAGTCTGATTGACTTGTAGGTGCAACATGATTTATCAAAGAAGTTATTTCTGTGTCCCTGTAGTGATCTTCCTCCTATCAATCCTGCTCCTAAATCAGTCCAAGTATGCAAGGATCTCTGACTGGTGATTTCTGGGGTCATGAGTTTGACCTGAAATTGACAAGGAGATCACTAGAATAGAGATACTGCAACTTAAAACTGTCTCTCTTTTGGTAAAAGGCAGTAAAATAGCTTTCAGCTTTTGCCTGTGATCAAGGCATGATGCTAGGGTCATGTAGTAGCAGATCTGTATTGCGTCTGATCCATGCCATACCTGACCTGGGAGTTCATTAGGTGCAAAGTTAAAAAATGTCCATTCCCAACCATGTTCTCCTTTGCTAACAGAGGACGAAGCCCAAGTAAACACCATTGTGGGTTAACTTCTTTTTCCATTTATGGCACAAATTCATGAGTTAGGTTTTGTTGAAACATAAAGGTACTTTGTTCTGCTCCTCTTCCCCTCTGCTCACATCTCTTTTGTGGTTTATCATGAAAGAAGCTCAGTTTCATTGATCTTTGGATGTAACGATTGAAGAATTACTGGCGCAATGGGCCCTGTGTAAAAGAGTCCTCTTTTAAGTCCCCCTGAATAGTCCCAGTGTTCCACAATAAAAGTTGGAAGCATTTTCTTACCAATGTCCAGTTGGCTGAAGATTTCCTTAACCAAGCACATGACTATTCATTTGGCAGCACAAAGAACAAAATAACCAACAAAACATTGTGACAGTGACTACCTCACCACCTCAAAAATAGAATTATGTCCTGTGGTCTCAGAATGCTATAAGAAACTTTTACATTTACTGCTTGAGAAGTTTGAGTCATAAGAGGCTGATGTCTATGCACCAGCATTTACATAGACGAAAAATGTGCATCTCCTATTCTGTCACTGGGGTAAGGCAGACGTCAAAGAACAAGTCTCTGTTGAGAATACTTTGTCAAAATTAGGACAGAATCATCCTCCTTCATGTTACATTACCATGGATTTACCACACAGTGATATGGTTCCACCAGCGTTTGTGTTATTTTTTAGCAGAATTACCCACAGTCCACATCTTCCACATTGAATTAAACCCACCCAGCATCTATGTGTAAAAAGGAAAAAAGTTAATGTTTCAGGTCTTCCGACCCTTTGTCAGAGCTGGAAGATATTGCAGACGAACAGCTTATAAGGAGCAAGGAGAAAAGATCTCGAGGAACAGCACCTCATCATTCTACTTGGCACTTTGCAGCTCTCTGGACTTAGCATTGACTTTATCAACTTCAGACCTTAACCACAGTTCCTATTTTCTCTATGACAGCAGGTGTTGATAATGTAGGATGACTGTATCAGCACTTCCGTGGATGGGGTGGTTGTGGGTTGGTGGTTGAAATGAGGATCCCCTATTGGTTAATGGCCATCAGGGTGGTCGGCACCTGTGGTGTCTACCTGCCATTTTGTCTCACCACACTTCCGGACCAGTTGTTCCATGATTCGTCCCCTTCTGCTAGTCTGCTTTTACCATTTATATATTCTCTGGGTCTCACATTTTTTTATTTCTCAAATGTTTCTCATCATACTTCCTTTTGTCTTATGCTATTATCACTTCTGTCATTTAATCATCTCCTGTTCTCCACCAAATCACTCTTACAGATCATTGTTCTTCTTTTCTTGCATCCGTGGTCATTTTTATTCCCCCGACCACTTTTCTCTTGCTGTCTTCCTCCTTAGAAGCTGTAACATCTTACAGTTCTGACAAAGGGTCACAAGGCCTGAAACGTTAACTTTTTTCCTTTCAGCACAGATACTGCCTGGCCTGCTGAGTGCTTCCAGCTACATAAATGGAAGTTCTTTCTTTCTGAATATTATAGTGAATCATTTAAGTTAAGTACATGGAATGTATGAAGAATATTAGGAATTAAAACCATACAGAATTTTTCAAAAATGAACTATGATATAATATATTTTACTTCTAAAGAAGTGAAAAAATGACTGGTTTTACTATACTCTGCCTAACTACTTTATGAATTGCCTAGCACAAAAATATACACGCATTATTCATTCACATGTTAAGTAAATATGGATCAAAGGGATAAAATGTATAATCTGTGCTGGAACGCAAAACAACTGAAAGTGCACAACACAGGTTTACCTCACACTATCAACTTAAATATTATGTCTTTTTTTGAAATAACTAGTTTTGCTGTATTTAGGACAGAGAGACTGAGCACAGAAGTAATGAAAACAATGTTTTATTGAACCAGCTATTAAAAAGGCAAGCATGCTTAAAATAAAAAGAACTTAGCTTCACAATTGATTTTCATTACTTTAAAACCCTAACAACAACAACTTGACTTTATATAGCGCCTTTAATGTAGTAAATCGTCCCAAGGTGCTTCACAGGAGTGATTATCACATAAGGAAATATTAGGATAGGTGACCAAAAGCTTGGTCAGAGGTAGGTTTTAAGGAGCGCCTTAAAAGGAGAGAGAGGTAGAGAGGCAGAGAGGTTTAGTGAGGGAATTCCAGAGCTTAGGGCCTAGGCAGCTGAAGGCACGGCCACCAATGGTGGAGCAATTAAATTCGGGGATGTGCAAGAGGCATGAATTGGAGGAGTGCAGAGATCTCGGAGGGTTGGAGGGCTAGAGGAGGTTAAAGAAATAGTAAGGGGCGAGGCCATAGAGGAATTTGAAAACAAGGATAAGAATTTTGAAATCGAGGTGTTCCCGGACCGCGAGCCAATATAGGTCAGCTGTGATGTGTGTTTTGAGACCAGAATTCACCAGATAAGGAGGATCCTCCACAGGGTCGACTTGTAAAGGAAGTAGCACGTCACCCACAGAGGCACTTAAAGTTGTCTGCTCAGCTCACCAGGCTAGCTGTGAGATGTCTCCAGAGACCAACATTCCTGACCAGGTCAGAGAAAGCCAACTGGCTATGGAGCACTAGTCAGCACAAGTACTATACAGCCAAGCTGCTAACATGCATGGTCTGGGGCAAGGATGTATGTAGCTGCTTTAACCACTCTGCATACATCCTTGCGAAATGTTTTTCTGCTTCTCAAGTCTTTGAGCTCTCTGTGTCCTGCTGTCTCAAGGTCTTGGATGATAAGAGGTTGAGGCCAACATATCATTTTATATGCTTTTTAATTGCTCCAATAGATATCCTCAATTACTTGAGAGCTGGGTAAATGGAGGACTCTGTGATTAAGGTGACATACTCCCTATTTTTTCATGCTGGAGAAGTCCATTCCTATCCCCCTCTCACCTATCATATCTTCACCTAAAGATTGGGCATAAATCAAGACATATATATATATATAAATATGGACATATTTAGGAACATAGGACTTTGAACTGCATCATTTAAAGCTGCTCCAGTTGAAGAGTGAAGACACTGAACTATACTTGTGTGTTCCAAAATTTCTCAAATGCAGATAAAATGGACAATGAACTTTGTGTACCTCTTATATTTTATGGTTACTAATATACATCCATATCATCTCTTGTGGTATTTTTATACACTGACATAGTATAATATGACCATGTTTCCTGCAACTCCATGCTTGAATCTCTCCAATCAGGTTTCCATCCTGCCACAGCACTGAAACGGCCATAATCAAAGTCATAAAGGACATCCTCTGTGACTGTGACTGTGACTATGGTGCATTTTACTTACTCAACCTCTCTGTAGGCTTTGACATGGTTGACCACACCATTCTCCTCCAACGCCTCTCTTCCAATGTCCAGCTCAATGGGATTGCCCTTGCTTAGTTCCTCTCTAACATAGAAATACACAGCAGTTACAACATGGAAACAGGCCATTCCACCAAACCAGTCCACGTCGGCGTTTATCCTCCATGGGAGCAAACAGTCCTAATCACAGTCACATGCCCTGATCCTATGTCTCTTTGTCCCCTTTACCTTCATTCACCTATGCAATCTGATCTTGAATGTTGACATAGTTACTGCTTCATCCACAAAAATTTCTCCTCACCTCTGTTCTAAATCTCTTATATTTAATCTTGTATCTATGGCCCCTCGTTCTTGACCTCTCAACTACGGGAAACAGTCTGATTCTGTCTGCCATGTCCCACCTTTTCATAATTTTAAACATTTCTATTATATCACTTTGTAATCTGTGCTGTTCAAATGAAAAGAGAATAAATTTTTTAAGTCTTTCTTGTATTTCCTCATACCGGGCAGCATCCTAACGAATCTATGTCGTACCCTCTCTAAAGCCTCAATATCCTTTCAGTGTGGAGCCCAATATTGCACACAGTACTCTAACTGAAGTCTGATTGAGGTTTTATATAGGCTCATCATTATCTCTTGGCTTTTGAATTCTATACATCGTGAAAAAACCTAGAATTCCATTAGTTTTTATATGCCCTTATCAACCTGAGATGCTGCCTTGAATGTTCTGTGAATGGGTACCCCCCCCCAAGTCCCTCTGCTCTTCCACAGCACCAAGCTTACATCCAGAGTATAATTACTGCTGTTATTTTGTTTACCAAAATGTATCACCTCACACTTACATTGAATTCCATCTGCCACTTTTTAGCCCATTCCCCCATCTTTTCAATATCTGATTAATATCCCTTTGCAACTTCCTTTGGTCTTCTAAGAATTAACTATACATCCTATTTTGGGATCATCTGAAAATGTTGCCAACACTGTTGACAAAAGAGATAGAGAGTAAGATGATGCAGAAAGAAGGGGTGTATGACAGATGTCAGGTTGATAATACAAGTGAGAGCCAGGCTGAATATAGGAAGTTCAGAGAGGAAGCGAGAAAGGAAATAAGAGGGGCAAAGGGAGAGTATGAGAATAGGCAGGCGGCTAACATAAAAGGGAATCCAAAAGTTTTCTATAGGCATGTAAGCAGTAAACCGGTAGTAAGAGGAGGGGTAGGACCGATTAGGGACCAAAAAGGACATCTACGCTTGGAGGCAGAGTGCATGGCCTGAGGTACTAAATGAGTACTTTGCAGTAAAAGAGGAGGCAGTTGAGATACAGGATGGGCTAAAAATTGATAAAGAGGAGGTACTAGAAAAGCTAGCTGTACCTAAAGTAGATAAGTCACCCGGTCCAGATAGGATGCATCCTAGGTTGCTGAGGTAAGTATGGGAGGAAATTGCGGAGGTACTGGCCAAAATCTTCCAATCATCCTTAGATACAGGGGTGGTGCCAGAGGACCGGAGAATTGCAAATGTTACACCCTTGTTCTGTAAAGGGTGTAAGGATAAACCCAGCAATTACAGGCCAGTCAGTTTAACCTCGGTAATGGGGTAGCTTTGAGAAACGATAATCCAGGACAAAATTAGCAGTCACTTGGACAAGTGTGGATTAATTAAGGAAAGCCAGCATAGATTTGTTAAAGGCAAATCGTGTTTAACTAAATTGATTGAGTTTTTTGATGAGGTAACAGAGAGGGTCGATGAGGGCAATGAGGTTGATGTGTGTATGGACTTCCAAAAGGCGTTTGATAAAGTGCCACATAATAGGTTTGTCATCAAACTTGAAGCCCATGGAATAAAAGTGGCAGTGGCAGCATGGATACGAAATTGGCTAAGTGACAGGAAACAGAGAGTAGTGGTGAATGGTTGTTTTTTTAGACTGGAGGGAAGTATGCAGTGGTGTTCCCTAGGGGTCGGTACTAGGACCATTGTTTTTCTTGATATGTATTAATGATTTGGACTTGGGTGTACAGGGAATAATTTCAAAATTTACAGATGACACAAAACTTGGACGGGTAGTGAACAGTGAGGAGATGGTGAAAGACTTCAAGAGGACATAGGTGGAATGGGCGGACACGTGGCAGATGAAATTTAACGCAAAAAGTGTGAAGTGATACATTTTAGTAGGAAGAATGAGGCGAGACAATATAATCTAAAGGGTACAATTCTAAATGGAGTGCAGGAACAGAGAGATCTGGGGTATATGTGCACAAATTGTTGAAGGTGGCAGGGCAGGTTGAGAAAGCGGTTAAGAAAGCATACGGGATCCTGGGCTTCATAATTAGAGGCATAGAGTTCAAAAGCAAGGAGGTTATGATGAACCTTTATAAACACTGGTTCGGCCACAATTGGAGTATTGTGTCCCGTTCTGGGTACCGCACTTTAGGAAGGATGTGAATGCCTTAGAGAGGGTGCAGAAGAGATTTACTGGAATGATTCCAGGGATGAGGGACATCATCTGAAGACACAGCTTCTACATGTACGCTGACGACACTCAGCTCTACTTCTCCCAATCCCTCCACTGCCTCTGTGTTGTCCAGATTATTTGTCTGATATCCAGTCTTAAACGAGCCTCTATTTCCTCTGCTTAAACATTGGGAAGACCAAAGCCATCGTCTCCAGCCCCCGCCACAACTCCATACCCTTGCCACCGATTCCATCCCCCCTCTCAGGCTGAACCAGATTGTTCGCAACCTTGCCATCCTATGCAATCCCAAGCTGAGCTTCTGAATCCATATCCTTCCCATCGCAAAAAACACCTACTCACATCTCTGTAACATTACTGGCTTCTGCCTTTGCCTCAACCCATTTGCTGCTGAAACCCACATCAATGCCTTTGTCATCTCCAAATTCCAGTGCTCTCCTAGCTAGCCTCCCATCTCCATGGCCTATAAACTTCAGCTCATCCAAACTCTTCATCCTGTATCCGATCCCACACCAAGTCTTGCTCACCCATCACTCTTGTCCTTGCCGGCCTACATTGGCTCCCGGTATCCCAATGTCTCCAATTTAAAATTCTCATCCTCGTGTTAAAAATTCCTTCATGGTTCCCCTTTCCTATATCTGTAACCTCCTCCAAACCTTCAACACCCCGCACCCGTATTTTCTGTTCCTCTGACTCTGGTCTCTTGTGCATCCCCCCACTCCCTTTGCCCCACCATTGGTGGCCACGCCTTAATTTGTCTAGTTCCCACTCTCTGGAATTCTGTCCCTAAATCCCTCTGCCACGTCACCTCCCACTCGTCCTTTAAGACCCTCCTTAAAAGCTTCCTCTGTGACGAATCTTATGGTCACCCCCTCCTAATATCCCCTTTTTTGGCTCGGCATCCATATTTTGTCTGATTACGCCTCTGCGGAGCTCCTTGGGATGTTTTTATACGTTAAAAGTGCTATATAAATGCAAGTTATTGTTTAAAAATAACATACCAGAATCCAAGGTTTCAGTAGCTCTGGTCTCCACCTCTAACACAGTTATCAGCTTTTGCTTTTGGTGACACATTTCTATTGCTGATTATTCTTAAAGCCACTATTGAGGCCAATCTCTAAATGTGCCACGCTGAGCTGTTTCCTGCATCCTTGAAATCTGGAAAATGTATTTCTGGGGCTACCTGAGCCAAGTTGTTCAATGGACAATAATTGTTAACATATTATTTGGAGTTTTTAGCTGTTTTTATGTTAATCTTCATCCGCTGGCTCCGATAGCCTGGATCTCCCACAGCCGGCATCCAGATGAATGTATAATGCTGGGTTTTATTTAGACTGGTTGGTGAAGATGACCCATTTTTGTTTTTCTAGGTCTGAATATGGCCAGTTAAAGCACTTCACTGGTTGTGCCATGATCTTCATTCAATTTAAGCACAGCCCCACCTGACAGCGAGACTTCATATCACGAATGCCTACTTTGTGATGCAATTAAATAGTAAGATTACACTGAAAATTCTTGCACTGACAGTAGCAAAAAAAAACCAAGCACCAGCAACAATTTCCACAAGCAGTCAGGCAGACCGCAGGCCGATCAAAATGGCTGTAGAAGAAAGTCTTGGTGGTTTTGCACCTCATGGCATTGCTGGTTAATGAAGCCACGACATGATTACATTGCACTTGTGCAGAAGAAAACCTGTCACAGCTATTCTGCACATGCATTTTGCTGCCAGTTCAGTGAGAGACCAGTGCGCGACTTACAAGATAAATTCGAGAAAGCTCCAGCATTTTCTGTTTTTATTTCAGATTTCCAGCATCCGCAGTATTTTGCTTTTGAAGATAAATTTGGGTGGGTGGTGCTCTTAGGGTGCTTCCGTAACCCAGGCAGAGATACAAAAAGGCCATATAACAGACCTATAACCAACCTATAAAGTTCCCCCCTCTCTTAAATGTCGCTGTATAGTAGTTAGTCTGCCATTTTCCTATATTAACTATAGACTCACTTATCATTCACATTCACATCTAGTGGCGCATTTCCACTTGTTAAACTCTTAAATGTTTATCATTACACATTACATTCTGCTGGACACCTTAATCACTGGTAAATTATCATGTGAGAATGTGAAAAATAGCATTCTATGCTTTCACAGTAACTATGCACGGATGGTACATAACAAGAGCCTTTACGCCCACTCGCAGGTCAATTGGATTCTTAATTTGTGAAAGCACAATTTAACATTCCTTTTGATTTTTAACCCTGTCTACTTTTGTATAGATACAGTCCAAGCACTTCTGTGCTTATACTGTATCCAGTTGTCAGGTGAGTGATGTCTGCGTGCCAATCTCTTGCTTTTACATTCATACTGCAGATTCAGTCTCCAGGGACACACTGGGCTCCTCTATTATAAGGAGAAGCATGGAGAACAAACCAATGGGGCCAACATTATTGAAATTGGGTCCCTTAGCCCAAATCACAGGCCTACATTTTAGAGGATTTTCCTGGAACCTGGGCTTGTTTATCTCCTCCAGCCCTACAGGAACTCTGTGCTCCTCCAACTCTGGCCTCTTGTGCATCCCCCACTCCCATTACCTCACCATTGATGACTGTGCCTTCAGCCGTATAGGCCCTAAGCTCTGGAATTTCCTCCCTGCCTCTCTACCCTTCTCTTCTCCTTTAAGACTCTCCTTAAAATCTACCTCTTCAATCAAGCTGTTAGTCAACTTTCCTAATATCTCCTTCTTTGGCTCGGTGTCAATATTTGCCTGATTATGCTCCCGTGAAGCACATTTTCCTACATTAAAGGTGCAAGTTGCTGTTGTAAATTCAACCATATTTTCTTTCCCTCCTCTTAAAGAGACAGGGGCCAAGTTTGCTCGCCTTTTTCAGTGTAAAAGCTCCATATTCAGGACAGGCAAAGACTGGCGGATCGGATACTGGGGCAGAGCCTGATTACGCCAACTTCCCCCCTTTTCCAGCCATTGAACTTGCCTGAATATTTGGTATTCCCAACCACTTTATGTAAATGCCCTGACCCCTTGCATTCTGATGATGTCAGGGGAACCTGAGGTCAGTGAGCAGAAGTCCTGCTCCAACATGACTATGACAGCTGTGCAGGCCCCAAGGAAATTCCAGGCCATTGACTCATGCTGGGGCATGGTTCACTGGGCAGCAGCTGTCCTCTAATATCTCACATCGACATTAACCCTCGCACATGCACATAAAGATATACCCATCATCCACTTGACGAAACCCAGCACTGGACCCAATCGAAGATGGATATTACCAGCTAGCAGACAGCTTGGCTATGTCTGCAATTAAATCAGCAAAATTACATTTCCAGCACTCTAGAAGCTCCATCAGTCATAGTTTAATTTTTAAAACAGGATCATGGCTCTCAAACTCGCTCTTTAACGTTTAAACATATCCTTTTATCATGTTAAATTATGTTTCACAGACATTTTGCATTCTATAAACAAACAAAACAAGCTCCTCCTTGCTGCTCCACTAAATGTTTAAAATTGTCCCAATAGCTCAATGGGTTTATCCAGTCAGTAACTGAGCCAGTAAGGTCCCAAATTCAATCCCCAGTGTGTGCTGAGTTAGCTGATCTCAGCCAGGTCAATGGTGAGGCCTCAGTAACCCTGGATTGAAGAAGGGGTTAAAAAAAAAGTCAGAGAGTGTTCCTGCTCTTGATTGCTATCCAGTGATTCCTGCTGGAATTGCCTGTGCATGGATAGGGTTAGGCTTGGTTGTGATACCCTGCTGTCTGTGGTCGAATAGCTTGCTGACACTCAATGTCAAGGTTCATACCTGGACAATGGTGAATACTGAAGAACAAGTGATGTCTGCGCAACCATAGTCCAGTCGTGAGTCAATGCTTTGAGGAAAGAAGTGGGGGGGAAGAAATTGGTAGAGAAAATTGGCAAGAGAAGAATGACTGAAATTTAGCTGACACATTCAGAGTGATGAGCATTCAGATTCCAAAATCCCTCAGAGAGAGGCGAGACTCTATTAGGTTGAGTTTGGCCAGCAAAATGAAAAATGGGTAATGACTTTCTGCTGTGAGAATTACACATTTGGTTAACTTTAGAACAGGTATGGGCTTGGGGCAGTACAGCTAATTCCACTTACATGGCTAACTAATTAACAGGCCTAGCACTTGTGTTAAAGTTACTTGTTAAATACACCTACTGTACTCAATTATAGTTGTGGATTCCTTAATATTCTCCTCCCCAGCTAAATTTTTGCTCCTACAGTGGTGCCACTAAACTGTGATAATGCCATAATTATGGTGTTAATACTGTTTAATGACATGGCAGCTCACTGATTTATGGTTTTCATGAAAAAATGGATGAATCGTGGAAGTCAATCCCCAAAACACAGATAAAAATGGAATTTGAATTATTCAATCGCTGTAAATCAATGGCCCTGGGCATTGTGAAATGAAGCTGAATTATTTCCCCTTTCATTTGCTTCCCTTACCTCTCATTTCCTAAAGGGCTCTGGCAGCCCACCACTGTCTCAATCAAGTTGGCATTTTTCACATGAGACCCTGGGCAGTCAGCAGGCTATTCAACTGGGCAAGTGAAGGGTCAGGGTCGACACTGCCAGACTCAATTCTGTCCTGACTTGGCATCCACACATATGCATTTGCAGTAGGGGTCACTGGATATCAATCTGGAGCAGGACAACCGGCTGAATTTTCCCCTCCATTGCCCAATCACACTGAATGAAAGAAAAGAAAGACTTGCATTTATATTACGCCTTTCACGGCCTCAGGATGTCCCAAAGCACTTTACAGCCAATGCAGTACTTTTGAAGTGTAGCCACTGTTGTAATGTATGAAACATGACAGCCAATTTGTGCACTGCAAGCTCCCACAAACAGCAATGTGATAATAACCAGATAATCTGTTTTCTTTAGTGATGTTGGTTGAGGGATAAATATTGGCCAGGAACTCCCCTGATCTTCTTCAAAATAGTGCCATGGGACCTTTTCTGTCCATCAGAGAGGGCAGACGAGGTTTATCGTCTCATCTGAAAGATGGCACCTCAGACAGTGTAGCACTCCTTCAGTACTAGATACTAGCCTAGATTTTGTACTCAAGTGTCTGGAGTGGGACTTAAACCCACAACCTTCAGAATCAGAGGCGAGAGTGCTACCACTGAGCCACGGCAACTGAGATCCGATTTTAGGCACCCCATCTCCACCTATTGTCACCTGGCTGATTGACTAGGTCACATGGACTTTCCCAGTTGAGATTTCTCAGTGACATAGCACAGGCTTAAAATACAATCGCAAATTTCTTTAGTGGCTCGATGAATTTACTTTGGCCTAGAACCTTTGGGATCAAGGGCAACACCAATCTTGCAGCCATCCTATGAATCAGCAGAAGAAAACAAAATGGCATCACCAGCATGAAACAAGCAATGTTTCAAATCCCTTTGATTTTCTCCACCACCACTAAGAAAATGCCGAGATAAATTTGTACGCAATTGTGTACATCATGTGCACTTTCCTTATGGTCTAAGCACTGACAACTACAGCAAAAATAAATAAAATTTAGCCTCATGCTTTCAATTCCCCATTGGGTAAGGTTTTAAACTGCTCGTGTAGGAGGTATTTTTGGACAATCCACAGAGAACAGCATAAAATAGTTTGAATTTTACACATACTTTGCTTCTGTTAGAGTTAAAAGTATCCCAGAAATTTGGCAACAGAATATCTACACCAAATGGTTCACGTGAATTCCTGCTGTGTGAATATTTCTGATAAAGGGAATTTGTAGTAAACAGAGAGGTCACTTAACCCTTTCTAGCCAGTATTCCAAAGCAATAAAGATACAGATAGAGAGCATAAAGAGAGGGAAGACAGCAGAGTAATATAGGAACAGGAGTAGGCCATTTTGATCATGAAACCTGCACCGCCTATTGTTTGCCATGACAGTCCTTACCATTTCAATTTCAATCCCAATTTCCTACTATTTCTCCGTTCCCCTTCATACCCTTAGGAACATAGGAACAGGAGTGGGCCATTCCGCCCCTCCAGCCTGTTCCACCATTCATTGAGATTATGGCTGATCTGTATCCTAACTCCATTTACCCACCTTGGCTCCATATTCCTTAATACCCTTGGCTAGCAAAAATCTAGCGATATCAGTTTTAAAATTATTAATCAAGCTAGCACCTACTGCTTTTTGTAGGAGAGAGTTCCACACTTCTACTATCCTTTGCGTGAAGAAACATTTCCTAACTTCTCTCCTGAATGGCCTAGCTCTGATTTTAAGGTTATTTTCCTGTCCTAGACTCCCCCACCAGCAGAAAAAGTTTCCCTCTATCTTCTCTACCAATTCCTTCCAAAATGCTTAAAACCTCAATCAAATCACCCCTTAACCTTTTATTATTCCAGGGAATATAAGCCTAGTTTATGTAATCGCTCCTCATAATGTAATCCTTGGAGCCCTGGTAACATTCTGGTGAATCTACGCTGCACTCCTTCCAAAGCCAATATATCCTTACTAAGGTGCGATGCACAGTATTCCAGATGTGGTCTATCCAGGGCTTTGTATAGCTGTAGCAAAACTTCCCTTTGTATTCTAGCCCTCTAGTTATAAAGGCTAACATTCCATTAACCTTTTTGATTATATTTTGTACCTGATCAAAACATTTTAGTGATCTGTGCACATGGACCCCTAAATCTCTTTGGACCTCCACTGTTCCTAGCTTTACGCCATTTAAAAAATACTCAGATCTATCCTTTTTTGATCCAAAATGTACACTTGAAATCCATCTGCCACAGTTTTGTCCACCATAACTTTTGATTCAAGGAAAATTAATCCATGTGCCATCCTAGCATTTGAACTGCCTCCCACAGGTTGCTTATAGAGTAGAGGGCATGGTTTTTGGTGCTGCAGCAGTCACTGAAAAGGGAAATGTACTGGTAGGAAAAAAATTGTATTCAACCAAAAATTATTTTCTAAACCTGTGGCATTTCATTAACAAAGACCATCCCCCAGTTCATGGATTGCAGCTGTGGAGCTGCTAGGAACATAGGAACAGGAGTAGGCCATTCAGCCCCTCGTACCTGCTCCGCCATTTGATAAGATCATGGCTGATCTGTGATCTAACTCCATATACCTGCCTTTGGCCCATATCCTTCAGGAAGTGGGCAAAAGGAGGATTGGAATGTTTGGCGCTCAAGGCCACTCTCTCCAAAGGAAAGTGGTGTAGAATGCCTGGGTGGAGACGGCACAAAGGATGAATCTGACATAGGAGCAGCTGTGGAAAATCTGCCAAGGTAAGGCTGCTCACCAGTGCCGTATGCCAGATAGATGGGTAAAGTATGCATAGAAACAACCTGGCACAAATTGACTGCTGCCCCATGCAAAGTGTTCAACCTTCAGATCTCTGCTTGC
Organism: Heptranchias perlo; assembly: GCF_035084215.1. Classification (NCBI taxonomy): domain Eukaryota; kingdom Metazoa; phylum Chordata; class Chondrichthyes; order Hexanchiformes; family Hexanchidae; genus Heptranchias; species Heptranchias perlo. The sequence continues at coordinate 28,989,668 of NC_090350.1, forward strand.
TTAATATGCGTGATCTATATCAGGCCACACTTTCCGGCTGCAACTTTCAACTGGAATTCTTGTGACACATCTTTAAAGGTGTGTGAGCAACCAATTCTTCCAACCAAACCTTGCTGCCTGTTGCACACAAATCCCAAGATTCAATTTTCCTTTGGTGCCAGATGACCTCCCTGGCGTACCATTTTTTTCATTTTGTACCACATCAGTTATTAAATATTGCAATTTGTGCATGTTAAAATCTCCATCATTAATTGTAAATTAACTTGCCTCTGTTCCTTGACAAGCTCCTTTCTGTATACAACATAACTTTAAGGCCTATGGTGAATCAGAAGAGTCTGCTGCCCAATGTTTGGGAAATCCTCAGTTTTATGAAAAGTCCCTTATATGCATGCAGGACACAAGCTATTCTGCATGTCAACACTACACTGTCGTGCATAATCTGGCCAGAAATTTACACACAGGTTTGGGGGTGGGGGTGGTGGAGGGACATATCCTTGCTTGTCAGCAATTTTAGCCCCAGATGGCTAAGGGGGTTGTGTTTTTTTAGGTACACATGAGATGAAAAGGGATATAATGTACAAGGAATGCTATTATTTTTTCCAGTGTAGTTTTGCAGAGGTCCAGCAATATTATTGTAAAATTTATAGATGCTCCTTAACGCTATACGGCTCTTGAATTTTTGAAATTAATTTCAAAGTATCCAGCATTGAAAACATACAGAAAGTTATTGTTGCAGAAGATTAATACAATTTGAAAGCTGCAAGGGACATTCAGTCCTTAAAAGAATTACAGGGTACCTCCACTTATCGTATCGTGATTTAGTTGAACAGTCACTCACCATAACTTTACTCTTAGTATTGAGGCAAGCAATTCAATTATCTCAATTTGAATAAATCAAATAAATGGCTGATCTGTTTTGTATTTCTTTCCAGCAGATGTTACCAGGAAGTTCCTATACATCACGTCCTGTGATGGACAGGAAATGCAGTAGCAGCTGTTCTGGGGAGGAGGGGCAATAAAAATATACCATTTTATCACAAGTATGGTTTTCACGGCAAGGGTTCATTGCCAGAAAGTAATACTGATGATGCATATAACTTAGGGTCATAAATTTTTCTAGATTTTAAGTTAACTTAACATTTATTACTGTAACACGTTAATATATGGTCTAATTAAATAATTTATTGGGGTGCAGGATGGAGCTAGGTAAAACCAATTCCACTTGTGACTTAGGAGTACATCAGTGTCATGGGTTACATTTTCCTGATTTCATTTATCGAGAGAAGATTTACTCATTGATAAAAATGATTTTCAGGAGCAAATCCTTGCCCATAGTGCATTTTAACCTGTGAGGCAGTGCACACCAAACAGGTAATTTTGGCTTGCAACTACACTAGTAGCACCATCTTCAACAATGGCATAATCGTGAAGCAATTTGCCATCAGAGGCAGTTATGGTTTTAGCTGCTGGAAACATGCATACCTGTGCCAATTAATCCAGAAAAGTGGTAATACTATTGCTAACCTGTACTAGCCATAGTTACCGACTCTGAAGTAGTTTCTGTCAGTAGATTTAAAACGATTATGCACTCACCTGATGACCTAGTGGGTAAAGACACCACCTGATAGAATACTAAGCCATACACTCTATGCGGTACCAGGTTTGATCCCCAGTCTGGACTGTCACCTGATCACAGGCAGGGTAGAAATTCAGGAGCTGAAACTGGCCTCAAGGCTCCTGGAGTGATAAATCTGTCTGGGTTCCCATTTGTGATCGATATCTAGTACTGAGATTGCACTCGTGAAAACAGGATTGGCATTGGCTGTGATGCCCTCGCTCCAAGAGTGAACAGCCTCACACGTGAAGCAGGGCCTTTAATGTAAGCTGCAGGATGGCAGCCATACCAGTGGAAACATCCCCCAACAATAATGCTTTCTGGAAGGGTAAATACCAAACAGCAACTTACATTTATATATGATGTGGAGATGCCGGTGATGGACTGGGGTTGACAATTGTAAACAATTTTACAACACCAAGTTATAGTCCAGCAATTTTATTTTAAATTCACAAGCTTTCGGAGGCTTCCTCCTTCCTCAGGTAAATGTTCAGGACATTTACCTGAGGAAGGAGGAAGCCTCCGAAAGCTTGTGAATTTAAAATAAAATTGCTGGACTATAACTTGGTGTTGTAAAATTGTTTACATTTATATAGCAATTTTAACATAGAAAAACCTACCAAGGTATTTCTCAGAGGCGTAATCTGATAAAACTGGATGGCAAGACAAAAAAGGAGATATTAGGAGGGATGTCCAAAAATTTGGTCAAAAAGGTAGGTTTTAAGGAGGGTCTTAAGGAAGAGAGGAAGGTGGAGAGGCAGAGGGGTTTAGGGAGGGAACTCAAGAGTGGTTGGTAATGGAGAAAAGAAGCCATGAGTTATCTTTGCTCTCCAGAATGGTCCTAGAGCAGTGGGTGATTTTGGCAGAAGAGTGAGACCCGATAATGCTGGATGTGGTCCAGCCAGATCTGGTGATGTATGGCTAAACCTGCTATACACCAGATACACAATTGCCCACAATAAGATCATGGAGGGCAAGGGCCTTGTCCACAAGTGAACGGACATTCTGGAGGGAAGTACGGAGTGAGGTGATAATTGATGATCCGCTGGCAGTCTGATGAGGCAGTGTGGGTGGAGTGAGGGGGATGGGGAGGATGTTGTCAAGATTAGCCCCCAGTGGGCTAATGTCAAAACTGAATGTCAAGCGCTGGGCAGGAAGGTCTGTGGGAGGGGAGGATGGGGCGGTGGGGGTTGCTGCTTGTACGGAGGCGGAGACAGGTGCCTCCTGTGTGCTCTTTTGAGAATGCGGAGAGAGGCATAGAGGGTAGCTATGGGCTTATCCAAGTGGGGGGGGGGGGGGGTCAAGCCTAAGATAGCAGCAGGAAGGCAGAGGAATAGTGATGGATTGGGGGGTGGATTTTTTGGGGGGGGGACAAAGTCCCTAAAAGGGGAGAAGTGAAAGCTAGCATGACTGGCTGACAAGAAGGGAAGGAGGCAGGAGAGAAGGGCCAAGGGGAACAAAAGGGAGATAGAAGTATTGGGCTTGGGTCAGGAGAGTAGCCAAAAAGAGCATGGAATGGACATGGGAGAGAATTCAGCTGATATAGACATGGCCAGAGATTAGGAGAGAGATGTCCTGGTTGTAAATAAAGGATGACAAGGACACAATATGAGAAAAGAAGAAGCCAATTGTGGGTACTGTTGTTTGAAAGCTGTTTTATAACCAGAGCAGTTTCTACAGAAGCAGAAATTACAGCTTCTGAAAGTCATTCTCCAGTACAAGTAAAACATTTTTACATATCCCACTTCTGTCTGTAATTTTCTTTATATTTAGGAAAAAATGACGCAAGTCTCACACCACTGGATACTGTACATCCAATTTCTGCCAACATGACCTTTACTTGAAAGAAAAAAATGCAAAAGCTGAAAAATCTGAAATTAAACAGAAAAACGCTGGAAATGCACAGCAGATCTAACAGTATGTGAAGAGACAAAAGGTATGTTAACATTTCAGGTGTAGACTCCTGTGTCTTAACCTTCTGACCTGCTGAGTATGACCTTTGCTTAGTTTAACACAAAATCCTAGGTTGTTCTGCTTCTCTGTTGATTTCTACATACTATTGCATCTTCATGCAGTTTTTCACAGCCTGAGTGTGCAACTTGTACCTTGGTGGAAGTAATCTTTTCCTGACAGATCCTGACCATTACACACCAATACCACCAGTTATCACAAGTCTGGTCTGCATTTATAACGGTGAGTCATATTTTTCAATGCAGTTCATTCACCCAGCTTTTTGCTGATCTGCAGAAAAGTAATGTCCTGCAATTTGTGTAGTTTATTGCAGGGAATATTTTGCATTTTGTAGACAAACCACAAGACAATTGCATAGCACAGTGACAAAAACTTTGCAAGACAGGCTGTAGTGTATGGTTCCACAGTCTATAAACACAAAGAATGAACAATTAAATAGCAGATTAGTATGCCTTTTCTCCTTTATAAATGCTAATCTATTAATTGTTCATTTTAACTGGTCAGTTTAACACCTTGTCATTCAGTCAAAACAGTCTGAATGTCCCTTGACAATGTAACAAAATTTAACTTGTTTTTATCCAAATTTCCCTTGCCCTCCTCCCCCCCACCCCCAACATGCTGGAACAGTTCCTCAGCCTTTGTTAAACCACCGGTATCTCTTCCATCCGATCGATTTTCACAGTGAGTGTTCATAGTATGTGGCTTCACAGCTTATCCTCATCCACACACGTGTACTTTCGAGACCAGTTCTGACAAAAGGTCATCGACCTGAAACTCTGTTTCTTTCTCCACAGAAGTCTACACCTTCAACAGGTGGAATCACCAATTGTGGGTTCGGTGGTGAGTTGTGCCACTCACCATGCTATTTCTAAGGGCCTCCTGCTTTCTGCCTAATTGGAGTTCAAATCCACACTTGCCAGTTGTCTCATAACCAACTAGTGACTTGGGGGAGAGGTAAGTAGGGTCATTTTGGGATCAAGGTCGCTCCATTGCACAGCTGGTGATGGAAGATTAGAACCTCTGAGGTAGACTTGGGATATCCAATATCTGTATCAGGCAGGTGCCCAGCACTTCAGGGCACTGTTGATGATTGGCTCAGCCAGCCTGGTTCACTAATGGCGCATGGAAGGAAACAACTGTCATGAGATTCTGCTGATCCCCAGACAACACTGCAGCTAATGCTGTAATGGGTAGAAACTGCCTGGTTTTGGCTGGTTAAACTCCAACAATAGCCCTGTCCAGCGCTTGGGGCTTCCCAAGCCCATGGCTCTTGCCAACATGCAACTAAGCTTTCTCGGCTTAGGGGAATGTAAGACAACCTGAAAGTCGATTTGTCTAATTTCCTCAGTAGTTTGGCTAAGGAGACTCCTTAGCATGGTGGTGGGTTTCCATGCGTATCAGACATAAAAAAAATAAAACACAGCTCTAGCTGAGATGTGCTAACTTAGATAAACTAAGGGTTAAACCTGGGAAATACATCTTTTACATTTAGCAACTGTTTAGTTTGGATTGTGGCAGTGTGATGTCTGTGTGTTGGGTTTGTATCTTTACATTGATAAAACTAGCTCCCTTATCCAAGCAGTAGAATCTCAGACCCAGAAAATTTGCAACTGTCATCAGGATAAAGGAGCCAGTTTTAGTTGTTTAAGTACGGGGAAACAGCATATGGAGAGGCCTGGAATCAGGTTGCCAGCCTGCCTGTCAGTTAGGGAAGAGACTCCAGTGCACATCACAGATCGCATTCTCACAAAAAGACAGGAGAAAAATAACTAACAACAGAGCTAATAAAATATTTTAGAAAGGGAGTCATTTTATGAGTTCATGCTCCTGGCAGGGAGCCTCACCCACAGGGAGTACACACTGGAAATTCAGGCACTCACTGCCCACGATTTCTGATCAATAAAATGAACAATGGGCAGACCATACCAGAATTTATTCTATGTGATTCTAGTGGGTGAGGTTCCCCACCAGAAGACGAGCTTGTAAAATTAACACCACCCTGACCAGAAGCTGATATTACCCCCAAAATATGGACAAATTTAAATATATATTCTTTTACTACTTATAATTATACAGCTATACAGTGTGTTTTGCAAAGGAAATAAAGAGTATGTCATTCATGGGCATAGGTATGAACAAACTATTTTCATCTATCTACTTTGATATAATATGGTTTGAAGCACCTTACAACTGTACCAATATACCACCTATCGGATTTACCTGAAGAGTGGGCCTTCTGCCCTGAATAGAGGGATAGTTTGACACCAAGAACTGTATACACCTGAGTGAACTAAAGCCATATACAGTTATTCGGAACAGAATATATTATGAATTCATTTTGATTTGTACATCAGTGTGCAAATTCTGACTTAAATGGAAAGGATAACCGGACGGGGTGTATAATGGGCAGCCGATCTGATATAGACCGTCTTATACTACTGCCAAAAGTTAAAATTACCCCCCGTTATTTTAATATTGAATTATCTGCTTAGCATCCCACAAGTGTGACAATGAATATTTGTATCACTGAATGAAAAAATTGCAACTACCAGAAATGTGAAGTTATTTTTATGTTGGTCTTCAGCCACCAACCTCTACAGCACGGATTCTGCAGACGGCCACATCAAAATAAACCTACCATATTTATTAAGACTGGCATCTAAAAAGACTTATTTTTTACTGGTACAGCAATCAACACAGCACTGGCAGGGTCTGTATCCATGGTGTGGACCTGTTCTTTTTGCTCTTTTACTCATATTGTGGTTGGAGGATCCATTATATTTCGCTTCCATTTTCCGCTTTAATTTCACATCCGCTGCATTCGCAGCTCATATTTTTTCTCTTTCTTTATTTTCTCATATTTTTGTTTGAATGGACATTTGCGATCTTTTCACAACCCTCTACCCCCAACTATTTGCACATTGATTTGAGGGTGAATTTCGTCTTGGGAGCAGTAGCGGAAAGCGGGCAATAGCGATTTAGCAGCCCATTATACAATTCGCTTGATTTCCTCGGACGGAGTATAAAACAGGCAACTGATTCGTTATCGCCCAGTTTTCTAATTATTGGTCTCTTGGGAGCATAGTAGCCAGAGAAGTTGGCAGCCTTGCAGGCCAAACCCCTGACAGGGAGAGAATTAGAGGTCAAACTGCCAATTCCTAGTCCAGAGAGGGTACAAAGGAATAGAGACCCACATGTTCAAGGTCTATTGGTAAGGTCTGCTTAGAGTGACAGATAAGGCATAGGCAAGTCTACTTTAAGAAGGTTGTGAGCAAGCCTTAGTCAGATTCAGTGACTGAGCTGACCAAAAGTGTTACTTAGCCTGCTAACCAGCACAGGTTGATATGATTTATTATTTTTCTTATTTACAATGAAGGATTGAAGTTACATTGAAGTACAGTGAGATTCATTATGTGTTACTCTGTACGTTCACATATTGTAATATCAAGCAGTTTAACAATTTGTACCTGACCTCATTTCAGGTGACTGGAGAAGTGCACCAGAGGATACAAGCGGAGGATCACTATATCCAGTTCGAATAACAAAGGGGTCTCATTGTTACACCCCATCCCCCACATTGCACAATTTGGTTATTAGATATTGGGCAGTACAGATGAATTCCTAAATTTAAGGGGCACAGGGACTACTTATGTGAATGAACCCAAGAAAATATCTAAAGCAGATTTGTAATAGTGTACTAACAGCAAGGCCTCTCTCTTCTACTTGTAAGCATTTGTTAAAATTTTATTTTCCAGCCCATGTATGAGAAATGTATATCAAGTTGCTATTCTCCCACGTGCATTTGCTGGTAAATGATACCTGCGCAATTTTCCAAACTCTAATAAGAATCAATGTGCAAATCATGGTGTAATAAAATCAGTGCAAGTGAACAGGCAAATGTGCACTGTGCATGTCCACATTCAAAAAAGAAAATGGCAAGTAGAGGTAGTAAAAGCAAAAATAGGGACGTGCAGTCCGTAATACGGAAGAAAATTATTTGTTGCGGTAAATGAAATGCTGGAGGAAAATACTCAGCACTAAATAAAAGGGAGAAGAGGGAGTCGTTGCCATGCAGTTATGGTACATTGTTACAAATATAGAACAAAAAGCACTATTGTGTCCTTGTACAAGACCTTGGTTAGGCTGCATCTAGAACACTGCGTTCAGTTCTGGTCCCCTCTCAATGGTGGGAGATGTAGGGGCCCTGGAAATGGTTAGAGGAGGGTCACTAGATTGATATCTAGAAATAAAACCTTCATCACCACAAAAGGCTCAGAGAGCTCATACTTCTTGCTCTAGAAAAGTGTAGTTTGAGATAATTTGATTGAAGTATTTAAAATGATGATGGGACTGGTCTGTGTCCACATGGATAGATGATTTGAATTAAGACAGCTTAGACGAGAATTAGAATTAGATGAGGGGCCAAGCATATAAAGTGAATAAGCATAGAATTAGGTTAAATGTCAGGAGTTTTTTCTTTTCGCAAAGTGTCATAGACCTTTGGAATAAATTGCTGATTTGTGCAGTGATTGCAGATTTGCTGCAAATGTTCAAAAGGGAGCTGGGCGAGTGGAAGGAGGTTGATATCGCTATGTACAAAAGGTAGACAGAATTTGGGTGATGTACCTCATGATCACTGTTACCTTCTGGAACTAATTTTTGATCGCCTCCAAGGGTCAGAGAGGAATTTCCAGATCGCTATCTGGAAGGACCATGTGCAAAGATGGCAGGTGAGAATAGGATTGGGTTTGGCTGTTGAATATTCTCATAATAAAATGGCCTGCTAACACTAACTGTCTAGGTTCACATATGAAGAATGACAACATGGCTGAGGTACTGGAGGGCAGCCACTGTCTATGGAACCATATCCCAGCAAGAGTTGGCACCTTCTAAAGAGGAGGGGAGGAAACGTGAAAAAAAATTGAGTACAACAGGAGCTTTACAGTTGAAGCAGGCTTTGGTCAGAACCGATTTAATGTTATTTGTTGTTATTTTTATTAACATTTCTTTTCGATCTGGTAATATTTCATCATTGAGTTGTGATTTCTTTGCATTACATCGATTTGACTGACACATTCTCATAACACACTAGCTGTTACTAAATTAAGCTCAGAACATTTATATGAACTACTAGGTATTAATTTTACTCCATTGCAAGGGGGAGAGTGGGTTGTACCAGAGATTACGACCTGATTCTGAACCAAAATCCATCCCAAAAAAATTAAATACAAATAAAAAAGCATTTGTTTATTGCTCATCAAATCAGAGCCAGCATGTGGGTGGCATTACAGAAAAAGATATTTTGGATTCAACACATTAAGCTCGTCTTGGTTTCTGGTGTTTGCGTCTACTGTTTCCATAGAAACGGGAATGCTACACAGGTTTGAAAGACATCATCATCTCACGAATTTTTATATTTAGTCCTCATACATTATTTTTTTCAGGACGTAGCTCTAAACAACTGGATTATGTCTATCTGTAAACCACGGTCCATTTTAAGCGTCAAATTACCTTTTCTAAGTGTGAGATCTAAGATTTTTGTGCTATCACTCTCTTCCAGCAAATTTGGTGCAATTATTGCCATAGAAACACACTCTCCATCAGACTCAAACAAGACAAACTGTTAGAGTGAGCTAGCTACTTATTACATTTAATGTATTCACACCAATATTCTTACGTAATGCAGAACTCCCTAAAATAGAACAAAACCACAAATGGATGGATTTTTTTTTCTTTCCTCCAGGTTTAAAATTTGAGGCGATGATTGTTGCATAGAATTACACAGAATTTACAGCACAGAAACTGGCCATTCTGGCTATGCCAGTGTTTATGCTCCACACAAGTCTCTTCCCACTCTATTGACTTCATGTCACCCTATCAACATATCCCTCTATTCCTTTCTCCCTCATGTACTTATCTAGCTTCCCCATAAATGATTATTGCTTTTAGATGGCGTCACTGGCTTTACAAGTGTACAGAATAGTGTGGGTGCAGGATTAATGTCAGCTTGGCTCAGTTGGTAGCACCTGTATCTGTGTCAAAGACTGTGGGTTCAAGCCCCATTCCAGGACATAAGCACATAATCTAGGTAGTACCAAACTTAGGGAGTGCTGCATTGTCAGAGGTGCTGCCCAGAGGTGTCATCTGCCAGTGACAAACTTTGTAGAAGTTGATTAAAGATTGAAATTAGGGCCAGTTTCAAATTTAAAATTCCTAATGTAAGCACTGAGGACTCTAGTCCTTTGGCGTATTTAGTAATAGTAAAGAGGAAGGCAACAGATCAATCTGCCGTGATTATTAGTGAAATTATTCAGCAGTCGCATCAGTAGGAGCTCCATATAAGCTGTTTAAATTAATTTACATAGGTAAAGAGCAAGGTTGCTAGTTTGGTGCTTTAAAGTCAAAATATTGATATTCCCCATTGCCTGGAGTTTTGTGCAAAGAATCTACAACTTTACAGAACTGCATTATGACTCACTCTGTATCTACCAGCACAGGCACAGGCACGACGAGCCGAATGGCCTCCTTCTGTGCTGTAAAATTCTATGATTCTACCATACCAGATCCCATATACTAATACTACCTTTTCTAGTATACTGAGTCTTCATCTATTCCCATATAATCCTAACTGTTATAAAAGAAGATATTTGTGAATTACAAGCTTCTCTCAATCGTCTCTTGTTGCTGTGTCTTATGCAGGGAACAGACATTTTGTCTCAAGTGACACAATGAAATTACACTCCAGGCAGTGAACTTTGGACAGTACTCTCCATTCATGATATTCTTGTATGTAAAATTGTTTCTTCCCCTGGCTTTCTCTCTTCTTAGGAAGACACTGACCCATGTTAGATTGGATTCCACAGCGCACGTAGCCTGCCCATATCTCACTCATTCTCATGTGTGACCCCAGGCAGTGAGCATCAGTAGACTTTGTGACTGTGGAGGGCATCACAGTCCATCCTGATCCTGTCTTCACCTAACATCCACTTTGTAGCAAGTTACTGTTTAGCGATTATGTGCAGGGAACCCTAGCTGATATTACTCCTCCTTAACATAGTGTTGCCGAGGCCAACTGTGCCAGCTGTAGCTTCCCTTTCTGCGCAGGCAGCACTGGGGCCTTCTGCCCTCGTATTACACTGGGTGGTGCCTTTACTGCATAGACCACTGGGGAGCTCCCTGCATGGGAACTCTATACAAATATTATCCACATATTCTCTTTCAAGGACACTACTAATTCGAGATTTTGTTATTCTATCTTCTATAACACACTCATCAGTTTAGATATTTGCCAGTGGCTTTCTTTAGAGCCATATCTGTGTACACTGTAATAATGCCAATCGAAAATCCACAGGGGTGGAGACATATTGTCAAGACTGAAGTAGGATTCATACCAGGGTCACAAAGACATGGACTCAGCAGTCTCCAAACTATTACTGATCCTCCCCCAGCTTTGCTTATCCCAATAGCGATGTCATCAGGAGAGACTTGCATTTCAATAATCATAGAATTTTACAACACAGGTGGAAATTGGCCCATTGTGTCTGTGCTGACTCTTTGAGAGAGCTATCCCTTACCCTTACCTCACACTGTCTTAATCTTTTCATTTTCAAATATTTATGAATTACCCTTTTGAAAGATATTACAGATCCTGCTTCCACCACTGATTCTGGTAGGGTATACCATGTCCTAACAACCTTCTGTATAAAAAAACATTCTCCTGACCTCTTCATTCTTTTGGTGATAATCTTAAATTTCTGCCTTCTAGTTACTGACTCACTGACCAGTGGAAAGGTTCTCCTATTTGCTTATCGAAACCCTTCATAATTTTGATCATCTCCTAACTTTCTTTGCTCTGATGATAAAGTTAATTTCTAGTGCCTTTTACATCTAGCTTCCAATGAAATACTTTGGAATACTGTGACTGTTGTTATGTGGGTAAACACAGCAGTTATTTTACAGACAGCAATATCCCATAAACAGCAATGACTGACCTGTTAAATCTGTTTTTGGAAATGTTGCTTAGGATACTGGGCCTCCTTCAAATGGGAAATTTAACATCCATATGAACCAATAGAACAGGCATATGTGCCTTGGTTTAAAATCTAATCCGAAGGACAGTACCTCTGATGAAGCAGCACTCCCTCAGCACTGAACTGGATCAGCCTAGATTTTGTGTTCAAATCTTGAAGCAGAGCTTGAACCCACACTCAGAAGTGCAAATGCTGCCAGGTGAACCGAACTGATAACTTCAATGTATTCTACTCATATTTTAGCAATGTATTCCATTGGGGGATGGGGGTGGGGAAGAGAGTAGAAAACAGACAGTATATCTCACTCTTTCAACCGTGAGGGACACTGGTGATAAGCAGGCTGACTTGTTTTCACGTTTTGGCCGAATTAAAGCGCCGACGGAGCAAATTTTATAGAGAAATTGTCCCCCAAAACAACCAAAAGGAATTTATTTTACTTTTCCCACATGGTTTTTAATAAAGCCCGATCTTATTCACTGGATATTTCTAATATGAAAACACTGAAATTTCCCCACCACAGCCTTTGAATACAAGTTCTGCATTTGTAACAGCTGAAAAACACTGCCCCCTGGACAAAGAAAGTAACAAGAGCACGAAGGCTGTACTGGACAGCCGACAGCCGACCTTTGCCTTCTACATTCACTTACAGTTCAACGCTTTTAAACAAATTACCGCAATGTTGGACATTAGAAACACAAAAAAATAAAAACAAAGTCTGCCTCTGTCCCTTACTGTCTCCTACAAACACGCAAACACGCTCTACCCCAGAGCTGCCTGATCTACCGAGGATCAGCATCAGCTGCCGTGTCGAGTGAACAATACAGTGGGTTGTTGGGGGAATCTCATCGAGACTCAGAAAACAGGCACACGATCTGGGCAAAGGAACAAAAAGATGCATAGACTTTGTGGAAAAAAAAGATAACTCATAAATCAATCTTTAGGGTTTCTTGAAGAAATAGTGCAATCACTTTCTATCAGACGCTTTCGCGAAGGAACTTAAACCGTTAAAAAAAATCATCCGGTTTAAGGCAGATATTGCAAAAGCAAATACTGTATGTCACTGGAACGAAGTTGAAAGAGTTGAGCACGGAGTTTTAGCTAGATCAGACTGTACTTCTCCCCGAAATAAGAGTAAACAGGCAATCCCACACAATGCCTCCACATAAGGGGTGTATGGACATTAAGATGATTAATATCACAATCCAGATGTTAATCCAAGTGACATTCACCAATAAAGCTTGCTTGCATCGAGTAAAATAACTCGTTAAGACTGACTTCTCAAGCATGAAATCCCAAAGAAATTATTTTTTAAAAATCTTCAGTATTTTTAATTCTCAGTCAGCCTCCTTGTCAATCAAACCTCATCTTTCAAATAAACATCCGCGTCTGTCTCTCTTCGTTTTTGGTCTTTCCAGCCTCAAGTGTCATCAGCCTAAAATCTTAATTTTATTAAATCATCAAAACGTCTAGACTTTTTTTTTCCAGCTCCCATCCCCAAAAAAAATTCTCGATTTCTATTTAAATAGAGGGTACTTTTCTTTCGTGTGTTTTCTATTGTTTGATTATTGATCCAGCCCCCTGAGGCTGACGATTGGGTAGACACGTCGTCATGGCCATGCCCTTTTTTTCCCCCCTCTATCTGTTCGGGCGTTGGTGCATATTAGACACTGTAGGATTTTACGCAGTTCATTTCTGTGGATGGGGAACTGGTGATCGGATCATTGAGAGCGAGAGAGGGAGCAACGGTTCACAAGAGGACAAGGAGAAAGAAAAAAAAAAGAGAGGCTTCTTTTCGTCTGGGGGTCTCAATGCTCGAGTAGCCGAGGCGTGTTTGTTGCAGTCTTTCCTGCACACAGGTTACTTGGTTGAACCTGTGTTAAGGTTTCTGAGCTCTGAAGCTTCGAATTGTATTGACTCCCTAGTTTTCTTTGTTTGCGCCTGTGTGTGTGTGTGTGTGATACTATTCTCCAGGATGGGAAGCACGCTCACCAAACCAAAAACCCAGGATGCCAGCGGGGCAGTTGCTGGCAAAACCAACGGCCAGGTATGATATTTTTTTTTTAAAAAAAATACTGGTTTTGATTTTGTTTTTAAAATGAAATCCCATGTGTAAATTAACGATGTAGGTGAGCTAGCAAACACTAAACGGGGAATACGCGTGGAACAGCTTCGATGTGTAGCCTTGATCGAAGCATGGACTTTAAAATACACGTCGTGCTTTGAAATACTAGTGATTTTTTTGGGGGGGGGGAAATCGAACTTGGGGGACAGATTTTTAAAGGTTCAAGACAACGCTTTAAAGTGTCAATTCGTTTTTTTGTTGTTGTTGGAGGGTACGCCTATTGTGGCTCTAATGCAAATTCAAATCTCCCCAAGCTACTCGACGAGAAAACATTTTATGTGAGGTGTTTAACGTAAATGTTGGGGCACTTTTTTAAAAAAAATGAACGTTAGTTTAATGAAATGACACCGAGAACAGAACGCGATGCGACCGTTCGGTTGTATTTCTAGCGAGCCACCACTCCCCTTTTGTGCAGACCCCATCGATCGGCGTGTTTTCCACTAATTGCAAATTGTTAAATGTAGCGCGTCCAGTGCAAGTGCATTTTTTTTTTGGCTTGGGGAAATGGCTTTTCACTTTAAACATTCGACTTTATTTTGTGTCTGTGTATATATACATGCACCATATGCATGCATGTATGTATTTGTACCGAGTTGCTGGCAGCGTGACCACTCCTTGTATTAGTGGCGCTAAAACGCTGCTCCATTCAAAGGCTCGGAGAACAAAGACTCTGGGCTCCCGGGGGCTGCAGGCTGCATATTGGACTGTTTATTAATGCACTCGGTCAATGCTAATACGGGCGAGATCTCTCAAACCTTTTGATTGCAAGACTTTCTTCCCGCCCCCCCCCTTAAAAAAAAATCCCCAAATCACCGCGCACTTCGCCCTAAAGTGAACGCGGAGCAGACCCCGTTTCCCCTTTTTAAAAAAAAAATGTTGCTACAACCGAATGAGCCGATCGATCGATGCGCTTCTCTTGCGAAGTGCAACAGCGCCATCTGCGAGCGGGGTGCAGAAGGCTGTAGCCGCAGGTTTGTTGCGAACGGCACCAAATGACACCCCCCCCCCCCCCCCAAATTTCCTGTCCAATTCGACTCCTTAAACGATCGACGGTAGGGGGAGGGGAAATTCCACTCACCTTGAAGCACTTAACACAAGTGCTCCTTGCTCAATGCAAACAGTTACTGAATGCTGGTCTTTTGCAAATATCTAGAGCTGCAAAACTCAACACCCTCCGGGCAAAGAATTGCTCTGGTGCGGCTTCAGAAAGCCCCAGCTTGTGATTTGCACTACACACCGAGACCGGGGTTATTCCGCATTAGTGGGTGAAAGCATTTCTCATTTAGTTTTGCTTTTGCTGTTTCGAATTGCTAGTTGGGGTTTTTTTGGTACTTTCCCCGTGACACCCTGAAATAACACCATTTGACTTTTTGAGGGATTTTCTGGGTTTCGTTATGTGAATGAGCTCATCCCAGTGTTTTTTAACTTTCGAAACCCAATCCTTCCGTGACCGGCAGCGGCTTGCTACCCGGGGTGTTTGGAGCTGTCTTGCCTGCAAACTGGAGCATTAGTCGACTTTAAATTGGGGAGGAGAAATGAATTGTAATAGCAAAACTTGTACACTTTTTTTAAATCCGCTGCCAAATCTCGTTTGCAGGAAAATGGCCACGTGAAAACCAATGGTGATGTTTCTCCGACTAAACCCGATGGAGATGCTGCGGCAGTCCCAGCAAATGGAAGTAGCACTACAGAAGGCTTGAAAGAAGCAGCTGAAAGTTCAGGAGATGCCATTGAACCAGCACCACCTGCAGAGGGAGAGGTGGCCAAAACTGAGGGCACCGAGACTCCCAAGAAGAAGAAGAAAAAGACCCTGTCTTTCAAGTCCTTTAAGCTGGGTAAAATGTCTTTCAAGAAGACCAAGAAACCTGAGGCAGCTGAAAATAGCCCTACTGAAGAAAAGACTGAAGCCAAGCCAGCTGAAGAAACTAAAACGACCAGCAATGAAGCTAAAGAGAATGCTGCAGAGGACGTCAAGGAGGAAAAACAAGCAGAAGCGAGTGCTTCTGAGGGACAAGAAACCAAAGCTAATAATGAAGAGTCTCAGACTAAGGAGGAGACAGCCCCTGCAAAGGAGGAGCAGCAACAGACTTCAGGAGAAGAAGCCAAGCAGGAGGCAACTGAGGAACCCACAAAACCAGCAGAAAGTGAAGAGCCTAGCTCAACAACTGCACCAGCTGAGCAAAAGGAAGAGTAAAGCTGAACTGTTTACAAACTTTTATCTGTGCCACGTGTTCACACAAGACCAATTGCCCCATCAAGCAGTCAACCCTAACCATGGACTTGCACACAGCCAGCCCACTTCTTTTGTTGCTAGATCTGTACAGCCAACTATAGTCTACAAATTGTCTCAGTATTAAAAAGTTTGCCTTTTTCACCATTGAATTTAAAATGTATTTTCCTGGGAACAGCTTGGGTGCATAAATATCCACTTCCCCAATTTTGAGATTAAAATTAAGTTTATTGAAGAAATGAGAGGATGTAACCTGGCAAATGCTGAATTCTTTCAATTGTCTACACGTGGCATTAAGTCCTTTTTTGCGTTTAGTCACATGATCTGAGAACTTGACGTTTAACTGAACATGGGTTTGATTGACACACTTTGGAGAGTCCCTTTCCATCGGTTCATTAGCATTTGCATCCCTGCTTTGTTTCCCGATTTGAGACATTTTTGTGCTTTTTAGGAAAACAGCAGTTTTGATTGAAGCTTCTAGGTTTTTTTTGTAGTTTTACAGTCTGACTACAACACTATGAAATTTAAGTATACTGTGTTCCCATTGATTATTTTTGAGGGGGAGTGCAAAGAGTTTTAAATGTGGTATGTTTTTTGCTGTTTTTGTCCTGTAAATAAAACTTTCGCCAAATTGATTTGCAATTTTTTATTGCTAACTTTTAAGGTGGTATGACTTGTAACATTAAAAGGGAAAATAAATTTCACCTGTGGACTGTTTTCAAAAGTGTAATTCAACTTTCCCTTTTGTTGGCTGAGTGGTACAGTAGAACTTCAATCCAGTCCATTTATAGCAGTTTACACTACATGTTCTTATAAAATAGCAGTTGGTAAGATGAATATACAATAAGGGTGTAGAACTTACAGGAAGGAAATAAATGAACTTCACAAATAGGGCTATTGAACATGGACAATTTATACTGATTTATTTGTCAAAAGTTGGAAATAGATTGCCACTGTTCCATTGTCGCCTTGCAGCAAACATAGTAATTGTACAGTTTTAGACTTAAGTACCAATAAATGAAATTGAGAGAATTATTATTCATGTCTTGGCCATTGACTTGGGTCTACTTTTGCAAATGAAGTTCACAGCATCTCTTAGCGAGTATTGTCTTCTGATCAGGCTTTAAGCACAAAGCAATCATTCCAGAATTGTGAGCCCCCATTCTTTGAATTGTGCATAGAAACCATGATGGTGATTCTTTGGTGTTTTCTAAATCTGTTTTTTGCCCCTCTTCCCTCTTGACATTCACTTCATTCTGGAATTTGGATCTACTGGAGGAATGTCTAAACTATGGGCCTTGAAGCCCAGACAGCTTAATATGTGCTTAAGTTTTCTGCTAGCTTTTCCTGTTTTTATTTCTTGGGCCTTGAGGTTTGAAAATGGCTGTTCTTAGCCTCGTTGGTGGATAAATTCTAAATCAAAACATCCACGATCAGCAGCTTGGGAGCATTGATTTGGAATGTTGGCCCTTGAAGCTTCATGACAGAAACTGAATGCTCCTGTTTTATTGGAACCGGTTGCCCTCTAGTTCATCACCCAAGTGCCCATTGTTCATTGGTGTGTGCTAGCAGGTTATTTGACTCTAGAAGGTATCGCAGCAGAGCCTGTTGTCTGGTTTCCAGCAACAGCCAAGGAATAGTAATCAGGAGTGGAATTGTGGTCTATTTTTCCCCCTCCTAAACCCAGACTCTTAAGGCCAATTAGAACAGCACTATTACTGCCCTGTCTGAGATGAGTTAATTCAGCACAGACCAGGGATTGAATCTGCAACCTGCAAACCACCCCCCCCCCCCCCCCCCCCGCCTTGCCCAAATACTCATTTAGATAAATTCACTGAACCACTGGAAGAGCTTTAGAGTAACTGGTTTTCCATTAGCACTTAAGTAATAGTATTGAGATATGGGGGTTCCCCACACTTGATTCTCCTTTTATGTGCTCATCAAATTGGAGAACAGTTTGCTTATTCACCCAATATGGTGCTTGAAAAAGGCAGTATCTCAAAATACCCATTTCAGGAACATAGAATGAAAGTAATTTGCAGACTACTAGGGAACTCCAGGAAAGAGGTAGGTACAATTAGTGGTATAAGAATATGGCAAATGTACTTCCTTGTCCATTTATATCTTCAAGGCAGCTGAAGCAATATAACTGCTTCTATTTCATGCTTCATTACCACAGGATTGGGTAGTTAATACTGGCCAGATAGCAAAAGCATAGCATAACAGGAGTAGGCCATTTTGCCTTGAGCTTGTTCTGCCATTCAATGGGATAATGGTTGATCTGTGCCTTAGCCCCATATCCCTTAATATCTTTGGTTAACAAATCTATACCAATCTCAGATTTCCTAACTTCACTCCTGAAAGTCCTGGCTCTAATTTTTAGGCTATGTCCCCTGGTCCTAGATTTGCCAACCAATGGAAATAGTTTATCTCTACCTTTTTAATATCCTGAAAACTTTGATTAAATCACCTATTAAGCTTCTAAATGCCAGGGACTACAAACCTAGTTTGTGTAATCTCTCCTTGTAATTTAACCCTTGGAATCCAGGTATCATTCTAGTAAATCTACACAACTCCCTTCAAGACCAATATATCTTTCCTAAGATGCAGTGCCCAGAACTGAACCACAGTACTCCAGGCATGGTCTAACCAGGGCTTTGTATAGTTGTAGCATAACTTCTACCCTTTGTATTCTACTCCTGTAGATATAAAGGCCAGCATTCAATTAGCTTTTTTGATTATTTTCTGTACCTGTCCATAACATTTTAATGATCTATGTGCATGGACACCAAAGTCTCTTTAGACCTCCACTGTTTTGAGCTTATCTAGAAAGTACTCAAATCTATCCTTTTTAGGTCCACAGTGGATGATCTCACACTTGCCTACATTTACCACAGTTTTGCCCGGTTTTGGTATCAGTAATACCAACAATGCCAAATAACGTTGATACGTCCCTTTCTCTTTTTTTCTGCCCCCCCCCCCCCCCAAGAAGGCACTGATTTATGATGGTACATTTCTGCAGGTGCCAACTAACATTCAGTGCTTGTGAAGTGACCATGTTTAACTCAGGTAGTAAGCATTGCAGGGTGTTGGAACAGGTGAGGCAGGGCATCACAAAAAGCCTAATTCCCCACACGTGAACATTGCAGCAGGGGTTACTGGATATTAATCAGGTGGGGGTGACCCTAATCCAAGGGCACAGAGTCCATCTGTTATCTTGGCTGAGATCTAACCGCACAGGGTGGGACCAAAACTGAGATCTTCCTGGTTGGTCTACATAATTCAGTTCCAAAGTGCAGCACATTTGCCAATCAAACCATTAGGACACCTTTGTACACATCATTTCAAGAGGATGTAAAACATTCCAATTAAAACTTATATTTTAATCTTATATAACTCCCTGCCTGAATCAAAAACTTACTTTGGAGCAGCTGTTATCTCAAAGTTCAGGTTACTAAAAAATCATTCCGGATTAGGTGAATTTCATGATTGAAAACAATTCAAGAACCAATTCATTAATTTGTTTTCTTTTAGGAATTGGAAAATGAATACTTGCATTTATATAGTGCCTTATAGTTTCAAAATGTCTCAAAGCACTTCACACATTACTCTTTCTTTCTTCAGTGACTGTTACGCAGGTAAATGCAGCAGCTAATCTGTATCGGCCACATCCCACAAACAGATGAAACAAATCTTTTTGGTGCCATTTTGCTGAGGGGGAGAATGTTGTACAGGATGCTGGGATAACTCCCTAATCAATTACTGGTAGTACCATGGGATCTTTAACGCTCATCAGAACAGACAGACTGAACCTCAGTTCAACATCTCATCTGAAAGATAGCAACTACTGCACTAGTTTTTGCACTCAAAATCCTGGTGTGGAAGAGTATTCCAAGTGTAATATAACACAAAGTGATGGATATAATACAAGACATTTTCCCACCAACTTTTTTCCTTTCCCTCCAGCATAAGAGGCCAGACAATAGGTCAGAAAGTTACTCTCACTGAAGATCATCACACAGGGTTCTGGCAGGGTTCTGGATAGCAGTCAAGAGCAGGAACTCTGGCTAATTTTCCAGGGCTGTTGAGGCTAACTCATGACAGACCTTTTTGGCTCCCTTTTGTCTGTGGCTCAGCTACTCAACTAGCAGGGGCATCAACAACTTACTTTTAAATCACCCTCCTCACATAAAAGTATGATTCAGAGCATTTTACTAGGGAAAGAGGTGGCATTAGGGGAACCCAAGCAAGAATGTAAAAGGTCTTGAGCAGTTAAATGTCAAACCATTCAATTAGCAAAAAATAAAATTAACCTATTCCCCAGCCAGTTGTAATTATGTTAAAACATTAAGTGCTGCATTAGATTATAATTATTGTGCACTTCCTTTGCATAGTGTTCTCATCACCAACATAAATTTGTTTTAAAAAATCAGGTCTTACATAAAGGTAAGAACTTGCATTTATATATCACCTTTCATGACCACAACTCATCCCAAAGCGCTTTACAGCCAATGGAGTAATTTTGAAGCGTAGTTACTGTTGTACAGAAATACCGCAGCCAATTTGACAACGTCACAGTCCCACAAACAGCAATGAGATACAGATAATCTGCTTTAGTGACCAGGACAACTCCCCTGCACCTTTTCGAATAGTGCCACGGAATCTTTTGTGTCCACCTGAGAGGGCAGATGCGGCCTCAGTTCAACGTCTCATCTGAAAGACAGCGCCTCTGACAGTGCAGCATTCCCTCAATACTGCACTGAAGTGTCAGCCTGAATTATGTGCTCAAGTCCTGGAGTGGGACTTGAACCTACGACCTTCTGACTCACAGGCAAGAGTGCTACCACATAACAACACAAGACCCTTTGGAGCCAGTCCTGATTGACTGAAATGGCAGACAAACCATTGTTAAATAAAGGTAAAAATGGACACTTGCACTTGGATCTTCTATTTGTCTTCCAAAATTATCTGTGTAAGTGTATAAGTGATTGGAAAAGTAAACTCCTTGCAGGGTATGTTTTCAAGGACACTAGGCACCCTCATACCTAGTCCAAACAGCTCCTCTTCACGTGTGAGCCTGAAACAGCAAGTGTCAGGAAGCTATTCAACTGTGGAGGGTATCACTGAGTCTCATTTGCCCAAACTCCACATGCATACTTACAGCAGGGCATGCTGGGTAGCAATTAGAAAACGAGATCCTGCTTGGTTTCTCCTCCCCAGTCCAGGACATTGAGAACAACTGTAGCACACCTACTGCCATGCCAACTGAGATCAGCTAACTCATACTTTACACTTTTAACCTAGAAGATTCCAAAATACTATACGAGGTTTTGGATAGACATTGGCAAGAGAAAGATACTTGACACAGGGAGGGAAGATTAAGTTGGCGTCAACCAAAGGCATTCCTCTACACCACCTAGTGGCCAGTTCAAGAACGAACAAGCCACTTGCCCTCGCAATGCTGTGCGGCTGGAGTGTACTCGAAAGGTTGGGGAGGATAAGAGGCGACAGCATTAAAATTTACACACAAGTATGTACCCGAAATTAAAATAGTCTGCAAAAAAGACTTCCAATAAATACCACCTGTACGATAAGTTCAGTAAAATAGTCCCCAGGAGGCGTAATATATTCTTAACACAATTTCGTGGTGCACTGAGTGGTAGAACAAAGGTTCAACAATCTTATTCAACTGTCCGGAAAAGGGGAGAGAATATAAGGCAAATCAAACCATTGTACTATTGTAAATGCAGCGTGACTTTGGTAGAGATTTGGGATCAGGCTAGCTGCTTGGGGTCTCAGTTTGTATGTGGTATGGGAAGGGAGAACTATGAAACCATGGAAAAGTGTACAATATACAGTGAGAGGGTCAAATAAACATTAAGTTTCCTTTTACCCATGCTGTCTTTACCATATAAATATATTTGTTAGATAAAATGAACATTTTTTTCATTTCCCATTGAAACCTAAGTGTGACAAAAGACATTTTATGCACAGAATAGCCTCTCTGTTTAACCAGAGTGAAATGAACGGACCACTGGAATTTTATGTTAGGATCAGGTATACATTTACCAGATTCATTGTAATGGTACATTAATTGGATCCTTTATTAACAGACATTAAAACAGAGGATAGGGCCTTTTTTTTCATTGTAAGTGCTCACCTTTAGATATAGGAAACATATTGACATTCAAATGGAGTTTTCATTGAAACAATATTATAAGTCTACTCCAGGAATTGAGCATGTAGTCTCAACAGACAGTACTGAGGGAGTGCTGCATTGTTGAAAGTGCCATCTTTTGAATGAACAGTGAGTGGACTTAAAAAATGACAATACAGTATTTGAAGGCAGCACAAAGCTCTCCTGGCCAATACTCCTCTCTGAAACCGTCACCAAAAACATACCAGATCATTTAATTTGCTGTTTGTAGGAACCTGCTCTCCACAAATTAGCTGCTGTGTTTGCCTACATAACAGTAACTGCACTTCAAAAAGCAATTAATTGGTTGTGACGGCACTATATAAATCCAAGTTCTTTTTGAATCATTTTCCAGAGACCAAATACACTTAAAATAGGATGTTTGAAGGTAACTTTTTGTAAACTTAAAAAAAATTACAATCTCCTATAAGTTACAGATTAAGTTATTAGCTTGCCTAGTTCATACTTAAATGATATCTGCGAATCAAACTCTATGTTAATGCTTCAATTAAAACCATCAAAATGCATATAACATATACTTTGACTATACTTACCCTTTTACACCAACGAGTAAGCTTTGGAAGAAAATCTTAAACAGTGGCCTTCCAGCACCATCAAGTGTTCACAAGCAGAACTACAGTAGTCCAATTTCACATTTCAAGAAAAGTTTAAAACTACTTTGTTGGACGAAAGGTGATATTTTGTATGGCAAATCATTCTTCACCCTTTGATTGACTCCTATTGTTTAAAAGCCCAACTTGTCAACAAATACCACATTATATATGAAGCCCCTTGATATATTTGAGATACAAGGTATTATACAAAGCATGACTTTCTTTTTATACCATTGTTAAATAGCAATTTAATTTTTAAAAATGCTACCAAACCTTTATAGGTATTATAATTTTGACAATAGTAATAAAGCTGAGGTGGCGGGGGTGGGGGGGTGGTGCGGTGCAGAAGAGAGAAGAGTGTATTAATAGAAATTTGGATACCGTTCCTTGATACAAAATAATTTTACTCTCAAAGGGTAAGAAGGTCATGGGTTCAAGCTCCACTAGAAAAAATGTTTTAACACTCAAAATGTGGGCATCACTGGCAAGGCCAGCATTTATTGTCCATCTCTAGTTGCCCTAAGGTGGTGGTGCTGGGGACTTCATCAACTGAGTGGCTTGCTGGGCCACTTCAGAGTCAACCACATTGGAGTGGGACTGGAATCAGACCGGCTATGAACGACAGGTTTCCTTTCCTAAAGGACAATGGTGAACTAGTGGGTTTTTAATGACAATTCATCATGGTCACTTTTATTGATACCAATTTATTTTTAAAAACTCAATCTGCCATGGTGGGATCTAAAATCATGTTCTCTGAAATATTAATCTAGGCCTCTGGATTACTAGTCCAGTAACATAACCATTACAATATTATATAATCTAGGCTGACACTTCAGTACTATACTGTTGGAGGGGCCACATTTGGACAAGATATTAAATCAACACCCCAACTGCCTTCTCATGTGGACACAAAAGTCCAACGAACAGGGAAATTATCCCTCAACCATCATTAAAACAGATTAGCTGGTCATTTTTCTCATTTTTGCTGTTTGAGAGACCGTAATTTGTGCAAATGGACTGCCATGTTTCTTTACAACAGTGACTACACTTCAAAAGTACTTAATTGGCTGTGAAGTGCTTTAGGATGTGCTGTGGTCGTAAAAGACACTATATAAATGCAAGTTCCTCTTCCAAGGCAGCTCAGTATTTCCCAGTTCCAGGAAGAGGCTAAACATCACTTATAATGATTAATATATATCCCATACATGTTTCAGACATAGTATGGGGCACTGCATTCTCCCACAGAAGGGGAATGCATCTTCTGTGTCATCCCAGGCAACAATCTGGGCACGTATAGCATGATGGGCCTTGTAGTCCTACAGATCTGAGCCTATGCCTGTTGGGCTTACCATCCAAGAAGGAATCCTCTCCTAGAAGTTGCAAGCTGGCGCAACCGTGACTGCCATCTGCAAGAAAATGTGTCTCTCCATTCACTCCAATGAGCTTCCTCTCATTGCCCGGGGACATAGGGGTGCAGTGGATTCCTCTGCAGTGAGCAGGCCTGGCTGGAAAAATCACCCCTTCCAACTGGGTAGGATAAGACACCCAGACATTTCAAGCACTTTTGCCAAAAAAGGGACGTAGTGATAGGAGAGAAGTACTCCACTACAGTGAGGAGACATATCTTCTTGCAGGTGACAGCTGCGTGAGCTTGTATTTTTCAGGAGAGGGTTCCTTCTTGGATGATAAGCCCAACAAGCATAGGCTCAGATCTGTAGGACTGCAAGATCCATCATGCTATCTGTGGCCAGATTGTTGCCTGGCAAGACTGATTTAGGGGCAGGGTTAGACCATATACAGCAGTGTACCTGTCTGACCATAGTCCTTCCAGCTTTCATCCCTTAGAGGTGGAATGTGTCAGGTGTGTACACTCTGTATATTGTTTTGAGTTGGCCCTTTCACATTCTGCTGCGATGATAGTTGAGGGTCTACATCCACACTTGGCCCTGCTCTTCCCTTTATGTCATGATGTGGAAATGCCGGTGATGGACTGGGGTGGACAAATGTAAGGAATCTTACAACACCAGGTTATAGTCCAACAGTTTTATTTGAAAATCACAAGCTTTCAAAGATTATCTCCTTCGTCAGGTGAGTGAGTGAATGAAAGGTTCTCAAATCGCATATCTTATATTAGGCTGGGACACGATCACACCAATCAAAGGTGTCGTTGGTGTTCAGACAGGTTAGCCACGGAAAACAGTACGTCCCAGTTTACTGAATACACAATGGGTCAGATTACACAGACAAAGAGAGAAAGAGATCCGAAAGGCAGAGAGAGAGAGAGAGAGAGAGAGAGAGAGAGAGAATGTCCAGTTGTATTAAAAACAGATAACTTTTTTTCCCCTGCTGGTGGGGTTACGTGTAGCGTGACATGAACCCAAGATCCCGGTTGAGGCCGTCCTCATGGGTGCGGAACTTGGCTATCAATTTCTGCTCGACGATTTTGCATTGTCGTGTGTCTCGAAGGCCGCCTTGGAGAACGCTTACCTGAAGATCGGTGGCTGAATGTCCTTGACTGCTTAAGTGTTCCCCGTCTGGGAGGGAACCCTCCTGTCTGGCGATTGTTGCGCGGTGTCCGTTCATCCGTTGTCGCAGTGTCTGCATGGTCTCGCCAATGTACCATGCTCCAGGCATCCTTTCCTGCAACGTATGAGGTAGACAACGTTGGCCGAGTCACAGGAGTATGAACCATGTACCCGGTGGGTGGTGTCCTCTCGTGTGATGGTGGTATCTGTGTCGATGATCTGGCATGTCTTGCAGAGGTTGCCGTGGCAGGGTTGTGTGGTGTCGTGGACGCTGTTCTCCTGAAAGCTGGGTGATTTGCTGCGAACGATGGTCTGTTTGAGGTTGGGTGGCTGTTTGAAGGAGAGTAGCGGAGGCGGCCTTAGCGAGGTGTTCGTCGTCATCGATCACATGTTGAAGGCTACGGAGAACATGGCGTAGTTTCTCCGCTCCGGGGAAGTACTGGACGACAAAGGGTACTCTGTTGGTTGTGTCCCGTGTTTGTCTTCTGAGGAGGTCTATGCGATTCTTCGCTGTGGCCCGTCGGAACTGTCGATCGACAAGTCGAGCGTCATATCCCGTTCTTACGAGGGCGTCTTTCAGCGTCTGTAGGTGTCCATCGCGTTCCTCCTCATCTGAGCAGATCCTGTGTATTCGCAGGGCCTGTCCATAGGGGATGGCCTCTTTGACGTGGTTAGGGTGACTCGGCCAACGTTGTCTACCTCATACGTTGCAGGAAAGGATGCCCCGGAGCATGGTACATTGGCGAGACCATGCAGACACTGCGACAACGGATGAACGGACACCGCGCAACAATCGCCAAACAGGAGGGTTCCCTCCCAGTCGGGGAACACTTTAGCAGTCAAGGACATTCAGCCACCGATCTTCAGGTAAGCGTACTCCAAGGCGGCCTTCGAGACACACGACAACGCAAAATCGTCGAGCAGAAATTGATAGCCAAGTTCCGCACCCATGAGGACGGCCTCAACCGGGATCTTGGGTTCATGTCACGCTACACGTAACCCCACCAGCAGGGAAAAAAAAGTTATCTGTTTTTAATACAACTGGACATTCTCTCTCTCTTTGCCTTTCGGGTCTCTTTCTCTCTTTGTCTGTGTAATCTGACCCATTGTGTATTCAGTATACTGGGACGTACTGTTGTCCGTGGCTAACCTGTTTGAACACCAACGACACCTTTGATTGGTGTGATCGTGTCCCAGCCTAATATAAGATATGCGATTTGAGAACCTTTCATTCACTCACTCACCTGACGAAGGAGATAATCTCCGAAAGCTTGTGATTTTCAAATAAAACTGTTGGACTATAACCTGGTGTTGTAAGATTCCTTACTCTTCCCTTTACGTGGCAGCTCATCAAGGTGAAGGCTGGGAATGGAAGTCTTCCCATTTCATGCACCCAGTGTTATTATCAAGCACTCTCAGGTCAGGATAATACAGTCAGATGCAGAGTAAAGCTCTCTACTGTACAACAACACCTCAGCCCTAACCTTGAGATAACCCTCCAATATACCAGTGACATCTTTTCCATTTCCAAGAGCAGCCATCCTTTGGAATCTGATGAGATTGCCAATGAGTATCAAATTAGGGACAGTATTATACTGTGGGGCCATGCCACTAGGAACTGGATTGAAGCTGTACGTTCTCTATGGGGGGTATGCAATCTGTTTTGCAGCAGTTAAGCTTGTAACCCATGTCGGCTAAACTCCTTAGATCTCTTTGAAAGTGTTGGGGAGTGAGCGAGCTGGAAGGGCTAGTTACACAAAGCAGGATGTCAGCATACAATAATACTGTGTGTTCAGTTTCCTCAGCTATCCAATGTCTGAGCTCACTCTGGTCATTGCTGCTAGGGGCAATATGGCCAGCATAAAGATGAGGGAAGGGGATAACCTTGTTTAGTCCGTCTGTGAAAGAATGGGGGTGAGGTAGAGGGAGAAAGAGATGCCTGGAAGCTGAGGCAATTTGTGAACACAGTATATGTCAAATTAGATTATAGGATTTTAATCTTTGGGAAGTGTTATGTCTGAGTACAGCAAAAAGGAATTGCCACTCCACTTGGTCAAATACCTTTCCTGGGTACTGTTGCTGCAGTGGTGCACAATGTTGAATAGGTGTCTGATACTGTCCCAGTGGCAGCCCCTTATGAAGTCCATTTGATCAGTACGGACTAGATCGTGGAAACTATTATGCTTTTCTCCCCCTTACTTCCACCATTGATGGCAGAGCCTTTAGCCGTCCCACCCCTGAACTCTGGAATTGTCTTTCTACACCTTTTTCCATGCCCCATTGCTCTCAATCTTCAGAAATCTCAAAACAACTCTTGTCCATGCTGCAATTAACTCCCCTAAGTATTGATTGGTGTCTGTCCGCTTAGCCCACACTCCATGAAATACCCTGAGGCATTTGATAGCTTAAGAATGCTATACAAGTACATACTGTTTTAACTGCCCTCGCAAAATTGTAGATCTGTGGTTACAGAACAGCAGAAGTCACAATTTGACTGAATATTTTATTTAAGTTTTGGTCAAAAAAGGTCATGAAATAAACTTAATTCACACATAGCAAGATTAAAAAAACACACACGCATCTGACCCATGTTTCAGTCGGGCAATATAAGAGTTTTACTATAAAGTTTTTTTTTTAAAAATGGAAAACATTTCCTTAAGGAGTCTCTAAGTATATAAGTCAACTGATTTTACCCAGTTTATAATATATAAAAAAAATTAATAGAATATCCATCTCACACATCTGATTACTACTTTTAACATGGGAGGGTTACATGATTCTCAGTATTTTCACAGAAATACAAATGGTACATTATGGGGTAGTAAAAATGGAAGCCAGGTTGTCATTTTCAACAACTTTACAGGGTTGACTTAAGAGTGCTATGTGCTTAGCAAAAGGACTGCCCAGGCAAAGAGGAGTCAAAAAATGCCATTTGTTTACACTGGAAAATACAGGAAAGGTTTAACAACTCCTCAGTCAACTTCACTTAACAATTTAACTTTTTTGGATCACAGATTAAACAACTTCCAAGGTCAAAACTGTGTTTACAAATAAATTACATGGTCCATTGTACGTTGTAAAAAAATAAGCATTTCTAGGGTCATCTAATAATGCTACGCTACAGTAACCATGCTGCGAGGAAAATGGAGCCCAATACGTTTCCATCTTGATTTATGCATTGCTCGGTTTTGTCTCTTCCACCTTAATTCTAGAGAGTAAAGCATATCATAAACTTGGTGAGTTGCACAAAAATCCATGTTAAAAGTTGTGTCATCAATATTGTATTGGCCCACGCTATCCATGCATTACCACAGACCAATCAGATTATCGGAAAAAAATTTCAACCCATGGTTCTCCATTAATTTCATTAATCATCTACCCTGGGAATTTTACCCAGGTCCACCTGAGTGCTGAGGCTCCATGTTTACTTTTTCCCTCCAACAAAACCCATTTCACATACCGGGTTTCCTCCCTCCTAGCAATGGTTTGTGAGTACACAAACTCCAGCTTCACTGCCTGTCCAATCTGATTCCGAGTATAGTAGCTAGTTCCCAGCACCGTGCAACAAACAGCCAGTTACCTGCTCAACCATGAATGTAACAGGAGAGTAAATAATGACCATTCAAATGCTACTAAAATGTCACGATTCTTTATTTCTAAACTACAATCATTCTAATACTCTGGATAATTCTTGGCTCATTTAGAGCACTAATGTAATTTTTAAGTTTGTAATTTATAATATTTCTAGATTGTAGGGTATTTAAGATCACAATTTATGCAATATTGGAATAATTCTCCTATTTGGTACCTCCAAAAGATTTTGCCCATAGCTGACCATGTCCCACCAACCAAATGGTCCAAGCTAACATGATCATTATTGCTTACATGATGAGTTCTCCACCCCCAAACAATCTACACCTAAGCCCCTGACTCCCTCAGAGCCCCAGATCCTGGTACTGCTACCAATACCTCACACAAAGGAAACAAAGCAATCCCACCCCTTAGAGATATATAGAGATTTTTTTTGACAATCAAGATGTTTGAAACTCAAGAGAATGCATGGCAGGTTAGAGGGACTGAAAACATGGAGAGAAGAGTCAGAGTGCGGGTAGGACAGAGGAAGAGAGAGAGGAGAGCGTGAGCGCACGAGACAGACAGAAAGGAGACAGCATGTATAAGAAAGCACATGCATGAGTGAGGGAGAGGCGGAAGAGTGAGTCAGCAAGAGAGATGCAGAAGGTCGACATATGATAGAACACAAGCCACGATGTGGGAAAGCATGCCTTGCAAAAGAATAGGCGTAAAAGAGGGAGAACACGTGCGCTGGGATCAGTGTGCACCTACAGAATTGCAGAGAGCATACGCGTGCGAGGCAAAAAGAGCGTGAGAGGCAGAGCACATGCAAGCAAGAGAGGTGCAGAAGGCCATGGGCTCGACAGGACATAACATGACAAACTGCACACGACAGAGTTTAACAACTGCACAAGAGACCGCTAGCAGGAGGAACTTCTCATACACAGGAAAGAGGTGTGCGTAGGAAGATTAAAACATACAGGAGAGGAGGCAGAGAAAAGACATGAGGACAAAGTCAAACAGAAATAGTGTATAAGGCATACAGAGGGAGACCGAAGACAATAAATAGAACAAAATAAAATGAGCTAGTATGGGAAACAAGCAGACAATTTTGAGAGCTTTTTATTTTTGCCCTTTAAAAAAATAAACCTGTAATGTTTTATACATGAAAAATAACCCATACCCTTTATTTTCTAATTTCTCTGGAACACCATCTTTGGCCTTTTCTTCCTCTTTCCCATCTAGAAATGAAAAGCATTTTTATCATTATTTAATCTGAAGTTGAGATGCCAAGCATTTTTGATCAGACAAAAAGTAGATGTTGCATCACAGCAGGAAATATTTATAAAACCTGAAACAAACTTTGCTTATACTGTAAGGATCTTACAACACCAGGTTATAGTCCAACTGTTTTATTTGAAAATCACAAGCTTTCGGAGGCTTTCTCCTTCGTCAGGTGAGCACACTCACCTGACGAAGGAGAAAGCCTCCGAAAGCTTGTGATTTTCAAATAAAACAGTTGGACTATAACCTGGTGTTGTAAAGATTCCTTACATTTGTCAACCCCAGTCCATCACCGGCATCTCCACATCATTGCTTATACTGAGTAGAGACCCCAACTTTAAAGGAGTAAAATACATACTGCAGACATGGATGAACAAGCAATGTCCTTGAAAAGGAAGGGTGCCATTTGTACACAAGGTGTTGCCTATTAAACAACACCATATCCCCTTCCCAGCCACTGTCTCAGGTTCAACCAGACTGTTGGCAGCCACGGCATTCTATTCAACTTCGAGCTGAGCTTCGGACCCAATATCCTCTCCATCACAAAGACTGTCTACTTCCGCCTCTGCCCCTGGCTCAGACCATCTGCCGCTGAAACCCTCATCGATGCCGTTGTCACCACAAGACCTAACTATTCCAATGCTCCTTGACTGGCCTCCCATCCTCCATTTACTGTAAAATTCAGCCCACACAAAACAGTTGAACCATACAGATCACAAAGGTCCTAGGTATGTGCTAAATTGTCTGATCTCAAACAGAGTTCTGTGGAGGGGCATCACAACTGGCCAGAGTTAGGAAGGTGATAAACCAGTTATGGCTGCCACTCCTGATCACTTTCCAATGATTCCCACTGGAAGTGCGTATGTGTGAACGCATACGTACTTGATTGAGCTCAGTTATGATGCCCCCATGAAAGAGCAGCTCGCCAATATTCTGTGCATAACAGCCAGTCAGAGAGGTCCTGGCAGGCAACCCGAAGTGGATCTATACTCCAAATAGTCAACATAATGAGGAAAAGGACAAATTTAGCAAGTGAGAGATAAAGTTTAAAAAAAAGCAACACATTTTATTCTCTATGTGGCTCAGATTCAAAATTTTGGATGATAACACTCCTGTGAAGCATCGTGGGACATTTTTACTAAGTTAAAGGCACTATATAAATGCAAGTTGATGATTATTTTATATGCATCATTGCTGATCCAACACGTATGAAGCCAACTTTTTGGCCAGGCAAAATTAAACGCTCAGAGTATTCAGGCATTCCACTTATATATTAAAATAAACATTTTCAATCTTGATATCTAAAACTGCTCAACATCCTTTATTACTGGACCTTTTAATAGGTCTGCCATTTATTTCCTCCTGTTCTTGTTTCTTTAACTAATCCCTATTAACATACTGTTTTGTACAGCCACCCACACTGGGTTCCAGGCACCTTCATAAATCTGTCTAATTTACATTTACAGTACCATATTATATACCCTCACTGCACACTAGATTGATCCTCCATTGCTGGAGACCTTTTCTTCTCACCAGCAATAACAGTAGTACTATTTTCTCCTGACTGAGCCAGACCTATTGTCAGTGAAATTCATGGAGTATCTGTTGGGAGACAGATTTGATACCATTACCTTTTTGGTATCCACAACCTCTTTTCCATAAGTCTCCACAATATCTGTACATGAAATGCCCCTTTCTCGGCACATCACCAATACTGTTCACATGAGGCACATCTCTAGCCATTCCTAATTTTTTTTTTTGAGCGTTAAATACGCCTAATGCAGTACTTTCAACTCAGTAAACTTTGCAAGTACAGCCTCACTCAAACTGTTTTCACATCTTTTCCTCTACTGTTGCTGTGCTGATCAAGACACCTATGCTTCAGGCACATGTTGAGTCAGGCTTTTCCTCCCCAAATACAGAGTGGCAACATAGTATTGCTGGCGTTTCCTCCATCCAACTGGAATCCAATAGGGTCAATTCCTTATTCCTGACACTTCTGCAATAACAGTAATACTGAATCTGGCACTGCAGTGTTGGTGCCAGGACTTAATGAACTGTGAAAACTTTAAATTCACTTTCAGCACAATGGTTGAACTGTCACCAACCTGCTTTTTTCTCTTCTCCCTCTTTTTCTTCTTCTACTTTGGCACGCTTTAGTTTTTTGTAATTTGCAGCGTTTCGCCGACCTCCTTCCCCTTCATCTTCAGAATCTGAGAATTCTTCATCGCATGCTATTCTCTTATCTGAAGCACGGACTGTCGAAAAAGAAAGCAAAACGTAAAGAAAAATTTGAAGACATTTTTTGATTTGCAGGTGATGTTTAGCTTGGTGTGGTATATAACAAGACATTTAGACTCTTCAAAGATTCCACTGCCACCCACCCACTCCCACCCCAATCCCAAATTCAGATGCTAAGTGAACTGCTTTGAGTAACAGGTGTTGGCTGGAGATTGCCTGAAGTTACCCTATGCTGCTTTTCCTTAAATCAGAAATTTCACCAGAAGCGCATGATACAATTCCCTACGTTTTCCTTTCCCCCCCATTTTTCTCGGTCAATATTCAAAATACTTTGAGACATTTACCATGAACACCTGCCAGTGCTTATATCCATTAAACACATCCTCCAAGTATTGAGAATACTCTCTGAATAATGCTTATCTTTTACAAGATTGATGTTTCTGTACGACTATTACCTTGATTCCAGCTTTCTTCCCTCCTACATTTCCTTTCCTTATTCTGAAGATGGTGCTTCTTGCTGGCATGGGGACCACAGGCACCATCATTCTTACTTTGTCTAAGTGGCTTTTCTTCATTTTAGAACGTGCATGGTGGGTTTCAGCAGGCTTTTTTTGCCCTGCAACAGCAGGTGATTGGTAGGACACAGCAAGAAAACAATGTACTACCCTCACTGGACACTTCCAGTAGGAAATACATTAGAGCAACGAGGAGCAGAAACCCTGGCCTCCCTGTCCTTCCCCTAGCCCAGTTATATTCAAGCCAACTGTAGGGCCCCCACCGTCACAGCAGCTGAAATGCATTAACTTAGTACAGATCAAAGATGAAATATGGGATCCATCTGGTTTGTATGATTCCACATTACATTGGGTAGTCTGGATATCCACTGAGTCATTGGGTGGCTGCTTTGACTTTAAAATAAAAATACAACCGGATAGCTGTTTCTTAATAAATGCAAGAATCAAAATAGGCTCCAAACTGAATTACATTTTAAAAAATCTGGCAAGTGGCTTTATCATTGCTTGACCTCAAAGTATATTACATTTTTTTTGTGGGTATTAAGCTACATCGAGTCCAAAAAATACCATCTGAAAAGAGAGCAGGTGCAAACTCGGCCTCCCATTACACCAAGTTACTTTCAAAAACATGGAGAGAAGCTCCTCCAATGTTCAGTGGGGCTGTATGCATCTTCCTTCATTTTTGTTAGGCAAGGATATTAAGGGTTAAGGGTTAGGAAACCAAGGCGGGCAGGGAGTTAAGATACAGATCAGCCATGATCTAATTGAATGGCGGGACAGGCTCGAGGGGCTGAATGGCCTACTTCGGTTCATCATACCCACTCTCCTCAAACTGCATCCTCTGGGATAACCTGCATTTGAACACCAGGTGCAAGGGGCGGTATCTACAGGTTTTCAAATAAACATTCGCTGTAAGTTTACATCTAACATACATTCGGAGAGGGGCATACAATGAATCTTAATGTGGTGGCTATGTTTCTTGGCCTTTGGCAGGGTGCAGGCCACAGGCCATACAAGCAGTATATTGGTATAGTGCCCAATTTCTATAAGTTGTCTTAATTTCCCCATTTGTTCAGTAGGTTTATCCAATGAGGTGAGCAATACAGACCAGAAAAGTCCAGGTTCAATCCCTGTGATCAAGATAGCAGCGCCCTACAATTAGCTTCATACCCCCGAGTAATGAAAAAAAACCCAATCACTCCTAGTTGCTATCCAGAGACTCCTGAAGGGAGTGCATCTGTGTGGCCACCTAATGAGGATGGGATTGGGCTCGGCTGCAAATACCATCTCTAGTAAATCTGGTATGTATGCAAGGACAGAGCTCTCTCCGGGCAACAAGAGTTGCAGCCATGCTCAGCCTGCAATATAACTTAGGTATTGTCAGCTGACTATTCTGAAACTAGAAATAATGAAATGTTCTATAATTTCTACATTTACAATGCTAAGTATTCAACACAAACATTAAACAAAACTCACTTGAAATGCGTTTGTCCGTATCTTCTTCCTCCTCATCCCCACTATCTTCCGGAACTGCATCCTCTGGGATAGCCTGCATCTGAACACCTGGGGCATGGGGCAGCATTCGCAGGTTTTCAAACAAACGTTGCCTGAAAATTTATAGCCGATAATTACTCTTCTGTGGGACACAGTGAAAACTGTAATTTGGCTTAAAAAAGGAAGCAAATAATTTTACATCTCAAACACATAAATCACCACAATAAAAACAGAACATGCTAGAAACACATCATTTGACACTATGGTTGAGATCTTTAACAGAACCTGACTGGCCTGTGTAT
Organism: Heptranchias perlo; assembly: GCF_035084215.1. Lineage (NCBI taxonomy): Eukaryota > Metazoa > Chordata > Chondrichthyes > Hexanchiformes > Hexanchidae > Heptranchias > Heptranchias perlo. The sequence continues at coordinate 29,024,380 of NC_090350.1, forward strand.
TGCCAGCATTTGCTGTTTTTCTATTTATCGCCACCATCATTCAATTAGGAAATAGTTCAAAGGCATCTCCAAGCCCCATATCAAGATTAAATTAATCTTTGTTATCCAGATATAACTAATGCTTGTAGTTTGAGTTCAGGTGACTTGTTGAATATTGTTCATAACTGGCAGCTGGAAACATTTATTTTGAGTGACTGACTTGTGCTTCCAAAGCAAAGCATCTTATCTGTTTTAATGGAAATTTGAATGACTTATCATTTCTACATCCCACCACAATTGAGCTGTTGTATTTTTATGAACCATTTAACCATGCACATTTAATAGCACTGAGCAGCTGACTAAGCTGGAAGGGTAGATCTCCCTCCTATTCAGTTCAGACTACAAGGGTATAATTTACTGGACACAGCTCTCTGTACCAATGTCACTCCTCTTAGTTGTGCAGTTCTATAAGCCACAATTTAAAAAAAAATCCACAAAAGCATCTTTCAGCTGGATGAGTATAACCAGGAGTGAAGTTTCCTTGAGACTTTTCTTGAGAAAAGCCATTTATCATTTGCAAGCACAAGTCAGTCACTCAAAATAAATATTTCCAGCTGCCAGTTATGAACAATATTCAACAACTCACCTGAACTCAAACTACAAGCATTAGTTATATCTGGATAACAAAGATTAATTTAACAGATACCATTTCTACTTTTTCTTTCAATGTTCGATATTTGGCTAGATTTAATAGTTTAGGAAACTTATTTAAGCAAGAACTAAGCCATCTGTCTATATGTCACTGTACAAACAAAACCCAATTTTAACTTTTGTCAGTAATATTCCAGTGACACTCAGGATAATTTTGCGAAGTTCCTTTCCTCCACCACACTTGACCCCTCTGTCCTTGTAAGCTGCCGCCCCATCTCCAACTTCGCTTTCCTCTTTAAAAGTCCTTGAGCATATTGTTGCTTCCCAAATCCATGCCAATCTTTCCACAGCTCCATGTTTGAATCTTTCCAATCAGATTTCTGCCATTGCCGCAGCACTGAAACAACCCTAATCAAAGTCACAATTGACATCCTCTGCGACGATGGTGCATTTTCTCTCCTCGTCCTCTCTGCAATGATCTCCTGGCCAGCCTCCCTTCCTCCATAAACTTCAGATCATCCGAATCTCTGCTGCCCATATCCTATCCCGCACCAAGTCCCACTCTCCCATCAGCCCAATGCTCACTTCTCTACTGTGGAGGTGTTGGGGGACTGGGAGCCAATTTGAAATTCTCATCCTCCTGTTTAAATCCCTCTATGGTTTCTGTAACCTACTCCAGCTCTACAATCATTCTCCCCACCCCACCCAAGAACTCTGCGTTCCTCTGGCTCCGGCCTCTTCTGCATCCTCCGTCCCTTTGCCCTTTGTTGACGTCAGGAATTCCCTCCCTAAACCTCTCCGCCTCTAGACTTCCCTCTCCTTGTTTAAGATCCTCCTTAAAATCCACCACTTCGACCAAACTTTTGGTCTCCACTCCTCCTTTGGCTCAAGGTCAATTTTTGTCTCATTACTCTTCTGTTTTTCTATTTTAAAAGCACTATATAAATGCAAATTGTTGTTCCACTGGTAGTACAGAGCGTCAATAGATGCAAGAGGTAGTGCTATAGCATAATAACCCAATTCTCCCAACTTCTACTAGCAAGGCTCTATTTGACATCTAATTTATATCAATACATGGCTACTGTAAAGTTACAGAATTCACATAAGGTTAACGGAAACAAATGGTCTTATTTCAATAGGGGTGAAATCCTTTGTAAACCAAGATGAATTTATACAAGCTGTTAAGTGTTCATAAAGCACTGCAGAACTGCTCAGCACAGTCTACTTGCTTCATGTTATTTGGATTAATTTGATCAGACATCCTACAATGTTATTCACTTTTGTGGAAGTGAGACATTGTTTAAGAACTGGTATTCATTTGTAACACATTTCCCACTTTTATAAAGCACAGGACAGATATGCATGTGAGCTATACTGCCTACCTAGAAAATAATTAAATAAGGAGGTGTCACATGGCAGCACCAATAATATCAATGAAGGACATTACATACTTTATCTTCTCGAGGTATTCACTGGTGTTCTGGTTTGTCATATTGGAAGGACTGATGTGTAGCTTAAAGTCTGGTCCAAAGTACTCAAAGTAATCGTTGTATGGTAGTTCTGAAACCACAAACTTAATTAATTTATATTTATTTCTCCTCCAGCATAGAATTTATAATAATTTCCAATAGACTGGCCACTTCATAAATAATAAAATCAGTATTAGTGGAGGGACTGGTCAATTTGAAAGCGTACTTCCAAGCCAGTCATTAAATCTTCTCCCCTCTTCTTCACAACAGCCATCAAGTCCAAATTCAAAACTTCCTTTGCGACATTACAATATATACACATCATGTTAATTCCAGGTAATCAGGTGCAAATGTTTTCTTGATAAACTTAGTGAGTCACTATCATTAAAGCAAAAGGCAAGTACAGGAAATAGGGCCAGTGTAAAGTACTTCTCTCTGTTAAGGCTCCAAAAATATTACTATAACTACCCAAAGAGCTGCTTTTTTTTTTAAGTTTCCGGTTTCATAGATACTGCTGCCAGACATAAAAATTCAGTACCAAGTAAAGGCTGATTATAGTCAATTGTTGCTGCAGCGGAGGTCTAAAATGGAAGCTTAAAAATTAAATTTTTCCTACAAGGTAACATACTGGTGTTGGGTAGTGGGGGAGGAGAGCAAGAAGAAATTTTATACTGAATGTACTCCTCCCAACATTACCCTTACTCTTTAATGGTGATGCACAAGCAGGGGCACATCCACACCCCTCTAGAGAGAGCTGCATGTGGGACCAACGCTATATACACCTTTCGTTTCCTGAGACACCTCTCCACATTCCCAACACTGGAACCCAAAACCACGTCACTACTTGCAGCTATTCTCAGCCCCAAATCCTGGACTGAGCCTCGGAACCGTAGCCTCAGCCAGAGACCCATTACACATGCTCTTTGGTTGAAGAGCAAGGAATAGTAGTATTGGGTGAGCGCACCGATGACTGCTGTCGCAACGCTGAGGCACAGACATTTGGGCCCGGATTTTAACTGCCCCGATGCTGGAAACCAGGCAGGGATCAGTTAAAATAATGGGTGTCAGTTACCCCCACCGATCCTGCTTCCTTCCTGGCTTGTCCCCATATTAACCTGCTCTTCTGAGCAGACAAGCAGGACACCGGCAGGAAGGAAGCAGGATCCTGTTTTAAATATGCAGTCTGGGTCCGATGAGGTCATCAGGCCCTGATCGGTAATCTCAACCAGAGGCCTGAGCCCTGGGTGGGGGATGGCAGTGTCGGCTCCCTTTCCAGGCAGATCCTGGCCCAAAAGAGGCCCAGCAGGGAAGTTTACAATTTATTTTTCAGGTTTTCTGTTAAGCCAGGAGAGCTCCTCCAGATCTCACAAGGAAGCCTTAAGCCTCCCTTGAACCAGGCTATCCCCATCCCCCTCCCCCGATATCATATCCTTTAACTCATTGGTGAGTAGCATCACAGGAGATTTGCTAATATATTAATAAATCTGAGATACTTCACAGAGGAGCAGAAGGTGCAAGGGCAATCCAAAACACTGTCTGCACAGGATTGGGATAAATATGCTGTGCAACACATCTAGACTTTGAATCTCAAATCCGTAGCATAATTTACAAAAGTTCCGGCTTTAATGATGCCTAGTATTTTTAATTATAGTTGTGGCTTCCCTTACCTAACCTTGCTTATCGTGCTCATTTGAACCTCAGTCCAGGAGCAAATATCAGCAGAGGCTAATATGGAACTTCAGGGCTCTAGGCATCCAATGCACGTTTCCACCCACCCAAATGAAGACTTATAAACAGCAAATTATCTTACCATTTGGAATCTCTGAATCCAAAGCAACAGATGTCTCATACGTCCAGCATCGAGCCACATTGCGAATTGTATATCCTCCTCCTCCCAGCATCAGTAAAGGTAAATTAAAAGTCTTCACAAATTCAACACACTTGGCATGGCCTGTTTAAAAAAAAATTAAGAACCAGTTTTCTATAAAACTGTGCTTAATCGTTCAAGACTCTCTTCACATGATGAGAAAACCCTACCAGATATGCTATGAGACTGTCCTGTAGGGTCACTTCAATCGTTATCTGGTATGATAGATGTCAAATGTATAGAAGCTGTACTTCTTAGGAGAATTATCAAAATCTTGGAGGAAAAATTGCTAGGGAAGTGCTTTGTGTGTAAAATACACCATTTCTCTACAGAAAACATATGCACAACTAAACTGAATATCCATGAGACTGCCATTTCAGGTCTCCCTTCCCCTCCTCAGCTGCTCTGGTGATACAGCTTAAGGAGGCTGCCTGCATGTATTCTGTAGCAGCTTTGATTTCAATGGAAATCAGTATTTCAGACCCGCATAAAAGATTGATCTGGTACCGTCTGATCCCAGAAAAGCCATTACCGGGCGTGTATGCAGCAGAACCAGGCTAGTACCAGCAAAGTTAATTCACATCAGGAGAGTACAGGAATAAGATCAGCTGCAATAAGCCCCAACAACTGATACTCACTGTAAAGACCATTCTGCATGTACAAGGTACCAGAGCATGGTACGTCATTCAAATGTACCCCAACATGGCTTGCTGCCTTCAGTGGAGAAATGAGAAGGCAAAATTGCAGGATTATATAGGAATGTTACTCTTTCTACAAGCTGTTACACAAGTGGACTGATGATATCTTATGCAAACACACTATCTGCTGCGTCGCACAGTTCAGGAAGAATGGTCATTTGAGTGAGACATTAGAGGGCTACTGACGTGCTGGGGTAAAGTTCCAGGATGAGTGAGCACCTTAAAGAGAGGGGAGAAAATATTTGAGGAGATGGGGTGCAAAATAATTTATTTACAGGGTTTTTATATCCACATCAAGTTCCCTTTCTTGCATCCTAACAAATGAAAAACATACATGGGTGACCACAAATCAGACATCACCTGAGTGAGCTCATGCATTCATGTAGACACATATATGTACATTAAAAATGGATTACTGTACCTTTAATAGTAAGATTAAAGCAACCCAGTCTATCCCCAGACAAAGAATCAGCACCACACTGCAATGCAATGGCACTAGGCTGGTACATCTCCATCACCTTACATATAATCTAGTGAGAAAGAGAAAAGTTTTTACAACATTGTACTGAAGTCCCACACAACTTGCCTACAAACAATCTGTACACGTGTAATTCAGCTTAGAACATACAAAGAAATGTTCCGCATCAAAGAACACCGCGAAGCCAAAAGAAATTCAGAACTTCATTCCTGTACTTTATACAAAAAACAGGCGGCTAGTGGAACCAGGAATGACCGCACAACCAAACAGCTAGAGGATCAAGCTGTGGCAGCGCAAAACTTCCAAAATAAGTATGACGTTAAGAGTTTTGTTGTACTATAAATTAGCTTTAGGAGAACTGCATTTGGAATTTAATAGTGAGTAAAGGAACCACTTACAGGTTTGAATATGGCTTCATAAGATTCATCATCGATTCCATCTCTCAATGGGAAATTTACAGCATAGTACTTGCCTTTGCCTGCACCTATATCCTGTGCAGCAAAAAGAAACGGCTCAAATCAGCTTCACACAAGTCAAACTTATAACTAAAGACGCATTTCCCCTAGATGTGCCTTCTATTAGTATATATGAAAAAATACATTTTAAAAGTTCATATTAACAAAGATGCAATGATACTCCATAACAGTGGCGTAACCAATGTTTTGTAAAAATTTATTACTTCTTTAGTCTGGTAATCTAGGTCCCTATTAATAAAACCCAAAGTGCTGTTAGCCTTTTTTAATGGCTTTATAGATCTATATTCTCACGCTTTCAGGGAATTATGTATTTGAACCATGAGGTTCATTCACATCCTTCAACATCTTTCCATTGAGTATACTCCCATTTTTCTTCACACTTACATGCACATTAAATTGCATCTTCCACCTGTCTGCCCTTTCCATTAACTTGTTTGCGTCATCCTGAAAGCTTTTGCAGTCCTCCTTGCTGTTTGTCAAATCCATTATTTTTTCAGCTAAATTTGACATTGTGCTCCCTATACCCAAGCCCACATCATGTATATATACAGTCCCCACCACTTGTACCTCCCACTCTTATGGCAGGCAACTGCCTATACCGGGCAATTAATGATAACCATTTTGCATCACCATAGGCGTCAATTACAAAGGTGTTGCTTAAAACATATTAAGCAGGCTGGCTGTTTTGGGTAATTCAAGAAGCTCTTTGCACCTCGTTAAAATTATTTTTAACAAACTTAATAATTAATTTTCTGTATCTACCATTTAATGGCTCGATCATTAAAAGTTATAAGTTGAAAGGAATAGATTAACTGTGAAGTTAGATTTCCTAGTCATCTGAAATCCTCTAAAATATCCTGATACCACTTGAGGAGGGGAGGAGAATTAAACAAAATAAACTGTATGTACTCATTTCACACAAATCACAATAAAAGAGGTGCTCAGTACACAATAACTGCCCATACTCCCACTTACAGGGCCAAGAACGGGCATTTTGACATGAATAGATCGGTTGATGCCACGCTTTTCAAGTCAGATATCTTAATTGTTTATTAAATATCTTTCAGTTTGTACTGCTAACTAGGTCTAAATGCTAATCATATTAGTTCAAATTGCGAGTAGAGGTATCACAAACCCAAAAATAGATATTTAACGGCATGAACAGGTTTATTTGTTTTCATTTCATTTGTGTTGTGATTTATGTACTTTGGGCACTAACCCTCTAAACCCATGTGTATGTATCTCTTTTATTTAAGTTTAGAAATTCCAGTTTCATCCTCCACTGCTTATCGTGGGAATATCGAGTCAACACCAATGTGCCCATTATAAGCAGCGAGGACTGTGCCGAGAACAAAAGAGGATGCACCACAGACCTCTGCAGTATACCACTTCCAACCCCTCTCCAATAAAAGCAACACCCATTTATCAAAACTCTGTTTTCTGTCCATCAGTCAAGTTTAGTTATAAGCCACTACATGTCCTCTTATGGGAGCACCTTCACCACAACATAGAATGCAGCGGTTCAAGACAGTGGCCCACCACTGCCTTCTCAAGGGCAACTCGGGATGGCAATAAATACAGACCTTGCCAGCGACGCCCACATACCGAGAATTAATAAAAAATACAATACAATTGAATTGTTCAAAGAAGTCTCTTGACATTATCGAATTAGTTCTGAAAATCCACATGCACTGCACCCATTGCATTCCCTTTATCTATCCGGTCACTTCAAAAGAAACAAACTTTGTCAAAAACAACTTGCCTTTAACAAATCTTCACTGGCTGTCCTTTATTAACCTACGAATTTTTAAATGTTCACACAAATTATGGATTCTAAGAGTTTGCCCACAACTGACATTAAATTAACTGATTTGTAGTTACTTGGTTTATCCATTACATTCGCAACTCTCCAGTCCCAAAGGAAAATTTGCATATTTAAGGTTAACTGAAAAATTGCAGCCTCTGCTATCGCCTCTCTTGACTTCTTTAAACAGCCTAGGGTGTAGGTTATCAGGACACAGTGACTTATCCACCCTTGCTGATTTTTTCAGAACCAGTTCCTTTTCCACAGCTCAGACAATCGTTTCATATCCTCCTCTGGCACTTTGACAGCACCTCCCAGCTCTGCGACCTCAACCATTGAGAAAGACGAGCAGCAATGTTATGGGAAATTGCCTCCAAGTCGCACGCTGTCCTCACTTGGACATATACTGCCATTCCTTCATATCCTCCTCTGACATGAGCGATGCTGGCATGGCCACATTTACTGCCCATCCATAGTTGCCCTGAGATGGTGGTGGTGCACTGTTCCCTTAAATCACTGCAGTCCTTGTAGGGATGGGGCTTCTACAATGGTGTCTGGTAGGAAATACAAGATTTTGACCCAGCAGCAATGAAGGAATGGCAATATATGTCCAAGTGAGGACAGCGTGCGACTTGGGAGGCGATTTCCCATAACATTGCTGCTTGTTTTTCTCAATAGTAGAGGTTGCAGAGCTGGGAGGTGTTGTCGAAGTATGTATGGTAATTTGCTGCAATGCATCCTGTAGATAGTACATGCTCAAGCAAGACTATTTCCTTTTATATTATCTGATCTTTTCTCCTATACCCTTTTAGCTCTTCTAAACTCCCTTTCACTTCCCTACTACACTTTCTATATTCCTCATGATTTTTAGTATTGTTAGCTCTAATTTTCTCAAATGCCTCCCCTTTCTCCTCGCTATCAGTGACAATCTTAAATTGATCTCCCATTGTCAACGACTCCCCAACCAGAGGAAATGGTAGTTTGTTATTCACCCCATCAAAACCCTTCGTAGTTTGAAAAACCTCTACATAATCTCCTCTTAGCCTTCTCTGTTCCAATGGAAATTGCTCCAGTATCTCAGATCTCTCCTCATTAATGTACTTTCCCCTCCCTGGCATAAAAATGCAAGCTATAGAGTATTCTTCCTCTTACCCGGAGATCTCCTGTACCAGGGAAATATTCACCATATTTATGGAATGAAACAGTCATCACCCTATCTGTTGTATAAAAAGCTTCTTCAACACCATCACCATGGTGAATATCAATATCGATGTACAGCACTCTCTGATGGTACCTTAACAAAGACAGAAAAAAAATTGTTTTGATTTGAAACACACAGAATTTAAGGTATGCTTCAATAAGGATATTAAAAACTAGCTCAGTGTCTTGATGGCTCAGTTGGCGAAGCCACCGTGCAACTGAGCCATACAGATTGCCACGTCCCAGGGTCAATTCTAAGTATGTATGTAGTGACATAGCTGATCGTAGGACCCGGGCGCAATTCAGCCACAGTTATCGTTCCCGATCACGATCTAGGTACTCCTGCTGGAAATTTAATATATCTGGATTCTGGTTGAAGACAAGATCAAGCTTGGTGGCGATTTCCCCATACTTGAATACTCTGCCAAAAGCCAGTCTCTAGGCTTAAACATGAGGTACACAGAGTGCTCGTGGAACAACCCCCAGTATAAGAACATAAGAAATAGGAGCTGGAGTAGGCCACACAGACCCTTGAGCCTGCTGCGCCATTCAATAAGATCATGGCTGAGCTTCTACCTCAACTCCACTTTCCCACCCTACCCCATGTCCCTTGATTCCCTTAATGTCCAAAAATCTATCAATCTCAGTCTTGAATATATTCAACAATGAGTCAATGCCTTCAGGTGAGGAGCGAAAAAAAATTGAAAAAGGAACAAGAATGTTTTACATTTTTTCCCGCAAAAGCTAGGTTCTCTCTCCCCCCACCCCTGAACATGGGCTGTAATTTTCAACATTAAGTTTCCTGCTACTTGTCGATCAGGACTGCCCCACCCATTGGCTTGCAGGGTTATCTGGAGCCAAGTAGTAAAAGTACCAGGTACCAAAAAAAGATAGAAATATCTGAATCCCCATTCTGTGCTTATTTAGCTGCCATCTGCCCAGGCAGCTGATGGACACTACAAATCTTGGCTGTTAATATACTAACAAGGGGATATCAGCCAGATTTCTACGCTGAGATTATCTAGTCACTAATGCAAAGAAGTGCAACTGTGTGGATGTTAAGCAAGAGCAGGTACAGGGAGAGTTGTGGTCCGTTAGGTTAAATAACCTACCAATAATCACTGCCTTAGGTGAGGTGTGTAAAGCTTTACCATAATGTGAGTCATGCTTTAACATAACATGAGAGCGAGAGAAGGGGGGAAGGGGAGAGCGAGAGCGAGAGGAGGGGAGGGGGGGGAAGGGGAGAGCGAGAGGAGGAGGGGAGGGGGGGGAAGGGGAGAGCGAGAGGAGGGGAAGGGGGGGGAAGGGGAGAGCGAGAGGAGGGGAAGGGGGGGGAAGGGGAGAGCGAGAGGAGGGGAAGGGGAAGGGGAGAGCGAGAGGAGGGGAGGGGGGAAGGGGAGAGCGAGAGGAGGGGAGGGGGAGAGCGAGAGGAGGGGAGGGGGGAGAGGGAGAGCGAGAGGAGGGGAGGGGGGGGAAGGGGAGAGCGAGAGGAGGGGAGGGGGGGGAAGGGGAGAGCGAGAGAAGGGGAGGGGGGGGAAGGGGAGAGCGAGAGAAGGGGAGGGGGGGGAAGGGGAGAGCGAGAGAAGGGGAGGGGGGGGAAGGAGAGAGCGAGAGAAGGGGAGGGGGGGGAAGGAGAGAGCGAGAGAAGGGGAGGGGGGGGAAGGAGAGAGCGAGAGAAGGGGAGGGGGAAGGAGAGAGCGAGAGAAGGGGAGGGGGAAGGAGAGAGCGAGAGAAGGGGAGGGGGAAGGAGAGAGCGAGAGAAGGGGAGGGGGAAGGAGAGAGCGAGAGAAGGGGAGGGGGAAGGAGAGAGCGAGAGAAGGGGAGGGGGAAGGAGAGAGCGAGAGAAGGGGAGGGGGAAGGAGAGAGCGAGAGAAGGGGAGGGGGAAGGAGAGAGCGAGAGAAGGGGAGGGGGAAGGAGAGAGCGAGAGAAGGGGAGGGGGAAGGAGAGCGAGAGAAGGGGAGGGGGAAGGAGAGAGCGAGAGAAGGGGAGGGGGAAGGAGAGAGCGAGAGAAGGGGAGGGGGAAGGAGAGAGCGAGAGAAGGGGAGGGGGAAGGAGAGAGCGAGAGAAGGGGAGGGGGAAGGAGAGAGCGAGAGAAGGGGAGGGGGAAGGAGAGAGCGAGAGAAGGGGAGGGGGAAGGAGAGAGCGAGAGAAGGGGAGGGGGAAGGAGAGAGCGAGAGAAGAGGAGGGGGAAGGAGAGAGCGAGAGAAGGGGAGGGGGAAGGAGAGAGCGAGAGAAGGGGAGGGGGAAGGAGAGAGCGAGAGAAGGGGAGGGGGAAGGAGAGAGCGAGAGAAGGGGAGGGGGAAGGAGAGAGCGAGAGAAGGGGAGGGGGAAGGAGAGAGCGAGAGAAGGGGAGGGGGAAGGAGAGAGCGAGAGAAGGGGTGGGGAAGGAGAGAGCGAGAGAAGGGGTGGGGAAGGAGAGAGCGAGTGAAGGGGGGGGGGGAGGAGGGAGCAAGAGAAGGGGAGGGGGGGGGGAAGGAGAGAGCGAGAAGTGGGGGGGGGGGAAGGAGAGAGCGAGAGAAGGGGGGGGGGGGAAGGAGAGAGCGAGAGGAGGGGAGGGGGGAAGGGGAGAGCGAGAGGAGGGGAGGGGGGAAGGGGAGAGCGAGAGGAGGGGAGGGGGGAAGGGGAGAGCGAGAGGAGGGGAGGGGGGGGGAAGGGGAGAGCGAGAGGAGGGGAGGGGGAAGGAGAGAGAGCGAGAGAAGGGGAGGGGGAAGGAGAGAGCGAGAGAAGGGGAGGGGGAAGGAGAGAGCGAGAGAAGGGGGGGGGGAAGGAGAGAGCGAGAGAAGTGGGGGGGGGGAAGGAGAGAGCGAGAGAAGGGGGGGGGGGGGAAGGAGAAAGCGAGAGAAGGGGTGGGGATGGAGAGAGCGAGAGAAGGGGTGGGGAAGGAGAAAGCGAGTGAAGGGGGGGGGGGGGAGGAGGGAGCAAGAGAAGGGGAGGGGGGGGAGGAGGGAGCAAGAGAAGGGGAGGGGGGGGGGAAGGAGAGAGCGAGAAGTGGGGGGGGGGGGAAGGAGAGAGCGAGAGAAGGGGGGGGGAAGGAGAGAGAGCGAGAGAAGGGGAGGGGGAAGGAAGGGGAGAGCGAGAGGAGGGGAGGGGGAAGGAGAGAGAGCGAGAGAAGGGGAGGGGGAAGGAGAGAGCGAGAGAAGGGGAGGGGGAAGGTGAGAGCGAGAGAAGGGGGGGGGGAAGGAGAGAGCGAGAGAAGTGGGGGGGGGGAAGGAGAGAGCGAGAGAAGGGGGGGGGGGGGAAGGAGAAAGCGAGAGAAGGGGTGGGGATGGAGAGAGCGAGAGAAGGGGTGGGGAAGGAGAAAGCGAGTGAAGGGGGGGGGGGGGAGGAGGGAGCAAGAGAAGGGGAGGGGGGGGGGAAGGAGAGAGCGAGAAGTGGGGGGGGGGGGAAGGAGAGAGCGAGAGAAGGGGGGGGGAAGGAGAGAGAGCGAGAGAAGGGGAGGGGGAAGGAGAGAGCGAGAGAAGGGGAGGGGGAAGGAGAGAGCGAGAGAAGGGGGGGGGAAGGAGAGAGCGAGAGAAGTGGGGGGGGGGGGAAGGAGAGAGCGAGAGAAGTGGGGGGGGGGGGAAGGAGAGAGCGAGAGAAGGGGGGGGGGGAAGGAGAAAGCGAGAGAAGGGGTGGGGATGGAGAGAGCGAGAGAAGGGGTGGGGAAGGAGAGAGCGAGTGAAGGGGTGGGGAAGGAGGGAGCAAGAGAAGGGGAGGGGGGGGGGGGAAGGAGAGAGCGAGAAGTGGGGGGGGGGGAAGGAGAGAGCGAGAGAAGGGGGGGGGGAAGGAGAGAGCGAGAGAAGGGGGGGGGGGAGAAGGGGAGAGCGAGAGGAGGGGAGGGGGGGGGAAGGGGAGAGCGAGAGGAGGGGAGGGGGAAGGAGAGAGAGCGAGAGAAGGGGAGGGGGAAGGAGAGAGCGAGAGAAGGGGAGGGGGAAGGAGAGAGCGAGAGAAGGGGGGGGGAAGGAGAGAGCGAGAGAAGTGGGGGGGGGGGGAAGGAGAGAGCGAGAGAAGGGGGGGGGGGGGGAGGAGAAAGCGAGAGAAGGGGTGGGGATGGAGAGAGCGAGAGAAGGGGTGGGGAAGGAGAGAGCGAGTGAAGGGGGGGGGGGGGAGGAGGGAGCAAGAGAAGGGGAGGGGGGGGGGGAAGGAGAGAGCGAGAAGTGGGGGGGGGGGGAAGGAGAGAGCGAGAGAAGGGGGGGGGGGAAGGAGAGAGCGAGAGAAGGGGGGGGGGGAAGGAGAGAGCGAGAGAAGGGGGGGGGGGGAAGGAGAAAGCGAGAGAAGGGGTGGGGAAGGAGAGAGCGAGAGAAGGGGTGGGGAAGGAGAGAGCGAGTGAAGGGGGGGGGAGGAGGGAGCAAGAGAAGGGGGGGGGGGGTGGGGGGGGGGAGGAGAGAGCGAGAAGTGGGGGGGGGGGGGGGTGGGGGGAGACACAGAGCCGGGGGAAGGAAGTCCTTAATTTGATGCTGAAGAAACCGAACCTGTGTTCTAAAAGAGTTATTGTAGGGTTAAAACTGTACAATGTGTTATAATATGCTTACTTCAGTAATTCGAGAATGGCCAAGACAATGTCATTTACGTAACAAAAGCCTGATGCCTCTGATTTCTTTGCATGATGAAGTCCACCAGCCCAGTTGACAGCAATGTCCGTTTGTTGTTTGTTCAGTTTAACAGCTCCAGCTGCAGAAAGTAGCAACTTGCAATCAAACCACAGTACATTTAATATGTTTGGGAAGTAGTATTTCTCAAATATGATAATTAATTTATAGTGACAACAACCTGCTTTTTCCCCTAGTTTTGACGCAATTTAATAATTAAACACGTTTGAAGACTAAAAACAAAAAAGGTTACATCATTAAAGGTACATGTTAATTGTATTAAAGGGTTTCAAGGATAATAATGGCACGTTATCAAGGGACTTCGACCGTGAAAACTCGCTAAGCTGGGCATTTGTATTCATGACATTTATGTACACCAGCAAGTTTGAACCACAAGAGAAATTGTGAGCCGGAAGGTCCCAGGTTCAATCCATGGTTAGTGCTGAGTTAGCCTATTATCAGCTGGGTTATCAGTATACGCTTTACAATTAGCCTTAGTGGGGTTGAAGAGAAGAGGGAGAGGATGCAGAATCATTGGCCAGAGTTTCTGCTCCTGATCACCTAAAGTGACTTCTGCTAAAATTGCTAGTGTGGTGTTGCAGTGGGGTGAGGATGGAGATCAGTTTTGATTTCCCACTATAGGTGAATAGCCTGCTTAGCCAGCTGACAATCTCAGATGAGTCTCCCACATAAATAATGCCCCTTGGCACTGGCAAGGAGTCAATACCTTCAGGGTAGGAGTGGAAAAAACTTGGCAGAGGAAAACAAAAAAGCAGTGCAATTTTCCCCACTGATTTCCAATTAAATGAATTTTCTATTCAATATTTTACAAAATTAAGATACCCTTTAAAAAAATTGTAAGTGTAATAATTGAAAATGAACTCTTTAAGGAACTTCTGGAAAACATCATAAAAAATGCAAACAAAGCACTGGGGTTCATTTTCAGAGGAACAGAATTGAAAAACAGAGAAGTTATGTAAAACTTATATAGAACCTTGGTTAGATCATACTTAAGAGTACTGTGCATAGTTCTGGTTACAAAAAGGATATAGAGGTACCGGAGAAAGAGCAAAAAAGATTTACAAAGATGATACCAGAACTGAGAGGTTATAACTAACAGCAAAGACTCTCTTTTCTCTAGGAAAGAGAAGGCTGAAGGGTGACCTAATAGAGGTCTTTAAAATTATGAAGGGGTTTGTTTGATAGGGTAGATGCAAAAGGTATTTCCATTTGTTGGGGAATCCAAAATTTAGGGTCATAAATATAAGATGGTCACTAATAAATCCAATAAAGAATTCAGGAGAAACTTCTTATCTCAGGGAGTGGTTAGAATATGGAACTTGCTACCACATGGAATAGTTGAGGCGAATAGCATAGATGCATTTAAGGGAGAAACGAATAGAAGGATATGCTGAAAGGATTAAACGAAGTAGGGTGGGAGGAGGCTCAAATGGAGCATAAACACCAGCATGGACCAGTTGGGGCAAATGGCCTGTGTCTGCGCTGTTAATTCTATGTAGTATCACTTACCAACTGAACCTCCAGTCGAGAGCTGGCAGAATTCAAACAGCCCATCAAATACAGGGCAGTCTTCACCCACGTTAACTAACAGAAAGCACAAGTTTTAAAATAAAATTTTACAAAAAGAAATGATTGCAAAAGATTACATTATTGCTAAGTGACAAATAGTAATATTTTATTAGACAAAATATCCTCCCAAGACATTTCCACTGAATTGCTACCGGTTTCCTGTTATTCTATTAGTATGGTCTATGTCTCATTTGTCCTGCCAAAATTTGTTAGCAGTTTGTCACTACCCATACAGACTTTACTATAGACAACTCGATGAGACCCTTTGCCAATCACTCCCCCAATGGCTTAATGGGTAAGGGCATAAGTCAGTGTAGTGCTAAGCCATACATAGAAGGATAGTTCCAGACTGTGCTGAGTTAGATGATCTCAGCCAGTGCAGCATTTGAGGTACACCCCTAGTAAGGGAGGAGAGGAAGAAAAGATAGGGGATTCCCTGATCCCCATCGCTTGCCAGTAAATCCCACTACGTGTGTGGGAATGCCAGGTGAGGACAGGATTGCTCAAATAGCCAGTTCATATTCATTTTCAAGCTCAGATATGAAGCCGAGGTATGGAACCATATCCCAAGAGTTAGTGCCTTCTGGAAGGGGAAAACTGGAATTTTGGAAACCCTTTGACAACATGGATGATCTTTCTGCAAAATGCCAAATCAAAGGATCTTAAAATCCTTTATAACTTAGTGACAGAACCATTGGTGCTTTCAGTATTCTTCCTTTCAAAGTCCATTGAAATGATTTGTTCACTGTATGCAACTAAAATACAACTATGCATAAAAAAGGGTTTCACCAAAAAGGTTGAATTTTGTTGATTACAAGACTTTAAAAAAAAACTGTTGTACTACACGTGCAACATGCAACAACGACCCTGCATTTCCCCCTAGAAAAGCATCGAACTGTTAGGATGATTAAGTAGCAGCCTCCACATGCAAATAGGATTTGATGGACAAAATGCCCAAGCACATCTTTGATATCCTCCAAAATTCTTTCAATATTGTATGTAAACCAGATTTTGTTGCTCGGTGCATAATGGAAGTTTCAAATAAAACAGATAGCAGTACCTCAGGCAACCACAGGACATGCAAAGATGGAAAGGTCTATTTTACCAAGATAAAAGGATCTCTGACTACTTCATATTAGACCCAATCCATGACACAGAAAAGGCATTACACAGAGGGTTACGGGTCTACAAGACCTCTTGAAATTGCAGAATTGTTCTCTTTTGTATTGGTCTCCCCTTTGGAAAGTAGCCCATGCAAAAACAGAGTAGACCAACAGTTACAAGTATTGCATTCTTACACAGGAAATGGACAAAAAAACACATCACAGTTGAGTAAATTAACAAGTTCATGTACAGCACTTCTGTACACCATTTCAATGCAAAATCCTTAAGCTAAACTCAACAAAAAATGGCAACGTACATCTTTGCATCTGCTTGCTGTATTCAGACATATTGTCTGGACGGATGGACCGCAGGAACTTGATGTAGTCATCACTGTGGTACTTTGTCATTTCTTCAGCTGAAGCTTTGTGTGGACGCTTTGGAAGAACAGAAAGGGAAATCTTTATGTTTCAATTACATTTCATACTTCTTGAAGCAGTGTCAATATTTCTATAGAACAGAAAGAATGCAGGACATTAGTTTTATATATTTAGAATTGAGAAATTCAGTGCTAAAATATCCAGCGTGCACCAGTATCCACATACACACACTTGTTATTTCACTGCCAGCACCCAAAGGCCCGGGTTCAATCTATAACATGCCCTCCTTGTTGCCAAAGTGGCCCTTTTTCATACGGGTGTTCCACAGAGAGGACTAACAAGAAACCCCGATTCGGTCCTCACCAATGCCTACAAATTTTTAAAAATTCATTTTAGGGACATAGGCATTGCAGACAAAGCTGTCATTTCATAGTAGGTACAGCACAGGAGGAGGCCATTCAGCCCTTTGTGACTGCTCTGGAAGAGCTATCCAATTAGTCCCATTTCCCATCTCTTTCCCCATAGTCCTGTAAATTTTTCCCTTTAAGTATTTATCCAATTCCCCTTTGAAAGTTACTATTGAATCTACTTCCACCACCCTTTCAGGCAGTGCATTACAGATCATTATAACTGCTGCATAAAAAAATGTTTGCTCATTCCGCCTCCAGCTCTTTTGCCGATCACCTTAAATCGGTATCCTCTGGTTACCGACCCTTCTGCCACCGGAAACAATTTCTCCTTATTTACTCTATCAAAACTGTTCATGATTTTGAAGACCTCTACCAAATCTCCCCTTAACCTTCCCTGTTCTAAAGAGAACAACCCCAGCTTCTCCAGTCACTCCACATAACTGAAGTTCCTCATCCCTGGTACCATTCTAGTAAATCTCTTCTGCAGCCTCTTGAAGGCCTTGACATTTTTCCTAAAGTGTGGTGCCCAGAATTATAGGGTTTATCTCTCTCTCTCTTTTTAAAACAGAGGTGTGACATTTGAAATCCTCCAGCACCGTCCCCATATCTAAGGAGGATTGGAAGATTGTGGCCAGAGCCTCTGCAATTTCCACCCTTAGTTCCCTCAGTAACCCAGGATGCATCCCATCTGGATCAGGTGACTTTCCTACTTTGAGTACTGCCAATCTTTTAAGCACCTCCTCTATTTTTATCCTATCCAATATCGCTACTACCTCCTCCTTTACTGCTACAACGGCAGCATCCTCTTCTCTAGTGAAGACTGATGCGAAGTATTCATTTAGTACCTCAGCCATGCCCTTTGCCTCCATAAGATGATCTTTTTTGTCCCTAATTGGTCCCACCCTTCCTCTGTTTATGTTATGTTTATAAAAGACTTTTGGGTTCCCTTTCATGTTAGTCGCTAATCTATTCTCATATTCTCTCTTTGCCCCTCATTCCCTTTTTTAGATCTTCTCTGTACTTTCTGGATTCAGCCTGGTTTTCTACTGTGTTATGAACCGTACATTGGTCATAAGCCTCCTTTTTCTGTTTCATTTTAATCTCTATATCTTTAGTCATCCAGGGAGCTCTAGCGTTGGATGCCCTTCCTTTCCCCCTCGTAGTGATGTGTCCACTCTATACCTGAACCAACTCCTCCTTGAAGGCCTCCCATTATTCAATTGCTGTTTTACCTGCCAATTTTTGATTCCAATCTACCTCATCAAGATCCCTTTTTACCTCAATGAAATTAGCCCTCCTCCAGTTACGTATTTTCACATTTGATTATTTCTTGTCCTTTAGCTAGTGAGACACAAGTGGAGACAGTTACAGGAAGAGAACTTTACTTCTAGTTTTTGTGCATGAGCAATGGAACAGGAGATCAACTATATTAAATAATATATTGTGTGGTTCATGGTACAAAGGTTCAGCTTTAAACGTCAGACGTGAGGCTGTTCGCTAATGACGGCACAGTATTCGGCTCCTTTTGCATTTCCTCAGATAATGAAGCAGTCCTTGCCTGCATGCAGCAAGACCTGGACAACATCCATGGACTGATAAGTGGCAAGTAACATTCGTGCCACACAGGTGTCTGGCAATGACCATCTCCTACAAAAGAGAGTGTAACTACCTCCCCTTCACCTTCAATTACATTGTCAAGTCCCCCACCATCAACATCCTGGAGATCACCTTTGACCAGAAACTGAACTGGACCAACCACATAAATTTCGTGGCTACTAGAGCAGGTCAGAGGTTGGATTTTCTGCAGCAGGTGACTCACCTCCTTACTCCCCAAAGCCTCTCCACCACAAAGCAGTGCGCTTGATTGGCACCCTGTCCACTGGCTTAAACATCCACTCCCTCCATCAGCATACTGCAGTTACAATGTGTACTATATGGGGTGCACTGCAGCGCCTCCCGAACCAGTGTCCTCCACCACCTAAAGATGCCTTTGAGAATGTGTTGGTGGGCAGCCTTCTTGAACCACTGCAGTCAGTGTGGTTCCAGTGCGTCCACAATGTTGTTAGGTAGGGAGTCCCAGCATTTTGACCTAGCAACAAAGGATACTGTGTTACTTGGAGGGGAACCTGGAGGTGATGGTGTTCCCATGCACCTGCTGCCCTTGTCCTTCTAGGTGGTGGAGGTCACAGTGAGGGTTGTGTTATCTTGTGGCTCCTGTTTTAGTTCCAGATAATTATGAATATATGAATAATATTTGTAGCACTACTGCTGTGGGCTAACTGCTAATTATTATTGCTGTCAGGAAGAGAACAAAGTTCAGGGCCTAGGGAAAGTTTGAATGGATTAGACATTGTAAGGCTGGGTGACAATAGGTCAGGGAACTGGCCACAAGGCAGCAAGATTTCTGCTGAAATAAAGACCGGAAATTGTGCCTAATGCAGTTTTCATTGAGACTTGTAACCTTACAATAAACTCATAACTCACCTGAGCAGAAAAAGTGTATTCACACCTTTAATTCCAAAAAATTTCCATCATAGTTGCTACACAGAATACTCCAAAAAGACCCAAGTAGGATCAGGTCAGTAGGCCAAACACTGCCTGCTAGCTCACTTTACTTTGCAGCCCAATTATATTTCTGAAATCTTCAGAAGTAAAGAAAATCAGAAAATCTCAACCATTTAATTGTTGCAGGAACAGAAACTAAAAATTGCCAAGAATGAGATTTTGCCAGGTATAAAAATAGAAGCTGCCTAATTGTCACAAGCTGCAAACGGAGGAATATTATGCTTGCAGCCTGGGAAAGGTCAGCAGGAAAAGCCAGGTAAATACTGCAACCAATGGATGCTTAGTAGAACCCTAGTCTCACAGAAAGGACTAGGCCTCTTCAGAGGAAAGTTATTACAGAATTTCAAAGATAAAACAGGTACGTTTGTGGCAAAGTTTAATTTTTCCTTTGTGTTCATGTAACAACGATTTTGTTTTTGTAAAGTCAGTGGCTCAAAAAGCAACATAACAGCCAAAATTTGAGCAATCTGATTAGTCGAAATTGCTGCTCTCGAATGAAGACTTTGGAAAAAAGTGAGTGATTTGATTACACGGTTTTGCTAGTTACTATTGCCATCTGCCTCGTGAATGGAACTGCTTTGGATTGGACCACATTTAATCAATTGTACACAAATCAATCTGCACGATTAGTTTGACAGACAGTGATTATTTGAGCCAATAATGATTTTTTAAAACCCTACAAATGCACACTAGACACAAGACTTAATTATATAGGTTAATCAGGTGCTTGTCACTTACAAAGGTTAGATATTTACTTACCTTGCATAGGCATACATATGCCTAGTTTCATTTTACCCCTATGCAGCTGTACTCCCACTGTAGCCTAGAACCTGTTGAAGACTGCATTATGACCCATAAGGTTGTGATGACCACATTTACCCTAAATTAGCTGTGTAGCTTTTATCTTTGCATTGAATGTGATAAGTAAAAAACACAAACCACACACACAAATAAAACAATTCAGTCAATACTTAATGATACTTACATAGATTTCCATTTTTCTGTATAAGCCATAGTTTAGCAGCAGGTTATGGGTCATTCGAATTCTATGTGGTTTCATTGGATGACCCTGTCCATAGTAGTAATTCCCAACATCACCTGTATTTAACAAATGGAAAAATATGACACTGTCTATGCACACTTGTTATATACTATAGATGGCATCTGCAGACTCGTGAGATACAATTAATATACCAAAAACAGGCTGACCTGATTACTCAAAAGCAAAGTTACAAGAGAGTTATCCTATATGTCATATAGTTCAGTTATACCACAAGGATAATGTAAACTGTATTATGTGGATTAGTTTTTGTGATGTCACCACGAGCCACCGAGTCTAATCCCATTCTCCTACATGCTCTCCACACCCGTTAATGTTTCTCTTTCATGTAACTCTCCAATTCTCTTTTAAAAAGCTATGTACTTTGCAGCACATCATTCCACATTCTAACTAATATTTGTCAAGACATTTTGCCAACCTACATTTTAATTTGTTATAGGATTCCTAAATGTGTGCTTCTCTTGTTACTGTCTTACCAAGCAGAGGAAACAATTCACCACCATTTACCTTAACATAGCCGTGGAGAGGGTACAGAGGAAATTTACCAGAATGTTCAGTTACATGGAGAGACTAGAGAAGCTGGGATTGTTCTCCTTAGAGCAGAGATGGTTAAAGGGAGAATTCATAGAGGTGTTCGCAATTATGAGGTGTTTTGATAGGAGTGAATAAGGAGAAACTGGTTCCACTGGCAGGAGGATCAGTAACCAGAGGACACAGATTTAAGATAATTGGCAAAAGAATCAGAGTGGAGATAAGTTTTTTGTTTACACAGCGAGTTATGATCTGGAATGCACTGTCAGAAAGGGTGACGGAAGCAGATTCAATAGTAAGTTTCAACACACACACACACACGAAAAGGAAAAAATTGCAGGGCTATGGGGAAAGAGCAGAGAAGTGGGACTAATTGGATAGCTTTCAACGAGTCGGCACAGGCACGATGGGCCAAATGGCCTCCTTGTGTGCAGCAAGATTCTATGATCATAACACTTCATAATCTTAAAGACCTTCTCAGCTCTGAAGAAAATTATAACTTCTGAAGGCTCTCTTCAAAACTGTAACTCATTATCCCTGGTAACATCCAGTGAATCTATGCTGCAATTTTTGTATTGCTTTTAGCTTTCCTATAATGGGGTGCCCAAAACTGCTCACAATACTCCAACTTTGGCCAACCTGAGCTCTTGTATAAATGAAACATATCCTCCTTGATCTTGTATTCTGTGGCTCTAGATACAAAACCAAGGATTCTGTTTGCCTTTTTTAAACCACCTTCTCCACTTCTGCTGCCACCTTTTATGACCCGTGTGTCTGCACACGATGGTCGCTATACTCCATTTACCACCTTGGGTGGGAAAGTAAGCTGTGAGGAGCACACAAAGAGTCTGCAAAGAGATAAAGACAGGTTAAGTGAGTGGGCAAGAAGGTGGCAGGTGGAGTATAATGTGGAGAAAAGTGAGGTTATTCACTCTGGCAGGAAGAATAGAAAAACAAAATATATTTTAAATGGTGAGATGCTATTAAATGTTGGTGTTGAGATGGATTTGGATGTCCTTGTACCCGAAACACAGAAAGTTAACATGCAGGTGTACAGCAAGTAATTAGAAAGGCAAATGGCATGTTTGCCTTTATTGCAAGGTGCAGTACGAGGGTAAGGAAGTCTTGCTGCAATTGTACAGGGGCTTGGTGAGACCACACCTGGAGTACTGTGTACAGTTTTGGTCTCCTTATCTAAGGAAGGATATACTTGCCCTAGATGCAGTGCAACAAAGGTTCACTAGATTGATTCCTGGGATGAGAGGGTTGACCTATGAGGAGAGATTGAGTAGAATGGGTCTATATTCTCTGGAGTTTAGAAGAATGAGAGGTGATCTCATTGAAACATATAAGATTCTGAGAGGACTTGACAGGGTAGATGCTGTTTCCCCTCGCTGTAGAGTCTAGAACTAGGGGGCATAGTCTCAGGTAAGGGGTGGGACATTTAGGACTGAGATGAGGAGGAGGAACTTCTTCACTCAGGGGGTTGTGAACCTTTAGAATTCTCTACCACAGAGGGCTGTGGATGCTCAGTTGCCGAGTATATTCAAGACCGAGATCGATAGATTTTTGGACACTAAGGGAATCAAGGGATATGGGGATCAGCGGGAAAGAGGAATTGAGGTTGAAGATCAGCCATGATCTTATTGAAAGGCAGAGCAGGCTCGAGGGGCCGTATGGCCTACTCCTGCTCCTATTTCTTATGGTACTGTTTAAGGTGTATTTCCTTTTCCTATTCTTACTTTACATTTTCTACATCCAACTGCAATTGCTACCTATCTGCCCATCCTCCTAGCCTATCTATGTCATTCTGCAGTCTTTCACAATCCTTATCACAAATTGCCACATGCTCCAATTTGGTGTTATCAATTTCTGATAGTTAACTAAATTCCCAAATTCAGAACATGCATGTATGCACATAGTAAATAAAAAAGCAACCCCACCACAGACCCCTATAAAACATCACACTCCACATTGTTCCTGAATAAGGAACTTCCATTTACCTGTGACTTTCTGCCCTTTAACCATCTCTCTATCCATATGGCCACATTCCATGTGACATTACCTTTGCCACGTCTCTTATGTGGTACCTTACCAAATGCTTTTTGAAAATCCACATAAACCACATCCATTGCATAATATATCAACGGGATAGGATCAAGTGCACTTAAAAAGCATTTTGGTTTTATCTTTGCGGTTTATAAAGTCAACTGAATCCTTGATGCATTAACAACTTGTTATTTGCTCCAAGGTATTTTTTTCCTCTGTCAATTTTCTCAACTGATTCCTTGCTGCACTATTGCCCAGGCCATTTCATTTTCAACATAGAATGGCTACAGGAGTTTTATGAATTCTGCCCTGGGCTGGTCTGGGATCCAGGAATTTGTCACTAGCAACATATAATAGCATTTAATTGCCTTCTTTAATTAGCAATAGCATTTGGACAGATTGCTAATGATTCAGTATGAGAAGCAAAAAAAACCCAGAAAAATGGACTTCTGTAATGTCGTCTCCTCTCTTTCTTTCGCCCAAACAAACACAAAGATTCAGTATTTAATATGCAAGTCTAAAATCACTGGGGCTGAGGGCAGTTTGCTACCATTTCAATCAGGTAACAAACCTCAAAATAAGAAAGCACACTCAAACCATCAAGCCTATTGCTTGCACAGACCAAGTACAATCTACCCAATCATCGAGCCTACTATAATTATTACTCCAAAACTTCTCTGACCCCCCAAAGTTATTTAAAAACTCCAGGATATCTAGCCATCCACACGATGGGCCGAAGGGCCTCTATCCGTGCTGTATAACTCTATCTCGTCGTACACAGCAGCACCACATCCTGTGCATCTCAGAATATTTACTGAGCCCCTATCAGCATAGGTTTACACCCTCCCCTCAAGTTTCTCTCCTTTCCTGAAGTGGGGTATGGTACCACAGACACCAGTAGTCCTGATATCTCTCTCAAATGCCCAATCACATGAGTGTTAGCAGGCTATTCAACTAAAGGCATCACAGCCAAGAACAACTTTGTTCTCACCCAATGTCCTATCACATTCACTTTTCAGTAAGAGTCACTGGCGACTAATCAGGTTTGGGAACCCTCTGATTTTTCCTCTCTAGTCCTGAGGTGCTGAGACTAATTTTAGGACCCCAACTGACACAGTTGTACGGCAAGCAGTGCCTTTACTCACTAGGCCATCCTGTGAATTCCTACTTTTACAATCGTCTAAACTCTGACTACACTGCCAACTAGGGCTGATCGTATTTGCAAACTTCCAAATTAAATACTCTCAAAATGTTACTGTGTTTCTTTTCAGTTAACAGATGACTCCAGGATGGTCATGAATAACCTATAGTAAAGCAGTAGCAAAATCCCCAGGAAAATCAGTATTGAATCCAAGACTGAAGCTAGATGTCTAAAAACAGCTAAAAATTGACTACTTCACTAAAGCAGAGAGGAATTCAGTATTATTCACCCATCTCCAAAACAAGCAGATGGAAAATCAGCCATTTTCAAGATTACGGCTAAAATTTAAGAATGCATATAACCTTTTGAATTCATGCATCTTTAAGCCATTCTGTCTCACAATGATTCATCCTAACCAATGACAGGCTTCAATAAAAAGTTTGAACGCACACAACAGGACCCACCTTGTACTGAACCTTTTGGCTAAGTTCCCAAGGGTAAATATGCCAGTGACATTTTCAGTACATTAGACCATTCTCCTACTGCAATATTAGTTGGGCACCTGAAATGAAGAATGCACTACAAAATGTCATCCATTTAGGTTGTGTTTTCTTTAAAAAATTCAATTTTATTGCAACTACAAAGTATCTCGCAAGATGCTGAAAGTGGCGTACAACCTTTAAGAGTAAGGGGCTGGATACAAGTGCCACAATGCAAGTGGGCTGCGAATAATTAAAGAAAAATGCAAGTTCCCACATATACAAAATATTCCATAAAAATTCACACCTCCTCTGCAAAAATTGGCTGGCTACCTGCACCTCATTCAGCTTTTTGCGTACTTCCCAGTCAGACCCAACATCCCACTGACATCCATCGTCACTCACTCCGTCTCCACTACCTTTTCCTCCGCTGCTGCTCCCACTTCCTTGTCCACCCCACTACCGCTTCACATTTTAAATATTTGAAAGCTTCAGCCTCAGCATTTTAAACGTTCTGGGATTAGTAAAGGCTCTTTGTCGTTGGTCTTTTCCAGTCCTCCAGACTTGGGAAAATTTAAAGGACTGAAGTGGAACAGAAGTAAAAATCAGTGTTACATGCAACTGTGTAAAGAAAAGAACTGATGTGGGCTTAGCAGGACAAATAAAAGGAGCTTGGACATCGCCCAGATGAACAAGTTTAAAAAACCTCCATATTTTTTTCTTTTTCTTCCTTTCTTTCCTGTTGGTGGCAACTCACATTGCATTACACAGGTGACAGTAAACCCTTGGCTACTCACCCAATGAATTCACCCTTCATGTAGATAGAGTCTAACCATCTTCCCATGACATTCAATGGCATTACCATCGCTGAATCCCCCACCATCAACATCCTAGGGGTCACCATTGACCAGAAACTTAACTGGACTAGCCATATAAATAGTGTGGCTACAAGAGCAGGTCAGAGGCTGGGTATTCTGCAGCGAGTGACTCACCTCCTGATTCCCCAAAGCCTTTCCACCACCTACAAGGCACAAATCAGGAGGGTGATGGAATACTCTCCACTTGCCTGGGTGAGTGCAGCTCCAACACTCAAGAAGCTCGACACCATCCAGGACAAAGCAGCCCGCTTGATTGGCACCCCATCCACCACCCTAAACACCCTAAGAGGCAGTAGCAACATGGATGCAGAATTGGCTAAGTGACAGGAAACAGAGAGTAGTGGTGAATGGTTGTTCTTCGGACTGGAGGGAGGTGCACAGTGGTGTTCCCCAGGGGTTGGTGCTGGGACCACTGCTTTTCTTGATATATATTAATGACTTGGACTTGGGTGTACAGGACACAATTTCAAAATTGCAGATGACACAAAACTTGGAAGGGTAGTAAACAGTGAGGAGGATAGTGATAGACTTCAAGAGAACATGGACAGGCTGGTGGCATGGGCAGACAAGTGGCAGATGAAATTTAACGCAGAAAAATGTGAAGTGATACATTTCTGTAGGAAGAACAAGAAGAGGCAATATAAACTAGACGGCACAACTCTAAAAGAGGTACAGGAACAGAGAGATCTGGCGGCATATGTGCACAAATCGTTGAAGGTGGCAGGGCAGGTTGAGAAAGCGGTTAAATAAGCATACGGGATCCTGGGCTTTATAAACAGAGGCATAGAGTACAAAAGTATGGAAGTCATGATGAACCTTTATTAAAACACTGGTTCGGCCACAACTGGAGCATTGTGTCCAGTTCTGGGCACCACACTTTAGGAAAGATGTGAAGGCCTTAGAGAGGGTGCAAAAGATATTTATTAGAATGATTCCAGGGATGAGGGGCTTTAGTTACGTGGATAGACTGGAGAAACTGGGGTTGTTCTCCTTGGAACAGAGATAGTTGTGAGGAGATTTGATAGAGGTATTCAAAATCATGAAGAATTTAGACAGAGTAGATAGAAACTGTTCCCATTGGCAGAAGGGTCAAGAACCGGAGGACATAGATGTAAGGTAGTTGGCAAAAGAACCAAAGGTGACATGAGGAAAAGCTTTTTTACACAGCGAGTGGTTAGGATCTGGAATGCACTGCCCGAGGAGGTGGTGCAGGCAGATTCAATCATGGCCTTCAAAAGGGAACTGGATAAGTACTTGAAAGGAAAAAATTTGCAGGGCTACGGGGATAGGGCAGGGGAGTGGGACCAACTGGATTGCTCTTGCATAGAGCCGGCGTGGACTCGATGGGCCAAATGGCCTTCTTCCATGCTGTAACCTTTCTATGATTCTATTTAAAGAACATCTGCCTTCAATATGGTGGGGAAAAAAATCCATGTACAACAGCTTCCCATAAGCCAGCCAGCCACCTGTTTGTCTACATGTCCAAGTTCAGCATTATGTGCCAGGCTTAAATGCCATCATCACCTGCTTAATCCATCTCATCATGAGAGGGACTTTGGCATAAGGCTGCCTCTCCCGCCAAGGGACTGGGTGAAGGTGGAGTACCATGGAGTCTGCCCTCCCTGCAACCACTTCCGCTTTTGCCACAAATGCTCCTCAGTTTGGTGATTGGAACTCAGATGTGCCAAAGGAACTCATTCCATTACATGCCTAGGAGTTCTGAACCATGAAGGATAACCATCTGGACACATATTATATGCCATAAACTTAATTTGCATTGGGACTTGGGTATCATTGAAGGAGGACAAAAAAAAGCTGTGTCTAAGTTAAGGGTGGCCCACCAGAACTCAGGCTCTGATATGGACCAACTGGGGCACAAGCTCCTTGCATCTTTCATTCAATACCCTGGGGGCAAATATTGTTTTGCCACTGGTCAAGATCAACTAACTCAACACAGACCACAAAGCAGCTTTGGACCTTTCTTAGTTTGTGTGGCTCAGTTTACATCACACAGCACATTGTCTCATATCATGATAACAATCCTTGGAAGAAAAAGGAAAATCTTTATTTTAGTGTTCTTCGGAAAAATATTTTTAAAGTCTCATCAACTTCAAAAAATCCACAACTTCCAAGAAAGCCCCCCCCCCCGAACTCAATATCAAACAGCAACAAGAGTATGCAGCAATGGTGAAATTCACACACCTCATGAAAGCTTCTATTGAACAGAAATACACTTCATTCTCATCAAGAATGAAATAATTTTGCATTTGGAGGGTACTACAGCTTTGAACTCTGGTCTGTCAATCCAGTCACATTTTGGGGCATCTGCTCTGACTGCAGTTTTCAGAGACACATTCCAAACCCAGTGTATTGCCATGGAGGGGGGGGGGGGGGATATTGGGGAGATGAGTGCAGGTGGGTGGTCTTTGTAAGGTATCTGATCTTCCACAAAAATATCAAATATCATAAATTAAACATTTAAAAGAATGATGATTTAGAAAGTTTCTCTTTTTTTTAAATAAAAAAGGGGGGAGGGGGAAGCTGAACACAGGCACAGCCTCATTTCAGCACCTTCTCGCTCACAGGCCCAGATTTCAGCCCCCCCGGGGACAAAAACAATGCAACTCGTTACCCAAAACCCATTCAAAATGTGGTCAAACGGAGCTTCAATCTGTGCCGTACACCGACATTTACGTTCACTGCCGTGCAATCAAGCTTTCCGCCCACAGCAGGCCAATTCTTCGCCTTACCATCATAATAATAGCAAACTTTCTTCTTCGTCCCACCCTGCGTGAACGCCATTTTACCTCCCGGTATCGCTAGAGAGAGAGCGGCAGAGGGAGGAAAAAAAAAAAAATTTTTTTTGCACCAATAATTTGCAACCTAGCTCTATGGTGGCGACATGGCGACGTCACAGTGATTGACGGAAGACAGGCCAATAGGAAAGTCGCATGTCCCCACGGCCAAGGGGAAAACACTATGACGTCATTCCCCTGGTAACAAATAGCAAACAAGATAGGCGGGACGACTGGGTGAACAAGTTAGGTTGACCGGGCCTCACTGCTCAACCCAGGTGCCTGGGCTTTACCATCATTTTCCAAGAAAGGGGGTCTGGGGCATAGCATTGATGCATTGTAGAACATTTTAAGAGGGGTTAGCTTTTAAAAGGAACGTAAGCACTAAAATAATTCAACTGGCCTTGGTATGCATTCATCAGACGTGTATAGATATCAGTAACTTTATAGATATGACTACTTTCTAAATGAGTTGGTGGAGTCCTAAATTTCAGTCTCACATCCTGGACCTTCTGCCTGCCCCTGATGGATGGATGGATGGATGGATGGGTGGTGAGATAACCTATTTCTGTCCTTACATCATTTGAGAGTGTGACCCCCTGGTCCTCCCTAACCTATTCAGTTGAAACAATTTGTCTACACCAACACAATCTAATCCCTTCATCATCTTATAAAATCTCGATAAAATCACCCTACGTTTCTCTAAAGAACCTATCTGGGTAACTAGGATACATTACAACAGTTATTGCACTTTGAAAAAGTACTTAATTGGCTGTAAAACTCTTTGGGACATTCCGAGATCATGAAAGGTGTTATATAAATGCAAATCTTTCTTTAGACTGGGAATTCATCATGTGGCCCTCCTCGAACCTTTTCCAAAGACTGAATATCACCCACCATGTGAGGAGACCAAAACTGGACACAGTATTCTATATGAGGCCTAACCAAGGCCTTGTATTAGGACAAAATAGAATGTTTTGCTTTGTAGTTAATTGTCCTGTAAATACACCCTAGCACCCATTTGCTCCAGCTGTAGCTTCATGGCATTCATCATATCCATTTAGAGATCTATGCACTAGAACATCCAGATCTCTTTCCTTCACTACCGACTTTAATTCTTTTCGCTGAAGGGTGTATGCATGCTCAGCATTTGACCTGCCCACAAGCATAAAACTGCACTTTTCTAAGTTAAAACTGATTTGCCAGTCATGGGCCCAATCCCCCAAAGCATCTAAATCTGCTTATAGTAGCCAAGCATCCTCTACAGCCCTGGTGCTCGCACATATCTTTGTATCATCTGAAAACCTTGCAACACCTACATCTAGATCATTATTGAAAATAGTAAATAGCAACAGTCCTAACACCGATCCCTGCAGGACAACACTGGTGTCCAAGTAGATTCAAATCAATCTACAACCATTTTCCGCCTACGGGCTTTCAGCCAGTTTTTTATTCCAGTGCAGAAGATTACCACTAATTCCAGAAGATTCAACCTTATAGAGAAGTCTCTTATGCGGTACCCTATCAAAAGTTTTCTGAAAGTCCAGGTAGACAATATCTACTGGCTTTCCCTTGTCAGCTATCTCGGTGACTTCTTCAAAAAATACAATCAACTTGGTGAGACAGGACCTTCTTTTTTGGAAGCTGTGTTGGTTGTCCCTGATATGGCCTTCTCTGTCAAAGTAGTCATATAGCGCATCCCTAATAATTCCCTCAAGCATCTTCCCTATTACTGATGTCAAGCTAATGGGCCTACAGTTATTCGAATCTGCCTTATCTCCCTTTTTAAAGATTGGAACTACATTCACCTCCTTCCAGTCTGAGGAAACAGTCCCAGATTCCAGTGAGCTATACGGGCTACGAGCTCGCACAGCACCTGTCCCATCTCCTTGAGGTCCCTCAGGTGGCTATCACCTGGGCTGGCGACCCTATCTATTTTACAGTTCCTAATTCTTTCTAAAATATTTTTTAATATTAACAATTTTTTTAATATTAACAATTTTATTGCCAGCAACACCATTTAATTATGTCAGTTGGGCATCATCCTCAAGAGTCAAGACCGATGCAAAGTATTCATTTAGTATCTCCACCACACTCTGAGGGTCCTTTCCAGCCTGTCCCTGAGATCTTTCAAAGGCCCATTACAGTCTTTGACAGACCTCTGACTCTTCACATGGATGAAAAAGCTTTCCCCATTAATACCACAGTTGTCCATAATCCTCTTTTCCATTAACCTTTTAGCTGCCCTAATACAAAACATAGAATGGGAAAAGGCCATTTGGCCCATCAAACCTGTTCCTTCCACAATCCATGAATAATTTAGTTTATTGTGCACCCAGCTTACTTAGCCTTGACTCAGTGGTAGCACTAGGTTGACACTTCAGTGCAGTACTGAGGGAGTGCTGGACTATTGGAGGAGCTGTCTTTCAGATGAGATCTTAAACCAAGATGTCTACTCTCTCAAGTGGACGTAAAAGATCCCATGGCACTGTTTGAAGAAGGGCAGGGGTGTTCTCCTGGTGTTCTGGCAAACATTTATCTTTCAACCAGCACTGCTAAAACAAATTATCTGGTCTTTTATCTCATCACTATTGTGGGACCTTCCTGTGTGCAAATTAGCTTTGCCGACATTACAAGTGACTCCACACTTCAAAAGTACTTTGGGATGACCTATATAAATGTAAGTTCTTTCTTTTTTCTTAAGCTGTTGAGAAAAGAACCTGCAAAATTCTTCTTCGTCCTCACTTCCAGAATATTTATTTAACTATATACATTCAACTCAGTATGTCTTTGACTTCCTTGCTGTGACATTTCCAAGACACCAGCTGTACTGGAACCATTGTATTCCAGATAGTATTCAGTCATTTATTTTTCCACAATTTTCTATCCTTTTCTCTCCTGTTCTGATGATGCTTGATTTAGTTCCGGGAAATGAAGTGCAACAAATAATTGATGTGAAAATAAAAGAACGGTTGAAAAATAGCAACTACAACATAGCTAGGTTCAATGTGAAAATAGAAAAGGATAAGGAAAAGTCATAGATAAAGGCCTGAACTGGAAAAAGGCAAAATTCAGAAAGATAAACAGGCTCTGGCCCAAACTAACCGAGCAAAGAGGATGATGGATCAGCAGTGGGGAATTTTTAAATATGTAATGGATGGACCCCAAAATAAATAGGTTCTTATAAGGTGAAAGGGAGTGCCTCAAAGAATAGAATTCAGTGGATGAAGAGAGAGATTAAAGATAAACTGAAACATAAAACAGAAGCATATGATAAAATTAGGGCTTACAATACTAAGGTTATCAATCATAAGGAATCTAGACTTGGTTACCTTGGTTAGACCACACTTAGAGTACTGTGCACGGTTCTGGTCTCCATATTACAAAAATGATAAGGAAGCACTAGAGAAAATGCAAAAAAAAATTACAAGGATGATGCCGGAACTGAGAGGGTACAACAATCAGGAAAGACTGAACAGTCTGGGGCTCTTTTCTCTAGAAAAGAGAAGACTGAGAGGTGACTTGATAGAGATCTTTAAAATTATGAAGGGGTTTGATAGGGTAGAAGTAGAGAAGATGTTTCCACTCGTGGGGAGTCCAAAACTAGGGTCTATTAATATAAGATAGTCACTAATAAATTGAATAAGGAATTCAGGACAAACTTCTTTACTCAGAGAGTGGAGAGAATGTGGAACTCAGTACTACATGAGGTGGCTGAAGCGATTAGCATAGATGCATTTAAGGGGAAGCTAGATAAGTACATGAGGGAGAAAGGAATAGAAGGGTATGTTGTTAGGGTGAGATGATGTAAGGTAGGAGGGGGCTCATGTGGAGCATAAAAACCGGCATAGACCTATCAGGCCGAATGGCTGTGAAATTCTATGTAAAAAAGTGTAGTGGAAGATGAAAAGGGCAATTAGAAGGGGTAAAAGCAAATATGAAAAATGACCTGCTAGATAATATAAAGGGAGGTGACAGTGCATGGGTGGAAGAGAAGCCATTGATGGCAATGCGCTGGTTGCATTCAGATAAGTAGAACTAGAACCAGCTAAGGCCAGTCCCAGAGCTGGACATTGGAGGAGGACAGTGTGGTCAGCTATATCGAACACTGCTGAAAGATTGACAATGCTATAATGCACCATAGACACAGTCACAGTCACAGAGAATATTATTCATGACTTTGGCTAGAGCCATTTCAATGCTGATAGAAGAAAGAAGCAGGGTTGGAGGGATTCTAGCAGGGAGTTTTCAGCGGGATGGGCATGGAGCTGGGGGGCAATGACACAGTTGAGGATCATAGAGAAGATAAGAATGTTGCAACTGGGGCAGCAGTTGGAGAGTGCAGATTGGTCAAAGGTCAGTTTTTTGAGGAGGGAGGTGATGAATATGTAAGAGGAACAGTGCCTCAGAAAAGGTGAGCTTGGAGAGGGCAGAGGAGGAAGATGAATGCGAAATGGCAACAATGGATCCCGGGCTAGAGTGGATGAGAAACCAGAGGGTTGGGGGCTGAGGGTGAAGGAAAGCAGCTGCACAGATATTCTTGATCATGGTGATGGAAGCAATTTAGAAGATCTTCGCTTTTAGTATTTGAGTCGAGGGTGGAGGAGACAGGGTTGAGGGGGAGGAACATGGGTGATCGATTCACTGGGAACAAGGGCAGTGAAGGCAGAGGTTGAGGTTAAGAGGTTGATAGCAGAGCTGTCACAATAGGAGAAGGGCCAAAGGCAAATGAATTAGGAATTTTTGAGTGAATTTATGAGGGAGCTGGGGGAACTTTTCTTCCTATGGGTAGATGGTGAGAATAATAGGGTTGGAGGAGGGTAGAAAGATACGGAAGGAAGGGGAGATGAGGAAATGGCCAAAGATAGCATTATCAGTGATTGAAACCTCGGGTGCAGAGAGCACATGCTAGGTGTTGAGGTCGAGGAGGTGGGGAAGTTTAAATGAAGGATGAGATTGAGAGAGCACAGGAGGGCGGTGAAATCAGAAGAGAGCAGGAGTTGTGATTTTGGTTAAAATAGCTGAGGACGAAGAAATACTTGATGCAAAGGATGCAGGAAGATGAAAGGATAGCATCTCGATAAGAAATTTGACGTTGTGCTTGAGGGGACGGTAAACAATGTGGATTTTGAAAGGGAGGTATGAAGGATAGAAGAAGGTGAGCTGCTTGGAACAGGAAAAGGTGAAGGAAGAGTAGAGGGAGAGGCCATGGTTTGACTTGGCAATAGGGGGTCAAATTATCACCATCATGGCAGTTTGGTTAAGGCTTGTGATGGAAAGGTAAAGCCAGGTGAGGAGACTTATTTATCGAGGAAGGAGTGGCTGTCCAACAGCCACATTTCTATCAGTGCCAGGATGTTAATACATAAAGGGAAATAGGTAACTGGGGGGTGCAACCTATCTTTTACATAATTACTAGACTTACACCATTGGGGAGGCACAACCTTTGTACACTATCCAATAAGGTACATGATTTTGTGTATTCAGGAGGAATTTCTCATTCAGTATGTGGATGGCCCGACTAGAGAGGGGGCAAAACTTGACCTCCTCTTGGGAAATAAGGAAGGGCAGGTGACAGAAGTGTTAGTGAGGGATCACTTTGGGACCAGTGATCATAATTCCATTAGTTTTAAGATAGCTATGGAGAATGATAGGTCTGGCCCAAAAGTTAAAATTCTAAATTGGGGAAAGGCCAATTTTGGTGGTATAAGACAGGAACTTTCAGAAGTTGATTGGGAGAGTCTGTTGGCAGGCAAAGGGACGTCTGGTAAGTGGGAGGCTTTCAAAAGTGTGTTAACCAGGGTTCAGGGTAAGCACATTCCTTATAAAGTGAAGGGCAAGGCTGGTAGAAGTAGGGAACCTTGGATGACTCGGGAGATTGAGGCCCTAGTCAAAAAGAAGAAGGAGGCATATGACATGCATAGGCAGCTGGGATCAAGTGGATCCCTTGAAGGGTATAGAGATTGCCGGAGTAGAGTTAAGAGAGAAATCAGGAGGACAAAAAGGGGACATGAGATTGCTTTGGCAGATAAGGCAAAGGAGAATCCAAAGAGCTTCTACAAATACATAAAGGGCAAAAGAGTAACTAGGGAGAGAGTAGGGCCTCTTAAGGATCAACAAGGTCATCTATGTGCGGAACCACAAGAGATGGGTGAGATCCTAAATGAATATTTCACATCGGTATTTACGGTTGAGAAAGGCATGGATGTTAGGGAGCTTGGGGAAATAAATAGTGATGTCTTGAGGAGTGTACATATTACAGAGAGGGAGGTGCTGGAAGTCTTAACGCGCATCAAGGTAGATAAATCTCCGGGACCTGATGAAATGTATCCCAGGACGTTATGGGAGGTTAGGGAGGAAATTGCGGGTCCCCTAGCAGAGATATTTGAATCATCGACAGCTACAGGTGAGGTGGCTGAAGATTGGAGGGTAGCAAATATTGTGCCTTTGTTTAAGAAGGGCGGCAGGGAAAAGCCTGGGAACTACAGACCGGTGAGCCTGACATCTGTAGTGGGTAAGTTGTTAGAGGGTATTGTGAGAGACAGGATCTACAGGCATTTGTGGAGGCAGGGACTGATTAGGAACAGTCAGCATGGTTTTGTGAGAGGAAAATCATGTCTCACGAATTTGATTGAGTTTTTTGAAGGGGTAACCAAGAAGATAGATGAGGGCTGTGCAGTAGACGTGGTCTACATGGACTTTAGCAAAGCCTTTGACAAGGTACCACATGGTAGGTTGTTACATAAGGTTAAATCTCACGGGATCCAAGGTGAAGTAGCCAATTGGATACAAAATTGGATTGACGACAGAAGACAGAGGGTGGTTGTAGAGGGTTGTTTTTCAAACTGGAGGCCTGTGACCAGCGGTGTGCCTCAGGGATTGGTGCTGGGTCCGCTGTTATTTGTTATTTATATTAATGATTTGGATGAGAATTTAGGAGGCATGGTTAGTAAGTTTGCAGATGACACCAAGATTGGTGGCATTGTGGACAGTGAAGAAGGTTATCTAGGATTGCAACGGGATCTTGATAAATTGGGCCAGTGGGCCGATGAATGGCAGATGGAGCTTAATTTAGATAAATGTGAGGTGATGCATTTTGGTAGATCGAATCGGGCCAGGACCTACTCCGTTAATGGTAGGGCGTTGGGGAGAGTTATCGAACAAAGAGATCTAGGAGTACAGGTTCATAGCTCCTTGAAAGTGGAGTCACAGGTGGATAGGGTGGTGAAGAAGACATTCAGCATGCTTGGTTTCATTGGTCAGAACACTGAATACAGGAGTTGGGATGTCTTGTTGAAGTTGTACAAGACATTAGTAAGGCCACACTTGGAATACTGTGTACAGTTCTGGTCACCCTATTATAGAAAGGATATTATTAAACTAGAAAGAGTGCAGAAAAGATTTACTCGGATGCTACCGGGACTTGATGGTTTGACTTATAGGGAGAGGTTGGATAGACTGAGACTTTTTTCCCTGGAGAGTAGGAGGTTTAGGGGTGATCTTATAGAAGTCTATAAAATAATGAGGGGCATAGATAAGGTAGATAGTCAAAATCTTTTCCCAAAGGTAGGGGAGTCTATAACGAGGGGGCATAGATTTAAGGTGAGAGGGGAGAGATACAAAAGGGTCCAGAGGGGCAATTTTTTCACGCAAAGGGTGGTGAGTGTCTGGAACGAGCTGCCAGAGACAGTAGTAGAGGCGGGTACAATTTTGTCTTTTAAAAAGCATTTGGACAGTTACATGGGTAAGATGGGTATAGAGGGATATGGGCCAAGTGCAGGCAATTGGGACTAGCTTAGTGGTATAAACTGGGCAACATGGACATGTTGGGCCGAAGGGCCTGTTTCCATGTTGTAAACTTCTATGATTCTATGATTCTATTTAGCATTATTTAATAACTAGTTACTGAGTGTTGATCAGAGTTATCAGACGTATGAAGAAGGGCACAGGGATGGGTTACATGTTCAGCCATTTTATGCAGAACATCAGATGCTTTTGAAAAATGATGAAATCAGATTACAAATACTGAAATCTGCTACATTAGCACATTCCACTGTCCAGTCCAACTGGTATCAGCTGTCCTTTTTATTAGAGTATTTTTCTATTTATGTAAGCAGCGGCTTAATTATTATTAACCTAGAACTTAATGTCGGCAATACGATCAGGTGAACACTTAATGTGCTCAGATGATATTGCTCTGACCATATTTCAACATGAGCATTGACTTGGTTACTTTAAATGAGCTAATACCTCTGTTAAAATAGTGAACAGAGGAATATCATATAAACATGTTAAGCTTTTGTTCACTAACAATGCCAACATTAAATTCTAAGTTATTTTCATGTGTATCCCTCAGGTTTTACTTGCAGAATCAGCATGAAATAGGAAGCACAGATGAAGAGAGCCTGGTTTACATAAGACCATAAGAGCATAAGACCATAAGAGATAGGAGCAGGAGTAGGCCATTCGGCCCCTCGAGCTTGTTCCGCCATTCAATGAGATCATGGCTGATCTGATTTTTACCTCAACTCCACTTTCCCGCCTTTTCCCCATATCCTTTGACTTCCTTGCTGATCAAAAATTTGTCTAACTCAGCCTTGAATGTATTCAATGACTCAGCCTCCACAGCTTTTTGGGGTAAAGAATTCCAAAGATTCACGACCCTCTGGGAGGAGAAATTCCTCCTAATTTCCGTCTTAAACGGGCGATCCCTTATTCTGAGACTATGCCCCCTAGTTTTAGATTCGCCCATGTGGGGTAACATCCTCTCAGCATCTATCCTATCGAGTCCCCTCAGAATCTTGTATGTTTCAATAAGATCTCCTCTCATTTTTCTAAACTCCAATGAGTATAGACCCAACTTGTTCAATCTTTGCTCATAAGACAACCCTTCCATACCCGGAATCAACCTAGTGAACCTTCTCTGAACTGTCTCCAATGCAAGCATGTCCTTCCTTAAATAAGGGCATCAGAACAGTATGCAGTACTCCAGGTGTGGTCTCACCAGCACCCTGTACAGTTGTAGCATGACTTCCCTGCTTTTATACTCCATCCCCCTAGAAATAAAGGCCAACATTCCGTTTGCCTTCCGGATTACCTGCTGCACCTGTATGTTGACTTGTTGTGGTACACGCTGCAGTTTTTTGGAATCAGTACTTTGTTTATGTGCTAATAACAAGGTGAGCTTTGTCCACATCAAGGAGTCGATTTTAGGATGGCCGAGCGGGTGCTTTGGGGACGGGGGGAGCTCGTAAAATCGGGGAATCCCAGAGCTGGTCCGGAGCCCGGCTCCAACTCTCCCACTTCCGGGTTCCCCAGTGACGCGTTCGGGTGCGCGCGCAGCTCCCGCATGTGGGACTCCCACCGGCAATTAAAGCCGGCGGGATGACAATTTAAATACTTACTTACCTAGTTGAGGTCCTTGACAGACCTCATTGACAGGAGATCTTGGCAGGGGTGGAATTTTCAAGTATTCTCAGCGTGTTTCCTGTGCTGTGTGAAACACTCCCTGTTTAAGCAGATGTGTTTCAGCCAGCAGCCAGTGGGAGATGCAAGGGATTATTTGACAGGTGGGGGGAAAACCTCATTTATTGCAGCAGGACACTCTGTCACTTCAGACAAAGTTTTGGCTGCAACACCTTTGTCTTTCCACTCAAAATTATTAATTTATACCCTAAACTCTACTGTGCAAAAACATTTACCTACTTTGCGGACCCCCTCAAACTCACACCATCAGGATGGGGGGCGCCATAGCTGCATTCATCACTTCATCCGAGGACAAGCAACATCACCAGCCTCGCCAGGCATGCCGTCCACCTCCGCCACGTGGAGCTCCACAACACAGTGCTGCACCACAGGCACCCGCACAACAGCACGGAGGGCTCCCGGTTGGCCCGAGCAGCATCTTCTTACCTGTCACTGTCAACGTCACCACTGCCCTCAACTTCTTCGCCTCCGGATCCTTCCAGGGTGTGACCAGGGACATCGCCGGGTCCCTCAGTGGTCTGCACACAAGTGCATCGGGCAGGTCACCGACGGCTTGTTTTGCAGGGTCTCGCACTATATCAACTTCCCCATGGATGACCTCAGCCAGACGGAGAGGACAGTGGGATTCCACGCTGTGGCTGGCTTCCCACAGGTGCAGGGTGTAATCGATTGCACCCATATAGCAATACTAGCACCTCCACATGAGCCAGGACTGTTCATCAACAGGAAGGGCTATCACTCCATCAACACTCAGCTCATCTACGACCACCGCAAGAGATTCCTTCACGTGTGCGCCAGACACCCTGGCAGCTGCCATGATTCCTTCATCCTCTGGGAGTCCAACGTCCCACCCCTCTTCCACGCACCCAACACCTGCAAGGGCTGGCTCCTCGGGGACAAGAGATACCCCCGCACATGTGGCTCATGACACCTCTGAGGAACCCCACCACCAAGCAACAGCGTCGATATAACGACAGCCACATCGCTACCAGGTCTACAATTGAGCTTGCTATAGGGCTGCTCAAGATGCGCTTCAGGTGCCTTAATCATTCTGGGGAACTGCTTCAATATGCACCAGACAGCGTGGGACGCATTATAGTCATCTGTTGTGCCCTGCACAACATGGCACAACAGAGAGGGGTGCCGCTGGAGGAGGCCCCATCCACATCTGCCACCCATATTGAGGAGGAGGAGGAGGCGGAGGAGACCGAGGAAGAGGAGGCCGAGGAGGAGGAGCAACCCATGGGCAGAACAGCAGTTCACCTGGCTGCTCGTGAGGCCAGGGAGTCACTGATATGTATGAGGATTGGGTTGAGTGGTAGTGGTGGGATGAGTACTGGGGAGGTGAGTAAGTGCAGGTAAGTTGAGGATGAGGTTTGAGTGGGTTTGAGGAGTGATGTGATAGAGTAGTGTTGGCAGTGCAGGAGGAGTTGTGGGGTGGGGGCGGTGATGTGGAAGATGGTGTGTAGGAGAATGAGTAAGCGTGCTCACTTTGGCTGACCTAGTTAGGTCATTGAAGCGCTTTTTACACTGTATCCAGGTGCGGGATATGTTGCTGGAGCTGCTGACCTCCTCTGCTACCTCGAGCCAGGCCTTCTTGGTGGCAGAGGCAAGCCACTTCCTCCTGTCTGCTGGGTAGAAGATCTCCCTCCTCCTCCTCACCCCATCCAGTAAGACCTGGAGTGAGGCATCATTAAACCTGGGAGCAGCCTTTCCCCTGGGCTGCTCCATGCTGTAATTTTGACTGTTTACTGCAGGAGCAGCATTGGAGGACTGCCCCTTTAAATAGGGCTTCTCCAGCTGACAGCCTGTGATGCAGATGCGCAGTCTGCCCACTGCGCAGGTTTCCAACGGGAAACCCGGAAGCCAAGGTAGGAGGCTTCAGTTTACTCGCGATCGCGTGAGGAACCCACCGATTTTACTGGGCAGGTTACCCACGCGCCCAGTCGACCCCCTGCTGCCAACCCGCCTCCCTGGTAATATTGGGGCCCAAGTGTTTGTAACTGGAAATATCCTGCCTATAATCAGATTGCATCATCAGTGCTAATGTTAACCTATGATTGCAGCAATTTTCTCTAATGATACGACAATATGAATTAATAGCCAAACACAAAATAGAATCCAAACTTTATTTCCTTAATTAATTTTAAAGAAAAAAAGCTCAAAACGACAACAGGTGAAAAGGAAGTTATTAAATCCACCAAAGCCCTAAATATTACTCAGCATCTATATATCTGTACAAAATTTATATATTGTGTAAAATCAAAATGAAAATTGTTGCCTTGACAGAAAGTTCAATGAATTTCAACTTATATTCAGAAAGCCAATATCTTATTTTGTTCTTAAAAAAATCTACACTATACAAGAGATAAAAAAAAATACAAAAAAAAGTAATCCATTCAGACCAATGAAATTGAAAGAATCCTTTATATCCAGTCCTATGAGGCCTTTGGCTCTCAGGAAACATCCTTTAGCTGGGAAAACAGGACCACTGAGAGCACCAGTGGTATTGATGTCAATTATAGTGACATTTTGTTCTTAGGCGACACAAGATGCTTTCTGCAGGATAAGAAGGCTGCATCAGTTTCTCTTTGTGTAACACGAGCATGCACACATCTCTGTTAACAAGCAAGCAGATTATCCCGCTCCTGATGGGATTCTTTCCACGTATTCATTCACGTACACATTATTTGCAATGGAAACAAATATACCAATACAACCCCGTCAATGTCACTTCACATTACAGACAAAATAGTTTTGTCTTACGTGGAATACAACATGGAAAAATATTCCTGTTTAAAAAATGTCCTACAAAATGTTGCTATACTACCCCTCTCAGTCCCAATATACTATACGGTGGAATCAGCTATTATTCTTCATCATTAGGGGTGGTCAGTATTTAGGGAAGACAAAACTTCACTTCAAGGAATTAAAAACAAAACAATATACATTAATATTACCTAATATGTATGATTCTAAGCGGGGGTGGATTAGTTTTGATAAAGGGTATTTTCCCTTCTTCCCAATCAGTCTGGCTCCACCCCTATTCCCCATGATGTGGAAGATTTTACATGGTGCTTTACCTAATGGCCTGGCTGAGAATTGTTTGGACACATTCCAAGTGTGGCAGGTAGTTATTAAGTGACGGGTAGTTCTTGGGGCTCCAATGCGTAACTTCTGGATCGAAAGCCAGAACTGTAGACTTTGGCTAAAAGAGCACCATTAATTTTAACTGATTCTAAAAGATTGATTGAGTTAAAATAATCATAGAAACTCAAACTTTTCTTTCAAAAAAAAGTAGGTCTTTAAAAGAAATTAGATAATGTAGCATAAATATTTCAAATGAAGTATGTGCATTTCTTAATTATAAGTATATGCTACATTAAGTTATAAAAATTAATAATGGTGGCTCAGGACCATTAGAAAATATTAGAATATTGCACACTTTGCCTTTTCCTTTCATTATGTACCATATTGTTTCAGATGTGCTGACTGAAGGTAGGACAATGACTCACTGATAGCAATTGGAAGATAAATGCAATTCTAATGATAGAGGAAAAGCTGAACCCCTAAGCTAATTGCACTTCATTATGGCACATACAAGCCAAACACTTGGGTAATAAACCCCTTAGAAACATACCATTAACTTAATGGATAATTTCTAATAGGATTTAAATTTTCACCAGGGTGTACTGTAAACACAAGACATGTTTCATGTACTTAACCAACATCCTCATTATGTTTGGTAAAAGTTTGAATTTTGCTATTGGTATTGTTATATGAAAAATGTGCAATGGAATTCTAAGAAAACTAAATAAAGATCCAAGTTGGTGCGATTCATTTTGAATAAACCCAATCAATGAGATCATAGCCAGGAATTTCCTCGAGGCTGCTGTCGCCAGAAGTGTGGCAGAAATCTCGTTTGCACACATGGATGGGATTTCCACCACGCTTCCGGCGAAGTTACGCGGTGGAGCGGGAACAACTCCAAGGAAATTCCTGGCTCATATTTCACAGTGAAAAAAAAATCAGTTCACAATTTTTTCTAAGTGCATGTGGTGAAGTTGGAAACAAAATCCAACCTACAGTCAAAGATGTATTACAGATAAAATGACCACTCCAAGGCTCCCTTGGGCTAGAAAATAATTTAGTTGGCTAACCAAGTTGCTATTCTGAACTGAAGTATATCCTTCGCACTAACCCCCCCCCCAATTCCTGTAGCT
Organism: Heptranchias perlo; assembly: GCF_035084215.1. Classification (NCBI taxonomy): domain Eukaryota; kingdom Metazoa; phylum Chordata; class Chondrichthyes; order Hexanchiformes; family Hexanchidae; genus Heptranchias; species Heptranchias perlo. Next base: position 29,066,259 of record NC_090350.1, read on the forward strand.
CCCAAAAATTAATTTCAGAGTTTCCATTCCCAAACAATTTTTTCAACACCAGGGCACATGGTCCCTGTTAAGGTTGTTGTTGGTACTGAGATTCAGTGGCTGTAAAGAAGTCCTCCAGTACACTTTGCAGATATTCAAATGTTGGCCGGTCTTCAGGCTTCTCTCTCCAGCAACGCATCATAACTTCATAGAGTTCTTGTGTACAGTTTTCAGGGGCTGGCATTCGATAGCCCCGTTCCAAATTCTGAATTACTTCAGGGTTGGTCATTCCTATGGACAATGAGAGAGAGAAATAGAGATTTACTATGTGAGAAAGAAAGGAAATAAGCAATTGTATGACAGAGAAAGCTGGAGAAAGACAGCTAAATTTCAAATATAAGAAATAGCTTGTTAACACTCATGTGAAAGGCTCTGCATGACTAATGACCACTGAAGTATCAGAGGGCACGATTCACACAAGGAACCATATTCCACCAAGGAAGGAGAGAAAACTTACCAATAAAAAACATTAAATCACAGAAAAATACCACTGAAGTCAAATAAGCGGAATATAAGGGAAAAATAAACAAAATTCAAATAATTGTATTTTTATTGACAGGTCAAGGCTATATTGGTAAGTATGCAACCCAATGATCAATACACTGTCAATACGCACAAAATAAAAATCTTGCCAGGATAAGAAAGTTTGTTGACAGTACCATGGACGGTTCCAAATTGATAACAAGGATCCCCAACTTCAGGGGTCACTTGAAAGCATTATTCATTTTTTTTTACAATGCTGTTTGAAGTTAGTCAAATGCTATAAACAGAACAAATGCTATAGTCTTAAGCAACAACAATTTAAAATTTGGCACGTTATTTGCACCTCTGCCCACTGGGAGTGTCATATCAACAAAAGGTGCATGTTAAAGTTCATATTGTCAGTGAATTGTAGCACTGTGCTTTAAATTGATTTTTGAGATTGGAATGTGTCAGAAACAAGGTTAAGAAACAAAGGGGAAAATTGGTATGCATTGCGCTCGTTTTTTGGAAGTAAAATGGGTGCAACGATGACAAATTTAGCAGTGGGACAGCCCACGTCCAATTTGTGCAGCACTGGGGCCACTGATAAATTTATCGGGCTCATTTTTTTTAGGTGTCCTGGGCGGCCACCTAAAGCAGGTATTTGGCCTCTTACATATGTTAATGAGAATCCTATGGGCTGTCTACAAGCAACCGTCTGGGAAATTGGTTTCCGATGAGAGGAGCAGAAGTCGGGCCTGCTCCGCTTTGAATTGTTCAGCAACTGCTGCGCCTACCATCAACAGGTACGGTTTAAAAAGTTTTTATTTTTTAAGACGTTGCAGTAGACCAGGTCGAGCAGTCACCTCCCTCCCCCATTTGCGCTCCCCTCCCCACGAGGGAAGCAGCCTGATATTCATTTTGTTGAAGTGCGTGAGCTGCTTGTGGAGGTGCAACAAGCGCTGGCAGCTCGCGCAATTAATATAAATGAGGCCCGAGGCCTAATTTCGAACCAACCTCGAGCCTCCTGGTTTGGGCACGTGTTGCGACTGCATCGCTGCCTTGGCGCCCAAAACCGGGCGTCGATAAATTTCTACCTCAACATATTTTATGTAAGAAACTAGTGAAATGAAATCACATTTTGAAATTTGTAAAAGTAATACAAATTGTGGACCAAATCACACTTTTCATAATCAAATATACAAAAAAATCATTAGATTTGTCATGGGACAGCTACACTGACAAATCACTAATCTTAGCTATTGTACTATGCTCAAAAATGGCATTCCAGCAATATACCAAAAATATCAGACAATATTCAAGCACCATACCTGGATATGGTATCCGTCCATATGTTATAATTTCAGTGAGCAGGACTCCAAAACTCCAGACATCTGACTTAATGGTGAATGTGCCATAGTTGATGGCTTCTGGTGCTGTCCACTTGATGGGGAATTTAGCTCCTAAACAAAAAAAAAGCTTAAATGTTAAACATCCATTCATATTTAGTGAGCCTGAAAGGTAGTGTAGATGCAAATATGAGATAAAGGATTATATAGTTTGTAACATTGTTACAAACATAACATTGTAACATAAGTGTAGTCTGACAAGCGGTGGATTATTGCTGTTGCGTCATCCTAATATCATTTGGTTGAGATAAACCTAATGCTGTAATCTATCAAAATCTTTTCTCTTAAAGTTATTATATTTTCACATCACATTTTGTAACACATAATTTGAACAGTGCTGGCAGGAGAATGCACAGCTTAATTTTTCTTGCATGGCTGTCAAGTATTGAAATCCATGTCAGGGAAAATATAGTACTTGAATTGGCTGAGGTATATACAGTCAAACTTTACTGTGGATCCCTCTATTATGAGGGTTTGTTTCACTAGAACAGAAAAGATTAAGGGGAGATCTGATAGAGATGTTCAAAATGAAGAGGGGTTTTGATAAGGTAAATTGAGACAACATATTTCCACTGATCAGTGAGTTGGTAACTAGAGGGCATAAATTTAAGATCACTACCAAAAAGGGAGAAGTTTGAAGACTATTTTTTAAGCAGAGGGTTATTAGGATGTGGAATGCCCTACCAGAGACTAACGGAAGCAGAATCCATTATAGCTTTTAAAGCAGAAGTTGGAAAATATTTGAAATAGTAAACAATTAAAAGTGTATGCGGAGAGGTATTGGACTAATTGGATAGCTGTTTCAGAGAGCTGGTACAGATGCCATGGGCCAAACGGCTGTAAAATTCGATGACTGATTGAAAATCGTAAGAGTTTGGGTTTACCACAAACTACGCTCACTTGATAATTAGCCACATCTGTACTCTTAGAATCATAGAATGTTACAGCACAGAAACAGGCCTTCAGGCCCTTCAATTATCCCCTGGTGTTTTTCTCCATGAGGCACCTAGTCAAATCGTACCCTCCTGTTCACTCTCCTTATCCTTTATTTTTCTTCTTTTTCAAGCGACTAAATCAATCCTTCAACAAAACTTTGTAGCAGATAATTTCACATTCTAACCACAGTATCTGGAAAGAAACTTTTTCTAGCTTCTCCTTTAATTTTTTTTTAATGATTATCCTAAATTTGTGCCCTATTATTGTTGTCTCACTGACCAACAAAAACATTCTAGCACTATTTATCTCATCATAATCGTCAGGTCACCCCTCAACCTTCTCAGCCACAGTGAAAAAAATTCTTAACTTCTCAACTCTCATTTCATAACTACTTGTGAATAGAGGGCCTGGTCCAGGAAGCATGCATTTATAAACAGGATGGAAGATCTTGCACAAATGTTTACACATTTTACTGAGACATCATCTAACCTCAGATAAACTCATTCAATTGGACAAAAGGATCACCTGGATGCAAAACATGATAAATATCAAAGCATTGATTAATTTGTAATTTACTATATGGAGTGATCAGATCATCACCAATGAAGCGATTTGATCTGTCTACATTTAGGTCAGCCTTGGGTCGCATTTTTGATATCAAATTCCATGTTATTGTCTTTATGTAGTCAAGCTTGGGATGTATTTAAATTAGAGAAGTTTGGAGCTCCCTTGATGTAGCTCCCCATGGATAGGTTGACAAGAGTGCATGGACATTTATTGGTTGTTCAATCTGGTTTCCATAGAATGTGTTCATTCCAACAAAGCTGGCACTGATGGAAAGTTTCTGCCAAGTGTTGCTGTATTTATTGAGAGATGGGGTTTTGGTTAATGTTATGCTTAGTGCAATTAATTTCAAACAAAGTTCCAGCATCAGTTGGTGGGGCATATTGTAATCGGGACTGTGGATACTATGAAAGAATCCAATTTCTCCCATAAAGATTGTGAGGTAAGAAAATGTGAAGATACTAACTTTGAGATAACATTTGATTTCCGTATGTCTTGAAGCTTCAAACATAGTACCCAAATAAGAACAGGTTATCATGTACAATACCAGTAAACTTCAAAACTCGTTTGATTATCTTATGTATCTACCACTGTTAAAAGATTACCATACTGTAAGGGTTCTCTGGACCAAGATTGCATTGTGGGACCAAACAAAATATTTTGTGAGTGCTAAGGCACCATAACAGCATATTGTGGAAGAATCTTTTGCAATTACACTTTGTTTTTATTTTAGAGGTCTCTATTTTAAAACTTTTATAGTTTTCCAAACTCTACCACAAGATGGCACTCTGAACTAAATTGCTATCCTGCTACATTCTTTTGGTGCTTAGTCTTTACCTACCAATTACTGATTTATGATACAGTGTTCAATTATTAAACATGGGACTGTTTCTTTCTGATTAAACATTTCTCAAAAGTACAACCAGAACAGATGTAAGGCACACTGTGAGGGCCCCTCGCATCAATATTGCAAATAGGAAAACCTACCAGCAAAAGTTACATAGATAAGAGAAAATGGGTACAATTGATTTTTTTCCACTACTATCCTTCAAGCTTTTCTTTCCTTATTCTTTGAAAGGCCCACCATAATTTCTATTACCAGAATGACTGATGCCACATAAATGAAGTATTGTGGGTGTAAAAAATGGACTGCACCTAAAACTTCTGGTAATAACACTTTTGGATTGACTCATTTTCACAACTGTGTATGTTAATCATGATGCACTTTATGATAGTTATGACTTAAATTAGTGGCAACTACTTTGTAAAACTCATGGGTTTACCTCCTCCTTGAGCAATACCCAGTTGGTTCTCCTAGAGCTGCTGAAGAGGGCTGGGGGAATTTCAACTAAAGTAAGCTGGTTTTCTGCTGCTAAGCAAAGGTCTATGAAGCTCAGTTTTATAATGGTTCATTAAAGAGACAGCACCTGAACAGACTGCAATGGGGAAGGGAGGAATGCAAACACCAGATGTATTCTTCTGATTGATTTCAACCATTGCAATACATCCAGGATCCACCCACAGAATATCAATCATGCTTCTCAGTAGATCAATATGACTTTGGGACAGAGCGACAGAGCTCTGCTTCACATAGGGAAAAACACTGCAGTATAAAAATTATATTGCCATTTAAAACTTTTAACGAACAACTATATGGCAGCCCCACACCCTGCTCCATGCGGTTAAGATTAGTGAACTCAACACAGAATGGATCAAACGTGGGTCCTTCCTGGTCGGCATGGCTCAGTACCTCACCATGCAGTGCATTTATCCACTGAACCACTGGGACAGCCTAGAAATTCTGTCTTTGAAGCGGTTTTGATTTCTAGGTATTGGAGCTACTGGCATTAATCACCATTTGATTTAAGAAAGTGTAAAGTCTGATTTGTATCATTAACTGTTTTATTGGATACTGCTGCTAGGCAGTTTACTATGTTGGAATTTTACATTTCATTTACTTTTAACTTGTGTAAAGTAATTAAACACTATGCAAAATGGTACAGTTGCAATGCTCCCATCTCATTTTATAGTGTATTGTTTTTGGGATCTCACAGGGATGTGCATTTCATTGGTACATTAGACATTTTTGGTAAGACACTAATCAAGGTGCAGGGACCCTTAGAAAAATGCCTGGCAATATTTACACCATAAAATAAAGGTAGACTGACAATGGACAGTTTAAGGAGTTCAGAGCAAGTTTTTCTGGCTGGACAGTAGTGCCCAGATCAATAATAAACAGATCAGAATTTACAATTGGGAGAAGGGCTATATGACATTCAAAAATATTCACTCACAGAAAGCAGGTGATAATGCGTTTTTATTTTAAGAAAAATGTACAGGTATAATACAAAAGTGGAATTGACTGTGTACTTTTATGACATTTCAGATGATTTTAATAATATAGTCAATGGATCACACCTACTGTACTTCATCTGTCGTCCACCTTAAACATATTGGTCAGTAACACATAAGAATAATGTAACATCATTGTGAGATGGTCCTTACGTTGACAGTAAATGTTAGGAGTATCACAGGCTATTTCATTACTTCTATTTAAATAATAAAATGACATTGAACTCCAGTTTCTGTTTCTTGATTATATATACCTAATATATACTACATATAAGTGCAATGTTAGTATGATGACGCTTAAGGTGAATTAAATCTATTATTTCTCCAGTTAGAAACAAAAATGTTATTTTTTTAAAAACTTAATTGTCACAAAAATATTGAAATTATGCAAAGTATTTGCACACCTCACAACTTACGATGAGGTCACACACCACAAGTTTAACATCAGCGTGACGTTGCAACCACTTCTCAATAACACTAAACTTGGAGTGTAAGTCGGGTATGAAAAAAAGAAAGAACTTGAAGGCCTGAACTGACTCTGACGTGAAGCAAAGTGAAACTATCTCCTCCAGGGAGTTTCGCTCCTCTTCAGTCCAGTGTCAGAAATAATTGTGACCCCTGATTCTGGCTACATTTACAATATAATTGCAGCAACAGTGCAAAATAATTTCAATTCACACTGACAATGCACTTATAGTGTAAATGCACACCAAGTGAAAAATAAATCCTTTAAAAAAAAATCTAATTCAAACAGATACTCAGGCTGCACATTATACATATTTGATGTACAAACAGTTTCTATTATTTAACCTGAACACTTACATCTGGCATTCTGACATCAGGAGCATAAGTAAGAACATCACAAAGGATGTTCTCGCCACAGTTGACGGCAGTAAGCTGGTAAATGGAAACCATAACTTTTAAATCAATATTTTGATACATCATGTAGCTAAGCAAAGGAAAAATTTATTTTTAAATATGAAGTTTTTTCCAGCCTAATTTTTTTCTAAACAGTCAAATTGTCACTTTATTTATTTGAAAACTAGTTTAAGTTAATGCTGTATTCGTTTTTTAAAAATAAATCCTCGTCAATTTTGTCCCCCCTTCTCTTGATTGTGTTGACTCCTTGCTCAAGTAGGTTCAAAGGGCGCAGGCCACCCTCTGCTTTATTGCCCATGGAACATTATACATGCGTGAGCCTTTAGTCAGCAGGTGATTCAGTTGTAGGGGGGATGGGTTCACCACAGCCATGTCCGATCCTGTCCTCACGGCATGCCCACCAATAGACACTTCCACCAGGGGTCGCTGGGTAACGATCAGGAGCAGGAACCTTGGCCAATTTTTCCTTCCCCAAGGTCAACTGGAGTAGCTCATCGCTGCTCAGCTAAAATGAGCTAACACCACAGGTGAGGGATCAAACAAGACCCTCCTGGTCTGAGTGGCTCAGCTACTCACTGAAAAAACGTGCTATTTAGGTTAATACAAGCTTCACATCACCAAACCGATACTGCTTGATTCATCTCGTCTTCTCCCCTATTTTTTGCACCCTTGATGGTATCCACTGGCCTTTCACCTATTTCCTCAATTTAAAAAATACCGAAGTGAGCAAACATTTCATTTCAATGACGATAACCAAATAGGTGTGAAACTCTGCCCAGTTATACCTTTTTACAAGAAAAAAAACTTGTATTCTTCCTCATGTAGTACAATATAATGGATTCTGCTAATGTGTAAAGTTGGGATGATGTCATGGGAAACTGCAGGCTCCAAAAATAATGTACTGTACTGAGTTATGTGTCCTGCCTGTCCATATTGCACTTTTGTGCATTAGGGTATATAGCTGAAAGCCCACATGGTAGCTGCAGGTTAAGACCTTTACCAGAATAGTAAGGTTGAGCGATGCTTTGTGGCTTCCAGCATGGGGTCAGTGTGCTTTCCCACACTGACTGATTTCCTGTTCATTGTCTTACACAAACATCTGTCACTAAGTACAGCGTTTAAACAATGCATTATGACAATTATTAAAACATGAATCATTGGAGGTTGAGAATAAAAGATGAGAAGACCTGTTAAGTAATCTTTGGGGGACAAAATTCTGCAAAGTGCTATTTTTAGTGCACTGGTCAACACTCGTGTAAAATTTCTGTGCGTGTTTCTTTAACACAATTGTCAACCCACTTTATTTTAGAAGGGTTGATGTCACCTTTCAAATGCTGCATGTAAGAATTTTTTGCTTTTGTTCTGCTATTGTTTGTGTGAATAGTGAGGTTAGTGCACTAAAAATAGCGCAGTGAAATTTTAACTCCCAATGGTTCTGAAATGGAAAGAGGGTTAAAACAATTCCTGTGTAAGCATGACTATGGGTCAAAAATAATAATTCTGAAGTATTCAGCTCTCTTAATTTCTGTAATTCTTTATTCGATATGGTAGAGCTGTGTAATCAATTGAAAATTGAAGTAGCATTTCTGTACTAAAGTGAAAAAAAATTAAAAATTTGTGATTTTCCAATTTCCTTCTGAGTATTATAAATAATAAGTGGAGACATGCCATGGAATGGTAGTTGGGTTTTGTTTATAATATTCAGAGTTATATTTTTGGTGGCTGTCCATTTTTGGGAACAAAATGTGATGGAAAAGTAAGCTGCCTCAAACTCAGACTTCCAGTGACAGTCATGTTTTTGTGACAGATATCCTGCTTCTGTTTTTCTCTGTGTACAAAGTGCAGCTTTATTCAAGAGCTTGCAATCTATGTCATTCTTCCTCTTACAATAAAATCACTGGGTCAATGTTCTGACATTCACAGCACTGCAAATATCATCATTATGTTTGAAATTGTAAATTGCTGCCATTGACATGTTACACCAACAGTAGCTGATAGTATGGTATAGTCATTTTTTGGTCCCCTCATGTCTCTTGATTCCTGATCAAGGGGTTTGCTCCCCAACCAGCCACTAGGAGGTGTACAAGAGATACTCAGACAAATCAGCCCAAATGCTCTGATTGGTTTCACCTGAAAAACTGATACAAGTTGGCTGAAACTGACTGGAAGTTGGGATGGACAAGTGTCAGACTAGTTCTCTATTTTGCGCTCCAAGAGTCCCAGTGGTATTTCCTTCTGGTTCCCATGGTGTCTGATAGTTTCAATATGTAAATGAACTCTAATTGACATATTAATGTTCTTCACACAATGATCTGGTGTTCCAGCACGTTACTGATGATTCAGCTACTTACCAATATAAAGTGGGTGTCCAGGGGTGCTACCTGAACTGTTGATGAAAGTGCTTTTAAAGAGCCCTACTTGAAGAATGCAAGGAGAATTCCTATCTTTTTTTTGTTTGTCGCCTTCTTGTCAATTAGCTGTGAATTACCTTTGTAATAACTTTTGGGCCATTGCCATTTTAGCACCAACTTCATTAACAGTAACTCAATGGGTTTGCCCATAGCAACCTCCTGTACCTGTGTTCTTTGGAGGAACAAGAGGAGGACCATCAGAGGGATGCAAGGCAGGCCAGGCTGCACCAGAGGCGATCTGCACTTACTCACCAATTCGCACTTCTATTTACAATGCAAAGCACATATACCTCACTATATTAGAGGAACAATGTTTGCGCTGGCTGCAATGCAGAAGGGAAACTGAAATTGAGTTATGTTGCATGCTGCAAAGTGGCTTGCAGTCCAACTTATCCACAGACATGGCTATGCTAACTTTTGTGTCTCCAGGTCATTTCAAGAAACCACCGGTGACATCAACCAACTTTGTCAATTTGCAGTACGTAGGTGTATAAAGCCTTATTTGCTGGAGCAAGTAAATTTATCTTCCTTCTGGACAACTGACAGCAGTGCGAGATGGCTGTGAAATTTTGCAGAGCGGCAGGTCCGGGGGATTATAGATGTCTCCAGGTATCCCTACATGCTTCATTGCACAATTCTATTACTTAAATCGCAAAGGATTCTACACTGATGTTCAATTCGTTTTCAACCAACATCATTATGCAGCTCAGTGCTTGCTTCCCAAGCAGCTGTCAATATCTTTTAAGACACTCCACCGTTCCATCATTATTTGGCCCACAAGCTCAAATGGCAAGGGAGCTCCTGAGTAATCAAAGCTACAAAACAGGCCTACCTAAGGTGTCAAAGATTGTGGTAATTTTCTGCATGCTACACAACTTTGCCCTGCATAGAGGCATCATTGTGGAGGCTCTTGAGGAGGAAAGCACACTGCCCCTTTCAAGGGGACCAACATGAAGAACAGAAGGAGCCCAAAGAGTCTGCAGAAGAGAATCCATTGCCAGCTGCAAGAGTCATTTGACAAGACCTCGTTACAGAAGATCTTCTCTTCAATGACCATTGCATTGAAGTCCTGTCCACATTTTCCCCATGCCTTCCACTAATCAGCATGCACCTATGGTGCCTTAACTTTCCCATCCAACTCCCATTCATAATTGCTGAAACATAATTCAAAATCTAAGAAGGAATACTCTATGGACACATACCACATGTAATTGCACATGCCTAGTCATGTAATAATATCAGCAGGATTCAGAGTCATTTGAAAACCAGGAAGCAAGAATTAGTTTTCTAAGAGGTAGTATAAATTGGCTTTCCAAAGACAACAGGCCTGTTAAGAGAAATAGAAGGATCACACGGGAGCAATAAGAGAAACTGAAATATCACACGGGAGCAATAAGAAATGGTCTTCGGAGTTTGGTGTAGAGTGGAAGGAGCTTTATCTGTAGCTGTGTAAGCTCCACCTAACCAGAGAATGCTTGATGTTAATACTGGCTGCCTGAAATGAGAGTGTTATCCAAAAATTACCCAAAGAATATCAGAAAATGCCATCATTTTTGTTTGGGTTACAATTCCAAATTATTATTTTCCTCCCTAGGAAAACAACAGAGGTTTCTAACCAAACTAATTCACTCCTGTTGTCATCTGAAGTTAAATCAGTCCCTTTGATCATTGTCGGGTTCGGTGCTGTTAATGACACTATTCCTCAATCTATTTTTCCTGCCCTTTTACATGTTTTAAACCCTACTACATGCAGCACATGGCCATTCTAAGCGTTTAACCGTGCCTCTGTTGGCTGTAAGCTGATTATACCTACCATCTCTTTCCACACAGTTTAAGCATCTTGTCCTTCAAGCTCCTCATTTTGTGTAAATTATAAAATGAAAATATTTCATTCTTAGCATTGTTTTCCTCAATCTAAATGAACAGCCACACCTGCAAATACACAAATCAAATAAAAAGTGTTCATAAGATAATGTCTTACCCTCCCTTGCTGTGTATTCATTGTCTTCAATAAGTCGGGCAAGGCCAAAATCAGCAATCTTGCAGCAAAGAGTGTCAGAAACCAGGATATTTGCTGCACGAAGGTCTCGATGGATATAGTTTTTCCTTTCAATAAAGGCCATTCCCTCTGCAATCTGTTGAAGAAAATAGTTCAGATGGGCAATCTCATTGCTATTGTGGGACAGTAAAATGACAATGTTGATTTGTTTCTCAGTAGGAACTTTACTTATCCTAAAGAGTGAGCAGTTTTAAAATGTTCAAATCTACCACAGATTTTAAATCAAATTTTAAATGATATTGTAATTTACCTATATGAACAAAAGCAAAATTGTGAAATTTGATCAAAAAATAAAGTAATTTTTAGAATAAACACAATACTTTGTGGATCGTGCATCTAAATATATTAAGTTCACTCTTCCATTTGCTTAATCAAGATGCTTGCTCTGATCCTCCATTTCAACTTAACCCCCTGTTGTTGGATCTGTTCTTGTCATTCCACTTCTTCCATGTCTGTAATTTCAGCCCTCCTTGCTCAACTCTCCCATCTATATCAACTGAGCCACAGCTGACCAAAATTTGCTCCAAAAAACACATCACAAGAGTCAAGCTAGGGCAATATTCCTCTACTTCCTCTTACTACTTATCAATGCACCTTATTCAGACCCGTTTACAATCTCTGTGGACTATGGATTAATTATCCCCAAATTATCCTCATAATATGATCACCTTAAATAAATACAAGTTAACCATGAAATATGCTGCTTATTTTGCTATTGTTTGTGTGGATAGTGATGTTAATGATATATTACACAACCATCATGACTTTGATTTACAGTATAATCTGAAAAGAGTTTATGTAGTAACTTTTTACTGCTGTCGTTTGATGCCTTCCAGCACACTTTTTAATTGCTAATATATTCCATAGTATTTGCACAGCATACCAACAACATCTAGTTGTTGATAATTGGTAATTCAGAACTCATTTTCTTCAAATACCCTGTGGCCTGATAGAATTGATTTTGCTCTTTGGCATACAGGACTTGATCTTTTTTTAAAATTAATTCTTGGATGCAGGTGTCACTGGCAAGGCTGGCATTTATTGCCTATCCCTAGTTGCCCTGAAACTGAGTGACTTGCTAGGCCATTTCAGAGGACAGTTAAGAGTCAACCATGTTGGTGTGGGACTGGAGTCACATATAGGCCAGACCAGGTAAGGATGGCAGGTTTCCTTCCCTAAAGGACATTAACAATCAGTTGGGTTTTTATGACAAGCCAATAGTTTCATGATCACTTTATTAAAAAACTGATACCAACTTTATATTTCCAGATTTTTTAACTGAATTCAAATTCTCAAACTGACATGGTGGGATGTTCTGATATGGTACATGTTCTCTAAATTATTAGTCCAGGCCTCTGGATTATTACAGTGTAGTCCAGTAACATAACCATGACACTACCACACCCTTAAGTAGGCAACTCAGTGCTAGCTTCTTAGAAAATCAACTTGTAGTTGAGGGCTGTTCATTGGGCTATGAAATAGTTGAAAGACTAATTTTGATCATGTAGTTTGACTCTTACAAAGGACTGTTTTTCATACTGACAGGTGTCAATGCCATGTTGAGCTTTTAGCAAAGCTAAAGTTGATGAAAGCTGAAAGTTTGTGTCTGCAGGAAATCTCACAAACCCACAGTGCCATTTCATACCCCAAGAGCATTCTTCTGTGACAGACACCAGCTGGATCGGAACCTTTATACACCATGCTCTTGTTAAGCATACAAGTCTACTTCAGCATTGAAAATTCTAGAATCACAAATCCTTACTTGTTAGATTCTATGATAAATATAATACCTGTATATGCAAGATAATTTCTTAACTGTGTGGTCTTAGGAAGATTTTGACACTTTGCCTTTAGCAGAAAATGCCCTCATTGAACCAAAGTCTATGGGATGAATAAAGGTCATTTGGGTCATCATTTCTAATGGATCAATATTATACACAGCTCTTGTCCAATTTTATTCTGTCACATATTCTCTCAATCGTATGTAACATCATCCTGATCTAAATGTTGGTTTGCACCCCTTTATACCGTAAAGGAATTCTGATAAACTCCTTTTTCAAGGAATCTGTGGATTCAGCATTCCCTCCACTAAACACAACATCTTCCACGATCCAACAAACGTAAGTGAGAAGTTTATTTATTTACATTTAGCTCATGGTTATCTAATTCTAAAATCATTTTCTTTTGTCTAATGTTCTGGATTCAGTTTAAAGAAATTATTTACTACCTTCCCTTTGTTTACTCCCTTAATTATTCAAAAAACCCTGAATAGTACAACAGTACAATGTTTCATTAAGTAATTCATGGCAACAACAGAGTACAATCATCCATTGTCAGAGTCTGTTCTGAGTTTATATGAATGCAAAGCTTCTATATTGGAATTGGGGGTGTGAAGCTAGCTGAAGCATGATACAACTGCCAAAAGGTTTTATTAGGTCTAGGCTCCCTATTTCAGAACATAGATCAGACATTCTTTCACTACAGACATTAGTAGATAGTTTCATGCATGGTCCCTTTCCTTAAATGTTCCTAGAATTTGAGTCTCTCTTGGAGATTATTGTTCACTTGCCAGCAAACTGAATCATATTACTATGTTTCAATGATTTAATGATTATCAGCTGTCATACTCATTACTCTTGTGCTATTCAAGTGTAAACAGCAATATTGTCTTTTTACCTACTCTGCCCTTTTCCTGCGCCATGTTACAAGCCTAGATGTTAGTGCACCATGACCTCAGTGAGTACTGTAGCCTTTCCCTCTTGACTGTAACATAATAAACAAAAACATCAATCATGATGAATTTGGTTCTGAGCTCGATCTTGTAGTCTCGTATTTTTGCACTCATTTTATGCATGTGCTCTTTTGCTCATGTTCTGGTTGCTCTTAGAACTCTCATGTACCACATAAAGTCTAGATGCCTTTAACATACTATATGCTTCCTTGCAATGTGTTTTTAAAAATGTGTGCATTATTGTGGGTGCGGTAAGCATTGTTAAGTTTACCTAGCTTTAGTTAACATTTAAGTGTGTAACGGGATGTGGTTGAGGTTCTTGATGGCACTCAACATGCAACTGTTTAGGTTTTTATTGATAATATATTGTTACTCCTCAATCATCGTCAAACAAAGTGGAGACCTCCTTGTAATGCAATTTATTTAGTATTATAGAATCAATCCGTTGATATCCCTAGAGTAATGTAATGTACTTTAAGAGCACGCAAAGTCCACACTGTAGAAAAAAATTGTTGAAATACAAATCAGGTACAAATATCTCCTTGAGGTCTTTCCAAATGTACCTAAATATCCACATGCAGAGATAGGAAGAAAAGCTGTATGTTGGAAATCTGAAATAAAACAAAAAAATGCTGGAAATACATAGCAGCTCTGTCAGTGTCTGGAAGAGAAGGATAGGTGAATGTTTCAGGTTGGAATTTTCATCAGAACTGATTTTGATGAAGTGGCTCCACCCAAAACATGTGACAGGTCTTTTCTCTTTCAGACATTGACTGACCTGCTGTGCATTTCCAGCATTTTCCCTTTTTTACTTCGTGCGAACACATACCCAGGGACAATAACTCACCTGTGCTGCCATATCAATGAGCTTAATTATGCTGAGTTTTGATCCTACAGTTGTCTTCAGAAAATCAACTAAACTACCTAAAAGAGAAAAAAAAGAATTCAGAAGATAAATACCATAATCAGATTTATTAAGCATGTTTGAAACCATGTTCTATTATTTTTAATACTATTTGGTAAGGTAGAGAGTCTTTGGGATCTATATTTAGTTGGGAAGACATAAGGCCTAACACCCGCTGACGTAAGCAAGGAGTCTCCACCTTAGCTATATTCTAGTGGGGACAATGAGACCTCTATTTAAACATTTAAATTTACTGATGATAGTATTCAGTTGTTTAATGTCTGAAAAAATGAACATCGTCAGAATATCATCAATGAAAGGTGTTTGACCCTGAATCATTAAACCAAAAGAAAAATCAGAATAGTTTCCAACTGTTATTATTTGGTACAGCTTGAGTTCACAGTGAGAGTAATACTCCACCATTTTATGAGGGCATAGCTTAAAAATAAATTAATAAAATTAAGTGATTAAAACAGTCTAGCCCCATTGGTCAACACTTGTTAAAACAGCAGGGAGGGGAATTCGGTACGCATGTGTTGAACAATCATTTGGTATTTGCTAACAGTAATTTCTAGCCTTCAATGACCATGGAAAGTACCCATTGTTAGTAGAGCTAATTTATATATAGCAAGGCACATGGCCGTTAAATCTGCACAGTTCTTACCCAGCCCTGCATAAAACCTTCTGTCACCCAGCCCTTTTCCTGGGACCATATGTAAAGGCCAGATTAAATTTAATTCTTATGCAGTGTCTTTCATTTCCACATCATAAACAGGGCAACATTTTTTGCCATCTGTCTTTGCTGCCAGCATTAATGTAAAGCATGGTTTTTCATTGTTATTCAGATGGAAATAGTAGGGTTCCCTTTTCATTCACCATAGTATTGCTTAGAATATCACAATACAGAGGAGTTCCATCTGCATAGTCCCTTTGAGATAACTGATTACCATACTATTTATGCAGCCTTATGGCATCATGCTGGCACTCGAGCAGCATTGTCTTGTAGTCATCCAGCAAGTGCTGACTGATTTATAATGTTATGACATAAAATCAGAGTGCTTCATAAAACAGTACATCCATCCTTGGCTCGCCTCGAGGTCATCATCGGAGATATTTTTGTTCCATGCAGTTTGCCCCAGTAATCATCAATGTAACCGTATTTTTACATTTATTGCACAAACTGCTTCACCACTTCTCCAGCTCCTGGGTGCAACCCCTTGCTTTTGCCCTCAAAATGCTTTTGGGAGCACTATATTTTCCTACTCTAACTCCTGTTTTGTAACTGATGCTCCTTGGACAGGATAGGTTATTTTGTAGTTGGCTATGTGATTTATCCACACAAAAAAAAAATTTTTGAATGCGAAAATGGAGTTAAAACTGCTCAGGAATAAGGGAAGAGGTTTCACTGAGCAAGTTTAAATGATCAACTTACAGATACATACAGTAAGAGTTTTGCAGAGTTCAGTACATTTCATTACCATTAGGTACTGAGGGTTAACAAAATCAAGGTCTTTCCTTGATCTGGTAGACTTGGAAAGGAGGAGCGTTCGTCAATGAGCTTACCGAGCACTGCATAGTTTGAGCAGTGTGTGGCCTCTCAGAGTACTGATGTGGGCAAACAGAAGCTGGGAATTCCTTGTGTCTTTTTGGCTGGGAGGGATTCTCTGCCAATTTTTTGCCATTTTCCTTAATGTCTCCTTCAGTTGGAAGAACCACAAGGGAGCTTCAAGATTTTCACTCCACTACTGCTGTTTAGTCAAAGGGCACAGAGGTGACGTAGTTCAGTCTGTCAGTTCTTCAGATATTTCAATTTTCTTTTCTTGTGAAGGATTCTTGTCCCCTTCAACTAAGGTAGCCATGCGTAGCCTCATACACAAGCACAAGCACAACCACTGGCCCAGTGTAATCGTGGGGAATATTTACCCTGGATTTCATAATCAAACCTTTCATCACTTCTTACTGGTTTGTCTGATGCAGTCAAGCAGCACAATGATAGTTTTTTCTCCTGACAATTTTCTCCTTCCCCCCTCCTTTATCAAAGATATTGACCTCTTGAAGGGATTTGGTTCCAACTCACAAAAGTGGCCATTATTCAAATGTGAGCCTATGAGATTGTTAGATTCTTCTCAAGATAGTGTAAAGACCTACTTCATACCTCCTGTAAAGAAACTGAAAACCAAAATATTGCACTAAACTTGGGCAAATAACCTAACTTCTTAGCACGAGCTGCCTTCACTATAAACCCTGGACGATTGCATTCTATATTCTTCATTCTGAAATTTATAGGATCTCACTACGGATCAAAGTATAAACAGAGTCAGAGAATATGTCCACTTTTCCTCCTAACACCTCAAGGCTAATTGGAGTCACTGTAGATTCCATACCAGGTAAAAAAAGTACTTAACTCCACAAGCATAACACCGAGTATCCTAATCATTATGCGACAACTCTGTTCAAAATTAATCATTCTTTATATAATAGTCCCTCTTAACTTCCATAGGTCTGAAGCATTTTGCATCCCAAGAAAAAAAAATCCTCTTTCTCCCCATTCTATAATTGGTACTTAATGTTCTGTGATATCTCCTGATCTTGCTGAGTTTTTCAGCAGTTTCATGCACGCTTACATGCACAAACCGTGCTGGCAACAACCAGTTAGTGTTTTATTTATTTTAAATCAAGGCAGCACTGAGAACGATCCAAAACAAAAGTTTAAAATTCATAAGGCTGCCACAAGATCAAAAAAACACTTTCTTTCTTCATACAAAGAATGGTGGGCCTGCAGAACGGGCTTCCAGAGAAGATGGTCGATTTGGAGTCACTTGACACCTTTAAAAGGGAACTGGGGCATTATCTGCTTAGAAAGGGAATTCAGGGTTCTAAAAATATTAATAACACTGCTTGTTTTTTTCAGGGGAGGTTTGGAAAGGAATTTAGTATTTCTTAAAGTAGGGGATCAATAGGCAATGGATGGGGAGTAGAGGAGAAAGGGAGAAGTCTATGGTCGAATACCACATATGGACTCTGGATGGAACAGGCTTAAAGGGTCAAATGGCCTTTTCTTGCCTTGGATTTACTTATGTTCTTAAGTTTTGGTTCACTACGGAGCTGCATTGAAAGTTACATACACACAGTACTTGCAGTGAAAAATGAAAATGGACAGAAATATAGTCCGCTTCTGCGCTCACCAGCCCGTGAATTTCCTATCCACTAAAATGAACATAGGGAAAATTGGAGGGCTGGCAAGTGGAAAAGCCTAACCAGAGAATATATTCCTCTGACTTCCTGGTTTTAGCACATTACAATCCTCAAATATACAGACCATAATACCAACAAAGCTTTATTACAGTATGCACACTGAACCAGAGCCTCGTATTTGTTTAGATTATCAATGCCAACTGCTGGTTTGGGCCCATTTGGACCGTGGAGGGCAATAATATAATTAGGTACAAGCCCTATGAAATCTACCATCTTATTTCCAGTGAAAGTTGCTGTACTGTTTCTCACTGCAAAAACAGCTTTTTCATTTTAATGGGTATATGATTCATGTTACCATTTTACTTATATTTAGTTCTGTCAATTTATAGCTTTTGCGTACATTAGTGCAGAAAATCAAAACGCAAAACAGGTTTATCTGTCATAGAACTTGGGTGCTAAATGCCCTGCAAAAAATGTAGGGTACCCAATCTTTTTCTTTTGTTGCTTGCTATTTTCCAATTCGCACCTTTCAGTTGTGTAGAAGTGCCCCACTTTATTTTCGAACATTAGACAGGAGCTGGCTTTCATTCAAATATTTCAAAGAGGAGCTGGCCCATACCTCTAACCACCAATTATGGGAAATGATTTGAGATGGGAAATGGAATCTTGCAGTCAGGAAATACCAGAATGTACCACTATTGTCACAGTCCAAAAAGATAAAATGAAATCTGATTAATTTAGGGAAACATACAGACTGTGAATACCCAGGCCAAAACACATTATTTATCATGCTTGACCTTAGAAAGGCTTTTATCTATAACCAAAACTAAAAACAGGATAAGTTTTCAAACCTGTTTTATGTAATTGTTCAAAATATAAAGCACCTATAGGATTGAAGATTTGTGAGATCATTGTGTGAAATTTCCTCTTTCAGCGAGAAATGGTAGAATGTATGTTTTTATTCATAATTAATCATCTGCTAATCAAATTGTGAAATCACAAGGCTTTGAAATGGTCAATTTCTGAGAATGGGTTGCTAATCCAGAAAAGAGAAGGCTGAGAGGTGACCTGATAGAGGTCTTTAAGATTATAAAAAGGGTTTGATAGGGTAGTCATAGAGAAGATGGGGGGAAAATTGGATAGGGCCTATTTTTGGGCGGGAGTAGCACGATCCGCTGTTACCCTGCGCCCAATGGTCCCTGCACAGGCAGGACGAGATTTTTGTCAGGCCAGAGGACTCACCTGCAATCTGCGTTGGAAATCAGCGTTGAAAAAGGATTCCATGCAATTTGCACTTTCCACCTGCGGGGGAGCTCCAATCTCTTAAAGGCAGGCTGTCTGTTAGAAATCTCTTAAAGGTAGCTGGTACCTGTTATTTGCTGAATATAACAGCCTACTGTCTGCACGGAGTCTGAATGGAGATCAGACATCGCATACGTAAAGCAAAGAAGCAGGTCCTATCCCTATGTTTACATAGTGATGAGTTATGTTTGAATAAAGGTTGCGCACCACTAAATCCCACATCCTCCAATCTGCATGCCAGACCTCACGAATCTGCTGATCTGAGAGTCCATGCATCAAGGTTCTCTGCTGATGCACCAGAGGCCTTGGTGCAAGAGGTGGACAGAAGGAGGGACATCCTATATCTGCGGGGGTCGGTGGGGGGGGGGGGGGGGTGGGGAGCAAGAGGCCCTCCAGACATACACCCAAAATGCAGTGGGAGCCAGTAGGGGATGAAATCAATTCCAGGTGCACAGCATCATGAACATGGATGCAGGACAGGAAGAAGTTTAATGCTTTGACATGAGTAGTCAAGGTGATTGAGTTCAACTATCAAGTGGCATCTCCTACCAACTGCACCAGTAGCTGCATCCACTCCTCCATGCACTAAACCCCCCAACAACCACCTACCAACAGTCTCTTTCCATCAGTACTCAACTTTTCCAATCAGATGCTTCCTCTCACCCTCACACAGTACCACTGTTGCAAGTCGCCGACCCACAACTCACAGGCCACACACACTGGCAGCTATTCATACATGACAGGCACATTGCCCAGACACACGTCCCGCTTTCTTGCAGGAGAAGGTAGCGCATATCAGTAGCAGCAAGTGGCAGTGGCATTCCGCCCCTCGAGCCTGTTCCGCCATTCAATGAGATCATGATGGACCTGTGACCTAACTCCATATATCCGGCTTAGCCCCATATCCATTAATACCATTGGTTCACAGAAATCTATCAATCTCAGATTCAGAATTAACAATTTAGCTCACATCAACTGCCATTTGCAGAAGAGCGTTCCAAACTTCTCCCAACCTTTGCATGTAGAAGCATTTCCGAACTTCACTCATGCACATCCTGGCTCCAAAGCTAGGCAATAGCCCCTAGTCCTAGAATTCAAGTAGAGGAGACCTCCAAAAATAGTTACAAATGTCTCGGCAGCCAGAAGCAATAATCCAGCCACTAACCTGTAAATACTGCATGGTCCCTTTAAATAGCGCCGGTGGGGGGTCCTTCAGGCACTCTAAGACACGTTCAAATGGTCGGCGTTAAGACTGTGCGTTGAGTTGAGTGTTAAGACCCAAAATGGTGTCTATCACTTTAACTCAGCATTGTACACTGATTGAAGCCATTTTCTCCCTACTTTCCATGATTCCAGCGTTCGTTATCTGCGCCTGCGCTAACCCCTATACCAAGATGGTGTCTGGCGCACGTCACACTGGAAATGTGCGTGTGCATCTAAGACACCATCTTGAACGTCAGAGAGGCCGTGTAGCGCCAAAACAACGGGTGCGACACGGCCCAATTTAGTGCCTGATGTTTCCACTTGTAGGGGAGACCAAAACTAGGGGCCATAAATATAAGATAGTCACTAATAAATCCAATAGGGAATTCAGGAGAAACTTCTTTACCCAGAGAATGGTTAGAATGTGGAACTCGCTACCACAAGGAGTAGTTGAGGTGAACAGCATAGATGCATTTAAAGGGAAACTAGATAAATGCATGAGGGAGAAAGGAATAGAAGGATATGTTGATAGATGAAGAAGGGTGGAAGGAGGCCCATGTGGGGCATATATGCCGGCATTGGACCAGTTGGACCAAGTGGCCTGTTTCTGTGCTGTATTTCTGTGTAATTACAGAGAAAAACAGGCAGTGTCCCATATTTCATTAAAAGGGGAATTCACCCCTATATTTCTAAAATGACTTCACCGTAGAAGATTGAGTCAAACTGTTAGCAAACCCTGTACAAAGCACATACACTTCATGGGGTATGTTTAAATCATATAAAATGTAATGTAACCCTAAAGCAATGACATTTTGCCCAACAGGATATTTAAATGTTTATTCAAAATTTCATTTAAGGATCCAAAAATAAATTTTATTTGGAATAGAATCATAGAAGTTTACAACATGGAAACAGGCTCTTCGGCCCAACATGTCCATGTCGCCCAGTTTATACCACTAAGCTAGTCCCAATTGCCTGCACTTGGCCCATATCCCTCTATACCCATCTTACCCATGTAACTGTCCAAATGCTTTTTAAAAGACAAAATTGTACCCGCCTCTACTACTGCCTCTGGCAGCTCGTTCCAGACACTCACCACCCTTTGAGTGAAAAAATTGCCCCTCTGGACCCTTTTGTATCTCTCCCCTCTCACCTTAAATCTATGCCCCCTCATATAGACTCCCCTACCTTTGGGAAAAGATTTTGACCATCTACCTTATCTATGCCCCTCATTATTTTATAGACTTCTATAAGATCACCCCTAAACCTCCTACTCTCCAGGGAAAAAAGTCTCAGTCTATCCAACCTCTCCCTATAAGTCAAACCATCAAGTCCCGGTAGCATCCTAGTAAATCTTTTCTGCACTCTTTCTAGTTTAATAATATCCTTTCTATAATAGGGTGACCAGAACTGTACACAGTATTCCAAGTGTGGCCTTACTAATGTCTTGTACAACTTCAACAAGACATCCCAACTCCTGTATTCAGTGTTCTGACCAATGAAACCAAGCATGCTGAATGCCTTCTTCACCACCCTATCCACCTGTGACTCCACTTTCAAGGAGCTATGAGCCTGTACTCCTAGATCTCTTTGTTCTATAACTCTCCCCAACGCCCTATCATTAACGGAGTAGGTCCTGGCCCGATTCGATCTACCAAAATGCATCACCTCACATTTATCTAAATTAAACTCCATCTGCCATTCATCGGCCCACTGGCCCAATTTATCAAGATCCCGTTGCAATCCTAGATAACCTTCTTCACTGTCCACAATGCCACCAATCTTGGTGTCATCTGCAAACTTACTAACCATGCCTCCTAAATTCTCATCCAAATCATTAATATAAATAACAAATAACAGCGGACCCAGTACCGATCCCTGAGGCACACCGCTGGTCACAGGTCTCCAGTTTGAAAAACAACCCTCTACAATCACCCTCTGTCTTCTGTCGTCAATCCAATTTTGTATCCAATTGGCTACCTCACCTAGGATCCTGTGAGATTTAACCTTATGTAACAACCTACCATGCGGTACCTTGTCAAAGGCTTTGCTAAAGTCCATGTAGACCATGTCTACTGCACAGCCCTCATCTATCTTCTTGGTTACCCCTTCAAAAAACTCAATCAAATTCGTGAGACATGATTTTCCTCTCACAAAACCATGCTGACTGTTCCTAATCAGTCCCTGCCTCTCCAAATGCCTGTAGATCCTGTCTCTCACAATACCCTCTAACAACTTACCCACAACAGATGTCAGGATCACCGGTCTGTAGTTCCCAGGCTTTTCCCTGCCGCCCTTCTTAAACAAAGGCACAACATTTGCTACCCTCCAATCTTCAGGCACCTCACCTGTAGCTGTCGATGATTCAAATATCTCTGCTAGGGGACCCGCAATTTCCTCCCTAACCTCCCATAACGTCCTGGGATACATTTCATCAGGTCCCAGAGATTTATCTACCTTGATGCGCGTTAAGACTTCCAGCACGTCCCTCTCTGTAATATGTACACTCCTCAAGACATCACTATTTATTTCCCCAAGTTCCCTAACATCCATGCCTTTCTCAACCATAAATACCGATGTGAAATATTCATTTAGGATCTCACCCATCTCTTGTGGTTCCGCACATAGATGACCTTGTTGATCCTTAAGAGGCCCTACTCTCTCCCTAGTTACTCTTTTGCCCTTTATGTATTTGTAGAAGCTCTTTGGATTCTCCTTTGCCTTATCTGCCAAAGCAATCTCATGTCCCCTTTTTGCCCTCCTGATTTCTCTCTTAACTCTACTCCGGCAATCTCTATACCCTTCAAGGGATCCACTTGATCCCAGCTGCCTATGCATGTCATATGCCTCCTTCTTCTTTTTGACTAGGGCCACAATCTCCCGAGTCATCCAAGGTTCCCTACTTCTACCAGCCTTGCCCTTCACTTTATAAGGAATGTGCTTACCCTGAACCCTGATTAACACACTTTTGAAAGCCTCCCACTTACCAGACGTCCCTTTGCCTGCCAACAGACTCTCCCAATCAACTTCTGAAAGTTCCTGTCTAATACCATCAAAATTGGCCTTTCCCCAATTTAGAATTTTAACTTTTGGGCCAGACCTATCATTCTCCATAGCTATCTTAAAACTAATGGAATTATGATCACTGGTCCCAAAGTGATCCCTCACTTCTGTCACCTGCCCTTCCTTATTTCCCAAGAGGAGGTCAAGTTTTGCCCCCTCTCTAGTCGGGCCACCCACATACTGAATGAGAAATTCCTCCTGAATACACTCAACAAATTTCTCTCCATCCAAGCCCATAATGCTATGGCTGTCCCAGTCAATGTTGGGAAAGTTAAAGTCCCCTACTATTACCACCCTATTTTTCTTGCAGCTGTCTGTAATCTCCTTACATATTTGCTCCTCAATTTCCCGTTGACTATTTGGGGGTCTGTAGTACAATCCTATCAAAGTGATCTCTCCCTTCTTATTTTTCAGTTCTATCCATATAGACTCAGTGGGCGAACCCTCGGATATATCCCTTCTCACTACTGCCGTGATGTTCTCCCTAATCAAGAACGCAACTCCCCCTCCTCTCTTACCTCCTGCTCTATCTTTCCTATAGCATCTGTACCCTGGAACATTGAGCTGCCAGTCCTGCCCCTCCCTTAGCCATGTTTCAGTAATAGCTATAACATCCCAGTCCCATGTACCCATCCATGCCCTGAGTTCATCTGCCTTGCCCATCAGACTTCTTGCATTGAAATAAATGCAGTTTAATGTAGACTTCCCTGCTTTCTCAGACCATCTGTCCGGTCATGTTTTGTACAGTCTCCCTTACTGCCTTTTGTTTCTGTCACCACTTTACTTCCCACTGACTTCCTGCATCGGTTCCCATCCCCCTGCCACATTAGTTTAAACCCTCCCCAACAGCACTAGCAAACACTCCCCCTAGGACATTGGTTCCAGTCCTGCCCAGATGCAGACCATCCAATTTGTACTGGTCCCACCTCCCCCAGAACCGGTTCCAATGGCCCAGGAATTTGAATCCCTCCCTCTTGCACCATCTCTCAAGCCACGTATTCATCCTAGCTATCCTGTCATTCCTACTCTGACTAGCCCATGACACTGGTAGCAATCCTGAGATTACTACCTTTGAGGTCCTACTTTTTAGTTTAACTCCTAACTCCCTAAATTCAGCTTGTAGGACCTCATCCCGTTTTTTACCTATATCGTTGGTACCTAGATGCACCACGACAACTGGCTGTTCACCCTCCCCCTCCAGAATGTCCTGCAGCCGCTCCGAGACATCCCTGACCCTTGCACCAGGGAGGCAATATTTCATAGGATATTTTAAAACAGATACCAAATTTAACTTCTGTTTCCTACTCCTGAACTTCTGGGTCATTTGGGAAATAATATGGGTTATAGGGCATTCCATACTTAGATATAAGATGGCTTCTGCTTGCAGTAAGTAGTCGACTGTTAGTGTCCTATTTGTGTATGTAACTAGCTCACACTAACAGCAGCCTACATTTCTCTTCTAGAGAGACATATTTGAGGAATAGCTGTAGTTACATTTTTTTGACTGAATATAAGAAACAGTAAAATAAAATGATATTGCCTTAATCATTAACAGACAGCCATGTTGACCTCAAAGAAGCAATTTGTGTACCCGAGTGTACCTTCCTTTAGCTGGGATCATGGTGAAAAATATGTAGCTCACAAGATGCCTTCCTTTAATGTTGTGAACTGAACAAAGAAATCTGAAATTAAAAATATAATTTTTATCTGAAATGAAACAATCTGCCTTTGCAAGATGTCTCAATGATTAAAATACTACATGAATTTACTGTACATAAAATCAGCAGATTGAGTGTTGGTCACACTGGGATTTGAATCTATGAAAAGCTGTTTCGCCCTTAGTAATTCAAGTTTTATAACTTCACATTCAACTAAATATAAAGAGTAGCTTAATAATATTTGTGCTTGCCAATGTGAAGGATAATAGTGGGAAATGAAACATCTTTCAAGTTGAACTCCACCTAGTAACATCACGCACTCAGCTCAGATAACAAGAGTGCATACAGGCAGTACACTCCCTGTACTGACCTGGCAATGTTTTCAAACCTAAACCTCAAATCGACCCTTATTTCAATAACCATGCAATTTTCCTTAACAATGCTCTCAATTTTTCCTTTGTGAGTGATGGTGCCAAATTAGAGTTGTTTAACAAATCCAAGGTCAGGTTTTTGCTGTGGAACTTGTATCCACAGGGAACTCAATTTGCACAGCTGAAACACATTTAATTTTAGACCAACTCTCACCAGAGAGAGTGTGGAGCATCATGACCTCTCCCTGAACTTGGTTTGAACCCTTTTCCACTTTTAGTTCAGCGTTAAGCACCACCATTGGCCAGATGCAGAGTAAACCTAATTTTCTTCAACAACATTTCAATCAGCAATATGGCTACTTGGAGAGAGGATACCAATTAACACAAATTAGTGTCAAAATGTGGCAGTTATGTGTTGTGGATTTGATGCACAGTAGGAACAGGGTTGAAACTGTCCAATTTAATACCAGTTAGGATTTTTACAATTAGTAGAGATTACTTTGATCTCATCAGTTCATCTGGATTTGAGCCAGAGTACTAAAGGTGAAAAGGCAATGTTCGAACCCATTGTGTCACCCAATCCCTCAAGGAACACATTTCTAACATAATAAGCCACTCAGTCCCTGCTCTTTGCTCCAAATGATTGAAAACTAGCGAGGAATCAGTGAAGTGCCATAACCGAAGGCTGATCTACATCTTTGTACACATCACATCCTAAGAATTGAATGTAAACTGGACCACTAAGGAGGTCAGCAAGGATGGGTTGATATATATTATGTCATATGAAATTTTAATGATTCAATCATCTTTTGAAAGTAATATTGTGATATAGCAATAATCATCAGTAGAATAATCGAAATCAGGTTTTTGCATAGCTAATATCTTTAACCAAGAAACACTTCATTATGGTCTCTTTAATCCTTTAATAGTGACCTCATCCTAGTTATGATAGTTGACATTTATTATAATAGAGAATGAAGGATAAATGATGGCTGTCACAGCTTTTATATATTATTATTGGCAGATGCTTAGATCATCTCATTCATTTTTTTTAGTTATTTGATCCCCTCTTTCTGTTCTTTGGAATGAGGGCAGCACAAGCAATCTGCTCCTGGACCTCTGAAATATGCAATATATCTAATACATAACATTCAAAATCTGCACCAAAGTTGTCCTATTCTATTCTGTACGGAGTTTATGTTAGAACTTACAAACTGTACCCTTTTTTGCCTTTGATATAGTCCTGCCTTAACACAATATCTGGAAACATCTGGTGCTGCCAGTTACGAAGTAGAGCTGCCCAAACAAGAACAACATCATGTGTGTATGTATATATATATATATATATATATAGAGAGAGAGAGAGAGATAGAGAGAGAGAGAAAGAGAGAGAGAGAACCTTCAGTGTATAATAATGTCCCAAGGTGTATCACAGAAACATAGATTCATAGAATGGTTACAGCACGGAAGGAGGCCATTCGGCCCGTCGAGTCCATGCCGGCTCTCTGCAAGAGCAATCCAGCTAGTCCCACTCCCCCGCCCTTTCCCTGTAGCCCTTCAATTTTTTTCCTTTCAAGTACTTATCCAATTCCCTTTTGAAAGCCATGGTTGAATCTGCCTCCACCATCCCCTAAGGCAGTGCATTCCAGATCACAATCACTCACTGCGTAAAAATGTTTTTTCTCAATCAGACAAAAATGGATGCTGATTTCTCGGAGAGTTGTAGGGCTCGAGACGGTTACAGAGGTAGGATGGGATTTGAGAATTTTAAATTGGAGACGTTGGTAGATCGGGAGCCAATGTAGGTCAGTGAGTACAGGAGTGGAGGGTGAGCACGACTTGATGTGGGTTAAGATATGGACAATAGAACTTTTGATGAGCTGAGGTTTATGAAGGTTGGAGGATGGAGAATAGAAAAGAAGCCAGGAGAACACTGGAATAGCTGAGTCCGGAGGTGACAAGAACATGGATGAGGTTTTTGGCAGCAGGTGGGCTGAGGCAGGGATGGAAACAAGTAATGTTACAGAGGTGGTCTTTGTGATGGAGAGGATATGGGGTTGGAAGCTCATCTTGGAGTCAAATAGAATGTCCACATTACAAACAGTTAGCTTCAGCCTGAGACTGTGGCTGGGATGGGAGATGTATTTGTTGGTGAGGGTATGGAGTTTGTGGTGAGGGCAGAAGACGATGGTTTCGGTCTTCCTGTTTCCGCTTTAAGCAGGCTGACAACACAGAGGCAGTGGAGGGGTCGCGAGAGGTAGAGCTGGGTGTCGTCAGCTTACATGTGGGACCTGACCCATGTCTTCGGATGATTTCACTAAGGGGCAGCTTATAGATGATAAATGGGAGGGGGGCTAGGATAGATCCTTGAAGGATTCCAGAGGTAACAGTACGGGATTGGGAAGAGAAGCCATTACTGGAGAAGCTGTGGCCAGTATCAGATAGATAAGAGTGGAACCAAGCGAGGGCAGTCCCACTCAGCTGGACAATGGAGGAAAGGCATTGGAGGAGGATGGTGCGGTCGACCATGTCAAAGACTGCAAAGAGGTCAAGAAGGACGAGGAGGGAAAGTGCACCATGGTCACAGTCATAGAGGGTGTCACTTGTGACTTTGATTAGGGCCGATTCAATGGTGTGGCAAGGGCAGTAACCTAATTGGAGAGATTCAAACATGGAGTTGTGGGAAAGATATATGCATGGAATGTACAGCACAGAAACAGGCCATTCGGCCCAACAGGTCCATGCCGATGTTTATGCTCCACACGAGCCTCCTCCCACCCTTCTTTATCTGACCCCATCAACATATCCTTCTATTCCTTTCTCCCTCATCTACTTATCTAGCTTCCTCTTAAATACATCTATGCCAGTCGCCTCAACTACTCCTTGTGGTAGCACGTTTCACATTCTCACCACTCTCTGAGTAAAGAAGTTTCTCCTGAATTCCCTGTTGGATTTATTAGTGACTATCATATATTTATGGTCCCTGCTTCTGGTTTCCCCCACAAGTGGAAACATCTTCTGTACATCTACCCTATCAAACGCTTTCATAATCTTAAAGACCTCTATCAGATCACCTCTTAGTCTTCTTTTTTCTGGAGAAAAGAGCCCCAGCCCATTCAATCTTTCCTGATAGGTATAACCTCTCAGTTCTGGTATCATCCTAGTAAATCTTTTTTGCATTTTTTCCAGTGCCTCTATATCCTTTTCATAACATGGAGACCAGAACTGTTCACAGTACTCCAAGTGTGGTCTAACCAAGGTTCTATACAAGTTTAACATAACTTCTCTGCTTTTCAATTCTATCCTGCTAGAAATGAACCCCAGTGCTTTGCTTTTTTTATGGCCCTATTAACCAGCATCATTACTTTTAGTGGGGAAACGTGATACAAATAATACTCTATACATTTTTGAGATTTAATAATGAGGTTACATCAATAATATGAATTCTTAAAAGATTTTTTTTTCAACTAGCCAGAACACAATCAATTGATTTTTTCCTTTTTATTAATCAATTTGAATACCCTTATAAAAGATATAATCTCGCATTCTGAAAGCATATTTTGGATCCCAGGCAAAACTGATCTTAGATGATTTATAATTAGTTAAGTTAGATCATACAGCCAACGTTCCCTACCCTAAGAATAAATACTATAAAACTCTTTTCAATCTTCAAATAAATTATGACAATATTATTTATAAAGGCTGTGTTGAGTTTGACCATTGTTTGAACGTTTGAAGAACTCTTTTATCTGTAAATTCATTGAACTGTTAATGTTTGTACTGTCATATTTTAAAAATAGGTTGCAATAAGTTCAGTATTTTTGATCATTAGACAAACAGCCATTAATACAAAAGACACGTCGTCTGATCTTCTTTGGCATGTGGTGCATATTAATTAAATAAAGGTTGAAAGAGAGTTTTTTGACATGCAGCAAAAATATGAAAAGTAATCATTGAATATACACAAATGACTGGGTGGAACTTCCTGATGTTGGCTGGCTCCTTTATTGTTCTTTTGTCCTGTTGGTTATGTCTTTCCTTTCCTTTATTCAGGAATAAATGGAACTCATTGGTTACATTTGCAAGAGAGTCCTACGTCTTGGATATATCATAAAATTAGTAATATCAAACCAGTTTACTGGAACTGAGGCATGCTACTGGTGGGCTGAAAACAGCAGCACCATCCTAATAAGTAAGAGGGTGTCTGATAATACTTATCCATGGGAAACACACTTTGGGTAACTTTTTTTTATTACTTGATTCTACAGAAGCCTCGTCTCCCAAGTCTTTTACTATAAAGCCGATTGAGACTGTGCAGCACACTAGATTAGCATTCTGTCTTTTCAACTCCAAAATTGAGTTTGGATCCAGCCCAAGCAGTAAGAGCTCCTTTCTCTACCAGTGAAATGAATCTGAGCAGTCTCAATTCAGTGCCACAAATCCTCGTACCAGAAATAGAAATGTCACACCAATGCAGTCATGGGTTCTAGTTAATGCATGTCATTATAGGGTGCTTCCCCCATACACGTGTCCCATGATGGACCCAGAAATTGCTCGGAGAGGCGAACCAACAGTGCTCGTTGCTCCATAGATTTATACTAACTCACTAACACCACGGTCTTTACTAGATGCACTTCCTCTAATAGGAAGTGGAGGAGAGCCCAGCGTTAGCTCCCGTGAAGCTAGGACCCATGGGAGAAGCGAGATGATCGATCTCTCCCCTCGACCAATCAGATTGCAGTAATTTTGACACACTGCGAACATTTTCTGCAAGCTGGAATGTAAAATCCAGGAAGTGAAGGTACAACACTAAAATCATTTGTAAAAACAGACATAGACAGTGAAAAAAGAGAGGATAAGAAATAATTGAACTAAACAAAAGAGACAGAAGGGAAAAGTAAAAAAAAATGTTTTAAATTTTTTAATTAAAATTTTTTTTACAACCAAAAACTATTAAAATAAGGAGTAATGAGACTCCACATTTTTTAAAGTTAATTTTTAGTTGTTTGTCAGACATTAAGACTATTAAAACTTAGTTTAGACCTGGCATTTTTAAGCGTACCTGTTTTGTGGTGATATTAGTTACTTTCCAGCTGGCAGAAGAGCAAATTGGTGCTGGTCCATTGATTCTGTTGTTTGCAGCCGGCAATATCCCTTTAAGTATCACTGGGGAATCAGGAGCAGCAAGCTCTGGATTTCTGCGTTTCACTGCGCAGGTGCGAACGGCGGAACTTGCTCCTCGATTTTGCCACTAACAACGATGAGCATTGTTGGGCTCACTATTCTTTTCTAAGCAATTTCTGGGCCATAGTGTACCTGACCTGGAAATTTCTGGTCTTAGGACTGCGTGCAAAAGAAAATTGGAACATTTTCCAATCTCAGCACTAATGGTATTCACAAACTTCATCCCATCAAAAATAACAACAGTAATTTGACATCTTCTCAATCTTACCATTACAAGTATTTGTTGATTGCTAATCTAGGTACTCGGGTATAGCAATTGGAAATAACATATTCAGAACTCTTTCAGCAGAATTTCACTGTCTTACAACTTTACATGAGTAGCTTTTTTTCAAAATACATGACTAACAAACTGCTGGATGCTTTGTATATTGTATGTATTTTCTTCTCAAATGCATACAGTCTATTATGTGTGCTTATTAGTTGTGTATTTAATGAGGGTGCTATTACAAAATTAAAAGTCCCCCATTAGGACTTTGTCTTTAGTCTTCAACTTGTCAATTACCCCCAATTTACAGATGAATAAATCTGAAAGGAAAATTTAGTTATTTTTTCCCACTGAAAATCTCTTGGCAATTATTTCTGTCCAGAAGATTAAAAAAAGACTGTAGTTTGGGCCAAGAAAATTCCAACAAAGACACATTGCTCTAGGGATTTTTTTTTCCATGGAAGAGAAACGTTGAATGTTCTTCCCAAAGAAAGTCAGATTTCAGAATACTGTACTATCACGGGGATTGTGCAATATAAACACAAGAACTTCTGCATGATAATTAGGAATCTTTCATACAATACTTTGGGTGTAGAGCTTTTGAATAGTGAAGTGAAGTTCTGGAGTATTGCAGCTTGATTTGCTCGTCGTTTAATGTAAAAAGTTACAGCTTCGTTCAGTGAAGTAGGACCCCAGAAATGCAGAACTAAATAACATACTTTACTGTACCGACAAGCAACACACCCACTAGCCTGAGTAAGGTATCATTTTGTAGTTGATTCTCATTTTGCAGATATTGCCCTAGAAATTTGATTGCGCCCGAATGAGGACGTAATCCCTGTGCAGCACATGCTGCACGTGCCCAATGAAGTCGGTGGCAGGACCTTGGCAAATCAGTCTGCTGGCCTCATTGGTATCGTACCGGTAAGCTGTTTGGGGGGGGGGGTATTTGTGTGGAGGCAACTGGGAGGGGCTGGGCCAATGGTGGTTGGCAGTGGCTCGTGGTTTAAATGTGGAGCTGGGAAGAGCACTTCTGCTCCTCCTGATTTCACATTAAGGTAAGTATTTTTTTAAAAAGCGTACCTTTTTGGTGGCGGCCTCCAATCGTCCCTTTAAGGATCTCTGGTTAGTCTGCATGTAGACTAGGTAATCTTGAACACAGCAGGACCGATACCAGCTAAATTCAGGGCAAACCAATTTCCACTTTTGGCCATAAAACAGGCGTTAAGCCCCTAATTAGCATATTCAAGGTGCATAACGCATGTTTTAGGCGGCCGCCAGGGACGCTTCTACACCGCCTGAACCAATATGGCGTTGGACATGTTTCAGTCGCTGGTTAGGTGTGGGAGGTTGGCTCCCTAAATTGGACCTCTTTGCATCTGTTTTCCACCTGAAAAACAGGCCAACAAGGTCCAATTTCACTCCATTAAGTGAAATATAATAGGATCATAGAATCATTATAGCACAGAAGGAGGCCATTCAGCCCATCGAGCCTGAGCCAGATTGGGCCGCATTTTGCTGTGAACGGCGATCGAACAGCACCAGCCATTCGTTAGACTTGCACTTGCCCATAGATTTACTATGAGCTTTTGCATGGCAAGTTCCTGAAAATTAGAACTCCAAAAGGCACGGTGCCCTCTACAGGGCATCTGGGACCTGTGTGAACAGGGCAAGCAACTGTGTATCTCATAACCAATCAGATTGAAGCATTGTTAATAACAGCGCAGAGTCAGAACCAGGAAGTGTAAGTTAGAATAGTGAATTCAATGTTAAATAAGGACAGAAAGCAAAATAAAGGGTAAGAAAGATCGAATTAAGAGACAGAGTTAAAAGAAACAGAAAGAAAATGTTTTTTTAAATTTAAATTTCTTCTTTTAAATCTCCAACAACAATTAAAAGCTCAAGGAATGAGACTCCAATCTTGTAAAAGTTAATTTGCAGTGCCAGAGAGGTTGGTTGGTTGGCAGTAATTAAAACTTATCACATCGTTAAAATGGTGTTTAGACTTGAAATGACTTGACAACTTTTTTTGGCGAGTTTAGTCTGTATCTGTGAGGCAAGTGTAGGAACTTCACGCCGTTCAATATATTTGAATGGTGAGTCAGCCGGTGAAATGCTTTTTTCATGCAACTTTTGGAGGAACATAGCATCTCATACAGGAACTTCTGGATTTCTGTGTTTAACTGCGCATGTGCGGTTGCCGAAAGTTACTGTCCGAATTGCACACGAGCTATTTTCTATGATTCTATGATTCTATGAAAAGAGGGTTTTGCTTGTGATTTTTCATCATAGCAGGTTCCTTATCTTGACATTGTCTCTAGGGGAAGGAGCGATGGGAACTGTATCATTTCAGGTGGGTCTTGCGTCCATCTCAGTTGCTTTCTCAAGATTGGTGCTTTAGAGACCTTAAAATTAGTACCTTATCTTCATATCTTAAGGACTTATGTTATGGTCCACTATTAGGTGATTCCACAGAATAGCAGCATCAAGTTCTCCCCCACGAATTGCCATATACTATACCTTACAAATCATCTGAGAATGCTCCTGACTCAGGATGTTGCACCCAAATCTCCCAAATGCCCTATGCCAAAAATTTCAAATGGTAGAATTTCCATGGGAGATCCCCAATCACCTGCCATAGCTTCGGTAGAAGATCAACAGAAAATCTGGAGAAGTGGCATAAATGGCCATTCATGCTTTTTCAATAGGGTTTTCAATAATCGTGGGGGACTTTAATCTTCATATAGTCTGGGCAAATCAAATTGGCGAAAGTAGTTTGGAGGACGAGTTCATGGAAAGCTTTCGAGACAGTTTACTAGAACAACACGTCGTGGAACCAACCAGAGAACAGGCCATTTTAGATCTTGTCTTGTGCAATGAGACAGGGTTAATTAGTAATCTCATAGTAAGGGATCCTCTGGGGGTGAGTGATCGTAATATGATAGAATTTCAAATTGAGTTCGAGAGTGACGTATTTAAGTCCGAAACTAGAATCTTAAACTTAAACAAGGCCAATTCAAGGCTGAGATAGATAGATAGATTTTTGGACTCTAGGGGAATCAAGGGATATGGATATAGGGCAGGAAAATGGAGTTGAGGTCAAAGATCAGCCATGATCTGATTGAATGGCGGAGAGGCCAATTAAGGGGTGAGTTGGTTCCGGTTGATTGGGAAATTAGATTAAAAGATATGAGAGTAGATAAGTAATGGCAAACATTTGAAAGAAATATTTCATAATTCTCAACGAATATACATTCCATTGAGGAATTAAAAACTCCACGGGAAAAGTGATCTATTCATGGCTAACGAGAGAAGTTAACGATAATATTAGATTAAAAGAAGAGGCTTATAATGTTGCCAAGAACAGTAGTAAGCTTGAGGATTGGGAGAGTTTTAGAAACCAGCAATGGATGACCAAAAAATTGATGAAGAGGGAGAAAATAGAATATGAGAATAAACTGGCAAGAAATATAAAAAACAGATTGTAAGAGCTTCTACAAGTATGTAAAAAGGAAGAGAGTAGCGAAAATAAACATGGGTCCCTTAGAGGCTGAGACAGGAGAAATTATGATGGGGAATAAGGAAATGGCAGAGACGTTAAACAAATATTTTGTATCTGTCTTCACAGTAGAAGACACAAAAAACATATCGGAAATAGTGGGGAATCAAGGGTCTAATAAGAATGAGGTACTTAAAGTAATTAATATTAGTAAAGAAAAAGTACTGGAGAAATTAATGGGGCTAAAAGCCGACAAATCCCCTGGACGTGATGGTCTACATCCTAGGGTTCGAAAAGAGGTGGCTGCAGAGATAGTGGATGCATTGGTTGTGATCTTCCAAAATTCCCCAGATTCTAGAATGGTCCCAGTGGATTGGAAGGTAGCAAATGTAACCCCGCTATTCAAAAAAGGAGTGAGAGAAAACAGGAAACTACAGGCCAGTGAGCCTGACATCAATAGTCTGGAAAATGTAGGAATCTATTATTAAGGACATGGTAATGGGACACTTAGAAAATCATAATATGGATTAGGAAGAGTCAACATGGTTTTGTGAAAGGAAAATCGTGTTTGACAAATTTATTAGAGATTTTTGAGGCTGTAACTAGCAGGATAGATAAAGGTGAATCAGTGGATGTGGTATATTTAGATTTTCAAAAGGCATTCGATAAGGTGCCACACCAAAGGTTGTTACACAAGTTAAGGGCTCATTGGGTTGGGGGTAATATATTAGCACGGATAGAGGATTGGTAAAGGCACAGGAAATAAAGAGTAGGAATTAACGGGTAATTTTCAGGTTGTTGCGCTGTAACTAGTGGGGTGCCACAAGGATCAGTGTTTGGGTCTCAGCTATTTACAATCTATATTAATGACTTAGATGAAGGGACCGAGTGTAATGTGTCCAAGTTTGCTGATGACACAAAGCTAGGTGGGAAAGTAAGCTATGAGGAGGACACAAAGAGTTTGCAAAGGGGTATAGACAGGTTAAGTGAGCGGCCAAGAAGGTGGAGGATGGAACATTACGTGGGGAAATATGAAGTCACTCATTTTGGTAGGAAGAATAGAAAAACAGAATATTTTGGCCTTTATTGCAAGGGGGTTGGTGTACAAGGGTAAGGAAGTCTTGCTGCAATTGTACAAGGCTTTGGTGAGACCACACCTGGAGTACTGTGTACAATTTTGGTCTCCTTACCTAAAGAAGGATATACATGCCTCAGGAATCAATCTAGTGATCCTTGGTGCAACAGAGGATCACTAGATTGATTCCTGAGATGAGAGGGTTGTCCTATGAGAAGAGAGTGAGTAGAATGGCCCTATACTCTCTGGAGTTTAGAAAAAAGAGAGGTGATCTTATTGAAAGATATAAGATTCTGAGAGGGCTTGACAGGGTAGATGCTGAGAGGCTGTTTCCCTTCGCTGTAGAGTCTAGAACTAGGGGACATAGTCTCAGGACAAGAGGTCAACCATTTAGGACTGAGATGAGGAGAAATTTCTTCATTCAGGGGGTTGTGAATCATTGAAATTCTCTACCCCAAAGGGTTGTGGTTGCTCAGTCATTGAGTATATTCAAGACTGGGATCGACAGATTTTTGGACTTTAAGGGAATCAAGGGATACGGGGATCGGGCGGGAAAGTGGAGTTGAGATAGAAGATCAGCCATGATCTTAATGAATGGCGGAGCAGGCTCAAGGGGCTGTATGGCCTACTCCTGCTCCTATTTCTTATTTCTTATGTTTCCTGGAGATGAACTTCCCATGTCTGCTCAATCACCAAGACTTACACTTCTGTAACATCTCCCGTCTCCGTCCCTGCCTCAGCTCAGCTGCTGAAATTCTCATCTATGCCTTTGTTACCTCTAGACTGGACTATTCCAATGCTGTCCTGGCCAGCCTCTCATCTTCCACCCTCCTTAAACTTGAGCTCATCCAAAACTCTACTGCCAGTACCCTAACTTGCACCAAGTCCCATTCACTCGTCACCCCTGTGCCCGCTTTCCCACATTGGCTCCCGGTCCAGCCTCGATTTTAAAATTATCATCCTTGCTTTCAAATCCCTCCATTGCCTCACCCATCCCTAGCTCTGTAACCTCCTCCAGACCTACAACCCTCTGAGATCTCTGCACTCCTCCAATTCTGGCCTCTTGCACATACTCGATATAATCGCTCAACCCTTGGCAACTGTGCTTTCAGCTGCCAAGGTCCTAAGCTCTGGAATTCCCTCCCTAAAGTCAGGAGTGTGATGGAATACTCTCCACTTGCTTGGATGAGTGCAGCTCCAACAACACTCAAGAAGCTCGACACCATCCAGGACAAAGCAGCCCGCTTGATTGGCACCCCATCCGCCACCCTAAACATTCACTCCCTTCACCACCGGCGCACTGTGGCTGCAGTGTGTACCATCCACAGGATGCACTGCAGCAACTCGCCAAGGCCTCTTTGACAGCACCTCCCAAACCTGCGACCCCTACCACCTAGAAGGACAAGAGCAGCAGGCACATGGGAACAACACCACCTGCACGTTCCCCTCCAATTCACACACCATCCCGACTTGGAAATATATCGCCGTTCCTTCATCGTCGCTGGGTCAAAATCCTGGAACTCCCTTCCTAACAGCACTGTGGGAGAACCTTCAGCACACGGACTGCAGCGGTTCAAGAAGGCGGCTCACCACCACCTTCTCAAGGGCAATTAGGGATGGGCAATAAATGCCAGCCTCGCCAGCGACGCCCACATCCCATGAACGAATAAAAAAAAAACCTCTCCGCCTCTCTACCTCTCCCTCCTCCTTTAAGACGCTCCTTAAAACCTACCTCTTTGACCAAGCTTTTGGTCGCCTGTCCTAATATCTCCTTATGTGGCTCGGTGTCAAATTTTGTTTGATAATGCTCCTGTGAAGCATCTTGGGATGTTCTACCATGTTAAAGGCGCTATAAAAATGCAAGTTGTTGTTGATCTCCTGCTAAAGATATGGCGGAAGATCGAAAGAACCCCCACTGAAATTCCAGGTGTGAGAGGCAGGTGTTGGAGATTTTTTTTAAGGTATAATATAGTAAGTTGCCAATCTTAACTGGGCTGTCTGGAGAAGCACTGAGCTGAGGGAGGGATGGGAAATTGGAGGGTGAGACAATCCATAAATGCTCTTGTGCACTGCCTAGAAGTTAGTTCAGGACCAGTAAAGAAGGAGGAAAAAAATATATATTTAAAATACTGAAGAGGAAAAGAAAAATTAATAATTGCTTCAAATATTACATTCAAGGCACAATGTGTAGTGTGTCTAAACTATGATGCTAAGCGCTGTTTAATGTGTACACTGCTACAATTCCATTAAGTGGGTTAAGGGAATTTGTTACTTGTCTGTACGTGGACAGCTTACCGTTTGACATGTACTCTGTGATGATGTAAATTGGTTCCTCAGTGACCACGGCGTGGAGTCTCACCAGTTTAGCATGTTGCAGAGTCTTCATCAAGTTAGCCTCTGCTAGGAAGGCTTCAGGAGACATGCTCCCAGTCTTCAAACATTTAATGGCAACTTTGGAGTGGTTGTTATAGTAACCTACCAATAAAGGAAAAAAAAAATCACTGAATATGCAACATACACATCTTCGTATTGGAACACAACCCCTCGTTTAGGAGCAGGGTTGAGATGATTTAAA
This sequence comes from Heptranchias perlo, assembly GCF_035084215.1. Taxonomy (NCBI): domain Eukaryota; kingdom Metazoa; phylum Chordata; class Chondrichthyes; order Hexanchiformes; family Hexanchidae; genus Heptranchias; species Heptranchias perlo. The sequence goes on from NC_090350.1 coordinate 29,104,395, forward strand.
CACAAGTTGATCCTTTTTTGATGAGTATTATAAAATTCTAGTTTACTGGGTAATGCAGAGTTAAATCAAATTATCAGGATCATCAACAGCAACAAAACAATTAGGGAATATAGGATATTTGACCTATTTTCCTGCTGTTCACAAGAATTCGGCCACAACTGGAGTATTGTATCCAATTCTGGGCACTGCACTTTAGGAAGGATGTGAAGGCCTTCGAGAGGGTGGAGAAGAGATTTACTAGAATGGTTCCAGGGATGAGGTACTTCAGTTACATGGATAGACTGGAGAAGCTGGGGTTGTTCTCCTTAGAGCAGGGAAGGTTGAGAGGAGATTTGCTAGAGATGTTCAAAATCATGAGGGATCTAGACAGAGTAGATAGAGAGAAACTGTTCCCATTGGCTGAAGGTTTGAGTACCAGAGGACACAGATTTATGGTGATTGGCAAAAGAACGAAAGGCGACCTGAGGAAAAACTTTTTTATGCATCAAGTGGTTATGATCTGGAATGCACTGCCAGAAAAGGTGATGGAGGCAGATTCAATCATGGCTTACAAAAGGGAATTGGATAAGTACTTGAAGGGAAAAAAAATTGCAGGGCTATGGGGGAAGGGCGGGGGAATGGGACTAACTGGATTGTTCTTGCAGGGAGCTGGCATGGGCTCGATGGACCGAATGGCCTCCTACTGTGCTGTAACCATTCTATGATTTTATAGCCCTTGGACGGTAACATACAATTGTTCAAACTGTACACAAATTCCATCATTGGGGATCCAGTCATCCCAGTAAGGAATGTGAGGAATGGTCTTCACTGGTTCCGGCTCAGCAAAGAGCCAAATGCAGGGTTATACCATCTACAACAAGAATACCTGCAGCTAACATGTGACATAGGGTTGGCAATGCGGCTAACAGTACCATCAATTGAGGCTTTAAATCTGCCTCCACTTCATTCCAACGTGCTGCAACACTGACCGATAGGGATGGTACCATGGGGTGCTGCTCTCCTCTCAAGCACCTCATACAACACCATCTTTACTTCAGCGGCTATCAAACAGGTGGTCAGGTGCCAGAATGTTCCATTACGTGCTGCAGACTCACAACTGCACACTGGGTTTCCATCCAGTTTAATTTTTCGCAGTTATTTCTTAGCCTTGCCCTCCCTCCACCCCCTCCATCAGCCTTGGCAAAGGCTGCCAATGGGTTCAAATGCATTTTTTTTTCTGACACTACTAATCAATTGCTAGATACTTAAAGAAGCAGCTAAATGTGGCAATTCTGCTATTTTGTCAGCAAGTTGTGTGCCACTTTTCCAGTTTCATACAAGGGCTGAAGGGGTTAAGCAGGATGTATGTGATAAGATCAAACATCCGTTACCAAGCCTATAAGTGCATCTGTAAGACAGTCGAGCGGTTTTATTTATCTGAGTTCATCATATTTTACCACGATAACCTAAATTACCCCTGAGTTCTGTTGGTAGAACAAAAGCCAGGCTCCATTTATCTATTGTTTTATGTAGATTCTGCATTTCAATGGCATCTTGGGTTTTGTTCTGTATTTATGGCTTCAAATCAATTCAGTACAAAGAAACTTTGTTGTTGGTGCAGACCTAAAGCCCCCACCTTCCTGTGTAGAGTAACAGCCCCTACTCCCATCCCGTGTAGAGTAACAGCCCCTTTCTCCCCATGTAGCGTAACAACCCCTCCCCGTGTAGAGTAACAGCCCCTGCCTCTCCATGTGGAGTAACAGCCCTTACCTCTCCATGTAGAGTAACAGCCCCTGCCTCTCCATGTGGAGTAACAGCCCTTACCTCTCCATGTAGAGTAACAGCCCCTACATCTCCATGTGGAGTAACAGCCCTTACCTCTCCATGTGGAGTAACAGCCCCTACATCTCGATGTGGAGTAACAGCCCCTACATCTCCATGTGGAGTAACAGCCCCTACCTCTCCCTGTGGAGTAACAGGCACTGCCTCTCCACGTAGAGTAAAAGCCATTGCTTCCCTGTGTAGAGTAACAGCCCTTACATCTCCATGTGGAGTAACAGCCCTTACCTCTCCATGTAGAGTAACAGCCCTTACATCTCCATGTAGAGTAACAGCCCTTACATCTCCATGTGGAGTAACAGCCCTTACCTCTCCATGTGGAGTAACAGCCCCTACATCTCCATGTGGAGTAACAGCCCTTACATCTCCCTGTGGAGTAACAGCCCCTACCTCTCCCTGTGGAGTAACAGGCACTGCCTCTCCACGTAGAGTAAAAGCCATTGCTTCCCTGTGTAGAGTAACATCCCCTACCTCCCCGTGTAGAGTAACAGCCCCTAACTCTCCATTGATCTCAATGGAAAGGAAAATCAGGCAGGATGTATAATGTGTGGATGATCCGCTACGTGCCCCTGCCGCATTTGAATTTTACCCTCCCATTTTCCTTTTCTATTTTCACATTAAACCTAACGACATTGTGATTAACATTGTCCAACAGTTTCCCTACTTTCACGTCAATTTTTTGCCCCATCTCATTTCCCAGAAGTAAATGAAGCATCACTTCTTCCTCGTTGGATTGGAAACCTACTGATCTAGGAAGGTGTCTTGGATGTATTCTAAAATCAGTTTGACAATGGATTGGTTAAAATCACCCAATATAATTACCCTGTTGTCTCTCTATCTCATCTCTAGTGTTTGGTGATCTGTAATGCACAGAGAATTGTACCATTTCACAACTCTATTCGTATGGATTCTGTTTTAACACAATCGCTTACAACATTCTTACACTGTAGCACTGTGATTGAATCCATTTTGAATATTGTCACCCACTCCCTTTTTCCCCTCACTATCTCTCCTGAATATGTGACATTAATTTACCAATCTTATCCAAACCTAAACCACATCTCCATTAAGCATACTATATGCTCCTTTTGGCACATGGTGGATGTACGGAATATGACCCTGTAAAAGGAAAAAAAAAATTGCAGGGAAAAGAAAACTAGCAGGAACAGCATGATTGCTGAGGGCAGCGTGTAAAGCTAATAATGGAATATTAGCCCATTCCTTATGGCTAGTGATGTCACAAAAACTTCCTTTTCAAATTTTCCAATGTGTTTTGCGCCAGTGATGAAGAGACAAGAATGCATTACAAATGCATATAGGTACATATAAAATTAAAAGTTTAACTGTTCCCAGGATTAAAGTTCTCTGACTTTTTTATAAATTGACTGAATTCAGTCCTTGTTAATGAGATACAGTAGCTGTTATTATTTTCAATGGCACACAGAGACACACAGTGATCATTATAGTGAATTCTCGCCAAAAGAAAGAATTTCCCATTTGTGCCTTCACATACCCATCCAGACTTCTCCGAACTGTCCTGCTCCCAACTTCTCCACCAGTTTCAGCGTCTCCCGTGGGACCTCCCATTCATCATGCCACCATGGTTTTTGTGGCATTTGAGTCTGACAAGGCTTTTTCAAGCACTGACATAAACCGTCCGTATTACCTGCAACAGAGAGCTAGACCAATGAGTCAACAAGCGGCCTGTGCCCTGACAATTTCAACAGTAGAACATCATTTAAAAAAAACATAATTTCATTGAGTCTAAGTCCCCAGGGTTAATTTCAACTCTGGGAAGGATCGGTGCCTGGGGAACCTGACGTGAGCAGCGGACCAGGAAGTCATGAAGGAATCAAGACCTGGCCAATTTAAACAGCCAGGCCTCAATTATATTTTTTTAAAAACTGTTTCGTCCCTCGGCGGGAATGGCGTCATAGCCGGCGGGCAGGAGCGGGATTTGGGGGGGGGGAGCTGGAAATCACTGCCCAAGGGAACAGTCCCTGACGTAAGGTTTGTGCTGGGATGTTGGGGGGGGGGGGATGGTTTGCAGAGCTGATACTGGTCAGGGGAGGGAGAGGCAAGACCATGGCTGGGGAGGCCCAAGGACTCGTGCATAGCAGGGGAAGACTCCTTGTGTACTGTGGGAGTACTCCTGCTCCTCCTGACCCACAGGGATTCCACATGAAAGTACATTTTTTGAAACTTACCTTGGCTTCTTCTGGCCACTCCACAGACTGCCACCATGGTAGAGCTGCCAGGGTTGGCCCCTTGCGGGCCTCTTGAATCCGCGAGTTACAATGGGGTTGCAGTGCCCTTGACATCAATGGGACATTACGTTTAGATTTAAATTAGGACCCCACCTGCCTGCAGTAGGAGCCTCGGCCGACTTGAAAGTCGGTGAAGATAAAAATATCACCAAGTGAGAACGGTGCCGCCTTGGTCCAGTAAATGGACCTGGACTATTGTAACCCCTTCCACGCACCTTTCGCGCCAGACTTGGGAGGGATGGTGGGGGCAGTTAAATCGACCCACCCACCCTGTCTTGGCTAATTTTTATTTTTATTCTTGGGTTTTCTCCAGAAAGATAGCTATAGTCGTCTTAACCAAGTCTTGTGGGGGAAGGTTGGTGGATGTGAAATGACCTGAGAAGTTCCCTTGCTGCACAGTTCATGGGCACATGACCTTCAGTGACACCTTCACAACAACCAGAGCTTAGTGCCATAAGAACGGCTTTTAGAAAACACACAGGTACTTCTTTTGACCAAAATAGTAACTTGTAGAAATGGTTTCTGAGTATGATTTGTTGATAGCATGGGTGTTCAGGACAGTAGTAGACTTACATGAATAATGGTCCACCAGCTCATGAAGAGTGCTGAAGGTTATTCGGGGTGATATGTAATAGCCTCCTTTATCTAAAGAACGAATCTTGTAGTGTTTCACCACGTCTCCTTGCTGTGAGTCAAAGTCCCTCACAGACAGTGAAAAGGAACCTGTATTCATAATATAATGTATGTTAAAATGCAATGCATGAACTTTGGTTGCTTACTACTGCTAAATATAATCAACAAAAGAGTAGAATAGGTTAGAAAACTTTTATTTCACCTCAGAAGCCTGAGTCTGAATCCAATCTACTTTAAAAGGGAGAAAGTCTCTTCTCTCTGTTAGGGTTCTATGTGAAATGAGTCTCAATTCAGTTTTTCGGTGGGCACAAACCCATTGCACAAAATTGTCCTTAATTTCACATGAAAGCTATATTAAATTGGCAATTTTTCTCAGAGAGGTTATGAAGATGGGTACTGTGGTAAGTGGGGAAAAAAAATCACATTGGTGTAGTAGGGGTTGTTGTTTGGAGATTAGAGGTAAGACATGTTCTTGGTTAGAGTAGGTAGATCTTTACCCTGCATCTAACCTGTGCTATATCTGACCTAGGAGTGCTTTGCTCATCACCAAAGAGATTCTCTCTTGATCTAATAGCTGATTCAGATAATTATGACTTCTGACACTCTAACCTGATTGAGTCACAGGTGCAAGGCCTTTGCCAGCTTCTGCAGGTGCCCCTGGAAAAGTGTGCCCTTTCACAAAGGGCTGGGACCATCTTGTCCTGATTCATTTATATGATAGGATGTCATCTGCACCTATTGCAGGCACAGGTTCAGGTCTAGACCTGCCACCCTGAAGAAGCCCCAGAATTCCATAACAATGTAAAGGAGCCAGAGACTCAACATGTTACGTTATGAATAATGAATAATGAATAACTGTTAGGCTAATCCAAAAACAGTGAATACATCTCTAAGGTATAAAGAAAGAAAGACTTAGAATCATAGAAACATCGAAAGGTTACAGCATGGAAGGAGGCCATTTGGCCCATCGAGTCCGCACCGGCTTCATGCAAGAGCAATCCAGCTAGTCCCACTCCCCCACCCTATCCCCATAGCCCTGAAAATATTTTCCTTTCAAGTATTTATCCAGTTCCCTTTTGAAGGCCATGATTGAATCTGCCTCCACCACCCCCTCGGACAGTACATTCCAGATCCTAACCACTCACATCTAACACTTGCACCTATATAGCGCCTTTCATGACCTCAGGGTGTCTCAAAGCACTTTACGGCCAATGAAGTACTTTTGAAGTGTAGTCACTGTTGTAATGTAGGAAATATACTTCTCCAGAGAGTGGAAGACCTCGCCATATCACCTTTTAAAGCAGTTTCTAACAGAAGAGATTACATGTTTGAGGGGGTGAGTGTGAGGGGGGGGGGGGGGGAGGTCGGGGAGGGAAGACATGTTTAGCTAAGATGGTCTGGCCATTGTGATGTGGGGCAGGCTTGATGGGCCAGCTGGTCTTTTCCTGTCCGTCAGTTTTGTATGTTTGTACCTTTTGTGGTCTCACTCTCTCTAATTAGGTAGGAGCCTTGCGTATTGCCAGGTGCTAGAAGTTGTCGTTCAGCCTCTTTCCGGCTTAGATTTTTAAAGAACCATCTAGAAAGATAAAATTATTGATTATTAGTCAAAGATGAGATACATCTGTGATCCAATCCTGACCCAAACTAGTATAATCCTGGAAGGAGTGGAATCAGGATTATAGAACCAGGAGGAGCAAAGTCTAACATCAGATTGGTAAGTATGTCAATGCCAATAAATATATTTGCAAATACACAAGTAATACAATAAAGATTGAAAAAAAATCAAAATACAAATGACAAAGTAGGGAGATAGACCATAAGCTAAAAAAGTCAAAAGTGTCAAGGGGCTTTACATACTTTAGCCATTCAGTGGCCTTGGGGTACAATGCTGTTAAGTTCTCGTTGTGCACCTTGTGATTGCTCTTTGGGGGAAACCAAAGCAGCAAAAAGTAGGCTGAATCTGGACAACCCAGATCCCGATAATAGTGGTACTGGAACAGTTTACATTTACATTCTTCACTTTTCATTATTCGACTCAATGTCGAAGGGCTGTCAGCTGAATGCTAGTTAATATAGATCGCAAATAGCATGCAAAACACTAAGGGGCTCAATGTGTCCTCCTTGGCATTGAAACATCATTCATTAGCTTGTCCAAAATGGGGTAGGAGGGAATCAAAAAAATGGCTTTTTCTACAGGGGGTGGGAGGGAGGGGCATATTAGCCAAACATAGGGAAATGTTGCAATGCTCATTTCAGTAAAAGATTTTACTGGAGAATCTCTAATATTTACTATTGAACAAGATCCAAGAGTCTTGGTAGGCTTGGTGCTCAAAATGACCAATGCAAAGCAGCAATCAAGAAAGGAATGTTGAACTATATAACTAGAACAGTAGAGTGCAAGTCAGAAAGTCATGATCAATCTGTATAATGGTCTGGTCAGACCACAGCTTGAGTACTGTGTCCCGTTATGGTCTTTGAGACACAAGGGAGACCTTCAATTACTGGATGCAGTGCAGAGAAGAGCCAAGAGGCTAATCCCTGGTCTTAGAAGTCTCAGTTACAAGGAAAAACAGAAGAAACTTGGGCTCTTCAACCTTGAAAGGAGACGTCAGAGAGGTGATCTTATAGAGGTGTACAAATTTATAAACAGTATGGATAAGATAAAACCAGAAGATTACTTTAAATTAAACTGTTAAAGTATAGCAGATATTCCATATGGCAGGCCATTCCAGGATAAGATGTGTGCAAGGATTCCCATAGTATTAGCTCACACCTTGGTAAAAAGCAGAAAGAATAAGGAAGAATAACTGAAAAGGACCCTTACAATTCAGTCTCCAGTGTGTGTGCTCGTGCCACAAAATTGTATGGGATGTATCCTTCTTGTCCGGTCAGCAAAGACTGGGCTTTCCACCATTCTCCCTGCCTATCAAAGAGGAAGAATCATATTTGTTATTTTGCCTTGGACCACAATAATGAAATAAGAACATAAAAAAACACAGAAGAAGAAAAGGCCAGTCAGCCCATCAACTTGCTCTTTCCACAGATCCTATCCCCACTCACTTAATCCCCCCAGGACACTTTCTGCATAAATATTTTCTGATGTCCAATGGAAATAAAAAAAATCTCCTGTAACAATTCTCCCCCGCCCCCCTCCATTGGACCAGCTAGTATGCCTACTCTCACCAAATGTAACTTACATTGGGTCCCGAAGGAAGCATGGGATGTGAGAACTCCGTTCTTTCTCTTCTTCACCTCCAACCCTATGCCCAACGACATCCAAAAAATATCCTGACAAAATTGGGAAAAATATTCCTATGTACAACTTATGTTTAATGTGAATATGATCATACTCATGGGCTACTGTTTTGCAACTTATGTAATAAATCTATTCCTGATGTTACAATGAGTTAGCTTCTGTTTTTGCTGGTGAATGGGTACTGTTGTTTGACTGGAGGGAGATAAGCTCTGATGGCAATAATTTAGAAAATGGAGGCAGACTGCGTCTTTTTGCTATCTGTCACTACATTTGTTCGCAGGGAGCAAACAATTTGTTAACATTAAGGAATTTCTATCTTGTAAGCCAAAAATTGCCTTACAGAAACAAAATGTCTTGACAACAATGTGTCTTGGTTGCAGTGGTTAGTGGAGTTTTGTTGGATTCATTTCCTTCAATTTGTCAACCCTGACCTTCCGCTAATTTGTCCCTGACACCACTGTATGAAGCCCCACGTGACTTACTGTTCGAGCACCTTCAACTGGTCACCTTTCTTGAAGTCCAGATCATCCTGATGGGTTGGCTCATAGTTGTACAAGGCGACAAATACATCATCAGCTGAAAAACAATCAGTTCATTTGCTTTTACATATAAATAATAAAAGTCATCTTGGATCATGAACAAAGTTGGGTTTTTTTTGCAATAAACGCACCAAGCAAAAATTGGCAGCTCGCTCCCATTCAGTACAGCCTACTCCTGAGAATTCAAAGTCATTTTTTTGCACTAAAAAAATTAAATTATTCAAACATTTGAATTAAGCAGCAGAAGTAACAAAGCAAAGTGGGAATTTAGTGCTAAAAAATTGAACGGTCAGATAATTTGAATTCAGCGAAGTAGACTGTACTATATGCTTGTATGTGATTCAATGCTAGCTCCTCTACCGGTATTAATATATTGGGCATGGTGTTCAACCACTAAAGGATAGACAATATTTGAGACCAGGACTAGCTATGTTTGTGATGGGTAGAGTGACTATTCATTTGCCTAGTATCTCGCATAGATAGAGCAGCTATGTATACACCCCTTACAAATGGCACATGCCTCCTGTACAAAAGATACATATATCCTGTACAAAAAATGGATGCTTCCTGAACATCCCGTAGAAATGGTGGGCATTTTGCATACATCCCATGCAAATGCTAGACACCTCCTGTACAAATGGTTGGTGGACCCTTCCTTTACAGTTCATGCAAACCATCTTCTACATTCTGTAGAAGTGCTGAACATTTCCTCTACAACATACATGGTACAGATTCCAGTATCACCTTGCAAGTGCTATAATTTTGAGTTTCAAATATAAATGGATTTTGAAAATAATGACCACAATGAATGACACATATTCCATGAATAGTATTGAAAGAGCTATGGATGAAATTGAAAGATACCTAGGAGTCTCAGTGCTGAACATATCCAGCCAATGCAAAGCCGCAATCAGCAAAGCCAATAGAATGTTGACATAGCCAAACAGTAAAAAACAGTGGAAGTAGTGATCAAACTGCACAGTACACTGGTCAGACACAACTTGAGTACTGTGTTCAGTTCTGGTCGCCAAGAAACAAGGGAGACATTCAAGTGATGGACAATGCTCATCTCTAGTGTCAAGAGTCTGAGTTATGAGGAAAGACTGGAGAGGGGTGAGCTTTTCCACCCGGAAATGAGATGTCTGAGAGATGATCTTATAGAGGTATACAAGATAGTAATTGGTATGGAAAAGGTTTTATCTGGAATACTACTTGAATTAATCTGTGGACGTAGGACAAGTGTACACAGGTTCAAACATGTAAAAGATCATTTAAGGACTGATAGCAGGACGTTCTTCTTCACTTAGATATCTAGAGCGAACTTCCAGATAGAGTAGTGGAGGTGAAAAACCTGGAATCATTTAACAATTAGATTCAGCAATGGAGAGACTGCAGGGCCTTTCCAGGTGAATGCATTAAGATGGACCAAATGGCCTTCCTAATCTGTAAGTATCATGTGACCTGTAGGCCCCATAGTTTTAATGAGCACATTTACTTGTGTTGAAAAATGTTTTGCAGTTTTTGAGTCAGCTCATGTCCATCACACAGACATTGTAAATTAAAGTACAAAAGTCCCTGTCACCTCAGGATGTGGTTGGCATTCTCTGGGGTTAAAACTCCCCCATTCTTAATTTTTGTGGTCCTAAGGAGAGCCTTCTTTAACAATATGCTGCAGGAGGAGAGGGGGGGAGCATTGTGATAATGCCATCAGACATTATTTACTAAGGACAACCATCCATTCAGTCCAGATGTCCCACTTATGAGTTCTGATTAAAGTAATGAAACAGCCTTGTGTTGATGTCAACTTACCTGGAAAGGGGGAAGATGGTGGAGACTGGAGATTGTAGGACACCAGGGGATCTCGTACTTCAGGATAGTTCTACAATACAAATGGATACCAATGATGCACTGTTGTCCAGTGACGAGGCAATTCAACATCAAAGTAACAAGATAGAAAATTAAAACTATTATTATTACTACCCTGCAGCCCTCACAGCCTAAAGTAATGATCAATGCTGGGCTATCTTACATTTAACAATTGGCCTATACCGAAATGTACTGGTATGATGACATAATTTTATGCCAGAAGTTGCTTTATATCACAGATTAAGATAATAATGCTTTACTGATATCACGGAGCAGTCGGCTTCTCCTCCTTGTCAATTTGTACACCATAAATTTCATGATGTGAGCCAAGCTATCTGGGGATATCAGCACCTAAGGGTTCAGTACTTCTCCAGAAGGGCAAAGAAAATAAGGCAGCTTCATAACTCTTATGAATCTTGCTTTCTGCTTCAAAAGAGAGAGCAGTTTTCTTTTTTACATGGGTCATAGTTTTAAAGAAGGACAAAACTTGCACTTATATAGCACTTTATCACATCTCTTAACAAGAAACCACAGAACTTCACATACAATGAATTGTTTTGTTATGTAGAGAAAAAAGAAACTGGGGCCTGGAGATTCCTCTTTGTGGAACGTGTGCAATATGATTTTCATTGCTTTTTGCCAGTCACTAATTGTGACCACTAGTGTGAATGACCTTAGTGAGGCTGGTAATCTGTTATTACTGGTTGGGAGGGGTTGAAAATAAGATAATCGCAGACCGTTTTTAAATCTCAGTAGAGATCAGATGACCTTAACTGCTGGAAAAAAAAATCAAAAAGTTGTCCCATCTTCTTCATGGCTTGGGTGCAATCATCAGTAATCGTGGAAGTGAAGTGCAACAAGTAAGTTTCCCCTGGCAATCTATTTGGCTAGACTCTCCATCACCTTTTTACTACCAGTGTCATTTATGGTTCCAGTGTAAACAAAACTAGCCCACCTCCTGGCAATAATTTGGGTGTTTAATCTGGTAAATGCCGACATTAATGCCAAATGACCACGTGGTAGGTTCGTGGATTTACTGTCAGCAGAAACCCATCCACTGAATTAATGTCAGCAGAAACTCAAATATTCAGATTTGTCAGTCCACATCATTCACCTGAGGAAGGAGGAAGCCTCCGAAAGCTTGTGGAATTTAAAATAAATTTGTTGGACTATAACTTGGTGTTGTAAAATTGTTTACAATTGTCAACCCCAGTCCATCACCGGCATCTCCACATCAGATCTGTCACGGCAGCAGCAAAGCTATCGTGACATTGAACGAATATGATAATGCTGCCAACTACACTAAAATAAATATTTTTGTTTTCTTCTTGCCAATTTTCTCCCCTCCTCCTGAAGACTTGGGACTCCTTCCTGGGGTTTGGTTGCCCTCTAGCAGCTGACCCCAGTGGCCATTCTTTATAAATTTGATGAAAGGGGACAGCACAGCCATGCCAGATTCTGTCCTCACTTAATGCTCACACAGCTGTACTCCTGCGGGGCTGCCTGGATAGCAATCAAGAACAGGAACGGGACCAATTTCCCACTCCCTGACCTAGGAGCACGACTTGTCTGTAGGTCTCAGCTACTCACTCACTAAACTTGCTGAAACATTGGGAGAGCTTGTTGTGATATTTCCATCAGGTGAATGTATAATGCAAATCCACATCCATTTCCCATCTGCTTGTAATTTACTTAATTTATCAAATGTAAATACTTTAGTTGTAAATTTCTGTTAAGTGAATACTTTTTACACATATGTTTACAGTCATCTTCTGTATTACCCACATGATTTTAATTATTGCTAGTATCTACAAGGTTGAGCAAGTTATAAGTAGTAATTATACGAGTTTATATTTTGGAAAAAATCCATTAAAATTGAAAATATGTAATACAGAGGCACTGTTATTTCCCAATAATCCTGTACCTATCAAATTCCTTTAGTCTTGAAGTGACGATGTCACAAATTTAACTCTTCTGCAATAATGTCATTAACAACCTGCAAATGTTCTAAATAACATTACCACACATGGCAAAAAATTATTGAGGTGTAGCAGTAAATTCAATGATAATAATTTGATCTTGGGGTTCAGATGGCAATAAATTGGATGAGCTATCAGTCTAGGACATCATCTGAGCTCTTCAGTGAGACTTATTTCTTGTAACCACTCCTGAGATCAGCTAACTTGGTGCAGACTAGTGATCAAACTTGATCCTTACCAGTTTGTAGAACTGAATCTCTCACCATATGATGTATTTATGCACTGAGCCATTCAGGGGAATCAGGTTCAAATTTGTAAGAAGTCAGACTTCAAAATTTATCAAGAAACCTGAGCTGTGCACAATGGGAAATGTATCACTGAGCCAAGTTTTCACACGAGCTATTGACTTCAGCTCATTAGTTTCAGTGGATTGGATCTGGGCTTGTGTTCAATGGATTTAAAGAAAAATACTTGCTTTTATATGCTGCATCACTACATCTCAAAGCACTTCACTCAACAAATTACCTTGAAGTGCAGTGATTGTTGTTTGCAGCAGTTGCTTTGCACACAGGAAGATCCCATAAGCAGCAATAAAATTAAAGACTAGTTAATTTGTTTTTTTGGTGGTATTGGTTGAGTAATCAGGATACCGGAAAACTCTTTGCTCTTTGAATCATGTCACTGGATCTTTAATGTACAACCTGTAGTACTAGAACAGTTTATCTAATTCAAAGGATGGCTCCTTTAACAATATGTACTGCATTGGGGCTTTACCTTAGATTATGAGCTCAGTCTTCTGTTCGGGGCTCAACCACACAAACTCTTGACCCAAAGGTGAGAGGTCCACTAACTGAGCCAAGCTACAGCTGGTTGCTGCCAAAATGGGTCAAAATGAACTGAAAATATCAACTGAGTCCTGTTTGCTTTCAGTTCTGCTGTGGTCAATATTGTGCAATCTTTATCACACACCTTAATATTTGTTAATAACCCATTGATTAAACAGATTAAACTAATGCACAGAACAAATAAATATTTGGTGCTGACAAGTGTACAATTTATTATGTCTGTTTAAAAATGCTAAGAATGTTCATTTGTGCAGGGGTCTTGCATAGTCCTAAAATGCAATTGTGCCAATGTACTAACCCATTTTATATTGTCATTTCTTTGTAAAACGCTATATTTTTGAACCAATGTGTATGAAAAATTGTCTAAAGACTGTGGTATGTTAGACAGGATGCTGTGGTTTTTGAGTTTGACATGAGTTCTTTTATTGTAAATAGTCTAAATTATTTTTTGATATACAAAATTTTGAAATATGGCTACATTTTTCCACATAAATAGTTAGCAGAATATTTTTATTTCACAGAAGTGTAGATTTACTTTCATTGTTATCAAGGTGCTTTGATCATTTCACTGCCATGCTTTTGTTCTCTGCTGGAAGGGCTTTGCAGTTTATAACTGAAAATGCGTTTTTTTAACGCTACTGTGTTGCACAATTTCAAACATATTTTAAAACCATGCAAGACCCCTGTACACGCAAACATTCTTAGAATTTTTTAAACAGACATAATAAATTGTACACTTGTTAGGGATGCTCTTAAAAGTTTTCACTCTGATCCAAATATATAGTGTGTAATTTGAGTGATTGATGGTTGAGTTCTGCTTTTGTATGTGAAAACGGGTCCTTTTTTTCAACACAACTCAGAATATATCCATCCGGTCAAAATCATCCAATACGGAAAACATTCAAAACAAAATATTTACTGCTAATTTAATACAAGCTGCCCATACAATGAGCCCCCTCAGGCAAAGTCCCTTGCTGGGAGCACACATTTTGTAAAATGAAGCCTTAAGTTGCCTCTTGATTGTCTGATTCACAGGCTTTGCCTGGTAACTTATTTCACAACTCCAGTACCATCAGCTTGATTTCCATTCTTATTCTTAACTTTGTAATTGTAAGCTGATGTTCCCTGGTGTTGCATACAACCTTTCAGTATAGTGAACAATTTGCCTGAATCAGTTTTGTCGACTCCCTTCATAATATTGAAAACTGGAATGAGGTCACCTTGAGGTGACTTTCTCCCCCTCTCCCCTAAAGCCTGTTTCAGTGATGGTATTAACAGAATGGAAACCAATGCAAGCACAGTACAAAACTTTAATAGAAAAAATATTTCATTTTGACCATTGCTGAAACCAGAATGATGGAAAAACCAAACTGGACACTGATTCTATGAATTTAACTCTTCATCATGTTTCACTGATACAACTAATACATTAGGGATGCTTTTTAACATTGTTAAAAAAAAAAGTGTTGCTTTGATAAATGAGCTACTTCTAGTGGGTACTGTACTTTTAGGTATGGCTAAAAGGAAGTTAAAGGTTAACCATAGGCTGCACAAAATCAGCAGCTATGCATTTCCAATTCAGTCCATCATCAGCCGCTCCATTGCAAGAATCACTTGCTTCATGTATTTAACAAAACTTCACCCACTTTTAATCATTATCTTGTCATCCTGATAATTTGTCAAATCCAATATTGGACTTTCTTTCCTTATTTCTGCAATTTTGCTGAGCTATTAAGTAATTGAATCAACTATCATGAACATCAGTATTGATTACAGACTTAGTAACACAAGGAGGATCATTTCAATAGTGAGCTAATTTGGCCTTCTGTAATAATGTGGTGATTAATAACTGTTTTGGTCCCTCATGGCTGTTACTCTATTTGTTAAGGGCTATTACCTATCTTCCTTTCCGCTCTGCCAGGCTAAGTATGGTGGCCCAAAGACAAGTGGAGCAGAATGCCTCCTGAGCCCGCAGGTGATGGCGAGGTGGGTCCTAGGGCTGCAATTTAAGTACCATTTCATTGAGATTACTAATGAAGTGTTTGTGGCAATTGGAATCCATACTGTTATGCACCTAAATTCTCACCAGGCCCAAACTGCTATGAATTGGTCACTATTTTCTCTACCCAGATTCTTCCACGTTGCCATCTTTCTCTCTACTTTCAAAAACCTACTCAAAACCCTCTTCTTGAATTGTGCTTTTGGTTCCCCCTCGGAGCATCTTTTTCTTCTCCTTTCCCTGCGCGTAGTGTCCACGGTCTCCTTTTCTTCCTTATTGTAAAGTGCTTTGTGCTCTCTCCCTACATGTGAGGAGCACTATATATAAATGCAAGTAGATGTTGCTGCAGTTCCTACTCCTAATTCCAATTGCCCATATTTAGCACCATGATCTTGTGCCACTGAGGAGACATTTTTGTGTCCAGAAAACTGGGTACACACGACTCAACTCCACTCCTATGAATGGACAGTTTTCTTTAAAGAGATCTGAATCAAACTTTTAAAAAAAGGAACAACTGGCTCACTTCAGGCAACCTCAGGCGAGCTCAGATTTCAGTTTTGGATTCTGTTTAATTCTCAATGTAATAATCTGGCATATGTCCAGTGTGTACGTTGGCAATCGCAGACTTGTGCAGGGGGAGGAGAAGGGCTCTTATGAGGCTATAGAAAGGTGCATTACCAAAGAAAAACAGAAAGGGAATCTCCTACTGACCTGGCAGCCCATGACGCTGCAACTGGATACTCAGTTTGTTTCAAACCCCTCATTTGGACAAACTTTCCCTTGATCCTAGGTAAAACGCTATTAAGGGCTACATGAAAGCTCAAACCTTCCTACGATGCACTCCTGATGAGTAGAACTCATTTGCCTAACACCAGTTTTTAAAAAAAATGTTTGATTCTAGGAAAGACTTCAATTCTCTGGGACCAAATCTCCCACATTGACCGCGAAAACGACTTACTTGTTGCTGGTATTGTTTCTGCTCTCGCTCATATTCCAGTTTGCATTGCTCGCACATATCCTCAATCCAGTTATCAT
Organism: Heptranchias perlo; assembly: GCF_035084215.1. Classification (NCBI taxonomy): domain Eukaryota; kingdom Metazoa; phylum Chordata; class Chondrichthyes; order Hexanchiformes; family Hexanchidae; genus Heptranchias; species Heptranchias perlo. Next base: position 29,120,632 of record NC_090350.1, read on the forward strand.
CATCATAGTCTGTGCTGCAGTTACAGCCCATTGTCACTGAAAAAAAACACAGCAGGCATCTCAAACCACAAAGTGTAACGTCTGCTTTGGGGTTATGTATCTAGACGAGACCACTCAAGCAGGTGCGCAGTAACTATTCTTTTCACCTAGTTCGTGGTACATTTTTTAAAAAATTACTTTCTCCCCTCAGTTCTGTCCCTCACTACTGGGCACTTTGTTTCTGCCTCTGTTTGGAATCCTCCTTTTCCTAGACCAGGAAATTTGCCTTGTGAGGAATCGAGGGCATCAACCAACATCCTAGCCATTGCTTGGCACCATTTGTCATGAGGCAAATGCACCACCTGCTCTCAGTACGTTAAACAATTTTTATCTATTGCCCTCTGGTAAAGATTTTTACAACAGCACATACAAATAAACTAGACCGTCAAAAAAGCAGTCGGAGAGGCACGTAACACATAGTTTATGGTCCATCTGAAGATGGAAACTTGCACGTTCTAAAATGTCGGAGTATAAAAATAAGTTTATAGGTAGAAATAATTTAACAAATAAGTAACCATACTGATATGAAATTACAGCTTTAGTTGAAGACAAACACATAATTAAAACTAAGACATTTAAGTATAACACCTGGCATAGATTTCAAATGTACCAATTTACTTCCAGTTCGCATTCATTGAAAATTTCTGATCTGGGTGTGATATTTAACCCTTTCATCAGCTACTTAGCTTTGAACAATCTGCACTGCAGGCAGCATTAACCTAGATTCTGTCTGTTCTGTTGGCTTCACTTTGTTTTGTTTCAGCATTTCACAGCCATGTTATATTTTCGGAGTTGTATTTTTAGAACACAATATGAATGTTAATGAAATGGAAAAAAAAATCTGTAATTACTAGAATGAAAGAACACTCATAATTACTTTTACAACAACCAGAACTTGATCTATTGTTATATCAGCCTGACCAGCCTGCTTGAAGAAGGCACAGCCCCAATCTAAATATTCAGCTTTCCTTTTTGTCTTTTAGACGATAACTATTTGGTGCATTTCATTAAAACCTCTGTATTGTTAACTGAAATTCCATTAGAAAATCCAAGATGAATGTGTGCAAGATGAACAATAAGGTAATTTTTGAAAAAAATATAAAAGTCCACAGTTTTTGAAAAAATACTGAACAAATGTTTATATTTGCAAATACATTTCCAGGGGATCAAGTTTAACATTTAAAATCCTTTGGGGTGTCCTGACTAGAGATCTCTAATAATAAAAAAAAGAATGGATATACTTCTCAGTAAATTAGCACACAGAGCACAGACAAGAAGACAAAAGGAAATTACTTACAATCCTATAGTTGATACAACAGCAGACACTGATGAAGAGATCTTAACTGCTGAAGTGTGCTGAAATTTCAGTATCTTCTGGCATTATAAACATTAGCTGTATAATTGAAGGGATGAATACGTTAAAAAATAAACCTGTTGTTTTGGAGGAATTTGTGATCATTCTGTAGTCTTATTAGCCTAAGCAGACCAAATGTAGATTGAGGAACTATGCGAAAGTTGCTGTTACTTTCAAAATTGCTAAAGTTTCATAATTGTTTTCAGTTTCCCTGCGTTATTTTAATTATTGATTCCTTTCTAAAATTTCTTTATTTACTACTGTGCCGTCTACAAGCCAACTCCGTTTTGTTATTTTCCATGCAGTGCATTTTGCAATTTAAATTGTTTGGATTCATTTTGCAGTTTCTAAATTTTGTACCAGATGCAAGTCACCTGTACAATGTACCTTCAGAAAATACCACTTGCTTTTTACATTTTGATGACGGAAAGTCAATAACTGACACACAGAGTTCCTTTTGGGTAAATTAATATTTTCAACTGAACCTTATTTTTAAGCTTCCAAATTCAAATTTATATTTTAGGTAAAGAAATAACAGAACATACTTATAAGAAATTATGTTTGCTTTTGCATGACAGTCTATTTTCAGTTTTACAGAGTCTAAGATGTTATGACTTTATACTCCGACCAGATTCAAACACAGCACTAGAAGATTGCTTTTTAATACAAAGACACCCGCTAATTTTTTTAAAAAGCTATACATGGAACAAATCCCATCTCATGAGCTTTCACTCAATTTTAATTACAATTGTTTTCAATTACAAAATATAATCACACATTCATACATTGTTGGTACAGTACACAATATATGTGGTTCACTGCACATAAAACACTCGTCAAGTAATTGAACCCTACATAGTGGCTTAAAGATACCTCAGTAGGCTGGTTTTGGTGGGCAGTACTGCTTTACAATTTTGCAACTTATATCCAGGCATAATCTAATAAAAAGAACCTGACTTTCTTTGCATTGTTGCAAAAACAGATGTGCAAATATCCCTTAATGGTGCACAAGTCACATCATATTCCCATCCTTGACTTATCCTCGGTGCATGACTTTTTAATAGGCTGCTAAGGAGGGAGCACAGCCAATCAACACCCTTGCCATGACCATCATAGGATCGTCACAGCACAGAAGGAGGCCATTCAACCCATGCCGGCTCTTTGTAAGAACAATCCAGTTCGTCCCATTCCCCCGCTCTTTCCCCGTGGCCCTGCAAATTTTTTCCCTTCAAGCATTTATCCAATTCCTTTTTGAAAGCCGCGATTGAATTTGCTATCACTGAATCATAACACACGATCTTCTAGTTCTAAGTGGAGTGGTAATGGCATCAAGCCACAATGGGGGATAATTTTCTCTGTGTGCTTTGTGTAATTAAATTATAAATGTGTTCTTAAATTTTGTTACAGTTGGGAAATCTCCCCCCCAATATTTTTAACGTTTAATTTTCTTAAGCACATTTTTTATTTACCAGCAGCAAAGGTGCTTTCAGTGGTTTTACAACTTCCACCATTGCTCCTTTCAACCTAGGGGGAAATGGAACTTCTTACTTATATATTGTTTTGTGAGCTGTTCCCCTTCCTCCTGAAATTCTGAGGCACTGACTAATATCCACCCAATATGGTTAGAAATATCATATTATCCTTTCAGAGTGCCAAACAGCATTTCTAGCTGCCAAGTAATAATACCCCGTTACAGGAGAAACAAACGGGTAGAAATTTGTCTTGGGCGCAAAATGAGTATTATTCTCTATCCCAGAAGGCTGTGGGTGCTCAGTTGTTGAGTATATTCAAGACTGAGATCAATAGATTTTTGGACTCTAAGGGAATCAAGGGATGTGGGGATCGGGCGGGAAAGTGGAGTTGAGGTCAAAGATCAGCCATGATCTTATTGAATGGTGAAGCAGGCTTGAGGGGCCGTATGGCCTACTCCTGCTCCTATTTCTTATGTTCCTATGTTATTGCATCAACCGCCCGTTATACGTCCCGCCTGATATCCAGTTCCATTGAAGTCATTGTATAACGGGGTGGTCGATGCGATGCCACCCGTTTTGCGCCACCACCCAAGACAATTTCTACCCCAAATAACTTATTTGTATGAACATTGAGTGGCCTAATCAGCTGTCCTTAAAGGGGCCAATGGAGGTTGCTCAAAAAATGGCCTGAAACCTTTTCACCTTTTATTTTTGCAGGGCTCACTGGGCCCCATAAAAATATCCCAGTTCACCTGCTCCTGTTAACTATCCAGTGACCCTTTGCTGGAGATCACCAGGGAAGGTTCAAATCTAACTAAACAAGACTTACTAACAATAGATTTGTTTAATTAAATTTGAGCCTCCAATCTCTTGTAGGGGCGGTCTCATCTTTTTCCTTTCTAATTTACACAAATAGGGACAGTATCTACAGTGAATATTACATCTGCCTTGCCAAAATATTGGACTTAATATGGCTTCCGTTGCTAACAATTCCCTGATAATTAAACTCAATCTCAAACTAAAACAGATTATCTGGTCATTATCATATTGCAGTTTGTGGCACCTTGCTATGTGCAATTTGGCTGCTGCGTTTCCTACATTACAACAGTGACTACACTTCAAAAGTAATTCATTGGATGGAAAGTGTTCTGGGATGTCTTGAGGTCATTAAAGGCACTTTACAAATCCAAGTTCGTTCTTTCTTTTAAGAGACAGATGCAAGCTACCTCCATAATCATATGATTGTGATGTGACTTTCAGAGGTGTCTTTCCCTTGAATCTGCCTGCTACATTTGGAAGGACATTTGATTTTGGTTGTTCCTCTTTCTTCTCTCTCTGTTCATTTTGTAAATGAATTTCCCCATTTTTATGTTCCCTCATATCTCACATCGTTGCCTAACTCAGAAATAGGCAGATGGGCTGTTTCCAGTTCCCTGCACTGTTGCTCTAGATGTTGATTTGCTGTTTGATTTTTCCTTCCTTCCATTTAGCACTACACCTAGATAACTTGGCTGAAATCAGGAACCCACCATGTAGAGAGCTTGTATCCTAAAAACCCTTGATGGAAGGTGTCTGTGGCCCAACAATCTACTGTATCTCTGCTTAAACCAAACCTGTCCTACAAGTATAATATTCTGGCTTGGAGAGGAGGCAAAATGCGAATGGCCACCTTCCCCAATTCACAGCACAAATTAGAAATTTATTCTCAAGAAGAAACCTACTGACAAGTTTATTGTAAGGCATTAAGTGCCACATAATAGACTTGTTAGCAAAATTGATACCCATGAGATTAAAGGGGTAACATAGATATGAAATTGGCCAAGAAACTAAAAGCAGAGAGTAGTGGTGAACTGTTGTTTTTCAGACTGGATGGAAGTATATAGTGGTGTCCCCTAGGGGTAAGTATTAGGTCCACTGCTCTTTTTGATATATCTTAATGACCTTAAGGACTTGGGTATGGGGACACAATTTCAAAGTTGACACAAAACTTGGAAATGTAGTAAACAATGTGGAGGATAGTAGCAGACTTCAGGATGACATAGACTGACTGGTGAAATGGGCAGACACGTGGAAGATGCAATTTAATGCAGAGAAGTGTGAAGTGATGCATTTTGGGAAGAAGAATGAGGCGAGGCAATATAAACTAAATGGTATAATTTTAAAGGGGCTGCAGGAACAGAGAGACCTGGGGGTGCACATACACAAATCTTTGAAGATGGCAGGATAAGTTGATAAAGCTGTTAAAAAAGCATATGGGATCCTTGGCTTTATAAATAGAGACATAGGGCCCGATATTAGGAGGAAGGCGGGTTGGCAGCGGGGGGTCGACTGGGCGCATGGGTAACGCGCCCAGTGAAATCAGTGGGTTTGGCACGTGATCGTAAGTAAATTGAAGCCACTTACTTTGGCTTCTGGGTTTCGCGCTGAAATGCTGTGCAGCGGGCGGACTGCGCACCCGCATCATGGGCTGTCAGCTGGAGGAGCCCTATTTAAAGGGGCAGTCCTCCACTGACTGATGCTGCAGAAAATAGGCAAAATTATAGCAAGGAGCAGCCCGGGGGAAGCTGCTCCCAGGTTTAATGATGCCTCACTCCAGGTCTTACTGGGTGGGGTGAGGAGGAGGAGGTGGAGGGAGATCTTCCACCCGGTGGACGGGAGAAAGTGGCCTGCCTCTGCCACCACGAAGACCTGGCTCGAGGTGGCAGAGGAGGTCACCAGCATGACCAACATATCACGCACCTGCATACAGTGCAGGAGGCGCTGCAATGACCTAAGTAGGTCAGCCGAAGTGAGTACTCTTACTCATTCCCCTACACTCAGTCTGCCACATCACCGTCCCCACCCCACATCTCCTTCTGCACTGCCAACACTACTCTATCACATCACTCCTCACACCCACTGAACCCTCATCCTCATCTTACCTGCATTTCCTCACCTCCCCAGTACTCATCCCACCACTACCACTCAACCCAATCCTCATTCAATCTCATGGCTCTGTCTCATACTCACTCTCTGATGCATCGCTTTCACGGTCAGCCTCACCCAACCTGCCACTACCTGTGCTGCAGCCACAGGGCATGCATCACATATGTGTAGTAGAAAGCGTAAGGCAAACATGTCATGAGCATGAAGGGGATGCACAAGGGTGTTTGAGGGTTTGTCATGGTTTTTACTTATATTTGATTTCTGATCAACTCACATTACATATTATATTGTCACCACTACTGCCACGTCTTAGCCATTCTTGACTGGCTTGTGCAATAAGGCCCTTTCATGAGGTTCTCCAGGAACACCCTTGATGCCACCCATTGGGTCACCCTACAGTGGGCGCATGTGTAGTTGCACGACTACTTTGTGCAGGTGCCTGTTGCGCAGCACTGTGTTGTGTAGCTCCACGTGGCGGAGATGGACGGCGTGCCTGGCGAGGCTGGTGATGTTGCTCGTCTTCCAATGGAGTGATGAATGCAGCTATGGAACCCCCCACCCATCCTGACAGTGTGAGTGTGAGGGGGTCCGCAAAGTAGGTAAATGTGTTTGGACAGCAGAGTTTAGGGTATGATGTAATAATTTTAAGTGTGGAGACAACGGTGTGGCAGACAAAACTTTGTCTGAGGTGACAGAGTGACCTGCTGCAATGAATGAGGTATTCCCCCCAACTGTCAAGGAATCCTCTGCATCTCCCAATGGCTGCTGATTGAAACACGTCTGCAACAACAGGGAGTGTTTCCCACAGCATGGGAAACATGCTGAGGAGAGTCCAAAATCACATCCCTGCTAAAATCTCTTCCCAATAAGGTCTGTCAACGACCTCAAGTGCCTCCCTAACTATCTAAACTGTCATCCCGCCGGCTTTAATTGCTGGTGGGAGTCCTGTGTGCGGGGGCTGCATGCGCACCAATTCACATCATTGGGGAACCCGGAAGTGGGCAGATTGGAGCCGGGCTCCGGACCCGCTCCGGGATTCCCCAATTTTAAGAACCCCCCCGCCACGAACGCACCCGCTCGGCCATCCTAAAATTGACCCCATAAAGTACAAAAACAAGGAAGTTATGCTAAACCTTTATAAATCACTGGTTAGGCCTCAGCTGAGCATTGTGTCCAATTCTGGACACCACACTTTAGGAAGTATGTCAAGACCTTGGAGAGAGCGCAAAGGAGATTTAGCAGAATTATACCAGGGATGAAGGACTTCAGTTATGTGGAGAGACTAGAGAATCTGGGATTGTTCTCCTTAGAGTAGAAAAGGTTAAGGGGAGATTTAATAGAGGTGTTCACAATTATGAGGGGCTTTGATAGAGTAAATTCATAACCTACATAACTTCCTTTTAGTGCATGATTACCGGGGTCAGTTTCACTCATGCCAAACAAGGCATTATCCTTGATCGTGTAAAATATCTTCAATCAACTTTGTTCTGTCTATATATATATATATATATATATATATATACATATATAGACTAAAAAAAATGATGTGTATAGTGTGCAGTTCCTGTGAGTTTTCCATTTATTACCTGTCACACTGTCCGTGACACATTTTGTTCATAACACTCCTATTGTTATAAAACAGCATACCTGCCAATTCACTGTGTGCACCACCATGGGATATTTACTAGTTAATAAATAAATGTTTTCAGCCCATCATACTTTAGCTATCAAACTTTGTTTAAAATGCCAACCAATTTCAACTAAGATAAAGTATACCAAAGAGGAAGAAAACTGACACCAGAACATCCCTATTTACAGTAATTAAAGTTTGTGGCCTTAAAGGGATGGACTGGCTTTAAATACAGATCGACCTTGGCAGCGGATCAGTACATTGTGTGTAACATAGTATAACACGACTGTTCTTATAAAGAAAATTTCCTCCAATTTATTGTGAGAAACTCCATGAGAGATCCACAAGAATATTTAAATAAAAAAATACACCAATTTTTAGTTTTAATATCAGGTCACCATTTCTTACTTAAAATGTGGCTGTTATGCTGATTAACATCAACAGATTAAAGTTATTGCCAAATAAAACATGGCTACAGCCAGTTTGGTGTTTCATTATATTTTGTATATTTCACTTTCTCCTGTCAAAAATCAAAAGAAATGTGACTCTTGGATAAGGAGATTTCTAGTGTGTGTGCATTAAAATCATGAGGTGCAAAGATTGGCAAACAAAGACTTAACACATTCATATTAACATCATTAGTCAGTTGTTTTAGTGGAAGCAATAGCCCATTTATAATAGTGGACAAAGGAACATAATATGAATGTACTAAGCATTCAGACACAAATATTTGAAATCTCAAAGTCATAGTCGTGTATAGATGCACTTAACATTCTGCTTTAAACCATATATTACACTACTGGACATGTGTTTATAGCATAACATTGCCTGTAATTAGGCACAAAATTGGCACTGTTATTGAAAGAGATTATAAAGACAAGAGTGGGAAGAGGAATCATTCACGTTGTTACAGTAGAAAGTGTTTTGACTTTGGGGTTGTCATGTTATTGGAGAAGATTTACTTTGCATCATAGAATGTATGAAATGTCATACATTTAACAAGAGTCTTTACTATCAGCAAATCCTTACAACATCCCAATTGGTTATTGACTATTGTCTGTCTTTCTTATTTAAGTCTTGTTACAAATAACATTTCTATCTATCCCAATCTATTACCTTGATTCCACTGTTCATTATACGAGCATTCAGCTTTGTGACACAATGCTTCTCTAGGTTTGCTGATTTTGTCAATCTACTTAAGCCAATGTCTTTCTGTAGGTAATTCTGTTCTGTGATTAGAATCCAGGCCTTTCCTGTCATTACACCTTGGTATTCTGTCAGTGCTTTAAGCTGTAAAATGTTATGTGAGCACTTTTTGAAACTAGATAAAAAAAATTGACACATTTATGGTATCGTGTATCATTATATTCTGTAGCAGATTTTTCCAGGATGCTGAGAGTTTATTTGGTGAACTGAAAATATAGAAAGTTGCAATGAGCAGAACTGTGTAGCTTTATTTATAAGTGACAGGTATTTTGAACGTAGATAAAGGTTTCCATGGTTAAGTGGCTCTTTGTGATAGCTGAATAACATTTTGTGGGCAAGGGGTCTTCTCCCAGATAAATCAGTCATTACTTATGATACTAGAATGCTTGAGTAATTCTGCAACAATTTAATTAACATTTTAAAGGAAACATGGTTCTGTTTAACCGGAGGCGTCACCAACTATGTCAATATTTGTCAATTTCTTGGTTTGAATATTGAAACTCAATATCGGTCTTCCTGTTTTAATTATTAAAGGGGCAATGCTTTACAGAAAAGTGTTTTGCAACCTTTTTTTTGTTCTGGGAGGGAGAAGAACCAGAAGTGCCTCAGCTCATTTTTGCCTCAGTGGCGTCAGCTGCAAGTAATACAATAATGCATTTTGACACAAATTCTGTCATCTCGGTATCTATTTGCAAACAAATGAAAGCAGGATCCACAAACACTTCTTCATCAAGGTGCTGCCCCTTTAAGCTTTATCAGCAAAGTAGATTGAAAAAGAAATAGAATGATATTTACTGTATAACACTTCATAACAATACATCCTTTCTCCTTGAAATTGCTTGCTGGGCATGACTATATGATCAGCACAAATCAGTTTGCACTCTCAATAAAATAAAACTTCCTGCTATAAAAACCACATAAAACTGACTTTTATAATATCATGCAGTGTTTGTAATTGTTCAGCCAAATATTTGAATAACTGACCAGGAAGTTTGACTGTCCAAATATATAGATCTGGCATTTGTAATGCTCTTGCATTGATGCATGACAGCCTATCATTTTCAATAAATACCAATGGATTTCCCATGACTTTGCTCAGGTTACGCAGGTAGATCGCCATTTGATAACTACAGGAGCGTTATACCATGTAATGAAGAATGCTATTCTGCTATGCATGGCAGAGGTGTATTGGGGTGTAAAAACTACCACTATTCTGTCTTTAAGGTGACATTGGTGCAGCAGTAAATCAACTACACTTGATTGTTGCACCACATTAATGCAACTTGCCATTGCTGCCATTTGCACAAGTTACAAAATGCAGTGCCTCCATCAGCAGATTTAACTATGGTACCTTTTTCTTCATAAAACTAATTTATGTGATCATATAGTCATGACCTGCGAGCAATTACAAGGAGAAAGGATACATTGTTAGGAAGTGTTATACTGTAAACATCATTCTCTTTCCTTTCCAAACTACTTTGCTAATAAAGCTTATAGATGAAGAAGTGGTTGCAGATCCTGCTTTCATTTTTTTTTACAAATAAACACCATGATGACAGAATGTGTGTCAAAATGCATTATTGCATTACTTGCAGGAACACTAATTTTAGAAACGAAGCACAGTAACCTCTCACAATAAACTCTCTGATCTACCGCAACTTATGAGATAATGGACCAGATTTTGCTGAAAAAATAACAGCATTAGCGCGACGCATGCCATTATTAATATGCAAATCTTCCAGCAACTTGTAGCAAGGAAAAGAAACCCTGTGAATTGCAAATTGCCACAAGTTGCTGGCCAATTTGTGCCACTCCACCGTTAGCTTTGCGAAAATGGCATCTTGCCCTTAACCTCATGAAGTTGCTGCATTTGCACATTAATTGCCCATTAAACTAGCCACAGAAAGTTGTCTTGTAATTAACAGCGTAAGTATCCTATTAATGATTTGATAATTGTTAATGACTGCCAATCAATCTTTCTTGCCCGTAAAGTGAACAATTATATGTGTGGAGTCTCATTCCTTCGGGTTTGAATTGTTTTAGGACATTTTAAAAATGTCAAATGTTAATTTTTTTTTCTTACTTTTCCCTTTTCCTTTCTGTTGCTTTTTTGTCTTAATCCAATCTTTCTTTCCCTCTCTATTTCTTTCTTTACCTGATTTGACATTGAATTCACCCACTCTAATTCAACCTTCTTCTCAGCCCTTCCTCTGCTTATTTGTCAATCCTTTAATCTCATTAGTTAAGGAGATACACTGTTTGTCCCATTGTTCGCCAAGGTCTCAGATGCCCTGTTGCCCTCGCTGTGCCATTATCAGCTCGCACTTCCAGCAACTTTGTGGGCAAAAATTTTTTGAAACTTAAACGTGCATGAACAAATCTAACTGAGATGCCCCATTCCAGCAAAATCTGGCCCAAAATATATTGCTTATTTATACCGAATATATTAATAGGAAAAACATAAAATCATCTTCTGCAGGGAATGCTTTTTGTACAGTTCCCAAATACATGGCCATAGAGAGACAATTGTATTAATATGTGCGGCCCTTCCTTGAGAGGCCATGATCATTGCTCGTGTATCATGGCATATTAGACTTTTAAACCGACTGCACGAATGCCTTCCCAATTTTGTTTAGCATTTGTCATGGATTTGAATTCTGTTCAGGCATGAGAGCCGTAGTGGGCAACCTTAGAACGTAAGAAGTATTTCATAGTAACCTGACCGCTTCACTCACAAATGATATCACAAGTTGATTTATCGTGTGGTCAGGTCATGATGAAATATTTTCCATACGCTGCAGTTGTCCACCCTGTATTCTATTTATAGATCAAGAAAGTATTGCACAAAACTGCCCATAGCCCTGTTTCAGCACAGATTTGACAGCCAGCATTAATGTTGGCTTTATACTGCAAGTATTGGTTTAATATTGGTACTGGCAGTATGGCACTGTTTATACTTAGTGACAAAGTAGAGCTTTGCACATGAGTATTTAAATACACTGCCAACTGACACCCAAAAGCTGGTAAATATTTTAATATTGAAAAGGTGAAAGTGTCAGTCTGAGAACATTCTAAACTTTAAAAAGTTCGTTTCACCATAGTTAAACTACAGCTGGCACAAAACTGAAGCAATGTGAGATCACCTCCTCAAAGTGGTCTCACGTTTGACTCCTAAACCTGAATTGAGTCTCGCTTGATATCAGTTATAATCACAGATTGTGTTGTTAGAGTTAAAACTGTGGCTACAACAGAAAACATGCAGTATAATCGGTCCATTGGAGAGTTCAAATTCTTTTGCAACAAAGGTTTTATTTCAAGTTGCGACACTATCTCTGTGGGTCTTATAACCTCATCACAACATCTGGGTGGGTTTGGATTGTCGAAGACTGAATTGTTTGTTGTAAAAACCGCCGTGAAAAGTTCATACTGTGGCAGCTTGCAAAATATCTCCCAGCGGCAATCAAAATAAATGATTTGCATTGTGATAGTAGGCTGGTGAAAAATGTAATAGTTGATTGACTTTTAGACTTATGTATTCATTTGTGCTCCGTAGTTACAAAACTTACATGCTCGCCTGCCCAAAGGGTCATGATGAACTGACGTGCACAGCCTGCATCAACATCAAGAGGTAAAATTTCCATAGGGGTTCTCTGATCTCCCACTGTAACTTTGGTGAAAGATCGGTGGAAACCCACAGAATCGGCATAAACAACCGTTTCCACCAATTCTCCAGGGTTTCCGCCGAAATTACGGTGAGAGATCAGGAGAACTCTTGCTGAAATTACTGATGCAGGTATATTGCTAAGACCAATGGACTTAGATCAGATTAAAAGTGCTCAAAAAGATCCAGTAACTGTAATGTTCAACATAGTAGTAACACTGCTTTAAGAATGTTCTAGGTTCATTACATCTTATCTAAATTGTTATGCTGTTATAAGGTAATCAACATGCTTTGCTTAATCAGGTAACAAGGGAAAGCATATTCAAAGCAATTGTACAGAGAGTAGACTAAAATAATCCAACTTCCACAACTTGCAGCCTTTGTGTCGTTTCTTTATATCTCTATAAAAAGGTACACGTGCAGAGACATAAAAGTAACAAAACTTTGTATGGCATTATTTATTTTTGGCCTTTTTTGCAGTTATATAAACATTTATTTGATAATTATTTTTTGTGGCAGTGAACCAGTTTTGTTCTTGGCTGTTCTTGGATCAGGGTGGGTCCAGATTACAGATAGAGAGCTTTTAATTTTTAAAAAAATGCATCTCTGCCCGACAATATTTCCACAACAATGATTTTGCTGATATAGTCCACTCCTCCAAAATTGCTTTATCTGATAATTCAATTTTTTTGGAATTAAATTTCCACATTGCTGTTTTATTTACATTGCTCAATTCTATTAATTGGATAATTCATTTTTTTCCACACAAAAAAACTTTTGACTATCAGCACAGTGGGCGTCCTGATGATACAGGAACAAAAATGACATGGCTCTGGATGAAATAAAAGGGTAGATTTTGGTGAGGGCCTATTTTTGGGCCCTGACTCAGTGCTGCATGACCAGCGTGCACCTGAACCAAAAGGCCCGAGGATTGCCATCAGTGAACAGAACAGACAAGTTAACATTTCAGGTGTGGCCCCTTCGTCACCTGAAATGTCAATTTGTCTGTTGTCTCCATCGATGCTGCCTGACCTGTTCCGTGTTTCCAGCATTTTCTGTTTTTATTTCAGACTTCCAGCACCTGCAGTTTATTTTATTGTAAAACAAAATGTGTGTCCTGGCACATTCATGTACAATCATCACCGTACTTAAACTTGTATTGAACCTACACTGATGCTGAAACATCAGAGCATTATCACCACAATATTGTCGATTATGTTATACTTCTGTACAGGTTGGTGCACAGAAAATGGTACTGGATGGATAATTCAGTAGCTGCTGCTTGTACTGAATGCCTCTTACGATGAAATCATGCAATACTATTTGTATTACAGGGGTTTCCCAAGAGGCTGGCAGCTAGAGGGATCTCTCTACCTACTCATTAAAATCGTTGTTTACTCAATGATCAATTTCATCACATTTTGAGGCCAAGTTCCATAAAACAAGACATTTATGCAATCCCCATCTTTCACTGCTAGAGTTTTGCCCCTATTATTTTTTTTGTCCTAGTATGTCCTGACATTTAATAATTTAAATTGTCAGTGTCACTGTACCAGAGAATTTTGAGGCAGGTTTAGTGACTGGAGCAGTCAGCTGTGAGAACTGAGTAGCAGTACCAACATATTAGGTAGCACAGCTAGTAACTGCTGTAGCATTTTTCCACCCTCTTTCATGTCCAAACACACTGAGATCCCTTTACTGAAAACCCACATTTGGTGTGAATGAACACTTCCAACTTTACTTGTCCTTTTAGGGTCCATTTCATGATATCATAGTTCTTCCATTCTTTATTATTTGGTGTCCTTGTTCTTGTTCAAAGTCTCTTAACTTTCTGTTGTGCTTGTTCACATGAAGGCCAACCCACACGATCTCCCATCCATGAAGACCACTGTGCGCACTTACAGAAAGGGGACAGATTAACATGAGAAATAAGGCAGCAACCATGTCCCATGCAAAACACGGGAAAGATCAGCACATTCTCTTGGGTGACTACAACTAATTCAGTGTACCAATGTACACATCTCTCAATACCACATTAACAGAATGTATAATGACATAACCAAATATGTAAAGTCATGTAAAACGACGTACAGGGATGTTTTCTGCTTTTAGAAAAGGGGGTGGCTTAATGTCACCATGTTTTTATTTATTTTAACAGCAACAAATAGAAATGCTAATTACTTCAGTTTTCCGCTGGGTGTTGATTATATAAGATTTGATCAGCAGTCTCAGCGGAAGCCTGGCCAATCAGGACTCCCCTGTAATAATGCTCATTTCATGCCTCTCAACTGGTTTAACAGCCATTAGTCAAGTAGGAGCTAAGAATGTTAATCCAGCTCTGGAGAATGGGAAATGAGGAAATTAAGCAGAGCAGTGAATTTGTATATCCTGAACCACGAATATGGCCATCTTTTAAAACACTGATTTATAGAGCTATGGCATTAATACCAAAGTATTTCCTTTTATATTCATAATCAACATCTGAGTTTGAAATCAGAGACAAATAATAAAATGCAATTTAAGTTTTTTTTAAACTTATGTTTGTGTACTTTGAATTGAAAATGATAATTAAATTAATTGCTTCATTACTTCTGGCCTCCTTTGTACATGTAGTGATAAAATTGAATAACAAAACTTTGAAATTTCCAATTTCCCATGAGGAAGAATGAAATATACAGCTGAGCAGTACATTGGGGCTTTCAACTGTTTAAAGTGAACCTGAGCTGAGCACTCAGATGTTTGAAGTGGTGGTGAGCAAAGTACAGTAGGTCCTAATAATGGTTGCTGACATAGGAGCTTAGTGTCCAGTGGAGCCTGCACTCCCACCAACAGCAACACTGAACCAATTAAAGTAATAATTACAGCAAAATATGCATTGTGCCAAAGAGTTTAACTGTTCCATCACAAAATGGACTTCAGTTCAACAGGTAAGCTAATTCATATTTGGTTGTTTTAATTTCCCCCCAAGCAGAAAACTGACAAATCTTCTTTCCAGAAAACTCAGTAACAGTGGATTTAAAAAGAAAAGACCATGAAAATTTCAATTCAATTTTATTATGAGCTGCTACATTTCAGATATTAGAAGTCTATTTAAATACGTATTCTTCCAATGGTGAATTTCTTGTGACAGTGAGCATTCACTCTGACCTCAAGTTATGGTTTTATATGTCTTGCAGGAGAGTTTAAAAAAAAGCTCAGTTGCTGTCATTTAGCTGCATTAAATACAATAGGTACCCCAAATGGTTAGCAACCAAAAATGGATTTCCCTGGTTTTGCAAATATAACCACAATTCCTGTGATGAGTCAACCATTCTACACATAAATCAGGGGAACTGTGCAATGGAATATTACAAGTGTTTGGGAGGTATTAATGTGGGCCAACGGATGAGATATTACACGCAGGAATGGTGCACTAGCATGTATGTAAATAAAGTATTGGGAACACAATTCTACTACCTGAGGTCTGCTATCTGTGTCATTTGTGCTTTTTGTAATGAAATGCAAAAAGTGATAAGACGACTTATGCAGCAAATCAAAACGATTAGGAAATATCAAAAATTAATCTAATCTCATTAAAATTTGTTACAAATATTCTAAACTTATGAGAAGTATCCTCTCTAATGTTTCACTGTATTTTTGCCAATTTTTGGATCTAAAATTATTTGTGATTTCACATTGAAGATCTTGCAGGATGTTGAGCTAAAAATATCCGATATCTCAGCGCAATTCTAAACAAAAGTTCCCAATATTTTTAGGCTGTGCACATCGCCAATTCCTCACATTATTACATTTATTTTTTGTGTAGTAAGTGATATAAGTTGTGAAGTATTCAAGAAACACTCAGTTAAGATGTTTGAGTCTGTTTTCTATAAGTAACTTGAGTTGCTGGCTTCCAATAATTTTAACAAAGCTCAATGAAAGCTGGAAAGTGAACTTATTCTAAAGTGTTCGACACATCCAGTTTAAGGCAATTTCATAGCCCAGTTACTTACCATCAAATTAGATTTAATGCAAAACGTATACATTTAAACGTAATTAGTTATGAATTTGCTGCTTATCCAATTATAACATTTTGGTACAAGTATAAAATATTTAAACTTCTGGAGCCCTGAAATTGTGCAATGATAATAACGTACAAACATTTAATTTGTTCATCTGAAATTCCTCTTTCTGCTATCTTAGCAAAGGTGTTAACTCATTTAAAATGGATCGACTTCTCTGCTAAAACAATGGAGGAAAATATTCAGGCCAACATGTTAAGCAGTTATGTGTTGTTATCCCACAGAGCAATATCAGGGCCTAGACAACATTTCTGATTAATTAAACCACTAAGATTAAAAACTATGTACTACACTGAATTTTTCATTCTCAATTTTGTAGAGGTTGTTGATTTTTTACACAATATTGTAGTCCATAAATTTATATTTATTTTCTTGTCACTCCAGTCAAATGTGATTGTTCAGATGCAACTGTCCTGAAACATTTCATCTTAAGTAGATCTCTTGGGGAAAACAACATAATAACATAAGAAATAGGAGCAGGAGTAGACCATATGGCCCCTTGAGCCTGTTCCGCCATTCAATAAGATCATGGTTGATCTACCTCAACTCCACTTGCCTGCACTCTCCCCCATACAGCAGGTTGGAGCAAATCTCTGTTAGTCACCTTTTGCCTATGATCAGATAGAACATAAGAACATAAGAAATAGGAGCAGGAGTAGGCCAATCGGCCCCTCGAGCCTGCTTCGCCTTTCAATAAGATCATGGCTGATCTGATCCTAACCTCAAATCTAAATTCATGTCCAATTTCCTGCCCGCTCCCCGTAACCCCTAATTCCCTTTACTTCTAGGAAACTGTCTATTTCGGTTTTAAATTTATTTAATGATGTAGCTTCCACAGCTTCCTGAGGCAGCAAATTCCACAGACCTACTACCCTCTGAGTGAAGAAGTTTCTCCTCATCTCAGTTTTGAAAGAGCAGCCCCTTATTCTAAGATTATGCCCCCTCGTTCTAGTTTCACCCATCCTTGGGAACATCCTTACCGCATCCACCCGATCAAGCCCCTTCACAATCTTATATGTTTCAATAAGATCGCCTCTCATTCTTCTGAACTCCAATGAGTAGAGTCCCAATCTACTCAACCTCTCCTCATAGAATATAAGAGCAAGGAGGTTATGATGGAGCTGTATAAAACACTGGTTAGGCCACAGCTGGAGTACTGTGTGCAGTTCTGGTCGCCACACTACAGGAAGGATGTGATCGCTTTGGAGAGGGTGCAGAGGAGATTCACCAGGATGTTGCCAGGGCTGGAGCGCTTCAGCTATGAAGAGAGACTGGGAAGATTGGGTTTGTTTTCCTTGGAGCAGAGGAGGCTGAGGGGGGACATGATTGAGGTGTACAAAATTATGAGGGGCACAGATAAGATGGATACTAAGGAGCTTTTTCCCTTCGTTGAGGGTTCTATAACAAGGGGACATAGATTCAAGGTAAAAGGCGGGAGGTTTAGAGGGGATTTGAGAAAGAACTTTTTCACCCAGAGGGTGGTTGGAGTCTGGAACTCACTGTCTGAAAGGGTTGTGGAGGCAGGAACCCTCACAACATTCAAGAAGCATTTGGATGAGCACTTGAAATGCCATAGCATACAAGGCTACGGACCAAATGCTGGAATATGGGATTAGAGTAGACAGGGCTGATGGCCGGCGCGGACACGATGGGCCGAAGGGCCTCTATCCGTGCTGTATAACTCTATATGTCCACCCCCTCATCCCCGGGATTAACCGAGTGAACCTTCTTTGTACTGCCTCGAGAGCAAGTATGTCTTTTCTTAAGTATGGAGTCCAAAACTGTATGCAGTGTTCCAGGTGCGGTCTCACCAATACCTTATATAACTGCAGTAATACCTCCCTGTTTTTATATTCTGTCCCCCTAGCAATAAAAGCCAACATTCCGTTGGCCTTCTTGATCACCTGCTGCACCTGCATACTATCCTTTTGATTTTCTTGCTCGAGGACCCCCAGATCCCTTTGTACTGCAGTACTTTCCAGTTTCTCGCCATTAAGATAATAACTTGCTCTCTGATTTTTCCTGCCAAAGTGCATAACCTCACATTTTCCAATATTGTATTGCATCTGCCAAATCTCCGCCCACTCAACCAGCCTGTCTATATCCCCTTGTAGGTTTTTTATGTCCTCCTCACACTCTACTTTCCCTCCCATCTTTGTATCATCTGCAAACTTTGATATGTTACACTCGGTCCCCTCCTCCAAATCGTTAATATAGATTGTAAAGATTTGGGGACCCAGCACCGACCCCTGTGGAACACCACTGGCTACTGGTTGCCAGTCCGAGAATGAACCATTTATCCCAACTCTCTGCTTCCTGTTAGATAACCAATCCTCCACCCATGCCAGAATATTACCTCCAATCCAGTGATTCTTTATCTTGAGCAATAATCTTTTATGTGGCACCTTGTCGAATGCCTTCTGGAAGTCTAAATACACTACGTCCACTGGTTCCCCTTTATCCACCCTGAACGTTCTGTCCTCAAAGAACTCAAGCAAATTGGTCAGACATGACTTCCCCTTCGTAAAGCCATGCTGACTTTGTCCTATTAAATTATGTTTATCCAAATGTTCCGCTACTGTCTCCTTAATAATAGACTCCAAAATTTTACCCACCACAGACGTTAGGCTAACTGGTCTATAATTTCCAGCCTTCTGCCTACTACCCTTTTTAAATAAGGGTGTTACTTTAGCAGTTTTCCAATCTGCCGGGACCTTTGCCGAGTCCAGAGAATTTTGGAAAATTATTACCAAAGCATCCACAATCCTTACTGCCACTTCCCTCAAGACCCTAGGATGTAAGCCATCAGGTCCAGGGGATTTATCCGCCTTGAGTCCCATTAATTTACTGAGTACCAATTCCTTAGTGATTTTAATCGTATTTAGCTCCTCCCCCCCTCGAGCCCCCTGTTTGTCCAGTGTTGGGATATTCTTAGTGTCCTCTACCGTAAAGACTGAAACAAAATATTTGTTCAGCATTTTTGCCATCTCCATGTTTCCCACCATTAATTTCCCGGTCTCATCCTCTAAGGGACCTACGTTTGCCTTAGCCACCCTTTTTCTTTTTATATAACTGTAGAAACTCTTGCTATCTGTTTTTATATTTTTTGCTAATTTATTTTCATAATCTATCTTCTCTTTCTTAATCAATCCTTTAGTTACTTTTTGCTGTCTTTTGAAGACTTCCCAATCTTCTATCCTCCCACTAAGTTTGGCTACCTTACATGTCCTTGTTTTAAGTCGGATACTATCCTTAATTTCTTTACTTAGTCACGGATGGCTGTCATTTCTTTTACACCCTTTTTTCCTCAGTGGAATATTTTTTTTTTGAAAGTTGTAAAATAACTCCTTAAATGAACACCACTGTTCATGTACCGTCTTACCCTTTAATCTATTTTCCCAGTCCACTTTAATCAATTCCACTCTCATACCATCATAGTCTCCTTTCTTCAAGCTCAGTACGCTTGTTTGAGAACCAACCTTCTCACCCTCTAGTTGGATATGGAATGTAACCATGTTATGGTCACTCATTCCAAGGGGATCCTTAACTAGGACATTATTAATTAATCCTGGCTCATTACACAGGACCAGGTCCAAGGTTGCTTGCCCCCTTGTAGGATCAGTTACATACTGCTCAAGAAATCCATCCCTAATACACTCAATAAACTCTTCCTCAAGGCTGCCCTGCCCAATTTGATTTGTCCAGTTAATATGATAGTTAAAATCCCCCATAATTATAGCTGTTCCCTTATTACATGCCCCGACTATTTCCTGATTAATACTTCTTCCAGCAGAGTTGCAACTATTAGGAGGCCTATATACTACGCCCACAAGTGTTTTTTCCCCTTATTATTCCTTATCTCTACCCAAACTGTTTCATTATCCTGATCCTTTGTCCCAATATCATTTCTCTGTATTACAGTGATTCCTTCCCTTATTAACATAGCCACCCCACCTCCCCTTCCTTCCTGCCTGTCCTTCCTGATTGTTAAATACCCTTGATGTGGAGATGCCGGTGATGGACTGGGGTTGACAATTGTAAACAATTTTACAACACCAAGTTATAGTTATACCCTGGCATATTTAATTCGCAATCGTTGTCACCCTGCAGCCATGTTTCTGTAATGGCCACAAGATCATACCCATACGTAGTTATTTGTGCCGTTAACTCGTCCATTTTGTTACGAATGCTACGTGCATTCAGATAAAGAACTTTCAAATATGTTTTGTGACACTTAGTTCCTGCTTTTTCCTTTTTTAGCACTTTACCTTTTACTCCATACCTTCTGTCCCTTCCTGGCACGCTTTCCTCTGTCTCCCTGCTCAGGATCCCAACCCCCTGCCACAGCTTTGATGCTGGGTTAATCGCCTTACGCCTTCTAGCTTTTATTTTATCTGTCGTGCCTAAAGTATACTTTCTTTCCACTGCTCTACGCTTTTCCCTTTCACTTGTTCTTGAACAACTGTTTGTACTATTTGTATTGTAGAATTCCCCTGGGTCTTCCCCTCTCTTGCTGCTCTCAACTTTATTCCCTTCTGACTCCCCGCTCAGGTTCCCATCCCCCTGCTACTCTAGTTTAAACCTTCCCCAACAGCACTAGCAAACACCCCCGTGAGGACATTGGTCCCGGTCCTGCTTGGGTGTAACCCGTAACGCTTGTACAGGTCCCACCTTCCCCAGAACCGGTCCCAATGTCCCAGGAATCTAAATCCCTCCCTCCTACACCATCCCTGCAGCCACGCATTCATCCGGTCTATTCTCCTGTTCCTATACTCACTAGCACGTGGCACCGGTAGTAATCCTGAGATCACTACCTTTGAAGTCCTGCTTTTTAATTTATCTCCCAACTCCTTAAATTCACCTTGCAGGACCCCATCCCTTTTTTTACCTATGTCGTTGGTACCAATATGGACCATGACTGCTGGCTGTTCACCCACCCCCTCCAGAATTCCCTGCAGCCGCTCCGTGACATCCTTGACCCTAGCACCAGGGAGGCAACAATAGAAGGGAACTCTGTGTGTTTACACTTTAGCTCCTATCATTACAGACGGCCCACTTTCCTTTACTTTCCCATTTTGGGTACTGGTGTAGTACAGCTCAGGTAGAGCATGGTTAGATGCAGGGTAAAGCTTTCTCTACTCTTCCTTAATAATGTGCCTCAAACCCAATCTAACCTAACCTTTATTTTATTTAAAGGAAATACTGGGGGTGAAATTTGCCTTGGGTGGTCGCACTAAATGGGTGACAGCAAATCGGCAGCCTGTTTTATATTCCTCCCCCAAAAAATCACAGGTGGATTGTGGATAGTGGCAGATTCACTATCACCAATTTTGTGTTATCGTCCAAGTCAAATTTCACTCCCATTGGGCTCCATTTTAGCACCCGCTATCGGGTGCGTTCCTGGCGGGGGGGGGGGGCTTCGAAAATCGGGGAATCCCGGAGTGGGTCGGGAGCCCAGCTCCAACCCGCCCACTTCCGGGTTCCCCACAGACGCGCGCGCAGCCCCCGCATGTGGGACTCCCGCAGGCAATTAAAGCCGGCGGGGTGCCACTTAACAATATTTATCTTGGTATTTCAGGTCATTAACAGACCTGATTAAGGGAATATGTCAGGAGGGGTGGGATTTTAGAAACAACTGGGACTGTTTCCCATACTGGGGGAAGCACTCCCAGTTGAAATGGACGTGTTGCAGCTATCAGCCTGTGGCAGCTGCAAAGGTCCATTTGACAGATGGTGGGGGGGGGCGGGTGGTGGGGGGAGACCCTCACTCATTGCAGGCGGCCACTCTGTGTTGGGACAAAGTTTGGCCTCCACCACCCTCCTCCTGACAGTCAAAGTCACCAACTTGCACACTTACCCCGGTGTCCAGACACATGTATCTACCTTGCGGACCCCCTCAGATGTACATCTTCAGGATGGGGGGCACCGCAGCTGCAGTCATGACCTCCTCGGAGGGCAAACAGCATCACCAGCCTCTCCGGCCAAGCCGTCCACCTCTGACACATGGAGCTCCACAACACAGTGCTGTGACACATCCACCTGCACAGCAGGAGGGAGGGCAACCGCAGAGAGAGATGCGTCGCAGGGGGCACTACCCTCGCCACAGGGTCCACAGACCTAGGCTCAGCTGCCTGGACCTCTCTGAGCAGCAGTGCACACGGAGGCTCAGAGTCACTCGACATGTAGTCGTGGATATCTGCAGCCGCCTTCGGCCGAGCTGCTCCCGGCTGGCCCGAGCACCATCTTCTTACATGTCACTGTCAAAGTCACCACTGCCCTCAACAACTTCTCCTCCACATCCTTCCAGGGTGCCACCGGGGACATCGCCGACGTCTCTCAGTCGTCTGCACAAAAGAGCCCTGCAAATACACCTACACCCACTCTGCAGTGACACAATGGGTGGCATCAGGTGTGGGTCTTCATTGTGATCCTCAGGAAAGGGCATTATTGCACAAACCAGACAAGATTCGCAAAGACGTGGCAGTAGTGGTGACAATATAATATGTGATGTGAGTTGGCCAGAAATCAATAGAAGTAAAAGCCATGACAAAACCTCAAACACCCTTATGCATCCCCTTCATGCTCACGACACATTTGCCTTACGCTTCCTACTGCACATGTGACTGCACATTCTGCATGCCCTGTGGTTGCAGCACAGGTAGTGGCAGGTTGAGTGCAGCTGACCATGAAAGAGATGCATGAGAGGGTGAGTATGAGATAGAGCCATGAGATTGTGTGAGGATTGGGTTGAGTGGTAGTGGCGGGATGAGTACTGGCGAGGTGAGTAAGTGCAGGTAAGATGAGGATGAGGTTTGAGTGGGTGTGAGGGGTGATGTGACAGAGTAGTGTTGGCAGTGCAGAAGGAGATGTGGGGTGGGGGCAGTGATGTGGCAGATGGAGTGTAGGGGAATGAGTAAGTGTACTCACTTTGGCTGACCTACTTAGGTCACTGCAGCGCCTCCTGCACTCTATGCAGGTGGGCGATATGTTGGTGGTGCAGGTGACCTCCTCTGCCACCTCGAGCCAGGCCTTCCTGGTGGCAGAGGCAGGCCGCTTCCTCCCGCCCGCCGGGGGGAAGATCTCTGTCCTCCCCCTCCTCCTCACCCCATCTAATGATACCTGGAGTGAGGCATCATTAAACTGGGAGCAGCCTTCCTCCTGGGCTGCTCTGTGCTGTATTTTTTCCTATTTGTTGCAGCATCTGTCAGTGGAGGACTGCCCCTTTAAATAGAGCTCCTCCAGCTGACAGACCTTACTGCACATGCTCAGTCCGCCCGACGCGCAGCTCAGCAGTGGGGAACCCAGAAGACTAAATAAGTGGATCCAATCAGCCTGCGATTGCGTTCAGGGCAGACTGATTTCGCCGGGCGCGTTACCCACACGCCCAATAGCCCCCCCGCCGTGAACCCGCAGCCCTAGTAACATCGAGCCCATAATCTAGGTTGACACTTCAGTGCAGAACTGAGTGAGTGTTGCATTGTTGCTCAGGTGGATCTAAATGATCTCATGGCACTATTCAAAGATGAGCGAGGGAGATTGCCTGGTGTCCTGGTCAATATTTATTCCTCAAACAACCTCACCAAAATTGATTTTCTGGTTATTTATCTCATTGACGTTTGTGAGGTCTTGTGTACAAACTGGCTGCTGCATTTCCCTATATAGAAAAGAAAGGAAGCCTTGCATTTAGATAGCACATTTCATGATTTCAGGATGTCCTAAAGCGCTTTACAGTCAATTAAGTACTTTTTGAAGTCTAGTAACTGTTGTAAATGTAGGAAACATGGCAGCCAAGTTTCATACAGCAAGCTCCCACAAACAGCAATGAGATACGTGACCAAATAATCTGTTTAAGTGGCATTGGTTGAGGGGTAAATATTGGTCAGGACACTGGGGAAAATTCCCCTGCATTTCTTCGAATAGTGTCATGGGATCTTTTACATCCACTTGAGAGAGCAAACGAGGCCTTGGTTTAACGTCTCATCCAAAAACAGTGCAACACTCCCTCAGTACTGCATTGGAGTGTTGGCATGCATTATATCAAAGAATCAAGTTTAAAAAACGTTTGCTGTGAAGCCCTAGCCTTATTAGCGTCTAAAAGACATTTACTCATGGACAGAAACGAGTTACAGTGCTGCACTTAGAACAGCTACTATTTCAGAAATTTTTTTTTTCAGTGTGTAAAGCATCTATTAACACTCGCGGAAGTAAATAGATGGTTAACCTAAATTCTGTTACAATTTGATTGGGGGGCAAACACAATGGGAAAGAAAATGCTAAATCTAATTGAAACTCACTGAACTTTGAGGGAGATGTGCAATAAGTAACAAAATGATTTTACATAGAATTGCATAGAATGTACAGCACAGAAACAGGCCTTTCAGCCCAACAGTTCCTTTCTTCCTCATGTGTTTATCCAGCTTCACCTTAAATGCATCTATGCCAGTCGCCTCAACTACTCCTTGTGGTAGTGAGTAACAGATGTGCTTGAGTCACCTGTTTGTTGTTGAGACGCCTATACATCTCCATGGGTGTAAAATGTACCTCGCGCTGTTAATAGTGAGAGTTTTGCTAGCTTGATCATTGCAAGAGGCCGTCGCTGTCCAGTGAGTAATCACAGCAAGCACTGAGGTGGGTCTTCTGAGATTGCAGGTCATGTCACGGTCCTTGTGGGCTCTTGGACGGCTTTACCCTCCAAGCTTTCTCTTCTCCCGAAATCATTGATTTTTTTTGCTGTGGAGTTGTTCCACAGGTACTGTCAGAACCATTGGTACCTCATCCATGTGGCCATTCTTCAGATATAAACCCAGCCAGTTAGTGGTCCATATGACTCAATACCATGCCAGGTGATGGATTTACTCATTAAGTCAACAGGGGAGCTGACTGATATGTGACAGCATCATGGCATTTACTCGTGGAATGATCAACAGAGTATGAAATCAAAAGATAACATTGTTCCAAATAAAAGGAAAAACATGCTAAGGAAAAGTTGGAATGGAGTAGGTATAGAGGTACTGCAGCACAAGCCATTCAACAGCACTCATTACTGAAGAGTTTTATGCTTTACTGTTAGCTATATTAGTGGTTGAATGCTTAACACACTCATATGACATTCCTCTCTCTGCTATTTTAACAGAGGCCTTACCCCATTTAAAACTATTTAAAAAGTCAATGGCATTATAATAGAAATGACCAGTCCACATGCATTCCAGAATGCTGGAAGACATTGGGGAAGAACTGGCAGAGGCATAATTTCCAAAAATCTTTGGAAATGGGAATTGTCCCAGGGAACTGGAGAGTGGAAAATGTTACACCCCAGTGTTCAAGAAAGGGGAAACGGATAAGCCAGAAAATTATAAGCCAACTAGCCTTACCTCAGTTGTGGATACACTTCTAGAGTCTACGTAAGAGGTTTCCAAAATGATGAAAGGTTTTGAGGTAAACAGTGAAAGATTGTTTCCAATGGCTGGTGAATTGATAACAAGAGGGCATAGACTCATGATCACCATCAGAAGAATGAAGAGGGATGTTAGAAACAAAAATTCACACAGAACATGGAATACTTTATCACATGAATATCAAGACAGAGACCAAAAAAAGATACATTTTTGAAAAAGAAAAATATTAAAAGTATATGGGGAAAAAGCAGGGTAATGGGATCAGAGTGGACAGTTCCATCTGAAGAGCTAGCACTGGTATAGGCACGATTGGCTGAGTGGACTCCTATGTTTATTCTAAAAAATAAACAGGTAAACACCCACATTAAAACGGCAGACAGTGTAATGTCATTATGCATTTGTCCACAAATAAAACTAGCAGTAATTGATAGGCTCATATACTTTGGGAATCAAAAGTTGTATTTAAAAATCATTAGGTGAGAATCAGAATGATTTCTAACAGGAGCCTCATTGTGGGTCACCTCTATATTATTTTTCATCTTTCTCTTTTGTACAAGAGAATTGGGTCCTTGGAGCCCAGCCTAAAGGTGTCCTTGAAGTTTCCTGACTAAAATATTTTGTTTTGTATCAGAGGCAGCTGTTTCTATAAAGATGGAGGCCCATTCATTTTTGGTTGTTTTTAGCCATTAATTCTCCCTTTCCTTTCGATCCCCAAGCATCACAGCATTTTCTGGCAATCTACTTCCTCCTAGCTGGGAAATTCTTCAGAAGCCACTTCGCTGACTCCCTTCTTTCCACCATAATTTCTGGGATTTCCCACCAGAAGTGACGAGAGACATACATGTCTATCCATATATGGACAGGTTCATTGCAATGTTATGCAGATGATGGAAATATGTCATCTGATAGATTTTCAGTCATTTGCGCCATAGCAGTGCTAGGCGTAAGGGATACCTGTTTATCCCTGGTGTCCAGTATTGCTATGGGCAGCAGAGAGACCATTTAAATTTTAAAGGACCAAAAAAGCCTTTGTAACGAACGCAGAGTAATGAATTACATACACTTAGATGCCCTTTTTGAAATTGTTTTTATGACTTGAACAGGTAATGCAGAGGCCGTTAGCCACACCAATGGAGCCGGTCTGGAACATGGAAATAACCCTGAAGCCAAAAAGTTTCCTGGGGTCAGGGGTGAATCCTTGCAGTGGCTAGAAGGCCAGCCCTGCTGAAGTGCGCTCGCATTCTGCAAAAGTGGAAAATCCTGGCTCTGATTTCTTCCAGTGGCACTTTGCAACCAGACACTAAAAGGTGTACAACAGTGACCCTCCTTCTGATTTTGCCTTAATCGCCGAGGCAGTGTCTTCGTTTCAGAATAGTGGATCCCAAGCCATCCGAATGAGATTGGGAACTCACCAAGTTGGGAAATCGCAGGCACAGAGAAACATCCTGCACTGTCTGGTACAGCGGTGCACTCTACTACTTCGCCATCTCAGAATTATTTTAATTCCATTTTGACTATGACTAGCCACACAGGATAATAGAACAAAGTCAGATGTTTTCCCTTAGGTTTTAACATGACAAGGGCCAGATTCTATACTTTTCCGGCATCAGTTTTTTCTTTATAATTACTGGTTCCAGTCATTAATGGTGACTATTTTCTTAAAACTCTTCTGAATTTTTTGGATCTTTATAGTGATCATTTATTGTTGTTTGGCCACTTAAATAGTAAATAGTAATAATAAAATAAATATTTCAGACTAGAGACCTTAATTAAAATACTGACAGAAAGCAATTACAAAACAAAACCATTTATAGAAGATCTCTCAGAGACCAGGCCTTGACCTATTTTATTGTCCATCTTTATGTCACACAAAGGACAGCACTGGTATATTTAAATATAGGACACGTGCAATTTTGCTCAGTTACATTACAGATATTCATAAAGACATGTGAATGTTGGAGAGCTGTGTTCAAACTGGTAATAATTGACATTTTTTTTAAACTGGTGGGTATATTTAACACAACAGAAAATACTTTATAGCAGCTACTACAGAGTCATGAACTAAACCTGGAATCGAATGCCAAAGATCGCAAAGATGTTCATTTTGGTTTTAGCAGGCTGGTCAAGAATGCTATGCTGGATTGCTTCAAAAGTGAGGTCAGTCTGACCATTACTTAGATGCAAAAAGTAACTGGCTTACACAGTAAAATAAAATCCTACAATTTGAGGACCTATTCTCAATATCTTAAGTTTGATCTGAGTATTAAACTTGAAGTGAGTTAAAAGACATTATAGTGAAGATGGAATTGTTACATTTAATTTACTTAAAGGTCTGATTGTGTCTTTGATCAAATTGATTTATTTCCTTAATTTAATTAGTACTGCTCTTTTTATTAATAATAATTTTCCATTGTGAACATTTATATGATTGGCGCAGGCAAGTGAACTGCTCACTTATCCCACAAGACAGTCTGAATATTCACCATTGTGTTTATGAAATCTGTTTTTTTTTTGTTAAATAGAAATATTTATGAAGCATTGTTAAATTTGTCTGGGAACCTTTATCTCAAAATATAAACAGAGGTCTTGGTATTGACACCTAAGGGTTAAAAGTGGGTAGTTTGAAACATTACAAAAGTATTTTTCGAAAATGGATGTTTGAAACAAATGAGAGTTCTTAGAGAAACAAGCCCTGCCTGAAGGTTTGAAGATTTGAGCGGCAGAGAACCAAAAAGAGTAAATTTGCGGTGCTGTAACAATACATTTGTTCATTATTTAAGACTCTTGAATCCAATTAGTTCTTACTAAAGGTAATTGACCCATTATGGACTTTCTCTAAATTTATATTCACACGTAGTCAAATTCACTTGCAATGATCGCTTATCGTAGTCATGGGAATATAGAGACCACACGGACTGCAGCGGTTCAAGAAGGCAGCTCACCACCACCTTCTGAAGGGCAATTAGGGATGGGCAATAAATGCCGGCCTTGCCAGCGACGCCCACATCCCATGAACGAATAAAAAAAACCCTGTTTGCCAACAGACGCATGGGCATACAGGACCCATACCCAGAAGCTCCATCCAAATATGGTGCCCTACCAGTTTCAGTTAGGCATAGAATATTGCAATATGATATTATTAATGCAGTGTGTAAACATCCTAAAGGCCTATTTCTTCATGTATTTTATTACACGCGTGTTTTAATGGATCATTGGTGGTGGGGGGGGGGGGGTGGGTGGGTGTTGTGCAGGGGGTGCAGAGTGGCCCCAAACCTTCTTGGTACCCAAGGATTCTTAATCTGACTGTTTGCCAAAATCAATTTAGATTTAGCCTGCTTGTTTTCCATGTTCAGACTGCCAGTACACCATGACACAGATCCGTTGCATTTAAATAAAGACCACTGAAAGAATGCTAAAAATTACTGTTAAAGGAATGCCTAAGATCAGCCATGATCTTATTGAATGGCGGAGCAGGCTTGAGGGGCCGATTGGCCTACTCCTGCTCCTATTTCTTGTGTTCTTGTGTAAAAGTTTAATTCAAATTTAACAAGAGTGCCTTTTCTCCCTGCTGCTCAGCTGTGACTTCAGCTTCGCTTATAGTGATCATTTGAGGGATTATCTAACTCAATCATCCTAACTGGATTCCACTTAGTGTTTGCTAATTATTGCATTTTATATTATTATTTTTGTAACTAAAAATTAGTTACTTAGTTGTAAATCTTTGGTCTGTGAAGTAATATCCACCATTTGAAAGAGAATTAGGTAACGCACTACAAGAATATCTTAAATCCAATAAGCAGATGACTATAATTGGAGTAATTGTCAGCCTCTCAGGTATGCCTGAGGGGGCACTTCACAGAAAGGTGCAGCTTGTAGATTATAGGGTACCTTGTCCACTTATTAAAACCGTTGTTAGATTGTTGTTAATGGAGAAGATTGGTTTTAAAATCTCACAAAACTGCAGCAGGCACCATCTTTATAAGAACGTTTTTGGGAAGGAAGAGGAGCAGTATATCATTTATACAAGTGTCACTGTGTTGTGTTTTGACACAATTTATACCCTTGTGTTGTGTGCTTATAAAAGAAACAAAACGGGGTTTATGGAACACCTTCATAGAGACAGTGCCCATTTAAACTGATTTTCTATCCCAATCAATGAATCTTGTTTTCCATAGTTATCAGATTATATTTAGACACAAATTCAAGGCTTACCTCAAATTGCAAAGTTCAGTAGAATTGGGACAACTCCTAATCCTCTACAATACAGATAAGATTGGATTTTATATTTTTATAACACTAGAATGGAAGCTTTGAGCCAAGATATTTTTTGTTTGTTCTATGAAACAATCTACAGATTTAGTGACTTGGATTTAGACTTTGGCTGGATCTGTCTCAGGTTCAATTGGAGACAAATCACAAACCCTGGTATCTTCATGCATTCTCATCAAAACAATTACTTGTTGCCAACTTGGATTAAACAAGTTGGGACAAATGTTGATGACAAATTCTGCACAAAAATTCTTATCAAACTGCTGTATTGTTAAATCTGGCTCATTTGTAAAGAATTCAATATACAACAGCAATTGTGATTTAAAAAGGAATTTAAAATGAGCGACTAACACGCCAAAATAATAAATAGTACAGAATGAAAAATGGATGACAGTTCAAGGCAAGAAAAGTAATGTGTTCTGCTTTAA
This sequence comes from Heptranchias perlo, assembly GCF_035084215.1. NCBI lineage: Eukaryota > Metazoa > Chordata > Chondrichthyes > Hexanchiformes > Hexanchidae > Heptranchias > Heptranchias perlo. Next base: position 29,151,072 of record NC_090350.1, read on the forward strand.
TCTCGGACTCCAAAGAACTTAGACAAGTTAAAAAATGTACAGAGCAAAATATCACGTGTTAGGTAGCCTTGGGTACTTATAATACGTTAGAGGTCATTTTGGGAAATAGTGACTCATTTTAAGCAGAGGAGTGGGCATTTTGCAAAATTCTAGTTTAAACACCCACTGGGGAAATCCTTTTAGCTTAAATAGCCATTTTCAAACACGTGTTCTGGGACTATGACTGCGACCATGGGAGTCTTTGTTAGCTAAGTATGTGTATGTCCAGATCTGATAGAGTCTATCCAGTGTACAGAGCTACCCTTTGCTTTCAAAGCAGTCCAAGCTGTTGTGAGTGCAAATAAAACATTTTTTCCAAACAAATTAGTTTTTGTAATGTGGAATTCATTAGAAAAGCCCAGATAAATGTAAAGAAACCTTGAACCATTAAGAGTGCAGAACCTGTAGTAGAAGAGCAGTGTATAAAAAGATTACATTTCATTTTAGTTTATCTCAAGAGCATTGAGAGTTCAGAATGTTCCACATGGTTCTGAACATTTTTCTAACTAACAAGGATAACAGTGACAGAAAATTTCCTCTCATTCATGGTAATAGGGGGAAAATTCCACCTCATCTTGATTAGAAAGGGACAGAAAATCTTTGTTGCAGCTGTAATAGAAAAGAAAAAGATGCCCACGTTTTGAAAGCTGTAAATCCCTTTGGTGTTAAAATGTTAGCTTCCCTCAGCGCAGCATTTCTGCATCGCTGTTTAACAGTTTTGCGATTGATATTTGTTGCTAATAAACGTCAAATACTGAAGCAAACAAAACATTCAATTTTAAAATAAAAATTAAAGCACGACATACTCCACTCTGTGCCCTCTCAGTCCTTCCATTGTCCTATAATGATCATAAATTGTTTCAATAATTATGAATACACATTAATGTATGCTGAAACTGAGTTTGTTGATGCACTGAAGAGTAAATGAGTTTCCATCTTATTGCTATCATCGGTGAGGCTGGAAATGCTTGCAGGATGTTTTCACTCTCAAGTATTGAATGGAACATTCTAGTTTGTACACAGCACTGAAAATAGACATTTTGTCATCCTATTTAACACATGAATGAGAGAGAAAAAGAGTTGTAATTTAGTTTTTTTAAAAACTCAGCATAAAATTTATGACTAGAGTTTGAATAAGTAGGATTCACTAATCATGTTGAGAAAATGTTCTGAGAACATGTTGGAGTCGATAAAGATACTTTAAAAAAAAATAAAGCTGATAATAGAAAAAGTACAAAGTTAGATAATGCCTTTTCTAACCTCAGTGTCCTTTTGTTTTGGCCTCTCTGGAGGCCTGTTTTGGAATTCATTCATTCTTACATAAGAACAAATAAGAACCTGTGTGCACCACCAGCCTCAGCTTGGCCTCAACCCACCAAGCCAGAGTCCAAATCAACGTATTTGAAAAGCCAGTGTCTAAAGTGCACACTCTACAATTTGTGAGAGATGCATGTGGTACTATGTGATAGTTACAGTTTAATATTTTTGCTGAATAGCAAAAGCTTCCAGTTTTCCAAGAAATCCAAATTATGTTGAATAACTGCCAGTCATGGTCTGGCATTCAGTGAACCTCAAACATCAATAAGGCTGATGTTTAGGCTCAGCACCAAGCTATACCCCAACTGAAGATGTCAAAATTAGTGTTTTGGTGGTTAAAATGTTTCTCTTTTTCAACTCCTGCAATGATTTATTGCATATAATTTGCTATTCAAAATGATTAACATTTTATTGTAATTATTAGTTTATTGATTGCCAATTTGACTGATAAACAATTTTAAATTTATAAAATGCTCTGAAAGCAAATGAAAAAATGTTAGCTCTTTAAATGGAAGTGGAATTTTAATCTCAGGAAGGATACATATTCATATTAAATTATTAAGCATTTTCATATTTTGCCAAGTAAACAGTAAAATTAAATTTGCAAGATTTTCTTCTGCTATTCATTGCTGAAAATTTGAAAATACATATTACAGCCACCGTGACATTGATTTTAGTTTATAATATTCAACCACCGGATTTTGTAGAAAATGACTGTTGTCTCCTCCCCTACCTCAACTTATCTGCTGCTGAAACCCTCATCCATGCTTTTGTTACCTCCAGACTCTACTATTCCAATGCTTTCCTGGCCGGCCTGCCATCTTCCACCCTCCATAAGCTTCAGCTCATCCAAAACTCTGCTGCCTGTAGTCTAACCCGCAACAAGCCCTGCTCACCCATCACTCCTGTGCTCGCTAACCTACATTGGCTCCTGGTCCACCAATGCTTCAATTTTAAAATTCTCATGTTCAAATCCCTCCATGACTTCGCCCCACCCTATCTCTGTAACCTCCTCAAGCCCTACAACCCTCTAAGAACTCTGCATTCCTCCAACTCTGGACTCTTGTGCATCCCCTAACTCTTTTTGCTCCACCATTGGCAGCTGTGTCTTCAGCAGTCTAGGCCCTACTCTGGAATTCCCTCCCTATACCCATGTGTCTCCACCTTAAAACTTACCTCTTTGACCAAGCTGTTAGTCACCGGTCCCAATATCTCCTTTGGATAGGTGTCAATTTTTGTCTTATTACGCTGCTGTGAAGTGTTTTGGGACATTTTTCTATATTAAAAGGTGCTATATATATGCAAGTTGTTGTTGGAGATAATATACAGTAAAACCTTTTTCTAATAAAACTCCTCTTAAGAACATAAGAACATAAGAAATAGGAGCAGGAGTAGGCCAATCGGCCCCTCGAGCCTGCTCCGCCATTCAATAAGATCATGGCTGATCTGATCCTAACCTCAAATCTAAATTCATGTCCAATTTCCTGCCCGCTCCCCGTAACCCCTAATTCCCTTTACTTCTAGGAAACTGTCTATTTCTGTTTTAAATTTATTTAATGATGTAGCTTCCACAGCTTCCTGGGGCAGCAAATTCCATAGACCTACTACCCTCTGAGTGAAGAAGTTTCCCCTCATCTCAGTTTTGAAGGAGCAGCCCCTTATTCTAAGATTATGCCCCCTAGTTCTAGTTTCACCCATCCTTGGGAACATCCTTACCGCATCCACCCGATCAAGCCCCTTCACAATCTTATATGTTTCAATAAGATCGCCTCTCATTCTTCTGAACTCCAATGAGTAGAGTCCCAATCTACTCAACCTCTCCTCATATGTCCACCCCCTCATCCCCGGGATTAACCGAGTGAACCTTCTTTGTACTGCCTCGAGAGCAAGTATGTCTTTTCTTAAGTATGGAGACCAAAACTGTGTGCAGTATTCCAGGTGCCGAGAGAGTTTAAAATGTCCCAATGTACTTCCAGTTTGGGATTTTGAAATCCCATACCACCATTTTATCATAGCAAATGTGTTTGTTGTATGAGGGTTTCACTGTAATACAATTTACACATGAATTTTCGAATAATCAATGCAACAAGGAGTCCACAACAAAATCTCTGCTGAATGGAGATAAGTACAATGGACAGGGAGTCAAAGTGCTGAGGAGGGTCATTGTGCAGTGAATGTAAATTAAAATCAGTTTTGGAATCAAAGCAAGCTGACTCAGGTAACCATACCTAACCAGGTATAGACCAGGTCCAGGTGAAGCTGGTGAGTCCAGGATGTAGTATGTTCAATGGAATCTCAGTCATATACAATGTTTAAAGCCTTTGCAAATAATAAAAATTTAAATGAAGTAATGGACCAACTTAACAATACTGTTATACCTTCAGCTTTAAAGAGAATAAGCTGTTGTCATTCCTTTTTTGGATCAGGATTACACATTTTATTTTGTTCCTAGACCAGTTGACTCAAATATATTCAGCCCTATGCTATACGTAACTGTTCTGGTACAGTGTGAATTTTGCACTGAAGCACAGGAAACTAGCGTCAGAAAGCTTATTCTTGGAATACCCCTCCCAATAAATGAATGCTCCTGTAATGCGAATACTCCTCACGATCGACCACGTAGAACAGAAATTATTCTCAGTTTTGATTAAAAAAAGGTTACATTCATTCATTTTCTATATTCATTAGATTATATGCCATTTTACCACTACCGGTGTCCCTAAGGAATACATCTTTGTGAATGTATAAATTATAACATCATTGTAGAAATCATTAACATTGAAGGCTAGAAGTCTTTTCTAGTCTTTGAAATATTTTCATTTCATATCTTTCCCTAAATTAAATTAAAGAAAATGTAATGTTACAAATCAGAGTGGACTCAATGATTATAATATGGTCTGTTAATGTTACAATCCATCTCTGACAATGCATCCACATTTTTCACAATGCATTATAATCATCCAGAAACATGCCAATATATATAATTGCTCAAAGAGTTTAAAAATGGTATTTACAACACCTAGACTCTAGCAGAAGGAGAATTTTACATCTGAAGGGTGAGAATCAGTGTATGGAGAGTAAAACTGTACCCTAAACAGAATATTAGCCATTGTTAGAAATATATCTCTCAACCTCTTTAACGGATAGAATTCTGCTCAGCACTTTCAACATAACCAACAAATCAGATGATTTTTCTGGCCTGAGTCTTGCACACTGCTGCAGTTTAATGGTTGGACGTCTCAGTTAAAATGGGACAAGGGAGAGGTATGGTTATAAACTTAATGGAATAGGCTTCCATGAATAAAGGACATTTTGGCTTTTAAAGCACTCCCCACGTAACTGTAGTATGCAGTTACATAAGAACATAAGAAATAGGAGCAGGAGTAGGCCAATCGGCCCCTCGAGCCTGCTCCGCCATTCAATAAGATCATGGCTGATCTGATCCTAACCTCAAATCTAAAGAGCACAAGAAGTAGAAACAGTTAACATGCTTAGTTCCCTGGAGTACATTTTATAACATGGCATAGAGAAGTGCTACACAGTCAAGAGCTGTAAATACACTCACCTGGCAGATTGTGGGAGTTAGAATCATGCAGAGTATCACCTTCTGACATACTGTGGACACTGAGCACAGTATGAACTATGGGGAGGGTCACTATTCAAAGGACTAAGTATTTCAGTTTCATTATGAGGCACAGTTAGTTCATTCCTTCCAAAGAAGGATCAATTTCTTTCTGTGACAGCTTGTAAATGGTTCAATTCTTCCCTAACTCAGAGAATCAAATGCAAGTTTACTTCTGATTATAAATCCTAGCGCCATACATAAGATTTCAGAAAAAAAAAAGTACATGGTCACATAATATTGAGGATTACTTTGGTTGTAACATTTTTCAGAGCTGAAGAGAATGAGCTACGTATAAGATGCAGCATAAACTTTCAACTTACCTTTTTATTTGCTTGTGAACTATATCTCCTTTACATGGTATTACAAGGTGATGAAAATGTTGGTATTGCCTTTGTCCAAATGGTTTAACTCAGGTTTTAAGGCGATATGAAACCATAAGCATAATCTCAGTGAAGCAACCCCATTGAATTCATTTACCTATTCCCCACACGTTGTTGCTGTTTCATCGCTTGACATTTTTTGATCAAACGTAGCGTTTACCTCACAGAGAGATGCTTTGTCTTCTCAGACAAATCGGCTTATCTGCACTGCCAGCAAGTAGCAATCAACCACTTCCTGTAGAAATGAGCAATACCAGAAAAATAGAGAAGGCTGTTGAGACTAATCTCTTTAGGGTTCCTCACTGCAGGTGCGATTGTTTCAAAGCAGAATAAAGTGCAGTGGAAACATACAATAGGTAGAGATGCACCAAAAAAAAACTTACATTTAAGAAGAACAGCTATATCAATGTACAAGAAGAAATGACCATGTAAAATGAAGTGGAGCGGTCCCCCAGTTCCTAGGGGGCAGCAACCCACACCATAAAACTGCCTTGAATTTGGGAATCCTACTCAAAAAGGCTACAGAATGATGTGGGAAATTTAAAAAAAAGTCACACAGGTGCAGTAAGGGGTGCTCTTCTGAGGCTGGGACTGCAGCACTGTTGCAGCAGTGCAGAGGGACCTTTACTTGTGCATTCATTTGGGCTTCACGCTGACACTGGTAGGAGGGGGGTGGAATTCTAACCCAAGAACGGTTGGACTGGGGTCAGGAGGGTATTAAAAGTTGTTAATTTCTTCAGCAGGACCTCAACCCGGCTCCAACACGCCGACCTCCGGGTTTAACCCAGGCGCGTTTGGATGCGCGCGCATCCGAAAAGCGGAAGTTGCGTCCCCTATTAATGCTGGTGGGCGAATCGTTGAAGAGACAATTAACCTACTTCAAATTCTGAAGGCAGGTAATTTTTTTGGATTCTGAACCTGAACCATATTTAAGCTTACCTGCACAGGTTTCCCATGGCTTCTCAAACTCGCCAGCGAGATTCATGCAGTAGTTGAATTGGCCCTTCAAACCTATGATTGACACATCACAATAAAAGCTCAAGGATTGCAGCTGGTCTCAGTTCTCTCAGGAGAACATTTGGCTGAGAGTTCTTTTTGTGTTGAAACTGAGTGTTCTTTGTTGAGATTAAGAGCTCTTTGCTGAAACAGCTTTAGGAAGACTTTGCCGCCTCTCAAACTGACAAGATCAGGATGGGGGGTGCAATGGATGTATTCCAGAGGACATCCGAGGAGGAGAATGAACATCTGCGTCAGCCACTTTGTGCTGTGTTGAGATCTGCTGGTGCACAAGACAGAGGTGCGCAACAAGGGCCTGGAGAACAGCAGGGAGGGGACCAAAAGAGGGGCCGAGGTCGCAGGAGGCACTACCCATGTGAGAGGGTGTGCAGGCAGAGGCCGAGCTTCCTGGACCTCAGAGGAGCAGTGCCTGTGCAGGCTCAGATTGAGTCGGCAGGTGGTCGCAGACATCTGCAGCCTCCTGCAGGAAGAGTTACTCCCTGCTGGACCTGGTGGCCACGCATTACCCGTCGCAGTTAAAGTCACCACCGCCCTCAATTTCTTTGCCTCCGGATCTTTCCAGGGCACCACCGGTGACATCTTAAGAGTGTTTCAATTGTCTGCACATAAGTGTATAAGGCAGGTGACAGATGGCTTGTTTACCAGGGTATCTGACTACATGAACTTCCCCCGCGACGACATCAGCCAGAATGAGCGGGCAGTGGGTTTCACCTCTCTGGCTGGCTTCCCATGGGCAATGGGCACAATCGATTGCACACACGTGGAATCTGAGGACCACCACGTGAGCCAGGAGTTTTCATAAACCAAAAGAGCTATTGGGGCAGACTCGGCCACCGGGAGAGGAGGCAGCATTTTGGGTACTGGTTTGGGGGAGGGGGTGGGGGTCAACGGATGAGGGGGCTTCCATGTCCCCTTTCACCATCATTCCTCCCCCAGGTCAGCACCACATCACTGCCGCCACTCTGCTGGGCAGCAGCTTGGTGAACAAATGTGCCGCCTTGGAAGGCCACGGGTAAGGTATCTGTCATCCTATTTAAAGCTGCAGACATGTTGGCATCCAGAATCTGCATGGCCATTGTCATGGCCTGCATAGACTCATTTGGCAGCCATGCTTCAAGTTCAATGGAGGCTGCCACTCTTTCCAGTGCAGACATTCTTGCTCTTACCCATGACAACAATCCACTAGTGTTGGAGTTGCACTCCTCCATCCTCCCCGCTGTTGTAGAGAGTGCGTGTGGCACATTTTCCAGTACCTAGCAATGGTGCAGCTGTATCTCAAATCATTCTCCTTCTCAACAATGGCCCCCAGGGTTCAGCATCTGCGTCCAGCTAAGCAGAGCTTGTAGAGGAGTGCGCCCTCTAACACGGACTTGCCACAGCTGCTCCTTCCACCAGTGATCTGCTCGTGCTCACTTGAGTTGTGAATCACCAGGCGACAACCCAACTATCTGGCTAACAGGACCCACCGAAGTGCCAGTATCTGTGCTGGTGCATGGCTGTATGTCCTGTGATGGTGCACTCTCAGAAGGAATGAGCTCCTCTGAGGAACTGATATTTTCCATCTCGCCTATTCTTCTTGAACTCGTGAAGGCCCTGGAACATAACAGAAAGCGATATTAATTATTCATCAGAAAAGTGACAGTTTTTCCAATGACCATACTGAGACCTGTCACAGTTTAGTCATTGATGAAATAAATCCATCATGTGTGTGAAAGATGTTAAAGTTCTGTCACCAGCATCTGCGGGTTCCCAGTCTCTCCATCTCTGATGGATAGGGATGCAACTGTCCCACTTATTTCCATGGCCTCCTCCTCCGCATCTGTTAGCTGTACTATATGTGGTGGACCACCTCCAGTTCTCGTCCTCTCCCTTGCATTTTGCGCTCTCTTCTCCCACAAAGGGAGAAAGAGCAGACCTGTGAGTGGCTGAAGGTGCCGTATTCACCCAATGAATGATTGCTTTTAGTGAGGCTGACTACGAAATAGACTTATCAGAGGGTGACTATCAGACATGCATTACTTTGCACCGGGATTGGGTGAGTGGCAGTGGTGGGTGCATAAATAGGAAGGTGAGGAAGTACATAGAAAGCGAAGGATGTTTGATGCTGAAACTTAACTACGTGTGAGGAGTAATGTGATGGAGTAGGCGTGCCGCAGTTGGGGGGGAAAAGAGTGGTATTGCACAACAGAGGATATGGGTGAAACATCAAAACCACTCACCTTTCCTGACCTGGTCGGGTCATTAAAACACTTCCTGCGCTGCAGCCAAGACGTGGGCACTGTGGTCCTGCAGCTGAACTCTTCTGTCACCTCCGGCCAGGCCTTCTTAGAAGCAGAACCAGATTTCTTCCTCTGATCAGTTGGGTACAATACTTCCCCTCCTGCTTCTCTCAGCACCCAGCAGTACTTCGAGGGGTGCGTCCGAGAATCTGGGTGCTGCCTTACCTCTAAGTGCTTCCATAGCGTTGTTTCCTTCTTTCTCCTCCAAAATCCATTTTTGTACTGGTCCTTTAAATAGTGGCATTCAGATCGCGCCATGCGAATGCGCAATATTGGGGACACGAAACCCGGAAGTAAATTAAGTGCCTTCAATTTAGTTGCGATTGCAGATTTTGACCTGCTCAGGTGACTTCCAAGTTTTCCACGTGATTATCTATCCACCCGCTGAGTTCCCACCTCCAGGTAATAATTATGCCCTGGGTGCCTGAAATGGAAAGTGTTCCATTCCCCAGGGCTAACATCCCTCACCTTGAAGAGTACCAAATTCCCAAATAATCTTTTTTTGTTAAAAGATCTAATTGTGATTTGGTAACAATTTGCTTATTGTATATCTGTAGCCCAGTTCCTTAAGCACTCAAGTCCTGTCCATAATCCCCACCCTCGGCCAATTCCATTGGCTTCTTTATATCCCAGTCAAATCAATTTCCAAGATCTTTGTCCTCATTTTTGAATACCTCCATGGTCTCTCCCCAGGTTACTTGGGAATTATGTCCCAAACCATACCCTCCATTCCCCTGGCTTGGACTAATGCTTGTTCCTCAACTTCTCCACTCCAGAGGCTGGACTTTCAGCTATGCTGTGGAAAGAAAGAAGAACAAATCACTATTTATATAGCATCTTTCATGTCCTTAGGACATCTCAAAGCACTTCACAGCCAATTAATTACTCTTAAAATGTAGTCACTGCTGCTTTGAGGGAAAAAGAGCCAATTTGCATACAAGGTCCCACAAACCGCAATGAGATGATGATGAATAATCAATTAATCTGTTTTGGTGGTGTTGGTTGATGGATGAATGTTGACCAGGATATTGGGAGAAGTTCCTGCTCTTCTTTGAAAAGAGGCATGAAATCTTTTATGCTAATGTGAGCTATCAGACTGGGCCTTGTTTAATGTCTCATCCAAAAAATGGCAACTCCATCAATACAGCTTTACCTCAGTACTGCACTGATCTGTCAACCGAGATTATTTACTCAAGTAGGGCTAGGTGAACACTTAATACTGTTCCAAAACCATTGCATTTTTCTACCCCTCAGTCTTCAAACATCTCCTGAAAACCTTATCTTCAACCATGTCTTGGTCTCTTCTATCTCCCGCCCACCCCCCATGAGGACATAACGTACAGGGTGGATAAAGGGGAACCAGTGGACGTAGTGTATTTAGACTTCCAGAAGGCATTCGACAAGGTGCCACATAAAAGATTATTGCTCAAGATAAAGAATCACTGGATTGGGGGTAATATTCTGGCATGGGTGGAGGATTGGTTATCTAACAGGAAGCAGAGAGTTGGGATAAATGGTTCATTCTCGGACTGGCAACCAGTGGCCAGTGGTGTTCCGCAGGGGTCGGTGCTGGGTCCCCAACTCTTTACGATCTATATTAACGATTTGGAGGAGGGGACCGAGTGCAACATATCGAAGTTTTCAGATGATACAAAGATGGGAGGGAAAGTAGAGAGTGAGGAGGACATAAAAAACCTGCAGGGGGATATAGACAGGCTGGGTGAGTGGGCGGAGATTTGGCAAATGCAATACAATATTGGAAAATGTGAGGTTATGCACTTTGGCAGGAAAAACCAGAGAGCAAGTTATTTTCTTGATGGCAAGAGACTGGAAAGTACTGCAGTACAAAGGGATCTGGGGGTCCTAGTGCAAGAAAATCAAAAAGTTAGTATGCAGGTGCAGCAGGTGATCAAGAAGGCCAACGGAATGTTGGCATTTATCGCTAGGAGGATAGAATATAAAAACAGGGAGGTATTGCTGCAGTTATATAAGGTATTGGTGAGACCGCACCTGGAATACTGCATACAGTTTTGGACTCCATACTTAAGAAAAGACATACTTGCTCTCGAGGCAGTACAAAGAAGGTTCACTCGGTTAATCCTGGGGATGAGGGGGCGGACATATGAGGAGAGGTTGAGTAGATTGGGACTCTACTCATTGGAGTTCAGAAGAATGAGAGGCGATCTTATTGAAACATATAAGATTGTGAAGGGGCTTGATCGGGTGGATGCGGTAAGGATGTTCCCAAGGATGGGTGAAACTAGAACTAGGGGGCATAATCTTAGAATAAGGGGCTGCTCCTTCAAAACTGAGATGAGGGGAAACTTCTTCACTCAGAGGGTAGTAGGTAGTAGGTCTGTGGAATTTGCTGCCCCAGGAAGCTGTGGAAGCTACATCATTAAATAAATTTAAAAAAGAAATAGACAGTTTCCTAGAAGTAAAGGGAATTAGGGGTTACGGGGAGCGGGCAGGAAATTGGACATGAATTTAGATTTGAGGTTAGGATCAGATCAGCCATGATCTTATTGAATGGCGGAGCAGGCTCGAGGGGCCGATTGGCCTACTCCTGCTCCTATTTCTTATGTTCCTCACTTACTGGTCCACCTCTGGTTAAAAAAAAAATTCTAAGGCTATGGAGTCAATTTTAAAATTAAATTACGGGTGCTTTGGGGGCTCCGAAAATCCCAGAAATCCAGAGTGCGTTCAGAACGCAGCTCCAACCTGCAGAATTCCGGGTTCCCCATTGACGCGTCCAGGTGCTCGCACACTTCCTGAATGCGGAAGTCCCACCTGCAATTGAAGCCGGAGGGACGATAGTTAAGACACTTATTTAGATACTTAAAGTACTTAATTTTGTCCACATTAAGGCAGGGGTCCGATTTTGAAACAACCCCAGCGTGTTTCCCGTGCTGTGGCAAACACTCCATGTTCTGCCAGACACGTTTCAGCCAGCAGCCAGTAGGACATTCAAATGCTTGTTTGACAGATGGGGAGAAAAAGTGAGTTCTTACTGCAGGGCACTCTGTTCTTTCACACAAACTTTTGGCTGCAAGATCTTTGTGTTTTCACTGAAACTTCTTACTTTCCACTCACAATTCTTCTGTTCACACATATTTAACAACTTTTCGGACCCCCTCAAACTCACACCATCAGGATGGAAGGCTGCATTCACCACTACATCTCAGGACGAGCAACATCAGCAGGCACTTCTGCCACTTGCAGGTCCACAACACAGTGCTGCGCCACAGGCATCTGCACAAGAGCACAGAGAGCAACAACAGACAGGGGTGCCGCTTGAGGAGGCCCCATCCACATCTGCCACCCACATGGGCAAAGCAGCGGCTCACCTGACTGCTCATGAGGCCAGGGAGTCACTGATATGTGAACGGTTCTCCTAACATCAGAAAGTGTGAAGCGTCCAGTCGTCTCACCACCTGGAAAGAGCAGCGCCCACACCAGGCCGCCCACCCCTCCCTGCACAAAACAGTCCTGCAACCACACATACACCCAATGTAAAGTGACCCAATGCACGGCATCAAGTGTCGCCGTTCATGATGAACCTCATGGAAGGGCCCTATTACAAAAGCCAGTCAAGAATGGGCAAGACATGGCAGCAGTGGTGATAATCATAATATTTAATGTCACTTTAACAAAAATTAAATAAAAATGAAAAATGTGACAGTCTGTCAGACACCCTTGTGCATACCCTTCGTGCTCACAAAACCTTCGCCTTTCTCTTCCGACTATTTCTACGTGGTGCATCCCCTGTGGCTGCAGCAGAGGTAGTGGCAGGTTGCTCTTGTTCATGCCCTGACTGCTTAGATGCTTTGGGCCTACGCCCTCTGGGTTTCGGAGCCCGTGATGGCCCCTCCAAAGTCTGCTCCACCTACACCTGTGCAGGAGCAGACTCGGCCACCTGAAGAGGAGGCAGCATTGCAGGTACTGGTTGAGAGGGGGGCAATGGGTGAGACGTGGGAGTGCTTTGAGTGGCGTCCCCACTTTCATGTCCCCTTTCGCCATCATCCCTCTCCTGGACCAGGCCCACATCACTCCTACTACCCTGCTGGAGAACAGTTTGGAGGACATGTATGATGTCTTGGAAGTCCAGTTGTAAAGTTTCTGTCTGCCTGTTTAAGGCAGCAGACTGTTGCTCACCGAGTCCGAGCGGCCATCGTTAGGACCTGAATGAACTCATTTGTGAACCATACTTAAAGCTCAATGGAGGCTAGCCTTCTCTGCATTGCAGACATTCCTGCACTTACCTGTGACACTAACTCAGAGTTCTCACGTCCCTGCGACAGTATCTCAGCGATTCCCTCCTGCACCTGTGCCACCATTCCACTCATGCAGGAGTTGGACTCCTCCATCCTCTGCGCTATTGTGGAGAGTGCATGTGGCACCTGTTCCAGTACCTCGCAAATGTGCTGCTATCCCTCGATCATTATCCTTCTACAGGATGGCCCCTGGGATTCGGCATCCGCGTCCAGCTGAGCAGATCTTGGAGAGGAGTGCTCCCACCGACGTGGACTCTCCACACCTGCCCCTGCCACCACTGTCTGCTCGAGCTAACTTGTGTGTGCTGACTCACCAGGTGCCAACCCAACTAACTGAGGACGAGGATCCACTGAGGTGTGAGTATCTCTGCTGGTGGATGGCTTACTAAGATGTGACGGTGCACACTCAGAGGCCGGCAGGTCCACTGAGGAATTGCCCTCTGCCGTCACTGCGGTCGCTAAAGGCCTTGTATGAGAACAGAAGGCAATATTAAGCATCATCACAGATGTGTCATGTTGCGATGAGCATACTGAGGCGTTGAAGATGGCAAGGCATGGTAACATCAATTCATACTATGTGTGATGAATGTTAAAGTTGTGTCACCAGACATTTGTGGGGTGCCAGTCTCGCCGTCCCCCATAGACAGGCGCTCGAGGGTGCGGCTCATCTCCAGTGCCTCCTGCTCTGCGTCTGTGAGGACCAGTGATTGTGGAGGCCCCCCTCCAGTCCTCACCCTCTCGTGTGCATTTTGCGCTCTCTTCTCTTAGAAGGGGAGAAAGAACAGATGTGTGAGTGAGTGATGGTAAAGTGGCCAACCGATGAATGCATTGGTTTGGGTGAGGCTGACTGTGAAAGAGATGCATCAGAGGGTGAGTATGAGACAGAGACATAATTGAGGATTGGGGTGAGTGGTAGTGGTGGGGTGACTAATGGGGAGGTGAGGAAGTGCAGGTAAGTTGAGGATGAGCCTTAAGTGGGTGTGAGGAGTGATGTGATAGAATAGTCTTGGCAGTGCAGAATGAATTGGGGTGGGGCCGGTGATGTGCAACACAGAATGTATGAGAATCAGTAAGTGTATTCACTTTGGCTGACCTAGTTAGGTCACTGAAGCGCTTCCTGCACTGGATCCAGGTGCAAGATATGTTGCTGTTGCTGGTGGCAGAGGAGGTCACCTCGAGCCAGGCCTTCTTGGTGGCAGAGCCAGGCCACTTCCTCCCGTCCGCCAGGTAAAACACATCCCTCCTCCTCCTCCTCACCCCATCCAGTAGCACCTGGAATGAGGCATCATTAAACCTTGGAGCAGCCTTGCCCCGTGTGCTGCTCCATTGTGGGTCTTTGCTCCAGCAAAAGCCTTTGGAGCAATGGCCCTTTAAACAGAGCTCCTCCAGCTGACAGGCTGTGATGCGGATGCGCAGTTCGCCCGCTGCACAGCTTTCGGACGGCAAACCTGGAAGCCACGTTAAGGGGCACCAATTGAATCACGATCGTGTGCCAAATGGACATTTTTTATTGGGCGGGTTACCCACGCGCCCAATCACACCCCCCGCTGCCATCCCACCTCCATTTTAATATCGGGACATGTTTTATATCAGCAAGTTATCAAATATACGAAGGATATTTGAGGAGAATGAGTACAAAGAGTACTTATTACAAGACTGAGAATGACATAACAATAATCTGCAACTATATAGCACTTTTAACAAAGAATACATGAATGAAGAAATTATAAGTGAGTTATGCAAGTTGTATAAATGTACAAGATACCATATAACCCCATTCCCATCATTCTATCAAACAATTTTATATTCAGAGTTTTAAAAAAAACACATTTAATTATTTAACATTTTTTGTGTTCAAGGTGAGGAATCCCATTGCTGGAGAATGGAATAGTTTTCCACTTTTGACACCCTGCTAGATGAGCTATAGAACATCCCAATTTACTTTGTTTCAACATTGTGCTTTAGCCTCAGCTCAGAGCGGTACCCCTCCTGCATCAGTGAGTTATTTCCATCTCCCACAGCAGTTACCCTTGTAGCCTCATTAAGAGCATCGAATAGTGCTGAACCTTGAATTACTAATAAAAGGTACATTTATGAATTTTGAAAGGAATGTTTCAGCAGCAGTGTTCTGGTAGTTAAGGAGACGAGTTCCGGAACCATCACCAATGGAATAATCTTGATCATTTCCCATCATAACCACTGGGTTGGGGGATTGACACTGCATAGTCCATCTTGACCAGCTGTCATCATACCTATCATTGAGCTCAATTTGGGAAAGTCTTGGAGAAGCCTTGTGCTCGCACAGTCCTTGCCTCTCTGCTGAAGGTTGGAGGCGGGGGGATAGAGGAACAAATTATGTTAAAAAAAGCAAGGTTTTTATGGTCTGCATATCACATTTGTACCACTTTCAGATTTGTAGCGATTGACTTTTATACATTTCATCCACTAGTCCAGGTCTATAGTGTTTACAACAGGCCTCTGACCAAATGACCCTACACTTATCTCCTTTGTTATCTGGAGCCCTGTTTAGAAGATCAAAAGGATCCTTCCAGTGTCCCATGCTTTATGATAGTGCATGCCTCAATAGAAAGTAACAAGAAGATTCTAATGTGCTTTTGATTCTTAGAAAATAAAGATTTCAGTTTTCAAAGGGCTAACTACAAATGTTTTGTACTGATGCAGAAACTGACTTCCTGTCTTAAATGAACTCAGTTATTCAAAGAGACTTTGATAAATGTGGTCCAATTACCAATGCATCACTTTGGAAAATATTAAAATAATGAACCTGTCACTCAATTCACATTCTGCAGTGTTGTTGATCTTGCTTCATACAGGTGTTTGGGACATTTATCTTAAAAGGATATTATTATTCAGGACACAGTACCGGCATAAAATGAGCCAGAGGTAAAATCCTGTGCATTTTGGCAGATTTATAGATACAATTTCAGTGTTTCTGGAATAATCATTTACTCAAGAAATGACACCTCCAAATGTACTATTCGTCCTTATTGATTTTCTTAATAAAAACCTAAATTTGATGCAATTCTTCACTTGTCTGAATGTTGCTTCTTCAGTAGTCTGTCAAGATTCTATCTCCCCTCTATTGCTTAGAGTGTGTGCTTGACCACAGTGTAATTGTTGTGGTTTCTATCTGAGTAATTGTGCAGTTAAACATGAGCATTTGCAGGGTTGAGGTTTAGTCTGTACAGGATGTAAATAGGAGGGGTAACTACTAACTCCTTAAAGGGTGCTTTTGCTGCAGTTCTGAAACCTGGGGAAAAATAGCCAGACAAAGTGGCATAAAAGACTGTGTCATGTTACTGGTACTGTTAGAACTGACATGCCAACTCTACCAATGTTGCTGAGCAGAAAAGTCAAGCAATATGGCATATTGCAGAGATCAACAGATATCTTACTCCCATTCTAACTTGTCATCATTCTTTTCAACGTCTTCCATCACCCTTATCTTTTATAACTTATTGCAGCTCATACCTCCCACTACCTTGCTTTCAGTCAGAACCGAAACCAAGCTTTCAATAGTCAAGTAACAGGGATCAGGTTTTTAGACTAAAAAATTAAATAATGAATATTTTCCACCGCTGGTAACTCAGAATGTTAGTCTGTACATTTGGCACATGGCTTCACACATCACTTGTTTCAATCTCAACCATTAATCTTAATGGAGAACATTACCATAACGAGGGTTATTTTCAGTGCTAAGTACACTTCCTTTAAGTTTCTCACAAAAACATTTTTTAACCTGATAGGAGGGGGCCTCTTTTTAATACATAACTGTACCCCATGTTTAACAATCATACTTGCCAACCTACAAAATGAACAAAGGCTGATAAACAGCTTCAAAAAAGTTGACACAGCCCCCAGTAATTGGGGACATGAGCTTAGAAATTGGGCCGCGTAGCATCAATTTTTCAGGCGCTATGCGGCCTATCAAGGTCCTAAAATGGCAGACAGGAAGCATGCACACATTTCAAGCTGGAAGTCCACCACCCGTCATATTGGGCAAGGACAAACAAGAGGCATCCTTTACCCATGCCCGAAGCAGGTGTTGGGCACTTTGCGTAGCAGCTGGGAAACTCGGAAATGCATATAAGCCGAAGATCCTGATAAATTTAACGGCAGGACCACATTTAAATTTTTTGCCTTGGTTTCCCAGCCAGCAGCCAACCAGATTGAGGGGCTGCGGGAAGGCCTGCGCTGGTAGGCGGTAGGCGGGGAGCAGAGAAGAGGGAGGATCGGAAAGGCCAGGGGGAGAGGGGCACATCGGAAATCAGAGGGGGGGAAAATCGGAGGCCAGAAACCAGGGTGGGGGGGAAAAGGGGAAGAATAGGAGGCTGGTGGGGTGGGGTGGAGAAAGAATAGGAGGCTGGGGGGGGGGGGGGGGGGCAGGAGAAATAATAGGAGGCCAGAGTGGGGGAAGGAAAAGGGAAGATTAGGAGGCCAGAGGGGGGTGAGGGGAAGATAGGAGGCCACAGGGGGGAAAATAGACCAGAGTTGGGGGGAGGGGGGGGCAGTAGCAGCAGTGAAATAGGAGGCCGAGGGACAGGGGAAAAAAGAGAGAAATAGGAGGCCAGAAATTGGGGGGGGGGGGGGGGGTGGAGAAAGAAAGAGGGAAATAGGGGGCAGGGTGGGCTCAAGGATCAGGGGGCCAGGGCTTGGGAAATCCAGCCCATAGGCATTAAATCTAAAACTCTGCTAAAAATTTGAGGTATGCACCCTTATTAAAATATTTAAATTACAGACCAGTCTCTGGAGAGCAGGTTAGTCACCCATTTCCAATTAAACCAGAAGTGCGTGTATTGGAAGCTGGCTGGGATCAGGTTTCCGATTTTTGAAATTTTTAAATCCGCCCACTCTCCTGCCCATCGTGGGGGTGTTAACAACCTCCCCCCCCCATAAATTGTTAACAGTCTCAACACAAGTCGATAACAACCACAACTTGCATTGAGGCCATTAAGAGAGCAAACAAAGTTCCTCTTTATTGAAATGGAATACAAATGCAGGGAGGTTATGCTAAATTTATGTAGTTCTTTGGTTAGGCCACACTTGGAGGACTGTGCTCAGTTTCCGTTGTTATGTGAAGAGCTGAACTGGGATTAAATAGCTAAGAACACTTTAGTAAATGTCCATGAAGACCTTTTCATTCCTTCCCTCACCCCCACCTCAACAAACCAGACAGTCACTTCAGCAACATTCTTACCCTAGGTATAGAATTTCCAATATAGCTGTTGAAAATAGCAGATGCAAATTATCTAGCAGATAATAAAATGGTATAGTTCCAATTTGAACATCACTATTTTGCATATATGGTAACTTTACAGACTCTTTTGGTATAATCAACACACTGAAGCTATTAACATGAGTGGAGAAGGCCCTTATATACTGGCTTAATTGCCACTAAATTAGTTAATCAGGTGTCCTGGTTGCATGCTGCAGCAGAAACCTGCATTTAACCCTTTGTTTACACTAAACTTATCCAAAAGGAACTTCAAATAAGTTAGGGCACATCGTTGAAGTGTCTGATGAAAAAGAATGCAGTGGGTATCTCTGAGATATAAATAATCAACTATTACTTGATCTTGCATGGTGTTCCACAGGGGGAGTCAAACAAAATTGATTAGAGGGTGGCGGACAATTGGACCAGGATGTGTAGACATAATTCAGTTCCCATATTAAGGTCATACATTCTATCCTTACTTTTATATCTTTTGACTGAAGATTAGAAAGGAAGAATATCACAGCCCAACTTAATCCTTTTCTCACATTATGCCTTGAGCATTCACTTTCCAACTAAATAGCAAGCAGAAACCTTTAGTTTTGAACTTTTTTTTAACTCTCCTAAGTTATGATTTGGAATGCACTACCTGAAAGGGTGCTGGCAGTAGATTCAATAATAACTTTCAAAAGGGAATTGGATAAATACTTAAAGGGAAAATTTGTAGGGCTATGGGGAAAGAGCAGAGGAGTGGGACTAATTGGATAGCTCTTTCTAAGAGCCAGCACAGGCACGATGGTCTGAATGGCCTCCTTCTGTGCTGTACGATTCTATATCTCCATTCTAAGTTTTTATGTCCATACTTATAATAGAAATTGTCTATGTCTATTGGCACCCCATCCAGCACCCTAAACATTCACTCCCTTCACCACCGGCGCACTGTGGTTGCAGTGTGTACCATCCACAGGATGCATTGCAGCAACTCGCCAAGGCTTCTTCGACAGCATCTCCCAAACCCACGACCTCTACCACCTAGAAGGACAAGGGCAGCAGGCATATGGGAACAACACCACCTGCACATTCCCCTCCAAGTCACATGCCATCCCAACGTTCCTTCATCGTCGCTGGGTCAAAATCCTGGAACTCCCTACCTAACAGCACTGTAGGAGAACCTTCACCACACGGACTGCAGCGGTTCAAGAAGGCGGCTCACCACCACCTTCTCAAGGGCAATTAGGGATGGGCAATAAATGCTGGCCTCGTCTGCGACACCCACATCCCATGAGCGAATAAAAAAGAAACTGTTTATGTGAATTTGCCAGTTGTGGTGATGTAGCGCCTCCATTAAAGAGAGAGTATAATTACAGCATGACAAGTTTACATAAGCAATTTCTATTATAAATGTGAACATAGGAAATTAGAATGGAAAAAGTTGACAAAATATGTGCAAACGTAAGATTTTTAATGCATTATATATAGACAGGACTAGGAGGAGGTATTGCCAGATGGAGTGGAGCAGAGCTAACATCAGCAATTCTCATAAGCTCTGAGATCCTTGGAACCCAAGGCAACACAACCAGTGAGAGAAGGCAAACTAGGTAGCTACCTCTTGTTCTAGATGGTGCTACTTTTCTTTTTATCATGATATACATTATTTGATGAGGAAAGAATCAGAGCCAAGGTTCAGAAACTGAATAGTAAAGTAAAACTTATCTTTCAATTTCCCACATTTCCAATACATGTATGCAGATACTGGCCTCTTATAATTAATTTGTAAGAGTGCATTCCTGGGAAGAGGTGAAAGAAAGAAGAAGTATACTGAAAACGGCTACACAAAGTCTTTCTTCAGAAGGCTCTTAGATGATTATCTCACAAAGTTGCAGATGAGGTAGAAGTAAAAAAAGACTGAGGAGGAAAATTAACTAATTATACACCCA
Organism: Heptranchias perlo; assembly: GCF_035084215.1. Classification (NCBI taxonomy): domain Eukaryota; kingdom Metazoa; phylum Chordata; class Chondrichthyes; order Hexanchiformes; family Hexanchidae; genus Heptranchias; species Heptranchias perlo. Next base: position 29,171,173 of record NC_090350.1, read on the forward strand.
TAAATATAAGTTAAGTTTTGCTTCTACGATGAATGGTCATCAGATAAAGGTGAGTAAAAACCTATCTTTCCAACAATACCTTTCTATATATAAATGTCTATAATAATAGTCTGAGTGAAAATCAAAATCAGATCACCAAAAGAAACTAGTCTAGCTGGGAAAGAAAAAGCTGAGAATACAAAACTAGTTGTCCTGAGTACAAATACCAGGTAAGAAAAGTTAATGGTCAAATACAGAAGGTCCACTGAGAAAAAGTCTCTGGGAAAATTCTTTTCCATCTTAGATTTGTAGCTGTATTTGTTTGGCTGAGGTGTTTCTGAACAACAGTTGGCCTTCGGCTTAAAAGTGAAACTGCGACCTTGGCAGGGTATGCTACTAATGTTTTGTCAGATGTTTAGCAATTTTCAGAGAAAACATGAGGTAAAGTTTTACATGCAGGTAAAATAGAATGTAGCTAACTGTAGGTTGTCTTGATGTCACCATAAAAAAAGGTAAAAGAATGGCTTCATCTGCTACAAGTCCAGATATGCTACTTTGATTAGTAGGTGTCTCTTTTCTTTGGCTCAGACATGTGCAGGTTAGTACATGAATTTAATAATGGTCATAGCAACATTGCATCTTAATGGGGGATTAGCTTCATGTAAAAGTGCTTGGCTAGAATCATAGAGTCTTACAGGACATAAGGAGGCCATTCAGTCCATCATGCCTGTGTCGGCTTTTTGAAAGAAGTATCCAATTAGCCCCACTCCTGCGCTTTTTCCCCGTAGCCCTGCAAATTTTTCCTTTTCAAGTATATATCCAATTCACTTTTGAAAGTTACTATTGAATCTGCTTGCGAAACCCTTTCAGGCACTGCACTCCAAATTATAACTCGCTACAAAAAAAATCTTCCTAATTTCTCCTCTGGATCTTTTGTCAATTTTTTTATATCTGTGTCTTCTGGTTACCGACCCTCCAGCCAGTGGAAACAGTTTCTCCTTATTTATTAAAATCCCATCTAATTTTGTATACCTCTATTAAATCTCCCCTTAACCTCCTTTGCTCTAAGGAGAGCAATCGCAGCTTTTCCAGTCTCTCCACATAACTGAAATCCCTCATCCCCGGTATAATTCTGGTAAATCTCCTCTGATGTATTTTGTTTTTATTTCAAAGATTTGACTCTACAAAACTAAAGCCTGGACCTTATGTATACCCAAGATGTTTGACTTTGATTGTCAAAAGTAGAAAATCAGACTCTTTATCCCTGTAAGAAATGTAAGATATATAAATGGGAGGGAGGGAGAGAGAAGGAGGGAAAGAGCCAATGCTGCTCACATCGTATTTGGCGTGGATAAAGACTGACTCAGAAGTGTTATTTGAACTAAAGCTGCGTCCTATGGGTTTTCCTTTTGAGAAGGAAATATGTTTGATTAGAAGAGACAAGGTTATGTGGCCCACCCTCTCAGGTTGTTTTCAGTCTAAAAGTTGAATTATATTTTTCTGTAACACATAATAAAGCCAATATATACAGCAGAAATATAGGTACTGTTACAAGTGCTGGACTAGTAGTATCCTTGGCAAGGTTAATGAAACCATATCTGTACTGGTATGTCCAATTCCTCTGGTTCAAAATGTTAAACAGAGGGGATGCAGCCCTATGGAGCATTAAAAGTACAAGCAAGCGAATCCCATGGGCTGAAGGAGAAACAGTGCAATGAAGCATTGATGACCCTCTTCAGTGAGCACCAATGAAGCATTTTTCCGATCTTATGTTATTTTCAGGAAGCTTCTGTTCGTGCAAGTGCCCAAAATATTAATGTAATGCTCATAGCAAACTACAACCATCAGATCTGGCATTTTCATCACATTAATGTATATTTTTTCCAAAAAGAAGTTTCTGGCTTGCAAATCAGGAGTTCTTGACAGCACAATTTTAATAGTTAAAAGTATTGGGTTCCGACCTTAACCAGCCGCCCTACCCCTATGGTTACTCTGCACAAAATACCATGATTCTGAAGTAACAATATATATAATTATGCTGATGGACTTTTGTATTAATGCATGTTCCTGCAAATGTAATGTAATCAAAACTGTACAACAACCATAATGTAAAACAGTGTCAAAATCAGAAAATATAACATCAAATTAAGCGCAGAGGAGAATTTTTAAGCTGTTGGTAAGATCTCAACGCAGCACTAGAATTGGTTTAGGAACAGCACAGAGAAGCGCTTGAGATAGATGGGCAGTTTTCAGAATCCTTTCTTACCAGCATTGCTGAGAAAAGATATTTCTAGTCACTTCAGTATTCCGTCATTTCCAGACTTCCACCAGTTTGGGAGCAGATGCACCTTGTGCCATCAGCCAATTGTACCAGAGTGTAGTGTGTATTTTAAAATGGGTGGAACTATGGCATGTCTGACACACTCCACAAATTTCAGCCCCCTACATTAGAACTACATCACTTCTGCCCCTCCAAAAATTTCAGCATTTTGGGTGTCAGGGATTTTCTGCCAGAAATGAAATGGGAATTTGAGCAGAAATCTGGTTTTGCCAATTTTCTGTCAGTTGCCCCCCACTCCCCCACTATTTGGGCAGAAATTTGTTGTTGCAGAGTTCTGAAATTACCCAATTTAACCAATTACTGAGAGTCAGAGCCTGTTGGAGGAGGATTCTGCTGTTAATTCACCTTGAGCAAAGCCTTCCACACATGAGAATACCAACATATTACCATTAATTCATTAAAATGGGTATAGCGATAAGCAATTTAGAGAGATCCCTTTAATGATTATGCATTGTTGGCAGTTTTTTTTATTACTCCCTAAGGGGAACGCTATTTTATGTTATTTTGATAAGGTTTTTCTTCGAGGTCAAATTATCTTCATGTGTAGACTTAAAAAAATGAAACTACTGTCAAAATGCTGTCAATGTAGAAGCTGATAGGGCACAAGAATTGTCAACAAGAAATATTTTAAATGAAAGTGATAGTCTAAATCTTTTCTATATTTAATCCAGCTGTTAGAGGCAATTCATTTTTAAAACAAACCTATAAAGTGAGACAGAGACCCTTGCTAAGGTTGCTAAATTATTGCTGAATTCTGAACTGAGTTCCATTAGTAAACTGCAGATAACAGTAGAGTGTTACATTCTTCACCTTCTCTATGAAATGGAGGTGTCATTGGCTGCGGCATAATTGTTCCCACTCTGTACCTAACTAGTACAGAACGTGTCACATACTAGGCCGCTGCCAATTAGACTTAACATTGTTGAGATGTGTTAGTTCACATAACGCAGTATAGATACTAGAACCACTTCAATTTGATGTTGACAACACAATGATGGATTGCTCATTTTGACCTCTAAACTCCCATATCTTTGAGAGTGTGACATAAAGTAGGTTAGGATTATTACCATAAAAGTGCCAGTGTCTTCTGGAGCAATGTGTGACACTGATGTGCTCGCGAGTCTAGAAGGTTCAGCTTGTTCTTTGGAGAGAACAGATGGTTAGATTATATTCAGTTACTGTATAGGTAGAGTCCAAAGTATTGTTTGTGTGCACCTACTACACACTGGGTTGCCAACTCTGGCCGGATGAATTCCTGGAGGTTTCATCACATGACCTCCAGCCTCCAACCGCCCCACATTGTCAAACCACCTCCAATATTTTTATAACTAATAAATGAAAGTGTTCAAAGAAAATTAATAAAGCACACAATTTTTTTTAATGACCCTATGATTTTTCTCCTGGGTTGCTCACAGCAGTGTCCAGGAGACTAATCTTCAATTCCTGGAGACTCCAGTTCAATCCTGGATGGTTGGCAACCCTAACTGCACAACACCTAATATTACCCATAAAGAAGACCCACTCTTATTGGAGACGACACTTGGAAAGCTTAAGATAGGCCCCAATTGTCATCAGCAAATATTCCCAATTTGGCTTTTGTCACAACCCCCGACTTTACGGGGCTAACGATTTCAAAATGGTCTTTTCAGGTACTGTCAACGCATTGATCTCCTCTGGCCCACCATCCGTAGTGTTGTATGGCTGTCAATTGAAAGTTGGATATATCATAGTTTTCTCCTTGTCACTGACCTGGCTAACGAACTTGTCCCAACCTCCTCAAGTTTCATTCCTTATCTTTTAGCTTTGATCAACAAAATTATACCATGAGTTTGGTCTTGATGTGCCAACTTGGGTCAGTTGAGTCGAAAGCTTGTGGGCTCAAGGCCTAAGCCAGGACTTGAGCACATAACTAGGCTGTCACTTCAATGCAGAACTGAAGGAGTGCCGCATTGTTGGACGTGCTATCTTTCGGATGAAATGTTAACTGAGTCCCCACCCACCTATTCTGCTGCCACTATTTGAAGAAGAGCAGGGGAGTTCTCCTAATCTCATTGCCAACAGTTATCCCTCAAACAATTCCACTAAAAATGGATTAATCGGTCATTAATCTTATTGCTGTTTGTGGGAACTTGCTGTACGCAAATTGGCTGCCAAATTTGCCTGCAACAGTCACCACAGTTCAAAGGTAATTCATTGGCTGGACAAAGCTTTGGAATGTCCTGAGTGAAATACACAATATAAATGTAAGTTTGCTCGTTCTTAAAGATATTATGACAAGCTGTGAAGAGTCAGTTTCATAGAATCATGGAGCACAGAAGGAGGTCATTCAGCCCATCCTGCCTGTGCCAGATCTTTGAAAGAGCTATCCAATTAATCCCATTCCCCAGCCCTTTCCCCATAGCTCTGCAAATGTTTCCTTTTCAGGTATTTATCCAATTTCCTTTTGAAAGTTACTATTAAATCTGCTTCCATCAGCCTTTTAGGCAGTGCATTCCAGATCATAACAACTTGCGTAAAAAATATTGTCCTCATCTCGCCTCTGCCTCTTTTGCCAATTATCTTAAATCTGTGTCCTCTGGTTACTGACCCACCTGCCAGTGGAAACAGTTTATCCTTATTTACTCTATCAAAGCTCCTCATAAGTTTGAACACCTTCATTAAATCTCCCCTTAACCTTCTCTGTTCTAAGGAGAACAATCCCAGCTTCTCCAGTCTCTCCACATAACTGAAGTCCCTTATCCCTGGTATCATTCTGGTAAATCTCCTCTGCACCCTCTCCTTCCTAAAGTATGATGCCCAGAATTGGACACAATAGTCCAGCTGAGGCCTAACCAATGATTTATAAAGGTTTATAATTTATAATTTATAATTTCATTACTTTTGTACTCTATGCCTCTATTTATAAAGCCAAGGATCCCGTGTATTTTTTTAACAGCTTTATCAACTTGTACTGTCACATTGAAGTATTTCTGTAAAAATACTTTGAAACCTGTTACTGCGTCGTCATGTCGACAAAGTTTGAACTGTAACAGATACCACATCTGCTGCATTGTTACTTTTTTCATTGTGTTCTTAATTTTTCTTATTGCAATTAGGATTAAAATGTAAAAATTCAGTAGTTAAAGGCATGATCAATGCTGAGATAACCTCAGTGTGAGTATATTATCTTGTACCCCTCTGTGCAGAAATAAGGTGGCTGTCTTGTAGGAGACTTTATCTTCACAACCCTACCCTTTCAAAAAATAAAACTTCCCATTCAGTAATACGCCTCCTCTACCTTCGTCACAGACTGAGATATAGCTCAATAACTTGTTTGGAATGGATATTCTTTGTGCATTGTGTAAGATTTTATTTAATCAAAGAATGTTTATTGGGAACACACCCAGTCCATGTTCTCATACTAACCCTTTAAGGTCTGCAGTGACTTGTTTGCACCAGAAACATTCAAAGTTATGAAGAGACTTGCAAAGAACTGATGGTGGTTTCATTAGCGAAGAAAAAAACTGAGAAAGGCCCAGATCCAGGCCTTGGCTAACATAAATATAAGCAGGCTATTTAATTTAGATTGTGATTTTAAAGTTAAAGGATGAAAATACAAAATCTAACATGTCGCAGTGAGACAAGAGATGAGAAGCCCACTCCCTGCCCCACACACACACACTCACACTCACATCGAGTTTGTATTGTGGATTGTATTCCCAGCAAAAGCAGCAAATCATGAAATCCTTGAAAGAAAAGAATTGGAATAAAAGTCCGGTTGGGGAAAGGATTGCAGGTAATAAAGTTAAACATAATGGTAGATATAGATGATTATATAGTCTGTGGAATATGATTATTCCTAAGCTGTTGGGCAATGGAAATATCAAGCTGTGGAAAGCAAAGTTAAAAAAACATGTTGTAAGTCTAGATATATATTCTGGAGATTTTCTTGATTGCCTTTGGAGGGTAGAGACGAACTTTGTATACCTTTTCCTTAGGTAAAATAGGTTGAGTAGAGCCCGTGATACAACAACCTGGACGTGGTATGTAGTATTAAGTTTTATGAGTCAAATGGTGTCTTCTCATGTTTCTTATGTTCTTAGATTGAGGTGTCAATGGTTTAATTCATTCAAATAACTCTGCAAATGTAGAAATGTTCTCTAGCTCAGCACATTTAATTTTAGAAACTGAAAAAAAACAGATGGGTGTCCCAGTGGTGCCACACATTAATACACTTCTTTGATGTCATTTAGTTTGTTTTATGCAATGCCTTATCATGGCGGACTGATGGTTGACAGCATGCACACAGTTTGGCAAAACAGTTCTAGCAGTCGAATGAAAGCCCCATAAACTACCATACTGGCAATGATTGACATACATTCAAACTGCTGACTTTAAATATTGCACAGTTTTGTTTGTTTTTACACAGAAACATCTTTCTTATTGGCCATTAAATGATGATTTATTGAACTTTTATTTTAAGATTCAGTTATAACACTGCTTTTCTTGTAAGCTAACTGGAGTTTCCAGCTTTTTAAAGTCATAATCTATGGAACATTGTGGATCCTGAGTTGCTACACCTATGTAAATATCATGTTGTAGAAAACAACTGGTCAAAGTTGAAAACCAAAGTTGACTGCCCGTTACACACAAAATCAAGGGACGGTGATCTGCTACCACTTGTTTTGCACCCCTACCTAAGTTGAATTTTACCCTCACAGAATTTTAAGGTGTCGCTGCAGATATTTAAAGCACAATTTTCTATACATTTTCCAACCAACACGCCTGAGTTAAACTAAGTTATGGGACATTCACTATCGCAAATGAAACACTTAAATCTCAACAACCTTGTGGCAATGGTGGGAAGGTAGATTTTGTTGCCGTATCATATAAGAACATTAGATAAGAACATAAGAAATAGGAGCAGGAGTAGGCCACATGGCCCCTCAAGCCTGCTCCACCATTCAATCAGATCATGGCTGATCTTCGACCTCAACTCCACTTTCCTGCCGATCCCCATACCCCTTGATTCCCCTAGAGTCCAGAAATCTGTCTATCTCAGCCTTGAATATATTCAATGACTCAGCATCCACAGCCCTCTGGGGTAGAGAATTCCAAAGATTCACAACCCTCTGAGTGAAGAAATTCCTCCTCATCTCAGTCTTAAATGGCCGACCCCTTATCCTGCAACTATGCCCCCTAATTCTAGATCGTATAAAAAAATTAATTTTCAGTGGACGTATTGTGCTGTACAATGGGGTGGAAACTATTTACATATAAACCTAAGGCAAAGAATGTGAGCTATTTTCTCCTTCATGCCCAATAAGACAGGTGTATTGAAGTACTTAATAATATTTTCTGAATATTATCTATGCAATGTAACACCTGTGACAGCCAGATGTGTTAACAATGGTTTATTGTCTAGATATGTAATAAAAAATAAGCTTTGCAGAAAGTAAAACCCAGACCTGTCAAGAGTCTGTGTCCTTTCTTTTTTCCATAATTTGGTTACCAAATCAAAGAAGGAAAGCTCTTTTTAAAGTCTTTTCTAAAATCTAATCACAGCAGTAATATGTTAAAACAAGCCTTTTACCTTAGGAACTTGAATTTCAACCCTGAATAAATGCACAGTACAAAATTGGCCTTAAATTTAACAATCAATAGTATTCTCAATTTATTTTAGATAAACTACAGGAATAGAAGGGAATTGCTTCTCTAAGATCTGAAGTCACTATGGATCATGCTAATGTAGCTGTCAATCAAAATCCCAATCTTTATTCTAGTTCCAAACACTAAATCTTTTAGTGACACCCGGAAGATATCCCTGATTACAGGAAGCACTGGCTCATATCCTGATGCAATGAAAGTAGTAATACTTTGATAACAGGGGAAGGTCAGGTAATGCAGCCAAGGGGAAGGTGAGTCTCCACGTTGTCCCAGGGAAAAAACATTGTGTGATCAACTTACATGAGGTACAGGTTCCAGATTATCAGCACTGAGATAAAGAGAAAAATAGTGAATGCTGGAAATCCAAAATAAAATAGAAAATGCCAGAAATCTACAGCAGGTCAGTCAGCATTTGAAAAAGAAAGATAGGTCAGTGTTTGTTATGGGAGACATAATCATGTTTCAAAATAAACAGAATCAGCTTTGAGTTTCACTTCCCACCTAGATCTGCTCATAACATGATAGTGATATGATAGTGCCTCCATCCCCACCCCAGTGTGCGATTGTTGTTTTGCACGGCACATTACAAGAACTCAAAGATACTGATGACAGGAACAATGTCAATGTGTTCCAACTGTTTATCTATAGCAGTAGGTGGGGATTTTGGTAGCTGCCGACATTAGCTTGGACATAATTCTTAGGGGCTGTGCTGAAAAGGGACAAAGGGTACTTTGGTCTTTTTTCAATCACAGCAAAGTTCCAATGTAGATATGGCTTGTGGCATAAGACAAGAATCCAAAGAATCTAAAATGGCTGTGCTGTCAGTGGAAACAATGTGCAATGGAACTTCTGCCTGATTTCAGACTTCAACTTTGGACTGTCATACTGTCTCCTCCCTAAACTCTCCTCACAAACAAGACATGTCTCTCCTAATCTTTGCCATGCCTATGTAACTTGAATTGCCTCCGTTTCCATTCATGTGCATATTTTGGCTGTTGCTCCATACCCATTATTTCTATCTCTCTTTTTTTCTTTTCTCTTTACCCCTCTTGGGCTCTGCTCTTCTCCCCTTCCTGTCAACAAGTCATGCCACCTTTCATTTCTCCCCTCTCGGGCACTTTGCCCTCCCAATCCCTACCCTCAACCCATCAATACTCCTCTGTCTTCCTACTCTCCTGCTGCTGTCCCAATCCTCCTCGGATAAGCCCATAACAACCCTCTGTACCTCTCTCGGCATTCTCCAAAGGACCCAGCGAAGCACTCATCACTGCCTCTTTACGAGCAACCCCAAATGTCTTGTCCTCCTTGCTGACTTTCCCGCTGGGGGATAATCTCGCCAACCTCCTTCCTGACCCATTCACCCTGCCACCTCCTCCCTTCTCAACAGGTAAAAAACTTTCTAGCCTTTAACGCCCACATTAAATGGACAGACTTAGTGCTGGGCAGGGACTCCAAAGGAATCCAGGGAAATTGTGGGCTGCTATTACCTTAAATTGCATTGATTTTCAATATCTATAAAAGGTCTTGCACATTCTGTCTAAAAGTAAACAAGATTTGCAACAAACCAGCTTTTGGATTATGTAAGGGATGCATCACAAGCTAGAAGCCAGCAAATTCAGCAACTGGATTTTGTGATCCCTGTGCACCCAGTATTTGTCGGTGGAAATGTTTACACAGACTGGAGTTTTTATGCTATGGTTCGCAACTCCTAATGACTCAATGGAATGATTTCCATCAGTCCAAGTGCAAGATCTAAGACCAAACTGAGAGGATGATTTGTGGCATGAAGAAGAACTGAAGGAGAGCTCTGGCTTTCATACCAGTTGGAGGGGCAGTCAGCTTCATGGCAGCTTTGTCTCTTTCCCAAACCCTCTTACATGACTTCATAGATTGAACAGTTCCTTGATGAATAAATCTGATATGCAACACTGGACTTGGGCATCTAGAACATTAAGATGGCTGACATATTGCAAACTGTCCTGTGTAATACTTTTCACCACTGAAGGCAGATCACCTTTATATAGGTGAGGAAACTCGGAGGCTTGGGACCACAGCTGTTGGAAGTCTTTCCCTGGAGAGTGGGTAAAAGAGTAAGTGCTCATATATCTATGTTAGATAACTGGGTATGTCTCCACTGGAGAAGAGTATGCATTCCGTATCAGGTAAACTCTACCTGTGGGGATTTCTCAACAGCTTGGTTTGGCCACTCTTAAACATGGTGATGGGTTTCTCCGGGTGTCAGACATGTGGCTGACATAAACAAAAGCAAATGATTTTGCCCCTCCAGTGTCTATGTCCTTATGTTCTGAATGAAAATGGAGTCAGATTTGCATTATGATGCACATATATGTCATGTTGTAAATGACGCATTCTCAAACCCAACACTCTCCCCACTCACATTTTGTCCCCACACTTACACTTCACTCCCACACATTTTCTCTTATTTTCAAAGAAATAGGTTGCATGAGTCAATCTGTACAAATATCGTACAGTATGAATGGGGAAATACTGCAGAGTGTGAATGGGGAAACCAACTCATATATCCCTGAATCATGATGTAGTGAGCAGGGTTAGAAAAGTACAAGAGTAACTAATTTAATTAAGTATATATCTCAAATTGCCACATTGAATGTTTTATTGACTATCATAAACCATGGCACATTCTATTATTTCTAGTCATGAGTTATCATTATTTGAGTTATCATTATGGATGAATCCACATTTACGCATAGCATCTTACACACTTCCAAGTTAGTAGTTTAATATTGTGGGTGTGATGATGCCTGCAATCTGGGGTTTCCAAACATTTCTGCACATTCATATCTTGTGAAGAGGTTTCACAGCTCAGATTTTCCTGCCTATAAATTGAAAACAAAAATCTTGTACTAATTTGTCATTATAAGAACCAGTGACAGTTCAGAAGGATTTATACGCAGGGGAAAATATATCTCACAGTGGGTATGATGTACAGATTTGTTTTTCTTTTGTAAAATTCTGAAGTTGAATTAAGAAATGTACAGAACAAATTATTCTGAATTCATAGCGTTCCTGGATTAACGCAGAGAAATGTATTCGGTTTTGATCTTTTTTCTAGAAATGCTACTCCAGATCTTGGTTCCTTCTCATCAATATACGAACATACGAAAAATGGAAACAAGTATTGGGTGGAGTGTAAAACGGGCTGTCGATTCGCTATTGCTCATTTTGCACTAACCGCTCAACAGAAATTTCACCCAAAGACTTTGCAGAGCTAAAATATAGAAATTAACTTAGTTGCACTCAGCGTGTGCTCACTAATTTTCACAATTAAAACATTTATGAACAGTTTCAAAGACATGATCTTACTTTTGATGAGCATTTGAGAAATGATAGACCTCTTTAATTCCCCTAAAACAGTAGATCGAATAACATAATGACCTTGCCACGGAGCATAGGCATTCACATTGTCTGGTGTAGATCCACACTTGCTTTGAAGTGTTGCACTTCAAGTGAAATGGCTATGTTTCTGTTAGAATCATCCAGAGGTACTGTGGCCAAAGACATCAGTAACAAGTTCCTAAAGCAGCCCAAATTTGGATTGGTACATAGCTTTTAAACAGCAATATCAGATCTGAACCTTTTACAAACCCTGGGGTAGATTTTGACTTTGTGCGATAGCGTAAAACGGGTGATAGAGAGTCGGCAGCCCGTTTTACATCTCTCTCGATTTTTATTTCCATTGACTTCCATTGCTAACTCGCTATCACCCAATTTACACTATTGCACAAAGTCAAGATCTACCCCCTTTACTTTAAGAAAGTCTGGAGAATCAGGATTTGCTGGATCTCAGATCTGCAGCTGTATATTGAATGGAGCAATCCAATGTAATTTTGCTATTTTTAGTAAAGGTAAACTTTGATATTATCCAGAAAACATAAATTACAAAAAGTGAAGGATTAGCAGAGCAAGTGTCAGGCCTGGCCCTGCTCAGATTTCTTCATTGGCCCCTGCGACCACCAACAAAAGATACTTTTAAAAAAAATTTAATTTAAAAATAGCCTTCCTATGGAGCAAGGAGGACCAGGAGTGCTCTCCTCCCCATCCCTGACTCCACAGTCATCACAATCACCCCCGTCCCCACCCCACCCACCCCCATTGCCCATTCCAATTCCCCTCCCGGGACCTACAATCGGGCCACTGCCAACTAGGCAAGCAGCCCGACATTCAGTATCTGCAATGTACGAGCTGCCTGCAAAGGCGTGAGAGGCGCCGGCAGCTCATGCATAATACGTTAATGAAGCACAAGGTCCAATTTCAGGCTATCCTTGGGCCGCTTGGTGTGTGTGCTGCCTGCACAGCACTGCTCTGGCCTTAATTTGCTTCCCATGTTCACAACGCCGAGCCCAGGCCTGAAAACGGGCCCAGATGAATTTCTACCTCATATTATCAATGAAAACTCTTATCTGGGAGATACGTTGTCCTTGGTTCCAGAAGTTTACAGTGAAGTCCCACTGTCACCTGTGCCACCTCTATATGAAGCTATAATGAAATTCCAGCTTTTACATGTCTACAATCCAGTGCTAGAGATCGTACAGGCAATGATGCTTTTGTGATTACATTGTTTGTTTTGGAGTTTATTGCAATTAGTTTGGTTAGAACTTGGAATGAACTGTGTGAATAACATTTCATTGTATTTAAAATGAAGGAATTACAACAAATAAAAACATTACAAGGCTTTATGAAGACAATCTAGGAGAATACATGAGATATTGACATCAGGGGGGTGAATTTCCATTGGGGTTTTACCACTCATCTGCCGTAACTTTGGCGGAAGTGTCGTGGAAACCCTGGAAAAATGGTGGATGAGTGGGAGAACCCTTACAGAAATTTAGCCCCATAGAATAAATGGTTGGTTCAGTGGGTGAACAGATTGCCCCATGCCTTGTGTATAATGGAATCTATTAATAGCCAAAGCATAACAAAGGTATTAGGCATACAGTCAAGGAAACTGCTGGTAATACAACAAGCAGCATCAATGTGGAACTCTTCATACCTTTTTATAATGTCCAGAATATCTTTTACTTGGAAAATGTTATGCCAATTGATGAAACCCCAAAGTAATTTTTAATATTAACTTGATCTTTCTATATTTCTCCATTTCGTGTGCTCTTGTTATCATGTAGAACTTTGACTGGGATACAACCTCTCCACACCTTCCATTCAAATGCAGCAATTGGTTTAGAACCGAACAATAAACTTCTCTTTTCATGAAAAGATGCTCCACCAAAAACACAATCTGTTTCACAGGAACATAGTCAGACAAAAATTGACATCAAGCCAAAGAAGGAGATATTAGGAGGGGTGACCAAAAGCTTGGTCAAAGAGGTAAGTTTTAAGGAGGGTCTTAAAGAAGGAGAGAGAAGTGGAGAGGCAGAGAGGTTTAGGGAAGGAAAAGTTTTAAGAGATGCAAATTAAGGAAACAGAACAGGTTTAAGTTTGTACTTTCTTTGCGGTAGGAGAATGATTCCTTAAACTTACAATTGCTATTGAATAAAAATGGCATCCAAAGGGAAAGCAATAGGAGTGGATCCTGCTCAAGAACAAGGGAAGCAATTTAGGCCAGAGCAGCGATGTGTTAAGTGCAAGTACACTGGAATGGGATCTGAAGCTAAATTTTCAGCTATGAAGTAGTATTAGCATTATACATAGTGAAATCTGCAATTCAGGGCATCCTGCCCTGAAAATTGGAGGAGAACAAAAAAATGGCCGCAAAAGGAAATATGATCAAATAAAGTGGAGAGATTTTTTTTTAAATGATTGCAACAAAATTGTAGAATTATAGGATGGGACTTTTATTGTTAGAGACAAGATCCCAAAATTCCTCCATTCTGTGGGTGTAATGTCATCATTATATGGAAGGGTGGGAATGGAAATGGATTTTGGGCCAGACCCAGTTATGCCCCTTGTTGCCCCTATCAGAAGTTCTGCAGGTTTTCGGGACAGGTTCATAACAAGCCCACCTATTTGTAATGAGTGTAACCCATGACCCCATGCAAATGAGGAAATAGATCATACCATGTAGTTTCCTCATTTACATCCTTAGCAACGCTAGGCACTAGAGATGCTCATGCATCCTTGCACCCAGTGTTGCTCGGGCAGCAGAGGCATTTGAATTTTAAAAAGCCTGGGGTTTCCCCACTGCAATCAGTTGGAGAGCAATTGATTCCATAGAGAAACGGAGCCTCTCAAAAAAAACGGTCAATTTTTTACTTTCAATCTCTTCATGCCAGCATCTTTATGTTGTGACTGAGCTCTGACAGCAACTTTCCTGAGGTGGGCACCTCAGTTGTGCTGTTAATGGTTCAGCTCACACTGTATCTGGGACTCTATCTGATGCAGAATGAAAATTTGCAAAGCGTTTTTCGACATCATCTTATTAGGTTTGATACATTTAAGGTTAGTAAGCTCGCTATAATCAGCGCTCCAAGTGTCCAAGTTGGTTTATTAGCTCCACCTCACATAACCTTATTTCTATTTTAAAGGAGAGTAACAATGCAGATATTTTAATTATCTCAGCTAATGACAGTGGGTGGTTTAGGATCAATGTACATGTATAGAATATTCTGTCAGATTTAAGTGGGTTTTTTTTGTATGTGAGAGATGATGGCACTGGAGAATGGAATTCCTCTCCCCATCAACATCTTTCTACTCACTATCAACATCAAACACTCCTAGGTGAGGTATAGCACAAAATAGATACAATGCAAAACTCCATCAACATTACCCTGATAACATACCTTATCTGCAGCTTTACCAAACAGTACACCCACCAGTTCCACACTGCCTGTGACCCATGAGGCTGTCCAAACTCATGTAACATCCAAGAAAATACTTTTTAATCTGGGCTGGGTTAAAACCTGACACCAGGAATGATAAAAGGGAAATGTTGTAACACACACACCCCTCACAGTAAAACATTTAGCATAAGTCTACTGATCAATTTTTTTTTTGTTAGCAGTCTGTCTGATTAGTTGGTTCAACATTAGATCAGGAGAGAGAGAACCTTCTGGAATTAATGTTCATTTTAGTCACCCCGATGTGTTTGAGCGGTGTGGAAAGACTGAATGCAGCTTTCAGGGGAATATCACAGAGTAGGTCTGACTCCTCTTCGCATTCCTCCAGCCCATATGTCACATCATCCAACATCTCCTTGTGCTGATGGCAGATCTGCTCCACCTTCAGTCTGTGAATCTCTCTCCTCAGGCATATGAGCCTTCGGGCTAGCTGGTGATCTAAGGATTGCATCTCTCTCTGAAAGAATAAAGCAAATCAATCAATAATTATCAATAAAAAAATGTATTTACCTTCAAGAAATAAAGTCTAACTGAATGAATAAAATTTTAAAATTATTTAATTTGTCAGATGGTTCCATGAACTGTTTAATTTGTCATATCATAACTTTAGTCAAAGCCAGGATAATATTTAATATAATCTTATGGCAATCATACACATAATCGTAAAGGTCAAATTATACATAATGAAAGTATATATATATATATATATATAAAAATCACAAAATGTAGGGGGTAGATTTTTCCAGTCCACCCACCATGAGTGTGGATCAGTAAAACGCAGGCATGCTGCCTGTGATCTTCCAATCTGCGCTCACAGTGGGCCAAGTAGCTCACCACAAGCGAGGACTTGGAATATCTACCCTATAGTCTACTCATACTCCATAGGGAGTACAGTGCAAATGCAGAACACATTCAGCTGACCCAAATAAACCACTTTACAAGTCTTTGGACTTCAGGACAAAGGTAAACATAGTCACAGATTGTCACATTAAACGGCAATCTTATTAAAAGCATGACAAGACAGGCATCATTGGATGTGGACACAATTAACATTGACAGTCTCACTGGGATTGACATAGGACTTTTGAATAGAAAGAGCTGGGGAGTTCTCCCTGGTGTCCTGGCCAATATTTATCCCTCAACCAACATCGCTAAAACAGATGTCATTATTACATTGCGGTTTGTGGGACTTTGCTGTGCGCAAATTGGCTGCCATGTTTCCTACATTACAACAGTGACTACACTTCAAAAATACTTCACTGGCTGTAAAGTCCTGAGGCTGTGAAAGGCACTATATAAGTGCAAGTCTTTCTTTTTCATTTGCTTTCTTTTATTTAGCCAACTTCCTGTTCATGCTGTCACATTCCCTTTAAATGATTTATTTTACTGAGAACACTGTGGGATAATCTAACAAATATCAGCAACTTTTAATTAGTAACATGATTTCTTATTGTGCAGCAATGGAACAGAGGGAGGGAGAGAGAAATTGAATTTTAGGAAAAGAGCTCTACAATAACCATCCCACCCCCCCAGAGTGTGATCACTCTATTTCTCCATTTCATATTTACTCTGATCTTAACTTTATTTGCATTCAGGTTGTTAAATTAGAATAAATATTAGCAGCCAATGCAACAAAAAGCTGAACTCCAGACAGTTTATATAGATGGAACATCTCACCTTCTGCTTACCTGTACCTACTCAATGTATGCTCAAATCTCTATTCAATGTTACAACCTATTTAATATAAATCTACTCTTAAGTGAATAACGACCTCCTAAAATATATGTACGAATGTGCAAACATTAAGAATAAAAAAACCTAAAAAATATAGTTTGTTTTGGAAACATCACATAAAACGTCAAGTGACTCGAGATGCTACCTGACCTGCTGACCTCCAGCATGTTCTTGGAGAGATCATGTTCTTTTTAGGTCAGGATGGGATGGGTTCTGGGATGCCTGTCCTAGTCCAATTCATGCACCAGCATACATGCTATCCTTGAGCATTTCGCACTGACAATCGGTGTTTTTGGGGCCTGGTCCAGCATAATCCAGGCCCCTCTCCTCTCATTGCCACTTCAACCATTAATTGAAGTAGTTCCAGCCTCTGCATATTGTAGGTAAGAATTCTTGTGAGGGTATGAGTTCCTGCTTACATTATGTCGCAGCTGTAATCACTTTGAGCAGGCATTGATGAGGAGCAACACTGAGGGGAGTGGGATGGAGAAGGGATGAATGGATAGCAAAGAAGGGGAGTGGGAAGGGGGCAGAAACTGGGAATTGTGCTTTGGGCTGGGGGAGGAAGGAGAGTGCAAGTAGGGTGAAGGTAAGTGTCAACACTAAGTGAAGGAGGATGAACAGTGCCGGCATGAACTGATGGGGCTGGGAAAAGATTGCCAGCTTGAACTGAGGGTATTGGAGAGGGAAAGGAGTGCGGACTTGAACTGGGCAGGGATGGAGAAGAGTGCCAACTTCAATGTGAGGGGAGGAATAAGACAGCTAGTTTGAACTGTGCTCAAAATTTCCCCTCCATCATGAATTTAAACCAGTTTCAAATCATGGATTCAGATCAAATTATCTGAAGGCTCGACTATCAGGTGCCCTGAATAAATGAGGGCATGCAACAAATGTGCAAGATCTTATGCTGCACCCATTCTAAATACATCATCTGAATTATTAATAAGGGAGTTGGCACTCTACAATACAACAACAACAATAATGATTTAAAGGTACAGACCAGAACTTTTAAGAATCAAGGGGTAAAATTCAACCTCAGCAGGAGTGCAAAACACCTGTTTTGCCTCACCTGATTTTCCTTTCTGTTGAAGTCATTGGAATGGAAAATCTGGCGAGTGTATAATGGGGCCCCGATCCGCTATTACCTGTTTGCACCCCTACTGAAGTTGAATTTTACCCCGATGCTCTCTTTTGTATTGGAAAAGGAGATGGGATTCAATGGTAATCAGTCTTTCACCCTTTGAAATGTTAAATTGATTAAATGCAACTAGTCTCTGAGCTGGAAAAGATGTATCTCTGCCCTTAGTCTGAGGTCAAAAACAACAGAGTTTGGAAACTTGGCGGCCATTCAATGCACACTCAAGCTTCACTTCCAACTCCTAGGCATCTAGAGAAACACATCACTTCTTCCCTTCCTCATATCCCTCCAAAAGTTTGTTTTTCTTGTTAAGTGGGCTGCTGTACTGGGACTGGCTAACGTTTGGGACCAGCAGTTAAACAGTCCTTGCCAGCAACTGAAAGGAGACAGGAGGCACAAAATATAAAAAATAATGCTCAGGTGCAAGTGTCCAGAAGTACACACAGCCCTTCCACATGCAGTTTTTTAAAAATAGAAACTGCCAAGTGACAGTATAACTCGGGGCTCAAACCCTGATCAGACTCAGGAACTTCCTTTATAAAACTTAAGCAAGGTTTTTTCCTTTAGAGTGTTGAGAATTCTAAAAAACTTTCAAAATCCAGCAGCTGGGAGCAGAGTTTCGAGGAATTGTGTGTGAGAGGAACTTTCTCCTGACCGGTACAGTACAAGTTGCAGCCTGCAAATCACACTGTACTGCCACCAATCTCAGACTAGTAATGCATAGTGTAACGGCAGCTTCTGAATCAGTGTACAACAGAGATGGACTTGCAAATCACAAGGATTTGTCTGGGCGGGCAACAACAATTAGGTTTATTCATTTCCTACTGATGTTACAACAGGCAAGGCATGTAAATGTGCATGCGTGTTGTGTCTGTGTAGGAGGGGAGGGGATTATAATCACAAAAGATTTAGTTCCTAATATTTAAAAAAAATCAAATGCCTTCAGAAAGGTTATTAGAATCTAAGTAATAAATCAGGTGGAAGCAGATTTAATAATAACTTTTAACAGGGGATTGGATAAATATTTGAATGGTAAAAATTTGCAGGAAAGAGCAGGAGAGTTGGCCTAATTGTATAGCTCTTTCAAAGAGCCGGCACAGGCATGATGGGCCGAATGGCCTCTTTCTGTGCTGTATCATTTTATGATTCTATGATCATATTACCACTTTTACAAAAAAAGAAATCTGTGCATACATTTCCCAAAGGCAGAATCAGTAAGGTATTTAGAAATTATTCCATTACTTACAAGTTCTTTTCTGACCCAGTCCAAAGCTTCACCAATATTTGCAAAGCCACAGATATTGGTGAGAGAGATGTCGCTCTTGCTGCTGACACTCTGCCCCAGTGACAGGTTAATACTGTTGTCACTTTTTGTTCCGGACTGAGGATCGAACCCGTCGCTTTCTTTCCCTACTTTCCAGGGCTGGCTCTCAAGCTTTTCTTTCCATTCCGCGAACGACGGTCTCCTGGTCTGCAGTTTTAATTTTTCTGTTAGTGTTTTCACTTTGCTGAGATCATCGGCCGACTCCGAATCAGCATCGTCCCTTCTCGCACCTTGGGGTTCAGGATTCAGTGAGAGAGACATCACATCCCTCTAGAAACTGGCTGCCGGCTTGTGTTGGTTTTGTAGATTGGCCGAGTGATGATAAAGCTGAGAACGGGCTACATTTTATAGCTGTCTGTTATTATTTAACAGAGCCGCCCATCGATCTTAAAGGGACCACGCAGAGCTACTGTGGAATGTAATTAGCACCAAATAAAGATTCACAAAGAAATCGTATCATTTACCTTTGATTTTCTATATTAAACACGTTGCTTTTCCGGCGTTTATTTATAAACCTGATCTTTACTTTCCCTCCTTTCTATCTTAATTTTTCTATTTGTATTTCACTAATATTTGACACCATTTGCACTTCACACGCAAGTCATTTACCCACGACTTACCTCTTATTTATTTTCCTCTTTAGTTTAAAAATGTTACTGTGTTTTTAACTAAATATTGAATATTTTAGTCTAATTTTGTCATTTCCTTTAACAATGAGCTATAACCAAATTATTTAGGGAACTTTCAGTGACGATTTCAAATATTTTGTTTCACCAATTATCCAGTTGATTCTTTGTCCTTCATTTGATTTCAGGAGTTGGCAGGTGAGGGAAACTCTCCATTGAGGCTCAGCCTTAGCAGTTCTCTTCGAAAGCTGTCACACCCTCCCTCACAGTTTACACCCTGCCTACCCTGGTCACTACTTGGACATCATCTGAAGAAATATCAAAAATGTTAAGAGAAAACAAAGGAGAAATTACCGCATGTCAGGGACAAGCCCTGAAACCAATCAAGATCTGGGAATCAAACTGGGCCATTTTGGGGTTATTGGTGAATAATAGAATCCAGCCCAATACCTTTTTACAAGATGGTGTTTGATGCACCTGGTACAACAAGCACACACCAGGCAGTGGATTTACTCAGCGAGCCATTAGAGGAACAGACAAATTTATTTCCATATAAACTAACTTTAGCTTTTCTGAACCCCTTGGCAAACTGTCAGTCTTGTACAATTCTGAACAATGGGTTTGGATGCATATTCTGCACATTGCTAAAGTTTACCCTGTCTCCTATTGATACGCCTTCACTCACTGCCAGCTTTGCAGCTATTTCTGTAGAGGAGCAGGTAGAGAAATTAATTAAAATGAGTCACAGTGCTCCTAACCGATCTCAGCCAGGGCGATTATGAGGACATTATAATTGGACTCAGTGCTCCAGGACCAGCGAGGAGAAAAATGATCCCGGGTTCCTGCTCCTGATAGCCAGCTAGAACAACATTTCCCGACTTCACACGACAATCTCAATGAGCAGAGAGTTCCCTGGAATGTACGCTTCTGACCAGAGAACATTCTGTTTCTATGACAATTCTCTTTTGATCCTAGGAGTATAAAAATGTTACTATGGTTGTCTAAAGCATTCATATCTACGTTGACAGTCCTTAAAATGATAACAGAATAAGGAAATAACTGAGTAATGCATTGCATTTGAGAGACAAAAGACTGCTAACAATGACACAATGATCCTTTTAATCTGAAATCATATACAAACAGCTGTCATCAGCTTAAGGAGCACTATGTACAATGGCAAGCAGTTAATATCAGTTATCATATACTTATTGCAAACCTCTTGTTACAAAAGTTTTTAGCAAAAAGTCATTTAGCAAAGGAGCTTAAATCTTAACAAGATGGATGTCTGACTAGAAGAAATATTCTGTCAGGGGCCATTATCATCTGGTGATGGCACTTGACTTTACAAGATTATTTACTGTATACAGAAGATACTTAACAGTAACATTCCAATATGGTGTTAAATGCTCCATTTAATCAATTAAACAAAAACTATATGATGTATGGAAGATGAATCAGTTCATTCAGAAAGTCCCTTTTTAAATCAGTGCTCCCATCAGTAAGGTGTCCATTAACTTACTACATACTAAGCAGGTTCAGATTTTGTGGAGTTGAAAGAATTCTGACAGTTTGTAAACTTAAATGAAATACAGTACTGCATGTACCCATAGGATATGGAGCATACTTTCCCTTACTCACACAGCACGCACATGTGCACACAGGATTGGAATGGGGAGAGGCATGTGCAACACATCACTGTTTTTTTTTAAACACATCAAAACCATATTGTGACTTCCAAAAGGAAGAGAGGTGACCACACACCCATTGACCACAGATACTGACTGTGGACACTGACCACAGACATTGACCACGGACACTGACCACAAACATTGACTACGAACATTGACCATGGACAGTGACCACAGACATTGACCACGGACACTGACCACAGACATTGACCACGGACACTGACCACAGACATTGACCACGGACACTGACCACAGACATTGCACGGACACTGACCACAGACATTGACCATGGACACTGACCACAGACATTGACCACGGACACTGACCACAGACATTGACCACGGACACTGACCACAGACATTGACCACGGACACTGACCACAGACATTGACCACGGACACTGACCACAGACATTGACCACGGACACTGACCACAGACATTGACCACGGACACTGACCACAGACATTGACCACGGACACTGACCACAGACAATGACCATGGACACTGACCACAGACATTGACCACGGACAGTGACCACAGACATTGACCATTGTCACTGACCACAGACATTGACCACGGACACTGACCACAGACATTGACCACGGACACTGACCACAGACATTGACCACAGACACTGACCACAGACATTGACCACGGACACTGACCACAAACATTGACCATGGACAGTGACCACAGACATTGACCATGGACATTGACCACAGACATTGTCTATGGGCATTGACCATGGATATCAACCACAGACACTGACCATGGACACTGCAACCGCATCTTTTTCCACCACTGTCACTGACCAGGTCAGAGCGCCATCTTGAAACCTGCAAAATTGCAATAACATACACAGACACTCAGAGACAGCAAAGTACTATAAAGGATCTAATGGAAACAACATCAACATCACAAGACCCAGCTGTCACCCAGCCAGAGTTAAATAATAAATGATGTTTGACCTACAGAGAGGCTTTACACTATAAATTAATCAAATTTAGGGGAAGTGTTGCTGCTGGTAATGTTTTCCGATATCTGTAAATAATGGAAGCAGGATGTGCTTGTTCACTGTAATATACAATAAAATAAACCAAACACTACTTCTGTTTAGATTGCATGGTCCGGTTAGTGGAGTATGCAGCCCGTCGTTATCTGAGAGGATGCCCACCACTGCAAAAAACAAAAATCTTGCCAAAACAGAACAAAACCAACCCTGTGAATTGTGCCTGTTCATATTATAAAGCACTTAAATGTATTTATATTTAAGTTTTATTGTTACACTAGTTGTGGTATGTATAGTATTGTGCTTTATCACAAAATGCAGAATATAAATCTATCTTGCCTCCTTTACGGGTCTCCAGGGTGCCATAAATCATTCCTTGGTTGAGAAGCTGGGTAGCACCCAGAACCTCACCCCCAGCCTACCCATGCTTCTGACAATGTGATGTCTGAATTGGTACGCTAGCTTAGGCCGATTCACTTTTTTTTACAATTTGCCTGTGGCCAGTGCCTCCCATTGCTGCGCACCCCCATCTGGTGGCACAGCCTATATTGGGTACTCATTGTTTTGGGAACCATAGGCATCAATCTGGCCATAATACATTATTTCACCAATACATCATGCCACCCTCAAATTCTAATGTTTAAATTCTTCTATGGGACTGTTACAGAAATACACCATAGATCATTTCTTATTTCAAAATACTGAGCTTCAAAACTGTAATCTTGTTATATTTTCATTCTGATGCAGAAATGTTACTGGAGTCTTTAAAGTGTTCCATCACATGCTGAATAAACTGGAACATCTTCAATCTTGCTATTTAAAAGAAATTGATAAAAATTATCAATGGCCACCTTGAAAAGTTAATATTTAAATACATTACTCAGAGACTAATGTGCTTGTTTCAACACAGCTCAAGAAAACTAATGAAGTATAACATTTTTAAAAACTTGTAAAGTACTGCTTTAAGAAAAATATAAGATTGTGGGGCTGATTTAAAGGGACAGATGCGATTTTGGAATTGCACACACCAGCCAATGCACTGCCTTAACCTCACACAGCTGAACAGGACTTAAAGGGCACAGCGAACCCCCCACCAGTGTTATTTAAAGGGATCATGCAGGATTTACAGATTCGGCGCCGGATTGTTGCTTTTTGGTCTGCTGATGCATTTCTACCTGTTTTTGGAGGTCTCCTATACTTGAATACTAAGACGAGGGGACATAGCCTAAAAATTAGAGCCAGGACTTTCAGGAGTGAAGTTAGGAAACACTTCTACACGCAAAGGGTGGTAGAAGTTTGGAACTCTTTTCCACCAACGGCAGTTGATGTGAGGTCAATTGTTAATTTTAGATATGAGATTGATAGTTTTTTGTTAACCAAAAATATTAAGGGATAGAAACAGAAAATGCTGGAAAAGCTCAGCAAGTGAGGCAGCATCTGTGGAGAAAGAAACAGAGTTAATGTTTCAGGTCAAAGACCTTTCATCAGAATTAAGGTATATGGAGTTAGGTCACAGATCAGCTATGACCTCCTTGAATGGTGGAACAGGCTCGAGGGGCTAAATGGCCTACTCTTGTTCCTATCTTTCTATGTTCCTATAATAAAGCTTCAATGCTCTACAGGAGTGGGCTGGCTAGCTGACAGGCAACAGCAAGGGAACTAGCGGAGTGGCAGGGATGGGACAGGAACGCTGTCATCCTGAGAGGGGACAGCAGGTTCATGTTCCATGGAGCCACTGCCACTTGCTGCCTTCTTTTATGCGCCACCTTCTCCTGCAAGAAAGCAGGATATGTGTCGGTGAGTGTCTTGCAAGATGTTTGGGTTATGTGACTGTCATGGTAGAATAGCTGCCAGTGTGTGTGACCTGTGAGTCGCAGGTGTGCGGCTTGCAACAGTGGTAATGTATGAGGGTGAGATGAAGCATCTGATTGGAAGAGTTGAGTACTGATTGAAAGAGTTTGTTGGTAGTTGGGTGATGGGGGGTGTAGTGCGTGCAGTAGTGGATGAGGTTAGTGGTGCAGTTGGTAGGAGATGCCACTTAACAGTTGAACACGCGCACCTTGACCACTCGTGTTAAATCATTGAACAACTTCTTGCACTGCATCCACGTCCGTGTGCTATGCTCCTGGCATTGACCTCGTCCCCTACTGCCTCCCACTGCCTTGGGACCATGGGCCCGATTTTAGCACCCGCTACCGGGTGCGTTCTCGGCGGGGGGGCCCCGAAAATCCCGAAATCCAGGTGCGGGACCGGATCGCGCCTCGATCCCGCCCACTTCCGGGTTCCGCGCTGACGTGCGGGGGTGCGTGCGCAGCCCCCGCTGGTGGGAATCCCGCTGGCAATTAAAGCCAGCGGGATGCCACTTGAGTGTATTTACTTTGCTTGTTCAGGTCATTAACTGACCTGATTAAGGGACTGTGTGTGATTTTGGATAAACATGGGACTGTTTCACACACTGGGGGAAACACTCCCAGTTGAAATGGACGTGTTGCAGCCATCAGCCTGTGGCAGCTGCAAAGGTCCATTTGACAGGTTGGGGGGGGGAGACCCTCAGCCATTGCAGGAGGCCGCTCTGTCACTTGGGAGAAAGTTTGGCCTCCACCACCCTCCTCCTGATGGTCGAAGTCACCAACCTGCACACTTACCCCGGGGTCCGGAGACATGTACCTACCTTGCGGACCCCCTCAGATGTACATCTTGCAGATGGGGGCCGCCGTAGCTGCAGTCATGACCTCCTCGGAGGGCGAACAGCATCACCAGCCTCACCAGCCTCGCCATCCACACCGTCCACCTCTGACACGTGGAGCTCCACAACAGAGTGCTGTGACACATCCACCTGTACAGCAGGAGGGAGGGCAACCGCAGAGGGCACTACCCTCGCCACACGTTCCACAGACTGAGGCTCAGCCTCCTGGACCTCTCTGAGCAGCAGTGCACACGGAGGCTCAGAGTCAGTCGACATGTAGCCGTGGACATCTGCAGCCTCTTTCATGCTGAGCTGCTCCTGGCTGGCCCGTGCACCATTTTCCTACCTGTCACTGTCAAAGTCACCACTGCCCTCCCGAACTTCTGCTCCACAGCCTTCCAGGCTGCAACCGGGGACATCCCCGATGTCTCTCAGTCGTCTGCGCAGAAGAGCCCTGCAAATACACCTGCACCCACTCTGCAGTGACACACTGGGTGGCATCAGTGGTGGGTCCTCATAGTGATACCCAGGAGCGGGCATTATTGCACAAACCGGACAGGATTCGCGAAGACATGGCAGTAGTGGAGCCAATAGAATGTGTGATGTGAGTTGTTCTTTAATTCAATAGAAGTAAGAACCATGACAAACCCTCAAACACCCTTGTGCATCCCCTTCATGCTCACGACACATTTGCCTTACGCTGCCTACCGCACATATGTGATGCATGCCCTGTGGCTGCAGCACAGGTGGTGGCAGGTTGAGTGAGGCTGGCCATGAGAGAGATGCACGAGAGGGTGAGTATGGGATAGAGCCATGAGATTGAATGAGGATTGGGTTGCGTGTTAGTGGCGGGGTGAGTACTCGCGAGGTGAGTAGGTGCAGGTAAGATGAGGATGAGGTTTGAGTGGGTATGAGGGGTCATGTGACAGAGTAGTGTTGGCAGTGCCGAAGGAGATGTGGGGTGGGGGCAGTGTTGTGGCAGACGGAGTGTAGGGGAAAGACTACGTGTTCTCACTGTGGCTGACCTACTGAGGTCATTGGAGCGCCTCCTGCACTGTATGCAGGTGGGCGATATGTTGGTGGCGCAGGTGACCCCTTCTGCCACCTCGAGCCAGGCCTTCTTGGTGGCAGAGGCAGGCCACTTCCTCCCGGCCGCCGGGGGGAAGATCTCTGTCCTCCCCCTCCTCCTCACCCCATCTAATGATACCTGGGGTGAGGCATCATTAAACTGGGAGCAGCCTTCCCCCTGGGCTGCTCCATGCTGTAATTTTTGCTGTTTGTCGCAGCATCTGTCAGTGGAGGACTGCCCCTTTAAATAGACCGCCTCCAGCTGACACATCTTACTGCGCATGCGCAGCCCGCCCGACGCGCAGATCAGCATCGGGGAACCCGGAGGAGCAGGTAAGTGGATCCAATTAGTGTGTTGCCTGCTACGATCGCGCGGGCAACCCACTAATTTCACCGGGCGCGGCTGGCCTACCTGCCGAGAACCCGCACCCCTGGTAAAATCGGGCCCCATATGTCTGGAGGATGTCTTGCCCCCCTACAGATATAGGATGCCCCTTCTTCTGTCCATCTCTTGCACCAAGGCCTCTAGTGCATCATCAGAGAACTTTGATGCATGCACTCTCGCAGGCCCGGTACAAACTCAGATCGGCAGATTGGCCGGGTCTGGCGTACAGATTGGAGGATGTGGGATATAGTTGTGAACAATCTTTATTCAATGTTTTGAAAGAACTCAACAGTTTGTAAACATAAGGACGGGACCTGCAACTGTGTTTTCTGTGTGCGATTTCTGATCTCCGTTCAGACTCTGTTCAAACCCATATCTTATATTTTGAAATATAAGAGTCCTGCAAACTTTGAACAGCCAAGTTGTTTCTCATTAAAAATTCCAGAGTTCCCATCATCACCATGATTCACTATATTGCAGCACAGATTCACTTCACCATTAACTCCAACCACTTCCTGCAGCCATGCTGCACCTCCCCTTTAAGAGGTGCAGGCTGCCTTTAAGTGGTGCTAACCACTCGTGATATCTGGGCCCCCTGCTGGTGAGCAGCCACTCAACAGCACAGGGAGCACTGGCTGCACGCAGCAATAATGTAAAACAGCAGGCAGCACCAATGTTACGTGCTGCCTACATCTCAATGAGGGGGTGCGGGTTAATTGCATACTGTGATCCCAGTGCCCGTTTTTGGGGGTTAACCAATTTAACACCCTGTATCTCACATACGTTCTATGCCATAAGTGAAATTCCCATCAGGCTGATTGTTTCACTCATACGTAACACCGCAGTGTGTTCGAAGCAAATATAGAGGACACTACTCAGATCCCTATGTGATACCACTTTTAAACAAGCTGCATAGCACGACTGATGAAATCACAAGTGAGTTATCTGCCATTCAGTCCAATAAGCTGTCATATCACAGCAAGATCATGGTGTACTCCATTTGTACCATCACACCAAGATCATTGTGTACTCCATTTGTACCATCACACCAAGATCATGGTGTACTCCATTTGTACCATCACACCAAGATCATGGTGTACTCCATTTGTACCATCACACCAAGATCATGGTGTACTCCATTTATACAATGGCGAATTAGATGTTAAAAATTAAGATTCACTGTTACACCACAGCACCATAACTACACAGTGATTCAGTTGGTGTATCATCAGTGAGGATCAGGACCTCATTGTGTGTGGATGTATCATTCGCTGCAGTATTTGATGTTCCTGAGGGATCTTTGAATTGCATTTTCACAAGTTTAAAAGGGCATTGTCTTCATGAAAGTGTATTTGGGAATGATTTTTTCATTAGGGTGGGTACAGAGTCAGAAGAGCTGTGGGCCGTCTTTGTCACAACATCAGATGCAAGTGACAAAATGGTGCATTTGGATGGAATTTATGTCTTCTTATTACGTGTCTGTGAACAAATATTTTGTCAAACATTTTTAATATAGATAGTGCTTTTAATGGTGTCAGCCTTCGCTCTGAGTTGGTATCCTTAACTTTGAGTCAGAAGGTTGTGGGTTCAAACCCCACTCCAGAGCCTTGAGCACATAATCTAGGGTGACACTTCAGTGCAGTACTGGGAATGCTGCACTGTCGGAGAAGCTGTCATTTGGATGAAACATTACACTGAGGTCCTGACAAAAAGTGGTTGTGTGAAGTGTTATATAATTGTAAACTCATTCTTTGTTTCTTAAACATTTCTGCATTGGATTGATTGTGTTTTGTATATGTATTAATATCTTTCTCCCTTTTTAAAGTACAGTGTTATTCTAGAGGAGAGTGATAGTAGCTGTGTGAAACTTAGTTGCGGTGCTATTATTGAAAGTAGTCTAGTGAGAAAATGGTCTCACACAGCGCTAGATATAACACATCTATTGTGCTAAATGGATGACAAAATATTTTCCATAGACTATTAGCTGTGTGATATCTTGTATATATTTCTGAATAAAATAATAGAGCAAATTTGCTAACTATTGGTGCAGAATTATTGCTGTAGCAGTCAGCCTGTTAATGCACCAACACTTGTTGATGCATTTAAAGGGAAGCTGGATAAACACATGAGGGACAAAGGAATAGAAGGATTTGTTGATAGGGTTCGATGAAGTAGGTTGGGAGGAGGCTCATGTGGAGCATAAACACCAGCATGGACCAATTGGGCCGAATGGCCTGTTCCTGTGCTGTACGTTCTATATAATCTATGTAATTCTATGTACCTGAAATGGTGTAACATGTGATAATGGTTTTAACTCCACTGTACAAAAACATTTTGCATCTCCACGATGTATGATGATAGCTTATGATTACCATAAGTAATTCATAGATAGCACTACAGAATGTATAAAGTGTAACAGAAATTAATATCCAGCTACATACAATTTCAAAATACCCCCACTTTACTGGTGTTGCATACGGTGAAGCTATTTCTGCTCAACTCGCTTTGCTTGGCTGGCTGTTCTCGGTGAACCGGAAGAGAGTTTGCCCAGTGCTACTTATTCTGTCTGGTTTGACCAGAAGCGGCTACTGCATTCTTTCCAGCTTCTATATTCTCTGAAACCAAGGGTTAGGGAAAGCGTAATGATTTTTGTAAACTGTGTGAAATTGTAATGCAACAGTTTGCAGTGCCAATAATTTCTGCTGAGTGAAGTGTCAAAGCAGGCCAGCTTTCAAATGAGCAAAACTAGAACTTGTGAATTTGTAAAGGAGAGGGATGGGAGAGGGCAAGGAGAATTTGTAGTTTCTGCAAAATTGGTTGGAATACTTTTACCCATTACCACTGGAACTCTCACCACCCCCCGCCCCCGTCCTGCCACCCACTTCTCTGCAAATCATCCCCTTACACAGCTTCCCCCTGCTCCCTCCACCCTCACCTCCAAGTGCGAGGAGCTCATAGACTTCTTTCTCATGAAGACTGAGACCATCCGTTCAGCTGCCTCTGCCACATCCCCCCCTTCCCCTTGCCCACCAATTAACCTTTCCCCAAGGTTTTCTCCTGCCCTACCCCTGAATCTGCATCTTTCTTTAGCTTCTTTCCTGTCTCCCCTTATACCCTTCCGAGCTCATCTTATCCATGAGACCCATCTCCTGTTCTCTTGACCCCATTCCCACTAAACGGCTGACCACCCAACTTCTCTTACTGGTCCCCATTCTAGCTGACACTGTAAGTGATTCCCTCTCCTCAGGTATTGTCCCCTTCCCTTTCAAAACTACTGTCATCACTCCCCCTCCTCAAACCCCAACCCCTTGATCCCTCTGACCTTGCAAACTACCATGTTGCAAGGAAAAGAAAATGTGAGGTGAGGAAAAGAGGCTTACTACATTTTGATGTAGAACACAATCTGTACAATTAAAGCAAGTTATGTTAAATAATTGTTATCAACTAGGAATTTTTTTTGCAAACAGATATGCGACTAATTGAAATGGGTTGTCCCCTTTGAAATCAGATCTGCTAGTGATTCAGTTCGTGTCAATACAACATCCCGCTGACAGGCAAATCCCGGTAAAATGGTTCAGATTTTAATCAGGTGATATATGATAATCTGTCGGTCTAGTCATCTATAGTTTAGTTGTAAGTGAACACATTCTATGGATTTGTCACATAAGGAGACTCTTATAGGAACCCAGCGCTTCCTACTGGTCAACTATGAGTACTGCTACATTTAGCTAAAGGTAGCAGCCTTTTCCGTTGCACCCACGCTGAGGTAGTGTCAAAACCAGGAACATTGAAAAACAAAGCAATCATTGTAAATGCCAGCAGCAAACGACACTTGTTTTGCACTTGAATACTCTCATATTACGAAATCTGCTAAGCCCGATAATGTTTCATGAACGTTGTCCGTGACAGAGAACTGAGAGGCAGAGGATTTCAAACAAAAGAACAGATTGAAAGCTGCATCCCTCTTTCAGTACAGGACAAATGCTACTCTTTCATGTTCTTAAACTGAACAAGGCTAATGTTGGCCTGACTTGACCTAACTAGCAATGTTCAGATTGACTCTACTTTGGGCACTGATTTATACTTATGCTAATTGGTGCTGCTATCCCTGGGTGGTTTAATGTATCAATTTAAAGGTGGTGTGCTATCGTGCACAAAAATACAGCAAGGCAACTACCTTAATTTAGAAATTTGTAAACAATTTTACAACACCAAGTTATAGTCCAGCAATTTTATTTTAAATTCACAAGCTTTCGGAGATTTTCTCCTTCCTCAGGCAAATGTTTCAAGAGCTCCTTGAAGCCTACGCATTTATACATATTGAACAATACATGGTGTTTACAGACTGCCCCTGCAACTGCCCGTTGCCAAGGCAATCACCGTGTTCAGACAGAGAGGTGTCACCTGCAGAACCCCCGAATACACATTCAACAAAAAAACAAACAGGGAAAAAAAACAGAGAAAAAAAAACACAGAGAGAGGCAGAAACATCCGGAAGGCAGAGAGAGCCAGCAAATGACCCATTATATTAAAAACAGATAACATTTGTTCGCTGGTGGGGTAACGTGTAGCGTGACATGAACCCAAGATCCCGGTTGAGGCCGTCCTCATGGGTGCGGAACTTGGCTATCAATTTCTGCTCGACGATTTTGCGTTGTCGTGTGTCTCGAAGGCCGCCTTGGAGTACGCTTACCCGAAGGTCGGTGGATGAATGTCCATGACTGCTGAAGTGTTCCCCGACTGGGAGGGAACCCTCCTGTTTGGCGATTGTTGCGCGGTGTCCGTTCATCCGTTGTCGCAGCGTCTGCATGGTCTCGCCAATGTACCATGCTCTGGAAAGGATGCCCCAGAGCATGGTACATTGGCGAGACCATGCAGACGCTGCGACAACGGATGAACGGACACCGCGCAACAATCGCCAAACAGGAGGGTTCCCTCCCAGTCGGGGAACACTTCAGCAGTCATGGACATTCATCCACCGACCTTCGGGTAAGCGTACTCCAAGGCGGCCTTCGAGACACACGACAACGCAAAATCGTCGAGCAGAAATTGATAGCCAAGTTCCGCACCCATGAGGACGGCCTCAACCGGGATCTTGGGTTCATGTCACGCTACACGTTACCCCACCAGCGAACAAATGTTATCTGTTTTTAATATAATGGGTCATTTGCTGGCTCTCTCTGCCTTCCGGATGTTTCTGCCTCTCTCTGTGTTTTTTTTTCTCTGTTTTTTTTCCCTGTTTGTTTTTTTGTTGAATGTGTATTCGGGGGTTCTGCAGGTGACACCTCTCTGTCTGAACACGGTGATTGCCTTGGCAACGGGCAGTTGCAGGGGCAGTCTGTAAACACCATGTATTGTTCAATATGTATAAATGCGTAGGCTTCAAGGAGCTCTTGAAACATTTGCCTGAGGAAGGAGAAAATCTCCGAAAGCTTGTGAATTTAAAATAAAATTGCTGGACTATAACTTGGTGTTGTAAAATTGTTTACAATTGTCAACCCCAGTCCATCACCGGCATCTCCACATCATTAATTTAGAAAGGTAGGTGCACACGATGACATGTGGGATTCTAAAATTATATCACTTCAAGCATGTGCTGGAATAACTTTTTAAAAGTCCAATGGAATAAAGTTATAAAGTTTGAACTCTGTTAGGTTGTACATGCTCTTCAAGCAGCACACGATGGATTCGGCCTCCTCTGAAACAACACTCGTGTTGAAACGTCCTTCTTAAATAATATTTTTTTAAACTGCAAACTTCAGCAGTGAAAATACCGCTTTTGTTACACTCCACCAGGAGAGAGGCAACATAACATTTTTGATAAACCAATAATAAATTGATCTGTTTGCTCTTTGGGGCTTGTTACATTTACTGTCTAAATATTGGCTGCACAAGCCCCTCCTCTATAAAGTGTCCATTGGTTACCGGTCTTCGTAAACTTATCTATGGCCAGAGGAGCTGTCGATCATGGGTTCTAAACTAAACCGATTTCTCATTTCCTTGTTTCTGTTGCAGATAAAAGGTCATCCAACACTTT
Source organism: Heptranchias perlo (assembly GCF_035084215.1). Lineage (NCBI taxonomy): Eukaryota > Metazoa > Chordata > Chondrichthyes > Hexanchiformes > Hexanchidae > Heptranchias > Heptranchias perlo. The sequence goes on from NC_090350.1 coordinate 29,203,666, forward strand.
TGGGGAAAATATTATGTATGAATGCTCTTAAAACGTTTGATTTTACAGCTTCAAATTAATGAGACAAGAAAAAAGAGAAGTAAAAGATTTGGGTTTATAAATCTTCAAAAATTGCACCTTTCTTTCTCAATCTCCTGCAGTACCTGAGCAGTTAATGGAACAAAACATTTGGATGTATTTCGGAAATCGACACTTTGATGTACCCAGGGATTTATAGAACACGATTGTTGAATGCGCAATTGATTAATTCGGGTGAATGCTATTTCACAATAAACCACCTTAAATATCACATCCTCTTTGACTCCCACCCATTCTTTAAGTGAGTGAAAAAAATAGTTCCTCTACCGTTAATTCTAACTATCAGTTAAAGGCAGCAAAGCTAAAAAAAAAAGCAGCCATGCCACTTCAGTAAAATTAATATTTAAAAAAAATTCTGGATAGATCACAACAAATCTAAGATGCCAAATTAGGTCATTTTCAATAGCTCTTTGTTACGTTGTATTCAAATGAGCTGTACTGTACAGTACATTCCTTTTCCGACCCCTGCACTGAATGGTCTGAGAAGCTGCTGTTTTTAGTTAAGATGGGGTCTCCTCGGTAGTTCTCGATCTGCATGGTTCTTGCGGAATGGAGTTCGCGGAGCTGATCAAGACCTCTAAAGTTGATCATGTTGTTCTTTCTCGCCCATTCCTGCAGCCTGTTAAAGGGACCCTGTGCATTACTAGCCACCATCTGCTGCTCTCCTCTAGAGCTGGAGAGAAAGAGGAGCTTTGGCTGTTAATCAGGAATATAGATGCCATAGAAAAGAGGTTAGTTTATTAGAAGTACTGTCTATGTACAAATGTTTATATAATCACTCAAATGCTACAATGCTAAATTATTCTAAGATCTTTTATTTTTTAAAAATCCTACCATGGCTCATCTAATTTCTAAAATGTAAATGGGAGGAAAGCCAACGATAAGAGGTGAGTTAAACTGTCCACGAATATTCAGAACGAACCGGTCAGAAAACATGCCTCGTATTATCTAACAAATTTATTTTAACTGAAAAGGAAATGCATCATTCTGGCTTCCTGGAGAGCACAGTGCGTTATTTTGAACATAATTCTGTTGCTTGTTTTGATAGGATTCGCAGATACCTCAAGGGATTTTTGTATTTTAGAAATACTACATCTAAAGAATAACAGAGCTGGAGCATAGTGCAAACCTGTAAACTCTCTTCAAAGGTCCAGATGTTGACATAAACCACTGGGACAGTCTATAAATGTGATCTGAACCATAACAGTGATATAACCTCGATCATGCTCTCAGACCTTTTTATTAAATTGTGTACAGTCTATTTCTTCCCATGGGCTAGTCTAATCCAGTCTTAGACTTTTCCCATTAGAATTCCTCATTTTTAGCTGTTTCCCAGTTTTGCTTTGGTTTTCATCTAGCTGCATCACCATGCAGTTAGGTACTACAGGCAATTTAAATTTGGCTGCTGAGCTTTGCTGTACAATTTCATGTAATGTAATACATAGGGGTGGTTTACAAAGACTAAGCCTAAACCAAAGGATTTTTACCAACAAAAGAAACCCAAATGCATCTTCTCACATGAGGGAAGAGTGTTCTACAGAAAAAATAATGCACTTTATTTTACTGGTTTATTTGCACATATATGAGGGAAATATATAACATTTTGAAAAAAATATATATATAAAGTAAAAATGAAGGAATCTGCTGAAAACATACAGATCCTAACATCAGTAAACATTGTTTGGATATTTAATGTGTGCGAAGATATAACTTTAAAAACTTGCTTGATTCATAGAAACCACAATGTGAGTTTCTAATCAACATATAATGCTTGAGATGCCCTGGTAGGTAATGTACAATCTGGTGTTACCCTTGGCATTGTGATACAAATGCTGTTTGTGCTGCTGTGCAATAGCTGGTTTTGTACCTTCCTGTTCAGAAGGTGGTGTGCAGCCTTGGCACTGTGGTGTACCATCTTCATCACTAAAGTTATGGGCAGATAAGTCCAGACAAGATTACATTTCATGTTTAAAATCAAGCCTGCTTGGGAGGAATGGCCACCTCTGATTCATGCACTCCTTTGACAAGCATAATTTTCAAAGGATGCCAATCAGTAAATTGGTGCTTTGTAACTTACACGTCATTTAAATGTGGTCTAATTGTTTGGACAAGGGAAAGAGTGTCAGAGCATGGTTTGCATGGGTTAGTTGTTGTACGTCTGCCAGAAGTGTTACCAACATTAGAAAGGAAAATATCAAGGCCAAACTATATAGATTCTCTATTTTCTTTTAACTGCTTTAATGCTCTCCAGGTACCTGTATAGTATTTTACAATAATTTAGATGCCAGTTTTAGGAATTTTTGGAATTGGATGTTTATCATCTATATAATCCACCCCCACCCCCTTTCCTTCACTGCACTTTATTACAATCCAATTCAGATGCTGTTCACTCAAATCGAATTGATTTAATCCCCCATGCTTTTTACTTCCATGCTTAATCTGTGTAGTGATCAATTGGGAATTGTCTTTTTGTCATGAATACATTTCTACTGTGTTGGGTTTGTTAACTAACAGCACTTCAAATCTTGGGAGGACATATTTAGCAGCTCATTTACACAAACATCGCCTGTATTTAGTTACTCAGTGAGATCAGTGTGATAAGGAATTTTGCTATCCTAATTGAAACAAGTACATAACTCAAACAACAGAATCACAAGTAAGTTAGGGTCAACCTCTTCTAGTGGAAATTAAAAAATCATATCAAATAGACTGATGTGAAATGTTCTGTTTGTAATAATTCTGTTATCACACTTTAAAAAAAAACTCTTTTCTAATGGTTTTATTTAGTGTGAGCTGTGTAAACAATGCACTAATGTTACTGCTTTGTTGTGACAGTATAGGTGTAGAAATGTGATTTTAATTTCCGTTGTTATGGGATCAGCCCATTGTTCTAACAGTGGATAGCCTCCCAGTGGGACTTGGCAAACTTTGCAATGCGTGTGTTCTTTATTCATTGTTTCATCTGTACTTTGCTCAGCTGTGCCTTTCCCAGGGAACGTGTTGCAGGCACAAACACAATCAGCCACATGCAACCTAACTGATGTCTATAACATCTGATGTTGGAAGAATAAATGATTCTTCTTTACTCTAAATGGCATTTAAAGATGCTGGATTTTCTGTTTTAAAATATTTAATATAGTTTAAATATCAAGGCAATTAAAAATCAAGCTGTAGAGAAAAACAGATTGAAACAGAAATGATTCATCAGTTTGTGGCTCCTGTCTCAGCTCAGCTGCTGCTGAAATCCTTATACATGCCTTTGTCAGCTCCAGACTATTCCAGTGCTGTCCTGACCGTCCTCCCATCCTCCACCCTCCATAAACTTCAGCTCATCCAAAACTCTGCTTTCTATTTCCTAACCTGCATGAGGTCCCGCTCACCCATCACCCCTGACCTTGCTGATCAAGTTGACTCCCGGTCCATCAATGCCACCAAATTAAAATTTTCATCCTCGAGTTTAAATCCCTTCTTGGCCTCACCACTGTCTATCTTTGTAATCTCCTCCAGCTCTACAACTCCCCCAGAACTCTGCATTCCTCCAACTTTGGCTTCTGAGGCATCTCCTCCTTTCTTCATCTCACCATTGGTCATGTCTTTGGACGTCTAGGCCCTAAGCTCTGGAATTCCTTCCCTAAACCCCTTTGCTTCTTCATCGCTCTCTCTTCCTTTGAGATCCTCCTTAAAACCCATCTCTTTGACTCACCCCTCCTAATATCTCCTTCTTTGGCTCGGCGTCCATTTTTGTCTTATTACGCTACTGTGGGTTTCCATGCGACCTTTATATTAAAGATGCTATATAAATGCAAATTGAACCAAATTCCTCAGTTTGTGGCAAGAGTGGTCTCAGGTCAGCTCATACACTGGAAAGTATTCAGCTACCTGCACTGGATCTTACGTTTCATTTCCAGTTTAAAAAGGAAAGACTTGCATTTATATAGCGTCTTGCATAACCTCAGGACGTTGCTAAATGCTTTACAGCCAATGAAGTACTTTTGAAGTGTAGTCACTGTAGTAATGTAGAAAACGTGACATCCAATATGTGCACAGCAAGGCCCCATTAACAGCAATATGATCAGCACCAGATAATCTGTTTTAGTGATGTTGATTGATAAATATTGGCCAGGACACCAGGGAGAACTCCCCTGCTCTTCCTTGAAATAGTGCCATGGGATTTTTTACATCCACCTGAGAGAGAAGACGGGTCTCGGTTTGTCATGGCAAGAAATTTTAAAGTACTCTTAGCTTGGATATTATAAAACAAATACTTTGACTTTGATTTTTAGGCTATAATAGTTTATTGATTTAGTGATTAAGAAACTGAAGAAGAATGGTGGCTATAAGGACCATTAATATTTATATAAAATATTTTTCAGGAGAGTGTCGAACTAGGGGTCACAGTCTCAAGATAAGAGGTCAGCCATTTAGGACTGAGATGAGGAAAAATTTCTTCTCTCAGAGGGTTGTGTATCTTTTGAATTCTCTACCCCAGAGGGCTGTGGATGCTGAGTCATTGAGTATATACAAGACTGAGATCAATGGATATTTGGACACTAAGGGAATCAAGGGATATAGGGATAGGACGGGAAAGAGGAGTTGAGGTAGAAGATCAGCCATGATCTTATTGAATGGCGGAGCAGGCTTGAGGGACCGTATGGCCTACTCCTGCTCCTATTGCTTATGTTCTTATGTTCCATCCAGTTTTATGACCGAGGTCCTTTTGCAGGCTGCTAGTGGAAGAAATGCCTCATTATTATATTGAGGAGCGAGTAACTTCCCACTTATTGGTTGTCAATAGCAGGTATGCTAAGATGTATTACAAAGTAAATTGCCTTTCAGAAGTGACCTTGAATATATAATAATGTCCAAAGCTGAAAATTTGCTCTGTGTCAATTTTGTAACTTGAGTGTAATTTATTATTCCAGTTACAGCCTTTAACTGCAGTCAATGTTTATATAATATGCACCTCAATAATAGTTACATACAGTTTTGTGATTCACAACAGATGTTAACATTTAACACTTGCCCTTGGCGATACCATTATGTTTTCAGGCGAGCCAAGTACTAGAGTATTTGACCAACCAGGTACTTGCAGCAAACTAAGGACAGTTCTGGGGAGAGAAAGTAATAAAAAAAAAGAGAAAAAAAAACATTTTTCCATAGTCATTTAAATACATTGACAATAGAAAGCTAGGAAATTTTACAGTGATAAAGGTGTACAGTATTTAAAAATATATTTTAAGTTCTATTTTTATGCAGCCATTTAGTTTCCATTTTATGTTTCACATACTGCTTATAGCAGCTGCTTTAATAACAATCAATCAACTCCATTCCCAAGGCCTGTAAAATCTGAGGTAAAAATTAAGATTAAATTCCTGCTCAGTTTCCAGTCAAAGTGTATGTCTTTGGGCAGGAAATGCTTTTATAAGAACATAAGAACATCAGCAATAGGAGCAGGAGTAGGCTATACAGCCCCTCAAGCCTTCGATAAGATATTGTGTCCAAGATGGATTTACTGCTCACCATCTAGAAAAAACTGCTGGTACCATGACATTGAACAGGAAGGAGATAAGAGAAAGTGACAGTTATCTTCAAATGCAGTTAGTAAATTTACTGTGAGAAGCTCAGGGCCTGGAAATAAGGGACAGTCATAAAACAAAAGGTCATTTTAAAACAGTCCTGCCCTTCCATGGTCTTGCAAGGTTGGAAAGCCACATAGCATCTGTGTGGGTTGCAGCTAGTATGGTGTCTATTGTATTGAAATAGTTTCACAATTTGGTGAATTGTTGTCCTGTCAAAGTATAGCACCCTTGATGACTGCACTCAGGGTGCAGCACCAGCAACAAATAATAATAATAATAATAATAATATATAATAATAGCTAAAAGCATAGTGGAGAAGAGTGCTGAACTGGGCCAAAATTCAGGTACATGTATTTGAAAAAAGATCAGAATTATATCCAGTGCATTCATTCAGATTTTAATGTGCCTGATCCTTTAATGAAATAGTGCCACAAGCCAGTTTGTGTCTCTGTCCTGAACATTTAGTGGGCTGAATTTAGCAGCTGAACTGGGCTGTAAGTGTGTGACTGACAAAACTATCCATATATTTGTAATTTATTCATTTCTTTTCTCTCAATGGCTGTGTAACTATCCATTCAATTTCTTGGCAGTCAAGTTGGAGGGGAGTGAAATCAATCCAATAGTCCTGAGGGGAGGCTGCTGAGTTCCTTGATGGTAGGAGATACATCTGCCAGTGTAATGGGGGATGAGAGAAAGTACTTGAATTCCTACAGAGCAGATTTGAGGAGATGTGCCAGAGTCCTCTAGGCTTTTCCTCCCTGATTACATAACCAGCCTGTTGTTTTCAGATTTTGGACCATTTAAATGTCAAGCAACTTTTGAATTCATTCTGATGGCATAACTATCACCAAGTTATGAAAAGAGGCAAACCTAAAATTTTATATATATCCTTATCTGATTAACATTATTTTTAGCAGGGATAGCCAAGTGAAATCAAGCCAAAGTAAAATATGACATGGGTTGGTATAGGGGACATATACAGTACAATTCACTTATTAATGCTACCATTATTACTGGTTCTCCAAATAGATTTATTTTATTTAGTACAATAGTAGAAACACAGGAAGATACAGGATCAGAAAAGATTCTGCAGTCCATCTAATCTGTCCCAAAAATTAATATTGCTCCATCACCTACTCCCTTAAGTATCTATCCAGATCTCCCTTAAATTTTTCCATACTATCTGCCTCCAGTGTTTCCCTAGGCAGTCTGTTCCACACGTTCACCACACTCTGCATATAGTTAAATCTAACGTGGCTGTGCATCTTCCCTCTTCTAAGTCTGAGCACAGGGACATATGCGCCAATGTGCTGCCTTTGTTGTTTGGTCCCAAGAAGCAATGGCTGCATACATCGCTGGTAAGACTGGCAGAATTCCCTCCTCCTCCAAATATTGGCTGAATTTTGATAAAATCATTAATAAGCTGCAAATAGTGTTCCTAAAACCCCTTTCATGGTCTTCTACCAGCTGCATGAGTTCCTGAGTAGTGTCTTCACTTAGCTTTGTGGCTTAGTGATCTTCTCAGTGCTACTGAAGTGAAACCCTTATGCTACACGCTATTCCACAAAGCTTCGTGTTGCTATTGTGAATTTGGTGGATTTCTGCCCATAATTTTATCCAGTTTCTAACGAATGCCTGACCTTTACAAAGGACTCACTGTACATTTTCTATAGGGCACACCATAATTCAATAAATTCAGATTGACTCAGTGTTTCTAGATCACAGGGTTAATGATACATTTAAAATACCATACTTTAAAAAAATTAAACTAATTTATTTTCTCTCAAATTAATTTTAAACATAAATTTTAACAGGAACTATTATGAGCAGAGTGTGCTTTATTTGTGAGAGTGAAATTTTTCTGTTAATGGAAAACAGAGAACGTTTTCTTCGTTAAATTAAATTGGATGTTTCAAATTTGTGTGTTCCATTGATTTTGTTAGTGGCTCTTTAACTATGTAGAAAAACAAGTGTTCTCTTGTTTTTCACAGAAAGAAGAATTTTGGGTTCCTTGTGTAATGGCAAAGTACATTGGTTCTAAGCAGTAGCAGGATGTTGTCCCATTTGGTAACTTACTGATCTTAGGCACATTCCCATCAGCTGGGGTTGAACATCCTGTTTCTCATTTCACACCAGATGACTGGTTGCCAACTTACTAACCTGTGAAACAGCCGTCTCAGTCTCAGATACAGCTTGGTTCAGCAATAACGTAGGGAGCTGACATGTGACTCAGCATCAGTACACAGGGACTCATATCTTTAACAAGAAAGCCCCTTTGTATTGTAGAGAGAGAAGAAATAGTAAAAATCTGCTAAAAGTACAGAAATGTAATTATTGTTATCTTAGTGCTGTTTTTCTGTCTGTTTGTGCAAAGAGGTGGCTATAAATATATGCAAGATGGTCACTGTGTATTGTAGGCAGAACATGGCTGAGACATTTATTATATTTTTCAAAAGTATTTTATTTGTTTATTCTTCATCTTTTTGGCTTCTTTTTGTCACACACTATCCACAGAAGCTAACATTTTTCCAGATCTTTTATCAATGCCACTTTGTACCCAACTGCTAGGAGGTGTGCAAGAGTAAGGCCAGGGTGAATCTTCCCTTCAGTGATTAACCCAACGCATGGGAATATGGCTAAGGCTACAAATGACCAAATAGAGAAATGTAAATGCAAACCCACATCCTGCCACTGCTTAGCACGAATGCACTTTGCCATCATGGCATCCTTAACTGAGAAATCGATTAAAATGATCATAATGTGTTCATATGATGTTTTGGATATTCACATATCCAAGCACATTTGCCATATGAAAGAGTGAGAAAGTCACTTATAAAGCTATGTTTCTGTATTTTCATAGATGATACCTAGTGGCCATGTTGTTTTTTTATTGGGTTTTAAAAACCTATAGATTGTAGAAGGATGGGAAGATCAAGGGAGTAAAGAGTTTCAGTTTTGAGTTCTGAGAAAAAAATGAGTAAAAGAATAAGATGGTGTGATAAGCCTTAATTTCAACACAGGGAGGGAGGCTGCAGGGAGGAAGAAGGTTGTGCAGGATGGCGAAGTTGGAGCTTAAGAGGAAAATTCAGATCTGCAATATTTAATTTATTGCACAAATGAGTTTTACAGAAGCCTGTATAGATTGAACTCAGGAACCCACTGTGCTTCATTATGGATTCCCAAACAAAATGGCAATGCTGCAGTAATATGTTTTAATGTGTATTAATTCATGATACAAAAAATAACTTGCATCTTAACTTGCAAAAATATAGCATCTTCTCATGACCCAAAGTTCTTTAAAACCAATGAATTACTTTTGAAGTACAGACATGTAGGCAAACACAGCAGCCAATTTGCACACTGCAAGGTCCCACAAACAGTAAAACAGTCCCACAAACACAATACCAGATAATCTGTTTCTTGTTCTATTGGCTGAGGGAGAAATGTTGTCCAAGATATTGGGAAAACTCCCTGCTCTGCTTCCAATAATGCCATGGTATCTTTTACGTCCAAAGCAGACATACTGGGCCGGACCTTGTTTAAGGTCTTACCCAAAAAATGGCAACTCTGACAGTGCAGCACTCTCTAAAGTTATGACGGTTATGAAGTGTCAACTACACAGGAAATCAAACAGGAAAATGGTCAAAGCTACACGGGACTTTTCTCTCTCTCTCTGGTAAAACCCCGATCACGACCTGGGAGTCCTACAAAATAAATTTTAAAAACACAAAATCAACATTCATACGAAGCATGTGGCTGTGTATGGAAGTGAATCTACCTTTACCATTTCAGTTCTGCACAACAGATCATGCGGTACAGCGACAAAATAACTGAGAGCTCACAAATATGTTCACACTTCCCAGATCACACGTATTACGTAAAGAGAGAAATGAGTGCAGCCTTCTTCACTATCAATATTCTTCACTATCAGTATTCTTCACTATCAATATTCTTCACTATCAGTATTCTTCACTATCAATATTCTTCACTATCAGTATTCTTCACTATCAATATTCTTCACTATCAGTATTCTTCACTATCAATATTCTTCACTACCAATATGCTTCACTATCAGTATTCTTCACTATTAGTATTCTTCACTACCAATATTCTTCACTATCAATATTCTTCACTATCAGTATTCTTCACTATTAGTATTCTTCACTATCAATATTCTTCACTATCAATATTCTTCACTATCAGTATTCTTCATTTTCAATATTCTTCACTATCAATATTCTTCACTATTAGAATTCTTCACTATCAATATTCTTCACTATCAATATTCTTCACTATCAGTATTCTTCACTACCAATATGCTTCACTATCAGTATTCTTCACTATCAGTATTCTTCACTATTAGTATTCTTCACTACCAATATTCTTCACTATTAGTATTCTTCACTATTAGTATTCTTCACTATCAATATTCTTCACTATCAGTATTCTTCACTACCAATATCAAGCAAATTCTCCCAATATATCCAATGAGCAATGTCAGAGCTACACTTTACAATAATGTGGGTGAAACTGACATGTAATTGATTATAAAAATATGAAACTAACATCCATAACCCTTCTGTGGAGCAAATGGCTGAAGGGAATCTCCTAGACCCACATCACTGCAGTATCTGGTCCATGCAGATCCCCTTAAATGGATGTTTTTGGGGTTCTATAGAAGCCCCTATAAATGAAAAGAAACAGAAAACTAAAACATACAGGCCTGGATATATCACATATTTTACCAGAGTCACCTTCTCTATTAAGTGATAGTACACCATGAGGGATGATAACTAGAAAGTGTTGCTCAGCCCGATGGTTTGAGGGTACCTTCATAACCCAGGATACCTCATTGACTTATCACTTCAACTGCACCTGTTAATTCAGCCAATGGACAATTGGTATCTCCACAAAGCCAGTTCCTATATGATGTCAACAGCACTCCTAATTTAAGCCAAAAATCAGCAGTCACATACAGAAAGGGTGTTAAAAGTGGACCAAGATTCTTTGTAACTATTTGATTTAAAAGTAGAGTTGCTTGTTAATACTTTTATTTTCTATTCAGCTTCATCTACACTGCTCCTCCGTGTAGATGAATGTAAATAGAATGCAGAAGTATCCAAGGAGACAGGGAAACATCCATTTCGAGGAAGTCTGTTTGGAGCAGATTCTGTGGGGTGATGTCAGCCAACATTCCCTGATAGTGAGACTCCCTCGTTAAAGGTCATAAGTGATTATCTTTTTCATTTTATTGCCTTTCCAGGGGACCAGGGTCTACAGCACAAAACTGTGCACAAATTAAGCATAAATCGGAACTGATAATGGAAAGAAAACAGTGTAAGAAATAGAAATACAGTTGAAATGGTCTTCTAGGATTTATGATTGATATATATTTTCAGAATGTGGAGGATTTCCTTGCGCCATACCAGCCTTCCACACCTGTAGGGGGAGCTCCCTGTCCCATACTCAACCTTTGCATGTGTAGCAGAGTTGCCAAACCAAACTGTGGGCACACTGATCTCTGAAGTTAAAAATCACATATGCATTCATATAAACACATAATTATTATATTGACACTGAGATGTTTGGTTACATAGAATGGTACAAGGTACAACATTGCTCAAATAAAGATTCAGTCCTTTCAATAATTAACTAATGACTAAACGTTGTGAAAAATTAAGACAGGATTGCGTGCTTTTTTAAGTTTATTTTAAATGAATGCATACTGTCTGTACAGTATTAATATAATGAAGGTGAGTCATTTTATTTCTTAATTCCCAGTATATCACCAATCAAAAATACATAGTAACAAAGATGAGCACTGGATGGTCAATGGGCTATATGTTTCTGATACTTTTTGGAATTTGGAAATATTTGCTGTTAGCCAGGAATCATTTTCAGGCTACCACTAGCTATGTAAGGATTTAATTTCTTTCATTATTAAGGTCCTGCACAGGAAAATCATCGTGAACACAATATTGTAACAGGAAGTTAGAATGCCCTCTGGAGACTAAGGTTAAGGGGCCGACAATCTGCTGCCCTTTCAACGCACTTCTGCTGTAACTTCAGCAGGGCTGCGGTGGTAGGATCGCAAATTAAGCCTGGACCGAGATACACTGGGTCCCAGCCTTCACTCAGAATTTCCTCATGGCCTTGTAAGGGGCAAAGCCTCCGCACACCTCAAACAAGGCCAGTGGCTTAGGAGGGGGTCCGGGACTCCCAGCCCGGGAGTTTCTACAGCCATGGCCTACAAAATGCCTGGTGCATAATTGGCACTGAGTGGAACAAGGCATACCGGCCCACTGCATATCAGAAGTGGGGCCGATCTGGGGGTGCAGGCCTAGGTTATGGCCTAGGCCTCCAAAGAGGAGGCAGTTTTAAAAACAAGTTTTGTAGCCCCCTTTAGGGAAGTTTTTCCAGGGGGGCACAAACTCTCCCTCCTCTATGCAACCCGCACATTACCCCATGGCCATGCAGTAGGCAGGGGCCCAAGATAAGCCCCTAGTGCTGCAGATGTCTACCAATCATGTTTGTATCAAGGGACCACCCTCTAACCCTACAACCTGACACTTACACCAAGGCACTGAACACACAAATCTTTGGCTCCAGGGGTATTTTAAGTTACCATTAATAGTGTCAGGACAACATTAACAATTACCTGATTCCAGTTCTGATGAATGATTCCATCGAAACGTTATCCTGTCTTTCTCATTCAAATGCTTACTTATCTGCTGTGCATTTCCAGTATTTTTGATTTAAATTCCAATTTTCTGGCATTCTTTCATTTTAACAATGATTTATATTTAACCGACAGGAGTTATTCTGACTTTCTGTTGTAACGTGATTAGAGAAAGCAGGATTTGTTAAATGTAGAACTCAATGTTTAACAAATACTTCTTTCTTTCTGATACTAATATCGCCTGTGTTTGCCTTTTTTCTTTTTCTTTGTTTTTTTATCCAGTGTTCAGAACCTAGGTGGATACCACAGCATCAAGTTTGTAAATCAGCAGAACGGGGACAGGTCTGGTATTTAATTGCTGTCAGCCTGCTTCTTTCATGTCAGACATAAAAGCATCGCGCTTTGCAGATTATATTGGACAACTAAAGGTTTTTCACCAGTGACTGTAAAAGAGCTTTTTTATTTTTATCCCTCAATTTAACAGAAACTTTAGTGATCCAACTGGTCTTGTTTTCTGTAAGGATTTTTTAAAGAAGTGCCTCAGTTATTGCTAATGTTATGTTGCAAAGCTATTGTTTGTGCATTTTCTGCTTCTGTTATATTGAATGTAACTGTAACATAGGAACAGGAGGAGGCCATTCAGCCCCTCGAACCATTCAGTTAGATCATGGCTGATATGTATCCTAACTCCATCCACCTGCCTTGGTTCCGTAACCCTTAATACCCTTGCCTAACAAAAATCTACAATCTCAGTTTTGAAATGTTCAATTGACCTAGCCTCATCAGCTTTTTGGGGGAGACAGTTCCAGATTTCCACTACCCTTTGTGTGAAGAACTGCTTCCTGACATCAGCCCTGCGCGGCCTTGCTCTAATTTTAAGCTTATGCCCCTATGTTCTGAACTCCCCCACCAGAGGAAATAGTTTCTCTCTATCTACCCTATCAAAGCATCACTATCATGTGGTTTTGTTTGCAGTTTCTTGAGCTAACAAATAAGGAAATATTTTTTCCATTACTGGACCACAAAAAGAAAGAAAATCTAGACGTGAATGTAATGATATCCGTTGGATAAAAAGAGTATGATTTTTCTCTGAACTCAGGAAGTCAGGCACTGCACCACATGTACCATTGGAGTTTTCAATACACCCGTTTAACTGAAGTAATGAGAGTCTGACCATGTCTTTGTACACGGTGACAGCCATTGGATGAACTCATGCTGCTGAAAGAACGGAAACTGACAAAAATCTTTTGACAGTGCAGTATGTGTACAACCATTCTGACCCATCCCTTCCAAACAAGCACTTCTATTTTCTGACTTCAGATAGAAATCATATTTGTTCTCTTTATCTACCAGTTAATATCACAGTGAGCTGGATTTTGACACAGGTCCTAATGCACTTCTTTGCTACTTGTTGCTCTTGAAGCAGTAGATACTCTATATTAGTTGCATTAATACTGTACTGAATGGACAACAGCCTACAATACATGCTAACTTACATCTCCAGATGCTGGAATCTCTGATTCATGTGAACTCAAAGTCACATCTTCATGTGCACATGACACGCAGAACTTGTGAGCTGAGAAAACCTGGTCACTTGGACTGGGGAAGGGAGTTGTGTACATGTGTGTGCAGCAGACGCCACGCATTCTGTGCTTTGTGGAAGAAGGTGTTCAGTTGATTCTACCATGCACTGAAAGGGTGTCCTAGAAGAAGATCAGCAAGCACCAAACAGACTTTCTTTATTCATTCTCATGCAAGTAGAAAATCCTGGAATTGGTTGGTACAGGACCAAGCTGCCACCTAGATCAGTGCACGTCATTTTTAACTTTTTGTTGTGAATTTGTGATCATCAAAGTTAGTGCTGAGGCATAGAACATTATTGTGTCAGGTATAGCATGATTAGGTGCACAGTAAACTCCCTCCACCACGCCTCAACAATGCCTAATGTGTCATTTTAATGTCACATTTGCATCTCAGCCTTGTCATTAAGTAATGCCACCCATATGTACAGAACCTCAACTGAGTCATTTGCAAGCACAAAATAATCACAGCATGTATTCTGTGTTATACTATGACCAAGAAAGTGTATACATTTCGTACAATTCAATAAAATATATTTTTCTCAAGTCAAATGGCAGTAACTGGAGTCAGTCACAATCATCTTCTTCTACCACTAGACATCACTAGTAAATCCTGCAACTACTAGTGAGGTGTCAAAGGTTCTACTCTTACACTTCCTTTGGAGGAGTAGTGTAGCTTCATATCCTTATAGGCTCAGGCTACTTCCTCAAAAATACCTGTGTCCCTGCTATTTTTCTGTTTAATTCAATAGGATGTGAAGGAGGATCAACCCAGAATGAGTTTTGCAATATATTGATAACACTGTAAGAAATAGACAGGTTTATTCATGACAATTAAAAAAGTCTACAAGAAGCCTAGCACTGTATGTTACAAAACACAAGGTTAAAGCATAGAAAAAGAAAGACTTGCATTTATATAGCGCCTTTCACAATCTCAGGATGTCCCAAAGTGCTTTACAACCAATGAAGAACTTTTGAAATGTAGTCACTGTTGTAATGTAGAAACAGGAAACTCAAATATGACGATCGTAATTCCGAAAATCGGTAAAAATACCTTAATGTGTTTCTGCTGAATCGGATACAGAGGTTACCTCTGCATTCCTGAAAGCATTTAAACAATGCTAAACATTTTCTTTCTTTTCCAGATTTGCAGGGTCTTCAGGGATAATAACTGTTAAATGTAAAGACCTGTGTGTCATGTATCTGGAGATACCAGGAATGGAAGAATGCTTGAACATTGCAAGGTCCATTGAGGTAATAAATAATGAGTGGATGCTAAAGTGTCTGTGGAAATCTCTATTCCACTTGTCAAAGGAATTAAGAAAAAAACATTAGGATAGAAATTCCGCTGCTGCATTCGCTAGCTCACGATTTTCTCTCTATTAACATGACGGATCAGAAACTTGTGGGCTGGCGACAGCAGAAGCAGAATTTCTACCCCATTAGATTTAAGAAAGGAACTGTTCTCTTCATATGGAAAGAAAGGTAGAATAGGTTGGAATAATAGGGATGATTTCTCAATGTTGCTCTTCTAGCAGGGAGCAATACTCACAGGGAGGGTATCACAAGAAATCGTGGACACACAGGCCATGATTTTCCATCTATTAATTTTGGTTCCTGAGAAACACTCCCTTCAAGTGCCCCTTTTGATGGAAGCCCCGGATTGTGAAACTATCCCTATTATTTTTTCACCTCTGGGATCTGGATGTGAATCCAGTCTAACCTGAAGGGATGAAAGTACCCTTTTGCTGATGGTTAAGTACAATAAGTTTGAGGAAGAACAAGTCCCAGTTTATATCACAAAACCGCCAACTAATTCTGGAATCAGTAGGACACTTGGATTTATATAGTGCCTTATCACATTGAAATAACTGAAAGTGCTTCACAGAATGAATTACCTTTTTGAAACAGTGAATACTGTTATGTATTCAGGCACAGAAATGGGGGAAGGCTAGCTTAATTTGTTTTTGATTCTACTTCAAAAGAGTTACAAATTGTAACACAAATCTAATTGTGCTTTGACACAAATGCAACACTGTATTTGCATTACAAATCATTTTATATCACAATTTTAGAGGCCCGTTTTATTCCTACCCTCTAAGGGCAGAAATGTTGCATCATTCTGGTCCAACAGTGTAACCTCATCATGTTTTCACTAGTGTTTCTGGTACATTTCTCTGACACAATTTCCGTTCATTCTGATTTTGTTCTTTAGGCTTTGTCATCTTTGGAGTCTACCAGTCACATGTACCCCTTCTTCTATCGACCAAAGAAACTGAACCTTCAGGAAGGCTGGGACTTATTCACTCCTGAACAGCAGTTTACTAAGCTGTCTATACATGTTAGTTTATTACTGTACTTTCAACATATAAAAAATTATAAGAAAAAAATTAAAGAGTATTTTATTTTAAAATATATTTATTTGATGTTTTCCCATTTTTAATCTTCATGAGCTCCCCTCCCCGTATCTTCTTTTGATATGGGAATGGAGGGGAGAGATGAACAAGCCACAGCTTCAGTGATGCATGGCAAGAATTGGTATGTCTCTGTCTTGCACAGCCAAGAAGTCTCGTGTGGCCAGCTCATTAAAATGACAAGCACTACTGGGTGATCAAACCTGCAACCAATGAATTATGAAAGGAACAGTTTAAATGCTGAAGATAAACCTTTCAAATCTAGTTGTTGCTAGGCAGCCAGGACTAAATGTTTTTGTTGTCCACCCAATCATTTTGTTTGTCTTTTAAAAAAATTCTGATTGCAAAGCCACAAGAGCAAATGACCAAATCCAGATGGCTTTTCTTCCAGGCTCCATTGGCAGAGTTTAGCAATCCATTGTCTTTTGCACACACCTGCCATTGATGGTGAATTAATGAATTAGAACATTAATGTCCATACCAACCTGGCATCCAGGAAAGGAAAAGGTGCCATTTCCCATTTCACAGACCAGCCATTTATTGACTCAGCTGTATTTGTACCTGCCTTAAAATCTCACTCTCATGTTGGTTGCTAGGAGGTGCACGAAAGCTCATTTTACAATTGTTCATTACTGCACTGGGGAAGCCTCTCCCAAGATATCCTGCCTAAGATGGGGATCTCTCCAGTAGGAACTTGCAACCTATCACTTCATCTAACAGCATGCTAGTACTTCATTGTGTTCTACCAGCAGGATATCCATTCATTTTCTAAGAAACAAATTCCCTCTCTGTTCAATAATAATTATTTTTAAAAAGTTGTCTGTTAACAGTGTTTTTCTCATATAGACCGATAACTGGAGGCTTAGTTATGTGAACAAAGACTTCACTGTGTGCACAACCTATCCCGATGCCGTGATTGTTCACAAGTCTATTGATGATACAGCACTAACGACCGTGGCCAGGTTCCGCCAAGGTGGTCGCTTTCCAGTGTTCAGTTACTATCACAAAAAGAATGGAATGGTAAGAATCCTTATTCTGTTGTCATTTATATTGGAGCAGTACAAGACCTGTCACATTGTAATTGGTACAGTTGGGCTGCACTTCAGTCAGTTTTAGTATCCTTTAAATTGCATCACCTGTGCTCTGCTTTAACATCACTGCTGCACTCAGCATGTCCACCCATATAGTGGAGGGAAACTAATCTTTTAAAAAATCCTTAATGGTGTACGTCATACAAACAACAAATAAGGAGAAGGAGTTAATATTGTAATTAAGCCTCAGATTCAAATGATATTCACAAACCACTCACGCTCCGCTCTCACTGTTGATGTATTCTTTCAAACCCTTTGGCTGTACAAAATTGCACTCCTGTACACCAAGCCTCACCCACTGAGAGTGCATATCAAGAACTTCGACATGCACTCCCCGTGATTTTTCCAGCCATTAAAATAAATGGATGGAGTATTGTGGTGGGTGTGAGGTTGAGTTCCTGATATCTGCTGCTGGTGGACGAGGCACTCCACCTGGGATAACGATTTGGTAAAATTACCCTGATGGTCCAGAAAAGTCAAACGGACAACTGACAAAGAAATATTTAAAAAATACGTTCGTGCTGCTGGTTGAATCTCTAACTCGAAGCATTGTGGATTGGTACAATATGGGCTCTGCTGGCAATCCGCCAAAAGCACAAGTACCTGCCGTTGGCTCAGCCGTCAGGAGCTGCTACCAGACAGAGGAAAAATTGGAGACAACAACAGTCAACCAGAATTCTCCAACACACCTCGTAGTAGCTGGATCTGAACCAACTTTGGTACAGAACTGTGAACAGTTCATTGGTCAGCCCATCTATATTGGGAAACAAAAGATTTGAAATGTGTAAACCCAGCAAAACCCTATGGACCTGTGCAATAGTGAATGAACACATAATAACGTTAAGTAAAGGATTGGATACTTAGTTGATGCCATGAGTAAAGAAGACCTTCTAATAGATCACTAAAACAAAAGCAAAATACTGCAGTTGCTGGAAACCTGAAATAAAAAGAAAAAGTGCTGGAAACACTCAGCGGGTCAGGCAGCATCTGTGGAGAGAGAAACAGAGTTAACGTTTCAGGTCGACCTGAAACATTAACTCTGTTTCTCTGATAATTGAATGATTTGTATCAATTGGTGTTGATTGTGTTCAGGTAGTGGGTGCCAATTCGGGACTCTCTCGTATCCTTTTTATAGGAGAGCTTAGCTAGGACGTGGTGTGTAAGTAAATAAAGGCTTGGAAGTAACTGAAGACCAGGCTCTAGTATTCGATCCTTCACCACATGGCTTTCCAGTTTTAACATTCTCTCTTCACCGATGCTGCCTTACCTGCTGAGTGTTTTCAGCAGTTTCTGTTTTTACCTCTAATATACTTCTAATATGTGTAGTTGTGTGGGGGAGAGGCAATATGCGTTTCATTTTTCAGTACAGTTAATGTCTTCTGAATTGGACTCAGATTTGGATGATACTGTTTTTACATCTATAGATTGATCTGAAGATATTGTCACCTGTAGGTAATAATGCGGAGCAGCCAGCCGCTGACTGGGGCCAATGGAAAGAGATGTAAAGAAGATGAATGTTTCTTGGCTGCTGTTCTTCAGGCTGATAAGAAGGGTTATATCATTGATACAAGGTCAATACAAGCTGCACATCAGGCTAAGGTGAAGGGTGGGGGCTTTGAATCTAAAGCTAACTACCAAAACTGGAAAAGACTACACAGACCCATAGACAGGTAAGGAAGTTAACAGGCTGACAAAACAGTCACTCCTTGATGGTAAGAGGACATTTTTGCTGGGGAGAGTGGGAGGGGACGACAATTCTGAATTGTAATGGCATTTTTGTGTGAACTCATGTCCATTAGGAGCATTAACAATGATAAGAGAATAGATACCTTCTGCCCTGGTTACCGATCCATGGTCCCCGTCCTCTTCTTCAGCTACATGCTGCTTTTTTGTGACATCATTCGGAGGTGACATCATCAGCTTTTGTATGTAGGCTCTGTCTCTCCACATGTTCTCTTGACCCCATAACCACATCCGTACTACAGTATCAGATTGCCTGCCTAACAATAGATGCGTCAAAACTTCCTTCAGCTGAACATCGGAAAGGCCGAAGCCATAGATTTCGGCCTTTGCTATATCACCCCAACCTCCTCCCCAACCACTCACTCAGGTTGAACCAGACTGTTCAAGACTTTGGCATCCTGGTTGACCCAGAATTGAGC
Organism: Heptranchias perlo; assembly: GCF_035084215.1. Taxonomy (NCBI): domain Eukaryota; kingdom Metazoa; phylum Chordata; class Chondrichthyes; order Hexanchiformes; family Hexanchidae; genus Heptranchias; species Heptranchias perlo. The sequence continues at coordinate 29,223,249 of NC_090350.1, forward strand.
TTCACACACCACATCTTTTCCATCAGCAAACCTGTTTACATCCACCTCTGCGATATTGCCTGCCTCCACTTCTACCTCATCCCCCACCGCTGAAACCCTTATCCAATCTTTACGCTCACTTTCTCTAATATTCTCCTTGCTGGCCTTACATCCTCCACCCTCCATGAAACTTCTCCAAAACTTGAAGAGAAATCAGACAGGCTCCCATATACATGTGCGCTTCCCCCTGCCTGATTTTCCTCTATGAGCTGTGCCCAGGTGATACAATACTCCCAGACACTGCAACAGGAAAATCTGCCTCATTCCTTTACTAAACTGTCATTCTAAACTAATGAGGGTTTAGTAAAATTATTTTTGTTTAACTTTACGCACCAAAGAATATATTCCCTTAGCTTTCTAATACAATCTATCATTCAGTCCTTGGGAACCAAAATCCAGTAAGATTGTTCTGAAAGTTCTGTTAGTGAATAGTTCTGGATTGCCTCGTATGAGGCCGTAACATGCCAGGACTTGAGTTTATCCTGCCATCAGCATATATGAATTAAACAGTTCATTTCTCACTGACAGCAAGAGCAAACATGTTCTAGGTAATAAATATGAGTGCCTCCAGCATCTAGTGATTTAATCACAGTGTATCGAATGCTCAGAGTATATGCAGGTACAAGTGGGGGAAACTTTTTGGAAAGAGAGTATGCAAGAAAATCATATACAAGAAAATAATCTCCTGTTCTACTTATGTTTTACCAATTCCAAATGAGTGGAGAAACACAGCTGTTCTTAATGAACCACAAATTGCCATTGATGCTACTGCCTAATTAAACAACAGGAGCTGAGCTTCTGGAGAGCAGGATATCTATTCCATGGACCTCTGCACAGATACTGTCAATGTCATTCACCTGACAACCCACCAGGACAAGCACTCATGCAGCAGGTTACTTAAGGAGATTAAATAGTCCGAGCCTTGGAGAATATTCCCAACTGTAATTTTTATAAAGAAGACAAACAAAATAAAACACTTTAGTGCTGAATACTGCTGGATTGTATATGGCATGCAGCCACCTCAATACAAATATTAGATCTGCATTGACATATTCAACTTAAAACAATGGAAGTTTTACTAGTTAGCTTTATCATATAACTTCTAAAAGTGGTTTTTATTTTATAGTTGTATCCCAATAAGCTCACATCTAAATTTTTCAAGTCATGATCTTTAGTTCTTTGGGGTTTTAGGGTTACTTTAGTAATTTTAGGGTTTGACTTGGATTAGGACATATCTGAGAGGAAGAGGAACAGTGCACTAGGATTTTATGTTTGCAGATGTTTAGCTGGAGATGAGTATAAAAGTTAGACTTTCCTAAATTGTTAGTATGCTCATTCTTCTCATATTGTATCTGACTTTCTGTGGCATCAGACCCCTATGTGATGGGAGAGTGTAGCCCTCCAGTTAGAAGCACAGGCCTAGAAATTGGTTTGAGCTGGCAGGCCATCTTGTACAAGGCACTGGAAGCAATCCAACGCTGGAATGGATAGACCAAAGGCACACCCGATATTGGGTCTCAGACGTCATTTATATCAGATTCTGGATACCTCTTTTGATGCCTATATCAATATGGTGGACGGCGCACTGCTGGCACAGAATGTGCGCACGGCGCCCGCCGTTTTGGATGCTTTGGCGCCCATTTTATGCCTAGCAGTATCAGAGAATTTGCAAGCCACAATCTCTGCCATCTACTCTGTAGAGCTGTAGAGATAAGAAAACGGAACTGCACAGCACTCGTGGCCCCATTCGTTTACATGGATTATTGTCAGCAAAACTAAGAGAACTCAAAAAGCTTTTTCTAAGCTGTTTCAATGTATTTTTTTATTGCAGGGGCAGAGTCCTTCAGGAAAGCCTGAGTAAGTTGGTTGATGCTTGTAATGACCAATCCAATAGCATTGACAGATGGCTCAGTAAACTGGAGGCTTCAAAATGGCTGTCTCATGTTAAAACCATACTGACAACTGCTTGTCTAGCCGCTCAATGTGTGGACAGGTAATGTACCCTAACTTTAGGGTTGTTTTTGAATAGCAGGAACTCCATATAGTTAGGACAAACATTTATTTTCCCCAACTTTTTCTCCTTGGAGCGAACTCTTGCTGGAGCACAGTTCCATGGGCACCACCAGCCCTCCATAGCGCACCCAAGTGGCCATTTTTCATGTGTAAGCTTACAGTATCAGCAGGCTATTCAACTGTTGGATCATTACAGCCAAGCCCAATCCTGCCCTTGCCTGTTGTTCACATAAGCACACTTTCCAGCAGGGGTCACCCCATAGAAATCAGGAAACAGAATCTGGCTAAATATTCCCTTCCCTAGCTCGGGAGCACCAAGACCTGTTTTAGTGACCTAACTGGTACTGCAGCTGAGACCAGCTAACTCAGAACAGACCAGGAACCTCTTATGATAACTTTATAGATGAATGTTTACAATATTCAGCCATCATAATTTTGCTTGTTTTGATTAAACATCTGACTATATTCCTGCAGCAGTGAAGCTTAACTGCACAGTTCCTGTTTCTTGCTCATACTGTTCATTGGGACTTTGAAATAATTTTCTAAATAAAGGTCCTCTACAAGGCTAGCATATCACCTCTTGAGCGCTCAGAATTTTAGCCTGATAATCTTAATACTTCATGATTGCCTGCTACACAACAGTGACGACACTTCAAAATATCATTCATTGGCTCTGAAGTGCCTTAGGACATTTTTTGTTTCTTCAATATTGTCTGTTTTCTTGATTGGAGAAAGAAAATTGACTTTAGCAAAGAATTTTATTACATCATCACTAAGCATCAAGTTAGCTTAAGATTCAACATAAATAACTACAATTAAACCTGAAAAAAATCATAGCTAAATATTTGAATGCATGAGAGAGTTACGGTGTCATTCTGTACAGGGAAGGAGCAGCTGTCCTGATCCATGGCTCTGAGGGGAGAGACTCCACTCTACAACTCACATCTCTGGCACAAATCATTCTGGATCCAGACTGCAGGAGCATCAGTGGTTTTCAAGCACTTATCGAACGGGAATGGTTACAGGTACGGAAATTCAGAAGAAAGCATGAATGAGAAAAGACCATTCGGTCCATCAAATCCACTCTGCACAGACCATGTACAATCCATTCTGTCAGGGACTCCACTCCACCCATTTGATCTCCTGATGATAAATTCTGCATAATTACCTTCCAATCCTCAAAGGTTATAAAACAACACTCCAGAATATTCATCCTCACATCTCAGATATTCACCCTAACTTGCTGCTGTCTACAGACAATGCTGCCTCGCCATCTAGTTCAGCAGCAGAGGACTGTTGCATAGTCCCATAACTATTTGATCATTTAATCTGTAACCATCCCTAGAATCTCGAAAGGCTGAAGGAATTCATTTTTAACTTTTATCTTCTAGAGTAAAAACAGGTTTAGTTGTAAGGGCATTGGCTAGTGTGGAACTGGGCCATACTTGCCAGGAAGGTCCAAGCTGTTCTCAGCCAGCACAGTGACATGGGTTTTACAACTGGCAAGGCATCCCTGGACCACAAGGGGAGAAAGTTCACTAGGGTCCCGACTTCTGATTGCTATCTGGTGATTCCTGCTGGAAATTGTGTTTGTGTGTATATTGGATGGGGACAGGCTCACGCTCAGGTGTGATGCCTCTCGGCTTGAAAGGCCTGCCAGCACATACTGTGTAGGCTCGCAGAATGAAGAAAATACCCCCAAGAAACAATATTAATGCTAATTTGTTTTTTTTTAAAAAAGATGGTCCTGATGGTGGCTTTCACTCTGAAATATATTTCTGATATCTTTGCAGAGGTGAATGGGCAGCGTTGTCTATATTGGAGTGCACAGTCTCCAATTAACAACATTTTGATTTTCCTTTCCTTCAGGCAGGTCATCCTATCCAACTTCGCTGTGCGAGCTCTGCCTACTCTCATGCCAAGCTGAAGCAGGAGGCTCCAGTCTTCCTCATCTTCCTTGATTGCTGTTGGCAGATGAGCTGCCAATTCCCCTGCTCATTCGAGTTCAATGAGTACTTCCTCATCACGCTATTTGAACATGCATATGCCTCCTGCTTTGGGACTTTCCTGTGTAACACTGAGAAGGAACGGTAATGTACCATAGAATCATTTTACCAAAATACACTTAATGCTAAGGCCCTTGTCAGTGAACCACTGTTACAGTTTTCTATATCACAATAGCAGTCTGAGTAACTGTAATGTATTACCTGGACTTGGTTTTTGCAGGTCAAATGTTTCATGTTTGTTTCAAAATAATTTCTAAACTGTTAAATGTTTTGAAAATGAAACTGTAAAAAGTGTGTGACATGAATAAAATAAACCTTAACTAGCAGTGGGATGACCAAATATACCCATGTACATCCCTGAGGTTGTTCAGCATAACCCATGAACCTACCCCATGCTTCCTAATGGTGATAGTTACCCATTTTTCTCTGCATATATGACCTCTCTGTATGTGCCTTATACAGCCTATGCAGCATGTAAAGTAGAATGTTACCTGTACAGAACTTAGTTAAGAAAGTTCACATTGCAGACTCCAGCTCAAGTGAAACTGCTCTGTAAGATTTAAAGATTGGCTTAAAGCATGCCAGGAAGCAACTGTCAAAAATACCACTGTTTTGACTCAGGCAAAGGAAGTTCATTGGTCAGTTTACAGCGCTGTTGTTAATATCACCCTTTGCTGCTTGAGGCCATTGTTAGAATTTTTATGTAGTTCTCTAACAGCTGATCTATATCATCACTGATGTGAGTGTGCTGACATTGAGTGGTGTCCATCAGAAGAGACTGTAAAAGGACTGTAAAGGTGAATCAGTGGACGATACTAGAGTCGATTTTAGCCCTGCCCTCCCAACGGGAACGTGCAGGGGGGTCTTAAGATGGTGGGGGGCGTCGTGCCAGGCAGGCAGGGGCCTAATCTACATGGAAAAGTCATGGCCCGATGATGTCATTGGCGCAGCGGTTCCATTTTAATTGAAAATCCATGAAGGCCTACATGAGGCCAAACCCAACAGCACGATCTGGCAGGAGACAGCAGTGGCCAGAAGATGTCAAGGTGAGTATCAAAATTTTACTTTTATGTGGAACCTTTGTGGACTAGGAAGTACAGGAGTGCTCACCTGAGCCTCGCAAGGAGTCCTTGGGCTCCCCATCTACAGTCTTGCCTTTCCCTCCCAGTGGCAGCATCTTCATTCAAACCCCCTCCCCAGCACTGACCATGATGGGGACCATTTCCTTGTGACCCCAGCATCCTCAGGCTCCTGACCACTGGCCCTGATATCACTCCCATTGGTTTTGAGAGGGAGACAGTGCTGCTTTATTGAAATCAGGACAGGGAGTTAAAATGGCGGGAGTTCAGCCCTGAACGTGCCCCGAGTTAAAATCAACCCTACTCTGTGAGGACTTCACCCCTGAAATACCATGTGATGTGGAGTTCAAACGTTCAGATAACCTTTTTGTTGTCTATCTCATTTTCACTTCCTCGTTAGATTCCAGACAAAGGCCATAAGTTCAGTCAAGCCCCACTTATATGCAACTCGGATGTGTGCAATTCTAGCTATGTGCAACAAATTCCTTCCTCAGCTTTAATATAAATTGGCCAACCATTAAAAAGAATCAATTTCAACAAAAGTTGAATTGCCTGTTTGAATAACAACGACACCTTTTGATTGGTGTGATGCTGTCCCAACATAGTATAAGATATGCGATTTGAGAACCTTTTCATTCATTCATCTGACGAAGGAGATAATCTCCGAAAGCTTGTGATTTTAAAATAAATTTGTTGGACTATAACCTGGTGTTGTAAGATTCCTTACAACAAAAGTTAAGACATAGCCACCAGTATTCTTGCAAAATTCAGTGAGTGAGGGGAGTTAATAAAATCTTCAGAATTTGCAAGAGGCTTTTCCCTTTACTTCTCTTGATGCAATGTAAAAGCTCTGTATAACACAACCTCAGCTTCAATTTTCCACTCAGTGCAGGCTAAGTAACCTCTTTATACAGTGGAACATCGATTATCCAAGATTATATCATTTGCACTCTTGATTATCCAACAATATTTTTGCGGGAGTTTTAAGTTAGGAGGTCAACGGGACTCGGGCTGCCAGAAAAAAAAACTTTAAGTTCAAAATGAAATAAGATTCATGAGGTCTATTTAAAACACCCGTTGAAAGGAGATTTGGGGAGACCCAATTAACTGCTAATTTCCATTATCCACATTGACCTCCATTATGGTGGATAATTGAATTCCACTATAATGAAAGTTTTTTTCCTCTGAGATGAGCTGGTTCTCTGGTGAGGGAATTCATCATTAACCACTTCTTGCTATAAGCTATTGGTGAAGGAAGACTCCTCCTCCTTCCTCATGTCACTCGAAGATACACCACAGGAAGTTGTCTCCCACAGTGTAATTCAAATTGATTCTTTCTTCACAGATTGACTGAGAGTGCAGATTCAAACTTCACCATTTTAAGAATGAAAGAGGAAATGGTCACATTTTCAAAATATGTGGTTATCTCTTACTGGAGATCCAGCACATTTCAGACAGCCAAAATTTGTTCAAAAAAGTTTGCTGGCTGTGGAAAATTGTAACTGCGACTATATCATAGACAAAGGAGATGACCATTATTTTCATTGCAGCTTGGATCAGGCCATATTAATGTAACTCTGCTTGTATGCAGACTATGTTCTGGTAATGATGTTACACAGACGAGGCTTGGCTGTGTCTCTTCCACAGGTCTTAAGACACTTTTTTATTGATAGCATGCCGCTGACAGCAAGCATGTGGTATTCTTGCCACTGACAACATCGATCTATATAAATGAGGTGAATTCTCTATCTCCAGTGACCTTCTAAAGGTGGCTTTTCCTAAGTCCCAAGTTTAGTAAATAAAGGCATAGAAGACATATGGCTTCCTATTGGCCATCCACTATGTCCATGTAAAAAAGAGAGAAGGACACTCAAAGGTCCCAGGCCCCCTCTCCTGGAGCCCCACCATCAATATAAAAGTGTCTTTACTCCTATGGTCTCTTCCTGGCTTTTAAAAATATCAATGTGTGTAACACATAACAGAGTTCTTATTTGGAATGGAATTTGATTCTATTCAGATGAACGTGTGTAAATAGGAACATTTACTTAGTGGCGATTAATGCCATCTGCTTGTATGAAACCTAATGTGGCATCACTTACTGTTCAGAGATAAATTAGCACATAATCTCGTACATGAATCATAAATTGCCATTTTATTTTAAGTCCCAGAAAATTAGGATTCAGACTAATCATTAGCAGATTAGTCACTGGCTAGGACTTTCCAGTAAATCGGGTGAGTGGAATTAATCAGCCCCATTATTATTGTGTCCTGCTTCTTGTCACTTGTTTCATCTGCAAATTGGAAGAAAATAAAAGAGCTCTGTTGTATCAGATTGCCCCAAGTTTGCAAGAATTGGCAGGAAATATTAAAAAGTGGCAACAGAGACACTCTTTAAAGTACATTTAATTTCTGAATATTTTCCTTATTGTTATGCATTATTTGTAGGTTTATTCTAAATGTGAAGGAAAAGACCATATCCATTTGGGCCTGGATGAACAGTCCTTGTGAGCGAAAACAATACCTAAATCCTCTGTATGAAAATAACAGCCTCACCATATGGCCATCAGTAGCTCCACAGAGCTTGCAACTTTGGCAAGGTATGTATGACTAAAATATTCACCGACGAGTACAAACCAGGCTACTTTCTCCACTTTCTTTCTGGTCTCCTTGGCTCACCTATCAACAGGAGCCAATAGAACAGGCAGGTAACATGTTCTCCTCTACCAATGCCACTGTAGCTCAGATCGTGAGAAATCTATAAGAGGAGCCTGGTGATGACAGCCCCTTTGATTTTTCAATCCCTATGAGGGAACATGCATGGCCCATGCCTCCCCACACCAATGATAGTTGAAATTTGGTGGTCTTGGATCACACATTCACTGAGTTTTACTTAGAGGGGTTGCTGATCTGGGAGAATCAAGTAGAATAGTATTACTGTAACATGCATGGAAACATCAGCAATGGCCCCTGACAGTTGAGTGCAGCAGCTACCCCCCAACCCCAGAAGAAAAGGGAAGGGCACTGTTTACAAATACAATCCACATAAGAATGTGTGAATAATGACTGTACATGAGGATGTCAGCATTGCATTGACAATTACAGAAATAATCAAGGAAGGAGATTGTTCTATCACATGTCTGTTTTATCACAATAGTATCATTCACAAAATCGCCCATTATTAAATTCACTCCTATCATCAGGTTTTTTTTTACAGCTGCAATCTTTATGCTAATTTTATTCCATTTGCGAATCCGTTTGTATCGTCCAAATCCATTGTGTTCTGACTTTGTTTTGCTGACGTCTAATTCTATGGTAGCCCAGATAGGTGTACGTCATTTGCTTTATTTTTTGTGAATTTCCTACTCTTCAAGATGATGGATGTTAGTACTGGGGAATGGAACATTTTGCAGTTCTGGACACCCAGTGTTAGCATGAAGTACTCCTAAGTCAGGCATAGCATGATTTGATGCAGAATAAAACTCCCACTGCTCTGCCTCAACCTGAAAAGACCATCCCTTCTGCACGAGCATAATATTTATCCATTTCCTACACCAACCATCCCGTGGGCTTGCTGAGTGAGATTGACAATTTAGTGTCATTCGATATTGAATTGAGGTAGTGTTGTGCTTTGGGCCCCTGTCTGTTTGAATTGGATTGATATTGCCCAAACTTATTTTAGTTTGGACCATACAGCTGGCAGACAGAGGAAATTATTATCTCATGCATGACATCTAATTCCACATTTTTGTTGCTGTCCGATTTTAGTGGATGGAATGCCTAATGCCTGTTTTAGGTTACTTCACAGAAAGCCCCACTCAGGTTTCCTGAGCAGCCGCCACGGCCTAATCAGGGCCGCCAACTAAAGGTACGTTAATCCTTCCAGGAGGAGCAGGTATGGTCCCCCTAATCCATAGTCATCAAGATGGCCCCCCACCATCGCCCATTCCAACTCCCCCCCCGCCCCAGGATTTACTTTGGGCCTCTTCTAGCAAGGCAAATGGCCTAACATTTGTCTAAGTAAATGTGCGAGCTGCCTGCGGAGGCACAACAGGTTTTGGGCCAGCCTCGGTCCTTACACTGTCTGCGCAGCGCCAATTCTTAGCCTAGAAACAGGCCCAGACAAATTTCCACCCCAAAATCTAGCATTATTGATATGGTAGCTTCCAGTGAGGTTTGGTTTGATGACCAGTGCTGGGAAAAAAGTTCAAGCTTACTCATCCATTGTAAGGCAGGATTTCTTCAAATTTGTTTAAATTAACTTTTTAACTTACCAAATCCTGTTATTTGAAGTATAAAAATAAGAAATAAATCCTAAAGGAATAAAAAGAGATCTCTAGAAAGAATCTAGTCAGGTCGGTATAGAAGTCCTGCAGCCATTCAGAAAAGGTTTGGTACAAGGAAGTAGAGAAAGAAAAAATATAAGTTTTGAGATAAACAGATAAACATATTTGCAAGTCATCTACTTGCTATGTTTCTTAATGAGCCACAAACTCACCATGAGCCAGCTGGTGAGAATCTCGGTGATGGAAATGGCCAAAGACCCCTTCAAAGTCAAACTCACTGCCAAATCCATTCTGAAAACTGATGGAGGGCATCTCAATGAGGTTAAAGGTACATCCGAAATATCACTTGGAATTAATTTAATGATGGGTAGGATTGATTCAGTACTTGATCGCTGGAGCCTCTCTAACAAGCTATTATTGCAGCCATGTGCACATACTTCTTAAATTGGCTCGCTTAATAGAAACAACTGGGCAGAACTCCATGTTTTCCACAGTGGCATCCCATTATGAGGCTCCCTCCAACTGCACTATCCACTGAAACGGAGGACTATAAGACAGAAGCTACTACACAAAATTGAATAGAATTTTTAAATTTAAAAATAAAACAAGCCAAAATAGGGATATGAAATGATGATAGCACAAAATATAGAACATGAAGTGAGAATAATTGAAATGACTGAAAGCTACCAGCAAATAAGAATACTGAGGGAAAAAAGATACAATGCAACTGAAGCTACATAATAAGACATGAAGGAATGATCTCTGCAGTAATGCAGAGAGATGCCATAGACTCAGAAACATGATGAATTAAGAGAGAGATTGGGGGGAAAATAGTTGATTTCAAAGGACAGTATACGTACGTCTCATTATTTTTTGAATGCTTTCCCTGTAGATATTAGCCAGACATCTTTGGATGAAGAGTGTTTAAATAATTATTGAAGCGAGTAAGAAAAGCTGATTCAAAAAGGAAAAAAATCCTTTTTTGTGTTAGATAAGGCTAACAATTGGTTCAGGGCAGCAATTGAAGATTGATATGTGTGAACGTAGAAATATCTCTCCTCGAAGAACACCGAAAGGAATGCATTTTCATGAATGAGTACAGGCAAATTACCTGTAATGCTTAAAGAATTAGACTCAAATGAGATTTTTCACATAAGCTGCATGGGAGCTTTACAAAATGTGTGCAGTGCTGTTGAAAGTACTAAGTTTTAGAAACTACCCAAAACTGATGAGAAGGGAAGGAATTGGAGCTGAATCAACAGCAGCAAAATCACAGATGACTATTAACATGCCTGAAAAGCAGAAGTTAACTAGCTGATAATATGTTTTAAAATTGTAGATAGACTTTCTTTAGTAGCTCAAAAGTTTTGTAATTTTATTAGTTTGAAATCTGGAGACCGAGTTATAAAAATAGACCATTTCAATACAACTTATGTTGAAGAAGAATCAGAGGGAGAAAGGATGGAATAGGCCCATCCATCTGCAGCTGTTCTAAAGAAGAAAATGAGTTTAGGAAGAGTGCTTTCAATTTAAACTGTTGACTCTTCATCAATGCAATGGTAAAGATAGCGGGGGGGAAATCTCGTTGCTGGTGAAAGATAGTCTTATTTAGCCTGTAGATTTTCAGCTTTGTTATCACCTAACATTTGGGTTCCTCTCAACAATGAAGTTGCTTTGTTTGTGATGGTAATCCAGGCTGGCACTCATGCTGCTAAAATTAAATGAAGAATTCAAAATAAAGCATTATCATGTACACGGTGAAATAGATATCCCAAAGTCTAAAGGAAGAAGCCCCATAGAAGCAACACTAGCACATTGGAAAGAGGAGCAGAAGAAAGGAAGATGAAGAGAAAGAAGACTAGGGAAAGAAAAGGATTAATGAGGAGATGGAGGGATAATGATAATGAAGTAAGAGGAAGAGTGTAGAAGATAAAATGGAGAAAAAAGGGTTACAAAAGAAGAGAAGATGGGTGGGAGGAACACGAGGAAGAAGGAAGTCAATGGAAGAGAGAATAGGTGGAAAGGGAATGAGGAGGATGTGAGAAAAGGAGAAAGCAATAAAGAGAAAGGGTGGGACAGGGAAACAGAGATGAGAGTAAAAGGACAGAAAGTGAGATAAAGAAAAGAGGGAAAAAGTGGAAAATTCACCTTTGTCAAAATGTGAATACTGAGTTGGTCTAGTTATCTGTTATGTCTGCCACATCAGTGATATTTTGTTGTTTTTGTTTCAGGCTTGTTCCTAAGATGGAATCGATCAACAGAACATCTGAATGAGGCTTGGGAGCAGATTAATCAAATCATGGAACACAGCAAGACAAAATCAAGTCCAACAAATACAGAACTGCCAGTGCCAGAGGAAGACTATGCTAGAGACTAGAAACTTTCAGCATTTGGCACTCAGACCATACTCAGATGTCAGTATAACTCTGAATGATTTTCAGAACTCTCAGCCTTTAAGGACAGGTTTGTTCCTTTCGAGGTCACCACTAGCTGTATGACGGTAGAAAGGACAAAGTTAAAACTGGCACCTTGTACCCACAGAAGTGGAAGTAGGAAACCATTGATTAACTGAGTTGAAAGGAGAGTTGAAGGAAAGCAGTTGCCATTCCAATAATCACAACTATTTTTGAATAAAAGTTTTTTTAAAAACATTTTAAAAACTTTATTATTTTCTCTTTTGGTGAGAAAACTATGATAAATTAGCTGTGAACATGTCATGAGTAGTAAGATATTTTTGGTATTATTAAATCCTGTAGCTACTGATTATTTAGCTAGCTTATATTAGCTTGTACATGTACGTGTTTCCAATCTGAAGAAACAGAAGTAGGTACATGGTTAGCGCCAACGATTCAAGTAATTTGGTCCACATTGGGGCAGCCAAGTTCTCTGTGGAATCTCTCCAGAACTTGAACTGGGTCAGCCCACATCATCCTCCTGGATGCTATTTAAAAAAAAATAGAAATAGCATTGTTTTCAATATAATTGGACAGCTTTGTCATATTTTTGAAAGACTTTCTCTTCTGAAGATATTCCAGTGTAGAGTTTTTTTGTCTTGACAATATCATTTGCATTTACACAATTATCGGCAAAAATAAAATGAAGCCATAGGTCCATTAAATGACTGGGAGGTGATTGAGCCGTCTTTGTGCCCACTGCGAAAGCACAGCTCTTGGCATCCTATTGCTTTGATTTATGCAGAGAAGTTCAATAAGTGGCCTGCAATAGGATTGAAAGATAAGATTTCAGTGTACTGCTGTATAAAAGATTTGGGCATCTACTTTCCTCCACAGGAAGGACAAGGGTTCAGTTAAAAAAGATATTACTATAGGAGACGTTAGAGTTATGACCCACGCATAACTATGGGTTTATTTTTTTAAGCAACAGAACAGATAAAAGTCTTATTCCAGGTTTACTGTTTCAGTAAGTCACAAATTCATTGAGTTTAAATAAATATTGCATTTTAATAGTTTTATTGTTTAATTTAGATTGAAAGGGTGACAGCTATAAAAGCAATGCAATGCCATCCAGTGGTGGAAATGAAGTACTGCAATAATATATTGGTGTGACTGGTTCAGCAGACGTCCTCCCAACCCTCCTCCACCTAATTCATATTAAAACTGTACAAAAGTGAGGAGATACTGAATCATGAATGTTAACAGTTTGCCATATATCCTATTAATATATTTCAGGGCATTTTAGAGTTTGAATGTCTCTTCTACAATTTTAAATCGCAGTCCAATCACTGGTTGTTTTACAGAACACTTAGTTTGATGGTATCAATCAAATGTAATTGGTTTAACAGAATAATTAATAACATTGCACTGAAACATTCTTCCTTTTCCTCTCCTTTATAGTTAAAATTCTAATTATTATTGAATATCAGTTACATAGGAACATAGGAACAGGAGTAGGCCATTCGGCCGCCCATGCCTGCTCCGCCATTTGATAAGATCATGGCTGATCTGTGATCTAGCTCTATATACCTGCCTTTGGCCCATATCCCTTAATACCTTTGGTTGCCAAAAAGCTATCCATCTCATATTTAGATTTAGCAATTGAACTAGTATCAATTGCCGTTTGCGGAAGAGAGTTCTAAACTTCTCCAAAAGCTCTATCTTTTTTTCAAAGTGACTAGGAAATTTTGTGTTCATGGGATTAAGGCAGGTTTTATTTAACCTATCAGATAGACATGGGTTTGTTACTTCTGCGCACTAATAAAGTTTCAAAACATTTATATTTGTATAAAATCAAAATTTAAATAAAATTTATTAGCACAATGCCCATTTGTAAAATTGTATTGTATTTTTCAATGTGCTGAACCTTTGCAATGTCAAACATTTAAACATGAAGTTGCAGTGGCCCCTTTTCAACATAATTTCTATCAATTTACCATATTCAGATGTGATCACCTATGTGCAACTGAACTGATATGAAACACAGTCATCAATGAATATGACTGCAGTAAGAGTTACATTATTGTGTGAGTACATGCACCTATGTGTGTTGGGAGAGACTTGAAGGGTTTGGGGGGGTGGGGTTCTATGGGTGGATCTTCCCCTGTCTCTCCCCCCCCCCCCCCCCCCACCATAGTATTAGGGTGTGACTAGGAGAGTTCCTAGGCTTCCTTGGGAAATTACACCCAGTACACTTTCTAATAGGCCCCAAACCTTTACTAGCCTGAGATAATTGACCTCAGAGGGGATCAATTACTTACTCTGCGGGACAAAGGCCCGGCTCGGAGCATAGACTTTATTTCTTCAGGCCAGTAGTCTAGATTGAAGATTGGCTATAATTATTTATACATACAGTCAACAAGTACAGTGCACTCAAGCAGCTCATAATCACTCTCAAACATTCTGTAGGCCAGGTACTTTATATCACCTTTTGGAGATGGGGCTGGGTACAAATGTCAAAACCAATGAATGAGTTATAAATAATAACATAATAATACAAGCCCCACATACAAAAAAGTGAGACACACTATATACAATAGAGCAACACTGCGTGAGGCCCCTCATTCTCTTTCCCCCTTATCTTGTCCCCTCCTTCCTCCTACTCTTCCTCACCCTCTCCTGAAGCCTGGTGCTTTTGTTCTTCTTTCTTCATTCTCTACCTTCCTACTCCTACCCTTTTTCTAGACCTCTCACTCGTTCTCATTTGTCCTCTCTCTCAGATTCCACTAAATTCAAGAATATAATGTCCACTTCAAGAGACGTTTCTCTGTGAACAGGGGCAGCACGCAAGATCTAGCTGAGACCAGTAAAACAGCATGGGGAATGGGAGACAAGCTGATATTCTAAACTAGACAGAAATTTAGCCTATTATCAAAAGCCTCTTGTAAACAAGCTTTTGAATTTAACTGAGATACTCTATAAATAATTATAGCCAATCTTCAATCTAGGCTACTAGCCTACTATTAAAATTCTTGTGTCTGCATGCACTTCCTGTCCACCAAACCTTACTTTCTGGTGTCACATTCTTGTCATACTTTTGTCAATTTTTTCCTATTATAAATTCCTATGTCCAAATTTATAATGGAAACTCTATATGACCTTGTTACACTGTAATTATACCCTCCTGCCAGTGATGGTGCCTCAGTTTTTAGTCTCCCAGCTCCTTAGCATGCAGAGAAACTACTTCTCTGCTTCTCAAACTGCAGTCAGCTTTTGCAATTTAATGATAAATAATATCAAATAAAAGTATTATATATAAGTAAGGACAGAATTGATGATGTTAAAATGGAGACTGAATGTATATATACTTTATGTTCTATATCTATCCATGTGGCCTCTCTCAGTTCACTGCTCTCCTATCCTCCCTTAATCTCTCCCTCAATATAAACCTCATGGCCCGGCATATCCCTCACTGTACCATTACCAACAAGCCAGGGATCAACCCTGGTTCAGTGAGAAGTGTAGAAGAGCATGCCAGGAGCGGCATCAGGCGTACCTAAAAATGAGGTGCCAACCTGGTGAAGCTACAACACAGGACTACATGCATGCTAAACAGTGGAAGCAATATGCTATAGACAGAGCTAAGCGATCCCACAAACAACGGATCAGATCAAAGCTCTGCAGCCCTGCCACATCCAGTCATGAATGGTGGTGAACAATTAAACAACTAATGGGAGGAGGAGGCTCCGTAATCATCCCCATCCTTAATGATGGCAGAGCCCAGTAAGTGAATGCAAAAGACAAGGCTGAATCGCTTGCAACCATCTTCAGCCAGAAGTGCCGAGTGGATGATCCATCTCAGCCTCCTCCTGATATCCCCACCATCACAGAAGCCAGTCTTCAGCCAGTTCGATTCACTCCAGGTGATATCAAGAAATGGCTGAGTACACTGGATACAGCATAGTCTATGTGCTCAGACAATATCCTGGTTTAGTGCTGAAGACTTGTGCTCCAGAACTAGCCGCGCCTCTAGCCAAGCTGTTCCATTACAACTGCAACACTGGCATCTACCTGACAAAGTGGAAAATTGCCCAGGTATGTCCTGTCCACAAAAAGCAAGACAAATCCAATCCAGCCAATTACCGCCCCATCAGTCAACCCTTTATCATCAGCAAATGATGGAAGGTGTCGTTGACAGTGCTATCAAGTGGCAGTTACTCACCAATAACCTGCTCACCGATGCTCAGTTTGGGTTCCACGAGGACCACTCGGCCCCAGACCTCATTACAGACTTGGTCCAAACTGGACAAAAGAGCTGAATTCCAGAGGTGAGGTGAGAGTGACTGCCCTTGACATCAAGGGCTGATAAGTGGCAAGTAACATTCGCGCCAGACAAGTGCCAGGCAAGGACCATCTCCAACAAGAGAGAGTCTAACCTCCTCCCCTTGACAAACAATGGCATTACCATCGCCGAATCCCCCACCATAAACATCCTGGAGGACACCATTTACCAGAAACTAAACTGGACCAGCCACATAAATTCTGTGGCTACAAGAGCAGGTCAGAGGCTGGGTATTCTGCGGCGAGTGACTCACCTCCTGACTCCCCAAAGACTTTCCACCATCTACAAGGCACAAGTCAGGAGTGTGAAAGAATACTCTCCTCTTGCCTGGTTGAGTGCCGCTCCAATAACACTCAAGAAGCTTGACACCATCCAGGACAAAGCAGCCCACTTGATTGGCACCCCATCCACCACTTTAAACATTCACTCCCTCCACCACTGATGCACCGTGGCTGCAGTGTGTACCATCTACAAGATACACTGCAGCAACTCACCAAGGCTTCTTCGATAGCACCTCCCAAACCCGTGACCTTTACCACCTAGAAGGATAAGGGCAGCAGGCGCATGGGTACAACACAACCTGCAAGTTCCCCTCCAAGTCACACACCATCCTGACTTGGAAATATATTGTCGTTCCTTCATCGTCACTAGGTCAAAATCCTGCAATTCCCTACCTAACAGCACTGCGAGAGAACCTTCACCACATGGACTGCGGTGGTTCAAGAAGGCGGCTCACCACCACCTTCTCAAGGGCAATTAGGGATGGGCAATAAATGCTGGCCTCGCCAGCAATGCCCACATCCCATGAATGAATAAAAAAAAACTCCCCTACCCATATTCACAGCCATCCTCTCGACCTTGCCATTTCACGTGGCCTCTCTACTCCCATCGTGTCAATCGCAGATAAGGCCATCTCTGATTACTTCCTTGTATCCCTCTCCACTCACATCTCCCTTCCCTCTCTCAACCCCACTCCACGTCCGCTCCTGGAAAAAACTCTCCACCAAGTCACTTACAATGGCACTTTCAATTTCCCAATTGTATAGCCTTTGACCCTCCATTCACCATGACATTTCCGCAGCTATCGATCTGCTCAATCACACACTCACCTCCACCTTTGATGCCCTTTTCCTCATTAAAATCATTATTCTCTCTCACTCTGGTCATGTCCCCTGGTATGGCCCTCATCTCTACTCCCTTAAGTCCAAGGGATGCGGACTTGAACGTTTATGGTGGACAACTGGTTTAGCCAGTCATTGCCAGATCTGGCTGGATCACGTAAAGCACTATCGGGTCCTGCTCTCCTCTGCCAAAACTGTTCGCTATTTCAGGATCATCCTGGAATGGAAAGATAACCTCTGGCTTCTCTTCACTACAATCCTTCTTAAGCCCCTCTCCCCTGCCTCCTCCACCCTCACCTCCAACAACAAGTGTGAGGAGCTCATGGACTATTTTGTCACTAAGATTGAGAACACCCGTTCAGCTGCCTCTATTGCTTCCTTCCCTTCCCCAGCCAGCAAGCTAAACTTTCGCTAATGTTCCCCCCTGCCCTAGCCCTGAACTTGCATCTTTCTCTAGTTTCTCTCCTATCTCCCCTTATGCCCTCTCCGAGCTCATCTTGTCCATGAGACCTACCTCCTTCTCCCTCAACCCTATTCCCACCAAACTGCTGACCACCCAACTTCCTTTCCTGGCCCCCATGTTAGCTGATATTGTTAACGTTTGTCTCTCCTCAGGTTCTGTCCCCCTCCCCTTCAAATCTGCCATCATCGACCCCCCCCCTCAAAAAAACCACACCCCTCTGTCCTTGCAAACAACCACCCCATCTCCAACCTCCATTTCCTCTCCAAAGTCCATGAACCTGTAGTTGCATCCCAAATCCGTGCCCATCTTTCCTGCAATATGTTTGAATCCCTCCAATCAGGTTTCCACCCCTGCACAGCACTGAAACGGCCCTTATCAAAATCACAATTTTCATCCTGTGTGAGTGTGACGATGGTAAACTATCCCTCCTCATCCTTCTCGACCTGTCTGCAGCCTTTGACATGGTTGACCATACCATCCTCCTCCAACGCCTCTCCTCCATCATCCAGCTGGGCGGGACTGCCCTCGCTTGGTTCCATTCTTATCTATCCAGTCATAGCCAGAGAAACAGCTGCAGTGGGCTTCTCTTGCCACTAATGCACCATTACCTCTGGAGTCACCCAAAGATCTATGCTTGGCCCCCTTCTATTTCTCATCTACACGCTGCCCCTTGCGACATTATCTGAAAACATAACGCCAGTTCTACATGTACGCTGATGACACCCAGGTCTATCTCACCACCACCTCTCTCGACCCCTCCACTGCCTTTTGATTTGTCACGCTGCTTATCTGACATCCAGTATCGTTTGCGCAGACATTTCCTCCAACCCAATATTGGGAAGACTGAAGCCATTGTTTTCAGTCCCGGCCACAAACTCCGTTCTCACCCACCAACTCCATCCATCTCCCTGGCTACTGTCTGAGGTTGAACCAGACCGTTCACAACCTTGGCATCCTATTTGAACCTGAGATGAGCTTCCGACCGGATAACCACTTCATCACCAAGACTGCCTACTTCCACCTCCGTAACGTTGCCTATCTCCTGCCCTGCCTCAGCTCTCCTGCTGCTGAAACCCTCATCTGTGCCTTTGTTACCTCAAGACTGGACTATTTCAATGCTCTCCTGGCCGGCCTCCCATCTTCCACCTCCATACACTTGAGCTTATCCAAAACTCTGCTGTCCAGATCCTAACTCGCACCAAGTCCCATTCACCCATTACCCCTGTGCTCGCTGACCTACATTGGCCCCCAGTCCGGCATCGCCTCGATTTTAAAATTCTCATTCTTGTTTTCAAATCTCTCCATGGCCTCACCCCTCCCTATCTCTGTAAACTCCTCCAGCCCTACAACCCTCTGAGACCTCTGAGCGCCTCCGATTCTGGCCTCTTGCGCATCCCCGATTTTAATCGCTCCACCACTGGCGGCCGTGCCTTCAGATCCAGGCCCTAAGCTCTGGAATTCCCTCCCTAAACCTCTCTACCTCTCTACCCCCCTTCAAGACGCTCCTTAAAACCTACCTGTTTGACCGAGCTTTTGGTCACCTGTCCTAATATCTCCTTAGGTGGCTCGGTGTCAATTTTTGTTTGATAATCGCTCCTGTGAAGCGCGGTGGGACGTTAAAGGCATTACATGAATACAAGTTGTTGTTGTATCTTATTAAAAATATGACGTCTGAGCACCACGGTCCAATTTTCATCCCCTTTCTAACCCTAGTTCACTCCCCACGTATAACTCCAGGGAAGGTGAACTTGTATCTTTAGAAAAGAAATGAGGCGAAGAATGGATATTTTTAAGAGTCTTGTAAGATGCATTTAGGTGTAGTTTTTAAAATATTTTCCTTGGAAATGTTGAAGTTAGTGCTATCAATATAGTGCTAGTGGTATTTTCAAAGCCCAATTCTTTACTTAAATCGCACTTCTGAATAAATTAAATCCGTAGTAAACAAGATGGACAAGTTATTACAGTGATGATGTTGAACACAGAATAATAGAAAGCCGAACATGTGAAAGAACTCAATCAGGCTGACGGATGGCCCTTCAATGATAGAGTACACTGCAGTGGGAATCTCCTCGCTTTGTCTTTTTAAAGGGTATTTATTTATTCTTTTCTTCTCACCCCTTTCTGCCATCTCTCTGTACCAGGCGTGAGAGAGAAGAGTGACTGTCTCCTGGACCTTTGTCTCACACGGAATGTGTGAGGAGAGTTCGACATGACCACTGATTGTCCCCTTTCTCCCAGAGAGGAACCGTCTGCTCCGAGCACAGCGTCTACCCGCGGGTCTGGCCGAAATCCTTAACCCACTCACCGCATAGGGAATCACAGAAAGCAAAGTCATGTTCTATCGCCCCGTGACGAGCCGAAGTTACAGTGCTGCTTGCTGCTCCAAATGCGTCACCCTACTACTTTTGCTTCACCTACTGCATAGATGCACGAATTTCGTATTTAACCTAGAATGTATGCACGTGGACTACACTCCTGCAAAAATAGGTAAAAACACACGTTTTCTAGAATGTAAAATTTGCATTTTCAGTAAATAAGTAATGTTAATAAATAAGCTTGACCTGGTCGCCGGGTGTATTTAATGTTGGTATTGGTGACTTGAACAAAGTGCTGCTGCAAAACATAGTCAGGAACAACAGTCAGTTTAAAATTCGCACATTTAATTTCAGGGAAAGCTCTATCTGAGATAGGTATAACTGTTGTTTTTGATTTGTGTCCATCCCCGAGTTGGTCTTTTCACTGTGTGCACGAGTGAAATATTAAATCTGTTTGACAAGAGTCATTAATTCTGATGCTGTATCCCCCCCAAACGAGTATAGATCTGAGATTGTGCAGTGGGACTTTGGTTAGTACGCTTTGAAATACCGGTAATAAAATATCCGGACAGGGTGGTGTGCTCTGCATTTAGAAATGAACGCTGTCACTCCTTGAGAAATGCAACTCCTCGTTGATTGTGCCTTATTTCCCGTGTAACTGTACACAACTAATCCAATCTTCCTGGGAAACAGAACAGATTTTAATCCCGCGTTTATTTGGCATTAATGAAAGGGGCTGTTTAAGGTTGATCGAGTGGCCTGTTTCTACTTAGTCCCTTCCATCAGTTAGTAAGTGTTTTGGACCCTCCCAACGGTGGAGTTTGTTAATAAACTGTGTCATGTCATCTCGGCCTGTATGTATAAGAAATGCTAATATTTAGCTATTGCAGGCGTGTGTATGGGAGGGGGAATGCGATGCTTGCTGTATCCTCCATTATCACACCACCCACACCCAGAATTCTAGATATCAGATATATGAAATTATTGTATAGAAAGTAATGGATAACTTGGAGTGATTATGAAACACTAATTTAATTAAATGGTTCAAATGAGCCATAAGCCACAAGCACCGCTCAATTTATAACTATTTCAACCTTGGGAGTATATTTCAGCCTTGAAATCAATCTTTGATAGCTGTAGCTATTTTTCTAATATATTCGTGTTTCAATTTCATACAGGGCTTTTAATTCTGTTTCTGGGTGATTTTCTGTGCCAGCAGCGACCCTCAGTGTGCTCAGTGTCATTAATATCAGTACAGCAACTTAAGGAAATAACCAAATCATTTCTAAGAAATGTCACATTCAGCACATTAGATTGGATTACTAGCCCGTGTGAAGTGAGCATGTGTGGCCCAATCAGAAATCCTGTCACAGATCGTAGTTATTCCACGGAGCAGTTTTAGTGCAATTCAATTAAATCTATTTTAAAAGCTCAAATCCCAATGAATTTCTGGTGAAGCTTATTCTAAGGACGGTTAGGCATAGATGTGTAACATTTCTCCTGCAGGGTGCTGTTTTTTTAAAATCAATTGTAAACAATTTTACAACACCAAGTTATAGTCCAGCAATTTTATTTTAAATTCACAAGCTTTCGGAGGCTTCCCCCTTCGTCAGGTGAACGATGTGAAATGAAATCCTCGAAATTAAATCAAGGTAAAGATATTGGAGTACTATTAATTTTTTTAAAAATCAATTAAAATGGCCTTTTCACCTCTATTCGCTGATTCAAAGCGTCAGAGGGGAAAACAATCATCCGGTGTCGTGCAATGCAGTCCTCTTGATGAATGCACAATTGAGGAGATTAACGTTTATGGAATCAAGAAGTTAATTTTCTGTGACTTTTTTATTTGACGAAAGTAGATCATTAAGCAGGGGGAATTTCCACTAACAACGTTTTCCAGTCTGAATGCGTTATGTGAATATTACTCCATGAAATTATTTTATCCGAATTGCCATCTTGTGGGGAATGCAGTGGGGCGTACTCGGTGCTTTGAAATATGAAGGCTCTTCCTCTGATTCGATAGTGCTAAAACTGCCGGAATGTACTCACTCTTTAGATTGTATCGGAAGGGCGGGTCACTGATTAAAGAAAACCCGCGAATCCTTGAAATAGGAAAATAAACAGAAAATGCAGGAATTACACCAGAGATCAGCCACTATCTGAAAAAAAAGATACATTAACGTTAAAATGTCTACCTAGTCCCGATACTGTACTGACTGAACTGTATATTTCCAATATTTCTGTTTTATGTCACTCGTGTTTTTATCTAATCGCAAGATTTCTATTGTTCATAGTAGATACAGCGCAGGAGGCCATTCGGCCCATCGTGCCTGTGCCGGCCCTTTGAAAGAGCTATCCAATTAGTCCCATTCCTCTGCTCTTCCCCACAGCCCTGTAATTTTTTTCCCTTCAAGTATTTATCCAATTCCCTTTTGAAAGTTACTATTGAATCTGCTTCCACCGCCTTTTCAGGCAGCGCATTTCAGATCATTACAACTCGCTGCATAAAAAAATAGTTTCCTCATGTCGTCTCTGGCTCTTTTGCCAATCACCTTAAATCTGTGTCCTCTAGTTACCGACCAGCAACAGAAGTTGCTGCACTGCAGGATTTGGATCTCTGCTGATGTGTGCGCTCTGTTTTAAAATACAGAAATAAGATACATAGAAATGCTTAGGAGTCACAACATAGAAATAGGCTAATGGGCCCAATCATTCCCTGTGGGTGTTTATCCTCTAGGCCAGCTAATAGTGCTTATAGCATTTACCAAGCCTGTTTCCCTATCCTTTCAATCCCTTTTCCTTCATCCACCTGTCCAATCTAATCTTAAACGTTGACATAGTTTTTGTTTCAACCAGTGGCATGGGGGGTTGTTCAGGGTGTTCAAACAACCCCCCAAAATCTCTATGATATTTTTTATTGGACCACTCCTTCCTTCTGTTGACCAGAGGTCACCGGTTACGGTTATTGGCTTAGTACAAAGAGGAGAAGAGTCAATTCTCTCTTAACTCTCAATTCGCTTTATTCACGTCGTTAGATCATATACATATAGCTTATACGTCTGGTTAGATATGGACATGCAGTTTGCACCAGGTTATACAGTTTTATACCCAAACTAGGATCTAAACGCACACCCACTAGGTTTCTCTGACACTCCCTGAGTGGTCACAGAATATAAAGGATAATACCCGAAAAGGAGAGCTGACGCTGGCCAGGCGTTCCATTCTCTCTCTCTCTTGACGTTGTCTCTACGTCCCTGACGTAGGTTCTTCCACTTCCGCAATGGTTGGTCTCTGGAGTCTTCGCTCTGGCTCCACGCCCCAGATTCTTCATTCTTATTCCGAATCTTATCTCTTCAAGCTGTGCTGTCTCTCTCCCTTTGGTTTAGGGTTGCTCGCCTAGTCCGTGTCTTCTCCTCATTGGCTCTGTCCCAAAGACTTAGGTAGCATTACCTCATTACTCCTTTTTTAAATAAGGACTTGTGTCTTATCACATCTCCTTTGTCTTTCACAAAACTTAGCTAATTCAAACCAGTTCCAGCCAGCTCGGGCCAGCGACTGAACTCAGGTTACTTCAGTTCAAAAGTTGCTTTTGCCTGTGTGTCAGCAGTTCGGAATAAACTCAGTAGTTTCTGCAGCCCCTGGCCAACACTTCGAAAGAACTTGCTTTAGATCACTTGATAGAACACAGAGACAAATGGTGCACTTCCAGAGCTACTCAGTTCCGCAATTCAACCAGTGAAAACTGATTAGTTGGGCTTGCCCTTATAAATGTTTATTGAGATATTACCCTGTCATATCCTTTCATAATTTTAAACACTTCTGTCATACCACCCATAATCTGTGTTATTTGAATAGAAAAGATCCATTTTTTTAAGTCTTCATATTTGTATTTCCTCAAACCAGGCAGCATTCTAGTGAATCTATGTTGTACCCTCTCTAAAGACTTACTATTCTTCCTCTAGTGTGCAGTCCAATTCTGCACACAGTTTTCTAACCAACCTTTTATTGAGGTTTTATATAGACTCATCATTATCTCTTGGCTTTTATATTCTATACCACTTGATAAAACTAAGAATTCCATTAGCTTTTTTACAGCCTTATCAGCCTGAGGTGCTATGTTAATGTTCTGTGAACTTGTATCACCAAACCCCTCTGCTCTTCCACAGCACTAACAAAGCCTACTTCTATTCAAAGTATAATTACTGCTGTAATTTTGTTTGTCAAAATATATCACTTCACACTTATTGACATTGAATTCTATCTGCCACCTTTTAACCCATTCCCCCCATCTTATCAATATCTTATGAATAGCTCTTTGCAGCTCCCTTTGGTCTTCTAAAGAATTAGATATACCTCCTATTTTGGTATCATCTGCAAATTTTGACATCACTCCCTCTAGACCTAGATCCAAATCATGAATATACACAGTGAATCCAGAACGGAATCCTGAGGGACCCACTACCCACTTCCAACGACTCTCAAAAACTGCCCTTACCTCCTACTCTGTGTTCTCCTTTCTAACCAATTTTTAATCTAGTTTGCTATCCTTCCCTTCATATCATACCCCTTAATCTTCTCTAGTAATCTCCCATGTGGTACCTTGTCAAAATCTTTCCTAAAATCCATTGCATTTTCCCATCTACTATGTTACTTCCTCAAAAAAATCTATGAGGTTTGTCAAGCACAATTGTCCCTATTTAAATCTATTTTCTCTTTATAAGTGGTAATTTCATCCTTTATTCAAGAGTCTAAGATTTTCCCTATCACAGATGTTAAGATAACTGGCCTGTATTATCCAGATTAGCTCTGACTCCCCTTTTAAAAATGGGTATTACATTGGACACTCTCTAGTCCTGGGGCACACATCCACACGATAGAACCCTGAAATTTGGGGGTAGAGTTTCCACTAGGATGCACTGGTTATCAGCACAACCCGCTCAAACCAGCGCAAAAGATCGAGGAAAATCGCGGAAAATCAAGCGTAAGTTACGTCAAGCGTAAATCGAGTTTCCGCAATCTTTAACATTGGTTCAAAAATCAAGGTGCTTGAAGTCGGTCCCGCCCATAAAACTGGCCACACCCCTAGATTGAAATAACAAGGATGGTGAGTTTCCATTGATTGCGCCCATTTGTGGCCATTCAGGGAGGGTCTTCAAAATATGTTCATTTTCTTAGGCACACAGGCACTAGTAGGCACGTTTTAAACATTTTACATATTAAAATTTTTAATTTACTAAGAAACTGACTAGTGTACACCAATGAAACTAGTAAATGTTTCAGTATAATTTTTTTAAAAGTCATTTTCCATGATTTAAAATCAGGTTACTCACAGGTGGAGGATCAGACACTCTTATTAAAAATGCTTAATTTTTGTGATAAACCCATTTTCAGCTGTATTAATAAAACTGCACCAGGTTATCACTCTTAAATACATCAATGATTTTTTTTAATGCAAAGAAAAAAATATGATTATATTCTATTACGCTGTCCGATTGCGATGGTTCGTGGAAGATTTTACGTTTGTGATTATTCAAATATATTTGTGATTATGCAAATGCATCTTAGCGGAAACTTGAACTGTAACCTAACCAGTACAATTTCAAGTGCAATTTGCGTCCAATTTGCTGATTGCACCCAAAGCGGAAACTCTATCCCATAATTTCTAGGTCCTTGGCAATTTCCTCCTTGATCTTCCTCGGAATCCTAGGATGCATCCCATCAGGCTCTGGTATCGTATCTTCTTTAGCCTAACGTCTCAAATTTTCCTCTTATCTATCATAATATTGCTCATTCAATTCTTACTGTCCTGAAATAATTAGAGTTTGTTGATGTACCAGTTGCACTACATGGATGCTTCCATCGCCAAACGAAAAGTGAAATTAGCTGCTGCAAACTTGTCCATGGGAGCTGGTCTGGTAACATATCTATGTATAGTTTTGTACAAGAATATTCGTGGGGCCCTAGATATAATTACAGGCAAATATCGAACTTCATTTTCTACCAATTAATATTTATCATGAATGTGCAGAGTAAAGGTTGGGTGATACATCGGCCTATGAAACTCTTGTTTCTCTTTCCCTTCCAAGGCTGGTATTAAGTGCTCTGTGACATTTCCTTAGACTCACGATAGTTGCATCTTAGTACTGGCCTCTTTCACTTCTGGGTTAACAACTTTAAATTCAATCAATTCTACCGACTGTGTGTACACACAAAACAAATTCCGAGCGTTAGTTACAGAAGTTTTATTTTTTTTTACATTGGTGTTAAAAACATGTAACCCATTTATGGTTATGCTGAGTTCTGTAAAAAAACCTTTAAATTGTTAGTAATATTTCCCTGATGCCTGTTCTTCTTGTAAAGAAAGTTGCAAGCAACAGTAAGGCGAGTTTTTAGATGCCGGTAGCATTCATATTTAGTTAATGACTTTGGACGGAGCTGGAATAAACGGATTATATCACAACATACATCTAATACGTTCAATAGTTGTACTGACAATTCCACGCACGTTTCTAACGACCGCAGTTCACTCTGGGGGTTGTAGTCTTTTTGATGTGAAATGTACAAGAAACGCCATGAAGCGGACTACAACCCCCAGAGTGACAGGCACCCAGTTACGATCGCCCAATCAATAGCAGAGTCATCGGGGACAACCTATCCCAGTGAGCTCGATCATCCTCCCTGCTATTACTCCTTTAAACTACTTATTTGATCAGCCAGTGGTGAAAGGTAATCAGGATGAACCTTTAAAGGGAATCTACTCATCGTTTACCCCAGATGTTGCAGAACAGGACATTGTAGGGTAAGATGAAATAAATAACTCTTAAAATTTCTATGTTACAGTATTTAAAACAATAACACTTGAAGATTTGGGAATAGCTAAAAAGAGAACCATCTGATTTAATTATTCATGCATATCGCTTTTCGTTCTGAATTTCTTTATTTAGTGGTTGATTTTTCTTTTTTTCTGAATTGCTTTTCGTTCTCCGGAGTTCAGTTTTGCTTCGCTTTTATAATTGTAATAGCATTTCATGCTTCAAATCACTATAATACAGGTTGTTGCGCTTGACACACTGTTATTGCTGGTTAGAGCCTACCAGTTCCAGTGTATAAACATTTGCAATAGTTTATATATATATATTTCAAACAATTTTCCATGTGTATATTTTCAATGAATTTAATTTTAGACTTCCACTGGTCTATGAGGATAATACACTGTAACTTTTATCGCTTGTGGTTTTTACCTGATGGATAGTGGAATTTAAATAGTGTGATGCAAAAATGAGAAATATAAGATTACTTTAACGATGATGTTCGTAATAAACTGTTCAAAGGCACCGACAGTCTTTCTGAATGAAGGCCAGATGTGGTGAAATGCAACAATCCTGCCAAAGATATGGCAAAATAAAACCTGCTGAACTTTCATTAATCAAAGAAACATATTACAACCAAATGTCAAATGCAAATCAAATTTATGAAAATCAAATTTAAAATTAAATAACTTCAGTTTGGTGTTTCAGTGGATTTAGTGGTGATGTTTTGTGACGCTACAATCTTTGCAGATTTACTTCTTTAGATATACTTTCATTCCTCTTAAGAACAAATATCAGCTTTGGTAATCATGATGTGGAGATGCCGGTGATGGACTGGGGTTGACAATTGTAAACAATTTTACAACACCAAGTTATAGTCCAGCAATTTTATTTTAAATTCACAAGCTTTCGGAGGCTTCCTCCTTCCTCAGGTACCTGAGGAAGGAGGAAGTCTCCGAAAGCTTGTGAATTTAAAATAAAATTGCTGGACTATAACTTAGCTTTGGTAATGTTTAACTGATCATATCCGAGCTTGATTGCAGATCATGTTCATCATAGCAAACATCTTTTTGACCTATGTTTTGATTAAAGCAATATAGAAACTGATTTTAATTATAATCGATAGAGGAACACCTACTGTCAGATGTTCTTTTCAGTCATAAAAAAACCCAGAGTAAATATTATGCAATAAATAATTTCCAGAATAAAATGTGTATAAGTCAGAACGTCTCTGTGCTGAGATCATTAGAAAGGTGATAATTTACACCTGGAAGATTTTCTGTATGCAATCTCAGAATCACATTTATTTTAAGGTACATTAGCGAAAATTGTAGTCCTTTCAATTTGAAAATTGGAAAAGGTCAAATCAAAGTAACCACATCCAGGTCTCTTGGTTTCTTCTTCCATGGCCAAATTAACCATTACTCAGCTGAATATAAATATCAAGGGATTTATTCCACAAATAACTAAAGATCCTTTGAGTGAAACATTCAGTAAAGAGTATATTTTAAAAGAAAACTGGCAAAGTGCTTTTCTAATAGATTCAAACGTCCTTTAATCTCAAATCATGTGTTTTTATGTGGATAAATATCTCAAATCCTCAGTGGGTTCTACCCCTGAATAATTACTGAAGATGCAGTAATCACTGTGATACAGTAACACGTCACTACCATGGCCAGAATCTTTAAAAACCTGGTTGAGCAATCTTAATAGGGCAACCTCCCTAAAAGAAATAATAGACCATAGTGCAAAACAAAAATATTTATTCAGAGCCTGAAGTAAGGCAGTTAGCTTCGTTCATATTATTTTTGTCATTCCAAGATAGTCTGTGCATGTACCAGCACATATTCCACCATTCTGAGATCTCTTTTTTCCCATTTCAAACCCTAACCGTGTTCAGGTGTATTATTGATTTATTTTAACTTACATGTATGACATCTCTAAGTAACTTGTTCATGTGGTTATGAATTCGAAAGAATATCAGTAGCTTAATGTCACTAGGATGAGACTGTATATTTAATTAATGTGGATTTAGGTGGTCTCAAGAAATAAAAGCTTTTTTTAACATCTTATGTTAGTGCATATGGGAGTCTTCAATTAATGCTGCCTTGATACTGGATAAGGCAGAGTACTAATGTTTATTCTGTTGCTACTTTGGGTGCAACCGCAAAATTTTTGGACTTTGCATTCCCAGTGGGAAGCCTGTAATTTTACGCGCCAACATTAAACCTGGAAATAAAGCCAGGTTGTGGTCGCGACCCAAAAAACAACTATTTACAACTCCCACCCGCCCCCAACCCACCCGTTCCTGGGGGTTTAAAATCACCCCCATTGTGTGAAGGTCAATTGGAGATTGGGTTTCTAGCATGAGTTTCCAGTTGGAGTCCAACACTTCTGCAATGTACCCATCAGATTATCTCTATGCCAACATGTTTAATGTCTCATGTTCTATTCTATCCAATCCCTAGATTTCAGTACTCTGGTTTATATTGCAGTAAATACATATACATACACCTATAGCTAAAAGTACATGCTTTTTAGTAAATACGCCTTAGTCATAATGGTTAGGATATTTCACAAACACTTACAAACATTTCTGTAAATTTCTTAATTGGATGAAACTTTTGCTGCATATCTATTTCCTTGTGCTGAATTCACCAAATGTCCACAGTGCATTTGCGTTGTTTGTGATATCATTTGAATAGCATGCCTACTGAGTGCGATCTTGGGTTTTTCAAGACAAAGGCCTAGAAATTCCTTTAGGTTATTTTTGAAGCACCAAACGGAGGCCTGATCGCAAAAAAATTGTTTCTCGGACCTCATATTTGGGCTGAGCTGCTGACACTTGTTGTGCCTCCACAGGCAGCTTATCCCGTCAAGGGGTGGGGGGGAGGTTAGTGGGAAAGTTGATGATTGTGACTGGTTTCTGCTTCTCCCGGCTCCACATTAAGAGATGACAGCCGCTGGTTAGGCCAAATCTGTGTGCTGAAAACCCAAGCAGAGCAGACCCGATGCCTGCAAAATAGCCTGACCCAATTTCAGGTTGAACATTTCTCAGGCGTCCTTGGGGGCGCAGGATGTTGCATCCCGAAATTGTTCCTTTTTGCACCCATTGTAAAATGGATGCAATGAGGACCAATTTCTACCTTAAAATGCCTGTACTTAAAGCAGCTGTCTAGCTATGCAGATATTTATTCAACAAAAACAGAGAGATATTGGTTTGGAACTGAGGCAGGAGAGAGATAAAACAGTCTTTGTGTGTTCTAAACAAAGAGCTCAAAGTCGTTTTATTTGTGTTAATGTAAACCATTAATGTAGAAAAATTAGCTTATTTTGCAAAATGAAAACCATAAGAATTTATGAAAAACTAAGTATATTAATTTAAAATGCAGTAGGCTACAGTTGAGACCTAGTTTGTTTGAACAGAGGAATTTAGTGTTGTTATCTATGTCAGGTCCAAGCTGACCACAATGCTATTCCATAGGCTACCTCTTAATGTCTTTTCCTTTTTATTTAGGATTTGTGGTACAAATTTGATTTAACAATGTGCGTGCACTTCTATTGTAACTCCATTGAAATAAATAAAAATTCAGTTACAAATGGTTTGCAAGTAGTTTTTGTTTGTCTTTGTCTAGGCAAAAAATGTTAGCAGGCCTGCAACGATTTGTGTTGGAAGGATCAAGAAAGGCTGCTAGCCAGAGCAGCCATTGCAAGTTTCAGATGCTATCTCGAGGATTCATTAGGACTCTGAGCTGGTCACCTCGGCAGTTCACCAGAGAAGATGACAGCAGGCACACAGAGGCGGCTAAAGCCCATCATCCCAGGATCTTGATCACAGGTCTTGAAAATGATGAAAGATTTCAGTGCTGTCTTCTTGTTTCTTTATAATTGTGTACAGATGGTGCTAATGCCCTTGGATTTACCCTACCCTAATCTAGTTCTTTTTGACATTCCTTCTTCCTTTCCCCATTATTTCCCTGTGAAGCTATTGCACTTTGTGTGACCCCAAGAGACTGGAACATACTTCATCATTCTTTAATTCATGTTGCGTCAACTAATTTGGAACAAAGGATAATGACCACCTATCATGTGAATTGGTGCGTGTCGGTTATAAAAAAGGATATAAGAATCTAAGTAAGCATGCAACAAGAAGGGAAATTGGTCCTCATAAATCCTGCTAATTCCAATGTACTGTATTCTATTCAGGATTTTACCTCATTTACTGAATTTCTTGAGAGAAAGTTCAGAATAAATGCTCCCTAATCTCAAAAGATAATCAAATAAACTCTAGAATACCTATTTTTTCCTGTCCTCAAATCCGATCCTATACTTCTTCTAGTCCTCTCATCTCCCAGCCCGACACTGAGCTGATAAAACTCCTATAATGTCGGCCCTGAAATTCCTGATGAAAGAAAGGGTGAAAAGCCTAATTTCCTACCAAGAGGGGAGGAATTTGGGGCAGAACCCAGTTCCACTGGGATTCCGTCCCATTTGCTGTGGCTCTTTAAATTCTGGTGGGGGTGGGGGCAGGAACAGCTCACAAATTGGCTGGACGTCTGATTTTAGAATTAAATTCGATCAAACTTAACAATTACTCCCTGAAGGATCAATTCCAAATTTAGGGTTAAATTAAATAAATCCCAGAAATGTCACTGTTGGCATGATATAGTTCTGGCAGGGAGCATTTCATTTTCTCTGCACACTGTTAGGCATCATCAGCTTTGAGTACATTTTCAGGCACCTACATCATGTAAGGTCAGCCAAACAAAGTTCCATGTGTGGAGAGGGGGAGGAAGCACTGTGGATGCAGCTAATGATGTACATCAACTCCTTGAGTCAATGGAAAGTAAAATCAAGTGGGGTGTATCGCGGCTAGCTGATTTTAATGGTGTTGGTTGAAAGACAAATGCTGCCGAGCACACTAGAAAAACTCCTTCAAATTGTGCCATGGGATCTTCTGTATCCACCTGAACAGACAGGCAGAGCCTCAGTTCAACATCTCACCCGAAAGACGGCACCTCCAACATTGCAGCACTTCCTCAGCACTGCATTGAGATGTCAGCCTATATTATGTGCTCAGGTATCTGGAGTGTGGCCTGAATTCGTGACCTTCTGACTCAGAGGCGAAAGTGCTAGAACTGAGCCATGGTCAACTTATTTTTAATGCAGTCCAATCAAATTCTTTAAGGAATTTCTTGTTTAAAGTCCTCTGTTTGATGGTTTGCATTTCTTGTTTAGGTGGATTGGGTCAGCTCGGTTTTGGACTTGCAAAGTTTCTTAGGTGAGTATTAGTATTCTTGAAACAGTCATGGAAGGTAATAGATTTATACTGAACATACCAATTTCAGAGCAGTTTGTCTTGGAGTATGCAGTGGCTTTCTAGACCAGAGTTATAATGCCACTCAGATTGTTTGTTTTAGCACTTCCAAAACTAGTTCTAGGCCCCAGGATGTGTGTATACTATGAATGTTGATGTGATGATGCCTGTTTGTTCATGTACACTGTGACAGATAGGGTTCTGTCACATTTTAAATTATAAATAATTCCATATATTTTTAACATCTATTAATGAGATGTGGCTATTCACTTTAAATGTGATTACTGCATGCTGAAAGAGAATCTCCCAACTGTTCTGTCTCTCTGCCGGCCTGCTAGAGAGGATGCACATCAGTGTATGCACATGATCACTGTTGTCTAGATAGATAACTCAATGAGGGTTATTTGTCATAATTTACATAGGTGACAGAATTACTTAATATTGTTTTTCCGAGTGCAGGGGACAGAGCAGTTGTGATTATTTGCCCCAGTGGGGGACTTGGTACCAAGGCTTTGGTACCAGGCTTTGTGTAGGAGTAGATGAAAGACTTGAGACAGATTTCTGAGGAGAGAGTCCTGTTCCTTTGAAGTCTGCCTGATGGACAGATCTGTAGCCTGGAGCAGCTGACTGTGAATAAATGCGAAAGCCTTCACCCAGAATTACAATTCTTCTGAACCCATCAAGATAGAGGTTAAAGGCAGTGGTTAGGCAAAACCACATGCATAAGTTTTATGTCTTGGACATTGGTGCAGCTTTAGTATTACTAAGAGAATTAGCAAAGTGTCACATCTTTTACATTTTTGTAGATCCAAAGAGGTGTAAGTTAAATGTGAGTGAAATCTGCTGTATTGATTTTTAGCTACTGACTACTTTTTGTTGTAATAAATCTGATTTGTAGTTTATAGTGTAAGTCGCACAGTCTGATTTATTCTTCCACTATTTGAAGACTAGGAGAACATTAAAGGGCTTAAGTCAATTAAATGAGTTAATTACAGCAACAAGGTTTTCTATTCAACCCCTGGGCAACATTACATCACCAGATATTGTGAGTACAAAGTCGCACCCTGGTTCATAGAGAACAAAGGCTCGTTTCTGAGAGTGATTTTTGATGCTGGGCACAAGAGAAATATCTGGTGAAGCCCTAAAAACATTCCTGGAGAGGCCTTAGGGGGAAGGGGCAATCTGGGATAGAATGTAACTTCCACCCACCCACTGCTGGACTCACTAACATTGTCCAAAATTCCAGGGTCAGGGTCATTTGAGCATTTGGACGGGCACCCGCACTGTTTCTGGTACATCCGACTGCCAGCCAAGGGGGGAGGGGGAGGGAGATGGCGGTGGGTTGGAGGATGCAGTGTTACTAGGCTGATGGGGCTCTGGAAGGTACAATAAAACAAAATCAAAATCTTTACTTTAGCTTCTTTTGATGGTTTCTGCAATTGATTGTGTAACCAAATTTTTAAATTCCGCCACGGCCTACTCCCCAGTGGCCGTAGCAGTGCTGGATACCTGGGCCTCAGTATTGCTAAGGGTGTAAGAAACGAATATACATCATACGTGCCCACCCTTGAAAGTACCAGGAATTCTGATAAGGACGAAAAAGGGCGGAACCCTGGCAGGTCCAGAGTCTGTCCCAAATTGGCCGGCCCCTACCCCCATGATGCCTGTGTGCTGGTTCCAAGAACTTTGAGGCCTGTGTTTTAAAAAATATTTTATTGCTGAGCTGACTCTGACTTTGGAATGATACCATCATTTTTGGAATGCTGCAAATTGGAAACTGTTTTACAGCAGTACCGAATTGACAGCATAACTGCAGCCAGAATCATCTGGAATCTAATAAATATTACTATGTGGAAATAAAATTCTCATTTAACAAATGCAAGGGTCAACAATGTTCCAAGCTCTCACAGTCAATCTGTAAAATATTTCCTTTTGTTCTTTTCTTCCTAGAATGTACCTGTTGCTGGATTTGACCCCATCTATAAAACTATACACATTTGTTGCAGATTTAAATTTACAGCTGCTTTGCAGTAATAGTGATGCAATGAAATATAATAGATTATGGGGAGTTCCATATCTACATGGTCTGGTTTGTTTGTTCCGATTGCCACTTTGATTAGATCACGTTTTTTTCTCACCGACTTTCTCCTCTCCTCCTGTAGGCATTGACTCCTTGCCGACGTAGTAGGCATCCATCACCCTCTGGTACCTTGTACAAGTGGCCGTTAGTCATGTGTGAGTTCTGGCAGGCTGCCATGTATGTCAAGGCTCATACATGAATAATGGTGAATTGTGCAAGGTGGCTGGGGGCAAATGGATCTGTGGAACCGTACTCCAGCAAGGAGAGAAGAAGAACTTAAAAGAGAAATACTTATTTGTTGCTTTTTCCATCCTATAGGAAGTCTTTTGGAAAGAACAATGTTATTCTTTCTGATATCCGCAAGCCATCAGCAGACGTTTTTGAAAGTGGTGAGTGTGGACAGAATCTTACAGTTGTAACGACTAACTCTTGGCAGAAAAACAATGTATGGAACCCTGTATGTCTAATCAGTAGAGTTGTCTAGTGAACACAGAGAACCTCAAACTACAAGATCAGAAAGGCTTTAAAAGATAAATGTATCATCCTGATATCTATATTGGAATCTTTCCTTTTATCTTAATCTAGTCTTTGTGGAAGAGAAGAGGCCTCTATTGCCAACTTCATGACAATGGAAAAATTACCATCATTTTTACATATTGTAAACCATCAGTTTTATTCTGTTTTGACTAGTTATAATTCCACAGGCCAAGAGAGTGATTTTAACTGTAGTGAAAATTAAAGCTTAAAGAACTCTAGTTTGTTATCACTCACTGACCTGCACCATGGGGCATCTTGCAATATGGGGGAAAAATTCGATAGGGCCCCATTTTCGGGTGCGGATAGCTTGATCTGTTATTACTCCACGCCCGATGGCCCCTACGCAGGCAGCATATGAATTTTGAGCTGCCTGCTACGTACCATGATATCTCCGTGCAGTCAGCGCTACCCGCGCTGCTGAGAGGCTGCATGGAGAATGAGGAAGCCGGAAATGGGACGTGCTCAGCGCACGTCATTGGCAGCCTGCACCTCTTAAAGGTGCAGGTGCACATTTTAAATGGGACATGCACAGTCCACTGGAAGGAGGGAGAGATGGCCGGAAGGATGGCAGGACTGGCGCAAGATAGGGCCCCATGCTTCTCGAACGATGCACTGGAGGCCCTGGTGGAAGGGGTGGATGAAAGGAGGGCCAACATGTACCCGCAGGGTGGCAGGAGATCCTTCAGACTGCAGCTCTGCAGGCATTGGCAGGCAGTGACGCAGAAAGTGAACGCCAGAAGCATGGCACCATGCACGTGGGTGCAGTGTCGAAAGAAGTTCAATGATTTGACATGAGTTGTCAAGGTGAGTGAATGCAAGTGTCAAGTGGCACATCTTACCAACTGCTCCACACATCACCGCCCCCCTCATCACCCACCCAACAACACAAACCCCCCATCCGTACACAATGCTGCACTTGGCATGCTGCATCTCACCTGCAATTAGTACCACACTTGCAGGCCACATAACCATCACTTACAGGTCACACACACTGGCAGCTATTCGACCACGACAGGCACATCACCCACACACTTTGCAGGTTACCCACTGACACACTGTCCTCTGTCTTGCAGGAGAAGGTGGCGCATAACAGCTGGCAGCAGGAGAGAGCTGAGGGTGGACGGGGACACTTACACGTCCTCACCCCCCCAGAGGAGACAGTGACTCAGATCATTGGGCGCGCCATCGCTGCAGCCATGACAACATGCCGCGCTGGAGGTCCCGATGAATGGGGTCTCTGCATATCTAAAGCTCCTTCTCGTTTCCCACATCTCCCTCCTCCCATAATCTTTTCTGACTCACGTGCTGCAGATGCTGTCGGCACGCACGTCTTACTTGCTCCTCTCCCCGCTCCACAACTCAACCTGTTTCCCTTTGCCATTGCAAATAACCAACAACACTTGGCAGAACCATCCGAGAAGGAGGAGGACACTGAAGCCACATTGTCACTTGATCTGACACTTGCTTCCACCAGCTCTGAGACTGAAACTGCGCGTCCTTTAGAGGCTAATTTGGAGGAGGGATCTGTGCGTGGTGAGACACCGGGCACAAGTACGCAGGAGCCAGGGCGGGGAACGGATACCGCAGGTGCCAGCTCGTCAGAGAGCGAGGCCGTCCACTAGTTCTGCTGCAGAGAAGTCAGATGAGGGCTTCCATGGGGCAGGCTACAGAAGACGGCTGATGGGCATACACCACCAAATGCTTGGGGCACTGGAAAGCCTGCCAGAAAGCCTGCGCACAATGAGAAGGGGCATGGAGGAATCCAGCTCCATCTCGGCACAGGGCTTTGCGCAGAGCTTGGAGCCCATCCTTTCCAACATGGAACTGGTGGTCACCCCCATCAGCGCACCTGTGGAACCCACCATGATGCAGCGCCTGATGGCCGATGTTGCGGCTTCCATTGCAACACAAACCGGTGTCATCAAAGATCTGCAAGCTACAGTTGCAGCTCAGACTGCTGCAATGGAAGCTCAGACTGCTGCATATAAAGCTCATACTGTTGCTATCGTGGATCTGGGGACCACTGTGGAATGGGACTTCCGGGGCGTCACAGCATTCCAGCAATTTGTTCTCCAGCTGATCACCAGGATTGCTGAGGTGCGGCCCAGGGAGAATGGCAGTGGCACCATGGCAGTCGGACCTGCTGTCCTCTCTCAGGATGACAGCATTCCTGCTCCCACACCTGCCACAATGCCAGTGCCCTTGTTGTTGCCTATTAGCCAGCCAGGCCAGACTGCAGCCGGGCCCTCCCGGCCCAGAGCTGCTTGAGGTCATCCTCCAAGGCCATCTGCACGCTCCTCCATTGAAGGCCAACAGCTTCCCACCATCCATGCTCCAGCCACCGGGGAAGCACCTCGTAGGAACACTAGGATAGGTAAAGGCACACGAACAATAGGCACTAAGGCAATGCACAAGGGTGAATAGTTCTGTTTCCATAATGTCATTTATTCATTGATAAATGTGACTTTGAATTTGCATTTGGTGGTGGCTTTTATTTGTGCGATGAGCTGAGGGGGAAACCCAGGTGCAGTCAGATGGAGGACGATTTGATTGTCTTGTGGGAGCAGAAACTGGGGAATGTAGGACTGTTGGTGAGTTGGGGGATGCAGTTTACATTATTGATAGCGGGCATGAATCAGGCGAGCATGCAGAGCCCTTGCAGACAAGGCGTGTAGTCCCTGTTGCACCTTTGCGTCTTCCTCCACTTCCTATTCTGGCTCCTCCCCTCCTCCACCTCCTCAGCCTCTTCCTCCTCCTCCTCCTCCTCAGACTCCTCCTCCACCTCTGGCTCAGGGTCTTCTCCGATCATTATTGGCAAAGGCTGGTCCCTCATGATGGCGAGATTGTGCAGCATGCAGCATACCACCATGAATCGGCCCACCCGCTCAGTGGAGTACTGCAGGGCTCTTCCAGACCAGTCCAGGCAGCGGAAGCAATGTTTGAGGTGGCCTATTGTGTGCCTCATGATGTTGCGTGTGGCAGCATGGCTCTCATTATAGGCCTGCTGTGCACGTGAGCGTGGGTTCCTGACCGGAGTCTTGAGCTATGGCATGAGGGGATAGACCTTGTCGCCCAGTAGCCAGCCTTTGACTTGCCGAGGCGGGTGAAAGAATGCACGTTGGACTACCGCTTGACGAAGGCATCATGACTGCTTCCAGCTCAGCGGGCATCGACCTCCATGATTCGATGCATGTGGTCGCACACCAGCTGCAAGATTAGGGAGTGGACGCCCTTTTGGTTGACAAAGACGGCCGAATTGATACGCGGGGCATGCAGGGCAGTGTGCATGCAGTCAATGGCACCCTGTACCATGGGGAAGCCAGTAATGCGAGCGAACCCCCATGCTCGCTTGTTCTGCTTGTCTGTGTCGAGGGAACCTGTTCCTCATCTGGTACAGTGCTTCTGTGACCTCCCTTATGCAGCAGTGCACTGCACACTGCGAGATGTTGCACACATCGCCAGCAGAAGCCTGAAATAATCCTGAGCTGTAGAAATTCAGGACCACGGTGACTTTCACAGTCACAGGCAATGCTGTCCTTGCCCTGCTCTGAGGCTGCAGTTGTGGCCGCACCAGTTGACAGATATCGGTCATAGCTTCCTTGGTGAACCTCAGCCATCGGATGTAATCCTCATCGGTCATCTTGAGGTAAAAGAATTGGTCCCGGAAGGCTCTTATTGGATAGGGCCTCCTGCTCAGTGACCTGCGCCTCCTCGTTCTCCCTTTCCTCGCAGCTTGACCTATTATGCGTGGCCTCTCTGCATGCTCCCAGTTGTGTTCAGCGCCCAGCAAGCGCCCTAGCAGACCACCCATGGTTGCCAGGAATGTTGTTCAACCATGTTTGTAACTTTCCGAATGGTAAGGCAGTACCTGCCAAACCACTCTCAAATATACTCTAGGAACTCTCAGTAAGTATAGGGAGCTTCAAAGAACACTTCCTATTTCACCAGCAGCCAGAAGCAATAATCCAGCAACTAACCTGTAAATCCTGCATGGTCCCTTTAAATAGCACTGGTGGGGCTCCTCCAGGCACTGTAAGACACGTTCAGGTGTGCATGGTTAAGATTGTGCGTTGAGTTGAACGTTAAGGTCCAACATGCTTCTGGCGTTCGGTATTTGCGCATGCGCTAACTCCTACACCAAGATGGCATCCAGCGCATGTCACGCTGGAAACATGCGTTCGCAGCCAAGACGCCATCTTAGCACCTCGAGAGGCTGTGTAGCACTGAAACAACGGACCAATTTAGCGCCCTATATGTTTAAAAAGTAGGTCTCTCTTTTTATTTCTGTTTGTCATTGTCATATTTATATGCAGTCGTATGGTGACACCACTAATTACTAATGCCGTTAAAATTTTGCCTCTCAATTTTTGGCATGCCAAATTGCGTGATTGACACATTACAACAGTGTACATTTACTTATTCAATATACAGGTCCCTTCATCTTTGCTGACGTTCTTGACTACAAGAATCTACGGGAATTAGTGGTCAATAACCGAATAACTTGGCTAATCCATTACAGTACACTTCTTAGTGCAATTGGAGAGGCTAATGTGCCATTAGCCCGCAATGTCAATATTATTGGTAAGCAACAATTTTAGCTTCAAGAATGAACTGTATCTGATTTTCTTTAAAACAATTACATTTTGTTAATGGTTGTTTGCCTTTCACTATAAACTCTTCCACACTTAGAATTTGTTAGCCATATTTTTTGCTGCCTTAGTTTCAAGGTTTTAGAAATAAGATGTGATCAGTTCTAAAAATGTTACAAGTCGATAACTCAGATGTTAATGATTTAGGCGCTCATAGTTGTATTTGACTCTAATCATAAGATGACAGATTCAAATCACTGTCTGTCACTCCAGTTCTCTTACCTTGTTTGGTAGAGTTTCATTTGCTCCTGTTTAAGAAGCTGAAGAGGAAACAAAGGAAAATATAATACCTGACCTACTGGTTCTGGTAAATCGTGGACTTTGCAGTCTCATTATGGTAAGGCACTGATGAGTGCAATGGAGTAATATATGACCTAAATTATCTCCCTCCATTCATAACTGGATTGGCTTGCTTGGTTAGTGAGCAACATTGTTGGGGAGAATTAGAAAATATAAAATATT
Source organism: Heptranchias perlo (assembly GCF_035084215.1). Taxonomy (NCBI): domain Eukaryota; kingdom Metazoa; phylum Chordata; class Chondrichthyes; order Hexanchiformes; family Hexanchidae; genus Heptranchias; species Heptranchias perlo. Next base: position 29,263,157 of record NC_090350.1, read on the forward strand.
TTTCCTTCTTCTTTCGTTTCCCACTTTTTTACTGTCTAAAGGTCCTTTATCTTGGCAGCAAGGTGAATTGATTGCACATTCTTCTTTAATTGGTGCTTTGCACTCAGCTAACAGGAGATGTGATTGTTGGTTGCTAGCTTTAATCCAGATTCCAATTGAGGATGCAATAAAGCAACTCGCTAAAAACTGACAAAACTTGTGTGTGATAGAATGGGGAATTATTTATCGATTACAAGTTTTTAATCTGATGATTTTAGCTGAGCTCCAGGCTGAGTGGAGAACCATTCAAAATTAATGACTCAGGAATCATATGTAGCTTCACTCAAGGTTTTTGATTGGCCCCCAGTTCCAAACTGAATAGAGTCATTCTAAATTGAAGAGACAATTTGGTGTTCCATATCTGCATTCTAAATTGTACTGCTGAGATTCTACTGCTTATATTTTAAAATATATAAAAATTCTAAATTAAGAGAAAGATAAAATCATAGCTATGTTTGTGAAAAACAGTTTTTGTGTTATATTGGGATTATGCAGATGATTCTCATATTCATCAGCCCTGTACATCAAGTGATCATGCATTCCATCCCAATTACTGAGGATGGGTTGGGTCTTTACAGCCCTTAGGCATTGTGCACAGAATAAGTGCTTGATAGTCACAAAGGCATCATGCAGATGTTTACAGTTCTTTATTGGTTTTGGTCTTAAGCATACATCCAAAACCAATGAAGACTACTGTCAAGGTGAATTAATAACACTAGCTGTACAAGTTTTGTTATTAAAAATGATAGTTTTTTTCTAATGCATATTCTAGACTTTCAAAAATATATAAGCACAGGATTAAAAAGGATTGGTGAATATGAGGCATGGATTTGATAAAAGGGTGATATTGATTAACATTTAAATTAGGCTGGCAGATCACTTTCTGAATTAATCAGAAGTTGGCCAGTAGTTTAATGCTATATTCCTCATGATTTCTCCTCAGGTTTGCACAATGTTCTGGATATTGCTTTAGAAAACTCTCTACGTCTTTTTGTCCCTAGCACCATTGGTGCCTTTGGCCCCAGCTCTCCCAGAAACCCTACCCCTGACCTGTGTATTCAGAGACCTCAGACAATCTATGGAATCTCCAAAGTGCATGCAGAGTTAATGGGTGAGGTGAGTTGTTGTTTGTTGTTATTGGAAAAAAAACATAGATTTTTAAAAAATGCATCTTCTTGTGACATTTCCTATTCACACAGCCTCCTTCTGATGAGAAGACAAATGACTAAGCCACTGACTTGAAGATCAAATGGCTCTTCATTGCTCGTCATTTGAAGAGAATCTTGTACGGTATGAGGAAGACTATCTCATGTGAAGTGGAGTTAAAAATGTGTGATCACATGTGCAGTCACAGTGACCAAGAAGATTACATTATAAGCGGTTCATATCATCCAGTTGGAGCTCCATGCAGCATTAGGGAAAGCATTGTCTCCAAGAGCAGATTTGTGACAACAGGATTGAGATCTGACTGTAATCTTACTCCATTCACTAAATTTTCAGTGCAATTAGTGCAAATTGAGGAACGGCTAAAGAAGTTCAAATTATTAAGAGAGAGATTGGGTATTCAAAAATAGAAAGGGACTTGACAAGTTTTATGTGGAACCAGGAGAAGGAAACCGGGTGACCAAATTATGAGCTGAGAACACTGGAGGATCTTTGGGTGTAATCTCCCAAATTCTTTTTCCTCATGTCGCCTCTGGTTCTTTTGCCATTTACTGTAAATCTGTGTCTTCTGGTTACCAATCCTTCTGCCAGTGGAAACAGTTTCTCTTTATTTACTCTATCAAAACCCTTCATGATTTTGAACACATCTATCAAATCTCCCCTTAACCTCTTTACTCTAAGGAGAACAATCCACATAACTGAAGTCCTGCATCCCTGGTACCATTCTAGTAAATCTCCTCTGCACCCTCTCCAAGGCCTTGACATCCTTCGTAAAATGTGCGGCCCAGAATTGGCCACAATATTCCAGATGGGGCCTAACCAGTGTTTTATAAAGGTTTAGTATAACTTCCTTGCTTTTGTATTCTATGCCTCTATTTATAAAGTCAAGGATCCCGTATGCTTTTTTAAAGAATTGTTCTTCAATGCTTCAAAGTATAGTCAGCTTATATTATACTCTTCGCAACAAAAAAAATAAGAAAGGATTTGAACGTATGATGACGGTTATAATTTTCTTGCTGCAGATGAAGTTTCCCAAGTTTTCACAAATCAAGTTAAGTCCACATTCTATTTTAGCTCTCAAACCCTAATTCAAGTGCTTGCTCTGACTTTACGTGACTTCATTTTTTTTAGTAACTCCACAGAACACATGCATTATAGGATTTTGCATCCTTGTTGTTGTTCACTAGCATAAAGATAAGTAAGTTTTGATGGAGTGACTGATACGTATTTGGAACAATATCCATAATACAATGACATCAAGATAATGTACATTTTACAAGCATATTTTGAAACTCCTCTGAAACGTGTGTCTTGTTGTGAACTATTAATTGATAGCTTACTGTGGTTAGATAACATTTTTTATTTTCACTGCAGCTAGTTATCATGGTCCCAAAATGCTAATAGTTTGTTAACCCAGTGCAGCTACTGGAGGTGGGGGAGATTGGAATTTGGGACTTAGAGAGGATACTCCTCATTTCATGGCACCTTTAAGTTCCACCCGCTGGAAGTGAGCAAAGGTGTAGCCATGCAAATGATGTGTTCAGATCAGGATGACACCATAAGTCCTAAATTCTCACATTTCCGCCCTGGGATCTGCTGATCTGACTTATCCCGCTTCAAAACAAGGGCAACTTAGCTGGTGCTGGGATCTTAAATGTGAATTTCCATGTTTCATTATGCTGTTAGATAATGGCTCATAACTTTACTTTGGCTTGCTCTTTTGTCAACTTTATTTTTGCTCTTTATTTTGGAGGCTCCTAGTTTCATTTGAAAGTTTCCCTCGAGACTGTTTCTTGTTTGCAGAATTTTCCTAAAAGGAAGGGAAAGGTTGCAAAATGTTTTTCTCCATGGAGATTCCCATCTTTATTATTTATTTGTTGGAGGTGAAAAGTAGGCATCATCGGAAGCCAGGCTTGTAAGACAGCACTGCAGGAGATCCAGACTCTCCCGCAGATACCCAGCCACCAGGGTGTACAGCCAAAGAAGATCATTCTTCAATATATCCATGAACTTATGTGTCAGAAGGCCTCTGTGGTCTGCAGAAGCCCTCTCTGATAATGTCACAAAGGTTGGCATCGGACTCTGCCACCATCCCTGCCATCTGACGCACATCTTTGGAGTGTCTTCATATGGTTATGGTGCTCTGCAAGCACTTATCTTTTCATGGCAGGACTGCTAATGGATCATCATCCGAATGCTCAAGAGCCAGGACCTGATATTCCCTAAACCTCAACTCAGATACATCATGCTCCACCTCCAATACCTCATCTTCTGGCTTTCCTGTGAGTTGCGAATCACCCTATGTCAATTCCTCATCTAGACCATCTGTACCACTCCAAGATAATCTATGATAAAAACATAAGAAATCGGAGCAGGAGTAGGCCATATGGCCCCTTGAGCCTGCTCTGCCATTCAATAAGATCATGGCTGATCTTCTACCTCAACTCCACTTTCCCCGCCTATCCCCATATCCCTATTTGGGTTGGTGAGTTCACGTGATAGGGTCCATGATGGAATGGGTCAATTTCTGCTGGCAGTGCCAGGTGTTGAAGGGTCTGACCTTGATTCTTTCTCTCTCCCTGCAGCACCTTTCTTTGCTCCTGGCTTCTTTGGAGATAAGAAGAATAAGAAATGTAATAGAGTCATAGAGTTATACAGCACGGATAGAGGCCCTTCGGCCCATCGTGTCCGTGCCGGCCATCAGCCCTGTCTACTCTAATCCCATATTCCAGCTGTCCTGCTGTCCACATTTTCCTCTCTGTTGAGCTCATATAAGGGTCTCTTCACAGTACAAGCTTCAAAAAAGAGAAACCATTTCTGGTTTTTGATATTGATACTTAGCACGCACAAACCACCAGTGGGTGCAGGCCCTCCCATGGTTTCCATTCTCTACAGCATTATTTGAATGAGTTCCCAGGATTTGCTTGCTTTCCTTCTTCTGCTGTCTCGCCTCCTGTATCCTGTCCTTCTCAGGAATTGTGCACAATTTTGCACGTCAGAGATTCTGAATTTGACAACATTCATAAAATTCTCATCACTTCTCTTATGGAATTCTTACCACAAAATTTTACCATTGCAGGATGCTACATCCATTTAATTTAAATCTTCCTTGCACAGATCATTTTGTGCACAGTGATACCCTTAGATTTGTAAATAGGGTAAATATAGGTCTCAAATGTATGAAAATAAGCATTAATGGCTACTTGCAGCCATCATACTTATCACTGCTGACCTTGTGAGGTCTCGAAACCTCGTCCTGCATTGGAGAGGCACCCTGCTGTTAGTGGGTTGCCACTACCTACACCAATTCCTTCCACATGGTCCTGGCTGCTGAATTGGCAGGCCTTTTGCCACTTATTCCCACTACTCCATCCTTCTCCCCCTCCCCGCCCTGCCTAATTTTAATTACAATAATATTTGTGTCATTCTCCGAGAAGTTTTAGGCTGTCTTCTTGGTTCCTTTTTTAATCCATGGTTTCAAATTGCTGCATGCTGGAACTGCTTTAAGTGCAGCACATCTGCTCCTACATTCAATGTGTAATAGGGAAAATTATTATAAAGAAAATAAGAATGTGTATTAAAAGCTACTAGATCTTTATATAGTATTTTCCAACTAAAATTTCTAATAAATGCAATCTATTTCAGTATTATCATCACAAATATGGTCTGGATTTCCGCTCTCTCAGATATCCAGGTATTATTTCAGCTGACTCTCAGCCAGGTGGAGGAACAACAGGTGAGCGAGACATCAGGGTCACTTAAACAAACATAGTTAATTCAGGCTTTAATATACAATATTAAAAATACATATATTTATGCTACATCTATTAAGTGAAAAAACCATGTATATCAATGTTGCCTAAATCAATACCAGATTGGGTTAACAATAAAATAGCAAAACCCAAAGAACACTTTAAAAAATATATAAACATGGATGTAAAATAATTCAATTATTTTCTGAATAATTCACATCTCATTATGGGCGAAGAAATTGTGGTTCGTTTGCATACAGTTTTGAATAACATTTTTTGCTGCTGCTTTTTTGTACCTGAAAGATACTGTGGCTAAAGGGAGATCAACACCCCCGCCCCCACCCCCTCCAATCATGTAGGACTCATTGATTTTCTTATGCGATTTATTTTTAGACCCAAATTAAGATACATTCTCATCTTGTCCCAACAATAATAATTTCACTGAATATATTGGTTAGGTTAAGGTTAGTTTATTGTAGAAATCTGGTATTGATTAAACTCGCATGGAAGTTGGTGTTACAGCCAGCCAGCATAACATAGATTTTGTGTATGTCACTCCCGCCCCATAAACTAGGTTTACAGGTGCATGAAGGTGCAATTCGTGTAAGATTGTACAGTATATCTTGAACTATATGTAGAATCTGCTTTATTAAAGGTGGCATAAAGCCACAAAACTTATCATTTTTTTCCTTTCAGACTATGCTGTTCAGATCTTTCATGATGCTATCAAGACTGCAAAATTTGAATGCTACCTCAAACCAGATACACAACTTCCCATGATGCACATCGATGACTGTCATCGGGCAACCTTGGAGTTTATGGAGGCCCCAGCAGAGCGTCTCACCATGAGAACTTACAACATCAGTGCCATGAGCTTCACCCCACAGGAACTTGTTTCTGAAGTCTGCAAACACTTGCCTGACCTGGAGGTCTCCTACAAGCCAGATGCAGTGCGGCAGAGCATTGGTAAGTAAAGTATCTACATGTGGAGCCCAGAGAGGAATTTTTGGTCATATGTATATATAAAAATCAGAAAAGCATATTTTCTTCCCACTACCTGCCACATTGAGATGCACATACCTTTATCAATAATGTATCAGAAAATGAGACATTGTACAATAGTTAGTGTAAAATCTGATATTGGCATGCATCCTTTGTGAGACATGATCATTGGTACAGCTGATGCATGTCTCCTCTATCTGAGGATGTAAATAGAATAAATATTGGCTCCATCACCAACTTGAGCTACTCATATTGATTCTTCTGCTATGGTGAGCATGCAACTTGCCCAGTTCTCAGCACAATCACACAGGCATCTTATGCAAATTTCCAAAACAAGAAGTGAGACAATGGACAAGTGTGTACTGTTCATGGAGTGAGTGGAGGGTTTGATTGTATTTCTTAGTTAAGGGGTGTCATAAGCTTTTTCTCTTCACTTGCAACTTTTTCTGCTAATTTTCCTCCCCTTCTCTCCTGCAGGCATTGACTCCTTGCCTAGGTATGGTTTCAAAAGCACTGAACACTGGGACCTCACCCAAATTACCCTTATTCATTATTCATGTGAGAGCCTTGACAATGAGTGTCAGTGGACCATTTGATTGTACTGTATATCACAGCTAGTCACATCTAATGTGCACACACACAACTGCCAGCAGGGGGTCGCTGAAGAGCAGTCAAGAACTAGAACATTGATTGATTTTTCGCCCCCTTCATAACCCAGTATATTAGGACTAATTTAACTGAGATCAACTAACCTAGCAGACTGAGAATTGAACATGGGGCATTCCATTATATGAGGCTCTTCTACTCATTGATAAATCTTGTAGGCTTTGCTCAGCAAATGTATTTTTTAAACTGGAAGCAGTCTTACTTTAACAATTTACACAAGTCTGCTGATTCAAAGAGCTTTTAACAAGTCAACAAAATTGAGAAATTTGGTAAAGTCTCACCACTTATGTGAAAACAGCATTATTTCTATCACTAAAGATAAAAGCTAAAATCATTTATTAAATAGTTCTAATAAGACGTATATTATACAGTTTTGTTATCTCTATAAAATCTGAACACTTCATTATAGATAATTCATGTACAGTAAATTTTCAATTTAAATTCATATTCTGTGCCTATCAGTTTTAGGCCATTTGCCTCTTCCCCTCCCTCCTCTCTGCATCATCCTTTAACTAGAAAGTGGATACAAGAAGATGGTTACAAGGGTCATGAACCCTCTTGTTGCTGACATCAATGCACCCACATGTGCAGCCAGTGCTAACTAACCATTCTTGCTATATCTGAATAATATACATTTTATTCCATTAATGAGGAAGACCTTATATCTCATGGGTGAAATAAAACCATTATATGAAGAAGATTTGCTTGATGTATGTTATTTACATTTTAACAGCAGATAATGAAAAAATGTTAGCCAAGTTATTTTTAGAGGAATACTCCAGAATAAGCTTCTATAATGGTTTTATTATTCAGGTTTTGTATAATGCTACAGGAAATGGATTTCTAATGACCAGTAATTTTTTTTGTTTTAATTTTATGTACTCCCATTTTCTCACCTTGTTCTTTCTACAGTATCCATTTAGCCTGGCTAAAAAGAATTTGGAACTTATTCTCAGGCCTGAGCCCTCCATCAGTGCTGCTCTGTACCCAATTAGCACAACTGCTTTAATTTGCTTGTCCACTTTGGTGGCCTCCACAGCAGCAAAATTGATTTCAGGAAGCAGCTGTGTAAAGAATTCCAGCCAAAAAACCATGTTATCAAAGCACCATTGTAAAATCGTTTGTGTAGTCCCACAACAGGATATATAGCAGTAAATTAGACTTTTTTAAAAAATGGGCTTTGCTGCTGAGCTGTAGCTGTACTTTGTTCATTGTAGTGTGAAGGTGATCAGCTGTCCACTGTATGAACTGTTACAATGAATAGCTTTTCCAGCTCTCCACAGCAGCAGAAAGCATGGAATTAAATGAGAATGTCACCTTTACTAGTGCAATCAGCCAATATATTACTTCAAATGAAGTATTGTGTTCAAAATTAATGTAATAAATTATTGCCTTTATGGGTTTGAGCAGTAAACCTGAACCAGAAAACATACAAAATCTTGGAGAAAGCACTTAAAAACACCTGCCAGTTTTGTAAATTGAAAATGTGCTGATTTGAAAGAATACAATTAATTTTTTGTGATTTTAAATAATCTCCTTTCTCTTTCCAGAAATGCATTTTATTGTTGTTTGAACCCAGTTACACTGTTTTGTTTTAATAGGTCTTGCAATGCTAACTTATTCCACAAATCCTTGGAGTGAAATCTTGTGAGTGAAATCTTATGAGTGAAAAAAAAAATCAATCCCGTCTTCCATTCTTTGACTTAACTTCCTAATTTTAACCTGGTGCCTCCTGGTATTTGAACAATTTGCCAGTGAACAATTTGCCCGGATCAATTTTGTCAGTGGCCCACATAATCTTAAAAACTTCAACTGTCTTGCAAACTGCATTACTCTTCCTGATTGTAGACCTCACTAATTGCTGACAGGTCTGGGGATGAAGAGCTACATTAAATAAAACATTTCTCCTAACAAACATTTGCAGTTAATAATTGATGATCTTTTAAGTGAAACTGATTCAGTTGGTCAGCTATTGGACGGTCAGTGCCCTACTTTAGAGGCAAAGTCAGAGAAGTAGATAAATGGTCTCATTGCAGGTTTTTTTTCTAAATATAATTTTCTTATTTTTTTCCCCTCAAATGTTTCTTATTTTAGCTGATGGCTGGCCAATGAGCTTTGAAGACAGAAATGCTCGAAGAGACTGGGGCTGGCAGCACGCATACGGTCTCCAGGAACTGGTGATTGACATGCTCCGACACATTGACTTGAACAGCAATGATGCATAAATCACATCTATAAAAAACACAGGAGTGAGTCCTTTATGCATATGTGACTCTGGGGACATCTTATTTGATCTCAAATCTTTTATTAAAAAAATTAACAATAATTTGCCTAGATGTGCAACCTTGTGTCACTGTGTTCAGTTCAGCAGTGTAGAAATTGTTGGTCAAAATTGAACTTGCAAAAAGGATCATGAGTTAGACTATAAAAATAAACTTCAACAGCTTGAGATGCACTGAGACTGTAATGGGACTTGCCTATTTCCCTTTTTGAGTCATTACCCTGAATACTTTACTAGAAGTGGAGATGTTGACGCTTTTTAAAATTGCCTGTTTAAAGTTAGTTGGTCCTGAAATTCTTTGGGGGTTCTGCTGGTCTCTGCCATAACTTCGTCAGGAGATTAGCTTTTCAGCCCAAACTGACAACCATATTCATAAGGCCATCTCACCCAAATGAGAAAAAATGTTCTCAAAAACCTAGTTTTTTTTCTTGCATTGTCTTTTAAGAACCTATGTTTTAAATTTACTTTGTTTCTACTTCATGTTCTTCACACCATTTCCCGGTCAAAATGGCAGGCGAGTGAACTTCAAATAGGCCTCTGCCACTTTTAAACTGTTCATTAAATGCAACAGACTATCCTAGATGATTCGTGTTTCTTTCTTGTACCCTGGAGCCAAGTATCTGGTCTAATGGAGCCTTTTTTTAAAATTCGTTCACGGGATGTGGGTGTCGCTGGCAAGGCCAGCATTTATTGCCCATCCCTAACTGCCTTCGAGAAGGTGGTGGTGAGCCGCCTTCTTGAACCGCTGCAGTCCGTGCGATGACGGTTCTCCCACAGTGCTGTTAGGAAGGGAGTTCCAGGATTTTGACCCAGTGACAATGAAGGAACGGCGATATATTTCCAAGTCGGGATGGTGTGTGACTTGGAGGGGAACGTGCAGGTGGTGTTGTTCCCATGTGCCTGCTGCTCTTGTTCTTCTAGGTGGTAGAGGTCGCGGGTTTGGGAGGTGCTGTCGAAGAAGCCTTGGCGAGTTGCTGCAGTGCATCCTGTGGATGGTACACACTGCAGCCACAGTGCGCCGGTGGTGAAGGGAGTGAATGTTTAGGGTGGTGGATGGGGTGCCAATCAAGCGGGCTGCTTTATCTTGGATGGTGTCGAGCTTCTTGAGTGTTGTTGGAGCTGCACTCATCCAAGCAAGTGGAGAGTATTCCATCACACTCCTGACTTGTGCCTTGTAGATGGTAGAAAGGCTTTGGGGAGTCAGGAGGTGAGTCACTCGCCGCAGAATACCCAGCCTCTGACCTGCTCTCGTAGCCACAGTATTTATATGGCTGGTCCAGTTAAGTTTCTGGTCAATGGTGACCCCCAGGATGTTGATGGTGGGGGATTCGGTGATGGTAATGCCGTTGAATGTCAAGGGGAGGTGGTTAGACTCTCTCTTGTTGGAGATGGTCATTGCCTGGCACTTGTCTGGCGCAAATGTTACTTGCCACTTATGAGCCCAAGCCTGGATGTTGTCCAGGTCTTGCTGCATGCGGGCTCGGACTGCTTCATTATTTGAGGGGTTACGAATGGAACTGAACACTGTGCAGTCATCAGCGAACATCCCCATTTCTGACCTTATGATGGAGGGAAGGTCATTGATGAAGCAGCTGAAGATGGTTGGGCCTAGGACACTGCCCTGAGGAACTCCTGCAGTAATGTCCTGGGACTGAGATGATTGGCCTCCAACAACCACTACCATCTTCCTTTGTGCTAGGTATGACTCCAGACACTGGAGAGTTTTCCCCGATTCCCATTGACTTCAATTTTACGAGGGCTCCTTGGTGCCACACTCGGTCAAATGCTGCCTTGATGTCAAGGGCAGTCACTCTCACCTCACCTCTGGAATTCAGTTCTTTTGTCCATGTTTGGACCAAGGCTGTAATGAGGTCTGGAGCCGAGTGGTCCTGGCGGAACCCAAACTGAGCATCGGTGAGCAGGTTATTGGTGAGTAAGTGCCGCTTGATAGCACTGTCGACGACACCTTCTATCACTTTGCTGATGATTGAGAGTAGACTGATGGGGCGGTAATTGGCCGGATTGGATTTGTCTTGCTTTTTGTGGACAGGACATACCTGGGCAATTTTCCACATTGTGGGGTAGATGCCAATGTTGTAGCTGTACTGGAACAGCTTGGCTAGAGGCGCAGCTAGTTCTGGAGCACAAGTCTTCAGCACTACAGCTGGGATGTTGTCGGGGCCCATAGCCTTTGCTGTATCCAGTGCACTCAGCTGTTTCTTGATATCACGTGGAGTGAATCGAATTGGCTGAAGACTGGCTTCTGTGATGGTGGGGATATCGGGAGGCTGAGATGGATCATCCACTGGTTGCAAACGCTTCAGCCTTGTCTTTTGCACTCACGTGCTGGACTCCACCATCATTGAGGATGGGGATGTTTGCAGAGCCTTCTCCTCCCGTTAGTTGTTTAATTGTCCACCACCATTCACGACTGGATGTGGCAGGACTGCAGAGCTTTGATCTGATCCGTTGGCTGTGTAATCGCTTAGCTCTGTCTATAGCATGTTGCGTCCGCTGTTTAGCATGCATGTAGTCCTGAGTTGCAGCTTCACCAGGTTGGCACCTCATTTTTAGGTACGCCTGGTGCTGCTCCTGGCATGCTCTTCTACACTCCTCATTGAACCAGGGTTGATCCCCTGGCTTGTTGTTAATGGTAGAGTGAGGAATATGCCAGACCATGAGGTTACAGATTGTGCTGGAATACAATTCTGCTGCTGCTGATGGCCCACAGCGCCTCATGGATGCCCAGTTTTGAGCTGCTAGATCTGTTCTGAATCTATCCCATTTAGCACGGTGGTAGTGCCACATAACACATTGGATGGTATCCTCAGTGCGAAGACGGGACTTCATCTCCACGAGGACTGTGCGGTGGTCACTCCTACCAATATTGTCATGGACAGATGCATTTGCGACAGGTAGATTGGTGAGGACGAGGTCAAGTAAGTTTTTCCCTCGTGTTGGTTCGCTCACCACCTGCCGCAGGCCCAGTCTAGCAGCTATGTCCTTCAGGACTCGGCCAGTAGTGGTGCTACCAAGCCACTCTTGGTGATGGACATTGAAGTCCCCCACCCAGAGTACATTTTGTGCCCTTGCTACCCTCAGTGCTTCCTCCAAGTGGTGCTCAACATGGAGGACTGATTCATCAGCTGAGGGAGGACGGTAGGTGGTAATCAGCAGGAGGTTTCCTTGCCCATGTTTGACCTGATGCCATGAGATTTCATGGGGTCCAGAGTCAATGTTGAGGACTCCCAGGGCCACTCCCTCCTGACTGTACCGCCACCTCTGGTTGGTCTGTCCTGCCGGTGGGACAGGACATACCCAGGGATGGTGATGGAAGAGTCTGGGACGTTGGCTGAAAGGTATGATTCTGTGAGTATGGCTATGTCAGGCTGTTGCTTGACTAGTCTGTGGGACAGCTCTCCCAATTTTGGCACAAGTCCCCAGATGTTAGTAAGGAGGACCTTGCAGGGTCGACTGGGCTTGGTTTGCCGTTGTCGTGTCCGGTGCCTAGTGGTCTGATGCCGGGTGGTCCGTCCAGTTTTATTCTTATTATGACTTTTCGTAGCGAGATTTTACAACTGAGTGGCTTGCTAGGCCATTTCAGAGGGCAATTAAGAATGAACCACATTGCTGTGGGTCTGGAGTCACATTTCGGCCAGACCGGGTAAGGACGGCAGGTTTCCTTCCCTGAAGGACATTAGTGAACCAGATGGGTTTTTACGACAATCCGGTAGTTTCATGGCCATTATTACTGATACTGGCATTTTCATTCCAGATTTTTATTTAATTAATTGAATTTAAATTCGCCAGCTGCCGTGGCAGGATTTGAACTCATGACTCTGGATTTTAGTCCAGGCCTCTGGATTACTAGTCCAGTAACATAACCACTATGCTACCGTACCTAATAGCATAGCTGAGATCCTGTGAGGGAATCATGTACCCCATTGATATTTTCATTTAAATGTCACATTTTGCAAAGCAGGAGGGGTGGGAGAAAACAGTTGGGAAAGGAAGAGACAGGGAGGGAAAGGAGGAATGGAAAGGGAAATTCAGATCAACTGGGTTAAGGAAATTGAGGCGTGAAACATCCAGCTGTTTTGGGGGGGGGGGGGATTACTGTAAAATGGGAAATGGAAAAAAAGTACAGCAGTCTTTGTGGGGAACTTTAGCCACTGAGTTTGGGTAGCAGGGCATGGTAGCCAGCAGGTGAATTGGAACAGGAAATGCAGTCAGCAAAGGGGCATTTGGGGTGGGGGGGGGTGGGGAGGCAAGAAGGGGTGCACATTTCAGATCTGGTTCATTTGGGGGTGGGGGGAATAAAGGGGTCAAAATCTTGCTCGGTGGGGTGGGTGATTCATCTGCTCAGTGGATGAGGGACCCTATTTTTTGCCTACTGTACTTATCCCATAGGGCCTCCATTTCTGACTCAGTTAGGGGCTTTCATGGAATGTTAGGTCAGGCCCCATTCCAATCAGTTTGATTTTAATATATAATTGTGATTTCAAGCAAGCCATTACACTTGAGAGATCATGCAAAAGCCTACATTGAACCTAGCAATTCAAGAATGGAATAATCAAAGTATTGAGAGTTTTGTTATCAGCAACTATTATAATGTGTATTATCAAGTTTGAACCTAATCAATGGTTTCCCCAGTGCTTTGAGAGAAGACAATAGAGTTTATTCATAAAATATTCATTATTAGTTTTCACTCTGACAACTACAGATATAACCAAAATTTAGATAAGACTGGTATTGGATAGAAAAATTAGCACATACATACTTTCCAAACAGTTATGTGAAAGACATGATAGATTGAACAGTAGAGGTTATATACACGTCGCAACAGAAATACTTGTAAGCATTCAACATTTGGAACAAGACCAAGGCAAGATTTTTTCCAAATATGAATGTGTGTCAGTATATAAACTTTAGTAAGTTTAGCAAAAATGCCAAACCTCAATGAATAGTGAAACCCACTTGGGAACATCCATTTTAATCGTATCTTATTAACATGACATTTTAAATTCTAATTTTTGCCCATTAAACTGAACAAGCAATGTGCAAAACCCTGTTAGAACATTTTTCTTGGAAAAACACACTGCACTTGTAATAGGTCTTCACTGTACACAAAAGATTAATCAGATGCAATGGCCTGAGCATTAATCATTTCAATAATACAGAATATAGATTTAAAATAACTTCACTGACAACCAACCAATTAGGGTGTTCAAATAACTGATATTTATTTCGGAACATTTGTGAAACAGTCCTTTATTCCAAGTGGGCGAATTCAGAATACCATTTATAAGATAACTGAATTAAACAGTCTCCCAATTCCATTAAAGCCAATGTAAAAAAAAAAGGAAACACCAATAGGAACTATTGCCTGTCTTTCCAAATTGGTCCAGAATATGGATCTGCAAAATGACAGCAACTTTTACTGTTCATCTTTTTGCAATAATGCAGTTAAACTGTATCATGCTTGCTGTATAACACTTAGTTCAGAGTCCAATTAAGTAGAGCAATTGAATCAATGAAACAGTGTTAGTTAACATTCTTTTCTATTAATTTATTTAACAAAATAAACCTTGCATTACAATTTGAAAACAATATTCTCTCCTTAACTCCTTAAAATTCAAACTCAAATTCAAAGTACTGTGGGTCAAAATGATGTATTCGCACGTAACCATCTTCACCTCCACTACTGTAGCTGTAAACAAGAAAAATTATGTGATTAGATTAGATTCTGGTGCATTCTAGCCTATCCCAAAATTTGGATTAGAAAACAGGGCAAATAAGGTGGCATGGTGCACATCATAGAAAGGTTACAGAGGCCATTCGGCCCATCGAGTCCGTGCCAGCTCTACGCAACAGCAATCCAGCTACTCTCATTCCCCCGCCCTATCCCTGTAGTCCTGCAAATGTTTTCTTTTCAAGTACTTATCCAGTTTTGAAAGCCATAATTGAATCTGCCTCCACCACTCCCTCAGGCAGTGCATTCCAGATCCTAACCACTCGCTGTGTAAAAAAGTTTTTCCTCGTGTCACCTTTGGTTCTTTTGCCAATCACCTTAAATCTATGTCCTCTGGTTCTTGACCCTTCTGCCAATGGGAACAGTTTCTCACTATCTACTCTGTCTAGACCCTTTATGATTTTGAATACCTCTATCAAAAATATGCTAGCAACCTTCCCTGTTCCAAGGAGAACAAACCCAGCTTCTTCAGTCTATTCCTGGAATCATTCTAGTAAATCTCTTCTGCACCCTCTCTAAGGCCTTCATATCTTTCCTAAAGTGGGGTGCCCAGAACTGGACATAATACTCCAGCTGTGGCCGAACCAGTGTTTTATGAAGGTTCATCATGACTTCCTTGCTTTTGTACTCTATGCTTCTATTTATAAAGCCCAGGATCCCGTATGCTTTTTTAAACTGCTTTTTCAACCTGCCCTGCCACCTTCAATGATTTGTGTACATATACCCCCAGATCTCTCTGTTCCTGTACCCCTTTTAGAATCGTGCCCTATAGTTTATATTGCCCACAATATCAACTTTGGAAACACATTTGGCCAAATTCATCTCTTCACTCACATCGTCCTCGCAGCATTTTAATAAGAGCTTTCCAGAATTCAATCTATTCCGGCAAATTCAGACCATCATCACACTGGTCTGCTGAATTAATTTCTGCCATCTGAAGCACTTGTTACTCAAGACACCTATAAAATGGCGAGGACAATTTTTCTAATGCCACTGTGGATATCTTCCAAGCAGTAGCGATAATTTAGTTGCATTAAAAGTAAACTAGGGCACCGATTATAGTAATATACCTGGAATGTCTTTAAATTTACTCGGCAGTTATGTACAAATCGCCTTTAGTTTTAATTTGGTTGAGATATCCTCAGAACCAGGAAAATGAGAAGCTCTTTGATACCAATCGTCTCTATGCATTTCTAAATATAAGTCAAATATGTCAAACAACCAAATCCATCTGAAGGACAGTGACATTCAGGACTTAAAATAGAACTAAAACTCTTCTTCTGCCACTGTTTCAGTGCAACTCATTTTGTGCTTTATTGGAAAGTTTCAATAACAGTATGTGTTTTTTTTCAAACATACCTTTTCCCATCTGGGTGGAAAGCTACACTGTTGATTGGTCCAAAGTGACCCTTCACTCTACCAAACTCCTCTTCAAATGACAAATGGAAAAATCTAAGAAGGGATAAGGAACGGATTAAACAATACAGTTCCACAGCAAACTGCAGGCAACCTCCCCCCTCACCCCATCATTACAACTATGTATTTTCTCTGAAGCCAGAAAAGGTGGAATATTCTGATTTACAGATTGCTCAACAACACCTACCAATATTACTTTGCAAGTATCCAACAGCGTGCCGTTCTGCAGATCAGATCTTCTGCTGATAGCTTCTTTTCTTTCCCCATCAAAGGTGGGCTGTTAAAGTTTTTTTTATTTTTTAAAAAAAGCTAAATATATTTGAATATTCCACCTCATCTCTGGTCAATATTGGCTCCATTAATGGTGACTATCACACAATTTCCCCAATGCTGATATGATTCTGTGTGGTCACTATAAATTATCTATATATATCAAACCCTAGTTGGAGTCCTCTGCAACTATGAAGCCAAGAACTGGAAAAGTTCAATCAAATGATATGAATATTATGATATGAAATGTACTGTAATCTGAAGGTTTTCAGTAACAAAAGCTGAACTCAAATCTCTGGTTCAAAGCTAAATGTCCTATCAATAAAGCTCCTCAGCTGAGACTACTGATTTAAAACAAGTATAAGCAGCTGTTTCGAAGACTCAGAAGTAAAGTCTCTGTCTCAGCTTATAAGACCAGGACAAGAAACAAAATGTGTTAGCTGCCGTTCAGTCCGCAAGCGTGACCCTGAGCTTCCGGTCGCTTGCCATTTTAATTCTCCGTCCCACTCCCACTCTGACCTCTGTACTCTGCCTCTTACACTATTCCAACAAAGCTCAACAGAAGCTTGAGGAACAGCACCTCATCTTTCGATTCAGCACTTTGCAACCTTCCGGACTCAACAATGAGTTCAACAACTTCAGATCACAACCACTGCTCCCAATTTTTTGGACATCAGGTGCTGGTAATGGTTCTGCTGCTGCCATTTACAGCTCCTCTAGACCAGAGATTGATAGATTTTTGGACTGTAAGGGAATCAAGGGATATGGGGATCAGGCGGGAAAGTGGAGTTGAGGTCGAAGATCAGCCATGATCTTATTGAATGGTGGAGCAGGCTCAAAGGGCCGAATGGCCTACTCCTGCTCCTATTTCTTATGTTCTTATCTTTTGTTTCTTTACTTGCCCCGTTACCACCCCTTTTTGCCTTGCAACTTCTTCCAGCTCTGCCGAATGGACATCGACCTGAAACGTTAACTCTTGTTTCGCTGCACAGTTGCTGCCTGACCTGCTGAGTATTTCCAGCATTTTATGTTTTTATTTAAGTAGACATTGCTCAATACAACTATTGCAACTGCATCAGCCAATCAAATTCTTCTGAAAGTAAACTTTTCAAAAACAGATTTCAAAGGCGCACTTCTATGGAGAGTACAAAATAGCCCAGTAGTACACAGTGTTACTCCTAGTTAATGGTGAGCATGTCACAAAGCTTATTGGTTGAATGAAGTATAAAATACATACCTTGGGCATTACTGTAGTGGCAAGACGAACATTTTTTTTTAAAGGAGTCATCTAATTTTGTGTACTTACATGGTAATAATGTTGGACTAAACTCACAAAATGAGCAGATAATGTATCAAAACAAAGCTCAAAGTGAATTAATTAAACCATTGTTTGTCACTTACCGGGCCTCAAACTTGCCAATTCTGGTAGATGTAGTTGTTACATCCATAGCTTCCTGACCACCGCCAAGGACAACCTAGCAAAACAAAATCTAGTGTTCAGACGATTAATCACAAAGCAGACTATAAGAATACTATATTAACAATAGTAACATTTCACTCGCTGGTCAGATTTGCACAGGATGCTCTGGAATGCAGTACAATGGCTTTTGACAATTACCTGAAAGGGAATGGAGTCCAGACATCAAAACATGTGTAACACACTGCATTCTGACAATGAGCAGCAGAACGCAGCCCCCAACTCTGGAAAAACTACAATGTTTAGATGCACATCAACAAGGGAATCGTCATGTATTTCTCCACCAGACAACTTCAAACACAGATTTTCCCCCAAAAAGTTTGATTAATCAAGCAATTAAAATAGCAGTCATTTGATTGACAGGGCACTGCAGTACGAGGAGATGATCACGAATTTGGCTTGTGGTCGACGACACAGATACGGAATAGCCACTGTCGCATAAGACATTGTGCGATGATTGTTTAAATGTGCTATGTTATTTTAACTACTTAGTTTTAGATCAAAGTTTGGAAAGTTAATCACAAGTACTACACAAGTCATCCTTCACAATCTCTCAGGTTCAAGGCAGTTCCATATAAAAGGCTTCAATACCTCAAAAAACCTACAACGAATATGTGTTTCAGAAACAAAACTTACTCCCTCTCGGGGTCGTACAGTACACGGCTTTTAATTCTACTGTAGTAAATATACACTAAATCTATTTGTACAAATACATTTAATATAAGTTCTCAAAAGAAAAGTTCAATATTCAGACATAAAGTCCATGGCACAGTATTTTCTGTGATTTCAAAGCTGTTCGAATGCTGGGTTCTACAAAGGCCTACTCAGAGGGATTACATCCATAGCCCTTGCTATCTGTCTCAATGCACACATGTCCATCACAAATTAGTCTTAATATCTTGCATGGATGTTGTTGGGTCAACAATGAAAATAAACTTGGAGGAAAATCTTGACTTTAAAAGTAGTCAAATTAATTTTCATCACAAAAATCCAGATATAATAGCCTTAAGCACTATTATATTGTGACACACTTGCTTAACAATCATACAGGTCCAATTGATTTAATATGGTAAAATTTGGACTAGTTAAAGTTTTTTGGGGACGAGGTTATGCGGTACATTAGAAAAACATAGCTTTTTCCTCGTCAGACATGAGAACAGAGATACAAAACTTTGCAGCTGAACAACAGGCTCACAGATAGCTCAAAGCACTTCATGAAAAAACACTTACAAGCTGTAAAATGCAAACCAAAGTCCACACAATCAGGGTTTAACAAAACAAAAATCAACCCTTACTGTTCACTGCATGTGCTGCACCAAGAATCTACTTTGGACTCATCACTATCTGGCTCAGCGTTGGATATGGTCAATTAAACAGGAAAGTGTGCTATTTTTCAAGAACACTGCTACCTTACAGTTCTGCCTCTGAAGATCCTGTTACAGATGACTTGCCCAAAAATGATTCACTCAAGATAATTTAATTTCACATGAACAGTGTGTTGGGTCACAACATTACACCAACACTTTAACCTTGACTGAATAAAATTTGATGACCCAAGTGTTAACAATCAAAAATGTTGCCTGCTAAACCCAACCAGTGACAGTTCTAAACCATGATCATGACTGTTTCAGGATAGGTTCTTAACCTACTGCATCTTATTTTCCTGGCACCTCTGATCATATCAGCAGACAACCAGTGAATCTAGATTAGGAGTGTTCAGTCTTTGTGTGCTGTTGAGGTGAATACAATGGTCACATATAAAGCTTTAAAACCAATGTTCCGATTAACTCAAGCTGTGTGTACCAAAAGATCCTAGTGTTCCGATTTAGGATTTGTGCATGAATGACAACGGTGCCAAGAACAAACCTTTTCAAACCACCTGGCCCACAAAATACAAACTGGACAAACTAGTGAATTAGAGTGCAATTCACTAACATTCTACTGGCTATAATTTTGTACATTTAAACAAAGCAATGGCAGCATTTACTCCAACCTGGTTATCAATAATTCTGATGCAAAAAATGAAGTATGAAATGAGAAAAAGGAATTCAGCTAATTAAGCCTGCTTCCTTTATAGACCATGCACAATCTGCCCAGTTAGACTCTATAAAGGCCATTATGAGATAATTTTTCTTAAAACAGTCATTTTCATCCAAGTATAATGCTTAGTTATGTCCCAAATCTCTTTCCAGTGAGAAATCATGAGCATCATAGCCTACAATTCCACAATATGAACAAAGCAAATCAAGGGTTTTTACACAGTGCTCCAACCTCACTGACAAACCAGTTATGGTTTGTCTTATCATTCTCCTCCCTCCCTTCCAAAAATACAATTTGACAAGATTGAACTAAAGAAAATTTGTAGATAAAAGGTTTAATTTACTGACCTATTTCAACCCATCAGGCCATGGAACAAGGTACCATACCTTTAGGGGGTAAGAATGGAAGCTGTTTCCCCAATCTCAAATCAGTTCTCAGCAAGTATGAAGGCAGGTAATATTAGTACCAATACATGAATAACCTTCATCGCTAAGCCAGCGAGGCAGAAACAGCTTAATTGAAAATGACTTTTTCTATTAAGCTGAATGTCTACAAAGGGTGATGTATGAGGGAGTTGTTGCATCCATAGGGAGTTAAATTCTTAAATAGCGATCTCTCTAGCCCCCCACACACTATCTCTCTCCACCCCCCGCCTCAACCAGTCCTCAGCTGCGGATTTCTACCGCAAGCCTTCACACCCGATAGCCAGCTAGCCTCTCAATCTGGCCGGCTGCTGGGCAGGAAACGGAGAAAAAAAATTCAGATAAGGTTCTGTCGTTAAATTCGTCAGGACCTCCGCGTTTTCTGTAGTTCCTGGCCGCTGACAGTGGTCCCCGTTCCCTCCCCGCCATCCCGTAAATATCAGGGCTAGAGACTCAATACTAATCCTATCTGAGACAACCTACACTAAATACTGTACAATGCTCCAAAATGAGCAGTAGAGCAGTAAATGGAATCACAGACTAAAGCTTAGTTGCACCAATTTTATGTACTATTAACTTAACCACCAAATCAGGCTGCAGGTTTCAACAAATATTACTTCAGAAATTCTTCAAAATAAATTTGTATTGTGTGCCTTTGACATTATTGTAAAATTACTCTTCCAACCCAGAGAATCCAATACTTTCAAGTATAAATACCTTTTCTTAAAAAAAAAACTTTTATTCCTGGATGTTTGTTTCTAAATGTACAAAAGATTTACACATCAAAGTGCAGATCCTTTACTCCTAAACTCCATTATGTGCTGGGTAAAGAAAATCATTTGTAAAAAAAGATGCAAAAGTATAATGTTCATGTTTGACCACTACTGCTCTGTTTTAGAAGTTTAACAAACACCATTCCTCAATATTCCTGTTTGTCACCGTACTCCTACTGAGCTTGTATGTGCGAGTACTAATTAAATTGTGAACGCTGATGGGCTAGAAAAGTGAAAGTTAAAGGTAATGAGAAGCTGCATTTGGAAACGATTATTGTACTTCTGAGTTTTACCACAAACTGTATTTGTTGTTTCCACTGGACAATATTGTGGTACTAATATGAACTGTAATACCCAAGTTACATAATCTAAACCTCTTTACAAACCCCCAATTACCCATTATGAAAAACAATGAAAAAGCAGCATGAAACTTGTGACATAGCAACACCAAGGGATTACGGTTACCATTTTATAAGAACATCCACAGAAAACTAATCAGATTAAGTGACACTTTAGAATATGGTCAATATTGCTACTTGGAATTACAATTAAATCATGTAAAATAGAAACCGATCAAATGAACTTTTGTGATACACAACAGGATCAGCTGTGTAACTATTTACATAAACAATTGCTGATTGTAAGTTTGCATGAACTGTAGAAGCAATTTGTTTTTATATAAATGCACTGCACCTAGCACACATTTTATCTGTCATGCTTTGTTACAGGTAGAAAGCAACCTTTTTTTTTAAAAAAAAGCCAGTTAATTAATACTGGGTTCTTCTGACCTGAAATCAGAAACTTACAAGCAGTTTCTATTGATAAGATTAGCAAATAGTCAGAAGTTATTGTGACATATGTCAATTATCCATTTCTCCCACCATTCCTTTTATTTAAGTGCATTCTAGAAACTCTAAAGAGAGGTGCTTAAACAACCAAGAAAATGTTCCAGAAATCACTGTCCAAAAGATACATCACTAGCTATTCACAGTCCTAAAGAGTGAAAGAAGAAGTGGGAGGGACATCGAATCAGCAATCCTCACTGACTAAGCTGAGTATCAAAGCTTAGGAAGAAAATATTTCTAGCAATAAAATGCAGAATACATGAGTGAGCTTTTAACTGTAATTTCTTTATTAAGTATACATATACACAATTCTTGTACGTAAATCAAGTAACTTACATGTTCCACAATAGGTGAAATAGCAGCTGAATTCACAGGTCGTTCAGTCCTGAATGACTTCAAGAGTTCCAAACTTGCAGAATCAAACAGCTATAACAGAGAAAGAGTAAGAACATTTCAAGAAAATTGAAAAAGCAACTAGTTTTACTTTAATCAAACACAAGCTTATAAAGTTCAAAATGAGTTGCCATGGATAACACAAATCTATATATTTGTTGCTCAGAGTTCTTTTAAGTAACAAACTCCCTACCGAGTACAATTAAAAACTTTACATAGAGAACTCTTGCTTTTTATGTCTCATGGTATTGAGGGGATGGGGGGTGTCAACGATGTGCAGCTCTGGTGTCCGGGTTAGCTTAATGGGCCCGATGGTCTTTCCTCGCCCTCTCTTCGCAATTCAGATGGCTTGAGAAATTAACTAAAATACGAGAAAGATCATTCCTTCGCAAATATGTTTACACTACCTAATAAAGAACAGTTATCCAACAAAACTCTCAGAAATGCTATGCAAGATAAATGTTACTTTGCATTGTAATAACTGGATTTGTAATCTAGATTACATTAGATCTAAATTCAAAACACACTCAATTGATGAAAAATTCAATTCATAGAATGAAACAAGAATTAAAACCAACCGTATACTCAAGTTACTGTTGAGTTAATTAGCAAGAAGAAATAACTTGTATTCATATAGTTAATTTTTAATTTACTCCAGAATGAATTTGGATTAATCTAGTATAAACATTTAATCCCTGTTCATTCCAGAATATGCATCCTTTCAATATTAAGCAACAGATACACAAAAACATTTTAACCACCATAATAGTGCATGGGCCAATCAGGCCCAAGCCAAATTATTATTATTGCTGTGCGCAAACATTCAATAGGCCTATTTCTTCATGTATTTTACTACACGTTTGTGATTTAATGGATTCTGAGGGTGGAGGTAGTTATTGTGCGGGGGATGCGGAGGGGGCCTGAATGTGCTTGGTGCCCAAGGCCCAAAGAATTCTTAATCCGGCTCTGACTGCAAACTATTCTGCCTTGCAGTAATACATGTAACAAAAGGCAGATTACATTGTAGGAGGGCCCATTTAAGTTACTCTTTGCAGCACAGCAACTCTGATTAATAGTTGACTCTACATGGCAGCACAATTAAAGTTACCCTGTTAACACTGCATAGTCAAGCAACGACAATCCTACTCTACACCTCTTCCCACCATCACCGACGCCAAGGTTCAGCCAATTTGGTTCACTCCAGCTGACATTAAAACGCAGCTGTGTATATTGGACACAGCAAAGGCCATAAGCCCTGATAACATCCCAGCTGTGGTGCTGAAACCCTGCGCATCAGCTAGCTGCCCCATCCCAGTGCAACAACAACACTGGCATCTACCTGAAAATTTGGCCAGGTATGTTCTCTCCACAAAAGGCAGGATGAATCTAACGCAGCCAATTACCACCCTACCAGCCTCCTCCCAACCATCAGCAAAGTGATAGAATTAGTAATCAATAGTGCCAGTGACACCTACTCACCAATAAACTGGTCAATGCTCAGTTCGGGTTCTGCCAGAACCACGTGGCTCCTGACCTCGTCACAGCCGTAACCCAAACATGGAAGCAAGAGCTGAATGCAGGAGATTGGAAAGCTGCCCTTGACGGCACAGCAACATTCGACTCAGTAAGGCACCAAGGCAAAACTGAGGTCCATGGGAAAACCAGGCTGACCAAATCTTATTTTTAAACAAATCTCCCCAATTTTAATATTGCAAAACAGACTTTGTATGTAACAATCAATCTCTTTATTAGCTCAGTTTGCAACAGTATGACCTCAGAATCTGGTCGAATCCATAACTAAGTTTACTCTAGAATAAAATTATATGTGGTAACATTTGAATCAATACTTATTTAATAAGAAAACAGTGTTTACCTTAGCAGTATTATCCTTTGAAGCAGTGATAAACATGGTCAGGTCTAAGGATGTCTGGATGTCATTAATTTGCTTTGTGTGTTCTTTTATTTTTGTCATTACTTCCCCAGACTGTCAAAGAATTTTTAAAAAGTCAATAAACCAAAATGTCAATAATTGCAAAAACACAAATAAATCACCATCGCTTAAATGTATATTTTCAAAATAAAAATTAATAGCAGTCAGACTCCAAAATGACAAAGGAGAGCTCTCTCAATGGTTCAAATTCACTGACTAGTGTAGAACTGAGACATACAAACCAGGTACACCCCTTTCATGTAAATATGTTTTCCTCCATACATTAGTGAAAAAGAATGTCAAGCATTATCTAGAATTGGTAGTGCTATTGTACTGGAATGCAACTGTAGTTCTTAAAATGTGTTCCAAGTGAAAACAAGTTAAAAAGGACGTCACTACTTAGGAAGGGCCGTTAGAAATGCCACCACCTTCTCAAGGGCAATTAGGGATAGGCAATAAAAATGCCGGCCTCGCCAGCGACGCCCACATCCCATGAATGAATAAAAAAAACATTCCTAAGACTAGTGATTTTTCAAATAGATGGATGCAAATCAAAATGTCTTATTTGAGCAACATCTTTAATCTCTCCAAAAGAAATAGAAGCAACAATATTCCTCTCTAAGAGTAGTATTAAAACTAATGTACAAGGTGATAATGAATATTAAAAGAAATGTTCAGAAAGAGGAGAGAGCAGCTCAATTGTCATATTGGGCCAACCTCAGTTTAAAAGCACCCAAGGATCAAATAATGACTGTAAATGGTATGCCACAGTGGCAATGCAGATCAATACAGCATGCAGGATTATCTTTAATTTCTGGCATGTGACATAATTTTTGAAAAGGATCCACAGAAATTAGACATGGCTACGTATTATATTTAAAGCTAATTCACTGAGTTTCCACATTATTAAAATTATCTTGGTGGCATTTGTTCCTGGATGACTGATGGATTTACAGGAATGGCCAGCAACATAACCTGACTGACTCAAACGTGTGGAGCGATCCCATCTGAACTGACCCCCGATCGGACAGAATTTCTCATCAGCCCTGAAACCTCCCTTGGGAGCGTGCGCCTCACAACTTGAGCCGCCTCTCTGAAATTCCCTCTGTGCCATTTCACTCCGCACGGCCTGCTCCTACACACACTCCACTTCCGTACGGATTGACTTGCCATCTTGCCGTCCGGCAGAGGCAGGGAGTCCCAATGGAGGGCTCTCTACGTGGGAGTCATCCCCTGCACCATTGGGGATCTGGAGTGGAGAGTGTTGCACCGAGCAGTTCTGTCAAACTGATTTTTAAGTCACTTCACCGACTCCCAGGCCACCTGTAACTTTTGCGGCCTGGATGAGTCCGCGTATCACAACTACACGGAGTGAGAGGGGTTGCAGGCCCAGTTTAACTATTTGAAGAGGCTGATTCACAACTTCTTGTTTAACTTCAGTCCCTCGCTCCTGATCTTTGGCCACCTGGTGCAGAGGGAGGCAGGCAAGTTGGAGGACCTTCTCGTGGGTCTGCTCCTGGGCCTGACCAGGGTGGCCATCCACAGGTCCAGGTCACAGGGGGTTGTCACTCCAGTTGTCTACTTCTCTCTGGCGGCCTTGTCTGCGCTTGGGTGGCCCTGGAGAAGGAGCACACGGTGTCCGCCAATATGCTTGAGGCCTTCCACGACTGGTGGGACATTGGACACGGGTGGCAGTATTATTTAACTTGATAAGTTTCTCTTGTTTTTATACGATTTGGATTTCTATTAGTTGTGCCCCTCTAAAAAGGGGACCCTTCTCTTAAGACTTATTGGTTTGATCCCAGTGTCTCCTTATGGGTTTCTAAGAAAAGGCATAACTTGACTTTTTCCCTTTATCTGCATTACTACTGGAGGCAAGTTTCCCTGGACAACTTCCTTGTACATTACTGTTTATTATGTTTTCGATTCGAATGTCACAAAATTATGATATTGTGGTAGCTGATAACACAGGGCCCATTCACCCCTTGTAACTGCAAATCAAATAGTTTGTTTGAGATGGTATTAATAAGATAATTCCCAATTTGGACAAAGACTATTACATTTCTAAAGAAAAATGAAATGATCTTCATTTTACAATATAATCAGAACATCTTTTCTAGTTTGGGCCTACCATTAAAAATACAACATTCTTAGCTGACTATTTCCCCCCAATCCACCCCAAACAAGAATAAAATGAAAATAAACTTATGTGCATCTCCATACAACATACTAATTACAACAGCATAGGAAAAGTCTGAATGATAATCATGTAGAATTTGCAATAGTCATGGAGATACCTGGACAGGGATAGCTGTAAAGATAACGGATGTTGCTGCCCAGTACATGAAGTAGTAGCTCTGTTTGCCTTTTATTATTTTTCTGTCTGCGTGACGGTTACCTCTCATTTGATTTGATCGCTATTTATTTTCTATCACATTCATTTCCATTCCCAACTTCTATTCATTATGTACATGCTCATGCTATTTCTTGGTCAGTTGGTTTTAATTCCTGCTGTTCTGAACAATCCTATGATTCTTTCATCTATCGCTCTTACTGCCTCTACAGATTGACATTCTATTTAATGTTAATTAAGAGGCAAATTTACCAATACTGCTCAATGAAAGCAAAATTGTACTTTAACCTATAATGATTGAACAACATTATGGGAAAATTCCCTCCCTCACACCAAAAGACAGCAGTAGAGATGGATTATAAGTACCGTATCACTGTTTAAGAGTATAAGGGCTCATGATACTGGTTACAGACACTCTGATTGCACTGGCCAGCAATGCTGAAACTAGTGGGGTTGGTAATAGTTATTTACTTTTGCCATCATTGTTGCTTTGCCCCTGGAGGCAGAAAACAAAACCGTACTGTGAGATGGTGTTTCCTGCCTCAGTAAGCATTTATATTATAATGCTGCCACTAGATGCTAGGCGATCATTCTGCACTTTCTTCTTACCTTAGCACTATACTGGACCAATTCACCATTCTCATGTCCTGCAATGACAAATTCTCCAAGAGGTCCCCAAACAGCACTGGTTATTTTTGACTCACTGGATGAAATCTTCATGTATGGTTCATTATTACCTAAAGATTAACAGGGAAGTTAAAATTATAGCTCTGAAACAATGTAAAAGTACAGTATAAGCCTATCACTGTACCCAATTTAACTTTACACTAGATGATCGATAAATCATTATCCTGGATCAATCTGGGAGCAAGCTGCATTGCAATAATCACTGAATATGTCTAAGACTCAATCAAAAACAAACCCATCAAAAGATGTTCCGTTCCTATAACATTATCACCCATTTTCACAAGTCCTAAACCATAAGATACCAACAATTTGCTCATAGAAAAATCTCCTTCAGTGAGAACAATAGGAGCACCTGCTGAGCCTTTCCAGGAGGGTTGAAAAGGGTGACTGAAAACTCGAATTAATAGTTCATGTTTTCAAATGTGTGAGGAGGGAGGTGAGGGGGTTGGGGAGGGAGTCACAATGAGCAGAGTTGAGGCAGCTGCAGACTCTACAACTGAAAGTGGAATGGGGAGAGAGGGTAAGGAGAATGCACAGGAGGCCAAAGTCAGGGGACCAAAGAATACTGAGGGGATGTAAGGCTGAAGAAGATTGCAGAAGTAGAATGGGTCATGGTCATGTTGGGGGAGGGGGCGGTTGATTTAGTAACAAGATTAACATAAAAACAGAATGGTGGGATGCAGCACTGGGGAAAAAAAGAATGCAGCATCAGTTAGGGAGAATAAATTGTAACTTGTGTTGCAGCTATTAGTGCACAATAATAAATTACTCAAAGCAAGGGTTTTATACTTGAAGTTAAACATTGTTCAGATTTGTTCAGGTACTGTAACTTAAAACAAGGACACAAAATGGGCAATACCATGAAGGAACCAAGTACAATAAATTCTTTGTTCAAATATTTCACACTGATACATTCTTTGAATACAGTGCACATAAAATAAATGAATTAATGACTTAATGTTTCCAAAATCAAAACAAAAGAAGTGGATGGGGAAAAAAAAGCTTATAAAACCATGCTCATTATGGCAATTTCTACTGAGAATCCTTATTGGTACAAAAATATTCTGCCAAATGACAGTTACTACACTGGTCTTCCTCACTGTGTAAATAGTGCCATCTAATGGAGGTTACAGAGAAAATTAAGTCCAATTTCAGTTCTATCATGCTTTAAGTTTAAAACTGAACTTTTCCAGAGGAGTCAACCATAAAGTTAGGTAATAACAGGACTGTCCCCATCTTTAAATTCAACTGCTAAACATGTTCAATTAATAGTCCATTTTAACTGACAAAGCATTAAAAAACGCTGTTCCAATTAGTGGATTTTTAAAAACTTTGTAAATTGATATGTAGTACTGAAAAAAAGTAGAAGAATCAACATCAATCATTTTATTTATAAATACCCAATGTTCCTGCTTTCTATGGAAACCACTTACTACTACAGAATCTACTCATTTTGTAAATGTGGGTGTTGAAAATGCCAGTACTATCTATATGTACCCACCTTATGAAAACAAATGCTCCATAGGAGGGATCCATGAGGATTAAAAAAATTAAACTACTATATATGAGCTGCTCTCACTAGTGTTCTCAGACAGATTTTCTCTGTAAAATGAACAGCCTGTAACGTATTCGAAAAACAGTCAAACTTCTTTTAAATACTCCTGAAGGGAAGGTTTTTGCAATTCACATTAAAATGTATTATCCTTACTTATTTGAGCAGAATCTCGGATGTCAAAGAAGCTGACGTAACAATGGTAGCCCATCTGCTTGTCAGTCGTAAACATAATGATGTTGCCACTGAAGTCAAATCCGCTAGTTCTGACCGCAGAGCTGGTTTTAAATAAAGCAAGTTGCTTCCCTGATGGTGAAAATTATCAATCAGATGATTGTGAAACAAACAGAGCCAGCAAAAAATTGTGCACCACTACAAATGATAAAAACATATCAGAAGAAAAACTGAATTAAATGCTATAGATAATACATTAAAAAAATTAGCAAACCCTAATTCCTTTACAGTGACGACTATAATTTACAAAAAAAAAGAAACTAATCTTAATATGAAAAGATCTATAACCCTTCATTATGCAAGTTGATTGCCAGGTTTTTGGCACTGCACGTTAATCCTTAGCTGGCACAATCTCCCCGATGACTCAACAAGTTTATCTAACAAGTAGCTGAGCCATATAGACCAGGAAATCACTGATTCAATCTTTGTTCTTTACTGAGTTAGCTGATTTCAGCCTGCGTGGTGGTAGGGCTGCCACAATTGGGCTCAGTAAACTCTAAGTTAGAGAGGGGGGGGGGGGGGGGGAGAAAAAGATTGCCCAGGGTTTCTGTCCCTGATCACTATCCAGCAATCCCTTGTGGGGGTGCATGTGTGTAGACATCACGGAGATAGAATTAGGCACAGTTTCCATGTTTACCACATCAGATGGTATCTTCACACTCAGGTCAAGGTTTGTACATGAATAGTGGTCAACTGAGCAAGGTACCAGAGGATGCCAGGTGAAGCATTTTCTAGCAAGAAAGTGATGCCTTCAGAAAGGGAGGAAGAAATCTGGAAAAAACCTTATCTGGCACAACAAAGAACTAGATGAGGAGAACAAACATAACTACCATTTCACAAGATGAGAAAAATTAATATTGCAATATCTCACCTGTTTCACAGTCCCAAAGTCTGCATGAGTTATCTGCAGAACCGGTTAACACTTGTTTTGTATCCCCTGATCATTAGATTAAGGATACAATGAATCAACTGTATGGAAATTTAAAAACACATACACATGGGATGCTGCAACAACTACCAAAAGATGTCCAGGCAGCAATTTTAGTTTCATTGAACACTCTCGTAGTAATTAGAAAGGGCTCAAATACAACTCTGGAGAACAACTCCATATTTTTCAAGTGACATCATATTGTCTGATGGTCTTTTAGAGTAATCAAGAGTTGCCAGGTAATAAGAATTCCCTAAGTTCGATTGAGAAGATTCCCCTATAATGTGCAAATATTTTATTTTGCCAGGCGTTGTCTTATGAATATTTACCCAGTGGGAAAATATTCATAAGAACTGAAAACGTGTTTTTTTTAAAACTGATTTTATGAAATGGCACCAAAATGGAAGTACCCATCAGAGCTCCCTGAAGACATCTACAATATAATGTCCACAATGGCAGCAGTAACACTCCCTCCAGTAAGAACTTTTGAAATTCAAATTATTCAGTCTTCCAATTTCTGGAATCTCCCAAGGCATTTCCAAAAGAGTACTCCCTATGAGAATTCTGAAGGGTACTAAGGGTATTAGAAATTGGAATGCATTGGCACTCTAGACTCTGAAAGCTGAAGAAATGCATCAATGGTCACATTGTGAAACCATCACAAAATTTTAACTGACTAATTGACCTTATCCTGCCATGCTTTTATTCTCAAGACAGGAATGCCAGGCACATCTACAGCCAAATAAAATGTTTTACACGTACCAAAGACAGTTTGGGGGCTTATAGTGAAGTTGTCTCAATGTCAGAACAATACTTGGCTGTATTCAGTTTGCCATCAATCCAAAATATCTTGAGAAATTTGTATTTCAGTAGGAAACAAATAGGTAGATTGTGTGATTATAGAATGATGATTATTTCTACCAACTGCAATTTTTTTGTCCATTATTATTTTAAGGTATTCTTAACCACGACTTTAGGTTTCCACCATGAATATATCTAGTGAATTTGTCTGTGCAACATGTTGGGTACTACCTAAACAGATGATAAACACAAATGGCATCCTTGCCGTTAAGGATACAGTCAACATCTACACACCACACTGCTCCGGTGTGTCCATTGTAAGTGCCAAGCCTCTCACCATTCAGAGAATACCAGGCATTAACAACCTGTGCAACAGAAAAAAAAATCATGACATTATAGTTTTCCATAAGTATCTATGCACTTAAAAAAGAGCATGTAACTAGATCAACTCAACAC
Source organism: Heptranchias perlo (assembly GCF_035084215.1). Lineage (NCBI taxonomy): Eukaryota > Metazoa > Chordata > Chondrichthyes > Hexanchiformes > Hexanchidae > Heptranchias > Heptranchias perlo. The sequence goes on from NC_090350.1 coordinate 29,294,390, forward strand.
TTATTTTCAATTGTCTCCAGTGCCACATCATCTTTTCCATCAATGAAGCAAACTAAACATACAGAAGCTAAGCATTTTGTTACACAAAACCCTACAGCATTGTGAAGTACCAGCTCAGTCTCATTGATCTAGAAATTTAAATTGTGGGCAACTTGCATTCTTTTATATAAAAAAACAATTAATTACTTTTTAATCTAACAAGTTCTTGGGTCGAAGCACTCATTTGTAAAGAACTGCTTTGATTGGGCCTAGTTATAAATTAGATGTTATTTTTATTTTAACCAGTTAAATGTTTAAACTACTTAACACAGTCCACCTTGACATTTACATTCTGTACATCAACGTGTCTGGCAGCACCATAGAAAGACATCTGCTCAGAAAGGTTATCACATGCTATTTTGTATCCATTGTGCATTTTGTAAAGTACAGGTATGGCTCAGCCAGAGCACCATGAATATTTAAAGTGTCATCATCATATTGTCTGATGGCCTTTTAAAGTAATCGAGTGCAGTCAGATAATAATAATTTCCTCAGTCTGATTGAGAAGATTGCCCTGTAATATGCAAAAAATTAATTTTGCTTATTAGAAAGGATCAAGCTTCTGGAACTCTCAATGTAAAGCTGGAAGATTTTTCTCTGCAATTGCTGGTTCAGAACCTGCAAAATCATAGCTGTGGTTAACCAAGGCATGAGCAGACTGGCAGGAATTAATTTTATTCCATGTGATGTCCAAAATGTCACTCATACTCATGGTCGAAACATTTAGTGCTGAAGCCATCCATTTAGAGATTTTAGTTTAAACTTTATAATAACCATAATGACATTTAATTTTCTCATAAAATTTGACTATTAACCCAAACAGCTAGATAAAAGCAGTTAAACTGCTCATTCATGATGACACCACAGATTTTGGCCCTGGGGTGCTGATACTGGCTACAGGCTGGGTCAGTCAGTGGATAGCATTGTGGCACTGCAGCCTCAACCAAAAGAAAGGTGAAGGGGGAGAAAAGGGAAAAAACAAATCAGAAGTTTAGTCTTTACACAAGCCAAACATTAAAGTATAAATTGACATTTGAAACATTGAATCCTGTCACATTTATGATTTAAAGTACTTACAGCCACAATCTCTCAAATTCATTTAGAACATTATCAAGTTTGCAGTGCTGATCTTTCATAAAGAGTTGAAAATAATATAGCACCACCAAAGACTTAGTGACAAATTCACTGCATGGTGTGGCATAAAGTTATATTGGACATCTGTTCAATTCCCAGTCTGTGCTGAATTAGCTCTCAGTTGGGGCAGTGCAATTGGCCTCCCTGCCTCTGGAATGCAGAGACAACTTAAAAAAATCAGCCAGGGTTCCCACTCCTTATCACTATCCAGTCCATGTGCCTGGACAGTGGGTAAGGACAGAACTGTGATGCCCTCCAAAGTCAAACAGCCTGCAACACTCACTGCCTAGACTCACCATAAGGATAGTTATTTGGGGTGATATACAGGAGGGCCCACGCACATAGGACTATAACCCAACAAGAGGAGAGAATATTGGGAAAAAATGCATCATGTCAAAACAGGCAGAAAACAAAAGGTTAGAGTCCACCATTTTACAAACTGGGAAAAAGTAACACTGGACCACCAGAAAATACATATGGACTAAGAAGTAGATGCATTCTTAGTGCTTTAAAGATGCAAGTAGATACTGAAGAACAAGGACTGGTGGTTTCAAAACATGTCCCTTGTCATAATTGATTTTAATAGTGCTGATTTAATTTGGCACTTTTAGGAAAGTCAGCAAACATTTTTCAGTCTTTATTTGAGAGCATGAAAGGCTCATAACTTAGCAGTAGTGTTGCTACACTGAGTTACCAAGGACTTTCTCAAGAAAATGTATAGCAATATATGCTATTATACAGTTGGTCACTATTTCACATATTCATGACTACTGATACATTCATAGGGTGTGAAAATACCAATTCCATAGAATAAGTTATTACAATGTTTTTATATGTATGTTATACTTACGGTATCTTTTGCACAGGAGAACAACAAATCACCTTCCCTGTTGTATTTAATCTGTGTGATTGATCTTTCATGACCTTGTAACAAAATGGGTTTCTGGTATAGGGCAAAAAAATTGAAAATGGGATACATCAGTGTTGATACATGATAAATTAACCATTCAACATAAATGCATAAAAGCTAATATCCTTAAGTATAGTATGGTAAACTTGTTGACAATCTACCAATGTTCTCTAAATCTTACATTTAAGGGCCATAAAGTTTAGAGAATCTGAAATACAACTGAAAACATTTAACTGCAACATAAAGAACAGTGTCTGTATAAAGTGGCCCACAGCGAACAGGACAACTATAATTAGCCAGAACAATGTAGCAGGCAGCTAAAGTGGAGTTAGTTCAATGCACATGTGATCCAAGCACAGAATTTTGATGCAGATTAATTTCCAAATATTTCAGCAGATGAAGTGTAAAATGATTTATTAAACTGGTTGTACTGCATAATTAAAATATCATATTGTTAGCATTTGCAAGACAGGAATATAATGTTTCAACCTCTGTTAGGACATCAGAATATTAAGATATTTCAATGGTTTGTCAACTCTTGCAGTATTAGTTTAGTTATAAAAGTACATGCATCTGAACCGTTGCACTCATTCAATCCAGAAGAAATTTCCACTAGACAGGAAGGCTAGTTTAGGAGATGGGCTTATAATGCAAACTGCCTCCTACATTCAGCTTTAAGCTTCTCACAATAGAAGTGCTGCAGAGCAATTTCCAGTCTGAAATGCATGCTTATTCTACCTGTTTATCATAGTGGAATTGTAACACTAGGATTCCCAAACTTTCTCCCAGCCTTTGCACACCACCAGTTCCTCCAATGAAAAAATGGACACTTTGATGGAGAAGGAACTGTTTTCTTGGAAAGTATACTGATACTACTGGGTGATTTTTTTTTAAAATGCAGCAGATACAGGGCCAAGTACTTAACACTGCATGTATTGCTGCTAACACTAACTTTTTCCTTCAAATTATCACCACTGAAGTTCCCCAATAACATAGTTGGTAATTGAAGCTAATAATTGAGCCAGGCTAGAAATGGCACTGCCTACAATCACACAAATAATGGCAACTTGATCAATATCTTCAGTGCCAACATGGTTCAGTTCAGTTGATAGCTCTCTGACCTGAGTCAGAAGAGCTTGAGTTCAAGCTCCACTCCAGAAATTGATCACATAATCTAGGCGGACAGTACCTAGGGAGTTGCTGCATTGTCAGGAGTGTCATCTTTCAAATGAGACATTAAACAGAGACCCTGTCTGCCCATTCAGGTGGACGTAAAATATCCCATGGCACTATTCGAAGCATCCTGGCCAGTAACTATTCCTCAACCAACACCAAAGACAGATTAACTGGTCATTTATCTCATTTGCCTTTCGGAGGACCTCGCTGTTAGGTAAGTGACCGCACTTGAAAAGTAATTCATTATCCACGAAGCGCTTTGGGACGTCCAGAGCACCTAAAAAGGCTATTTAATATAAAATACTTTCAAGAAGAGAAAATTGGGAAATCTGAGGGGGGGGGTCGGCGCTGCTGAGAAAAGAACTTAATGCACGTTTTCCACTTTATTTTTTTTTTGTCTAAGAGACTACACGGCACTCGGAGATAAAGTAATGCTTGGAATTATAAGAGATGAATCTCTGGTGCGGGTATTTAGAAATTATAAACAGTTTTCCAACGTGAATAACGCAGTGAGGCTGGAAACAGAGCCGGGCCCCTCACCCGCCCGACAGTGAGGCTTCTCCCAACCTACTCCCGGTGACCCAGACCTCATCCCATCTAAAATATTGAAGGCGAACGCTTCTCACTGACCCGGGGGAGAAGGGGATTTGACACCCACCATGGCTGCTGGCTGACCACCGACAGCGGCCTCGCACTCTCGGCCCGTTAACCTGCGTCTCCCTCCGCCTCAGCTGCAGCGTGGAGACCGGAAAAGAGCGAGCGATCGGCGCCCTCCTACCGGCGGAAGGAAACCCCGTGGGGGTCAGAGGTTACTCCGCCCCCACAGGCCGCTGCTCCTGCTGCCATGGTGACTTTCTGTGAGTTTTTACTGCATCTTATTATTAAAACCAGTATACAACAGAGCCGGTAATTCCCCACTCATTTCGGTGCATCTCACTCAAAAATAAACGTTCATTTTGATCATAAATCTTACTCCTAACCCTCCCTTTATCTTGCAAGTTATAAGAGAATCACTTTTTTCCCCCCTGATGCCTGCATTAACTTTACAGACCTCATTATTCTTGGCATTTTGTTTATGAGTAGGTCTGATTTCACTGGGATTTTTTAAAAAAACGACACACTCATATTAATCACCTAAAAAAAAGTTAATACTGTCTATAAGATCTGTTTACATGCATAATTGGGTGATACCTGCAGTAAAAGTACACATCACTTTAAAACAATATGCAGTGTAGAAAATACAAAGTTATAATAGGAGGCAATACAAAGTGGTATATAATTTTAGGTGTTCTAAAAATATGAAATTTAGGATTTCTCACTGAGGTTCTTAGACTAGCCTAGAAATAATGACCCTTGTTTGACATGCTTATAGTCTCCTTGAGATATCTATTTCAGGTAACCTATAGGGATATAATGTGATTCCTCTGTGAATTTGCAATCATGTTTGTTGGGTGAATAATTTTAGATTATTTATTTAAGCTTTTTGCAATCCATTCCTAAAAGTCCCATCAGTCCTTGAATTTCTGAATGTAGTTCTATGGTTGTCCCAATTTGTCCAAGGTTGAAGCCAGCCACTATCAAAATTTTTGCTCTTATGCAAATACAAAATTTTCTCCAGGATTTAAGCTGACAATGATGACAAATACTCCAGATGTGCTTTAAAATATGGGTGGTCTATTTTGGATAAAAATGGTGAATTGAACAATGCCTTGTACTGTGTCTCTGAAATGGAGGTTTTGAAATGTACGATGTTTGCATTGTTGCTTGACATCAAAGCATAATTCCAGTCATATGCAGATATATGAGTACCAGTCTGTAACAAGCTGTTTAATAGTAAAGGCATTGAACCCGAGGCATTGTATGCTTATAAAAAGTTACATAATCCACACAGTCTTTTCTCCTTTTAGAACCTACCACAAAGCCATCACATTCTGGAGGACAGTGGTTTGTTCTGGATTGTGGAGCTTTCCTTAATCTGCCACCAGTGTAACTGAAATAACAGTCGATGGGAATTTGCTAAGAATCTTCCATGTTTTCTATTTCAGTTGAAGTTTCCTGCCTCCTCCTGGTGGCACTGCTTTGGGGAGGAACAAACCCCTTTCTGAAGAAGGGCACAGAGGGGATAGAGAAGGTTAAGACTAGAAATGTTGTCACTCAGCTCTTTGCAGAGATGAAGTTTTTATTTCTTAATTACAAGGTAAGAAAATTACTTTGAAATACTGCATTGCAATTTGTTAAAACATCACATCAGAAATGTCTTATGGGGAAGTCACCAATTTTTGTTCTTTTTGTCATCTTTATTTTAAATAAAAATTAAGCTGGTGGATTGGTCTAGGTTGTGAACCTTTCCTTGATTTGACATCAGCACAATTTTAAGATCCCCCTGAAATCAGTGTTTGTTTGTTAGCACCAAAAAACACCAAACATGCATTCTTTTGGTACTTTCTTTCCAGCCCTCCACAACTCTCTACGCTGCAGCTGTTTTTCATTGCTTATTCCCTAACCCTATCAGACTGTTCAGCTGAACCCAAGTACTGATTTAACAGTTTGCTCACGAGCCCTGCCCAATTCTCCATTCTCCAACTCTATCAGAGTCCTGAATTATTGGTTTAACCCTTGCTTCTCAGCCTCACCACCCCACCCCCATCCCCGCAGCTCTCTAGCTATGCTCGAATAATTATCTGTTCTTTCCAGCTTCCCAATGTTTGCTTCCCAGATCTTCTTAATCCTCTACTATCTGTCCAAGAATTGGCTCATTGCTTTGACACTTATTCCACCCGGCTGTATTACTGTATCAGGCTGAAATTATATAGGGCATTTCTCGACCTCAGGACGTCCGAAAGTGCTTTACAGCCAACTAAGTACTTCTTGAAATGTAGTCACCGTTGTAATGTAGGAAGAGCTGATCATCACAACTGTTCCAGACAACCCATGAGCAATGTCATCTGCTAGTATTAGAAGAAAAACTGAGAAACAGTATTTACTTATCTTCTTGCATTTATGTTTTTCAGTATTTGGTGCCTTTTCTTTTAAACCAAAGTGGATCAGTTATCTATTACTTCACATTGGCTTCTACAGGTCAGTGTGCTTATTAATTCTAATAAATGCTTTACATTGCCAATGTTTTATTAAAGCCACAGCTATATTCAGCAGCCTCTGCATCAAATGCCATTTTCTAAGGCCTTTCCAATTATTTGAAACTACAAGCATAATTTGGAGCAGATGTGTACACCTTATATTTATTCTCATCTCCTTCACTTTGCCAAAGAACAACTTTGTAATCAAACTGTTTAACAGGCTTTTTTGCAACATTGGTGAACCTCCCAGGGATGTGCGGTCTGGAGCTCAATTGGGATGTTTAGCTGCCGACTCCATCCCTCTCCCTGGCCACTATCTGAGGCTGAACCAGACCGTTTGCAACCTTGGCGTCCAATTTGGCTCCGAGATGAGCTTCTGACCACATATCTGCTCCATCACCAAGACTGCCTACTTCCACCTCCGTAACATCGCCCGCCTCCGCCTCAGCTCATCTGCTGCTGAAACCCTCATCCATGCAGTTGTTACCTCTAGACTCGACTATTCCAATGCTCTCCCTTCTTCCACCCTCCATAAACTTGAGCTCATCCAAAACTCTGCTGTCTGTATCCTAACTTGCACCAGGTCCCGTTCTACCATCATCCGTATGCTCGCTGACCTACATTGACTCCCAGTCTGGGAACACCTCGATTTTAAAATTCTCATCCTTGTTTTCAAATCCCTCCATGGCCTCGCCCCTCCCTATCTCTGTAACCCAGCCCTACAACCCTCCTCGATCTCTGCGCTCTTCCAATTCTTCCCTCTTGCACATCCCCGATTTTAATCACTCCACCATTGGCTGCCAAGGCTCTAAGCTCTGGAATTCCCTCCCTAAGCCTCTTCGCCTCTCTACCTCTCTCTCCTTTATACACTCCTTTAAACCTATCTTGTTGACCCGTGTCCTAATACCTCATTTTGTGGCTCGGTGTCAAATTTTGTTTGATAACGCTCCTGTGAAGAGTCTTGGGACATTTTACTATGTTAAATGCAAGTTGTTGTTGTTGTCAGTTTTCCTTTTTAGTTTTCTCAATACAATAATTTTACTGCCCAAAAATGGTAAATACTAGTTCCTAGACCAGTGTCAGTCATGTTTTGTAATTACCCTGTAAGAGGTGCATGATGACAGTGTGGGTTGATTCAACCTCAGATGTTTCTCTGTTGGGGAAAGCATCGTGGAAGATGCTAAGCATAGACGTGACAGCTCTGCTGCTACTGGGATTTCACACTTTAAAAAAAAAATTGTGATCTAAGCGATGTTGGCAAGGTCGCATTTATTGTCCATCCCCAGTTGCTTCTTGAACTGCTGCATTCTTTGTACATTCTCCCACAATATTGTTAGATGGGGAATTCCAGGACTTTGACTCAGGGAAGATGAAGAACCAGGGATACATATCCGAGTCAGGATGGTGTGTGATTTGGAGAGGAAATTGGAGATGATTGTGTTCCCATGACGTTGCTGCTTTTGTCCTTCTCTGGCAGTTGTCCTTATTTGGCAATAGTGCTCCTGTTCCTTTCATTGTATCTCAAAGAGAGGAATCTACAAAGGAGCAAACTAAAGATATATTTAAGTGCAACAAACTTGGTGCATCTCAGTAACACAAGCAATTGGGTGTTTAATGGCAAGCCAGAAGGTCATCAACATACTTACTGCTCGAATGGACTTGACAATCGACCGGCTGGTGGCTTACCACGAATCTGGCTGTACTAAATCCAATGCCTCTCCTCTACAGTCCGCTTCTATGGAACTACTGTCTCCCAGTTCTGCTCCTACATATCACAGTGCACGTGCTACATTGCCTTCAACAGCTTCACCTCTGCTTGGACAATCACTTCCATCCTATACCAAGGGTCCAGTCCGTCATTGGTTTTCTCTTCTTCGCTTTTTATGTACTACCCTTTCCCATCTAGAAGCATGAGAGCAGCTTTCATATTTGTACTTATAAGACCCAGCTGTGCGCACTGCCTCCTGCATTGATGCAGCTGCCTGTCAGATGCCAACCTAAAGAATTGGATATTGGAATTAGTGAAAATATTATAATTAACAACATGGCTGTTTGTGCCACTTGCAAATCTTAATTTCAAACCCAGTACAATTGTGTGATCTAAAGCATGCATCGACTCCCTGCACTTGATAAGTGACATAGCAGTTACAGCTGCACTGGCGAGCATTGTGTGATGGGAGTCTGTCATTGCAACTACAGTCCTCACCGTTTATAATGGGCTCGTTCATGCGAGCGTGATTTGCCCGCTATACGCAGTGGCCAGTGTATCGGGTTAGATCAGTTTCAAGCAGTACTTTGACAGCTTCAGAAATTAAAACTTAACTCGTTGTTTAACTCATCAGCTCTGGGATAAATGAACAGGATCAAGGAAGGTTACTATGTTTAGCTTTCATTTTAATTCACTTTTGTAACATGTTTATTTAATGATGATAGTAGATGTACATAATTATTCTTACTTACATAACTCTGAGAGGTGATTATTGAGTGAAAATTTCTGTGTTTGCAGATCTGTCGTTGGCTGTGCTCTTATCAAACTCTCTAACATTTCTGTTCACATTACTAACCGGAAAGTTGCTCGGGGAAGATATTGGTGGTAAACGTAAGTACAATATGTATATTAATACAAAATCTTTTATATAAAGCATGACCAAAGTATAATTTGCAGACCTTAACTTTGCATCACTGTGTTGTCCACTGCTTTAGCAATCAGTCAACAACAAATTTGTTAACACACACCAGCTTCATGTAAATAGGGTCATTGTAATGACATTACCAGTCTCATTTATTGTGTAATTGTCAAGTCAATTTTTAAAAACATGCTTTTTTTAATGTCTTTTTTCAGAGGCTATGACAGGAATGTTACTGACTATCGTGGGCGTTACTTTGTGTGTTGCCAGCACAATCAGCATGGAAACTTGACATAAAGGGAACCTGACATATCAAAAGGATGAAATCAAGTTTTTGTTCTATAGCTGTATTTGATCATCTCATTGGATGAGGAAGAAACAAAGTGCACAATGGCAAATGAGCAAAACTGTTATCTGGATGTATCGCAGAATTAGAACAGAATGGATAGTCAATATCCAAGACAAGCACTTTGAAAATATGAAACTGTACTGCAGTTGGCATGTTTACATTACATTGGAGATTTGAACAGGAAAAAAAGGCTATAGCTATCTTCAATCTGTGTCAGATTACAGGCCAGTAATTTTCAATTCTTGATTGCTGCTATTTTAGCAATTGAAATTTGCAGAGTAAGATCTAGTACTGATGCATATTACAGTGAATGGAGGAGACAGCCATTTCCTGGCATAAAAAAAATCATGAATATTTTTCTTGTGAAGTGAAAGGCTTTGTAATACTGAACATCAAAGAATGGAAGCTATGCTGTAGCTGATTGGAAAGGTAGATCCGCTGTGGTGAATGTAAAGCTGAACAGTAGTGACAAACAAGGTCAGGTACTCTGACACCTTTTTATTGTTCTAAGCAAAACCCCAGGAATAATCAATTAGAGTGTGAGCAACACTTTTTAAGTCTGTGATACTTTTTTTCTGCCACTAGATGGTATTAATGCGTATATTTCAATTTTTGTTTACAGGAACTGATTACTGTAACAATATAGTACTGTTGTGTATCCATAAATCTATGGACACAAAGTATCTACACAATTTTTAGTGAGGTTTCTAAGATTTTCCCAATAACATATCCTTTTTCATCAGTGTGCCTGTAATTGTGGTAGAATATGTATGGAGTTTCCTACAGGGAGCTCTGGGATACGGGAAATAATTTATCTGATGCATTAAGAAGATGAGCTTGTGAGTCTGAAGGACAAATTGGACGACATGCAAATAAGGTACCATTGTGACAATGGGGAATGACCTATTGTGAAGTCATTTTGTTGAATAACAACATTTATCATCTAGCCAGATACAATGTTTGACTAGGATGATTGTGTTGCATTTGCACTCTTTTAATTAAAAGACCATTTTTATTATTTTTTAATCTCTTCAGTTACTGGATTTTCCTAATACGTGTGTGTACATAGCATTTACATGTGGCCAATTTTTTCCTCTTCCAAATTTGTTCAGCCATTCCTGCTCAATGGTCAAACTAGGCAGGGTGAATACTGCTATGCAGTAGATTGAGCTGGGTATGGCAGGAACAGCCATTTTTTCTCAAACAGGCAATGCAGAATACAGGCACCTATGGCAGAAATGCAGATAATTGGATTCATATGCAATATCCACCCAATCCATTGCCTGTTTTGAACATTAAACCATGGTATACAAATGTATATAAGAACTTGTGGTTGCATTTAATATTAGTTGTTCTACTGCTCCTATGTCTATCTCCCTTGTTCATTCTGTAAAATAAAAGTTGAAAATGCTTGATCTTCTATCCTGGGAAAAACCAATCCAGCAACAGCAAGATTTGCAAATAGAAAGAGGTGAAACATTAACTAACATTGATGTGAAACTGAGTCAAGGAAAGAAAAATATATTGCAGCAGCACATTACAAGTGACTACTGTGGATTACAAGGTGATAGCTATATGGCCTGTTCACAGCATCTAAACAACAAAGTCTGATTGGCTGCTGAAGGTCAAGGGTAAAGAAATGTTACGGATCTTATAATTAGAGTGGCTCACTAGAGTATATTCACAACACTTTAAATAACTAAATAGGACATTTGGAGGACATTTGAGCTATGCTGTGATACAGCAAATTAGTTTTTTGTGTTTTAAGTATTTTATGTGCAATATTATGCCAAGATTTTAAAGCATCTTGATTTAAAAATTACTTATCTATAACATATTGAAATTTTAAAAAATTCCTCCTTTCTGTCAGTTTACTCCCCTCTCCTCTTGAAGGGTACATTTTCATGGTTGGTGGTATCCCCCCCCTGCCTTCTTGAAGGCGTTATTGACACCATATTGCAAAACAGTGCCGTAGGCGCTGGTGTGCCTGCTACTCTCCGGAAGGCATTATTGATTCTTTGCTGAATTACGGTTCTACAGTTGTTCTCTTGTACCTAAACTGTGAGTGTCAGCAAAAGGGGGTGGGGACGATATGGAAACAACTGAATCTAATCCCGTTCTCAACTGCTGTCTATGTTCACACTTTCTGCAGGACTCAGTAGATAGTAATTAGGAGCCATGGCCCATTTTACCTCTTTAACCAATATACCCAGAGGCCAAACGTAGCATACTGACACCGCAGCTGAGATCAGTTAACTTAGCATAAGTGCGGATGAAACCTGAAAGTTCTAGTTTGTATGGCTCAACTATTCACTGTCTTAACCAGGTGAGCCATCTCAGAAGCTCTTATCTATCAGTTTTAATGAAGACTTTTCAAGAGCATGTTGATTTTTTTTTATCCTGAGGACATGAGTATATGAAGAGTATATATATGCGACATTTTTCTTTCATAACACACCGTATGGTGCAGGTTAATTAAAGAGTGAGAGACAATAAACGGAAAATGGGCCACGCATGTGTATGCTCCAGCACAAGGTACTGGAGCACAAACACAACTTTGGCTAATGATCAATTAGCCCAGGACCACTGGCCAAATAAAGTGCCCCCACTGATGTCTCAGCTGAGTTCAACAAATAGCACTGACCAAAGATGAAATCTAGGATGAAATCTTTCTGATTTGTGTCATTAGTACTGGCCCATGACCAGTGCAATAAAGGCACTCACCTCATGGATCCAGCCCTTTCCACCTGCTTTCACCTGACGTGAATCATAAGAGATGGGAAACTCAAACAGGTAAGGTTAAATATATTTGACATTTCCAATACAAAAAAATTAAGTGCGTCAACTATCGCAGTGAGGTTCATCGCCCCTTTAAGTATCAGCCCACCAGCCTTAAGTGGGGACGGGACTTCCAGATTTCTGTGGCACAAGCGCATCCTAACATGCCTAGGTTAAACCCAGAATGCGGTCCCGCTCCTAAAACCAACTACTTTTACTGCCCACCCTCCTCCAACCCACCCGTTTTTGGGGGTTAAAATTACCCCCATGGTCTTTTAGATATGGTGTTAAAGGCCATCGTCTGATCTCTGAGATGAATGTGAAAGATCCCATGGCACTATTCAGGGAAGAGCAGGGGAGTTCTCCTGTTGTCGTGGTCAACATTTATCCCTCCACTAACATCACAAAAAAAAACATAATCTGGTCATTTATCTCGTCGCTATTTGTAGGACTTTGCTCTGTGCAAATTGGCTGCCATGTTTCCCTACATTACAACAGTGACTACACTTCAAAAGTACTTAATTGGCTGTGAAACAGTTTGGGGCGTCCTGAGGTTGTGGAAGGTGCTATATAATTTTTTTTATTATTCATTCATGGGATGTGGGCGTCGCTGGCAAGGCCAGCATTTATTGCCCATCCCTAATTGCCCTTGAGAAGGTGGTGGTGAGCTGCCTTCTTGAACCGCTGCAGTCCGTGTGGCGAAGGTTCTCCCACAGTGCTGTTAGGAGGGGAGTTCCAGGATTTTGACCAAGCGACGATGAATGGCGATATATTTCCAAGTCGGGATGGTGTGTGACTTGGAGGGGAACGTGCAGGTGGTGTTGTTCCCATGTGCCTGCTGCCCTTGTCCTTCTAGGTGGTAAAGGTCGCGGGTTTGGGAGGTGCTGTCAAAGAAGCCTTGGCAAGGTGCTGCAGTGCATCCTGTGGATGGTACACACTGCAGCCACGGTGCGCCGGTGGTGAAGAGAGTGAATGTTTAGGGTGGTGGATGGGGTACCAATCAAGCGGGCTGCTTTGTCCTGGATGGTATCGAGCTTCGAGTGTTGTTGGAGCTGCACTCATCCAAGCAAGTGGAGAGTATTCCATCACACTCCTGACTTATGCCTTGTAGATGGTGGAAAGGCTTTGGGGAGTCAGGAGGTAAGTGACTTGCCACAGAATACCCAGCCTCTGACCTGCTCTTGTAGCCACAGTATTTATTTGGCTGGTCCAGTTAAGTTTCTGGTCAATGGTGACCCCCAGGATGTTGATGGTGGGGAATTCGGTGATGGTAATGCCGTTGATTGTCAAGGGGAGGTGGTTAGACTCTCTCTTGTTGGAGATGGTCATTGCCTGGCACTTGTCTGGCACGAATGATACTTGCCACTTATGAGCCCAAGCCTGGATGTTGTCCAGGTCTTGCTGCATGCGGGTTCGGACTGCTTCATTATCAGAGGGGTTACGAATGGAACTGAACACTGTGCAATCATCAGCGAACATTCCCATTTCTGACCTTATGATGGAGGAAAGGTCATTGATGAAGCAGCTGAAGATGGTTGGGCCTAGGACACTGCCCATCCTAATGGGGCTTTCTGCCTTATTTCCCTGGAAATATGCCAGGTCCACCCATTAGGAAGGGCCACCAGAAGACGTAGGAATTAAATGTTGTGCCTGGCCCCTCTCCACCAAATTAGAGGATCTGACAGGGCAGGCAGCAAGGCCACAGAGGCTGAAAAAGGTAAGTGGAACTTTAAAAAAAAATATTAGTTACAGGGATCTTTGGGCTGGAGGCCTTCTGGCTGCTGTGTTTGGACAACAGCGGTTGGGTTTCTGCCCTGATTCTGGGCGCATGCCTCTTCTGTAGGTTGGGGAACTTTGGGCCAATGCTAATGACCTATACCTGGAAATGTAGGCGGCTGCAGGTCATGTGGAGTGGAGTACACTTCGCTTGACCTGTGCTCAGGCAGAAGGAAAATCGAGGCTATATTGAACACAAATTCTAAGATTTAAATCTTATGTTATGGATTTTATGGGACATTACAGATGATAGTCAATGAACACAGTGTCAATAAATTCCAGTGTTAGTAAATGACAATGATAAAAGGTCAAAGTGTCTCTTGCTCTGTGACATCACAATTATCTAGTTAGGAATCTCTGTTACTAAGGTGATTGCCGGGATACAAATGTATTAGTCATTTTAGAATCTTTGATACTTGTTAAATATCTGAACCCTTTCTCTCCCATTACTGCTCTGTCTGTTTTCAAAACTCTTGGGGTTTATCCAGCTCTAATAGGTCAATCATTTTTTTACTTAATCATTTAGCATTTACACTGTGCAGCAGGTAAGTTTAATAAAAACTAAAAAGAGTAAGAAACTTCTTTACCCAAAGAGTGGTAAGAATGTGGAACTCGCTACCACATGGAGTGGTTGAGACGAATAGCATAGGTGCATTTAAGGGGAAGCTAGATAACCACATGAGGGAGAAAGGAATAGAAGGATATGCTGATAGATGATATAGGTTGGGAGGAGGCTCATGTAGAGTTTAAACACCGGCAGAGACCAGTTGGGCCGAATGACCTGTTTCTGCGCAGTACATTGTATGTAATATGTAAACCCTTATAAATACTTTATATGTTGTGAATATTTCCTGTTTGCATTTTTTAAAGTTATATTTTTGGTATAAAATATGGCCTCTTCGATCAAAATGATTTGAAGCCTGAAATTTTTATTTCACTTTTTTTGGAGTTTATTCAGGGAAGACTTTAAAGACACTTCAGCTGTTGAAGGACACCACAACAATTATACTTACTTCCCCTTGCAGACTACTCACTTTACAAGTGCTTTTCATCTAGAAAGATTTAATAGTCTGAGCTGCAAACCTCACCCTATCACTAATGACACTCCATGTTAAGCCAGCAGTAGGTTAAATTCAAACAGGGCTATTTCTCCCGGCTAAGAGAGGGGACGGGCTGAAAAGTGACAAACTGCAGCAAACAGTCCGAGTGCAAGGCCACCCTGGGCCTTTAATTCACCATCACTTAATTGGGAGTGAGAAAGACTCAGCAAGTTGAGCAATCCAGTCACCCGGTACATTTCTTCATGTGTAAAAAAATACATACGTTGGTCTGTCTTTTTATTAAGTTGTCATATTTTCTGGCATGGTAGCGATTCCCCTCCTTACCTTTGAGATATTGTATATGTAATGGACACAAATAGTGCAAATTAAATAACTTCCCCATCTTCTATAAATTGTCTCACACAAAGTCTATTTTGTAGACAAGATTTTAACGGTTGCTTCTGACAAATTTGAGAGGGCATTTTCTCCCTCTCCTGACAATTTATTCAGGGATATGGTTCCACAGGTATGAGTAGCTCTCTAGTACCTCATCCAAGTGGCCATTCTAGTCAGTGAGTATCAGCAGACTATTGAATGATGCCAAGCATCATAACCACGCCCCATTCTGTCCTCACCCCACATCCAAACACAAGCACAGTATGGGACACCAGGGCCTAAATTTTAGCCTGGAGCTGGGAAGACAACGGCCGGGGAGCTGGGGGGATTCCCTGATGGGAAACCCAGAAGTACGGGTTTCCCGGACAACCTTATGATTTTGACGTAAGGACGTCTTTTTTTATTGGTGGTGTCCCGCCCTTCAGGTCAGCCTGATTGACAGGCTGGCCTCAGTCAGATAGAAGAAGAGCCAAGAAGCGGATGCAAGAAGGTAAGTCTTAGATGGGGGTGTCAGTTGTGGGGGGGGGGGGGGGTCAGGGGTCATCGGGGGGTTGGGGTTGGGAGTCATCGAGAGGGTCGTAGATCGTGGTTGGGGGGTGTCGCTGCAAGTAAGCTTATTGGGCCTGGGGGAAGCACTCCCGCTCCTCTGGGCCCACAAGCAGTGGTATAAAGGCACTTACCTGCAGTTTCGGGCCTTCTCGCTTCCATTTACATGGTCCGGGAAAGCCAGTCCCTAGGAGTTAAAAACAAAAAAGCTGTAAAAATGGAGGCCCACAACTTTCTTGAAAACTTTTAGTGACCGACCCGCCTCCTAAGAGTGGGTTGGTCGCCCGCCCCTCATCCTGCCTCTGTTAAAACTGGAAATGGGTGGGTTGGGGGCGGGTTTTAGATTTTTAAAATTTTTACTGCCCCCCCACCCCACCCCCAACCCACCCATTTTTCTGAGTTAAAATTTAGGCCTAGATAACGGTTAGGAGTGGGAATGTTGATTGATTTTCCTCCTTCCCATATATTTATTGTTACTACAATGAATACTGTGAAATTTATAGAAAGGTTTTATTATGTGCTTGGCCCATCCTCCATCCCCCACCCCCCAGTGATAGGTTACTTCGCAGACATTGATAGGCTGCACGCTCTTGTGTAGTTAATATATAATGGCATCCACATAGAACCATAGAAAAGACACAGCACAGAAGGGGGCCATTCAGCCCATCATGTCCGCGCCGGCTCGAAGAACAACCAGGTGCCCATTCTAATCCCACCTTCCAGCACCCGGTCCGTAGCCCTGCAGCTTACAGCACTTTAGGTGCAGGTCCAGGTACTTTTTAAAAGAGTTGAGGGTCCCTGCCTCTACCACCAATTCAGGCAGCGAATTCCATACACCCACCACCCTCTGAGTAAAAAAGTATTTCCTCATGTCCCCTCTAATCCTTCCGCCAATCAACTTAAATCTATCTCCTCTGGTTCTTGAACTCTCCGCTAGGGGAAACAGGTACTTCCTGTCTACTTTATCTAGGCCCCTCATAATTTTGTACACCTCAATAAAGTCTCCCACATTGATGGACTAATGGTGTAATGTAATGATTGCAAAATTATCAAGTGATGTTCCAGTTAATTACTGGGAAATTAAATGTAAGTATATCTTTTTAAATGATGCATTTGTAATAGACATATCTTTGATGTCATACATATTGTAAATGAAATAGTGTTAAATTATATAAAGATAATTGATAATTGGTGTGGTTACAAGGCTATGAACACATTGACAAAGGGAATAAGGCTAAAACAACTTATAATCGGAATAGAGATGAGATTACAGCCTCAGAAAACCATTGAAAGAAATATATTTTTTTCTCTCCAGGTTTTTTAAAAGCATGTCTGAGGTTTCAGTGGATTCTGAGCCTCAACCTGAGCCAGTGGAATTACATACTGAGACCAAACCCCTTCCCAAGGATTGTGAAGTACCTTCAGTTCGTACAAAAGTAAGGAAAGCAATTGAGCAGAATAAAAAGTACACACGTGAGGTAAGTGATACAAAACAGTTTAATAGAGTTAGATTTATAAAATATAGAGAACAATAAAGCAAATTTTCTAGCTTTCTCGTTGGAAGAGATAATCTTGAACCTCCACATAGTATTAGGTTTTATGCAGGAAATCATCAGTGTTGCCTGGAGTGGTTCTAGCCGACTAATGTAAATTATTCACAATTCTATCCCATTTTTCTATGGGCTCCCTGATTTATCACCTAGTTGATGTATTTTTTTCCACTCCTTTGCTCATATAATGATGTTTAATCTAGAATAATTCTGGAAATTCACAGTAGCCAGAAGTAAGCCTTTAAATAAGCAACCATTAGCTCCTTTGGCCATAAATGATGATGTTATAAGACAATTCCATATATATCCAGAATTTTTCACCTATCTCTTTCAAAAGTCTTTATTTTTATGGAAATCTGTTACACTCAGAAGTTGTCTTCATAACTGTTAGGAGCAGAACATATGTCATGTCAAGAACAACAGAATACAGTTTTTTGAAGTCAAATACATAGCTACCAATCGCAATTTCTCTATATATGTGACCATGTACATACAAACACAAAGGGGCTGGATTTTCCTCTGTGATTCAATCTGAAATAGGGTGGGATGGTGGAGGAGAATGAGGCAAAATTGAGCGCTGAGGTCTATGACTGCCTCACCGCCCTGAATTCAGTTTCCCTCCCCCACCCAACTTGGATCACCACTGTCCATCCCTTTCCTGACTCCCGGATTCAAATGCTGGCGGGGGCGCTGGGCCCAGGTCCCTAGCCCATTTCCCTCCCGTATGCCCCAGTTACTCTGCTTCTCATGATCACCATGTGAATGGTGATGGTAGGCTGGGCGGGTAGTAGCGATAGTGGCCCCAAGTTCAGGGAATGAAGGGAGAGTGCCTACTAGAGGCCTCCTTTCCTGCGGTAGACGCCACCAACCACTTACCTGTGTAAATCTCAATCTCTGTTGAGGCCTATAAGGCTGCAGGTCCCTTAATCTTTGAGGCCTTTCTACCCTTTTAAATTCCCATTGCAGAACTATTGGGATTTTGTGGCTGGGCACTGGTGGGCTCGATCTTCATGGTGGAAATCTCCTTGGGAGCCTGCCATTCATATTCAGTGGCACTTAACCCAGGGAAATGGCTTAAGGTTGTGGTGTGTGGAAGTCCCATCTAGCTGCCTAATTAATGTCCAGTTTTATGTAGTGCCTCCTAAATTTTGGAGACTGCCCATTTTAAAAAAATAATCCTTTCTGTCCCACTTGAACTACAAAATGTGATTTAGCCAACATATTCTCAAATGGAATAGTTGAACTTCAGCAGATACACATCAATATGAAACAGTGAAAAGTAGCAAACCCTGTTCTTACTTGATGAGGGTACTGTGCTTGTTGTTAAAAAAAAATCTCACCAGGGAAAAACAAGTCGCCAATTGGCTTTGCTACTTTTGACATTCAGTAGCCTAACTAACATTTTGGTAGCCAAAGACTGAATCTTGATCCATTTCATCGAACAGTTGAATATAAATACTATATAATGTGCTTCAAAGAACTAATTTCATTCTCTGCTTTGTTTGATTCCAACTTGTACAGTGCTGTTTACATCATAGCAGGCACCCTAACAATATTAACATTTGAAACGTACCTTCTCTTTCTACAGAAATGCATTGAATGCAGCAACTGTAAAGGGAACAATCAGCATTTAAAGAGAAATTACCAGGGAAGTAGTGAACAAACACCAGCAATTAAGTCCTGCAGGTATTTCATTAGGACATCAGAAGCAGCAGAAGGAGTTTTGTAAGAAAAGGGTCATACTTACATAATCCATCAAATTTCAAATTAATTATTCTGGACAACAACTCAATTTTTACAGAAACTTCTGAAATTAACTTCTTTCTTTGCACAATTTTTAACGAAGTCATCTTTGGGGATTGTAAAAAATAAAAGAAATAAACACTTGCTCAATAAAGGGTCACAATCTTCTTCCGAATGGAAAAATATTTTTCAAAAGAGATCAAATGGACAGGTTAGGTGGCACAATGACCTTTCACATCTGGGACTTGGGTTCAAAATTATTTTAGACCGAGAGGATGACACTCTTCTCTGGCTGCCAGCTGCAAGAGACCTATGCAAAATTAGTTTGTATAATCTTAACCTACTGGGCTTGGACCCACAGTATATCAAATTGGACATTTCTCACAGAAAGACATTATGGATGCTGCCATGAGAAATAAATAAAACCTACACTGGTGCAGAGGTGGTCTTCAGAGTTAAGGCACATTATTGGGTTCTTTAGGTCCCTGGTGACTATTGTTCATTGTTTTTGAGTGCTGTGATTGGACTGTGGGAGCAACATGAGTGATGAATTTAATTTGCCATTGGTCTATGGTAGCCATGAGACCTTGGTAAACATGTGCTTGTAACAAAGAATTGCATTACAATAACAAAGTGAGAGAGCATTTTCAACCAAGTTTCATTGGGCCAAATTCCTCCAAAAATGTGTTGCCAGTGTCATTAATAGAAGAAATATAAATTAGGAGAGGAAGCTTGAATGTTTTCTTCCCATCTATTTATAAATATCTCATGTGTATATACGCCTGCATCCATTACATCTCATCCATTGCACATTTTTACACACAAACTTTTGTCACATGTACACCTGATTGTCTCAATTTTTTAATCAATAAAACAGCAAAAAAATCACATCCATGCAGGTGGGGAACATACCAATCAGCAAGCAGCAAGCAGGAGTGAAAGCCACCAATCATGAAGTTCAAAAAACTATGAATTAAAAATGGCCGATCAGCAAGATCTGCCAATAAAGAAAGGTGAACCAATCAAGTAGCTCAAAATATTTTTTTGAAAGTCTCCTCAGCCACCTTGGATTCTTCACTAAGCTGGAAATGAGATTTGTAACTTAATAAAGATATAAAAAGCTACAAAATTTACAAGAAAATAATTAAGCTTTCCTGTGTTTGAAACTTAAACAATGCTTTTTGTTGGAGCTCTATGCCTTTCTGACAACCTCTAAGTTCATGGACTTCTCAGAGCTATCAGTCAGCTGAAGGAATGACTAAAACTTCCAGTAAAGACCTATGTCTATAGCATGCCTGAATCAGTACAGACACTGTAGAGAAAAATCTCGGCATGTATCAGTACAATTATCTGCAGACAATTTGCACTACAAATCAAAGCCTGGAAAGATAAGCTGTAGTAGTAATTATGAGTTTATTTTTAAAGATTTCAAAATAAGGTAAAACATGAACGTTTAAACTTTTTTGAGGTAAGTTTTAACAGGAAAACTATTTTCTTGGGGTTCTTTATTTGCAGAGACAAAGGAATTTGCTCCTCAAAAGTTCCAAAATACCATCTAATAAAAACAGAATTTGACATTCAGTCACTGTAAACCAATGGCTCTGATAATAATACATTGTGTGTTATATGGTATAGCACCCCCTGTTACAAAACTATGTGTCCTCCCTTTCACCATGATCATCATAATGGGAGATATGCTATTTATTATAACACTATAATATAAAATATAGACAAAGTACAAGCAGGCAAGCAATGGAATAGTGGAATATTTAAATATGTACTTTGATACAAATAACATAATAAATATGCATGCATGAGCAAAGTGATACTGTAAGTTATGTTTTACATTTTACTAGTGAGGATCGACTCATAGAAAAGAGACGTAGCCCAACCAATGGAAGAAAGTGTTCTAAGAAGACCATGAACTATGATGATGGTAGGCCTATGTATACAATAGAGTGAAATTACCAGTCCCAGTCTCAGCACTAAATCAGCTTCATTAAGTGTTCACAAAGAGCTCCCACTATAGAATGGGCCTGATGTTGGGAACGTGCTGAAAGAGGAGAGGCAGGAAATAGCACACAGCTACAGCTCTTAAAAGCAGCACCTGCTAAGTGGGCCCATATGTATTGTTGCTGAGAACAACTGAAGACATGGCTGGAGCAAGGAGCATGTCTGCTCAGCTTTCTGATGCTCCTTTGGAGGTCATCGTGCCAGAAATGCAGTAAAGGATGATTGTCCTCTTTGACATGCCAGGTAACTTTCCTGTGTTAAAACAGTGTTCATGCTGCTCGGCAGGAGGTGGCTGACTGAGTTAATGCAGTATCCACCATCAAGAGGACCTGGAAATGGATGCGGCACAAAAATAATATCCTCAGGAAATCTGCCAAGATTACCTTAGCCTGCATTGCACAATATTAAGTCAATGGGCAAACTATGCATCCCACTAACTGTTTCCTCTCACCTGTTAACACATAGGCTAGGTCCTCAGAAAGAAGTTCTTCCTAAGCATTGTATGCATGCCCGTGCCACCGCTGTTACTTAAAGCTTATTGCGTGACCATTTGGAAAGGTGACCCCACAAATCAAGCTTAACGCATATGATGCATAATGCAGGGTGGCCACATGGTTTTCATTAGTCTGCGTGCTCTTCCAGCTTCCAGCATCTCACTAATTCTCTGATTGCAGGACAAAGCTGCTCATACCAAAAGAGAGCAGAGCTGAAGCAGAGGAGGACTCCTTCGGTTCAGACCCCTCACACAGTACAGGTGTGCTCCACTGGATATAGAGAATGTGGGCCATAGGGAGCTGGAGAACTCCGATATCAGGGTAGTACTATCCTTTTCTTGTTACTCTTTCTCCCCCTACGCACTCACTCACCCATTCACACACATCCATTGCAGCAAAACATTGCGCACACGATATTGGCTACGTAAGCTCTGTTTCTATGAGCTACTTCTTAGCCATCACTGTAACATTGCTCTTCTGTTTCTATAGGTACCTGAAGAAAAGGGAGCTTGAAGCCTGCACCTCACAACACTCAGCATCTCACCCACTCTATCCATTGCAAGCAGCAGCACAGGTACACCTACCCCATCGTGATTAAAGTACAATTTGTTGAGAAGGGGTACTTATCCACCCAGCCCTGCATAACCTTTCACTGTGCCCCACAATCTTTGTACTGCAAACATGCTGATTTTTGCAAAATAGCGCTTTAAAATGTGCAGAGAAAGCTAGAGTAAATTTCTTCAATTTGAAGAGGTAACGGGAAAAAAACATACATGGAGGGCATGCAGCTTGGGAAAGGATGGAGGAAAATTAATACCAAACCATTTATAGGGTTAGTGTACATTAGTTGTTTGTATGGTTGTTTTGAAATGATAAATAAGCTTATATCCTTTCAATTGGTGCCACATTCTTCTCATAGTAGCCTTTTAAAATTAACAGCAGATGCTGGAGGAACAACTAAGCCCATACAAGAAAATGATGGAAGAAGGAAACATAAGAGAACACGGACAGATGTGAGATTTAGGTTTGCGAGTGCTAGGAGATGTGTAGCTCACTTGTCCTCAATTGACTAGCTGTGTAGCTGCATTGGCCCAGATCTTGCATTGCTCAGGGTTCTGCTCATATGCAGATCATGAGACTTGCTGAGCAAGTGCTCAGCAGCAGAGTGTAGCAGGCACTGATGGGGCTGTTGCCTCTCAGGGCAATGTAACATCAGGTCCCTCCAGCCACCAAGCTCATATAACCAACTATCCGCCCTGGAGAGGCCCCCGACTCCAGCCATATTTCTTCCCCCGGCGACATTCGCATGCGGGAGGTGGGCACCAAACTGAGTGTGGAGAATTGCTGCAGCAGATCTCAGGGGCCTGACACAGTGGGAGGAATAAGGCAGTTGCCTGAAGGAAATTTTAGCACTTGCATAAGCCCTTCTTCAATTGAACCCCCAAGGCCCCATCTGTTGTCCTTAGAAAGCTGAGCCTAACAGACAGCCTCTCTCTTGTGCGAAAAATTTTCACTTCAAGTTCCAGTACTCACAAATCACAAGGTGCCCTTTACATACTGTCTGTCTGTCAGCATTGAATGGCCCAGTATATAAAGGCAAAACCACATTTCCAGCAAGAATCATGGGCAATTGTACAAGAACATACCTGCATATCAAGAATGATTTTAACATTGTAATGAAGCTCTCATCTGTTTTGAAGAGAGCACTTTCCACTTGCCTTGTACCCCCATCCCTAAAAGTGTGTGCGCAATGTGTAATTTCCAAACCATCACTACTTATTCTGTGCCATCAGAACAGCAGGGACAATTGGAAAATATACCTTCATATGTCATGAAAAAGCTTTTGCAAGAAGTAACGCACACCTCCAAAACTTATCCATATTTGATGTTACGGAGCCATTTACCTATTGGACGACACTTTATTATGTTTTCACCAAAAATCATAAGTGACTTCCTCTAATAAGACATGATGGCGGGGTGGGGGGGAGGATTTTTCTCAAGGGCAGGATATCCGCCAGAAGTGGGATTAGACGAGACTTCCACTGGCTAATTCTCCTGGGTTGGGGCCAATTAAGTATGCAGGGAAGACTCCCAGTGATATCTCTGCCCGTACTAGGAGCCTGCCACCGCACCTGTGTTGCTGCAGTGTTGCCCTTACTGCAGCAGCTTAAAGGGACTGGCCAACAACTGCCTGGCTCACCACCACCTTCTCAAGAGCAATTAGGGATGGGCAATAAATGCTGGCCTTGCCAGCGCGCCCACATCCCATGAACGAATAAAAAAAAAGTGTTCGATGAGGAGAGGACCAAAGTTGATTTGGAGCCCTGCTGCAATAAATCATTATGGGGAGTGGCAGGAAGCAGCAGAAATGTACAAAAGAAGAAGCATGTTGGTCTCAGCATTGATGCCGCCGGGCTCCTGATAATGAACTCCAAACATGCATTGTTTCAGCGAGGCAGAGCCGGAGTGGACAATAAGTGAAATGCAATAGTCCAGCAAGCCCTGCCATCACTGGTACTTTGTGCAAGCGGTCACTCTTCACCCGTAAGCTTAAACAGTGAGTGTTAGCGGACTGTTCGACCACGGAGAGCATCAGAATTGAACCTGATCCCATCCTTGCCCAACTTTCCAGCAAGAGTTATTAGATAGCAATCAGGAGCTTGGACTCAGTTTACATGGGATACCTGAGACCTTCTGGTCCGTGTGGTTCAGTACCACACTGGGAATATATTTTCCCATTAAGCCGTCAGGGGACAGTATATTGTAGTCTTAATTTCTGTGAGTCATGATTCTGAATGACATTTTTACCATTTCTACACAGATTGTGAGTTTCAATCTGATAACGGGCATTGTAAAGTACATCACATCAGATGTTATAACTGTGGTCGTAGAAAGACTAAGCAAGAGGATGAGTGTTGTGGAGATAGAGGCAGTCACAGTAATCGGTGTGCCAAAGAGAGAACAGACGAACACTACTTTGATTCAAGGACAAATGATGTTCCCTCAAAGCACCTTCAAGAAAAGAGGTTAGTCAGAAGTTAATTATATAAAAATGTACACACATTTGCTTCTCAACTGCAAGCAAATTTCCTCGTTGTACCAAACTGTTTTCCATGGTGATGTCATCATATAAGAGCTCAATGATAACATCAGTATAACATTTCAGTGATACCATCACTTCAATATCTTTAATCAATACTAGCTCAGTTCTACTTTAACTATCACTGGGAAGGCTTTCATTCTATTAAGATCCTTAGCAATTTGATGTCACATGCCATTTATTGGCCGCTAAATGGGCACCTAAGTCTCCAATTATGGCGAGACGTGCATGCTGATTATGAGCCGGAAGTGCGCCGCCTGCCATATTGGCGTAGGCAAAAAGACAGACATCCAGGGCATATGAAAATAAGACGCCTAATGCCTGTTTGAGACCCCCTGTGCAAAACTGGCTTGCCCTGAACACAGCTGGCCCAGTAAACCATATCTACATGCAACCTAACTGCCAGTCCTTTAAGGGACCGCTGCAGATCACCACCAAAAAGATGTTTGGAAAAAATCTTACCTCAATGTGGATCCAGGAGGTCAGGAGGTGCAGGAGTGCTCCTCCCAATTCCACATTAAAACCCCGGCCCGCTGCCGCTCACTGCTCGCAACCCCACCCCCCCCCACCACTACCCCCTCCCCCCCCCCCCCCCAGCCCCGGCGACACAGCATCTCGAAATTCAAAGCCTCATTGCCGGTGAGCTGCCTGGCAACACCCATCAGGTGATTGCAGTTCACAGACGCGACGAATTTCTAGGCCATCGTATACCATAACTATAACTGATTGTTGTGAGTGGTGCTGAATGAGCTGATTGGTGTGTGGACATGTTTGTAGGACCTTGCTGTGAGCAAATTGGTTGCCATGTTTTCCCACATAACAATAAGTGACTGCACTTCAAAATGTAATCCATCAGTTGTAAAGCATTTTGGGACATCCTGTGATTGCTTTTTCTTTTAGCAGATTTTCTGTAGTCTGGGAGCATTAATGTTTTCAATTAGTTTCTAAATCTCTCAAATTTATATTATTGGATATGGGTGCCAGGAGTTACCCTTCTTACTGTCCATTGCTCCTCTTCCATTATGACATTACAGCAGTATATTAGATCAAGTGTGTGGTTTCCTGGATACAGAAACAAGCTGAGATGGAGGTTGGTGAAGAATGAACAGGTTGTGATTAGTGGTGTGGCTACTTGAAACTGTTGAAATATTTTTGATCTAAAATAGCAAATTGAAAGCACAATCAGAAAAAAAAACATGTAAGGTTGATAGCCTTTAGACAACAGGTAGTAGCTCTGACAGAGGGCAAGGGATGGGGAAAAGGGCAGTCGTTCAAACAGTTTATCTCAATTCGCAACAGGAGAGTGAACATAGATCTTTTGCCCATTCCTCAGGAAATCTCCTTCTCACAGAAAACCTAAAGAAAATATTTATTAAGAGAAAAATACAGGTTCCTTATCTCTGTCCTACCCCTGATTGTTAGCTAGCATTGTTTTTATATTTTCTGATGTGGATTTGTTCTGCTGGGAACTGGATTGAGACTTTCCAAATTACTTCTATTTGTGCATGAAATTATTTTCACCACCCATTTATTTATCATTATTATATTCCCTTTTATAGCATCTTTACATGGAATAATACAATTCCAGAGAACCAGACTGGCAGAGCTTGGATCAGGCAGAGCTCCTTGGTTCTTCCCTATGAGTGGGAGGATGACTGTGAAATGATTGACTGGGTGATTGACCAATATGTGCAGGAGGATAACAGCATTTCTGCGTACTACAAAGGCAAGATCATTCTGACCTTAAAGGATGCGTTGGGTATCACTTCAGTAGCTGCAAATTCAGAAAACCTTCCTAAAAGACTCCTGAGTCATGTTCTTGATACAAACATCCCAGACATCCCAAAGGTAGTCAGCCAATCAATGATTTGTTTTTTTAAAAAATGAAATGCAAATGGAAAAGTGTTCATGCCCTTATTTCTTCTTCTGCAGTTGCTGTCACAGACAGACTGTTGTATACTCCCACATGTGGCGGCTACCTTCTGGAACCATACCCAAGTGGCCATTCTTCATGTGTGAACCTAGATAATCAATGGTGACAGGCTACTTAAACGTCAGCATTGTCTCAGCCAAATCTGATCCTACTCTCGTCCAATGTCAATAGATGTGCACTTTCCAACAGTAGTCGCTGGATAATCAGCAGCAACAGGACCCTGGCTGATTTTCTTCCCCTGTTATAGCTGGTGTCAACTATACCACACCTATTACCACCCCAGCCAAAACCAGATAACTCAGGACAAATTGGGGATTGATCCTGAGACCTTTCCAGTCTGCATGGCTCAGTTATCCACTACATACTGCAGTCACCAACTAAACCATTGGGGAACTTTACAAGTGCGTTCTCAATCTTGCATTGGACAATGTCATCTGAGGTCTAAAGGATTGCGGGTTAAATCAAATGTATGATAAACCTTCATTGTTTTAGTCAAATAGATTTTAGAAGAAAAATAGTTCTAGAGGCATTGAAGGCCACAGTGTCTTTGAACATTGGCTTTTCACCTCAAGGATCTGAGTTTCAGCCCAGGAGCACTTTCCAAGTTCACATATTGCGATTCCACCTTTTGTCCAGTCTGAAACTGAATGTGGGCAGGGCAATGGGGGGTGGGGGGAGTGGCACATAGCATTTTTAAAAAGCCACTGTGTGCAAAACAGGTCTGACTACACATGCACTAAAGATGATGCATTACGAAACTGGAAACAGATTTTCTTGTGCATCCAGAAAATAGCGAAGGGATCCATTGAACATCCACCAATCAGGAATGAGGCTCGGTTGCACATGCTCTTTTGAAAGGCAGTAATTGAAAACAGAATTTTTTTCTGTCCAGTTTATGATTATTAAATTTAACAACGCAGATATCCCCTAAAGTGGATTGACTAGTTCAAAACTGGATGGGTGGATAGCCTATCAGATATATGCTATACAGGGTCACCTATTTGACACTCTGATCATACCATAATGTGGATTTGTTCTTTCTGTATTCCAAAATATTTTGCCATACAAAAATTAGAAAGCAAAGTTGATTTGTCATATGCAAAATTGTCAGCAACTCACACAGCCCTAACTTCTATTCATACACATCTTGAGCATTTAGGTTTAGAGGTGACTATTTTTGACAGTGCAGTCTAGAAATGAAGAATGTACTATATGTAACTGATGTAGTTTAATGAAGACTAAAGGGCACAGTTGATATGTCAGACAGCATAAGAGGTATTCCAATTATACTAAAAGCTTAGAATAGTCTAAAATAAGCTTGTTTCCATAGCAACTATGTCAGCAGAGTACCATCCACTATGGTGATGGAATTCAAGTCCACTGTCGTCTTTCCATGATGCTGTTTCTGAAGAGTTTCAAAAGAGACCTCTTCATATGGACATTTGAATACTCTGGATTGGCTCCTTAGTTTACATGACTGATATTCCTGATAACAATGCTCCTTTAGTCTGCATTTCTGCTGAGCTGAGTGTAGCAGTGATTCTTGCTGCTATGTGGCTATCGTTGAAGTTCACAGACTTATACTATAATGGTTCTGAATTTTGCATTAGACAATCTCATCTGAGGTCTGATAGACAGAAGAGGAGGCAAATTCATAAAGTTTTATTATAACAACAGTAAATATTTTGTCATTTCACAGAATGCCACTCTGGTGAGAAATGTTATTAACCAGACAAAAAACAAATAAGAATACAAATCTAAGTGTGAGCTAATATCTTGTAGTTCAAAGGCATTGTGTACAGGCTGTTAACTGATTAATAATAGAATAATTTTAGGTAATCAGTCAAAACTTAGTACCATACTAGGGACTTTAGGTTAATTTACAAATTTGTTTTAGCATCATATTCACAGTAAAAACAGTCTATTTTATAAGTGTGTGCACTTGTAGCATGCTTGCAAACAGATTGTGTATTATACAAAGTTACAGCAAAGTAGTGACAAGATTAGTTTAACTTAATCTGACCAAAGAAAAAATGTAATATCAGCATGTTAATTTTAATGAAGACACGTTAAGCCTTAATTTTATTTGTCTTAATTGAAGGCCTCAACCATGGTCATAGCCTGTTTGTCGCTTCTCTATCTTGCTGGGCCACTGCACTGTATTAACTCTTTGCTTCATTATCTTTCTTGCAGCTATGCTTAGAGTCAGCTGTGACAGATTGCCTGCCATCTGAAGAATTCTCCAGTACAGAATCTCTAAAGCCTCCAAATTCAAGCCCTCCACCTCCCTGTAGCACCCCACCTGTATTACCGGATATTGTTTCTGAAACAGTCCAGTCTGATGAATGCCAACCCGGTACAGTATAAATCAAAAGGAGTTTATCAACCAACACCCACAGCAGTGTGTTATATGTTATTTAAGCCTCCAAATTGTAAAAATGTACAGTAATTAAGAAATTAATTTTCAATTTTCATAATATACATTTTATCATGACAAAGTATTTATTGTTGTTCTAATAAAACTTTATGACTGCCTGCTCTTCTATCCGTCAGACTTCAGATGACATTATCTGATGAAAATTCCTGTGGCACATTTTTTTTAAAGTATAAAGAAATGTACAGAGACACTCCCTGGGAATAGAAAGCACTTGAGCCACAATATCTGCAAACACTTAGTTGACCTTCCCACCAACAAAGCCAAGGTTCTGATCTCTAGCTAGAATAGCTATTAACCTTTGAATGAACCCATCGAAACTTAACGTTAGACTTAGTAGCCTTGAAGGGACACATATCCACCAGCTGCAGAATTATATATTGGGACAATTTTCATCTTGTTGCTGCACCATTTACACCTAAAAATAGGGTGGTAGTAGGAACAAAATCATGTGGAGGATTGGCCCGTAGACTTACCACTGATTATCCACCCATTCTAATTTTTGGCCGAGCCTCAATGTAGATGGAAATCTGCAAAGGGTTCATTGATAAATGCAAACCGGGGTCAAATGACGCAGTAAAGAGACTGAAACCATTTTTGTCTCTTTCGGTGTTACTACCACCAGTTCCTCAACCTGCCTACAAATCATGGACAGTACAACTCAGGAGGGAGCCAGTTCTAGCAGTATTGTAGCTGAAAGCTGGAAGCAGTTCTGGCATTCATTTTTACTGCAGCTGCTTATGTATTTTGAGCCTTGAAGGCTTCCAATATTTGATCTCCCCGATGCTGTAGGTGCTGGAAAAATTTTCCCTGCCCTTATAAATGCTACTCCTATGCTTCCACCCTCCCTTTTAAGGTGTATCTGCAGACCCATCAAGATCAGCTGTTCCACTGGATTTATCAACCTGCAGCCTGCTGATTCAATGTTAATGATCCCCAACCACGAAAATTGCCTCCCACTGACTGCATTGGGTGGGTGAAGCAGACACCTCAATGTACACCCAAATTGAAGATCGGCCCCATTATGTTTTACATGCTATAATGTTCCTCTTTTTATAAAACAATGTGTTTTCTCACTTACCATGAGCAGTGCCATGGGAGAATTACTAGTAAATCGTGCATCTAGTGCACATTTTGTCCATCACACTTCAGGCATTACCCATGCACACATTCAAATTTTTGTGTCACAATTGCAACTGATTGGCTCAAATTTCATATCCTGTAAACAGCAAGAAATCATAACTGAGGAGATTGGAAATGCACCAATGTGCAGGGAGCAAGCATGGAGGAAAATGATAAATCAGAAAGTTCCAAAATTGCTCCAAAAACTTCTGTGAAGATAATTTCAGCCATCATTTTACTTCTTCACAAAGCCATGGGCTTAGCAGGTTTCTAAGAAAACTAAGATAATAGGGTAGAAATTTGTCCGGGCCCGTTTTTGGGCCATAACCCGGAGGCCTGAGGCTGGCCTAAAATTGGGCCTTGAGACTCATTAATACTTTTTGCGTGAGCTGCTGGCACCTGTTCCAGCTCCACAGGCAGCTCACGCATTTGAAGATGACCAATGTCAAACCACTTGCCTCGCTGGCAGCTTCCCAAAGGTAAGTCCCAGGAGGGTGGGGATTGGAGCTGAGTGGGAATGATCACGATGACTGTGGAGTCCGGGGATTACTCCTGCCCCCTCTTTCCAATGCTGCTTTTAAGCACGACTTCCATACTGCAAAGTGGTATCTAATGACTAAAGCAGTATCCAGAAAATAGAAAAAGAAAGATTGCAACAAACAGAAATGTGGGAGGCCAGAGAGAACAAAAGTGATCAGTTAATAGATGACAAAGATATGAAGTTGAGTCATAGCTTGTAGTCTATAATTCATCTTTTGGTTTCATATGTCTCCAGCCAATGAAGAGCAGCATTGCAAAGAGAATACAGAAGAGTGCAGCTAAACAATGCCACTTCAATTATCCGTAAAGCAACATCTATCCAGGTAAAGAGCTACTATAGGTACAGTTATACCCTGATAAGACATATAACTGGTTTGACAATTAATGCTTGATGGGGTCAGGATTAAACTTGGTTTGGATTTCCAAACCAAGTTTAATCCTGACCCCATCAAGGATGCACGTTAATAATGAACAATTTACAGAATCACTAGCACAGGAATCTGAAAACAACTCAAAGTACTGAGCTGGGATTGTTCAGTAAAATAATTCCAGTCCCATTTTTGTCTCACGTTCCGACATAAACAATATAATTTTTTGTTAAATACAGTATTTACAATTTTCATTAAATAAATGGACCAAGGTTAATGCTAAGAAGATATCCATGTAGCAAAGCTTGTTTTACCCTTTTAATATCTATTTCTCCGTATAATAAAAGTCCTGCATCTAGAACACCCATCACATCTGAAAGTGTCACTCCTGAAAGTGTCAAATATGCAATTTCTGATTGGTGCAAATGTTATATTCATAAAACAGCAACAAATCTCAACTGAATGATTTTTTTTAAAGCATAAAAAATAGAAAAGACAGTTATTTCCTGCTGGTTTCTGTGATCTTGATAACCTAGTCTCTCCCCAAGGGAAGGAGCTGGAGATTTAAAGCAGCTGCCAAACTAGAAATACTTCCCTCAGTGACAGCAATTAGCTATTTAGAGTACTTTCTCAAAGACCTTAAAAGGGACAAGTTAAACACTGAACCACCTTAGCAGCTAATGTCATGGGTGGGTGGGGGAGGAGGAGGGGGAATAGGCACTTTAGATTCCTAGCTGGTTCTTATGGATACTCAACATTGTTTCTACATTCATCGTATTTCCTTGTTCTACTGCCTCTCTTTATATACATCAGTTAGGCATGCGAATCAGCCAGGTGTGGTTAAAAATAACTTTTATTTGCTACCAAAGTGCCGTCATTGAATCGACCACTGTACAATCTAGGAAATCAAAAACCACAGCTATTAAATCATTTACAATTCCTTCCTTAACTCCCGTATAGCTAGAGGTACAAAATACAAATTCCCGAATTAAATATATACAAATTATAATACCTTTTGGAGAAAGAGAGAGATAAAGCTAGGTCTTGTCTACAATCATCAAGTAAGCAGGCTGTTGCATCTGGCTACAAGGTGGGTTTTTAATTTTTTTTAAAGGTTTGCACCAGCCCCAGCAATGTTGGACTCCAGCAACATGCTGGCGATACTAGTATCCAGGGTTGCAATGATGGTAATGAGGGAAGTTGTAGCACGCAATGTCCCTTTATTATTGCCACCTTATTTGGTTATCCTTACTGGTTTTTGGGCAGTGCTTTTGCATCACTAGAAATGACACCAGAAAATTGCTCCTGGGCCAGAAATTGGACATAATAGAATGCCCAATGTTCTGCCACTGCCCATCCAAGTTACACCAGAAAACTGGCATAACTTGAGAGGAAAATCCTCCTGACCATGTCTAATACATAGGCCTCAATGCTTACTCGAATGATGACCGAATGCTTAAACCTTTACTCTGTTGTTCTAGTATTTGTCTTCTCTCTGGCAAAAATGAATGAAAGCAATTCAACCACTCAGAACAATCATAAAATAAACAAGCAGTGCAAAATTTTAAATATAAAGTTTCACTTGTCACACTAAGCATCACAACTGTGCTCCACCATTTGTTGACAATGTCCCAGGAGATCAGCTTGTAATTAAGTGTATGTCTGGCATTTTGATAAGAACTTTATGAAAGGGAAGGTAATAATGTCATGATGTTTAATAGAGAAGGCACCCATATTGGTTACAAACTGCTATTAACATTGCAGTATTCCTTTTCATTGTTGTATGAGGCCTATAATAATCTCTGAAAAAGTTGCAGTACAGTTCTAGCAATTTCAATTTTTTTTTAAACAAAATCACGTTTTATTGTAGTAATCCACTTGATTACTGTCATTTTTAAAAGCATGATGTGGAGATGCCGGTGATGGACTGGGGTTGACAATTGTAAACAATTTTACAACACCAAGTTATAGTCCAACAATTTTATTTTTAATCCCACAAGCTTTCGGAGGCTTCCCCCTTCCCACACCACCTGAGGAAGGGGGAAGCCTCCGAAAGCTTGTGGGATTAAAAATAAAATTGTTGGACTATAACTTGGTGTTGTAAAATTGTTTACAATTTTAAAAGCAGACTAAGGCTCAGAGAGCAATTTTTTTGAATCTATGAAATTGTCTAGACAGTGACAGCAAATAAATATATAGTTGCATCACTTGATATTTTATATCTTTCTATTTCTTTTCGCAGGGCAAAAGGAAAGAAAACCAAAGATCTTTTAAATATCAAGAGCTTTTATATTTGACTATAACACCAACAATGTCAAAAATACCAAAATGTGCTAAATACAGTGATCTTACAGCAATTTAGAAATTGAAAATCTCCAACAAAATGGTTTGCTGTGACAGTCAAGCTTTTACTTATGGGAAATAGTAACTGCATTAAGAGCTGGTGGAAATTAAAAGTTCATCATCTTCTCTGGATATTATTTGTTAAAGGTACACATCTGTGAAATTCTTACTTCTTGGGGGGGATCACTAATATGTTTAATGTTTGACAGTTATCACTGCAGTTTTTAAAAAATCTCTTGTGAAGGCTTTTTTCATACTGTCACATACTGATTGTGACAGTCTCTGATGCACCCACTGAATCTTTACTGATGCATTAGTACAGCCAATCAGATGAATGCCTCAAGGTCAATTTTCAAACAGGATATACAGGCCACAGCAGCTATGTTGTTCTGAAAATGATGTCTCCATGTTTGATAAGCAAAGCAGACAAGAACAGGTGGGTAAATGAATGACACTAATAGAATTTGAGCTGAGCATAAAGATGGGAGAGAAGAAATAACATAACCAAACAGGTTATTTTATAAATAACTTATCAATGTCACCAAAATTCCATCATTTCTTCCCTCTTCTCCCCTTTTGTCCTTTCTTCTTTCCGTCACAAGGTGTTTACTCATGATAGTGTATGGTTGCACAGGCATAAGCAGCTCTACAGTGCCTCACTCAAAAGGCCAATCCTCTTTTGGGAACCTGGACAGTGAGCAGGCTATTCCACCATGGGATCTATCACAGCCAAGCCAGATCCTGTACTCACCTGATAACCACACATGCATACTTTCCAGCAAGGGTGACTGGATAGCAATCAGGAATGGGAATTCTAACTGACTTTTGCCTTCCAATCCCAGGGACATTGGACAGAGTTCAACTTCAGCGGGGACGTACAATGGACAATATCAGATCAGCCGCCTGCTATTCTCCCACCCAATTTTCCTTTCTATTGACCGCAAAGGAAAGGAAAACTTGGTGTGTATAACGAGTGGCCAATCTGATATTACCCGTCTTCATGCCCCGCCGAAGTTGAAAGTTCCAGCGCTTGAGTCCAAATCTTAATGAGATCAGCCAACTCTGCGTAGACCAGCAATCAAACAAAGGATCTTCCTGATGTGTATGACTCAGCAGCACAACAACTTGCATTTATTTGGTGACTTTTGCATAGGAAAATATGTCAGATTATTTTACAAGATGATGCCAAAATGGATATGGGAAAATGTTACCATACCAGGTAACGCATTCCCCACTGAGCCATAAGAGTCACCGGGTGCTAAATTAGGCCATGTAGCACCCGTTGTTTTGATGCTAAGCAGCCTGTCCAACATTCAAGATGGCGTCTTGGCTGTGCACGCTCGTTTCCAGCGTGAAGTGCTCCAGACGCCATCTTGATATAGGAGTTAGTGCATGCGCAAATACCAAACACCGGAAGCATGTGAAGTAGGGAGAAAATGCGTGCAGTATGCAACGTTGATTTAAAGTGATAGACACCATTTTGGCACTTAACGCTCAACTCAACGCACAGTCCTAACCCCAACCACCTGAAGGTGGCTTAGAGTGCCTGGAGGACCATCCACCAGTGCTATTTAAAGGGACTATGCAGGTTTTGCAGGTTAGTTGCTGGATTATTGCTTCTGGCTGCTGGTGGAATAGGAAGTGTTTTTTGAAGTTCCCTATACTTACTGAGAGTTCCTAGAGTATATTTGAGAGTGGTTTGGCAGGTACTGCCTTATCATTCGGAAAGTTACAACCATGGTTGAACAACATTCCAGGCAAACATGGGTGGTCTGCTAGGGCTCCCGCTGGGCATTGAGCATGACTGGGAGTATGCAGAGAAGCCACTCATAGTAGGTCAAGCTGCAAGGAGAGGGAGAACGAGGAGGCGCAGGGCACTGAGCTGGAGAACCTATCCAATGAGAGCCATCCGGGACCAATTCTCTTATCTCAACATGACCGAGGAGGATTGCATCCGAGGTTCACCAAAAAAGCCGTGACTGAGATCTGTCAACTGGTGCGGTCACAACTGCAGCCTCAGAGCAGGGCAAGGACAGCATTGCCTGTGGCTGTAAAGATCACCGTGGTGCTGAATTTCTACGGCTCAGGATCATTTCAGGCCTCTGCTGGTGACGTGTGCAACATCTCGCAATGTGCAGTGCACTGCTGCTTAAGAGAGGTCAGAGACACACTGTACCAGATGAGGACCATGTTTATCACCTTCCCTCTTGACAGAGACAAGCAGAACGAGCGAGCATGGGGATTCGCTCGCATTGCTGGCTTCCCCATGGTGCAGGGTGCCATTGACTGCACACACATTGCCCTGCGTGCCCCTCATATCAACTCAGCCGTCTTCATCAACCGAAAGGGCTTCCATTCCCTCAACTTGCAGCTGGTGTGTGACCACACGCTTCGAATCATGGAGGTCGATGCCCACTCCCCTGGAAGCAGTCACAACTTCATCATCATGCAGCAGTCCAACGTGCCAGCTATCTTTCACCCACCTCGGCAAGTCAAAGGCTGGCTACTGGGCAACAAGGGCTATCCCCTCACACTGTGGCTCATGAATCTGGTCAGGAACCCACGCACAAGTGCACAGTAGGCCTATAATGAGAGCCATGCTGCCACACGCAACATCGTGGAGCACACCATAGGCCTCCTCAAACAACGCTTCCGCTGCCTGGACTGGTCTGGAGGAGCCCTGCAGTACTCCACTGAGCAGGTGGGCAGATTCGTGGTGGTATGCTGCATGCTGCAAAACCTTGCCATCATGAGGGACCAGCCTTTGCCATCAATGATCGGAGAAGATACTGAGCCAGAGGTGGAGGAGGAGGAAGCTGAGGAGGAAAAGACTGAGGAGGAGGAAGAGGGGGAGGAGCCGGAAGAGGAAGTGGAGGAAGACACAGGTGTGCAACAGGGACCACACACCTTGTCTGCAAGGGCTCTGCTTGCTCGCCTGACCCGTGCCCGCGATCAATAATGTCAACTACATCCCCCAACTTACCAACAATGCTACACTCCCCACCTTTCCGCTTCCACAAGACAATCAAATCGCCCTCCATCTGATTGCACATTGGTTTCTCCCTCAGCTCATCACACCAATAAAAACCACCACCAAATGCAAATTCAAAGTCGCATTTATCAATGAATAAATGACATTATGGAAACAGAACAGAACTATTCACCCTTGTGCATTGCCTTAATGCCTGTTGTTTGTGTGCCTTTACCTATCCTAGTGCTCCGACGAGGTGCTTCCCCAGTGGCTGGAACATGGGTGGTGGGAGGCTGCTAGCCTTCAATGGAGGAGCATGCAGATAACCTTGGAGGATGACCTCAAGCAGCTCTGGGCCGGGAGGGCTCGGTTTCATACTGCACCATCTCAGCATGGGCTGCAGCAGTCTGGCCGATAGGCAACAACAGGGGCACTGGTGGAGTGGCAGGGGTGGGAGCAGGAACGCTGTTGTCCTGAGAGAGGGCAGGAGGTTCGACTGCCATGATGCCACTGCCACTCTCCCGGGGCGGTGTCTCAGCAATCCTGGTGATCAGCTGGAGAACGGATTGCTGGAGTGCTGTGACGCCCTGGAAGCCCTGTTCCACAGTGATCCCCACAGCCACGATAGCAGCAGTCTGAGCTTCATATGCAGCAGTCTGAGCTTCCATTGCAGATGGAGATGCAGATCTTTGATGACATCAGTTTGTGCTGCAATGGTAGCCTCGACCTCGGCCATCAGACGCTGCATCATGGTGGGTTCCACAGGTGTGATGATGGAGGTGACCACCCGTTACATGTTGGAAAGGATGGGCTCCGAGCTCTGCACAAAGTCCTGTGCCAAGTTGGAGCTGGACTTCTCCGTGCCCCTTCTCATTGTGTGCAGGCTTCCTGGCAGGCTTTCCAGTGCCCCAAGCATTTGGTGGTGTACGCCCATCAGCCGTCCTCTGTAGCCTGGCCCATCGAAGTCCTCATCTGACTTCTCTGCAGCAGAACTAGTGAGCGACCTCGCCGTCTGGCAAGCTGGCACCTGTGGTATCCGTCCCCCCCCCCCCGCCCCGGCTCCTGCGCACTTCTGCTCAGTGTCTCACCACGTGCAGATCCCTCCTCTAACCTATGCAAGGAATCTTACAACACCAAGTTATAGTCCAACTGTTTTATTTGAAAATCACAAGCTTTCGGAGGCTTTCTCCTTCGTCAGGTGAGTGTGGGATTCGGATTCCATGGAAGGTTACCGCATTTATAGTCAGAGAACAATACCTGGTGATTACAGATAATCTTTCCAACTGCCCGTTGTCAAGGCAATCAAAGTGTTCAGACAGAGAGATGTTACCTACAGGACCACCGAATACACAAACGGCTCTGGATGTGCCACTTGCCACTTGCATTCACTCACCTTGACCACTCGTGTCAAATCATTGAACTTCTTTTGGCACTGCACCCACGCCACAACCTGTCAATGCCTGCGGAGCTGCAATCTGGAGGGTCTCCTGCCACCCTGCGGGTACTTGTTGGCCCTCCTTTCATCCATCCCTTCCACCGGAGCCTCCAGTCCATCATCCGTGAAGCATGGGGCCCTCTCTTGCGCCGGTCCTGCCATCCTTGCGGCCATCTTTCCCTCTTAGTGAGCTGCGTATGTCCCATCTAAAATGGGCACCTGCACCATTAAGAGATGCAGGCTGCTGATGATGTGCGCTGAGCACGCCCCATTTCCAACTTCCTCATTCTCCACGCAGCCTCTCAGCAGCGCAGGTAGCGCTGGCTGCATGGAGATATCATGGTAAATAGCAGGCAGCTCGAAATTCACGTGCTGCCTGTGTAGGGGCCATCGGGCGGTGGGTAATAGCGCATCACGCTACCCATGCCCGAAAACGGCCTTTATCGAATTTTTTCCAACATCCACTTTTATGTCATTTTGTTCGTCCACAAAAACCATGGTACTTAAAAATAATAATTAAACTTAAAGAACATTTGACTGTTCAGAGTGAGATAAAGGGGGAATCTATTAGACTGTAAGGAAATCAATACTTGCTGTTGGCTGGAGGTGTTTTTCAGTCAGTTTCTACAGATTTTTTATATGTCAATTGTAAGCTAAAAGAAAAATACACACAAAATTAATATCTAAATTCTTCCTTGTTGATAAATCTGTAAAATGCATTGCAAAACTTCTCATAATCATTAAGTGGCCAGAATGAGTTCTGTCAAAAAGCTTTTTTTGAAAAATTTCTAAGTTAATGTAGCGATTTAATAGTAAAATATGATGGGTATAATTATCTATGAAATAATACTAGTAAAGTTAAAAAAAAGCACAGAATCATGAGCACTTAGGGGTTTGTAGATTGTCCTTTCACATCTGTGCTCTGAATTTGGATCCAGCCCAGTATCTTCCATCTGTTAGCTGTAAAAGTCCTAAATGAAATTAATCTGGGCAATCTCAATTTAGTTTCCAGAAACCACTGCTCCATGGAGTAAAGTTGCCCAAAATTCTATACTGAAATACATGAAAATGGCTCGGGTGGGGGTTAATGCACATTATTGGGAGCTTTCTTCCACATTTAATCACTGTTACACTTGACCCAAGAAAGCATTTTGCTGATAAAGGATATATAAAAGTTGAAGTTAATTTTATAAAAGTTAATTTTAGCCTAACCTGCCCAACGGGAATGGAGCGGGTTCAGTTCATATGCCTCTTTTATACCCCTGCTCAACTTGACACTCAAAACAGAGCGTAAAATCGGATGGGGTGTAAAACGGGCACCTGACTGGAACCCACTCCGTTCCTGCTGGGCGGGTTAAGTTAAAATTACCCCGAAAGTGTTTCATTACCTAGCAATGATCCCCCTCACCTTAAAAGGGCATGACATTTCAGCTAAACATATGAGGTGAACAATTAAAATTCTGAGAGAATTTCTAACATTTCTAAAATAAGGAGCTGCTGTAGTTCAACAGTGTGAACTGTTAATCCTAATACAGGCTCTTAATGAGGCTTATGACATTTACTTCATTTTCATGTTTACCATGACCTCTCTTCCCCATGTTTTGGATGAATTGTATTTTGTAGTCGGAACCAAAAGCAGTGTATTATCAGAAAAATGGAAAATTTGTGACGGTAATCTGCTCTTTGTACAGAATATGCCCCATGTAGTCTCTTGTTAGTTAACTTGTTACATAAACTAAACATCACGATATCAGCAGAATGTAAGATCTGGGGCTGTTACATTCTGCTAATACTCCAAAGAGAGAGAGAGAGATTTGACTATATTTCTATATGTACAGCTCTTATTTTCCCACAGCAAGCTTTGAATAAAATTATAGAGACTATCCCTAATCTGACACTTACCCAAACAGAACTGTCATGAACGTAATTTGTTTGGTTTGATCACTAACAACCCCAAGATCCTCTACCCCATATCTCCATGGTAACCATCATCTTGGAAGCCTGCAACAACAAAGCTTCATCTCTTTCTCAAATCACCTGAGGATGCCAAACACTATTGTTATCAGTTGGGTACCATTAACAGAATGTCAGATAATGCTTTATGATGATCTAATATAAATTCCTGATGTGAATTTTCTCATGTGCATTTCTACAGGAAATTAAAAATCCGCACTCGTATTGTACTAGCGCACAAACTAAAACTGAACAGCCCTGAATAGAAACTGAAGAAGAATGCACTCAGTTTGGGGCACCTTTTGGAACTGAATGCTGTCCATATGGGGCCTATAGTAATGGGGTATAACTCCAGCCCCCATTTAATATCCCTATTTGGAAATGGGTATGACTCAGAGCAGTGGCATTCTTTGATTTAGAAGCTTGTAACCAAACAATAGGTGTAAATTTATCTTATTGACTTGAGCTGCTGTTCTACTGGCAGCACTACACACAAAGCAACCATTGATGAAAACAGCACCATGGAAACCAAGGTAGCTTTGCATTGCACAGTCGCTCACGGCAGTCAATAACTTTAGTAGCAGTTGAAGTATGTGATAAAGAAAAAAAAGTTGGTCTTTAAGTTAAGGAAAATGGCCTCAACGGGTATTTTTGTTGCCCCTCAGGCAAAGAATGTGGTAGTCTTTAAGAATGGAGATCCTTTCTTTACTGGAAGAAAGCTTGTGGTCAACCAGAGGCAGATTCTAACTTTTGAGACTTTTTTAAATGAAGTAACAAATAACATCAACGCTTCTGTGGCTGTGAGGAACATTTACACACCAAGCGGGGGACATCGGGTCCTTGAGTTAAATGATCTACAGAATGGATGCCATTATGTGGCCACAGGATTTGAAAAGTTTAAAAAATTAGAGTAAGTGCATTTATGCTATTCTGTCTCAATCTATACATGAACTAAAGTTGCTGCTGTTTTTTCAGTGTTGGAGAAATTGGTGCAGTTTTTCAGCATAAGTGCACAATTTATTTTTCACTATTGCTTACGTGAAGCAGTTTAACCTTAGGAGGCAAGTTATATTGAGATTCGTGTTTACTTTGGGCCTTGGCAAGGGTATGAACCTGCATTCAATTAAAGCCATGAGATTATATGCTATGTTATGCTTTATTATTCACGAGGATGTCTCATCCAAGGGATAGTCCATAGGTGGGGCTTGGACCCCTTCAAGTTTCTGGTTAAGACACAAGAAGGCAAACATAAATTTTAGATGCCATTACTTAAAATATAATAGAATAAAATAAATCTTAATTAAGCAACAATATTCTAAAATGTGAAAGGAAGTATCTAGCTAAATTTTCTAATTCCTATTTCTTTATTGAATAGTTTTAATTCACCTCCTTGGATTAATAAAAAGATAGAAATGTTTTATGCTCCAGAATCAGAGGATTGGTTGTATAGCAGAGTCCTGATAAAATTGACTCCAGGGAAAAGCTGATTTTAACTTGGATCTGAATTTACCAGGATGGAACTACCGTGGTCCAGTGATATGCAACCAAGGTGCAGTCACTCACACAATAATTCTGGGAATCAGAAGCAGAGGACGAGTTAACCCGCATCACCTGATGATCTCCTACCAAGCAATTAGTGATGCTGCTCATATGCACTTTATTCCAATTTAATACAATTCTTTTATATTGTTTTTACTTCTGATAGGTGACTTGAAATTTAATTGTAAATCATCTTAACAATATGCTTATTTTATGCACTGGGGAAGATTTCCAGTGTTCTCTATTTGTAGGGAAATTGTAAACATATATAAAGAAAGCTCTTGTGATTTTACTACAAATAGTGAAGAGAGCAAATCTCCTTTTGCCACCATCCCCTTCCGCAGCTACCACCCCTCCCCCCCACCTCCTCCGGTGTTTACAGACTACATTTCATCCAGTTTCATTCCATGTCTTGTTTTTTTGTAGTACAGTTTGTTTTTCTTCCCACAAAAGTACTGCAAAGTAAAATAAATACACAGAAACATAAAAAAATGGAATGAAGAAAGGCTACTGGGCTGTCAATCCAATTCCTTCCAATCGACGACATCCTCATAATGATTAGAGAGAGTATGGAAAGAATAGTAGATAATCACATCCATATATTTTATTTTCCACTTTTGTCAATTGATGTGCATATAATGTGCATACTTGTTTTATGTTTCCTGCTTCAATATGTAATACTTTACATTGTTCAAATTAAAAATCCATCTCCTATTCCTTAACCCATCTGCTAAATTTGTATAGATTTCTTTGAATGCTATCAATCTGCTTCATAGTAATCACCTAACCTCGTGCTGTGGTACTAACAGCAAAGTTTATAATATATCATCATTAAAATTTCCCTCCACCGTATCATTTATGGATAGTGTAAATAACAAAGGACGCAGAACAGATCCCTGCCCAGCTTCAATCATTAACTACCTCCCAGACAGAGCCTGGCATATTTCCCTCCTGCTTTCTATTGCCAAGGCAATATTCAGTCCAGTTAGCAAATTTATCCTTAATTCTATGAGTCAACATTTTCTTTAAAAGCCTTACATGTGGAACTTTATCAAATACCTTTTGAAATATAATTGTATCAGTTTAATATGTTTCTGTCATATTTTAATTATAGCTTATAATGAATCAGAAGTGTTAAGAACAGATAAGTAAAAGAAAACACTTTATAACAGTTTATTTGTTAAACAAGAATTACATTTTGTTTTAATTAATAATAGTAAAATAAATCAATATTTTATTTTCATTTTTTATAGAATTAAAAGTAATTTAAATTTGCCTCAACTATTTTACCACTTTGCCCTAGCCATAAATTTAGGTAAAAATGCAGTTTGATTAACAAACAATTAAGTTTTCGATGAGCCTGTGTGGTACCGTTATTAATCAGCAGTGTTCCAAAGACCTGAA
Organism: Heptranchias perlo; assembly: GCF_035084215.1. NCBI lineage: Eukaryota > Metazoa > Chordata > Chondrichthyes > Hexanchiformes > Hexanchidae > Heptranchias > Heptranchias perlo. Next base: position 29,337,180 of record NC_090350.1, read on the forward strand.
GGATCAAGGATAAATCAAATTTACACAGCAAATATCAGTGTCACAGAAAGGTAACAAAACCGTGATTAATTATAACTGTTTCTGGAGAGAAAAATTCAGAATATTCAATTTTGTGTGATAGATTATGTCAAATTATGGTTTAGCTCAAGGAACACCCAACAAACCACAGCTATCAAAAGCAGCTTTGTATCATGATTAAAATAATATGGTAAAGTAGAAATTCCGATTGGCAAAGTTTAGGTACCAACACAATGCACACATACCACATTTTTATGTATGCTATTTTTATGCTGGCGTTAGTTATCCCATCAGAATCTCTACCTTTATAATCCCAAAGTTTGGTTATGAAACACAAGATGGTAAAATTTAATCAAGGATTTTGGATTTTAATCCTCTGATATCCAGCTAAAATAAAAACTGCTGATGAAGTGACATTTAACAGGTATTAAGCATGATTATAGTGGTTGGACTGTGAATATATTTACTCCTTTAGTTATGTTGTTGTAGAAAAATATTGCAGTTAGATTAAGGGTCAACAGACAATGATGGTTTTAGTTTGTAAGTTATGGTATCATACTTTCTGTGAAGCTTAAAGGTAAATTTTGTAAAAAGAAAGTTAATACAATGTGCTATACAATAATTGAAGTATATTAAACAGGATCTTAAACTCCAACTAAGTAGTTGTAAAATATAACTGGAATTGCAAAAGCTTTCTGCTTAGAGCATCGCAGTTTTTCTCAGTCAGAAAGGAGGAAATCTGGCCAATGTTAGAAAGAATCTTCGTTACAACAGAATGACTGTTCATTCATTGATGTAATTATGACTTCCACTTATTAGGGAATCGACTAGGTACCTGTATCTTGCACAGACTACTTCTCAATTACAAGTAGGAGCTTGTTAACTAAATTATTAATCAAGGAAAATCATAGGCTAATTTTGAAAAGTGAGAGAAAAGATAGAATGGTTTTTGCTGGAAGGCATATGTGCCGCATTTTGATAGTTTTATAAACAGGAGAGTGGGAGGAGGAGTTAGATACTCTGCTCCTCCTTACACTTGTTAAAGTTTCACAGTTACAACAGCTTTCACTATGCATAATAATGAGATCAGACACACAGAAGCATCATATTTGCAAAATCACAACAAGGATACAAAGGTTAAAAGAGGCACTGTCTTCATTAAAAGTGTTTGGCAATGTTTTCTTCTTTGATTGGCAGAAGAGCCCCCAAGAATAGTTGTATATAATGTGTGTCAAAATGATTTATATATAAATATAAATGTATTTATACAGCGCCTTATCACATTTTCAGGACATTGAAAAATACTTTACAACCAATGAAGTACTTTTGAAGTGCAGTCACTATTGTTAAGTAGACAAACAGAGAGTAGGGGTTAAAGGTAATTACTCAGACTGGCAAAAGGTGAGAAGTGGTGTTCCAAAAGGATCGGTGCTGGGGCCACTGTTGTTCACCATTTAGATAAATGATTTGAACTCGGGAATCAGAAGTACAATTTCAAAATTTGCAGACGACACCAAATTGGGGGGGGTATAGTTAGTACTGAGGAGGACTGTGACAATTTAATAAATTTGCAGAATGGGTGAGTAATTGGCAAATGAATTTCAATATAGATAAGTGTGAGGTGGTACATTTTAGTAGGGAGAATAAAGAGGCCACATACTTCTTGGAAAATAAGAGTCTAAATGGAATAGAGGAGCAGAGGGTTCTGGGGGTACAGATACACAAATCACTAAAAGTAGCAATACAGGTTATCAAGGCCATTAAAAAAAGCAAGCAAAGCACTGGGCTCATTTCTAGAGGGATAGAATTGAAAAGCAGGGAAGTTATGTTAAACTTGTATAGAACTTTGGTTAGACCACACTTGGAGTACTGTGAACAGTTCTGGTCTCCCTATTAGAAAAAGGATATAGAGGCATTGGAGAAGGTGCAAAAAAGATTTACTGGGATGATACCAGAACTGAGAGGTTATACCTATTAGGAAAGATTGAACAGGCTGGGGCTCTTTTCTCCAGAAAAGAGAAGGCCGAGGGGTGACCTGATAGAGGTCTTTAAGATTATGAAAGGGTTTGATACGGTAGACGTAGAGAAAATGTTTCCACTTGTGGAGGAAACCAGAACTAGGGGCCATAAATATCTGATAGAAACTAATAAATCCAATAGGGAATTCAGGAGAAACTTCTTTACCCAGAAAATGGTTAGAATGTGGAACTCGCTACCTCAAGGAGTAGTTGAGGCGACTAGCAAAGATGTATTTAAGGGGAAGCTAGATAAACACATGAGGGAGAAAGGAATAGAAGGATATGTTGATGTGGTTAGATGAAGAAGGGTGGGAGGATGCTCGTGTAGAGCATAAACACTGGCATGGACTTGTTGGACAGAATGGCCTGTTTTTGTGCTGTACATTCTATGTAATTCTATGTAACATGGCAACCAAGTAAAGTCCCACAAATAGCAAATTAGATAAATGACCAATTAATCTGTTTTTGGTCGTGTTATTTGAAGGAGAAATGTTGGCCAGGACACCAGGAGAACTCCCTACTCTTCTTTAAATGGTACTGTGGGATCTTTTATCTCCACCTGAACCACAGGAACAGGCAGACAGTTTAACTTGTCTGAAAATACAGAATTTCCTCAGGTTTACACTGAAGAGTCAGCCTCGATTATGTACTCAAGTCCTGGAGTGTGTCTTGAATCCACGAGATTCTAGTTAGAAATGAAAATGTTACCAAATGAGCCAAGCTAACATGTACAAATGATACAATAATGTATTGCAATATAATTTTTATTACTGCATTATTTGTTAGTAAGTACATAAAAAAGCTATATCAAATACTATTTTTCATAGACAATGTTCTTTAAAAATGTTATTTCAAACTAGTAACATGGAATTAACTCGATAAACCATGTACTTTATCCCAGTCTGAATAAAGTAGTATAATCAGTATTGGGATTTCTCAAATGTAACATATCAAGTAAAAACTATTCCTTACACACTTTGGTATTCTCACTCCCTGAAAATTATATTTCATATCATTCAGATTCAAAGAAATATATATGTGTAAAAATATCATATAACCATTCTGTCCACTGAAACCAATTCAAAATGCAACCTTACCATCTTCTTCCCCAGAATAAATAATTATATTAGGAGATGGAATATTCCAAGTATTTGCAGTAAAGATTTTAATAGCCTACTTGTGGTTAAACTTCTCTTGACTTATGTCTTTTACATTCTGAAAGGACAATGGTAGCACTACATCACTAGGCCATATATTACTATTTGTGACACATATTACAACTTGAGCTTGTTCCCAATACTCCTTATCATGCTCACTACTAAAATCAACTTCTATAAGCAAGTTCTCGTTCTCTATAAACCAAAACATGACCTTAGGCATGAAGTATCTGCGAAAGAATGCTACCAGATAAACAATGAGCCATTATACCATTGGTATATGCACTGGAAACAGTACGGTCTGTCCCCTGTGTACCCTGGATTTCTCTGCTAGATGGAAAAACACCACATTGAACTGCATCTGACACCTATCCGCCCACCATGTTTAATATTTCCTACATTACAACAGTGACTACACTTCAAAAGTATTTCACTGGCTGTGAAGTGCTTTAGGATGTTCTGAGTTTGGGAAAGGCGCTATATAAATGCAAGTCTTTCTTTCATGATGACCTTGCATAATCGTCATCACAATTTGCCATACCCACCACTTTGATAACACCAGCAAATTTTGATATTATTTGCTCAATTCCTAAGTCTTTTACAAATGAATTTACTTTTACAAATGCAGCAACTAATATTTAACAAGAGCTGTAGAAGCATGTCATAGCTCGCAATGAGATATGATGCTGAATCAATAACTTGTGATGGCAAAGTCACAAGTTGAATTGTGGTCAGCCTCACATGTGGCAATATTTACATCCCATTCTAACTGCCAGCTATGACAACATTCTATTTACGACATTTGCAGCATAATCAACTGTAAATATAATAAATGGATGTAATAGTTTTTAAGCTTAATAAAACCAGAGAACACTGCCTGGTGATATCACTTCTTATTTTGATATCAAATCAGTGAAGATTTTTTTGACATCTTTCTGTAGTCTGTTTGCTATGCTTTAACACAGTGATGTTGAAGAAACTTAATTTGCTATTGAGCACAGATTTAGAGGCAATATTAAATGTGTGACACACATCATTTGTCAATGCATTTCCTTTTGGTCAAAAATGGCTTCCTAGGTTTCTTCCATCATCAACTGCTTAATATCAATTTTTCTTTTATTAGCTATTTGCAAAAAGGGAACCAAAAACCTAATGGAAACAGAAGAAAAAATGGGATAATGGTGAGTTCCTTTAAATAACATATTGAGAATGTTGCCATATTTTCTTTATCGTTAAACCCTTTCAGCTGAGAACTGTTTATATTACTGGGTAATACTGTTAGCATATTGCTGTCAATGTTAGTGGACAAACATTTAATGTATTTATATCACATTCCCCTATCTTTTATTTTAAATGAGTTAAAAGGGTGGACAAAGGAATGTCATGAATGAGTTAAAGTGTTAATCCACTAATAACTTCAATACTAATTTCTAGGCCACGGTGATTGCCCTATGTTTAAACTGGTCCGTTACAGTTTAAACATGTAAAACTGGGAAGTACAGCATCTTATTTGGGATAAATGCCTGTGATACATTGTCACTTCAGATTCTTTTCAGCAACAAAATCTGGAGGATTCGTAGAAGAGACTTTTGTTAGGGATATTGCTTAGTCTAAGAATCAATTGTTGGATGTATCTGTTGGAGTGAGGTTAGAGATGCATTTTGTGGAAATGAGCTTGGCCAGGTCAGAAAAGTTACTGAGAAGGTCTAGACTTAGTTCTGAGGAGAGGATAGTTATGTACTGTAAAGACTTTGAGTTGTAGATGGACTTATTGCTTGTATTAGATTAAAGTTAGATAGTGAAATAAAGTGAGAGGACCTATATCTTTGAGTATATGTTTGAATATGCTGCGTTGTGATCTACAGTTGGAATGTTACATTCCTACGGTTTTTAGATGAAGGTCTTGAAATTAATCTCTGAGAAGCACACTTTGTTCTGTTTTGATGCTCCTGCTGCATAACTGCGTCTGATGGAGCACTCTTCATGAAATTGAGCACCCCTAGCCTGTGACTCGTGGTCTTCCCAGTAAATTATTATGCTCCTCCTCACAACTAAGTCTGGCAATTAAAGCACTGCAGCAACTCGCCAAGGCTTCTTCGACAGCACCTCCCAAACCCGTGACCTCTACCACCTAGAAGGACAAGGGCAGGAGGCACATAGGAACAACACCAACTGCACTTTCCCCTCCAAGTCACACACTATCCCAACGTGGAAATATATCACCGTTCCTTAATCATCGCTGGGTCAAAATCCTGGTACTCCCTACCTAACAGCTCTGTGGGAGAACCTTCATCATACGGACTGCAGCGGTTCAAGAAGGCGGCTCACCACCACCTTCTCAAGGGCAAATAGGCTTTGGCAATAAATGCTGGCCTTGCCAGTGACGCCCACATCCCATGAATGAATACAAAAAAAAAATTCTGCCAACTTGTGCATCCCTGACTTCCTTCGCCTCCAACATTGGCGGCCGTGCATTTAGCTGTCTAGGCCCTATGCTTTGGAATTCCTTCCCTAAGCTTCTCCACTTCTCCAGCTCCTTTAAGACACCCCTTAGAACCTACCTCTTTGACCAATCTTCGAGTTACCTGTCCTAATGTCTCCTTCTTTGGGTTGGTGTCAATTTTCTTGTCTGATTATGGTCCTGTGACGTTTTGCTACGTTAAAGTCGTTATATAAATGCAACTTGTTGTAACTGCCTCATTTAAAGAAGTGCATCTCAAGATTGGAGCAGCAGTATTAAATGATGTCTCTGTGCTTGTCTGTTCCACCCACTCAACCAAGGGGGGAAACTAGGAGTAAACTCGAGTAAGGGAGTGAATACGAAATGGAGAAAGAAATAGAACAAAGTATATTTTACAAACATTCTGAGTAAGATGAATGGTTACTTTTGGCAGTTAATGTTGGGACAAGTGATTTGGCGAGGCATGTCAATCCACAATAAAACCTGCAAACTTTTACATTTAATACCTGAAGTGATTTGTTGCCCAAGTATCATGATTTTGCATTAAAAATCCTGGAGGTAGTGTAAATACTGGTTTCTGAGCAGATCGAAGCAATATCAAATCTCTTGCCCCAATTATTATTTCCAACTAAAGCTTAGTGATTTGTTCAATGAGAATAAGTATCCCATAGTTCTTTATTAAAATTAAAGAGGGTAATCTGTAAAGATATATTGCTTAGAAATTGCTGTTGGTGTGCTATTTGGGGGTTAACCGTGGTTACTATAGTTTTTCAGAAGAATTCTTGCCTGCCAGTTAACCCACAATACTTCTGTTTCCAACAGCACTGCAAATTGTACAATCCCCTGCCACACAGCAGAGTGACCAATGGAGTGTTGGAACTGACTGGATAGCTGCCCAGCCTTTACAGTCCTGTATTTTTGAAGGGGAGAGCAAAGCAGACCAGGAGTTAGTGCTACAATATTCCTGGAAAATGTAAACTATCTGAGCATTGCTTGAGCACTCCAATGGTCCGCTTGATGCTGGCTCTAGTGGACTCATGGCTCTGGTTGTATCACAGTCTAGCCAGCAAGCATGGGTTTCAGGGAGATGCCATGAGCCAGATGTGAAGGGAATAGCCCTTGTCCCCAAGCAGGCAGCCTTTGACTTGCCTGTTACCGGCAGGAGCGCTAGCCACCTAAATTGAGGCCTGCTCAAAAATTGCATTGGGTGGGCCTCGGATGGGAAGATGGCAGTAAATTTATTTTTACTATTTTCCTCTCGCAACCATCCCGTTCACACTGAAAAATGGGCCGATAGAGACAAAAGTCAGGCCCTCTGTATTTACACATGAAAAATAGACACTCATCAAACAGCATGAGTCATCACCTTTAGGACGAGAAGAGCAAAAAGGAGAAAATTGGAAGAAATAAATAACTGCTCTTTGAAGTGGCTTTGAACTTGATTGTTATTGTGCTCGCTATAACATGTTCAGACATGTTTCCTCTTAATGTGAACCATATCACATTGCAGAAGTGAACAAACTATTTTACTCAATCATCTATAATTAAGATAATGTTTTGCTTGGTTTTCCTGTTTTAGGAAGAGACTCAATTAATCTTTGGTTTCTTGAATTGAAATCATGTAAATATGGCCCTTTGTAAGGTTGTTAGGTTCTTTTATCACCAAGCTCCTCTCCATGTTCTCTTTTCATTATCTATTCACTCCATGCAGAGTTCTCTATGGCATATGAGTCTTCATCATTGCCTTTCAAGTTAATACAGCATGTACCCTTGGTTTCTGCATTAAGATGTGTTTATCACATATGGGAGCCTTTAACACTACTCAAGTAGCTAACAATGCATTTAAGTATAAATGAGGAAAAGTTCAATGATCCATTTGTAGAGTGTGCAATATTGGAGTGTATACACTCAATGAAAAAGAAATTCTCAATTTCCCCCAAGTCCCTTCATGTAGATTTAATGAAATTATCGAGATTATATAACCACCAACAAATTTACGCTTGGAACACAGGATGGAATTGTTTGGTTTACCAGAACGTATCACACGTTAATACGATGTCTTTTCTTCAGCATGTGCTCTTGTTTGGAAATTAAGTAGATTACTAGGAAGTGGAGTAAGCATCTTTCCACATACAGGGAACTGATGCAGGTACACCTGGTCTCACAAGATGTATCTCACCAGTGGGTGGCTATGGGGTCCACCTGGGAGTCCAGGCCTGAATTGGGGCCTTCAGGTCCCTTGAAGGTGAGAGGCAGATTTAAAATATATATATATTACAAATGGTATCCTTACACAGGGGGCAAATGGAGGCAACCTCTTCCCGAGACGGGGGGAGGGGGCGAGCGGCAGAACTGCCCCCCCTGGCCGGCAGACTTCTGCTATACTTTCCAGCCACTTCGGCATGGGGGTGCCTGAGATGTGTCCCACTACCCACCAAAGGCCTGTTAGTCATGATCCCTCCCCAACCCATGAAAATAGAGAAATTGTACCCCCAACCCATTATTTTCCACAAAAAAATCACATTGGGGTGTGCAATTCCCTTATTTTCATTCCTGGCATGTGCCAGGAGCACTTGAAGCATAAATCTCTCCTTATGTAAATTCAAGTCTGTCTTTATTAACAAAAAAACAGCAGATGTGGTGAACGTTGTAGACAGTTTTGCCTTAGCGTGCAGTTTTGGAACGCTTATCTTCAACAGGATATTGAAGCTTTGGCGAGGAATCAGAATAGTGATTGAAATAATTTCAGAATTTAGGGCTCTGAGTTATGAAGAAAGACTCAGAACTGAATTTATTTTCATTAAAGAAAAAAGATTGAGAAAAGACATCCAGATTTTCAAAATATTGAGAAGAGGGGACAATATAGATGTAATCAGTTTATTTTTAACTTGGACTGTCAGTGCACAGCTATAGGATATATGTATGAAATTATCAAGCCTCAGGCAAGACTTGCGATTAGAAGGAAGCTTTTATTCCCTACAGAAAAGTGGATCTGTGAAATAGATTGCCAGGCAAGGAAATTAATGTGGTGTTGATTAGCACCTTTAGAAAAGAGCAGGGTGGGCTGTAAGGAATCCAGTGACAACTAATGTAAGAGATTAAATCTGAATTAAAAATTGCAAAATTATTATTGCAATTATAATTCATTTCAAATGAATTGGAGCTGAGTGAAACTGTTATGAATGGTCAAACTGAACTCAGTAACATCTTTTTCCAAGTTGCAGGCGTGCTGGTAACACTGATGAATTGTTGTCACAGTAAAACTAACTGTAGGCACTTTTACCTCATGATCAGGTCCTGGGAGAGCAATGTTCAAATGGAGATTCACAACTCATTGTGCACTGAAGTTATTTTGATCTTAATATTGATTTGTAAAAGTTCAAGGTAGGCCTGGGAACCATTGCATCATTATGAAATTGAGTGTCATTATGCACATAGAGTATTGATAATTGAGTTGGTTCTGTGCACAATTTAGATAATATTCTTTCAAAGTTTGGATCTTTGGAGCAAGCATAAATGCAGACCAGACATAGGAATCACTATGGAGCCTGTCCTGTGCCTCTGAATGGTTACGTAGTGGTACAAAATAGCATTGTGACATAAATATGCAGATGCTCACAAACGGTTCCATGCATTTCATGGGCAAGAAAAGGAGGTATCTAATATGATATCCCCTCTGGTTGTCAAGAATTTAAATTTGTGAGTGTCAATAAAGCCAGCAGAATCACATGTCTGCTGTCCATAGATCTTTATCAAAGTAAAAGTGCTGCTGAATAGTAATTGGCTGAGTTTCAGGAATGTTATTTCAAACCAACTTGTTCAGTCACACAACTTGTTACTTCACCAATGCCAATCAAATCAAAGTATCAACAAGATCAGCATTGAAGCCAAACTCTCTGTGTCAATGGACCTAATCTCTTGTTGCTCATTTTAACTCCACTGGCGTATAAGTACTATATACCTTTGAGTATTTATGTAATATTATATCCAAATATGCACTTCTCTATGCTCTTCCTCCTTTTTATGTCTGTGTTGAAATGTGTCCTATTTTAACGCATTAGGAGTAAACGTCAGGGTCGATTTTAACCCCCCCCCACCCACTCCGGCGGGAATGGTGCTGGCGGAGGTGGAGTAAGGTGACAGAGGAGGTTTGTGCTGCGTTTCCACCTCTCCCATGATCTTACTTGCTTGAATTGAGGGATGGGAAGGCCGCATGCCCCAGAGGAGTGCGGGCCTAATTTAAATGGTGAAGTCATGTCCACATGATGTCATCGGGATGCGCTCGCCATTTTAACCGCAAGCCCGACCAAGGCCCACCCAGTCTCCAACCAGCCAGCGAAAGCTGGCAGCAGCAAGAATCCTGGCCACAGGAGGCCCGGATAAGTGGCCTTTTTGTATATTTTCAAAGGTTCCTTGTGGGCCAGGAAGTGCAGGAGTGCTCCTAATGTAGCAGGTTTCTGTCCCCTTTTCCTCTCCTGAGTGTTTCCCAGGGACTACAAGTGAATAAATTAGCCATATTCTTTCCCAGCAGCTCAAAATGGTGTGCTTATCCCTTTCTGTCTTTCCTTCATATAAATCCCAACCTTGATATCATCTAAACACCAATTCCTGTCTCACCTTGTCTTCTTCTTCTCCTATGTTTTTAGTCTTGCTGGTGTGCAGCATTATTCACCTTGGCCCTTCACTTAAGCATCTCAGCAAAAAATAAACTAAGGTAACCCAACTGAATTAAATTATTAAAATATATCTTTCTTTTAAATTTGTTTTCAGGTGAGGGCTGTTTATTCCAACAGAGAAAACGTCTCTGCTAGATGGAGGAAATACATTCAGATGCCATGCATAGTTAAGTAAGTACTAAAATCTGCGGTCACAGTTTACTTAATCACATCTGGCCTGGATTTTGCAAGCATTTACCACCCGTTTTCTGACAATTTCTATGTAGATGTGGGAAATTCAGTCAGAAGCCAATCTGCCAGTTTCCCACCCTCCCCTGCCACTTCCAGAATGTTCCATTGGAAGTATGGGCAGCTGTTGGATAGACTTACCCATTTATGAATGTTAATGATGGAACTCGGTCATCTGACCTATTTGCTCTCATTAATGCCTCAACAATACTGAGCATCAAGAATGCCATTGCTATGAAAGCAGATGAGGAATTTAAAGTTTAATGCAATCAGTCGCAGAAATGTTTAAATTCCAACCTTTTTTCAACCAGTATTGCCGACCATGCTGCAGCAATTTCATTTCCCCCTCCACTCCTCCACTCGCCATTTGATATGTGGAATCCTACAGGACCAGAGGTACTGTTGGGTGCCGACCACAATTACTAGAATTAGGCAGACCCTGGGAGATCTGCTGGGGTCAGGGCAGAGTGAGGTGGGTGGGTTCAAAATCCCCCCCACCACCAATCCAGTGGGAGGACATGGATAATCAAACACTGCATGGAAAATTGCAGCTCAAGTCCTGTTGGGACTTTGGGAAGGTCATCCATAAAATGCAGCTGGTCAGGATTAAATACTATCATAATATTATCAATTTCTTGGAGATTTTATTCACCTTCCTCAGGAAATTAAGTTTGAGGGAGTCGATGACAATGTAATACAAATAGCCTGCTGGAAAGAACAGACTTGATGAAGGGCCTTTTCTAGTTTTATGTTTTCCCTGAGATCAACTAACTTAAGATACAAAAGAGATCAAACCTGAAACCTCCCTAATCTGAATGGCTCAGTATCATACCATGACCCCTTTTCAACTACCTATAATTGCAACAGTGCCAACCAGGAATAATATGAAATACAGAGGCAGGAAGGAATACACACAACCACCCAAAATTTTCTGGAAAACTGCAGCATAACACAAACATAAGAACGGAGTTGTGCCCTTTTTCTTCAAGGAAATTCACAAGTAACTGATTTACGCCAGTTTTATGCCGAATCCACTTAGCGCGAATTTCCTCAATCATTTACCCTGCTCCCAAGTTACATCTGCTGAAACCCTATTTAGCTCATTAACATAGCTCCGTCCCCATCTAAAAGACCAGAGAAGACAAGTTTCCTGCATTTACCCTAGTTCTGAATGGGCGATAAATTTACGCCCAAAACTTCAGATGCAGCAGGACCTGAAATCGTTATTTCTGTTCCGTGCTTTCCTCGGGCCCTGATTGTTTACATTGATTTCCGTTTGTTTTACGCTGGTTTTTATGTTTCAACATATGCTAATAAGATACTCAGGATATTGCGGCATAAGTTGCTGTTGGCTAGATTGGTGCATAAACAGGCGTAACTTTCGAAGTATTTCAGTGTAAGTACGATCCAGAAAATTTTGACCCATAGTCTGACCAGATAAATGTGAACCTATTGTTTCTGTCCAAAGATACAATAGTTTTGTACAACTTAGATCATGGGCTCAATTTTGAAATGGTGGCGGGTTGGCAGCGGTGGGGGGTGAAGGTGCGCGTGGCAAATCCGAATAAAAAAACTTACCTTTTGCGACGTGATCGCGATATAATTGATGGTGATTACAGCTCTTTCCGGGTTTCGCGCCCGGCAGCCGCTAATTGACAGGATGGCTGCCGACAGGAGCTGCAACGCTGAGGTCGGGGGGGAGAGAAAGAGAGAGAGCAAGACATCATCCGGCGCTGAACAGAGAGTGGAGGACGCTGAAGATCGGGGTTGTGGGGGGGGGGGAGAGTGGAAGATTGGGGGGGAGAGGGGAAGATTGGAGGGGAGAGGGGAAGATCGGGGACTGAGAGGGGGAGATGTGGGAGAGGGACATCGGACAGGGGCATCGGGGGGGGGGGGGTGGAGAAGATCGGAGAGGGACGTCGGTGGGGGAGGGGAGAGGGACATCGGAGAGGGAGACATCGGGGGCTGAGAGGGACATCGGAAAGGGAGACATCGGGGGGGAGAGGGGGCATCGGAGAGGGAGACATCGGGGGGGAGAGGGGGCATCGGAGAGGGAGACATCGGGGGGGAGAGGGGGCATCGGAGAGGGAGACATCGGACATTGGAGCAGGGTGGAAAGGTAGGTTTATTTTGTTTTTTTAGCTTTGTGCAATGATTTTTTATTTAATTTATTTCATTTATTTTTGCCTGATCCGGCCCTTCACGCATGGATCGGAAGCTGTGGGAAAGCTGCCCAGGTAAGTTTAAAAACATTTCAACTATCTACTACGTCAGAAATAAAGTACCTTAGGTACCTCAATGAGGTACATTTGGTTCTTTAACTATCATCCCACCGGCTTTAATTGCCGGCGGGACTTCCAGATTCGTGAAGCGGGCACGTCTGTGGGGAACTCGGAAGTCGGCAGTTTGGAGCCTGCTTCCGAACCCGCTTGGGATTTTCGCCATTTTTGCAGCGCACCCGCATATTAATTTTAAAATTGAGCCCCATATGTTTGTTTCTACATTTAATTAAATTTCAGATTCACATTGGGTTTTTGCTTTGTAACCTCTAACCTTTAATTTATGCCCCAATGGAAGGTTTTGGCCAGCTCACAAGGTACCTTTGGGTGTTGATTGCTGATGTTTGTGTCCTAGTTTAGGCTACCAAATGCAGTCATCAAACAATTCTGTACTTCACTGTAATACCATGGACCTCTGCATGTAAACTATTTACTCTAAAAGATCTAAACAGGTTAGCAATAAACCTGATTGATCACCACAAAATGTTGCTTTGATAGTTGGATTAATGACTCATTTTGACCTGACAGATAAAACAAAAGAGAGAGCCATACATAACCACAAACTGGCACTCAAAGGAAAGATCTGTTCTGTACAAGGAAAACTGAATGCGAAATCAAATATTCAGCTACCTCAGTGTTTGATTCCAGAATGGGGTAAATAAAAAAACTAGCTAATGATTTTCTAATCAGAACAATAGGCTCTGAAGTTTTGCAAGCAGTCGGTCTTGTAAAAAATGTTTTCGCATTTGCTGTGTATTATAATTTGTCGGGCTCCACAATATTAAAATTAGCTCAAGCGCTGCATTGAGATGCAGCAGTAGTGTGGTGATGGTGGTGGAGCAGTGGCATGATGATTCAGTGATAGCGTGATTAGGTGGCACCATGATCCAGTGCAGTGATGGGTTGGTGAGGTGGAGGCAGTGGTTAAATTGGAATTTGTTAAGAACAGATAATCCCCCCCACCTCCCCGCATGGGAACCTTTGGCCATGTCCCTGCAACATTTGATTCCACCCACAGTTTTTGGCCCACTCAAGGATTTTATAAGTACTTAGTCATATTCACATAGTAAGGTAAAAAAACAACAAAACAATTTTTCAGAAAATTTGTGTTTGTGGGGATTTTGCAGTGCAATTTTTTCCAAAAATATATATGCCTCAACCTACAGCCCTTCCCTGTCTCGGTCTCACACCTCTCCTACCAGCCTCCACTCCTTCCCTGCCCACTAGATGCCAAACTGTTCTTCCCTTCCATGCTAGGCCCCAAACTTCTCACTCACACCAACTCTCAACTCGAATCTGCCCACTTGCTCCACATTGCCCCACCACCTGGTCTCTCTCCCCCGCTGCTGAGCACATTTAGCCCACTGCCAGATCTGACCTCAGAAAAGCCCCCACCACCACTGTCAGAAAGAGATACCAGAATGGCAGCGTGCACACAAAAGATTGGAGCATGCTCAGTCATGTTTCAGGTTTTTGCTAATCTCGACAGATCATTAGTGGTCAATAAAATAAAACAGCTGAATTCAAGAGATGGCACTATAAAGACTGGTTGAGGAAAGAAGCAGAATGGCCTAAATTAATCCCTGGTAATGGGATTTTACTATGATCCAACAGTGCAGTGGAGTGATGAGATGGAAGAATGATAGATGGTACAGAAATCTGGTGGTCTAACCACGTGATGGGCCTAACCATCAGACATAACATTTACTGCAAATCTTTTCATGGTGGAAATATTTTGGTTACAAAATATTTGATTTTGTGCTACTTTAAAAGACATCTGCTTATCTAGTATTTTTAGGAATGGGGATCTCCTGAGCCCACCTTTTCGGTTAATTATCCCCAAGCATGTGATGCCAGATTGGGACAAGATTCTTGTCATGATAACCGAAAAAGCAAACATCCGAACTGGAGCTGTCCGGAGGTGGGTGCCACTGAAAACGTATTAAATGATTGTCACCTTGTTTTCTCCCTGTACCCTTCCAAATCAAATACAATGTGAATATATTGACATATAAGTATGTAATTAATCATCTGTATTCTGTGGTACAAACAAGGTTACTGGATGCAACCACTTGAATACAAGAAGATATTCTAACAAGAAGAGGGGAGAAAAGGGGTTTAGTTTTGAAAAAGCAAAGTGAAGTTCTCTAACTTTAATGTATCATTTCTCGCAGGGCCACCTGATTTAACCACACGCACTGTTAAAGAATTGATTGTGCTCGGCCAGCTATTATTTGCAATGGCAGTAATATAGCAATACAATAGTACTCTCTGCAGATCTGATAGATACTGTTTGTAGTAATAGAGTCCTTTATCTCTCAGGAGGGAGTTGATATGCACTAAAATTGACAATAAAACCCACCCTGTCTCTCACAAAGCATGGCTCCTTGATTCTTATAGAACATTTCAATCCACTAATTTGCATCTTCGTTAGTAATATTTCAACATCCAGACTGAAAAGGATCTTCCATTTGTCTAGCTAAATATCTATCGTTAGGTGTGAGAGATCAATTTACAATGAGCAACAGAAGTACAGCAACACTCGACAACTATAAATGTTCTCTTCAACCAATGAAGAGTTGAGATAGTGGATCAAACTATCCTGAAAAAGTCAAGCTTCAACAACAGTGAAGACAGGAAGAGCTCTGAAACTATAAGGGAATTTTATATTATAGACGTGCTGCTCAAGATAGATGTGCAGGTCTCTGTCCATCATCTGGACTCCAAAGAATAGCTTCATAGCTTCATTTTGTGCTGTAAACTTCTAAAGATTCAAAAAGAAACACAGAGGATTCTGGAAAAATACCAGATCTATCAGTGTCTATAAGAGAAAAGACAGGTTTATGTTTTTTTTTATTCGTTCATGGGATGTGGGCGTCGCTGGCAAGGCCAGCATTTATTGCCCATCCCTAATTGTCCTTGAGAAGGTGGTGGGGAACCGCCTTCTTGAACCGCTGTAGTCTGTGTGTTGAAGGTTCTCCCATAGTGCTATTAGGTAGGGAGTTCCAGGATTTTGACCCAGCGACGATGAAGGAATGGCGATATATTTCCAAGTCGGGATGGTGTGTGACTTGGAGGGGAACATGCAGGTGATGTTGTTCCCATGCGCCTGCTGCCCTTGTCCTTCTAGGTGGTAGAGGTCGCGGGTTTGGGAGATGCTGTCGAAGAAGCTTTGGCGAGTTGCTGCAGTGCATTCTGTAGATGGTACACACTGCAGCCACTGTGTGCCGGTGGTGGAGGGAATGAATGTTTAGGGTGGTAGATGGGGTGCTAGTCAAGCGGGCTGCTTTGTCCTGGATGGTGTCGAGCTTCTTGAGTGTTGTCGGAGCTGCACTCATCCAGGCAAGTGGACAGTATTCCATCACACTCCTGACGACTGTTTGGAGATAGGGGTGGGATTGGCAGATCTGCCAACACCCCATCCCCACCGCAATCCCTTCCTCCCCCTCCTCCGCGATCCCCGGCTGCCGTTAAATTCAGCAGGACCTCCACCTTCCCGGTATTTCAGGGTTTCCCGACTGCTAACAGATGTCCCCACTCCCTCCCCGTACGGGACCCTTACATCAGAGACACTTCCAACGTTCAGTTTTTCTTTTTATCTCTAGTATGGATTCAAGCCTTATATTGTTATTGTGTAACTTAAGAGTATGTAATTAGGTATTTGTGGGACTGTTAATTTGTGGTTTATTGCACGGTCAAATTCACACATGGTATATATGTGACTTCCATTGGTGGTTTAAATCTCAAACAAAGCCAATGAGAGCTGAAGACATATAGTTGGATTCAATCATGATCACTCTCTCTATATTCCAGCTGTACCTCTCCATTACCTTTCTTGACCCCTCCGCTGCCTCTGTGCTGTCAGACTGCTTTTCCAATATCTAGTCTTGGATGAGCCACAATTTCTTCCAACTAAAGGAGAAGATGAAAGCATTGACTTCCGTTCCACCTTAAACTTTGTACTCTCACCGCCAACTCCATTCCCCTCCCTAGACACCATTTAAGGCTGAACCAGACTGTTTGCAACCTTGACATCCTATTCGATCTTGAATTGAGCTTCTGACCTCATATCCTCGCCATCACAAAATCACCTGTTTCCACCTTGATATAATTATCTGCCTCAGCTAATCTGCTGTTGAAACCCTTATCCATACCTTTATCACCTCCAGACTTGATCATTCCAGTGTTCTCCAGAACGGGCTCCTATCCTTCATTTTCCATGAACTTCAACTTATCCAAACTCTGTACCCAGATCCTATCACACATTAACTGCTGCTTGTCCATCACTCCTGTCCTCACTGAACCTACATTGGCTCCTGGTCCCCCAATACCTCAAATTTAAAATTCTCATCCTCATGTTTAAACCCCTTCATGCCCTGTCCCCCCCTCTATCTCTGCAAACTCTTCCAGTGTGACAACGCCACCAACTCCCCAAACTCTCCATTCCTCTGACTCCACCTCTTGTGCATACCTGTTTCCCTTTGCCCCACCATTGGCGGCTGTGCCTTCATCCGCAGAGGTCCCATGCTCATGAATTCCCTCCCTAAACCTCACTGACTTTTCACCTCCCTTTCCTCCTTTAAAACCATCCTTAAAACCCACCTCTTTGTTATCCCTCCTAATATTTCCTTCTTTGGCTCGGTGTCTATTTTTTTTCCTTATGATCTGCGAAGCATTTTGGGATGTTTCTCTGTGTTAAAGGTACTATATAAATGCAAGTTGTTGTTGTAGTTGCTGCTCTTCTAAATGCTGGTTGATACCAGTTCAAACCAATGCATTAGGTCAACTGATCCGATGTGGGCTTGACTGTTTAAACTGCAATTTTTTGGCATGGATTCAAAACTGTGATAGCAATGTGGCAGGAGAACAGGCTTTGGAATTCATTTAATATTGAAGCTTCTCTCGACAGCCAGCTTAACTAGGGTGATGAGATCACTGTAAATATAGAAATGGAGTGACAGAGGTGTCTTTGAATCATACTGCTTGTCTCCAGGCAACCACAGCATTGGAATGAATAATATTATCAATAATTTTACAGTATGCAATATTCATTTGCATTATTGCCTGTTAATAAATTGTGAAGTGGTATCTTTGAAAAAAATATCTTAATGCTAAATCATTCAGGTGTATTTCAGTCTCAATGAAAAGTGAATTATTTTCTCCAGACTTTGTACAATGGATGGACATTTAATCAACAGTGGTGCTCAGTTAGAGACCGGACAGTACTATGTAGCTGTTGGATCTGAAAAGTTCAAAAATCTGCCTTACCTTGAACTCCTAGCATCCAAAATGTCTTCACACAATGCTCACAGGTAATTTCAGTTCTAGAATATGAATTTATACTGTTCTGTCACATTACTTGAGCACTTGTACTCTTTCACTTTGATCAGAGGATATGGAAAGGACTAATTAGGGGTGAAATTCCTCTTACATTGATAAATGGGTGAATGTCTGTTTTTCTTCATAATTGCTGACCTGTAAACTAAATTGTATTCTCATAAATCACACAAAGCTCTGCATTCCCACAGTTTTGTGCTGAACTGGTATCCGATCACGTTCCTCTGATTAAGATACTAAGCAGAGAGTAATGGATGGCTGACTAATCTAATCAAGGGATTGAGCTGACATCATGAATTACGAGAACCGGTACTGCTTCAACTGGACCTTCATGTTTATGCCATGAGCACATTAGGTGTTGTAGCTGTGCCTTATGTTATGCCACACTGAAATGACTTTTAAACCCATTCCCATCTTATAAAAAGACTAGAACATCTTGACATTTTACAAACTCAACCACATACAGTAAAATAGTCACAGGGGACATTACTCCTCTCATCTAATAGGAACACAGGAAGCAAGTCGAAATGAACTGAAATGGACCTTATTGACATGAGTCAAATATGCATGATTCCTATGACTGGAAGCTATAGGCTAAGTGTTGACCATGAACAATAATTGAATATGATGACACATAGGGCTGACTTGAGTTTACTTGGGGCTTTGTGTGTTCTTTGTATTTTCTTTCCCTGATTTCCTTAGGCGAAGGAAGTTCTGCATTAGAATTAGTGCTCTTATATTTCTATCAATGCTGCAATGAGACAGCCTCTAGTAGACATCCAGATACAGCCCAGAGACAACTCTCCTCTTACTTTTCTCACCCCTCACTGAACAGGTACTTAGCTTCTGTGCAGTCTCTCACCAATGTATTGCACCTAAGAATTTGGGGCATGGGGATACCACCAGTGTCACCACCTCTGTAGTTCCACACACTGGTCCTCCAATGGACTGCGCAAATGAGACACAACAGGCCTAGTGGTGTGTGGCAGTGGGCTGGTTGAGGCACAGTGATACACCATTTTAACATGTGCCTGACCGCACCACTTGACACTGTCTTATACCTCTTCAGCTCCATAAAAGCAGAGAGAAAAAATAATACAAATGATTTAAAAAGCAGAAATTATTCCAGTTTCTCAACACTGTTGTGACATGACCAGAATGCATGGCCAGTGACTGTGTATGGATTGCAGAAAATGTTCTGTGAGGACACAATCATCACATAACTCACACACAACTTTGGTGCTGGTTTTTCTGTTGGCTCGGTTGGTAACTTTGCTGGTCTGTGTGGACCTAATTAATACAGAGCAGGAAGGCTTCATATTTGATTGCCAATCTGTGCTGAGTCAGTTGATCTCACCCAGGTAAGTGGTAGGGTGCTACAATCTACCTCGGTTCTCCTGTGCTAAAGGGGAAGAATCAATTAACGTTCCTGCTCCTGATCACTATCATTGTGTGGATATCGGGTGAAGACAGGTGACTCCTCCCAACCCCACTCAACCATTAGTGGCAGAACCTTCTATGTCTGAGCCCCGCTCTTCAGAACTCTCTTCATAAAGCCCTCTGACCCCATCTCTCACAACCTACTCAAAACCCATCTCTTCAACCAAGCTTTTGGTCACCTCTCCTCAGCTTCCTACAAAGTCTCGCCATCTGTTCCTTTCTTCCTTTGAATTGCCTCAAGATGTTTTTCTGCATTAAAGATGCTAATGAATACAAGTTAATGCAATTGTAGTTTGCCACCTATCTTCCATGCGGCAAAGGTGAAAACTGCTTTATCATATCTGTAAATACGAACATACAAGTAAGCTCCAGGAAGCAGACACGCTGCCTTTTTAATGATGCTTCTAATGAAGCTTTTTTGGGGGGAAAAACAGAAAATAATTGTGAAATGAATATTCACTTTTCAGACATCAGCAAGTGATCAGACACAAGAATCAAAGCAAAGAGGTAAACCATCTGCTAAATGGGCATAAGTGAGTAAGCAGAGCTGATCTCTGAGACACAGTGAGACCAGTAATAAAGTAATTTTAGTGGCAGAAACTCCTCTCTGAACTACTCTTAACAAATCGGTTAATGCTTTTGGATGCAAATCATCTGATTTAACAATCTGTCAATTTTTTCTGTCTGTTGACTGCCTTGTTTTCCATTACTTTCAATAATAAATAAAGATTTTTTTTTATAAAGCCACAATAAGTGCTAAAGTTATTTTTGATGAGTGTGTCACCCTCCCCAAAAACACACTCTGCCTCACAGGACCTCAAGACACTGTTTTGGCTAATTCATTCAGTAGAATGAAAAACATGTTACAATGCTCAATAAATTAAGTAATCCATTTAAATCTATTTCTGACATAATTTTGGGCATTTTGGATTGTTTTAATCAAAGTAGAACAGATGAAGTAATAAACAAGTGAGTTTTAATAACAGAAAGGCGAGAATATTCCACGCCACATGCGAGCAGCTCTGTAATCTGTCTGCTTTTACCTCCCTGCCTATCCTGGGGTGGCAGCTCCCACTCATTATGGTCCAAGAAGTTACATAATGTGCTAGGATAGACCATGTGATCTGAATAATCCTATAATATCTTGTAGCAACTTGGAGAAAATAATGTAATTTAGGGCTAGAAGCTCCTTTTAGTAAATCGATTCATGCATTTGGGTGAAAAATCCTCTGTTTGCTCTTTTAACAAAGTCAATAACCTGTCAGCCTTTTCTAAGTCAGTTGTTGACAGATGGCAAAGTTTTTCATTACTTTCGATGACAAATGGAGCTTCATACTGAGTTCATTCAACCTGCTCCCAGGCTCAAAACACAGGCACAGAATTATATTTGTGATTGGGAATGTCATATCTAATTAACTTATTTTAAAATTTAAATTGCATGATATAGGTATTTGCTGAAACCCCCTCCTTCCTCTTTCTTTATGGCACTTAATAAAAGAAATGTCGCTCAGCGAATGGGGGAGGATAGGTCCACAGGTTTGATTCATCGCAAAATTGCTAAACAAAAGCATTGTTTAATGTTGCAAACTAAATACAATTCAGTTCAGTATTTAAACACATTGATCAGAAAATTTCCCAGTTATTACTACCCAATCCTCCTTCACCTAACTTTAGTTGGGCAGAATGATTCTATAAAGACAGCTATGGGCATGGATATTTAAAAGGGCCACACCACCTATTGAACAAACATTTTTATTTCTGCCATTGTCGAAACCCCAACTTCACCATTTTCCAGTTATCTTCAGCACAGAACAGCAGTATTTACCTAACATATTATCATTATAACATTAAGTATACAGATATGTCATTCATGACACATCCACAAACATACAGCCATAACTCAGAACTCATTATAATGCAATATAATCAGAGCCCCTGCTTATATAAATCCTCAGTTTATGCTTTCCTTCTGCTTTATTGCTTTGCTTCCCCCGCCCCCATGTAAATCTTATTTTACTACAATTTTCTCCTCACGGCAGTGCTGGGATATGGATTCACAGGTGTCAGCAGTACTCTGATACCTCACCCAAGTGGCAGTTCTTCGTGTGTGAGCCTCGACAGTGAGTGTCGCCAGGTTATTCGACTATGAAGGACATTACAGCCAAGCCTGGTCCTGTTCCCATCCAACATCCACGTCCAGCAGGATTCACTGGACAATGATCAGGAATGGGAACCTTGGCTAATTTCCCGCCCACCAAAGGGTAATGAAGCCACTTGGGATCTCATGCCTGTATGGCTTATTAAAGCACCAGGTGGTGCCATCAGGGGAGCTCAGTATGTAAATCTGATCTACTATCCCTTTCACATTCACCTTGTGAAAAGTGACGATGCACTTTTTTCTGCAAAATAGTCATTAGAAAGTTATAAGATTTTTTTCTGTCGTAATTACATAATTAAAAAGAGGTGGTTTAAAAGCTTCGGAAAGAACATTCAGTTCACCGAATGTTTAAGTGTCATAAAACTTCTATAGAGATCGACACTGTGCTCTTTAATTTAAAAGTAAATATATAAAATAAAGAATTACATAAACAAATAATTGTGCAACTAGTTGTTTTCTATTGTTTGCTTCTATTGTGTGAAACAGTACAATGTATCCCAAGATGGAGTCAGTGATTCTGCGCTGTTGCCTTCACCTGATCAGGTAATTATCACAGACTTGGCTGGATTAGATTCCCCCCACCCCCCTTTTATAATGAAGGCTGGTGATCCCTCCAGTAGACACTTCCTTCTGCTAATAATCTACTTACTGCCAAATCCATTTTATTGAGCAGTATTTCTCATATGATATAATCACAATACAGGAGAGTAAAGCTATTCCTCAATGTCCACCAGAGGGAACCAGTGAGCTCATTTAAAAAATAAAATTGGAATTATTCAGATAACAAGCACATACACGTAAGAGATTATATTTTTGGTTCAGTACATTAAAAAATGGCTTCCAGATTTTATTAAATTTACCTTGTGCCTACCGATTGTACTATATTCCGAAGTTAAAAATGGGTTTGTTCATAAATGTATCTTCCCCCAGTGTGGAACCCATACAAAATTGGCAGCCACGAAAAGACCAGCTGGTCCATCAAGCCTGCCCCACACTATGATGGTTGGAGCATCATGACTGGACACTTCTTATCACCACCCCCATCCCCAACCTGCCCACCACCACAGCCATGTAATACCAGGAAGATTGCAGGTTTGATCCCTGCTCTGTACTGAACCAGGGTGTAACAATTAACCTCAGCATCCCTCTTCTAGAATGGGCAAAAATCAGCCCCCTTTGCCTCTAGATAGGAGCTATCTGGTGACTCCTGCTATAAAATATACATATTTGGATATTGAGAAAGGACAGGACCAGGCTGGCAACTGGCCTTAGCACACGTTCTCGTGAAATCTTGATAAGCGAAGATCCTAATCATTTCAATTTCCAGTCAGATAACCGGAGAGTCCAATCCACAGGGGGTGCGGGAACAGCGGGAGTCATATTATCTCCACAGACAGTCAGAAGGAAAGCAAGAAAGAGCACCAACCAGGAAGAAAATTCTATATTCTATGCAAAGCCAGTTAAAGTGAAGTCAAATCGGAATCTGACAAGGAATTCACAGCTAGGAGGTGCCGACAAAGGTAAGAAAAGTAATTTTAAAAATTGAAGCTTTGTTAAACACTCATCTGACAATAACAATATTTATAACGTGAACTGAAAGTAACCCTCTTAACACTTTTTCCCTCCAATTTTCCCCATTACCCATAAGATAGTGAGTGATATGCTGGGGTACGTGTAGTGTTTCAGATTATTTCATGTAATTACATCAATATGCAGTAGATTGAGTCTAGTCATGGAGGTAATGCCATCATTCATTTGTCAAACTACCAGCTAAGATGGAGAAAATAAACAAATAAAAACGTGCTGCTGAAGGAATAAACACAGAGACTGTTAACTTGTAAAAAGAATGCTCTCTCTTCAATTTTATTTCAATTCCAGTTACCTACCTACACACACACAAAACATTACGGTTACGCAGATGGCAGCAGCTCTTTGATACCATGACCAAATGTCCATTCTTTGTGTGTCAATAAGCTCTTCAACACAGGGGCAATCACAGCAAAGCCCAGATCTGGCATCCATAAACTCACAGGTCCAGTAGAAGTCACAACATAGAAATCAGGAGTGGAGAACCCTGATTGATTTTATGTTGTCTTCCTCAAAGCTCTCCCACCACTGCCCAAGCTGAGATTGGCTAGGTCTCCTCTGGATGGGCCAGTACCACATCAGACAGTGCAGCAGAGTGATATATCTGACTTTGATGCCTATTTGGTGGAAATAGAGACGTATGTCAAACTATATTTTAAGAATATTTAACCAGGTAGATAATTTGTAATACATGGACATACCTTGCTATAACCTACCAAATTTTCTTGGGGTGGGTTATTACCCCAATTCACCTACATCAAATGCTGGAATTGTCCTTCATGTTGCCCCTTTGATTCTTTATACATCTCCCAAAGAGGATCAAATTAGGTCCAATCTCCCATCAGCAGAGCACATGTTATTTTGGAACCAATTTAACCTCAAACCGATCTACCTACCCTATAAATACACAGGTGTTCAGGTTGTCAAGTGCTAAAATGTTATGTAAATTAATTGCAAAGAAACCCATGTCAATATAATCAGTCAGTATTTCTAACCTGAACAGTTACCAAAATACTGCACAATGTCACTTATTCAAAAGTCAAGTATTCAAATTGATTATCTGATGCCTGTCTAGGTTTTTGGCTGATGTAGATGCAGTTTTTAATATATAAAAGAAACGCCAAATTGTAGCAACTTCAGCACAAACTATTTATGCATTAACATGACAAGTCATTCTTTTCTTGTAATAAAATAGAATTGCTTGCTGTAAGACTAACTACCTTGTATTATCCAAGTCATTTGTACAGATGTATGATATTGCATTATAATTGCGTGTAGTTCTGATCCCAGTCCCATAGTTAACCTTCTACTTCCTCACTGGAAACCCCCTCTTCCCCGACACCCCTCAACTTGTCAGTTCATTTATGAATCACAACATGGAGCACACCAGAGGTCTCCTTCTTAAGGTGGGAAAGATAGGGAAGGAAAGACAGTCAGGATCAATACTATAGAAGTGCATCTCCAAGTATTGACAGCAACCTTAAAGAGGCTGGTACGTCGTCAGGCGCATGCTGGGCTGTCACTTAGAGCCAAAAGAGAGAATTTTAACTCCCTCTGCCTCATGGAACAGGAGTTAAAAACAAGCGGCTCTATTTGCTGCTCCATTCACGTCCCGCGGCAGGTTTAACCCTACTGTTTTTGCCGGCAGCTGAGGCGCCCACCTGACTCATTCTATACCTGACCTGGAATTGCCTGGGTGATTAAAGTGGAAAGAATATTGTGTTCCCCTGCACTGACATTGCTTACCTTGGTGACATAAAATGTACCCAGATATACTTATCAGGAAGGGCTGAACAGTCTGGGGCTCTTTTCTCTAAAAAAGAGAAGGCTGAGGGGTGACCTGATAAAGGTCTTTAAGATTATGAAAGAGTTTGATAGGGTAGACGTAGAGAAGATATTTCCACTTGTGGGGGAGACCAAAATTATAAGGTAGTCACTAATAAATCAAATAGGGAATTCAGGAGAAACTTCTTTACCCAATGAGTGGTGAGAATGTGGAACTTGCTACCACCATGAGTAATTGAGGCGAATAGCATAGATGCATTTAAGGGGAAGCTAGATAAGCATAGGGGGAGAAAGGAATAGAAAGATATGCTTATAGGGTTAGATAAAGAGGGGTGGGTGGTGGCTCGTGTGGAACATAAACACCGGCATGGACCTATTGGGCCAAATGGCCTGTTTCTGTGCTGTAAATTCTGTGTAATTCCACGTAATTGCATACTTTGATAAAAATGAAATAATGCACAAGTATATGTTCTCGTTGCATTTGTTGGCAGTTTGAATATGATTTTATTCTGTTTTTTCTGTTTCATTTTTCTAAAGATGCCATGGATAAAAACGATTGTTTAATCAAATCATTGATCAAAGAACATTATGAACTCTGATAGTATTTTTTCAGCCCTTTATTCACCCGAATCAGACATTTAGTCATGTTTGAAAATCCTTTTGTCCCTCTGACCACATTTTGTCTGAGATGGGGTATGGCAATGAGAGACCCAAGAGGAGGAGAATAATAATCCTTACGCTTAATATAGTGCTATATCATGTCAAAACATCTCAACGTACTTCACACTATGAATAAATTGGAGGCACAGTGACTATTGAATAGAAGGGGAGAA
Organism: Heptranchias perlo; assembly: GCF_035084215.1. Lineage (NCBI taxonomy): Eukaryota > Metazoa > Chordata > Chondrichthyes > Hexanchiformes > Hexanchidae > Heptranchias > Heptranchias perlo. Next base: position 29,363,157 of record NC_090350.1, read on the forward strand.
AATACATCCATATGAAAGAGCATCAATTTGATCATTTTTTTCCTAGGTGAGTCAGGTTTAAGAGTACCTGGAGTATACTAAAACTGTTCCCGTTGATACAGTTAATATGGTTTGGCACCAGTCAGCTCGACACCTCCTGGAATGATTCCAGCAGGATGGAGGAGTTAGTAGGAGTCACTAACATTTTGCTACACTTCAGTGATTCTAACAGGCCGAACTAGTTATGCACACTCTATTTGAAATATCTTCATCTTTTGTTTCATTGACTGTTACAGTCAATTTAATATACTTTACATCCATCAGAGGACAGAAGTGTTTTTAAAGTGAATGAAAAACGAGCTGAGCTGCAAGGAGCTCAAGAAATACCCGATGATGAAAACACTAAGGTGGAACTACCAATCGATAAGGTGGGAAATTATTTTAGGTACTCTATCTTTCAAGCTTGATTTTCATTAGTTATCTCACTGCTGGCACGATTCCTCTTTCATCTGGGAAGGGGAGGCAGCCTGTGAGACAGATTTTCCTGCAACCACAGTGGGTGTCAAATGTAATGAATGTGAGGCATGGATTTTTGATGGTTGGAATGTTTCCTGAGATTGAGCACTCTACTACTAGAGAGAGAGAGAGAGGGGGAGTCCTGGTGCTTCTGAAACCTTGAAAAGCGCACATATATCAGTGAAAGGAGTGAAGTTCAAAGAAAGTCAGAACTGGGATTTGAACTTAGATGCTAAAATTGGAATTGCCGGAAATCTACCAGCAGGTGGCCCAGTCAGAGCTTATATGCCTGCTTTATATGCTGATGAGCCATGTATACAAGAAATATTCAAAAGTGTGTTATAAGGAGAATTCTTGCAAGTTTGCTCTGCACCCAATGGTAGCTTGAGGAAGGGAATGTGTTCCTATAAGGGATAGAGAGACAGACAGATAAGCTTACCGGAACAACAGATTTCTCCCTTGTATAGCTCAATCAGAGACTGTGGGCTCGATTTTAGGAGCGTGTTTCCGGCGGGTTCCCAGCGGGGTGGCCCCGAAAATCCCGATCTCCGGTCACGTGACCGGATCGCGACGAAATCCCGGCCACTTCCGGGTACCGCGCTGACGTGCGGGGCTGCGCGCGCAAGCCCCGCTGGTGGGAATCCCGCAGGCAATTAAAGCCAGCGGGGTTCCACTTGAGAGTACTTAACTTGCTCGTTGTGGTCAGTTAATGAGCTGAAGCAGCTGTCAAAAGAGGAAGTGTGGGATTTTAGGTTCAAGGCAGTGAGTTTCCCACACTGGGAGAAACAGTCTCCCTCCAACCAGGCGTGTTGCAGCCAGCAGCCTGTGGCAGGTGCCAAGGTGCACTCCACGGGGGAGAGCCCTCACCCACGCAGGAGGCCACCGCGTCACATAGGGCAACCCCTGCCCTCCACCACCCCCCGCCAAGCCAGAGGACAGACCGACACGAAACCGCAGCCCCAGTCCGAGGAACCACACACCTACCCTGCACAACCCCTCAGACCAACACCTGCCAGTTGGGTGGTGTGTGGACACCCTCGGAGGACGAAGAGCATGACCAGCACCAGCAGCCTCGCAGTCCACGCCGTCCGCCTCAGAGACGTGGATCCCCCCAACACGGTGTTGTTGCACGCCCACCTGCACAGCAGGAGGGAGGGCTACCGCAGAGAGAGACGCGTCGCAGAGGGCACTACCCTCGCCACAGGGTCCACAGACCGAGGCGCAGCTCCCCGGACCTCTTCGAGCAGCAGTGCACAGGGAGGCGCAGATTCGCTCGACATGTAGTCGTGGAGATCTGCAGCCTCTTTCATGCCGAGCTGCTCCTGGCTGGCCCCAGCACCAACTGCTTAACTGTCGCTGGCAAAGTCACCACTGCCCACCACACCTTCTCCTCCGCATCCTTCCAGGGTGCAGCCGGCTACACCGCCGATGTCTCTCAGTCGTCTGCGCGGACGAGCCCTGCAAATACACCTGCACCTACTCTGCAGTAACACGATGGGTGGCATCAGTGGTGGGTCCTCATAGTGATACCCAGGAGCGGGCATTATTGGACACAACGGACAGGATTTGTGGAGACATGGCAGTGGTGGTGTCAATATAATGTGTGCTGTTTGTTGCTCTGAAATTCAATATGGGTAACACCCATGACAAACCCTCAGACACCCTTGTGCATCCCCTTCATGCTCACGACACGTTTGCCTTACGCTGCCTACTGCACATATGTGATGCATGCCCTGTGGCTGCAGCACAGGTGGTGGCAGGTTGAGTGAGGCTGGCCGTGAGGGAGATGCACGAGAGGGTGAGTATGGGATGGAGCCATGAGATTGTATGAGGATTGGGTTGCGTGTTAGTGGCAGGATGAGTACTGGCGAGGTGAGTAGGTGGAGGTAAGATGAGGATGGGGTGTGAGTGGGTATGAAGGGTGATGTGACAGAATAGTGTTGGCGGTGCCGAAGGAGATGTGGGGTGGGGGCAGTGTTGTGGCAGACGGAGTGTAGGGGAAAGACTTCGTGTTCTCACTGTGGCTGACCTACTGCGGTCATTGCAGCGCCTCCTGCACTGTATGCAGTTGGGCCATATGTTGGTGGCGCAGGTGACCCCCTCTGCCACCTCGAGCCAGGCCTTCTTGGTGGCAGAGGCAGGCCGCTTCCTCCCGCCCGCCGGGGGGAAGATCTGTGTCCTCCCCCTCCTCCTCACCCCATCTGATGATACCTGGGGTGAGGCATCATTAAACTGGGAGCAGCCTTCCCCCTGGGCTGCTCCATGCTGCAATTTGTCCCATTGGTTGCAGCATCTGTCAGTGGAGGACTGCCCCTTTAACTAGAGAGCCTCCAGCTGACAGATCGTACTGCGCATGCGCAGCCCGACCGACGCGCAGGCCAGCGCCGTGGACCCCGGAGGAGCAGGTAATTGATTCCTATTAGGGTGTTGCCTGCTACGATCGCGTGGGCAACCCACTAATTTCGCCGTCCGCGTTTTCGACGCTCCCGGAGGACCACCCGCTGGGAACCCGCAGGCCTGCTAAATTCGAGCCCTGTATGTTCATCCCCATGCTGATTCACTCTCCTTCTACATAGCTTCAGAGCATCATGTATATTAACTTTTTAATTTAGTTTTGAAACTGAGTCTAAATGAAAACAGAACACAATTTACAACCAAAGTATTATAAAAACAAATTACTCTCAATTTCTAGCACATGTTACTATGTCTCAAGGCTGCCCATATAAGGTGTGTTGAGAAACTGAGAAATTCATGTTTAAAACATAAGTAATTGAAGACAGTTATGTTTGGCTTCCGATTATTCCTGAAATAGGGATTTTATTTAATTGTGTGAAGAGATGAATGCTACAAATGTAAAGACAAAGGGAACAAAGCCTACAGTCAGGTCTGTGTTCAGAAAATCACATTTATATTTTGTAGAGAGTGGCTGAAATTGTTGATGATGAAGTCATTCCTGAAAAGAGGACAGATCACATTGAAGAGGTAACAGCAGCACTAAAGTCTTTTATTTACAGTGTTACATTCTTTTAGAAAGTGTTCTTTAGTAATTTCGTCATGTGATAATCCTCCACCTACTACAAGGCCAGGCAATGAAAGCTCCTGTTCACTGTCCTTCCACAGCGCATTCATTTTCATTGAGACATATCAATTTTGTTTAAAATATATATATATATATATATGTGTGTGTTCCTTGGAACCGAGCCAGACAAAGCAGGAAAATTCCTGGTTCAATACTTGATTTATGCTGAGTTAGCTGATCTCAGCTGGGGCAAGAATAAGGGCACTACAATTATCCTCAGTGCCCCTGACTTAGGGAGGAGAAAAATCAGATAGGGCTTTTGCTCCTAATTGCTATTCAGTGTTCTATGCTGGGAAGTCTGCGTGGATGGATGTCAAGAGAAGACAGGATCAGACTCAGCTGTAGTGCTAGTGATTAAATAGATTCATTGTCTAAGCTTAAACATAAAGAACGGCCATTTGTTTAAGGAACTGGAAGGCCAACTAACACCCATAAAATCATAGTCCTCCGAATTAGTGCCTTTGGAGAAAAGGAAAGAAAATTGGGAGGAAATATATTTCTGTCTGTCTCAGAATAAAGTAAACAACTTTACCCATTTTAATGGATTTGCAAGCTCTTTCAGTCTCCCTTTCATAGAATCTCATTGTTAACAATGATCTAACCTTGATGACTATGCAATCGCACAATAAAAATGTCACATCTATAAATGAAAATAATTGCTTGATTCTTATTCTCACAAATTTTCTTCAGCTACAGTCAACCTCTGAATAAAAGTGATTCAATGTTCACACTACTCTCCTGCTCTCCCCGATGTGAACTCTATCTCTGCCAGACACAAAGTGAGCCTTCAGCACTGACTGCAGCAGCAGGGGCCCCATCACATGAAATGAGGACCTATTCCCCCATGTACAATCCCCCCATGCAGAAAACAGTCTTAGTGTCTGTATAAAACCCTGACGGTATATGACTAAGGACAGTCATTGCAATAGACATGTAAGGGTGGAAATTCGTTTGGCCATCAGAATTGACAGCGTGCGGCTAATCACATGGATAGACCTAGAAAGTAAAATTGGTCAGCTGCCCTCATTATCATGAAATAGCATCGCTGCCGGCGGTAGTTGCGCTTTTGATTGGCAAATTGCCTAATCGGAGGCATGAATATCGGGTGTCCCTGAGGCTATTTAAAGGCAGCCTGCTCCTCTTAAGATGGAGGCACACTTTGGCTGCAGGCAACTATAAGACAACTTCCGAACATGGCAGGTCTAGGAGAAGCTTCAAGGGCCCCCCGCTTCTCGGATGCAGCACTGATGGTCTTGGTGGAGGAGATTGGCAGGAGGACCTCTTCCCACCTGGTGGCAGGAAGATTTCTTGCCAAGCTGCTCGGCTACAGCATCGCCCCCAGCCCATGAATGCAATGTAGGGATAAGGTTAATGTCCTGACCAGGGTTGCTAAGGTAAGACTCCTAACTATGATCTTGCATCATTCTTTGCACAACCCTACATTAAATGAAGCTCCAGCACACACATTGCTTCTCTCCCTCGATTACCAGCACTCTCCTCCATTCACTGCAGCACAATTCATTCTATCTCCTTCTGCTCCACACTCTGCACCTTCTACTCTTCTCACTATTACTGCCTTCAACTCCTCATACCTCTGCCATCCTTCACACACCAGCACCACTATTCTACCTTGACATGCACACCCTCAAAACATCTCACTAGCCTACCACTAACATTCTGCCTTCTTGAAAACCAGGTCTAAAAAAATTCCCTTAATTAGTTTTGCAGTGTTTTTTGTTGTTCTTCTCTCTTTATTTTATTATAATGTATTAAGACCCTACTTCAGGATATATATAAATCCTGGGAGGTTTTGATTTGCTCTTTCTTATACCCGCCCAGAAAAACACGGTGCAAACACTCAGGAAAGAGGCTGAAGCAGCTTGCGTTCTACTTGCCAATTTACAAATTTTTATATAAAATCTCTCTTGTGCACACACTTCCTGTCTGCACAACTTAACTTCCTATCGTTACGTTTGTCACACTTTTTGTGTCAAATTTTTCCCATTACAAATTCCTATGTCTACATTTATAATGGAGTTGTCTATGTAAACTTGTCATTCTGATTATGCAATATGGTTACCAGGATCCCACAAATCACTCAAAATGCTTTCTGAAAATTATTTTCAACTGATAATTTTTTTCCTCAGTAACTGAAATTTCTAATGTTTAAAATAAGGGTTTAAACAAAAAAAATACATATTTCACAATAACATAGTTAAATTTATCCATTGAATTACCTTTTGTGTCTTAATGCTTTCATTAAAGTTTTTACTTGAAGGCCTCAGCCTCTCCCAAAAGCCTGGACTTGGACTTGATGGTTTTGCCCAGAGCATGGATTCCATGAGCTTAATTTGGATCGTGCAGTCTGAATGTCTGTGGTGTACCTATTCTCCAGGATGCATCAATACCATTCAGTCAGCTATATACTGATTGAATCTAAAGAAAAATATTCCATCAGTTTCTTTTCAAAGGTTTTTGAGAATTATTTGAAGAAAAACTAAAGGACAAATTTCAAAATCGTTATTCAAGTAAAATTTATATTGAGTGTGAAAATAATGACACACCTGTTGCAGCTTTTGTTTAGTGTATTATGAATTTTAGAAAGTGCATTAAGCTCAGCGAGACAGTGGGGCCAATTTTTGCGCAGACTGTGAGCAGAGCAATTGCATGGCTCACCTCATGGCACCAACAAAAGGCCCAAGCTATTTTCATGGTCAGGCCTAATTTAAATTGATCAGTGAGCTGCCAGCTCTGAATGAGCGCTGGCAAGCAGCTCGCCAATCGGGGTGTGGGAAATCCGGCCACTTCTCTGCGGAGCCAAGCTGGAAGTAGGCCCTTTAAGGGTGGCACAGAGGGACTGAGAATAGGTCAGAAGATTTTTATGGGGTCAGGAGGGGCATCCATGCTCCACAAAACTCAGTGTGACAGTTTTTTCCTCTCTCTCAGAGCGGTCCCTATAAAGACCATAGGTTCAGCTGCTCAACACTTAATTCCATTGGTTGGCCTTATAGTGTCCTTCCTCATTGTAATTTTCATCTTTCAAAAAAAAGTTGCATTTAAAAATTAACAGCCTCTAATGATCACATCTGATTATCACTTATGTTGAGAGTGCAAACTGCCTAATTATCACCTGTGTTCAGTTGACAGTTAGAAAATGTAAGCATTCTAATCGCTAACTGCAGTCAGGGATAGAGACCCAAGAGCAAAGATACGCACAGGGTATGTTTCTTCATTAAATTTGTTTTCTTCTCAAAAAAACAAATGAGTTGAATTTTGAAAGCCCTAAATACCACTTGTTTTATTGATTGTTAACAGTTATAATGGTAAACATTTTCCAACAGTTGTGAGAGAGAGAAAGAAAGAGCATGCATTTGTATAGAGCCCTTCGCATTCTCAGGATGTCCCTCACAGCTAATGAAGTACATTTAAAATGTAGCCACTGTTATAATGTAGGGAAACGTAGCAGCCAATTTGAGCACAGCAAAGTCCCACAAACAGCAATGAGATAAATGACCATACAATCCACTTTAGTGTTGTTGATTGAGGGATAAATCTTGGCCAGAAAACTGGGAGAACTTTTCTGCAAATAGTGCCATGGGATCTTTTTCATCCACCTGAGCAGCTGAGACATTGGATTAATTTCTCATCTGAAAGATGGCACCTCCAACAGTGCAGCTGTTTCTGAGGTGTCAGCCTAGAAATTGGCGAGCTCTGCGCCCGTTTTATAGGCATAAAACAAGTGCCAAAGGGTTCAGGGTGCCAGGTAGTATGCACGCACTCATTCCACACCAGAAGTGTGCTGCTCAACTTTCTTCACCCAACCATTCATGGATGTGCCTTCAGCTTTCTAGGCCCTAAGCTCTGGAACTCCCTCCCTAAACTTCTCCACCTCTCCACCTCTCTCTCTCTCCTCACTTAACACACTCCTTATAATCTACCTCTTTGACCAAGCTTTTGATCACCTGTCCTAATGTCTCCTTCTTTGGTTCAGTATCAATTTTTTGTCTGATTACACTCCTGTGAAGGGTCTTGGGGCATTTTACTATGTTAAAACCGCTATGTAAATGCAATGGGTTGGTTGGGGGCGGGTGGGAAGGTAAAAATTGTAAAAAAATAAAACTCGACCCCAACCCATCTACATCCGGTTTTAACAGAGGCAGGTCAAGGGGCAGGCGACCAATCCACTCTCAGGAGGCGGGTCGGTCAGTAAAATCTTTTAAGGAGGCTGCGGGCCTCCATTTTAATAGGTTTTTTATTTTTAACTCCTGGGGGCCGAGATTCCCGGGCCTTCTGATTCTCACCACTTAAGAGGAGGTGAGAAGGCCCAGATCAACAGGTAAGTGCCTTTATTGCCCTGCTTGTGGGCCAGGAGGAGCAGGAATGTTTCCTCCAGGCCCAACAAGCCCACCTGCCGTGAGCACACACACACAAGCCGACCCCCTCCCCATGTCCGACCTGCTCCCCCATGATCTCCGACCCCCCCCACGACCTCAGACCACCCTGTTGTCTGACCCCCCCCACAAAGACTGAGCACCCCCCCAAAGACCGATTGCCCCCCTCTTCCCCCGATCTAAGACTTACCTGCTGGCATCCGCTTCCTGGCTGCTCTCCTATCTGAGGCTATCGAGTGGGAAACCTACTGAAAAAAATTGTAGGGACATCCCATACTTCTATGTTTCCCATCCGGAAATCCCCCTCCCCCCCCACTCTGCTCTCTTCCCAGCTCCCCATTAAAATTTACTCCATTATGTCAATCTATTACAATCTATGATGTGGAGATGCCGGTGATGGACTGGGGTTGACAAATGTAAGGAATCTTACAACACCAGGTTATAGTCCAACAGTTTTATTTGAAAATCACAAGCTTTCGGAGGCTTTCTCCTTCGTCACCTGACGAAGGAGAAAGCCTCCGAAAGCTTGTGATTTTCAAATAAAACAGTTGGACTATAACCTGGTGCTGTAAGATTCCTTACACATGTTACAATCTAGTTGCAGCCTCTGACCACTAGGTGGCTTTCTGGAGTGAGTTTCTGAAGAATCTTTCTCTACTCCATTGCTATCTTGTGTACAAAAAAGAGTAATATTTCTTAACTGACCATGAGCAACATCACAGGCAATTTACTAGTCCTATATTAAAAAAAAATCAATGATTGGTTCCCCAAATAGCCTAGCAGGTAAGTGCACCATCCAGACCAGGAAGGTCCCAAGTTTGATCACCGGTCTGTATTGAGTTACTCGACCTCTGTCAAAGCAGCATTTGGGCCACTAATCGAGTTTCAGGGATTTCCGTGGCACTCCTGCCAATGTTACGGCGGAAGTGCAGGAGAAGTCCTGTGGAATTTTTTCCTCCTATGATTGGCTTCATTGTCCTGTTGTAAGTAAAGGACAAAATCAACCAGCCAGGAATTCAGTAATTCCTGTTGGAAAGTGCGTGTGTGGATGCTCGTTGAGGGCAGGGTTGGGCTCGGCTGTGATGCCTCTTTGATTGAATAGCCTGCTGGCATTCACTGCCTAGGCTCACGTGAGAAGTGGGCCGTCAACAGCCTGTGGGACCATGAATCAGCGCCTTCAGCAAAAGAGAAAAAAAGAGAAACTGAGGGCAAAAAAAATCTCGAAACTGCATTGAAAAAATTCATTTAATGTTGTAGTATGTTTGTACATTTATTTATCTTTATCATCCTCTTTAACTTATTTTAAATGTAACTGTAAATGAGCTTTTGGCTAAATTGAAAATGTCACCCAAGTAAGGCTCAGCTCCATTTGTTACCGATTGTATCAAGTGCCCACATCTAGCTTAGATTTTAAAAGTCAACTATTAATAAATAAAATATAAACAGTTCCATTTGTTGTGTATGGTGTTTATTGGCTATAGTGTGCACTTCACATGTAACTGATCTTTTCTCTCATTTTTTCCCTGTAAGGTTTTATAGCCTAACCTCAATGAAGCCTCCAGAGAGACAGAAGATTGAAAACAAGGCAAATGTCCACTGACACAGTGTTCAGATGGAAAAGACAAGCCCATTCTTTTCTCCTAGTCGGATACACTGAGACACGGAGCGATCATCCAGCTAGCTATTTGATTTCCCCATTGCAAGTACAATCGCAGACTGACCCTGGAACTGTTCCTAGAGGTAGTGCACAGAGTGCATTTATCCCAGCTACTGATCATACCACAGCTACAGATAATAGAGATCGCTCTGAACTCAGCATGTTATTGTACTTCAATTAATAACAGGCACTTCACAACACTAGGATTTTAAAGAAAATTAAAATAAAATGCTTTGAATCAAACTTAAATTAAAATGAATGAAATGTGCTCATAATGTTTTTTTTTTGTCTGGGAATTGGGTGGGTTATACACTGCCCTTTCACCTGAGGATCCTGAATGCAAAAAAAAAGTTCTCTTTCTCTGGGCTGGATTTTCCTTTTGTGGCAAGAAAAATAGGGAGATGTGTCATGTCGCTGCAATCCCACCACAATAAATAGCCTGCAGAATTGTTCTCCCAGAAAGCTGCCATTCACCATTGGCATCTGAGTCAAGAGCCTGTTCCACTGCACATAATTGGGGTTGGGTGGGCACGATCAAGCTGTCCCTACAATTAGCGCCCCTAACCCAACATTGAGAAACAACGCCACTATATAGATGGTGATCAGAGTAGCACAGCGGAATCCCTGAGGTGGATAGCAAATAGAGGAGACCATCGTTGGAGAAATTTATTGCATGTTTTTGGAGAAATATTTGGGCTCAGGACCACTGAAGAGTTATCCTGCCATTTACAATGTGTTATGAGAAAATTACAATTTTTAGAGTGGAGAGATGGATTTTCCTAAGAATTTCCTGTGTTAGAAAGAGGAGGATAATGATATGGAATATACGAGTTCGTAGGAATGCAGATGGCACTTATTTTCAACACATTGATACCGACTCCACAGGGTTTATAGACCTTGCAGGTCCTATCTTGATTTTTTTCATGAGGTAATGCATGAGGCTGCTCTTCCCCCGGGAGGCTATTGGCGAGTTATGCCAACTGCTGGCTGCAGATTTGCAGCCCAACTCAACAAAGAGCACAGCCTCGTCAGTGGCTGCTAAGGTGCCACAGCACTGAACTTTTCTGCCGCTGGATCATTTCAGGCAGCCATAGGTGATTCAATCACATAAGTCAATCTGCAGTGCACCATGGTATCAAGAAGGTGACAAATGCTCTATTCAGGTGGACCTCATGATTTATATTCTTCACTATGGACCCTGACAAGGAACATAAATGTCCTGTGAGCTTTTATGGAGGAGCAGGATTCCCCCAGATATATGATGCATTCAAAGGAACTCATTGTTGCATTGAAGGTCGCGTTTGAGAACTCCCTAAATTTTATAAACCGAAAGGGGTATCATCAAGGTTCTATCTCCAACAATGGTCTCATCTAGTGTGCGATACCAGCTACATGATCTTGAATGTGAATGTTTGTTACCCAGGAAGCTGTTTTTGTATTTTGACCTAATACCTGCATTGATGAATTAGAATACAGTATTGGGTTGGTTGATTGGAGATCAGAGGATACTCCCTGCATCCTCAGCAGATGACACCTGTCCAGCAACTAATTTCCACAACGCAGAACAGGTAAAGCAGGGTGCTGGGATCCACCAGAATTGTTATACAGCAAGCAATCAACAGGTTGAAATCCTGTTTCAAGTGCCTTGATAGATCTGTAAACAATTTTACAACACCAAGTTATAGTCCAACAATTTTATTTGAAAATCACAAGCTTTCGGAGGCTTCCTCCTTCCTCAGGTGAATGTCAAGAAATCCTCGAACCTTTCGCATTTATAAATCACAGAACAATACCTGGTGATTACAGATAGTCTTTCCAACTGCCCGTTGCCAAGGCAATCAAAGTGTTCAGACAGAGAGGTGTTACCTACAGGGCCACCGAATATACAAACAACCAAAAAAAAACAGAGAGAGAGAGAGAGAGAGGCAGAAACATAGAAACATCCGGAAGGAAGAGAAAGACAGCAAATGACCCGTTATATTAAAAACAGATAACTTTTGTTCGCTGGTGGGGTTGCGTGTAGCGTGACATGAACCCAAGATCCCGGTTGAGGCAGTCCTCATGGGTGCGGAACTTGGCTATCAATTTCTGCTCGACGATTTTGCGTTGTCGTGTGTCTCGAAGTCCGCCTTGGAGTACGCTTACCCGAAGGTCGGTGGCTGAATGTACTTGACTGCTGAAGTGTTCCCCGACTGGGAGGGAACCCTCCTGTCTGGCGATTGTTGCGCGGTGTCCGTTCATCCGTTGTCGCAGCGTCTGCATGGTCTCGCCAATGTACCATGCTCTGGGGCATCCTTTCCTGCAACGTATGAGGTAGACAACGTTGGCCGAGTCACAGGAGTATGAACCATGTACCTGGTGGGTGGTGTCCTCTCGTGTGATGGTGGTATCTGTGTCGATGATCTGGCATGTCTTGCAGAGGTTACCGTGGCAGGGTTGTGTGGTGTCGTGGACGCTGTTCTCCTGAAAGCTGGGTAATTTGCTGTTTGAGGCTGGGTGGCTGTTTAAAGGTGAGTAGTGGAGGTGTGGGGATGGCCATAGCGAGGTGTTCGTCGTCATTGATGACATGTTGAAGGCTGCGGAGAACATGGCGTAGTTTCTCCGCTCCGGGGAAGTACTGGACGACGAAGGGTACTCTGTTGGTTGCGTCCCGTGTTAGTCTTCTGAGGAGGTCTATGTGATTTTTCGCTGTGGCCCGTTGGAACTGTCGATCGATGAGTCGAGCGTCATATCCCGTTCTTACTAGGGCGTCTTTCAGTGTCTGTAGGTGTCCATCGCGTTCCTCCTCATGTCATCAATGACGACGAACACCTCGCTATGGCCATCCCCACACCTCCACTACTCGCCTTTAAACAGCCACCCAACCTCAAACAGACCATCGTTCGCAGCAAATTACCCAGCTTTCAGGAGAACAGCGTCCACGACACCACACAACCCTGCCACGGTAACCTCTGCAAGACATGCCAGATCATCGACACAGATACCACCATCACAAGAGAGGACACCACCCACCAGGTACATGGTTCATACTCCTGTGACTCGGCCAACGTTGTCTACCTCATACGTTGCAGGAAAGGATGCCCCAGAGCATGGTACATTGGCGAGACCATGCAGACACTGCGACAACGGATGAACGGACACCGCGCAACAATCGCCAGACAGGAGGGTTCCCTCCCAGTCGGGGAACACTTCAGCAGTCAAGGACGTACAGCCACCGACCTTCGGGTAAGCGTACTTCAAGGCGGCCTTCGAGACACACGACAACGCAAAATCGTCGAGCAGAAATTGATAGCCAAGTTCCGCACCCATGAGGACGGCCTCAACCGGGATCTTGTGTTCATGTCACGCTACACGTAACCCCACCAGCGAACAAAAGTTATCTGTTTTAAATATAACGGGTCATTTGCTGTCTTTCTCTTCCTTCCGGATGTTTCTATGTTTCTGCCTCTCTCTCTCTCTCTGTTTTTTTTTGGTTGTTTGTATATTCGGTGGCCCTGTAGGTAACACCTCTCTGTCTGAACACTTTGATTGCCTTGGCAACGGGCAGTTGGAAAGACTATCTGTAATCACCAGGTATTGTTCTGTGATTTATAAATGCGAAAGGTTCGAGGATTTCTTGACATTCACCTGGGGAAGGAGGAAGCCTCCGAAAGCTTGTGATTTTCAAATAAAATTGTTGGACTATAACTTGGTGTTGTAAAATTGTTTACAATTGTCAACCCCAGTCCATCACCGGCATCTCCACATGATTGATAGATCTGGATCTGGATAGATCTGGAGAATCCTTGGAGTACATTACAGTCCTGCTGCATGTTGCACAATTATATACATCTCAGAAAAAGTTAATTCTCCCAGGTGATGATGAGGTGGACAAAGAGATAGATGAAGGAAGAGGCCCTCATCTCCAAATCATGTGGAGGTTGGTCCAGAAGGGGAGGAGGAGCTTCTGAGAAACCCACTGACAATCACTCAAGAAAAAAGGCAAGAAATAATCTGCAGTTGTCTCCAATAAAGATCAATCATAACTTTCATATTAGACTATGAGACACTGAAGAAGCTCCCTCAGTCATCCTACTATGAGCACTATTCCCAAAAGCAATAAATCTTTGGCTTATTCAGGTCATTTATGTATAACAAGAAATGCCATGATAAGAGCCCTTACAATTAAGGGGACGGCAGTAACAACTCAGTGAACTGTAGGCAATCCACAGTATTATCATCCTGTTCCTGTAACCTCTCCTCTGGATTCCCAGGCCTTCTGATTCATGCCAGGTAAGAGGCAGCGAGAAGGGCCGGATCAACTGGTAAGTGCCTTTATTGCATTGCTTGTGGGCCAGGAGGAGCAGAAGTGTTTCCTCCAGGCCCAACAAGCTAACCTGCCACAATCCGACACACGCGATCGGCTGACCCGCACCCCCTCCCCGAACCTCCCCCCACCCCCACCCGATGCCTCCGACTCCCTCCCCTGATGACCAACCCCCCTGTTAATCTGGCTGGTTGTCGTGAGGGAAACCTGAAAAAATTTAAGATATCTTTACATCAAAATTGTAAGGATGTCTGCTCTGGCTCCCTTTCTTCCTCTCTCAAAGTAAATAGAATGTGTCTGGGTAATCTTTCAATATTCCTGAGGCACGTGAGTTCATTGTGTTGGAAATTCAAACTTGTCATTAATTTCACAATCTCATTCAGTGTGTGTGACAGAGTGAGAGAGAGAGAGACCACGAGGGTAGGCAATGGGAAAAGTATTATAAATTATTGTGTTGGGGTGGTAGGGATATTCATTGGAGATTAGGTTTCCAGCATGTTGCCAAAGTGATGTAAGGTCAGTGATCATGCCATTCGGCCCATAATATACTTGATCTAAGAGCACATGGTACTCTTTCTGGGTGCAAAGTGGAAATTATGTTCTAACTCAGCTTGAGAAGCATAACGGTAAGCTTAAAAAAACCTGTGCAACATACTATAGAAAAACCTAATCAGCAACTCCTTGATGTCTTGTCATGGATCAAGTTAAGTGGTTTTCTCACTAAACTCAGTGATCCTAGCTACAACCATACATTTCAATCCCTATCTATTAAAGTAATTTTAGTTGCATTCTACACTTCATAACCAAGGTTTCTTGACAGTGGATTGATTTTTTTTGCTGTTGTTGGCATTGAGCTGGAGGTTTGTACTTTCCTTTATTGGATCTTCTTGCTTGGCTAAATACAAAGGATTCCTTGCAAATGCTTCTTGGGAAATTACAGTGCCTGCTTCAATTTGGTTAATCCTGCACTCCTGTGCTAAGGCACAAAGGGCAGAAAGTGAAAAGCACATTTAATTAATGTGAACACTTCGCCCCCCCACCCCAATCCCCCAAGAAATTGGTACTATTCTTTTACCGAAAGTTACCAAAATTAGTTTAATGGCCTTAGTGCTGATTAGATACTTGTGCTTTATAACCCTAGGCTTGCAGAGTTACTAATGTAACATGCACAACATAAATAGCATCACATTTAAACTCAAATTAATGATTAAATGTAATTATAAAACAATAAGCTTATATGGCCAAGTGTCTGTTCACATTCCATATTTTCTTATGTTCTTCTGAACCAATAACAAAAGCTAGAAATTTAGCACACGTTGTTAGTTTGAAGCAGATGCATTAGAAAGAATCAAATAACTGGCGGTATGAAGGTTTTTTTATAACCTTGATTGCATGGGTAAGTTGTCTGATAGAAGCTGATAAAGACTTGTTAAAGGCAAGTTGTGTTTGACAAATTTAAGAATTTTTTTTGAGTGACCAATTGCATAGATGAAAGGGAATGCAGCAGATGTAGTGTATATAGATTTTCAGAAGGCTTTTGATAAAGAGTTGCACAAGAGGCTTGTTAGAAAAAAATCAGGCGTATGGTATAAGAGGGCATTTAACAGCCTGGATAAAAAGTTGACAACAGGAAACAAAGAGTTTGGGTAAATTATGTTGCTTGGATTGGAGAAAAGTAGGAAATGGGGTATCCCAGAGGTCAATACTGGGTCCACTTTTGTTCTTGCTATATATAGATGGTTTTGACTTGGGTATAGGGAGCACAGTCTCAAAATTTGCCGACGACACAAAAGTAGGGGTTTGGCAAACAATGAAGACATTGGTTAGCGGAACGGGCAGTGGAAAGCACTGAAAGATTGGATGAACAGCAAGACGTAGGAGATCAAATACATAATTCCCTGAAAGTGTAAGTACGGGTAGATAAAGCCATAAATAGGGGCATGGAGTACCAGAATAAAGCAGTAATGATAAATCTGTACAAAACATTGGTTAGACCACAGTAAGAGTACTGTTGGTGCTGCACTGTGGAAAGGACATTAAAGCCATAGAGAGTGTACAGTGTAGATTTACCAGGATGATGCTAAGAATGGGACATTATAATCGTTAAGAGAGTCTTGAGATAGACTCTTTCCATTGGACAGAGAAGGCCAGGAAGAGAATTAATAGAGGTTTTTAAAATTAAACGGGGTTTTGACAGACTGAATAGGAAAAGACTATTTCCTCTGATTGGGGGTGTCAATGACTAGCGGTTATCAATTTAAAATTGTTTCTAAGTGAAGGAGGAGCAAGATTAGGAGAAATTTCTTATTGCAGAGAGTTGTTGGAGTATGGAATGCCTTACAAAGTGATTGAGGCAGAGCCCATTGTATCCTTTCAAGGGAAAATTCGATAAATATTTGAACCAGAGAAAGATACAAGGCTATGAGGAGAGAATGGAATATTTTTGGTTTGTTCTATTAAAGAGCCAACACAGACACAATGTGATGAATAGCCTCCTTCTGTGTTGTAAACTTCTATGGTTCTGTGATACAACCCTATGATCAGTTCAACCAAGGGTAAGAGTCAATGCATCAAATAACTAATTTCTTGCCAACTTTCTTCCCTTTTCTCTTCATCTATATACGCTTGCCTACATTTTTTTCCCATTTACCATGCATTTTGTGGCAGATTTGGAGCAGATGATGGAAGCAAATGGGGCAGGGAAGTATTGCTCTAATTCCACGCTAGTTAAATAAAAAATCTGTTCTGATTTTCTTCTACCCAAATTGACAGTGGTCCACAGCTCCCATCACAATCCTACCCATCACATGCTAGTCAAATTTAAATCAGGGACTGATGATCAATATTGGATATCCCTCCCCTACTGCCAGTAACCCACTTCAAAATATCAACCCATGTATCAAGCAGACATTGTTGGTTGCAAGTGGTGTTCAACAGTCAACATTATTGTTAAAGGTCATCTTATTAGGATAGTACAATTGCTCAAACTTTGATGGTGAAGAATTATTTTTGTTGCTTCTTGGGCTTTTTGTTCTAGCTCCAGCATTCTAATAGCTGCAGTATTGCTGCTGGTGCTATGGAGATAATTTCAGCCATAAAGCACATGCTGTTTTCATTAAGGATTTCCCTGTACTTGTGCTTTGAAGAGAAAGAACTGAAAAATGGGGAGGAGCAACTCAGGGACACATTAGGCACCGTCAAAGACATCTGAGGAAAGGGTATCATTTCTACAATGTGCAGCTGGTGTGCAGTGCAAAACACCTCGCTATATATCTGAATACAAGCTATCCAGGGACCTGCTATGTATGTGAATACAAGCTATCCAGGGACCTGCTATGATTTCTTGCCATGAGTCCTGCCATTCAGGTCCCCCTTTCGCAGCTACAGCTCATTCTCTTGCTGATATGTAGCTCTCCTACACAACTACCAAGGCACCCATTTGGAAAATTTGCTACTCTTTCTCACAGGTATGCCCCCGCTTTGCCTCAAATCCTACTCCTATTCATAGATGTCTAGATAGCTGATCAGTGACCAAGGTGACCCCCTGTAGCAACGGCTGATGATGCCTTCGGAACCCAGGGAACTCTTAGGATCACAAACACAATCAAAGCCTTGGTGCCACTGGGATTGTCACTGACCAAGCCATAAAGGATTCTGATGACATGAATTAGGTGCCTGGGTAGATCGAGAGGAGCACTTCAGTATAGTCCTGCTAGACTGTGGATGATTGAGAATGGACAACTGCTAACAAAGCTCATAAGAGACAACTTCAGCTAAATAAGAGCCAAGCCCACTGCACAATCATTCCTGCCATTGTGGTCTCCTTTTTACAACTGCATCAATTCATTCTCTTGCTGACATGTGACATCTTCTCCACAATTACCAAAGCTCCAATTTGGAAAACCTGCTACTCGTTTTTGAGACATTCTCCCAGACCTGAAATCATTCTGCATCTACCCAGTCAGTGATAAAAGCATTTAAAGGAAGGCAAATTGTGTACCTTCATAATGTGTTTTGAAACCATGCCCTCTCTGCGTGCCCTTTCATCCCTAACCTCTAACTTCTCCATGCTCCGTCAGTGCCAAGAAGTTCTGAGGTGTCTGGTTAATGCTTTCCAGAAGGAGCCTTGGAGGACTAAGGTGGTAAATCATTTGCTTTGATTATGGGCTGCTTTCTCCTTGAAGAAGAAAGTAGGGAGTCTGAAGGCACTTTGTTTCCCATCATATAAAATGCATGCTAATAAGCATTCTTTAATAGGGGTGAAAACAGGTGCAGGAAATGAGTAATTACATATCACATGAGTCTTTAGATGCATTTCTACATGTTAAGCTATAAGTGAAGGAATACCTGCAGGGAAAAGAAGGATCTCATGGTTCCTTGTGGATTTTTCAGAGAAGTAGCACATGCTGTTCAAGACAGGGTGGACACGAAAGAAAGAACTTGCATTTGAATAGTGCCTTCCACTACTTTTGAAGCGCAGTCACTTTTGTAATGTAGGAAACGGCCACAAATTTATGCATTGCAAGATCCCACAAACAGCATTGAGATAATGACCAGTTATTTAGTGACGTTGGTTGAGGGATAAACATTGGACAGGACACAGGAGAAAAGTCCCCTGCTCTTCCAATAGTGCCTTGGGATCGTTTACAATCAGCTGAGAGAGCAGATGGGACCTAGGTTTAACTTCTCATCCAAAAGGCGACACCTCCGACAGTGCAGCATTCCCTCAGTACTGCACTGAAGTCTCAGCCTAGATTATGTGCTCAAGTCTCTGGAGTGGGATTTGAACCCACAACCTTCTGACTCAGAAGTGAGAGTGCTACCACTGTGCCAAAGTTAACATGTAGATAGAAATGTGAAATGTGGTTCTAATATTGGTTCAATGTGTGACTTCCTCCTCTTACCTTGACTAACCAGGTGATGTAATTGAACTTTTTCTGACACTTAGTAGCTGTGCAGGGGTTGCTGGAGATGGCACTCATCACCAAGGCAACTTCCTTCCACCGAGCCTAGTATATGCTCTTCATGAGCTTCCTTCCCTTGGTGCCAAAATGTTGGGTCCTTCTTTACTGAAATTCAGCCAACAACATCTCAACTGAAGAGCTTGTAAATATGGGCTAGGTTCCCTAAATCATCATCAGTACTCAGATACTGCAGAGATCCAAATTATTTAAGACACAAAATGACTGCCATGCCTCCTTAAGCTGTTGCAGACAGTTTAAAGCTGTCAGGAGGCAAACTCCTAATAGAGGTAACAGATAGTGCTGGGAGCCCACCGACAATATTAAAATGAAATTATCTGAGGAAAGTTGGATGAGGTCATGGTGAAGTCACAGGTGGGTGGAAGTACAGTCCTGGCACACTTCTGGCAGTAAAGCTGACATGGAGAGAAGTCTGGTCTACTTAATATTGCTGAGGTACAGTTTCACAAGCACATCAGCTGTCCAGTACCTTACCATAGTGGCCATTCCCTATGTGTGAGCCTAGACAGTGACAGTGACCAGGCTATTTGGCCGTGGAGAGCATAACAGACAAGCCTGAAACTGTTTGCCTCAGTGTCCACAGACACAGAACTTTCACCAGGATTTGCTGGTTTGTGATCTAGAACAGGAATCATGGCCAATTTTGTTCTTCCTCAGCCAGGGGCACCAATGCCAGTTGTAGTGCCCTGGCTGAGATCAGCTAATTCAGCACACATAGGGGGTCAAACCTGGGACTTTATGTCTGTAGGTTTCAACAACTCCTGGACAAACTAGATGAGCATTCAGGGGAGCTCTATGTGGCTAATTTAATGCCTCCCAGCAAGCATATGGAGGAAGCCCTAAACACAATTCCTAGGGAATCACATGTACATGCAATCTATGGTGTGGTATAGGAGAATGGTATCAACATTGCAGTGATGGTTTTCTTTATAAGCTGCAGGATGAATACCTAAATTTTATAAGCTCCAAAGCTACCTTCCTCCCTCCACTAAAGAAAAAAATTATCATATCTACAGAATAAATGCAACATATTTAATTCAGCAACAAAGCTGAAGGTTGACCATATCTGGCTTCTATCTTACCAAGCTGAAATAAAACAAAATAAATAGTAACAGGCTGAGCTCCTCCAAACCTTTGCTTTCAAATGTTCCAAAGAGTGTTATATCTGGCCTTGGCATAATTGATGCCTCAGTTTACTCACAATAAAACTGGCGACACAATCCTGTTGAACCAAACTCTCACCTTTTCATTTTATAATGTTGTAGGTCCTTCAATAAAGCCATTTTAAAGCATATGTGCTGATTCATCTTCACAAATTACAGTTATAAACAAAAAATGCTTTCTAAATAATTGAGGTTCAGGGATTTACCAGAGGACAAAGCTAAAGAATTTTCAATTCTCCCTAAAATGCCCTCTATTTGTATCAATCACAAGTGACATTTTATATTTTTGATTAAATTACTATAGATGTTATCATCCAGCACTTGTGTCCCTAACTGAGTTGTTAGTATTGCCACACATAAGACATCCATCACATCTTATAAGACAGAAGGAGTTCAAACATGGTCAAAAATATTACCACACTATCGAGGCAAGTTACCTCCAGTAGAGAAAGAGCACAATCCCCTATATAGTACAGTACTTTACTTCATTCTCCACTTCACTGATGAAACTACTATTTAGATCAGACTTTCACAGGATATATTCTATTTTGGAAGCTTCCGTGTGGGGTTTTGCATGAGGGCAATTAAGGAAAAAACACCGTAAAGAAGACAAAGTGGATGCAGCACAGATCAATGTAATACAATCTGACAAATCTAGTTGCTTCATTCAATGCTGATGTAATTTTGTAATAATGCCTCATCTTTTGTTTAAAATTCATGAGGCTGGGTATGATTCAGTGTTATTCCAGTTCAGTTGGAGCTGATTGTTGATAAAGCATTGAAGGAAGGGAGAATAAAACTTACTTGCATTTCAGCAGTAACTACAATTAAATGGGAGGTGTGGATCTGAATAGCACAAGCAATAAACTGTGAAATAAAAATATATAGACCATCCCTTCCACTCTCCAGTACTTGGCCCAAATAGCCATTCTTCATGTTGAGCCCAGAAAGCTTATGTGACTATGGAAGCCTTAACAGTTAGGCCCAATCTTGCTCTCATCTGAAATCAACACATTTCAACAGGTTCTCTAAATAGCAAGAGGAGCAATCTAGCCGATTGCTTCCCTACCTAGCCCAAGAGCACTAAGGCCAATTGCTACATCCCAACCGCTGCCCTGGCTGAGGTCAGCTAACTCAGTATAAAACCAAGAGCTAAACCTGTTACTTTTTGGTCTGTAAGGTATAGTACTTTGCCATACAGTGCCTTTACCCACTAGACCACCAGGGGTGTGAAGATTATGCGCCTTTAATGCTATAATCGAGAGTGTTTCCCTTTGGTGGGACTAGGATATTGTTGCACACTCAAAATTGAATGCCTAACTTTATTATTTCCTGCTCTGCTCCTGCACAGTATAATATAAGTTTAAGCCAAACAAGTTGATACTAATGAGCAAGTGTTGATGCTACACTACCTCATTTCTCATGTGACACCTGCCATTGCACTTTCCAGGTACATTTTAAGTAGTATAGGTTGAAGGCACCCAAGGGCACTGCTCTACCTCTGAGAAGTTTCACTACTGCAAAGTAAGTGCGTGAGTAGAGCATTATCTTTTTGAGATGCTGAAATGTGCTGCTGCCAGCTGTTCATTAATTCAGCAAAAGCCTCAAGCCACTTGCCCAATTTGATGGTCCAGTAATTTCTTCATCTGGTTATCCCAATACCCATTACTACCCAGGTAAATGAAACCAGATACCATTTCTACTCAAATAATTACCTGTAAGATGAAACTCTGACAGCTGAGTAAAGCAGTAAACACTTCCCTGGCATTTTAATTGTACTGACTTGTCACCTCACCCTCTTGTTTTGCTTTTCTTCTCCAATTTTGTCTTTAACGCTCCCCTCCTGCAGACAGTGACTGGTACTACAGTATGGTTCCCTTTTGCACTGGCAGTCGAAGTGGCCACTCTTCTTGTGAGCCCGTGCAATGACTGTTGGCAGGCTATTTGACCGTGGGTGGTCATTACAATCAAGCCTACCCCTGTCTCACCTAATGTCCTTAGAAATATAGAAAACCTCAAAGCTGGAAAAGGTCCTGAGGTCCATCTAACCCACCTTACTGTTTCATGGCAATTGTAACTAATAGTACAGATGATTTTAACCTTCAGTGGTGGTGGAAAATGGGTGTTTGCAGATCAGCCGCCCATTATATACCCCATCTGATTTTCCTTTCCATTGAGTTTGGCCTGATTAACGTTCCATAAAATAACAGGATCATCTTCAAAATATACTCTATTCCTCTTTTTTATACAAACTAACATCTCATTTGCTTTCTTGACAAGATTCAGATATTTGCTGGTGACTTGAGGGGTCTATTTGCTATGATCCCCAGATCTCTTTCCTGATTTGTCTTTGTCAGTATTTTCCTGTCAATCCTATAATCCCTCTGCTTATTTCATATCTCTAAGTTCATGAATTTGAACTTATCTACATTAAACTACATCTGCTAACTGTCTGTCCATTTCCCCAAACAGTCTAAGACTCCCCGTAGCTTGTCCACATCTTCTAGCATGTTATCTACTATTTGGTCCCATTTGCAAACTTC
Organism: Heptranchias perlo; assembly: GCF_035084215.1. NCBI lineage: Eukaryota > Metazoa > Chordata > Chondrichthyes > Hexanchiformes > Hexanchidae > Heptranchias > Heptranchias perlo. Next base: position 29,385,773 of record NC_090350.1, read on the forward strand.
CAGATGAAGCTACCGACACCCTCTTCAAGATCGTTAATGAAAATGTTGGAGTTCTTGTCCCAACACCGAGCCCCGTGGGACTCCGTAGTCGCACCCCTCCACCCAGAACTTTCCCCATTCATATAGACCCTTTGTTTCCTATCAGCCAGCCATAATTTGATCTAATGAAGCATGCTGCTGCCAATACCATGGCTGCTAATTTTCACATGTGTGGTACTTTTTAATGCCAATCAGGATCAGGAATCCTAACTATTTCCCCCCTCTCTTGCGCAGGGACATTGAGGCTAAATATACGTCAGATACACTAACAAGCCAGGGCTCAAGCCTGGGATCATCCTGTTCCATATGATTCAGTACCACACCTCCTGGTATATTTATTCACTGACACTCTGGGGAACTTTCACAGTTAAGATTGGTGTGCACAGCTTCATGAAAATCAACCGTGAAAACACAAGTGACAGTTGACAGAAGTGGGACTTAGGGAAAAACAAGAAAGGAGCAAGTTTATATTTCTCTAAAATGTCTTTTTAGTGCCTATAATGTAAAGCAATATCTGAGACTGAAAGCTATTTATTGGTAGTGTGACTCAACCTAAATTGGAAGTGCTCCAAAATTGGTCATTTATTTTCCACACATTTCCACACATTTTGAGATTGAGATGGGTTAATCTTTCAAAAATGCTGATACAAGCACAAACGCAGTTCGTGTCCCTCTGTGTAGGAACAGTACCATATTACAAATCTATTATAATGATGGATGTGATGATTGAGTGACTGGCATCTGAAGTTGAAGCTACGGCAATACGTCACTTTTTTTAAAGTTACTGATCAAAATACCAGCCAACTGGTGTTCTAATGGGGGCATCTGATTTCTGGTAGAGTGTGTGTCGCATCCCTGGTAATGTAGATGGGAAATTTAACCTCACGGTAATAGTGGATTTATGCATCTGATCCCTGGAAATCTCATCGGAGTGGTGGAGGTAATACAACCTTGTGGCAGTGTGTTTGTGTAATCCCTGTTACTTACCAGTGAGTGTACTTACCTGTTTGCCTCAAGGTAATGTTTATTTGCTCAGTACCCGGTTATTGGACCTTCAAAGATGAACATGAAGTTGAATGAAATTATTTTATTGCATTTTGATCTTTTTAGTCAGCATGAAATCTACTTTAGCTAAAATGGTGGACCGAAGGACACAGGTATCTCCACTACCTCCAGTCCAATTGATCTGTTTTACCAACTAGAATATCACTTCCTGAAAGACAAAATGGCCTCTTTCAACGTCATTTTCTTTATCAAGCTGAAAAGCTAATTTTCCACAAAGCACTCTAATTACAGCAGTCGCCTGGTCAGGAGCTCATAAAACCTAACTCACAGCTTTGTAATAAAAAATGCGGTCCCTGTTATATACAACCTTCATGGGCTAATAATAACAGATGTTGTTTTATGAACACATAAAACAATGCAGATATAACCCAAGAATTATTGGAGTCCACATTAGCATGGTATACTGCATACAGTGTGTATAGTTACATCGAAGATGTCCTAGTCCTACATGAGAAACATCACACATAGTTGACTAACAGCACCATTTTCCCCATCAATTATTTTTAATCACTTAGGCAATAGATACATTTATTGATTCATCAAACATGTTTGATGTGATAAATGGACTCTAAGGTTAAAATGCAAATTTCCTTTCAGAAGAAAGCAGGCATCAAATAGAAACTGTCAGTTTTTTTTCCCCCAGCAAAAAGGAAAGCAAATTGGCCCTTTCCACGTAAAATTGAAAAGAGAAGCTTCTCAGCCTCATTTGCATTTGAAAAATTTAATATGCTCTGGAGAACAAGGTACAGCTTCGCTCAGCTCAAGAGATTAGACTCAAAAGTTTCGTAAATTTAAAATGTTATACAAATGGCACAATGGGGCAGTAGTTCTTATAACCAGTGATACTTTGAGATTCCTGTTCGCAATCTGTTTTCATTGCAAATTCAAGGGAGGAATTAGAGATTTTAGAACTAAAAGAGAGCTAAAGAGAATAAATATAGGACCTTGAATTTAGAAATGTTTGATCCTATCACAGCAAGGTGAAATGGAGACAAGGGTTTCATCATCTGATATCAGCACTATCCAGGTTTATTTGAAAGAGTTATTCCACATTTATTTTGCTTAGGGTTTAAAAGATAACAGTCTCACTTTCTAGTTTTATTTCTTCATTCCGAGGCGATGGTTATACCTTCATAAAAAATGTGGTAAGCAAACAAAAAAAGGTTTGCCAAAGATTAGACAGTCTGATGGGATTGTGTCAAAACACGTCATAGCATTTCAGAAAAACGTGCCAACTTGCTTGATCTCAATGCAAGGAAAATGATGCACAACTTCTCCTTCCATACTGAGAAAGAGAAGAGGTCCTTTAAAGTTCTATCATTTTTAACAGCAGCAGGTCCGGGATTTGAGGAATAGAGCCTGGAGAATGAAAACACAAAGAGTGATACAATGTTTCACACACTAATTAGCACACCAGTTTTAATTTAAAAACATTCAATCAAAACCAATCTGAACTCATCAAACCCTGAGCCAGAATAAGCTGCTCAAAATCATTAGTTTCGACAGAAAAATAAAATTAGGAAAGTACTCATTTACTTCATAGCATAGTCTTTATTTTAAAAAAAATACTACTTGTTCCATGACAAATGTGCATTGTTGGCTTGTCTGGCTAGGCAATGTTGCTCAGTTATTGACCAGACATATAGGGCCCGATATTAGGAGGGCGGCGGGTTGGCTGCGGGGGGTCGACTGGGCGCGTGGGTAACACGCCCAGTGAAATCGGGGTGCTCCGCACGCAATCGCAGGCTAATTGGATCCACTTACCTTGGCTTCCGGGTTTCGCGCTGGAAAGCTGCGTAGCGGGCGGACTGCGCAGCCGCATCATAGGCTGTCAGCTGGAGGAGCCCTATTTAAAGGGGCAGTCCTCCACTGACTGATGCTGCAGAAAATAGGCAAAATTACAGCATGGAGCAGCCCAGGGGAAAGGCTGCTCCCAGGTTTAATGATGCCTCACTCCAGGTATTATTGGATGGGGTGAGGAGGAGGGGGAGGACAGAGATCTTCTCTCCGGCGGGCGGGAGGAAGCGGCCTGCCTCTGCCACCATGGAGGCCTGGCTCGAGGTGACAGAGGAGGTCACCTGCACCACCAACATATCGCCCACCTGCATAGAGTGCAGGAGGCGCTTCAATGACCTAAGTAGGTCAGCCAAAGTGAGTACACTTACTCATTCCCCTACACTCCATCTGCCCCATCACCGCCCCCACCCCACATCTCCTTCTGCACTGCCAACACTACTCTATCACATCACTCCTCACACCCACTCAAAGCTCATCCTCATCTTACTTGCACTTACTCACCTCGCCAGTACCCATCCCGCCACTACCACTCAACTCAATCCTCACACAATCTCATGGCTCTATCTCATACTCACTTTCTCATGCATCTCTTTCACAGTCAGCCTCACCCAACCTGCCACTACCTGTGCTGCAGTCACAGGGCATGCATCACATATGTGCAATAGGAAGCGTAAGGCAAACATGTCATGAGCATGAAGGGGATGTACAAGGGTGTTTGAGGTTTTGTCATGGTTTTTACTTATATTTGATTTCTAATCAACTCACACCACATATTATATTGTCATCACTACTGCCACGTCTTTGCGAATCTTGTCTGGTTTGTGCAATAATGCCCTTTCCTGAGGATCACAATGAAGACCCACAACTGATGCCGCCCATTGTGTCACTGCAGAGTGGGTGTAGGTGTATTTGCAAGGCTCTTTTGTGCAGATGATTGAGAGACGTCGGCGATGTCCCTGGTGGCACCCTGGAAGGATGCGGAGGAGAAGTTGATGAGGGCAGTGGTGACTTTGACAGCGACAGGTAAGAAGATGGTGTTCGGGCCAGCCGGGAGCAGCTCGGCATGAAGGTGGCTGCAGATGTCCACGACTACATGTCGAGTGACTCTGAGCCTTCGTGTACACTGCTGCTCAGAGAGGTCCAGGAAACTGAGCCTCGGTCTGTGGACCCTGTGGCGAGGATAGTGCCCTCTGCGACGCCTCTCTCTCTGCGGTTGCTCTCCCTCCTGCTGTGCAGGTGGATGTGTCACAGCACTGTGTTGTGGGGCTCCACGTGTCAGAGGTGGACGGCCTGGACGGCAAGGCTGATGATGCTGTTCATCCTCCTCCGAGGTCATGACTGCAGCTACAGCTGCCCCCATCCGGAAGATATACATTTGAGGGGGTCCGCAAGGTAGGTAAATGCATCTGGACACCGGGGTAAGTGTGCAAGTTGGTGAATTTTATTGTTAGGAGGAGGGTGGTGGAGGCCAAACTTTGTCCAAAGTGACAGAGTGGCCTCCTGCAATGAGTGAGGGTTTCCCCCCACAACCTGTCAAATGGACCTTTGCAGCTGCCACAGGCTGATGGCTGCAACATGTCCATTTGAACTGGGAGTGTTTCCCCCAGTACGGGAAACAGTCCCAGTTGTTTGGAAGATCCCACCCCTCCTAAAATATCATGTTAATCAAGTCCGTAAACGATCTGAAGTACCTAAATAATTACTTTAAGTGGCACCCCGCCGGTTTTAATTGCCTGCGGGAGTCCCACATGCGGGGGCTGCGCGCGCATGTCAGCGCGTCACTGGGGAACCCGGAAGTGGGCGGGTTGGAGCCGGGCTCCGGACCCGCCCCGGGAATCCCCAATTTTTGCAGCCCCCTCCCCCCCCCGCCACGAACGCACCCGCTCGAGGGTGCGAAAATCGAGCCCATTGAGTTGAATCAAAAATTCTGAACCGATTTGAATGAAGCTGATTCAGAACTTGGAAAATTCTACATTTGCACCCAGTCGAAATAATTCAGATTCAGATGACTTGTCCCTTTAAAGAGACAAATTCCACCTTACATTCACCGCACCACTTTTTAAGGCTGTGCCTCTCCTGTGCCTACATGCGCTCATACTGAGAAATGAAAGCATTGAAAAAAAACTGAAATCATGAAGAAACAGCATGTTGTAAAAAAGAATGAGCACATTTTTGTCACGTGCCCCAAGCTATGAATATGCTTGCACTCATTTTCATGCTAATAGTAAATGATCCAAGGTGATTTTTTTTAATACAGTGTGGAATTTTCTGGCAGATGATATCAATATGATTTAATTTTTCATTGAGGCTACCCTACCCTTAGCAAATCTGTTCTCCACTGTGTATCCAAATGGCTTAGCTTGTGCCCATATAGACAGACTATCATTATGATAATTGGAAGCAGAGCAGCAGAGATTTTTGTCTTCTTAAAATGAATAAAAATGAAAAGGGCAAAAAAAAAGCAAATATAATCACTGCACTGGCCACTAAAAATATTTTGACTACTATTTTGCTTCTGAGCATAGCTGGGGCCATGTCCTCAGTGCACCAAGTCTCAAGCCATGAGAAATCAAAGCAATCTAGGCGAAGGGAAATCTTTTTGACTTTTTGATAGATTTTTTTAACAACTCTCCCACTGCCTTGCTGCTGGGCTCTATGGTGGTTTTTTCTTCAAAATTATGGTAATCTATAATTAAAATATTCAAATCAAACTCTTAACCCTCGCACAGAAATGGATCAGGGCTGATGACTGCAATTCATTTCTAGCTGGTGCTAAGCCCTAATTACTGCTTACTGGAAAATTCAACCCATTGAGTTTTACAGTATCAGAGCTGCAAAGAATTAACTTCTGAAACTTTCTGTCCCCTACCGTAGACTATAGTTGAAGGTAAGGAGCTATGATTTGCCTAATCCATTATATAATATTGACAAAGATCAGATGAGTAGCACAGACTTTCAGTCTCTATCGGGACTGTGGGAGGCTAATTAATGCTGTCTTGTTCAAAAGGTTATAATTTGTGTTAAAAGAGGACAAAGCAAAGAACTGTAGCACTTCTACATCTAATATGGTCCAATGTTCAAAATGTCACCAGAGGCCCATTTTTCATTTTCTCACCATTGATGTCTCCTACTTTGATGAGTACACACACAGATCCAGTTCCTTTAAAGGCCATTTCCTTTAGTTCTTCATAACGCTGCCTGCTAATTTCTGAAAACCCAGTTGATTTTATTAAATATAATAAAGTATCTTTATACTGGGCTGACCTGGGAGTTATTTAAAGAGATATTAAGAATGATGGATGTGTGTATAATCATTCCTGTTTAGAGACAATTCTATAAATCCTTGGACTGCGTCATGACTGTGTGTTTCCATGGACCCATCTGCCACTCATTCCAGACTGAATTAGGCACAGGAAACCCATAAACCACGCTGAACCTTTTGAATGGCTTGTTTCTCCCTTCCACCCGCCATTAATACCGTCCATTTCAAAGCACACACCTTCCTGTTTTTCAAGTATAAGAGCTGAACTGTGCACATTCCTAAAGATGAATGTTACAACGCAGAATCTGAATGTACACAACCAAGGAAAATTTCCAGTGTGCCTTTAAAAAAATATTTTTTCAATCTTTTCTCCTGAATGCAGTGATCCGTGATTGTGTATATTTGTGCCTCAACAAAGTGGCCATTTTGCATATTTGAGCTTACACGAGGAGTGTTGGAAAGCTATTTGACTGTGGAAGGCATCACCGCCAAGCCTCTGCTGGCTCAACATCCATGCATACATTATTTGCGTCCAGGCGGAAGGTAAAGGGTGAAGGGAGCCTTGGCCAGTAATTAGGAATAGGAAGCACCATTGATATTTCTTTGCCTGGCCTATGAGTTCAACAGGAAAATGAGGCCTGTAAGGCCTAGACCAGAGGGTAGCTTTGCACACAAAATTGAAGACACATTAACTGAAAATAGGAGTAAAATTGGTTATAAAGTAACTGACTACTACCAAGGGTTTTCATTCCTGTTTTATTTTGTTATCTTTAAGCAGAGAAAGAATCCTGTACCTGATGGGAAAGGCATGGATTGTAATATAATTTTGTCAGTATGAAAATATATTGAAATGTTTTTGATTTTTATGAAACCATATCAAAGCATACCAAAATACATTTTTTTTCACATAGGAGGTTTAAAATGTCTCAGGAAATGTTTCAGCACAGTGTCCAATACTACAACAGGGTATCAAATGTCTGGATAAACTGCACAGTTTAGTTCACATTTTTGCTCCATAAATCTGCTTTGACATTTAAGTCATAGCAAATTTTACGGTAGTGTTTATGTATGGGATTAAGGGGCTTCTAAAGTGCTGGTACAGTGCTAGTATAACTGTCAGTTTATGACAAATGGGCAGGAAGCCGGAGTTAAACAGTTCTGCAGAAATGTACTTGTGCGATGCTAAATTCGAAATGACCATGTTTAATCCTGTGTGTTAATGCGTGTCTTCCACGATAGTCCAGACTTAATTGATTCAGTCTGTTGAGTAGCGATTTGGAGGGGAGGTAATTGTTATAACTAAACAATAACAATCTATTAAATGTAATGCAGGGGCCTGAAAAGATCCCAGAAGCTCGTGTGGAAAGCCACTTTTATATTGTTCTTTGGCCGCCAGCTCTCTCAGTCCGTGGCCCCAACTGTCAGCGGCCAGATGAGTTTAAAGCTGCCCGGTTCTGTCAGACTGCTGGCCTAGATGATCCATTTTCAGGCATCTTTATATTGAACTAGTGTTGCCAGATTCATAGGAACATAGGAACACATGAACAGGAGTAGGCCATTCAGCCCCTCGAGCCTGCTCCGCCATACAATTAAATCATGGCTGATCTGTATCTTAACTCCATCTATCTGCTTTGGTTCCATAACCCTTGACACCTTTGCCTAACAAAAATCTATCAGGCTTAATTTTGAAATTGTCAGTGGACCTCCAGTGTCAACAGCTTTTTGGGGGTGAGAATTCCAGATTTCTGCTACTCTTTTTGTGAAGAAGTGCTTCCTGACATCACCCCTGAACGGCCCAGCTCTAATATTAAGGTTATGCCCCCTTAAAGGTTTCGCACAAGTGAATGCAAAACCAAATGTAAAACTCCTGGGACTTGTTAAGACCGGTAGCCTGGAAGATTCATGATAATCTCTCCCACAGCAGTGCTATTTAACTGTATTTAACAGCCAAATCAATTGTAACTGAATTGAAATGAGATTCCAAAAGCAAGGGACAAATGAAACTAAACATTTTTCTGTTTCATCCTGCCCTTCAACTGTAGGGTCAAGTAAAGCTGATTGTGTCTTGCAAGGACTGATAACATTGCCTGGGGGTGTCAGTGTAAAATAATTAAATGACAACTTTGTATTGACTGTGAAATGGTACTCATGAATAAAATAACACTTTATGCTCATGTACTGCAGCTGATTCCTCAAACTAAATAAAATCACTCTCATATTGTATCCGTACGACACTGACTTGCAGAGCCAAGGCAAGAGGTAAATATGTAGGCCCTCCTTTAAAGTGTCCTACGCTTGTGAAGAATCTCTATTGCTCCCTCACATTGCACCAGACAATGAATGCTTGATTACTTTAAATATTGCACCCTGTAGTAATTAACCTGGGTTATATCTTAAAATTCATTTTCAAAGATTATCTTAACTCAAGCATTTAGTGGGAAAATCCCTAATTTTTTATATCAAAATATTGTGTAATTCCCCTTATGTTGTGGTAGCATTCACTACCATTATACATCTGCAGCCACATGATACTGGCAGACAGTGATGTGCCTGGTGTTGCTGTCGCAGTAGCTGCAAAATATGTCACAGTATTAGTGAACTTAAGCTGCTTTTATATTGTGTGAGACTCACGCTAGTGCCACTTGTTTCTGAAGAGTGGGGACTCGTACAGCCGGCTGCATGCTGCGTGAAAAGGTGCCAGGATTCATTGAGACCGGCACAAAGACCTACTAGAGTCTGCAGCAAGCAGTGGGTAATCCACTGATGTGCTGAGGTACTCTTAACTGGAGGGAAATTGAATTTGATTATGTGATGTCAGTGTAGATTAAGGCATCTAAAAGGTGGTCAGTTTTCGATTTGATGCTGTCAGTTTGCAATATTTCTATAGACTTAAACATGTTTTTCTTTAGTAATGTAGATACCAGAGGCTGGATTTTCCCCTGCAATACCACACAAAATTGGGGCAGGATCACCATGGAAATAGCAGGAAATGGGGCAGAGAGGCCTACTGCCGGCTTATTGCCCTGACCTTGATTTCCCTTGCACACCCTTTCTGGGACCGCTGTTGGCTGTTCCATCTACACTTGCTGCACGTGAATGCTAGTGGAGGGGTGGTGGGGCCCGGCCTCCCAGCCCATGTACCTCTTATTCGGCTCAGTTACTTCTGCTCCCTAGGACCACCTAGAGGAAGGTGGCAGAAAAGAAAAAAGAAAGACTTGCATTTATATAGCGCCTTTCACAACCTCAGGACGTCCCAAAGCACTTAACAGCCAATTAAGTACTTTTGAAGTACCAGCCAATTTGCACACAGCAAGGTACCTCAAATAGCAATGAAATAAATGAACTAATCATCTGATTTTTAAATGTTAGTTGAGGGATAAATGTTGGCCAGGATACTGGGAGAACTCGCCTGCTCTTCTTCAAATAGTGCCTTGGGATCTTTTCTGACCAGCTGAGAGGGCAGACGGGGTCATGAGCCTTGGGTGGTGGCAGGAAGGCCCCAGAATTCTCTAGATAGAGGGAGACAGCCTCGAAGAGGCCTCTTCTCCTTTCATTTCTCCCCCAAAACCTCATCGGTTTAGGTCTTGGTCTTGGCCGAGACACAAAAAGAAATTTCCGTTTTGTCTTCAAGGCACTTCTGCCTCTTTATGGGCCCTCGCTGTATCTTCAGATGCTGGAGCACGACCGGGATTTCCCTCTGTTGCAGTGATGGGCTCCCACTTGGTGGTGAGAATCCCACTGGGAGACAAGTGGAACACTGCCACAAAGAGGAAAATTCAGCCCCACAATTCTGATTTTCTGATTATAGTAACAGTGCCTCCATTAGTTGTAGAGGATTTAATTAAATTCAAAATAATGATAGGAACTATTCAAAGTGGTGCAGGGAGTTCTCCCAGTGTCCTGGCTGCCATTCCTCTCTCAACCAACATCATTAAAAGCAGATTAACTGGTCATTCATCTCATTTGCTGCTTGAGAACCTTTGCTGTGTGCAAATTGGCTGGTGCGTTTTCCAACATAGCAACAGTGACTACATTTCAAGGTAATTCATTGGTTATGAAGCACTTCGTGATGTCCCTCGGATGTGATAAAGCACGACATAAATGTGTTATTTCTTTTCTTTCCACTTTCCTAGTATCTCTGACTTTTTTTCCCACTTGCATAGTCACTCCAAGATTCCCTGCCAACTCCATGACCCAGAGTTTGCTCTGAAAACAATGGTGATCCTAACAGGGGCAAATGGAAGAGCAACTTCCGGCGAGTGCACATGCACAGTCAAACGTGAAAATCCGGAAGTTCCTCTATCAGATGCCCCGCTCCTCTGAAAGCTGTGCGGGAAGGACAGCTCACCGGCTGACTCAAAAGTGAAACGGTTGCAACGGTATGCATTTGGTCTCCTGCCCAGCAGGAAACAAATTATTTTCGCCAGAAAAGGTGCGTCCAGTTTTTTTTAGTCTAACCAAAATTTTAACAGCATGGTAAGTCTTAATGATTGCCATACAACCTTTCTGGCACTGAAAATTTACTTTTATAAGTGTGGAGTCTCATTCCTTCAAAATTTAATCGTTGTTGGACATTTAAAAAAAAGAAACATTTTTAATTTTTATTTTTACTTTTACTTTCTGTCTCTTTTATCTCTGCCTTTTAATTCAATATTTCTTACCCTATTTATTTCGCTTTCTGTAACTGATTTTACATTGAATTTACTATTGTAACTTACAGTTCCTGGTTCTGTGTCTGTGCGGTTTGTTAACGATGCTTCAGTCTGATTAGTTAAGGGGATACACAGTTCCTTGTCCCGTTCACACAGCTCACAGATGCCCGGGAGAGGATGCTGCACTTTTTGCAGCTCACCATTAAAGCAAGTTGGTGCCCAAAAGCCCGTGAATAGTTTGTGGGTAAGTTTAAATCTAACGAGTGCCAGACGCTGCTCGTTTGCTGTTCAGTGTATAAATCCAGGCCCATATCTCTGAGCTCAACCTAGACTCTTCAAGTTGCTGATATCCCTATTGTACTTGACTTTTGGTACCACACTCCATTTGGTTTGATTTTAAATCCAGCACTGAAGTATAATTATAGCTCTTTTGCACAATCTCATTCTTCAGTGGGCCAGCAGGAGGGAGACCTTCACCATGTTGTGGTCTCACAGTGGATTAGTGTTATGTAGGCTTGAATTGAGCATGGTGCGCTGACCAATTCTCCAGGATCTTTTGCAGGTCATTGCTCAAATCAATACAAATGTTGTACTTACCTGCTGACCTGAATCTGACTCCTCGAGTTGACTCTAAAAAGATCTTTTTATACTCATTCTCGGGATGTGGGCGTCGATGGCATGACCATGTTGCCCATCTCTAGTTGCCCTAAGAGGTAGTAGTGGGCTTCCAAAGTGGTTTGATACAACTGAGTGCTTGCTAGGCCACTTCAGAGAGAAGTTAAGAATCAACCACGCTGGCGTGGGCTGGGGTCACATATAAGACATTAGTGAACTAGTTGCATTTTTATGACAATCCAATAGCTTCATGGTCAATTTTACTGATACCAACTTTTTATCTTCAGATAAAAAATGCAAGGTAAATATTACTATAACATTCAGGTAACACAGTACTGTCAACATTTAGACACATGCATATACATCATGTCCATGTCACCTTAAATCTATGTCCTCTGGTCCTTGACCCTTCTGCCAATGGGAACAGTCTACTCTGTCTAGACCCTTCATGATTTTGAATACCTCTATCAAATCTCCTCACAAACGTCTCTGTTCCAAGGAGAACAACCCCAGCTTCTCCAGTTTAACCACGTAACTAAAGTCCCTCATCTCTGGAATCATAAATAAGGCTGGGGCCTCAAAATCGCGGCCACCTCTTCACTTCGAGTGTGGGTGACTCACTGGTGTATTCTGTCGATCGGTCACCCAAAAGTCAAAATCAACCCCATGTAGCGTAAATTGGGTGTTAAGGCTTGAAGTGACTCTGAAGCGAAGTGGAGGGAAGCTCCTTCCTCTATTTTGCTCAAGTGCCAGGTTGGGTCCTGACTCTGGATTCAGGCTGTATTTACAATATAACCTTAGGGCAAAGCAAAACCACTGATGCTACGGTTGTAGTGTAAATGCACCCTTAGATTGATGTAGCTCTGGCAGTGCCAGCCAAACATCGCATTTTCCTCTGAATTGGAATTCTACCATGACTACTAATATACGTTCACACAAATGATGTGTGACATGCACATGATGTATATGTGATTGGCAAAAGAACCAAAGATGACATGAGGAAAAACAGCGAGTGGAATGCACTGCCCGAGGGGGAGATGGAGGCAGATTCAATCATGGCCTTCAAAAGGGAACCGGATAAGTACTTGAAGGGCCTCTATACTGTAGGCCATTTAGGCCTCTATACTGTAATCTTTCCAGCTTGCAAATATGAGAAGATAATATATTTGAACATCAGCAGTAACTTTGTTGATTTCATTAGGAGTGCTTAAGGGAGTCAGAAGTTGGAGGCACAGGGTGCCAGAACATTGTCCTTTTATTTTGGTCCCAGTGGGCTTCAGTCTGCAGTTTAAAACAAGCCTGAGATTCTGACCTAATTCCCATAAGCAGAGGCCAAAGCACTCTGATGCTATAAAAAGCAGTCGTCTGGAATTCAGCTTATATCACTGTATTGTAGGGAGCTCCAAACTGCATCAGACCATTACCAAACTTGAGCTGGAAGTGATTGATGCAGTGGCTGATTTTAAAGTCTATAAAACTGACAATTAGCCGCACTTAAATCAGTCAGCTTGGTGGGGACATGTAATGGCGTTTATGCTCTCCCAGTCTTTGTGGGTAAGGTTGCCCTCGTTGTACTAAGCCATGTAGACTAAAGCAGCTCAGGTTCAATCCTTGGCCTGTACGGAGTTAACTGATCTCAGCCAGGGTAGCAATTGGAGTGCTACAATTGGCCTTAGTGCCCCTGAGGGGGACAAAAGTCAGCTAGGGTTTCCACTTCTGATCTCTATCCCTGCCTGTATGGATGATGTGGATGATAAATAATCTGCTGATGCTCGTTGCCTAGGTTTACACATGAAGAATGGTCACGTACTGTAGGGTTGCCAGCCCCCATGGAACTGTATCCCAGCAATGAATCAGCACCTTCAGGAGAAAATCGAAAAATAAATAACACTTGTACACTCAGCCATGGGCATATTAAAGGTTTTAGGACGTAGGGGGTTAAATTGAATAACTCCCGAAACCTAGTGCTGATGTGGCGCTGCATGATTAACCAGCGTCCAGTCGTTGAGGTGCAGGCAGTATGTAACATTCGAACTTCCTGGTCATTTATCTGATATCTGTGACCAGCCAGGCCTAGCTATGCTTTTGAGTGGCTGCTCACCAGCAGCCTCTGACCTGACCCCCAATCTGCACACAATACCTCACCAATCTGCCGATCTGAGTTTATACCAGGCCTTTGAGAGAGCGTGCACCAAGGTTCTCTGCTGATGCACTAGAGGCCTTGGTGCAAGAGGTGGATAGATGGAGGGGCATCCTATATCTGCAGGGGGGGGGCAAGAGACCCTCCAGACATATGCTCAAGAGGCAATGGGTGGCAGTAGGGGACGAGGTCAATGCCGGGCGCATAGCACCACGAATATGGATGCAGTGCAGGAAGAAGTTCAATGCTTTGACACAAGTGGTCAAGGTGAGTGAGGTCAACTGTCAAGTGGCATCTCCTACTACTGCACCACCAACCGCATCCACTGCGCCACACACAACGCCCCCCATCACACACATACCAACAAACTCTTGCAATCAGTGCTCAACTCTTCCAATCAGATGCTTCATCTCACCCTCACACATTACCATTGTTGCAAGCCGCACACCCACAACTCACAGGTCACACACACTGGCAGCTATTCAACCATGACAGGCACATCACCCAAAAATCTTGCAGAACACTCACCGACACGCGTTCCGCTTTCTTGCAGGAGAAGGTGGCGCATAACGGGAGGCAGCAAGTGGCAGTGGTTCCATGGAACATGAACCTGCTGTCCTCTCTCAGCTTGACACCATTGCTGTCCCATCCCTGCCACTCTGCCAGTGCCCTTGCTGTTGCCTGTCAGCTAGCCAGCCCATTTCCTGTAGAGTATTGAAACTTTATTATAGGAACATAGGAGCAGGCCATTTAGCCTCTCGAGCCTGTTCCACCATTCAATGAGATCATGGCTGATCTGTGACCTAACTCCATATACTCACCTTAGCCCCAAATCTCTTAATACCTTTGGTTAACCAAAATCTGTCAATCTCAGATCTAAAATTAACAATTGAGCTAGCATCAACTGCCATTTGCGGAAGAGTGTTCCAAACTTCTACCACCCATTTGTGTGTAGAAGCATTTCCTAACTTCACTCCTGCAAGTCCTATCTCTGATTTTTCGGCTATGTCCCCTAGTACTAGTATTCAAGTATAGGAGACCTCCAAAAACAGGTACAAATGCATCATCAGCCAGAAACAATAATCCAGCAACTAATCTGTAAATCCTGCGTGATCCCTTAAATAGCGCTGGTGGGGGTTGCTCCATGCTGTTTACGACCTGTTCAGCTGTGTGAGTTTAAGTGCGTTGGCTGGAGCGTTGAGTTCCAAAATCGCATCTGTCCCTTTAAATTAGCGTTACACACTGATCTAACGCATATTCTCCTTACTTTACACGCTGCCGGCGTTCGTTATCTGCGCATGCGCAAACGCTTTCACGAAGATGGCATCCGGCGCCGTCACGCTAGAAGCATACATGTGCATTCCGGACGCCATTTTGGTGGCTGCATAGCGCCTACAAAACGAGCGCTACACGGCCCAATTTATAGCCCATAGTCTTTGACATTACTGAGTATTAAAATAAATAAACTATAGTAATTAATGGCTGTGCAGAGTTCTTGTTTATTCAGCAGGGTGAGGTTACATTTTTTAACAGGCCACTTCAGAGTAGTGGTTTACTGACTCCAACCAGCCATTTCATGTTTAGTATTCAAAGCAGTTATCTAGGAATAGAATAACCTTAAACAACAAGGGAATAACAGAAGAGTCCATTTAAGAATATTGCAGAATCAGACAGTATCTACTTAAGGGTCCATCCTCTCACTTTACTTTTCTCCTTGGAACGAGAAAGACAAAATGTCTCCATTAACAATATCAGACTTAGCCAATGCTGTAGTACTGCACCCAATTGAGAAGGGAATCCACTAAAAGATTGATGAATTGCCAATATCTTCTACCAAAAATTCTCATTTTTAGATCTAGATGGAATTTGATTTTGTGCAGAACAAGGCTATGAAAATACTTTACCCTCAGGACACAGGATTTCAAATGAAACAGAAAATGAAACAGATAAGAATATCAAGTGTTGTTTCTTTTGCAAGCTGGTTCAGATACTAGATTGAGGGATGGTTCTTCTTCACAAAGAAAAATCTTTTACTGGCCTAATAAACAATTTGTCTTATTTAATAGAGCTATGGCCTAACATTACAGTGCTGGGGAGTTCTCTCTTTATATTTTGGTCTGCTTTTAGTTTTCATTACAGTTGTTCAGTTTCACTGGTTAAAGGTGATATTCCAGTGCATTGTGAATGTGACAATGCAATTAAGGATTTCTGCCCTGTGTGTGACCTCAGTGGTGCGATCTTGCAGGATATTATAAGAGCAGGTGATGGTAACAAGTGTGATGCTGTCCTTTTAGAAAATCTATTTGCACTCCAGATTACATAAATTACTTCAATCTTATTATTATAAATACTATCAGTAAAAAGTGTCTCATCAGAAGAGGAAACTGCCCCCTATACATATTACAGAAATAATGAAAAGCCATTTTTGACCTGAAGTTCTGGGGAGGACAGGGAAGATCATTAAAAGATTTGTTTTTTTCATGGAAAGATGTTGGGAAGCTTTCTCTTGGTTTGCAAGCTCAATATCTTACTTAAATACAATATCTCAGATCACTCCAAAATGCATCATTCCATCACTTACGCATGGTGTCTGCACAACAAAATAAGGCCTGAAAATATGCAGGCCACAATCCCGGCAGTAACATTGGGATTGCACCTGCCGGATCCGGTCCTCCAGGGCTGACCCAGCTGAAGTTTTTCTTTGTGTGGGGCCAGCGGGTGCTCCCGTCTCTACAGGCGCATCTCGAGTGCCCTGCGGCCTGCCACCCTACGAGAGGGGGTTGTCCAAGCTCCTCCAAAGAAACCACTTCTGTGTCCCTAACCAGGGGGCTTATATAAAAAAACATTTCAATAAAGAAATCTTCTCTTTCTTGGAGGTCCTTGCTTCTTCCCTGGCTTGTTCATTCGCTTTCCTCCTGGTGGGGCACACTTGTGACTTTCTGAGGCTGGTAGACTTCTAGATATACACACATTGGGCCAAAGAAGTGGGAGCTGTCAGTATAGGGAGATCCCACCCCCTCCATGTCAGTGCCCTTGTAAGTAGCAGGCAGAGACTTGAGTGGAAAATCCTAGTCTATGTCAGGATTCAGTGTAAGTGGGTCTCGGCCTTCTCCCAAGCCATTCAGCTAGACTCCTAGCAGAGTCACGGCGAGGGTCTGGTGGAACAGCCAAGTAAATTCAGCCCCATAATCATTTGGCTCTTCTTCTCTCCCAAACAAAAAAAATTGTATAAAAAATATTATTTTCATGACAATGCATTTGAGTAATAATAACAAAATGTATTAAATTAATTTTACGGGTGGAGTAAAAGTTAAACATTGTTAGAGGTTACTTTTTAATTTTCTTCGTTGCAACTACACTTTGTTTTAATTTGTTTAATTGCTGCTATATATTTGTCATATTTTTCCACGAGTGTCAAGTTATCTTTTATTGCACGTGCTCTTCAGTCACAGCACCTTGCCAATTGTTCACACACGGTTTGTTTTTCACAACTATATTTTTCGTTGCAGGTGACTTTTCCAAAAAAAAAATCAAACGGCATGGAATCCAGTTATCTCTTAGAACAGGCTGCAGCATATATTCTACCTTGGCATCAGTGGGGGTTCTTAGCTCCAGCTGGATGTTTTAAAGTGTGAAATAATATGTCAAGTATCAGTTGTAATCTTGCACTGGAGCATTGACTATAACTGGCTATAATGTAGTCAAATAACAAAACACGTTTTGCTATTTCCTGCTGATTCACTGGGGAGAATTATAATCCTTGCGAAATGGAAACAGACAGCTATGAACATAACACTATTGCCTTCTGAATGATGTCACAATAGAATAATGGTTTCATTCTGAAGCGAAAATCTACAAATGTTACATGGTTTTGAGGGCTGAGCTGCTATAATATTACTTTGATGATTACAGAAGTGACTTGGAGTGGGTTTTAATGCTTGAAGCAAAAGGCTCAGAGCATAACTGCATGATTGAGATCACATTTACCACTCGCAGTATTTCAACATTTGGAGCTGGAATATTCCAGCCAACATTTTATCAATGCACCCTTAGGCTTTACAAACATGCCAGTTCTTCAGAAACACTGTATTCATGAATACCTTGGGAGGAAATTGTCTCTACCATCACATCATCGACCAGATGCCATATCACTGTGGCACCAATAACAATTTCACATTAATACAATTTGATCTCCTATGGGATTATTCGCAGGCAAAAGTTTTTAAAAAGTGTCTCTCTCTCTTTCCCCCTGCTTGTCTCCCACTCCCTCATTTTTTAAAATCTCTCTTTTCTGTGTCTGACTGACTCGCTGGTATTTTTCTTGTTTTGCTGTGCCTTTTTGCACTTTCTATCTATTACCACCACCACCTTCTCAAGGGCAATTAGGGATGGGCAATAAATGCTGGCCTCGCCAGCGACGCCCACATCCCATGAACGAATAAAAAAAAAACAATCATTACTTCTCTCTCTTACTCTTCACTTCCTCAGTGGGTGTCTCTAAAATAGGTGGCTGAGAGTCCCAACTAGCAGTGCAAAATAAGTGTTATGAAGACAAAAAGACAGTGCAAACAATAATTAAATAAACAAATAAAAATGATGCTGCCGCTATTCCTTGATAATAGGTGTCGAAATAACAGCAGAAAAGGATTTTTCAATCATAACTGAAAATAAAACAGTCCAATAGCATTGCTCACAATTTTTAAAAAAAATTGAATCCATGAATACGTAGCGTGCTCTTTACCAATCTAAGCAGGTAAAAATTAATTTATTAACAATCACATCAACAAATAGATGGGTGTTGCTTATGCATCGCAGTTATATAAATAAATCTGTGTATCACATATATTGCTTATTGTATAATAATTAGAAATAGAATAGATGAACATAAGAAATATATGTAATATAGATGACATTACATATAAATAGAATATATTAAATACACATCCAATATCTAACATTACATGGTAAATTTACTAACCTCAACTCAAAGGGCATGAAGGCTGAAGATTGGAGCTACAGAGCTGTCGTCCTATATCCAACCCACGTCCTTTCGAGTGTGGTTCCCTCTTGGGTTCATGAGATTGGTGAATTTACCCTTACATATAAATAGAATATATTTATATTTACAATAATATATTGTAATATATACAATATATGACATCGCAATACGAAAATAGGGGTCTATCACGTTTTGAGATTTTTAACTATTTAACCTAGGAAGAATTTTGGTGCTATTCAGCGGAAAAGCAGATAAAGTCCTGGCCATGCATCAGACACATGTTTGATAAATGTTGGGTAGCATATTGGCTGATACTGCAAATCATCCCCGTGCTAGCCTCGAAGGAAGTGGAGGCAGAAGAGTTAAGGTTACTTTGATTGTCATTAGCAACGTGGTCTGCATGGTGCAGGTTGGCTAGATGCCTCCTTGCAACAGATGGTACAGCTCTGCAACTGTCTCCATGCTGAACCAGAGCCTGTGGAGGCAGTTTCCCTCAGTCATATGATATGGCCTCAGTCTGGCTGTCTCTGGTATCTCTGTTTTCATTTTGTACCATGAAATACCATAATTATGGCACTTTAGAAGGAAGCCCACATCATTAATTTTATTAGAATGTCCGGTTAACAGTATGGGACTCTGTAGCTTGTAGTTAGATGCATTGTTGCTCCTTGAGCTTCAATGAAAGTTCGTATTGTAAGGGCCATTTTCAGATCTGCGGATCATTTATGATCTTCCAATTCTCCTGAGCTCCTGTAGCTAAAACATTTACATTGGGCTTCCCAGTCATTTTCAGACAATATCAAGCTGGTACAATACCAATTTTTTAAAAATCTGAAGAAAACACACCTCCCACTTCAAAAAAAACAGAAGAAAAGACAATTATAAATAAAAAACATACAAAAAACCCTCAGCCATTAAGAGCTCCTTCACTCATGGAGCTTACCTTCATGCCCAGAGAGCAAGCAGAGAGCACAGTGCGATCTCATCTTAACCAGGGAAGAAAACATGCAACATCAAATTTACACCTAAAGGGCTGGCTAGGAGTTTGTGCACTGTGCTGACCAGAGAGGCAATCAGCAAAAGGGATTCCCTCGCCCAATTTCATAGTGCTTGCTCGTACATTCCACACTGGTGGTAACGATCCCACCGAACTTGAAAATATACCCTCACATTTGTAACCTTTAAACTGCAGGAAAGATCTGAGACGAAGTTCACAAGAACATAGGAACATATTTGATGTTTAGGAATCTGTGGGAACATTAACTCAGCAGGGGGTGTTATCTCCTCTTCCAACTCTTTCCTAAATATTTGTAATATTTTTTTATAGAAAGGGGTCCCTTTGAGATATGTGTTGTGTTTGAATTTCAAATAGGGACTTTAGGGCTATGACCTTTAATACTAGATTTGGTATAATTAACAAATGAATTGGAAGATTCCCTACTGACTAGCCAAATGAGAAATTGATATTTTCTGCTTCCCTACAACACATTAGGTCCACCACATGTGGCTGCACAGGCACTCTGCTCACCAGCATATTATTCACCAAATAAATAACCAGCCTGTAATCATAGCAACAGCCAATTGATAGAATATGGGGCAACAGAGGCCACTGTACACAACATTTCTCATCTCGTTTAACTTAACTCTGAGCTTCCCTTCTGGTCGCAAAATAAATTACCTGACAGATCGTCACTAACTGAGTGTTTGTCAGAGAAGTTCAACTGGAACCTTGAACCATTTATTTATTTATTCTTTGCTTTTTCTGGCACTTTAATATTCTTGAATGGTGAAAGACATTGTCTGCTAATTAATACAGTCAGACCTCATTTAAGTGTCTCCTTCATACTGCTGTCCCCTCTTAATGCAGAAAAAAAGGAGGGGGAAGGGCACCAGTAAAATATGAACCATCTTTCAATCTTTGGTTTGAAATCATTTTATACTGCAGCCCATGAAGTAGAATATAGTGCCTGGGTAATGGCATGTTCCAGTAGTTCACTTATACGACAGATCTTCATAGCTCACTTATACCTGTGGCACTGCAAGTTATGCATCTTTCACACTGTTTGAAAGAGTGATAATCCATTGCTGTTGTGACATATTCTATCTATAAAATTAGCTTCCTTTTACTGAACCGCAATGATATTCTCACTTTCTACCATCACAATCAAAAGGTCAAAAGAGTATGTGGACATGAACTAATGTATTACATGTGAGGTAACTAAAAAGAAAATCCATCAACTGTAACCTAAGGGATTGATTTACTAGCAGCACAACAGGGTTATCCTGACATCAGCTTGTAACAAGATTTGTCTATAGTTTATGTAGGCAATAACTTCCATTCCTGCTCAGTGTATGGGACATGTCTGTTGCACAGTGGACAATGATAAGACTGCAGTCCCAGTAGAAGGGATTTAATCCCAGGGACACTAGGCAGTAAAAGAAATTAATGTTATTATAGACAGGGCTGCAAACAGATAGCAAAATTTCCCAAGGCTCATCAGCACAGCAATCCTCGAAGCAGTCAATTACGTTTACGCTAAGTTATGAAACATCATAATTTGTGCGTACGTATGATGTTCCTCCAATTACAGAATCTAGAGAGTTCGACTTTCTTATCCCGCAACCTAATATCCTACTTAACAGTTCTGATTCTATTTGAATTTCAGGTTTTAGGTCAGAGAACCATTAATGGAGTTTTTATAAATTGCGATGAGGATTGCGAAAGACTGCAGGATGGACAGTAAGGTGGTAGATGCAGTTTAATGTTGACTAATGTACAGGAACACATATTGGAAATAAGAATAGGGAAAGGAAATACACCTTAAATGGTGAGATTTTAATTGGAGTAGAGCAGCAGAGAAGCCTTGCTACGCAGATGCACATGTCATTAAAGTTGGCAGCACAAGTAGAGGCGGCCATAAGAAGGCATGTGGAAATCATGGCTTTCTTTCGCATGAACAAGCAAGAAAGTAATGCAGAATTTGTTCAAAATCTTAGTAAGGCCACAGTTGGAATATTATGTACAGTGTATTATGTACCCCATTATCGGAAGGATATACAAGCAATGGAAATGGTGCAATGGAAATTTACTGGGTCTTTACTAGTGATGAGAAGTTGGGCCTTTTCTCACTAGAGCTGAGAAGGTTGAGGAATGACTTGATGGAAGTCTTCAAGATTATAAAGGCTTACGATAAGGTAAATAGTGATAGATTGTTTCCACTGGTCGGCAAGACAATAACAAGAGGGCACAAATTTAAGAAAATCACAAAAAGAATGAAAAAGGAAGTTAGAATTTGTTTTACGTACAGACAGTGCCCCACCGAGCTCCACATCAAACTAAAAATGTTTTACTTACCTTTTAGGTGCTGGCCATTTGCTAGGCCGCATACACAATAGCAAAACTTGAGCAGAGCAGGCCTGGTGACAAGTCCTCTGCAGGTAGCCCGATTTCCCAGAGGGTTCTAAAACAGGCCCCTCATTAACATATGCAAGTGGCTTAATACCTGTTTTAGTCGGCCGCCTCAGACAATTGAAAAATGGCTGGACCCAATATCAGGTCAGACATCTTTCAAGCATCCTTGGGTTGCAGATTGTTGGTCCCCTAAATTGACCCTTATTGTGCCTGTTTTATGCCTGAAGGTCGTAGTTTCTACCACCATATGTTCCTGAATCAAATACTTGGATCAAGCCCTTGACTTTGCATATGTTGTGGCCTCTCTGCACTCTTGTTCTTTAATTTCCAGCAATATCCTCCATACCCAGCTGCATCTCACCATCTGCCCATGGAAAAAACTTTCCAAAAACCCTTACAACTTCACTCTCATATTCTCAAATACCTGTTCCTGACCATTCACTCACCATGAGCACTCCAGTGTTGTTGACTGCTCAACCACATCCTCACCTCTATCTTTGATGCCTTTGTTCCCAGCAAAGTGGTCACTATCTGCTACCCCTGCTGTTTCTCTTGGTACAGCCTCCATTTTTGTTCCCTCAAATCTGAGGGGCATACCTCCTGTGCCCCAGTGCATAACTGGTCTAGCCATCCATTGTCAGATCTGGCATGACTACTATTGTGCTTCATTTTCCTCAGCCAGAATTACCCACTATTCCAGGATTATCCTGGTAGACCAGCCTAGTCCCTACTTGTTCCTACTATCAACTACCTCCTCACCTCAAACTCCAAATGTGAGAAGTTCATCGATTTCTTTATCATCAAGATCAAAATGATCCCTTCAGCTTCTTCTGCACCCTTCCATGCTCCAGGCCATAGTCCTCTCTCATTGTTCCACCCATTCTCCCCCAACTTGCTGCCTACCCCTCCAAGCTCATCTCATCTATGCCATCTAGTCCTGGCTCCCTTGATCCCTTTCCCACCCAACCCACTTTCTGATCCCCATGTTAGCCGATATTGTCGATGGTTCCCTTTCCTCAGGCATTGTCCCACTCTCCTTCAAAATCATTGTTAACATAAGAGCCACCCTTCACCATCTGTGCTTGGTAATAACCACCCATTTCCAACCTCATTTTCACCTCTAAAGTTCTTGAACGTGTTGGCAGCTCTTAACTCCATGATCATCTCTCCCATAATTCCCTTCAGTCTGGTTTCCACCCAACTCACAGCACTGAAATTTCCCTAACCAAAATCATGAACAACATACTCTGTGACTGTGACCGTAACTGTGAGGCTTTATCCCTCCTCATCCAACCATAGTGTTCCATCACACCATCCTCCTCCAATGGCTTAGAAACGGTGCAAACACCTAATGCCCCAAAATGGGTGCACACTTCTGACTCATTGTGATCAAAGACTTGAGAAGCAAGGGAGCAAATGAGCAACCTGGCATGTCTAGATGCAGGTCCGTTATTGATCTGGAGATCATCACAGGTACCAACTTGGCTGTGTGAGGTGAGTGACACCAAAAGGGCTGGACACAGGTGCCATTCAGATTGGTCAATAAAAGTGAAGAGGTTTCTTTGGAAATTAAGGATAAATAAGATGGTGGGGTCGATTTTAACTGTTCCCGCCAGGCGAGAAACAGGCAGCAGCAGGTCGGCTGACTTCAATGGACAAGAAAATCGAGCAACCCGCTGTCATTCATTTCAAGGTCGGCGGGAACAGTTGAAATTGACCCTGCTATTTTTGAACTAAAATCTTCAGTCCTCAGTTGTTAGCTTAATTCTAATTCTTGTAGTTTTTGTGTTAGAAGGTGTAGGAGTTCTTTGTCTAGTATATGTAAAAGAGTGTCTCTGTAAATTGTAAAGAGTACCTCCAGCAGAGAGAAAGGTAACAGAAGTTAAGATTGTGCAAATGTACCAACCAGTTACAGGCAGATATAGGTGTACAAGTTTCTCGGAGATCGAGGAAAGTGAGATTTAAGCTAGCTAGTCCAGATACAACTAACAGCTACCAGATACAGAAGGTGAATTTACCCAGGAGCAGAGGATCCAGGAGGTATGGATAGTAACTCTACTCTGATGACTCAGAACACTAACATCATCTTCCCAGAGGAAGGTGAGGCAACTAAATCATCCATGCCAGCTCGTAAGGATGAGGTCATATAAGCTCTGGAAACATTGGCAGCTACAAGCATATGGACTTCGATCTGGTCAATAGTTTGGCTATCTAATTCTGTTAATTGATTTAAGGAGTCTAATCCTAAATTAATCTCACTAATTTATATCAATCTCAGACAGTGATGTCAACTATAAATTTATAATTAGCAAGCAGCTAACCCTGAAGTATTGTGACGTAGCTGAACTGCCTTTGTAACCTTTGTTATTTATTTCATCCATTACCTATTAATTATTTGCATACTCAATATTTAAGTTGAAGTGCTGCTATATAGGATTCTAAGGATAATAAACAATTGTTAGTTCATGTCTTTGTTGTCTGAATTCTTCTTTGATCATTGGCAAGAAAGGGTTAATTCATTTACTCAGTAACTTGGGCAGATCCATAATGCAAGTGCAAATATAATCAGAACTATTGGATGTAAACCAGCTTGGTGAGCCAAATCTAGGCATCATCAATGGCCAGGCGTGGGGGACTGGTAGTAACCCCAGACAGGTCCTTGATAAGGAGTTAAGGTGAATGGGTTAAGAATTTGTCTGGCGTCCTTGAAGAATATTCTTATCAGGGTATTGATTTCATTGTTCTTACAATGCATCTGATTATTGTGATCACTGAATTGAGAGAACCGTGAATCACCCAAATCTTCACTCTGTCTTCCCATTAAGCAAGGCTCCAAACTGGGAGCGGACCCTGGAAAAAATTTCCCAATAATCTTCTGCCGTTCTAATCAGGGCTAGGCTGATCCGATGAGAGCCTGTGGAAACTTTCCCATTCAACCCTGTGAACTCTTTTCTTCTTTCTCCCCTGTGAATTCTTTTTATAGAATCTGTATTTATTTTACAAAATGTTTCAGACATTGCTATAATTTGCAGTCATTTGATACAAACCAGTTAAAAAAAAAATTCTCCCAGACAAATGATCAGAGATTGGGATATCATACCGTTATCCAGCTGGGTGAGGGACGACTAGTGGGCTCCTTAACTAATTGATGTAAAAATGAGTGGAACAATTCAGACAGTGATTCATGTATTGTAAATATTTCATCCAAAACCACATTAGAACCACACTTTAAAGTTTTTTTTATAATACAGGGAAGGTAATTTTTGTACTTAAATATTCAGATCCCAGACTTTTATATATAAGTTTCACCCTGGTTCCTCCCCCTCCCCCACATCCTGAGATTAACATTAAAACTATTCTTGACCCTGACCCTATATTTTCTAAGCAAACAATGACCAGATTTAGGTGGAATCTGCAGCTGTTACACTGCTTCAAAGATAATGGGCATTGACAGGCTCAGTTATAAATATGCAACTGCGTTTTGTGTCCAGTATTCCACCTCTTTCTCCCCTCATCTCCTGAAGGTGCAAATTCTTATTGCGGTAAAGTTCCTCGGGCACAAGAAGCCCTTTTCTACCTCAAAGCAGTCATACTTCTTGTGTGGGCACAGATAGGGAGGAGCAGCATGCTATTCGACCATGGAGGGCATTATAGCTGAGCTTGATCCTTTCGTCACCTAATATATACACATATGCAATTTCCAGCAAGAGTCACAGGTCACAAGATATCAATCGAACCCTGGCTTAATTTTCCCTTCTCCAGCCCATTGGTGCTGATCGTAATTGTTGTGCCTCAGTTACTTTCCTGACTGAGATCAGCTAACATAGCATAGGCTAGAAATTGAACCTGGAACTTTGTGGTCTGAATGGTGTAATACTACACTGCGTGGTGCCCATTAAGCAACTGGAGCAGCTTGAAATTTTAAAATACAGATTGAATCCATCTATATCAGCAAAGGTTCAGGTTAATTGGATCCATTGGACACAGTACATATGGACAATCTTAAATCACCAACCTGTATCACTGCCCAGTTCTATTAATATTATATGACCAGGCAGAATGATTAATAAATAAGAAAGAAAGACATGCATTTATATAGGGCTTTACCAAGCCTTTAAGAAACATCTCAAAGTGTCTCTCACAAACTATTTTTGAAATACAGTCACTCTGGTTATGTAGGCAAACAACAAATATCTTCATTTAGTGTGTAGTTCAATCCTGCATTTGTTCTAATTTATTCTTTTCCTGTATTCAAGTGCAAATGATTTCTCCGAGGATATGCAGAGTAGCACGAGCCAGTGGCAATTAGCTGCACTTCTTTCAGCTCTCCGTCTGCCGTTCATTTTACCTCAGCAACCTGCAACAGATCGAAAAGAAGCAGCAGAAAATCAAAAATGATACCAACTGTAATCTTAACTACAGATAAAATATGTTCAGTATACATTATAAGCAATAAAATAAAATAAGCTTGTTGTTATGATCTGTAATGCACTGCCTGGAAGGGTAGTGGAAGCAGATTCAATAGTAACTTACAAAAGGGAATTGGATATACTTGAAAGGGAAAAATTTGCAGGGCAATGGGGAAAGAGCAGGAGAGTGGAACTAATTGGATAGCTCTTTCAAAGAGCCGGCAGAGGCACAAAGGGCTGAATGGCCTCATTCTGTGCTGTATGATTCTATAAGGCAGTGATCTTAAGACTATTCTATTCTTGGGTTCACATAATACATTGCAACATGGATTCCTTGATTGATTTATAGTTCACCTGTGACCTATTATTCTAGTGAATAAAGTCACTTTATTTCATCAATATACAAAAATGGGAGGGGATTATCTCAGGATTCCTTTCTATCCATGGGGGCAGGAGATTGTTTATGTGCTCATATGGAGAAAGTGAGTGGCTATTCCGCTGGTATCTGTATTTTTTAATGTCATGGTTACGTGGACACCTTTTTGAAGGGCATTTGCTACTCTTATGTCCATCAGTGATGATAATTCTATAAATCAATGTATTTGGTGTCGCAGGTTTCACAAAATAAGGTGATTCATTTAACAAAATCTGATTGACTAATTTAAAGCCCTGAGGGGTATATCAATGAATAATCCCTAGTCCTGTGATACTATGTTAACATTGTAATTGTGATCACATTTCATAGTTTTGTTTAATTTGTGGAAAAGTATACCATGGAATGAAAATAGTTCAGGCACATTCCTTTCACGGAGCCCCATCAAAGGCAGGAATTTGAGGAGAAATGTATTTGCTCGTAACAGGATGATTTTTTCCATGCACACTCAGGCTCCCATTATTTTCAACAGGGGAGGATAGAATTGATACAAACCCACTCCACAAGGCAACGTGAGTACTTAGCCGATCACACTCTGGTGGCGGGAAACCGCACCCCCCCTGCCAGCGTATACCGAACAATCACGAGTGCAAATTAGCATGTCACAAACATACGAACCAAGATTACATTTGGGCAGGCCCACATTCACCAACTAGCAGCCTACAGCACGGAGATACATGTAAACTTATCTCTGGAAACCCCAGAGGCCTGGAGCAAACAGTTCTGTTCAACTTTAATTTAAAAATGTTATGAGCAAAATGATTCATTAAGATTAGTGCCATATGTGGTTGAAACAGAAAACCCACTGACACTCAGCTGAATGAGTTTATTCTGAACATGATGCAAAGACCTGTCTCTTTCATTTCTTGCTTAAGGGATGATACTTGTCCTAGATTATGAGCAGACTTTTCCTGTAGGCCACATTTTTCACCCACTGAATTTTCTTGTGTTTTTTTTGTATATTTTCCTGCGGACACACTTAAGTGAAAACATACCAAGAATTGTGTTGAAATAATTAAACTGTTAAGATTTTTAGCTCTAAGGCTTGTGCATACCGGGAAACATACAGAAAAGGCCCGAATAAAAGAAAAAATGCTGCCTATACAGAAGAAGTAAAAAGACTTGCATTTATGTAGCGTCTTTCATGATCTCAGGACATCCCAAAGCACTTTACAGCCAATGAAGCATTTTTGAAGTGTTGTCACTGTTGTAATGTAGCAGCCAATTTACGCACAGCAAGATCCCACTAACAGCAATATGATAATGACTAGATAATCTGTTTTTTAGTGATGTTCGTTGAGGGATAAATATTGGCCAGGACGCCAGGGAGAACTCCCCTGCTGTTCTTTGAAAAGAATGCCATGGGATCTTTTACGCCTACCTAGGAGGGCAGACGGGGCCTCGGTTTAACATTTCATTCAATAGATGTCACTTCTGACAATGCAGCTCTCCCTCAGTACTGCACTGGACTATTAGCCTAGATTTTGTGCTCAAGTCTCTGGAGTGGGACTTGAACCCACAAAACTCTGACTCAGGTGAGAGAGCTACCACTGAGTTACGGCTATAGATAAAATATTTATAGTTTGATTCAATTTTCTCTTATCTCGTTCCTGATATTTGTAACTTTTCTCCTGACTCTTTGCTCTTCTCCTTCCCTTTCCTGCCTCGTGCTTTTCTCTGCCTTACAAACACTATACAATCAATGTACAACTGTTCCTCCTCCTGTCGCTAGCACTGACTGCATAGTGGAAGCAATACATTTCTTAGTATTTTCTACTCAAGTGTGTATGCAGGGAAATATTCTATTAAAAAAAAACCACAAGAAACTTCAGTGGGTGAAAAATGCACTATTTTTGCCTTGGTCATATAATATTAATAGAAATCAGCAGTGATGCAAGTTGGAGATTCAAGAGTCAAGTGCCAGTTTCCAATGGATTCAATTAACCTGAACCTTTGCTGGTTTAGATAGATTCAATGTGTATTTTAAAATTTCACCTTAAATGCAATCGCATGCTCCTCCAATTACTTAGCAGGAAAAGTCACATATCAGAAAGTTCCAGGTTCAATTCCCATTCTGTACTGTGTAAGATAATCTCGGACAGTGTTGTAACTGAGGGGCAACAATTAGAATCAGCACCAATGGGCTGGAGAAGGGAAACATAAGCCAGGGTTTTCACTCGTGATTGATATCTTGTGACCTGTGACTCTTGCGGGAAATTGCATGTGATAATATATCAGGCAATTATAGGATCGAACTCAGCGGCGATACCTTCCAAAGTTGAATAGCATGCCAATACTCATCATCTAGGATCATTAATAAAGAATGGCCACATAACAATAGTAATTAAGTGTTAGCTTGGCTCAGTTGGTAGCCTCTAAGTCAGAAGGTTTCGGGTTCAAGACCTACTGCAGAGACTTGAGCACACGAACTGGGTGGTAACTTCAGTTCAGTACTGAGGGAGTGCTGCATTGTCAGAGGTGCAGTTTTTCAGATAAGATGTTAAACCAAGGCTCTGTCTACTTCTGTCCAGTAGACATAAAAGATCCCATGGCACTATTCAAAGAAGAGCAAGGAATTCTCCTGATGTGCTGGCCAACATTTATCTCTTGACTAGTACCACCAAAAAAGATTAACCGGCCATTTGTCTCATTGTTGGTTGTGGGACTTTGCCGTGCGCAAATTGGCTACCATGTTTTCCAACATCACAAGTGACTACACTTCTAAAAGTAATTCATTGGCTTTGAATTGCTTTGACATGTCCTGAGGATGTGAATGATGTTATAGAAATGTTAGTTATTTTTTTTCTTTCTTATTTCATAAAGGCTTTTGAGAATCTCAGTGGCCATTTTGAAAAACAAGCAGGACAAACAGCTGTCCTGTTGGTGTCCTCATATAATTGGGTTAGTGTTGGAGATTCCATTAAATTTGTGCGATAATAGCTCAATGATTTTATCTGGTGACTAGTTGAACCATGTAATCCAGGAAGGTTCCAGGTTTGATTCCTATTGAGGATATCATCCCTACTGATATCCTGGGTGAGATCAGATAACTGAGCACAACCTCGCAATTGAACCTGGGACTTATTGGTTTGCGTGGTTTATTCCTGGTGAGTGGCAGAAAAGCTCTACAATTAGCTAAAGTGCTCCTGGGTTAGAAAAGGCAAAATTGTGCAGGGTTCCACTCCAGCTACTGGTTATTATCACTATTTAGTGAGCACAGCCGGAAGTGCATGTGTTTGGATATCAAGCAAGAAGAGGGTGAGACTTCACCATGATGCCTCAGAGATGACTAGTCTGCAACTACTCACTGTTAAAGTTCTTGCATGAATAATGGTCACTTGAACAAGGCATTGGAGGGTACCAGCACCTCTACCACCAAACTTTATGGCTATTCTTCACGTGAGCATAGACAGTGTCTGCAGGGCATTCAGTTATGGAGGACATCACAACCAATCCCATTCCCATTCTCAGCAGAAATCACTGGATAACTGCAGAATCTTGGGTGATCCCTACTTCAAGCGCTCTAAGGACAATTGCAGCATCCCAACTGACATCCTGGGTGAGATCAGATAACTGAGTACAACCTGGCAATTGAAACTGGGACTTATTGGTTAGTGTGGTTTATTACTACACTGAACAATGACTTTTACACACTAGGCCACCAGGGGAGCTAACTGTTATGTATGTTAACAGCAATTTTCAATTTGGTCATTATCACACAATGCTTTAATATCAATTACCTGCCATTAACAAAAAGTATAATGCAAAAACTCTGATAGAAATCTCACCCACTCTGCCATAAGATCAGCTCCTAAAACTTCTGTTCTCTGGTTTATTGAACTGTGAACTTTACAAAAAGCCTTGATCTCCAAAACCTGTCACCATCTCCGAATCAGATTGACTGAAATGACGCCCTGTATGGATTGGCAATCCATCGGAATAAACAAAGACAGATGCTAAGTTGTGATTGATGAGTTCTGATTTTTCAATCATGCTTTTCTATTTCCATGCATGTTATTGCAAGCACAGGTTCATTTCTCCTTGCACATTAATCTGTCAGCAATTCCATCACCTCAGTTCACATACAAATTTGTAGATATTTCATGATGTATGGAGAATGAACACAATACCATTACAAGTGCAATGTATGGAAACATTACAAAGAGTCCATTTGTAACTGCTTACAAAGCCCTTAGGTAACTCAGCTTAACCCTTTCTCTGACACAGGTCTGCAGGCAGGCTTGAAGAAACCTGCATTTTGATAATATAAAATCTTTATAATGTTTAGTTGTCAGGGAGCTCCACAGTGAAACCTGTTGCACAGCTGGATGATACTTGCTCGGGACCAGCGTGTTGTGATGTTTTCATCCAAATGATATATAAGCAACAATCATGAGTGTGTTCTGTCCAGTTGGGTTACTGGTTGTCAAAACAAATAAAATCACACCAGTCTCAAGTGCATAGAATATAAAATTATTGTAAAGTAGCAGCAGTTTCATTGTACTTACTGTATATACATGATTTATGACATTTTAGTGCAACTCCTTTCTTCTACTAAGGCACATTAATCTAGAAACGCTACTTAACATGCACAATTGCTGTGGCGTGTTGCTAGGATTCAAATGCTCTTATGAAATGTGGTGTCACACAGAAGGCCACTTTCATAGTGTAAATATTTTATGCATTACACATTCCGTGTGTTAACTTAGATAAAACTATGATTACAATGTTACTTCAAAAATAACTCTACCGTGCACACAATATTGTAATTTTAAGCTTGTCTGCTGCATCCGTATAGAGCCATGCATCAGGGAGTGAGCACAACAGAGAGGGAGAGAGAGAGACCCATTGGAGCCCATGTAGGAATTTCTCATTTCTATTCATTGTGATGTAAATACCATGGTTAAGATCTGCTGCATAAAATCAAATTCCCTGCCCTTCTGCACACACAATAGCTTGTGAATCAAATCACTATGTAAATAGGGACTGCTTGATAACATGATTTGACCAGTGGACCAAATTACATCAACTGTCACTGGATGTCATTAGCTTACTTTGAAAATTATTACCTATACAAATTAGAAGAATCTATTGGCAGACACTAAGCTGTTTTTCTCAGACATATTTTTAGAGAGTTGGGTCCCATAATAACACAACCGGGTATATTTTCCTCCCTTAGAAACAAATATTAAAAACTACCCATTTCTGCACCTTAATATCACTGGTCCATCAAATGGCAGATTCATCAGGGCTTCCGCCAGTCAGATTTGTGCCTCACAAGTTCAATTGTCTTCATTTGGGCAGCCTGGTTGGCACATTGCACAATTTGATGCAGTCCTTTTGACTGTACCAAAAGGAATGGCTTGTCCAAAATAAATGAATGGAGAGTGCACAGTTCCAGCATGCGAAACAATAATATTACATGATATTACTTATTAAAATGCATATCTTCCTGCAAGTTAGTGCCTTTGTACAACATATTGTGGAAATAAGCAATGACGATTTAGTTGCTGGATGGGTGATTTATGGTTTGTGTATTGTCTGCAGAAGTTTGTTACAAATATACTTTACAATGCTGAGAGTGGATGTTTGTCCTGCTAATAAAATGCCATACCGTGCTGCAGCTCCCTTGGGCCAAGTTGGGTTAGGTAGTAAGATAAAAACAATAAATGATAGAAGTATGCAGTAGGCCTGTCAGCATCTGAAAAGAGAAAAGATACCTTAACATTCCTATTTAGGCTACAGTTGGAGTATTACGTACAGTTTTGGCTACCCCATTATAGGAAGGATATAAAAATCAATGAAATAACCCTGCAAATTAGTCCTCTTCAAGTGATATTATTATTTTGCTAACGAGAGGAAACAAACTAAGAGTGCAAATATTTAGGACAATCACGAAAAGAATGAAAGGGGAGGTTAGAAAAAATGTTTTTACACAGAGGGTGATTAGAATGTGCAATTCTCTACAATAAACCTTGTTAAAGCAGAGTCCATTGCTTGCAAAAGAGGAATGGAGAATGGGATTAGACTAGCTGGCTGATTTGGAGAAAAACAGAAGCACAGTTTGATGGGCAAATGGCTTGCTTCTGTGATGTAACATTCTATGATTCTATGTTCCCAGGTAGAAACCCTTTTCCAGGAACATTAACATTTTCTCTCTTAGATGTTGAGGGTTTAAAAATATATGAAAACAGCATTTTTGGATTGTCTCAGAAGATTGCCCATCAAGAAAGGGGATATCAGCCCTACATATCATCCACTAATTACTATTTGCCAAAGAAATCATTGTAACAAGCTTCATTCTTCCCCACACTCACTAACATTTGAAATCTCCATCTCTCCAATCACTTTTCTTCAGTATTCCTCTCATCAGTTCGGAGGTGATTGATTTTCCCCAGTAACCCATTTTTTTCTTTTTTGTCTTCATACCACCTGATAATTCTGCCATAAGACACGATTAGAAGATTGCTATTTTGGTTACACTTTATACTCCAAGATTCCTTGTAATTCTTTGCAAGAAGAAAGTTCCAGCCACCTAAATCAAGTTCTGCCCAAAAATTGGAAAAAATGGACAACCAGCAGTAAGTTGGCAGTTCTGTTCTCCTCACTCCCGCCCCATTTTTAGACATAAACACAGTAGGGTTAGGGTTAGGGTTAGCAAGACAAAAATCACCCCCTCTATGTCTTTCTCCCAGTTTCTCTGTCTCCATCATATTTGCTTCATTTTTTACACCAGACCATTTGGTGTCCCTCATCTTTTGTCAAGAAGATTCTTGATTACTCCATTTCCCATTCATCCACTCTTGTGCATTCTCCGTCTTCTCACAACAAGAGTTTCATCCTCACCTTCCTTCCTGCATCCGTCAGATTATCTTCCACCATTCCTCCACCTACAAAGTGATCCTATCCACACCATGTCTTTCCCTATCCTCTCTGCTTTCTGGAGTGACAACTGCTTCTGTGCCAGCCTTGTTCACTCTTCCTCAACCCCTGCCATTGGCTAATCTTCGACGTGCGACCAGAGCAGATGGAACATTTTTCATTTCTTCACACACCATTTTCCAGGGCCCCTAACACTTTTTCTGCATGAAAGAGAGATTTACATGTACTTCCTCCAATTTAGCACACTGTATATTCTGTAACTTTGCCGAGTTTCTTCACTCTGTTTTGCAAGCATGTACCTGACCTCCCTTCAACTCTCCTTCTCAGTCTCTCATTGAGTTTTCTACCTTTGCCTTCCTTACTGTTCCAACCAAAGCACAACGGAAACTTCAGGAACAGCGAGGTGGATTTTAACTCGGAGCGGGATTCTGGCGGGAAACCAGAGTTAATTTCCCGCCCACCAGAGGCAGCAGGAGGCCACAGCAATTTTAACAACCGGACCTCATTTAAATGGTAGGGAAGAGAACGGATGCTGGTATGGGAAGATTGAACGGCTAAGGGCCACCCGCCAGCTTATGGGTAAGTGGCGGGGAGGGTTTTTCCGGACTTTCCTAGTGGGGCCCAAAAGAGCAGTCCTGCGCCTCCAGAACCCACAGAGGAATTTTTTTGGCTTACCTGGAGGGCCTCTTCGTCCTTCTCACCAGCTGCTGACCTGCTCCAGCCTGGCGGGAAAGCCGCAATGACTTCTCTGCTCCGGCCCCGGTTAAAATGCCATCAGGGTCCGATTGACGCAGTAAATTCAAGAGGCTCCCACCGCTTTAGACGAATTCCCCATCCACCTGCAGTATCGTGCAGGTTAATATCGGAGACGGCTGAGAAAGGGTCGAGTTCCGAATGGATAAGTAACCTGCTCGTTTTAAACTGCCCGCCTGCCCGGTTTACGCCGGGGCAGGTAGGGTTAAAATGGACCCCAGTACTTCGTTCTCCCCCGAGCACTCTGCAGCCTTGAAGTCTAAACACCAACTTTATCAGTTTTAGCAACTTAGCACACTCCCAATTTCTTTCATGATTCTACAAGGTAAATTTCAGTGATTTTGTGCAGCTGTACTTGAAGGTAGTGCAGATCGGAGAATCAGCATTACAGTGTTGTAGCCCTATCTCTGACTTGCACTCCCATCAAGCGTAGCTTGCCGCTGGGAGCACAGAATTGCTGAACTTACCCTCACATTTGTTTCCATTCTAGAGATGTTTTATTCATCTTTTGTCTTGGCAATGCCTTTTCACAGCCTGACTGACATGACCTTTATTTATCATCCAGCACTTATTACCTCTTTCTAGTTTTAAGAAAATCTATTTACATATTATTAAATCCATCAGTTGTCTCTTTCTAATATCAGTTGTACTCAAGCTTTAATCTGTTGTCCTTCCTCCACTCTTGTTTCTGTCAGTCCTATAAAGGTGCTGTCCTTCTTTGCTACATGAGCTCGGAGTTTTCCACCAAAAACCTGCCATTTTTCTTTTCAAATGCTGGGTATTTGCAGTATGCTATACACCAGACTGTTTGCAACCTTGGCATCCTATTTCACCCCGAGCTGAGCTCCCGCCCCCATATCTTCTCCATCACAAAGACTACCTACTTCCACCTCCGTAACATCGCCCCATCTCCATCCCTGCCTCAGCCAACCTGCTGTTGAAACCCTCATCCAAGTTTTTTGTTACCTCCAGACTAGATTATTCAAATACTCCCCTGACTGGCCTCCCATCCTCCACCCTCCATAAACTTGGGCTTATCCAAAACTCTGCTGCTCGTATCCTAACTCGTACTAAGTCCCATCACCCCTATGCTCCCTGGCATGCATTGGCTCCTGCCTCAAATATAAAATTCTCATCCTGGTGTTCAAATCCTTCCACGGCCTCGCCCCCTTCCTATCTCTGTAACCTCCTCCAGTTCTACATCTCTCTGAGAACTCTGCGTTTCTCAAACTCTGGCCTCTTATGCATGCCCCACCATTGGCAGCCGTAACTTCATCTGTCTAACCTCTGGAATTCCCTCCCTAACCTCCTCTCTTTCCTCCTTTAAGATCCTTCTTAAAACCTACCTCTTTGACCAAGCTTTTAGTCATCCCTCTTAATATCACCTTCTTTGGCTCGGTACAAATTTTTGTCAGATTACATCTTCCTACGTTAAAGGCTTTATATAAATTCAAGTTATTGTTGTTATTTGCAGCATTTTCTATTTTAATCCCTTACCATCCTGAAAATCTAACAATCAGAAAGCACAGTGGGAGTCTATAATTAATAGAGCATTGGTTAATTCAAACACTTTTAAGCTTTAGCATTTGGAAATATTTAATTTTCTAAGCAATTGCATCATCCATATATATATATATTTATTATAGTATATATGTAATTTATTCAAATTGCATCTTTGTAATACATGTAATATCGCAGCATGTTGCTCTCCAACAGTATATATTAAAACATCTCTTTCCTTCAGCCAATCTTTTGAAATATGTTTATTTCCCACAAGGGAAGAGCCACTTCCTACAGCATTCATAATGCAAGCAAAATTTGACCAATTTGCAATATTCACAGTTTAATAAAGGGGCTGTTGATTATATGGGGACAGAAAAATTAAAACATGTATAAATTATTAATACAATAGAATATTTTCTATTATATTTATATTTTTATGAAACTTTCCTTTACAGTGTGTTTCTGTTAAAATATAATACAAATAGCACCAATAAACAATAGCACATTGCAGTTTTGCTTATGTGTCTCCCATCAAATTGAAAGATGGTGGTGCCGGAGAATGAAACTTGATTCTGCTTTACAATCAACAACTGTATCAAGCACTCCCACGGCAGAGCCGTATGGAATGCAAAACTCCCATGCACTGCCCTGACAATGAACCTTGGCACTGAACTCAGAAGAACACTCCCTGTTACACCAATCTAAATCTCAGCCCTTGTGGTATCTCACAGTGAAATTGCTAAATTAGTGTTAATGAGCAGCAAATTTGAGGGCAGATTTGCACTGTGGACTCATGTCCATTAGGGACTGGATTAAGATTGCCTGAACTCATTTCTCTTTGAACCCTTAACAGCCATCGGAGAGCAAGAGAATATTACATTACCATCAGTAGATCGGTAGTTATCTCACAATAGAATAATGTGCCTTATAATTATTACATTCATTGAAAAGTCGTAAGACCAAAATCGTGTAGGATATGCAGCAGGGTAGATTTAAAAGAAAGTAGATTTCGATTCTGGACTAAAAAGGTAATGCACTACCTTACCCTTTCTTAATCCATCAAGCATGCAGCTGTTGCAGCTTGTGGTATCCACTGACACTTCTGAAGAAATAATGAATGGTTGGAAGTGAACTGGGGTTCCTGCTCCTAAATCAATAGGCCATGCCCCTGCTGGAAGTATTTATGCATGGGAGCAGGGCGGAGACATGAACAACCTGGGTGTTGGGGCCCCCTCCCATGATCAAATCACCTATCGACAGTCATTGTCCAGGCTCACGCATGAAGAACGGCTGTTTCATGTGAAGTACTGGTTGGAGCACTGCTGTTTGTGGAGCCATAGCCCAGCATCAGTTGCCAACTTCAGAAAAAAAAAAGGCAAGTACAGAATAGCAGAGAGAAAAACTGGAGAAAGAAAAATAAATGCCAGCTGTGTTGAGGGAATATAACTAAGTCAAAGCTTCCTTTGAGCAGTAGTGATCCATATCAGTGAATGCGATTCCAGCAAAAGGACCCAGGAAATAATCAACTCGTAATAAACTATGTGTGTGACATTAAAATATTTGGTTTAATACAGCACACAGCCTTTGAATCTCAGTATCTATAAACAGACATAGGGTATGTTCTTATGCTTCATAATGAATAAGTTCATTTTGGACAACAGTAAATTAATGTTGCTGAACTATGTTTCAAAAACTGGATTCTGTTATAAAGATGCCAGCTGTACAATATGCAGCACAGAAGAGCCATTCAATAGGACTTCATACCAAAGGGATTCAAGGCACGTCTGATCCAGCATTCACTGTGTCAATGCCTTCAACAGATCATTTTTCAGATGAATACAAATGTCATACTTCATTGGAGGTCAGGGTTAATGGTAGTCATGGAAACACAGTGGTAACTCTATCCTAATTTTCCTGTGTCCCAAGATGCCTTAGAAATGGATTGCCTCTTCATTCAGTTTTACTGCATTTCTGCTGACCGAGATTTTTATTTGAATTTACCTTTTCCTCCCTTGTTTTTTTTTTCTTCCCTCCACCCACAGTCACTCAGTTCAATGCCTCTTACCGGTAGCCAGTCTGTGAGCTTCCATCTACAAAGTGACAGTCCATGGGAGGTGTACCACCGAGGAGGTAATAATTGAATCCCACATTTTCCTTAGCTGGCTAGCGGTGGTGAAAAGAATTCCACTCCACCAGCAGGATGCAGAGCCAGGAGCAGCTGGGCCCCAGAATCCCAGCTTCACCACGATAACAATCTAACCCATTCAACTTAAGGACTGGGTCTGATTT
Organism: Heptranchias perlo; assembly: GCF_035084215.1. NCBI lineage: Eukaryota > Metazoa > Chordata > Chondrichthyes > Hexanchiformes > Hexanchidae > Heptranchias > Heptranchias perlo. The sequence goes on from NC_090350.1 coordinate 29,424,023, forward strand.
TAACTGCATCACAGCAGCTTCCTGACTAGCTCTCCACAATTCACAACAATAAGTCCAAGCAGATGAGTATTGTAAAGGTTTAAAAATAGAGAGTTATAGGGGGAAGAAAAATAAAATTAAAACAAAATGTTTTGTACTAATAGGATATTCCAAAGCAGTGCACAGATTATGAAAATATCTTCTTGTGACTGGAGCTGAAGAATCCATTGGAGCTACTTGGAAATAGGTTTAGGAAAATAATTCACAAAGATAAATACAGATGATGGATGCCATTCGGCCCATCTAGCAAACCTTCCATCGAAACTTTGGAGCTGCCCATCACAGCATTTCTACACTTAATTTTAGTTAATATTTCTTTGTATCTTTCCTGATGGCTCAGTTGCTAAAGTTTGTAGATGAGCTATATAGACCAGAAGATTCAAGTTTGATTTCCCAGTCTGTACTGAATTTGCTGACCTCAGCCAGGAAGGTTGTGGGGGCCTCTATGATTGGTTTCCTCTCCCAGTGGGCTAAGCAGAGGAAAATCAATTGCAGTTCCAGTTTCTGATTTCTATCCAGTTAATCCTGCTGGAAAGTGTGTGGGTGTCAAGTGGAGACAGAGTTAGGTTTGACTGTGATCCCCTCCAGAGGCTAAAAGAAAACTTGCGATAAACAGATTATTCACTCAGTGACAGGCCCGTCATCTAGGGCCAGCCTCCTAGACCCTGGGAAAAACTTGACTGGAAATGACAGCTGAAAATAATCACAGCTCAACTTGCGAGGTAATTCTAATTGCTTTGATACGTGACAGCAAATTTCAAATATAATAGCCTAATGAAGAATTTATCAGATAGCCAATGGATGTGGAAGAATTTAGAGGCTCTGAGAATTGCCTTTCTGCCTGCTCTTAAAGGTGAATTGTTTCTCAACTATTTTGCTTGGCTGAAAACCATGGCGCTAAATGATGAATTAAAAAAAATAAATCAACTCAATAGCTACTTATTAAGGAATAATTTGAAATTGACTCCCTGCAATTTCTGGTCCTGGAAATATGGCAGCATTATAAAACAGTGCAGGATGAATGTGGGCTGCATAAGTGATTTGCACTGAGTGAGCTACGGGAAGCAGCAGTACTCAATAGCAACTGATTTTTTGCAAAGCTTCGGCTAATGGTTTGGTTTCTGCAGGATCTAATTAGTGATAAAATAAGTTATATTAAGTGTATAACATATAGCTCCACTAATCACCCAGTGAGTAAAAGCACCATGTATCAAGCCATACAGATCAGAATGGTTCCAGGTTCAATCCCTAGTCTGCGTTGGGTTTGCTGGGTGGTGGTGATGGTGGTGGTATCAGTGTCCCTGGGCTAGGAAAGGGAAGTATTAACTCTGGTTGACAGTCCTGATCATTGTCCAATACCCTTTCTGGAAAATGGATGTGTGCAGAGGTTGATTTCAAGATTGGACCAGCCCTCTGCCCCAATCAAAGTGTCTGCTGACATTGGCTAGGATCATATGCAAAGAATGATCACTTGGGGGAGGTACTGGAAGGCTGCTAGCACCAGTAGGGCCGTAGCACAACATGAGCCACCGCCCTCAGGGAAAGAGGGAGAGAATTGGAAAGCAATAGTGTTACAGCTTTTTTTTAAAAATGTACTTCATTGGGGTTAATTTCTGACATTGCACTGCCAAGAGTAGCACCTCAGAAATTTGGGCACGCACACGATTTTACAACTGTTGTGTTAAACAGTTGGACAATGAGGGCAAGGCGTGTCTAGATTCCCAGTAGTGCCCTGGAAGTCAAGGCTCCCCACTGGCAGCACAATTAACCTTTACATTTTTCTTTAGTTAAAAGCACCTAACACCACCCACTGTTTGGTCTCTTTGGCTAGAGATACAGCAACCAATGAAGTTTTTAAAAATTGCTTCCGATATTTTCTCACGACTAGTGGGAGGGATCCAATCCCTAGCAATTGAGAGGGGGAAGGTACAGGGACGAGTTCCAAGTAAAAGTGCAAAGCATAAATCTAATCTTTTTTGTTTTTGAATCTCCCGTACATACAAAGCAACATCAGCATTTTAAATTGACAGTCAGCATTTCAACCTCTGTGTTATTGTTATCGTTATTATTTCATAACAAAAATCAGCTTTTTATCAATGGGTCTGTAGGTTTGTACATTGGATATGGCCTTGGGTTCAGCATCAACGGCCACTCCTGTAAGCAAAGTTCTTATCTGCCCGATATCTAGGTAAATGTAGCAAGAGACAACCCTTGCCATTATAGTCTGACTTACTGGAATATGTCACCAGCTGCCATGTGATTTCCTCAACTTTGGTAGAAATGTATATATTATCAGACTGTGGTGTCTATTTTTGAATGATTTCACTTCTGTGCAGCACTTTGGGACATTTTTCTATTTAAAGATGTTATAAAAAATGCAAATTGTTGTCATTACAAACCAATGGACAAATTTATGTTGCATTAAACAGATAAATTTGGCTTTATAAACTTTACTGTTCTCCTTAAAATATCAAAATAACAAAGACAGTTCTCCTGCAATTCTGGTCTTTAGCACTCCTGGTGCTCAAAGCTCTGTGTCAGGAGCACTAAAGATGAAAATTTACTCCATAATCTACTGGAGAGTACCCATCTGTTCACTTAGTGATAGCTGCATGCCTGCATTTCATAGTGATGTAAAGATGGTATGCCTCAGTGCTGTTTCACTGTCTTACTGCTCCACAGTGGTGGTGGATACGGACTTGATCCTTGGAAGCCTGGTGAAGTGATGTGTCTTTTTTCTCAGTGGGGGTGGCTTCTGTTATTGTGATTAGACTATAGCTTCATAATATCCAAATTACAGAGCCTTTGAAGTTGAAATCTGTAAACCCTTGAATAGCCACCTTCTATGTATACTAGACATCGGTTACATTGACTGACAAATGCAAAGAATATCTGAACTTGGTATTATGATTTTTTTTTTTGCTACATGTAACTTTTGCAATACTGTTCATAGCTGTTAACTAATCATCTGTTAAATTCAGATGGACTCCAAATTTAATAAACATGGCTTGTTTGTACAGTAGGATCAGACATCGGCTATCCATCTGAATTGAGTGAGGCTGAGTGGGATTGTTTTGAAGCTGCTTTTGTCTCTTCCATCTGGAGAGTCCCTGCTGGACAGCTGCCAGCTCTGGAATGCCCCTCAGGGACGGCAAGTCACAGCAAGCTTCTGTTTTATGCCAACTCCCTAAGTCACAGCTGTCAATCAGAAAACCACAAAACATTTAGGAAACTTATTGATTGAAAGGGGTGCATGGGGAGAATAGGCTCTGATTTCAATCTACCGGTCCTGGTTGTGTGAGCTCCACGAGTTTTATCTGGTGATCAACAGCAAAGTTACAAACTTTTTGTTCCCTTCTAACAGCTTCCATCTGGGTCTTAAGATGGTTCCCAAGTGCAAAAGTTTGCAAGTCCTTGTGTGTCTTACTAAAAATTCTGAGTCACATTTATTTCTTCTAATCTTTCACATGAATATGTACCTCTGGAAAACACTCTGAGCTTTAATTTGAATGAAGACAACTTAAAGGTTGATATTGATCAATAAATCATCATGCAGCAAATAATTCAAGATATGCAATTTACTTGGTCTACACAGGACGTAATTTACAATTCCAAAATTTTAATTTCATCAAGATCCTCTTACTAAATCTTTGAGGCATTTAGGATTTTATTTGATTTGAGAGAAGTGTATTTTCCATTTTGTATTTTGTTCAAAGTTGTATTTTCCGAAGAAGAATGCCAAATATGACAAAGCACAATTCACTATAGAATGCACTGAGCGTGTATTTATTAATAGAATGCACTGAAGAAAATTGAACTTCAAATCTTGTATTCATTTTGGATATGGTGGAGTTCTGGCAAGAGTAAGTGCTCCCATTTTAGATCAAGATTCCATGCAATTAAAGGGGAAGATTGAGCTTGAATGCAGTAGCGCAACTTCCAGGCTGAAAAGACACCAGATTATTTCTGTAGGGCTACAGCCAGCAACTCTCGTGTGGACCTCTGTTAGATTATGTGGGAGTGAGTCATACAAACCAGCAAAGTTCCAGGTCTGATCCCTAGCCTTTTGCTAATTTCAATCCAGGGAGACATAAGGCTGCCTTAATCAACTGTTTATGCGAACATAGGGTGGAGACTGATTGAGTGCAGCAATGAAGACCCCTATGGTTGACTAGCCTTCTAAGGTTCACTGTTTAGGATCATACATAAGGAATGGTGAGATGCAAAGGATGCACAATATCCAAAAGAACCACCATTCACCTCCATCTATACTTATGTTTGGAGAATATATAAGCCCTAAAATTCCAATGGAACCATTGCATGGCTGGAAGGGAGACGGGGTAGGACTTCAGCCCACCATGACGTCCTGGTCCTGACCAGTCCTAAATTATAGGTTATGTAATTAAGATACATAGAGGCATGCAGGCTGTGCAAATCTAGCCTGCAACGCCTCAGATACGCCACGAGAGTTGAAGGTGAAGAGGTTCAGAATACTCTTGTTGAAGCATGAGGTAGGCCCAGGAAACTCTCCAAATGGCTGGCAAGGGAATGAGTTTGTGGAAAATGGAACTGGGATAGGTGGAGACCTGGTGCAGCAGCAGGACATAAAACCTGCTGCTGCTTAGAGGGAAAGCAGGCATCCTGGGAGAGAAGGATAATTGCGAGATCAAAAAACAAGTGGCAGACTTCAGGGGGTCTGACCTAGATGTCCACTTCACAGAGATATGAAGCAGGAGGGAGAGGCTGTTTCAAGTCAGGGACAGGAAATCTGTGAAGCACATCATCCGTACTTTGTGGAGGGACATTGCAGTGATGGTGAGCGCTAACCCCTTGACCACCAGGCCTTCTTTTTCAGTGTAGGAAGAAGTTTAATGACCTCAACAGAGTAGCCAAGATAAGTCACCTGCTTCCACCTGACTCTTCCTTGCAGTGTCTTCATATGTATGGAAACTCTATTATTCATTACTCTCACAATGCTGTAGTACTCTGCTCTAAAGCTCTGATCTCTTCTCCCATCCTTTGTCACCAGCTACCTACAAATACATCTCCCCTCACAGTTAGCCATGCATGATGAAGCCTTCCAACTCACAAAACCTGTCCTCTCTTGCTTTCTGTTGTTGTTGCAGCTGAACTCATCCAGGCATGTGGTGAATATTCCATCACACTCCTGACTTGAGTCTTGTAGATGATGGAAAGGCTTTGAGGGGTCAGGAGGTGAACCCCCCATCACAGAGTACCCAGTCTCTGTCCTGCTCTTGTAGCCATAGTGTTGATATGGCTGGTCCAGTTCAGCTTCTGTTCAATGATGACCCCAGGATGTTGATGGTGGATGACTCGACGAAGGTGGTGTGAACCTTGAAATTGAGTACCACCAGGATATCCTACTGTGGAGATCAAAGCTGATAACAATTTTGTCTCATCCAATGTCCACACACGCACACTTCCATAAGGAGCTGTTGGATTGCGATCAGGAACTAGAAGCCTAGCCAATCTTTCCCCTCCTAACCCAGAGATGCTAAGGCCAATTGTAGTGCCCCTACCACTGCCTCAGCTGAGAGCAGCTAATCATCATTGTTTGGAGATCAAACATATGATTATTTTCGGTCTTTTTGGCTCAGACAGAAAAGTAGATTTTCTTCTTACTGTGCTTGGACGCAAAGTACTGCCTGGGTGCAGCACACAGAGGAAAGTCGCAGGGAGAATTGCACTTATGTAACGGAGCCTGATCTGATTTCCCATCCATTTTAAATTAATTGAGCAGGCTCCATTACAGACGTTTAAACTTCCCTGCCTGACTTTCCTCAATGTGCTGTGCCCGGGCTTCATACATGGGTTTGCACCACAACCAAACCCAATTCTGTCCTCACCCAACATTGATGCATTTGGAAACAGTGAGTCATTGGATAGTAATCAAGAATGGGAATTAAGGTGAATTGTTTTCCCACCCCAAGCCTTACAGAGCTGATGCCAACTATGGTACTGCACTACTGCCCCAATTCAGCACAGAGCAAGGATTGAAACTAAGACCTTGCTGGTGTCTGTTTCTCAGAAGAACACTAGGTGTACACTTGCCATTGTGCCATCAAAAGAGCTGTAAAATATAGGACTTTTCCAGTCTTTTTGGCTCAGAGATGGAAGGGTAGATTTTCCTCTTGCTGTGCTTGAATGTGAACAACTTTATGATCATAATTCTAATAATAGTATTTTAAACTCTACAGAGTTACAGCGAATCCATGTTGTGCAGTAATGCAAAGAAAATGTGTATTATAACCCCAGTGATTCCGGACTACACATTTGTCTTTTATAGACTTGTATCATAGACAATCACATTCAATTAGGATTACGTTGACTTTGACTGAACCTGATCCTCCTCTGTTTACAGTTCACTATGCCTTGAAACAGGATGTGTGACAGACAGTATCAGATTATGAGTCTGATGTGTGCATTGGCAAGTACAAGAGAGCAGAAGGTAAGTGATGATTTGAATCAAGTTGCTTTCCATTTACAATACAGTGGAGCTGATTTTAAATTGGCAAATGGAGATAGGAGTTTATTCTAAATTGATATCAAAGAACTTAACTTTCTCTGTTTAGACAGTTGGTTTTCTCAATTATAAATGAGAATCAATCTAAACTTACAGTTGTGATATAAATGAAACTTTGGACTGAAGTTGCTGCTGGCACCTTGTTGATGGCCGAGATTTTCTTCCACGATGGTATTCATTCTGGAAGTGCATCAGAGTGGGTCACCTGCCCACTGGTGTCATCTGGCTCTGCCCCTGCCGAATTTTACTTTTTATTGGCTCAAATGTGGGAAAGGAGGCAGTAAATCTTTGGGAATGGTACAGGCCCAGTGGAAGGAGTTGGCCTTGACAATCAGTACCACCTCCATTAACCCCCCGCATGGTAACTGGAAGAAGTTCAATTATCTAACCAGGACAGCCAAGTTAAGAGGAGACAGTCACACCTTGTGCTAATGCAATAAGTATGTTTCAGATTTCCACCCACCTTGCCCTCCTTGCTTTCAACACCATTTACTACTTACTAGAAATTAGCATGTGGTACTGCAGTACCTTTCACACCACTGTCCTTCCCTTGCAAGTGTTCCTTCACTCACAGCCTAACATGAAGGGAAGCATTGAAAGCTCATTTCCTTCATCTGTTATCACCTTCATCTTGTTGTCACCACCATTAATGAATGCTTACTGACACCAGGGTTGCATTCCTTTGCTGGCAAGCAGAGTGCCTTCACACTAACTACTTTCTTCTTAAAGGAGAAGGTGGCCCATAACCAATGAAAAAGAGCAGTCACAGCACAGATGCTGTCTCTCACCAGCCCTCTGAGATGACTGGTGCGTGAGGCAGAATCTAGCCAGGGCCAGGCTGCCCTTGCAGTAGCAGATGAGATGCAGCATTTGGCCGGTCTCTCTGGGGCCTCAGCTGTCCTAAGACAAAGGTCACCTCAGTCCCCAGAGACTCCTAGAGAGAAGCACCAGTCAGACACTTCACAACTCTCCATCCCTTATGAGCTGTGCCCACAGATATCTCAGCTGGCAAAGGATTCTATTGTTCAACTTCTTCCTGAAGCCGGGCCTCAGCTGCCTGCTCACCTTCCTGTCCTATGCACCTTCCTCTTCCTCCTCTAGGGTATGCATCAGGAATCCTCTATGAATTGTGAAATTATACAGCACACAGCAAACGATAACAACACAAAACGCCCTGAGCACTGGACTGTAATGATATGCTCTATAAGAATCCTGTGACACCATGAGCCTTATTATATCAGTGTTCACCAGAGGTCCTAGGGAACTGCTGCTCAAAATGGCACTGATGATTAAGTTTGTGTTTGTCTTTGGTGAACTTGGATACTTGAATTGTGGACTTCAATCCAAATTTAAACTTAAAACAAAATCTAACTCTCCCTAATACTGATGGTCTCAAATCTATAGGATCCTGTACCTTTAGATTGGTTCACATTGATAATTTGGACCAAATTTGAACAAACTCTTATGGAGCTGTAGTACAGCTGGAAAAGTGATTGCATACAGATCTGTATTCATCCTAGAGTTGATAATACTTACTGTGCAAGTAACATCTACACTTGAATGTGCTGAGATGGTGATGTGTGTAGAGTGTACACATCCCTTCAGCCTTTAGGTATGTAAATGCACTGAAAACAGAAGTGGACCATGTTGATATGGTTTTTGCTGATCCAAACTCCTTCCCTTCTGGCAGCACAAACAAGGCGTTTTATTCAGGATGAAGCTGAATTCTCTGTCATCCGCCAAGGCACTTGCTGCTTCAATAGAACACACAGATGATTATAACACTATACAGTTACTATAGGAACTAATAGGATTTTTTTGTAGGGTTCATGAGAGAAGGTTAAAAATCTCATCTTTCATTCTGTCAAATAATTATGCTGTTAAGTAAGCACCTGACCTCCATACATCACCTTCATAAACAGGAGGCAGATTTGCAGACACATAGTTGATGTCAACAACAGATCATATCAATCAGTTTTCACACCATTTGCCCACATTTATGGTGCTACAGACATTATCGTGGTTTACTTACTGTGATTTGTGCCTTTGGGCACAATCCCTAACTTGTCCTCACAATGATTAAACACTGTGCCTTAGAAAGTAGGTTTTGTTTTGTTATTTTGAGACAAAACAATAGGTTCTTTCTCTTCTCCTCCCCCTTACCTTCTGGGTACAAGTGATTATTTTAAATGTGTTTGCTTATAATGTGTGCTTTTTTACTGTTGAGGTATGATTGTATTGGGAGTGAGAATAGAGATACACTCAGTGAAATTTAATCCAATTACCTGAGGTAATTCACAATTTGGGACTTATCTTTAGGTATGTATAGCTGCCTTGATAGTAACGAGAGATCATCAAGGAGGGTAACCAAACCAATAGCCTACGTATCAGATGTACATTTTTTTCCCATCTAAACTCAAAGGAGTTCATTATATTCTGAGATAGAACTCATCCACTAAACTCATTTTTCTCTCACAGAAATCAATGGCAAAGTGAAAATTGGATTCTGCACTAAATTTCTAGTACATAAACAATATTTTTCACACTTATTTTAATCACAAGTCACAAAAAAGTTCGGATGAAGAAGGCCCTTCAGCCCATTTAAATTCCATACTTCCAGAATATCATCCATACTGTCTTCCCATTACAGCATCCTTAAACAAGTCAGTATCCCTCCCTCAACCATGTTCCTAGCAATCTGTTCCAGCTGCTGATCACCTTGAGTAAAGAAACACTTCTTGCGTTCTGTCCCATATTTACCTTTCACCATCCTCAACCTGTGCCCTCTTCTCCTACTGCCCTGCCAGATTTGAAAGTATTGTGCCTAGTTTACCTTTAGTGTGTCATTAAGTTTCTTATATCCCTCTATGAAATTCCTCTGAGTTAGTATCAAACATATGGGTTGGATTTAAGTGCTCAGTGCTTTGAACGATTCCATCATTTTTATCAGCTCTTTAGAGTGAACGCAATAAATATAAGTGGCCATGAGCCGCAGCACGTGCAGTTTTAATTCTGAAGATAAGTAACCAGGTGGCTGACTAGATTCCACTTTCCATTCATAGCGAGGGCATATTTTATAAAGTAAGATTCCGAGATCACTGCTTGGGGAAACATCAGGCAACCCTTGTATTTTACAATGAATGCTCTAAGATCGTTGCTGTAAGGATGGCACCTCCAAAAATACAGTGATTTTTTTCCGTTGTCTTTGGATATTAGTGGTAAGGTTGGAACCCTCAGCCTTCTTTTTTCCCCTCTAATACTAGAAGCATATGAATTGCTAAACGAAAAAAGACCAAGGTCCACCTAATTTGCCTTCTACCATCCTGGTAGTCGCATGATCCAACGATAATGGTATTGTTGACTAATTATGGAACTCAATCTCTATCAATTAGTCTACAACAGACCCAAACGAGGCCAGAAATTGCCCAGTGGTGGAAAGCTTTGGCATCAAGGTGAGGGATTTTAGTACGGGGGAATAGAACATTTTTCATTTCAGGCATCCATTATCAGCCGGTTAAAACTCCTTATATTCTGTCCCAACAACAAGCCACAGCCTCTGTCTAAGTAAGAACATCCCCTACTGTGTAACACTTCTTCCAATTCCCGCACCAACCATCTGTCAGAATGATATTGCCAATTAGTGCCAGTTTTATGCTGTAGGCCCACGTCCATTAGGAACTGGTTTGCCACTGCCCAAATTCATTTCACACAGGGCCCTTACAGCAGCAAACAGAGGAGATGTTCATCATATCATTTTGAATTGGTTTTATACCCAGGTCCTAGAGATGAAAGGGACAGTGTCTAACCCAATTCTCCTATCCTCAATCTTTTCTACCAGAGGCAAGCTGCTACCACCTGAAGTAGTGAACATAAATGAGCTGGAACACCAGGAAGCATTGAGCTGGCACAGTACCCTAATTGGCAGGTGATTTCACCTGATTGTGATACCAATTACACAATCGGCAGGGGAGGAGGAGAAGAATTTCTAAAATCTTGTTAAAAAAGATAATGCTGATGTTTAATTTTGTAATATTTATTCAAAGCTCTAATTTTTACTCTCATGAAAAATGAAAAATAGCAAAAGGAGCTTTGCTCCTACTCGAGAAGTAAAATCATCATCTCTGAGCCATACAGATCCCAGGTTTGGTCTGTCTTCAGCGCTGAGTTAGTTGATCTCTGCTAGAGAACTACAAATGGCCAGAGCACTTCCAGGTTAGGGAAAATCTTCCAGGGTTTCCATTCCTTATCACTGTACAGCAACCCCGGCTTGGCTGTGATGCCCTCCATATTTGGATAACACTGACCTTCAAGGCCTACATATGATAAATGGGAACTTGGTGTGTGTCCACTGTCCACAGAACTGTATCTCAATAAGGGAGCCAACTCCTTCATGAGAGGAGTGGGGGAGGAGAAAACTGGAGTGATTTTTTTTTAAATTAAAGAATCAGCTTTATATATGAAGCAGCTGTTACCATCAGACAGGTTTTCCTCTGAGGCCCTGCAAGGTTTATCGTTATTAAATTACAGGCTGTCTCGCGCTCTGTCATCTCTGTACACGGGTCCTGTTGATACAAGCCATTGCAGTTGTGTCTTAAAACCTTCTTACCCTTAAGTACAACCTGTCAAAACTCAAATGTTTTCTGGGTTTGGAATTTCCTGTCACTATTGCCTCAGCTCCTATTACCTCTTTGCCATAGTCTATGATCACTGCTATTTATTTATAGTTGTACAGCATTTGAACAATTAAAGACAAGTTTTCATTCACAAGAAGGCGTTACCATTACGGAAGTTAACATTTTTCAAAATAAAAGATTTTTTTTCTACATTTAATAGTAAAGCATTTGGTCTTCAAGTTATTAGACTGAACAATTCCTTAAAAGAAATATAGCAAGTATGTAGAAGACAGACAATGTCCTTGACGTTTGAGGATGTGGACATTTCATTATACAGAAATATCCAAATTTATACACAAAAAGCATGTGGTTTAGAGAGATTGTAATAGGATCTGACAATTTTGCTTATGTAACTGTGTAAGAGCAAAGTCAGATTTTCCACAATTCGAAGAACAAGGAATTATGCTTGTTCTTTAGTCCTAAATCCGTATTCCCAATTTTCAAAAACGTACAAGCTCAATGTGCTGTGTGCCTTTGAGGTGATCAGACGTTGCTTTGATATTTGCAGCACTGTTGTGCTGGAATGAAATCATTCAGCTTTAAGAGTAGAGGGTGGAGCTAACCAACCCTGCAGTGGGGCTGCTGAGTCAGGCAACAGAGGGTAGCAGTATGTGGGCCCCCTTCTCGGCTGCTACATTGTTGGGACGTGTACGAAGACACGAGCAATGAATTTTCTGTTCAGATGGAGCTGAGTGCATGCTATTAGGCAAGAAGGGTTTACTGTGCAGATTTTCAACTGGCACAAGTATAAGCCTCATTAATATATAAATGAATGTATAATGCTGCAAATGAGGCAAACACATGTAATTTGCATAATCTCCACTCCCGCTGGAAAGAGATAAATTATGTCATGCTGCAGGATCTACATATGTGTAACAATTTGGAAGAAAAATGTTAAATTATCTCCATAACCAGAAGCGTTGGGGTTTATAAAAGGGCATTTCAAAATGTATATATGGGGCCAGTCCCAATGGTTTAATGGGTAAAGGCACTGCCCAGTATAATACTAAATCATACAGACCTAAAGGTCTCGTGTTTCTTTTTCTGTGGTGAGTCAGCTGATCTCAACTATGGTAGCGACTGGAGTGTGTCAATTGGCCTCAGCCTCCCTAGGTTAAGGGAGAATAATCAGTGAGCTGCCCTGCTCCTGATCACTACCCAGTGAGTCCTGCTGAAGAATGAATGTTAGGCGAGTTCAGTTCCTGAAAGAGGGGAGGAGAAATTGATAAAACATGCATTTGGATGTATATATTTTTTTAAATGTACATTTTTTTAAAAGTTTGTTGTACCCGTTCTTTATCCTGGTGAACGGGAGTGGCACAAGGAGAACAGATTTCTGGAAATACACCTGATTTGCTTTTGTGTTATTTTCCCCCATGGCTTGATTCCAGCAGTAAACAGTTAAAGCATTACATTACAAAGCACAAATGTCCTTTGTAGGAAAAAAAGAGATACTAAAATCATTTGTCACCCACAAATTAACAAAGAAGGAAACATTCTTTTATCTCAAATAGCATGGTAAATGGTTTAGTCCTGGAGACTGGAGCCAAGCATATACAATGTATGGGATTTCTGTCAACAGCAATTTTTGTTTTGCTCAGAGGTACTTTTGTATGCATTTGATTCTAATGTAACCAGGCGTCACCAAGCCTGCAGTTTTCAATGTATGATGCCTATAATGGACCAATTTAAATCAAATCGCACGATTGCATTTCTTTACTGTTTAAAAAGTTTGATCATGGTCTGGGAATATAGACATGGGAATCAGCTCTTCCTGATGTGTGTGAGCGACCCACATTATGGAATACAGTTCTTCCTATTATCTATACATTCTTAATTACGGACTAGTCATAGAAAGTCAGGACAAAGCAAATTTCCCTCAGAGTGCATTAGTGATGCTGTAGGTATAGGTACAGAGTTCAGCTGCTTCTGGAATTTATGAAGCTCCATCTGGTGGTAGAAGTGTGCAGCTGCAGGTGTGACTATCAGTGTACGGTGATGCCCAAATAAGGAGTGTGTGCCATGCATAGCGAGTTTATTATAGATGTCTCTTTCCACTAGTTTCTTCCTGTTACATTTTTCACCAATAACAAATTCAAATGTTTACTGTACATAAGGTTCAATATATCATTTGAACTATCATAAATCTGAGAGTATCTTAAACCATTGTGTATAATATGCAACCCCTTCCCTTTAATCAGGTAAAAATGATGACAACCACAATATTTACTAAATGACATGAGCACAACATAACATTGGTATGCATGCTCTGTTCAATGAGTCTGCTGATGATTCTGAATTTGAAGGTGTGTAGAAGTCAATTTATTCATTGCAACATTACATTTACACCATATTTTACAAATCCTATTGTAGTTAGACCACTTTCACTCCTGTGCAGCACAAGCAGTTTCATATAGATTCATTTTGCCATACCCAAGTCTTTTGCAAATTTGTTTTAATTTTAGTTTCTAATTATGATGCGCACCCTCTCCCTCCCCTACATATTTGAATTTTTTTGGGAGAAAAAGTATCTTCTACTCAAGGATTTACGGTATTATACCTTCCAGCTTGTGCATAAACATACTGGAATATTTAAATTATCTGTGTCTGTGGGCATGCTTTTCCTGTTGGTAAGAAGAATATAACCACCATCAATTTTCCATCTTTCAGCAGTAATGAGAATGGAGATACCAGCATATTTCTCATTTTCTTCTATCTCTAAGCCCATCCACCATCAACCCCAAGGTCCATGTTTTTGCTTAGTTTTAACTGCCAGTTAAGATAAAGGTCAGACAAATCTCCTGCTCCCTGGATTACTGCTGCAGTTGGTACAGTCTGAAGTCTGAATCCAGTCTGAATGGAGGACATTTTGTTTTTTTCAAAAAAGTAATGATTACCCACAAACAGAATTACTGCCTTTTGCTCCCTGGGGATCTCGCAGCAGAAAGAGCTGCTGCAACATGCAAAGTCTGTGGACACTCATTAACATATTTAAATTTTGCTCTCCATCATTGCCTCCTGTTTAAAATTGAGGCCAGTGTAACAGAAAGAGTCATTACCCCATTAATAATGCCCGCCTTTCCTGAGGAGACTTTGATAATCCAATTTGAATCAAATTCCTTCTGCCCCTCTTTAATTATCATTTCACAGTGCACACATCACTTCCCACACACTTTATTCTGAAGTGTCAACTGCAAATGGAATATACCACAAATTTATGAGAGTGAACGTACATACAATATATGATATAAAATGATACATATGCATAACAATGTTCAACACCATTTCGCAATATGGTTAGGATTTACTCTCAAAGGCTTGGAACCATCAGAAGGCTAATGACACTTTTGTATTGTAGGTAACAGTTTAAAAAAAACGCCTGCTTTAGAGTGAGGTGAGCCAACATCACTGAATTATAGTATAGTCTCTCTTCTTGAGCAAAGTGAAGCTCTGTACACAGGTACTTAACTGAATGCAGAGCTCCACTTAGACATGTGGCTGCATTTTTGAAGTTAGTGAAGAGCTGACTGTCTTGCTAAAGAAAAAAGCGCTTTACAAATAATTAAGTACTTTTGAAGTGTAGTCACTGCTGTAATGCAGGAAACGCCACAGCCAATTTACACACAGCAAGGTCCCACAAACAGCAATGAAATAAATGACCAGATCATCTCTTTTAGATATTGGTTGAGGGATAAATGTTGGCCAGGACACCAGGAGAACTCTCTTGCTGATCTTTGTACGGTGCCATGGGATCTTTAACATCTCATCTGAAAGACGGTACTAGAAGATCAGCCTAGATTATGTGTTCCAGTCTCTGGACTGAGACTTGAACTAGGCAATTTCTGACTCAGAGGCCAAAGTTTTAAAATACGGCTTTTCACCAGTTGGAATTAAGAATATTGTTTGCAAGAATCTAACGGGTTGTTAGATCAGCAATTTCACTCCTTAGTTATACTGCAGAGTTTCCATGCAGGTGATGCAATGCAAAACTGCAGTATAACTAGGCCATAAGTATGGAACTGCAGGTTTTGTGATGTCACTCTAAAAGCAGAACTGAAGCTCCTCAGGGATTTACAAGTGCATTTTTACACCAGTATTAATCTACTGTATATTCCTACCGCACTATAACCTTCTATATGTAAAGTGTCAACATCCTTTACGATGTGGAGATGCCGGTGATGGACTGGAGTTGACAATTGTAAACAATTTTACAACACCAAGTTATAGTCCAGCAATTTTATTTTAAATTCACAAGCTTTCGGAGGCTTCCTCCTTCGTCAGGTGAACGATGTGAAAATCGTTCACCTGACGAAGGAGGAAGCCTCCGAAAGCTTGTGAATTTAAAATAAAATTGCTGGACTATAACTTGGTGTTGTAAAATTGTTTACAAACATCCTTTACAGCAATGCTACTGTTCGTCTCTTGCAGTACAACAACAACAACTTATATAGCGACTTTAACATCCCAAGGCGCTTCACAGGTGCATTATTAAACAAAATTTGACACCGAGCCACATAAGGAGGTATTAGAACAGGTGACCAAAAGTTTGATCAAAGAGGTAGGTTTTAAGGAGCAAATTAAAGGAGGAGAGAGAGGTAGAGAGGCGGAGAGTTTTAGGAAGGGAATTCCAGAGCTTAGGGCCGAGGCATAGCCGCCAGTGGTGGAGCAATTAAAATCAGGGATCGCAAGAGGCAAGAATTGGAGGAATGCAGAGATCTTGGAGGGATGTAGGGCTGGAGGAGGTTACAGAGATAGGGAGGGGGCGAGGTCATGGAGGAATTTGAAAACAAGGATGAGAATTTTAAAATCGAGGCATTCCTGGGCCGGGAGCCAATGTAGGTCAGCGAGTACAGGGGTGATGGGAAAATAGGACTTGGGAGTTAGGATACGGGCAGCAGAATTTTGGATGAGCTCAAGTTTATGGAGGGTGGAAGATGGGAGGCCAGCCAGGAGACCATTGGAATAGTCCAGTCTGGAGGAAACAAAGACATGGATGAGGGTTTCAGCAGCAGATGAGCTTAGGCAGGGGCGGCGATGGGCGATGTTACGGGAGGTGGAAGTAGGCGGTCTTGGTGTTGGAGCGGATATGTGGTTGGGAGCTCATCTCAGGGTCAAAGAGGACGCCAAGGTTGAGAGCGGTCTGGTTCAGCCTCAGAGTAGCCAGGGAGAGGGATGAAGTCGGTTGCTAGGGAACTATTGATATAAATGCAATATATCCTCACAAAAACAGAACACTGTCCACACCACATCTGAAAATATAAGTTCTCATTAGAACCACAGAACATAACACCACAGAAGGAGACTAAAGCAATCAAAACCTAATCCTACTGCCCTGCTCTCTCTGGAAAGATACATTGGTCTCTGCCTCAACACTCCCTGTAACAAGGCATTTCATACTCCAACAACCTTCTGCATAACAAAATTTCTCCTAACCTCTCTCCTCACTCTTAGTAAAAATTGGATTTGAGGATAAAAGAAATGAAGACTTCATACTTTGTTTTACAGCAGAAGATTAAACAATTTATGGCTAACGTGGAGACATGATTGGAATATAAGATAAAGGTTTTAAAATATTTTTCACTAATCTACTGTCTTCCCATGAACATGAATGGGATCTTCCTTCCCGTACAAGTGTCATTTGCCTTGTGTGGAACACAGTGATGTCACAAAAACATCATTGCATTTATGTACATGGATTGCATCAATAGCTACATTTATACTGGGAGATTACATTCAATATGGTCATATGGTGATTTACGAGCATATGAAATGTCAGACTGGAAAAGACCAGCTGGTCCATCTAGCCTGTCCCATGCTGTTATAATGCCTCATGCATCAAGTCAAGACCCCCTAGGTGCTATGTAGTCTCCTGGCAGATGAAAAAAAAAGATCAAAACCCCAAGGTCAATTAGTGGGGGGAAAATTTGGAAAATTCCTCTCCAATCCCTCTAGGTGATCGGAACTAGTCCAGGAGATCACATTTACCATGACTTATATTCATTGGTACTTACTTCTTCTTTGATGCAATCTCTGCCCCAGCCAGGAACCAGTCCAACTCTCTCTTGAAGATGCACAGAGTATCAGCACCCACTGCACAAGCCAACAGCCTATTCCACAGGTCTACTCTTCTCTTGGAGAACAACCATCTAACTTCTAACCTATTTCTTCCTTTGCATAATTTATATGCATGACCCCTGGTCCTCCCCAACCTATCAAATTGAAATAATTTGTCGCTATATACACAATCTAGTCCCTTTATTATTTTATTAACCTCAATCAAATCGACCCTGAGTCTGTTTCTCTAAAGTATATAGACTCAGCACCTTAAGGCCATCTGGCTAGCTAAGGTGTTTTAAACTGGGAAACATTCTTGTGGTTCTCTTCTGAACCTTTTCCAAAGCCTCAATATCACCCACCATATGAGGGAACCTGAACTGGACCAAAGATTCTTAATGAGGTCTAACCAAGGTCTTGTACAAGGACA
This sequence comes from Heptranchias perlo, assembly GCF_035084215.1. Taxonomy (NCBI): domain Eukaryota; kingdom Metazoa; phylum Chordata; class Chondrichthyes; order Hexanchiformes; family Hexanchidae; genus Heptranchias; species Heptranchias perlo. The sequence continues at coordinate 29,441,763 of NC_090350.1, forward strand.
AGATGGTGTGTTTTGTTTTGTAATCTATAGTCCTGTGAATGTAGCCCAGTACCCGAGTTGCATTACTTATAGTGTCATGGCATTAGTCATGAACCTTTAGAGAGTTATGAACTATGACCACAGGCTTCAGTTCTGTTCCTTGTAAAGTGTAAGTGTCCTTAGTGTTGGTCCTGCCCACATGCATAACACTGCACTTCTCTAAGTTAAATACACGAATGCCTTTGCAGTGCCTGATCATACCATATTCTGATTTCCTACCAGATTTCCAGCTCAACATTTGAATTTGAACTGTTTTGTGATGTGTTTATAGACACACCACCACCCTTAACATTTACAGAATATGATTTTACTCATGAAAAATTCTGTTTGACTAAAAAAAAAACTTATACTTTGGATTCACATAATTTTTCGGAGCAATAGACAAGTCACTTTTGTTTTGTTCTGCCACAAATAGACTAAAGTATTGAACACTAATCCACTACAATAATAAATATTGCAAAAAGGTAATAAATTCTCTCCTTTTGAAATGAAAGCACTGGCTATTCAGTCACGGTTGCTTAATGAATTATAAGAGACAGACTGATAAATGTAAAAAAAAGGGTCAGACTCTTCAGAACAAGTAGCTCAATTGCAAGGAGCATCAGTTTGAGGTCACGTCACCTTGATTTAAATTAATGCAGCATGATTTGAGAGCGCTCCTTCAAATGTTGCTACAATGACAGTGCTAACATGCAGAAAAATGCTGAATTTCATGAACTGTTGAACCAGCACATTATGTTTACATGAACGTGCTTAGTGTAGAATTTTAGTTCTGCCTGTTGTGAAGTTGAGTTTGAAGTTCACTTTTGCACTTGGTTTCTTTTAAATGGAAAGGATAGTTGATAGACTGGTACTGGTATAGATAGGCTCTGATTATGAGCACAATAAAGGAAGCAGAACTATATCTTGCTTCAAAGAATAACATTTCTGTATTATCTTTTTATATGAAATTTTTACTAGGCCGGGTATTGTGAATTTAAAATGGAACTTTGTTCACTGCTTCTGAAAGGATTTCTTTTGTCTTTGCCATTTTTGTCTTGGTCATAGGTCCCAAGTTTAAGCAATGCTCAATACTATGTGGAGAAGAGTTGCTAGCTCAAGGAGAGGCAACTTGCCTCTGCTCAGGTTATTGCCTATAAACAAAGTCTAATCAGGTCTAAATTGTTTGGGTGGTATGTCAGGTTTGGGAAATGTTAAAGTATGCTAGCTTGCCACTGTGAGAAGAGACAGGGCTTGTTGTTAGGGTGACTGCTTGCGCCATTAAGGGAATGTCATGCCAGACTAGATCCAAAAGGTTTTTTTTTCAGGCCTGACCTAGTAGACCTCTCTCCAGGCAGTAATGGGCTGTTATCTACATCTCCATCCACTTGGGTGAATAGAAATAATTATTAGAATTTTAAGCCTATTGGGAAAAAATGGCGACTTCCTCAAAGAAACAGACTGAATGTGAAAGGTCTCCTTTCATCTGCAGTGTTGAAAGCCTGTCTAGATAGTAAAAGTATGGTTAACTCTCCCTGTTCTGTAGTTCAGTTTCAGATATATCTAGGGCAACACTAGACAACATAGGGAGAGCAGGAAATTTGCCTCTCCCACGCACAAACTTCATATCTAGAAGTTGTGCATGTTATTGGACTGTGTAAGAAACACATTCAGAAGAAAATAATTTTAAATTCTTGTAAACTGATCCAATTGTTTGTTGTTTTTATAAGCATTAGAATTGTTGGTTTCTTAGTGTTTCCTTCTGCTTCTGTGTAATCTAATCCTAACAATAATTTCAACTTGTAAAGGTCAATTTTACAAATGTGCACTACTGCTGCAGTGTCTCACTAGTAGTACATTTTCGAAGATTCAACTTCAGTGTAGCATTTTCCAACCTATCAGGGAGGGCAGGAGTGCATGACAAGCAACCCATGCAATACCCAATTCTGAGTATCTTGGTAAAGGTTAATTGCGAGTCCTGACGCATCCCATTCAAAACATCATCTAAGATTATATGTTTTGGATCATAAGGAACCACTTATGGAAGTTGCCATGAATAGAGAGAATTGGAAGAAAGCCTGAACTGTAACAAGCATTTCCATTGATTCAATGAGCACTTTTCTCCTGATACTAACCTGAGGGTGCATACTGAAGATGCAGAGATACTCAACAAATATTGCATTTTTTAATGAGGAACAGTTTAAGATTGGGGTCCAGGACTGAAAGTTATGCCAACCTCCAATCAGTTACTATAGGCATTGGTTGCTTGTGCATATCAACTAAACTATGTCCTCTGTAATTAATGGCAGAAAAAGTAACTATAATTGATTCACTTAGAGTATGAAGCATATCACATTCCCGTGAAACCAAGAAATAAATAAAATATCACAGCACAGACCATGTTTTAGAGCAATTCTTTCACTAGTTCCTCCCCCTTTCTATTGTAGCATTACTGCCATCAACAGTCTGGATTCATCAACAATGTTATAATATAAATGAGGTGACACTAATACTTCTGGTGGCATGGAGTACCACTTCAAGAGATGGCTTTCTCCTCATCACTAGAGTCACAGCAACACTAAAACATATATGGCTGCCTCAGGTGCTGCAAGTTGCCATAGGTTACTGTTTATTCTGTGCAAGCGGGTCAAATCTATGATAAGTAATGGACTTTTTACATTATTGGCCTAGACGGATCTCCTTCAGGCAGTGAGGAAGGTCCAAAGTGAGAGAATTAAAGTCGTAAATATGACTTTTAAACAATTTTGCATACACAAAATTGTACTAACATAGTTGTTCTCTGAAACCATAAAATAAATGGATTCAAGAGCCTCAGTACAATTGCAGAATCAGTTCAAGTAGAACAATAATTTACATTTATATAGCATCTTTAACGTAGTAAAACATCCCAAGGTGCTTCAGAAATCAGCATAAACACTAGATAAGAATATCCGCTTCAAGAAAAGACTAGATTGTGACTATCATGAGTCCAGTACCTGTATATGTAATCCTGGAGGCATTGATCTTCTGCTCAGACCTATACAACATTTACCTTTATGTAACTGAGGCCCTAAAAATCAACAGATGCTTCAAATTTTCACAACACTGCTGACCTTTGAAACACTACACTTTAGTCTCCAAATGCATTGGCTATTCACCAGGGTGAGGTTCAACTGGCGATGGGCATCCTCCTGATCCTTATCTGTTTATGGGTAAACTTTGACAGTGGCTGTAGGCAGGCTATTCAACAAGGGAGCAGATGAGATCAACAGTATCCTGTCCTCACCCAACATCCACAATTGCACACTTCTAGTTGGGGGAGGGGGGGGCTCTGGATAGCAATCAAAAGTAGGAACTATGGCTGATTTTTCCCTCCCCTAATCAGGGAGGGCTTAAGTCAACTGTTGCACCTCTACTGCCACAATGGCTAAGGTCGGCAAACTCAAAACAGAGCAATGATTGAACCTGGGAGCTACTTGGACTCAGGTAACCACTCAATAAACTTGCTGAGCCATTGAGGAAATTGAATGCATTTTGTTAATTATCTTACAGTTGTGTGCAGGGTTGGAAGGATGGTGAAAGCATTCTCAACATAGTATAGGTGCACCTGTTATAAAATTATAAATACCAGAAGCAGAATAAAGACATTTTGTGCTTCTAATGACACGAAAACAGTTTTATAGAATCATAGAATGATACAACACAGAAGGAGGCCATTTGGCCCATCGTGCCTGTGCCGGCTCTTTGAAAGAGCTATCCAATTAGTCCCACTCCCCTGCTCTTTCCCCATAGCCCTGCAACACTTTCCCCTTCAAGTAATTAACCAATTCCCTTTTGAAAGTTATTATTGAATTTGAAAATTTACAAACAGCAAAATTCAAGCACTCCTGTTCTGGAGATTAAATCAAGGTTCCTAATCAGCATCTATGAACAAAATCTGAGTAATTCAACTGAAATGTTAACCTATCTTTTCTCTTTCAGATGCTGACACACCTTCTGTGTATTTCCAGCATTTGCAAATGTTCTCATTTTATCTGAACCTCCAGTTAATCTAAGCAGACTGACATCAATAAAGCACATTCAGTCTGCTGGGGGGCTGCATAGCAGTTTTTAAGTAAACGATTATTCTTCACCAGTAAATGTTAGTTAAAATCTATAACCACTGGGAGGCACAAGGGAGTAAGGAGTTTAAATTGAAAGTATTTCCCTCCCACAGGCACTTCCTTCTTTAATTGGGGTACAATTACAGTGAATAGATTGCACTATGATTTAAATTATTTTTAATTCCACATTTTTAGGTGATAAAAAGAGAGTCTACTCCCTCTGATTCACAAAATTGGTTCCATTTACAGTATTGAAATCTGCAAAACCAAGCTCTCCTCAATTCAACACAGGGCAACTGAACAATTGAATCTCCAAATTATTTATTATTAATGTCAGATTAAAGCAAATTTTCAAAAGAACAATATAACTAAAGATACTGAACAGTACAAAGAGGCAGTTGCTTCAGGGAAAAGTGTTCAGAGAACATATTTGTTTAATTTCGAAAGGCCAAAAGCTTGAAAGCTGGGTTTCATTTTTGTCACGAATGCATCACTTGCAAATGGTGCAAAAATGCACTTCAATACCATTTACATAATTCCTAACCAAAGGATAAAAGGTTAACCAAAGCTCCCCCAATGGCCTGCAATAACAACATGCATTTAAACAGCTCCGTTATTGTAGAAAAACATCCTAAGGAGCTTCAAAGAGGAAAATAGAGGAAGACTGACAGTGTGCATTATCCCTCCTTGTCCTCCTCGACCTTTCATCCTCCTCCAACCTGTCTCCTCAGTGGGACATCCCTCCCTTGGTCCACTCATACCTATCCAATCATAACCACAGCATCTCCAGCAATGGCGTCTCTTCCTGCTGCAATACTGTTGCCTCTGGAGTCTCCCAAGAATCTATTCTTCAACCACTCCTCTTCCTTATCTACATGCTGCCTCTTGGCAACATCATCCTAAGATATGTACGCTGACGACACCCAGCTCTACATCTCAACCACCTCTCTCGACCCCTCCACTGCCTCTATGTTGTCAGACTGCAAGCAAGTATATGCAAGCTGAAGTTACAGAACTGCATAGACATTTCTTTCAAGTACAAACATAATAAAAGCTGAAGTGTGATTGTGCGTGTTTTTCTTTTCTTGGATGGCCACAGTTTCCTTCAGTTAAACGTTGGGAAGGCTGAAGCCATCATTTTCATCCCCCACCACAAACTCCGTACCGTTGCCACTGATTCCATTCCCCTCCCTGGACACTGTCTCAGATTGGGCCAGACTGTTTGCAACCTCGGCATTCTATTCAACCCAGAGCTGAGCTTCAGGCCCCATAACCTCTCCATCACAAAAGCTGCCTACTTCCACCTCCGTAACATCACCCAGCTCATCACCCATGCCTTTGTCACCTCAAGACTCAATTATTCCAAAGTGCTCCTGGCTGACCTTACATCCTCCATGCTCTGTAAGCTTCAGCTCATCCAAAACCCTGCTACCCATATCCTATCCCACACCAATTCTTGTTCACCCATGTCCTGTCCTTGCTGACCAACATTGGCTCATGGTCACCCAACGGCCTCCAACTTAAAATTCTCATCCTCATGTTTAAATCCCTTCATGGCTTGCTCATCCCTAACTCAATAATCTTCTCCATCCCTACAACCCACCGTCCCGAACTCTCTGTTCCTCTGAATCAAGTGTCCTGTGCATTCTGCCCACCCCCATTGACGACCTAGACTTCAGCTGTTTAGGCCTCATGCTCTGAGACCCCTCTGTCTCTCTAACTCCTTCTCTTCCTTTAATACCTTCAATAAAACCCAATTCTTCGACTAAAGGTTTTGGTCACCTCTCCTAATACCTCCTTCTTTGGCTTGGTGTCCATATTTGTCTGATTACGCCTCCTTGAAGTGCCTTGAGATGTTTTTCTACATTAAAGATGCTACATAAATGCAAGTTGTTGATAGGAACTGATACCAAGCCTTTGTGGGGGAGGTGACTTAATGTTTGATCAGAGAGCTGGGATTTCAAGAGACTTTTAAAGGTGAATGAGAAGTAGAGGAAGAGGGGTTTAGGGAGGGAGAATAAGGTGAAGGCTATTGAAATAAGTCAGAGTGAAGATAGCAGAAATTATGGCCATAATTTTTCAATCCTCCTAAATATGCAAATTGCACCTTGGAATTGGAGAGTAGCCAATGTAACACCTTTGTTCAAAAAGGGAGAAAAGGATAAACAGGATAACTATACTAGTTTATCATTAGATAGTCTAATGTCAGTTCTGGGCAAACTCTTGGAATCCATAATTCAAGATAAAATTAGTGAACATTTAGAAATGTGTGGGTTAATCAAGGACAGCCAAAATGAATTTATTAAAGGTGTGTTTGACATTTAATAGAATTTTTGGAGAAGTGACCGATTGGGTAGATAAAAATAATCCAGTAGAGGTAGTGCATGTGAATTATCACAAGGCACTTAATAAGGTGTCTCACAAAAGGCTTTTGTTGGAAAAATTCACGTGTACGATATAAGGTGAAATGTAGCAGCCTGGATAGAAAGTGATTGATGGACAGGAAACAAAGAGTTAGGGTAAATGGGTGTTGCTCGGATTGGGGAAGGGTTCGAAGTTGTCAGTGTTATGTTCAGTTTTGTTCTTGGTATATATAAATGATTTGGACTTGAGCACAGGGAGGTCCAAATTGGCTGATAACACAAAAATAGGGGGTTTGGCAGCGAGGAAGACTGCAAAAGACATCAGGAAGACACAGACAGGTTAATGGGATGGGTAGACATGTGGCAGATGCAGATATAAGTGTGGGAAATAAGCACATTTTGATACAAAAGAAAATAAGAAATGGGAGTACAGAAATCAAAAGTAGAGGTGGCAAAAGAATGGGTAAATATTTCAGCGACATTGGGGGAGAAACAGAGGTGGAGATGGACCTAGTGGGTAAAAGGCATTGTCTGGTTTAGTACTAAGCCATACAGACTAGACGGTTTAAGATTCAATTCCTAATCTATGCTGAGTTAGCTGATCTCAGTTGGGATACTAAAATTGAATTTAGCAATCCTAAGCCAGGTAGAAGAAAATCAGCTTGGATTTCTGCTCCTGATTGATATCCAGTGACCCCTGTCCATGTGCAGATGTCAAATGAGAACAAGGTTAGGCTCAACTTTGATGCCCTCAACTGGGGATTCAGTTCCAAGGGTGTTGGCAGCCCTCCAGTACCTTACACAGTGGCCATACTTTATATCTGAACATAGAAAGCGAGTGCCAGCAGCTTATTCAACCATTAAGGGTATAACAACTGAGCTGAATTCTGTTCTCACCAGCGTTGATGCACATACAGCATCAAACAGGAATCTTCCTATAGCCCAGGGTCACTAGGGCCATTTGCTGCCCCAACTGAGATCAGTTAATGGAACTGACCAGTAATTGACCTTAGTATCCTTGGGTACGTATGAAATCTGAGTTATTTATTGACATTTCGGTGACATTTCTTCCTATCCTGTTGTTGAAAAAAACAGGGTAAATTTTACAAGTCTCCTGTGGTGATACATGTACATGACACATGTTTTTTGGAGCCTGAAGGAGGCCACACTTCAGGTATGCGCAAGCCTTGTTTAAATAAGAGATTTATTCAAATCAAGTTTCACACTGAATTACATTACTTAAGACGGGGTGCCATCCTAGCCTACACCCCACCCATATAAAATGGGAAAATGACAGGGATATGGCCCCAAACTGCTTGGGAGAAATTGTTAAAGCAAGGTTGCTGATGTTTCACTGAATGTCCAAGTCGAATTTTTTTTGGCTGTCAGCATTTATTTACTTCTGCTTTGAATATCTTGCATACTTTGTCTTCCCTGTGAATTTCTGCCTTTTCGCCAAAGCTGTCAGTTTGCCAGCCAACACTTTTCTGAATTCTGGCCAATTGCTGCTGCATTACAAGCTGCAGATCACAAAGTTGGGAGGATGGGAATTCCACTGTTCCCATAATGCTGCATGAATTGGATCAGGAGGTCCGATTCGTAATGACCTCACTCCGCCCCGCCCTGCCCCACCCCCGATCCCTCCTCCAGCGTAAGTCAGGCATTTTACACAAGTGTCCAACTTAACCTCAGCTGAACTTGGCCATATTCCCAAGTTTAGCTATTTTGAGTATCCATGGCAAATTTAGGGTGGAGCTATGCCTCACAGTTGGCACTCACTCTGAACACTACAAAATGTACCTAGCTGTAGCAAGAGAAAATTGTTGACTGTCACTTTATAGATCCTCCAATATGAAAGGGCAGCTCTGCAACTTCATACATTCAATTTCCATGGACGGTCTTCAGGGCAGGTGTCTGATCAGTGGAACCCCTGGAAAATGACACGAGAGTCTCTATCCCCTTTTCCTCACACTTATGCCCCAAGAACTGGTACATATGGGACATTAGGCAGAGGAAAATTGGCCCAACGTCTTCAAGTGGTACATTTGCTGCCATCAATACTCAAGGACTAATGGTTTCAAACCACACCACTCATACATGAGTATGTCAGAAGAGACCAGTTTTTGCCACCACTACTTCACTGCAGAGGCAGTTACCAAGGTGTGCAATTTGCTGTGGGGTGATTTACAATCAGCTTCAAGTACTGGTTCAGCTCTTTCAGTGACCATGAAGGAAAAAGGGGTAGAGACTCCCATGTCATTTTCCAGTGCTCTCCTAATTGTACACATGATGCTGAAATTCTACTGCTCTCTTCAGCTTCTCCAGCAGAATAATTGCAGACAACTTGTCTTCAAGGGCAAGCAGCAGCCCTTCAAAACCTGCTAGCCTGACCCATCCTGTAATTTGCAGCCAATCAGCTTTCATGCGAAACTATCTGTGCACATTTTTCATGCTCAGGGAGCTGATTCAAATGAAGCAAAGGGGTTGCCTTGTAAAATTCAGCAAAGCCAGCATCACAGGCAAGCACAGTGCAAAATTGGGGCTTATATACCAGAAGTTATCAGTGTTTATAAAACACACTGAAACATCAGACCACACACTAGAATCATTTATGAAATCAGCAACAAAATCATGAATCATTATACACACATACACATTCATCCAGTGCAGTAATTAAACATTCCTATTACATTTCAGCATCAATAGCCTGACGTCTTTTGTCAGATTTGCCTGAGCGTCTTTCAAAGGGCCACCAACATGGTGAATGTATAATCAAGAGCTGGGAAGACATCTTTGTACAGGTACATGAAGCAGCTCCTACCCAACATTAAATTTTTACAACTGCAGCACTAAAGCCCAGACATCAAACTGTGTCAATAAGCACTTAGTGCATTCTTATCAAATTCCTGTGTGTGCTAATTCAACAGAGGCATTTAAAATAAATGAGTTATAACTTCAATTAAAATAGTGGACTTAGGAATTTGATACAAAGCCAATGTCACAGTGTAACTTCTGGGTTTATATGACATCCAACTAGAATATTCAATAGTTTACAAATCATTATCTATCAATTTGTCTATCTACAGTGCCTGTCTAAATAAATAAATGTATCACACCACTGAAATATATTTAGTTTGATGAGCTGAATGGCTTTTTCTTGTAATACAGATTCTTATATACTCCGCATCATTTTTCTCTGTACTAAATACCTATAAGCACAAACAAAAATGTAAGGATGCATTACCCATGATAATATGCATCTGTGGATTAGTATAAGGTTTCTCCGAATGATGGGAGGGAATCCTTTCCAGCAAAATAGCTAATTGTTTTTTTGAGAATATTCCAATAAAACTGACTAATTAATACATTTAGATATTGCTGTCTTTTATTTTCCAGCTGTTTATTTAGCAAATTAAGGGTAATTTCACATATTAAAAAACTATTCACAAGGATTACAAAGATAAGTATTGATTAGTGAGGTCATTTGGTCCATCTAACTCACCCTTCTATAGAAACCTATGATCCCTGATATATTGATAAATAAAAGGATTATAGTCAAAAGTAAATAACTTTTTATTCCCATTGTGGTCAACCCTGCTAGAGAGTTGTTTATTGTTTTGTAATCATGACTTTTTTCAATGTTCATTTTGAATATAATCTATTAATTTCTAATGACACCAATTGATAATCAAATTTGATTCTTTTCAGTTTCTAGTATGCTCAACACCCATTGCTAATGAGGTGAAGGAACAAATAATTTGCTGAAAAATTGGTTTCTTGGACCTTTCAAAAAACGTTTAATGATATCAGTAATACTTGTTTATAAACGCCAGTGGAAATAGATATTGCAAGTTTAAACTGGGTTCACTAGGTTCAATTTAAAAAGAGCAAGGATCCTGTCATGTTGGAGTAGACAGAGTGACACATTCTGGCAGTTATAGAATTCACTTCCCATTCTGCACCACACAAACATGACCGCCACAGTCATTAATCTTTCCATTGAGAAGCAGGATGACAGCTGTCCAGATATCAAGAGAGTTCCACAGACTAAACAGGCTGTCATGGTCTCAAATTGCCAGCTGGCCAGTAAGGGCTACCTTAATTTCATCATTAGAACTCGTGGCTTAAGAAGCAAAATTATTGAAATCTGGAAGGAAAGACTTTTAACATGATTGTAAGTTGTAAAGTGAAGTACATTCAAAAACGAATATGCAAATTAAAGACTGAATTATATAATTACATTAAGGTTTGGTAGACTGGGCTCAATTATTCCGATGCAGCAACATAAACAATCTTTGTGGCAATATAATGCTACATTCCCTAGTGGATTTTGCTGTGTCTTGCCTTTGCAGCATGGTCTATGGGCGTCCAATGTTCAAGATAAACTTCCATGCTTTGCACTAACACTAAACAATACCTCCTGTCGTTACTTAAGGCAAGGAACATATCAACTAGTGGGAAGTTATTAACAGCGCTGAATTTTGTTTAATTTGTATTAAAACACAGTTTTACCTGCTCTTGTTACTTTCTAAAAGCAGATAAGTGAACACAACCACTTGCTTCCTCAGAATGGCCAAAGGACACCTGATAGTACGTGCGGAAGAAAATGTTAAAATTATTTTGTATAACTGAAGATTATGATAAGTTCATTTAGATACTTCCATGTGAAGCTACAGTAGAGATATACAAAGTGCTCAGTCACCATCTCTGTGGTTACTGGCAGTTAAACTAGAATCGTGCCCTTTGGTACCCTCCAGCTTTGACCCCACTGACTTTTGTGGGATTAGTGGAAGGGCAACTAATTAGCATGGAGCTGGCATTGCCCATGCCACTATGGGCTCATCTCTGGCACCCCGTACCCCATGCTGCCAAGAAACCCAACACCTGCATAAGGAGTCCAATCCAGAACTTTTTAAAAACAAAATAATTAGTACGTTATCTTCGGGGGTCTAGGCTGGTGGGGCCCAGTTGCGCCCTTTCTGAAGGCTGGCATGCCTCATTTCTCTCTGCATACCTATCTGCAATCTTTCACCAAGTGCCCTGTGAGCTGGGGAACCAGGAACTCCCATCATAGGGGACCCCTTGGTGTCATTGGCCTTATAAGGAGTGAGTGGCAGTTTCGTCCCTTACAAGGCGGATCGGAATGTCCCAGATCAATGGAGATCAGGCATATGAGTCCTTGTTTGTTTCTAGAACAGTCTGCAAGAGTTACAGTAGAAGTCTGGTGAAATTCACAAGGAAATTCAGGGCCATATTGTTCAGTTTTAATGCTTGTGCCGTTTATAGAATCATAGAATCATACAGCACAGAAAGATGCTATTCGGCCCATTGTGCCTGTGTTGGCTCTTTGAAAGAGCTATCCAATTAGTCCCACTCCCCTGCTCTTTCCTCATAGTCCTGCAAATTTTTCCCCTTCAAGTATTTATCCAATTCCCTTTTGAAAGTTACTGTTGAATCTGCTTCCACCACCCTTATCAGGCAGTGCATTCCAGATCATAACAACTCGCTGTGTAAAAAAAAATTCTCCTCATCTCCACTCTGGTTCTTATGTCAGTCACTTTAAATATATGTCCATCTGGTTAACGACCCTCCTGCCAGTGGAAGCAGCTTCTCCCTATTTACTCTATCAAAACCCCTCATAATTTTGAACGTCTCTAAGGAGAAAAATCCCAACACATCTGGTATTTTCACATAACTGAAGTCCCTCATCCCTGGTACCATTCTGGTAAATCTCGTCTGCACTCTCTCCAAGGTCTCCAAGTCTTTAAATTGTACGGATTTGGCCCCATTCAGTCCAGTGGTCAATCTCAAAGCTTGAAATTGTATTCTGGATTTGTTTGTAGATTGGAAATAGGTAGTATATTTGATAGGCAGCAATCAGCTACATAGTGTCTCCTTGCTGCATGAATGATCTCCCCCTTTCCATAGTTACCAATGCAAGGAATCTTACCAGGTTATAGTCCAACAGTTTTATTTGAAAATCACAAGCTTTCAGAGGCTTTCTCCTTCGTCAGGTGAAGTGTGGGATTCCTTGAAGGTTACCGCATTTATAGTCAGAGAACAATGCCTGGTGATTACAGATAATCTTTCCAACTGCCAGTTGTCAAGGCAATCAAAGTGTTCAGACAGAGAGATGTTACATACAGGACCACCGAATATACAAACGGCCAGAACAGAAGACAGAGAGAGAGAGAGAGAAACATCCGACGGGCTACAGCGAAAAATCGCATAGACCTCCTCAAAAGACTAACACGGGACGCAACCAACAGAGTACCCTTCGTCGTCCAGTACTTCACCGGAGCGGAGAAACTACGCCATGTTCTCCGCAGCCTTCAACATGTCATCGATGACGACGAACACCTCGCTAAGGCCATCCCCACACCTCCACTACTCGCCTTCAAACAGCCACCCAACCTCAAACAGACCATCGTTCGCAGCAAATTACCCAGCTCTCCGGAGAACAACGTCCACGACACCACACAACCTTGCCACGGCAACCTCCGCAAGACATGCCAGATCATCGACACAGATACCACCATCACACGAGAGGACACCACCCACCAGGTACATGGTTCATACTCCTGTGACTCGGCCAACGTTTTCTACCTCATACGTTGCAGGAAAGGATGCCCCGGAGCATGGTACATTGGCGAGACCATGCAGACGCTGCGACAACGGATGAACGGACACCGCGCAACAATCGCCAGAGAGGAGGGTTCCCTCCCAGTCGGGGAACACTTCAGTAGTCAAGGACATTCAGCCACCGATCTTCGGGTAAGTGTTCTCCAAGGCGGCCTTCGAGACACACGACAACGCAAAATTGTCGAGCAGAAATTGATAGCCAACATCCGCACCCATGAGGACGGCCTCAACCGGGATCTTAGGTTCATGTCACGCTACACGTAACCCCACCAGCGAAAAAAAGTTATCTGCTTTTAATACAACGGGTCATTCTCTCTCTTTCTCTTCCTTTCGGATGTTTTTCTCTCTCTCTCTGTCTTCTGTTCTGGCCGTTTGTATATTCGGTGGTCCTGTATGTAACATCTCTCTGTCTGAACACTTTGATTGCCTTGACAACGGGCAGTTGGAAAGATTATCTGTTATCACCAGGCATTGTTCTCTGACCATAAATGCGGTAACCTTCAAGGAATCCCACACTTCACCTGACGAAGGAGAAAGCCTCCGAAAGCTTGTGATTTTCAAATAAAACTGTTGGACTATAACCTGGTGTTGTAAGATTCCTTACATTTGTCAACCCCAGTCCATCACCGGCATCTCCACATCATAGTTACCAATGCCCTCAGGCAAGTTTACATTGGTGATGAGAGCAGACTGTTTGGCTTGGTCTAACACTTGTTTATCTGTTGATTCAATCTGGCAACATACTTCCTCAATTCTGCAAATCCAGACTGGATCAATCCCTCCATAAACTCAAACTCATTCAAGATCTGTCACAACAGGTCAAATATACTAAGGGGATCTTCTCTCTGGGACTTCTCCCTGAATGTCCCTTGGTAATATGATGCTCCTTCTTGTTTGCCTTTTCACAGAATTGAGAGCGATTTGAAGCATGTTATTGGGAGGGAGAAATATTGGTTATACATCAGTTTTAGAATCAAGGGGAGACTAGGATCAGATGAGCAGAGGGCAATTTGACCTACTCCTAGAACCAATACCTCTATAAATTCAGGTATTCACCAACATTATTGGGGTGCCTAAGGCACACAGACACCTAAAACTATTGATTAATGCTTTGTGTTTTATTAACATCTGATTCAGATACATTTCCCTGAAGCATGCATTTATTGATTTACAAATAATATGAGTTCCATTAATAATATCAAGAATTGGAGAAAGGTGGGAGTGTGCCAATACTAGGGAAGCAGAAAATTAAGCTTACTGTAGCAAGCAACATGCAGTATTTTAACAGAATGAATATACGTTTGGAACTAAAATCTAGATGTAATGGTTTAGCTGGTCGTATGACATGAAATAGTTAAAAAAATAGATTCCTGATTCTTTGGAGAAAGCTTTTATCTTCAAAATGTTAATCTATGGGCTGACACGTGACATGGTGGTTGGACACCAGCCGAGCTTTCCAGTGGGTTACCCCTTGAAACAAGCTCAGCTCACATTCAGCCATCAAACCGATACAGCCCAGCAGGCCTTGAGCTATAATCATTTAACTTTAGGATCTTGTATAATGACATACTAAACCTGCAGCTACAGGCACCAGTAAAATCCACTCCAAAGATACTCTTGGTCATTAGTGTGACCTTTAAAACGATATATTGTCAGCAGTTCTTAGCAAGTAAAACATTTCATGCCAACTCATGAGTTCTAAATAAGTAAGCGCAAACTACTTTAATCAAGGGAATAAGTAAAGGCTGGAAATGTAAATGGAGAAAAGAATAAACACAAAAAAATAAATTACTTTTTAGATCCCATTTAGTAGTCACCAGAGATAGTAGATTTCCATCCTTTTTGTGCTTGATTTGAACTGAGGTCTCAGAAATGAAAGTTAGTGCTTTAAATAGTGCTCTAACTGTGTGCCATCTAACCCTCTGGGCCACTATTATACTCATTAGATACAGTAGGTCCATGAAAAATCTTAACAAAACACTGACAGCTCTGGGTAATAGAGATTATAGATCTGAGCATAGTAAACTGCAGTTTCTAAACCTTGCATGAAAGCTCTCAGGCTCTGCACTGTCAGATCCAATCGAGTTCTGGTTAATGTTTCTTCACAGAACTTGACAAGTGACAGAGTTCAGATATAATACAGTATCTTTATAAAGTGTAGTAATTGCCATTACAATTTTAGACCCCTCAAATGCACTCAAAAAAATGTTGAGATGATCTCTTCGGCAAAAGTAATGTTGCTGGGCAGTCAATGGCAGATGCAAGACATCGGGCCAGGTTTTCTAAACATGTCCTTAAATTCTCAGCATAAATTGAATTTATATTGGATTGGGATTTTGATGCATAGATGTACAAATATGCCATTTCCAGCTAATTAGACCAGTGACATTAAAACTACCACCGTAAAGGGGAAAGTCCATGTGTATGAAACCTAAATGACAAAAACTTACTGAGCATAGAATTTGTATCAATATATAGCCAGAAATGCTCATTGTAAGTGTTGCAAGTTGTAAAAGTCATCCAGAAACTCGGTATAAATTTCTTGACAGACAGGACGTTCTCAATATAATAGTAAACATTTAAATTTATTTTGTCTTCTTTCTTTTAAAATACATGATACCCCTTACATCAGCGTCCAACTGACAAGAGGTAATTGATGGAAGTCAGAACAATGTGGAGCTGAAAGGGATTGCTACTAGTTTTTCCTCAGCCTACCTCTGACTCTGGTAGGTTCACACGCCCCTTGTGGCCTCACAGATCCATATGTTAAAAGATCAGTCTGAGGGGGGAAAGCCCTGCTGGGCCATTTTGCAGGGAATCTGTGTTTCACAAATGACATTATGAAGTCTCAAACACTTGAAAAATCAGTCTTTTTTGAAAGTTTAACTCTTTAAGGCCTGGCATGCAACATTAATTCATACAGAAATATAATTCTGACTTTATCATAGAATCATACAGCGCAGAAGGAGGTCATTCGGCCCATCGTGTCTGTGCTGGATCTTTGAAAGAGCTATCCAATTAGTCCCACTCCTGTGCTCTTTTCCATTGCCCTACAAATTTCTCCTTTTCAAGTGTATTTCTCACATCTTACTCTAGTTTCTTTCCCCTCATGCCCTCTCCAAGCTCACCTTGACCATGAGACCCACCTCCTGCTCCCTCAACCCTATTCCCACTAAACTGCTGACCACCCAACTTCCCTTCCTGACCCCCATGTTAGCTGAAATTGTTAATGGTTCCCTCTCTTCAGGTACTGTCCCTCTCTCTTTCAACTCTGTCGTCATCCCCCCCTCCTTAAAAAAACACTCTTGACTCCTCTGTCCTTTCAAACTACCACCTCATCTCCAACCTCCCTTTCTTCTCCAAAGTCCTTGAATGTGTTGTCGCCTCCCAAATCCGTGCCCATCTTTCCTGCAACTCCATGTTTGAATCCCTCCAATCAGGTTTCCGCCCCTGCCACAGTATTGAAACGGCCCTTATCAAAGTCACAAATGACATCCTATGTGACTGTGACGATGGTAAACTATCCCTCCTCATCCTTCTCGAACTGTCTGTAGCCGTTGACATGGTTGACCACACCATCGACCTCCAACGCCTCTCCTCCGTCATCCAGCTAGGTGGGACTGCACTCGCCTGGTTCCATTCTTGTCTATCCAGTCGTAGCCAGAGAATCACCTGCAATGGCTTCTCTTCCATACTGTTACCTCTGGAGCCCCCCAAGGATCTATCCTTGGCCGCCTCCTATATCTCATCTATATGCTGCCCCTCAGCAACATCATCCGAAAACACGTCAGATTCCATATGTACGCTAACGACACCCAGCTGTACCTCACCACCACCTCCCTCGAACCACCCACTGTCTTTCATTTGTCACACTGCTTGTCTGACATCCAGTACTGGATAAGCAAAAATTTCCTCCAACTAAATATTGGGAAGACTGAAGCCATTGTTTTTGGTCCCTGCTGCAAACTTCGTTCCCTAGCCATCAACTCCATCCCTCTCTCTGGCCACTGTCTGAGGCTGAACCAGACCGTTCGCAACCTTGGCATCCTTTTTGACTCTGAGATGAGCTTCTGACCACATAGCCGCTCCATTAGCAAGACCGCCTACTTCCACCTCCATAGCATCGTCCATCTCCACCCCTGCCCCAGCTCATCTGCTGCTGAAACCCTCATCCGTGCCTTTGTTACCTCTAGACTGGACTATTCCAATGCTCTCCTGCTGGTCTCCCATCTTCCACTCTCCGTAAACTTGAGCTCATCCAAAACTCTCCTGCCCGTATCCTAACTTGCACCAAGTCCCGTTCTCCCATCACCCTTGTGCTTGCTGACCTACATTGGCTCCCGGTCCTCGATTTTAAAATTCTCATCCTTGTTTTCAAATCCCTCCATGGCCTCGCCCCTTCCTATCTCTGTAACCTCCTCCAGCCCTACACCTCTCCAAGATCTCTGCGCTCCTCCAATTCTTGCTTCTTGCGCATCCCCAATTTTAATCACTCCATCATTGGCAGTCATGCCTTCAGCTGCCCAGGCCCTAAGCTCTGGAATTCCCTTCCTAAGCTTTTGTTCACTTGTCCTAATACCTTCTTATGTGGCTCGGTGTCAAATTTTGTTTGATAATCGCTCCAGTGAAGTGCCTGGGGACGTTTTACTACGTTAAAGGCACTATATAAATACAAGTTGTTTTTGTTGTTTTTATAGATTCTGGAACGGTTCCTGCAGATTGGAAGGTAGCAAGTGCAACCCCACTATTTAAGAAAGGAGGGAGCAAGAAAACAGGGAACTACAGACCTGTTAGCCTGACATCAGTAGTAGGGAAAATGCTAGAATCTATTATAAAGGATGGATTAACAGGGCTCTTAGAAAATAATAATAGGATTTGACAGAGTCAACATGGATTTATGAAAGGGAAATCATGTTTGACAAACCTATTGGAGTTCTTTGAGGATGTAACTAGTAGAATAGATAAGGGGGAACGAGTGGATGTGGTGTATTTGGATTTTCAGAAGGCTTTCCATAAGGTCCCACACAGAAGCCTGGTAAACAAAGTTAGAGCACATGGAATTGGGGGTGATATACTGGCATGGATTGAGAATTGGCTAACAGACAGAATACAGAGAGTAGGGATAAACGGGTCTTTTTCAGGTTGGCAGACTGTGACTAGTGGGGCACCGCAGAGATAGGTGCTTGGGCCCCAGCTATTCACAATCTATATCAATGATTTGGATGAGGGGACCAAATGTAATATTTTCAAGTTTGCTGATGACACAAAACTGAGTGGGAATGTGAGTTGTGAGGAGGATGCAAAGAGGCTTCAAGGGGATATAGACAGGCTAAGTGAGTGGGCAAGATCATGGCAGATGGAATCTAATGTGGAAAAATGTGAAGTTATCCACTTTGGTAGGAAAAACAGAAATGCAGAGTGTTTTTTAAATGGTAAGATATTGGGAAATGTTGATGTTCAAAGGACTTGGGTGTCCTTGGACATGAGTCACTTAAAGCTAACATGCTGGTGCAACAAGCAATTAGGAAGGCAAATATTACAAGAGGATTTGAGTACAGGAGTAAAGATGTCTTACTGCAATTATATACGGCCTTTGTGAGACTGCACGTGGAGTATTGTGTACAATTTTGGTCTCCTTATCTAAGAAAGGATATACTTGCCATAGAGGGAATGCAATGAAGGTTCACCAGACTGATTCCTGGGATGGCGGGATTGCCGTATGAGGAGAGATTGAGTAGACTAGGCCTGTATTCTCTAGAGTTTAGAAGAATGAGAGGTGATCTCATTGAAACATACAAAATTCTTACAGGGCTCAACAGGGTAGATGCAAGGAGGATGTTTCCCCTGGCTGGGGAATCTAGAATCAGGGGTCACAGTCTCAGAATAAAGGGTAGACCATTTAGGACTGAGATGAGGAGAAATGTCTTCACTCAGAGGGTGGTGAATCTTTGGAATTCTCTACCCCAAAGGGCTGTGGAGGCTCAGTCATTGAGTACATTCAAAACAGAGATCAAGATTTCTAGATATTAAAGGCATCAAGGGATATGGGGATAGTGCAGGAAAAGGGCTTTGAGGTAGAAGGTCAGCCATGATCTTGTTGAATGGTGCAGCAGGCTCGAAGGGCTGGATGGCCTATTCCTGCTCCTATTTCTTACGTTCTTATATATCCAATTCTCTTTTGAATAGTGTCTATTTTCCACCAGCAGCATTCAGCAAGCGGGGGCCAGGAAATTGGGTGGTAAGGGTTTCCACAAACATTACCAAGGGCGCTTTCCTGCATTATTCACTCCTGGTCATTCTCAGTCGAAGCCTAAATGAACATGCATCCAGCTTGCTAATGAGGACCTTTAGCGGCCCTGCTCACATTTCCAATGATGTGGAACAACTATCACCCAGTGACACCTCCTTCCATTGTATACAGGTTTTAAAAGGGTGCTGGTTAGAGTCTAAATTAAAAAGGACAGAAAGAAACTATTGAATTTGTTTTACTTTTCAACTAAAATTTATTTAGATTTTTTAATTTTATGGCTAGTTTTGTGTGTAAATTTAATAGTTTCCTTATGTTTCACCTAATGTTTAGCGTATTCATGTATTTTTTCCAGATAGTGTTTAAAGAATAGTTCCTGTGTTTTCCAATTCAAACTATGGGGGGAATATTTATGAAATGAGAAGCAGCTGAATCATTGTTGTCAATATCACAGAGAAAGTGATTGTACAGGAACTCTTACTATTAAGAAATATCTTAAAAGAGACAGGATCTGTAAAGTGTATCACAATATTAACCTCATGGCATGCCACAGTATTTAACTGGAAGCTACACCAAGTAAAGTGTCTTTACTTTGAAAACATCTCGATCAGAGTATTTTATGCTTTACATGTTCCTACAGGAAAAATGGTATGCAGGGAGATCAATAAGCACCAGAGCCAATTGAAGTCTCATGGCTTCAGGTCAAACAAGGCCATGGAAACCTCATACTGATCACCAACTACTGCCTCTCTCAATTGTTGGATCAGTACTCCTTCATGTCGAACATCACTTTGAGGAAGCTTGAAGAAAGAAAGAGCATAGAATGTGCTCTGGATAGGTGATCTCAATGTCCACCATCAAGAATGGCTCAGTAGTACCACCCCTACTGACTGAGCTGGCCATGCCCTGAAGGACATAGCTGCCAGACTGGGCCTGCTTCAACTGGTGAGGGAACCAATGTGCGGAAGTAACCTATTTAACCTCTTCCTCACTGACCTACCTGTCACAGACCACTTATCAATGATAGCACTGGTATGAATGACCACCACACAGTCCTTGTGAAGACAAAGTCTCATCCCTCAAGTGAGCACATTTTCCATTGTATAGTGTGGCCCTACCGCCATGCTATGTGGGACAGACCTATTAGCCCAAAGCTGGACATCCATGAGGTACTGTGAGCCATCAGTACCAGTAGAATTCTATACCACCACAACCTGCCATTCTTTACTTTTCAATCACCATCAAGTCAGGAGACCAACCCCGGATCAATGGGGAGTGTTGAAGAACTTCCCAGGAGCAACATCAGACTTAGCCTAGAATGAGGTACAATCCTAGTGAAACTACTACACAGGGCAACCTCCATCAAAAGCAACAAGTTGTAGACAAAGCAAAGCAGTCGCACAACCAACGGATCAGAGAAAAGTTCTCTAGCCTTATCATATCCAGTCAAGAATGGTGGTGGACAACCAGGCAACAAGAGGAGGAAGCTCCATGATCTCTTCCATCTGCAGCAAGGATATCTGCCATCAACATGAACCGTAAGCATAGCACTGTTATGGCAGAGAAGGTTAGCAGTGCACTTAGCATTTTTGCCTCCACTGCCTAGGGATCAGTCTGTACTAATGGCCAATGTGCTGCCCATAAATTAATGGAACAAGTGACTGATCCATCTGTCAGCATAGCCAGCTACTTCATCTCTTTTGCTACTGACTAGTACCAGGAACACCAACGTAGCTGTCCAATATCACAGCTCGGTTGTAATTCCCATAGTTGCGGTTACCTGCCTTTAAGTGGCTGCATCCTTTTTCATTTTCCCACAATGCCATGCAATTTCTTACCTTTCCTCACCACCTTTGGCAAGCTTGCAGCATTGGGTCCAAGATAGGCTAGGAGTTCACCTATATAACTGCATAGCATTATCAGGGCCAGAATGATCTCCTGGACTAGTTTTGATTGCCTAAGGGTGGGGGAGGGGCACGGGGATGGAGAGGAATTACCCAATTTTTCCCCCCCCCAAATTGGCAGTGTGTTTTTATCTGTTTTTTCGCCTCTCCCAGGAGATCACATGGCTCCGGATGGGTGCAGAGTCTATATATTGTGATGCACAAGGCATCATTGTTATCCTTTATTCAAAAAGAAAATTGTTAATTAAGAACTTGCTGACCACATAGTAGAGGTTTTTGTAGATGAATGTATATAATGGTATAGAGGACAGACAAGCAGCAGGAATTATAAACATTAAAGTTAGATTTACCGTCTGATCAATAAAAAAATGAGAACAATCAATAGGGAATGTATCACATATCTGGCACTCTTGTGATATCCTAGTCTGATTACAAACCAACTCCATTATGGTCATCTTCAGTTTCTAAGATATAGAATTGGTAGAAGTCACACCGCAGTTGTCATACACCCCTATCACACTTATCCTGATAAGTGGACATGCACTGTCAAATTACATTCTTTTGCAACTATATGAAAAGGTAGAGGATGATAATAAGAGTAACAGTTCACCTTTTTAGTCTGAATGACCTTTGAAGTATTCAAAATATGAACCTTATTTCATTCTGCAAAAAGTGACTTTCTGGACATTTCCATCACAGACTGATAGGACAAGAATCTTTGCCAGTTATAAAGGTCCTATATATGAAAAAAATGTACCTAGTTCCATCCCATTTCCTAGTAAGCATGAGCCCACAACTCAAAACTTCCTGCTAAATTGGCAGTTGCACTGAAAGAAACCATAAAGCTGGGTTCTGAGTAAAGCTGGATTCTATGAGAAGTGGGAGGAAAAAATCACACTAGTGCTGTACAGAGTGTTTTTCTAAGGTTCCGGTCAAGGTAAAGTATTGGGGCAAAGGAACCTTTATTCTGCATCTGATCTGAGCCCTATCTGGTCCTAGAATGCTTGATACAATGGCATCACTGACTTTTATGAGCACATGAGATCTGAACTGGAGCACAAACTGCTACTGAACCTATTCTGGGAAAAGGAGACATATGGTTTACAGTTTGGATACTTTATTAAAATAAATTATGTTCTATGTGTTTAAGACTAGTACACTCTGGAGATTTGGTGGAGGTCATAGATCACTCAAACTTCAGTCTCACAGTTTATCACACCCTTAAATGCACTACCAGTCATCATTTATTTTCTGTATTATACAAAATTAGAATAATGTGCAATAACTATTCTCTATCCCCGAGCCCATCCTGATCGTCCTTAGATTCCTCATCGAACATGCAGCCAGATGCTCTCTGCAACATATTCTGTCCTTCCTATTTTCCCAATGGAGTTTGCTAAAGGGTCTTGCTTATCTTGCAAGAAAATGCATTATGATAACGCACTCAATTTTCTCCCCAATTTTGTCCTCTCTTGAACACACTGAACTGTGCCGGCTTCAGTTGCACAGGTGCAAGTAACATGTCACTACCTCAAACAAGTGGTCATTCTTCATGTGATCCTATACAGTGAGTGCAGGCAGGCTATTCAACCATAGACAGCGGCACACCCAAGCCAAATCTTGTTCGCACCAAAAGTCCGCGCAACATACTTTGTAACAGGAGCCACGGGATCATGATCAAGAGCAGGAACCATGATGATTTTTTGCCCTCCACAGCCCAGGGGTGCTTAGCCAATCCTAATGTCCATGGATCAGCTAACTCAGCACAGACTCAGAAACAAACCTGGAACATTCTAGTCTGTAGGGGTTGGTACTATGCCAGGAGATGTTTTTACCCCATTGAGGGAACTTGGAACTTATTAACAAATGCCATAAGCACTTTACTTCACATAAATGTCAGCTCGATTTAGTTTTCTTCATTAAGTTAACCATTTGAGGGGCTGAAATTACACTGTAGAGGTATTGCATACACTAATAAGATGGTCATTTTAACCCGATCCGCCCAACGGGACAGGGTGGGTTAGGGTCGGATGCCTGTTTAACACTCCACCCAATGTTACTCTCTATTGAAGTCAATGGACCATAAAATCGAGTGGAATGTAAAACAAATGTTTGGCCCGAACCCGTCCCATTCCTGCTGGGCGGGTTAAGTTAAAAGTGCCCCCTAAGTGGGCAATAATTTGGTGTGTTAGCAATAATGGAGCTTTAGTGTATTTTTGTCCACAGTCCAATAATTCAACTTTGAACCAAAACAATTTAACACAAAATTTGATGTTAACTTTTTTGGCTTATTAAGAATTTATGAAGCATCAGTTAAAGGCAACATGCAAATTAGTTCATGATTGCCTTTCAGCCCAGATTGGATTAATGATGCTCGCTATAAAAGATGGCGAGAGACAGTAGAGGTCCAGTATGGAGCAGAGCTGGAGACTTTGTAAAGAGACACTCAACTGTTTCAGTGTACATGGCAGGTGTACCCATTCTACCTTACTTTGACAGACATGTGAGAAGAGGATGAGGATGAGGTGCAGAGTAGGGCCAGGGCATTATGAGGTCACTGAAGGACAACCACTATGATCCATTATTACCCAGGCACCAATCTACTGCTAGCTATATAGCTACCTCAACTTCACCAAGAAAGCCGTAGATTAATTTTATCATCTAGTTGTAGACTTGCAACCAAGGAACAACATTAGCACTGCATTGCCAGACAACAGCAGGAGACTTGCAAAGATTAATTAGTTTGCAATTCACCGTCGCATTACCTATGTGGTCAGCCAATCATCTGTACAACATCTCATAGCATCCATGAACAGAAAAGGATACCATTTGATAAATGTCTAAATGATGCATGCACATAGATGCTTTCCAAGAAGTAACCACAACAGCAGTATTTTAAGAAAATCATGGGTCCTACTTATTACAAGGTGAAGACAAGTCGAACAGTTGGCTCATTGGAGATATGGGTTACTGCTCAAAACATGGTTCTTAACAGCACTGCATAACCCCTAAACTCCACAAACAGCATGCGATAAAACACATTTGAGAGGCAGGAATATCACTGAGAAGATATTTGGCAAGCTAAAACAGTTCTGATGTTTGGATCACATGAGTGGGGGAGGGAAGGTGCTCTACAAAATGTCATGGAGAGAGTTGGCAGAATGGTATAGTGCTCTGCATGCTGCACAACATAACAGTGAAAAAAGGATATGCCTGTTTATGGAGAATAAGCAACATCAATTCGTAGTACAGGAGAAACCAGAAGATCAGAGCCACTGCAGGAAGCAGCACTAGTTTATCAAACTCTGATTGAGTAGTTGTTTCCCTGAGACTTGCCTTTATGTTTAATTGGACATTCTTTTCTTTACACACCCTCTACTATGGTCTGCAGAACTTGATCTGTAAATCTTGATTTAGGTATTCTGTGCTATCTTTCCCCAAAGCTTCATTGGCCCATATTGCATCATCTCTACTGCTTAAGTGACAGTTCACCAGCATTCTTGTAGGTTCTCTGATGGACAACTGAGCGGTCAATTACATTTAGTGCACTCAAACACACCAGAACTTCCAGAAAGTGCACAGAGTAAAGTTGCATATTCCTACAAATGTAATAAAAAAGGGCAAAAAACGTAAACTCCTATTTAATGCCTTGCCTGTGCACAAAGAGTAATTTCACCCCTACATTACAATAATGAAAACCACTTGAGTAAAGTCTGTCATACTGTTACTACAGCAATACCATATTAACAGATTCTTGGCAGGAAGTCATTTAATTTTATAACACTGTTGAAGAAAATTAGCAATGCAGTGGATGGAGCTGAGGTTATGTGTGGGTTTATAGCAAGTAGCACATTTCAATGTCTCCACTGGTGGTATCTCTGGATTTTCACAGATGAAGTTTTCAGCATCAATGTAGCATGGCTCACCCCAGAAACATCATTTAATCATTTTTCAGCTCATCATAGGCTTCTTCCTCAGAAATGGAACAATGCGAGGGCAATGCTGACATTCTAATATTCCCTCCACAGCAACAAAATTAAACCTAACCCTGATGAAAGATTCCATAGTGGCCTTTCTGTGCCATTTTAAGCTTTTTTCCCCACCATTTTATGTTGCTTAAAAGAAGAAAGGACAAATGTTTGGCCCGAACCCGTCCCATTCCTGCTGGGCAGGTTAAGTTAAAAGTACCCCCTAAGTGGGCAATAATTTGGTGTGTTAACAATAATGGAGTTTTAGTTTATTTTTGTCCACAGTCCAATAATTCAACTTTGAACCAAAACAATTTAACACAAGATTTGATGTTAACTTTTTTAGCTTATTAAGAATTTCTGAAGCATCAGTTAAAGGCAACATGCAAATTAGTTCATGATTGCCTTTCAGCCCAGATTGGATTAATGATGCTCGCTATAAAAGGAGATAGGCCCTCAAACTTTTAACACCCTTTGTAAGGGTACCAGACATATTCTCTGAGACACTGTGCTGTTAGGAATGCTTGTCGTTTCTCTCACGCACACACACACACACACACACACACACAAGAAAATTGAAGGTATGGACATCCATGCACCTCAAACTGTAAAAGGATGTTTAAAAGTAGTCATGTCACTACTTTGTTTTTCAAACAATTTATCAGGATGGTAAAAACAGTAAGCCTTGAATAGTGGCGTGGTGATGTAATCTGATGCTATATATCTGGTGCTCACGTGGAGGATAATCACCAACACAGACTAGTTGAGCCGAAAATCCTGTTTCCGTGTTGTGATTTCTACGTAATTCTATGTAATTTATTTTAATTTTACAATTGAAAAAAAAAGTGCAGTCTCCTACAGCAGCACAAATTTCCCATCTCAAATCAAAACAGTGGAGCATCAGCAGAGTCTTCAGGACAGGCTGATCCTATTCTCTCCTGTGTCACAGTTTAACAGGATCCAAATCTGTTCATCCTAACATTGCTGTATATGTTTGATGGATTTTAGAAGTGACAATTAAAGGCCAGATACTGTTAATTTTTGTATGCCGTAGGGGACTTTACTTTCCAATTAAAATTTGTAATTCGAGTAACTGTTATAGGAAGGATTGCAGCCTTGTGAAAAAATAAATCTTTACTCTTTATCAACAATAGATTATTCATTAACCCAACACAGGTACAAGTCAAAATCCTACACAATACACACAAGGTGGGCAAGGATGGAATCTTCAGTTAGCTCTTAAACTAAAATATTCTGAGACACAATTGAGACATATTTGTGGTGCAACTTTTAATATTAGTAGAAAGATCCCAGCCATATTCTGTGGAATTTATTATTCAGTTCTGTAGAGTGGAATACAATTCAGTCAATTCCAAACTGCCATTCTGTGACTCACAAAATTATGCAGTTTTATACAAAATGGTTCCCAACTGTTACCCAGCAGAGTTTTATGATTAGATATTGTAATAATGTTGATGGTTGCCATATTTTTACCAAAATAAAACCAAATTGGTTACCTCATATATTACAGAGTAATGATGTGCCGGAGAAGATTTTTTTTAAACTTTGTTTCAAAATAATGCATGGATTTAAAAAGAAAAATCAAATGCTCGTTGGATAATTTGTTTTAAAAGCATAAATTTGAAAGGCATTTTGACTGTGTTCTGTATATTTTGTCAGAATTCATCATTAAGCAAGAATTCGCAGACTAGAGCATTGTTTTCTCTTTAAAAAATTGCACAGAAATCAGTACTTTTTTCCTATTTTTTTTACTGAATTTAATCCCTAGAGCAATACACATTATTTTACTATCACAGAAATCAAGAAGGTTAGAAAATAGCTGACTAGATTTCAGTGACTGTACCCTCGCAGCTATTCACCTCCCACCTCTCTTCATTGAAAACAGCAATGCACTTTAACTGGGTGAGCTGCACTCAATATTTCCTGGAAAAGCTCCCTCTTAAGGTTTTGCTGCTCACTGCAAACAAGTAAAAAGTGGCTATGAAAGTGGGGTCACGTGTCATAGACAGAATTACACACTACTGAAAGCGCTGCTATGAATTGAAACAACAGCCCAGATTTTGCTGTCAAAATAACGGTGACGGCTAATGGCGTTCTCTGTTATTTATGCGCAAATGGTATGGCAACTTCAGGTGAGAGGCAGACCCCGGTTAAACGTGGATATCCAAAAGTTGCTGTCTGAGATGTGCCGCTCTGCCGTTAGCTTTGGAAAAACGCCATCTCGCTGTCTGCCTCACCATTCAAATGCATTGAATGGCGTGAAGGTGCTGTATTTGCATGGTAGATATGAACTAAACTCGCCACAGTAAGTTAAGTCTTGTCCATTCCAGACTAAGTACCTTTTTAACGACATGGTAAGTGTGAATGACTACAAATGAACCTCTCTGGCACTGGAAATTAACTATTACAAGTGTAAAAATTAAAAACCTAAACACGCACGGGTAAGTCTAACTAACAGCAGATACTGTTAGATGCCCTGCCACAGCAAAATCTGGGCCAATATACTTTGTTAAAGAACATAGTGTAGGTGAAGTCTCATTCCTTCGGATTTCATTGTCATTGGACATTTTAAAAATGTCAAATTTCACATTTTTAAAAAACTTTTCCTTTCTGTTTCTTTTTTCTCTCTCTCTTAATCCAATCTTTCTTTCCCTCTTTATTTCTCTTTCTGTACCTGATTTGACATTGAATTCACCCACTCTATACTTCCTTCTCGGTCCTTCCGCTGTTTATTTCTCAATCCTTCAATCTGATTAGTTAAGGAGATACCCAGTTGCTTGCCCTGTTCACTCAGGTCCCAGATGCCCTGTTTCCCTCGCTGCGACATTATCAGCTCGCACTCTCAGCAACTTGCCACGCAAAAAAATTAAAAATCTAAACGTGCAAGGGCAAGTCTAACTAACAGCAGATGCTGTTAGATGCCCTGCCACAGCAAAATCTGGGCCAATATGCTTTGCTGAAGCAAACAAAAATAAGAACATAGTGTAGGAGAGGTTGTTCTTCAAATATGACCTTTTTGTCTTTGATTTTCTGAAACAAATGTGCATGATTTGTTTACAGGATTGCTAATCAAGTAAGGAAGAATAAGTAATATACACTGATAAATCTTATAGGCTTTGTATGTACTGAATTCTTTCTATTCTGTTCGGTCTATTGATATATGACAACCAGTAGTCCTCTTGGAAATGCATTTAA
Source organism: Heptranchias perlo (assembly GCF_035084215.1). Lineage (NCBI taxonomy): Eukaryota > Metazoa > Chordata > Chondrichthyes > Hexanchiformes > Hexanchidae > Heptranchias > Heptranchias perlo. Next base: position 29,470,224 of record NC_090350.1, read on the forward strand.
AAACAATTATAAAAAACATTCTTTACATACTAATTCAGTCTGTGCCATACCCACAGCAGATCATAGTTGCACTTTATTTTAACAAAGGAGACAATCGGATGCTAAAATATTCTATCAATATAATCTTAAAAAATCGTACTGTGAAAAAACATACTTTTTGCAATACCAGGTGATTAAGATCTTATCTCTGCCAGCAAATCACCAGCAAAGTAAAGATGGAACATGTTTAGAGCAGAACATTTCTGAAGGCCGGTGTGTATACTCTCTACAAAATAATTTTTGACTGATGTTGATAATCAAAGAATACTCCTTAGATTGCAATTGTTTTGTTCTTTCTCTTTATTATTGTGCTGTAATTTTTTCAGTGTTTGCCCATTCCTTCTATTAACATGAACTACAATTACAGTATCCTCTGAGAGAAGAGTAGAAAGAATGATTGAATGCATTTGTGGCATGGCTCAAATACCAGTTCTTTCCATTTCTATCTCCATTCATCTGCTGTTCTATTCTTTTCAGCCTTATTGACATCCTGCATTATAGACCTTGGCCTTTTACTTTTGCTTCCCAGCTTTTTTTAAAATATGGATGATTTTGAATTGTTCTCAACTTTAATAAGTATATATTTTCTTTCCCCTCCCCCTTCAATATTCTCCCTTCCTCTTCTAAAGGCATGGTCTCAAATTGCAATACAATTCCATAGGCAATCAGCAACTCTGATACCTCAACCAAGTGGCTATTAATCATGTGTGAGCCCAGACAGTGAGCGTTGGCGATTTATATTGGCCTTGGAGAGGGTGCAGTGCAGATCTTCACCAGAATGATACCGGGGCTTAGAAGGTTAAATTATGGGGACAGGTTGCATTAACATGGCTGGTATTCCCTTGAGTATAGGAGATTGGGGGGTGATTTGATCGAGGTGTTTAAAATATTAAAAGGAGTTAATAGGGTAAATACGGACAAATTATTTCCTCTGGTGGGGGAAATCAAGAACGAGGAGACATCATCTTAAAATTAGAGCTACGCCATTCAGAAGCGAAATTAGGAAGCACTTTTTCACATAAAGGATAGCAGAAATTTGGAACTCTCTCTCCCAAAAGCATGTGGTTGCTAAGACATTTGGACCTTTCAAGTCTGAGATAGATAGATTTTTGTTAGGTAAGGATATCAAGGGATATGGAGGAAAGGCAGGAAAATGGAGTTGAGGTTACCAACCAACAAGCCAGGGGATCAACCCTGGTTCAATAAGGAGTGTAGAAGAGCATGCCAGGAGCAGCACCAGGCGTACCGAAAAATGAGGTGCCAACCTGATGAAGCTACAACACAGGACTACATGCATGCTAAACAGCGGAAGCAACATGCTATAGACAGAGCTAAGCGATTCCACAACCAACGGATCAGATCAAAGCTCTGCAGTCCTGCCACATCCAGTCGTGAATGGTGGTGGACAATTAAACAACTAACGGGAGGAGGAGGCTCTGCAAACATCCCCATCCTCAATGATGGCGGAGTCCAGCACGTGAGTACAAAAGACAAGGCTGAAGCGTTTGCAACCATCTTCAGCCAGAAGTGTTGAATGGATGATCCATCTCGGCCTCCTCCCGATATCCCCAAGATCACAGAAGCCAGTCTTCAGCCAATTCGATTCACTCCACGTGATATCAAGAAACTGAGTGCACTGGATACAGCAAAGGCTATGGGCCCCGACAACATCCCGGCTGTAGTGCTGAAGCCTTGTGCTCCAGAACTAGCTGCGCCTCTAGTCAAGCTGTTCCAGTACAGCTACAACACTGGCATCTACCCCACAATGTGGAAAATTGCCCGGGCATGTCCTGTCCACAAAAAGCAGGACAAATCCAATCCGGCCAATTACCGCCCCATCAGTCTACTCTCAATCATCAGCAAAGTGATGGAAGGTGTCGTCGACAGTGCTATCAAGCGGCACGTACTCACCAATAACCTGCTCACCAATGCTCAGTTTGGGTTCTGCCAGGACCACTCGGCTCCAGACCTCATTACAGCCTTGGTCCAAACATGGACAAAAGAGCTGAATTCCAGAGGTGAGGTGAGAGTGACTGCCCTTGACATTAAGGCAGCATTTGACCGAGTGTGGCACCAAGGAGCCCTAGTAAAATTGAAGTCAATGGGAATCAGGGGGAAAACTCTCCAGTGGCTGGAGTCATACCTAGCACAAAGGAAGATGGTAGTGGTTGTTGGAGGCCAATCATCTCAGTCCCAGAACATTGCTGCAGGAGTTCCTCAGGGCAGTGTCCTAGGCCCAACCATCTTCAGTTGCTTCATCAATGACCTTCCCTCCATCATAAGGTCAGAAATGGGGATGTTTGCTGATGATTGCACAGTGTTCAGTTCCATTCGCAACCCCTCAGATAATGAAGCAGTCCGAGCCCGCATGCAGCAAGACCTGGACAACATCCAGGCTTGGGCTCATAAGTGGCAAGTAACATTTACGCCAGACAAGTGCCAGGCAATGACCATCTCCAACAAGAGAGAATCTAACCACCTCCCCTTGACATTCAACGGCATTACCATCGCCGAATCCCCCACCATCAACATCCTGGGGGTCACCATTGACCAGAAACTTAACTGGACCAGCCATATAAATACTGTGGCTACAAGAGCAGGTCAGAGGCTGGGTATTCTGCGGCGAGTGACTCACCTCCTCACTCCCCAAAGCCTTTCCACCATCTACAAGGCACAAGTCAGGAGTGTGATGGAATACTCTCCACTTGCTTGGATGAGGGCAGCTCCAACAACACTCAAGAAGCTCGACACCATCCAAGACAAAGCAGCCCGCTTGATTGTCACCCCATCCATCACCCTAAACATTCACTTCCTTCACCACCAGCGCACAGTGGCTGCAGTGTGTACCATCCACAGGATGCACTGCAGCAACTCGCCAAGGCTTCTTCGACAGCACCTCCCAAACCCGCGACCTCTACCACCTAGAAGGACAAGAGCAGCAGGCACATGGGAACAACACCACCTGCATGTTCCCCTCCAAGTCACACACCATCCCGACTTGGAAATATATCGCCGTTCCTTCATTGTCGCTGGGTCAAAATCCTGGAACTCCCTTCCTAACAGCACTGTGGGAGAACCGTCACCACAAGGACTGCAGCAGTTCAAGAAGGTGACTCACCACCACCTTCTCAAGGTCAATTAGGGATGGGCAATAAATGCTGGCCTCGCCAGCGACGCCCACATCCCATGAACGAATAAAAGAAAAGGTGCAGATCAGCTATGCTCTAATTGAATGCCAGAACAGGTTCAAGGGGCTGAATAGCCTACTCTTGTTACTATGTTACTATTCTCCCAGTGGAAGGAAAGGGGCATCTGAGCCCAGCTTGATCCTGTCCTCACTCAATGTCCAGTAAGGTATAGTGATCAGAATCAGGAACACTAGCTGATTCTCCACTTCCCGGCTAAGGAATGCTGAGGCCAATTGTAGCACCTTTAAATGCAATGCTGGCTGCAAACAGCTAACTCAGTACTGACTCCGGTCTTTCTGGTCTCTACTGTTCATTTACCAATTGAGTCATCAGGAGAGCCAAAAATAAACAGCATTTTAAAGTGAATCACTCAATGTTATAAAGTACACCACTAGATTCCTCAGAACAGCGGGCTAACTGTAAGATGTTTGAAAAGCAGCTGCTTACAGCCTGTATGTCCTGGCTTGAGTGTTCTCTTGAATACTAATGCTGTCCACCCACAGATGCAGAGATGCTCTGGGAGGAGGAACTCTCAAAAAGTACCATTTTGAGAGTCACGATCGCATTGTGTGAATTCATATCTCATCTCTCTCTCCCAAACATAAATATATGGGCTTCTAAAATGATTTTTATATTACTGCGCCTCTTACAAGTATCAACCAATAACTTTTTAATAACAACAATAAAACCATGGGCTCATTAAAGTTGTGTTAAGGTACCTGGATTTATGTTTTGTTTTATGCTGATTTTTTTTATGTTTAGCATTTTTTCTTTATCACTATTTGGATGCTAAACAAATTCAGTCTTTAAAATGCTACAATAGCAGTTTTAATAATTGCCCAACATTGTTTCTATAAGCATATGATACACTTTAATTTTAAATAAACTATTCAGTATTTCACAATGAAATATCTTGCACAAAATACATGATCCTCTGGGTGATCTCTATGTCCATGGACAAGAGCTTCGGAATATTATTGGCCAGATAATCCTTGGTTGCTATTAAGTCCCACTCCAGAGACTCTAGCACATAATCTAGGCTGATACTCCAGTACTGAAGGACTGCTGCACAGTTGGAGGTGCTGTCTTTCAGATGAGACGTTAAACAGGGACATCTGCCCTCTCAGGTGGATGGAAAAGATCTCATGGCACTATTCGAAGAAAAGCAGGGGTGTCCTGGCCAACATTTATCCCTCAACTAACCTCATCAAGTACAGACTGTCTGGTCATTTATTTCATTGCTGTTTATGGGACCTTGTCGTACACAAATTGGGTGCCACGTTTCCTACATTACAACAGTGACGACACTCCAAAAGTATTTCATTGGCTGCAAAGCGCTTTAAGACATCCTGAGGTTGTGAAAGGCGCTATATAAATGCAAGTTCTTTCTTTTTTTAAACCCTATAGATCAGCATAATGATTTGATTCCCAATCTGTGCTGAGTTAGCTAATCTCAATCAAGGGAGCAAAAAGGGGTTTATAATGGAATTCAGCATCCAAGGGCTAGGAAATGGAAAAAAATTCAGCCAGGGTTCACACATCTAATTGTTATTCAAAGACCCTCTGCTCAAAGATGCACATGTGTGGATGTTAGCTAAGATCAACTGTGATGTCCTCCATGTCAAAATAGCCTGTAGACACTCAAACCAAGACTTTCCACTTTGGTGGAATCCAGAAACAACTTGGCCAACCACAATGGTGATCCCTGACCCAAGCTAAATTTTCCAGGATCAGAGCACTTTGCATATTTTATGTGGGTTTCCCAGCATCTGCTCTGGAGTCTGCCGAGGAGACGCTGGTGAATGGCTGCAATAACATAACAGTGACTACACTTCAATAGTACTTAATTGGCTGTAAAGCACTTTGGGACATCCTGAGGTCATGAAAGGCGCTATATAAATGCAAGTCTTTCTTTTTTCTTTTCAGTAGATGTGGCCACTTGCTAAAATGGAGCAAAACCAGCAGCCTTGGGGCTGAACACAAACTGAAAACATTTTTTTAAAAAAGCACCTTAGCATTTGCAATCAATCATCCTTTAAAATTGAATTACCCTCCTCGCCACCATAGCAACACCAGCATTCTTCGCACCCAGTGTTGTCATTGCACAAATGATGGAAAATACGTCAGCTGATGTATCTCCGTCATTTACTTAGCATTGCAATATGTCTACCCATATATGTGGGTGGATATATTGTATATTCCTCATCACTTCCGGCAGAAAATTCCAGTGGGAGAAAGCAGGGAGCTGGCAGAGTGGCTCCCAAAAACATTTTCTGCCCCAGTTTACTTGAGTTACATTGGAGAGCAGTTACAACTTGAGTGGAAAAATTAGGCTTCAGTGTCAAGGCCCCCACATGAAGAATAGCTGCTTGGGTAAGGTACTGGTCGGGTGCCTAGTGTGCATGGACCATACCCTTGCATGAATCAGGCCCTTCAGGAAAGGAATGGGGAAAGGAACATAATGATTTCACAAATTACTAACATTTGATTGGTGTGGCAAATATTTTCTCCTCTCTAGAGATGATGGGGAAAGTGAAATCTCGCACTACTTCATGGGTGAATAATTTGTTGTGTGAACCTATAGAAATACCTGATGTGGGGAAAAATACCAAGCAGAGGGGTATAGATAAATTCTATACTGTATGCTGTCACCCTAGGTAACTGCATCACCTTGTGAATCAAACTGTAGGAAAAGAGCAAAACATTTCTGAATTGTTTGCTCCAGTGCATGTTTTCCCCTCATGGTATGTGTTTGGGGAGGGAGTGGGTAAGGAGGATAACTTGCTATACAAAATTACTGATAATGGAGACTTTACCATCATTTTTAATCACAGTTAGCTGTTCCCCCACATTCAGGAGTCAAAATGGTTTTATGAATGAATGCAACTTTCATAATAGTCTCACACATAGTTAATGTGGGTCCCATTAGGTAGAGTTTTTCATTAACAGGACCACTTCGGTTTTCATTGAATCTTTGTACCATGGATCTGCTTTGCACCATTCATCAGACGATTTTTTTTTAATGACTGTGGAAAAATGAAGCACAGCAAACAAGGGAATCTTTAAAAACACCGAAAATCCTGAAAGCTCTTCACTGGAGTGACACTAAAAATAAAAACCAAATTTCTACAGTCCATTAATTCAGCAGTGTCCAAGCTTTTTTGTCTTCATTGGCCACTTAGGTACAAACCAAGGAGTCTCGTGGGACACATATATAAAATCTAAATCAATGTTCCCATTAATCTGCATACATCTCAAGCTGCTGCAACTGACAGAGCTTCCTGTTCTGACTTAGGATTTATCCACCAATGAGGCAACACTGCTAACAACAGCCCTTCCCAAATCTTTAGGCCCACATAATTCAAACAGGAAACACCAGCAAATAAGAAATATAAGCACGAACGGAACAGAGTTGCTTAGGCTTTTTGAGCCAAACTAGTATGGCCATAGTCCGAATTAAAGTTAATGATAATCAGTTACTTTCAACTGGTTTTTAAAGGAAGTTTTAAAGGATGTGGTACACACACTACATGTGATGCCACAGATGGTGGGACACAGATTACATGCTTCATTTCACTGATCTTGGCTGCATGGCTGTGAGTCGGAACTGAACATCAGACACCTCCCCAAAGGAAGGAGATAGAGCACGAGAGAAAGAAAGAGAGAGAGAGTCATTCCTCGGTTAGTCTTTTACTGCTGCTAATATCTGGCACAGAGTGGCAATGGCCAAGACCAAGGAACAATTTGTCTACCCATCCATTTCACTTCAATTGACTTGTGACTGATGGAGGACAGGTGGAAAAGGGTTAAGGAGAAAAACAGAGTAATTTATTTTTATTCCCCCCTCAAAAAAGACAACAAAAGAATCTTTGTTGCCAAAGTGACAATAATATTACATTTATGACTAAACAGCCTTTATCCCCCCCCCAAAATAAGTCGTACCATTCCTCCCCTAGATACAGATAAGAGTGTCTGGGTGCACTTACATGGGCACTGGTCACCCTCTGATATCTTCCTCAAGTGACCATTCTTTATTTATGAGTCTAGACATTGAGTGTTGGCAAGCTATTTGACCATGGTAGGATCACAGCCACGTCTAATTCTGATCCTAATCAGATATACAGATAGTCACACTTTCCTGCAGGGGTCACTAGATATCAATCAGAAGGAGGAACCCAGCTTGATATTTCTTTTCCCTATTCCAGGAAATTGAGGCCAATTGTAGCAGCCTGACTTCAACCCCTGCTGAGTTCCGCTAACTTAGCATAGATCAGGAATTTACCCTGGGACCTTGTGATCTGTTACTTGGTGGCTTATAACTGAACCATTGGAGGAGCATGTGTTTCCATATTTAAAGGTATATTGTAGAAGGGAGTATCACATCTGGACTGTTCGCACTTGGCATGTTAAGGTGTAGCTTTCTTTGAAAAACAAGAGAGGATGAGGTAATCAGAAAGTAACAATTAGGTGGCCCCGAGCTTGAATCTTAAAAGCCTGAAGATTATAGGAAGAGACAAAGACAGAGGTAAAGAATTCCATGGGTTAGAGGTACTGGGAAAGAATGGGTAGGGCACTGTGCAATGATTTTTGATTTCAATGCAGTGAGAATCTAGGGAGAATGATGAGTGTGTAGAATGGCATATTTGCAGCTTAAGAGACAAAAATTCAGAGGAGTATTGATCATAGTAAAAAGACTGTGACTGTAAGAGGTTAGCAATAGAGGAGTTCAGACAACAAGCTTTTTTTGTCTCCGAACCAGGAGTGGGAGAGTGTTGTTAGAAGCTAAGAATCATGTCTTCGTCGTCCAGTACTTCCCCGGAGCGGAGAAACTACGCCATGTTCTCCGCAGCCTTCAACATGTCATCGATGACGACGAACACCTCGCTAAGGCCATCCCCACGCCTCCACTACTCGCCTTCAAACAGCCACCTAACCTCAAACAGACCATCGTTCGCAGCAAATTACCCAGCTTTCAGGAGAACAGCGTCCACGACACCACACAACCCTGCCACGGCAACCTCTGCAAGATATGCCAGATCATCGACACAGATACCACCATCACACAAGAGGACACCACCCACCAGGTACATGGTTCATACTCCTGTGACTTGGCCAACGTTGTCTACCTCATACGTTGCAGGATAGGATGCCCCGGAGCATGGTACATTGGCGAGACCATGCAGACACTGCGACAACGGATGAACGGACACCGCCCAACAATCGCCAGACAGGAGGGTTACCTCCCAGTCGGGGAACACTTTAGCAGTCAAGAACATTCAGCCACCGATCTTCGGGTAAGCGTTCTCCAAGGCGGCCTTCGAGACACACGACAACGCAAAATCGTCGAGCAGAAATTGATAGCCAAGTTCCGCACCCACGAGGACGGCCTCAACTGGGATCTTGGGTTCATGTCACGCTACACGTAACCCGTAACCCCACCAGCAAGGAAAAAAAAGTTATCTGTTTTTATTACAACTGAAAATTCTGTCTCTCTCTCTCTCTGCCTTTCGGGTCTCTTTCTCTCTGTCTGTGTAATTTGACACAATGTGTATTCAGCATACTGGGACCTACTGTTTTCCGTGGCTAACCTGTTTGAACACCAACGACACCTTTGATTGGTGTGATGGTGTCACAGCCTGATATAAGATATGCGATTTGAGAAGCTCTCATTCACTACTCACCTGACGAAGGAGATAATCTCCCAAAGCTTGTGATTTTAAAATAAAATTGTTGGACTATAACCTGGTGTTGTAAGATTCCTTACCGAAGCTAAGAATGTTAGCATCCACTGTTTAATACAGGTTTTGTTCCCATTAAGATACATTGTTGAAGTATTGAAATTTAAATTGGGAACTTGTTCATGTAACAAACACAAGTATTTAATTGTACCAAATTACTGCTCAAGCAAATGTTGGGACATTTTATTAATATTAAGTTCTACAGGCATTTATTTGACAAGATCATCTTTTGACTCACATTGGTCCCTGAGGTCATGTGTCAGATTTCTAGTGCTTGCTGCAGCAACACTGTGTACTAAATATGGATGTTTTAACTTGTTTAGACTCAGATCCATCAGTGATGATGTGGAAACCTATCACTACAGTGGAGCTTGAGCTGATGGAGTGATTGACATTTCATCTACTCAGATCCTATTAGTCAAGCAAATAAATCCTTTGCCTCTGGAGTCCCCAGGACCATCTGTATGCATATTGGAGGTAGCCTGATTTTTGCCAGATAATTCATCATATTAATTTAATGGAGTTCCACTTGTTTATATCAATATTGATTACCATTCTTTTAAGGATACATTTGTAGCACTTTTATTGAACCAGTTTCTTTTAAAAATCCTGAAAGTGCATAATACTTAGCAGAAACGTTGCAATGATTTCAAACAGGAAACAAACTCCAGCATTACTAAGTAGTAGGAGCACTTTTCTAATGAGATCAAGGTTTTCAACCCTACTTCAAAGAGGCCTGAATACTTCCTATACTATCCTTCCCCCACCACCCCTGCAATTCCAGTAACCTCTCCTGCAGGCACTGGCTTTAGTTGGGATTTGATTCCAGAGGCACTAGCACCTCTCTGCTACCTCACTCAAGTAGCCATTCATCACATGTGAGCCTAGACAGTGAATGTTAGCAGCAGGCTATTCAACTTGGAGGTGAATCTTATCCTATCCTCACTTGACATTTACTCAAGTTCACTTTCCAGTAGAAATCATTGCCTAGCAATCAAGAGCAGGACTCTTGGCTCAATCTTCCCTTCTTAGCTCAGCAATGCTGAGGCTAATTGGAGTAACCCCCAACTACCTTCTCTGCTGAGATCAGCTAACTCAACCCAGAAAAGAAATCAAATCAGGAACTTTCTGGTCTCGATGGCTTAATACTGTATCAGGCAGTGACCGACACAACTGACCAATGGGAGTGCTAAATGGATGCTTTCACAGCTGTTCTATATAATTGGTTCTAAACTAGTTGGACAGCAATTATTAACACCTGACATTAAGCAATTAAAACCCTGTCTAAAGTTGAATTACCACCCAAAACCCTGTTTTACAATGAGTGGTAAATTTCCCTAAATGCTACTGCACTTTGTAAAATCCAAGCCCATCCCTAGTTGCCCAGAGTTCAATACAACCAAGTAGCTTGGTAGGCCACTTCAGAGGAGAGTTAAGAGTCAACCTTGTTGTTGTCACATATAGGCCATACTGGGTAACAATGATGGGTTTGCTTTCTTAAAGGACACTAAATGAAACCATTTTGGGTTTATTCTGGTCGTTTAAATTTTACTTGATTCGACGAGATTGATTTGGTTGTATCTGTCTGTGACATATTGGAGATCTGGTTTGTCTTAGATCATAAGAGGCTCTAGGGCCAATTTTCATGCACTGGTATAAGCCAGTACTAAATGATTAAGAACTGGTAAAAATCTCACCAGTAATGTGCTAACAGCACTCAATTTTCTGGGGTCAGTTCATTTGCATTAATATTCACAGCTCCAGCTGCAGATTTGGATGGACACAAAAAACGTATTACTGGAAAAAGTGAAAGATTGGACTTGGTTAATTTAAAATACATGCACATAATTAAAGGGAAGCGGCAGAATAGAGAGACATAAATTCTTACATCATTAGGAGGGCTCAAAAGGCTTTTGTTAAGGCTGAAAAAAGAGGGCTAAAAAGTGCCAAGCAAAAATTAAGAGAAAAGAAACTAAATGTGCAGACATGAGATTGCAGGCAAATGACAGAACTGCCCAACATCAGACTTCATGATCGGTGGGCACCGCAGCACATTAACTGAGAATGAGATCGTTGTTTAATTTTATTTTTTGCATCTTTCAGTTTAATTGGACTATTTGCAAGAGTGCTTATTAGTGGTGCCCTCCTCAGGTTGAGGGGGCACTTGTAGTGCTGTCTCCTGCCCTGGTGACATGGGGTTACCCAGTGCCACCCTACTTGGTCTAATTAAAATTGTCCCAGCATCTGACCCCCTGGTTGATGGCTGCTAAAGTGGATGTGGTGCTACGTGAGGTTGCTGTGAGGAGGCTGCTCTATTTGCCACTCCACTGCACCACCCCCATTGGCAAGCATTGTAGCATGTCTGGAAAGAGCTGGAGTCAGGCTACAACTGACTATCACTGCCTGTTTTAGCCATGTACTGCATGTTCATAGCAGGTGTCCTTGCAGCAGATGGCATAGCTCTGCATTTGAAGATCTGCTGACCCAGACAGTTCCCCACAGTCATTGCCAGTTGTCATAGAATCATAGAAATTCCAATGCAGAAAGAAGCCAATCGGACCTTTATGTCAGTGCCAGTAAACTTTAAACAGAGACCCCAGCAAGGTGCAACAATGGCTACAAATATGATTGGTGGCATTTGTGCAGCCCATCAGGCTATGCTGTCTGTTGATCACCCTGGAATGCCTTCTTTCATGCATTACCACTTAAGGCACAACATACTGTGATTGGGGTGTTACCATTTAGTCAGACATATACGTATTGGACTTATGTCATTGACTTGCTGTACTACCTAATCTTGTGCTTCTTCTCGGTGCTTCCCCCCCACCCCGACCATAGCTGGAGCCTGTGAGTTAGCTGGCAGCTGTGTGTCTATGAGAGACTCCTGGAATTGAGGTGGGCATTCAGCCTCTGTGTACACTGGCTGTGCCAATCCAGGTGCAGAGCTGTGAGTGCAGCATGTCCATTTTCTGGCATGTGCGATGTCATCAGAGGGCAGGTGGTTGTTGTTGCTGTGTTGTTGTTAAGAAACAGTAACATCATGCATTGTCATTTCATGCTTCCCTTTGCTCCTGGCTCTGTGCCATTGTGCCCATGATCTGCAGGTTAACATGCCCCATGGCACTAATGACATTATTGAAGCCCCTGTCAATAGCTCTCTCTATTTGATCAGCAAAATATTCCAAGAAGAATTCATCACATATGGAACTTGTCCACCACATGCAAATTAGCTGGACCTAGAAATACAGCCATGTTCAGCAACATACAAGTCGGGCACATGCAAACTGCACACATCTCAACTTATACTGGATTGCTGAGCTGAGACAAAAATTGGCCCCATTGAGTCTAATCCATTCTTGTCTGGAGCTGGTATACACTGTGGCTGAATTAAAGCATGGTTTCCAATTAAGATTTACAAAGATACACATTTTGGGCCTTCTGAAACCAATGTTGAAGTAACCTGAATGCTCATATCTGGAGGCAATTTTTTAAGGCACTGTTCCCAGGCTGGAGCTTTGCTGGGCAGGAGGTAGGCCATAGAATCAGCCCCACAGTGTTATAAAGAAAAAAATAGAAAGGTTTGCATTTGTATAGCGCCTTTCATGACCTCAAGATGTCCCAAAGCGCTTTACAGCCAATGAAGTACACTTTTGAAGTGTAGTCATAGTTGTAATGTAGGAAACACGGCAACCAATTTGCGCTCAGCAAGGTCCCACAAACAGCAATGTGATAATGGCCAGATAATCTGTTTATAGGTGTTGGTTGAGGATAAATATCAGCCAGGACACCGGGGAGAACTCGCCTGCTCTTCTTTGAAATAATGCTATGGGATTGTTTACATCCATCTGAGAGGCCAGACGGGGCCCCAGTTTACCATCTCATCCAAAAGGCAGCACCTCCGACAGTGCAGCACCTCCTCAGTACTGCACTGGAGTGTCAGCCTAGATTTTGTACTTGTCCCTGGAGTGGGACTTGAACGCACAACATTCTAACTCCAAGGTTTCTACCAATATACATTTTTTTTCGGTTTTAAACTGTGTATTCACACAAGAAGTACTTAAACTTTTTCTTTGAAGATATGTGCCTAGAAATTGTGCTCTTTGAATATTAGAGAACAAATGTTTCACACATTGCATGAAATTCCTTTGTTTTAATGGACTAATAACTCATTTAAAATAGTATTAAGAGATTTAGGTGATTTATTTAATAGTTAGTCAGAACTAAGCTGAAATGTGAAGGTGTTTATAACACTCTAGCCTCAGTCACTACCCTAGGAGACCTAGAAACCTGATTCCGTTCAGCGTGCAACTGATTTAAATTGGAGTAGCCCATTAGAATTGAATGTGACATGACAGCAAAAGTCAGCTTTATGCTGAAAAGATAAAAGCTCTCGGATTTCAAATCCAGCCGAGAGAAATTATATGAAAGTTGTCTTTTTATGGCAGTTCATGACGCTTCCTATGTCATTTTTTGGCAGCCCATCTAAATGAAGTCCTAGCTTTATCAACGCACTGCGTATGACACTATTTGCTACAACATTCAACTCTTACAGCTTCACATCAGTGCAGACTATCATGTTTCCTTATCTATTGTCTCCCTTCTTCTCTGCTGAAGGCGTTGACTCCTTCTTGGGGTACACTTGCATGGACCCATCTGGCAACTTGATCAAATATCTGAAGCTTAACAGTGAATGTCAGGAAGCTATTTGATTATGGGCAGGATCACAAACAAACCATGTGCTGCCTTCATCAGACTTGTAGCTGGGGTTGCTATGGCAACCAGTCCAATTTCCCCCTTCCTAACCCAGAGGAACCGAAGCCAATTTTAGTGCCTCTACCAATGCCCCAGGTGAAATCAGCTAATTCAGCACAGATCAGGAATTAGCGGGAGATCTTTCTGGTCTGTATAGCTCTGCTACACATTTGCTAAACACTGGGGGACTCTTGAACATTATCTCAAGATTAATTGCATATTGAAGCTAAACTCACGTGGATTATTCTGATGCTTTCTTAAATAGTCCTTTTGTCACTTCAAATGTCTTTTAACTACAAGAATGTATTATCACAAACAATAAAACCTAGATTTTGATGTTGCTGATATTAACAGGTGATGCTTTATGAGTTTGTATGATATTCCTTTGTCCACTACTTTAGAAGAAGCATTAACCCATTTAAAATAAAGAAGTTAAAACCTACTTTATTTTAAATGGGGCCTCCACAGGCTTTTAATTAAATTTTTTCACAGTTTTACAGTGCATCGATATTTCAGTACTGCTTCAGGAAATGGTTCCATAATTCTGGACCTCAGTCCCTTTGGAAGGGGAATAACCAACCAGTATTCCTGCTCCAGACTGCAATCCAGCGAGTTCTGCTAGAACCCGTGTGTGTGGATGTTGCATGAAGACAGGATCAGGATCAGGCTCAGCTGTGATGTCTTCCACAGTCTACTGGCCTACTTGCACCACTGTCTAAATCCACGCATCAAGAATGGCCATTTGGATGATCCCCATGGAACCATGCCTTATCAAGGAGTCACTGCTTTCAAGAGAGACAAAAAGAAAATTCCCAAATCATCAGTACTGTACCTAATAGATACTAGGGATATTTCCACTAGAGCAGAGAAGGCTAACAGGAGATTCAGTGGAGATTTTTAGAGTTACAATGGGTTTCCATAGACTGAATAGGAGAAGACTATTTCCTCTGACTGGGGAGTCAGTGGCAAAGGGGCATCAATTTAAAGTTATCACTAAGAGAGTGAGGAGAGAGAGTAGGAAAAATTCCTTCATTCAGAGGGTTGTTGGAGTATAGAATGCTTTGCCACAGAGAATGGTTGAGGCAGAGACCATTGCATCTTTTATGGAAATAGTGGATAAATATTTGAAACAGAGGAAGATAGCAGAGCAGTGAAGCAGAACGTGGTGGAAAGAGAAGGGCAGTTGGATTAGTTTTGGATTGTACTAGCAAAGATGGGCCAAATGGCTTCCTTCTGTGCTGTAAACTTCTATGGTTCTATAAGGAACTTCTATTAGAACTTTGAATAAACAAAGATTGTTCACTTTTACAGTGAGTTTTGGATTGCACCTAATTAAGCTAGTTTGGGATTTTCTCACTACCACAAAGCCATGAGTTTCAGGGAATGGAGCTTACACCTAGATGCAAATAGTAAGCCTCTGATTTTCCCTCATCTCTAAGCCCTAGCACTAGGAAACTCCCATCAGAGCACAAGTAAGAAGGTGGACTGGGCAACAAGGAGTGGAATTGATAGTACAGTGTACTACCAACCTGCTACCCAATTTTCACCTTGCTGTGGTAGCACAGCAGGCAAGACCAGTGGGACATTGGTCAAATCCCCAGTAGATAAGATCAGCTCCAAGGGCATGTGCAAACATGATCATAGTCTACAGTTTTGTTCTCAGCAGAACATGACTCCAGCAATGTATGGCAGAAGAATTTCACAGAATTTTAAACAGGTTAGAAGAAAAGCACACAAAAAAATTAAGTACTTAATTGTACAGACACTGCACTGGCAATGCCCGAGAAAATTTAGACTCACATATGTAAATCTACTCAGCAAATCCAAAACCCCATTCCCCTACTTACTCAATGATTTATCCGACGTGGAGTTAAACTATACAGACAAGGAAGGTTTGATGCCCAATCTATGCTGAATTATCTATTCGCAGCTCGGTTGATGATGTGAGGGAGGATACAATTTGCCTCAGAGTCCTTTGGGTTAGGCAGGGGGAAATCAGCCACTGTTCCCATTCCTGGAGTGACCTCTCCTGGAAGTGCGCATATGCGGATATCAGGTGAGAACTAGGATCAGGCTCAGCTGTGATACTCTCACCATGAAATAGGCTTCCAACACTCACTGTCAATGGCCACCTGGAATCACATAGTAGAGGATGACCGATGTCTGGGAAATCATGCTTCAGTGTCTTCAGGTGAGGTGGTGAGGAAAGAAAATTAGCAGGAAAATAGCTAGTTAGTATGTACTGAAAAAACACTCCCATTTTGAATACTTCCCTCCACTGAGAGAGGAAAGACCCAGATTGGTAGGGTGTGGCGTTTTCCCCCACACAGAGTATATTTTAATTCGGGTTTTTCTGTGAACGTAGGAATCCTTGTTTTATTTGAGGGCCCTACAGAAAGAAGCAACAATTTCATCTGAAGCTCCAGCATGAAGAAACTCTTTGGCATAATTTTAGGAGGAAAGGAAACATGGAGAAGAGAAAATCTGACAGAAATGTTCAAAATTATGAAGGCATTTGGTAGAGGTGTTCAGAATTTTGAAGAGTTTTGATAAGGTAAATAGGTAAAAATTATTTCCACTGGTCAGTGAAATGATAACTGGACAGCATCACCAAAACAACAAAAAACAAAGAGGTTCGGAGATTTTTTAATGCCAAGGGTTGTTAGAATATGGAATATCCTACCTAGAAGCACTATCCAGCATAGCTTTTAAAAGGAAAGTGAATAAATACTTGAAAAAGAAAAATTTAAGACCGTATGGAGAAAATACAAGGAAATGGGAGTAATTGGACACCTCTTTCAGAAAGCTGACACTGGCGTGAAGGGCTGAATAGTCTCCCGTGCTGAAAAATTCTATGATCCTTTACTTCCAAATCCTGAGTAAGCAGTTTCACTCTGCTGAATACAAACAGAAATTGAAACGGTTGTGTAATTTTTCACCTTACCCCTAAATTCTCAATGCCTTGAGCTGTGAAGCAGCCAACAGCAAACTGCTTGGAAGTTGGCATGCTTTTAAATGGAGTAAGCCTATTTATTTTTCTTTCCCTGAATGATCCAGCTTTTTCCTCCATGCTTTATTTCACAGAATGCAATTTTGTGGGGTTTTAGAAGTACATGGAATATAACGAATAAAACATGAATCCGCAGCGGATATTGCACTAAATATCACATTGCACTTTCATTCTACAAGACATCAATCTAAAGTGCAGTGCTGGAAATTTCATCTACTTTAGTAACAGACACTCACAGAGATTAAAGTGGAGGTCAATCTGAAACACACCTTACCTTTGTAACAAGATGGAAACCTTTCCTCAGCTATGTCAACCATAAATAAATAAATAGCAACACATTTTTAAAAAATCCTCAAGAATGAGTGACGGTTACCTCCTGTGCGCTCGGCACATTTAGGATACAGACAGCATATCTGGCCCCAAACAGCAGGAAGCAGGCCCACTCGGCTATATTGACATGCTTAATATATCAGCAGTGAGACACTGACAGCCGGGGAGAAGGAAGTGCCAGATTTCAAACATTTACATTTTGGTTGAAAAGTCATACCTAGGAAATGTCTGTGGGTTGGTTACAAGGGCATAGCATATTCATATTTATTACTAAAAAATGCTTGGGGTAGATTTTGACTTTGTGCGATAGTGTAAAACAGGTGATAGCGAGTCAGTAGCCCGAATGACATCGCTCCTGATTGAAGTCAATGGAAATAAAAATGTAACCCCTTGTGTCTCTTTCTCACCTCTGCAATTTTACCCCAGTATTCACTTGTAACGAACATTTATTTGTTAATCTTATTACAGTCTTCCAAACTTTCTTACAATTCGGACTTCTTTCGTAATTTGGCTCTCCCAACATGTCCAAAAAAAACAGTTGATACTCAAAATATTTGCAGATCATTTTGAGTAATTGTGATCCAGGGAGAGGCTCATTCAATGGAAAAGAAATCCTAGGAACTGGTATCCAAATGAACAGTCCGTGAATTGTTTTTTCTCTCCCTTTCTCACCTGAAGCCACTGAGTCATGTGCAGGTCAATGAGTGCCACCAACCATGCAGTCCTAGACAGTTGAACCTCATCCTTCCATACCTGACAACCGCACATGAATTTTCCATCAAAGGTGGACATACTAATCAGGAGCAGGAACCCTGGCTGTTCTTTTCTCCAAATGGCCATTATTCATGTGTGAACCTATACAATGTGTATTGGCAAACCATTCGACAATGAGGGGCTTCAATCCTGTCCTTTCTTGATGTCCATGTGCATTCACTCTCCAGAAAGGACCACTGGATAGAGATAACGAGCTGGAATTCTGACTGATATTCCCCTCCCTGGCCCAAGTATGTTGAGGTCAATTGTAGTGTCCTATTAGCATGCTGGCTGAGATCGACAAACTTAGCACCTACTGGGAATGAAATGTGGGAAACTCTGGTCTGTTAGGCTGCTTTACTAACTGAACCATCGGAGGAGCTGCCTGTTTTTTAATAGGTAAGCCTACACTTAATTTAAATAACAAGTTACATAAATATGTGCCTAATTATCTTCCTTACATCTGTCTTGTGTGTTTGCAACAGTAAAGATTTAACCTGGGTGGTTCCCTACATTCAATCTTTCAGAAGCAACACTCATCCTTTAAAAATACCCATTGCATTACACACTGTGTGAGTCAGAGGATACGCTATTTTAAAGCTTGGTCCAACTAAGTCCATAACAATTATCCCTCCCAATCTCTGTGGAACCAAAGATGACCCCATCCACCACCCGCAACAAGATTTCTCTCCCTCTTTCTTCTCCCTTTCCCGTGGCTCAGCTCAACCGTTCTCCCTCCCTCTCTTCCTCCCTCTCTCTCTCACCTTCTCCCTATTTCTCGTTTCAAGTGGGTATTACTCCTTCAACAAGTTCTGTCTTTCCACCCTCACACCGCAATAACATCAACAATTACTTGTTGCACTTCATCTGTCGGCACCATATTCTGCCCAAACTGAACATATTGTTGTTGCTGCTGATCATAAGTCGTAAAGATGTGAGCTGCTTCCCAATCACCTACAGGTGAGAAAGGCCCTTTGTCCCAACTTAATTCATCCATCCAGAGCAACCCTAGACTCCTCCCATTGCAACATCTAGTTATTCCTTAAATTATTCCATGTTTCTGCCCCCATCATTCTGCCCAGTGGTCCATTCCAAGTGTTGTTCACATGCTGTGTGAAGAACCTTCTGATATCAGTCCTAAAGTTACCTTTTACTAGTTTGAACCTGTATCTCCTGGTCCTACTTCCACAGTTTAATTTAAAGTTGTATTCTGGATTAATCTTTTCCATTCCATTTACTGTCTTATATACTGCCATAAGATAACCTCTCAGATACCTCCTTTCCGGGCTGTAAAGCTCAGCCTTCTCCAGTCTTTTCACATAACTCACAACCCTGACACTAAGGATCAGCCTCATGGCTTTTCTCTGCACTGCCCCCAGTGCTCTAATATGTCTCCCTTGTTTCTCGGCAACTAGAGAGGGACATGGTAGTCAAGGTGTGGTCTGAACATTTTCAATTATTTCCAACAGCCAATGTATCTTTACTATCTGCTCAACTAGTTCTTGCTGCTCAACTCTGACCAGTTCTGCGTACACCATGAAGGTACAATTGGGCTGCACATAGATAATGTTACCAAGGGCAGACTTGTTAGCAATACTCTCCAACTCCTACGCCATTAAGGAGAAATCCACTGTGCTGAATTTAAAATCCACCTGCATTCAGTAGGCTGATCCTGCACTGGGTAATATGCCCACCAACTAAGTTGTCTGTTCCTCCTTGGAAACCTAGATGTATTGAAGATGCACCTCGTGGAGACCCTAAACTGTTTGAAGGATACATTAGCACAGCTGGTGTGAAACATGGGCTGCTGCCTCCCAAAAATCTCTAAGTCATTGATGTCATGTTGCTCCAAAGTAACAGCACATTTTGCAGTTGTTAAGATGTTCTCCCCCTCATCTGCCAGGTTGGCAACTGTGTTTTCAGACAGGGGATTGGGTATGGGAAATTCCAATTTCCCCATCAATTTTCTTCACACTGAAAATGGCACTGAGATTAAAATACAACAATATAATCCCTTAAAACAAAAAAAGTAAATGGTCAAAGCAGAGCAGTAAAGATTAAAAGGTTTCTACAAAAAAAACTTTATTA
This sequence comes from Heptranchias perlo, assembly GCF_035084215.1. Lineage (NCBI taxonomy): Eukaryota > Metazoa > Chordata > Chondrichthyes > Hexanchiformes > Hexanchidae > Heptranchias > Heptranchias perlo. Next base: position 29,490,122 of record NC_090350.1, read on the forward strand.
AAGGGACATCGGCAGTATCAACACAAGATGAAAATTTGCTAAACTCTAGAACTTCCTTCATCTTTATTTTCATTTTTTTAATATCTCATGAGACACATATGTACACAGTAACTGATAACATGCCCAGACCTATCAATGATCCCAGGGGGATCGGGAATCAGTTTTCCATCATAGAATCATAGAATGATATAGCACAGAAGGAGCCCATTTGGCTCATTGTGTCTGTACTGGCTCTTTGAAAGAGCTATCCAATTAGTCCCATTCCCCTGCCCTTTCCCCATAGCCCTGCAAATTTTTCCTTTTCGAGTATTTATCCAATTCCCTTCCAAAAGTTATTATTGAATCTGCTTCCACCACCCTTTCAGGCAGTGCATTCCAGATCAGAACAATGCGTTGCGTAAAAAGAAATTCTCCTAATTTCGCCTCTGGATCTTTTGCCAATTACCTCAAATCTGGTGCCCAGAATTGGACACAATACTCCAGCTGGGGCCTAACCAGTGATTTATAAAGGTTTAGTATAACTTCCTTGCTTTTGTACTCTATGCCTATGTTTATAAAACCAAGGTTCCTGTATGCTTTTTTAACAGTCTTCTCAACTTGTCGTGCCACCTTCAAAGATTTATGTACGTGCACCCCAAGTTTCTCTGCTTCTGCACCCCATTTAAAATTGTACCATTTAGTTTATATTGCCTCTCCTCATTCTTCCTACCAAAATGTATCACTTCACACTTCTCTGCGTTAAATTGCATCTGCTATATGTCTGCCCATTTCACCAGTCTGTCTCTGTCCTCCTGAAGTCTTGTAAACAATTTTACAACACCAAGTTATAGTCCAACGATTTTATTTTTAAAATCCACCTCCTGAAGTCTGTTACTATCCTCCTCATTGTTTACTACATTTCAAAGTTTCGTGTCATATGCATACTTTGAAATTATGCCCTGCATACCCAAGTCCAGGTCATTAATATATATCAAAAAGACCAATGGTCCTAAAAACGACCCCTGGAGGACACCACTGTATACTTCCCTCCCGTCTGAAAAACAACCATTCACCGCTACTCTCTGCTTTCTGTCTCTTAGCCAATTTGTATCCACGCTGCCACTGCCCCTTTAATCCCATGGGCTTCAATTTTGCTAACAAGTCTATTATGTGGTACTTTATCAAACGCCTTTTGAAAGTCCATATACACATCAACCGCACTATCTTCATCAAAGAACTCAATCAAGTTAGTCAAACACGATTTTCCTTTAACAAATCCGTGCTGACTGTCATTTATTAACCCGTATATTTCCAAGTACCAATTAATTTTGTCTCGGTTTATTGTCTCTAAATGTTTCCCCACCACCGACGTTAGGCTGACTGGCCTGTAGTTGCTGGGTTTATCCCTCTCCCCATTTTTTAACAGGGGTGTAACATTTTCAATCCTCCAGTTCTCTGGCACCGCACTCATTTCTAAGGAAGAGTGGAAGGTTGTGGCCAGAGCCTCCGTTATCTCCATCCTTACTTCCCTCAGCAACCTCGGATGCATCCCATCCAGTGACTTTTCTACTTTGAGCGCTGCCAACCTTTTAAGTACCTCCTCTTTATCTATTTCTATCCTATCCAATTTCCGTACTACCTCCTCCTTTACTGGTACATTGACAGCATTCTCTTCTCTAGTGAAGACAGATGCAAAGTATTAATTTAGTACATCAGCCATGCCCTCTGCCTTCACAAAAAGATCTCCTTTTTGATCCCTAAGCGGTCCCACCCTTATTTTGATTACCCTTTTACTATTTATATGTTTATATAAGACTTTTGTGTTCCCTTTTATGCTACCCGCTAATCTATTCTCATACACTCTCTTTGTCCCTCTTATTTCCTTTTTCAGTTCTCCCCTGTACTTTTTGTATTCAGCTTGATTCCCTACTGAATTATGAACCTGACATTTATCATAAACTTCCTTTTTCTGTTTCATTTTAATCTCTATCTCTCTAGTCATCCAAGGAGCTCTAGCTTTGGTTTCCCTTCCTTTCGCCCTCGTGGGATTGGGTCTAGTCTATACCTGAACTATCTCCTCCTTGAAGACCTCCCATTGCTCATTTACTGATTTACCTGCCAATCTTTGGTTCCAATCCATCTGGACCAGATACCCCTTCAACTCACTGAAATTAGCCCTCCTTCGGTTGAGTATTTTCACATGCGATTTTTCCTTATCCTTTTCCATGGCTACTCTAAACCTAATGGTATTGTGATCACTGTTTCCCAAATGCTCCCCCACTGAAACATACTACACTAGCCCCACTTTGTTTCCTAGAACCAGATCCAGTCTTACTTCCTTCCTCATTGGGCTGGAAACACACTGACAGTGAAAGTTCTCTCCTACACATTTCATGAATTCCTCCCCTCTTTGCTAACACTGTTATTTTCCCAGTCTCTATTAGGATAATTGAAGTCCACCATTATCACTACTCTGTAGTCCTTAGAAAACAGCAGCATGGAAATGGCTGCAATTGTCATGCATTCACTCACTTGCTTTGAAGAGCAAAGACTCAATTTGTTGTGACAGTGTAGTGTTAAACTTGCATTTAATCTAAACTCGGTCATTCTACAGTTAGGTTGGATATGTGTCATTTCTCTAACTGTTATGTGTATCACCAAAAATCAAGTGCATTTACTAGTTGCCTTGTAATATTTTCATAATATCCCTCTTTCTATTTTAATATGTGAATTTTTGTGCTCACCAAGATGAACTGAGGAACTAAATACTTTGGGGCTGAAAGTCTGTCAGTGGGTAAGTTCCAGGATGCGCCCACCCGGGACATCTTCCACTGACCCCACCAAAGTTTGCAGGATCAGGGAGAGGTCACTCTATTTCCATGGCAACGACAGGTGCCCGAATCATTATTCTGGTGGAGGTTGCTGGCTTGGAAGCAAGGGAATGCTGAATTCCCAGCCCTGGAGAGATGTTTGTAAGGGGGCCGCTTTAAAGTAGTGTGAAAAAATAGATTATTTTCTTAGAGGATTCAGGCCACAATCCTATCCTGGACCCCTAATAGGATCCACTTCCACGATATGCCAAGTCTCGCCAGGCGCACCACCGCTGACCCTACACCAGATTCTTCTGAGGGCCAGAGACGTAGCAACTCCCAACTTAAGGAGCCCCCACACCCTCTTGCTCCTGGCCTTGTTTGGAGTGGGCAAAGGTTCCACCCTTATACAAGGCCCATGAGAATTCCCATGCAAGGATGGGACCCATTCAGTTCCTGGCCTGGATTGTAGCCTAAGTTACGATAGGAGTGCATTGAAAGTCCACCCATTTTCTGCCCAGGGGCACTTTGTTAGAATCAAGGAGTCCCACATTAAGTATAACATGGTTAGCTACCGAGTAAACATATGGGCTTGATATTAGGAGGGAGGCGGGTTGGCTGCGGGGGGTCGATTGGGCGAGTGGGTAACGCGCTCAGTGAATTCGGGGTGCTCCGCAAGCAATCGCAGCCTAACTGAAGCTACTTACCTTGGCTTCCGGGTTCGAGCTGGAAAGCTGCGCAGCAGGTGGACTGCGCACCCGCATCATAGGCTGTCAGCTGGAGGAGCCCCATTTAAAGGGGCAGTCCTCCACTGACCGATGCTGCAGAAAATAGGCAAAATTACAGCATGGAGCAGCCCAGTAGTAAGGCTGCTCCCAGGTTTAATGATGCCTCACTCCAGATTTTACTGGATGGGGTGAGGAGGAGGAGGAGGGAGATCTTCCACCCGGCGGACTGGAGGAAGTGGCCTGCCTCTGCCACCACGAAGGCCTGGCTCGAGGTGGCAGAGGAGGTCACCAGCACCACCAACATATCACGCACCTGCATACAGTGCAAGAGGTGCTTCAATGACCTACGTAGGTCAGCCAAAGTGAGTACACTTACTCATTCCCCTACACTCCGTCTGCCACATCACTGCCCCCACCCCACATCTTCTTCTGCACTGCCAACACTACTCTGTCACATCACCCCTCACACCCACTCAAACCTCATCCTCATCTTACCTGCACTTACTCACCTCGCCAGTACTCATCCCACCACTACCACTCAACCCAATCCTCATACAATCTCATGGCTCTATCTCATACTCACTCTCTGATGCATCTCTTTCACGGTCAGCCTCCCCAACCTGCCACTACCTGTGCTGCAGCCACAGGGCATGCATAAGGCAACGTGTCGTGAGCATGAAGGAGATGCACAAGGGTGTTTGAGGGTTTGTCATGGTTTTTACTTATATTTGATTTCTGATCAACTCACATTACATATTATATTGTCACCACTACTGCCACGTCTTTGCAAATCTTGTATGGTTTGTGCAATAATGCCCTTTCCTGAGGATCACCATGAAGACCCACAACTGATGCCACCCATTGTGTCACTGCAGAGTGGGTGTAGGTGTATTTGCAGGGCTCTTTTGTGCAGACGACTGAGAGACGTCGGCGATGTCCCCGGTTGCACACTGGAAGGATGTGGAGGAGAAGTTGTTGAGGGCTGTAGTGACTTTGACAGCGACAGGTAAGAAGATGGTGCTTGGGCCAGCCGGGAGCAGCTCGGCATGAAGGAGGCTGCGGATGTGTACGACTACATGTCGAGTGACTCTGAGCCTCCGTGTGCACTGCTGCTCAGAGAGGTCCAGGAAGCTGAGCCTTGGTCTGTAGACCCTGTGGTGAGGGTAGTGCCCTCTGCGAAGCATCTCTCTCTGCGGTTGCCCTCCCTCCTGCTGTGCAGGTGGATGTGTCACAGCACTGTGTCGTGGAGCTCCACGTGTCTGAGGTGGACGGTGTGGCTGGCGAGGCTGGTGATGCTGTTCGACCTCCAAGGATGTCATGACTACAGCTACGGCGGCCCCCATCCGGAAGATGTATGTTTGAGGGGGTCCGCAAGGTAGGTAAATGTGTCTGCACACCGGCGTTGAGGTTGCAAGTTTGTGAATTTTATTGTTAGGAGGAGGGTGGTGGAGGCCAAACTTTGTCCAAAGTGACAGAGTGGCCTCCTGCAATGAGGCTGGGTCTCCCCCCCCCACCTGTCAAATGGACCTTTGCAGCTCCCACAGGCTGGTGGCTGCAACACGTCCATTTGAACTGGGAGTGTTTCCCCCAGTACAGGAAACATGCTCAGTTTGGATGAAAATCCCACCCCTCCTAAAATATCCGACAAATCAGGTCTCCTGATGACCTGAACTATCACATTAATTGCCTTAAGTGGGATCCCGCCGGCTTTAATTGCCAGTGGGAGTCCCCGCATGCGGGGGCTGTGCGCGCATTGAAACGTGTTACTGGGGAACCCGGAAGTGGGCGGGTTGGAGCCGGGCTCCTGACCCGCCCCGGGAATCCCCTATTTTCGGAGCCCCCCCGCCACGAACCCACCCGCTCGGACGTCCAAAAATCGAGCCCACGAAGATTCAAACACGCCGGATAGGAAAGGACTAGCTGGTCCATCTAGCCTGTCCCATTTAGTTGTGATACCTTACGCATCAAATCAAGAGGCTCCTTACCCCCTTAAGTGCCACATAGTCTCCTGGGAGAGGCAAAAAACCAGATCAAAAATGCAATGCCATTTTAGGGAGATAAAATCTGGAAGATTCCTCTCCGATCCCTCTAGGTGATCAAAATTAATCTAATGAACCACATTGACCATGACTTATAGGGGGTGAAATTGGTTGGTGTTGACCTGTCGGCACAAACTGGTGCAGACAACAATCCCTGTGTTAGAACGGGTAAGCCCAAGGCCCAATATCTCATTTAAATTAGACCGGTGAGCTGCGGATGCCTGCTGCGCGTCCCCGGGCAGCTCAACAGTGATGCAGTGGCCCTCAAGTAGGTCGAGATGGGTTGAGGCGATCGTGAGGGTGAGGGGTGATCAGGAGGGAAAGGGCCGATTGCGAGGGCTGGGGGGGGGGAATTCGAGAGGGAGCAAAGTGGGGCGGGCAATTGAGAGGGATGAGGGTGATCGGGAGGGGGCCAAACAGTGTCCGGCAATGGTCTTTCTCCTTCCAACTCCACATTCAGATAAGCATTTTTTTTAAACTTACCTTTTTGGTGGTGACTTTTAAGGACCATTCGTTAGGTTGCATGTAGACTTGGTTATCCTGAAGACAGCCAGCCTGGTGCCAGCTGCGTTCAGAGCAGCCCCATTTCGGGAAGGGGTCCTGAAATAGTAATTGGCCCCCTATGTGCATATGTTTCAGGCACGGAGCCTGGACACCTATACTTCAGCCTTTACCAATATGACGGGCAGCGCACTTCCAGCGCAGAATTTGCGTTCTCATCCCGCCCGCTATATTGGACACTTGGGCGCAGGTGCAGTGTCAACAAATTTGTAGGCCATATTATTTTTTGTATGATGCCTCCTCTATTGCTCAGCCCCAACCACAGAAGGGCAATACCCTATATCGCCAGTTTGACATTTTACCATGTCCCACATCAGCCATCCTGTGATCTTGCTAACTGAGATTGTTTTATGCCTTAAAAATAAAGAATCCCATAATGACATTGTTACTTGTGGTAAAAATAAAGGGGTACCCTGAAATTGGAATAACATCAAGTAAGGACAGGACTGGGCTTGTCTGTGATGCCAGCCAAAATCAAATAGACTACTGATACACAATGGCCATTTGGGTGATGAACCAGGGAGTCCCTCGTACTGTGGAACTGTACCCTAATCTTCAGGAGATGGGGAGAAGATTGGTGAAAAGAAAAAAACTACATTGGATGCTGAAGTCTTATCACATACATGGCTGAAGAAGTCAATGGGATCGATCACTAGAACTAGAATTAGGCTTGTCTGTGGTCTCATAGCAAGAGATTAAAAAAAACTAAGCTTTCAATTTATTTAGAATGTAACATAAAGTGTTGTGATTCTATACATTTCTCTAATTCCTGTTTATAATCCTGAGCATTAACATAATACAAATTCTTATTTTTATTGCTGTCATTGGCAATGTGCAGGCTTTCAAAGCTGGAAAAAAAATCCAGTACTCAAAGTGTTAATACATTATTTATTCAAAATGTAAAATCTGCAGGAAAATGTGATAAATAGTTGACAGGAAGAAAGAAAAAAAGGAAGGAATTATATAGCAAGTAAAACAGGTGAGAGTCCATCTCGTTTTGTCAATAATACACCCCCTTCTCCCTCCCTTCCAACCTTCCCTCCCCCGGCTATCTACCTCCTCATAAAATTAAGCCCTCTCGGGTTTCCATAGCACTAAATAGCATTGCTAAGACCTTGCCTTAACTGCTCCATTAATGCACCTCAGCCCCAACCTCACATGACCCACTTCACTTCATATCTGTGATGTTTCCATTCACCGTTCTCTATCCTTGTGGCCTCTTCGAGAAGAGCTGATGATAAATGATTCTGCTGCAGACTCCTCTGAAACTGAATTTGGAGGATATTTTCATCCCACATGTTTAGACTAGATTCTAACCCACATCCCAGAGGTGAAAAGAAACCCCTTACAATCGTACAAATTAACATTAGCGAACAGCAGGCTAATGCAAATAGCCATGGAATGTTTGCATATGCTTAATGGACGTGATTTTAAATGCTTCATATCAGACCTTGAGCTTTTTAATTATTTCTTCAGTAGATTCTGACGTAGATAAATTCAGTCATTCTGTACGACCCTACTTTCACTAGTTTGGTTCTGGTGACCCCCCCCCCCCAAATCAGGGATCAGTTAAATCTTTTGCTGCGTTCTGTTGAATACAAAGCTATTATGCACTAGCCCTTTGTAATCCCCAGAGAGAGGGGGATGGGGAATGGAAGATATGGAGGAAGGTTGGGGGAGGGGAACTTGGCAATGAATTGGCAATGAAGTATTCAGGGAAGCCAAGATACATTTCCACCTGAGCTTTTCCCTTGTGAATTTCTTGGATATTCTTGATTTGTAAGAGAATTTGAAATGGATATTTTCCCCTTTTTCACTTCCCAACACTATGAGGCACATTTGAAAGCAGTATTCTAAAATACCAACCAAACAGATCTTTCAAGATCAACAGACTGGTGTATTGCTGTATTGCAGCACTGAGTTATTTCATGACGTTTAATTCATATCATGTGTTTTTTAATTTGACAGGATTTTTCTAAATTTTTTCAGCAAATTTTTATTATTTTATGGGTGCATAATTAAAAATGCAAATTATTCTATGTTGCGTATAATTGAAAGATGCTGTGAAAGCTAGTATAGCAGGAGTTAATATTATTGGTCGATTGTACCTGCCCAATAACTAGTTAAACATAAATGCAACCACTCATGGGAATCAAGGAGACTCTAATTTCCAGAGCAGATAATTATATGTATTTTAATTAAACTATAATGAAGGAGATGGTGTTTCTAACAAGAGAAAAAGTCCCCTCCCCCCTTCAGGAAATCCTCTTTCTCTACCCTTAACAAAAATCCTGTACATCGTACAATTCAAAACATGCTATGGAATCCTACTGTTTGATTCCTGAAGATCTTTGTTAAGAAACCATATATGATCATAAAAAACGAACAGTAAATCCATGACGGTGAATGATATCGATATAACCTGTGCATGCGAATAATTAGTGTGTACACATGCACAGGAGATATTGATATGTTTCCCACTCTCGCATTCTCTTTACCATGAACATCCCACATTGACTTTCCCGGCAATATTTTCTCTGAATCTAGTCAATGTGGAATAAAGATAGCTACAGCAATGTATATATATATATATATATCTTGTGCATACAAACAGTCCAATGCTCTACCAGACTTAAAACATTGAGTAACCCATGTTAGTGCATTTACAAATTTGGAAGATTTGTTTCTACCAGTTGTCTTGTGAATAGTTTTGCTGTATAGATACATTTTGACTTCAAAGTAAAGTCAGCATCCCTTTGTTGCATCTCTGGTAGCTTTCTTCAAAATTTGGTAGGATTTCTAAACAACAATAACAAAAACTTGCATTTATATGGCGCCTTTAATGTAGTAAAACGTCCCAAGGTGCTAAAGAAAGAACAGTGGTTTTCTACATTACAACAGTAACTACACTTCAAAAGTACTTCATCAGCTGTAAAGAGCTTTTAGAAGTCTGAGGTCGTGAAAGGGGCTATATAAATGCAAGATCTTTCTTTCTTCCTTTGTTATTTCTGTTTTGTGAAGACAGGATCATTTATAGTTCTACATTGCACTCTGATGCAGTACCAAATAGCAATTTTTTAAATCATTTTTCAGGATGTGGGCATCACTAGTGCCCATCCCTAATTGCCCTTGAAAAGGTAGTGGTGGGCTTTCTTCTTGAACCACTAAGTCCATGTGGTGAAGGTACGACCATAAAGCTGTTAGGTAGGCAGATCCAGGATTTTGACCTGCAAATGAAGAGATGATTTTCAAGTAGCGCCTAAAACAGGAACAAAGTTGGTGGAGCGGTCGCCCATGATGTGGGCGTCCTACATATGGGCACCCTGCTGCAGCTCCCCACTTCTAGGACGGCAGGAAATCAGCCAGCTCCCAAGCTAAGCTAGGCAGCAGGTCGGGTCTGAAGAGGGAGTGGGGGAGCTGATCCTGGGGGGACCTTCAACGGGGTGGCAGTGGGACAGAATTTTTTGGTGGGCCCAGGAGGAGAAATCCTGCGCTTCTCAGACCCACAAGAAAAAATTGAAAGCTTCCTGGGCCAGTTTTTTTGAGCGGTTTCCAGCAGTTCCTTTAAGGACTACTGGTTAGACCATTCAACATATGGTACAACTGATTGGAGCTTGCATAGCACATGCTCCACCTTCTTGTACCTGAAAATTTCAATGGGGGTCCTAAACCAGTATAGGACCCTGATTAGCATATTTAAGCAGCCACCCAGCTGTTTCAGGTAAATAGTTGCTCACTCATTTACACGCCCTTCTGAAAATTGCTTCAAGCAGGCCTTGGGCGTCAATGGGATAGTTATGGTGTCTCCTCCCTAGATTTTCAATTGCTGGCTGCACATTTTTCAGGTGAGAAATGGGCGTCCAGCAGTTGAAAATTCCTCCTGAAGATTTTTGAGTGAGGTGGTACAATATATTAGCACATTAACACAGGATGCTGCAGCAGTTGAGAATGTAAGAGTGATTCTTCCTACGCCAAAAGCATAATTTCTGTCCTGTCTCAAGTTGGTAAAATTTCTCTATTAAGTTTTTACATGACTTCAGCTATCAGTAAAAATGAATTAAAAATTAGTTTCATATTTTTGTGTCGGGGAGTCATCAAAACACTAAATCATCCTGATTCATCCACATTTTCAATGAGAACCAACTGGCTTTCTTTGTTGATGCCACTGTTTGTATTCAGAAGCTAATTAGGTCAAGTTTATTTTATGTCTTTCTTTGAAGCATTAATTGATACGTGTTTGCTGACTGGGGAAGTAGACAAATTCATTATCTCTTGTAGATGACCCATCGGGGCATACTTGAGTGGAAGATGTTTAATGGCTTGACCTTAACACCTGTGACATGAAAGGCTTATTTTGACATAAAGGTAATGCTATAACTGCTCAACTTTCATTTACTTTTTAAACTCAGTTTCAATTTACGGGATTAACACTTGGACTCCATGCGGTAGACAGAAAGATTGTCTTAGCCACATACAGGCATCACATTGGTAAATCTATGAAAGAACTGTTTTTCCAAAAGTCTTGCAAATGATCCAACTTTGCAAGCAATACACTCTAAAGAAGATATTTTATCCTCTTGTGGACCAATTCTACTTTTATTATTTTCTGCCATCAATAGCTTGCTATGTATTTGTGATTCTGTGTAATTATCTTGATGTAAATAAATCTGACTATTAGTTTTGCCTGAATGTAAGTTTGACAGTATAATATTCACTGCTTTTCAGAGTAGAAAGGAGAAAACAGTGGCATCCCACATAACCTCCAATGCAACATACCATAGGTTAGTGGTAACTGTTAGTCCCATGGAACATAGGAACAGATGTAGGCCATTCAGCCCCTCAAGTCTGTTCCACAATTCAATTAGATCATGGCTGATCTGTACCTCCACTCCATGACACACTACCCTGCTCATAACATGAATAAGGACACAGCCTTTAAATCTTAGGATACTCAGTCTGCTTATGGAAACTGCCTTTTTCCTGTGAACACAAGTTCAAAGACTTAGGAGGAAGCGCAAATCATGACATCTTGACATCATTGAGTCTTTGATCATGGCCTAGCCATTATGGAGAGCAAATAAGCAGGGGCTAGGGAATTCTTGCGGTGGAAGCAAAAATCATAAAGTGAGTCATTCCCAGGCTACACTCACACACCTTCTAGTCAGTGATTAAATAACAACAACTTACATTTATAGTGCTTCTTACATAGAAGAATCTCTCAGAACACTTTTCATGGTGGAGAGCAGAAGGCTGAGCAACAAGCAGGAAAGATTAAGGGAGGCACTTAGGAGGCAATTGAAAATGTAAGTTTTACACAAGACTTTTGAAGGAAGGGAGAAAGGCATCAAGGCAGTTTGGTTTTGGGAGAGAAGTCCAAACACCAGGCCATAATACTGAAGGGTCAGTTTCCAAAGGTAGAATGGAGGGAGTTGGGGACGATCAATAATCTAGACTTAGAGGAGCAGAGCATGAGGCCGAGGAGGTAGTAGCATTGGTAATGGTCTGGAAGCTAGTTGCTTGCCACTGTCTTGGCAGCAGTTGGCACTTAGCAACAGGGGAGAAAAACTGAGAGACTATATTCTCCAGTTTAAAAGAAATAAATTGAGTAAGTTAGAGACAATTGGTTTACTTTCAAAAGTTTCCCCATCAATCTGAGTGCTGCCTTGCAAATTACTTCCTTGTTAGCAAGGCACTGCATGCACAAAATTAACAGTGTATGTTTTAGAGTTTCTCTGCACTAACTATGTAGTGATTTATACCAATATACTCTCTCTATTTACTCACATTTACTTTTTTGTTAAAATTAAGCGAACAAAGGAAAATATGGCTCCTCATTTTCAATAAAGCTACAAATGTTTTATGGAAAAAAAGAAAACTATTATTTTGATAGATTTGTTTTTGGAAGATGTGCATCAGAACACTACGTAATTTATATTGTAAGGCAATGGTGCATTGTGCTGAATATTTACAAATGCATAAAATTAAATTAGCTAGTTAAAATAGAAAGATCACTGGACAAAATTAAACAGCTTTATTTTATTCAATGTTTGCAAAGAATTTGATACTGAATAATTTTAAAATACATTTTTCTTGTTTGTAGTGTATCACTGAACATCTTGTAATTATTTTCTTGCAGCCTATTTTTACTGCAAAATTTTAAAAATGAGGAGTCATATTTTCCTTTGTTCACTTAATTTTAACAAAAAAGTAAATGTGAGTAAACAGAGAGAGTATATTGGTATAAATCACTACATATTTAGTGCAGAGAAACTCTAAAGTATACACTGTTAGTTTTGTGCATGCACTGCCTTGTTAACAAGGAAGTAATTTGCAAGGCAGCACTCGGATGCTTAGAGTGGGCGAATATGTATTTACTGTAGATGTTGTTTGGTAGGGAAGGGAGAAAAACAAGGTAAAGGGAACATTTAAAGGACAAAAGACAAGGCAAAGAAATGCAAATTAGTGCTAGCTTAATAAAGGAGTAACTGAGAGAACGGGAGATGATTCAAGCAAAGATGTTATTTTTAATAGGTTCAGGTGCAACCACATAATGCCATGTTTATTGGTATCTTTGGCTCTTTTATTCATGCTTCCCACATGTTTTCACACTGTTGTCTTTGTTTGAAGGCTTTCTCATGTGGCTCAAAATGTGCTATAAAATTACCACCAGCCAGTTTCACTTTCAGGCCATCCCCACCACTCCACCAGTTCAGCTAAGCAAAGGACAGATCATATTTTGGAACAAGGCCATATCACATGTGTGTGGCTGACCCTTGATGCAAAGTCTTACATTTAGAATTTGCCCAATGTTGGTAGCCTGTGTGGTGTGTATATGGAGGACTGACAGAAGAATTAGATCAAAGAGGGGAATCCTTTAGCACAGGATAACAGTAAGGTTGAAAAGACATGAAGGGAGTATGTATTTAACATGATAAATGCAGTAATGTTTAGGTGACACAAAGCTTGGGTTTTAAAAACAAACAGATTATAGTCGTTTTAGGTATTCACTGATCCTAGGGTTTGGCATGATAACAAATTACAGGAACAAAGTACTGAGTAAATCTCCCCCACCATGATGTTTACAGCAATGATATTCAGGTTGTGCTTATTATATGAAATGATTGAAAATTAAAGAGTTACAAAGAGACAGGAAACAAAGATGAAGAAAAATTAAAATGGAAGCCAGAAAGAAAAAGCAAACCTAGATGAAAGATTTTAAAAATACTAAAGAGGCAAAAGAGTTAGGCTGAGATTCCCACACTTCCAGGGCAATAATGAAAACACCATCTGTATTCTTTCCATTGTCTTCCAACTGCAGTAATGTTGATTTTTCTTACCGGATAAGCATTGCTAATAGTAACAAATGAAAACTTTATCGAATATGTTTGGTCTGATGCTGGCATTTGTAAAGAATGCTGTGCTTCTTGTATACCCTCTGGACATCCAATATCACCAACATATTCTAATAAGATTTATTAGAATTCAAGAATCAAATGTTTCACAATACAGAATAATAATTCTACGTAATTTTTTTTGGAAAAATATACTTAAAGTAAACGAGTTTATGCCTCTGATAAAACAGCAGAGAGAGGAATTTGGTATGAGTGCATTAAGTGTTTATATGATAACATCACCAACAATAATTTCTACTCTATAGGGTTTAATAAAGCCTTAGCACTGCAAGAAAATCAAGATGAAAAATGTATGTACAGCATATGCATTTGGCAAGGTTTTGTTTGAAAGAACTGGAGTGGAACTGTGGGCACATGAGGGTAATTCTGTGAGACCCTGAACCACTGAAGGGGCCTCACAAGCTGCCGTCAGAGATTGCAAAATCACAGGCACATTGCCCATGATTTTCTATCCATTCGTAGGCGGTGTACCCGTGATTTTGCAGTCCTAGCCTGCTATGTGTAAGACCACACTGGATGGGCAAATTTCACAAAACTTACCCCACACTCTCTAATAATGCAATGTCAAAAAAACAATTTCAACAATACTTGCAAAACATTATTTTCATTGGATGCCAAATATAGCTTTCCTATAAAGATGAGGCTTCATCCTCCACAGTTTGTGTAAAGTCACTTCCAAATGAAAAATGAGGCAACTTATGCAGTGAGTGAGTTTTTTGGGGATTAGCAAGAGAGTTGCATTGTTCAAAACAAGGGAGCTGTAAACACTCACTTGTATCAAAACTCTCTTCTGCCCTGAATTTATGTTAAACCATTTAAATATTGCACTTTGCACGGCCGGATTTCAGCTATTTATACCAGTTAAGTTCTGCCATTTAGCAGTGTTAAAATATCATTGTCTGGGTATGTTGCAATTGGTTGAGTTTTTCTCAATCCTGCTATGAAATTTCAGGAAGTGCATATTTCCCACAATTTTGTTAATAAGTCAAAAATAACAAAAGAAAATGGGCTTTTCTCTCATTCTTTTCCAACCAGAGGAAAATATAACCCAAGGTTCCTGGGAGTTTTTGTGCCTTTTTTTTTCTACCTGAAAACAGTACATTGCACTTACATGAAATTTCAATGAGATTATTGGACAAGTTGAACCAAAGCACACTTCATCCTCACTATGCAAATATATTTTTTCAGACATTAGATGCTAAAATGGCTTTTGCTTGTTTTCAAAGTGAAATTTCTGAATTTCGTACCCTTTTTAGAATCCCTGTATAAATGCAAACCTGTAACACAAAGCTACTCGTCCATGGGAAAATAGGACACCAATTATTATTATAAGTTACAAAAAACGAAGAAGTTGGACATTTTCAAGAATAGACCCAAAACCAATCAGACTCACCAAAATTCAGTAAGGCTTGTACATCTCCAAAACAGATACTAGGTAAATAAGAGTACACAAAAATGAAGGTTGTGCCACAAAAAAATTCTCCCAAATCATTTTGTAGAACTGCAGAAGTTTTAAACGTCAAGCTCAACTTGGCTATTGAATGCCAGCAGCAAAGGAGTCTGTGAAACAGCAACCCATCCTCCCCAACCATCTATCTCAGAGAATGGTGAAGAAGGAGTGGGGGAGGGGAAGGTTCCTTATTCAAATCACAAGTTAATGCTGCAATAGGACCTGAAGCCATTATACCAGGAATGCTACTCCTTTATCTGCATGTAAATTGCTGACCATAAGGGTCGTAGTGCAGGGTTACAAAGAAAGAGGGCAAGTCCTCCTGCAGTCTAGGGGCCGTTCATAAAGTATGCACGCCCAAAAGTGGGTTTTGGATGTGAAAATGTAGAGTAAATCATCCCCAAGGCAACCTGAGGAAAGCATTTGACAAAAATTGTGACCAATTAATTGAATGATTTGAATATAGCAAGTTTGTTTTTCCCTCTACATTTTTCTGATTTTATTAGTATCCTAGTTTATATTTCCATTTTTAATTCTGAAGAAGGGTGTGCCAAAAGATTAACCTTCCTTTTCTCCTTACCATTGCTGACTGATCTGCTGCGTATCTCCACCATTTTCTGTGCCTTTTTCAAATGTGACAAATTTTCTATTTTAATTCAGATAAAACCAAAATGTAATGATATATTAGAAACACATTCACATGATGTAACTAGATGATATTTTTTTTAAAGATTAAAAATTCTGTCTATATGATTTAGCAATCTCCCCCCCACCTGCCACTGAGGATGTTTTGCTATACCTTTTCATACTCCAAACCCACTACTGGGTGTACATACTTTATGGACGGCCCCTAGACTGCTGGAAGACTTGTCCTCTCTCTTTGTAACCCTGCAATACTACCATTCTCATGGTCGGCGAGTTTCATGCATGGCCCCTTTATTCAGTAGCTCAGTTGTTTTACTCAAGTAAATCAGATGGTTACTGAACAAGATTTGTTGCTTAGAACAGTTAGATATGAATAGTAACATTTAGGTGGAAAAGCAGTTAAAACTCACACCGGAACCCCGGAAGGGGATTTCCTTCCTTTCTCTTCTACTCCTCAGAGGTCTCACAAAAGTAACATAAATCACATTGTTTACCCAAGCTACATTTTCACAAATGAGTTTTGGTAACACCACATAATATATAAATTATATATTTAAGAATGTATATATTTTTATATCATATATAAAGCATTACAAAATAGGAGGCAATGAAGTATTTTCCTTTCCAGTATGGGGTACTCAGAGACTTAAGTTCACTGTCAGTGTATGTGTCTTTATTTGTAACATTGCACACAGGAGCACATTCTCCACACAACTCCAATAGAATGGTATAGTAGCGAATGTCAAGTAATCTTTTTGATATCCCTCAACATGCTGGATTTCCAAGCCATAAATGTAGAAGCTAGCACCCCAAATCAACCTTTTGCTTGCTGTATGCTTTCCCAGTACTTTCTATCCCATTTAGTTTAACAAGATTAATTAATGATTATTCCTTTATGAAATGAAACATATTAGAATCCATTTCCATACTTTAAAGGCAAAACAATCATACAATGCAATTTAACTGTACAATCAACTATTTATAATAAGGCATTCATCATAAAGTACTAAATTAAGATAATTAAGACAATTAAGATTTTACATCATTTGAATACTAAAAGTGCTCTGCAGTATATGAAATTTATATCATACTGGATATTTTCTTAGCAACTTAAGACTTTTATGATTTCTCGGTGAACAATTAAGCTGAAGGTTACCATGACCTTCACACTCTAATGGAGCTTGCCACAGACATAAGTATGCACAGCTCATGTATCTATCTTGCATCATCACCATCGCCATCACTGAGTGCTTTTTGGCAATGTATACTTTTAACTTTAGGATTCTTCTACATTTGTAATAATATTTACGATTTTAACTTATGTTCAACTTTTAAAAAATCTATTTTGATGTTTCTAACTCTCTGATGGGGTTTTTATTCTTAAGACTGCACCAAAATTGCTTGTTTATTAGCCTAAAGCATATGAATTGATATCAAGACAGTTTATCCAATGTCTGACTGGAAAGGATCTGTACAAAATCATTTAGGAGTAGACTGCCCTTTAGTCCTTGAAACAAAATGGAAAATAAATAGATAAGAATGAGAGACGAGGAACCAAATGATTCTCAGGAGCTTTGTTCAGCTTTATTTTTAAAAAAGCACCAATCCTATTAAACCCAATTTCAGAACCAGACTTTTTAAAATCCCATCCTCTTTATTCAGTAAGTAGTTATAATTGTGCAAACCTGAAAGGTCCCAGGTTTGATCCCCAATGTGGTGCTGAGTTAGCTGATCTGGGATGGAGTGGCACAGGGGTGCTAGTATTGGTCTCATCACCCTTTGATCAGAGAAGAGAAAATCAGCCAAGGTTTCCACTCCTGATTCTTATCCAGTGACCCTTTATGGAAATATGCATACATAAATGCTGGCTGAGGACAGGATGGATTTTACTGTGATGCCCTGCGTGGTTGAATAGTCTATAGATGCTCACTCTCTAGGTTCACACAAAGTACCAGAGAATGCCTGTGGAACCATACCTCTGCAAGGAAAGGTGCAGTGGGGAAACAATGGGCAAGAATAAAAATAAAATCTTAACCTCCTACTGTCCTATCTGAAAGCTCCCAAAAACTAACATCCTTTTCACGGATTCTAATCCTAAACAATGAAGTGTCTAAATCCAGCTATGAACACAAATTGCCGTAGAGAATAAATGGTCTCCTACTTTATCCACAATTCCCTTAGTAATGACTTTCTGTCCCTTAGTTGGTAGCTTTAATGTTTGAGATCCCTCCAGCGATGACTAATCTGAGCAAATGGTACAGGCTTCCTGGACAGGAACTCCTACAATAGGAGTATGACACCAAATAAGAATTGCCAAATCATCTTAAATGAGCGATTTCAAGTTTCTGTTTCCATCTTGGATTTGTGTCCTTTTAAACATTGACACATTTCTATGTCTCACTTCACACATATATTTGGCTATATTGCACAGTCATACTGGCAGGTAGTAAGCAAACAAATGCCATTTGTGTACTGCAGTAACAAAAATAGGTTAAATCAAATGAAAATTAGCTTAATGTTACAAAGCACTTTCAACTGGTGGTTTGACTTTGGAGCAGGTGGTGGGAATCTGATTCCTGATGCAGTATGCATCTGAACTGTGGTAGTCTAATGGGGGACTGGTGTGACACCGGTGGTCTACTATAGAGAGTGGGAAGCAATCTTATGGTAGCGGTACAGTAGTATAACCCTGGTAGTCTGGTAGATAATATCATGGCACTCTATAAAGTGCCTTCGGGTGTTTTTCTACATTAAGGGCATTATATAAATGTAAACTGTTAATGTTGTAGTAGTGTATCTGCCCAATCTAGAAAATACAACAACTTGCATTTATATAGCGGCTTTAACGTAATAAAACGTCCCAAGACGTTTCATAAGAGGTAGGTTTTAAGAAGTGTCTTAAAGGAGGAGAGAGAGGTAGAGAGGCGGAGAGCCAAGCAGTTATTCTGCATAATCCTTAACATGGAAGAAGTCTCTCTCTAAGGGTTAGCTTGGCTCAATGGCAGTGCTCTTGTTGCTGAATCAGAATGTCATGGGTTCAAGCCCCACTGCAGATTTGAGTGCATAATCTGGGCTGACACTTCAATGCAGTACTGAGGGAGTGCTGCAATGTCAGAGATGCTGTCTTTTGGATGAGATGTTAAACCGAGGTCCCATTTGAAGAAGAGTAGGGAAGTTCTCCTAGTGTCCAGGCCAACATTTATCCAACGAGCAAACATTAATTGCCTACGTAACAGCAGTGACTGCACCTCAAAAGTAAATCTTTGTCTGTACCGAGGACTTGAAAGCTGCTATATTAGCACAAGTTATTTCTTTCTTTTACAAAGGTCTATAGAATGATTTAACTAAGGTAATAATTGCCACCATTTAAGTTGTGTTGCCATGATTTTAGTATTTAGACAGTGGGTTCAGAAGCTGACTTGATGATTATTTAAATTTTGGAACTTTAAATGCAAACTTGACCCCAAATTGAAATAAAATCTGATTTTCTGTCTTACTGTACAGACATTCATACACCACACATATTGTGGCTGCCATTTTGTTCTAGCTCACTGTTGTAATCTCATGTAACTAGGGAAAAATATTTTAATACTTCATTAATTCTCTAGTCAATGTGACAATCAAAGTTTTAAGACAAACTTCATATTTTGCACTCACTACTTTAAAACAAGGACGTTCAGATTTTCTCAATTCTTTTGCCCAGATGATCGATCTAATAAATATATAGTTAACATGTATTGTGTTAGTTCAGAAAACATGTTTACCGTTTACCTGTTTTTAAGTCATGCTAATTTTCAGATTCCTTTACAATAATGTGGCACTGATAGTTAATAAAGGTTTATGTACAAATTAGAACTGAATTTGCCTGAAGATTAAATAGGTCTAATTATCAAAAGCATCATTTTTGAAATTGCGAGTCGATGACTTGAAGCGTGGCGGACCAATTTTAAAATTATATTCCAGTCACTAATGCTGAAATTAATTCTGCATGGATTAACAAGTGCACTCCCAGGCATTATACTCCTAAATAATAGTGAAAGATTTAATTGGCATAGTGTGTAAAAAATATCCATTGCATTATCAGACCGATCATCTGCAATTAATCGTGGCCGATGTATTCAGAAGAAGGAGTACATTTAATAAGATAATAACCCTTTTGTTGGGCTACCCAGGGCAGATTTGAAAATTGCAAATCAAACACAGAGATACACAATGAAGATTAATGGGAAGTAACACTTTATCCCACCAGTGAAGAAGACTTCATAACCAATAATAATAGGATATAAAAGTCTTTCAGTATCCACTGTTTTCCATTTACTCTTTCTATTTGAATCACAGAGGCAGCCAAAACATTTGATTAAGTTGCATGCAACATTGTGGCAATTCCAATCTCTAGCATCTCCATGTGTCCCACACGATGGCCACAGATTGGCTTCCATGTACTAGCAGGTCACGGTTCCTTTTTACTTGAAGGACCCAGGTGTGGGCTGGTCAGCATTTTGAGCATTGTCTGTGTGACATCTATGCTCAGACAGCATATGGACCTAACAAGGCCTCATGAGCAGGATCTGACTTAATGGAGAGCCCCATCTATCCTAAATCACCCTTATTATGTGAGGTATCCCAAATGGTCATCAACAACTTGCATTTATATAGAGCCTTTAAGGTAGAAAATATCCCAAGGTGCTTCACAGAAAGGGAAGAGAAAAAAATATATGAGGGAATAAAGGAACAGACAAGAGGCTCGATTTTAACCCACAGTAGGAATAAGACTGGTGAAGTAAGACGAGTGCCAAACCCCTCTAACCTCGGTAATGTGAGGCCAGGGCGATTTTAACTCCTGGACCTCAACTATATGCTCCTGTCAGTTGCCCTCTTGAAACAGGTAGGAAGCAGCACCAGGCCGTCGGGTGGAAGTGAAATGTCTGACGGTAGGAGGCTGCCACCCAGGATTAATGGAGCAGTTGCCGGCATTTAAATAAGTCACAAGGGAGGGTCTCGCGTTCGGCAAGGGGAGTTTGAGACAAAAAGGCATAAACTTTCCTGGTAGCGCCCAGAGAAGCACCTCCTGCTCCTTCTATCCCCACAAGGAAATTATTTTTAAAAATAAAAGAAGCATATGTTTGGGCCTTTTCTGGCTCTGGCTCTGGCTCCGCTTCCCACTGTCTTTGCCTGGTGGGAAAGCCACAACAGCTTCCCCGCTCAGGCCACAAGTTAAAATTGCAGTCGGGTCTCAATTATGTCATCGAATCTTGATCTGCACATTTAAAGAAGGACCCTGCCAGCTTCAGGAGAAGGTGTAAATAGAAGACAGTGGGAATGGAGCGAGACATTTGTGGGAATGTCTCCTGGCTGATTTTAACTGCATGTCCACCCGGTTTCCTATAGTGTGAAAATTAGGAGGGGAGACCAAAGCTTAGTGGTTAATGGAGCTTTTGCCCTATTTTGCTAAAGGCTTGAAGTGTGGGAGAGATAGTGACAGGTCTGTTAATGAATAGTACCACATCATTACTGTATGCTAGATTGAAG
The DNA here is from genome assembly GCF_035084215.1 of Heptranchias perlo. NCBI lineage: Eukaryota > Metazoa > Chordata > Chondrichthyes > Hexanchiformes > Hexanchidae > Heptranchias > Heptranchias perlo. The sequence goes on from NC_090350.1 coordinate 29,511,275, forward strand.
AAAGGATGTCAACATTAATGAGAAGATGAAGGCACTTAAGGAGACAATCTAGCAGGCCACTAAAGGGAACAGGTGAGAGGACACATCCTTGTATAACATTTAGGGGCTGATAATGCTACCGCTCATCAGGCATTGCCCACAACCGGAACACAAATGAGCTTCCATCACAATGCTCTTTCAACTATATTTTGGACACACCCAGCACATAGTGCACAACACGCTGGGCGCGCGCCATGGAGGTGGGGTGCGGGAATATCCAGGTATTTTGTTTATTATAATTATTTTTGTACAATATTTTGAAACAATGGCTTTATTATATTAGGTTTTCCTTTGGTTAATACAAAACACAAAAGCATATATATAACAGCACACATAAGGTGGGACTTTGACAAAACCATAGTTGTAAATAATTTGCCGCACTGGGACTATAAAACACGCCTCTGTTACATTGTTTGACCAACTAATTCACCAGATCCCACTCAAATATTCTAATTTCCTAGGACCAAACCTACTTGTAGAAAGATCCTAACTTGTATATCTTTCAATCAAGAAAGTGGATGTTATATTTTTCAATATTCAGCTGCACATTGCCCATAATAGGTAATTCACACAAGTCACCCAGAAGAAGTGGAGGAGGAGGATGTACCTTTGTTTAAGTTACAGTTAAAGTATCACCAAAGTGTTCAGACATGGTCCCAGTGGCACGTTCAGTGGATAAATGTTCTGCACAATATTTTGACCATGAACATCATTTGTATGCAATTCTGATTTAAGCAAATCTCTAATCTTTGTAAAGTTTCCTTGTGTCCCACAATATGTAGCCAGCTTTCTTATATGTAAAGTCTGATTAAAGGCAACCTTTGTGTTCAACCTGAACTATCGTACATATAATATTTACCAAGCTGGAGTGGTGCCAGCCTATAGAGAGGACAGCAATATGTACAGAGTATAACGAAGAACCAGGGGCTATCTTCACTCAAATGGTAGATTATCCTTGGCAACGTTTTCAAAATAACTACATTGTTAAATAAGACAGCAAATTGCTTTTATACTGTAAAAGCATTATCCTGCTTTTATTTCTTTTTTGGCTCTTTAATCTTTCTCTTTTTTTTAATGTCTTATTCTCCTTGATTATGTGATTCCTCGTTTTACTTTTTAATCCATCACATTTCTTTATTTTTGTTTTTTTCATGTTACGTTTTCTATTCTGTTTCTATTTTCTTTGTTTTGTGTTTATTATTTCACTTGTATGTATAAATGAGAGGTTCTCCAATGCCAGATTAAGCTGTTCACAAAGCGAAGCTTTAATTAATATTCTTTCTCCTGTTTTCTTTCTCTTTTCTGCTGTTTTTTTTGTGTTCCTATTTGATTGTCAAACATGTTTATAATTTTTCTATTTCTATTGTTGCTTGACCTTGCAATCTGTATTTTATTTTTCATCCCATTTTCCAAGCTGAAACATATACTTTTCCCTCCTGAAGATCGTGTGATTGTATTCAAAGATCAGTCTCTTTCTGCATCCTGTTTTAATTTCCCTTCCTCGCCATGTAAATGTATACCACAGGTCACTCACCCTCACAGCCTGCTCTTTATTTCCATTTTCTAGCCCATTCACCAGTGCTGAATTTCTTAAATTTATCCTTCACCGACTGTTCTCTGTCCCTAAAGTTACTTCGCTTTTTTTTCTTGATGCTGACTCCTTATTCAGAAAATTATCTAGAATAAACAGAGCAACTGACTGAGATCGCTGAATATGGAATTATTTTACTCACATGAAAAGCTTCCATAACTCACTCATGAAAGAACCATTGTATTAGTATATGCAATTAAAATATGTGGCCTAATTATCTATCATCAGTGCTGCCTATCAGTTCCAAATCCGTTTTTTTTGTTATATAGAAGTTGAAAAGCCTGTTTTAAAAATGTTATTGAATTGTAAGAATGGCTGCATTAGGAGAGCTGAGCTGCATTCTCAAAAGTGAAAAAGGGGCTTGGGCCTCTCTGATTCATGACTATATGATTTACACTATAGAGCACAATGGATTCATCGAATGGAGATATGGCAGATGTGGTTGAGGTTGAAGGAGGAGGAGGAGGAGATTCCCCATCGGGATCCCACTTAATAGGTTGTTTTATGTGAGGTACCGTGCCCTTGATATTAAAAATCCAGTCATCAAAGCATCTCCTTCTAGCCTAGAGCAGGCTACTTGAATAATGAGGGAGCAATTACACAGGACAGACAGAACTCATTTGTAGTTTAGCCCAGACATAAAGATTGTGGGTAAGGAGACATTTTTTAGAGACTGGAAGGGACATTGGAGATGTTTATGTAGATGGAGTCTGAACATGACATTTGGAATACACAAGGTCCATTTTCTTAATACCTGTAGATTTGATATTGTATGCTGTAGCTGAGGGAAGGAAAACTATATAAATGAAAACAATGCTAATAGATATAATTGAGAAAAGCAAAAAGCAAGCAAAATCCCTATTTTATATTCAATGCTTATGCCTTTTAATCTGTCAATAATTCAATAGTTGATAGTACTCTACTCAGTCTCTGCTATTGGGTAAAAAATATGATTAAATATGTATATCTTCACCCCAAAAAAAAGCCCAAGGCTCAACTAACCAAAGATTCTACAAAGGATTTTCCTCACTCCCCAATATCTAATCCACATTTTTTTAATGCATTCTTTGGATATAGGCATCGCGAGCAAGGCCAGCATTTATTGTCCATCCCTAATTGCCCTTGAGAAGTTGGAGGTGAACCTTCTTCCTGAACTGCTGGAGTCCATGTGGTGAAGGTACTCCCACAGTGCTGTTAGGTAGGAAGTTCCAGGATTTTGACCCAGCAATGATGATCAGCAATATATGTCCAAGTCAGGATGATGTGTGACTTGGAGGAGATCTTGGAGGTGATGGTATTTCCATGCACCTGCTGCCCTTGTCCTTCTGGTGGAAGAGGGTGCAGGTTCAGGTTCAGGAGGTGCTGTCGAAGAAGCCTTGGTGTGTTACTGCAGTGCATCCTGTGGATAGTACATATTGCATCCACGGTACACTGGTGGAAGAGGGAGTGGATACTTAAGGTGGTGGATGGACTGCCGATCAAGCAGACTGTTTTGTCCTGGATGAGATCTCTGTATACCCACTGATGTTATCATGCTGCGGTGGGTGCATGTTTGCATATGCTTCTGGAATATACCGTTATCTGTGCCTTTATGGTGAATGCGCTGAATGAATTCCATTGCAGTTGTTGCATAGTCATGTTCCCTGTTACCTCAAAGTTTATATTTTGGAAAAAGAGTCTCAAATTCCAACCTCCAAAATCCCAAGAAACATGCCATTTATGACATTGTTCTACACTGGCAAGAAAAGGAAAAAGTTTGCTATATCACTGCACTTGTGGAGTTTAGGGTTCCAAAATGTCCTGAATTTTCCCTGTGTCAGTGTCATACAAATTATAAGTTGGTGCTGTAATTGCCATTAGAGAGTAGCCACTGCTGACCACGCATGCCAACATAAGTGGTGTGCAGACCTAGCAAATGGGAAAGTCATAACTAGCTACTCAGAAAAAAGGCAGTTTTAAAAATCTATGTTCCTCACTCCCCCAATCCAACCAAACTGACATCCACGGGGTGTTCCACGTTGATTTGATAAGCAAAATCACATCATCACCTTAAGAGAAATTAAATTCTTTTTATCCGGAGATAGGATTGAACACAATGACAGAGAGCGTACAAAGGAGGGGTGATGGAATAAAGCAAACTGGGAGGGATATAAACACAAATATAACTCATGGCTATTTGAAATACGAAAGAAAATTTGTAACACACGTGACACACTTAGTGAAATAATTGTAATTTAATTTTAATCTTTATTATATTGTAAGCACTGACTATCACTAGTATAATGGAATGGTTATGAAGACATCAAACAGTGGCATACATCCAAAAGAACAGTATGATTATGTGGTTTATGTGTACAACTGAAATTATGTTTCTTCTTCCCTCAGGCAATCTGTAATTAAACAAAATACAATAAAAAGATAATTGAATGGAGAAACACCACATCAGTAGGAAACTAGAAAGTAACTTTAGATGGAATGCCAAACTTTCCTGATGCTGTGAAGGATTGACCATTTTCTCTGTTATTTTTCAATTAGATATAACCCTCAGGAGAATTGACTCTCACTCCTACACAAATTCACACACAATTCTCAGACCCTGGCAGGTATGGGTCAGCTTGCTGGAATTTTTTCCAGCATCCTGTTTCATTTTTTTAAAAAATAGCAATGTCGGTTTTTTTTTCTCTGCCAATTTTCTTCTCTCCATTCCTCCTCTCTTGAAGACATGGACTTAATTCCTGGGTACAGTTTGACTGGTGAGAGCATCCTCTGATACCTTGCCCAGTGGCAAGAGATGCAGATTTACAAGAAATTGCCAAACTACCGACCCTTCTCTTAGCAATTAGCCTCTAAATGACCTTAGGATGTGCCCATTTACCATACTTCCCCACTGGGAATAGCTTAACTGGACAGGCCAGGTTAAACGTAGATCATCTTACCAGCTAACCATCATCAATGAGCTTCTGGCCTCAGACTACTCATGTGCAATGGCGTGGAAAATCAGCTGGTATTAATAAAAATCTTCCATCTGTGAGACTGTATGTCCATGATCCTGTGGTGTAATATGTCTGCGAGTTTGTTGTGTTCACATCAGATTTCACCTTTCAGATCATTTTTCAAAACTATGACTTTCCCCCTCACCCAGACAGCCCCCTCTCCTCTGAAGGCGGTGGGGCCTGGGGAAACAAACAATTCTGAAGAAAAGCTCAGTGGCCCCAAGCCCAAAGCAGGGGCCGAGTGAGCCCAAGGCTTGTGTGAATCTGAATGTGTCCCAAGGCTAGAGTGAGCTGAGCGGGACCGAGACTGGAGCCGGGCTGAGCAAACTCAACATTAAAGCAAGGGCTGAGTGATCCCAAGGTCCCACAAACAACAGTGTGGGAGATCAACTAATAAAATATATTAGAAATATTAAATTTGATCTGCCAGCAAATCCATTCTTGAACAAACCATAATAATCCCTCCCTGTTGACAAGAGCAGGAAAGTTTAATAACCTAGTAGCTCATTCCACAAAAATCCATGTCGTGTGCTTTTATTCATTAAATTATTAATACATTGTATCACTTGCTTATTTTAAATTTATTTTTCTATATTAGGTGTCATAACAACAGAGGGCAGCCAGAGAGCCAGAAGAAACCATGACAAGGACAGATGACTCGCTAATTTGACCTTTGTGCTTGCTGGAAGCACAAGAAGGCTTGGAAGAATTATAATGGAGTGAAAATGGGCATGTCAGAGATTTCCTAAAGCCGAATACATATTCTATTCTAGTTTAACAAGTGATGGTTAATTCTACATCTAAAATTCTGTTTACATGGGACAGAAAGAACTTTTTCACCCAGAGGGTGGTTGGAGTCTGGAACTCACTGCCTGAGAGGGTTGTGGAGGAAGGAACCCTCACAACATTCAAGAAGCATTTGGATGAGCACTTGAAATGCCATAGCATACAAGGCTACGGACCAAATGCTGGAATATGGGATTAGATTAGACAGGGCTTGATGGCCGGCACGGACACGATAGGCCGAAGGGCCTCTATCCATGCTGTATAACTCTATGACTCTATGACTCTATTTTCAGGTGACCCACAGGCACGAGTTGCAATGTGTGTGAAGTATCAGTGCTCATATTCTGTGTAGACTGTTAAGATACAGCCACAACACTTCTTGTTTTCCTAGTGTACACATGGAGGTCTGGCTGAAGTAGTAGCAACTCTTGCAGTCCAATTCTGCGCACAATCTCATGGAAGACTAATAGCCAAAACCACAATTCTCAAATGTTTGAATGGACGGCCTCTGGCATAGAATTGGTCATTCTTTACTTGAGGTTCACAATGTCATATTTGAACAAGACCCAGTTCCTTCCACGCTATATATTATTCTGCATATACAGAATATATAAATTCTCAATATCACACTGCAGAAAATGCTCATGTATCACAGACCCTGCTTGTCATGTGATATAATACTGCTGAAGACCTTTGTCACAAATGCCACTCTCTCCTCTATTTCTGTCATGTGACATAACCAAGGTCAAAGGAAATCAATGGAAGATATGTCATAAGTTGCAAGGATTTCCCCTCATTTCAGCTTCAGCCAGACCTCCATGTATACGCTAGAAACACAAGAAGTGCTGCAGCCGCATCTCAACAGTCTACCTGGACCTGAACCTCGATAGTAGGACTCATTTGTACCATTCTGGATACCAGTACACCTCATCTCATTGGCCGTACTGACCTACAGTGTTACATTTTTATGGGCCAGGGTAGGAGGACCTCCCAGTGTAAGGAGTCCCTGTGTTCAGTCCTGCCCCCCTGCATAAGTGGCCTTTTAGTCAGATCCCAGCGCATTCAACTCCCGGCTAATTTTTGAGCCGTTTCATTAGATTTCGACAGAGTTATGGAGGGACTCAGACGGAACAGCTGAGGGAATTTGGCCCTCTGTTCTTTGTAATCTTCAGGAATCAGATCATAACTCTAACTGGGCCAACAATGATAAGATATTTACAGCCCCAGATTTGCCAGAATTGATGATTATAAAGAAAATTAAAAATATCTTTCCTCAAGGAGCTAGTTCCCACTGAGGTATGGTTCCAATGGTACCAACACTCTCTTGCTAAAGTGGCTATACTTTTTGTGTGAACATAGATGGTGATTGTCAGCAGGCCACTCAACATGGAGGGCATCACAACCAAGCCTAACCCTGTCCTCACTGCATATCCATATACATGTGCTTTCCAGTAGGGGTCATTAAATTGCAATCAGGAGCAGGAACCCAAGCTGATTTTCTTCCCCTCCCTATCTTAGGGTGCTGAACCAATTGTAATGCCCCAGTGCGCCCCAGCTGAGATAGATAACTCAGTACAAACAGGGGATTGAACTGTGGACCTTTCTGGTGTTATAGCTTAGTCCTGCACAGAGTAATACATTTACACATTAAGCCATTTGGGAGCTCAATGGTAAGAGTTGGCATTGTATATACCAAGGACAATCCTTGTAGTCTATCATATGAATAGAACTCTCTTCTCAATCTGGTATAGCTTTGCGATGCACTTGCTCTGTGTAACACATTCCAACCCAAGCGTTCAAGTCGGAGGACCTTCTTGTGGGTCTGCTCCCAGGCCTGGACAAAACAGCATCCACAGGACCAAGATGAGTGAGATCCACGGGGAGGGTCACTCTGGCTGCCTGCCTCTCTTGTTCATGCCCAGCTAGCCCTGGAGAGGGACTATGTGGTGTCTGCCGGTATGTTCGAGGCCTTCCGCAACTGGTGGGCAACACAGGACATAAACTGTATGAGCATCATGATAATGAGATCCTGATTCAGTTTTATTTTGTGCTTGTTTTTGTTTGATTGGACCATGTGTAATACTGTTTTATTAGTGGCACCTTCTCAGATTGAGGGGACGCTTCTAGTGCTGATTTCTGTCTTTCCCCAGTGGAAAGTCGAGAACTAGGGGGCATAATCTCATGACAAGGGGTCAGCCATTTGGGACCGAGATGAGGAGAAATTTCTTCACTCAGAGGGTTGTGAATCTTTGGAATTCTCTACTCCAGAGGGCTGTGGACACTTGGTCGTTGAGTATCTTCAAGGCTGAGATCAATAGATTTTTGGACAGTAAGGGAATCAAGGGATATGGGGATCAGGCGGGAAAGTGGATTTGAGGTTGAAGATCAGCCATGATCTTATTGAATGGGGAGCAGGCTCGAGGGGCCGTATGGCCTACTCCTGCTCCTATTTCTTATGTCATTTTTTTTTTCTTTGGTCTAATTAAAATGGTCCAACCCCAAGTGTTATATTCTGGCCTGTACGTTACTACATTATACTAATGACTGATTCAGTGATTCGACTGTTTTCCAGCTATCCCGGTGAGTCTGCCAATGTGAAGTGTTCAGTTACAGCGCAGTGATTGGGCTGATTCGGGAGTGATGTCATTGACCAAGAAAAAGCCACGCCTGTGTGTTCTGATTGGCGGAGTTCAAAACAACAGGCGTGTTCCGATTGGTTTGAAGGGACGTCAATCACAAAAATTGTGTCCATCCTGCGCGGCCGTAATGTGGAGACAAAAATTGACGCAGAAATTGATAACGAGATGAGCTCCGGGTGGCTGCAGTGAAGGTTGGCGTGCTGCAATAAGGGGTTTTTAAAAAAAAATTATTATTATATTTTTTAAAAAGTTGCATGATTTTCCCCCCCACCCTTTTAAAATGGTGCAACAAACAAAGACTTCGGAGAGCAAAAGCAGCACGTCGAGGGAAGCGGCAGATAGCGGGATCAGTGACATGAGCGCAGCTTCCAGCCCGAACCCAGGTTTCTCCGGCAGTTCGGGGGAAGGTCCGTGGACCAGCGCCGCTGGGAAAGCAGAGGAAGAGGCGAGCTGCAACCCGGACTGGTGCAAAACCCCCACCGGTCACATCAAAAGACCGATGAACGCTTTCATGGTCTGGTCTCAGATCGAGAGGAAAAAGATCATGGAGCAGGTCCCGGACATGCACAACGCGGAGATCTCCAAACGCCTGGGGAAGAAGTGGAAAATGCTGAAGGAGAACGAGAAGACCCCGTTCATCAGGGAGGCGGAGCGCCTGAGGCTGAAGCATATGGCAGACTACCCCGATTACAAATACAGACCCCGAAAGAAAGTCAGGTCCGAGTCCGGAGCGGGGGGGGCGGGGGCGGCGGAAGAGAAAAGCTGCAAGAAGGAGACGAAGCCGCCTTTCAAAAAGCACAGCCGGCCGCAAAAGGCGAAGCTGCATTCGGAGCGATCCAAGGGGAAGAAAGCCAAGATTGCGAGCTCGCAGCGGTGCGCGGACGAGCATTCGCATTCGGACTCGGAGCCGGAGCCGGAGCTGGAGCCGGACCCGGAGCCGGGCAGTCCTTACAATCCCGATTCCAACGACAGCGACGGACCGTGCGACGTGTTGGGTTATTACAACAGGGAGAAGCTGCCCTCCCCGGACCCGAAGAGAAGCGCGCAGCTGACGGCCGCCGTTTCCATGCCGACCCGCTCGGTCCCCGGGAGACCCCCGGAGGAGTCGGACCACGAGCTCTTACTTTTCGACTTGAGTTTGAACGTCGCCGCCGGCGCCGACCTGCTCGACTTCAACGCGGCCGGAGGAGGGGGCAATCTGTCGCTGGACAAGGACGCCGATTCTTTCGCCAGCGGCAGCAGCCCCGTCTCGCACTTTGAATTTCCAGATTACGGTACCCCAGAAGTGCGGAAAATGATCTCAGGAGACTGGTTGGAAATTGAATCCAACATTTCCTATTAGATTTAGAAATCTCGAAACCCCCCCCCCCCACCCACCCCCCCCGAGGTGTGGGGGAAAAGGAGGGGAGGGTTGGGGGGGGGGAGAGAGAAAGAGGAGGAGGAGGAGGAGGAGGAGGAATGCACCTCCCAGCGCTGCTCTTGAGAGTGATATTTAGATTAAAAGACCGGCTGAATCGAATATATTGGATGCAAATCTTATCTTGGGGAGCAAGCCCGCGTCCTCCTTTTTATAATCAAACCTTTCCTCTGGCAGATGGAGTTGATCTTATCAGGGTGCTTTATAGCAGCGGGATACTGGTTGTTACAGAAGATAACGAGCACAATTAGACAGCGAACTGAAGAAGTTGCTCATTTTAGTGAGTGATCAAAGGGGCAGAATACTATTCATGAATGTGACGGGGGGGGGGGGGGGGAGGAAATCCCAATTTGGATTCCGGGGGGTGGTGGTTTGGGGGGGGGGGGAAATAAATAAAAGGTTTTAAGGGAATTGTGAGCAATGAAGAAAAGATGGCCCCAGAATTTTTTTTTTAATTCTTGCTGGGAAAAAAATAAGTTTAGGATAACAAGGTTACGACTGTAGTATCATGTGGTGTGTGCAGTGATTATGGAAAAGAGCGATAATAACTCATTGTGGTTCTAGTTTTACGAGTTAGTGTCATGTTGGTGATTTTAGCCCGTTTACACTACACATGTAGATTCATTTTGGAGCGCATTGCCCTCTATCCAGATCAAATATGAATTTACAGTGGGAGTTGAAGGGGCTTTTATAGTGTTGGCCTTGCCGTTAGCCTGTTTAGGAAGGAACTAATAAGGTATTGATTATAAACTGATTTTTTTAATGTCTTGAGACAAGCTGGTTACAATATGAAAATGTGCAGGAGGATTGATATCTTCACAAAGTAAATATAAGCACGAAAGAATTGTTTAAAACATGTCTAAATGGTTTGTGGATTTACAAGGATGAGGCTGGGTGGTAATAAGGATATTACAATATGGATACAATTAATGTGGAACTTTTAGTGAAAAAGTAGATGAAGTTGAGGAAGAAATAGAGTTTTATTGTGCCAATTTATTACAGTATATCTATTATGACAGGGATGATTCTGAAGAATTTAAATTAAAATGTTGTGGTGTATCAGTACCTCAATAAATTATCATGGCATTCTTAGCTAGTAGAAAAGTTAAGTGATTGCTGGGAGCTGAATGGCACACAACTTAGGTTTCTGTATTCGTTTAAAGACGAACATTAAGGATCATATGTACTGTAGTCTGGCAGTTCGTCTCAATGGGCTTTAGATCATTGTACAAAACTACTGTGAATTTGAAACCCTATGATTAGTCTCAGCTTCTTACCGCTCAGGACTATAGAATTCAGAGAATAGGGATGCTACCTTCCAGGGTTTCTCTGAGCTTTTACGGTTAAGCTTGCTGTCGAGGCAATGCTGCCGAACGCTATAGCATTCCTTCAGGTTCTTGTCGTGTCCGACCCTATGTTGGTCGTCAAGCATTCGTATTGGATTCTAAGTCAAAGGTTTACAGGGAGGTCTTACAAAAGGAAGTATAATTTCCTGTATTATGCACAGTACAAAAAAAATCCAGTACAGTTTTGTGGTACTGAAAATGCTCTTTGCCCAGCATTAATCCACTATCCACTCGTTAAAGCATTGTGCTGAAGTATATTTTGTTGAGGATGTGTATGTAGATCTTCATCATTGTCAATCAGAAAGGGAGGGGCAATTTTTGTTTCATACATAATCGTTACAGCACAATCGAAGGACCGATGAAAACAGCAAAGAAACAATCTTCCTTTTCAGTGGCCTGTGCAAGCTGGATTTTATTATTTTCAGAACTCAAAACGCACACATTTATTGTTTTTTCTTAATGCTATCCTTGAGGTCAGAGTCAAGGTATTGTACATAAATTTGGAATTTTAAAAAATGATGTTCTTATCTTCAAATAATTGTATGTTTTTTTTAATTTGTTGTGGAAGATTAAATATTTAAAGGATACTTCAGAGCTTTGAATTGTTTTCATAGCTTTTTAAAACACAGCCCATAAAGGAAAAAGAGGGAATATTGTTTCTGCTGTGTGCTAGTCTGGTAACGCTGCAACATTGAACTGTTTTGTATCTACTATCATTGGTACCATTTCATTCATCTATAGAGCATGCTCAGTAGGCTTTGTATCATGGGGCTTCCTTCTTAGGAATAAATGAATGATAGTGGGAAGCTGAGTGCCATGATACTGTAAATTGGACCTTTTGTCATAGTCTGGAACAATGTCAGCATCCGTTCAAACTAAAAAAAAAAATTGCAGTAGCCCCTAAACTGTGGAGATAAATTTACAAATGGAAGATCATTTTCCATTCTCAAGAATCTCAAGTACAAGATATGAAAATATTAATCTTGTAAAATCATTTCAACAGTTTGTCATTTGGAAAAAATGTTTTTGCAAGATGATATTGTTCAGGTTTTTTATTTAAATTACTCAAATGCAATATTTAGGTGTTTGCAGGTTTACCTTTGTATTGTGAAGATTACTGTACACAGACAATTACAAGGCAATATAAGAAAAAATGATCGAGCCCAAAAGGAAGCAATATCAAAAATTAATTGTAATGATGTTGCAGTAAATCCTGAGAAATTAAGTTCTTTCCTCAGGTTGCAAAAATAATTGTCTACATACACTTCCGTGTGGTGAAATGGTCATTCATCTAATGATCTCTATAGATAACAATGTCACATTGTACCAGCCTGTGGAAGTCCAAAGGCTCCATAGAACTGCATTTTGTGTTAATGGTTTAGAACTCTATCCAAAGACCAGCACATCATTCCTCAAATAACTGGCCTAAAATGGGACCATGCTCATTGATTTCAGGAACAAAGCCTTTATATTGTGAATTTTCTGATGTGATTTTTTTTTTATCCAAAAATTTCCAATACCAGCATTTTTTAGTCAACTGGTTGGTTCTGTGAGGATTTTAATTTATTTTTGCAGGGTATGCTTGTTTTAACTGCATGCATGTGTATAAGTATGTATAGAAATATGGTCACACATACATATGTGTACCAGTGTATGTAGGTATATTTATACATTATAGCTTGATTGTTTAGACTTATTTTAAAAAGAAAATTGTGGTAGATTAAAACTAGTACCTTTTCTAACTAGCCTACATGTGCTCCATGGCCAAAATTATTCAAATGTATTGGGGGATTAGATAGCCCAGAAGATTAAGAGGTCAGTCTCGGTGCCCTCGACCACAAAAGAATTAGGCTGCTTTCCCAAGTAGGGAAAATAATAAAGGTCGCCTCTCAATGCTGATAAGAGTTGGATAAATTGAGTTGTGCTAGACTTAGAGAAAACCACTGTGTAATACAGAGCCTGTTTTTAGACTTTTACAACACATGGCATTATTTGGAAAGTTCCTTACCCTCCAGCCCCCCCACAAGTTTTGTAACTTCTTGCTAGTACCTTAGCCTCTTGAGTTACACAAATACATTGTGGATGCAGAAAAAGTCTTCTACAGTGATTTTGTTTGTTGTGATTTCTTGTTCAGAGACATTTCTGTTCAGATTCTGCACTCCAGATGATTTTCAAAATATTAAATTTCTGCAATATGCCAGTTTGCATGAAAGTCACTTACACCAGTTTTCAGTTGGTTGTAAGTCCTGTGGGGAAAGATGAAAATATTACCCATGTAATATATCTGGATACTGCAAACCTTGGTCCTGTGGCATCTTTTTTCTTTTATGATGTGCACAAAGATAATGAACTTGTCCATGATTAAACTATTTTTGGCATTTTGATGTCCAAAATTAGTTCAGCATCACAGTGCACAATTTAAAATTCTGCTTAATTTTTTGAAACATTTTGTAATACCAGAGCATAGCTATAAGAAAGAAAATGTTTAAAAATAGATCCCCAAACTGCTTCAAATTTGACAGTTGTAAAACTTCATATATGGAAAAAGATTTGGAGTGTATGAAGAATTCTAATATTTTCACTTAGAAGCAAAAGGCGCTAATTTTAACTTTTGGTGATCGTATAAAGGGGGCGATATCAGATCGGCCGCCTGTTATACACCTCTCAATTTTCACTTCCAATGGAAATGAAAATCGGGAGAGCTGTATAACGTGCGGCTGATCCGATATCTCCTTGTTTACACTATTGTCAAAATTATCGGTCTTTCAGAGAACCGGAATGGGCCAAATGACCTCCTTCTGTGCTGAAAATTCTATGATTCGAAGCACCAGACTTGATCCAGATTTGCTTCGTATTATCTCTGATTAGAAGATAGATTCTCCTACAGTTCCTTAGCTTAATAAGTGCAAAAGTGGAAAATTGGAATATTTTATCCCTTTGTATTTTAAAATACAAAGCCCATGTGTAGACCAGTTGAAATGGATACTATTGAAACAACAAATGAACTGTATAAAAACGTGGCAAAATATAAGTAAAATGCCACAAAAAATATATGATTAGAAATACTGTCATGAATACCATATATCTTTCGAAAATGATAGAAGTTCAAGTTTCAGTTGTGGCATATTCTTTAGTATGATTGCTCCATGTGGGTTGTATTGCAAAAATATTTCCATTTGTTACGCTTAGGGCTATATTTCTCTTTAAAAGTTTCTAAGTGACATTGTGTGATATTTCTGATGGCAGACATTGCACATGATCCCCATGGACTGTTGAAGGCTATAGTGCAGCTATGTTGGTTTCTTTTACTGGCTCAGTGATGTAATTGTAGACCGAAGTATTCTGTTGCTAGCTCTTCCTGTACTAGAGACAATTGGCCGAAACTGTGAAGAATATGTTTTTGACAAGATGTTCTTGCCCATAAGAGGTACTGAGAACAAAATGATTCTTTTACTTGTGTAGGCACTTCCCACTAAGTAAAAACCTCGTACTTATAATACATTTAGTGATAGAAGGAAGTTTTAATGCTGCGGTGCTGGTACTCTCACACAACCGATGGCCAGTTTTGGTGGTAAGAAAGCCTATGTCACCCCATATGCCTAAAATTATAAGGAATATACATGTGCTTCAGTGGGTTTTTGCAAAAAAAGTCACCAAACTACTTTACTGTTCTGTATACTTATAAAAACCTGAATGCCACTACAATGCCTTTTTTTCCGACTGCCAGCACAGAGTTCAAATTTAGCTGCCCATTTTGACTGGCACGAATTTATGCCAAATTTTATTCTGTGAGCAAGTGTGAACTAAATTCAGTAAAACCTGTGTCAATCAGTCACTAGAGACTGGACCAAATAGATTGCTGAAGGCAAGGGCCTTGAATCCAGGTGCAAATCCAAGAATAGCATTTCAAATACCTGTCATCAGGCATGATCTTCCTATTGACAAATACTGGTGTGTCAAAGGTTATTGCTGCTGATACAGCACTGAGTTTGCTAATAATATAGATGGATGCATGCTGATACAGCATTGAGTTTATTCATATGTTGATTAATGCTGATAAATTTATAAAATGATGTGATTGGATTAGGATTATCATAAGCACAGGTAATTAGCCGACCTGTATCACATCCCACTTAACAATTCCTATTGTAAGTCAATCTATAAACAAAAATATTTTTAAAATTGTTTATTTTATTCAAAAGTACAAATAGTTCTAAAATGTGACTGTCATTGAGTAAAGTTTGTCAATTAATTAATTATATTTAATGGACTCAACATTTCAAACAGAATTAAGGAATGTCTCTTACTCCAATCAGCATTTAGTAAAAGAGCACTGCTACCTTATTAGGTCCATTTTATAAGCAGGCTAAATTGCTGGAATAGCCAGTTTTAAAGCTCCTCCTGTATTTGTTTCCTTTCTTCTCAATTCTGGTAAAGTGTTTTGACAGATGCTGTTTCAAGCAGCGATGCTCCTTTTAAAGTGCTACCTCGAATCAGAAATTCTGTGGAATGGGAGTTCATATAAAATGGTTGATATATAGAATCATAGAATGATACAGCACAGAAAGAGGCCATTCGGCCCATCATGCCTATGCTGGCTCTTTGAAAGAGCTATCCAATTAGTCCCACTCACCTGCCTTTTGCCCTTCAAGTATTTAACTTTCAAAAGAGAATTGGATATTGTTGAATCTGCTTCCACCACCCTTTCAGACAGTGCATTCCAGATCAGAACATCTCAGTGTGTAAATTTTTTTCCCTCCTATCACCTCTGGTTCTTTTGCCAATTACCTTAAATCTGTGTCCTCTGGTTACTGGCCCTTCTGCCAGTGGAAACAGTTTCTCCTTATTTACTAGTGTTCAAAATCATGAAGGGTTTTGAACACATCTATCAAATCTCCCCTTAACCTTCTCTGCTTTAAGAAGAACAACCCCAGTGTCCCTAATCTCTCCACGAAACTGAAGTCTTTCATCCCTGGTACCATTCTAGTAAATCTCCTCTGCACTCTTTGAGGCCTTGATACAGCTGTGTATTTATCTGGAGTTGACCGTAGTAACGGTTATGGTAGAGAGGTTGAGTCTACTGCAATAAACTTTGTGGTGATATTTTAATAATATGAAGATGTCTGATCCTTTTTAAAATCATAAACTCTTTCAATCAGCATTTGAATTATTACTAAACAAGTGTGTATTAAGCAGCAGGAACCTTTTGCACTTTGCCTCTTTCCTTACAAACATGGAAGTAGGTGACCCAGGGCATTAATGAATGGTTATGGCATAGATCTTCCACCCATTTGCAGTCAATGAGTGGAAAATCTAGCCGTACATGTCATGGTGGAAAGGCCTGAGTGAATTACCTTATCAAAACTAACCATTTTACTCGTAGAAATCTTGACAGCAGGATTTTCAATGGATTTGAATTGGATTTGTAGATAATGGCTAGGTAACAGTGTAGTTTCCGCAAACAGCTCCACTTTACCAATATCACTGTTCTAGTCCCTGGCATTGAGGCCACTGCATTTGCTCTTAATGGCTATGTTTGAAGGTGCAAGTTGTTTTTACCAATGTTACTAGCATAATGTTTGATCTAGTGGCTTTGGCCATATTTGTACTGAGGTGCCTAATCCAAGTGAAGGGCAAATTTGACATGAGGCCGCATAAGACAGGTAGTGACTTGAGCAAGGTGACCTGAACAGACAGGTTAATTCAGCTGCTGCTTTATCTCGTGGTGCAGCACCAATCCCATAAAGTTCAACCGGTAAAACACCCAGCCTTTTTGTGGCTGGCACTTGTAATTAATGTGCCTTACTGGCAAAAGAAGGAGGCTTCCAACTCTTGGCTTTCATTATCACGCATAGCTGATAAGTTTATATATGTTTACAGGACCCACGATAATCCTTGAATAAATCACACATTTTAAAGATATGAAACCAAAATAATCAGGGCACATTCCAACATGGCAATAAGACGTGCAAAATATTTTCAGTAGTTGTCTACGTCACAGATTGCCTATTAATAGCTACTTAACCTGGATGACAGTAGCCTCCTAGTTTTGTCAATAAGCTTTATTCGTGTGCATTTATGGGTTGCTTACTGTTAAATTCAAACCCTGCAATAGACTGTTAAGCAGTAAACCTCTTCTCAGCTCAGAATTTAAACACAACAGACCTCAGACTGTTTTTTAGACACTTTCTATTTTCATTAGTAATTTTCTACAGTAATGTGTAGCAGTACATAATAAAACTATTGGAGTTTTGCTCCGTTCCTCTGTCTTATACTGAGAATGTAACATTCCTGATCTACTTGTCAAAATGAGGATGCAATCATTATAAAAATCTGTATTTAATACACTGTGGTGTGTAACTGGTTATTAGTCATTTTTGAACTAACTACTAAATTAGCAATTCCTTGAATTTTCTTGTTCAGGGAATTTTAGGCAAAGGGGAAAAGTTCATTGCCCAAGGAATGGATGGTAACTTCAAAGGGGCAACTGCCCATTAAACCATCAAAAGTAGTCAAGAGTAATTCACATATCCAAATTGTACAATATGATTGTTGGATGTGGTGGCTACCATGATAATGTAACTGACTACTAGATATTTGTCTATTGTAGCTAACTGGGCACTTAATATATTAAAAGTGCTTTCCCTTTTTTGCCGTATTGATTTGTCACAATTTTTAATGTTGCGATGATGTCAATATTTTGGATGTCATGGTATCATGATATATTGGGATGTGTAAACCCATAATAACATTGAACACATATATTTTGTCTTTATTATGATTGATTGGAAAATGGGCAAGAAGAAACCTTCAATATAAGGGGAAAAGACTAAATACAGAATGAATGGTAATCTATTCCATAATACAAAATTACAACATCTGATACTTTGCTTACCATCAAGACCCACTCACTATATTTGTCCTCCAAAGTTGTTAGATTATGAACACAATCGTATATACATTTTTACAATAAAGTATGCCTAGTCAATATTATGTTCTGGCAGGCTTTTTTGACATGCAGTACAGATATTAGATGGTCCAGCATCCCAGCCATTCTGACATATTCTGTTAAAATCCCACCATTTTAAGATGCTCAGTGAACTGGAAATGAAAAGTGTGATATGCAGCTTGACAAATCAGTCACAACAGATTGTGAGCATACACATTTGATTTTCTAAAATCAAATGATGATTTTTATAACATTTTGTCAAAAAAATTATCTCCATTGCAAATGTGACATGTTAGAAACATTCTTCCTTCTCATTTGTGTCCCTATTGGGTGACTCACCATTATGCATTCTCCTCCAGACAAGAGATGCTGATGGGCTAAGCCGTGAACTTCCCCATATATATGGTCAATGCCACTGGATAGCTAGTGGACAGAAGGCATAATTCAAGTAGTGAGAAAATTGGAAGTTTTCTTTCCGCTTGAGACAAAATTTCTTTCTTAATGTGGTGCCCAATTTTATGACCTGCCTTAGAACTAAATAAATTCATCTGAATGAGGCAAGTGATTGAGACTTTTAATGATAACCCGCAATAAAATTGCTGAGGCAATGTAGTTGTTATACAATATTTCCCTTCACCTCTTAAAGTTTTTTTTTTTAAATTCAGAAGGAATTGAAAAACTCAACTCCTTATCTGCCAACCATAACCATTTTATTCTGTCCTGTCAATTTTATCCCCTCCTGAGGGCATGGATTCCTTGCTGAGGTACAACTCTATGTGCACCAGTCACCTCGGTACATCTCCTCTAATGGCTATTTGTGGAAATGGCCACCATTCATGGCTGAGCCTTAATGGTGAATGTTGGCAGTTTATTTAACTCTGAGGGCCAATCCTGTCCTTACCTGAAGTCTACATATGTGAGCTGGCAGGAGCCAAGATTAGGAACCTTGGCTTGTTTTTTCGCTGTTCCTTACTTAAATTGGGAGAAGGAGGGGCAGTGTGCCACCGCTAAGAACCTTGTGCCTGAGATCAGGTAACTTGGTCAATGGATAATCTTGCTAAGTCATCAGGGAACACTTTTTAAATGTATTCTGAGAACACTGAGTTCAGATTTTTTTTAATCCTGCCCTCTCGACATTCTGTTTTCTAATGATACTCTGCAAAATTATAAAGATGATCAATTTTACAAATTATCTGAAAGAGAAGTAGTCTATATAATGGAATCTTTAATATAATTTGGCTCAGCCATCCCTCTTATCCTCTTCCTAATTCAGGTCAATCTCCAAACACCACAGCCTCACCCAACGAACTGTTAAGGGTAAGACAAAGAAGGCGTTGAGAAGTAAGGCTAAAACTAAACTGTGGAAACAATTTTTGCCACATTACAAAGAAAATCAGAACTACAAAGTCATTTATTGGTTAGGAAAGTCAGAAAATAAAAGATACGAGCCTAGAAATGAGTGACGTTAGCAAGTGAACGCTTAACACGGTCATATAAAATTCTTTGCTATTTTAACAATATCATTGCCTAGTTAAAATGAGTTATTACCTCCATTGGAATAGTGGACAAATGAATGTGATACACATTAAGCGTTCATCTGCTAATATTACATCAAACTGTCATGTTTACTACTTAAGGATCTAAGCCACAAATGAACATAGGTCTAGCACTCAAATAGATTGCTCCATAGTACACAAGTCCACGGCATAAGTTAAATTGTCAGGCTATAGAATACTTGCCTATTCCACCCTGTTGATCCATACCCATTTATGGTGATAACCATCACTTATGATGGGGAGTGGGGGTGTGCAGGATATAATGGTACTTGTGTATTCTCCAATAGAAAACATGGCATCTATACATCTGTTTTTATTGACAACCAGGTCTACAAATTATTTTAAAACACACAAAAGTTTACTTAGAAAAACAAAGAATTTATTGTTACAATCAACAAAAGTGAATAAAACGATATCCACAAATGTTCCATAAGTACACCACGTAGAGGCACTTATTGGCAAAATGATGTAAGCCATGTTTTATCTTTGATTTAACGATGGTTACATCCCAATACATCAATGAAAAAGAACTGGAATAGTGTTCTGCAATGGTACATCATCCTCAACTTCTAGTTACATTTTTAAGGTCCTTTCTGATACAGTTTTGAATTTAGGGGAGGTAGAAGGTAATACTTCAAAACTACACAGATGGATCTGCCTGACATTGAAATGTTTGTATAAAAGATTTTTTATGTGTACAGTGTAGACGTCATTGTATGTTTTGAGGAGAAGTGTTGATGTACTGAGTTATATTGATGTGTTCATAATTTATTTTGTGCCATAATAGATTTTTAAAAAATATTTGTAGCAGATATACAATTGAACTGTTATTGAATTTTAAGCCTTTTGTTTGACTTTGAATATCTTTAATAAAATACTAAAAAAAAATTGGGGAGTGCTTTGGAAAGTAAATGAGCCATGTTTGTGTGTGTGTGTATATTATATACATGCTAGAGATAATTCCCAGAAAGAAAGACTTGCATTTATATAGCATCTTTCTTGACCTCAGAACATCCCAAAGTGCTTTACAGTCAATGAAGGGTAGTCACTATTGGTAATGTAGCAAACGCAGCAGCCAATTTGTGCTCCTCTTCGAAATAGTGCCAGGGAATGTTTTAATCCACCTGAGACAGCAGATGGGGCCTCGGTTTCAAGGTGTCATTCGAAAGACTATACCTCCAACAGTGCAGCATTCCTTCAGTACTGCACTGGAGTGTCAGCCTAGAATATGTGCTTAAGTCTCTGGAGTGGGACTTGAACCCATGACCTTCTGACTTCGAGGCTACTAACTGAGCTGTAGCAGAAGGTAACTGCTTTCTTGTCAATTGGAAAGGTACCTAGTTCCAAACAGCTAAAATCACACAATTCAGATCACTGGGAGACAGCTCAAAGATACTAACTAAGAGAAGGTATTTGGTAACCATCATAACAAGTCATTAATACAATATAGAAAATTGCTAGAATGTTTGTGTTAGCAATCTTTTTATTAACAAATTTAAAAAGGAAAAAAAGTGGTGGAATCTAAAGAGATGCACCCCCACCCCAGAGTATGTTGATGAGGAAAATAAATGGACCAGTTTAATGTTGATATCTCATGCACTGTATTGTAGAATCAGTAGGGGTGCTGAGAGTGGAATCTAATACTGTCTACTTTTCTTAATTCAAAGTTGCTTAATTCAGATTATCTGATAATTCAATTTTTGAGCACTGAATACCCACTTTTTATTTACTCTGCTTAAATGGATAATCCATTTTTTAAGCACAAAAACAACTGTTTGGCATCTCCCTTTGGCAGCAGAGCAGAGACTGCGAGGTTGATCTGTGGCCTTAATCACCGGTATGAACTTGTGCCCTGGCACTCTGTGGTAGTGTATTGCAGTCCCAAAACAAACAAACAAGGATATATTTAACATCACATTTCAGTTTCTTGCTGGTAGTTGAGATCAAGCAGACAAGGTCTTTTGAAAAGAAACAAAGATGAGCCTCAAAGCCTCTTTCACAGTGTATGCTTATAACAAAAACAGCTTGCTTTATATAACGCCTTTATTGTAGAAAAACACCCCAAAGCATTGCAGAGGCATAATCAGAAATAAATGAACGCCGAGCCAAAGAAGGAGATATTAGTAGCGATGACCAAAAGCTTGAACAAAGAGGTAGGTTTTAAAGGAGAGGGATATGGAGAGGCAGAAGGGTTTAGTCAGGTCATTCCAGTGAGTAGGGCATAGCTACTGAAGGCCGTCAATGGGGTTAAGGGGAAATGCACAAAAGGTCAGAGTTGGATGAATGGAGAGTTTGGGGGGTGGGGTTATAGGTTAGAGATATGAAGGGTCAAGACCATGAAGAGATTTAAACATGAGGATGAGAATTTTAAATTGGAGGCATTGGGGGACCAGGTGCCAATGTAGGTTCAGCAAAGACAATGGTGATGGGTGAATGGGACTTGGTGTGGGATAGGATATGGGCAGCAGAGTTTTGTAAGGTGAAGGATTGGAGGCCAGCCAGCAGAATCTGGAGGTGACAAAGGTATGGATGAGGGTTTCAGCAGAAGATGGACTGAAGTAGGTGCAGAAGCAGGTGATATTACAGAGATGGAGAGGATATGGGGTTGGAAGCTCAGCATGGGGTTTAATAGGATGTTGAGGTTGCAAACAGACTGGTTCATCCTCAGTGTAGCCAAGGAGGAGGATGGAATCGGTGGCGACAGTACAGAGTTTGTGGCAGGGGCCGAAGAGGATGTCTTTGGTTTTCCCAGTGTTTAGAGGAAATTGTGGCTCACCCAAGACTGGATGTCGGATAAACAGTTGAGAGAGGCAGTAGTGGAGTCAAGAGAAGTAGTGGAGAGGTAGACCTGAATGTCGTCAACGAACATGTGGAAGTTGACCCCTTGGTGATATTATCTGCAGACATGTAGATGAGCAAGTTAAAGGGGCACTAGGATTGTACCTTGGGGGACTCGAAGTAATAGTGCTGCAAAGACGTCGAGGAGGGATTACGCATCATGGTCACGGTCACAAAGATGTCATTTGTGACTTTGATTAGGGCTGTTTTGGTGCTGTGGGAGGGACGGAAACCAAATTGGAATGATTCAAAGATGGAGTTGCGGGAAAGATGGGCAGAAATTTGGGAGGCAACAACATGTTCAAGGACATTGGAGAGGAAACGGAGGTTGGAGATAGATGATAGTTTGCAAGGACCGAGGGGTCAATGGTGGGTTTTTGAAGAAAGGATGGATAGTTTTGAAAGGGAGGGGACAGAACCTGAGGAAGAGAGGGAACCATTTACAATGTCAGTTAGCATAGGGCCAGGAAGGGAAGTTAGGTAGTCAGCAATTTAGTGGGAATGGGATCAAGGGAGCAGAAGGTGGGTTTCATGGGTGAGATGAGATTGAAGAGTGTATGTGGGAAGCTAGGAGAAAAACTAGAGAAAGATGCAAGTTCAAGGCTGGGCAGGGGGGAGCCTGGTGGGAGGTTTGACTTGGCAGGGAAGGGAAGGAAATGACCGAAGCAGCTGAATGGATGCGCTCAATCTTAGCAACAAAGAAGTCTGTGAGCACCTTGCACTTGTTATCGAAGGTGAGGCTGGAAGAGGCAGAAGAGAGGTTAAGGCGTTAGTTGGTAATGAAGAAAAAAAGAGGGTTATCTTTGACCTCCAGGATGATCACAGAGTAATGGGCATAATAAAATGTTAAATAATTCTAAGCCAACTAAAATGACCTATATGCTGAAAGTTCAATACAAGCACACTCACCTGCGTCAGATGATCATGAGTCAAACCACACTCCAGGATTTGAGGATATAATCTAGACTGACACTTTAGTGCAGTACTGAGGGAGTGCCCTACCATCAGACGTGCCATCTCTCAGATGAGACATTAAACTGAGGCCCCATGTGGTTGTAAAAGATTCCATGGCATTATTTGAAGAAGACCATGGGAGTACTCCCAATGTCTTGGCCAACATTTATCCCTCAACAACCACAACAGATTAAGCACTCATTTACCTTATTGCTGTTTGTGAGACCTTGCTGTGCAAATTGGCAGCTGTATTTGCCTACATAACAATAGTGATTATATTTCAAAAGATATTTATTGGCCATGAAGTGCTTCGGGACAGCCTGAGGATGTGAAAGGTGCAATACAAATGCAAATTAATTCATTCATTCTCTTTCGTTTTCACCTATCTGATGGTTCCGATTTTGATGCAGTTTTAGGAAGGTAATGGGTAGAAATTCATTTGGGCTTGGATTCGGCGTTGCGCAGGCCCCAACTGGAACGCCTAAAGCCGGCCCAAAATTGAGCCTGGGGTCTTGTTAACATTTTATGTATGAGCTATTGGCATCTGTCCTGTATCCACAGGCAGCTTGCGCGTTGTAGATGCCGAATGTCGGGTCACTTGCCTTGATGGCAGCAACCCAAAAGTAAATCCCGGAAGGGGGCTTAGAGCAGGCAATGAGTGGGCCGATCGCAACAACCGTAATGTCGGGGGAGAATTCCTGTTCCTCCTGGTTCCACATTTAATTTTTTTTTTTAAACTTACCTTTCATTGATAGCCGCAAGGGCCAATGAAGAATTCTGAGTGGGGCAGACCCAACACCTGCTCCACTCATCCTAAATCTGCAAACCGCCTACAACAATATGACAGCGCTTGTAACACGGGCACTGATTGAGCGCCGGACGTTGCACCTGAAATTGTTCCTTTTTTGCCCTCGTTTTCCACCAAATTGTATTTTCTCATGTTTCCTTGCGACTGCCCAAACTATTAACCCATCTCTGTTCTCCTGAAGTCTCCTCAAGTCCATTTCATGCTTAATCACACTTCTTATTTTTCTGTCATCTGCAAATTTTGATATTGTGCCCCCATACCCAAATCCAGTTCATTTATGTACATATTTATACAGTACCAGCACTGACCGCTTGAAGGATCACCACAGTTTACATCCTCCAGTCTTAAATTGTATTGATTTAAACACTCAAATTTAAAGAACAAGCTGGGTTTTAAATGAAGGGTTTACCAAGGTTAGTAATGAGGTATACAGTGTTAGGCTACAATGAGCCAGATTCAAAGGCATTTATCAGTTAATACACTCAGCTGTACTAACCCTTGCTTACTGCTTTGCAGTCAATTGAAGTAGCCTAATACAGCAATATTTACTGCACATAAAGGGAAAGCAGTGCATAAATCTAAATATATGGCTATGCAATGTGTTTCATTAGCAATTGATCTGTAGAAATGCCACAACTTTGCTGTTGTCAGTGGTGGGATACCTTCACTGGTCCTGTTTTTACCAATTACACCGTCATTTGCTGGAGTGAAGTCCCCAGAGGACAAAACCCTGACATTCTAGCTCCAGGGTACTTGAGCTGTGCAAGTGTGTGGCTCCACACAGTAATGGTTTTAGAAAACAGTACAGCAGCACATTAATATCCCACTGAAGTATTGAGCCCTATACTGGACCTGGGCCAACGTGTGCAACAAGAATGAACAAGCTGCAGAACCGTTCAGTTTTGTTTACTTTTGTATAACATTAAAGATGATAAGTCAAAATTGAACATATATGATTAGATCGGTAGAGATAACAGACAATTAAAAAGAATAGAGATCATTTTTTTAAAATGCTGGACTTCACAGTAGATCTGTCAGCATCTGAAAGAGTGAGAAAGGTTACCATTACGGATTTAACCCCTCACCAGGTTTTGATGAAGAAATACACTCAGAACATTAACTTGTCTTTCTTTTTTCAGCACCAGCCTCCAGTCCTACTCCATGTCCCAATTGTGTTGGGAGAATAGGATCTCCCAGCAAAGGGAATCCTTTTCCCTAGTCCACTCCTGAGGCCGCCCATCTGGCATCATTGGCCATGTAAGGGGTTGGCGGAGGTTCTGCCCCTTACGAGGCTGAGCAGAAATTCCCAGAAATGGTGGCAACTCAACGCAATCAGGATGCTGTCATTTTCTAGTGGCTTTCTACCAGGGTCCTGCCATTTTCTTGTGGGCTTCTCCAAACTCCCACCATAACTCAATTGACAGTCCAGTGGAACTCCAAGGAAATTAGGGGTCCTTATCTTCTGCTCCCTGGCCCAGCCTGTACAACTCAACATTAGATTCCTTTTGACCTGGCCGAACATAGTTAATTCTCATGGGATTTGATCTTGATTAAATCATTGCTGATTCCAGTGAGATTGAGACTTAAATTCAAGTGACATAACACTTTATACAGGAAACACAATATCCATTCCTAGTGTTGCTTTTTATTATGAGCCAGAGAATGAAGCAAATACTTAATTGTAATTTTTTTTATTACCATTAATAATGGGGTGAATGTATATCACAAACACATATTACTGATTCTCTCAAATCTAGCCCTACGAACACATTTATTGTTGGTTAGTGAATAAATGGGAAGCCAATATTTCTTTTCCCATCTCTAGTTTATTCTATCTTCTCAAGCCTGGAACATGCTGTACCACAATTCCACTGGCAGCAGCAGCAGCAGCTCCTGGTACCTTATCCTGGTGGCAAGCTCTAGCCTGTCCTCACCAATATCCATACTTGCACTTTCTAGTAGGTTGTCACTGGATAGTAACCAAGAGTAGGAACCCTGGCCAGATTTCCCCTAGCCCAGGGTTGCGAAGGCCAAGTACAGCCCACCTTAATTGCTCACCCAGCTGAGATAATCTAACTTACTACAAACCAGGCAATGAACCTGAGAAGTTTCTGATCCATGTGAGTGTGCTAGGGCAGTGTACTGGATCACACCAATACCCCACCACAAAGTGTAATTACTCACTGGGGAGCTCAACTAAATTGGGGTAGTTTTCACCATCACCACCTGGACGTAATCTGGTGGAATGGATCTCCCTCCATTCTCAATGGGATGAAAATTGGATGAGTGCGACAAAGGGCTGTCCACTACCAGATTATGCCCAGACACCAGAGGTGAAAATTACTCCCAATAGTTTTAGTATGTAAATAGAAATTGAAAATATAAAACCATTTTGTTGTTGTAAGAATTGGATCCATCTATATTCTCGCCAGCTCACTCGGCCACAAGCCATACGCAGCCAGAAAAGTGGACAGATTACCTGCATTTTGGTCTGAGTCGGTCACCAAGAGGCCCACATGAGTGGCCTGGGATGACTCTACTTTTCATCTAGAGGAACACCCAAATGGCTGAGATCAGAAACTCTGTTAGGTGGTTGTGTTTCCCCATTGCCATGGTGCAGCATCTTGGAGGTCCAATGTACTGCTCATCCACACTTGCATTTATTCTTATTGAATGAACATTGTTAGTTATAATTTATATATACTGTATCGTCCAGGTTGCACATTTTACCAGTTTTTGTTTTCATATTAGATGGCATCACAACAAAACACAGCTGAAGGCAAATACTTCATTAACCTGACCCTAGTGGTTCTCAGAAGTACAGAAAGACATGAAGAAACTATATTGGAGGTATTTGTCAGAAAACTAGATTTAAATAGTATAATGTGTGCTCCAGCAACCCTGATTACCAAGTGATGGTTAGTTCTGCATTCAAACTTCTGCATAAAAGAAACTGAGTTCTAGGCAGTGATAGTGTTGGGGAGAGAGTTCCAGAAGCAGAAGAAGTTTGAAGCTTTGCTGCTGGCATTCCATGCAAACTTTGTGGATTGATGCAGAATAGTGAGGTGCAGCAGCGTTGCTGGCATTCTTGGAAGTTTGGCTTAAGCACTCCTGCTCCTTCTCAATGTTGATAGCAGATGTGGATACTGGATGAGGGCACGGGGCCTCATCAACCGGTACCCGTCTCTGTTGCGCCATGTTGTACAGGACACAACACACTACTATAATGCGACCCACTCTCGCTGGTGCGTATTGAAGCGCTCCCCCAGAACGATCGAGGCACCGAAAACCGTCCTACTACACGTTCAATTATAGACCTGGTGGCGATGTGGCTGTCGTTGTATCAATGTTGTTGCTCACTGATGGGGTTCCTCAGAGGTGTCATGAGCCACATGTGCAGGGGGTATCGCTTGTCCCCGAGGAGCCAGTCCTTAAGGGTGTTCGGAGCTTGGAAGAGCCCGGGATGTTGGATTCCCTCAGAACGAACGAATCGTGGCAGTTGCCAGGGAATCTGGTGCACACGTGAAGAAATCTTTTGCGGTGGTCACAAACGAGCTGAGCGTTGATGGAGTGACCCCCCCCCCTTTCTGTTGATGAACAGTCCTGGCTCATGGGGAGGTGCTCAGATTGCTATATGCGTGCAGTTGATTGAAGCCAGCCACAGAGTGGAATCCCATTGTCCTCTCCGTCTGGCTGAGGTCTTCCATGGAGAAGTTGACTTATTGCGAGGCCCTACGAAACAAGCCGTTTTGGTGTCCTGCCTCATGCACTTGTGCGCAGATGACTGAGAGACCCCAGCAACGTCATCAGTGGCACCCTGGAATGATCCGGTGGTGAAGAACTTGAGGGCTGTGGTCACTTTAACTGCGATGGGTAATGAGATGCCTTTAGGCCCAGCTGGGAGCAGCTCAGCATGAAGGAGGCTGCAGATATCTGCGACCACCTGGCGACTCACTCTCAGCCTTCGTATGCACTACTCCTCAGAGAGGTCCAGGAAGCTGAGCCTCAGTCTGTAGACCCTCTGCCGAGGGTAGTGCCTCCTGCGACATCGCTCCCTCTATTGTTCCCCTCTGTGCTCCTGAGTAGGTGCCTGTGACGCAGCACTGTGTTGTAGAGCTACAAGTGGCAGAAGTGCACGCCATGCCTGGTGAGGATGATGATGCTGCTTGTCCTCGGATGTACTGGTGAATGCAGCCATCGGGACCCCCCCCCCCCCCATCCAGGTGGTGTCACTTTTAGGGGGTCCGAAAAGTAGGTAAATATGTGTAAACAGAACAATTCTGAGTGGAAACCAAGAATTCTCAGTCTAAACACAAAGATCTCCCAGCCAAAAAATTGTCTGGGAGAACTGAGTGCCCTGCTGCAATAAGTGACCTTTTATCCCCATCTGTCAAACAGGTATTTAAATGTCCAAATGGCTGCTGGCTGAAACACGACTCCTTCACCATGACGTGATTCACACAGCACGGGAAATACGCTGAGGCAGCGTTGAAATCGCTTGCCTTCATTGTAAATTACACTTATTCCTTTTTAAACTAATTCAACTAGGTGATTTAGTGCTTTAAATGCCGTCCCGCTGGCTTTAACTGCTGGCGGGACTTCCAGGTTTGGGAATGGCGCACGCACCCAGCTGGCTCTGGGTCATGCGCGTTCTTAGGAGAGTTGGAGCCGGGATTTCTGCCCGCTCCTCAAAAACACAATTTTCTTTCCCCAATGCATCCACAGATTTCTTTTAAAATTGTGCCCAACAACACATTTAAAAGAAAATGGGTGAACAATGCTAAAATAGTGAAGCGAGGAATTTCAGACAAATGCGTTAAATGTTCATACCTATTAAAGAAGGTGTAGTGTCTAGGGCATATTTGTAATTGCTATTAAATGGTATGGCCACCTCTAGTTCCTATTTTTATACTATAGTGTTATACCGTCTCACCTGACAAAAATAATACCAAGACATATCCATGGCCAGTGAAAAGCTTATATTTTTAATTTAGTCCATAGATTCCTCAGTCTGATTTTTTTGCTAAATGCAATTTTCCAACTAAGTCTGTCTTCAGATCCCATACAGCCACCCTGCAGTGTCAAGTTGCTCTGACAATACTGCAATGTAAAAACATATTGTTCAGGCAATTACTGGCCCCTGAACCCCACTCCTGGCTGGTTTAATAACATGAAATGAATTAAACACTTAAAGTGTAAAGGTTTTACAAGCTCATTAAAGATTTTTAAAAAGTTTTTCATGTGGAATCATACAGTTGCCGTCATTTCTTAAATTACTTCTGAAGAAGGTCATCAACCTCGTGAGATGGAACGCACACGAAAGAGAAAGCATCCTGTGGTTTACTGTCTATTGAAACATCTGAATTGGTTGGATTTAAGCTTGTTACCATTGTAATTACACTGTGCTACAAAGCTTTTTCATGTAAATGATCATTTTCTTTGAGTGTCACTCTTTCCTCCTTCTTTGTTAAAAATGAAACTGTAAATTATCTCCAAAGTGACCTTAATTTGTTGCTAAGAAAAGAGAATTCAAACTCTCATGTCTTGCATTTAAATCATATTTCTGCTTTATATAAAATACCACCACCTTAGATTTATGTCAAACGAAGTAATTAATTACATCTGTTAGTATATATTTCTTTTAATTTCATTGTTTTTATACCTCTTCCAATTTTATTCCTTGCTTTCCTGCAAGAATTGACATTTGCCACCCAACAGTACCTCAGCCAATGAGCATTCTTTACTTGTGAGCCTGGACAATGAATGTTGGGAAGCTACTTGACTACGGCAGGCAGCACAGCCAAGCTCTATCTTATCTTCAATGACATCCATGCTTGTACACTTTGCAACAGGGATCACTGAACAGCCATCAAGAGCAAGTATCTTAGTTAATTTTCCCCCACAGAACTGTGGTCAATTGAAGCACCCTTACCTTATCTAGAAATACATAGAGGTTACAACACAGAAACAGGCCATATGACCCAAGTATAATGTGTCAACATTTACCATCCATGTGAGCAAATAGTCCTAATCACATTTTCCTACCCTGTTCCCATATCTTCAACACTTTTTCCTTCATCCAATCTAATCTTGAATGTTTACACAGTTTCTGCCTCAACCTCTATCCCTGGAAGTAAATTCCACAGCCTCACAACTCTGTGTAAAGAAGTTTCTCCTGCTCTCTATTCTAAATCTCTTAAACATTAGTAATATTATTTCTAATATTATGTTTAAAGAAACATATGAAATTTCTTCTGCCAAGCTGCTATTAGGAGAAAGGCATGTGACAGATAGCTGTGGGTTTAGGACTCTCAGAATATTGAGCGTCTACACTCAGTGTAGACTAGTTCACTAGTTCAATGCACTAGTTCACTCAATCAAATTGAACTGAACATTTTTTTTTAAATGAATTATTTGAACTGAACATTTTAAACAAATGAATCATTCAAAAAGCACCCATAGGAACACAGGTTATCAGTACTTGTGTTCTTAGCTGCCATTTCAGGAATTGCCTACAGTGGGAATCAATGTTAGGAATCCCTTGTTAAGCTAAGGCATATTTTCCTCCAATTCAAAATTTTCCTTACTTGGGAAAAATATGGAATCCCACTCACCCACTCCAGACTCTTGCACCAACAGGGCAAAATGGGAATCTGAGGGCAATTGTGATTTTATGTTTGCTTCATGCACCAAATTTTTCATGGTATTTTTAATAACCCAAATGTTAAGTAAATAGGAGATACTCTATGGACCATATTACACTTGAGCAGGGAAGTTATTATATCCAGTTGGGTCCAAGAGTTCTATCCATATTGCCTTGTCCTTTCATATTGACCTGATGCCTGGATTTCTTTTTTAAATAAAAAGATTATTTTGCTGGTTCTTTCAGGTTAGGGATTTCACAAAAAAGTTAAAGTTAATTGAATGGGAAAATTACAGGCAGCTTAACTAATATCTCAAACATATTTATGTAAGAATATAAGGATTAAATTATGTGGGTCTTCAATTCAGAATTATTAACTAATTCTCCAGGCCATTTGGTTCATGACAGTCTTGCTGCCAGTCAGTCTGCAGAGTATTGTAAATCTCTTTTTTTTTTTGAAAAGGTCCTTATACTTTCTCCCATCCTATTCTGAAAGCAGTGACTTGTCCTGAGGTGCTGGCAACCCTCTGGTCCCTCACCTAAATGGCCATTCTTCATGTGTAAGCCTTGACAATAAATATTGGCAGATTATTTGACTTTGGAGGGGTTTCACAGCCAAGTGCAATCCTCTTCTCACCACATACACATTCATATATTAAGCCTCACTCCAGAGACTTGAGTACATAATCTCGTTTGACACTCCAGTGCAGTACTAAGGGAGTGCCGCACTGTCGGAGGTGCTGTCTTTTGTTAAACTGATGTTCTCTCCTGTGGATGTAAAAGATCCCATGGTACTAGCAAAGGATGACTAAAAGAATAATAAAGAGGGAGAAAATAAATTATGAGAGTAAACTAGCAAGAAATATAAAAACTGACAGTAAACGCTTCTACAAGTATATAAAAAGGAAGAGGGTAGCTAAAGTAAACATTGGTCCCTTAGAGGATGAGACTGGGGAAATAATAATGGAAAACAAGGAAATGGCAGAGGAATTTAACAGATATTTTGTATCTGTCTTCACAGTACAAGACATTAACAATATACCAATAATAGTAGAAAATCAAGGGGCAAAGGGGAGGAACTAAAAACAATCACTATCACTAGAGAAAAAGTACTAGGTAAACTAATGGGTCTAAAGGCTGACAAGTCTCCTGGACCTGATGGCTTGCATCCGAGGGTCTTCAAGGAAGTGGCTACAGAGATAGTGGATGCATTGGTTGTAATCTTCCAGAATTTACTAGATTCTGGAAAGGTCCCAGCGGATTGGAAAACCACAAACGTAATACCCCTATTCAAGAAGGGAGTGTGACAGAAAGCAGGTAACCATCGACCAGTTAGCCTAACATCTGTCATTGGGAAAATGCTAGAATCCATTATCAAGGAAGTAGTAGCAGGACATTTGGAGACTCATAATACAATCAAGGAGAGCCAACATGGTTTTACGAAGGGGAAATAGTGTCTGACAAATTTATTAGAGTTCTTTGAGGAAGTAACGGGCAAGGTGGATAAAGGGGAACCAATGGATGCAGTATATTTGGATTTCCAAAAGGCATTCGATAAGGTGCCACATAAAAGATTACTGCACAAGATAAGAGCTCATGGTGTTGGGGGTAATATACTGGCATGGATAGAGGATTGGCTAACTAAGAGAAAACAAAGAGTCAGGATAAAAGGGTCATTTTCAAAATGGCAATCTGTAACTAGTGGGGTGCCACAGGGATCAGTGCTGGGGCCTCAACTACTTACAATATATATCAATGACTTGGATGAAGGAACAGAGTGTCTTGTGGCCAAATTTGCTGATGATACAAAGATAGGTGGAAAAGCAAGTTGCGATGAGGACACAAAGTGTCTGCAAAGGGATACTGACAGGTTAAGCGAATGGGCAAAAATTTGGCAGCTGGAATATAATGTGGGAAAATGTGAAGTCATCCACTTTGGGAGGAAAAATAAAAAAGCAAAATATTATTTGAATGGAGAAATACTACAAAATGCTGCGGTACAGAGGGATCTGGGTGTCCTTGTACATGAAACACAAAAAGTCAACATACAAGTGCAGCAGGTAATTTGGAAGGCAAACGGAATATTGGCCTTTATTTCTAGTTGGATGGAGTATAAAAGCAGGGAAGTTATGCTACAACTGTTCAGAGTGCTGGTGAGACCACACCTGGAGTACCGCATATAGTTCTGACGCCCTTATTTAAGGTAGCACATACTTGCATTGGAGACAGTTCAGAGAAGGTTCACTAGGTTGATTCCGGGTATGGAAGAGTTGTCTTATGAGGAAAGATTGAACAGGTTGGGTCTATACTCATTGGAGTTTAGAAGAATGAGAGGAGATCTTATTGAAACACACAAGATTCTGAGGGGACTCGATAGGGTAGATGCTGAGAGGATATTACCCCTCATTGGGGAATCTAAAACTAGGGGGCAAAGTCTCAGAATAAGGGGTCACCGGTATAAGACAAAAATGAGGTGGAATTTCTTCTCCCAGAGGGTCGTGAATCTTTGGAATTCTTTACCCCAAAAAACTGTGGAGGCTGAGTCACTGAATACATTCAAGGCTGAGTTAGACAAATTTTTGATCAGCAAGGGAGTCAAAGGATATGGGGAAAAGGTGGGAAAGTGGAGTTGAGGTAAAAATCAGATCAGCCATGATCTCGTTGAATGGCGGAGCAGGCTCGAGGGGCCGAATCGCCTACTCCTGCTCCTATCTCTTATGGTCTTATTCGAAGAAGAGCAGGGGAGTTCTTGGCCAATATTTAATCCTCAACCAACATCACTAAAAAAAACAGGTTATCTGGTTATTATCTCATTGCTGTTTGTGGGACCTTGCTGTGCACAAATTGGCTGTCGCATTGCCTACATTATAACAGTGACTACACTTCAAAAAACTTCATTGGCTGTGAAGTATTTTGTGAAAGGCACTATAACAATGCAAGTTTGTTTTTTATCCAAATACTGTGCGTCCGATTTCTAGCTCAGGCTCGTGATCAGGTGTTTGAAGTCCGGTAGTAGCCCCCATCACAGTTCAGGCTGAGATCAGCTAGCTCAGCACAAATTCAAATTTCAGATCTCTTCATTCATGCAGTCATTTTATTTCTGCCATATTTACCCTCTGTCCAGCACATGATAATAATATGGAACAAGTTTTCATGTGTTTTAGAAAGAACAATGAGGAATTACATGCAAACTAGTCTTTTACACAAAAAGCTGTCATTTACACGTTGCTAGTGATGTTGCAATCTTAATGCTGCTTTCTTACATATCTTGCGACAAGTTATTAGTAAGTGTGGTCAGCAATCAATGACAGAAAGAAAGGATTATATACATACATATATAGTTGTCTGGTTGAAATGAAGAGTTAACTATCATACTGCTAATTAGTGGCACTGTAGACAGCAGAATTGTTATGATTCATAAATGGGATGAATTCACGGACGTGAAGAAGAATCATATAACTAGAGGCCTGTGTAGAATTTTAAGGAAATGGGTTTTATTTCATTAATACAGTCCTGTTTGATACGTATGACAGCAATATCTGTGAAATCTGATACAGTACATTTCCATTTCTCTGACTCATGGTAATCCAAACTCAGTGTAGTCTGTTGCTCAATGAAAAGCTTTGATTTTTGACTTTCATTTATCCATGACCTTGTTTGCCCAGGCCAGTTATTTGTCTCTGGGTAACCAGAAATGTTTCTGTGTGATCGTTATAACACGTGGACATTACTAATATTTTTGGAGGAATATAAAGCTATCACTGCTGTTATAACTATTACAAAGCTAGCTTGTTTTATTTTTCTCAATTCCCACCCCTGTCTTCAAGGCACTACTTCATGCTGTGGTTCAGTTCAAAAGGGCATCAGCACTTCAGCCAATTCACCCAGATAATGAGTGTCAACAAGCTATTTGACAATGGAAAGCATCATAGCTACCTCACCCAATCTATACACCTTCAAGCAGGGATCATTGGATTCAAAACTAGGGACTGGGAACCCTGGCTGACTTTTTCTCTCCCTAGCCCAGGTTCATGAGGCCAACTGAAGCTCCCTAACCTGCAGCCCTGCTAAGATCTAGCTAACTCCTCACAGACTAGGGGATCAAAAAAGGGACCTTGCAAGTCTTTATGGCTTATTACCATCACATACAATACACTTACTCACTGACAGATATCAAGCTTGCTGGTGTTGCAAAAGAGGCCACTAAAAAGAAATATAAAGACACTTTTATATTGCGCAAGACCACACTTGTGCTATCATGATCCCCGAGCTTGGGTCTTGCGCAGCCAGTTTTAGTGAGGCCTAGCAGTTTTGCATTTGCCTTGCAACTGGCTACATGATACCTGTGCTTGGGAAATCCAGTAGCACTAGTGCAATATAAAAGTGCCTTAAAGACGGTGTCAAAGCACTAGTAAGAAAAATATGCAGTTGAGGACTCTAATTTATCTTTTATTTCACTTGAGAGAAATCTCTGCATGACCGAATCAGATATTTAGTGTACAATCTTCCATATATACAGGGGAAATAAAACTACACTGCTAGTTGTGTATTTTCCTATGTCTGTACTACATGCTGTGATTTACTCAATGGTTAATGTCTGCTTCTGTAACATGCTGCTGGAACTATGATGTCATCTTGAGGGTGTGGGGGGTTGGGGGGGGAAGGAATCAATCAATCAATGTTGTAGTACTTGAGATGTCTGTATAACCGCACCAAAAACAGGTCAGGCTGAATGATTTTTTTAGATATTGCATAATAAGTTGCTCCCCTAACGTAGTCATTAAGCTCAGCTTTTGATTATTCAGATGAAGTGTAACATATTCAAGTAACTTGCATCTGATGGTGTATGGGTCATCTACATTTTAATGTCCTCTCTTGTGCGCTGTTAATTGATTAATCTGTATGCAGGTCATACCAGAGAAGTGAGTATTTGAGAGGAAGACAACCAGGGGATGATTTTCTTCTCACTATAGCCCTGTCTCTGTTCAAAACTGGGGCAGTAGTGGAACCAAAATCAAGCAATAGCTAGTCACTCTGATTTACCGCAGCGTTGGCGTCCGTTCTGATTTTCAGGCAGATCTGCACCCTGGCGCAAGAGCTCCCACCTGAAACAGGCCTCATGCATAAATGCAAATAGGGGTCAAGAGATGTCACTTAGACCACAATGCAATTTTCATCTCTGCCCCCAACTGCCACCAGTTTCTGCTCCACCCACCAACTATGGGCGATACAATTCAGGAGGTGACTATTTGGAGTAATAGTTAAAGGGATTCTTAGCTGCTATGGTGTCTCCAGTTAAAGCTGGATGGAGCAATTTTTCTGGCAGCGGTTTGTGGGATCAAGAGAACCCCATTGAAATTCTTCCCCTATGGTAAAGACTGGAGCTTTCCATGTCTTCTAGGTAAGTGGTGTTTCACATAATTCAGTGAAGCTTATTTGTCTGCAACTTGGATTTATGCATATTACAATTGTATATTTTTTCATGTATTCTGTGAGACCTCATCCCTCCCTATCTCTATGAACTCCTCCAGCAATACAGCTCTGCCCCTCAAGCTCTCTGCTCTGACTCCAGCCTCATGTGAATCCTTCCCCTTCACCCACCATTAGTGGCCATGCCTTTAGCCACCTTAGCCCCATACTCTGGAATTCCTTAAACCTCTCTACTTTCCTCACCTTCCTCAAGACCATCCTTAAAACCCACCTCTTTGACCAAGTTTTTGGCCACCCCTCCCAATATCTCCTTCTTTGGCTCAGCATCCATTTTCTCCTTATGCCTCTGTGAAGCACTTGGAATGTTTTATTATGCCAAAGACATTATATAAACACAAGTTGTTGTTGTTTAGCATTGCTTTTAATGCAAAACAGGCTGTTTGTATGCAACGCAGGGATACAAAAATTCTGACTGTACCCAAACAAATTATTTTTAAAATATTCTCCACTTCTCTCCCAAAGATGTTGACTTTTGCTGGGGTAGAGTTCCATGGGAACTGGCAGGCCTCCAGTACCTCAGTCAAGTGTTCTTTCTTCAGTATCATTCCAGTAAGTGACTGTGGCGGCCATTACAGCTGAGCCTGATGTTCTCATCCAAAGCCCATACACGTTCATGTTCCAGCAGGGATCACCAGATATCAAACAGGAGCAAGAATCTAGCTGATTGTTCTCCCTCCTAGTCCAGTGCTCCAATTGTAGCACCACAACTACCACCCCTGGTTAAGATCAGTTAACATCTTACAGACCAGGAACTGAGCCCAGGACTTTCTGACCTACATGGCTCAATATTGTACCACATGTGTCTTTACCTACAAGAGCACCAGGGGAAGCACAGATTGTATTCACTGTGAAACTTTGAGTCACTTCCTGCATGCAACATTTATAAACGAGTACCCACCACATATGCACTTTATTAGAAATGTAATTGTAATTATAGCTTCTGTGTTTTTTTTCTCTATCTTAAGTTTCTATCTTCTAAATTCAACTTTCCAGATCCCCTTAACACTGCATTAAAATAGCAGGCAGAGAAATGTCATATAAACACATTAAGCATTTGGCCACTAATATTGCCAACAGTAACTTCCAGGCTGTAGTCTCTCCACACATCTTAAAACCCACACAGTAAATAAGTCAAAGCTGTAGCAGATGCTTATCCTTAGCATAAGCAAAACCATTTTATAACCTTCTGGTACAATTTCATTTATGATAAGATGTCTTGCTACCATTTTCACCAGCGTGCAGTAGTTTTATAGCATCTTTCTCGCAGACTCTGGTGTGAAGTCAAATTGTTGCTGGTGCTTCTTTCTTGCCGACTTGTTGAATCCATACAAATCTTTATGTCTCCTTTCCAGAGATTAATCTTCGCATAAAAGCTCCAAACATTCTTTCTGACTTTTGAGTTATAGGAGTCAGTATCAACTGTTCAGCACACATGGAAACAGTCGACATTTACCATTAGATTTTACTTTGCCAGATTAGCAATAATGATGAAACATAATATTGCCCTGTAAAACTCTAAAAAGGAGAACAGTAGTCTTATTAGAGATTACATTAAAAGAACTTCACTATAATTCCTTACCAAAGAGCCTCATTAAAAATCTCATTAAGATTTTTATATGTTTGCAAAACAAATCCTTCAAGGAGTATGAATGATCCAGTTTGATTTCCAATATGGAATCTAAAATAGAATGCTGACGAACATGTATAAAAATCTACAGCAGTTTAGGTAACGGGTATTTCCATCAGTTAATCTATTTGATTCATTTAACATCTAAGAATTACTTTGGCTTTCTCCTTACTGCCAATTACATTCCTGTGTTTAAAATCTTTCACCCATTAAACAGCTAAGGGGCGGACTCATTAAGTACAAATGACCAGCAATTGTTTCAGTGTTGGATGACTGATATGTCATTATAATGTTGGCCTGAAGCAATGTTTTTTTTTCCATTTTTCTGATCAATTCAGGAAATGTCAAACTCATTTGAGCATATAAAAATATTATTGTAGGCTCAGAAACATATGAATTAGCCATTTTATTTTTAATCATGGAAGGTATACCCTGGAAAATTTCTTTGCTGTATCTGTCTTGTGTGCACACCTTCATCGTTGGACCACACCTACTAAGAGAAAGAATGGATGGTTTTTAAGAGTAATTGAAGGAAAATGGGTTGAGCTGCTCCTAGCAATATATAATATAAATGAGAACTGAAGGCAAGACATTTTAGTGAAGCAATATTCACATTTCATGATAAATTCATCCTTTACTTGCATTCAGCCAACTGGGAAATAGATTCAGACTGAAAGAAGGCTGAGCCATTGCTTTTAATCAAAAGCAAGTGTGGGAGCTTTAAGAGAAACATGCCTGATCAAAAAAATCAGTTACAATTCAATTTTCACAACAGCAGATTAATTAGTTAGAATGTAAATTAATTAGTTAGATTGTTGATTAAGTTCCGTGAGAACATAACTTTTCATAAATTGCAGCTTTACAAATAAATTCTATAAATACAC
Source organism: Heptranchias perlo (assembly GCF_035084215.1). Lineage (NCBI taxonomy): Eukaryota > Metazoa > Chordata > Chondrichthyes > Hexanchiformes > Hexanchidae > Heptranchias > Heptranchias perlo. The sequence goes on from NC_090350.1 coordinate 29,549,835, forward strand.
ATGAACACATTTTTAGTTTTCTAGACGTGACTGATATAACATATAGATCTCCTTTTGTCATATTTAACCAGTCTCAAAGTTCCATACTTGCATAACCATGCTCCCTTCAATAAAAGGTGTTCGAACACTCCAACCTCTGAAGTTACACACTCTATGTTAAGGAAGACAAAGTTGGATCTACAAAGACTTCAGTGTATTTTTAGCTCTTACACACTTTACATAGATTCATATCCAACTACACCATATTCAACATCAGGATTATAATAATCTCATTTACAATATAACAAACTCTACATGTATACCCCTATTTTGTCCTACTCAACAAAATGCTTTAAATATTCCCGATCCTAAAGTTACTGCTTTTTAATCTCACTCATCAAAAAGCCGGAAGCAATTTTAATCCAAAAGTTTCATTCTCTATATCAATGCCCTCTTTAATTTGCTCAATATAGGGCCTGGAGCACATTCTGCATTCATGTCTCCCATTATTTTCCTCAATTAAAACTTGTGATGTCTTTATTCTCAGATTCTAGTCTTGTAATCTTCTTGCAACTGAGCCATACAGACACAGATGGTCATAGGTTCAATCCCCAACCTGGGCATCTCAGCTGGGGAGGCAGTAGAGGTGGTATAATTATTTCTCAGTTCTTAACCTCACCCAACATCCACATACGTGCACATTCCCCTCCCTGAGCCAGATGGCATTGAGTACAGTTATATCACACCTACTGCCTCTCCATTTGAGATTAGGTTGCTCAGCACAGGCCAAGGATTGAACCTAGGATCATCTGAATCTGTATGACACAGCTACAAAAAAAATTATTTTTCAATTTTCCCCAAATTTTCTCCCCGTTTTCTCTCTGAAGGTGCTCACTGATGCTAGAACATGGTTCAATGAGTGCCAATAATTACATGGTACCATTCTTCATTTGCGAGCCTTGATCGTGTCAGCAGGCTATTTGATCATGGAAAACACCATAGCTGTACCCCAACCTGTTCTCACCCAACATCCACAAACAGACTTCCTCCACTCTCACCCCCCACCCTGACCCAGAAACATAGAGACCAATTGTGCCATCTCTACCGCCTCCTCAACCGAGATCATGTCATCGATGACGACGAACACCTCGCTAAGGCCATCCCCACGCCTCCACTGCTCACCTTTAAACAGCCACCCAACCTCAAACAGACCATCGTTCGCAGCAAGTTACCCAGTTTTCAGGAGAACAGCGTCCACACCACACAACCCTGCCACGGCAACCTCTGCAAGACATGCCAGATCATCGACACGGATACCACCATCACACGAGAGGACACCACCCACCAGGTACATGGTTCATACTCCTGTGACTCGGCCAACGTTTTCTACCTCATACGTTGCAGGAAAGGATGCCCGGAGCATGGTACATTGGCGAGACCATGCAGACACTGCGACAACGGATGAACGGACACCGCGCAACAATCGCCAGACAGGAGGGTTCCCTCCCAGTCGGGGAACACTTTAGCAGTCAAGGACATTCAGCCACCGATCTTCGGGTAAGCGTTCTCCAAGGCGGCCTTCGAGACACACGACAACGCAAAATCGTCGAGCAGAAGTTGATAGCCAAGTTCCGCACCCATGAGGACGGCCTCAACCGGGATCTTGGGTTCATGTCACGCTACACGTAACCCCACCAGCAAAAAGGGGGGAAAAAATTATATTTTTTTAATATTCTCTCTCTCTCTCTCTCTCTGCCATTTTGGGTTTCTTTCTGCCTGCCTGTGTAATTGACACAATGTATATCCAGTGTACTGGGACGTGCTGTTCTCCGTGACTGGCCTGTTTGAATAACAACGACACCTTTTGATTGGTGTGATGCTGTCCCAGCATTGTATAAGATATGCGATTTGAGAACCTTTCCGCTCATTCATCTGACGAAGGGGATAATCTCCGAAAGCTTGTGATTTTAAAATAAATTTGTTGGACTATAACCTGGTGTTGTAAGATTCCTTACATGAGATCAGTTAAGTCAGCACAGGCCAGGGACCAAACCTGTGGATCCAGATGGCTAAGGTGAATGCTGAAGGTCAAAAGAGCAAAAGAGTCATCAGGAGAGATGAACTTGCCAAAAAAATTTAACGTGCTGTTTTACAAAATGTTGAACACAATTTGCCTCAGTATTTACCAGGGAGACTAACAAGGTGGGCATGATATTAGAAGAAGAGATCAAAAAAGATACAACGACATTTAAGCTAGAAAGGGGGAGATAATTGATAAACTAATCAAACTTAGAGGATAAAATCCCTGTTCTGATGGATTGCATCCAGGCATATTAAAAGAAGTTAGAGACAAGATGGCAGAAGCAATATTACATATATATAAAAATTTATTAGAAAAGGGAATAGTGCCAGAGGACTGACAGACAGCTAATGTTATTCCTCTATTTAAAAAGGGAGATAGAACAAGTCCAGGGAACTATAGACCAGTTAGCTTAATGTCAGTGGTAGGAAAGATAATGGAATCTTTACTCAAAAAGATATAATAGAAAAACATTTAGAAAACAAAAATATAATAAACAGTAGTCAGTACGGATTTCAAAGGGGAAAATCATGCTTGACCAATCTTATTGAATTCTTTGAAGTAGTAACAGAAAGAGAAGACAAGGGTAATGCAGTAGATGGAATATATTTGGATTTTCAAAAGGCCTTCGATAAGGTACCACATAGTAGACTCATGATTAAGGTCAGGGCATGTGGAGTCAAGGGACAAGTAGCAGAATGGATAGCAAGTTGGCTACAAAACAGAAAGCTGAGTGTCGGGGTTAAAGATAGCTACTCAGACTGGCAAAATGTTGAAGTGGTGTTCCACAGTGATCGTGCTGGGGTCACTGATGTTCACAATTTACATAAATGATTTGGACTCAAGAATCAGAAGTACAATTTCAAAATTTGGGGACAATGCCAAATTGGGGGGATAGTTAATACTGAGGAAGAATGCAACAAAATACAAGAAGACGTTAATAAACTTGCACAATGGGCTTGTAATTGGCAAATGAATTTCAATATAGATAAATGAGGTGGTGCATTTTGATAGGAAGAATAAGGAGGCCACATGCTGCTTGGATAATAAGTCTAAATGGGGTAGAAGAGCAAAGGGATCTAGGGATACAGATACACAAGTCATTAAAAGTAGCAATGCAGGTTAATGAGGCCATAAAAACAACAAACCCCCAAGCACTGGGGTTCATTTCCAGAGGGATCAAATTGAAAAGCAGAGAAGTTATGTTAAACTTATATAGAACCTTGGTTAGATCACACTTGGAGTACTGTGCACAGTTCTGGTCTCCATAATTATAAAAAGGATATAGAGAAGGTGCAAGAAAGATTCACAAGGATGGCGGAGCAGGCTCGAGGGGCCAAAAGGCCTATTCTGCTCCTATTTCTTATGTTCTTATGTTACCAGAACTGAGAGGATATACTTATCAAGAAAGATTGAACAGGCTGGGGTTCTTTTCTCTAGAAAAGATAAGGCTGAGGGGTGACCTGTTAGAGGTCTTTAAGATTTTGGAAGAGTTTGATAGGGTAGTCATAGAGAAAATGTTTCTGCTTGTGGGGGGAGTCCAAAACTAGAGGTCATAAATATAAAAGAGTCACTAATACTTCTTTACCCAAAGAGTGGTAAGAATGTGGAACGCGCTTCCACAAGGAGTAGTTGAGGCGAATAGCACAGATGTGTTTATCTATCTTCCCCTTAAAAACATGAGGGAGAAAGGAATCGAAAGATATGCTGATAGGGTTAGGTGAAAAAGGGTGGGAAGAAGCACATGTTGAGCATAAACACCATTATAGACCAGTTGGGCCAAATAGCCTGTTTCTGAGCTATAGACTCTGTGCAATTCGATGTAATTAGCCTTTTCATTGGGTCGAGTCCATTTGTAATAATAGAATCCATATGCTCGGTGGAAGTTCCAGTGAATGGTCAACTTAAAATAAAATGCTGAAAGCCATTGTACGCAAGGATTTTGCTTCTAAAAGGAGTCTTCATTTCAGTTCAACAGAAGGAAAAAATCCCTGTTGAGGTTGCTCTCATGTCATTTCCTGTTTAACATGTGGTTGGCTAAAAGGGTGATACCTGATATAATGATTCATCCAAAAATCCATAAATTGATGTCGAGTGTCTCAAAAGTGCTAGAATGGCTAGGATGGCTAAGAATATTGTTGATCCTTTGCCCTCGTCAAAAATACACAGCTGTATCAGGTAAGATCGTGGATAATGAAGCAACCAGTCAAGTCCTAACATGTTCAGGCATCATCATGATCGACAAGTGACCTTCTGCTAATTGTTTAGAATGCATATCACAAACTCAACTGTGATTATTGTATTTAATATCTAGAAAACAGCCGTATTTTTTCATAGTAAAGTGTAGTGAGGTGACTAGCTCTAACCATGTTGAACAAACGGTGACTTCATTTGGCTAGAACAGTAGCTGTAAATATGATGGAAAAAATTAAAAATTAATTTTAATAACTAAGAGGCATAACAAATTCCAATAAATCTGGATGGCAGTTTGTTCTTCCAAAATTATATTTCATATTTTCAACAGCCTAATAGAATTGCATAGAATTTGTATTTTTTTTAAACAAATGTGTCGTCATTACTAAGCTGCCAACTCACTGTTATACACGTTGCAGTGCAAAAAATGTGGACTGGGTTATATTAATAAATGAATTGTGGGATGAGGCTGAAATATGAAAGCAGATGTCATGTGGATTTGTTTGTGTCAGTATCGAAAAGCACACTGCATTGGTTGAGGAAACTGGATATTGGAACTTAAATGGCGAGAAACTACAGTGGAGCTAAATTGCATCCCTCATTTCATATGAATAAAAGACAGCACCATAGGCTTCCCAGCAGGAGGCAGTGGAAGGAGCCATGGATTTTCTGGTCCTATGATTTAGAGGGTCAGATCGGAGAAAAAAAATTTAAAAATACAAAGCTCTTTTAAAAATAAGCTGTACGAGGACATTAGAACAAGTTTAAGTAAGCCTGTTAAATCTTTGGGGAATAGATCGTACAGCTTCCAAGCAGAGGAACGGACCTTATTGTGAGGGATAGCTTACAAGGTTAGTAGCCTCCAGCTTTGTCTGACACCACCTATCATGTTTCAAAGACATTTAAGTGTCAGGCCTGTGAACAATCATCTACTTTGGGGGGTGGGGGAGGGACTAAACTAGTTTTTAAAAAAGCCTTATACTTGTAGCAGCTTATTGTTCATTGTCAAAGTTCAGAACGTAGACACTCGATTAGAATAACAATAACTGTTTTGACTTTGTCCGAAAGCTAATTACATACAAAATTTTTAAAAAGACATTCTTTATGACACAGCTGGCAAAGCATCTTGCCTGTAAACAATATAGGTATAAGTAAAATATAGTACAACTAAAAAAAAAACTCAATGAGAATGTAAAAAGAGATTGCAAATAAAATATAGATGAATAATAGCAGCTTATCTGCAAAACATCAACATAAACTTCAACAGCCGGGATAAGTTATTGTGGTGGAGGGACTATTTCCATTTTAAGTTGCTGCATATTGTATTACTGTGGTGTCATTGACTTTCAGGCTATTCACAGCATTCCTCAAGTGTAAATCACCAATCTACCCTGTTTCGACAGTACTGGAGACCTACATTTTTGTAAGTCTTCAGACCTGCCATCAGAATGACCTCCTCCATGGATCCAATCAATCTACAAGAGACCCACAGCAGTTGAATCCCAAAACGGTATTCGGGGTCCTATGTACATCATTGGACCCCAATTGTCAGATGTCACAGCCCGTCATTCCGCTAGGTGGGTGACCTGAAAATCTCTTGCCATAAGTCACCAGTCACTAAAGTTGCTCCACAACTCTTAAGTAAACACCGTAGAACGAGGACTGGCATGATTTTCTTGTGTTGTCCAACTTAGTATTACCATTTTTAATTTACAAAAATCATTATATGTGCCTTTTTGTGATAAGACTAATTCAGTAATTCTGTTTATAATTAGCTTTTCCTACTGTCATTTTCTCTTTTTTTTACATCCATTTATGTTTCAGCTCCCAAACACTGGTGCTTCATTTCTAGGCAGGCATTCATTTAGATTGCTACCTTATACATAACTTTCAGAGAGGTGTTATATTTTGGTAGTACAAATTGTGCAGATAACAGAATGTGAAAAGAAAAAATGACAGAGCAGAGCAAATATGTGACTTGTACTAACTTGAGACAAAAGAATAAAAGTGCTTTTACACTGTGGCTCGGTACAGTCTGGAAGAATAATGCCAAAATGGCCTCCCTGGATCACTCTCCTATTTTCACATTTGAAGTCTGCTGTGGGTCACCACAAATGACTACATGAGGTACAGTGTAGAACATGGGATTTGTTGCAGGATAACAGGACAATGTCAGATAACTTATTCTAATCTGGATCAACCCAGCTAGAAAGAAAGACTTGCATTCATCTATTTTTAGGTGGTCGAGGGATAAATATTGGCCAAGACACTGGACTCTCCTGCTCTTCTACGAATAGTGTCATGGGATATTTTTACATCCACCTGAGAGGGGAGACGGGGCTTGGTTTAAAGTCTCATCCAAAAGACTGTTGTAATGTAGGAAATGTGGCAGCCAATTTGCACACAGCAAGGTCCCACACACACTAAAATAAATTACCAGATCATATGTTTTAGGTGTTCATTGAGAGATAAATGTAAGCCAGGACACCAGGAGAATTCTCCTGCTCTTCTTCAAATAGTGCCGTGGGATCTTTTATATCCACCTGAAAAGGCAATCGGGGCTTCAGTTTAATGTCTCATTCGAAAGACAGCACTTCCAACAGTGCAGCACTCACTCAGTACTGAAGGAAAATAAGTAACATTAAATGATATTTACCATTAAATCCACCTATCACAGCACCACCCACAGGGGTGATAGGTACTGCATGGAATGTTGTGACCCACCTACTGGGGTAGAATTTCCATAGGAGTTCCCAATTGCCCAACATAACTTTGGCAGAAAATCAGCCCTTTACACCCTTTCTCCAGGGTTTCCATCAATTGGTTAAAGTTACAGCCGGAGATTAAAAGAACCCCCAATGAAATTCAAGGCGACTATTTTTAGTATATAATAGATTTGAAGCAGAGGAAGACATGGGGCAATGAGGAGAGCAGGCAATGGGATTAGTTTTGGATTGCTCTAACAAAGTCAGCACAGAAATGATAAGCCACGTGGCCTTCATTGGTGCTTCTATATAGAAAAATGTTGCATCTACTGCATATTTAGTCCACCATGTCACACCTTGACATCATACTTCAGTGTCACATTTCAGTATCATGTTCAAAAACAACCAGAAAAACAAACTGATTCATAAAAAACTAGTGGCATATTTTTAAAAAGGACTTTACCATTTTTCAAGATTGGAGGAAAGTTCTGAATAAAAATCCTGATTTAAACATGTTGATTAAGCAGAACCTTTTGACAACACTAAGTACTATTGCAGAAATTCTAGGTAAAGAATAAAAATGCAAATTAGTTTAACCTTTTCATGAGTTTTATATATTTTTTCAGCCTTCACTATATAAATCCAGGCCTGGAACAGATATTCAGTAAAGTTAAAGAGTTTCCCCCACATATTACCTGCAGAGATTTATTTACTTGTGTGTGTGCTACATGAGGGGAACAAATTTATGTGTCTATCTGCTGTGGGTGAGGTTCCCACGTAATGTCTATTTAATATAAATTTCTTGTAGCTGATGGACTTAAATTTTGTATTCAAATCAGAACCAAACAAATAGGGTATATACACAAATCAAAACCAATAAGGAACTACTGAGGGTGTATGAAAGCAATTAATCAAACCTGAGCAGTCAGCGAAATCTTTTGTGAAACTCTTGCAGCTGCCACCTTGGTTTCTTCCTTAAGCTGAGGACTGCCTACTAGAAATAAGTAATATTATAAAGACCAAAAAATCCAAAATTATTAAGTTTGCCTATAGAATTATATATGCTGCGTTTGAAAAGCCTCCAAAAACATTTTTCATGACCTTTCACTCACTGTAGGAAATGCCACAGGAGATCTGCTGGCAAAATAAAACAAAGTTGCATTGTTTCATCTCTGATGTTGCTCAAATGCTTCTGATGGCCTCAAAGCATTTTACACCCTTTGAATCTGAGAGGGTAATTTATTTCCCTGTGTAGATTTGCACTGGAGTAGTTTATAATCAGAGCAGATATCTACAACAGCTTTCTTATTACTTGTTGTAGCTTTACATACAGCCTGGTGTTTTTGTATGTGACTTCCAGCTAAATTCATACCCCGCATCAAACCCATCTTACATTGTTCTATACCTCCTTGGCGAACCTTAGTTTCTAAGGGAAATATTGATCTCAGTGCCGGAATGGATTTGATCCACAGTGAATTTGTAAGATTTCAGTCTTCCATGAACCAGATATTCAAACCATGCACAATCTGGTTCCAATGGACACCCACAAACCCAATCATAAACATTTACATTTGCAACGGGTACTCTGATTAAACATTTCTGGCTTGCAAACCAGGAATTCATGCATGTAAATGGATGGGTATGAAGAATCTGAGAAGGTGACAGATCATAAGATGACTGTGATCTTTACTATAAAGCAGTATTGGTTGTTTAGAAAGTTCAATATTCATGCAGCAGTTATATCTGTGATCACATTTTTGGAACTTGAAAACATTTTTAGCTAGTCTAAGCTCCTACCAACTGCACAGCACTCACCCCCTGAAGGGATGCTTCTTTTAAAAAGCTGAAGACTACAAACATTTTTTCTAATCATTCAGACACCTTGAACTTGCTAAAAATGTAGAACGAACAGCAAGAGGGAGTTATAATGAGTAAAAACAAAATAAATCAATATTTTTCCCTTTAGGTTATCAGGTATTTTTGGTGCACACTGTCCTTGGAGAGCCCTGGTTGTCTACTTCAAAGTTGCTTCTGCCCTTTATCTTCTATACAGTGATAGGCTAAATTCAGATATTGGAGTATGTTGGGGTCGTTTGAGTTGATACATTGTTTAATAAATGTATTATTCTTGTTTGATTATTTTCTTTGGGGCAGGGAAAGAGTTCGTTCACACATCCAGACAATTCTGTGTTTTTTGGCTCACTCATTAAGGTATTTTTAATATATTTCTCCCAATCCCTTTTCTAATAACCTCATACACCATAAGCAAGCACGTGACACGTTCCCAGGACTCCACCAGTTCTGCTCTGAAAATAGCCCATGGGAGATTTTTGGGCAATAATTGGGTGGCTGGAAGCAGATGACGGGGGGGAAGTCCTGCCTCATCAAAACTCCATCCATTTTGCAGCCTGATGCATCTTCCAGCAGGCACAACCAGCGGCAAAGGATGTGCTCAAACAGGCTTAAATATTACTGTGGGAGCATGCCCATCCTGCATCCATTTCCTGCAATTCTGGAATGCCAAAAGATAAATATTAATTAAGTCCAATTGAAATGGGCATTCAAGATTGTTAGTTAATGCTAAGTATATGGGAAGTTCTGGAAAAAGCACAGCAAGAGTTTTTCAGTCATTTCATTTTTTTTTTAAACTTTCTTTCGTATGGGCATTTAAGTTCTCAAGAGTCTTTATGTAACCTTCCCTCATAGTTAATCTATTTCACACTTAGGATCATTCTTGTTGTTCTTCTCTCCAATGCAGGCGCATCCTTTTGTGGGAATCAAAAATGCACACAACTTCATGTATGGTCTGACCAGCACCATAAAGCTTCAGCATAACCTCTGTAGACTTATAAGGGCTGAATTTCTTCTATGGATGCCCTGTCATTGCACAACAGCACCTGATTTTCCTGCTTTGGATCATTTGCATGGCCCAGACATGAGCTCATTCCCCATGGCTGGCTCCTGCGCCTGAAGCCTCAACTGTGCTCCTGGTCACTGCAGTTAGACCCTTCTGGCTGCTACTGGAAAAATAAGGTGAAATTGTCGTTAAAAACCCAACTGGGTCATTAATATCCTTCACAGAAGGAAACCTACCACCCCATCTCTTCCGGCCTACATGTAACTCTAGGCCAAACTAGGTGATAAGGTACCTCACACTAGGTTACTTCACAAGATAGAATCTTGTAATATCAGTAGAAATTTGACAAACTGGATTAGGAATTGGTTCCAATCCCGCAGCCAAAAAGTTGTAGTTAATGGATGTGGTTCAGCTTGGAGACATGTTACTAGTGATGTCCCCCAGGGATCAGCCTTAGGCCTGGTACTCTTCACGGTCTTTATTAATGACCTGGACAGTGGTGTTGAGAGCATGGTAAGTAAGTTTGCAGAGGACACCAAAATCTGTGTAAGGGTTAAGATGACAATACTGAAAGAGGTTGACCATAAAAAAGATCTTGGTGTTATCATGCACAGATCACTAAAGGTTCAGGACCAATGTAGAGAAACTGTAGTTAAAGCTAACAGGGTATTGGGTTGTATTAATAGAACTATTCAGTATAAATCAAAGGACATCTTGACACTATACAGGTCGTAGGTCAGACCACATCTAGAGTACTGTGCCCAATTTTCGTCCCCCCACATGGTGGGTGATATAGCGGCCCTGGAAAAGGTCCAGAGAAGAGCTACTAGGATGATTCCTAGCTTAAAGAACCTCAGCTACTCAGACAGCCTCAAAGGACCTTGGTCCACTTATTTTAGAGCAATGTAGACTTAGAGGTGACCCGCTAGAGGTCTATAAAATAATTAAAAGGGCTGGATAGCGGCCCTACTGTTAGATTATTCCAGTCTAACAGGTTGGGGAGGACCAGGGGCTATGAGTTTAAACTATGGAAGAGTAGGAATAGATTGGATGTTAGGCACTTCTTCTTTTCTCAGAGAATTGTGAGCCTCTGGAATACATTGCCGGCTGGTGTGGCGGGTGCTGACACTCCGAGCTCCCTCTTGAAGGCAATCGGTTCCTGACTGGGGCAGGGATTGCTTTATATAGAAGGTAAGTGTCTTCGTAGATAAGACTTGGTCCATGTAATCTCCAGGACTGGTTTCGATCACCTGAGAGGGTCGGAGAGTAATTTTTCAGAGGATTTTTTCCCCTATTAGCCCTGGGATTTTTCTGTTTTTTGCCTTTCCCAGGAGATTACATGGCTGCGGGGGTGGGTGCGAGATGGGGAGGTCGGGGAAGGGAAGAAGTGTTTAGCCATGATGCTCCAGCCATCATGAGTGTGGGGCAAGCTTGATGGACCTGCTGCCCATCAATTTTGTATGTTCGTAATGCTCTCTAAAGTGGCCTAGCAAGCCACTCGGTTGCACAAACAATCTTTATCAACAGGGCAACTAGGGATAGGCAATAAATGCAGCCTTGACAGTTTCAAGAATAAATATAAAAAATATGGAAGGGTGGTACAGTTACCTTGCTCTTCTAAGATACGGCTGCAATATAAAAGCAGTTAAACAGTACAGCTCTCACAAATATTCTCTGTTTCCTATTTTTGATTCAATTTCTCATGACATTTTACTCCAGATTCCCATGGAATTTAGTATTATTAGTATCTCTCACATGGAATCTTTTCAAAGACTTTCTGGAAGAACCAAATTCAATTATTTCATAGGAAGTTCCAATATTTATTTGTAACATCCTCAAAGGAGGCGAGCAGGTTTGTAAAGCAGCACGATCTCCTTTTAAATTCATAATGGAAACTTTCACCTCTTCCAGTTGGATTTAAACCTAGTATGCATCACCCAGTCTCCTTTTCCAGTGGTATTCTGCAATATTTTAACTGTGATTGATTATTTGGGTAATTTAATTTAACATTCACTGACAGCAGTGCAAAATGCACCAAGCAGTAGGTAGCTGGATCTACCACTGCTGGTCACCCATTACAATCGACCATCAAGTATATCCAGTTTTGTTGTCATTAAAGCAATGGTCTATGAATTCCCTGTGCTAACGGAGTTCAGATTGTCTGCACTTTAAACCTCCCAGTCAGCTCAGTGGATTTAGACAATTTTCTTTTATTACTGTTAGAAAGAAAATTCAGCATTAATTTGAAATAAATAAACTCTAACTATTATAGTTGTTTTTGTTTCAGTCCAGTATACACATCACTGCTAGAATCAGAGCTTACATGCTGTCAAGTGTTTTTTTTTTATTAATTATGAGTAACTACTTTCTTTTTCACAAGGGATGACATAAGTGAGATACAGTGTGGCTTTCCTTCTACTTATCAACAACAGAAAATGTTAGAAGTGCACAGCATATCATAGTTATGAGCAAAATGTATTTTGCTTTAAAATGAATAGCTTCATCTAAATCAAGTGGTTCAAGTTTTAATTTTTTTTTAAAAACGCGCCAGTTAGCATGATGTCAGCATGACTGTATGAAGTGCTTTGTTTGCAGGTATTATTATTTTACGTATATGGGCCTAGGAATTCAGGCACGCCCATTTTTGGCACACGGGGAGTGCAGGAACAATCTGAATGGTGAGGGCCAAGGCGTCCCCAATATTGGGCCTCACTTCCATCGAGTCGGCAAGCTGGGAAGAGTAACAGGCAGCCCGTTGCCAAAGCGGGGTTCAAGATCAGGCCGCTGTGATGCCAGCAGTGGCCATCAGGTAAGTGATGAAGTTGGTGGGGGGGGCGACCGAGAAGAGAGGTGACCGTATCGGGAAGGGGAGTGATCGGATTGGAAAAGGGAGCGATCGGGTCATTGTGGGGTGGGGGGGGGGGGGGGGGGGCAATTGGGTCAGGAGGGGAGGTGATCGGGTCGAAGTGTAGCAGTGGCTGGGGGCGGGGGGGCGGAGGGGTATTGACGATTGGGGAGGGGTGTGAGCGGCTGGGAGCCGCTCGTGTTCTTTGAACGTGGATGCTTAGGAGGCCATTTAGCGCCTGGAAAGTGAGTGTTGCGCAGGCAAATTTCTAGGTCTGTATGTCAACATTGAGGAATGAGTTTGCAAGATGATCAAAAAAAGTGAATTGTATTGAAGATTTTTTAAAAACTCCACCTAAATCAAACACCCTAAGGCTGAGATAACAAACTATAATTTTTTTCATTGTTCCTGTGAAGCGCCTGGTAACATTTTACTACATTAAAGGCGCTATATAAGTACAAGTTGTTGTTGTTAATGAGTTATGTTTAAATTGGAATCGTCCCCACATTGCGACTGGGGTACTTGAGAGCAGTATCCCAGACACTCGGCGCCTGTTATCAGAGGTGCAGAAGGGTAAGTTTGATGTAAAATAAACCTTTCTCCTTTCTTCACCATTGTGCCACCCAACATTTACGACCTTTCATTTGGCAGGCCTGCAGCAGTCAATTGTTTAAAAGGGATATTTGTACCCTAAAGGTTTTGAAGAAAAAAAATTAACTGCTCTTTAAAGGCTTTCAGCAGCCCTTTCATTGCTGCTGGCACCTGACATTCTAGCCTCCAATCCCTGTAGCGCCCCCAGTACAGCAGGTGTTAGGTGCCAGGAGCATCACAAAAACATTTATACGAGCTAACCCTGCATTATCGAACGAGGTCAGGTCAGTGGAGTGCAGGTGATGCCAGTGAACTATTTACTGTTGTCCTAATGCTTCCAGACCCGCATTATTGGTTGCTATGTGTTGCTACAGCTCCCAGGATCCCTGCAGAAGTTGGCACAAAATAACCACGGATTTTGATTCCAATTTCCATTTAATTCAAATTTCTTATGGTCCTAGTGATAATTATAGTGATATGGGAAGTTTTGAAAATAAGGTACTTCAAGACAAATGTTATGACATTGCACAGGTTCAACGAACCTGAGAGTCGATTCTGTCAATACTGTGGATGAAATAATCAGAACAGCAGTTTGTTTATACTTTATTGTTCTCTCCAATTGTCTCTATTACTTTTTCCAGTCCAATCTGGCACCCGCAAGAGTCAAACGTTATAAACGAACTGTCCCACAGCCTTAGAGTTGAGGGGCAAATCTTCCTAGTAATATTGTCTGTAACACTGACGTTTTGTAATAGTTCTGCTCTTTCAAAGTTGCTCACTGTTAATAGGTTCTTGAAGAGTGACACATTAAATTTCATAATGTGACAGCATTGTTGTTGACTGAGTATCAGCTGCTGACTTCAGCATTTACTAATGATATTAATGTATTATAAATGTATTTTTGGTTTCGGTAGTCTCGTGATTTGATTCACCATTGCTCAACTATCATTTCTCACTGACATGAGCTGTGCCTTTTACATATTGCTGTTGGCTGGGCTGACTACAGACAGTAATTGTCTGGTACTGGTTTTTACATTCTTTTTGGTTTAAGTAGACTACTGTTATTTAACTGCTTAACCACTGTTGCTAATTGAGCACACCACTTGACAACATAGTGTTCTGTCTCAATGTTGCAGTTGTATACCAGTCTAAACATTGTAGTCACTTAACACAGCAATGACTTTTTGTTCTACATTGGATTCTACTTATTCTAATGTTATTTTTTTCCCAATGAAAAAATATGAACATTCAGTTTTTATAAATCTTTTCCTTGTTTTACAAATTCCCATCTAGGGGTATTTTTTCCTCTGATTAGTTAAAAAGTCAGCATGAGTATAATTAAATATATATGAATCTTCTGTGGGTATAAACATTCTTAACAATTTTCTCTTTCTGTTCAAATGTAAGCAATTAAAAATACATTCTTAATTAAGACACAAGTGCTATGTGTGGCAAAATGTGTCTTCTAAATGGGCAATGTCATCGAAACCACAAAATTACAGCGGCAGCCACTGAAATAAAAGTGACTGATGTATTTTAGAGTAGTTTTATTGCAAAATGATTGATCTTAGAATATTTCATTAAGGACAGGTATCTTACATTGGAGAGAAATCCTGTTTCATGTTGCTTGGTATTTATTTGGCCAACAAACTGAAAGCAGGACTGACAGAGATCAGCAATACTTTTTGCAGTCTGTTTATTTTTCTTTACTTTTGTTAAATTACCACATGGCACTTCACTATTGGTGCGATAGATAGAGGACATCATATTGAAAACAGCAAATGCAATAGTAGGAATGGTAATAGTTAATTTAAGGTTACATAATTGCTAACACCCACACAACCTATGAATAATGGGTTATGAATAATTCAGATTGAGCTGAGCCAAATGTTTGAATTTAGAATGGTTCAAGCACAAAATAATATCTATAAAATCTGAACAAGTACAATACCTTCAGTCTCCTAATGCAAATAATGACTGTATGTAGACTGGTACAGATGGAGATGGTTATTGTTAATATCTACTGGTTAAGCAGTTAAAGCTGCAGAATAATGAGTTTTTTGTAGAAGAAAAGTTCATTACCTCCTATGTGATTTATTCTTTTCTTAAATTTAACTCAACTAATTTTCTTTTGGGAATGATTTCAGCTTGATTTCAATGGTCTCTTTTCATATTTTACTCCCAAGTTAGAGACACGTACAGAAATCACTTGTCAGTTGATTGAGTAAAAAAACTGACAAGAAGATGACTAGAAAATAGATACTAGAATTTTACATTTTTCATGTACGAAGATGGGTTATGGAATATATAATTCGAAGCTGCAAGGTATGGCCACTTGCATTGAATTCTGATCTAAGCAAATCCTGGTTGTCTGGATATTTCCCTATGTTCCTCATTACAAATGTTCCCACATTTATGCAATAAACTCCCACTGAGATTAAAGAGCATTTATGTGTACTATATGCAGCAAAATTAAAATGGGTAATTCTTTTCACCATTTGCAGTGAAGCAATTGCATCTTTTGTCTGTGTGTGTAGCAATGGTCCATTAGTTGCTCTGCTGTTTCCTATTAATCTTCTCAAAGTAAAGGAATGTGATGTAAATGGTCTGACTGATGTTTAACTTGATTGTTAAAATCTGCTGTCATAGTTAGCAATCAGGAGCAGGAACCCTGGCTGATTCTCCTTTCCTATCCTTAACCCAGGGGCATTGGGCCCAATTGTTATACTGCAGCTGCTGCTCCAGTAGAGATCAACCGAGCCAGCACAGACCAGGAGGCAGGCATGCGCACTTTGAGTGAGAACGGAATCAGTCTTGGCAGTGTTACCCTACACAATCGAACAACCTGCCGACACTCACGGATTGGGTCCAAGAGATACATACAGACTATTTGGCCCATCTTAGCTCATCCATCCAGAAGGAAAGAAATTACCATCCCCACCATTATGTCATCTAAATGTCTCTTTAATGAGTCTAAGGACCATTGCTACACACACACACACACACACAGACAGACAAAAGAAGCAACTGCTCTACTGAAAATGGTGAAAAGAATTACCCATTTTAATTTTACTGCATATAATACAGATGCTTTTTAATCTCAGTGGGAGTTTATTGCCTCCTTTACCCCACCTGAAGACCATTCAAAGTGTTCATCATTCTTTACATAAAAAGCTCTCCCCGACATCTATCCTAAATTTTCTCTTCACCAGTTTTTTGCATCCCAATTTTCTGCCCCGTATTGGGGAACAGTTCTACAAATGCCAGTATCCCTCTGGCACTCCCCACCATAGCCATACTTCACATAAGGTTCTAGGCAGGCTTGAAGGGCTCAAAATAAAGACACCCCTATGGATGGATGATTTGTATCCCAAGGTATTAAGACAGACTATGGATAAAATTTGAGAAATGCTAACAATCACCACGAGAGAGTAAATGAATGTTATGAACCTAGTGTCCTGGTATGCCTAGAAGTAGTATTCCAAATTAACCTTATCTATGCTTTGTAATACTTTGCATACTTCTATAAGGCCCGGAGATCAACTGACTCAGCACAGACCAGGAACATAGGGTGAGAACAGGATTCAGCTTGTCTGTGATGCCTTGCACAAATGAATTGAAGCTATAGATTATTCTCATCCAGGTCTCCCTCAAATTTACTCCAAATGATCCATTCCACTTTTGTTATCAGGTATTAATGTTGGATCTGATTGGGTCTGTAGTCGCCCAGATTAGATTTGTCCCCTTTCTTGTATAGAGCTTATTTTTGATTTAGTGCTTAGTGCCTCTTTAACATTCATTTACTCTCTCGTGGTGATTGTTAGCGTTTCACAAATTTTATCCATAGTCTGTCTTAATACCCTGGGATACAAATCATCCATCCATAGGGGTGTCTTTATTTTGAGCCCTTCAAGCCTGCCTAGAACCTTATGTGAAGTATGGCTATGGTGGGGAGTGCCAGAGGGATGCTGGCACTTGTAGAACTGTTCCCCAATAGGGGGCAGAAAATTGGGATGCAAAAAACATCTGCAGCTATTAGCACAGGTTCGAGATGTTGTATTTAGTACAGAAACAGGAGGGTGAGAGTCATCTGACACATCCGCAGTTTAGTGCTATAGTTCTGTTAGAAATAAAAAATAAATAAATGTGTTTTCCAACCTACAGAATTAAACACAGAATGACGGAGCCAAAGCACTTACAATTGTACAGCTAGAAAACTTCCCTTGCATCATTTCAGAAGCTGCAGTCGCAACCGTGAATGACTTTATCCACAGATCAATGACTCTGGCAAAATGAGCCTCTTACAGCTTGTCTCTAACAATTAATTTTTTGATTGCCTGGTTTATTTTATTGTATGCAGGATTGAAAGTCACATCAGAGAGTTTTTAATTCAGTGCAAGTGGTATCTTGGAGCATAACAACTTATGCTGTGCATGGAAAAACAAAAGCCAGTTCAAAAATAATGTTAATTTTGTCATAGTTGTCAATCTATAGATAAAATATTTAAGTTTTGATATGCAACTTCTGAGTCTGTGTTGGAAAAATATCCTTGTTAGTAAAAGTTTAAGTGTAAAAGTTTCATCACCACAGACTTGCTCCTCTGATAGCTAAACTGGTTAAGGTAATTATTAGCTGAGTCCTGCAGAAGAGGAGGATCCCATTTTGATCTCTGATTTGTGCTGTTAGCTGATCTTAGCCAGGGTGACAGTAGGGATGCAATAATTAGCCTCAACACTCTGTATTAGGGACAGTGTGGACATTGGGTGACAGCTGGATGGGATTTGGCTGTGATGCCCCATGTGGTTGAATAGCATGCCAATACTCACTGCCTAGTTTCACACATGAATAATGGTCACATAGGAGAGATACAAGGAGGTGACCAGTGCCTGTAAAATTAAGTCCTGGCAATTGGCGATCACTTTCCAGTGCAAGCGGAAGAGAAAATTGTTGAGAAGAGAAGAAAGAAAAAAATTAACATTTCACCTGCCTATGGAAATTCAAGATGCTATAGTGACACAGCTCAAAAAAAACTAACAAACATCAACATTATTACCACTCTTCTTGCCTTGCACCATCATGCTTTTTGTCATTTAATAACTCCTGTCCTCCACCCTATCACAGACCTTCCCTTTTGTTCTTTCCTCCCTTTCCCCACCTTTGTTTCAGGTCATCGACCTGAAATATTAACTGTTTCTCTCTCCACAGATGCTGCCTGACATGCTGAATATTTCCAGCATCAACATTGCTGCAGCTGGCACAGCAGTACACCTAAATACCAATTATCACTTGGCAGTACCATTCCCTGGGTCGTCGATAAGCCATTATGTTAGTAATCCACTCCCTGCCATTTTGTGTCCATGTAGTTCATGCATGGAACCATGTATGCAATAAATAAATGTGTGAAATTATTACTTACAGTAATTATTGGAATTTAACATGCATGAATACAAATGTAGAATTAAAAGCTTAAGTATAAAATGTCAATTGTATTAATCACCTCACATCTGTATAACACATGTTTCAATCACTGTGACAGACTTGGGTGTGAAATAGTTACATGTTGTTTCTTGTGTAGGAGATTGAGGTAAATTGCTTCCCTCACTAGAAGCTTCATATTGGTAGGTCAGACAGCTGTGTCTGTTCCTTCCAGTGAAATTTCTCTCACATTGCTCGCTTTGCCCTGTCATTATCTCTGAATTCTGAGCAAAAAACTGCAGTCTGCTGCTTGATTAACTGTTGCCTGCACTCTTAATCCCTTTGGGACCAATCAGACTGTCGTCTACAGACACCATCAAGATAATTCGCTACCATCTGTAGTATTCACGTGCTTCTCTGTTTTACACAAAAGTGCTGAAAATTGAACATAATGATAATTGCCAGACATTTCTATGGTACTCAGATTAGGAATCCGAACTTTCAACAGTTTTAAAATCAATTCTTTTTGAAATTACATTATTTCCATGATATTCTGCTTGTTTTGAGAGTACAATTTGAACTGTATTCTTCGGTTTCCAATGGGATTTTCTGGGCTCTAATAAATACCACCTGGGGAAACCATCCCGCCTCAAACCATCTGAGAATGGAGGCAGACAGCATGCTCTGAGAGACTCCGCTCCTTCAGGGTCTGTTGGTTTATTGAGCTATCAGAGCCTCAGACAAGAGAAGCAGAAGGTTTTCTTCCAGTCGTTATTGATGTGTATTTGAAGTCTCATTTACACCATGGGGATTTATGAGTTTTTAAAAAAAAAATAAAGCCTACCAATTTTGTGTACCCAAAACTACTGCTGCTTTTCCTTAAATAGCGATTCTGGTTAGTGTTTTCATTGGTTTATAATTTTTTTCACTTGAGGATAACTTATTGGTGTGTGCATGCATATAAAAAATGTAAGCCTCTTTCACTTCTTAGTGCTCACAGTAGAATTCTGGGACAAATATTTTCTTTTCATCCCACTTCTATATAGTGGCCGCAAGTGTGCAACTGCACATGAAATCCTTATTCATTCAGATCAAGCCAGTTCTTTCCAGAATATGGCTGTAATACGAGGAAAATTTTACAAACAATGTACAGAAATGATCAAGAGTTATACACTGCTGTAAATTGAATTGCACTATGTTGAGGATGCCCACTCATTTAATCTCCTGTCACTTTGCAGATTAAAAAAAAACTCCTGCAACATGATCTTGATTTTCAATGAGCCAGAAACAAGTGGCTTAGAATCAAAATGAGTGTACATTCCTTAATTCAGATTTCTGCTCTGACATGTACCACAAGGCACGTGCAACTGCTGTTTAATGCACAAACTGGTTCAGATAAAACATATTGTGCAAATGGGACAGAGACTGAATTCAATTTAGGTTAACATTGCACCACCTCTAAATAGAACCCGGGGACAATATTCTAAATGTAGCAGACATATATTTCAAATATAAATTCAATGAATATTCTGTGTAACACATAAAACATTCCTCCAGTATCTAGTTCCCACTAATTCAATTTTATTATTTCATTTACACAGTCATAAACATTGTCTAAGTGAATGTTTGTCATTTACCTAGGAGCAAGCTTTAACTACATTGGAGAGATCAAAACCTTTTTTCAAAGTCAGTGGGTGGAATATTGCCCCATTCACAATGTATGGGGGGGGGGAATTCCATCCAACATGGCTACCCTGCACAAAAAGTTATGAGCCAGTTGTAATTCATGGTGAATCTGCCTAACAGAGAAGGTCTTCTGAATTATATATGCCAGTACGAGTTATGCTGTCTGTGGTACATGCGACAACGATTACAGCAAAACTTTACACCTTATGTAACAGGAATTAATAAAACCTCAGCAAAAATAATAAATATGGAGTCATTGTAGTGGAGTGGAGTAAAGGTATGACAGTATAATAAGTGTATCAAACACCTAGCTGCTGAAAACTCACAGACCAGCACAAGGGACAAATGCCATCCTTCAGGGAAATCAAGGAATGGAATCTCTGGAGATCATTTTTTTTTTAAAAAAAGGAAAACTTCCATCTCTAAACAATATAGATGTAGTATCCAGAAAAACATTATATCTCCTTCATTTGTCAGACAAATTTACTTTCAAATTTTAAATCTTCCAACACTATCCCAGCACAAATAATCTTTTTGGAAAAAGTCATCAATTCAGTCAAGTTGACTTTTAAAGTGATTTTATTCTATTTATTTAACAGCCATTAACTACATCAAAAAAATTGTTAGCAGTCCATTTTTAACCA
This sequence comes from Heptranchias perlo, assembly GCF_035084215.1. NCBI lineage: Eukaryota > Metazoa > Chordata > Chondrichthyes > Hexanchiformes > Hexanchidae > Heptranchias > Heptranchias perlo. Next base: position 29,570,830 of record NC_090350.1, read on the forward strand.
AATAGTATCAATGTGTGAAGATGGCAAACATATATGGATTGTTAAATCACCAGTAAAAAGGAGGAAACTTCTGCAAAACAAAAACTCAGCTCTAGTTTTCCTTTTATGGTGCTCAAATTAGACCACACGATGAGTACTGTGTCCAATTCTGGTTAAGCCCTAGTGTTTAGAGGTTTAAGTTCTGGGAAAAGATTGGAAAAATTTGGCTTTTCAGCCTTGAAAGGAAGCATGAGAGATGACCTTCTAGAGATATATAAAACAAATGGCATAGACAAGGTAGATCAGGAAAATTACTTTAAATTAAATTACAAGATGTTATAAATTAGATAGCAAAGTGAAGGCCAGAATACCAGAGCCTGATGTTCAGTTACTTCCAGGCCTTTATTCTTAGAGATTCCCCTTACACACAAACCACCCTGGCTAAGCTCGCCTATAAAAAAGGTTACAAGAGAGTGCCCCAATTGACACACACCACCTGAATACAATTAACACTAATTGATATAAATCACATGATACAATTAACACAAGAGAGTAAGTCAAGGGGCCACTAGTAAAAGGCAAACTTAGGACTGATACCAGGAAATTCTTCACATAAAGGGAGTAATTTTGACTTTGAGTGATAATGTAAAACGAGTGATATTGATTCAGCCGCCTGTTGTACATCCCTCCTCATTTTCATTTCCATTGACTTCAATGAGTCAAAGAGTGATCAATACTTAGAATGGACTCCCAGTTAGAGTAGGGCAGGTGAAAACTCTAGAATTATTTAAGAACCAATGAGATACCGTAATGAGGGTGACCTTCTGGATAATGAACGAAGATGGGCTGATTGGCTCTCTTCACCTGTAATTATCTTGTGTCAGAAAATAATAGCAAATAGTGTCTGATAACAAAAGACTTTATCTCCCCAAAGCAGCTAATTGCTACTGCCAGGTAAATGCAAAGCTTGCACTTTGAAACCTTTATAGATAAAAAATTAAAAGTGAATAATAGCAATTATATACTGCAGGACTGTTCTAAATCTCAAATACAAATAATTTTGATCCTTGAGTTTTCTTTTAGAGAACCGGTATAGTCAGTTCTGTTCTGTTCACAATTTCTAGTCTGCAGGTAATATCTGTGCATTTGATAATTTCTTCCAGACAGATTAGATCATCACTTGGAAAAGTGGTGTCAAAAAAGTTGCCTGCAAGGCACATCTGATATATACAGGCAGCCGTTTGTATTCAGTACCAGGGGCTTTCTTTGTTTTGTATATAAACTGCAAATGTATATAATAATATTCTATGCCTGCGACATTCAAGACTATAATCCATCAGAGGTAATTCAGACATACTTGACAACATGAGACTCACTGGATAGAGGTTCCTTGGATGAAAGTGTGAAGTTGTCTAATACACATATTGCTTCCCTCGCATCAGCAGTTTCCATTGTCAGATGTTTGTTAAAGATCCAAGAGCATCCACTACATCTCTCTGAGCTCCACATCACTCCCATAATCAGAGTCAGTGTAAATCTGTGGAGAATTTCAATTTACTTTGAGGAAATTTAATTAAACCAAAGGACCAATTTTTCCATGCCATCAGTAAAACTGATACACCATAAGATGTGTTTGAAAGGTCTTTTATTCTTCCAATCGCAGACCTTTAATACAATGTGGCAATATTTCATTGGTTTATTGCTCTTGACTGCCATTTTGTGAACTACAGCAGACATTTTGTTTAGTGTTTTAATGTGCTGCTGGAACGACAGCTTGCACTTACGTAGAACTTTTAATTTAGAAAAACTTAACACGGTGCTTCAGACAGAAAGGCAAGAATGGATTCCAAGCCTTTGAGGAATAGTAAAGAGAGGAGACTGAAAGCTTGGTCGAAGGGTTGGATTTTCAAGAAAGAATGAAAAAAAAAGCTTGCATTTATATAACACCTTTCACGTTCTCCAGATATCCCAAAGTGTTTCATAGCCAATGAATTACTTTTGAAATGTAGCCATTGTCATAGAGGCAAGTATAGAAGCTAATTTGTGTACAACAAGGTCCCACAAACAGGAAATGAAAGGAATGACCAGTTAATTTGTTTTTTGTGGTGTTGGTTGATGGATGAACATTGGCCAGGACACAAGTGAATTCCCTGTTTTTCTAATACTGCCATGGGGTTTTTATATGCACCCAAACAGTCAGGCAGGGCCTCAGTTTAAGTCTCATCAGAGAAAAAGCTCCTCGATACTGCACTAGTGTCAGCCTAGAATACGTGCTCAATTGCATGAGTGGGGCTTGAACCCATAATATGCTGACTTAGGCGAGATTCCTACCAACTGAGCCAAGCCTACATATTGTAAAGGTGGAGGAAGTTAGGCAGGTAGATCCAGAGAGACAGCTTAAGACTGCCACCAACGGTGGAGGGAAGAGGGATGTACAAAAGGCTAGAGTCAGAGGAACAGAAGACACAGGAAGGAATATAAACTTGGAGAAGGTAGCAGAAGTAGGATGGGATGAAGCCATCGAAGAATTTGTAGATGAGGACAAGAATTTTAAATTCATTGCTTTGGAACAGGGAACCAGAATAAGCCAGCACAGATGGTGATAATGGGAAAGTGAGATAGAGGTCACGACTTTAACATTGAAAATGGGTGGATTGGGGGTGGGGGGGCATTCAAAATCGCAACCATTTCAGACCCACCCACTTCCGGTTTTCACGGAGGTGGGACGAGGGGCGGGCGACCAACTGACTCCCAGAAGGCGGGTTGGTGATTAAAATCTTTCAAGGAGGCTGCGGGCCTCCATTTTTACAGAGTTTCCGATTTCAACCCCTGGGGGCCAGGATTCCCAGGCCTTCTCTTTCATGCCATGAGAAAGAAGGCAAGAAGGCCCGAAACGAACAGGTAAGTGCTTTTCTGGCACAGCTTGTGGGCCTGGAGGAGCAGGAGTGCTTCCCCCAGGCCCAGCAAGCCTACCTGCAGCGACCCCCTCCCCCCACAACGATCGTGAATGCCTCCTCCTATCTCTGACCACCCCCCACCCCAAACGATTGCGGACCACTCTCCGACCCCCACCCCAATGATTGCAGACACCCTCCCCCCAATCTCCGACCTCCACCCCCCCCCCCAATCTCCGACCTCCTCCCAATGATTGCGGACCCCCGCAATGACCCCTGATCCCCCCCCCCCCACCCCCAACGATAGTCCCCCATACCCCCCTCCCCCCCCCAATCCATACAATCAAAGACTTACCTGAAAATGTCCTCTCCCTGGCTGCTCTCCCGTCCAACTGAGGCCAGCCTGTCAATCAGGCCGGCCAGTCGGACGGCAATCTGACAAAAAAAAATAAAAGACATCCTTACGTCAAAATCATAAGGATGACCTTCCGGGTTTCCCATCTGCAATTTTACCCCCCCCCCGCCCCCTTCCCGGATCAGGGTCAAAATCATGTCCATAGTGTAGGACAGGACGTGGGCTGCAGAGTTTTGGTCCAGTTGAAACCTATGAAGGGTGGAGGTGGAGAGGCTAACTAATAGGGCACAGGAGAAATCAAAGCCTAGAAATAGGTTCATGCCAGCCTGCCTGCCGATCCCTGCACCGGAACGGGCAGGTTCGAGGCACACCCCATACTGGGTCTCGAGTGAGACCAGCCAGCCTGCTGGGTGTCCCCGGGCAGCTCGCCAACAATGAGGATTTCAATTTCGGGCCGTTGCGTCACCGGCAGCGCCCTTCAGGTATATCCTGGGAGAGGGGGGAAGTGATCGGGTGGAAGGGAAGGGGCAGAGCGGAGGCCAGCAACGGTCTTTGGCACTGCAGTGGAACTAGGAGGAGCAGGACTTCCACATTCAACATTTTTTTAAAACTTACTTTTTTGGTGGTGCCCTTCAGCGATCCCTTTAAGGACCACAGTTTAGGCCGCATGTAAACCGCGGTTTCCTGAACACAGCTGGCTTAATTTTGCATAGGGGACTTCGAACAGGTATTAGTCCCCCTATTTGCATATATTTCAGGCACGGTCCCTGGACCGTAATAAGCACGCGACCCACCCATCATTTTAGATGCTTAGGCGCCATTTTGCAACTGAAAAATGGGCACGGCGCCATCAAATTTCTAGGCCCAAGTCTAGAGGTGCAAAATCAGAATACGTGTCTAGACAGCAGTGGTGGTGAGATACAGACAGAGGCAATTGAAATTGTGAAAGTGGGAATAAAGGGTTTTGGTAATGAACGGCATATGGGATTTGAAACTCAGCTCTGATTCAGCCTGAGTTAGCAGTCAGGGTGGGGAATGGAATCACAGGCAAGGGGGCAGAGTTTTTGGTGCAGGATGTGAACAATACCTATGGTCTTCCTGATAGTCAATTGGAGTATATTCTAGCTCATTCATGACTTAATTTCAGACAGGTTGTCTGATGGCACAGAGATGGTGAAGTAAAGTTGATTCAGTGCCTATGGATGGTGTTACTGAAGGGCAGCATCTAAATGAGGAAGAAGAGAGCGCCAAGGATGTGGAGCTCTGGAGGTACTGGAGGTTTCCATCTGTACTGATAGAAAATAACATTCTATTATGATGTCAGTAACATAATTTTTTTTCTATTCTCTTATTCTTCCTATTATCTACTGTAGTAGTTCAAACACTAACAGTTACATTGTAAAATATTGTGAGACCACATCTAGATTTTGTGCTGATACTATTTTTAATGCTTCATGTCACAGTTTTGTTGTCAAAGTGTTTAGAGTAGAATTAAGTTTGAAACATTATTACAGATGCTATAAAACAATGCTCTTTTACTTTAGTATCTCTGTGATTAGCTACATTGCAACGATTTATGATTGTTGAGTTATTATACTACAACTACAAGGCATTATTAATGTGAGAAAAGAATATATGAAGACTTTGCCAGCACAATGGCAATAGATTTTTGTTTAAACTGGGACTAAAGGGGCAGTGACAGCATGGATACAAAATTGGCTAAGGGACAGAAAGCAGAGAGTAGTGATGAACATTTGTCTTTCAGACTGGAGGGAAGTATACAGTGCTGTTCCCCATGGGTCGGTATTAGGACCACTGCTCTTTTTGATATATATTAATGACCTGGACTTGGGTATAGAGGGTATAATTTCAAAGTTTGCAGATGACACAAAACTAGGAAATGTAGTAAACAATGTGGAGGAGAGTAACAGACTTGAAGAGGACATAGACAGACTGGTGAAATGGGCAGACACATGGCAAATGAAATTTAACGCAGAGAAGTGTGAAGTGATGCATTTTAGTAGGAAGAATGAGGAGAGGCATTATGAACTAAATGGAACAATTTCAAAGGCGATGCAAGAAAAGAGAGACCTGGGGTGTATGTACACAAATCTTTGAAGGTGGCAGGACAAGTTGAGAAGGCTGTTAAAAAAGCATATGGGATCCTGGGCTTTAGTAATAGAGGCATTGAGTACAAAAGCGAGGAAGTTATGCTAAACCTTTATAAAACATTGGTTAGGCCTCAGCTGGAGTATTGTGTTCAATTCTGGGATTCACACTTTAGGAAGGATGTCAAGGCCTAAGATAGAGTGCAGAAGAGATTTACTACAATGGTGCCAGGGATGAGGGACTTCAGTTATGTGGAGAGATTGAAGAAGCTGGGGTTGTTCTCTTTAGAGCAGAGAAGGTTAAGAGGAGATTTGATAGAGGTGTTCAAAATCATGAACAGTTTTGATGGAGTAAAGAAGGAGAAACTGTTTCCACCAGCAGAAGGGTCAGTAACCAGAGGACACAGATTTAAGGTGATTGGCAAAAGAACCACAGGTGACATGAGGAAACATTTTTTTTAATGCAGCGAGTTGTTATGATCTGGAATGGACTGCCTGAAAGGGTAGTGAAAGCAGATTCAATAATAACTTTCAAAAGGGAATTTGATAAATACTTGAAGGGAAAAAATTACATGGCTCTGAGGAAACAGCAGGGAGTGGGACTAATTGGATAGCTCTACCAAAGAGCCAGCACAGGCATGATGGGCCGAATAGCCTCCTTCTGTGCTGTATCATGCTTTGATACTATTATGATAACTCTGTTATTTTTGACCTCTCTAGCTGCTCCTATCCAAATGCAATTACCTGGCCAAGAGAGTGGACATCTGACCAGTTTCCAGGCCACAAATAATGCTCTGTAACCAGCCACTAGGGAATTACAAGAGTAGCCTGACTGATTCAACATTCAATTCTCCATGTTTCTTCCAACAGTCCAACTGAGATCAGGAGGCTCACCACATGAGAAATTATAGCTGTGAATCGCTTCCTCTCCTCCCACTCCATGTCACAGGAAGTTGTATGCCAATCTATTGCCTCATTGGGTGAATGCACAGCAAAGATCTTAGCTGTGATATATTTGATGTCCCTCATATAAATATCATTTTACAGTTTTTGTGGAGACTCTAAAATACTTGGCAATATTGCCATGTTTCAAAAATAATTTTTGATATCTGTAATTGGGAGAAACATTTGGGTGAGCTTTAAATGTGCCATTTCTAGATACCAGATTCAATCTCTAGAGATACCATGCATGTACCGTCTGTATGGTTTCACTAATATGTGGAGCATCACTGTTACATTCTGAGACTTGTACTGTATCCACCTGACTATGTACCCTGCCATTAATTTGACTTGTCAATCACTGCTTAAAATCATGTAGACATTTCAGGAGAAGCCAACCAAATCATTCAAACCCTCTGTTCAATCGTCTGTATAGGTCTCACTGACTACTCATAGTACTATTTTTAGCACTATGTAGATCACTTTGAATGCTATTTGCCACTTAACTACTCAGATGATAAGTCCCTGTAAATCCATTTAGATTACCTGGTTCTCCTCAGGACTTCTTATTTTGCTGCACAATTTAAAATCAGAAAATTTAGACATTCTGCTTATAATATCTTTGAATAGGTGAGGTCCAAAGGCTGATTTCCATGTGACTCCACTAGTCACTGTTTCCCAGCTTGAACTATTTTATATCTGACTACTCTCTGTTTTCTGTTGTCAATCCAATTTTCTACCCAATTTGCCAGCTTACCCTTGATTCTATGTGCCTTCACCTTTGCTACACGTCTTTTGTGAGGGACCTTGTAAAATGCCTTGTGAAAGTCAAGATATACAATATCAGGCAACTTTCTTCATCCACTAACTGGATCACTTCCTCAAAAAATTCCAACAAATTTGTTAGGTATGACCCTCTTGAACCCTGCTGGGTCTCATTTATTGCCCACTAGATAATCCTGAATTGCTTCTTTTATGATAGACTCCAATATCTCACCCATTGCTGATGTCAAGCTAACTGACCTGCAATTCCTAAGTTCATATGGGTATCCTTTTCTGAAGATTGGAATCACGTTAGCTATACTCTAGTCTGGTATTTCAAAGAACTGCAAAAAATTTCAGCCAGAATATTGTGCTATGTATTTTTTTTGTAAATTCTGTTTCTGTTAAGTATTTTCCATTTTCTAAATTAGGATATACTTCACAAAAATGAATAATTAAATGAAGTTTGGTCCCAATCCAAGCATAAAACTTGCTGACAAATGGGTTGCGTATTTTTTTTAATTGAAGAGTGATAAGTTTACCTTCAGGTATGTATTACGTACTACTTTGATTGCATGTTGCTGGCAAGAAGAGTACAGCAGGTTTCTTGGCATGGTGATGCATATGGCTGGGGGTTGGGGCAATTTGTTTGTTGTCTTTTTAGATCAAAGTACACCGCATTATAAAGAGAGCGGGATGGTGGCGTTTACAGGATTATAAATGGTAGGGTGACTGAGTCCACCCTAACCCTCCAAAACTATAGACAAGAAACTAGATAAAGTATCTGATATTTGTTTGTTTTGACTCATATTAGAAAGTTGGTGTTTTGAAAAAGAGATCAGTTTCACAAAGATTTGTTCTTTGCCTGAAAGATGAAAGGAACCAGCAAGACTGATTAAATCTGATCATTCTGTGGTTTATTTCATTTTCAGCAGGTTAGCAATTCCTAGGTGAGATTGTAATGGAAAGTCAAATTATTTGTCTGATGTTTTTAGCCATTATCATATTTATAATCATGTGAATTTATCAAAAGTATGTCAGGACAGGAAATTTTAAAAGCTTGATAAGTGCTTTGTACAAACTATTGGCATAATGAGTTTATTCATTGGGTAACTGAAAGTTTTCGGAACAGTGTCTTTAATTATTTTTCTTGGCAATTTTCTCCTCTCCTCTTCTTTTCTGGATGTGTTAGCTCCTTGCTGGGGTACAGATCCACAGGTGCTAATGCTCTCCATAATGCAACATGTGGCTGGTATTTATATGTGACAGGGAGTTTTGGGTGGGGGGGTGGGGGGAGTTGCTCCATGGACAATCCCAACCCTGTACTCACCCATTTGGGAACTGAAGCAGATTTCCCCTCCATGACCCAGGAATGCTGAGACTAACAGCCTTAGCATCCTTTCACTGTCCCCAGTTAACTCAGCACAGATTAGGGATTGAACCCGGGACCATCCTGGTCTATATGGTTTATAACATCATATGAAACCATTAATATTTTAATGACTTTTACATTATTGTGGGTATCAGATTCAATCATGGCAATTCAAAAAGGAATTGGATAAATATTTGAAGAGAAAAAAATTGCAAGGCTACAGGGAAAGAACGGGGGAATGGGACTAACTGGATTGCTCTTACAAAGTGCCAGCACAGGCTTTGTGAGCCAAATGGCCTCCTTCTGTGCTGTAATGATTCTATACAACTCAGATATTCACTGGATAAACTCACTGAGTATTTGCTTGAGCCCTCCTTTTATGTTTTGATATTGTCTCTACACCACCAGGCATTATATATGAGGAAGGTAGTAAGATAATTATCTGTCAATTTTAATATAGAATGTATAACTTTATTTATTTTATTGTCTATAGAATAAAGAGTTAAAGTACTGTTGGAAAACAGAACAAGATGGAATGTGCACACGACAGTGCTGGAGGCCTGCCAAGGCACCTGCATTATCTAGATTATGGGTAACAGATAATTCAGTCTAATAAGTTTCCTAAAGACAGTTCTAGACAGTGAACTAACACCTACATTTTGTGGTACTGGAAGGCAGCCAAGGAGCCCTATTATGTTACCTGATGGAAATATAGGAGGTAATGATGTGAGGCCTTAACATGTGTAATGAGGATTGATTCAGTAAATTGTCCAAGGCAGGCAGACTGAACAATTGAGTAGCTGGGGCTCTGAACCACAAGATATCAGTTAATAATAGGCTTCCTCTTTGCTGCACTCAGGAGGCTATTATCGTAATTCAAGGATATCTCTTTTGCAGTTCCTTTCTATCTTTTTCGTAGGTCTCCATATTCATCTTTGTCATGTCAGTAATGAACAAAGAAATAAAAGGCTCCAAGATGAACTGTTATAAGATAAAACTGTAACCATTAAATGATGTCTTACTTTCCTCAAGTTTCAAAAATGGATGTTGAGTTAATTGAACAGTTTGTTTACTGTGGAAACTCCATCCAATCATCCTACATATATACCAACGTAGGAAATTAGCAAAGGTTGACCAGCAGCATTAAAAAAGCTGTCACAGCCCAAAAAATATAAGCCTATGACATGAAAACAAGTAATTACACTGAAAGTTGTAGGTTTGCCCAATATTTCATCACCTGTATTGAAAAAAATAAGCCACAAGTACATGAAAGTCTGAGGGTGAATACAAGTGTTGAAGGCATGCATTCCTAGAAAATTATAAAGTTATGAAACACTGGTACATTTTCCAGTATTTTGGACTCTACAATGAAGATGGGCAATGGATTTTTATTTTATCTATTTTTAAACAAAGGAACATTTCTTCAATTTTATTCAATTTGATTTGCATTTGAAAATTACTTTTCTTTACGGTTTAAAACTTCTTTCTCCCACTACCTGCACCAAAAATCCCAGTGGTTTGATCCAGAAGTATGAGAACTTCACTGTGTGCTGTATAAACATATGCACAGCACCATGCAGCAGGTGTAGGATCACTAGTAGTTACTCCCTGCTCCTCTTATGATTGATAAGTAATTTTTCTTTTTTTTTTGTTACCCAGGTAAGCTGGTTCGCAGATCCTGCCAATGCTTCTTGGGCATATCACTGGATATCACTTCGTGAGGGAGTTTTCTTAAATTTAGAATTGAGCCTTCAAGATGAAAAATCATCTTGAAAGGTTGGAAGTTAAAGGAGCATGTTCACAGTAACAATGATGTCCATAATCTGCATGCCAACCTGGGTGTCAATAAGTGCTTGTGCATCATGCAGCTAGGTTGATCTAAAATAACTTTAACTTTTATGGACTTAAAAGATGTGAATGCGGCAAAGTTCACAATTGTACATTGCATCTTGAAGGTAGACCTCATGGCTGAGGTGAAACAGGTGATACTTTATGGGAAGCAACCTTGGGACCATCCAGAAGATATATAAAATGGTTTCTTTGCCAGTTTCCTTTAAGTGTGCCATCTTCATCTCCATCTATTCCCAAGTCCCGCAGGGAGTGTGCACAACATTGTCCCTGCTTACCATCTGCTGCCAGGAATGGTGCCTAGTGTCCTCGCAGGGAGGGCAGGGGAGAGATGTTATAAAGCACCCAATTGGGCAAACTCCTTGCAACCACCTTACGCAGCTGCATGTTCATTTAGCTATACCTCATCAGGAGGTTAGATACTGTACCACTCCTACATTTGGTCACGGAATCTGTTTTGGCTGCTGGTGGGTGGAGGGGGGGGTGGTGGGAGTGGGGGAGGGAGGTTGTGAATCATGATGCTTAAGGCATCACAACTATGTGGGGTAGGCTTGATGGACTAGCTGGTCTTTTCCTGCCCGTTATTTATGTATGTTTCCTTTACACATTCAATAAAAAAAACTTAATCCTCCTTCTCTCACCCCTGGTTACATGGGAAGATGATGCATTAGCGTGGAAATTGATGATCATGTATTTGGATTTGCAATTGGTACGAATATGGTAAGAATTTGTACTGAATCTGTAGCTGCACTGTCTAGTGTTGGAAATGGTAAAGACACTGGTGCAATGAAGATGTCCTTTCAAGTTTGGGGTTAAGGCACACTGTTGGAGCAATATATATGGAGTTTTATCCTACGTCTAACCTATTTATATATCTGAATTGGGAATACTTGATATTGCCAATGGATACAAGCAATAGAAAACGTTCCATTCTTCAGCGCTGATAACTGCACAATGATGAATACAAAATTCACCTACACATGATGTCAAGACAAGAACAACATGACTTTTCTGCCTCTTTGTTCTCTGTTTCCCTCTCCACTGTAAAAGCAAAGCATCGGTAAACACTTTTTCATTAAGATGTGCCCCAAAAGGCTTTAATTACGTGCGAAATGCTTTGCTCTTCTTAAAAAGTCGATTAGCATTTGCCAAGAAAGCTGCCATGGTATATCTGACTTCAATATGTTCAGCAGTGGTTACAGAGGCTTGGAACAGAAATTTAAACTGATTTGATTTATTCAGAAAGCAAAAATATTCATCAGTGTTTGACATCTACGTACTATATTATCAGTAGTGAGGTATTTCATGATTAAAGTCTTAAAGTGTTAAGTTGAAGAGGCACTTGTGCCTTCTCCAATCCAGAGGGGAGAAATGTACCATATTAAATTACATGTTGTATTTACAAACCCAGCACAACAATAAGATAAGATAAGATCAGGTATGTGTATATAAAATTGCTCAGGCAGCTTTCTGTAGATTTGAAGCATGAGCCAGTCACAGTAAGAATTATGTCAAGTGTAATTAATTAATGCAGGCGCATCTTAATGAAAAAGTGTTTAGCAAATTGTATTTGCAGTGGGGGAGGGGAAAGAAATGACAGAAGCTTGTAAATAAATGAATAAAAAAGGTTTGCCAAATCCTTTTTCACGAAAATGGTGGTCCCTTAGGTGGTCGCTTTGTAGTTGTAACTTCCACAAACAGGAACAACTTCAAGAAATATTACCCTCCTCACCGCCCTCCCCCACCTCGCCCCCCACCCCAAACAAACAGGCAGTAAACGCTACGATGTAAAAAATAAATAGCAATAATCCAAACTTCCCTAATTGTTGATCTTGAACATCAGCATGAGAATAAAGTGTTTAGTCACAGTCTTCTGTTGCCAACCAAAATTAGGATTTACCCAGCATATTGTGAAAATTGCTAGCAGGTTCTGAGAAATATGTTTTGGTCTAACAAAGTTGGATTTTGTGCCAGCCTAACAGGAACTTTCCTGTTAAATTGACCTTGTTAGAAAACACTGAACAAATCATTTTAGTGTTAGGCATTATTTTAAAATGTATCATAAGCAGGTATCAGTACTTAGTAATTTAGATACACAGCAGGCATACCATTTAACCTCCAGAACATGGAACACTAACTATGGCCTTTAGAAATGTGGACAAATGAGTAAAACAAGGGAAAACCTGTTTTTGGCTGTGTATAATGTATTGAGAATTGTCATGAATTTGAAGATTGAGACATATGAGAGTAACATATTTGTGCTTTAAATGTGTTCTCTTCCACCCCCCAACTTTAATTGTAAAAATGGACTTTCTGTGAACCTGCTTTCCAAGTGACATCATTGTGAACTGGAGTTAAAAGGCAAATTCCAATTGCGTAGTTAAGCAATCATGGTCAACAAATGAGGAAAGAAACAGTGTCAAGCTAAAGGAAAAAGCTTACACAAATGCAAGGAAAAATGGAAATCCAATGGACTGGGAGAGCTAGAAGGAGTAACAAAGGGATAAAAAACTTGCAAGGGATATCAAAGCTAACAGCAAATGTTTTAATAAATAAATGAGGAAGAGCGTGCTTAAGGGGACTGTGGGCCCATTAAAGACAGATGCAAGTAAGACTCTAATGGACAATAAGGAAATAGCACACTTGTTATATGAGTACTTCATGTCTTTTTTCACAGTGGAAGAAGACAAAATACCAGCAGTACAAGAGAACCTAAAAATAAGTCAAGGGGAGTAACTTAGTGGACTTAATAAAAGTTTTAAAATGGTGATGGAGAAAATAAGAGGACTTAAGATATACACATTTCCAGGTCCTGAGGTTTCTACCTCAGAGTATTAAAAGAAATAGGTGAGGAAATTGCAGATCCAGCAGTTATAATTTTCCAAAGCGCTCAAGATTCCAGAATTGTGTCTTTGGATTGGGAAATTGCAAATGCCGCTCCATTATTTAAGAAGGGAGGGAGGGAGAAACCAGGTAACTACAGACCAGTCAGTTTAACATCAGTTCTAGGGAAGTTAATGGAATCTATCATCCGAGACAAAGTGACTAAGTGATGAGCTGATCAAAGAGACTTAGCATGGATTTGCGAATGGGAGTCATGTCTGACTAATCTAGTTGAATTTTCTGAGGAGATCCCTAGCATGGTAGATAGGGGATTGTCCAGGGATATTTTCTACCTGGACTTCCAGATGGCATTTGATAAGGTTCTGCACAACAAATTATTAGCAAAAATGAAAGCACACGGAATTGGAAATAATGTTGTGACGTGGGTTGGTAAATAGTTGGAGAGTAGGGATAAAGGGAATGTTGTCCGATTGGTAGGATGTGACCGTGGTGTTTCCGAGGGATCTGTACTGGGGCCTCAGCTTTTCACCATATATATTAATGACTTGGATGAAGGAGTTGAGAGTTGTATACACAAGATTTCAGATGACACTAAGTTAGGAGGCATAGTGAGTTGTGTAGATGGAAGCTGGAAGTAACATAGGGACATCGACAGACTAAATGAGTGGGCAAAACTATGAACTCCATCTGCCAATGTGTAGAAGTTTGAGGTCATCCACTTTGGATTTGAGAAAGACAAATCAGAATATTTTCTTAATGGCGATAGACTAGAAGCTGTGAAGCAGCAATGGGATTTAGGAGTCCATGTACACAAATCACTAAAAGCTAATGCACAGGTACAAAATGTAATCAAAAGGGCTAATGGAATGTTGGCCTTTATCTCCAGGGGGTTGGAATACAAATGAGGAGTGATGCTTTAGTTGTAGAGAGCCTTGGTCAGCCCCATGTGGAGTACTGTGTTCAGTTTTGGGCACCAAACCTCAGGAGAGATATATTGGCCTTGAAGGGTTACAGCGCACTCTCACCAGAATGATATCGGGGCTTAAAGGATTAAATTATGAGGACAGGTTGCATAAACTTGGTTTGGAGTCCCTTAAATTTAGAAAATTAATAGGTGATCTAATCGAGGTCTTTAAAATGATGAAGGGATTCAGTAGGGTAGATACAGAGAAACTATTTCCTCTGTTGGGAGAATTCAGAACAAGGGAGCATTATCTTAAAATTAGGGCTAGGCCATTTAGGAGTGAAACCAGGAAGCACTTTTTCACACAAAGGGTATTGAAAATCTGAAACTCTCTCCTCCAAATGGCTGTGTATGTTGGGTCAATTGAAATTTTCAAAACTGAGATCGGTAGATTTTTGTTGGGTAAGGGTATCAAGGGGTATGGAGCAAAGGTGGACAAATGGAGTTGAGGTATAGGTCAGCCAGGATCTAACTGAATGGTGCTGAATGGCTTCCTCCTGTTCCTACAGAAAAAACCTACAGGCCATTTTTTAATTTAAAGCTTGATTTAATTTAAAGCTGCTGACAAGCCTGCCAGAGATCAAATCCCCTATTTTCTATAGGGGATTACTTTTTAATAAATAAAATATATTATTAATATGTAATCTAAATTCAAAAATATGCACCTGGGTTTTATTTATATATATAATATATATTTTCAATTACAATTTTAATGGAAGCATCACAAAATACTACCCGTGATGGTGTGAAACAGATCTATTCTCATAATACAGGAGAAACCAATGGATAAGAGATTGTGGGAAGAATAAACATTTCCCTATTATTTTGAACCAGGCCCACAAAATGTAGGACAGTTGCAAGGTTTGGTAGTAAGCTCAACAGTTACTCTTGTCAGTGACAACAATGGCATTATTTTTGATATTAGAAATGCTTATTCAGAAAAGCCAGTTACCATGCAGATATGTATTTTAAATCTGTTTTACTATAATATAGTCTAATAGCAATAATCTCTATTTGTCAGGGATGTCCTTGGCAATAAATGGCCCCTGTGTCCTTTGAATTTAATCAGGCTTGTGCAATCCTGGCAAATGGAGGTTGTTTCTTAATTGCTTCATTATTTGCAATAGAATTTCATTGAACTACAATAGACTTTAATCCTTTAATTAGTTTCTCTTGAAGAATGCATTTTGGTTTGTGAGGTCTGTACAGGTTCACTAGTACTGTAGTGACCCTAACCACTATAACGTATATATCTATCTGTCAGTACTTGACACTGATAGAGACAGGATATTTTGTCCCACATGTTATAATGTAACAGTCAAAACAAATTCATTATGATATATTGGATTAGGAACTTAGATTATTCTATGGTGACATTATCAGTCATTCTGCCTCTCCTGAAGTTGGGAACAGACCTATATATTTTTAATTTGTTAGAAGGACTGTTAATCATTTTTGTTTGGAGGAGTATTTAAAATCATTTTCAAGAATGCTTAATTAAGTGACATTACAATTTGACTTTGCGAATGAATGCAGCTATTTACCTCATACCCACTATTAAGAGGTTAACCGTGTAGCGTTTTGCTTGAAATTTTCAGGCAGTAAGACCCAAGGTGAAGGCTCCCTTCCCCCAATGTGTCAACCTGGTATGAGTAATTCATAATGTTCATGGAAACATGCACATCAACATCCATAAATGTTCCCTGAGCAGTCAGTTTATGTCTATTCATGAATATTCATGAACATTAACTGTCACCTTCTTGAGTTCATGAACATTAATGAACACTGATAAAAGCAATCAGTGCATGAAATTCCATGAACCCATAGTAACAAATCAATGGACTGTCATGAATGTTTAAGCAAAATAGTCCATGAACGTCCATGAAAATCCATGAAATACTCATGATCAATCTCATCACACTGAATCAATGAAAACAAATCAATGTACTTTCATGAATGTTCATGTAAAGCAATCAAAGTCCTTTTTGACTTTACTAATGCTGCTGAACAATACTCATAGTTCAAGACTATTCATGAACTTTTCATATCCAACAAGTGTTGACATCAATTTTACTGGGTAATTATTACATAATCTTCTACAATTCAAAATTACTTCAGGCATACAGGGTTAGTGATTATTTACAGACAGTCATAATCATAAATTAATTTTGAATTCATCTACAAACATTTCACTCTTTGTATATTATTAAGATATGTCCAGTGGATTATTCTTTTACTATAATGTCCATCAAATATTTAGGGTTAACAATGAACACAAAGCACTGTTAATGAATACAAACTCAGAATACAGTAATATCATATCAAGAACTATCATGAACTAATATATCATTTATACCATTAATGACTTCTAAATATAAACTGTCTCTTTTTTTAAATAACACATGTCAAATAGAACATTAACAAGTGCTGTCTTGTCAGTGTACCATGTCAGCCATTTTAGAACTGGCCTTGCAGAGAAACTGTCATTGTGCATTTTTGTTCGGGGGTGAGTATTTAAAATCATTTTCAATCATTTCTAATTAAGTAACATTACAATTTGAATTTGTTAATCAATACAGCGACTGCCCAAAATGCTAACCAGTAATTTTCTCTCTGTAAATGCTGACTAACCTGCTGCGTGTTTCCAGGATTTTCTTTTTTTTTCAGATTATCAGCATTTGCAGTGTTTTGCTTTTTATTCCATTGGATTATTGCGCAGAATAATTGCAGTAGTTACATTATTGTATCGCTGCCTGTAAATGATCCTGAAGGAGCACAGAAGTTGCAGGGATTGGCCCTTTGAGAATACACTGCTCAAACCAAATTCCACAATTTAAATTTAAAAGAAAACAGGATGTTAATCCTGAAGTTGTCTTGCTAAATGCGCTTTTGTGATTGGTTTACAGAGAGTCATAATCATAAATTAATTTTGAATTCATCTGCAAACATTTCACTCTTTGTATATTGTTAAGATATGTCCAGTGGATTATTCCTTTACTATAATGTCCATCAAATATTTAGGGATAACTATGAACACAAAGCACTGTTAATGAATACATATCATAGTTGATGGAAGACAGGGTTTTTTTCTGTTTCTTCCAATTTCCTTCTGTTTCTGTCTTCCTCTCATCAAGATATGACTCATGCTGGGGTACGGTTCTACAGTAATGGGTGTCTCTCTGGCAGCTCATCATTCTTTACATATTAAGTGCTGGCAGGTTATTCCACCATGGAAAGCAATGTAACTGTTCTCATCTGACATACATTTTCTAGCAGAGTCACTAGACAATGATCATGAATAGGAAATCTGGTTGATTTCCTCCCTCCTTATCCCAAAGTCACTGAGCAGTACCCTCAGATAACTCTGTACAGAGCAGGAATCAAACCTGGAACCTTCTGGTCAGTATGGCTTAGTAAGGTTAGGTCTTTTTTTCCTAACAATTTTCTCTTTTTGTCCTTTCTCCTGAAGGCATTGACTCCTTGCTGTGGTGCCATGGGTGCCACCCTCAAATACCTCAACCATGTGTCTATTATTCGTGTGTGAGCTTTGAAAATGAGTGCTGGCAGCCTATTTTTACGTGGGTGGGGAGACCTCACAGCCAAGCTCAATTATGTCCTCACTCAATGTCCACACGTAGGTACTTACTGAAGGGCCTGGCTGATTTTCCCCACTTAAACCTGGAGTACTAGCTACCACTGCTGGGCTGAGATCAGTTAT
Organism: Heptranchias perlo; assembly: GCF_035084215.1. Taxonomy (NCBI): domain Eukaryota; kingdom Metazoa; phylum Chordata; class Chondrichthyes; order Hexanchiformes; family Hexanchidae; genus Heptranchias; species Heptranchias perlo. The sequence continues at coordinate 29,588,613 of NC_090350.1, forward strand.
GGTTTTTAATTGAAGTTCTATAATCAATTGTTAAAGTTCATGAAATGATGGTCCTTGATTCAGGGTTGACTTTGTATCACCAGGAAAAAGAGAAAGAGAAGTACATATAGAATAATAAAAGTAGCCATTACTATTGGGCAAGACATTACTCCAGGCTCAAGTTTCTCTTAATTAAAAAATATAAGAGCTGCCCCTAATGCATTGTAAACGAAAATGGTTGTTAAAGACCGATACAAGCAAATGAATGTACGAATAATAGTGAATGATGTATTTCGAAGGTTGATTTTCGCGCCTATGTGATGTGATTTGCTGCCACGTTAAATCACTACATTGTTTTTTGTGACTGGTGACAAAGCCTCCAGATGCACTATAATGAGGTTGGGAGAGGGGTTAATTACTTTGTGCCGCAGTTTGTCCACATTATAGACAAAGCCAATTTGCAACAAACAGTGCTTAGCCGTGTGACCTGGCATATCGACTGGAGTTATATTTTATTTCAGATGTGGTACTAAGTGGTCAATTGAATCAATCTGAACTTGCTATGTATGACACTGCCTGGGTAGACATTAATGGCTTTTAGTCCTGTTTTTCTGTAATTAGGTTAGCAAGATATTCTCTGTGACATCAATTTTTAGGATAGGAGAAAAGGCCTGATTTGATTTGCATTTGTCTATTTTACATTTTTTGCTATTTTCATACATCTGAAAGACAAACAAGGATTACCATGCTCCAGCATGCTTAAATGAAAATTTTCATTGCTTTACAATGGTAAGTCAGCCAAATATGGAGAAAGAATACATTTGCGCCCTTTTTTTTGGCATGATTTCTTTCCATTCCCCAGTTGAGAGGACAGGTGGACAATCTCTTACCAATTTTCTGCCAATGTCACTCTTATACCATCTGCTTGGAAATCCCAAAGAGTGAGGTGGCTTGATTTATGGCTCCCTTCCTCAGAGAAGCAAGTCATCTTCACTTTGACCAAACTGATGAAGGGAAACACTCAAAATGTTAGACGCTGATCAGACCGCTGTGCATTTTCTGTTTTATTTCAGATTTCTAGTGCTCATGGTTTACTTTTTAACTTCTTAGCAACTTAGGTGATTTCATATGACAGAGGTTATACTGGAAACAGGGCATCATGGAGTGCTAAATTTGCCTCCTAAGAGGGCTGTTGAGGTGTGTTTGTCTAGTGTTAGCCTGATTGCCAGGGACATGAGCTCATAGATTTAAAATTGCTTAAAATTTGGCACTAATTTGCTTACTTTTTAGTGAGAAGTTACAAAAGTACAAAGTGAGATTATTCCTGTGTCACTGGTGCAGTAGATGATACTCTTTGGTTAATGTTCATATAGCAGTTTGGGAACAAATTGTATTTACAGCAAACTTATTCCATCTCTGCTCAGTCTGCTCTAGGTACGATGTGTTAAATGCCCCAACATTGTCCCTCTTTTTTTCTAAACTTCTCCCTTCTTCTCATGAAGGCATTGGCTCCTAGCAGGGTACAGTTTCACAGGTGGCAGAAGCCCTCCAATACTTCACCCATGTGGCCATTCTCCAAGCGTGAGCCTAGAAAGTGAATGAGTAACCAGCAATAATTGAAGGCTACACAGCCAAGCCCATTCCTGTTCTCATCCAATATCCACACTGGCACACACTCTAGGAGCGATCACTGGATAATGATCAGGAGCAGGAGGAACCATGTTTGATTTTTTTTTTCCCCCCCCTGTTCTGCCAGAGGTTCTGTAACCATTTGTCATGCTTTAGCTGCTGCCCTCAGCTGAGATCAGCTAACTTAGCAAGGACTGAGAATCAATTCCTAGCAAAAGTGCATTCGCCCACCAGGCCTTTCAGGGAGGTCGGTCTCTCACCTTGAAATTCACAATGCAATTGTTCCAATAACATCTTAATTAACAGAGCCACAGGTATGAATTTTGGAATCAACTTTACAATGTTAGACTCAACAGTCCAAGAAACCAAACACCCCTAGGCTAACATTAATCATATAGAACTCAATAATATATTGCCTTGCCACTATTAACTCTAGATTTTAGTTCTGCTGTGTCAATCCATACCAAAACCTAATCAGTAGTGCTTCCCAAAGGGTGTTCAAGTCTAGTTTTAGTAACAGATGGCATTTTATAATGGTAGACCTTGATCCTTGGTCTCTGGTGCTTTCATTCTATTTCTTTTCACTGATTTCTGCATGTGCTTAACTTCTCAGTGTTTGCAGTGGCATTGTAGCATCACCAAAAATTGAATTGCAGCAAGGACAAATTTTCATGATTAGCTATTCATGAACAGTAATTGAATTGGTATTCTTTAATATCCATTGTCATCGTTCGTCCTTCAATATCGAACAAGACAGCCAGAAAATCATCTCATTTTCTGTAGTGAGTTCTTTGATGACTGATGAGACCTACTTTTGCTCGGAATGAGCATCCGCAGATTGAACAGTGGATCCCGGATACACCAGGTGGGGAATTCTTTAATAACTTACAAATATGCATAGAACATAGAGCAGTAGGGCATCCAAATAAGGTATAACTTAACTCTAATTCGAACCATAAATAACCTGAAAGAACTAATCTGCTGGTGGTTCACCAGTTCTTTTAAATGCAATGTTATTTTTTCTGTGAGCAAGCTATGATTTTAACATTCCTCCGCTCTTGCACAGCACGTCCACCCCTCTTCATGTGGTAGACCTTAGTAACACTGAAAATGCAACTTGCGTTCATAACATTACCATGTGCTTTGCATTGGAATTAGTATTCACTAAGCAATGAATCACAGCTGAAGATATACTGAGTACAACCCACTTGCAACTTTCCACAAAAAAAATCTTATCACACGCATGAGTTGCATTTGCAAGGTGACTTTGTAAAGGGGACTTTTTTTTTACAATTTTCTCCCTTTTTCCCATTATTGTAAACTTTCCAGCGGGGGTGATTGGTGCTGGTTTTTAATTTGGTGTGGGTGGTAAACTGGTGGTTGCGGATAGGCCACCCGTTATAGCCCCTGCCTGATTTCCAGTTCCATTGAAATCAATGAAAGGGGAAATCAGGCAGACTGTATGATGGGCAACCTATCTGTAGCCATCAGTTTATCAACCATGCCAAAAGTGAAAATTATCCCCACTAGAAAACAGTCAGGAGCAGGAACCCTGGCTGACTTTTTTTTTGCCCTCTTTACTCAAGGGTTACTGAGATGAATCTTAGTGCCCTGACCGTTGTCCCAGAAGAAATCAACTAACTGAGCACAACCCAGGAGTCAAACCTGGGACCTTCTGGTCTAACTTGGTACAGTTAGAGTTTTTGTCTTTTCTCCAGAAGGCATTGACTTCTTGCTGGAGAGGGGGGGGGGGTTTGGCCTTTATGGCATAGCACTGCAGCTTTGCAGGAAAGTTACAGATACATGATCAGATAAGCAGACAATCATATTCTAGAACCAAAAGAAAGTTCTGGAGCCAGTTCCCTGACCACCTGTGAACAATGCCATGGAAGATTTTGCTGATTTTGGGCAAACTTATCAATGTGAATATAGAGAATGGATGTGCAGTGAAACACACGGTAACATCACGTGAAGCGGCCTGAAGTTGTTCAAGCCAGGTAAAATTAATTTAATATCCTCCTATAAAATTTTCAACTGGAACAATACTAAAATAAACAGAACACACATCAGCAGTGGGTAGTTTATGAAAAATTAAACCACTTAAAAAAAAAAGTTAGCCCAGAACTTGTGGAGGCTTAAATCATTGAATGCAAATCGTTACAGCACAGGAGGCCGCCATTCGGCCCATCAAGCCTCTGTCCACTCTTTGTAAGAGCAATCCAGTTAGTCCCATTCCCCTGCTCTTTCCCCGTAGCCCTGCAAATTTTTTCTCTTCAAATATTTGTCCAATTCCTCTTTGAATGCCACAATTGAATTTGATACCCACGATAATGTAAAAGTCATTAAAATATTAATGGTTTCATGCGACATTATAAACCAAATGAAAGAAACATAAGTCATGTTTCCTCCCCTCTGCCCAATTTTCTCCCCTCCTCTCCTAAAAATAGTAGCTCATTCTGGGAAAAGTATATAGCATCTTGTTTGAGGGTTAGCAGTAGAGGGACCACAAGTTGGCTGTGGGTTGCAGCAACGTTCACTGTGATGGTTACAAGATGTAAGTGTTGTAGAGCCCCGAGAGGAAGGGTGAGGCTACTGTAATTATTTGGAAAGGGCACTAAAGAGCAACGTATCTGAATAAAAACATATTGGAGAGGTTAAAAAGTACCTTTGGCTAAAATAAACATTCCTTTTACCTGATCTGGGAATTATCTTTCAATTAAGCAGAAATGAAAAACATAAACGCCACACTTTTCTCTTAGTTCTTAAAAATCTTAAATGAAATCAGTCATTGGCAGCCTCAATTCAATTTTCGGTGGATATAATGAACCACAGCACAATTTAGTATAACTGGAATCTAAATTTACTCATCTCAGTGGCTGAGGCTATAAAGATAGGAAGTTCAAAAAATGCAGTCATACAGAAATGCAAGGGGAGCTTTGCATTTTGTGTGAACTGTGCAACTCAATACTGTCAGTACATACAAAGTAGAAAAGTATTGTATTTCCCAGGGCAGTACTGTCATCCCTTATCTTGATAAACACTTGCACAACAGTGTTTTTTGGAGTGTATTGACATGAAAAATTAGTAGTTTTTCAATTATTTAAATACTACAGCTCCTAGGCTGAAGGCTAAATAGCTCAGAATGCAGGAACCTGACAGTTCAAATTCTCTTTGCATAATCTGAAATTGGGTCTGACTTTCAGCCTTGTAAGATGACACTAAAGGGCTGAAGATTACAGGCACTCGTAAATTTTATCACCCTTAGTTCTCCCTCAGCCCCATTCATCTCTCTAAACTCAGGTGGCTGAATTGTGGAAATTTATTTCCAGCTGTGCACTGCTGTTTTATCCGTGGCCACCCACAGCAAGATCACAAGCCCGTGGAGGATATGCTGATATGAGATGAAGGCAGTGATTTAGTGCAGATCTTAAAGGGACACACCCCAGTAACAAACCATCTGTTCTATTCAGCAACGTGAGGGTAAACCAAATTGAATTTCTTTTTAAATTCTGTGCAATAGCTTTGCCATCATTAAATATATAGTGCATTCAATTATATAAAAGTAACCAGGCTATCGAAGAATGACAACATTGAGAAAGACTCCCATTTGTGCGAGCACTGCTACCATTTTGACTGATACACTTTGTGGAATAGTTACTATAGTGAAATTATAAGCCTGTTTATAAAGAATACATTTATGATTTCACTACACTTAACAGGTAGGAAATAATTTAAGTTCCATCCCCCATATTTTTACTGAAATGGAAGTATCAGACTGGCATTGCAATGACTCATTTTTTAAATTCATTTTCAGGATGTGGGCATGGTTGGCAAGGCTGGCATTTATTGTCCATCCCTAGTTGCCCTGACTGAGTGGCTTGATAGGATACTTCAGAGGGCAGTAAAGAATCAATCACATTGGTGTGGGACTGGAGTCACATATTGGCCAGACCAGGTAAAGTTGGCAGGTTTCCATCCCTAAAGCACATAAGTCAACCAATTGGGTTTTAACAACAATCTGCCAGTTTCATGGTTACTTTTTTTACTGATACCAGTTTTATATTTCCAGATTGTTTTTTTAAAGTTAAATTTAAATTCTCAAACTGCCATGGTGGATTTTGAACTCCGGATTATTCGTCCAATCCTCTGGATTAGTAGTCCAGTAACATAATCACTTCACTACCGTATCCCATGTTATCTCATTTCCAATATAGTGGAGTATTGTGTGCTTTGCCAAAGCACAGTTTGAACCTGAATTTTTTCAGGAGGCATTTTGTGGGCAGACCTGGGGCAGGGCAGAACTTTTGCCCATCTAATGGATGCGCCCCTGACCCTGTCCCAGGATGAAAGATCAGGGGCATTTAAATGCATTATCAATAGTGAAACTGGGGCACCTATCTTACGAAATTGAGAGTAGAAGCTGGCTGTGACATTAGGGGCCAGCTGGAAGAAAGTTAAGAAAAAAATGTGTTGCCTTTATTTAATAGACAGGTTCCTGTACTGCAATCAATCACTCTACCTGCATTGCAAAACCTATAAACCTCTGATACCCTTAGCAACATTGAATGTCAGGGATGCTTTGGCAATCTGAGGACCCAGTGTTGTTAAGAGCGCAATTGTCATACAATGTTGTTCCCACATTTGTGTGTGACCATTGACAAATGGGCTGGAAATTTCAATGGGTGCAAAAGAGGGACAGAGACCCAACGTAAATGGGTCAATTTCAGCAGTTTAACCTGCTCTTTTATTTTACGTAGTGACCCACTTGTCAATGAATGAAGAAAAAAATGGGAAGACTCTATTGCTAAATGTTTGCAGATTTAATATTATTTACACTGTTATAGCATTTAGACACTGAAATGTTACTTGAGCATACAGTCAAGCCCCCTTTGTGCCGCTCATAAACTGTAGAACTACTTACATCCCTGAGTCTTCCCTTCTTCTACAATCTGCAGACTAAATCCAGGGCTGACATCACCCAATCATTATTCCTGATTTACATTGTTATCTCTTGTTTGTTTTGACCTTGGTGTCCTAAACAATGGGGCTTGGTCCTTCATTTCCGTTTTCAAAAAAAGGAATGTATCAAATCCTGGTTATATGAAAGCTTTCCAATGCTCCTATCCCTTTACATAGCCTTAAGTGGATAAAAGGCTCTTTTTACACAGCTAAAGATGTATGTAAAACCCAGCTATATGTACACAATTGTTTCTGCTTGAAAATGTACACAACTCTGATTTCAAACATATCCAAGTTGCATTGAATGGTAACTGTTCCACAAAGTACATTAGTCAAAATAGCAGCAATACTAGCAAAAGTTAAAGAGAAAAATCATTGAAAAAATAGTTATCTTTGAAACAATTGGTTTATTTTTGTATTGCATCCTCATCCCTTCCAGAGGATGAGTTTTTAAAATGTATATTTTTTTTGTAACTTTATGCCTCTTAGCATAAATCAAACTATTCTATTCTAAATGCTAAGGACCATAAATAAGTACCACAGTGGTTTTGACCACAGCACTACATGTGATTCAGAAGAGGGGTCAGGAGCGAGGGAGATGTTAAGATCAGCAAAATTTATCCATGCTGTCTACATCTATAAACTAAATATATAATATAAGGTTTTCACTTATGCTAAGTAGTTTGATAAGTGTGCGGATCATGAGAATAAGCAATCACATCTACAATAACACCTTTTAAAAATAATTTTATTGTTACCACCTTGCTCTTCCATGGATGATGTCCATTTCAAGTCAATAAAATATTTATTTATATTCCAGTGAACCTACTTCTCTCTTCTGTGAAGGTGGCACTTTTATTTGCATTTAGGGCTGAAGGGGTTAATAAGCAGCAGGCATTAGTGTCTTTGTGCCTTGGCATAGGGGAAGAATGACCGAAGATGGTAGCAATGGTGACACACAAACAGCCTGTGAGTGTGAAAGAATTAGGCTGACTCCCAAGTATAACAACAGGGAAGGCTGTCTGTGATTTCCCAAAACGGGTTTGGTTCTTGGCTATCTGCAAACAGGAAAAGAGTGAAATTCTGCCAAGGATTGTTATTCAGGCAGCTGTATTTAAGTACTTTGTAATATCAGGAACTTGTAGAGTCAATGGGCTAGAAATTAGAAGGCACTTAAATCAGGGCACGATCACAACCAATTTCTCAATGGGGCCTGAAATAGGCAGTATGCCCCCGATTTGCATATGCATCAGTTTCACACCTACTGAGCAGCCCGATTCAAAATTGTGGGTGACTCACTTCTGGTGCAGATGGAGCGAGCGCACAACGCCCACCACATTGAGCCATTAGGTGTCCATTTTACACCTGTAAAACAGGCAGGCCATGACCCAATTTCTAGGCCATAGTTTTTTTTTTGATAGAAACTGCCTATGGATGCACTGAAGGTTGTAGCAAATCTCACGCTGCACAAATATGGTGGCTGCAAGTTGCAAAGAGCTCTTTGAGGCTCCCATAATTATGTAGACAGTGTGTGGGAGAATAGCTGACTAAATGAAAACATGTTAAAAACAAGAGACTAATAAGAACCTAGCAGTAAAATAAAAGCTTTCTGGGTTAAGTGGAAGTCAGTACTTATAAATAGATTTATTTCCCATCCTAGGCCCAAGTTCAAACCTTATACATGGTTCCATAGTAATTTCCTATATAGAAAGCTCCTCTTTCAAAATAAATGACCACTAAAGTTTGTTCCAGAACTGGAGTTCTCCTGAAGATAGCTGTGGTCCTGAACTCTGAAGCATTGTTTTATGTGATGGCACCATATAATTCCAAGTTGTGGTAGAAAAAAAACACAAGTCCCTACCAGCCATAGAACATCCTCCATGATTGGTCCATTTCTTATTCACTCATTATGTTTCAACTCCTATAGTCAAACATGTGGTAGCAGGGGAATTCTGAATGGCTGACTGAAGTTGCAAAAGGTTGGTATTGTATGTGATAAATGAGCTGGTTGGCTAACCAGAGCAGAACTAAGTAGCTGTGAGAAAGTGTGGGACTAAAAATTGATTTGGTGCAGTATGGTAGGTGTAATTTCAAAGATTTCTTTGGTCAATTTAGATCCCACTTTTCCTCTACCACTCCTCAGGGAAAGATTTTGGCTGCTATAATTCAGGATGAAGGACCAAGCAAAGTGAATGTTTTCAGTATAATTCTCCAGTTAACAGTAAACAGAGTATTGAAATGATACTTGTAGGCAAAATGTAAGCCCTTTTACACTGTGTCTTTTCAGATCAATTTGCCTACATAACACCCATCAAAAGTAATTCAGTGTGAATTGCTTTGAGATATTTCAATGATGTGATAAGGTGATATATAATTGTATGTATTTCTTATTTATTATTAATGAATAAGTTACTGTTAGTTGATTACTGTGATGTGTTCCTGTTCCTATGTGGTAATTGTTTTATTGTAAACAATTTTACAACACCAAGTTATAGTCCAGCAATTTTATTTTAAATTCACAAGCTTTCGGAGATTTTCTCCTTCCTCAGGCAAATGTTTCAAGAGCTCCTTGAAGCCTACGCATTTATACATATTGAACAATACATGGTGTTTACAGACTGCCCCTGCAACTGCCCGTTGCCAAGGCAATCACCGTGTTCAGACAGAGAGGTGTCACCTGCAGAACCCCCGAATACACATTCAACAAAAAAACAAACAGGGAAAAAAAACAGAGAAAAAAAAACACAGAGAGAGGCAGAAACATCCGGAAGGCAGAGAGAGCCAGCAAATGACCCATTATATTAAAAACAGATAACATTTGTTCGCTGGTGGGGTAACGTGTAGCGTGACATGAACCCAAGATCCCGGTTGAGGCCGTCCTCATGGGTGCGGAACTTGGCTATCAATTTCTGCTCGACGATTTTGCGTTGTCGTGTGTCTCGAAGGCCGCCTTGGAGTACGCTTACCCGAAGGTCGGTGGATGAATGTCCATGACTGCTGAAGTGTTCCCCGACTGGGAGGGAACCCTCCTGTTTGGCGATTGTTGCGCGGTGTCCGTTCATCCGTTGTCGCAGCGTCTGCATGGTCTCGCCAATGTACCATGCTCTGGGGCATCCTTTCCTGCAACGTATGAGGTAGACAACGTTGGCCGAGTCACAGGAGTATGAACCATGCACCTGGTGGGTGGTGTCATCTCGTGTGATGGTGGTATCTGTGTCGATGATCTGGCATATCTTGCAGAGGTTACCGTGGCAGGGTTGTGTGGCGTCGTGGACGCTGTTCTCTTGAAAACCAAGAGCAGGAAGCTTGAGAAACTCGGCATCACCACCAGCAACGACCAAGCTTCCCCTGGTACCACGGTTGCAACCACAGGGAAGTCTATTGTCAATTTATCCGACCACACCCTTCAACCAGACGAAATCGAAGTTCTCAGCCAAGGGCTCAATTTCTGCCCCACTACCAAAATGGACCCCACTAGTCTCGCGGCGGACACAGAGGAATTCATCAGGAGAATGAGGCTCCGGGAATTCTACCACAAACCCCAAGATTTCAGCAGCGAACCCAATGAGACAATCGACGATCCGGAACAGCAGACAGAGGGATCCGCGGTACAGCAACCGAAGAGGAAAGAGTCAAACTGGACTCCTCCGGAGGGTCGCTGCCCTCAGCTGGACATGTATGCTCAAGCTGTCAGGAAATGCGTCAATGCCAGATTCATCAGCCGCACTCAGAAGACAGTCCAGAATGTTACCCGAGCACAACGCAACGCCATCAACGCTCTCAAGACCAACCGCAACATCGTCATCAAACCAGCGGACAAAGGAGGAGCCATAGTCATACAGAACAGAACAGACTATTGCAAAGAAGCATACCGACAACTGGACAACCAGGAACACTACAGACGGTTACCCGCAGATCCGACCAAAGAACACACCCACCAGCTCAACAAACTGATCAAGACCTTCGATCCAGACCTTCAAAGCATCCTACGCATTCTCATCCCACGTAATCCCCGCGTGGGAGACTTCTACTGCCTCCCAAAGATACACAAAGCCAACACACCCGGACGTCCCATCGTATCAGGCAACGGAACCCTGTGTGAGAACCTCTCTGGATACATCGAGGGCATCCTGAAACCCATCGTACAGGGAACCCCCAGCTTCTGTCGTGACACTACAGACTTCCTACAAAAACTCAGTACCCACGGACCAGTTGAACCAGGAACACTTCTCACCACGATGGACGTCTCGGCACTATACACCAGTATCCCCCACGATGACGGCATCGCTGCGACAGCATCAATACTCAACACCAACAACAGCCAATCTCCGGAAGCCATCCTACAACTCATCCGCTTCATCCTGGATCACAATGTCTTCACCTTCGATAACCAGTTCTTTACCCAAACACACGGAACAGCCATGGGGACCAAATTCGCACCCCAATACGCCAACATTTTCATGCACAAGTTCGAGCAGGACTTCTTCACTGCACAAGACCTCCAACCAACACTATACACCAGATACATCGACGACATTTTCTTTCTATGGACCCACGGCAAGGAATCACTAAAGAGACTACACGATAACATCAACAAGTTCCATCCCACCATCAAGCTCACCATGGACTACTCCTCAGAATCAGTTTCTTTCTTGGACACACGAATCTCCATCAAAGACGGGCACCTCAGCACCTCACTCTACCGCAAGCCCACGGACAACCTCACGATGCTCCACTTTTCCAGCTTCCACCCTAACCACGTCAAAGAGGCCATCCCCTATGGACAGGCCCTGCGAATACACAGGGTCTGCTCAGACGAGGAGGAACGCGATGGACACCTACAGACGCTGAAAGACGCCCTAGTAAGAACGGGATATGACGCTAGACTCATCGATCGACAGTTCCGACGGGCCACAGCAAAAAATCGCATAGACCTCCTCAGGAGACTAACACGGGACGCAACCAACAGAGTACCCTTTGTCGTCCAGTACTTCCCCGGAGCGGAGAAACTACGCCATGTTCTCCGCAGCCTTCAACATGTCATCAATGAGGACAAACACCTCGCTATGGCCATCCCCACACCTCCACTACTCGCCTTTAAACAGCCACCCAACCTCAAACAGACCATCGTTCGCAGCAAACTACCTAGCTTTCAAGAGAACAGCGTCCACGACGCCACACAACCCTGCCACGGTAACCTCTGCAAGACATGCCAGATCATCGACACAGATACCACCATCACACGAGATGACACCACCCACCAGGTGCATGGTTCATACTCCTGTGACTCGGCCAACGTTGTCTACCTCATACGTTGCAGGAAAGGATGCCCCAGAGCATGGTACATTGGCGAGACCATGCAGACGCTGCGACAACGGATGAACGGACACCGCGCAACAATCGCCAAACAGGAGGGTTCCCTCCCAGTCGGGGAACACTTCAGCAGTCATGGACATTCATCCACCGACCTTCGGGTAAGCGTACTCCAAGGCGGCCTTCGAGACACACGACAACGCAAAATCGTCGAGCAGAAATTGATAGCCAAGTTCCGCACCCATGAGGACGGCCTCAACCGGGATCTTGGGTTCATGTCACGCTACACGTTACCCCACCAGCGAACAAATGTTATCTGTTTTTAATATAATGGGTCATTTGCTGGCTCTCTCTGCCTTCCGGATGTTTCTGCCTCTCTCTGTGTTTTTTTTTCTCTGTTTTTTTTCCCTGTTTGTTTTTTTGTTGAATGTGTATTCGGGGGTTCTGCAGGTGACACCTCTCTGTCTGAACACGGTGATTGCCTTGGCAACGGGAAGTTGCAGGGGCAGTCTGTAAACACCATGTATTGTTCAATATGTATAAATGCGTAGGCTTCAAGGAGCTCTTGAAACATTTGCCTGAGGAAGGAGAAAATCTCCGAAAGCTTGTGAATTTAAAATAAAATTGCTGGACTATAACTTGGTGTTGTAAAATTGTTTACAATTGTCAACCCCAGTCCATCACCGGCATCTCCACATCGTAATTGTTTTAGTATAAATAACAGAAAACTTTTGACAAAGTTCCAAATGAAAGAATTTTAATTAAACTAAATCAAAAAGGCTAATGGAAAGCTGGCCTTTATATCTAGAGGACTAGAATACAAGGGGGTAGGAAGTTATGCTACAGCTAAACAAAGCCCTGGTTAGACCACACCTGGAGTACTGTGTTCAGTTCTGGGCACCTTAGGAAGGATATATTGGCCTTGGAAGGAGTGCAGCGTATATTGACTGGAATGATATATGGACTCCAAGGGTTAAATTACGAGGCGAGATTACACAAATTAGAGTTGTATTCCCTGGAATTTAGAAGATTAAAGGGTGGTTTGATCGAAGTTTTCAAGACATTAAGGAGAACTGATAGAGAGAAACTATCTACCCTATTCCCGCTGGTTGGGGAGTCTAGGACTAGGGGACCTAGCCTAAAAATTAGAGCCAGGACTTTCAGGAGTTAAGTTAGGAAATACTTCTACACACAAAGGGTGGTAGAAGTTTGGAATTCTCTTCTACAAATGGCAGTTGATGCTAGCTTAATTGTTAATTTTAAATCCAAGATTGATAGGTTTTTGTTAAACAAGGGTATTAAGGGATATGGGGCTAAGGCGGGTATATGGAGTTAGGTCACAGATCAGCCATGATCTCATTGAATGGCGGAACAGGCTCGAGGGGCTAAATGGCCTACTCCTATTCCTACATGATAATTGTTTTAGTATAAATTACAAAAAACTTTTGACAAAGATCCAAATGAAAGAATTCTAATTAAACTAAATGTTACAGGAATCCAGAGTTAAACATGAACTGAGCCTCGGCTAAGTAGTCACATTCTTTCCTCTGACTTGAAAGGTTATGGGTTGGAGTCCCACTCCAGACAGCCCTGGCGAGCAGGAGACCAAAGTTCTGGCTGCTGAATAATGGATCAACATCCAGAAGGGTAATCGCATCCAATGGGAGTAGAATGGCAACCCCACCATCGCATCTAGCCAGTTCTCCCTGGTCAGCCTAACTACCCGTCCACATAAAATGGATCTTTGTTACAGAAACAGCCCAAAGCACAATCTGCTGGATGTAAAAGCAGTGGAAAAAATGGGTTGCCTCAGGTGCTGCTAGGCGAAGAAAAGAATAGAACATAGGACTGGAGATGAAGGTAATTTAAAGAAATGGAAACAAAGAGTACTTATGAGAGATATAAAACCAGACTTGGAGGGTGGGAGGTGTTGAGTGAACTCCCGTAGTGCTTAGGCCCTGTTATTTACAACCTGCATAAATAACCTGGAATCCAAAACCTGCTGTAAACTAGTCAGATTTACTAACAACACAAAATAGAAAAAGCATTAGAGACGGAGGATGCAACAAACATTTTGCAAAGGATTTAGATTGTTATGCAATTGGGCAGATAAATGCAAATTAAATTTAACACTAATAAGTTTAAATTATTGAACATAGGTCAAAAAATGTGAGTAATAAATAAACAATGAATGGCTATGAATTAGCATAGGGAGTTTCAGAAAGGGATCGGGAAGTAATAGACATATCACTTTCAATGTCCAGACAATGTGGCAAAGCAATCTAAAAAGCTAACTGAATGCTATATATAGATCACAAAATGCATGTAAATATTACAAACATTTTTAGGCAGATTGGCACCCAAGTAAATCTGGGTAATTCTGTTTTTATTTTTATTGGCTTCTGTGGTAGTTTTTGAGGTTACAATGACTGATTGCGAATTGTTAAGAAAATCCTGTTTGATTTTGCAATGAACCTGCTGAAATACCATAGGGAATCAGTAATTCAGTTGCAGTATGAAAGGGGCTTATTCTCCCACTGAAAACAACTGGAGCACGTAGGGCAGCCACTACATATGGACTGTGTAGAATGTGTGTTGTATATGCCATACGCCTACTGTAGTAAGTGAAAATATAAAATGCACCAGTGGATCTTACACAGGTAGAAATGCAGTTTATTTTCCTTTGTAGGCCAGTCAATTTATCAAATCGCCACATTTAGTAGCCCACTAACATATTTTATAGACCAAGTTACAAGATGATACAAGTCTATTCATTTCTGCTATTCTTGCTTTATTCTATAATAAAATATTATAAAATTTGGCAAATTCTTACCATGTGAAGTTTGGAGAGAACATTTGCTGTAACAACAAGGACTGAATAATGAAAAGCAGGTATCCAACCAGACTTCTAACATTTGAAATTTAATAGTCTGACAAATATTTTGCTAGCCTGGAGCTATAATGTGCTGGTATGAATTTCAATCCCCATTTGATAGAACATAAGTATTCCTGTGTTCTGCTACCATGAAAAAACTGGTATACTATAACACCAATTACATAATGCTGTACACCTTCAGGCCCACCGTCACTGTTCTATAGTATTAGTCAACCCCCTACATCAAATGCAATCTTCATTCTCCAACGGCTGAGCAGACAAGAAACAGCAGCGAGCACCATTAAGCAACTGAAACTCACTTTGGTAGTAAGTATAAACACTATCTGGTATATACTATAAAGACTAAGAAATGGAAGGCTGAAGTATAATTTGGATATTTGGGTTTTAATGAGATTGAAAACCATTCGAGCTTCACTGTGGTAGTTATAATGTCAGGTGAAGAATCATGGGAATGAACGAGCTTCCTGCCGACCTGTCCAACAGTGTGGAGGAGCACCAAGGTGTTTCTGCACTAAACGGTTTAGGTTCAATGTTTTTAATTTTAAATTTGCATCTGTTGATTCCAGCTATTAAGAACATGATACTACCTCAGTGTTCAAATTCATAATGTGATGGTCCCAGCTGCTCTTGTGCTTCTGAACATCCCCACCATATCCCTCAACTGTCTCATTTTTAACTGGTATGTCTCAACATCAAACAGCACCCTTAGGAAAAGCAACATGGGTGCAAGGTTTCTAAGCTGGCAAAATCAACTAATTTGCCAGTTCAACACAAAACCACACCCTCATCCCAAATGCCAACCAAAATTCCACCATTCCAGTGCGCCACTGATTGCGCTTTATGCTTCCCACAGTTTAAACAATTTTTTTGGTTATTTGCAAATGATAACGCTTCTGTGTGCCAACATCAGAATGTTGTACATGCTGATGTCAGCAAGTCCGTGTGACAGTGTAAAAGGATTCATTGAAGGATGATTCCTGTCTGCAGTTTAACGCTACACTCGCTCCAAATGCCACAACTATAATTTACCAAGCTTACACTGAAATTATAGCTGGATTTTAGGGGTCCCTGTTTGCCAGTGTAAATGAGGTATAGCATAATGAATATGTGTCATTCATTTTTTTTAAAAACCGAAAACAAAATTCACAGAAAATATGCATGCTACATTATGATAAATCTAGTTTGGTACTCTAAAAATTGAAATATAAATAAAATGGACAGGTGAATAGTTAATAATTGATGAGCCTCTCTTTTTACACTTGGTGACTTTACAACTTGCTAAATCATTGATGACCGGGCTGAATTTTTGAATATATTAAACCCTTAATAAACAAATCCTATGCCTGCAGCCAAAATGCAGATGCTTTCTTAAATAATACACAATAAGACCTGGCAATTTAATTCCTCTGAGAATTAGATTTACTTTGCAAATTTTAAAATATGCAAATATTATGCCCTATATAATGTCATCCAGAATCATTTCTTGACGATTTGTAATGATGGAATTAGAAAATATACAAAACTGCAAAACATTCTTCATGTAAAATAATATGCGTTGAGTTAATTTTAGCAAAACCTATTTTAGCGTTAAAGGAGTAAGTTCCAGTTAATCTTCTCTCATCCAAATAAATATTCACAAAATGATTTTTATTACCCCATTTAGACTGTATTTCTAAATGGGGTAACAGAAGGCACATTTTTCCCCCTTTTTCAATCAATTTTGTCCCCTCCCCTCTTATTCCCCTGAAAACTGATCAATTCTTGCTGGTGTATGATTTTATGTGCACCCAGTGCCCTCACTCTATGCTATTATTCATGTGTGAGCCTTTATGGCGAGTGTCAACAGGCTATTTTCTCAGTAGGGACATCACATTGTGCATCCAGTATCCACATCGGGTACTCCCAAGTACACAGCAGAAATGGCTTCCAGTTCTGACTTGTGTGGTGACAGATAATACAATGAGGCAACAGTTTCTTGACCTGAATTAAACTAGAACTGACTTTAGCTATAAACTTTGAGTGAGCACTAAGGACAACCCAAATCAAAATATGGCTGATGTACAAGAAGGGCTCTGCAAGCCAAGACTACAGCTAGCAACACCAATGTTTTCCATGTGAAGAACTTAAGCTCACGTGTTTGAAAAACTAAATTAGGTCCTAGTTGGGAACCAGTGAGGTTCCAACTGGGCACAATTTCCAAAAAACTTGCATAAAACAGGATACCAATGGATGATCGCTGAACGATCGAAACAGAAATCAGTCATAAAAGACAACAAGAATCCAATGTCAAATAAATGCTTGAGATACTCCAGAAAATACATCACCTGAGATGGAACTAACTGACTTAGAAGAATACCATTCCACAAACTTTTTCCATATGGTGTCAGCTCTGGCTCAGTGGTAGCACTCTCTCCTCTGAGTCAGAAGGTTCAACTCCCACTCCAGAGACTTGAGCAAAAAATCTAGGCTGACACTCCAGTGGAGTACTGAGGGAGTGCTGCACTGTCAGAGGTGTTGTCTTTCGGATGAAATATTTATCCAAGCCCCTGTCTGTACTCTCAGGTGGGCGTAAAAGATCCTATGGCACTATTTCGAAGAAGAGTGAGGGAGTTCTCTCTGTTGTCCTGTCCAATATTTATCCCCCAGCCAATATCACTAAAAACAGATTTTCTGGTCATTATCTCATTGTTGTTTGTTGGACCCTGCTATTGCTGGCTGCCACGTTTCCTATTATTACAACAGTGACTACACTTCAAAAGTACTTTATTGGCTGTAAAGTGCTTTGGGACATCCTGAGGTCGAGAAATGCGCTACGTAAATGCAAGTCGTTTGTGTTATAAGCTCTACTCACAGGCGCTGTGTGCAGGAACTAATCAAGGTATCTATCCCCACATTTCAAAACCATTCATCTCCGGCTAGCTGCCTCCATATTTCCCCAGCAATAAGCTTTTACTCCAACTTTTATAAATCACCCGTACTGGAATAGTGTGACATTTCTACATCTTACTACCATTCTCCTGGGCTTTCTGAGTAACATTCCCAATTTGATGTAAAACAGTGTCATCTTCCAATAACCAGCCTGTTAACCAGAATGTCTTCTGGTCCAGATGCAATATTTTATCCCCAACTGTGAGAGGAAATTAATCCTGTGAGGCAGTGGGAACCTGCCTCTCCTCATTACCATGCTGTCTGGAAATCACTGAGGTTACCAATATATTTTTTGCTTTGTTTGCTCACATCTTTTGAATGTTATTCAGTAGGAATGAAGGAATTACATAATGAAACTTTCACATCCAGGAAAAGAGCGCCTGTCCAGCCTGGAGGCTAACATGGCTTCTATCCACAAACAACACAAAGGAATGCCACCATCATCTTTACATGATGGGGGCCCCCTTTATACATATGCTAATTTGAGGAAGAGGAAGAGGGAAGTCAGGCATCATTGTAGGAGGAGGGCACCTGCCCACCATTGCCTTGCCACCTAAATATATCGGACACAAAAGAATTTTCTTGACCTCACAGAGCAGCAATGCCTTTGGAGGCTTTGATTCACGAGGGAGGCGGTGAGAGGTCAGTGCAACATGCTGCAGAAGGACCTGCAGCCACACTCCAGGGCAGACTTGGCACCACCAGTGGAGTCAAAGTGACCATCATCTTAAAATCTTTTTTTACCTTGGGCTCTTTCCAAGGGATCAGTGTGGACATCAGCAACATCAGTCATTCTGCAATGCATTGCTGCAAAATACAGGTGACTGAATGCCCTGTTTGCCAGAATAAATGATTGCATCAATTCCCCCATGGACCCCAGGGGGCAACAGGCCTACACCCTCGGTTTCCATCAAATAGCAGGATTCCTAAATGTCCAGGGGGTCACCAATGGCACCCATATAGCCCGTCATGCTCTTGCAAATAGGAATTTCCCATATATGATCTGCAAGAACTTCTACTCAATCAATGTTCAGCTTGTGTGTGACCATTAGCACCAAATACTGCAGGTTAATACTTGATTTATAGGCAATCATGATTTATCCATTTTACACTTGTCCACCATTATTTTCTGATACCAAGCAAGTTAAAGGTTGGATTCTGGACATCCAAGGATACATGCTGCTGTCATGGCTTATGATTACTGTTCTGGTATAAGGGCATGAGGACACTTCCTTCTATATTATTTGTAGAGCCAGAAGTAGGGAAATTATTAGGAGCTGGTCCTCAGAACAACTTATTTAACAGGAACCTTCACTAAACAGTTGTCATAGAGCAACTGATGTATGCAAGCTTGTACATCACTGCTGTGTGAGTAAATAGGATGGAGTGTAAAAGAAGCATAAGTGTTGTAAAGACCGCAAACATGAGCAATGCCTTCAATTCCCCACCCTGAGTTTGGAGTCAGAGGATTCCAGATTGATTCTTCCCCTCCAGGTGTGGACATTTGCCTCCTGTTTGGGTGCAACCTTCTCCTACAGAAGCAGAAATATGCATTAATTCTGTGACATTGGTGGCATAGTATCTCCCACCCCCACGTACGAAGATGCTCTCCATAGATATTCTGCCGGTTTGTCTTGTGCATCCCTGTACTGAACAAGGTGGTTCTGAGCAAGGGAGGTGCTGGAAGGTGCACAGGACAGCATCATGGGAAGGTTGATATAAAGTGAAGAAATTCATTTGTAGGAAAGAAGAGCTCATGATAGTATTAGCTGGTATAATGTATAAATATGAACTGATGGTGAGGGATATTTCCTTATCCCTCCTGCTGAGGTCATTGAATTTCTGCCAGCACTGCAGCCATGTTTTCTAGACAGTGCTATTGGCATTGATGCAGCCTACCAACTCCTACCATGCTTTTTGCCCTGGCTGTGGACACCCAATGGCTATCTCCAGGAAATATGAGAGCCCTCCTGAGCTGCACCTCCTGCAGCAAGATTTCTACAGTCTTTTTATTAAAGCAGGATCCTTGCTTCTTCCAACACTGCTTTCAGACATCTCAAGCTACTTCCAAAGGAGCAATACAATTTTTACCTGATGCTGCCAAACTACCGAAAATAACACTGCACCCCTAAGGCCTGCAGTAGCACACAGAGTTCCTCCCCTAATAGTCAGGCGTACAATCACAGGCACTAGGTATACACTTCTTGAGTGAACCAACTGACTTGAGCTCAGGTGGAAGGAGAAAGGAAAATGAGCCCATTTATGTGTGTGCATAGCACATGGTTTCCCCAGAGCCTATCAGACTAGGTTATATTCCTATTATGTGTGGAGGTTGTAAAATGAGGAAGAACACACAAATACTCCCTGTGCCATAAGTAATCAAATGAAATTCCAGACTATCTAATCATCCCCATTCTATTCATCCTTGACCAGCTGCCTTCTACTGATAGGATAATGCGGAGAGATACTATCAACGTGACTTCACTCTAACCTTTTATAGATCACTGGACTGCACTAGTGTAACATTTCCACTTCCTACAACAGCCAGCGTCACGAACTTTCAGAATAACATTTCCAATTTAGTGTAAATAGCACTGAATTATGAGTATTTTGTGCTATGGGATCATGCCTTGTACAGTCCGGATTGAGATTGATCAAAGGTCCTGCTTAGAATCCATAAGATTGCTAGAGAGAGGAGATATCAACCCAGGTGTCGAGAGAAAAAAAAAGTGTCACTAATGAAGGGATAATATTGTATTCTAGCCCACTATGCCACCCAAATCAGGTCATATCAACCACACACTTCAATATCAAAACCATAATGTTATGTAATGCATATATTTCTAATTTGTAAAATTTTGGAACACAATTGAAAAAAATGCTGGAGGTTTTAAAGGGTTAAATATGATTTCAAAGAAATTATTCTTCAGTAGTTTGTTGCCTGTGGTTTTCTGTCTTCCTGAGCTTTCCCCTGAGGAATTAATATTAGAAGGCTACATACAGAGAGAGTGCGAGCCAAGCTATATGCATCTATTGTGATGGCGTCTAGACACCTGCATGAGGAAACACATTCTTTTTATGTTTATTCAGTCAACTGTGTCAAATAGTAATCTGTCTTGTGGTGCATAAAGAATGAGGGTGGTTTTTTAGAAAGAACATTTACTTTTAATGATAAACATTTAAATTTTTTTTAAAGAAAGGACTTGCAATTTCAATTATAAGGATAATCTAGATCAGCTTTAATGCTGTCTAAAGCTTTTCTATCTAGGCCACAAAGATGGAAATTGTGCATTTTTATTGCATGTAGTGGGGAAAATATTCCCTTTATTATGGCTCTGTGATAATCAATGGTTTGGCTATAGGATTTAGGTATGAAGATTATCTAATTGTTTGATTTATTAATGCTTGCTTCACCTTTTACAGCCCTCCTATTACTGTGACCACTTGTCTCCATATATCCTTTTTTAGCTGGGAGAAGAGGCAAACATGTTGTGCACATTTTTCTTCTGATATTAATGTCAGTCTGCACAGACTATAGAGCCATATTTTCTGAAGCATACAACAAAACAGTGACTTTGTTGCCCAAAAATAAGCTAAGTTGAGCTCATGATGTATTCCACAATTTCTAAGAGAAATCCTACATTAACTTATTCAGCTAAAGGGTTGTGTCTTACTGCCAGTGATGGCCATTGATCTTGGCCCTTGAATCCATGATCATAGCAGCATTGTAAGAACATGTATCTGTTGTGCTAGCTGACTTAATAAGATTTTGTGTACTATTTTTATGAAGGATTGTTGCTTACAAAATATAATCTTACTCTCGAAGATATTATTAGGACATGCACTTAAAATTGTAGCTGTTTCTAAATAGATTTTAAATTACATACTCAACATGTAATCATCAAATTTTAGGTATAGAAGATGTGGTATAAATGCCTTATGTCATCATTTGCCTCATTTAGCCATACATTATGTAAACATGTCAATATTAAACTGAAGCAAAATATGTCACATTTCTAAGATGTATATTTACATATTCAAGTCCATTTTCACTTGTATGTAATCGAGGATGAACAAAATTTTTATATTATTTCATAGTTTAGTGAGAGTTGTAAGAAGAAGTTTAATTTTAATCTAATAAACATATTTTCAATTTAAAGGGGTACTGTTTTAATGGAAAACAGCTCAGCAGCATGTTTTTGCTGGAGAGGAATAAGAGTTGAGACTATCTGTCAGGTTTTGAGCTGGACATTTAACTTTGGGGGTGGCCTCCTGCTAATTTAGAAAATTAAATAAGCAAAAAAAAAAAATTCACGAGCTGGCCTGTCCTATGCATGCACAATCGAACCTGTCTCATACATATATACATAACCCTTTTAATACACCCCTCCTATCTTGTGGATGGGGCAAAAGATGATCACCCTAGAGAAGAGCTATGCATAATTTTCTTTATGAAGACTTCACATACAAGTGACAGTGATGAGTTTCAATGTAATTTATGTGACTGTGTCATGGATTTGTAAGAAACTTGCTAAACACTTATTCATGAACATGATTCCCCTTTAAAAAAAATTGGATAAGTCTACAGCAAAAAATACGTTTTTGTAACTGTGAATCAACAGTTAGCATTGATTGGAGAGTACAGAATAAAGAGCAGTTTCAAAGATTGCAGTAAAGAAGGTGGCTTCATACAGTACACACTAAACTAGCATGAGCTGAACTAGTCAGAGTCTGTGGATAACCATCCATTACTTATTTTATAAACCAATTTGCTGCAACGGTTATTCAAAATTCAGTTCTTTTATTAATGACAAAGAAAAGCCTTGTATAGCATTACATCTCCCGCAAAAATCTTCAAACACTTCATTATTATTATTATTACGTAGACAAATGTAGCAGCCATTTTGCACGGCAAGCTCCCAGAAACAGCAATAAGACAACTGACTGACTAATTTATTTTTGGTGGTATTGGTTGAGGGAAGAATGTTGGCCAGAACACTGAGAGCTCCCTGCTCTTCTTCAAATAGCGCCATGGGATCTTTTAACGCCCAACTGAACCAACAGATGGGGCCTCAGTTTAATGTCTCATCTGAAGCATGGCATTCCATCTGTCTCAGTACCAGACTGAAGTGTCTGCCTAGATTCTTTTCTAAAATTCTGGAGGGGACTTGAACCCACCACCTCTAATTCAAAGGCAATTGAGCCAAGCCTTACCATGTTGAAAATTTAGGACAGATGCCTGAAAGTATTTATCTACACAGCATGTGAGCAATAAATGGAATGGGTTGATAGGAAGGGTAGTTTAAGAAACAACTAAATGTTGTATTGAAAAGACAGTTAGGTTGTTATTCTTAAAGGATGAGATCAAATGGGCTAAAGGCCTTCCTCATCAGAACTGTCTTTGTACTTTTATTTTAAAAAAGGATCACTGGATGCATGGTTTGCAAATATCTGCTTTTCTAACTAAAATATAGCTATTTAAACATGTGTCCAAAATTCTATGTAACAAACAGGAAATATGTAGGTGGCTGATAATTATTGGCTGCATAATTCATGAAAAATAGTTCCTTATTTATATGTGGCCCATTATTTTGCATTCATACACCCATAATCAACAGCTCTCTGTCTAATATGATCTAAGCTTACTTTCCTATCTTTTAAAAAAAATCTACAGTTATAATGTTTGGAATAATCTGTAGAAGAGTAAAGGCAAAAACTTTGGAACAGTTCAAAATACAGATGGATGCTAGGATGGGAGATGTCACATCTTGAAGCAACTGACATGTCATACAGTTATTTGTTGTACCAGAGTGGGGAGAGAACTGATAGGCCCATTGGTACCTTCAGTGTGGCACAGGCTTCTTTCCAGGTTGCCATGATCAGTGATACAATTGGGTGCTTCTGTGCACCTGATGGTCTTTTATGGGGTAATTACAAAAATTTTAACTAGCTTGATCAGAAATGACCTCCGATTACTGCATCCTAGATAGCTAGGATTGTGCTCCTTAGAGCAGAGAAGGTTAAAGGGAGATTTAATGGAGGTGTTCAAAATTCTGAGCGGTTTTGATAGAGGTGCTAGGAAGAAACTATTTCCACTGGCAGGAGCGTCAGTAACCAAAGGACACAGATTTAAGATAACTGGCAAAAGAACCAGAGGGGAGATGAGATGAGGAGAAATCTTTCTATGCAGTGAGTTGTAATGATCTAGAATTCACTGCCCGAAAGGGTGGTGGAAGCAGATTCAATAGTAACTTTCAAAAGGGAATTGGATATATACTTGAAAAGGCAAAATCTACAGCTATGGGAAAAGAGCATGGGTGTGGGACTACAAATGGGATAGCTCTTTCAAAGAACCGACACAGTCACGATGGGCTGAATGTCCTGTCTGAGCTGTATGATTCTATTTGTACCGAATCAAGGGAGGATCAGAGAAATGCTTAAGCAAATATTACAATCACATTTTGAAAACTAAAACAGAAACATAACCTCATGGACAAAAAATACTTTTGGTGAATGGTGGGAACGAATTCCTATTTTCAATAAAATGTAATTGGAGCTTTTCTTTTGAGGAGCCATTCCACTCCACTGTGCACTTGATCTTATGACAAACATACAGGGTTCTGATGAAGGGTCATCGACCTGAAACGTCAACTCTGTTTCTTTCTCCACAGATGCTGCCTGACTTGCTGAGTATTTCCAGATTTCCAGCATCGGCAGTATTTTGCTTTTGATCTTATGACAAGTTTGACTGCTACAGGAAGCATCTGGATTGGCTCGAGTCTGCAATGATCACAGGGAATTTCTCTAATAGCGCTGGATGAGTTAGCAACAGTGGGTTAAATTCCTATCTAAAATAAAGGTTAATGTTTTTCACATATAAAACAATTGAAAACAGGTATTTTTATGATTTTGTGTTCTAACGTGAAGCATTTTATACTAGGTATATAAAAGACAGACTAATCGAGTGTAACATGAAGTCAATTTAAATTTGTTAATGATATTCTAATTTATACTCAAAAACAAAACAAAGAGTTTTTAATGAATGTTTGGAGGTGAAGTACCGTGGAAAAGTATTGAAGCACAGAACATTTCTAAGTGTAAGTAAATAATTTGGTTCAAAAATGCTGTACACTCAAGGGCCATATTCCTACCATCCAATTGCGCAGCCTAAATCTACATGTAAAAAAAAGTCTAAACTGGAGTATACTTGTGTTTTGACAATATTAACAAACATTTCTTTATCCTGCAGCCCATCCTCATCCAAATGATACACAATAAAATTAAAACAGTCAAAAGAAGCCAGTAGTTTTTAGCCCTTAAATCTCAGTCTCATAGCAGACATCTGCTCAGATTATGATTGAAAATTCTTGCTCAGAACAATCGTTAGAATGACCCAGCAACACTGTCACATGTCTAACACTAACAGCAAGAGGCCTTCAGTGACCTCAGGGAAACTAAATGACTCTTTTGTGCTTTAGATTTTCACAGGCACATCTCTGTCACCTCAGAGATATTTATTAAGATAGAGGTCTTTGTGGACGAGCATGTATTACTGTTTTAGGCAGCTGTAGGCAAAGATATGAGTTCTAAATGCGACCACTGAGAGATCTGAGTGAACCAAAGTGTACACAGAATAATTATCTAGCTTGAAGACAGAATGACTGGGGCTCTTCACAGGGTGTGATTCACACCATACGTGCTGCTTTCTATAATTCCTTGAATTCACTGTTGAAAAATATGACTGCCATCTTCTCCACTTTATTCAGAAAATATAGGTACACAAAAGGAAATAGCTTTATGTTGTTTTTAATTATTCTCTCCTCCCTTACACTGGGCTTATGTTTATAGATAATGGCTATGCAAAATTTTCTTCCCTATCCCAAGTGATATCATTAAGCACTCTCCAAGTCAGGCACATCACTGATGGTTTGTAATATAAACTGCTTCCTACATTTTCCTAATGTTACACTTCAATTCCTCAAAATAGTATCCTTAGGCATAAGAGTACGAGGAAATTGGGGCAATATAAAAAAATAGCATTCTTTCTGTGACCAATGTGAGAGTTTCATTCTGCAGTCTTTTCATCTAAGTTTTTCAATTAGCAGATAACAGGTTTAAGCTTTGTACTTAAACTATCTTAATCTAATTCAATAATCAACTTAACAGTCGATGATAACAGACATTCATCACCTTTCTCGACACTGGATTTGAACACGAGCCTCCCATAGGAATAACAGTGTCCGAATCTAGATACTTTCCATCTGTGCTGTCTCCTCAGTTCTGTGATATTTTACTAAAAGCTGCAGGACAGTAGAGAGCTGATTTTCCTACCCTTTGCGTGTGGCGTGCACATTTCCCCAGGTGCAGAGGTCAGGAAAAAGGAACGGAGACACATTTTGCTGGATCTTCACCATTTTACATTGCCCTGGGATTCCTGCAAAGGGGGGAGGAGGAGGAGTGGAGCTGGCTCTGCACTTGCAAATGGTGCAAGCCCAATATAACAATGCAAGTGTGATGGGATTGAGTATACTCGGCCGCCTGCCTCATTTTTCTGCAGAGACGCTCTCTGAGCAACTCAGCGCAGGACACTTAGCAAAACATGACTCTGTGGCCTGCCCCCAGAATCCTGCCAACAGCCTGGTGGAGTCCTCATGCAGGCCAAAGACTGATAGTTAGGTAAAATATTTCAAGTAAGTTTTCTTTTCTCTCTCATTACCATGATAGTGTATCCTCCACCCGATGTAAACTTCAGCTCATCCAAAACTCTGTTGCCCTTCTCCTATGCTGCATTAAGACCCGCTAACCTCACCCTGTGCACGCTGACTGACATTAGCTCCTGGTTACAACGCCTCAAATTTAAAATTTTCATCCTGTGTTTAAGTCCCTTTATGGCCTCGTACCTCCTTTGTCTCTAACTTTCTCCAGCCCTACAACCCTCCGAGAACTCTGTATTGCTCCAACTCTGGCATCTTGTGCATTCCCTACTGCCTATCATTGGTGGCCATCTATGCCCTACACCCTGGAAACATCTGTCTTTCTCCTCCCTCTTCTCCTTTAAAATTTCTTAAAATCTTTGACCAAGCTTTTAATCATCCCTCCTAATATCTCTCCTTTCTTTAGGTGTTAGCTCTTGCCTTTCAATCAGAAGGTTGTGGGTTCAAGCCCCACTCGAGAGACTTGAGCACAAAATCTGGGCTGACACTTCAGGGCAGTACTGAGGGAGCGTTGCACTGTCGGAGGTGACGTCTTTCGGATGAGACGTTAAACCAAGGCCCCATCTGCCCTCTTGGGTGGACGTACAAGATCCCATGGCATCATTTCGAAGAAGAGCAGGGTAGTTCTACAGTGTCTTGGCCACTATTATCCTTCAACAAACATCACTAAAAATACAGATTAACTGGCCATCATCTAATTGCTGCAAATTGGCTGCCCCATTTCCGACATTACAACAGTCACTACACTTCAAAAGTACCTCATTGACTGTAAAGCGCTTTGGTCCTGGAGGTCGTGAAAGGCACAAATCTTTCTTTTTTTGGTTTGGCGCATTATGCTACTGTGATGTGCCTTGGGATGTTTTTCTATGTTAAGGATACTATATCAATGCATTTTGTTTATGTTATTATTACTACTACATTATCTAATGTACATTTTTTTCACCATACAATTACATTCTTAAATAAGGTCACATTTTTATGGTTGATGTATTTTAAACTGTATTAGCAAAGAAAACCAAACTAGCACTGAAATCACTGCCATAATGTTCAATAGTTTTCTTTCTTTTTCACAGAAATGAAAACTGATGAAGTTCTTGCAAGAAACCGATGGATGCTTGCAGTCAATCTCCTCGCTACGGAATTTATAATCATTTTAATTCTAGTAATAGCTGTGTGCAAGAAACATGTTTCACGGGAAAATAGAAACCACCAAAACCGACACTGCATTACACGATGAATCAATCAAGAAAATGCATGTGATTGGATTCTGCCTCTTCAGCCATGAAGACTGGGGGCATACTGCTTTTCACAGCCTTGTGCAACTAGAAACTAATGAGAAAACATTGGAGTTGATTATAAGGAACCATTTGGTTGCACTGTCTATCTTGGTGATATTAGAATAACGTCCAGCCAAGAAGGAGGAGTTCTGGTATTCCATCTCCAAAGCTATTATACCTCTAAATGAGCATTGTGGCGATGAATGCATTGAAATTTTCTTGTATAGCAATTGTGACCTGCGCAGAACTTTTAGACCTTAGTCTTGATGCAGTGTTATTAACCCTGCTTTTCAAAGTAACGCGGGCAGAACAGCTTATGTCTGGCTATTAGGAATGTAGTATTGCAATATCAGAATTTAGACATGTCATCTTAATCTTTACTACTAAATTTCAAAATGCTGAATACCATCTGATTGATGGACCCCTTCTCATTTGTAACCTTCAAACTCTTATTTAATACAATATATTATCTATTTTCTGCTGGACACGGATAGATTAAAGTTGAAATTTATTTTGAATAGATTAATTACAAAGTTTAAATATTTTTATTTTTGAATATTGTAGAAGAAAAAATATTTGCATTTGTACAGTGCTTCATTGTGTTTTGCAAACATCTCAATGTGCTTCATATACCATGAAGGGCTTTTGAAAATGCGGGCACTGTTCTATGTTTGAAAACAAATCAGTTATACTTTTTGATAGATACTTCTATATTTGCTACTGAATTTTATATTTATACTATGAAAATATCTATGAAATAATGCAATAAAACCTTGACAGATCTGTTAACCAAGCATCAAGCTGATTAAGTATGCTTAGTTTTTAATGCTATTTTCTTTTCTTGTTTTGTCATTGTCTCCAAGAGTTGCTTTAGTTATTTTAGCACCTCACTCAAATTAGGATTGAACCTGGGACCTTCTTGGTGTATGGCTCAGTTATATGCTGGCAATGTCAGATGTACCATCCAAAAGAACCATGCTTTAACCCATTGCTACTCCCAGCCCTTATTTGGGTAAAAGATGGGCTAGGAATGGTACTCGTACAAAGTACTGTTTTAAAAAGGTTATATTGTAACACTACACAAGGCTGACTTTAAATTAATAAAAACAGGAAATGCTGGAGAAGCTCAGCAAGTCAGGCAGCATCTGTGGAGAAAGAAACAGAGTTAACGTTTCAGGTCGAAGGCCTTTCTCAGAACTGGAAGATGTTAAAAGAGTCAAAGTTTTTAAGCGAGTACAGAGCCAGGGAAAGGTGGGGAAAGACCAAAAGAGAAGGTCTGCTGTGATAGGGTAGAGGGCACGAGTGATTAAATGACAAAAGGGGAATGGTGGTGCAAGGCAAGGAAGGTGGTAATAGGACAGGTTAAGAAACAAAAGATTGATCAGGAGTAGCTGTAAATGGCAGCAGCAGAACCATTATCTGCACTAGCTGACCAAAAAAATGGGAGCAGTGGTCATGATCTGAAGTTATTGAAATCAACGTTGAATCCGGAAGGTTGTAAAGTGCCTAAACAAAAGATGGTGTGCTGTTCCTCGAGCTCACGTTGAGCTTCATTGGAACGGTGTAAGAGGCCGAGGACAGAGTAGGAGTGGGAAGGGAAATTAAATGGCAAGTGACTGGCAGGTCTGGGTCACATTTGCGGACAGAGCGGAGGTTTTTAGCAAAGCGATCACCCAGTCTGCATTTGGTCTCCCCAATGTCGAGAAGACCGCATTGTGTGCAGCGGATATAGTATACTAAATTGAAAGAAGCACAAGTAAACCGCTGTTTAACCTGGAAGGAGTGTTTGGGGCCCTGGACGTTGGGAAGGGAGGAGGTGAAGGGGCAGGTATTGCATCTCCTGCGCTCGCATGGGAAGGTGCCGTGAGGAGGACAGCGGGTGTTGGGGGTGAGCGTAACCTTGACCTGCCAGTTGCTTGCCATTTTAGTTCCCTTCCCACTCCTACTCTGACCTCTCTGTCCTCAGCCTCTTACACTGTTCCAATGAAGTTCAACGTAAGCTCGAGGAACAGCACCTCATCTTTTGTTTAGGCACTTTACAACCTTCCAGACTCAACATTGATTTCATTAACTTCAGATCATAACCACTGCTCCCATTTTTCGGTCAGCTAGTGCTGGTAATGGTTCTGCTGCTGCCATTTACAGTTACTCCTGATCAATCTTTTGTTTCTTAACCTGTCCCATTACCACTTTCCTTGCCTTGTACCATCATCCCTTTTGTCATTTAATCACTTGTGCCCTCTACCCTATCGCAGACCTTCCCTTTTGTTCTTTCCTCCCCACCCCCAGCTCTGTACTTGCTCAAAAATTTTAACTCTTAACATCTTCCAGTTCTGATGAAAGGTCTTCGACCTGAAATGTTAACTCTGTTTCTTTCTCCACAGATGCTGCCTGACTTGCAGAGCTTCTCCAGCACTTTGTGTTTTTAGTTCAGATTTCCAGCATCCGCAGTATTTTGCTTTAAATTAAGAACCTTTTGATAAGTTTATCGGTGAAACTGTGCTCTGACTCACTTATAAGATACAAACCCAATTTCTAACAAGACATGCTGTAGAACTCACAGTGGCTAATCATGGAAAAGAACATAAGGGATCCTTACTGCCAACATTTTCAGTCAGAAAGTATTCATTTATAATTGTGCTGCAACACAAAGTATGATGCTTAATTCATTTTGAACATATTGGTCCGGAATTTGCTCTGAGTGGCAAACAAACGGTACCTGCCGCTCATTAGATTTAAACTTGCCCACAAACAATCCAAGGGCTTTATTGCAGGAACGTCCTCCAATGGTGAACTGCAAAAAGTGTAGCGTCTTCTCCCAGGTGTCTGTGAGCTGTGTGAACAGGCAAAGGAGCTCTGTCCCCTCAAACAATCAGATTGAAGCATCTTTGACAAGCCACACAGACACAGAACCAGGAGGTGAAAGCTGCAACAGTTAATTTAATGTAAAATCAGTTATAGAAAGCAAAATAAAGAGAGGGTAAGAGAAAGAAATAAAAAAAATCTCCAACAATTAAAATCAGGAGTGAAACTCCACATTTTTAAAAGTTAATTATCAGTGCCAGAGGTAGTTTGGCTGTCATTAAGACTTACCACTCCGCTAAAAGTTAGTTTAGACCTAAAAAAAAAACTAGGCGTATCTTTTTTCTGTGTAGATTAGTTTGTTTCCTGCTGGGCAGTGCAGCAACTTCATGCTGGTCCATTCATTTCACCGTCAAACTGTCCTTCCCGCACAGCTTTGAAACGAGCAGGGAATCTCGTAGAGCAACTTCCGGATTGCGCGTTTGACTGCACCTGCGAACTTGCCGGAAACTGCTCCTCCATTTATTGTTAAATAACGGTGAGCGCTGTTTGTCTGTTATTTTTGGAGCAAGTTCCGAGCCAATATATTTATAGTTGAGCTTAGCTATTCAATTGTAGAGAATATCACAAATGACACCAATCCTGTCCCTACACACATTTTCCAACAGGAGTCACTGGATAGCAATCTGGAGTTGGAAATAAGTCCTCTGAGGGATAAGCAACTAAATGTTTTCCAGCCCCTTTCACTTAAAGGCCCTCACTAATGGCCGATTCTGCTGAGGAGAGGAGTTTAGCATTATTGACACATACTCCAGCCAATTGAGAGGAACCATTGCAGGACCACCCTGTATAGGACTTTAAAAAGAATTATGGGAGCCGTGACTCTCATGCTAAAGGTGCAGTCTTTGTTACAGCCTAGCTTTTCAACTGCTGGCAGCTATGTGTGATTTTTTTTTACCATATAAAGAAATGATCATAATATTAAGCAATTTTCTCTGTGATCATTTTAATATCAGATTGAAAAAAATTTGCATCTGGATATCTTTGCAAAAGGAGTAAATGGGCAATTTACTCACCTCTGGTACTGCATAGCTTAAGAATATGGTTTATATGCATATTTGTAAATTGTCCCTCCACTGCAGGAAAGGAGTGAGTATTAGAATAGGATAAGTCTTTCTGGTGATGGAACAGCCAGTACAGTATTTAATTGATACATGGATAGGTACAAGAAACATCTATATGGTCGATGTTCCTATGGCCCATGTGCATGGACATGACCAGACTTGAATCCATTAGAATTTCCAGGTTCAGATCATTTAAATGGTCCAGATGCTCTCCTGACCCAGGCCTGTACCCAGCAGAACGTAATACCTGGAAGAGGGAGAGGAAAGTCCACCACTACTGCAGCAGCAGCAATGATCACCATGGTTAGGGTCTTTTGGTTTCTGTCCTGAAACAGAAGTCAGAAGCCCCCTGGCACCAATCCCTGGCCCGATATCTCATTAAAAAAAGGGACTTACCTTTAGGTCCTATTTGTTTGCTCCCTAATTCTTCAGAGAAGGAGTGGTGCAGAACATAAGGCCTACTTCTTCTGGTTGCCCTTCAAAATGGGTGGCGCACCCATGAATGAATAAGAAAATAAGGTGTGTGAGAGCTGGGAACATCTGCCTCACCACATTTAAATGACTACAGTTAGCTTAAACAGGTGTAGTCATGCCATTGCCCCTTGGGGGAAGCCTTGTAAATTCCAGAGTAATGTAAAAGGGAGTAGAGAACTGATACTACTGGTCTCTGCCCCTTTTTCCTGTGCTTTGAACCTAGAGAATAAGCATTTTGCAAGTGAAAATTTTAAGAAAATCAGCCTTATCTCTGGAACGCTGAATGTCTCCTGTATAAAATGGATTTCCTTTCTGATGTATGCCAGTAAACAGAACCAGAATTCAATCATGCAAAATCTCTATTACAGCTTTTTCATATCAAACTTTAGATGGACCAACATATGTAAAAAATTTAATATGGACTTCAGTTAGTTGCATACTTAAGAGCTTTAATGTTTGAGGGAGAAAGGCAGCTTGTGAATACTTTGTAGAGATAGCTATTAGTTTCAAGGGAAAGGGGTTTAAATTTGTTGGTAGGACTGTGTTCAAAAATTAATATGAAGTTTGTTTGGCTAGTACCGTACATTTTTGAAATGCCAATGTATGCAAGTTTACAAGTGTGCAAGAAGATGGAACTTTATCTTTGCTGTTCACATCTTGTGCACTCGAGTGGCAGAAATAATTAACAGTTTGATTAACAGGCTGTTGAGAAATAATCTGGTGATTCTTTAAAGACACCTGCCTCCACTTCAAAGAAAGGCCGGAAGCCTGCTGTTCACAGTCTATCTATCTGAATGAGAAAATTGATCATTGCATGCCTGCTGGGAAGGAACTTCTTTGATCTGGGATGTTGAACCCTACCTTTGGAATGGCATAAGTGGTTCTGGTTTCCCTGTATCTTCAGTTCTTTGTTCACTTGCCAGTTCGTATTTTGCAGCAGTGGTAGGGGCTCAATGAGTTAAACTGCCCATATTGTATTCATCAAAGGCTCAGTTAAAAGATTCAGAAATGGATACTAAGATTTTGGATTTATTTGCAGGACAATTTAAAATACTGCAAGTTGAGTACTCTATTGCTGTTTGTTTGCTGCATGATTTTGCTTCTTAGCAATTATAATTCTTGTAAATGAATTCAACTACTACTTTGAGCACAAACAATATAGTCTGACAAGGCAGTGTTTTCTGCCTTTCAGAATAGACACAAACGCATGGTGAGCAACTCCGTGGGTCTCCAGTGTTCAACATGGTGGTAGTTGTTAGCCCTGACCATCTCATACATGATACCTATAAGGTTATTTCAGACCGTAGGTCTCTAATGGAAATGGCCTTTTGCTGTGAAACCAAGAGTATTGGGAGACAGCAAGAATATCAACACTGTTGTTAGCTTTTAAACATTACATACTGTTGTGTGCTGAAATGTAAATACATAAATTCATATTCAAAACTCAAGTCATCAAGGTACTGGATATAACATATCACTGCAAAGACCAAACTTAAATTTATATAGCACTTTTCACATTCTCAGGCCATCCTACAGCATTTTACAACCAATTATTACTTTCGAAGTACAGTCACCATTGTTTTGTAGGCAAGCATGGCAGCCAAATTGCACATAGCAAGATCCTATAAGTTGCAAATGAACCAAATCAATTAATATGTTTTTCTTACAAGAGAAATGTTGGCCAAATACCAGAACTCCCTACACCACTAAAAATAGTACTGCAACGTGGAATCTTTTACATCCACCCGAGAATGGCAGGCAGGACCACAGTCTAATATCTGACCCATAAGACAGCACCTCCCAATGCAGTGCAGTGCTCAAACCTATAACCGTCAAAATTCAGGTGAAACTGCTACCAACTGAGCCAATTTGACATCACAGCTGAACTTAAAAAAATTACATGAAGTGCTTTGAAACGTGATATAGCAACATCATTATCAAAATCATACCCAAAATTATATAATTGAGAAAATGACCCAGGGGTTATCTCCAGGGTGATCCTGAATTAGTGGGTGGATTTGGTAGAGCAGAGTGAGGCCTGATAACACATGATGTGGTCCTGTCAGATCAACTGATCGATGGCTAAACCAGTTGTGCTCCAGATAGGCTCCCAAGTCTGTACTCCTTGGACTTGGGGAAGTGAAGATGGGGGCAATACCATGCCAGGGGAATAACCAGGGTGGGAGAGTAAGAGTTTTGCTTGGGAACAAGGGCATCAAAGGCTGAGGTGAGGGAGTGGTTGAACAAATCGATGGCTGGAGAAGTATCATGGCAAATGGAAGGCTAACGCCTAGGCAGTTGGGAGTTTGAAAAGAACATTAAAACAGTATAGGAAGTGAGTAGGATTAGACTAGTTGGCTCATGGAGAAAAAACAACAGCATCAACTTAATGGGCCAAATGTGGGTATTGGGAACAAAGGCCAAGAAACAATGTATTTCAGTAGCTAACCTCAAAAATAATACTGGTCCTAAATGAATGAAGTTGAGACCACCTTCACATCACCTCCCCCTCTTGCATGATTCCATATGGTGACTTGGGTCCCAATGGAAGTCATCTTCTCCATGTTTAAGACTAGCTGTGGAAATAGCTTCTGATCATAACATCCTCCTGTAGTGGGATCAAAGGCCAAGAAGATATTATAAATCCTTGCCAGGAATTTCTTCAGGCTTCTCCTGATTGCTGTTATTTTGATGGAAACCTCAGATAGACACGTAAATGGAGTTTCCCCCAACGTTACTGCAGGCAATCGGGAAAATGCCCAAGGAAACTTCCAGCAATAGACACTGCTCCTAAATGTGAGATTTTAAAATTCCCTCCTCCACCTGCAATTTTTAAAAAATTGTTAGGTTGAATTTTCACAAATACTCAAAAAAAATGACATTAAGAACTTGTATTTATATAGTAGTTAATTTATTGGAAATAATCAGAACATAATTGAAGCTGACAAACCTAAACAAGATAGTTATACTGCCCTCTGGTGGATAACTTCCTTATCACTCAAGACACCGTAAGAATTTCTCATGGAGGAAGCGATCATAGGGGTAAGATTGGAATAAAGGGAACTTTACTCTGACTGTTATGCTATATCTGACCTGGGAATATTCAATTCAACTGGGCGACAAGAGTGGAAAAAATGTTCCACTCCCCAGAATAGAAATCTTCCACTTTGCAGATACTAAAATTCACCCAGATGTTTAACTCTGGCTCATGCAGTCTTCTAGCTCCTTGCCCAAATAATTTTTCATGGATAGCAAGAGCCACCAGTCCTCACCCAATGCCCACTGGGCAATGATCAAGAATGCCAACCCTGGCCATTTGCCCTGCAGCTTTTCCCCAATCTCACGTTTTCTCCCCCCACCCCCAAATCTCCAAGCACAGGGATGCTAAATCAATTGTAGCACCCTGACTGCCACCAAGTTGGGATGTGCCAACTTCACACTGAGCAGAGATTGAAGCTGGGCCTTCCCTTGTCCATATAGCTAAGTAGTCCATCATGCAATGCATTTATCCACTGAAGCGTGGGGTTGTTTTACCACACCTAACTGCTACCAATTTTGAACAGTAAAAGGAATTATCTATATATGTGATCATAACATTAAAAAAAATTGCAGCCATCTTTCCACAGTATAAAATGAAGCAAAACAATGATGAATTAAAAATACAGTATTGTGATCCTAAAGATGAACCTGCAGTCACAACACCAATCCAGATATAAAAAGTCACAATACATGTTTGAATTTGTCCTGTGATACTGGTTACTGAAATGCTTGATAAGCTAATTTCAGTGAAGTACTTTGGGACAGATTTCTGCCTTCTCCTGTGCTATTTGCCAAATCTAAAAAGAATGAAGATGATCAATATGAATAAATATTACTGAAAAAAAGCTTGACAACAAGACTTTTTCTGTGTGGTCTTAAGTACAGACTCCCATAGCAGGCTGGGTCATTTGATTGGTTGAAAGATTGAGATGCACATGTGTATCTTGCACCCACCTGCATTTATTCTCCACAAATACTTATGTAAAATATTTGTGGGATGTACAAACAAGCTTAATAAGATCACTGGTGTTGATGCAATGGTATGAGGTGAAATAATGTGATGGACCTACTGGAATTGCAACTAAAATTTTAATCAAACATGACTTATCAACTAGATTACCAACAGCAACCAAAGTTTGAGGACTGTGAATTAGATTCCATGTTTAAACTCCAACAAAATACTGTTATCCAGGTCTATAGTTTTTTAAAAAAAATTTAAAAGAGCTGTATTTAAGGTCTGAAGAAGGAAGTTTTTGGTATACTTTACAAATAGCCCAGTTGAGGGGTGTGATGAAAGAGAAAAGAGAACCACTTTAAATTTTGTGCAAAGATAAACTTATTTTATGAATTTTCCTAATGGATAGTAAGTGCACAACACAAAGAAAAAACACTTCTGTAATATTACAGGTTTACAGCAGATTTTCAACTTCACATAACAGCAACATCAGAAACCATTAGACAGTATTCTAAAAGAACTAAATACATTAGGCCGGAAATTGCACGTAAAATAACGGTGGGCCTAACAGCGCTCACTGTTATTAATGGACAAATTGAAGAGCAAGTTCCGGCCACCGCACATGCACAAGCGCGAAAATCTGGAATTTACTCTTCCTGATTCCCTGCTGATCTGACAGCTTCACGTTAAAGCGATATCGCAAGCAGGAATCAACGGACCAACGTAACCAGGCAGGAATCAATGCCTAGCTGGAAACTAACTAATCTCACCAGAAAAAAAGGTAGCCAAGTTATATCAGGTCGAAACTAACTTTCAACAGCATGGTATGCATTAATGACTGCCAAACAACCTCTCTGGCACTGGAAATTAACGTTTAAAATTGCGGAGTCTCATTACTCCTGATTTTAATAGTTTTTGAACATTAAAAGAAATGTTTTAATTAAAAAGTTTAAAATTTTTTTTTTACTTTTTCTTTCTGTCGCTTTTATCTCAGTCTTTTAATCTTACCCTCTCTTTATTTTGCTTTCTCCATCTGATTTTATAGTACATTTACTAATCTTATCTGACAAGTTCTGATTCTTACTCTGCGGTTTGTGAATGAGATTCACTTCCTAGTTCTCACAGCGTGGCTTGCTTCAAGCTGATTGGTGGAGGTGACACAGCGATCCTATCCCCGCTCACATAGCCCGGGAAAGAATGCTACAGTTTTTTGAACTCATATTTGAAGTGGGCTGCCACCAAAAAGACCGCAGTAACTTATTGGGTGACTTCAAATCGAAGGAGCGGTGGGCACTGTTGGTTCGCATTCAGAGCAATTTCTGGGCCAAAATGTCACAGAAGTATATATTTTAATTCACGGTCATTGTTTAAGGAATAGTCAAGGAAAGTCTATTGCAGGATTAGGCTCACTTTTTTTTTCTTTAAAATGTGGAGATTTAAGCACAATAGGAGTTTAATTTTGCTATCCTCGTAGGGAGCTACGTGGCTTCTGTTCTGTTCACGTCCTGATCAGAATGCAATCAGGAACTTGCAAAAGGAATCCTGGGCCAAATTAGCTTCTCTTCTTTAGCACAACCCCCCCCCCCCCCCCGACCTAAATTAGTTTCTTTTGTAACATTAACCCTGAAACACCACACCTTGTTAGGGCAAGATAAAAGCTCCTAGGAGAACAGAGGAAATAACTCAATCGAGCAAGCAGGTATTTCTTCTCCACAGTAGACCATGGCAGCTAAGACACATCCAGACAAATTGATGAGTGATGGGGCTGGTTAGCAGCATCTTGGCTGGATGCTAAGATCAGTGAAAGGTGCTCTGGTCCAATGACCAGGAGCTCAGCCACAAGTAAATAAAGTGGCATGTTTAATTTGAAAAGATTATTATTTTTGATGTATACAAAATAAGACTAGGAGTCCTTACCCTGGAGTACTGCTTCAAGGAATGTATTAAGTTAATGTCATTAATATTCTTTTAACATCACGTTTTCTAGGAAAGGTTTCCATCAAGTTCCGCTCCATTGCAATCGGCCCATTCAGAATTGATCTGTAATATCACTACCGTTGCATGCAGTTCATTACCAACTAACACCAAGAAGAACCTTTGTTCAGATCTGCTTCTTATGGTTCACATAGTGCTGCCAATTCTGAAACCACATCATCGTTCTGGAGTTCCCAATCGTTGTTTCAGTATCAAATACTGTTAAAGTAAAAGACCACCACAGTGAGTGAGTAAAATTACACATACTTAAATAGTTTCATTGTTTATAGGTTTGTAGGAATGAGGACAGGCTATTTCAGACACTCAGCTTATTGATTAGATGCACTCTCCCAGACACACAGCAATTTATTACTTACATTTTTGCGACTAGCAATAGCTTGTTGCAGCCACAAGAGTTCCATAGCAAGGCTACTTCTGTACTTCTGTAGCCCTTCCAGCGTTGTTGGCATCTCTTTCTTTTGTAACTTACACAATGGTTCTGTAAATTCAAAAATCAACACTCCTGAACATCCAGCTTTTCACTAGCTAGTTCTTATAATACTAAATTACAATTCACAAACCAACAATTTTTAGTGTGTTAAAAAGGAAAGCAAATTTGAGAGGAAAAGTTTTGTTCAAAGTACTCCCCCATTTTAAGAAAAAACATGTACTAATTTTTTTTTTAAACCAAGAAAAGTACAGCTGGATCTGTGATAAGACACGTAAGTCAAAATTGTTTTCTAATAGTCCACATCCCAGGGGCAATTAATCAGATTAAATTAATAACACTCTCAAAAAGAAGTGGAAGAGAGGGGAAACATTCTATCCATCTAACTCATCTCTATAGAAACCCATTGTCCCCCATCACAGCATCTAACTTCCCTATGAATGGAATGTTTTTGCCTACATTACCAAACCCAAAAGCCTATTCCAGGTATATGCAACATTGGTGCAAAAACTTAATATTTCAAAACATTTTATGACCAAAAGGGCATTATAAAATTTGTTTTTAAAATTCAAGTTTAGTTTCCCCTTTAACACACCAGTCCTCCCCTCACTGTATCCTGCATTTTACCTGCACTGATGACATTGGATGAAACCTCCAGTACTGTACTATTCCACACTGATGTTACATCAGTAAAGTTCATTGTGTTATCAGAGTCCTTCCTCCCATCACTTGCAGAGGACGCTTTTTCTGTTCCTAAAGGTTGAATCACAGCTTCAATTTTATCTGGTGCCTGATCACGTGAACTGGGAACTGCAATCAGAGTGCTAGGAACTTCCAGGTGCTCAGGCAATGATGGGATATTTTTTGTCGTGGAGTGTGTCCTGGTTTCACAATAATCTTTTTCTGGTTCATCAACCTCAAATAGTGGACAAATTTCATTTTTTTCACCTTCAGGACAAAGTGATTCAGATATTTTCCTTTTAGTTACATTGTTCACACCGTTTATTTTTGCATTCTGTCAAAGAAGAAAACAAATCCAATCAGATCAAATTCCCGGATGAAGATCCGTAGCAAAATAAGCTTGGAAGTTGCTACTTCTTAATGTAACAATCCTTAGAGATCTAGTTTAGGCAGCAAATATGATACATGTTGAAGACATCAAACTCATTTCATATATAGAAGTGACTGCAATGGTCATTGCACATGGGAGTATCAATATTGCTAGCATTCGATAAAAGACTGCTGCTCTACCAAATCTACATTTCTAGGTTCTGGATCCAGCATCAGTTTCTCCCAACTCAACAAATGCACAAAGATTTATTTTATCCATTGCTCTACTATATTGACATTTTTGATGGAAAACTATCAATTTCCACTTCACCTCAGTTTTACAAATGGGTATCCAGTTAATGTATTTGTTACAGCATCCACCCAGCATAACAGATATTAGCCCATCAGATATTAGCCCATCCCTACACAGTTTCACGATGCCTGGAACACCCAGAGTCCCACTCCACTCATCAGAACTGTCTTTGCAATCATAGGCTGTTAACATTCTTAACCGTTGATACTTCTTTCCAGATTCTCCAAGGAAGAGACATTGCTCATATTCAGTCAGAGGTTATGCTGTTTCAAGGGTTTGGGGAGGAATGGTGAACAATGAAAGAATTTGAAGAGAAGTTTGCATGAATTCTGCCCAGAAGAAGTAATGCAAATGTTTTTGATTGGTTCCCAGAAAATTGTTTACTTC
Source organism: Heptranchias perlo (assembly GCF_035084215.1). NCBI lineage: Eukaryota > Metazoa > Chordata > Chondrichthyes > Hexanchiformes > Hexanchidae > Heptranchias > Heptranchias perlo. The sequence goes on from NC_090350.1 coordinate 29,628,874, forward strand.
AGACAATGGAGTTAAATAATGAAGATACCACACCTACATAAATTAGGAATAATCATGGTTTTCAAATTCTGTATAAAGCAAGAGTTGCTAGAATCATCACTCTTGATTTGCCTTCATAATCAGTCTCTGGAGTAGAAAAAAACATTTAGTTTGACAGTAATGGGGTGAAGTTAGACCGTTTAGCGCCTGTTTTATAGGCGCTACGCGAATACCCAACTCCCGAAAATGGCGAGATGTATGCACATACATCTGATGGGAAGTTGCAGGACGCCATCTTGGTAAAGGGGTTTGTGCACGCACACCTAATGACTGCCGGTAGTATGGAGATTAGGGAGACGATAACGCGAATCAGTGTGCAATGCTGATTTGAAGCAACCAGTGAAATTTTGGAATGTCTACACTCCAGCAAACGCCCTGTCTTAACCTCGCTCAGCGGAACAAGACTTTAACAGCATGAAGGATCCCCCACCAACTATTTAAAGGGATCATGAAGTAGTTACAGGTTAAATGCTGGGTTATTCCTTCTGGCTGCTGGTGCCATTGTATGTGTTTCTGGAAGTTTCCCATACTTAGCTGAAGTTTCAATATTCTATGGAGAGCGGTCTGACTGGTCTTGCAGGACTTTTAGTGGCATTTAAAATATGGTTCAGAAAAAAGTTGCTTCCAGGCATGGGTGGCCTGGTAGGGCTTTCCCCGGGAATTGAAAATGATTGGGAGAATGAAGAGTGGCCATGTAGAGCAGGACAAGCTGCTAGAAGAGGGAGGAGGAGGAGCAGGGCACTCAGGAGGCCATAATCTGCAGAGGGTCTTCAGGGAGCAATTCTCTTACCTCAACTTCAGCGATGGCCAGTGCATCAGACGTCTGCGGTTCACGAAAGAGGTCGTGACTGAAATTTGTCAACTGCTGTAGCCACAACTGCAGCCTCAAAGCAGCGCAAGGACAGCATTGCCTGTGGCTGTCAAGGTGACCGTGGCTCTGGCTCCTTTCAGGCTGCTGCTGGCAATATAAGCAACATCTCGCAGTTTGCAGTGCACTGCAGTATAAGGGAGGTAACAGAGGCTCTCTATGCAATGAGAAACAGATTCATCTCATTCCCTCTTGCCAGAGACATGCAGGAGGAGCGAGCACAAGATTGTGCTTGCATTGCAGGCTTCCCCATGGAGTGAGGTGCCAATGACTGTATGCATACTGCTCATCTGAACTCAGCCACATTCATGAACAGAAAGGGATTCCACTCCCTCAATATGCAGCTGATGTGCGACCACAAGCAGCGCATCATGCAGGTGAGTGCCCACTATTCTGGCAGCACTTATGATTCCTGCGTCCTGCGGCAGTCCTCTGTTCCACCTGTATTTCAACCAGCACGGCAAGTCAAAGGCTGGCTACTGGACAACAAGGGTTATTCCCTCATGAAATGGATCATGACTCTGGTCAGGAACTCTCACACACAGCTGGCCTATTAGAGCCAAGCTGCCACATCATAAAGCACACCATCAGCATCCTCAAACAACGCTTCCGCTGCCTGGACCGCTCTGGAGGAGCTATGCAGTACTCAGCTGAGCAGGTATCAAGATTTGTTGCTGTATGTTGCATGCTGTACAACCTAGTCATTGTGAGGGGACAGCCCTTGCCACCGCCTATCAGGCGAGAACCTGAGCAAGAGGCAGAGGAGAAAGTGCAGCAGGAAGTGGAGAAGAGGAAGGGAGGCTATAACGAAGGGAGGCCCTTTCTACCTAGGCTCTGCGATCAGATTATTAGTGAGCAATACCAGTAACCTCAATGACACCTTATATTTCCTCTTTCACATCACCATCAAATCATCCTCCTTATGATTACACATTTGTTCCTCCCTCAGCTTATCGCAGAAATAAAAACCACCACCAAATGCAAATTCAAATGCACATTTATGGATCAAATTATGAAATTACGCAAACAAAATGAGACTATTCACCCCTGTGCATTCTCTTAGTGCCTGTCTTTCATGTGTCTTTACCTTTCCTAGTGTTCCTACGAGGTGCAACGCCAAAGGCTGGAGCATGGGTGGTGGAAGGCTGTTGACCTTCAATTGAAGAGACTGCAGATGGCCTTGGGGGATGACCTTGAGCAGCTCTGGGCTGAGAGGGCCTGGCTTCAGACTGCACCATCTCAGCTTGGGCTGCAGCAGTCTGGACTGGCAGGCTGACAGGCAACAGCAAGGGCACTGGCGAAGTAGCGTGGGTGGGAGCAGGAATGCAGGTTCGTCTTCTATGGCGCCACTGCCACTCTCCAGGGGCAGCGCCTCAGCAACCTTGGTGATCTGTTGGAGAACAGATTGCTTGACTGTTGTGATGCCCTGGAAGGCCCTTTCAACAGTGGTAACCAGAGCCACAATAGCAGCAGTCTGAGCTTCCGAGGCAACAGCTGAGCTCCCAAAGCAGCAGTTAGACCTCTAATGGAAGATGCTTGTGCTGCAATGGAAGCTGTGACATCAGTCATCAGGCGCTGTATCATGATGGGTTCCACAGGTGTGCTGATGGAGTTGACCACCCGCTCCATGTGGGAAAGGATGGGCTCCAAGCTCTGCGCAAAGCCCTGTGCCAAGTTGAAGCTGGACTCCTGCATGCTTCTTGACATTGTGCGCAGGCTTTCTGGTGCACCAAGCATTTGGTTACGTATGTCCATCAGCCTTCTTCTGTCACCTGGCCCATCGACGTCACTGTCTGAATCCTATGCAGCAAAACTATTGTGCAACTTCGTTCACCGGCGAGCTGGCACCTGCTGTATCCTTTCCCCCTGTCCCCTGCGCATTGGTGCCCAGTGTCTCATCACATGCAGATCCCTCTTCTATCTTAGCCTCTAAAGTACTCACAGTGTCAGTCTCTGAGCTGCTGGCTGCAAGTGAAAGATCAAGTGACGGTGTCTCTTCATTCCTTACTGTCTTCTTCCTCTGCCTTGGAAGGTTCCACTTCTTGGGTATCTTAAATGACAAAGGGACACGGGTTGAGTTGTGGTGAGGGGAGAGGAAAAAGTAAGTGCGTGCGTGCTTACACCATCAGCAACGTGTGAGTCAGAAAAGATTGTGGGATGAGGGAGAAGTGGGAAGAGAGAAGGAGGATTAGGTATGCACAGACTTTCATCATCAATCCCTCCGGCACTGCTAGTGGCCACGGCCTCAGCAATAGCTCTTCCAATGATGGCCAGCAGTGTCTCCTCCATGGGAATTAAGACATGTAGGCACGCTTGTCCTCCTCCTGTTCTTTCTTGCTGCCTCTTGTTATGCACCACCTTCTCCTGCGAGAAAGAGGGAAGTGTGTCAGTCCTGCAAGATGTTTGGGTGATGTGGCTGCCATGGTAGAATAGCCGCCAGCGTGTGTCAACTGTGAGGTGTCGGTCTGAGGCTTGCAGTGGTATGTGCGAGAGTGAGATAAAGCATACAATTTGAACGGTTGAGTACTAATTGAAAGAGATTGTTGGTAGGTGGACGTAGTGCATTGAGCAGTGGATGAAGCAAGTGGTATGATATACCACTTGAAACCTGAACTCGCTCACCTTGACAACTCGTGTTAATTACTGAACTTCTTCCTGCATTGCATCCATGTTCTTGGAGCTATGCTCCTGGCATTTACCTCCTCAGCTACTTCCTCCCATAGCCTCCTGAGCATATGTCTGGAGGGCCTCTTGCCCCCCTGCAGATGCAGGATGCCCCTCCTTCTCTCCACCTCTTGCACCAAGACCTCCAGTGCATTATCATAAAACCTTGGTGCACGCTTTCTTGCATGTTCAGCCATTCCTCGAAGTACCAGTTTTGAAATGACTCCCAACACTTCTTGCAGCCACCATGCACCTCTCCTTTAAGAGTGCCTTTAAAAAGCACGAGCCACTCGCGATATCAGGGCCCCCTGCTGATGCATGCAGCCAATCAACAGCGCAGGTAGGGCTGGTTGCATACAGCAATCATTTAAAATACCAAGCAGCACGAATGTTACGACGCGGGTTCATCATGTACCACGATCGCAGTGCCCGTTTTTGGGGGTTATCCAGTTTAACCCTCAAAAACTTTACCTCAAAAAAGGTTCTAACATTCATCCTCCAGCTGGTTTTGAAAAAATTTGGAGAAACAAACTCAATTACTCACAGCCTGACAAAAGACATACCAAGCTCTTGAATTGAAAACAATGGGACATTCTTCACATTGCACATATACTGCAGCATCCTGGGAATTACAGGCATAGGCATAGTTACCTCTCTTCAGATGACAGCAATAGCTTTAGGAAGGGTGTCAAGTCCATCCCCAGGCTTGAATAAAAATGTTAAAAGATACACAAAAACTCAAGACAATTTCATAGGTAACTTTAAAAAAAAACATATTTCATCAATAACCATGATTAAACGTCTATTAAGTTACAAACCTTATTTTGGTACCAAAGAGGATAAACAGAGCAGTGGGAGGTTTAAAATTATTGTGGTAGGGGGAAGAGCAAGTCAATTTCTTAATATAGATAGTATGTGGGGCAGGGGAGAAAAGGAGTGAAAAGTAGGGGTAGTGGAGTTGGGTCATTCTTCAGGAGTGAAGCAAAAATGGTAGCTTAGCAGTGGCAAGAGAACCAGCAAGTGGGAAATCTAAGGGGGAAAACAGTCAACCAAAAAAGGTGGGAATATTACAAGTAAAATGGAGAACTTGAAGCACGAATCCAAGGCTATGATGTGCTAGCAATTACAAAGGCTTGTAATCCAGACAAGGTTAGGAGCTAAATATATTAGGTTAACATGTTTAAAGAGGCTAGGGAAAATAGGAAAGGAAATAGTAATTTTAATAGAAACAGCATCATGACTGTAGAAGAGGAATTTCAAGGTGTAATCAGCAGATAGAATACACTATAGGGAACAGATTTCAAGAGGGTTCGCTTAGCAAAGATGGCAGATGACTTGAATGAGGTCAATTGGGCATCCCTACAGATGTAAAATGGAATACCTTTAAAAGGATCCTGATGCAGAAGGAAGCTATATATGTCCTTAAGAGTTGAAAAAAAAACAAATTGGTTAACTGGTTATGTGCAAGGATAGATCAGATTCAAGCAAAAATACTTTTACAGACTTAAAAGAAAATTGTTCCCAGGAGAACAGGGATGTCAGCTAAAAAAAACAAAAGCTGCTATTAGAGCAGCCAAAAAGGTCACTGGACAAGACTATAGTGGATAGCTGTGGTAGCACTCGCAAGATCTTTTCTAGCTATGTTAGGAGTCAGAAAGCCATTAAGAAGAGGGGAAAAAATGTGCATTTATATAGCACCTTTCACAACCTCAGGATGTCCCAAAACAAGTTACAGCCAATTAATTACTTTTTAAGTACAGTCATTATTGTAATGCAAGGAATGTAACAGCCAATTTGCGCACAGCCAATCCGACAAACAGCAACGAGATAAATGAGCAGAAAGAGCGTGATGTTGGTTATGGGATAAGTGTTGGCCAGGATAGCGGGAGAAATCACCTGCTCATTTGAAAAGTGCTATGGGATATTTTACACCCAGAGAGTGCAGACAGTGTCCTGATTTAAGGTCTGACGGGAAGGACAGCACCATTCGTGTGCAGCGATCCCTCAGTATTGCACTGAAATACGCGTACACACGCACATGCACAAAAAAAGACAACTAGTCATTTATCTCGTGAGTTTCTGATGTGCACTTATGCCTACATATTTGGCTATACTCAAAAATAATTCATTAGCTAGGATTTGGTATGTCCCAAGTATATGAAAGGTGCCATATAAATGCAAGTTCTTTCTTTACACCACTCTCTCTATTCACTTCTCCTGTTCTCACCCCACCAATCCATGGTCTATCCCTGCTGGTCCAGTAAGAGGCAGGGTAGGAAGTGAGAAAGTTGGAGCAAGAGGAGAAGCAATTATGTTTTAAACAGGCACATTTTCTTCGAGCTTTATAGCACAGAGTTCTGATTTGCTGCTCTTTTTGGAAAATGAAAGTCAAGCTAACCAAGAAATGTGACGCTCGATATGTGGCATGACAGGCCATAGTACCATTAATAGGATTTCTCAGGACACTGCTTACAGCGAGTTGAAGTTGTGATGTTTTAAAACAGAGATGTTATTACATGTAACACAATACATCAACAGCACTGATTTATATTTCCTGAATAAGTCAAATTGTGTACATCGCATGGTATTCTAGGATTTTTAGACTTGTTTTTTGTCAGGGGGGGGGGGGGGGGAAAGAGAGAAAGGGAGGAAAAACTGATTCCCCAATTTGGTCCAAGTTTATTACACGTTCCTTTACTTAAGTACTCAATTTTTATCTCTTTATTAAAAAACATTACACAGAAAAATGTACTAGGCTAAAGGTAGGTGCCTTGCATGTAGTAGCATGGGAAAGGAGATGATCATGTGGTTTAGGAGCACTGGGAGGGTAGTCCTGAGCTGTGGTACTACTGTGGTGGGGCAGGTGAGGAACAGGAAAATAGAATTTGGAAAGGGTTTCTAAGAGATCTCCCCAAAAACACAGGTTCTTTGAAGTTTATGTTTTACATTTCTTCCATATGGCTGCTGGGGTATAGATGTATTGTAAGTTCTACCTAATTCTATGTATGCATTATTTTGCTGTTAAACTGAAGATCTGTGCCCATTTAATGCTACAAAGACTAACTGATATTAAGAAAACACTGAGTGACTTCATTCAAAGGTTAATTGCTATTCAGATTAGGGATTAGGATTAGTTTGTGGAAAGGCTGTGGCTCCGGTATTTTGCATTTTTGGAGAGTTTTTCCTGGACATTGCAAATGACTGCTTTTGTTTCTTAAAAAAAGTTCTTAATAATATTTTGCATTAAACAGCATGACAGACAGCTATTTAGGTGTGCCAAAGATTATTACCAGAATGCTGTGACTCATTGTTCTGATCGATACTTTGATCTAAATGTATGTGCTCCAAAAGGTAGCTTTACCAAGAAATCATATATTATAGTAATAAACACACACACTGCTGTCTAGTAAACATACCTGGTTCCTAAATTTGGGCCTAGGTAACTCCTTGCCATCCCATTCCAACAAGTCCATGTCTCCCTCGATTTCTTTTACAATACTTTCATAGTCTTGATGCAAACTTTGGAACTTTTTTCTCACCAAATAACCTCTAACATAAGCCTACAAAAAGGGGGGGGGGAAGGAAATGGTTAAAAAATAAATGTACATAGCAGAGACAATTACACGTCATGCAGTATTGCTAAAGTAAACAAAACCCCCAGCCACTAAACCGGCTTACAATATGGGTACAAAACTAGGCACTCCGATATTGGGCATTAGCTACCATTCACCAACACCAATTCTATGCAGTGCGCGTCAAAGAAGACAGCAAGACTACCATTGTTTGTTACATTTAAAATAACATTCATCTTTGCTAACTAATATTTCATACCACATCATCCAAGAGAGGTGATTAACTGACATTTTGATATTAATTCAATAAATAGACTATGAAAAATGAGAACACAAAATTTTCACTTTTCAAGCAAGTAGCCTCTAAGCTATTATACACTTTCAAAAAGATGACTCATTGTCAGTGCCCCAATTAAAATATTTTTGTTTAAATGTCAGTATTGACAGCAATCAAGGTAAAAATTTGAAGGACTGTGTGCAATCATGCAGAAGGGCTAAAAGTTAATAGATATACAATGAAATTCAGTTGCAATGATAGATTTGGTTATTCTTCCTTTCAATAGTAACATGCAAACTGTTTGTGCACTGGGACACTGCACTAGTGATTCAGTTCTTATTTTTCAGAAAAACAATGTTAAAAACAGTATTGAATAAAAACATGGAAGTGTCAGCTTAGCTAAGGGATAGCACTCTCACCTCAGTCAGAAGCTTGCGGGTTATAGGTTCAAGCTACACTCCTGGGCTTAAGCACACAAGTCTAGGCTTGATACTTCAGTACTGTTGCATTATCAGAGGTGCAGTCTTGCCCGTTCAAGTGCACATGAAAAATCCCACTATACTTTTTCCAAAGAAGAGGAGGGAATTCGCCCACTGTTCTGGACAACATTCATCCTTCAACCATTACAGGTTAACCAGTCATTCATCGTGTTTAACTAAGTTGATTGAGTTTTTTGATGAGGTAACAGAGAGGGTTGATGAGGGCAATGTGGTTGACATTGTGTATATGGACTTTCAGAAGACATTTGATAAAGTGCCGCAGAATAGGCTTGTCAGAAAAATTGAAGCCCAAGGAATAAAAAGGGGCAGTGGCAGCATGAATACAAAATTGGTTGAGTAATAGGAAACAGAGTAGTGGTGAAGTTATTTTTTGGACTGGAGGGAGGTACAGTGGTGTTGCCCACGGATTGGTACTAGGACCACTGCTTTTTATATTTATATATATGACTTAGATGTACAGGGCACAATTTCAAAATTTGCAGATGACACATAACTTGGAAGTGTAGTAACCAGTGAGGAGGATAGTAATAGACTTCAAGAGGACATAGACAGGCTGGTGGAATGGGCGGACACATGGCAGACGAAATTTATCGCAGAGAAGTGCGAAGTGATACATTTTGGCAGGAAGAATGAGGAGAGGCAATATAAACTAAATGGTACAATTCTAAAGAGGGTGCAGGAACAGAGGGACCTGGGGGTATATGTGCACAAACCTTTGAAGGTGGCAGGACAGTTTGAGAAAGTGGTTAAAAAAACATACAGGATTCTTGGCTTTATAAATAGAGGCATTGAATACAAAAGCAAAGAAGTTATGTTGAACCTTTGTAAAACACTGGTTCGGTCACAACTACAGTATTGTATCCAATTCTGGGCACCGCACTTTAGGAAGGATGAGAGGGCCTTAGAGAGGGTGCAGAAAAGATTTACTAGAATGGTTCCTGGGATAGGGGACTTCAGTTATGTGGATAGATTGGAGAAGCTGGGGTTTTTCTCCTTAGAGCAGAGAAGGTTGAGAGAAGATTTGATAGAAGTGTTCAAAATCATGAAGGGTTTAGATAAAGTAAATGAAGAGAAACAGTTCCCATTAGCAGAAGGATTGAGAACCAGAGGATACAGATTTAAGGTGATTAGCAAAAGAACCAAAGGCGACATGAGGAAAAACTTTTTTACGCAGCAAGTAGTTATGATCTGGAATGCGCTGCCTGAAAGGGTGATGGAAGCAGATTCTATCATGGCTCTCAAAAAGGAATTGGATAAATACTTGAAAGGGAAACATTTGCAGGGCTATGGGAAAAGAGCGGGGGATTGGGACTAACAGGTTTGCTCTTACAAAGATCCAGCACAGGCACAAAGGGCTGAAGGGCCTCCTTCTGTGCCGTAACCATTCTATGATCTCATTGCTATTCATGTGATCTTGCTGTGCACAAGTTAGCTACCAGATTTGCCTACAAAAGAACAGTGACTATACTTCATAAAAGTAATTAATTGACTGTGAAGCACTTTGGAAAATCCAGAGGATATGAAAAGGTGCTATATCAATTCAAGTCTTTTATTAGAAAAAAAAGTACCTTCTATGACTTGCAGTGCAGAATTTCATCGTTCAACTGATTCCAGAGAAGGGAGAGCTAAGCTGTGTTTATTCACACTATAATTGTATCAATGAAAAGCGTATCACTTTACACCAACTCTGCAGTTATACTGTAAATACAGTCTGAATCTGAAGTTTGAAGCTGAGTGGGCACTGAAAGGACTGAGTGGAGGAAGTCTCACTCCATTTTGTTTCAGACAACTCAAGGCTTGACACACAATAGACACTCAATCCTGTTGCAAGTCTCAAGGCCAGCTTTGCCAGCATCTTAATTTCAGCAAGAATCCTACAAGTTGGTGGTGGGATATCGTCCACCAGATGTGCAGAAAGTGTTTTCAACAAATGGTCATTCCAAGCTCCAATCTAGTTCCAATTGCCTTTAATAAACATTCCACAAGCTATGAAATTTAAAACATCAAAAAGGAAATCACTTCAAAATTCATTCTTACACCCAAACAGTCATTGATCCTTATAACAACTAGTATAAATGCATAGACTGTAAAGTGTTCTGGGGTGTCCTATGAGAGGCACAAAATTAATAAAAGTTTGCTCATTTGGTGAGTATCTCTTCTGTTTTCTTCTTTCTTAGGACTGTGGGCTAAGTAACATAGCATAAAACTAAACTTAACTTAGTTATAGCAAGTAGCGTTTTTTTAATGAATCAAGGTCCCTAGTGTAGTTAACATTCTCTAAATTAAGAGTAATTTAAAGGAGTAAACTCCTTAAAGGGAGTAACTAACTAGTTTAATCTAAGGCAAGTCATGGCAGCAGAGCTCGCACCCGTGCTATGCTCCTCCTGCGCTATGTGGGAAGTCATGGACACTACTGGTGTCCCTGGTGACCATGTGTACAGGAAGTGTGTCCAGCTGCAGCTACTGGCTAACCGCATTTCGGAGCTGGAGCTGCGGATGGATTCACTCTGGAGCATCCGCGATGGTGAGATTATCGTGGATAGCATGTTCAGTGAGGTGGTCACACCGCAGGTAAAGATTACGCAAGCAGAAAGGAAACGGCTGACCGCCAGGCAGAGTAAAAGGACCAGGCAGGTAGAGCAGGAGTCCCCGGGGCCATCTCCCTCTCAAACAGATATTCCGCTTTGGATATTGTTGGGGGACATGGCTTATCAGGTGAATGCAGCAAGAGCCAAGACTGTGGCACCACGAGTGACTCAGCTGCACAGGAGGGGAGGAAAAAGAATGGGAGAGCAATAGTGATAGGGCATTCATTGTAAGGGAAACAGATAGGCGTTTCTGCGGCCGCAGACGTGACTCCATGATGGCATGTTGCCTCCCTGGTGCTACGGTCAAGGGTGTCACGGAGCGGCTGCAGGACATTCTGAAGGGGGAGGGTGAACAGCCAGAGGTCGTGGTCCACATCGGTACCAACGACATCGGTTATAAAAAAAAGGGATAAGGTCCTGCAAGCAGAATATAGGGAGTTAGGAAATAAATTAAAAAGCAGGACCTCTAAGGTGGTAATCTCAGGATTACTCCCAGTGCCACGTGCTAGCGAGAGCAGAAATAGGAGAATAGACCAGATGAATGCGTGGCTTGAGAGATGGTGTCGGAGGGAGGGGTTTAAATTCCTGAGGCATTGGGACCGATTCTGGGAAAGGCAGGACCTGTAGAAGCTGGACGGGTTGCACCCAAGCAGAACCGGGACCAATATCCTCGCGGGGGCATTTGCTATTTCTGTTGGGGAGGGTTTAAACTAGTATGGCAGGGGGATGGGAACCAAAGGGCAGGTACAGATAGGACATATTCAGACCAGGAAACGGGAAGTAGAAAAGCAGTTAGTGACGTAGTTAGCGACTCAAAGGTAAAAAGAAAGCAAAGGTTAAATAGTGTTCAGCACAGAAATTTGACGGGGTTAAAGGTTATATACTTCAATGCAAGGAGTATTACAAACAAAGCAGATGAGCTAAGGGCACAGATAGACACATGGCAGCATGATATCATTGCTATAACGGAGCCTGGCTTAAAGAGGGGGATAATTGGCAGCTCAATATCCCTGGATAAAGAGTTTTTAGGCAGAATAGAGTGGGTGATAAAAAAAAGGAGGGGGGGGTAGCATTATTGGTTAAAGAATCAATTACAGTTGTGAGAAGGGATGATATGCTAAATGGATCTTCAATCGAGGCCATATGGGTTGAGCTAAGAAATAAAAAAAGGGGCAGTCACACTACTAGGAGTGTACTATAGACCCCCCCCAATAGCGAAAGGGAGATAGAAGAACAAATATGTAGGCAAATTTCTGAGTGCAAAAATAAGAGGGCAATAATAGTAGGGGACTTCAACTACCCTAACATCAATTGGGATTCAAACAGTGTGAGGGGGACAGAGGGCGCAAAATTCTTGATCGGTGTCCAGGAGAAATTTTTAGCCAGTACGTGACAAGCCCAACAAGAGGGGATGCAATTCTAGATTTAGTCCTGGGAAATGAAGATGGGAAAGTGGGTGAAGTGACAGTAGGTGACCATATTGGGGATAGTGACCACAATTCAGTTAGTTTTAGCATTATTATGGAAAAGGACAGAGTTAAATCAGGAGTAAACATTTTAAATTGGGGGAAGGCAAATTTTACAGAACTAAGAGGTGATTTGGCAGAAGTGGACTGGACACAACTACTTGAGAAGAAATCAGTGGCAAGCCAGTGGGAGGCACTAAAAAGTGAAATTCTTCGAGTACAATTCAGACACGTCCCCTCAAAGAAAAAGGGTGGCACTGCCAAATCTAGAACCCCTGGTTGTTTAGAAGTATACGGGGCAAGATAAAGCAGAAAAAGAAAGCTTATGACTGTCACAGAAAACTAAATACTGCAGAAAGCCTAGAGAAGTATAGAAAGTACAGGGGTGACGTAAAAAAGGAAATAAGGAAAGCAAAGAGAGGGCATGAAAAAATATTAGCTAGTAAGATTAAAGAAAACCCAAAGATGTTTTATCAGTACATTAAGAACAAGAGGATAGCTAAGGAACAGGTGGGACCTATCAGAATTGATAAGGGTAACTTGTGTGTAGAAGCAGAGGATGTGGGTAGGGTTTTAAATTAATATTTTGTCTCCGTATTCACAAAGGAAAGGGATGATCCGGACATAGTAGTTAAACGGGAGAGGTGTGAAATATTGGATAAGGTAAACATAATTAGAGAGGAAGTAGTAGAGGGACTGGAATCCTTGAAAGTTGATAAGTCACAGGGCCGGATGGATTGTTTCCTAGGCTATTGAAGGAAGCCAGGGAGGAAATAGCAGATGCTCTGAGGATCATTTTCCAATCCTCACTAGATACACGGGAGGTACCGGAGGACTGGAAGACTGCAAACGTAGAACCATTGTTTAAAAAGGGTACGAGGGAAAGGCCAAACAATTATAGGCCGGTCAGTCTTACCTTGGTGGTGGACAGACTATTAGAATCTATACTGAGAGATAGGATAAACTGTCACTTGGAAAGGCACGGTTTAATTAGGGAAGGTCATGCCTTACAAATCTGATTGAATTCTTTGAGGAAGTGACAAGGAGGATTGATGAGGGTAGTGCAGTGGATGTTGTCTACATGGATTTTAGTAAGGCATTTGACAAGGTCCCACGTGGCAGACTAATCAGAAAGGTAAAAGCCCATGGGATACAGGGAAATGTGGCGAATTGGATCCAAATTGGCTCAGTAACAGGAAACAAAGAGTAAAAGTCGATGGATGTCTTTGTGAATGGAAATCCGTTTCCAGTGGTGTGTCACAGGGTTTAGTGTTGAATCCCTTGCTGTTTGTGGTATATATTAATGATTTGGACTTGAATGTAGAGGGCATGATTGGCAATTTAAAACAGAAATAGACAGTTTCCTAGAAGTAAAGGGAATTAGGGGTTACGGGGAGCAGGCAGGAAATTGGACATGAAGCTGAGTTCGGATCAGTCAAGGCCCTGTGGGTGGCGGAGCGGGCCCAGGGGCAGAGTGGCCGGGTCCTGCTCCTACGTCTTGTGTTCTTTAGATTTGAGGTTAGGATCAGATCAGCCATGATCTTATTGAATGGCGGAGCAGGCTTGAGGGGCTGATTGGCCTACTCCTGCTCCTATTTCTTATGTTCTTATGTAGTTGATAGTGAAGAGGATAGCTGTAGACTCCAAGAAGATATCAATGGGTTGGTGGAGTGGGCGGAAAAGTGGCAAATGGAGTTCAACCCAGAGAAGTGTGAGGTAATGCACTTATGGAGGGCATACAGTAAAAGGGAATACGCAGTAAACAGGAATATATTGAGAGGGGTAGAGGAAGTGGGAGACCTTGGAGTGCAGGGATGTAATGATGGAACTGTATAAAACACTGGTTAAGGCCACAGCTGGAGTATTGTGCGCAGTTCTGGTCACCACATTACAGGAAGGACGTAATTGCTCTGGAGAGAGTGCAGAGAAGATTTACAAGAATGTTGCCAGGGCTTGAAAATTACAGCTACAAGGAGAGATTGGATAGGCTGGGGTTGTTTTCATTGGAGCAGAGGAGACTGAGGGGAGACTTGATTGAGGTGTACAAAATTATGAGGGGCCTAGATAGAGTAGACTGGAAGTACCTATTTCCCCTAGCAGAGAGTTCAAGAACTAGAGGACATAAATTTAAGCTGATTGGCAGAAGGATTAGAGGGGACATGGGGAAAAACTTTTTTTTAACCCAGAGGGTGGTGGGTGTATGGAATTTGCTGCCCAAATTGGTGGTAGAGGCAGGGACCTGCACCTAAAGTGCTGTAAGCTGCAGGGCTACAGACCGGGTGCTGAAAGGTGGGATTAGAATGGGCACCTGGTTGTTCTTTGAGCCGGCGCAGACAGAATGGGCCAAATGGCCCCCTTCTGTGCTGTCTTTTCTATGGTTCTATTGTTTATAAATGGTTTTGAAAGCAGGACATAAATTATAAATAAAAACAGAAAATGCTGGAAATACTCAGCCAGTCAGGCAGCAACTGTGGATAAAGAAAGTTACCATTTCAGGTCAATGACGTTTCGTCAGAACTGGGTCATCAACCTGAAACATTTCTTTCATCACAGATGCCTGATTTGCTGAGTATTTCCAGCATTTTCTGTTTCTATTTCAGATCTCCAGCATCAGCAGTATTTTGCTTTTGACTTAAATAATGAAGCTGACTCACCACTATAACCCGTGATTATTAAAACAAATTCCACTGTATATAATTACTAATCCAAAAACATTCCAATAAGAGACACACGTTACTTCAGCTCTCATGCAGTGAAGGGCTTAGTAATCTTTTTAAACCAGTACCTAGATGCTATCAAAACAAAACCAACTGCTCCAACAGGAAAGATCGTAGACAGGTCTGTGTTTCAATAACTTAATTGCAACAAACTCATTATACTTTCGATTATAACTAAACAAGGTTTATAATCAACACAAGATCCAGGTTTCCCTGTTAATGCTTTGAATTTTCTTTCACTCAATTCACTGTTGAGTTACTAGCATGGTTACAAACTGTAAAAAAAAAACTTTTAATATGTATTGTTCAACTTCAGGCGCATTTTCTTGTGTTAAAGTTGTGATTTGCTTTCTACATTCAAAAACTATATTTAAAAAAAATATGCCAGCGAGTGGTTGAGAACCGCTAACCTGCGAGATACACAGTTTCCTCAGATAGTCTTCCGCCGCCATTTTGAAATGAAACGGCATCTTCCGCGGAAGTGACGCTATTTTTAAATACGACCAACTGCCTCCGAACAACAGAGATTATTGACAAGCGCTTTAACCAATCACAAGCCCAACGCCGACCAATGACGACATTGCGGAGGCGGGTTCCCCCCCCCCTCCCAAGGCATACGTACGCGCATGGGCAGTGCGTGAAATATAGGCGCTGGCCTGTGGACGAGGTTGATCTGTTAATAATGGATGAAAGATATTATGATCTGAGTGAAGCGCAGAAAGCTGTCAGAGCGAAATATCCACCCGTGAATAAGAAATACGAATGTAAGTGCAACTTTCTTGAATATTGTCCATTTTGTGGTGGTGCTCCTGTGACTGGGTTGGTTATCGCAGGGAGAGGTTTAAAGATTCCGGCTGTGGAATATGAAGTACTTAATTTCAGTTAATGTGTTCGCTGGTTAATTAATACCTTGCAGCAGTGTTGCTGACTGGGCTGGGACGTTTACAAGGCAAACAATAATTAAGCCGCTGGGGTTCACTCATTTTCCTGTGAGGAAACCACTCGGTAAAGTTATGTTTAAGACCAATTAAACCCGCTAGAATATTCAGTTTATCACATTTTAAAAATCCCTGCTTCCAAACAATTACTTGACCTCAAAGTTATTATTGAGTTCACCTGAAGGTATTCATTTCACTTTTTTTTTCTTTTATAACATTACAATGGCGAATTAGATCACGTGTGTAGTATCCTGTATACAAACTGAGAGGAACGTAGGAACAGGAGTAGGCCATTCAGCCCCTCGAGCCCGCTCTGCTATTTGATTAGATCATGGATGATCTGTGATCTAACTCCATATACCTGCTTTTGGCCCATATCCCTTAATACCTTTGGTTGGCAAAAAGCGTTCTATCTCAGATTTAAAATTGGCAATTGAGCTAGAATCAATTGCTGTTAGCGGAAGAGAGTTCCAAACTTCTACCACCCTTTGTATGTAGAAGTGTTTTCTAATCTCACTCCTGAAAAGTCTGGCTCTAATTTTTAGACTGTGCCCCCTAGTCCTAGAATCCCCAACCAGCGGAAATAGTTTCTCTCTATCCACCCTATCTGTTCCCCTTAATATCTTTTAAACTTTGATCAGATCACCTCTTAACCTTCTAAACTCTAGAGAATACGACCCCAATTTGTGTAATCTCTCCTCGTAACTTAACCCTCGAAGTCCGGGTATCATTCTTGTAAACCTACGCTGCACTCCCTCCAAGGCCAATATGTCCTTCCGAAGGTGCGATGCTCAGAACTGCTCACAGTACTCCAGGTGCGGTCTAACCAGGGTTTTATATAGCTGCAGCATAATTTCTGCCCCCTTGTACTCCAGTCCTCTAGATATAAAGGCCAGCATTCCATTAGCCTTATTGATTATTTTCTGCACCTGTTCATGACACTCCAATGATCTATGTACCTGAACCCCAAAGTCCCTTTCGGACATCCACTGTTTTTAACTTTTTACCATTTAGAAAGTGCCCTGTTCTATCCTTTTTTGGTCCAAAGTGGATGACCTCACATTTGCCTACGTGGAATTCCATTTGCCACAATTTTGCCCATTCACCTAATCTATCAATATCCCTTTGTAATTATGTTTTCATCTACACTGCTTACAATGCTACCAATCTTTGTGTCATCGGCAAACTTAGACATGAGACTTTCTATGCCTACATCTAAGTTGTTAATAAATATTGTGACGTTTGGTTAGGAGGGAATTTGTGACCAAGGTGGGGGAATTGCAGGACTATGGAGAAAGAGCAGGGGAGTAGCTGGATACCTCTTTAAAAGAGCAGGCACAGGCCGAATGTGCTGTATGTTTCAAAACTGAGATTGATAGGTTTTTGTTAAGCAGGGGTATTAAGGATTATGGAACCAAGCTGAGTAAATGGAGTTAAGATACAGATTGGGTATGATCTAATTGAATGGTGGAACTGGCTCAAGGGTCTGAATGGCCTACTCTTGTTCCTATGTTCCTACATTGTATGAAATTGTTTGCTCATGTTTTAAGACTACTGTCAGTTATTATAGATAGTGACAAAATTGAAGAATGTTAAGATTACAAAAAGTAATTATGCGTAGCACTTTGAGCTGTCTTGACACAAACAGCACTGTTGACACTTGTAATTGGAGTCTTATGGATTCGGACACCAGTTAATCGAGCTCACCATAACAAATTGTCTTCAATGACTTTATTAGCAGCACTGCCAAATACAGAAATAATGTTTACCTCAGTCTGGAGAGCTAGCTTCTCGAATCTGTTCTGCCAGACCTTAGCTATGACACCTATTTTTTAATGTTAATTTGTCTACATTTCAAAATATATAACTGATTGACTTGACCTGGTCTGCAAACCCCTTCTAAACTTCTGCTTATTTGTGGGAATATTTGTACGTAAAAATGCCCTCCAAGCATTGAGTTGTCTGATGCAGAACCCCATAAATTGACTTTAATATTTTGTGACTTGAGAATTTGGATCAAAAACTTGAACCTAATGTTTCCCAATGACTTAGTGGCTAAATGCATTGCACAGTGCGCTACTGATCCTTACAGGCCAGGAAGGCTACAGGTTTGATTCTTAGTCGGTGTTGAGTTAGCTGATCTCTGCCAGATTAAGACTAGGAAGGCTACAGTTGGGTCTGGACCCCGGGAAAATCATGGGAATCTCTCCTGTTTCTGATTGCAGTACAGTGGCCTGACCGGGAAAGTACTTGTGTAAATATCAGGTGGAGAACAGTAGAATATGAGCTAATCCCCACCCTGGCCGCTCAGCCCTTTGTACATCATTGGACAGTAAAGTGCGACATCTGTACCGGGGACCTTGAACAACATCACGCTAACCAATATAAATCATGGTAATGCAGACACCAGTAAGTGAACAGATATTCCACAATTGCTTCCAGTATTATGGGGTAAATCAGCTGAATACAGACCACAGTACAAATTTTGCTTTGATATATTCAGTCAGGTTGGTTTCTGTATTCAGTTGTATTACAAATGCTCAAATTGGCAATATACATTAAACTGATATTCAGCTTTTGATTTTTGTAACATTTTTTTCTCCTCAGATTTGGACCACACTGCAGATGTACAGTAAGTTCTTTAAAATAGCTACTCTAAAATGAACTATTTGCATATAATATGGGATTACAGATTTGGAATTTTGTCTTGCAATTCAAGAAGTTGCATAACCTGTAATACCTAAATTGTATAACTCAAACTGACATTCATTGCAACTGCTGGGATTCTACAGTGATTCAGTGTACAATGTGTCATAGATGTTGCATCACTTTTCTGATGTAGAACCTCTTAATACCTTGTGTTGCAATAGAATAATCAATTGCTTTGGATTGAGCTAAAATTTTTTAATAAGCTGCATTACTTCCCAACCATGGCTTTCTTGTTAAAAGTACTACCGTTTAATCAACTCATTTCACTTTTTATTTAATTGTCTTTTTTAATTAGTTGGGCCTTCTGTCCATCATAGTGATAAAACTTATGAAGCAGAAGAATTCCAAAGCTTTACTGCATGTTAAAATGTATTAGATAATCTGTAGAAAAAATAAAGGAAAAATAATCTTTTCTTAGTGTACTAACATTATACAGTTCATGTGAAAATTACAACTGAGGGTCATTGAAGCTTTGGTCATTTTACTTGACCATGTAAAGAGGATTATCAGAGATACAAAAATGATCCAGTGTTGTCACTGGGATTTCATTTAAAGTTGGGCATGTAAAATATTCTGTGTTTTTCCACCTGAATTATGAAAAATACCCAGCAGTATAATTAGATTCTGGCCTTACAATATCGGGCTTTGTTTGGAGAAAGTATTTTGAACTATATTAACACTGGAGTGCTTACAGGCCAAACTGGTGTTGATACTGTTGTGAGCTATTTTAGATGATTTTACACATTACATAAGCGTATTGGACAACATTAATATGTATTGGCTTAAGTATGCTTTTTATGCATAATTTGGTGCCTATTGTCAGCATTATACAATAACCTTTTCAAAAAAATTGTATCCTGTGTTCAGGTAAAAGCCATGGTGTGAGGAATCTGCATGATTTTGTGAAAGAAATTTGAGTCTTCCTACCTCCTGTATGATAAATCACCTGATGTAAAAACAGTAAATGTTAGAAATGCACTATAGTTCCTCAGCATCTTAAAAGATAAGTTAACATTTCAGGTAGAGGCCCCTCTTCAAAACTAAACCATGCAATGTGTTTGAAAACAGGCCTTCATTATTTACACTGTCATACATTTGTCATACCAGTCTGAGATTAGACTTCTTCGTCTAAATGTTTTTTGGCTGAGCTTTTTGTGATTTATAGCAGATATTTTCTGTACTGCAGTGCATTGCGTTTTGAATACTGATCAAAGTAACGGTAATGGTAATTTTGACTGGGCAAGTATCAAAGGGATTCCATAAGTCCTGATCAATCGTATTCTCGATTCACTTTGAATCAGAATCTGGATTACTGTGCAGAAAAAAAATGACAGCTGCTAGTTTCACAGTTCATGATTGATGTATAGCAGAATTTGCAATCCATATTTACCATGTATTATTATGAAGCAATTAACTTTTCAGTTTGGAAGCCCTGAAATGTTCTCCTTTTTGTAGGTTACACTCATGGGGCGATACAGTAGAAGAAGCATTTGAACAGGTTGTTATGGCCATGTTTGGCTATATGACTGACATAGAAACTGTGCAACCTTTAATCACAATTGAAGTAGAAGCTGAAGGTAACTGTGGTGATAGGCCATAATGGTATATGCTATATCAATGTATTTTTGCCACAATTTTTATTTATTGAAAATTTGTAAAGGATTATCTTTTTAGGCCAGCACATTTGTGTGTCAGGGTGGTTTGCTAATCAGCTCCTTTGGTTTCATGTGCACAATTTTGCGTGCATTAAATTCCTGTGGAGATGAAGATGGGAGGCTACAGGACCTCAATTACCTTGTAACTCCAAGCCATGTTCCTGCAATTCCTAGTGACTGGTTAAGCATAGGTAGAGGCCATTAAAGAAGTTTGCTTGCCCAATTGTATGCAGAGTGATGTTTGGGAGAAGGAGAAAAGTGGAAGGTAAAATACAATGTTTCTTGGTGCATTTTGGGTTAGGGAAAAATCTTTAAGTCAATAATTTGGCTTAAAAACACAATCCTATTTTTAATATTGCTTAAAAAAAATTAATTTAATTGCCCACAGTTCAATTAAGAGGAAAGGCAAACAGTGATCTGATGATCATATATTGTTTTATCAGTCCACAAAGCTGGAGACAGGTTTGCACTCATATGCTGAGTCCCTGGTCTCTGCTCAGCTGTTTAGGGATACAGTAAGGTACATTCAATTGGAAGGAAAGTGATGGGAATTGGAAAGCGTGATCTGTTCTTGTAATAATTCTAGTCATTAGCTAGATACCTGTTGTGTTATCAGTGGATCTGACTATTAGTCAGTGATATTACTACTCCAGTAATGGCTAGCCATTAGTCATATGTCCTTTAGCAAGAGATTATAAAGATTGTTTTGAGAACTGGTAAATTCTAAAATGGATAAAAATAACGTCCTGTAGCTTAAGAAAAATGACTGGGACAAACTGAAACTAATGCCATTGAGTTAATTACACCAAGCTTTCCCACACCAATACTTAACTTTTTTACCAAAATAAACCAGGTATGATAAATAACCTTTTTCATTTTTTTAAGTTTGCTTCGAGATCAACAAGAGACTTGCCTCTAACTTCCATGACCCCTTGGAGACCCCAGAGATTCTATGCTTTACATTATATAATTACTCAAGCATTGTGGGAATACTGATTTGCAGTTATTTAGTGGGCAGTGTCTTAAAAGCTCTGGCATGATATTTTTGGAAATTTTATTGCCACAAGTGTGTTGTGCATGCAGACCCACAAAGTCAACAAGTAACTTAATTACTTAGCTCCTGATTATAGTGCTGGTCAGAACACAAATTGAAAGCATGGACATTAGGTTTTCTTCTGTCAGATGTCCACTGTGAAACTATTGCTGATTACCAGTCTTCCAATAAGTTCTATGTGCAACAAAAACAGGAAATACTGGAAACACTCAGCGGGTCAGTTGGCATCTGTGGAGAGAACAGACAACTCAATGATTCAGATGTAAACCCTTTGTCGGAACTTTGATTTCCATCATTTGCATTTTTTTTTCCTTCCCTAGAGGTAGATCATCATTTGACCTCGCCAAGTGACCAGCTCTAGTGTTGCTATGGTCACCAGAACTCACCATAGTGACCAGAACTCACTTTTTTGGCTCTCTGTCAATGGTTCTGGGAGTACTTGCATGATGTGAAATATAATACTAAACAGCAATTCTATCCTAACTTTAATATTTTTGTTTTGTCTATTTTCTTTTAGGACATGACATGTTATCTCTGCTCTATAATTTCATGGCTGAATGGCTCTATCGATTCAGCGCAGAAATGTTTTTTGTTCCAAGGGTCAGTGAATGTTTTTAAGATTGAAATAAGTCAGATGTGAGCTGACATTAGAACGTATAACATTAAATGTAGTGTTTGTACAATGATAGAAATGATTTGGAAAATTTGAATTGCCCCTGTGATGGGTACTAGGAAATAAATACAATTCTGCAAATATATGTTTCATAAATACATACAGAGCAAGAGGATAACTAAGGAAAGAGTAGGGCCTATTAGAGAGCAAAAAGGTAACCTATGTGTGGAAGCAGAAAATTTGGATATGGTTCTTAATGAATACTTTGCGTCTGTCTTCACAAAAAAGGGGAATGATGCAGAGATTTTAGTTAAGAGGGAGGAGTGTGAAATATTGGACGGGCTAAACATAGTGAGAGAGGAAATATTAAGGGGTTTAGCATCTTTGAAAGTAGATAAGTCGCCAGGCCCAGATAAAATGTATCCCAGGCTGTTAAAAGAAGCAAGGGAGGAAATAGCGGAGGCTCTGACCATCATTTTCCAATCCTCCTTGGCTACAGGCGTGGTGCGGGTGGATTGGAGGACTGCTATAGTTGTACCGTTATTTAAAAAGGGAGAAAAGAATAGACCTAGTAACTACAGGCCAGTCAGTCTAACCCCGGTAGTAGGCGAATTATTGGAATGAATTCTGAAGGGACAGTATAAATCGTCATTTAGAAAGGCACAGGTGTACAATCAATATGGATTTGTTAAGAGAATGTCGTGGCTGACTAACTTGATTGATTTTTTTGAGGCGGTAACAAGGAGGGTTGATGAGGGTGGTGCGTATGATGTAGTCTACATGGATTTTAGCCAGGCTTTTGACAAGGTCCCACGTGGCAGACTGGTGAAAAAAGTAAAAGCCGATGGGATCCAAGGGAAAACGGCAAATTGGATCCAAAATTGGCTTAGTCGCAGGAAACAAAGGGTATTGGTCGACGGGTGTTTTTGTTACTGGAAGGCTGTCTCCAGCGGGGTTCCACAGGGCTCAATACTAGGTTCCTTGCTTTTTGTGGTATATATTAATGATATAGATTTAAATGTGGGGGACATGATTAAGAAGTTTGCAGATGATACAAAAATTGGCCATGTGGTTGATAGTGAGGAGGAAAGCTGTAGACTGCAGGAAGATATCAATGGACTGATCAGGTGGGCAGAAAAGTGGCAAATGGAATTCAATCCAGAGAAGTGTGAGGTAATGCGTTAGGGGAGGGCAAACAAGGCCAGGGAATACACAACAAATGGGAGGATACTGAGGTTAAGAAGAAGAGAGGGACCTTGGAGTGCATGTCCTCAGATCCCTAAAGGTAGCAGGACAGGTGGTTAAGAAGGCTAATGGGATACTTTCCTTCATTAGCCAAAGCATAGAATATAAGAGCAGGGAGGTTATGCTAGAACTGTATAAAACACTAGTTAGGCCACAGCTTGAGTACTGCGTACAGTTCTGGTCACCACATTACAGGAAAGATGTGATTGCATTAGAGACAGTACAGAGGAGATTTACGAGGATGTTGCCAGGACTGGAGAATTTTAATTATGAGGAAAGATTTGATAGGCTGGAGTTGTTTTCTTTGAAACAGTGGGGCTGAGGGGTGATTTTAATTGAGGTGTATAAAATTATGAGGGGCCTAGATAGAGTGGATAGGAAGGACCTATTTCCCTTAGCAGAGAGGTCAATAACCAGGGGACATAGATTTAAAGTAATTGGTAGAATGGATTAGAGGGGAGCTGAGGAAAAATGTTTTCAATCAGAGGGTGGTGAGGGTCTGGAACTCATTATCTGAAAGGGTGGTAGAGGCAGAAACTCTCATCACATTTAAAAGGTACTTGTATATATACTTGAAGTGCCATAACCTACAAGGCTACAGACCAAGTGCTGGAAAGTGGGATTAGGCTGGGTAGCTCTATTTTGACTGGCACAGACATGATGGGCCGAATGGCCTCCTTCTGTGCTGTAAATTTTCTATATTTCTATGTATCCTGCTTATTCTAAATATGTCTGAAAGGCTGTCCAGTAGAGGTATATGGAACTGTTGCATCCAGGTTGAGCTTATGTTTTGCATGTCACGGTGCCAACAGGCTTGGCCAATACTTTTACATGGTACTAATGACCTATTTACTTCAGCTTCCTTTGATTGTGTTCTAAAGGGCATGATGACATCCTAGCCTCTCCACACATGATGCCATCGTAGCCTCTCCACGCGGCTTACCAATATAACATGCTTTTCAGGAAATTAGACTTGCTTACCCAATAGTTCAGCTAATTAAGACAGTGAGTGAATAAGCTGGAATTACACGTGGATGTCCGCTGAGTACGAGATTAGGCTCACTGTGAGGGACCTGCAGTTAATAATCACTAAGGAGGTAATTTTAACCTAACACACCCGGTGGGGAAATTGACAGGATTGGGTCAACTGCCATTTTACACTCTGCCCAATTTTACTCTCCATTGACTTCAACGGAGAGTAAAATCTGGCAGGGTGTAAAACGGACGGGCGGCCCACCCGATCCCCGTCGATTTCCCGCCGGGTGGGTTAGGTTAAAATTACCCCCTGACTGTCAAGTTCACGTGACAAATAGCCACTTGGTACTGGAGGATACCCAGTAAAGATTGAGAAAATTAAAGGAAGAGAAAGTAAGTGCTATTGAACAAGTACTGGGAGTGTGGAAAAACAGCAATTTGCATTTATATAGCATCTTTAATATCAAAGAACATACCAAGGTGCTTCAGAGACATAAAAAGTAACAGTCACCAAGCCAAAGAAAGAGAGATTAAGAAGGATAACCAAAAGCATAGTCAGAGGTGGCTTTTAAGGAAGAGAAGGAGATGAAGAAGTGGAGGGGTTTAGGGAGGGAATTCCAGAGTGTGGGTACTAGGCACCTGAAGTATGGCTGCAGAGTTGGTTTGGAGGGGGGTGGGTGGTGGATGCACAAGAGCTAACATAAGTGCTTGATTCTCGATCACAGTTATGAGTACTTTCCTCCTATATTACAATGTTAAAATATGTTCCATAGAACATGTTTATGACTTTTGCACTGCCTTTTAGTTTTCTTAAGCAATCCAGCTGAGGCTATTGAGATGGAGGTTGGTGGGGGTTGTAGGACTGGAGGAGGTTACAGAAATGGAGGCTAGGCAACAAAAGGATTCGTTCAAAAGGATTCGTTCACAAGGATGAACATTTTAAATTTCAGATGTTAGGGTACCAGTGCCCAGTAAAAGTTATTAGACTTTAAGTTTTTTAATCAAAATATTGCAGAAGCCATAAATCTAAAACAAAAAAAGAAAATGCTGGGAACAGACAAGTCAGTCAGCATCTGTGGCGAGAACAGACAAGTTATCATTTCAGGTGTGGACTCGTCATCAAAACTTTAAGTTTTGTGTGGTACACCTGATTTTGTCTTTTTTTTTATGTGGTATTTTCTAGAATATTCACTGCATTATTAGCTCCATTGTAACACAAGTCCTTGATTCTCCATCACTGTTATGAGTGGGTGTATGGAGTACTTCCTATATTACAATGTTAAAATATGTTCCATAGAACATGTTTATGACTTTTGCATTGCCTTTTAGTTTTCTAAAGCAATCCAGCTGAGGCTATTGAGATGTTGTCTCTTATCCATATTTTTGTGCAGCTGATTTTACTGTATGGGCCCAGGATTAAAACTATGAATTGTTCTGCAAAATGACATTTAAATACTAGTAACTAACTTTTCCTAAGAAAATGTTCCTTTTATAAAATTTTGTGATCTAAAATTTCCATTTTTCTAACTTTTTAAATTAACTTTTGGCTATGAGGCATGTATTTTCTGTGAAGAAAAATGAAAATACTGTTCTGGAACACCTACTATTCTCCCTTCCTCTCCACGTTGAAAACACTTCTCTATTAGCCTTGCTAAATTTGAAAGTTTGCTGTGAGAAATCACAACCATGAACCTGCATCTTAGCACTCGTAACATAGCATGTTGGGATATTGGCCCACCGTGCCATTGTTGTGGCACAAGAGTTAGCTTTTTCGTTTTTCTTTCTTCTGCTGATTTTTCTCTCCTAAAGACGCTACCTACTTGCTTGGGTACAGTTGTGTTTGAGCCTTCCGTAACCATTCCTCATGTGTAAGCTCAGACACTGAGTGAGTGTTGGCTGTTTATTCAGCAATGGGGACATAACAGTTGACCTCAGTTCTGTCCTCAACTGATGTTCATACATATGGACCCCAAGCAGAGGTCACTGGATAGCAATCTGGAGCAATTTTCCCTTCCCTAATCTGGGGTGCGGAAGCCGATTGTAGTACTCGACCTGCTGCCCTGTCTGAGATTAGCTAACTCAGCGCCTGCTGGAGATGGAATCTGGAACCTTCCTGATCTAGTTACTGCTTTGATCAACTGAACCATCGGGGAGCGAGCTACCATTTTTTTTTTAAACCCATCTCACGGTGTGAAACATTGCATGTGTCCAAATAATTCAACCATCCACAAGATGGCCACGATTTATTTTGTAAGTGATGCCACTATATGAGTCAAACTAATATAAAATTTCAATAACAAATTTAGTAGGGGTAATGGGTATGTCAAATTGGCAGGATGTGACTAGTTGCGTCCCCCAGGGATCTGTACTGGGGCCACAGCTTTTCACTATATATTTATGAATGACTTGGATGAAGGAATAGAGAGCCGTATGTCGAAAGTTGCTGATGACACTAAGTTAGGTGGCACGGTAAATAGCGTAGATGGGAGCCGAAAGTTGCAATGGGACATTGATAAAGTAAGTGGGCAAAACTGTGGCAGATGGAGCTCAATGCTGGAAAGTGTGAAGTTTTCCACTTTGGACTTAAAGATAGATCAGAGTATTTTCTAAACTGCGAGAAGCTAGGAACTGTGGATAAGCAAAGAGATTTAGGGGTCCAAGTACAGAAATCACTCGAAGCTAGTGGACGGATACAAAAAATAATTTAAAAGACTAATGGAATGTTGACCTTTATCACGAGGGCTGGAATACAAAAGGATGGAAGTTATATTACAGATGTATAGGGCTCTGGTTAGACCCCATCTGGAGTACTGCATTCATTTCTGGGCACTGCACCTCAGGAAGGATATATTGGCCTGGGGGGGTGTATTGCAGATTCACCAGAATGATACTGGGGCTAAAAAGGTTAAGTTATGAGGACAGGTTGCATAACCTAGGCTTGTTTTCCCTTCAATATAGAAGACTAAGGGTGATCTAATTTAAATGTTTAAGATGATTAAAGAATTTGATAGGAAATAGTTTCTCTCTATTTATCCTCTGGTGGGAGAGTCCAGAACAAGGGGGTATAACCTTAAAATTAGAGCTAGGCCGTCCAAGGATAGGGTCACGCATAGAGTAGTGGAAATCTGGAACCCTCTTCCAAAAAGCTGTTGCAGCTGGTGGTCAATTGAAAATTTCAAAACTGTGATTGATAGATTTTTGTTAGGCAAGGGTATTCAGGGTTATGGAACCAAGGCAGGTAGATGGAGTCAAGATACAGATTCGCCATGATCTAATTGAATGGCGGTACAGGAATTCTCTTTCTGATTTACTAATGCGTGTTAATTTTTTTACAGTTGCTATTCTGACTTTCTTGTTTCTCTTCTAGGAGGTGAAAGTGATTAATTTGGACAGAATTAATTATAAGATTCGATCAATTGGGTAGGTATAGTAATTAGGCCTGAACCATTTGGCATATTGGCAATGTTTAACTCTGACCAATGGCTGGTCCAGAGAATTGATTATCTCTGTGGGCCCAACTGGTGTTTAGATTTTCAGCTTGCACCCTTTTCCCTTCCTTCCTCCTCCTCAGCTGTAATTTATCTGTTCCAATTTTAACTTTTAAAGTTTTCACTTACTGGCAGGAAGCAGTTTTCCATTTGTGATTTATTAAATGGCAAGTTTCCTGTTGCAGCTCCATTATTAGTGGGAGAAGTGGTGTCAGCCAGATGCTGCTCCTTGAAAGAAAGAACTCAGTTCCCAGGCTGACCTGGCTAACAGCTCTGTGACCAGCTTGAGTCCAAGACCCGGCTAACTGGCTTTTTAAGTCAGAGAACGGTGTATGGCAGGGGAGACCAAAAAGTAGGGGGAGAAGTGTTCTTAGTATCATAGGTACAGCATAGGAGGGGGCCATTCGGCCCATCGTGCCTGTGCCAGCTCTTTGAAACAGCTATTCAGTTAGTCTGGGTCTTCAGCTGGTTAATTTTTTTTGTATTTATGTTCTAAATGGTGAAACTTATAACTCTTGATAAATATCTTCTCATCAATACAGCATTGAGTGCAGATGTTATCTAAAGCGTAACTCCAATCTAAATTTTTAGTGGCAAACTTTGATAGATAGTAAGCCCTTTTTTTAAAATAACAATTTAAATTTCTGTATAGTTCCATTGTTACATTTCTCTTGCTCTATCTGTATTCTGTGGCTCTTCCATTGGCGTTGTGGCTTGCTTTTTTTTCCCATGTTCCTTGTATTTGTTTAATCCTTGAGCAGCACCATTTCATAAGAAAAAGAGGAAGAAATCTAATGGGTGAATTAAAAATTAATGTAGAAAACTATATATTCAGAGCTTTTTGTTTCAATATTAGTAAGAGATCTAAGCATTGAAATTTGATTTTTAAAAACAGGCTCTATTAGAGCATGGATTTATGTGCTTAGATTCTAACTTGTATGAATTATTGAGCCAGAACTTGCACAGAGCGGCGTGACAACACTCGCCGCAGCTCCTGCAACTTAAATTAACAAAAGTACTTACTGCGGGCTCTGGCATCGACTTGCTTGATTTTGAACTTTTTTTTAAAAAAATTGTGCGCTATCAACTCAATCTCTGAGCAGTGTAATTTGATGCGTATGGAACAGTCTGAGAATAGAAGACCCACAGAATCTGTCAGGAAGAGAAGTCCTGCCCACAAGCGGGCAAACAGACTTCATTCATTTAAAGTTAGTATTCTGGAAGTCATTGTAAATAATAATAAACATTTCTTTTGACTTTTTATGAAAAAAATAATTGACTTAGAGACAGAAAGGAAAAGCTTTTTAAATAAAGAATTTAATTTTTTTTAAATGACCAAAAACTATTAAAGTAAAGAGTAATATAAGACTCCACATTTTTAAAATTTAAGTTTGGTTGTTTGGCAGTCATTAAGACTAACCGCGCTTTTAAAACTTAGTTTAGACCTGGTATTTTTAAGCATAACTGTTTGGCGTAATTAGTTACTTTCCAACTGGGCAGATGAGCAAGTTTGCGATTTTTTTTTTTCAGTGATTTCAATGATTGCAGCGTGCGATGGCCCTTTAATTCGCAGCTGTCAAATCGCCAGCAAACCAATAGGAGCAAGTTCACAATTTCCACATTTTAGTGCACATATGTAAACACGGGAATGTACTCCTATGCTTCGCCATTAAAAACGGAGAGCGCTTTGAGCTCCGTTATTTCGGGAGCAAGTTCTGCCCCAGTGTTTTGGGCAGAATAATTATGATTAGAATTTAAAAAGAAACAAAAACAATTGATGAATACAATAGAAGTTCATTTAAATTTATTCACTAAACAGACTAGTACCTGTTTTTTTTGAAGGTTTGGCTTTTTAATCCTGTCTCTAATGACACTTAAGCTGAAACTCAAAATATGCATCCTGATGGGAAGTTTGCAATAAGATATTTGTTTGTAAGTAAGTTTGAAACCTGATACCTGACCTAAGATTTTTTTTTTCTCTCAAGATGGGGAGAAGAGTTTGATTTGGCCAAACATCCACAGGTAACACTAAAACATTGTAATGTTTCATTTTACACCATCTCCTCTTACATTTTTGAATTGCTTATTTTCAAAGCACTATGGAATTATAAGCAAACTTCTTCTTACCATTTTTCTTTACTTTTACAGGGCACTGAAGTCAAAGCCATCACATACTCAGCAATGCAGATTCACGAGGATGAAACACCTCAAATTTTTGTTATCATTGATATTTGATTTTTATTTAAATATTTTTAATTTTTCTTGATTATTGCAAGATATGTACAAAATATATCTTGATATCTTTATTGCAGTAACCCATTACGGTATCAGTATTGGAAATTCTACCTAAGTCTGTAAATAAGACGAGTACCAATATCAGGAGAACTATTTATGTTTAACACATGTTCCCTTCATATACCCAGGAAGTAACAGAAAATCCAGATTTACATACCTTCTCTTTCTTTTATCAGAATAGATGATTTAGCAAATACAAAATAGGTATATTGTGCCAAACGGTCCTGTCCCCTCTACTATAAATAGTTGGTTCTCATCCCGTAAATTGATTAACAGCAAATTTTGTGGCAGTTTTGAATTTTACATTTGCTATGGGTCCATATTTTTAATTTCCTCCAGCAGCTGGCAGGACTGGTAAATCAGCTACTGTTTGGCAGGCGTGCTTGAAGGTTGACTGTTGGAAGTTGTGGTTAGCGTTGGTGAGGATGTGCATAGTATTTTTTTTTATTGGATATGAAACCTTTTAGAGAATGAAGTACACCTGACTGAGAAATTTGAGTGTCACTCTCCAGCGAGGCCCAAATCATTCCAAAAGTGGTGTTATGGGAATGGCTTATCTACAAAATAATGTGGTGTCTCAATGAGATTTATATTCAGTGCTAAGGATGTTAATGATTCAGGATAAGAAATTAATCACAGTCAAACTTTTATGACCATTAAACGTTGAATATAGGGAGAGAGAAAAAAATCAGGCAACATTAAAATTTTTACCAGTAGTAATGTACAAGAATTTATTTTGTATCTACAAATAAATCTTGGGTGGTGGGACATAAGCTTTAATCCTTTATTAAGATATTGTTAAAATTGAGTTTATTAAAATAATTCTGATCAACTTTGTTTTAACAATAGTTTTTTGACACCACGAGTTTACAATTATATATTTGATATTTTTGGATTGCTTCATGTATGCCAAAAAGGATTGGCCTTTACAATTAAATATGCCCTGATTATTAATTAAGATGTGTGGTAATATTTTACTGTTTTACAGTTTGTAAAAATCATGCATTGGTTTGGTTTAAAATGTACAATAAAGCTGTTAACATGCATTTAATGTCTAAATGATCTGTTGGGACCTTGTGTGCAAATTGCTTATCACATTTGCTACGTAGGTTACTGCACTTCAAAAGTAATCCATTGGCCCTAAAGCACATTGGGACATCCTGTGGCACTGTACAAGTGCAAGTCTTGTTTTTCTTACAATTGTACTTCAGACAAATAATTTATGTTTCATAGAACATTTTAAACATCTGTTCAGAATTAAGACTGCTGACTGGTATGACTGTAACTAGTGATTATAGTCTTTATTTCCTGTGCTTCATGGGAGTCACCAGCAGCTCAATGTACAAAGCTGTTTTGATTGTATCTATGGTTCAAGTAGAATAAGCCATATCTGTTGTACATAGCAAGCCTTTTACATTATTGGCTAACATACTGAAACCCAGTCACTCACAGCAAGCCAGTTTTTCCAAGAACTCAAATATTCTTATTTTTAACTTGCAAACTGGCTGTATTGTCACGATTATTCCTTCATATGAGATGCAACTGCATCACTCATTTGTTTTCCTAATCTTGTCTGCCAATTGACTGAATTTCAATATCACTAATATACTAAGTCCATTGATATGGAAACTAGCTCACAATCAGACTGCTATCTTTGAAGTCCTAGTAGTTATCTATTATATTCTGAACACGCTGCGCCCTTGTTTATATTTTTTCATTTTCCTTACCCTGATCACCTCAACCACTTCCAGGGGATGTCCCTGTTAAGGTGGAGTTTGTTAGGCAACTGCATATATGTTGTGCCTATTAGCTGATCAGTAAAGTAAGCTGAATTGTGTAGGATATATTTTTCTGATCTGACAAACTGCCATTGTTTTATATCACTTTTGAGCATTCCCTTATTTCCTTTCAAATAGCTCCAGCATTAATCTACAGTTTTCCTGTATTAATGTACGATTAACCACATTTTTGTTAAGTAATTATCATAATTAGGATGGGCATTTGAACAGTAAATATAATTAAATTATTTTAATTCCTTTCCCAGAATTGATTTGGAAGGGACTGTTAGATAAACTTCCTCAACTACTTTGTGGATGTTACAAATAAATAGTGGAGTTCTGTATAATATTTCTTTGGGCTTCGAGAAAACCTTTTGAGAAGATCACACAAGAGACTACTGATAAACCTGGAATCTAGGAAAAAAAACCTGGGACCGGATGGGATTTGTTTTTTATATACAGTATAAGAAACCAAGAGAATTTGTGAGAGGTGTAATGATAGACTGGAGGGAAAGTGCTTAGTAGAGTACAGTAATGGTCTATGGTTGCATCCTTGTTTCTACTCTACGTAACAGGCCTGAACAAAACCAATTGTCAGCATGTTAAATTTGCAGACATGAAAATAGAATGCAGTCGGAATGGAGCATCCAGTTTTGGAAGAAAATTCTATTATAGAATGAGCAACATAGATACACAATGAAAGGGAGGACATTAGCATGGGGAGACTTTGAAAGGAACCTGAGTAACAGTAAACCTGTCCCTTTCACTGTCCAGGCAATATGTAGAAGCAAATAGAATGTTGGATTCATAACCAGAACAATGGAATATAAAGTTGAGGTTATGCAAAGGCTTTACAATGCAATTATCTCACTTGTAGTACTGTGTCCAATTCTTGTTGAAATATTTCAAAAGGGACATGCATACATGGGAGAGGCTGCACAGAAGAGCAACAAGAATGATCCCAAGAGTAAAAGGAATGAACTATGAGGAAACATTTGAGAAGCTTGTTTTAAAGTTGGGAGAGGAGGAGGATCAAGGTTTTTTAAAGATGAGATGAATCCACAATACTACTTCAAGATAAGCTCCACCAGTAGGACAATAGGCCATCATTTTAAAGCATTAGAAAAAATATCTAGATGTAGTGTGATAAATATTCAGAACAATCTGCCAGGTGAGGAGGTAATCAAAGACACAAGGGTAATTCAAAATGAAGTTGGATTGTAAGATGGCTAATTTGGAGTATTACAAAGATGAGCACTAATGGGCTGATTGGCCTTTTCTTATTGATTATTTTTCTCTCTATGTTCTTTATAAGCCTAAAACAAGCCAAATGTGACATGGTTATGCTTAAGGATGTCTTAACTCCTAAGGACAAATATGAAGGATTAAGGGGCAAACTGCGTTGAACCGTTCAATATACAAGTACAATGAAACAGATTGGCAGCAGATAACCACATGGGCAAGTATCATTGGCTGGGCTCCACAAATAAACAAGCCCACGAGTCAGGGAAAAAAATCATCAGCACAACAAAAGTAGCAGCACAAAGTTCTGCTACAAAGTTACATCAAATTGGAGCTAGAATCACTATAGCCAAATTCAAGTGAGGAACAGGAAGGAGTAGGACATTCAGCCACTCGAGCCTGTTCCGCCATTCAATTAGATCATTGTAAACAATTTTACAACACCAAGTTATAGTCCAGCAATTTTATTTTAAATTCACAAGCTTTCGGAGGCTTCCTCCTTCGTCAGGTAAATCTGACGAAGGCTTCCTCCTTCGTCAGATCATGGCTGATCTGCACCTCAACTCCATTTACCTGCCTTTGCTCCATATTCATTGATTCCCCCTAACCCAACAAAAATCTATCAATCTCTGTCTTCAAACTTTCAATTGACCCAGCATCTGCAGTCTTTTGGAGAATTGAGTTCCAGATTTCCACTACACTTTGTGTGGAAAAAGTGCTTCCTGATTTCACTCCTAAATGGCCTAGCTCTAATTTTACGATTATGCCTTCTTGTTCTGGATTCCCCACCAGACAAAATAGTTTCTCTGTATCTATCCTATCGAATCCCTTTATCGTTTTAAATGCCTTGATTAGATCACCCCTCAAGCGTCTAAAGGTCGAAGGGAATACAAGCCAAGTTTATGTAACCTGTCCTTATAATTTAACCCTTTAAGCCCTGATATAATTCTGGTGAATCTGCACAGTACCTCTTCCTAGGCCAATATATCTTTAATGAATTTTGGTGCCCAAAACTGAACACTACTCCAGATGGGGTCTGACCAAGACTCTTTACATTTGAAACATCACGTCCTCACTTTTGTGTTACAATCCCCTTGAAATAAAGCCAACATTCCATTAGCATTTTTGATTACTTTTTGTACTTGTGCACTGGCTTTTAGATATTTGTGTACATGAATATCTAAATCCCTTTGCTCCTCCACAGCTCCTAGTCTCTCACCATTAACAAAATATTCTGATTTGTCTTTCGCAGTTCCAAAGTGGATGCTCTCATTTCTCCCTACATTGACTGCTATCTGCCATAGTTTTGTCCATTCACTTGTCCTGTCTACGATCACTTCCAATTATGTGCACTTTCATTTTTGCTAATACTCTCTTGTGTGGAACCTTATCGAAAGCCTTCTGGAAGTTCATAATGATAACATCCACACATTCCCCTATCCACCATGCTAGTGACCTGAAAAAACCAGATGAGTCAGACATAACCTACCTTTCACAAATCGATGCTGACTCTCTTTGATCAGCTCATACTTGTCCAAGGAGCTCTACTGATAGGTACATAAAAAAAGTTCAAAAACCAATATAATCCCCATTCACTGTTCACACAGACATATGTGGAAAGACACCCCACATCCACCTGTAACAAAGGTTGCCTGATGTCAAAGCTTATATCCTGCATCAGAACTAAAGTCTGATTTTACTGCAGAGATTGGATAATACTGTCTAGGTTATTTCCCAAAGCATCTAGATCCAAGCAGACTATAACGACTGATACATATGCACCTACATACTGCAAATTGAAGCCAGTTAATTAAGATCCCCATGTCAAGATCCAAGAAAATCTTTAAAGGGAGTTACAGAGGATGCTGTAGTGGATTAAGATTGTTACTAAATCTTATCATAGATAATTTGAACATGGAGAAAATCTTCTTGATCTGTAGGAATTAATTAGTGTTCAAAAGTACACATTGTTAAATATATATTCAAGTATGTTCAGTTTTTGTATTGGTTATTCTCCAGCTCTTATAGTGGAAGACTTTTCCACCAAAAGTGAGAATCTTACTTTAAAAAAAATTTGTGCAGAAAATAAAATGAATGCAACAAAATATTCAGTGATAGCATATTTTCCTCATATACAGACTTGTCTATATATGTATTGGCATTCCCCCAGATCTTTCACAGAATTTATGTGATACAGCAACAAAATGTGAATAAAAAGTAATTCCTTTAACTGTCTATAGGTGGAAGTAGCAAATCAAGAATTTGTGCATCCACCATCAATGAGATCTTTATTGCAGAATACGGGCTGAGATGTTGGAGTATCGTTTATGAACTTAATAGCTTTTCTTAAAGGAAATATGTAAAATGTAGTAGAGTGGAAACATTTAAATTGGTAACTGTAGCTATATTGGTATTTTTATAAATTGTCTCTCAGTTTTTGACTGCACCAGCAGCTACACAACATCTTGCATTTATATGGCACCTTTAACATAGGAAAACATCTCCTCTAATTTCCCTCCTACTCCCACCTGTGAAGTGCCTTGGGACATTTTGCAGTGTTGATAGTCCTATCTATATAAATGCAAGTTGTTATTGTTGTCTGGTCAGGAGTTGGATCAGGAAAAGGTTAAGGAAACAAGTGATAGGTTTAACTGGGGAATAGGAGCCTGATCAGAGCTGAGGGTGAAAATGGGAAGAAGCTACAGAGTTATATGGGGTCAAAGTTGGGGAGGAAGAAGGAACGAGACTGAGGCAGCTAAGTGGATATCACCATTCTTGGAAACTAAAAAATCCCTTGAACTTTTGGTGGTAATGACAGAGAGGGGCTTATTGTTGAGGAGCCTGGAACTACCTTTGAATATAATCCTGAAGTAGCAGTAAGAGTTGGATTGCAGAGAGCAACATGGTATATTTGAGTTGGTCAAGCCTGATCAGCGGATGGATAAGCTGCCCAGCCATGTGGCGCGTGGAAGCTAGTCTTTTGAGGCCTGAGAGTATGGAGGTGGGAATTGTATTAAGGGGACAGTGAGAATGGGAGACTATGAGGGAGTTAGTCGGGTCAAGGGCTGCAAAGGTAGTTATTAAAAAGATGGATGGAATCAGTGATATCATTGCACGTGGAGGGCAAGAGGAGCAGTTGGGAATTTAGGGTGTGTGGTAAGAACAGAGAAAAGAGAAGGCCGAGGGATGACCCGATGGAAGTCTTTAAGATAATAAAAGGATTTGATAGGGTGACGTAGAGAAAATGTTTCCACTTGTGGAGGAGTCTAAAACTAGAGGTCATAAATATAAGATAGTCACTAATAAATCCAATAGGGAATTCAGGAGAAACTTTATCCAAAGAGTGGTAAGACTATGGAACGCACTATCACAAAGAGTAGTTGAGGCAAGTAGCATAGATGCATTTAAGGGGAAGCTAAATAAGCACACAAGGGAGAAAGGAATAGAAGGATATATGGTTAGATGAAGTAGGGAGTGAGGAGGCTCATCTGGAACATGAACGCCAGCATAGACCAGTTGGGCCAAATGGCCTGTTTCTGTGCTGTAATTTTGATGTAAGATAGCTGGGATGGTTTTATCTAGGGTGGTGGGTGAAGATTTGAGGTAAGCAGGGAGATGTGAATGTGCAGTGAGACCTGGAAATGATCTGAGACAACCTTGTCAATAATTGAAGTCTCACAGGGGCAAAGATCTGTGTAATGCAAAATACAGTGTAGTTAAGGGGGTCGATATGTTAAGTACAGGAAAAATCAAAGGAGAGTAGGCTGGGGAATTTAAATGAATCATTGAAGATGAGTCAGGGATCAGAGCAGGGCTGAGTTTATGTGGCTTCAATGTTCATGGCAACAAATTCTAGTTTGTAATTAAACCAAGTTGCAGTCTATAATTATCTTTTTCTTTGAAAAGTTTGATTGCACGAGTACATTGATACAAATTTCTTCTTTAAAAAAAAACTAAGGTTCCACCGAGATTTGAACTCGGATCGCTGGATTCAGAGTCCAGAGTGCTAACCATTACACCATGGAACCACGCAAAAAGCCTTAGAGGCTTTTTATATAACGGAGATCGTAAGTGAGGGAGCTAATATTGATACGTCATGAGGATTTCCTTTCAGTAACCATAATATGGCAGCACAGCCTGGTCGGTCATTTGTTTCCGCTACTTTTACAGTGTATGTAAAAGACGACGCAGGGTTTTTTTTTCCATTGAGTAGGCCACTCACTTCCTTTTTAATTAAAGACATTAGTTTCGGTTTATGCACCAGCGTTTCGGAGGCCCCACTTTGTTGACAAAACACCGTTCAGCCACGCCCTCCTCCCACGGGTGCGGCTCCTCCCAGGAGGGCCTCGGTCTCCCCCTAGCGCTCGTGGCCAGGAATGCAAGTCTCTGGGAGCACAGGAGATCCCACCTACACTACACAGGAGATCCCACCTACACTACACAGAAGGTCCCACCTACACGACACAGAGGTTGCGACTCTGTCCATTCGTGCTGAAAAAAACCTGGATAATTGCACTTTTATCTGAAATACCTCCAAGCAAATTAGTGCAGACACGACATTATTGTCCTACTCATTGGGTTGCCAACCCTCCAGGATTGTCCTAGAGTCTCCAGGAATTGAAGATTAACCTCCAGGACACTGCTGCAAGCAACCCAGGAGAAAAAAAAATCAAAGTGGCATTAAACAAAATTGTTTTTTTAATTTTCTTTGAACATTTTCTTAGTTATAAAAATATTGGGGATGGAGGGAAAGGCTGTTTCACTATCAGTCAAAATGAATCCAATTGGGTAGCAAAGATTCTGTTCCCTTTCCAATTGGTGTGGAGGATGGACCAATGGTGTGTGTGTGTGGGGGCAGGGTGGTTCAAGGCGGGAGGTCATGTGATGAAACCTCCAGGAATACACCCAACCAGAGTTGGCAACCCTGGGGTCGGAGTGGGAGTGGAAATGGATGGCAGTGAAAGGGCAGATCATGGCCCTTATATTCCACTCCATAGTGCCTGGGAAGGGGATTTTCCCAGGTACTGCCATGAGGAAAAGGGGATGGAGATCTGTTATGTTGAGTGTTCACCCCCTTTATGTTGCCGCATGGTTTCTGTTGCTTCTCCAGACAGGCAGACATGGGCTTGCACCTACAACAAGTGAAGGTCAAAGGCCCCCATAGAAATGAGAGGGAAGAGGGTGTTCCCAGCTTTGTGAAAGGAACTTGCAGAAGCTAGCTTTAGGCCTCTCACTTGACAACACTTCAGGTTGGAGGCAGTAAAGCAAAGGGAGGCCACAGAAGTCCTACCTTCTGCAGTCACCCCAAAATATTTTGGGCCTGGAGGCCCTCTAGTTACAGTTCTCAAACAACAGCCAAAAAGCCCCAAGGCTGGCAGCCAGTGCCACAGCTGCAGGTCTCCTAGGCCTGCGGCAGTGCCTGTGTTCCCATCCAATTTCCCATTGTAAGGTCCTGCCAGGTGGCAAGCCTACACTGGGGGTGCAATTGGGCAATGGAAATGACCCAACCCACCAACTTCAGATATTCTGAGACCTGGACAGGCACAATGCACTTCTGCCACATTGTAGTTTGTTTATTATCAAAAGTCTTTTGGAGTTGAGGTATACCATGCCGTTGGGCTTAACACAGTCCACTTGGGTTGTCGCTTTCTCAAAGAAGCCAAGGAGGTTGGTTAGGCAGGATCTTTCCCATCTCAATCCATGCTGACTGCTGTTAACTAGGTAATTGTTGCACAGATGGTCCTGAAGTTTACTCCTGATAATCGATTCCATTATTTTACATGGGACAGTCGTTGCCTGTATCTGCTTGGTTGCTCTTTTTGAATATGGACATTGACTCTCTCATAATGATCATCTGTGCCTCACAAATCTCCTCCCTGGTCTCTCAGCACTCTGAGATGAGTATTGCCCCTCATGTCTTACTTGACAGTGGGTCAAGAAGCAGTAGTACACTACATCTACCAACTCTAGCCCTAAACCACTTGGGGTTTCCTGGTTTATATTAAGTTAATTGATGTCTCCCACCTCTCTCATTCCCCAATGTCTGCTTATTTCTGGTATTTGGTTCATGCCCTCCATCCCCCCCACCTTCCCCTCCACCCTATCTAGTTTAGATGATTTTCTATTGCTGCCTCGATATTCCTTGCAAGTCTTTTCATCCCTACTTGGTTTTAGTGTAGCCCATTCCTCCAGTGCCAAAATTTTATTCTGGAAGAATTCTCAGTTAATTATGAAAGTAGCATTGTTGTACTCACATGTTTCCAGACATTTATCTTCTGATTTTTTTTGGCTCCTTGTAAGAGATTTCCTTGTGGAAGTCGTAAATGCTTTGGCTAACTGGAAGGTTTCAGTGACAGCCTGCTGGGACTCTAGTGTTTCTCGGCCTCTCTGGGCTTTGTATTGCAATAACGCTACGTGTGCGTCAGCCATTTCCAGACTATGGTGGCTGCCTGCCTGCTTTAGGCTACTTTCTCCCATGCAAGGTGTATGAGATGTTTTCTGGGAGGAGGGGAGCATTAGCCCTTGTACCTCCTGGCTACTCAAATTGACATTTCCCACTCAGTAATGCCCAAGTCCAGAACATAAAAATTATGGTTGAAACTCATTACTAAATTTTCTAGAATGAATCATTCTCTTTGTTTACTTTCTCAGCTGTTATTCACATGAGTAACCATGACTCAGCTACACACTGCTTGAGCTCATGATAGCATTCTGGCCTCTAAGGTTGTAGGTTCAGAGTCCCATTCCAGTGACTTGAACACAAAATCTGGCTGACACACCAGTGCAGTACTGAGTGAGTGCCATACTCGCTGTCTTTCGGATGAAACGGTAAACCAAGGCCCGTCCCCTATCTCGGGTTGATCCCATGGCACAATTTTGAAAATCGGGAGCTTGCTGGTGCCCTGGCCAAAATTTATCCCTCAACCAACATCATTAAAGCAGATTAACTGGTCATTATCACATTGCTGTTTATGGGATCTTGCTGTATGCAAATTAGCTGCTGCATTTTCTATATTACAACACTTCAAAAGTACTTTGTTGGCTGTAAATTGCTTTGGGATGTCCTGAGATCATGACTGGCACTATATAAATGCAAGTCTTTCTTTGTTTCAGTGAGTAATTAGCTTTGCCTTTCCAGTTCTATGTTGGTTACTATAAATAACTCCAAACTGAAGTTAACAATTGATTGAGGATTTAATTGCTGCACTGTTCTTATTGACTGGCCTATCACAAGGAAGAATATTCCCAGTTTAGCTCACAGATGAAAAACCCTGTTGTGGGTAATCCCCAGAAACTTTTAGGAATGCACAGTTTATCTAAGAATAGCATACCAATAACAATTTCTGAACTTTTCCCTCTCAGCTCCACAGGACACTTTGCACTTAAAACTGCACATTCATACCATGACTAAGAATATTGTCATGGTAATTTCTTGTCAATATGTCAGATATGTCACACAGCAGCTGATTGAAGTGAAATCCATGATGAACTGCTATTAATCGTATGACTCAGGAAATTTCATACCATATTCTTCAAACTTAACTACAGGTGAATCTACATTCACCTGATGTTTTTAAATTTAATTTCTAAATTGCTTGTTCAGACAATGCTAGTTTAAAAATTATGGTTGAAACTCGTTACTAAATTTTCTAGAATGAGTCATTGAATCAATCGCTTTGTTTACTTTCTCAGCTGTTACTCACGTGAGTAACCATGACTCAGCTACATGCTGCTTGAGCCCTAAAGCAGCAAGGCCTGTAGTGGTCTGCTGTTGGGCCTGGCTAAAACAGCAATTCACAGGTCCAGGATGAGCACAGCCAGAGGGGAAGAGTCACTGGTCGCCTGCCTCTCTTCCGTGCCCAGATGACCCTGGAGAGGGAACATGCAGTGTCCACCGGTACGCTCAAGGCCTTCTGCGACCGGTGGGCATCACAGGGTATAGACTGTCTAAGTGACACAAACAACAATATCATTTAGAATTATAGGTTTCTTTAGTTAATTAGACTTGGGAATTTATGTCTAAATTAGAGCAAAGCAGTGTTACTTTTATTGGATTATTTAAAAATAGGCAAGGCCTGTAGGTCTCCAGTACTGTAATGTGATTTATGAAGTTAAGTGTTGAGTAGCTGCTGTGAGCGCTACAGCATGTATTGTTAGAAATTGGGTTTGTATCTTATAGGTGCATTAGAGCGCAGTTTCACCCTTAAACGGATCAAGAGATTCTTATTTTAAAATAAGTACTGTGTAGTGTTACAATATAACCTTTTTAAAACAGTACTCTGCACTAGTGCCATTCCTAGTCCATTTTTTAAACCCAAATAAGGGCTGGGAGTAGCAATGGGTTAGAGCATGGTTCTTTTGGCGCTCCCCTGATGGTACATCTGACAAAGCCTGCATTTAACTGAGCCATACACCAAGGAGGTCCCAGGTTCAATTCTTAATTTGAGTAAGGTGCTACAATTCCCTTAGTGCCCCAGAACGATACAGGGAAAGTCAGCCAGGGTTGCTATTTGTAGCCATCCACTGACCACTGATTTGAGGAATAATACTCCATACAAATACCCCCAGTCAAAAAGCCTGCTAACATTCAGTGACTCGGCTCACAGATAATTGCAAGGAAATTCCTCAGGCCTTTTCCCACTTTGCCTGATGTAACTTCAGCAGAAACTCCGTTTATGTAGGAAAACAGGGTTCACAAAGTTATGGTGGCAGAGTGGGAGAAGCCCTGAGGAAATTTGCAGCAAATGTGCTAAGCTAAAGGCACCACAGATACAGAGTGCTAAAATAACTAAAGCAATTCTTGGAGACAATGATAAGCCTTGAAAGAACATTGAGATGTTTGCAATACAAATATTTTTTCTTCTACAATATCCAAAAATATTTAAACTTTGCAATGAATCTATTTGAAATAAACTTAAACTTGTCCAGCAGGAGATAGATAACGTATTATTGTACAAAATAAATAAGAGTTTGGAGTTTACAAGTGAGAAAGGGACCAGATGGCACTTGGTATTCAGCATTTTGAAATTTAATGCTAAGGGTTAAGATGACAAGTCTCAATTCTGACGTTGCAATACTACGTTCCCAATAGCCAGACATCACGTAATGCAGTATCGGTTTTGGTGGTTTCTATTTTCCAGTGAAACATGTTTCTTGCACACAGCTATTACTAGAATTAAAGTGATTATAAATTCCGTAGCGAGGAGAACGACTGCAAGCATCCATCGGTTTCTTCTAAGAACTTCATCAGTTTTCATTTCTGTGAAAAAGGAAGAAAACTATTGAACATTATGGCAGTGATTTCAGTGCTGGTTTGGTTTTCTTTGCTAATACAGTTTATAATACATCAACCATAAAAATGTGACCTTATTTAAGAATGTAATTGTATGGTGAAAAAAATGTGCATTGGATAACGTAGTATTAACATAAACAAACAACAAAATGCATTGATATAGCATCTTTAATGTAGAAAAACATCTCAAGGCACATCACAACAGCGTAATCACTCAGAAAATAAAACAGCAAGCCAAAAAAAGAAAAAGACTTGCGTCTTTCACGACCTCAGGACCAAAGCGCTTTACAGTCAATGAAGTACTTTTGAAGTGTAGTCACTGTTGTAATGTCGGATACGCGGCAGCCAATTTGCACACCGCAAGGTCCATAAACAGCAATTAGATAATGACCAGATAATTTTTTTTAAAGTGATGTTGGTTAAAAGATAATAGTGGCCAGGTCAGTGGAGCGAACTCCCCTGCTCTTCTTCTGAATAGTGCAATGGGATCTTGTACGTCCACCCGAGGGGGCAGACGGGGCCTCGGTTTAACATCTCATCTGAAAGACGGCACCTGACAGTGTAGCACTCCCTCAGTACTGCAGTGGAGTGTCATCCCAGTTTTTGTGCTCAAGTCTCTAGAATGGGGCTTGAACCTACAACCTTCTGACTCAGGCAAGAGTGCTACCACTGATGCACGGCTGACATTAAAAAAAAATATTAGTAGGAGTGCCTAAAAGCTTGGCCAAGGAGGTGGATTTCAAGGAACATTTTAAAAGGAGAAGAGGGAGGCAAAACTCAGATGTTTAGGGAGAGAATTCTAGAGCACAGATGGCCACCATTGGTAGGGTAAAGGCAGTAGGGAAGGCACAAGATGCCAGAGTTGGAGCAATGCAGAATTCTCGGAGGGTTGTAGGGCTGGAGAAAGTTACAGAGAATAGGAGGGGCGGGTCCATTAAGGGACTTAAATATAACAATGAGAATTTTAAATTTGATGCGTTGTGGTGACCAGGAGCTAAATGTAGGTCAGCGAACATAGGGTGAGGTTAGCAGGTCTTAGTGCAGCATAGGATAAGGGCAGCAGAGTTTTGGATGAGCTGAAGTTTACATAGGGTGGAGGATGCACTATCATAGCAGAGAGAGAAAAGAAATCTTACTTTTTCTTATATCCTGTCCCAGAGCGAGAGGGAGGCATTAAGGAGAGCCTTTCCTAATATGGGAGCAGTATCCAAGTCACAAATGGACTCAAGCTATAACGAATTAAAAAGGAAAGAAGTGTTTGGCACAAAAGAAGAAACAGATTTTGAAAGCAGCAGTTCCATTTGTGTTCTTGGCAGATATCAAGGTAAAAGAACATTGATAAGTCAAGAAGAAAGAAGGGTAGGGCCATCAAAGTTAAAAAGGTGCAGCTGTTTAGACTTGTGGAATAGAAATAAATTTCTGAAGAACTGAAACAGGATTTTCTTTACTCCATCAAGATGTAGTGATTCAGCACTGTATTGCAAGACAACTGGAGGTTGAGAGTACTGAGGGTATAGGATACATACAAGTTAACCTACCTATAGAAAGACCAAATGTTCTCGAAAAAGATTGGTGTAGAACATCATTACTTAATTTGAATGTGTAGCTAGAACTCCTGTTGGTATCACTGATTTCCAGAATACTCTGCAGGAAGTATAGGCCATCTCCATTTTGTTGGTATGAAGTCTCAGACAGGCTAGAAATATCCTCTTTTTCTTCGTTGCACCAGGAAACATTAGCCTCAGGGTAACCTTCAGACTCAAATCTGAAAACTGTCCCAGATGGTCTTATTCGAATAAAAAAGCCAGGTTCCTTGTAGTATGCTGCGGAATAAAAACTGGTCATTTCGAACAAGAAATTGAATTGGAATTTTGTTCCAGTTAATAACTGTCATTGAATAATGCATTACTTTAATAGTTATGCAATAAAAGCTTTACATGCTCAAAAATGACAACTCCAAGTACATCAAACAAACTAGTCGCAGTTATTGATGTTATAGTGATCAATTTGGAAATACCTAAATCATTATAACCAAATGATCACCAAGTTAAAGATGAAAATCCCGCAATATCCTGCCAGCAGCTATTAAACCAAAGTCCAGCACTTTGAATAGAGTGCTGCCCAGCTGATTAAATTGCCAGTGAAGGGCATTATTGAACAGCCAAGCTGCATCAAAAGCAGTCATTCATGTTGAACTAAGACTCTGAGTTTTCGTGAGACACCAGTACCCAACAGAAGACAGTATTCATTACTGCTGCATGTCATTGAGTTCACGTATTTGCTGCACTAAATGCAACAGTC
The DNA here is from genome assembly GCF_035084215.1 of Heptranchias perlo. Taxonomy (NCBI): domain Eukaryota; kingdom Metazoa; phylum Chordata; class Chondrichthyes; order Hexanchiformes; family Hexanchidae; genus Heptranchias; species Heptranchias perlo. The sequence goes on from NC_090350.1 coordinate 29,673,150, forward strand.
CATTTTTTTTTCTTGACGAGTAGAGCCTATGTGCGGGTGGTATGTAGAGGCTCTAAAATTTATTTTGCGATTTACACAAGCAGCTGCTCTCAGTGTTGTTTAGCAAAGCTACCCAGTGGCAATTTAAACAGACGAGCAGCGCAAATCAACTTTTGGTTCAACAGCTACTCCACAGAGTCTCAGGATTACCACCTTCCTTCCCAGAATTGGCAGCTTGTGAACTGGATTTCCAGCACAAACTGATCAGTACAGCTAATGGGAAAATGTAAATGAGTTTTGGCAAATAGGATTTGATTACTATATCCACAAGATTCAGCATATTTTACTGAAATTCTACCCTGATATTTAAAACACAAATTGAAGTAGTACTTTTTCCCACCTCTCTTTTCTTGCTTATTTTTTGCCACCCCTCCCCTCTTTCCTGAAGGAGTTTGACTCCTTGCTGGGATGAAGTGCCACAAACCAGTATAAACCTCGGGTATGAGCTCAAATCGCCATTATTCATACGTAATCCTTGATAGTAAATATTAGTGCTTTTCACCCGTGAGGATATCACAATTTAGCCTGATCCTGTGGCCATCCATTCGCTTCCAATAGGGGTTGCTAAATAGCAAACAGGAATGGCAACCCTAACTGAGATGTGCTGAGGCCAACCATTACATCACTAGCACTATTCCAGCAGAGATGAACTAAACCAGCATGGTCTGGGGATCAAACCTGAAATCTTCCTGGTCTGTATGGCTGAGGTTTTCAATGGTTAGACTCACTAGGCCATCAGGGGAGCCTAAGGTGTATGATTTTAATTTGCAGCACAGAAAACAAAAATTAAAAGAAAGAGAGATATGCAAGTACCTGCAAATATTAGAGAGATAATGCCTTTGCCACTTCTTTTTGTATTACTGACAAAGCACATGTACTGTCCAGCATCCTCTGGTCTCACTCTGTCTAGCTTCATTGAAGCATTCCCTTGCTTTAACTCCGCTGGGAATAAGCTTGTCCTCCCTGAATATCGAGGGCTTTGGCGACTCAGTTGATCTTTTCCATAATAATAACTATAAACAACTTCGTCCGTCTCGACACGTTGCCAATTGATGACCAGCTGCTGCAGTGACGATTCACCATAAACTGTAAAGCTGCAACTCAGCACTGTGTACTGGCCATGGATAGCAGTTACTGGAGCTTCTGGGGTATGGACCTTAAACTCAGCTGTGACTAAAAATCAATAGGGTCAGTAATGGCATTGTTCCAAGAAGACAATTATCTTAAAACTCTCCATGGAGTATTTTGTTTTAAAGGATGATTAATATGAGAAGATTTAATCTTGAACACAGAATAAATTAAAAGAAAAGCTCTAAAAAGTCATTATCCCCTCCTCTACATTTTCTCCACCTTCCCCTGAAGGGTTTATACCTCCTGGTGTTCAGTTCCTCCAGAACCAGCAGCTCAACTACACTTACAAAATCATGGCCGCTCTCTTAACACGCAAGCCTAGATACTGAATGTTCCAGTTGAGAGTTACTGGATAGTAATGAAGGGCAGGACCCAAACTATTTTATTCCCTTTTTAAACCCTCCTTAGCTAGTGGACACTGGGGGTCAATTGTTCCCTCCCACCCAACTCCATTGTTGCCCTCATTAAAATCAGTTAGTTCAGCACAGATTAAGGATCAAATCTGGTATCTCCTGGTCTGTGTCCCTGGTGCCAAACCAGGAGGTACGTTTACCTTCAGAGCTACAGAGGGAGCTGAGAAACTTTAAAGATTCTATTAAAATATTTTTTTAAATACATAGGAAGACGAGAGCAGACAAGAAGCAACAAACAGACGCAATAATCTAAACACATGCAACTCCAATATTTTAAAATGATACTTAAAGCCTAGAAAATCATTATATATAAATCTTAACCCAAAAACAAGGTGTGTACTACTGCCATTGAGGAAAACACAGGAATTGTTTAAACTCCTGGCACTGGGGGATTGGGTGATACAACTGGTTAGACACCCATATATGAATCCAACCTAAACTGATAGAATGAACATCTCCTTTGCAATGGCCCTACATGAAATCAGCTCGGACAGTCTCACTCCAGTTCCCACTGGGCATGAGCAATGCAAAATTGCCCCTAAATTGGCAATCTCACTCAGAGACCACAAGATGTCCAATGTGGTAGGAGGAAAAATGTCATAGGTCCAGCAGTGGAGGACCCTCTTCTGAGATTGGGACTGAGATACATCATCGGGCAATAACTTCATTGTGAAGGTGGTGTTGCCCTATCAAGGTGTGCTATACTGATCTGATTGAAATAAAGAGTGTTCTGTACCCCAGCACTAGCAGCCCTCACCTCACAAAACTGACATAAAAAAGTAACTGCAGCATATACAGCAACATGCTCAGTAAGCAACATCACAAAATAGAAAACTCGGCTGTTTCTTTGAAATATTTTGGTACTTTTCAGTTCTGAACAAAAATATTTACATGGGAAGTACCCATCTTATCCATTAAAATAACCTAACATTACAAGTAAATCTATTGTTATTGCTTTGGGCCTTTTCTAAATATTAAAAGGGGTACCTCAAATTGTGTAGATTATTCACTGAAGTGTGTGTAAGAAAACAGTTAATTTTGAAGTCTTACCAACAGCCAAACTGAAGCCAACTGCTATCAAAACACCAAGCAGACTACTCATAATACTTTGATCTCCTACAACTTGAAAGCTGTCAAAACAAGAAAAAATGAATACCGGTGAAAATTGTGTGGGTTTATATTCGTTTCTACAGCTGCATACATAAGTGATTGCACCTCCAAAGTAATCTATGGGTTATAAGATATCTGAAAAACACAAGGTGCTGTATAACACATTAAGTTCTTTCTTTGCACATCACAAGAACCAAATATTTCACAACTTTATAATCGTAACTTGTTTTTTTTAAAAAAAACAGGACCAAAGTTGAAACTTGCTGAAATGTGGAAAGAAAATAAATAAAAACTGGCATTTATATATGTCCTTAGAAAGTACCAAAGCACTTCTCAGCCAATGAATTACTTTTGAAGTGTAGTCACTGCTATTATTAGGCAACACAGCAACAATGAGATAAATGACCAGTCCTAACTTTTGTCAGGACACTTCCCTTCTCTTCAAATAATACCATGTGATCTTTTACATCCCTTTGAACAGAGACAGGTTTAACATCTCATCTGAAAGAACCTACCTCTGACAATGTAGTACTTAGTCAGTACTGTCACTAAAATGTCAGATTAGATCATGTGCTCACGTTCTGGTGTGGAGCTTGAACGCACAACCTACTGATTCATAGAAGAGAGTACGACCACTGAATAATAATGATGATGAGGAGGAGGAAATCATAAGCCTGGAAGTTACATGGACATTTTTTTTAAAATATAAAAAGCAAGGGCGACTGGGTGGGACTTCCACCCACCACTCAGGCCTGCCATTGACCTGTCCCAAATCCTAGAGACAAGGTCATTTAATTATCCATGGTGTGTGCCCGCACCTGTTGCAGCACAGCAATAGTGCCCACCCCGCCTAGGAGGCAGAGCTTGGAGCAGAACCAAAGGCTTGAATTGGCCTAAAATAAGGGAATTGAGGGACGGCTTTAAATAAATCGATCCCAAAGGTTCTTGGAGTTGCCCAGGAACTATTAGCTATAGATTGATTTTGACTTAACGGGACTGGGCCTAAGGAACAACTGCAACCTCTGGAGCTCAATTTGTCAGAGAGGTTGCAGGGCCTGGAAAGCCGGTGTATCCCAGTTCCATCCCAAATTACAACCTCCCCCCCCACCCCCTACCAGTATTACATGCAGTTCTGCCTATCCCTTTTTGGAAATCCTACTCTTTACAAACCATTACGGTATGTGGGATGAGGCATGACATTTTGTACGACATCAATAGTCTCTCGGCGTCCATTAATATGGATTTACCCATTGTCTATCCCATCAGAACACTCATCTGGAGTGATTTTCTATCTTAACTGAGCAACAAAACACACCATAGTAATTGACAAAAATTTTAAAATGAGATTTGCCATCAATGCTTGAAAGTGGCAGTGCTAAATTACTACAGGAGAAGTAGTTACTCTTTTGAACCATGCTGCCCTTTGCACATTAGTAAGTGGGCTGCTCAGAGTTTCCTTGGTTTCTTATGGTCCTGACTGTAGTGGTTCCTGGTATTTGTCAATTAATATAAGAGCCCACTGCCCAAGTGATATTTTTCATCAATGTTTTTAGTTATAGTGCTATCATGACAGCACCTACATTCCCAGTGTCAGCCACACTTTCCACTGGTTTGTTCTTCTCATTTTTATTAACATTGATTTCTGATCATGAAACAAGTATACACAGATAAACACATGAGGATGTGACCTGAGGATTATCCAAGAACGAGTCCAAAATTAAGACATTTGCAACTGGTGCATTACCCACCACATTGATTAAGTATCACCTGCAACAGACCTCTAGCCATATGTCATTCTCTGTTCAAAGCTTCACTTCCAGCCCAGCTATTTCTTTCCTTTCCCTTACCACCCCTTCAAAACGTGGGTACGGTTAACATAAGAAATAGGAGCAGGAGTAGGCCAATCGGCCCTTCGAGCCTGCTCCGTCATTTAATAAGATCATAACAGCTTCACTTTTTTTCCTATTTCTGCATTTGATAGGTTTCGAGGCAAAACAGGCAATGGAAATTATACTTCTACAGTCTTAACTATGAAAAGCACCACAACAGAAACTAAAGCACAGGGGAGGTGTTCGATTTACTTCACAGAATTTCTCGACAAGATGCTCTTCCACAATTGCAAGTATAACAGCCTAAGATTTCCACTCAGCTGCTGTGCCAGCAGAAGTGAAGTTAGTGTCATTTCCACCCACAGCAGAGCTGCCCCCTTGACCGTGGCCATATTTCCAGCCCCAGGGTCATTAACATACAGGTTTCCCAACCTTCGGTGGGGAGTCACACCAGTCTGGGGTGGACATCTGCTACGGCAGAAAGAGGCAGCTGGTGTACTCACTGTGAATTCCTTTTTTGCTCATCTTGAAATGTCCACCTTCTCCTGGTGAGGGCTGTGCCCGGTTGGACAGCACTTGCACAAGTTCTTCTCTCCTCCCAACAGCCTCTGAATGCTGGATGTCAGTCAGAGAAGGCATCCAGTATTCAGATGCTGGTGAGGGGGTGGAGAGCTTTGAGCCAAAAAGCGATAGCATAAGAAGTCATTCAGTCCACTTCGGTCATAAAGGGGCATTTAGTCCCATTCACCAGCCCTTTCCAGAATACACTAAAGTAACAGCATCTGCTTCTTAAACTAAGCCAGAAATCATGATGTGGAGATGCCGGTGATGGACTGGGGTTGACAAATGTAAGGAATCTTACAACACCAGGTTATAGTCCAACTGTTTTATTTGAAAATCACAAGCTTTCGGAGGCTTCCTCCTTCGTCAGGTGAGCGAGTGTGACGAAGGAGAAAGCTTGTGATGTTCAAATAAAACAGTTGGACTATAACCTGGTGTTATAAGATTCCTTACATAAGCCAGAAATAGCAGCTCACTGTAATACACTTAAATACGGAGACTCCAAACACTCAGCCAATCCAGGTCTCTATAATCCCCTGTAAAAGTATTTTTCTGACCCACCAAAGTTCATTCGGTCTATTACTGCAATAGACTCAGGTCTCACAAGCTGCAGTGCGACCCAACGGGCTGCGATTCGTTCTCCAATTACAAGTAACTGGAATGAATCATTGATTCCCCCCCCCCCCCCCCCGCCGCAATACCTGGACCAATCAATGGGGTTCAATCTCCACTCGGACACATTCTCCCGAAATCCACACACCCACATCCTTATAGAAAAATCACCGTCAAATCGGCCGCGCACAACAATCTGACCATGGACCATGTACTCTGTACCTACCTCTCACCTCTCAGCTCCCTCCCTCCCTCTCCCGGCTCCGGGACCAACAATCTGACCATGTACCATGTACTCTGTACCTACCTCTCACCTCTCAGCTCCCTCCCTCCCTCTCCCGGCTCCGGGACCAACAATCTGACCATGTACCATGTACCATGTACCTACCTCTCACCTCTCTCAGCTCCCTAGCTCCTCCAGCTCCCTCCCTCTCCCGGCTCCGGGACCGATGCACTTCTCAGATTTATATAAACTGTAGCACGTCATCAAAACATGATTGGCGGTCTGGAAATACCACGTCGTCAGAATTTCCGATTTAATTTCTTAGGTGTTCCTTTATCCTTCATTGAGTTTCATGCTCCTTTCTCACGTTCTTTTTGTGTAGCCCATAATAACCTAAGTAACAAAAAGTGCCCCATTTTTTTTTTAAGAGGGGCACAAACAATATTTCTCACGTTCTAATTCTATCCGAATGTCCGTAAATGTCTCCCACTCTGTTATTTTTTTGTAAATGCCGCTCTGCTCCTCTCTGAATTTCTGTAATCCATTCTGCTTCTGTCCAATTCTTTCCGTCTCTCTGAATTTCTGTCTGCTTTTCTCTTTCTTCCTATGTAAGGAATGTAGAAAAAGAGGTTGTCAGTTATATAGGATCAAAATGCAATTTTTGTTTTCTCATTTTGGAGAATATGGAGCTGGTAACACGAAGGTGCCACTTCCTGGATAATGGGCTGTCGAGACTTGTAACTACGCACGGTGTTCCGTTTGCCCAAATAAGGTGTTGTGAACAATTTTACAACACCAAGTTATAGTCCAACGATTTTATTTTTAATCCCACAAGCTTTCGGGGGCTTTCCCCTTCCTCAGGCGGTGTGGAAATGACTATTTCGAATCCTTCGCATTTTAAGATCACATAACAAAGCCTGGTGATTACTGCCCGTTGCCAAGGCAATCACAGTGAGCAGACAGAAAGGTGTCATCTAAAAGGCCACTGAATATACAACCCCCCCCAAAAAAAGAGAGAGACAGAACGAAGACAGTCAATGACCCGTTATATTAAAAACAGATAACATTTGTTCGCTGGTGGGGTTACGTGTAGTGTGACATGAACCCAAGATCCCAGTTGAGGCCATCCTCATGGGTGCGGAACTTGGCTATTAATTTCTGCTCAACGATTTTGCGTTGTCGTGTGTCTCGAAGGCCGCCTTGGAGTATGTTTACCCGAAGGTCGGTGGCTGAATGTCCATGACTGCTGAAGTGTTCCCCGACAGGGAGAGAACCCTCCTGTTTGGCGATTGTTGCGCGGTGTCCATTCATCCGTTGTCGCAGCGTCTGCATGGTCTCACCAATGTACCATGCTCTGGGGCATCCTTTCCTGCAACGTATGAGGTAGACATCGTTGGCCGAGTCACAGGAGTATGAACCGTGCACCCGGTGGGTGGTGTCCTCTCGTGTGATGGTGGTATCTGTGTCGATGATCTGGCATGTCTTGCAGAGGTTACCGTGGCAGGGTTGTGTGGTGTCGTGGACGCTGTTCTGAAGGCTGGGTAATTTGCTGCGAACGATGGTTTGTTTGAGGTTGGGTGGCTGTTTAAAGGCGAGTAGTGGAGGTGTGGGGATGGCCATAGCGAGGTGTTCGTCATCATTGATGACATGTTGAAGGCTGCGGAGAACATGGCGTAGTTTCTCTGCTCCGGGGAAGTACTGGACGACGAAGGGTACTCTGTTGGTTGCGTCCCGTGTTAGTCTCCTGAGGAGGTCTACGCGATTTTTCGCTGTGGCCCGTCGGAACTGTCGATCGATGAGTCGAGCATCATATCCCGTTCTTACTAGGGCGTCTTTCAGCGTCTGTAGGTGTCCATCGCGTTCCTCCTCGTCTGAGCAGACCCTGTGTATTCGCAGGGCCTGTCCATAGGGGATGGCCTCTTTGACGTGGTTAGGGTGGAAGCTGGAAAAGTGGAGCATTGTGAGATTGTCCGTGGGCTTGCGGTAGAGTGAGGTGCTGAGGTGCCCGTCTTTGATGGAGATTCGTGTGTCCAAGAAAGAAACTGATTCTGAGGAGTAGTCCATGGTGAGCTTGATGGTGGGATGGAACTTGTTGATGTTATCGTGTAGTCTCTTTAGTGATTCCTCACCGTGGGTCCATAGAAAGAAAATGTCGTCGATGTATCTGGTGTATAGTGTTGGTTGGAGGTCCTGTGCAGTGAAGAAGTCCTGCTCGAACTTGTGCATGAAAATGTTGGCGTATTGGGGTGCGAATTTGGTCCCCATGGCTGTTCCGTGTGTTTGGGTAAAGAACTGGTTATTGAAGGTGAAGACATTGTGATCCAGGATGAAGCGGATGAGTTGTAGGATGGCGTCTGGAGATTGGCTGTTGTTGGTGTTGAGTATTGATGCTGTCGCAGCGATGCCGTCATTGTGGGGGATACTGGTGTATAGTGCCGAGACATTCATCGTGGTGAGAAGTGTTCCTGGTTCAACAGGTCCGTGGGTACTGAGTTTTTGTAGAAAGTCTGTAGTGTCGCGACAGAAGCTGGGGGTTCCCTGCACGATGGGTTTCAGGATGCCCTCGATGTATCCAGAGAGGTTCTCACACAGGGTTCCATTGCCTAATACGATAGGACGTCCGGGTGTGTTGGCTTTGTGTATCTTTGGGAGGCAGTAGAAGTCTCCCACGCGGGGAGTACGTGGGATGAGAGTGCGTAGGATGCTTTGAAGGTCTGGATCGAAGGTCTTGATCAGTTTGTTGAGCTGATGGGTGTGTTCTTTGGTCGGGTCTGCGGGTGATAAGGTGACGACGCAGAGAGGGCTGGGCGCCTGGTTGCAATTTAAAAATATAATGCAGCTGGAGTGCCTGAACAGCACTACAACTACACAGTGCTCAGTCGGAACAGACATTGAAGGAGAGGTCACCATGGAAAATTCTAAAACAATTTGTGCACACCTGCACTCCTGGTGCACTGCCGGAGTTTCAGTTCTCAAGCCACACGATCTGCCCCTTTTTGCATCCCCGAGCAGCTCTGCGATATGTAAATAACAACTCTCCCTCCCAACTTCAGTCCACGTTCTCACTGCTGATTTTAAATTGATAATTGTGAAGTGCCCTGTAGTGTTTTTCTACGTTAAAGGCGGTACATAAATGGAAGTTGTTGTTGACAGATCTCTGTTGACCTGCTGGATACGATTTCTATTCACTAACCATAAATCTCAGTTTATGGCTCACATGTAATTCAGCCACATCCAACGACTGGCTAAATATCATTCATATCCATCGTATCACTCTTCATGTTGTGCTACTAGTTCCCTGTCAGAGATTCCTAAAAGGTTTTCAGGACTTAATGAAAAAGTGAGGTAAGAATAGAATGGAAATTTAAGTTTCACCCAAAATAGAAACTCTCGCGTTTTGCGGAATAAGAGCGGAGGAAATGCAGTTGAATTGCAATTTAACCTACAGCTGTAGGTAGGATAAATAATAGGCTTCGGAAACACAGATTATTTACCTAAATGACAAAGGACATCAGGATATTTTGAAAGCTTCTCGAAGGATTATGCAAATAGCAGAACTAAAATGAGGAAGTACCTTGTTATTTACTCCCGACAACATAGCTGTTGAGTATGACAAACTCTGCCACATGATCGATAATGTGACAGGTGTCAGCATATGAGTTAATACTAGAAAAGTCCTACCCTACACCAAATATTACGGAGGGTAATTACTACACCAAGATGCTTCAATGAATTTTATGTTGTGCCCCATATTTCTAGATATTTTGTGTTGTGCAGTTTGACATAGACCGTCGCCTATATTTTTGTGCATTGATGCATTTTGTTTCTATGTAAATTTGATATTTTGGCACTGATTGTGATTCTTTTCACAAAAAGTTGGTTTTAAAGTCTTGACTTCCTCTCTCAATTTTTACTCAACTCTGCAGTGGATTAGCCAAGATGCCAGAATATGAAATGGATGCCATTTCATTTTGTCAGTTTCAAAATAGAGGATGGCCTTCAGTGGTATGAGCATTTGATTTTATTCCTTCCCTCTACCACAGGTGTTGATACCAATTGTAGCACATTTGCTACTGCTGCTCATCCACATAACTGTCTATATACTTGCAGAGAATGCAATAGTCTAACTGTAATAGATTCTATACTACGACATGCAGTTGGTATATCATGAATGTGTGTGCCAGTTACCCTGGTAGATCCATAATTTATTGACCCTTGTTCATTCAGAACAAAGTAGGTAGTTTAGAAAAAGTGAATTGAGTGGCTATTAAGTAAGACAATTATCTGCCTTGTAGGGTCTTTGTTCTTCTGAGGAGCATCTTTCACATATTGCTGGAGTGTTCCAGCACCAGAGAACATTCAGCTGCAAAGAAACATATAGGGCATGATCTTCCTCTATGACATTATATAATGTCACACCATTGGAGTGCTCTTGAGCTGTCCTTTTCACTCCTGTGGTATATATATAACAACCTGTCCTGGAACATCATTTTATATAAAGTTACCCTGAAATAATGGCCAGGCAGGAGACTCCTTAGAACAAATAATACTTTCTTCTATAGATCTTACTCTCCACACACCATTGGAGACTGAAGGCATTTGGAGGAAAACAGAGACTCCAGCCACCAGGACATTCCTGTGAAGGTGGGAATATTATTTTCTGTGATGGCTATGTTACTGACACTATAAGTACAGCATAAATATAATACATGAATAATTTCAATAAAAATAGCCAACATAACATCTTCCAGCCATGTATCTATTGTTGCTCACACAATGCTAAAGCAAAGTTATCCCTGGTGGCGTGCTCCACAACTGTAAGGTCTAATCATTGTGGAATACTCTAAGTAGTTGCTATGCAAATACTTTCTACCAAATACCTGTTTCAATAAATTCCAAGGATCAGTTGTGGAATAGCCCTTGACTGACTATTTAGGTTTCCTGCCAGAAAGGTGGCGGCAGTGCAAAATACCAGCCATTTGGCGAGTCACATCTTATTGATCAGTTTACCAAGCACCCGGGTATCATATGAGACAAGTTTATTGATCTTATTTACAAAAAGATTTAAATAGTCAAAGTAAATACCTGAACTCTACAAACATCAACATAACTACCTTTCCAAGTCCACAAAAACCTAGGTGTGTACTAAGTGTGCCAATTTAGGTAAGGCTAATCAATGACTATTACCTGGATCTCATTTACTCTTTGTGCCAAAATTGGTACTAGAAATGTTTTCAAGAGAACAGCAATGGAGATTTTAGGTTTAGGGTTCTATTGGTAGCCACTTTGTGTGTAGATGGGAGTGCGTCAACCACTGAGGATGATAAGCTTGAGCTATTGACTGTTACTTCTCAACGGCAAGGCAGTCCAGTAGAAAACTGCTGACATCTTGATGTCACAAAACGTTTTAGAGGGATGTTGTTCCCTTCTTGTTTCTTCCCATCACAACATTTTCTGGTACTAAATCACACCAGCAGTGCATAGAAACTGTGGTCTCTTTTTTCTAAGGCTGATAATGGTCATATACAATGTGCATTGTGACAGTTACTGCCTATGTGTTTGTATAACATGTAAGGGGACAAATCCTCAGAGTTTGTAGATGCCACCATCTGAAATCAAGACATGTCACAGAAGGTACAGGAAGACAAGAATTTGGATTTGAAGTTCATGAAAATCATTAGAAATAAATCATTAATTAGCAGAAAGAAGGATGGGGAAGAGTCACAGAGAATCTGGTATCAACAAATTGTCACAAAAAGACAATTAGTTTTCCCAGTAATGCAGCGAGGGTGGAAATATCTTAAAGGAAGGTCGGGGTCTAAATTCAATAGTGCCTGATAACGCGTGCAAAATGATTGGTACGTTGAACTTGTGCGCCCGTAGGATCGTCCTAAAATTGTCCTCAGGCCTCAATGGAATAAATTTGGCAAGCTGTGGACTCACTCTGGTGTAAATGCAACCAGAAATGCACACATTGATCCATAACAACTGTTCACACAACTGGGGAAATGCTAGGAGTTAGATGTATGATCCAAAAGAGTAAAACAGACTGTAAGCCCTTTTACTCCATTGGTAAGTTTATTTTTCAGATACATATCTAAACAGGTGACTCTTAAAAACGCAAGTATGTGACTGGCAGATCTTTAAGCTCATAGCCTATAGATACAAAAATATGTCATCTCCATCCCATTTTCTGCCTCTGTCAAATGTGCTCAGATAACTCTCCCTTCTGCCCCAGAGCCTCTGAAATGTCCTCCTCTTTCCTCAGCCAAGGAATCCTCTCTTAGTGGTTAACAGGGCTTTTGGCCAAATCCGTTCTATTTCCTGTGCTACTGCCCTAACCCCCTACCCCTCTTGTGTTAGGAGTGAGATGTATGATCCAAAAGAGTTCAATATTTCTAGCATCTGAGGCATTTTGTTTCAGATACAAAAGTATTTTGGGTGGAGTGGGGTGGTTAGACTTGGTCTGCAGGATGGATAGCATACCGGAGATAATTAAAACTAGGCTCGGAAAGTACAATTACGACCAAGGGATTAGCAACTGAGCCTGCAAACTGAGCTTCAAGCCCAACATCTGACTATTGAAATCACGTTAAATGAACAAAATGCTATATAAGTCTTCAAATTAATACTCAGTATATATGATTCTTGTTTACAACCGTAATGGGAAATATTAGTAGTGGAATATTAAAAGCACGTCATTTATTGAAATTACAGAAATGGCTGGACTGTTTCTGGGCAGTTAAGTCAAAGCAAAGAAGCATTGTCTGTTATTGTTGATACCTCTAATGTCTTGAGTTCCATCCACTGTACGCACAAACCATGTCTGCACCTGGTGAGAATGCATTTGGCTAACTGCAATATGTAAGGTCCCATTCTATGAATGTGCAGGTGTATAAAATATCATCACCATGTTCTGCCAGTTGCCCATAACGTATTTGCCCTTGCTGTTTCGACAAAGTAAGTAGTTCAAGGAAAAAAAAACTTACATTCATATAGCAGATTACAAATCCTTTGACAGCTACCCATCCTCCACCCTCTGTAACATCAGATCATCCAAATCTCTGCTGCCCATATCCTATCCCACATCACATCTCACTGACCCATCATATTAAGGAGGTGAAAGCAGGGCACTTAGAAAATCTCAATGCAATCAGGCAGAGTCAACAGAGCTTTGTGAAAGGGAAATCGTGTTTGACTAATTTATTAGAGTTATTTGAGGAAGTAACAAGCAATGTGGATAGAGGGGATCCTGTGGATGTGGTGTACTTGGATTTCCAGAAGGCTTTTGACAAGGTGCCACATCAAAGGCTACTACACAAAATAAGAGCTCATGGTGTAGGGGATAACATATTAGCATGGATAAAGGATTGGTTAGCTAACAGGAGACAGAGAGTAGGCAAAAAATGGATCATTTTCAGGTTGGCAAGATGTAACAAATGGAGTGCCACAGGGATCAGTGCTTGGGCCTCAACTATTTTCAATATATATCAATGACTTGGATGAAGGGACCGAATGTATAGTTGCTAAATTTGCTGATGACACAAAGGTAGGTAGGAAAGTAAGTTGCGAAGAGGACATAAGGAGTCTGCAAAGGGATATAGTTTAAGTGAGTGGGCAATAATTTGGCAGATGGAGTATAATGTGGGAAAATGTGAACTTGTCCACTTTGGCAGGAGGAATAGAAAAGCAGTATATTATTTAAATGGAGAGAGATTGCAGATCAGAAAAAGTTAGTATACAGGTACAGCAAGTGATTAGGAAGGCAAATGGAATGTTGTCATTTATTGCAAGGGGAATGGAATATAAAAGTAGAGATGTTTTGCTACAGTTGTACAGGGCATTGGTGAGACCACATCTAGAATACTGTGTGCAGTTTTGGTTTCCTTATTTAAGAAAGGGCATAATTGCTTTGGAGGTGGTTCATAGAAGGTTCATTCGACTGATTCCTGGGATGAGGGGGCTATCTTATGAGGAAAGGTTGGATAAGTTGGGCCTGTATACATTGGAGTTTAGAAGAATGACAGTTGATCTTATTGAAACATACAAGATCCTGAGGGGACTAGAAGGGGTAGATGCTGAGAGGATGTTTCCCCTTGTGGGAGAGACTAGAACTAGGGGCCACAGTTTAAAATAAGGGGTCTCCCATTTAAGACGGAGATGCGGAGACATTTTTTCTCTCAGAGGGTCGTGAGTCTGTGGAACTCCCTTCCCCAGAGAGGGTGGAGGCAGGGTCATTGAATGTTTTTAAGGCTGAGTTAGATAGATTCCTGATTAACAAGGGAGTCAAAGGTTATAGTAGATAGACGGGAAAGTAGGGTTGAGGTCGCAATCAGATCAGCCATGATCTTATCAAATGGCAGAGCAGGCTCAAGGGGCCGAATGGCCTACTCCTGCTCTTAATTCGTATGTTCATATGTTGCCCCTCATAGGGGAATCTAGAACTAGGGGGCATAGTCTCAGAATAAGGGGTCGCCCATTTAAGACGGAGAAGAGGAGAAATTTCTTCTCTCAGAGGGTTGTGAACCTTTGGAATTCTTTGCCCCAAAGAACGGTGGAAGCTGAATCTTTGAATATATTCAAGGCTGAGTTAGACAAATTTTTGATCAGCAAGGGAGTCAAAGGATATGGGGATCAGGCAGGAAAGTGGAGTTGAGGTAAAAATCAGATCAGCCATGATCTCATTGAATGGCGGAGCAGGCTAGAAGGGCTAAATGGCCTACTCCTGCTCCTATCTCATATGTTCTTATGTTCATACCTGTCCTCACTGATCTACATTGGAACATTGGAACATAGGAACATAGGAACAGGAGTAGGCCATTCAGCCCCTTGTGCCTGCTCCACCATTTGATAAGATCATGGCTGATCTGTGATCTAACTCCATGGGCCCGATTTTAGCACCCGCTATCGGGTGCGTTCTCGGCGGGGGGGCCTCGAAAATTGCGAAATCCAGGATCCCGCCTCGATCCCGCCCACTTCCGGGTTCCCCGCTGACGCGCCGGCGTGCGCGCGCAGCTCCCGCTGGTGGGAATCCCGCAGGCAATTAAAGCCAGCGGGATGCCACTTGAGAGTATTTACTTAGCTATTTCAGGTCATTGACTGACCTGATTAAGGGACTGTGTGTGATTTTGGATCAACATGGGACATGGGGGAAACACTCCCAGATCGAATGGACATGTTGCAGCTGTCAGCCTGTGGCAGATGCAAAGGTCCACTTGACAGGTGGGGGGGGGGGGGGGGAGGGGAGACCCTCACCCATTGCAGGAGGCCACTCTTTCACTTGGGACAAAGTTTGGCCTCCACCACCTTCCTCCTGACGGTCAAAGTCACTAACCTGCACACTTACCCCGGGGTCCGGGGTACATCTTGCGGATGGGGGCCGCCGTAGCTGCAGTCATGACCTCCTCGGAGGGCGAACAGCATCACCAGCCTCGCCGTCCACCTTTGACACGTGGAGCTCCACAACACAGTGCTGTGACACATCTACCTGTACAGCAGGAGGGAGGGCAACCGCAGAGAGAGATGCGTCACAGAGGGCACTACCCTCGCCACAGGGTCCACAGACCGAGGCTCAGCCTCCTGGACCTCTCTGAGCAGCAGTGCACACGGAGGCTCAGAGTCACTCGACATGTAGCCGTGGACATCTGCAGCCTCTTTCATGCCGAACTGCTCCTGGCTGGCCCGTGCACCATCTTCCTACCTGTCGCTGTCAAAGTCACCACTGCCCTCCCGAACTTCTCCTCCACAGCCTCCCAGGGTGCCACCGGGGACATCGCCGATGTCTCTCAGTCGTCTGCGCAGAAGAGCCCTGCAAATACACCTACACCCACTCTGCAGTGACACACTGGGTGGCATCAGTGGTGGGTCCTCATAGTGATACCCAGGAGCGGGCATTATTGCACAAACCGGACAGGATTCGCGAAGACATGGCAGTCGTGGTGCCAATAGAATGTGTGATGTGAGTTGTTCTGAAATTCAATATAAGTAACAACCATGACAAACCCTCAAACACCCTTGTGCATCCCCTTCATGCTCACGACACGTTTGCCTTACGCTGCCTACTGCACATATGTGATGCATGCCCTGTGGCTGCAGCACAGGTGGTGGCAGGTTGAGTGAGGCTGGCCGTGCGAGAGATGCACGAGAGGGTGAGTATGGGATAGAGCCATGAGATTGTATGAGGATTGGGTTGCGTGGTAGTGGCGGGGTGAGTACTGGCGAGGTGAGTAGGTGCAGGTAAGATGAGGATGGGGTTTGAGTGGTTATGAGGGGTGATGTGACAGAGTAGTGTTGGCAGTGCCGAAGGAGATGTGGGGTGGGGGCAGTGATGTGGCAGACGGAGTGTAGGGGAAAGACTACGTGTACTCAGTTTGGCTGACCTACTGAGGTCATTGGACCGCCTCCTGCACTGTATGCAGGTGGGCGATATGTTGATGGCGCAGGTGACCCCCTCTGCCACCTCGAGCCAGGCCTTCCTGGTGGCGGAGGCGGGCCGCTTCATCCCGCCCGCCGGGTGGAAGATCTCTGTCCTCCCCCTCCTCCTCACCCCATGTATTGATACCTGGGGTGAGGCATCATTAAACTGGGAGCAGCCTTCCCCCTGGGCTGCTCCATGTAGTCATCTTTGCTATTGGTTGCAGCATCTATCAGTGGAGAACTGCCCCTTTAAATAGAGCGCCTCCAGCTGACAGATCTTACTGGGCATGCGCAGCCCGCCCGACGCGCAGATCAGCAGCGGGGAACCCGGAGGAGCAGGTAAGTGAATCCAATTAGTGGGTTGCCTGCTGCGATCGCGCGGGAAACCCACTAATTTCACCGGGCGCGTTACCAACGCGCCCGCTTGCCCATCCGCCGGGAACCCGCACCCCTGGTAAAATCGGGCCCCATATACCTGCCTTTGGCCCATATCCCTTAATACCTTTGGTTGCCAAAAAGCTATCTATCTCACATTTAAATTTAGCAATTGAGCTAGTATCAATTGCCGTTTGCGGAAGAGAGTTCCAAACTTCTACAACCCTTTGTGTGTAGAAATGTTTTCTAATCTCGCTCCTGAAAGGTCTGGCTCTAATTTTTAGACTGTGCCCCCTACTCCTAAAATCCCCAACCAGCAGAAATAGTTTCTCTCTATCCACCCTATCTGTTCCCCTTAATATCTTATAAACTTTGATCAGATCACCGCTTAACCTTCGAAACTCTAGAGAATACAACCCCAATTTGTGTAATCTTTCCTCGTAACTTAACCCTTGAAGTCCGGGTATCATTCTAGTAAACCTACGCTGCACTCCCTCCAAGGCCAATATGTCCTTCCGAAGGTGCGGTGCTCAGAACTGCTCACAGTACTCCAGGTGCGGTCTAACCAGGATTTTGTATAGCTGCAGCATAACTTCTGCCCCCTTGTAATATAGTCCTCTAGATATAAAGGCCAGCATTCCATTAGCCTTCTTGATTATTTTCTGCACCTGTTCATGACACTTCAATGATCTATATACCTGAACCCCTAAGTCCCTTTGGACATCCACTGTTTTTAACTTTTTACCATTTAGAAAGTACCCTGTTCCATCCTTTTTTGATCCAAAGTGGATGACCTCACATTTGTCTGTATTGAATTCCATTTGCCACAGTTTTGCCCATTCACCTAATCTATCAATTTCGCTTTGTAATGTTATGTTTTCATCTACACTGCTTACAATGCCACCAATCTTTGTGTCATCAGCAAACTTAGATATGAGACTTTCTATGCCTTCATCTAAGTTGTTAATAAATATTGTGAATAATTGAGGCCCCAAGACAGATCCCTGCGGGACTCCACTAGTCACATCCTGCCAACGTGAGTACCTTCCCATTATCCCTACTCTCTGTCGTCTTTCGCTCAGCCAACTTGCTAACCAAGTCCGTACTTTTCCCTCGATTCCATGGGCTTCTATCTTAGCTAACATTCTCTTATATGGGACCTTATCAAATGCCTTCTGGAAGTCCATATAAATAACATCCATTGACATTCCCCTGTCCACTACTTTAGTCACCTCTTCAAAAAATTCAATCAGGTTTGTCAGGCACGACCTACCTTTCACAAATCCATGCCCGCTCTCTCTGATTAACTGAAAATTCTCGAGGTGTTCAGTCACCCTATCCTTAGTTATAGACTCCAGCATTTTCCCCACAACAGATGTTAGGCTAACTGGTCTATAATTCCCCAGTTTCCCTCTCTCTTCTTTCTTAAAAAGCGGAGTGACATGTGCAATTTTCCAATCTAGAGGGACAGTTCCTGAATCTAGAGAACTTTGAAAGATTATAGTTAGGGCATCTGAAATGTGCTCACCTACTTCCTTTAAAACCCTGGGATGGAAACCATCTTGTCCTGGGGATTTGTCACTCTTTAGTGCTATTATTTTCTTCATTACTGTTGCTTTACTTATGCTAATTTTATTGAGTCCCTGTCCCCGATTCAATATTAGTTTTCTTGGGATTTCCGGCATGCTATCCTCTTTTTCTACTGTAAATACTGATGCAAAGCTCCCCATCCCCCAATGCCTCTGATTTAAAATTCTCATCCTTATGTTTAAATCCTTTCATGCCATCACCCCTTCCTATCTCTACACCCTCTTCTCACCCTACAACCCTCACCCCCAAATTCTCTTTTCCACCGATTCTGGCCTCTTGTGCATTCCCCCCACCCTCCCAGTGCCCCAACATTGGCAGCCATGCCCTCAGTCTCCATGCTCTGAAATTCCCTCCCTAAACTCCTCCACCTTTAAGAGTCTCCTTAAAACCTATCATTTTGACAAAACTTTTGGTTAATATTATCTTCTTTGGCTCGTGTCCTTTTTTTTGATCATGCCTTTGTGATGTGCGTTGGGACGTTGTTCTATGTTGAAGGCATTACCAAAGTGCAAGGTATTGTTGTTGCAATACCAGTTTACATGGTTAGCCGTCTGACTGCATTGGATGATCAGTTCCAGCCTCTCTGAACAAAAGGACTGTACCTGAATGAGTAGACAAAATCAGTTTGTTTGTTTGCTGCTAATTTTAAAACATTCTAGACTTGCTGTTTGTCCTGTTTTGAAGGGCAATGCCACCAGGAAAACGACAAACACCCTTCTCCGCCCACCTTAGATGGAGGGCGTGCTAATAAAAACCAGGTGGTCTGTTCAAATTTAAACATGTGCCAGGAACTTTAAATGATAATGTTGAAATTTTTATCTATAAAGCAATCAATGTGAACAGCTGCAAAAGGTCAATTTCACCACTTGAAACAGGGTAACTCCTCTGTAGCTGTCATGTAATAGACTGCATCAGCGGACTTCAAACAAAATGCAACATGAGGGGGTATAATATGATTTTTTTTTATCTAAAGTAAACATTTTTGATACTGGCACCATGATGAATATTAAAGTGATATTAGTGTAAAAAATGTTATTTTCCTGCATTTTCTTTCTCATTTGTACAGATATCTTTATGGTGAACTATCTTTTTTAAAAAAAAATGACCTAGTCCCTCTACAAGGAAAAGAAACAAAAACAGAAATTGCTGGAAACACACAGCAGATCAGTTAGCATCTGTGGAAAGAACCCATAAGTTAACATTTTGGAAATACAGCCCTTAATGAAAGAGAAACAAGTATTTTCATAAAATCAGAGCAAAGGAGAAAAGGGGGAAAAGAAGAAGTCGCAGTTGAATGACCTGTAACCTACTTAACAGGAAAACAAGACAGGGTAAAATGATTGAGATGTTGCTTACAGCATGAAAATAAATTAAATACATTAGAGAAGCAAAGAATGTGTGAATAGCTAAGACAGTGGGAGGAAACCCGAGGAAGAAACAACAAAGTGGATTGTAGATTAGATCCAAATTTAAAATACCACCAATTCTCTCCTGGAGATCTCTGGAATATTCCGTAACTTTCCAGGTTATATGATATTCCGTAACTTGACACGGGAATGCTCCCTTGTCCAATTAGAAATCGCTGGGTGACACACCTGCACTATTGATGTAACTTTGTGTGCACGGAGGGCGGGTACTGCAGGGGAGAATGACTGCGCGGGTCTTGGAGGTCAACCGGAAAGAATATATGGATTCAATTATTGCATCTAGTGTTTAACACCGAGTTTCACTGTGACATTTCTATAGAACAAGTAGGGGAGGGAACGTGTTTCGACTGACAGAAATTGTTATGCGCAGAGTGGATATCGGCTCCCATTTCCACCGCTAACCTCCAATTTGACATAACTTAGTTCCACAAAGCAACATATATAAATAGATCACCAATAGTAAAGCGTCATAGTATTGCAGAACATTAAAGGAATGGCTTCTGTATTTCTCAAATTTTAAAAATGCTTTACGTAAACATCAATTTGAACAGGTAACCTCTATTTATCAGTTTCCTTTTTAAAAAGGGAATATTTCCCAACGTTCTGGGAACAAAAACATTTTTCTGAGTGACACTACTGGTGATTCAGGTCTGAATATCGAGCTGAATCACCAAAGCAATACTGAAATAATGTGATCATTTTTAACTTCTAATTTACTACCAGTTTATTCAGTCACATTTTATGCATCATACAATTAGTTTTTATAAAGTCAAATTGTTAATTTAAAATGTGTTGGCAAAGAAATTCAAACTAACACTGAAAGCAATGCTATAACTAATTTTCTTTTACAAAAATTGAAACTGATGTTTTTACAAGAAACTGATGGATGCTTGCAATTGTTCTGTTGTTAACTAAATTTATAATCATGTTAATTCTAGCAGTAGCAGGGAACAAGAAACTTGTTTCACTAGAAAATAGGAATCACCAAAACAGATATTTAATTAAATGATATGTTTTTCAATAATCTGTCTATGGGTGGATAGTAGTATTTCAGCAGGGGATTTTCATTGCTGTGATGTAGGGGTATACACTCTTCACTATCCTTCAGCACTTGAGCTGACAAAAAACACTTGCAAAGTTCAATGTGCAGCACTGCAGTTGCTTATATGGAATCATTTATTTACTGACTATCATGGTGAAACTTGCTCCTGCATTGCCTCCTGGTTCTTGGAACTTCTTGCACAACAGCTGCTGGTGCGAAATCAGGACCAAAGATACTGAACTCCAGGGGACCCAACTTTTAGAAGGCACATACATTAACATTTTCAGATGTCATGTAACCATACCTCCAAGTATATAATCCAGCCAAGGGATGGGTGTTTTGGTCTTCAATTCTCAATTGTGTAATGAACCTTAATTTAGATTAAATGCTCAATAACTCTTGGAGTGGTGATAAACTCTCCCAGTGCCAAACATGTTGAAAGCCCAGCGGGATAAACTTCCTGTGTTTGTCTGGAGAGTGCTCCATCCAAATAAAGGGACAGATGGGCGTGCGCAGGTCATAAATATCCAATTAGCACTGTGGGAGAACCTTCACCACACGGACTGCGGCGGTTCAAGAAGGCGGCTCACCACCATCTTCTCAAGGGCGATTAGGGATGGGCAATAAATGCTGGCCTGGACAGCGACGCCCACATCCCATGAACAAATGGAAAAAAATTGCCCTGAGAAGAGATTATGGGTAATTGCACAATACCATGATATAAATTATATTGAAATATATCACAAGAATTGCATAGTGTTACAGCAATGAAAATAAAAAATTGTTAGACATTTTTCATTAAACAATGCCTGTTAATTCTAAATTCTGAAAAACTATAAATGCCTGATCAACAAAACCTAAATATCTGCAAATTCCGTCCCTGATTTTGTGTTTTTTTACAATTTACCAATAACTTTTGGACTTTGTGCTGGGGTTTGGTTTCATAAGCGACGGGTACCCGACGGTCCCTCACCCAAGTGGTCATGTGTGAATCTTGAGAGTGAGTGAGAGCAGGCTACTCATCTGCATAGAGCATCACAGCCAACCAGTTTGGGTTTTTGGTCATTTAACTAAATTAGAAATAGTAGTTGTACCAACACTGAGTGCTTGGACTACTCACCCAGCACTTACCCCCACCTTAAAATGACTCCTCTAATTGTTTTCTGTCCTTTAGCCAATTTCTTATCCATACCCAAGGTTTACCCTGAATCTCCACAGCTTTGAGCTTTGTGTGGAACTTTTGCTGGACCTGCCATTATTCATGTAACTAAGACAGTGGGTATTGGTAAGTCACAACTTTGAGCCCATCATTCCAGATTGCTTACCTCAAATTAACAAATTCTGTCAATTTTCAGTCAGGCCACTAAATAGAATCAAGATGGCCTAGATTTTCCTCTCCAGCACTTTTATCAGCGAAAGTGCAGTGAGACACAACTTCTGCCTACCTGAGTGACCAGGTGCTGACCCTGGCAATTTTTTGGGGCTCAGCTTAATTTAAATACTTTGGTTGGGCTCCCGGCGGTATTGCCAGCTCTGGGAGCTCACCACCAGGGCGGGTAGTGGGAAATGGCATGCTGTTGCAGGAGTCTGACTAAAAGTTGCCAACTCTGATTGGAGGTATTCCTGGAGGTATGGTCACATGACATCTGCAAATGCTAATTTGTCGGGTCCCCTAGAGTTCAGTATCTTTGCTTATGGTTTCGTGCCAGCAGCAGTTGTGCACGAAGTTCCAAGAACCAGGATGCCACGCAGGAACAGGCGCAGAAATAAAACCGAGGGCGGGGAAAGGGGGGGAAACCGAGGTGAGAGGAACTTTGGGGAAGAAATTGCCCCCGAAATAACGGTGAGCTCAACAGCGCTCTCTGTTGTTAGTGGCAAAATGGAGGAGCAAGTGCGCAGTGAAACGTGGAAATTCAGAACTTGCTCCTGGTGGCTCGCTGGCGATATGACAGCTTCGAATTAAAGGGACATCGCTCACTGCAGTCAGAGAAATCATTGTAAAAGTGCAAACTTTCTTATCTACCCAGCTGGAAAGTAACTAATTGCGCCACCAAATAGGTAAGTTTAAAAATACTGATCTAAACTTAATTTTTTTTTAATATTCGTTCATGGGATGTGGGCGTCGCTGGCCAAGCCGGCATTTATTGCCCATCCTTAATGACTGCCAAACAACTAAAAATTAATTTTTAAAAATGTGGAGTCTCATTACTCCTTGTTTTAATAGTTTTTGGCTGTTAACCTTTTTTCAAATTAAATTATTTTTTTTTACTTTTCCCTTCTGTCTTATTTAATTCAATTATTTCTTACCTTCTCTTTTCTCGCTGTCTTTAACTGCTTTTACATTGATTGAAAATGTTGTCTCTTTTACTTCCTGGTTTAATGCTGCAAGCTGGCAGAGACAGTGAATGCAGTGGTCAAAAATGCTGCGATCTGATTGGTCAAGGGGAAGAGATTGATTCTCTCTCTTCTCCGCTTCCTATTCAAGAAAAGAGGGGAGAGAGAAAACAGGGAACTACAGGCCAGTTAGTGGTCAGGAAAATGCTGGAATCTATTATTAAGGATGTGGTAAGGGGGCACTTAGAAAATCATAATATGATTAGGCAGGGTCAACATTGTTTAATGAAAGATTTGTCGAACACAATTGCCCTATTAGAGTTTTTTGAGGGTGTAACTAGCAGGATAGATAAAGGAGCACCAGTGAATGTGGTATATTTGGATTTTCAAAAGGCATTCGATAAGGTGCCACACAAAAGGTTGTTACACAAGATAAGGGGTTGGGGGTAATATATTAGCATGGATAGAAGATTGGTTAACGGACAGAAAACAGATAGTAGGAATAAACGGGTCATTTTCAGGTTGGCAGGCTGTAACTAGTGGCGTGCCGCAAGGATCAGTGCTTGGGCCTCAGCTATTTATAATCTATATTAATGACTTAGATGAACGGGCCGAGTGTAATGTATCCAAGTTTGCTGATGATACAAAGCTAGGTGGGAAAGTAAGCTGTGAGGAGGACACAAAGAGTCTGCAAAGGGATATAGACAGGTTAAGTGAGTGGACAAGAAGGTGGCAGATGGAGTATAATGTGGGGAAATGTGAGGTTATTCACTTTGATAGGAAGAATAGAAAAACAGAATATTTTTTAAATGGTGAGAAACTATTAAATGTTGGTGTTCAGAGGGATTTGGGTGTCCTTATACAGGAAACACAGAAAGTTAACTTGCAGGTGCAACAAGCAATAAGGAAGGCAAATGATATGTTGGCCTTTATTGCAAGGGGATTGGAGGACAAGAGTAAGGAAGTCTTGCTGCAATTGCACAGAGCTTTGGTGAGACCACACCTGGAGTACTGTGTGCAGTTTTGGTCTCCTTATCTAAGGAAGGATATACTTGCCTTAGAGGCGGTGCAACAAAGATTCACTAGATTGATTCCAGGGATGAGAGGGTTGTCATATGAGGAGAGATTGAGTAGAATGGGCCTATACTCTGTGGAGTTTAGAAGAATGAGAGGTGAGCTCATTAAAACATATAAGATTCTGTGAGGGTTTGATGGGGTAAATGCTGAGAGGCTGTTTCCCCTGGCTGGAGATTCCAGAACTAGGGGGCATACTCAGGATAAGGGGTTGGCCATTTAGGACTGAGATGAGGAAAAATTTCTTCACTCAGAGGGTTGTGAATCTTTGGAATTCTCTACCCCAGAGGGCTGTGGATGCTCAATCCTTGAGTACATTCAAGGCTGAAATTGATAGATTTTTGGACTCCAAGGGAATCAAGGGATATGGGGATCAGGCGGGAAAGTGGAGTTGAGGTTGAAGATCAGCCATGATCTTAATGAATGGCAGAGCAGGCTCGAGGGGCCGTACGGCCAACTCCTGCTCCTATTTCTTATGTTTCTTCTTCGAGGAAGTGGCCGAAGAAAAGACCGTGGTAAGTTAGTGGATTGGTATAAATCTATGGAGTGGCGAGGAGTGTTGGTTTGCCGCTCCGAGCAATTTCTACCCCTTTATTTCCACCAGTGACTAATAGTAATTCACTTAAATTGCACAGATAACTCAACAACAACTTGCATTTATTTAACACCTTTGAGATAGTAAAATGTCCAAAAGGCACTTCCCAGGAGCATAATCAGGCAAAAACTGACAAACAAAATTTAAAACTCATTGTAATACTCAGATAACACTCTTAACATAACAACACACCTCATAACCAACAGCAATACAATAACTCACTGATTGTCTATGTAACTGGTAGTAACAGGTGTACTACCCTGATATCCTAACTGTAACTAGTAGTAATCTGACATTCGTCCTGTAATTATAGCCAGAAATCCCAATGCACTGCACAAGGTGCAGTCAGGCACCCCAGTTGATGCCACTATTAACAGACCTAATCTCTCTCCCTACTTCTTTAAACTCAGGTTCTGTGTGAAGGTGACAACTCTGAACTGGGAACCTCAGTCAGAGACGATCTGTACGTGGACTTCACACGTTAAATCTGGCTGGCACAGACCGACCTGAACCAAACCAAGAGATCTGGCAGAAGTTCAACAGAAATGATGGCAGAAGATTAGGGCAGTTGTAGAAATAGGCTGGGAACAGCTTCTTAATTTTCTGTGCCCTCCCACCCCAGTACTGCTTGCTGAAAAACAGCAAAAGAAATCCTGCGCAAAGCGATCTGTGCTGAATGCTGGATCATTCCCCTGCTAGTTAAATGTGAAACAGTCTCTCGGGGGTGCCACAGAGTAATCCTGGCAATAGACAATTTGACTTGTCTTTCTCGGGTGGGGAGTGGGGAGTGGTGGGGGGGGAATCCCTGCACATCATTTAAATTTTAAAAAAATCCAGAAGCTGAGTGAAACATTAAAAAATAGAAATGGTTAATCTGAGGGAAATTCACTGAAGACACGTGAGAAGCTGGATTTCAAGTTAATTCAGTAATTAAAAGTAAATGTTTACCTTTTGTATAAGTTTATTTGCTTTTCCATTTTAACATTGTTACATAAACAAGTCCCCAGATCAGAGCCAAGATTTGCTTCATCTCAATGGCATGGACTGTATGTCAGTCTTTTGCTGCAGCCCTTTGTGGCTTTCATTTAAGAATAGTTCAAGTCAATAGAATCAATGGCAAACAGCCTAGCTGCAGTTCCAACATTAATGGTATTTGCTCGATGAATCTATGACATGAAATGTGCTGTATGAATTACAGTAACAGCCAATATGATACTTCAACAAAATCAAACGAGAAAGTCAGAGGTTTTTGGTGTATTTTCTCGAGTGGGGTGAAAGTACTACCTGCTGGGAGAGCATTACATCAATAAAATTTGCAATGGTATATAGATTTGATAGAGGTGTTCAAAATCATGAAGCATGTGAAGGCCTTAGAGAGGGTGCAGAAAAGATTTACTGGAATGGTTCCAGGTTTGAGGGACTTCAGTTATGTGGATAGACTGGAGAAGCTGGGATTGTTCTCCTTAGAGCAAAGAAGGTTAAGAGGAGGTTTGATAGAAGTGTTCAAAATCATGAAGGATTTAGATAAAGTAAATAAAGAAAAACTGTTCCCATTAGTGGAAGGGTCAAGAACCAGAGGACACAGACTTAGGGTGATTGGCAAAAGAATCAAAGACGACATGAGAAAAAACCTTTTTTACGCAGCAAGCAGTTATGATCTGGAATGCACTGCCTGAAAGGGTGATGGAAGCAGATTCAATCATAGCTCTCAAAAAGAAATCGGATAAATACTTGAACGGAAAAAATTTGCAGGGCTACGGGGAAAGAGGGGGGGAATGGGACTAACTGCATTGCACTTACAAAGAGCTGACATGGGCTCGATGGGCCAAATGGCCTGCTTCTGTGCTGTAACCATTCTATGATTCTACACAATTAAAATTTGAAAAGTTACATTTTCATTTTATGTTTGATCTGGATTGTTGCGTGAATTGGAATGTCTCCAGTAGCCTCACAGTCACACTTTGTTTTCCCACAGTACTGTCTACTATCAATTATGATGTCATCATATGACATTAAGGTTTTGATAACCTTTCACAGCTACACTTATGGCTTTGACTCCAAAGGGTTACCAAATGCTATAAGTAACAGCATAATTGTGAGATAAAGTGTCAAAAAATAAAATAAAACGATGAAAGATATCCAGGTTCTAACAGATCAGGACGACTGTGTTCTCAGACTGCTTGTGTGCGTGTTAATGTAGCGCCACAGGGCTCAACATTGATATAGCATGTCAATGAAGTATCATAGTACGTACAGCACAGAAGGAGGCCATTGGGCCCATCATGCCCTTGCCGGCTCTTTGAAAGAGCTATCCATTTGGCCCCATTCCTCTGCTCTTTCCCCATAGCCCTGTAAATTTTTTCCCTTCAAGTATTTATCCAATTCCCATTTGAAAGTTACTACTAAATCTGCTTCCACCACCCTTTCAGGCAGTGCATTCCAAATCATAACAACTCACTGCGTGAAAAAATGTTTCCTCATGTCGTCTCTGGCTTTTTTACCGATCTGTGTCCTCTGGTTACTGACCCTAATGCGACTGGAAACAGTTTCTCCTTATTTACTTTATCTAAATCCTTCATGATTTTGAACACTTCTATCAAACCTCCTCTTACACATGCTTCACATCCTTCCTAAATTGGAGACAATACTCCAGCTGTGGCCGAACCAGTGTTTTATAAAGGTTCTACATAACTTCCTTGCTTTTGTACTTTATGGCTTTATTTATAAAGCCCAGGAACCCGTATGCTTTTTTAACTGCTTTCTCAACGTATCCTGCCACCTTCAAAGATTTGTGCACATTTACCCCCCGGTCTCTCTGTTCCTGCACTCCCTTTAGAATTGTACCATTTAGTTTATATTGCCTCTCCTCGTTCTTCCTCCCAAAATGTATCACTTCACACTTCTCTGCGTTAAATTTCGTCTGCCATGTGTCCGCCCATTCCACCAGCCTGTCTATGTCCTCTTGAAGTCTATTACTATCCTCCTCACTGTTTACTACACTTGCAGGTTTTGTGTCATCTGCAAATTTTGAAATCGTGCCCTGTACACCCAGGTCCAAGTCATTAATATATACCAAAAAAAGCAGCGGTCCTCGTACCAATCCCTGGGGAACACCACTGTATACCTTCTTCTAGTCCGAAAAACAACCATTCACCACTACTCTCTGTTTCCTGTCACTTGCCAATTTTGTATCCATGCTGCCACTGCCCCTTTTATTCCATGGGCTTCAATTTTGCTGACAAGCCTATTATATAGCACTTTATCAAATGCCTTTTGAAAGTCCATATACACATCAACCACTTTGTCCTCATCAGCCCTCTCTGTTACCTCATCAAAAAACTCTATCAAGTTAGTTAAACACGACTTGCCTTTAACAAATCTATGCTGGCTTTCTTTTATTATGATGTGGAGATGCCGGTGATGGACTGGGGTGGACAAATATACGGAGTCGTACAACACCAGGTTATAGTCCAACAGCTTTATTTGAAATCACAAGCTTTCGGAGCTTTGCTCCTTCGTCAACCCTTCACTCACCTGACGAAGGAGCAAAGCTCCGAAAGCTTGTGATTTTAAATAAAGCTGTTGGACTATAACCTGGTGTTGTACGACTCCGTACATTTTTCTTTTATTAATCCACACCTGTCCAAGTGTCTATTAATTTTGTCCCGGATTATCGTTTCTAAAAGCTTCCCCAACACTGAGGTTAAACTGACTGGCCTGTAGTTACCGGGTTGATCCTTATGCCCTTTTTTGAACAAGGGTGTAACATTTGCAATTCTCCAGTTCACTGACACCACCCCCATATCAGAGAAGTATTGGAAGATTATAGCCAGCACCTCAGCAATTTTCACCCTTCTTCCTTCAGCAACCTAGGATGCATCCCATCCGGACTGGGTGACTTATCTACTTTAAGTACAGCCAGCCTTTCTCGTAACTCCTCTTTATCAATTTTTAGCCCATGCACTATCTCAACTACCTCCTCTTTTGCTGTGACTTTGGCAGCATCTTCTTTCTTGGTAAAGACAGATGCAAAGTAATCATTTAGTACCTCAGCCATGCCCTCTGCCTCCCTGCGTAGTTCCCCTTTTTTGGTCCCCAATCGGCCCCGCCCCTCCTCTTACTACCTGTTTACTATTTATGTGCCTATAGAAGAATTTTGGATTCCCTTTTATGTTAGCCGCCAGTCTATTCTCATACTCTCTCTTTGCCCCCCCTTATTTCAACTTTCACTTCTCTGTACTTTCTATATTCAGCCTGGTTCTCACTTGTATTATCAACCTAACATCTGTCATACGCCCCCTTTTTCTGCTTCATCTTACTCTCTATCTCTTTCGTCATCCCGGGAGCTCTGGCTTTGGTTGCCCTACCTTTCCCCCTCATGAGAATGTACCCAAACCATCTCCTCTTTAAAGGCGACTCATTGTTCAATTACAGTTTTGCCTGCTAATCTTTGATTCCAATTTCCCTGAGCCAGATCCGTTCTCAACCCACTGAAATTGTCCCTCCTCCAATTGAATATTTTTACTCTAGATTGCTCCTTGTCCTTTTCCACAATTAATCCAAACCTTTTGATGCTATAATCACTGTTCCCTAAATGTTCCCCCACTGACACTTGATCCACTTGACCCAATTCATTCCCCAGAACTAGATCCAGCAATCCTCCTTCCTCATCGGGCTGGAAAGATATTGATCAAGAAAGTTCTCCTGAACACACTTCAGAAATTCCTCCCCCTCTTTGCCCTTTACACTATTACTATCCCAGTCTATATTAGAACATTGAAGTCCCCCATTATCACTACTCTATAATTCTTGCACCTCTCTGTAACTTCCCTGCAAATTTGCTCCTCTATATCCTTCCCACTAGTTGGTGGCTTATAGAATACACCCAGTAGTGTAATGACACCTCTATTGTTTCTTAAATCTAACCAAATAGATTCTGTTTTTGACCCCTCAAGGACATCCTCGCTCTCCAGCACTGCAATATTCTCCTTAATCAATACTGCCACCCCCCACTCCTTTTTCTCCTTCCCTATCTTTCCTGACCACCTTGTATCCAGGAATATTTGGTACCCAATCCTACCCTTTTTTGAGCCAGGTCTCTGTTATTGCCACAACATCGTATTCCCATGTGGCTATTTGCGCCTGCAGCTCACCAACCTTACTTACCACGCTTCGTGCATTTACACACATGCACTCTAAACCTATCTTAGACCTTCTCATATTCTCTCTTAGTCTGATCCCACCTAATGTTGTACTATTTCTTACCATAGTGTTATCTGTCTCTCCCAGTCTTCTGTGCACCTTGTTTCTCCTTTTTTTTTATTCGTTCATGGGATGTGGGCGTCGCTGGTGAGGCCAGCATTTATTGCCCATCCCTAATTGCTCTTGAGAAGGTGGTGATGAGCCGCCTTCTTGAACTGCTGCAGTCCATGTGGTGAAGGTTCTCCCACAGTGCTGTTAGGAAGGGAGTTCCAGGATTTTGACCCAGCGATGGTGAAGGAACGGCGATATATTTCCAAGTCGGGATGGTGTGTGACATGGAGGAGAACGTGCAGGTGGTGTTGTTCCCATGTGCCTGCTGCCCTTGTCCTTCTAGGTGGTAGAGGTCACGGGTTTGGGAGGTGCTGTCGAAGAAGCCTTGGCAAGTTGCTGCAGTGCATCCTGTGGATGGTACACACTGCAGCCACAGTGCGCCGGTGGTGAAGGAAGTGAATGTTTAGGGTGGTGGATGGGGTGCCAATCAAGCGGGCTGCTTTGTCTTGGATGGTGTCGAGCTTCTTGAGTGTTGTTGGAGCTGCCCTCATCCAGGCAAGTGGACAGTATTCCATCACACTCCTGACTTGTGCCTTGTAGATGGTGGAAAGGCTTTGGGGAGTCAGGGGGTGAGTCACTCGCCACAGAATACCCAGCCTCTGACCTACTCTTGTAGTCACTCTAATGTTCCATCCTAGTACCCATTCCCCTGCCAAATTAGTTTAAACCCTCCCCCACAGCACGAGTTAACCTCCCTGCGATGACATTGGTCCCAGCTCTTGAGGTGCAATCCATCCATCTTGAACAGGTCCTTCCTGCCCCAGAACTGGTCCCAATCCCCCAAAAATCTGAAGGCCTCCCTCTTGCACCATGTCTCTAGCCACGCATTAACCTGCCTTAGCTTCCTATTTCTGTACTCACTAACGCGTGACATTGAGAGTAATCCAGAGATTACTACCTTTTGAGGTCCTGCTTTTTAACTTCCTCCCTAGCTCCTGAAACTCTGACCGCAGGACCTCATCCCTTTTCTTTCTTATGTTGTCGGTAGCCACATGGACCATGACTTCTGGTTGTTCCCCTGCCCCCCGCAGAATGTTCTGCACCCTCTCCATAATGTTGCATCCCTGGCATCAGGAAGGCCACACACCATGCAGGACTCATGTCAGCGATCACAGAAATGTCTGTCTGTCCCCCTATCGAATCCCCTATGACCACTGCATTTCTACACTTCACTGTGCTTCCCCCCCCCACCCCCCGTGCAGCCCTTTGCCCCATGGTGCCATGCTCAGGACTTCATTCCTTCCGGGTATCGTCACCATCACTGGTGTTCAATGCCGGATATCGGTTTGAGAGTGCCACACAGCCAGATGGTTCCTGCACTGCCTGCCTCTTCCTACCCTTTCGGATGGCCACCCACTTGCTGTCCTGAGTCCTGTGGCTGCGAGGTGACCACCTCCTAGAACGTACGATCCAAGAAACCTTCAGCCTCCCTTATACTGTGCAGTGAATCCAGCCGCCCCTCTAGCTCAGAAACCCGCAACTTGAGCTCGAACAACTGGGGGCATTTACTGCACATGTACCTCTGACTTTCTCAGTTTGTTTCATATTGTATCATATTGGCTGTTACTGTAATTCATAAAGTGCATTTCATGTCATGGATGCATCAAGCAAGGCCCATTAATGTTGAAACTGCAGCTAGGCTGTTTGCCATTGATTCTATTGGTTTGGACTATTCATAAATTAAAGCCACAAAGGGGATAAAAGGATATACTGGTAGGGTTAAATGAGGCAGGGAGGGAGGAGGCTCGTGTGGAGTGACATTCAATCACGTGACACCACTCATGATGCTTAATCATGACATTTAATCACATGACATTTGCCCACTGTTTGCAAATGCCCTTAATTGCATTTACTTTAATTGAGTGTTTTAGTAACACCAAGCCCCGAATAAAATATTTGACTTTTTTTAATATAGTGAGATGGATAACATAATTCATAAATCAGAGAACACCAAAGAATAGAAAGAATTAAGGATAAGTAATGTTTAAATAAAAACGTTTATGATGTTTCTATAGTATCGACTGCAATAAGAAACACCAAGTAAATACCACTGATTCAATAAAAACATAATCGATATAAATAACTTCTAACATAAGTTTTCGAACAATTTTATGACTTTTTACACGGCACAGCAAGTTATAAAAATAATAAAACCAAAACCAAACCTAATTCAATTCACTGAATATCTCCCACACCCCACCGCTGAAACCCAACTTCGGGAAGGTAAGGCTCAGTCCTCAGTGAGCAGCACCAAAGCAGCCTGACTCCAGTAATAAAACACATTATACAACAGCGCATATCACAGGCTGACATGAACTCTCCCCCAGATTGTGTTTCTCTATTTCCCTCCCTCCCCAGTTTGTGTTTCTCTCCAGTTGCACTCCATCCCTGCGGTGCCCACCAGTCGCGGAAAGCATCAAGCGTACCGGTAGACACTGCGCGCTCCTTCTCCAGGAACGCATGGGCGCGGAGAATGCCGCGGAAGAGAAGCAGACAGTCCCTCCCCCAGTTAGTGTTTCTCTCTCTCTCTCCCCCAGTTAGTGTTTCTCTCTCTCTCTCTCCCCCAGTTAGTGTTTCTCTCTCTCTCTCTCCCCCAGTTAGTGTTTCTCTCTCTCTCTCTCCCCCAGTTAGTGTTTCTCTCTCTCTCTCTCTCTCCCAGTTTGTGTTTCTCTCTCTCTCTCTCTCCCCCAGTTAGTGTTTCTCTCTCTCTCTCTCTCCCCCAGTTAGTGTTTCTCTCTCTCTCTCTCTCCCAGTTTGTGTTTCTCTCTCTCTCTCTCTCTCCCAGTTTGTGTTTCTCTCTCTCTCTCTCTCTCCCAGTTTGTGTTTCTCTCTCTCTCTCTCTCCCAGTTTGTGTTTCTCTCTCTCTCTCTCTCTCTCCCAGTTTGTGTTTCTCTCTCTCTCTCTCTCTCTCCCAGTTTGTGTTTCTCTCTCTCTCTCTCTCTCCCAGTTTGTGTTTCTCTCTCTCTCTCTCCCAGTTTGTGTTTCTCTCTCTCTCTCTCTCGCCCAGTTTGTGTTTCTCTCTCTCTCTCTCTCCCAGTTTGTGTTTCTCTCTCTCTCTCTCTCCCAGTTTGTGTTTCTCTCTCTCTCTCCCAGTTTGTGTTTCTCTCTCTCTCTCTCCCAGTTTGTGTTTCTCTCTCTCTCTCTCTCTCTCCCAGTTTGTGTTTCTCTCTCTCCCAGTTTGTGTTTCTCTCTCTCTCTCCCAGTTTGTGTTTCTCTCTCTCTCTCTCTCCCAGTTTGTGTTTCTCTCCCCCCGCCCCGCCCCGCCCCCCGTTTGTGTGTTTTCCCCTCTCCCTCCCCCAGTTGCTCTCTCGGGACTCACGGAGCTTCCAGGCGACTGCATTGGCCCGGATTCGGTCATCCTCACAACAGGGGCAATGAAGCGTTTCATTCCGAATCGCGAAAGTATCAGCAGCGCTCAGCCTTGACAGCCCGGGTACTGCGCATGCGCGCACAGCGCAGACAAAGAGCGCTGCCCATTCCGGGATACTCCCGCCGAAAGCGGGAGGGTTGGGAACCTGTCCTGTCCATAAAACGCAAAGCTTCAGCACTGATGTGTGATCAGGTCAGCTCACTCATGGACGAGCCATAGTCCAAGCAAAAGGGTTAATTGCCTTATGTGATCTTTGATGTGGAGATGCCGGTGATGGACTGGGGTTGACAATTGTAAACAATTTTACAACACCAAGTTATAGTCCAACAATTTTATTTTAAATTTCACAAGCTTTCGGAGGCTTCCTCCTTCCTCAGGTGAATGTTGTTCACCTGAGGAATGTTGTTCCCACAACATTCACCTGAGGAAGGAGGAAGCCTCCGAAAGCTTGTGAAATTTAAAATAAATTTGTTGGACTATAACTTGGTGTTGTAAAATTGTTTACAATATGTGATCTTTGTGATGAGACAAAATGGCTGTTTACCATCTTCCACCCTTCATAAACTTGAGCTCATCCAACACTCTGCTGCTCATATCCTAACTCACACCAAGTCCCATTCACCCATCACCCTTGTACTTGCTGACCTACATTGGCTCCCGGTCAGTAAATGTCTCGATTTTAAAATTCGCATCCTTGTTTTCAAATCTCTCCATGGCCTCGCCCCTCCTTATCTCTGTAACCTTCTCCAGCCCTACAACTCTCCGAGATCTCTGCGCTCCTCCAATTTTTGCCTCTTACGCATTCCTGATTTTTAGTGCTCCACCATGCCTTCCTAAACCTCTCCGCTTTTCTACCTCTCTCTCCTCCTTTAAGACGCTCCTCAAAACCTACCTTTTTGATAAGCTTTTAGTCACCTGTCCTAATATCTCTATGTGGCTCGGTATCAAATTTTGTTTGAAAATCGCTCCTGTGAAACACCTTGGGACATTTTACCATGTTAAAGGCGCTATATAAATGCAAGTTATCATTGTTATTGAAGCAGGAGGTGTCGACTAAACAAAGAAGAACTATCTTCTTCAGACAAACAGCCTTGAGCCTTGGATAAGAACCAGAAGCCAGACAGTCTTGTGACAGAAGGGATTGTGTAATGAGTCTTCTTGACTCATTGGTATAAATATTATTGCTCAAATTCCCACAGACTGACAGTAACACCTTCTAAGACATGTCATTTTTCTTAAGTAACACAGTTGAAAAGCATTATAAAATAGTGGATCCTGATCTAATCATCAGATACGTTTATATTGGTGGTAGTGTGGCACTAATATAGGCTGCATATTGGGATTTTTCAGTATGCAACTTCCAACATTTCTGGGGTCATGAGCAAAACAGAGCATTCATCTATCCTACAAATATTTAAATCATGTCTCCATGGCTTCTCCCCAGTAATCTTCCATTGAACATGCTTAGATTGTATAGTTTAGTTACCAGAATACATAAAATGGTTGGTTAAATTCCATGATCCAGGCTCCCAATGGGGATTTGTGCCTCACAGGGGGTGAGGGTCAGAGAATTGGGGCTACAGTGCAATAGCTCTCATCTCTGACCTCTGCTCCCTTTGAGCTTGGCTTTCCTGCTGGGAGCACAGAATTTGGTATTTATACAAGGCTAAAAGCATTCTGTATGTTTATGCCAATGTCACCTGAACAGACATTGTTACATCGAAACTACAGCCTGGTCTATGCTGGCGTTTATGCTCCACACGAGCCTCCTCCCTCCCTACTTCATTCAACCCTATCAGGATACCCTTCTATTCCTTTCTCCCTCATGTGCTTATCTAGCTTCCCCTTAATTCTTCCCCTACATTCAGGATTCTTTTAAATGATCTTTTTTCATATAATAATAATTCACTCATATAATAAATACCTTTTTGTTTTTTCCCCTTCTATATTTTATTTCCAGAACAGTTGGGCAGTAAGGTGATCTCTTCCCAGCCCTCTCTATCTATGCTCCTCTTGAATTGGTTCATGCCAGTGATGCAAGTTGATTTCTCTTCCGCCATGTGGGGAAGTATTTCAACTTATCTCCAGATACCTTATTTAAAATCGAACTCATTGTGCGAGGAACATTGTGGTATAGCTCATGATATGTTTTAAATATACCTCACAGGCTATAGAACATCCAACTCTCATGCTGAGGATTGTAGGTGTGAGTGCCTTTTGTTTGAGTCTATTTTCGGTATATGGTTTGACACCTCAATGGGAAGGACAAACTAACATAGCTCAAATTCATTTGCACTCAGCTAAAATGTTACCACTTTTTAGTCTTAAGTGTTTTATATCTTGTATCTTGTGAGGATATTGCCACCACTTTGTCTGAATGGGGAAAGGATTCAAGACAAAAATAATTAACAGGATTAGTCCTGCTGTAAGGAAATGCATCTCTTGTTGATTAATACTGAGCGTCACTGTGAAGAAGTTCATGGCTAAGATTGTCCCACTCTCCCAGGTGGAGAAGAAAAGCTACTAAAGCGAAGCAGCAGCAGAATACTTAAAACAAAATTGCCACCAAATTCAGCGCATAAATTTTACAAGTTTATACTGATGTCAGGAGCGATAAAGAGCTAAAAGGTCAGAAATCTCAGGAGATGTTTCTGCTGGTAGTTATCATTAAACACAGTAAGGCTGCTTGCTAACAAATCTGAAAATTCCTGTTCTGAAAGCCACACATTTCCCATTTCTCACATTGCCTAAAATTTTATTACAAGTGGACTAAAGTGGCAAAGTATCGTGATGCTTTTTACTGATGTGCAAATAAGTCACAATTTCCCCTTATTTTTCATTCAAATTTTCTCCACTCTTTGTAATCCCCCACATATCAATTCCTCAGCAGAGAGGCAATCTGCTCACAGGTCCTGTCAGTGCTGTTTTGTAAATGATCATCAGGTGGCGAATGAGACCAGTTCAAGGTTACTTGCCATCTTCATGAAACAGAAAGAAGAAATATTCAGTGTCTGGAAGTCAGACAGTCACAAATCTTCATCCCTCTTTACATTATTAGAGATGCTGCACTGGCCATGCAGCACTGCTTGAAACATGAGGAGGAATCATCATAGTACTCTAATAAAAATATCACAGTGTCAGAGCAAGGTTTCAATTTAAGTATTCCAACAGGGTATCCTGATGTGGATAAATGCTCCACCTGGTTTAGTACAGACCAGGATGATGCCAGGTCTATGCTGAGTTAGCTGATCTCAGTCAGGAAAATAGTGGGGCACTATAATTAGCTAGGGCTGGAAGAAGTCAGCCAGGTTTCCCTTTCTTGATTACTGCCCCATGACCCGTGCTGGAAAGAGTGTGTATGTGGATGTTAAATGAGGATCATGATCTAGGTCAGTTGGATACCCCTATGTCCAAACAACTTGCCAATACTCACTGTCTAGGCTTAGACATGAAGAATGGATAAAAAGAAAAAAACCCCGCAAATGCTGGAAATCTGTGCATCATAAAATACACAGTAGGTCCATCAACATCTGTCCTCAGAACTGAAGAATGGACTCACATTGGTGTACTGGACAGCTATTGGCACCTGTGCACCACACACCACATGAGCTACCACCTTCAGGAGAGGAGGAAATTGTAAGTAAAATACTAATAAAATGTCCCTTTAGATTTTGTGCTGAAGGCTGAAGGAGGTAAGGAGTTCCACAGTTTTGAGGTTTTGGAAAATAATTAATTAGAGTTGGAAAGCAGTGAAATGAACCTCGATTTCAGCACAATGGAAATACAGGGAGAAGGAAGAGTTTGTAGAACAGTGAATTTGCAGTTAATACAGAGCAAGAGAGGAAAGTTCAAGAAAACACTGACCATAGCAATATTGATAAAATATTGCAAGAAAGATTGCAGTGGAAAGAGAGAGGTTGGACGCCATAGGTGAGAGAGGGATTACCTATTAGACAATAAGCTTTTTGCTTTTTCTTGTCTAGAATGTGAAGAAAGTGTTAGAAGGGGATGCATTTACAATATTGTTGTACATAGCACCCAGAGGAAACCTAATTATGAATTAGGAAGGCCATTCAGCGCATCTTAATTCACCCATCCGGAGAGAGGCCTTAAAATGGGCCGATATTGTCTGGAGTTTAGAAGAATGAGAGGTGATCTCATTGAAATATATAAGATTATGAGGGGCTTGACAGGGTAGATGCTGAAAAGGTTGTTTCCCATGGCTGGAGAGTCTATATCTAGGGGGCATAGTCTCAGGATAAGGGGTCGACCATTTAAGACTGAGATGAGGAGGAATTTCTTCACTCAGAGGACTGTGACTCTTTGAAATTCTCTACCCCAAAGGGCTGTGGATGCTGAGTCGTTGAGTATATTCAAGGCTGAGATAGATAGATTTTTGGACTCTGGGGGAATCAAGGGATATGGGGATCGGGCAGGAAAGTGGAGTTGAGGTCGAAGATCAGCCATGATCTTATTGAATGGCGGAGCAGGCTTGAGGGGCCGTATGGCCTAATCCTGCTCCTATTTCTTTCTTATTTCTTATGAGATAACTGAACTGGGGCCATCTGGAATAAATAAGGTTACAACAAGGGAGGCAAAGACAGCAGTTGAAAGGCAATTAAAAAGGTGGAACTAACAACTCAGTTCAGCTATGCTTGTTTGCTAATCTGTATAAATATATAAATAGGTGTGATTTGTAACACAAGTTGAGTCCCAGTGCTACAAACTACCATGAGAGGTATTGTGTGTTGAGTCTTCAATGGGCCTTCTACTTGTGAGCATCTAGATGTTTATTGCTTACTTGTAGTCTCAGTGCACAGTCAATATCAATAAAATAAATACTGCCTTGGTGGCCTTGACATCAATACAGCATTTGACCGAGTGTGGCACCAAGGAGCCCTAGTAAAATTGAAGTCAATGGGAATCAGGGGGAAAACTCTCCAGTGGCTGGAATCATACCTAGCACAAAGGAAGATGGTAGTGGTTGTTGGAGGCCAATCATCTCAGCCCCAAGACATTGCTGCAGGAGTTCCTCAGGGCAGTGTCCTAGGCCCAACCATCTTCAGCTGCTTCATCAATGACCTTCCCTCCATCATAAGGTCAGATATAGAGATGTTCGCTGATGATTGTACAGTGTTCAGTTTCATTCGCAACCCCTCAGATAATGAAGCAGTCTGTGCCCGCATGCAGCAAGACCTGGACAACATCCAGGCTTGGGCTAATAAGTGGCAAGTAACATTCGCGCCAGACAAGTGCCAGGCAATGACCATCTCCAACAAGAGAGAGTCTAACCACCTCCCCTTGACTTTCAACGACATTACCATCGCCAAATCCCCCACCATCAACATCTTGGGGGTCACCATTGACCAAAAACTTAACTGGACAAGCCTTATAAATACTGTGACTATAAAAGCAGATCAGAGGCTGGGTATTCTGTGGCGAGTGACTCATCTCCTGACTCCCCAAAGCCTTTCCATCATCTACAAGGCACAAGTCAAGAGTGTGATGGAATACTCTCCACTTGCATAGATGAGTGCAGCTTCAACAACACTCAAGAAGCTCAACACCATCCAGGACAAAGCAGCCTGCTTGATTGGTACCCCATCCACCACCCTAAACATTCACTCCCTTCACCACCGGCGCACTGTGGCTGCAGTGTGTACCATCCACAGGATGCACTTCAGCAACTCGCCAAGGCTTCTTCGACAGCACCTCCCAAACCCGTGACCTCTACCACCTAGAAGGACAAGGACAAGGGCAGCAGGCACATGGAAACAACACCGCCTGCACGTTTCCCTCCAAGTCACACACCATCCCGACTTGGAAATATATCGCCGTTCCTTCATCGTCGCTGGGTCAAAATCCTGGAATTCCCTTCCTAACAGCACTGTGGGAGAACCTTCACCATACGGACTGCAGCGGTTCAAGAAGGCGGCTCATCACCACCTTCTCAAGGGCAATTAGGGATGGGCAATAAATGTCGGCCTCGC
Source organism: Heptranchias perlo (assembly GCF_035084215.1). Taxonomy (NCBI): domain Eukaryota; kingdom Metazoa; phylum Chordata; class Chondrichthyes; order Hexanchiformes; family Hexanchidae; genus Heptranchias; species Heptranchias perlo. Next base: position 29,712,594 of record NC_090350.1, read on the forward strand.
CAGTGACACCGACATACTATGAACGAATAAAAAAAAAAATCTGTCAATGTATCATTGACTCATGGGCTCTCGAATCTGTTAAATATGGTTTATACAACACTTCCATTGTAGCATCCAATTATTTCTAAGTGATTCTAGGGTTTTTTTTTATTCCACATGTGTGAAGAAGACTTTCCTGATACCTGTCCTAAAATTACATTTTTACTAGCTTGAACCTGTGTCCTCTAGATCTACTTCTGCAGCATAATTTAAAGTAATATTCTGGATTAACTTTTTCTATACCCTTAGCAATATATATACCTCTGTAAGATCATCTTTCTAGGTGAAAACCCCAGTGTTTCCTCGTAAGGCAGACCCCTGACACTAGGAATCAGTCTTGTGACTCTTCTCTGCACCGCCTTCAGCACTTGAATGTCTCATGTTTCTTGGTGACCAGAATTGGATGTAGTATTCAAGGTTTGGGTGGCCAAGGGCACTATAAATTTTGCTCACTACTTCCACTTACTTATATTCTACCATTTTGGCTATATAATTCAACATTTTGTTGGCTTTACGGATTACCACTCTGCATTGGTTGGACATGTTTATTGTAGAGTCTACTAAGATTCCAAATTCTCTTTCAGCTTCATCCTTAGCAATTTCAACAGCATTCATGGGGTATACATGTCTTTTTTTCCTTCCTAAGTGTCGCACTTTGCACTTGTATGCATTATACTTCATCTGCCATTGTTCTGCCCACTTACATATGTTGTCCATCTCACCCTGCAATTTCTGAGTTGTCTCTACCAATTCCACTGCCCCTCCTAGTTTGGTATCATCTATAAATTTGACCACTTTGCATCAAGTTTCTGAATCCAGGTCAAATTAGGAAAGCTTCCTTACATTTGTCAATCCCAGTCCATCACCGGCATCTCCACATCAGGTCAAATTAGAAACAGGAGTGTTCCCAGCATGAGCCCCTGAGGCATCTCACTCAGTATTCCCCTCCAATCTGTCAGAACTCCTCTAACGAGTTCTTATTGTTTCCTACCCTTCAGCCAATTTCTTGTCCATTCTCAAAGTTTACCCTGATTCCCCGCACCTTTGAGTTTAATTATCAAAAGCCATTTGAAGTCAAGGTAGGGCTTAACACAGTCCACTTGGCTTGTCACTTCCCCAAAGAAGTCGAGGAGGTTGGTCAGGTAGGATCTTCCCTGCTGAATTCATACTGACTGCTCTTAACTAGGTTGTTGTTGTACAGATGACCCTTAAGTTTACTCCTGGCAATCGATTCCATTATTTTACATGGAGCGGAAGTTAGACTAATGGGCCTGTGGCTGTTTGTGTTGTCACCCTTTTTAAATGTGGGCATCACATTAGTCTGTTTCTGCATTGGTAAACGAGGAAGATTAAATTATAGTTCATGATAGGATTACAGGTACGACATCAGGAAATGTTTTACTTCGCAGAGAAAAGAGTAGATTGCAGTTTTTGAGACTGTGCCCACTTGACAATACAGGGAATTTTTGGAATAGGCAGAAGAGGGGTTCTGAGGAGAATGAAGTTTGATCAGAGCCACAGAGTGGGCAAAGGGAGGAAATTAGAGACAGACACATTGAACAACCTATGGAGAGGGAATCAGAGATATTCAGTGGCCTATCTACTTCCTGTTTCTCTCTGCTTTTTTGCCTGCTTCTCTACCTACTAGTGGGACAAGCAAGTTGGGACGAATGACCTCCTTCTGTACTGTAATTTCTATGCATCTGTACTTGCCCGCTCTACTCTGCCTCCAAACCTGCCTGCTGAACAAACACCCAAAATTCAATCTTATGTTGATTTGAATGATAAGTGCTGTCCTGCTCCGCTTCAATTTTGCTGATGAAAAGAATATAGTTACTGGGAGCATCTGAATGGTTCTGTGGGTAATTGCTCCTCCTGATGTGGCATTGACTGTACAGAGCAGGAAGATTCTAGGGTCAATCTCTGGTTTCTAAGGATCCTTAAAGTCAGTTTTTATTGCTGATTTAAAACTCCAGTTCTTTTTTGGATGTTTCAGTATTTATTTTGAACATCAAAATGGGAAGAAAATCAGGAGAAAAAATGAGTGCCCAAAAATAACAGGGTAAATCTGGAGAAAAATCAGTAAAAATTATTTTTTATTTTGAACATCACTAAACCTCAAGGAAATAAGCTAGGGACTAATAGGGCACAGTTAAGCTGGCTGACAACCCACGGTTATGTGCACTGTTTACAGAGACTACTTTGATGGGCCTCAATGGCAGTTCCAAAAGTAATATGATATAAGTTTCCACGAATACAAAATACTGACAAGCTACTTTAGCAATAAACTATGTATACTAGGTGTCGATGGATGGTGCACAGCAAATTGTTACTGCTAAAATTAATGTCTAAAGTAGGACGTCACCACCATGAAGCACACATATTTTTAAATTCAGACTGAAATATGAAACTATATTGATGCTAGAATCAATCATATATTGCAATCATTGTGTGCAGTGCATCTATTAATAACATCACTATAGTCATTATCAAGTCGCCTCAACATGTGTCCTGACTTCACGGATACGATCCTCGCACATCTCTGGATCTGATTTTTGGTAAAAAGAAAATGGGAAATTTCAGGGTTTTTTCCCCTCAAATTTTTAAGAAAATCGTTTTTAAAAATTCACCATGCAAAAAGGAATCTGGGAATTTATCGGTTCAAATCTGTAAAAACTGCTTTTAAATGATCCCTACTGATTTGTAACAAGTTATCTGATACCAACCAGGATAGCTGTGGGAACACCACAATAAGCATCAGTATTCCAAGACTACGGATGAGAAAAATCAGGCTGGGTTCCTGCTCCTGTTCACTATCTCATGATCCTTGCTGGAAAGTGTATGTCAGGTGCGGTCAGGGTCAGGCTTAGCTGTGATTTGCCTTTTCTCATGGTTTAATAGCCCGCTGACACTCACTGCCCAAACTCATGCATGAAAAATGGCCTTTGGGCCAAGGTTTCAGAGGGCTGTTGGTGTCTGAGGAAGAACACCCCAGTCTGAGTCACTGCTTGAGGAGGGGAGAGTGAATACTGAAAGTCTTTACACTGGGTCTGAGGATTATGTAAATAAAAAGCAAATGCTGGCATCTGTGGGGTAAATCTTGACTTTGTGCGATAGTGTAAACCGGGCGATAGTGAGTCGTCAGCTCTTTTAACATCTCTCCCGATTTTTATTTCCACTGAAGTCAATGCAAATAAAAATTGGGAGAGATGTAACACGAGCTGCCAACTCGCTATCACCTGTATTACACTATCGCACAAAGTCAAGATCTACCCCAGCCCCTGTGGAGGGAACAGACAAGTTAATGTTGCAGGGATAGCCCTTCATCAGCTGATGAACGGTTACAACTGAAATATAAACTTGTTTGTTCTCTCCACAGATAAGAGACGGACTAACCTGCTGAGTGTTTCCAGCATTTTGTGCCTTTATTTCTGTGGACTATGTAACGATTAAAGAGTGAAATCTAAAGTGTTAAATTAAAATGGAGATAACTCTGAACAGGTGTAGTTAAATTTAAAGGGCCTCTTGTTTACTCTCTCAACTTTATTAGAAATCTCCTAAATCATTAAAATAAAATCAATAATGGTTGTACACCAATGCTAAAATAGGCATGGGAAACTATTAATCTCTTAACCTTTCTGGGTCACAGGCAACAGTCAGTGATGGTGAACTGGCCTCCATTCACTACTCAACCAGTTGCTGCTGACTCATCTGTATTAAGCCTACTTTTGATTGAACCAATAAAGGTGATATTGGATCACTGCAGTTTTAGTAACCGGAAAACAGCTCTGCAAGTGCCCTCACCCTCATCTGAGGAGGCACCACTAATATAATATCCTGAATGGGAAGTCCAATCAAAACTAAAGAATCATGATCAGTGTATGTCCTGCACATACCAGACCTCTGCTAGCAAGAAAAGCTTACTGCACCTGGTATTCCCAGGCGTTCCCCAAGCAAGTACCAACCAGGCCTGACCACTTAGCTTCCAAGATCACATGGGACCGGGTCCGTTCACAGTAGTGTGGCAGTAAGCTATAGCCTGCTTTGGTTCTCTTTCCTTAAAGGCTTCCGGCTTTGTGCCTGTTTTTTGCGAACTTATTTTCTTCTTCTGTTTATTTTCACTCTGTCTCGACCCCCTTCTCTTTTTCTGCCAGCAGGAGAATGTGCAGCAAAGGAAAGGGCAAAAGAAAGCGAGAGAAAAGGAGCACGCAGCAAAAAGGTTGGTGATTGAAGGCAGTGTGACTGTGCAGAGCTGACAGCAGCCTCTGCTGGCAAAAAAAGTCTACTGCACCTGGTCTTCCTGAGAGCAGACAAGGTCGGGCGTTTTCAGAGTAGTATCATAGGCATCAGCTGACTGACTGTCCCTTTACTTAAAGGCTTGCAAACCTATCACTTTCTTTTTGATGGCTTACATTTCCTTTTTTTTTCCTTTCCCCCCTTCCCCACCTTGCTGTCTTCCTAACTCCCCTACCAATATTCACTGCCACCCCCGTGAGCTTGCCATCTCACGTGTCCTCTCTACTCCCATTGTGTCAGTCATGGATAAGGCCATCTCTGATCACTTCCTTGTATCCCTCTCCACCAACATCGCCCTTCATCCTCCCAACCCCACTTCTGTGTTCGCCCCTGGAAAAAAATTCTCCCCCATGTCACTTACAATGGCACTTTCAAATTCCCAACTGTCTAGCCTTTGGCCCTCCATTCCCCACGACATTTCTCCAGCTACTGATCTGCTCAATCACACACTCACCCCCACCTTTGATGCCTTTGTCCCCGTTAAAACCATCATTCTCTCTCACCCTGATCGTTCACCCTGGTATGGCCCTCATCTCTACTCCCTTAAGTCCAAGGGACGCAGACTTGAACGTTTATGGCGGACAACTGGTTTAGCCATTCATTGCCAGATCTGGCTGGATCACGTAAAGCACTATCGGGTCCTACTCTCCTCTGCCAAAACTGTTCACAATTCCAGGATCATCCTGGAATGCAAAGATAACCTCTGGCTTCTCTTCTCCACTACAAACCAACTTCTTAAACCCCTCTCTCCTGCCTCCTTCACCATTACCTCCAACAACAAGTGCGAGGAGCTCATGGACTACTTTGTAACTAAGATTGAGACCACCCATTCAGCTGCCTCTGCCGCTTCCCTCCATGCCCCTAGCCCACCAAGCCAAACTTCCCCTACGGTTCCTCCCTTCCCTAGCCCTGAACTCGCATCTTTCTCTAGTTTCTCTCCTATCTCCTCTCATACCCTCTCTGAGCTCACCTTGACCATGAGACCCACCTCTTGCTGCCTTGTTCATAGTCCCACCAAACTGCTGACCACCCAACTTCCCTTCTTGGCCCCCATGTTAACTGATACTGTTAATGGTTCTCTCTCCTCAGGTACTGTCCCCTTCCCCTTCAAATCTGCTGTCATCACCTCCATCCTCAAAAAAAACCACCCTTGACCCCTCTGTCCTTGCAAACTATCACCCCATCTCCAACCTCCCTTTCCTCTCCAAAGTCCTTGAACGTGATGTCGCCTCCTAAATCCGTGCCCATCTTTCCCGCAACTCCATGTTTGAGCTTCTTGAGTGCAGCTCCAACAACACTCAAGAGGCTCGACACCATCCAGGACAAAGCAGCCCGCTTGATTGGCACCCCATCCACCACCCTAAACATTCACTCCCCTCACCACCGGCGCACAGTGGCTGTAGTGTGTACCATCCACAGGATGCACTGCAGCAACTCGCCAAGGCTTCTTCAACAGCACCTCCCAAACCCGCGACCTCTACCACCTAGAAGGACAAGAGCAGCAGGTACATGGGAACAACACCACCTGCACATTCCCCTCCAAGTCACACACCATCCCGACTTGGAAATATATCGCCGTTCCTTCATCGTCGCTGGGTCAAAATCCTGGAACTCCCTTCCTAACAGCACTGTGGGAGAACCTTCACCACACGGACTGCAGCGGTTCAAGAAGGCGGCTCACCACCACTTTCTCAAGGGCAATTAGGGATGGGCAATAAATGCCAGCCTTGCCAGCGACGCCCACATCCCATGAACGAATAATTAAAACAAAAATCCCTCCAATAAGGTTTCCGCCCCTGCCAGGGTGCTGAAACAGCCCTTACCAAAGTCACAAATGTGACTATGACTGTGGTAAACCATCCCTCCTCATCCTTCTCGACCTGTCTGCAGCCTTTGACATGGTTGACTACACCATCCTCCTCCAACGCCTCTCCTCCGTTGTCCAGCTAGGTGGGACTGCGTTCACCTGATTCCATTAGAACATACGAACGTAAGAAATAGGAGCAGGAGTAGGCCACATGGCCCCTCGAGCCTGCTCCACCATTCAATAAGATCATGGCTGATCTTTGACCTCAACTCCACTTTCCTGCCCGATCCCCATATCCCTTGATTCCCCTCGAGTCCAAAAATCTATCTATCTCAGCCTTGAATATATTCAACAGCTCAGCATCCACAGCCCTCTGGGGTAGAGAATTCCAAAGATTCACAACCCTCTGAGTGAAGAAATTCCTCCTCATCTCAGTCTTAAATGGCTGACCCCTTATCCTGCAACTATGCCGCCTAGTTCTAGACTCTCCAGCCATGGGAAACAGCCCGTCAGCATCTACTCTGACACGCCCCCTCATAATCTTATATGTTTCAATGAGATCACCTCTCATTCTTCTAAACTCCAGAGAGTATGGACCCATTCTACTCAACCTCTCTTCGTAGGACAACCCTCTCATTCTTATCTATCCAGTCGTAGCCAGAGAATCACCTGCAGTGCCTTCTCTTCCCGCTCCTGCACTGTTACCTCTGGAGTCCCCCAAGGATCTATCCTTGGCCCTCACCTATTTCTCATCTACATGCTGCCCCCCGGCGACATCATCCGAAAACACATCAGGTTCCACATGTACGCTGACGACACCCAGCTCTCCTCACCACCACCTCCCTTGATTCCCTCCACTGTCTCTAATTTGTCACACAGTCTGTCCGACATCCAGTACTGAATAAGCAAAAATTTCCTCCAACTAAATATTGGGAAGACTGAAGCCATTGTTTTCAGTCCCCACCACAAACTCCGTTTCCTGGCCATGGACTCCATTCCCTCTTCCTGGCCACGGTGTCTGTGGCTGAACCAGACCATTCACAACCTTGGTATCCTATTCGACCCTGAGATGAGCTTCCGACCACATATCTGCTCCATCACCAAGACTGCCCACTTCCACCTCCGGAACATTGCCCGTCTCCAGCCCTGCCTCAGTTCATCGTGCTGCTAAAACCCTCATCCATGCCTTTGTTACCTTTAGACTTGACTATTCCAATGATCTCCTGGCTGGCCTCCCATCTTCCACCCTCCATAAACTTGAGCTCATTCAAAACTTTGCTGCCCGTATGCTAACTCACACCAAGTCCCGTTCACCCATTACCCCTGTGCTCGCTGACCTAAATTGGCTCCCGGTCCGGGAACGCCTCGATTTTAAATTCTCATCCTTGTTTTCAAATCCTTCCATGGCCTTGCCCTTCCTTATCTCTGTAACCTTCTCCAGCCCTACAACGCTCCGAGATCTCTGAGCTCCTCCAATTCTTGCCTCTTGCACATCCCCGATTTTAATTGCTCCACCATTGGCGGCCGTGCCTTCAGCTGCCTAGGCCGTAAGCTCTGGAATTTCCTCCCTAAACATCTCCACCTCTCTTTCCTACTTTAAGACGCTCTTTAAAACCTACCTTTTTGACCAAGCTTTTGGTCACCTGTCCTAATATCTCTTTATGTGGCTCGGTGTCAAATTTTGTTTGAAAATCGTTCCTATGAAGTGCCTTGGGACGTTCTACTACATTAAAGGCACTATATAAATGCAAGTTGTTGCTGTTGTTTTCCTCAGCCTCCCACACCACACAAACTACAACCCCTACCCTACATTGCTTTCCCCTTGCCTCAACCTTCAAAACTCCATTAACTTCACCATTCCTTACTTCACTCATTGCTGCAAAAATGCTGCTCCTTCATGCCTCAAAGCACACACAATCGGGGAGCAGCCTTTTCTCCTCTCCCACGCCCAGCTGCATAAAAAAGGCTCAAGCGCATAACCCAATTCACCTTTGCCCAATTCAGACTAGAGCAAGATGTTGGCCTTTCCGCACATTGATAAAAGCAACCCACGACCCTGATTTGGCTGGTGGGCCAATCCGGCAGGAGAACGTGCTGCCAGGAAATTAGACTGGGAAAGGGAGCATGTGAGAGAGAGAGAGTGAGAGTGCACACGAGCGATCAGCAAAAAGACTGCTGAATGAAGGCAGCACCAGTGCAGCACTGAAACAACAGCCCAGATTATGTGGTCAAGTCTCTGGAGTGGGTCTTGAACCCACAACCTTCCGACTCAGAGGCTCGAGTGCTACCATTGAGCCAAGGCTGACCCTATATATGAGGAGCACTATAGAAATGCAGGTTGTTGTTGTCCAAGTGGCTATTCCTTTTGTGCAGCGAATGTCAGTAAACTATTCGACTGCAGGTTGAACCCAACGCTACCATTATTGGACATCTGCATACACTGCAGAGGTGGTCCGGAATGGGAATCTTGGGTGTTTCACTTTTGCTCCTGTTGCCCAGGAAGCTGAGGTCACTTGTATCCATTCCTGTTGTCTGTTTCAGCAAGGACCTATAAATAATCAGACCTGGGGCCTTTTTAAATTTTGTATAGCTCAGCGCTACAAAAAGTGCTTACACACTGAGGCACTGGAGAGGTCTTGTGTCCTGTACATATTAGGTAGTGGAGGGCTGGAAGTAATTACATGGCGGTAAATTCATAGAGGGACTCAGATGACATAAAGTACAAGAGTGAAGCTTGAGTGGTTTATGACCATGAGATGACATTGCAGCTTTCAAATCGTTCCAATGTATCGTTATTTTTTTGTGATATTTGTACTGCAGACTTCAAGGGGGTGTTTTTATTTCTTTGAGCGTCCATTTCTTTGCCAACAGACGAAAACACCGATGACCCATCTACTCTGCATTGCTGACTGTGTCTCCACTGAAGGATTAACCACTGCAAGTACTTAGTATATATATTATATATAGCAGCGCTGAGCTACACAAATTTTAAAAATGGCCCTAGGTTTGATTATTTATGGGTCCTTGCTGAAACAGTCAATAGGAATGGATGCAACTGACTGTAGCTTCCTGGGCAATAGGAGCAAAAGTGAAACATCCAAGATTTCCATTCCTGACCACCTCTGCAGTGTTATATGTCAAAAGTCAGTGGTTTATACAAAATCAATCAAAAGAAACCATCAAGCACCAAAAGCACGGTTTATGATGATTGTGATACAAATGTCTGATTTTGTGCAAACTGCTGCTCTCTGGAATGCATTCCATTCTATCTTGTAAAGAAACCCCATTTTGAAAAGTTTTGCTTAGTTTATTTGCTAGTTTCATACATACTTACTCGACCAGTCAAATCTCACTCATTTGACTTCAAAATCTATTTCATTTCATTCTTAAAAATAAACACAACCCCACATATTTAAATGGTTTAATAAGTGGTCTCACTTTTTTTGATCCTTAATATATTAAAAGTCATGTGACACATTTCTTGTAGGTGTAACACTTCTCATCACATTTCCCTGTCATACTTTCCATTTCAGTCATGTCTGTAATAATTTTCTATCTCACTTAAATTTTCCATTTAAAATCATATTTTTCTCTCTACCTCTGACTGGTTGGCTGATTCTTGCCATGTGTCTCACTCCCAATGTCGCCTTCGGCACTGAGTCGCCCAGATCCATTCTGCAGATAAATTTTAAAAATTATTTTTATGCTGAGTACTTGCCCCAGCCCTGACTAGCACCTCCTACAACCTCTCCCCAACCCCAAATGCCACCTGGTCCTGAATGCTGCTTTCTGGACCTCTCCTCGACACCAACTGCCAACTCCTCCGTCTCTCGCCTGATTGCTGCGTCCTTCCACGTCTCTCCGATCCTCATCTGCTTCAGCCTCTGCCACTTTCTGCCACCCCAGCCTATCTCAGCTCTATTTTAGGTTGTCTGGTATGCTGCGGCTAGCCATCAGCCTGTCTATTCTTGTTCTGTTTCTTTTGGTCTCTGCTGCTTACTGCTCACCTGACCTGTCTCAATCTATCAAAAGCAAAATACTGCGGATGCTGGAAATCTGAAATAAAAACAGAAAATGTTGGAAAAGCCCAGCAAGTCAGGCAGCATCTGTGGAGAAAGAAACAGAGTTAACGTTTCAGGTCAAAGACCTTTTGTCAGAACTGGCTCGATCTATTTTGGGCTTCCACTGTACTATTGCCCATCCAGTCTTCAGAGCATTTTGCATTTTAAGGTCAGTGAAACTGAAATGACTGATGGCCAGCAATGCCATACTCACTGACAACCGCAAAGCGATTGAGTTTAGGCCACATTCTCCTCAGCCATCAATCCGTCAACCCTGCAATCACCTGGGTTGTAGGACTTCAGGAGGTAGGTCAAAGGACTTCAAGAGGTTACAGAGATAGAGAGGGGCGTGGCCGTGAAGGAATTTAAGCACAAGAATGATCATTTTAAATTTGAAGTGCTAGGGGACAGGAACCAATGTAGGTCAGTGTGTGCAGAGGTGATGGGTTTGCAGGACTTGGTGCAGGATAGGATACAAGCAGCAAAGTTTTTGGTGGGCTGAATTTTACAGAGGGTGAAGGCTAGGAGAGCATTGGAATAGTTAAATCTAGAGATAACAAAGGCACGGATGAGGGTTTCAGCAGCAGATGAGCTAAGGCAGGGGCGGAGGTGGGTGATGTTATGGAGGTATAAGTTTTTGTGATGGAGAGGGGTCAGAAGCTCAGCTCAGGGCTGAATAGGAGGCCGATTTTGCAAACGGTTTGGTTCAATCTGAGACAGCGGCTGGGGAGAGGAATGCAATCAGTGGCAGGGGCCGAAGACGATGGCTTCAGTTTTACTGATGTTTAGCTGGAGGAAATTGCAGCCTATCCAAGACTTAACGTTGGACAAGCCATCTGACAATACACGGGCAGTCGAGACAGGTGATGGAGAGATAGAGCTGGTGTCATCAGCAGACATGTAGAAGCTGACCCCATGTGGGCAGATAATGTCACCAAGGGGCAGCATGTAGCTGTGGAAGAATACGGGGCCAAGGATAGATCCTTGGTGACTCCAGAGGTAACGTTGCACAGGCTGGGAAGAAAGCCATTGCTGGAGATACTCTGGCTATAATTTGGTAAGAGTAGAACCAAACAAGCCATTGAGCTGTACAATGGAGGAAAGACGTTGGAGGAGGATGGCATGGTCGACCATGTCAAAGGCTGCAGAAAGATCGAGGAAGACAAGGTGGCATGGTGCACCACAGTCACAATTCCAGAGGAATTCATTTGTGACTTTGGTTAGGACCATTTTGGTGCTGTGGCGGGGTGGAAACCTGATTGAAGAGATTCAAATATGGAGTTGCGGGAAAGATGGGGACAAATTTGGGAGGCGACAATACGTTCAAGAACTTTGGAGAGGTAAGGGAGATAGAGATCGGGTGGTAGTTTGCAAGGACATGGCTCAAGGATAATTTTGATGATGGTGGTTTTGAGGGGAGGGAATCATTTGCAATGTTGGCTAGCATGGAGGCCATGACAGGAAGATGGGTGGTCAGCAGTTTTGCAGGAATGGGGTCAAGGGAGCAGGAGGTGGGTTTCACGCACAAGATGAGTTTGAAAAGGGAATGAGAGGAGATGGGAGAGAAACTAGAGAAACATGCAGGTTCAGGGCTAGGGCCGGGGGAATTCCTTTGTTGGGGGGGGGGGGGGGGGGAGGTTTGAGTTAGTGGGAAGGGGAAGGGGGAATGCAGCAGAGGCAGCTGAATGGATAGTCTCCACCTTACTGACAAAGTCCATAAGCTCTGGTTGTTGTTGGAGGTGAGAGTGGAGGAGAAAGGGGGGAGGAGTTTAAGGAAACAGTTGTTGTGGAGAAAAGAGGCTCGGGGCTAATTTTACTCTCCAGAATGATTCTGAAGTAGTGGATGGTTTTAGCAGAGGAGAACGAGGCCCAATGGCGCTTGATTAGCTGATGGATGGTTAAAGCAGTTGTGCCCCAGATACACTCAAGGACTTGAGGGAGCGAAGATGGGGGCCATACCAAGGGTAATGACTGGGATGGAAGAGAGTAAGGGTTTTCCTAGAGATAAGGGTATCAAAAGTGAAGATGAGGGGGTGGTTGAGAAAATTGACAGCTGGCAAAGTATCATGGTGAATAGGAGGCCAAAGATTAGGCAGTTTTGAGTTTGAAGTGTAGTTGTAAATGACTTGGGGGAAGAGTTTGTTTCCAAGCATGGATACAGAAGGAAGTGGGTTTGGAAGGGGGTACAGGGATGTGGGTGATGAGGGATACAAGCAAGTGGCTGGAGATAGCCTTGTCTGTGATTAAGGCCATAGGAGTAAAGAGGCATGGGAAATTGCAAGGTTGAAGGGGTGGTCATGAATATGGGTAGGAGAATTTATATGGTGAAGTTTAGGGATGGCAGGATGGCAATGAATTCAGAGAGAGGGCAAGTAGAGCCGAGATGAGATTGAAATCACTGAAGATGAGGAATCGCTCAGTGGAGAGGCTGAGGAGGGAAAGGTATCTTGGTGAGAAACTCAGGGTGGGGCTTGTGGGATCAATAGATGGGAACTTTAAAGGAGACGGATGGAACAAGATGAGGCTGAAAGTAGAAGGTACTGTACTGTTCGAGGTGCTGTTTTATGAATGAGACAGGGGTTATGCCTGCTAGGGTGGACGCAAAAGATCCAAAATGGAGAGGCATTGTCCTAGCCAACATTTATCCCTCAACCAACATTACTGATACATATTATCTTGTCATTAATCTTATTGTTTGTGGGACTTTGTTGCAAATTGGCTGTAATATTACCTACATCACAAAAAAAAGTATCTCAATGGCTGTGGAACACTTTGGGGCGTCCTGAGGCTATGAAATATGCTAAATAAGTGCAACTTTTCTTTCTGATAACATGCAGAACAACAGAACCTCCAACTCACTGCAAGCACCCCGCAGGCGAGCTGCTTCTTTCTACACCTCACGTATAACATGTCCTCAATGTTGCGACTTCTGCTTATTGGTGGGGATGCAATGAGATGCTGTTCCAATTTTAAACTAACCAATTGGGATGAACAAAGACAACAACCCGCCCAGTAAGGAGAGGAGCCATTTTGAATAACTGAATAGAAGAAGCAAAAAGAAGAAATACACAGACCGAACCATTGAAATGGATAGACTGTTCCCTTATTGAGGAGCACTGTATTTATAAACTATCCTCCCTCCCCGTGACGTTGCTGAGCTCCCGCGCTCCGTGTGTTTATTTTATTCAAATTCCACACAATACGCGACGTCACTTGATTGGCGTCGGGGCAAAGCAACGGCGCAGAATGCGATTGGCTGATAGCGGGTGTAGCCATTCCGCAGCCCAGACGCGTTGTGATTGGTGGGCCGCGATGTTGTCGCTTGTCTCCGGGTTCCATTTTCTGCAATATCCGAAGGGGGGGTGGGCGGAGCCTGGGCTAATCTGTGACAATCTTAACTCCGACAACCTGCGCTAACAACCAACAGCTCCGTTAGAAGCACTCGTCGCTAAACACCGTGATCGGCGGAGGGGGGGAAACAGGCGCTATCTTTTCCTTTAGTGTGTTTTCTGAGAAGAAGGTGCTGCTTTTTTTGCGTGAGGACGAAGTCGGTAAGAGCGAGAGAGAGTGAGTGAGTCCGGGCGAAACGTCGCTGTGGGTTTGTTGCTTTCGTTCTCTCCAGCGGCCATGTTTGACGGCCTGTCTTTTGTTTCTTCCGAACGGTCTTGTTTTTCTCCTCCGGGGAAAATGTCTTCTTTCTTTCTCTTCCCCCCCCCCCCCCCCCCCTCCTCACCCCAATCCCTTCAATAGCTCTCAGCCCGACTGTGAGATTGAAATACTTGACTAGAGCTTGGAAGAAGTCGAATTGAGCTACATGTTTATTTTTTAAAGAAAACAGTAATGTTAAATGGCCATTAGTCTGTCCCGTGATCAGGAAATTCGGTTACGAATGAAAAAAGCGCATGAATTGAGTGCAGTTTTCAAATCAAACTTTTTAAAAAAGAAGTGGTTACCCGGTTATCGAATATTTTCCACAACCGTTCTGGTTTATTTGTGTTTTATTCAACGCTTTTTTTTGTTTTGCTCTTGAAGGAAGTGACTTCTATCGACCCCTGTGTACCGAGGAGACCGATGTTGTGCTTGGCTGCACGATTTTCTGTTGGAGTTCGGCTCATGCAAATTCCTAGCTGGGAGAAATCGAGATCGACTAGAAGTGAGAGACTTCCGATAATCTGGAGTCGAAGTTTCCAGAAAGCTTTGGATAAGAAAGTCGACGAGTTTTGGGATTTTTCAACGAAGAGGTAGGCATATGAACAAAAGGTGTGGGGAGGGAGAGTTTTTAAATGATCAAGTATTGCACAAACTGAAACTATTCAAGGTAGTGATCGTAAAGCATTACTCCAGCAGTTGATTTGTCTCGCTTGTTAACTTCTTGCCTTTAAGCCAATTTAATCCACCTTTGCCCTTCTCGAGCTGCCAGAAAACTTGAATGATCCAATCCCTTTCCAAAGATCAGATAACGTTACTGTAGTGAGTGCCTTTCGATCCAAAACGGAGGATGATTGGGAGCAAAGTTCTAATTTCTTCAACTTGTTCAAATTCAAAATCCGTGTTCTAGGATCACTACTGATTTGCAGGCTGCAGTGCCATGGAATAGAAGTTGAACGAGTAATATTCCATACTTGGTATTTGTAGTACTTGTGGTTGTCAGTATATTCATAACAAATGTTTTTCATCAATTTTCTACTTCGCCGACTTCTAATAATATTCCCAAGTGTCTTCAAATCTAGCTGAGTTGCTTCAAGTGTTGTGCGTCGATCAATTTGCAATGACATCACTTCCATTTTAATTTTATTGGTAAACACTGTTATGGTAAAGGCACAGCTGTTTTTGAAAACCACAGAGGTTTCCGTTTAATTGCACGTGAGCACTAATATGCTCTGTGATTGTTGCTTCAGAGCAGTTGGGGGGTGCAGGAGAGCATTTTTGCGAGGAAGGGGCCGTGGTAATATTTTCAATGTTGCGATGTGCAGTGAATGTAGGATCACTGCAGCCTGTCGTTCAAATTTTAAACACAGCAGCATTATAGTGTTGATTCGAAGTTTAAAAAGCCACAAATGCAAGGCGGTAGGGGTATACAAATTTTGTTTTTTTTAAGTGCCTAGGTTCAAATGAAAACATTGTAGCACTTTTTTAAAAGGCATACATTTATTTAATGTAGAATTCTGATACTAAGAATTGTAATTTAATGAATGATGAAAACTTGCTGCAGTAAGAATTTAAAGTTAGCTTTTGTTTCTGTTTGTACAGGTGATAGTTTCTTTGGAGAAAGAAAATGGGCGGTGTTGAAAGATTAAACATTCCAATATCCCAACCAAGCCATGGCACTCCAAAGAGGAATCAGCACTTAAGCAATAGCCGACAAAGAAGCAAAGATGATAATCTCTACCATGTGAAGACAATGCACAAGAAAGGCGAGAAGGGACATGGACGATATCCATTTATCTCTGAGACGTGTCAGGTTGTGCAGAAGGAAGGGAAGAATGTTATGCACTTTACTACAAACAATCAGAATTGGGAGGCAATTCTGAGCAGCTCAAATACACTGTTTAGATCGCAGTGTGATCAAAATTATGCTGGAGCCAAGTTTAGTGAGCCACCATCGCCAAGTGTACTACCCAAGCCTCCAAGCCATTGGGTACATATTCCCTTAGAGCCTTCTGACCATAGTGAAATGGCCTTTCAGTTGAAGACCTTGCTTAAAGTGCAAGCATAGACTATTTGTAGGTTAAAATATGGAAGGACCATGCAGAGCTGGAAACTTTTAATAGTTTCTAATTCTATTATTTAATACAGGAGTTTTAAAGTTTTATTTTTAAAAAAAGCACTGCCGTTTATGTAATATTGTCCTTCCAAGCTGGATGTTTGCTTGGTATATAGATCTAGCTTGATGTATATTGGTCCAGTTTTGATATTTGAAACTATCATTTGTATACCAGGGAATTTGTTTCCTCTTCCCATTCTGTCTTCCTTTTTCCCTCTTTGTCCACGAAGAGGGAACTAATTTCAAGTTTAGCATTGCAGCTCAGGATTTTTCATGTTTTGAGTGCTGGGCACTCCCCACTATGGAACTTCCATTGCAATTGATAGTTAATGAGTGGCTTCCACTCTTGTCCAAAAAGTGCAGAGACAGCAATTATGTTGGCCTTCTTACTGAAGTTGCCCAACTATGATCTATGTGTAGCTTCGTGTTCTAGAAAACATGTTTCATTACCTCCACCGTTCAATGTGATTTTTGGAACTCCTGATATTAAATTGGTCCTTCGTGTTTAGAGAAGACGACTATTTAGTGAAATCCCATAATACAGTACCTAATGCACAATGCTTGCTACAAGATGCAACCACATCTACCAGTGTTAATTATATGTAGGGGCCTTTGTGTTTTAATGTATATTTTCAATGAGAAATGCAGTTTTGATGTTACCAACCTACTGAAGCAAGTGTACTGTACTGAATAGGCAACCACTTAAAGATTTATTAACTGAAAGATTATTGATGAGCATTTATGTTGCCTGCTAATACTGAGATTAACACAAAAGACCTTTTTAAATACCCACAGCGTAAGTTTTAATTTTGCCTGTCTCCAAATGAGCACTTTCAAAAATTGCTCCCTTTTGTTTTAATATAAAACTGGAATGCAAATTTTAATTGGTTTGAGATTTATATCACTTGCCAAAAAAACTTTTGTACAGAGGAAGTAATGGGTCTGTGTTAATTTTGGAACTGACAGATATTGTGTAAGGATTAAGCTGGTTAAAAATTAATGTGCAAGTTATTAACTCTTGTGGCCAGTTTCTTTTTTTGAAACCTTGTTTTAACATGTAGAAAAAGCCACGTAAATAAGTGTAAAACTTGTAGCATATGTATATTTTAAAGCAGGATTTGCCTGCTGAATAAAGTATTTTAGTACAATAGCTAAATGTATAAACCATGCCACCTATTTCTTGGCATGACAAAACCGAAGAATATTTTTGATTTTTAAAAAAGACAAATGGGTAAGAAAAAGCACAAGTATTTCACAATGCTACATGTACTGTGTGACCAGTGAGCTTGCACATGTTTTTTTAAAAAAAGAAATTACTGGTTTTTATTGTGTTCGGTGCAGGGAAAAAGCTCTTGAAAGTGTATTTTCTATTTTTAAAAAAACTTTAAAAAAAAACTGGGGCTGCTGCATATCCTGTAATTGTCATACCATTTGTTTTGAATGGATAGAAAAGAGCTCTTCTTATCATATATAATTGGACGGCTGTTTGCACTACTTTCACCTAGAACAGTGATTTGATTTGATTTGTTTGTTCAAAACTGGGCTTTCTATGCTCATGTCTCAGTGCAGATTCAATAATCTTAATACCAGGAATGTGGCTAGTTTGGATTAATGACTCCATTCTGATCCTGGTTCACCCTTGCTGCACTGAACAGCCTGCTTTGATAGCATATGTAAAGCTTTAATTCCAATAATGGTGGGCCAGTGAGCATTTTGGTTATTAGCCTTTTAAGTTATCAGCTTTAGTCCATATTTTTTTCTTCCTCTGCACCAGGCAAAGATTGTGATAGAAACCATTGTCTGTACACCACTATGGCCCAGTCTTCATGGTCACAAAATTATTAGGATGCTTCAGTTTTGCCCAAGGCTTGACATTTTTACATCAATTTGGTTTGAGCATTTTCTCAGTTACAAATTCTATACTGTAATCAAATATTTAACTGGAATGCAATTTTATCATTCCAGTCCCCCTAAATTCTGTTTCCTCTGAAATACAAGTCGGCCCTCAGATTCAACAGCCCTATGTATTCAGTAATACGGTTGTCTTAGTGGCATTTTTGTGTTTTTTTTGTCCCAGATAACATGACAGAGGGACCACTTTTTATTGATTGGCAGTTATGGCTGAATAAATATGTAACAAATGTCGTATCTTCCCCACAAGTACAAGCTGTGCCCCTTTAATTCAGCAGCCCTATATGTCCAGTAAGATGGTCTCATAAGCCACAACTGTTTTTTAAATTGTTAATTTCAGAGACCATTGCTTAACAATTGGCAAATAAAATAATTCCATAATGAAACTATTACCTCACAATTAAAGCACTGTTTTTAGAACAAATTCCCAAATTAAGTAAATTGACTTTTAAAAAAAACTGCATTTACTTGAGCAGTGTTGTGAATTGGTTTTTAAAAAAAAATAAAGTCAAAGTTTTCCCTTTCCCCAAAATGGTGTTTGTTTACTTTTTATTCTTGTTCTTTTAGGTGCCTTGTGATGAGTGGGCTTGTAAAACTTGGTTTTCTGACCTCTGCTTATTTACTGTTAAATGAAAGGCCACTGAAGAAAGTGGGTGTATATAGGGGTAATATGGCTCCTGTATACCAGCTGAGATTTGGAACACTCTAGTGAGCAGCAAACCTGGACCATACATTCCTATCTTTGGTTGTTTTTATTCACTTTATTTCCCCCCCACATACACTTTTCCTGAAGGTACTGGCTCATACTAAGCATGGTTCCACAGTTGCTGACAATACCCTTATGCAAGTGTTGATGGGATTTTCAACAGTCAGGGACATCTGGAACCAAGCTTGAGCCACTTCACCCAATATCCATTCCCCACTGTACTTTCCAATAGGTACTGTTGTATAATGACTAAGGGTGGGAACCCTCAAGTAAGAGCCAGTACAGCTAGGCAGCTAAGCATTTATTTAACTACCCTGGCATAAATCACCATTAGCCAGAGAGTAGGGAAGAAAATGGCAGGTAAGTACACTAAGCAGTGCCAGCTGAGCCTGTTATTATTCAGTAATGACCCACATAAATGTTTTAATGGAGATCACTAGGTAGCAATGAGGAACCCTGGCTCAATTTTTTTCCTATTTGGCTGGAGCTGCTGAGGGCAATCTACTCCCACACATTCATATCCTTGATCAATTAACTCTGCAAACCAGGCATGAAACCTACAGTTCCCTGGTATATATGTACAGTGAAATATGAGTTAGTACCTTGCTGCTATGGATAGTGTTGCAAAAGTCAGCCCTTTGGTGGATTTTAAAAAGTTGGTAAAAGGTGTGATTTTTGACTATACATTTATCCCTTTATACAGAAGCAGGTGCAACTTAAAAAAAAACTGATGCTGGTATAACAACCTCCCTGGTTTGCCTTGTACTGCAAACTTTTTGAACATTGATTTTTTTTCTTCTCTACTGTATTACCACCACACTGGTATTGCTGTGACATTATCCACAGCAATACCTTCTGAAATCTATAAAAATTGCTCCATGTTCCCATTACTACCCTTCCTTGCTCCTGAGTCACCTTGAACTATCTGCCCTCTGTACCAATTTCTTTTCCCCATGCCTGCTTGTCTGGCTGAGTTGCTATACCAATCCCACTCTGGAAAAAATGTTTATATACTGAGGCCATGTATGTAGATTTCAGTTGCTTAATAGCTTAAATAGCAATCAGAAAAAAACAAACCCTGCAACCAAAAAAAAATTCATAACAGCTAAATGCAACACAAAAATGGCACCAAAGAGACCAAGATGTGAAAGCTGAGCAGAACACAAGGTAGTAAACAAAAAAGGCACCAAAATTAATTTGGGGGGGAACCAATAGCAGACAATCTGTTGACCTCCAGTGCTTCCCCCACTTTTGAAATGCTTCAGCCTCAATGTCTTGGTACAACTCCCACCTCTGCATTCTTAAATCAGTTTAGGTAATATTACCTTCCCATGGCTTAAAAATTACTGCTCTGGAATCATCGAGGAGGATGTAGGATATGGGCAATCTCCACCCCCCCCATATTTGTCTCTAACACCAAGTGGGAGGGAGGAGCTCAGACTTATGATTGAGGCTCAGCACTCCACTACCTCAGCATCCTCCTCTCCTGCCTTTGATCACATTTTGTAGCATCTCCCCCACCCTCATCAGATTCAGCTCCTCCATTAACCTTCAAGCCAATGCTAATTGTGAATTGATAACAATTTCCTTCCAATAGGCATTGTTAACCCCTCCAATTTAACCTCCACTTTCTCCAACATATCATCCCATTTCTAATTAACATATTGAAATGTGTCATCAGTTTAAATCCCTTCAGTCAGGTTTCCATTCTGTGTTATTCTATCCACAGCTAAGTCAGACGTTGTAAAACCTTGTTTAACCATGACCCCTGCTTCAAACCATATATCCTATCACCAAAACCAACTTTCTACCTCCATAACATTACCCACCTCTGTTCATGTCACATTTCCACTGCAACTAAAAGTCTTATTCATCTCTTGGCTACCTCCAGCCTCCACCCTACACAAATTCCAATCTTTGCTGCTTGCATCCTTGCTTCCATTCACCTATTACCCCATTCTTGCTGGCCGACATTGGCTCCCTGTCACCCAGCTCACTGACTTCAAAATTGTCCTCATTTACAACTACCTCATCTAATATTTTTAATGCTTTTTGTCTATGCTCAGCTGTATGATTGTTTTTTGAAAAACAAGGAAATTTTTAATATTTACTTTTGTGTTGGGAGACCTAGTGATGTACACTGGTCATGTAGAAAATGTTCTTGTACACAGGTTGAACTAATAACTGGGCTAAAACATATGGAGTAATGCAAATTTAAGCACAATCTTTAAATGTAATTTTCTTACCTTGTGATGAGCTTTTGAAAGGCTCTTCCTGCTGTTTAATATCACCAACTGTCAGTCAGACTGTGGTTCAAGTCCTATTGAAAATATTTATCATATGCACGGGTCAAGTGTGCGAGCTTGACTGTAAATTGAGCTAACATGTATGTAGGAAACAAGTTTACCACTGATTCTTTAAAAACATTAACCCAGCGTATACAAGGCTCTTTGAATCCTGTTATCCATTGCTAAATGGCAGTGACTGGATCTCGAAAGCGAGTATAGTTTCAGTCGTGCTGGAATTCTCATGTTCAACAGCTAAATTAACTAGGTGCACTGCAGATATATTAAAAAAAAACCTTGTCTGTGTGCTTCCTGTCAATATTTGTATTATAAATGTGGACATAGGAGTTTATAATGGAAACTGTCCACGTAAAACTTAAAACTGTAATCAAACTCTTTCCTCCTCCCCATCCCTGCCTTTTTCCAGGGGAGACTCCAACACCACCACTGGCAGGAGGGTGTAATTAGAATGTAACAAATTGAGTTTATTGTAAGTGATCATAAGTATAAATATGACAATATAAATATAACAAGGACAATGTATGTCTGTAAATGTGGGTTGTATTACACCTAATTCACAGCAGGCTTCACTACAACAGGGAAGGAGGCCCTCTTAGCAACCTCACTATAGAAACATGAAGCCAACTATGCAATCAGTAGATTAAAACACTGAACAGAGGCCATGTATAGACACATCATTAATAGAAGGTGGAATTATATAATAGCTCTGAATTGGTTACAATGCTTGCTCCCTTCCCTTTAGTAATGTAGTATCACTGCTCAGTGTTCTCTTAGGGTTGGGCTCCCACTCCTGATTATTCAGGTAGAAGTGCACTTGACTTCAGTTAAGGATCAGATCAGGCTCTGCTAGTAAGCCCCTGGTTTGGTGGTCTGCTGAATCTCACCATCAAGGGTCATACTTAAAGAATGGCCACTTGAACAAGGTACTAGAGAGCAACATCCTGGAACCATGTCCCAAAAAGTCGTCAACTTCAGAAGGAGAGAAAATCTGGCAAGATAACCATTTTACTCAGCAGCAGTCAGTATCTATGCCACGATTACTATGCAAAGTACTGCACATTACTTTCTCTGGAACAGAGCAGGAGTCTTGAAATAGTCCCAATGGCAATACTTATTAACAGCAAAATATGGAAGAAAAGCTGTACTGTGACCAAGTAGATACAAATATACAAGCCAGTGATACCACTACACTGAGGATTATGCCTGAAAAAGGAAGAGAACATGATCTCTTTAAGAAAGGAGATCTTGCATATGCTTCATTATACAGCACAGATTTATTTACAAGTATGAAGTTACAGTCAGCTGTCATGAACAAAAAGGATGTGCACGACATCCACATCTGACCCCAAAAAACTTACAAATTAAATATAGTAAGCTTTAATTGGTGACCAGTGCTAAGTCAGTAAGAGGAGGGTTTATTTGCACTGCATATCTTAAACTGTGAATTCTAGAAAGTTATGAAAAGCGTACCCTGCATTTGTCTTCTCACAAACTCTTATAGTGAAAGTAAGTTAAAGAATCTTGTCAATTCTTTGAGTCATGGCAAAAAACAAACTGGGCCTAAAAAACAAGAAAATCTGAACCTATCCTGATTCAAGCACAGTAGGCCAGACCTAAAACTGGCACAAATTAAAAAGATATAACAAGTCTTTCTTGAAGAAACAGTCACATAACCCTGATGTGATCTGAAAACAGGTACACAGTTGATAATTTTAAGGAAATGGCAACACAAGTCACTTATGTTAGATTACATACAATTTCATTTTTTCCAGTTCTGCTTATCAAAATTCACTACAAGGTGAATGTAAATATGACTTCACTAGAGCCCCACATTCTTAATCTTCAGAATATTCTGTTGTTACTTGATGCAGTACAAAGCAACAAAGACTAGAATGGTCAATACTTGATTTCAAATGTCACATTTTTCTAGTCATGCAAAGACCTACACAATTTAAAGACCTAAGCATTTTAAAGTTTAAACTGAAAACATTCTTACTGTAGATGAACTTTTACAAACAGCTTTTATTAAAAAGATGTGGTATAAAAATCCCTTTTTACAAGCTTCTACATGAAAGAAAATAGGTTTGATCACAATACTTCTCTGCTGTTTTGAAAAACTTCCAATTTCCCTATCAGATACAAGTTCCTGCATTTGTCTTACAATAAAAATGCAGACACAGTTTATCTAACGATGTTAGCAAATTATATCTTTACAGCCAAGAATGAAAAGAAATATTCATGCAAAATACACAAATCAATATTACAGGAAGCATGCCAGACCACTGCATTGCATAAATGCACACATGAACAGAACATAAGGTTGTGGGCAGCAAATTGCCAGTATTTTTGATTGTGCTTTAGGTGACCGGTCAGGTAAAATAAAATAAGGAGAATTTCTACAAATTGATTCCCCAAGCATAGAGTTTCAGACAACCATTTGAAAGATGTAAAAACCCATATTGTAGTTATGTTAATGAATACAGCACTGCATTGATGACATGTTCTTTGCTATCAGTAACCTTTACAAATTTTGAATTCACACAGTTTTGATTTGTACCAGCAGCTTTATTAATCCATCAGAATATTATTAAATTGGGAGAACAATTTAGTATGTTTTTGGACAATCAGTATAGAGGGCACTGCGTTATAAAAATTACTAACAGTAACATAGCCGTAGATCAAATATACTTTTCTAAATTTGCCTAAAAACAAGAGAGTGAACAAGTTGACTTTCAATGAACCAATGAGATAACATGTTAATGGGACTTTTAACCTTATTAACTGCTCAGTCGTAATTACTGCATCATTCTGTTTAAAATCATGGCTGAAATCTTTCAAGCACCATCAACAAATTAGTCTTGCACACTAAGTTTTCCTGTAGTCATAAAACAGTACCCACCTTCTCTTAACATCTACAAGACCCCAAAAAACAAAAAGAAAAAGCACAAATGGAAGCTGCAAGTTGATGACCATCCATTGCTTCAGTCTTCATGGTGACTATCAGACTTGTGGCCACTCAGTGACCTGGATTTAGATCTGGACCTGGATCTTGAATGGGTGCATGACCTTGATTGTGACCTTGTCTTGGAATCCTTTCTGGATGCTGATTTTGATCTCGACACTGATTTGGATCTGGATCTTGACCTGGATCGAGATCTAGATCGGGATCTAGATCTCGTGTAAGAACGATTGCGACGTCTATGCCTAGAAATAATTTAAAAATCAATTAGGCCAAATATAATGATTACATTCAAGCAAGAAAAACAAGTTTGCAAGTTTGAAAACAGCTGCAAGTTTGAAAACAGCTGCAAGTTTATCCCTCCATCATCTCCAGTTCACTTCATTCTGCTTTCCTGCTACATCTTTTGTGGCCTCTTGCAGCTCTTCAGCACCTTACTTTGCTCCTTGTCTACATAAAGGAAAACTAATTTCATTCTTTTTAGGATTTACTCCAAATTGAGAGAGAGAAAGAAAAAAGGGAAAGAGAAAAATAAACGGGACAAGGGGGAGAAGCATGGGTAAGTAGAAAGCATATGGGTGCAAGGGACAGAGGTCGCGCAGCAGACGGTTCACGTGCCAGAGGCACACAGAACAAGCATGAGAAACATGAGAGACAGAGAAAGCGAGGGAGAATATCCTTGTTTACATTGAGGATTCAAAAACACTTCGTAGACATTTATTAACCACAGCCACACTGGGTAAGGAAAAAAAAAATCAAAAACACTAGCTTCACTGTCTGAGAAGAACTCAAAGTCTTTTCAAATTCTCACACACTAGATGCCTTTCCCCTCTGCTGAACATATTTAAAATAGTACCTCACACTTCGTTACTGACGCAAAAAGCAGTCATAATGTGTTTCTGAGCTACAATCTACTCTGCCAAGTACTTCAGTTACGTGGAGAGACTAGAGAAGTTGGGATTGTACTCCTTACAGCAGAGAAGGTTAAGGGAAACTTAATAGAGACATTCAAAATCATGAAGGGTTTTGATAAAGAGAAACTGTTTCCACTGACAAAAGGGTCAGTAACCAGAGCGCACAGATTTAAGATAATTGGCAAAGGAGCCAGAGGTGAGATGAGAATTTTTTTTCAAGTAGCGAGTTATGATGATCTGGAATGCACTTCCTGAAAGTAATTTTCAAAAGGAAACTGAATAAACACTTGAAGGGGAGAACATTGCAGGGCTATAGGGAAATAGCAGGGGAGTGGGACTAATTGGAATAGCTCTTTCAGAGAGCAGGCAGAGGCACAGGCACGATAGGCTGAATGGCCTACTTTCTGTGCTGTAAAATTCGATGAATTTTGAACTTCTGAGGAGAACAATCCCAGATTCTCTAGCCTCTCCACATAACTGAAATCCCACATCCCTGGTACCATTCTAGTAAATCTCCTCTGCACCCTCTTCAAGGCCGTCACATCTCTTCTATAAGTGTGGTGCCCAGAATTGGATACAATACTCCAGCTGAGGCCTAACCATTAATTTATAAAGGTTTAGTATAACATCTTTGCTTTTGTACTCTATGCCTCTATTTATAAAGCCCAGGACCTTGTATGCTTTTTAAAACAGCCTTACTTGTCCTGCCACCTTTAAATCCTGTCATTAACTGCACTTTAAAGAGTAAATCAACGTGTAAAGTGAATTTATAACATCCAAAGTAATATGAGAAGATACTACATTAATGCAATGCAAGGCAGCAGGTATAAAATAAGTCAAGCCTATCTTTTAAAAAAAAATCCTATGCTAGATACTGCGATGTGAA
The DNA here is from genome assembly GCF_035084215.1 of Heptranchias perlo. Taxonomy (NCBI): domain Eukaryota; kingdom Metazoa; phylum Chordata; class Chondrichthyes; order Hexanchiformes; family Hexanchidae; genus Heptranchias; species Heptranchias perlo. The sequence continues at coordinate 29,738,243 of NC_090350.1, forward strand.
CAATCCTACAATGGGCGCTATCTAAATGTTAATGAATTCAGTTCTATACTTAGAAAAAAACCCCCAGAACACATGCCTCAACATTAGAAGCTTCACTAATGCTTGAATGAATGAACATGCATGACAGCTAATGTAGACTACATGACCCTACCTGTCATTGAAAGAGTTACTACGGCTACGTCTACGCTTTCCACTTGATCTGCTCCGTGAACTGCAGCAAAAAAAAACGCACAGAGTAAAGATCTGTGAGATCGATCACACTGAATTTAGGACAAAGCACAATGCTTTTGACATAGTTACTTACTTTTTAGGGCTGTCAGACCTCCTGTGACTTCGATCATATGAGCGACTTCTTGATCTCCTCCGGTCATAACTGCGACTCCTGGACCTTCTCCTCCGATCATAGTCATCGTAACGGTCATATCGAGGTGAACTTCGTGATGATCTTCGTTCCTTTGATTTCATCTGACCGGGTGCTGTAATTATAAAGAAACACACAAAAAAAATCAGAACATAATTCTAGAACTTCAACCTAATACGGAATATAAAATTGTAAATTAGTTGTGTAAAATTTAACATGAAAATGAGGCATCCCTTGTTCCACAGCTGTAAAAAACAAATATGGAATCAGTGAAGCAAAATATTAAAACCGATACTATCAATATACTCAGAACATTTTTTTATTCGTTCATGGGATGTGGGCGTCGCTGGCGAGGCCGGCATTTATTGCCCATCCCTAATTGCCCTTGAGAAGGTGGTGATGAGCCGCCTTCTTGAACCGCTGCAGTCTGTGTGGTGACGGTTCTCCCACAGTGCTGTTAGGAAGGGAGTTCCAGGATTTTGACCCAGCGACGATGAAGGAACGGCGATATATTTCCAAGTCGGGATGGTGTGTGACTTGGAGGGGAACGTGCAGGTGGTGTTGTTCCCATGTGCCTGCTGCTCTTGTCCTTCTAGGTGGTAGAGGTCGCGGGTTTGGGAGGTGCTGTCGAAGAAGCCTTGGCGAGTTGCTGCAGTGCATCCTGTGGATGGTACACACTGCAGCCACTGTGCGCCGGTGGTGAAGGGAGTGAATCTTTAGGGTGGTGGATGGGGTGCCAATCAAGTGGAGAGTATTCCATCACACTCCTGACTTGTGCCTTGCAGATGGTGGAAAGGCTTTGGGGAGTCAGGAGAGGAGTCACTCGCCGCAGAATACCCAGCCTCTGACCTGCTCTCGTAGCCACAGTATTTATATGGCTGGTCCAGTTAAGTTTCTGGTCAATGGTGACCCCCAGGATGTTGATGGTGGGGGATTCGGCAATGGTAATGCCGTTGAATGTCAAGGGGAGGTGGTCAGACTCTCTCTTGTTGGAGATGGTCATTGCCTGGCACTTATCTGGCGTGAATGTTACTTGCCACTTATGAGCCCAAGCCTGGATGTTGTCCAGGTCTTGTCTTTCTCTACGCCAACATGCTGGTATTTCCAGACCCCCAAATTCAAGTTTCACATGAAACAAATGGGGATACCGTAGATAAAGCTTTAGCAGTTTTAAGGTCAACAGGCCTAACATATTTTAGGATGTATTTTTCCCCAACGTGGAAACTTACATTTCAAAAATTTAAAAATACTCAATAGTAAATATCATATTAAAACCCCTTAATTGAAACAACTGTCAATACCTATCTTAGTACAAGTAGCAACACATTTGGATTCAATAGATACACCAGTGCTGGTTTCTTTTACGTTGGCAGAATTACTGAACTATGTTTTGGCAGTATTTACTGTACATATCAGCATACAAGACAGACAAATCATTTCCACGTGTAAAATTTAATTTAGATTGATTACACTTACTTTTTCGATCACCCTGGGCAAACTGGATCTCAATTTGACGGCCACACACCCATTTCCGGTCCAGGTTATGGAGCGCATCTTCTGCATCACGAACATCTTCAAACATGCTAAGCTGTTAAGGGGGCTTTTCACTTTCACAGGTTTCGAACAAATCCTACAATCTTCAATACACATTTTCAGCCACAACATTGTTTTGCCAAAACTTAGAAAATTTGTTCTTATATTATATTAATTTGCATATGATGCCAAAACTATATTATCCTGCAGTTTACTTCTTACAAAAATATCTATATAAGTTCACTAATTTTACAAAGAATAAAATGTAATAAATAAGGGATATTCCTTCATATTTTCTAAGTGAATTTATATCTAATAGATCTAAAGATAAAATCAAAAGCAGAACAGCAATAAGGAAAATAATCTACAATGTTACATCCTAATGCAAAATACTGTTAGGTCGTAGTTACCCCATCACCACATGAAATTAGTAGATCTATAAAATTATATCCGGTCTCTTTTTAAAGTCTGTTCTCATTCATTAATAAATCACATTTAGCAAAATGCTGCAAACAAAATTCAGTAGTAACTTGTAAATATTAATATAGTGGAGTATAAATAAATCATGTCGTCACATTGCTGGTCAAAGTGTTTCACTCCAGTAGGATGTATTCTACCTTGGAGAGGGAGACACCAGTGATGTGCCACAATAGTAGTCACAGTGGAAAGGACAAAAAAAGGCCTGCTCATGTGGGAAGGCACTTGCCCAAACATATAGGTGCTCTCAGCATGCAGACACCCATTAATGAATGTCAAGCCCTGCTTTAATTCACTAAAATAAGTCACCTTCATGCAGTGCCTGCAACTGTAATTCTGCAGCACCTGACTGATTTAGGAGTAGCCTATAAGAAATGGATCTTGAATGAATGAAAGTAATTGAGATCATACAGGAATTCAAATATGGGACTGTTTTTTTAAAAAAGGGATCGACTGACAGGAATTGATCTTTAGAGAAGTGACAATGACGGAAAATAAGTGGAATCAATTGTGAGCATCCTAACCCTTTTAAAAAAAAATCTAAAAAACTTGTTATCTATTTCACTCTTGTCATAGTCTTCTGTCAAGTCAACATGGCTAGAAAAGAAAAAGGTCCTCAAAACATTCCAAACATAAAACCAATTTTTGAAATGAACATAAAAGAATGAATTTATCTGCAGCACTGAGACTAAGATTTACCAGTTAAACGTTTTAATACAGAATTGTATTACATAAGGATCATTTAAGTCTGTAAATCACAGTTAAAAACATATATTATTTAAAGAGCGAATGAACTGTTTTCACTACAGTAGGATACAATATCAGGACTTTGCTGGTTACCTTAAATTTGGCTGTCAACTTGACCTTGCACCGTCAGCTTGACCTTTAACTCTTTAAGTGCTTGCCAGAAGGACTTGACATGAGGCGCTGGCCCAAATAAGACACTTGGCTTTGACTTTGACAAAACAACCTTTTTTCCAATTGCAGACAAATCGAAGCCTTGACTTTTTCCCTCTTCAAGCTTTAATCTTTTTCACCCTCCCTCTCTTTTCTTCAAGCCTGATCCTTAAGAGGTCTTTGGCTTGTCTGCTTGTCTTATGCTTGGATTCTATCTAAAAGGCTCTTTCATACTTTCTTTGTGGGTTCGCCAGTTACAGCGGATTGCTTTAAATTTTCTGAGGCAACAACAACAAAAAAGTTATGTCAGGGGATGGGTATAAAAAGACAAACATGCAGGGTTTGAAATCACTTTTTTTGGCTACCACCAAAATTAGCCAAAAAAGACACCAGCAAGTATATTTTACAAACCAGCTAAAAGTTATTCGTCACATTTTCTATTATTTATTTGAACTTCTGGTTAGATGAGAAATATACACCATACAGCAGAATATAAAGATAAAAAATGTTAGAAAAACAACATTGGGGAGCACTACATGAACCCAGACCAGCAGTTTCCTGCAGCAACCATCTCACCCAGTAACACATTGATTTGTGTAGCCAATGTAGTATAATTATTTACATTATATATAAGCATATTGGCACTTCTAGTTTATTCAGTAAGCTTCCTAGTCCTGCTAAAATTTATTCATATTAACAGGAATATTAACTTAGAGCACAATAATTTTAATGTGAATGTTTTATTTCAATACCCAAGTTATACCAAATAAACATTAAAAATATACACTTTTAATCGGTTGTACTTTGGTGGCTAACCCAAAAATACTTACCACACAAACCATATTCAGTTATGCAACAGGGCATACAACCCTCAAGTTATTTCCTCAATAATATTAAAATTAAGCTTTCAGTTTCCATACAAAAAGTACAACATTTTTACTTAACATCAGAATCTGGTTTTCTCACTTCAATTTAAGTTTCAATATTTAAGTTTCAATACCCAATCCATAAATTATTCATTAAAGATCAGATGAACTTGTGGTCACTGATCCAAAGTTCCGTTGTACAAGGGGCCTGCATTTTCTCATAATTACATTGGTACATTAGCCTTTCTTGGACAATAATTCAGGTATCTTTCCATTTTGATTATCACTAGGCTTTAAAGAGAACTTGAGTAAATTAAATTATATACAATTTAGGAGGAAGCAGAGTATTCACTCAAATTTTCAGAAATAAGCATTCAGTTCATAGGAATGAAGTGTGTAGAGATAGAAAAACAAAATAACCTTTAATTGAGTTAAATTTGTATGGAATGCACAGGATCAGAACTTCCAATTTAAACCACACCAGTAAGAAACTGCTGAATAATTTTAATTTGAACTAAGATTAGTCATGTGAAACCCTGAACATTTTACAGCCAATCTTCAGCACAATATAATAATTCCCGAAAGAATAATATGCATCAGATCAGTTTTAGATTCCTCGAAGAAACACCATAAATGTAAGGATAAATCAACTCCTATTTCAGAGTACAATCAATTGCCATTTCAGTTTTTGAGCTTAGAAAATGAATTATCCAATAATCTGAATGTAAGTAAAACACAAAGCAGGAATTTAGTGCTAAAAACTGAATTTTCATATAATTCAAATTAAGAGTAGACTATATAGAAAAAGGAGCCTGTATTGCCCATTTACATTTATAACTAATCAATCTCCATCTACTGCACACAACAAATATTTATGGGCATGAAAACATGATCAAACAGCAAGTCCAAAAATTTGCTTTTTGAATGACTTAGAATTAAAGGCGAACTTTAAGATGCAGATTAAATCTTACTCAGATTTTGAATTTAAAAAAAAATGCAATGGTTCACACAGAACTTATCCTGTAATTCTGATTCAAATGTATAGAGGTGTGAATTTCTGTGGAGAAAAGAATTTACTTTACGTCGATCTGTAGACATTCATGCTAGCTTATTCTAAAAAGAACTTGTCAGAGATAAAGTTCTTCCAATTTAAAAAAATCACTGATTAGTTGGGACACATAGCTCTACTCCAAAGATATACAGGGATATATGAATTCACGTTTTTTTTTAAATCTAGAAAATTCAGTTTTAATTCAACATAACTTTTAACCCAAAACAGTAGCCACTTGTAACACTTGTGTACAAGTCAAGGAGAGCACAAGCATTCACTATTGGTGCACGGCAATTAAACTCATGAGAAAGGATATATGCGCAGAGCTCTCTCCTAGGCAGCAGAATTGAAGATTCAGACAGTGTAAACAGGCTACTGCTTAGCTGAAACCAAACTGTAGTTATTGATTGCAGACTAGTAGCTACAGTCTAATGCACTATTTGATTGTCCACAACTGACTTCAGAACTATATACCAAACCCTGCAAAATACCCCCACTAAAGGCGCCAAAAGGAAATAAAACTGTTGCACGCCACTGTTCTGTTACCTCGAGGTTTGGTGACTTGTATTTTGGTTACCTGACTGCTTCAAAGGGAATGCTTTCACTTCCAAAGGAAAACCATCCTTTAAAATAGACACAGCAAAGGCTATAGGCCCCGGCAACATCCTGGCTGTAGTGCTGAAGACCTGATCTCCAGAACTAGCTGCGCCCGTAGCCAAGCCATTCCAGTACAATACAACACTGGCATCTACCAATAATTTGGAAAAATACCCAGGTATATCCTGTCCACAAAAAGAGGACAAGTCCAACCCAGCCAATTAATGCCCTATAAGCCTCCTGGCAATCATCTGAAAAGTGATAGTCAACAGCGCTATCAAGCGGCAATTACTCACCAATAAGCTACTCACTAATTCTCAGTTTGGGTTCCACCAGGACCACTCAGCTCCAGACCACATTACAGCCTTGGTCCAAACATGGACACAAGCTGAATTCCAATTTGACATCATGACAGCATTCGAGTGAGTGTGGCACCAAGTAGCCCTAGTAAAACTGAAATCAATAGGGATCGAGGAAAATTTTCCAGAGGCTAGTGTCATATCTGGCACAAAGGAATATAGTTGTAGTTGTTGGAGGCTAATCATCTCAGCCCCAGGGCCATCTTCAGCTGTTACATCAATGACCTTCCCTTCATCATAAGGTCAGAACAACTTTCATTTATATAGCACCTTTAATGTAGTAAAACGTCCCAAGATGCTTCACAGGAGCGTTATCAAACAAAATTTGACACCGAGCCACATAAGGAGATTTTAGGACAGGCGATCTAAAGCTTGGTCAAAGAGGGAGGGTTAAAGGAGCATCTCAAAAGGAGAAGAGGTGGAGAGGTTTAGGAAGGGAATTTCAGAGCTTAGGGCCTCGGCAGCTGAAGGCATGGCTGCCACGAATGCAGTGTTCAGCTCCATTTGCAATTCCTCAGATAGTGATGCAGTGCATGCCCAAATGCTGCAAGACCTGGACAACAATCAGGTTTGGGCTGATAAGTGGCAAGTAATATTTGCACCACATATGTGCCGGGCAATGACTATCTCCAACAGGACAGAACCTAACCACCTGCCCTTGACATTCAACGGCATTACAATCGCCAAATTCCCACCATCAACATCCTTGAGATCACCATGGACAAGAAGCTCAACTGGACAAGTCACAAATGCCACGGCTGTTAGAGCAGGTCAGAGACTGGGTATTCTGTGCCAAGTGGCTCATCTTCTGACTCCCCAAAACCTCTCCACCACCTACAAGAGACAAATCAGTAAATATGATGCAATGCTCTCCACTTGCCTAGATGGGTGCAGCCACAACACTCAAGAAGCTCGATACCATACAGGATAAAGCCTTGATTGGCACTTCATTGCCTAGCCTAAACATCCATCGCCTCCACCACTAGATGCAGTGTGCAATATCTACAGAATGCACTGCAGAAACACGCCAAGGCTTCTTCACCAGCACCTCTCAAACCCACAACCTCCAACACCTAGAAGGACAAGGACAGCAGGTGCATGGGAACACCATCTCCAAGTCACATACTGTCCTGACTTGGACACATATTGCCGTTTGTCGTCACTGGGTCAATTCACTGTAGTGGCAAACCTGGATAATAAATGTTATGGGGTCCGCTGGACCTTGACCTCAATTTAAATGTTCAGAGAAATGGGATTCTTCCCACCCCCGCGGTCTAAATATTTAAATTTCTAATTGCTAATTGTGAGCAAGCACATAACCAGGCATGCAGCAAATTCCAGCCAAGTGGTGGCCAAATGTCAGATGAACTCCACGAAGAAGCTGGTTTAAAGCTAATTGGGCTAAATTCAGTGACATAATGCAGAATTTGCACTGATTTGACACGTTTATGTCAAATCAATGCAAAGTCTATGATAACCAACCCAAAGACTGGTTCAGTAATAGATGCCTGTGCAATTTTCCCCTAAGAGGCTGAAAGTTGTTATTTCCTATGAGTTCACTTCCCAGCTGTTAAATAACATTAGATCCAATCCTTTCTAATCAATTGGTGACGTAACAGCAAGCGAACAGTGCCACCTTCAGGCCTGACACTGTTATAACCTTGAGATCACTCACATTTTTAATACATTAGATAGCACAGAGTATATAGATGCTGGTCTTGCTTTCTTGCACAGTCAGAAAAGTAAAGCTGCTTTTAATTCAAACTTTGGCATCCAAGTGTCAGTTCCTGACATTTACACTACTAAATCCAATTTCCCTTTCCTGCCAGCCAACTTATCAAACCCAAAAAATTTTGGGTCTATGAATGTGCCACTGATAAAAGGGAGACGTATTTAGTAGCATGATTGCAAGGAACCAGTCTCCCAGAATTCAAATTGAAACAGCAACAAGAAAAAGAAAGAATTTGTGGCATTCATTAAGCCAAGCAGCCATTTTTACTGGATCTACCCAAATGTTGACCTTAGGGAATTAGGCAAGCTTAATTTGGTGTAGCTTGCCGGTCGCATGAGGTTCATGCATTTGGAAATGTCAGTGCATTTCTAATGTGTGGAAATCCAAATTACTTTTCTCTTTACTTCTAAAAACATGGGATTTCTACGAAGCAACTATTATGCTGACAAAATGTGTAAATTCCAGGTACTTCAGGGCGGTTTTGATAACACTGCTTTTGCTCTGCAAGGTGAACAAATGTAGCATGGCTACACATTCAATGCACGATATTTTAAATATTTAGTATTCAAGCTACTGTTACAATACCGCGGATTTAAAAGCAAAATATGACCAGATGAAAATTAAATGATGCTGAGAATCAGACCATTAATTTGACTTTCTTGGGGCACAAAACAGCAATTCGTATTGAGACTCTGACCAAGCAGCCAAAACGTTTAAAGCTTGTATGGTCACTTACCACATGGCCTCGTTTGTGCATTGGAGCACTTTTTAAAAACTAGGTCAAAGTGGTGGTAACAGAGCCAATCAAGATGTTTTACTAATCTTTATAAAATCTTACTATTTCTTATTTTAAAAAATGACTAATCTCTCTATGTTCTAATGTATGCCCCACTCAACAAACATTAACACCATCAAACTATTTAAATATGTAGGGATATTTATGCTATCAGTGTAAAGCTGCAAAAAAGAAAGATTGGCTGGTTGGATGCATCATGCAAAAGGTTGCAAAATGTTTCCCTTCTACATTATAATTAAATGCATCAATGACATTGGAATATCAAACTATTGTGTGTAAACTTTCCCCATTTGTAATTAAATAAGTATAAGGCTAACCAGTTTCTGGAAAGCGGGACATGAAAAATCATCAACTCTCTCCCTGCGGTACAGCATCTACCCTCTAATTTCTAAGCAGCTGGTGTGAGTGTGCGCTACCCAGCTAAGTAAGTTTTCTGCCGGTATTCGCACACTTTGTATTAGCCCCAAAACTGCTTCATTCCCCCTTATTTCAACCCTGGAATTAACCCAACATTTCACAATGAACTATAATCTAGTTGTTCTCAAACAGCTTCCAAGTTTACCAGAAATTAAGGAACAGTTACCATAATTGGCAAGATTCAATGCTTTAAATTCAAATACAATTTTTGACACATGCAAGAACACTGTACAGTCCCCTCCACTTAAAACGGACAGTCGCTTATATTGTCCAAAAAGCAATAATCATTATCCATTTGCATCAACGTCAATTTCAAAGTTGCCAGTTATAGCGTCTTAAGTTCTCCGTTTATTTCGGGCAGAAACAACTGTATTAAAGGTCTCTGATAATTTAATGAATTGTTATCTTCCCTTTTCACACTAATCATTATGGAACGTTATTCAATTAAACTCAATACATCAAATTAAATTGGGCGGATTCTGTGAATTACAGGATTGAAATTTAACTAGTCTCCTGGTTTCCATGTTAGAATCAGTTTAGAGTCAATTTCTCCAAACTGAGTAATTTAGGCTCAGGGTAATAACCTGATTTGTGCAGTTGTTGGCCAAAGAGAAAGACGCAGTGAGGGCAGATGGGGCTATAGAACTGGGAGCAATCCTAGTCTAAACCACTCACCCGTGTTATACACAAGCGGGAAATCGGATTAGAGTGGGTAGCTCCTCTTATGCCGCAATATCAATGCTTCTATGAAGTTGACCGATTGTACAGATCTTTTGTCAGATTACCACTAACAGATAACTCAATGCCGGTTCTTTATCTCCCCTGCTATGAGAGAGTTTCATTATGATTGGTCACTCAGCAAAAAAAGGAACGGAAGATGTTTACGCTCATATTACAGTGCGACCCGTTATACCGGCCATCGCGTACAGCGGGCAAATCGCGTTCGTTATAAGTGGTGGGGACTGCATATAGCAATGTACACATGCCTCTGGCATTATGTGTTAATCATAACCCCCCCCTCAAACCAGTAGCTTCCGAAGGAACAGAGCTACACCGAACCAGAATTAACTTGACATTCAAATGCATCAAACTGAAAAGACCTTTAGTATCTCTGCTTCACTTGTTTAGGAGAACTGCTGAAGAAAGGATATTGTATATATGCAAATCCTCTTGGACGTCGTGTGTAGAAGTCAAGGGGAACGTATACATCTACTATTGGGCCATAGCGACCAAACTCACGACGTAAATCCTCAGGCCTAAAGTACCATAAAAACGATACAGGTGATTTGTAATATGAATTGCCCACTGTGCATGTGTTGAAGAGTCCAAAAACTCATATCGACATTAAACCATCTGAAAAGGAGATTCTATTACCATCTAAAGATTTTGCTTTGGAACATCAGATCAACATGTAAACTGTCTACAGGACGTCAGGAATAGGATTGGTCAAGTTGCTAGTATTTAGGTAAGCGAAAAGGCTGGGCACATCCCATTTTAAAAAGTGGGATTATTTACTGCTGTCTCAATTTCAATAAATTGCATATAGATTCAGTTTTGACTAACTCTCCCCAACCACTTTAATGTTATTCCATATAAATTTTTTAAATTGATTTTTAATCTGAATTTTGACTTGTCAACTAGTGCAATTTTTAAGTCAAAGGATTTGGCTCCATGTGCCTCTTTGAGCTAAATGTGGAGATGCATCCAATATAACCTACATAATTTTCTCACATCTCCTCTCCAGTACATCAAATATGCAAATTCACACAGTTGACTTTTTCTAGCCACTCAGTTCTTCCTGTCCCCCCCCCAAAGAATGTCCAGCCGTTCACAGTTTATTATCTTGTATCATTGATGTTTGCATCTGATTTTATTTTATACTGAACTAAATTAGATAAGATTAATTGCTATAACCCAAATTAAGTTTTTTGAAGAGTAAATATATATTATTTTCCTGGTCATTTCTCATTGCCCTGATGTATCTAAGCAGCCTCCAGCACCACTTTCACCCAATTCAAAGCAAGTACTCCCAAGATTGACTTGTTTGAATTATCCACTGACCTTTGTATAAATTCTTTTTAAGAACCATTTAAAAATGTAGTTAACAAAAAAATTCATTTAGTTATAGCTTTGTTTTTGTCTAATTTAGTTCAATTTATTAGAAAAAAGCATCAATGACACTGTATAATCAAGAAAATAAATGCACTCTGAACTTCAGCTAATTATACTGTGTAATTTTTCAAAATGGAAAACATTCATTTTTTTAAATTCACATTTTAAAAACTCTATTATAAATGGAATCCAGAGAGGTTTGGCAATAATATTTTATCATTGTGCGATAACTGGGTTCTACTCAGCATTTATCAGCAATGCTGGCGCAGTGCTCCCCACTCATTGTCCAGGTTCTTTGGGGGTTGGGATATATTTGTGCGTATTATAAATACTCCAGCTAACAAGTGAGAATAAATGGGCCCCCCGGTGTTCTGTTGTACAAAAAAACTATTTTAAATATTTTAATTCCCGATTTTTACACCTCTTTATATCCGCTTGTGCTCTGAACATACCAGACAACTCTGATTTCAACTGAACTTAATTTTTTACCCAGCACAATAATTCAAATATTTACAAAGCATTTCTACATTTTTAAGAGTAGTAAAAAAAATGCATTTAATCAGATGCTTTGGTGCTATTTCATTAATCATATAGGAAAGGCAGGATACGATTAAAGTAACATTAATGGATGAAGATTTCATTTTTTTTCTTTACTTTCCTTCAACTGTCTAGATTTTAAAAAATGAATTAACACATTAACTAATGAACCTCAATAACCATCTATATGTGCTCACTACTAGCTGAAAATGTGTTAAATAGCATCATAATTCAGTATTTAATTGTGGTCTGTTTCCAAGTTAAATCAAATTTGAAAGTGTTCCCACAATGACTCAGTGGGAAAATGTACCACAGTGCAGTATTGCACCTAAAAAACAAGGGTTTAGGTTCAATTCTTTCTGTATTGTGCTCCCAAATATCAGCTGGACAGCAGCAGGCATGCAATTGGCATACTCCAGACTAGGGTTTTCACTCCAATTAGCATCCACTGACACCCGACTAGAAAATGTGTATGTGCAAATGTCAGCTGAATACAGGACTGGCTCAACTGGAATGTCCCCACAAAATTAATAGCCCACTGATACTCCCTGTTACTGTACTCCAACCTGAATACCCACCCTCAGGAAAAGGACAGGCAATGCCTGAGTTAAATATACTTAGCAGGTCAGACATGACTGAAAATTAAGCAAATATAAACCCTCAAATCAGAAAAAATAAATGCATTAATAACAAAGCACTAACTGGACAGAAAACCACACTATTTGGAGCACAACATGGGAAAAGCCTAGTCTTTTTGGATTTTTATTTGTGCAATTAAATAGTTCAAGTGGTGGCACTGGGCTAGAGAATTTTAACTTGAGGATGAGTTAGGATGCATAGAACATAGTTACAAATTGATGAAAAACAGTACAACCTCAGTTACTGGTAATTATTATTTAGTATATGCAGAATTCCTGGTAATTCTAACCATTCTATCTCAAGAATGTTTTCCCAACTTGTAAGCTTTTGCAACATACAGTACTATACTGTTACACTCTCACATTTACTGTATCCAAAAGCCTGTTTATTACATTTTAAAAATTATTTCTGTTACATGGATAATTCAAAGGTAACCCCCAGGTCCCAAGGTATCTAGATAATTTAAGTTCTGTGGTATGGAGAACTTCACAGGCTCTTATTTCTAACCTAATAGTTAGTGTTACATGCTTTTCTTTTGGACAATTAACTAAATCCAGTGCACAGGGTTTCATTTAAAACATCAACATTTCCAAAACTGTCAAACACTACTGCAAATCCAACAAATTTCTGTTTTTTGAACACTAGATTCAGTTCTGAATAACAGGTGAATACATCTTTAACAAGATGGCTTGTACATTTTAATTTGAAAGAATTCCAACAATTTTTTAAAAATATACAAAACTGTGTTTCTCCCCTCCCCCCATGGGCTCAGTATTACCTTGTGCAAATTTACTAAACACCATTGCAGCAAATTATTTCTAATAAAATCAATATTGATTGCAGTTAATCTGACTCAAATTTACTCCGCTAAAACATAAATACCTTGCAACTATGGTTTTAACTACTGCTCATTTTCAACGTGTATGAATATTGTAAAACATCACACTCGAAAGTATTCACAAGAGGTTTTTGAAACCTATGTTTTATAGATGAGTTATGTTATCACAATTTATTTTTTCAATAACTAGCTAGCTTTTCAAATCTTGTATGGATTATAGATGCATGTACCGAGAACATGCTTTATTGTACTACTTACTCAATTCTAAACCAAATATTTTGAAGGGTAAACATCCCTTCTAAATAGACATAACAAACCAAAAGATTAAACCAAAGGCTAATTTGAAATATATTAGACTGCACTGCATATTATATTGTTTAGTCTCTTCATCTATGTTCTAAACGAATACTTTTCAATACGCCTTTTACCCTTTACAAGAATATATTTATTTACACTATATTTAAGTGTCTACAACTTTTTTTTACTCTGACGTCCTGGTAGTCCATAACAAAAGAAATTTGCAGTGAAGAAGCTTTCAGAAACGCGCGGTTTAGCACTTTAACCTGCCCCACGTTATTTAAAACAAACCAAACACGATCAGCGCATTATCCCTGCAGTCTATTAAAAACTTCAGCAGTCTTCCTTGACCTAGTTTCTTTTTAAAGCAGAAAGGGAAAGATCCTCAACAAACCCGCTATCGATAATTTGGGAGGGTTCTTGGTTCACTAGCTGCAGGAATGTTAGTAAATTTGCAAAGATCATATAAAAGAAACCCAGGATTAAATTATTTAGGCCCTTGCTGCTACACTATTTGTGTTAACGGCCTCATGGCGACGGCCTACATTCCAGATTAGACTAGACCCCACAGCGCGGCTCATAGTCTGAGGCGAGAGAAAGCGTAAACCCTGCGGCTGGGAACTACAACCCACCCACAACCCGCGTTTTTAAAGCTAAGGGCGACCCCGAGTGTTTTTAATCTGGTCGATTTGTGCACTTTCGCGGTTTCTCACCTGGTACAATCCCCAACATTCCTGACGAAGAGGGAACTATTAGGCGGACGAGCATACCGAGACATGGCGGCGGCAACAGCGGCTGCACCGAAAAAGACGCGGGCAACAGCAAGAAGCAGCAACTGCGCAAGCGCGGCTGAACGGCTCCAAGGCATGGAACCCACTAGAAATCACGTCACAATTGCGCGCCGACCAATAGCAACGCGCCATTGCTCCGCCATCTTGGTGCAGGCGGCGGTCCGGACTCCATTTGATGCGAGTGTCCGACAAAAGCAACGTCTTTGTGCGCTTCCTTCCCTACTCGCTACAGGGACCGGTAGGCCGAGCTTGAGTTGATTGATTTGCTCAAATTTTATTTAAAACCATAATAATTAATGCATTCACATCATAAGGCATTGAAGTTGGAAAGAAATGGACTTTTAATAGCCAGACCTCTAATGCCTGGCTTACATTACAGGACATTTTTGAGCACCTTACTTGGAAACCGTTCTTTCTGGTTTAAAAAAAAGACATGTGGAATCCGACTCAGTTTCCGTTACAGATGCTGACTGGCGTGCTGGCAATGCACAGCAGTTTGTATTTTCATTTTAGTTTTTACCTTTGACTTAAACGTTTCTTTTTAGGTCATAATCAATAATGTATTGAAAAGTATGGGTTGTGTGTTTTTGTCTCTTAAAAGAGTGATGGATATTTTTTTTAAAAATCACTTGCAAAGCATCAATATCGAAGAGTGAAATTTGTGATTGAAAAGAATAACACATCACACCTGTCTTTATTTTTAAGAGCCGGATACATTAAAACATGTTATATTTTTAACTCTGAATATGACGGTGTTATTGTGCCGACTGAATCCATTGTTTTCATACCCCTGACAAATTACAATTTCCACTGTTTCTCCTTGTTTTCTTATAATTGCCGCTGCTTCATGTTTTCTCTCCTTAGATTGTATTATTCATACTATTTTTGTTTTCTATCATTGTTGATCATTCAATATTAAAATCTCTAATTTCAGTCACGTGTCCAGTCCATTTTTATTATGTCACAGTCATGGCGTCACTTGAATTTTTTTGTATCATGCAACACTTTGTTCAGCTCAGGAGATGACACTACATGATTATCAATGTACCGTTTTGCCTTATGTATAGATATTACCGATTCAAACTCATGCCTTCATAACTTCCCAGCCATCAACAAAGTGCAGAAAATTGCATGTTGCGCTTTGCACTGCAAGACATAATGTCAGTGTTCCATCTACATCAGACCTCTAATGTAGGGATTACAGATCTAATGTAACTATCTTTTAGGTATTTTATAAGACCAAAGCCATTGTCTTCAACCCCCACCACAAACTCTGTTACCTAGCCACCGATTCCATCCTACTCCTTGGCCACTGTCTTATGCTGAACCAGACTGTTTGCAGCCTCGGTGTCCCATTTGACCCTGAGCTGAGCTTCCAACATTATATCCTCTTCATCACCAAGACTACCTACATCCACCTCCGTAATATCGCCTGTCTCCGCCCCTGCCTCAGCCCATCTGCTGCCGAAACCCTCATCGATGCTTTTGTTACTTCCAGACTCGACTATTTCAATGCTCTCCAGGCTGGCCTTCCATTTTCACTCATCTCCATAAACTTAAACTCATCTAAAACTCTGCTGCCCTTATCCTAACTTGCACAAAGTCCTGTTCACCCATCACCCCTGTGCTCACTGACCTATATTGGCTTCCAGTCCACTGATGACTCGATTTTAAAACTTTAATCCTTGTGTTCAAATCCCTCCATGGCTTCGCCCCTCCCTATCTCTAACCTCGTACAACCCTCCAACAACTCTGCGTTCGTCCAATTCTGGCCTCTTGCGCATCCCCCACTTCCTTTGCCCCACTATTGGCAGCTGTGCCTTCAGCCTTCTAGGCCCTAAACTCTGGAATTTCCTCCCAAACCGCAACGGCTCACCGCCTCTCCTTTAAGACACTCCTTAAAGCCTATCTCTTTGATCAAGCTTTCGGTCACCGGTCCTAATGTCTCCCTTCTTTGGCTCAGTGTCAATTTTTGTCTATGCTCCTGTGAAGTGGCTTGGGACGTTTTGCTACATTAAAGGCGTTCTATAAATGTAAGTTGTTATTGGTGTTGTTCATCCAAAGTTCTTTATCCCACACATGGTGGTTTGCTAACAATTTGTGTCAGAGCCAGGTCCATCCTGGTTCAAATTATAAATTGTTGTATTATATATTTCTACCTTTATATTTTTATAGGCAAATATCTTTTTCTGATCTGACTAGTATTAAGATGAAAGACGGTTTTTGTCTTAAAATCACCGGCAGAAGGCAGGCAGTGTGCAAGAGATCAGGCCGGGTAGCTTCATCTGGTAATTGGTCAGATAAGGAGATACCATGTTTGTATGATAGATAAGCACATATTGTGTTAGCATTGTCACATCCTGGCCATCACTAACACTAGGTGTCACTGCTCATTACCATGGAACATAGGAAAGTACAGGACCATAAAAGACTATTGCAATCTATTGCAGCAGTTTCAATATCTAGCAAATATATCAGATGATACCTCTCATACCCTCTATAAAATTTTTCATTTGGCATATATGCAATACCCTTTTCAAATAGCTGCCTTCCTGCAGTCTATACCATACGTTCTTTCATGTCAAGATTTTATCATGGAACTAAGCAATTGCCGTAAGAGATCATTTTCTAGAACTAGTTCCAGATGATTTAAAGGTTTTTATTGTTGTTTTAGCAGGAGTGCACAATTCTGAATCAGCCAGTTCAATGTGCCAAACATTTTGTGGTCTTATGAGTGATTGGGAGCCGATAATCAAATGGATAGGCAGATACCCCACAGCTTCCATCCAGTGGGCAGTTCACGAATCTAGATGATCACCCTATGTCTTGTATCGACACAGCCAAGCAGATTATAGGGGCCGTGGGGATGATGCAAGGAAAACTAAGTATTATAAATGCAATAAGGTGGGGTACAAAGCAACTGACTGCAGGTCCAATGTGAAGGTCTGGGGGACATGAGATTGCTGCGTGTGCCGTGACACTAATGCAGGGAATATGATGCCATTATTGTGCCTGGTCATGATAAACATGTGACTAACATGGGTGTAGTCTAATGCTGCTTTAGTCACATCTGGTGCAGAGACTAGTATGGAATGGGCCTGCATTTGTGTTTCACTTTAGCAGCAGTAGATGCACATCTGGCCAGTGTATGGCTAGTGTGGACTATCCTATGTATTGGTTTAAGAAAAGGAGTTACAGCATCCGTGCCATTTGAGGTTTAGTTAGAGAATGTTTTCAATGATGAAAGAGTTGTATTCAACTTACTATAGTAGGGGAGGGTGGTGAGGGTTAATTAGCAAATTATTTGGGGGTAGAATGAACCTCACACAGGTATTATGCAAGATTCTAAACTAGGCAGACTTAGTGCAGTGAGCTCCAGTGAACTACAGCAGTATTATGCAGGAGCAGAGACTTCACCAACCCGAATAAGGTCAGGTGATCAAATTACCCATGGTGTGTTGGAGGTGGGGGGGGAACCTGCTGCTTTAACTCCTAATACAACAGAGTGACAGCAAATCACCCTCAGACTATCACTTGATATATGGAAGTCCAGGGATGCCTACGTAATGTGAGCCAAGCAGGATGGAGAGTGGTTCAGCGCTCTGACTGTACACGAGGGACTTTGTGGAGACAGTGAGAGAATACTGATGTCGCGGGACAGTCCAAGCTCTCACGGTCATTATTGGTTAATTCGAAAAACCTAATGTTACACGATACACTTCAATATCATATCTCATCTACACCGTATGTGTCTTACCTGCTGAAAGGAAATACGTGAAGTAGGGGAGGGGGATGAGGGTTAATTAGCAAATTATTTGGGGGCAGAATGAGCCTCACATGCATCAGCTAGACAGCAGTCATACAATTACTGACAATAAAATGCCAGCCAGGCATTGTCTGCAGGCTTGCCACATGGTACCAGAAAGGTGGACTAGTGTGGGTGGCAAGAGATCTTTGGTGAGGGGAAGCACATCTTTAGGGAGGATTCCACAGGTCCTGTAGCGCACTGGAACTTGAGCATTGACCGCCATTGTGCTGGGCAACCACCAGAGCAAGACACTGACAAATAGTTCTCACTGGTTCCATGTGTCCACATGCATGTCCTTTCCAGCAAGGGTCATAGGATAATGATTAGGAGCAGGAACCCCGGCTGTCTTTTTTTCCTCCCAAGCTCAAGTATGCTGAGGCCAATTCTAACATAATTTACTGCTACTATATTTCTAATTCTTAGGCTGTTAGGATTGGGATCAAACCTCAGACTGTATGATTGAGTCCATCATTTTTTTTGAGCATCGCTGGCAAGGCTGGCATTTATTGTTCATCCCTAGTTACCCTGGTTTGATAGAACTGAATGGTGTGCTAGGCCGCTTCAAAGCACAGTTCATTGCGGGGTTGGAGTCACATATTGACCAGACTGGATAAGGACGGCAGGTTTCCTTCCCTAAAGGACATTAGTGAAGCAGTTGGGATTTTACAATTTGACAGTTTCATAATCACTTTTACTGATGCCAGCATTTTTTTATTTCCACATTTTTAAAACTGGAATCAAATTCTCAAACTTCCATGGTGGGATTTGAACTCACATTCTTTGAATTATTAATCCAAGCCTCTGGATTACTAGTCCAATAACCACTATATTACTGTCTTAAAATTAAGGTTCTACTGAGATTTTAACTCAGATCACTGAATTCAGAGTCCAGAGTGCTAACCATTACACCGTAAAAATTGCATAGTGCATTAATCAGTTGAACTATCAATGGAGCATGTGGCTGGAACTTTGACTCAAAATGTTTGGCATTAATAAGACATTTAACAACTTTGATGGTTCTAATAGGTCCTAAAACTCTTGGGTTGTTCTTGTAAGCTGGCCTGCCAGAGAGCTATCCTTTTCAGTGCCCGGCAATTCTGTGCACCCTAATTCCTCAAATCAATTTCCTTTTCTTTGATTCTCTCTTTTACCAAAACTGCATGACTTAACATTTAAATGTATCAGTTTTTGGATTATTGCAATGGCTAAATATCAGCGTTTTTAGGGGTTAATGACTTTGCAAAATACAGATTGCTTTTAATTTACTATTTGTCTACGTAAACAAAAAAAAAAGCAATTTTTACTGATTCTTCACCGCTCTTGTATCTTATCAGTAATTGTATGTGCTGCGTAACAGCAGATTAATGTGAAACACATTTTAATGTTTCTTTGTAATCTGCAGGAAGTCTTGTTTACATTACAAATAACTCAGAAGTGGCAGGGAATTTCAACGCAGTGTTTGGTAACTTGAAACACTTAGCATTATGGGGGACCTCATTTTACTGAGTTTAATAAGTTGAATATTTATGACTCAAAAATGCTGGAAACAAAGATTCTAATGTAATTTTTATTGAAACACAATATTATCTCCAGTGTTTGTTGCCACACAAATACATGACTGAGTACTATTGAAATATGTTGTTAAAATGACCACTGTGGGACAGAGCAGCTTTACATGAAAAAAAGGCTTCAATATTGTATCAATTATTAGCTAAGATAATAATCACTGCTGCTTTCCACTCAAAATGTTTACACTTCATGCTGATTGTAAGATTTATCCATTAGAAAATTAACTTACATCCAAACCATTTCTGTGAAGAGAAACCTGCCTCAAACAAATTTGTGTCAGCCTGTACAACAGTTACTTTCAATAATATAGTTTTCACTAGCAGCCTGGCCACAATTTGCCTCCTGCTTGTACCCCATTAGGGATTGGATTTGGGCTTTATAAGAAGAAAAATGGGTGGACATCCATTACGCCAATTCTCCACCCCAACAGCACATGACACACATTTCTGGTCACATCATGGGCAGGGTTGGGAGTTTTGGTGGAGGTATTTAAATAATATTATAATGATGCAGAACTGATATTTTTGTGCTTTTGTGTTATTGTGTTGGAGGGGGCACTGTGTGTTAAATTTTCCCACATAAACGTCAGGTCAGTGGGGATACTTCAAATGGCTGTCTTTTGAAAGGCCGGAGAGTCATCGGTTATCTTTACTTACTGTCACTGTTACTGTTTTTGGAGCTTAATTTTATAGCTGTAGGTTGTAAGACTTCCCCTTCAATGCATGGGAGCAGGGCAATTTGCTGAGGGCTTCAGGGGATGATTTATCATGAGCCACTATTCATTCCCCTTACACAATGGCTATTTCCTTCAGGTGACATTATGCTTGTTCACCTAGGGGAAGAGGAGGAGGATGAGCAAGAACTGTTGGTTGCCAGGGAAGTGAGACAACATCGCAGGAGGAGCCTCCCAACACAGGTGCCAACCAATGGGGTGCTCCATGTCAAAACTATACAGAGCTTGAGAGGAGTACAGTGTAGCTAGGAAGAGCAAAGAGACTGAGCGAACAGTGCTACTTTGACATAAATTTTGAATTGGAGGTTGGGGACTCAGGGAAGAAGTAGCAGCAAGAATTAGAGTTTGCGAGGTGGCAGATTGGGAGTTGGGGTACAAGAGACAGCAGATTGGGAGCTGGGCTGAAATATCATACCAAGAACTGAAAGTTGAAACATAAATTTTAAAAAGAAACCTCATGTGCCTCAACATATATGTTTTTTTTTAGTTATTAGGGGGTAGAACAACTTCCCAGAGAGCCAGCAATGAGTGTCATGTACCTTGGGGCAGTGGGGAAGAAGTGACAATGGTGATAAATTGAGAGTAAGGATGCCAAGGGATAAGTAGGCCTGATGGAGAAAAGTACTTTCTAGATATTTAGAATACGTTTTTTTATTCATTCATGGGATGTGGGCAAAGCCAGCATTTATTGCCCATCCCTAATTGCCTTTAAGAAGGTGGTGGAGAGCTGCCTTCTTGAACCACTGCAGTCCGTGTGGTGAAGGTACTCCCACAGTGCTGTTAGGTAGGGAGTTCCAGGATTTTAACCCAGCGACGATGAAGGAACGGCAATATATTTCCAAGTCAGGATGGTGTGTGACTTGGAGGGGAATGTGCAGTTGGTGGTGTTCCCATGTGCTTGCTGCCCTTGTCCTTCAGGTGGTAGAGGTTGCCAGATTGGGAGATGCTGTCAAAGAAGCCTTGACGAGTTGCTCCGGTGCATCTTGTAGATAGTACACACTGCAGCCATGGTGAGTTGGTGGTAGAGAGAGTGGATGTTTAAGATGGGGTGCCAATCAAGCAGGCTGCTTTGTCCTGGATGGTGTTGAGCTTCTTGAGTGTTGTTGGAGCTGTACTCATCCAGGCAAGTGGAGAATATTCCATCACACTCCTGACTTGTGCCTTGTAGATGGTGGAAAGGCTTTGGGGAGTCAGGAGGTGAGTCACTCGCCACAGAATACCCAGCCTCTGATCTGCCCTTGCAGTGACAGTGTGGCTGGCCCAGTTAAGTTTTTGGTCAATCTCCTCTGTACCCTCTATAGTGCAATTACATCCTTCCTGTAATGTGGTGACCAGAACTGTATGCAGTACTCAAGCTGTGACCTAACTACTGTTTATACAGTTTTAGCATAAGCTCCCTGCTCTTATATTCAGTGCCTCGTCTAATAAAGGAATGTATCCTGTATGCCTTCTTAAACACCTTATCTGCCTATCCTGCATTCCAAGGTCCCTCACGTTCTCCCATTTATTGTGTATTTTCCTTGATGTTTGCCCTCCCCAAGTGCATTACCTCACACTTCTCCGGATTGAATTCCATTTACCACTTTTCTGCCCACGTGACCAATCCATTGATATCTTCCAGCAGTCGACAGCTTTCCTCCTCACTATCAACCACACAGCCAATTTTTGTATCATCTGCAAACTTCTTAATCACGCCTCTTACATTTAAGTCCAAATCATTAATATATACCACAAAAAGCAAGGGACCTGGTACTGAGCTCTGTGGAACCCCACTGGAAAAAGCCTTCCAGTCACCAAAACACCCATCGACCATTACCCTTTGCTTCCTGCGACTGAGCCAATTTTGGATCCAATTTGCCACTTTCCCTTGGATCTCATGGGCTTGTACTTTTTTGACCAGTCTGCCATGTGGGACCTTGTCAATAGCCTTGCTAAAATCCATGTAGACTACATCAAATGCACTACCCTCATCTATTCTCCTTGTTACCTCCTCAAAAAATTCAATCAATTTAGTCAGACATGACCTTCCCTTAACAAATCCATGCTGACTGTCCTTGATTGATCTGTGCCTTTCTAAATGACGGTTTATCCTGTCCCTCAGAATTGTTTCCAATAATTTGCTCACCACCGAGGTTAGACTGACTGGTCTGTAATTACTCGGTCTATCCCTCTCTCCCTTTTTAAACAACGGTACAATGTTGGCAGTCCGCTAATCCTCCGGCACAATGCTTGTAGCCAGGGAGGATTGGAAAATGATGGTCAGGGCCTCCACTATTTCAGTGGCTATTTCAATTAGGCAATGGAACACATTCCAGTCTTAACACTCAGTGTCATCATCAAACATTCCCAGGTGAGGTATGGTGCAGATACCCTTTATGAGTCAGCTATTGTTAGCACATTGTGAGATTTTTGTTATGTGATTATGGGTCATGAGCAGATGATTAATGACTGCAAGATGAATGATGGAGGGCAAGGTCACCGTCAAACTATGTGGGTGCTGCACAGCTGAAAATAAACATGGTTATAAACAGACAAGCTTGCTTTGTCAGAAATATAGGACTATAAAAATGAATAGGAAATACTCCTTAATGCACAACAACTGGTGTTTAATAATTTGTGTTCTTATCAACTTGACATATTTAAATGCAACTTAACATAGCAAACATGCTGCAGGACATCGTATTGCACTCAATTGCCTAGAAATTGATTTGTGCCGGTTGGCATGAACTGGGCGCAGGGGTCAATCGGGAGGGAGCTGGCAACAGTCTTCAGCAATGCAGTGGACCGGGAGGAGCACTCCTGCTCTCTGAGGCACTGGCTGCATTCAGGCCATGTCCAATTTTGCAAAGGGCGCTTCAAACAAATGTTAGGCCCCCTATTCGTACAGGCAATCAATCTAATGCCTGTTTCAGGCCTTTTTCTGCCTTTACTAATATGGCGGGCAGCACATGTTCGGTTCGTAATGAGCACGTGCTTAGCTGCCCATTTCGTGCCTGAAAAAGGGTGTGGCACCATCGAATTTCTAAACCAATGATTCTTTGAACCTAATAGCTGTTTATATCATAACCACTGACAAGAACACCATTATCATAGAATTGTGTTCGGCAACCCCTTTTTTCTGAATTCCTTTCAAAATCCTAAAACCTCAATAAAATCACCCCTCAACCTTCTATATTCTAGGGAAGATTTTAGGGATCGGTATATATGGACCCCAAAATCCTTTTGGACCTCCACTTTTCCTAGCTTTTTACAATTTAAAATATACTTGGATCTATCCTTTTTTGGTCCAAAATAGATGACCTCATACTTGCCTGCATTGAAATTCATCTACCACAGTTTTGCCCACTCACTTAATTTATCAATGACTCTTTGTAATTTTATGTTCCCATCTACACTACTTACTATGCCACCAATCTTTGTGTCATTGGCAAACTTGGATATATGATTCTCTATTGTGTTATCCATGTCATTAATAAATAGTTGAGGCCCCAGCACAGATTCTTGTGGGACACCACTTGTCACTTCTTTCCAATTCGATTACATACCCATTATCCCTACTCTCTGTCTTCTACTATATAACCAATCTCCTAACCAGGCCAATAATTTGCCTTCAATTCCATGAGCTTTAATTTTATTTAACAGTCTCATATGTGGAACCTTATCGACTGCCTTCTGGGAGTTCATATCAAATACATCCATAGACATTCCCCTGTCTACTACTTTAGTTACTTCCTAAAAACATTAAATTAGGTCAGTTAGACATGACCTACCATCTAATTAGCTCAAATTTCTCTAAGTGCTCAGGCACGCTGTCCTTAATTATGGATTCCAATAACATCCCCACAACAGATGTTAGACTAGCAGGCCTATAATTTCCTGATTTCTCTCTCTCACTTTTCCTAACTAATGGAGTTACATTTGTAATATTCCAATCTAAAGGGACAATTCCTGAATCAAGAGAGCTTTGGAAGATTATGATGAAAGCATCTGCAATTTCCTCACTACTTCCTTTAAAACACTGGGGTGAAAACCATCCGGTCCTGGGGATTTGTCAGTATTTAGTGCCATTATTTTTTCTAATACTGTTTTCTTGCTTACGTTAACTTTAGTGAGTTCCAATCCTTGATTCATTATTAGTTGTCCTGGAATGCCAGTTATATTATACTCTTCTTCTAATGTGAAGACTGACGCAAAGTAATTATTTAATATGTCTGCCATTTCCTTATTTTCATTTGCATTATTACCCACATCTGTTTTTAAAGGGTCCACATTACCCTTGTCTACCTCTTTTTTGTGTTATTGGGCCAAATTTTGCTGTAAAAATAACAGTGAGGCTAGCAGCGCTCATCATTATTTATGTGCAAATCAGACAACAACCTCCAGCAACCGCACGTGCGCAGTTAAATGCAGAAATCCGGAAGTTGCTCTCCGAGATGCCCTGCCCCTCCAAAAGCTGCGTGAAATGGCATTTCATCATCTGACTCACCATTCAGTTGCATTGAATGGTGTGATGTTCTTGTACTGACATTATAAATACAGACTAAACTCGCCAAAAAAAGTTAGGGCTTGTCCATTCCAGTTTAGGTACCCTTTTAACAGCATGATAAGTCTTAATTACAGCCAAACAACCTCTCTGGCACTGTAAATTAACTTTTACAAGTATGGAGTCTCATTCTTTCAGCTTTTAATTATTGTTGGATATTTAAAAAAAAATTAAATCCATTTTTTTTCTTTCTGTCTCTTTTAGAATCATAGAATTAATACAGCACAGAAGGAGGCCATTTAGCCCATCGAGCCTGTACCGAAAGCCATGATTGAATCAGCATCCACCACCCTTTCAGGCAGCGCATACCAGATCATAACTACTCGCTGCGTAAAAAAGTTTTTCCTCATGTCGCTTTTGGTTCTTTTGCCAATCTCCTTAAATCTGTGTCCTCTGGTTCTCGACCCTTCCACCAAGGGGAACAGTTTCTCTTTATTTACTTTATCTAAACCCATCATGATATTAAACACTTCTATCAATTCTCCTCTCAACCTTCTCTGCGCTAAGGACAACAACCCCAGCTTCTCCAATCTGTCCACGTAACTGAAGTCCCTCATCCCTGGAACCATTCTAGTAATTTTTTTCTGCACCCTCTCTAAGGCCTTCACATCCTTCCTGAAGTGCGGTGCCCAGAATTGGACACAATACTCTAGTTGTGGCCTAGCCAGTGTTTTATAAGGGTTCTACATAACTTCCTTGCTTTTGTACTTTATGCCTCTATTTATAAAGCCCAGGATCCTGTATGCTTTTTTAACTGCTTTCTCAACCTGTCCTACCACCTTCAAAGATTTGTGCACATATACCTCCAGGTCTCTCTGTTCCTGCACTCTCTTTAGAATTGTACCATTTAGTTGAAATTGCCTCTCCTCATCCTTCCTGCCAAAATGTATCACTTTGCACTTCTCTGCATTAAATTTCATCTGCCATGTGTCCGCCCATTCCACCAGCCTGTCTATGTCCTCTTGAAGTCTATTACTATCCTCCTCACTGTTTACCACACTTCCAAGTGTCCTAGGCCCAACCATCTTCAGCTGCTTCATCAATGACCTTCCCTCCATCATAAGGTCAGAAATGGGGATGTTCGCTGATGACTGCACAGTGTTCAGTTCCATTCGCATCCCCTCAGATAATGAAGCAGTCCGAGCCCGCATGTAGCAAGACCTGGACAACATCCAGGCTTGGGCTCATAAGTGGCAAGTAACATTCGCGCCAGATAAGTGCCAGGCAATGACCATCTCCGACAAGAGAGAGTCTAACCACCTCCCCTTGACATTCAACGGCATTACCATTGCCGAATCCCCCACCATCAACATCCTGGGGGTCACCATTGACCAGAAACTTAACTGGACCAGCCATATAAATACTGTGGCTATGAGAGCAGGTCAGAGGCTGGGTATTTTGCGGCGAGTGACTCACCTCCTGACTCCCCAAAGCCTTTCCACCATCTACAAGGCACAAGTCAGGAGTGTGATGGAATACTCTCCACTTGCCTGGATGAGTGCAGCTCCAACAACACTCAAGAAGCTCGACACCATCCAAGATAAAGCAGCCCGCTTGATT
This sequence comes from Heptranchias perlo, assembly GCF_035084215.1. NCBI lineage: Eukaryota > Metazoa > Chordata > Chondrichthyes > Hexanchiformes > Hexanchidae > Heptranchias > Heptranchias perlo. The sequence goes on from NC_090350.1 coordinate 29,764,756, forward strand.
GGCACCCCATCCACCACCCTAAACATTCACTCCCTTCACCACCGGCGCACTGTGGCTGCAGTGCATCCACAGGATGCACTGCAGCAACTCGCCAAGGCTTCTTCGACAGCACCTCCCAAACCCGCGACCTCTACCACCTAGAAGAACAAGAGCAGCAGGCGCATGGGAACAACACCACCTGCACGTTCCCCTCCAAGTCACACACCATCCCGACTTGGAAATATATCGCCGTTCCTTCATTGTCGTTGGGTCAAAATCCTGGAACTCCCTTCCTAACAGCACTGTGGGAGAACCGTCACCACACGGACTGCAGCGGTTCAAGAAGGCGGCTCACCACCACCTTCTCGAGGGCAATTAGGGATGGGCAATAAATGCTGGCCTCGCCAGCGACGCCCACATCCCGTGAACGAATAAAAAAAAAGTTTTGTGTTATCTGCAAATTTTGAAATTGTGCCCTGTACACCCAAGTCCAAGTCATTAATATATATAAAAAAAAGCAGTGGCCCTAGTACCGACCCCTGGGGAACACCACTGTATACCTTCCTCCAGTTCGAAACGCAACCGTTCACCTCTACTCCCTGTTTCCTGTCACTTGCCAATTTCGTATCCGTGCTGCTACTGCCCCTTTTATTTCATGGGCTTCAATTTTGCTGACAAGCCTGTTATATGGAACTTTATCAAACACCTTTTGAAAGTCCATATAGACAATACATCAGCATTGCCCTCATCAGCCCTCTCTGTTACCTTATCAAAAAATTCAATCAAGTTAGTTAAACATGATTTGCCTTTAACAAATCCGTGCTGGCTTTCCTTTATTAATCCACACTCATCCAAGTGACTATTAATGTAGTCCCGGATTATCGTTCCTAAAAGCTTCCCCACTACCGAGGTTAAACTGACTGGCCTGTAGTTGCTGGGTTTATCCTTACACCCTTTTTTGAACAAGGGTGTAACATTTGCAATTCTCCAGTCCTCTGGCACCACCCTCCCTCCGTATCTAAGGAGGATTGGAAGATTATGGCCAGTACCTCTGCAATTTCCACCCTTACTTCCCTCAGCAACCTAGGATGCATCCCATTCGGACCGGGTGACTTTTCTTTATTTTGCTTACTATACCTGATTTGACATTGAATTCACTATTCTAACTTATACTTCCTGGTTCAGACTCTACACTGCTCATTAACGATTCTTCAATCTGATTGGTTAAGGAGATACACAGTTGCTTGCCCTCTTCACGCATGTCCCAGATGCCCTGTAGAGGGCGCCAAGCCATTCGTCTGTCCCGTTGACAGCACTTTGCCACGCAAAACTCCGTAGAAAGTCTACGGGCTGGTGCAAGTTGAATGAACGGCACTGTTCGTTCGCTGCCCGCAGTGAAATCTGGCCCATTGTGTTATTTTGCATAGCATCCATGGAAAGGAAGTATCACAGCTCTTGTAGCTCTTGTCCGTCTCCAGTAACAATAATGCTCCTTTAAGTTAGAAAAGTGGCTTCCACCACCTCAGCATTTCACATGTTCTCTGTGTCTCGTTAACGATTCTAATTTATTTGATTTCTCTCATTATGCCTCCTATTGTCTTATGCTAATATCACTTCTGCCATTTAACAATCTCTTGCGTTTTTAGCACTTTACAGATCATTCTATTTTTTTGTTGTGTGCATGTTTGCATGTGTGTATTGTGTGTGTGTTTGTGTGCACATGCATATGGGTGGGTATGTGTGTTTGCGTGTGTGTGTGTGTGTGTGTGCGCATTTGTGTGTGGGTGGGTGTGTTGGTGTGTTCCCCCTCCCTTTGTTCAGTTCCTTTTTAGATGCTGATCATCTGTGATATCCTGTTTGTTTCTTTGTTTTAATGTTCTTGTCCATTACTTTACTGAAATGATCTGTTAAACCATCCCACTCATAATTCATCTCTGGCTTAATTGGTTTAAATATATACCTCCTCTTTTTCTGATTGTATTAGTACACCTGACCACCACTTATTTTTCAGTTTTGAGGAAAGGTATGCGCCCGAGATGTTAACTAATCTTTTCACTCCACAGAGGCTGCCTGATCTGTGTGTTTCCAGCATTTTTTATTTTTGTTTCAGATTCTCAGCATTTGCAGTTCATTTGCTTCTTGCTTACCTCATTTTCATTGTCTGGCAGCAACTTCTGTTCTTCTGCTCCAAGACAGAGGTGCTTAAAGGCAGAGCTCTTCTCCCAGCAGTTACATTGTTTAGACAGTGCAGGCAGCAGTGTCCATATTGTCTAGATATTTAAATTAATTGCAGTTAGTTTTATGAAGTTACCTTTTTGAAGAAGGTTCAAGGGAAATGTCTTGGCTGTTTTTGCACCTGATTTAATAGCATGTGAAGCGTAAATCCAATCCGGTATCAAACTGGCTGTAAAATGTGTCAAACAGTGTCAAACTAAAGCTGCGTGAGTCTGCCCACTCCAAGGAGTTTCACTCCACTTCTCTCAAAGTCAGGTCAGGACCTAACTCCGGATGTGCATTATAGTTTTAGCATCAGTGCAAAATGGAAACTGCTTCACACCAATGATAAAGTTGTAGTGCAAATGTACCCTAGGTAGCTTTGGTCTGTTATGAACTAAAGTTGACTATTTATATCACAGTGATTTTACATTGATCACCAGCTGACAGCATTTGTTTCAATATTACTAATGGTGATGTTTGGTTTGTGCAGCACTTGCCTAACATTAACTGATGCACAATCTCTTTCTTCAGGCTTATGATAAGGCTATAGTTTCTTGTTGCTGTGGAAAACCAGTTAGGCTGCAGATCATTTTTAATGTGCATCTCTAGGATGCAGGCATCTGTGAACAAAAGCTCATCCATGACCTCCTATAAGAGACCATAAGAGATAGGAGCAGGAGTAGGCCATTCGGCCCCTCGAGCCTGCTCCACCACTTAATGAGATCATGGCTGATCTGATTTTTACCTCAACTCCACTTTCCTGCCCTTTTCCTATATCCTTTGACTCCCTTGCTGATCAAAAATTTGTCTAACTCAGCCTTGAATGCATTCCTCTGTGATCTTTGTTGAGGCTCATAGTCTATTCAGGTGAAAAGCATCCCAGATGTGTGGAAGCATATGCAAACACCCTGGTCTAGGCATCTTGTGGCATTACCAATGCAAGATGCTCCAGCATGATCAGACTTTTGACACCGAGGCAATGTTGATAAGAGCACAACTGCATTGGTCGGAACATGTAATACTGATCAAAGACTCCAGAATGCCAAAAAAGATCCTGTACAGTGAGCTGGAACAGGCAAATGGAAGCAGGGTGAACAACAAAAGAAGAGATGCTGTTAGCAGGAAAAATCCTGTGGCTGATCACATGAATTGGCAAGCATGACTCTCTTTAAAACCCACCTCTTTTACCAGCTTTTGGCCAGGCTTCCTTTGGCTTGATGCCGATTTTTGTGATTACGCCTCTGTGAAGTGCCGTGTGATGTTTTGCTATGTTAAAGGGTCTATAAAAATGTAAGTTGTTGTGTCAGCTACTATGAGCAGCAGCACTGAGCTCCTAAAGGAGAAACGAAAACAGCAGACGCGTGAACAGCAGAAAGCTTTTGACCCCAGATATGTTTTTGGGTCTGTGAAATGTACAGAAGAGTTTGTTTCTCTCATTTTACTTTAATAGTCATCAGTGAAGTCATCAAAACTGATTGTCTTTCCAATGAGGGTTGTCATCTTCAGCCACAAAGGACTACAGCCATCAACACAACGATTACTGATCCTCTTCTTTGTGAATGATTGACTGGTATAGCTACATTTTATCTTAGATTATTTTGACTCTTATGTTTCAGTCCACTGTTATCGGTGAGTCCAAACCTTTGAGAGCATCTATCCTTGCCTTGAAATCTGGGAAAGGTTTTTGTAATATGGCCCTTGGGTATCACCTTGACGCAGCACCAGGATAGGTTTAAGAACGGCACAGCGTGGCACCAGTGTTAGGTTCAGTGGTAGTAAGTAGCATGCTGTAAATATATATGAGCACAACAAAATCACTTTGTGTTCTGAAGTAAGTCTGTTCTTTGTTTTCCGTGTTTGACAGGATGTTTGTACGTCGGTTTGCAATAGGAGATGAAGTTCCTTCTATGACTCCTTACTGAATCATTGTCTCCTCAAGAAGACATCTTCTAAGACATCATCAAGGGATAGCATGGTTTGTGTACTCTGATGGAAGGGTACCTCCTAATTGTTCTTCTTCTTTGTTATAGCCTTGCTCATTTTCTCTTCTTCCTGCTTTTATTATAAGGACATTTATGAGAATGCCCACATAGTGAGCCCTATGTTAAGGGCTCCGTAACAGAAGGGTGGAAAAAAAGATTTCCCTGCCTGAAACTACAGCTCAGAAAATATTTTGCTAATTGCTTTAGTCAAAGCTTGTGGACAGTCAAAGCCTGTAAACTCAACAACTTCCTGGTTTGACAAGTCTTGCAGGTGACTCAATGTTCTATTCTACAAGCTTAACTTTAGTCAGGTGCAATTCTGACATACATGGCAACCTTTCTAGGTCAGCAGCCTTTGCTCTGATTATCCCCTCATTTGTATACTTGTACCATTTTGTACCATGGGCACATCTTCTGCCAGTAGACAATTCCAACAGAATTTAGTGTGTATTTTAGAATGAGTGTAACTCTGGGTGTATCTGACTTATGCTCCAAATTCCATTTCCCTAAGCCAGAACTAATACTGCTTTAGCACCAAAAAAAGTCAGAATTTAGGGCCCAAATTCCTTTACTTACCCTTGCTTTGGCAGGCGTCACTCCAACCCACTTTTTTTGTTTGGCCAGCAGCAATTGAACTGACTTGATGTGCTAAAGCTCTCCATATTGAGGAAAAAACAATACTATGATTGCATATCCAGTACAAGGAATTTCCTTTTAATACCCTGCAATACATTCAAAAATAGGGCCAATAATGATGACAACAGGAAATGTAACTCTCTTCTGTCAACATTATTTGGAACAGCATGGAGATGCTGTGCCGATCCCAAAAATGATAAGAATGTTCTTATGACAATAACCATGGCCATCCATTATTCTGGATTTAAAAAGAATGTAATTCCCAACTGGACACTGTAATAATTACAGACCTGTATCAATATATCAAAGGTGATTGAGCGCTTTTACGTAACTCATCTGATCCATGTTAAAAATGTATTGTGACAGCATAAAAAAATATTTGTTCCTTTACAGCAGGTCCATCTACATTCTTCATTTGTGGATTCCTTTTTGCATTTTTTTTCAAACTGGTTCTGTTGCTAATAATACACATTGGAATAAGAGCTCCTAAGTTTCAGTCTAGATATCAGCCTTGGACATTTCAGACGGGGTTTTCACCCAATATTTTCTACAGTGTGACAGTAATTCTAAATTTAGAGCAAGGTAAGCTGGATTTATTTTATGGCCTGTGCTTCTTATAGATTAAAAATGCAATTCACCTGAATATAGAAAGAATTATTTCCCCCACAAGTTTTTGCCTTTAATCATTTTTTTAAATTGAGGGATCTTAACAAAGAGCTATGCCAAGCCTGGGTGTTGAAAGCCTGTATGTAGGAGAAAGGAATAGCTAAGGAATGTAAGGAATTCCATTGTTTCAAATACTTGGGAAAGAACGAGTTAGCGTAGGAGACTTTAAGATGAATCCTGATTTTACACAGTGAAAATGCAGGGAAGAATAAAAGAGTGTAGAATGATGTCTTTGTAGCTTCAGAGGAACAATAGAAGAACCTTAAGAGGAACAATGGATATAATAATATCAATAAAACAGAAAAAAAAAGGTTGTGACTTGTGTGGGTGAAAACTTTGAAACATGTTTACAAGAAATACCCAGTATGTCTAACAGCTTTAAATAGACTCAATATTAAGTTAAAGGATATTCCAATTTTTGCTTTATTTAACTGATTATTATTAGTCGTCTGACTTCCTTTGTTTTTTTTAACTTATATGACTATTGTTAGTTTTCTCTCTTTCTTGTTTTCTTATTCTACAGTGCATTCCATGCTGAGTTGGTAGATGGCTAGACAAGCAATCCCAGATACCATTTTGTGATCTGCCACAATTAGGTGGGTGAAAGCAGCCCAGGGAATCATACCCTTCACTGAGTGGCTTCCCCCATGGATAAAGTTGAGTATAGGAACCTTGGTATAAGCCCAGGTGACTGGTATTCACATGTACGAGCCTACTGCATGGTGTTTAATTTATAATATGGATGGAGCCCTCAGTAGCACAGGACATTAGTACATCCGTGTGATGCACCAGAGAAGGCTGTTTGGATATTCCAAAGGAAAAAGATTGCACAATAGGGCTTTTTTTAAACACATAATGTTTTACTGTTACTGTGTAAGGAGTCAGTGTTCAATAACTTGTTTCCACTGGCCAGATTTATTTTTAATTAAACAAAATAACTACTCTTGAATACTGTGATACTATTTTACGAAAAGAAAAACTTAAGTGCAGTTTCCTGAAAAGTGTCTAATTCTATCAGTAATTGCAGTTATTATCTGTCATAATATTTGTTGTTGCATTGATCCAGATCTATTGCAATGTAGATGTAGTTGTATTGTGTAACCTGTGACCATTAGGAATTCATTTGAGAAATTGTTAAATGAGCAGATTTCTTTTCACTTCCAAAAAATCCTACAAATGAACTTGACTTAAATAGCATCTTTCACAATTGTGGAATGTCCCAAAACCCAAAGCACTTCACAATGAATACTGTTGAAGTGTAGTCACTGTTGCAATACAGGGATACACAGCAGCCAATTTGTGCACAGCAAGGTCCCACAAACAGCAATAAGGTAAATGACCAGATAATCTGTTTTAATGATTATAGTTGAGGGATAAATGTAAGTAGGACACCAGGGAGAACTCCACTACTCTTCTTTAAATAGTGCCAATGGATCTTTTACATTCACTTGAGAGAGCAGACAGGGCCTTCATTTAATATCTCATGCAAAAGGCAACACTTCTAACTGTGCAAAACTCCTTCTGGACTACACTGAAGTATCAGCCTGGATTATGGGCTCAGGTCTCTGGAATGGGGCTTGAACCTATGACCTTCTGACTCAGAGGCAAGAGCTCCACCACTGAGCCAAGACTGACACCTAGGGGCTCGAATTTAGCAGGCCTGCGGGTTCCCAGCGGGTGGTCCTCCGGGAGCGTCGAAAACGCGGACGGCGAAATTAGTGGGTTGCCCACGCGATCGTAGCAGGCAACACACTAATCGGAATCAATTACCTGCTCCTCCGGGGTCCACGGCGCTGGCCTGCGCGTCGGTCGGGCTGCGCATGCGCAGTACGATCTGTCAGCTGGAGGCTCTCTAGTTAAAGGGGCAGTCCTCCACTGACAGATGCTGCAACCAATGGGACAAATTGCAGCATGGAGCAGCCCAGGGGGAAGGCTGCTCCCAGTTTAATGATGCCTCACCCCAGCTATCATCAGATGGGGTGAGGAGGAGGGGGAGGACACAGATCTTCCCCCCGGCGGGCGGGAGGAAGCGGCCTGCCTCTGCCACCAAGAAGGCCTGGCTCGAGGTGGCAGAGGGGGTCACCTGCGCCACCAACATATGGCCCACCTGCATACAGTGCAGGAGGCGCTGCAATGACCGCAGTAGGTCCGCCACAGTGAGAACACGAAGTCTTTCCCCTACACTCCGTCTGCCACAACACTGCCCCCACCCCAAATCTCCTTCGGCACCGCCAACACTATTCTGTCACATCACCCTTCATACCCACTCACACCCCGTCCTCATCTTACCTCCACCTACTCACCTCGCCAGTACTCACCCTGCCACTAACACGCAACCCACTCCTCATACAATCTCATTGCTCCATCCCATACTCACCCTCTCGTGCATCTCCCTCACGGCCAGCCTCACTCAACCTGCCACCACCTGTGCTGCAGCCACAGGGCATGCATCACATATGTGCAGTAGGCAGCGTAAGGCAAACGTGTCGTCAGCATGAAGGGGGTGCACAAGGGTGTCTGAGGGTTTGTCCTGGGTGTTCCTTATATTGAATTTCAGAGCAACAACCAGCACACATTATATTGACACCACCACTGCCATGTCTCCGCGAATCCTGTCCGTTGTGTCCAATAATGCCCGCTCCTGGGTATCACTATGAGGACCCACCACTGATGCCACCCATCGTGTTACTGCAGAGTAGGTGCAGGTGTATTTGCAGGGCTCGTCCGCGCAGACGACTGAGAGACATCGGCGGTGTAGCCAGCTGCACCCTGGAAGGATGCGGAGGAGAAGGTGTGGAGGGCAGTGGTGACTTTGCCAGCGACAGGTAAGCAGTTGGTGCTGGGGCCAGCCAGGAGCAGCTCGGCATGAAAGAGGCTGCAGATCTCCACGACTACATGTCGAGCGAATCTGCGCCTCCCTGTGCACTGCTGCTCGGAGAGGTCCGGGGAGCTGCGCCTCGGTCTGTGGACCCTGTGGCGAGGGTAGTGCCCTCTGCGACGCGTCTCTCTCTGCGGTAGCCCTCCCTCCTGCTGTGCAGGTGGGCGTGCAACAACACCGTGTTGGGGGGATCCACGTCTCTGCGGCGGACGGCGTGGACTGCGAGGCTGCTGGTGCTGGTCATGCTCTTCGTCCTCCGAGGGTGTCCACACACCACCCAACTGGCAGGTGTTGGTCTGAGGGGTTGTGCAGGGTAGGTGTGTGGTTCCTCGGACTGGGGCTGCGGTCTCGTGTCGGTCTGTCCTCTGGCTTGGCGGGGGGTGGTGGAGGGCAGGGGTTGCCCTATGTGACGCGGTGGCCTCCTGCGTGGGTGAGGGCTCTCCCCCGTGGAGCGCACCTTGGCACCTGCCACAGGCTGCTGGCTGCAACACGCCTGGTTGGATGGAGACTGTTTCCCCCAGTGTGGGAAACTCACTGCCTTGAACCTAAAATCCCACACTTCCTCTTTTGACAGCTGCTTCAGCTCATTAACTGACCACAACGAGCAAGTTAAGTACTCTCAAGTGGAACCCCGCTGGCTTTAATTGCCTGCGGGATTCCCACCAGCGGGGCTTGCGCGCGCAGCCCCGCACGTCAGCGCGGTACCCGGAAGTGGCCGGGATTTCGTCGCGATCCGGTCACGTGACCGGAGATCGGGATTTTCGGGACCCCCCCGCTGGAAACCCGCAGGTAACCCGACCCTAAAATCGAGCCCCTATTCATTGCTAGATTGATTTTAGGATCTTTATACCATGAAATTTAGTTAATACCCAAATGTGATTCAGATGAATATAATATTTGACAATGGGAAGTCTCTCACAAGGCGCACTGTTTTTAACATTGTAGATTTCAGTGATTCTTGCAAAATATAGTGGGAGCTATTCTGGAATAAACAGAAAGAGCATTATTAAGACTGGGACCTCCTGCCAAAATCTCAGTTTAGTTTGTTTCATTGAAGACTCAGAATGTATTATAATTAAGGAATTTCTATTGCTGTATTAAGGGATTTTCCAGAAGATTTGGTTCCTGGAACAACCAACAGCAATCTCTTATGAAAACTGAGTCCTGGAATCTTGCACAGCGGCTGATAAAGCACAGACTTTTTCAAATCAATTTTTATACTTTTTTAATAATTAATTTGTAGATCCAGCTGCAGTTAACAACATTGGGTTGTCAATCACATCTGTGCATAAACACAGTAAAGACTGTTGCAAAATGTATCTTAATGTTGATACCACCCTTTGATATAGGGAACATCGCAATGAACTTGTTGCATGATGCATCATTTAAACAAAAGTCATTCAACTTGGCTCTTAAATGAAACATAATGATAACATCTTACAGAAATGTTAGTACCTTGTGCTGTGCTTGACTGCATAGGTCAAACAGCTTGCTGACACACACACCCTTTAGGCACAGTCATGATGTGGAGATGCCGGTGATGGACTGGGGTTGACAATTGTAAACAATTTTACAACACCAAGTTATAGTCCAGCAATTTTATTTTAAATTCACAAGCTTTCGGAGGCTTCCTCCTTCCTGAGGAAGGAGGAAGCCTCCGAAAGCTTGTGAATTTAAAATAAAATTGCTGGACTATAACTTGGTGTTGTAAAATTGTTTACCTTTAGGCACACACATGGGAAATGATCACTTGTGCAAGTAACTGGAGGGATGCCAGTTCCCATAGACCCATACCCAGTAAAAGACATCACCTTCAGGAATGCAGAAAGCGGAAAGGAATGCAGAATGTGAAATATATTTCACATTTATGATATAAGAAACCAAAATAATCACACGTGCCTGAATGGAATGTTAAATTGAAGGTAAAGAGAGTTAGACAGATATTAGACAGAGGTCAGGAATATAATAGGACTGTCTCACTCACAAATAATCAAAATTTTTATACCACAGGCACCTTCCAGGTAGTCACAGAGAACATCATCTTTTATTCCCTTTCTCACATTTTGCACTCAAACCTCTTACTGGGAAAGTAGAGAGCAGTTTGTTCCCAACTCTCACTATGCCAGTCTGCTCACCAGATGATGGGGCAGAAGGTGAGGAGGTAATACAACTGAAGGTGGGATTCTCTTCTCTCTGCTATTTTTCTCTCCTCTGCCTATATAAAGAACTTCACCACTTTCTGCAGTGGCATTAGCTAGCTCCTGTGGAGATTGGAAATTCACAATGTGGAAAATGTTGGGCATGAACCTGGTCTGTATAACTCCATACTGTCAACACATTAATCCATTATTCAGCAGGACCACCCGCAGTGGTCAGGAATTATGACTTCAGAAACTTGCTCCATAGTGCCACCTACCGGTTAGAGTCTGTAGCAACATTGTTACAGCAAGCTATTTACACACAGGGTTTCTGTTCTAAATGTTCATCTCGGTAGCTTCACTGTTGAATGCTGACATAAAGGTATGGCCAAAAATCACTGGAAGTTGAATGGGAGGTGCATGCATGCACAAGATTTTTAATGTGATATGTAGATAAATTTCTAGATTTCCTGCTGTAGTAAAGTAACTGGTGCTGTTTATTCCTAGAGTGATCAAGAATGGGATGGTATTTCCTTCATTCTCTGCTGACTGGGGTCAACAAGTACTCAACGTCGCTGGGGAAAGTGTGGCTCTCGGTCATTTTCATTTTCCGTATCCTGGTCTTGGTAGTGGCAGCTGAGACTGTATGGGGAGATGAGCAGAGTGACTTTGTGTGCAACACACAGCAGCCTGGTTGCAGGAATGTGTGCTACGACCATTTCTTCCCCATCTCCCACATCAGGCTGTGGGTTTTCCAGATCCTCTTTGTGTCCATTCCATCATTTCTCATTGGTATGCATGTTTTTCAAAGGAAAAAAGGCAAGAAGAATATAAAAATCTTTAATCAGAATACAGATTTGCAAAAAGTAAAGATTGATGCCCCTCTTCTTCGGACCTACTTGGTCAGCATTGTCTTCAAAATGTTATTTGAAGCTGTCTTTATGTACTTATTCTATTGGATCTATGAAGGGTACAAGATGCTCAGACTTGTGAAATGCAGTGAATATCCCTGTCCTAATACTGTTGATTGCTTTATTTCTAGGCCAACTGAGAAAACAATTTTTACTGTTTTTATGTTGGTGACTTCAGCTGTATGTATCTTGTTGAATGTTGCAGAACTGTGCTATTTGATTGTAAGATACTGCATTATGCAATGGAAGCAGAGTTTGTTTTCTGCTGTAGAAGACAATGAAAAAAACAGAAGACTAACGACTGCTATTACTTCCTCAAATAACAGCACGTCAAAGCTCGATGATGTCTGAGAGAGCTGTTCAGATCTAGCTTCTACATTGTAAAAAAAGACAATGTTTTCTGAATTATTGATGATTATACAACACACATATGGTTCATGACTCACCAAATAATTGTGTGACTTTGCAACAAAATGTTATCAGGAGGGAATGGTTAATGTGCTTCTTACTTGTATCCTATTTATTTTTATTTCAGATTATTTTGTTTGTCACTGTTATATGTTACAGCCATTGTAACTCACTCATTCCTGTGTTGCTTGTGACTATGTGATCACTGCCTTTTTGTAACCTGTAAATCTCTGGGAATGTAACCTGTATAGAATACTCACATAAAGTAGCTGACTTATCGTTCACCTTCAAACAGAGAAGGATTATAAAAAACTTGCTTCATACATACAAGATATAAGATAAGGAACCTGAAGCAGTTCAGAAATCCTGTCATATAAACTATGAACTATGATTTGAATAGAAGATGGATGTTCTCCTGACTTACCCCTTGTGACCATCAATGATGATTGATCATGGAAAAATGAACAATAGAAAAAAGGTTAGTCTTTGGTGTGGCAGACAAGATTAAGAAATGTCAAATTCAGCTAAGGCTTTCTTGAAGGTATTGATATTTATGGATGAGTTTTCAGATTCAGCGCTCTTTGTTTAATCTATGGAGTGAATACAGAGTATCTTAGTTCCAGTTTTCTGAAGCCCATGAGGGGGCCTGGTTGCTTGGATGTTGACCCAGAAAACTGAATGACTTAACTCCTAAGCTTAACTAACATAATTAACAGGAATATACAACTAATTTGTTATGTTTGTTGGAAAAGTGGCAGCTTAGTGACCCGTTTGGAATGTAATATTGTGCCTAGTGCTCTAAACTCGATTTAATGTTGCAATAAACTGCTTTTATTTGAATTAAATTGTGCTTTGGATTATATCTGAATTTGGAAATGGAGGAAGGGCAATACAGAGCACAGGTATGAGCTTGAATAGAGATAGCAAAATCTCTACCAAAAATTATGAATATGTTTTATTGTTGGACCACAAATGGAATATTTTCTATATTAAATGGTTCCTGTATATTGTGTTTATAACACAAAGGCTTCATATTCACCAGTTTTTATGAACCTCTTAAGAACAAGATATGTCAGCACTTCGAGCTGTACAAACAATACTCAGTGAGTCAGCCAAAGGTCAGGTGCCAGCTATGACTCAGGAATCAGCATCAAATTTGTAGAAGTAACCTGAATTAGTTCAATTTGGCCCTATTCAGATTTCTTTGAAGTTAACTTGGCCAATTCAGTTGTGACTACTGTTTAAAAATTGCTGATGTGCACCTGCAATTTAACTTAATTTTTGTGACAAAAATTAGTCTTCATCATGAAGGGTGTCAAATTCTTGGAGTGAGTGCAAACATTGGTGCAATTTTTCTATTTTTGCTAGCGATGTTTTGTGAGACTGTGGCTCCTTTCCATGGTAGTTTATTAAATATATATCAATGTTTATGTGGTAGTTTATTGTGTTTACTTTTTGTGTTGGTTCAGTGGGCAAGTGCCTATTTACCTTTGCGGTAATGGATATGCATATTGGTGTTCTAATAGTGGGTATTTATCCTAGTTCCTGGTGGGATACGTATATGTCTAAACCTAGCTGATCCAAATGCAGTTTGCGTCTAATCCCTGATGGAGTTCTTGTTGGCCTCGATAAATTTAAACTTCCAACTGAGAGGATCAGTTTTTTAAACCTATGATTTGAAATTTATGGAATGGTCAGCCTATTGTGGTTCCATAAACTCTACTAATCAGCTACCAGGTGGTATGGAAAATTGATGTTATTATATTCTCTCTACTGATTTTCTCTTCCTCCCTTATGCGAAGAACATCACCGTTATTTAGAACCAGGGTCTGCTGCGACTAGGAACTCTCAATGTGGGGAATTTCAGCAATGCACATTGGGCAGGATTTTAACTGTAAAAAATGGATGGGTTAAGAGGGGGGGGGGCATTGAAAATTGCAATAATTTTGCTCCCAGGGGACTGGATGGTCATTAAAACCTTTCAAGGAGGCAGTGGGCCACTATTTTGAAAAGTTTTTCGATTTTCGCCTCTGGTAGCCGGGATTCCCAAGCCATCTCCTTCACGCTACTTGAGAGGAGGCGAGAAGGCCCAAAACTGCGGTGCCTTTCTAGCACAACTTGTGTGCCCAGAGGAGCCTACCTGCAGCGACCTCCGCAACGATCGCAGACCACCCGTCTCAACAATCGCGGACCCCCCAAACGATCGCGGACCCCTCCCCCCCCCCCACCCCCCCGATCCCCACCTCAGTGACTGATGCCCGATCGCCTCTGCATGACCCCGATTCCCCCTCCCATGACTGACTCCCCCAGTGAGTCCGCTGACTGACCTCCCTCCTCCGATTCCCCCTCCCGTGACTGACTCCCCCAGTGACTGTCCGCTGACTGACCTCCCTCCTCCGATGACTGACCCCCCCCGACCCCCATACCCCCCGGTGCCCCCGTGCTCACCCATGACCCCCATGCCCACCCGTGCCCTGTGCCCCCATACCCACCAATGCCCCATGCCCCCGTGCCCACTCTTGCCCCCCTCATGTCCCCATGATCCCCTCTCCATCCATACAGTCTAAGACTTACCTGAAGGCTTACCTTTTCATGTCAGTCATGGCCTGTCGGACGGCAAACCAACAACAAAAAAATAAAAGATGTCCTTACATCAAAATCGTAAGAACGTCCAGGAATCCCTTACCTCCGGATTTCACGTCCGTGATTTGACACCCCCCTGCCCCATTCCCGGTTTTGAGTCAAAATCCAGCCCATTGTATCTACAACTATGCAGCAACATTTATTCAATAGGCCCACGTACCAAGAAGAATTTTGGTATAATCTTTGTTCCTTTGATGCTATCTAGTTTGCTATTCTTAGCTTTGATGCTATCTAGTTTGGAAAGGTTTGAGATTTTGATAATAAATAGTTATGTAAACTATGATTGATGATTAATATTTAGACATACAAAGGTAGATTTTTTTTGAGCAGGTACCCTACTTTTGGATGCATGATTGAGTGTCATTAATCAAAACATTCGGTGGAGACCTGTTATGTCAGATCTTCACCCATTTTGCATCCATTCTGTTCATGATTTCAATTGGTGTAGGAATCATCTGCCAGTTTAATTTTATATTATTATTTAAAGTTAAATAACAAAATTTACAGCAATTTTGGAAGCAGATATTTTGGGATACAGTTTATGAGTAAATTGAGATATGACATGTGGTAAGTGTAGCATGCTTAGGAAGAACAGGTGACTTTGGATCTATGGTTCCCAAAACTTTCCACCACTGGGGTTTTCCTCGCCTCATGTCTGGGTCTGTTGTAGACTAATTGATAGAGATTAATTGCTATGATTAGTCAACAACTCCATTATCCTTGTATTATGAAACTGCCGGGATGGTAGAAGGCAGGCTAAAGGCACCTTGGTCTTTTTTCATCTAGTAATTCCTATGTTCCTACCAGATTCCTAGCTGCAGTAAAGTAAGTGGTGCTGATTATTCCTAGGGTAATCCAAAATGGATTGGAATTCCCTTCATTCTTTGCTGGGCGGAGTGAACAAGTACTCAACGTCGCTGGGGAAAGTGTGGCTCTCGGTCATTTTCATTTTCCGTATCCTGGTCTTGGTAGTGGCAGCTGAGACTGTATGGGGAGAGGAGCAGAGTGACTTTGTGTGCAACACACAGCAGCCTGGTTGCAGGAATGTGTGCTACGACCGTTTCTTCCCCATCTCCCACATCAGGCTGTGGGTTTTCCAGCTCCTCTTTGTGTCCATTCCATCATTTCTCATTGGTATGCATGTTTTTCAAAGGAAAAAAGGCAAGAAGAATATAAAAATCTTTAATCAGAATACAGATTTGCAGAAAGTAAAGATTGATGCCCCTCTTCTTCGGACCTACATGGTCAGCATTGTCTTCAAAATGTTATTTGAAGCTGTCTTTATGTACTTATTCTATTGGGTCTATGAAGGGTACAAGATGCTCAGACTTGTGAAATGCAGTGAATATCCCTGTCCTAATACTGTTGATTGCTTTATTTCTAGGCCAACTGAGAAAACAATTTTTACTGTTTTTATGTTGGTGACTTCAGCTGTATGCATCTTGTTGAATCTTGCAGAACTGTGCTATTTGATTGTAAGGTACTGTGTTGTGCAATGTAAGCAGTGTTTGGTCTCTGCGGTAGAAAACAATGAAAAAGCATAGAAGGAGAATAACTGACATTCCTTCTTCAAATAACAATTGATGTGATGGTGACCCATTGAGATCTGAATAGTTAGTAATTTGTGTAAAATCATGCACAGTAAAACAGTCACACGAAATGTCTAATTTATCCTTCATACTTAGCTGAACAAATGTAATCTTTAAAGTCTTCCTACATACATACTAGTTATGAATTTAGGAACCATTGATTACAGAAACTGTTTGATTCCTCCTTTTTTTTCCTCAACAAATTTTCTTCCTTCTTCCCTCTGCTGAAGGTATGAATTCCTTGCTGGGGTACACTTCCATGATTGTCCTCATGTACCTCAGCCAGTGGTCAGCATTATTCACAGTGGTGGGTGTTAGTAGGCTGGTGGAAAGTGGGTATCTGATCCTGTCCTCACCTCCATGTCCACACATGCAACGGTTGCTTGATAATGGTCAGGTGTGAACAATTTTCAGGACAATTTTCCTCAACTGCAGTGCCCCCAGTACCACCCAGTTGAAATCAGCTAACATCGCAGACCGTAGATCAAACCTAAGACTTGCATCATCCATGAGCTCAGTTAATCACATAAACTGACTGAGCCATCAGGGCAGCCACAAAAACTCTTCAACCAGTAATTCATCCATATAATCCAAGAACAATGAAACTCTAATCCCTTGGATAGAAGGTAGATTTTAGAATTTAAGGTGTGTAATACTTCAAATACCAGTTTTGCAAATGGCACCTCAGGCAATTAGGTATAAATGTAAGAAGATTTGATTGTTGGTTGATGGGAAGGTAAGGTTTGGAGGTTTGCATCTAAGAGTGGAATGTGGGAAATCCAGTAAGTGCGATGTGATTTTGGCCTCTCCCAAAAACATTGCTCCACTTCTCAGGAGCAGTTACGATTGTTAATTGTGTGATTTATATCAATCAGTGTAATTGTATTCAGGTGGTGGGCATCAATTGGGGACTCTCTTGTATCCTTTTTATAGGAGAGCTTATCTAGGGTGTGGGGTGTAAGCAAGTGGAACCTCTATGAATAAAGGCTTGGAAACAACTAAAGACCAGGCTTTGGTATTCGGTCCTTCACCACATGGCTATCCATTTATAACATCATAGCAGAGAATGGTTGCCTAAAGGTGGAGGTTGGAAGCTACAATTTTTTTTTGGACATAAAGAAGAAAAACTTGACAGCCTAGTGGCCATTGTGGAAAATGGAAGAATGCAAGTTTAAATCATCAAGGTACAGTTTCCCTCTGATGTTCTCAGAGTTTGAACTGTGAAAGAATAAGGTTGATATGTGGACACAGGTTACTACTCTGCCAAAGAGAAAGCAACTTGGCATTGTTGCTTCCTGAATGAAATAAAATCAGAAGTAAGGTATCTTCTGAGATAGATGCAGATCTTTTGGATAATGATGAAGGTTTTACCTTTCTAATAGAATTTCTGGATGAAATCTACAAGATGGGTAACCTATTAAGTGCCTAGGAGGCCTGGTCAGCATTTGACAGATTTCAGAAAACAGATGGTCATTTAATGGAAGAGTATATCATGGACTTCAACAAATTGTATAAAAGGGTGACAAAGTTCAAATTGGAAATCCTGGATCGGTATTAGCATTTAAATTACTAGATTGTGCTAAGGTGTCTCATATGGACAGGCAACTGGTCCTAACTGGTGTCCAGTTCTTGGAAAAGGAGACTCTGTTTGATCAAATGTCTGCTGCCTTAAAAAAATTTGTGGGGAAACAGTCATTCCCCCATGGAACAAATGAGGCCTTCCGCTGTGACACAAAGAATAGAAGATTCAATGGTTACCAGGTTTCGAAATATTTCAGATACTAAATGCAGGCGCCAGACCAGGTTTCAAAATTTTCAAAAGACCGGACATAGGTGTCAATACGACAGAAGGATTAAAGACGGCCAGCTTGGTGATGAAAGCTAGTACAGCAAATCCAGTTGTATCAACAGAAGACAAAATTGGGACAGTAATAACGGGTGAATGAATTCCAGGAATGCCCAAGGAAAAATCAGGAGATGCTTTAGATGTGACTCTAAGTATCATTATGAGGCAAATTGCCCAGAGCGAAGACGCAGGGTCTTTGAAATGACGCATGAAGAAAGTAGCTCTGAGGAAGAGGATGAAGATAATGATGAACATGAACAGATTATACTGGCCACAAGGAGTTTTAATCCTGTGATGAATGTATTAGTCGCGGATTCCTTTAATTGTGCGGTGTTAGTGCATGTACTTCAACTGTACACGGGGTAGATTGGTTAAAATGTTATCTTGATTCACTAATTAATGAGGATTGAAGCAAGGTTAAGGAATATAAAAGTTCTACATGTTTTAGGTTTGGAGATGACAACACCTTGAGGTCACTCAAGAGAGTGGTAATTAGCTGGAGTAAGCCATTTTATAAGTATGGGTGTAGTCTCTAGTGAGATACCTATGTTTTTCGGTAAACCTTCCATGAAAAAGGCAAAAATGAAACTTGATATGGAACATGAAGAGGCAATCATTTTTGGGAAATCGGTCAATCTGCAGTTTACCCAGTCAGGGAATTATTGTATTCCCTTAATAAAACCTGATGTTTCTCATCAGCATGTTAGGCAAGCATTAATGAGGATAAGAGAGAAAAAAAACATATTTTCTTAAAGTTACATAGACAATTTGCCCACCCTACTTGTCAACATTTAAACATCCTGCTGAAAGATGCAGGTGTAGTTGATGAGGAGTATATGAGGCTAATAGATGAGATTAGTGAGAACTGTGAAATCTGTAAGAAGTATAGACAGACGGCCCATCAGTATTCCATTAGCATGTGAACTTAACGAGGTAGCTGCCATGGATCTGAAGTTATGGGACAAAGACAGAAATGTTTTCATCTTACATTTTATTGACCTGGCTACGAGATTTACACTAATATATAGTAAGGAGAAGAAGGTTTTTCTAGATAAAATCATGGGAAAATGGATAGGGACTGGACTTGGTACACCAGCAAAGCTTTTGACCGATAATGGAGGTAAATTCACTAAAGCGGAGTTCAGAGATATGTGTATGAGTATGAATACAATTGTCATGAGTACAGCAGCTGAGACCCCTTTTAGCAATGGTCTACACACTCACCTGACGAAGGAGAAAGCCTCCGAAAGCTTGTGATTTTCAAATAAAACTGTTGGACTATAACCTGGTGTTGTAAGATTCCTTACATTTGTCCACCCCAGTCCATCACTGGCATCTCCACATCTTTGTGAAAGGAATCATGCTGTGATTGATAGCATGGTGCATAAGATTTTGGCTGATCGAACAGAGTGTAAGTTGTCAACTGCCCTAGCATAGGCAGTTCATGCAAAGAATTCTCTTCAGATGGTTGGAAGATATAGTCACTAGTCTTACCAACTAGTCTATGGGTGTAATCCCAAATTACCTTTTGTTCTTTGTGATAATCCTCCTGCTCTAGAAGGTACTACAATTAGTGTCATTTTTTCTGAGTATTTAAATGCTATGCTTGCAGGGAGACAGGCTTTTATCAAGGCTGAGGTATCAGAGAAAATTCGTAGAGCACTAAGGCATCATATTAGACCATCTGAAACAGAGTTCAATTCAGGGGATTTGGTATACCATAAAAGAGACGGTCATAGGGAATGGAAAAGCCCTGGTAAGGTAATAGGTCATGATGGTAAGACAGTAATTGTCCAACATGGCAATCAAACTGTTAGGATTCATTCCTCATGATTAATTGGAATTAACCCCACTATTTAAAAAAAGAGGGAGAGAAAAAACATGGAATTACAGACCAGTTAGTAGTGGGGAAAATGCAAGAGTCTATTCTAAAAGATGTGATAACAGAACACTTGGAAGGCATTAACAGGATTGGACAAAGTCAGCATGGGTTTATGAAAGGGAAATCATGCTTACCAAATCTACTGGAGTTTTTTGAGGATGTAACTAGTAGTGTAGATAGGAGAGAACCAGTGGATGTGGTGTACTTGGATTTTCAGAAGGCTTTTGATAAGGTCCCACACAAGAGGTTAGTGTGCAAAATTAAAGCACATGGGATTGGGGGGAATATACTGGCATGGACTGAGAATTGGTTGACAGACAGGAAACAGAGAGTAGGAATAAACGGGTCTTTTTCCGGGTGGCAGGCAGTGACTAGTGGGGTACCGCAGGGATCAGTGCTTGGGCCCCAGCTATTCACAATATATATCAATGATTTGGATGAGGGAACTAAATGTAACATTTCCAACTTTGCAGATGACACAAAGCTGGGGTGGAATGTGAGCTGTGAGGAGGATGCAAAGAGGCTCCAATGTGAGTTAGACAAGTTGGGTGAGTGGGCAAGAACATGGCAGATGCAGTATAACGTGGATAAATGCGAGGTTATCCACTTCGGTTGTAAAAACAGAAAGGCAGATTATTATCTGAATGGCGATAGATTGGGAAAAGGGGAGATGCAACGAGACCTGGTTGTCCTTGTACACCAGTCGCTGAAAGCGAGCAATCAGGTGCAGCAAGCAGTTAGAAAGGCGAATGGTATGTTGGCCTTCATTGCAAGAGGATTTGAGTACAGGAGCAGGGATGTCTTACTGCAATTAGGCAGGGCCTTGGTGAGACCACATCTGGAGTATTGCGTGCAGTTTTGGTCTCCTTATCTGAGGAAGGATGTCCTTGCTATGGAGGGAGTGCAACAAAGGTTTACCAGACTGATTCCTGGGATGGCAGGACTGACGTATGAGGAGAGATTGGGTTGACTAGGCCTATATTCACTAGAGTTTAGAAGAATGAGAGGTGCTCTCATCGAAACATATCAAATTCTAACAGGACTAGACAGACTAGATGCAGGGAGGATGTTCCCGATGGCTGGGGAGTCCAGAACCAGGGGTCACAGTCTCAGGATACGGGGTATGCCATTTAGAACCGAGATGAGGAGAAATTTCTTCACTCAGAGGGTGGTGAACCTGTGGAATTCTCTACCATAGAAGGCAGTGGAGGCCAAGTCATTAGATGTATTCAAGTAGGAGATAGATATACTTCTTAATGCTAAAGGGATCAAGGGATATGGGGAAAAAGCAGGAACAGGATACTGAGTTAGACAATCAGCCATGATCATTTTGAATGGCGGAGCATGCCCAAAGGGCCGAATGGCCCACTCTTGCTCCTATTTTCTATGTTTCTAATTATAAAATCTCAGACTTAGTAAAGCTAACAGTAAATAAAAATTCAATTGGCAGACTTGGCACATAAGTTAGAGTTTTTGTTTTCCATGCAATACTTTCCTGCACCTATGAAGGATAATTACAATTATGGATAAATTTTCAAACTGAGTGGTCTTTCAAGACAGTCAAGGTTTTTGGCCCCAGATTTCTTCAGCTCATTATTGAGGCCTGGCTGCTTGACTGCAGGCCAAGAAAACTGTAGTAAGGGCATCACACAGACATCCTTACCTTAGACACAGTCTAAAATTGTAAAACAGATCTGCTCATGTACCCATAATGCTTTGATTTCAACTTACTTGGAAATAACCAACAAACATTATTAATGCAAGACCTGCAGGACCAGTTGAATGAGTCAAAAGTTTCTCTAGCTTAATGTTGGCAAAACCAAAATCATCCGCTTTAAATTGCAATCAGCACCTCCTGACTAAGCCAGAGTCGGCAGCCAGGTAAGTTGATGAAGTGAAGGGTAAGGACGCATTCACACTCTTAAATTGGGAGCGTAAACTTGGATTCAGGACTTAACCTGACTCTGTAGATAAAAGTGGAGTGGGACTCCTCAGAGCGGGTTTTCTCAGTGCTTCTGTTTGACACCACATGGAGTGTAAATCCAGTGCATTATCAAACCTGGTTTACAAAAACACTGGATTTCTTGGTCACTTTGCAAACCACCTAACCTCTATGTAAATGTTCAGAGAGTGAGGATTCTCCCCTCTCCACTTTCTAAACATCTAAGTTTTTAACTGTTAGCAGAGAGCTCTGTGAAGGCTTATATCCAGGCATCATGCAGTTCTCTCCTGGGCGAGACTTCCAGTTCCAACTATGCAGGAACCAGGCAATGTGAACGCGATTCTGCCTGGCTGGAACCGGAACCACAGATACCAGCCTCAGAAAGGTAGCTGCAGTGTAGAGGCACCATTAGAGGGAGGTTTTATGAATATGCTCAGATCCTGGATCAACAGTCAAACAAGAATTGCATTTCTATAGTGCTGCAACAAGTGGGAAGATGTCTTAAAATGCTTTACATAACTGAGGACAAAACAATGGACAACAACATTTATATTTATGACTCCACTTGGTGTGTGGAGGAGGCTCAAGTGTGTGGAGCCATCCCGTCTGATCTGACCCCCATTCGGACGGAATTCCTCATTGGTGTCGGGCCCCGAAACCTCCCTCGGGGGGCTGTGCCTCACAACTTGAGCCGTCTCTCGGAAATTCCCTCCGTGCCATTTCATTCTGCGCGGAGGGATTTCCTGTACGGGCTGCTTCTGCATGCTCTCCACTTCCTCGCCCTCGTCTCTCGCCCGGACACGCCCTGGCGTACCATACTGCCGTTCGGCGGAGGAGGGGGGTCCCCAGTGGAGGGCTTTCTACTCGGGGATCCTCCCATGTACCATTGGGGATCTGGGGTGGAGAGTGTTGCACGGAGCAGTCGCGAGCAATAAGGCGTTTATGCCATTTCACGGACTCCCAGGCCGCCTGCCATCTCTGCGGCCTGGATGAGTCTGTGTTTCATTTATTCACATGGTGTGGGAGGCTGCAGCCCCTGTTCCACTATTTAAAAGGGCTGCTCCTGAAGTCCTGGCTGCGCTTCAGTCCCACGCCCCTGACCTTTGGCTGCCCGGTGAGGTGGGGGAGAGGGCGGGCAGGTCGGTGGACGTCCTCGTGGGTCTGCTCCTGGGCCTGTCCAAGGTGGCTATCCACAGGTCCAGGTTAGATGCGGGCCTTCGACTGTCTGCCTCTTTTCCACAGAATTCTTTGCGCCCGGGTGGCCCTGGAGAGGGATCAGGCGGTGTCTGCCGGTACGCTTGAGGCTTTCCACAACCGGTGGGCACCGCAGGGACTGGAGTGCATCCTGGACCGAGATAACAAAATTATAATTTGACACTTATTTTTGTTTTTTTTTGATTTACTGCACATGAACACACCCGAATCCTCCCCTTAGGGAGGCCTAAAACACACAAAAAAAGAGTCAAACTGGCTACACTTCCAGTCGACACTCCTGAGCCAAGCTGATTGGAGGTCAGAGCAGAGCCAAGCAGAGCTGAACAGAGAGCAGAGCAAAACTACAGCCCTTGCCTGCCTACAAAAAAGAAAAAAAGGAAAATAAACATTTACATTTATGTAGCGCCTTTAACATACAAAATATCCCAAGGCACCTTACAATAAAGAATACAAAGCAGTGGATGCCGAGCAGGAGGGGAAAAGGAGGGGAGAAAAAGAGGGTTAGGGAGGTCGAGCAAAACTGCAGTCAATGAGAAAGGTTTTGAGGAAGTATTTTGAAAGCAGGGAGGGAGGTGACAACTTCGAGGGAATAGGGCAGAAGCATAGTGGTTAAGTAAATGGCCATCAGTGGTAGAATGGAGGCAGCGAGTGGCAGGGAGAAGCCCAATGTTAGAGGCGAGTAGGGTGCATGTGGGGATATCAGGCACAAAACTACCAAGAAACCATGGGGTGGGACCTTGGAGTGATTTGAAAATGATGACAAGAATTTTGAAGTCAACTCGCTGGGGTATGTGAAATTTGAAGAGGACAGGAATGATGCAGTTTAGGACTTTGTGTGGGTGAGCATAGGACTGGAGATTGCGGGCCTCAGTGAGGGCAATAGAGATCACTGGCGTCAGGCAGGTGGTGGGGCGATCGTTTTCTGCGGGGGGAGATTCGGTATCCGGGGGATGTGAGGGGGTTGTGGCAGACGTCAGCGGCCCGCATTCTTTTAATGTGGGGTTGGGAGGAGAACTCCTGCTCCTCTCTGATCTACATTTAGATGGGCACGCTTCCTGCCCACCATAATGGAGGCTTATGAGGCCATTTCACCCCCAAAAAAACAGGTGCTGTGCGGCTGAATTTCTAGGCCATTGTCTTTGCCAACATTAAGCTAGAGAAGCTTTTGGCACATCCAGTTTTTGATGTCAGACAGGCAGTTGAAGAGTAAAGCAACAGCCTTGGGTTGATGGAGGAGGTAGGGAGATAGAGCTGGGTGTGATCAGCATACATGTTGAAAATTACCACATGTTTCCACATGATGGTCCTAAAATATAATGGGGGTTCTGCTGGAGATCCGGTCACAATAGCAACTCTTCTACCCTCTGGTGTATCCCACTGTTAAAATACCCATTAAGGCTTTTCTGTAAGATATCCATATATGCATATTTATATAGTATGGAACACAAAAAGACAAGTATTCAAATACTACTAGTTGCTAGAAGGACTAAAAATGTGTCTGATTGAGACGTTATCCCATTGATCTATTATACAGCTACTTTTCACACTCAGGGTTACTTTACCCAGTCTATTACTGATGTTTTGGGAAGAACAATACAAGCACACAAAAAGAACAACAGGATTTCTACTTCTTTCATTTATTTTAAGATATCACAGGAGACTGATTCCATTGTGGTTAAATTCGTTTGCTTTTTCTAATCATGGTGGTGGTGCCCGCAGTGAGTTTCTGTAAAAAAATAGCAATTAAATGAGTCAATGAAATGGCAAACTATCAAGTGCGCACATATTGTTATCACATTTTACAATAGAATAAAGCCAATAGGTGACAGTGAAGTTGCATTAGATCACCGCTGAGAAAAAGATGGCAAAAACATTCAATCAAATATATTAGTGAAGAATTGTGTGATATTTTTAGTATTGATAGGTACTCTTTTGAATCTTCAAGTCATATATCGATTTTGCTTTGATATCTCCTTAATAGAAATTCAGAAAAAATAATTGTAAATAACAGCATGGTTACCACCAGCTTGTTCTGCTGTATGACTATAGCCTAACATAGATCATTGTATCTATGTGACTTTGGTACACTTATAGTTAAAACAATGATCCCACATGGGAAAGGTAATTCTGAAGAGATTATGGGCAAAATTTTGCAAGGCGCCTCATCCGCCAACGGGGCCTCAAACACAGTGGGATTATGGGCGCATTGCTTGCAATTTTCCGATAAGTTGCCTACTGCGATCAAGGTCCTAGCAGTGGTGTGAGGCCTCAGGAAGTGCTACCCACGGTATTATTATCGCTCCCCACGCAGACTCTGTCTATTTTCCACTAGTGGGTTAAGGTACAGGACCATAGGAATCAAAGAAATTACAGCACAGAAGGAAGCCAGACCTTATTCTTCTTTCTCTTTATGAATTATTTTATGTTTTTTATTTTATATATGTTTTTATATTTATGTTCATCAAGGCGCTTATATTAACATTAATGTTCTTCAAGGTGAAGGTGTTCTTCATGTCAGTGCTGGAGAATGGAGAACACATCCACTTTTGGCACCTCCGTCTATGTCCACCTGAGACATAGAATGGACCAGATCTACAAATGACTGGGCGTATTATAAGGTGATATAAATGAGGAAAATTCGCCATACAATGTATTTTCCTCATTTATGCCCTTAGCAATGCTGGACGCCATGGACACCTTTGGATCTCTGGTATCTAGAGTTGCTGGGGCCGTGGAGTGAGACGGGCTGCTTTTAAAATTACCAGGGTGGTTTCAGCTATTTAAGAATTGCCAAAACCAGAAAAACAATGAGCTTTTCAAATATTTCTTCCCCGCTCTCCCAGAACTTTGCAGGACCCCAAAAGCTACCCCCCCCCCCCCACCGAAGTCAGGCTGGCATCCTACTTATATTGGAAATGGCACAGGCACCCACCCTCACCATAGAATTTTGGACAGGGTCATGGATTTGAGTACAGAGTGGGTAGCCCAAGGTCTACCCAGGAATTTCAGGACCAATGTGGTTTATACCCAACTACTGCATTGGTGTAACATTTTTCCTTTGAGACATCAGCCATTCTTATCAACTGTCTGCCTAAAACAGTCAATGTAGGGGTAGATTTTCTGATTTTGGCTGCAGTGACATACTTTGCCCTCTGCCAGCATGTTATGGAAAGGTTTTCCATTACTCGGTGGCGTTGGGTGAGGTATCTCGGCCCGGGCCCAAACTCCAAAAATTTCGAATTTAGTCCAATCTTGGAGTGGATTATGAGTTTAGTGTTGTGATCCAGCATCCACCAGGAACTTGACTGAGATTGCCAGATCTCATTTCACAGGGAGAGGGAATTTGAGAGAAAAAAAAAAATCAGAATTTTGGGGATCATTTGTTTGGTGAAGCAGGAATCCAATCAATTGCCTCACAGTCAAATTTAAAAAGAGGACAGTTTTATTTTTAAAAAGACCATCCAACCCAAATTTTCTGCCACAGGCCTGCTCTCACCTCTCAACAAGAACAAAACATTTAGTTGTGAAACATCTGGTCCTGTCAACAGGGAATTTGTATTATATATTCATATTAGCTTATAAGGTTCATAGCACCTAGTGGGAAATAGGGCTGACAGACCCAGACTTATTTTTCCAGTTAGTATGACCGCACAATGCTCACATATGACATAAAGACAATAGTCAAAAATGATAGAAAATGCCAATTATACTCCAGAATTCTCCTGAAACCATTTGATGCAGTTGGCAAATGGTCTTTTTTCAATTATTATTTATTCCAGAATCATTTATAGATGGATTCTATACAACTACTCCCTAATAAAGTTAGGCTATAGCTCATACTGAGGTTTAACTTATCATCTGCATTTGTCAAAAGCTGCACATTATATAGAATACTTGGAGGAACTATTTAATCTTGTACTTACTTCAATCATTTCAGCCCCCTCCACCTCCTGTACATGGATGAAGTTTTGCAACTTGCATATTAGCTTTCCTTCTTCCATCTGTACAGTACACTAAGTAAAACAAAATTATTGTAAATGTATGCAAAGGAGCTTGGTATCTTGCCTTCCAACCAGAAAGGAGCTGGGGAATTAAATATCTTGTTTACATTGAGATCAGGGAGATGTAATCTAGGCTCATAGGTGGATTTAATGGAGCTGTCCTGGTGACACTCAGGGACGGGTCAACTAAATACTTGCACTCATTTGGAAAAGAAGTCTCCGCTATATAAAACTGTGTATATGTACATATTAGGTAAACTTTCCAGCTTACGGACCATAGGAAAACATTTTTAAAAAGCATTTTCTACCGTGCGGTAGAATTTTAAATAATCTATGGATGTATCGGTGCACTGCTTCGTGTCTGACAGTGATGCAGTAGGGTGCTCGGGGGATCAAAAACAAAAAGAGGCTCAAAATACCTTTAGCTTTTTGCCATCCATGGAGGTGATTTCAGCTTCTTTTCCAATGGTAAACTGATTTGTTACTGACTGGCGTGGATTTTTTGTTGTGATGACGAAGTTGTCTCCAGTTTGTTTGATTTCAATGATTGGCTTGATGTCTTTCCCAATCTTTATTACATCTTCTGGAAGAACTGTATGATTGAAAACATAGAACTATTGTTGCTGAAATGGACTATTACCTTTACAGGCATATGTGAAATAAAGTTTTGAGAGGGGGTTAGGTGGTGGAGACTTCCAAGTCAGCAGAGGCCAGATATAATCCATTTATCAGATGGTACCTGGCCTCTGCCCTAGTATGCCATTTTCTGCTGGGCACCAATGGGATGAGTGATATCTTATTCTTGTGTGCAGTAATTGGGATTTAAAATAGGAACTGGGGCAGTGAAAATGGCAACTCAAAGCTGCCCTAAGTATCCAACTTGCAACAGGTTCCCCCAAAGGCTCAGCAAGCCTATCCAATGAGCAACTGATCCATACAGACCTGGAAGGTTCCAGGTTCAATCTCCATTCTGTGCTGAGTTAACCAATCTCAGCTTGGGCAGAGTTAGGGGTGCTAAAGTTAGCTTCAGCATGACTGCGTTAGGGAGGAGAAAATAGTCCAGGGCTCTGCTCCTCATTTCTACTTATTGACCCCTGTTGGATGTGTACATGTGTGGATGAGGACTCTAATACCTCTCCGCCCCTTGATTCAATAGCCCACCTATACTTATTGTCTATGCTCACATATGAAAGGCTACTCAGACAAGTTAATGGAGAGTGAACCATAATGAAAAAGTCACATTTTTCTGGAGAGGAAAAGGATTGGAAATTGGCAGAAAAATGGAGAAATTTAATGGCTCCCAGCATCAAATATAATGCTGGATGTTAAGCTATACAGTAAGAATTAAAGACATGAATCTTAACTCCAAAAGAATTAAAAACCATGTGTACATTTATGGATGTATGCATATATGTAGGTACAGTATCCTGACAAAATATGGATATTTGCACTTTTGAATTATTTGAATGCTCTTTCTAGATTGTGGGTGATGAAAATCCTATGGCAAAATATTTCTTCAGTTGGGCCAAATTATACTTTGTGGTGTCAGAATGAATTGTGAAATACTTCAATAAATGTATTAAAAAGTACAAAAGTACCAGGTTGCTCCATTCCTGTGATATGCAGGTGGAACAAAGGATCATGTCAGTCACTGAGTTTGGTTAGTAACATTGATACTCACCATACATAAATATGTGCAGAGTTAAAACACAAATATATAACGCACATATGTACAATACACAGATGCAATGCATATACATGTGTATATGCACGTAGTATCAGTTCAGTTCAGTTTAAACCAAGCTCATCCAAGTCCATTGCAATTAAATCGGGCTGGACCTAACAAACTTCTAGCTCCCTCCTTCAGCTCAATGACAATGTTTTTGTGCCTTAGTGCAAACCAAAGTTTCTTTCCACATAATCATTGGAAATAAATTATGAACTTCTTCAAGTCTAAACTAAGGAAAGCTTGTACTCCATTCATTCACACTGAAGCAGGTTGCAATGTGCTCACCTTTTTTGAGATTTTAAGCTCACAAATATGTGAGCTTAAAATCTCAAAAAAGGCTTTAGGCAAGGCATCAGTGCTTTAAAGGTTAAAGTTGACTAAACTCTCTCGTCTTCCCAGCTATCAGCCTTAGTGAATCCGGCAAGTTTACATTAGGGTTGTTGCTTTCTGTCTGAGATCCATGAGTTGGGAGCTGGCGGCAATAACACACATTTTGTTCCTAATATCAGCTTTTACTGCTTTTGTAACAGCCTTTTTTAAATTCGGTTTCCAGGAGACTAGCATCAGTGAGACAGCTCCTACTGTTAACACTGACAAATCTGGCTCCCTTACCCTGGCAGCAGACTCAAAGGGTGGAAACCGGGCGGGTGGGCAGTTAAAATCATCCAAAGTTACTTACCCAAGCTGGAGCTGCCGGGAACTGACAGTTTCCAATTTTCTCCTGCCCTTTTTAACGTATGCATGTCGGGTCATCGATGACTAGGCGGCTTTAGTAGGAAGAGGTAGTGAATTTCCCTCCAGGCCAACTTAGCGGTGAAGAGGATCAGGGCCAGCAGAGACCCAAAAACGTCAATTTTAAAATCTTTTTGTACTTTCCTTATGGGGCCAGGAGGAGTGCTCCTCCAGATCCCACAAGTAAAGCTTAGACCTGCCATGCCGTAACCTCACCCCACCCTCTTGATCGCGGGACCCCTGTGGGATGGTCTGGCAGCGATCCTGCCACTTATCCATTGTCAGGCCACATGATTTTGCGTCACTTCCTGCCCGGAATGGGTGGGAAATTGGCTTGCGAGATTTAAATGAGGCCTGACCATTAAAATCGGCCAGGTCTCATTCTGCCATGGTTGGGTGGGAAATGATCTCACCAGAATGATACCCCACCGGAACGCACAGGCAGTTAAAGTCCAGGCCATAAACTCAGTGTTTCGTGGGTTTATGATTCTGCTGCCAAGATCAGGGAGCCATATTTAATAATGCAAATGGTAGGAGCAGACTCACAGTTGCCAGTCTCTCAGATCCGAATTATAACAGCACCATTATAAAAGCAGTTTAATGTTCTGTAAATGAATTATTTGGTAAAGATAGATTGTTAGATGAAATAGCAAATAATATTACAAACCTTTTAGGTTTGACAGATTTTGTAAACATAATGGCAACTTCCGAAAAATTATAAGGTTCCTCTAGTGTCAGTCAACCTTACATTGATCCCAGTTTCTGATACTGCTGAAAGAGTTTATGAATTATTTATAAATTTATTATATGAATGTCAGCTGATAGAAATCATACCATATATTGTAAGATATTACATCCTAGTGTGACGAAAATCAGACCGCTCATTTTTTTTCCCCCCATCTCCTATCCTGAAGAGCTTTGGTTCAGTGGACACCAATTTCTCTCTCGTACCTCACCCAAACGACCATTCTTCATGTATGA
Source organism: Heptranchias perlo (assembly GCF_035084215.1). Classification (NCBI taxonomy): domain Eukaryota; kingdom Metazoa; phylum Chordata; class Chondrichthyes; order Hexanchiformes; family Hexanchidae; genus Heptranchias; species Heptranchias perlo. The sequence goes on from NC_090350.1 coordinate 29,795,131, forward strand.
GCCTAGATAGTGAGTATAGGCAGGCTATTTGACTGGTGGACTTGCCCCAATCCTACCCAAACCCGATACCTACACTTGCATGCTTTCCAGTAGAGGGTCACAAGCTCGTGATGAGGAGCAAGAACTCTGGTCAATTATCATGTCACAGACGACTCTGAGGCTTATAATAGGACAACTACTACCACACTGTCTGTGATCAGCTAACAGCTCAGACAGGGAGTCAATTCTCTGAGCTTCTGAGACATCAAGCGATTTTCATTATGAAAACAGTAACCTGAAAGTGGCATCTGCAAACAATGACACAAATATACTAAAATCAGATGTTTCATCGTTACTCACAGTCATTACTATAACTTACAGAGAGCTCTCATAAAGTCTTCAATGTTCTCTTGGGAGTAGACCTGCCACCTTCCAGAGAATGCCATTTTTCCAGCTACGAACTTCCACTTTGCTGTAGGCTATTAAACAAAAAATGTTTAGCAAAGTAGAGTTTGGCTTTTTTTGACCAGTATTTATATCTGACAGTGGGTATGGGTGGATTCAGATTTGTTAATAATTTGGCTACATAACTGGTCTGAAGGTTTGCGTCTAATCATTAACTGCAAAGTAATCAATATAAGGCCTCTCTGAACAAACAAAAAAAGTTCTTGATGTAAGTAAGCTAAGATTCATTATAATTCATTCAGTGCTCAAAGCCATGTAAATTGTTCACTTTTCTTTCAAGGTCGATGTCCTTTGTCCAGGAGTACAGGATTAGAATTAGGTAATATCCTGCATAGTGTTTAGTGGAATTTTTTTTTGGATTTAAACTGAAATATAACTTTTCCAAAGCCATTCACAAAATCTATATATAAATTTATAACAAAATGCATCAGTCTGATTTGTCTTTTGTGACTGTAGGAACATGCTTCTAGGGGGAAATTGCACTGTGCGTTATTAGCATATGAATGTGTTAGCACTTTTGTATGAAGTTCCTCTGACATCTATTTTGCAAAATCATTAACTCGTTTGTTTTAAATATTGCTAATATCACGTTATGCAATTTCACCTCTTCTGTCAGTCCCTCAGAATCTGTGGAAAGGGCTGATTTACAAATTCCAAATTGATATGAAACCGATGCATCGAACTTTAGTGAATTGACACAACGGGCTGGAATTTCTTCTTTGATAGTACCCAAAATCAGGCAGATCATGGCAGAAAATGGGGCTAAATTGGGCAGCCCTCCCTTCATTTCCCTCCCTTCCCTCCCAGCAGGATCGCTGCCAACCGCCTGCCCACCGAGGTTAAATACTGGTGGGGAGGGGGTAAGGAGGAAAAGGGGCCTGGCTTCCGGTCCACTTCTTTTCCATTCATCCCTCTTACTGTTGCTCCCTGAGATTGCCTGGTGAAAGGTGGTGGTGGGTTTGAGTAGCAGCAGTAAGGCCCTAAATTCTCTCAATGAGAACCACTTGGTGCCCTCCTCTCCTTCCAAATGGGCCCATATGTTTACTGTGCTGTCAGCCTTGGCTCACTGGTAGAACTCTCGCCTCTGAGTTCATGTCCCACTCCAGAGACTTGAGCACATAATCTAAGCTGACACTTCAGTGCAATACAGAAGGAGTGCTGCACTGTCAGAGGTGTCATCTTTCAAATGAGATGTTAAGCAGAGGCCCTGTCTGTTCTCACAGGTGAATGTAAAAGATCCCATGGCATTATTTGAAAAGGAGTTCTCACCGGTGTCCTGGCCAATTTCTATCCCTCAACCACCATCATTAAAATAGATAATCTGATCATTATCTCATTGCTGTTTGTGGGACCTTGCTGTGTGCAAATTGGCTGCTGCATTTTCTACATTGCAACAGTGACTATACTTAAAAAAAAAGAGTACTTCATTGGCTATAAAGTGCTTTGGGATGTCCTGAGGTCGTGAAAGTTGCTACATAAAGGAAAGTTCTTTCTTTCTTTTGTAGGCCTTGGTTTCAGACATGATCAAGAAAAGTTGTGCACCATTTTAGTCATGACCATGTGATGCGCAAATGGTACAATAATGCATTTCATTGAGGTTTACATCTTGGGCAAATGGCAACATTTGAAAAGATTTAATAAAAGGTTTGCTGAACACCTAATGAAGCTCATGCTCTTTAATGTTTCATCTGTTAATACCAGTTATACCAGTTTATTTGAATAGTGAAAAATAAATTCTCTTTGCTGCAGGAATGTTGTTAAAAGAGCATCGTTATCCTCATAAAATAACTGCCAGTTTCCATTTCACCAGGTCTGGTGACAGAAGAAAAAGGTGGCACATTTGCATCATTTTATCATGACAGTACTAAAGCACAAAATAATTTGTTGAAACATTCCTCATGTTGGGACGTTACATGGTGTGGTGGATTTTACACTGCTTTTTCACTTGTGGAACCATGAGTTTGAATCCAGGCAGGCGAATTAAATTAAAGTCTCCTCTCTCACATAAAGGTTTTCGTGAAATTAGTTTGGCCACCTCAAGCAGGAATGGATGTACATCAATAGCATGAAACAAAAAATAACAACCTCCCTTAGCCAACCCATAAAGATGGCTAGAGTGGAAATGAACAAGTCCACACTGGCTCAGTAGAAAGCTTTTCCAAGGTTGTGTCAAGACACATTGCTGGGGCAGAGTAGAGCGAGGTTCATTCTGTATTTGACCATGACTTTAAAATGCTTGATGGTGACATTGGAAGCCCAAAGTGGAAAACTGTTCCATTCTCAGCACCGATATTCCTAATCTTGATTACAGTTAAAAAAAAATCCAATAAAATTCATCCAGCTTCTATACAAAGGCAAGATGGCAGATGTTTAACTGGTTTCCATGAAGAAATCTGCCTGTCATTTTCCTCTGTATAGTTCACCATGATGACTCAACAAATTTGCCCATGGATCAAATTTTCCATTGGTCCATTAACTGGAAAAAAGCACTTTGGTAATTAGAAGTGAGCCAATTGACATGTGCAAATTATTTTATTTTCCACTCTGCGTAAAAAGCAGAAAATAGAATTCAATTCAGGCACATGTCAAAAACCATAACCTGTGGACACAAAGGGGCTGAAATTGAGCCAGTAGTTTGCTGCCACCCTGACCCCATCTCAAATCCCAAGCTGACGGTAATTTTGATATGGGGCAGGCATTTGTGTCATTTGTAGTATTACTGGAGCATTCACCTCGACATGGGAGGGGCCAGGAATTTTGGAGCGGTACTGAGCTAAGGGAGCCAGCATTCCAGTCAAAGATGGCAACAAATGTTAAACATTTTCAATAATCTAAAGTTGGCACTGGGAAACAGGAATTTGAAGCAGTTCTGGATCCCATTTCTGGCAGGAGCTGGTTTTGGTATAGTTGGTACACTTGCATCACCCAGGAGCACCCATCCCCTACTTCTGGCAGAATTTGACAATGTAGGAAAAAAAGGATGGAGATCCACCGGAACTGGGTTCAGCTCCAAACTATGGCCCATTTACTCAGAGTGCTCTGCCACTGCATCCTTCTCCCCCAGCCCTAGGAATCTTGGGCCTAAAGTTTTTAAACTGTGGAACTCAAGCTACTAGTTGGCAATTTACTACATTGAAATATTTATTTCTGGGCACGTTGGCTGTACAGGATATTTTGCTGCACCTAGCCCATTGGATCATCAATGAGTTATCTTGTTCCAGTGATTTTCACTAACTAGGATAACAAAAAAAATCTCATAAAAGATTCAACCTGTTGCTTTATTGATGTGATTAAGCCATTTTTTCGCTCTCCATTTGTCTCTCTCTCTCCTCTCCTCTGCCCTGAAGGAATGATTAAGATAACTTTCTCTTGTCATTGTTGCTTGGCAACATTGTAAATAAATGCAAGAAGAGTTTCCCTGGCTGGTAATACTAGTTAAATTGTAAACACATTCTTTTTGAAGGGTTTTTTTGTCAACAATTATGCTGGCATTAAAACAATGATCTACTTAAAAAAAGTTAGGCTACATCTATACTATTAAAAGTTTTGTGTCTGTAAGAGTGTACAATTATATGATTGTAGAAAGTGTAGAAAGTATATGATTGCTGAGTGGCTGCAGGGTTGCTGATTGGTTCATGCTAACTATATGTCATCAACAGTCATCTGGTCATCATGAACTAATTGTTTCCAAAGGATCAATTTGATAAAAACACACAACGCAGCCATATTGCTTTCTGCTCCCCTATTCTTTGTTCCTTAATTCATCTGGCGTGCCTCTGCCCCCAGTCCCCATGCTCCAGGTCTTCTGCACTTTGAGGCAATTGGACCTTGGCTATGTCCATACCCTGTCGTGAACCACTACCCTACTTATTCCAAGGACACTTGTTCTCTGCTTACAAGCAATGCTGCAAGAGATATACTAATATTTTATAATGCATATACATATGTTTTTCAGTGTTGATATGCTGATTTACATTGAATAACTTCACACTTTAAAACATGTCCCCACATTGTTACAAATTTGGATCTACTTGGGTTCAGTGGTGTCAGTCGTCTCCTTAAGCAGTCTGGTTGCCTGCTTTTGCTACAGGCTTATATATGCTAGTTGTGGTCATGGGACCTGGGAATGTAACAATAAAACCGCTTTGTGATCTGGACAGGATCTCCGTGTCTTAATCATGGGCACTCCATTTATCTCTCTGAAGGCAGATCGACTTAACACTAGACAAGGCATTGTTCAGTTCAGTTCATAAACTGCTTTAGTCTGTTTAGGAAAAATATACAATGCAGTGGGTATGATGGAAATCACTTGGTGCAATCAGTTTAACTTCTGTTTGCATATCATTACAAAAATAAAGTACATTGGGTAGAATTTCAGAGGGTGCAACCCAATCTCCCGTCGTAACTTTGTATAAACCCCAGAGAAACAGCGTCAAAGGCCGTTTTCTCCGGGCTTTCCGTCAATTTTTTGCCAAAGTTACTTGGGAGAACATAAGAACATCTGCGGAAATTCCAGCCAAATGTGTACACTAGCCCAGTTGAGATGATTCTTGCTTAAGTAAGAATTAATGCAGAGATGATTACTCCCTTGAGGCATTTCTGCTGCTTTTCTGACTGACTTCTGGAGATAAATGTTAACCCCACAAACGGGTGGGTTGGGGATGGGTGGGAAGGTAAAAATCGTAAAAAAGTAAAACTCGATCCCAACCCACCTACAACTTGTTCACTTCCGGTTTTAACGGAGGCAGGTCTGTGCCCATTGGCAGTCTCTGCCACTGACCTCAGTGAACATTCTGGCAATAGGGGGAGTTTCCCTAATTTGCCAGCAAATGGTAGGCACCCACATCATTAGGGGTCGGTGCTAATTTGTTGTGAAGTACTTTACTTGCCCTTTCTCCTCTCCCTATCTCTGTAACCTCCTTCAGCCCTATAACCCCCCAAGAAATCTGCGTTCCTCCAACTCTGGCTGCTTGTGCACCCCCCAGTTCCTTTGCCCCCCCCTCCCCGTTGGCAGCCATGTCTTCAGATGTCTAGGCCCTAAGCTCTGGAATTGCTCCCCTAAATCCCTCCGCCTCACTCCTCCTGTAAGACTCTCCTTAAAACCTTGACATTATTCCTGCGTTCGAAGAATTTCTTTCTCATTTACTTCAATGAGCAATACATTTACATGATTGGCCACCTCCTGCCAGGCTTGCAGTTCACTGGTGCAAGATATAATCTAGAACGGCTAAATATCCCAACATCCTTATCCAACAGGCCAAGTAGTCCTGGATTAGATCTAGCAAGCTCTCAATCTCCCACAATAGCCAGACTGATGGGCTGCGAATAACTAGACAAGGGGGGAAGTCCTTGATGAGATCTGGCAGTTATTAAAGCCCTTGATTAGATCTAGTGGCTATCAATCTCCCACAATAGCTAGACTGAAAAAAATACAAGCAACAAAATAAGGCAAGGTATAAAACAATACAAGTTGTTCCAAATGTTGAGGCAGAGAAGGAAAAGTCCTGAGGTCAATGCTGCTCCCAACAGGACCGGGTAACATCGTTTCTGTTGTATTAATCGCTGTAACTTGTTGAAATTACTGGGCCATTCTTGAGCGTAAGAATTGTGCTTTGCTGGTGAGTCAGCTTGTTAACTCTGTGACTGTTACATGTTCTTTTAAATCTATTAATGAAATATACTCACTACACACCGTATTGGTTCGGTTGCCACATTCCTCAGGGCCACCTTCTGTAATGAAACTTCTAGGCTCTCTTTGCTGAAGGAGGCAGTTCTGGGAGCTCTTCCAGCTATTCTGCCCCATTAGTCAGTCTGCCAACAAAAAAATGATGCCTTCCTTTAAGAGTGCAGCAGCTCTTTAAGAGATGCTGCTCCCTTGATTCCATGTCTTACCTCCTTCCAGGTGACTGAACTCTCCCTGCACAAGGGTAAACCATGCAAAGACCTTCATTCAATTATGCAAATTACACGACCCCACAGAATCCAATGGGTGCACATGCAAATGCCCAATATTTCTCAGACTCTAAATATAACAGGATTGAAAACAGTTACCAGCCAAAGACACCATGTGCTGGGGTAAGTGTGTGGGTTTCTTTAAGGTCTTCATCACTCCTTGAGGGAATTGAAGATAATATCCAGTTCTTCCACTATTGTCGTTTGTTAAAGGTTGTGACCACAATTTGAAAAGTTTTCCAGCTCTAATTTTTTCTGGAATTTTACTATTGCTGCTGTTCATAAAGTAAATACAGTCTACTGTACTGAAGTTTTACCAATGAAATATGCTCGTAAGCATGTACGGTTCTGCCCTTGCAACAAAATATTGATGTGTAGTGTTCTGCATTTAATTGTACCTTAAGGAATCATTTTCTGATGTTAAATATTTGATTTTTTTAGTGGAAAGTAGAGAAAGTGGGATTGAAACAGTTAGGTTACTTAACATTTAGGGTACTACCTTGTATTTCCTAATTAAATTTGCAGACTAAAGTAAAAGGTGATTTACCTAATACTGAAGCCAAGTTTAAATAAATAGTCTACTATGAAGATCTCTGTTTGTTTAATCTAATCAGCACTCTGGGTGAATAACCTTATGAGTCAAAATCCTACTGGTTAAGGACAAAATATTGAAAAAAATGGGGTCACCGTCCACTGCAGCTAAAGAAAGAGCCCGAGGAAACTACTGAACATAGATTTAGTAGTGAAGCCTTTACTAAACTTTTGCCTTTGGTCTTTTCCTCATTTAATTTCCCCTATTTTTACCTTACCTCGGAGGAAGAGGCTCCCTGAACATCCCCATCCTCAATGACGGCAGACCCCAGCATGTGAGTGCAAAAGACAAGGCTGAAGCATTTGCAACTACTTTCAGCCAGAAGTGCCGAGTGGATGATGCATCTCGGCCTTCTCCCGAGATCCCCACCATTACAGAAGCCAGTCTTCAGACAATTTGATTCACTCCGCATGAAATCAAGAAACGGATGAGTGCACTGGGTACAGCAAAGGCTATGGACCCCGACAATATCCCAGCTGTAGTGCTGAAGACTTGTGTTCCAGAACTAGACGTGCCTCTAGCCAAGCTGTTCCAGTACAGCTACAATACTGGCATCTACCCAGAAAAGTGGAAAATTGCCCAGGTAGGTACTGTCCACAAAAAGCAGGACAAATCCAATCCGGTCAATTACCGCCCCATCAGTCTAAACACAATCATCAGCAAAGTGATGGAAGGTGTCGTCGACAGTGCTATCAAGCGGCACTTACTCATCAATAACCTGCTCACCGATGCTCAGATTGGGTTCCGCCAGGACCACTCGGCTCCAGACCTCATTACAGCCTTGGTCCAAACATGGACAAAAGAGCTGAATTCCAGAGGAAAGGTGGGAGTGACTGCCCTTGACATCAAGGCAGCATTTGACTAAGTGTGGCATCAAGGAGCAAAATTTAAATCAATGGGAATCAGGGGAAAGCTCTCCAGTGGCTGGAGTCATACCTAGCACAAAGGAAGATAGGAGTGGTTGTTGGATGCCAATCATCTCAGCCCCAGGACATCGCTGCAGGAGTTCCTCAGGGCAGTATCCTAGGCCCAACCATCTTCAGCAGCTTTATCAATGACCTTCTCTCCATCATAAGGTCAGAAATGGGGATGTTCGCTGATGATTGCACAGTGTTCAGCTTCATTCGCAACCCCTCAGATAATGAAGCAGTCTGAGCCCGCAAGCAGCAAGACCTGGACAACATCCTGGCTTGGGCTGATAAGTGGCAAGTGACATTTGCGCCACACAAGTGCCAGATAATGACCATCTCTAACAAGAATCTAACCACCCCCCCCGCCCCCCCCTCACCCCCCCCCCCCCCCCCGCTTGACATTCAATGGCATTACCATCGCCGAATCCCCCACCATCAATATCCTGGGAGTCACCATTGACCAGAAACTTAACTGGACCATAAATACTGTGGCTACAAGAGCAGGTCAGAGGCTGGGTATTCAGCATCAAGTGACTCACTTCCTGACTCCCCAAAACCTTTCCACCATCTACAAGGCACAAGTCAGGAGTGTGATGGAATAATCTCCACTTGCCTGGATGAGTGCAGCTCCAACAACACTCAAGAAGCTCGACACCATCCAGGACAAAACAGCCTGCTTGATTGGCACCCTATCCACCACCCTAAACATTCACTCCCTCCACCACCAGTGCACCATGGCTGCAGCGTGTACCATCTACAAGATGCACTGCAACAACTCGCTAAGGCTTCTTCAACAGCACCTCCAAAACCCGTGAGCTCTACCACCTAGAAGGACAATGGCAACAGGCACATGGGAACACCACCACCTGCACGTTCCCCTCCAAATCACACACCATCCTGACTTGGAAATATATCACTGTTCCTTCATTGTCGCTGGGTCAAAATCCTGGAACTCCCTACCTAACAGCAGTGTGGGAGAACCTTCACCACACAGACTGCAGCGGGTCAAGAAGGCGGTTCACCACCACCATTAGGGATGGGCAATAAATGCTGGCCTTGCCAGCGACGCCTACATCCCATGACTGAAAAAAAAATCCTCTTTCCTTTGTCCAGGACTGTCACCAACATAATAAGTAGACGCAATCCAAGTCGTCTTTTCCATCTAACAGCCAGTCTGGCGGATGGGACCTGTTTTGGTGTCATTTGGACTCAGTTCAATAATGTGGACAAACAGATCCTTGATCTGCACAAATCCATTATTCTTCCACTCCTTACTCTAATCCCCTTCTTTCTTCCCAGCTTACTCCATAAATTGTCCTGTATTGGTGCTCTACCAGAAGCTTTTAGCCTTAACACTATTCAGACCATTACCCAGAAGTACCTTGATATTGCATTAAACATAGGCCAATCAGAAAACTTTGGCATTGTATCTGAGAAAACATACAACATTCTTGGTTGAGTATCAAAAAAATGTTGACCTGATCAGGTTTTTCTTGGCATCAAAACCTTTTCAGTGAACAGTACACCTTGCTATTCGCATTTCAGGTTTGCTTCACTCAACCTTGTTAATTTACAACCACTTTTTCTACTCAACAAAACTTCTTTTGTAAATTTAAAATCTAAAATATTCAGCTACACAACATTGCCTTTTAGTGCAAGGTTCTGATGAAGTGCTCTTCGAAGCATTAGAGCATTTGAATCTTTATATCCTGTCATGACCATTGGATTAAAGGTTTGGTAATGTGCCAGGATGATATGGCTGAAATTTATTGGTCTAGCCTTCGAAAAGCCTCGGCTAGTCAGCCAATGCAGATCTCCAGTAACGTCAGACTCATATTAATGTAGATTCATGAAACATGCCACATTAAATAACTGGGGGAAGAAGCTCAATAAATGTTGTTTCTACAGTAGAATTGTGGAGTTTTACCCAATCATGGAGTAAAATAAACTTTTACAGTGCGGGTTGAATAAACATTCTTAAGTACAGAGTTAAGGTAATGAACACAAAAGGTCCATCTTAATCTGAGTGTACCTCAGCATTGTTTGACATAATTTAAGTGATTAATTTGCATTTTCATCAATGTCCTTGTGGGTTGAATCAGAGGTTACTGGTGCTAACAAAGGAGACAGATTAGCCTAGATTTTAACCACCCCTCGCCCAGTGAGAATGGTGCATGGGAGGGGTTAAGATTAGGCCGAGTTGACCGTTCCCCCGCCCGGCGCCATTTCATCTTCGACGACTTTCAAATCGGCCGAGGCTCTTGCTACAGGCAGGCGGGGGACTACTTTAACATAATCGGTGCCTGCGACATGATTTTAATGTCCAGTCAGGGGGAGTCCTGCGTTGCCTGGAACCCGACAGCTGAACCATTACTGGTGGTGCCGATTGGCCAGAAGAGGCCAAGGTAAGTTTTTAAAAATTACTTTTATCAGAATTGCTTGTGGGCCAGGAGAAGCAGGAATGCAACCCCTCACCCCAAGCCCTGCAAGGAGTCCTTAGGCCTCCTCAGTCCCGGCCTCCCCCACCCCGATTGTCTTTGCAACAATCCCCACCTCTCCCCTGATCCCTGATCATCTTTGCAACTACCCCTCCGATCCCCTCTGTAACACCCCCCACCCCTACTGACTGCTGGGGACTGTCCCCATGGGTATCCGACTACGGCCTGCTGCCACCAAATTTCCTCTCCCATCCGCCAGTCATGTAGTGGATCTGGCCGGTTTCAAGGGGGGGCTCCAGGAACATTTATGTAAATGAGGATTAAGATCGTTAAGATCGCCAGGCCTCCACATCCCCGAACTCTCCAGGTGCACTATCAACTTTGGGGCTCATGCACACCGTGTCCACCCACCCATTAAAATCGGGGCCTTTGTGTCACAATACCCAAATAAAAGAAATTCTATTCCGAAATATCTAGTAAATTACAAGTATGGTTTTCACTTCTATCATTGATCTACAATGTCAAAAATATTGTAACACTAAGTGCAAAAACATTCTGTAAACATCTCGCAGGAGGGTTTACTTAGCAAAACATAATTAATAATATCAATAATTAGTCGTGGAACAGAAATCATTTGCAACTTTATTACTGTGATGTATAACAAATCAGCAACAATCACATTTGAGTAATGACAAGTTAAACCAATATATTACAGGAATAACTGTTCATTCATAAAAAGAAGTCAGTAACAGAAGTTCGGAGTGCTGTAATTATGGTGTAAGGTTACTATTTGATTCCATCCCTAATTATACAAAATCCATCTCTAAAATCCCCCACAAACATTTTGCATAGTTTGGCCTCTTCTCGGTGGTTGAAATTGGATAGTTATCCAAAATAGTTGGTGAGTCAAAGTTCTTCCATTTAAAATTTGTACAAAAATGATGCTGTCGCTGCCTTTAACTCCCCCACCCAGTAACCGGGTTTATGCTGTATTTAATAGTGCACGGTGCTCTGAATCTTTAAAATTGTTTGTAATTTGAAGATTTCTAATACTTTCATGATGTTTTGTGCGAATTTTTGTGCTCATCAAAGTGAAGGATGTTCGTGCTGGGGAATGGAACGCTTTCTGTTACAGGCACCGACTGTCAGCACCCAGATCAGATATAGCATGGTTAGATGCAGAGTAAAGCTGCCTCCATTCTGCCCCAACAATGTGCCTCAGCCCCCAGTTCTGAGGAACACAACCTACTACACTGGTATAATCTTTTTCCATTCCCTACACCAGTATTGGCTATGTCCTCACTGACCGAGATTGATAATTAATACCAAACACAGGGCCATTTTGTGTTGCGGGTCCACGCCCACTAGGAGCTGGATTGAGACTGTTCAAACTTATTTCACGTAGGATCCTTACAACCAGCAGACAAAGAAAACTTTCATCCCATCAGTCTAGCATGGATTTTAATCAAGGTCCCAGGGAAGAAAGGTCAGTTTCTAACCCACCGTGCCAACAATTGTAATACTTTTTAATGAATGTAGTACATTTGTTTAAAATAAGTTTCCTTCAATGAATGACATAAATTTATTTAATAAAAATTAATTTGTTTAATAAAAGCAGCCAATGGAGCAGTTAACGTAAGCTCAGACAGTGAGTCTTGGCAAGCATTCAAATTCGAAGAGCATTACAGCAAAGCTCAGTTATGTCCTTACTTGACATCTACACACAGCATTTCCAGCAGGGATTAGTGCACTGCAACCAAGAGCAAGAACTGCAGCCCATTTACAACTCTCGAGCCCAGGAACACAGCTCAATTATAGCCCCATGCTGCGGTTCGCTCCTTGCTTGCAATATTATCCCTCTATCTTCACCTCACTTTCACAGCAACAGGGTATACATACATGGGTGGGGCTACCCCAGTATCCCTCATGGCAGTGAAGGGGATAGATTATTTTTATTGATGCTGAGGATGGAAGGATAGGCCCAGTACATTCACTGCTTCGTTGTAAGAATGAGAGGACGAGAGGGAGTAGTACCAACCATGACAGAAAAGGCCATGGACCGAGTGGAGTGGGTTGAGGAAGAAACATTCTGATACATTCAGCCCATCGTGCCTGTGCCAGCTCTTTAAAAGAGCTATCGAATTAGTCCCATTTCCCAGCTCTTTCCCCATATATCTGTACATTTTTTCCCTTCAATATTTATCTAATTCTCTTTTGAAAGTTACTATTGAATCTGCTTCCACCACTCTTTCAGGCAGTGAATTCCAGATCATAACAACTCGCTACGTAAAAAAATGTTTCCTCATGTCGCCTTTGGCTCTTTTGCCAATCACCTTAACTCTGTGTCCTCCAGTTACCGATCCTTCTGCTACTGGAAACAGTTTCTCCTTATTTACTCTATCAAAACTATTCATCACCTTGAACACCTCTATCAAATCTCCCCGTAACCTTCTCTGATCTAAGAACAACCCCAGCTTTTCCAGTCTCTCCACATAATTGAGGTCCCTCATCCCTGGTATATTAGAACATAAGAAATAGGAGCAGAAGTAGGCCATATGGCCCCTTGACCATACTCCATCTAACCTTCGACCTCAACTCCACTTTCCCGCCTGATTCCCATATCCCTTGATTCTTTGGAGTCCAAAAATCTATCGATCTCAGTCTTGAATATACTCAATGACTGAGCAGCCACAGCCCTCTGGGGCAGAGAATTCCAAAGAATCGCAACCGTCTGAGTGAAGAAATTTTACCTCATCTCAGTCCTAAATGTCCGGCCCCTTATCTTGCGACTATGCCCCCAAGTTCTCTTAGAATCTTATATGTCTCAATGAGATCACCTCTCATTCTTCTAAACTCCAGAGAGTATAGGCCCATTCTGCTCAATCTCTTCTCATAGGACAACCCTCTCATCCCAGGAATCAATCTAGTGAACCTTCATTGCACTGCCTCTAAGGCAAGTATATCCTTCCTTAGGTAAGGAGACCAAAACTGTAGACAGTATTCCAGGTGTAGTCTCATCAAAGCCCTGTGCAATCGCAGCAAGACTTCCTTACTCTTGTACTCCAACCCCCTTGCAATAAAGGCCAACATACCATTTGCCTTCCTAATTGCTTGCTGTACCTGCATGTTAACTTTCTGTAAAAGGACACCCAAATCCCTATGAACACCAACATTTAATAGTTTCTCGCCATTTAAAAAATATTCTGTTTTTCTATTCTTCCTATCAAAATGAATAACCATTCTAGTAAATCTCTTTTACACCCTCTCTAAAGCCTTGACATCCATCCTAAAGTGTGGTGCCCAGAATTGAATGTGTGGGAGGGAAGGAGTGCTGAAGCGGAGTTAGGCCAAGAAGACTGGAGACGTATGGGGAATTTTCAAGTCACAGAGGAGAAGAGGGAATTTCAAAAGCATGAAAGGGACATGAGAGATTTTGGAGAAATGGAAAGGACAAGAAATCTTGAAAACTGTTTATTTGTATGTTAAATTGAAGTGCCTGTGATAGCAAGAGAGGACCTGTGTATAGAGAAAAGGGGATAGGAGAGAGAGAAACACAGGAAACACGGTCTCATACATGTGTGTGTGTAGGGGGGGGGTGGAATAAGGAGACACAAAGGGGTAGATTTTCATCTTTACTGCCTGGGTGTTAAGCATCATTGAGTGGAGCGTAAGAAAGGAATATCTGGAGGGGATTAATGGAAGGAAAAACCAGCAGGTTCTGTAAGAGGCATGTAATCCTCCCTGTCAGATTTTTTTTTCTACGCTCTGGCCAGGTGATGCTTACTGCCCAGGTCATAAAGACAAAAATCTACCCCGTAAAGCTTGGAAAAGGGGGAGGGCAGATAAGAACATATGAATCATTAGCAACAAGAAAATGTCATTGGACTCAAAAATCCCTTTTTGAGACATCTCAACCCCCAAGTCATTGCATTCTCACCTATATCCCTCAGTGCCTTCTCTCTTCAGCAGTGTATCTAATTGTTCCTTGAACCCACTTCAATTAACTTCTCCAGTAACATATTCCAAAAGTCCATTATTCATTGGGTGAAAAGGTTCTGCCCAAGCCTCTGTGTTTATTCTAATTTCCTAGTTTTGAAATTGTGTCTCTTGATGTTTCAAGCCTTCACCTAGTGAGCAATGTGCCTTGAGCAACTTTGGCAATTCCCTTCATGATCTTGAAAACTTGGATCGAGTCATCTTGGAGTCTTCTCTTTTTCAAAAAAAAACATGAGATTCCTTAACCTTTTCTCATAATTTAAAATTCCTGACACCTAGAATGTGAAGGAAGATGTGCAGTATGTTTCAATTAGGGTCATCTGTTCTTTTCTAATTGAAGTAACATAGTACAGAGTTGTATAGCCCTGCAAACAGCAAAAGATAGAGGACCATTTATTTGCATCTTGTGTTTTATAAATTGACTACATGTGAGGGGACTTTAATTATTGACTTCTATCAACTTCTGAAACGTTTTGATTTCCATTACTTCTTCAAAATGATTACCATCCCACTCAAAGACCTAGCTGTAATTTCTATGCTGCCTTTAGAATTAAAGCACTAACAGCACTGCAAACTGTAATGTCATTTTCTGGAACTCAGGACATTTCACAAAAAAATAGGTTTGTGCTGGTGAACCTTTTATCCTCAATATGGGATTGTTACAAATCCTGAAACTGAGGGCTTTTCAGTGACGAATGCAGACTGTTATTCTTCCCTTGACTCGTCTCCATGTTTATACACACCTACTGTGACATTAGCTGTTTCAGAACCATATTTGTTCCTTACAAACACACTGTATCTTCCAGAGTCTTGAGTAGTGACCTGTTGGATGTTGAAAGTAACAGTAGTCTTTTCAACAGTGACCTGATAGTGTTCACCAGAGACTATTTCTCTATCGTTTTTCAGCCAGAATACCTCTGGAATGGGATCTCCAGAAATAGTACAAGTCAAGCATAGGGTCTGTTGAAGACAACAAAATGTTAATTTTACTTTTTAGTAGGACATCATCAAAGATTTCAGCTGCACATTGTTTTTACTGGCAGGAACTTTCTTGGTCATTTTAGTCATCGTCCTGTTTAAGACTTTATTACACCCCAATTGCTTTTTGTGTTCTTTATCTACCATATGTAAACTAGAATCAACCCTTTTACAAATCCAAAGGATGATGCTGGAATTTGAAAGGATCTGGAAATTTGAGTCATTTACCAAAACCAATCCTAGTTGAAATAAGGTTTTTCGTTCTCCCCTTTTTTTTTGCTGTTTTATTTTTGTCTTTCTCTTCATTTTATATCTATTGGACTCCCTTCCACTCTTTCTTCCTTATAGGTTACCTTCATCCCTCTTAGCTGTTATGCCAAAGAAATTGGACCCTCAGGGCAGGATTTTTCACTGGAGTTACTTTGGTACCCCAAAGAAACTCTAAAAGATCATGGTGGGATAATCTTTGGTAGCTCCTCCATCGGCTCCCTGCTTTCCTCTGTCACTTTACACAGAAATCAAAACACAGAAACAGGCTATTCAGCCCTACCAGTCAGTGTTGGTGTTTATCCTCCACATGAGCAGAATTCCTAATTCCATGTGTCCTTCCTACATCCCTTTATTCCCTATCACCTATCTAATCTATTCTTAAATGTTGACATGGTCTCTGTTTCAATCACTAACTCTGGTAGTGCATTCCAGACCCTCACAACCCTCTGTGTAAAAAAGATCTCCCTGTTCTCGTTCATAAATCTCTTACATTTAATCTTGTATTTATGTCCCCATGTTCTGGACCTCTCAATCACTGGAAACAGTTTGGCCTTGATATTAACCCCCCCGACGATGGGCAGAAGAGGAGCGGAAGGGGGGGATTAAAAATTTTTAAACATGGAACTTGTCCCCAACCAGCCACTTATGTGCTTGCCGCCATTTTCACGGTGGCGGGTTTCATGGCGTGAGTGTCCTGCCGTGGAGAGGTGGGACACTTCATTAACATATTTAAATCAGGCTCCCACAGTGCAATTGGTAGCCTGATTTGAATTTAACAGTTTCCATGTGGGCTTCCCAGGGGTCGGGAAACCCGGTAGTGAAAGGAAGGCGGGAGCTGCCGGCTCAAGAAGGTAAGTGCCTTTTACAGCATTCCTTGTGGGCCAAGAGGAGCAGGACTGTTCCCCCCGGCCCCTCTAGGAAGGCTTAGGCCTCCCCTCTACCAATCGTGGCCTCTCACTCATCCCTGCTGCGGTCGCAGACCAGCCCACCCAAGCACTGATCTCTGCTCCATGCCCCTATTTCTGGTCTCCCCCTCTCCTGATTGCGTCTCTAACCCCCCCCCCCACCACCCCACCGCAGGCCCCGATCTACGGCCGTCCCCCCTCCCGAATGTCAACTGGCCGGCTGCCGGGAGAGAAATGGAAGAAAAAAATTATGAAGCCCTTCCGTTAAATTCAGCAGGGCCTCCATGTTTCCAGCCTAGTCGCATTCCCCGGCCATTTTTGCTCTCCCCCGCACCCTCCCCGACTCCTCATTATTATTGGGGCCTCTGTTTCTAAATCCTCTGCTCCATCCCATCATAATTTTAAACATCTCTATCAACATAACAGGCAGCATCCTATTGAATCTGTGCTGTACCCTCTTTATTGTCCAACATCCTTCCTATAGTGTGGAACCCAAAACTGCACGCATTTCACCATCTCATAAATGTCCCCTTGCAGCTTCCTTTGGTCCTCAGAATTATTTTCTATGCCTCCTTTTTAGTATTGTCTGCAAATTTGGACACTACTGCCTCTAGCTCTATATCCAAATCATTGATGTACACAGTGAACTTCCAATTATTCTAAGAAACCGCCCATAACTCCGACTCTCAGTTTCTTCCCTTCTAACCAGTTTTTAATCCAAATTTTTACCCTTCCCCTAATTCCATACCCCTTCATCTTCTCCAATAGTCTTTTGTGTGGTACCTTGTCAAAGGCTTTCTGAAAGTCCATGTACATCACATCCACTGCACTTTCTCCATCTACCATATCTGTCCCTCCTCAAAGAACTCTATCAGATTTGTCAAGCATGATCTTCCTTTATGCTGGCTGCTATTAATAATATTCTCTTCATCAAACCATTTAGTAACTTCATAGTTAATTAACGATTCCAATTTTTTCCTACCATAGATGTTAAACTAACTGTCCTGTAGTTACCCGTGATTTTCCACTGAAAGTGATAAGGGACTTATAATGTGTCTGCCCAAATATAGGTGAACAGATTGTAATGGCATGTAAATGACGGCAATACATCATCTGATAACAATAGGAGCCAGGAACACCCATGTGCCCCTGGCATCCAGGGTTTATATGGTGGTGGTGTGATTTAAACAATTTAATCCCAACAATGACCCCCAACCCCCTGATTACTCCCAGCCCCCCGATGACCCCCGACGACTCCCCACCACCCTGATGACCACCCCTGATCACTCCCGACCCCCGATGATCCCCCAAACCTGACCCCCCCCCCCAATCTAAAACTTACCTGCTCGCACCCGCTTCCTGGCTCTTCTCCTGTCCGACTGACAGCCAGCCTATCAATCAGGCTGGCCTGTCACATGGGAAACCGACAAAAATAAATAAAAGATGTCCTTACTTCAAAATCATAAGGACGTCCGGGAAACCTGTACTTCCAGTTTTCCCATCAGGAATTCTGCCCCCCCCCTCCCACCCTCTTCCCAGCTCTGTGTTAAAATTTACCCCCTGGTATCTAGACTGCTAGTGAAATCAGACACATGGACCAAATGAGACAGAAATGATGCCGTTACAATCTCGTTGCATGCAGCCACCCAAAAATGACATTGGAAAATGGGCTGGGTGCTAAAGTGGTTGGAGATCTGGTAACAGTTCTCCATCCCATTGCCTGCCACTGCCCGCCCATTCTGTGCCCCTATGTTGAATTATCGACAGTGGAAAATTTAGGCTATGTATTCTAGCAATTAGTGAATAATGAGGTGTTGAATTGATCAGTTTTAATCAATAATTAACAGATTAGCATTTACAGTTGTGAAAATTGGGCCATTAGTTTGTTGCACAAGTGTAAATTGTATTTACAACTTTAGAGGCTATACAGAAAATTGCCTTTAAATACTTACAAAAGAAAGAAAATTTTGCTTTTTGATAACTACACATTAAAATAGTGACTACACATTTACTTACATTAGCTACTACACTAAAACAATAGTAATAATCTTTAATGAACTTTATTAAAATGTTTAACTTTAAATGAAATGGCTGTGACAAACAATGCAAAATATTCCATGAAGGTTTGATCTTTGTAAGCCATTATTTCCATAATATTTGCATTCTTTACCTTGTCCTCCATAATGTTAACAACATCAGGTAGACCCTTGACCACTTTAGCTCTGTCTGAAGGAACAGGAACAAAATATGTTGGAAGTCTGATAGAGAGTTGCTGAATTAGAAACCCAGTGAACAAAAAAACCCTTGAAATTCCAGCCCGTTTGTGGTGCCAAAGTCATGTATTGGGGAGGTGGAGACGTTTTGTGTGGATGCGTCTTTTCACTGGGTACCTGCCCATGTTCAAAAATATTGACAGGAGAGCTGGGTAATTGTTCCACTCACCCTCAGTCGTGACATCACGGTAAGAGGTGGGACTGGTGGGATGATGGTCCGCACCAGAAATCACCCAGCCCTGCCGAGTGTGCAGCCTGAATGATGCAGGGATATATACCATATCAGTCGTGACATCACTGAGCGGCTACAGGGCATTCTCAAGGGGGAGGGTGAGCAGGCAGAGGTCGTGGTCCACATTGGGACCAACGACATAGGTAGGAAGGGAGATGAGGTCCTGCATCAAGAATTTAGGGAGCTAGGTAGCAGATTAAAGAGCGGGACCTCAAAGGTTGTAATCTCTGGATTACTCCCAGTGCCACGGGCTAGTGAGTATAGAAATAGGAGGATAGAACAGATGAATGCGTGGCTAAAGAGTTGGTGCAGGAGGGAGGGTTTCAGTTTCCTGGATCACTGGGCCTGCTTCTGGGGAAGGTGGGACTTGTACAAGTCGGACGAGTTGCACCTGAACCAGAGCGGGACAAATATCCTTGCGGGGAGGTTTGCTAGCACTGTTGGGGGGGTTTAAACTAACTTGGCAGGGGGATGGGATACAGAGTGGAGCTACAATAGGGGGTGATGTGCAGCCAAATATAGAGAAAAAAACAAGTCAGCTTGGAAGACAGGGCAAATATGTAAGGGCAAGGCTGGATGGCATCTATTTTAATGCAAGGAGTCTTGCGAATAAGGTGGATGAACTGAAGGTGTTGATAAACACATGGGAGTATGATATTGTTGCTGTCACAGAGACATGGTTGAGGGAGGGGCAAGACTGGCAGCTCAATATTCCGGGGTACAGAATCTTCAGGCGAGACAGAGGGGGAGGTATAAGAGGAGGGGGGGGTCGCAATATTAATTAAAGAATCAATTACTGCCATAAGGAGGGATGATATATTAGCAGGTTCCTCTAATGAGGCCATATGGGTGGAGCTTAAAAACAAAAAGGGGGCAAGCACTTTGATGGGAGTGTACTATAGGCCCCCAAACAGTCAGGGGGAGATAGAGGAACAGATATGTATGCAAATCTCAGAAAATTGTGCAAATAATAGGGTAATAATAGTGGGGGATTTCAACTTCCCCAATATTAACTGGGATACTCAGAGTGTAAAAGGCTTAGAGGGTACAAAATTCTTAACGTGCATCCAGGAGAGCTTTTTGAGCCAACATGTAGAAAGTCCTACAAGAGAGGGGGCAGTACTGGACCTAATTCTAGGGAATGTGGCCGGCCAAGTGGAAGAAGTGCTAGTAGGTGAGCACTTTGGTGACAGTGACCATAATTCGGTGAGATTTAAGGTGGTCATGGAAAAGGACAGGGAGGGGCTGAAAATAAAGGTTCTAAATTGAGGGAAGGCCGATTTTAATAGGATAAGGCAGGATCTGGCCAAAATGGACTGGGATCAGCTGCTTGTAGGAAAATCCGCATCGGAGCAATGGGAGTCTTTCAGAAGGGAGATTGAGACCATACAATGGCAACATGTTCCCGTAAAGGTCAAGGGTGGTTCCAAGAACTCCAGGGAACCTTGGATGTCAGGGGATATACGAGAATGGATTAGGAAAAAAAGGAGGGCTTTTGGCAGATACAAAAGGCTAAAGACGGAGGAAGCCCTAGAGGAGTACAAAAAGTGCAGGGGGATACTTAAAAAAGAAATTAGGAGATCAAGGAGGAGCCATGAAATAACACTGGCGAGCAAAATAAAGGAAAATCCTAAGATGTTTTATAAGTATATTAAGGGTAAGAGGATGACTAGGGAAAAAATAGGGCCCATTAGGGACAAAAATGGCAATCTGTGTGTGGAGCCGGCAGATGTAGGAGGGGTTCTAAATGAATTTTTTGCATCTGTTTTCACTATGGAGAAGGACGATGTAGACATAGGAATACGGCAGGGGGACTGTGATATACTCGAACATATTAACATCGAGCGGGAGGAGGTATTGCGGTTTTAGCAGGCCTAAAAATGGATAAATCCCCAGGCCCGGACGAAATGTATCCCAGGCTACTGTGTGGGGCAAAGGAGGAGATTGCGGGGGCTCTAACACATATATTCAGAACCTCTCTGGCCACAGGGGATGTGCCAGAGGACTGGAGAACCGCTAATGTAGTACCATTATTCAAGAAGGGGAGTAGGGAAAAACCAGGGAACTACAGGCCAGTGAGCCTAACATCAGTGGTAGGAAAATTATTGGAAAAAATTCTGAAGGACAAAATTAGTCTCCATTTGGAGAAGCAAGGATTAATCAGGGATAGTCAACATGGCTTTGTCAAGGGAAGATCATGTCTGACTAATTTGATTGAATTTTTTGAGGGGGTGACTAGGCGTGTGGATGAGGGTAACGCAGTGGATGTGGTATACATGGATTTCAGTAAGGCCTTCGATAAAGTTCCGCACAGGAGACTGGTCAAGAAGGTACGAGCCCATGGAATCCAGGGTGCCATGGCACTTTGGATACAAAACTGGCTTAGTGGCAGAAGGCAGAGGGTGATGGTCGAAGGTTGTTTTTGTGACTGGAAGCCTGTGGCCAGTGGGGTACCACAGGGATCGGTGCTGGGTCCCTTGCTGTTTGTGGTCTACATTAATGACTTGGATATGAATGTAAAAGGTAGGATCAGTAAGTTCGCTGATGATACAAAAATTGGTAGGGTGGTAAATAGCGAGGAGGATAGCCTTAGTCTGCAGGACAATATAGATGGGTTGGTCAGATGGGCGGAACAGTGGCAAATGGAATTTAACCCGGAAAAGTGCGAGGTGATGCACTTTGGAGGGACTAACAAGGCAAGGGAATACACAATGAATGGGAGGACCCTAGGCAAGACAAAGGGTCAGAGGGATCTTGGTGTGCAAGTTCACAGATCCCTGAAGGCGGCGGAACAGGTAGATAAGGTGGTAAAGAAGGCATATGGGATACTTGCCTTTATTAGCCGAGGCATAGAATATAAGAGCAAGGAGGTTATGATGGAGCTGTATAAAACACTGGTTAGGCCACAGCTGGAGTACTGTGTGCAGTTCTGGTCGCCACACTACAGGAAGGATGTGATCGCTTTGGAGAGGGTGCAGAGGAGATTCACCAGGATGTTACCAGGGCTGGAGCGCTTCAGCTATGAAGAGAGACTGGGAAGATTGGGTTTGTTTTCCTTGGAGCAGAGGAGGCTGAGGGGGGACATGATTGAGGTGTACAAAATTATGAGGGGCACAGATAGGATGGATACTAAGGAGCTTTTTCCCTTCGTTGAGGGTTCTATAACAAGGGGGCATAGATTCAAGGTAAAAGGCGGGAGGTTTAGAGGGGATTTGAGAAAGAACTTTTTCACCCAGAGGGTGGTTGGAGTCTGGAACTCACTGCCTGAAAGGGTTGTGGAGGCAGGAACCCTCACAACATTCAAGAAGCATTTGGATGAGCACTTGAAATGCCATAGCATACAAGGCTACGGACCAAATGCTGGAATATGGGATTAGATTAGACAGGGCTTGATGGCCGGCGCGGACGCGATGGGCCGAAGGGCCTCTATCCGTGCTGTATGACTCTATGACTCTATATGACTGCTGTAAGTGGGGCCCTCAATGCCTTTTCCGAAAAGTGGCAACACAACCAAGGAGCACATCAGGAAAAGAAGCTTTAAAGTAAACAAAATAGAATATTTAGAATCATGTAAATATATTTTGTTCACCCCAGTTTCAGAAAATGATCTAAAATTGGCACCGTAGCTGCATGTTTGTATTTGATTGGAGTAACTTACTTTTTTCTGCAATTTCTGCTTGCCTGAAAAATAAATGTAACAAAATCAGGAAACTCCCAATAATTCATTGGTTTTAGTTTTAAACAGAGGTATGGTGAGATATGTACAAAAGAAAATATCAATAACATCAAGCCATTGGACACCATGAAAACACAAAAGGTGTCAGCCGTGACTCAGTGGGTCGCACTCTCACCCTGAGTCAGAAGGTTGTGGATTCAAGTCCCACTCCACAGACTTGAGCACAAAATCTAGGCTGACACTCCAGTGTAGCACTGAGGGAGTGCTGCACTGTCGGAGGTGCCGTCTTTCGGATAAGACATTAAACCGAGGTCCTGTCTGTCCTCTCAGGTGGACATAAAAGATTCCATGGCACTATTTCAAAGAAGAGCAGGGGAGTTTTCTCCGGTGTCCTGGCCAATGTTTATCCCTCAATGAACATCGCTAAAACAGATTACCTGGTCATTATCACATTGCTATTTGTGGTAACCTGCTGTGAGCAAATTGACTGCTGCATTTCCTACTTTACAACAATGATGACACTACAAAAGTACTTAATTGGCTGTAAAGCACTTTGGGATGTCCTGAGGTCGTGAAAGGCGCTATATAAATGCAATTCTATTTTTTTTTAAACCTAATGACTCATGTTTCTAATCAATAGAATGGGATACAGCAACATGGCACATGAGCATCTTTACAAAAAATGTTCTAAGCGAACCATGTTTTGCAATCCAGGTGAAGTTCTTTTGACAACTCTGTAATTAACGACTTGCTAATAAAACTGCATTCCCAGAAATCATATGTTTCAATACCACGGTCTAGAAATCTAAGGATCCAATATGGCAGGCAGCGTGTACATGCCAGAAGTGCACCACCCGCCATATTGGTAAAGACTCCTGCATAGGTGTTCAGGGCATGCGCCTGAAACAGGCGCTAAGCCCTCTGCGTATGCAAATAGGGGGCCTCATGCCTGTTTGAGACCCCCTTTGCAAAATTCATTAGCAACTGACTGCAACATGTGTTGTGCATGCTGCGGTCAGCATTCTCAGGTGCTAGGCAGCCAAACCTTAAAGGGACCGCTGGAGACTGTCACCGGAAAGGTAAGTTTTATTTATTTTTTTACTTACCTTATTATGGAGCCAGGAAGTGCAGGAGTACAATGGTTGTGATCTGACTAATGATTGTTAAGATACAAAGATTGCGTTCACTATATATGCAGTAATATTCAAATAAGTTCTGTACTATAATTTACGACATGGATGGTCCATCAGAGCTCCATTATATTTATATTGCAAAAAGAAATAATGTAGAAATATAATAGGGCGTATCTGTATCATATACTAGATAAGGTGAGAATTTTCTTGTGTCTCAAATATATGCAATCTTAAGAGAGTTGGACTATGTAGAGAAAAATCACTGCAACCACTACAGGGGTAATCACTTTGCACTCCAAATACATAAAAAGAAAAAGGTGAAAGGAACTTACTTCAGCCTTTGGTATTCAGCTATTGCTTCATCAAAAACTGAAAAAAAAATCCAACTAATTTATTGCCAGGACTTATATATTGAACGATAATGTTATAATTTGTCTGACACTTTATAATGGAATGCTGGAATGTACTTAAAAGCACAATTTCTTACCTTGGTCAGATAACTTGAGTACTCGTTTATGTGTCTGTTTACTATCAAACAGTTCTAGGGTATATTTGCCCTTGTCTGCTTCAGTTGGGTTGAAGATCTGCAGCCAAACCCGTTGATTATCAGATCCAATCCTCCTCCTTTCTTGAGACTCCAAGCTTTTTTCGCTAAAGAATGATTGCTTTTTAGTTATCACTACACTATTTCATTGTCATAAACAGATTTGAAATGTTAGCTTCAATGCACCAAAACTGTGTGGTGCCTTACTTTAGTGCACAGGAGTCTGGTGTTTGTAAGCCAGAAATCAGGTACCTCTATCAAGGGGACAACTTTTGATATTTGTATTGATTGCCTCATTCTATACATGTGCACTCTTGCGCATCATAAAAAAGGAGAAAATTACATAATGTTCTGCTGAATACTTGAATATAATGTTAATTGAAAAGATCCCTCACACCCAATCATTTGTGATCAGTATCTAACAACTATAACCAGCCACCTAATTCAACAGAAGTTTTACCTTTTAATTTTCATACTTTTTATTCTTTATAAAATCTATTTAATGCACTTCACTTACTTGAAGTACCAGGTCTTTTTCATGTACTCCAAGTTGTACTTCATTAAGGAATAAAGCTTTATTCCTTCGGCTGTGCACTGTAATTTTAATTCAGAAGCAGAAGTACCTGTGGAACAAAATGGAACAGAGAGCAGAAAGCATCATTATATCAAACCATGCACAGTACTCTTCTGATTGATTTAGTTTAACAGAGAAAACTGATCTCAACTAGGATCAGGTCTTAACAGATATCTTAATACTAATTAGCTAAAGAAAACAAATCTGTATGCTGGCGGATGGGGTTACAAATGGGGCAGAGACCCCTAGCAACAGTAAAAGGGCATTTCATCAACTTCTTCTAACACTAATTAATATTTAGCTGAGGAGGTTCTCAGTATTCTGTGTAATAAGCACTCATGTTACTGTTATAATACAGGTACTGGTTTGAGATTGGTACCTGCTTAGAGAGATGCAGAGCCAGCAGACTGAAGTTATACCATCAGCTCCGTAACACACTCTAGGCATGCAAACAGAACTTTGGACATGCTTATTTTCATGCATGCGCAGAGCAACGGTCAATGTTATCCAAATTCCAGCTAAAATTTTAATGTTAGCAGAGAAGAAACAGGATAGTTGGCCTTTGGCCAACATTAAGCACTTTTAAAATAGAGTTGAAAGAATTTATGTTTGCCCCAACAAACCATCTGAGAACCTTTTAGTGTGCTTCACATCAGTAGCAGTTATAGTGCAGCTGGTGTGAGGCCAATGTAGTGCCTACTTCTTTAAGATGATCTCACACCACTCACCTGAACTTGACCTGATCGGTTTCATTCTCAAGTTAAGTTACAGCACTCAACTTCTGTCTATGTAAAGTGAGCCTGCTTTGGATCAACACGAACTGCATACTATGAATGGCCTGTAACAAGCCAATTGATAGTAAGATAGTAAGAGCACACAATTTGATGGTAAGTGATCCTGGTTTGAAATGATTTGCAAACTGCCCTGTTAGTTCTCTGTAACAGATTAACATGACACTGTGTTAAACACATGTATATTTGCCCCTAACTGAAGCACTCGACAAAATACAAGAAGACATTAATAAACTTGTAGAATGGGCGTGTAATTGGCAAATGAATTTCAATATAAATAAGTGTGAGGTATTACATTTTGGTAAGAAGAATAAGGGGGCCACATACTGCTTGGATAATAAGAGTCCAAATGGGGAAGAGGAGCAGAGGTATCTGGGGGTACAGATACACAAATCACTAAAAGTAGTGACGCAGGTTAATAAGGCCGTAAAAAAAGCAAACCAAGCACTGGGGTTAATTTCTAAAGGGATAGAATTGAAAAGCAGAGATCCTATGTTAAATTTGTATAGAACCTTGGTTAGACCACACTTGGCGCATTGTGAACAGTTCTGGTTTCCATATTATAAAAAGGATATAGAGGCACTGGAGAAGGTGCAAAAAAGATTTACTAGGATGATACCAGAAATGAGAGGTTATACCTATCAGGAAATATTGAGCAGGCTGGGGCTCTTTTCTCTGGAAAAGAGAAGACTGAGGGGTGACCTCATAGAGGTTTTTAAGATTATGAAAGGGTTTGATAGGGTAGACGTAGAGAAGATGTTTCCACTTGCAGGGGAGACCAGAACTAGCGGCCATAAATGTAAGATAGTCACTAATAAATCCAATAGGGAATTCAGGAGAAACTTCTTTACCAAGAGAGTGGTTAGAATGTGGAACTCGCTACCACAAGGAGCAATTGAGGTGACTAGCATAGGTACATTTAAGGGAAAGCTAGATAAACACATGAGGGAGAAAGGAATAGAAGGATATGCTGATAGGGTTAGATAAAGTGGGGAGGGAGGAGGATCATGTGGAGCATAAACACCGACATGGGCCTGATGGTGTTTCTGTGCTGTACATTCTATGTAAGGTCTATGTATATAGTTGTAGCCATCTCTGGATCATAGCTAGCCTTGCAACATTACAAATTTGTTGTCTAAAAATGATCCACCAAAATTTTTGAAACAACTGGTTTAAATGCGGCAAACCTGTTTGGATTACTCACAACATTGGAACTCGCTTATCCTGCCTGGAATTATGCCATTTTTCATATCAGACAATTAATTTGCTTTTCGCAGCAATGGAGCTGCCAATAGTTGATGTCAGCAACATGTGATGTTACCTCAGGACTAAACATCTAGTAGTCTAGTCACATAACAAGAAATGATTGGGTATGCATGGTCTTTGTTCTGAAACTGAAGCATCTCCGCTAAGCAAATAAATTAGAACTGGGCAAGTTGGCTTAGCGGATAAATTAATCCTCAGGTTTGTTACTGAGCCATGCAATTCAGGAGCGTCCCAGGTGCGATCTCCGGTGTATGCTGAATTAGCTAGGGTTGCCAACCCTCCAGGATTGCCCTGGAGTCTCCAGGAATTAAAGGTTAATCTCCTGGACACTGCTGTGAGCAACCTGGGAGAAAAAGCGTAGGGGCATTAAACAAATGGTATGTTTTTTTTCAATTTCTTTGAACACTTTCGTTTATTAGTTATAAAAATATTGGAGATGGGAAAAAAGGCTGTTTGACTGAGTGGGGTGGGGGGGTGGGTTGGGGGTTGGAGGCGGGAGGTCATGAGATGAAACCTCCAGGAATACGTCCTACCAGAGCTGGCAACCTTAGAATTAGCTGATCTCAGCTGGCACGACAGTTGGGTTACTACAATTGGCCTCAGTGCTCCTGGGCTAGGGAGAGGGAGAAATCAGTAAGGTTTCCTGCTCCTGAATGCTATTCATTGTTGAGAGAGAACAGGACCAGGCTTGGCTTGAAATTGTGCTGACCAGGAACTGGGTTGATACTGCTCAAACCCATTTAATTCACTGAACAAACTTTCATTGTAAGCATCTCAGCGGTGAAAGGTCATTGTGTGAACTGACTGTTCCACTCACTCTCCTTTACATTGAATTTTGCATCAATTTCATGTTAATGTACAAAATTAGTGGTAACAGCAAACAAGTTCAAGTAGTTCTACCCCATAATGCGAAAGGTTCTTTATTGTAAATATTAGTACCGCACACAGGGTCAAACTACAGCTCCAAAGAACTCAGCAGCTCCGGTCAGGAGGTTTTAATTTATCCTGTAAACAAAATTCTTTGACACAATTCTAACCATATAGTGAATGCTTAAAAACAACTGAAAGAAAAGGCAACATTGGTAAAATTGAGCATTACCCCACCACTTAATAAGTACTTCAGAAATTATATCTTTCATACATTTGTATTAAAGTAGCACAGCAGAAAAGTGACAAAAGTATAATAGACAACCTTACACCTGGCGGTTCTACTGTTCTCTCACCGTAACTTCAGCAGGGGGTCGTGAAACCCTGGAGAAAGTGTAAATGACGTTTTGCGCTGTTTCTCAGGGGTTTTCACCAGTCTTCTGCTAAAGTTATGGCGGGAGATTGGGGAACCCCCGCAGGTGTTCTACCCCATAATGTTTAACTATACAAAACAACAAGTGGACGAGATTAACTACATAACACCGGTTTTTATGGCCATTTTGTATTTTAAAACTTCTGTACACCTGCAGCTTAAGTATAAAATAAATTGTAAATTTGTCACTGCATCAAATTACTTACCGCCAATTCTGCAGATTTCCTTGAGAATGTCGTCAAATGCTGCAACATAGCGTACACATAATCAAAATGACAAATGTCTCCTGATTTTACCATCACAGCACATTATAGAATAAAGCAAACTCCATCATAGTCCTCCATAACATTATGGTGATATAGCTGTTATGGCAATAATGTTGATATTTTATTAAATGTTGCTCTGTAATCATCAGAATTTGTTTTTTTCAGAAATGTCAATATAATTGTCAACTGCTCCCTCTCCTCAGGCACTGATCTTCACCTTTCAAAATTGCCGTAATTGCCCCATTCCTTAAAAAGCCCACCCATGACCCCTCTGTTCTCCCTCACTACTGGTCTATCTTCAAACTCCCCATCATTTCTAAGGTTCTAGAATGTGCTGTAGCTACCCAACTTGTGCCCTTCTCTCCAACCATTCCCCGTTCCTTCAGTCTGTCTTCCATCTCACCCACAGCACTGAAACAGTCCTGATCAAAGTCACCAACGACATCCTACGTGACTGTAACTCTTGTGTGTTAACCCTCCTCGCCCTCGCTGCAGGACGGTTGACTACACCATCCTGCTCCTTTGTTTCTCATCTGTGCCCAATTCCATGCGACTGCCCTAACATAGTTCTGCTCCTACCCGACTGAATGCAGCCCACATTGGTCACCTTCAGTTTTCCACAATTTTCTATCCTTGGTTCCTCCTATTCCTTATTTATATATTGCCCTTAAGTGACATTACCTTGCCCATGAGGTGAAATTTCATATGTAAGCCAATGATACATAGGTTTGCCTCTGCACCACCATCTTTAACTCCATTACTGTTGCTGTCCCGTCCAACTGCCTGTCATCAAATGCTGGATGAACCAGAACTTCTTTCAGCTTGACACTAGCAAGACTGAAGGCACCCTGTTCAGCCTCCACCAGAAAATTCACATCTTAGCCCCTGATCCAATTCCCCTTCCTGGATGCCTGCTCTAGCTCAAGCTTGCAGTGCATAACCTTAGTGCCTTGACTTTGAGCTAAGCTGCACAACACACATCTAGTCCATCACCAAGAACTGCCTAATTCCACCTTAGAAATATTGTCCTTCTCTGTCCCTACCTGATCTGCTATGGCGCTGAAACCATTATCCATGGTTCTGTCATCTCCAGACTCGACTTTCACATATCCTCCTTACTAGCTTCCTGAGCTCCATCCTAGATAACTCATCTAGAACGTCAATTACCTATATCCTATCCAGCAGAAGTCCCATTAACCCATCAACCCATCCCTGCTGATCTCCATCGTCTCCTGCATCAAACCCAAACTTCTTGTCTTTGTCTACACACCCTACTTCTGTAACCTCCTCCCCTTCCCTCTGCTCCACCATCAGTGGCAGAGCCTTTAGCCATCTTGACCCTCACATGCTAGAACTCTCCCGCTAAACCATTCCGCTTCACCACATCACTCCTCTCCTTCAAAAGTCTCCTTAAATCCTACCTTTTGGTTGGTATCTTATGACACTACTTAATTTCCTACTTCTGCTTAACACTGCTTTCCTGGCATTATATAAATATATAGTAAGCTGTTCCTAGGCTGATTTTAAGTGCCTCCTCTTTCTATAAACAGGGCGGTAGTAGCCTGAAATGGCATCAGGTCACTTACCATTCTCTTGATGCGAGCATTCTAGCCACTGCAATCTTGGATAGGGTCCTGATATGGGCGGCTGGAGCGCCCGCCGATATCAGGCAGGATTCCGCTTGTAATATGCAAATCGGGGTCCTATGACGTACATCGGACCCTGATTGCAGTTTTGTGGTACAAATGGGAGGATCAAGAGCCATGCATGAGCCTGGAGGTAGCTCTGAAAGCAGCCAAAGTTTTTTTTTAAACTTTTATTTTTGAGGGGGTCATGGTACACCAACTGTCTGTATATGAGGCTCGGACTTCAAAACGGTTCAGGCCACACAGCGGTAACAACTGGCGGGTGGCAGGAATGCTCCTCCCACTGACTGCCCGTTGTGTTTCTCAACTTAAAATCTCCACCCCCTCCTGACTCCAGATTTATGTTTTTTAATGCATCCACAGGATCCTTTTCATCCATTGTAAACCATGAACGTTACGCAAATTGTTCTGAGCTTTACACCTCCAACATGTGCAATCATGTGTTGTTCGACAGGCATTACAAGTAAAGCTGTATTAGCACACTCTGGTCTATTGAATTATTGCCTACATTTAAAATTTCCATTGACATTTTAGTCTTAGAAGTTGAGGATAATGTTACAGGTTTGTGTGGTATATCTGGAACTCAGTCACATCACACAAGAGCACTAAAACCAAATGCTTTATGATCAGCTAACAGGGGATTCCCTTCCTGCAGTGCAGGATGGACAGTATCAGTTTTAGGATGGTTCTGAATAGTAAGTTAGTGAGATTGACTGATCGACAGTGCCTTAGGGCAAATGGACTATTACAGGAAATGGGAAACGATCCCACATTCAGCTGCTGTGAACTGGAAAATATTTGACAATTAACAGAGAGCTTTTACAATTCATTTTTCTGTCTAATATTCTTTATTTTATTATTATGCAGTTACATTTCACACTTTTCAAATTCATTGTAAGTTTAGCAGAAATTTACCATGCAATCATTTTCTATTATGTAGGATTCAATCTATTAATCAATTAACAGATTGACTTAGTCTCAGAAAAATGCGATCCCACTGAGCTCACGCATAGTTTGTGCTTGCTGGCACTGAGTACTAATCCAAACCATTCCTCTCTATTGTTTGAAGGCAATTCATACTGTATTAGTAGACATGCACTTGAGCACTTCATACACATTAATGCCACTGTTTTTATCTGTACTGTCTGCTTGCATGTAAATTTACCCTGGCAAATCAGGGTTGATTGCCATTGCTGTTTCTGCACTGCTTGAGTATTTGGGTAATCAGTAGGCACTTGTATATTTGATTTACTTTGATCCTGTTCGAAGGGAGTGATCTCCTTGTGTTGCTCTCCCCTTCATACATTTGGTGTCAGGAATCTGATCCCTGAAGTGCTGTGGGGCTCCACTGTTAATATGGAGACCAGCATCCAAACACACAGACGCAGCTCCCCATATTTACTTTAATTAAATAAATGGCTGTAACCTGACAGCACATTAATAGACGTTAGTTTACTGTAGGTCAGCTGGTTTGCACTGTGGAGTGCAGCCATTAGAGGAACAATTGCATGTCTTCAGTTGGCTGCACTCCTTCAGTGTTAAAGTGCCAAGCGATAATAACCATAGTCAGTTCCACCCTCCCTTGAATGAGATGCTTTGTCTCTGAAAACTTCAGAGTTTTAATTTTAAAAATCTTTATTTACCTTGATTGAGCAGCTCAAGATCACTAGAATCTTGTCCTCTTTCATCAGCCACCACTACGTTATAAATTCCTTCATCCTTCTTAGTGACCTGGGAAAAAAAAAATTCTGTAACCACAAAGAAAGTACAACAGGAGACATGTGCCGGGATTCTCCTCTTTGGAGTGGAGTCCCAGTGGGACTTCTGCCCACCCCTCTGGATTTTGCCCCAACCTCAACTCATTTTTCTGGGTCAGGTTCATTCTGTATGGGGGGGGGCTCCCTGTAGGATTCCCGCCAGCAAGAGTGGAAAATCCTGGCGGTGCTGGAGTGGGAATGCTGCTGCAGCACCATAAGAGGTAGCGAGGGACCTTAAAGGGATAAAAGGGGCTGGCTGAGGGACAGGAGGCTGCTACAAGATGCTCTCCTTCCACAGGGGAAACCTTAAGGCCTCTACCTGGGGCCTACCATCGTCTTCCACATAGTGGGTCCAGGAAACTGTGGTAAGTGAGGCGGAATGGAAGGAGACGCTCCAGGGACCTGGATCCCTCCTGTTGGCCAGGGGCTGCGGTAACCTGAGACGTCGGCTGCTGATATACAGAGGCAGGAACGACTTTTGAACTAAAGTAACCTGGGTTCAGTCACTGGCCTCAACTGCCCGGAACCGGTTTGAATTAACCAAGTTTTGTGAAAGACAAAGGAAATATGATAAGACACAAGTCCTTACTTAGGAAAGGAGTAATGAGGTAATGCTACCTAAGTCCTTGGGACAGAGCCAATGAGGAGAAGACCCAGGCAAAAGCGAGAAAGCATAAACCAACGAAATAGAGAGAAAGCACCGCCTGAAGAGATAAGATTGGGAATAAGAATGAAGGATCTGAGGCATGGAGGCAGAGCGAAGACTCCAGAGACCAACCATCGCAGAAGTGGAAGACCCTACGTCAGGGACGTAGAGACAACGTCGAGAGAGAGAGAGAACGGAATGCCTGGCCAGCGTCAGCTCTCCTTTTCGCGTATTATCCTTTATGTTCTGTGACCACTCAGGGAGTGTCAGAGAAACCTAGTGGGTGTGCGTTTAGATCTTAGTTTGGGTATAAGACTGTATAACCTGGTGTAACTGCATGCCTATATCTAACCAGACATATAAGCTATATGTATATGATCTAACGGCGTGAATAAAGTGAATTGAGAGTTAAGAGAGAATTGACTCTTCTCCTCTGTGTACTAAGCCAGTAACCGTAACTGGTAACCTCCGGTCAACACTCCGAATTACACATGGTGGATGGGAAAGGAGCGGCCAGCGGCAGTCCTGCAGTGTGCAGGGGGTGATATCTTGGTCAGGGTGCAAAGGAGAAGACCCCCCATGGTATTAGAACTAAGGAGATGAGAATATTTTGATTTATTAAAGCCACTTGCGAACTTATAGATAAAGAATTTTATACATTAGCACACATAGAACTAAATGATTAAATGAGCTAAGTGGCCTTCTCTTGTTCCTACTTTCTCTAGAATAAAGATCATTATAACATTTTTATTACTTATCATCAGATAATAGTTACTAGTACAAATGCAAACAGTTGGACATTGATGTCAAAACTAACAAGCCACACAGAGCATAAAATTGGGAATGCCAAAAGACCAATTCAGCATTGCCTTGCCCTTGGTGTAATTTTCACATGCTTTTGAATGTAGAGGAGTGTAGAAGACTTGCTGGACTGGACTGTTGGGTAGGAAGCATATCACAAAAAAATTTAAACTATTTAATAGACCACAACCAGGAACAAAGACCAGCAAAACAACATTTTTGATTTTCATTACCTGTGAAATTGATAGGGAACTGATGCCAGTCTGGGGATCATATGCAGCATCTGTAATTTGCTTCCCATCTTTGTACCATTTAACACTGGTCTGGGTCTTTGTATTTGTCATCTGTTTAATGTACAAATTAAAACATAAATAAATATTGAGACATTGCACTGGTACTTCTTATTTAATAATTTTACGTGACACTAAAATAGATTACTTCTATGTTATACATAATTCATTTTCACAGAACCTGTTTATACCTTGCAAGTGAGAAGGAGATCACATTCTTCTGTCACTTCCCAGCGCAAGTACTTCTCAAAATAAGGCCCTGAAAGTTTGGTCGAATAAGTTATGAATATCAAATGCAATCAAATCTGATGTACTAAAAGAATTCCTTACATTGAAGTGTAAACTCAAATGTTTTAAAATGTCACGTGGATCAATCCCTGCACCTGAATGTTGAGGTCCAAGGTGCACCCGATACTGGGCCTTGGGCCTCATTTCCATCGAGCTGGTAAGCTGTGAACAGTAATAGGCGGCTCGCCACAAGGCGGCGTTGAAGATGGGCCAGTGCGACGGCCACTGCAGCCCTCAGGTAAGTAATGAAGGGGAGGCGACAGGGAACGGGGATGATTGGGTCGGGAAGGAAATGATGGTGAGAGGGGGAGGTAGTGGTGGCCGGTGGGGGAGACAGCGATGGGCACGGGGGGGGGGGGGTGGTGGTAGCGATGGCCAGGGGGAGGTAGCGATGGGTGAGTCGATGGTCGCGATGGATGGTGGGGGGGAATGGTAGCGATGGATGCGGAGATAGTAGCGATGGGCGGGGGGAGAGAGCAATGGACGGGGGAGGTAGCGGTGGCCAGAGGTGGGAGGTAGCGGTGGCCAGGGTGGATAATAGCGATCGGCATGGTAGGTGGAAGCGATGGGCAGGGCGGGTGGAATCAATGGATAGGAGGAAGGTAGCGATGGACGTAGGGGATGGTAGCGATGGACTGGGGGGATGGTAGCGATGGACGGGGGGGATGGTAGCGATGGACGGGGGGGATGGTAGCGATGGACGGGGGGGATGGTAGCGATGGACGGGGGGGATGGTAGCGATGGACGGGGGGGATGGTAGCGATGGACCGGGGGGATGGTAGCAACAGACAGAGGAGGTAGCGGTGGCCAGAGGTGGGAGGTAGCGATGGGCAGAGCGGGTGGTAGCAAGGGGTCTAGGGGGATGGTAGCGATGGACGGAGGGATGATAGCGACGGGCGGGGATGGGGGAGATAGTGATGGACAGGGGAGGTAGCAGTGGCCAGAGGTGGGAGGTAGTGGTGGCCAGACAGTGTGGTAGCGATGGGCGGGGGGGGGGGGGGGGGTGGAGGTAGTGATGGGCAGGGCGGGTGGTAGCGATGGGCAGGGGGATGGTAGCGATGGGCAGGGGGAAGGTAGGGGTGGTCGGGGGGGAGGTAAGGGTGGCCGGTGGGGGAGGTAGGGGTGGCCGGGGAGAGGTAGCAATGACGATCAGGGGAGCGATGACCGCTTGTGGCGGTGATCAGGAGAGCAGGGATCAGTAACCTGCTGTGGCCCACGTTCTTTGAATGTGGGGTCTGGAGGAGCACGCCTACTCCTCTTGGCTCTACATTCAGGTAAGCATATTGTAGAATCTTACCTTGCTGGTTGCAGGAGTGCCTGTAGGCATGATTTTCCTGAGTGCAGCCAGTGCCGGTTGCCTCAGGGCAAACTAATCTTGCAGTGGGGGGCCTCAAACAGGCAGTTGGCCCCTTATTTGCATATGCATAGATCCTAATGCATGTTTCGGCATGGGCACTACAGGTGATGTTTTGTCCTTTACCAATATGGCGGGTATGGAACTTTTGGCTCGTAATGAGCATGCACTTCCTGCGCACCATATTGGAGACTGAGGAGGCTATTAGGACCTGAGTAAAAGGGCACCGTGTGGCCAAATTTCTCATGTCTTATTTTTATTGGAACTGTAAAACAGTAGAAAGACCTATTAAATATAGTTTGTGGTCTCTGAAGAACAATAATTACAGTACTGCTCCTAATGCATTGATTTGCTTCCTCTGAAGGTCAAAGCCATTCTCCTGGTGCTGAGATAAAACCATTTATAAAATTCTTTTGTCTATTTATGAAATGTCCTGGGACATTTCTTTATGTGAAAGACACTATATAAATGTTATTCGTGTTTTTAATCAAACAAATGTACTGCTCATGGTAAATGCAAATAAATGACAAAGCAACCCCTTATATCCTTGGTACAACATACAAACACAGCACAATGTGAGAATGATAAAGTGTCAGTATACTGACCACAAACTAAATCTTCCATCAGCATGACTGGGAGAGGGAGATTAGTTGTGTACATTTAGGTAATGAATTGCAATGTAAGTTTACAGAATTTGTTCCTTTATTAATTGAGGGAAGGGTAACTTTAAGATTGGAGACAAGAAGCTTGCAATCCCATCAGGTTTTCATTTTGTTTCATATGTGCAAAACAAATATCTATTATTTGCTCTGGGTCTTGTAACTAACTTAGTGCTGAATGTGAAGTATGATTTTGTAAGCTTCTTGTTTTGTAAACTCTTTGTGGCTCATTGCCAAATTATGGGAAAACTATGAGTGGGAACGAAGTGGGAGCAAACATCCTTCCTTTTGGATGATTTAATTTGTAAAGTAGATACAAAATCATTCTTCTGCAAAACAAAAATGGTTACATTGTGAGCAGCTCTCATTGTGCAAACATGTCTGTCACAAGACAAGAAAAAAGATGTAACATAAAACTATAAATTAGTGACTGAACTCCGGTCGATGACCTTGTGTATAGGCCCTTCACCTGCAATGTAACCACATACAGATAAAGTTGGTGACATTTTGGACTTTGTTACCTTGTTTTCTCTTCCATTCTCTTTTTTGGAAATTACACTGTGATAAAATATCTTGGAACTCTGAAAAAAAATCAAATGCAGCCAAACATTTTAATGTATTTTAAGTCTTTCAGTCATTTTCTTTTACTTGAATAGCCTTTGGCTTAGTGGTAGAATTCGTGCCCCTGAGTCTGAAGGTGCATAGTTCAAACCCTGCTCCAGATGGTCCCAACGAGTGGGGACTGGAGCTGCAGTTCTGAAATCTGGGCTGGCATCCAGCAGGATACTTGAGTTCAGTGGGTGTGGGTGGCTCCCCTTATCATATGGGTTGTGGAAGTTCATAAAACCTTTCTGCCTTAGAGGACTAACCACCTTATTGGCTGTTATAAAGATGGATACAGCTGTGGAAGGAGCATTGACGTCGTGGCCTGTCAGACAGTTAATCAGCCTGCGAATCCTTCCACTATTTCACACTATTCTCCAAGGGAAGAGTGTGATGATATAAAAACAATAATTGAATAGCCTATTTATATTTTTAAAAATGATCCACCTGTCAGTATTTCATCAATATTAGACTGATTTTCTGTTGTACATCTCGCTGCAAAAGTTGAGACAGACTTTTATAATGTGAACTGTTTTAAAAAGATACATAGAAGTTACAACATAGAAACAGGCCATTGGGCCCAACCAGTCTGTGTCAGCATTTACTCTCCACATGAGCAAATAGTTCATATTTACCTAGCCTGTTCCCATATCCCTTCAACCTCTTTTCCTTCATCCGCCTATCCAATGTAATCTTGAATGTCGACATTGTTTCTGCCTCAACTACTAACCCTGGAAGTGAATTGAACAGCCTCACAACTCTCTGGATGAAGAGGTTTCTCCTGCCCCATGTTCTAAATCTCCTGCATTTAATCTATGGTCCCTCGTTCTTGGGTCCTCGACTACTGAAAACAGTCTGCTTCTATCTATCATGTACCTTTCTTTCACAATTTCAAACACTTTTATTATATTGCCCTGTAATCTGTGTTGTTCTTCATATTTGTACACCCTGGGGGACACCACTACCCACTTCCAATTATTCAGAGAAACTGCCCTTAACTTCTGCTCTCAGTTTCTTCCCATCTAACCATGTTTTAATCCAAATTGACAATCCTCTCCTCTCAGAAGTCCCACCTCGCTTTTAACAATTCTCTTTTTACTTACATAATTGTAAAATAACTTACAGTTCCTTTTGATGTTTTTTGAATTTTCTTTCACAATCCCTCAGATTTCATTATCCCACTCTTAACCACTTTTCTTATTTTCTCATATTCCCCTTTAGTTTTTTCATTATTATTATTCTTATAGTCCTCATTGGCCCTCTTCTTCAATTTAATTTTATTTATCCATGGCATCCTAAAACTACAAGTAGTTTTCTTCTTTTTTAATGGAACATACTTACTCTGTACTTTTGAAATCTCTTTTTATAAACATCCCACTGTTGCTGTACCATCCTGTGTGCCACTTTCTCCATCCAACTTCCCTTAGCTAGCTTGCTCCTTTTCTTTCTAAAATCTGCCCTATTCCAATCTGGTGTTCTAGTTTTTGTACTGACTTTTTCCCTTTCTAGTTGGATCTTAAACCTCATCATATTGTGATCACTACTCCCAAGGTGCTCACCCACATTGAGCTCATCAACTGATCGATTTCATTACTCATATTACTATCAAACTTGTAGTTAGGAAAATACTAGCAGTTAGGTGACTTCATCCAGCAGTTTCCAAATACCAGTTAACTGGTTCATGCTAATAAAGAGCCAACAGGACACGCAGCTCTTCACCAGCATTTACTAAGTTAAAAATAAAGTTTACAAAGCTTTTTTACGCATCCCTATACAACAACTTGTATTTAAATGTTGCCTTTAATATGATAAACATCTGAAACAAGGTGCTTCACAGGAAGAAATGGATCCTGAGCAGCAACAGGAGTAGAATTAAGGGACATGACTGAAGACATAAATTTTGAGGAGACTTTTAAAGGTGGGGAGAAAAGTAACAAGGTGGAGGTGTTTAGGGAGAGAGTTCCAGATAGCGGACTAAGAGGAAAAAGGGGGGGGGCAATATATAGGATTCCAGAGTTGGAAGAGTTGAGGGTGTGAGCTGGGCATAGAGCTGGAGGAGATTACAAAAGTAGGGTGAGCAAGGCCTTTGAGGAACTTAAAAGTCAGTATTTTGAATTCAATGAGTTTGGGAATGGGGACCCATTGAAGGTAAATGGGAGAATGGGAGTGATAGGCAAGTGGACTTAGTAGGGGACAGGTTGTGGGTAATGGAGGTTTGGGTGATTTGAAGCTTTATGTAGAGTACAGCGTGGCAGATCATCAAGGAGGACATTGCATGAGATGAGTCTGGAGGTCACAAAGACATAGGTAAGTGTTTCAGCAACTGTGGGGTTTGGTAAAGGAAGATGCAAGCAATGCTGTGGAGGCAGAAATAAGTGGTTTGTTGAGGAATAGGATATGAGGTTTGAAGCTCAGCTCCAAGTCAAATAGGACACCAAGGTAGCACACTGTTGAACTCAGCATGTAGGAATCAATAGGCTGTGAGATTGCCTCCTTGAAATAGTTTCACACCACGGAAATTCAATGCACTATTGGATTGGTGACTGCATTACCTTTCTTGAATGCAAAAGTGAAAGTATAATTAAATTAATATATGAAACAAATAGATGTTAACTTACTTTCATCAATCAGGACCAATGTGAACTGACCCTTAGCTTTTCCATCTTGTAGCTGGGCAGTGTAGGAGCCTTGATCTTCTTCAGAGAAGTTTTGAATAATCATTTCTATAATGCCGTTGGCTTTATCAAAATTAATTTTGTGAGCCTGTGTGGAAAAGAGTCCATTTTTTGTCATTTTCTTTTCAACCTTCTTTGATTTTTATCCCTTGTTGGTTTAATCCCTGGTCACAGCCCTTTCTCTTCAAATTCATGGCACCCTCTTGTTTTGTAATATGTATGTAGAAAATACAAACGTTTTCTTGGTTGAATTGCAGCCAGTGGAGTCAATTTTAGGGACCCTATGATCAGGGTCTAATGTACATCATAGAAGCTTGATCACCATATTAGAATAAGGCTCCCGCCAGAAATGACCAACGCTTGGGCCATCCATGCAGAGGCCCTCTGGAATTGGTAATGGGCGGAAACAGAGCAGGAACAAGACGCTAAGTGTATCCCTGTGTTTTTTGAGGCATTACTACCCCATTCCCACCAGGCAGAGGGAGTTAAAATCGACTGCAGTGTTTCCACATTAAGTTTTGATGGAGGGAGGAAGGGAAGGGAAGAGTGGGAAAGAACTTGCCATCGGAGTGCATCACCAGGAGGGGTGGGGAGATTTACATGCCACAGATCTATACCTCTGTCTTATGTTCCTGCTTCAGGCTAATTTGAATATTGGAGCTGGGCTCTCCGGCTCCTTCTGGGCAATTGCAAGTGGAATGTTATTGTGGCAGCCTCAGTGGTCTGCTGTGGCATACCAGTATAGGCAGCCTCCGTGCCATTGGCAAAGCTCAAGCTCACCTCAATTTTTTGCATTTTAAATAACTCCTCTTTGACCTGTGCAAGGACACACTCTGTGACTGCACAGGCTCCAACTCGCAAAACAATTTTTTTCTCCTCCTTCACTATCTTCTGAATGTGGGATATCTGCGCTTAACAGATGTCGCTTGCAGTTAGAGTTTGAAGGATACAAACTGTAAGGAATAGATTGGAGGAGGTATTTCCCTGAGTTGCATTTCATTGTGATACACCTACCTGCTGGGTTTGGGGATTGGAAAATGGGAAGGCAGACCACATCCTCATGCAATTTTCTGACCCTGCTGCTGAAAGATCGCCAGGGGCAGGCGGAAATTTCAGGCCAAACAGAGGACGAAAGAAGGAGCGAAAGGAAGAAAAAGATAGACTTCCATTTATATAGCACTTTATGATATCTCTGAGAAATGTCTAAAGCACTTTACATATAATAAATTACTTAGAAGTGCAGTCACTTCATGTAGATAAATACGACAGCCATTTTGTGCACAGGAAGATGTCACAAACAGCAATGAGAAGAATGAAAGGTTAATCTGGTTTTTGTTATTGGTTGTGCCAGGAAACTAGAGAGAGGTCCCTGCTCTTCTTTGGATCTTTAAATTCCACCTCAATAGTCAGGGAAGGCTTTTGTTTAACATGTCGTCCAAAGCACCTTTAACAATGCAGCACTCCCTCAATACCACATTGGAGTGTCAGCTTAAATTATTTATTCAATCACTTGGGATTTAACCCATCTCTTCTGAGCTTAAAACAGCTATTTTACACAATTCAATATGTGATGATGGAATAAATGTTTAAGTATTGTGATTATGTTAAACGTAATTTGGACACTTTCAGGCAAACATCTTCATAAACGTAAACTCATATTAAGATCATGCCCTTGAGAATGCCCAAACCACATTTAAAAATAAGTCACAGTAGATTTGATTTTGTTGCTATTACCTTTGATATTATTCAGCTTTTCTCTCAGAGGAAATATCATCAACATGCAGAAATATTTTGTAAACATCAATATTTGCCTGTAAGCCAAAAATGTCTTAATGGCTCAGAATGTTTAAAATAGTTACTCAATGTGGCAAGAGAGCTAATTTATAATGAGGTCAAATTCCAGTCAAAGGAAACGATGAAGAATAAACTGTACAGAAAGTAAGAAGAAAATAAAAGAAAGGAAAAAAAGATAAAATTATATAAAAATCAACATTATTATTCAAGTTTGACATTGACATTGATACTATGATTCTATGATTCTATTGTTCAAGTTTGACATTGATACAAAATGCTAGATAAAGCAATTGCTCTCAAAATTCAATTTAGATGAACAAAATACCATCAAAACAGAATGAAACTGCAAATGCAAACGATATGGGTCCCATGAGTTTTTTTTAAATTATCATTCTGAATAACATCTGTTTTGTGGAAAAATTATCTATCAACATCGTCATAGAGGAAAACAATAAAATTCTTTTACAGTCGCTGAATGTCCACAATGAAGGCAGATTTATAAAGCTTGTAAGATCATTCCAGCAAGATCATT
Source organism: Heptranchias perlo (assembly GCF_035084215.1). NCBI lineage: Eukaryota > Metazoa > Chordata > Chondrichthyes > Hexanchiformes > Hexanchidae > Heptranchias > Heptranchias perlo. The sequence continues at coordinate 29,836,717 of NC_090350.1, forward strand.
ATTTCATTAATCGAAGAAGTGCAACGATTAGCCAAAGGTAAATGTTCCTTATTTTAATATTTTTTAAAAAACTTAAAATTAACTAAATCAGAAACATTTATACTGACAAGCTCAAAATTCCCTTTTAATTTCCCCCCCATCCCCCTCCCAGTGGTCATGGAGATTGTTATAATTTCTTTAAAATGTCAACTCTGAATATTTTCTGTAAAGTGACACATTATCTAGTTTCTGTAAATCAAGTAAACTTAGAACATAAGAAATAGGAGCAGGAGTAGGCCATACGGCCCCTCGATCCTGCTCCGCCATTCAATCAGATCATAGTTGATCTTCAACCTCAACTCCACTTTTCTGCCCGCTCCCCATATCTCTTTATTCCCCTAGAGTCCAAAAATTTATCTATCTCAGCCTTGAATATACTCAGTGACTCAGCATCCACTGCCCTCTGGAGTAGAGAATTCCAAAGATTCATAAACCTCTGAGTGAAGAAATGCCTCCTCATCTCAGTCTTAAATGGCCGACCCCTTATCCTGCAACTATGTCCTCTAGTTCTAGACTCTCCAGTCAGGGGAAACCTTGTAGGTACTGGATAATTCTCTGTAAGTAGGTTTGGGTCAGATGCTGGTTTCAGTCATCTCTAATTATTACAAAGAATCTCAAGCAAATGTCAAAGTATTTCAGGTATGTTTCAAGATATTTGAAAAGTTAGATCTTATCGTGGCAGAATCTAAGTTGTTTGTCTCTTTACTAGAATTCAAAGTATTTATTTAATCTTAGATCATATTAGTTTGTTGATTTATTTAGCCGATGGTTCTTTTAATCAAATGGAACTGGTCTGATCCATATTGATGGCTAGTATGTTTGACATATATGAGCAAAATGTTTTTATCTCTCAGTTGATGGCCTGTAATTTAAGAAGTGTATTTTGTGAAGACAGTTCTATTTGTCCAGGAAAGACTGACAGCTAAGAGATCCCAGAGGGGGTGTTTTTGATACCTAATGAATTAAAAGCTTTGAGATAGAACTACAGTCCTTGCAACAGCTGTTGGTGAAATCAGGTCATGAAGTTCCTAATGAGTTTTAAGCTTTGAGCTGGAATGAAGACAATGGTATTTATAATGCAATATCAATTGTTTGATAAATTGTCAGACCCGAGCTAAACCAGGGAGAACCCATTAATGACACTGTCATTGTGTTTATGTTATACATATATTGTAATGGTATTTGCTGATTATTGGTTTGTAAATAAAGTTACCAGTTGCCTTCATGTATAAATCTCTCGTCTGTGTGGTAATATCCACCATTTTGAAGAATTTAACTATGTTAAATCTATTAAGCAGATTATTGCAGGTGGGTAATTGTTAGTGCTAGGGACATATCGCTGGAAGGACAGCTTGTAGATCGTAAGTGTCAAAATTTACAGGAACAGCTGTTAGACCATTGACAGAGAAGATGATGCTAAATGCCCTGAAATGTGATCTATTATTCAATGAAAGAGAGGAGGACAGTTTATAATATCTAAAGATGTGCCTAAGTATTTCTTGGTGAAATATTTAAACAAAGTAGCAACATCTAAACAGTGGCCTTGCTTAAAAAAAACTATTTAACCAAGCAAATAAATAAAATGTCACAGGAAAATGGAGTTGCAAATAAAATATTGTAGGTTTAAACTATCAAATGAAGGTTACCGGAGTGCTTGAAACTTCCTTCTCATTAATGATGAATTGTAGCTGTGCAGCTGGAGATAAACTCTCAACCTGTACCCAGAGTCGAACAGTACCCTTCTCAAGAAGCTCAGCAGCCCAGTCAGACTTCACATTAATTACTGAAAATAAGACAAACCATTTGAACTATGTTAACAGGTTTTTGATTTAAATCAAAAATGACAATTCCACCATAGCGTACATTACTGGCAATAACAATATCTCTTTGTCACAGTTTAGCAGAAGGCCAAGTACATTTTATTTCCATCACTTTTGCATTATTATATTTATTGCTGGCAGATCTCCTGTGACATTGCTCACAATAAATCAATAAAAGGAGCACACAATTTATTATTTTGCAACTAAGGTGGATATGTGTTTAAGGGAGGCCAGTCTTTAAAGGTCACAAAATCTAATTGCTGTAAGTAAACAGAGCTTGAGGGCAATCAGATATTAATTGCTGTTTGATGATGAAAGTTTGTAGATTTGAAACTGCTTTTAAATTTCCAGCTCCAGGTCAGAAAAAACAGTATTAGATTCCTGCGTTTCTTCCTTTTTTTAGTACAGTTGATTCTTTAAAGTGTGACATTTGAAATGTGAAGGTATTTCTCATGATATTTACACAGATAAATATGTTCATATGTCTTCAAAGTGAGGTGCAAGAGTGTAACAAAATTTTGCTTGAACAAATGTTGTACTCAGTTACAAATCCACATTATTAATAGGTTACTACAGATTTATTGTTATATTGAGGCACTGCAGCTATAGTTCTGAATGGGAATTGGCAAAACTAATTATTGATCAGTATGTTGGAAGCCCATACAAATGCTTACAGAATAGAGTTAATAAATGTTATTAAGCCATTCATATATCCCCATGTGTCTATTTATCATTTGTACACAAGCGAACATAACTAAAGATAGTAATAGAGTAATGTTGCGGAATTAAATGTAACTTAATGGCCATATCAGATACTCCACGGTCAGGTAGTACACGGATTAGATTAATAACAAAGATTACAGTCCAATCTCATGACAGTCTCCACTGAGTTAAAGGAATAAAGAAAAGGCATGGGCCTAGAAATCCAAACACACCCATTTTTGTGAGGTAGCGGCGGTGATCGGGTGGGGAGGGAGAGGTGGCTGGCGATGGCTCCCATGCTTTGAATGTGGGATCGGGAGAAGCACTCCTGCATCTCCCGGCTCCACATTCAGGTAAGCATATTTTAAACACTTATCTTATTGGTTGCCGCCTAACAGAAGGTCCCTTTAAGGACTGCCTGCTAGGCCACGTTTAGACCGTATTTTCCTGAGTGCAGCCAGCACCAGCGCCGACTGCCTCAGAGCAAACCGATCATGCAGTAGGGGCCTCAAACAGGCGATAGGCCTCTTATATGCATATGCAAAGATTTTCAACCTTTGTTACTTATACTGTTTCTCAGTAGTCCCTCAGAGGAAACTCAAAGAGCTGGGTAGAACCTTGTACTAATTGCTTAATGACTTTATCTTTGGTTATTGTATTGCCCTTTCTGCCTACTGTGTTCAACAACTGAATAGAATAGAAAAGTTCCAACAGCAAGAAGAACTTACGCGGGTTTCTTTTTTGATGGCTCAGTTCCTTTAGTCTCTGCAGCTCTGAAAAAAAGGTTTAGACCTTAGACTTCAAATTAAAAGGATTTACTAATTTGGTTTTTGTGAAATTGGAGATAAAATTTACCTTCTTCTGTTAAAGTATGACTGGATGAAACTCCATCAGTGCCAGTTACTACTACAGAGTAAGTACCCAAATCCTCTTCTGAAGGATCAATCAAGATAAGTTTAGATCTGAACAAAGAGATATTTCATGGTTAACACAGACAGCAGTTGAACTTGGCATAGTTGCTCCAGAATTATTACATTTTCTAATTGATAAGTTACACAAGAGATGGAGATGCAGAACAATGTTTTAGACATGCCCCTGCATGATTAGCTAGAGGCAAAGAAGTGCTTCAAATAATTCAAGGCAAAAATTTGATTTGCAATACAGTAATAAACAAGTCTTGGGCTAGGAGAGCATCAGAAGGAAAATGTGGGAGAGAAGAAGATTTCCTCTGGTCACTGTGTGTTACTGACATTGGAAGCAAAGCTGGAAGATTTTCCATATTGACTTTTTCTAGTTAAACTATAGAAGTTTCTAAAAGAATGTATTTACTATTTGCTCGAATCGGCGATCAGAGCAAATCTTCCTGTTACGCTTATGAAGTCACAAACACATAGCAACCAGAAAAAAATCTTCCTTTCAGGTCAAACTACAGGACATTAAAATGTTATTTTCTAACCACCAGTTTAAAACCACAGTAACTGCAGTCTCAAAGGCTCTCACTGTTAATGTGCTCAATTGAATCCCCAAAATTGACTACACCAGCAATGAACTATCCAATATTTAGCAACAATTGCGATAACAATTACTCACACAATTTACTTAGCTGGCCACCTACATTAGCAGAATGCAGGGTTAAATAACTAGAATATTCTGCAAATAACTGAGTAGTTTCTGTTCAAACAATTCATATTTCTCACAACTGCAGTGACACAGTTTGTTGGTGCATTATCTTTTTTTAAAATAGAAATTTTAACCAACTTCACCCTCTGCGTTCCCCACTCCATTTTGATTGCTTATTCCAAATATTTCCCTTTAGCTGGAAGGGTAGTTGAATGGATCTTAGACACCTCCAATAAAGTTAGGGACTGATTCTCTTGAATTTAAGGAATATTGCCTAGTGATCCCGATAGTACTGAAAAATAATTTTAAAGTCACTCTCCACTTAACAAGTAAGGGTTTCTTTTCTATCCTCGTATAATTTTTTTCTTGCTAAAAAAACATTCGAGGAATTTAATGCAAACAAAAAAGTTCACACTTTAGGATGAAAATGGGGTCAGAAAGTGGAGAGTAAAAGGCTGTAAACAAGAGGAAGCTGTAAACACATTTAAGCAGGAAGAGATTGCAAACAAAAGACTTTAACTAATTGCAAGCCAATAAGGTCATTTCCTTTCCCGCTTGCCACAGCTTGAGGTGAACTCTCCTCATCATTGGAGTGGTAGCAAGTAGAATTTTCCAATCAAGGATAGAGATTACAAAACTCAGCACACATTTAAACATCCATCAGCACTGGAACCTGAGTCCAAGACTAAACTAAGTTAAAGTCAGCAGCTTAATCACTGTTTTATTGCTCAATGTTCATTCTAAGACTGAAAGTTCCAGAAATTTCCAGATTCTTACGTCTCTTCTTTTGTTTCAGTCTGCACTCTCTCAGGAGTTGCGATTTCCTGGTAGTCCTTGGACCAAACAAACTTTGAACAATCAGTGACCTCAAGGCTCTGGAAAGCCAGAAAAATATTCCCATCTTCATCCACACCGATATCTATCTCTGTGGTGCCTACGGAAAGTAACAGATCTGCCTCATGTCATGTATATTTATATAATTGTTATAAATGAATTATTTATCAGTTTATCAACAGCAAATACAAGGTGACTTGCATTCAAGTATTATTCTTGTAAAGATATAGATTAGTTTCTGGAAATAGACTAATATTATTGGCACATGGTCTTTCATTTATGTGGATTAAAAGTACTAGTCTTTCTGTACTAAATTTACGAATGGTACAATTCTCATGTTTTGCACTGCAAACTTTAGGGGTGCAATTCCACCTTAATTCCTGCAGGGGGCATTCTATTGGGTGGAACCTGGATCTGCTGAGTTTCCAGCCCTCTGGGTTCATCCATTTTATGCCACTGTGATAGTAACATATAATTCAGTGCATTTTTGTTTTAGATATCAGTGCAAACTTAGATAGAAATCAGTTACCCCAGACAGTCAGAAAGACACCATACCTGGTCGGGTTTCTGTTAGAACAGGGTCAGATGGTAAAGATGGCACACCAGTCCTAGCTGAATTTAATGCAAGCACACGGAAAATGTAGGTTTTGCCTTCTTCCAAGTGGGAAATCTTAATAAAATTGAACAATAACAACCCGGTTACATGTAAATGTTAGTTTAACTCCACTGCTGTAAAGGTACAGGCATCTTCTCGCGTGTAAAAGCTATTTTTTGTACTCCCTCGTTACTTGGTAATTATTATCAGTGTTAGCACAAATTTAAGATGACTTCCACTGAAATCATCAGCATACAATATACCATTTGTGATCGTCTCTCAGAAAAAAATAACCTGCAATGCTCTAAAATGAATACCCTTCAAATCAGAGCTAATCATTCAGCTCAATTTTCATATTTTCCCTGTGTGGTTAGAAGGGAGTGAACAATATTTTTTTCACCATAGATCACAAGGCTCCCAAGAACTCAGTTTCCACATATAAAAACCGCAGTGAAATGGGCAGCTCCCACTAAATCAGGAGGGAAACAACATTTTTAAAAATGTACAAAGAAAGGGGTCACATTCATATTCCATTAGTTAAGTTGCTCCAGTCCCAGCATCATCAGAAGAGCTGATTTCAATATCTGTAAAACTTTATGATTTTACTACAAATAACACACAGAGGAAATCTTCAAATTTTAAGCTCAGATGCAAATAACTATATGTTAAATATAAAAACTGGAATGCAGTAACATTTTCTGCAAATGCCTAGTGTTGTTATTTTCTTTCTTGCATTATATGTGCTTGAATTTAAGCTTGGAAATTTAAGTCCCTGTTTAGGTTCGGGTAGGGGGACGGAGAGGGGGTGTCTTGTATATAGGTCATATGCTCCCTTAGGTTTCTCTCCTGGCTGGTTTCCTTCCCAGCAAAATAATTTCTCTAAAGACAGAGCACCCTGCAGCAGCATCATGCGAATGCAATTCAATCAGCTACTGGTGACAGCTGCTGGTCCGCTCCGCCCCTCCAGCAGTGTGATATTTAAATGGCAACTAAGGTTGTTTTGATCAGACCTGAAAAATCGCTGCTTTCCATATATGACTGAATCAGAAGATCATTTACAAACCCTCATGTGTGTGTTCAGTATCGGCTCTTCGTTTAAGGCTATCCACTTTTCTGACTCAGTTTCACACATCTCAACGAAGTAGCCTGTTACAGGGCCCTTCCCTGTGTACAGTGGAGGCTGCCACTGGAGCAGCAGAGAGCTTCTGCGCACCTCAGTGAATATCACATCGAAAGGTGGCCCTGCGGGAACAAATTGAAAATTTACTTTGAACTTTAGAATACAAATTAACAATTCAAAATAAAGGAAAAGGACAAGAAAGGGAAAAATATATGACGTGCCATAACAAGAGGCTAGTTCCAGTTGTTGACAATTACTAGAAGTCCCTTAGGCAAACAGCATTACTCATTTTGTTTGTATGAGCTAGATATCAGTCATGTAAATTTAACTAATGGTGTTGTCACATTCAGCAGTGCAAGTTAGATCAGAAGTCATAATGCATCAGAGAGCGTTATATGGAAAGATGAGCACATATCTAAACACATTTCTCACACATAGGATGAAATATGGTTGTTGTTTTCGTATCTTGACGCTCTTCTCTAGGAGAGTAGTGTGAGGTAGTGGAAGGACTAGCAGGCTGATTAAAAGTCGGATAGGCAGGGACGTGAACACTCCTTCCATGGCCGTAACTATCTAGTACTAGCCGATAGGGTGATTAGTATTATACGACGGGAGGGTTTTATGGGCTCCAACAATGCGGGGCGGGGTGGAGTGGAGTGGGGGTTGAGTGCACCCACATTCAGACCCACACCCACCTGACATAAGTATCCCACTGGATGTCAATGCAGAGCTCCGATCTTCACTATGAAGTATGGTAATTATTGTATTACCACCATGTTCACCTGAAATCCCGCTGATAAAAGAGAAACAACAAACTCACCAGGCTGTGGCATTGTCCATTCCTCACATTTAAATTGGTCACTGGCTTCAGATGGCTGCCCAACACCAGCCCAGTTCATTGCAAAGGCACGAAATTCATAAAAACAGCCTTTTGTTAAGTTTTGGACCTTCAGAGGAAAGAAATATCAAATGTAAGTTTTGCAAATATTATTTGGGAAAAAATTAAATAGAATATTCTGGAGCGAGGAGTACTTTCAAATTGCTGTTACTATTCTTCAGTATTTAATCATGCATATGAAGAAGTAAAAGATTTAAAGTATCCATTTCCTTATATAATACTTGCATATTTCTACAGCACTTCACTATGTAATCTTCATCTCTCTGGAATAGAGGCACCACATGATGAAGGATTCTTCCCACTCCCATCTCTTTAGTAGCAGCTCCTATCCACTTTCCCTCAATGTAAAGTGCTTTGGGATGTCACGAGGTTGTGAAAGGCGCTATGTAAATGCAAGTCTTTCTTTTTTCTTGTTTGGAAAACATCTTTGTCCTCCTTCAGACATATCAGCTGAGTTTCAAAACTTAGTGTATGGGGCTTATCTCATATGTAAACCCACACTTTGCCATTCCATGGCATGGGCCATTGGTGCATCACATACAACGTGAGGGTTGTATGAAGGTTAAGAAAGGATTCCCATTCTTTAACAATGAACACATCACATGGATTTGATTTGAGTGTTTAAGGTGCATCTTTAGTTGGTACATTTTTCATAGGGTTATCAATACTTTACAAGTTCTATTTTCATTAACAGGGCACTGATTTCCTCTACATTCATCTGTTTTATTAAAGTCACCATCTAGAGAAAAGCTTAGAAATCTGAATGAAAAGCCAAGATGACAGTGTGCACTAATTTCATTATGGCAAAATGAATCTAATTACAACGACACAAAATAAATTGAGTTTAAACCCTCAGTCTTATAATGTCCATTTTACCTTGTAAATCCTTGTTTTTATGGGCTTAATATTAACTTCATGCCACTCCGCATCTACTGCATCACGGTAATCCAGGAAATAGCCCAAAATATCTGCTCCAATAGGGAATTTGGGTTCCTTCCAGCCAATAACCATTTCACTCATCCCACAGTTCAGTTGTGTCAGGCCATAAGGAGCTGATGGGAGAACTTAACAAGAAAATGCATGCATAAGGTAGAAGCGTAGAAACATAGAAAATCTCAAGGCCAGAAAAGGCTATGGGCGCTAAATTGGGCTGTGTAGCGCCTGTTGTTTCGGCGCTACCCGGCCTCTCCGACATCCAAGAAGGCGTCTTAGATGCGCACGCACGTTTCCAGCATGACGTGTGCCGGACGCCATCTTGGTATAGGAATTAGCGTGTGTGCACATAACGAACACTGGAATCATGTAAAGCAGGGAGAAAATGGCTTCAATCAGTGTGCAACGCTGATTTAAAGTGATAGGCACCATTTTGGGACTTAATGCGCAACTCAACGTACAGTCTTAACCCCGACCATCTGAACATGCCTTAGAGTGCCTGGAAGACCCCCCCACCAGCGCTATTTAAAGGAATCATGCAGGATTTACAGGTTAGTGGCTGGATTATTGCTTTTGTCTGTCGAGACATTTGTAACTATTTTTGGAGGTCTCCTAGACTTGAATACTAGGACGCAGGGACATAGCCTAACATTTAGAGCCAGGACGTGCAGGAGTGAAGTTAGGAAATGCTTCTCCATGCAAAGGGTGGGAGATGTTTGCTCTTCTGCAGACGGCAGTTGATGCTAGCTCACTTGTGAATTTTAAAACTGAGATTGATGAATTTCTGTGAACCAAGGGTATTAAGGGATATGGGGCTAAGGCGGATATATGGAGTTAGGTCACAGGTCCACCCTGATCTGATCGAATGGTGGAACAGGCTCAAAGGGCTAAATGCCACTGCCACTTGCTGCCTCCTGATATGCGCTACCTTCTCCTGCAAGAAAGCGGGACGTGTGTTTGGGTGATGTGCCTGTCATGGTTGAATAGCTGCCAGTGTGTGTGGCCTGTGAGTTATGGGTGGGCGGCTTGAAACAGTGGTAATGTGTAAGGGTGAGAGGAAGCATCTGGTTGGAAGAGTTGAGTACTGATAGAAAGAGTTTATTGGTATGTGGGTGATGGGGGGTGTAGTACGTGGTCTAGTTGATAGGAGACACCACTTGACAGTTGACCTCACTCATCTTGACCACTCATTTCAAAGCATTGAACTTCTTCCTGCACTGCATCCATGTTGATGATACAGTGCGCCTGGCATTGACTTCGTCCCCCGCTGCCTCCCATTGCCTTTTGGATATTTGTCTGGAGGGCCTCTTGCCCCTCCCCACCCCACCCCCCCGTGGATATAGGATGTCCCTCCTTCTGTCCACCTCTTGCACCAAGGTCTCTAGTGCATTAGCAGAGAAGCTTGGCGCATGCATTCTCACAGGCCTGGTGCCAACTCAGATCGGCAGATTGGTGAGTCTGGCATGCAGATTGGAGGATGTGGGATTTAGTAGTGTGCAACGTTTATTCAATGTTTTAACATAACTCATCAGTATGTAAGCATTGGGATGGGACCTGCATCTGTGTTTTACGTGTGCGATGTCTGATCTCCATGGACTTAAGTATAGAGGGTATAATTTCAAAGTTTGCAGATGACACGAAACTCGGAAATATAGTAAACAATGTGGAGGATAGTAACAGACTTCAGGAGGACACAGACTGGTGAAATGGGCAGACACATGGCAGATGAAATTTAATGCAGAGAATTGTGAAGTGATGCATTTTGGTAGGAAGAATGAGGAGAGGCAATATAAACTAAATGGTACAATTTTAAAGGGGGTGCAGGAGCACAAGGTACCTGGGGTGCACATACACGAATCTTTGGAGGTGGCAGGACAAGTTGAAAAGGCTGTTAAAAAAGCATATAGGATCCTGGGCTTTATTAAAAGAGGCATAGAGTACAAAAGCAAGGAAGTTATGCTAAACCTTTATAAAACATTGATTAGGTCTCAGCTGGATTATTGTGTTTAATTCTGGGCACCACAGTTTAGGAAGGATGTCAAGGCCTTAGAGAGGGTGCAGAAGAGATTTACTAGAGTGGTGCCAGTGATGAGGGGCTTCAGTTATGTGGCAAGACTGAAGAAGCTGGGGTTGTTCTCCTTAGAACAGAGAAGGTTAAGGGGAGATTTGGTAGAGGTGTTCAAAATCATGAATGGTTTTGACAGAGTCAATAAGGAGAAACTTTCCAGTGGCAGAAGGGCCAGTAACCAAAGGACACTGATTTAAGATTATCGGCAAAAGTGCCAGAGGCAACATGAGGAAACATTTTTTTATGCAGCGAGTTGTGTTGATCTGGAATGCACTGCCTGAAAGGGAATTGGATAAATACATGTAGGGAAAAAAAATTGCAGGGCTATGGGGAAAGAGCAGGGGAATGGGATTAATTGGACAGCTTTTTCAAAGAGCCGGCACAGGCATGATGGGCCAAATGGCTTCTTCCTGTGCTGCACTTACTGTGATACTATGATATCAGTGGTTTGGAACTATCAGTGGGAGTTTGTTTGTTTTTCGTTTCTTCTTCCATTAGAGAACAGTGTGAAGTAGTGGAGGACCCACAGGCCGATTAACAGTTTGACAGGTTGAACACTCCTTCCATGACTGTAACCATCGTTATTCCAGTTGATGGGGTGGTTAGTCCTATACGGCAGGAGGATTTGAGAGGCTCCCACACCCACCGGACGTGAGTATTCCACTGGATGTCAACCCAGACTTCAGAGCAGCAGATTCGGTCTCCACTCACCGGGACTGTCTGGCGTGGGGTTCGAACTTTACACATTCTGACTCAGAAATGGGAATCCTACAACTAAGCCAAAGCTCGCTCCACCAGTTGGGGTTTTGAGAGGGGACAGGATGGTCAAAATATCAATTGTGGCTTGCTTTCTGTTCTTAGGTTTACTTGTTTCTACCACTGGTGTAGATCAGGCCAGTTAGATGTTGGCCTGTCTCAATCCTGGCAGTGTCCACTTCCCATTTGCTCTACAATAATGGTATTTGTCATGAGCATAATAGGACCTCACTGTTCATGATGCTTGGTGAAGGGTAAAAGAGGGAAATGTTTTCTTGCTTATCCATAAGTCAAATCATCCACTGCACCCTGGTAGCCAATGGAAGGGGAAACATTGTGGATCCACCATAATAAGGGAAATTACAGAAATTAGCTGGAAGTGCTAGTAGAGGGGGAGAGGATAAACCTCCTGATGCCTGCCAGTAAAATAGTCCAGAACATTGTGTGTTCTTCTTGAAATCGGCAGGTGGCAATCTTTCTTAAACTTCAGGGTGTTCAGTTCCATGTACTTCTCAGTTCACTATCTACTCACAACAAGCAACTTTTAAAAACCATCACCTGCACTTCCACAATGCAGTCTACATTTTAACATACTTCAGGTGGTCAATTTTAGGATGGCCGAGCGGGTGCGCTGGTGGCGGGGGGGTTCCTAAAATTGGGGAATCCCGGAGTGGGTCTGGAGCCCGGCTCCAACCCACCCACTTCCGGGTTCCCCAATGACGAGAATCGGTGCGCGCGCAGCCCCGACATGCGGGACTCCCACCAGCAATTAAAGCCGGCGGGATGACAGTTTAGATAGTTAGGGAGGTACTTGAGGTCGTTGGCAGACTTCATTGGGAAGAGATTTTACCAGGGATGTGATTTTGGACTCTCCCATGCTGTGGGAAACACTCCCTGTTGTTGCAGACGTGTTTCAATCAGCAGCCATTGGGAGATGCAGAGGATTCCTTGACAGTTGGGGGGAATACCTCGTTCATTGCAGCAGGGTACTCTGTCACCTCAGACAAAGTTTTGTCTGCCACACCGTTGTCTCCACACTCAGAATTATTACATCATACCCTAAACTCTGCTGTCCAAACATATTTGCCTACTTTGCGGACCCCCTCACACTCACACTGTCAGGATGGGTGGGGGGTTCCATAGCTGCATTCATCACTCCATTGGAGGACGAGCAACATCACCAGCCTCGCCAGGCACACCATCCACCTCCGCCACGTGGAGCTACACAACACAGTGCTGCGCAACAGGCACCTGCACAAAGTAGTCGTGCAACTACACATACGCCCACTGTAGGGTGACCCAATGGGTGGCATCAAGGGTGTTCCTGGAGAACTTCAATGAAAGGGCCTTATTGCACAAGCCAGTCAAGAATGGCCAAGACGTGGCAGTAGTGGTGACAATATAATATGTAATGTGAGTTGATCAGAAATCAAATAAAAGTAAAAACCATGACAAACCTTCAAACGTCCTTGTGCATCCCCTTCATGCTCACGACACTTTGGCTTACGTTTCCTACTACACATGCGTGATGCATGCCCTGTGGCTGCAGCACAGGTAGTGGCAGGTGGAGTGAGGCTGACCGTGAAAGAGATGCATCAGAGACATCTGATGTATGAGACAGAGCCATGAGATTGTATGAAGATTGGGTTGAGTGGTAGTGGTGGGATGAGTACTGGGGAGGTGAGGAAGTGCAGCTAAGATGAGGATGAGGGTTCAGTGGGTGTGAGGAGTGATGTGATAGAGTAGTGTTGGCAGTGCAGAAGGAGATGTGGGGTGGGGGCGGTGATGGGGCAGACGGAGTGTAGGGGAATGAGTAAGAGTACTCACTTTGGCTGACCTGGTTAGGTCACTGAAGTGCCTCCTGCACTGTATGCAGGTGCATGATATGTTGATGGTGCTGGTGACCTCCTCTGCCACCTTGAGCCAGGCCTTCGTGGTGGCAGAGGCAGGCCACTTCCTCCCATCCACCAGGTGGAAGATCTCCCTCCTCCTCCTCCTCCACCCCATCCAGTAAGACCTGGAGTGAGGCATCATTAAACCTGGGAGCAGCCTTCCCCCTGGGCTGCTCCATGCTGTAATTTTGCCTATTTTCTGCAGCATCAGTCAGTGGAGGACTGCCCCTTTAAATAGGGCTCCTCCAGCTGACAGCCCATGATGCAGGTGCGCAGTCCGCCCGCTGCGCAGCTTTCCAGTGCAAAATCCGGAAGCCAAGATAAATGGCTTCAATTTACTGACAATTGCATGGGGAACCCACCGATTTTACTGGGCACGTTACCCACCTGCCCAGTCGACCCCCGCTGCCAACCCACCTCCCTGGTAATATTGGGCCCCAGTTCTCTTACAATATGTATTATTTCGACAACTAAACTCTGAATCTGAAGCTTTTAAAAACACTGATGGCTTCCAGTATAATTTCTCATAGGGCTGAAAAAAATACTCCCATCTAGCAAAATGACTTATTTATAAAATTCTACAGTGCATGTTTTAAAGAATGTTGATATTTGTATATGTAAAATATTGTTCCATATTTGAAAATTCAAGCTAAATGCAATAATCACCAAAATTGACTAACACTTTATTTTCTGGAAAAATATTATTTTTGAAAGCTTGTATTATATACTCACAGATGGGATTGTTCACTACGATGGGTGTGGATTCAATGGAATAGTCACTGATTCCTGCTGGATTGACAGATTTCACACGAAATACATATCTTTTTCCACGAGTGAGGCCATGGACTGAAAAACTAGCAGATGGAATCAGACACAATTAAAATGATTCTTTCAAGTTTCATTTTGTATCTGTGTCATGCAGCTTTAAAAAAAAGTGTCACTATTTATAAGGCAAACCATTAAAAAGCAATAGAATCAACCTGAGCATTTTTAAAATCTATTTCTTTAACTCTTCCACCCTCCCTTTTCTCCCCTACTTTTGCTAAATTATAGTACTTCAAGCAAAGTTCCATTCTTCACGTATGTGCCCAGATAGTGATTGTCAGCATTCTATTTGGCCATGGATAACATCACAGCCGAGGCTGATCCTGTCCTCGCCTGATAACCACACACATGGACTTCCCACCAAGAGTCTTTGAATGGTGATCAGCAGCAGGGACCCGACTGATTTGTCCTCTCCCTAGCCCAGAACTTCCAAGGCCAATTATAGAGCTCCAATTACAGCTCCTGATGAGATTAGTTAACTGAGCACAGACCAGGAACGGAGTCTGGTCCCATTCGGTCTCTATGAAGAAGTGCTGCATAGGGATGTGTCGTTATTCACTGAGCCATTAGAAAAGTTTGATTTCTGCCTATTTCTTTTAATTAGTAACAAAATACTTTTGTGTACTGAATGTTGATGATATCACTGGGTACCTGACTGGAAGGGTTTCAACTCAATGATACAAGGGAATCGACATACCACATGAAATAGCACAAATCACTGAAGCACCTTTGGTTACTGATTGTACACTTCAAAAATATTTTATTGGATGTGAAGCACTCTGGGACATCCGGAGGTCATGAAAGGCGCAATATAAATATTTTCCCTTTACTCACCATTTAAGGAAAAATAACCACAAAATATGCAGAAATGTGAGAAAAAAACAAGATATTAAATATATATATTTCAAAATGGTACTGATAATGAAAAGGCTTTATTAACAATATTTTTTCAGGTACAATCTACTCTTTTATACTTTTCACTCATTACCCTGGTACAGTTTTATTATAGCAAGATTAAATTCTTCTAACCTCTCTGAATTCACAGGCTTATTATTACAGATTTCCCAGTTGTTTGTCCCAACCTCACAGGCATAAACATAAAAGCCTATGAGTTCGTTTTCATCTTCAGGCTCTTTCCACAGAACTATCACAGACGTTTTCGTGTTTCTGATGGGTACAATGTCATGTGGTGGAGAAGGGGCAGCTAAGCAAGAAAGAAATGATTCAATTAGTAATTATCCAACATAGGATTGCAAATGGTTGCTTGCTGGATCTGGTGCAGATTTCTATAGAACAATACAGCTAATCTTCATATGGTTATTTCATTATAATAATTATACACAGCATTAACATTCATTAGTGCACAGTTAAATAAACCTGTTCTGGTTTTATTTCTTCTACTTTATTAAAGCATTAAGTCTCTCTAGGGCTAGCAAATAATGCAGTAGAGATGCAAACCATACAGAAATATAGAGTCATCAATGTAATACTGAAATGGAATGTCTCTGGAGAGAAGATATTGAAGGGTATGGTGAGAAGGTAAATAGGTGGATTTGATCTATGTAAAAGTGATGGATGTTGCTCCTAAAACACCTTGGGGGCTAAATTGAGTCGTGTAGTGCCCATTGTTTAGGAGCTACGCGAACTCCTAAGGACCCAAAGTGAATCTGTGTGCACTGGTAATACTGGGATTTACTATAATAGTGACTTTTAAGCTTGCCTTACTCTAGTCCCATTGCTTTAGCAGTGAGGGTGGAAAATTTTCGGTTGCATGCATCCCACAGCATAGGCAGGGAAGAGATTGAGAATTTAAAATAAATTTGAAAGTGTTTGGGCTGTAGGGTCAATATTCTGGCTTAGCACTCACCAGCTGACTTTTTAGGATTTCCTGAGGTCAGCCCTAATTAACCATGCATGGCAATCTCCCAGCATTGGGACTGGTGCTGGGAGTTCACAAAGAGGGATGGAGAAGGAAACTGTGTAAGTCATCAACAGACAATATTTAAAGGGATGCAGTCACCTAAAGGTAAATGGTTACATATAGGGACATTTTTTCCTTCCTTTCCTAAAGCTACAAATACTTTAAATATATGTTAAGCCTTTCCAGAGGCTGTATGGGGAAAAGAAGTGACTGGCAAAACCCAAGGGAAGGCAGAAGAGTGTGTAGCAGAGTTTCCGTAGAATATGAATGATTGAGAACTTTCATCTCTGGAATGCACTTGGATCAGGCCTGTATGTATCTGGAATAATCATTAGTCTCTTTACAGGTGTAAGATTTTACCTAGGGTTTGTCCAAGTGTAATGGCTTTCGAAGGCTGGGATGGCTCACTGATCCCATATTTATTGACACCTCGGACTCTGAAGCAATACAGAATCCCTTTGACTATGTCAAAGACTGCAAATCTTGGGCAACTCACAGGAACTTCCAGGTTTACTCTTTGCCAACTGTCTCTTCCAGCTATTGACTAAAAAGAAAAAGTATTGAAATACCAGTTAAACGAAAAACATGAATTTGTAGACAGATATTTACATGCAAATCAAAGATTTATGTCTTTACTTGTTGGTCAGTGAGTAAAGGCCGACTATTTATACACTTTGCTTCCATTAACACTACTAAGTGTTTCTAAGTGCGAAAGAGTGCACATCGCCAATCATGTTAATTTCTTCATGTATCGTCACAATGTCTTCCCTTTAACACACTTGAAAGAGCACTTGCTGCTACACTGGATACAATGACATCTCACCTCACACATTCTTTCCTGAATTAAGATATTAGATACTATGGACTGCTGTCCAGTAAGAACTAGAATGAGAGTAACAACTTATTTTCTACATATAATACAAAATAAAGACAGAAAATGCTGGAAACACTCAGCAGGTCAGGCAACAACTGTGGAGACAGAAACAGAATTGTCGTTCCAGGTCAATGACCTTTCATCAGAACTGGAAGATGCTAGAGCTGTAATGGTTTTGAAGCAAGTGCAGAGCCAGGAAAAAAGGGGTGGGGGCAGGAAAGAACAAAGGGAAAGGTCTGTGGTAGGGTGGAGGGCAGGAGTGAATAAATGACAAAAGGGATGATGGTGCAAGGCAAAAGGGGGTGGTAATGGGGCAAGTAAAGAAACAAAAGATGAATCCAGAGGAGGTGTAAATAGTTATAGCAGAACGATTACCAGCACCTGTTGTCCGAGAAAATGGGAGCAGTGGTTATGATCATTTTCTACATGATTCTTCAGTGCTGGGTCTCAACCCAGCTCCCAGCTAGTTAACAGAAGCACACAATGTAAAACTCATAATAATCACCTGATTGCATATTCTCTGCAAAAAAGACAACAGGTATAACTGTAATAGGGATGCAGCTGCCATATTGGTGCAGTAGGGAATGATCTGAGATTAAGAATAGGCTTATTGCTTGGTCAGCGTTTACCCTGCATCTGACTTGTACCAAAGCTGACATAAGAATACTTGATACTGACAATAAATGAAAAACGCAGCAAAGCTTTCATCTCTCACTTAAAATAAGGATGAGAATTTAGGTCAACTCAGATTTGGGGATTTTGTTTCAGGTTTGGATCAGGATTAGAATCTGAGCCAAATTTTAAACCAGAGTATAGAGGTCAGGTTGCTGATAATATTTAGTGAAACTGCTTTGTAGGGTTTATCCTATCATAGTAGGTACAACACAGGAAAAAGCCATTCAGCCCATCATGCTTGTGCCGGCTCTTAGAAAGAGCTATCCAATTAGTCCCATTCCCCTGCTCTTTCCCCATAGACCTGCAAATTTTTTCCCTTCAAGTATTTGTCCAATTCCCTTTTGAAAGTTACTATTGAATCTGCTTCCACCACCCTTTCAGGCAGTGCATTTCAGATCATTACAACTCGCTGCATAAAAAAATGTTTCCTCATGTCGCCTCTGGCTCTTTACCAATCACCTTAAATATGTGTCCTCTGGTTACCAACCCTTCTGCCACTGGAAAGAGTTTCTCCTTATTTGTTTGTCACAACCATTCATGATTTTGAACACTTCTATCAAATTTCTCCCTAACCTTCTCTGTTCTAAGGAGAACAACCCCAGCTTCTCCAGTCTCTTCACATAACTGAAGTTCCTCATCCTTGGTACCATTCTAATAAATCTCTTCTGCACCCTTTCTAAGGTCTTAACATCCTTCCTAAATTGTGGTGCCCAGAATTTAACACAGTGCTCCAGCTGAAGACTAACCAGCGTTTTATAAAGGTTTAGCATAACTTCCTTGCTTTTGTACTCTCTGCCTCTATTAATAAAGCCCAGGATCCCACTTGCTTTTTAACAGCCTTCTCAACTTGTCCTGCTACCTTCAAAGATTGGGTCTCTCTGTTCCTGCACCCCCTTTAAAATTATACCATTTAGTTTATATTGCCTCTCCTCATTCTTCCTACCAAAATGCATCAGTTCACACCTCTCTGCATCTGCCATGTGTCTGTCCATTTCACCAACCTGTCTGTGTCCTCCTGAAGTCTGTTAGTATCCTCTACAATGTTTACTACATTTCCGAGTTTCGTTTCATCTGCAAACTTTGAAATTATACCCTCTATACCCAAGTTCAGGTCATTGATATATATCAAAATGAGCAGTGGTCATAATACTGACCCCTGAGAAACACCACTGTATACTTCCCTCCTGTCTGAAAAACAACTGTTCAGTACTACTCGCTGCTTTCTGTCCCCTAGCCAATTTTGTATACACACTGCCATTGTTACTTTAATCACATGGGCTTTAATTTTGCTAACAAGTCTATTATATGGTACTTTATCAAATGCCTTTTGAAAGACCATTTATACAATATCTACCGCACTACCCTCATCAACCCTCTCCGTTACTTCATCAAAGAACTTAATCAAGTTAGTCAAACACGATTTTCCTTTAACAAATCTGTGCTGACTTTCATTTATTAGCCCATACTTTTCCATATGCCAAAAAATTTTGTCCCGGATTATTGTCTCTAAATGTTTCCCCACCACTGATGTTAGGCTGACTGGCCTGTAATTGCTGGGTTTATCCCTCTTCCCTATTTTGAACAGGGGTGTAACATTTTTAATCCTCCAGTCCTCCGACTCCATCCCTATATCTAAGGAGGATTGGAAGATTGTGGCCAGAACCTCCGCAATTTCCACCCATACTTCCCTCAGTAACCCAGGATGCATCCCAACTGGACCGGGTGACTTTTCTACTCCGAGTACTGCCAATCTTTTAAGTACTTCCTGTTTATCTATTTTTGTCGTGTCTAATATCACTACTACCTCCTCCTTTACTGTTACAATGGCAGCATCCTCTTCTCTAGTGAAGACAGATGCGAAGTACTCATTTAGTGCCTCAGCCATGCCCTTTACCTCCACAAGAAGATCTCCTTTTTTGTCCCTAATCGGTCCCATGCTTCCTTTGACTACCCTTTTACTATTTTTATGTTCATAAAAGACTTATAGGTTCCCTTTTATGTTAGCCGCTAATCTATTCTCATACTCTCTCTTTGCCCCTCATTATTTTTTTAGATCTCCTCTGTACTTTCTGTATTTAGCCTGGTTCTCTACTGTATCATGAACCTTACATTCATCATAAGCCTCCTTTTTCTGTTTCATTTTAATCTCTATATCTTTAATCATCCAGGGAGCTCTAGCTTTGGATGCCCTTCCTTTCCCCCTTGTAGGGATGTGTCTACTCTGTACCTGAACCACCTCCTCCTTGAAGGCCTCCCATCATTCAATTATTGTTTTGTCTACCAATTTTTGATTCCAATCCACCAGGGCAAAATCTCTTTTTAATTCACTGAAATTTGCCCTCCTCCAGATAAGCATTTTCACATTTGATTGTTCCTTGTCCTTTTCCATAACTATTCTGATGATATTATGATCACTGTTCCCCAGATGGTCCCCCACCTGCTCCACCTGCCCCACTTCATTCCTTGGAACGAGATCCAGCACTGTTTCCTTCCTGGTTGGGCTGGAAACACACTGTTCCAGAAAGTCCTCAAACGCATTTCAGGAAATCCCCCCGCTCTTTGCCCTTTACTCTGTTACTGTCCCAGTCTATATTGGGATAATTGAAGTCCCCCATTATCACTACTCTATAGTTCTTGCAACAATCTGTAATTTGCCTGAAAATTTGCTGCTCTATCTCCTTCCCATTATTTGGTGGCCCATAATATACACCCAGTAAAGTAATAGCTCCTTTATTATTCCTTAATTCTAACCAAATAAATTCTGTCTTTGTCCCCTCAACTATATCATCCCTTTCCAGTGCTATAATAGTTTCTTTGATCAATACTGCCACCCCACTCCTTTCTTTCCTTCCCTATCTTTCCTGACTACCTTGTAGCCCAGAATAATAAGCACCCAATCCTCCCCTTCTTTGAGCCAGGTCTCTGTTATTACTACTATATCATAGTTGCATGTGGCGACTTGAGCCTGCAGCTCACCAACCTTATTTACCACACCACGTGCATTTACACACATGCACTCCAATGTCATCTTAGACTGCCTCGGATTTGCCTCCTGTCTGGTCCCTCCTATTTCTGAACTATTCTTTACTCTAGTGCTACTTGTCCCTCCTAGTCCTCTGTGCACCTTGTTTCTCCTCTATAATGTTTCATCCTGGTGCCCACCCTGCCAAATTAGTTTAAACCCTCCCTTACAGCACGAGTTAACCTCCCCTTGAGGACATTGGTCCCAGATCTGTTGAGGTGCAACCTGTCCATCTCAAACAGATCCCTCCTGCTCCAGAACTGGTCCCAATACCCCAGGAATCTGTAGCCCTCTCTCCTGCACCATTGCTCCTGCCACGCATTAACCTGTCTTATCCTACTATTCCTATATACATTAGCGCGTAGCACTGGGAGTAATCTGGAGATTACTACCTTTGAGGTCCTGCTTTTTAACTTTCTCCCTAGCTCCTGAAACTCTGACTGCAAGACCTCGACTCTTTTCCTTCCTAGGTCATTGGTTCCCACGTGGACCAAATATGGTTTTACCTACAGTAAGGAGCATAAGTAGGAACAACTGCCATTTTGAGTTCCATACATGTACCAAGTAGATGCGTCACCATCACCATCCTTCTGCAAAAAGCTATCATGGTAGTGCAATAGTACTGCCAGAAACTGGATCTCCTTCCACAAAACCAAACAATGGCTACAGACTTAAAAAAGCTCTTTATCTCAATTCATACAGATCCAGTTACAGACAGCAGCCACTTCCCAACACCTGGTACATTGGTGAAGTATGAAAAATGGTGGTCACATGCACAAAAATTGCAATTTATTTTCTTTGTATTTTAAAAGAGTTAGGCATACCCAGATGAAAAGTGTTTAAAATCTGACAATTTCGAATATTCGAGAAGTCAATTCACACAGTCCCAATTTAAATTAGACAAACCCAAACTTGTTCATTTTAGGTTCAGAAATCTCTCCATCTTTTTCCTAAATGACATTTCCAATGTTTATGTGGGCAAAATTATAAACACAATGGGACTGAAAATCCATGGCCCTTCTGGCACACTTCTGCCCAAAGTTTGTTGGAAGTGAGTCAGTAGGGCTGGAAATTAGGCTTGGACCTGGATATGCCGAGCCCCAGCCGAACATCGGAGCATCCAGGATGGCCTGTTGGGAGCAGAGCCTCCAACCACCCCAAAGAAAGCCATCAGTGTAAGAGGGGAAAGGGATTCCCTACAATGGGAGTTCATACATTCTCAGTCCTCAGAGGGACTTGGTGTTCAGTATGTGATGGTATGCCTAATGAGACAGACGTATCATGTTAACCACCAGGGGAAGTGGGAGCCCACCTGAGAGTCCATGCTGGGATCGTGGCCTGGACCCCAAAGATGAATTGGATTTAAAAAGGTATTATTACAAAGGGAGACATTGGGAGCAATTTCCTTTTGTTCCTGGATGGGGGAAGGGGTGACAACCCCTTTTGCAGGGCTACCTCTGCTGGACTTTTCAGCCACTTTTCTATGACAGGTGCAACTAGATGCACCCCTATCAGCATGGGCACCTGCCATTGGCATGCAAAACAGGGGACTTGCCGTTGACCTCACAAACTTCAGTGGGGTCAGCTGCTGAAGTCCCTGTTGAGGGTATCTCAACACTTATGTTGGGATGCACCCTCCAATGGATTTTCAGCCCTGTAAAACAGTTACTTCCACAAAAAAATTGTTGTAACGTGTAACCTGTAAATGTTGTGTAACACATATACAAATTATGATCTCAGACATGCTGTGGTGCCAAATTGGTTGGGAAAGCACAGACTGACATGAATAGACTAGCTAGGTGGTTGAAGGCAAGGGGAATAAAGAGATATGGGAACCGAGCAGGCACATGGGTTAAGGACTACAACTCATGTGGAGGATAAACACCAACACGGACCGGTTAGGCTGAAAGGCCTGTTTCCATGTTGTAATTTGTATGTAATTCTATGTAATGAAGGTCACCAATGTAAATACAATTGAATACTGCTTCTGCCATATTATTTGAACAGGTAACAGGGAGGAGTGACAGCTCTCTGTACTGGTAAACACAGAGACCATTCTACCCAACGGTATACTGTTCCAGTTTTATTTTAAGAATGCAGTTTAGTTATTAGAGTCTAGAAATTAGATGTAGTCAATGAGCTTTCTATTAGGTTGTATAGCACGATGGATGTTGTTGACTGTCACTTATTGGTTCTGATCCAAACCCCCTTTTTTCAGTCTGCAGCAGCACAAAATATAATTTATAAACTATGTTATCCCTCAATCTACTGTAATAAAATCAACAGCAGTCCCCCCAGGTCAAACTCTTTTAGTGATGTATTAGTCATTTGTTCAAAAAAGAATGAAACTATAACTTCCATTCTACATTACATCACTGTTACTTGCTGTTTCATTGCACACTTTTCATTTCACCTTTTCCACATAGTACATCAGTGGTTCTCTGCCACGAGGGCATGGCTCATTCCAGCAGAGGGCAGTGTATGTTTGGCCAATTTCGGTAACACGAATGTTAGTTGGAGGTAGTGGGATTCGGATATCACCTAGAAAAGATAAGGTTTAGTTCATGAACACTTTAAGGACTTTGGAACTCTGACTTTCAAAGTTACAAAACTCCAATGACTATTATCCTTTTACTTATTTTTTTGAGTCATACCCTTACTCACTTTTATTTATTTTCTCTATTCTTTATGTCCCCCTAATTCTATGTATGATGTGGAGATGCCGGTGATGGACTGGGGTTGACAATTGTAAACAATTTTACAACACCAAGTTATAGTCCAACAATTTTTATTTGAAATCTACAAGCTTTCGGAGGCTTCCTCCTTCGTCAGGTAAATGTTTGACATTTACCTGACGAAGGAGGAAGCCTCCGAAAGCTTGTAGATTTCAAATAAAAATTGTTGGACTATAACTTGGTGTTGTAAAATTGTTTATAATTCTATGTATACATTTTGATCAAGAGTTAGGTAAGTAACCCACTCCAAGCCCAGCCTTGAACTGAAATAAAACCAGAAAATGCTGGAAAAGCTCAGCAAGTCAGGCAGCATCTGTGGAGAAAGAAACAGAGTTAACGTTTCAGGTTAAAGTCCTTTCGTCAGAAACAGTCTTGAACTGATGTGAGGAGCTGTACATGGCTGCCTTGGATTGTGCTGTCTTCTGATATCCTCTCCCCCCCCCCACCCACTCCACCTCCAGCCCTGTGGATTGACATTGTCTTCTACTAGCTGGATGAGACGAGGAACTCAACATGGGTTTCCATAGGCATCGCAAAATCATACACATATTTATAAAGAGAGAGCTTATGATATTGCTGCACCCAACACACAGAGGAAACCTTTGCCTCATTTGAGGAATCAATGGCTCAAGTCATGTCCTACAACTCTATCAAAAGTCATTGGCTTTAGCTCAGCTAGTTGTATGAGCAATACATTTGATGGGAAGAAGTAGTTTCTGAAAATGAATTGCATTGTGCATCAGTTCCGTAGCCCTTATTAGGCCAACATCACCATGTGGAGTATTGTGCTCAGTTCTGGTCTTCATATTATAGAAAGGATTATAGAGGCATTGGAGAGGGTGCAAAAAAGATTCACAAGGAAGATACCAGAACTGAGAGGATATCCTTATCAGGAAAGGCTGAACAGGCCGGGGCTCTTTTCTCTAGAAGAGAGCCGGCTGAGGGGTGACCTGATAGAGATCTTTAAGATAATGATAGGCTTTGATAGGGTAAAGTCGCAGAAAATGTTTCCACTTGTAGGGGAGTCCAAAACTAGAGGTCATGAATATAAAATGGTTGCTAATAAATCCAAGAGGGAATTCAGGAGAAACTTCTTTACCCAAAGAATGGTAAGAATGTGGAACGCATTACCACAAGGAGTAGTTGAGGCAAATAGCATAGATGCATTTAAGTGGAAGCTAGATAAGCACATGAGGGAGAAAGGAATAGAAGGGAATCCTGATAGGGTTAGATGAAGTAGGGGGGGAGAAGGCTCGTGTGGGACCAGTTGGGCCGAATGGCGTGTTTCTGTGCTGTAGTTTCGATGTAACTCAATGTGGTTTACTTCACTGTGTCGTGTGCTATATATCTATCAATCATTTTATGATATCTTTGCAAAGCATAACAAAAACCAATTTGTAAAGCAATTGCGGAGATTTTTGTCATCACTGCCTGGATGGTAATCTGATGGGGCGGATTTCCCGCCTTTGTAGAACCTGTCTGATTTTCATTCTATTGATTTTAATGGAATCAGGCATGGTTTACAAAGGGTGTGTGATCTGCCACCAGATTACTGCCCAGGCAGTGAAGACAAAAATCTACTCCAATACCGTTCACCTCCTTTGATTCAGTCATTCAAACTTACTTTCAAGCTCATCTTTAGTGATCACTATCTTGCCTTCATCCAGCTGGATCTCTGCAGGTATAAAATGAAAATAAACCACTTGCATTTTAAGCATTATACCAATTGAAAATCAACAGTGAATCACCACTGTGAGCCATGGACTGCAATTGATATGTTAACAGGGAAACAAACCTGCACACAAATTATTATTTTAAGATGAGATTGATCCATTAATATATTAAAAAAAATTTAAAACCATTCTCCGAAAATGTATTTGTCCTGGCTTTAAAATAATATATTATTTAAGATCTATGATATTTTAAGTATATAGAAAATAATAACTACATTTAAGCAGTGAAGGTATGACATTACTTATTTCACTCTGTTTAATTACTGTGAATATTAGGTAGTTGCTTCTGAGTCCTTTGGCCTCAGCATTCTTTGGTCACCTACATTCTTAGGTCACTCTAGTTGTCATGATATCTTTTTCCAGTTAAGATGTAAGTGTAAATTACTCATTCACTACACACAGATTTTTCGAAGTGCGGTCCTGTAGCAAATTAATGGGCGGAAGAGCCTTAAACACATGCTGACCTTTGCACGTGAAGTCCCAAAATGCATTCCTAGCACTCAAAACTCTGTGGGGTAAATTTTAACCCCCAAAAACGGGTGGGTTGGGGGCAGGTGGGCAGTAAAAATACTCAGTTTTCAGAGCATCCGCATCCCAGCTCCAACGCGCTCACTTCCGGTTTTGACCTAGACCTTTTTGGATGTGCACGCGCTTCTGACACCCAGAAGTCCTGCTGGCACTTAAAGCCAGTGGGCCGATATTTAAAGGGCCAATTTAGGTCTTTAAAGTACTAAATCCTATTGACTTTTTGTGTATTGAGTTACACAAACGATTTTAACTTCTCCTGAACGTGTCTCCCGTGGTCTCTAAGATATGCCATGGAAATGGAGGTGAGTTGCAGCCGACCCTCATTTGGACTTTTAAACCAGTGATTGACACATATGAAGAAAAGGTGAGTTTTTGCACACTTCCCTGTGCCACCGTTCCACTAATGCTGGAGGTGGACTCCTCCATCCTCACCGCTATTGTGGCGAGTGTACGTGGCATGTTTTCCAATACCTTGCACAGTTGCTGCCGTACCTCAATCATTCTCAATCTCAACGATGGCCCCTGGGGTTCAGCATCTGTGTCCAGCTGAACAGAGCTCGGAGAGGAGTGCGTACCTCGACGCAGGCTCTCCACAACTGCCCCTGCCACCGGTGTCTGCTCGTACTCACTTATGAGTGGTGAATAACGAGGTGACAACCCAACTATCTGCCCACCATAGTGCAAGTATCTACGCTGGTGCATGGCTGGATGTGATGTGACGGTGCACCCTCAGCGGAGTGGAGCTCCTCTGAGGAATCACCCTCTTCAATGCAATGTCCCTCCTCATCGATCCTTGAAGGCCCTGGAAGAGAACTTAAAGCAATATTAAAAATCATCGCAGAAGTTAGTTTGCAATGAGCATATTGAGGTGTGCAACAGGTCAATCATTGATAACATCAATTCATGATGCGTGTGAAGGATGTTAAAGTTCTGTCACCAGCCATTTGCGGGTTGCCAGTCTCGCCATCTCTGACAGCTAGGTATTCAACCTTGCGGCTGAACTCCAACGCCTCCTCCTCTGCCTCTGTCAGGGCCACTATTTGTGGTGGCCCCCCTCCAGTCCTACTCCTCTTCCATGCATTCTGCGCTCTCTTCTACAAGCGGAGAAAGAACATACGTGAGAGAGAGTGAGGGTGACATGGTCACCCGTTGGATGCATTGCTTTGGGTGAGGCTGCCAGTGAAACAGATGCATCAGAGGGTGAGTATCAGACAGATTTATCACATTGCTGTGAGTGGGAGTGGTGGGTTCACAAATGGGGAGGCGAGGAAGTGCATAGAAAGTGAAGGTAAGTTGATAATGAAACTTCAGTGGGTGTGAGGAGTGATGTGATGGAGTAGGCTTGACAAGACAGAGTGAGAGTGGGTATTGCACACCACAGAATGTAGGTGAATCAATAACTATGCTCACTTTTCTTGACCTGGTTAGGTCATTAAAGCACGTCCTGCATTATACCCACAAGCTTGCCACAGTGCTTCTGCTGCTCAGCTCGTCTGCCACCTCGAGCCAGGCCTTTTTGGTGGCAGAGGCAGGGCGCTTCCTCTGATCAGCTGGGTACAGTATGTCCCTCCTGCTCCTTACACTGGTCAGTAGCAACTCAAGCAAGGAGTCGTTAAACCTTAGTCTTTGGCATATCTGCATTTGCTGGAAAATGTGCCGAGACAATGATCAGGAAGCTTGTCATTAAAGTTGAAGCCCTTGAGGGACTTCAGTTACTTGCATAGACTGGAGAAGCTGGGGTTGTTCTCCTTGGAACAGAGATGGTTGAGAGGAGATTTGATAGAGGTATTCAAAATCATGAAGGATCTGGATGGAGTAGATAGGGAGAAACTGTTCCCATTGGCAGAGGGGTCAAGAACCAGAGGGTATAGATTTAAGGTGATTGGCAAAAGAACCAAAAGTGACATGAGAAAAAACATTTTTACACATTGAGTGATTGTGATCTGGGATGCACTGCCTGAGGGGGTGGTGGAGGCAGATTCAGTTGTGGCTTTCAAAAGGGAATTGGATAAATACTTGAAGGGAAAACATTTGCAAGGCTACGGGGATAGGGCGGGAGGGCGGGGCTAACTGGATTGCTCTTGCCCAGAGCCGGCATGGACTCGAAGGGCTGAATGGCCTCCTTCCATGTTGTAACCATTCTATGATTCTATGAAATCCTAATATCTGTTAGTGTCAATAACTTAAGGACATATGAAAATCAATGTGAGCATGGATGTAAACTTTATATGTGGCCCCTGAGGCTTCATGGTACACACAAAGACAATAGGACTGCACACCCCCCTTCCTAAAGGACCCAACAGCTTTTTGACACATTCCTAAGGGACAGAGGGGGAGAATATCCATGGGATTCTCCCGATCTCCCTCTGTAACTTCAGCAGAAACTGTCGACAAACAGTGTAATTTTCATTTTTAGCCGTTTACACCATTTTTCCTGGGTTCCACCAAAGTTATACCAGTAGATCAGGAGATCCACCATGAAAATTCCTGGTGCGACTGTTCAGGATGTTACAGAATGAGTGATATCAGGGGATGTTCACTGAAAAGAGCAAATTGGATGGGGGGACGGAATTAGATCCAGATGGAGGAGAAGGCAAGGAGGAGAGGAAAGGAGGACAAGAAAGAGGAGGGAGGAGGGGAGGATGAGAGAGGAGAAGGAGAAGAGGAGGAGGGGTTCAATAATATTGGGCATAATTTTAACATGGCGGCGGGAAATCAGTGGATGGGTGAATAGTCACGTGGGAAACCCGGAAAAAGTTTCTGCGCATCGGCTCGAGCGATCGCGACTAAATTGAAGGCCCTTAATGTTCCTTCCGGGTTTCACATCTCCAAGCTGTGCAGCGGGCGTACTGCGCACCTGAATGGCAGGCTATGAACTGGAGTATTTAAAGGGCCATTGCAACCATGGATTTTGAGGGAGAAAGGAGGAATCTTCAGAGATGCAGCATCACAGGTGTGAGGCAGCACCCCGATTTAGCGACTCCTCGCTTGAGTTGCTATTGGCTGGTATGAGGAGCAGGAGGGAGGTACTGTACCCCATTGATCAGTGGAAGCACCCTGCTTCTGCCACCAAGAGGCATGGATGGAGGTGGCAGAGAACCTGAGCAGCAGGAGCACAGTGGCAAGGTCGTGGGTACAATGCAGGAAGCGCTTTAATAATCTAACCAGGTTAAGAAAAGTGAGTACAGTTACTGATTCACCTACATCCTGTAGTATCCAACACCCCTACACCCCACTCTGTCTTGCCAAGTCTACTCCATCACATCACTCCTCACAGCCACTCAAATCTCATCATCAATTTACTGTGCATCATCAATTTTCTGTGCACTTCCTCACCTCCCCATTTTTGAACCCGCCACTCCCACTCACCCCAATCCTGTGCAATGTGGAGAATCTGCTGATAGACACTCTCTGATGCATCTGTTTCATTGTCAGCCTCAAGTGAACAATGCATCCATCGGGTGACCACATAACCTTCACTCACACGTTTGTTCTTTCTCCCCGTCTAGAGCGCAAAATGCACGGGAGAGGAGTAGGACCAGAGGGGGGCCACCACAAATAGTGTCTCTGACAGATGCGGAGGAGGAAGTGTTTGATTTCAGCCACAATGTTGAATACCTGGCCATCGGAGATGGCGAGACTGGCAACCCGCAAACGGCTGGTGACAGAATGTTAACATCAATCACACACATCATGATTGACCTGTTGCACACCTCAGTATGCTCATTGCAAACTAACTTCTGTGATGATTTTTAATATTGCTTTATGTTCTCTTCCAGGGTCTTCAAGAATCGATGAGGAGGCACGGGCCATGGAAGAGAGCGATTCCTCAAAGGAGCTCCATTCCTCTGAGGGTGCACCCTCACTTCACATCCAGCCATGCACCAGCTCAGATACTCGCACTTTGGTGGGTCCTGTTAGGCAGATAGTTGAGTTGTCACCTGGAGATTCAACACTCGCAAGTGTGAACAAGCAGACACTGGTGGCAGCGCCAGCTGTGGAGAGTCCGCATCGAGGTCGCACTCGTCGCCAAGCTCTGCTCAGCTGGACTCAGATGATGAACCCTAGGGGACATCGTTGAGAGCAGGAATGATCAAGGTACAGCTCCACTTTTGCGAGGTAATGAAAAAGATGTTGCGCACATTCCCCACAAATGGGGATAGGATGGAGGAGTCCAACTCCATCGCTAGTGGATTGGTGGTGCAGGTAAGTGCGGGAATGTCTTCAGTGGAAAGAATGGCAGCCTCCACTGAGCTTCAAGCATGGCTCTCAAATGAGTCTATGCAGGCCATGACAACAGCTATGAGGAGTTTGGATGGGAACAAGTCTGTCCCTTTAAACAGACAGACAGAAACTTCATCCATGGCCTTAGAAGGTGCCACATCTCCTCACCAGCCTACTGTCCAGCAGATTGGTGGGAGTGATGTTGCACCGGCCTGGAAGAGGGATGATGACGATGGGGAACATGGAAGTGTGGACGCCACTCAAAGCACTCCCACGTCTCACCCGTTGCCCCCCCCCCACAACCAGTACCCACAATGCTGCCTCTTCTCCTGATGGCCCAGTCTGCCCCTGAACAGGTGCAGGTGGAGCAGTCTTTGGCAGGGCCGTCATGGGCTCCAAAACGCAGAGGTCGTACGCCTAAAGCATCTATGCAGTCGGGGCATGAATCTGAGCAATCTGCCACTACCTCTGCTAAAGCCACAGAAGATGCACCATGTAGAAGCACTGGGAAGAGGAAGGCTAAGGTTTTGTAATCACCAAGGGTACGCACAAGGATGTCTGACAGACTGTCATGTTTTTCATTTATATTTGTTTTTTGTTAAATGCACATTGAATGTTATACTTGTCACCACCACTGCCACATCTTGCACATTCTTGAGTCCCTTTTGTGAAAGCACCCTTTCATGTGCTTCATCATGAATGGCAAGACATGGGGCCACCCATTAGGTGCCTGTACAATGGGTGTATGCGTGGTTGAAGGACTGTTTTGTGCTAGCGGGGGGGAGGAGGCTGGTGTTGGTGGTGGTTGTTCCAGTCAGTCTGAGGAGATCACTATTTTCAGTTTGCAGATCTCCTTATGAGAACCTGTTAGGTATGAGTGAATCCCTGGCATCACGAGCATCCATGTGCGCTGCTGCTGTGGCGATGGGTTCCCCGTCTTTGTCCTCCTCCTTCTCATCGTCTTCTTCAATGTAACCGGCAGATGCGGATGCTTCAGGAGTGCATTTGAGCTCTCCATCTGTAACCCACTCTGCTGAGCAATGTTGTGCAGGGCGCAACACACGACTATTAATCTGCACACCCTCACTGGTGAGTACTGAAGGGCTCCCCCAGATCAATCCAGGCAGCTAAATCTCATCTTCAGCATTCCTATGGCTTGTCCAATTACAGACCTGGTGGTGATGTGATTGTCATTGTACCGCTGCTGTGCCTCGTTGGTGAGGTTTCTCACAGGTGTCATGAGCACGTCTGCAGGGGTTATCCCTTGTCTCCAAGGAGCCATCCCACAAGTGTGTCTTGTGCATGGAAGAGGGCCGGGATGTTGGACTCACGCAAAATGAAGGAATCTTGGTAGCTGCCAGGGAGTTTGGCACATACCTGCAGGAATCTCATCTGGTGGTCGCAAACCAGCTGCGCATTGATGGAGTGATATCCCTTTCAGTTGATGAACAGTCCTGGCTCATGTGCAGGTCCTCAGATTGCTACGTGTGTGCAATCAATTGCAGCCTGCACCCGTGGGAAGCCAGCCAGAGAGTTGAAACCCACTGCTCTCTCAGTCTGGCTAATGTCATCGCAGGGGAAGTTGACGTAGTTGGATGCCCTGGAAAACAAGCCATCCGTGACCTGTTGTATATTTATGTGCAGACGACCAAGAGACCCTGGAGATCTCACCATTGGCACCCTGGAAGGATCCGGAGGTGAAGAAATTGAGGGCAGTGGTGATTTTAACTGCGATGGGCAATACGTAGCCACCAGGCACAGACGGGCGCAGCTCTGCATGAAGGAGCCTGCAGATGTCTGCGACCACCTGGCGACTCAATCTGAGCCTGCGTAGGCACTGCTCTTCAGGGAGGTCCAGGAAGCTCAGCCTCTGTCTGTACATCCTCTCACGTAGGTAGTGACTTCTGCGACCTCGGTCTCTCCATTGGTCCCCTCTCTGCACTTCTCCAGGTTCTTGTGGTGCACCTCTGTCTTGTGCACCTGCAACTCCCAGAATTGCATGCCGTGCCTCCTCCTCAGATGTACTGTAGAATAAATCCATTGTGCCCCCCCCACCCACCCCCATCCTGATGTTGTCAGTTTGAGGGAGTCCAAAATGTAGGCAAATATGTTTGAACACAAGAATTCTCAGTGTGAACAGAGAAATCTCAGTCTAAACACAAAGAATTCCCAGCCAAAGGTTTGTCTGAGAGAACTGCTGCAGCGAAAGCTCACCTTTTCTTCGCATGTGTCAATCACTGGTTTAAAGGTCCAAATGAGGGTCGGCTGTAAATCTCCTCCATTTCCATGGCGTTTTTCAGAAGCCACGGGAGACACGTTCAGCGAAAGTTAAAATCGTTTGTGTAACTAAATACACAAAAAGTTAATCCCCTTAAATAGTTTAAATGCCTAAATTGGCCTTTAAATATCAGCCCGCTGGCTTTAAATGCCAGCGGGACTTCCAGGTGTCAGAAGCAGGTGCGCATCCAAACGTGTCTGGGTTAAACCCGGAAGTGGGTGTGTTGGAACCGGGATGAGGTCCCGCTCTGATTTCTCAGAATTTTCTCTGCCCACCCACCCCCAACCCACCCGCTCTTGGGGGTTAAAATTTACTCTGTTGTCTCACTGGAACTGGAGGGGGTTTAGCCACCTTCCTCTCTACCAGTCCCTGATATCGCCGTCAGTGGAGATGGGCGATGAAGTGCCCTTCCTTCCACCATTCCCGGAGTTCCTTTTGTGCAGGGGAAGGTTCGAGCTGCCCTCCCCTCGGCCAGACCCAGATTCCCTTCTCAGCAACTTGGAGGGGTGTGAGCCGCCCTTCACTCATTTATAGTACTGACTTTGCCCCATTAGCTATTCCATGATCTGATTTCAATCTCAGCGGGTGAAGGGAAAGTCTCTGAGGAGCACTGTATTTGATTTGTTGCGTCCTGTGAAGGAGGAAGCAGTGGGAAACAATTGAGGGAGAATGCCGTTTTATAGCCATTTGTAGCTCAGATAAGCTTGGTGGCAGAAATAAGCATCGCTGGTAGATCTGGGAGGGGAGGGGGAGGGAACAAAGACTGTCTTATAAGGTTTCAATGCATTTTAAGATCAAATGCTGCAACTCATTCATCATTTTTCATGTAATAGATGTTACACAAGTATGCCTATGTAGAATAGTTCAATTCTCTCAAGATAGTCATTTTTGACCAAACATTCAAACAAGGCTGATTAAAATGAACGATTTGCTTCTATTGATTATACATACTTATTATTCTGTCTGCAGCAGTAGGATCGATTGTGGTCACCGGTTCAGACGGCCGAGAAGGCCTGCTGATCCCTGCGCTGTTGAGTGCCCGAACACGGAACTGATATATTTGGTTTTCAGATAGGCCCACAATAGGAAACTTGCACAATTTCTCAGGAACGTCATTACACTGAATCCATTTGCCACTTCCTACCTCACACCTAAAATCACAGATCAAAAAAACATTTGTGCTTTGCCAAGAAACCACAGGTTAATTTGCATGACTCCTTCATGTTTAATTGAATTATTTAGGTCTGATAAATAACGTAATTCTCAAATGATTTGGAATTTTGTCATTTTCATAATGAATAGTTTAAAAGATGATATAATTTACTGTGTGTGTGTTTTTCCCATCCAGGTAAAACGGAGAGCAAATGGGACAGTTTCCTAATTTTACCCACTGATAGCATCAAACACTTTAATGTAAGGAATGACACCATGGTTTGAAAGGCTTCCATGCACTGTCTTAAAAAAGCACAGTGCAATGTTTCCATTCACAGCACTCTATTCATATCATCTATGTGAGTGGGATTTTGAGCTATCAGTGTTGTCAAATTGGGATAAGTTTTATGCTGCAGTCTCCCATTCCACAGTAAATACAGCGACGGTCTCATCTCAATATAACTGAAATATTTCTGGAGCTAAAATAGGCTTTGATCCATTGAGATGTATTACTGAAGAGAAAATGTTATAGCCACTGTACTAAGTTGCCCAAACAAGTGCCAGCTTTTGGCATCTGCAACACCCATCACTGCAATGACTCCAATGCTGGTACTTGGTAAATGCTGGCAGCCTGCCATTGATCTAAAACAACAGATACAGCACTGTGTTTGGTATTGGCAGCCATCAGCGATTATTGGCAGCAGAGCTTTTGATGACCTGGAATTGAGCAGTTGGTGAGGGATATATTCATAAATCTGGTCCCCAGCCAGATTTTACACAATTCTGCTGTTGATTAAGGTAAGCAGGGCTGTCTGATGAAGTATATTCCATGAAAGTGAACAGACACAAATGACCATTACCAACCTATCAATGAAATAGCCAATCACCGGACTCCCTCCATCAGCACTTGGTGGTTTCCAGGTAATAAACACATAATCTTTGTTAACATCACGACATTCCACATCCAGCGGTGAACCTGCCGCTCCTGGTTCTGCAGCTGGAGCATCTGTCGGAGAAAGAATGTGGCATTGTGCACTAATTAATTATAAATAAATATATAGATAAAGAACAGAAAGGATTTATCTCTACAGTAAAAGCAATCACCTTTGATATGACTCCAGAGTTTTGCCTTCATTACCTGGAAGAACATTCTCGGTATTAATCTCTCTTTGTGTGAAGAAGTGAAAGCTGATAATAGTTGTTGGTATAACTTGAAAAAGTGCACAGGATTAACCTTTTCTATTCTACTTACTATCTTATATACTTCTTCAGACATCTCTTTTTAAGGCTGAAGAGTCCAAATTTTTCTAACCTCTCCTCACAACTCAGTCCACTGACACCAGGGATTAGCTCCAGCAACCTCCTTTCCACCATTTTCAAAGCTTAGGTGCTTCCTGTATATTTTGGTGACCAAAAATAATTGCAGTATTCACCATTTCAAGGTGTATCCTGGTAAGAGAACTCTATAGATTCAGCATCGTGAACTCAATCTTAAATAGCTCTATTTGTTTTGTTAATTGCTGATCTGCAATGACTGGTCAAGGTCATTATAGAATCTACTATCACTGTTAAACCTTATTCAGTTTCTCCTCTAGGTAGTTCACTTATATACATATATCTGTATTAAACTTCATCTGCCATAGTTTGGCTTGCTTGCAAATGTTGTCTAGGTCCTTCAGTTGATCCTCGACTGCTTCAACAGATTCAACTGCACCCCCCTCCCCCTCCATAATGAACCACTAGTTTAATAACATGAGTGAATATCACCAAATTACAGTGGGTTTCTGAAATCAGGTCATTTATTTGGACCAGAAACAGTATAGTCTTCAGCACCAATCACAGGTCACTTTACTGAGTATATCCCCCCAGCCAGACATTGCTCTCCTATCCAGTGCCTGCTACTTCCTCTCTTTCAGCCAATTCCTTATCTACCTGTTTTATCTAGAATACTCATTGTTTTAAGCTTCAGTCGCAGTCTTTTCTTTGGAGTTTTATTAAAGACTTCCTGGAAGTCTAGGTACGCTATATCATATAGGCTGGTATTTCATCCGTTCATCCCCATATTGTAAATCGTATCAATTCATTTCAAAGTCTACGAAACTTCACACATTCCTATAAGAATAAGAACATGGAATCACACCCCAAAAAAACTGACCAGCCAATCATCAGAACTGCCGAGAGAGGGGTCCAGTAGGACAAATTTCCCAGAGTGTGGGTGTCCAACAGTGATTGATTATACCATTGAATCAACTAAAGTGCTGCAGAGATCTATATACCATAGTTATAGAGCACAAGCCATACTCTATAATATGAACCTATCCAGAATGGCTTGCAGGCAGGAGAAATAATAGCATCTCCAATGATGACAGAAAGTGCAAAGTAACAAGGCCAGTGTTCCGTAAAACTCCATTTATGGTAAACTATAAATGTACCGCTTTAAAACAGGATACAGTTTCCTCGTGAAGAGAAACATTAAAAACTTCATCAGTATGCAAGTGTAAAAATTGTTGTACTTGTTTCATACCTCTGACAAACACATATCCACTGTGTTCCTTATAGCCAGTCTGTGTAAGAAGACACATGGTATAGAGGCCCTCATCTTCCTTATGGATGTGAGTGAGAGTTAATTTGGTAGACTTATCAGAGCTCTCAATCTTTACCCACTTGGACTCCTTCAGCAAAATACCTGTAATTACAATAACTATTAAAATCTGCAACCTTAGTCACAAGTGGAATATTCATTTTTCACAACATTAGTAATTATTTTTCTGTTTTCCCTTCCCTTTAAAAGATTATTTATTGCATCCTATCATAGCTATAAAGATGGAGAAGTTGGCCACAGAGTCTAAATCTCACATTTCTGTAGCCCTCTGATCCAGATGACAGGAGACTGACATAAGTCATCCCAGAGACCTACCTATGGTGCTCTGATGGAAAGTCCAATATTTCATTATTCCAGTTGGTTCAGCTGTTAGATACACTGTGATTTGACCTACAACATCTAGGACATGAAGTTTACTAGGGGATCAATCACTTTTAGTTTACTTCAAGCTTTTTTGTTGATGACTTTTGCCCCCATCAAGGTAAAGGATGATGGTGCCTGTGAATGGCCATCTTTCATCAATTTTTTTTCACCCATTGTCAACATCAAGCACTCTTGTATTAGATGTAACATGGGTTAGATGCATGATAAATAGCCCCTCTGAAGTCCAACAATGTACCTTAACCCTAACCTGAGAGGAACAGTCCTACTGCACCCCTGTGACTTTTTCATTCCCCAAACAAATTACTCTTTTGACTTTTTGGCGGCAGTACTGTCAAATAGCACCTGTTCCTACCAAATAATAAGCAGTTTTACCTTGTTGGATCGATGCTCACAAATTATGTTAAGAGTGCCCAAACTAATTTCACAAATGATTCTTGCGGAGAGAGAGAGGAGAAAAATAATCTTCCTTTTTACTATTGAGGATGGGATTTGAACCTAAGTTACAAAGGCAAAAGTGACAGCTCTAATCCACTGTGCCACTCTTCTTTTAAGTCTTTTTTTAAAGTTTCAATATTATAGCTATTATTTTTTTCAATTTGTATTTAGTGTTAAATATTCAGTAATAGCCAACCCAAATATCTATTTATCTGTAAAAGTTTTATATCCAGTACATTCCTGACACAACACAAAGTGCCACATTTTAAATCTTGCATTCTTGAAAGTGTATGTCACACTCGCACGAGATTGATTGAAATATCACTTTCATAAAATATTGATAAAGCACAATTGAACAGGTATATACAGCAAGTGGGAACAAAAACTACCAATTGTGAAGTTCAAAAGCTACTAATCCAGAAATATCAATCAGTAAACATCTATCAACAGCAAGAAGGAGAACGGAAACCAATGAAATTATTTCAAATACTTTTTGAAAATCTTTTTGGCCACTGTTTTGTTTTGTCACTAAGCTGAGGACAGCGGTTTCTAAAATAGTAAAGACATAAAAAAATTAAAATCACTAGAAAATTAACAGATTTACCTGTAGAGGTAGCTTTTGTGTGTTTTCAATAGTGCCATCGTTTTTCATCAGAGATCTTACTTTCGCTGACAAGTTTGGGACTTGAGTTCATGGGGCTTCCCAGAGCTACCACTGGCAGCTAAATAAAGAAACTCAACAAGGTAACAGACTCAGAATGAATCAGTGTCACTTTGTGTGAGCATGCTGTGGACAAAACTCCTAGAATGCACAATGTCAGTCTGAAAGCAACCTGTGCACTTCAACTCTCAGAATGATGCTTCAGGTCCTTGACTTTCTGAGGCTAATGAACAATATCACACTTTGGATCTGGAAGGTGCATCACACACCAACTTTGTTTTCAGAATTGACAAGATTAGCAATGCCAGGACATCCTGTTTGTAAGCTCCGTCCCCTGCTCTGCAGTCCAGGATGAAAAAGGTCTGAGCACTGATAGCACTAAAAGCTATTAGGACTGAGCAAGTAAATGTGAATTCAGGTTTTGTATAAAAACAGTGTAAAGCATGAACAGAGGTAACTTTAATGGGAAAATTGATGTGAGTAGCTTTATTCAATTATATTATACAACCAGTGTTAAATGCACACATTATTTATGTGACTTAGTAGGTGCGAGAAGCAAATTTACTTCTTTATCTTTATGGGCAAGGAATACATATTGTTTATTTAATTTCAGGAACCCATCAAAAAACACTTAAATTCAGTCTCTTGAGCAGATCTCTCACAAACATCTTTCCAAATCCTTACAATGGCTATTTCCATTCTCCTCCATAACTACAGCCCCTTGAAACAGTTTAACCTTTGTCTTACAGTGAACAATACAGGAAATATAAATAAAAATAAAAGCCTTGCAACTGGCAGACATTCGTCACACTTCAGATGTCACACTTCAAAATATCAAATATAAACAAAAGAGGGAAAGCTAGCCATTTTGTAATGCCTTTTCTGATGTTGATAACCTGCATCTCCAAAAGGGTAGGCATTGAGGATTTACAAGCAGCTCCCAACCTATAGAATCTTCCCTCAATGATAACCCTTTGATTAACCTCAGGATGTGCCTATTTAGACTGCTTATCACAAGATGTATCTCGGCAGTGGCCTTAAAGTTAAATACAGCTCTATCTCAGCAAATAACTGTTACAAGTGTACTCCAGACCCCAGATTACCTGTGGGACAGCGACTAGTTGTGCTGTACGAAGCAAGTAAACAAGATGTGGATATCATCACCTCCTGTTTAGATAATGCCAAAACATTCTGAGGGTGAAATTCAACTTCAGTGGGGGCGGGAAGGGGGGTGCGCAAAACGGGCAATAGTGGATCGGCCCATGTTACATATCCAACCCGGTTTTCCTCTCCGTCGAAGTCAATGAAAAAGAAAATTAGCCGGAGTGTATAATGGGTGACTGATCCACTGCTGCCCATTTTGTGCCCCCACCGAAGTTAAATTTCATCCTCTCTATTTCCCAGCTGTACACGTAGCTTAAGTGTTGCATATAATTTGCTGGTGAATGTATCTGGGGCTAAATGAATACAGGCACATAGTTTACAAAAGCCTGATTATAGAGGCTTCTTTAGGAGCTGACAAACAGTATTGTACAGCAAAGGGTGCATTATAGAAAGAGTTTATAGAATTTCTCTACTAGAGAAGAATTCATAAGTTTTGTATGCCACATTAGAAGTTGTGTTGTGCAAGACAGTATTATAGTGAAGGGTTAGCATATTTCTGAGTCATTTTGCTTGTAAGAAACAAATTGATTTAACATTTGCTTTGTTAAAGGAAATACAGCAGATTTTCTCCTTTCATTTGGATACAAAAGATCACCTGGGCAGAGCACATAGAAGAAGGTTCTCATAACCGAAACTGCCCAATTTGCATCCGTGTAAATTAATGGGTATAAAATTGGGTGGGATCAGTTATGGGGCTCCAATTGTCCATGGCAGATTTTCTCTATGCATTCCGCCTAGGTGATCCTTTGCACTCAAGCATAAGAGGAAAATCTGCCTTAATGTGTTTTAATATTTCCAGGCTTGGTTTCCTGATTTAAATTTTGCTAAATAGTTTGCAATAATCACATTATGATATTATTCATGTTAAAATATTATTTAAACCACATGAGGGCTGAAACAATATTTAAAGATATAATAAGGGGTCGTCCAAAACTAAGGCCCATAAATATGATAGTCACTAATAAATCCAATAAGGCATTCAGGAGAATCTTCTTTACTCAGAGAGTGGTTTGAATGTGGAACTCACTACAATATGGAGTGGCTGAGGCGAATAGCATAGATGTATTTAAGGGAACCTATATAATTACAAGAGGAAGGAATAAACGGATATGGTGAAAAGGTGAGGTGAAGTAAGGTGAGAGGAGGCTTGTGTGGACCATAAACACCAGCATAGACCTGATAGAATTTACAGGCTATGTCATTCTATGTAATGTACCAAGAGTTTATGTTACTCTGCTAGTTTGCGAGGAATAGAGCTTAACCTTAGACAATTCTACTTTATAATGTTCATATAGTTAATCTTGCAGATGATATGTCATATAAAATAGATAAACTTTGAAAGTTGCAAAAAACATTCACTACTTATTAAGTATTATATTCAACACGTTTTTAAATTTTGAATGTAAATATCATTGCGGCTTAGAGATGTTTAACATGTCTAAACCTCCAGGGATAGCTGCATAGAATGGGTTCAGTTACAGTAAAACATCTTCTTTGTAGTGTGCAACAAAGAAAAGTATAGGTAGAAATTTACCAGTAAAAAATGAAATTTCAAAGAACACTGACCATCCCTAAGCCAGCAGAACTCTCCCCGGCATCTTGTCAAGGTTGACGAAAAGGTGCAAATCAGGGCTAGAGAACCGCCCTCTTTACCAAAAGAAGTTTCAAACCCATCAACAATGTCAATATCTGGCTCAATGTGAGTGGCTGAGGAAAACATGAAAGAAGTACAGTGGTTAGTTTCAATTAATTTTACACATATAATTTACGAATAAAAGCATACAGTGCAGTGACGGAATCAAAGAATGTTACAACATAGAAACAGGCCATTCAGCCCATTAAGTAAGTGACTAGGGAAAGACTGTTTCCTCTGTTTGGGGAGTCGGAGATGAGGGGACCAATAATTAAAATTGTCACTAAAAAAGTGAGGAGAGAGTTTAGGAGAAGTTTATTTATGCAGTGCATTGTTGGAGCATGGAATACTTTGCCACAGTGAGTAGTTGAGGCATGTTTTAAGTGAAAATTTGATAAATATTTGAAGCAGAGGAAAATACAAAGCTATTGGGAGAGGCCAGGGTAGTGGGTTTAGTTTTAAATTATTCCAGCATATGATGAGCCATATAGCTTTCTTCTGTACTGTAAACTTCTATGTTTCTGTTGTGTATGGCTTATTTTTGTATATAATTGTGTAAAAGACATCCATGTATGTCAGCTTGTGCAAAATGTTTAATGATTCAAAGCCAAAATCAATCAGAAAGAAAAAGGTTATTGCTTTCATTTCTCCCAACAAAATTGTAAAGATGTTTTGTTATGTGAAAGGTGCAATATAAGTGCAAGCTATTGTTGCAACTATCCTAAACTTTAAATGATACAATGACTATAGTTTTTAAAAAGTGTTACACGAGGAAGGCATGTTATGACAGTGACCATATCTCCAAAGTTTCTGCCAGCACCGAGGTTTCTGCCAACACTGCTCT
The DNA here is from genome assembly GCF_035084215.1 of Heptranchias perlo. Classification (NCBI taxonomy): domain Eukaryota; kingdom Metazoa; phylum Chordata; class Chondrichthyes; order Hexanchiformes; family Hexanchidae; genus Heptranchias; species Heptranchias perlo. Next base: position 29,877,684 of record NC_090350.1, read on the forward strand.
ATAGACATCAGGTACACAGAATACAGGACAGAAAAACATTGCAAAATTCACTTCCTCATCACTGGACAGGCAACTTGTTTCCAACTGATGTAGCACCTGAAAAGAACCTGATCAACCATGACTGTTCATCATTAGCAACTGTTGGTGAACTCTTAGTCCTGGCCATGGCTGGCATAGATAATATGAAATAAATTGCCTTTCGACCATGACTAGGTAAACCAACAAAGCGGAACTGTTGGGCTGACACAGTTAAGAAGGAAAGAACTTGCATATATATAGCACCTTTCACAATGTCCCCATGAAGCACTTTTGAAGTGTCATCACTGCTACAATGAAGGCAAACACAGCAGAAAGTTTCTGCACAGCAAGGTCCCACAAACAGATAAATGACCAGATAATTTCTTTTAGGGATGTTGGTTGAGGGACAAACATTGGACAAACACTGGGAGAATTCCCTTGCTCTTCTTCAAATAATACCATGGAATCTTTTACATCCACCTGAGAGGACAGACTGACCCTCAGTTTAATATCTCACGCAAAAGACGGTACCTCTGACAGTCAAACACTTCCTCAGTACTGCATTGAAATATCAGCCTAGGTTGTGTACTTGAGTCTCTGGAGTGGGGCTTAGAACCCACAACCTTCTTACTCAGCGTTGGGAGTGCTACCAATGGGCCAAGTCTGCTATGTTGTTAACCTAACCATTGACTCTGAGTACAAACCAATTTGGAGCATAGGCTGAAGAATTGTTTGTGTATATATTACACATGACTAAAAAATCAATCAGTCACCGTGAAAGGCTGGGGAGCATTGAGTGAGTTAGCAAGCAAGCAGTGTCTGAGTCATCCATGTTCATGCTGTAAATGAAGATTATCGGATTGAAATTATGCTGTGTAATATTAATACAACATATAATAGTGCATATGTTTGAACTATTTTTGTCTGTTATTTTACCAAAAGCATTATCTATATAATTCAGTTGAATTTCATATAAATGTGTTAACACTTTGGCTAATGTTGCACAGCATTATTTTAGCCCACAAAAGTTTGAAATAACATATAAATTGTTTTTTTCTACATTTAGACTATGATTATATAAACCAACATGATGCTCAGCCATCTGAACAAACCAAAGGTAAAACAGATACTATGGCTCAATTTTCGCGTCGGGTTTCCTGCGGGTTTCCAGCGGGGGGGGCCCCCGAAAATCCCGATATCCGGTCACGTGACCGGATCGCGCCGAAATCCCGGCCACTTCCGGGTACCGCGCTGACGTGCGGGGCTGCGCGCGCAAGCCCCGCTGGTGGGAATCCCGCAGGCAATTAAAGCCAGCGGGGTTCCACTTGAGAGTACTTACCTTGCTTGTTGAGGTCATTAAATGAGCTGAAGCAGCTGTCAAAAGAGGAAGTGTGGGATTTTAGGTTCAAGGCAGTGAGTTTCACACACTGGGGGAAACAGTCTCTCTCCAACCAGGCGTGTTGCAGCCAGCAGCCTGTGGCAGGTGCCAAGGTGCACTCCACGGGGGAGAGCCCTCACCCACGCAGGAGGCCACCGCGTCACATAGGGCAACCCCTGCCCTCCACCACCCCCCGCCAAGCCAGAGGACAGACCGACACGAAACCGCAGCCCCAGTCCGAGGAACCACCCACCTACCCTGCACAACCCCTCAGACCAACACCTGCCAGATGGGTGGTGCATGGACACCCTCGGAGGACGAACAGCATGACCAGCCCCAGCGGCCTCGCAGTCCACGCCGTCCGCCGCAGAGACGTGGAGCCCCCCAACACGGCGTTGTTGCACGCCCACCTGCACAGCAGGAGGGAGGGCTACCGCAGGGAGAGACGCATCGCAGAGGGCACTACCCTCACCACAGGGTCCACAGACCGAGGCGCAGCTCCCCGGACCTCTCCGAGCAGCAGTGCACAGGGAGGCGCAGATTCGCTCGACATGTAGTCGTGGAGATCTGCAGGCTCTTTCATGCCGAGCTGCTCCTGGCTGGCCCCAGCACCAACTGCTTACCTGTCGCTGTCAAAGTCACCACTGCCCTCCACAACTTCTCCTCCGCATCCTTCCAGGGTGCAGCCAGCTACACCGCCGATGTCTCTCAGTCGTCTGCGTGGAAGAGCCCTGCAAATACACCTGCACCTACTCTGCAGTAACACGATGGGTGGCATCAGTGGTGGGTCCTCATAGTGATACCCAGGAGCGGGCATTATTGGACACAACGGACAGGATTCGCGGAGACATGGCAGTGGTGGTGTCAATATAATGTGTGCTGGTTGTTGCTCTGAAATTCAATATAAGGAACACCCAGGACAAACCCTCAGACACCCTTGTGCACCCCCTTCATGCTGACGACACGTTTGCCTTACGCTGCCTACTGCACATATGTGATGCATGCCCTGTGGCTGCAGCACAGGTGGTGGCAGGTTGAGTGAGGCTGGCCGTGAGGGAGATGCACAAGAGGGTGAGTATGGGATGGAGCAATGAGATTGTATGAGGATTGGGTCGCGTGTTAGTGGCAGGATGAGTACTGGCGAGGTGAGTAGGTGGAGGTAAGATGAGGATGGGGTTTGAGTGGGTATGAAGGGTGATGTGACAGAGTAGTGTTGGCGGTGCCGAAGGAGATGTGGGGTGGGGGCAGTGTTGTGGCAGACGGAGTGTAGGGGAAAGACTTCGTGTTCTCACTGTGGCTGACCTACTGCGGTCATTGCAGCGCCTCCTGCACTGTATGCAGGTGGGCGATATGTTGGTGGAGCAGGTGACCCCTTCTGCCACCTCGAGCCAGGCCTTCTTGGTGGCAGAGGCAGGCCGCTTCCTCCCGCCCGCCGGGTGGAAGATCTCTGTCCTCCCCCTCCTCCTCACCCCATCTGATGATACCTGGGGTGAGGCATCATTAAACTGGGAGCAGCCTTCCCCCTGGGCTGCTCCATGCTGCAATTTGTTCCATTGGTTGCAGCATCTGTCAGTGGAGGACTGCCCCTTTAACTAGAGAGCCTCCAGCTGACAGATCGTACTGCGCATGCGCAGCCCGACCGACGCGCAGGCCAGCGCCGCGGACCCCGGAGGAGCAGGTAATTGATTCCTATCAGTGTGTTGCCTGCTACGATCGCGCGGGCAACCCACTAATTTCACCGAGCGTGTTGACCACGCTCCCGAAACCCAACCCGCCGGAAACCCGCAGGCCTGGTAAAATCGAGCCCTATGTTTGACTGAATCATGACAGTCCTAGTTTACAATACCATAGCGATGACCACTCCTGAAGGGGTTAACTATTCCAAATCCATTGGTCACTTACGTTCCAGCATGATAGATTCACCTCCTGAATCCGAGTCTTTATATTCTGTAAATCATCACAAACACAGAAGGTGAAGGAATTTTGGTAAATACAAAGATATATTATCAGCAGTAGTTCAAACACTAGGAGGAAAAGGTACTAAAATTGCTAAGTATTTTGTATGTAGTGTATGTTTGAAAGCACATGGTTCAGGTTGCACTCCTCTGTTCTGTGATATTTTCTACTTATTCAGAAGTTTTAACTGCTAACTTATGGTTTTACTATCAATTTGTTTCCTTTTCTCTACCTCTTTTCTGCTTCAATTTGTGGAAAGTTGTACCTTACACAAGTCCAATAATTTCAGCCCACTCTGAGGAAATATTATGCAATAGGCAACATCACAAAAAACAAAGCAAATGCACAATAATGATGCAAATGTCTGCAGGACATTTCAAAACACTGGGAATATTAGGTGGAGAAATGTAAGTTTCCCTGGTGAAAAGTCTGCTATTCTCAATGAGGAAGTACAAAAGACAAGAGATCTTTGATAAGTGTCAGGCCTGGGGCAAAAACAAGATTTGACAGGAAGTTGGAGCTGAAAGATTGAGTAACACATGCTATCATAAAGCTGAAGAGAAGAGCTGCATTGTCTTTGGCACAGGTACTGCATCAATACTTTTGGCGCGCCAGTGCCAAAAGCAAAGGGTAACACTCCAGTCTAGGCCAGAACAAGACAACCTCCTATAGAAGGTCTCAAATAATTTTGACTTCACACCAATGGCAGTATGAATGCTACCAGTGTAAAAGCCTAGCTTGAACTAGTTTTAAAAATGTAAACCACGCAGGAACTAGTTGAGCTCTCGATCAATAAAAATGTCACAGGCAAACGTCAGAGGGTGATACCCTTTTGGTAGCAAACAGAGCTCCGTATTCGTGTTTGAACGTGGAGGTGTGACGTTCTGCCATCCCGTTCCCCCTCTCCCCACTTCACAGCAATGCAAATGGCCAGTTTAACTGCAGCCACCCACAACAGATGCGTAACAACACCATAAGAGGTACAATGATCTCAAAATCAGGGCCAAGGAGAAGTTGTCCAAGAATACAAGGTTCCTACAGGCCATGCGATGTTCTGTTAAACAACAACTAAAAATCTCTGAAACGAGAATTTCAGTCTCTACAGAGGAAAGCCTTTTCATGTCCTTTGGATCATGGCAGTCTCCAAGACAGTTTCTTTTGTCAAATTTAAAAGGCTGATAAGCTTGAGTAAAAATCCACACAAATTATTGTCAGTCTAATTATTGAGCACTGATGGTATGTCAGATTACTTACCTTTTCTTTATAACATATAAAGATCTTTAGCACTTGTCAGAGATTGAAGTTGCTGCAACTGTTAATTGACAAACAGACATGACTTACTGTTCACAATAACTGTAGCATATGATGATGCCTCTCCAAGAGCATTTGTAGCTAATGCACAGTACTCGCCTGAATCCTCTGGGCTGCATCTAGTGAGAAGAGGTCATCTTATTTAGAATTCACAGCTATTGTTTAATGGGTCATAAAGGGATTATGAACTGGTATTGGTTTCTAGCAACTTGCTAAAATGTTCTTCTCTTTTATATATACCACTGTGCATTATAATATATATATTCTTTGTAAATTGTTACAAGTTTGCAACAAAACCTGGTCCAGAGTTTATATTGAAAACGATGGCCTAAAAATTCCAGAAACTCTGCTGCACCACTGGAAGTACAGTAGGTGCGAGACTTTTGCCTACCCTCACCCTGACCCTGTCTCAAATCGCAGGCACACTTCATTAAAATAATAGGGGCAAGTGCCTGTGTCAGTAATGGGCTCCCACTTCATGCAGTCAGCAGGATTTCAGAGCAGCACCTTACTTATCTGGCCTAACTCCTCAAAAAGTAAAATGTTACTTGGTGCCTCATCCATATTGTTCTGCTAATCACCTAATGATAATCAATGTGTCTAAGATCGGTTACTGTTGGGATTTGGTAATGTGGAGCCCACTTACAGCCTTTATACAATAAATATGCTGACTTTGTGCTGGTGAACTTACCGCTGGCTGTAAGGTGAGTGAAACTGGCATCCCGACAGTCCTGCCTTCAAATGTGATGTCACAAAAAGGGAGAGTGGCAGAAGAAACACCCCCCACCCATCCATCGGAATTTCTGACTGAGACAGGAAGGGGCGTAAACCTGGTGGAAATTCCACTCCAGATTCTTCACCCCACCCAGATCATGTTAAACCAGTATGGAACGCCTAGGCTCACATGTTTACAAAGATAATATATTATAGAATATAACCTACTCCTTGTGATTTGGTAAAGCCAAAATAGTGTCATAATTTATTTGTCATTCCATGTTGCGAAGTGAATTTTGTCATAAGAGGTCCATCTTTAAATTTGTTTTGACTGACACCACATATTGAGTATAAATAATAAATTTATGGCAATAATTTCAAAGCTTACTGTTGAAATCAGAATTATTAGAATTCTGATTTAATAATTAGAATTTAATAATTAAAAGGCATTTGATAAAGTACCGCACGGTAGGCTTGTCATCAAGATTGCGGCCCATGGAATAAAGGGGGCAGTAGCAACATGGATACAGAATTAGCTAAGTGACAGGAAATAGAGAGTAGTGGTGAACGGTTGTTTTTTGGACTGGAGGGAGGTGCACAATGGTGTTCCCTAGGGGTCGGTGATGGGACCACTGCTTTTCTTGATACATATTAATGAATTGGACTTGAGTGTACAGGGCACAATTTCAAAATTTGCAGATGACACGAAACTTGGAAGGGTAGTAAACAGTGAACTTCAAGAGGATACAAACAAGCTGGTGGCATGGGCAGACACGTGGCAGATGAAATTTAATGCAGAAAAATGCAAAGTGATACATTTTGGTAGGAAGAACAAGGAGAGGCAATATAAATAGAGGGCACAATTCTAAAAGGGGTACAGAAACAGAGATCTGGGGGTATATGTGCACAAATCATTGAAGGTGGCAGTGTAGGTTGAGAAAACGGTTAAAAAAGCAGACGGGATCCTGGGCTTTATAAATAGAGGCATAGAGTACAAAAGTAAGGAAGTCATGATGAACCTTTATAAAACAATGGTTCGGCCACAACTGGAGTATTGTGTCCAGTTCTGGGCACTGCACTTTAGGAAAGATGTGAAGGCTTTAGAGAGAGTGCAGACGCGATTTACTAGAATGATTCCAGGGATGAGGAACTTTAGTTATGTGGACAGACTGGAGAAGCTGGGGTTGTTCTCCTTGGAAAGAGAAGGTTGCGAGGAAATTTGATAGAGATATTCAAAATCATGAAGGGTCTAGACAGAGCAGATAGAGAGAAACTGTTCCCATTGGCGGAAAGGTCAAGAACTAGAGGGCATAGATTTAAGGTGATTAGCAAAAGAACCAAAGGTGACATGAGGAAAAACTTTTTAACATAGCGAGTGGTTAAGGATCTGGAATGCACTGCCTGAGGGGGTGGTGGAGGCAGATTCAATCATGGCCTTCAAAAGGGAATTGGATAAATACTTGAAAGTAAAAAATTTGCAGGGCTATGGGGATAGGGCCGGGGAGTGGGGCTAGCTGGATTGCTCTTGTATAGAGCCGGCGTGGACTCGATGGGCCGAATGGCCTCCTTTCGTGCTGTAACCTTTCTATGATTCTAATTAGTCTAACAATCAAAATTCAGTCATGTATTACAGACAAATGAATGACAGATGTACCAATATAGCTTAGTAGACACTGTCTTCAAACCTCATTAAAAACTACAGAACTTTTGCTTCTTTGTCCCCATTAGGCAGCAGGTATTCTTAGCATGAATAGGTCTCACTTTATATTTCAGTTAGATCATATATCAAAGGCAATGATACAAATCATATCCCACTTTGTACTTCAATAAACACTTGGGGGTAGAAATTACACAACACCCTATTTTTAACACTTGGGGAACATATTCGGATGCAATTCCTGTGTTTGCTATTCCAGCAAAGACATTAACCCATTTCTACCCCTTGGTGATTCTAAGAGACTTCATGGCTGTTGAAAGTATGGATGTGAAACATAATAATTCTGAATGAAAATAAAGTTGCAGTATTTTGTTATAGTATGAGAGTCATTAAAAAGCTGCCAATTTAAAGATATAAAGGTCCAACATCATGTTTCTCCACCATGCTATCTTATTTATGTGTTCAGTTACATCCAAAATAAGCAATAATTACCATAGATTCTCAAAAACAAAGATATCTTACCGACTAATCCCAAGTGTCTGTAAACCAATTTTATTCTCAATTGTATATTTGCCAGGAACAGCTGCTGGTTGAATCAGAACTCCATCCTTATACCTGACAGTAATGATAGTAGATTTATTAAAATCCATATCCAGGAGCTATGCAAAACAAGTTTTGTCCTATTGATATGATATAATATAATACAATACAGCATTAAAGTTGCATTATATGTTAGATTAATCTAGAACTAGACCTCAGCTTTAAGAGTAAATAAACAAACAAAAAGTATGGATTAGCAGGAAGATTTAAGTGATTTACCACCTCAAGAATTACCATCTTGCAAGATAGTAAGTGAACAAATTAATTTTAGCTGATCTATGTAAAGAAGGTGGTATAATATGACTCCACATTAGCTGTACGATAACGACATTATTGAAAAGTATCAAAGATATAATCTTACTACTGATGCTTTTATATGAAGATTCCACCTGGTAGCCTGAATCATCACTATTGTAAAGATCTAAGAGAACTTCAATTCCACTGTCATCTTGGATAGATTCAGATTAAAATTGTTGCTATGGTAACAGAGAATATAGGTTGGTCCAAACTTTGTTTCTCCTCCCACTTCCTCAAGATGACATATGGGACTTTAAAATATATATCAGGGAGAACATCTGTTTGTCAGATTGGACAATGTTGGCTCCTTCTAACCATTTCAGGAACCAAGTCCGCCCAAAGCATTCCAGAAGAAGATGACAATATCCCTTTAACATTAGTCAGATTGTGTTCTGGATCTCCTGGGTTGTATGGGGCTGTAATTTTGTTTGAATTCATTTTGTTTCAATTGTTGCTTACCATTTGACCTGAGGGATAGGCGCTCCTTGGATAATGCAGGAAAGCTTAACATTCATCTTCTCCCAGACTATGTGGGGTCTCACTTCAACCACAAACTCAGGGGAATGGGCAGTAGCCTCCTTAGCAAATCGCCTCTCCTCCTCTGCCCTTTTCTCTGCCTAAAACAACATATTTTTACATGTTAGGTATCATCAACGTTATTCATTTAGGCCTTGAGATTACGATGTGCAATATTTTTGGAGGAATAGTTAATATATTCACATGTACTTCCTTTGTCCACTAATTTTAATGGAAGTTTTAACCCATTTCAAATAAAATGATTAGACCTCCATTAAAATAGCAATCAGAGGAATTCACATGTATGCTTATATTGCACAATGTAACTTTGAGGCCTCAGTTATACATTTGAGAATTTTCAGGAATTTCATGGTTTTCTCAGGATCTTGGAATGAGGTATATGAATCTGGAAAATTTAGAATTTTACCAAAATATACGGACCCTGAATTTCCCTTGGCGATAGGGTGAAGTGGTAGCATGGGGATAGATGGGGACTAGAATGGGAAAAATTGGGGTAGGACCCAGTTCCACCGGTCCTCTGCCCCATTCCATGATACACTGGGGTTCCCTGTGGGTGCAGAGGTGGGTAGTGCTCGTGTCTGCTGCCTTCCAGTCTGACATCAGATAAGGACTGCGGGATGTCACAACCCACTGCAGTTCTCACCAGTCCCACCTCTTGTGCCCCCAACATACTGTATGCCAACAAGAGACGGATGTACAATCCTTCACAGTGGTGGAAGTGGAGCCCACAGGATTGCTTAAGGCTGGCTTCCTTACAGCAGCTGGTCACAAAATGACTAGCTGCTGTACATAAAGTGGCCTTCCCAGGAAGGAGCTCATTTTTCTCCCTTTGTGTAATTTTCAGCCAGACCTGCCTGCTCTGAACCCAAGTAACTGGCCATTGCCACATATTCCCTCCAATCACTCAATCACTCCCCCCCCCCCGCTCACCTAGAAGGCAACCTAGCTGTGTTGATACTGGTGTGCGCACTCATTAATTATATGCTAATTGCCTGACCCCAGGAATTCCAATGTGATCAGGCATATAAGTCCCCAAAGTATCGGAAGTCTTGCTCTGCCATTGTTACAGCAGTGGAGCAGGAATGTGGGGATTCTGACCATGTTGTTTCGTGGCATGTCACATAGCAAGAGTGTAGCACAAATAATCCATGCAGTGAATAAAGTACACAGGAGATACTTTAGTTTAAAACAGCTGAAATATATAGTAGACATTGTTCATTACATATTTGTTAGTCACATGTTCCTAACTGATACCTTCTTTGGATACCTATCTATCTTAGTCATCCAGCTGACTCCATTCCCTCATGTAGTGTCATAAAGGTATTTAAATGATGGATGTATCATAAAACATATTTGTTTAACTGCACTATGACCCATAATCCATCACATGACTCACCAAAATCAGATCTTAAGATCCTGTAAAATAGGTTATTATTATTGGGCAAGATGATTTATGAAGAAAAAAGGTATGAAAAAATATTTAGGGATCTTATAATAAGACATGTTACAGATCTAGAAGCCTTAAAGTGCAAGGCTTTGCTGCCATTCTGGAGCCTTGGCAGTCGTGACCATGGGTTAGAAATAGGGCTACAATAATTTGAGATTAATGGACCTGTGGAACAGGTTGCCAGCGCATGCGGTGAAAGAGAAAATCTAACCACCTCCCCTTGACATTCAACGTCTTTACCATTGCTGAATCCCCCACCATCAACATCCTGGGGGTCACCATTGACCAGAAACTTAACTGGACCAGCCATATAAATACAGTGGCTACAAGAGCAGGTCAGAGGCTGGGTATTCTGCGACGAGTGACTCACCTGCTGACTCCCCAAAGCCTTTCCACCATCTACAAGGCACAAGTCAGGAGTGTGATGGAATACTCTCCACTTGCCTGGATGAGTGCAGCTCCAACAACACTCAAGAAGCTCGACACTATCCAGGTAAAAATATGTTTCGATGGGTCGGAGAGGAATTTTCCAGATTTTTTCCCCCTAATTGGCCTGGATTTATATCTGTTTTTTTGCCTCTTCCAGTAATTACACAGCTCCGGTGGGTAGGGAGTGTCTGTATCGTGATGCATAGGGCATCACAACTATATAGAACAGGCTAGATCGACCAGTGGGTCTTTACCTGACCATCATTTTCATGTTTGTATGTAATAACAGCTCTGATTCCATGTCATGCGCTCGGGTCCAGTGAGGCTCTGCGTCAACTGTAAAGCCTCACAATTTCTGCTCTTTACTGTGAAAAGGTAATAGTCTGACCAGAATTATGATATTTTTGTAGATCTTGATGAAAAAAGGTTTCCTCATCTCAATATATATTCTAATCTCAGCCATGCTGCAGTGGAGAGGTGCCGAGTGGAAACCAGCAGGGAAAAATGGATAATCAATGGGCACATTATTCTGGATCATTCACATACTTCCTAGTAACCTGCTTTAGAATGTCATTTCAGGGATTTGGAACCAGGGACGGTGCATGACAAAGGAGATCAGTTTTAAGTAGATTGGTTAAAAGTACGGTTTCAGTTGGTTATTCTGATTGGCTGTTGGAATTACAACCAGAATCTTGGAGGATGGACTTTTCTAAGGATCACTAGTGCCAACACATTAGGGACTTAACTGTTGCTGTATTAGAATTATGTTTGCAGTCTCCTAGCTGCCCAGAGTCATGGTGGATGTTAGAGAGGCCATAGAGAGAAGGACATAATTATCCACATTTTTGTTTGAATCTAAAGATTCAGCTTTACTGGCACAAAATGCTACATGATGTCCATAAATTCTCTTAGCATCCCTCTGAACCAGACTCAATACTTTGCCTCCTAGGCCTCCCTCCCCCAGCACAAATTGGACAAACTCTTGGACTTCCTTCTAACTGCAGCCTATCAAGGTGTTTAAGGTGGTGGCAAGAGAATCCCTCACCCAGACAATGTTGATTGAGGCGCTAATGAAGATAGCCCAGTACAAGAAAATCATGTACTCCCTGAGGCTGGACCAACAGGTTGGCTGGCACAACAACAGCAGCCAGCCCTCTCCCTCCATTAATTGTAAACCAAACATCTGAAATGTAATCAACCATCCTCCCCTCTCCTGTGGCACAACCAAAACTCACCAGACACAGACGTAACAGATAAGCAAAGTAGTGCACAGTCACACCACTGCCACGACCTGGAATCAGTCCTCAGGATCATCCACTACCCAGCCACTCAATAATGCTCACTCACTACCAACAATAAGCCAGGAACATTACACCTGATGCACTGTATACCATGAATGTAATATATGTAATATCTATATGAATGTAATATACCAAGGCCACATCTGCCCTCTCAGGTGGACATAAATGATCCCAGGGCACTATTTCGAAAAAGAGCAGGGGAGTTCTCCTCGGTGTCCTGGCCAATATTTATCCTACAACCAACATCACTAAAACAGATTATCTGGTTATTATCACATTGCTGTTTGTGGAACATTGCTGTGCGCAAATTGGCTGCCGCGTTACCTACATTACAACAATGACTACACTTCAAAAGTACTTCATTGACTATAAAGCGCCTTGGGACGTCCTGAGGTTGTGAAAGGCACTATATAAATGCAAGTCTTTCTTTTCTTTTTTTATGTTAATATGTTGTAATCGAAGAACAATTGCAATTAAAAAAATCTATGCGACAGCCATGTAACCGTGTCCTCACAATTCTTTATGTTACCTTCTCATGCATAGCTTTGTGATCAGCCTTCGTTAACAGTAGTTTCTGAGTTTTATAATAGTTTTCATCCACCTTCTTCATCTCATTTCCAAACAAAACTCGTTTGGCTGGCTCCTTCTCTCCCCTTGCAGTCCATCTACCTCTTTCAGGCCTGTAGGAAGGACATCCTATCATTTTTTTTTGTGTTTACAAGAAATTGAAACAAATGAATTAACAACTAAATGCCATTATTAACAAAGGTGGTGGCAGGGAATGTGCATTCATCACGATTCTCGCATTAACCATTATTTTAACGTATTCAGAAGCAAAATATCTAAATGAAAAAGTTATCCAAAAAATTTAAAGTGAAAATCTTAGAACATTCATTTTCCAACTATCTTTGATCTGGTCACTTACTTTTGAGATGAACTATGCTGCATGGTTCAATTCCTTTCTATTAATGTTACTATGTCCCAGACATGATCACATCCAATTCTGCACCAAGTCCAGTTTGCTCATCACCCCAGTCCTCACGGACATACCTTGGCTCCCAAACACCCGACGCCTCAAATTTAAAATTCTTGTCCTTGAATCCCTCCAAGGCCTTGTGCTTTCCCCATCTCTAAAACCTCCTCCAGCCCTAAAGCCCCTCCGAAATTCTCTGTTCCTCTGATTCCTGCCTCTTGTGCATCTCCCACTCTCTGCCTACCATTAGCAGCCATCCTTTCAGCGCATAGGGCCCATTCCCTGGAATTCCCTACCTAAACCCTACCACCATCCTTTCCGCCTTAAGGGTCCACCAAAAAACACCTCTTCGACCAAGCTTTTGATCACTACTCCTAATCTCCCTTTCTTTGGCTCGATGCCCATTGTTCTCTGTGAAGTGTCGTGGAATGTTTTTGTACATTAATGGCACCATATGGATCCAAGTTTTTGTTATTGTTTTACAGTTGATATTGGCACTGTGGAGTATGCCATATTGTATGAAATGGGCAGGTGCTATGCATAGACAGCCCCAGCAGATAACAGAATCATTTCTACTTAAAGCCATAGATGTAGGAAGTGTAAGCAGTGTCATCTTGGCAGGAAATATAATCAGAGGGATTCAGAGATTCATCTGTTTACATACTGGTGACACCATCTTGTTTTTTCTATATGCTGATCTAAAGAATAAGAAGAAGCACATTCAGCGAAGCGACAAGGTTGCTGTCTCTGCTCGAGTCCCAGGAATACTGGGACAGGATTCGAAGGAGAAAGGCAATGGGTCAGCTGGCGTGTGTAGAATTTCAAATTGCTAACTATATGCCTGCTCAAAGTAGTGCTCACACTGACCTCAACTGATATGAATCTACAGCAAAAACATGCCAAAGAGTCACAAAATTCACAGAGAAAGATGATATCTTCAAAATAATTCAAAGCATGGCATACTTGCGATATTAGCTACAGAATAAAACATGTTTTAGATTCATGAGAGATTAGTAGACAGGCAAAGAGTTTAGAAATAGAAAATAAGCATTTTAAAACCATTATTGGGCTCAAGGAAATAACAGCTGATACAATAGGAACAGCTGATCAAACCTTTATTGGCCACAATGGAATAAGAGTTGATATAATAGGAACAATTGTTTCATCTGCCCAGGAAGCTTTAGGGCTCCCCTAAGCTTAAATGCAACTTTGGTTTATTAGGGACCCTAGTGCATTCAATTATTCGAGTAACCTCTTTTACTTTACTTCTAAATTATTCCTTCCTCACACCCCATCTATATCCAACACTAGAATGTATCACAGAAGTTCACACTCTGTAACAAAGACACCACTGCCATAACATCAAATTATTGAAGTGCTATGTGCAGCTGACAGGATGGGCACAGCTGACATAGCAGAAGGACTCTAGATAGAGAGAATAGATTTCTATGTTTGCAATGTGTTAATTCTACAATCAAACTATCCACAGAGTAGGGGAATACATGTTTTACACCTGATTGAATCCAGTGTGTGAGACATCAACATGTGCATATTAATTCAGAACTCACTCCATTCCAGACTCACTTTGCATTAAAAATCCAGTGTCCAGTTAACCATTTGTGTCACTATATAAAGGAAAAGCAGGAGCTGGGAACGAATTGAACAGGCAGAAGGTCCCTTAAGAAAATATATGCTGGATTTCTGTTGTAAGAAATTATTTATTTCGTAGGGATAAGAATATAGTCTTGATTTGGCTTTTTGGCTCAGTTAATAGCCTGATGCTTATCAAGTTCACACAAAGAAGTGAACAGCTAAGGTCATTATATGTCTTGGTAGAAAACATAAGGGGTAATTTTAGCCTAACCCGCCCGGCCTGAAACTGAAAGGATCAGATCAGTTGCTTGAAAGTAAAACCAGGCAGGGTGTAAAACAAAAATTCAAGAATAATATCAAATAAATTATTATCAGATTGTATCAACAAGTTGTTGATTTTGGCTAGGACATCAGGTAGCAGAACTAGGTCAAGTGAAAGGAAGGAGAGAATACTGGGATGAGAACATTTGTTGCTACTGGGGCAGCATTTCCTAGCAGATGAAACAAGACACATCATGTCATTGATAGGCCTGTAGAGACAGACCAGATTGGCAATCCATCCTGGTCGAGAAAAAAATTCCTTAGTGTAGAAGGGACCACTGGGGGATAAAAATTTTAATAATAAATAAAATATATTTTCTGTTTGCACTATTATCAGAAGATAATAAAATATCACAATTATAACATTCTGTGGATAAAAGATGCAAATCATTAGTTTTTTTAAGCAAAAAGTAGAAAATATTTATTAATAATTAATAGCTAACACTAATATTCAGACTCAGTTAAATGACACCATAGCAACTAAAACTTAGAACTTTAACCAACATGCCTGCACTAATTACTAAAGTAAAATTAGTACAAATCCACAATTTCCAAACTCTGGCTCACCTGGATACTTGAGTTATAGTCTTCTTCTCAGCTTGACTTTTTCTCTCACTTGATTTCATACTACGAGATGAACGATCAAAGCGCTCATTCTTACTTTGATGAAGATGCAGAAATTTGGTTGCCATGCCTCGATACCAACGTTCGTTTCAGGTTTTCTATAACATAGACAGCAAGATACTTAATGGACATTTCCCAGTTGGATAAATGCACTTAATAATAGGTTATTCTGTAGTTGCTTAGCAGCAGGTGAGTAGAATATGGATTCACACCTGGGATTCTCCGCATGGCAAGGTTCCAATCATTACCATACCATCTGGATGAGGTACTGAGCAGAAGCTTGATCAATTTGCACAGGAAGTAGGAGAAAATATTGACGAGTCACCCGAGGCTGCCTTTGTGCACATCACAACAGCCAATTCAAGAACAACTCAGAGCCTATCCACTCTCTCAGACAGAAAATAATAATTACTGTGGGGAAGTCTAAACAGATGAGAAAATTTAAAAATGGCTGGATTGGGAATATAAAAAAATGAATTGTCCAGAGGCTGTTCACTTTTTAAGAAACTACAGAGTTTGGAAGGCTATTGCCTAACATTATTTATTTTATAAATGCATACATTTAGTATGCACACACACATGTATCATGCCTTAAAAGTTATTATATTGTGGGGATTATTACTGAATTTTCTATCAGGTCGAGCCTATCAGCTGTTCATCCTGTCCTCCATGAGCACCACTCGCATATTTCATTAGCGCTGCTCAGTCTCACCTCTAAAATTAGATCCACAAATCATGGCTGTATTCCATTTAGGTCATTTATTTGCAATTTGAATGTGAAGGTTTATTACTGAATTTTTACATGGCTCAGCAAATCCTCCAAATGGTGTCACACTAAGCCATACAGACCAGGTAGGAACAAAGTTTGATCTAGCTGGTGTCAGCCAGTGACAGTGGAGACACTCAACTGTCTTCCATATCCCTGAGCTTAGTGTAAAAAAAAATCGGCTCCACCATTATCCAATAACTCGTACCGGGAGTGCACATATTGGACTGATTGTGACAGTCAACCAATATTCACTGTCCAGGTTAATACTTGAAGAACAGCTCCTTATGCCCTCCACTGACACATTTGGTAAAAATGTAAGGAATCTTACAACACCAGGTTATAGTCCAACAGTTTTATTTGAAAATCACAAGCTTTCGGAGGCTTTCTCCTTCGTCACTCACCTGACGAAGGAGAAAGCCTCCAAAAGCTTGTGATTTTCAAATAAAACTGTTGGACTATAACCTGGTGTTGTAAGATTCCTTACATTTGTACACCCCAGTCCATCACCAGCATCACCACATCACATTTGGTAAAGTCAGTGTATAGATGAGCCATATCCACCTGCAGGTCCCAGATTCAATTTCTGGCCTGTGCTGATTTAGGTGACCTCAGTCAGATGGTAGTTGGGCACCATAATTGGCCTCAGGATCTCTGAGCTAAGGAAAGCAAAATTAGCAATGGCTCCTTCTCCTGATTGCTTTCAGTTACTTATACTAGGTACCATGACAGGAGCAGGTTCTGTTTTGCTATCCCCTCATGGTCTAACTGCCTGCTGATATTCACTTTCTAGGATGAGATGTTAAACTGAGGCCACATCTATCTGTTCAGGTGGATGTAAAAGATCCTATGGCATTATTTGAAGAAGAGCAGCAGAGTTCTCCTGGTGTCCTGACCAACATTTAGCCCTCAACCAACACAACCAACACAACCAAAACAGAATCACTGGACAGGTACCTCATTGCTGTTTGTGGGACATTGCTGTGCACAAATTGGCTGCCCCATTTCCCTACAAAACAATTCTGACTGTACCTCAAAAGTAATTAATTGGCTTTCTTTTCTTTCTTTTAGACTCATACATGAAGAATGATAACTTGAACGAGGTAGCAGAGAGTGCCCAATGCCTGTGGAATGGTACCCCAGCAGAAGTCAATGCTTTCAAGAAAGGAGAAGAGGAGAGAAAAATTGGCAAAAAGACTCTTTAAGCGAAGTATCATCAGATGGGACCATATCTAAGCACGAGTCATTCCCTTGAGGAGAAGAAGTGTAAGGAGAGAAAAAAAACAGAAGGGAAATTGGTGGAGATAGAGATAAATGAAAAAGAATGAATTCATTTGAACAGTGATTACTTGAACAATTACAGATACAATCAAGTAGTCTCTACCCTTGAAATGACAATAGCTACAAAAGTGAATAATGATGAACCATCTCGATAAAGTATAAATGTAATATCATGAAGAAAAAGTTTATAAACTTGTTACACTATTGCTTTGATGAATTGTATTGTTTGCATCTTAACTGTTAGTTCCACAGTCGGTTGCAACTTAAAAAGACTTGCTAGGTTTGTTATCCATGAAACAGCTGTGACCATTTACATCAGACTCAATTGGTGTGCAAAATAGACCTTTATATAGGATTGGATTAAATTAAAGTTTTGGGGGGAGGTTGAACTTCAGCGGAGCACAAAACAGGTGGTAGCGGATCGGTCGCCTGTTATACACCACAGCCGATTTTCCTTTTCGAAGTTGATTTTCACCCTCTTGTTTGCAGCAACAGTCTCACCCGGAGTACAGTTACATAAAACATTGAATATTGACTCTAATTAAACAGCAAAAAGAGTTGAACTCTTCATCACGTTGCCCAATTTAAATACAGTGTTGCATTAAAAAAGAAATGCCTGCAACCATATCTGTGGCACTATTTTGGGGATTACATGTACTGCAGTTGAAGGATATTATCCAATTAGAGTACAATCCTGGTTTTAATTCTGTTGAGTAGCCACTCATTGTATCAGAGCTCCAATTCAAAAAGTAAATACTCACCAATGTAAAAGCTGATGTTAAAATCAGATAATCCAGATTCAGAAGAATAACCGTGAGTGCTCAGCCCAGAGGAGAGTTAAAGGACAAAAGTCAGCAGCCGCTTCCCAGCTGACAACAAAAGGAATGACTAGCAGGGGAAGAATATGTTGCTGTTGCCCATAGTGACCTTTTAAGTGAGTTATATATAGCAGCTTTATTAATCGCCTAAATAAATATAGAAAATATGTCAATTGTTCTCTTTACTTGTTCATTAACTTATACGTGGACCTATATATCGCACCAGATCCATATAAAATACAGCACTGCATGTCAATTCATTGTGTACAGCACTTGCTGTAAATCTAATGATCATTTTTCCATGATACTTGTGTCCTTGTATCATTTTGCTAAACACGAAGTAAGCCTGCCATAAGGAAAACAAATGCAGACAGGGTTATGTGCCGAGTGTCTGCAGTAAATCATCAGAGTCATTTAACTTTCAATAGTAATAAACGCTGTGCAGAGGTTTCAATCTGTAAATTCAACTTTTCAAATCGTCTTAAATTCCATCCCTAGAAGGTTTTTAATGGCAACGTTCTATGAGGTAAGCAACGTACCCTTCATCCAGTCCTTCCTGTTAAACTAATATTTTAGAATTTTTGGATGTGAACTGTTGCCAGAACAAATGGAGCCTTTAAATGAATGCTCCCATTAGTTGGTATGAACTATAATGAGATTTAGGCTGACACTCCAGTGCAGTACTGAGGGAGTGCTGCACTGTCGGAGGTGTCATCCAGATGAGGCGTAAAACCTGCTCTCTCAGGTGGACGTGAAAGATCCCATGGCTATATTTCAAAGAAGAGACGGGGAGCTCTCTCGGGTGTCCTGGTCAATATTTATCCCTCAACCAACATCACTAAAAAACAGATTATCTGGTCATCATTTCATTGCTGCTTGTGGGACCTTGCTGTGCGCAAATTGGCTGCCACGTTTCAACCTACATTACAATAGTGACTACACTTCAAAAGTACTTAATTGGTTGTAAAGCACTTTGGGATGTCCTGGGGTAGTGAAAGGCGTTATATAAATGCAAGTCTTTCTTTTTTTCTGATTTGAATGTATGAGGCCTCTTGTAACTTTTCAATAAAACAAAATAATTCAGCTAAGCAATATCCTCAGCATCTTGCAGCTCAAGTATTTTGAAAGCAGTTACTAATATTCTGTTTGTAGAATTTGTAAATAAAATTTTATGGATTATAACTTTTCCATGTAGCTTTCCTCAGTGGTTCCCCCTCATTCTCTGCTTCCTTTCCCATCGTGGATACTTATCTCCATTAGAGTTTGGATGCTAGCCATTTAAAGTCTGCTGAACCTTTCAAAGCTGTGCCAGATGGATTTCAATGCAGGTAAGTGTGAGGTCATCTATTTTGAACCAAAGAAAGATAGATCCGAGTACTTTTAAAATGGTGAAAAGCTAGGAACAGTGGAGGTTTAGGGGTCCATGTGCACAGATCACTAAAATGTAGTCGTCAGGTACAAAAATTAAACAAAAAGGCTAATGGAAAGTTAGCCTTTATAACTAGAGGACTAGAATATAAAGGGAAGGAAGTTTTGCTACAGCTACACAAAGCCCTGGTTAGATCACATCTGGAGTATTGTGTACAGTTCTGGGCACCACACCTTAGAAAGGATATACTGGCCTTGGAAGGAATGCTGCGCAGATCGACCAACATAGTAAAAGGCCGTCAAAGGAAGAGTGGGCCAATTAGGGACAAAAAAGATCTTGTGGAGGCAGAGGGTATGGCTGAGGTACTAAATGAATACTTCGCATTGGTCTTCACTAGAGAAGAGGATGCTGCCAATGTAGCAGTAAAGGAGGAGATAGGAGTGATATCGGATAGGATAAAAATAAAGAGGAGGTATTTAAAAGGTTGGCAGCGCTCAAAGTAGAAAAGTCACCCGGTCCAAATGGGATGCATCATAGATTACTGAAGGAAGTAAGGGTAGAAATTGCAGAGGCTCTGGCCACAATCTTCCAATCCTCCTTAGATATAGGGGCGGTGCCAGAGGACTGGAGAATTGCAAATGTTACACTCCTGTTCAAAAAGGGGGATAAACCCAGCAATTACAGGCCAGTCAGCCTAACATTAGAGACAATAATCCGGGACAAAATTAATTGGCACTTGGAAAAGTATGGGCTACTAAATCAACGGATTTGTTAAAGGAAAATCGTGTTTGACCAACTTGATTGAGTTCTTTGATGAAGTAATGGAAAGGGTTGATGAGGGTAGTGCAGTTGATGATGTATATATGGACTTTTAAAAGGCATTTGATAAAGTACCACATAATAGACTTGTAAGCAAAATGAAAGCCCATGGGATTAAAGGGACAGTGGCAGCGTGGATACAAAATTGGCAAAGGGACAGAAAGCAGAAAGTAGTGGCGAACGGTTGTTTATCAGACTGGAGGGAAGTATAAAGTGGTGTCCCCCAGGGGTCAGTATTAGGACCATTGGTCTTTTTGATATATATTAACAACCTGGACTTGAGTATACAGGATATCTTTTCAAAGTTTGCAGATGACATGAAACTCAGGAATACTGTAAACAATGTGAAGGATAGTAAGAGACTTCAGGAGGACCTAGGCATACTGGTGAAATGGGTAGATGCAGGGCAGATGAAATTTAACGCAGAGAAGTGTGAAGTGATACATTTTGGTCGGAAGAATGAGGAGAAGCAATATAAACTAAATGGTACAATTTTAAAAGAGGTTCAGGAACAGAGAGACCTGGCGGTGTATGTACATAAATCTTCGAAGGTGGCAGGACAAGTTGAGAAAGCTGTTAAAAAAGCATATGGGATTGAGGGCTTTATTAATAGAGGCTTAGGGGTAAATTTGAGCATGGAGCTGGGAAGGGAGCTTGGGGCCGCGGAGGGGGGAAGTTTTTCAGGTGCAAAACCTGGAAGGTAAGGGGTGCAATTGTGACCTTAATGAGGCCAATAAATTTCACTTACGGGTTTCGCACTCGCAACCAGCCTGATTGACAGGCTGGCTGGCTGTCGGGCAGGAAAGCCTTCTGCAGCAGGCCGCAGCCGGGGATCGGAGGGAGGGAGGGAGAGAGGGATCATGGTCCGGGGAGGAGATCATGGGCTGGGAAGAAGATCGGGAGGCAAGGAAGAAGATCGGGCACCAGGAAAAAGATCGGGGGACCGAGGAGAAGATCGGGTGACTGGGGAGAAGATCAGGGGCCAGGAAGAAGATCGGGGGACCAGGGAGAAGATCAGGGGTTCAGGAAGAAGACTGGGGTCCAGAAAGGTTGGGGGGCCTGGAAGAAGATCGGGGGACCGGGGAGAAGATCGAGGGGCTGGGGAGAAGATAGGATTGGAGATTGGAGGTCGCTGGAGGTCAGGTGATGAGTCAGAGGTAGGTGGGGGTCCAGCATGGGAGTTGGGGGTCCTCCATCTGGGGGTGGGTGGGTGGGTGGTGCGATCGCAAGATTCCTTCGACCAGGTAAGTTTGCCTTGTTGGGCCTGGATGACGCACTCCTGCTCCTCCAGGCTCACAAGCAGTGCAATAAAGGCACTCACCTCATGGTTCTGGCCCTTCCAGCCTGCTTTCACCTGAGGTGAATGGAAAGCAATGGGAAACCCAAATAGGTAAGGTTAAATTCATTTTATTATTCCAATTTTATTGTCCTTTTAAGTATTGGCCCACCAGCTTTAAGTGGGGGTGGGACTTCCTGGTGTCTGCTGTCCACATGCAGACAAACCTGCCTGGGTTAAACGTAGAAGTGGGTGAGTTGGAGCCAGGATACGGTCCTGCTCCAAAAAGCTGTTATTTAACCTGCCGCCCGCCCCCAACCCACCCATTCTTGGGGGTCAAAATTTATCCCATAGAGTGCAAAAGCAAGCAAGTTATGCTAAAGCTTTAGAAAACACTGGTTAGGCCTCAGCTGGAGTATTGTGTTCCATTCTGGGCACCACACTATAGGAAGAATGTCAAGGCCTTAGACAAGGTGCAGAAGAGATTTACTAGAATGGTACCAGAGATAAGGGTCAAGCATGGTGGGGGTCCTCCCTCTGGGTGGGGTGGGTGGTGCAATTGCAGGATTCCTTCGGCCAGGTGAGTTTGCCTTGTTGGGCCTGGATGATGCATTCCTGCTCCTCCGGGCTCACAAGCAGTGCAATAAAGGCACTCACCTCATGGTTCTGACCCTTCCAGCCTGCTTTCACCTGAGGTGAATGGAAAGCGATGGGAAACCCAATAGGTAAGGTTAAATTCAGTTATGTGGAGAGACTCGAGAAGCTGGGGTTGTTCTCCTTAGAGCACAGAATAAGAAGAGATGTGATAGAGGTGTTCAAAATCATGAATGGTTTTGATAGAGTAAATAAGGAGAAACTGTTCCCAGTGACAGAAGGGTCAGTAACCAGAGGACACAGATTTAAGGTAATTGGCAAAAGAACCAGAGGTGACATGAGGAAACATTCTTTTACGCAGAGAGCTGTTATGATCTGGAATGCACTGCCTGAAAGGGTGGTGGAAGCAGATTCAATCATTTTCAAAAGGGGATTTGATAAATACTTGAAGGGAAAAAATTTGCAGGACTATGGGGAAAGAGCAGGGGAGTGGGACTAATTGGATAGCTCTTTCAAAGAGCAGGCACAGGCACAATGGCAGAATGGCTTCCTTCTGAGCTTTAACATGCTCTGATACTATGTTACGGGGCTCCAAGGTTTAGATTATGAGGAGGGATTACATAAACTGGGCTTATATTCTCTGGAATTTGGAAGGTTAAGGGGTATTTTGATTGAGGTTTTTAGGATTTTGAAAGGAATTCATAGGAAAGATAGAGAGAAACGTTTTCTGCTGGTAGGGCAGACTAGGACAAAGGGACAAACCTTAAAATCAGAGCCAGTCCATTCAGGAGAGAAGTTAGGGAACACTTATTCATGCAAAGGGTGGTAGAAGTGTGGAACTCTCTCCCACAAAAGCAGCAGATGCTAACTCAACTAATAATTTTAAATCTGAGATAGACAGATTTTTGCTAGTCAGGGGTTTTAAGGGATATGGAACCAAGGCAGGTAAATGGAGTTAGGATACAGATCAGCCATGATCTCATTGAATGGTGGAACAGGCTCGAGGGGCTGAATGGCCTACTCCTGTTCTTATGTTCCTATGTCCTAATAAGCCAAAGTTTAGTCATATGAATGGCATACCCCCACTGAACAAATGGTCCACCTCATATAACATTACGTTCGTAAAATCCTATGCTAAATCACTGGAAAGAAAAGAATATAAAAAAAAATCACTGGAATGAGCGAGTGGGGAAAAGAGAATATGCATGAATGTGAGAAAGTGTAAGAAATGTAGCAACTTGTACGTATGTAGAAGCATATAAAAAACTGTAAGAAATACAAGGGGAAGAGAATACTTCAGAGCACTCGGAATGGTTTATTACCATTTATTGTTGCCATTTTTGTAATTGTGCAGTATTATGCTTTAGTTTGCTACTATAATGAGGGTCTCATTCAGCTTTAGTGTTACTCATTGACACATTAGGGCCCAGAATTTGCTGGCACAATAACGGCGAGTTCATGGCGCATGCCGTTATTGGTGTATAAAAAAATCCACCAATTTGTGGCGAGGAAGAGATAAGCCGCGAGTTGTAAATTGCCACAAATTGCTGGACAATTTGCGCTGCTCCTCCGTTCGCCTTGCAAAAAAACCAGAGCTCACCGGCAACCTCCCCATGAGTGACAACAAAAGAACAGTAGGGGTCACTTGCAAGTGGCCCAGGGATAACCTTCCTGCAGATCATCTCCCAGGGAGATGTTTGGCTTCCGTTTAGTGCATTCCGATAGTAATGTACCTGATTTTCAGAACTCAGCAACAGAGGATGGGAAGCTGATCCCATTACCATGGTGCATAAATTTGTGTACCACTGATTTGAATCCCCCACACATGACCCTTTCTTACTCCACCTCCACATGGCAGGGAAACCAGAGCACATGGAATGGATAAAATCAATTATTTCATGAAAAGAACTTTAAACCAAGGGAACTGCAGAGAAGACTAATTAACTAAAAATATTTGGACTGGTAAACTCTTGTAAATTAGAGTTTTGATGTAAAGAGACATTTTTCGCAATGAAATAGGTAAAACATAATTTGGCCAACTCCAACCCTCCCCTTTCCTAATCTCATAATTACAGTGAAACCTGTAAATTACAGACACTTTAGGGACTGGCTGTCAGCTGTCCTTTTCTTTGCAGGTGTCCTTATTTTCAAAATCGTTATTGTATGTACTGTAATAATGTTCCCAACAATCTTGAAGAACCAGCTGAGATTATGATCAGCACCTAATCTGCTGCAACAATGATGAGAATCTCCCTCCCACACATCAGGGTTCAGCTCTGTTTACTCCATTTTGCAATTTAAATTCCTGTTTCATTTCAAACCACTCTCACTTGCAGCAGAGTGTAACTTCAGTAATGAACTGAGTTTCTTAGTTCTGCTTACCAGTATTAAGGCAGTCACAGGACAAAAAAGGGGTAAATGTGATGACAGGTTGTGCCTGTATATTGTAGCTTCCAAAGGCAAATCTTAGAACGGATCGAGAACATTTGGGAGGGAAAACACAACAGGTTACATTATGTGTAGGAGTGAAACTGCAGTTTTTTGGTTGAGCAGCGAGTCTGCAGGAAGACTGACTGATAGCTGGGACTCACAGGCCTGTCCATCACTCTATGGAGCAGCAGAGAGACGGAGAGACCGGGACAGCCGACAACCTTCACTCTCCAAAGCCAAAGTTCCTCAATGAAGCGGATCTATAATCAGAAGCTGAGGGAAAGAAGGTGATGGCAGCATAAGGGGGAGAGGAGCTGCCAGTAGCCGTTGAAAGAGTCTATGGACGCAATGATGGAGCAGGAAAGAGCATCCCCTCTTAGTGTTCGCATGCCCTTTCCTTGATTCAAGAGGCTGGTGAGGTCAGTGCTTGCAGGTCAGCGCAAGGCAGCAGCAGGTTTGGTGAAAGATACAGCATTGTTCTTTACCCAGCATCCTCAGCAGCAGAGAAACTGCTCTATCCCTGGGATAGAGCCGTGCAAGCATTCAATCCCAGAGGTGATGGGTAAAGAGCTCCCTAATCCACAAAAGCCTTTTCTTTCATAAAACCCGCTGCCGTCTCACACTGACCTGCAAACACTGAGCTCACGAAAGTGATGGGCTCAAGGGAATTTGGGGGCAGAAAGGAAGAAAGCTGCAAGGGGAAGCACCAGTGATCCTGACTCAGTGAAAGTTCCAGATACAGGAGCTTTGCAACAGGCTGTGTCCTGTATTTTAAGTTGTCCGTAGTTCATAATTTGCTAGTGTCCGAGGTTTCAGCGTGCCTCTTGTATTTTTTACCATGTAAGTTATTTGGATCTCTCAATAAGTGTCCGTTTTTTGCAGGTGTCCATTTTTTGTGAGTGTCTATTTAGACAGGTTTCATTGTAGTTGCGAACAGATGAAATTAATTGTATGCGTCTGGCAGACTCAATATGCTGTTCATAGCAGATATTGTAGAAACCAAGCTCCTATCATGAAAGTGAACCAACTGTGGACTGAACGTATGCTCCTGATATTGCTGTCAAGATAGTGCATTCATAAATTTTCCTCTATTGAGAATCCAAGCTGAAGGACAAGGTCCACAGTGCAGACCACCACTAGTGTTAAAAATCAAGGTTAGATAAATCTGGCAGTTTTGACTAAATGATGGCAAGCTTGGTGTTTTAAAAGGTTAAAGGTTGTAAGAGGAAGAGTCCAATGGAAGTAATGAATTCCACAATTTTGCTGTCTTGGGAAAGAAAAAAAGTCACAATGAATGTTGATTTAAGCACAGTGAGGATACAAGGAGGAGGAGTGTGAGGGATAAGACATTTGCAAGCTATTAGAAACATTAATTTGGTAAGGGGAGGGGAACCAGAATGAAGCTTGAGAGAGGAGAAATAAGGTGTATTGAGGACTGGGAGAGACAAATAGCATTAGATTGAAGAGTAGTCCAGAGAGAGTAGGGATCAGACTGAAAGTAGACTAAGGCAGGTTTGGTGTGCATGTTTGTAAATACACGGAGCATGACAAATAAGGTTGGTGAGCTGCAGGCATAATTTGCCACATGGGGTTATAATATAGTGGTAATAACAGGGACCTGGCTCAAACAAGGGCAAACTACAGCTATGGTAGCACAATGGTTATGTTACTGGACTAGTAATCCAGAGGCCTGGACTAATAATCTGGAGTCATGAGTTCAAATCCTGCCACGGCAGCTGGGGAATTTAAATTCAATTAATTAAATAAAATCTGGAATTAAAATACTTGTATCAGTAATAGTGGCCATGAAACTACCGGATTGTCATAAAAGCCCATCTGGTTCACTAATGCCCTTTCGGGAAGGAAACCTGCCGTCCTTACCCAGTCTGGCCTATATGTGACTCCAGACCCACAGCAATGTGGTTGATTCTTAATTGCCCTCTGAAATGGCCCAGCAAGCCACTCAGTTGTAAAATCTCGCTAAAAAAAGTCATAATAAGAATAAAACCGGACGGACCACTAGGCACCGGACACGACAAAGGCAGTACAACTCCCTTCCTAACAGCACTGGGGGAGAACCTTCACCACTCGGACTGCAGCGATTCAAGAAGGCGGCTCACCACCACCTTCTCAAGGGCAATTAGGGATGGGCAATAAATGCCGGCCTCACCAGCGACATCCACATCCCATGAACGAATATTAAAAAAAAACAAGAACTTAACATTCCTGGCTACAATGTATTCAGGAGGGATATTAAAAGGAAGGGAGTGGGGTGATGGCAGTATTGATATGCTGTTACAGCCCTGGAAAGGGATAATGTTAAGGAGCTGTTATGCTGCTTCGTGTGTACTGTAGACCACCAAATAGTGGGAAGGAGATGAAGGAACAAATCTGAAAGCAAATTTCAGAAATTTGTAAAAGCAATAGAGTAGTGATACTGGGAGACTTCAATTATCTTAATATAAACTGGGAAAAACCAATGTAAAGGGCAAGGAGGGGGAGAGATTCCTGAAATGTGTATGTGAGAACTTAATTGATCAGAATATTTCCAGCCTAATGAGGAAAGAAGCAGTGCTGGATCTCGTTCTGGGAAATGAAGTGGGAGCAACAGTGATCACAATATCATTAGGTTTAAAGTTGTTATGGGAAGGGACAAGGAACAATCAAAGGTGAAGATACTCAACTAAAAGTGGGCTAATTTCAGTGCGTTGAAAAGGGATCTGGCCCAGGTGGGTTGGAAACAAAGAATGGCAGGTAAAACAGTAAATGAGCAATAAGGAGATAGTTCAGGTACAGACCAAACATGAGGGGGGAGGAAGGGCATCCAAAGCTGGAGCTCCCTGGATGACTAAAGAAATTGAGATTAAAACGAAACAGAAAAAAGAGGCTTATGATAAATGTCAGGATCATAATACAGTACAGAATCAATCAGAATACAGAAAGTGCAGAGGAGAACTGAAAAAGGAAATAAATGGGGCAGAGTGAGTGTATGAGAAAAGAATAGCAGGGAACACTAAAGTCTTTTATAAATATATAGAGAGTAAATGGATTGTCAAAGGAAGGATGGAGCCGATTAGGGACCAAAGAGGTAATCTTCTTGTGGAGGCAGAGAACATGGCTGAGGTATTGAATGAATGCAGGAACAGCTGTAAGAAATACAAGTTTCCCAAAAGCAATCGATTACTCTATGGTCAAATGGTATTTAGACAGCAGCAATGTAAATTTTGGAAATTAGGGGTCGGCACTTCTTGTGATAACCATCACTTCTGGCACAAACCTGGATAGATTCCTGATTAACAAGGGAGTCAAAGGTTATAGTAGGTAGATGGGAAAGTAGGGTTGAGGTCGCAATCAGATCAGCCATGATCTTATCAAATGGCAGAGCAGGCTCGAGGGGCCGAATGGCCTACTCCTGCTCTTAATTCGTATGTTCGTACATATGTTCGTATGTAACCAGATCCCACCCTAATTATTGCCCACTGACCCCGTTTATGCTGTCATTGGTCTCTCCCCAGGTCCATAAATTTCATGGTCAAAATTTTCATTGTCCATTGAAGGGCATGGAGGAGATTAAAATGTAGTGATTCAGCCATTATACTATGAGAGGACTGGAGGTTATCATAAAATCACAGAACCATAGAATGATACAGTAGAGAAGGAAGCCATTGGCTCATCGTGCCTGTGCCAGCTCTTTGAAAGAGCTATCCAATTAGTCCCATTCCCCTGGCCTTTCCCCATAGCCCTGCAAATTTTTCCCCTTCAAGTATTTATCCAATTCCCTTTTGAAAGTTATTATTGAATCTGCTTCCGCTGCCCTTTCAGGCAGTGCATTCCAGATCATTACAACTCGCTGCATAAAAAATGTTTCCTCATGTCGCCTCTGGTTCTTTTGCCAATTACCTTAAATCTGTGTCCTCTGATTACCGACTCTTCTGCCATTGGAAACAGGTTCTCCTTATTTACTCTGTCAAAACTCTTCATGATTTTGAACACCTCTATTAAATCTCCCCTTAACCTTCTCTGCTCTAAGGAGAACAACCCCAGCTTCTCCACGTAACTGAACTCCTGCATCCCTGGTACCATTCTAGTAAATCTCCTCTGCACCCTCTCCAAGGCCTTGATATCCTTTCTAAAGTGTGGTGCCCAGAATTAGACACAATTCTCCAGCTGGGGCCTAATCAGAGTTTTATAAAGGTTTAGCATAACTTCCTTGCTTTTATATTATATGCCTCTTTTAATAAAGCCAAGGGTACTGTATGCTTTTTTAACAGCCTTCTCAACTGGTCCTGCCACCTTGAAAGATTTGTGTACCTACACCCCCAGGTCTCTCTGTTCCTGCACCCCCTTTAAAATTGTACCATTTAGTTTATATTGCCTCTCCTCATTCTTCTTATCAAATTGTATCATTTCACACTTCTCTGCGTTAAATTGCATTTGCCATATGTCTGCCGATTTCACCAGACTGTCTATGTCCTCCTGAAGCCTGTTACTATCCTCATCGCTGTTTACTACATTTCCGAGTTTTGTGTCATCTGCAAACTTTGAAATTATGTCCTGTATACCCAAGTCCAGATCATTAATATATATCAAAAAGAGCAGTGGTCCTAATACCGACCCCTGGGGGGCACCGCTCTATAGAAACATAGAAAATAGGAGGAAGAGTAGGTCATTTGGCCCTTCGGGCCTGCTCCGTCATTCAGAATGATCATGGCTGATCGTCTAACTCAGTACCCTATTCCCGCTTTTTCCCCATATCCCTTGATCCGTTTAGCATTAAGAAACATATCTATCTCCTTCTTGAATACATCTAATGACTTGGCCTCCACTGCCTTCTGTGGTAGAGAATTCCACAGGTTCACCACCCTCTGAGTGAAGAAATTTCTCATCTCAGTTCTAAATGGCATACCCTATATCCTGAGACTGTGATACCTGGTTCTGGACTCCCCAGCCATTGGGAACATCCTCCCTGCATCTAGTCTGTCTAGTCCTGTTAGAATTTGATATGTTTTGATGAGATCACCTCTCATTCTTCTAAACTCTAGTGAATATAGGCCTAGTCAACCCAATCTCTCCTCATACGTCAGTCCTGCCATCCCAGGAATCAGTCTGGTAAACCTTCGTAGCACTCCCTCCATGGCAAGGACATCCTTCCTCAGATAAGGAGACCAAAACTGCACACAATACCCTCGATGTGGTCTCACCAAGGCCCTGTACAACTGCAGCAAGACATCCCTGCTCCTGTACTCAAATCCTCTTGCAATGAAGGCCAACATACCATTCGCCTTCCTAACTGCTTGCTGCACCTGAATACTTCCCTCAAGTCTGATAAACACCCATTCACCACTACTCTCTGCTTTCTGTCTCGCAGCCAATTTTGTATCCACGCTGCCACTGCCCCTTTAATCCCATGGACTTCAATTATTAACACTTAAGGCATGTGATCTGAAGATAGTCGCTGAATGTGCAGTAGAGTTACCATTGAAAGATTTACAATAGGGCCATTAATTGTTATTTAACAAGTATTAGTATTGAACAAAGAACTCAAGCCCATGAGGCATTGCAGGTGAAATATGATTTCAATATATATATTTTAAAAATCATGTAAGGATTCAGAAAGAATCAGTAGTCCGTTTACCAAAGTCTTTTAGCTGGTTGATTTTTTTTAGTGCCCACGTGCATATATCTTGTCCTTTTTTAAAGTTATATAGATGCCTGCTTTTGTCTTGGATGATTAGATTAGGGTACACAAGGACCATGTGCATGGCCCATTATGCTAACTAATGCTGTGAATGACAGTCCTGCTGCCTAACTAAGGACAGACACACACTGTATAGTGCAAGACACTAGCACTAAATCATGAGTCATGTTTTTTAAGAAAGTTGAAGATTAGGTCTAATGACCGGGCCTTTTTGCTCGAGGTATATGGGTGCATAGGGATTGAATTGATTCTAAAGTCTGCAGTAATCCAATTTCCAACATGCGATATAATCCACCTGAATCACACTGGCATAAATCAGATCCATCTCAGGAGTTAATTGTACCGATTTGGACTTGTGTCAGCACCAGCTGTCAAGGTGCTTAATTTCTCCATTCCACTTGCTACATCCCTCCCTCATTCTGTGTGCTGCAGCTTTCATTTCCTGACTTGCGAGCTGTGGTTAAAAAGACAATTTGTCTGTGTGGATATGAGAAAAAGCAGATATCATTTCAGTGTGGAATTGCCCCTGGGAGCCTTCTGGTATGACTGGTTCATTCTGCCTAGGCGTATTCCACATATTGAACTGAGTGTCGGGTCTCACTATAACGGTGGCAAAGCATTCAGAGATGTTTCTGTAAAGTTTTTACATATGCAAATCATATTCTGTGAATTCAGGCACTCTCATTTACCAGAAATGTGACTAGGAATGTGAGTAGGCCTGATTTTACTCTGCATTTCACAATAGCAACTGGAAGTGATTTATAACAATTTGACAGTATGTCATATTAGCAAGATGATAAGAACAGATTATGCTTGTCAAAAACAGTAACTAAAAAAATCCCCATATGTGCAATGAACTTGATTTGGACTGAATTTGACAACTTTGGTCTTGAAATTACACTGTAACTGTTAGTGTTTGAACATTTTATGCATTTGTACGCTAATATTGGCACAGTGTAATCAGGTTAACTCAGTTAAAATAGCAGTAAAAGGGATTTTATATGAATGTGTTAACTGCTTGTATGGCGATATTTATAGCGTCCTTTCAAAGGCCTTCATTTCCAGCAAAAATTCAATCTAAAAGGGCAGAAAAGGCATGTATGTAAGAAAAAGGTTTATCTGTAATGTTACAACCATTATGATGCAGACATTTTCTGAGCACAGATGTCTATTGTTTATATATACAATGATGTCCTAGTATTTCACAGAAGACAAAACTTTCATCTATACAAATGGGGACATTTTCAACTTTCACATGTGCAGTTTAATTTTTGCCCATGCACATAAACAACCCCATCTGCACACTGTGTCCTGTTCTTAACTCATTTTTCCCATGTAAATTAATGTTCCACACAAAGTATTTAATTGTATGACAAGAGCTCTCATGATTGCTCAGTGGGTTAAAGTACCATGGTGTAGTATTGAGCCATAAATTGCTTCTATATTGAGCTCAGACCAGCTCCTCATATGAGGGTCTAGCACCACTGGCTGCAACCCAAAATTAAAGCTGTCAGGATTCACTAAGACTGGCAGCTAGGAAGACCCATTTTTTCCCAGGTCTTTCCAACCACTGGACTTAGAAAATCTCGGGAAGTTACTTTTAGAATACAGCTGGCTGAGCAAGACCCACAAGTTTGGAACTGTCACCACTAGCATGAGCCTCATGCAATATGAAAACAGATATACAGACCAAGAGGTTCATAGACTCAATCTCTGGCTTGTGTTGAGCTGTTTGATCTCAGCGAGGTTACATAGGATTGCTATAATTGGCCTCAGTACTATGGAAGGGAAACATCAACTATAGTCCCGTTCCTGATTACTAGACAGCATCACCTGAAAGTTTAATCCACTTCAGAGTTCTGGGTAAGAAATGATTAATGATGTAGCCATAATCCACCAAAGGGAGAGTTCACAGGCAATGATCGATTCGTAGAATATACTGTTGCACTGGAAGCTTCCTCAACTGCATTTACAAATAAAGAAATACAATAGATGGTTTGTGTTTCAGTTACCATTAAACCTGCTTTGGTTCTGGCATTCTACTATTAGCATGCAGCTGAAATACTTCCTTAAGGCAATTCAGGATTTCAAACATGCTGGGGGCGACTTGGGCAGTGATGCAAAATGGGTTGGATCACATTTGCCGCCAGTTATACGCCTTGCTCTATATTTGGTTCCACTGAAGTAGTAGATCTCCAGTGATTAAAGTTAAAAAGTGCTGTGTATTACTTATTTGATTTATTCAGTGTTTTCTGGCAGTGATATTTTTAGATACATGGGAATAGATCCTGATTCCCATTTATCTCTGTTTGGGATTTTTTGTTTTGTCCTCAAACCCAAAATGTGAATTGATACAATAAATGGGTCCAAAATAGGATGTGATCATAGATAGCCAGCTCCTTTCCTCTATTCAACCTCATAACAACAGAGGCCTGGGACACGATTTTAACATTGAAAATCGGGTGGGTTGGGGGCGGGAGGGCATTGAAAATCGCACCCATTTCAGACTTTATAAATAGAGGCTTTATAAATAGAGGCAGAGAACAAAAGTATGGAAGTCATGATGAATCTTTATAAAACACTGGTTCAGCCACAACTAGAGTGTTGTGTCCAGTTCTGGGCACCACATTTCAGGAAAGATGTGAAGGCCTTAGAGAGGGTGCAGAAGAGATTTACTAGAATGATTCCAGGGATGAGGGATTTTAGTTACGTGGATAGACTGGAGAAGCTGGGGTTGTTCTCCTAGGAACAGAGACAGTGGCGAGGAGATTTGATGGAGGTATTCAAAATCATGAAGGGTCTAGACAGAGTAGAGAGAAACTGTTCCCATTAGCAGAAGGGTCAAGGACCAGAGGACATAGATTTAAGGTGATTGGCAAAAGGTGACATGAGGAAAAGCTTTTTTACACAGCGAGTGGTTAGGATCTGGAATGCACTGCCTGAGGGGTGGTGAAGGCAGATTCAATCATGGCCTTCAAGAGGGATCTGGATAAGTACTTGAAAGGAAAACACTTGCAGGGCTTCGGGAAAGGGTGGGGGAGTGGGACTAGCTGGATTGCTCTTGCATAGAGCCAGCGTGGACTCAATGGGCTGAATGGCCTCCTTTCTTGCTGTAACCTTTCTATGATTCTATGACCCGCCTATTTCCGGTTTTCACTGGGGCTGGACAAGGGACAGGCAACCAACCTGCTCCCAGGAGGCGCGTCGATCACTAAAACCTTTCAAGGAAGCTGCGGGTTTCCATTTTTTGTTACAGATTTTACAATTTCAACCTCTGGGGGCTGGGATTGCTGGGATTGCTAGGCCTTCTCCTTCACACGATGCGAGAGGAGGCGAGAAACTGCAGGTAAGTGCCTTTCTGGCACAGCTTGTGGGTCCAGAGGAGCAGGAGGGCTTCCCCTTGGCCCAACAAGCCTACCTGCAGCTACCCCCCAATGATTGTGGCCCCCCGACCTCACCAACGATTGCGGAAACCCGCGATGACCCCCGACCTCACCAACGATTGCAGACCCCCGTGATGACCCCCGATCCCGACACACCCCTGCCCCGTGACTGACCCCTGATCCCTCCCCCCATGACTCACTCCCCTCCATGCCCATCGGTGCTCCCATGCCCACCCAGATCCATACAATCAAAGACTTACTTTTTCACGTCCTCTCCCTGGCTGCTCTCCCGTCCGATTGAGACCAGCCTGTCAATCAGGCCGGCCAGTCGGACAGCAAACCAACAAAAAAAAACGTCCTTACATCAAAATCGTAAGGATGTCCGGGAAATCCGTACTTCTGCGTTTCCCATCTGCAATTTGACCTTCTGCCCCCTTCCTGGCTCGGGGTCAATATCATGCCCCTGGGGTGGATGCTTCATGCATCACAGTGCTCACTCGACCCCAAATAAGACTTCTGAAGTGCAATCAGGGCAGATATACAGAGCACAGACTTGCTGCTACCTGAAAAATGGGAGGGGGGTGGGGGGAGAGCAGTGGAGAGGAAGCCATTGCTTGTCACTTTTCTACATCTTCTAGTGGTTAGTTTAAGAGAACATTTAAGGCACAGGCCACCTTCCCAAAACCCCTCAGAAGTATTCAGTTGCGGCAGTGGAGACATGCCAGTAGCACAATAATGCCCGAGGGGATTAAAATTGTAATTAAGTATTTTGGTGTTTGGTTATTAGTCTTTTACCTAAACAATGTTACATCTCTAAATATAGGATCTTAATTGGTTAACATTGCTTGCAGGTTAATCAGAAAGGCTAACCTTTGAGCACTGAAGTTATTACTCATAGTTGCCATAATGCAGGTTTAGTATCAGTGTTGATTCTACAAGCAAATAAATGTATAATATTGTATTCAATTTCTGATTGATATAACTAAATAAAAAGCTTTTTGGTCACTTCCTATAACTGAGAAAATATTTATATTATAACAAAAATAATTATGTCTATTAGTTATGGAAGCTTCCTTACCAGAAAGGAATAAATAGATGTTGGAATGAAATGTAAAAATACTTTGGTTATTGAGGTTTCGGGGATGGGGGAGAGAGGTTAAATAAAACATCACTAATATTTTGGGAATTTTACCTGTATGACCTGTAAGGGATTTTATTTTAACTTATGTTATGATATTGCTATAAGTTTAGATTGACCTTACAAGGGTTAAACTCCCAGGGAAATGCAACGTTTTTGACTTAGCATTAAAGCCACTAGACATTAAACAGTGGGGCAAGCCTCAGTGATCTGGAGTGTTAATAACTTACCCAACGTGAGACAAGATAGCAATAAGACTGTTTACTTTTGCATGTTACTGTAGCTTTAAACAATGGGAAGACCTCAGGGATCAGGGATCAAAATGGTCACGTCACTGAGAAGCATTTCCAGCCATCAACATAGATGGTTTCCATTGTTTTCAGTTAATGTGAGATGAAATATCCATTGTTGATTAATCAAATTAGAAAAAGGCATTTTTTTTCCTACACAGACATTCAAGTGCTGCGAGCTCCTACATCATGGCGAAATCATTTCAGTCTTATTGGTAACTTTGAGTGACAGCTCAGCAGGCCAACCCCCCATGCTTGGAATTAAGGAAAGAGTCAGATGACCACTTTTTGTCACAGTTTGCTCTCTTTCTGAGGCATATAGGCTCCAGCCTAGGGTTATGAATGTGTACAGCCTATAACAGAAGATTACATGGCCAGTTAGCTTGAGATTAGCTAGCTTGACAGTGAGTTTTCACTCAGAACAGTGACCAGAGGTGTGTTTTTGATGGTTTTCATGGAATAAAGAGTGATAAGAAGTTGATGAACCTCAGTGTGAAGATGGTATCATGCTCATTTCATGAATTGTACCTAAAATAAACCAGTTTATTGGTTTACAATTGTGCCTCATCTGACGGAAGTGTTTTACAGTCCAATTTCCTTCCAAAGGAAAGAATACACATGGTGGCACATATGAGAATACAGTAGCTGGTATATGCACCAAGGGCTCTCTTACAGTCCATGGCTATGCTACAGTTTAACTGGGTACTGGGCAGTAAAGACGCTCACTAGATCATAGGGAATGTGAAGTCTGCTTGTAGGAGTGACTGGTGATGCTGAACTCGACAGAACATGTATTGCAAAATCTGTGAAATTGTAACACTTACATAGCTTTGTAATATGGAAGAATGTAAAATGATGTAAGCTATGAATAATTCTTCGGTGCTAATACTTAGAATAATTTGAGGTCGGAGGGAGTTACACAGTTAAATAGATTATAATAAATCTCAATTATCAAGCAGTTTGAATATGTCTGCTGAAACCACATTATGTTCCTATCTTTAACTTAGTATATATTTTTAATATATTCCATTTTTTAATTCTTTATTTGAATACTGAGGAGACATCAAAGAAAGTTTCTGGAATATCTTGTGTTATGGGAAAAGCATTATTTGTAAGGGTAGAACAGAAAGACTATGGTATGAGCTAGTGCAAGGTAATTAATTTTGTGAATTGCATGACATAAGTTTTTGTAGTAAAATACCAGGTTATCTGTCACTGTAACCAGCATCACCAAAACAGACTAACTATTCATTTTTCTCACTTGCTGTTTATGAAACAGTAGTGTGTGCAAATTGATTTGCTTACATAACAGGGACTACACTTCCAAAGTAATTCATTGGCTGTAAAGCACTTTGGGACGTCCTGAGGTTATGAAAGGCACTATATAAATGCAAGTTATTATTATTGGACTTGAAGCATTCGTATATTTTTGAAACTATTACCAACTGAAATATAACTAACCATACTAAGTTGAGCAGTATATTTAAGTTAATAAATGTGAAATTACATAACTCAGTCACCCAATTCATGAACAAAGAAATTTTAAAAAAATCAATAACTATAGTCAGAACAGCAGAATAGGCACAACGGAAGTGTTTTTGTGATTGTTACAGTTCTAACCTTCATCTACTCTTTATGTCCTTTACATTCGTAGGATGTTCATTTTATCATGTTCCTCTTTACAGATGATATTGCTTGGCACACAAACTTATTAAAGACTTTAATGGGAGTGATTTGTGACTCTGTTGGAAGTATGTTTGTTGCTATACTACACCAGTCAGCACTTTCTCCTTCTGTGTTCATGTAGTCCTGAGATTTATGAAAGACACTTACATCAATTGTTAAAAGCCAGAAAACTGTCTGCATTACTATGTTCTGAATTCAGTGTCTGCAGAAGTTGCTGCCATTGAGATGGGCAGGGTTACAGAGTTCAATGGACAAAAATATATCTTGTCTCAGACTGGTTCTAGTTATTTACATCATTATCATTACTGAAACTAAAGAAGTGCACTGTGAATGCCTGATTTTGAGAAAACAGAATTAAATACCTTATATAGATTCATTAAGTGAAATGTTCATATATGTGATATTTTTCTTGATAACATCTTTCTGAAAAAGAAGTCCGTCTTATACCCACGACTCATATGATTTATTAATTTCTCAGTCTTTCTCTTCCTTTACTTATTTTATTCTATTTCAGGTTTCTCCTTTTTGTTATTTATTTCCCTCTTCTGCCTAGAAATCTAGATTGAAACATTAAACTGTAACCTAACTAAATTAATTGCAGTTACCACGATGGTAAGAGGCTGTGGCGAACGTTCCATTACTTATTCACTGACAAGCACATGGCTTTCAAATTAACTTTGATAATGTCCAATAAAACATTTCACAATTAAATCGCTGA
The DNA here is from genome assembly GCF_035084215.1 of Heptranchias perlo. Taxonomy (NCBI): domain Eukaryota; kingdom Metazoa; phylum Chordata; class Chondrichthyes; order Hexanchiformes; family Hexanchidae; genus Heptranchias; species Heptranchias perlo. The sequence continues at coordinate 29,915,106 of NC_090350.1, forward strand.
TGACAAACTGCTCTCAGTTTAGACTTCAGCTCACCCAATGGTCACGTAATGCCATCCGCTTAATAAAATAAATCTTTTGTGATAACCCCAGTTGACATATCAATAATGGGCTCAATTTTGAAAGCCAAGTCCGGGTGCGTTGGGGGCCAAGAAAATCGGAGGAATCCGGAGCGGGAGCAACTCCCAGCTCCAACCCGCCGACATCCGCGTTGGACCCAGACACATATGGGAGTATGCGCTTCAGGAAGCCGGAAGTCCCGCCGGCTTTAATTGCCGGCAGGAAGGTAATTAAAGCAGTAATTAAGGGAGTTGAACTTGTTAACCTACTTTATTTTTTGTTGAATGAGGCAGGGAAAGGATTTTAACTCTGCTTCAGCGTGTTTCCCGTGGCCTTTGAAACACGCTGTGGTGAAGGAGCCGTGTTTCAGCCAGCAGCCATTTGGACATTTAAATGCCTGTTTGACAGATGGGTATAAAAGATGAGTTAATGCAGCAAGGCTCTCAGTTCTCTCAGGCAAACTTTTGGCTGCGAGATCTTTGAGTTTAGACTGAAAATTCTTGGTTTCCACTCCGAATTCTTCTGTTTATGCCTATTTACCAACTTTTCGGACCCCATCAAACTGACACCATCAGGATGAGGGGCGCTTTGGCTGCATTCACCACGACATCCGAGGACGAGGAACATCACCATCCTTGTCAGGCACAACAGGCACTTCCACCACTTGGAGGTCCATAGCACAGTGCTGCGCCACAGGCACCTGCACAAGAGCACAGAGGGCAACAACAGAGGGAGCAACGTCACAGGAGGCACTACCCCGTCAGAGGGTCTACAGACCGAGGCTCAGCTTCCTGGACCTCTCTGAGGAGCAGTGCATACGGAGGCTGAGAGTGAGTCACCACATGGTCACAGACATCTGCAGCCTCCTTCTGCCGAGCTGCTCCAGGCTGGGCCTGGCGGCATCTCATTACCTGTCGCTGTTAAAGTCACCACTGCCCTCAACTTCTTCACCCCCAGATCATTCCAGGGTGCCACCGGTGACACTGCCGGGGTCTCTCAGTCGTCTGCACACACATGCAAGAGGTCACGGACAGCTTGCTTCGCAGGGCCTCGCAATACATCAACTTCCCCTTGCACAAAGGGCTCATGACACCTCTGAGGAACCCCATCAGCGAGCAACAGCGTCGATACAATGACATCCACATCGCCACCAGGTCTATAATTGAACATGTGATAGAGCTGATCAAGATCAGATTTTGGTGCCTCGATCGTTCTGGGGGAGCGCTTCAATACGCACCAGTGAGAGTGGGTCGCATTACAGTAGTGTGATGCACAACATGGCGCAACAGACAGGGGTACCTGTTGAGGAAGCCCCATCCCCTCTTCCACCATCCACATTGAGGAGGTGCAGGAGCAGGAGGAGGAGAAGGAGGAGGAGGAACCCTTGGGCAGAGCAGTAGCACACCTGGCTGCTCGTGAGGCCAGGGAGATACTCATATGTGAACGGTTCTCATAAGATCAGAAAGTGAGAAAAGTCCAGTCGTCACACCACCTGGAAAGACCAGTGCCAACACCAGCATCCTCCCGCTTGCACAAAACAGTGCCACTATAAAGTGACCCATTAGGTGGCATCGAGTGTCGCCGTTCATGGTGAAGCACATGAAAGGGCGCTATCACAAAAGCCAGTCAAGAAAGGGCAAGATGTGACAGTAGTGGTGAGAAAGATAACATTTAATGTGACTTTAACAAAAACCAAATATAAATGAAAAACATGACAGTCTGTTAGACACCCTTGTGCATACCCTTCGTGATCACAAAACCTTAGCCTTTCTTTTCCCACTACTTCCACATGGTGCATCCCCCATGACTGCAGCAGAGGTAGTGGCAGGTTTCTCATGTTCATGCCCTGACTGCTTAGATGCTTTCGGCCTACGCCCTCTGGATTTTGGAGCCCGTGAAGGCCCCGCCAAAGACTGCTCCACCTGCACCTGTGCAGGAGCTGACTCAGCCACCTGGGGAGGAGGCAGCATTGCGGGTACTGGTTGAGAGAGGGGCAATGGGTGAGACATGGGAGTGCTTTGAGTGGCGTCCCCACTTCCAAGTCCCCTTTTGCCATCATTCCTCTCCTGGGCTAGGCTCACATAACTCCTACCATCCTGCTGGACAACAGTTTGGAGGGCACATGTGATGCCTTGGAAGGCCACTTCTAAAGTACATGTCAGCCTGTTTAAGGTAGCAGAATGTTGCTCACCCTGAGTTCCAAACGGCCGCTGTCAGGGCCTGAATAGACTCATTTGTGAGCCGTACTTGAAGCTCAATGGAGGCTAGCCTTCTCTCCATCGCAGACGTTCCCACACTTACCTGCAACACTCCCTCAGACATTTCAGCAGTTACCTGCAACATTATCTCAGACATTTGCTCACATCCCAATGACATTATCTTAGAGATTCCCTCACGTACCTGTGCCACCATTCCACTCATGCAGGAGTGGGACTCTTCTGTCCTCTGCATTATTGTGGAGAGTGTGCGTGGCACCTGTTCCAATACCTCACAAATGTGCTGCTGTCCCTCAATCATTTTCTTTTTAAAGGATGGCCCCCAGGGTTCAGTTTCTGCATCCAGCAGAGCCTGGAGAGGAATCTCCACAGCTGCCCCTGCCACCAGTGTCTGCTCGTGCTAACTTGTGTGTGGTGACTCACCAGGTGCCAACCCAACCAACTGGCTACTAGGACCCACCGAGGTGTGAGTAACTGCGCTGGTGGATGGCTCACTAAGATGTGACGGTGCTCCCTCAGAGGCCTGGAGCTCGTCTGAGGAATCACCCTCTGCTGTCACTGAAGGGACTGTAAGAGAACAAAAGGCAATATTAAGCATCATCACAGATGTGTCATGTTGCGATAAGCATAGAGGTGTTCAACATGCCAAGCATTGTTACATCAATTCAAGGTGTGTGGGATGAATGTTAAAGTTGTGTCACCAGATGTTTGTGGGGTGCCAGTCTTGGCGTGCCCGACGGACAGGCACTCGAGGGTACGGTTAATCTCCAGGGCCGCCGCCTCCGCGTTCGTGAGGACCACTATTTGTTGTGGCCCCCCCTCCAGTCCTCACCCTCTCGCGTGCGTTTTGCACTCTCTTCTCCTAGAAGGGGAGAAAGTACAGACGTATGAGTGAGTGAGGGTGAAGTGGTCAGCCGATGAATGCATTGCTATGGGTGAGGCTGACCGTGAAAGAGGTGCATCAGAGGGCGAGTATGAGACAGAGACACCACATTTATCCACAGGTCCAGGTTAAACGTGGCTCGTGGGGCCAGTTGCTCCGACTGTTTGCCTCTCTTCCGCGGAACTCTCTGCGCCCGGGTGGCCATGGAGAGGGAGCACGCGGTGTCTGCCGGAACGCTTGAGGCTTTCCACGACCGGTGGGCACCGCAGGGGCTGGAGTGCATCCTGGACCGAGATAATTATAATTTGACACTTATTTTGGGTTTTATTGGGAAAAAAAGACATCACATTGGATCAGGATTGGGGTCAAAAATGGGGAGATGAGGAAGTGCTCAGGAAGTGCAGGTAAGTGGGTGTGAGGAGTGATGTGATGGAGTAGTCTTGGCAGTGCAGAATGAGTTGGGGAGGGGGGCGGGGGAGATGACGTGCAACACGGAATGCAGGAGAATCAGTAAGTGTACTCACTTTTGCTGACCTAGTTAGGTCATTGAAATGCTTCCTGCACTGGACCCAGGTGTGGGATATGTTGCTCCTGCTGGTGACCTCTGCCAACTCGAGCCAGGCCTTCTTGATGGCAGAGGCCGTGCACTTCCTCTTGTCAGCAGGGTAAAACAATTCCCTCCTCCTCTTTACCCCGGCCAATAGTACATGAAGTGAGGCATCATTAAATCTTGGAGCAGCCTTGCTCCTGTACTGCTCCATTGTGTCTTTTTGGTCTTTGGTCCAGCAAAAACCACTGGAGCAATGGCCCTTTAAATCTAGACGCTGCAGCTGACAGCCTGAGACGTGGGTGCGCAGTCCACCCATTGCAGAACTTTCGGACGGCAAACCCAGAAGCCATGTTAATGGCCACTAATTAAGTCACAATCGCATAGGGAAAAGTAAGTTTTCATTATCCGGATTTGCTGCACGCCCATTATAGAATCATAGAAGTTTACAACATGAAAACAGGCCCTTCGGCCCAACATGTCCATGTCGCCCAGTTTATACCACTAAGCTAGTCCCAATTGCCTGCACTTGGCCCATATCCCTCTATACCCATCTTACCCATGTAACTGTCCAAATGCTTTTTAAAAGACAAAATTGTACCCGCCTCTACTACTGCCTCTGGCAGCTCGTTCCAGACACTCACCACCCTTTGAGTGAAAAAATTGCCCCTCTGGACCCTTTTGTATCTCTCCCCTCTCACCTTAAATCTATGCCCTCTCGTTATAGACTCCCCTACCTTTGGGAAAAGATTTTGACTATCTACCTTATCTATGCCCCTCATTATTTTATAGACTTCTATAAGATCACCCCTAAACCTCCTACTCTCCAGGGAAAAAAGTCTCAGTCTATCCAACCTCTCCCTATAAGTCAAACCATCAAGTCCCGGTAGCATCCCAGTAAATCTTTTCTGCACTCTTTCTAGTTTAATAATATCCTTTCTATAATAGGGTGACCAGAACTGTACACAGTATTCCAAGTGTGGCCTTACTAATGTCTTGTACAACTTCAACAAGCCATCCCAACTCCTGTATTCAATGTTCTGACCAATGAAACCAAGCATGCTGAATGCCTTCTTCACCACCCTATCCACCTGTGACTCCACTTTCAAGCAGCTATGAACCTGTACTCATAGATCTTTGTTCTATAACTCTCCACAACGCCCTACCATTAACGGAGTAGGTCCTGGCCTAATTCGATCTACCAAAATGCATCACCTCACATTTATCTAAATTAAACTCCATCTGCCATTCATCGGCCCACTGGCCCAATTTATCAAGATCCCATTGCAATCCTAGATAACCTTCTTCACTGTCCACAATGCCACCAATCTTGGTGTCATCTGCAAACTTACTAACCATGCCTCCTAAATTCTCATCCAAATCATTAATATAAATAACAAATAACAGCGGACCCAGCACCGATCCCTGAGGCACACCGCTGGTCACATGCCTCAAGTTTGAAAAACAACCCTCTACAACCACCCTCTCACTTCTGTCGTCAATCCAATTTTGTATCCAATTGGCTACCTCACCTTGGATCCCATGAGATTTAACCTTATGTAACAACCTACCATGCGGTACCTTGTCAAAGGCTTTGCTAAAGTCCATGTTGACCATGTCTACTACACAGCCCTCATCTATCTTCTTAGTTACCCCTTCAAAAAACTCAATCAAATTCGAGAGACATGATTTTCCTCTCACAAAACCATGCTGACTGTTCCTAATCAGTCCCTGCCTCTCCAAATGCCTGTAGATCCTGTCTCTCAGAATACCCTCTAACAACTTACCCACTACAGATGTCAGGCTCACCGGTCTGTAGTTCCCAGGCTTTTCCCTGCCGCCCTTCTTAAACAAAGGCACAACATTTGCTACCCTCCAATCTTCAGGCACCTCACCTGCAGCTGTCGATGATTCAAATATCTGCGCTAGGGGACCCGCAATTTCCTCCCTAACCTCCCATAACGTCCTGGGATACATTTCATCAGGTCCTGGAGATTTATCTACCTTGATGCGCGTTAAGACTTCCAGCACCTCCCTCTCTGTAATATGTACACTCCTCAAGACATCACTATTTATTTCCCCAAGTTCCCTAACATCCATGCCTTTCTCAACCATAAATACCGATGTGAAATATTCATTTAGGATCTCACCCATCTCTTGTGGTTCCACACATAGATGACCTTGTTGATCCTTAAGAGGCCCTACTCTCTCCCTAGTTACTCTTTTGCCCTTTATGTATTTGTAGAAGCTCTTTGGATTCTCCTTTGCCTTATCTGCCAAAGCAATCTCATGTCCCCTTTTTGCCCTCCTGATTTCTCTCTTAACTCTACTCCGGCAATCTCTATATTCTTCAAGGGATCCACTTGATCCCAGCTGCCTATGCATGTCATATGCCTCCTTCTTCTTTTTGACTAGGGCCTCAATCTCCCGAGTCATCCAAGGTTCCCTACTTCTACCAGCCTTGCCCTTCACTTTATAAGGAATGTGCTTACCCTGAACCCTGGTTAACACACTTTTGAAAGCCTCCCACTTACCAGACGTCCCTTTGCCTGCCAACAGACTCTCCCAATCAACTTCTGAAAGTTCCTGTCTAATACCATCAAAATTGGCCTTTCCCCAATTTAGAATTTTAACTTTTGGGCCAGACCTATCATTCTCCATAGCTATCTTAAAACTAATGGAATTATGATCACTGGTCCCAAAGTGATCCCTCGCTAACACTTCTGTCACCTGCCCTTCCTTATTTCCCAAGAGGAGGTCAAGTTTTGCCCCCTCTCTAGTCGGGCCATCCACATACTGAATGAGAAATTCCTCCTGAATACACTCAACAAATTTCTCTCCATCCAAGCCCCTAATGCTATGGCTGTCCCAGTCAATGTTGGGAAAGTTAAAGTCCCCTACTATTACCACCCTATTTTTCTTGCAGCTGTCTGTAATCTCCTTACATATTTGCTCCTCAATTTCCCGTTGACTATTTGGGGGTCTGTAGTACAATCCTATCAAAGTGATCTCTCCCTTCTTATTTTTCAGTTCTACCCATATAGACTCAGTGGGCGAACCCTCGGATATATCCCCTCTCACTACTGCCGTGATGTTCTCCCTAATCAAGAACGCAACTCCCCCTCCTCTCTTACCTCCTGCTCTATCTTTCCTATAGCATCTGTACCCTGGAACATTGAGCTGCCAGTCCTGCCCCTCCCTCAGCCATGTTTCAGTAATAGCTATAACATCCCAGTCCCATGTACCCATCCATGCCCTGAGTTCATCTGCCTTGCCCATCAGACTTCTTGCATTGAAATAAATGCAGTTTAATGTAGACTTCCCTTGGTCTTTGCCCTGCTTTCTCAGACCATCTGTCCGGTTATGTTTTCTGCACTCTCCCTTACTGCCTTTTGTTTCTGTCACCACTTTACTTCCCACTGACTTCCTGCATCGGTTCCCATCCCCCTGCCACATTAGTTTAAACCCTCCCCAACAGCACTAGCAAACACTCCCCCTAGGACATTGGTTCCAGTCCTGCCCAGATGCAGACCATCCAATTTGTACTGGTCCCACCTCCCCCAGAACCGGTTCCAATGGCCCAGGAATTTGAATCCCTCCCTCTTGCACCATCTCTCAAGCCTCGTATTCATCCTAGCTATCCTGTCATTGCTACTCTGACTAGCCCGTGGCACTGGTAGAAATCCTGAGATTACTACCTTTGAGGTCCTACTTTTTAGTTTAACTCCTAACTCCCTAAATTCAGCTTGTAGGACCTCATCCCGTCTTTTACCTATATCGTTGGTACCTAGATGCACCACGACAACTGGCTGTTCACCCTCCCCCTCCAGAATGTCCTGCAGCCGCTCCGAGGCATCCCTGACCCTTGCACCAGGGAGGCAACATACCATCCTGGAGTCTCGGTTGCGTCCGCAGAAACGCCTGTCTATTCCCCTTACAACGAGTCCCCTATCACTATAGCTCTGCCACTCTTTTTCCTGCCCTCCTGTGCAGCAGAGCCAGCCACGGTGCCATGAACCTGGCCGCTGTCACCTTCCCCTGGTGAGCCATCTCCCCCAACAGTATCCAAAATGGTATACCTGTTTTGGAGGGAGATGACCGCAGGGGACCCCTGTACTGCCTTCCTACTCTTCCTCTGTCTGTTGGTCACCCATTCACTATCTCCCTCAGTAATTTTTATCTGTGGTGTGACCAACTCACTGAACGTGCTATCCACGACTTCCTCAGCATCGTGGATGCCCCAAAGTGAGTCCATCCGCAGCTCCAGAGCCGTCAAGTGGTCAAACAGTAGCTGCAGCTGGACACACTTCCCGCAGGTGAAGGAACCAGGGACACAGGAAGGATCCCTGAATTCCCACATCCCACAAGAGGAACATGACACGGGTCTGGGATCTCCTGCCATGACTTAACCCTTAAGTTAGCTTAACAACAACTACAATGTCAAAAAAAAAAGAAAAACTACTTACCAGTCACCAGCCAATCACTTACCTTTTGGCTGTGACTTCGTGCCTCCAGCAGCTGCAGTAGCTCGATCCTCCTCCGAGTCAACTTGCTTGCCCTCCTCACAGTGCCTCTTTTTTTTTTTTGGTTAGAGGAGGAGGGAGGGAGGCAAACACAAGTGTAGTGTTTCGGGTTTAACTGCTCCTCGACACCAGTTCTTCTGCTACCCACTGTTCAGTGGAGGTGACTGAGCCGACTTCTCCCAGAATGCCCCTGTCTCCTCTGCTCCCCCCCACTACCATCCTGCTGCCCTTTTAAAATTGAGCCCAATGTCTCAACACTTTATCGGATGAGTGGATAATATCTCTGCTTCAATACGTGACACCAGAGCTCTGACAGAAATTATGCCCTTTGGATCTAATAGGACAACACTATCAGAATAGAAATGATTCCAACAACAGAACCCGTGCTTAGAATCAATCAAGTTCAAGGGGTCATCAGTTTGTGGACTTCAAAGTAAAAGGCATATTCTGAGGGTTCTCAAAATAATCATCTTTATTCATCCATTTGATTGAGTATTTCAGAAACTATCATAAAATGATTTCATCTATTTCACAGTTTGCTAAATTCAGAGTACGATACTAAAGAAACGATTCTAAAGTCCAACATTCTTTGATCATTAACTTATTTATAGGTAGATGATAAACAAAGGTCATTTGATTTTTATACTGATGGTAAATTAGGACATGCAGTTTCAATGTATCAGAACAAGCATTTTTGTTACAAATTTGAAAAACTAATTGCATTAGTAGCTGAGCGGCAATACCAATTATATTTTCTTACAACTCAATAGAATTAAATTAATAGTTCTTATACATTGTATGGCTCATATTATTGATGCTGTACAACATTTAGCTTAAACAAGATCTTTGTTGCAACAAAAGAACTTGCATGTTCACATTACCTGAATTCTGATCAATAAGAATGGTTGGTACAGGCATGTTGAAACAAATAGCCTCCTCCTATGCTGTAATTTCTATTATTCTAGGAGGGTGGACCTGAATTACGAAGCAAATTAATGCAAGTCAGTGGAAAGGGAAATCGGGTGGGGTGTATAATGGGCGGCCAATCTGCTGTCGCCTGCTTTGCGTCCTCCAATGAACTTGACCCTCCATTTCTTTGGCATGAGCTATTCTAAAATTTGCAAAATAACAATCACACAACAATTAACCACGTGATTTTGTCCAATCTTCCATGTCATAATACCTTTAATTTGCATTGGTGGTGACAATTATACCTTGGGTTAGGAGTGTTTAAAATACGGCCCAAGGGCTACATGCCCTGGCAATCTGACTCTCAAAGCCCCGCCAATTCAGTTCTATTTGTGTCCATATCTCTTATTTGCTGGTTTGTTCTGTTTGAATTTTGTGGGCCTGTAGGTTTGGAAAGGTTTATTTTTTTAGCAATGTTACCTCATCGGTGAATAAATCCTAAATCAGAACATCAATATCTGCTAATATCAGCAACTTGAGATATATACAAATATATGTGAACATGGATTTGATATTTATATGTCACACTAAGGCTCCATAGTACAGATCGATGTGTTCTACAAAGATAAAAAAACTTGAACACTCCTGCTGTAGGTTGTTAAATGGTCTTTGATAAGTTTTGTTTTGATCATTTGCAAGTTATACTTCTCTAAAATTCAAACCTGACTTTTTTCATTTGTTATGAGGTTTCATTCATAAAGAGTAGATAGTTGTGTCAGCAAAATGAAGCATGGTTGAATATTAAAATGGATGGATGGAGCATTGTGGTACAATAAAAAGAGTCTTTACAGACCTTACAAGTAAAATGTCAATTTAACAGATATGCTTACAAAAAGGATACTAAATGTATTTACTAACCCCATTAAAAAATGAAATCTCAAACACTTAAGGCAGAGATTTTATTCATGAATTTAATATATACTTATATTATATCTTCCTCAAATTCAATAGCTGAGGTAGAGGTTAATGATGTTAAAATCGAGTTCTCAGTCCCTTTATCAGACTTGTTACCTGTAGTAATTTCACTATACTTTTAAAAGCAAGGTACCTGCACTTATTCCACTCAGGCGACCTAAATAGTCTGAGCTTTGACAGTAGAACGGAGATGTTCCTCTCTCCAAACATCCTTAGTTGCTACCATCCTATTGTTACAAATATATTTCAATCATAATTGAAGAAAGGCTCATCTCTGGGCAACACTTGCAGTGAAATCAGGATTAACAGTGGATTAGGCCTTGTGCCCACCCACAGTAGATGCAGGGCAAAATTAGACCTGTCCAGAGGAGAAAAAACTCCAAAGATATTAAGATGAAAGTTTGAGTGTAAAACAAAAACAGAAAATGCTAGAAGTACACATTAGGTCAATCCATATCTCAGAGAAAATGATGTTAACATTTCATGTGGAACTCATCAGAACAGAACAGATGAAGGACTCTAGCCAAAATGCCACCTCCATTTTTCTTTCTGATACTGATTAAATGCTGAAAATACAATTCACTGTATTAATTTCAAATTTTCAGAATTTTATGTTTTTTCTTTTTATCCTTCAACATAAACCATGCCCAGTTACATATGCAACTAAGATAGACATTGCATCTTTGGGTACCTATTCGTCCATGTGAACTTGTATTTCCCAATCGTCAAGAAGTTTACCACCTTCCATTGTAGTATTTGATGGTAAAGTTTGCCCTTCCCTCATTGATGAATGGAAAGTTAACAGATGCCTTTCGTTCTCATCTTTCCATTTAGCTTTCACATGTAGCAGTCCAGTGAATTCTCCACTCTTCAGCAGTGGACAGAAAGGTGATGCCTTTACTAGTTGTCCATCTTTGAGGTCAGTTTGCAAAACTTCTGTTAAGGATTCTTCTTCTGTTGGTTGATCATTCATTCTTTCAGATTGCAAACATGAAATATCTTTGTCATTTAACAATGACAAAAAAGATTGGCTCTCCACTTGTTGTCCATATTGGAACAATGACAGCTGTATTTGATTTTCATCTTTCAATGAAAGCAACAATGGCATTTCTATTGGCTGGTTTTCCTTCCAATTAGTTTGGTGCATTTGTTGTTTGTCATCAAGTAATGTTAGAAATGGTGGCAAATGTATTGGTTTTTCCTCCTTCACTTCTAAATTCTGTATTACCAATCCAAGAACATTTTGTAACATTAGGTCTCTATTATCATAAAGGAGGTCTTCACTCACTGTTTGTAATGCATTTAAAGGCACTTTCTGTGTACTGGATAATCGGTCCAGTCTTGGATCTGTATTTAACTTGGTGGAATTCCGAGATGTCATATGCAGAATTGTACCATAATTTTGAGTCTGTGCCCGTGAACTATTTTGACTTGAACATCTGCTGTTTGACAGACCATCAGTGGCCTGGGCACAATACGGTGAAAAGCATTCATTATCAACTGGCCTGGAGGGAGAATTACTTTGAATTTCACAATCATTGGCACTTGGTAGGCTTGTCTGCAGTATTCTGGTATGACATTGCGGTGCATAGGTACCTAACTGTGATGCCACGGTAAACTCTTTTGGTTTCATATTTTGCTCTGTCTCATTAGAAGCAAGCTTTAAAAAATCGACATCTTCCATATGAATAACTTGCTCAAATTGAAAAGCATCCTTCTTCTTCATATAACTGATGACCAGCTGCAGTGTTGGTGGAGACTGTTTCAACAAGGCATGCTTACGTGATAGGATCTGGTCCAAATTCTGTAATTAAGACATGTACACACATTAAGTAAATATTAATTTTGTGAATTGGATATCTCAATAGTTTATAAATATTTAGATCAACAGTCAAAAATTTTTAATGGTGATCATTATGTTGAAAATGTGCCCCAGAAACTTTTTTTTATATATAGAGGACAATGTTTTCTCCTAGTTATATTTTTTCCTCTGCTGGAAATTTGCCCTACTAATTCTTTGTGCTTATAAGGAGCAGCTCAGCTGTCACATAAGTGACTCTCATTTTAGCAGTGTGGATTAGCATCCTTCATGGTTCTAAATGCTGATCTTAGAGCAAAAATAAAAATCAACACCGAGCAACTAATGCTGAGTATTGCAGCTTGCTGATGAGGGGAGAATATTTTCTGGTTTTATTCTTCAAAACTTTATGGCAACAATTTGTACTAAAAACATGTCCCTTTAAGATCACCAAAATATTAATAATTAGCCTAAGATATTCAACAACTGTAGACATATTAAAGCTAGACTACAAAATATGTGCTAGTGAATGTTTTGTGTGGCTGTCTGAATTCAGACACCTACTGCTTGGAGGAAGGAATTGAATCAAACCTTGAACCATAGCTAGTGTGCTCATCCCTATAGCTAATAAATTTAAATCACTAAGCCCCTTCCTGTTTGCATTATGAGGGAAAAATTGGTGAGCTCCTCAATTAGTCTAGAATCAGGGTTGTGTCATACCAAATATATAATTCTCTAAAAAAGCAAGTCTGAAGATCTGCTCCCTTTTATTATGATGTGGAGATGCCGGTGATGGACTGGGGTTGACAATTGTAAACAATTTTACAACACCAAGTTATAGTCCAGCAATTTTATTTTAAATTCACAAGCTTTCGGAGACTTCCTCCTTCCTCAGGTAAATGTTCAGGATCCCTTTTATTATAAAAGTTCTAAAGAATTATGAACTTGATCCTACATATAATCCAAATTATACCTGACCTAGGAACATTTCATGCTCACAATGAATGCAAAAAAATTGAGGTAACAACTACTCCTATTAGTGCATAGGAAAACACTTTTTTTCAAATATTACTAACCTAAGAGGTTGAGGGGTCATCTGATTGAGGTGTTTAAAGTGTTAAAAGGATTTGATAGGGTAGATATGGAGAAAATATTTCCTCTGGTGGGGGAAATCAAGAACAAGGGGGCATAATTGTAACATTAGAGCTAGGCCATTCAGGAGCAAAATCAGGAAGATTGGTAGAAATTTGGAACCCTCTCCCCCAAAAGACTGTGAATGCAAAGACAATTGGAGCTTTCAAGACTGAGATAGATAGATTTTTGTTTGGTAAGGGTATCAAAGGAAATGGAGCAAAGGAGGGAAAATGGAGTTGAGGTGCAGGTCAGCCATGATCTAATTGAATGGTGGAGCAGGCCCAAGGGGCTAAATGGCCTAATGTTCCTGTGTAACCTATTTTAAGAGTACAAAAACACTGTTCAGTTCTGGATAAATATAAACTGCAGAACATACCAAAGATTGTGGTAGTGTTTTGCGTTGACTTATGTAACTGTATGCCACATAGCAAAATATTCCAGTGATTATTGCTCCAGAGAATACAAATGCCAGTAGAATGATGGTCAATGTTCCTTCTACAAAAGTAAATTAAAATAAATTACTATAACACAATAAACTACTTTTTGATTTCAACGTTTACATTCATACAATCACAACTCTTTGCTCCTTCAGTGATAGTTTAATAATTCATGCAGCTCTGGGACCAGATATGTAATTGAACTATCAGATACTGTGCATAATTTTACAAGATATGACTCTGGAGTTGCTGCATTTTTATTAATATAGTACAATTGGCTCCTCTCCCACACTTTTCAAACTTATTTAATTTTAGCTATCTTTTTAGGCTTCGCAGGCCGAGCACCATTCCTTGGTGAAATTAATATGCATGCAAACTACGCACAGACATCTGTCCATACTGTTCTTGATCCAGTAACTAGGAGGATCACAAAAGTGTCCCACAATCACTTGACCCTCCCTCATTTCCACTCTATTTCTTTGAAGTGCATAGTTTAATAACTCCCCTAATGGTACTGCAGAATCCAAAAATTCACCATATTGGGGAAACTGCAGCTATGACTATATCCTGCCGCACTCATTCATTCATCGTACCATCTCAATGCGGAAATTAGGCGGGTGGGCAATTAAAAATGAGTAGGTTACTTTCAATTCTAATTGGAGGGTTCTGCATGCAGATGAGATGCCCCTTCTAAAACAGGAGGGGACCTCAGGAATTTATCCAAATCGGGGACCTATCAGGTCAACAAGACACCAATTGCATTTTAACTGGGGCCTGAGCAGGGAAACCACCATGACTTTCCTGTCAGGCTGAAGCAGGTTTGTAGCTGGTCTGCAGACAGCAGAAGCTCTCCAAGGAAAGTATAAAACTTCCATTTATGGGGCCAGGAGGAGCAGCAGTGTATTACATGCACAATCCTATTTGCAAACATTCTCACCTTGCAAAGTTTGGATGCAAAAATGGGCAAGTTGACTCTTTTTTGAAATGATTCCCTTTCTTAAGCTAAGTTGCACGGTCGCACAGTATTTAGTATTGGGTTCCAACAATTCAATTTTGAAATATCCACTTTTATTCGATGCATAAAATACCTGAAAATAAAAATATGACAAGTTGTTCTTCAAGCGCAGATCATCAGCATGAGTTCCACTGAAATTACTGTTTACATTTAACTGAAATGGCAGCATACTTTACCATTTCATTTAATGATTGGTTAAGGTGCACTTCATATTCAATAACAGCAAAAATGTCTTCAATAGAACGTTGCACGCCCTCTTTTGGTGGTACTCTCGGTAGATTTACCAAAATAGTAATGGATCGAATGCCTGCTGTGTACTCCACTGCAGGGGCTCCAATTATAGCTGAAAGAGACAGGTACCTTTATATCAGAACAGCAAACATTTAATACGTACATGACAAAGGGCATCCAAAAGTGAAAAGGAAAAGTATGTGGGTGTGATTATTGGTCTCTCCCTGAAAGCTTCCAGTCAACGTTAAGCTGTTTACCAATAAACTAATCAAATGCTAGGATGTATACTTGTATATAGATCACTAATGAGGACACATTTGGAAGATTGAGTGCAGATCTGGGCACTCAATCTCCAAAAAGGCATTACTGGATGGTTCCAGGGAAGGACAGTAAACAATACCAGGATTTAGGGCTTTATATTAATCGGCAAAAACTTACAGAATTGAACTTTTGCGATTTTGAAATAAATAAAATTGAGCTGGGACATAATCCAAGTATTTAAAATGAGAAGCATAAAATGATGTAGGTATAAGCAGTCTATTTAACTGTGAACATAGAACTAGAGGATGTAGGTTTAACATTAACAAGACTGAAGGAAAACTAGAGGAGATTAGAAGATTTTTTTCCACCCCAGAGTAGAGGAAACGTGGAACAGATTGAATTCATGTTGGTTAAGCTCCTTCAAAACAAAAATTGGATAAATACTTAGTTCGGAAAGGGATTGACTGCAATCATCAAAAATTTGGGGGAACAAATGTTTCTAAGGCTATTGGGGCTAAGGAATGCATTGCACACGAGGAGCAGATTGCCAGGGTTTAATAATGGAAATGTGGGATAGGTAGATATTCTAGAATTTTGCTTGAATATCTTTGGGGATCAGTGAGTGTGCAGAACTAGCCCTCTGGACATTATATAGGTAGAATAAAATCCACAATGAGGATAATTGCTAATTGTGGAAGAGGGTTGATGGCTAAAAAGCATTTTCCAGTTCTGTTCTTTTGCATGTTTCTTATGTTCTTATCACCAATGGTTAATTCAGCACTGACTAAAGTAATGCTGTTGAAGACGATTCAAGCTACTCATCTGTATATGAGGAAATTATACTCACTCTTCTCTAATGGGCAGAATCGTTCAGATAAGGCCCATGTTGAATTGGTGTTTTTTAATACTGCCATCACTCTTGCATAGTACCAGTCATTCTCCTGCACAATCTCATTTGTTAAGTCACAAGAGTGTGCAGTGCTGTGATGACATTCAGGTTTATTTCTCCATATTTTTTCTCCATAGCTGCAAAAGGAATTGAAGTATTTTAGTCAATATATATACAGCCTACTCCTCTTAATTCCAAATTGCTTAATTCTATAAAGGTTGTCATTCTGTATGACTTCTGGGACAGAGAGGATGTGTAATTAGAAAGTGTGAAATGCCTATATACTTAAATGAACTATATATACACACTATAGAGAGGATAATGAATTCTTCTATATTTCACTGTTCAAATTAATCTGAGATCTTAAGATACAATGATCCCTTACATCATTCAGCATTAATCCAGGATATCAAGAAAGCAAACAATCATTTTTTTTTCAAAAGCCTTTAGTCCTGCCCAAATTTCTTTCTTCCCCTCCTCTCCTGAAGGTGTTGACACTCTCACAATGGTGGTCACTATCCTGGACCTCGCTGAATTAGCCATTATTCATTTGTGTATGTCTTGATAAATGCTGGCTGACCTAGAGATTACGAACCTTGAGAACATGACAACTGACCAGTCATCACCCATCATCTGTACATGATTCAGGGGTCACAAGATAGCAATCAGGAGCAGGAACGCTGGCCGTTTTTCCCTACCCTCACGCAGGGACACAACGTCTAATTCTAATGATCCTACCATTGCTTCTGCTAACTCAACAATGAGTAGGGGTCAAACACGTGGTTGTTCCCAATCTGTATGGGTCAGGCAGAGACTTTATCCCCGATTTTAATCTAACCCTGTGATAATGTGGCGGGTTCAGGATGGACGCCTGTTTCACACCCTGCTCAATTTTGCGCTCCATTGAAGTCAATGCAGTGTAAAATCGGGCAGGGTGTAAAACAGGCATAGCCAGGTGGGTTAGGTTAAAATTGGGGCTTTCATTTCTGACCCAATTGGGATGATATATGTTGTAAAAGATGCCAAACAGTCTCTTTAAAATGGAGAAAGCCAGTCATCTCCTTTTATTTTTGACCTTAGGGAAGAGCCAGGGATTTACAGCTACCTGCCAATCGAAAGATAAATTAACCACCCTCGAATTAAGCACAAGATGCCCCTAAGAGGACTTTACCGTCTAACTGATCCAAGAATGTTTATAGAATTTAGATCTAGTGGCCTTAAAGAGACAAAGCTCCATCTTAGCAGCAGAATAATACATTATTACATCATAATGTATTATTACATACATTATTATAACACTGCTGTACTTTTAAAGTAATGCATCCTCCAATTATCACGAGCAATGCAGTGGGAAATATGCTAAAGTAAATTAAATAAAGTTAGATGTTTATTGGCAGTGGTCCAATCTGAGGGTTCAGTTCATGAACAAACCATTCAACATTCATTTCTGTGGTTTATGACGTGGGCCAAATTCCAAATAGTTTCTCACTGGAATGTCAGCTAACCCATAACCTCTGCGGGTATGTGTAAGTCTTAAGCAATAGATATTTGACATTTTCCTGTAATTATATTTTCTGTTTAGAATAACACCCAGTAAATATTGTTCCATTTAAATAATACTAAACACAATTATTGTAACAGTAGGATATCATATATTTATAATTACGTGGATAAATGGGAAGGTAACCTTAAGGGTAACTATAAGCATATACAGAGTTCCTCTCCAAACTGTGGTTTCAGGGTTACTCTGGAACTTCTGTAAACTCCCATGTAGGTGGCAGTGTGCAGACCAACTACACTGGAATGGTGCCAGGTTAAAAGTGAAGCCCAGCCTGATCTCTGAACAGGGCAATAAAATACAGTAGTAAAGTAGTGCTGAGAGGAACAGAACTTACAACTATCATCCGTCAGTGGTACCACGAGATATCAATATAGTACAATACCTGATAAGTTTAAAAATATATATTTAAAGGCCCTAGTACGACAAGTTGAAGTATGCACTCATTTTTATGAAGTGGAAAAGGTGGCATGTTTGATATAACAACCCTGTTTAACAATTTGTAAATATGTCCGCCGTCCAAATTTCCTATCTGCTTTTCCCCACCCCCC
Organism: Heptranchias perlo; assembly: GCF_035084215.1. Lineage (NCBI taxonomy): Eukaryota > Metazoa > Chordata > Chondrichthyes > Hexanchiformes > Hexanchidae > Heptranchias > Heptranchias perlo. Next base: position 29,933,091 of record NC_090350.1, read on the forward strand.
TGTTTATACTGTTTGATTTCGGTATCAAACTTACATCCGGTACTGAACATCATACACGATTTCATCGGGTTGACGTCCATTCTGTGTCCAGCGGAGGGTATTATTGAAGTTTACAGAATCGAACAGCACCCCATTTGGTTCAGGCAACTTAATCAATGCAAAGGACCCTAAAAAGGTAAAACATTTTAAACCGTAAGAACATTTACCAATTTGGATCACTAAATGTTCAAGGGTTTCAATTTCACTCCCTTTCAAATCCAATAGAGAAGTTCAACAACAAACTATGGTGTTTAAAAGTTGCAAAGGTCCTAGCTATTCTGTACTAACCCCCCCCCCCAACAACAAATTGGAGCTAATACAATTTACGCTTTGAAAAATGTTTCTAGCAAGATCCAACAGGAAGATACTCCAGTATTTGCAGCGAGACTGCAGCTTTGATCCCCAGGGAATTCTGATTTCCGCCTTCTCTCCGTGGGAGGGGGTCACGCTACAAGGGGATTTCCGAAGAACAGTCAATCTCAGCCTATTACCCACTGATTGGAAGTAGTATTTAACATTGAGATCAGGGAGAAATAGAGGGATCCATTAACAAGATTCCTCACAAAAAAAAAGGAATCTTGCTAATGAAGGAGCTAACTTGCACATAACAATGGAATGGGGAATTCCATATCAACTATAATTTAATTAATTATATTCCTCAATGATATGCTGTTTCCACACAGAAGTAACCAGCACTACTGCTTATTTTATATTCACACATTAAAAAACTACTTCCTTTTAGATTTATCTTTGCTTCAACCGTAAGTTTACTGCATCTCCGACACGGCATGAGACCTACTTGAACCCCATAAACTAGGGATTTTTGTTACTTTGGTCACATGTATTTATATCGGTAAAGTTAAAAGTACATTAATCAAAATAGTCAAAGGCACAATGAAACGTGCAAAATAGATCAAATAACGAATGCATTAAATAATAATCTGCCACTAAAATAAAATGGTTATTAAATAAAACCTTTTCCCCAAAAAAGTATTTTAAGAATTTAAAATACTTACCAGTAAAATAAAGGATTAGTAATGGGATCCACCACAACCACATTTTGCAGTTATATTATCTCACTTATGCAAACCAGAAGTTTAATTTATATTAAAACTGCTAGCCATCAAGTCGAAGATCATTTCTGTACAGCAGAAAGCTCCTGTCTGTAATTAACCGGAGGTGTGTGTTCCCAGGATTTGCAAGGCTCTTCCATTTACATGAGATCACGCACGTTTTCGTCTCGAAACAATTCAACTGCTGCTCTTTTTTTCGAGCAGGAAAGGAAGAATCACGATGACGACTCAATGGACACAAATGGATAACCGTGAAAGTGGAGGTATTGTCAGTTCCTGGTTTCCGAAGAGGACGTTGTTGGTAGATCTCAGCATTCTTTCAGCTGGATTGGATACTGATCTGATTACATTCGTGTACTTACCTGAACACCAGTATGTGACTGGTCACCAGAGGGAAAAACTAATTATAGTCCCGCCTTTTTATATAAAGTTACATACTTCCTTGTCTGTAAGCACACCCTTTACTAGAAATTTGAAGTTGATTGCCCATTCTATATTCCTCACTCTCCAACCTTAATGCTATAAGTTTATGAAACACTCATTTGGCTGATGGGATAAAACGTTAAAGAACAATTCATCACGAACCTTATAGTCTTGTGTTGCAGCTCATAAGACTAAATATTTCCTGAAAACCAAGGAAATGTTTTATTTTTCTCCTGGTTAACTAAATGAGACATGATGGTACAATCAATGCAGTTCAGAAATACAAGAAGTTTGGGCACCCTAGAATAAGAGAGGGCTTGAACACCAAAGTAGCACCTATAAATAGGTTTTTGCAGGCGTGTACCATGAAGCCTCATCCATATATAAAAATTTAAATCCACTTTCCTAATAGCATACATAATCTCCCATATATTGGTGTTCTAATTTAGGATTTATCCACCAATTAGGCAAGCACACTAAAAACAGCCCTTTCTAGCCCCAATGCAGCCCTTTTGAAACCCACAACATTTAATGTAGGACAACGCAGCAAAGAAGAAGCATAAGCATAAATAGCGATGGATTTCTTCGATTTGGAGGACTGGATCACCGGGGGCGGGGTCACACGTGGGCCAGAATGGATAGAAGTACATACATTGGCAGCAGATACAGAAGTTGGGTGGGGGATTTTGAAATTGATGGCCCAGATTTCACTGCAGGGCATCTAACAGTGTCTGTCGTTAGTTAGACTTGTCCGTACATGTTTAGGTTTTACATTTTTTTTGCGTGGCAAGTTGCTGGAAGTACAAGCTGAAAACGACACGGTGAGGGGAAACTGGGCAACTGGGGCCTGAGTGAATAGGGCAAGCAACTGCGTATCTCCTTAACCAATCAGATGGAAGGATTGAGAAATAAACAGCAGAATGATAGATGAGAAAGTGTAATTTGGAGTGGGTGAATTCAATGTCATATCAGGTACAGGAAGAGAAATAAAGAGAGGGAAAGAAAGATTGGATTGAGATAGAAAAAAAGACAGAAAGGAAAAGTAAAATATGTTTAAAAAATTTTAAATTTGACATTTTTAGAAGTCTAACAATTAATACCTGAAGGAATGAGACTCCACATTTGTAATAGTTAACTTTCAGTGCCAGAGAAGTTGATTAGCAGTAATTAACAATTATCACATTGTTAAAAGGGTATTTATGCTTGTAATGACAAGACTTAACTTTCTGTAGTGAGTTTAGTTCAGATCTACCGCGCAAATACAGCAACTTCATGACATTCAATGCATTTCAATGGTGAGGCAGACAGCGAAATGCTGTTTTCACAAAGCTAATGGCGGAGCAGCGCAACTCAGACAGCAACTTTTGGATATTACATACGAACAGACTATTAAGAGCAGGAGTCGGCCATTCGGCCCCTCGAGCCTGCTCTGCCATTTGATAAGATCATGGCTGATCTGATTGCGACCTCAGCCCTACTTTCCCGGATGGATATTGCCATTTAACTGCACATCTGCTCCTCATCTGAAGTTACCGTACCATTTACGCATAAATAACGGCGAGCACCATTAGCCTCACCGTTATTTTGACAGCAAAATCCAGCCCAATATTTTCAAATGGATTTCTATTATGTAAAATTATAAGATTACATTGGTCACCCTACTATTGTATGGTACAGCAATTAAGGTATTTTAGTGGTGATTAACTACTGGATACGTTATAAAAAAAACTTACTTCCCACAAATATGCTCTTCCCTGATTTGGATAATGCTCTGCACATGTATTTTATACAATATCCTAATCAAAGTATGTGTTGCATTCCCCAGATAAAAAATTTTGCAAGCATAAGTTTTCATTACCTAAAAGCGACTATACTAATAACCACTATCTCTCAATATGTTAATAATCTTACATCAATCTCTCTTTCTTTTTATCTCGGCCCCTTTTGCGTCACCTACCATGCCACCTTTCATTTCTCCTCTCAGTACTTTGCCCCTCCCAATCCCCAAACCAACTCATTAGTACTCCTTTGCCTTGCTACTCTCCTGCCATTGTCCAAGAGTTGAATTTCTCACGAGTAAGCCCATAGCTACTCTCTCTACCTTTCTCAGCATTCTCCAAAGGATGCTTTATTGCATCCATCGCTGCGTCCTTCTGAGCAGCAAACACAACTGACTCATCTGCTTCTTGCCAATCTTCCTGCCCAGTGCACCTGCTGGGGGTAAACCTCACCTACCTTCTTCCTGTCCTGCTCACCCCACCCACCACTTCCTGCTTGGACTCTGCTGGCAGATGAACAATCATCACCCCTCTCTGCATTTTGGTCCAGAATGTCCATTCATTTGCAAACAAGGCCCTTGCAATCCACATCCTTACTATGAATGATTGTATTAACATTCTACATTTGACTGAAATTGGGCTCACGAGTGGTGACACCTTGCCCCTTACCAAACCCTGCTCACTTAGCTATGCTTTCTACCACCTGTCTTGCCCAAACCACAGTGGTGGTAATGTGGCCTTTATGACTAAGTCATTCCTTGGCCTCTTGCCCTACTCCTCTGGCACCTTCTCCTCCTTTAAGGATCTTACCCTCTTCCATGCCTCTCATTTAAAATCATTGTTGCCTACTGCCGTCCAAGCCCCACCCTGAATTTATCCACAAGTTATCCTCTCTCATTTCCTCCATCAGCACTCCTCATCCTCAGTGATTTCAAACTCTCTCAGCTTCCCTTGCCCTCTCCTACCCTTATTCACAGCCACCTTCTTGACCTTACCATCTCCCATGACTTTTCTACTCTATTGGTCTTGATCACTGACAAAGCCACCTCCAACCACTTCCTTGTATCCCTCATCACCCCATTCCAACCCCACTTATTTTGCATACAACCCTGGAAAAAACTCTCAAGTTGCTTATAAATGACTTTCAAGCCTACAGGTGTCTAGCCTTTGGCCCTCAATTAGTCACAATAATTCTGCAGGTATCAATTCACTCCCTAATCCCCTCTACCTCCATCTCCTTTAAGATCCTCCTTAAAACTCACCTCTTTAATCAAGCTTTTGGTCACACCTCCTACTATCTCCTTCCTTGGATTGGCATCCACCTTTTTTGATTCCAGTTCTGTGAAGCATTTTGGAGCATCTTTCTACATTAAAGGTGCTATATGAAAACAAATTGTTGTTGTTGTCTGTATGCACTTTGTCCACAAAACCTTATTGTCACATTTTTGCCACACTTTTGTGCCAAGTTCTATGTCCATACTTATAATGGAAATTGCCCAGTGCTGAAGTGCCTCAGTTTTGTGTATCCCAGCTCCTCATTATGGTTCTGCAGAGAAAGTCCTATGACTTTAAAATGGAGACTGAATTACGTCTATGCATGCTGGTCCAATTATCCCCCACCCTTTCACCCCGCTTCACTTGAAGACTAAACTTTGTCCTAATTTCCCATACATAATAACATGGGAGATAGACTGGTAAGCTTGAAATGACTAGATGACTGATACATGTAAGGTTCATGAGAAGGCAAGGCCAAGCTTTTGCTGAGGTCTAGAGCACACTGACTTGCAACTTTTTTTTAAAAACAAAACTAACATCAAAACATTTGAACATTCATAAGATTGTACACAAAGGTGAAGAGGACCCCTGTAGTTGTATATTTATTGTACTGAAAACACAACAGCAGCGCAAAAGGAAGTTAGAATCACCAGATGAAGAAACCTATGGCTCAGATTTGTTCAATATATACAGCTAAGACACACAGCAATGACAGGTGACAGTAGGAACTCAAGACAGAAAAGCCATACACTGATGCGTATTACTACAGCAGCAGAGAAAGCTACTAAGCATGGTTCCACCCAAAGTGTAGTAACAACAAATCTGTTTGAAAGTATGAGACAAAAAGTAGTAGAAAGTGTAGAAGCAATTTCCTTCCATACTTCTGCAACTTTCACTTTATTCTGTGCTCTAATCCTAGTTGTTGGAAGATATTTAATTTGCCTACCTACGTGTCCATAAAATACAATTAGTTTTCTAATACTGCTTCTATTTGGAAGGGTAGCATTGATCTTTCATTTGAATTGCATTTGTTCAAAATAGTTATTTTTGTATGGAGTGTTGTGCTCCACCCTTAAACAGTACTGGTCGCCTTCGAGATACAACTATGTCAATAATTGATTTGTGGAGTGTCATATATTATGCATTACAATGCACTTTGATTGTGTAATCAAGAGCAGAGGATGTAGGCTGTGCCAGTTTAATGGAGTTTCACAAGTAACTGTGCAACAGACTATAATCATACTCCATAATCCAATACTTTGTTTGGAGTTATTCCTGTTAGCCAAACTCAACACTTCTATTCCAGTATAATACTCATATTTCAGGGGGTTCACTGTGAGGAAACTGGTACAGTGTGCTCTAGTATTTGAAGAATATACACATTTTTACACTGCATGTGTACATCCCTGCATATTGAGAGCAGAGGACTGAATTTGGCCAGAAAACTGCAGGTTTATGCTTCACTGTCTTTAAATTCTTTGACATGAAACAATGCAGTATTCAGCCAGTTTACACTAGAAATCAACCAGTGACTTGATGTCAGATCTGGAAGCAAAGCTGCAACCCGACATTCATGTAAAGATTGTCATTGAAAATTGATTGTACCACTTGTCTGTGATAAGGGGGTTAATCTACTAATCTGCAAGGTCATAATAGGTAGTACGTTCTGCAAGTGAAGAATTCTAATCTTATCAATAAGGAGATTGAACAAAGGTCATGCATTTGATTATATGGACTATCGTTTTAAAAAAAATCCAAATAAGGTAGTCAGCTTACCTTGAATTACTCTCACAGCTCATTGCCTGCTTAGAGTGGTATTGGCACACAGCCAGCCCCATGTGCAAAGAGGAGGGGGAGGATGGAAGGAGTTTTTAAAAAATGCATGTATTGCTTACACAGTATAATCTCATCTGCAATGTTAATAAAATTACAATAATCATTATCCGAATGAGGACATACATTATATGGAATGAGTATAATCCAACCAAAGGTACAGAAGAGGAAAATTACGTAAGCAATACATGCATTTTTTTTTAAAACTCCTTCCATCCTCCTCTTTGCACATGGGGCTAGCTGTGTGCCAATACCACTGTGTAAGCAGGCAATAAGCTATGAGAGTAATTCAAGGTAAGCTGACTACCTTATTTGGATTTAAAAAAAAACGTTAGTCCGTGTTCAATCTCCTTATTGATAATGAGATTGGAATTTTGCTTTTACTTCCTCATCCGTTCCCCCTCCCCAACTCCCCCCTCCACTGAGATTGTGGCAAGCTGTCTAAATTCCTTAGCCTCACGGGTCTGTGGAGAGTACGGTAGTGAATAGATCCACAACAAAATTAACTTGAAAATGTCTAATTCTGTTGAACACAACTTATGCTCTTTAATGTCTTCAAATTTAGTATGCTTCATAAGCTTTAATGGTCACCAAACAGTAGATAAAGTAATTTTGAGATTCAATACATGGACAGAAGCAACTATTGCCGTGCTACCCAGAAGGAATTATTAAAGGATGCAGCCTTATCACGGTCCTGGGCAGTGAGCACAAATGGTTGCAGATGTCTTAAGTACAATGTACTTGTGTTGTAACACAAGCCTGGTATGGTGCCAGATCCATGTACCAAATGCCAAAGGCATGATTGCACAATCTGAGTTAGAACTTGTGCTCCTACAATTTTCCTTGTTAGGTTAAATTAGTTATCTTACTCACTTGCAGAAATACTATGATTGATATTACAGAGACCAATACTCTAGCTTTTAATACTTTCATCAATCAATATTTTTATATTATATAAAATATAAATGATGGATGAATTCCAGGCAATGTCACCAAGAGTTTTTCATCTGTCCAAATGTTCTATGACTCATCTATAACAATGTATTGTTACATATTAATTTCGATTTGATCTCTATGAAATTAGCTATTAAGTGATTTGCTAATTTTTGGGTAGAAAATTTGAGAACTCAAAGTTCCTCCCCTCTGTTAATCCACTATCCATCAAGGAGATTTTGGGCTACAATTGCATAGGTCCAAGTGTGGCTGCGCTGGTCTCATCTGTTGTAGACTACAAGTTCAAATCTTCATCAGGCCATTGGTGTATTCCATGGATGCCCCACCCTTTCCAATGAGTTGTTTATCCAAAATGTACAGTTCTTCAGCACTACCGCAACTGTATAGGTCAGCTTTATGATGATTTGATGCAATCTGATGATTCTCTCCGTCAACTCCATCTTTAAACACAGGGTCTTGAAGAATTGAATCACTGGTGTATGGGGTACTTTAATGTTAAGTTTGTTTCCACTTTATATGTCTATCTTTCCACACGTTTTATCACAATCTGTCTTTTAGTTTCCTTTGAACAATCACTAAAATTATTTTTTAGGGATCCAAGACACTCAAGCAAAATCGAGCTTTGCATCTGACAATGTTCATTAATTTTCCATTACTGCTCACTTGCATGCCATTTTTGCTTGACATTTAGATTAAAGAGTTTCTCCTCACTACATTCAACAGTAGCTGCTGACTTGCTGCTCCAGGTGCTATTAAATGAAAACATTTTGTAGTCTCCTTCCTCTACTGCCAACTCCAATTCCTCCATTAAAAGTGGTGAGAGCACAGCGAGAGAGGCAGGGATATAAGGTGAGGCAGCAGCGGAGGCCGAAGATTAAAAGCGGCAAGAGCGCAGCTCAAGCAGCGGGGATATAAAGTCTGGCAGAAGCCGAGGCCCGAGATTAAAAGTGGCGAAAGTGTGACCAGCTCAACCACAGGTAGGAATCTGAAAAAGTGACGTCAGAATCAGTGCAGAGAGAAAAGGAGTGGCGGAACCAGAGGGAATTAAGATAAATATTGAGGTAAAGAACTAGAATAAGTACTTAAAATAATCTTTTAAAAAAATTAAATAACTAACTAGAGTAACTATGTAAGTAAACAAATAAAAAGTAGAAATGGCAGTGCAAGTTATGTGTCGGGATTGCAGTATATGGCAGTTTGTTTTCAGCAAGATTGTTCCGGATTACCACATCTGCAGTAAACATCTCTGGCTTGAGACAATCCGGCTCAGAGCCTTTGAGTAGGAGTACGAGTTAGAGACACTCCAACACACAAGGGGGGAGAAATATCTGGACAGTTTTCTCCAGAATCGAGTCACAACTCGGAGGATAGCACAGGTACCGGGGGTGTGGGGGGATAGAATGTGACTGGTAGCCAGCAGGGTAGTGGGAACAGAGGGGAGATAGAGAAGGAGGTCCCACAGACACTAGTCATAACCAACACGTAGAGTGCCTTGATACCTGTGAGGGTAAGGAATAAGACCGTGGGAAGGATAGCCAGAATGCTGACCAAGGCACCCTGGAGCAGGAGGCTGTCCAAGGGGAGGAGGTACAGAGTACAAAGGTGGTAGTTATAGGAGATTCAATAATGAGAGAGATAGATACAATTCCTTGCAGTCAGGATCAAGGGTCCTGAGGGGAATGATGCCTACCTGGTGCCAGGGTAAGGGACATCTCAAACCGGCTGGAAAATAATCTGGAAAGGGAGGGGGAGGGTCCAATTGTTGTGATCCATGTCAGAACCAATGACATAGGAAAGAATAGGGAGGAGGTCCTACTGAGCCACATGCAAATTGGCATTGGGACAAACAGATCAGGAAAGTAAACACATGGCTGAAAGACTCATGTGGGAAAGAGGGGTTCCTTTTCATGGGAAACTGGTACCAGTATTGGGACAGGAAGGAGCTGCACTGTTGGGACAGGCTGCACCTGAACTAGGCTGAGACAAAGGTCCTAACAGAAAGGATAAATAGGATGATTAAACCTATGACTTTAAGGGGGGGGGGGGGGGGGGGAAGAGAGAAAGAGAGGCTTCAGGCAAAAATCTTAGTAAAAAAAATAAGACCAGAGTAAAGTCCAGGCCAGTGTTGTAGAAACCATAAACGCTCCTAAAATAACTGAAATAAACACAGCAGGAATGATAAGAAAAGTGATAAGGTAAAAATTGTAAAAATAATAGGAAAAACTACTAAAGACGATTTAAACTGCCTGTACAGCAATGTACACAGCGTGTCCAGGAGAAATATATCCCACTAAAAAGCAAGAACAAACTAGCCAGTAATGATACACCATGGATGAATAAACAAATAAGGGCAAAACTGAAATTAAAGAAAAAGGCAGACACTAAGTATGTAGACAACAAAGGAGAGGATGACAAAAGGGAATATGAAAAGGTTAGGAAATAAGTCAAAAAAACAATTAGGAAGGCAAAAAATCAGGAAATTAAATTATCAAGGAATATCAAAGAAATTAGTAAAGTATTCTACAGACACATAAATTACAAAAGAAAAATCAGGATAGGGATAGGGCCACTAAGGGATACACATGATACACTCACAGGCAATCACAGCGAAATGGCAGAAATATTAAATAATTACTTTGCTTCAGTATTTGCCAGTTAGACTAATATGGTGGGCATGACATTAGAAGAAGAGATCAAAAAACATGTGAAGACATTTAAGATAGAAAGAGGGGAGATAATTGATAAACTAATCAAACTTAGAGAGGATAAAACCTCAGGTCTGGATGAATTGCATCTGCACATACCAAAAGAAGTTAGGGAAGAGATAGCAGCATATATTACATTCATTAGAAAAAGGGAATAGTGCCAGACGACTAATGGACAGCTAATGTGATTCCTATATTTAAAAAGGGAGATAGAACAAGTCCAGGGAACAATAGACCAATTAGCTTAACGTCGGTGATAGGAAAGATAATGGAATCAAAGATGTAATAGAGAAACATCTAGAAACCAAAAATATAATAAAGAATAGTCAGCACAGATTTCAAAAGGGAAGGTCATGCTTGACCAACCTTATTGAATTCTTTGAAGAAGTAACAAAGTGTAGACAAGGTCAATGCAGTAGATGTAACATATTTGGATTTTCAAAAGACCTCCGATAAGGTAGACTCATGACTATGGTCAGAGCAAGTGGAGTCGGGGACAAGTAGCATAATGGATAGCAAGCTGGCTACAAAACAGAATGGCCTCCTCCTGTCCTATACCTACTATGGTGAGTGTAAGGGTTAAAGGTAGTTACTCAAACTGGCAAAAGGTGGGAAGTGGTGTTCCATAAGGATCGGTGTTGGGACCACTGTTGTTCACCATATACATAAACGATTTGGACTCGGGAATCGGAGGTACAATTCCAAAATTGAAGGACGACACCAAATTGGAGGGTATAGTTATTACTGAGGAGGACTGCGACGAAATACAGGAAGACATTAATAAACTTGCAGAATGGGCGTGTAATTGGCAAATGAATTTCAATATAGACAAGTGTGAGGTGGTACATTTTAATAGAAATAGTAAGAAGGCCACATACTCCTTGGAAAATAAGAGCCTAAATGGGGTAGAGGAGCAGAGGGATTTGGGGCAGATACACAAATCATTAAAAGTAGTGACGTAGGTTAATAAGACCATAAACAATGCAAACCAAGCACTGGAGTTCATTTCTAGAGGGATAGAATTGAAAAGCAGAGAAGATATGCTAAACTTGTACAGAACCTTGGTTAGATCACACTTGGAGTACTGTGAGCAGTTCTGGTAGAGGCATTCAATATGATCATGGCTGATCCTCTATCTCAGAAATGAGAGGTTATACCCATCAGGAAAGACTGAATAGTCTGGGGGCTCTTTTCTCTAGAAAAAAGACAACTAAGATTATGAAAGGGTTTGATAGGGCAGACATGGAGAAGATGTTTCCACTTGCAGGGGAGACCAGAACTAGGGGCCATAAATATAAAAGATAGTCACTAACAAATCCAATAGGGAATTCAGGAGAAACTTCTTCACCCAGAGTATGATAAGAATGTGGAACTCACTACCATAAGGAGTAGTTAAGGCGACTAGCATAGGTGCATTTAAGGGGAAGCTAGATAAACACATGAGGGAGGAGGGAATAGAAGGATATGTTGATAGGATTAAATGAAGGAGGGTGGGAGAAGGCTCACTTGGAGCATAAACACTGGCATGGACCTGTTGGGCCGAGTGGCCTGTTTCTGTTTAATACATTCTTTGTAATTCTTCTTTGTAACTCTTCATTCTGCCTCCAAGTAATGTCTCACATGATCATTTTGCTATTCAGGTTAAGGAGATATGGCAACACAATCCATCCTTGATCTACACCTTTTCCCATCTCAAACAGTTCTATCTGATCCTTGGACAGTAATCTTGGTGCAAAACTTGTAAAGATTAACTAAATGTTTAGGAAAGCCCATTAATAGCAACATCTCCACTAACTTTGCATAGCTGACCAAATTATAGCTTTACGGTAATTTGCATGTATTACAAATGCCTTCTCATTAATGGCCACCATTTTTACTATCAATGCTCTTTAATTTTCAAAAATAAGAAGTAAAAGATATAGAAATATAGATATATTGCATTGCTAAGTACATTTTGCACATTTGAAACTGTTCTAAAACACTGAAAATTTCTTCAGGTTTCCATGCCAACTGCCTTGTTAATATTCTTGAAACAGCTTCAGTGCTCTGTTAAATATAAACATTATCTCTTCGAAAACAAGTATTGGATTATGTAATATATTCATGGAACATATTAATCAGAAACTCAATTTACATAGAAAACAAACATTAGTTTGTTTTTTCCTTAGTTTCCCTTTTCCTGCTCTCCAGGCAGTTGAGTGGGAAGACTGTTGGTAAGGTCCCATACTGCAATATTTTGAAAGTTCTAATCACAATCAAGAAGTTGTACATCATCAGATAATAGATCATCTTCATCACCATCACAACAGAGTATCTGAACGGAAGATAAAGGAATATCACCATTTCTGTCTTTTTCTTCATGCTCCTGCACAACAGAAGTAATATGATCACTGAAATTGTTGCTATTAAGCACAATAGAAGTTAAACTGGATGGGTTACAAACATCATCATATGATTTAGTCTGAAGTCTGTTGTGCTCAATACAATCAGGGTTCTGGCTCTGTATATCAATGGCACCGATACTAGAAACAGAAGAGCAATTTACTTTTTGATATGTTTCTGCTTTAGGTGTTTGGTGCTGGATATTAGCAAACGTTTCGCCTTTGTCAAAGAACACTCCATCAGGAATCCACCAGTTGTCTGTGTAATTACAGCATTCATCTTCCTCATCACTCTCATCTGTAAAGTCAGTATTATCCAAAACATTCACTTGTTTGGTTTCGATCTCTTCTTTCAGAAGATTTCTTTCAGGGGCAATATTTTGTTCACAGTGAATAATGATTGACAATTTGCATACATCTGGTTGAATATTTGCCATCATTTGTGTAAAAATTATGTTCTTTGTGAAATCCTAATAAAATAAAACTAGTTTAGTGGTGAAGGAAAGAATGCTTCATATTTATAACACAATGGATATTTTCTGGAAATGCATTCCCTCTAGAAATATTACAAAATGTAACTTTATCTGTCTTGTATCTATAATGCATACTATAAGCAAATAATAGTTAAGTACAGAAATTGTGAGTTTGGGGATTAGTGGGGAGTGGACTAATTAAAGAAAAAACACACACAAGTAACCATAAAAATGTCAAATAAAATGAAAGAGGAAATGGTAAAAGACATAGGACAAAGGTATAGCAAAAATAAAGTGAAAATATAAAAGAATAAAATGGAAAGAAAAAAACTGTGGCAAAATATCCTGGGGGAGAGCAATTCCTTTTACCTTAGGACCGTAGTCCAAAAATTCACATGTAGGCACCAATATTCTGTCAAGTTCCTGAAAAGTTCAAACAAGTCCCAAACTTCTAAAATACTTAACCTAGCAAAAATTGTGTAAGTAGGTCTGCAGGTCCACACACTTGGCACCTAGTGGAGTTTCAAAATTCAAATATTGTGATACAGTTAAAGGTACCAATTTATACTCAATTGTACTAGATGCTTTTGGTGGAAGTTCTGTACATCGCAACACAATCGCATGGTAAATCTGTGCAATTGGTTTTTCAGGTGTAAGTTAAGTTTCTGGTTAATTACAACACCCCCTAAATCAAGACTGGGATAATACAAAGTGGAGTTATGTGCTTTGTTCTAATTTGATACTCACCTGTGAAGTACGATTCTCCAAATTTTAAAAAATAACCCGATGTGCAATATTGGTCCCAATTTTATAGGAAGGGCATTCATGCTTGAGGGGTGCAGTGCTGGGCATCAAAAAATTTGGGTCTCAGAAACGTAACTTGTGGGGAAAGGTTAAGGAGGTTGGGGTTGTTGTTGGAAAACAGTACACTTTGAAGTGACCGAACAGAAGTCTGCAAAATTATGAAGATGACTGAAAGTTGACCCAGACAAATCATTGACACCGATAAAGGGTTGAAAAACTAGGGGATGTTATTTAAAATTAGAAAATAGGTAATTTGGGAAGAACAATTTCATAATAGCATATTGGGGGCAATTTTCAACTGCCGCTCGCCCATTTTTTGCCTGTAAGACAGGTAACTGGCGGAGGAAAATCAGGCTTTGACACCAAAGGCCCATGTGATTCAATTTTCAGGGAGGTCTTTAAATGTGCACCCGACACTCCTGCCCAAAACAAGCGGAAGGCTATTTAAATATGCAAATTGGGGCCTACGGCGGTTGGAGGACCCCAATTGCTATTTTCATGTACAAATGGGCAGAGCATACGCCTTGCACACTAGGCCCAGTTGTACCAAGCACCGAATGGCCTAACAAGCAATCCTTAAATAGACCACTGGAGGCCACTCCAAAAACAACCAGGGGAAATTTTTGTGAGGCCCAATGGAGCAGGAGTGGATCCCCGCAATCGCCCCTCCCCCCACCCCAAATCAGGCCCGACCTGTCAGTCAACTCCGTGAAGAAGCTGGACGATTTTCAGCCTTCCAAATCTGGCAAGCTGCAGCGGAGCACCCATTTGGTGCATGCAGTTCGCCAGAAATTCAAATGACACCCAAACTTGAAAATGGTTTTGGTCTCCCAATGGCGTCTTTGGGCAGGCGCCACTGATGTACTAACGACATCACACCTGTTTTGGGCTGAAAAAGAGGCGACTGATGATGTAGGGAGAATGTGGAGTTGAGATCAACCAAAAAGATAAACTTGTTGGACCAAATGGCCTTTTCTGTTCCTTAAATTTCCCACGTTTCTTATTAACAACAATGCCACTGTCCATATTGATGACAAAAACACAGCAAAGTATTTTAAATCAGTTATACTAACCAAGGTTGCAGGGATTTTCACTTCTGAAGGGACACAGATTATTTTTTTCACAATAGCCACAGCTATTAAAATCAAAAACAATAGTCCCAGCATTGTTCCCACGATGGCAACATACTCTCCAGTTTGCAGTTCTGAAACAAAAATTTAGTGTTAAAATATTTGAGTCTGAAGTTTTACTTTATTTATATAACCTAACAATATCAATTTTTTTTATTAAAGACAATAATCAGGTAGGAGTTATTCATAAGATGGAAAAATCCTAAGTGTTGGTGAAATGAAATGAATTGTTGACAATCCAACTGCCACGTTAACAGTTAGGTATGAAACTTAACCTGTTGCGATAATAATGTGCTGCTTTTTGGAACCAGTATTAAATGTTGTATTTTTTCACAAAAAATATAACCACAATGTTTTTGGATTAATTTTCTAGCAAATTGCTTAATATCTTTGATTAAGGGAAGAAAATTTTAAATTTGTACACTCCAAAGTCACTTGCAAGTGAAACATTACAGCATACATGCCAACCTAGAAAACTAGCAAATGCAGACCCAACAGCTAATAGGACCTTTTGACATTCAAAAACGTGTAGCTACACTGAAAGTGTAGGTCTGTAACTTAAGCTGTAGATATATTCAAAAATCCTTCAATTGTATCGAGAGGAAAAACAACAAGCACATGAAAACCTGAAGGGAGATACAAATGTTGAAAGGAAGAAGATTTATTTCCCCAGGGGTGGTCATACCAGAAAATTTTAACTTTTTACACTTTGTTTGGTGTATTTTCTAGTATTTTACAATCTACAATGATCATGAATACTATTTTTTTCATTTCCAAAGTAAGGGACTTTTCCTCAATTGTACTGAAAACTACTTTCTATTTGCCATTTTGAGAGTTAATTCTTTTTTCCAGACAGGAGATAACTTATTAATGGGGGGGAAAAAAGTCTTAATTAAATTTTCTTTTCCAATAAATGTTTACTAGCAAATTAGGGATTTGAACCTGGCCTAACTCACCAGTCAGGTTGACAGGCAAAAATTTGTGGGGGCATCAGTGACTCTCTGGTTATGTAGAAGTGAGTGCTGCGTGACCTTGCATCACGACTTATCCAGATATGCAAACTTTGCCAATAACAATAAAATTCTTTTGGGGAAAAAAAACTGCCATGAGCAGGCACTCAGTGAAGGTCAGACGTTTCCCACAGTGAGAGGGGAGAAACATCAAAGAACCAGGCAACTCCAGCAGTTTTCAATTACCTCCAAGGACCCAGGTATAGAATAGCATTAGAAGAGGCTTAGGAGCACATCCTCTCAACTGGCAGGAATGTGTGAAAATAAAAATTAATATCCCACACATCAGATTACGATCAAATCTATATCTGAGCAACAGAAATATACCTTTTTGCTTCAGATTGAAACAAACCGGCTCTGAGAAATTGCTACGTTTTGCACTAGTCTTGTGAACGGATCTGGCTGCTATGCAATTGTTACTGCCACGCAATTCACTTTTTTGAATTTCCATTGTGTTGTTAGTTAAGTTTCGTTTCATTGGTCTCTGCCAGAAATAAAAAACAATGAAAGTAAATATGGTAATCTTACACTCTTTGAATTCCACATTGAACAGATGTGTTTAACATTATTGCCAGTACCATTTCTCCACTGGTGTAAAGGTCACCAATAAATCAACTGCTTAGTAGTGAATTCTCACAAGTAATGCGCTACCTTCATTTTCAATAATTGAATTAGAAAGCTGGTATTTGTTATTTGTGTTCAAGAACAATACAAAGTGCCACAAAATGGTAAATGTAGAGTTGTTCCTGCCAATTTCCAGATGGCAAGTTCCTGAGCTTGGGGCTGTGTCCAAAGAGACCCAAAGCAGTCTTGGCACATCTTTACAAGTAAAGGAAGGGATAGGGAGCAAAAGAGATGCGAGTCATCCTGGGGGTTTCTTAGTGGCTAGCTCAGAACAGCACTGCCAGAAGCATGGGAGTAGGTGCCTCGTCTATTCCATCAGTCAGGAAAAAGTGCATTGAGCAGTTGCAAAATCAAAACAGTGGGGGAGCAGTAAATACTTGAGTTTGTGAAATTCACATTATGGGACTTTGGTATAGTTTCTGCTCTCTTCCACTATGATGAGACTTCATTGAAGGGGATATTGAGCCAATACTGGAGGAAAATTTTATAATTCACCAAAACAGTCCCTAAATGACCATGTCGCAAAAACACAGCAAATAGTAACGACCTACAGCATATCAGTAAACTATAGACAGAGCTTCTGGTGGTCAAAGATCAAATAAATCATCAGGAATCCATTATCAAAAATTCTGCCAGGACTCAACACAAATAACAGACAATACATGAACTTTTGAAGAGAATCAGTAAGTTCCACACCAAAGAGCTAAATTCTGGAATGTGATATATTTCGATGTTGCAAATGTACTTCTACTTTTAAAGTTGCAAATAAGCCAGGATGACAAGAAGCTCTGCTGCTACTGCTTTACAGTCAGACATTACAAGGTTCAATAAACAAATACATACCTTAACACGTTCATCCGCATCCCAGAATTCCACTTCATAGCTCAAGTTTTCCAGCAGACATGCTTTGAACACCTTTGTTTTGCATGTTGTTAACTTAATTTGGAGTTGCACAGTTACGGATTCTTCCCCTAAAACTACTTTCACTTGAGGTGCACCGAGTTCCACTTTTAATAAAAAAAAGATTTTGTGATTTACTATACACTTGTACTTTTGTACAACACAGCAGTTAATTTCTAATGGGGACATCAAGGTACGAATAATATACCATTCTCAGATTGGTCATTTAAACAAACAAACCATTAACTCCAATTAAAACCACTTTAAACAGAACGGACACGACAACGGCAAACCAAGCCCAGTCGACCCTGCAAAGTCCTCCTCACTAACATCTGGGGACTTGTGCCAAAATTGGGAGAGCTGTCCCACAGACTAGTCAAGCAGCAGCCTGACATAGCCATACTCACAGAATCATACCTTTCAGCCAATGTCCCAGACTCTTCCATCACCATCCCTGGTTATGTCCTGTCCCACCAGCAGGACAGATGCACCAGAGGTGGCGGTACAGTGATATACAGTCAGGAGGGAATGGCCCTGGGAGTCCTCAACATTGACTCTGGACCCCATGAAATCTCATAGCATCAGGTCAAACATGGGCAAGGAAACCTCCTGCTGATTACCACCTACCGCCCTCCCTCAGCTGATGAATCAATTCTCCTCCATGTTGAGCACCACTTGGAGGAAGCACTGAGAGTAGCAAGGGCACAAAATGTACTCTGGGTGGGGGACTTCAATGTCCATCACCAAGAGTGGCTCGGTAGCACCACTACTGACCGAGCTGGCCGAGTCCTGAAGGACATAGCTGCTAGACTGGGCCTGCGGCAGGTGGTGAGCGAACCAACACGAGGGAAAAACTTACTTGACCTCGTCCTCACCAATCTACCTGTCGCAAATGCATCTGTCCATGACAGTATTGGTAGGAGTGACTACCGCACCGTCCTTGTGGCGACGAAGTCCCGTCTTCGCACTGAGGATACCATCCAACGTGTTGTGTGGCACTACCACCGTGCTAAATGGGATAGATTCAGAACAGATCTAGCAGCTCAAAACTGGGCATCCACGAGGCACTGTGGGCCATCAGCAGACACAATCTGTAACCTCATGGCCCGGCATATTCCTCACTCTACCATTACCAACAAGCCAGGGGATCAACCCTGGTTCAATGAGGAGTGCAGAAGAGCATGCCAGGAGCAGCACCAGGCGTACCTAAAAATGAGGTGCCAACTTGGTGAAGCTACAACTCAGGACTACATGCATGCTAAACAGCGGAAGCAACATGCTATAGACAGAGCTAAGCGATTCCACAACCAACGGATCAGATCAAAGCTCTGCAGTCCTGCCACATCCAGTCGTGAATGGTGGTGGACAATTAAACAACTAACGGGAGGAGGAGGCTCTGCAAACATTCCCATCCTCAATGATGGCGGAGTACAGCACGTGAGTGCAAAAGACAAGGCTAAAGCTTTTGCAACCATCTTCAGCCAGAAGTGCCGAGTGGATGATCCATCTCGGCCTCCTCCCGAAATCCCCACCATCATAGAAGCCAGTCTTCAGCCAATTCGATTCACTCTACGTGATATCATGAAATGGCTCAGTGCACTGGATACAGCAAAGGCTATGGGCCCCGACAACATCCCAGCTGTAGTGCTGAAGACTTGTGCTCCAGAACTAGCTGCGCCTCTAGCCAAGCTGTTCCAGTACAGCTACAACACTGGCATGCGTTGAATGTCAAGGGGAGGTGGTTAGACTCTCTTGTTGGAGATGGTCATTGCCTGGCACTTATCTGGCGCGAATGTTACTTGCCACTTACGAGCCCAAGCCTGGATGTTGTCCAGGTCTTGCTGCATGCGGGCTCGGACTGCTTCATTATTTGAGGGGTTGTGAATGGAACTGAACACTGTGCAATCATCAGCGAACATCCCCATTTCTGACCTTATGATGGAGGGAAGGTCATTGATGAAGCAGCTGAAGATGGTTGGGCCAAGGACACTGCCCTGAGGAACTCCTGCAGCAATGTCCTGGGGCTGAGATGATTGGCCTCCAACAACCACTACCATCTTCCTTTGTGCTAGGTATGACTCCAGCCACTGGAGAGTTTTCCCCCTGATTCCCATTGACTTCAATTTTACTAGGGCTCCTTGGTGCCGCACTGTGTCAAATGCTGCCTTGATGTCAAATGCAGTCACTCTCACCTCACCTCTGGAATTCAGCTCTTTTGTCCATGTTTGGACCAAGGCTGTAATGAGGTCTGGAGCCAAGTGGTCCTGGCGGAACCCAAACTGAGCATCGGTGAGCAGGTTATTGGTGAGTAAACACTGAGCTGACACAACAGATATGACTGAGTGCTCCAATCTCTCCACAAGGATGAAATTATGGCAAAAAAGACAGCTGTGATTAGGATGCCAGGCATTAAAAAACAGATTTTTATTTAGAAAATAAATGTGTTCTACTTTTAAAACTGGATTATGTTTATATTTGTGAAAATCTAGAATAAATCCGTTATAGAGCTTTAACCAGTAAATACAGTAGGAGCCATTTTTTACTTTGGCATTCCTCAGAATATACCATTAGCAGTGCTGGTGTTTAAATTAGGAGTGGTATGAAAGTTCATTAACAACCCATTGAGCGAGCTAAATTATCAGTAGCTACCTTAGTTTTTGTTGTCTCATCATTGCAAATTGTGTAATAATAATTCATCTTATTTTCATAGTTTGGCCCAATAATGCAGATGCCCCATTTCAGTATCATTAACAGCCCTCCCCCTTTAAAAAAAAACACATGACCTAGAAATTCAGAAGTAAATGCATACAAATAACTAATTTCAAAAAGGGGCATTAATGATGCCACTGCCCATTTAAAAGGAAATCTGATTGAAATTAGTATTCTGGATAGGGTCCTATTGGCAATCAGACCTACGTGTTTTTTTAAAAAAAGAATTACTCGAAGGAAGTGCATCCTCCTTATCATGGTAATAATCCTGTAAATAGGCTTCTACTTCTACTTGAAGATAAGTTGCAGAAAGTGTGAGCATTAAAGGATTAGGATGACATCACTAAAACAAATGTTAATTTTCTTTTTAAAATTTACATAGCAAATTCCTTCGACGTTTCAGCATGTAGATAAAAAATTCCATACCATCAGAAAAAGGCATAAATCTATTAGACTTGCTCCAAACAACCGGCAGTCCAGGTAAAATGCTTCTCACTTTGGCTTGGTAATAGGTGTAACACTTTTCAATTATGCACGTAATATCACAGCCTTCTGCACAATTACGGAGTGGAAGCCAGTTAGCCTTGGGCCTGAGAAAAGAACAAAAATAAAAGTTTGTACACAAGTTATTTTGATTTTTTTTCCTACAGGTCACATTATATGCTATTTTATTTAAATTCACCATTTATGCATTATACACATTTCAGAATTTACATATCACAATATTTAAGTTAGCAAAATATATTTTCAGCTTTTCATGGAGTTTAACTGGGTCTTATAGTATGTACATTTGAAGGTTACTATAGATTTAATGTTGAAGGTACAATGAATTTTCAGTAAGATATTAAGGTCTGCCTAACATAAATAGAGAGACATTCACAAACCAGTCAGAATAGGTTGGTCCAAAAGAAAAAAAATCATACAAAAAATAACAAGAGCAATTAAACAATTGTTAACTTATAAGCAAAGGCCAGTCTACTCAACACTATTTGAACAGACACAACATGATATCCTTTAAAGACAGAATAAGATTCTACCACTATCTGACACATTTACCAAGATTCCCTTCCTCCACAGAACTCCCTATTTACCCACACCATCCCATGTATCTCAGAGTGGAGGTGTGATCTGTCGTTCTGCTGAGTTTATGATCTTAGCTGTTGTTCAGGATGTGAGGAGCAACAAGGACGTTCCACCAGGCCATTCATGCACAACTTCTGAAGCTGTAGTTTCCTTTGTTAATTTTAGCGAAGAAAAGTAGATGTGATTATAAAGCAAAGAACTCCCCTTGACATTCACTTCTACTTTCTTTGCTAAAATTAGTTAACAGAGGAAAACAGACCATCCAGTTATCAGCCAAAAGGGGCATTGGTAGAAACCTACAGCCAAGCAACCCAGTCCTTCAGTTCAGCTAGCTGCAGGCAGTGTGAGGCCAGAAGACCCGAGAGCAGAAAATGAGAGGATAAATAAGTTCAAAATATATGGAAGTGCAAGGCCCTCTACAACAAACAGATAGGCACAACTCTCTCGACTGGCTGCAAGAAAGTATCTCCCTCCATGGCAGAGTGCAGCCCTCCTCGCAATAAAAGTACGGATGAACCACATGTGGGACAAATCGGAACAAGTTCAACCTCCAAATGGAAAAATACCAAGCAATCTGTGGCCCATTCTTGGAGGATCATGGTGCAAGCCTCCCATCCCCACCCCCCAAGTACTACTGCCTACTAACCAACATTGCCAGAGGTGACACGAGGAAACATTTTTTTTTAAACAGTGAGTTGTAATGATCTGGAATGCACTTCCTGAAAGGGTGAAGTATGTTCAATAGTAACTTTCAAAAGGGAATTAGATAAATACCTGAAGGGAAAAATTTTACATGGCTATGGGGAAAGAACAGGGTAATGGGGCTAATTGGATAGCTCTTTCAAAGAACCAGCACAGGTACGATGGGCTGAATGGCCTTCTCTTGCGCTGTACCTACTATGATACAACAAAGAACAATGGCGCCCTTCAGCATGACTACTAGTAGGCAACAGCTCTGTTCCTCTCCCGTACCGAAGTCTCTTGCACATCCCCAATTTACTTTGCCTCACCATTGTCTAGGCCCTAAGCTCTGGAATTCCCTTCCTAAACATCTCCATCTCTCTTTCCTCCTTAAGGCGCTCCTTAAAACCTACTTTACCTGTCCTAATATTTTCAACTAAATATTGGGAAGACCGAAGCCATTGTCTTCGGTTCCTGCCAAAAACTCTGTTCCCCAGCCACCGATTCCATCCCTCTCTCTGGCCACTGTCTGAGTCTCAACCAGACCGTTCACAATCTCGGCGCCCTATTTGACCCTGAGATGAGATTCCGACCCCATATCCACTCCATCATGAAGACCAACTACTTCCACCTCCGTAACATCACCCGTCTCTGCCCCGCCTCACCTCATCTGCTGCTGAAATCCTCATCCATGCCTTTGTTACCTTAGACTTGACTATTCCAATGCTCTCCTGGCTTTCCTCCCACCTTGCACCCTCCATAAACTTGAGCTCATCCAAAATTCTGCTACACGTATCCTAACTTGCACTAAGTCCCGTTCACCCAACACCCTGTGCTCGCTGACCTAAATTGGCTCCCGGTCCAGCAACGCCTCAATTTTGAAATTCTCATCCATGTTTTCAAATCCCTCCATGGCTTCGTCCCTCCCTAACTCTAACCTCTTCCAACCTTTTAACCCTCCGAGATCTCTGCGCTCCTCCAATTCTTGCACATCCCCGATTTTAAATCGCTCCACCACTGGCTGCCGTGCCTTCGGCTGCCTAGGCCCTAAGTTCGGGAATTCCCTCCCTAAATCTCTCAGCCCTTCTGCTTCTCTCTCCTCCTTTAAGACGCTCCTTAAAGCCTACTTCTTTGACCAAGCTTTTGGTCACCTGTCCTAATAGCTCCTTATGAGGCTTGATGTCAAAGTTTGTTTGAAGCACCTTAGGATGTTTTATTATGTTAAAGGCGCTATATAAATGCAAGTTGTTGTACCAGGCCCAACTCAGCCCCAGAGACCAAGAGCAAACTGCCGTAGCCCAGAAAACTACTATGCTCCAAGTGCACACACGACCATGACAAGAAACCTGAATATCAATATCTCCTTCTGGAAGCAGCATGTAATCAATTGGTTAGGCAACAGTTGAGTGGTATGTGCAGCTTTGGGTGCCCCGCTGTCGAGAAGACATTGAAGCCATGGAGAGTGTGTGGTGTGGATTCACCAAGGATGGGAGACTATGGTTGTGAAGAGAGCTGTAGTCACTAGAACTGTTTCCACTGGTGCAGAGAATGCCTAAGATGAGATTTAATTGAAGTTTTCATAGTTATAAAGGGTTTTGATAAAGTGATTAGAGAGGCACTGTTTCCTCTCAGAGAGTCAGTGACAAGGGGTTATCAATTTGGGATTATCACTGTGAGAGTCGAGGGGGAGGAGAGAGATTGGGTGAGATTTCTTGACACAGGGGACTGTTGAGAGTGTAGTGTTTTGCTGCAGGGGATGGTTGAGGTAGAGACTATATATATGAATTCAACAAAAAAAAATTGGAGGGGAAAACAAACTCCATTAAAGAATACATGCTTGGAAAAATGGTTAAAAATAAATAAATGAAAGTTGCACTTGTGCTTTTTGAAAGGTAGCTCAAGGCCCAAGTCAATGCATAGCTGCCCGAAAAGGTATAACACAACCAGCAGCAGAGCCAGTATCTTTCTGTTGCTGCCAGAGCTACAGAATCTACCCCACATAGAAGTAAATGAGCCTAAGTATGATCTCCCATTTATTTTTCTATGGAACTCCAAACCACAGAGGGTAATCAGCATAAGAATGTGTTACAGAATAGTTCATTTACACAGCAGAAAGAACAATTTAAAAATGTAACTAAATTATACAATTACGTTATAATCATTTCGTATAAGGTTTCAGGAGGAAGTTCTTCAGAGGGTGTCCAGGTCAAAAACAGGCTGAAGTTCTTTGAATTCAGGATCACATTTTGAGAAGGCACTGATATATTACCTGAGAACAATAAGAAAAAAAAATAATGAGCACCCACATATACTACTTAATCATTAGTAAAAGAAAATAAATGCTTCCAAGCTACATATATGATCTTTAAATAAGTAGAGGTAAATTTTATATTGCAAAGAATGTGTTTTTATTTGTAGGTCAGTAATCCTGAATAAAAAGAGGTTAAGCAACTCATTACATATATTTTTTAAACTTCGAAATGAGCTGTTTTCTATTCATTACTTGCAAGACAAGTCACTGTTGTTGAAATCCAACAATATTCTTAACTACCAACATATTGCTGAAGTTTACTGAATTCAGATGTTCCACTAAAACACCGACAGACCTGTGAATGCATTTTATAGAGGTTCCATATTTGTCTCAAAAAATCATCTAATTCATAAAGAGTTTGGACCATTTTGATTAGGCAAGTGCAGATAGGCAGCTTTAAAAAAAAGAGTATGCGTGGCCACAGCACAACAGGTGAACAAATGAAACGAAACAAGGAACAGGACAAGTGATAACACAACCATCATCAGAACATTGGAGGGTAATTTTAACCCCCTAGAAAGGGTGGGTTGAGTGCAGGTGGGCAGTAAAAAGTTAGTTTTTGGAGCAGGTCCGCATCCCAGCTCCAACGCACACACTTCTGAGTTTAACCCAGGCGCGTTTGGATGCGCGCGTGTGCAACAGAAAACCTGAAATCCCGTCACCACTTAATGCCGGCGGGTGGATCATTAATGGGACAATTTACCTCGTTGATATAGTTACGGTAGTTTATTAAAATTGAATGTTACTCATCTTTAAATTTCACGACTCCGGGGCAGCTTTCCCATAGGTCTTGAATCATGCCAAGTGAAAGGAGGTGAGAAGGGCCAGATCCATGAGGTAAGTGCCTTTATAGTACTGCTTGTGGGCCAGGAGAAGCAGGAGTGCTCCCTCCAGGCCCAACAAGCTCACCTGCCATGTTCAGACCCCTGCGATCAGCTGACCCGCCCCCCACCCACCCACCCACCTCCAATTCCTCCCGACCTCCGATCTTCCAGGCTAGACAAACTGGATGCAGGGAGGATGTTTCCCCTGGCTGGGGGGTCTAGAACGAGGGGTCACAGTCTCAGGACACGGGGTAGGACATCTAGGACTGAGATTTCGCAGGAGAAATTTCTTCACTCAGAGGGCGGTGAACCTGTGGAATTCTCTACCACAGAAGGCTGTGGAGGCCAAGTCATTGAATATACTTAAGAAGGAGCTAGATAGATTTCTAGACACAAAAAGCATCAAGGGGTATGGGGAGAGCGCGGGAATATGGTATTGAGATAGAGGATCAGCCATGATCATATTGAATGGCGGAGCAGGCTCGAAGGGCTGACTGGCCGACTCCTGCTCCTATTTTCTAGGTTTCCACGTGTCTCCGGTTCCTCACGACCTCCGATCATCTAAGTGTCTCCGAACTTTTGCCAACCTGATCATCTCCTGACCTGCGATCTTCTCCACCCCACCCCCCCTGCAGGTCCTCCACTTCTTCCTTGAACATTGACCCAACCAATCTCTATCCATCACCACTCTCCTCTGCCTGGACAACTTGTTCTCACACTGAACAACTTTTCCATTAACTCCACTCAGTACCTCCAAAAAAAAGGTGTCGCTATGGGTACACACATGGGTCCGAGCTATGCCTGCCTTTTTTGGGACATGTTGAACATTCTTTGTTCCAGTCCTACTCAGGTCCCCTCCCTGACCTCTTCTTCCAGTACATAAATGGCTGAGTCAATACTGCCACCTGCTCTCCCCGAGTTGGAGAATTTCATTAACTTTGCTTCTAGCTTCCACCCCTTCCTTACTTTTTCATGGTCCATCTCAGACTCTTCCCTTCCTCGACTTCTCTATCGCCAACTCTGGGGATAGGCTGTCCGCTGATATCTATTACAAGCCTACTGATTCCCACAGCTACCTTGATTATACTCCTTCCCACATTGCTTCCTGTAAGGACTCCATTCCCTTCTCCCAGTTTCCAAGTCTCCTCTGCTTCGATGATGCCACCTCCTACAGACCTTCCAAAATGTCCTCGTTCTCCCTCAGCCAAGGATTCCCCATCACCGTGGTAAACAGGACCCTCTACCGTATCTGACCCATTTCCTGAACTTCTGCTCTAACCACTTTTCCTCACTTCCAGAATCATGAGGGACCCCTACTCCTTTACCTTCCACCCAACAGACTCTACATTTGATTGATCAACCTCCAACTCTACTGCCACCTCCACCACTACCAAACACAGCTTCCACTTGACTCCTCTGTCAGCATTCCAAAGGGATTGTTCCCTCCGTGACACCCTGGTCCACTCCTCCATCACCCACAAGTTCCAACATCTGACCTCCTTCCCCTGGCACCTTCCCATGCAAATGCAAGTGATACAATACCTGCCCCTTCACCTCCTCCCTTGCCACCATCCAGGACCCCCAAGCACCCCTTCTGGGTGAGTCAGCAATTTATTTTTACTTCTTCCAACCTAGTACGCTATATTCGTGGTTTTCAAACTTTTCTGTGAATAATGATATACTCCAAGAATCCCCATCCTAATTGCCATGAGGAAGCTACCCAAAACACTGCTATCACTGCAGATCTTTTTTAATATTAGCAAATGTAAGGAATCTTACAACACCAGGTTATAGTCCAACAAAATTATTTTAAAATCACAAGCTTTCGGAGATTATCCCCTTCGTCAGATGAATGAGTGAAAAGGTTCTCAAATCGCATATCTTATACTAGGCTGGGACAGCATCACACCAATCAAAAGGACATTCAGCCACCGATCTTCGGGTAAGCGTTCTCCAAGGCGGCCTTCGAGACACACGACAACGCAAAATCGTCGAGCAGAAGTTGATAGCCAAGTTCCGCACCCATGAGGATGGCCTCAACCGGGATCTTTGGTTCATGTCACGCTACACGTAACCCCACCAGCAAAAAAGGGAAAAAAATTATGTTTTTTAATATTCTCTCTCTCTGCCATTTTGGGTTTCTTTCTGCCTGTCTGTGTAATTGACACAATGTATATCCAGTGTACTGGGACGTGCTGTTCTCCGTGACTGGCCTGTTTGAATAACAACGACACCTTTTGATTGGTGTGATGCTGTCCCAGCCGAGTATAAGATATGCAGTTTGAGAACCTTTTCACTCATTCATCTGACGAAGGGGATAATCTCCGAAAGCTTGTGATTTTTAAAATAAATTTGTTGGACTATAACCTGGTGTTGTAAGATTCCTTACATTTGTCCACCCCAGTCCATCACCGGCATCTCCACATCATGGTTAATATTAGCAGATCTCCCTTGGCATTGCTCATCAACTCAGAGGAAATACTGTTTTATAACAACAGAAGCATTACATGATTTAAATTACAATGCATTATTCTGCTGCAAAGGGCATGTGGCCTAATTGCTGTAACATCCTGGTATGAAAATTGGACAGGTTCTATAATGGGCAGGCAATCCACTCTGCCACACACATGGTGAAGACAAAAATTTACCCACCCCTCCAGAGAACTGAGGTCAATTAGAAGATATCTGTTTGTTATTAGGAAGCACCAGCAGTAGGAATAACACGTTAGTAAGTCAACAATTAATGAAAAAATACAGTTCATACTGGAGGCAAAATTCTCAATACACTGTCCTTGTGTGTAATATGCCCAATCCCAGAGAGGCAGAAATCTGATAACCACTTTCTACTCCCTAAGGTCCGAGGATCTTATTTTGAAAACCCACGTCAAAGTATGCATTTCACTCATTCTTTTTCCACTGTGCAATATTTTACACTTATCCATATTACATTTCCTCTACTCATATTCTGATTTTATCACGCTCATTCAGAGATTTTAATCAAGCTGACTTGAGGGATCCTTGGCAACCTCATCACACTTGTCCGCTCCCTCCATCCTCTCTGTTTAGTAACATCTGCAAATTTGACCAACTTACTCTGACCTTCTGACAGCATCCTAATTCAAAATGTCTCCATAACTCCTAAAGACAATCACTCTGAAAACAATTGTATTTCATGAATATGGTGCCTATTTAAAGTAGTTTTTGCTCATCAACTATACAGACACACACACATAGATATATATATACTTAGAATTGGTCTGTCACAAATGTACTTACAACAAAGAAATAACTGAAGGCCATATTTAGCATACTTTCAGCAACATTAAAACAATGAACTGAAACTACAGGGTAGACAATATATCACCGATCCTTCATCGTCACTGGGTCAAAATCCTCGAACTCCCGACCTAACAGCACTGTGGGAGAACCTTCACCACACGGACTGCAACGGTTCAAGGCGGCGGCTCACCACCACCTTCTCAAGGCCAATAACGGTTGGGTAATAAATGCAGGCCCTGCCAGCGACGCCCACATCCCATGAATGAATATTAAAAAAAAAATTTAAAACGATCACGGTACCTAGCACCTGCTGTATAAGAACGTAAGACAAGATACACCAGAGTGATGCCATCTTGGATCAATGATCACATTAACCCCGATGATGAACTCGAGAGACTCTCCGTCCATCTCGAGCCGCACAGAACCAAACAATTGCCCAGAAACCCGTCCGCCCATCCGCCCGCCCTCGCTCTCCGCTTATTGGCTGAACGGTCACGCAGCTGAGCCGATTCCTCATTGGATGCCAGGCCCGTCAATCACAGCTTGGCGACCGAGCTTGACAACGAGCAGATTCCGAGGGAAGAGCCGCGAAAGGGATTTTTCTTTTATTAGCAGTAACCCAAAACTTTTATAATATAAATTCATTTGGAAAAAAAAAGTTTTTTTTTATATATATATATATATATATATAGTTGAGATGCGCTCGCTAACTTGAACTTTTTAAAATGTCAAAAAAAAAATCAACGATGAGAGTTTGCTGAAGAGAAAGTTACTTCATCCTCTAAAATGAGGCTTCCATTGACCTACCTGGTCTTTCATCTCCGCGAGAGTTTACATTAATCCGAACCAAATTTCAGTTTTGAAATAGTGTTTTCCTCAGGTTTATTCCATAAGAGGAAAACAAAGCCTCTTTGCGGGGGTGGGGGAACGATATATGTGTGGAGGATGGCGAATTCCTTTGAAATTTACCGTTATTTCCGTTTGCTTAAAAGAACAAATGCAAATGGTATTGGTATGTGGTGTTAAGATACTCATTAGCCTTTGATTTTTCTCATACATGATATTACATTGTTACTGACTGGGGTCCTATTGTAATTAATTTGTCCTATTAAAAACGAATGATGAAAAAACTCATTCTGCATGTTGAGATGGGAGGAAATGACCTGATAAACAAAATGTGCATAAAAGCAAATCCCCTGAAAATTAATGATCTCTGTTACACACATGAACAACATTTACCATTTCCGCCAGCAACTTTTTTTTTTGGTTAGAGAGCAGGCAGGAGCTCCAGTTTTCTCATAACATTAAAAACACTCCAGGCTAAGTTTGTGTTCAGGTGATCCAATCACCAACAGAAGGAATGTCAGAAAAAAGCTCCACAAGCCAAATTATTCAGTGGTGCAAGGTGGCAGAGTCCACTCCACAGTTAGTCACTTATATCAGAAAAAGGTATGGTGTTGTTGGTTGATGTGGAGATGCTGGTGATGGACTGGGGTTGACAAATGTAAAGAATCTTACAACACCAGGTTATAGTCTAACAATTTTATTTGAAAATCACAAGCTTTCGGAGGCTTTCTCCTTCGTCAGGTGAATGTGGGAATCCTTGAACGTTTCGCATTTATATTCAGAGAACAATACCTAGTGATTACAGATAATCTTTCCAACTGCCCGTTGTCAAGGCTATCAAAGTGTTCAGACAGAGAGGTGTTACCTACAGGACCACCGAATATACAAATGATCAGAACACAAGACAGAGAGGGAGAAACATCCGAAACAGTCGAGCAGAAATTGATAGCCAAGTTCCGCACCCATGAGGATGGCCTCAACCGGGATCTTGGGTTCATGTCTCGCTACACGTAACCCCACCAGCGAATAAAAGTTATCTGTTTTTAATACAACGGGTCATTCTCTGTCTTTCTCTTCCTTTCGGATGTTTCTCCCTCTCTCTGTCTTGTGTTCTGGCCGTTTGTATATTCGGTGGTCCTGTCGGTAACACCTCTCTGTCTGAACACTTTGATTGCCTTGACAACGGGCAGTTGGAAAGATTATCTGTAATCACCAGGTATTGTTCTCTGAATATAAATGCGAAACGTTCAAGGATTCCCACATTCACCTGACGAAGGAGAAAGCCTCCAAAAGCTTGTGATTTTCAAATAAAATTGTTGGACTATAACCTGGTGTTGTAAGATTCTTTACAGTTGTCGGTTGAGGCTAACCTTTGGAATCTAGCAGAAAGAAACTCACTATCAACCAAGTTAAGCCAGTGGTCTACGACCGGTTACCAGACAAGGGTCGTTAGATTGATAACTAGTATAAGGACCCTCAGTTATCACGATAGGCAGAGAAAACTGGGACTTTTTCCATTTAGAAAAGCATCAGCTTCAAGGAGATGGTGACACTATGTCAGGTCAGGCCTGAAGGACCAGCTGGTCTTTAACTGTCCTTTTTCCTATGTCTGTAAAGAATCAAGTGACTTCTGTCAGATAATTCTTTGAATCATGTATAACAGGATTCTAATAGCATTTTTACACTTTAACCAATTAAAAAAGTTAGACAACACCGCAACTTAGTTTTACCAACATTTCAATTTATTAAACACTTTTCTACTCAACTACCAATTCTATAATGTATATGTGTGCTCTTTTATTGGAAACAAAATTAAAGAATATACATTTGTGTTTCTGTAAAAAATGCAATGATGTGTTTTTGTCAGCTCTGTATGTACTGGAAAGGTAAGGTCTAATTAATACACAATGTATTGATTGATGTCAAAACACAGCTGCAAAAAATAAAAGTGACATGAAAACCTCTTAAAAAGGTTCAATATGGAGCCCTACATGACCAAATGAATAGCTATTTTGCGATACAGAGGTCAAAATTCATTATGTAATTCAGTAAATAGTGAATTCACTAGTGAATTTTGCAACAATGGCGCTACATGCTTGATCGCTGCCACAGAGATAGGCATAGTTTTTGGTCGCTACTTTGATGAAAATGACTTGCTCGTGGAGCTGCAGAAGAAACAGAATTTCTCAAGGGAAACTGACGATTGGCATCTTTTAACATAAAGAAAGACATTGTTCCATAAAGGTAATGGTAAATCAAAGAATCAATATATCCTCTTCTGTAATGAAAAGGTGGATGGTCTTCAGGGACATTGCTACAGTATTTCTACTTGTTATAATATATCAAGATTGCCTATATTGTATTAGAGTGTGTGTATACTTCAAAGATTGCTGCATTGCTAAACAGTAAAAATCAAAAAGGAAAAACAGAATATAATGAAGGACATTAAGCCAGAGACAGTTGTAATCCCACAAAGATTTATTTAATTAAAAAAAATCACAATGTGAATAATTCTAATTCAATTGTTAAGTACTTTTCCCACCAATGTAAACATTTCAACAAAAGGACATAAAGTATTAAAAACTACTGTACCAGGAAATTACTGAATGGCACCATCATTTTATCAAAAGCAAAAAAATGCTACAGTATAGGGAGCATATAGTGATTTAGATCCAGTCTCTAAAAGTTCACTTAACGTACATGTCAAGACAACTTTCAGAATATGTACACAAAATTAAAACAATGAAAAAAGCCTGCTATGTGTAATCCCTGAAAAGAATAAATCAAACAAACATTCAATTAGTCTTCATGGGCATTCACTCAAGAGTGACATAAGTTGGATCTGTAGCAACTCCACAGTTATTGTCTTTCATAGACATCAGTACATATCCATCATTTCCCCAGTATGTTGACCAAGAATTTTTAACAAGCCAGTATGCTTGACCATCAAGTATTCCATAACCAACAGCAAGCACAGCATGATCCAGATCGTCCAGTTTGTTTCCTGAAATGACAACATCATAATGCTAAAAACTATGTCCAATGCAGTGCTGTGAAATATATACTGCCTAAATATTTTATACCAAATGCAAGTACAAACTCAACTTGGAAACAGTTTGAATATTGCAATTACAGCACTTTATCTGAATGGGGGTAAGAAGGAGTTTTGTGATCAAAATGAATGATGCTTGTGCTAGATGCTAGCAACTTTATCCCCCACCCTTTGCATCCAATAACAACAACTTTTCCCAGATTAGGTATGGATTAGTTGCAAAATAAAGCTCCCTCTGCTCTGCAGCAACGATGAATCTTAATCACAAACTAAATTCGCACACTAGGGACTTCTGTTGCCTCTCAGTGAACAAAATAATTCAGTATTGCTAAGAACTTGTCTAAAAATGTCTAAAAATATTGCATCTCAAATAATTTGCATATATGATGGCAGAATCCAGTTTCAGCATCCAAACCAATGTGGTCACATGAGCAGTGTTTCCAATTTATGCTGGTAGATTTTTCCCATGGTTAAGAGACGAAGTGCACTTTTTTTATTATCAAGAAAACACGGTGAAGGGTCAAGGCCTATAGTACAGGACATTACTATGGTTGAAAAAATGAACACAGAAGACAACATACATCACAAAGCAATGATTCAGTGACACCAAGCTGAAGGGAGTGAAAGTTGGTGAATCTGACTGAGCCAAGCTCGCTCAGCTTCCACTGGCCTATTGGAGTGACGTTTGTTGGAAAAAGGAAAGATTCATATCGTTTTCTGAATAATCATTTAATTTGCATCTACCCTGGAGTTCTTTGGCAGCATAAACTGGGAACACCATCCAATCTGATCATGCGATTGATTACTGAAATTGGATTATGTCACAATAAAAGGCTGAAGAAGTTACGCCGTTCCAGAGTTTTGAGATTCTGGAAGTAAAAGAGTAGGAGACAGGGTGACGAGTCTGAATAAACATGCTATTTACACACAAAACATCCACACTTTATTTGGGGAATTGGGGGTGGGGGTAAGAGCGGCTTCTAATGTATCCATCTTCCAGAGTTTTTTTTCTGATTACAGTTCTGAAGTGTCTTGGGAAGTTTTTATTTGTTAAAGGTGTCATTTTGTAAGATAACTAAACCAGCACAAACATAATAGTTGATTGTGGCTGGTTTACACTGGCATTGATTTAGAAGAGCCAATCAAATCGATGTGCCACTACAAACAGCTGATCAGATTTTGGGATGAATTCATCATCTTTCTCTTCCCCCTCCACCCCATAAACATAGTAAAAGTTTTGTCTTCCCTAAGTATAAATATTGATGCTTTAAAGTAATTTTTAAAAAATACCCTGCTCTCCAAATGCTATGTCCCAACTAGGTTCAGGGATGTAATTTGCTCCCTTTCAGCTGCAAACGTTACTCTGTAATAGGTTGTTCGGAGGAGTGAGAATGGCTTAGTGAGATTCACCAATTTTTATTGCCTTAACTTGAAGAGATACACACACACACACACACACACACATAGGGACCTTGTTGTGCGCCAATTGGCTGCCGCATTTCCTACATTACAACAGTGCATACACTTCAAAAATACTTAATAGGCTGTAAAGTGCTTTGGGACGTCCTGAGGTTGTGAAAGGCACTATATAAATCTAAGTCTTTTCAGCTATCGATTTATTAGGGATGGGCAATAAATGCTGGCCTTGCCAGCAACGCCCACATCCCATGAACGAATAAAAAAAAAATCTAAATGCTAATGGATGCTGAATATTTATATATTTGTTACATTATTTAGTTTTAGTTTTAATCTGGCTAAGATGCATGTTCACCTATATTGTGGTTCATAATAAAGCCCATGCATTTTCTCCTTCAATTCTCTCGCACCACATAATACCCTGAAGGGTGGATAGGAATCCTGGCTATGCAGTTCCAGCTTAGGCTGCTGCAAGGTACACAAAATTGTCGCCGAGTTGGACTCTCCTGATTTTCTCTCTCTCCCTGAGACCTCTGTTCAGCCCTCCCCCACTGGAACCATCAAGATTAGCAATAGCAGATTTAAATTTGAGTGCCTTCTGGAACAAAACCAATGCACCCTTCTTAAATTCAATGAACTTACTATAAAACTACTTGGTAAGCATTCACACTGATTGTCAATATCTTGAGACTGCTAAATTATGATCACATCACAAGTTAATACACTTAAATATTAAACAAACATGGCATTAAATTTTGCTGAACATTAAAAAAAGTTCATTACAAAAGGTACAAGTTCTGTTGTATACTTTCTTTTGAAATACTGAGTATTAAAAATCAGTTTATTATAAAGAAAAGTCTGTTCTGTTTTCTTTCACTGGTACAATATAAAAGTTAGAATACTTACCACACTTCGGTTCATAATAAACCCCATTGCTGTAAAATACAAAAGACTTGTGTGAAGCATCAATCCCAACAGCCACTGGTCCATTTTTAAAGATGGCTATCTTTAAGGCTTCACTGTCTCCTGAAGTAACATTGGTGTAGCTCTTCAGCTTAGCTGTCAATATGGATTGATTATAGTGGCAGAATCCATTCTGGGATGGAGAGAAAACATGAAGTTCAAAATAAATAGCAGGAGCAATTTGCAAACAAAATTTGAGACCAAGCCACATAAATGAGATATTAGACAGGTGACCAAAAGCTTGGTCAAAAAGGTAGGTTTTAAGGAGCGTCTTAAAAGGAGAGCAAGGCAGAGAGGTTTAGGGAGGGAATTTCAGACTTAGGGTCTAGGCAGCTGAAGGCATGGCTGCCAATGGTGGAGCGATTAAAATCAGGGATGCGCAAGAGGCAAGAATTGGAGGAGTGCAGAGATTTGAGAGTTGTTGGGCTGGAGGATGTTACGCTGATAGGGAGAGGTGGGGCGAAGGCATGGAGGGATTTGAAAACAAGGATGAGAATTTTAAAAATCAAGGCGTTCCTGGACGGGGAGCCAATGTAGAACTGAAGAACTATATTTCAATTTTTACTCCTCAGGATTTAGAAAAGTTTCCCACAAATCTGGAGTAAGAAAGATATTGTGAATTTCAATTAAATTGGATGACTAGCACACCAGCCCCTATAAGCAACTCAGGAACCTGCCAAAGAGATGGATGAAATTGCACAGACAGATTTTGTATTCCATTGACTGCTCCACTGAAAGCCCAGCTATCTCCCCTGATTTTCAATTACTGAGTCTCCTACCATCAACACCTTGGGGGCCACAATAGACCAGAAGCTTAACTGGACCAGCCATATTAACACAGTGGCTGCAAGGGTAAGACAGAGCCTGCGATGAGTGCCTCACCTCCTGACCCCTCAAAGCCTCTACGAGTCTCAGGTCAGGAGTGTGATGGAACAGTCACCATTTACCCAGAAGGGTGCAGCTAAACATCCAGGTCAAAGCAGTTCACTTGATCGGCCCCATGCCACTGGACTCAATATTCACCCCGTCCACCACTGGCGCATTGTGGCTGCAGTATACACAATCTACAGGATGCACTGTAGCAATTCACCAAGGTTACTTCAATAGCACCTCCCTTTCTTGGGACCACTACCCTCTCTTGGTCGTGCACTATCTTGACTTAGACACATATCGCCGTTACTTCATCGTAGCTAGGTCAATATCCTTAAACTCCCTAGCTGATACCATCATGGAAGTACCATCATCATAAGGTTCTGTAGTGGCTCAAGAAGGCCCAGCACCACCTTCTCAAGGCAACTAGGATGGGAACTAAATATGGCCTAATCAATGCCAGCCACATCCTAAGAATAGCTTTTTTTAAAAATTCTAGTTTTCACTAAGTAGATGAAATGAAGTTACTGCTAAAAAGCAGGCTGTAAGAGTGTCCTCCGTGTTCAGCATTGGAGCTTGAACTTTCCCCTTAAAAAGCAGTGAAATACTTCTGTAAAATCTCATATGCATGGTGAAGATTACATAATTACTAGATTTAGTTACCCCTTCATTAATATTCACAGTCTCACATCAAAACAACAAAAGCAATCATTTCTGCAATTGCATTCCAATTTAAACGTGCACGTGTAATACCCTCCTGTCAACATTATTTTTGTAAGTTTTAATTTTACACAAAGATTCTTATTCTCAGTGAACAGTGGATATGTGAAGCTGGCTGTGATTTTCATCCTGCTGCTTGTGACATGCATCAGATGACATCATATCACTAACAGTTAGATGTACAGGCCCAACGACCATCTAGATTTCCAAATATTGAGATTCAGTTCAGAATTTTCAAAGAATCTAAAGTGCTTCAGAATCACTGTTGCTTTTTTAATACAACCTGGAGGAAAATGCAACTCAGCAGGTAACCTCTTAATACTAACCTGTCCCATATAAGGACCATATGACTCTGTAGTAGCAATTCCACCATGTTTCAGGATCCATTCAAACGACCGCCATTCTTCTCCTCCATCACAAGCATTATTTCCAAAACCCCACGTACAATCAATCAACATTTGTTGTGATAGCAGGACTGAATATCCTGTCTGAAAAGAAACACAATCCAAGTACTGAATTTCAGTTTACAGCAACAATGTTGTAAATGATTATTCAAAAAAAATTTTAAAACTCAAGTCACTTCAGTGTCCATGTTAACAGACTGTTTAGGAAACCATAAAGGAAGCCGGACATTGGGAATAAATTAATATACACCTTATAAATTGGACTCAGGGGCTTAACAGAATTATCAATTTCATTCAATAAAATAGTCTCTGATCATTTAACTCTTTTCTTGTTTAACAATTAGTTGAGAAGTAAGAAACAACTTCCCCAAAAGTGATAATCAGAAGCAGCCCAAATGTTTTTGGAAAGTGTGAAAAAAACTACATAATCTACCCGAAGGTTCTTTTAGCTCTAAAAGGGTGAAATCATTCAACAATTTTGAATGTGCAATAATGAGGCCTTTACACTTAATTCCACTTCTGTCCCACCACAAACAAAATGCAGTATCAGTCCACAAATCGCAATTTTCTATCTGCAATAACGGAGATATGTCCACGCCATTCTAGTACTTAGGGCCCGATATTAGGAGGGAGGCGGGTTGGCAGTGGGGGGGGGGGGTCGATGGGGTGAGTGGGTAACGCGCCCAGTGAAATCGGGGTGCTCCGCACGCGATCGCAGCCTAATTGAAGGTACTTACACATGCTTCCAGGTTTCCCATTCCAGACTTGCACAGCGGGCGCACTGTGCACCCGCATCACAGGCTGTCAGGAGGAGCCCTATTTAAAGGGGCAGTCCTCCAATACTCCTCCTGACAACCATTTTTGGAGCATGGAGCAGGCCAGAGGCAAGGCTGCTCCAAGCTTCTCTGACTCCTCACTCCAGGTGCTGCTCGATGGGTGAGGAGTAGGAGGGAAATTTTTTTCCCATCTGATGGGAAGAGGTGGCCTCCCTCCGTCACCAAGAAGGCCTGGCAAGAGGTGGCCAAGGAGGTCAGCAGCAGCAGCAATGTGTGCCGAACCTGGGTCCAGTGCAGGAAGCGCTTTAATGACCTAACCAGGTCAGCCAAAGTGAGTGTACTTACGCATTCTCCCACATCACCTCCACCACCACACAACTTCTTCTGCACTGCCACCACAATGCTCTCGCATCACTCCTCACATCCACTCAACCATCATCCTCACCTTGCCTGCACTTACTCACCGCCCCAGTTCCCATTCGAACACTACCACGCAACCCAATCCTCATACAATCTTATGGCTATGTCTCAAACACACCCTCCCATGCATCTCCCTCACGCCCACTCCCACCCACACCAATGCATGCAGCGGGTCATTATGCAACCATCACTCAATCACACCTGTGTTTTGCCTGGTTAGGAGAAGAGATGCCAGAATGCCCGGGAGAGGGCAAGGACCGGAAGGGGCCCACCACACCAGGTGGTCTTAACGGACACGGAGCAGCAGGCATTGGAAGTAAGCCAGACGCTGGAGTGCCTATCTGCAGCGGACGCCGAGACTGGGAGCGCACAAGCGGCTGGTGACAGAAATCTAACACTCAGCACTCATGATAGCGAATGATCCTAGCATCACTTGGCATCTGCAGCACCTCAACATCTGTCCACATGCTTAATATTGCTTTCTGTTCTCTTGCAGCGCCATCTGCGACCGCCGTGACTGCGGAGGGCGATTCCTGAGAGGACCTGCCGGCCTCTGAGGGTGCATCGTCACATCTGAGCCAGCCATCCACCAGCGCAGATACACACAGCTTGGTGGGTCCCCATCCTCACTTAGTTGGGCTTGCACATGGTGAGTCACCACGCACACGTGAGCACAAGCAGACCATGGTGGCAGGGGCAGCCGTGGAGAGTCCGCGTCGGTGGGAGCGCTCTTCTCCAGGCTCTGCTCAGCTGGACCCAGATGCTGAACCCTGGGGGCCAGCCATGAAAAGGAGAGTCATCAAGGGCCAGCAGCACATTGCCAAGGTACTGGAACAGTTGCCAAGCGCACTCTCCACAATCGCGCAGA
Source organism: Heptranchias perlo (assembly GCF_035084215.1). Classification (NCBI taxonomy): domain Eukaryota; kingdom Metazoa; phylum Chordata; class Chondrichthyes; order Hexanchiformes; family Hexanchidae; genus Heptranchias; species Heptranchias perlo. The sequence goes on from NC_090350.1 coordinate 29,971,715, forward strand.
GGATGGAGGAGTCCAACTCCTGTGTGAGTGGAATGGTGGCACAGGTACAGGAGGGTATCTCCGAGATAGCGTAACAGGGACGCGAAGGCATCTCTGCGATAGTGACGCGGCTAGGTGCGGGAATGTCTGCGATGGAGGAAAGGCTAGCCTCCATAGAGCTTCAAGCACGGCTCAAAAATGAGTCTTTTCAGGCCCTGACAACGGCCATTCGGATTCAGGGTGAGCAACATTCTGCCGCCTTAAACAGGCTGACAACTGGCCTTCCAAGGCCTTCACACAAGTCCTCCAAACTGTCGTCCAGCAGAGTGGAAGGAGTGATGTGGGCCTGGGCCAGGAGAGGGATGATGGTGAAAGGGGATACGGAAGTGGGGACGCCACTCAAAGTGCTCCCACATCTCACCTGTTGCTCCCCTCTCAACCAGTACCTGCAATGCTGCCTCCTCTCCAGGTGGCTGAGTCTGCCCCTGCGCAGGTACAGGTGGAGCAGTCTTTGGAGGGGCTCTCACGGGCACCAAAACCCAAAGGGTGTCCACGCAAAGCATCTTATCGGTCAGGGCATGGACAAGAGCAACCTGCCACTACCTCTGCTGAAGCCACAGGGGTAGCACCACGTAGGGGTTCCCGTAAACGTAAGGCGAAGGTTTTGTGAGCACAAAGGGGATGCACAAGGGTGTATGACAGAATGTCATGTTTTTGATTTACTTTAGTTTGTTTTGCAAAGCACATTAAAATTTGTTATCACCACTACTGCCACGTCTTTGCAAATCTTGTCTGGTTTGTGCAATAATTCCCTTTCCTGAGGATCACCATGAAGACCACACCCAATGCCACCCACTGTGTCACTGCAGAGTGGGTGTAGGTGTATTTGCAGGGCTCTTTTGTGCAGACGACTGAGAAACGCCGGCGATGTCCCCGGTGGCACCCTGGAAGGATCCGGAGGAAAAGTTGTTGAGGGCAGTGGTGACTTTGACAGCAACAGGTATGAAGATGGTGCTCAGGCCAGCCGAGAGCAGCTTGGCATCAAGGAGGCAGCAGATGTCCACAACTACATGTCGAGTGACTCTGAGCCTCCGTGTGCACTGCTGCTCAGAGAGGTCCAGGAAGCTGAGCCTCGGTCTGTAGACCCTGTGGCGAGGGTAGTGCCCTCTGCGACGCATCTCTCTCTGCGGCTGCCCTCCCTCCTGTTGTGCAGGTGGATGTGTCACAGCACTGTGTTGTGGAGCTCCACGTGTCAGAGGTGGACTGCGTGGCTGGCGATGCTGTTCGTCCTCCGAGGAGGTCATGACTGCAGCTATGGCGGCCCCCATCCATAAGATGTACGTTTGAGGGAGTCCGCAAGGTAGGTAAATGTGTCTACACACTGGGGTTGAGGTTGCAAGTTGGTGAATTTTTGTGTTAGGAGGAGGGTGGTACAGGCCAAACTTTGTCCGAAGTTACAGAGGGCCTCCTGCAATAAGTAAGGGTCTCCCCCTCCACCCCCCCACCTGTCAAATGGACCTTTGCAGCTCCCACAGGCTGGTGGCTGCAACATGTCTGTTTCAACTGGGAGTGTTTCCCCCAATACGGGAAACATGCTCAGTTTGGATGAAAATCCCACCCCTCCTAAAATATCCTCCCAATCATGCCTTCTAATGACCTGAAGTATCAAAATAATTGGTTTAATTGGGATCCCATCGGCTTTAATTGACGGTGGGAGTCCCGCATGCAGGGGCTGCACACACATCTAAGCGTGTCATTGGGGAACCCGGAAGTGGGCGGGTTGGAGCCAGGCTCCGGGCCTGCCCTGGGAATCCCAAATTTTCGGAGCACCCCCCCCCCCCCTCACCATGAAGGCACCCGCACGGCCATCCTAAAATCGACCCCTTAATCACTGACCTGGCAATATTAGAGAAGTCATTACTAGTCTACCCTCTATCTGGAAGATAGACTATATCCTGTGGCACCTCCAAAATAGACATGCTGAAGTGGCCAACTCTTCCCTTGCACTTCCAGACATCAGAAAGGTCTACACTGTGCAACACAGTTAAGTACAGCATGTGGGCAATTTTGAGTTTGGACAACCTTGTTCTCATCTCTTTAGCTACCAATGACACACACCTATTTAACTTTCATTATTCTGGATAACACATCAGCCCCAGAAAATCTCTTAGCTTTTATCCATTTACATTTTAAAAAAAAACGTACCTGGGGAAAGGCATGTAAACTATTATGTTCATCAGGATGAGGAACATCAGTGCAGTCCCACTTTGTGTGCACAAATTGATGCTGTAATAATTTAAATGCTGGCTTTTCACTTTTTGGATGTAGATGGAGAACCAGCGCACGCTGATGGGATGAAAATCTGCTCCACACTGCAACATGAGGTTTCTGTTTCTAGTGGATATGGGTTCAAAGGACAAAATTGCCCCAGTTGGCAGTAACTGACAATCCTACTCCAGAGGCCAGAGGATGGCTGTGTTGGGAATTGGAAAATATCACATTGGTGCAGCAGGGATGCAAACTAGAAAGCAGAGGCGTATTATTGGATCAAAGGGAACTTTATTCTACATCTAACCATGCTTTACCTGATCCTGGAAATTTTTAATGCTTACATGGTACTCAGAATAAGATGCTCCGTTCCCTAGGCTGACATCCTTCATCTTAAGCACAAAATTCTCTGTTTCTCACTCACCCAAAATTTAAAAATCCACCTTTGTTAAACACCCAGTCACCATTATGGCACGTATAGTTCAAATTAAAGTTTCCTTCCAATCTATCCCAATAACGTGTCTAAATCTCATTTAAAAGGGGATAATACCTCCTATTAAAATGTTGTCCAATTCATTTTAGATTTCAGAATTTTGGAGCAGGCCTCCAATTAAGTACCAACAATTGGGAGTTCTGGAATAACTGCGGATAACCATTATTCACAAAGCATGATTTTATGTTAGCAGCATCCTGCACCATCTTTTTGAGACCCTCATAGGTGCTGTGCCTCAGTCAAAGTTTCAGTTCCAGTACAAACAGGAAAAGAAATACATATCAGACCCAGTGTAGCTGTGTAATACAAAATTAGAGATGTAAAGGAAAAAATGGCATTTTATAAAAGGCTGTGGCCAAGAACCAACTAAAACAGATATAAAATTAATCAAAAAAATCCCATACCAAATCATTGGAGAATATAAAATAATTACTTCCATTCCATGAGATCAAAGGCCTTGTTTGCATGAGTGCTGCTGTACCCAAATGGTGCAAATGTTTAATGAAGTTCATGATTCTGGGTCACACACAGTTCAATTTCTAGTTCAGACAGACAGTCAGCTTGCTACTTCAGATAGCATCAGTAGTGAGAGCAGGTCTTTAGTTTGATATTTCACTCTTTTTCCTATTCCAACATAACAACAGAGAAATTTTAGGGCTATGGGGAAAGAGCAGGGGAGTGGTACTGTCTTTCAAAGAGCTGGCACACGCATGATGGGTTGGATGGCCTCCTTTTGTGCTACATAATTCTATGATTAACATTGTAATGATTTCTAAGCACAGCATTCACCTTCAGAAAGAGCGCCCCTTCTATAGTACCAGTAGAACCAAAACTCCAGCAGGAGCCACATACAGCTTGATCTTTCACAGGGGTCACTGCACCTGGAAGATACAAAAGATTCAAATCAAAATTCATAAATCTTTCCTTCAAATAAGTTGAATGAACTTGAATAATGTTAGACAAATACTTATTAAGCTACTTCAAATGTATCAGCTTATCTTTTTGGTTTGCAGAGTGGTCAGCAAACTATTGAATGATTTAGAAGTTTTAAGGAATGTTAAAACATTAAAGCTGAAGTGTAAATCTAATATTCAAAACATGAGGCAATAACTATTAAAAATTAAAAATGGCTAATTTTCTGACATTTATTCCCAATAAGAAATGCATTCAAATAAATATGTATGGCCATAATACAATTCATTTGAGTGAAGCTACTATGAAAGGTACTCTACTGATATTGTTAAGATACATGGTTGAAGAGCTTAGAAAATGTTTGGATGGAAGTATTTTTAACTGCAATGTCTGTGACCCTCTTAGTTGAAGTTTGTTTTTTGAAAGCACATATGACACTCAGAACAATAAGTCCCGTTTTCTTTAAATTATCTAATCAAGAGACAGATGAGAAATAGATTAATGTAATATTAATATGTTTGGCATAATCAATATCTGCACAGCAAGGTGGCACGGACTCAAGCTCAGATGAGGGAAAGTAAGCAAACAGTTTAGATTTAACTACATTACATACAGCGTGGTGAAAATATGAAATGTGTGTGTGAAGGGGAGAAATGGGAAGTGGATAGTGTCAGTAAATTCAAGAGGGATCCAGCTGGGGGGGGGGGGGGCGGTGTGTGTGTGTGTGTGTGTGTGTGTGTGTGTTTTGGGGGGGGTGGGGGGGTGATGTGGCACAAGACAAAAAAAGTTTTTTCAAACTTTGAGACCACGTTCCTATGTGGGGGAAATCCTGCTTACATGTGGTTCTGAAAGTGGGGTTAGTTTACAGCAGGGATGTCCAAACTACAGTCAACGGCACAAATGAAAGCAACAAAGCCTAGGCAACTCGATACTATTTGCACTTATATTTATTCATTGTTTGGTCCTATTTGAATGTTGTGGGTCTAGAGGTTTGAAAAAGGCTATTCTTAGCTCTACTGTCTCATTAGTGGATAAATCCTAAAATAAGAACATCAAGATCCATTAGTATTCATAGATTGAGACTTAAGCAAATTAATGGGAACACTCAAAATTAAGTATGGCCAGTGAGGCTCAATGGTATGCACCTAAGTGACCCATAAAAATAAAAAGCTGTTTAACTCCTGGCCTACATGAAAGTGAAGACACCTGGTCCTTCCACAGGAAGAAACCTCCAAATACAATTTTTTTTAAGGTTGGGATGGGTAGAAATCACCTTCTGCCAGCTGATTTAAGAAGTGGCACGTGTATATTCTAACTAAGAAAACCGTTAAAGCTTCTTGTTTTGACATAAGTTTTGAGGGGTTTGTGCAGAAAATTTATAGGATAGGTAGGACCACAGTTCCTCTATTGTTACTATTGCTACTGGTAGCTTCAAATTGCACAGATCAAATGTTTTAAAGTTCATAAATTTGCCCTCATGTTTCCAGAAATCCAAAGTTATGGATATGGAACGAAAACAGAATCAAAAGATGCAATAATTTTAGAGCCATCATAGGGCCATGATTCCAGGTAATCCGACATTGCTCAATAACACCAGCAGTAGAAGCTTGTTGTTACTGCAAATATTTGTAACATTTACTACAGTAGGTCAAATTTTAATGCCCATCATTAATGTGAAGTAGTTGCAAAAATTGAAAACGACAGCAAATAAAAGTTACTCAATACTCAAATTAAAAGAGTCTCCAAAACATAATTTGACAGCCGGCAATTATTGGCAACAATTCAAATGCTTGCACGCGAGGAATTTTCATAAGCTGTGCAAGGAGAAAAATACACACGTACCATATAACCTCCAATCCATACTGGGAGGCAATATGACTGACTTGTAAAGCTCTGCAGGGAAGGGCTGTCCTTTGTTTGGCGTGGTCCTCTTCAGTCTTCCTCTCATAGTTGTCATCTCGCCTACAGATCGGTCAGCAAAGTGGTTAATTCCCATTTTGTAGGTCAGGTTTTTTCGATTCATTGAATGGATGTACCTGAAAAAAAATCATAAATTTTAACACAAAAGTACATGCCACAGAGCTGGAAAAGTGCTAATTGAGCCCAGATGGTAGAGAGCTCGTTGATGCCATTTGATTATGAAACTTTTAAAACACGCACACATCCCCTTTTGGCCTGGGCTGTATGTGTTAAAACTCTACAGCTCTCTCCAGTCTTACCATTTGTATAACATTTTATTGAACAGTTAGGTAGTACCAAGGAAGCAGGCAGATCATATCAGAATACATCCAAAATGGCAAATCTCTCTTGCTGCCCTCTTACCCAGCCTTGCCCATTCCTTGTGGAATTATTCTTCCCTATTGGTCTCCAAATATTCCCTGATTTTTTGAATCTTCCTTCTTCATTGGTAGTTTGACATCCAGGATCTCTTCCATTGGTAATGCACATAAGCAAAATGGAAGCAGTTTTCTTTGATGTTTGAAAATAAATTTATACCTTTTGGTCTTGATATTCCAATGATTTTATTTGCAAGAGGTTTTATAATTAGTCCAATCCAGGCTCAGTTGGTGCAAACTGCAGGTGACTGTCTTCAAGAAGGTAGCATCCCCAGGCATCAAAATGTGTGAATAGTGCTTGGAAAATAAAACCATTCAAACCTCAATATCAGCCTGCGACCTTAACCTCATTATCCGTGAGCCAATGTGCTTCTTTCGAGATAGTTACTATATGACCTCAAACTTCTTTCTTTAAATAGGAACTCTCTCGGCTCTAGTTTCAGCATGCTCAATGATGCTACAAGGCACAAATCAGGAGTGCGATGGAATACTCTCCACTTGCCTGGATGAGTGCAGCCCCAACAACACTCAAGAAGCTCGACACCATCCAGGACAAAGCAGCCCGCTTGATTAGCACCCCATCCACCACGCTAAATATTTACTCCCTTCACCACCAGCGCACCGTGGCTACAGTGTGTACCATTTACAGGATGCACTGCAGCAACTCGCCAAAGATTTCTTTGACAGCACCTCTCAAACCCGGGACATCTACCACCTAGAAGGTCAAGGGCAGGAAGCACATGGGAACAACATCACCTGCATATTCCCCTCCAAGTCACACACCATCCCGACTTGGAAATATATCGCCGTTCCTTCATCATCGCTGGGTCAAAATCCTGGAACTCCCTACCAAACAGCACTGTGGGAGAACCTTCACCACACGGACTACAGCGGTTCAAGAAGGCGGCTCACCATCACCTTCTCAAGGGCAATTAGGGATGGGCAATAAATGCTGGCCTTGCCAGCGATGCCCTCTTCCCATGAACGAATAAAAAAAAAATGCTGAGGATGCATGGGCTTCACCTTAATGGGTATGGCATCAAGACAAAACTATTTTTAAGCCCCAGGTAAATATTTTTTTACCCCAAATTTTGGAATTGCAATTATCTCAAGAGCTTACAGTGACAACATTTTTCTAGCACGATATTCCTCAAGATTTCACTGCACCAACACTTGAGCTCTTGCATTACTACATGTATGACCAAGGATATGTGCCAATCTGAACAATTATTGGTTTCTTCTGGAGATAAAATTTCAGGCAATCCATCTCTAAGTGATACTCACTAAGAACAGCCAGATAAATAGAAAGCACATTTTCTGGGCTGTGGCCACCTCATGAATCCATTTCAAATGGATTCTATTACATCATCTGCAAGGCTATCAACGTGTGACTGAATAACATTTCATCTTCAAGAAAAAACATTCTACTTCTGGACAAAAATTAAGAGCAAAAGTCCACTACACTATTCTTCCAAAGCCTATAGAAGTGATTGATGAAAATAAAGAACTTGCATTTCTATAGCACCTTTCACAACCTCAGGACATCCCAAAGCATTTCACAAGCAATGAAGTACTTTTGAAATGTAGTCACTGTTGTAATGTAGGGAAATGCAGCAGCCAATTTGCAAAGTCCCATAAATGGTAATGCAATAAATGACCGGGTAATCTGATTTTTAGTGGTGTTGGCTGAGAGATAAATATTGGCCAAGAGAAACTCCCTGCTCTTCTTCGAATAGTGTCATTGGATCTTTTACATCCACCTTGGTTTAACATCTCATCCAAAAGACGGCACACCTCAGCAGAACTCCTTCAGTACTGCACTAGACCATCAGCCTAGATTATGTGCTCAATTCACCAGAGTGGGCTTGAACCCATGATCTTCTCACTCAGAGGCTAGAGTGTTACCACTGAGCCAAGGCACAAACCAAATAAAGTACACAAAAATTATAAATCCCATCGCAACTTTCAACCCTCAGGAGCAGTCTTAATAGTATCTATCATTAAGTGTAGTCCTCCGGCTAAATTTTGAAATGGTGGCGGGTTAACAGCGGCGGGGGGGGGGGGGGGGGGGCGGCGGAAAAGGTGCATGTGGCAAACCCGCGCACCTTCACCCCACCCCGGCCCCCAACGCACCCGCAATTTCACTGTAAAATTGAGCCCCTCATCTTTACATTAATTCTTGAGGTGAAAATTTAATGCAGCATCAGGTTTATAGGGGACAATCAGTGCTAAATGCAGGGAGAGAGCAGCATGAGCCAGTATTCAATTGGATATAAAAATTACAGGCCTTAGTACGGTAACAAGAGTAGTAGCTTCATGAGGACTTTTTTTCTACTCATATTGCATGTTTAATTCATTGAGACAAAAAAAAGTCACATTAAGAGCTAGGTATACAAATAACCACACAAAAAAGTTTCTCTCCACACAGTAAGTGTTAGTATATCATTTTCAGATCTGACAGCATTCATTTTGAAGTTAATTCCAATTAAACTCAACAGTGCCCCCTTTCTACGTAACTATGGTGAAAGCCAATAAAACCTGGAAACATCAAATATCAGAAAACTGTTAGATTCTGTTCTGGTGCAAGCAACTGCTTTCTGTTTTGCATAAGAAGCACTTCATTTATATGATGACCAGCATCAGCAGAATGTACCAGGCACATGTGCCACATACAATTGGCTTATTCAAGCTCAAAGCGAAAGGAGGCACAAGAGATGTAGCTCATAATACAGGCTGACTTCCAGTAGCATTATACTTTGCAAAGATAATCATACGACATTTAATGTATATTTCCAAAATATGTATTATTGATTAAACACAACAGATTTCTGATCACGAACACTGCCTGCTTTTGATCCAAAAAAATTTGATTTTACTCAATATTTTGTTGCAAATGCAGGAAGCAAAATAAAACCTGATAATTCAGAAGACCTAGTTATGCAAAAATAAATCCTGCTGGTATAATGCTTGAAACAAATAATGTGTCTACAGTCTTCAACTTACTATAGTCAAAAGTCAGCAGTTCTATAGTGTTGATGTGGAGATGCCGGTGATGGACTGGGGTGGACAAATGTAAGGAGTCGTACGACACCAGGTTATAGTCCAACAGCTTTATTTGAAATCACAAGCTTTCGGAGCGTTGCTCCTTCGTCATGGAACACTGTACTCACCTGACGAAGGAGCAAAGCTCCGAAAGGTTGTGATTTCAAATAAAGCTGTTGGACTATAACCTGGTGTTGTACGACTCCTTACAATAGTTCTATAGTGTGTGTGTATATATAATATATAAAAAAAAGATAATCATGAGAAAAAGTCTTCAGCATAGTGTTCAAATACAGAACGCCGAAAGTATGATAAAGCTGTTCTTAAGTGAAACAAAGAGGAGGAACTCACTGGTCACAATTTTGTGAACATCCAAAGTGAGATGACAGGTTACCTTTTATACCAAGCCTTAAAATTCAGACATCTGTTTTAGATATCAATTAAACATTCCCACAGTGTTGGTGAGCTGGAAACAAGGGCATTAAACTTCTGGAGATAGAATGTGATTGCAATTTTAAAAATTACTTTTAGCTTTACCTTCTGTTTGACAACTAGGTGTATCCCCCTCCAAAAAATCCTCCATAAAATAATGGTTTATTTTGATGGCAATCATGCAATGATAATCAACTTTACCTCATGTTGTGAATAAAATTGTTTTTTCTAAACTCATGCTCCTTGTCATCTTTCTCATAATCCCTCTCAAACTTCTCCTTGTAATTCTGGAACAAATGATGAGACCGTTCTTCTTTATCTGTGGTAACTAAATCCTGCATTGGATTGGCCAAAATTCTGTGTTCTACTCCAGGACCTGGGAAATCTTCACAAGACAAACCTATAATAAAAGAAAAATTCCAACAGTCTCCAATACTCCTTTGTGTTTAACATTCTACTAATATACAAATGACTTCACCTGCAAATTTTGTACATATCCAAAAGTCTTCTGTAAGGTACCCTGCAAGCTATTGTTTCTGTGGTTTTGGTATTGACAGTCTAGGACTTTCCCTTTAAAATACTGATTCGCAAAGTTAACATTGTTATGTTTTGAATTCTGTATCTTTTATCTAATGGGGTTGGGGGGGCAGGGAGAGTAAAAAAGTACATGGCCTGTAACAGTCACTAGTTGTATTTCAAAACAGTCATGTCTATCATATCATATTAGGGAAGAGTCATACCAAAATTATTCTATTTATTTCATAAGAATTCTTCTAAAATTGGACAATTAAACATATCAAATTTACAAATGAAATATGGTCACTTCTAACTCTTCTCATTTCAACCTTTGGTTTCCTCACCCAACACCTGTCATCCTCAAATCACCTGCTCCCAAATATCAATAGACACTAGGAGCTTCAAGAGATTAACCCACAGTGACACTCACTCTGATCTGTACTCTTTTCCATATAAGAAAACACTTGACTTCCACTCAACACCCATCAAGAATGAGACTGGGAACCCAACTTGAGCATAGCATCACTGGAACTTTATGTCAGTCATGCAAGCAGGACGCCTTTATCAATGAAAATGATCAACGTTTAGATTAGTTTGTTGAATATATACAGGAAGCTATAGAGGCTTCCTGAGCATTTGAAACAATATTTCTGAAGCAGATCAACAATGTGAGTGATCAAATGTATTAATTCTTCCCAGGCTCCTTCCTTTAAAGTTATCAGCACTCACTATTGAAACAAAAATAAACGGAAATTATAACCAAATAGTTTTAGTGGTACAGATGATGATGCTCCATAAGGCTGCAGCAACAGATGTTTTACCTTCAGGAAGTTTGAAGATACTTGGGTCCACATCATGGTGTAAATCCTTGTAATCTACTTCATATTTGTCATAATGTGAGCCAAATAAGGTGTTGTATCCCTTCATTTCATAATGGACTGGAATGGGGCCATCTGTGGAATTGGCAATCCACATGGTGTAGGTGTTCTTCTTTTTGCCCTCAAAAGTAACATTTTGCCATACACTGCAATGACGTCCCTTATAGTCCTCTTCCTTTATGAGCTAAGAAATTAGTAAGTTTATATAAGACCACAGTTTTCAGCAAGATTTGGAATTAGTTTCATTTATCTTTTAGCACGAATGGCTAATGAATAGATAGCAATCCCTCCCTCTCATCATCAGAAACATGTTCCATGCAGTATTTGCAGAGTACTCAAAATGACAATTTCACCCTTGCTTCAGGTATCACACAGAACCATTTCAAACAGAACCCACTATTTCAGGCTGAATGTGAAAAAAGAATCCAAAGTTATATAAAATTATGCGAGTGAAAGAAAGCCACACTGCACATTTGAAGTACTCTGAATTAAAACCCCTGCTAAAAATTGCGACAAAAGCTTCCCCAGCTTGACAATTCTGTTCTATGTAATTAGCATTTTAATCCTTTTCTCAGCTTTTTCCATTCTCCAGTGCACCTCCTTACCTGAAAACCTTCCAAACTTGGAAAGACAGACTGTGGAAGGATGGGATCATCAATGGTGCCATTTACTTGGAAACATTTGATAACATTTATCTCAGTTTCTGTAGTCTCTGGAGAAATCTTGTAACTAATTCCAGCTGGCTTTTCAAATCCATGCTGCAGAGTTACAACCTGACCTATAAAATTGGTAGAAGATTTTTGTAACTATTAAAAATCATAACTATTAAAGGCTTACAATCTAAAGTAAAGATAATACTAAATGGCACCAACTTGCTATGAACAGATCACTCTCGGATCCATTACTAACATGTGATCAACTTATCTCTAAAGACATTCTGTCTTCAATATAGGATTCCCAGTCATCAGAATCAATACAGAACTAGGAAGTTGCAAATTATTTTATAACACATTATTAAATTTAAAAAATTACTTTTTTTTCTGCAAACTATCACGCTCACTGACCGGAACATCCTAGGTTTGAAACAAAGTATAATGCTGAAAGACTGGCTCTTAACACTATTGTCCTCTCCTTCTCCCACTGTTCCTTAACCCAGAGGATAGGAAGGTGACCTAACCTAAGAGCTCTCCCAATATTGCCTTTCATCGAGCTCACTATTAGTGGAAATTTAGTCTGAATGAAACTAATGGGGTAAATTCAGACTTTAAACAAGCTTGCTCAACTCATGACATTTCTCAGACTGGAACAAAACAGTAATTTACAAAGACCAAAACCATACCATGATAGTACTCAATGCGGCTGACATTCCCAGACAAATTGTACCAAGCTTCAAATGGTTCTTCAATTTCAGTATATGGCAATGACAGAATTCCTGTTGACAAGGTGGTTTAAAAAAAGTTACTTTGACCCACAAAAGGAAAACAGAACATTATCTTCATAACCAGAACAAACAACATCCCATGTTTTCAATGGGTTCATTATTTATACTGGTCAACAATTAAAAGATCGAGCTCAAATTCAAGTAATTTACAGCAGCTGGAGACCAAGGCATTCCAAGCCTGCACCTTACACATCTGGGAGCATTATGGTTGGATACACATTATATAAACTGCACTTATATACGAGAACTCATTTTAATTTAGGTTCTCGTTATATATGCATGCTCCTTTGGAAAATGCTGTATTTCAAGTCTCAATACCCATGAGGAAAAAATGCTCAATCATATGGACAGCAATTTCAATCTTTACATGTCTACTTCTGGATAGGTGACAATTCAACAGTGTAGATCAGGCAAGCAAGGATAAAAAGCAGAATTTCCAGACAAAAGGCCCAGACCACATGATGAATATGCAACTCAATTCCCACTTCCCCAAATGCAATGTTGCATTTGTCTTTCAAAAAATCATGTGCCTCTAGGGGAAGGACGTACCAACCGTGGCTAACTAAGGAAGTTAAAGATAGTATCAAATTGAAAGAAAACACATACAATTCTGCAAAGATTAATGGCAGGTCAGAAGATTGGACAGAATATGAAAAACAGCAAAGAATGACTAAAACAATAACAAGGAAGGAGAAATTAGAGTACGAGAGAAGGCTAGCTCGAAATATAAAAACAGATAGTAAGAGTTTCTACAGGTACTTAAAAAGGAAAAGAGTAAATAGAGTGAGCGTTGGTCCTCAAGAGAGTGAGTCTGGGGAATTAATAATGGAGAACAAGGAAATGGCGGATGAATTAACAGATATTTTGCGTCCGTCTTCACTGTAGAGGATACAAATAACATGCCAGAAATAATTGTGAATCAAGAGGTGAAAGGGAAGGAGGAATTTAAAACATTTACATTCACCAGGGAAAGGGTTCGGAAAAAATTATTAGAACTAAAAGCTGACAAGTCCCCAGGTCCTGATGGACTTCATCCTAGGATCTTAAAAGAAGTGGCTGCAGTGACAGTAGATGCAATGGTATTAATTTTGCAAAATTCCCTAGATGAGGAAGGGTCCCATCAGATTGGAAAATAGTGAATGTAACTCCTCTATTCAAGAAAGAAGGGAGACAGAAAGCAGGAAACCACAGGCCAGTTAGCTTAACATCTGTCATGGGAAAATGCTGGAATCAATTATTGAGGAGGCTATAACAGGGCACCGAGAAAATCTCAATGCAATCAGGCAGTCTCAACACGGCTTTGTGAAAGGGAAATCATGTCTGACTAATTTATTAAGAGTTCTTTGAGGAAGTAACAAGCAACGTGGATAAAGGGGATCCTGTGGATGTGGTGTACTTGGATTTCCAGAAGGCATTTGACAAGGTGCCACATCAAAGGCTACTACACAAAATAAGAGTTCATGGTGTAGGGGGTAACATATTAGCATGGATAAAGGATTAGTTAGCTAACAGGAAACAGAGAGTAGGCATAAATGGGTTGTTTTCAGGTTGGCAAGATTTAACGAGTGGAGTGCCACAGGGATCAGTGTTGAGGCCTCAACTATTTACAATCGGTATCAATGACTTGGATGAAGGGACCTAATGTATGGTTGCTAAATTTGCTGATGATACAAAGGTAGGTAGGAACGTAAGTTGTGAAGAGGACATAAGGAGTCTGCAAAGGGATGTAGAGAGGTTAAGTGAGTGGGCAAAAATTTGGCAGATGGAGTATAATGTGAGAAAAGGTGAATTTGTCCACTTTGGCAGGAGGAATAGAAAAGCAGTATATTATTTAAATGGAGAGAGATTGCAGAACTCTGAGGTACAGAGGGATCTGAGTGTCCTAATACATGAATCACAAAAAGTTAGTATGCAGGAAGTGATGAGGAAGGCAAATGGAATGTTGTCATTTATCGCAAGAGGAATGGAATATAAAAGTAGAGATGTTTTGCTACAGTTGTACAGGGCATTGGTGAGACCACATCTAGAATACTGTGTGCAGTTTTGGTCTCCTTATTTAAGACAGGACATAATTGCTTTAGAGGCGGTTCAGAGAAGGTTCACTCGACTGATTCCTGGGAAGAGGGGGTTATCTTATGAGGAAAGGTTGGACAAATTAGGCCTGTAGGCATTAGAGTTTAGAAGAATGAGAGGTGATCTTATTGAAAATCCTGAGGGGACTAGAAGGGGTAGATGCTGAGAGGATGTTTCCCCTTGTGGGAGAGACTAGAACTAGGGGACACAGTTTAAAAATAAGGCATCTCCCATTTAAGATGGAGATGAGGAGAAATTTTTTTCTCTCAGAGGGTCGTGAATCTGTGGAACTCCCTTCCCCAGAGAGCGGTGGAGGCAGGGTCATTGAATATTTTTAAGGCCGAGTTAGATAGATTCCTGATTAACAAGGGAGTCAAAGGTTATAATAGGTAGACAGGAAAGTGGAGTGGAGGTCGCAATCAGATCAGCCATGATCTTATCAAATGGCAGAGCAGGCTCGAGGGGCCGAATGGCCTACTCCTGCTCTTAAGTCGTATGTTCGTGTGTGCGCTCGTGTGTGCTCATTATCAGTCTGGACAAGATGTGCTCATGGAGGCATCCTTCAATAAAGCTTTATAGTTGGAAGGAAGTGAATTTGTGCACTATACAAAAAAATGAAATGCACCTGCAATTAATGGAAAAATATATATTCAACAACATTAAAAGAGATGTTCAAGATATTTTTTAAATTTAGAATTTTAGGCAGAGCGATTGTTCCTCCATTGGTGAAATGATAGCTGAAATTTTACTCAAATTTAACCACAGCCATACCTCAACTTTAGAGGACTGAAACCTTGTCTGACGTGTTTTCAAATAGGCCAAATAAGCCACGGGATAATTTCAGCTTGTAAACTGCAATAAGTTAAAGTTCCTTTTTGGGTTGCTAAATGTATAGATAACTCATTGCTCACAATGGGTAAAGTCCAGGATCGTGTCCACAAAATTACACTACAACTAGTCACGACTATGCTGGTCATTTACTTTACAGGGCTGCTTCCAACAGCAAGAACTTTAAGCACCAAAATTTCCTTTGGGATGAAGTGCTGCTGGCTCTTAGCCAGCAAATATGAACAGTGGTTACTGACTGCACTCGTGTTAAGTCTGCTATTTTGGATCTAGCCACACATTGCTGGTCTATACAGATCTTCCCCTCACATCAGGGAAAGTTGGAACCAGACCAGCAAAGTTCTAAATATGACTTTGCATTAACTGCGTGCACACAAGATTTTAATCTGCACAATGCTTTAAAATCACCTTCTATACTTCATACCACTTGGCCTTATGCAAACCTCATGTCATTTCTGATCAAAAGATTAACCCCACTCCCGCCAAAAAAAAACAGAATTTGAATACATTACATATACTCTGCCCCTAGATTCTGCTGTTTCTCAAATCTCTTAGAAGATTAGTTTGGATAAATTTACAATAAAATAAGGATTCAGATTACCATTGTATGTAGTTACTCCTGACTGGTCAAAGGTAAAGATGAAAAATGTAGACAGGTAAAGTGCGGTCAATGCATTCAATGTGGACTATGAGCCCATTATTGCCCAATGGAAGTGTCCACAAGCAGTTGTTTCAAGGAGAAAAAACACAACTAACAGATGGATTGATCAAAGGAAGATTTGCAATGTTACACAACAGATCACAATCTTATTCCAATGTTGTATCAATATTTTAACTTTCAGGGGTTCCTATCCTATCCTTCCCCAATATTTTAACTAGTCAGTCTGTTTATCTCCATGCACTATCAATTCTAGAGATAGTTCTATAGAACTGATAGTGCACAGAGATAAACAGAAAAACAATTCCACCTAATTTCATCAAACAAATGAGAAAGGTCAGTTTGATGGGAATGCAAAGAAAGCACTGCTGTCACATGAACACAGCCAGGTGTCAAACTTATAATAATATTGCAGTATCATCTCCTGGTCCTTTACTCAGATTTAAGATATAATGTACCTAAATATTTCATTTTATGCCCATCTCATTCTTGGATAAGTGAGAAAAATCTAGAGTGGTTTATTCTGCATTTTATAGTATAAAGCAGGACTCCCATTAAAAACAGCCAGTGGTGAGATCGGTAGATACAGAGAGCAGCATCATGGTTATACTGACTTTCTTGGTGCAGACTGTGTGCATATTTTTCCAAACTGGTTCTTCACTTTTCTATTTTACTCCTCACCCTCAAAATTTTTTTTTTAAAAAAAGGTTGCGAATTGATGGACTCATTTTCTTGTTCATTGTTTGCTTATCCATATTCTTGTCCTCTATTTGCAAAACTTACTTAAAAAAACATGTGCCATACCTGAAACATGGTAAATGTCCCCAAATGAAGGAGCTTTCATCAAAGGCTTGGCATCCACCACTACAAAAAAACAAATATTTCATTTATTATATATCTACACACACACACGGCATTTACAGTTGTGATCACTAAATTTGGAACTTCAATAAGACAAATGGTTTCATTTTTGCGATTCACTTGAATTCATTTAAGTCCAACCAAGCTTAATACTGAAATGAAATTACTTTTACTCATTTTGTCTTTTAGTAATGTTTTAACATGATTAAATAGGTTTGGAACACAATTATTTACCTGAATAAGCTAACGTAGCCAAAGAAAACAGAACTGCTTAATCAGTTTTTTTTTGATACCATCACCTGGTTTACAAGAATCCAAACCAAGTTATTGAGAAACCCGCAATGGCACAAATTCGGTTTGTCCAATATGGAGTGCACACTGTTCCACTACAGGGTCCTCAGCGACAGGTCAGTGTAGGCCAACGCCAACCCACCCTCCCGAAAATCATTTCCTCTTTTTGCCACAAACCCACCTTGCAGCAGTTTGGTCCTGGATCCTACATAGTTCTTGGATGAAGTAGCAGCGAGGGTTGATGAGGGTAATGCAGTTGATGTTGTGTACATGGACTTTCAAAAGATATTTGATAAAGTACCACATAATAGACTTGTTAGCAAAATTGAAGCACATGGGATTAAAGGGACAGTGGCTGCATGGATACAAAATTGGCTACGGAACAGAAAACAGATAGTAGTGGTGAACGGTTGTTTTTCAGACTGGAGAGAAGTGTGCAGTGGTGTCCCCCAGGGGTCGGCCTTGGGACCATTGCTCTTTTTGATATATATTAATGACCTGAACTTGGGTACACAGAGCATAATTTCAAAGCTTGCAGATAACACGAAACTCGGAAATGTAGTCAACAGTTAGGAGGATAGTAACAGACTTCAGGAGGACAGAGTCTGACGAAATCGGCAGACACATAACAGGTGAAATTTAATGCAGATAAGCGTGAATTAGTAGGAAGAATGAGAAGAGGCAATATAAATGAAATGGTACAATTTTAAGGGGGTGCAGGAACAGGGAGTGTACGTACACAAGCCTTTGAAGGTGGCAGGACAAGTTGAGAAGGTTGTTAAAAAGGCATACAGAATCCGTGGCTTTATAAATAGAAGCATAGAGTACAAAATCAAAGAAATTATGCTAAACCTTTATAAAACACTGGTTAGGCCCCAGTTGGAATATTGTGGCCAATTCTGGACACCACACTTTAAGAAGGATGCCAAGGCCTTGGAGAGGGTGTAGAGTAGATTTACTAGAATGGTACCAGGGATGAAAATCTTCAGTCACGTGGAGACTAGAGAAATTGGGGTTGCTCTCCTTGGAGCAGAGGTTAAGAGGAGATTTGATGGAGATGTTCAAAATCATGAACGGTTTTGATAGAGTAAATAAGGAGAAACTGTTTCCAGTGGCAGAAGGGGCAGTAACCAGAGGGCACAGATTTGAAGTAATTGACAAAAGAATCAGAGGCGACATGAGGAAAACATTTTTTACGCAGCGAGTTGTTATGATCTGGAATGCACTACCTGAAAGGGTGGTGGAAGCAGATTCAATAGTAACTTTCAAAAAGGAATTGGAGAAATACTTGAAAGGGGAAAATGTGCAGAGCTATGGGAAAGAGCAGGGGAGTGGGACTAATTGGATAGTTCTTTCAAACAGCCAGCACAGGCACAAGCACAAAGGGCCAAATGGCCTCCTTCTGTGCTGTATCAATGATATAGGTCAGAGAAATGCCTTTCATTACATGTCCGGATGTTCTGAATCATGGAAGAGGATTGTTTGGATACATCTTATGTGGCACAAGCTTATCTTGCATTGTGACTTTGCTGTCAGTGACTAAAGACCAAAACGCCCTTCACTCCTTCTCAGCTTGATCCCAAATCTGTGTCCCGGTTGAAGTTGGCATCCATCTTGACCCTCAGTTACAAATCTAAATCAGCAACTGAGACTTGCATCATCCAATCAATATCTTTGAGATCCCCTCTAGAGCTATACAAGCCATAATACTGCACTTTTCTGAGAAACCCACCATTATATCCCACTGTTAGCTCTTTGTTCATGATCATGAAAAGAGTGTACTACATGAAAGTTCTACATATTGTCGTCTGCAAAAAGAAACACCACAAACCTTTTAGAAACACCTGGAGCAGACACTTAAGGTCATCCAACACATAATTGAAGCAGACAGTAAATAGGATGCATGGTAGTTGACAAGCTTACCTCATGTCTCTTTGAAAGGGGATGGGTTCAGTGAGCCATACACCACAGTAAAACAAGCTATTAGAATCTTTGTTACAGTGAAGATCGGTTTCCAAAAAATGTTACATATAATTGGCACAAATACAGAGGGCAAGTCAAAACTTGCAAGCAGCATAAGAACAAATCAAAACATCGCAAAAACATAAGTTGTTGCTTCGGGTGAGGCCCTCCCTCAGAACTCAAACATACACATGATGATGTCAAGCAAGGTGCGGACATTTGCATGAAGCGGATTGCAAGATCAAAACATGCGCATTTTAGCACATCGCTTCAAAAGGAAAACTACACTGCCCCCCCCCGGAACAAAGTATGGTCTCATAAGAAATGGAAGCAGGATCGGCCAAACTGCCCCTCGAGCCTGCTCCACCATTCAATCAGATCATGGCTGAACTTTGACCTCAAATCCACTTTCCTGCCCGATCCCCATGTCCCTTGATTCCCCTACAGTCCAAAAATCTGTCTATCTCAGCCTTGAATATATTCAATGACTCAGCCCTCTGGGGTAGAGAATTCCAAAGATTCACAACCCTCTGGGTGAAGAAATTCCTCCATATCCCAGTCCTGAATGGCCGCCCCCTTACCCCCTGCCACTGTGCCCCCTAACCCCCTGCCACTGTGCCCCCTTACCCCCTGCCACTGTGCCCCCTAACCCCCTGCCACTGTGCCCCCTAGTTCTAGACTCTAGCCAGGGGAAACAATCTACCCTATCAAGCCCCCTCATAATCATAATAGTGGGAGGGTTAGCCAAATGTAAATTAAATACTGGTGGTGGAATAGTTGACTTCGAACATTCTATTGTATGCAAAGCAGTCAAGAGCGAGACGTTTACATTCAATTAAAATATAAACAAATCTTAAATTGGGTCTGCCTAACTCTTTCTGATCACACTCCTCTCCTGTACTGTTTCCCCGAGATTGAGCGCTCTTATAAACAGCATTACATTCACTACCAATAGGCTAAACACGGACACCATTAAGCATGGCCACTTGAAAAACACAAATATCATGCTCGATCATATCAATTATGCAAGTTCACACAAACTAATAGAACACTTCGGAATCATTTCGAGGCAGGCAAATGAAAGCGACCCGAGGTGAACACTTGAGTCCAGAGTACCTGAGAAGCAGCACATTAACGCAACAATCCCCCGCCGCACGCTCCCCATCGCTCCGCTACACCCCGCTCTCACGTGACTGCTCAACCTGCCACTCAAACGACAACGGGGGCGGGGCCTCTGTCAAACTGCGACCAATCAGCACCGCGGAAGGCGGGGTCTGTGCTCTGAGCCAGCGTCGGTGTGGTGGCACGTCCTGCAATCGCACGATCACGGAAGGGAAGCCGAATCTGAGCAATGATGTTGGGAAATGAGTTTAGTGCCAATTCGTATGCAAAAATCCCTGACTGCAGCTTTAATTTAAAATACGATAATCAAATACTGACAGAAAGAAAACAGCCATCTATTTTTAGGAGGGAGAGACACTGTAGGGTTTTCCTTTAGGGAGAGGGAAGAGACTCTCTGGCCTCATCCTGTACTCTCTGGAGTTCAGAAGAATGAGAGGTGATCTAATTGAAACATATAATTGTAAACAATTTTACAATTGCTGGACTATAACTTGGTGTTGTAAAATTGTTTACAATTGTCAACCCCAGTCCATCACCGGCATCTCCACATCATGAAACATGTAAGATTATGAGGGGGCTTGACAGGGTAGATGCTGAGAGATTGTTTCCCCTGGCTAGAGTCTAGAACTAGGGGGCACAGTGGCAGGGTAAGGGGGCGGCCATTCAAGACTGGGATATGGAGGAATTTCTTCACCCAGAGGGTTGTGAATCTTTGGAATTCTCTACCCCAGAGGGCTGAGTCATTGAATATATTCAAGGCTGAGATAGACAGATTTTTGGACTGTAGGGGAATCAAGGGACATGGGGATCGGGCAGGAAAGTGGATTTGAGGTCAAAGTTCAGCCATGATCTGATTGAATGGTGGAGCAGGCTCGAGGGGCAGTTTGGCCGATCCTGCTTCCATTTCTTATGTTCTTATGAGACCATACTTTGTTCCGGGGTGGGGGGGGGGGGGGCAGTGTAGTTTTCCTTTTGAAGCGATGTGCTAAAATGCGCACGTTTTGATCTTGCAATCCGCTTCATGCAAATGTCCGCACCTTGCTTGACATCATCATGTGTATGTTTGAGTTCTGAGGATGGGTCTCACCCGAAGCAACAACTTATGTTTTTACAGATCCTGACTGGTAGGCTATATATTTCAACAGTTTTTGTTATCGTGTAGTAGCATGACGGAGACAATTGGGCCAGGATTCACTGTAGCCGGCGAACAAACGGCACCCGCTGTTTGTTAGACTTGCCTTTGCCCATTTAATTTCCATGAGATTTTGCGCTGTAAGTAGAAGATCAAAATGGACCAACACCCTCTACAGGCATCTGGGACCTGTGTGAACAGGGCAAGCAACTGTGTATCTCCTTAAACAATCAGATTGAAGGATTGTGAAATGAACCAGGAAATGTAAGTTAAAATAGTGAATTCGATGTCAAATAAGGTACAGAAAGTGAAATAAAGAGAGGGAAAGAAAGATTGGAATAAGAGAGGGGGAAACAAAAAAGAGAAAAAGTAAAAAAAGTAACTTAATTTTTTTTTTAAAAACCTACAACAATTAAAAGCTGAAAGAATGAGACTGCATACTTGTAATAATTAATACTCAGTGTCAGAGAGGTGTTTGACAGTAATTAAGACTTATCATGCTGTTAAAAATGGTACTTAGACTGAAATGGACAAGCCGTAGCTTTTTGTGGCGAGTTTAGTTCATGTGTACCATGCAAGTACAGGAACTTCACGCCGTTCAATGCATTTGAACGTGAGTCAGATAGTGAGATGCCGTTTTCGTGAAGCTCATGGCGGAGCGGCGCATTTCAGACAGCAACTTCCGGATTAACCTCGCATCTGGCCTCGCCTGAAGTCGCTGTGCGATTTGCGCATAAATAACAGTCAACCCCGTTAGCCTCACTGTTATTTTGACAGGAAAAATCTGGGCCAATACCTTCAAGTGCAGATTGTTGTGGCTGGGAGGTATTTTCAGCCCCATTTACTTCTGAAACATACTGCTTTGAAAACTGGCCAGCAAAACTGCTCCACTAACCAGCCCAAAAGTTCTCCTGGAAGAAAGAACTTGAATTAATATAATGCTTTTCACCACCTCAGGACGTCCCAATTGTTTTTTGATAGGTGAGGCACACTCTATACCCCTTGGAGGGAATGCAGTGCAGATTCACCAGAATGATACTGGGGCTAAAAGGGTTAAATTATGAGAAAAGGTTGCATAAACTAGGCTTGTATTCCCTCGAGTATAGAAGAATGAGGGGTGATATAATTGAGGCGTTGAAGATGATTAGAGAATTTGATAGGGTAGATAGAGATAAACTATTTCCTCCGATAGATGAATCCAGAACAAAGGGGTATAACCTTAAAATTAGAGCTAGGCCATTTAGGGGAGATGTCAGGAAGCACATCTTCACACAAAGGGCAGTGGAAATCTGGAACTCCCTCAAAAAGCTGTTGAAGCTATGTCAATTGAACATTTCAAAACTGAGATTGATTGATTTTGTTAGGCACGGGTATTACGGGTTACGGAACCAAGGCGCGTAGATGAAATTAAGATACAGATCAGCCATGATCTAATTGAATGGCGGAACAGGCTTGAGGGGCTGAATAGCCTACTTATGTTCCTATGTATACATGCTGAACCACTCCAGCTGGTTACCATGGGAATGGGCCTTCTCTCATGCAATCTACTGCAACCTGTTGCAATTATTTTCTCATTTTTTGAACTTTATTATGTCGCATTGAAAAAGCAGCATTTCACAATCCCAATTAATTCTCCCAAATCACATAGGATTTGGTGTTTGATCTCGATTCTCAGGTGATTTTAAATTGAATCTCTCTGTTCTTCAATGGAAACAAATAAACAAAAGGCGCTGGGCGAACAGGGTTGACTTTGGACTCGATATAAACCCATGCACTCTAACTGTGCTAATTGGATAGAGGAGCTCCAAGAAAAAGGAGAAACTCGAGCCACACGACTGGCCAGAATTTCTGACGGCAATTGGACAGCATCGAAGACAATTGGCGGCCATGCCTTCCGCTGCCTAGGCCCTAAGCTCTGGCATTCCCTCCCTAAACTCCTCCGCCTTTCTATCTCTCTCTACTACTTTAAGACGCTCCTTAAAATCTACCTCTTTGACCAAGCTTTTGGTCACCTGTCCTAATACCTCCTTATGTGGCTCGATGTCAAATTTTATTTGATAACACTCGTGAAGCCTGTTGAGACGTTTTACTACATTAAAGGCCGCTATTTAAATGCAAGTAGTTGTTGTTTTTGTGAGGTACTCAATTGGCTCACCTGATAAGCTGCCTCTGGATAAGTGTTGTCCACTAGCTCTTCAAATAGTGTCATGAGATCTTTCATATCTACTCAGAGGGCAAATAGAGCCTCGGTTTAACATCTCATCCAAAAGATGCCACCTCAGTTCAGCACTGCCTCAGTACAGCACTGTACTGCAAGCCTAGGTTATGTGCCCAAGTCTTTGGGGCTTGAACATGTAACATTCTGCTTTAGAGGCAAGAGTCCTCTCATGGAGTCAAAGCTGACTCAACAAATTATATATTCACTCCAACACAAACTACTGTAGTGTAGTTTGTATGTGGCAAATTTATAAACAAACTTTTGAAAAGGTTTTTAACACTTGCAATAGCAGAGACGATGGGTGATGCAATGATTATTCACCTAAATGCACTGAAATCCAAACAAGCAGAATACAGAAATGAAATTATCTTTATTTTATACAAAGATATGAGTTTAGAACACAAATGTTCTAATCAGTCTTAAATAGTAACAAAGTTCATAGTAAAACATTGATACCACCACATACTTCTGTTTGCAAGCTTGATACAATGGCCTTCAACTCATAGAATTATAGAAGGTTACAGCACAGAAGGAGGCCATTCGGCCCATCGAGTCCACGCCGGCTCTATGCATGAGCAATCCAGCTAGTCCCACTGCCTCACCCTATCCCCGTAGTCCTGCATATTTTTTCAATTCAAGTACTTGTCCAGTTCCCTTTTGAAGACCATGATTGAATCTGCCTCCACCACTCCCTCGGGCAGTGCATTCCAGATCCTAACCACTCGCTGTGTAAGAAAGATTTTCCTCATTACACCTTTGGTTCTTTTGCCAATCATTTTAAATCTATGCCCTCTGGTTCTTGACCCTTCCGCCAATGGAAACAGTTTCTCTCTATCTACTCTGCCTAGAGCCTTCATGATTTTGAATACCTCTATCAAATCTCCTCGCAACTTTCTCTGTTCCAAGGAGAACAATCCCAGCTTCTCCAGTCTATCCACGTAATTTAAGTCCCTCATCCCTGGAATCATTCTAGTAAATCTCTTCTGCACCCTCTCTAAGGCCTTCATATCCTTCCTAAAGTATGGTGCCCAGAACTGGACACAATACTCCAGTTGTGGCCGAACCAGTGTTTTATAAAGGTTCATCATGACTTCCTTGCTTTTGTACTCTATACCTCTACTTATAAAGCCCAGGACCCCGTATGCTTTTTTAACCACTTTCTCAACCTGCCCTGCCACCTTCAAGATTTATGCACATATACCCCCAGATCCCTCTGTTCTTCCACCCCTTTTAGAATTGTGCCCTCCAGTTTATATTGCCTCTCCTCATTTTTCCTACTGAAATGCATCACCTTGCATTTTTCCACGTTAAATATCATCTGCCATGTGTCTGCCCATGCCACCAGAGTGTCTATATCCTCTTGAAGTCTATCACTATCCTACTCACTGTTCACTAGCCTTCCAAGTTTTGTGTCATCCACAAATTTTGAAATTGTGCCCTGTACTCCCAAGTCCAAGTCATTTATCTTTATCAAGAAAAGCAGTGATCCCAGCACCGACCCCTGGGGAACACCACTGCACACCTCCCTCCACTCCGAAAAACAACCGTTCACCACTACTCTCTGTTTCCTGTCATTTAGCCAATTCTGTATCCATGTTGCTATTGCCCCCTTCATTCCATGGGCTGCAATCTTAATAGCAAGCCTACCATGTGGCACTTTATCTAACGCTTTTTGAAAATCCATATACACCACATCAACTGCATTGCCCTCATCTACCCTCTCTGTTACCTCATCAAAAAACTCTATCAAGTTGGTTAAACATGATTTGCCTTTAACAAATCCGTGCTGGCTTTCCCTAATCAATCTACACTCGTCCAAGTGACTGTTAATTCTGTCCCGGATTATCGTTTCCAAAAGTTTCCTCACCACCGAGGTTAAACTGACTGGCCGATAGTTGCTGGGTTTATCTTTACACCCTTTTTTGAACAAGGGTTTAACATTTGCAATTCTCCAGTCTTCTGGCACCACTCCCGTATCTAAGAATGTTTGGAAGATTATGGCCAGTACCTCCGTAATTTCTCCTCTTACTTCCCTCAGCATCCTAGGGTGCTTTCCATCTGGACCAGGTGACTTATCTATTTTAAGTACAGCCAACCTTTCTAGTACCTCTTCTTTCTCAACTTTTAGCCCATCCAGTATCTTAACTATATCTTCCTTTACCAAGACTCTGGCAGTATCTTCTTCCTTGGTAAAGACCGATGCAAAGTACTCATTTAGTATCTCAGCCATGCCCACTGCCTCTACGAGCAGATCTCCTTTATGGTCCCCATTCCGCCCCACCCATCCTCTTACTACCCGTTTACTCGAGCCTCCAAAAAGGTATTTGTGGCCAGATAACCATCCTGATGAACTTTGTGATGGGAATCTTCATCATGAGGTCAATGCAATTGCTGCAATTATTTGAGAGAGAACAGTAAATGACTCTTGTCCTTTCCACTTTGGAGAAATCAACTTACTCACAAATGGGTGATATTTCTAAATGTAACATAAGGTTGATACCTTAAAAGTTTATGTTGCTACAGGAGTGAAATTCCCTCTCTCATGCTAAATTTTAAAGTACTTCCAGTTAAAAGCCATATTCCAAAAGACAGTGGATGCCATGACGACCCCCAAGAAACTGAATATAGCCTTAAGAGGGGCAAGTCTAGGGAGTATTTTTTATTTACTTTACTACTATGTATATTAAAAAAGATAATTAACCTGCAAATTACTATTTTGGTGTTCTAGCATGAAAGCTTAATGTACTTTTATCAAATTTCTCTGCTATTTCAATGGAGGCATTAACTCATTAAATCAGACTAGCTCCCTGGCTGAGATATCAAAGAGAGGAATTAAGCATTCAGATGATAACATAGTCAGTGGTAATTTCTACCCTTGTTTATTAAAATATTGCATGACTTTCTTTTAAAATACCTTGAATATCAGATCAGGTTTCCTTGCTGCTGGTTGGCTCTGATGATATCACTGATGGGTTAATTCCTCACATGTCCCAGAGGAGCTCCACTGGTTGTAATAAAAACTGCATATGAACTGACCTGTGAGCTGACTGGAACTTCATGACCCCAGGAAAACATATTAGTGGCTAGGTATGTTGAGCTTTCCCTAATGCAATCAATGGAGCTGATGAGGACACCTTGCTTTGGTAACATTGTGGGCAGAGAGATATTCCCCATAGTGTACAATGGGGAAACACCCTCAGAAAAAATACTCCTCTTGGACTTCCCTTCCCTTTTAAATTGGTAACACTCTACTGCTCTGAGGTTATGCTTTAACTTTGCATATGTAATTTTTATAACAACTGTTGTGTTAATTTTACATACAAAGCTACATTTATAGATGGAAGAAAGGATATCTTGGGAAAGAATTCCACAATGATCTATTAGGGGAAAAATCTTACCTCATAAAGCATAACAGATAGTTTATTTGCATAACCACACTGAATCTTAAGTGCCATTGTGTTTTTCCTTGATCATATATGAAAATATTTCCACTGAAGAAGAGCACATTAAATCACTGCAACCACATGCATGATGGTGTTCAAGAGTCCATCAGTTAGGAAAAACAGGAAAAGAAATTAAAGGCCAGACTTTATTAATCTTTAAGATGAATCCCTATTAGTTTGCATTCAGTTATTAATTATTCATTTGATGAGTTTCACGATGCGAAAGATTGTTGCAATAATCTACACAAAAAAAATCAATTCTGACCAACTGTTATGATGTTTGAGCAAGCAACAAAAATCTAACATTCATAAGTCTTTATGTGCAGTTACTCCAGGGTGACATAAGTTGGATCTGTAGCAACTCCACAGTTGTTATCTTTCATGGACATCAGTACATAGCCATCATTACCCCAATACGTTGACCAAGAATTTTTAATGAGCCAGTACGACTGACCATTAAGTGTTCCATAACCAACAGCAAGCAGAGCATGATTCAAATCTTCCAGATTGTTTCCTAAAACAGCAACATCAAACCATTAAAAGACTTTCATGCAGTGACTCTGCTCCTTTGTATTTTACATTAATCTTGTTCTGAAGAATACAATAAAAAGCATGTCTGTGTCTAAATTGTTTTTAGCAATATGCATAATTTCATACTACAAACAACATTCTCAACCTTTTTTATACTCAGACACAATGCTGGCTATTTATGTTGATGGGAATACACAATATTAATAATTTGTTTTTTTTGGGGGGGGGAAAAGAGTGGAAAATCAGAGCAGCTGGTGCATTGATATTGTCCACCAAAATGGGACAAATTCCGTCAGATATCCAACCACAGTTTGTACTGGGAACATGAATAAATGAAAGCCAGCATAAAAGTGAGTGATAATTTTTCGAGTGAATCTAATCTCCACTTGCTACTATAAAATAGTGAAGGAGTGGTCTCTTAATCAAATCCCTATTTCTTAAATTTTTATTTCTTTTTCTGACTGAAATGACAGGGGAATGACCCTGCTCCCTGGTATCTGCCAATGCGACTCTAACAGGCCAATAGAAACTGGGACAAAGTAAGATTCTTCCTCCAATTTTCTCCTTGCTTGTAATCAGAAACTCATCAAGATTACGAACAATTAATTTGTGTCCACGCCATAGTGCATTCAAGCACAAAACCTCTGAAGTTCACTAAACCTATAATGGAACTATTTAGTAAAATTATGAATTAATAACTTAACTCTAATTTGCTGAGGACAGGTTAACTTGTTTGGTCACTAACAGCTACTAACATGTTTATTCAACCAACAGCAGCTGTTTCTAATTTAACATTTTTTTGCATCATCGGATCTGGCTACGTCCATTTCAGTCATTTGACTGGTTAGAAAAAATGGCTTTTGAGCTGGCTTTGAGCCAAAGAACAATTGTTTTTGGAAGTTACATCCACATCAACAGAAACCAGATGGAAGAAGAGTTTTTAGAAGTATTTTTTGAAAACTAGAGGGTTAGAGCAGATAAAATAGTGTAGATCAGAAAGAAAAAAGTGAAATGTTGTAAAGTCAAAATTATGAGAATAAGGAAGAAAACAGAACAAGCAGAAGTATATAATGTTTCAAATGTTTATTTAATATTTGGTTCTAAATTATTATTATGTACTTGAGAATCGATATAGCACAGTAGAAAAGCTAATCCTTACATTTGGGTACCTATTTTACTATATTTCTGAGTCAAAGATTTCAAATAGTTGGCCCACAGATATTGTCATTTCTTAAGAACTGACAGCAGTTTAAGGATTAATACTAACACACTATAATTACAATATGCAATACAGCACTAGTTAACTATATTCAAATGATAAACGAAGTTACATTTAACTGAATATTAAACAGTTTATTACAAAGAAAGGTTTTATCCTATTCCTTTCACTTGTACAATATGAAAGTTAGAATACTTACCACACTGTGGTTCATAATAAACCCCATTGCTGTAAAATTTGAAGGACTTGTGTGAAGCATCAATCCCAACAGCCACTGGTCCATTTTTAAAGATGGACATTTTTAAGGCTTCACTGTCTCCTGAAGTAACATTGGTGTAGCTCTTCAGCTTAGCTGTCAATGTTGACTGATTATAGTGGCAGAATCCATTCTAAAAATAAATACCAAGATAAAATATGATAGAAAATGAACTGAAAAAAAAATTGAAGTACACCATTAAAACAATCCTCTAGGCTTCGAATATCCTACTTGACATAGACAACACACCATTCCACATCTAGTTAATATTACTGAAGTCAAATTTCTTACCTTTGGTCTTCTCATTCTCTGAACATAAGATAAATGTGGATTATAAATTATGATTAAAACATTGTGCCTGTATGAGTATAATGTTCTTACTTGCTTTATGATTGGTCTATTCTAATCATATTGTATTATTGGTCATATAATTAGTAGGGGCCAGTCAATATTGATAAACTATCCAATCCTTTGATTCGATTCCAGCCTGTCACTCATTCTTTATAAAGTTCCAATGGAAGTTAAGCTCGTGGTGTAAATAAGTAAAGGTTTATTGAGTCGAGCATGTGTGTACCCTGAGCTCCTCAGGAATCACCCTATCATTCTCTTTTTTTGTAACTAGACACATAACCCAACTTTATTTCAAATATAGCAGACAGTCAAATCTGAACTGAAATGGTCTGAACTGGGGCCTAATTTGGGGTTCCATCAATAATTAAATTGAGAGGACTCAGGGTTGGTTGCTTGAGCCTGACTGCTGGGCAGTTTGTGTTCAATCTACTTAAGTGCATACTCTGGAGTTGCACACTAAAACTGTCCACTGATCATGAGAATAATGGGTCAATAGTGGTTGAATATTTTGCAATGTTGCAACAGAAACTTCCTCTCCAGTCGTGGCATCGATCGCTTTCACATAGCAACACAAAGAAATCTCTGGACACAAATACTGAGCAGGGTCATAGGGAACTCATGCAGTACACACACTGCATCTCAATGTGTCATATCCGAAATTTTATTCTGCAGATGTGAAAGATCATTGAACTCTGAACCGTACGAGTGAGACTAACTTTTTTCGGTTTAAAATTCTAACCTATTGTAACATTTCACTTTAAATGATTACACAACATAAGAATAAATGGCTTGGATATATTTCTTTGTGATTATAAATTTAATTCCTAAAATGGTAAATACTTATCTCCTGTTGATGAAAAGGGATTTTGAAAATGCCAAAGTTGCTGGAGCTGCACTATAAAAACTTCTTGCAAAATGTGCATCATTTGGTGAACAAAAGCAATGCGACTCACCACAAAGACAGCTTTTCTAATGTTGGGGGTGCAATGTTTCCGACCCCATTCACATGAGGAATCTCAGAGACTGATGAAATCATTCACAATCCACTGCGCGTTATCCCTTGACTTATGGATAACAAACTTGCTTAAAAAGGTGGAAAACAATGGATACTGATTAGAGGTGTAATGGAGGGCGGTGCGGGGGTGGAAGTACTATGTTGTGGCCAAACTGCACTTTGAGTTTTGCTCACTGAGAAATACGGGACACATTTGAACACTGGAATCAGAGCAGTGAAGAGCCACAAAGCTGATCCCTAAGGTCTGAGATACGAGGAAAGACTGAAGAGACCTGGAAAGCAGGCATCAGAGAGATGATCTTGTAGCAGTATATAAGATTGTTAAGGGTGTAGAAAAAGTCAATCCGAATAATATTGAATATAAAATTTCAAATGCGGTCTAAGGACTGCTCTACCCAAATGTCGAAAACTGTGTAATGAGCTTCAAACACTTTAGATTTGAATGCCTTATGTCTTTGCAAAAGTGAAATTCCTTGAGCTTCACAGTTAGCTCGCCTGGTTCCCAGATATAATGCCTGAATAACCTACAGTGTTACCATTTTAAACTTCCTTTAGGTGAATTTATTGAGCATGAGTTGAAATCCTATCATTCATGCATAGGTCAAGCTCACGTACCACAAAAGTATATAGAACAATTAATTCGGCAAATTAATTCCTTCCCTATGCTTTGGGAAGCCAAATGTAGCAGACATCTACATGATCCATGCCTGAATGGATCACTGTATCCACATAACAATTGGGCAGCAATACAGTGGATATTTCATTATATACAAACTCCCCTTTCTCAATCTATTCAGTGCTCCTGATTTACCACAATCTCATCTTGGCAAAACATTTACTGCATCTTTCATGTACCATAGAGTATCACCAACAAGAGTGCATTTATATAGCATCCTTAAAGTAGAAAAATGCCCCAAGGGATTGGAAGTACAGCTCAGGGTCAAATAAAACGTTACGGTTGCGAATAGTTTGGTTCAGCCCGAGACAGTGGCTGGGGAGAGGGTTGGAATCAGTGGTGAGGTGATGATGCAAGGTTGGAAAGAGAAACCATTGCTCGAGATGCTCTGGCTACAATTGGATAGGTAACAGTGCAGCCAAACGAGGTTAGGATGACCAACCAATGCAATGGCGGAAAGGCTTCAGAGGAAGATGGTAAAGTCATCACTTTGAAGGCTGCAGAAAAGTGGAGGAGAACAAAGAAGGGTAATTCACCATGGTCACAGTAACAGAGAATGTTGTTCATGAGTTTGGATTGTTTTAGTGCTTTGGACGGGGTGGAAATCTGATGGAGGGATTCAAGGGATAGATGGACACATATCTGGCAGGCGACAACACATTCAAGGACTTTGGAGACGAAAGGCAGGTTGGAGATGGGGTGCTAGTTTGCAACGACAGAGGGATCGATGGCAGTTTTTTTTTTTGAGGGGGGTGGTGACTACAGTTTTTAAAGGGGAGGTGACAGTGCCTGAGGAG
Organism: Heptranchias perlo; assembly: GCF_035084215.1. NCBI lineage: Eukaryota > Metazoa > Chordata > Chondrichthyes > Hexanchiformes > Hexanchidae > Heptranchias > Heptranchias perlo. The sequence continues at coordinate 30,003,463 of NC_090350.1, forward strand.
ATGGAATCATTTACAATGTCAGCTAGCATAGGGGTCAGGAAAGGAAGTTGGGTCCTCAGAAGTTTGGGGAATGGAGTTGAGGGAGCAGGAAAGAGCTCCCATGGACACGGAGCTCGGAGCAGGCATGGGGAGATGGGAGAGAAAATAGAGACAAATGGGGTAGATGGGAGGGAAGCTAGGGAGAGAAGGGGCTCAGAGTTAGGGTAAGGGTACTGGAGGGAGATATGGCTTGATAGGCAAGGGGAAGAGAGTCATTAGTAGAGGCAGGTGAATGGATGATCTCTACCTTAATGATAAAGAAATTTATGATTTCTTCACATTTGTTGTTGGAAGTGAGAGTGGAGGGCTCAGGGGACATGGGTTTAATGAAGCAGTTGGTAGTGGACAAAAAAAGACTGGGGTTATCTTTGACCTCCAGGATGATACTAGATAGTGGTTGATTTTGGCAGAGGAGAGTGAGATCTGGTAGAGCTTTGTATGGTCCAGCCATATTTGCAATGCATGACTAAGCCAGTTGTACACCAGATACATTCAAGTTTGTATCTCCTTAACTTGAGGGAGTGAAGATGGGTGCCATATCAGGGAGGAATGGCAGGAGATGCTCCTTAAAACCTACCGCTTTGACCAAGCTTTTGGTCATCAGTCCTAATGTCTCCTTCTTTGGGTTGGTATCAATTTGTTTGTCTGATTACACTCCTGTGAAGAGCCTGGAGATGTTTTATTGCATTTATTTAGCACCTTTAATGTAAGTTGTTGTTGTTATTATTATTATACGGGAGACAGTGGAGGTTTTTCTGGGGACAAAGGCATGGAAAGTGGAGGCGAGGGACTGGTTGAGCAAATCAACTGCTGCAGAAGTATTGTGGTGAAAGGAGGACCAAAGGTTAGGCAAGCAACATGGGGGATTTTTTTTTCAGGATCAGGTCCAGAAGAAAGAGGGATTGAAACAGGGTACAGAGATGTGGGTGGTGAGGGATAGAAGGAAGTGGTCAAAGATAGCCTTGTTGGTGATTGAGATCATGAAAGTAGAGGGATGGAACAGGAGATGGTGAAGTCCAGGTGGTAGCCGTGAACATGAGTAGGAGAGTTTTTATGGAGGGACAGGCTTAGGGAGAACAAGAGGGTGGTGAATTTGGAGGAGATGGTAAGGGGAATTGAGATGAAGATTAAAATCACCAAGGAAAAGGAGTCCCTCCATGCAGAGGCTGAGGGAGGAAAGGAGGAGGATATCTTGGGGAGAAACTCAAGGTGGGGCCTAGGGGTGGTAGACAACAAAGATTTTAAAAGGGAAGCAAGAGGTGTGAAAAAAACAGGGAGAGGTGCTCAAATGAGAAGTTTCATACTACCACGGCAGCAGTTTGGATGGGGCAAGTTGTATAAAGTATAGCCAGGTGCTCAACAAAACATCCTAGTCAAGTAACATCAGGAAGACCTCTCCCATGAGTCCAGGTGGTCTCAGATGCTATGGAAAATGGTATAATCTGAGAAAGTGATGCTCACATCCCTTACCAAATGCATTTCACTTCGGACCCTTTCAGCTGGCCAATACAAAGTGGAAGGTAGCACGGATCAACCACATGAAATTTCAGTACTGACCTGTCCCATGTAAGAACCATACGATTCTACATCAGCAATTCCACCATGTTTCATGATCCATTCAAATGTCTGCCACTCCAATCCTCCGTCGCAAGCACGGTTTCCAAAGCCCCAGGTACAATCCATCAACATTTGCTGTGAAAGTGGAATTAAATATCCTGTCTGAAAAGAAAGAGAGATGATGAGTGAGCTTAGTTTTGCAACTATGTTGTTGTTTATTCAAACATTGGCTTTCAGGATACATTAAATGAATCACTCCATTCTAGTGCTAACATTCGACTGCTTTAGGGAAACTGCAGGAATACAGGCACTGGTATTAAATTAACCTGTACTCAACAAAATTCATGTTAATTTTCATATAATAGTGTCTGTTCAGTAACACTTCCCAAATCACCCTCAAAAGAAGAAATTGAGGAACTCTCATCCACTCTCCTGTTAAAGTGAGGATAAAAAAGTAAATCAGCAGCTGCAATGAGGTAAAGTTAAGCAGCACAAGATTTACTTGAAGATTTGTCTATTAACCAGAAAAATAGGTTAACCGTCTCAGCAATTTTGATGATGCTAACAGATTCTATGCTTATGACACTAGGGAGATGAACAACTTAATAATTTAATTAAAACAGTGTACACATCAAGCAGTGCAGATTAATAGATTCTGAACAGTTCCGACTAAGGGTCGAAAGTCAAATTACTAACCTGTCTTGTTTTCTTTTCAGATATCAATTGGTTTGCTGTGTAATTCCATCATTTTCTGTTTTAATTTCAGATTTGCAGTTTTCTTTTCATCTATTTGGTTTCTCAGTGGCTTAATTACTCCAGTTATTTGTCAGCAGTGGTAAAAGCAGATTTACTTTACCAACATTTCTCTTTGCGAAAAATGAACACAGCATCTTAAAAAAAAAGGTAAGCTTTTTCTGGGTAGGTTTCCCCCCCCTTTTTTTTCTCATCCATCTGCCCTGATACCTAGAGGTGGGCGGGGGGGTGGGGGTGGGGGGAGGAGCAAACACATAGCCTACTCTCACGGTGTCACTGATATTCTAAGGGGGAGGTTGAGAGGTTGTACGGACTACTTAGGCTTGGATCTTCACTCATATTTTTCTGAGCGCCCACAGGGAGGTACCTCAGCTGCCTTTTTGTGCTTCCCTGCCTGACTTCGCTCAGATCAGGAGTTGAGCAGAGCAGGGCTTGTACCTGTGCTATCCCTGCTCTGTACTACTGAATGTCATTGCACTAATGTTCAGTGCCATTGTGCTGCTATAAAACCCATTCTAATGCATAGCCAACAAGCTGCATCAACAATCATTTCCTAAACACACAATTCACCTTTAGAAAGAGCGCGCCTTCCAAAACACCAGTTGCACCAAAACTCCAACAGGAACCACAAACAGCTTGATCTTTGACAGGGGTCACAGCTCCTGAGACACAAATGGTTCAAAATTAGGATCTATGCACATTTTTTCTTCAAATAATATGGACGATCTTATATAGACATAAAATTCTTTAATAACATGTCCCACTGCATTTGTCAAAAGTATTTTTATTGGTACAGAAGTTTGACAATTCTTACTACTTTAGAAGTATCATCGCTATTGGTTTCTGTTGGCATCGATGTATGTAAGGTTTCAATAAAAACAAACATTTCAAAATTGTGTTAAATGATACATGAAAATTAGCCCAAGTACACAAATGCTTGTGGATGCTGATTTGATATTATGCGACAAGAATCCAGGAATCAAATTAACTCTCCCTCATTTTTTGTGTCAGATTGTCCCAACAAGAAATTTTATTTTGCTTTTAATTAAAATATATGGCACCATATACACTGAAATTTAAGAAGCTATCACTGTTAAGTTCATATTTTATAATAAAGGTTAAAGAAGTGATTGACAAATATAAAGAAGCATTTATTTTTAAGATCAAACTTTTGTCTTCAGGCAGTTGGGGTCCCTTTCACAAACATCTGTCGTGTTAAGAATTTGATTTTTTTTTAAAAAGCAAAGATAGCCTCAAAAGGCCAAGTACTGCTGGTCTCCACCGGGGCCTCATCTCAAGGTCAGCTTGGTTCAGTGGGAACACTCTTGCCTCTGAAAATTGTAGATTTAAACACCACTCCAGGACTTCAGCACAATCTAGGCTGACACTTCAGTGCAGTACTGAAGGAGTGCTGCACTGTCAGAGTTGCCGGCTTTGGAAGGAGACATTAAACCAAGGCCCTGACACTTGCTCTAATGGATGTAAAAGATCCCATGGCACATTTTGAAAGAGGAGGGTGTCCGGGCCAATATTCATCCCTCAACCAACAGCACCAAAACAGGTTAACTCGTCATTCACCTCGTTCTTGTTCATGTGATTTTGCTATATGCATATTGGCTGCTGCATTTGCCTACATAATAACAGTGAATGCAGTTCAAGAATAATTCATGGGCTATGAAGTGCTTTGGGCTGTCACGAGGATATGTTATATAAATTAAATTCTTTCTTTCAGTAACTTATAATAGCCGAATAGCACCACCAAAGGAAATTTAATCGGTGTTACAGATGTTAGTAACATTTACCAATTGTAATGTTTACCAATGTCACAACTTTCAAGGCTTGCAAAAATGGAGGGGCCTGTAGTGAGTTGTTTGCATTCAAATTGCAGTCAAATACACAATTAGATAACACCAGTTAACTGGCAACAGTACCATTGTTTATCCATAACTAGTCAATTGAAACTAAATTGATTTTATTTGGTTTGATTTTATATTGAAGTTGACATTGATTTTCTCTAAAATGAGGTGAAAACATAATGGGGTCAATTTTCACATGGCCGAGCGGATGCGTTCGTGGCAGGGGGGCTCCTAAAATTGGGGATTCCTGGAGCCGGTCCAGAGCCCGGCTCTAACCCACCCACTTCCAGGTTCCCCAATGACGCAAATCGGTGTGTGCACAATCCCCGCATGTGGGACTCCCATCGGCAATCAAAGCCGGCGGGATCCCCTTAAGATCATTATCTAGGCACTTGAGGTTGTTTACAGACCTCATTAGTTGGAGATTTGAGGAGGATTCGGATTTTGGACTACCCAGAGCGTGTTTCCCATGCTGGCGGCAAAACTCCCTGTTCAAATAGGTGTGTTGCAGCCAGTGGCAGCTGCAAAGGTCCATTTAACAGGTGCAGGGTAAACCCTCATTCATTGCAGCAGGGCACTCTGTCACCTCAGACAAAGTTTTGCCTGCCACACCGTTGTCTCCACACTCCAAATTATTAAATCATACCCTAAACTCTGCTGTCCAAACACATTTACCTATTTTGTGGACCCCTTCACACTCACACCGTCAGGATGGGAGCTGGGGGACCATTGCTGCATTCGTCACTCCATTGGAGGACAAGCAACATCACCAGCCTCGCCAGGCATGCCGTCCACCTCCGCCACATGGAGCTACACAACACAGTGCTGTGCAACAGGCACCTGCACAAAGTAGTCGTGCAACTACACATACACTCACTGAAGAGTGACCCAATGGGTGGCATCAAGGGTGTTCATTGAGAACCTCCTGAAAGGGCATTATTGCACAAGCCAGTCAAGAATGGCCAAGACGTGGCAGTAGTGGTGACAATGTAATATGTAATGTGAGTTGATCAGAAGTCAAATATAAGTAAAAACCATGACAAACCCTCAAACACCCTTGTGCATCCCCTTCATGCTTATGACACATTTGCCTTACGCTTCCTACTACACATACGTGATGCATGCACTGTGGCTGCAGCACAGGTAGTGGCAGTTGGGGTGAGGCTGACCGTGAAAGAGATGCATGAGAGAGTGAGTATGAGACAGAGCCATGAGATTGTATGAGGATTGGGTTGAGTGGTAGGGGTGGGATTGAGTACTGGCCAGGTGAGTAAGTGCAGGTAAGATGAGGATGAGCTTTGAGTGGGTGTGAGGAGTGATGTGATAGAGTAGTGTTGGCAGTGCAGAAGGAGATGTGGGGTGGGGGCGGTGATGTGGCAGACGGAATGTAGGGGAATGAGTAAGTGTACTCACTTCGGCTGACCTACTTAGGTTATTGAAGCGCCTCCCGCACTGTATGTTGGTGATGTTGGTAACCTCCTCTGCCACCTCGAGCCAGGCCTTTGTGGTGGTAAAGACAGGCCACTTCCTCCCGTCTGCCGGGGAGAAGATCTCTGTCCTCCCCCCCCTCCTCACCCCATCTGGTAAGACCTGGAGTGAGGCATCATTAAACCTGGGAGCAGCCTTCCCCCTGGTCTGCTCCATGCTGTAATTTTGGCTCCTTTCTGCAGCATCAGTCAGTGGAGGACTGCCCCTTTAAATAGGGCTCCTCCAGCTGACAGCCTATGATGCAGGTGCGCAGTCCGCCCGCTGCGCAGCTTTCCAGCACGAAACCCGGAAGCCAAGGTAAGTGCCTTCAATTTACTTGCGATCGCGTGGGGAACGCACCGATTTCACTGGGCAGGTTACCCACGCGCCCAGTTGACCTCCCCACTGGAAACCCGCCTCCCTCCTAATATCAAGCCCAATAACTCAATGTTACATGCATGACAAGGTGTGTGGGAAATTCTGTACTCCATGTTTTATTATTAACAAAGTACACTGTGCAGTACAAATAGGATTTTTGTGGGGGTGAGAGGGTACAATTAGATGCATTGGAAATTTGTACCCTTTCTTAAGTCTAGAATAGGAAAACAAACATATTTAGTGAAACAATTGTGAATGGGTTGGTGTGTATGATAATGGTGGAATTGCAGCCTTCGGGACTGCTGGCAAGCAATGAACATCTAGGAGTAACAATAAGACAGGTTCTGTACATGGCAGTGCTGTTGAGGGGGGAAGTTTTGCTGTGGTGAAATTGGTAGCACATTGGATGGAAAAAGCTACATTTGAAGATGTAATCTAAGGCTTTATAAAATGACAGAGAGACTGTTGTCACGGTTTCACGTTAAATGAAGGAGTTACTGCTTAACAGCCAAGCATAAGGAGTTAGTAATGGAGAATTCTCAAAAAAGATCTATTTTAATACTGGTATAGGTTGAAAATAAAGGTCCAGCTAAATAATAACTGTGCGTACAAATTAGGTACTTAGTTTTTCAAAATTTCCTGCTGCTGCATCAGTGTTTTATTGCTACTGCACATTACCAGTTCTTCCTTTACATGGTAAATGGTCAACATGAACAGGAATCACAACAGTATAACTGGTAGGAAAGGGAAGGATAATCAGGTATCTTTGTACAACTAACTTTGAAATACAGGCTGTACAAAACTACAAAAGGGAGAAAAATCCTCTGTACATGACATTTATCCTACAATGTTGTGTACCGGTTATGATTTTACACATAGGATAAATGGAAAATGTAGATTTTCTTCCCTCAGGGTATATAAAAAAGTTACTAAATCTTGGAGCGGGAATGGGGCTGCAGGGGAGGGTAACATAAACTGGACAGTTCAAGTAAATCATTTTGGTACATTGTACATTCCTCACCACATTAATAACTTTTCCCTCCCTCAAACAAAATTACATACCGTATAACCTCCAGTCCATACTAGGAGGGACAACAACTGACATGTAACGCTCTGCAGGGAAAGGCTGTCCTTTGTTTACTATGATTCTCTTCAGCCTTCCTCTCATAGCTGCTGCCTCATCCACAGTTCGGTCAGCAAGGTGGTTAACTTCCATTTTATAGGTCAGGTTTGCCCGATTCATGGAATGGATGTACCTTAAAAAAGAAATAAAATTATTCACTTATGGAATAGACTACTACACAACACAGCAAGGGTGACCTGATTGAAGTATGAATGAGAAGAAAATTGAATTCTGATTCAACATAGCATTTGGGCTTAGCACCCAGGCAGGAGGGAGAAGAAATAACAGACCCTGAACGTGGACCAACACAATGTGGTGAGCTACTAGGTACAAATGGCCTCATCCCATGGGTAGTATCGGTAAGTAAACATTACCGATGCAGATTTCAACAATATTGGACTGTCATAAAGGTGTCGGCAGTACTGTTATGACTAAATGCGTTACTCTCTTCAGAATAAGTTATGCAACAACTGTACATCGATCAATCGTAGACACATGGTATACAAACGGACTAGAAGGATCCACTTCTCAATTTATTCTCGGGTTCCTCCAACTCCAACTGCATCTTGGCAGTTCAGTCATCCAACAGTGTGTTTACACATTTGCATGGAAGTGGAAAAATGAAAGTTGAACAGCAGCTGGCTTTATTCATGGCTCCACAGATCAAATCTATGACATCAACAGCTCAATTGCATTTGTTGTGACTATTATAAACTGAAATAAAATTAATGGTAATTACTCAAAATTTCAGCTCCAGTAAGAGTAAACTAGCTGTAAGCTTAAAAGATCGAGTCGTGTTTTCAGCTTACTATGTTATGTTACATCCTTCTCAGATGGGGAAGATACATTTTGAAACATATCTATATATTAAAGTGTATTACATCTTTGTCCCAGGCTAGGCACATGGGTCGGACACTATAGAAGGATCTTTTATACTGTCTCATCACTCTGCATCTACATGTCATCTTGCTCAGTGATAGCATTTTTGCCTTTGTCAGAAAGCCATGGGTTCAAGCCTGATTATGGGCTTGAGCAGATACTTCGGTGCAGTATTGAAGGAATGTTGTATTATTGAAAGTGGCACTTTTCAGATGAGACATTAAATTGAGGCCCCATCTTCTTGCTGATGTGGCCTTTAAAAGATCCCATGGCACTATTTGAAGAAGAGCACATAGTTCTCCTGGCCAACATTCCTTCCAAACCCACAACCACCAGAAACAAATTATCTGGTCCTTCATTCATTTATCATTTGTGAGATCTCGCTGTGTTCAATATTAAATCAGTGTTTACCTGCATAACAATTGTAATTGCACTTTAAAAGTAACCCATTGGTTGTAAAATGCTTTAGGATGTCATAAGAAGCTATATAAATATAAGTAGCTTCTTTAACCTTGTGTTGTGTTGGATCTTTGTTGAAGTAGGTGTAATAAATTGCTGCTCAGGAGAGAAGCAGATCTTTGGATTATATTCTATTAATAGTCTATTAACCCTGAGGGATATGATATTTCTTCCTCTGAACTGATTTCAGAAATGTAACCAGTCGGATCCTATACTAATGCTTGCATTTATTTAGTGCCTTTCATGTTTTAAGCATCACAAAGGATGTTTACACAATGGATCACTGTTTAATGTGCAGTGATTGGTTTTATCCATTTTGCAAGTTTATTTAGAATTAGAAATGCAATCAAAGCAGGAATGATCATCAGTATTTAGAATTTCAATAGTGTGATAAGTCCCACGGATCAATTTGTTTTCCCCTTGGAACTTCCAAAACCAGATTGTTTGATTAGTAGGATAATCAAAATTCAAGAAGGAGCTAAATGTGAATCTCCAAGACAAAAAAGTTAACTGGATAAACTTTACTTGGCCCATCACCACCATCAAAAGTAATGGCATTCCCTGATGCCATGGTCAGCTTTACCTCATGTTGTGAGTAAAAGTGATTCTTCTAAACTCATGCTCCTTGTCATCTTTCTCATAGTCCCTCTCAAATTCCTCCTTGTAATGCTGGAACAATTGATAACCCCTGTCTTCTTTATCTGTGGTAACTAAATCCTGAATGGGATTGGCCAAAATTCTGTGTTCCGCTCCATGACCGGGGAAACCTTCACAAGACAAACCTATAAGAAACAGATAGCTGGATAAATAAATATCAGTACAGGTTTCTAGCATTCCTGGTATTTTTATTAGAATAAGTATGGCAAATGCCATTCGTATGATCTACATTAGGAAGTCACAAATATCACTCTGTATATTAAAGTTTTGTGACTGTATAATTGTAGCCTCTTTGTTTGCTTTTTGATAAGGTAATCAGTTTGACAGCTTAGTATTTTACCTTGTTCAGATTCCTTGTGACATATAAAATACCCAACAGTATTTCCAATAAAATACCCAACAGCAATTCCATCTGTACCCAAATAAAATCCACATCTCCCCATTTCCAGTCTTCTCCTTTCATTTACATCGCTACTGAAGTTGTAGAAATGTTCAAGTTCCTAGGTTGGTTCTTTAGGTATCTCACACCTCTACGTGCAGATATTAAAAATGTATGTCCCAGCTTTAATTTCTGATAATCAGTGCTGATTTGAACCATAATTTTACCTTCAAAATCATGTTCCTTTTTTCTTCCCAAAACTATATTGTTTTGTGAACCATTATATACCACCTTTACAAGGAATCATTCCAACAGTAACCTTTTTAAAAGCTTCAGAATTAAAGGCAAATTATCACTAATTTTTGAAATATTTCTTAAGTCCTGATACAAAAGAGGAGCTAACCTGGAGTTACTGATCTCTCCCTCTTAGGCAGAGTGAGCTGCCAATTTAGGCCAGCATTAAAAGCAACCAGAGCTACTCCAAGATGTGTTACTTTATTACTTCATGGTTTTTAAAGAATACAGCAGGTCACCTTTCAATTTCTACTGATCAAAAAAGATGGTTGAGATAATCAGTAGAAACCGACTAAAATGGAAGGTTGAAAAGCAACACGCTGTACAGTTTGGATATTTATGCATAGAGGTTAACCTTCTCCAATTTTAGAGTAATGCAAACAGGAAGGGTAATTGTAGGCCCCAATCACATACATCAGTGATACCATCACTTGACATCTGAGTTGTATCTCAGCTACCACATGTCCAAAATGGGAAACTGTTCTCAGCCAACACCAACATCTTCGTGATCACCTGTAACAATCTGTCAAAAGCTTTACCTTCAGGAAGTTTGTAGATATTTGGGTCCACATCATGGTGCATATTCTCATAATCTACTTCATATTTGTCATAATGTGAGCCAAGCAAAGTGTTGAATCCTTTCATTTCATAATGGACAGGAATGGGATCATTTGTTGAATTAGCGATCCAAATGGTGTACGTGTTTTTCTTTTTATCCTCATAAGTAATATTTTGCCATACAGTGCAATGTTGCTCTTTATAGTCCTCTTCCTTTATGAACTAATAAAAATTGACATTAAAATAGATTGTCAGACCAAAAATGCTGAAATTAATTTCTCTTTTCTTTTCAGTATTTATCAGTAGAACCTGAATCACCTGCATTCCCTTGTTCAACACTCAATTGCTTATTTGAGATTTTTCACAGGAATCAAAAGACCAGCTGACCACACTGAAGAAAATAGCTTTTACTGCTTAGCTGGTTAGCCCTGATTCTTGGGCAATCCAGAGACAATTGTTTCACCTGTGCTAATACTAATCTGCCTACACGAGCACCAGGAGTGCCAAGCATATAGCATATTAAAAATGCCAGTGAGCGGAGGTGGTTATTGTGCATGCAGATTGGCGTTAGAACAGGCAGAACGACACAGGTGGGTGGACAGATATTGCACCACTGAGAGTCAAGTGGGTGAGTTCGCTTCTGATGTGTTACTCAGTGTGTGAGCAGAGCATGCTGTTCAATTAAGACAAGGGGCATGATTTCAGCCTGGAAATGTGGGTGGGTTGGGGGCAGGGGGCAGGGGGCAGTAAAAATTGCAAAAATCTAAAACCCACCTCCAACCTTCCCATTTCCCGTTTTTACGGGGGCAGGACAGCCGGTGGGCAACCAACCTGCTTTTAAGAGGCAAGTTGGGCATTAAAAGCTTTTAAGGAGGCTGCAAGCCTCCATTTTCAAAGCTTTTTTGATTTTCGCCTCTGGGGGCCGGGATTCCTGGGCCTTCTTCTTCACGCCACGTGAGAGGAGGCGAGAAGGCTCGAAACTGCAGGTAAGTGCCTTTATAGCACAGCTTGTCGGCCCGGAGGGGCAGGAGTGTTTCCCCCAGGCCCAACAAACATACCTGCAGTGACCACCCCCACGATCGCCGACCTCCCCGCCCCCAATGATTGCCAACCCCAACGATTGCCGACCCCCGCGATAACCCCTGATCCCACCTCCCCCGCCGGTGACTGACGCTCCCCCCCCCCACCTCCATGATCCTCTATCCCCACTCCTAATGACTGACTCCTGATCCCCCCCGATGACTGATCCCCGATTCCCCCCCCACGATGATCCCCGCTGACTGACTCCTCCCCCGATGACTGCCTCCTAGGCCTCCCCATGCCCCCATACCCTCCACATCCATCCCATTTAACACTTACCTTGACACATCCTCTTCCTCCATCCGACTAAGAGCCAGCCTGTCAATCAGGCCGGCCTGTAGGGCGGGAAACCGGCAAAAAAAATGGCGCCCTTACGGCAAAATCGTACGGACGTCTGGGAAACCCGTACCTCCGGGTTCCCCCCCCCTTGCCCAGCTCCAGGCTAAAATTACACCCAAAGCATGGATCTCCTTACGTTTTGTTTCTAGAGAAGTCAAAAGGAGATTTGAGAAGAAACCGAATGTAAAGAAAGCCTCATTATATATAAAAGGCTTCCGCTCTCCCTGAACAGCTGATCAGTATGCGCCTCATTCCAGTGGAACCCCAATAATTTCATTGATAAAATAGAATATATACATTTAATATTGGGGCTAAGCCATACTTGGGACAAGATATAAACCATGCTCATGCTATACTATACTTGGCAGTAGAGTATAATTTGATGCAAATGCTAGATACCAAAATAGGAAAATCTTCCTTTCTCTGGCACTCACATCCTTCACCTGAGAGGAAAGGAAAATAAAAATCTATCCATAAAACTTAGAATCATGAATAATGCACTGACCTGTTACTTGTGACATCTGATGAACAAAAGGTTTGTATATGAATAAGCAAAAGGCCAAAAGTTTGAAGCAGGACTGGTACATGTACCAAAATTACCAAGAAATAGATTAAAAGGGCATAAAGAAAAGCATTCATCTCAAGTGAAGGTGACATCATTTATTCAAGAAATTGAATCCCTATAATTATGGCATAAAGATAAACAGAACTTAAAACACAAAGTAGTCTAAAGTGTATTCACACATAATATGTTGATTACAAATCTGTTCTAACATGAGCTACATTATACACTGTGAAATATAATACCACATACTGTGAAATGTAATATCACACAAGTAAAATGAAGAGCTGCACCAATACAGACTTAAAACAAGCAGGTGGATGACAAGAAATAATAGTGGCATTTAAATTCTGTTTTTAGTGTTACAAAGGAAACATTCAAACTGGTGACATTTCAGAAGTGCTAACCAGAAGAACTAAACCACTTCCTGCAGAAAGTTTATGCTGATACAATGGCCACGCTATTATTTGTGGCCTACACTTAGGAATATGAGTAAGCCATCCAGCGTCCACAGCCTTTTTGGGAGAGATTTCCATATTTCCACTACCCTTTGCGTGAAAAAGTGCTTCCTGATTTCAATCCTGAATGGCCAAACTCTAATTTTTAAGATTGTGCACCTTTGTTCTGGATATCCCCACTGGAGGAAATAGCTTCTCTGGATCTACCCTATCCAAGCCTTTTATAATTTTAAAGACCTCAATTAAATCACCCATCAACCTGCTAAACTGAAGAGAATACAAGCCAAGTTTATTCAATCTGTCCTGATAATTTAACCCTTTAAGCCCAGGTCTCATTCTGGTGAATCTGCGGTTGTACCCCCTCCAAGGCCAATACATCTTTCCTGAGGTTCAATGCCCAAAACTGAACACAGTACTCCAGATGGGGTCTGACCAAGGCTCTGTACAACTGAAGCGTCACTTTTGTATTCCAAGCCCCTTGAAATATAGGCCAATATTATCCTTTTTGATTACTTTTTGTTCCTGTGCACTAGCTTTTAGTGAATTGCATACCTGGACACTTAAATCTCTTTGCTCCTCCACAGCTTCTAGTCTCTCATCATTAAGAAAACATTCCAATTTTTCTTTCTCTGATCCAAAGTGGATGACCTCACACCTCCCCACATTGAATTGTATTTGCCCCTAAAACAGGCGTTAGACCCCGTGAATATGTAAATTAAGAGCCTAACGCCTGCTGAGAACCCCTTTTAGAAATTTGTCTCTAATGAGCAGGACAGGCTTATATATTTTTGTATATCCTTTATAAATTCTTATGTCCACATTAATAATGGAAACTGCCTATGATGTAATTTCACCCTCCTGCCAGTGGTGCTGCTGCAGTCCCTCCACTTAGGGGAGGGGTAATTATGGCCTGACAAGTATTACATAGGCAATTTCCATTATAAAATATGGAAATGGGAATTAATAATGGAAAAAATTGACAGGAATTGTATACAGGCATAAGATTTTTAATATATTACCAGTTGATCTTCCATGGAATTGCACATGATGTTGCAAAATATAGTCTCTCTCCTTTACCTCTCTCTGCTGTCTTCATGTTGGTTTTCTCTCTCTTTCTCTTCTCTCCTTCTTCCCCTTCCCAATTCTTTTTGCTTCTCTGTCATTTTTTCTTTCCTTTTGGATGGGAGGTGGAGGATATTGGGTGGTATGGCATGGTGAGACAGGGAAAGGAGTTACCGATGGCTGCAGGCTGAATTTGGGGTTGGGGGGGTGTGGTCAGAGAAAATGGGGCCTTCAGAGACTCTCTTCCCATCTACTTCCCCGATCACTCATGTTTTCTCCCACCCCATGCTCCCATGGTGTCTCATACCCCTTCCTACCATACCCTCACTACCCCACTCTTTTCCTCTTTGAACTACCTGTTCAACCCCTTTATGTTCCCCTTCCCCTAGCTATGTTACCTACTTTTAGCACTTCATTTTTCTTGGTATTATTCTCTTGCCTTTATATTTCTTTTGTTTCCTTTTTCAAAATCTCATTCAAACCTTAATTCTCACCTCAATTCTAAAATTTAGTAAGTGTTACAACATCCTTACCTCAAAGCCATTCAAACTTGGAAAGACAGACTGTGGAAGGATGGGATCATCAATTGTTCCATTTACTTGGAAACATTTGATAACATTCATCTCAGTTTCCGTAGTCTCTGGAGAAATCTTGTAACTAATTCCAGAAGGCTTTTCAAATCCATGCTGCAGAGTTACAACCTGACCTGTAAGATTGGAAAGAATCCATTTATAACTATTTAAGCTTTGAATCAAAAGTAGTAAGAAGAAATGAGCAGATCACTATCAGGTCTATCACTTGCATATACTAAACTTCCACCTAGAAACAATATAGGTCTTATGAATCTTCACAGTGGTATCTTGGGGCATTAGAACAATATAACAAGTGGCTACACTTCAATAGTAATTAATTGACTGGTAGATCATAAACCCATTTATACTTGAACTTGGCATGATAAAATCATTGACTGCAGAAACTGTCGAATTAAACCTGACAATTACTGAAAATTGCATCATGGCTATTCACTCGGAATTCCAGGGTTTTAAACAAACTCATTGAGTGAGGCCTGAATGACACTGATTTTACACTACATTTTCTTCTCTTTATAAAATTCTCCATCTCCCTATGTCATTCATCAAACAAGAAGTTGAGCAGGCAACTTACTCCCAAGCCTTTGTCAATGCGGTTCTGGGAACCTGTGTGAGATTGGCCAAGTTGACTTGTCCCTTAATTTTCCCTTGTCAGGAAGCAACACACTTCTTTTTGCCAGATACTTCCCCTGACAATACAGCGAAGATTGTGGAGAATAGGATACAAGTGCTATCTTATGCTTAAAAATGGCCACTGCTTGCTGCTACTGCAATATTTTAAAAACAATTTTACCCATTCGCTGGCACAAATTGGTAGGTTTTAATTAAACAATCTCCAGATGGCCAACAACTTTGGTACAATTGTGCGTCAAGTTCAACAATTCTGCTGTTAACTAATTCCAGAATACAGCAACATTCTTTAAATCTGCAAAAAATAAAAACTTTGTAGTAAGAGTTCTCAGTCAGGCAGCTCCATATCTTTAACATTATACATGAGTAGATTGGAACTAAAGGGGGCAATAACCTTGTTAAAGAAACAGCTGGCTGTTATCAGGAATTTAGTCCCATTAAAATCATAGGAAAAATCCAACTGTGACAAATTTGCTCTTAATTGCCACATAAACTAATGTCTCATTAACTCAAACAATAAGTTAACCCATCAGGATGAAACCTATACCATGGTAATAATCAATGCGGCTGACATTCCCAGAAAGGTTGTACCAAGCTTCAAACGGTTCTTCAATCTCAGCATATGGCAATGATAGAATTCCTGTGAACAGATTTTAAAAAGTTACTTTACCTTTACAGAAAAAAAAAATATTTCTTACAACTGGAAGAAATTCAATATCCCACACTTCTAAATATACATTCACAATGAAGAAGGGGCATTTTAACATAGATAAATATCTTTCAAGATATTTTTTCTTTTTATGAGGGAATATTCCATCTACTTTAAGTATTCATTTTCTGGTTTCTGCATGCCATTTGTCTATTGCAAAATGATGACCTATTCCAATACCATTCTAAACTGGCTGTGAAGGTGGTCAGGGGAGTAGTCTGGATTGACTCTCCTTCCCTGTGGCTTCTGCAGAACACTTACATTCAGCAACAAACCTGAGATTGGGAACTCAGTGATGTGGCAGATCAAGGTGCATACTTATATCCAACACTAATCCTTGATACTCTGAGACATACGACCATAATGTCTCAAGACATTTTACAAGGTTTGCATGAAATGGATTGTACAAAAACCCAATCAAGTTCTTATTTGATCTACCATTCCACTGGAATAAAAAATAAATGAAAGTAAAAGAAATGTATTGTCAAAGTCATGATACAGGTGCAGCACCTATTGCACCACAAAACATCTAGACAGTTAGTATTACAGAAACATGGTGTTCCAAAATATAAACCTACTAAACAAGCAAACAGCTGCAGTAAACCAACATTACTGTTTAAATTCCTTTAAATCTATCAATAGTTGACAATATTAGTGATAACATATGTTTTTGCCGGTGTTGCATAAATATATGTTTTCATACAGGACTAAAACCATAATTACAGCCTTGGAGCTGTAATGACAGAATGCAAAATTTTCCCACCTCGATACTATTTGAACAATTTTGTATTTTATCCCAAGAGATTGATCCCTTTTAGTTGCCCTTATATCACAGAGCAGAACAACATTCACACAATGCTCAAGATTGATGCCAAGATGAGCGTAGTAAATCTTTCAGCAAGGGGATGGTTTAAATATGTATCCCACTAGCACAATGAACAAAACATTAAATCAAATAAAAGAGGAAGATCAGTCCATGGTCTAAATGGAGCAATAGGATTAAAGAATGTTTAGGACCCATTAAAACATCTCTCTCACACACGCACACTTTCAAGAATTATTGAGACTTAGAAAGGTCATTTGGTAATTCAATTTACATCCAATCCGTAGTGTTGGGCAGATGCAAAGAAAGAAAACAGCATCGTAAAAATTAATCAGAAATTTTGAAAATATACAGCAGGTCCATCTGCATCTGTAAAGTAAAAATACCCTTCTTTAGAACATTCTGATGAAGGATCTACACATGAAGGTTAAACTATCTTCATTCATCACAGATGCTGATGAACCTGTGGTGTACTTCCAGCATTTTTTGTTTTTACCTTACTTTCCAGAATCTCCAGTTTTATTGTGTTTGTCTCCAATATCACTATCATACCTGAAACATGGTAGACGTCTGCAAATGTAGGTGCTTCCATCCAAGGCTTGGCATCAAAGACTAAGGAGGAAAATATATTTAACAAAAACAATTACACAAACATATGATGGTGCAGTTTGGTACTTTAAAATCGATTTATTGCATTTTTCTGTTTACCTGAATTCAAGTTGGAAACAAGCTAAATAACACTGAAATTGAATAAAGAGTTTCCATAATGTAACAAAATATATACACAGGCAACTATACAGATTTATAACAGTGAGTCTTCAAGTATATGTGGACACATAGGGATACGTTACAATCACTGTACACTAGCTATATTATAATCGTTATTAAATATGCGAAAATACAGAAAGGTACAAGTATTACTCGGTATTGAGCTGTAATTCCCCCTTCCCGGAAAACCACTACTCCTACCTGGAAAGTAACAACTGTACAAAACGACAAATAAAGAATAAATTGCACCATTACAAATTCGGGAATTATTGATGGTTAAATTTAGATATACATTGTCTCATTCCAGACAGCAAAAAGTCAAACTGCTCCATTTAGGGCTGTCTATTTCAAGCAACAATCACAGATTTAACTTTTCATCATGATTATTATTAGTTTTAATCAAGACTGGGTATCAAACTAGCAGTTGGCGTTGGTGTTTTATCCTTTCACGAAACCCCAATAATACAGTAAATGCATAATCACAGTCGTTGCTTGTTTTCAGTACCTGAGACGGAGCTCAGGAAGAAGATGCTGAGCCAGCGCCCCGCGAATCCCATTTCTCCGCTGCGACACCTCTCTGCTCAGCCTCTTCTCAACTCAATTGTATGAATTAGCGCTGCGCAGCAATCGCAGAGTGGGCGGGTGGTCAGCTCTGGTGAGGGACGGCGCTTATGTCAGGTTTTGGTGAGAACTCACAAAGTCGGGCTGGAACTGTGTAACTGTGACAGTCACTGGGGAGGAAGAATCTGCCGGTGAGAGGCTGGGTGTGTGATACAGGGCAGCTCTGAATAAAACTGGACCACATTCACATAGCTAATCTCACAACAAAAGCACGCAAAGGTCCATTTTTTAAATTCGTTCATGGGATGTGGGCGTCGCTGGCGAGGCCAGCATTTATTGCCCATCCCTAATTGCCCTTGAGAAGGTGGTGGTGAGCCGCCTTCTTGAACCGCTGCAGTCCGTGTGGTGAAGGTTCTCCCACAGTGCTGTTAGGAAGGGAGTTCCAGGATTTTGACCCAACGATGATGAAGGAACGGTGATATATTTCCAAGTCGGGATGGTGTGTGACTTGGAGGGGAACGTGCAGGTGGTGTTGTTCCCATGTGCCTGCTGCCCTTGTCCTTCTAGGTGATAGAGGTCACGGGTTTGGGAGGTGCTGTCGAAGGAGCCCTGGCGAGTTCACACTGCAGCCACAGTGCGCCGGTGGTGAAGGGAGTGAATGTTTAGGGTGGTGGATGGGGTGCCAATCAAGCGGGCTGCTTTGTCCTGGAATGGTGTCGAGCTTCTTGAGTGTTGTTGGAGCTGCACTCATCCAGGCAAGTGGAGAGTATTCCATCACACTCCTGATTTGTGCCTTGTAGATGGTGGAAAGGCTTTGGGGAGTCAGGAGGTGAGTCACTCGCCGCAGAATACCCAGCCTCTGACCTGCTCTTGTAGCCACAGTATTTATATGGCTGGTCCAGTTAAGTTTCTGGTCAATGGTGACCCCAGGATGTTGATAGTGGGGGATTCGGTGATGGTAATGCCATTGAATGTCAAGGGGAGGTGGTTAGACTCTCTCTTGTTGGAGATGGTCATTGCCTGGCACTTGTCTGGTGCGAATGTTACTTGCCACTTATCAGCCCAAACCTGGATGTTGTCCAGGTCTTGCTGCATGCGGGCTCGGACTGCTTCATTATCTGTGGGGTTGCGAATGGCTGATACTGCAAATTTCTTTTTGCATTAAAACGAACTCTCCATACCTCAAGTTGTCGCTTCCGAGATCTCTGAATATTGGTTCACGTTGTAAAAGATGCTGAGACCAACTTTTGCCAAATTACAGAGGCAGACTGAAACCTGTACCGACAAATAGAGTAACCAATCCAACACCCCATTATAATTATGGTCAAACGTTTATTCCATTTCCATTACATGGGATTCTGCAATTTTAACCTTGGATTTTTGGGATTACATTCCGTGATTTTATCCATTTTCCTTTGACACTGGAAACCATTCGCCTCATTAATGTGCTATTAAGGTATACAGACTGGGAATGTTTCAGATTCCGTCTGTGTTGAGTTAGTTTAAATCAACCATTGGCCTCAGAAAAGTAGTTTCAAATCGCTGTGCAGGGACCCCTGCTGGACAGTAGTTGAGCATGTCTATCAGGTGAGGTCAGGTTTGGCTGTGATGCTCCATGTGTGAACAAAGCTGACACTCACTGCCCAGACTTACACTTGAAAAATAGCCACGTGGTCCATGATGACTTCATGTACCTATGAACTATATACATCAGCATGCATCACTAAGACTGATTTCCCTGGGCTCCTTGTGCTGATCCAGTCCAGGCCCGGGAGTAATGGTATTTTCTTTCCTGGGAAGGGTCTCTAACGCTGGAAGAAGGGACGGGAAATTTAAGCGCAACTCTCAGGAGTCTGTGAAGTGCTTTGTGACGTCCTGAGGACGTAAAAGGTGCTACATAAATGTCAGTCTTTCTTTTCTTTCACTGTTCCTGTTCTACATGTCCTTATGTAACCAACAAATCTCCTCCCCCTTGCCATAAGACTTCTATCCTTGACCCTTGTATTATGTATGTTGTGCAACACATTGAGAGATTGACTGGTAATACTTTAAAAGTTTCACTTCTATGTGCAGGTCCTGTCAACTTTTCCCACTATAAATTGCTATGTCCACATTTGTAATGGAAACAGCCTATGTAAACTTGTCATGCTGTGATTACATCCTCCCCCCCACCCCCAATGGAGACTCTGCAGCCCCACCACTGGCAGAAGAGTGTAATGACAGCATGACAAGTTTACATAGGCAGCTTCCATTATAAATGTGCTCATAGGAATTTATAACGGAAATTTAAAATTAGGACAGAATGTATCACTGTAAAGTATGGCCTCAGTTACATCTGTGTACCTTGGTCCAATTATCCTCTGACCTCTAACCCCGCTTCACCTGAAGACTACCCTTGGTCATGACCCTCCGTGTGCAATACCACAGTTAATCAACAAATATATATACTCTGATGCTACCTACTTTTAATTCTCTGCTGCTATCCTCAACTCTATGAATGCTACTCTGTCTGGCTGCTTGTTCAACATCAAGTTGTGCATGAGGACAAAGCTTCTCCAGCTTAACACTGACAGGCTGCAGAACTGATGCTATCCTGCTCAGCTTCCACCACAAACTTCCTCAACTGCACCACTTCCCTGCGTGTGTTTTCAGACTGAGCATAATGCAATCCTGGTGTATTGCTTCACCCTGAGCTGGGCTTCAAACCGCTATCTATTACTAAAATTGCCTAATTTCACCTCTGGAACGTTGTTAACGTCTGTTCCTGCCTCACCACCCCCGTTGCTGAAAATGTCATCAATGCCTTTATTAACTCCAAACTTGACTTCTCCAAAACCATCCTCGTTGGCTTCCTGAGCTGTACAAACTTTAAATTGTCTAAAATCCTGCTATTTACTTAAAAATTCACATTGCCTCATTCCGTTCTCACTCCTGTCCTTGCCAAGTACTACTGGCTCCCTGTCCCCTGACATATTGGGGGTGATTTTAAACCCCAAGAACGGGTGGGTCGGGGCCGGGTGGGAGTTGAAAATAATTATTTTTTTGGGGTCGCGACCGCAACCCGGCTTTATTTTTGAGTTTAACGTCAGCGTGTAAAAGTACAGGCTTCCCACCGGGAATGCAAAGTCCGAAAATTTTGCGGTTGCGACCCAAAAAAACAACTATTTTCAATTTCCACCCGTCCCCAACCCACTCGTTCTTGGAGTTTAAAATCACCCCCATAGACTTCAAACTCCTCATTATTACTTACAAATATCACCATTACCTCATACCATGCTTCCACTGCAATGTCCTCGAGGCCTACATCCCAGTTTGAACCCTCCACTCTTTTGCCTCAGGCCTACGATACATCCCCCCTTTAGCTACCATAGCACAGTGCTCTGTGACTCTCTTCCTTAGGCCACCACCTTGATGTAATCTCTTCCCACCTTTAATAGCCTCTTTAAAACCTATCTCTTTGACCCAACCTAACTATTTTCCTTATTCCTGCATGGTGTCTGTTCCCTACCCTTTGTTTGGAACCTTGGAACATTTCATTTAGTTAAATGTGCTATATAAATGTTGTTGTTGTTTCAGTCACATGATGTATTCTCCAACTCACCTTCCTCCTGCATGCAAAAATGCAGTTTCAAAGTTGGATCCCATTAAGAGATGAGTGAGGTGCTGCTAGCAAAGATCTCCTTATACCAGTGGAGACATAATCAGGGCTCCAGAAGCAGAGGTAGAATCAGGTGCAGTATTTACTGTATTCTTGAGGAATACCAGCATGAATCTGCAGCCCAGTTCACCATATATACATGTACAGATGTGTAAATCATAGCAGCATATGCATGTTCAATAGAAAAGTGGCTATCGAAATGCTGTGAATTACTAATGTAAATGGGAGAGCTCCATTGAATTTGGCAATGAAAACATTAATTCTGAGTCCAGGTGAAGCACAATTAATTCCTTCCTGTCTCTTTTCATTTTGAAGAAGATTGTTCTCATCTGGTAATGGTGGTGTATTTGTTGAGTAAAACAGTTCTATTGCTTTCTGTTTTACTGATTGCCTTCCTATGTTTCTTCTGGCTGATCTGCTTATTTTTCCGTCTGCTTATCATTTCACCAGTACTGTACTTTGAAATTTTCTATGTTTTCACTAATTACATTTCATGTTCTCACCAGATAATTTTTGATATAGTTCAGGGTCTTTTTATGTTTTGTCTGGAAAAACAAACCCTTTCTGCTCCAAAGAATAAAGTTGTTAAGAGTTCTACTGGGTAATATGTGCAAACTCAAATAATTTGTAGAAATTGAAACAATATCAGCTGAAGCAAAACTAGGCTAACCTGTTTTGAATTATACCAAAGCAAACCAAACCTTTATTGATTTACTAACAGACTAAACCAAACGTGCAAAATTATACATTTTTGATATATTAGTTGTACAATATATGTTAGACTCACACGAATTTCAGAAACGTCAGAAAATAGCTGAGTCCTTTTAAAAATATGAAGAAATTATAGAGAGAATGATATCTCACAGCAAAAATTAATGGAGGGGCCAAAAAAGCAAATCAGACAAGATGAAGTTGCAGCCAGGAAATTTACTTTGAGTTCCTGCCCTCCAACCCAAAAATATAAATGTCTCTTGGCTAGGGTAGGAAATGTTTCAGATGGCATGGCAAGTTGACAATGTTCGAACTCCACCACTGTGGTGCATATTTAACAAAATGTTTGGTGACAATCGGTGAAAGAACAAATGGACTGCATGCAATTTTTTTATAGCCTTTTGGGGCTGATTCAAAATTATATTAATTCATTGATGCAGAATGTAAATGTATTTGCTGCACACAGATCATGATGGTTTAGAATTTATGTAAGAATTCTTTGACTTAGGGTTCAACTCTTAAATAAGCAAGCATTTTTTAAAATCATTTTTATTAAGTTTCCATTTTAAAACCCAGGTTTGATCCCTAGTCTGTGCCGAGTTAGCTGTTCTTAATCAGGTTGTGTTTGGAGTGCTATAACTGGCATCAGCACTATCAGCACTCAAGGTCTAGAGAAGGGAAAAGAAACAATCAGGGTTCTCACTAATTGGCCGGGAACTTCCTTGGAGTTGATCCCACTCTGCCTCCATTACTTCGCCAGTGGTGGGGCCATGAAGATGATGACTGGTCTCAAGTTTTATGGCGCAGGCTCATTTCACGCAACCAGAATGGGATCTGTGCAATATCAGTCAGACAGCAGTACGGACATGCATTCATCAGGTGACTGATGCACCCTACAGAACACCAGGGGAATTGATCGCCTTTGGCATCACAGCAAGGTAGCATTGAGATAGGGCCATCCTTTTTTGCGTGATTGTTGGCTTTCTCAAGGGCCAGGGCGCCACAGGTGGCTCTGCATTGCTTTCCGAACTCCGACAGTAAACCCCCTTCCACTCCCTGATTATATAGATTATATATGACAATATGCAAAGGATCCTACACAACAACGTGAGATAGGCTATATGTTGTCACAATGCATTCATACTTCAAAATTCCTGCCCTCCATGGGAAGAAAATCGTGTCAATGAATGTCTGTGGGTGACAAAGCCTACCCCCTGCTTTCATGGATGATGACCCAATAGGAATGCAGTAGAGGTGCACTACAATGAGACATGCTCCTCGACAAAAGTGGTCATCAAGAGGACCGTAAGGGTCTTAAATGGACATTTTTGTTGTCTAGACAGGTTGGGAGGGGCTTTGCAGTATGCTCCAGATCTTGTGTCATACATAGTTGCAGCCTGCTGTGCCCTAAACAACTTTGCCATATAAAAGGTCAGGACTTGGACATTAATGGGGAGGCAGCTCTAGCTGCTTTGGAGGCAGAAATAAGTGGGGGAATGCACCACGATGGCCTTCACTCAAAGAACTATTCAGTGACTGCAGCAAGAGCTATCTGAATACATCTCATCTCAAAATTCTTCTCTTCTGTTTAACACAGTCTGCCTTTGACACTAGTGCTTTACCTCCTTCTCCCCACCTTCAAATGAAGGGACAATCCTTCAATCCACTATCCATCCTAGAATATGACAACAGTCAGCTCTCTTTGCCCCTACATGATAGTGCCCATTATGACCTGATTGAATAAGTTACACCAAATAAGTGCATACTTTCCCGTATGACTCTAACCTCCATGAATAACAAAGCACAACATAAGTGCACATTCAACTTTATTACAACAAAGTCCAAAGTGAACACAAGCCAACCTATTCTTTCTCAGCATCATGCTTCCCTTGGGTCACTAACCGTACCTTTCTTTCACCTACTCTAGTGCTTCCCCTAGATGCAACCTGAGACCCAGTATTGCGAGAGGTGGTTGCTTATGCTCTGTAAATGGGATATGAGACTGAGTTGGCCTTCTTCTCATGGCAGCTTGTTCCTGGGAGGGAGCAGCTGCTGGCTGCAATTCTGTAGCTTGTTCCTGGGTAGCTTGTTGTCATCTCCTGTTTTCCACTGATGTGGTGCTCTGAGGGGGAAGGCTGGAGGCTGCGATGTACAGCTGTCCTGAGGCAATAGTATCAGGCAGGATGACTCCAGTTATCGCCATACCAGTGGTCCCCAGGCCTATGTTCCCAATGATCAGCGGGATGGCTAGTCTAATGGCAGCTATTAGACCCTGAAAAACAGCAGCATTCATTGTAGCTGCTGTGGTCTGGAACCCGCTATGCAGAGTATTGTCTATTCTCTCCCTTATTACCACCAGAGCTGGAGTCTGTGTTTTTGTGGAAATGGAGGCACTGACTGGTTCCTGGCCACTTCTTAGGTGGGGACATACTGCAGATTCACATGAAGTTGACACATGCTCCATTGATGTCTGTAACAAAGAAAATGTTTCCCTGATGTTGCCACAAATGAGAGTTAAGCCTATCAGTTGCTGCACATCCTCGGAGACTCACTTCAGAGTCTGCATGTAGGTACGAAATTCCTTGAACGTTCTTCTTTTCAGGCAAGTAACCATGGGACCCAAAACACCGAAGCCATGGGCAGCCTTCTTCTCAGCCTCCATTGGAAAGATGGCACATCGTCACCCACTTCCTATTCCTCTGGTTTCCTTGTGTTCTGTGAATCATTAACATTATCTAATTCCTTCCAGGTGAAAGTATATGATCTGGTGCATGGGAGTGAGAAAGCAAGTGATGCAGTGGGTGATGTTGATGGTGTTGAGTCTGGGAAACACAAATGCTCCAGAGACTACTGTGTGGCCTTTCTTCATCATCCTCTTTCTCATCAACATAGTCATCATCATAGCTGTTGAGGAAGAAATTTTTCCGTGCTGCTCCTCCACCTCATCATTATCATTATCTTTCTCTTCTTCATTATCCTCTACCCCCTGTTGCTGTGATGGATCAGCAAAAAAAGGATGGTTCAAACTAAGAATGGGTGAGCATTATGTCCTTAGCATTAAGGAAACAGAGAATGGGGGTGAAAGCTTGTGGCTGTGTGGTGCGTCATAGGAATGCCATGGCAATAATGTTGGCATTAAGTCAGTAACCTACTGCCAGCACTGGGCACCTGACCTTGCTATCTCCCATGGCAAGGGCAGAGTGCTTCCCCATAAGCTCCATGACCATCTCCTTGTAGGCTATGAGATGTTTCAGTTTCGAAATGCCACCACCAGTGGCCTGCCTCTCACAGGCATTGTGCGCCATTTTCTCCTGCAGTAAGATTGTGGAAATGAGGGGAAAGCTAGCAGTTGAGTGTGTGCCACGTGACACTGCAGAACTGAAGTAAGAGATGTGATGGTATCACCCTGTTAAATTGGAAGAAGGAGTCTTAGGTGCATTCATGTAATTGCCATGAGGGGAGTTAGGTATCCATAATGTGAGATCCAAAGTATTTCCTCACTTAATCAGAGTGTATTGTGAAGGGTTAAATGTACAGCTAATACTTGAAGAGAGTGAAGGCTGTGCTGGTGTCCAGAGTGCCCAAGGAAGAAAAGGGAGAGTGGCCAATGTGTTGTTTTGTCTGCTGTGGTCAGGTCATTGAATCTTTTGCAGCACTAGTCTGAAATGAGAAAAGACAGGTTACTGTTTCTGCTAGAGGCCTTCTGTTAAAACCTATTCTAATCCAAGAGGCTATAAATAGTTTTATTTTTGGTATTCCTTGAATTATATTTATTAGTGCCCAACACAATCGGTAACCTTGATAGCACTGAGCTACTTACAAAGCTACATAACTCAGGGTCAGGAGACTGCAAAGCATTTTGATAAGACATTCTCCTTCCATTTGGCGCAAAGTTCAATATGGTAAATTCAGATAATCGCATATTGTTACAGCAGACAGTGACTAAACAAACTGCACTGAATGGGCACCGTTAGGCAAGAGAGTTGGTCCTCAGTGCCAACTTCCACATGGCATGAGTGACCTTTTTGATATATTTTTTCTGCTCTATTTCACAAAGGAGCGTTTGCAGGTTGGACTCTGTGAAATTGTTGCATCTTCTTCTCTGCCTCTGTGCCCTGCTCTTGTCCCTTCCTGAGCTACCTCTTCCTTAACTGTCAGCCTTGCCTCAGTGGTGGTACTCTTGCCTTTTAAGCCAGAAGGTCATGGATTCAAGCTCCCTTCCAGAAATTTAAGCACATAATTTCGGCTGATATTTCAGTGCAGTACTGAGGCAGTGTTGCACAGATGGAGGCATCATCTTCTGGATGTGACACAGGTTAATAAGGTCATAAAACATGCAAACAAAGCATTGGGGTTCATTTCTAGAGACATAGAATTGAAAGGCAGAGAAGTTGTGTTAAACTTATATAGAACCTTGATTAGACCACAATTCTATTCTCCATATCATAAAAATGATATAGAGGCACTGGAGAAGGTGCAAAACAAATTTACAAGGATGATACCAGAACGAAGGGGTTATACCTATCAGGAAAGACTGAAAGAGCTGGGGCTCTTTTCTCTAGAAAAGAGAAGACTGAGGGGTGATCTGATGGAGGTCTTTAAGATTATGAAAGGATTTGATTGGGTGGACAAGGAGAAAATGTTTCCACATGTGGGAGAAACCAAAATGAGGGGCCATAAATATAAAATAGTCACTAATAAGTCCAATATGGAATTCAGGAGGAACTTCTTTACCTAGAGAATGGTTAGAATATTGAACTCGCTACCACAAGGAGTAGTTGAATCAAATAGCATAGTTACATTTAAGGGAAAGCTAGATAAACACATGAGGGAGAAAGGAATAGAAGGTTATGCTGACAAAGTTAGATGAAGACAGGTGGGAGGAAGCTCGTGGACCAGTTGGCCAGAATGGCCTGTTTTTGTGCTGTACATTCTTTGTAATTCTATGTAAACCAAGGTCCCACCTGCCACCTCAGGTAGATGTTAAAGATCCCATGGTGCTATTTGAAGAAGAGCAGGCGAGGTGTTGTTGCCAACATTTACCTCTCAACCAACACCACTAAAACAGATTATCTCATTGTCATTTATCTCACTGCTGTTCATGGAACCTTGCTGCACACAAATTGACAGCCCTGTGCCTACATTGCATCAGTAGTTACACTTCAAAAATACTTTATTGGATTTGAAGCACTGGGAAGTCATAATAGGTGTTATGTACATTCGTTAGTTTGTTCTTTCTTTCTGTGCCAGGTTGCTTGTGTTAGACATTCTTGTAAAGTGGCACAAAAACAGTCATGAGATATCGGTCATCTGACTGAGCCAAGCATTGTCCCTTACTTATCTGCTGCTCCCCCAGCTTTCTGATGCAATCATCAAACAGCACTAGCTTTTTAAAGGCTGCACTAATTGCCATGCAGCCCTGCATATTATTCCTATTTTACACAGGTTTTACACCAATCACGACTCCAATGTACATGCAAATGAGTTGACCCAGGGAATTCTCACGGCAATATCTCTCCAGACCATGAGCAGGCGCAAGTCACTTTTGATTGATATAACAGTGGCACAACTCATTACGTAGAATTTCGAGGCCACTGTCTTGAAGACTTGATTGGCTACAATGGCCTTTCATATTGTCAATATATTGTCAATAAAGGTACAGCAAAATAATCCTTCATTCTTAATATATGTTTATATTGACAGTCTTTTTTTAAAATTCGTTCATGGGATGTGGGCGTCACTGGCGAGGCTGGCATTTATTGCCCATCCCTAATTGCCCTTGAGAAGGTGGTGGTGAGCCGCCTTCTTGGACCGCTGCAGTCCGTGTGGTGAAGGTTCTCCCACAGTGGTGTTAGGAAGGGAGTTCCAGGATTTTGACACAGCGACGATGAAGGAACGGCGATATATTTCCAAGTCGGGATGGTGTGTGGCTTGGAGGGGAATGTGCAAGTGGTGATGTTCCCATGTGCCTGCTGCTCTTGTCCTTCTAGGTGGTACAGGTCGTGGGTTTGGGAGGTGCTGTCGAAGAAGCCTTGGCGAGTTGCTGCAGTGCATCCTGTGGATGGTACACACTGCAGCCACAATGCGCCGGTGGTGAAGGGAGTGAATGTTTAGGGTGGTGGATGGGGTGCTAATCAAGCAGGCTGCTTTGTCCTGGATGGTGTCAAGCTTCTTGAGTGTTGTTGGAGCTGCACTCATCCAGGCAAGTGGAGAGTATTCCATCACACTCCTGACTTGTGCCTTGTAGATGGTGGGAAGGCTTTGGGGAGTCAGGAGGTGAGCCACTCGCCGCAGAATACCCAGCCTCTGACCTGCTCTTGTAGCCAGAGTATTTATATGGCTGGTCCAGTTAAGTTTCTGGTCAATGGTGACCCCCAGGATGTTGATGGTGGGGGATTCGGCGATGGTAATGCTGTTGAATGTCAAGGGGAGGTGGTTAGACTCTCTCTTGTTGGAGATGGTCATTGCCTGGCACTTGTCTGGCACGAATGTTACTTGCCACTTACGAACCCAAGCATGGATGTTGTCCAGGTCTTGCTGCATGCGGGCTCGGACTGCTTCATTATTTGAGGGGTTGCGAATGGAACTGAACATTGTGCAATCATCAGCGAACATCCCCATTTCTGACCTTATGATGGAGGGAAGGTCATTGATGAAGCAGCTGAAGATGGTTGGGCCTCGGACACTGCCCTGAGGAACTCCTGCAGCAATGCCCTACCATCTTCCTTTGTGCTAGGTATGACTCCATCCATTGGAGAGTTTTCCCCCTGATTCCCATTGACTTAAATTTTACTAGGGCTCCTTGGTGCCACACTCGGTCAAATGCTGCCTTGATGTCAAGGGCAGTCACTCTCACCTCACCTCTGGAATTCAGCTCTTTTGTCCATGTTTGGACCAAGGCTGTAATGAGGTCTGGAGCCGAGTGGTTCTGGCGGAACCCAATCCGAGCATCGGTGAGCAGGTTACAACAGATAGCAAGAGTTTCTATAGTTATATAAAAAGAAAAAGGGTGGCTAAGGCAAACGTAGGTCCCTTAGAGGATGAGACCGGGAAATTAATGGTGGGAAACATGGAGATGGCAAAAATGCTGAACAAATATTTTGTTTCAGTTTTTACGGTAGAGGACACTAATAATATCCCAACACTGGACAAACAGGGGGCTTGAGGGGGGGAGGAGCTAAATACGATTAAAATCACTAAGCAATTGGTACTCAGTAAATTAATGGGACTCAAGGCGGATAAATCCCCTGGACCTGATGGCTTACATCCTAGGGTCTTGAGGGAAGTGACAGTAGGGATTGTGGATGCTTTGGTAATAATTTTCCAAAATTCTCTGGACTCGGCAAAGGTCCCAGCAGATTGGAAAACTGCTAATGTAACACCCTTATTTAAAAAGGGTAGTAGGCAGAAGGCTGGAAATTATAGACCAGTTAGCCTAACGTCTGTGGTGGGTAAAATTTTGGAGTCTATTATTAAGGAGACAGTAGCGGAACATTTGGATAAACATAATTTAATAGGACAAAGTCAGCATGGCTTTATGAAGGGGAAGTCATGTCTGACAAATTTGCTTGAGTTCTTTGAGGACATAACGTACAGGGTGGATAAAGGGGAACCAGTGGACGTAGTGTATTTAGACTTCCAGAAGGCATTCGACAAGGTGCCACATAAAAGATTATTGCTCAAGATAAAGAATCACTGGATTGGGGGTAATATTCTGGCATGGGTGGAGAATTGGTTATCTAACAGGAAGCAGAGAGTTGGGATAAATGGTTCGTTCTCGGACTGGCAACCAGTAGCCAGTGGTGTTCCGCAGGGGTCGGTGCTGGGTCCCCAACTCTTTACAATCTATATTAACAATTTGGAGGAGGGGACCGAGTGCAACATATCAAAGTTTGCAGATGATACAAAGATGGGAGGGAAAGTAGAGAGTGAGGAGGACATAAAAAACCTACAAGGGGATATAGACAGGCTGGGTGAGTGGGCGGAGATTTGGCAGATGCAATACAATATTGGAAAATGTGAGGTTATGCACTTTGGCAGGAAAAATCAGAGAGCAAGTTATTATCTTAATGGCGAGAAACTGGAAAGTACTGCAGTACAAAGGGATCTGGGGGTCCGAGTGCAAGAAAATAAAAAAGTTAGTATGCAGGTGCAGCAGGTGATCAAGAAGGCCAATGGAATGTTGGCGTTTATTGCTAGGGGGATAGAATATAAAAACAGTGAAGTATTGCTGCAGTTATATAAGGTATTGGTGAGACCGCACCTGGAATACTGCATACAGTTTTGGTCTCCATACTTAAGAAAAGACATACTTGCTCTCGAGGCAGTACAAAGAAGGTTCACTCAGTTAATCCCGGGGATGAGGGGGCGGACATATGAGGAGAGGTTGAGAAGATTGGGACTCTACTCATTGGAGTTCAGAAGAATGAGAGGCGATCTTATTGAAACATATAAGATTGTGAAGGGGCTTGATCGGGTGGATGCGGTAAGGATGTTCCCAAGGATGGGTGAAACTAGAACGAGGGGGCATAATCTTAGAATAAGGGGCTGCTCTTTCAAAACTGAGATGAGGAGAAATTTCTTCACTCAGAGGGTAGTAGGTCTGTGGAATTTGCTGCCCCAGGAAGCTGTGGAAGCTACATCATTGAATAAATTTAAAACAGAAATAGACAGTTTCCTAGAAGTAAAGGGAATTAGGGGTTACGGGGAGCGGGCAGGAAATTGGACATGAATTTAGATTTGAGGTTAGGATCAGATCAGCCATGATCTTATCGAGGGGCCGATTGGCCTACTCCTGCTCCTATTTCTTATGTTCTTATGTTATTGGTGAGTAAGTGCCGCTTGATAGCACTGTCAACGACACCTTCCATCACCTTGCTGATGATTGAGAGTAGACTGATGGGGCGGTAATTGGCCGGATTGGATTTGTCCTGCTTTTTGTGGACAGGACATACCTGGGCAATTTTCCACATTGTTGGGTAGATGCCAGTGTTGTAGCTGTACTGGAACAGCTTGGCTAGAGGCGCAGCTAGTTCTGGAGCACAAATCTTCAGCATTACAGCCGGGATGTTGTCGGGGCCCATAGCCTTTGCTGTATCCAGTGCACTCAGCCATTTCTTGATATCACGTGGAGTGAATCGAATTGGCTGAAGACTGGCTTCTGTGATGGTGGGGATACCGGGAGGAGGGCGAGATGGATCATCCACTCGGCACTTCTAGCTGAAGATGTTTGCAAACGCTTCAGCCTTGTCTTTTGCACTCACGTGCTGTACTCCGCCATCATTGAGGATGGGGATGTTTACAGAGCCTCCTCCTCCCGTTAGTTGTTCAATTGTCCACCACCATTCACAACTGGATGTGGCAGGACTGCAGAGCTTTGATCTGATCCGTTGGTTGTGGAATCGCTTAGCTCTGTCTGTAGCATGTTGCTTCCGCTGTTTAGCATGCATGTAGTCTTTAATTAATAAAGATTTTGTTACAAATGTTAAAATGCTTTTATGTGCTGTGCCCATTCAATGCAGTTTGCTTAATCACTGTGCCATATAATGATACCCAATTATCTTAATTTGCTATGTTGAACTTTGTGTAAAATGGAGGGAGAATCACCTTGGGATGTTTTCAATGTTAAAGATCCTATATCTATGCAAGTTGTTGTTGTATGTGGGCTGCAGCATCAGAATGTAAACATATGACAAGAAAATCTCCCTACTCAGATTACATTGCTCTGAGTTACATTTTGTTCTCATCAACAAGGCCAGAGAGTTTGTCTGAATGCATTTTCTGTCTGCAGACTATGTTATTTAATTTTCTTAGATGAGTAATTAATCAAACTAATTTTCAACTAATTGGTTTTATTTGATTTTAAGCCACAAAGAACAGGAATTTTTATTGAAATGGATGTGAGTTCACCTAAAACATTATTACAAATGCAATAACAAATCATACAATTGGAGGATTGAAAGGAGAAACTACAAAATAGGTGATTATAAGCACCATGTTAAAATACAGAAAACTGCAGGACAGTCAATCTTTTTGTAGAAATAATCATTTTTGCACATATTTTTACTTACCAGATGCACTCATTTAGCAGGAATGTAGAGGTGAATATTATTAAGGAGTTTCTATTTCAGTTTTGGTGTTTGGAGCTTAAGATTTTTGAAAAATATAAACCGCTTTATACCATTCTTACTTTCCTCTCCTTCTCTCATCAATTCTCTCATCAATTTCCTCCCCTTACCTATCTTCTCCTCCTGAAGGCATTAATTCCTTGATGCAGTAAAGTCCCCTAGGCAATGTTGGCCAATACCTTTTTTTTTCATTCGTTCATGGGATGTGGGTGTCACTGGCAAGGCCAGCATTTATTGCCCATCTCATATGCACTTGAGAAGGTGGTAATGAGCCGCCTTCTTGAACCGCTGCAGTCCTTGTGGTCTCCCAAAGTGCTGTTAGGTAGGGAGTTCCAGGATTTTGACCCAGCGACAATGAAGGAACGGCGATATATTTCCAAGTCGGGATGGTGTGTGACTTGGAGGGGAACATGCAGGTGGTGTTGTTCCCATGTGCCTGCTGCCCTTGTCCTTCTAGGTGGTAGAGGTCGTGGGTTTGGGAGGTGCTGTCGAAGAAGCCTTGGCGAGTTGCTGCAGTGCATCCTGTAGATGGTACACGCTGCAGCCACGGTGCGCCGGTGGTGAAGGGAGTGAACGTTTAGGGTGGTGGATGGGGTGCCAATCAAGCGGGCTGCTTTGTCCTGGATGGTGTCGAGCTTCTTGAGTGTTGTTGGAGCTGCACTCATCCAGGCAAGTGGAGAGTATTCCATCATACTCCTGACTTGTGCCTTGTAGATGGTGGAAAGACTTTGGGCAGTCCGGAGGTGAGTCACTCACTGCAGAATACCCAGCCTCTACTCTTGTAGCCAGAGTATTTATGTGGCTGGTCCAGTTAAGTTTCTGGTCAATGGTGACCCCCAGGATGTTGATGGGGGGGATTCAGCGATGGTAATGCCGTTGAATGTCAAGGGGAGGTGGTTAGACTCTCTCTTGTTGGAGATGGTCATTGCCTGGCACTTGTCTGGCATGAATGTTACTTGCCACTTATGAGCCCAAGCCTGGATGTTTTCCAGGTCTTGCTGCATGCAGGCACAGACTGCTTCATTATTTGAGGGGTTGCGAATGGAACTGAACACTGTGCAATCATCAGCGAATATCCCCATTTCTGACCTTATGATGGAGGGAAGGTCATTGATGAAGCAACTGAAGATGGTTGGGCCTCGGACACTGCCCTGAGGAACTCCTGCAACAATGTCCTGGGATTGAGATGGTTGGCCTCCAACAACCACTACCATCTTCTTTTGTATTCAATATGACTCCAGCCACTGGAGAGTTTTCCTCCTGATTCCCATTGACTTCAATTTTACTAGAGCCCCTTGGTGCCACACTCGGTCAAATGCTGCCTTGATGTCACCTTGCCCAAATGGTCATTATGCCTGCGTAAGCCTTGACAGTGAGTATCACGAGGCTATTTGAATATGGGAGCCATCACAGCCCAGCCCAAACATGATATGTCGCGATTCTAAGACAGTGCCTCCCTTTACATTTGGAGTGACTCAGACACAGAAGTGTAAATAAGTTCAGTGAGGTGTAAGCCCTGATTCAACGGTAGCACTCTCAGCTCTGAGTCAGAAGTTTGTGGATTCAAGCCCTACTCCAGGGACTTGAGCACATAATCTGGGCTGACACTTCGGTGTGGTATTGAGGGAGAGTTACATTGCTTAGAGGTGCTGTCTTTCAGATGTGATGTTGAACCAAGATCCTGCCTGCCCTCCCAGGCGGATGTAAAAGATCTGATGACACTCTTTGAAAAAGAGCAGGGAGTTCTCCTGGTGTCCTGGGTAATATTAATTCCTCAACCAACATCACTAAGTATAAACAGATTATCTGGTCATTTATCTCACTAGGAAATTGCGACATGCAAATTGGCTGCCGCATTTCCCTACATTACAAGTGACTATACTTTATTGGCTGTGACGTCCTTTGGGATGTTGTGAAAGGCACTTTTTAATGCAAGATCTTTCTTTAATATATACTCCACCTCGTATTGAAAATGGCTAAAACAGAGCACTCGGAGAACTAGGGAGCTGTTGGTAATGGTCATACAGACCCGGAGATCCAACATTCAGTTTCCAGTCTGTGCTGAGTCGGCTAATCTCTGGCAGGAAAGTGATGGAAATGTTACAATTAGCCTCAGTTCTGCAGACATAAGGAGAGGAAAATCAGTTGGGTTTCTCATCCCTCTCTTTGGGTTCAATTTTAAAAATGAGCAGGGAAGGGGGCGGGGTGTCAAATTGAGGTTGGGAAACCCATTGGTACGGGTTTCCTGGACATCCTTACGATTTTGCCGTAAGGACGTCTTTTATTTTTTTTTTGTCTGTTTCCCGTCCAACTGACCGGCCTGATTGACAGGCTGGTCCCAGTCAGATGGGAGACCAGCCAGGGAAAGGACATCTGTAGGTAAGTCTGCAGGTAATTCTCTGTTTGTTTGGATGGGGAGAGGCACGGTTGCGGGGGGTGGGGGGACATGGGTGGGCACAGGGGGCATGGGTGGGCATGGATTGTCAAGGGTGTGCATAGGCTGGCATGTGTGGGCATAGGTTGGCATGGGTGTCATGAGTCATGAGGGATGGGATCGGGGGTCAGTCAAGGGGGAGGCTGTCAGGATCGAGGATCTGTGATCGTTAAGGAGGATGGTCAGGGGTGGGAGGATCGGAGTCGGGGGGAGGATCGGAGTCGGGGGTCGGGAGGTCGGGGTCGGGGGTCGGGGAAGGATCGGAGTTGGGGGTCGGGAAGGATCGGGATCGGGCGGGGGGAGGATCGGGGTCGGGGTCAGGAGGTCCACGAAGGGGGGTCCGCAATCGGAGGGCGGGTCCGTGATCGCGGTCGGGTGTCCGCGATTGGGTGTCGGGGGTCCGCGATCGCTGGGGTGTCGGTGCAGGTAGGCTTGTTGGGCCTGGGGGAAGCACTCCTGCTCCTCCGGGCCCACAAGCTGTGCCCTTCTCGGCACCTACCTGTTAGTCTCGGGCCTTCTTGCCTCCTTTCACAAGGCATAAAACAGAAGGCCTGGGAATCCCGGCTCCCCGGGGTTGAAATTGTGAATTAAAGGAAAATGGAGTCGTGAAGCCTCCTAGAAAGGTTTTAAGGCCTTATCCGCCTCCAGGGAGCAGGTTGGACGCCCGCCCCTCTTCCTTCCCCGGTGAAAACTGGAAATGGGCGGGTTGGAGGCGGGTTGGGGGTGGGTCTGAAATGGTGGCAATTTTCAATGCCCCCCTGCCCCCTACCCATTCGTTTTTGACTTTGAAAATTGAGCCCTTTATCTCTATTAAGTGCATGTGTGTGTGGATATTGATTGAGCGCAGGATCAGGCTTGAATGCGATGCCTCTGTGGTTGAATAGTCTGGCAACACTAACCGTTTAGGCTTACACATGAAGAATGTCATTTGAACAAGGTACAAGGTCGCCTGATGCCTATGGAACTGTACCCCTGTATGAATCCGCAACTTCAGGAGAGGAGGGGAGAAGGAGAACATTGGAGAAAGGAATAACTATAATCTCTATGGAGTTTCTGTGTTTATTAAAGTAACTACTCTAAAATGCCTTTAACATTTTGGGCTCAACTTTAACTCCCGTCCAGGAACGATAGCAGGGAGGCCCAGCCAATTTTAACTTCTGGCCCTGGCTACCGTTCCCAGCAGGTTTATCTTGACGGGGAAGCCACCATTGCTCACCCACTCAAGTCTCAGGTTGAAATAGCAGATCAGACCTCGATGACATCATCGGAGCCCGATCTGCATATTTAAAGAGGACCCCGCCGGTTTAAAATTGCAGTTGGTCAGATCAAGGCAGGAAAGGAGTGGGTAATTCTCCTGCTCCATTTTAACTGCTCCCTCCTCTCCCAGGCCTGGTTTCCTCCAGGCTGGGGAGTTAAAATCGACCCCATTCTCTCAACTTGTTATACTAGATAGTAGCAGTAGCTGTTGCAAAAAGCAGCTTTAATATTCTGTATCAATGAACCGCAGTCAGAAGAAGAGGAGAAATAGTTATTGTTACACCTGAACACAACCTTTTTGTCAGCTCTTTCTGTTTTGAACCTCAGTTTTAGGGACATGGCTTTCTTTATGTTTTGCAAGTGATTTTATTGTTTTCATGAATTAAAAGGGGTGTAACACTGAAAATGTGTTTTTCTCCTGAACTATACATAGGTGCTAATCCTTTGGAAGTTCCAGTGTATTTGCATTTGTTTCTGAAGAACTCAAAAGTGCAAATATTCTTGTTGAGTTCCCTATTTGCTCCAGGTTATGATTTAACTTAAAGAGCCCATGGGTGGGAGGTTAAATTTACTAAAATTAATATCCCAGACATGGGATGCCTGATTTCACTTTTATCTAAACTTTCTTTAATATGTGCAAGATTATTAATTCTTCAGTGACACAAACCCCATCACTAGTGGATTAACAGCTCTGAGTAGGTTTATTTCTAACCAAATATGATCCACAGAATTGTTTTCAAATTGCCTGAACTGTCTACATCTTCAGTGAAACAAATGACTCCAGCAACTTGTCTGTTCTTTTAACGCTTTTATTGGAATGAATTCAATGGAAACCAGAACACAGGTTCATTAATTGTGCTATTGTAACTGTTACCAACTGTTCCAAATTATTAATCAGCACTATTCACTTTAGCATTAATTGAAGTTGATAATAATGTAATATAAATAATAAATGAATATAAATGTACAATTCAAACTCTCTAAGACAGTTATTTGCTGAT
This sequence comes from Heptranchias perlo, assembly GCF_035084215.1. Classification (NCBI taxonomy): domain Eukaryota; kingdom Metazoa; phylum Chordata; class Chondrichthyes; order Hexanchiformes; family Hexanchidae; genus Heptranchias; species Heptranchias perlo. The sequence goes on from NC_090350.1 coordinate 30,040,632, forward strand.
GAGATGCAAATCTCCTGAGTGCTTCGTCAGGAAATTATGGATTAACATTTGTTGGTCCATTGATTTATTGCACTTGTTATGCCTGATTTGAGATAAATGTGAAGACATTTGAGAATGTGTTACATCGCCTCAGTTTTATGTGTAAACTTGATGGCTTAACAATAGGATTAAACAAGAGACAATCGTAGCAACAGTTTCTTACCATGGTGGGTGGTGGGATCACACTCCACTGGGTTGAACTTGTGCTGGAATGCTAAAGAGCATGCCTGAGGTTTCTATGCATGTCCAGTGACCCCTGGTTTAGCAAGTGACCATTTAGTTTGGATTTGGACTTTTGCATAAAAGGGACACTTTTCTAGGCAACAATACTGGAGAGATTCACAGACAAAAGAAACAGTATATGATGGTCTGCTGCTGGTATTCCATGTGAATGTTTTGGACTGACACAACTGTACTCTTCCAAGCATTAAATGCCAAACATTGGGACTTATCAATGCATGTTCCTAATATTGCATTGCTTTCTGTTGTAACCAATACAGATAATTAAAGTCGGCACATGCATATAAAAACTGAGATGGGAAAATGGAGTTTATAAAGAATATATGTAAGACTTCATACCCAAAAGTGCAAGTGAATGACAGTCTCCACCTCATGCAAAGCAATATAGGACAAATTGTGTAATACGGCATCCAGGACTTTGGCTCTCAGGCCAATGATTTAATACAAAGTCCCTAAAATACACATCTTTCCTCCAAAAGAAATTCATCCCTCTACTGAGACGGTTTGAAAGCAATCTGTGCTGTAATGTCCGGACATCTAAGAGTATTACCAATCACTTCATTATCTCAACACCTCAAATTCACAGTCCTACTTGAATGTACTGCTACAACTACAGGAAAAATCACAAATATCACAATGAGGAATACATGTCCTCAATGAGAAGTACAATGACCCAAAAGGGTAAAGACTGCACAAAGAAGATTCTCAGATAATACTTGTTGAAAAAAATGATTCTTAAGTTTGAGCATTTAAAATCTAAAAAGATTGTACATTTCCTACATTACAACAATGACTATACTTCAAAAATACTGGCTGTAAAGCACTTTGGGATGTCCTGAGATAGTGAAAGGCACTATATAAATGCAAGTTCTTTGTTTGTGTCATTAGATACTATTCTTCAGCTGAAAACAAATATTGGCTCATTATATGGGAGAGGTAGGGATTAATCCGATTAGGGGTGACAGTACATGTAATGTAAGTACAAAGAAGTGGTCTGTAATATCCTGGACTGCTGATGAGTTGAAGACCACCATTTTTCTATCCTGGGGCAGATTCTACAGCACCAAGGAACAGACAAAGAACTTTGGGTGCACAATTGTTTAAAAGTCACGATCCGCAATTTTATTTATGACATCCCCCCACAGCCTGCAGAAGGTGTGCACAAGACAGCAATCAGGAAATAGCACCACTGAATTTTATGGCAAGCTAAGCACTCAATCGACTGCCCAAATGAAAAAATGGTGCCCTTTCCCTATGATGGCAGAATTTATATTTACTGCTAGGGCGATGCTGCTGCCTGAGATGCCTGTGAAACCCACCTCTGTAGGTGGGTCTGTGTGGTGCCAGAGATGGCAGTGCCACTTTACTTACTTTACAGAGCTACTGCTATCAGCGGTACAGCTGTAAAGGAACCATGAAACAGTGCCAGTTGGATGTGGTGTTACTGGAGATATCAAATTTTAAAGCAGACATATTTACGACAGAAAAAACACTCAACAGAGGGCAGTATAACACTATTTTAATATGTATTAATAAAAGGCCTTATCACTATCTTGGTGTGGTTCCAAACCATCTCAATTCTCAGAACAACCAAAACCATTTGCTATAAAACCACAATTAAATGCTCTCATGTTGATTGAAGCAATAAATTTATGTTGCAATGGAATTAAAATTGTGTTAATGTAACAATAGTAGCAGCGTTTGTACAGAATGGGCTAAATTGGTGATGCAAATCTCAGCTCTGCATAGTTTTAAGTTTCACGAAGCTTTGTGCGGCCTTAAAAGAACACCTTTCCGCTCCTTCACTAGCGCTTTCCAACTGGTAACCAGCTCTTAAGAGATTAAAATGGGCAAACTTTGGATCTTGTTGCAGTGGAGGGTGGAACTTTGGCTAGGAATCAAGGATAATAGGCAGCAGCAAAAGGCAAAGTTCACAATAATGCCCTCTATATTGTCTTAGAGGGCATAGTGGGAGGTGAAAGGACACTGCGTTAGGGTTAGGCCCAGGGTTACTCACAGCACTCTAGTGGAGAATGCAACACAGTGGTCCACACAGTATCTGTTGCCTAACCTACTTGACAGCAAAAAACTGAGCACATCTCTACTGTTGCTGCCATCAATCCTTAAATATAGGTGATGTAATGTTGGAAAGAGAGCACTTTTAGACACCATGATGTGCTTTGGATGGCACACAGCCTCATATCTGACTTCAGGAGATGGCATAGCTTGGTGATTGTCTCTTTGCTGAGTCTGATGTTCTGTGGCACAGGGCTTTGCGAAGGGCTGGGTAGCTCCAGAACATGTGATAGATAAAGTGCGGATGGATATGATAGATATATTTCAAAAATGAAATAAAAAATAAAAAACTGGAAATCTGAAACAAAAACAGGAAAAACTGGAAACACTCAGCAGATCAGTTGGCATCTACAGAGAGAACAAGACAGTCAATGTTTTGGATTCACGTCTGTCTTCACAGCAGTTCAGATCAGAATTAATGTTGATTACCAGGGATTGTCTTTGTTGCTGGGAAAAGAGAAAAGTCAGAACAGCTATGTGTCATTTTAGTTGTGATGATGCTTTGTGTGACAGTGCAGTTCCATGTCCACCTTGGCTCAGTGGTAGCACTCTAGCCTCTGACTCAGAAGGTTATGGGTTCAAGCTTCACACTATGCTGACACTTCTGTGCAATATTGAGGAAGTGCTGCACTGTTTCAGAAGTGACACTATACTAAGACCCCCATGTGCTCTCTCAGGTGGATGTATACGATCCCATGATACTATTTGAAGAAGAGATTGGGAGTTGGCCTGGCCAGCATTCATCCCTTGTTGAACACTAATTTAAAAAAACTGATTATCTTGTCTTTTATCTCAATGCTGTTTGTGGGACCTTGTGTACAAATTGGATTCCATGTTTGCCTACATGACAACAGTGGCTATACTTTAAAAGTACCTCATTGAAGTGTTTTGGGATATCCCGAGGATGTGAAAGATGCTCTATAAATGCAAGTTCCTTCTCTTCTTTTCATGTTTGGCACAGATTGCGACCTCATGCTAAGTATTTGGCAAATAATCAATAAGATCCATTAAAAATATTTCAATAAAGGCAGTGGTGACTTTTAGCATGGTGTTAGTTTTGATGCTGGCCCACTGACATGAAGGAAATTTAATACCATGCACAATGTCTCAGTCAGACGGTGTACATGCCAGTTCCCAGTTATTAAGATGGATTTAAAATGGTGGAAACATATTTATGTCAGTAGCTCAAAACAGCAATTTTATAATTAATTGCTTAGACATTCATACAGGAGATACTAGTTACATAGAGTAGGAGTAAATAGTCACAAAAGGTGACTTATTCCATAAGAGGATAGCAATGTGGCAGTTACTCTCATGATGGTAGCCATCATATCTTTGGAGGTTGACAGATGAGCAAGAGGTAAGAGACAATCTGATTGCTATTTGGAGGTCAGCCTCTGCTTCTAACAACTGTGAAGGTTCACCAGCACTAATTTCACCTTTGTTGTATTCTCCAGGGTGCTCTATATCTGATAGATGATTCTAGTATCTAACACTGCTATATGGTTGGTCCAAAGTTTAACATTGGTCTATATCATCTGGATACACTGGTGCCTAACACTGTACTATAACTAATAGATGATCCAGGGTCTAACATTGTTCAATAGATGAGCCAGAGTGTAACACAGCATTATAGGTGATAGATGATCCAGGGTTTAACACTGCATTATTACTGATAGATGATCCAGGGTCTAACATTGCTCAATAGATGGCCCAGGTGCAACACTGTGCTTTAGGTGATAGATGATCCAGGGTTTAACACTGCACTATTTCTGATGAATGATTCAGGGTCTAACACTGCACTATTGCTGATGGATGATCCAGCTGATGGGCAACTTACGTTCCAGGGTCTAACATTGCTTTGTGTCTGACAGATACTCTCAGCTTCAATAATGATCTGTATCTTTAAGGGTTTACCAGTTATGTTTCATGCCTCCAAAAGACTGTCCAGTACCTACCACTGCTCCCTTCATCATAAAGTCCAAGACGTTTGCTATTACTTCAAGCCCCTAGAAGTCACTTTGGAAATTGTCTTATCTGCCACTAGTAAGAACATAATACAGTTGCCTCCAATAAGTATTATGAGAGTCAATGCTGCTTGATCCCTTTGACTAATCTTCCAGGTGTAGGCTTTTAAAGTTCCAGCTTGCTTCCAACTTAACTCAATTGAACAGTTCCTATAAAGGTCTTTGAGACCAGATCGAAAATCATCCTAAAAACACAGTTTACAACTAATTCCTTTCTTTTGCCTTTTTAAAACATTTGCAAATTTTCAGCTGACTTTTCACATATTTTATTCCTGTTCCTTTTGACCTGATGTAGAAGAAACATAAATCAGTTGTGAAACCACTAAGAGCTTAGAGACAAAAACCTTTTGCAGAAGTATATGTTAGGAATTGATGAGCTGCTAAGAAATCATTTGCTTGCACAGAAAACAGACACTAATATTATACTGAAAATGGAAATGGTTATTGAAGTCAACTCAGGATAAATAACTACTGTCTCACTATGGACATACAGTTGTATAACTAATTCTGTACAACTTTTATACATTAACTCAAAGTAGTGGATATAAATAGGACTATTGCTTTTTTGTCCACTTTTCTCCCCTTCTCTCCTGCTGATTTATGAAGATGCACAGTGCACTCCAGTACCTCATACAAATGCTTCTTTGTCATGTTTCGAGTCTGGACTGTGTGCATTAAGAAGGGCATCCTCACCTAACATCCACACACATGCATTATCCAGCAGAGGTCACTGCATTAGCAATCAGCAGCAAGAGCCATGGCTGATATTTCCTCTCCTTAGCCCAGGGACATTAAGGCCAGTTACAACACTCCCATCACCCCTGCAGCTGAAATCAGCTAGCGCAGCAGACACCATTGGTAAATCTCTGACCTTTCTGATCAGTGTGGCTCAGCACCACACAAGGCAGTTCCTTTACCCACTGTTACTTTTTAATTTTAGCCTTCACATTGAATTAGCCATTATTTTATACTTCACAACTCTTTTTAATTAAGGGGAACTCTCTATGAAAATGTGTTTGAGATATTTTTGTTTGAGGAGAGAGAAGAATTAGAGCAGCCATGTATCATTCAATCACAATGACCACACACAGGTGATACAATGATGCACTCAGTACAAATTGCATAATCATGTCATGTGTTTGCAACAAAATAGTTTGGCAAACATCTTTCTTCATATAGCCAGCGCCTCTCTAAAACAAAAAACAGCATGGACAAAGGAAAGACTCTAAAAACAGCAGTTTTTTTCCAATAAAATATTTATTATATACATTTTTTATTCATTCTCAGGATGTGGGCGTCACTGGCAAGGTTGGCATTTATTGCCTTTTCCCAGTTGCCCTAAGAAGATGGTGGTGAGCCTTCTTCTTGAACTGCTGCAGCCTATGTGGTGAAGGTACTTCCGCAATGCTGTTAAGTGGGGAGTTCCAGAATTTTGACCCAGCGATGATGAAGGAACGACAATAGATGGTTAAATCGGGATGGTGTGACCTGAAAGAGAACTTCGAGATGATGGTGTTTCCATGCACCTGCTGCCCTTGTCCTTCTGGGTGGTGGGGGTCGTGGGTTTGGGAGGTGCTGCCAAAGAAGCCTTGGCAAGTTGCTGCAGTGCATCCTGTAGATAGTACACACTGCATCCGTGGTACACCCGTGGTGGAGGGGTGGATGCTCAGTCTAGTGGTCAAGATGACGGTAAAACGGACTGCTTTGTCCTGGATGGCGTTGAGCTTCTTGAGTGTTGCTGCAACTGTACCCATTCAGGCGAGTGGAGAGTATTGCACCACATTCCTGACTTGTGCCTTGCAGATGGAGATGCTTTGGGGAATCAGAAGATGAGCCACTTGCCACAGAACACCCAGCCTCTGACCTGCTCTAGTAGCCACAGCATTTAGGTGGCTGGTCCAGTTGATTTTCTGGTCAAATGTATTTTTTATGACAGATGTTTATAATCATTGAATTTTTAATACATCAGTGATCAGCTTGTCACTCTGTTCAAACTATCCATCTGCACATATGCGTTAGCATTCACTGTGTCCCAATATTATGCCAAGCTGTAGGTGATGTCTCATGGGTAGCAGTGCATTAGTGTTCTCTAGCATCTGAATTTGAGCAGTGTGATGATGAATTCACCCTTCTTGAACCATGATTTTTCATACTAAATTTACACCAGTTATATTGCCAAAATTATACAATGGAGATGCTGAATCTGCATCTGATTTGCCTGTGCTGTCTCCACTGAGATGCACCAATAGCTACCATCTGGCAGTGGAATAACATAATGTTGGTGCCTGGAACAGATTAGGATTGATTTTATAATGGTGGCGGGTTGGCAGCGGGGTGGGGGGGGGGTGAAAGTGTGCGTGGTAAACCCGCATGAATAAAACTTACCATTTCCAACACGATCGCATGTTGATTGATGATGATTAACGTCCTGTCCAGGTTTCGTGCCCAGCAGCCAGCTGATTGACAGGCACACTGCTGTCAGGAACTGCAATGCGGGGGTGGGGGGCGGCGAGAAAGAGAGCGAGTGAGACGTCATCCGGTGCTGGAACGGAAGACCTGGGGGGGGGGGGGGGTGGAGAATGGAAGATCCAGCACTGCACTGGAAGACCGGGGGGCGGGAGAGAGGGGAAGATCGGTGGGAGAGAGGAAGATCGGGGGGGGGGGGGGAGAGGAGAAGGTGGGGGAGGAGAGGAGAAGATCGGGGAGGAGAGAGGAAGGTCGAGAGGACATTGGGGGAAGATCGGGGGGACATCGGAGGGGGTGAAGAGGGGAACATCGGGGGATGATCGGGGGGTCATCGGAGGGGTTGAACAGGGGGACATTGGGGGAAGATTGGGGGGGTGAAGACGGGGACTTCGGAGCGGGAGACATCGGACATCGGAGCAGGGTGCAAAGGTAGGTTCATTTAGTGTTTTCACTTCCTTCCATGGTTTTTTATTTAATTTATTTAGTTTTGTGTTCCCTAATCCGGCCCTCAGGCATGAATCAGAAGCAGTGGGCAAGCCGCCCAGATAAGTTAAAAATCTTTCTAAGTACTAACTCTGTCACAGGTAAAGTGCCTTAAGTACCTCAATGAGGTATATTTGGCTCTTTAACTGTCATCCCGCTAGCTTTAATTGCCGGCGGGACTTCGGTTTTCGGGACGCCTGCGCGCACATAGGTGGATCCCTGGGAAACTCGGAAGTCGGCAGGTTGGAGCCGGCTTCTGAACCCGAACGGGATTTCCGCGATTTTCAGAGCCCCCCCACCCCCAACACACCTGCAATTGCCTCTTAAAATCACCCCCAATGCAACAGAAACCAGTATGTTTTGAATGTAGCTAAACAAACCTCTTCAGTTAAGAAAATCTTAATTTAAGTCTTAAACCTGCTGTCTCACTTGATTATCTGCAGCAATGTTTCACTCAAGAGTTGTCAGTAGCTCAAATGCATTCCCTGACAATGGCAATTAATGGTTAGTTAATTGGCACATTCTTGTGTAAACTGTACTGCACAGAGGCAACTAGCAACATGTTCTGAAGGTAGCAATAATAGAACATACTAAAGAGTCAGCACAGATTTTCTCTGGCAGTTGTGTATTTTTAGTATTTTCTCTCTGTGTTAGAAATTCCTTTCCTAGTATTGTTTCACTGATAAATATACCTACAATTTGCTAACATGATTGGAAATACATTGTCAGCACAGTCTACAGAATTAGAACCTATGCCCTGGCAGTTATTTTTAAAGAGCATTTACCTCATTCTGCTCGAATGCGATTACTGAGCTGAGGAACTGGATGTTTATAACAGAACAGAGCTTGCCCTACTTGTCACAGTTGGCAACATCTGTGTTCCACAAAGCCTATATACACTCATACTGTAGCCATATTTGGCAGGGTGGAGAGAACATCATCTCAAGCTCCCAATTCCATACAATTCAAAGCCATTAATGCCTTATTATGGAAGGATTTTCATATTCAATTTACAACACCAGTATAAAGAAGCTGAATTGCTTCAACTGTATTGTAATTTTGCTGCTAAGACCCGTTAAATAGGCACTGAGTTTTTAGAGGAACATAAAGTGCCCATGTTGCCTCCCTGGTGCTCGGGTCAAGGATGTCGTGGAGCGGCTGCAGGACATTCTGGAGAGGGAGGGTGAACAGCCAATAGTCGTGGTCCATATCGGTACCAACGACATAGGTCAAAAAGGGATGAGGTCCTGCAAGGTGAATTTAAGGAGTTAGGAGATAAATTAAAAAGCAGGACTTCAAAGGTAGTGATCTCAGGATTACTACCAGTGCCACGTGCTAGTGAGTATAGGAACAGGAGAATAGACCGGATGAATGCGTGGCTGCAGGGATGGTGTAGGAGGGAGGGATTTAGATTCCTGGGACATTGGGACCGGTTCAGGGGAAGGTGGGACCTGTATAAGCGGGACGGGTTACACCCGAGCAGGACCGGGACCAATGTCCTCGCTGGGGTGTTTGCTAGTGCTGTTGGGGAAGGTTTAAACTAGAGTGGCAGGGGGATGGGAACCTGAGAAGGGAGTCAGAAGGGAATAAAGTTGAGAGCAGCAAGAGAGGGGAAGACCCAGGGAAAATTTACAATACAAATAGTACAAACAGTTGTTCAAGAACAAGTGAAAGGGAAAAGCGTAGAGCAGCAGAAAGAAAGTGTACTTTAGACACTACAGATAAAGTGAAAACTAGAAGGCGTAAGGCGATTATCCCAGCATCAAAGCTGAAGGTGAGGCTAGAATGTATGGCCCAACTAAGAGTATGCAAATGCATGGAGTACAGGGAATAAATTAAATGAACTGCAGGTTCAAATTCAAATTGGAGGGTACGACATGATAGCTATTACTGAGACATGGCTGCAGGATGATCAGGATTGGGAACAAAATATACCGAGTTATAAGGCCTACAGGAGAGATAGGGAAAATGGAAGAGGGCGAGGAGTAGCCTTAATGATTAGAGATGAAATCACTTCAATGATAAAGGAGGATATAACGAGAGGTAAGTAGCCAACAGAGACCTTATGGGTTGAACTGAGAAATAGGAAAGGATCTAAGACTACAATGGGAGTTGTGTATAGGACCCCTGGCAGCAGCTCTGAAGTGCTGGATTGTATAAATACAGAGATTAGACAAGCGTGTAACAAAGACATAGTGGTCTTAATGGGAGACTTTAACCTTCACATAGATTGGGAAAAGCAGACTAGCAACTGTCAGAAAGGTAGTGAATTTCTTGAGTGTGTCCGGGATAGTTTTCTACAGCAGAATGTCCTAGAGGCAACAAGGGGGCAAGCCATACTAGATTTAGTAATGAGTGATGAACCAGATTTAGTTAACAGCTTAACTGTACGCGAACATCTATCCAATAGCGATCATAACATGATCAAGTTCAATGTAGTGTTTGAAAGGGAAAAAAGTGAGTCAGCTGCTAAGATTCTAGACTTCGGTAAGGCCGACTTCAAAAGGATGAGACAGAGACTGTCCACAGTAAACTGGGCAAATCTGTTAATGGGTAAAACGACTGATGATCAGTGGGAAATATTTAAAGAAACATTTAACGTGATACAGAATCTGTTTATACCCCTGAGGGGCAAGAACTCTACTTGCCAAAAAAAAAGCCATGGACAACTAAAGAGGTAAGGGACAGTATAAGACATAAGGAAAGGGCATACAAAAAGGCAAAAAATGACACAGATCCTGGCGAATGGGAAAGATACAAAGATCAACAAAGGGTCACAAAACAGATAGTAAGAGCTACAAAAAGAGAGTATGAAAAGAAACTTGCAAGGGATATCAAAACCAATACGAAGAACTTTTATAGTTACATTAGGGAAAAGAGGGTGGTCAGGAGCAGTGTTGGCCCCTTAAAAACTGAAAGTGGGGATATTGTCATTGACAATGGGGAAATGGCGGACATGTTGAACAATTACTTTGCATCAGTATTTACAATAGAAAAAGAGGATAGCATGCCGGAAATCCCAAGAAAACTAATATTGAATCGGGGACAGGGACTCAATAAAATTAACATAAGTAAAGCAACAGTAATGAAGAAAATAATAGCACTAAAGAGTGACAAATCCCCAGGACAAGATGGTTTCCATCCCAGGGTTTTAAAGGAAGTAGGTGAGCACATTGCAGATGCCCTAACTATAATCTTTCAAAGTTCTCTAGATTCAGGAACTGTCCCTCTAGATTGGAAAATTGCACATGTCACTCTGCTTTTTAAGAAAGGAGAGAGAGGGAAACCAGGGAATTATAGACCAGTTAGCCTAACATCTGTTGTGGGGAAAATGCTGGAGTCTATAACTAAGGATAGGGTGACTGAACACCTTGAGAATTTTCAGTTAATCAGAGAGAGCCAGCATGGATTTGTGAAAGGTAGGTCGTGCCTGACAAACCTGATTGAATTTTTTGAAGAGGTGACTAAAGTAGTGGACAGGGAATGTCAATGGATGTTATTTATATGGACTTCCAGAAGGCATTTGATAAGGTCCCACATAAGAGACTGTTAGCTAAGATAGAAGCCCATGGAATCGAGGGAAAAGTACAGACTTGGTTAGGAAGTTGGCTGAGCGAAAGGCAACAGAGAGTAGGGATAATGAGTCGGTACTCACATTGGCAGGATGTGACTAGTGGAGTCCCGCGGGGATCTGTCTTGGGGCCTCACAATATTTATTAACGACTTAGATGAAGGCATAGAAAGTCTCATATCTAAGTTTGCCGATGACACAAAGATTGGTGGCATTGTAAGCAGTGTAGATGAAAACATAAAATTACAAAGCGATACCGATAGATTAGGTGAATGGGCAAAACTGGCAAATGGAATTCAATGTAGACAAATGTGAGGTCATCCACTTTGGATCAAAAAAGGATAGAACAGGGTACTTTCTAAATGGTAAAAAGTTAAAAACAGTGGATGTCCAAAGGGACCGAGGGGTACAGGTACATCGATCATTGAAGTGTCATGAACAGGTGCAGAAAATAATCAATAAGGCTAATGGAATGCTGGCCTTTATATCTAGAGGACTAGAATACAAGGAAGCAGAAGTTGTGCTGCAGCTATACAAAATCCTGGTTAGACCGCACCTGGAGTACTGTGAGCAGTTCTGGGCACCGCACCTTCGGAAGGACATATTGGCCTTGGAGGGAGTGCAGCGTAGGTTTACTAGAATGATACCCGGGCTTCAAGGGCTAAGTTACAAGGAGAGATTACATAAATTGGCGTTGTATTCTCTAGAGTTTCGAAGGTTAAGGGGTGATCTGATCGAAGTTTATAAGATATTAAGGGGAACAGATAGGGTGGATACAGAGAAACTATTTCCGCTGGTTGAGGATTTTAGGAGTAGGGGGCAAAGTCTAAAAATTAGAGCCAGACGTTTCAGGAGCGAGATTAGAAAACATTTCTACACACAAAGGGTGGTAGAAGTTTGGAACTCTCTTCCGCAAATGGCAATTGATACTAGCTCAATTGCTAAATTTAAATCTGAGATAGATAGCTTTTTGGCAACCAAAGGTATTAAGGGATATGGGCCAAAGGCGGGTATATGGAGTTAGATCACAGATCAGCCATGATCTTATCAAATGGCGGAGCAGGCACGAGGGGCTGAATGGCCTACTCCTGTTCCTATGTTCCTATGTTCCTATTGTGTGGAGTGCATTTTGCACTTGGGCATACACATACATGCTGGCATAAGTCTGAGGAAGGGCTTGGGTTTACATTGGTAAGTAGATAGGGTGGTCCAACCTGCACCATCACCTTGAGAATGCCTCCCAAGTATCCATCTTTGGCTCCTTCCTCTTCCTCATCTACATGCTGCCCCATTGCAATGCCATCTGCAAATATGGGATCAGCTTCCACATGTACACTGATGACCCCCAGCCCTACCAGTCCACTGCCTTTCTCAATCCCTTCTGCCTTTATCCTGTCTAGACTGCTTGTCTGACATCCAGTCTTAAATCAGCCACAATTTCCTCCAGTAAACATTGTGCAGACTGAAGGCATCTTCTTCAGCCACCGCCACAAACTCCATACCCTTGGCATTGAACATATCCTCTTCCCTGACCATTGTCTCAGGCTGACCCAGACAGTTCACAACTTTGATGTCCTCTTTGACCTTAATCTGAGTTTCTGACCCCATATCCTCTCCATCACAAAGACCATCTCATTCCATCTCAAAACTTCACCCTCCTCTGCCCTTGCCCCTACCCCAGCCCATCCTTCACCCTCTGTAAACTTCAGTTTATCCATAAATCTGCTGCCCATATCCTATCCAGCAACAAGCCCTGCTTGCCCATCATCTCTAATATTTTTTGATTCTGATGAAAGGTCATTGACCTGAAACGTTAACTCTGTTTCTCTCTCCACAGATGCTGCCTGACCTGCTGAGTGTTTCCATCATTTTCTGTTTTTATTTCTAATTTTGCCACCCTATCTTAAATTGAAAATAATAATTATAATCTATCTCTATACATTAGGTGGCCAGTTCTCACAACTGTTGGACCAACTATATTAATATTTTCAAATTTACTTTGTGACTGCTGATTACTTTAACTACTCACACTGCTCAACTTTAAAGTCAATTAGCATTTGCGGATTATGCATGACAAATTAGTGAAGATAAATGGAGGTTCCTTACAGTCAGAAATGGGGGAAATTACAATGGGGAACAAAGAAATGGCAGAACAATTAGGTTCTGTCTTCACAAAGGAGGACACAAATAACCTCCCAGAAATGTTAGGGAATCAAGGGTCTAGCGAGAGGGAGGAACTGAAGGAAACCAGTAATAGTAAAAAAAATAGTGCTAGGGAAATTAATGGGACTGAAGACTGACAAATCCCCTGGGCCTGATAATCTACATCCCAGCGTACTAAAGGAAGTGGCCCTGGAAATAGTGGATGCATTGGTGGTCATCTTCCAAAATTCTATAGACTCTGGAACAGTTCCTACAGATTGGAGGGTGGCAAATGTTACCCCACTATTTAAAAAAGGAGGGAGAGAAAACACAGGGAATTACAGACCAGTTAGCCTAACATCAGTAATGGGGAAAATGCTAGAGTCTATTATAAAAGATGTGATAACAGAACACTTGGAAGGCATTAACGGGATTGGACAACGTCAGCATGGGTTTATGAAAGGGAAATCATGCTTAACAAATCTACTGGAGTTTTTTGAGGATGTAACTCGTAGAATACATAGGGGAGAACGAGTGGATGTGGTGTATTTGGATTTTCAGAAGGCTTTTGATAAGGTCCCACACAAGAGGTTAGTGTGCAAAATTAAAGCACATATATTAGCATGGATTGAGAATTGGTTGACAGACAGGAAACAGAGAGTAGGAATAAACGGGTCTTTTTCCGGGTGGCAGGCAGTGACTAGTGGGGTACCGCAGGGATCAGTGCTTGGGCCCCAGCTATTAACAATATATATCAATGATTTGGATGAGGGAACTAAATGTAACATTTCCAAGTTTGCAGACGACACAAAGCTGGGGTGGAATGTGAGCTGTGAGGAGGATGCAAAGAGGCTCCAATGTGATTTGGACAAGTTGGGTGAGTGGGCAAGAACATGGCAGATGCAGTATAACGTAGATAAATGTGAGGTTATCCACTTTGGTTGTAAAAACAGAAAGGCAGATTATTATCTGAATGGTGATAGATTGGAAAAAGGGGAGGTGCAACGAGACCTGGGTGTCCTTGTACATCAGTCGCTGAAAGTGAGCACTCAGGTGCAGCAAGCAGTTAGGAAGGCGAATGCTATGTTGGCCTTCATTGCAAGAGGATTTGAGTGCAGGAGCAGGGATATCTTACTGCAGTTGTACGGAACCTTGGTGAGACCACATCTGGAGTATTGTGTGCAGTTTTGGTTTCCTTATCTGAGGAAGGATGTCCTTTCCATGGAGGGAGTGCTACGAAGGTTTACCAGGCTGATTCCTGGGATGGCAGGACTGATGTATGAGGAGAGATTGGGTCGACTAGGCCTATATTCACTCGAGTTTAGAAGAATGAGAGGTGATCTCATCGAAACATATAAAATTCTAACAGGACTAGACAGACCAGAAGCCGGGAGGATGTTCCCGATGGCTGGGGAGTACAGAACCAGGGGTCACAGTCTCAGGATACGGGGTATGCCATTTAGAACCGAGATCTGGAGAAATTTCTTCACTCAGAGGGTGATGAACCTGTGGAATTCTCTACCACAGAAAGCAGTGGAGGCCAAGTCATTAAATACATCCAAGAAGGAGATAGATATATTTCTTAATGCTAAAGGGATCAAGGGATATGGGGATAAAGCAGGAACAGAGTACTGAGTTGGACGATCAGCCTTGATCATTTTGAATGGCGGAGGGCCGAATGTCCTACTCTTGCTCCTATTTTCTATGTTTCTATGACAGAAAAAAATAAGATGCAACAGTATTTTTGAAATTCAGTAGTCAAAACTTCTTTCAAAAATAAAAGAGCACCCTTGCTGCAGCTTCGCTGCGATGACTTCAACAAGGTTTGTGCTGAATCATTAAGTGTGGGATACAGTTGCAAACTCTTAAGATTGGGAAATTCCCTGGGTGTTGCTCCCGCTCCCCAGGCATTACTTTGTCGGAAGTATGGCAGACCTTCTGTTCAGACCGCTGAACTTCGGGCAAATTGACATCGGTGGAGCGGGAGCAGCTCCAAGGAATTTCCGGGCCTTAGGATCACAAAAAAACTCTCGTGTTGAGCGGACTAGGTGCTGCATTTTCTTGTCCAGGCAGTACACTGGCAGCAGCTTTCTTCACCCATTAACCACCATCATTATCCAAACAACTGAAATCCATTTCCTCTATTTTTTGTCACATTGCATGCACTCAATGTCCTTGTTAAGAAACAGATCACACCAATTTTCTGTCCAGCGTATAATGTTGCCAGCTCACATCACCCACAGCAGTATTCTCTATATCAGCTGATTTACAGCTGGCTGCTGAATTAATTTCTCCTTCTGCTCTTATTCGTCCCAAAATGCTGCACTTTTCTTATTATTGTACATTAAAAGGAAAAACGTAAGAGTTACATTACCATCTAGTATAAGTTGTGCTGAATATTGATCTGTGTAATGTACTAAACTTATTGACATGAAACTGACAGTCCCTTGATCGCATGTACATTATATATTGATTTCATATACATTATATATTGATTTCAAATACATTATACATGTCTATGTTTAATTTAAGATAAATGATAAAATGCAAAGCACATAATATATTTTTAATTTATGGAACACTTAATGTGAGAAAGGGGTTTTGAGCTCCTCCTGTTATTGACTACATATTAAGGCATAAAATGGCATAAAAGTCAAAAACTACAGTTTAATCACTTCACAATTATAGTTTTCTATGATTGAAGTGCAAAAACTTGGTAAATCAAGTTTTCAAATTGCATACTCCCCAACCTGTTAGCTTAAAATTCCAGAAATGAATGCACATTGACTTTTCTAATATATTTGTATGTTTCTTATGTAAGGTGCAGTTTGCACGCTGAATGAGTCAGGTTCTGAATAGATCAATTCAATAGCAATGTACTAAAGAATAAGCTACAGTTACAATATCCCACACATGCCCTATAATATTTTTTTCTGACGTACAGGGATGTAGTGAGGATGCCTACATGTTTTACCTTCCACCATCATCCATTATATGAAACATATGAAAAAGAAAGACAGGAAAAGATTAGTCGGTCCATCAAGCCTGTTCCATCCCGACATGTTGCCACCTATATTCCATCAATTCCAGCTCTCTTCCCCACACCCCACCCCGCAACCCCCCCCCCCCCCCACCCACCCCCGCAGATATTCATATTTTTTCAGAGAAGGCCAATTTCAGGAATATGCAGTTTGTGCATTCACTCCACTAACCTCCGTTACTTCCCCTGAATATGACAGTCTTATTCCAACTTCCTTTCCTTCCTAAAATCCTTACTGGAGTATGGACCCATTGGTGCCACTTGCTCCATGGTAGCTCGGTCAGATAGGCATGTGTGAGCTTTGACAGTCAGTGTGAGCAGGCTATTCAACCATGTGGGCATCACAACTAAACCTGGTCCTGTCCTCACAGAACACCCATGGATGCACACCTCTCGCAGCAATTGCTCAATAACAACTGGGGTGGGAACCCTGACTGATTTTCTGTTGTCTAATCCATGGGTACTGAGGCCAATTGTAATGCTCTTACCGCTGGACGGGTTGAGATCAGTACCGAACAAAGATCGAATCCAAGGTTCAAGATTTTTAATCAGCTAGAGCCAAAGGGCAAAGGGTGGAGGTCGACAGCAAGAGTGCACAAACTGCAGATTCCTGAAACTTGCATTTGATGTGAACACAGCTTCGAAATGCTTGTTGGCGTAAGTGCTCACATTGGATAATTGTGTGGGGTGGGGAGTTGGAAAATTGTGAGTTGCTGAACCTACTTGCTTTCCATCTGCTGAGCACAATGCCTGTAAACCTTACGCTGCTTCTCTGCTTTTTTGCACAGAATGTGCAGTTCTTTCACCATCAATTGATGAATTCCTCTTCATGGGGGAGCCTGCAATTTTCTTGTTTTCTTACACTGCATATGTATTCTAAATGGAGTGTTAAAGGACAGACAGATTATCTCATGTAAGGAACTTATCTTTTAAAGCTGCAGTGTTTGTTTCTTTTTTGCTGCCCAGGTATGGGGATTGCTTTGAGTGCTCCCCTCTCATTTGATTTAATGGCAAAAGGTGAAGAGAAACAAAGGAGTGATACCAGGGATGTCAGAATGCATCAGAGGTGGTTTGCCCACATCCACCATAATGCCACTCACCATATTGACAGACCCAGGCATTGCTACACAGTAACGGGTAAGGAGCACTGCCTCCTTAGACTCCGGTTCAGCAGGAGGCAGTAATAGAGGTGTTCAATCTGCTTCAAGGAGACTGCAGCCAGCCTCCACCATAAAGTGACAATGCTTTTGGCAATCAGTGACCACAGCTTCCAATTTTTATGCTTCTTGCTTTTTGCAGGCTAGCCACCATCTTCAGTGTTAGCTAATTTGACGTCCACAGATGTATCAAACAGGTGACTGATGATTTATTCACAGATCCAATACCCTCACACAGACCATCAACAAAGCTGCCCAATTCCACTGCACAACTGAACTTCCCAAAATATAGGGGGCTCCTTTATGACCATGTGGCACAATGCTTTCAGAATACAAAAGCTGTGATCACTGCCATTTGTGGTAGGAGGGGCTAGGAATGGCACTGAGATGAGAGAGGGATCCAGTTTGATGAATTAGCAGCCTTACTCATGTTGGAGCAGGTTACAATGGCCATGCAAATACAGTGGTGGAAACGACTCACAGTGCACTGCAACCCCCGAATTATGTACAAACAGGTATTTCAAGGTTCAGAACAGATGAAACTAGAAGCATTTTAACATATGGACTTCTTCGCTACTACCCGGCTATTGTCGGCTATTGGGCATTGTAATCTTAAGAAGTAATTTTGACATTAGGAACAACCAAAAGACTGGGGATTCCATGATAATGTCGATTGTGAGAAACCTACTAATAAATCAAACACATTCTGCTATCAAGGGCTAGCACTCTTTGGTTGCACACTTTTAATTAATCAGTTTTAACCAATAAGACCATTTCTACATATTAACCATTCAAAACTTTTGCCTATTTGTTTCATGTGCTAAATACCACTGAAGCTACTGCAACAATGTAATGGCTGCAGGGGTGAAGGTCACCTTGGGGAATGTGGTGGTGTCTCAAGAAATAACATCTTCAGAGCAAAGTTATTTTTCAGGAAAACACATTTGTAAGCTCATGTTTATGATCTCCACTTCGCCCTTTGTCCTTCTGCTGATTAAGGAATGGAAATCCAGGGGAAAGAATGTGGATCAGTGGCATGAGTGCACAAACTGCGTGTTGTTGAAACTAGAACTGAGAAATAAATGTGAATAATGATGCCTCTGGTGACTCTTGCTGGATTCTGATAGGCATCGCTAGTACAGAAAGTGAAAACTGTGGTCATCGTTATTGGAACTGGCACTGTGTAATTCATGGCTGCATGAAATTACAAATTCTCTTTTAAATCACAGGGGTCAAGCAGCCTCTGGTGAATATAAATGCACTTGCACCTAGTGCAAACGCAGAATAAGGTGCAGTGCAAACAGTAACACTAAAATTGCAGTGTGTAGTGGCAATTGTGGCAATACAAAATTAAACATAGCCCCTGGTCTTCTTCCTTCAACAATCTGGAAGTTAAATTAAACAATCAAACATTTCTGTATGACAGAATCCCTAAACCCTAAAAAAAATTGTTTGGACACTGAATGGCTCAAAAGAGACACCAAACAATTTCCCTCAGTGGCAATAGATGCCAATGAGCCATCTCATAGATTTTCTATCTAATTTTTAAGAATCATTACAAATTACTCTCAAAGGTACATTGCCTAATGTATTGTACTTCTATACTACAGAACAGCTAATGATGATGAATGATTTAAAATGAACATCATTACAAAATACAGCTTTGTCGCCAGTTACTGTGAAACCCTTTGGACCAGTATTACTTTTCAAATCTCCAGCAAGGTTTGATCTTAGCAGATATGTTGTATTGTCTACAAAAAGAAACAGGTCATAAAAGAGTGGCTTCCAGCTTTATAACAATTATACTGTATAGTATTTCCAACACAGACTGGGATAGTAAAAAGGTATTTCATGAGAGGAGGTATAATTATTACTATGCATCCATTAACAAGTTATGAAGAGGATAGAAAAATGAATCTAGACTAGAATTATGATATAAAACAGTGAAATTATATAGGATTTCATTTTCTATGCAATGAAATACATTGGTAGTGAAGGTATTAGAAAGCTGGTCTTGAGTGGCATTTGATTGTAACAGAGTTGAACCTATGTGGGTTCATCCATTTTAAAATCAAATATTTTAAAATCTTTATTTAATTGATGTTCAAAGTGATGTGGGTCTGTCAGAACGTAGAAAACATGGAACCAGAAAACACCATTCAGCCCAGCCTGCCCATTCCTTCCACAGACCAAATGCAATCCACTCTGTCACAGGCTCCACGCAGCCAGTTGAAAGGTGAGGGAGCAGTTCTGAAGGATGAATGGAATCAGTAGCCACATTTTCACTGCACTTCAAATTACATGGTAGAATAGCACTTCTGTTCAGACCTAATTTGGTTTCAGGAGGCTGCTGCCTGTCATTGCTCACCGTGACACGTTCACTGCACGCAGCAAACAGTGCTCACCAAAAATGGAATAAAACTGATCCTATAAACTCAAACAGTATATCATATAAAGAACTACAAGGTTGATGTGTGTTTCAAAGGCATGGAATATTTAAGGCTTCAAGTGATGTTGATAAAATGCTGCAACTTTGCTCTTGAAAATTCTGACGTTATCTTGAAGCCCTTCATGTGTTATTGGCTTGTATCACTATCCATTCTATTTGTTATCCTAGATTCAATATATACCATGCTGTTAATTGCTTCAGAATCATGCTTTTGAATTGCAAAATCTATTACTATAGTTCTGTTGTAAATTAGGTAGCTACTTTTAACTGTTAGAATCATAGAATCATAGAAGTTTACAACATGGAAACAGGCCCTTCGGCCCAACATGTCCATGTCGCCCAGTTTTTACCACTAAGCTAGTCCCAATTGCCAGCACTTGGCCCATATCCCTCTATACCCTTCTTACCCATGTAACTGTCCAAATGCTTTTTAAAAGACAAAATTGTACCCGCCTCTACTACTGCCTCTGGCAGCTTGTTCCAGACACTCACCATCCTGTGAGTGAAAAAATTGCCCCTCTGGACCCTTTTGTATCTCTCCCCTCTCACCTTAAATCTATGCCCCCTCATTATAGACTCCCCTACCTTTGGGAAGAGATTTTGACTATCTACCTTATCTATGCCCCTCATTATTTAAAGACTTCAATAAGATCACCCCTAAACCTCCTACTCTCCAGGGAAAAAAGTCTCAGTCTATCCAACCTCTCCCTATAAGTCAAACCATCAAGTCCCGGTAGCATCCTAGTAAATCTTTTCTGCACTCTTTCTAGTTTAATAATATCCTTTCTATAATAGGGTGACCAGAACTGTACACAGTATTCCAAGTGTGGCCTTACTAATGTCTTGTACAACTTCAACAAGACATCCCAACTCCTGTATTCAATGTTCTGACCAATGAAACCAAGCATGCTGAATGCCTTCTTCACCACCCTATCCACCTGTGACTCCACTTTCAAGTAGCTATGAACCTGTACTCCTAGATCTCTGTTATCAGCATTAGTTTCATTTTATAGAGATTATAACATATCTTATCAAAACAAATGGATAGTAGAGCATGATTATAATGCTGTAATTTACCTTTAATGTTCACATGGCATTAATAAGCCATTCAAGCTTTGTTTTTTCTGGTCTGTGGCTTTGTCTGAATTCCATGTATCAATGATTATTTTCTTATTCACTTCCATCAACTATATTGATACATATAAAAAGTTTATCGTCCACTTTATAACATAGGAACAAAAGATCAGAAGGTTTGAGTAAAAAAGGGACATGCAGTCCATGTACTTTACCCCAGTCCATGAACAAAGACCTCAGATATTCATTCAGGACCCACAGATTTCACAAAAGGTAAATGTCAAGCCAGTCAATAATACAGTTTCCTACATATGGTAGAAGTAATTCATTTCTGATCATATCAAATGTAGTTGAAGCACTTTGGGATGACCCGAGGACATAAACAGCACAATATAAATGCAAATTCTTTCTTTCTTATATGTAACTCTTTAATTCAATAAGTCCCAAATGCACTGACATGTTGACCTCTGAATTATGTTTTATTTTATTGTTAGAATTGTTACTCATAAATCAGCAAGGATTTTGTGCTAAAACATATAGTGCAATGGTCAGACCCTCAGCTTGAGTACTGTGTACAATTTGGTCACTTAGACACAAGGGAAACATTTAAACCCTAAAGTCAATGTTGAGAAGAGCCACTGGTCTAATCACTATCATCAGAGGCCTGTCTGTGCCAGCTTTTTGAAAGAGCCATGCAATTTGTTCCATTCCTCCGTTCTTTTCTCATAGCCCTGCACATTTTTCCTTTTCAAGTGTGTAATAGAATCATACAAAAAATGATCAACATATGAAGACTTCCAGGTAGGATAAAGGTGGCAAAAACTTTGCAATTATTTAAGGAACAATTGACATGGTGTGGGAGAAGAAGATTATAGGGTCTATCTGGGTGGATGAGCTGGATGGGCTGAATGGCCTTTTTCATTCATAGCTAACTTGTAAAATAAAACATGTAATGTGGTATTATCTTTTAAAATGTTATTAATATTTTCTATGAGTCGTTCCCAAAATATCTTCTTCAGTTAAAATGTCAAATTAGATTAAGCAGATATGATGACTGTTTCCCTCAGATAATTAAGTATTCATGCCACAGTGATACATTAGAAAACTAATAGTTTTTAAATACAGAACCCAGACGAAAACAACCAATAATTTACTTCAGCAAATTATGACATTTGTATGATCATAAAAAGAATTCCATATGTATAAATCTTATTTTTAATTTGAACTGATGGACAAATATTTTAATGAATTATTATTAATGGCAACTTTGCATTTCAGCTTCAAAAGAGGATCTTCCTATATGTGTATCATGGGATTTCCTAGTTAATTTTTGACAAACAACACTTCCCTTATTTCGGTAAGTCAATGTATTTTAAAACTGTAAAAACTCAGAGTTGAGTTTTTCAAAGCACTGCGCAATGATATTTGAAACTCCTTATTGGATTGTTGCAATTTCCCCTGTAGTTTATTTTAAATATACAGCGGAAGCAAAATTATATTGTTTCTTTTTTTTAAGCGAAACTTTGGGGGCAGGCCTCTTTTTGAGGACAAAATGATAAATTGCGACGTCTACATTAATGTTGCCCAGCTCAACCTCTCCTCCACCTGTCTCGAATCCTCCACTGATTTTGTGCTGTCAGATTGTTTGTTCATCATCCTGTCTTGGATGAGCTGAAATTTCCTCCAGCTAAACACTGGGAAGACCGAAGCCATCATCTTTGGCCTCCACCACAAACTCTGTACCCACATCACTGATTTCATCCCCCTCCCCAGCCATTGTCAGGCTAAACCAAACTATTCACAACCTCAGTGTCCTATTTGACCCCAAGCTAAACTTCTGACCCCATATTCTCTCCATCACACAGACTGTCTACTTCCAGCTCTGTAACATCACCCACCTCAGCCCCTACCTCAGCCCATCTTCTGCTAAGACCCTCATCTATATCTTTGTCACCTCCAAATCTTGAGTATTCCAATAGTCTCCTGGATGGCCTCCCACCATTCGCCCTCCATAAACTGCCACTCATTCAAAACTTTGTTGCCCATAGCCTACCCCGCACCAAGTCCTCTTTGTCCATCACCCTTGTTCTTGCTGATGCACATTGAGTCCCAGTACTCTAATACCTCAAATTTAAAATTTGTATCCTTGTGTTCAAATTCTTTCATGGCTCACCCCTCCCTATCTCTGTAACATTCTCCAGCATGGTAATCCCCTTCTATATCTCTTGTGCACACCCCCTTCCCTTCCCTCCATCATTTGCGGGAGTGCCTTCAACAGTGTAGGCCACAAGTTAATTCTTTCCTTAATCTCCTCTCCGCTTCCCTCTCCTCTTTTTAAGACTCTTCTTAAAACTCACCTCTTTGACCAAACTTTTGGTCACATCTCCTGCTTTGGCTCAGTGTTCATTTTTTCCTTACATCACTGTGGAGGTTCATTAGAACATTTTTCTACGCTTAAAGGAATTATATATAAATACAAGTTATTGTTGTTGTTCTGAACATTTATTTCCCTGCATGAAGCTCTAATTTGGTTGCTATGATTAACAAAGGTTTCTGGGATTTTTCAATTAAAAAAGGATTTTCATTTATAGCAACCTAGAACATCTCAGAAATAACTTAAAGTGTTTCACATATAATGAATTACTTTGAAATGCATTGACTGCTACAATGTAGGCAGTCGTTTTGTGAAATAAGATGAATGACTAACTAATCAGTTGTTTTTGGTGGTGTTGATTGAAAGAAGAAGGTTGGCCAGAACAACTCATTGCTCTATTTCAAATCGTGCCATGGGATCTTTAATGTCCAGGCAGATAGGGCCTCAGTTTACAATTTAATTTTAAGGATTGCACCTCTAACAATGCAGCATTCATTATCTCAACATTGCTTTGGAGTATCGGTCTAGATTATTTGCTCAAGTTCTGGAACGGGGCATGAATCCTCAACCTTCTGACTTACAGGCCTGAGGGCTACCAGCTGAATCAAACTGAAAAAAATATTTTAAGCATCAAATTTTTAAAAAAAAATTTTTTTATTCGTTCACGGGATGTGGGCGTCGCTGGTGAGGCCAGCATTTATTGCCCATCCCTAATTGCCCTTGAGAAGGTGGTGGTGAGCCGCCTTCTTGAACCGCTGCAGTCCGGGCACTGACTTCATGTTCAAAAAATGTTTGACAAGTTTTTATTAGTTCAAACCCACATGATACAATTATGTTAATAGTGTCAAAACACAGTCAAATCACTTTATGTGATATCATTGCAAAGAAAATGAAAGCTCTTTGGCTTACTGCCTTCTCTTATTAACAGTGCCTTTTTAAGTAACTAAAACGGTAGAATTTTGGGGACTTATCATTATTGCTGTATTTTCACAAAATACAGACTACTCTACTTTAATGTCTCTCTAAAGAATAGCAGGAAAGTATGAAGAAAGAAAAGAAAGAACTTGCATTTATATATCAACTTTCACATCCTCAGGAAACTCAAAAGTATTTTACAGGCAATGAGCTACTTTTGAAATGTGGTCACCGTTATTTTGTAGCCAAAGGTGGCAGCTGATTTGCACACAGCAAGATCCCACAAGCAGCAATGAGGTGAATGACCAATCAATCCATTTGTGGTGGCTTTGGTAGAGGGATAACCGTTGGCCAAGACACAAGAAGAATTACCCTGCTCTTCTTCGAATGGTACCGTGGAATCTTTTACATCCACTTGAGCAGCAGTATTGCCCCATCCAAAAGATAGCAACTCCAGTATTACAGGACTCCCTCAATACTAGATTATGGCCTAGAAATTCGATGGTACCTGAAGCCCCATATGTAAAATTGGCTGCTGGGCTGGCTGCGTGCAGGAAAACATGGTTTCCATGTAGCCTAACTAGCTGTCCTTAAAGGGACCACTGGAAACTGTCACTGAAAAGATAAGTATTGCAGTGCTGAAGACCATTGCCGGCCCTCACTCGGTCCTCCCTGATCGCCTTCCTCCACTACTGATTGCTCCCCACCATCCCTCCTGATCGCTTCCCCTCCGCTCCCAGGACCTCCCTGAGGGCCATTGCTGGCGTCACAGCAGCCCAAAATTGAAATCCTTTCCCCCAGCAAGCTGCCTGGCGTTTGCAGCTTGCTGGCCTCATGTAAATGAGGTCTGAGGCCTACCCGTTTTGGTGCAAAGATCCCAAACCAATTACTAGGTCGATGTGTTGAAGTGCTGGTGCAGGGCTTGAACCCACAACTTCTGACTTTAAGATCAAAATACTACCACTGAACCAGAATATATGATTCTGGTTTCTTGCTTTTGTTTTTTTCGTTCCAATTAGCATCTTTTGGTGTTCTTTTTAATCAAAAATATTTTTAAAGAGGTTTCAAAATTATTCCATTTCTGCTTTCAATTTTTTTTACAATTTTGGTGTTTCTTTTTGTTCAAGTTTGAATTTTTTTAAAGCAAAAATCATAGATTGTAAGTTTAAAAAATGCAGCTCTCAATATTCAACCACAAGTCAGTATTAATAACGGAGTTATAGTCTGTGTGTCTGTACTTGTCTAAAATGTTAAAACAACGTTGACATTGATTTTTGTTTTGTAATCATAAAACTGTTTTATTGAACTATTTTGAATGTTTATATTTTGCAAATCATTTCACTTAGTAAATCACTAAAAGAAATAGTTAAACATACAGGGAGTCAAAAATCTCTCAAATGAGCTTGGAACTTTTATCTGAAAAGGTAATATTTTTTTGGGTCAATGGCCGTATTTTCTGTTTCTTTCCTGTATGTATTTCAAAAGGTCATCTAGATGTTTTCTCGGTTGAAGTTGGAATCTGAGTGTGCAAACGGACCGTTACCTGCCTCATCCTCCCTGTATCCATATCAAAATGTTGACAATTGTTGACCCCTTCTAATCAATTGGGCAATGTTTTAAAAAGGCTTAAATCAAACCACGTCTATTTATTGTATCAATATTTTGGACTAAATAACTGCAAATCGTATTATTAATATCGACATCCTACATATATCATCACTATCAGAAGGATTCCCCTGCTACGTTTCTTATTCTGTACAGGCCGATAGGGTGGCATTAGCTGTCCCTGGTACTTTGCAAAGTGCTCGGAGGGATTTTCCTTCTCTGCCTTTCATACTGGGACAAGTGACATTCAAAGACCATCGATGGGAAAAAAAATGAACATTAATTTCATTTCACTGAGCACACGAAAACTCACACTATTACCAACTTTGTTTTTATTTGAATGTAGATTGCTTTGGATTTTTTTTTTTGCTCTGGAATACCTATTTTGAAAGAAGCAGTTATTATTTCCAAATAAATTGCAGCTGATGTGGCTCCAGCGAGCGATTGCAGAACAGTCGATGGTGTGCGAGTGGCGGGGGTGGTGTAAGTTGATGCTGACTGCCGCTTCCCCTCTGCTGTGGAGTGAGTCAGAGCGATTCATTGAGAGGTGTTGCTGCAAAGGACGGCGTGAGCGGGAGCGGGAGCGGGGAGCTTCTCAAGAACATTAATCGGGAGAGAGAGAGAGAGAGAGAGAAAGAGAGAAAGAGAAACAAACTGAACCCTCAAATACCACCGGGGTCTCTGCTGGCCCCGCGGTGGGGATCTCGGAGGGGTGATTTACAGGTAAGTGAATCTGTTGTTGTGATACCATAGAGCGGGTTTAAGAGGGGCTGCTGAGATGCGCCAGTATTGGAACTCAAGTCAGTCAGAGAGATACCGAGCGCTGAATGAACTGGCCTGGTCAAAACCAGGCAATCCGGGTAGGATTTGTGACTGATAAATCCGCCCTGTTTAAGGACATACATCTCCCTGAAACTTGACGTGACCTCGCCAAGCTATTGAAACTGACTCCACATTGTGCCAACCATCTAATGTTCTGACTGTTGCCTTGAGGGCGATTTAAAAGAAAATCCTATAAAGTTTATATGTAAAACATGTAAGTTGTATGCACATTTGAGAGTTTGTAATAACTAAAAATGTTTTCATAGACTGGGGAAGGTGGGTTTACTTGGTGATAAAGTCCATGACCATCTAGATGGCACATTTTGTTTACATTCATTGTAAAATGACGCTTCCAAATCGTGTTCAACATCCCCAGTGGGATAGATTCTCTGAACACCAATCGTCCTCTGCAGATATACGAGGATTATGGCCGCGGATTCACTACATTTCCTTACACAGCGATTGCTGTCTTTTCTCTCTCTCTCTCTTTTCCTCCCCGCCTCCCCTCTTTATATTTCGGTCGCTGGACAGCAAGGATTATTCAGTGGCGAGATTTCAGTGTTGTGATGTGGAGAGAGGAATATCCTTCACCCGGCCAGTGCCCAGCGCTGTTTGGGAACGCGTTGTTAGTTTCCGCCCCACGCAGCCTCGCTGTCTGTCAAGCCGCGGGAGAGGAAATCCCGTGCTCTCAGTGCACAGAGCAGATTGGATTGGAAACATTACAATGTCGTGAGTGTCTTTCCAGCAACGCAGCCCAGACTGCCATATTCCATGAGATGTATTCACTAGTAATCCTTAATTAACGATCGATAACACCCAGATATTACTAATACACACCAGCAGTCCAGTATATTTCGGTGTACAAACCACGTTACATTGTTCAAGACCGCAATTATCCCTTATCGCAGGCAGTCCTGTCAATTGTGATTGATTAACATAAACACCGTTCAGAAAACCATCAAAAAAGTCCCGTTTACTGGATGAGGACCGTAGTATATCATAATATACCACATACAGATATATTTTATTCAGTGTTGCACAGTGAAAGATGTTGCCTAGCTGGCCCTTCCTGTCACATGATCTAATGTAGCCGAAGATACCACCATAAACTTGTGTTTACTTTTCTTGTGTGAGATAAAACTGACTACAGTCTTTAAAAAACAGAGTGCTGGGGCTCCATATCCGTGACAATACTTGTAGGTGCATGTATCATGAAAACAATTAGTTGAGCTGGTGCATTAATTGGTTTTAATGAACTACAGGAAATGTCAGAACATCCTGTTACATGTGAGATAAAGCATAACCAAAAATGTGTTAAAGACATTATGGGGCTGAAGTGAAGCAAAGCTGTGTGTGTTGTCAATGAATTCTGGAATGTGTAACCTTGACACACACGACAGTCTGTGTTATTTTATACAATACACACGCAAGTGGGGATTGTTCGAATTCATTTTGTCAAGTTTTTTTTTGTTGTTGCCAGAATTGGCTGTCATCGCAGAGAGTGATGAATGGCAGGCTCCTGCAATTGAATCATGATTTGAATTGCAGTGATAGTGGGTTTATTTCAACCAGTGTTATGGGGTAACACCACGTGTAGACTAGATATGTACAGGCCTCCTTAGTACATGGTCATCAACCTGCCCAAGCAGCATAAGGTATAATTCTGCCCTCTCCGCCTGGACCACTTGGAAATGGTTAACTGTTCAATACTGCTAGTAGTGACAAAGGACTTGTTATAGGCGCTACATTGTTACAGATATTTTCCTATATGGCAATGAACTACTGTCGTTAAGCCAAACACTAATAAGCGAAAACCTTTTTGTTTGAGGAGAGAGGAGTCATGAGTCGCTTTCATCCTTGTGCGCAAGTGATGCAATGGTGCATTATAATGTAACTTCCACTTAGAGTCATAGAATCAAAGAAAGGTTACAGCACGGAAGGAGGCCATTTGGCCCGTTGAGTCCGTGCTGGCTCTATGCAAGAGCAATCCAGCTAGTCTCACTCCCCCACCCTATCCCCGTAGCCCTGCAATTCTTCTCCTTTTAAGTACTTATCCAGTTCCCTTTTGAAAACCATGATTGAATCTGCCTCCACCACCCGCTCAGGCAGTGCATTCTAGATCCTAACTACTCGCTGTATGAAAAAGTTTTCCTCATGTCACCTTTGGTTTTTTGTCAATCACCTTAAATCTATGTCCTCTGATTCTTGACCCTTCCACCAATGGGAACTGTTTCTCTCGATCCTGTCTGGACCCTTCATGATTTTAAATACCTCTATCAAATCTCGTCACAACCTTCTCTGTTCCAAGGAGAACAACCCCAGCTTCTCCAGTCTATCCACGTAACTGAAGTCCCTCATCCCTGGAATCATTCTAGTAAATCTTTTCTGCACCCTCTTTAAGGCCTTCACATCTTTCCTAAAGTGCGGTGCCCAGAACTAGACACAATACTCCAGTTGTGGTTGAACCAATGTTTTATAAAGGTTCATCATGACTTCCTTGCTTTTGTACTCTTTGCCTCTATTTATAAAGCCCAGGATCCTGTATGCTTTTTTAACCGCTTCCTCAACCTGCCCTGCCACCTTCAATGACTTGTGCACATATACCCCCAGATTTCTCTGTCCCTGGACCCCTTTTAGAATTGCTAGTTTATATTGCTAGTTTATATTTCTTCCTACCGAAATGTATCACTTCACATTTTTCTGCGTTAAATTTCATTTGCAACGTGTCTGCCCATTTCACCAGCCTGTCTATGTCCTCTTGAAGTCTATCACTATCCTCCTCACATTTCACTACACTTCCAAGTTTTGTGTCTTCTGCAAATTTTGAAATTGTGCCATGTACTCCCAAGTCTAAGTCATTGATATATATCAAGAAAAGCAGTGATCATAGTACCGACCCCTGGGGAACACCACTGTGCACCTCCCTCTGGTCCGAAAAACAACTGTTCACCACTACTCTCTGCTTCCTGTTACTTAGCCAATTTTGTGTCCATGCTGCGACTGCTCCCTTTATTCCATGGACTTCAATCTTGATGACAAGCCTATTATGCAGCACTCCATCAAACGCCTTTTGAAAGTCCATATACACCACATCAACTGCATTGCCCTCATCTACCCTCTCTGTTACCTTATCATAAAACTCTATTAAGTTAATTTAACACGATTTGCTTTTAACAAATCCATGCTGGCTTTCCCTAATCATTCCACACTTGTCCAAGTGACTGCTAATTCTGTCCCGGATCATTGTTTCTAAAAGTTTCCCCACTACCGAGGTTAAACTGACTGGCCTGTAGTTGCGGGATTTATCCTTACACCCTTTTTCGAACAAGGGTATAACATTTGCAATTCTCCAATCCTCTTGCACCACCCTGTATCTAAGGTTGTTTGGAGGATTATGGCCAGTACCTCTGTAATTTCCACCCTTGCTTCCTTCAGCAACCTAGGATGCATCCCATCCGGATCGGGTGACTTATCTACTTTAAGCACAGCTAGTCTTTCTGGTACCTCCTCTTTATCAATTTTTAGCCCATCCAGTATCTCGACTACATCTTCCTTTACTTGTGCTAAAGTTTGTAAACAAACAAGAGAGAGGTCGTTTGAACACTATTGAGGAAGACCATACTGCTTTAATATTGCGGAAGGTGGTGTCTTGGTTTAGAATGCTGTACTTCACCACCAAGGCCTCTGTTTATGATCTACACATGATTGATAGAATGAAAAATTCCCTCTTTACCAGTTGTGGGAGACTTATGTATAATTAATTTGGACAGCCTCATCCATGTTCCTCGTGAATGCAAGTCCACAGCACAAACCAATCCCCAATTCACCGCAAATTGACCATCTCATTCTGAGATCCTATGGATGACGGCTGTGAGTGATAGATTTCACACTGTTGCAGTTAGCGGCAGACTTCTAAATGTGGACCAAATGATGCTTTGTAGGGGAAGAGAGGAGGAGCTTTGCCTCACATCTGGCCCATTCTATATCTGATTTGGCTCAAGCTAGGTGGTAGAAGTGTTCAGAGCTGACAACTGTCAAAAAGCAAA
The DNA here is from genome assembly GCF_035084215.1 of Heptranchias perlo. Classification (NCBI taxonomy): domain Eukaryota; kingdom Metazoa; phylum Chordata; class Chondrichthyes; order Hexanchiformes; family Hexanchidae; genus Heptranchias; species Heptranchias perlo. The sequence continues at coordinate 30,071,158 of NC_090350.1, forward strand.
AAAAAAACCAACAAACCGCAGATGCTGGAAATCTGAAACAAAAACAGAAAATGTTAGAAGTCTTCAGTAGGTCGGGTAGCATCGGTGGAGAGAACTGTTGAGTTAACATTTTGACAAAAGGGTGCGGGCTGATTACTGTCAACTGGACAAGCACACAACTTTGCAAAAAAATCCTTAAAATTAAACTAAAATAGTAACACAAAGCTAGATTGCAAAAATATCTCCAACATGATAAATTTTAACTTGAGTTTTAGAGTAGGTTGTTCCTGGTTTTGAAACAAAAAGACCCTTTCATGCTATGGGTGTCCGTTATGTGTGTGTGGGTGGGGGTCATTATGTGGCATCAGGGAGAGTTAGGATTTTTTTTCAGTTTGGGCTTGGAATCTTTCATAGTAAGCTTATGGCCTTGTTTGACAGGGATGGTCCCACTTTGTTGACTCCATTCTTGCATATAAAAAAATCTAGCTTAATGCCCCAGATTTAATATCCACTCAATATTGTAAAAAATCTGCAAAACAGGCACACTACTGAACTTGAACAGAAAGTACAAAGTTACACATCAATCTCAGCCTATACAACCTGCAGAATCTAACTTCATATTTGAAATTGATTTGTAATTAAATCCAACTACCTATAGTTCTGAACTTGATTTTCAAATTTAAATTCCTCAAAATGGAGCATCGCAGTTTTGCTCATCAATATTCGGTTATTTTGTTGCAGAAAACACAGTAAACTACAATTTATTTATCTTTCTAAAGGATTGTAGATATGAAAGTTAAGAAGTTGAGTTTCCCCTTTTGGCTGCTAGCTTTATTTCTGTGTACCATTATGGCGTAGTTTGGTAACAAAACAATGTGAAAATATGACCTTTTAGTTGGCTAAGGTTTTACCACTTTACTCTGTTCTAATGTCTGTGTGTTTATTAATGATTAGTAACTGGGGAAGATAGGAACACAGGAAAAGAAGTAGGCCACACAGTCTCTTAAGCCTGTTCTGCCATTCAGTTAGATCATGGCTGATCTGTACCTCAACTCCATTTACCCATCTTTGCTCCATATCCCTTGATATCCATACCCAACAAAAATCTATCGATCTCAGTCTTGAAAATTACAATTGACCCAGCATCCACAGTTTTTAGAGGGAGAGATTTCCAGATTTTCATCAACCATTGTGTGAAAAAGTGCTTCCTGGTTATACTCCTCAAGGTCCTAGCTCTAATTTTCGGACTATGCACCCCTTGTTCTAAATTCCCCCACCGGAGGAAAATAGGATGAGAAATGGAACTATTTTCACCAGTGCTAAAATAAAGCTGTCTGTTTTCAGTCAGTCTTGCAAACTGTAAGAATAAGTTTAGAAAAGTTGTATTGGATGTGAGACAGTGATAATGAAGTGATGACTGTAGTGTTAGGAGTGAATATCACATTTTTTTTCCAATGTTCCTGACAAGGTTGTGGTGAAGGTATAACTGGAAAATATTTTAAAAAGATGCTCACTAATTGCCAAGTTGAACTTAAAAGACTTCCCAAAATGAAGTTTGGTTTGTGCAAAAACTGTTACTTTTAACAAAGGAAACACAACCTAAAAACAAAAGTACATTTTTAGTGTCAATGGGCAATCGGGGTGGGGGGAGGGAAGCTTTGAGTAGTGAAGGGAAGCGATGAAAAATTAGAGACTGAGTGAAAAATGTCCGTTGTTAGTACTCACAAAGCTCACAAGTCATTGTCATCAACAGTGAAGAGTTATTTCCTTCAAGTGAGTTGACAAATGGAACTTTTCAGCCTTGGTCAGTGGAGGGGTAGATGAAGCATTGATGCAGAGAGAAAATTGAAGAGACCAAGAGGGAGAAAAATAATTAAAATGAATAAGTTATTATTTTCAACCAATCAGACTATGCCATGGTCTTTAAGTAATCCAGTTTGTATTCAGCTGTGCCTTTCTCAGATGAAGTGTGCAATTTTATATTCATGGTTTCTGGCCATCTATTGTTAATGAGGCTTCAGTTCCGCAGGATCAAATTCTGAAAACTCCTCTGAACCAAATGGTTTAACGTATTGATAGTCTGTCAATTTAAAACTAGGTTTCAAAGCTTTGCTGAATGTTAGCTTTTGAAACCGAAAGCCATCTTAACCTGTTGTAGATAGAAAAATATCTCACAAAGTCTGAAGCAAAATGCTGGAAATCTGAAATAAAAACAGAAAATGCTGGAAATACTCAGCAATACAGGCAGCATCTGTGGAGAAAGAAACAGAGTTAATGTTTCAGGTTGATGACCTTTCATCAGAACTGGAAGAAGTTAAAGATTTAACAGTTTTTAAGCAAGTAGAGAGCCAAGCAAAGAGGCAGGGGTGGGCGGGGGGGTGGGGGGGGGGTGGTAGGAGGGAGGGGAGGCAAGAACAAAAGGTGAGGTCTGTGATAGGGTGGGGGGCAAGAGTGATTAAATGACAAAAAGGATGATGGTGGGTGGTAATGGGATAATTAAAGAAACAAAAATTGGGTCCAGAGGAACTGTAAGTGGCAACAGCGGAAAAATTACCAGCACCTGCTGTTCGAGACGATGGGAGCAGTGGTTATGATCTGAAGTTATTGAAATCAATGTTGAGTCCGGAAGGCTGTAAAGTGCCTAATCGAAAGGTGAGGTGCTGTTCCTCGAGCTTCCGTTGAGCTTCATTGGAACATTGTACAAGGCCGAGGACAGAGAGGTCAGAATGGGGAGTGGGATGGAGAATTAAAATGGCAAGCGACCGGCAGGTCAGGGTCACGCTTGCGGACAGCAATCTAGGTTTGGTCTCCCCATTGTGGAGGAGACAGCATCGTGAGCGGCGAATACAGTATACTAAATTGAAAGAAGTACAAATAAATCGCTGCGTCACCTGGAAGGAGTGTTTGGGGCCCTGGACGGTGGGAAGGGAAGAGGTGAAAGGACAGGTGTTGCATCTCCTGCGCTTGCATGGGAAGGTGCAGTGGGAAGGGGCGCGGGTGTTGGAGGTGATGGAAGAGTGGGCCAGGGTGTGGTGGAGGGAACAGTCTCTTCGGAATGCTGAAAGGGGAGGGGAAGATGTGTTTGGTGGTGGCATCGCGTTGGAGGTGGTGGAAATGGCGGAAGATGATCCGTTGAATGCGGAGGCTGGCGGGGTGGAAGGTGAGGACAAGAAGGACCCTATCGTGGTTCTGGAAGGGAAGGGTAGGGGTGAGGGCAGAAGTGCAGGAAATGGGACCTGTCAACCACAGTGGAGGGGAATCCTCGATTGAGGAAAAAGGAAGACAAATCTGAAGCAGTGATGTGGAAGGTGACATCGTCAGAACAGATGAGATGGATAAACTGAGAGAATGGAATAGAGTCCTTACAGGAAGCAGGGTGGGAGGTAGTGTAATCAGGGTAGCTGTGGGATTCTGTGTTGGTGTAGACACAAAGTCTACACTGCCTCAGTATGCACTAGTACAAGTTTGCCATCGTAGGCTGTGATGAGAAAGAGAAAGATTGGGTGAAGTTGTCCATATGTCTGAGACTACGATTTCCAGTATTGCTACCAGTTTTATACTGTCTATCACTAGCATCTTCCAAGAAGTTTTCTATTGGCGCTGGACCTCTGGTTTTCCTCTAGGCTTCTATTCCTGGGACTGAGTACAATGTAATCTTCTAGATTCTTCAGTCTGACACATAACTGCAGTAATTCTGTCACACAAATGAGAGAATTAATCCACACAGTTTGTGATGGAATGTGGGCTTTGTTCAACACTCCATGTTGTGTTCACTTGCAATACCAGTAAAGCTGAATTTGATAACTGGGGTTGTTTTCTCTTGTAGCTCCACACCCTTTGCTAAAGATCCTGTATCAGGCTTCAGCTCAGCAAATTTATCCAGGTAGCAATCTTAATCTAATAACATTTTACACTTCTATTGCATCGTGTCTGTTTTTATGTACAGAAGATTTATTTATTTTCTTCACATTGTGTTGTACTTTCCATTTTCTGCCTGCTTTGTAAAGCTGGGAGGGATATTGACATATGGCTGTTGACATATGAAAAATGGCTAGTCATTACCATTTAAATTGCATCCACTAACAAATTTCAAACAGGGTATTTTAGTCTGAATAGTATTGTCTTCATAGCCCAGCTCCATGGGTAGAGTGATTGAAATGACCATGCAACGTAATACATATGGTTTTCACTTTCAAGCCACGAAAGCGTTCCTTTCCATATAGCTAGGATTTCTCTGTGCAGTTTGAGTCAATGGGTAACGCGCCCAGTGAATTCGGGGTGCTCCTCATGCGATCGCAGCCAAATTGAAGGCATTTACCTTGGCTTCCGGGTTTTGCGCTGGAAAGCTGCGCAGCGGTCGGACTGCGCAGCCGCATCATAGGCTGTCAGCTGGAGGAGCCCTATTTAAAGGGGCAGTCCTCCACTGACTGATGCTGCAGAAAGGAGCCAAAATTACAGCATGGAGCAGCCCAGGGGGAAGGCTGCTCCCAGGTTTAATGCTGCCTCACTCCAGGTCCTACTGGATGGGGTGAGGAGGAGGAGGAGGACAGAGATCTGCTCCCCGGCGGACGGGAGGAAGTGGCCTGCCTCTGCCACCACGAAGGCCTGGCTCGAGGTGGCAGAGGAGGTCACCAGCACCACCAACATATCACGCACCTGCATAGAGTGCAGGAGGCGCTTCAATGACCTAAGTAGGTCAGCCGAAGTGAGTACACTTACTCATTCCCCTACACTCCGTCTGCCACATCACCGTCCCCACCCCACATCTCCTTCTGCACTGCCAACACTACTCTATCACATCACTCCTCACACCCACTCAAGGCTCATCTTCATCTTACCTGCACTTACTCACCTCGCCAGTACTCATCCCACCACTACCACTCAACTCAATCCTTATACAATCTCATGGCTCTGTCTCATATTCACCCTCTCGTGCATCTCTTTCACAGTCAGCCTCACTCAACCTGCCAATACCTGTGCTGCAGCCACAGGGCATGTATCAAATATGTGTAGTAGGAAGCGTAAGGCAAACGTGTCGTGAGCATGAAGGGGATGCACAAGGGTGTTTGAGGGTTTGTCATGGTTTTTACTTATATTTGATTTCTGATGAACTCACATTACATATTATATTGTCACCACTACTGCCACGTCTTGTCTGATTTGTGCAATAGTGCCCTTTCCTGAGGATCACCATGAAAACCCACAACTAATGCCACCCATTGTGTCACTGCAGAGTGGGTGTAGGTGCATTTGCAGGGCACTTTTGTGCAGACGACTGAGAGACGTCGGCGCTGTCCCCGGTGGCAGCTTGGAAGGATGCGGAGGAGAAGTTGTTGAGGGCAGTGGTGACTTTGACAGCGACAGGTAAGAAGATGGTGCTCGGGCCAGCCGGGAGCAGCTCGGCATGAAGGAGGCTGCAGATGTCCACAACTACATGTCGAGTGACTCTGAGCCTCCGTGTGTACTGCTGCTCAGAGAGGTCCAGGAAGCTGAGCCTCGGTCTGTAGACCCTGTGGCGAGGATAGTGCCCTCTGCGACGCATCTCTCTCTGCGGTTGCCCTCCCTCCTGCTGTGCAGGTGGATGTGTCACAACACAGTGTTGTGGAGCTCCACGTGTCAGAGGTGGACGGCGAGGCTGGTGATGCTGTTTGTCCTCTGAGAAGGTCATGACTGCAGCTATGGCAGCCCTCATCCTGAAGATGTACGTTTGAGGGGGTCCGCAAGGTAGTTAAATGTGTCTGCACACCGGGGTTGAGGTTCCAGGTTGGTGAATTTGAATGTTAGGAGGATGGTGGTGGAGGCCAAACTTTGTCCAAAGTGACAGAGTGGCCTCCTGCAATGAGTGAGGGTCTCACCCCCACCTGTCAAATGGACCTTTGCAGCTGCCACAGGCTGGTGGCTGCAACACGTCCATTTCAACTGGGAGTATTTCCCCCAGTACGGGAAACACACTAAGTTGAGATGAAAATCCCACCACTCCTAAATCATCCTACAAATAAGGTCTGCTAACGACCTGAACTATGTAATTAATTGCCTTAAGTGGGATCCCGCCAGCTTTAATTGCAGCTATGGCGGCCCCCATTTGGAAGATGTACGTTTGAGGGGGTCCGCAAAGTAGGTAAATGTGGCCGGGCTCCGGACCCGCCCCGGGAATCCCCGATTTTCAGAGCCCCCCCCGCCACAATTCTGCCGGCTCGGACGTCCAAAAATCGAGCCCCATGTCATCACCAGCAATCATCAGAATTCCATATTGATGACATGATATGACCTCCTATCATCCAGGGAAACTGGGATTCTGGACTGTGAATTTCTGTATCACTAACCTTCCCTGATAGATAAAAAGAAAGTTTAGGGAAAAAAAACACTTATGGTTGTTGATTTCTGTTGCACTGAAAAAATGTTATGTGAAAAAATGTATCAACTAATGCACATGGTGCCTTTTTCACACTCTAGTGATCAAATGTTTGAGAAACCACTTTTAAATGTTTGAGAAACCACTTTTATCTTGACATGCAGTGTTGCAATGTCTGTCTGCTGCACTTAACTCCACTATAAACAGCATTGTAAACAATTTTACAGCACCAAGTTATAGTCCAGCAATTTTATTTTAAATTTAAAATAAAATTGCTGGACTATAACTTGGTGCTGTAAAATTGTTTACAATTGTCAACCCCAGTCCATCACCGGCATCTCCACATCATAAACAGCATTGACAGTGTTAATAGTGTAAGCTGTTTGTGTGAACCACAATACATTTTCAGTAACATTTGCAAATATATATGTTAATGGATACACATTTAAATTAACAGTAAGGTTTACGAGGGGAATGATGATTACTTTGCATTTTTATTTGACTTTGTCAAGTCTTTCTGTACTGATAAATAACTTTTCAAGAGCAACTAAAGCTAATTTATAGCCTTTCATTTATTAAAGGTCACTTAACACTTGACTAGTTTCTGTTTGTGTCCAACTACACGCAGCCCATTCAAGTTAAGAATTAGGGGGTAGAAATTGTTATGCATTGTGCCTGTTTTTCTGCGCAGGTGTTGGACCCACTGCGAAATTCGTGGGGCCCATTTTTTGGGGTGTCAGGCGCCTTAAATATGCCAAGTCGGGGCCTAATTAGGGGCCTGTTGAAGAACCCCTATGTAAAATGTATTCCTGATGAGCAACGCAGGCACCGGGCTTGCTCCACTCAGGATTCTTCTGCAGCTGCCAACTAAAGGCAAGTTTTTGTTTTATAAATCTTTCTGTGGAGCCAGGAGGAGCAGGAGTGCTTCTCACATAAATGAGAGAATTAATCCACATAGTTTGTGGTGGAATGTGGGCTTTGTTCTACACCCCACGTTGTGTTCACTTGCAATAAATCTGAATCCCCCCAATTGCCTGCTCCAACACCCCACCCCCCCCCCACCGGAACTTACCCGAGGGTCGCTGCTGGCGAGGCAGGCAGCCTGTAATTGACTTTTCTCATGTGATGAGCAGCCTCTGAAGGAGTGACAGGTACTGGCAGCTCAGAGCAAAATTTACCCCTTAGTCTGACACTGTTTGACCTTTTTATATGGGCCCGTGTAGCAGCTGATGCTGAAAAATACATGCACGTACTTCTCTGTGAAAAACATAGTCTGGTACCAGTCTCTTGTGTGGGTTAAAAAAAATTATACAATCGTACAAGGGCCAAAATATCATGTCTCTCAATAACCGCTTAGTTGGTTGCTCTCAGCACAGGAAGTGTTTGACATGGGAGAGTTTTGTATCACTGCAGATTCAGAACCCTTCAAAAAGAAGGCACAGCCTGGTCCTCAAACGTGGTTTGTGGTGTCTGCAATATAATACAATTTGATGTATGTATAAATGTACCATAATCAAGAGTGACCTCATATCTGCAGTACTTTATCTGCAGTTATTTTTACAAATGGAACAGGGCCCTATGTGGGGGGGTGGGGCTGGATTATATCTTGTCTAGCTTCAGGCTACCTACAAGTTTGTTACCTTGTGTAGACATGCAGTTTAAAAACTGCCAACGTTGGAATTGGCTGAATGCACATTACCGATAGGTGTTGCACTTTAGCACTCGGTACAGATACGTACTTTGTTCCTACAGCATGCTGTTTGTTATTTGATATTATTACTTTTCTGCTGCTGAGAATGGTTTGCTCTGCTTGTGTCAGATATAACTCTCAGCATCTTTTTTTGGGTGGGGAGGAATCTATACTGCGATTTATATGTTACATCTTCACATGATGTTTACTGGTTAGTAAGTGTTGGAATTGTTTCCCTACATTACAACAGTGACTGCAATCAATTGGCTGTAAAGTGCTTTGGGACGTCCTGAGCTTGTGAATGCTGTGTAAATTCCTTTTGGTCTTCAATTGTTCTTAAATTGGAGAAAGTCAAAACAAAAGCAGATTTCAATGTCTACAAGTCACCAAGATAGCTTTAAAAAGTACCATACTAATTGGCAAAGCAGTTAAAACAAAAGAAAGCAACTGGAACAGATGCAGTCACTTGTTCTAGTCTGGCGGGACCCACAACAATAACTAGCTTTGCTGTTAGACATTTCCGATCAGCTTACACTAACATTTTGGGAGTTTCTACTGGAGCAGACTGCCTGGTTGCTTTAAGAAAAGTTACCCTGCTTCACTCAGATATAGTTTGTATACAGTTTGAGATTGGTGGATGCAAAAAAAAATCTACCTGAGAAAGTGGCTGTGGGAGAAAAATATATAAATACAAGTACCTAGAAAAAGAAAGCATCCAAACAAAGATTTATAACTGCAGTGTGACAATTCAAATAAAGTTTTAAAATAGGGCATTCAACTCCACTATGTCTACATTACATCCACAGTCCCATGGTCTGATTAATCAACCACAACAGTATCAGTCCTTTCATTTATACAGAATTAACCAATTCATTTATTTCCATGGCGATTTCTATTTCTTACAAGACAAAGAGTAATGAAGGATGGATGAACATGCAACACAGCTGAAGTAGCTTTGCCAGAAATAATGATCAAGAAAGAAATGTTCCCTTTCTCTTTTCCTGTGATTGTATTTTGTTTTCTGGTTTTGTTTTACCATTTGATGGAAGGAGACATGAAGAATATATTATTGCCATGTGCCCCGGTGCTCCATGTGACACTTGTCACTCTTAACTTCCTATGTTTTTGGCATGATGTGATATCTCTACTATGCGGCTTGTGATTGAACATCTCACATATTTAGACTTGTCCAACTTTGATAGTTCTGTACTTCACCCATATGGCCATTCTTGAGAACATAAGAAAAGCCAGAAATTAGAAAATGTCATTGGGTCCATCAAAGTTCATTGCCCCAATTTTACCTACCCCCTCCTGATGGAAACCGGGTGGGGGGCAGTTAAAATGATGCCAGTTACTTACCCCCTCTGATCCCATTGCCTGCCTCTCTGCCATGTCCTGATCTTACCTGCTCACCCAACACTTACCCATGCACACTAAGAGGAGCAGTCAATATATAAATGGTCAGGTCGTTCTTTTTTTCCTCCCAAACACAGGATAGTTTAGCCAATTTAGTATACTTGTAGCTACCCTGGCAGAGACCAGTTAACTCAGGCTATGCATTTGTCTACAGAGCTATCCGAGAATCCTGCTCAGCTGTCTTGCCATCGCTCTGCAGGGTCATTGAATATTTTTAAGGCTGAGTTAGATAGATTCCTGATTAACAAGGGAGTCAAAGGTTATAGTAGGTAGACGGGAAAGTAGAGTTGAGGTCACAATCAGATAAGCCATGATCTTATCAAATGGCAGAGCAGGGTCAAGGGGCCGAGTGGTCTACTCCTGCTCTTAATTCGCATGTTCGTATGTAATTTCCTTAGCTTCAAATTTTTATCTATTTTTCTCTTAAAAGAAAAGTGAAGACATTTTTCCTAACCTTTTTCTCCACTCTCTTAGTGACAGTTTTAAATGGATGACCCCCTCATCACTGACTCTCCAACTAGAGGAAATAGCTTTGCCTATTCACTCTGTCAAAACTCTTGATAATTTTGGAAACCTCTATTAAATCTCCTCATGGCCTTCTTTGTTCCAGTGGAAATAGTGCCAGTATCTTAAGTCTCCTGATAATTATAATTTTTCATCCTTGGTATCATAAGGAAAGACCAGAGAAAACAGGGGTTTTCATCCTCGAAAGGAGGTGCCTGATGTATATAAGGTAGTGAACGGTATGGTAAGAGTATACTTGGAAAATCATTTCAAACTAAATTACAAGAGAAGAAGGGGATACTAGTTCAAGGGAAATTTAGGACTGATATCAGGCAATTCTTTTTCATGCACAAAGTGATCAAAATGTGGAATGGACTTTTGGGTAGAGGGGTGGAAGTGAAAACCCTAGGATTATTTAAGGCACGGTTGGATGCTGCAATGCGAGGATGGGGGACTGTAAAGTTTTTTCTGAATAAATGAACTAAAATGGGCCAAATGGCCTTCCTAATCTGTACTTACCTTGTGATGAAACCTTGAATTGCTGTCTAGCCCAACCTATAGTAAGCCAGCGTCACAAAGCACAAAGGGTGATCCTACACCAAATGTCTTTTCCCAGGCTGCCTCTGACCAGCAGCTTAAAATCACAAGAGTGAGGAAGAAGCGATGACTGGGAGGTACCCATAAATGTATCTTTTTTACAACGTATATGGTTTTACATATAGAATATAGCAATTGTGATGAATACAGTTTAAAAAAGACACCCCTTTCTAAACTTTTACTCCACTGTCCATGGCTTAAAGGCAGGGTTATCTGTTTCAGGCATTGCTGCTTACATGTTAATGATTTTAGTTTGCCACTGTTGCTACAAATTGTAATCATTGTGCACACAGGCATGAAACTGATTGCAATTTCTCCTGAACTTGGTTTTCTTGTGTTTGCTGACACTTTGACAAGAAGCTGAGAATGCTGACGAACAAAGCATATAGGGAAAGCATTTCAGGTGGCTATCATTAATACAAATGGGACAGGCTGCTGAAGGGAATTCTCATTGGATTTTTGATCTACAGTATTCCTATAATTGGGCATTATGTAAATAGAGCCCTTTGCACACATTTTCATCATTCAAAGAAAGGATTCCAATTTGTGGGAACTATGCAGGACTTCTGGATTTCACAAGTAGGATAGTTTTTCATATCATGTGATACTGTGCCCTCTACAAAAAAGTGTTTCAAATAATACTTTGGGACTTGCTACTGTAACAAAACAAATAACAATGCAGACTGACTGATGTGATTATATTATGCAAATAAGGCTAAGAGCTTGGCTTTTTGCTTTTCTCCCCATGGCGGTACATGTTGTTCTGCAGCGTGAACAACCTTTTGTAGCAGGAGGCTGGATACACATGCCTCAATTAGTGGGTTGCATATGATTACACAAAACTACAACCTCACTCTCCTGTGCTCCCAAACACATCGGGGGTGAAATTGGACTTGGGCAGGGAAGCAAAACAGGTGGAATCGCATTTGCCGATCGTTCTACCACACACCTGATATTCAGTTCTATTGAAGTCAGTGGGACTGAGTATTGTGCGGAGCGTACAACAGGCAGCCAATGTATTACTGTCTATTTTGCGTCCCTGCCCAAGTCCAATTTCACCCCCAATGTGTACAGTACCGTTACAAATACACACTGTGTGTGAAATAGTAACTGTAACTGCTGTGACAGAATGTAATTTTGAACATTCCTATTCATTACATCTAGTATATATCAGCTTTTAATTACAAATTGAATTTGCGTTCAAACCAATTGAGTAACAGATCTTCATTTTATGTATTTCATAGGAGAAGCAGCAACAACATCTCTTGGGTGTAGTGTGAAGGTCACATGCCTTTTTGTTGTGATGAGGCAGCTCAATAGGTTTACAGGATAGCAAACTTAGCAATTATCTTAAATCTAACCTTGATAACCAATGAACTCTGGTGTTATGTACTGCATTTTGGAAAGTCTCCAGGTTTTTAAGAATAAGGTGAATTTGAGCACATTTGATTGAGAGCCTTCAGACACTAATATAAAGAGGCATTGTGCCAAATAACAAGTTTGATCACAGATTGTCTGGTCTTTGTAGTCGACACATTCAGCAAATTTATTTATTGTACCGCTGATACTATCTTCAAAACATTCATATGTTGATTTGATGATGCGTCCAAGGGCAATTTGTAAAAACTCATTCAAATCATGTGACCCTTTATCCACTGCCCCAAAACATAACCATTGAACGGCTTAGAATTTACATGAGCTTTTTGCTCTCTTCCCTTTACAAAACATCCCTCTGCTCTAAGTGGCTAAAAATGTGCAGTTAATAGAAATTTGGTTAGTCGTACTGCTAATTTAAATACGCTGCATAATTCATGACATTAGCTGTGCTGTTGATTTTCCATTTGTGATGTCTTGAGTGCTTTGAGCTTGATGACACAGCCCCACTGCGTGTAGGTTTAGTCTTGGGTTTACTGAATTAAGTTGTACTGCTAAAAGTGCCATCTGTTGTTGTGGACGGGAATTTGTATCAATTAGACTGTCATGCCCAATATACGAACATACGAATTAAGAGCAGTAGGCCATTCAGCCCCTCGAGCCTGCTCTACCATTTGATAAGATCATGGCTGATCTGATTGCGATCTCAACCCTACTTTCCTGTCTACCTACTATATAATCTTTGACTCCCTTGTTAATCAGAAATCTATTCAATGACCCTGCTTCCACCGCTCTCTGGGGAAGGGAGTTCCACAGACTCACGACCTTCTAAGAGAAAAAATTTCTCCTCATCTCCGTCTTAAATGGGAGACCCCTTATTTTTAAACTGTGGCCCCTAGTTCTAGTCTCTCCCACAAGGGGAAACATCCTCTCAGCATCTACCCCTTCTAGTCCCCTCAGGATCTTATATGTTTCAATAAGATCACCTGTCATTCTTCTAAACTCCAATGTATACAGGCCCAACTTGTCCAACCTTTCCTCATAAGATAACCCCCTCATCCCAGGAATCAGTCGAGTGAACCTTCTCTGAACCGCCTCCAAAGCAATTATGTCCTTTCTTAAATAAGGAGACCAAAACTGCACACAGTATTCTAAATGTGGTGTCACCAATGCCCTGTACAACTGTAGCAAAACATCTCTACTTTTATATTTCATTCCCCTTTCAATAAATGACAACATTCCATTTGCCTTCCTCATCACTTGCTGTATCTGCATACTAACTTTTTGTGATTCATGTACTAAGACACCCAAATCCCTCTGTATCTCAGAGTTCTGCAATCTCTCCCTATATTTAGGCGTTAGCATTGAGTTGAAGATATCCAGGGTGTAATAATGATCTTCTGCATCTAACTGTCTTCAGCACAGTTCTCAAATGTTTATGATGCAGTGTTAAACATACTAACAACTAGTGGCAGTATCTTAGCAATGTAACAATCTTGTATTTTACATGTGTGCAAGCTGTCCAAAGTGGCCAACTTAGGTTCTTTCTACAGTGCCACTGTGCAGTTGGGCTGCTTGGGTTAATCTGGTGCATCCGGATGCTATTAAATACCCAGTCCAATTCGCACATAGAATTCTTCACTTTGAAAAGATCATGGGAGATTAAAGTTTGGTCTTTATACTGACCACATGCAGATCTCCTGCTTTACTGCTCTGGTCAGCTCTGCTGTCATGATGTCGGAGACTTATCTCCAAACCGTGACTGAAGTAAATAATGACACTATTTATTTATACATTAGGCATTTACTGTGAATCCACTGCAGATTCATAATGAATGGACACTTCAGCTGTGATTTAAAGAGGACTTAAACACAATGGCAGATTATTGAAATGTGTGTGTCAGTAAGTCAAGAGATGGATATATATTTGAGAATTGGCAGAGTAGGAATGACCCAGGTCGCTTTGTTGTCAGTTGATGAAGGACACTGCATGACAGCACTTTGTTTTATGTTTCACAGACACTGCTGTAGGGCAGGAGTACTTCTCTATTGTGCGCGAGTATTGTCTGTGTGTCACAGTCGATGGTCGACTCACCATCCATTGCTTAAGGGCAGAGCATTAGGGAAAATGGTGCTGCTTTCTAATGTGTGATAGACAGTGGATTGTTACTTAGGATAAGTTCCTTCATTGTATTTTATGTCTTTAGCATGGCTGCTCGTCACAAAAGAATTATATTCTGTGGTAGCTAAAAATATTCTTCATGTTTAGGCAACAAAACAAGAATTAATGAGTGATTTTAATAAGGTAAATATGTTAAATTATTTACTATATGCCTGAAGTGTACTTTTTTAACACTACATACTCCAGTTACGTGTTCGTGTCCACAATTGTTTTATTCAGGAGTACACACTGAAAAGGAATACCTCTAAAGTGTCTTTTAGTAAAGCAAGTAATTTATGTTGCAAAATGTTTTCATATTTGCAATAACTTGTACATTTAGGACTATTTTAAAAATTAAGAGTGTGAAATCCATACCGCTAGACTTTAGAGGAGAGATAAACAAACAGATTAACATTTGTTGTGGAGAGATATGGTCATGGGTTGTTAAACTGCACATTTAAAGTAACTGCTCGTTTCTTTGGATCAATACCATGCACCAAAGCAGAAACCTACGCTCAGGCCTCAGTTAGTGGAGCCCTTGATCTGACTTCTTGAAAGCATGTGAGAGCGACCTGGGCTGTGTCAGATATTGGTATTAATTTTTTTTAGTTTCTTGATTTTTCTGTCCATGTGGCACTTTTTCTTGATGACACAACAAAAATCAGGAACTTGTGGCAAATCGCAGCCACAAATACACCTTCTACCACTCCAATACAGCATGCCAGAGAATAAAGCACGTACCACATTCAACAAAATTGTGGATTTAATAATTATCTATGCCTCCATTAAAATGAACAAGTGCAATGTTGACCTTTAATAAATAATACACTTAACCAGAAAGTGGAATACAATAGACAGTATCTTTGTATTTTTCTTTTAAATCTTTCACTTATATTTTGTCTTTTTAATACTCTGAAGAACATTTGTAATAAAGAAAATCCCAAACATTTTCTCTGTACATAATGTTCCTCAGATAAGTCTTGTAATGTCTGTAGGGCATCAATTTAAAAGTAGCTGATAAATCTACAGCAGCAATTTTTTTTTGCTATCAATTTTTGCCTGTCAGCTTTTTCTTAACATCAGCACCAAGATGATTCACATTATCTGTACTGCACTTTTCAATTATTTTGAGGAAGAAAGCAAAGAAGACAAATTCTAGGTGATCAAAAATATAACACACTGTTGCTTAATTTGCAAACTTAATTTAATTTAAAGGGGTTTTAGAAATGCACATTTTATTCGGCAGCAAAAACAACAGGATGCAGCCAAAGAAAAGACCAAGACAAAGTATTCCAAAATTGACTTGAACAGTTGAACCAATGGATTTAAGCATCTGCAGCCAAGGAACAGGGTCCCAAGTGATTGTGTCACATAGAGTATTCTGGAGCAGGAGAAATGGTGTGTGAAGCTTCATTACTGGTATTCTGTGGAGTGTTGTTGTCTTCATACAGAATGTGGAGATGCAGCAGCAGCTTTTGTGTATGTGGCATGTACGTGATATCTGGTTTAAACACTAGCAAGGCTTGTGGCATTGCTGTAGCTGTGATCTTATAGAGAGAACTGATAGCTAGTTTCACATCTCTTCAGTGGTTGAAATGATGAGCTCCGACCTGGATTATAGAATCATAGAATAATACAGCACAGAAGGAGGCCATTTGGCCCATCGTGCCTGTGCTGGCTCTCTGAAAGAGCTACCAATTAGTCCCACTCCCCTGCTCTTTCCCCAAAGCCCTGCAAATGCTTCCTTTTAAAGTATATATCCAATTCCCTTCTGAAAGTTGCTACTGAATCTGCTTCCACCACACTTTCAGGCAGTGCATCCCAGATCATAACAACTTGCTGCGTTAAAAAAAATTCTCCTCATCTCGTTTTCCTTCCTCCCCTCCACACTGGCTTTTTTGCCAATTATCTTAAATCTGTGTCCTCTGGTTACTGACCCTCCTGCCAGTGGAAACAGTTTAAGGCTCATTAAATTCACTGGTCTGTGTAACTTTGGACTGTGCTGTCAAGGAGCAAGATAGCCTGCCCAATTCGGCTATAATATTCCATTTCCATAACCAAGTAAGACAGGCTTTGTAGAACTGTAAAGTTATTTTTTTCGATTTATGGGAGTAAGAAGAGCTTCATGTCAGTTTCACCTTGATGACATCACTCGCCAGTAGAACAGCAGTAAGGAGAGAGGGGGGCGAGCGTGGATAGGGTGGGAGGGGGGGCGGGCTGGAGGAAGGGGGGGTGGAGTGGGGGTGGGGGGGGAGAGGCGTTGGAGAGGGTGGGGGGAGAATACTCTATCTTCCAAAAAGGCAGGAACCCAATCCATTGTAATTTATTTTCAAAAAAGTTTTAAATTTAAAAAGCAAAGAGTCTGTGAGGTGAGTGTAACCACACTCGCTCATGTTTATTGCATTATTAGTGGCTTCAGTGACACAGAGCAGCTCAGACTATTATTATCTTATTTGCATGTGGCTTTTGCTGGTGTGTAGACAACTCCTGGGAAGACAATGTCCTGGTCAGATTTAGTGCTCATCCTTACCAGATGTCAAAATAATTGCCCATATCTTTTCGGGTTTTTGTTTTTCCTCATTTGTTTGACCTGACTTTACAGTGCTCTCAAGTACTGTTATTTTTCTGTGGTTCTCCTGCTATAAGAACACTGTTGTGGCCAGAAGGTTTATGGGCTGACCAAACGTTTTGCATCTCAGTGTAGTAAAGGACTGTGTGAATTGGGTTTAACCCAGTGAGGACTGCAGTGACATTTCTGCTCCAGAATCTAAACTGTAACCAAATTACAACCTTTTAAATGTATTCAGAATACTGTCAATTAAATATGTTATATTTTTCTATTACATTCTGTATTTATAAAAATGTCAGTATTACACAGCAGAAAAATTAACCTGTTAAGCCTTTCTAGCCCTTGCATGATTGATCAATTTGTGTTTGTAATGTACACTCATTGATGCCACCATTTCCACCAAACATTTGATGATGGCCATTTATCTCATTGCTGTTTGTGGGACCTTGCTGTGCGCAAATTGGATTGGCTGCCGTGAGTCCTACATTACAACAGTGACTACACTTCAGAAGTACTTCATTGGCCGTGAAGGGCTTTGAGATGTCTTGAGGTCATGAAAGGTGCGATTATAGACGCAAGTCTGTCTTTCTTTATGATCGGATAGCCCTTTGTTATGATGGTCTCTTTATCATCCTTTCAAACTTGATTTTGGAATCCCTTTATCAAACAGGCTGCTTCTTGCACTACACTGTTCCTAGCCCCAGCTGAAAATGGGGGCATTCTTAATCCAAAAGTTAGTGCAGGCCTGAGTAACATACTTTGAGCAGGGAATTAAGCACACTGGCCAGTTGAAGGGCAAGCTCATATGTTACCACTTAACTTAAAATTGTGTGGATTTATAAAGGAAAGAACTTGTATTTATTTAACACCTTTCACGAGCTCAAGACATCCCAAAGTGCTTCACAGCCAATGAAGTGCATCAATAAAAGACAATTGAAATGAAAAACAGTAACTCTGCTTCTTCAATTATTCTTTAGGTTTTTTTAAACAGGTAAAATTGTGTAAAACAAAAATGTAGGGATTTATTGTTTCATCCCTGATTGGGCAGTTTCAGTGTCATTTCCCAAAGAGAATGAAGGCTTTCTCGGCATTGCTGTTGAGGGAAGTCAATTTTAGAGAAAGGATTTTCAGCAATTTATTTTGCAGAGTAGTAGATACACCAGGAAAATATGGAGCTGAAGGTTTTTAGTAAACCTCTTTCCTTACTTTTAGTGTTTTATCTGTGTTGATGTTTTCTGTGATGGGGACAGGATTAGTGAGTTTTATTTTGACCCAGGAAATCGTAAGCATGACATCCAAACGCGCTGACTGTGACTCAGTATTGCCTTGTCCTGTAACTCTCTTCTACCTGTGATATTCAACATTAAACTTAACAAGAAATAATTGTCATATTTTTGGAGTGACAACCTTCATTCAGTGCAGCACTTCATGGGTTAAACAGGAAATCTTGTAATTCCAGTTTGGGTTTTGGTGTGCAGACTCCTAAGGTCCATCACCAGCCTAGGGATCATTAGATTCCATGTATACACTGGACTTTGCTGACATTGCCTGTGGGTTGCATGATTAGACAAGGAAATGGTGAACTAGACCAGAGAACCAGTGCCATTCTCTGAGGCTATGCACTTGAGTTAATGTCATGTTATGGTTTCCAGTTGGTTTGTGCAGCTGTGCTGTTTCTTTTGAGCTTAGTGGCAAGCTTCATTGCAAAGGTCAGAAAATGTTGTGGTTTACAAAACTTTGATCCTGAAAATAAAATATACCGTGCTTCCCTTTTCCCCCTCCCAGCTGCAGAGAATAAGTATCACCCATTGGATCATTTGCCATTTCCAAATTTAAATGAACTTCTTAAAATTGGTTTAAAAAAACAAACAGTGGTATATTTTATTGTGTATAATGGAAACAAAGTTTTATTATTCTAACCTTCTCCATCCAGAAATGTATATATCCTATCATGGGGGAGATTTCCTCTGTGTGCTTTGTTTAAGGAAATGTTTACAAAGAATGGATTTATGATTTCACTACACACGGTGCACGGAGGAAATCTCCCCCCCCCCCCCCCCCCCCCAATCTTGCGTTTCATGCATATTTTAGGTATGATTTTCTAACTGGAGTATTGAGATCAAGCCCATTCTTCATACACATTTCTAAATATTCAGTGAGCTTTGAAAGAATTCAGTGTCTGTAACTGAGATTTAAAAACATGGCTGTAACATCTCTGCTCCATGGTTCCGATTCAGTGATTAATACATCCAGAGAGTGGTTAGAATGTGGAATTTGCTACCACGTAGAGTCGGTGAGGCAAATAGCATAGATGCATATAAGGGGAAGCTGAATAAGTGCATGTTTTTCTAACACTGTTTTTACATCTGGCATTGAATTCTGTGCTTTTCTTTCTTTGAAGTTTAGGTTTTAGGACTGTTTAAGATTATTGTATATGGTTTTAAGGATCCACATAATATATCTGTCACCCAACAAGACCACAGGTGTTATTACTTTCTCCCTCTTGCTTGACTTTCATTTGCTGAAGGTTTTTTAAATTTCAAAATATCCTTTATTTCATAAAATTTAAAGATACACACAGTTCAATGTAACAAACACAATTTGAAGCAATGCCATTCAACCAAATACAGTGCAGATCATAAACACTACGATCCCATTATTACAATACAAAACACAGTATATATCTTCTAATACATTCTGTACAGTACAAATTGGGATGGCCTTATATGGTGGCCTTTCCCCATAGAGCCTTTGGGTAGGCCGCACCTTGCTTCAGTGCGTCCCACAGCACGTACTCCTGGACCTTGGAGTGTGCCAGTTGGCAACACTCGGTTGTGGACAGCTCCTTCAACTGGAAGACCAGCAAGTTTCAGGCAGACCGAGTTGATGGTCTTCCATCAGCAGGTGATATCTGTCTCGGTGTGTGCCCCGGGGAACAGCCCGTAGAGCATGGCGTCCTGTGTTATCAAGCTGTTGGAGATGAACCGGGACAGATACCAATGCATCTCGCTCCACATGCGAAGTGGCAGTCCATCAGGAGGTGAACGACAGTCTCGTCCCTGCTGCAGCCTCGAGGGCAGCTCGCGGTGGCACTGAGATTCCGTGCATGCAGGAAAGCCCGCACTGGAAGGGCCTTTCTCACCACTATCCAAGCTACAGCCTGGTGCCTGTTGGTCAGTTCTGGTGACGAGACGTTCTGCTAAATGGCATCGACCGTCTGGTCGGGGAACTGCCCAATCGGATCCACCCTCCCCTTTTCCTCCATTTGCTGAAAGTGGTCTCTTGGAAACCTACTCCGTATTGACTGGATTAGCTGATTCCGTTCATTCTGAATTTTGCCTGTGTCTGTAGCTAGACACATTAAAGTATAACAAAGTATTCTATAAAGTGAGTGGGCGTAAGTACAGTGCCTACATGAAAAAGCATTTGACAAACTATTTTTTGTTTGTGGAAGGTAAAAAGCCAGAATCCTGTGTACCATTTTTGTCACAAGCCCTTCACTTACAAATGGAGCAGTGATGTGTTTCAACTTGATTTAGATCACAAATTCAGGAAAAAAGGGATTGCCTTTTAATTTTTCTCATGACAGTGTCCCTTTAAATCCATCTGGATTGACAGGGGAATCCATTAGAAACTAATATATCTTTAATCCAGTACAATATTGCCAATTGGCAAATTAATGTCCGCAGCAAATCTGAAGAAGTTTAAGGACCCTTTTTAGCAGTCTGTGTGCTGGTATTGTAGCAAGGATTTAAGAGCTGGTGCTACCTGGATTATTGGCTTTGTACATGTGGCATTGTGCCCCAAGGCATATCTGTAAGTGACAAAGATTAAACTGTGCAACATTTTTGGTTGGTGGTGCTTCCTTAAGGTGAAGGTGGACAGCGGGTTAACTGAAAACATCACCAACTTCTTTAGTTGTTGGATGTGGTAAGTTGTCCAAAATAGCTCTGATGGTATCAGGTTATTTGAACTATTATTGGTTCTCATATCCCAGAATATGGAAACGATGATGATGGGAGCTCACTCGGATTAGCCATTCTCCAGTAACCACGAATGGCACTTCATTTTGGATAAAAAAGGCAAGATTGCGGGATATGCAACATGATTTGAACACCCTAGTATTGAAACTGACAGACAATATTAATAAACTAGTGCCTGTAGATCAACTTTGCATCATTACTGAAGTGGTTCCCACTGTGTAAATATATAGGATAAAAGTCATTTATAAAAGCCATGTGGGAAAAGGTATAGTTTAAGCATTCAAAATCAACCAGCTACATTTTTATCATTGACTCACAAGGCTGATTGTGTTGCCATGACAGCAACTGCAATCATGATATGTCTGCAATACTTTGCCTACTGGCCTCACTAAAGATTGATATTTGGCCCAGGTGGCTGTTTATTAATAAAATGGCTTCTGATGGTTTTAGCTGATGTGACGTGGTCATCTTCTGCCTTGTTACAGATTGCTGAAAATGGCTGGAGACTGAAGTGTCCCAGTTCTGCTGGTGAAGCTCACTATTTTGGGAGGAGAAGAATCTGCTTATTTATGTTGGTTGATGTTAGGTTGCTTTTGGAATACGGACCTACAGCATAACGATTGTAGTCCTGACAGTCAGGGATGCTTTTGTATTGTCTCATAACTTTAGGGTCAAGATTAGAGTCACATAGTATTTCAAATATATTACACATCTTATTCTTAGTCTTATCCTAGCACATTAAATGGTACAAAAGCAAAAGCTGTACGTTGTCTTGTTTGATATTTTTAATGTACAACTTATCAAGTTACTCAGCCCTGGTAGTACACACAACTTACTTATTAAGCAAGTAGCAATACATTTCAATGACAAAAAAGGATAGAATTGAAAGAAATGAACAGCAAAAATTGTCCTTGTCAACCATTCATATCTTACAAAGATGATAACAGTTTATTTATTTTTGATTTGAATGAGTTTTTTTGAATATTCGTGACAGTCTACAGTTGCTGCTTTTTTGAATTGAAACCATTTAAATCACTTCAGTGATAATGGTGGGAGACTCTCTTTGTGCAGAGGCTACAATGCACCATTATGTACTCAGTTGCTCTTCATTATTTAGTTGAATGGTTTTTTGTAAACCAGTTATTGCAAGTAGAGTTCTATAAAAGCGTAGATACATTGCAATTCAGATAATCCGTGCAACAGATCCTGACACATTCATCATCTGTACTGTTTAAATTTGCTTCATTCCACATGAATTACTCTTTATTTGCCCATCAAGCAAATTAAGCAGCTGTCTGTTTAGAAAACTTGGGCAATATATAAATTGTTGTTTAAAAATGGTATTGAGAGAGGTGTTTCTAGGTCCCAGGCTGTAGGAGACAACAAGCCATTCTCTTTGTTTTATTTTGTGTTGATATATTTGTTGAAATCAGATAGCATCCAAATAATAAAGTTTCGCTTAAATTTTTTCACATTGGGTTGAGTTCAGTCAGTTCTAACACTGGTTTACAAAGAGTCAAAGATGGTCAATATCTCTATGTTGCCTGCATAATAGCTGCTGCATTTCAGAGTTAATTGTATGTGAAACATTTTGAGGTGTTCCGCTTGCACTTAAGTATATTGGATCCACACAGAGCTTTATGGCAAGGGATATAGACTGTAATTGTGAATCTATATAAAACCTTAGTAGGACCACAGGTAGAGTGCTGTGTACAGTTTTGGGCTCCACCATTATAGGAAAGATGTTGAGGCAGCAGAGAGGGTACAGCACAGATTCACTAGATTGCTGCCTGGTCTGTGGAAATATAAATATGAAGAAAGACAAAAAATTGGGGCTGAAGAACAGGGGAATAAAGGGACATGAGAACAGGATAGTCATATGGGGATTAGTATTACTGCTCGGGTGGAGGATAAACACCAGCATAGACTGGTTGGGCCAAATGGCCAGTTTCTGTGTTATAATTTCTATGTTATTCTAAGGCCTTATTTTGGTCTCTCTACCATCCCTTTTTATAGCAGGAATCCTGGCCACTGCATACTGTGGGCAGAAATTCCTGTTCTGATGAGAATTCCCACCTAAGGTACATAGTGGTCAGAATCACTTCCATTGGCAGCCAACTCCAGTAGGAGTGGCACTGAGGGGAGAGGAACCTGGTCTGTGCTGCCTGTTAAAGGTTAACACACGGTCTGGGCTCCCAAAGCACTGAAAGTTAGCATGTATGTTGTTCAGTAGAGTTTGCACAGGAGAATCAAATGGAACATGTAAAGCATTTCAGTGGCCTAAATAATTGCATTTCCCTGTCTCCCTCATGGTTACTAACATTTTAACCTGATACCATTCCCAACAGGCTGGCAGCCTGCTTCAAAAGTTCTGCTAGTTCCATTGTTAGGCAGCTGCTTGGACTTGTGCAAGCAGACTTGTGTATTCACTCGTTGACATTCATCTTCCCCTTCCTCCCTTTTAGGAATTGTAAACAATTTTACAACACCAAGTTATAGTCCAACAATTTTTATTTGAAATCTACAAGTTTTCGGAGGCTTCCTCAGGAAACTTGTAGATTTCAAATAAAAATTGTTGGACTATAACTTGGTGTTGTAAAATTGTTTACAATTGTCAACCCCAGTCCATCACCGGCATCTCCACATCATCCCTTTTAGGAAGTTCTTTTCTGAAATGGAGCAACTGACACAGTAGCGTAGCCAACATTTGTCCTACTTAACCTATTTCTCAATATGAGCATTTTATTGTGCAGTTATACTGTGCTGCTAGTCTGAGACTGGCAAGTGTAAAATGCGATTCATCACTACAAATTGCACTATCGTCGTCGGGAGCGAGCTCTGTGTCGTATGCCGATATGCGTCCGCAAAGCTGTGCTTGTGGCCATTGTTGTTTGAGAGTTTGTTTGTGGAATGTCATATTTCTCAAAAACTTTCATGATACTTATGAAGTGATAGGAGGTCCAAAGATTAGCATTGCCCTGAAGTATCTAGTTCAAGCAGGGAGTTGCAACTTCTTCAAAAGAGTCGCGGACTGCTATATGACAGTCAGATTGAGTGTTTACTCTGCAGGTATATGTCAATTTGGTGACACCACTTTGCAGAAATGCAAAAGTTGCAGTATAAATGCATTCTTATTGTACTGTATTACTGGTCTTATGAATTATTTTCTGTACCATACAATGAAAAGGCTACTAGCGACAATAGCAGGTTTGTGTAATCATTTAAAACCAGTAGTCAATCTGTGGATTTGTTGATTGGTTATGATCCCTGATAGAGCTGTACTTGCTGTGTTACTAATAACAGCTTATTAACTGGTACAAGTACTTTGTAATTGATTTGTAGCCACTCTACAGAGGGAGCTTTAATAATCTATTTGAAATTATCCAGAGACTGAGACACAATTCAAGTCAATTACTTTGAAACCTGTCCTGTATGCTTTTAATATTTGTATTTTTTTTAACATTTTGGTGTGTATTGACTTATTTTGATGAAGCACCTGTTTTCCTGAAGGAATACACTGTGTGCTACACTTTGGAATTTAAATAAACAGGATTTACTAGTAGTGCAAAAAAGCCGGCCAAATTCCGAGTTCCTAAAGTACAGCGTGCTTACAATCCCTCGACAACAGGCACCACCGTGATCTCCACATCACGAGAATCGGTTCCCTCAAAGTGGCAGCCCGTACAATCTGTATCTCTACCTCAAGGCTATTTGATGTTTTACTTTGATTTTCCAGCCTTCAACCTCCCTATTCATTTGAGTGATTTTTTTTCCAAATGAAGACTGAAAGATGAATGTTCTAGATAAAATACTGAGTGGATGTGCACTTTTTTCTCTCAAAGGTGTGACCAGAAATCATTCGTTATTTGATCTTTGAGCTATACAGTCAACATCAATTATGCAGAAAGCCATATAATGGATTTCCATTTAGTATCAGCTGTACGACAGTTAATATTTGTTAGCACTCTGACACCTAGAATACCTAGCACTGTTCTACAAGGATTTATGATCTCAGCCACATTACTTATGTTCCTTCCTTCCTCTTAATGCCACCACCATCATAAATGAGTCCACCTGCAGGATAGCCTGTAGCAACAAGGCTCAAAGTGCTGTATGTTTATGGTGTGCCATGGTGAGACTTAAATTACTGAAGCGTGATGCTCGTCAGCATGTCCAGCAGAATGGGGTTGAAACATAACATTTGTTAATGTGTCCAATCTAAATTAGTTTTCATTGGAAGATTTACTCCTGTTCTGACAAACTGAAAGCTAAAGTCCATTTCTGTGTGTAAGTTTTACAAAGGACTACACAGTTTAACAAAGGAAAACCCAAAACAAGCGGCCTTGTTTTCAGAGGTTGAAGCAAAAAAACCTCCATCAATTTGAGATCAACAGAAATCATGTTTGAAATAAAATAATAAAGGAGAACATACAAATCCAAAAAGACTCCAGTGTCATGTGATAAATTGGGGAAAATTATTACTGCGGATAGAGGTCGCTTTAAAGGTCACACGATTCAAAATGGAAAAGCATCAGTGATATGCATTCAGGTTTTTAGATAGGGTGGAGAGGTACGTTGATGTACAAAAGCACAACTATAATCTGGCAATTCTATCCACCTATAATGTGCAGAAATCAAGGCAATACTCTGGTGCATAAGCAGACTACACTGTACTCGAAAAAAGAGAAGTGTTTTAAAGGAGTAGCATTGTGTTGATAGAAGTTTAACGGATAACAATGTATCAAATAAAATGTTTACATTTACCTGCTAAAACATTCATCACACGGGGCTAATTTATGGAGCCATTCTTGGATGTCAGCGAGGGATGACTGTACTGTAAAATGGATTACTTTTCAGATTTGTAACCAACACCAACATCAAGCAATTCCAGGATGGGTATAACCAGGAAGGTCAGATGCAGAGTAAAGCAGACTGATTGCTCAGTAGAGTATTTGTCCGGCGAATTTATGCTGAAATGGTAGAATTAAAAATTTGCTCTTTTTGCTTAATACGAAGTTTGAGAAGCAATTTTATTTTGGTGGCATGATCATTTTGAAAGTTGAGACAGACTGGTATGGATCCTGCAGTCTTTTTGTTAGGAAATGTAACAGAGCTCAGGTAAAGAAGTGGTGTTCTAAGCTTTCTAATTCTTTTCAACATGGTTTATGGATTCAAAATAAGGGATTAAACCTGATATTACAATTACTGCATCGGGCATTTTATTTCCCCAACTCTATATCGGAAAGACCAAAGGCATTGTTTTGAGCCCTGCCAAAATCTCTGCATCTTTGCTGTTGACTCCATTCAGGCTGAACCAGGCTGCACATAACCTCACCGTTTTGTTTGATTCAGAGCTGAGCTTCAAACCTCATGTCTTATCCACCTGCTTACAAGACTACTTATTTTCACTTCTGCAACATGACTGCCTTTGCCTCTACCTTATCCTCATTGTCTCCAAAATTTTTATCCAGAATTGATTTCTCCAAGTCTTCCTTGCCAGCCTCCCAATCTGCACCCTCCATAAAATCGGTCATCCAAAATTCTGCATCCTGTCTCCTACTAAGCCCCACTCACCCATCGCCCCTGTCCTTGTTGGTCCACATTAGCTCCCTATCCCTCAATGGATTGAATTTAAAATCCTCATCTACAAATCTCTCCAAGACCTTGCCTCATCCAACCTCTGCAGCCTTCTTCAGCCTTGTGTCCCCTCCCGTACCCTCTGATCCTCTTATTCTGGTTCTCTTGTGTATCACCCCGACCCTCCCTCCCCACCATCATCTGCCCAAGACCTACAACTGAATGGGTTGCTTGGGCACTTCAGAGGGCATTAAGAGTCAGCCAAGTGTAGGCCAGAGTGGGTAGGGATAGCATTAGTGAATCAGTTGGGTTTTTTCAACAATCCAGCAACTTTTGTGGTCATTTCTCGTGGTGCCCACAAATGACCATATTTATTGAATTCAGTTTCACAACTTGCCATGGTTGCTGGTCCAGTACTACAACAATAACTTGCATTTATAGCAAAGGCTATGGGCCCCAACAACATCCCGGCAGTAGTGCTGAAAACCTGTGCTCCAGAACTAGCCAAGCTGTTCCCATACAACTACAACACTGGCATCTATCCGACAAAGTGAAAAATTGCCCAGGTATGTCCTGTCCACAAAAAGCAGGACAAATCCAATCCGACCAATTACCGCCTCATTAGTCTACTCTCAATCATCAGCAAAGTGATGGACGGTGTCGTTGACAGTGCTATCAAGCGGCACTTACTAATAGCCTGCTCACCGACGCTCAGTTTGGGTTCCACCAGGACCATTCGGCTCCAGACCTCATTTCAGCCTTGGTCCAAACATGGACAAAAGAGCTGAATTCCAGAGGTGAGGTGAGAGTGACTGCCCTTGACATCAAGGCAGCATTTGACCGAGTGTGGCACCAAGGAGCCCTAGTAAAATTGAAGTCAATGGGAATCAGAAGCAAAACTCTCCAGTGGCTGGAGTTGTACCTAGTACAAAGAAAGATGGTAGTGGTTGTTGGAAGCCAGTCATCTCAGCCCCAGAACATTGCTGCAGGAGTTCCTCAGGGCAGTGTCCTACGCCCAACCACCTTCAGCTCCTTCAACAATGACCTTCCCTTCATCATAAAGTCAGAAGTGGGGTTGTTCACTGATGATTGCACAGTGTTCAGTTACATTCGCAAGCCCTCAGATAATGAAGCAGTCCATGCCCGGATGCAGCAAGACCTTGGGCTAATAAGTGGCAAGTAACATTTGCACCAGACATGTGCCAGGCAACGACCATCTCCAATAGAAGAGAGTCTAACTACCTCCTTTTGACATTCAACGGCATTACCATCGCCGAGTCCCCCACCATCAACATCCTGGGGGTCACCATTGACCAGAAACTAAACTGGACCAGCCACATAAATACTGTGGCTACAAGAGCAGGTCAGAGGCTGGGTATTCGGTGGCAAGTGACTCACCTCATGACTCCCCAAAGTCTTTCCACCATCTACAAGGCACAAGTCAGGAGTATGATTTTTTTTATTCATTCATGGGATGTGGGTGTCGCTGGCGAGGCCAGCATTTATTGCCTATCCCTAATTGCTCTTGAGAAGGTGGTGGTGAGCTGCCTTCTTGAACCGCTGCAGCCCATGTGGTGAAGGTTCTCCCACAGTGCTGTTAGGTAGGGAGTTCCAGGATTTTGACCCAACGACGATGAAGGAACGGCGATATATTTCCAAGTCAGGATGGCGTGTGACCTGGAGGGGAACGTGCAGTTAGTGTTGTTCCCATGTGCCTGCTGCCCTTGTCCTTCTAGGTGGTAGAGGTCGCGGGTTTGGGAGGTGCTGTCGAAGAAGCCTTGGTGAGTTGCTGCAGTGCATCCTGTGGATGGTACACACAGCAGCCACAGTGCGCCAGTGGTGAAGGGAGTGAATGTTTAGGGCGGTGGATAGGTTGCCAATCAAGCGGCATGCTTTGTCCTGGATGGTGTCCAGCTTCTTGAGTGTTGTTGGAGCTGTATTTATCCAAGCAAGTGGAGAGTATTCCATCACACTCCTGACTTGTGCCTTGTAGATGGTGGAAAGGCTTTGGGGAGTCAGGAGGCGAGTCACTCACTGCAGAATACCCAGCCTCTGACCTGATCTTGTAGCTACAGTATTACAGGATGATGGCTGCAGTGTGTACCATCTACAAGATGCACTGCGGCAATTCGCCAAGGTTCTTCAACAGCGCCTCCCAAACCCACGACCTCTACCACCTAGAAGGACAAAGGCAACAGGTGGGAACACCACAAGCTGCACGTTCCTCTCCAAGTCACATACCATCCTGACTTGGAAATATATCGCCGTTCCTTCATTGTCACTGAATCAAAATCCTGGAACTCCCTACCTAACAGCACTGTGGGAGAACCTTCACCACACGGACTGCAGGGGTTCAAGAAGGCGGCTCACCACCACCTTCTCAAGGTCAATTAGGGATGGGCAATAAATGCTGGCCTTGCCGGTGACGCCCACATCCCACGAATGAATGAAACAAAGTTATATAGCACCTTTAATGTAATAAAACCGCCCAAGGCACTTCACAGGAGTGTTATCAAACAAAATTTGACACTGAGCTACATAAAGTGATATTAGGACAGGTAGAGGTAGGTTTTAAGGAGCGTCTTAAAGGAGGAGAGAGAGCTAGACAGGTAGTGAGGTATAAGGAGGGAATTACAGAGATTAGGGCCAAGGAAGCTGAAGGCTTGGCCGCCAATGGCGGAGCGCTGAAAATCGGGGATGCGGAAGAGGCCAGAATTGGGGGAGCGCAGACATCTTGGGGGGTTTGTAGGGTTGGAGGAGGTTACAGAGATAGGGAGGGGTGAGGCCATAGAGGGATTTGGAAACAAGGATGAGAATTTTAAAATCATCATCACTCCCCAATGATATATAAATTGAAGTTTTTATTGTTGACTGTGGAGCCTTTTTGGAATGCTCAATTGAAACTGCACAGAACGCTGCACAGAAGGTGTCTCTCATGTGTTTATATGATTTTTCTATCACCTGAGGGAGTAATAAGCCTATTAAATGTAAGTTTACAGTTTTTCAGAAGAGCGGCTTGCAGTGGTATTGCCAGCAGGTGATTCATGGAGTCTGCCACTGTCAGTTGCACTCTATAGTAATGGTGCCTCATCGTTTGGGGGAATCAACAGCATCGTAGATCCACAAAAATCGGTTTAGAAATGTACCATTGGATTAAGTGAGCTGTTTTTTACCAAAATAAATGCAGGGAGCCAGTCTCGATGTTCACACTCGATTAAGTAATTTGTCGTCCGCACAGCACGCGGAGCCCAGGGTGACCGATACCTGACTTAAAAAGTCAAAGGAGGAGTGCAGCACACACAGATCACTTCCCCTAAACAGGATCAGCAGGGAAAAGGCAATTCAAAAACACCTGGGGAACATTAGTGGGTGGCTGCTGCACTGTTTTGTCTCAAAGTTTTGGCAGTCCTTCGCTTGTCACCCCCTCATCTTGCAATTGACAGTCAGCAAACTGGAGCCCTGACATTACATCATGAGATGCAGGAGGACAATCGCTTTATTGTATTTGTTTGAAATTTTTCTCTCTGCGGTTTTAGTGGAGGCACCAACCATCTATTGGAAATTTATCAATATATATGTATATGTATGGATGTGGAACTTGATGCCACATAGAGTAATTGAGGTGAGTAGCATAGATGTATTTAAGGGGAAGCTAGATAAGAACATGAGGGAGAAAGGAATAGAAGGGTATGCTGATAGAGTTAGATGAAGCAGGGTGGGAGGAAGCTTGTGTGGAGCATAAACACCAACATAGACCAGTTGGGCTGAATGACCTGTTTCTGTGCTGTAATTTCTATGTAATTTGTGGACTGCATATCAATGGTTTATTGTGAATTATTTTTGAAATTTGAGAATTATTGTGATGTATATCTGAGGAGAGCAGTCATTTTTATTGATCTCCCTCACCCCATTGTTTTATACAAGTTACAATAAATTGAGTTTTTTTTTCACTATCAATTTGCTGAAGGTAACGGGAAACTGAAACTGAAATTTAGCCCATTATGTACCTGCCTGCTTTCACATTGAATTCTACTTGACCGACACTGTTGTGTAAAATGCAGCAGCCTTCTTCTTTGATATGCCCTCACAAAATAAAACTTTAATATTTTCAACTACGCATGGTGGGACTGGGCCATTTACAGGGAAGAAGAAGATTGTATTTTGGCAATTTGCAATGGATTGGTGCATTTCCTATCTCGGGCTCAGCTGCGGTCAACTTTGCAGATTGCATCTGATGAAAATGTCTGTCTCTGGAGTGACTTAGCCTGTCCATACACTGCAATTTTATCACTGCTGTGAAGCACTTTGAATTCCAAGGCAACGGCTAAAGCTGTGATATAAATCCAGATTCAGGATCTGCCCTGCAGATCTAGCACACGTGCCAATTGTGCTCTTTTGGACCACACTGACCATTTGTCCATATTTGTGAATGAAAATTAGCTGTTCCAAACCTGCAGGAGAACTGCCCCAGCAGTCAGTTAGGCTCCTTTAGCTTGCAGTGCATGTGCTGTCTGCCTTCTGCTCCTGTGCTCAATGGGCCTGGCTGTAATTTCTGAGGTACGCTCGAGAAAGAGAGGAAGACAGGTTACAATTGTGTCATTATGAGCAGCTTTTACTTTAGAGCTTTCAATAGAAGGAATAAACTGCTAAAGGGCTTAAGTCTGGGCTTTACTAGAAGTAAGTGAATTAGAGAATAGGATGAGAGGGAAGAGCAGAAGAAATTTATAACCAATCTTAAGCTGACAGCAAGCTTCCGACTTCACCATCTTCTGCAGCTTTCATGGTCTCCCTTCCCAAGATTTTAAGGGCATCTCCTTTATACAATGTATGAGATCTAAAGTTAGGGGTCTGTCTCCTGTTAATGCTGTCTCTCTTATGGGTTATCTTCTTCTACAAGCAGATTACAAAGTGAGAATTTCCAATTTCAGTGATACCAAAATGTAATCGTGGGTGTGATGTGGTGTACTTGCAATATGTAAAGAAAAAATATTGTATTTTTACAGTACCTTTCATGCTCTCACAACATCCAAAGCACTTCACAGCCAATGAAGTTGTTTTAAAGTGTAGTCCCTGGTGAAATTTAGGCATTAGAGAGAAAGGTTCTTTTGGGTTGAATGCAGATAAGGATGTGACTGAAGGAGCACTTCCAGGTGAAGGCTGGAGACGCAAAGTGCACTTCATAATGTCATGGGCATTCATTGTAATGCTTGAAAGTACTCACAGGGGAGGTAATTGTAAATTACCTGCCACACATGCTTAGTAGACAGTATTAATGAAGGTTATGGTGGGTTTTCCTACATTAACTGACCTGCTAAGTTCATCAGGCATTTTTAGACACTGTTTTTATGTGCGTGGTGTGGTGGAAGAAGCATTAGCACAGGTGGCCACTTCCTCCCATTCTCCCTGGGCTGCTCTTAATGTCCTATGTTGCTCACTGCCATAGAGGGGCCGGCCGTCTTCTACCTTATGCCCACTAAGAGAATTTCTATGGCCCTATCCAAGAAATGGGCTGCATCTAGCTTCCTGCAATCCTTACAGACGTAGATATTTGTTGTGAGCTTGGTAGAATTCAAAATTGCCACATTACAATGCTTGCCTTCTTGAACTGTCGCAGGACTTTATATCCTGCAGCAGCATGCGATTTTCCACCAACAGGCAAGCTCAAAATCACGGGTGTTTTCCATGCCTGGTGCTCACTTGGCAACGGTATTAAAATGAGGCTGACCCCATTAAAAGCTGTGAGGTCAATGCACACTACACGTTTGGTTCTCTCACCATGCCACTTTAAGTCGGGCTTATGCCCAATCAGAAAAACTATGCTAGTGAGTCTGTGGTGTAAGTGCAGCCACTTCTCCCTGCGTTAGTTCCAGGTCATCTGCAAGCCAAACTAACTATCACCCTGTATTGTGTGCACTGCACTTTGTGTATTGTACAGTGTGCTCCATGAATGTAATGGTATGTGACAGTGTATTGTAACCAGAGAGCAATTGCAATAAAAAAAGGTTATGGCTGACAACTCTACAGTAGGCTGTTAGACTCCCAGAGGACATGACTTGAGGTCTCAGCTTTTAGTAACATTCAAGTTCATTGTATTTAATGGTTCAGACAATCTTAATCATACCGCTGAGCACAATCTTTTGTGAGATGGGATCATCTCTGCATGGAGTAAAGTTAGCAGGGCTGCGCCTTCCTGGCAGAAACATATTTCCTGTTGGCCATGCGCAGAGCAGCATTGACTATGACTGTTTAAGCGTCTGTATCTCTGACTGTCCGGTCGTGAGAGAGGAAATGAAGAGACCCGCTATTCTACATACTTTATATCAATGTGAAGCTGCTACAATTTCACATCAATTCAAACCGTGTGGTATTTTTCAAGAATAAAGTTAGCAGATCTAATCCTGGTAAGTGTATATGAAATCACCTCAAAGAAATAATCTCGCCCTGCTTCTACCTCAACAGTATGAAGTGAACGTTTAAAACCACTCCAGTTATACTATTTCAATTTCACTTTTAACCTTTTGATGAAAAGGCCGACCGAACTGTCTGCTTTTCGCTGCCATTAAAAATGTAACCAGCATTAGGATTCACTGAGCAGAGATCTGCTTTGCCTGACCAAGGAATTGCATTATCACTCAGCGCATTGCTCTCTGGAGGTACCAGTCTCAAAGCAGTTCCTGTAGTAATCGAGAAATAAACAGTGGCAAATTGCACTCTGGTTTTGTTTTTGGATGATAAAGAAGGGAAAATAAGCCTGTGCTCTATTGAATATTTCAAAGTGAGGTAAATTGAATCAGCAGAATGATAACATTATCCACCATTGTGTTACTGTTCTGACATGTTTAAACCCGAAATTTTCAGAGAAAGAAAAGAAAGACTTGCATTTATAAAGCACCCTGTGTCTCTTTGTACGTGAACTGCTTTGAAACGTTTCTATCAGTCACTGTGAAGTGCAGTGACTGTCATTTAGGAAGAGGTGGCCATTTTTTTACACTGCTAGATTTCACACATAGCAATGAGACGAATGACCGGGTTATTCTGTTTTACTTCTTTGATATTGGTTGATGGAGGAATTTTAGCTGGGAGAGCTCCCTGCACCTCTTCAAACAGTTGAGATCCTTAACATCCACCTGAACACTATGACTGGACCAGCGTCTTATTTTTCCTTTGAAGGACAGGACCTCTGACAATGTGGCAACAACACCGTACTGTACTGAAATGTAATCCTAAATTATGAGCTCCAGTTCTGCTGTGGGTATTGAACTCACAACCTTGGAGTAGAAATAACCGATTCCTATCACAAAGCAAAGTTCCTATGGATATTGTCACAGTTCTTGATAAATTTTAATGTGCTGTTTACTTTTAAAATTGCAGAATGTTAGTGTTTTATAAATTGAACTGATCTTCAGGCTGCATCTCAGGTTGCTGCCTTTGTGATTGACCAGAATTAGTGCTGAAGTGTCGAGGGCACAGTATTGGTAAATGTGTTGCTTACTGGTCCTATTTATATTTTTACGTTTTTCTTGTGATTTTCTATTCATACCTAATTCTCTCTTAATGGCAGTGACTCGTGCTGGGGTGCCATTTTGCAGGCAGCAGCTGATCTGCGCTACCTCAAACAAGTTGCCATTCATCATGTGTAACAGTGAGTATTGGAAGGCTATTTGACTATGTGAGCCATCACCGTGCACAATCATTCCATTGCTGCTGGTAAGATAGAAAAGTAAGGACTCTGAAGTTACACCGTGAGGTACTAACACGCAAACACTTAATGCACTCATTTGAAATTCCTCTCTCCACTATTCATTTTAAAACAGGTTAATGGTTCGACTAAAATAGCACAGAGGAATTTCAGATGAACAGGTTAAGCATTCATACACTAATATCCTGCAGTGCAATTTCAGGGCCCAAGCCTCTAAAAACAGATCACTCTTTCAATGCAACAACGGATATGTGGGATGTCTCCATAATAATTGGAACACTTATCTAGAGTAATACTGTTGAAATAAAAATCTGATTTCCACAGGGGTGATGTGAGCAACAGATCCTAGCCAATTTTCTTCCATTTTAAAAAAAGCCAAGAGATAATCATTTACGCTCTTTCAGCTAAAATGTACTGCAGGTGTTATCAGTGGAATAATGATTCTGTGAAAAATACAATACATGTGGTCCATACAGCATATCATAAATGCTTGTCATCTTACAGCTTCTTATTTACTATCTTCTGGCAGGGCCGCAAAACAGACAGTAGTGGATCAGCCGCCAGGAGAGTAAAATTGGGCAAGGGGTATAATGGGGGGCTGATCCGCTGCTGCCTGTTTTTCACCCACTATATCTTCGCTCCTGAGACTGAATTCGTTATTCATGTATTATCCAATTAGCTGTTTCTGTGGAGATATTTATTGCATCACATCAGTGACCATGACCCATTTGATGTATTTTTAACAATAGAAAAGTAATTCAAAATAACTAATACATGCATTTATTTAGCACCTTTACCGAGTTGAAAGTCACAAGTTTTGGAGTACTTCAACCGTTATAGACAATTGTGGGGTATTGGGGCTTTTGTAAAGGCCACATTACATAGGATTTACAGCACAGAAACAGGCCATTCGGCCCAACTGGTCTATACCGGTCCTTATGCTGCACAAGAACCTCCTCCCATCTTACTTCATTTCACCCTATCAACAAATCCTTCTATTCCTTCATCCCTCATGTACTTATCTAGCTTCCTCTTAAATGCATCTATTTAAGAGGAAGCTAGATAAGTACATGAGGGATGAACAAACACAACTTGTATTTTTTACACTCGGTACAGTATAGTACTTACATGACAGTTTACTGCCGAGTTGGATTGTTGATGCCGGTATAGGAGTGGCCTCTTACCAAAGTACGAGCACATCTGAATTTGGTGCTAGTTTTACCTCTACACTGGTGGGATTTGGAGTGTAAACTTTATGCCAGTACTCTCAATACCACTCCCCCCTGTGACTATGCAGTGTAAATGAGACTGTAGGGTTATTGCAAAACATGCAGCCAGCATACAGGATCCAACTGGTGGGAAGTAACGGATAAAGTAGTGAGTGCTTCTTTGTTACAGAAATATAGATATCTGCTGCATGCATATTCACGCAAGCTTTGCTGAATTAACACAGCAACTGGAAGGTCCAAAGATCTCAGGAGCTGCATCTAGCATTTTTGCATGTGAGATTCGTGTGTGGGAGAATCAATGGAGCCTTTCTTCATTAGAAGGGAGTTTGGAAAATGATTTTGGAGTTATCGTATAGGCTTATAGAGTTGGTGGAAAGGGATGTAGCATGATCCGAATGAATAAAAAGAGTATTAATATTAAACTTCTGAACTATTGTGGTGGGAACTACAATGAATGCGTCACTGTTTTTCTTATTGAGAATGACATTATAATTGATCTCATTTGTTCACTGTTTGCTCAGCTACAAAATAGTGACTGTTTCTTATCTACGTAAAAGTATTTAGATATTTAATGTGTGATTTTAACTCTGCTTGCCCAGTGGAAACTGGGCAGGTGGGCATTTAAAATAGCCTGTGCGATTTACCTACATTGATCCTGCTGCCTTCCCATGGGTTGTAATCTTAATCTGCTCTCCTGAGTAGGTGAGAGGGACATCTGTCGGAAGGCAGCGGGGTGCTACTTTAAATATGCAGATCAGGCTCCAATGATGTCATTAGGGCCCGACTGCAATTTTAACTGGAGGCCAGTGCGGGGACGCCCCTGCCAGACAAACCCGGTGGCGAGGAGCCAGGACCTGAAGAGACCCAAAAAGCGTACTCCTCCGGACCTCACAAGGAAACCTTGGCCTCCTTGATGCAGGCTTTCTTCCCCCTCCCCCGACCATGAGTCCCTCCCCGCATCCCCCCCCCCCACCTTCCCAACCCATACTTGAGTGTCAGGGACCGTTCCATTGGGTCCCCAATGGCGGCCTTCTACCGCCCGTCATCCCGCTGGCCAGCTACCGCTTCATGCTGGGTTCAAATAGTATAGTCTTGCACTCGAATTTGGCTGCACAGGAAATCTGGAGTGGTTTAATTATGAAATAAAGACTGAAACATCACTAAAGCCTCAATTAGAAGGATTGGGTGCTAGTTCTTGGGTTGTCTGCAATGTCTTTTCAGCTTGCTCCTTAATTGAAATATAACCGAAAATGCTGGAAGCACTCAGCAGGTCAGTCAGCATCTGTGGAGAGAACAGGTGAGTTAACCTTTCAGGTATAGATTCTTCGTCAGTTCATGATGCTATGCTTAGGGAACAAATGGAGGTCACTGAATGGAGGTGATTGATGGCCCAAACTCTCACACAGGATAACCTGGTCCTTGATATCTGCCACAAATATCAACAACAACAGAAGATGTGAATAAAATAGTTGTTGAAATAATGCCATATTATCACACTCAGTTCTTTGTGACATCTGGAAATATCCTGCAAAAATAGTCCTTTTTGGATTTTTAAAGAAAATTTGTCATGAAAAATTAAAATCCTTCCCCTTGTATTTTGTGTTTTAGAAGCATTTGAAGTCTCCACCATGTGAAACAAAAGTGGATGCTGTAGTTCTTCCACACCGAATCTTGAATGCAAAATGTTGGATTTAACTCTGAAGAGATCTTTACTGTTTTATGTCTGCAGTGCAGTGATATTGCAGACATATCACATAGAACTAGAAGGAAATAGCTGAAACATTAAATTGCGGCTAATTAAAATACAAGAGTTCACACTTTAGTACAGTTGTGATACCGATAGTTTCCATCCTGCATGAATCGTGAAAATTTCTTTCAGATTCCTGTTGCTGGAAGAAGGGCTTCTTTTGACTCTTGGGGAGGGGGTAACCAACTCACAAACCTGCCCCAATTCATGTACTATTTCCGCAAGATTCAGCTGGCTTCCTGTTGTTGTAATCAGAAACTAATTGAGGTTGTTTGTTTGATGGTTGGACCAACATTTCTTTGAAATGTAGATTGTGTGTTATCTGTAATCGCTGACATCTGGGGATGGCCAGAAGGGACAATCGTTAATGTCTTAAGATTAACATATGTGATATTAAAGGCTTCTTTTGGATAAAGGTACTGCCATAGCTACTCATCTTTGATTCAGTGTTCATGTTCAGAATTCAAATTTTAACTCTGTTTTAATTTCTGTAATTGACAGTTGAGTCCCATGTGGTCACCTTTGTCTCACCCAAAAACAAATATTGCATCCGTAAGTCGATGAAAGATTGTTTTTCCAAAAGTCTTGCAAATTATCGAGCTGGGCAAGAAATATGTTCCGCAGAAAATATTTGAAACTTCTGTGCACTGATTCAGTCTATATTGTTTTGTAATTACTTGTACCAATAGTGTCCTGCTGTTTTTGTCTGTGTAGTTCATTTATCTGTAAATAAATCCAAGTTTTATGTAATGGTCTGATAATTAAGTAGTTACTGCCTTTGGAAATAGAAAGGTGATTGTGCCAGGCAGCCCATGTGGCCTCTGGTTGGTTGTACAATAATTGAAGGGCAATTGTTAGCATGTGCCATGCTATCCCATTCATGGCACGCATAATGTACAGGTTCTGGTTCATAGGTGTCGCTGTCTGCTTAAGGAACCATCTTTTTTTGCTGCCAAGTTAAAAGTGAAAGTCTGAACTATAACAACAACATAAGTTGGATAGTCCCGATTTTAATTGGAGGCGAGGAGTGAACATGGGGCAGGTGGGCAAGCCTCAGGCTCGGCCTGCTCACCAACATGAGGGCCACACCATTTCAACTCTTGGGCCTCATTTAAATAAGTTATACCCAACTCCCGCCCAAACCTGGCATGAAGTTCTGTGACTTTGGTGGATGGGAGCGAGCGAGTGCGGGAGGAGGCCACCACTGGGGATCTGTGGGAAAGGTCCCTGCAAAGGTAAGCCTAGACATGAGAGGTGGGTGGGGTGGGGGGGGGTCAGAGATCCCGAGGCAGGAGCATTCCTCCTGGTCCAAAAGAAAATGTAAAATAATTGACGTTATTTGCCCTCCTCTGGGCCTGCTCCCGTTTGGTTTCAGACTTCCCCAGCGTGGCTGGCCCTGGGGTCAAATATGTGACTGCACGTTAAAGTCTGACATCATCTTGTCTGCCTGCAGCGAGGGCCTCAATGCCTCCGGAAACCCGGGAGTTAAAATGACAGCTGGCGAGAGTGCGGTGCCAAACTGGAGGGGCAGGTCACTGCCTCTGTTTTAACCCCCCTCACGCCCCATTCTCGTCGGATGCAGGAGGGTAAAATTGACCCTGATTTTTCCATACCCAACGATTTTCTACTGAAATAAAGTGGAATTGTGTTTCTCTATTGAACTTGTTTGATTATTATGGAGCCAGATTGTGACTTGTGATTATATTGCTTGCGTTTTTTGTATTGTTCACATCCATCCATTTCAAGTCTGTTACAAGTTACTAAGGTGTTAAGTGCTGTGCAGAAAATGTTCCAGCTTCAGAAAGCTTGTCATGTTTCTTAATTTGGAACATTGAGCCTGGCTTAATTGTGTTCATTGAACAGAGTAAACACAAATAAACTGCCTTGTCCATGCGCAGTGACAAATATTTGTGGAATTTCTTTTACTGCTAAGAGAAAATATATATTTTATATAATGTTAATGTTACCTATATCACAGCTTAGACAAGTGGATAGGCTTTAAAAGAGTCTTATGTGGATTGAAGCCACAACCTTTGCATTTGTGGTTTTTGACTTTAACAAGTTTCATTCTTACAGCTGAAACACAGAGGCAAATTGTGTGTGAGACACGTAGAATACGTCAGGCACAACGCTAAAGAATCAACAAAAACTCCTGTTCATTGTTTGCATTTTGTATTGTTTTCTATCTTGTCTAACCATATTTCACAGTTTGTAAGCCTTTGCAATTTTGCTACAACATGTCTGAGCAGCAGCATTGATAAGATCATTTTAAGAGCATAAATTGTCTAATGTTCCTTTTGGCCCCAAAGTTGCAAAATGTGAAGTCTTCATAAAAGAGGAAGCCATTGCACACTTAGTGTCAAAGAGTATAATAGTTGATAAGTGTGAGTGGTGAGGACAAGGACCATGCAATGGGCAATGATGGCACTGACCGTGGTTCGAATCCAGCAGAGAGCATCTACTCTACTACTTATGCAACATTATGTCCTCTAGAGTGACAGACTTTTGGGGGTAGAAATGGGACGTTGTGCTTGTTTTATGGACACAAAATGGGCATAAAGTGGGCCAGTTTCAGGGTCCAATACCCTGCGTCACAAGGACGCCTGAAAGACGTCCAACTCGATATTGGGTCAGGCCATTTTTCAGGCATCCGGGGAGGCTGCCAAAAATGGGCCTTAGGCCTCTTGCATATGTCATAGTAGGCCTGTGCCTCTTTTGTCACCCATTTTGAATATGGGCACGGCATTAACCTATTTTCAATCTACTGATACCTCCCCAGTTCTCATTGATTCGCTCATAATGGTTGTCCATGCTTCCCAAACTCCTCTTTAGTTTCTCTCAGTACTCTGGATAAAAGTTATCCAATCCTGGGAATTTATTTGTTTTAATCCCTTCAGCTTGTCTAGGCCTTCCATCTCAAGTATATCAAAGTCCTGAATTTTGCCTTGGTATTTTTTGGGGGCAGATATTTGTCCTGCCATGGTCAGCATTATTTCTTTAAATGTGTTCGATTTGTCATCTGCTGGAGTGTTGAAGGACTTCAGTTCACGTTAGTTTCTCCCTCACTTCTTATAAAGTTATATACCTGTCTTCTGGTCTTTGGTATATCTGAATCTGAGATAAGAATATAAGAAATGGGAGCAGGAGTTGGCCATACGGCCCCTCGAGCCTGCTCTGCCATTCAGTATAATCATGGCTAATCTTCTACCTCAACTTCACTTTCCCGCTCTATCCCCATAATGCTTGATTCCCTTCATGTTCAAAAATCCATTGATCTCAGTCTTGAATATACTCAACGACTGAGTATCCACAGCCCTCTAGGGTAGAGAATTCCAATGATTCACAACCATCTGAGTGAAGAGATTTTTCCTCATTTCGGTCCCAAATGGCCGACCCCTTATCTTGAGACTATGACCTCTAGTTCGAGACTCTCCAGCCAGGGGAAACAGCCTCTCATCATCTACCCCGTCAAGCCCTCTAAGAATTTTCTATGTTTCAATGAGATCACCTCTCATTCTTCTAAACTCCAGAGAATATGGGCCCATTCTACTCAATCTCTCCTCCTAGGACAACCCTCTCATCTCAGGAATCAATCTAGTGAACCTTTGTTGCACCCCCTCCAAGGCAAGTATATCCTTCCTTAGATAAGGAGAACAAATCTATACACAGTACTTCAGGTGTGGTCTCACCAGAGCCCTATATAATTGCAGCAAGACTTCCTTACTCTTATACATCAACCCCCTTGCAATAAAGGCGAACACACCATTTGCCTTCCTAATTGCTTGCTGTACCTGAATGTTAACTTTCCGTGATTCACGTACGAGGACACCCAAATTCCTCTGGCTACCACCATTTCTTAGTCTCTCACCTTTTAAAAAATATTCTGCTTTTCTATTCTTCCTACCAAAATGGATAATTTCACATTCTGCCACTTTCTCGCCCACTCACTTAACCTGTCTCTATTCCTTTGCAGCCTCTTTGCGTCCTCCTTAGAGCACACTTTCCCACCTAGCTTTGTGTCGTCAGCAAACTTGGATACATGACACTCGGTCCCACCATCTAAGTCAATGATATGCATTTTAAACTGCTGAGGCCCAAGCACTGATCCTTGCGGCATCCCACTAGTTACAACCTGCCAACCCGAAAATTACTTGTTTATTCCTACTCTCTCCTTTCTGTCCGTTAACCAACCCTCAATCCATGCTAATATATTACCCCAAATCCCATGAGCCCTAATTTTGTTTAACAACCTCTTCTGTGGCACCTTATTGAATGCCTTTGGAAAATTCAAATCTACTATATTCCCCCTTATCTATCCTGCTAGTTACACCCTCAAAAAAACTCTGATAGATTTGTCAAACATAATTTCCCTTTCATAAAACCGTGTTGACTCTGCCTAATTGTATAATGATTCTCTGGGTGCCCTGTTACTATGTCCTTAATAGTATGTTCTAGCATTTTCCCTACTACTGATGTCAGGCGAACTGGCCTGGAGTTCCATGTTTTCTCTTTCCCTCCTTTTTTTCTTGAATAGCAGGGTTATATTTGCTACCTTCCAATTCATGAGGACCATTCTAGAATCTCGGAAATTCTGGAAGATCAAAACCAATGCATCCACTATCTCTGCAGCCACCTCTTTTAAAACCCTAGGATGTAGGCCTTCACGTCCAGGGGATTTGTCGGCTTTTAGTCCCATTAATTTCTCCAGTACTTTTTCTTTACTAATCTTAATTATGTTAAGTTCCTCACTCTCAGTAGACTCTTGGTTCCCCACTTTGTGTCTTCTACTGTGAAAAGAGATAGAAAACATTTGTTTAGTGTCTCTGGCATTTCCATATTCCCCATTATAATTTCTCCTCTCTCTGCCTCTAAAGGACCCACATTTTGCTGTCTGCCCCCATTCCAGCACCCAAAGTGTGCTGCTCCAGTCCAGCACCTGGATCACTGGATTTACTCTCGGGCTTGCAGCTCCATTCGAGGCTTTTAGGGTCAGGACCTGCTGTTTGCTGATGGATATCAGCTGCCAGGAGGTCGCAATTGGACTTCAACATCATGAGACGGTGAAAAAAAACTTTTGAACGATTCCTCACCTGACGTTTTTGGCTTGATCTGGGACCCCCGCGGACCCTCCAATTCGCGGCGATTCGAGGAAGACCACAGTACCGTGTTTTCTAGGTGCTTATCTGGGGTGCCCTGCCAATGTTGGTTCCAAAAAATGAGGCAGGAGGCTGGGAATGCTCTCACATTTAAATGCCTCTGACTGGCCTGTCCCTACTGTAAATGCAGACCAACTTCTGTGCCCCTCAGGAAAGTCCACGACATCCTAGAACAATGTAAAAGGGGTAACAACCTGGTGAGTTAGATCGACACTACTTTTCCCTGACCTTTGCACCCTGGGAACGAGGTATTCCGAGGGGCAAGTGTCGGGGGAAAATCGACCCTCTGATCTTTTGCGTTAAATGGGGTTTGTTTTCATAGAGGTAAGTTATAACTGAACGCTTTTACTTTTCAATATCTTAAAGGGCAACAGGCTTTATTCAAAACTGTTCTCTTAATTTTTGTTTTGATCGTTAAATTACTTGGGTGCGATGATATAACTTGTGTTAAAATGAGTCATTGTGTGGCAAGAAC
Organism: Heptranchias perlo; assembly: GCF_035084215.1. NCBI lineage: Eukaryota > Metazoa > Chordata > Chondrichthyes > Hexanchiformes > Hexanchidae > Heptranchias > Heptranchias perlo. Next base: position 30,113,665 of record NC_090350.1, read on the forward strand.
ATTAGGTTCCTTGCAGTTACCATGTCATCATAATGAAAATTTGACGAGTGATATTATCCTTCCCCGGGCAGTAACTTTGTAAAAAATTTTACTTCCGCAGGTACAGATTACAGTGCAGTTATTGGATCTTGTATAAGAAATATAGAAACAACTTGCTGAATCCAGATTTGCTGATGAGGTGTGTAGAAGCTTCAATAGTTTGAGGTAATCGATATTTGTAAATGTTCACACTCATCCCTCTTTTTTAAAAAAATAGCGACAAATTCTAAAGATAATCAGAAATAAAAAGTTAAAAATACACAGGAAGTAAATAATTTTAAAAAGGCTCTAAAGAACTTGCGTTTATATAGCACTTCTTCCAGAAATGTCCCAAAACGCTTCACCTACATTGAATTAATTTGAGTATATTACACTTGTTACGTAGGTGAATATGGCAGCAATTATGTGCACAACAATATTCCTCAAACAGCAGTGAGATGAGTTGTCAGTTAATCTGTTTTGTCTTTTGTGATATTGGTTGAGGAGAAATGTTGGCCAACAGAGTTCCTTGCTCATCTTCAAATAGTGCCATGGGGTCTTTAACATCTAATTGAAACAGACAGTTGACGACCTTTCAGCCCTCTTTCAAAAATGCTATCAGTCGAGTGGCTGGGAATATACCATTCCTGGTTAAGTGGCCAGGAATATCCTATTAGGAGCTGGGTGGCTGAGAAGCATTATCATCGACTCATACAGCACAGATGGAGGCCATTCGGCCCAAAGTGCCTGTGCTGACTCCTTGAAAGAGCGATCCAATTAGTCCCACTCCCCTGCTCTTTCCCCATAGCCTTGCAATTTTTTTCTTTTTCAAGCATATATCCAATTCCCTTTTGAAAATTACGATTGAATCTGCTGCCACCACCCTTTCAGGCAGCGCATTCCAGATTATAACAACTCGCTGCGTTTTAAAAAAAAATTCTCCTCATCTCTCCATTAGAGGGGTGCATGGTTGTAGAGGCACACCATTCGAGTCTGGTGAATAAGGTGAGCATTCTCAAGGTATTTTATTTTTGAAAAGATAAGACAAATTGTCAGTTGAGAACTATGTAATACTCTTCCAAAGAACAAAGAATGTGGTTGAAGGCATGGCTCTAATAGACAGAGAGAGAGAGAAAAAAAGAGAGACACAGTGCTGAACAAAACAGAACAACACAATGAATTAGTGAATGCGACAGTTACAGAGATACATTTTTGTTTAACACTGAACAGTGGCACACCCACTCACTTAGTAAATTATTATGGATGGAAGCGCTTGGTTATCATTTATATATATATATGTTGTATGTAATATTTAAGATGCATTCTACATGTATGGTAGGATATGGTTCCTTGGCACTATTCCTAATGGCATGACCAGAGGACTGGCATTTCCCCATAGGTAGGCAGGGAAGATAAGAATCTGGGCCAGTCTGCTGCTGACTCAAGAATAGCATTATGTTAAGATGATGTAACTGGGGAATCATGGTCGGGGGGGGGGGGGGCGGGGGAGGTCATGAACCACGGATGTGAGGAAACTGAAATTACATTCTCAGTTCACACAATTGGACTGATAAATGACCCTGAGTGATTATAATCTCGACTGATAATTCAGCTCCTTCAAGTTCTGGCACTCAGCAACTGCTCCAGGTTGCTTCAGAGTGTTGTCAACATCACTCGCTCTTTAAAGAAAAATATTCATAGAATTTTAAGCTAATTAACTTTTAAAAGGGTTACTCATTGCAATTTTCTTCAAAACATATTTATTCCAAATGTTGTTATTAATTACTAATCAACTTTCACATGTAAAAATCAAGGTCTGCCGAATCAGTAGAATAATTGAGTTTCGGGATGAATCTGGCATTTCCTTTGCTCAAAACTTGCATAAATTGCGGACGCCCACAGCGTCTATGAGTAATGGGCCTTTGAAATTGACAAAACAATGCCAGTAATTGTCTTGCAACAATGAATTATCCAAAGTATCCTACACCATATGAAACCCATGATAATCCTGCAGCCTGCTTTTTCTTACCATGGTTATCAGAAGTTCAAGTAATTGTAACAGTCGTATCTTTGTCAACATAAAAAAAATACAGAATAAACCAAGTCTTTGTAACTGAATACTTTCACGCTGAAACTGGGATTAAGGATGTACCACTATCAAGATAATGGTGTAATTTCGGGGCGAGAATTTGGTTTTCTTTGGATTTTTTTTTACAGACCCAGTATTTAAATCTGATTCAAAGATCTGATGCCAGGCCCAATAACTGGTAAATGAGTCTCCCTGAATTACCAGAGAACACACACACATGCGCCCCTCTGTACTGATCCTTGTGTGCACTCCTGTTGGCACTGACAGGAAAATGATGCAGTCCTATACCTGGGGTCCCCAGTGAGTTAACACTGCTGGGAAATGAAACTCCAAATCATGTCACAGACCACTGAGGATTAGACATCTCGAGGTCCCCTTCAAGCCCAGATTTGCTAGATAATATAATTTGACTTTTGTCATTGTCTGAAGCAACAGATGGGCATCTGGTCATTCACCATCTGTCACAACAGGGAAAAGTTTACAGCAAATATACAAAATGACAGTGCCCATATCTCCTGTATATGTGGTGCCATTGATCTTTTAATAGACAGGAATTTTAAAATGTTTACAGTTTATCTTAAACCTTTTGTGGGGTCAGGTAACTTTAGCAGAATTGTTAAAGTTCCTATGTGCTCCCTTCCTTTACTTCCTTTATTTGTTCTTTTTCTAAACTCCTTTTGGGAAATGCATGTAAATATTCACTTTCTTTTTATTTCAACTTGTCTATCACCACAGGCACCCCACTGCCTCATGCTTGCTTTCTGATTTCTGACCTATTGAGCCTCCTTTTGTTTCCTTCCCATTCATCTTGTGCCTTTTTTCCTTTCCCCCAGCCATCAAGCTATATTGGAGCTATAAAATCCCTCTTCTGATTCAGATTGATAATGACCATGAATTTGCCTATCTTTCCAAAGAAGTTCTCTGCTGCCCTTTCTGTCCTCTCAGAGTAAAGCTCTAGCTCTGTTCTTTGAAAGCTTATTGTCTCTACAACAATGATCTTCCATGGAATGATACTGATAGTCAATAAAAAGAAATTAAATAAAGTGGAAGATATGAACAATAGTAACAATACTGAGTTTTTTTTAAAGTAATGAGAATGGTGCTGTGTGTGTTGGGATACCAAGTGTGACACCTTACATTGTACCAGTGGATTCACACTTGCAATATCTCCTCTTGAGTTCTTGATCTTCACAGGTCACTGTGCTACTGTTTCCCAGGGTCGGACATACATCCTCATTCCACTCCTGTTCAGCCTCTCGTAGCCAGTTCTAAAGCACAATTGCTGGTGACCTGGAAATCCACCTTTTTGTCCATGAATGATGTGTAGTGTTGGGAGACTCAACTACAGTAAGGAGAGAAAAAAGCACCAAGTGAAAACCACTGTCATTCATTTAAGATAAATCCATAACATGTCCAAATGAACCGCTGAGGAAGATTTGTACTACCCATCTAAAGAATCCCATGTTAATTCTTCATTAGTCAATAAGAGGTGTAAAAAGGGAATGGAAAAAAAAACTTGCAAGGAATATCAAAGTGTTTATAAATATATTAAGAGAAAGAGAGTGGTAAGAGAGAATGTGGGCCCATTAAAACAATTTTTAGTGGAATTGCTTTAAATTGATTCCCTTGTCTGCATCTAATTCTGCAGATCTGTGGCAGATGAGTATAATGAACAGAGTCACTGGACACTGCTTCTTTCTCTTAGGATGAGGAGATTTTGAAAGCTGCTTTTATGTTGCAGTTCGTGCCTTGGGAGAAGGAGCTAAGTGTGCCATTCTCTCACATTTATGTGTGGAAAATGCAGCTGATCTTCCTGTAAATTGGCTGCACAGCAGGCCTCGCTATTCTGTGCATGGGCAGACTGCCCAGGACAGTTTGGCCAATGTGCATGTGTGAAGTGTCCTCATCGGTAAACTTCGCTGCTGCAGTTTCTGGTCCCAAGAAGATTGGTGGCTGTCAGGAATACCCAGTTAAAAATAGGTTTTCTGAGCTGCGAGTCTTTTTAAAAAAAAATCTGGCAATTTAGCTTTCGGATGCTGCTGGCTTGTGAAACCCATGTCAGTAACCGGTGGCCTAAGAATAACATAAAAGCAACTCGTCTCTACGGCTTTTAAACGGGGCTCAACTTTTAATTGTGGAAAAAGCAGGTCACTTGTTGATTAGATCATGCTGTTTCTGTTCAGTCTTACCACTTGCTTGATGTTGGAAATTGGACTTGGGCATTTCCCTGTTTTGCAGACGTGAAGAAGGAGATAGAAATTTCTTCTTGCAATTACTTCCTGTTTTTGGAGATCGCTAAATATAATTACGGAGGAAACGACTGTAATACAAGTTGTAAATATTACCTTCACTTAAACCAGCTAAAGTTTTCAAAGTAACGAGAAAAGGAGGAAGCATATTGTGATCATAACTGTAGATGAAGAGACATTCATATTTTACAGGGTGTACTTCAGTATTGCATTGCTTTGTGGTTGTTTTAAACATGTCCACACAATCCACTATTGGAAATTTGTCACGGGGTCACAGTCAGGCAAGAAAAATAGGGGGAGATTTTGAGGCCTCCTCACTGGTTAAAACAGGATAGTAGCACTCCAAAAACATTTCTGACTAAATGAAAGCAAGTATGGTTGTTCATTTCCAGTTTATTGCCCTCATTTAAGAATGCTTTAAAGAAAGAACTGCATTGAAGTGTCAGCCTAAATTACGTGATCAAATCTTTGGAGTGGAGCTTGAACCCATGACCTTTTGACCAGAGAGAAGTGTTGGCACCAGGCCAAGCTGACATGCAACAACCCTTTGCTGATCTTAACTAGGTTATCTGGGAATAGGTACAGAGCCAAGGTGAAATGCTTCCTCAGCGAGGAATGAGACTCAGAAGATGTGTTAACCCATGCCATTCCTGCTCACCTCCTAACAACTGGTTCAGAATGGCTTTGGAAGAAGCCTTGGAACAGGTCTCGTAGCCACACTCATCGTCAGGGACGGTGGATGGTACAAGAGGGTAAGAAGTTGGGAGAAGGGAGAATAGAATTTTTAAATCATTATTATCATAGCCTTGCAGTCCTGCCGTTACATCAACCATAAGAACATCATAAAGAGAGCCGTCAATGGATTATCCTATCAACACAAAATGGCTTATTATCACATCACCAGCTTAATGGAAAAAAGTGAAACTACAGCGCTCACAGTATGCTATTGCTAGATCTCTTGATAATCTTTATCCCCATTTATAATCAAAAATTGTTTAATAAAATTACAGATATTTGGTGATGTAGGGCTGAAGCCAAAGGTGAACCTGTCTAAAAATTAGTCATGTATAATTCATCCTGCACTGTTTTCAAATTAATTGGCAAAGTGCCAAAGTTCTACAGATGGACTGACATTCTCCTAAAGTCCTGTAACTTCATTTTCAGAAAGACATGAACAGTGTGACAGTGAGTAGCTTGGTGTGGCACTGTTTAATCCACACGCTAGAATTTTATTACATTCTGCTACACTGCACATGCCAAAGGAACGCTGAGAATTTGAATCCTCCCTCTGGTGCTATTTCTGGTATTGAAAGAAATACACACCAAATTCCAGTATTTTGCACAATACCAAATTTGTAATGTTGGGGTAAGATTTCCTTTGTAGAGGAATCGTCATGGGTTTGTTACAAATGGTGAACAGAGGAAATCTTTGTGATTGTGTCTAGGAGACAACATTGATCAATGAATTTGATGAGCATTATATCCTTTGTAAATTGTTGCTATCCACAAGTTGAGTTAAGGAATCGCATCAAAAAAAAATTATAGTACTTTGTAACTGTACTATCTTCCTCCTAAAATATCCCAAAGTTACAAAGGACTTCAATTTGTCCAATAAGCTGAGACATTGGGCTCGATTTTCGGACGTCCAAGACGGCGGGTTCGTGGTGGGGGGCTCCGAAAATCGGGGATTCCCGGGGCGAGTCCGGAGCCCAGCTCCAACCCGCCCACTTCCGGGTCCCCCAGTGACGTGCTTAGATGCGCGCGCAGCCCCCGCATGCGGGACTCCCGCCGGCAATTAAAGCCAGCGGGATCTCACTTAAGGCAATTAATTAGATAGTTCAGGTCATTTGCAGACCTGATTTTTAGGATATTTTAGGAGGGGTGGGATTTTCAACTCAACTGAGCGTGTTTCCCGTACTGGGGGAAACACTCCCAGTTGAAATGGATGTGTTGCAGCCACCAGCCTGTGGCAGCTGCAAAGGTCCATTTGACAGGTGGGATGGGGGGAGACCCTCACTCTTTGCAGGAGGCCACTCTGTCACTTTGGACAAAGTTTGGCCTCCACCACCCTCCTCCTAACAATAAAATTCACAAACTTGCAACTTCAACCCCGGTGTGCAGACACATGTACCTACCTTGCGGACCCCCTCAAAAGTACACCTTCCGGATGGGGGCCGCAGTAGCTGCAGTCATGACCTCCTCGGAGGACGAACAGCATCACCAGCCTCGCCATCCACGCCGTCCACCTCTGACATGTGGAGCCCCACAACACAGTGCTGTAATACATCCACCTGCACAGCAGGAGGGAGAGCAACCGCAGAGAGAGATGCATCACAGAAGACACTACTCTCGCCATAGGGTCTACGGACCGAGGCTCAGCTTCCTGGACCTCTCTGAGCAGCAGTGCACACGGAGGCTCATAGTCACTCGACATGTAGTTGTGGACATCTGCAGCCTCCTTCATGCCGAGCTGCTGCCGGCTGGCCCGAGCACCATCTTCTTACCTGTCGCTGTCAAAGTCACCACTGCCCTCATCAACTTCTCCTCCGCATCCTTCCAGGGTGCCACCGGGGACATCGCTGACATCTCTTAGTCGTCTGCACAAAAGAGCCCTGCAAATGCACCTACACCCACTCTGCAGTGACACAATGGGTGGCATCAGGAGTAGGTCTTCATGGTGATCCTCAGGAAATGGCATTATTGCACAAACCAGACAAGATTTGCAAAGACGTGGCAGTAGTGGTGCCAATATAATATGTAATATGAGTTGATCAGAAATCAAATATAAGTAAAAACCATGACAAACCCTCAAACACCCTTGTGCATCCCTTTTATGCTCACGACACCTTTGCCTTACGCTTCCTACTACGCATATGTGATGCATGCCCTATGGCTGCAGCACAGGTAGTGGCAGGTTGGGTGAGGCTGACTGAAAGAGATGCACGAGAGGGTGAGTATGAGATAGAGCCATGAGGATTGAGTTGAGTGGTAGTGGTGGGATGAGTACTGGCGAGGTGAGTAAGTGCAGGTAAGATGAGGATGAGCTTTGAGTGGGTGTGAGGGGTGATGTGATAGAGTAGTGTTGGCAGTGCAGAAGGAGATGTGGGGTGGGGGCGGTGATGTGGCAGACGGAGTGTAGGGGAATGAGTAAGTGTACTCACTTCGGCTGACCTACTTAGGTCATTGAAGCGCCTCCTGCACTGTATGCAGGTGCGTGATATGTTGGTGGTGCTGGTGACCTCCTCTGCCACCTCGAGCCAGGCCTTCGTGGTGGCAGAGGCAGGCCACTTCCTCCCGTCCGCCGGGGAGCAGATCTCTGTCCTCCTCCTCCTCCTCCTCCTCACCCCATCCAATAGGACCTGGAGTGAGGCAGCATTAAACCTGGGAGCAGCCTTCCCCCTGGGCTGCTCCACGCTGTAATTTTGGCTCCTTTCTGCAGCATCAGTCAGTGGAGGACTGCCCCTTTAAATAGGGCTCCTCCAGCTGACAGCCTATGATGCGGCTGCGCAGTCTGCCCGCTGCGCAGGTTTCCAGTGCGAAACCCGGAAGCCAAGGTAAATGCCTTCAATTAGGCTGCGATCGCGGGCAGAGCACCCCGAATTCACTGGGCGCGTTACCCACGAACTCAGTCGACCCCCCCCCCCCGCTGCCAACCCGCCTCCCTCCTAAAATGAGCCCATTATTATTGGTGATATCAGCAAATGTTTAACACATTTGTATGATATTTCTTTGTTCGCTGTCCTAATAAACATGGGTTGAAGTCTGCTATTTTAATAGGTAAAAAGCGTAAGTCTTTGTACACTATTTCCAGCAGTAATTTTTAGGCTATTGTCTTTAAATTCAAAAACCTGGAAAGACCTTAGTATATTTTTAGCATGGGACTTTTGATATTTTGGGAAAGGATATGATGAAGCATGGCTACTGTCAATTGATTATCACCTCATCAAATGCCTGTTTTGTGTCTGAGTTTCTGTTGTGGTCTCAATGCAGATAAAATTCCTGTAACATAAGGTGAATCTTTTACTAATACCTTGATACAACTGCAACTTTAAAGATTGGAATAGATACCAGTATATTAATTTTGACAAAAGCCAGTACTCAGAATTTCTTGTAATTTTGGATTACTTACCAGCCAATTGGTAAAAGGATCTTAGAGATCATAAATTTCAGAACAGGTAGATGCCATTCAGTCCATCTTGCCTCTGCTGGTGCTTCATGATCAGAGCTGTTGGAAACCCATTTCTCTGCGCTTTCCTTATACCTTTTAACATATTTTCCTTGAAGTTTTCAACTAATTTCCTTTTGAATATCATGATTGACTCAACTTTAATAGCCACTTGTGATAATTCAATACTTAGTTTTAAAAATGATTGCACAAAAAATTCTTCTCCTTTACGTTTCTAGTACTAATCCAAAATATGCCCTTTACTATCGATTTATTGACCAGTGGAAACTATCTTTCATTATTTACCCTGTCAAACCTATTCAGAATTATCAACACTTCTGTTGAATTTCTCCTTAGCCTTCCTTGCTCCATTGAATACAGCCGTAGTTTTTCAAATCTTTCATAAGTCTGTCCTCTCATCCCAGGGAGCACCCTAGTCTTATTACTGAGACAAATCCTGATCGAACGAAAACATAGCCTGACAGAGCTTCAGAAGGAATGTATCAATGTTTTCAAAAACGATAAGAAAACCTCCAGGAAATTTTGAAGGAGCATTTCAATATTATCAATTCCATTTCAGTATTTCCCCAAATTATTATACAAAATAAAGGTAAAAATACTTGATGCTCAGCCTTTAACAGAACTGTAATGAATATAGTATGCCACAAGCAGAGAAACTTCATGGCCTAGTCAGCCTTTAGGCTGGTTATTTTGTTTATTTGAACAAAAGAATGATTGGAGAACCAATATTGGCCTGTGGGCTTTTTGAGTCTTAAACCTACTAATATTTAGACATTTATTTATGTATTTAATGATTGTATACAGAGAAAGGTTTCTGGATTTCCAGTTTGTTTTCAGTTAACAAAATTGATTACACCTGACTAAATAAACTTGTTAAATATTTTTATTGGGCATTGTCACATATACTGCTCATCTCCCTTTTAAATGTAATTACAGAGATTTCGAACATTAAAGTTGGGTTTAATCAAATTATCCTCCCAGAAATTACATATGATTTAACTGAACAGCTGGACAGGCTTTGACCCATTGGGGTATTTTCAGACCTTGAGTGGTAAACCAGCAATTTGTTAGACCTGACATGCTCATTAATGTCACTCTGGAGACTGCAGCTGCTAGGCAAAAAAGCTTAAAATTTTACCTTGGGGATCAAGGCCTTGAGATAGGGAACTAAATTGCTCCATGAGCTGAGGTGGGGCTCTTCCTGTGTATAGTTGGTGATCATGAAACTGTAGGAAGTTTCTTTAATGACTGGTCTAAATATGGTTCAGCAGAATGTTTGTAAAGTGCTACGATTTACAGTATAAAAAATGGCATTGAATCTTGTATTTGTTATTAATCTAGTTGCTTATCGTTTTTCACAGTACATTAGAAGCAGTGTACCGTTGAAGCTTCTTTAATGGAAACACCTATTCAGCAGGTTTAACATTCCTTCTTCTCAATTTTTCCTATTTGACAAACACTGTAGAACATATGGGGAATGAGTCATCGCCTGAACGCAGTTTCCATTTTGAACAAATGACCTTGTCAGCAAGTGTGCTCGTCAACTGTTATGTTTGGGCTGTCTGGTATAAGGCAACGCAAACAGCAGAAAAAAAAGTAGCTAATTTGGGACCATTCAAATACAGGGTCCAAAAATTAACCTTTTGAATAATGGGTAGAGTTTGTTTGGCATTGTAAACTCTGCCAAACTTTGTAAAAGCTGATTTAAAGGGGTGGGAAAACATGTTTACAAAGAATTGACTTTGCTGTAGATCACATTAAAATGCACCATGTGAAATGGTCATAAAATGGATGCACAGTTCTTACGGTTTTTCTCCTTTCCAAAGCACAAGAATATTTGATAACTTTTTTTAAAATGAAAATGATACCCCCTTAACCAGCAGAACTATTCGAAACCAGTTGGTACAGATTAGTATCATAATATACAATGCAGAGTATTCCATCTGAGAGGAGATAATGTTTAATGGCAAGTTTGCTTCATGTCCAAATTTTCAAGTATGCGTTTCAGTGGGACTATATGCCTGATAATAGCAGGCAGTTTTGCTTATTAACCATTTTTTCCTTCTTCAAAATGCAGACTGCAATCACAAGGGAACTGGGTGCAAGCTGCTTGACTCTTAACTAAGGTCAAATGCTAATGAACTATTATATTTGATACAAACAAATAACTTTTCCTTTGGGGAAATTGAATTTAACAGGAGTTGGCGGTATTGTTCTACTACAATGTGCTGAAAATCACATCATCTCTGCTTTTCCTCAATCATATTAATCATGAAGTGTAATAATTGTACAACCCACAATAGATAGAGAAATCGGAACAGAGGAAAAGCCTGCATTGTCCAGAAACAAAAAAAGTCAGAATTAGCAACGTAAACCGTTCAAAAACCTGACCATACTGGATTAAAGGATAGAGTTAAAAATATTTCTTTTATAAACGTTTACAAATTAAATATTTATCCATACATCGGGCTTTTTACTATATATTGAAATTGTGTTTGCCACAAAAGAGGCCGTGATAGAACTGACCGGTCTTCTCCATTGGGACTCCCACGGCCCACAGGCTAGCACAATTTTCACAACTTGCAACAAGAAGGTGCACCCACACATTGTGGATAAATGTAAGACGCTGTAAGTTTTTTTTTAAAAGGAAATATTTCTGACCTCAGCAGTTTCACTACGTCACATGTCTTCTAATTGAGTAATGTCGCATCTATAGTTAGGAATTCTGGTTTAGTCATGGTAAGACCAACTGTACTGCTAAAAATTACATTTTTGAGATAGTTCAAACAGTGACTCCTCCAATACTACACTGTCTGATCCACTGGGCCATGCACCAGAACTGAAATGGATTGTGTAGGCTCTAATAAGGAATGTAATCTGAGAATGTGTATTCCTGTAGTTAAACTAAAATAAATATTTCTGAAAAACTGCAATTGAAAGGATCATTAAGTGAACAGATTGAGACTAGTCTCTTTTTAATCAGATATGCCAGTTCCCACTCTACTCCTTATCTCAGTCTCCAAGAGCTGGCAGAAGGTATCAAATCTGTTTTGAAAATTGGGGCCAAGTTCACTATCCTTCCTTTTGAAAAGGATGGGGCCACATTCCCACAATTCTATGCAAAAAGTGCCATTGCCGAATACCATATTTGTTTAAAAGTAACTTGAAGTCAGCACTGAATGTTCTAGTGCAGTAAAGAAATCCAAGCACGAATCAAAATTAACCATAAGAAAAATAAAATCTACTCAGGCTTGATCCTAACAAAGCTACTTGACCTTATTTCATCGATGTTCAGGTTCACAAAGCAGTAGCCATGCTTCCTGGCTCAGCTTTCTCAACTGCCCCTCTCAAACAGTGCCCCCATGGAAATAACTCATATCACCATATTGCAACACAGAACATTTCAAAACTTAATGGGCCAGAATTTACTGTAGCCAGTGAACGAATGGTGCTCACTGTTAGTTAGATTTGCCCTTGCCTGTTTAATTTCCATGAGCTCTTGCTCTGGAAGCTGCTGTAAGTGGGAGATGGAAACTCTACAGGGCATCTGGAACCTGTGTGAACAGAGCAAGCAGCTGTGTATCTCCTTAACCAAACAGATTGAAGGATTGTTGAATGAACAGTGCAGTCTGAATCAGGAAGAGTAAGTTAGAATAGTGACTTCAATGTCAATTCAGGTATGGAAGGAGAAATAAGGAGAAATAGAAAGATTGGATTAAGAGAAAGAGAAAAAGGAGACAGAAAGAAAAAGTTTTTAAAAAATTTAATTTAAATTTTTAAAAAATCTCCAACAACAATTAAAAGCTGAATGAATGAGATTCCACCCTTGTAATTGCTAATTTTCAGAGCCAGAGAGGTTGTTTGGCAGTAATTAACACTTACGTTAAAAAGGGTACTTAGACTGAAATGGGCAAGCTTTAACTTTCTGTGGAGAGTTGTATCTACCATGCAAGTACAGGAACTTCATGCCATTCAATTCATGGTGTGTCAGACAGCGAGATGCCGTTTTTGCGACGATAACGGAGGAGCGGCGCATCTCGGACAGCAACTTCCGGATTTTCGCATTTATCCTCGCATCTGCCCTCGCCTGAAGTTGCTGTGCGATTTGCGCATAAATAACGGTGAGCGCTGTTAGCCTCATCATTATTTTCACTGTAAATTCTGGCCCAATAACGCTGGTCTCTTCAACCTCCCCACCCCACAGTAGAAGACACTTGGACGGAGTGCTGTATACATGTGTTGTATTTAGACTAAATTTCACCTATCTTACTCACATCTACAATCTCTGTTCACCGACTTTGAAGTGTTCCTTTCAGCAATCCAGCTGACAGTTAGACAGTTTGAAATAACCATTGGCACAGATCTTCTGGCTCAGTAAATGCAAGTCCAGTGCTCTGACAGTACAAATACCAGTATAAATACTCACTTCTGTTTGGATCATTGTTTTTTTCCTTAGCCATTACAGCATTGCCACTCTGGCTTTATCAGTGAATCTTGCTAATTGACAAATACCTAGATTTAAAATTTTTGGTGAGCAGTTGTTCCAATTATTGTTAAAAATTGAGGAGCGGGAATAAGGAGGAAGAAAAACTAAGTTTGAAAATCTGGCCAGAGAAGTTTAAAAGTTGTTTGTCCACAAGCTCTAATATAAAGTGGTTTTGGGGTAGTTACTAATATAGAAAATTCAAATTTTGTCACCTTTTTAGTTGTTAACATTTTGTGCTTTATATAATGTCCTTGGAGGTTTCACAAAGAGAAAGTTATAGTTAGAATACATTAGCCTAGATTTTCCGATTGGTGTTATTTTAATGACGTTACTGTGTTGATACTGGTGAAAAACAATATTGATTGAAAATTCTCCATCCAATCTATGAGGAGAACGTGGAAATTTCATGGTTTTATGTTTTGCTGAATCTTTAGGCCTAATGGAAGATCAACATGCAAGGGCTTTTTCTATCCTCTTTGTGTTTTGTTTTGACAATCTCATCCCTGCTCACTTTATACTATGTTCTCCTGATTCTGGATGAGAGGTGCTGTTGCTATCCAGTGACCCCTCCTGGAAAGTGCCGATGTGTTGACACTGAGTGAGATCTGGATCAGGCTCTGCTGTGCGTATCCTTCCCCTTCCATCCCCCGCAGCCAACTTGCTTGCCAACACTCACTGCCTAGGCTCCTGCATGAAAAATGGACGCTTGGAATGGACGAGATGGTTGTCCATGGCAATAGAATTGACACTAGCGAGAGTCAGTATCTACAGGTTTTTAAAAAAAGATTCTGTAACTGCCTTGCCTCCATGTCACTCTGCAAACAGAACCATTTAAGTTATATTCAGTATTTTGAGTGTGTGCATATTTGCTTGCTGATTATATGCAGTTGTTTCTGACAGCAAGACTGGTTTGAGCAATAACTTATCACAGAATGTAAATTAGTAAAAACTGAGGGAAGTAATTATTCCTGCCGACAAGTCTCAAGGCAACAGACTTATCGATCAAAGTAACTTACCAATTGAAACGCTTCAAATTGATGCAATTGAATTGCATTATTAAAAGTCGTAATTGTGGATTATACATAGAATCACACAGAATGTGCAGCACAGAAACAGGCCATTCGGCCCAACAGGTCCATGCTGGTGTTTATGCTCCACACGAGCCTCCTCCCTCCCTCCCTACTTCATCTAACCCTATCAGCATATCCTTCCAGTCTTTTCTCCTCCATGTGTTTATCTAACTTCCCCTTAAATGCATCTATGCTAGTCGCCTCAACTACTCCTTGTGATAGCGAGTTCCACTCTCTGGGTAAAGAAGTTTCTCCTGAATTCCCTATTCGATTTATTAGTGGTCCCTAGTTTATTTATGTCCCCTAGTTCTGGTCTCCCCTGCAAGTGGAAACATCTTCTCTACGTCTACCCTATCAAACCCTTTCATAATCTTAAAGACCTCTATCAGGTTACCCCTCAGTCTTTTTTCTAGAGAAAAGAGCCCCAGCCAGCTCAATCTTTCCTGATAGGTATAACCTCTCAGTTCTGGTATCATCCTAGTAAATCTTTTTTGCACCTTCCCCCTTGCCTCTATAACCTTTTTATAATATGGGGACCAGAACTGTTCACAATACGCCAAGTGTGGTCTAACCAAGGTTCTATACAAGTTTAACCATAACTTCTCCGCTTTTCAATTCTATCCCTCTAGAAATTAACCCCAGTGCTTTGTTTGCTTTTTTATCGCCTTATTAACCTGCGTCACTACTTTTAGTGATTTGCGTATCTGTTCCCCCAGATCCCTCTGCTCCTCTACCCCATTTAGACTCTTATTTTCCAAGCAGTATGTGGCCTCCTTATTCTTCCTACCAAAATGTAATACCTCACACTTATCTATATTGAAATTTATTTGTCAATTACATGTCCATTCTGCAAGTTTATTAATGTTTTCCTGTATTTTGTCACAGTCTGTACCCCCCAATTTGGTGTCGTCCGCAAATTTTGAAATTGTACTTCTGATTCCTGAGTCCAAATCGTTAATGTAAATGGTGAACAACAGCGGTCCCAGCACCGATCCTTGTGGAACACCACTTCCCACCTTTTGCCAGTCTGAGTAACTACCTTTAGCCCCTGTTTTCTCTGTTTTCTGTTTTGTAGCCAGTTTGCTATCCATTCTGCTACTTGTCCCCTGACTCCACATGCTCTGACCTTAGTCATGAATCTACTATGCAGTATAGAAAGTTTCTGACTTCCCTATCTAAGACTGCTGGGAGTCCATCCCAAAGGTGACCAGAATCAAAACATTTCACTGGATTGGGTGCAGGTTATCGGTGTTTCACTGCAAACTGGTTCCTGCTTCCTAATGATGCAAAAGTGACAGTATACTTCTGGAGTCAGGTCCAGTTGGAACCCCCGGGTACCAAAAAAAGAAACTGAAGCAGAGTTTTAAAAAAAACGTTGAAAATACACATCTCTCGCTCATGCTCTCAAAATACTTAATAATGTATGGACCACTAGCAGAGCTGTGAGTATGTACCCAAGCTCACATCTGCAGCGCAGTCTCATGCTGGCAGGAGTGTGAATTCACAGCCCATAATATAAACTTAATGCTGACAACTGTGAACTTTTTCACTGGATCTACCGCAGTCTCAGACTAATATCACAGTATAAGCGCAATCTTACTTTAGCTGTTGGACGTCATTATTACAAGTGCACTCTATTGTCAAGGGGTTAGGACGCTTTATTTTCACCTTTAGGATCTAGATTTGAATCTCTCCTACGCTGACGGATAAAAGTCTGTTTTCTTTAGATATTATTGTTGTCTGTCAAACTAGTCTGCTGTTGCGTATAGGATATTATTATCGGCTACTAAGCACACACCAGTTATGGAAAAACAGTTGTTCATATTCACTGACCCAATTAACCTCCATAATGTAGGTATAGCAATTTGTCACATGAATTTATTAAGTAGCAATCACTTCCTACTGTATTGTGTCAAGAGGAAAAAGTGGCAACTTTAACCACAGAATAATTAGCTTTTTTTGCAAACTATTTCTAGAGCTTAATGAACCACAAGTATTGCTAAATATTAAATTTAATAGAGGTGAAAAACATAAATGTATTAAATATCTATAGGTACAGCTCCCAAAGGTGATGAAGATAATCTGATGTTGGGCTTTCTCGTCCTGTGCTTTCATAGTACTTTTATTCAATTTCTTGATTTGTTGTTGATAACTCTGTGGGTGTGATTTTAAACCTCAAGAACGGGTGGGTTGGGGGCGGGTGGGAGCTGAAAATAGTTATTTTTTTGGATCGCAACCACAAAATTTTTGGACTTTGCATTCCCAATGCAAAGCCTGTACTTTTCCGCGCCGATGCTAAACCCAGAAATAAAGCTGGGTTGCGGTCGCGACCCAAAAAAAAAAACTGTTCTCAATTCCCACCCGTCTCCAACCCACCGTTCATGGGGTTTAAAATCATCCCCTGTGAATCAGTGACCTTTGACATTCATCCCAGTTCGGTCATTTGTCTGTATTTGGAGAGATCCCATTTTTTTGATTTAGAATTTGGTAAAATTGAACTAAACCGTGAGATTTAAGTTGCACACCCATATGTAGAGCTTGAAGACCAAGAAGAATCACAGAAGTTATATTTTTAAAATTCAAATCAAATTAATAATGCGGTACTTTGGGCTGTCTGTTGAATAGAACATTGAACACATGGTGAACTTTCATATTTTGAAACATATCTTTGATGCAGAGGTTTTCTGTCTGCTTTTATATGTGCTAATAGTATTGCCACGTACAACAAAGAGTTTGGGACCTAAAGGTAAATGGACTACATGATAACACCTGCAGTTTTTCAAGTTTTTTCCTTCATAGCATATTACAGCAAAAATTCCAACCTGCTACCTGCTATATATTTACCTCCACCCCCTTTAGAATCTCATCTCTCCAAAGGGAGAATGCAACTGAATTGGAAGATGCACCAAGCTGAGTTTCAGGTTTGGCCTTCTTTCGAGTGTAAAGAAATCTCATTAAGCTGAATGCTCCACAAGATTAAAGAGCTCACCGAACACATAGCTGATAGAATACTGATTATTGCTCATTCGAATTGTTGTGTCCTGCTATTATTATTATTTGTGATGACATTAATGCTTTAAAGCTTGGTCTTTGCTGCATGAAGCTATAGTATTTAGTAGCTGTTCTCTTTATGTGCATCCAGCCTTTAAATGCAAATAGCCCGGGCATAGTCTACTGTTTTTTTAAATGTTCAAAAGGTAATGCCAGAGGGAAGGGTGTATGACATAAACATTTTCAGCCACAATAATGGTCGATGGTCAGAATTTATAGCCCTGATTTTAACTCGGGATGCATTTGGGGCAGGCAGGGTGTGGGGACAGAGTGAAACTCCTGCAGTGAGTTGAATGTGAGGCCCAGATCTCACTTGAATTTAGTAGAACTGTCTCCTGCCTGAAACCAGCGGGAGTGAGGTCAGGGCCGACGGGTGGGAGCGGGAATTCAGCCGGGAACCCGACACCACCGGGTACCCAAGGGAACAGTCCCCAGCATGAGGGTTACTGCTGGGAATGGATGTCTAAAAGAAGCTGCCAATGTTGGGAGGGAAAGAGTAGGCCAGGGCAGACAAGCGCCAAGGACTCCTTTGCGGGTTCCAGGGGAGCACACCTGCTCCTCCTGGCTCATAAGGAATCTTCACCAAAAGTTGACAGAAAGATTTACTTTGGCCTCTTCTAGCCACTCTGCTGCTTCCCGCCAGCTTTCACCGGTGGAATGGACACTGTGTGGGTCTCCCGTTCCCTCGAGCTAAAAATGGAATTTCAGCACTGATGCTATCATTAGGCCGTAACTTTAGCATATTAAGTAGGCCCCTGCTTGCCGGGCCCTCCTGCGCAAATCTTGAGCCCATGTTGTTATTTGGAGGAATGTGTATGGTTTTCAAAAACTAATAATGTAACTTACAAAGTCTAAATAAAGATATATTGTACTGATACTGTACATTACTACTGTAATGTGAAAAGTCCAGAATTCACTCCCACCATTGAACCTTTCAATCAGAAAGCAGTAATGTCCCATTAAAGTAAGAGCTTTGCAAATGCCTTTTCTGGCTCACGCCTATATAACAAAGCAGAACAAATCAAGCGAGGCTGGAACATTAATAGGCCAAGGTAGCAGTGTATGACCTTAATTAATTAGTGATGTCACAGCAGTGAATCTGCTCTGTGTGGAATGAGTTGATTTTAACAAGTGGAGTTTGAAGCAGTTTTAACCCTCTTTGCTGCCATATGAAAAGCTTTCTTTACGTCCCCATGTCCAGCTGCTCTCCAGTTCTATTGGAAGTTCAATTTTGTTTTGTTAATTAAGTTTGATTTTAAAAAACAATTTAGTAGCCCATCACTAGAACCACAATTGATCATTGTTTCCTCATTGTAGAGAAAGGCAAGATTTTATTTGATGAAATGATATTGAATTGTGTATCACTGAGTGGATGTTTAAAGCATAATTTAAATATACCATACATAAACTTTCATATCACCATTGATACTATAGGAATGCTGGAGAGAAGTTCCCACTGACAGGGCCAGAGATAATGGGGCACATAAGAACATAAGAAATAGGAACAGGAGTAGGCCATACGGCCCCTTGAGCCTGCTCCGCCATTCAATCAGATCATGGCTGATCTTCAACCTCAACTCCATTTTCCCGCCTGATCCCCATATGCCCTGATTCCCCGAGAGTCCAAAATCTATCTATCTCAGCCTTGAATATATTCAATGACTCAGCATCCACAGCCTTCTGGGTTAGAGAATTCCAAAGAGTCACAATCCTTTGCGTGAAGAAATTCCTCCTCATCTCAGTCCTAACTGGCCGAACCCTTATCCTGTGACTATGGCCCCTAGTTCTAGCCTCTCTAGCCAGGGGAAACAATCTCTCAGCATTTACCCTGTCAAGCCCCCTAATAATCTTATGTTTCAATTAGATCACCTCTTAGTCTTCTAAACTCCAGAGAGTATAGGCTCATTCTACTCAACCTCTCCTCATAGGACAACCCTCTCATCCCAGGAATTAATTTAGTGAACCTTCGTTGTATTGCTTCCAAGACAAGTATATCCTTCCTTAGATAAGGAGACCAAAACTGTACGCAGTATTCCAGGTGAGGTCTCACTAAAGCCCTGTACAACTGTAGAAAGACTTCCTTACTCTTATACTCTAACCCCTTTGCAATATAGGCCAACATGCCATTTGCTTTCCTAATTGCCTGCTGCACCTGCATGCTAACTTTTTGTGTTTCTTGTACAAGGACACCCAAGTCTCTCCGAACACCAACATGTAATAGTTTCTCACCATTTAAAAAATATTCTGTTTTTCTATTCTTCCGACCAAAGTGAATAACCTCACATTTCCCCACATTATACTCCATCTGCCACCTTCTTGCCCACTCACTTAATCTATCTATAATCCCTTTTCAGACTCTTTGTGTCCTTCTCACAGCTTACTTTCCTACCTAGCTTTGTATCGTCAACATTATACTCGGTCCCTTCATCTGAGTCATTAATATAGATTGTAAATAGCTGAGGCCCAAGCACTGATCCTTGCGGTACCCCACTAGTTACAGACTGCCAACCTGAAAATTACCCGTTTATTCCTACTCTCTGTTTTCTGTCCGTTAACCAATCCTCTATCCATGCTAATATATTGCCCCAACTGCATGAGCCCTTGCTTTGTGTAACAACCTTTTATGTGGCAATTTATCGAATGCCTTTTGAAAATCCAATTGTATTACATCCATTGGTTCCCCTTTATCTACCCTGCTAGTTACATCTTCAAAAAACTCTAATAAATTTAAATTTCCCTTTCATAAAACCATGTTGACTCTGCCAAATCAGATTATGATTTTCTAAGTGCCCGGTTACCACTTCCTTAATAATGGATTCCACTTCTTAATTATGTGAAAGCTCAAAAATTAAAATTTGCAAAAATGAGAAAAGAGCAGTAACCCATGTGCTACTGGTGGAGTGGTTCTGATGATATCTGTAGTTTAAGATAGGAGTATGTAGCAATGATGGAATAAGAACACTGTTACTCCACTTCTTAAGGTTGTCTTCTTGATAACATGACAAAGGAAAGATATTGGCCCGGGTTTTGTATTGGCTCCTCTCATTAGATTTGAACTTACCCACAAACTATCCACGGGCTTTTGGGCACCAACTTGCTGTAATGGGAAGCAGAAAAATGTGCAGCGGCCTCTCCCGGGCATCTGTGAGCTATTTGAGTGGGGCAAGGCACTGTGTATCCTCTTAACCAATCACATTGAAGAATCGTTAATGAGCAGTGCAGGTTCAGAACCAGGAAGTGTAAGTTACTACAATAAATTCAATGTAGAATCAGTTACAGAAAGCAAAATAAAGTGAGGGTAAGAAATATTGAATTAAAAGACACAGATAAAAGAGACAGAAAGAAAAAGTAAAAAATTTAAATTTTTTTTTAAAATGTCCAACAATTAAAATCGAAAGGAATGAGACTTGTAAAAGTAAATTTTCAGTGCCAGAGAGGTTGTTTGGCAATCATTAAGACTTACCATGCCGTTAAAATTCTGGTTACTCTTTAAAAAAAAAACTGGACGTACCTTTTTCTGGCGAAAATAATTCATTTCCAGCTGGACAGGAGAACAACTTTGCCTCGTTGGAGCCATTTGACCGGTGAGTCAGTCGGCGAGATCTCCTTCCTACGAAGCTTCAGGACGAGCAGGGCATCTGGTAGAGAAACTTTTGGATTACCACGTTTAGCTGCGCATGTGCATTCACCGGAAGTTCCTCTACCATTTGCCCTGAAATAACAGTGAGCCCTGTTAGGATCGCTGTTATTTTTAGAACAAATTCTGGGCCATTAAAATGCATGCCACATCTTGTTAATTCATGTAAGGTGGGGAAATTTGTGTTTCCTTCCCTCTCTTTGGGTTTAATGTGGTTGGAGGAGGATAAATTAGTGTTTTTGCACTCCATCAAATAGAATTAACATCAGATATCATGGTGTTCATGTTATTTTGGAATGGCATAATGGATGTAAATTTTGCTTTATAGAACAATGCCGTTATAACCTGCTATTTGTAGCCTGATAAAGAGGGGACACTGCATCAAACATCAGTACCCTTCAGCTTAACTTGTGCATTTTTGAAGTTCAAAGTTAAGGCCGTTTGACCTACAATGTTTTTTGTTTATTAAAAACAAGGAATTTTTTTAAGTTGTAAGGTTATAAAACACATTTTTGGGGATTGTATATTCCTGACTAACCAAATTGGAAGAATTGCTAATTCTGTTGAATACATGGGTAATGCTGATGTTCCAGTACATTCACCTGAGTTATACTGCCACTTGCATCTTAGTGTAGTTGCACCAGTTGGTCAACAATGGAACACAGCAATGGGTTGGGTTGTTGCCCCTTCTGGGCCACTGAGAAATGATTGTACTTACGGCCATAAGCTCAGCTTGGGAGGTGGTCTAGGTTGTTTTGACATTCACAAAAGCCCTGGATCTGAGAGAATTGTGAAGTCCAAATGTTTCTTGTGGCCGCCCAGTTCCAGAATGTGTATAGCGGTATAACCTTCTGGTCACAGTCCCTGCAACAGTTATTCCCAAGGAAAGGGTAGATTTTGTGAAGCATCTGTGGGATATAGAATGTTTAATATGTTACCTCGAGCTGGCATTCTGCTGCAGGTAATGGTTATGATTGTGTGTTTTCCATACTTCTCCCCATGCTTCCTCTATTATCCGGTACCTTGGATTGCATTCCCAGGCCCCTTTCAGGCTTTCTGTGCTGTTTTTTTTGATCCTGAGTCAGTTGTTTCACTATCAAGGAGTTGGCCTAGCCTGCTGATACCTTTCTTCTTCAGGCTCATATCTTTGGTGAATGCATCAAGGATGTATCTGTAGCACTAGATTGGGGAAATGGCCATCCTGGGAGATTTTCAAGGAGACAGAACTTTTTTCAGACTGATAGTGTTGTGTTTGTTTATAATGCTGTTCTTGATTTTTGGCTCTTGTTTGCCTTTTCTGAAGAGTTATTGATTGGGCAGCCTCAGTTATGAATTGTGGAACAAGCTAGGTCCAGCCCATTATTCTCTGGGGTTAGGCTGACCCTGGGATAATTTTATTGTTGGGTGAGAGTGGATCAAGGTGATAAACTGAAGGAGAAGATTTCCTCTGTTTGATACTTGTGGTAAATGCTTACTTTATAATACCTTTATGATTTTGATACAAATGGAGCACAGGGGATATCATCTTCTTGAGTTTAAAAGTTCCCTGGAGGTCCAGTGGGCCACCTGCAGGCCCTTAAGAAATGGCTGGCTTCTGGTCTGAAGCTCTATTCCACAAAGTCGTGGAGTACCTACCAGAACAGGCCTCGCAATTTGAGACTTCTGTGTGGCTGAGAGCCACATCAGGACCCGATTTCCAAATTACACTGCCATTTTTTGCATCAGTGTGCACCCAAAACCAGTTCAGATCACTGCAAAAGTGGCAATATAATTGCAGGTTAAGAGGACAAGGGATTGAGGGAAGCAAATATTTCAGTGTTGAAGAATGACCCTTCACCCTCAAGTATCTGACGTGCTTTTGTTTTTGTTCCTCAATCAGCCAGGAGTCCCAAAAGAAAGTTTATTTTTTCTTGCATTTAGCCAGACTTGGCTTGATATCTTCAAAAATAAATGAAGTATATGAATCCTGCCCCTGAAACTCAATGATGCATAACTAAAATTCAAAAATTGAACATTGTGACATCATGCAAGTTTAAAAATGTACTGTTTATCAAAAGGCATTTTTGTAACACAAGCAATTTTGGAAATCTTTCGATTTATTTTGATAGGATATCAACATCTCCATCAAGATCAGACAAATGCACAATGTTTACAAATCATATCTGATTTTGCACAGCCACAGTGACCCAAACATGAGGCTAGGGACTAACTCTGCGGGGTCGATGTTAGCATGTCGCTAATCATTGCATGCTTTTGAGATCTTCATTTTATGCAACATGTGGTAAATCCCTCTGAAACTGTTCAGTTTACAAATACCATTTTCAATAATTGACAAGTTTTTAATCTGTTTTTAGTGATAAAAGTCTAAGGACCTGATTTTAACTCCGGGTCAGTTTTGGGCAGGTGAATTTTTTTGTTTAAATTTAAGAGTTTGATGTATGTTTTATTTTTATTGCATTGTTAGATTATCAGTGATCTAGAGGTTATCTGAATGGTTTTGCTGTTCTTTAATGCAGAATGAAGTGAGTAACGAGGTCTGATAATGCAGAGGGGCTTCTTGTCACTTTTCGGGTGGGTGGATTGAACAAGTCATCGAGGGTACAGAGAGATCAATTGCTTTCCTGGCATCTCTGGCTACCAGATGTTCTGCTACCCCTCCTTCTTCCCGTTCTCCCTCACCTGCACCCAATTCATTCTCGTCACATGATGCCTTTCGCTGTTGCCAATTCTAGTCCTCGTTGCACAGCCATGTTTTGCAGAATGTAGCACACTACAATTATGCAACCTACTTTGTCTGATGTATAGTGCAGGGATCCCCAGTAACACATTTGAAATGCATTAATTAGAAAAGCACAGAAATCCAATCCATCGATACTAATGGAGGTGAGCGTCTCTTTATATTTTCCTACAGGTCATATCACACAGTTTCTGAGGCCTTGAGTGAGTTGGCTGAGGGGCATTAAAATCATATTGGGTTTACCAATTACGTTGTGGTTAGACTGATTTAAATATATTCATTAGGCACCTGCCGGTTTCCAGCAGGTGAGTTTTGGAATGGAGTCAGTTGCTGTGAAAATTGGGACCGATCAGTTCAGGGCGAGACTGGGGCGGTAAGTGGATTTCCCAATTTTAACCGCTCAGCTGGTCCATTCCTGCTGGATGTGGCGGGACGTTAAAATAGGGCCAAAGTCTGTTTGTGGGATGCCAGCACTTTACCTTTGCATTAAATTGCATCTGTTTTTGAACAGACGTATGCCTCCTCTCAGTCCAGAGTTAAATACAGCACCAAGCCCAATTGTTTGTGGGAAGAAGTCTAACAAGGTCCCTTCACTATATTGTTGAGTTTGATGGGTGATTTTGATAAATGATCAAAAGATAAAGCAGCAGTGCGAACAACAATAGATTTCTGCTGTGCCGGCAATGCGGGGTTGTGACTGGTATGGACAGGTATTCAGAGTTTGGTTGACGAGCACTATACTGTCTGTCATTATGGTATTTAAAGTAATTGGTTTTGAAGAATTGGAGCCAGTTCCTTTTTTTATAAAATGTTCAGACAATGTGCCACTCCTGTATTGTGTGCTATGTTAGACAAATGGGAATTTTTTTTTCTGGATAACCATTATAATCTGAACTGTGCAACAACCTAAGCACTGGCTCTGTGCAACGCTGTTTTTGGAGTAATAATAGAGTCACCTGGAATACAGATAAAGTTGTGGAGACAAGTTCTTAAGACTGTCGTAATGTAGTTTTCAAAGCAGCTGTGCATGTCCTTTTTTGAGAGAAAAACATTGCAACTTGTTTGTTAATACAGAATGTGGTAAATGGAAAGAAATAGCACAATGAGGGGTAGAAATTGGAGCTCATTGGGCCTGTTTTATGGATGTAAAACGGGAGCAACGAGGGCCAATTTCAGGAACCAATGTCCCACACCCAAAGATGCCTAAAAGACGTCTGACCCGATGATGGGTTGGGCCATTTTTCAGGTGTCCCTGGTGGATGCCTAAAACAGGTACTAGGCCCCTCATTTACATATATAAGGGGCATAACAACTGTTTTGGGCCCCTCTCCCAAATCGGTCATCACAGAGCAGGTCTGCTTTGCTCAGGGTTCTTCAGCAGCCACTGCAGCTTGAGCAGCGGGTGTCACCACAAGGTTAGTTAGTAAAAAATTAAATTTTAAAATCATTCCTGGAGAGCCAGGAGGAGCAGGAGTGCTCTCTCGACTCCACAGTATCCCGATCAGCTCCCTCCCCATTGCCGGCCCAGCCCCCTCCCACCATACCTTCGGGCCATTGCCAGCGAGGCACAAGGCCCAAAATTCATCTTTTTCAAATGGGTGAGCTGCCAGTGGAGGCACGACAGGTGCCAGCAGTTCACACAAGTAATGTTAATGAGGCCCGAGACCTAATTTAAGGCTGGTTTCAGACCTCCAGATTGGGGTGCGGCTCCATGCATGGTTCCCCTTTTAGGCTCAAAAACAGGCCTAAAGCAATTGTCACCCCTAAGAGTTTAATATTGATGTTTCTGTATGGGGGGCGATTTTCATCATCAGGTGTAAATTGGTTCTAATTTGGTTTACACTGTTTTAAGACCCACCTGAATCTCAAATGCTAGTAACACTCAATTTTCTGGTCAAATACCATTTGCATAATTGTTCATAACTCTAGGTGACAAAATTTAGAAAACTTCCAGAGAACATTAGAAAGTTGAAGAGGCAAGGGACTAAGAAATGGCATGCAACGTGAATGGAAAATGGCAAATAGGTGTGGGCATGAGCATGCAGACGTCTTTGATGATTGCTGAAGTCCGAGCGATGCTGCAGGAGATGCTTGTGATGAGGGTTTTCCTCAGTTGCCACTCCACAGCAGTATCCCATAGGTCAGCACTGCAGTATGCCTGTAAGAAGGTGTAGCCAAGTTTCAGGCTACAGTTGACCGTTACTGTCCCAGCACATGTGCACACTCTGTGCTGCATGGTAGCTACTGGTGTCCTTGCAGCGGATGGCAGAGCTCGGCATCTTCCTCTCTGCTAATCCAGACCCCGAGAAGGCAGGTAATCATTCCCAGGTGCGTTTGCCAGGGCCTGCAGAAATGGTTGATAGCATCTTGGCAGTTGTGGCCAAAGAGACAATGCTGCTTCTGAAGCACCTTCCAATATAAGGGTTGGACAGGTATTTGCATCTCATTGTTATACCACTGGAGGACTGCTGGTACAACTGTCATTGGCAAGAGGAGCCTCCACCAACACTGTCTGCCAGAATGAGGTATGCTACCTCTCTCTACAGATCGTTTCATAGTAGGTACAGTACAGGACGAGGCCTTTCGGCCCATTGTGTCTGTGCCAGCTCTTTTGAAAGAGCTTATCCACTTAGTCCCATGCCCCTGCTCTTTCCTCATTGCCCTGTAAATGTTTTCCCTTCAAGTATTTATCCAATTCCCTTTTGAAAGTTACTATTGAATCTGCTTCCACCACCCTTTCAGGCAACACATTCCAAATCATTACAACTCGCTGCGTAAAACAATGTTTCCTCATGTCGCCTCTGGCTCTTTTGCCGATCACCTTAAATCTGGGTCCTCTGATTACTGACCCTTTTGCCACCGGAAACAATTTCTCCTTATTTACTCTGCCAAAACCTTTCACGATTTTGAACACCTCTATCAAATCTCCCTTTAACCTTCTCTGCTCCAAGAAGAACCACCCCAGCTTCTTGAGTCTCTTCACATAACTGAAGTCCCTCATCTCTGGCACTATGCTAGTAAATCTCTTCTGTACCCTCTCTAAGGCCTTGACATCCTTCCGAAAGTGTGGTGCTCAGAATTGAACACAATGGCCCCGATATTACCAGGGAGGCGGGTTGGCAGCGGGGGGTCGACTGGGCATGTGGGTAACCCGCCCAATAAAATCGGTGCGTTCCCCACGCGATCGCGAGTAAATTGAAGCCACTTGGCTTCCGGGTTTCTGGAAACCTGCGCAGTGACCGACTGCGCACCTGCATCACAGGCTGTCAGCTGGAGGAGCCCTCTTTAAAGGGGCAGTCCTCCAATGCTGCTCCTGCAGCAAACAGCCAAAATTACAGCATGGAGAAGCCCAGGGGAAAGGCTGCTCTCGGGTTTAATGATGCCTCACTCCAGGTCTTACTGGATGGGGTGAGGAGGAGGAGGGAGGACTTCTTTCGGCGGATGGGAGGAAGTGGCCTGCCTCTGCCACCAAGAAGGCCTGGCTCGAGGTGGCAGAGGAGGTCAGCAGCACCAGCAACATATCCCGCACCTGGATACAGTGCAGAAAGCGCTTCAATGACCTAACTAGGTCAGCCAAAGTGAGCACACTTATTCTCCTACACTCTGTCTTCCACATCACCGCCCTCCCCCCACAACTCCTTCTGCACTGCCAACACTACTCTATCACATCACTCCTCAAACCCACTCAAATCTCATCCTCAACTTACCTGCACTTACTCACCTCCCCAGTACTCATCCCACTCAACCCAATCCTCATATAGTCTCATGGCTCTGTCTCATACTCACCCTCTGATGCATCGCTTTCACGGTCACCCTCACCCAACCTGCCACTATCTCTGCTGCAGCCACAGGGGATGCATCACGTATGAATAGTAGGAAGCCTAAGGCAAAGGTTTTGTGAGCACAAAGGGGATGCACAAGGGTGTTTGACGCTTTGTCATGTTTTTTATTTATATTTGATTTTGGTTCAACTCACATTAAATATTATATTGTCACCACTACTGCCACGTCTTGGCCATTCTTGACTGGCTTGTGCAATAAGTCCCTTTCATGAGTTTCTCCATGAACACCCACACTTGATGCCACCCATTGGGTCACCCTACAGTGGGTGTCTGTGTTGTTGCACGACTATTTTGTGCAGGTGCCTGTGGTGCAGCACTGTGTTGTGGAGCTCCACGTGGCGGAGGTGGATGGTGTGCCTGGCGAGGCTGGTGATGTTGCTCGTCCTCGGATGAAGTGATGAATGCAGCCATGGCGCCCCCCCATCCTGATGGTGTGAGTTTGAGGGGGTCCGCAAAGTAGGTAAATGTGTTTGCACAGCAGAGTTTAGGGTATAAATTAATAATTTTGAGTGGAAAGACAAAGGTGTTGCAGCCAAAACTTCGTCTGAAGTGACAGAGTGCTCTGCTGCAATAAATGAGGTTTTCCCCCCACCTGTCAAAAAAATCCTTTGCATCTCCCACTGGCTGCTGACTGAAACACGTCTGCTCCAACAGGGAGTATTTCCCACAGCACAGGAAACACGCTGAGGATCCATGAAAATTACACCCCTGCCAAAATCTCCTGTCAATGAGGTCTGTCAAGTACCTCAACGAGGTAAGTAAGTATTTAAATTGTCATCCCGCCGGCTTTAATTGCCGGTGGGAGTCCCACATGCAGGAGCTGCGCGCGCACCCGAACATGTCACTGGGGAACCCGGAAGTGGGCGGGTTGGAGCCGGGTTCCAGACCCGCTCCGGGATTCCCTGATTTTACGAGCCCCCAACGCACCCGCTCGGCCATCCTAAAATCGACCCCAATATCCCAGCTGAGGCCTAACCAGTGTTTCATTAAGGTTTTGCATAACTTCATTGCATTTGTCCTCTATGCCTCTATTAATAAAGCTCAGGATCACAAATGCTTTTTTAACAGCCTTCTCAACTTGTCCTGCCACCTTCAAAGATTTGTGTATGTGCACCCCAAGTCTCTCTGTTCCTGCACCCCCTTTAAAATTGTACCATTTAGATTATGTTGCCTCTCCTCATTCTTCCTACCAAAATGCATCACTTCACACTTCTCTGCATTAAATTTCATCTGCCATGTGTCTACCCATTTCACCAGTCTGCCTATGTCCTCCTGAAGTCTGTTACTATTCTCCACATTGTTTACTACAATTCTGAGTTTCGTGTCATCTGCAAACTTTGAAATTGTACCCTCTATACCCAAGTCCAGGTCATTACTATATATCAAAACGAGCAGTGGTCCTAATACCGACCCATGGGGAGCACCACTTTATACTTCCCTCCAGTCTGAAAAACAACCGTTCACCACTACTCTCTGCTTTCTGTCCCCTAGCTAATTTTGTATCCACGCTGTCACTGTCCCTTTAATCCCATGGGCTTTAATTTTGCTAACAAGTCTATTATGTGGTATTTTATCAAATGACTTTTGAAAGTCCATATACACAACATCAACCACACTACCCTCATTAGCCCTCTCTGTTACTTCATCAAAGAACTCAATCAAGTTAATTGGGGTGTGGGTGCAGGTGGGAGGGTACAGAGCTCCTGTCTGGCACCCTTCTGCTGGTCCTCTTTGCCTCTAAACATGTCAGCTTGAAGGATTCCAGGTGGCAAACACTCTGGTGCCAATAAAGAAAGTTTGGGGCAAAATAAATAATAGCAATTGGCACAACAACTCATGAAAGCCTAAATGCCAGCTGGGGAAAGAAATATATTAGAACAACCTTTAAAAGGCCTAATTCACTTCCCTATAATGTCTTTGGGCCTTTTAAAGGCCCCGCCGCCTGTGGGTCCGCCCAAGGTCTCATTCCCACTGGGTTTTCATGGACTTGCTGACTTCCTTATGTGTGCAGTCACTTTATCTTTAAAAACCAGCAGCCACTTTTTACAATGGAAGTAGGTTCAGGAGAGTACTTTGTACGTTTAACCCAAAATAGCATACGTATAGAAACCCTTATTGGTTTTGAGCTTGTGTATGCGTAGGTGGAGAACCTGCTTGCATACTGGTGGTTCACCAGTGGAACCTGTGAGGATATTTCTGCTTATACCACTTGCCCAGACTGAGATGCAGTGGGTTATGGGTTATTTTCAGTTATTTCATAACCTCAAACTAATGTTTCTGCATAACCTGGATTTTCAGTTTTTGGAATTTTATTTTGTGTGTACAATTCCTGATTTGGGATATTGTGAAATAATTACATTTATGACATTGAGAAACATCCAACCTACTGCTTGGCTTCTGGTTTCAGTTTTTCCCATGTCATAGCCCATCACTTCCAGCCTGTAACGCTGGCGCTCCTACACAATTCACTTGAAATTTAGATGCCTGTCAAGCAATCCTGTCAGTCATACTTAAGGCAACAGTATTTTAAAAGAATTGCTTCAGGAGAATTACAGGACTCAGTAACCTGTGCTGCCCAGGGAAAGGAGCAAAGCAGGCTTCATGTTCAGATACAAATAGTTTTGTTGTTATCTGAAGCTTCTTCAAGCATGTCCGAAAGTACGCTAATTTATTGTATACCTATTGGGGAGGGGTACGATAATCCGAAGCACTTCAGCCACAGAGGCCTGAGGCCCACCACATGCCTGATGAGCACTGCGCATTTCTATGCAAAAACAGCAAACCAGGCACAAATCCTGGGGAACTGTGGATGGTATTCATTTAAATCTTTTTTTCATCAACTCTGGGGCCTTAATGAGTCTTGTGCAGGAAATGGGTATAAACACATCAGTTCACTATTAAAGAACAGGGAATTACAGTCCTAAAAGAAAAAGGTACTGGGCCTCCACTCCCAAATCCCTGCTCCCTCTGCTCCAGTTGCACTTTTTTGCTCTCCCAATGCATCAGACCAGGGAATTTGCTCGATTATGTCTGCCTTCTTTTGCAGGATATTCCTCATGTTTGATCAAGATGTATCCTGAGTGAAACTGTACAGCCATATCCCACATACTCCATTCAGTTAAATTCATCGCTTGAGATTACAGTTTTGAACTTGCATGCAAAGGACAAGAATGCATTTATCTGGATTATAATACAATAAAATCGATAAGACTGCACCTCTCACAGAAACTGAGAGCAGGTGCATATGTGTGTTATTTGGATCACAAAACCATCTGATTATTTTTACTGCCTTAGAAATGCCACGGTTGATTGATTAAACAATAATTGTATGTCATTCAATTAGCAATGGGTACCCATGGCAATATTTGATGTGCTCTGGGTAATTGATAGTGACTGTAGATTTTTCCGTGTTGCTCCTTGTGAACTTGCCTCAGTTAATGAATGTTTGTACTCTGTCAAATAGGGTGGGGGTGGGGGATGCACAGTGCTAATGACATGAGTTTAATGTTGGAGAACTGTGTTAATAATAGTAACCCTTTCATGACTGGATATTTCCAGTTTATATCGATCTGAATTTTTGTGATGCCTTTACAAGCGGCAACAGAATAAAGATCAAGTGAATTTGTTTTGAAGAGATTTTATCCTAGTAAGCTCTCAGTAATTGACAAGCAGACTGCATCAGGAGCTGGCGGAGGGGAGAGCGTGATTCCTAGGTCCTGCAGTTCCCGAGTCCAGCTTAATTATGGTGATTGACTGACTGATGCATTCAGAATACTTACAGTTTTTAATTAGGTCGAAAGTTGTGTTCGTTTGGGGACAAAGCAGGAAAATGGGATTGTGTAAAATCAGTTGCTGAAGAGGTCTCTTCCTGTGTTAAAATTTGTATGTTTCTATGTTAAGTACAATAACTTTGCCCTTGAAAGTTCAATTAACTGACTGGGTATTTGACACGCAGACCTAATTTTTTAAAGTGAAATTGTGTGTGTCATTCAAAATTAAAGGTCTTAATTTTTCATTTTATAAATGTTTTAAGTGATAAATTCTAATAGGTATTTATTGACTTTGACTGATTCCTGAAGCTGCAAGTGAAGACAACATTTGGTGTGGTTTGTAGCTTTGAAAGCAAAAGAGCCATATTTACAATGCGTACTGGGCATAATCACACGTCCATAGTTAATCAGATTAAATGATCAGATCTAGGAGCATTAAGAATCTTGAAAATTAACATTCATATTTTTGAAATGCTCGTTTAAAGAGAACTCCTGGGAACTACAGGTGATTTCCAATAGTGTTCATTTGTGAGCATTCGAGAATTGGAATGCAAATGCAATCATTGGAGCTATACAAATTCTAATGGTTCAATTCCTGTAGTAACTAATTTCATTTTAAATTGACTCAAACATCACAGCTGCCCTGATCTGATGAAATTTATTAACAAAGCATAGAGAGGATGCGTAATGTGATTCAAGCTGCGTGTGATTGAACAATTTTTAACTAGGTCAAAAGTCGTGTTGAATAGCTGTCCTTTGATTTGACAGGTTGAGAATTCCTGTCTGCCTCCACATCAGCAGCACGCAGGGAATTCCATTGTCACTCGACAGCTGTGAGCTTCTCTGCAGAGAGACTGGATGTGGCTGTCTGAAACCAAAAAACAAAAAGGGTGAGCCGTGTAAAAATGACGTTGGACATTTCCCAGTGTGATACAAAGTCATACAAACTAGGAGCCCACACTGAGTTCATAGAATCATAGAAAGGTTACAGCACGGAAGGAGGCCATTCGGCCCATCGAGTCATTGCCGCTTTATGCAAGAGCAACCCAGCTAATCCCACTCCCCCACCTTATCCCTGTAGCCCTGCAAATTGTTTCCTTTCAAATACTTATCCAGTTCCCTTTTGAAGACCATGATTGAATCTGCCTCCACCACCTCCTCGAGCAGTGCATTCCAGATCCTAACCACTTGCTGTGTAAAAAGGTTTTCCCTCATGTCACCTTTGGTTCTTTTGCCAATCACCTTACATCTATGTCCTCTGGTTCTTGACCCTTCCGCCAATGGGAACAGTTTCTCTCTATCTACTCTGGCTAGTCCCTTCGTGATTTTAAATACCTCTTTCAAATCTTCTCGCAAGCATCGCTTCCAAGGAGAACAAACCCAGCTTCTCCAGTCTATCGACGTAACTAGAGCCCTTCATCCCTGGAATCATTCTAGTAAATCTCTTCTGCACCCTCTCTAAGGCCTTCTCATCTTTCCTAAAGTGCGGTGCTCAGAACTGGACACAATACTCCAGTTGTGGCCGAACTAATGTTTTACAAGGTTCATCACGACTTCCATACTTTTGTACTCTATGCCTCTGTTTATAAAGCCCAAGATCCTGCATGCTTTTTAAACAGCTCTCTGTTGATTGATTTCAGCAGGAGCTATGGTGGGGGTGACTTCAACATGCTTGGGCTAGGGAGGGGTAAAATTAGCCAGAGTTACTTCTCCTGATCATTATCCAGTGGCCCGTTCCTCAAAAGTGTGTTATTTGTGAACATTGAGCAAGAACAGAATTGGACTCAATTGTGGTGCCTTTCACGGTCAAACAATGTATTGTCTTCATTTTTATATTGGTTCTTTACTGGAGGAGTGCTGCACTGTCAGAGGTGCAGTCTTTCAAATACAATGTTGAACTGAGTGTGCTCTCAGGTGGATGTAAAAGATCCCACTGCACTGTTTCAAAGAAGAGCAGGACAGTTCTACCAGGTGTCCTGGCCAATATTTATCCCTCAACCAACATCACTAAAAACAGGTTATCTGGTCATTATCACATTTCTGTTTGTGGGACCTTGCTGTGTGCAAATTGGCTGCCATATTTCCTAAATTACAAATGGAGGAAACTTCAAAAATACTTAGTTGGCCACAAAGTGCTTTGGGACATCCTGAAGTCAAGAAAGGGCAATGTAAATGCAAGTCTTTTTCTTGGGATGCAGGCAACCCGTCCCTGGTTGCACTGAGAGCAGAAAGACTGTACTGTGGGACTGAAGTCACACAAAAGCTCGACCAGGTAGGGTGATATGCTCCCTTCCCTGAAGGAC
The DNA here is from genome assembly GCF_035084215.1 of Heptranchias perlo. NCBI lineage: Eukaryota > Metazoa > Chordata > Chondrichthyes > Hexanchiformes > Hexanchidae > Heptranchias > Heptranchias perlo. The sequence continues at coordinate 30,147,103 of NC_090350.1, forward strand.
ATTGGTGAACCAGTTGGATTTTAACAACATTCTGGCAGTTTTCATGGTCATTTTCTGGTGCCAGCCCACAAATTGCCAGATTTGTTGAATTCACTGTCATGGTAGAATTTGAACTCATGACCTCTGGGTTGCTAGTCTAGTACTATAACCACCAGATAACCATACCATCCATACCCTCCAATTCCTGGAAAAGGAGAAGTGGAAACATTAATGACAAAGTCATACTGTCCTGTACAAAACAATATGGTCGTTCCTTTTTTTTAAAGCTTGAAGTCAAGGTTGGACAGAATGACCCCAGTGAATTGAAATGAGATGACTAAATATCAACAGGACTTGATCTGTTAGATTGTAGTCTTCCTGATTATCTTGGGTATCCATCGACCACCTAATAATCCAAACATTGTGTACAATTAAGGTGTTGAAGTGGCCGTCTTTAATCTCTGGCAGCTTGTACCATTTGCCACATTTATAAGCTGATTTTATCTTGCCTTATAGAAGCATAAGATTTGGAGACATGACCTGGATAACACTCTTTTTATCTCAGCTGCAAGACTAACTGCAAATGCTGGAAATCTGAAACTAAAATGGAAAAAACTGAAAATATACAGCAAGTTCATCAGCATATGAAAAAGAGTCCTGACAATGGATGTCAGCCTGAAATCTTAACCCATCTTTTCTGTTTTTGGATGCTGACAGACCTGTTGTGTGTTTCCATTATTTCCTTTCCAGCAGCAAATGTGTTTTCTAGTATTCCAGTTGTTTATCCAATTTAAAATATACAAGTTGAAAATAAATCTTAATCCAGAAATGAAACAGCCTTTGAGAAGTGACTTTGGAAGAAGATGAAGGTATTCCTTGGCTTTGTATGAAAGAGACTGCTACAGTCCTCATGTGGAGGAACAGTCACAATTGCCCCCTAAGTGATACACTTGCCATTCCCATTGTTCTTTTCCAGAGCAAATGCACCTGCTTCTGAGGAAAAAACACCTAGCAAAATTGGGTGCTATCAAGATCCAGCATGAATTCATAAAGGTTTTTTAATCTCTGAGGCAAGCTGCTTCTATAAATTGTCAGTGTGTTTCACCACTGTGGAGTTAAGTAAAGGGTTTCTCTCGCAAACCAGACGCAAACAGAGCCACTAGAGATTGAGGTTAATATGTATAAGGCATAATTTAAATTCGTTAGAATTAGGAAAGAAGTTAAGTTGTTATGTGTTGCCACACTACATAGCTCGGATTAGACACTTACATTAAGTTGTACCATTCTGTCCTTGCTCGATGCTGTAAGAATAATGACCCCTTGAACCCTACTCCGTGACCACAGACTTACCCCTCCTCCAGCTCACTGAACACTTTGGGTGTTGTCAGTAACTACCTAATTCCCTCCTATGCCCCTATTACAAACTCAAACCTGTACTTTTACTCGCTGCATAGCCTGGGTCTAATAATTTACCCCAACCTTGGTAGGTTGTTTACTGAAGAGCATGTAGCATGCCCACAACATCTCTTGTCAATCTAGCAGATGGAAAGTTTTATAAAATGCTAGACCAGTAAACTACTGACTAGGTTTATTTACAAGTAAAAAGATTCACAGACATGTAAATACAGGCAAAATACAGCACAATTGATTATTTACAATATATAAAACAGGGATAACTTTGAAAGAGCTGTTGTTCTCCTAGTTCCTTTGGACAATTGCTTTGAGTTGATGATCTCTTGCTGAAATAGATGTCACTTGCATATGACGTCCATTGCACCTGACCACCTACCTGCACTGTGACCAAAGGTTCTTGTGTTTTAAGGACACTTTACCATTTGAAATTCCATCAATTTCTTTGAAGATAATGGCCCGAATTTTCTTCTGAGCGGTGAATGAACGGTGCCCATAAACTGTTCTTGTTTCTTTTCACGGCAAGTTCCTCTCATCGGGCGTTGGAACCAAAATGGCACCCTCTATAGTACATCTGGGACCTGTGTGAATGGGGCAAGCAATGGTCTATCCCATTAATCAAACAGATTAAAACATCTGATGAGCAGAGAAGAGTCATAACCAGGAAGTGTAAGTTAGAATAGTGAATTCAATGTCAGTTCAGGTACAGAATGCAAACTAAAAAGAAGGTACGAAACATTGAATTAAGAGACAGAAAGAAAAAGTAAAAAAAAATATATAGATATTATATATATATATATATATATATATATTTTATAAATGTCCAACAACAATTAAAATCTGAAGGAATGAGACGCCACACTTGTAAAAGTAAATTTTCAGTGCCAGAGAGGTTGTTTGGCAGTCATTAGGACTTACCACGCCATTAAAAGTGTGCTTAGACTTAAATGACTTGACGTACTCTTTTTTTGGAGAGGTTAGTTTGTATCCATCAGGGCAGTGCAGGAATTTCACGCCGTTCCATTCATTTGAACGGTGAGTCAGCCTCACCGTTCAAATGTCGTTCAAATGTCAAGATGTCATTTTTGCGGAGTTTACGGAGGAGCAGGGCACCTGTTACAGCAACTTCCGGATTTCCGCGTTTGCGCATATGCGGCCACCAGAAGTTGCTGTACCAGATGCACAGAAATAACGGTGAGCCCTGCTAGGCTCACAGTTATTTTCGGAGGAAAATTGAGCCCAATATTGTTCTTCAAGTTTGATTGCATTGACTGTCAAAGCAACAGTGGTGTTTTGCCCCACGACAACAACAGCAATTTTCAGCAACAAATCTACAATGGAGCTTTTTGTTTGCTTGGGTAGCTTGAGAACTAACAACCACATATTTCCAGCAGTTAACTTAGACACTGAAATCCACCGTCAAACTACCTCTATTGAAAAACACTCAAAATGCCCAGACATGCACAGATTAAAATGACAAGGCTACAATTTGATAAATACTATTGAAGGAGGACTCCAATGGATATTTAACAGTGTTCCTAATCAATCTAACAGTACAGAAGTTTATTTCAATTGCAGCCAGGTACATGGATTAGCCAGCCACAGACTAACTTTAACACAGAACAAAGGGAATTTTATAAAGGCATCCCGTAGTTACAGCTGGCAGATACCATTTTCAATTGAGTTACCCTTGCTGTATGAAATCAAAGACAGAAATCTCTATTTTTGTCGGTTAAATCTTCCTAAAGGCAGCTGCTCCAGTTTACGTTGGATAGTTGCCAATCAATCAGGAGGGTGCGGGTTGGAAGCAGGCTGTTGTCAGATGTGCCCCCTTCCAGGAGGATTATCCAAGGCACTAGAATGTGTTGACAGTCATGACTGTTAAATGGTGGCGCGGAGAGTCAAATCTATCTTGTGATAGAAAATATCTCCCAGTTGGGAGTGGGAAAGCAAGAGAAAACCATTTTAAAAAAAAACGGTTATGAGAAGCATCTGCAGAGTGATTGTCTTGCAGTCAGTTTGATTGCAGTTATGGAGCTCATAAAATAAAATTTTATGGAGGACATGCGCATAGTCCCATGTTATCGATTTCCCTCTCTCTTGGTCACATTTACTTATTTATTTGCACCAGGGAATACTTTGTATTCTGAATAGTTTGAAAACTCTTATCAGCACATTGATTATCCAGTCAAAGCACCTCAGAGATGGGATTCTGATCTGTTTTTGACCGGTGTCTAATCCACACCCTCATAATTGACTGACAGCTTCCAATATGAGTTCAAATGATCCTCTGCGGGAACAATTTTGGATTTCTGTAACTGAGTGGAATTTCATGTCAATTCAGGCTACATTGGAAGCTGCACTTGAGTAATGAGTACTCCATAAAAGAAAGCTGAAGAGGTTTATTACTGTTACCCAAATCCAAGGATTAAAGCATAGTTTTAACATCATCTCCTGGTATCTGGTATATGAAATGCTTTTCAATCTACCCCCTTGACATAAAAGAAAACCACGGTGATGAAGTTAATTGAATTAATTCTCCTTATTTAAAAATATCCTACAATTATGAACTTTATTGAATGAATACCAAGGTCAAAATCACATGAATTGGCAGCACTACAGGGCTGTAGGCAGGGTAATGGCTTTTGCAGGGCCAGTGGAGAAACAGCAGAACAACTTGCTACATCCCAGTTTCTGCTGTCAGCAGCTGTCCAGGCTAACTTTGGCTTTTCCTGTGTCTCATGTCATTGTTGCTTGATGACATTCACACAACAGGATTACAAGAGATCACATTAATGAGCATTTAGACATTCGTGGGATAATCGAGGACAGCTGGAATGGATTTATTTAAGGCATGTCATGTTTGACAAATTTAATAGAGATTTTTGGAGAAGTGACTGAGTGTACAGATAAAGGGAATACAATCGATGTAGATATGTCGATGCATATAGATTTTCAAACGATGTTTGATAAGGGGGTCATTTTAGCCTAACCTGCCCAGTGGGAAACTTACACAATCAGATCAGCCAGCCGTTTTATGCTTGATCCGATCTTGTCAGTTACCTGTCGAGAGGCTGAGGAACAGGAGTAGATCATTCAGCCCTTCGAGCCTGTTTCTCCATTCAATTAGATCATTGCTGATCTGTATCTCAACTCCATTTATCCACTTTGGTTCCATACCCCTTAATATCCTTATCTAACAAAAATCTAGCAATCTCAGTTTGAGATCTCAACAGCTTTTTGGGGGAGAGAGGTCCAGATTTCCACTACCCCTTGTGTGAAGAAGTGCTTACTGAAGCCACCCTTGAACAGCATAGCTCTAATTTTAAAGTTATGCCCTAGTTCTGGACTTCCCCCATCAGAGGAAAAAGTTTATTTCTATCTCCTCTTTCAAATCCTTTAATCATCTTAAACAAAAATTGTTATAAAAATGGAGGCTTATGGCATAAGAGGAAATGTAGCATCACGGATAGAAAGTTGGTTGATAGACACAAAACAAATGGTTAATGGGTGTTGCTTGGATTGGAGTAGTGTACCTAGGGTCAATGCTGGGACCACTTTTGTTCTTGATTAGATATACTCTTGATGATTTGGACTCGTGCATAGTGAACACATATCGAAATTTGCTGATGACGCAAAAGTAAGGTTTTGGCCAACAGTGAGGAGGACTATAAATGACTTCAGGAGGACATATACATGTTAGCAGGATGGGTGGACAGGTTGCACATACAATTTAATGTAGACAAGTATGAAGTGATGCATTTTGGGAAGGAAAACAAGGAATGGTTTTACACATTCAATGGAAAGATGCTGAAAGGTGTGAAGAAACAGAAACTTAGGGGTACATAACTAATATAATTAAAGTGCAAGTGCCTATAGATAAAGCCAAAAAAATGGTCAATAGCATTTTTGGTTTTATAAATAGAGGCATAGAGTACATGAGCAAAGTGATTGTGATAAATTTGTAAAAGGTTCCAATGACTTGAATAGAACTGAATATCTGATGTGTCATATTATGAGCGACAAATGCGATTCCGCCTGCTTTATGTCCACGCCCATGTCCAATTTCATCCCCAAATCGTCAGATATGATGCATTAGATCTAAATGGAAATGTTATATGTTTAATGCAAAGTATTTTCCATTTTTATTAGCAACACCAAGGGAAGATATCCTCTGTGCTCTTGTGTAATAGAATTGTAAAGCCATCTCCTCCACAGCACACAGAGGAAATCTTTCGCAGTGTTAGAATTTCTGTCTTACCACCCCTGTGCCACATCCCTCAGAAGATGTATTTAAAACTGAATAAAGGCTGCATGGCAGACATAAGCCACAAACTTCATCATCAAACAGCTCCATTGACTTGACAGAGGTCATCATTGTTTTTGTTCTAGGATATTGATCTGAAGCTGTCAGTTATTCAATAACTCATTACTTGCAATACCAGAACCTCTGTGTTATGACACTGTGGCTATATTATCTATCTATCCATCTGTGTCATGACACCTTGGCTATATTGTCTGTCTGTCTGTCTGTATGTATATTTAGGCCTAATGTTGGCAAACCCAGCTACATATTCTCTTTAAAATGTGAACAAGAAAGATGGCATCATGCCACCTAGCTACATGGATATCACAAAGTCATTGAAGTGTGTATGCTCCATTGACCTCTCTGAAGTAGGTAATTATTCACCATCAGCATTGCAGAACTTAACCTACTCAGCTCATTTTCTGTGGACTCTCATCTTGAATTATTGTTGTTTTCAAGCACATCGACTTCAATCCAATCCCAACTTGAAATGATTTCTGATGGAAGCTATTGAGCTCCCTGAAGTAGACTGAAATCTGTAACACTGACAGTGAACAAATGCCTTCTTCTTGGAATTAAGTGGAATTTGTGGGCGTCATTGACATCATGAAGTCCATGGATATGGTGCCAGCTTGGCTCAGTTGCTCGCAGGCTTGCCTCTAAATTAAAAAATTATGGTTTCAAGCCATGCAGAAGGTTGTGAGTACATAAACTAGGCTGACACTCCAGTGCAGTGCTGAGGGAGTGCTGCATTGTTGGAGGTGTCATCCTTTGGATTAAATGTTAGACTGAGACCTTGGTGATTCAGGTTGACATTGAAGATCCATTAGCACTATTCAGAGCAGGGAGTTCTCCTGGTGTCCCAGCCAGCATTCTTCCTTTAATCAGCACCACCAAAAATATATTAAGTGGTCATTCATATCATCGTGGTTTGTGGGATCATGAAGGGTGGAGTGTAAGATCTCTGCCGTGTTTGCCTACATTTCGGGAGTCAATGTGCGGAACATTCAATGTCGGCTGGAGTGTAACACAGTCTATATCGGATCGGCCACCCGTTACACTCCCCAATCAATCTTCCTTTCCATTGACCTCAACTGGGCGGGGCATATAATGGGCGGCCGATCTAATATCGCCCGTTTTATGCCTCCGTCAAAGTTGAAAGTTCTGGCAAATGTACTTCAATGTAGTTTGTTGTGTATGAAGCACTTTGGGATATCTCTGAGACATAAGATGCAAGTCTTTCTTTCATTTGAATGTAATTATGCTGCCTTTGGGGAACATTTTAAACTGATACTGTACCTTATCCACCAACATTGGTAAGTGACTTTTTTTAAAAATAAGTAAATTCTGGTTCTACTTCTGAACACAGCAATGCCCCAAAATCACATCATCAAGATAATTCACGTAAAAACCAGGATCCCACTCTTCATTCTAAACAATTGCTTGAGGAGTTCAAGTGGCAATGAAACCGTAAGAGCAATACCTGGGCACACTACCAAACATAAACAGTACAGCTTAACCTTTTTGGAACATCCCTGTTGTAATTTTACTAGAGCTTGTTCATATCAGCACCAATAACTGCTGACAGTATAATTGCCATGCTTTGCTGTGAGACTTTACATCGTGTGATCGGCAGAAGAGATGTTACAATATTGCACCATCAATTTAGGGTTGTAATGAGGTCAGCTAATGGGAGGAAATGGTTTTATTGAGAAACAATTCTTGTATGTGTTATATTGTGTGAAAAAGAGGACGTTTTCTTGAAAATTAAATGGGTTTCAGTTGTGATGCAGGTTGAGTTCCTCGGTCTCTTGGGGCAGAGAATCTTGGAAAACTGCCATAAACCATTTTTGTCTGCAGTAAATCTGCCTCATGTCAGGGCATTGAACATCGTTAACACCCTAGTCATGGAAAAGTTTACCCCTGATTTCGACACTGCAAGCCATTAAAGAAAATGTTAAGCGATTTAAATTTGTGTGTGTATTATAATTTTGTGTCTTAAATGATAAAATTGTGCAGTTTAAGGGTTTTAGGGCATTTTAAATTCTTTGGTTGACTTATACAACAGCTAAGAGATTCAATCAGAGGTGATAGAACTGGAGGCTTGGCCAAAGCAGGGAGTGGTTACTTGAAAATGATCAAACTGGTATCACCTTGATTCCCAGATAGCCAGGGTACACATATTTCACTAGTCTTCAAGCTGTAAGCATCAGCATATGAAGGTATCATTAAGTGCCTATCACCTAATGCTGGCTTTGGTAACAGTGTTGCACAAAATCCTTTATTACATTATTTGTCTTTTATGAAATGTTTGGTAAGATAATCAGCAAAAAATGTTTCAGTACCAGGAAAGGGTCAATTACTAATCCTTATTTTTTCTTGGCTTGACTTCAAACAGTTAGTACATGGTTTTGATAAACAGTTTATTTTTGTGATTACACATAATTTTATATTGTAAATCTAGATGCTAGTGATAGTTCAGATTAGTGTTGTGTACTGTACATTAATTCTCTAAATTCTCAATTACCGTTCCAAACTTGATGATAAAACTATAGTCCATCATAAAATGTATAAAACTGGTCGCTAAATTTCTAATTCATGAGCACTGCATTTGTGAATTAGAACTGTAAAAATGCACAGGTGTGACGGCACTGACCTCAAACATCAGTCGAAGTTGGGAGTTCAGTAAAAGCTACTGAGCCACTTTTTTCCCCCATAATTTTAGTCGTGGTTCATTTATATTTTGGTTCAAAAGGGACATTATAGCGCTGAAAGGGTTAAAGTATCATGGCATAAACCACAGCATTGCACCTGATTCCTATTCCACATTGTAGCTTTATTCTACCTCAGCTGCTTTCAAGGAACTTCAAAATAGCATACCATTTTATGAGCTTGAAATAAAAGTTAATAAAAAAAAATGAGTTATTGTTAACAAGGACAATCTATTTTATTTCACTTGAGCTCCCATGCTGTTATGAACAGAATCCCTTGTTTCTTGATTCAGTGGAGGACTGTAACCCAGAGGTTGGGTCAGACAAATTTAATCTTACATTTCCTGTGCCCTTCCTTAATGCTTTGCTTATGTAGTTTATGTTCAAAGTGATGTGGAAATTGTATCGGGTGGGTCCATTTTCTTCATTCCACAAGGACATATTTGTGGTGAAATATTGTACAAGAACAGCTCTTATTTATATAATACGGAAATCACATTTCTTGGAAGTTCCTCTATATTCCATGGGTTTCCATTCCTCACCCTTGTTACCATTTTAATAGAATTCTGTATTGTACACTGCACCCTCCTAGAATCCTTTTATTCATTAAGACTGAAGAATTCAAAATGGCCATTTACAAGGTGGGGCCAACAATAGTTAAGTGTATGTCCTGACAATATATGGTGTACTTAAGCATAACAATAGAGCATTGTAAACCTTGTTCAACTGGTACATTTGACTGTGGGTTGGAATGAAGAAGGGTCCTGGTTGCCGTTAGAAGTCATAAAGCCCACATTGTGCCATGATGAGCTCCATATCAAACTACAAATTATCCAAAATGTAGCTGCCCATACCCAGTCCTGTACTAAATCCTACTTGCACATCACCCCATCTTCACTGACCTACGTTGGCACTCTGCCCCACAGTTAATAAATTTAAACTCTTCACCCTCATCTTCAAATCCCTCCACGCCCAACCCTATCTCAACAACATCCTCTGACCTTTTATGCCCTCTGCACCCTTTGGTCCTCTTATTCTGACCTTTTGTGCATCCCCCTTCACTTTGCCCCACCAATGGTGGCAGAGCCTTCAGCTGCCTCAGTTCCACCTTGTGAAGCTCCCTCCCTAAACCCCTCCACGCTTTACTTCTCTCTTGTTCTTTACAAACCTTTAAAAACCCATCTTTTCAACCAAACCTTTGGTCATTCCTCCTAATCTCTTACTTCCTGGCTCGGCATATATTTTCCCTATCTCCATTTTAAAAAATTTATTAATGGGATGTGGGTGTCCCTGGCAAGGCCAGCATTTATTGCCCATCCCTAATTGCCCTTGAGAAGGTGGTGGTGAGCTGCCTTCTTAAACCGCTGCAGTCCGTGTGATGAAGGTACTCCCACAGTGCTGTTAGGTAGGGAGTTCCAGGACTTTGACCCAGCGACGATGAAGGAATGGCAATATATTTCCAATTCAAGGTGGTGTATGACTTGGAGGGGAATGTGCAGGTGGTGGTGTTCCCATGCGCCTGCTGCTGTTGTCCTTCTAGGCGGTAGGGGTCGCAGGTTTGGGAGGTGCTGATGAAGAAGCCTTGGTGAGTAGCTGCAGTGCATCTTGGAGATGATACACACTGCAGCCATGGTGCGCCGGTAGTGGAGGGAATGAATATTTAAGGTGGTGGATGGGGTGTCAATCAAGCGGGCTGCTTTGTCCTGGATGGTGTCGAGCTTCTTGAGTGTTGTTGGAGCTGCACTCATCCAGGCAAGTGGAGAGTATTCCATCACACTCCTGACTTGTGCCTTGTAGATGGTGGAAAGGCTTTGGGGAGTCAGCAGGTGAGTCACTCGTCGCAGAATACCCAGCCTCTGACCTGCTCTTGTAGCCACTGTATTTATGTGACTAGTCCAGTTAAGTTTCTGGTCAATGGTGACCCCCAGGATGTTGATGGTGGGGGATTCAGCGATGGTAATGCCGTTGAATGTCAAGGGGAGGTGGTTAGACTCTCTCTTGTTGGAGATGGTCATTGCTTGGCATTTGTGTGGCACGAATGTTACTTGCCACTTATCAGCCCAAGCCTGGATGTTGTCCAGGTCTTGCTACATGCGGGCACAGACTACTTCATTATCTGAGGGGTTACAAACGGAACTGAACACTTTGCAATCATCAGCGAACATCCCCAATTCTGATCTTATGATGGAGGGAAGGTCATCAATGAAGCAGCTGAAGATAGTTGGGCCTAGGACACTGCCCTGGGGAACTCCTGCAGCGATGTCCTGAGGCTGAGATGATTGGCTTCCAACAACCACTACCATCTTCCTTTGTACTAGGTATGACTCCAGCCACTGGAGAGTTTTCCCCCAGATTCCCATTGACTTCAAATTTACTAGGGCTCCTTGATGCCACACTCTGTCAAATGCTGCCTTGATGTCAAGGGCAGTCACTCTCACCTCACCTTTATGAAGTGCTTTGGGATGGTTTTTGTACCAAATGCACTATAACTTGTAGCTGTCGTAATAAAAGCTTGACTACACTCACTGAGAATGGTGTTGGAATCTTTGAAAGTATTGTCTGCACTACCAGATGTTTCCACTACAAATCTGACACTTTCAAATTGAAATGACATTTAAAGTTGTACTGCACTGTAAAATATTTCTGCTTATGATATCAAAGGAATCAGATGCAATTAGTTTGTAAATCAGCTTTATTGAAATGTTTGGTTTCAACCCAGTTTTATTAATACCTTTAGACCCTATAAAAGGAGCAATCAGTGATTTATTCAAATCCCTGTGTTCCTTTAAATTGATTGTTGTCTAAACTAATGCAGCATTTTTCATTCTGCCGTAGAAATGTTCACTTTTTACATCAAACTAATTGATGTCTGAGTATGACAAACAAAGTCGATGGGAAAACATTTAAAAGTAAACCAAAATTCCCACACTCTCATATCTAGTGATTGTGATGAACTTTGAGGAATATGTTTACATTAGTTTCAGTACAAATGGCTCTTTTTACGCTCAGTAAGAGTCATCAACCTTGGGAGGGGAAAACTCCAATGTCCTTTTGTACTTTGACAAGATGACCATTCTGGTACATTCCTATATAATAATTGTTGCCGGCATGTCCCTCCATGAGAGGTGTCGAGAGATGTCCCTCCACGAGAGGTGTCGAGAGATGTCCCTCCACGAGAGGTGTCGAGAGATGTCCCTCCATGAGAGATGTCCCTCCACGAGAGGTGATTTATCCAACATCTCACGTGTACACTTTGCAGGAGGAGCTACTGGATAATTAATAAAAGCAGAAACCGTTGCTGATTTTAACTACCCAAGGGGAGCTAAGGCTAATTGCATTGCCCGCAAAGCCTGGCTAAGTTCAGTGAGCACAGACTAGGGATCAAATCTTTCTGATTTGTATGTCTTAGTTCTACACAAGGTGGTGCATTTACCAACTCAGTCATTGGGGAACTGTAATTTAATATTTTTAATGCATCAGAAATGTTTCTTGTGATTCGATGAAAAGCGCATTTCAAGGCAGGAATATAGAATATAGAATATCAAATTTGCACCTAAGTAAAAGCAACTGTTAGTTGCTAGGTCTGATACTAATAGTGAATATATAAACTTCTATCCTTTGTTAGTTTTTTGTGACATTTTTCAACACAGTAACCATTAATTTTTTCATTGTGTTTTTTCAATGTGTTACACACTGGTGTCTGCTGCAGATACCTTTTCAAGATCAGCAGCATCAGCCAGTCCCATAACTAAGCATCTTAGTTTTATGTGAGTTAATTCACACTGTGTTGTATCAATTTGTATGGTGGCATAACCCAGGGATGAAACAGTAGTACCCCCTTGTGACATAAACAAGCTATTCATATCTCAGTCATGGCTCAGTTGATAGCACTCTTGTCTCTGAGTCAAAAGGTTTTGGGTTCACAGGCCCACTCCAGTGACTTATGTACAAAATCTAGGCTGAAGCTCCAGTGCACTGCTGAGGGAGTGCTGCATTGTCAGAGGTGCTGTCTTTTGGATGAGGTGCTAAACTGAGTCTTCCCTCTCAGGTGGACATAAAAGATTCCACAACACTATTTCAAAGAAGAGTAAGGGAGTTCTCCCTGGTGTCCTAGCCAATATTTATCCCTCAACCAATACCACTATAACAGATTATCTGGGCATTATCACATTGCTGTTTGTGAGACCTTGCTGTGTGCAAATTGGCTGCCATGTTTCCTACATTACAATTGTGACTACACTTCAAAAGTAATTCATTGGCTGGAATGTGCTTTGGGACATCCTTAGGTTGTGAAAGGCACTATATAAATGCAAGTCTTTCCTTCTTTCTGTCTTTTGCATGGATGTTTCTTCAATATCTTCAAAGGCAAATTGAGCAAACACTTGTGAGATAAAGCTTTATAAACTGCTTGATTTCATGGTAAAGTGAGCATACAGGACACCAGTTATGATTGGACTCACTGAATCAGTACAACTTATCTTCCTGTAGTAATACAAAATAAAGAACATGCCATGCTTTTCCACATCAGTGAGTGGTCTTTCTAAACAATGACTTCCAAATGTCCTCCAGCATTTCTAACTTCTTAGTCTCAGCAAAAGTCCTTGCAACTTTCTCTTTTTAAAAACTTCACTGACCTTTCATCCTTTGCTGGACCTAACTGCCTGTGACTCTTTTGTCTCTGTTTCTTTTACATTTCCCTTGGTTCACAGCCAAAAAGAAAGGCCTGTCAGACACCTCCTGCTCTGCTCCCTGGACCAGAGACTTCCCAACAGAATACATGTGAGGTGTTCATCCATTACTGAGACAAGCTGGCAAATTACTTGTTGGTGGCAGTCTTTGTGAAAACTGCTACCATTAGCATATTAAACACCTATTGTCTCAGTGCCTTTTTTTAACATGTGCTTTAAAACACAACATTTGAAAATGGTATCCTTAAAATGCAGTTGCTGTAGCCCATCTCTAAACCAGCTGGTCTCTCCTTCATACAGATCAACTGAGCCTGTGACACTTGTCTCTGTCATGGCAGCCTAGAAAATGATGTGAGGCGGTAGCAATAGATGGATGGGAATCGACAATTCATTTAGATTTTTCGGTGTCACCTTTCTAAACGAAGTTGGGTTTTCAGTGTAATGGAACAATTCTGATTTGATTTTTTAACGTTTAAATAGGAAAGTTCTTGGTGGGTGGTAGAATTGTAAAATTGTTAATTGTAGCACCAATCCTGCCAACCAAGGTTTACTTTTCCATTAAGATATTCTGTGGTATCTCACCTTAACAACAAAAAATCTATAATAAAATTTTATGGAATTACAAGAAGAAGAAGAAGCAGTATTTGTATAGTGCCTTTAACGTAGTAAAATGACCCAAAGCGCTTCACAGGAGCGTTATCAAACATATATTGACACCGAGCCACATAAGGAGGTTATTAGGCAGGTGACCAAAAGCTTGGTCAAAGAGGTAGTTTTTAAGGAGCGTCTTTAAGGAGGCGAGGGAGGTAGAGAGGCGGAGGGGTTTCCGGAGGGAATTTTAGGGCTTCGGCAACTAAAGGCACGGCTGCCAATGGTGGAGCAATTAAAATCGGGGATGCGCAAGAGGCAAGAATTGGAGGAGCGCAGAGATCTTGTAGGGTTGTAGGCCTGAAGGAGGTTACAGAGATAGGGAGGGGTGAGGCCATGGAGGGATTTGAACACAAGGATGAGAATTTTAAAATCGAGGCGTTCCCGGACTAGGAGCCAATGTAGGTCAGCAAACACGGGTGATGGGTGAACGGGATTAGGTGCGAGTTAGAATATGGGCAGCAGAGTTTTGGATGAGCTCAAGTTTATGGAAGGTGGAAGATGGGAGGCCAGCCAGGAGAGCAATGGAATAGTCGAGTCTAGAGGTAACAAAGGCGTGGATGAGGGTTTCAGTAGCAGATGAGCTGAGGCAGGGGTGGAAACAGGCGATGTTACGGAGGTGGAACTAGGCATTCTTAGTGATGGAGCAGATATGTGGTCGGAAGCTCATCTCAGTGTCAAACAGAATGCCAAGGTTGCGAAAGGTCTGGTTCAGCCTCAGATAGGAGCCAGGGAAGAGGGATGGAATCGGTGGCTCGGGAACGAAGTTTGCAGAGGGGATCAAAGATAATGTCTTCGATCTTCCCAATATTTAGTTGGAGGAAATTTTTGCTCGGACAAGCAGTGTAACAAATGAGAGATCGTGCAGGACGGGTTGAAAGAGGTGGTCTTGAGGGAGAATTGGGTGTCGTCAGTGTACATGTGGAATCTGACATTGTCTTTTCGGATGACTTCGCCGAGGGGTAGCATGTAGATGAGAAATAGGAGGGGGCCAAGGATAAATCCTTGGGGGACTCCAGAGGTAACGGTGCGGGAGCAGGAAAAGAAGCCATTGCAGGTGATTCTCTGACTACGACTGGATAGTTAAGAATGGAACCAGGCGAGCACAATCCCACCCAGCTGGATGACGGAGGAGAAGTGTTGGAGGAGGCTGGTGCGGTCATCCGCATCAAAGGCTGCAGACAGGTCGAAAAGGATGAGGATGGATAGTTTACCATCATCACAGTCACATTGGATATCATTTGTGAGTTTGATGAGGGCTGTTTCAGTACTGTGACGGGGCGGAAACATGATTGGCGGGATTCAAACATGGAGTTGCGGAGATGGACATGGATTTGGGAGGCAACAACACGTTCAAGAACTTTGGAGAGGAAAAGGAGGTTGGAGATGGGGTGGTAGTTTGCAAGCACAGAGGGGTCAAGGGTGGTTTTTTTGTGGAAGGGGTTGAAGACGGCAGATTTGAAGGGGAGGGGAACAGTACCAGAGGAGAGGGATCCGTTAACAATATCAGCTAACATGGGGGCCAGGAAGGGAAGTTGGATGGTCAGCAGTTTGGTGGGAATAGGGTCGAGGGAGCAGGAGGTAAGTTTTATGGTCAAGGTGAGCTCGGAGAAGACTTGAGGGGAGATAGGAGAGAAACTAGAGAAAGATGCGAATTCAGGGCTAGGGCAGGGGAGAACTTTAGGGGAAGTTTGGCTTGATGGGCTAGGGGAAGGGAGAGAAGTGGCAGAGGCAGATGAACGGATGGTCTCAATCTTAGTGACAAAGAGGTCCATGAGCTCCTTGTGCTTTTGTTAAGGAGCAGGGGAGAGGGGTTTAAGAAGACTGGTTGGTAGTGGCGAAGAGAGGCCGGGGGCTATCTTTGTATTCCAGGTTGATCCTGAAATAGTGAGCAGTTTTGACAGAGAAGAGCAGGACCCCGTAGTACTTTCTGTGATCCAGCCACATCTGGCGATGAATGGCTAAATCAGTTGTCTGTCATAAACATTCAAGTCTGCGTCCCTTGGACTTAAGGGAGCGGAGATAAGGGCCATACCAGGAGGAGCGACCAGGGTGAGAGTGAGTAATAGTTTTGATGGAGACAAGGGCATCAAAGGCGGAGGTGCGGGTGTGATTGAGCAGATCGGTAGCTGCGGAAATGTCCTGGTGAATGGAGGGCCAAAGGCTAGACAATTGGGAATTTGAAAGTGCCATTACAAGTGACTTGGGGGAGAGCTTTTTCCAGGGGCAGACACAGAAAGAAGTGGGGTTGGGAGGGGGAAGGGGGATGTGAGTGGAGAGGGTACAAGAAAGTGATCAGAGAGGGCCTTATCCGTGATTGACATGATGGGAGTAGAGAGGCCACTTGAGATGGCAAGGTCGAGGGGGTGGCCATGAATATGGTTTTAATGAGTGTGCATTGCATTAATACATCATTTTCCCATTATTTCTAACTGCTATGATGAATACACAAGTCACATTTAGTAATTCAGTATCTTGTAATGTGTGAACATTGCTCATTTGAAGCCAGCAGACAATCGAGTCCAAAAGAACAGAAGGGTTAAAGTGAAACTGGTTACATAGATTTTATTATTGTGGTGATTTATTAGCTGTTTCTTGAATGCTGTAACATATCCCATTACAGATGGCTACTTGTCAGCAAAACCCATTACTATGGAAGGTGATTCATACAATTTAATAAACTATAAGGAAAAAGTTGCCTGGGATGCTATAATTCCTTTAGCAGCAAGTAAAAGATACATTTTTTATGAACTTTAAAACAAAACAATAGTTTTTCCCGTAGTCCATCTCCTTCCATTAAGTAAACTGTCCTTAAGTATGTGTAGAGAATAAATGCCTGCATGTAAATTCCAGTGGATTTTACTAACTCTGCTAAAGCTCCCCCAATGATTCAGTGGGTGAATGTACCACCTGGTGTGGTACTGAGATTTTTAAAACTGTAAGGGCCCAAGTTTGATTCCTAGTCTGTATTGACTTATTGATCTTATCTGGGGTAGCACTAGAGATGCTACAAATGGCCATTGTATCCCAGGCTAGGGAAGGAGTTACGCATCCTGATTACTATCCAATGAGCTGTTCTGAAAAGTGGACATTGTCTATATCTGGACACCAGATGAAGCCAATCTTTGCCCCCCCCCCCCCCCCCCCCCCCATGGTAAAATAACTTATGTACACTATTTATCTAGGTTCACACATGAAGAAGGGCCACTTGGGAGAGGTACTAAATGGAACTATGTACCAGGACAAGTTAGTGCTTTCAAGAAAGAGGAGAAAACAATGTTGGGAAAGTGGGGGGGGTGGGAGAAATATTCTCAAAAGCAGTGTGTTCATAGGAGAATTCCTGATTACAAGAATATGTAGGGGAGAAAGAAACAAGTGAGCATTGCACTAAACACTATCCATTGATGTAAAAAATGGGGGAATTATGGATAGACACTATCGATAGCCCTCGACTTCCCCCCCCCCCTCCAATTTGTGTTGCTTGACCTCAGCTTAGTATGTTGTTTTAGATTGGTCAGTGATAACTGGCAACTAAAGAGGTCATTGTATTGCTCAACAGAATGTAGACTCAAAATTTAATCGCATTCTGACACTTACATCAATAAGTAGGACACAGAACTATGTTTTATTTACAAATTATACCAACCTACATTTTGATTAGCTTCTGGATCTGTTTATGCAAATGTTAGATGGCCTTCAGCTCATATAGAAAGAACACACACACAAATAAAGGGGTAAAGGGCTCAATGGACAAACTCACTGAGCCATTGGAGAAGCCTCGAGCAACATGGGTCCAATGTTAATGTTGGGTTGCAACTCACTTATACAGGAGTGGACTGAAAAAGTAAATGTAATTCAGTTCTGTGTTAGTTTGAAACAACAGTAAATCTTACACTCTGGGGAAGGTAAGAGAAAGATGGCATCTGGGATCACATAGGGACTGCAGTAAATACTGTAGATCGATGCTTGGCTGACTATTTAAAATGCAGTTAATCCTGACCAAATTAATTTCTGCTTTTCTAGGTAATTCAGCATGGAGGTCAGTGGACCTGGTGCAGATATTGTATTTATTTCCACTTACCACTTTCAACAACACTCATCACTTCCTTTCTCCCCAATTTATTGAGTCAGTGAATATTTAAAATCTTTTAATATTTACAAATAAGATTTTTGTATGACTTAATAAAGATATCCTTCCAAATGTTCTCCCTCATTCATCATTCTAAACACTGTCCTTTCATTTGCCACTAACCGATCTCCCGTGGCATTGCTTGCAGATAGTATGGGATCTGGAGAATGGTTGTGATGTTTAGTCACGTTTACACTGGCCTGTCTCTACTGCACCAAGTGTTCCTTGTGGGGATGTAGTCCAAGTAGGCAGGTGTTGTACTCAATTTTAGGCCGATTGTTGAAGGAACCTTCTGTAGATTGGTTTTGCTCTTGGGAAGAGACCTAGTTATCTAGGTCAGAAAACAATATATATTTTTGATACCTTGACTTGTTATAGACATGCATTAGATGCAAGACTTGTATACATAAACACTAGGAGATCCACTGTTGCTCACAGCCTGCGGTCTGGTGAACGGTTGTGATGTTTAGCTGCTCATATGATCTGTTCTTTTACGGTCACTCAAATAATTTCTGTGGGAATCCAGATCATTTTAACTGCTTGTAAGTTGTTGAGATCAATTAGAGGTTAGTAATTTGCTTGTAAATTTTAGTCTCCAGTTCATATTGTCTTTTTTTAAAAAAAATGGGATGAAGTGCTTAGATTTCTTTCTACACTGTTTACACTTCCTGCTCGTTCCAGATATAAAACAAAGTTTGGGGCTTGGGGCGTGATGTTCATTTCTATGTACTATTTATTTATTACTGGCAGATCTCCTGTGGCATTGCTCATGGTAAGTCGAATAATGCACTGTTTAGTGTTGACAGGAGTGTTATGCCATATATGCATGAAGTGTAATTGTTGGTAAGCAAGCACAGGATGAGATTGCTCAGAGATTGGTTGTTTTCGGATTATAATGCATTTGACTGTTTCAGGCTACAGCCCGGAAGCAACCTTTAAGATTGTTTTGTACCTGTAACAAAGTGTGATGTTTGTACACTCTTACATACTGTTAGATATCTGTGTGTGTATTTATACTAGTAAAGTGCCTGAGGTCAGCTGATAATGGAGAAACTTAACCTGTGAAAAGGAAAATGGCAGCAGAGTGGTGAGGTGGATTTTAGAATTTTGGTCCACTGAGTCACCTGGTGGCCAGAGCCTATAATTACATTGTGACAATAACAGGAAAATTGAATGGAAAATGTGGACATACACATTTGTATTGGAAAAAACTGATGTGTGACAAAAATTTACAACAACAGGAAATAAAATTATTAGAAAAGAAATGTGTGTATTTTAGCAGATCTCCTGTGACATTGCTGAGGGAGAATTAGAGGATACGCAGCTTTATAACAATAGGTGTGTTATCAATAAAAAGAAATAGGATACGTGTTACTGGAAGTAAGTATGGTAATTACAGGAACAGAAAATGCATGCTATACATTATGCATTGGTCATTTAGCCTAGGGATCTAGTGTGTTCTGCTTTTCTGAAATGCCTTTATGGGTGTGTACATATAAATATATATCTCCAATGTTTGTAGGCTTTGGAGTGTACTAAATCTGGTCAATCCAAGTAAGAATTTGTAGATATTCAGTTTTTGCTTTTTTTTGTTTTTGCTCTAGGTTTCCATGTCTGATCAAACAATATTGGAACAGATGATCTGAATGCTGGTGTATATTTGGTAAGTTAAGTTTGCATTAAAATTTGCATTAAAATTATTTTGTGCATCCAGAATAATGAGGAAAGTGGGGTTTTTTGTCCAGAAGGACTATTGGAATCAGTCTGTGCATGTTTTCAGCACGTTTTCTAATTCGACTAAATTACTTATTGTTACTTGAACCCAGCCATTTATCATTGTCAAATGAACATGAACATTCTCTAAGGTTCTGTAAGTATATATTTTTATGAGCCAGCTGTGAAGGTGTCTGCATGCTTTCAGCCGATGGCTAGATAGATTTTCTGCTGGTACAAGACAAAAGGACACAGCCAGTCTGTCAAGTGTATCTTCAAAAGTGGTGAAGTATTCTATGTCATATTCTGGTCAGTAAAAAAAAAAGCAGCAAATGTTTCTCAGTTGCTTGGAACAGACAATCCAAAATCATAATTTATGATGCCATCCAACACATTGATGAAGACACGAAATAGGAGGGGTGACAATGGACATCCCTGCCTCAATGCTATTTCAAGAGATTTAGATTCATTGGGGTCATTTTGGTTTTAGGTGATAGTGTAAAACATACGATAATCGGCTTGGAAATGAAAATTAGGAGGGATGTTTAATGGGTGGCCAAGCCGATTATCGTACATTTTGCACTATTGTCTGAAGTCAAAATTACCCCCACTGAGCCTCCCATCTATTGTTATGCAGGTCTTGGAGCTGGCGTATAATTGCCAGATAAAATCCAAGATTTGGCCATGTGCATCGATAGCTTCCAGCTTCATGAGGGTTGCATGAGGCACCAGGTTAAATGTCTTAGAAAAATTGACAAAAGCAATTTAAATGGGTTTTCCTTAGCCTTATGGAGTTGTGCATTCCCATATAAACCTACAACCTGCCTCATGAGAACAAAATCCTTTTAGATTATACATTCAAAGGCCACCAACTAGTGGGAAGGATATAGAGGAGCAAATTTGCAGGGAAATTCCAGAGATGTGCAAGAGCCATAGAGTAGTGATAATGGGGGACTTCAGCTATCCTAATATAGACTGGGATAGTAATAGTGTAAGGGGCAAAGAAGGGGAAGAATTTTTGAAGTGTGTTCAGGAGAACTCTCTTGACCAGTATATTTCCAGCCCAATGTGGAAGGAGGCATTGCTGGATCTGGTTCTGGGGAATGAGGTGGGCCAAGTGGAGCAAGTGGGGGAACATTTAGAGACCATAGTATCATCAGATTTAGATTAGTTATGGAAATGGACAAGGACCACTCTAAAGTAAAAGTACTCAATTGGAGAAGTGCCAATTTCAGTGGGATGAGAACGGATCTGACCCGGGTAAATTGGAATCAAAGATTGGCAGGCAAAACTGAACAATGGGCGGCCTTTAAAGAGGAAATGGTTCGGGCACAGTCTAGGTACATTCCCACGATGGAGAAAGGGAGGGCAACTAAAGCCAGAGCTCCCTGAATGACAAAAGAGATAGAGAGTAAGATGAAGCAGAAAAAAGGGGCAAATGACAGATGTCAGGTTGATAATACAAGTGAGAACCAGGCTGAATATAGAAAGTTCAGAGGGGAAGCGAAAAAGGAAATGAGGGGCAAAGAGTATGAGAATAGATTAATGGCTAACATAAAAGGGAATCCAAAAGTCTTCTTTAGGCATGTAAGTAGTAAATGGGTAGTAGGAGGAGGGGTGGGACCGATTAGGGACCAAAAAGGAGATCTAAGCTTGGAGGAAGAACGAGGGGAGGCAATATAAAGGGTACAATTCAAAAAGGGGTGCAAGAACAGAGAGATGAGTATATCTGCACAAATCGTTGAAGGTGGCGGGGCAGGTTTAGAAAGGGGTTAAGAAAGCATACAGGATCCTGGGCTTTATAAATAGAGGCACAGAGTACAAAAGCAAGGAGGTTATGATGAACTTTTATAAAACACTGGTTCAGCCACAACTGGAGTATTGTGTCCAGTTCTGGGCACCGCACTTTAGGAAGGATGTGAAGGCCTTAAAGAGGTTACAGAAGAGATTTACTAGAATGATTCCAGGGATGAGGGACTTCAGTTACGCAGATAGACTGGAGAAACTGGGCTGGTTCTCCTTAGAACAGGAGATTTGATAGAGGTATTCAAAAATCATGAAGGGTCTAGACAGAGTAGATAGAGAGAAACTGTTCCCATTGGCGTAAAGGTCAAGGACCAGAAGACATAGATTTAAGGTGATTAGCAAAGGAACCAAAGGCAACATGAGGAAAAACTTTTTTACACAGCAAGTGGTTATGATCTGGAATGCACTGCCAAGGTGGGGAGGTGGAGGCAGATTCAATTGTGGCTTTCAAAAGGGAACTGGATAAGTACATGAAGGGAAAAAATTTGCAGGGCTATGGGGATAGGGCGGGGGAGTGGACTTGCTGGATTGCTCTTACAGAGAGCTGGCACGGACTTGATGGGCCGAACGGCCTCCTTCCATGCTGTAACCATTCTATGATTCTAAATACAGGCTGAAGTGACCAAAGAACCATTTTAAGAGTCACTGATAACAATTACATTCATTTAAAAGAATTGGGACACTTCTTTTTGTGGACAATGTATTGGTCAGTTTTCCTGGGTAACTTAGTGTGTTCCGCTTGCCATCTCATACAATAAGCTAACCAATGGGATATGGTAATGACTGTCCATAAAGGCAGTGTGTGATTGACTCTCCCTACAGGATGCTTAGTCATATGACCGTAAAACCAGGAGCCCTCCTTCTCTGTAACAATTTTCCCTTTTTGCTACAAATCCACCTCACAGCTTGGTCGTGGATCTCACACATGGGCATATTGCAAGCTGCCCTACATAGGTCCTTTGACTAGGCTCAAGGCAGGTGTCCCAAATTTCCTGAGATATGATTTTGAAGATATTGACTGGAAGATACAAAGGCGTCCATCCCAATTATCAACTCATATTGACGCCGGGTTGGACACATTTCTTTGGAACTCAACTGAACAGAGGTAAAGGGTGCTCTGGACTTTATCCTCTGTCTTCAAAGATGACAAAGTCCTAATGTGGGTTAAACTTGTGGCATTTAAAACATTCACCCAATAAGTTTTTGTTTATAGTTCAGAACTCCCAGGCATATATCTTTCAGAGATCCACGGCCAAGTTGTGGGAAAATGGTTAAAGACAAGGAGGGCTTCAGGATATATGGACATATTGCTTAGCACCCTGTAGGGACGCTCAGCCTAACAGTGAGCACTGTTCTTTGTTATAATCCCTTACATAAGGATCCGGATAAAGCAGTTGTTGATGCATAAGCCTGGCTCATAACATTGGATTCAGACATCTATAACACCAAGTGAGCTGGCATGTTGCTGGCTGTCCATTATGTTGAAGGCTGATGTTCATTAATTAGTTGATGAGGAAACTCTGAGGCTTGGGATGACAGTTGCTGGAATTCCTTACTTAAAGGCTAGGTATGTGGACATGAGCTTGTATATCTATGGTTTACTGCCTACCTTGAGTGGGTTGCTGTTGAAACCAATATTTGATGGTGTATATTGTGTTTCCATTTGTGAGCAGCATGCTGGTGGCAATGCATTGACACATTTTATGGTAAATGGTATTCCTTATCATGGTGCTTAGCAGTAGTTCTGGTATCTGTTATCCACCAAGCAAGGACTCAAGCCCACACATGTATGTTGTCTAATGGCCAATCCTTCATGCAGAGTTCCTTGAGGATCTCCATTTTCATGGCTCTAACGGCCAACTGGATTGAATTAGACTTCTAAATGAATTGATCTGTAGATCTGACTCTGGAGTTTAACTTCAAATTTGACAGCACAAAGGGACTGTCCAGACTTAAAATTTTTTGGACTCTAGGGGGGGTAAGTTTAACATTTGGCAATAGTGTAAAATGGGCAGTATCAGATTGACTGCCCATTGTATATCTCTCCTGATTTTCCTTTTCATTGACTTCAATGGGAAGAAAATCAGGCGACGTGTATAATGGGCAGCCAATCCCATATTGCCTCTTTTACACAATCGGCAAAAGTTAAAATTATCCCCTAGGACTCTGCATTCTATTAAAAGGGTCTAGTATTTGCTTGGGCAGCAGTAGCGATTCATCTCTCCATTCTTGGGCTTGAGAGGACTGAGAAATAGCCAGAAGCCCCATGCTTAATTCCTTTCCAATAACAGGTGGTTAGTGCATCTGCATAGACATTGGGTTGAGAAAGCATTAGGCTTGGCTGTGATGTTCCTCTTGGTCAAATAGCGTCAGCATTCTCTGTCTACGCTCATGTGTGAAGAATGGGAAATTTGGTGAGGTACTCGAAGTAGCTGGTGTCATGGAGTCATACATCAAAATGAATTAATGCCTTCACAAGAGGAGAGAAAAAAATCTATTTTGGTATTTGATGCTTCGTGTTACCTTAGCACTTAGTGTAATAATCCACCATTTGACATCCCTTATGCAGCTTTGATGGTTACCCATTACTTCACAAGAGGTTAACAGGTCAACTAGTAATGATATTGTCCAGGATTAGATTACTTTAAAATGACAGTATTACTTTAAAATAGATTTTGAAAATGGCAGTGAAGTACTTGAGGCAAAATGACGTGGAACAGGAATGGAATAATTAAGATTCATGAATGAACCGTTATCTTAATGCCAGTTAGTCAATTGGCAGCCTTATTTAGGGCCACGGTGGATTTGAAATGTAGGGCACCTACTACAGTTTCCAAAAGTATTTTTTTTTGTAATTTGGGATCAGTACAGGCATCATTTCAGTCAAAATCAAGACACAACACTTATAATGCAAAGTGTTTTAAAATTGATGTTTTTTTTTAGATCACTCAATACTAGAGATGTGGGTTTTGCTGCTCAATGACATGTAAAAAACATAATTACCCACATAGACAGTATATGTGTTCATGCCATTTAATCTTTGTGTAGGTTCAAGCCTCCATTGACTTTCTGGTGCATAAATAGGGAATGAATTTCAGTCAGATTAGGAAACTTGGATTCAGATGAATGATAGTTTGTAAAATCTCTGCACATACAGATAGATGATGACCTGCAGTATCTGTTTGCTGCAGTTATGAAACCAATTTCAAAGTGAAATAAAATGAAAGCTATAATATAAATAGCTAAGCTATGTTGAAGTGGATTATGTGGTTGGGTTATTTAGCAAAATATTTCGTAACTGACAGAGCGATAACATCACTGAATTTTTTCAATAATTCCTGAGCAAACAAAATTACTATTCGAAATGTATGAGAAAACCTTACTTAGACTAGCTATTTTTATACTTCAGACCGTAATATTCATAGATCTAATAACAGCAATTAATGAGGTTTCACATGTAATTTATTTTTTGATGAATGTTACATTGCAGTGATGTAATGATCAAGGGTAAAAATTAAATCCTGCTGTGCTCTTCAGTGAAGGCCTAACTGTTGATGGTCCTTATCTGTCACACAGGACTTTGTAAACCAGTGTTGATTTCTGTGACCTCAGGATCTCAAGTTCTGGCTCAAGTGTCTGATAGTGTCAATAAATGAAGAAATCATCTCAATCAAGAAAAGTATTAAAGAAGAACACAGGCACAATTGTTTCATATATACCCTAGAGATCCAGCACCAGGTTCTCATAGTTGACACCAGCATTTTCTCTTGTGCATGGCAATATATGTAGCAGTTCCTCACTTTGCCTTTGTATAGCCATATTTTTGACCTTTTGCACATTGATATAGTCTGTGCTTTACTTTGGCCCACATTGAGCTTCTATAAATGCAATGTAATTATAGTAGGGGTGGTGAAGAGTGAGGAGACACTGATTTATCTGTGCACTTCGTTTCCTTGATGACCGTGGGACTGAGTGAACCTAGATGCACTAGAGATAGGAATACAAGTTGGGAGACTGGGCAAGGGAGGAGAAATTATTCAAAGACGGAGGATACTGTGTTTGTGACCAGAGAGCAGCCATTGCGCCCAATCTAAATTTTAAGAATTTCTAAAAACAATTTGATATTTATCTCCTAACTGCTTAGAATGTCCTCCATCATATGTGGCGTTCACGTTAATGGCCACTATTGCAATGAAACTACACACAACAGTAAGTTAAATTGTCTTGGGGTGCAAAGTGAAAAAAGGCAAGATTTAATTTTTATGCACATCAGGGACACAAGTTTATATCTTGAAATGTGGACCCAAGACCCTGGCACAGAGGATCTGCCAGTATTCTATCAGTATTCTTCAGTAAAACTTCTGTGAAGTTGCTTAAAATATACAGATGTTTAGAGGGACAGGAGAATTTAATAGTATGACATTGCGTTAATGTTTCTAGATTGAAGAGCTTAGTTGATAGATTTTTAAATAATTTTGGGGAAACTGTTTTATCTTTTCTAAATGAGTAGTACAATCGTAAAAACATAATCTTTTGAAAGCCAAGAATCAAATATTGCAAATATTAAACTCTACCGTATGGCCAATTACATTTATTTGTGTGCTTTGCTGAACTAATTATGAAACAAGTTTTAGCCAATCAAAATGATTATACCTCTTATGACTTTAGCAATAACAGAAGACTTGAGATAAAAAGTGAAGAGATCAGATAACCAGAATATATCCAACAAAGTGTTTATAATACACATGGAACACCTGTAGTCCACTTACTCCAGGCACCAGTACCACCTCCACAGCATTTACACTGTCCCCTCTGGTGAAAAACCAAGAGCTTGTTTACACTGCAGAAATACTGATGTAAAACTCGCAAAGGGGTGAAACTTTTCCTTGGACAGTGCCATTTTTGGGGGTGTGGATTACACTACCATGTTTGCCTGGATGTTGAACCATATTGGCGTTACTCTATTAGGAACTTAACTATGAAAAAGGGGTAGTACTTTGGATTACCTGTTCCTTCTGGAGTAATATTTCACCGTCTCCAAGAGAGACATGCTTTTACACTTATATCCTCTTCAAGAAGATTGTTCTGCAATTATGTCCAATGGTTCCAGGGGAAATGACCCCCTTTATAACGTGAATGAATTCACTGTGCATGTGTGTATGTGCAATTGCGTTTAAGTTGCAATTTGCAACATTGTTTCTGGCCACCACATTTTCACAAATGACTGGGGAGCACATGTAAAGTGCAGCAAAGCCACTAGTGGCTAAAATATATGGCTGCTTCCGAAAGGAATATCTTTGCTATCAAGGGAGCAGCGCTGCCTCCTGAGGTGCCAGTGGAAACCACTTCTTTTTGGTTTACCGCGGAAGTACCACCTATTTTATTTTACAGCATTGCCACCAAACCCAAGCTACAATGGATAGCAGTGCGGTAAAGTCAGTATGCTAATCGAATGACAAATCTTGCAATTCTCAGAAGCTGGAAATATCAGAATCGCGAGCTGTGAAACCTCCTTGCAGCTTTGCAACTGAGATGTGCGCTTCACATCCTGCTGGCCACAGTAAATTACAATTTTTGCCAAGCATATTTTAACCCACCTCACGTACAATTAACACCGTTGATTTCTTTATTGACTGATTTTTTTAAAAGTTGATTGTTGGCCCATGTTATCTAATCTCAGCTGTTGCAGCAGTTGTGGAACTCCAATTGGCATCAGAGTCCCTGAGCTATGGAGGGAAAAATTAGCTTCTGATTACTGGCCAAGGGCTCCTGCTGGAAAACACATGTGTGGACATGACGAGGGAACAATATCGGACTTGATTGCCATACCCTTCATGATTCAATAGGCTGCTGATGCCCATATCTAGGGTCACACATAAAGAATGGCCACTTGAACAGGATACCGGAGGCCCAGTAGTACTTATGGAAATGTACCCCAATTGACATCTTCAGACGAGGAGGGAAGAAAATTGGAAAAATGTAGCACTGATGATAAGGGCAGGAAGATCAGGAAGCCTCTCTGGTCTTGGTGATTGGGACCTTCTGGCTGCTGATGGAGTGGAATGGGCAAAAAAATTAAAATTGCGGCCTACCTGCAGATCTTCAGCCTGCCCCTTGGACCCTTCAGTCAGTGGGGATTTGGGGGACAGGCCATAGTGCGAGTTGATTCTGGGAGCCACAGCATTTGGGCACCCAGCAAGTGCAGATTCTGGAAAAAGAGGTTGGAGGCTAAAGATATTCACTTCTGCTTTATTAGAACGGTGCCGCCTAGCCTGTGCTTTTTGCAGCAACAGGCCAGGCTCCACCCCCTACCCCAGTTCCTGGGTGCAAGGGCCAGAAATATCAGTCCTTCAAACTCTTCCAAAATCCAGCTTGTGTCTTGCAATGGCAGGATTACTCCTGCAGCTTTTATGTATTTTTTCCATTATATTTCGGTATTGATATTCCATCATTTCACCCAGTATCTGAATCTCTGTCTATATGTAGTATTGTGTGTACGTAAAGTAGTTACCACTCTGTTTTCCATGTGGCTGGAGCCTTTTTGTCAACATCAAGGCACACATTTCCTTGGCATTGGGGTGGGGGTGGCCCAAGAATATTTCTGTCTTGCTGGCTTTTACTTCCTCCCTTGTTTTGCCTTTCCACTGGAAGTATTCATTTTTATTCATATTTAAAATTTCAATATGTAAAATAAGGGCATAAACCACATGCAACAATAATTGTAACTGTTCTCTGCCTGCCCACTGGAAATATTTAGATTGCTGTCATTTCTGAGTTCAGAAATCCTGTGATGTAAGGCTCCATGTGGAATATTTCAAATCATAATTTTGGAGCTTTACACTAGTTTGGATATAAAAACAGAAAATGCTGGAAACACTCAGCAGGTCAGGCAGCATCTGTGCTGAGAGAAACAGAGTTAACGTTTCAGGTCGATGACCTCTCATCACTTCTCTTTTCCAGCATCCGCAGTATTTTGCTTTGACATTAGTTTAGATGTTGGGGCCTTTTGCTTATATGGTATTTTCACTAGCATGCACCAATTACTATTGTTGGCAGTGGTCTACGCATTTGATAATGTGTTACTTATACAACGCGGTCTACTCTCATTATGCCACTCAACCTTACCCTGCCTCCCACACAGCAGTGATACACATAATAGACTTACTGTTGCATCTGTGACTCTCTCTCTGACTGAGAAGGAAGACGGCACCAGCTGGATCAGGAAGTTGATAGATAAAGTTTACAGCACATTAAAAGTGACCTGCACTTCAATATAATGTTTTAACAAGCAAATGCATCCTTGGATGGATCGCACAAACCTTTCCTGTTTCAAGCAGCAGGATGGGTCTTTTTATTTTGCAAAACTAAACCAAGTGTATCAGCTTGTTTCAGTCAGTGGCGCTCCTGCCTCTAGATCAAAGATTGTGGGTGCAAACCCCAAACTAGTACCTGAATGCATAATGTAAACTTAAACTCCGGTGCAGTACTGAGGGAGTCCTGCACTGACCAAAGTGCTGTCCTTTGAATGAAGCCTTGGTTGTCTAGTTCAGGTGAATTTTAAAAAGAAGTGGTCGATAGTAGGATAGTATTCAAGAAAGCTGGAAATAACTGGGCCAAAGAGCCTTCTGCATCTGATCCCATCTTGCAACTTCATGGCAGCTTTTTCTGGTACAGAAAAGAGAAGCAGGAAATGTAAAAAGAAAGTAAGTAATGTAATCCAGAATGTCAGATATCATTAAAGCCTTTGCATAACTATGATGATATTGATTATTTTACCTCCACTATATTAGGGTTGCAGATGAGCATAAAAAAGCCAATTTGTGACTGCTGCATTGAAGAATCTCATAGTCAAAGCTGCTGAGAACAGCAGTATGATTCCTATCTGCGACAACATCTCTTCCTTTTTCCATCTGCTCAAGTGTCTGGACTTCATTCTGCCAACATAAATTGCGTTGGTGCACAGATACTGAACCAGTCAACCCTCAGTGCATTCACTATGTTCTTGGTGAAAATGTGCATAGTTTGCAACATGCTAATTCATATCAGAACATACTACGTGTTCTGATTTTAATAGGCTATCCCTATGGGCACAAGATCTTATAAAAAAGAAAAAACAGTAAAGTCAACACAGCTGTTGTAGAATTCATTCATGCTAACAATGCAATCCAGCTTTGGGTTTATTAACTTTAAATAGGATAGTCCTTAGCTGGCATTTTACCATTTTCCATAGCATCTATCTTGTAACCTTTTTGCATGAGGTTGCCAAAATCGGATTATATTTTGAGCAGTGGGCTCTTGTCTCCAAGGAGGTGAATTGAGATTGTCTAAACTCATTTCACATAAAATCTTACAGGTAACAGAAAAAATAGACTTTCATACTAATGGTTGGAGCTACATTCAAACTCAGGGGTAAAAGGCCAGTGTCTTAACCCACTGCATTGCCCACTCGATATGATAGTTATAATATCATTACATTGGTTGAGGAATGGAGAAAACAAAGGATCCAGACCAATATTTTGTGTCTCTACCATTCTGGTGCAGCAAAACACACAGTGCAAGTAATTAGAATGACCTGGTGAGAATCAGTTCATCAACAATAATATTTTAAAAATTACTTCTGACTTCTGCCACCAAAATACAGAAATGACAGTTTTGTACAATCATTAAACAGCCTCCAGAGTGAAATCAGTCATGCTGTCAGGCTAAAGCTGGTGCATTAATGAACATCTTGAACCTTCTGGCACAAAACTGAAGTGAGCTTATAAACTGAGCCATGCACATCGGCTTGAACTGTGAAATTCTCACACCACTGATATTGCATGCTATTAAAACTTTCATAACTTTAAAAACCTGAATAAAAATACTTTGCAAATGATAATACTGTATCAAGTTTAACATCTTTCCCTCTTCCTGGCCACTGCCTCAGATTGAACCAGAATATTTGCAGTATCCTATTTACCCTGAGTGGAGCTTCTAACCCCAAACCCTCTGTATCACAAAGACAGCCTCCTACCACCTCCATGCCTCTACCCCTACCTCAGCTCATCCAAAAATTGCCTGTATCCTATCCCACATCAATTCCTGCCCACCTCCTATCCCACATCAATTCCTGCCCACCCATCATTCCTGTCCTTGCTGACCTTTATTGGCTTCTGATCTCCCCAATGCCTCAAATTTAAAATTCACATCCTTATCTTGAAATGCCTCCATGACCGCACCCCTCCCTATCTCCGTAACTTTTTCCAGATCTAGAACCCTGCCTCCTAAACTCTCTGCTCCTTTGACTTCAACTTTTGTGCATCACGCCCCCTCTTCATCCCACCACTGACGGCCGTGCCTTTAGCCACCTAGGCCCCATGCTCTGGAATTCCCTCCCTAAACATCTCTGGCACACTATCTCCTTCTCTTTTAAGAGCCTCCTTAAAATTCACTACTTTGACCAAGCTTTTGGTAACCTCTCCTGTTGACTTGGTGCCTTAGGACATTTTTCTACAACATTAAAGGCAACAACAACAACTAGTTGCATTTATATAGCTCCTTTAATGTAGTAAAACATCCCAAGGAGCATCACAAGAGCGTTATCAAAGAAAATTCGACACTGAGACAGATGAGGAGATAGTAGGACAGGTGACCAAAAGCTTGGTCAAAGAGGTAGATTTTAAGGAGGAGAGAGTGGTGGAGAGGTTTAGGGAAGGAATTCCAGAGCTTAGGGCCTAGGTAGCTGAGGCACAGCCAACAATGGTGGAGCCATGAAAATCGTGGATGCGCAAGAGGCCAGAATTGGAGGAGCGTAGGAACCTCGGAATGTTGTAGGGCAGGAGGAGGTAACAGAGATAGGGAGGGGCGAGGCCATGGAGGGATTTGAAAACAAGGATGAGAATTTTAAAATCGAGGCGGTGCTGGACCGTGAGCCAAAGTAGGTCAGCGAGTACAGGAGTAAAGGGTGAACTGGACTTGGTGTGAGTTAGGATTCGGGCAGCAGAGTTTTGGGTGAGCTCAAATTTATGGAGGTTGCAAGGTGGGAGGCCGGCCAGGAGACAATTGGAATAGTTGTTGTCTTTGTCGTCATCGTCTGTGCAACACAGATGTACCCCAGAAACCAACCTGGCTGGTTGAGTCTCAAAACAAGCAAATAGTAGCTGTTCAATCTGAAAATCTCTAAATATGACAGCAATGCCACTTTAGACATTATGTTTGCCTACATTTACGACTGCTTTCTGCAGATTATTTTTCCAGTGTCTAATTGCGACACTGTTAGTCTTGGTTTTGTGCAGCTCGCTCTTTTTAATTTCCCTACTGAGTAGTCAAATAAGAATGAGATGCCAGAAAAAGCAATTAAATCATATCCAGGAAAATTGAGCAGGGAAAGCAAATTGGGAAGAAAAAATCTAGCATTGATGTACTTCAATTCGGTTCCATGCTACTTATACCTTTTACAAATTTGGGTGAAATCGTGTCAGCTCTGCTGCATTGAAACCAGAAAATTACAGATTCCAGCAGCTCTGAAGTATCTTGCCATCACCATCAAAGCTGCATACAGTGCTGGTCATTAGAATACTGGCATCTTTTTTCCACATCCTAACTTACATTTACTTTGGTACACTCTAAAATCGAAAACTGCATTCAGCCAGAATGGAACGCAAGACATTTTCGATTCAAATGTAGAGCCATTAGCCTGTAGATTTTTTGCCTGAGGCTGTCTTTATCTCTCATTGATGTAGTATGTTAATTAGAAGATTTCGATTTCTTTATCTCACTCACTCTCATTTGTTGTGCAATTGTATACGTCTAATTTCACAAGGCACTCAGCACAGGCAATCAAAGTTGCTCATTTGAATTATTACAAAGAGTAAAAACCCAAGTTAAATGCCTACAATATAACTGACTAACCAATGTCTTTAATACTGCAATAATCAAATAAGTAACTTTGCACTTTCTTTAGTGCTTAAAGATATTAAGGCAGCCTTAAATGAGATACGGAATACAAAACAGTAGAATAGGTGAAAGTAATCACTGAACATTGCTAATAGATTATGCGCATACCACTGTCTAAATGAGCATCAATTTTACAGATCAGTATTGATTTAAAACGCATTAAAGAACTTGCATGTATACAGCATCGTTCATGACCTCACTGTCACAAAGCTCTTCACAGTCAATGAAGTACTTTTGCAGTGTAGTCAGTGTGTAATGTAGGATAACATGTGCAGCCAATTTGTGCACAGCAAGATCCCACAGACAGCAATGAGGTAAATGACTAGATAATTTGTTTTTGGTGGTGTTGGTTGAGGGATAAATGTTGCCAGGACACCAGGGGAACTCCCCTTCGAAAAGTGCCATGGGATCTTTAACGTCCACCCGAGAGGACAGACAGGGCCTCGGTTTAACACTTATCTGAAGAATAGCCTCTCCAACAGTGCAGCAGTCCCTCAGTACAGCACTGAAGTGTCTGTCTAGATTATATGCATAAATCCCTGGAGTGGGGCTTGAATGTTTAATCAGTTAAGAAACAATAACTCAGAGGCCAGAGTGCTACCAATGACCCAAGGCTGATTAAAAAGAACTGGAAAACTGGGTTAAGAAGCCTAGAAATAAATTTTGAAAGGAAATATTTTTTTAATAGCAAGTGTAGAAATGAAAAGATGTAGGATATATTTTGTAAGTGCAGTGTAGGATATATTTGATGCAAGGGCGATGTTTCAGACAGTTGAGTGTTAAATTTGTTTGTCAGGTTGCAGAATGTTTTCATGTCCTTTATCAGTTGAGAAACAATGGCTCAGGAATTGGGTGCGACCCCAGCGGTGACGATGATCACCATGCTGAAACTGATCCGCAAGAGGACCATGCAAAATGGGTCCCCTTGCGATATCAGGATGTGGCCAGCGGCAGGGGGCGCCAATCGTGTCTCAGGAGGCAGAACGCTGGTCCTGAAGAGGAGGAAAGTTATCTGGTGCGGACACCGGCACCTAGCCCGAGGTGAGTCGGGGTGGGGGGGTTGCGGGGGGAATAAATCGGGAGAGGGGCAAGCAGTGGCCTGGCAGCAGCCCGCAGCGGAACAGCTCTGCTCCTCCTGGCTCCACATTCAGGTTAGATTTTACTTACCTTTTTGTGGTAGCCTTCAGCATTCCCTCTTAAGGACCGCTTGATAGCTTGCTTTAGGCCTGAGAAAACTTACCGCATCATGCACAGTGCATGCTACGGTCAGTCGCGATCAAATATGGGAAGGAGGCCTGAAAATGGTGATAGGCCTTGGATTTTCATAGGAAATGGGCCGAACGCTAGTTTCAGGCACGCGCCCTGGACGACTCCACAGCACCCTAACCAATTTGGCATGTGGCGATCTCCAGGCATGGAATGAGGTGCCGTATGCCATATTAGACCCTTCGGCGCCTGTTTTTTGCCTGAGAAACCGGCACTGCATAATCCCAATCCCGTTGTCTTCCAACATGGCAATGCTGCGCATGGCATTGGCACTGTAAAGAAAAACACAACAAATTTGATTGTATTTAAATTCTGAAATAAGTACAAGCTAATACCTACAGCTCACAAAAATAACTTTTAACAAATCATTGCCCTCCACTCAGTTCTATTTTCTAGATATGTTAGCAGATCTCTTGATGGCATTGCTCATGAAAAGTTGAATATATGTTGCTTTATAAGGACAGGAGCATTACACCATGCAACACGCAATGCATTATTTTCCTTCTAAGATGCTACAGTGTATAATTTGCTGTGTCCCCATAAAATCACATTGTCTAATTGCAGTATGTGACAGAACTGTACTTTTTGTCTGTGCTGAACTTCTAACTTGTGTAATCTTATTAATAGAAGTCGTACACAAAGGTTTAATAATTGTTGTTTGTGAGCTTGAATCTGCAAAGCAAACACATTATATGTTATAGGTCAATTAATAAGCATTGAGGTGGTGGTTTCTGTGAAACAAAGGTATTCTCCTGTGTTAATATAGGCTGAGTAGAGGGACATTTAGTTCCATTTAGGTATCACTGTTGGATCAAACAGGGGGACAAACAGCCTTACTGTGAAAGCTTGGCTACTGATTTAACATTAATAAGGGAAAAACAACCTTTGAATAAATTACTGTTAATCTAATGTAATTATGAGTGCTGCAATTGTCCATTGCCTTTTGTTCCTTATTTGCCCTATTTTCTCTTGTAGCAAGATTGAGTAAATTAGGTGAAGCCGAGCGGATGAGGAGCATGTGCCAAGTGGCACGGAGAACTGAAGTCAGAGATGTGGTGATATTACCCTGTTAAAGTGAAGGAATAGGTTTTAGGGTTGTGCATGTAAGTAATTGCAGTGAGGGGAGATAGGTAGTCTTACTGTGAGATCCAGAGTTAGTGCTCCCCCTTAATCAGAGTGCATTGTGAAGAGTTATTTGTACCGCTGTTGCTTCTGGATGGTGAAGAGTGTGCACGTGCCCATGGTGCTCAAAGAAGAAAAGGAAGAGTAGCCAGTTTGTTATCTTGTCTGGTCATTGCAGTTTTTGTGGCACTGGTCTGCAGTCCTGGGGTGAGAATTGGCATTCAATGCCAATGGCACCTCCCTTCACATGCCACATATTGCTTTTTTGCTAGGTTTCCTGCTATGATCTCTTAGCGCTCTGTTGCTTCTGCGTTACATTTTATTGCGGAGAGTTTGCAGGTTGAACTCTGTGAAATTGCAGCATTTTCTTCTCTGCCACTGTGTCATACCCTCATCCCTTCTTTGGCTGCCTCTGCCAGGTTCTCTTTTAAAATGGAACAAATACAGTTAGGAGACATTAGAGTTGATTTTTAACCAAAATGGCGACAGGTGGGAACAGAGTGGTAAGTTAGGGCCACAAGTTTCAGAGTGCAGAGGGAATGAAATTTGGAGCCATCCAGTCAAGTTAGCTGACAGTCAAATGACTGAGCCAAGCACTGATCCTTACTTACCTGCTGCTCTCCCAGCTTGCTGCTGCAATCTTCAGCCAGAACTATTTTTTTAAAGGCTGCAATCTAATTATTGACAGGAGTAACAACAGTGGCCATTATACCCACCTATAGAACACAACATGACGGGCATCAAAATTACTTCAGTCCTATCCCTGCTCAAAGTTCACATGCTTACGCTTCTAGCAGAGATTGCTAGATAATAATGAGGGACACTAAATATTGTCCCTACCACTGCAAATTGAACCAGGGACTTTCCTGCTCTGTGCAGATCAGCTGATTTCTCACTAAACTTGCTGAGCAATCACTTTCTTTGAGAAAAACAATTGTCCCCAAGTACCCAGTGGAATATGAAAAATTGCATATTTACGCCTGATTTTGCATTTATGTCTGAAAACCAACCCTTCACTTTGCCGTTCTCTACTGTGTGGGTTGATTGTTATAATTTGACATTGATTGAATCACCCTTTGTGTTCCCCTGCTAAGTGTACACCCAGCTGCATTGTGTACAGCAACTGCACAAGCACTGGTCTGGCTGAAAGCATATTCTAAAATATGAAGGTTAATGGTAAGGTAAATTGGCATTTTTGAGTGTTTTAATGGTCCTTCTTTTCAAACCAAACCCACTAGCAACATTTTGTCTTTGGGGAGATCATTTCACTGTAAAATTTCACCACTGGCTTAGCTGGTTAAGATGTGGAGATGCCGGTGATGGACTGGGGTTGACAATTGTAAACAATTTTACAACACCAAGTTATAGTCCAAAATTTTATTTGAAATTCACAAGCTTTCGGAGGCTTCCTCCTTCCTCAGGTGAATCCCACAACATTCACCTGAGGAAGGAGGAAGCCTCCGAAAGCTTGTGAATTTCAAATAAAATTGTTGGACTATAACTTGGTGTTGTAAAATTGTTTACAATTAGCTGGTTAAGGCAGTGAGTAACTGAACCATACGGGCCAAGACAATCTCAGGTTTGATCCCTGGTCTGTGCTGAGTTATCTGCTCTTAGCCAGATGCACTGCAATTGCTGTCATTGTCCCTGGATTGGGGAAGGTAAGGGTTCCTGCTTCTGATTGCTAATGAGATCTTACTAGAAACGCATGTGTGTGGACATCAGATGAGAACAGATCAGGCTTGGCTATGATATTCCTCATGATTGAGTAGCTCCGGGACGCACACTGTTTAGACTCACACATGACAAATGGCTGCTGGAAAGTTCTTGTCACCATAAACCAGCAAGGAGTCTACAGCTTCGGGAGATGGAGGGTAGAAAATGGAGGATTGAAATGATCTCGATCACACTGTACACTTAGGTAATCGAGCTGCTTCGAACTGTGAACTGCTTTGTTACAAAAATGTTAATGAAGATATTCAAACACACAAAATAAATTCTGTAGCTTTAAGGATTTTGTGGTAAAACATGTAATTTAATTGTATTTATTATGTTCAAGTCTTATTTTGAACACAAAATATTCCAGTTAGTGAGAAAACAAAGATACAGAAAAGAATTTCAAAAAATATTTTGTATGATATGATTAGTTGATCTCCTTTCTCCTACTTGTAGATTTTCCTCACAGTTAATCCTTGATTAGTTGCTTTCGTTTGTGCTTAATAGTTTGTCATTAGGTTTTGGTCACTTTGATTTGTATGTTCTGTGTTTTGAGTTCTGATTTATTGCTCGTTGGTGAATATAAAATTTGAACCAATCAAAAAGTGTAAGGACTGTAGTGTGGCATGACAGGAGGTGTATGATAATATTATAAAAACGGTACTATCACAGATTTTCTGTGGCATTCTTCGTGGTAAGTCAGATGATAACCTGTTTTATAAGGGCAGGAACATTATGCCATATAATGGCTGATATATTATTCTGTTGCTAAGGTGAGGCTGTGTTCTTCTAAAGTCATAGGGCTCAATTTTGAAATGGTAGCAGGTAAGCAGCGGGGGGTAAAGGTGCGCGTGGCAAAGCTGAATTAAAAAAACTTACCTTTTCTCATGCGATTGCGGTACAATTGATGATGATTAAAGTTGTTTGCAGGTTTCGTGCCCGGCAGCCAGCCTGATTGACAACACCAAGGGGAGGGGGGGTGGAGAGAAAGTGAGAGAGTGAGACGTCATCCAGCGCTGGAACAGAGAGTGGAGGGCGCTGAAGATCGGTGGGGGGGAGAGGGGGAGATCGGGGTGGGGGGGGAAGAGGGGGACATTGGAGTAGGGTGGAAAAGTGGGTTATTTTGTTCTTTTAACTTTGTGCAATGGTTTTTTATTTAATTTATTTTGTTTATTTTTGTCTTCACGCCTGGTTTGACCAGTGAATCGGAAGCCGTGGGAAAGCTGCCCAGATAAGTTTAAAATTGTTTTAACTATCTACCATGTCAGAAATAAAGTACCTTAAGTACCTCAATGAGGTACATTTGGTTCTTTAACTATCATCCCGCCGGCTTTAATTGCCAGCGGGACTTCCACATTTGTGAAGCGCGCATGGACACACACATCTGTGGGGAACCCGGAAGTAGGCAGGTTGGAGCCGGCATTCTCACCCACTCAGGATTTCCCTGATTTTCACAGCAACCACCCCCTCCCACAATGCACCCGCAATTTCCTTTGAAAATCGGGGCCATAGTGTTTAAATGCTGTTAAGCAAATATTGGATGAGATCAGAGATTAACTGCTCTTCAAGCTACAGCTCAGAACCCGAGTTTATTTTCCCCATTTTTTTGTGTGATTGGTAAGATCAGCCAGAGTTTATAGCCATTACAATCCCTGTGTCAATTAAGGTATTTCCAATCCTGGGGGTTCCTATGTTTCATATTTTTAAAGCGTGATACAGACATTTAATTGTGATTAAGAAGTATGATGGACAAGAAATGTGCATTAGACATACCATTTTTATTTATAATTTGTCTGACAGCTAGTGTACATCTGTTACACTTTATATGTGACATCTTTAAGTGTCAAAAATGCAAAAAAAAAGTAAGCCAGTCATTTCCTGCTGTCTATTCTGACCTTGATGACCTGGTCTCTCCTCAAGGATTGGAGTTGAGGATTTACAACCACCTCTAATCCTCCAATTAACCTCGGATGTGTCTATTTAAGCCACTTCCCCATAGAAAGTACAAGAGCAATGGCCGTAAAATATTGGATAGGTTAAATGCAGCTTCATCTCAGCAACTAAACGTCATAATCACACTCCAGGCTTCAAACTACTTGTGAGCAATGCCATCGGAGTTGAGTAAGTGTTTTCTCTTGCTTCTTTGGCTAGACCACTATTAGGATTCAATTTATCATAACATTATTTGGGCATTCCAAATTGTCATGATATTGTTTTGCTGATGAGCTTTGTGGATGCAGTGAGAACAGCCTCATTGTATATAATGTTCAAGTTCCAGTGGTGAATGAGGATGACGTATTAGTAAAATAACTTGCAGAAGAAGTTCTTTTAATTGAGCCGATATTACCCACAGTACTCAGTGGAAAAAAAATACATTATTGTAGCTTAGGCAAGCCAAATAAATATATGGAGAGAACTGTAACCTTAAAGTAAGTCTGAAGTTGTTGCAGTTTGCAAAAAGTGGAGAAACTGGTGCAGCGTAGTGAATGGCTGATGTCGCCATTTTGTTTGGTTTCTTTTAAACCCAACACAAGTTGATAATATCCTGTTTAATATTTTAGGATTCTTCCTACTTGGTGCCCGAGGTTCCTTGTGTACGTGCAAATGTCAATACAGGATTTTTTCAATGGATCAATCTTTTACGTAACAAGGAATCAGAACAACTTGAACTCTGTGTGAACAGGAAGTTAGGAGAGGATTTTTTTTTACATAGAGGGTCACTGGGACATGGAATGTCATAACAGAAACAGTGGCAGAAGCAGAGTCCATAATAGTTTTTAAAAGAAGGGGGAATAAATATTTGTAATAGGAAATATTAATAAAGCATGGTGAATGGGACTACTTCAGAGAGCTAACAGAGCAGAATGGCTTCCTTCTATGTTGTAAAATTCTATGATTCTAATACATAAATGATCCATTTGTTGATTGGAAAATTTGCAATGTCTTCAAGTAAAAGAACGTATAACAATATAATGGTGTAGTTATTTTTTCATTACCTGTTGTGGCATTTCGTTAGTTAGGCCACAGCTCGAGTACTGCCTACGGTTCTGGTCACCACATTACAAAAAAGACGTGATTGCACTAGAGAGGGTACAGAGGAGATTTATGACTATGTTGCCAGGACTGGAGAATTTTAGTTATGAGGAATGATTGGATAGGCTGGGGTTGTTTTCTTTGGAACAGAGGAAGCTGAGGGGAGATTTAATTGAGGTGTATAAAATTATGAGGGACTTCGATAGAGCGGATAAGAAGGACCTATTTCCCACAGCAGGGAGGTCAAAAATCAATGTCCATAGATTTAAAGTAATTGGTAGAAGGATTAGAGGGGAGTTGAAGAGAAATTTTTTCACATAGAGGGTGGTGGGGGTCTGGAACTCACTGCATGAAAGGGTGGTAGAGGCAGAAACCCTCATCACATTTAAAAAGTACTTGGATATGCAATCTACAAGGCTACGGACCAAGACCTTGAAAGTGGGATTAGGCTGGATGGCTCTTTTTCGGACGGCATAGACACAATGGGCCGAATGGCCGTCTTCTGTGCCGTAAATTTCTATGATTCTATGAATACTGATCCAGACTTGGCAACTGATTGGTAAAAGCTTGCAATTCCTGCTGTTTGTGTGCTCTTGGCTGAGTGAGACTAAAATCACTTGATTTTAAACAGTAGATCAGTGTCAGATCATCTCACATCCATGGTGTTAAATATTTTGTGAATTAGCACGGAATTCAATACATCTGCTCTTTGTTTGATTGATAATTGATTTATTTCATGGTGCTTACACATTTAGCAATTGCTACGCTCATAATGCGCTCCAGTTATTGCTTAATGCCTTGTGTTTCTAGCTTTGTGTATGCAAAATGCTCATGTTTTATATGTTCCTTGCCCAAATATTTAGACATGTTACTCACTGTAATGTTGGTCTTTCATATAATAATCTTTCTTGGTGAACAGTATTATGAGGTTTTTTACTGAATTTGTAATCCGAGACTTAGCAGTTACCTGACTGGGGAGAACAAATTTCTACCATTAAGCAACAACAAAGAAAATAGACAAAAACCTTGTGCTGTGCCATCAGAACCAGTAACGTACCTCAACAACCAACATGGTGGAGTTTAGGCACATTTTTCAGAGCATGTTAATGATTGCTTCAGGACCTCTTCACACCTCTGCCCACTCGCATGGTGACAATGAACATCCTTTGAAGCATTTTAATTTCTGCCAAGCTGCAAGTACAACCTCTTCAAATGCAGGGCTATTGTTCAAGCCCACCAATCTGCAGTAAAGAGGTAACGAGCCCTAATTCTTAACTAATTAGATTTCATTTTTCCTACATTACAACAGTGACTACACTTCAAAAGTACTTCATTGGCTGCAAAGTGCTTTGGGACGTCCTGATATCGTGAAAGGTGCTATATAAATGCAAGTCTTTCTTTCTATTTCCTAGTACAGAATCATCACCTGTGTATAAAGAAAACTTGGGCAGTCTCCGAGGTTCTCGCTACTAATTGTTTTCACTGTACATAATACTATCTCTGTAAAGCATGGTATCGTGAGGGTGCCTCATATGGTTCGTGTATTGGAGAAAAACAATTTGGGTTAGGTTAAAAGGCATGCTGTATTCTAGTGAGGAATAGATGTATACTGTTGCAGCTGTGTAATACTTTTTTCAGATTTACAACATCGTATATAGCAGTCAATGTGCACCCTGTTAATAAGAACTTTTCATTTGAAGAGAGCATTTATTCAGGCATGGATTCAATCACCATACATCCGACAGTGTTTGCTTACTAAGAAGGATTGGATAAAGAGCATGTTTTGCTTGCCACAGGGGTCTTCCTATTAAGAGGCTTCTGCTGTGTTTGCTTCCAGACATCCTCCAATTTATATGAAAGGAATTTATCTGCATGCAAGTGAAGTAAAATCGGAAACCACTATTTCAGTGTCTTGCTGTCGAAGTGTTTGAGGTATTTAATTGTGTATGATGATGCATAGCTTTTTTGTACATAGTGCTGACTGCAATGATTAGGATTTCTGCTCTGTTACCAACGTGTAACCTCTTTTATGGTGAGATGTACCATGGTGGTGACATCAGCAGCAAAACTCCCAATGTCACGTGCATATAATACAGTTCCTTGGAAAAAATACTTTGAAGGGGCAAAGTTCTGTATGGTTATGGGGTTGAGTGGGTCAACTTCTGAATCAGCCAAGAGTATACTGGAGAAAACCTCAGCTGCACCATATAGTGTATGGAGACAGAGTTGTCTGCCCATTGCAAATGATCTTTCCCAGCCATTTTCTTTATAATGTTTTCTCTTTTCTGTGGTATCTATTGGTGTGTTGTGCAGAGGGTTTGGTAGTAAGGCCATGGGTTTTATGGGGAGGCCAGGTACCTGGTCACAATGTCATGGAGCTAATGGGAGAAATTTGGGAGGTCAAACCCCTGTTCCTGCTTGGGGAGCCATAGCTGTTTGAGGCACACTCAGAGCCTCTTTCATACCCAGAGGAACTTGAAATTGTGCCTGTTATTTGGCTGGGATCTTAACTGGTAGCATAATAGCTTCTCCTTTAAAATAACCATTGACTATTTGACCAATTGTGTTGGGGAGATGATGCTCTTGAATAAGCTGTGTTAATACAAGTTGTTAATCATCTTGCAAGATAACTTTGACCATTTTGATGAATGCCACATAGATCACTTTGGTTGGGAAATGAAGTGACTCACTTTAAAAATAGACTGATCATTTAAGTAATTGTAAGCCTCTGAAATGTAAGTTTAATGTAGTTCTCTGGGATACAGAATCACTTTCTCAAGTTTCAGTTGCTGTCAATGGCATTAGATCTACAACTTTGCACAGTGTAAGAATTAACTTACAGCTGTTCCAACAGGTGGTGAATACTTAAGCTGGCATGTGACATTTATATGAATGTCAAACTTTGTTTAAACTCTGGTATGTGTATGTTACTTCCTTCATTTATTTTACAAACTGTCTTTATTAGAGCGCATCGTACAATAGTTCCCAACTATTTCTGTCCATTTTGGTTCTCCCTCATCTGTACTTCCTCCTTTCTATTCCACTCCATTTCTCAGTCAGCAGTCTGGAACAGTCTGGGTCACAGACCTTCCACACACACCATTAGTCAGTCTGTGAATGGCGGACAGGAAATATACATCCGCAAGTCAGGACTGGTCCTGTCAATCTTCTATTCCTCCACCCTCCCTCCCCCACAACCCCCCAGCCCCCTTCCCCCCCTCCCCCCCCCCCCCCCCCACTCACCCCAGACTCTGCTAAGATGGGGTTTTCCTTCCAGGGCATCTCATGAGAACATGCAACTTAAAACCTAATTGGGGCTGGAATTCTCACATTAATCCTTTGAACTTGGAGACCAATCACTGAGTCATCTATTTTCTAACAGACTCCATAGAAGTTTTTTTCTAAGTCACTGGATATTGTTGTCTGCAGAATATTATCTAAACCTATATCATGTACATCAAATGATAAAGTACGGTACACATGAAATACCTACATCTGCTCTCTGTGCTTCCCTTAGACATTCTCAGTTTCTTATATTACTTGCTGACTTCAGCCTGAATTTTACAGTCTGCTTTGAATGCGGTCACTAGACAGACACCCAACATATCGTTTACAAACGCATTCTCGAATTACAGAATAATCCAGAATTGTAGCGTGTTTCAACATAACCACACAACACAAATCTTTTACTAATTGGATAATAGGAACCCTGTTTGGTTTTCACAGAGTAATGTTTCATTAAGGCTGAATAACTGAAGTGTACCAAATTCCAAGTTCAGCTTTCACCATATGTGCACCATTGGTGGCCAAACCAGCATCTCTGTTGTCAAACATTATATTATATAAAATTTAAAAACCATGTTTGTAAAAATTTTTTTTCCAGTTTTTGACATTTACCCTCTTCTATTTTTCTGATTTGCTCAGCCTTTCTCCAATAGACCTATTAATGTTGGACGGAAATATTTTTTTGCTCTTCATCTGCTTGTTTTTAACCAGTGACATGGTTGTAGGTAGGAAACTGTGGGTTGAATTTTCACTTTTACCGCTGGAGGGAAAGCGGGCGGTAATGGATCAGCGCCCATTTATCACCCCATCCCATTTTTGTCTTCATTGTGGAAGTGAAAAACAGGCGGGGTGTAAAAGGGGCTTCCATTTGCTTTCTGCCATGCGGTAAAAGTGAATATTTACCCATTGGTGTCTATTTTGTACAACGTATATTCCTACACACGCCCAAGAGATGTAGCATCATTATTAAATGTGCTTCGCGTATGTTCACTGTCAAGGTTTGCCCTATAATCAGGGGCAATTTTAACAAAATTAAATTGTGACATGTCAACAAATACAATAGGGATACTAGCACAAATTAGCTGATGTGTTTTCCTACGTTACAACAGCAACTACACAGCAAAAGCACTTAATTGGCTGTGGGACATCCTGAGGTTGTGAAAGCGGTCTACATAACTGCAAGTTCTTTCTTTTACAGATGCTTAGTATGTTTGTCTGAAATTCTTTCCTCTGCTATTTTAGTGCTAATGCTGACCCATTTAAAATAAATGGGTTAATGTCTCCCCAACAAAAACAAAGGAAGGAATTTCAGACAAACATTTGTACACTGGTATCACGCAGCATAAATTCAGGGGCCATACTTTTTAAACTAGATAATCTGCCATATACTTTGAGAAAATCAAGTTATTAAATAATGCATGCTTAACAGATTTTTTCCCCTACAATTTATGTACTTAAGAGGAATTCAGAAGTATTTAACAACGTGATCCTCTACATTTTTTTTTATTGATCAACAATGGGAACACCAGAGGATGACTTCATTGGAAGAAGAGAGTACTGATGCCACCCCTCCCACCAGCCTAATCACACGATAAATAGGATTTCCTGGACAATTGTTTTGAAAAAAAGTTTCCCGTAAGAATGTAGACATGACTTTCCTTGTACAAAACATTGAAGAGGACGTATT
The DNA here is from genome assembly GCF_035084215.1 of Heptranchias perlo. Lineage (NCBI taxonomy): Eukaryota > Metazoa > Chordata > Chondrichthyes > Hexanchiformes > Hexanchidae > Heptranchias > Heptranchias perlo. Next base: position 30,191,537 of record NC_090350.1, read on the forward strand.
CCAAAATAGTTTCGAATTGAGATACTCTGTTAGTACTTTTGACAGGGACTGTTCTTCACACTTGCACTCTGCTTTTAATGCAATCAATGATCTGCTGTAGCAGTGCATAAGTCATTTGTACAAAAAAAATCCTGTTTTGGACATTATTAAAAATAGGACCAATTAGGATAGTTTAATTTGCAGACATGACATTTACACTGGCAGGACTTCAACAAGTAAGTAATGAGCTACCAAAATGGCCCAATTAAAATGGCTCTGTCCCAAAGTGCATTTGGCTGGAGACATTGGTTTTATTTCAAAAGATCCAAATGCAACCTCATGTGGCCTGTTTTCAACTTGTCCTATTTGTGAAGAGGTTATTTATAAATTACATGGAGATGATCTCTGCCAGAGTGGTGCTAAGGACATTATAATTGACCTCAGTATACTGAGCTTGGAAAGGGACATTAGAGATGATCCCATTTCTGATCACTATCCAGTGACTCCTGTTAGAAAGTCTGAATGTGTGGAGGACTCAGATGTGATGTCCCTCTCCCTCATTTCTAGTTGTTGAATAGCCTGCCAAGATTCATTGTTTAGGCACACACATCAAGAATGGGATCTTGGAGGATGTACTGGAAGGCAGCCATGAAACGGTATGCCAGCATGAGGCAGCTCCGTCAGTACAAGAGGGGAGAAAGATAGGAGAAAGGGATTAAAATTTATGCTGTACGTCACTTAATATTTGCTTTAAAGCCTGCAAAGGGTTCAATTACATTACAAGAAACTCCCAACAATTTTTAATTGAATTTTCTCTTCAAGGTTTAAGTGTTTGGTAACATCGTTAAGCTTAGAATTCTGCTGTGTGGGGATGTCATTGCGATTGACAGAGTGAGCATTGCTCAGTTTTAACTGGTGAAAATTCACCCAATTTCTGAGTTTATTCAATAAATAGCTGAGTCGTATAGACCAGGAAGGTCTCAAATTTGATACACACCGGTAGGGATGCAACAATTGACCTCAGTACCACCGGGCTAGGGAAGGGAAAATCAGTCAGAGTTCCTGCTTTTCATTGTGATCCGAAGTCTCCCACTGGAAATTCGGAGGTTGGGTGAAGACAAAAAACCTACAAGGGGATATAGACAGGCTGGGTGAGTGGGCGGAGATTTGGCAGATGCAATACAATATTGGAAAATGTGAGGTTATGCACTTTGGCAGGAAAAATCGGAGAGCAAGTTATTATCTTAATGGCGAGAAACTGGAAAGTACTGCAGTATAAAGGGATCTGGGGGTCTTAGTGCAAGAAAATCAAAAAGTTAGTTTGCAGGTGCAGCAGGTGATCAAGAAGGCCAACGGAATGTTGGCTTTTATTGCTAGGGGGATAGAATATAAAAACAGGGAGGTATTGCTGCAGTTATATAAGGTATTGGTGAGACCGCACCTGGAATACTGCATACAGTTTTGGTCTCCATACTTAAGAAAAGACATACTTGCTCTCGAGGCAGTACAAAGAAGGTTCACTCGGTTAATCCCGGGGATGAGGGGGTGGACATATGAGGAGAGGTTGAGTAGATTGGGACTCTACTCATTGGAGTTCAGAAGAATGAGAGGCGACCTTATTGAAACATATAAGATTGTGAAGGGGCTTGATCGGGTGGATGCGGTAAGGATGGGTGAAACTAGAACGAGGGGGCATAATCTTAGAATAAGGGGCTGCTCTTTCAAAACTGAGATGAGGAGAAACTTCTTCACTCAGAGGGTGGTAGGTCTGTGGAATTTGCTGCCCCAGGAAGCTGTGGAAGCTACATCATTAAATAAATTTAAAACCGAAATAGACAGTTTCCTAGAAGTAAAGGGAATTAGGGGTTACGGGGAGCGGGCAGGAAGTTGGACATGAATTTAAATTTGAGGTTAGGATCAGATCAGCCATGATCTTATTGAATGGCAGAGCAGGCTCGAGGGGCCGATTGGCCTACTCTTGCTCCTATTTCTTATGTTCTTTGTTCTTATGATATTAGGAGGGAGGCGGGTTGGCAGCGGGGGGTCGACTGGGCGCGTGGGTAATGCGCCCAGTGAATTTGGGTTGCTCCGCACGCGATCGCAGCCTAATTGAAGGCAATCACCTTGGCTTCCGAGTTTCGCACTGGAAAGCTGCGCAGCGGGCGGACTGCGCACCCGCATCACAGGCTGTCAGCTGGAGGAACCCTATTTAAAGGGGCAGTCCTCCACCGACTGATGCTGCAGAAAGGAGCCGGGGGAAGGTTGCTCCTTGGTTTAATGATGCCTCACTCCAGGTCCTACTGGATGGGATGAGGAGGAGGGGGAGGACAGAAATCTTCTCCCCAGCGGATGGGCGGAAGTGGCCTGCCTCTACCACCACGAAGGCCTGGCCCGAGGTGGCAGGGGAGGTCACCAGCACCACCAACATATCACGCACCTGGTGAATTTTATTGTTAGGAGGAGGGTGGTGGAGGCCAAACTTTGTCCAAAGTGACAGAGTGGCCTCGTGCAATGGGTGAGGGTCTCCCCACCCCCTCCCCCCACCTGTCAAATGGATCTTTGCAGCTGCCACAGGCTGGTGGCTGCAACACGTCCATTTCAACTGGGAGTGTTTCCCCCAGTAGGGAAAACACGCTCAGTTGAGATGAAAATCCCACCCCTCCTAAAATATCCTAGAAATCAGATCTGCAAATGACCTGAACTATCGCATCTAAGTGCGTCACTGGGGAACCCGGAAGTGGGCGGGTTGGAGCCGGGCTCCAGTCCCGCCCCAGGAATCACCGATTTTCAGAGCCCCCCGCCACGAAGCCGCCGGCTCGGACATCCAAAAATCGAGCCCATGACGTCCTTCATTGTCAAATTGCCTACCAGCACTGATGGTCGATGACCACTGGGCAGGAAAGCAGACCCCATCAATTACGTAACATCTTAAGGAGAAGGGGAGCAGAGAAGACTGGTGTGAGAAAGGGGGGAAGAAAGTGAAAACAAAAAAAAATTTCCAGTGTAAATATTTTCAAAACTGGAATGACATTACCCCAGACCCCTGCCAGATAGGTGAATGATCCTGAATATATTACTGCATTGAGGAATCTTGCTGATATCAGCGGCTGTTAAATTGGTTCTTCAGGGTATTATGCATTGAGGCCTGTGATTGGATTCCATTCTCCTAAGGAAATGTGTATGATAGGTTGTGAAAGATAGAAAGAAAGACTTACATTTATATAACACCTTTCACAACCACAGGGCATTCCAAAGTGCTTTACAGCCAATGAAGTACTTTCTGAAGTGCAGTTACTGTTGTAGCATAGACAGCCTTTATTCAAGAACGTGACTTTATTCAAGATCACAGATCCATTATAAGGGTCTTCTTGCACTTCTGGTACTTTCTAAAAGTCTCTGTTGAGTGATACATGGAGAAAGCATCATTAAAAAGTTATTAAAGCTGTAAGGGCAAATTCATCAGCCCCAAGCACCTTTTGGGGAGCTGCATTCAAGGGGAGATTAAGTTGGAAAATCAATACAACAATGTTTTAACCCACTTTCTGATTCATGGTTCCATTGAGTCGAGCATGGGATTGGTGAATTTGCCCAGTAGTACTCACATTTATCCACCCGGTTGAGGCATAGATACTGTTCGAAATGGGCTTATTCTGGCTTTGCCTCTTTAAAGGTGTCCTTACAGGTTAAAGAAGCACATGCTTCCTCTCCCACAAAGAAAGGCCTTGTCATCATTCAATGAGAAGTAAGCAACACAAAGTTTACATTGAAGTATAAACTGACTTCAAAAAGATGTGTTCAGAATAGCCAACTCTGCTCCCTCTCCCCATAAATCGTCTTGTTGGTATAAAAACACACACTTTTACTCTTGCATTGCTGTCTTATAAAATGGCGTGGTGTGAATAAAACCTGAGCAGGATTCTGTGGAGAGAAGCAAAGTCTGATTTGTTGTCTTTGCTCTCATCGCTGGACTTCGTGTGTCAACACATTAGGCAATAAACCAGAGTAAGTCCACTGCAGTCGCTGCAGGATAGATGAAAAGACTAAAGATTCTGGGGGAGAAGAGAAGCACTGAAGCTCGATCCATTTTAGTCATTTTTATTATTTTCACAATTAACAACTGCTTCATTGAAACATTCCTGCTGTGTAGAATGTTTGTCAAAGTGTTATGTTAAAAGCCAGAACCATAGAGAAAGGAGGATAGCTGCTGGATGATGGCCAAGAAACATCTGATTAAAGAAAACCATTGAATTGCAACTTCTTTTTCCATTTTCGACAAAATGTCTTCCAGCTTGAATGAATATTTTCCCCTCACATCATTGAGGAAGTCGGTTTTGTTATTTTTGTGCTGCTGAGTCCACACATTCTGTTGTTACAGCTTGCAGTGTTGCAGCTTGAGGTTTTCCTGGATGCTAATGTACATTAACCCTTTTGAGTATTGAACTATCTGCAAAAATAAATGTTGTGGGGCTAATAATGCAGCAAAACACAGGCATGAAACACCAAGGGTGCCAGGAACATCAACTATGTGCAAGCATTAAGCCCCATTTGCAAATGAGGCCTGCTCCCAATAATTTGGCTAATCAGTGTGCCTGAGAAATGCACCAGTTGCTCAATGCCCGATACTAGGGAGGACCGAAGGGAAATGTTTGCTTTTTTTATCCCTCTGTGGCCCTGACAGTTATACAGGGCCTTGGTGAGACCATACCTGGAGTATTGTGTGCAGTTTTGGTCTCCTTATCTAAGAAAGGATATACTTGCCATAGAGGGAGTGCAGCAAAGGTTCAGCAGACTGATCCCTGGGATGGCAGAACTGTCGTATGAGGAGAGATTGGGTCGACTAGGCCTGTATTCACTAGAGTTTAGAAGAATGAGAGGGGATCTCATTGAAACGTACAAAATTCTGACAGGGCTTGACAGACTGGATGCAGGGAGGATGTTTCCCCTGGCTGGGGGGTCTAGAAGGAGGGGTCACAGTCTCAGGATACAGGGTAGGACATTTAGGACTGAGATGAGGAGAAATTTCTTCACTGAGGGTGGTGAACCTGTGGAATTCTCTGCCACAGAAGGCTGTGGAGGCCAAGTCACTGAATATATTTAAGAAGGAGATAGATAGATTTCTAGACACAAAAGCCATCAAGGGGTATGGGGAGAGAGCAGGAATATGGTATTGAGATCGAGGATCAGCCATGACCATATTGAATGGTGGAGCAGGCTCGAAGGGCCGAATGGCCTATTCCTGCTCCCATTTTCTATGCTTCTATGACATTCCACTAGAGTGACCCAGTTCACCTGTAGCTTCCCAGCTGCACCTCAAAAGGCCGATTTTGCTTGGGAGTTCTCCTCCTTCTGACTCCCAAATATCCTGTTGCTTTTAATGTGGCAGCAGCCATTTACATGCTGGGGGCAAAGTTAAAATATTCAAATAAGCTGATCTGGCCTTATTGTACAAGGTCACCTCTTTTGAGCACAGGAAGACACAGTGCCTGATGAGCAGCAATGGTGTTCAATGATGCCCAGATTGCATTGGAGACCTCTGTAAGTTTCTATTGTTTTATATTGAAATATTTATTAATTTATCTCTAAAATAATATGAATTAACAGAAACATTTACTGAATTCTGTGGTATGTCGCTGAAAAGCAAGCCATTTTCAAAATGATTAGGACACTCTCAAAATAATGCCAGAAGTGTCTTTTTCTGTTTTTCTACTGAGACTTATTTGGGGGGGAAATCATTCTGAGCAGTAGATTGAGGACTTAACAAACCTGAAATAAAATTTAGTACTTTGTATTTATGTAGTGCTGACCCTCTCATCAACAGCTCCCTTCAATCTGACTTAGTATACATAGATCACTGTATCTCATCTCTCAACATTCCCAGTTTTATTGGGATTCCCAACACGGTCCTGAATATGGAGAAGAAGGGGGTTTGTGCTTTTATTTGTTCTGTTCACTTTTCCAAGTGACCATCATGGTCTTTGCAGTTGTTTCTCTACTCTGTTTGGACTGCAGTCAGAGTTAATGTGGGTGCTGTTGTGATTCTGGAAGGATTTAGTCAGGAGATAAGAGGACAGAAAATCTGGAATGGAGAACAAAAGCACAAGAAAGCTGGAGATCATCAAATATTCCACAGGCATAAAGGATCATGTGCTGCTCGGACTGATGGAGGACGGATTCACTCAGTAGGACTGCCTACCAGGATTGAATAGTACAGGTGTGCAGAGGAAGAGATAGTCTGAAGCTTTTCTTGATTTCCTTTCGGGATTTGTGAGTATATATTTAGAATCTAACTTCAGGAAGTTTAACAAGTTGAGTAGAGTCCTTCTGTATTAGTAGTCCTATATAACAAAAGTCACTGTACGTCAAGTGATTTTTTAAAGTGCTTTTAGTCAATTCTGAAAGATGTATTTAAGGTACATATAAATGCAAGCCTTTTTATAGAGTAATCTTTGGAAGAAGCTTACTTGATTTACCAAATGACCTTTTCTATTTCTATGTTCTTTATATTTTTACCTGCTTTAGTTACTCAATGAGGCAGTAACCAAGGTGGCAGTAATGATGAGAGATCAGCTGATCTAATGTAAAATCAGCTCTAGACCATTGAAAAGCCTGAGGCACCTGAGGTTCATCCGGTGTAGGTTTGGATTTCCTAATGAACCAAACACCTTGGGCTCAATTTTAAAGGATGGCAGCAGAGGGATCAATGGGTGTGCGGCAAACCTGAAAAATAAAAACTTACCTTTCCCCACGCGATCGCGAGGTAATTGATGCTCATTAATCTTGTTTTCAGGTTATGCGCCCGGCTGCCGGCCTGATTGACAGGACAGGAACTGCAACGCCGAGGGCGGGGTGGGGGGGGGAGCGGAGAAAGGGAGAGAAAGAGACATCGTCTGGCGCTGCAAGAGAGAGTGGGGGGGGGAGACAAAGATCCGGGGGTTGGATGGGGAACATCGGACATTGGAGCTGGGGGGGGAGACATCGGTGGGGGGAGACTTTGGAGAGGGAGACATCGGAGGGGGGGAGACATTGGAGAGGGAGACATCAGACGTGAATTGGAAGCCGTGGGAAAGCCACCCAGGTAAGTTGAAAATCGTTTTAACTACCTAATATATAAGAGAATAAGTACCTCAATGAGATACACTTGCTTCTTTAAATATTGTCGGTGGGACTTTCGGGTTCGGGAATAGCGCACACACCCAGATGTGTCTTTGTGAGACGCAGAAGTGGGCGTGTTGGAGCCAGGTTCGTTTCCCGCACCTTATTTCCCCGATTTTCATAGCCCCCTGCCACCAAATTAAAATTGAGCTCCTTGTACTTTATTTTAAATATTTGGTTCAAGATGTTTAGAATCCAGTTTTAGCCTGCATATTCACCCAGGTATGAACTGACTGATTCAAGAGCAATGTTATAAAATACTATAAGACAAGACAACTGAAGGAGCACCAATTGGTCATTGCGCTAAATGTAGGTTGGCTTGCTGGTGAAATGCTTCAGTCATGAGGTGAGAAGGATGGTACTGAAACCCATGCTTAGTTCATAATCACATGGAAGCTTCCTCTAGGTGGCAAGGTGTTGATCTCAGCTCGGTCATTGCAAACAGCATCAGGCAAATAGAAGGACTCCACCAGCTTTGCATCTCTGCCTATGCACCACTAACTGGTCAAGCTCAATATGAGCAGCCTGAAAAGTTAGAAGAGTGAAAAATGTGAGATAAAACAAATAAATGATGTACTTTTAAAGAAAAAAAATCAAAACAACCTGATTCTTGATGCAGTGAGAGCCTCTGCTTTTAAATGATGGTGAAGACAGCTCATCATGTAAATGCAGCATTTCTTAATGCTGACTATATGAAATCTCTGTTACTGGCACTTTGATCAGATAATTGAGCTGTTAATGTTTGGTTGAGAATAGCAGCAGTGGTTTTCATGAAGGAAGAGGAACAAAGAGTGTGTGAAAATGGGGTGGGAATGGGAGGAGGATCATAGCATAGGCATAAAAATATGGAAATGAGCATGGTCTTTACCGAAATGTGTATTACAATTTCCTGTTTCACTTCTTATTTTAAGTCTTGTCACAAACTGGTCAACAATGTTCAATATATTTGCTCTGAAATGTTGTTGAAAATACTTCAGATAACTAACCTGCATTTTACTGGAATCTGTGAAAAGTTCTCTTTAATAATTAAAATGGAACTCTAAGAAGTTAGGAGCGCATTAAAGGGGGAAAAAAGAATTAATTTAAATGCAGATATACATGAAATACAAACTAGTAAGGTCAACTAAGACGGTACACCATTTCTCTTCAGTTTTTAATGCACTCTGCTCTCCTAAAAGACACAGTAGCCCTTTTTCAGAGAGGGATATTTGAGCATTTCATAATTTTATTATTTTCATCCCTCTAACCCCCAACCATCTTTGTTTTATTGAGAAACTTAGGAGACATGCAGTGCCTGGTGCCAAAAGCATGATATCGCCAACAACAACAACTTTCATTTATATACCACCTTTAACGTCGTAAAACATCCCAAGGTGCTTCACAGGAGCGTTATCAAACAAAATCTGACACCGAGCCACATAAGGAGGTATTAGGACAGGTGACCAGAAGATTGGTCAAAGAGGTAGGTTTTAAGGAGCGTTTTAAAGGAGGAGAGAAAGATAAAAAGTCGGAGAGGTTTAGGGAGGGAATTCCAGAGCATAGGGCCTAAGCAGCTGAAGGCACGGCAGCCAATGGTGGAGCAATTAAAATCGGGGATACGCAGGAGGCAAGAATTGGAGGGGTGCGGAGATCTCGGAGAGTTGCAGGGCTGGAGGAGGTTACAGAGATAGGGAGGGGTGAGGCCGTGGAGGGATTTGAAAACAAGGATGAGAATTTTAAAATTGAGGCGTTCCTGGGCCGGGAGCCAATGTAGGTCAGCGAGCACAGGGGTTATGGGAGAACGAGATTTGGTGCGAGTTAGGATACGGGCAGGAGAATTTTGACCGAGCTCAAGTTTATGGAGGGTTGAAGATGGGAGGCCGGCCAGGAGAGCATTGGAGTCGTCCAGTTTGGAGGTAACAAAGGGATAGATAAGGGTTTCAGCAGCAGATGAGCTGAGACAGGGGCGGAGACAGCCGATATTACAGGAGGTGGAAGTAGGCTTGGAGCGGATATGTGGTCAGAAGCTCATCCCTGCGTCAAATAGGACGCCAAGGTCGCGAACGGTCTGGTTCAGCATCAGACAGTGGCCAGGGAGAGAGGGATGGAGTCGGTGGCTGGGGAACAGTGTTTGTAGCGGGAACCAAAAACAATGGCTTCAGTCTTCCCAATATTTAGTTGGAGGAAATTTTTGCTCATCCAGTACTGGATATCGGACAAGCAGTGTGACAAATGAGAGGCAGTGGAGGAGTCGAGAGAGGTGGTGGTGAGGTAGAGCTGGGTGTCATCAGCATACATGTGGAATCTGACGTGTTTGCGGACGATATTGCTGAGGGGCAGCATGTAGATGAGAAATAGAAGGGGGCCAAGGATAGATCCTTGGGGGACTCCAGAGGTAACGGTGCGGGAGCGGGAAGAGAAGCCATTGCATTGAAAAGAATCATGTGAGTCCAAAATTAGTGATTGTGATGCTTGGCCTTTTTTTTAAAAGCACGTAGAAATTTGGAAGAAAGAGACTGGGAGAAATAAGGATCTCTGTTGTTTTCAGGTTCTGGGAAACAATGAGTTAAAGCAGGAGGTTGAGTGGCCAATCTCAATTTCAACACCGTGAAGTTGCAGGGAAGTGAAAGAGTGCATTCGGAGTACAGGAGGAACAAGAGAAAAGAATTCAGAGAAGAAATGACCAGAGTAGTAGTAATAAAATGAGAGATGGGAAAAGTTGCCCAAAAAATCTATAGGGTCACAAGCCCGGCAGTCGCGGAATTTCGCCTTTGACTCTGGTGAAATTTGTCTGTCAAGGGTGAGCTCGGCGGAATTCCTAGGGAAGCCTGGGAACTCCCATCAACATACTCTCAAAGCTGGCTTTATGGGGCTTGCAGGAGACATGCCATCCCGCATCCCCGGAGCTCGAAGTGTGGGAGAGCTTAAGGGAGGTGGAACAATGCTGGATCCAGGTTCTGCCCCAAAATGCAGCCCCTAGCTTAAATCGCACCCCGGTTCTGCTCTCCCACTGACAAGAATTCCTACCCTATATTAAATAAACATTGACTCATTATCATCTCTGAAGCAAGTCTTCAGCCTCTCCCCCTCCTTAAAACCTGGCCTTGCCTCTTTAAATTTCAGGTGTTCTATTCTGATCATTTTTTATTTCTAACATTTTTCACAAAATACAAAGGAATCCCAAAATATTGGTGGCATTGTGGACAGTGAAGAAGGTTATCTAGGATTGCAACGGGATCTTGATAAATTGGGCCAGTGGGCCGATGGAGTTTAATTTAGATAAATGTGAGGTGATGCATTTTGGTAGATCGAATCGGGCCAGGACCTACTCCGTTAATGGTAGGGTGTTGGGGAGAGTTATAGAACAAAGAGATCTATGAATACAGGTTCATAGCTCCTTGAAAGTGGAGTCACAGGTGGATAGGGTGGTGAAGAAGGCATTCGGCATGCTTCGTTTCATTGGTCAGAACATTGAATACAGGAGTTGGGATGTCTTGTTGAAGTTATACAAGACATTAGTAAGGCCACACTTGGAATACTGTGTACAGTTCTGGTCACCCTATTATAGAAAGAATATTATTAAACTAGAAAGAGTGCAGAAAAGATTTACTAGGATGCTACCGGGACTTGATGGTTTGACTTATAGGGAGAGGTTAGATAGACTGGGACTTTTTTCCCTGGAGAGTAGGAGGTTTAGGGGTGATCTTATAGAAGTCTATAAAATAATGAGGGGCATAGATAAGGTCGATAGTCAAAATCTTTTCCCAAAGGTAGGGGTGTCTATAACGAGGGGACATAGATTTAAGGTGAGAGGGGAGAGATACAAAAGGGTCCAGAGGGGCAATTTTTTCACTCAAAGGGTGGTGAGTGTCTGGAACGAGCTGCCAGAGGCAGTAGTAGAGGCGGGTACAATTTTGTCTTTTAAAAAGCATTTGGACAGTTACATGGGTAAGATGGGTATAGAGGGATATGGGCCAAGTGCAGGCAATTGGGACTAGCTTAGTGGTATAAACTGGGCGACATGGACATGTTGGGCCGAAGGGCCTGTTTCCATGTTGTAACTTCTATGATTCTATAAAGGAAACTAATGAGTTAGTGATTCTAATAATTATGGTTTGTATTTAAAAATATGGTAGGCAGGGATAGCTTGGAACTAATATTTCTACCATATGCTGATGATGCTGTAGTGCAATCTATCTATTTCCATAATGAGAGTGAGAGAAGGTCATAATTTACAAAGCTGCATATTCCCATATGCCTTTGGACCTGCAGACAATCATAGCACTGTGTGTGGTCCTGTACATAAGCTGCTCCTGCTTTAAAACAATCCTTCAGTTCTGGAAGAGTTTAGCAGACACCACTTGTTGGAAAAACGGTTCAAGGAACTACTGGTGTGTTATCTTGACAGAATTGCTAATATTTCTGTTCTGCTGCTAACAGTCTGCTAACTAAAACAAAACTGTGATTTTAAAAAAGTAGTTCCCACCTGAAGGTACAACCTAATCCAGTTTCCGAAGCAACACATAGCACAGTGACAAATGTTTACTGTTATGCCTGTTTCCAGAGTTGACCCCGAGATAGCATGGAATGAGGTATGGCCAACGACATTAGCGAATGGTTCTCTAGTAAGTTAACTGTAGAAAATTCAAACATAGTATTTTCTTAACATGATATCTGGTGGCAAGCCCCTTGCACTGTTAAATTATATAAATAACTCAAGATATGAGTTCACTTTGATGGTGATCACTACTTCCAATCCTGTGTACCAGTAACGCCATACTGCCCTCCCTTCTTCACTGTGCTAACTCCCCATAGACTTTGAACAATTACAAACTGATACGTATTGGTGGGAGCACACTGGAGCATTGTGTCCAGTTTCAATTTCCTTACTTCAAAACGGATATTATGTTTTTTTTTAGCAGAGAGCTGCAAGATTAATACAGAATTTAAAGGACCGAGGTATGAAGATTGATTGTAGACCTTGGGAGTTTTCTCTCTGAAGAAGAGAGAACTAAAAGGAGACTTGATAGAGGTTTTTAAGATTATGAAAGGGTTTGCTAAGTTGGAAACATAAGGAGACAAGAAGCCCACTCCACCAACAAACTGTGTGTGGATGTTTTGTTCATCCACGCAACCTCCATTTTGTAACGGGACAGGTGACACCAAATTTGAAGTTGTTTTAATTGGACCAAAATTATGTTATGGCAACTGGACCTCAAAATAACAAAATTTGAATCATTTAGAGTTTAAAGTTCAATTTAGTTCTCATCCTGACCAGATGTAATGTTGCTTTTCTTCTCTTGCATGTATATCAGAATCTCTTCTGGAAACTATTTCATAAAATCTTAATAGCAACAAAATAAAAATCAGCTCTGGATTAATGTTGAGAAATACAGAAGTGTTAAATACATCGAAAAAAGGGAGACATTGCCCTCTTTGGTTCAGACTGATGGAGTGGTGTTGGTCAAAGCCATCAGGACATCTACAAGCACCCCTAGAAGGAGGGCACCACCGAAAAAAACAGATGACATTTCCAAACCAGAATTATGTGCTCGTCAAATATCTCTACCAATTAACTGGTGTCCACCAGCCACAGGCAGCTTTTAGCAAACCATGTGGTTGTATTCTGCAGTTATCCAGTTATGTGGGCAAAGAGTCAGAGATCCCATCCCCGGTGATTCTACACATCGTGGACGTAGGTACAGTGATTTTGCCAGGCCTAGGAGCAGACCCACCAGGATGTCCTCTGATCTGCTCAGCTTGTGCACTGCCTGAGTAAAGATAAAACATGATTGGGGAGAAATGCAAACAAAGTTTGAGAACCAGCACCTTTAAACAGTGAAATAGGAGCTGCAATTTTTCACATTGTACATAGGTATGGAATATAGTTTTGTTCTGGCTATAAAAAGGGCACATGGCCAGGACATCAATAAAGTGGCTCAGGTGGGTGTTCAATGCCACTGCACATGAAACATTCTCCACCCAATTCCCCAGTGGTGCAGAAAGGATTCCTGAATACAGAGCTGTATTGGTTTTAAACTACAACCATGTGTTTTAAACCTCTATCTCTATTATTGGGATGCATTGCTTTGTGCATTGGAGTGACCCACAATCAAGCGTAGATCTAATATTAGCATGCGGATTTGTGAGTTGAAGTGCAGCTATGGGTTAACTGTAAGTGAAGAGATATTTATTCCAGTTGCCTTTTGCAGAGTGCACTCCTGCTGCTGTACTTCAGAGCTGTCTGTGGCTGCGTATCGGCAGATTCACAGCAGGAGGTATAAATGGCTAATGCAAGTCACTTGCTGTTTTCTGTCGATTAGAGAAAAAAACAATTTAATACTTCCCAGTGCACAGACGAAATCATGAGAACCCTCCATGCCCTGGTGAATTCAGTTTGAATTATCTTGACCGAATCTGCTTGCAGTCTCTACAGGGGTGAAACTATAAATGGGCCTTCTCTTGTCTTAAGCTAACAAAACCTAAACTTCATTGCAGCTTAGCCTGCCCATCAGTGCAGATGTACTGAGCTCTGACTTCAATGAACATACACAACTGACATAAATAAATCTTTTGGTTAACCAGATCATGCAGGAGCCTCCTGGTATTGGTTCTAGTTGTGAAGCTATGCTTGCATATATACAGGAAATCCCATATGAGACAGACCCACAAGAAGACCGGAAGCCTGCCTGAATGTCACGGACAGATTCAGTCACGTTCAAAGAATATTCTGTCAACCAGCATCAAATAGGGACAGTCCAAGTTCTCATGGTCTGTAATTAAGGAACCACTGGGTACTGAACGGTGATAACGTGTAATGTCTAAGGATATATGATATAAATTGCACTACCTGTAACTGTAACTTGGAGTAAAACACTCCAAATCTCATTACAAATTATTGTCCTTTAACACCACCACCACATGATTCTAGACCAGTAGGTATTTTTAACCATATTAATAGCCAAAGGGCAGGTAAATGCTCCACCATGACTGCCTTATACACAGGTTACACGGATCAATCTAGTGGGTTTACAGAACTTTTTTCTTTCATTAACACTGTTTGTACATCAAGGTCTGTACTACAGCAGAGGCAACATGAGATTCCACATATTATCCTACCTCTTGCTGACAAAAAAGACGAAGTGGAGATTGAAACTGCTTGGTTATCAGTTCCATAGCATCTGCAGTAATACATCAAGCAGAATATTGAATTTGTGTGTGATTTGTTACTTTACAGACTGTACTGAAGTGTTAAAATGATGCGGTGAGTTGCTTATGAGGTAAACTTCACATAAAATATTTTATCATTCAAATGTAGTCAGGTGCAATCCACTGGCAAATTCAAACTGCACTGTGTTTCCAGCACAACATAACAATATATTTTGATTTTTTTTTTATTATTGTAGTGCTTGTGGATTGTGGTGCATGAGATAAGAATTGAGAGGGGAATTTCTGTAATGAAAAGATTAATGTAGTGCCTGCAAAAGGTAACATAAGAATACAAGAATTTTCAAGAACTGGAATAGGCCATTTTGCCAAACAACCCATTCCTTTTGCATTGAGATCCCCACCTTCAATCCCTTCTCCAGAAATGCTTCTTCAATCCATTTGTACTGTCTACTTCAATAACCTTCCCTAGTAACTTGCAAAAAGTTTTGCCTGACGTCCCTTCTTACTTCTAACCTCTTCATTTCCATTTGTGACTCCTAGGGCATGATTTTGACCCCAAGCCGGGAAGGGGGCGGGGGGGGGGTGGTGTCTCAAATTGCGTACGGGAAATCCGAAAGTACGGGTTTCCCGGACGTCCTTACGATTTTGATGTAAGGACGTCTTTTTTTTGTCTGTTTCCAGTCCAACTGGTTGGCCTGATTGACAGGCTGGTCTCAGTCGGATGGGAGAACAGCCACGGAGAGGACATCCATTGTTTTTATGGATGTGGGGGGGGCATGGATGGGCCTGGGGGCATGGGGGGCACCAGCGAGCATGGGGGTCACAGGGGGGAGTCAATCATGAGGGGAGGAATCGGAGGTCAGTCACGGGGGTTGTCGGGATCGGGGGTCATCGTGGGGGGCAGTCGGATATCGTGGGGGGGTGGAATTCGGGATCATTGTGGGGGGCAGTCGGATATCGTGGGGGGGTTCGGAGATCGGGGGGGTCTGCGATCGTGGGGGGGTTGCTGCAGGTAGGCTTGTTGGGCCTGGATAAGGCACTCCTGCTCCTCCCATCCCACAACCTGTGCCAGAAAGGCACTTACCTGTTAGTTTTGTCCTTCTCGCCTTCTTTCACGTGGTGTAAAAGAGGAGGCCCGGGAATCCTGGCCTCCCAGGGGTTGAAATTGGAAACTCTGGAAAAATGGAAGCCCGCAGCCTCCTTGAAAGGTTTTAATCACCATCCCGTCTCCTGAGAGCGGGTTGGTCGCCCACCCCTCGTTCCGCCCCGGTGAAAACCAGAAGTGTACGAGTTGGAGGCGGGTTGGGAGCGGGTCCGAAATGGTTGCGATTTTGAATGCCCCCCCCACCCCCAAACCACCCATTTTTCCTTTTTAAAATTGTGCCTATGGTGCTTAAACAATTGTCCGGGGCCAGTTTTATCAATTCAATTCATAATCTCGTAAAACTTCAATTGCATCAATTTGAAATCTCTTTTGCCAAAGAAAACAAACGCAACTTCCTTAACTATTCCTCATAACATCACATTTCTGATAGCTGGAAAGTAGGCTGCTCCTACATGATGATCAGAATCGGTACTTTTAATCAACTGAGGTTTAGAAGGATTGAGAATCGGCTTCAAGTAGCTGACCAATGTACCTGTAGATTTCCTCGCGCAGGGCAATTATTGTTGGACAAGGTGTTGTGTCTCAACTCCAGGAACAAGCAGTGAAGTCACATACATTATCAATGCTCACAACAGCAGGGCGCTAATTGCAACGATATATATATAAAATGTGTTAAAATCTGGGCACTTGATCTCTTTGTGGCATGATTTAAATGTTTTGATGATTGAATAAATGTGCTGCTGTGGGTGTGCCATTTTAGAGTTCACCATTGGGAGAAAAGCAAAACCTATATGGGAGGAGAAGGAGGGGCAATTGCCTCTTCCTGAACCAGCTATATTTTAAGATACTTCTCGGGGAGGAAATTCTGAAAAGATCAGTGGAAGTACAAAGCTTCTTTTTTTGTTCCTTTTTTTTTGCTAAAATTATCGGCAGGAGGAATTTCATTTCCTTTTTTCATTCAGTTAAAACTGTAAATGTATTCAAGGACATATTTCCTTTTTCTTATCTGCTGATTTTCGCCCAGCAATTTTTTTCTCTCCCCCGATCTCCTGAAGGCGTTCATTTCTATGGACAGCAGTCACCATCAGGTACCTCACCCAACTGGCTATTATTTCTATGTGAACCTTGACAGTAAATGTTGGTGAGCTATTCGACTGCAGGGGGCATTACAGCGGAGCCCTCTCCTAAGCTGACCTGATGCACACCCTCATCACCTCTAGACTCGACTTCTACACTGCTCACCTTGCTGGCCTCCTGACCACCACGCTCCATGAAGTCTCAGATCATATAAAACTCCACCGCTCACATCCTGCCTATGCCAGCCCCCACTCACCCATTACCCTTGTCCTTGCTAACCTACGATGGCTCCCTGACCCCCAATAGATTGAACTTAATATCCTTGTCCTCTTCAACAAATCTCTTCATGGATTTCCCCCACGCTACCTCTACATCCTTCTTCAGCCTTCCATCCTGTCCTGTGTCCTCCAGTCCTCTACCTCTGCACTCCTTGCACTCCCCCCTCCCCCATCCACTCTGCTTCTTTGTAACTCCTTATATTCTGACCTCAACAAATGACTGTCATCATTTGATAAAAAGCTACATGTATTTGTGTTTCAAAATCAAATTTAAGAAAGGACAAACGATCCATTGAGGATTATTTCATCAAGTCAGGGCTGTGTTGCTGTGAGCTAAATAAAGGAATATCATAACACTTCAGGAGTTAGAAACTAGAATTCCTGCTCGTGTTGTAGCTTCCAGTGACGGTTCCGGGTGCAGTGGTCCACACGCCCAAGCTGTTTTTATGAAGAAGTCTAATGAATACACGACGATTGGTCATTACTTGAATCTAATTTAAAATAATGGTTGGAAAGAGGACATTGACTCTTTAATGTAGAACATTTGGTATCTGAATAATTACCAGCAAGAGGCATTGCCAGCCTTTGGAGCTTGACATATGCTGCTGCATTTGTATCTTACTCACATTCTGTCCCTGCAGGCTATTTTTTTTATTTAGATGTGCGTCTCTGTTGCAGCAAAGCCTCGTTTTTGTACTGAAAAGGTTGTGAGCCTATAAACTTACACACGATTGTGTAAGATTGTGTGTCTATGATTGAATCAGTAAATTGCTAAAGGTTTACCACTAGCATAGTAGTAAATTGTTTTACTGGTGACAGCAGAACACTGTATATAGTACACAGGGCCATCCTTTTACCTGGCATAGAATTAGCATCATTTTAATTGGAGTTGGGTGACCTTAACGTGGTTTAGCTTTCATTAGGTTATCAGCTTTGAATTTTACTCACAAGAGTCTGGATGCTTTTTGAATAATGTGTGAAATATTTTGGCCAGTTACGTCATTTGAAGTACCTAAAAATTCTCAGTGTAATAAATATATGAGATTATATCACTATAAAACAGATAATTGCAGATGCATATGGATTTTGTAAAAGTTTTGGTTTTAATAAGAATTGAAGTGGCAGGATAGACACAGATGGCTTCTGATCGATTTACATGTCGCTGCTATGTATGTCCCTGCGATTATGTGACTGTAGTTGAAAATTTCATTTGCACTTACCCGCAGTTCCCTTCACGTCGTGAAGAGAGAGCAGAAAAAGCAGGTATTAGCTGCTTTTTGCTGTTCATTACTAAATAAAACTATCTGAAAGAATTTCCGGAACACATTTCTGAACACCCTGACCATGAAACTACAGCTATTTTGGTGTGGTTGAGGTTTGACGTACATTCCTGAATGTAACAATGTGAGACAGTTACAGTGCTGTATATAGTCACTTCCCCCCCCTCCCCACCCCCCCAAAAAAAGTAAATATATATGTAGTGCTCAAAAGTTTTTTTTCTGGTAGGTGTGAAAATAATTTTAACCCTTGTACAGCTGGCAGCTCCAGGAAAATGCACTCCGGGCAAGTTGTTTGTTAATATTTTCATCATTAATAGACTTAGCGGGCTAGATTTTGACTATTGGGTGGCCGATAGTGGCCGGAGAATGCCGCCCAGCCCCCCTGATTATGTTGTCGGGAAGCCCCTCATTACCATACCCCCAGCGGGCTAGAAACAGGCGCCCTGGGGATGTCCGCCAGCTCCGTGTAGGCCTGCTCCAGCCCTGCCTAATATCGGGCCGTCCGGAGGCTGGCCTTGGCCTGGTAAAAGGTAGGTCGAGGGTGGAGGGGTCCATTTGCAGGAGGGGTGGGGACCTGGTGCGGCAGCGGCCCTGGTTATTTTTGTGCAGCCTAGAGGAGCAGTTCTGCTCCAGCTGGCCTCACAACAATTAATAAAACTTATTTTTGGGCTCCTCATTGGCTAAGACTGGACAGAGGGCACCGCTGTCCTAAAATGGCAATTGGGATCCTATGTACGTCATAGGACCCTGATTTGCACATTAAAAGGGCTTAGCACTGGAGACAAGCGGGCACTTCAGCTGCTCGGCATTAGGCCCCTCTTAAGGTGGCGGCAGCCAGTGCACTGGTGTAACCGGGGCGGTAAGCCATTTTCTGGCCACTACCACCCCATTTACGCCAGACAGCCCAAGTTAAAACCTAACGCTACACGTCCAATCAGTTCAGAGCAGTAATCGATATAGCAAATGGAATGCTGAACCAAAAAGTGTACAGTGAAAATGTACAGTGCTCTGTTCAGACCACCCCTTGAGTACTGTGTGTAGTTCTGGTCACTGAGACGTTTGGAGGCAGTTCAAAGTAGAACTGACATTGATTCCTAATGTCAAAGGATTGAATTATGAGGACAGATTGGAGAAACTTGGGCTTTTTAGCCTTGAAAGGAGGCAATTATCAGGTGATCTTACAGAGGTATATCAGATAGTAAACTTTACAGACAAGGTAAATCCGGCAAACTATTTCAAATTAAACCATGAGAGTAAGACAAAGGGCTCAAGTTCAAGCTCGTAAAAGGCAAATTAAAACTCGTGTCAGGAAATTCTTCTTCACTCAGAGTGATCAATATATGGAATAGGATTCTGGGGAGAGTAATGGAGCTGCAATCAGTGTAATGGAAGCAGATGAAATTTAATCTAGACAAGTGTAACGCACTACACTAGGAAGGAAAAATAGATGACTGGCATATTGCATGAATGGTGAAATAGCTAAGGATGAAGCTGAAAGAGACTCAGGAGTCTTAGTAGACTCTGCAAAAACCATGTCCAACTAATACAGAAGAACAATCAACAAAGCCAATAGGATGTTGAACTGCACAGCTAGAACAGCAGAATAATGGAGGTAGTGATCAAACTTTATGGTGCTCTGGTCAGACAACACCGAGAATACTCTGTCCAATTCTGGTCACTAAGGAACAAGAAACATTCAAGTGCTGAAGGCAGTGCAGAGAAGAATTCCCTAGTGTCAAGTTAGGAGGGCTAGAGAAACTTGGGCTTTTTAGCCCAGAAAAGAGGTGTCCGAGTGTGATCTTATAGATATATAAAAGATTGTTAAGGGTATATCAAAAATGAACCCAGAATATTACTTGAAGTTAAACTGTGGAAGTAGGGGGATACAGCTTCAAGCTAGTAAAAGGTAATTTTAGGACCAATATCATGAACTTCTTCACTCAAAGATAATCAATGTGTGGATTAGACTCCCAGTTGGAGTAGTGGAGGATTAAAACCTGGAATCATTTAATTGGCTGCTACATGGGGTGGGGCATTTGGATGGATGAATTAGGATGGGACAAATGTCCTTCCTCATTCTTAATTATCTTGTGATCTTGTGCTTTATGACACAGTTGGTGCCTTAGGGTCTTTCTGGTTAGATGAACTAAGATGGATCAAATAGCTTTCCTTATCTATATGTACCTTGTCACAGTGAACCAAAGACTAATATTACAGCAATAAAGTCACAAAATCTGGCAAAAACTTTATTATGATAACATTAGTCATACACAACAAAAGTAAACACTTAAAATCACAAGTATAAGTATAAATAAAACATGAACATCCTGTCCTCCATATATTTCCTCTTTCTCTCTTCTATTTTCAGTGTTTTAACTTCCATTAACCTAATCTATCTATTCTTACCTTTTTACTTCTAAAAATAACCCCCTTTCCTTGACCTTCACCGTAGATTTTAGAGTTGAGAGCAAATTAAAAAGACTTGCCAAAAAATGGCTCCAATTTTTTTTAGCTGTTTGAAAGTCAGTACAGTGAAGATTTTAACATGTCTCAATTTGCCACATGGAACATCAATTCGATGAATAAGTATAGTAATTAGCAGCCTCTACAGCAACCACATTTAGACAGGTAAACTCATACAAAGTATATCAAGGGTTAAAAATGTAAACAAGTTTTGGAAGAAACAATGCATATATCTTAACCTGAAAGATAGTAACAGAAACAATGGATAGCACTGAAATGGTTGTGAGTCAGTGCATATCCCCTGGTGTCTTTACGGCTTCTTTGAACTTCAGCTAAATCAAACTCTCCAACAAGGGGTTAAAGAGCATTCGTTCTCATCTGAGAACTGGTTGCTCTTGAATTTGAGCCCTGCTGGGTGGGATGTGTATGCACACGTAACAATGCATTACTCCACTGGCAGCTAATAAAGGAAATGACAATTGAAAGGGGGTAGAGGTGACTTATTGGAAATGAGAAACACTACTCACAAAATGATTAAAACCTTACCAAAGGTAGAAAGGAGAAAGTGTGCTGTAATCGAGGTGTACAGTTTGTGGGAACATTAATCATAGAATGATACAGCACAGAAGAAGGCCATTCAGCCCATTGTGCCTGTGCTGGCTCTTTGAAAGAGCTAATGCAAGAGGTGCAAGGAAATATGTGTAAATGGGAGTTGGATATTTGCTAATTATTGTTTAGATGGCACTATGGAGAGCTCGCAAATCAAACTGGAAAGTTTGAGGTCTAGTAAAAGTGCTTGATTCAAAGATTTGATCTCAACACCAATGCTCTACCATAAGAAGTATTGCTACTCACTATTATTCTAGAGAGGGGTCTAACACATAGATGTCAATGTCAACAATAAACCTGTTGAACTGACAATGTGCACCTGAACCTTATCGCCCAGTTATATTGGACCAAGTGGTACAATGCCAGGGGGCTCTTTTAACAGTGATGTGAGCAGGCAACTGCAGTTGTACTTGGCCTTGTTTGCACTGCTGTCGAGTAAAGGAAAGGAGAAGCTCTGTGACTGAAATACATGCAGAGTTCAGCTAACTGGCCTCCAACTGCCAGTGAAATTTCCAAAGATTAAAAAAAGGACCATCCGCTCTTTCTGATCT
The DNA here is from genome assembly GCF_035084215.1 of Heptranchias perlo. Classification (NCBI taxonomy): domain Eukaryota; kingdom Metazoa; phylum Chordata; class Chondrichthyes; order Hexanchiformes; family Hexanchidae; genus Heptranchias; species Heptranchias perlo. The sequence goes on from NC_090350.1 coordinate 30,213,180, forward strand.
CGGGAAGTGAAAAATCTGTGCAATGGGCTGCCTGGGATTTGTCTTCAAACAAACGTTAAAACAAATCTGCTGCATTATAACCACAGCTGGTGTGCATCAGCAGCTGTGTGGACCCACCTCTTCCAAAGAGTGACCCAGGCAGCTCTGGGGTGTCTGATCATCTCAGTTACTTTGCTGATCTCGTGTGGAGTGGTGTGAAAGACAAGACCTGCGGGACAACTGGGTCATTACTGAACTAATTTCAAGGACTGTAGCAGAATTCCTGTACTTCAAAATCCAGGTTTTTTTAAAAAAGAAAGTGAGAAGCAGGAACTAACTGATTGCAATTCTCCATGTTTTGATGCTGTATAATTCTCTGTGGTCTAATGCACAGTGGTGAACTGAAACTTCATAGATTATTAGCAAACCTGAAGAGAATTTTTTTGTGGTCTAGAATACGAAAGCTTTAATATATTTAGTAAAGAAGAAAAATAAAAGCTAAATACCAAATGAGTACAATTGTTTGCCTTTAATTTCACAATTTATAAAACCATTCTCCCTCTTCAAGGTTCTGTCTTCCCCCTCCCCCCCTCCCATCCCCAATCACACTCTGAATAGCCAGAAGGTGAGTCACTCCAGGCTGTTGTCTTAGGCCTTCTGTTACCTGGTTACAGAGTGGCACTGCCGAACTGAGAGCAGCCTGTTTGCTCACCTTTCTGCTTAGAGTTTGGCACACATTACAGCGGGACTTGGAGATGGTAGAAGAAAGAAAAAGAGTTCAAAATAACAAAAGGTGAGATTAATGAGAGATCTGGTGTCAGGCTCTGAGTCACATGATCATCGTTACTGCTCATTTCAAAAAATTAGACATGATAAAAAGATTGGTCCAAAAAAATTACAAAGCTAATTAGATGGTATCAGTTAAACACAATCTCTCCTTCCCCCAAAAGGAAAAATTGGTATTAAGCTGAAGTCAACAGTATTTCACTCTATTGGCTTCAACAGTTTTTTTTATTACTGCAGTGAAAGTTGGACCAGAAAAGGAAATATGCATCAAGGATTGGAAGAGCCCGAGAGGAGAGCTCGCAGAATAAAATTGCAACAAAGGCAGGTGGGATCACCAATGGGGAGAAAAATAACAAAAATAAAAGGACATCAGGGAAGAACTCGGGGGGTCTGTGCAATGCGGCAAGACTGTGGAAACGCCAGCTTGTACTAATTCAAACATCCAGTGCATTTGCCAAGTGGCCAGTGACCAAAAAGAATTTAATCCTGATGAAAATGCATTTATTTTCATACGTGATTAGTAATTTAGCCTCAAAAAGACAGGGAATAGACAATGAGGAAGAGCGTGTCGGAGATTCACAGGCAATGTGAACAAATAGCATGAGAACAGGGTGAGAATTTAAAGGAAAAAAGAGATAGAACCTGCAATTGGAGATTTATGGTCAACATCTGTCATAAAGGATGGCCTCAATGCAGGCTATTCACTGATGACAATAAATATTGTTTCTATTACCACGTCCCTTTCAAATGCAAAGGAGGGAATTTTAATGCCCCATGATAGGCGGGACAATGGCGCAGGGTAAGTTTAAAATTTCAAAAATTTGAAACCTGACCCTAACCCGCCTCAAACGGACCAACATCCGGTTTTAACAGAGGCGGGTTGGAGGGAGGGCGAGTAACCTGCTCTTAACAGATTTCTCATGGGCCAGGAGGAGTAGGAGTGCTTCCACCCACCGGCCTCCAAGTAAACCTGCCGCAATCGGCCTTCCCCCCCCCGCCCCCCCGCCACGATCCGCCGACCACCCCCCACCACGATCTCTGACCTCCCCCCTGAGTGATTTTTCCTGCCCCCCACCTCCATGATCTCTCCCTCCCTCCCTCCTCTCTGCTTCCTGGCTACAGCCTTCCAGCACAGGCCTTCTCGCCAGATAGCCAACCAGCCTCTCAATCTGGCTGGCTGCCAGCCGGGAAACGGAGAAAAAAAATTTGGCAGGTCCTCCGCATTACCCGTATTTCCGGGTTTCCCGGCCGCTACAACCCCCTCCACCTCCCTCCTGGCCGCCCCTTAAATATCGGGGCCAAGATATAACACCACTGACTGCACATTCCATTTTTTTCCTGATGGTGAAATATCCATAAGGAATCTCTCTAACACATTGTCGGTTATGTGATTAGTCTGTAATGCAATGGAAGCTGTGCATTTGTGCAGGTTTTGGAACATCAGGAATTATTTTGGCACAAAGCAAAGCCAAAATCTAAAATAATCCTTGTTGTGGTAAAATAAGCTTGCACTACGGAGATCTTGCATTAACCTGAAGCCCTAGGGTTGGAGGGCATTTACTGACTTCAGTTCAAAGCTGGGACCGAGCTCTCATACCTTATTTTGTATGGGTTAATTGACATTAGTTTCACACTGGGGTTAGTCGGATTTATGTTTTAATCCTGATGAAAATCCCTTTTTTCACATGTGATTAGTAATTACCCTCAACCATTGTGCTGAATTCATTATATTAGCAAAAGCTTGAATCCAGTGAACAAATATTGTAAAAATTTCAATAGTATGGACACTTTTTTTAAGAAAGCATTTTGAGTAATTTGTGGGGAAATATATAATACAGTGCTTAGTGGTGTTACAGGTGTTAGTGACAAGTAAGTTTAACAGGTAAGTGTTCATATTTTTAACATTGAATTCCCATTGGAAATATTTACATTGCAGATTTCAATGGAGTGCACGCCCTACATAACATTTTTAATAAAAATTTTACATATATATTGTAGCTATAGAGTGCAAAATGATCATGTTCTTATGGGCTATTTTGAATGCCCTGAAGTTCACCTCAAGTCACAATGATGGGAAACGACTGGTCTCAATATCTGAATTCACAGCACCCAAAGGCTGCTGACTTTTAAAGTTAGATTTATTTTAAAACCTGGTAGCCTTGCGTTTAATACTTATTTGAGTTATGGAGATATTCCCTTATCTGAGTGTCCAGTTTTTGAAGGAGTAGTTGGGTTTTTGAGTAGGCCAGACACATACAGTCTGGCTTTTTAAGTGGAAAGCCTGTCTTTTTCCACAATTACTTCTATTTTGTATGATGTGGAATGATTTAGCTTTTCAATACATTTTCATCATCAATAAAGTGAACATTGGAACCCTTCCATTGTCTCACTCCCAGTCCCTGCCTGCCCCATGTCCAGTTTTGGACTTTGTAAAAGATGGAAACCCTACCTCGCAGTCTCACTGTGAGCAGGTGCCCAATCTTTGCCTATTTAGTATTGGTGCGTGGCACTTCTATCCAATCTGCGTTTAACTTTGAAGATACAAAGTTTAAATATTTATTTGAAGAAGAATATTCAGAAGGACATGTTGTTTAAAACCCAGAGTGCAGGGCATATAACTGTTCGCTATATGAATTAGTTGACAGAGAGTTACTACCACTAATTCTCACAATTAGTTCTCTAAAGCAGGAGTTAGCACACAGCCAAGGTAAGGAATACAATTACCACATCTACGCAAGTCACAATAGGGCAGAACAGATGAATATGATGTTTCATGCAAGAGAAGTAGACTACAGTTTTTCTCCCATTCTCCTTACCCTTCCTAAGTGAAACAAGCTCTCCCACTTGGTCTTTATTAGGACCTGATCATAGTTACACTCTTAGTTAAAATATATTGTATTTGTTCAGTGCTTATCCCTGATGCACAAATATATGAACAATAAAAGGTCAGTTAGGAAATTGGGCACATCATTTTACATGGACATAAATGGTTGTGTAATTTGTTAAAATAAGGAAATTGCTTTCACAAGAGACAATGGGGTAACTACAGGCATCCTTGTGTCCCTGACCCCAAGCAGATTGTGCTGTGGCTTAGCTCTTCCTGCGTGTCCAATTGGGACTCGCAGCCAGTTAAACTCAACAAGCAAGCCCAGTGTAAAGCCAGCCTTCTCTTCCTGTTCTGAATGTGCTGAATGGCAGGATTTAACAAGCCAGCAAGTGCAGCTGTTTCCTGGTTACAGCTCGGCATCCCTCACACTTCTCAGAATCTTGTGGAAGAGTTTTTACCATATGGATCGTGGTCTCATAATCAGCAATACATCACTTTCCTTCCTAACATTCTTCAATGTGCTGGAATTCTCAGATCACTGTGTAGATTGAAAATTGAAAGGAGCATTTTTTTTCTGGGAATACAAATATATAGGATTTTATCAATGGCCCACGTAGACCTAGTGTTCCAATAGCCACCCACTAACCTGTCCAGGACAGGCAGAAATGTGCTGGGGCACATACGGATTTACTGTTAGCTGTCTGTGGGGTAAGTAAAGCAACTTTGAACTTTCTTGTCACTGTCAACTCCTAGCAGAATCCGCACTGAAGTGATTGCATTAACAGGGGTTTCTGGCTTGATAAACTTAAAAACTCAAAGTCAAACATCATAAAGCTATCCTGGGATTAATGCTGATACAGTACTTGAGTTAATAACCATTTTAGCGATGATAATTTTACAATTAAGTTATTTTTGACTGTAATATTTTCATCAAATTGTTTTGACGAAAGACATTTTGAAACTGTTTAAAAACCATCTCTGTAAAACTACAAAGATTTGCATGTTTTCCTGCTATTCTAACAAACCGCTGCACTATAAGGTGATTTGAGAATGAAGCGATGGTGTTTGTGATCTGTGCTGAAATCCAAACCAGTAATATATACAATTTTTAAACATATCCTTTTTATTTTAGCATCATACAGAATATATACTTTTCCTATACTTGGAGAGAGGGGCTTGTGTCCGAATGTTTTTCTTACACTAACATGGGGAGCATGCATACGTGAGAGTCAACCAGACAGGAAAAAGTTCCATTTATATGCTGTCTTCTTGCACTCCTATTATCACTGCTTCCATATCCTTATAAGGCTTGACTATATTTTCATTATGCTTTTTCTGTATATATTTCATTGTTACAAAGAAGTGAAAACAGATCAAGAAGCAATTATGTTATTTATGATATTTTATTAAGTCTAAGATTATATTATATTCACAGTTTGCTCACTGCTTTTTTGCCAGTCTCTTCTTTTTGGCCCTTTGCTTCTTGTTGCTTCTCTTCTGCTATTTACTTTTTTGCTTCATTTACTCCCTCATTCCCTCCATCCTTTGATTTTTTATTTTCACTCTCCAGGTCCCAGCTGCTCTGAAATAAGAGGAAAGCAATGCACAAGTAGGCACAGAATCCTCTGGGAAAATAGGCAGTTTTGCATGACATTGTGTATTTTCTTTGAGAGTTTTGGAGAAGCTCAGCAGTCATTTTCATTGTTTCCATTGCTAGTGGAAATCCCAAATATTAGCAACATGGGTAACTCTTTGTCCAAACCTCTCGTCACACCTCGAGGAATTAAAAAAGGAAAGAAATAACTTGCATTTATATAGAGCCTTTCGTGACCTCACAATGTCCCAAAGCACTTCATAGCTAATGAAGTACTTTTAAAGTGTAGTTGCTATTGTATTATAGGAAATGGGGCGGCCAATTTGTGCATTGCAAGGTTCCACAAACAGCAGTGAGATAAATGATCAGATAATCTATTTTTTAGTGATTTTGGTTGAGGGATAATTGTTGGCCAGGATACTGGGAGAACTCCCCTGCTCTTTGAATAGTGCCTGAGACGGCATATGGGGCCCTACATTGTTTGAAATGTAAAGATCCACTGTTTTCCGATGGTTATCATAATTGATGTTATTAAGAGAGCCATGTTCAGTGCTGAGGGAGATATCTGGGGATTCGTTGTTCTTAAGGAAACTGCTACCTTTCTCATTTGACAATGCAAGCCAAGCCCTTTCATGGTGTTTGTGAGGAGTTTGTTAATCAACTGGGCAATACATCATGGGATTGTATTACACCGGTTCCTCCCACCCCTTAATTTCCCACATCTCGTCTATCATCAATTCTGTCCAACCCATTCGATATCCTGAAGAAAGATTTGGGGAAGTTTCTCCCTGTCCATCTAAATGCAGGGCAAGCAAAATTCTAGAGTATCTGTCCAGCCTTGCATCCTATGTTATAATCTCAATTTTGCGTTCCCAAAAAAGCTGGAGCTATGCATGCCTGCAGCACAAAGGACATGATGTGCCGAATTTTATAATGTAAGGCCCACCCTTATTTTGAATAGAAAATCAGGCACCTAGTGAATTGGGCGCGAGCTTGATTTTCCACCTGCAACTGCTACATGTAAGATCCCATTAGTAGCCTGGTGCCTCACAAAACTTAACTTTCTATATTGTGAACTAATTGCCAGGCAGGCATTTCCATGGTCCAAGTTCAAGAACTATATTATTCCACTCTAAAAGGGGTACAGGAACAGAGAGATCTGGGGGTATATGTGCACAAATCATTGAAGGTGGCAGGGCAGGTTTAAAAAAGCATACGGGATCCTGGGTTTTATAAATAGAGCAATAGAGTACAAAAGTATGGCAGTCATGATGAAACTTTATAAAACACTGGTTTGGCCACAACTGGAGTATTGTGTCCAGTTCTGGGCACTGCACTTTAGGAAAGATGTGAAGGCCTTAGAGAGGGTGCAGAAGAGATTTACTAGAATGATTCCAGGGATGAGGAAGTTTAGTTACATGGATAAAGTGGAGAAGCTGGGGTTGTTCTCCTTGGAACAGAGACGGTTGCGAGGAGATTTGATAGAGGTATTCAAAATCATGACGAGTCCAGTCAGAGTAGATAGTGAGAAACTGTTCCCATTGGCGGAAGATTGGCAAAAGAACCAAAGGTGACATGAAGAAAAGATTTTTTACACAGTGAGTGGTCAGGATCTGGAATGCACTGCCTGAGGGGGTGATGAAGGCAGATTCAATCATGGACTTCAAAAGGGAACTGGATAAGTACTTGAAAGGAAAAAAAATTGCAGGGCTACAGGGATGGGGCGGGGGACTGGGACTAGCTGGATTCCTCTTGCATAGAGCCGGCACGGATTCGATGGGCCGAATGACCTCCTGCCGTGCTGTGATTCTATGATTCTATAGTGTTTGTTTATCTCCATGTGTACTTACGCTTATAAACTTCAGTCCTATTTGTAACCAGATATTCATTCAACCACTTTTTTCCGAACATGTTATGTCACACAGCATTAATTGGATATCTGTGAGGGAGAAGATTTTTAAAATAAATGTTTATATTGTTTCTCCGCTGAAGTTACGGCAGACGTGCGACAGTACCTCGGCAGAAGTGCAACACCCAAGTCTTGCCTAAAGCTTGTTAACTTTATACTCAAGTCCTCTAGATCCCATTCTGTCAGTCCAAATTAATTAACCTTCTTGTATCAGTATCCCATTCTTCTTAATATTTTACATCTTGGAGCATGGCTCCTCTTACTCTTTTCAGTTTTGTGAGTCTCGCTTTATAACTTAAGTCTTAAGTCCCAGAACAGTATGTTCCTGATCACAGCTGGGCTATCTGAGGGACCTAGGTGGATCCAAGACATTTCTCTGTGGCGGGTAAAGAAAATGGAGGCCATGTCTACATGCACTGACTTTATGCATCTTGTGGCAAGTGATACAAGAGTAGCAGAAGCAGAAGCCAGGTCATTAGTGAACCCCTCAGGTAGGGATTGCTGTCTGTCATAGGTAGGTGGGGGGTAGTGGGGGAAGAGGCAAGAAAAAATAATCTAACTACTTCAATTGAATGGTTACTTTTAAGATAATAGCCAGATGGAAAATCATGAGCTGTGGAGTGCACAAGCAGTAAAACCCTGGTATATATGCCTGCTGCAGTCAATGTAATGCAATTGTAAACAATTTTACAACACCAAGTTATAGTCCAGCAATTTTATTTGAAATTCACAAGCTTTCGGAGGCTTCCTCCTTCCTCAGGTGAATGTGGAAATGTAATGCAAAATATTGTACAATGCGAAGAAGAATGGATAAAACTGATATTGGCAGCACAAATCATCATTTTGTTTTCTGGTCACAAAATCCATTTAATTTCTTTTAAAATTTCTTCTAGCCTATTCTTGGTGGAGGGGAAATGCCTCAGCTTTTGTGATGTGCTGTATGAGGCAATTTCCTTACTATTTCTAAATAGGAATTCAGGTGCACCAATGTAAAAGTGCTTCGGAAACATGCCATTTTAATACTTTTTCAATGGTATAGATCAACAATTTGTGCTGTGAATAAAATAGGCGAAACCATGTCAGAATAAACCATGCACTGACGGTAAGGTATCAAATTCAGCTCACGGTTTCTTTAAAAATCTGTTTCAAAACCCACAGGGACAGTTTGTACAGCTTTCCAACTGGTGAGATACCATATCTCATGGGGTCAATGGAAACATTCCTGGACAATGGGACAATGGACAGTGTTTGGTATGGCTGCACTTCCAGGAAAGCAAATTGTCACACCAAAATTTGAACTAAAACTATGTAAAGAAGAAAGAACTTGCATTTATGTAGCACCTTTCATAGCCTCAGGATATCCCAAAGCATTTTACAGCCTATTAAGTGAACTGTAGTCACTGTTGTAATGTAGGAAATGTGGCCGCCAATATGCACATAGCAATGTGATAATGACCAGATAATCTGTTTTAGTGATGTTGATGTGGAGATGCCGGTGATGGACTGGGGTTGACAATTGTAAACAATTTTACAACACCAAGTTATAGTCCAGCAATTTTATTTTAAATTCACAAGCTTTCGGAGGCTTCCCCCTTCGTCAGGTGAACGATCTCACATCACATGATGTTGGTTGAGAGATAAATATTGGCCAACACATTAGGGAGAACTCCCCTGCTCTATTTTGAAATGGGATCTTTTATGTCCACCTGAGAGGGCAGATGGAACCTTGGTTTAACAAAGCATCCGAAAGACAGCACCTTGGACAGTGCAGCACTCCCTCAGTACTGTACTGACGCGTCAGCTTAGATTTCATGCTTAAGTCTCTGGAACGGGATTTGAACCCCCAACCTTCTGACTCTGAGAGTGTTACCACTGAGCCACGGCTGGCACTTTGTAATATAACTGGCACAAAACCTGTTGAATACAATGAAAGTCTTGATATTTCTCAGCACTCTCACTTCATGGAGAATATCAGATCAGTTTGATTCCCTTTTTTTTACAACACACATGACATGATCATTTGTGTATTATTAGTCAGGTAAGTGGTTGCTAGGAAAGGATACTGAACCTATTGGCTGACTACTGGAGATCAATTAAAGGATGGCAAGGAGTGGCTGCAGTGTTGCTCGCACAAGAAGAGACACTAAGCTTTGTCTGAGCTGCTAAAAATGCAGATTTATGAAATTTTCTGCAACATTGATTTTGGCATATCAGCAAAAGCTTTATGGGTCAGAATCATAGTCAGGTAAAGGAATGTTGCTATATAGAGTCATAGAATGTCACACCAAAGAAACAGCTCATTTGGCCCATTAAGTCTACACTGATACTATTCTCTATATGAGCCACCTAATTTAATCCCACTCTCCTGCTTGCACCCCAGAACTTTTTAAAATATCTTTCTTTAAGCAATGGTCTAATTCCCTTTTGACGGACTTTATGGACTCTGCTGCAAAAATGATTTGTACCAGAGAGTTTCACATTCTAGTCAACACCTGTGTAAAGATATTTTTCTAACCTCCCCTTGAATTCTTTTTGTGATGATCTAATGGCACATTCACACTACAGGAAGCGACTGAGACTCAATTGATCCCAAGTTCACTTTGAGTATGGAGAGCCAGTTTATACTTCCTTGATCTAAATTACTGTGAAGACTGTTGAAGTTATTGCTTCATGACGGGTCCATTTCATAATTTTATGCTTAAATTTCCATTGTTTACCTGCTTTGCTAGCAAAGGTCTAGCTGTGCCCTAGCCTTTCTTTACCCGAACTGCAGAAGTCTGCATTTGTACTGCAGTCTGGGATCTGCAGTTCGACTGTGAAACTCCCTGCTCCTGGGGGTTTCACTTCAGCTGCTCCATTGCACCTTTTTCTGAGATTGACGGCGTCAATCTGTTTACATACGAACTTCAGTGTCTCATCATAGTGGAAACCGCTTTGCTGGGACACCAAAGCTGGTGACCTCTCATTACCCTCTCATTTGTTGTATCGTATCTTCACACTCTTCCCTGCCACAAGGCTACACATGCCTTGGCATTATCATTGTATTTAGCAAGGTTAGTAGCATTACAGGACTCAGACAGGAGTTGGTAACTGAGCAGATGGTCCATTGTTTGCGGCTCATCACCACGGTTGCACATCACTGAGTTACTGTCATTGTAACCCCATTCCTGCATCGTTAGTTTTGAACGACCAGAATCAGTGTGTAAGCAATTGAAGCATTGCCAGATTGGCCACAGTTCAGAGGCTTCCGGTGGGAGATGCTCATCGGGTTTGGTATCCATACGATGTGGCTTATTCTGTAGATGTGTTCTCCAAGTGTTATTTCTCCACTGTTTCACACTGGAATCAAAAGGGTTGATGCAAGAAGTCACATCTGGACTTCAGTCTACTTTGAGTAGGTTGGTGCTGGATCAGTGGATGGCGAGAATCAACATTTTCTTTTGGCTCTGGCTCTGGCTACGGCTGCTCTTTGTATGTCTGGAAGTGCAATACCTGACAGTAGGTACAGATAGTCACACCAGTTTCACCCTCTCTGACTATTGAAAACAAATCTATCACTATTTTATCATATCCTTCATAATCTTGAAGACCTCTATTAGGTCATCCCTTAAGCTCTAGTAGGAGGGTGGAGGGAAGCCCTACCTTCTCAAGCCTTTCTTTGCAACTGTAACTCCTCAGTCCTGGCAATATCTTAGTGAATCTATGTTGCAACTTTTCCATTGTTTTTATATCCTTCCGGTTACGGGGTGCTACCAAATATCCTGTGTGTTCCTACTGTTGTGCATCACCATGCTTCCATTTAGTGAATCTATTTGATATCCGAGCTGTGCAAAGTAATCGACTACACCTGAGGGGTGACCTCTGATAGAGGTCTTTAAGATTATGAAAGGGTTTGATAGGGTAGACGTATAGAAGATGTTTCCACTTGTGGGGGAGACCAGAACTAGGGGCCATAAATATAAGATAGTCACTAATAAGATCCAATAGGGAATTTAGGAGAAACTTCTTTACCCAGAGAGTGGTTAGAATGTGGAACTCACTGCCACAAGGAGTAGTTGAGGTGACTAGCATAGATGCATTTAAGGGGAAGCTAGATGGAGAAAGGATTAGAAGGATATGCTGATAGGGTTAGATGAAGTAGGAGGGAGGAGGCTCGTGTGAAGCATAAATGGTATGGACCTGTTGGGCCGAATGGCCTGTGTCTGTGCTGTGTGTTCTCAGTGGCTGAAATCATGTGGTGGTTATCTGCTGAGTATAAGTTGGAGCCTCTTGGGACTGATTTTTCCATTGCAGATATCCCTGGCGTTGTCAAACATTCCAGGGTAGACTGCTGTGAATGTGACCATTGTCCCTGTACAAATACAATCTGTGATGTCCTTTGCAGTGCCCTTCAGCTGTTCCAAGTTGGTGACCACAGTGTCCATTGACTGTATCATGCTTCCGTACTGAGGAAGCATCTTATTTTTAAAGCAAGCCTTGTGTGGTCTGTGTCCCTTGGTTCCTTAGCTAAGGGCTTTTGCAAGCTGTCCATTTGGATCGCAAGATTTTCCTCCTCTTCCTTTTCTTCTGCCTCGTGGATGTATCGGAGCTGGCGCTCATGTGGGTAGAAATGAGTGCCCTGTGCTGCTGTGATGCGTTTGGGAGGGTCAAGGCAGTGGCATGCTGAGATTGCTACCTAGAAAAGGAAATAAGAATATATATATGGGCTATGGTTGAATCGCCTGGAAAATGAGTTTGTTGCACTTTTTTTTGCTTGTGTTCCTGCATTGGTGTCAGTGAGTAGATGAGTGAGTAGATAGATTAGGGAAAACTCATTATGTTGTAGAGGTTTTAATAGTGTTTGTGTCTTAAGTAGCTTTGCATAAAAAATCCTGTATATTTAGTCATCTGTTCATATTGGATTATTGGTGTTGAGTTTCTGAGATGCAATCTTAACTAACCTGCTAAGTATATAATCGATTTTTCACCTTTTGTTGAGTGACACAAGCTCTCATTATTAGTTTTTGAGGCCTCTTGTGATCCCTGGTCTCCTTATGGCAAAAGCCATCTGCATCCAGAAGGGCAGTTGGACAACCATACCCTATACCGCTCCCATTGCTGCACCTGACTGGCCAATAGAAGATGCTCAAGAATAGGTTGGGGAAGATGCAGATCTACACTCAGCACTTTCCTATAGTAATGCAGTTAAAGTCAATAGTATAGGATATCTTGCATCGCCCAATTCTCTGACATTGTGGGGTGGGGAGGGTTGAAAAGTTCCTCAAAAGTGTGTTCTTTATACCTGAGTTTGCAATTTTTCTATGAATAGCAAACAGAGGAAATAGTCCACATGTATTGATGCTCCAACTTACTACATCACTGCACTACCACAGTCTTTCTTGCAATAAGAAGGGGCATACACTCAAGGAGTCTATGTCAATTGTGCTATCATAAAACAAATCTTTTACTCTAGTTACAATAAAAGATAGGGTAGGATCACATAAAAGCTTAGAGGTTAATATTTGTACCAGCTGTGTTCCAATAGAGAAATGACCAATTATCCGATTACCATATCCCATGGTGAGACTGGGGGTAAGGTTGGCAGAACGATGCACTTTGAGGCAAATGTCCCATATTTTAGAAACCAGGGATGGTGTTTGTTTTTAAAACAAAAAAGTTCAGCATAAAATCTCATTTATACAAATATACTTCTTTATGTTTTAGTAAAGGAGAATCTATAATTTAAATGTACTTTTTGAAGCCAAATTCAGGTATTCAATTATTTCATGAGCTTTCAGTCCAGTAGAAATATGTTTAATAGAGACAGTATTTCAGCAGGAAAAAGTCCAAGAAAATAATAGATCTATCATAAATTCTGGGAATAAAATCTGAAGTAACCTTTTCATATTGTACTGTATGTAATATGTAATTGGATCAGTGCTGTCTTGGGTCATCATAGGTCACATGTTAATGTGTCAGTAAATTTAATTGGGAAGAGTTCTGTGCCTGTGGTGCTTCAAGCTGACAGATTGCTGCTGATCCAGCTTCACGGGCACATAACCAAGTGAGTTGTTTGGCTCTCCTGTTGTGGCCGGTTGGATTGTATGTGTCATTGTGCCTCTTGTTTCCTGAAGTGCAGGAATCCTGGGAGGAAGCAAGTATTCTGTTGGGGGATGGAGCAGGAAAAAGAGAGAGGAAGTGCTTGCGACAGAAGCAGCTATTGCTTGCCAAAACAAAGCTGCATGCCTTTCAGATATGACAAAGCAGTCTTTTGTTGTGCACTGAAGGGAGATGCTACCATTTCCATTCATGGCTCTCACAGATTCTCTGCACCATTTATTTGAATCCGCCAGCTGACCTGGAGTCAAATCAATAGTAAGCTGGTCCCAGCAGACCATTTGCTGTATATGGAGCAGGTGCTGCGACAGTAATGGAATGCATCTTGCACCTTGCTGAACAATCGCGCTTCTGTCTGTTAAAGCTAGGATACAGGAGGGCAGCATTAACAGTGCGTACTGAATTGTATCTTTGTTTTTTTTTAAATTCAAAATCTAAACCGTTCCAAAAAAAAAATTACAATTAAATAGATCTTCCTGCAATAAAATTTAGAGAACAAGATATTCTTCCTACAAAGAAACAGTAAAGATGAGTGACAGTCTGAACTGGAAAGGCCAATTGATGCATATTCCAAAAATATAGATACATATGTGTCAGCTCAAATTTTTCAGATGTGAAGTGATTCTAATTAAAGAAAAAACATTTGGTTTTTGCTGCACCTTCATTTTCACTCGAAAAGGTCATATGAAAAAACTGTAGAATTTATCATAAAGCATTATTGACAGCAAGGGAATATTTTCAGTTATAAAATTTAGATTTTAAGGCCTCATTTCTCTCATACGATGGCTTGTTTGCCTGAAATTCCTCTCTTTAGTGGAGGCGTTAACCCATTTATTTTGAACCTATTAATGTCTCTGCTAAAATAGCAGAGAGAAGAATTTTAGATGAAAGTATTAAAGATTTGTATGCTGGTATCCCAGGATATTATTTCAGAGCCTGAGGATTTCTGAAAATCATTCAGATCCTAATGATATTGTTTATCTTTACTGGTAGATATCCTTATACATTCATGGGTTTAATTAACAGTGACACAGCATTTCCATGGATCCTGAATTCTGAATAATAAATCAAAGTTGGGTTGTCTTATAAAAATTGATTGATTCCATAAAACTATTACATTCAGTTGTCAGATTAAAATGACACGGCTGCTAACTCTTTACTTGTGGAAAATCACATTTACATCAAGCATGCTGCCTCTGGTCAAGATAAATCTGTGATCAGAAACGCAATGCAAAATGGTCCAATGATACCAAACTGGATGGGGCAGTGGAATCGAAGGAGGCAATTCAGAAATTACACAATGTATGAAACAAAATCTTTAAGTGGACAGAACAATGGCAGATAAAATTTAATAGACAAGTGTAAAGTGCTGCAATTAGGAAAGAAAAAGAAGTAATATTTGTACTCAATGATATTGAAATGGCTAAAGAGGCAGCTAAAAGAGACCTAGAAGTCTTAGTCTCAATGCTAAATATGGAGTTGGCCTTGGCTCAGTGGGTAGCACTCTCGCTTCTGAGTCAGAAGGCTGTGGGTTCAAGCCCCACTCTGGAGAATTGAGTATGTAACCGAGGCTGGGCCTGAGGGAATGCTGAGAAGAGCCATGAGGCTGATCCCTAGTGTTTGGGGTCTGAGTTATAAGGGAAGACTTATAATTTCCCTTAAGAAGAGAAACTTGAGCCTTTCACTCTAGAAAAGAGGCAAGAGGGTGGTGATCTTATAGAGGTATATTAGATTGTTAAGGAACTGGAAAAAGTAAACAAAGAATATTATCTTAAATTGCAGGAGTAAAACTAAAGGAAACAGGTTCAGACTAGTAAAAGGTAATTTTAGGACTGAAGAAATTCTTCTTCACATAAAAAATAATCAAACGTATGGATAGAACGATCAACGTGTGGAATGAATTTCCAGATAGAATAGTGGAGGCAAAAATCCTAGAATCATTTAAGAAACAATTGGATGCTATAATGGGGGTATTTTAAGATGCTTCTGGATGGATTAATTAAGATGGGCCAAATGGTCTTTCTTAGCCATAAGTGCCTTTTGATCTTGTGATATGCAGTGGCATGAGGACCACCTTTTGATTATTAAATGGCAGCCTAGCAGATCTAACAGTGGAGCAGTGGACTCCAGCATGAGATCCAACATTTGAAACATTCTATTGACTTTTATTCAAACCGACATGTTGGCCAAATTTAGTTTGTACTTGGTTAGAAAGCTAAATGGAGCACTGGAAAGTTCCCCGCCACAAAAGAAAAATCAGCAAGACCAGTAAAGCCTCTTCCTCTCGCTGAAACATATTTCCCATGGCCCGATCACAGTGTATATCCGATATTGAATACTCTGGGTCTACTGCAACCCTTATAATTGAACCCTCTTGGCTGAAGGAGAAAGTGCATCAGTGGGGATGGTGGGTGGGGTGCAGACTAGTCGGAGACATTATAGAGAAGCAAATTTTTTTTAAATGCCTGTCGTTCTTGGGAGTTAAGTTAAATGCTGCTTGCCTTTAACATCTAGTGACAGTATGACACTTGACTGAAGTTGGGTAATTACTCCATAATCACAGACACTAAGTAGTCTGCAAGTGAATTCCCAGCTCTTCACAGCTACGCTAATCAAGAAAAATGGAGTGAATCGGACAAAATTGCCTGAAAGTGTGTACATCCTGCTGGGTGGTCCTGACACTGCAAATGAGGAAGGGGAATGGGAGATGGAGGATTTACAGATTGTCACAAAGGACCCTAACTTTATTAAAAACTGCTTTTGCATTTTTACAGCAAAATCAGAGATGTGAACAGGCAAAATGGAGGAAATATTTGAAATATACTGTGCACTATAGCAATACTATTTCATTGAGTACATTTCCTCAATTGTACTTTATATAATGGCAGCTTTTCAAATGAGCAGAAAGTCGGATTTCTAGCTGTTAAAAGCATTTGGAAAATTTCCCTGTATCCAGAATCTTTTTTTTTGTTTTGTGTATGAAATAACAAGATAGCAAGTTGTCACCAAAGACAACTGTAATAAGGACAGATGTTGATTTCAGGTAGTACCTCGGCGCTTAGAAAGACTTTTGAGAAATTCTACTGAGAGATAATACATTTTCTGGAGGTGACCTCGTGCACCAGCGGCCCTGGCTCAAAGGCTGATGGTTAATTGATGAAAAGATATTCGCAATGGGAAGAATATCTCATTATTCTATGGGGGTGAATTTCCTTGGAGCTTCCCCTACTCCACTCTCATAGATTCGGTGACAGAATTGGCGATGGTCTTGGGGCAATTCATCCCCCTCCTCCATGTTCGATATTGGTAAAATGTTAAAGAAAATCCACTAATTTATAAAGGCGTGGAAAGTATATTTAAATTATTATAGGATCTGAGAAATGTTGTTAGAGAAGGAGGCCATTGTGCCTCTGCCATTGCTAACTCCCACATTAAATTTATCTACTCTAATCTCATTTTCCTGCTCTTTCCCTTATTCTAATATTTTTCTTCAAGTGTTTATCTCGTGACTGCTTCAGCTTCAGTAGCCACTTGTGGTGAAGCATTTCCTATGTGTACCCTTTGTGTAAAAAAAATTCTAACTTCCCCCTTTTTTGTTTCTGGTACTAATTTTGAGTTCAGCCTCCTTGTTACTGATTCACTGGTCGCTATGATTATGCTTCAAGTATTGTGAAAGCATATAGAGTAACAGGGACATGGGAGAAAATTATCCAGCTACAATGCAGTTTGAGGGGTTCAGATGACATTGGCCTGAGTGATAAATTACTTCAGCTCAACTCCCAGGAATATCTTGTGCTAACAAAGCAAGGCTATTTTCTGTCCAATAAAATGCCTTTAGTTCTCATCCTCAGTGAACACGTCTTATTGTGTCAGTGTGATATTTTAATTTTCCACTCTATTCAACCACCCATGTAACCTGCGATATGAAATTGCCAGTGTACATGGGGATAGTTTTCACTTTGTATAAAAGCACAAATGATTTCTTTAAACTCACATCTACACTACAGTGGGACAGTGGAAATCTTTTCCCTTTATGTCAAATTATTGCCAGTTTTGTGCAGTAGACACACTATGGCCTCTAGGAACTGGCTGGAGACGTCTCCAAGTCATTTAATTAGAATCCTTATAGCATACAGAGCAAGGGGACTTCCATCCCATCAATCTAGGCTGCATTCAAACCTATGCCGCAGAGATTAAAGGAGTCTTTTCTAACCCACTATACCAAATGCTTTCAGTACTCAACATTTTCACACCACAAAAGGTATTCAGAGGGAGTTTACCGTACTCAGTTTATGGGCAAAATGCTGCTGTTGATGAAATGTGCTGTAGCTCTGTACATGTGTGATTTTCAGCATCAGAAGGTTACGTAACATTTTTTATGTAAGAACATTTACTAATATATTTGTTAAAAAGTGTCCATTTTGAAACCAGCAAAGGAAATTCATTCAAATTTATTGAATATTTTTAGTTTCACTTTAGTTACCAGGACATTTTGTGAAATAATGAATTTATCGGCGGGGGTTTTCCATTTTCCCTCCCACCCACCAGCCCACGATTTTCCACTCGTTCAAGTGAATGGGCAGAAAATCGCAGGTTGACGAGTGCAGAAAGAGAAAACCCTGGCCATCATGTCTGAGCATTGGTTTTACAGTTTGAAGTACGCAACATGATTAATAATTTGAAAGCAACATGGGAAAGAGTTGTGAAACATTTGAAAAGCACCGAAAGGAACACTGGTTTTTGACGGCAAGCCCTCGTCTCGGATCTTGAAAGTCAAAAACTCACATTGACTCAACATTCAGATGTCATACCTTACACGGCTGCACAGTGTCACAGCATTGTGTATTGTGTCATGTTGAGGTTCAGTAACACTATTGTTTGTTTTAGGAAGTTACTGTATCGTCAACATGCTACCTCCTCATGACGTTGTGCGAGATCTTACCACATAAAGGCAGTGCCGATACAGGATTCAAGCTTCAACCCTTCACTTACTAGTAAGTGCAAGTTAAGATTGAACAGTAGAAGAAAGCTCCCACTATGGCTCACCTACTGAAGACGATGAATAGCTAAGCCATAGAGATAAGAAGGTTCCAGGCTGGATCCCTGATTTGATCTAAATCTTGGCAGGAATAGGGCTATCCCAGTTAACTTCAGTATCTCTGAGTTATGCAGGGGAAAATCAGCTGTTTCCTGTGCGATTGCTATCCTGCAATCCCTGTTGAAAATGCAAGGGTGTAGATGTCAGGCTGTGATGTTGCTTATGTTTGAATAGCTTGCTGACGCACACTATCTAGGCCCAAAAATGGACAATGGACGCATGAATGAGGCATTGAAGGGTGACAGTTGCCAAATAGAACCATATCCCAGCAAGTAATCAGTGACTTGAGGGAGGAGTAAGGAAAAAAAATTGGCAAAAAAGGTAAGGCACTTACATTTCCTCACTGATTTTTTAGTGATTAATTGTTTTGCAAGCAGCTGCTAATTTGGAGTCATAGGAACAGAAGTAGGCCATTCAGCCCCTCGAGCATGTTCCGCCATTCAATTCGATCATGGCTGATCTGTACCTCAACCCCATTTATCTGGCTTTGCTCCATATCCCTTGGTACCCTTAAGGACCTAACAACAATCTATCCATCTCTCGGTCGAATTAAAGTACCCGATTGGCAACAACTAGCCTCTAATTGACCTCAGGATATGCTTATTTGGTGCACCTCCCTGCAGGGAGTACACTTAGTGGCCTTGACGGAACAGGCTAGATTTAAACAGAGCCACATTTGCAGCAGACTGCTTTCCTCATGGGAGTGTGGCTAGGGCGCAGACTGCAGTGAGCAGGGAAACAGGCTGCGAGCTGATTGCAGCCCCTGTCCCCATGATTGATTAGCTAATCAGTCTCCAGTCAACCCCAATGATTGCTTTTCATTTAACTTCACGGAATCCCAAAGAACAAATGGAAAATTCTGCCAAAGTCTCGACGATTGTGTTTATTTTAAAAAATGACAGGGAAACATAGCTTTAATTGAGCATAGTGTTACAGGATGTGAATTTGCACGGTGATGGGGGTGGGGGATAGGAGTGTAACCTAAATATGCTTAAACTGCTGAAAGAGCTAAATTCCAGAAAGTGAAGCCTGATCATTATTTCAGAGTTAATTCTGACTAAGGCAGATGAGTGTGGGGCTCAGCGAAAATTGCCGCACCTGCAGCTTCCATCTGGAAGAGACTCGACATGGCGACTAATCAGTAGCGATATGGTACTGATTGTGGCTTAGTGAAGAATCAAGCTTCTCCACAGACAGAGCAGGATGTTTTGGGAAACTGCCATTTAATTAAGGGTTCGGCTTTTCCTTGAACGCACTTACATAACGCCCATGGAAAAAATAGTTTAAATCAAAACTGTCCTATTGCTCGCAACTGCTTTCTCGTTACATACATTACATTTTATCAGTGAAAATTGTACCTTCCAGAAAATCGTGCGATGATGTCAGCTGAATCATGGCTTTGTTTTGGCTTGCTATTTACAATTTATTAGCAGGTTTGCAGTCTGTAATGAGTGCTTACTTATTTGAGGGGAATGCACAGTATTGTTTGGACAACTGTGAGTCTAATAGCTTTGAAGCACACTGATGTTTCATTCACATCCTGAATTACATGGTCTTTTAATCCAGCCTCTGCAACATTAAAGTTGCCATCCTTTGTCATGGCCAAACCCAACGGGGCCAGGTTAGGTATGATGCATAGGGAGGGATCTGAGCTTCAGTCGAGAAATGTAAGGAGTCGCACAACACCAGGTTATAGTCCAACAGCTTTATTTGAAATCACAAGCTTTCGGAGCTTTGCTCCTTCGTCAGGCTTCAGTCGAGAGATTGACTTTGCCACTGAAGAAAATTCACCAAAAAAACATTAACCTCAATAAATTAAAGCTTCCAAATTATGTCTCAACAACAACATGCATTTAGTTAGCGCCTTTAGCATAGTAAAATGTTTCAAGGTGCTTCACACTGAGCCACATAAGGAGATATTAAGATAGGTGTTGCAAAGCTTGGTCAAAGAGGTAGGTTTTAAGGAGCGTCTTAAAGGAGGAGAGAGAGGTTTCGGGAGGGAATTCCAGAACTTAGGGCCTAGGCAGCTGGAGGCACGGCCAGAATTGGAGAAGTGCAGAGATCTCGGAGGGTGTAAGGCTGGAGGAGGTCACAGAGATAGGGAGGGCCGAGGCCATGGAGGGATTTGAAAACAAGGATGAGAATTTTAAAATCAAAGTGTTGCTGAACCGGGAGCCAATGTAGGACAACGAGCAGAGAGGTGATGGAAATTAGGATACAGGCAGCGGAGTTTTGGATGAGCTCAAGTTTACCGACGGTGCAAAGTGGGAGGCCGGCCAGTAGAGCATTGGAATAGTCAAATCGAGAGGCAAGAAGGGAAAGAAAGGATTTTTTTTTAAAAAGCAGAACTTTTTTGGTGTCTAGTTTGCTTCTTAGAAATGCTGAGCTGCTCACTCATAAACCAAACATCCAGTTCAAAGTGGGATAATTGGCAACATTAGCTACAAAGCATTAAATGCTTCGACTTCTAAATGCTGCTGGGTCCAACATTCAGCATACGGTGAAATAATGAGCCATAATTTGCTGTGGCAGGGCATCTAACGCCATCTGCCGTTAGTTAGACTTGCCCTTGCCCGTTTAGGTTTTTAAATTTTTTGCGTGGCAAGTTGCTGAGAGTGCGAGCTGATAATGTCGCAGTGAGGGAAACAGGGCATCTGGGACCTGAATGAACAGGGCAAGCAACTGTATATCTCCTTAACCACTCAGATTGAAGGATTGTGAAATTAGCAATGCAAGGACTGAGAAGGAAGTGTAAATTAGAGTGGGTGAATTCAATGTCAAATCAGGTCCGGACGGAAAGAAAGATTGGATTAAGAGAGAGAGAAAAAAGAGACAGAAAGGGAAAGTAAGAAAAAAAAATATTAATTTTAAATTTTACATTTTTAAAATCTACAACAACAATTAAAACCTGAAGGAATGAGACAGAACACTTGTAATAGTTAATTTTCAGTGCTAGAGAGGTTGACTGGCTGTAATTAAGATTTATCACGCTGTTAAAAGGGTACTTAGACTGAAATGGACAAGACTTAACTTTCTGGGGCGAGTTTAGTTCGTCTGTACTGTGCAAATACAGCAACTTTGTGCCATTCAATGGTGAGGCAGACAGCGAGATGCCATTTCCACGAAGTTAACAGTGGAGCGGAACATCTCGGACAGCAACTTTTGGATTTCCGCGTTTAACTGCACATCTGCCCCTCGCCTGAAGTTGCTGTAGCATTTGCGCATAAATAATACCATTAGCCTCATCGTTATTTTGACAGCAAATTCTGGCCCATTCCCATCACCTGAATACTTTTTTCTGCAGAAATGTCATGTGACATTATTCCAGACTTTTATGTAAACCAGTGAAGTTCTGTGATATTCTTGTGTCCTGGGCAATGGACAGGTGGGCGTTAATGGCAATAAAATCTTTCTAACTTAAAACAAATAGAACAGGAAATGGATGAATACTGGCAAGAAAATGGATTGAGAGTCATGGAGATATTAATAGTTCTGTTTGATTCACATGTGGATCAGGAAGAGAGTATGGAGATCTTGGGTGGGAGGGAATGTGGAAATCGATGATTTCAGCTAGTCACGTAGGGGCAGTGGCAGGAGTGAGCTTGATGGGTCAAACGGCCATTCTCGTTCCAAGCATTTCTATGCTCTCATGTTGCCTGAATGTTGTATCAGTGATGAATTTAAAACGAAACACAACACTAAAATTCAAGTCAATGGGAATCAGGGGGAAAACTCTCCAGTGGCTGGAGTCATACCTAGCACAAAGGAAGATGGTCGTGGTTGTTGGAGGCCAATCGTCTCAGTCCTAGGACATTGCTGCAGGAGTTCCTCAGGGCAGTATCCTAGGCCCAACCATCTTCAGCTGCTTCATCAATGACCTTCCATCCATCATAAGGTGAGAAATGAGGATGTTTGCTGATGATTGCACAGTGTTCAGTTCCATTCGCAAACCCTCAGATAATGAAGCAATCCGTGCCCGCATGCAGCAAGACCTGGACAACATCCAGGCTTGGGCTCATAAGTGGCAAGTAACATTCCACACAAGTGCCAGGCAATGACCATCTCCAACAAGAGAGAGTCTAACCACCTCCCCTTGACATTCAACGGCATTACCATCGCCGAATCCCCCACCATCAACATCCTGGGGGACACCATTGACCAGAAACTTAACTGGACCCCAGCCACATAAATACTGTGGCTACAAGAGCAGGTCAGAGGCTGGGTATTCTGCGGCGAGTGACTCACCTCCTGACTCCCCAAAGCCTTTCCACCATCTACAAGGCACAAGTCAGGAGTGTGATGGAATACTTTCCACTTGCCTGGATGAGTGCAGCTCCAACAACACTCAAGAAGCTCGACACCATCCAAGATAAAGCAGCCCGCTTGATTGGCACCCCATCCACCACCCTAAACATTCACTCCCTTCACCACCGGCACACGTGGCTGCAGTGTGTACCATCTACAGGATGCACTGCAGCAACTCGCCAAGGCTTCTTCGACAGCACCTCCCAAACCCTCGACCTCTACCACCTAGAAGGACAAGAGCAGCAGGCACATGGGAACACCACCACCTGCATGTTCTCCTCCAAGTCGCACACCATCCCGACTTGGAAATATATCGCCGTTCCTTCATTGCTGCTGGGTCAAAATCCTGAAACTCCCTACCTAACAGCACTGTGGGAGAACCTTCACCACAAGGACTGCAGCGGTTCAAGAAGGCGGCTCACCACCATCTACTCAAGGGCAATTAGGGATGGGCAATAAATGCTGGCCTTGCCAGTGACGCCCAAATCCCATGAATGAATAATAAAAAAAATAAAGCCCAACAATTATTATTCATACTGATTGATACTTTAGAGTGGACTTTCAACTCCTTTATATCCACAATTAAACCTAAAATTTAACAAAAGGTATTGTTTCCCAAAGAAAAAATAAAGTAAAAGCATGGCACAGATGGTATATTTCTCCATTTGTTGTGAATATAATAAATGATGATCTTGTTTGTGGATACGGTACAAAAAAAAGCAGCTTCTGTTTCCTCTAGGGCTCAAGTCACACAGACTTCATTCGACCACACCATGTAAATTACTAATGTCCTGTTGCTTGATGCAGAATATCAGGAAATTGTGCATCTGCTGAGGTCATGAGCAAAAAATAATCGAGACCTTTTGAACAACAACTGAACTCTTAACGGAACAATAACTTGCATTAATACAGTGCTTCTCACGTGCAGGAAGACATCACGGAATGCGTTACAATGAGGAGGAAAGAGCTGAGGAGCACACTGAGCATGGGAAAGGGATCGGGGAATGGAGAGGCAAGGATGGGGAATCAAAGATGTAGGTGAAGAAGTAGATTTTGAGGAAGTTTTTTGAAAGCAGGAAGGAAGGTGGCAAGTCAGACGCACCATGTGGACACCGTGTGTACATTATACAGTAATGCTAGTATATCAGCTTTTGATTTCACTTCCCCCGTGAGTATCTTGGAGCTCTGGATATCTGTGTGCCAATTAGGAGATCAAGTTTTTTTTTAGGTTTGGCGCGAGGAGTTATTTTTTAACTGTAAGCAGGTCTTACATTATTGTGCAATTCCGACAGTACCGTGCTGATTTCAGACAGGCTTCGTTCCTGGAGCAGTGCACTCTGACAACTTCGCCCCTGTTATTCTGACACTTTGACAACGGGCCCCTGTTATTCACCTGGTTAGGTCCATACTACAACAGACGTTGCATCTGATAATGCAATTTTTTGGGGGTGGGAGTTGATTTTTGAAGTTTTTTCATTTTGCAGACATGAATAGCAACCCTAATGGCCACTTTGCATCACTGATGATGTAATAGCACATACTTCTGTTCCCAAATCTAGAGCAGTATCTTCAAGACACTTTACAAAGGACAACACACCCTTTAAAGTGTGCACAACTCTGGTGTCATTTATTTGTTCGAAAATTTCATTTCCACACCGCCTGAGGAAGGGGAAGCCCCCGAAAGCTTGTGGGATTAAAAATAAAATTGTTGGACTATAACTTGGTGTTGTAAAATTGTTTCCAATTGTCAACCCCAGTCCATCACCGGCATCTCCACATCATTTATTTGTGTGGTATTCAAGGAACAATTGTAAGTTTTGTTATTTTTGATGTCATGAAGCAGGGGTTTCAAAATCCATTGCACAAAAAGCCATCTCTGGCCTGTGCTTGTCATGTGGCAAATGTAGGGTGTATTGTATCTGTGTTTAGGTACCAGCAACTTTTGAAATTCAGCTGTGAGCAACACCCCATGCTTTCCTGCAAGTATACGCCATCTGCTGGATTTTAAATATAGAAAGGGAATGTACATTCACATGAAAGATTTCTAACTGGTGTACAAAACGTTCTGCAGACAGACCAATTGTCTTGCATCCTGCACATAAGAACATAAGAACATAAGAAATAGGAGCAGGAGTAGGCCAATCGGCCCCTCGAGCCTGCTCCGCCATTCAATAAGATCATGGCTGATCTGATCCTAACCTCAAGTCTAAATTCATGGCACACTTTTTATTGTATTCTCCTTCTTGCTCTCCCTTTCTCTCTCTCTCTTCTCTCTCTTGTGCAGCCTTTCCTAAATGGCGGTAGTTTACATAGTAACAGTTTCAGGCAGGAGAAGACCTTTGGCCCATCTAGCTCACCTATCCACAGTATTCCCTTGGTGCATTTCTAATAACCCTGAATCCCAATATTTTCAAGAACCTGTCTAGTTCCTGCTTGAAACCCGTTAAGGTTTCTTGCTTCACCTCCCATGCTGGTAATCAGTTCTGCATACTTATCACCTTGTTAATAAAAGCAAAGTTCCTCCTGCATTTCCTGTTTTCTTTTGTTGTTCTTTTAAATATGACCCTCTTGTGCTTCTGCACACAGCAGAAAAGCTTACTTTGGATCCAATTTGTCCAAACTGTTCATAATTTTAAACACTATTGATACTCTTGAGCATGGGCGAAAACACTATATAACACTTACAGTATAAGCAGATTGTCATTTAATTGCCCCTTTTTAAAAAAAAGTATCTTATTTTCTCCTCTGTTTGTTTAGGTGTTCCTGGACCACATAATCCAGAGGGCAGGCAGGTCTACCAATGATGATCTTGAACTAGCCACTGTGTTAGTCTTGGCATCATCTTACAAACATACTGCAATAGTCAAAGTCCTATTTTGATTATTTATACTGTGAGGCCTTTTTAAAAAAAAACAAATTAGGATAAGAATATTTATGTTTGAATGGGGATTTTAAAAAAAGGTAGAAGTGGGATTGAAGTTTCCAGAGGTAAGTGCAGACAAAGATGATCTGTTACTCTGTGGAACATAATGATTCCTATGCTGCTGAGACCATGGATATATCTGTGGAAAGCTGTTGGCCAGGTTTAATAATAGAGGTTGTAAGGTTAGACAGATCTCTGCAGTTTTGCTTGATTACCTTTGGGGGTCAGGGAGCATTTATGCAGACCTTTTCCTCAAGAGGTTAAATGAGTTGAGTTGAGTCGAGTCCATAATGGGGCAGATCTTACATGATCTGTGGATGGGGTGAACTTGTCTCGTTCCATGTTTTCATGTCTTCTAACAAGTCATTATTATTGTGGACCACGTCTTCTTGATTTTAGCAATTTTTTTTTATAATTGGAAGTGCTTTGCACTTCAGCTGCAATGTGTTTTTGTTGGCCTGTTCTGTGCAAACGGTTTTCCTGCCTGGAAGATCATGATAACAGAAACAAGATGCTTTGGGGAGACATTGAATAGAGAAATAAAAAAAGGAAATTCTAATTCTTGAACGTTAGAAGACATTTTAAGCATTTGGCCTTTACTTAGATTTGTAGAAATATTTGAACCAAGTTCTGATTTATAGCGTAGACCTTTCCGATTTAGGTTTTGCAGGGATTAATAAAACCATTCGTCTGCCTGCCTGGGACCTGTCTGAATTTATTGGTCCTCTCCTGGAACCTGTTTGTCAGATTTATTTTGTTCGATTTGAGATCATACTGTATCAGGTAGGTATAACTTTGTTAGACAGATCAGCCTCTCTGTGTGATTGAAAACAGTAGTAGCTCAGCTGGCGGTATCTGGGATCAGGACAGGTCAGTTTTTTATTACAATGGCCGGTTATCATTTAGTGCCTCATTCTTCCACAGTCCTATCTTAGCATTAGATGGGTTCAAGCATCCAACCATTAGAACCAACAGCTCACTAAGGTGGATCTTGCCTTGTCTCTCCTTGGCCTATATACAGTATAAATGTTTGTGCTCACAAGCAACTAATTTGATCTGGGCTTGTGTCCCTATTAATGACGTACTGTCCTAGGTCTCTGCTTCATTCTAATACCTTTTTGACATGGGATCAAACTGAACTCCGTGCCACTTGCTTCATACCAGGTGTGTTATGGGCTGACACTGAAGCTGGCTGGTGTGAATAGAAGTTGCAGTAAAATCACCTCTAAGACTACTAAAAGTATAGAGAAGGAAAGAAAGACTTACATTTACATAGCACCTTTCACAACCTCAGGACGTCCCAAAGCACTTTACAGCCAATTAAGTGCTTTTTGAAGTGTAGTCAATGTTGTAATGTAGGAAATGGGGCAGCCAATTTGTGCACAGCAAGATCCCACAAACAGCAATGTGATAATGACTAGATAATCTGTTTTAGTGATGTTGGTTGAGGGATAAATGTTGGCCAGGACACCAGCTTCAGATACTGTTAAATTCAGTCACTTAAAAGGCATACATGGTTTACAAAATCAATAACTTAGATTTAAGCCTATGCCCTATCGCCTAATCTGTTGAACCTTTTTATCATCAGCCAAAAAACTGATTCCTTTATCACGCAATTAGCTTTGCATCTGGATAGGAGCATTTATTTGTGGTACTGTTTCATTGCAATGTTTACCCCTTGCACACGGTCTGTTAATCCTTTCATGGTCTTTCTCAGGGTCTAGTCCCTGTCCTGTCAGCTT
This sequence comes from Heptranchias perlo, assembly GCF_035084215.1. Classification (NCBI taxonomy): domain Eukaryota; kingdom Metazoa; phylum Chordata; class Chondrichthyes; order Hexanchiformes; family Hexanchidae; genus Heptranchias; species Heptranchias perlo. Next base: position 30,240,439 of record NC_090350.1, read on the forward strand.
GAAGAATTCTTGTAATTAGACATTTAATAAACACAAACTCCCACTGTAAATTCAGTGGGTGAACACTGGAATGGCTGCAAACTCTGCAGGGATCTGGTACACCGGGAGTTCCCTTTTTGGCCTTGTGGGGGCAGAGCCTCCATCTCTTATGAGCGGGACTACAACAACAACTTGCATATAATAGTGCCTTTAACATAGGGGCGTGGACCCCCCCACCCTCCCACCATGTCAGTTGTGACTCAGCTTAACGTAGGTGGAGATCTGTCTGGTCTCACCAGGGGTACCTCACTGACAATCGGCAGAAGTGAGACCCACCTGGTGGTCCAGACTGGGATTGGGGCCTGGACCCCTGAAGATGAAAGGGGGATTTTTTTTGTCAATAACGCAAACGTCCTCTTCCTCATTCTCGGGGAGGGTGTGGGAGAACAGGGACCTCCCCCCGGGCTAGCAAGCTTAGGCTAGTGTATCTGGCCTCTTCGGTGTGGGGTATCCCTGATGCACCCCTACATTGCCAAAGGCACACTCGTGTCCCCTTCCTGACCCTTTGGTGGGTGTCAGCGATGGATTTGTCCCAGCACTTACGCCAGGATGGCCCCCCCCACCCCCTGATTTTCTGTCCCTATATCTTTGCGAGTATATACGTTCTTTCTACATTGGAGATTTTGTTCATTTTCTTCATGTAGCTATTAACTGGTGGATTCAGAGACTGCCTTGGAGCCTCAGTGGCTGATATACTTGCTCACTCTGTCAGACTGCTTATGTGATTGAATATGTGATGCACCTCGAGTGACAAAGAAATTAGGAGAAGATTAACTGAACACATACAGCCCATTGAATTCTATTTCTATTTCCTATTAGTTCTGCTATCTGAAATTAAAACGATACATTTTCTAGTGTTTACATCATTTGTTTAAAAATGTAATTTCAGAAGTACTTTCCCTAATATAAATCTATAAGCCACAGAATGGAACTATTTTTTAAATTTCTTTTTCAGTTGAATTTCCTTCTCTTTAAATCCTTCTTTCACCACCCGCCTCCTGCCCCTCCACCTCCTCCCCCACCCCTCCCCCTCCCCCTCCTCCCCCCCGCCCCGGTACCACATGGCATTTGATAGTGGAGGGTGTGGGCAACTTGAGACAGGCTGCTCTGAGACACCCACTGGCCCTCAGTAGGAATCCATGGGTTTTCCCCCAAAATGTTCTTTTTCTTCCCTCTGACTCATTGTGCTGCATGGCTTTACAGAGCAGATCTCTGATGTGTCATCAAAGTTACCAGTCTTCATCTTTCGAGCCTTGGTGGTGTTGGTCAGCAGGCTGTTTGACAAGTAGGGCCACGCCTGATCATGTCCCCCATCCAACTTCATTGCATTGCATATTTTTTTTCCAGCAGAAGTCACTGAATGGTGATCAGGAGCAGGAAGTCTGGTTGTTTTTTGTTTTTAGCCTGAGGATGCTGAGACCGATTGTAGTATCCCCACTGCCACCTCAGCTGAGATCAGCAAACTCAGCAGAAACCAGGGATCTTTTTGTCACCCTGTGCAACTGTTTACAAAAGAAGGTAAAAGAGAAGGAGCTGGTCGAGCAAAAAGGAAACTCAATCAATGTTCTCATTTCTGGACGTGATGAACCAATGAGTAATCAGGAAGGAAGGAGACTGCAAAAATATTCAGGAAATAGAGGATAAAAAAATTCAAGTTTGATTTTAACAAATAAGGGTTCAGAGTTCAGGACTCGCTTTAGAATGTATACAGATTCTTCCAGGAGACAGCCGCAGTTTTGACTCAACGTAGATTTTGTCACTAATGTAGGCATGCTACAGCTTTCAAATGTATTGCTATGTAAACCCAGTAAATTTGACATAAACTAATTCAACTTGATTGAACTGATATGGGTCAATCATGAGATCCCATTTACTCAGTAAACCCTGTCCAACAATTAGCAGCAGCTGAGAACAGGCCAGGTTTTCTCCTTTAAAAGTAATTATTTTTCTATTGGGCTAAACTCGGGGACCCTGTGCTCCTAGTAGGCAGGCTCAAAGGGAGCGTGGATCAGAGATAGCTGACACTAATGCACCAATTCTCTGACCCATGCTTCCCTTGTATGTGTCTCCCCACTGGGAGCGCCACGTCACTCAATTTAAGTCCTAGATATAGCGTTCTAAGAAACACAGGCACCGTTTTATATAAATTACATTTTTACTGTTGTATCATATGGAGTCAGAGTCTGCATTAAGCATGATCTGTATAAAATGATTTTTTAAAAAAACTTATTGTTAATGAATAAACCACGAGATCATTTGGGTTTATGAAGTACGGTTAGTACTAGATTGATTGTTTCTGGGAACTGAGATGTTTCTAGATTAGGGATAAATAAGTGAATAGCCCTTCCTGTGACCTTCTCTCTATTTTTATTTGTAGCGTCGGTAAGCATTATCCTGACTGCTACAATCGACACCCTTCAGCTTGCAATGTCATTTCAGAAAATGTATTCTACTATCATGTAAATAATGAAATATTGCTTCACCACTCATCCAACTCGCTGCGATGTAAGGATGTTGTTTTCTTGCTGTTGGACTTTGCAGTACCGATATTGGGATGCCTTCGTTATTGCTGGGGCATTATAGGGAAATCCTTTGAACACTCAGACAGTTCCTAAGAGGTCCCAGCCTATAACTGGACTGTTTACAGATGGCTGGACTGAATGCTTCAAAAGAAAACTCAAAACAGGATGTTAGAACAGCACTTAGTGGGAAGGGGAGAATATGAAATTAGCAATCTTAGTAGTACAAATAAACACATTATTTTGTTCATCTGCAACACAGTGCTGAGCACCTTTTTTTTTGACTGGAAGTATTTTTTTAAATGAGGGGTATTTAATTTCAACATTGAGGTTTATTAAGGGCTGTGAAAAATTATCTTTTGATGCAATCAGTTGCTTGAAATTTTGCCAGCTCAGAGTCACCAGTACAGTATAACAGAGGTTTCCAAATGGAGGGCCATTGACCCCAAAGAAAAGGAATCCCAGGGTGTAAATGAGGCCATTAGATATCTGTATTTTTCTGTATTTGTTTGCTTACTGGCATGTTGTTTTGCTGCATGTTAATAAAACACATTTTGTGCAATAATAACACTGTTTTCCTTGGGGGAGCTGACGCTGTCATTTGGCAGTTAGGACTGGTGATTGCCACTATAGGGTTTGTTATTAAGTTCAGTTATTAACAAACAGTAAAAGACTTGAGAGCTTCAAAGCATGTGCTGTTTATTGATCAGACATTTAACTAAACTAATGTAGCTATCAATCCTACGAACTCTTCCAGGTCAGAGAGAACAGTCAGGAAATTTTCTATACTTCACTATGGATACAAAGTTACATCAATATTGATGCAGCTCAGAGTGTGCCGGTTTTGCACAGTGAAATCCATGGATGAATAATTAAGGAGTATTAGGGTTATTATCTGCCCAGTATAGTCAATGGGTGGAAAATCTACCCCTATTATCCCAGCTCACTAGTTCCTAGTAACTTAACAATTCTTTACATGTGCACAGAATTTAAAAATTGCTTTCATGCATTATTCCTACCCTTTACCAGTGACTTCTATAATATAAAATCTATTTCATTTTTAATTACCTACATGGAGCTTTATGTGTGCGCATTACAGATCAGTGGTTATTTAAGGCTTTTGACTTTAGAGGGTCAAAATTTAGGGTTTCCTTTAAACTGTGCCCAGTGGGAAATGGGCTTGGCGTTCTGCTAATGTGTGGTACCAAGAATTAAACCCATACTCCTCATTCAAGTAAGCTTTGCTCATCAGATCCATTCTCCAATGGACCACGAGGGAAGAGGTATAGCACAGCATACTGCCAGGAATTAGAGTACCAGAGATCGACACAAGAGGTAGTATCCTGATTAGAGGCTATGTCGGAAGCATTGACTGTGATTTCCCCTTATGGGTGAGTTTTGTTGGCTCAGGAATATGAATAGAAGGACCACCCCTGATGCACAGAAGCACAGATCCTGTCAGCTGCAGCGTAGACAGCGACTGTGGAGAAGTCTCCTGATCTACCTCCCGGTTGACTGAGGCTGCGTGAGAAGTAGCAACAGTGAGTGTCTAACGGGAAATAAAATGAAGCTAAAAACCATAAACTTTTTTTAAAAATGGACTATTTCTAGCTCCTGCAGGGAGCAGATCAGGGCAATTGTCATCGATTGTAGCAGGGGTCCAGACATCATGGCCAAGAAAGCAAAGTGGGGGAAAACAGGTAGAGGTCAAGAGTTTAAACCTAATAGGTACTTCAACAAAAAAGGCAGCTAATGGTTTTGCAGTCTATTAGATTTGAAAATGCTAGAAAGGGGTGTGTACACTATATGACCGTAATTAGATGTACATTAGTTTTTTTTACCTTCATTGAAATGTTGAACCCCTAAAGTTGAAGAAATATGAATACTTAGATCATGAAAATAGAAATTCTTTTAAGCCCCTCAAAAGACGTCTGGTTAATGTTTCAAACTCACATCCTATTTTTTGGTCATTACAAGAGCTGTGTATTTGACTAAAGCTGAAACTTATTTTTAGTAGTTAAGTGCAGAGACCGCTTAAGCCAGCTGAATGGGAAATGCAAAATAGTGGTCTAACAGGCTCTGCAACAGCCAACAATTAATTTATAGATAAATACCGGACATACCTTTTTAAAAGCCCTACTTCAACACAATCACGAGAAAATTAATTTACAAATTTCAAGGCTTCGGGAAACACCGAAATGAAATTAATTGTACAGTGGATTAATTAACACTCTAAGGCCTGAATCATCCAACAGAACAAAAACCTGATTTTCATCATTGAGAATTCTAATGAGATAAGCTTCCCCTGATAGCTTACTGGATAAAGCTACCAACTAGTATAGTAAGTACTAGGTCATACATAACTGGAAGTCCCAGTTTAACTCAACTGTCATGTTAATGCAATGAGTTAATTCAGGTAGGGCAACAAATGGGGTGCGAGAGTGGGCTCAGCACCCCAGGATTACAGAGGTCAGTGTTCTCACTCCTGACAGTTGACCTGTGACTCCTGCTGGGATGTGTTTGTATGTTGACATCAGGTCAGGACAGAATTGAGCTTTGTTGTGTCGCTTTTCACCGTCAAATGGCTCAGAAATGAAAAACGATCACTCATGGCACGTACCACTGCAAAAACCAGTGCCTTCTGAAAAGAATGGAAGAAAAATGTAAAGGAAAAAATACAAAAGAGATAGTTTATATAAAAATAAAGAGAATTCAATTTTGGAAGGACTTTTTTTTAAACCCAAAGGATTACAGCAGTTCTCCACCCAAATCCTAATTTTACCACAAATCCCAACTGAGAATTATGTTATACGACTCAAGTATGTTTTTTGTGTGTGTTTAAATAAGATAATTTTATTTTTTATTTGACCTATTTGTACTAAGAACTAATGTAAATCTGGAGAGCTCTATTCCTCAGTAAATCATGTGATTTGCCTGTCACTTTTCACAAGCATGAGTCACCATTTTAGAAGTGGGAGATGAATGAATTAAATTCAAAGAGATACCATAGTCCAAAACAGCACTGAGTCGTAGAGCTATGGTGAGTTGAGCTCTGCGACTTGCCGTATAGGACCAAGAATGTAAATACTTCTAAAGATCAAAGTTCATTTACTGCACTGTATAGTATGACGATTCAAGATGACACAAGACTGAAGTGGCAGCAGTACATTTTAATAAGTATTTAACATGTATTTTACCTTTACATCAAATCATGATCTTCAACCTTGATTCAGATTTGCAGTACATTCTGTTCGAAGCTGAAATGTCCTCCGTGAGTTTATTTTTTCATTTGTTCTAAGGACTTTTTCGAGATAATGGTCAATTAACTACTGGTGGTTTAAAATTTGTTCCGTGGATGTTGTTTACAATGAGTCTTCACCATAATAATTGTGTTTTAACTGGAAACTTTAATGTAAACATATATGAAGGATGATTTTATTTTTCAGAATGAATGTGAATTTGAATTTACTAAAGGTTGGATTAATATGACACCGATTTATATTAAGCTCTTGCAAACTCTGCAAGTTGCAATACCTTTTACTTTAATGATGGGCGCAGTTGACGTTTTTTTTCATAATGGGGGTGGGAAGCAGCTAATGAAGAAGCCAGTGGCAGCACATTTATTAATGAATACAAAAGTAGCAGTTACCAAAACTAAATAAGGACACCATCCACTATGCAACCCTACTAATGCCAATAAGAGACCATTGGGGTTTCAATGCTGTCACCTTCTGGTTGAGGTGTGTTGATGTTCTATGGATATTACACCTTATACCAATTTTCTCCCCTCCTCTCCTGAAGGTGTTGACTCCTCGCTGCAGTATTTTCTTTTCCCCCTAACCAAGATACCATGGCCAAATGCAGTGCCCCTGCCGCCATCCAGCTGAGATCAGCTAATTCATCACAGACCGTGGATCGAACTGGGCACTTTCCTGGTCTGTATGGCTCAGCTACTCACTGGAGGAATGCACTTAGCCAATCAGGAAGCGTATCATACTTTTTAAGGTCATTTGCACCCTCTAGAAAAACAGTTGTGAAAATCCATAGTATTCGGAGATTAGTGAGCTCTGCTCCTAGTGTATTTTATATACTGTATGCAATTACTGTTGATTTCTCTAGTTATTGGGTTCTAAGAAAGAGTGGACACTTCAGGATTATAGTTCAAATTGTACTGAACAGTTTACCATAGTTTACAATGTTGATGTTAATCTGAATATTGGTTTCCAGTTGCACTGTTAAATTTATTTTAATATTTGTTAAGTTAATTTAAAGCTAAAATTTTTTTTTGGAAATTGCCAGTGCATGATATCAAATTATAACAAAACTGACTTCCCCCTCCCCCGAGGGACCTTGTTGTGACAATCGGACAGAGAATTCCTGTTGTTGGTACCTAAAAAATTGCTTCCATTGAGGCGGAAGTGGGGAAAGGCCTGAGTCTTTTACAGTAGCATGATCCTTACTGGGGGAAATGCAGCACCAAAATACTTAGAGTACTAATTAAACAAGAATACAAACCATGTTCTAGTTTTGTTGCTGAGTCGTGGTTTTGCTGTATTGACGCTAAACCTCCTCAGAATATTTCTGCTGCAGTCTACTATGCTGAATTATATCTGAAAAACCAAGATCCTCAGTTGTTTTTCTTTCATAGCTGAAGTATATTTATTTTAGAAAAAGTCATTAGCACTTAAAATAGCAGAGTGCTGCTACCGTTCCTTACGTGTTATCACTTTGTGGTGTAGTCACTATGCAAACAAAGTGGGACGTCAACACTTCTGCTTCCTCTTACCCTTTTATCTTCATTCTCTAGATACAACTCTGTACGTCAGTACAGGAGAACCACATCATCTCGCACTACTGTGCAGTGGGATGAACTTTACTCAGCAGTAAAATTTTCATGAGCTTTTCAGTTTTGCTAGTCGATATTTCAGAAACCAGTGCAGTTCCAAGCTCAATGCTGTACAATCCCCAGTATTCAGCCATCATTCTGTCTTCGTGGTCATCAAGCCTTTTATTCAGATTGGTTTTGCTGATGGAAAATACATGGATTTGACCGCAATCACAAGTATTGCACAGTCTGTATGGCTGGGGCAGTGGGGGGGGGCAGGGTTGTATCCACTTCTTTGAAACTTCATGGATAGAATCAGAGAATGTTACACCACAGAAATCGGCCATTCAGCCCATCACCCATCAAGTCTACCCTGGTATTTTTCTCCACATCAATCACCTAGTCTGATCCCACACTTCTGTTTGCTCCCCTTATCCTTCAATACTCCTCTTTTCAAGTAATTATCTAATTCAATTTTAAAGTGTTGATGGACTCTGTTTCAACAATGGTTTGCAGCAGAGATTTCCACATTCTCACCACCCTCTGTGTGAAGACATTTTTTTCTAACCTCTTTAATCCTTTTTTGAATTATCTTAAGGGTTTGCCCCCTTGTTACTGCCTCAATGACCAGAGGAAAGAATCTATCGCTGTTTGCCCTATCACAACCCTTCATAATCTTGAAGACAGCCATCAGGTCACTTCTCAACCTTCTCAGTTCCAGTGAAAAAAGCCCTAATTTCTTAAGTCTCTTGATAGCTATACAACCTCTGATCAATGGGAATGTCTGAGTGGATCTTAGCTGCACCATTTTCATTGTTTTTATATCCTTCCTATAATGGGGTACCCAAAACTGTACACAATACTCTGACTGTGCTCCAAGGTCTTGTACAAGTTCAACAATGCCTTCTTGCTTTTGTATTTTATGGCTCTAGATACAGAACCAAGTATTCCATTTGCCTTTTTTATCTACGTGCTACAACATTTAATGACCTGTGTATCTGCACACCATTTAAGGTCTACTTTCTTCCCTCTCCTATCTTTACTTCCAAAATGTATTAGCACTTAAACTAGCAGGGGGCTGCAACAGTTCCTTACATGTTATCACCTTGTGGCACATTGGGCTCTTATCTGCCACCTATCTGCCCATCCTTCTAACCTATCTCTAACCTATCTCTAACCTATCTCTAACCTATCTCTAACCTATCTTAGTGCTATTGCAGTTTTCACAGCCCTCATCATATTTTGCCCAAACCCACCCCCCCCACCCCCATTTTATGATATTAGCAAATTTTGTCATTGTTCCCTTAACTTCCAAGTCCAGATTATTTATGTTTATAGTAAATAACAGCAGCCCTAATACAGACCCCTGTGGAACACCACTCACCACAACTTTCCAGCCTGAGAGACTTCCCTTAACCTGTTTTCTGCCCTTCAACAATTTCTCTATCCATTTGACCACATTCACTTAATACCATGTGCTATTACCTTTGTCATTAATCATTTAAATGGTATCTTATCAATTGCTTTTTGAAAACCCATATAAACCACTTCTGCTGCATTTCCTTTTATTCTCCCTATGGTTTGTTCAAAGAATTCTATTATGTTTATCGAGTACACTCGGTCCGTTAGAATCTGTGCTGACTGGCCCTGATTGTCTCATATTTCTGCAACTGCTTAGTAATTTAGTCCTATACTATAGACTGTAGTGATGTACCAACAACTGAAGCAAGACTAACTGGCCTATAATTACCCACCTTATCTCTGTCACCTTTTTTTTGATGAGAGGTGTCACATTTTCCACCTTCCAATCCTCCAGCATGATTTTCCTTTCCACAGAAATTTGGAAAACCATAGTCTGAGCCTCCACTATTTCTTCCCTAAAATTCCTTGAATGTAAACCATCAAGTCCCTGTGATTTATTTACTTGAAATTAGAATAACTTCTTTAGTACAATCTCTCTTTGCATAATGACCTTCACTGACTGTTCTACACCCACCTCTGATGGTTCGACAATCCGATAACTGGGGAAAAAATACTTCCAGTATTTCTGCCATTCCCTCACTCTCCACTATAAGCTTGCCACCTTAATCTATTAACAGCCCCACCTCCACATTGACTATCCTCTAATGAACCAATAGAAAGCCTTTTCTTTGCTCTTTTTGTTTTCTTTTGCTAATTTTCTCCAATACTCTCACTCAGCCTTTCTAATATCCCTTTTCGTTATATTTGTCCTGGCTTTCATTTTACTACCTGCTCTTGGAGAAGGCATTGATTGCTCTCAGAGGGGAATAATACCCATTCCTTTCACTGTTGTACAGAGTGTTAATTTGAACAGACTTATCTTTGTTAGTTGATGGACTGACCCTTAAAACAGGAATACTCAGGGTGACTGATCAGTTAGTAAACAACAATGGCGGCCAGCAGATGCACCTCATGTCTCCCTGCCTGATATTACTGAAGTGCACCTGCTTTAGTGAAATGTCATCCTGTTGAAATTTGAAAGACTCCTCTCACCAAACATCAACCTTTAAAGTAAGGAATCTGTTTAAAAAAGCATGACGTGGAGCATGAACTCGGAGTACATTACATTGACAGTACTGCCATTTTAAGAATGCTACTAGGAATGCTTCAAGTGTCAGCTGAGGCTCAGTTGTAGCACTCTCACCTCCGTGTCAGAAAGTTGTGGGTTCAAACCCTATTCCATTTGTGGACCTAATCTAAGCTGATACTCCAGTGCAGTACTGAAGGAGTGCTGCACTGTCTGAGGTGTTGTCTTTTGGATGAGATGTTAAACAGAGACCCCATCTGCCCTCTCAGGTGGACACAAAAGATCCCATGGCACTACTTGAAGAGCAGGAGAGTTCTCCCGGTGTCCTGGCCAACATTTATCCCTCAACCAACACCACCAAAACAGTATAATTGGTTATTTATCTCATTGTGGGACCTTCCTGTGTGCAAATTGGCTGCCACGTTTCCTACATTACAACAGTGACCGCACTTCAAAAAAAGTAATTAATTGGCTGTGAAGCACTTTGGAAAGTCCTACGGTCATGAAAGGTGCTGTACAAATGCAAGTTCTTTCGTTCTTCCAATCTAAAAGAGTGCTTTGCGGAAACACATTATGAAAAGCTCGTTGTGCTCATAATGTGTAAGGGGAAGGGATCCCCAAATCCATGACTGGTAGAGCACTCCCAGCCCTCTCCCCCAGCAATTCACTCTTGATCAGAAGATCCAGTCTGACCAGTACAATTGGTCCGTTAGTTTTTGGGAGGCGGTTATGTTAGTAAAGAAGCTAGTTTGGAGGAGGGTGGAGTGACATTGCTTGTTTTGCTCTGCTGGAATTATATTTCCTTTGTTCATGAAGGAATTACCCAGACTGTTCCACCCTTCCTGTAACAAGAATAATGCAAGGTGGCTTTGAAGTGGAGAAAAAAGGAGACAAAGTGATGACTTTACATTTTTATTTTCAAATCTCGGATGCACAGTATGATGATCTCTTCAAAATATTTCTGTCACAGTCCACTACACTGAAATATATCTGAAAAAGTATCATTCTTCATTTGTTTTCTTATGAATGTAATATAAAATCCTGCTGCTAACTCCCTCCTCAGCCACACTGAGCTGTTAAATCAATGTCACTTCGATACGTTTTCCAGATAAGGGCTATAATGTAAACTTCTCCTTAATTAAATGTGAAAGTAGTTTACTGATGTTGGGAAAAATCCCTTTTTTGTTTTCTAGAGACGCATTTTCTAAATTCTTGTCCACAGAAGATTCATACTATGTGCATGTTTGCAGCAATTTCTTACTTAAAAATGCTCAAAAGTGTGAAATAAATATTTTTGAAAGAAAGCAAATGCTAAAACATTGGGGGTTAAATTGGTTAACCCCTGAAACCTGGCGCAGGTATCGCGATCCGCAATTAACCTGCGCCCGGTACTTGCGTCGCAGGCAGGACGAAGCATTCGTCCCAAACACTCACCTCAGCCAAGCATTAAAAACCTGCATTGACACGAGGATTGAATGACTGTCGAACTTTCTACCAGCAGGGGGAGCCTAAATCTCTTAAAGGCAGCCTGTGTCTCTGACAGTCAGCCAAAATCTCTTAAAGGTAGCCGGTACCTGTAATTTGCTAAAAATAACAGTCTGCCCTTCCCTATCTCTGTAACCTCCTACAACCCTCCGAGATCTCTGCTCCCCTCCAATTCTTTCCTCTTGCGCATTCCCGATTTTAATTGCTTCACCATTGGCGGCCGTGCCTTCAGCTGCCTAGGCCCTAAGCTCTGGAATTCCCTCCCTAAACCTCTCTACCTCTCTCTCTCCTCCTTTAAGACACTCCTTAAAACCTACCTCTTTGACCAAGCTTTTGGGCATCTGCCCTAATGCCTTCTTATGTGAGCTAGCATCAACTGCCGTTTGCAGAAGAGCGTTCCAAACTTCTCCCACCCTTTGTGTGTAGAAGTGTTTCCTAACTTCACTCCTGCACGTCCTTGCTCTCAATGTTAGGCTATGATCCCTTGTCCTAGTATTCAAAGTATAGGAGACCTCCAAAAACAGTTACAAATGCATCAGAAGCTAGAAGCAATAATCCAGCAACTAACCTGTAAATCCTGCATGGTCACTTTAAATAGTGGGGGGGTCCTCCAGGCACTCTAAGACGTATTTAGATGGTCGCGGTTAAGACCACGCTCCACTCAACGCGCTAAGTGCCAAAATGGTGTGTATCACTTTAAATCAGCGTTGCACACTGATGAAAAGCATTTTCTCCCTACTTTACATGATGTCAGCGTTCGTTATTTACGCATGCGCCAAACCCTTTACCAAGATGGCGTCTGGCGCGTGTCACACTAGAAGCATGCGTGAGCATCCAAGACGCCATCTTGGATCTCCGGGAGGCTGCATTGCGCCGAAACAACAGGTGCTACACGGCCCAATTTAGCGCCCATTATCCCTAAAATTACAATGTGCAATTATTAGTACACAAACACTTGGTTCCTTTGATTATTGCAATGGAGGCAGTAACCTGTTTAAAATAAAATAGCAGGCCAAGGGATTTCAATAGAACAACCATTTGTACATCAAAATTCGCACAGTACAGCGTTGAGGCCATTATGATTGAATTTTGTGTCATAAGAAATTTGGAATCAGCAGTTGACGGGGGACCATAAGACCTCTTTTATCAGTTCTTCCAATCCTCGCTCCGCTGAGTGTTACGGGAGTCTGTAACCTTACCGCTCCATTAACCCCAACGATCCGTCCACTGCAACTTTCACGGGCAGAAGCACCTGCCTGAAACAAGCGGTGGGCCTCTTTTCCATGCAAATCGGGGTCCCGTTGAGGTAGTTAGGATCCCGATTGCAGTTTTAAGGGACACATGGGTCGAGAGTGTGACTTGCTTATTCCGCCCATGTGCACTGGTGGTCCAATCACGAAGTTGGTGGAAATTTTTTTTAAAAAATGAATATTTGTGGAGGCAGAAGGAACTGGTGCTCCACAAAAACCTCACCCAGCCTTGGCATTGTCTCCCCGCGCCCCCCACCCATCTGAGGACCAACCAGTGAGCCTCTACCAGCGTCCCGGCCGGCCGATATTCCTGAGGCCGGAGAGAGCAGCGAGCAGCATTGCTGCGCCCGTTCCATGTCCACAGCTCAACTGCCAAAGTCAGCCAATTATATAGGTACGAGGGACGAGTTGGCTAAGCTAGATTGGGAAATTAGATTAAAGGGTGTGTCGGTAGATAAGCAATGGCAAACATTTAACGAAATAGTTCAGTATTCTCAACGAATATACATTCCATTGAGGAATGAAAACTCCACGGGAAAAGTGATTAATCCGTGGCTAACCAAAGAAGTTAAGGATAGCATTTGATTAAAAGAAGAGGCCTGTAATGTTGCGAAGAAGAATACTAAGCCTGAGGATTGGGAGAATTTTAGAAACCAGAAAAGGATGACCAAAAAATTGATAAAGGAGAAAAAGAATATGAAAGTAAACTAGCAAGAAATGTAAAAATGGATTGTAAGAGCTTCTACAAGTATATAAAAAGGAAGAGTAGCAAAAGTAAACGTTAGTCCCTTAGAGGCTGAGACAGGAGAAATTATAATGGGTAATAAGGAAATGGCAGAGACGTTAAACATCTGTATCTGTCTTCACAATAGAAGACACAAAAAGCATTCCAGAAATAGTGGGGAACCAAGGGGCTAATGAGAGTGAGGAACTTAAAGTAATTACTAGCAGTAGAAAAAAAGTACTGGAGAAACTAATGGGACTAAAAGCCGAGAAATCCCCTGGATCTGAGGGTGCTAAAAGAGGTGGCTGCAGTGATTGTGGTTGCATTAGTTATGATCTTCCAAAATTCCCTAGATTCTAGAACGGTCCCAGCGGACTGGAAGGTAGCAAATGTAACCCCGCTATTCAAGAAAGGAGAGAGGGAGAGAAAACAGGGAACTACAGGCCAGTTAGCCTGACATCAGTCATCAGGAAAATGCTGGAATCCATTATTAAGGAAGTGGTCACAGGGCACTTAGAAAATCATAATATGATTAGGCAGAGTCAACATGGTTTTATGAAAGGGAAATCGTGTTTCACAAATCAATTAGAATTTTTTGAGGATGTAACTGGCAGGGTAGAGAAAGGGGAACCAGTGGGTGTCAAAAGGCATTCAATAAGGGCTCATGGGGTTGGGGGTAATATATTAGCATGGATAGAGGATTGGTTAATGGACAGAAAACAGAGAGTAGGGATAAACGGGTCATTTTCAGGTTGGCAGGCTGTAACTAGTGGAGTGCCACATGGATCAGTGCTTGGGCCTCAGCTATTTACAATCTCTATTAATGACTTAGATGAAGGGACCAAGTGTAATGTATCCAAGTTTGCTGACGATACAAAGCTAGGTGGGAAAGTAATCTGTGAGGAGGAGACAAAGAGTCTGCAAAGGGATATAGACAGGTTAAGTGAGTGGACAAGAAAGTGGCAGATGGAGTATAATGTGGGGAAATGTGAGGTTATTCACTTTGGTAGGAAGAATAGAAAAACAGAATATTTTTAAATGGTGAGAAACTATTAAATGTTGGTGTTCAGAGTGATTTGGGTGTCCTCGTACAAGAAACACAAAAAGTAAGCATGCAGGTACAGCAAGCAATTAGGACGGCAAATGGCATGTTGGCCTTTATTGCAAGGGGGTTAGAGTACAAGAGTAAAGAAGTCTTACTACAATTATACAGGGCTTTGGTCAGACCTCACCTGGAGTACTGTGTACAGTTGTGGTCTCCTTATCTAAGGAAGGATATACTTGCCTTAGAGGAGGTACAACAAAGGTTCGCTAGATTGATTCCTGGGATGAGAGGGTTGTCCTATGAGGAGAGATTGAGTAGAATGGGCCTATACTTTCTGGAGTTTAGAAGAATGAGAGGTGATCTTATTGAAACATATAAGATTGTGAGGGGATTTGACAGGGTAGATGCTGAGAGGTTGTTTCCCCTGGCTGGAGAGTCTAGAACTAGGGGGCATAGTCTCAGGGTAAGGGGTCGGCCATTTAAGACTCAGATGAGGTGGCATTTCTTCACTCAGGGTTGTGAATCTTTGGGAATTCTCTACCCCAGAGGGCTGTGGATGCTGAGTCGTTGAGTATGTTCAAGGCTGAGATCGATAGATTTTTGGACTCAAGGAGAATCAAGGGATATGGGGATCAGGTGGAAAGTGGAGTTGAGGTCGAAGATCAGCCATGATCTTATTGAATGGCTGAGCAGGTTTGAGGGGCTGTAGGGCCTTCTCCTGCTTATGTTCTTATGAATGAGGCAGGGGCCTGAAAATCACCACCAGAAGGGACAGCTGGCCGGTCAGCCACCCAAAGGTCACAAGCCACCCGTTTGTATCAGTTATGCTGCTGGAAAAGGGCACATAAATAAATTGAGTGATGTGTCAAATTCTGAAATCAAATATTAACGGCCTGTCTCCTTGCTTACAGATTTCCAGATAATGGGCTGCGTGCATTGTAAAGAGAAGGGATCGACAAAATCCCAAGCTGAAGATGGGGACGGGTTCTTCAATCAAAACACGAACCCACGTTATGGGCCAGACCCTACCAATCAGACCCAGACTGCGGTCTTCACAAGGATCCCTGACTTTAACAGCTTCCATGATGCCACCAGTTCAGCGCTGACTCCTTTTGGTGGCTCTGTTGGATACCCAACTGGCTCACTACCTACAAGGAGTGGAGGGGTGCCAGGTTAGATACCATGCTCATAGATTTCATTCTACATTCAAATGTTGTAGATCGGGGCTTCAAAAGGTCTGTGAAATGAAACATTGAAATTCCTTTTACTGGTAAAATGCATGCTCGACAGTATGAATACCTTAGCAGTTAAAATATCTGTGATAAGGGGGTAGAGAGTGTGGAATGAGGAAAAGGATTCCCTTGGGTCGTGTAAGAATTGCCGTCATTCTCTTTAAGAACTTTCCCCATTCCGTTCTAGAAGACAATCACCTGTCATCTCAGTAAAGGAAGTTGCTTGGATGTGAGTTGTTGGTTTGGAAGGAAAGTAAAAATAAAATGAATAAATGATAGTCCTAACTATTAAATCACTCTTCTTCAAGGGCTTTAATATCATTTTTCTGGCTTTCAATCACTTCCTTGTTAGTCGTATCAGTTTTAACTTAATGAGCTTGTGGTTGCTTTGTCCTTTAACTGATTTTGAAGCCGGGGGTGTTTTAACCAAAGTAAGATTATGAATCAAAAATGTTTTTTGATCTCTGGCTTCCAAAGTATCTGTCAAAGAATTGAGCCTATCAATTGCCGCTGAAAGTACATGGGGCCTTGCCTGCCTGGCCTTGCCATGCTCTTTTCCCAAATCCAGGGCACAGGTCATTTAAATATTAAGGGCAAATATGTACACCGGTACTGGCACTATTTGGCAACCACCCCATGGTCCTGACACCTTGCCGCTCAATTTGTGGGGTGAGAGGATGGAGGTTGTGGGGGGGGGGGCGGCAGGAAGCCACAAGCCTATCTGGGCAAAGACGTATAAAGGCCTCCATTCTGCTCTCCCAAAGCTTCCTCACTGGCATACCCTATACTCAAATAGCATTTGATTTTTGAATTTAATTGCCATTTTAATATGGCATTGTGGGGTCCGCATATGGTCTTTGTATGGAAAGTAGACTTAACTTCATGTAGGCATACATTTACCATGCGGGGCGTAACTGGATCCCACCAGACACATCCACAGAAATGATGTGGGGATGGAGGTGGGTGGGTGGAAGGTGCATCTGGCCCACCTTCCATCACAAGTTCTCTTTGAGGTCAGAAAGGGGTGGACAATCGACAGAAATGGTGCCCTGATTTCCTCCACTCTCGAGCACCCTCACCCTCCTTGATAAAACCTATTCTTGGTCCAGCCCCCCAACCATGTCCAATCTCCCTTTCCTCTCTAAAGTCCTTGAATGTGTTGCGCCCCTGCCACAGCACTGAGAAGGCCCTAACCAAAATCACAAATTATGCCACCCGTGACTGCGACTGTGACCATACCTCCTCATTTTCCTTGACCTCTCTGCAGCCTTTGACATGGTCGATCACACCATCCTTTTCCAACTCCTCTCTTCTGTTTTCCAGCTCAATGGGACTACCCTCGCTTGGTTTCGCTCTTGCCTATCCAGTCGTAGCCACAGCATCCTCAGCAATGGTATCTCACCTTGATCCTTACTGTTGCTCCAAGAATCAATCCTTAGCTCCCTCCTCTTCATGCTGTTTCTTGATGACATTAGCCACAGACATTCAGTCAGCTTCCACATGTATGCTGACAACTCCCAGCTCTCCCTCTCTCCACTCCTCTGTTTCCCCTGTGTTGTCAGTCTTCTTGTCCAACATCCAATCTTGGATGAGCTGAAATTTCCTCCAGCTAATCATTGGGAAGACCAGAGCCGTTGTCTTCAGCCCCCGTGTCAAACTCTGTACCCTTGCCACCAATTCCCACTCATTTTCTCTGGCTGAACCAGACTGTTCAAACCTCGGCATTCTATTCGGCTCCAAGCTGAGCTTCTCTTCTCATATCTTCTCCATCACATGGAAGCATCAAGCATCTATTTCCACCTCCGTAACATGGCCTGCATCTGCCCTTCCCTCAGCCCATTTGCTGATACCCTCACCCATGCCTTTGTCTCCTCCATATTCCACTATTCCAATTCTATCCTGGCTGACCTGTCATTCTCCATCCTCTGCAAACATCAGATCATACAAAACTACTGTATTTGTATGATCTACTACTGCCTTTATCCAATCCCGCATCAAATCCCGCTTGCTGACCTACATTGATTCCCGGACCTGGACGCCTCAAATTTAAAATTCTCATCCGCATGTTTAAATCCCTCCAGGGTCTCACTCCTCCCTATCTTTATAACCTCCATCTACTCTTCCTTTCCAAACTCCCCTGACTCTCATCTCTTTTGCAAACCCCCACCCACCCTGCACCCCATCATTGACGGCCATGCCTTTCGCCACCTCGGCCTCACTTTCTTGAATCCTCTCCCTCAACCCTTCCACCACTCCACCTCTCTCTGCTCCTTTAAAACTCTTCTTAAAACTCACCTCTTTGACCTAGCTTTTTGTCACCTCTCCTGATGTCTCCTTTGACTCAGCATCCATTTTTTGATTATAGCTCTGTGAAGCACCTTGGGACATTTTTCTATGTTAAAAACACTATATAAATACAAGTTGTTGTTGCTGAAGTAAAATGGC
This sequence comes from Heptranchias perlo, assembly GCF_035084215.1. Taxonomy (NCBI): domain Eukaryota; kingdom Metazoa; phylum Chordata; class Chondrichthyes; order Hexanchiformes; family Hexanchidae; genus Heptranchias; species Heptranchias perlo. Next base: position 30,258,551 of record NC_090350.1, read on the forward strand.
ACGGCTGGACTATGTTAAAGAGAACAATGTGTAGGTTTGATAGTTTTAAATTCCAGTCATTACAACTCGTACTGTTTGGACTCCTACTCCAAGTAGAAGAGGAATTTTGTTGAGACTGAGTCTGTGGGGATGAAATCAAACTTCCTTTCCCCTCGTCTGGTAAATATGTACAAAGCAAATTATTTCTTAACATAACTCTAGAAGATTTGTCCATATACTTAATCTCTTCAATGGAGCTAGTTTGTACTATCGAAATGGATATCCTGCTGTCAGCTCCTTGTGTAAATAGTGTCATATTCTTAATAGGCCATTCTGTCTCTTTGTTCTTATGGCAAGCCAAAGAAAATGTATAACACTAAATGTTTCCAAGAAGAATAGAGGCAACTTTCTATTTTTTCCTTCTCATTTTTCTGCCAATTTGCTCCCTGCTTCTCCACTCTGAAGGCGTTAACTCCTTCCTGAATATGGTTCCAATGTCTGCCTGTTTTCCTGCATTCGTTAAATGTGAGCCCTGACAGTGAGTATCAGCTAGCTATTGGACCGCGGTGGGTGTAACATCGCAGCTGAGTCTGATTGTATCCTTAACCAGTGTCTGGAAGTGTACGTGTCCAGTGGGAAATGTTGGATATTGATCAGGAGGGGAAATTCTTTTGCTCCCTATTGAGGCCAATTATACTGCCCCTGATTCAGATCAATTAACTTGGCACTGACTGGGGACTGGACCTGTTACCAGCTGTGTGTATGTGTCTGTCTGTCTGTCTCTCTCTTATACTCTATGGTTGCTCGCTCTGTGTCATTCTTTCTCTGTCAAATACTCACTGCCTTAAACAGCTGATTCATCAAGGAGCTTGGTACAACTTTCTAACCTAATATTACATTTTACAATGACCATGAAATGCTGATGTGGTGCCTGACTCTGTATTAGAATCCCTTGCTTAACCATTGTCTGAATAGTTTTTGTCATTTATAAACTTGGTACGTGTACATGGAAGATATTTACACGTATTTCAATATTCCTCCTGTCCATGTTAGATTTTAGTCCATTACTGCAACCTTATAACTTCAAATCCAGGCTTCCCTTCTCTATCTTCCAACTGATACCAGTTCAATGGATCAACTATTCTGTACTCACCTGTAGTTTGCATCAGGGCTTAACTTTTTGAGTGTCCACAATGGGGGAGCTTTACCTGGTCTGTTAAAAGCAACAATCATTGCAGAGTACGTTACTTCTGAGGGAGAAAAAAATAATCAAGAGACCTATTCCAAATACTTGTTGGCTACGTTGGCCACGATCTTGTAAGAACTGCACTGATCTAAACTGTTCTGGTCTCCTGAATGAGGAAAACAGTATGGAGACAGGAAGGAACTAAAACCCATCCCCGAATAGCAGAACCCCACGACTTTCCCCATCAGCATTAGTATCTGTCTGACTGCACTTAAGGATTTAGGGTCTGGATAGTTGTTTTATAAAAGAATTCTGAAGTCTTTAAAACTGGAAACAGCTTGTGATCTTTCAATCAGAACTGTTTTTGGGCACTGATGAAATGGATGTTTTCTATCTCTTCCTGACACATTTTATTTAGCAAATGCTGTGATAAAAGGTTCAAATTCCTGTTTATTCAGCTGGTTATGGTTATTATGATTAAACAATCATTCACAAGCACTTAAATCCTGTTGTTTAGTGATGAGGAGTGGTCCATGTACTGACAGTCTGTAACAAAATAAATGATCCAGAGATCAAAATTTACTGAATTGATATATTTTAAGTAAGAAAGGCCTCCAAAAGACCTATAATTACTGTAACGGGCATGATAAGAAAGGAATGTACTTGTATATATTCTAGTCTTGTAGCTCATTGCCTCACAGTCAGAGCAAATGGAGATCATTTAAAGTCACAATTCAAATAGCAATTTCATTGGAGCTAATATGTTGTGTGCTAGGCCTCCAAGTAGACATTACAGTTAATCCGGATAACAAAAGCTGCAAGAAAATGTGTTGCATTCTGAATTGGAAAGGAGAATTGTCATAGAACTGTTGCCATACATCTTTTAGTAACAGTGAGCCAGCTGATGAGTGGCACTGTTGTAGGCTTAGGTGAAAGTTAGCCATCCTCTGGGTCACAGGTGGCATATGTCCTGGCAAGGTCTATATGTAGAGAAAAGGATGGTAGGGGGACTTCATGTCCTCAACTAAAAAATATAAATATATTTAGGAGCAAGGTGGTTCAAGACAGGCCACCTAAACAATAATAATATTGATTTTTTTGGTTTTAGAAGAAAAAAGCATTGTGATGTTTATGAAGGAAATTATCACAAGGCAAAGAGCCTTGGGTGCCAAACTTCCAAATACTAATTTTCTAAAACTGTACCAATCCACTCCCTTGGCCAAAGACCAACACACTAGTGCTTAGAAATCTAAAACTACTGTGGTTGAAAGTTGGAACACCATGTCATGTTTTTATGAGAACCTTTTTATGGACTCAACTTCCCTTTTATTAAAAATCTTACATAAAGCATGCAGTTTGCACCCAAAAATCTAACTTTCTCTTGTCACAATTTTTGATCATGCTTTTGTGTCAACATTTCCTATTTAATTTTGGTCTGTCAACTGTTCTGATTGTCGTTGATGGCTCTGTGGGGCAAGTTGCTGAAGTGTTTCGCTCCCAACTCTGTTGCCACCTTGTACATAAAAGCAACCATTGAAAAAGGCAAAAGCAAAATACTGGGAATGCTGGAAATCTGAAATAAAAACAGAAAATGCTGGAAACACTCAGCAGGTCAGGCAGCGTCTGTGGAGAGAGAAACAGAGTTAATGTTTAATTTGAGAGCAGTGGTTTGAGGAATGCTGAATGTCATGGAGATATCTGTAATCGTGGGTGGATCCAAATTATGAAGGGTGGAATTTAAGTTGGAATCCATGTGGAATAAGTCGGAGCCGGAAACATTGCCATTGAAAAAGGCAGTCCCCCAACTGTTGAAAACAACAGCCCCTTCACTACTGCATAAAGACAGATTCTAACAGCTGCCCAGCAACCTTACCTCTTCATGGTGACAAGTAACTCACCTCCGCTGCCCCACCAGCCCAGACATTAACAAACAAAAAGAAAATAAGACATCCCGAGGATACATTAAGCATCGACTGTAGTAGAGTGGTGGTGTGTCTCTCGTACTCAAGGATGGCAGTGTCAACAATGAAGAGAGCATAAGTTGAGGGTAGATGGATGCACTGATAACTATGCAGGTCAGTACGTGATAGACATTGTCGACTACAAGCCTCATATAACCACGCTCTTGGCTAGGTTCCTCTGACGTTATCGATCCTTCCGTCTCTCACGTCTTGCTTTCACACTGGCACAGCATTGTAGCTCAAAGCTCTTCATACCTTCTCTCACTTCAGCACCCCACAGCTGCCTGTCAGTAGCCCGGGTTTCAACAATCATGTTGCATTCCTCCAAGTGAATCTTCGGTGTGTCCTTGTAGCATCCTTGTTGTCAACCCTGCTTTCTTCCGTCATCTACCAGTTCTCCATTAAGCACCTACTTCGTCCAGCCCAATGGAGCTGAGCACTGATCATTGAGGCAATGATAACAACAACTTACATTCATATAGCACCTTTAGCATAGTTAAACGTCCCAAGGAGCTTAATCAAACAAAATTTGACACTGAGCAAGTGACCAAAAGAAGCGATTTAAAGGAGGAGAGGTAGAGAGATGGAGTGGTTTAGGGAGGCAATTACAGAGCTTAGGGCCTAGACAGCTGAAGGCACTGCCATCAATGGTGGAGCAAAGGAAATCGGGGATGCACAAGAGACCAGAATTGATGGAGCGCAGAGATCTCCGAGGGTTGCAAAAATCACTGTCGTATAGGCAGCAGTCAAAAACATAGTGGACCAGTTGAAAGAAGGCTCTCCTTTATTAGAGGGACACTCACACAGTTTACTTTACACTCAAATACTTGTGAACAAGACTCCACAGCAGCCATTATTGGGATATTATTGGGATAATTATTGGGATAAGTGGAAGATTTCCTCTGAGCAATTTTGTAAACCTGTTTATGAAGAATGGGTTTCCCACACCTAGTGCACAGGAGGAATCGTCCCTCATAGTTTCTTTAACCGAATGGGAAGGGGTTAACATGTAATGAAACCACCACAAATTTTTCCTTTTCCATTTTGCTTGACAATTTGTGCTGCTATTAAATGTAGTTTTGTGTTTGATTGAAACAGGAGGCGTGACCCTGTTTATAGCGCTGTACGATTACGATGCCAGGACAGAGGATGACCTCACCTTCAGGAAAGGAGAAAAATTCCACGTAATCAATAGCTCGTAAGTACGGCTGGACACGAAGTGTTGTCAGATGGTGACAGGTACTCAAAACACACAGATCGACTACCCGCCTACGTGGACACACTCCCAGCACTGTCAAACCACAGATCAGGGAACCTCTAGTAACATGTGATTCTGCCATTAATGACTAACTAGGAAAGGCAGGTTTCATGGGAATTCTTCACTGTTTTGACATTGACGTAGAAACTGGGATGATTGACGGGTACAAGATTTGTACAAGGGCTTGGTTTCATGTTTCATGTGTTTTTTGGGTGGGGGAAGGGCATAAATCTGTAGCATCCTATTTTGTGATTTTAACAATATAGACCTTTTGTTGGATTCTAACATTAAGATTGCATTAAATGGCTTGCTTTAATTTTCAGTGGGATTTGATTTGTGTGCTTTTCTAATCCCAGCGCTGTGGGTTTTATTGTAACAGCAACGGTGCAGAAATCTGGCGCATTTGGTGCTGTTTCTTTCATATTTAATTGATTCTCATTTGTCAATTCCAGACAATTCATGGAGCTCAAATATAAAAACAGGAGTCACAATGACGCTGTGTTTGTCACGAGTCAGTGTGTAGATCCTGGCACCCTGCTGGAGCAGACGAAGAAAAAACAGAGCTGAAAGGGAATGACAAATGCCATATACTTGCTTTGTTGGGATGTTTTATCCCCCAAATCTAATGCTCTGTGCACGAGCTTCTGAAGCACAGTTTCAGATAAATTAATGTTCACATTGAAACTATCTTCTAAACAATGATATTACAATTGGCGGTTTCACTATTTATTGGCTTCATTAAAGCTGCAGAATAAAGCAATTAAAATGTGGGCTTTTACTGCCCCCTGGTGGCTGCACTTTTCTTTCTTCATCGACATCTTTTACTGTTCACAAGGGGAACAAAAACATCAAGTTTGTGTTTGTATGGAAGTACTTGGAGTGGATCATTGGGATGTCACTACTGCTTCAGCACATTCTTTTGATCTGTGACATTTGGCCCAGACTACGGATGCCTCAATGTAGCCATAATGGTGGTTTAATGTTAAAGTGGAAAGAACCACAAATAGCAGGGATCAAGCTCTGAAGTAGCAGAGTAAATATTTAAAGTGTGATCAAGTAGCGATGTGAACTTTGTGGTAAAATCAGAAGTGCAGGAACATTCTGGCATTCAGGAAAATTTCACATGGATCAATGGGCTGTACACCGTGCTGTTTGGTTTTGACACTTGTATAGCTGAATATTATTACAGAATAGACTGTACAATCAAGTGCAGGATAGTGCATGAAATGAGGAGACACCATTACCGACAGCAAATCCCAATTCTGGCTTATAAAAGCCATACCGTCGCTGAGCTGAGTTCAAAGGAAGTTCCACAGTGGGGTTGTGATGGCTGGTTGTAGATATCTCTTGTGGGTTCTGGTGTCATCTGCAGACCTGAGAGATTGAAGCCAAGTCTTCACATATGGCTCTGGGTTACAAGTGTACACTAGAGGTCCATGAAGTTTGATAAGTGTCAAGAAGACACATAGGTAATTAGCAGCACAGAGTGTGTACAGGGGATAATTAACTTCATGTTGCTAAAGCCACAATCCTACTGAGAAATAGAAATGAAATAGCAGAAGATGATCTGTCGAATACAGAGGCTGGTGGGGTGGAAGGTGAGGGCACGGGGAATCCTATTACAGTTCTGAGGAGGGAAATCCGATGGACTTGGTTGAGGGTCCTGTCTACCACAGTGGAGGGGAATCCTCAGCTGAAGAAAAAGGAGGACATTTTGGGAGCTCTGCTGTGGAAGGTGGCATCATCAGAGCAGATGAGACAGAGAAACTGGGAGAAAGGAATGGTCCTTATAGGAAGCGGGAAGTATAATCCAGCTGATTGTGGGAGTCAGTGAGCTTATAATAAATGTCAGTGGAAAGTCCATCCTCAGAGATACAGAAAGGAAAGTCCAGGAAGGGAAGGGATGAGTCAGAGATGGATCATGTAAAGGTAAGGGAGGGGTGGAAATTTGAAACATAATTAATGAAATTGATTTATTAAACTGGAAAGAAACTATTGGTGGTTGAAGCTAGAAGACCGTCTATCAGAGATGAAAGGGATACATTTCAGCTGACTTTCTTAGACTGCAATTTTCACCTCCAGTGTCATTTGCCTTCTTATTCTCTGTTATTCGTATTGTACATTGCACAAGGTTATCGGCATATATGAGTATGGTATCTTTCATCTACAATAACTTTAAAAGCAAAACCAATTCAAAATCCTGCCTAAATCTTGGATCAGCTCAGGAGATCGCAGTCTTGTCAATAGTCCATTGTATGTAGCTCTATCCCTGCTCTGTCTCTACTTGTCTTCTGAAGCAGTAAAGAAAATATCATGAAGCGTCTCAATGTTCATCTATACAGCACAAACTATCCTGTCTGAATCTGCCACCCACCTGGTTCAAGCCTTCAGCATATTCTTGCAAATCCTTTGCACATTGAGTGATGAATTGGTTTGAACCAATAAAATGGCATCAGGTTCCCCCAATGTCACAAAACGACCATCAGTTACTGACAACTACCCCCTTCTATGAGGTGGCTACGACTAAAACAATTGATTCAAGATAAACTAAAAGTGCGTGCGTCATTAAGATATGATTCTGTTTTGGACTATTGTCAAGACTGGGGTCTCCTGATCACTGCTTTAATCTGGTTGCAGATTTTCTTTCTCACCACCTTGGCGATGTGATAGTTGATTTCTCTTGTACTGCACCAGGTGTAGTCCAATTCTGAAATTTATTTCCTAGTGTTCGACCAGTCCCGGATAGGAGTGATCATTCCTAGCCAGAAAATCTTGTGGAATCCAGTCCAGAATCTTTACTGCTGTTTTGTGGGTCAGTGAGCTTTTGTGTGCTGGTCTCTGGTTTTTCCATTATATAGTGTCAGCTTTTACTTAACACTGACACCCCTTGAGTTTTGGATATTCCAGTTGATACTGCACTGCACGCCTAACATCCTATTTCCTTGTAATGGCTATTCAAGGATGGGAATTCTCTGATTTCCATGTATCAGTGGTCCATATATCTGACCAGCTGGGCACTGTACAGCTACATCACCATCATCAGCTGCTCTTCTTAACTCCAGAATTAAACAAAGTTTACTGCCTTCTTTTCCCCACCATCATATCTGTTTGACATGAATAAACGTGCTACAGGCACATGCTATGAGGTACAGTTTATAGCCCATTAGGTGCAGCACACACAGCCTTGAGTTGGCATTGCATTGTCATTTGGAAAAAAATGAATAGATGGCATTGATATGCATAATTATTGGCTTTATTAAAGTCAAGGGAAAGCACATGAGAAACTTCCAGTTCAGGCTTATAAATACGTGTGTGTTCCTGAGCATTCTGGCTCCCCCACACCCATACAAAGCTATTTGATCATACAGATACCATGTTCTTCACTGTTTAATTCTGGCTCTTTACAATATACTACCAGCACAGTACAGTCCATGATCATTAAACAGTGTTATACATGTTACTTATTGTCACCAGGAACACCTAAAAACAACCACTGACAGACAAAATGGAAGGGGGGAGTGGGGTAGCCCTGATAATAAAGAATGACATAAAGACAGTTGCGAGAAAGGATCTTGGCTTGGAAGATCAGGAAGCAGAATCAATATTGGTGAAGATAGGAAATAAAGGGCAGAAAACACTGGTGGAAGTAGTTAATGGTAGTTATACTGTAGAGTATTAATCAAGAAATAAGAGGAGCTTATAACAAAGGTAATGCAATAATCAGGGGGACTTTAATCTTCATATAGACTGGGCAAATTAAATTGGCAAAAGTAGTTTGGAGGACAAGTACATAGAACAATACATCTTGGAACCAACCAGAGAACAGGTTATTTTAGATCTTGTCTTGTGTAATGAGACAGTGTAAGTTAGTAATCTCATAGTGAGGGAACCTCTGGGGAAGAGTGATCATAATATGATAGAATTTAATATTGAGGTCGAGAGTGACATACTTAAGTCCGAAACTAGAGCCTTAAACTTAAACATAGCCAATCATATAGGTATAAAGGGCGAGTTGGCTAAAGTTGATGAGGAAATTAGATTAAAAGATATGACGGTAGATAAGCAATGGCAAATGTTTAAAGAAATATTTCAGTATTCTGAACGAATCGGGCCAGGACCTACTCCGTTAATGGTAGGGCGTTGGGGAGAGTTATCGAACAAAGAGATCTAGGAGTACAGGTTCATAGCTCCTTGAAAGTGGAGTCACAGGTGGATAGGGTGGTGAAGAAGGCATTCGGCATGCTTGGTTTCATTGGTCAGAACATTGAATGCAGGAGTTGGGATGTCTTGTTGAAGTTGTACAGGACATTAGTAAGGCCACACTTGGAATACTGTGTACAGTTCTGGTCACCCTATTATAGAAAGGATATTATTAAACTAGAAAGAGTGCAGAAAAGATTTACTAGGATGCTACCGGGACTTGATGGTTTGACTTATAGGGAGAGGTTAGACAGACTGGGACTTTTTTCCCTGGAGAGTAGGAGGTTAAGGGGTGATCTTATAGAAGTCTATAAAATAATGAGGGGCATAGATAAGGTCGATAGTCAAAATCTTTTCCCAAAGGTAGGGGAGTCTATAACGAGGGGGCATAGATTTGTGAGAGGGGAGAGATACAAAAGGGTCCAGAGGGGCAATTTTTTCACTCAAAGGGTGGTGAGTGTCTGGAACGAGCTGCCAGAGGCAGTAGTAGAGGCGGGTACAATTTTGTCTTTTAAAAAGCATTTGGACAGTTACATGGGTAAGATGGGTATTGAGGGATATGGGCCAAGTGCAGGAAATTGGGACTAGCTTAGTGGTATAAACTGGGCGACATGGACATGTTGGGCCGAAGGGCCTGTTTCCATGTTGTAACTTCTATGATTCTATGATTCCATTGAGGAATAAAAACTCCATGGGAAAATTGATCCAACCGTGGTTAACTAAAGAAGTTAAGGATAGTATTAGATTAAAAGAAGAGGCTTATAATGTTGCCAAGAAAAGTAGTAAGTTGAGGATTGGGAAAGTTTTAAAAACCAGAAAAGGATGACCAAAAAATTGATGAAGAAGGAGAAAATAGAATATGAAAGTAAACTAGCAAGAAATATAAAAACAGATTGTAAGAGCTTCTACAAGTTTGTAAAAAGGAAGAGAGTTGCAAAAGTAAACGTGGGTCCCTTAGAGGCTGAGACAGGAGAAATTATAATGGGGAATAAGGAAATGACAGACGTTAAACAAATATTTTGTGTCTGCACAGTAGAAGACACAAGAAACGTATCAGAAATAGTGGGGAACCAAGAGTCTAATGAGAGTGAGGAACTTAAAGTAATTAATATTAGTAAAGAAAAAGTACTGGAGAAATTAATGGGACTAAAAGCCGACAAATCCACTGGACCTGATGGACTACGTCCTAGAATTCTAAAAGAGGTGGCTGCAGAGATAGTGGATGCATTGGTTGTGATCTTCCAAAATTCCCTAGATTCTGGAACAGTCCCAGTGGATTGGAAGGTAGCAAATGTAACACCGCTATTCAAGAAAGGAGGGAGAGAGAAATCAGGGAACTACAGGCCAGTTAGCCTGACATCAGTCATCGGGAAAATGCTGGAATTCATTATTAAGGACGTGGTAAGAGGGCACTTAAAAAATTATAATATGATTAGGCAGAGTCAACATGGTTTTATGAAAGGGAAATCATGTTTGACAAATCTATTAGAGTTTTTTGAGGGTGTATCGAACAGGGTAGATAAAGGGGAACCAGTGGATGTAGTATGTTTGGATTTTCAAAAGGCATTCGATAAGGTGCCACACAAAAGGTTGCTACACAAGATAAGGGCTCGTGGGGTTGGGTGTTATATATTAGCATGGATAGAGGAGTAGTTAACAGGTCATTTGCAGGTTGGCAGGCTGTTACGAGTGGGTTGCCGCAAGGATCAGTGCTGGGGCCTTAGCTACTTACTTTCTATTAATGACGTAGACGAAGGGACTGAATGTAATGTATCCAAGTTTGCTGACGATGCAAAGCTAGGTGGGAAGATAAACTGTGAGGAGGACACAAAGAGTCTGAAAAGGGATATAGAGTGAGTGGGCAAGAAGGTGGCAGATGGAGTATAATGTGGGGAAATGTAAGGTTATTCACTTTGGTAGGAAGAATAGAAAAACAGAATATTTTTCAAATGGTGAGAAACTATTAAATGCTGATGTTCAGGGGGATTTGGATATCCTTGTACATGAAACACAGAAAGTTAATGTGCAGGTGCAGCAAGCAATCAGGAAGGCAAATGGTATGTTGGCCTTTATTGCAAGGGGGTTGGAGTACAAGAGTAAGGCAGTCTTACTCCAATTGTACAGGGTTTGGTAAGACTGAGATGAGGAGAAATTTCTTCACTGAGTGTTGTGAATCTTTGGAATTCTCTGCCCCAGAGGGCTGTGAATGCTCAGTCATTGAGTATATTCAAGGCTGAGATCGATAGATTTTTGGACTCTAAGGGAATCAAGGGATTTGTGGATCGGGCAGGAAAATGGAGTTGCGGTCGAAGATCAGCCATGATCTTATTGAATGATGGAGTAGGCTCGAGGGGCTGTATGACCTGCTCCTATTTCTTATGTTCTTGTCAATAGATGGCAGTGCTGTTCCAATCAGTATTGAGCACAGTTTTTAGCAGGTCTGAATCAGGCTGTTCAGAATCTATCCATCAGCGTATCATTAAGAGTGGTCAATTGTAGTGTTTTTCTTCAGCACTTTAAAACTCTGCGTAACTCCAATATGATCCTAACAGGTTTTGTTAAAAAAGATACTTTGGCTGAAGTGATTTCATATAATAATCAAAAAAAAACTGGATAGATCAATCCTTTCAGAAATGAAAATGAATTTATATAGCACCTTTCACATCCTCAGGACATCACAAAGTGCTTCACAGCCAATTAATTACTTTTGAAATGTTGTTTTGAAGGGACATGCGGCAGCTAATTTGCACAGCAAAGTCCCACAAATGGCAACGGGATAAATGACCAGCTAATTTTGATGGTTTTGGTTGAGGGGTAAATATTAGCCAAGACATTCCCCTGCTTTTTTATGAATAGTGCTGTGGTATCAAAGACATTAAAATGAGATAAAAGCTGATATTGATATTGAAATCAGTTGACAGAGCACCCGATTTAAATCTTCAAATCCTGGACTCCACCTTGCCTGTTAAAAATTGCTGCGTCTTACAACTGGATTTCCTATTTTTAAAGTTTGCTATTATCGCTTGTGTTTTTTGAGTAGTCGAGTTAGTGTCAGTTAGGCTGTCAGGAAAGGCACAAAGTGAAAGCCTGGCACTTGTCACCTGAAGAAAGGAGAAACCAGCCACTTAAGAGTGTTTGATCCAGATTAATGCTCACTGAGGTGGGCTGCCTTCAGGTCTGCCCCTTGATAGGGGGAGGAACCTGACAGAGCAGCTTCAAAAATGTAAAACTGGAAAGTAAGAAGCTGCGAACCCAGATTCAAGACATTTAACCTTCTTGCACTTGATGTGAAAAACACCACACCCAGCGCACCAAGATCTGCTTTTTGCTTCGACTTCCTGCCTCAGCAGTTGTCAAAATTTGCGTCCAATTTAAAAAGAAAACTTGACAAAGATGAAAACACCTCTAAAAGCATTTGAAACCTGTGTCTTAGTAAACAGCCTACTGCAGTTTTTACTGCAATCTTACACCCTGTTGGGCTCAGGGGCACACTGATGTTTGCTAGAATCGAGCCCAATGGGGTTATGGTTCAGGATGGAAGTAGCAGTACCTGCTGGATTAAAAAAAACCTCATAATTTCTTAATCATACGGCGAAAACAATCTAATACAATTCGCTCTGGCACTGCGTATAGGTTCAAGCTCTATTCATCTGTTTACTGTAGGGACTGAGATGAAGCTTTAGATATCAGTGGCTGGTATCTGGAGGGCAGATTTCACTGTGCAGGGGAAAGATGCTCAGTTTAAAAGTGAACTTTTTTATATTTGAGTGGTTGTGTACATCCCTCGAAAGAAATTAGTGCGTTAACCTCGTGAACTTTTTTATTTTTGAGTGGTAGTGTGTGCTCCTTCTCAAAAAAAAAAAGAACTATATTAACCTCGTATGTTATATATATCTTAATTATTTTTCAGAGAAGGAGATTGGTGGGAAGCCCGTTCACTGACGACTGGCAAAACCGGATACGTTCCCAGTAATTATGTGGCTCCTGTCGACTCCATTCAAGCAGAAGAGTACGTTACCAAACTATGTTCTAACCTTTTAGAGAATAGCCACAACAGATGGCAATAAATGTTTACAACTTTTGTATGCGGTTTACGCAACCGTTTGAACTTTGTGTTCTATTTAATAGCTACGATCAGACGCCTGCCATTTCTTTATCTGTTAATGGCAGTGCTTCTGATCATATACTTGCCATTAAAACTGCTAGCATACCAATAAATTCTTGGTGACCCCAGCATTAGGGGTATTTTATATTATTATTGTTTCTATTTATATTCTTTGTGCAGATGGTACTTCGGTAAGATGGGTCGAAAAGATGCAGAGAGGATGCTGCTGTGCCCTGGTAACCCACGGGGCACTTTCCTGATCCGGGAGAGTGAAACAACCAAAGGTAAGTGGACCATATCTCCAGGACTGAGGACCTTTTCAGGTCACTGTCATGCACATGTATGAAGTCTTAGAAACCCAAGTCTGCAATGCAGCCATCGGAATGTAATGAATTCACCTTCTGAATGTGCACTTACATCGAATGCATCGAACTTACAGCACAGAAAGAGGCCATTCGACCCAACCAGTAGTTTATGCTCCACATGAGCCGCCTCCCACTCTATTCTTCATCTCAACCTCTCAACATAGCCTTCTGTGGCCATTTTGGGGCAGTTTGACTGTATTCAGACAAGCAATGAAGCAGAGCAAAGGGAACAGATCTGGGCTGTCTTGGGTAGTGAACCCAGATCAGTATTGATGCTTAAAAGGGTGTCAGCGGGGGGAAATAGTGTCCCAGTTGAATCAATAAAAGAGAAAAGCTTTTGCAGAAATATATTACATTCGTGATTTAACATAGAGTATCCCATTTCTTAATGACATGGAAAAGAGTGGGGGAGAAGGGGGGGAAATGAACTTTAAATGTTTTATTTTAGCCTTGGAGACCCTGTACATAACCACTGGACAGAAGTCATTAATGGAGATTGCACAGGTTAGGAGAGAACAGCTCACGAGCAGAATCTTTCCTGTCACTCACACAGGTCTGCTGGTTTAACACTTTGAATTCTGTAATGAAAGACTGGCGCCACTGTGAAAATACCAATCATTCTATTTCACCAGGATGGAACAGCGGCAATGAGTAATGGCTTCCGTGCGTAGAAATATTTAGTGACTGATAGTCTTCCTGTGTACGTAGGTGCCTACTCCTTGTCCATCCGGGATTGGGATGAGATAAAAGGAGACCACGTGAAACATTATAAGATCCGTAAACTGGATAATGGTGGGTATTATATCACAACACGGGCCCAGTTTGAGACTGTACCGCAGCTGGTCCATCATTACACAGGTATGTGCAATGCATGAATGATATTATAGCATAACATCATTAGCAAAAATACATGCAGCATTTTTAAAGGAACCAATAATTATTATTTAAGAATAAGCTGGTGTAACTCAATAGAATAGCATGATGGGCACTTTCTTGTTTATACGTGAAAGGTCTCTTCAAAAACCAGACTAAAACTTAATTATTAATTAAACATAAAATTTTCAATAAAATTAGTTTTGAAGCCAAAAACACATTGAACAATATTTTCTTCCACCCTTTTATATTTACATTTATAATTCTGTTCCTATGTTGGTAATATTTCTGTAAGATTTGTGACACTGAAAATCTATTATTTAAAAATGCAGGAATCCGATTAGATTGTATTCTGATATCCAGAGTTGCGCTGAGAATGTTTGGCCAGAAGTACCACCAATAAACTGCCTAATCTTGTTGAGTTGATGTGTTTGTAATGTGATTGAGTTTTCATGTCAGCGTCTTAAGTGTTTCCTGTCGAAGGGAAATTTAGTTGTCAATTTTCTGCTTCACATGATTTTGTACTTACATGGGTTCTGAATAAACAATATTTGGTTAAATGTTAAGTGTTAAATCTATCTGCCTGAGCTGTTTAGGACTACACAGTGCTCTTTCCTGTTTGTCTGAGATTGTAGGTATATTTTCCTGGTCCAACACCTGGGACTATTGCATCAATTTGGCGCAGTGAGTATAGGAAATGAGGTGGGGGGCCCATGAGACAGCCTGGCCAATTTTATGTCCATTCATTTTAATGGGAGGAAAACCAGGCAGACTCCCTTAAGGACATCCATTCCTCCAAACCCAATCTTCTGGCATTCACTCCACCCAGGACCAGGAGAATATACCCTTGCAGATCTAATGTGTTGAATCCGCACTCTGGCCAAATACCTTAAAGTAGGTTTTGTATATTAGTTATTAAGTTATATTTACAGGTTTTGTTACATAATTTGAGATTTATTCAATGCATTTCCACTGGATGGGTTATTCTGTAACATGATTTTGAAAAATGAGAATTAATACAATGCCTGATAATACGTAACAAAAGATTTCTGAAAAATTATGCTAAAAATAGCAATGTTAGAACCCGAGTTAATTCGGCTAAAATCTGAAATAATTAACTGCAAGAGTCACACGATGCATTCTTTCCCCACTTGTGCATTCATTGTTGCATTATCTGCAAGGTTAATGCAACCTTAATAGACAAAATATAAAATAATTTGACAACATATGTAAACAAAATTTTAACTGTATCTTGTAACCTTCTAGAATCAAGGGATACTCCAGTGATTGGCTTGCATGATTTTTTAAGGTCCTTCCCACCCACATCATTCCCGGTCCAAAGAGTAAGCAGGTGATCTGCCCCACAGCCTGCACATGCGTCTAAAGAGCAGAATGGGCAAGAGAGGTGTAGGGTGACTCGTGTCTGACTTCTTTTTGACTTCCTTCTGTAAATGCCTGCCTTGCACTTGCTGCGTCCTCAACAGACACAAGTCCACATCCTATCTCTCTGTGACACACTATATTGGAATGCCATTGTGCCGTATTGCTGCATCACCTATATTACAATGTGATATTATTGATGAACCACAGCATTGAGTGAACAAGTAAAGAGAGGACAGAGTCATCCTTTGTCTACCCAACAGGAGGAAGTACATTGCAACATCCTGCTATGCAATCTACCTTCTGTCACTTACAGCTTTCATAAAATTGGTTATTAACTCCTCCACTGAAATAACAAAGAATTAATTTGTATTTGTACACTCATATTGAAAGCAGTCATTTCTATGCTGTAATGAGTTAAAGTTAGTGGTTAAATAGAATTTGACTTTATAGCATATTTACTGGAGATGCATTGACATGATTCCCAAGTAGTAAAGTGACTTCAAAGACCATTTCACTGCACTTTATTTCCAAACTGATAAAACGTTCTACTCTGAAATATGTATGTTTGTTTTTAAAAGCTGTTTAATGTGTTGAGCCTTTTACTCTGTAGAATGGTACAGTGCTGATGTTCCCGTTGCCTGAGCTTGTAATAGGCCCTGCAACAGGAAGTCTTGCTGATTCGGATATGGAAACGATTAGTATAAGGGGAAAACCCTGAAAAATATATACTGTTTCTAAAAAGTGAGCTTGCACTATTTTAATTACCATTTTCACTGAATGCTCATGGTTTCTGTAATGTCTATGGAATGTTTATGTGTATTTTGATGATAAATATTTGAAGCAGAATTGGAGTCTGTACAAGAAACTGAAACAAATTGGATTTAGCTTTCAGTTTTAGAAATTCAGACACTGTAGCACTCTGCATTTGATTTTTTTTTTCATTATTATTTTTGCTTAGTGCCTTTTTGACTGTTCAGGCAATTTCAGTCTGTGCCTCTGTGTTGCTGCTGTCGGCTTGGGTTGCTGGTGTCACTAATGGCATAATCAGATTGAATCCAGATTAAATCACCTGAAAAGGTGTAGAAGATTTACAGGAGCTTCAGTGCCAGTTAACTGCAAACTCACTCATTAGTTAAAAATCAAACTATGCTGCACAGGCCCTGTCGTTGCTCTGTGTGAATGTCTCCCTTTTGTCTTTCAAATGGATGGTGAATATTAGGCTAAATCTTTTTCCCAATTGAGAAATTGAGGGTTGTTAATTAAATATCCCATACTCTTACCAAATCTATAGTTTACTTGATTTAGAACATGATAGAGATTTGTTGAATCCTTTGGTTTAGTAGGAGATGCAAACTAGCCAGCTGTTACACCCAAGGCTATTTAAAACTTCACATTTTAATTCACCATTATTGCAATATAATATAGACATTCCCTGCACTTGCCAGTAAAGATCTATTTTGATCGTGATGGAGGAAGAATTAGTGGATAAATTCCCTTTCAGAAGCTATATCCGAGGAATTAAAAGGAAAATATTGGTTCAAGTCCAGCCTTGGAAGATGGAAGGCCGATGGTTCCCATCAACCAGAAATTTTTGTTTGAGGGCTATGGTGGCTTGGAAGAGTGAAGAATAAAATGCAGAAATATTAGCAATCACTCAATACGTTTCCTTACAAATCCATACTGGGCATATTGAAGCAGATAAGTCAATGGAAATAACACTCCCCCTCCTCCACCCCACCCCCGGCACTAAAAAGGTTACTCCCAATTAGCTAACAAATGAAGAAAGCTGTCCCAATATGTTAGAGAATTTTTATGAAAGCAGATGTAACATAATTATAAAAATAGCTCAGTATGAAGTGATCCTGTATCACTATAGTGGAAAAAATATGCTGCAATTTTTCTGAAATCTGTTTGCAAGAAGGACAATAGTTTGTGTGACATCGATTTGTGAGAGTAGGTGATAAATCTGACCGTCATAAATAGCTGCATTTTGCCTTTGTTTGGCTGGCCTCCTTAAATACCTGGGCCTCTTCCACCATCCTCACTGAAGGAGGAGGTGTGATGATGTAAGGCAAACATGGGGGCAGGAAGGAAAGAATATTAAGGGAAAACCTATTTCATTCAGGTTTTCTGCAAAGTGTAATGACTTTTACAACCTACGAGTTCTAAAATGCAATAAATTTCAATAGGTTAACCGCCAACATAATCCTCTCTCCTCTCATCAAACATTCTTGCTGTGATGGCCAGACAAGAAGAAAGAACTGTATGTTCAGTACCTTTAATACCACCACCTGAATATTTGTACCGGACAAGCATTGTTTGCATTTAATTCACTTTGTGGAACCTGGTAGTCACTGTTCTAAATTAAACTGATATTTTTGGAAATACATAAAAATATTTGTATACTTAAACCATCTTAACAGTAGCAAGAAATCACAGGAAAATGCTGACTAAAAACATCGAGAGTCTTATAGTGAAGGGATCATTGTAATTTATGCTTTTGGTGAAGGGATGTGATTGTGCGTTACTGTAATATGTACATGTTTGGTGTTGGTTACTGCTGTCTTATGATTAACTCTTTTGTCTGCTTTCTTGCTTTTCTCTCTTGTGCCTCTGATGTGTCCTGGTTACAGAACGAGCTGCGGGGCTGTGCTGTCGCTTGGTGGTGCCGTGCCATAAAGGGATGCCAAAGCTGGCAGACCTTTCGGTCAAAACCAAAGATGTATGGGAAATACCTCGGGAGTCCTTGCAGCTGATCAAGAAGCTGGGCAATGGGCAGTTTGGGGAAGTGTGGATGGGTAGGAATTGAGCTATGTCAAGGTGGAGTTGGGACTTGCAGCAGATGTGCAGTGACATGCGGTACACTAAATGCGCATTTGTTCCAAAAACATCCCATTTGGATTTGGATTTTATGTAGGAAATACAGAGGTGTGCCTTTATCACTTGAAGCTATTGGTTACCTTGTGGAAATATCACATTATTCTCTGAAATTGGATAAAACTGTCAATTTGAGCATTTGCAATCACTGAAATAATTTGGCGTAGATAGAATCTTAGAAATTACAGCACAGAAGGAGACTATTCCAGCCAATCATCTGTGGTGATACAATCCCTTCTGGAGTTATCTGCTCCAATCCCATTTCCCTACTCTTTCCTCCACATTCTTTCATATTTTTCCTTTTCAAATATTTATCCAGTTTCCATTTTAAATAATGTTATGTTCTCTGCTTTGATAGCCACTTGTGGTTATCTATGTTCTAATAACTCTCTGTGGAAAAAAATCTTTGATTTGCCAATGATTGGAAATCATCTTTCACTATTTACCTTCTCAATACCTTTCATAATTTTATAAACCTCTATTAGATTCCCCCTTTAACTTTCTTTATTCTAATGAAAAGCTACAATGTTTTTGCCTTTCTTCATAACTATAACCTCTCATTTTTGGTATAACTCTACTGGTTCTTATTTGTACTCTCTCCTTTGCTTTAATATTCTAACTAGAACAAGGTACCCAGAAGTGCATAAAGTGCTTCAACTGTGGCCTATCCAACATCTTGTACAAATTCAACATCACTTCTTTCCTTTTGCACATTGTACATTGGATACATTGTAAATGAGCTCATGTTGGTCAAAAATACCAATAGTCACTACTAATTAGTAATGTAACTATACAGATTCTGAGAAGAGGCAATCAAAATATTGCTATAATTTAGTAAGCACTCATCTGGAATGGTGCATTAATTGATAATTACTTCTACAATATAATTAGATTATTGGCAATGCAAACATTGATTATTATACTTGTATCAAAACCTCACAACTTTGGAATTGCGCTTTGAGCAATAATAATCAATAACATATTGACTGGTGTTCTGATGAAGCTTGTTTATTGTCCCCTTTTGGTTCATCGATGCTTCAAATTGAAGCACTCAAATTCATAATATTTATGGTGAGTTCTTCATGGCACTTCAAAAATGTGCTGAAGAGCTTTTTGCATATTTGGTTGCTGCGCCTCTCTACAGTTAACATAGTACCTCGTGCAATATCTAACACAAGACCCGTGGATGAACTTGCACAGATGGTTCCTTTTAGTCCTAAACCCATTAGCACTTGCAAACTGGCTCATACTTACACTGGAGTGAGCAAACCGAGAATAATCTGTTAGCCAAAAGGTACCAATAGTAGCTGCAATAGTCACAAGTCCTGTAGGCACTAACGCACGTGAACTTGTTTACATCCTACCTCCATTGCATGCATTCCCTGCAGGTCATACTGACGGTTTGTGCCATGTGTTAACCAAGGTTTGTCCGAGTGAGACACCACAGACTCTAGGATTGGGTAAAGATGCATGGGAGATAAATCGCCAGTCCCTAAGTTTGGACAAAAAACTTGGTCAGGGATGTTTCGGAGATGTGTTTATGGGTAAGGCGAAGAATCATTTTCCTGCTATTTTCTTTAAATAAAGATCCAGGAAGAGGTAGGAGTTACAAAGCTCGAGCCAAGCAACGGTTGGTGATACAATTTATAGATCACAAGCAGAATTTGCTGCCAAGCCGTCAGTAATTACTTACATTAACCTGTTAAAAGTTCCTTGCATGCTATTTCCATCATTTCGTTAATGTTGACTTTTCTATAATAAACAACTGGATTAATCCTCTCCTATTTAGTATAATAGTACAGAGATGTACATATGTTCACCATTTACCTCTGTGATCAGTTCTTAGATTAATAACAGCTCAGCTTCCATTTATACCGGGGTTTTAAATTAACATTTTAGCCCAAAAAACATTAGCATAAAGTAGACGAACCATTTAGACAAATTGCTAATTGTAGTTTGACCAAATATAAGATGCACCCCATGTGTTGCTAAATGAATTCTAAGCTTGCTGCTCCACAATGAACCGTGCACATGGCAGGCTCGATAATGTTTATAACTACAAATAGTGGCCTGGAGTTATCTTTACTTAATTTGAAAATTTTCTCCCCTCCCCTCTCAAACGCACTGATGCAATGATTCCACAGGTACCAGTAGCTGTCTGCTTTCCCACCCAAGCGGCCACTCTTTCTGTGTGAGGCCACTGGCTACCTGACCATGGACTTCATCGCAGCCAGGACCAATCCTACCCTTACCCAGCGTCCACATATCATCTCCTGCGGGGGTCACTGGATAGTGATCAGGAGCAGGAAGCTTGGCTGAAGTTTCCCCTACCGAACCCAGGGGCACTGAGGCCAACTGTAGCACCCAAACGGTTGAGATTTGTAAACTCAGCACAGACCAGGAATCAAAGCTAGTGCAAACTGGTCTTGATGGCTTAGCACCATACCATATGATACTTTCATCCACTAAACTGTCTGGGGTGCTCACAACCTGGAGTAGGGTTGCCAAGTCTGGTTGGATGTAATCCTGGAGGTTTCATCACATGACCTCCCACCACCAATTGCCCTACCCAGTCAAACTGCCTTTTTTCTCATCTCCAAAATTTTTATAACTAATAAACAAAACTGTTCAAAGATAATTTTATTAAAAGCACATTTTTTTAATTCCCTTTTTATTTTTCTCCTGGGTTATAGAATCATAGAAGTTTACGGCACAGAAGGAGGCCATTCGGCCCATCGTGTCTGTACCGGCCAAGAAGAGCTATCGAGCCTAATTCCAGCTCTTGATCCATAGCCTTGTGGGTTACGGCACTTTAAGCACATATCCAAGTACTTTGGGTTGCTTGCAGCAGTGTCCAAGAAATTAATCTTAAATTCCTGGAGATCCCAGGATAATCCTGGAGGGTTGGCAACCCCAACCTGGAGTTTACTGAGCAAATTGACTTCCGTGTGTGGGCTGGTTGGGATTCAAAGTAAAGTAAGCTACTGCAAATCCAGCTTTGCAGCTTCCAGCCACGTGAACCACATGGAGTTGGTCCTTGCATGCATACCAGAATTGTGGTGATTTTTACCTGCACTTCAGACAAGAACTCATTTTTATTCAATGACATTTGCACAGTAATGGTCCCTCTGGATTTGCGGTGACATTGCAAGATAGTGTCACGAATATGAAAAAAATTAACGTGAATTTGAAGGAAGAAAAAGTTTTTCTTCTGACAGTTAAGGTGAAAGTTGCTAGAATTCTGATTATATGAAGTGTTTTAATTCCCAACCACCTCAATGTTACAGATTGAGCAAAGATAATCAACACCATATAAATCTCTTTATCACAGAAGGATCTTCTTTTTATCTTTGTTATATGACTATCTAAATCCTTAAAGTCGAATTTTTTTTCCAACTCCCATTTTACAGTTACTGATGCACTTTCTCAATAAGATACCTTTTTTTAAAAAAAAAGTGTTAGGTTTAAGGATTAGTTCTCCTTTCCAATTTTCTCCTAAAATTACATCTCCGCAAAGTAATAATACTAACAAAGTAATCTCAACAACTAAAAACAAAATCTCAAATACCCACAGTCTTGTAGTTTATGCCAGAGCAAATTCCTCTGATTTTAAAAACCTAGGCCTTGAAATTATGCCACGAGAAACTAGCATATAAACATTAAAGGGGAAATTTTAACCCTACCCACCCGGTGGTGGGTAGGGTTAAAATTGGGTGGCTGGGTGTCTTGCCCACTGACATCCTGCTCTGCTCCCGCTGCCTGGACTGTTCTAAGGCTGCTGTTCTGAGCAGGCTCCAAGGACGCCCACCTGAAGCTGGCGGGGTCCTTCTTTGAATAGGCAGATCAGGGTCCGATGACATCGTCGGATTCTGACTGCAAATTTAACTGGTGGCCTGAGCGGGGAAGTCTTGTGGCTTTCCCACCAAGTGAAGATAGCAGGAAGCGGAGCTAGGCCAGAAGAAGCCCAAACATATCTGTTCTTTAACTTTTATTTTTACTTTCCTTATGGGGACTTGGAGGAGCAGGCGTGTTCCTTTCCAAGGACAGTTTAGGCCTCCCTTGCCTTGGATTCTTCCCCCCCCCCCCCCCCCCACTTTCCCGGCCCTCCTGAAACCCCCTTCCCGCAACTTACTGAGTGCCGACATCTGTTTGTTTGGTCCTGGCTGACAGCCTCCTGCCACCTGAAGTTATGTTCCCACCCGCCGACCTGCTGCCACTTCCCACCTGTTTCGGCAGGGAGCTGACTGGGGACAGGTAGATGAGGCCTGGGAGGTAAAATCATCTGGGCCTCGGGCTGCCAAGGCCAGTGGGGTTTGGCGCTCGCCTCAGCTCCGGCCCGCTCAATTCCCGCCCTGGATTGATATCGGGGCTTTAATGTGTTTGTCTGAAATTCTTCTCCCCATTATTTTAATGGAGACATTAACCCATTTATTTTAAACAGTGTCCCATGGTGTAAATTCAGGGCCTTAATTAGTTAGTTTAGTGAAATGTAACAAAGTAAAATTTGACAGAATAATAAATATTTTCAATAGGAGAGGGTTAATGATTTTTCCTTTTTCACATTCTAGTTGTAGAAGTATCATTCCTTCACATTCATGCTCTCACGTCCCTCCATCCTTTCACATTGTGTCGAACACCAGCAGTTCCTTGTGGATAATTTGGTTTTGTTTGCGTTCTTTTCATTGGCTGGGTTTAGGTACGTGGAACGGCACCACTAAGGTTGCGGTGAAGACTCTGAAACCTGGCACCATGTCGCCCGAGGCCTTCCTTGAGGAAGCCCAAATAATGAAGAGACTCAGACATGACAAATTGGTTCAGCTGTATGCAGTGGTATCTGAGGAACCCATCTACATTGTCACCGAATTCATGACTCAAGGTAAAAGTAGCCTTTCTAACAACTGAGTGCTTTTTTACCTCTTATGTCATCTCCTATTTAAAGTATAGAATTTCTGGGACATACTCCTTGAAATCCCTGTCCTCCCCAGCAGTGTCCACATGAACATTGACATTGCACTTACATCTGATGTTGTTTGCCTTGTGTATCTTTCATTGTGAATTGCTATGTCATATTTAGTGCATGTATGATGTGAAGCAGGTAAGTTGAACATTCACCACAGCAGAGGAGTTAGACTGGGCTACAGGATAAGCCATGTCAATACCCTGCTGAAAATGTCTTTTGGGACCACAAAGGACTAATTGATTTATTTAACTGACTTCAAGTGGTATTAGCTATAAGTTAGAGCGAGGAGAGGAGCTGGTACTTAATTGTCTAGTATTTTGTTGGTCACCCCATTTTGTCGAGGGCCACTATCTCCAGCAGTGTCTTGCTCAGTAATTCCAATATGCTTTGTCACAAAGTGAAGTTAAATGGGTGTTTGCCAAGTGACGTGTCACCACACAAAGAAAACAAAACTCTGGAACTAGTAATCATTCTATAAATATACAATAGTTCTATTGCTCTATAGATGCTGGAATAGTCCAGCCTCCCGATAGCGCTCTTCTGTCTTTTCTTACTGGATGCCTCCGTTAACATTGGACAGCAGGCCAAGCTGTGTAAATAGCTGTCCAGACACACATCAGTACCAAATTTATCAAGGGCTCCAGGTGAAGGTCAGACAGGCTACAAATTGCTCCCCAGGCCTCTGTCTCATATAATTACATCAGCCATATAAATGGGACATTTCTCCCACAAACATCACATGTAATGTAATGATCCTGTATAATGCACATAAGATCAGTATCAACAGTTGCAGTGTTGTACCTACTGGGCTTTATCTTTGCTCAGTTATGTTAGGTTGGACTTTTCGGTAATGGATAATGTTTTCCACAGAAATGTATTCTCAGTTGCATCCAGTGGTTGCAACATTGAATTGTTATTCACCACAAAAGGATCCAACATATTTGAACCACTACTCTAATAGATCAGTAAAAGTTCTTGGGTCAATATATGCAGCTGGGAAATGTAGCTGCAGCTATTTGTAAAACGCTGATTTTAAAAGGATTATGTCTCCCATGCCTCCTCCCCCAGCATAGGCTGTCCCAAGAATAATTTGAAAATTAGTAATTGTGGAGATTCACTTTGTAACCCTTCAAGCAGACATCAGGGGCTCAATTTTAAAACCGAGCTGGGAACTGGGCGGAGGTCAAATTGAGGAGGGGAAACCCATTAATACGGGTTTCCCAGATGTCCTTACGATTTTGACATAAGGACGTTTTTTTTTTGTTGGTTTCCTGTCTGACTGACCAACCTGATTGCTGGTCTCAGTCGGACAGGAGAGCAGCCAGGGAGAGGATGTGTTCAGGTAAGTCTGCAGGCTGCAGGTAAGTCTTTATTTGTATGGATGTGGGGGGAGCATGGGGCATGGGTGGGCACAGGGGCATGGGTGGGCATAGGTCGGCACGGATGGGCATTGGTTGGCACAAGGGTCATGAGTCATGGGGGATGGGATCGGGGATCAGTCACGGGGGGGGGGGGGTCGTCGGGATCGGGGGTCATCGCGGGAGTCCGTGATCGTTGAGGGGGAGGATTAGGGATCAGAGGATCGGAGTGGAGGCTGAGGGTCGGGGGTGGGAGGATCGGAGTCAGGGGGAGGATCGGCGTCGGGGATCGGAGTTGGGGGGAGGATCGGGGTCAGGGGTCCGTGATCGGGGGTCGGGTGTCCACAATCGTTGGGGGGTCGGTGCAGGTAGGCTTGTTGGGCCTGGGGGAAGCACTCCTGCTCCTCCAGCTGTGCCTTAGGCACCTACCTGTTAGTCTCGGGCCTTCTCGCCTCCTTTCACGAGGCGTAAAACAGAACGCCTGGGAATCCCGGACCCCCGGGGTTGAAATCAGGCAGTCCAGAAAAATGGAGGCCCGAAGCCTCCTAGAGCGGCTTTAAGGCCCGACCTGCCTCCTGGGAGCGGGTTGGTCGCCCGCCCCTCTTCCCGCCCTGGTGAAAACCGGAAATGGCAGGTTGGGGGTGGGTCTGAAATGGTGGCAATTTTCAATGCCCCCAACCCACCCATTTTTCACTTTGAAAATTGAGCCCCAGATTTATCTTTTCAAATCCTGCAACCTTTATCTTTAATTAGATTTACTTGCTGCTTACAAAAATTGTTGAATAAGTACAAATTTGATATTTTGAGACAATTTTGAACACCCTGTTCAAAGAAATGTTTGCTGAGAAACAGTAGATCTTCTGCTAATTTGGAGCTTGGGGAGCTAGGTCTTTTAATGTCAGACATTTTGACCTGGAGTTTCCACTGGGCTCACAGAGAGGGGCTACCACCAACAGTGAACAGCTTTACTGCAGCAGCTATTTTTCCATTACTGGTAATAAGCCAATGTTTTAAACAGGTAAAAGGGAGGAAGGATAAGAGAGTATATGCATTCCACTGATACTGTGCCGTGGCTCGAGGTGAGATTGCGAATTTGCTTTGTGTTGAAGTGGATAAATAAACCGGGCAATTATGTAGCTGCACAGTTATTCGTGTCCAATCTTATTTTTCTGTGCAAAATGTAGATCATCAAGTTTTATTCCATAATGTGGGAAATAATTTCAATAAATATATTTCTGCTTACAGAGCAATATTCACTGCACTTGATGAAAAACGTCATTGTGCAGAACACTTTGAAATGGCTCAACATTTTAAGCACTGTATAAGTATCAGTATTATCTATAGATCACTCACAGAAAGAGACTGTATAAGCTGAGTGAAGAATCCCATTACATTTGTTCAGATAGAAATATTTCTGGAAATATGTCAGACAACAATAGGTCTGTGTTTTGCATCTGTTCAATCCCATGGAGTCTAATGAGGAGAATGTTAGGTTTAAAATGGCAGACATATTAGACCTGTTAAAATGTCAATCAATCAACACTTTAAATAATAACAGGGACGAAGGACAAACAAACAAAAAGGAAAATGAACATCATTTTTGTGACATATGAGTAGGAATAGTGCATGATTACTTGAGTAAATTACATTAATCTCTATGTATGCCCTATAATGTCATCCATTAAAAATAGTGGGAGCTAAGGTCACATTTCCTACGATAGATAATATGTGTCCCACGTCACTTGTAAATTGAAAAATTCTGATTCCTATCCATTAATGTATTTCATGTTCTTGTGATGAACTCCATCCTCTTTACTTGGGTTTTCTTTATAAGATACTGAAAGGGGAAAAATCCTTTATTTTAATCTATTGTAGCACTCCTTGAACAATTTACAACCTGATTGTATCTAAAATTATTCTCGCGGAAACTGAAGAATTCTTTCCAGAATTGATGACTAGTGCAGATCATATATACAACGTGACTTTAAAAACTGCACTTGAAAAAAAAATTAAGCAATATTTCCACAAAATAAATATAGCTGGAAAAAGACCCATCTCCTAGTTAAGTAAGAGTTCTCAATTTTTTGAACTATTAACTTCTGCCCTAATGGAGATGCTGCAGTTCTTATAGAGCGGTTTAGTTTATACTGTAAACGGAAGCAAAATGTCGAGCTCTTTCTGCATTTGTCTTTGGAATTGGTTTATTCTGAGTGCCACAAGATGAAAAATGCTTTAAATAAATGGATTCATAGGGGGTAATTTTATCTTTTGTTGACAGTGTAAAACAGGAGACATTTAAGATAATTAGCAAAAGAACCGGGGCTGGGTGGCGGTGGGGGGGGGTGTGATGAGGAGACATTTTTTTACGCAGTGAGTTGTTATGATCTGGAATGCACTGCCTGAAAGGATGGTGGAAGCAGATTCAATAGTAACTTTCAAAGTGGAATTGGATAAATACTTGAAAAGGAAATATTTGCAGGGCTATGGGGAAAGAGCAGGGGATTGGGACTAATTGGATAGCTCTTTCAAAGTGCCCGCACAGGCATGATGGGCTGAATGGCCTCCTTCTGTGCTGAGTGATTCCGTGATTCTTCTACATCAAATCGGCCGTCCATTATACACCCCACCGATATTCCTTTCCATTAACTTCAATGGAAAGGAAAACAAGGTAGATGTATAATGGGTGGCTGAATCGATATCACCCATTTTACACTATCGCCAGTAGTTAAAATTACCCCAATTGTGTCTTCAGATCGTAGTTCTAAAGAAATGGATTCCTTTGCAGCCTGTGTTGAGAACTTGCCCACATCCTGGTGTTTGCCACCAACTCGTGTGACTGGGGGTCACTTGCAATAGGTTCTGCATCATCGTACAAGACTTCAACATGCACAGTACACATCCATATGAAAACTATTGCAAAACTCTGAGTGCACAATATCTCTTTCCCAGTTCTTATGACAGACATTAAACTTGTTGAAAATTAAAACGTGTTGCGTTCTGTTTGATGTTCTGTATTTTATTACATTGTTCTTTTAAAATCACAATCAGAACTGACTCATAAGTTCTGGTTGCGAAATCTGGCTATGTTCATAGGCCATAAACTTATTGACCTGATCCAACACTGACAATAAGGATAAACACTATCAACTGCATAAAGAACATTGTAGCTTTGAATATGGAGAACTACATATATAGATATATGCAGAAAAAGGCAAATATCTAATTTTATATGACAAACATATCACTTGTCTAATTATCTAATTAAGTGCCATTAATAGAGAACTGTTGTCAGAATCCATTCTATTATAGAAAAAGTGAGACCGCTAGCACCTGGTATGGGAAGACATTCTCAAACTGAGTATTAGAAAATCTGACATAACCAGGATTATTCTTTTTTAAGAAAAAAGGTCTTTGGAAATTGCACAAGCAGCATGTTGTATTGAGAGGTGTTTTCATAGTGTTCCCTTTAATAAATAAATTTAGAAAAAAATTAATAAAACATAACACCAAGCCATCATTAATCAAATTGCAAGAATATTTTAGCTTGCTGAAGTATCAGAGTAGCCAGTGCCCATGCAATCATGCACCAGATGAGTCAGCACTATCAGGAGAAAACTTGAGAAACAAAGTAAAAAAAAAATGGAGTCATGGGGCTCGATGTTAGCAGGGCTGCGGGTTCACGGCGGGGGGGCTATTGGGCGCGTGGGTAATGCGCTCGGTGAAATTAGTCTGCCCCCCGCGCGATCGCAGCCTAATTGGATCCACTTACCTGGTCTTCCGGGTTCCCCACTGCTGATCTGCGCGGCGGGCGGGCTGCGCATGCGCAGTAAGCTCTGTCAGCTGGAGGAGCTCTATTTAAAGGGGCAGTCCTCCACTGACTGATGCTGCAACAAATAGAAAAAATTACAGCATGGAGCAGCCCAGGGGGAAGGCTGCTCCCAGTTTAATGATGCCTCACTCCAGGTATCATTAGATGGGGTGAGGAGGAGAGGGAGGACAGAGATCTTCCCCCCTGGCGGGCGGGAGGAAGCGGCCTGCCTCTGCCACCAGGAAGGCCTGGCTCGAGGTGGCAGAGGAGGTCACCTGCACCACCAACATATCGCCCACCTGCACACAGTGCAGGAGGTGCTCCAATGACCTAAGTAGGTCAGCCAAAGTGAGTACACTTACTCATTCCCCTGCACTCCATCTGCCACATCACCGCCCCCACCCCACATCTCCTTCTGCACTGCCAACACTACTCTGTCACATCACCTCTCACACCCACTCAAAGCTCATCCTCATCTTACCTGCACTTACTCACCTCGCCAGTACTCATCCCACCACTACCACTCAACCCAATCCTCATACAATCTCATGGCTCTATCTCATACTCACCCTCTCGTGCATCTCTTTCACAGTCAGCCTCACTCAACCTGCCACTACCTGTGCTGCAGCCACAGGGCATGCATCACATATGTGCAGTAGGCAGCGTAAGGCAAACGTTTCGTGAGCATGAAGGGGATGCACAAGGGTGTTTGAGGGTTTGTCATGGTTTTTACTTATATTAAATTTCTGACCAACTCACATTACATATTATATTGGCACCACTACTGCCACGTCTTTGGAAATCTTGTCTGGTTTGTGCAATAATGCCCTTTCCTGAGGATCACTATGAAGACCCACAACTGATGCCACCCATTGTGTCACTGCAGAGTGGTGTAGGTGTATTTGCAGGGCTCTTTTGTGGAGACATCGGCGATGTCCCCGGTGGCACCCTGGAAGGATGCGGAGGAGAAGTTGTTGAGGGCAGTGGTGACTTTGACAGCGACAGGTAAGAAGATGGTGCTCGGGCCAACCAGGAGCAGCTCCGCATGAAGGAGGCTGCAGATGTCCACGACTACATGTCGAGTGACTCTGAGCCTCCGTGTGCACTGCTGCTCAGAGAGGTCCAGGAAGCTGAGCCTCGGTCTGTGGACCCTGTGGCGAGGGTAGTGGCCTCTGCGACGCATCTCTGTCTGCGGTTGCCCTCTCTCCTGCTGTGCAGGTGGATGTGTCACAGCACTCTGTTGTGGAGCTCCACGTGTCAGAGGTGGACGGCGTGGCTGGCGAGGCTGGTGATGCTGTTTGCCCTCCGAGGAGGTTATGACTGCAGCTACGGCGGCCCCCATCCGGAAGATGTACATTTGAGGGGGTCTCTGGACCCCGGGGTAAGTGTGCAAGTTTGTGAATTTTCTTGTCAGGAGGAGGGTGGTGGAGACCAAACTTTGTCCCAAGTGACAGAGTGGCCTCCTGCAGTGAGTGAGGGTCTCCCCCACCGACCTGTCAAATGGACCTTTGCAGCTGCCACAGGCTGACAGCTGCAACACGTCCATTTCAACTGGGAGCGTTTCCCCCAGTATGGGAAACAGTCCCAGTTGTCTATAAAATCCCACCCCTCCTCACATATTCACTTAATCAGGTCAGTTAATGACCTGAAATATCTACGTAAATACTTTTAAGTGGCATCCCACTGGCTTTAATTGCCCACGGGAGTCCCACCTGCGGGGGCCGTGCGCGCACGCCGGCGCATCTGTGGGGAACCCGGAAGTGGGCGGGTTGGAGCCGGGCTCCCGACCCGCTCCGGGATTCCTCGATTTTCAGAGCCCCCCCCCGGCCAGGAACGCACCCAATAGCGGGTGCTAAAATGCAGCCCATGATCTGCATCATCAAACTTCAAAAGTTTAATTTCCAAGTTATTGATGATTTATCTTATTCCTTTCTCAGGAAGCTTGCTTGATTTCCTAAAGGATGGTGATGGAAGGATATTAAAACTACCACAATTGGTCGACATGGCAGCACAGGTACTGGGAATGGATTTCCCATTCTTCATAGATCAGTATTTTATTAGTTTGATTTTTTTTGCCTTAAGCTTTTAGATCTTAGGTGATTCTGTTTTTATAGCAATGGTATAAGGTGGATAGTTCTTCAGCCAAATTTATTCAATAGCATACAATAATGGATGTGACTAAACAAATTTAGAGCAACACTGCACATAAAAAATTTCAGTTTATTTATGAAGCAAATAAACATGAAGTAACAAAAGTAACAGATATACATTTTTTTGGAAAGCTGAAGAAAACATATTAACCTGTAGAATTGTGGATAATTAATTTAGAATAATGTCTGTTATGACTAGCTGCAGTCTGGAAAGTGAACATCTACAATATGTGTTGCACATCAAAAGTCAAAATCAAACCCTAAAAGTGAGGGTGGGAGATGATCCTTTTATAAAGGGGAATTCTTTCACAGTAGGGTTGTAATGGATTATGCATCACAATACCTGGTTTTAGAAAAGTGTGAAACCCAACTAATATGTGTTTCAAAAAGAGCTGAAGAATGTGGCAATCTGTAGCTTTAACATTTAGTCATTGCAAAGTTAACTGAGGCTAGTCCTTATAAATTAGTTTTTCATCTGGAGTTCTTGATTAGTTTGCTGGGATAACTATTTGTATTCACCAATTAGTGAATTTACTATATAATGTTCTACTGATAGCACTTCTGACTTCTATAGTAGCCCAGGAGGCAAGATGATGATACTGCCTCCTGAGTATCTGAGAACCACCAATGGAGATGGACTGCTTCCCTCCTCAAGCAATGTTCCTCCCTCCTGCCCTTTCCCCACCTGAACCAGAGGACCATTGTATTCAATGGAATATTTGATTGTCTCAATCTAAACTTATTCTGTTCCCAGCTGAATACATATCCAGCTCCTTTTGGAAAGAGCTAAGCAACACAACCTCAACTGTTTTTGCTGGAAATCTATTGCACGTATCAAACGACTGTTTGGTGGGGGAAGTTTCTTTTAATCTGTAATCTCACTTGAGGCTTGTTAATATTGAACCTTTAGCCCACTTACATCAACATCAGTGTGTACCTCTCGGCATTTTAAAGAGCTGGGTCATGCCTCCCTGCGGTCTTTTCTCCAATGGTTTCTTGGCCAGTTTAGTCTGTAAAACTGGTGGACAGCCAATTGTAATTAGTATCGAAGGGCAACTAAGCCCAAACTATAATTATGGGAGATAGGGCTACTCCTCAGCTGGAGTTTGTCCGCAATTTAGTGATCATTTATGGATGAAATCAGATCGATTCAGTTCTTGACCCAGTTGTAATTTGTTTTCTTTGTAGCAGGTATTGGCGAAACAGCAGGCAATCATTTCCTGGTGTGAAATCATTGCAGTATATTCTGGATAGGATAATGTAATTGGAACTGGTTTGTGCTTTGCAGCTACAGTGTGTAATCTTCCACAAAATCATACTTAATGATAAAACTCTTTGGAAAGTTTTATAGCACAAAGCACAAGCCACAAGCCACTAGTGTCCCTCGATCATGAATATACTGCAGGAAGAATTAGTAATGCCTTTTTGGAGTGGCTTATTTTTCACAGAAGTAACGTTAATAGCTTGATTTCTGTATTGTATGTGCCATAAAAAGTTATTGGATACTGAACTCTGCTCAGTGAACTCTTTCAATTAATATTTTTAAATGGAGTGGAACTAAGATGAATTGTTCCCTTTTTGTTGGTGAATTTGGATCCTGGGAACTGTAAACCAGTGAGCTTAACTATAGTTGTATTGAAGATATTATATGAGATGCTACAAAGAAACTCTTAGAGAATATTGCAGTTATTTAGGGATACTCAACACAGCATTAGAAAGCACAGGCAATACTTTGAGGAAGTGACTGAAACAGTAGATGAAGGAAGTCCAATGGGTATTGTAGGCCTGATGGTCTAATATCTATTGTGGGGAAGTTATTTGAAACTATAATTAAGGACAGAGTGACTGAGCACTTAGAGAAATTTGAGCTGATTAGAGAGAGCTAACATGGATTTGTAAAAGGTAGGTCATGTCTAACGAACCTAACTGAATTTTTTGAGGCAGTAACTAAAGTAATAGACGGGAATGTCTATGGATGTAGTTTATATGGACTTCCAGAAGGCATGGAATTGAAGGCAAATTATTGACCTGATTAGGAGATCGGTTAGGCGGTAGAAGACAGAGTAGGGATAATAGGTGTGTACTCGAATTGGAAGGAAGTG
The DNA here is from genome assembly GCF_035084215.1 of Heptranchias perlo. Taxonomy (NCBI): domain Eukaryota; kingdom Metazoa; phylum Chordata; class Chondrichthyes; order Hexanchiformes; family Hexanchidae; genus Heptranchias; species Heptranchias perlo. The sequence continues at coordinate 30,291,116 of NC_090350.1, forward strand.
GTGTCCCACAAGGATCTGTACTGGGGCCTCAACTATTCACTATATTTATTAATGACTTAGATAACACAATAGAGAGCCATATCTCCAAGTTTGCTGATGACACAAAGATTGGTGGCATAGTAAGTAGTGTAGATGGAAGAATAAAATTACAAAGAGACATTGATAGATTAAGTGAGTGGTCAAAACTGTGGCAGATGGATTTCAATGCAGGTAAGTGCGAGGTCATCCCATTTGGACCAAAATAGGATAGAACCGAGTATTTTTTAAATGGTGAAAAGCTAGGAACAGTGGAGGTCCAAAGAGAATTAGGGGTCCATGTACACAGATCACTAAAATGTAGTAGTCAGGTACAAAATAAACTTTTTCCGCTGGCGGGGGAGTCTAGGACAAGGGGACATAACCTTAAAATCAGAGCCAGGCCATTCAGGAGAGAAGTTAGGAAACATCTCTTCATGCAAAGGGTGGTAGAAGTGTGGAACTCTCTCCCACAAAAAGCAGTAGATGCTAACTCAACTAATAATTTTAAATCTGAGATCGATAGATTTTTACTAGCCCAAAGATATTAAGGGAAATGGAGCTAAGGCGGGTGGCTGGAGTTAGGATACAGATCAGCCATGATCTCATTGAATAGCAGAACAGGCTCGAGCGGCTGAATGGCCTATGCCTGTTCCTATGTTCCTATTGTCTACCTGGATTTCCAGAATGCTTAGATGCTCATTAGAAAATAAAAATTAGGTGTAATGATATTATTAGTGAAATAGCAGAATAGATTGGGAGTTGGTTTAAATTGAGTAAAGAAAGCAATTATGAACAGGAAGGGTTCAGATTGGGGCATGGTGACAAGTGGAGTACCCCAGGACTGCCTGCTGGAGATTTTACTGTTCATTAATTTTATCAATAACCTTGAGTGCTACTCTTAAATTAATGAATGATACAGGAATGTGTAGAAGGGTTGGCAATAATGATGAGATAGGTTGCAAGCTGGTTTTAGATAGGTTAAGCGGATGGGCTAATAAATGAAAAATGCCATTTAAAGTGTAAAGTACTGTGTTATGCATAGGCGGTCATCAATGCAAGACATGCCTATTCCATGTATGGGTACGGGTTTAAAATCACAGATCGGGATGGGGATGAAGCAGGGATAGTCATTCACCAATAATTAAAGGTCCACAAGCAATGTGGTAGCTTTAGGGAAAGCAAATTGGATTCCTGTAAATTTTGCTATCATCAATAAAATAACAAACTAAAAGTACAATGTTTAGTTGATATAAGATTTAATTTGTCTACACTAGGAATATTGGGTCCAGCTTTAGTCCCCACATTTGATGATAGATATTGAGGCTTCGGAAAGGATACAGAGGAGGGTGATAAGGATGTACATAGAATCATAGAATGATACAGCACAGAAGGAGGCCATTTGGCCCATCGTGCCTGTGCCGGCTCTTTGATAGAGCTATCCAATTCGTTCCATTCCCCTGCCCTTTCCCCATAGCCCATGTTACGTAAACTTAAGTCAATTAGTAACATAGACAGACTTAGAGAGTTATGGTTATTCACTTTGATGAAACTTAGGCTCAGGGCAGATGTGATTTAGATGTTTAAAATTAGAGAAAATTTTAGTATATTTGTGGACAAGATTTTTAAAATGGATAATGATAGTTATGGGGGATGTTAGTTACGTTTGCCTGGTGACATGTCATGGGTACCCTGGAGCTTGCTTCTTTGCTTTGGAGTTGGGGAGGAATTTTCAGTTTTCATTGAAAATTGGTCACAGTTTTTTTTCCCTCTATTTTTGCATCTTCCCCCCACCCTTCTACGCATTCCCCAGGAGTTAGTGTTAGTAGTCGTTTCGGAGGGAAGTGCAAGAGATTCCATCATCTATTGGGTAGAGTGAGAGCTGATGTGCCTGACAGTATTTTCTTGCATCTCTTTTTGTATGTTCATAGCATTGTGTTTATTAAGGTGACGGCTGCCACTGCTGGAGAATGGGACATTTTTTCCACTTTGTGCTTTCTATGTTCAATGTCAAACACTCCCAGACTAAGCATAGTATGGATTAGATGTAGGCAAAAGCTCCACTAAAAGAAAGAACTTGCATTTATATAGCGCCTTTCACGACTTCAAGGCACCCCAAGGCGCTTTACAGCCAATGACATGTAGTCAATATTGTAATGTAGGAAACGCAGCAGCCAAATTGCACACAGCAAGGTCCCAAAACAGCAATGTGTTAATGATCAGATAATCTGTTTTTAGGTGTTGGCTGAGGGCTAAATATTGGCTAGGATATCAGGGAGAACGCCCCTGCTCTTCTTTGAAATAGTGCCATGGGATGTTTTACATCCACCTGAGAGGGCAGTCAAGGGCCTTAGCTTAACGTCTCATCCGAAAGACAACCCCTCCAATAGTGCAGCACTCCCTCCAGGAGTGTCAGCCTGGATTTTGTGCTCAAATCTCTGGAGTGGGACTGTGAACCTACGACCTTCTGACTCAGAGGCGAGTGTGCTGCCACTGAGCCACAGCTGACACTACATTGCTCCAACCATGTGATTTAATATTAGTTTGAGAAGACCACTCCTGACTGCAGTAATGTGCAAGTTATCCCAACGTCTCTGAATAAGACAGTTATTGCAATGCTAATTAGTACCACATTAGAAGCAGTTTAGTGCTTGGGACTCCTGCCCAAGAGGAACTTGGTTGAGACTAATAAAGGACCATTAGACTAGGCTGAATTCAAACCTACCTCCCAAAGGTGAAGGAAACTGTTCCTATTTAGTACGCCACACAATTTGTCTCAAGTTTTCTGTTTAAAATCCAGAATGGACTGCGTGCAGTTTCAGCTCCAGCAGCAGTGTTCAATTAGTTGCAAAATTATTACAATAGTAACTGACCTTTCAATCTACCTACAGTGATAATTTTGATTTATTTGTTCCTTAAAGGCATAAATGGTCCTCTGCTAAATGCTACCTCTTTAATGAATTGCTGTGGTTCTTCTTTCATTGCATATAGATTGCAGCAGGAATGGCCTATATTGAGCGAATGAATTACATTCACAGAGATTTAAGGGCTGCTAATATACTCGTAGGAGAAAACCTTGTGTGCAAAATAGCAGATTTCGGATTGGCAAGACTCATTGAAGACAATGAATACACAGCACGACAAGGTACATTGTTCTAGTGGCACTACAGCTGCAGTTGTACTCGAGTTTTGTGATGTTTAATATTTATTTGCATCAATGGTGCATAAATGGTCCTCTGCCAATGACATGTCATCTACATGATTTGAAATTTTGCATAGGCTGTTTGTCTTATAGTCCTCTCATACCTTACCCCTTTGAACATTACATTGAATATCCATTGCATCTCTCTATGTATGCAAATGCAACATCCAGGGACAGACACTACTGAAGGTGCCATGATCTAGTCATTTCCATGAACAGTACAGGCAATTATCAGTTGTTCCACTGCTTTCCCCACACGTACTACAAAGAAATGTATCAACAAATCCAGCTCTCAAACCATTAATGGAGTGGAAATTGGTTATGGCCCATTTTTCGTGTTCCAACTGAAAGGCCCAAGGCCAGTCCAAAATTGGTCCTTGGGTCTTATTAACATTTTTGCGCAAGCTGCCGGTGCCTGTCGTGCCTCCACAGGCAGCTCGCACATTTTACTAAAATAAATATCGGGCCACTTGCCTGGCCAGCAGCGGCCCAAAGGTAGGGAGTTGGCACGGCAATGGGGTGGGAGGGGGAGGGGCCGATAGCGAGGACGAAAGAATCCTGAGCAGAGCAGACCCAGCACCTGCTCAATTAGAACCAATTTCTGCAAGAAGGCCTAAAATAAGCATTAGGCCCATCATTTACATGTTGTAGGCAGTCACCCGAGATGCCTGCAAAGCAACCTTTACCGGTATGATGGGGCCCATAAAACAGGGGCAGATTGGGCACGGGACATTGTGCCCCAAAATTAGGCCTTTTTGCTCCTGTTTTCTGCCCAGAAAATCACTTTGAGCAAAAGAAATGGTTACAAGATATGAAATAGGCCATATACACAGCTTAATTAATACAGAAATAGTGCTTCAAACCTATAAAAACCTACTGCAACTCAAATACTCCAACTGTCTCCAATCTGTAATTCTATATATTAAATATCTTAACAGTCCAAAACCACAGACGGCCAGATATCCCTGTCATATGGGTTAGGCTCATGTGAGCACTTTTGCAGGTAACCAAGTTTAGACTGTATGAACTACAAAAGAATATTTTTTAATTCACAATATGCACTGAAATAACTAAAAAAAATAATCTGGATTTGCATATTTGTTAGTGCAGAAATATTGTTTCAATCCTCAAAATAGTTCATTTGGACTAGTCAGTGATGGACAGATTCTGCTATTACGAGTCTATCTTCCTATCCTGCTGGTGAATTATTGACTTAATTACTTATTTAATATTTGTTCAGTAAACATGATAAACTTTAGCGATGCACTTATTTGGCACACAGCACCTGCACTATTCCATGGAATTCAATAAGTCATACTCAATAACAACCCATATCCTTGGTTGCAGTTCTACCCTGGAGTACTTTTCTACTTCTAGACTCTCCAGCCAGGGGAAAGATCTTCTCAACATCTACCCTGTCAAGCCCTCTCAGAAACTTATATGCTTCAATGAGCTCACCTCTCATTCTTCTAAACTCGAGAGAGTATAGGCCCAGTTTACTCAATCTCTCCTCATAGGACAACCCTTTCATCCCAGGAATCAATCTAGTGAACCTTTGTTGCATCATCTCTAAGGCAAGTCTATCCTTCCTTAGTTAAGGAGACCAAAACTGCATACAGTACTCTCATGGTCTCATCAAAGCCCTGTACAATTGTAGCAAGACTTCCTTACTCTTGTACTCCAGCCCCCTTGCAATAAAGGCCAACATACTATTTGCCTTCCCAATTGCTTGCTGTACCTGCATGTTAACTTTCTGTGCTTTGTGTACAAGGACACCCAAATCTCTCTGAACACCAATATTTAATAGTGTTTCACCATTTAAAAAAAATTTTGTTTTTTTTACTCTTCTTACCAAAGTGAATAACTTCACATTTCCCCACATTATACTCCATCTGCCACCTTCTTGCCCACTCACTTAACCTGTCTCCATCCCTTTGCAGATTCTTTGTGTCCTTCTCACAACATACTTTCCCACCTAGCTTTGTATCGTCAGCAAACTTGGATACATTACACTTGGTCCCTTCATCTAAGTCATTAATAGCTGAGGCCCAAGCACTAATCCATGCGGCACCCCACTAGTTACAGACTGCCAACCTGAAAATGAGCTGTTTATTCCTACTCTCTGTTTTCTGTCCGTTAACCAATCCTCTATCCATGCTAATATATTACCCCCCAATCCCATGAGCCCTTATCTTGTGCAACAACCTTTTGAGTGGCACCTTATCGAATGCCTTTTGAAAATCCAGATATACTACATCCACTGGTTCCCCTTCATCTACCCTGCTAGTTACATCCTCAAGAAACTCTAATAGATTTGTCAAACATGATTTCCCTTTCCTAAAATCATGGTGACTCTGCATAATCATGTTATGATTTTCTAAATGCCCCGTTAACACAACCTTAATAATGGATTCCAGCATTTTCCCAACTGATGTCAGGCTATCTGTTACAGAAACCGGATGGAACAGGAGTTAAAATCCAAGCAGTCCACTTACTGCTCTTTTACTGCCCAGTGGCCATTTTAACTCTGCTGTTTTCTTGGGTGGTTGAGGCATCCACCTGAATCAGGCAGGAGCCTTATGAATACATGTAAATTGGGGTTCTATCAGGTACATAGGACTCTAAAGCTTTTTTAATGGCCTACTAGGTGGTGCATCCTCTGTGGAGCAGGGGTGGGGCCAGGAGGAGCAGGAGTTCTCCTCTGGGGCCCCGTGAAAAAGGTTTGGGCTGCCACTGCCCCAGCCCCCCCCCCCACCCCACCCCCGCCTATTGCATTCACAAAACTCTCCCTCCCGCCAATGACTTACCTGAGTGCCCGTTGGGCGGCCTCCAGACCACCTGATATTCGCTGGCCAGATGCCAGCGAGGCCCAGTCATTAAAATTCCCCCTCTCATATGTAATACCATGGGAGATCAATCAGTAACATAGCTGTTAAACTTTGCTGGCTCCTTGCATAGTGGAAATAACTAGTTTACAATTTCTGTGCTAAACTATACTGAGATCAGTTTTTCTGTACAGTGACTTTTTAACTTTTTTTCATCAACCACAGAAGTTATCTGGCTTCAGTAATTCTCTTTGAATGTTTTAGACAGACCCTCTTCAATGACTCAAGATAGACTCGCTAATTTGAAAAAGGCAGACTGATAAATACTTTTGAATCAATTACTGAAAATTTGCAAATTTAAATAACTATTCAATTGAAAAAAACTGGCAATCAAAACCACATTTGAACAGATCACATAGCACATTCATATTTGAATTGAATAGCTTGACCGCTTTCCTCACACGTATTTTCGGACAAACTGATTACTTGCAACAAAATGACATGGGACATTATTCTGTGAGTGGCTGAATGGCCTACTCCTATTTAGCATGACAAAATTAAAGAGGCCAATACCATGCTAAACCTTTCTTCAGTTTTTCTCTGTATAGTCTCTCTAGACTAGACAAGAGTGCTTCACTTTTGTCACAGGCAGTTCTAGCCTTTTTTGATTCAGAAACAAGCTAAAGAGCAAAGCAAGAATATTACCTTTCCTTTTCATTACAGGTGCCAAGTTTCCTATAAAATGGACAGCGCCTGAAGCTGCTCTTTATGGAAAGTTTACAATCAAGTCTGATGTGTGGTCGTTTGGTATCCTCTTGACAGAGCTGGTTACCAAGGGGAGGGTTCCATATCCAGGTAAGAATGATAATACACATTTATAGAAATAATAGTTACCATATGAGCTCCAAGTAATAACCGTCTGAAACTTAATGCACAGCGCAATTTTCAGGCTTAATCATATATCGTATTTCTCTGTCCACTATTTTAACAGAGACACTAACGCTTGTACAATAATATCACACAGCATAATTCCCAGGCTCTAGTGTTTGACACCTTGAAGCCTAGCAACTGGAGTCCAGTCCTTTCCAGCTTTGAGGACCTAAACAGGTTGAATAACTGTACTTTGGAATCTTATGCAGTGGAGCTGGAATAGTTCCATTTCCTGATAGTTTTCCCTTGTTTCCTCTTGTTGGAGAGGGAGTGAATGAATAGCGTTAGTAGCATGATCCATCAAGATCATGGAGCGATACGCCATGATTGGAGGCATTGAGGAAAAAGAAATCAGAAAAGAAGGAACGAGAAGGATAAAAAAGAAAAGGAGGCAACGACTTAAAAAAAAGGATGGAGTGTCTCGACAGAGCAAAACCCTGGAGAAAGAGAAGCATAAGTGAATGCTTCCCCTTCAGCACAGTAATTAGTTTTCATTCTCTGTTTCCTCTTTAATGCTATGAGCCTCCTCTGTCTGAGAGGATGAGCTGAAGACCTGTCACCCCAGCCTCTGTCAATGTTAAGAGATGCACATGAGTGAGATTGTTTGATTTGCCCTTTCCCTCCCCCATAATTTTATAATGGCACAATTGAGATCAGGAGCTCACTGTGTTAGGAATTTTAAGGGCAAACCCTTTCCCCTTTATTCCACAGTGCATTTTGTGGGGGCATTCATAAAGTAACTGCTTGAGATTAGGGCCCTCAATAAAGAGCTGGGAATTAAGACTGAGATGATTAATTACAAAGATGTACTTAACCCGATGTGTAATGCTTTCTTTGGGAATCATGACAAAAATGCACAGTAACATGGACTGTGTTAATAGAGAGGGTTTTTTTTGGTTTATTGGACAGGAAGGCAGAAGTAATTTACGTTTTGCCAAACCTTTAGACATATCAGAGAGTGAGTCATGAGGGACCAATTATTAACCTGATTATCCTGGATCTGCTTGTGTCTGTTAGGAATGAACAATCGTGAAGTACTGGAGCAGGTGGAACGAGGATATCGGATGCCATGTCCAAATGCTTGCCCAGGTTCTCTGCATGAGCTTATGATCCAGTGTTGGAAGAAAGATCCAGAAGAAAGACCCACCTTTGAATACTTGCAGTCCTTCCTAGAGGACTACTTCACAGCAACAGAACCCCAGTACCAACCTGGGGAAAACCTGTAGATCCCTTTGGCAGTTGGAACATTCCTTAGCCAATGAAAAACTGTATTTCTCACCATATGATCAACCTCTTCTAAGGCCGCTGAACCTGGAGTCTTAGCTCTAATGTGACTGCAGCCTAAAACTTGAAGGAACTCATCAAGTATGAGAGCAACTAGCACACTTCCAATTAACAGGCCCCCCAAATAGTTTTGGGTTAATGGCAGCTTCTTTCTTTGCTGCACTTAATATTTCTCATTTTTAAACGCAGAACACTGAAAAATGGTTCCACAGTGGCGGGAGGGGGATATGACTGAAACATACTGATGCTAGTCAGGCTCCAGGCACTGAATTTCAGATCTACTTGACGGGCTCTGTAACAGAACCCAGAGCACAGCCATTGCCCGTGGTTTGTACCCGTTTATTGGAATGTCGCTCTGAAACGCACTGTATAATAAGAGGACTGATCTGCTATGCTTATTTAACAATGTTGCATAGGACCATGCTAAAATGGCTAATTTTTTTTCTTTCTAATTAATATTTCACTGAGCTTTTATATTTGATTTGCCATATTCCAGAAGTATTTTATTCTGTTCTTTGTACAATTTTGTAGGTCTACAAACAAGGAAATGCATTTAAAATGCCTACTTTTTTACAATGGTGTAAAGCCGGCAGAGATGGTCTAGTTTAGTCACTGAAAAGCTTGTACTTCGGCTGTAAATACAGTCTATTTAGTACTAGTATTTTATGAGTTCAAATAATGGTTATGAAGAAGGAACACGATTGAATAATTTACAAGGCAAGATATAGGATAATGTGATGCTACTAAGTTTGAGTCACTGGGTATAATAAAAGTACTCGTTATTTGTGAACAGGGTAGCAGTTTTATATATAAACATCTGAAAAGATAAGGGTTTACTGGGCTGGGTTGAAATATTGGGGTGGAGTGGTGTAGAGGAACTATGTCAGGATGGGAGTTAATAAGAAAATGTGTTTTTATCCCGTCAAATCAAGACTGAAGACTACAATTGTCCCTATGTGTCAACCACTTAAAAAGCCTGCTTTCAATATGTGGAGCAGCTTGGCGCAGCGATGTAAAGTGAGACGTTAAGGGGGCTGCTGCCATTGTGATCGCATCTCACGGTTGGTCTGGCTGACAAGATTTCAATCAGCTTGTCTCCAAAATTTTTGTTAAGTGCCACTTTGAGAATACACTGGTACTGTATTACGCCCATCGCCTTCTGAGAAAGGCTTGTGCTACGGACAACATAGGGCCAAGCCATCAGGAGGCTGAACGTCTTCGATCCTGCCCTGAAACAAAACAACATGATCATTCTGAGAAGTGAAATGTGTCTCCTAATTTCTTCAGTAAAGATGATCAGATCCGTTTGGGGCAGCCAAGAAGCTTCAGGTTCAGAATCAAATAATTAAATTTCAGCAACGTTTTTGGAGAAAAAAGGAACTGGATTTAATTTTTTTTCTACAAATTGTTTAATTGTGCATTATTTAAGTGTTTTATTCACCTACCTAACCTGATCCGGATTGTCGATCCGATAATTATTTTCTCATCGTTACTTGTGAAAATTACTGAAGATTAAATTTTTGCTTGCTCTAAAACCTGCATTATTTCTTAATGTTTCTCAGAATAGAGAACTGGATTTTCTTACCAGGACAGCATTGTACAGTTTTTGTTGCACATTATGTAAATTTGTTATTTTAGTGTGTTCGCAAGTGAAACCAATAGCAACAAAATATCATTGAATTAAAATTACTTTTACAGTCATTCTCGGCAAACAGGCTCCAATAAAATGTGGATATTTTTTCTTTTCCTTCAGTTTTTTTTCCTTCCCCTCCTCTCCTGAAAGTTCTGACTCCTATGGAAATATGGTTTCACAAGTCCTGCTACCCCTCCTATACCTCACCAAAGTGGCCATTCTTCATATGTGAGCCTAGACAGTGAGGGGCCAATTTTCGGTTTCGGTGGATATTGGGCGGGCCGTGGTTGGACCAAACCCGCCACCTGTGTCACTGGCGAGAGGCCTGCCCAATTTTCATGGTTGGGGGGGTCTTATTACCATTCCGTTGGTAAGCTACTCACTCATTTCAAGAAGCTCGCTGATCAGAGAAGCCTTAAAGTCCAGCAGTTCCACCATGGAGCCCAGCCAACCTAGCTAAGTAAAAGGGAGGAGGAGGCGATCCTGGAGAAGTCCGCAGAGGGTTGGGCAAAACAGTGGTCAATTTTTTGGGGGGCCAGGAGGAGCATTAATACTCCTGACCCCACAAAAATCATTTCAAAACCTTTAACTTACCCTTTCTGGAGCATTCTGCTGCAGTCCCTTTGAGCACTGCTGGTAAGTCCACTCAATGCAAGTACCAATGGGCAGAGTGTGTGCAGCACATGCTCTGCCCATTGGCTCCTGAAAATTTCATCAGGGTCCTGTTGATGTCATAGGATCCTGATTTGCATGACCTAATGAGGTGCCCGCAGTTTTCAGGCCACCCTTATCCAGGACTCTACCAAAATGGCGGAGGCCCAGATGTTGGCGGAAAAGATTGTCATCGTTCTGCCACCCCATTCCCGACCCCGAGTGAAGCTAAAAAAGCCGGGGCCTGAGTGTCAACAGACTATTCATCATAGAGGAAATCACAGCTCCATTAAAGAGTGGGAAATCTCCATATTGATTTTATACATGTGAATAACGAAGCCTCAGGGCTTTGTATTACTTGATGAGAATCTTTTGTGACTGGTCAGCTGTGACCCACATTTGTCCTTTGGTTAAATAAACTATTAATTGTTACTGTTTGCCATTTTCTGCTTGTGTATTGTTGCAGACTTCTCATATCAACTACAACTGTTCAATTTACATGGTTATTTTTTGTCTAATAGGGTCACTGAAGCACCTTAATGTTGGGGTGAGGACAATTCAGTTTCTTTCATAAAAGTGTTCTGCAGTTTGTTAAAAACACTTCCAAGAAGATACAATGATGCAGAGACCCAGTTAAATAATTCACACTCTCCAAATTATATAGCCCTAAATGTTGTTAATATAACTCTCTCAAAAAGCTCCAATTATAGAAATAATTCTTGTATGTGAGTAGTTAATACATTATAAGAATATTATTCACAGGTAATTGTTTTTCTATTTGGGAAAGATAAGAGTTTACCTTCTGACAAAGAGAAAGAGATAATTAAGCCAGTTTAATTGCTACAGTGCAGATTTACACGTTCTGTTTACATTGGTACCCTGTACCGCTCTGATTTGAATCAAACTAAATTCATTAAATTGACATTTGAAGATCTGGATGACTGAGAAACTCCTCATTCAACTGTTGCCCACTCACCTTCTGACATCACTGCATCTGAAACATATTTCAACACAGTCAATACGATGATCTCAATTCTGTGATTAAAATGTTGCTTAAAGTCTTTTTTATAAGGCCAAATTAAGTAAAGCAATTATCAATAGATTAAAAGATAATTAGCTGAGAAATCAAGCTTTGCATTTCCTTCCTCTCGTTAAGAAAGATGAAGAAAGCATTGTTTGGAAGCAGTAATTAACAAAATAGATGGATCATCAGTTTAACAAAGTATTTTTGGAGATTCATTTCGATTTCCAAAGTTCCGTTTGTTCCTCAGGAATGAATCCCTAGACTACTGCTTAAATCATTTTTGCTATCAAGCCAGTTTGTTTTATAGACTACAGACCAAATTTCTTGTAACATTTTTTGCATGTTAACTATTGGGCTAACTCACTGATTGTTGTTTGAGAGGGCCATTTATATAAAAAATAATAAAACACCTTGGGATGCAAGCGAGAAGAACAGTTGTGTGTGCAGCTGTGCTTCTTTGAGAATCATAGAAAGGTTACAGCACGGAAGGAGGCCATTCGGCCCATCAAGTCCGCGCCAGCTCTAAGCAAGAGTAATCCAGCTAGTCCCACTCCCCCGCCCTATCCCCGTAGCCCTGCAAATTTTTTCTTTCAAGTACTTATCCAGTTCCCTTTTGAAGGCCATAATTGAATCTGCCTCCACCACCCCATCAGGCAGTGCATTCCAGATCCTAACCACTCGCTGTGTAAAAAAGTTTGGTTCTTTTGCCAATCACCTTAAATTCATGTCCTCTGGTCCTTGACCCTTCTGCCAATGGGAAGAGTTTCTCTCTGTCTACTCTGTCTAGACCTGTCATGATTTTGAATACCTCGATCAAATCGCCTCGCAACCGTCTCTGTTCCAAGAAGAATAATCCCAGCTTCTCCAGTCTATCCACGTAACTAAAATCCCTCATCCCTGGAATCATTCTAGTATTCTCTTCTGCACCCTTTCTAAGGCCTTCACATCTTTCCTGAAGTGCGGTGCCCAGAACTGGACACAATACTCCAGTTGTAGCCAAACCAATGTTTTATAAAGGTTCATCATGACTTCCTTACTTTTGTATTTTTTGCCTCTATTTATAAAGTCCAGAATCCGTATGCCTTTTTATCCACTTTCTCAACCTGCCCTGCCACCTTCAACAATTTGTGCACATATACCCCCAGATCTCTCTGTTCCTGCATCCCTTTTAGAGTTGTGCCCTCTAGTTTATATTGCCTCTCCTCGTTCTTCCTATTGAAGTGTATCACTTCACATTTTCCTGCATTAAATTTCATCTACCACATATCGGCCCAGGCCACCAGCCTGTCTATGTCCTCTTGAAGTCTATCACTATCCTCCTAACTGTTTACTACCCTTCCAAGTTTTGTGTCATCTGCAAATTTTGAAACTGTGTCCTGACCACCCAAGTTCAAGACATTAATATATATCAAGAAAAGCAGTGGTCCCAGCACCGACCCCTGAGGAACACCATTGTACACCTCACTCCAATCTGAAAAACAACCGTTCACCACTGCTCTCTGTTTCCTGTCCCTTAGCCAATTCTGTATCCATGTTGCAACTTTCCCCTTTATTCCATGGGCCACAATCTTGATGATAAGCCTACCATGCGGCATTTTATCAAACGCCTTTTGAAAGTCCATATACACAACATCAACTGCATTGCCCTCATCTACCCTCTCTGTTACCTCATCAAAAAACTCTATCAGGTTAGTTAAATACAATTTGCCTTTAACAAATCCATGCTGGCTTTCTCTAATCAATCCACCCTCATCCAAGTGACGGTTAATTCTGTCCCAGATTATCGTTTCTAAAAGTTTCCCCACCACTGAGGTTAAACTGACTGGCCTATAGTTGTTGGGTTTTAACAGTTTCATTTTCACTTTAATAGTTCGCAGTTTACAATGGATTTTGGACCTCGGGGAGAGCTTGTTTTTACTGAGGAGATATTTTAACTACGAACCTATGACCATTTTTTTTTAAGGACACAAAGTTAAAAATATGCTTAAAACTAAGGATTGGTGAAAATGCCAGATTCAGGTCGGTTTAGATACTGAACCTGCCCAAGGACCAAATTGCATGACAGGCACTGCAGCCATAATACCTTCTGACACGCCGTATTGGTGTCTCTATTGCTCTGTGCAGGTGTGTGCTAATAATTTTATCTTTATTTGTTTTAAATACCATAGGTACAATTTTAAAAGGGAAAAACAGGTGGGTTGGGGGCAGGGGGGCAGTCAAAATCACAACCATTTTGGGTTGGTGATTAAAACCGTTCAAGGAGGCTGCGGGCCTCCATCTTCCCAGAGTTTCCAATTTCAACCCCTGGGGGCCAGGATTGCTGGGCCTTCTCTTTTAGACCATGTGAAAGGAGGCAAGAAGGCCCGAAACTAACATGTAAGTGCCTTTCTGGCATAGGTTGTGGGCTCAGAGGAGCAGGAGTGCTTCCCCCAGGCCCAACAAGCCTACCTGCAGCGACCTCCCAATGATCGCGGATCCCCTCCCGATCTCCGTCCCCTTCCCCTACGATCGTGAACCCCCCAATCTCCAACCCCCCCAAACGATCACAGACCCGCCCTCGATCACCGAACCCCCCCACGATCGCGAACCCCCGCATGACCCCCTGATTCCCCACCCACCATCGATCGTGGACCCCGCAATGACACCTGATCCCGATACCCCCCCCCCAAGACTGACCCCTCCCCCACCATGACTGACTCCCCCCTGTGACCCCCATGCCCACCGGTGCCCCTGTGCCAACCCATGCCCCCCCTCCATCCATACAAACAAAGACTTATCTGAAGCCTTACCGATACAGACATTGTGGTGGTTCCTTTATATGACATTTTTATATAAGAAGTCAGCTTTTCCTGTATTACTTGGGTAGATTCAGTATCTGTACCGATCCCAGTCTGGCATTGTAAGAGATAGTAAGATGTTGGATCTCCTCACGTAGAGCAGTACTCCTTGCTCCTGATTTGGTCTTTTCCCAATTTATTCCTGTGTAACCATAAACATCTTCCTGTCTATTCCTGTGTACTGTCAGAAATTACACAAAGCTAAGAAAATGTTGCAATTATACCATCCTGCTAAAAAACAAAAATGCCATCTCCATAATGAATTAGATGAAGGATTGAGATCAAATAGGCTGAATGGGCTTCTTCATCCAAACCTGTCTTGTGATCTTGTAACTAGTTGCAATTAGCTTACATTCAAATTCCCAGCTCAGCCCGTTATTTTTGAGCTGGGGGCTCACATTCACCAAGATAGGATTGTCCTAGACGCTGGTGGTTTGAAGGGCAGGAGAGGGTTTTCCCAAATGCAAAGCAAATTTACTGCACGGTTCTCCTCAGGGTCTCCTGTTTTAAATCTGCATCTTTACTAATTAGAAAAAAGGGACTACAGAACTGCTTTAAAATATAATTAAGTTGGAGGCTGATCTGGAGCTACCACATGTTGACTTTGATAAGCCTGACTCTTTTTTCTCAGCATATTGTAGCTCCAGCTGAATGCACTACCTTAATTATTAGCTTCGCCTAAGCGACAAGTCAAAGCACAGATAAGCGACGCAGAGACCAGGCAAGTTGCGGAACAAAGACATTTGAAAGGCTATGTTTGTTTTAAATAATATATGTGTATATATATATATCAGCCATATAACAGCAAGGTGGTCAAGTGTTATTCAACAACAACGGGCAGATGTGCTGTGAGGAGAGAGCTGGTGATGTCATGTTACTAAGTAGAACTTATTGTAGGGACATATAATAAAATCCTCTGTCCACATTGGTTTTAAAATAAAATCAAAGTGACAAAAACAGGTTATTGGAGACTATAACACAATGACTAGGGCTTTTCTAATATGCTTTCTGCCTTGTATTATTTTTAAAAATCTAATTTAGATTATTTGTGGATCTATAACAGGGGCATGTGAAATCAGATGATTTAATTAAACCTTTGTTAGCTTTTGATAGTTTTATGATCTTTTTATATTCATAATTGTCTGTTAAAGGTCATGTATGAAGCAGTTCTGTTTTTAAATTACTTTTCTCGCACTTTTTATATCTCCTGTAAAAACTTGAACGTTTTTTTTGTGTAAACACAGTGGCATCTGAGTTCAAGGGCGACCCTGCAGATCTTTCTCAGAGAGCTGTTAAAGTACCTAAATTAAATGAGCTTGACCGGTCTAACTCCAGTTCCTGAGTCCAGTGCACATAATGTCCTTCATAACTGGAGCTAAAATATCCATATATTTTAGGCATTAAACTTTCATTGTCACTTAAGTAATAATATTATAATTGATAATTTCTTTGTCAGAATTATTCTAAATGGCGAATGATCTCACACCAACCCCTCTTGAGTCTATTAAATCATACTCACCACTTTAGCTGACATGTGTTCCAACCTAGTCATTGCCAAACATGCCTTTGAGTAAGAAAAATTAAGTTATGCAGTGACATTAATATCTACAACTTTGAAAAGTGATCCAGATGCTCCAATATTGGAAAGTTCAGATTCGCAACTGAGACCAATTTCAAATTCCACCCTTATTTAATGTTGATCAGCAGCCAATTCCAGGAGGGTGATCTCATCAAATCTTCTCCTGGTCTGGGAGACTTCTGATATTATGTTAAATGTGTTTCTGGTGGATTAATCAAGGAGCAGGTGATGCTTGAAGATGTTCATGAGCTGGGCTTTTCTACTCCCTTAAGTGAGATTGGTGGCTTTAGATTTGACTTGGGGGGGGATGGGGGAAGGGGTTTATACAAAATAAAGTTTAAAAGCCATAAATAGATAATATCTAAACTAGCAAATCTCTGCGGCATTGCTCATGAGTTAGAAGAGTGATGGAGAAAGTGTTACAGGAAGTGAGTGTGACACGTACACAAAGTGCATTCTACATGCAAGATTTTTAGTATATTATCGAGTTTAAAAGGAACAAAATATCATAGTTATTCCCCTGCAATTTTGAAATTAACTTTGAAAGTAACTTTATGATGTCACACTATGTATCTTTTAATTAATGTGTTAAAGTTGTGTTTTTAGACTGAAAGCAGTTCTTTTTCATTACCTTATTTAAACACCATTGCCTGTATTATCCAATGTAGTTTGATCCTTTTATTTTAATATCCCATAGTACTTACAAACATAAAGAAAATGTAGGAAAGAAAACCTTCTTCAACCAATAATCCATCAGTAGCTGTGGGTATTACTGAGGTTAAATACAGAAGAAAGCTTTGAAGTGCAGATGTATTCACACTATGGGCATATGTTCTATTCAGTTATGTTTCCAGAGCATCATGAATTGCCAGTCATTTAGCTGAGACATAAAGGGCCCATTGTCTTTAATTTGTTAAAAATATTTGTAAACGCTCTTAATTGGTAGGGGTCCAGTTGCTGTCAGAGATGGGAAGACCTTGCATTGCAAAGTTAGCCATTTTCAAGAATAATTTGGCTGAATATTGCCTCTGCTATATCACCACGAATTTGTTCTTGATGTTTCATCTGGACGTTGGCAGAGAGGAAAAGAGTCTGGTGAGAGATGAGAGACAAAGAGAGAGATTCCATTCAGTTCCAGGGATATCAAAGAGAGAGATTCCAAACAGTACCAGGGATATCAATCAGCAAACTAAAAGCCAATATAAACAGATTTCAACATTGCATTCTTATAGATCCTTTGAAGCGAGTAGGGGTAATTTTGACTTTGGGTGATGGTGTAAAACAAACAGTATCGATTCAGCCACCCGTTATACATCTCTCCCAATTTTAATTTCCATTAACTTCACCCAAAGTCAAAACTACCTCCTGTGTGTGTCTGGATAATCAGCTTTAATTTCTTTTATGGTAAGCGAAAAAATTTTCAAAAAGAAAATAAAAATGTATCACAGCAGGTTGTGGGGTTATCTCAGGAGTGAATCGCAAGACAATAACATAGCTTTGATACTGAGATGCTTTCAGCTCCAGCTTGATGTTAAAGGTCTGTGATGGCCCTGTTAGGCAAATATCTGCGATTGCTGAGAATGCCATCCCCAACAGCACTTGTTTTTGTCAAATAAACTAGGAGAGCAAGAAGAGCCTGTTACAGTTTCAGGGGAAGATAGGTTGGCTCTGCAATAGTTGTGGATCTATATTTAATTTGTGTATATTAAAATGTGAAGTACTTTGCTGCCCTTTGCTGTCAGTCACTGTTAGATTCTTGCAATCGCCTTTCTGTATTGTGCCAGGTTCCTGTATTTTCCCACACCATGCCAGTTTGTCACACCTTGTCCTTGACCCTGTTATGAGATTCCCTGTCCATCTGTTCCACTGCATCTGTACACAAACAGGTTTTGATTTAGTCGCCCACTTTTGTCATCTTCTAAACTTTTTGAACAACATTTATGGAGTGGTCTAGAAGAGTGTGTGAAATTTAAATCCATATTAATTTTTCTAACCAAACATGCAGACATTGAATCCAAAACATTACCTTTCTATACAAAATACAGACAGTTGCCGTGTGTGGGTTACATTCAGTGCAGAAGGAACTGGACCCTATAAAGTTGTATTCAAGCGTAAAGTTGTGCAACCATTTTATTTTCATATTTAACATATCAAAGGCAGAATTACAGCAGTCTCCAAAATGCTGAAAAGTGCATCAAAGTGAATTTCAAAATTGCAAAATTTGCTCAGGAATTAGCCTGCAAACAACCCTAGAAAATAGAAAATATCTCAACACTTAAATCCCCCTTTAGAAAATGCAAAATGTGCTTGTTTGGACCCTTGGCACTGTGGTGGGTTTTTAAAAGTAGGAGCAAAACAGACTCCTAAAGTCACATCGGAACCAGAATTAGCCTTAAAATTGTCCCAGCTGACTTTTTGATGAAGTTAAATCTTTTTTTTGGCCATTTTTTGTTTTCTTGGCATTGAACCATTGCTTGTTTCTTTTCATTGGATGTTTATTTGTTCTCTTTTGTTTGGCTTCAATTTTACTAATGTGCCCCACCATTCAAAGCACTTTGCCTGACGATGGGTGTCTTGCCTGGCCCCTCACCATTAGCAGTCTCCTGGCTTCATCTCAGCACAAAAACAGCAAAAAATACCCTGTCTCAGATGGAATTTTAGCCCCTAATTTCTGAAGTAAGAGCCTATTATTGTATCATTGGTGAGATAGACACAGCTTTACAATTAATTAAAATTATTGTTTTGTCAATGTCAAAAGTTCAATCGATCAAATCTACTTCTCAAATTAAAAGATCTAAATTTTAACATCACTGGATTAAATGTTCATGGTCATAAAATTGCAAAAGTCATAAATATTACCAAGTCATAAAGATTACAAAGATAAGTGCAGATATGGGACACCATTCAGTGCATTTGCATCTATAAAATCCCCTCTCATTTACTTCATAACTCAATCCCCTCACAGTGAGGATGCTTCTGTGCACCACTTTCAGAGCTTTGTGTCTTGGTGACCAACACTTAAAGTTTATCCACTTTTACAAATGGTCTCTGCCTCAATTACTAAAGCATCCCCTGCTCTCTGTGTTTTAAAGTACATCCAGCACCAGGCATTATAAACTTTTATCTTTCTCTTGCTCCACCAGGACTGTGAGGCGATGAAAGGAGCTGAAGAGCAAACATAGAAGCATTAGTTTCAAACCTCATTTCCCATTCCATTTCTAAGGTAAGTTCAATACAGTTAAGAGTGTTGAACTGTGTGCAGGTCCTTTGATCAGGTAAAGAATCTAAACACGAATTGCTGGAGTACTGGGCGCTGGACTGAGTGGAACTTCAAATGGAAGAGTAAGCTTCCCATAGGGCAGAATACATCATGATGGCTGAACTAACAATGACATTGATGGCACCAGCAGAGATGGTCCATATTGTTCAGCCTACCTGCAAAAAGTAAAACAGGAAGATATTATACTTGTATATAGCACCTCATCATGTTGTGAGGACGTTCTAAAGCTCTTTATAGCCAATGGATTACTTTTGAATTGTAGCCACTTGTCATTTGGCAAATGCAGCAGACATTTTCCACATAGCAGGGTCCCACAAATAGCAATTCAAATAGTGCCAGTGAATTTTTACGTACACCCGATATCCGAGACCCCTCCCTACCTCCGATCACCAACTCTTCTTTTGAGTCGATCACCTCTGCCCTCCCCCGCCCCCCCCCCCCCAATCTTCTCCACAGCATCTCCCAGCCCCACATCCTCCAGGGCTCGTGATTTCTCCCTTCTCTTCAATCTCTGGCTGCGGTGTGCTGCCACAGGCCCTCCCACTCGACAGCCGGCCAGCCTGTGAATCAGGCTGACTGCTGGACGAGAAACCTGGAAGTAAAATTTTTATCCTTCAATTAGGTCGTGATTGCACATTCCGACTCGCCAACTGTACTTCCGGGTTTCGTGTTCGATTACCTTCCGCCCTGCCCTCTTCCCAGCTCCATGTAAAAATCATGCCCAATGTGTACTTCTTTTAAATGCAATGTTTGAAGTTATTCAAAGTTTAAAGTTCAGATTAATGTAAGATAGTGGGATACACGTAACAGAAATAAAATGCAGTTGAAAAAGTGTTTTATAAAAACATATATACCTAGGATGAACATGTTACGACTGTGAATATATATTTACTTTCTTTTAGGATCTTTAACTAATATTAAGTGCCAGCTTGACTCTGTTGGAGCAGCCCCCTCTAAGCCAGACAGTTGAAGGTTCAAGCCTCACCTCATGACTTGAGTACAAAACCGATACTCCAACGCAGGATTATGCAGCTATACAATAGAACTGTTTAAAATGATGAAAGGATGGTCTAGTATGAGTGCCCTTAGATACAAGATTAAATATAAGAGATTTAGAACAGAGGACAAGAGAAACTTCTGTAAACAGAGTTGTAAGGCTGTGGAATTCAGTTCCAGGATTAGTGGTTGAGGCAGAATTATGTCAACATTCAAAACACGAACGGGTTTGGCCAAATGGCCTGTTTGCGTGTTATAACTTCTGTATATTACACTCTATCGAAAGGTTATGAAGAAAGGTGTAATCCATGCGGCTTAGGGTATTGACTGAGATCAGGGTTTGTTCTGCTGCTAGCTGGGAACTAACAGTCACAGAATCTTATTAATCGTTTTTGCAAGTCATTATGGTCAAGAAAGATTAGAAAATTGTGATATCAACCAATCTCTGTACGATTTTAATCACCTATTTCTGTAAGTCAGAAAATTGATAACGTTTAAACTTGTGATATAAATATTTGCGATTTAAAGTAATGTCATCTTATCATTTTCAGATTGAATTATAAATAATAATGTTATAATTTTTGGTGATTTTTGCATCCTCTATATAGAGTTCCCAAGTAGCATTATTTAGGTTAAAAATAAACTTTTAATGTCACATCACTTTTTGAAATGTTGTCCACATAAACATTCTTACATAAACCTGATCATGCATGGCTTTCTGGAAAGATCAAAAATCATATATTTCGAATGCTTTCACTTTCTTTCCCCTCCCTTGTCCAGTGAGATTATGTGAACAGCATTCTAAATGGGGATGGTAATCTGTGAAACAAATACTTTCACACAATCGTGTTAGCTGATGGTGGGGCATGGGGGATGGGGGGAGCAACTCAGCCTTCAGTGCTTAAAGAGGATTTTAGAGATGCTCCATTCTATTATTTATGATGCAGTTTAATCCTTTAAGGTTCACATTTCTCTTGGGATCAGCTTTTACCTTGAATGTAATTGCTGTTTATTTTGATGACTCAACTGCCAAACATGATGTCACCGCAGAAGGTCAGAAGCAACATATTTTTTTTAAAAACTGTGTAGTTATTTTTAACATTTCATTAGTTTCCTTCAGAAGCTACATGTAATTCTACAAGAGCTGATCCTCCTCTCATCTGTCTTCCAACTCAGAGATTAAACCCCATGGCTTAGATTACTGCAGGAGACCTCGATCTATCTTTAAGATATCCGACTGCATTATGATTTTCTATTAATTTTATTTGAGGAGACTGAGTCTAACTTTTCAGTATTAGTAATAAAATATTTCCTGCATGACTGGCTGTTTCTGTCACAAGATGTGATATACCAGAGAATGTTCATTGTAACTGCTGTGGTGCTCTTTAGTTGCGATATCTTCAGCAGGCCACTACAGTGGCTCTTTTTTGAAAGCATCGGATTCCACAAATATGAGGATATTACAATAATAATTTATAAGTACCAAACTAAGCCAAATATTGAAGTAACAGTTGAATCTGAATTTGGGAATTCACATGACTTTTACAAATTGTGAACTTCACTTCTGCCAATCATATTATTTGGCCCCAAATGTAAAAATGTGCAGATATTGGAATCTGAAACAGAAACAGAAAACACTGGAAATGCTCAGCAGGTCAGGCAGCATCTGCGGAGAGAATAGACATTTCGGATATGGACCCTTCTGCTATTATTTGGCCCATTTAATTATGTCGCAGTCTTACAACACACTGCAACTGAGCTGTTAATGCATGTGTTAATTGTGTTTAGCTTCATATAGAAGCCGCAATTCAATTAAATTAGATGTGAGAGGCTGCTACTAGTTGAATATCATCCTTTTTACCGGTTGTTCCTATTAATGTGTTGGTGTAAAATTCCAACACTATCGCCTGGAAATGGCAGTCAGTGATGTTATCGTACAAATGCTCAATGCACTCATGTCAAAATTTCTTTCTCTGCCATTCTAACTGAAGTGTTAATTCATCTAAAGTAAGCCCTAGTTAAAACCGTCATTAGAATGGTAAAGAAGGGAATTTGGTGTGGGTGCGTTAAGCATTCATATGATAACATCCCTGGCAGTAATGTCAAATATTATAATCCAGTTGGGAATGCAGAAAAACTTGTATTTATTAAAGCAAATCAATAATTTCTCAGGTACACTTGGGAGACAGTATTTCTATAATTATTAGCTTTAATAATATGTTTCAGTCCTTAAATGAGTTTTCCTTCATAAATAGGCTCCCAGACATTGAAAGATTATTTGAAGCAAATCTCAAATCTGATTCAGCAGCATCACCTGTTATTAAATTAATAGTTACAATGGTAGACAAGTTGAAACAAAAATTCCAGGTACCTCCACTTAAAATGACCAGGTTAACCACTTAGAGTACAGAAGTTTGTGGGAGGCAGCTTGTATGATGTCATCATGCCTGATATACTGTTGACAGTACTCATTGTAAATGTTGTTTGAGCTGTTGCATTAGTCATATGTGCCATGACTAGAAAGATGGCAGATTTATGAATTACACATGTACAACATTGGTCAGGCACACAAAGATATCATTGGCAGGACCAATGGGATTTTTGACTTGCCTGTTTTCCCACCACTCCTGCAGTTCCAATAATTGCTGTGCAATCCTCGAGCAGCAGCATGTATATGTTTTAAAAGCCCATGCGAATCCTGCTATTGACAGGGCAAATAACCTATTGCTTATGGTGCCCTTGTGCAACAGCCAATGAATAACCTTTACATTCTTTTTCTTAAAGTAATTTCAGATATTCAGTCAGGCTAATTCATGGAACCTGCTAATTTGAGAGTAGACTTTGGTACTTCTTTAAGTTTTGTAGTATAAACAGAGATTAATGTTTTTTAAATTCAAGGTTGCCAGCTGATTTTATTTTATGTTTACACTCGGATGATGGTCAAACTACAATCTAAGATAGAAATGATATATCTAGGTGCATA
The DNA here is from genome assembly GCF_035084215.1 of Heptranchias perlo. NCBI lineage: Eukaryota > Metazoa > Chordata > Chondrichthyes > Hexanchiformes > Hexanchidae > Heptranchias > Heptranchias perlo. The sequence goes on from NC_090350.1 coordinate 30,314,355, forward strand.
GATAATGTATCGCTGGTTAAATTAATCCACTGTAACTGCAGTTGGATTCCTGCATCACAGTTAAACAAAATCAGATAGTTTATTCATTTATTTAAATGCTACTGTCAATTAAAACGTGCTTTATGGATCCATGCATTTTTCTCGAATTATACTTTCAAAATCAGATTTAGAAACTTACAACAAATTATTTGTTGCAAACATTACATCATAAAAACATGAATAGATTGACAGCTGCCAAGGACTTGTGGTACTCAAAAGATCACACTTTTAAAATCTCTATGCGCTCGATTTTCGCACCCCCGAGCGGGTGCGTTCGCGGCAGGGGGGGGTTGCGAAAATCGGGGATTCCCGGGGTGGGTCTGGAGCCCGGCTCCAACTCGCCCACTTCCGGGTTCCCCAGTGACGCGCTGACATGCGCGCGCAGCCCCCGCATGTGGGACTCCCGCCGGCAATTAAAGCCAGCGGGATGCCACTTAAAGTACTTATTAAGGTATTTCAGGTCATTTACAGACCTGATTAACATAACATTTTAGGAGGGGTGGGATTTTGCAATGAACTCAGACTGTTTTCCATACTGGGGGAAACACTCCCAGTTCAAATGAACATGTTGCAGCCATCAGCCTGTGGCAGCTGCAAAGGTCCATTTGACAGGTGGGAGGGGGGGGGGGGTAGAGGAGACCCTCACTCATTGCAGGAGGCCACTCTGTCACTTTGGACAAAGTTTGGCCTCCACCACCCTCCTCCTAACAATAAAATTCACAAACTTGCACACTTACCCCGGTGTCCAGACACATGTACCTACCTTGCGGGCCTCCTCAAATGTAGATCTTCCGATGGGGGCCACCGTAGCTGCAGTCATGACCTCCTCGGAGGACGAACAGCATCACCAGCCTCGCCGGCCACACCGTCCACCTCTGACATGTGGAGCCCCACCACACAGTGCTGTGACACATCCACCTGCACAGCAGGAGGAAGGGCAACCGCAGAGAGAGATGCGTCGCAGGGGGCACTACCCTCGCCACAGGGTCTACAGACCGAGGCTCAGCTTCCTGGACCTCTCTGAGCAGCAGTGCACACGGAGGCTCAGAGTCACTCGACAAGTAGTCGTGGACATCTGCAGCCTCCTTCATGCGGAGCTGCTCCTGGCTGGCCGGAACACCATCTTCTTACCTGTCGCTGTCAAAGTCACCACTGCCCTCAACAAGTTCTCCTCTGTATCCTTCCAGGGTGCCACCGGGGACATCGCCATCGTCTCTCAGTCGTCTGCACAAAAGAGACCTGCAAATACATCTACACCCACTCTGCAGTGACACAATGGGTGGCATCAGTTGTGGGTCTTCATAGTGAAAGGGCATTATTGCACAAACCAGACAAGATTCGCAAAGATGTGGCAGTAGTGGTGACAATATAATATGTTATGTGAGTTGATCAGAAATTAAATGTAGGTAAACACCATGACAAACCCTCAAACACCCTTGTGCATCCCCTTCATGCTCACGACATGTTTGCCTTATGCTTCCTACTGCACATATGTGATGCATGCCCTGTGGCTGCAGCACAGGTAGTGGCAGGTTGAGTGAGGCTGACCGTGAAAGAGATGCATGAGAGGGTGAGTATGAGATAGAGCCATGAGATTGTATGAGGATTGGGTTGAGTGGTAGTGGCGGGATGAGTACTGGTGAGGTGAGTAAGTGCAGGTAAGATGAGGATGAGCTTTGAGTGGGTGTGAGGAGTGATGTGATACAGTAGTGTTGGCAGTGCAGAAGGAGATGTGGAGTGGGGGCGGTGATGTGGCAGACGGAGTGTAGGGGAATGAGTAAATGTACTAACTTCGGCTGACCTACTTAGGTCATTGAAGCGCCTCCTGCACTGTATGCAGGTGGGCGATATGTTGGTGGTGCTGGTGACCTCCTCTGCCACCTCAAGCCAAGCCTTTTTGGTGGCAGAGGCAGGCCGCTTCCTCCCGCCCACCGGGGGGAAGATCTCTGTCCTCCCCCTCCTCCTCACCCCATCCAATAATACCTGCAGTGGGGCATCATTAAACCTGGGAGCAGCCTTCCCCCTGGGCTGCTCCATGCTGTGATTTTTCCTATTTCCTGCAGCATCAGTTAGTGGAGGACTGCCCCTTTAAATAGGGCTCCTCCAGCTGACAGTCTATGCTGCGCATGCGCAGTCCGCCTGCTGCGCAGCTTTCCAGCGCGAAACCCAGAAGCACAGGTAAGTGGCTTCAATTAGCCTGCGATTGCATGCGGAGCACCCCGATTTCACTGGGTGCCTTACCCACGCAACCAGTCGACCCCCCGCCGCAAACTCACCGCCCTCCTAATATCGGGCCCAATATGTCTGTCCTGTGGCTTTCTCAAGTAAAGAAAGCACAAGGTTTAGAAGCTCATGTGAGATGCATATATTAATTTCCTGCTACGATGAACAGAATGCTGTTTTTACCCACAAATAAAATATATCACATCTGTTAATAAGGAAAATAGTGTTTTCTAACGGGATGAATATTACCTTGTATATTCATCTTGTCTGAAGTTAATCTTGAGTCTAAGCAATAAAGGGGCATCATCTCCATAATGTGTTTTGACCGCCTCTTTGTCATTTGTCTGCAAGGAAATGATGCCATGACATGAATCTCATTGGATTCCTTCATTGCATGACTTGCGTATAATGTCGCTGTGATGAAAGTGACGCTGTTCTGAAACAAAAAGAAAATTGCCAAATACTTTTTTATTGAAAATACTGTCCCTTTAAATAACTGCCATCAGCTACAATATTTCCAGGAAGCTCTCTTGAAACAAGATTAAAATCTCCATTGTACTTTGAGTTTCTTTTATTTCAACGCTTCTGCTGTTGGCATAAAATCTCAAAAGCCGTCACTAATGGACTTTTTGAAATATCTGTGCGCACAGTAAATGATGCATGAAATGTTTGAGTATGACTCAACATTTTAAGCCAAAATCCCTCCCAAAAAAGTGCACTGCATCTAAACTCTAACTTGCACATGCAGCAGATGGCACTATGCTGTATGTCAGGAGATAATAAATTCTGTCACACACAGTATTGAGTTAAAAAAAAAATTCTGGCAAAGGGAAGATTACCATTTCCAGCAATAGCTTCTCAAGCAGATGGCACCTGGGGTTATCTGTTATTATAAATCCAACTGCCAGGGATGAGTTTTATCGTTTCTTCACTAGGCTGCAAGGTGATAACTTTGTAGCACCAGTTCCATTAAAATGAAGACGATCAACTGTGCTGTGACATGTAAACCTCCTGCCCGTTGACTACACAGAATGTCTGTGATGTTAATTGAGAAACCTGCAGTCTTGACCGTTCACCTTAAGGTGATCACGTCATTTCGAGATTTTGTTGGAAAAGGCAGTGGGAAAAAATAGGGAAAAATCACCAGTATGTAAATAATAACCCCAACAAAGGCAAGGTAAGAACACAACATCGCTGAAGACATGAAAACAGTTCCTAAATAAGATAAACATTTTAAAATTCCATGTAGCATTAGAGAGCAGTGATTTTCTTTTTGGCTGTGTAATGTTACAGATTGGAAAAGGTCATCTGTAAAGTCTGCTGCAAAGCCGGTAGAACCAAATTATAATGCCAGTTGTGCTCAGCAACAAAGGAGGTCTGAGCTTACAGACATAGACATGTGCAGGGCTCCTTTCCCATGTAGCTAATTGTTAATGTTATCAGAGAATAGGCAGCAGTATCACTGCTCCTCGAACATTAAAAGGATTCCATGTTGAGTTTATATAGTGTCCAGTCTGTTCAACAGACAATCTGGCTATTTAGAAAATGTGGTTTTGCGTTTTGTAGAAAGTGACGAGTTGTTCAGCCATAGGGAGTACGGCCCTACCATTTCGGGGCATACACCACAGCCATGGCAGTGATCGTCTTGCGTTTGGCGTGCTCAGTGTAGGTGACTGCATCCCTGATCACATTCTCCAGGAAAACCTTCAGCACTCTGTGGGAGCTTGTAGACCAGACCAGAGATCCAGTTGAACGCCGCCACGGTGAGCCATGCGTGGATGGTTGGTTTGGTGATGCCTTGGATGTTATCACGAAGCACTTTCCGGTGCAGTTTGGCTCCGCCTTTGCCCAGTCCTTTGCCTCCTTTATCTCTGCCAGATATGTTGATTCTTCATCAGCTCAATTGATGGGCTGAGGTTCGAATAATTACTGAAGGTTGGGGTAGATTTTCCTCTGTTGTGCTCAGGCGTAAATAATCACCTCGGTCGAGCACATAGAGGAAAATCGGATATGGAGTATCGCCACCATAATTGAACTAATTTTGCTCTGTGCACTGGGCCCAAATGATTATTTACACCCCTGCTCAATGGAGGAAAATCTGGCTATTGTCTAACTTCATTTGTTCTGTCAGCTCAGGAGTCTGATTGGGACCTAATTCCTGGAGTTACACTGCCATTTTCATATCAGTGGTTATTAGAAACTGCTTCACATAATTGGAAAGTGGCAATACAACAGCAGCTTTTGGTTTATTTGGAAACTGCATTCATTTGTGCAACAGGTAGATGGTATTAGTACTTAACCTCCAAGCATTAAATATATGTGAGTTTTCGTTACATAATGGGCCCGATATTAGAATGGAGGCGGGATGGCAGGGGGGAGGGTGATTGGGCGCATGGGTAATCCGCCCAATAAAAAATGTTTATTTCGCACGCGATCGCAATTCAATTGGTGCCACTTAACGTGGCTACCGGGTTTGCCATCTGGAAGCTGCGCAGTGGGCGGACTGCGCACCCGCCTCACAGGCTGCCAGCTGGAGGAGCTCTGTTCAAAGGGCCATTGCTCCAAAGGCTTTTGCTGAAGCAAAGACCTAGACACCACAATGGGGCAGCACACGGGGCAAGGCTGCTCCAAGGTTTAATGATGCTTCACTCCAGGTGCTACTGGATGAGGTGAGGAGGAGGAGAGATGTGATCTACCCGGCGGACAGGAGGAAGTGGCCTGGCTCTGCCACCAAGAAGGCCTGGCTCGAGGTGGCAGAGGAGGTCACCAGCAGCAGCAACATCTCCCACACCTGGATCCAGTGCAGGAAGCGGTTCAATGACCTAACTAGGTCAGCCAAAGTGAGTACACTTACTGATTCTCATACATTCTGTGTTGCACATCACCGCCACCCCCACCCCCCCACCAAATCATTCTGCACTGCCAAGACTATTCTATCATGTCACTCCTCACACCCACTTAAGGCTCATCCTCAACTTACCTGCACTTCCTCAGCACTTCCTCTCCTCCCCAGTACTCACCCCACCACGACCACTGACCCTAATCCTCACACAATTTGATGGCTCTGTCTCATACTCACCCTCTGATGCATCTCTTTCACGGTCAGCCTCTCCCAAAGCAATGCATTCATTGGTTGGCCACTTCACCATCACTCACTCACACATCTGTTCTTTCTCCCCTTCTAAGAGAAGAGAGCGCAAAATGCACACAAGAGGGTGAGGACTGGAGGGGGGCCTCCACAATCACTGGTCCTCACAGACGCAGAGCAGGAAGAGCTGGAGCTGAGCCGCACCCTTGAGTGCCTGTCTGTGGGGGACAGCGAGACTGGCACCCCACAAATGTCTGGTGACACAACTTTAACATTTATCACTCACAGTATGAATTGATGTTAACGTGCCTTGCCATCTTCAACACCTCAGTATGCTAATCGCAACATGACATATCTGTGATGGTGCTTAATATTGCCTTCTGTTCTCTTACAGGGCCTTCAGCGACCGCAGTGACGGCAGAGGGCGATTCCTCAGAGGACCTGCCGGCCTCTGAAGTTGCACCATTACATCTTAGTAAGCCATCCACCAGCGCCGATACTCACACCTCGGTGGGTCCTAGTCCTCAGTTAGTTGGGTTGGCACCTGGTGAGTCACCACACACAAGTTAGCACGAGTAGACACTGGTGGCAATGGCAGCTGTGGAGAGTCCGCGTCGGTGGGAGCACTCCTCTCCAAGATCTGCTCAGCTGGACGCAGATGCTGAATCCTAGGAGAATGATCGAGGGACAACAGCACATTTGCGAGATACTGGAACAGGTCCCACGCACACTCTCCACAATAGCGCAGAGGATGGAGGAGTCCAACTCCTGCATGAGTGGAATGGAGATACTGTCACAGGGACGTGAGCAACTTTCTGAGATAGTGTCACAGGTAAGTGCGGAAATGTCTGCAATGGAGAGAAGGTTAGCCTCCGTTGAGCTTCAAGCATGGCTCACAAATGAGTCCATTTAGGCCCTGACAACAGTCGTTCAGACTCAGGGTGAACAACATTCTGCCGCCTTAAACAGGCAGACAGAAATTTTACAACTGGGCTTCCAAGGTATCATACATGTCCTCCAAACAGTTCTTCAGCAGGGTGGTAGGAGTGATGTGGGCCTGGTCCAGGAGAGAGATGATGACAAAAGGGGACATGGAAGTGGGGACGCCACTCAAAGCGCTCCCATGTCTCACCCGTTGCCCCCCTCTCAACCAGTACCCACAATGCTCCCTCCTCTCCAGGTGGCCGAGTCTGCCCCTACACAGGTGCAGGTGGAGCAGTCTTTGGAGGGGCCCTTATGGGCTTCTAAACCCAGAGGGCGTAGGCCCAAAGCATCTAAGCAGTCAGGGCATGAACATGAGCAACCTGCCACTACCTCTGCTGCAGCCACAGGGGATGCACCACATAGAAGTAGTCAGATGAGAAAGGCAAAGGTTTTGTGAGCACGAAGGGTATGCACAAGAGTGTTTGACAGATTCATGTTTTTCATTTATATTTAGTTTTTGTTGAAGTGACATTAAATTTTATGATTGTCAACCACCACTCCCAGGTCTTGCCCATTCTTGACTGGCTTTTGTGATAGGGCCCTTTCATAAGGTTCACCATGAACGGTGACATTTGATGCCACCCATTGGGTCACTTTATAGTGGGTGTATGTATAGTTGTAGGGCTGTTTTGTGCAGGGAGGGGTGGGTGGCTCTTTCCAGGTGGTGCGTCTGGACTCTTCACACTTTCTGATGTTATGAGAACCGTTCACATATCAGTGACTCTCTGGCCTCACGAGCAGCCAGGTGAGCCGCAGCTCTGCCCATGGGTTTCTCCTCCTCCATGTGGGTGGCAGATGTGGATGGGGCCTCCTCAAGCAGCACCCCTGTCTGTTGTTGCCTTCTGTGCTCTTGTGCAGGTGCCTGTGTTGTGAAGCTGCAAATGACGGAAGTGCACGCCGTGCCTGGCGAGGCTGGTGATGTTGTTCGTCCTCGGATGTAGTGGTGAATGCAACCATGACGCCCCCCCCCCTTCCTGATGGTGTGAGTTTGAGGGGATCCGAAAAGTTGTTAAATATATGTGAACAGAAGAATTGTGAGTGGAAAGTAAGAATTTTCAGTGAAAACCAAAGATCTTGCAGCCAAAAGTTTGTGTGAAAGAACGAAGTGCCCTGCAGCAAGAACTCACCTTTTTTCCCCATCTGTCAAACAAGCATTTGAACATGCAACTGTCTGCTGGCTAAAACACGTCTGGCAGAACATGGGGTGTTTCCCATAGCACGGGAAACATGCTGGGGATGTTTCAAAATCAGACCTCGACCTTAATGTGGACAAAATTAAATACTTTAAGTATCTAAATTAGTGTCTTAACTATCATCTCATCGGCTTTAATTGTCGGTGGGACTTCCGCATTCGGGTGGCGCACGCGCAACGACGCGACAATGGGGAACCCGGAAGACTGCGGGTTGGAGCCAGGTTCCAAACACGCTCGGGATTTCCGTGATTTTAGGAGCAACCCGCCCCCAACACACCCGTAATTTAATTTTAAAATTAACCCCAATGTTTCTGCATGTGACTCTAATCGTGTCCTCTCAATCGTGTTGTGCCAAAAACCAAGATCTATTTTATACACAATCAAGCGACCAGTGCAAACACATGGGAGAGGAACTGCCCTGGTCACCATATGCAACAACATTTTAACACGTTCTTTTTGTATACATTTATGACATCGCTACGTACAGCATCCAAAGCAAATCTTCCCCCATGGACATTAACTTAATTGCTGCTGCTGTTATGCTAGAGATGACACAGAGAATCATTAAAATAAACACCAAGCTTTATTTTACATTATCAACGCTGAGATAAATTTTCTAGTAAAGCTTGTTAGTTAATACACCATACACTAGTTATTCAATAAGATGACAGGCAATAATCTGAAGAAGCTTTTAGTAGTGAGCTTCTAACTAAAAAATATTAATGTGCGATTTTATTTGGGTGAACAGATTCTACTACAGTCAGTGACTACCTAATGTCTATAATATAACAAATATATAACAAACAAAAGACATCGTTATCTTAATTTTTATACCATCATTGTCATCTCTCATGTTGTATTACATAGGTTTGTTAGTTATAATCTCCTGTGCCTAGCGGTACATGAGGCAACCCATTTCTTCTACTGCTGTCTTTACATTAAACAGATCGTGGTTTTCCAGAGCTGATGTTTATATTTGCAACAGACTCATCTTGTCTCTGGGTTGTTTCCATAACAAAGTACTTTTATATAGGGACAGGTCGTTAGTCTGACTCACAACCTCCTTCCAGGAGGATCAGTGGGGTGCCTTTAATCTGGCTCCTACCTTTCGGCCTGTCTGGCTTGGGCAGCTTTACCGGGAGTTATACTGCCACCAGCATAACTCTCAGGGTCATATGAGCACGCAAGCCTTCCGATCACGTCAAGGTACAGTCCTTAGGCTTGAGGCAGATAGTGATCCATCTTTAGGCATGTATCTTGCATGGATGATGCTGATGTTGTAGGCTTTGAGTTGCATCTCAGTGAATATGAAACCCTTACTACAAAACTGTGCTACAGTAGATGTAATACCTACTGCAGGATGGACAGCCAGTGTGACAGTTTTTAAGGACAGTTTTATGGAGGAGGCAATTTGTGACTTTCCAGGCACTAAGCTTGTCTGAACCCTTTAAATAGCATACAGAAGAGAATTGAAAATACAATTTGTAATGACTGTTTTATGCTAATCAAAGTGTGTGATGTTGGTGCTGGAGAATGAAACACTTTCCATTTCAGGCATTTAGCGTCAATACCAAGCATCCCTGGTGAGGTAGATCATAGTTAGAGTCACAGTAAAGCTTCCTCTACTCTTAAATAATCTGCATCAGCCCCACACTCAATAGAGTATCCCATACTGCTTCAGTGACATTTTGCCATTTTCCAGACCCACCATCCTATGGCCTCTCTGAGTGAAATTGTCAGTGTGGTGGCAAATTGAGATTATTTCTGTGCAATGGGCTTATGCCCACAGGAACTGGATTAAAACTGGCAAAACCTATTTCACGTAGCACATTTACAGCCAATAGACAAAGGAGACATGGCCCGGCTTCAAACTTTGAACTCAGAGGTCAAAGGCCAAGATCTAATCTATGGCACCACCCAGCTGAAATAAATTTCTTTTTAAATTTCTGCAACAAGTAAGAAATGTAAATAGTATAAATTAGAACCTACAATCCAAAGATTGCTTCTTGCTTCAAATCAAATGCCGTTCACATATAAAACAAATCGAAGTGTTTCTATCTTTCACATAAAGAAGCGACATTGCTCAGAAAAACTTTGGCCTCATGGTCTTCTGTTGATAAATTTAAGTTCCCGGTACTGTGTTCATTTTGTATAGCAGTACTTATTTCGGAACACTGTCTTTAGGTTATTGACAGGTACAGTTGCTACAGACCTTGAAGTCTTTTTCCTACAGACTTTACGGGTGAGAATAGCCACACATTCCTGGCGAAAGGCAGACGATACAGAACAAAAAAGCCAAAAGTTTATAGCAGAATTAAGCCATTGGAGCATAAACAGGATGTCTGGTATTACATTTGTAACCAGGCTGCAATCAAAATAATTCACACCACCTGAGCTATTTGGTAGACATTCTGAAATGAACCTGGGGAGACCGAGAGCAACAGCAGTGAACGAGACAGCTAGCAGAATCTGAACAGACTTCTTTGTTTTTATCCTGGTGATTTTGAACGCTGTATTCTCAAATTCTGAATGAATCTTGGTTTTTGCATGTAACCGGTAGGCAATCAGTACATTGAAGACAAGGATCAATAAATATGGAACACCACCAGATATAATCGTGTGAAGCCAAATTGTTGTTGGAAATTGGGTATTGTTGAACAAGGCACATTCTTCATGCCAGTGACGGGTGTAATTCATTGAAACCAATCTGCTTGTTGCATCTGATGTTCTTGCAAATTTATTCATCAAAAAAGCAAGGATGGCCAACATGTAAGAAAGGATGACAACTGCCACAATTGTCCACAGAGCATTCTTCGGTTTAGTTATGTGGTATTTCAGCCTTTTATTGAATAAAACAACATACCTTTCAATGGTGAAGGCCATGATAATCCACACTGAGCAGAGAATAGTGCCATATTCTGAAACGATGGACATACACCACCAAGGAGTATAGACCCAAATGGCATCTGGACCCAGCCATAACTTTGTTAGATTCAAAATACCTGCCCAGATTAGGCAGAGGGTGTCTGAAACAGCCAGAGCAACCAGATAAATGGTTGTAGTTTTTGATGAACTGCATGCTCGACAACAGATGATATAAACAGCAAACAAATTTCCTTCAAAAATAAGAGAAGCACAAATAGTTTAATATCAGTCAGAAAACATTGTAATGAAACCTAATTATCATTCTACATAAAAAAATAAATCATATTGCAGAAAAGCAGACTCTGGATTCCATGTTATTTTGAATTCTAAACAAATGCATTCCTGTCAGTGTCATACATTACTTACTCGTGCTACTGTGGTATGGTGATTCTCAACAACTTAAAATTTCAATGTGATGCATGAAAAAGAATTATCTCAGTGCTCACTTTGAACTCTAGGTTCTTTATTTACAATATATTCTTTCAGGTGTTCTGGAAGCCCAGATATTATAGACCCTCGTAACCACATGGTCTCGGTTTGAGTCATAAGGTTACCTGGCACCCAATCTCACCTGACACTTATGAGCTGAGCTGCTAAATGGAACACCTTGGTACAGCATTACATCCCTATCTTGGAAGCAGGCAAAATGGTTTGTAGTCATCATTCCTCATTGCAAGCTCACTTCCAGATGGCTGATGATGGACTAGAGTTCATAATAGTCCTAACTGAAGGGAAATGTGGGATGGGAACTGACCCTTGGGAGGGAAGAAATTTGAGATGAGATGAAGTTTAGAAGGTCATTATGATGTGAATTTCCAGAATACCCAGCATTATAAGCAGATTATAAAGTAATGCTTTGTTTAATTTAAATGTATATGCAAAGTGGTTCATCATAGACTAAACTTTCATAAATGCTGAAAAGTGTTAACTAGGACATTGTATGTACGTGATAAGATTCCTATAATATAGCTTTCTATTGTATTTCACAAGATCAATTTGTTTGTAGAACGTACTTCAGCCCATCTGATCGCATCCTTCCAGAATACTAACCCGACTGTCTTCTTAATGCTTACAGGTTCTCAGCTTAAGGCAAACAGGTTCTCAGCTTATCGGCTCATCAAAAGGACAGGATTTACAATAATGCTGCGGTCCCTCCAGACTGCATTAGACTGTCGGTCAAGACTACATGCTCAAATCTTGGCATGAGGCTGAAACACTGTAGTCTTCTGATCCAGAGACAAGAGTGCAATCAGCAGAGTTAAGATGACACCCTGTCTTTACAGCATTTAATTCTGTATGGGAAAGCTACCATTGCTCTTCAATAAGCATGGTTTATTTTTCTGTTAATCTCACTGTACCATGTGCTGCCCTTCACCAAGAGGGATTGCAGGCTCTCTGCTCTCGGGTATCTACCAATCCTGCTTTTTAACTGGTTGCAAGTAAAGATATGAGGGCAGCCCCGGGTGACTCTCCCTCAGAGTTTTTTTCCCTTCCTTCCCTTTGGGGAAGAATCTTCTTAATGCTGCTCTGAGGTGGCTTTGCTGAGATTGGTAATATAATGAGTGCTGAATTTCAGGCACTATGCCACATCCCATCACGACTCTGTGTGGCAATCCTTTTGAATTTCATTTTATCAATCTAATTTCTCCAGCATACCACCATTTTAAATATATCAGTTCCAGCTCACTGCATAAGATTTTGTTTCAAAATAATGCATGTAATTTTACTCAAAATAATTACTTTTTAAGATTTGCCAATACGCAGTTTAAATTAAATTGCAGAATGAAACATTGGGGACGTTACAATTGTCTGTGTATTGTTCTTTTCTGTATAAGGTGAATAGTAAATTATGCAAATCTTAAAGTCTGTGTGCTAACATTATCACGAATGCAACAAAATATCCTCTCAGAAAGTTTTGGTTTGAAGCTCTCCATCATTCTTTTAAAAATATAGAGGGAGAGGGAAAAATACCAGTCTTTGAACATTGAACTTTTTGCAATATGTACTTGTGTGAATTGAAAAGTTGACATCTTGATTTAAAATGGGATTGATGTTAATTCTGCTTGTGGCAGTAAAAATACAGTTTTAACACAATAATTTCTGCTCAGGAAAAACACTTTATAAAGAAAATAGTTATTTTATATTATGTAGAAACCTATTAGTCAAACTGAAATTTTAAACTGTTTCCTTCCAATATTATTTATTATCCAAGCTCTTTTATTTCTAAATGTCCAGGAATTGAGGGTTCATTCTAAAATTTGTTTTTAGGTTCATATGACTGCTTAATATTTTAAAATGTTTTCAAAATATAGCAAGATAAAATAAAGATGGTTTTAAGATTTCCAAAGCAGTTCAAAATATATCAGCTGACTCTCTAGAAGACAACTCGATTTTCAAGACCCTTTGGTGTTCTTGATGTACCAATAGTGCCACATTCGCTTAACAAAAAGTAATTATTTTAAGCTCAAATATAATTGCCGAACACTACAAAATACAGCTGAATTTAGACTTTACATTACAGAAAAGGGATAAAAGAAAAGATTTATACCTGGAATTCCAAGGGCACATAAAGCTATGTAATATACTTTTTGTAGCTCAATAAATGGCTGTCCCAAAGTATCACTCATCTTTTAAAAAGAATCCTAATATTTTGATGTACTCCACCACAGTTTTTGTCTTGCTGTTGATACACCTATCGTGTGTAAATCTCCTTGGTAGCATAGATACAGTACTGTAGCTGTTAACATTTGATACAACCTGAACTGCTAATGGGTTTCTTGTCAGATGAAAACTCCCCTCCTACTGACTTTTTATTGGAGAATACTGTTGTCTTTACACTACGTGTGAGATGACTAATTCATTGTAAGTGACACCATAATCATTTCTGACAGACAGAAAAGGATTTATTCTTTATTAGTTGCTACAAACCAATGCAAATAAGAATATCTTCAGATGTAAAGTCATACTTATTTATAAAAGAAAGACTTGCATTTATATAGCACCTTTCACAGCCTTGGGATGTCCCAAAGAGCTTTACAGCCAATTAAGTACTTTTGAAGTGTAGTCACTGATGTAATGTAGGAAACATGGCAGCCAATTTGCGCGCAGCAAGTTCCGACATACACCAATGTGATAATGACCAGATAATCTGTTTTTTTAGTGATGTTGGTTGAGGGATAAATATTGGCCAGGACACCAGGGAGAACTCTCCTCTTCTTCGAAATGGTGCCATGGGATCTTTCATGTCCACCTAAGAGGGCAGACTTGAACCCACAACCTTCTGACTCAGAGACAAGAGTGCTACCACTGAGCCACGACTAACACCTAAAAATTAAAATTGAATGTCAAAAAATGTTAATATTTTCTTTTAACATAATTTGGATTTTGTGGTTCATTCATAGGGATGCAAATTTCATGGCTTTCTATGTGGTACTCATGGAGAACGACATCACAGGCTCCTATGGGGTTTTTTTTGCATTTATGGGTCATTGAGTCTATACAGTATTTAAACAAATGAAGGTCATGGACCATGTTGGGTATTCATGAAAGCATGAGGGTCTTGTTTGGTGCTCAAGCAACTGGAAGTTATGACATACTGTGGAGCGTTCATATTGCTGTGTGTCATGAGGTTCTGTTGAACATTCATGGGGATGAGGGTCCTGTTGGATATTCAGGTAGATGAGGCATCCCATGGAATATTCATAGGGATAAAGTCATGGCTGTGTTTCAGTATTCCTATAGTCCCGTGGGAGAGGAAAGTCCTGTTGATGTTTTGCATTGACGAGAGTCACGGTGTCTCATGAAATTAAATTGTGTATTCATGGGGATGTCATAATATTATGATTATATACACATAATCATGGCATCTAAAACCTATAATTATTGTAATAAGAATTGTTTCTGCTTAAAATTTTGACCATTGTAATTAAGACAAAGCAAGTGCTTGGCATTTTTAAAGGTATTTTTATAAGATTTTACAATTCCGGGGAATCTAAACAGGAATTTTTAATTTGATTCTAGATTTTAGATCTCAGTTTCTACTTGGATTCAGATTATTTATGTAACTTTCCACTGAATAAATTAAGATTTTTCATGCCTCTGCAATTATGTTCAAAATGGTAGGATGTAGGTTTAATTCCCATTATGCTGAGTTCCCACTCTTAGCTGCATCATTGCAAAGACTAAGTAGTGACCATAGATTTTCCCCATTACAAAGAGACACTTCCTCTCTGGTAACTGGTTGTGGCCAATTCAGAGGAGCATTGGCAGTGCCTGGGAGCAGCTCACCATCTTGGCTGGAATTGGTGAGTGACCCTGAGAGAAAGGATGGAGGGGAATGAGGGAAAGAAAATCTTTTGAAACATAGCATCATTGAAAATTTCTTGGATTGTGCTGTTATAATCATACGATAGCTGTTCACTCCCTTCCTTGCCATCCTGATGGCTCCTTAATAAATGCATTACCGAGGATCCCTTATAGGTTGAAGGGATGTGTTGCTTCATACTGCACAACATATACAACTAAAAATTAAATACTGTACTGGTTAAATGTTACCTTGCCTCAGTGGTGGCACTCTTACCTTTGAGACAGAAAGTCAATGGTTCATGCCCCAGTACATTATCTAGGCGGGTACTTTGATGTAACATTAACTTTCAGATGATGTTAAGCTGAGCCCGTCTGCTGTTTAGGTGGACAAAAAAGATCCTGTGCCACTATTTGAAGAAAAAACAGGAATTTTCCCAGTGTTTTGGCCAACACTTACCTCTCAACCAACACCAAAACAGATTATCTGGTCATTTATCTCATTGCTGTTTGTGGGACCTTGTTGTGTAAAATGACTGCTGCGTTTCCTTATGTAACATTGGTAACAGTGCAATGTGGTTCATTCTTTGGCATGTTTCTGAGAGATGTGTTAAGGTGGTATATAATTGTTAGTTCTTTCTTTAAATAGAAGTACTTCTACACAGAAGGTCAAGGAATATATTTTAAAATGTGATTTAATTTTGCTGATATTTTGTATGTAGTTAGAAATAAAAATATCTAGTTAAATTCCTTTCAGTTTATGATTTGTTGGAATATAATTCAATTAGTGGAAGCCTTAACTTTATGAAGAAACATTTTAGCTCCTCAGCCCTCATAAGGAATAAAAACTGTCATCACACACCTTTCTATTGGTAATGATTTCTATCGTAAAAGATTGTTACAATATAATGGTAAATTATGCTTAATAATTGGTATAGTTCTACTCATAACAAAAAGAGGTAGGAAAGAGATGGCTATTTTTAAGAAGATTATTACATGCTTAGCGCCCTCTTTTGGTCTTCAGCAGTCATTGGGAATAGAAGGTGCATTCATAGCTTGTGTTTGTTGACAATAATATTATTCAGTATGATGCAGGTTACACTTTAAATCATATGATCAATTTCATCTAAAACCAGCCACATGGTATATTGGTGCAGCCTAAAGCTGATGGTTTAATCAAAGACAGTAGAGTAGAACTACTGTTGGCGATGTTATTGTATGAACAATTCCTCTCTCCACTGTTATAACAAAGGCATTAACTCATTTTAAGATAAATGGGCTACTGCCTCAGTTAAAGAAGTATATACAAAATAGGTTAAATGTTCATTCAATAACATCGCTTAGGGTACATTTCTACCCTTATTCATTTGCAGGTTTATTGAGGAGCAGAGACCTGTGTTTTAATGTCCTACATTGTCTAGAGTTGTTCTAAATAATGGTAATTTTTGCTGAAATACAATTATAAAGTTTATAATCCTTAAGAATCCTTTAGAAAATCATAATATATAATTCCCTCACCATTTCACATCAATTTAAGAATCTATTTTAATTGATCCTAACTCATCTTCTGCAGACAAAGCACACAATTTGGTGACACTGGCGTAACTGGTGATCATTCTTTAACTATTAAAGAGTGGCCTTTGTATTTGCATATTGCAGCTTGCAAGTATATGCTTCCCAAGGCTAGGGGTAATTTGAACATGTTCAAACTGCTTGGCCAGCATTCCTGAAATGCTTTGATCATTATGAAATACTCCAGGCCTTGGAATAATTTATTCCCAATTTTTATTAAATCCATGAGTTAAGTATTATAGCTCTTGTGTGTGATGACTTGATCCAGGGATGATTGTTGTGAAGTGATGTTCTGTTTGTACATTTAACTAGATTGATCAGATGCACTGTCTGTAGTATCTGCTTCTGAGATTGGGTGTAAGGTACGAAGTTAGTAAAGACAACAAAGAAAGTGAAAGAAAAGGGGTCTGTATTGCCTTGTGTCCTCTTTTGCCATTTAGCCAAAGGCAAATAGAGTTACATATATTATATAAGCTTTCACTGCAGCTAAAGCACGCAAAGCTATTTTCTGAGTTGTCATATAGCTCATATACTGAAATAACGTGGTTGTTTCAAGACCTTTATAATCATTCGATGTCATTTACTCTTGTGTGATCTATCATTTTTTGAACTATTTTTACGTTACCCATTGCAAACATGCATTTTCACAATTGTACAAGTGCAGATTTGACACGAAGTTAAGTGGGTAATATTTAGTATCATTGTCTAGTAAAATGCAGAGTCCCCCGTAATGCAAATGCCGCCCATGGGCTGGGCCCAGTAGGTGGAAGCTCGCCCTAGCCAATTTGTGGCAGTGATTCTGTCCTTGAAGAAATTCTGTCCCAAAATATAGTGTGGTATTTTTTGAACTCTGGACTCAACAGATGGACCACTGTGGTCTTTTTTGGTCCTGCATTCTTAAATAATTTCATGTGCACCCCTTTCAGCCATGGTATAAGCATCAATAATGGTAGGTTCAATCCAGGCAGTGAATGATCAGAGCACATTTCTGTTCGACATAAAATTTGTCTATTAATTGTTAATTGTAATAGGTGGCTGAATTGAAGTAGGAGGCACCCTTGTCACCATTATGTTGCGCGTAGCCAGTGAAAAAAAATACAGCATGGGGTGCAACCAATACTAGCTTTGTTCTTTCAACAAGTGTAAAATACAGGATATCTGACTCCAATCTTTGCAGATGGATGACCAGCACCCCACCTAGTGGATTAACTGATTGTACAGCACGTTTATTAAACCATGTGCATTAATACGAAAATCTGTTGCTTTTCAACAAATACAGGCTTACTTACCCACAGACTGGGTTGATGTTCAGTTCAGGGTTCTAATGAGTCAGATAACATCACAAATTGTGACAGAGAGGTTTGAATGGTTTATCAATGTCATCTTGACCCAAAATGTAGTATGTCTTTAAACACATTGCAGTCTGTATTAGTCCTTGATATACAAGTGAAATGCCTTTTAGTGCTCTCCAGAAGCTTTCTAAATATTTGTCTCCCTTTTTGTGACACTCCACTTTAATTGTCACCATCCCTTTAAATTTGACTTACATACAATTTTCCTCCCCTACCAGTGGTGTCATTTTTAGACCCACCTGAGTTTGTACCTAGAGTTGTGAATAATTATGCAAATGAGGTTAGACCTGAAAATGATTGCTACCGGCATATGAGATTTAGCCAGTTCTTGAAGTACGGCAACCAAATTAGAAGTGATTTACATCTGAATATGAAAATCACCCCCGTTGTTGGAACAGAGTCGAGAAAACTTTGTCCAGTTATTCTGTATCTAACCTGTGGTGCACTTTTCCTGTGAGTGCCTAATGCTGGCAATGGGTGCAAAAGGTAGAAGAGATACTCCATTATCTATCAACAACGTGCTTCATTTTTTTCTTTTCCAATTTTCTCCCCTCCACTCCTGAGATGAAACTCTTTTATGGGTATGATTCTACACCTGTGTCAGCCAGTTGGCGAGCCTTTATGTATGAGCCGAGGTAGTAAGTTTCAGTAGACTAATCAATCATGGAGGGCATCACAATGTAGTTGTTTAAACAGAAAGAAAACATATATTCCCCAAAGGAAACTAAGTGCAATGTTGTATTACAGTAGATGCATGCTCTGACAGGGAAGTCCCTGCGCTTGAAGAGTTCAGGCAGAACACTTTTCTATCCATTAACTAATGAGCCAGAATTTGCTGTAGCCGGGGCATCTAATGGCATCTGTCGTTAGTTAGATTTGCCCCTGCACCCTCCAGCTCAAAACATTTTTGCCCACAAAGTTGCTGAAACTGCGAGCTGATAACGACGCAGCGAGGGAAACAGGGCATCTGAGACCTGAGTGAACAGGGGCAACCAACAGGGTATCTCCTGAACCAATGAGATTTAAGGATTGGGAAATAAACACAGGAAGGACTGAGAAGGAGGGTGAATTCAATGTCAAATCAGGTGCAGAAAGAGAAATAAAGAGAGGGAAATAAAGACTGGATTAAGAGAAAGAAAAAAGGGACAGAATGGAAAAGTAAGAAAAAAAATTTAAAATTTGACATTTTTAAAATCTTCCCAAAAAATTCCAAACCTGACAGAATGAGACTCCACACATGTAATAGTTAATTTGCGATGCAGGGAGGTTGATTGGCAGTCATTAACACTTATCACGTCATTAAAACAGTACTTGCGCTTGTAATGACAAGACAACTTTCTTTGGCGAATTTAATGGGCAAATACAGCAAGTTCCCAAAAAAAACCAGGGAGACCAAGAGCGAGATGCCATTTTCGTAAAGCTAACGGCGGAGTGGCGCAACTCGGACAGCAACTTTTGGATATTCACATTTAACTGTGCATCTGTTCCTCGCCCGAAGTTGCTGTACCCATAAATAACAGTGAGCGCCATTGATCCATTTGATCCTGCTGATCAAATAGTGCATCCAGATGAAGTTGTCAAACAGAAAGGCAATGGAAATGATAGTTTCCCTTGTGGCAAAAGGATGGAAATATTCTGATGCTAATTTAGGTTTGGATTTAAAAATCAAAAATACAATTTATTAAAGCTAGTTTATATTAATTTTCTTTATAAAACAAGAGTTACAAGCCTATAGCTTACAAGTCTACTGACTATTGCTTTTAGAATGTCTGACAAATTTACATGACTATTTTTACAGTAATAACAGAAAATGCTGGAAACCTAAGCAGGTCAGGCAGCATCTGTGGAGAGAACAAGGTACGGTTAATGTTTCAGGTCAATGACCTTTCATCAGAAACCTATTTTTATAGAATTGTACGATGTTTGACGTGCCCAGTTACCACCACTTTAATATCAATCTAGTAGTTTTGGTATACAGTTTTAGGTGACCGTGTGTGATATCAGTCGCAAATGTGTCAACATTAAATAACATTTATTTTAAATGGGATAACACTTTTGCTAAAATAGTGGACAGAAGGATTTCATACACATTCTTTAATGCCTCTGTTATGAATATCACATAGTGGGATTTCAACTCATTTGAATTCACTTTCCACTCTAGCATGTAGGCGTCCTAGTGATTAATAATAATGAGCCTGGGTGCATTGATTGCGTTTTGCAGTGGGAGAGTGGCAGCTGAAAGCTTGGGGGAAAGTTCATGGTCTGCTGACTCAAGGCCATCTGAAAAAATTAAAACCATTATCGTCTCTGCAAGTTTGTTAAGTTGCTGTAAGTGGGATGGAACCGGATTTGTTTAGCATGTGAATGTACATAAATAATGGTAAAGAAAATTGACAAGGACAAGAGATTTCACAAAAAAGGCTGAAGTCTTCAGCTTGATACAGCGGCAGGATCACACGTGTAATTTTGTGTGGGTTTATTGATACAACTTTTATTTATGCTGCACTTCCATGATGCTGCATTTTCCCTCCTAACTTTGTATGATGTTAAGGCTTTGCAATATGTGCAACTTTGCCCTGGGATACATTAATTATATTATGGTTGCCACAATATTTTCTAACTAACCTCTAAGGCAATATCATTGTCACTGGTCACACCCTGGCTTCCCCAGTGGCACTGACTAATATCTACATTTTCCTTAGTGTGAATGAGTCTTAAACCATTTTCTTCCCTAAGCAATCCCTTGGTGTGGTTACCGAGGAACAATGAGGAAGAACCTCTGTAGGTTCATTGTGAACTAGAGCTCCTTCAATCTCTCTTTTGGTGTGTTTTAAAGGAGAGGCACACAGGCAGTTATGGTTTTGTCCTCCGAATCATCAAGACCTTCTTTCTCAGTTGGGGGTAGGCCACTTCTCTTGAAGTCTTTCTTTTATAGGCCACCACTATGTCTCCCAGAAGTCTAGATGTAAAGGATACAGTGGCCATGAATGATTCTGTGTGAGCAAAATGATTAAATTTACTGTTTTATAGCATTCAGCATGTTATTTTGCGCTAGTGAAAAAACTTATCAATGTGCTTCCTGCTTTTTCAGATATTAACATTTATTTTATCTGTTTGCAGTCTGCAGTAGCTTCAATTAAATTATTTTCTTTCTACATGCTTTAATAATCAGTTTAAATGATGTCACCAATTTCAATAAAAATGTCTAGTTGATTGTATGATGTGGTATGTGTATGTTTGTATCCTTATTTGTATATATACATATATATATATATATATGTCATGTTCTTGTATGTACTT
This sequence comes from Heptranchias perlo, assembly GCF_035084215.1. Lineage (NCBI taxonomy): Eukaryota > Metazoa > Chordata > Chondrichthyes > Hexanchiformes > Hexanchidae > Heptranchias > Heptranchias perlo. Next base: position 30,335,333 of record NC_090350.1, read on the forward strand.
TTATAGTCTCTGTTTTGCCAGCAATTGACTGTACTCATATTAAAAACAAAAGTAACAAGGCCAATAGCTGACCTCCTCATGATGACTAATATCATTACCTGTTACCCCAGGGGAAATAGAGATGGTTCTGCCCTTGAAAGCAATGAAATTTGACTGGTGGAGAGGTGGTTTTCTTCAACAGACTTTTGATTGGCAGTGAGCCATTCATTTTCACTAAAACAAACCTGATAGTCAATCCGAGTGGTTTTGACCCAAGAGACAGCATTATTTACTTTTAGAGGCAATGCCAACTTACATCTTTGCCCTAATTGTTGTTTGGTGTCTCCAATAATTTTACCAAATTATATAAAACTTTGTCTGTCAGTACATCAACCTATTTCTCTGAATTTGCCGTTGCCTACCTGCTAGGGTTTTGCTCTGCTTCCTCCATTTTTTTTCCACTCCCTCTCACAAAGCACTTTGCTTTAATGAGTATTCAAATGAGTCTGTGTGCCATTAGCATTTACTTTTGCATGTTGAAGGTACTAATTGTATAACTGATATGATCACTCAGCTCTAAGCTGCCTTGAAGCAACTTGTGCTGGTCAACGTAGAGAATGCAGCTTTCTCAGCAAATCATAAGCCAGCATGCTTTGGATTTAAATCATTTTTAGCTGAAAAGTTCTTCCCTTTGTTCATCAATCATTTGTCGAAGTGCTGTAAGGAAAGTAAATAAATTAATAAGGTTTTTTGGTGAACTGATAGGCTACAAATGGTTCACATATTTTATGCCATATTCACTAACATTTTACTCATTTAAATTAATCCGCCAAGCTCTCCTTTCTGCATTACTGAGGTAATGCCACATTGTCGAGGATGCTGCCGTACGGACCTCTCAAACTGACATTCCGTCTCCTGTTCAAATGGTGCAGTTGAATGTTAAAGATCCTATGGCACTATTCAAAGAAGCGCAGTGAATTTTCTCCGCGTCCTAGCCACCATTCCTCCCTCGGACAAAAAATAGATTAATTGCTCATGCAACTCATTGCTGTTTGTGGGATCTTGCTATGTACCCAATGACTGAAAATTTCCCAACATAACAGCAGTTACTGTATTACAAAGTAAATTTGGTTATTATATCCAAAAGCATTTTGAGACATTTCTGAGACATGATAAGGCCCTATACAAATGCAAATCTTTCTTCTTTCAGTTTTCCTGCACAGTGCAATTTTTATACCATTTCTAGTATTTTCCCATACATGTTCTGCATAGGGAAATGGGGACTATTACCCCTCAAATTTTTCCCCCCTTTCCCCTCCTGCTCCAAACCCTGGAAATGCAACCAATGTCCTCCCCTCTCAACTCCCTCCACTTGATTGCATCCAACACTCTGCCCTTCCTTTCTGTTTGTTTGTCTGTGGGTCTTAATTAAAATAATGGTACCCTTACTTCACTTTCTTTTCTCAAACACAGAAAAATCATCAAAAATCTTTGTCTGCTATTATCCCTTCAAAATGAAAACATTTACAAAAGGATTTTCAAAATTATTTCTTTTATACTGTATCATTTGGAATGAGGTTTTTAGATGAAAAGTATTATTCTTCCCTTCAAATAATAGTTTGCTATGAGAAACCTTGAGCTGTCAGTAAAGTTTTGTGCATTAAATTCTCTTGTGCAGTGTTCTCTTCATTCCATGTTAGTTTACAATCAGTAGAAAGCAGACATCTGAAAGTACTTTTTGGTGATGTTAAAAAGATGTACAGTAGGGATCTTCAACTCTCAAATTTATATAAGTTTTTGCTAATGTATACGAATGAGTTTTGAACAGTTAAAACCCAAAATCTAAAAGTGTTTTACTAAATTGTGTGCATGTGCAGTTCCCATTTACAGTTTGTACATTTTCTTTCCATTTTAATGGATATCAAACAGTATTTATTGGACAGCAGGCTGCAGGTTAAAGATTGCTGGTGTGCAGAACTTGTAATTTAATAAACTAGAGGCTTCGTAATCACAAAACTCTTGCAAGTGACATCCCAAACCATTAATAACATCATAGTTTTGTATGACCCAGGATGATTAATAATAGTTATATTCCTCCTCCCAAATGAACAGCTTCACACACATCTCAAATACTATTGTAAGTCAGTTAAACTTTAGCAAAGTGTTAAATTTATTATTCAAATGATTTTGCTATTTTTATGAGCTTGACATGTTAAATCATAGATGTATCAATTGACTTGTTTGTCAAGTTACTTTTTGTATAAAAAATTTAAAATGAGCGGTGGACTTTATGGATATAATAACCAATAACATTTTGAGCAGTGACATTAAAAATCTTTCTCTTGCCTGTTACTTAAGAAGATTTCTGACAGTGTGTGCATTTTGAAAACCGAAAATGATTCTAACACCAGATTCTGCTGTGAGTATTTGTTAATCTAATTTGAATACCCAAAGACCAAAAATGTTTTCACTTGGGTGCCACTAATGTTACTTAATCCACTGGACAATGCTTGTTACTACAGTGTATTGATGCTGTTAATAGGAACATTTAGCTGACCAGAAAATTGAGTCAGATACCAGTTTTGTTACCTGTACATTCTGCATTATTTGCATCAGAAGAACAGTTATACAAAGGCTCTATTGTGTTTGTCACGAGGGTGCTCTCATTAAGAGTCTGCTACTCTTTATGAATGTTAAACAGTCATGTAGAAAAGTAATCATTTAAATTTAGGATCCAGCATGGACTCTTGAATTGATACGGTATTTTTACTAGTGTATTGAACTCATTAAAGGTAGATTAGGCCCTGTTTTCTGCAATAATTTCCACTGAATTATTGATATGTCTTTGTAGCCAGAGTCATGCTTCTACATATGACCCATGTACTGTACATAATGATCACTCAGTGGTCAATTTTGATGTTATGAAGTTCGCTTGAAAATTGTTTCATAAACACAGCAGATCTTGGGTGAAAGGAAAGCTGCAGCTTTAACGAAAGCAGTCGAGATTATATTCAGACATATTCCTGCCTGGCTTTTATGTGGTCTTTGATCATCTGCTTTAATGGTGGGTTGAATATTTGGATTATTCTGAGCATCTGAAATCTCCAATTAACATCTGAAGACTGTTCCAACCTTCAAAGATTCAACAATGGCACCACATCCAAATGCCTTACCCCCTCCCCCCTCCCCCTCCCCCCTCTGACTAGTTCTCGTGCAGATCTGTGATATATTTCAGTGCATGGGTCTCTTTAATGGTGAGTTCAGCAGTTGGAGCTGAGTGGTGGAGGAAGCTGCTGCTCTAGCTGAAAGAAAAATAGATGTTGAGGTCACCTCAGGTGACATCTGAGCGATGCAAGCGTATTGCACACAGTAGGATGACTGACATATATTAGAACGATCAATGTGGAGTGTGCTAGTCTGAGAAATGTGGGCTAGTCTGAGATAAAGCCTGGGCTCCAGTCAGCTTTGCTTGCAGAGGCAATGACTGGCTCTTTGAGCTGCAGTCCAGCTACACACTTGTCAGTCAGTGAGTGATTGATTTGAAATGTAAAAGTCCCCCTTCTATTCCTCTGAGTTCAGAAATATCTGGCAGCATACCTGAATTCTTTTCAGAATCTCTGTTCAGTACTTTTATTGGAATCAACTGTGGTCAATTTTACGCTTGTATATTAACCTCTGAGGCAGGATAGAAAGGTAGGCATAACAACAAACAAAATAAACTGGTGATTAAGTTTGACATTTGTGAGTCTTTTTTTTAAATATAGTTATTAATGTTTTCTCTTAAGATAGATATAATATTTCCATGTTATACCTTCTGTACATTGATGATGTTTACTGACCTCATACACAGGTATGGCATTACTAAATTTTATCTGAAATAAGCCTTTGAAGTTCATTTTGGGTGTGACCAAATAAAAATGTAACGTTAAACTAACCAAAGTAACTTGATTGCAGAAAATAAAAATGAAATGGCAAGAAACAGAAGTGTCTGTACCAATGCTGTAATGTTATTAACGCAATTTGGATTGACCTGAATCCATACCATCTGTATGGACCAGGAACTAGGACAGAAAGTCTCTTGGCATTTGAGCTGACTCAGCATTGTCCTTTCAACTAAATACTGGACCATAGTGACAGAATACTGCTTAGATCCAAATATATTTGGATATATTTAATGATGTTTTATATGTTAGAATGCAGAGTGTGTAATTAAAAATATTGTGTGGTAAAGAGAATTCCCACCTGGGGATTTCCTTAAAAGGCTGCTTCTCATGGTATCTGAAATCCATTAAGTTGGCTGCTAAAAACAACATTTCTCTGAAAACCCCAGAATGGTTGATAAACCGCAGCTTTGAAAGAGAAGTTGGAGGGGAGTGTTGCTGGGAGGTTTAGGCCATCACTGAAAAACCATGCATCTTTGTTCAGCCCTTGGAGCCTGACTGTCTGCAAGTACAAATCTTACATCTGTTTTAACCTTAAAAATCATTTCAAATATTAAAAAGGGGTATGCTTTTGGCATGAATAAATTTCTTTAAAAGTGCATGGGTCAGAAACAAAAATCAGCTGATAGGTAGCATTGCAACACTACAATCATGACCTGCCTGAAAAATAAGTGAGCAATTTATTCCATGATTTTTCATAAGCAACCAACATAGTCCTCTGGTGTGGCAAGATGTGTGCTGTCGCTTTGGTCATTTATTCATGCTGTGTCATGCTTCATTTGTACAGAGCTTTGGTCAGACCCCATCTGGAATACTGCATTTAGTTTTGGACACCGCACCTCAGGAAAGATATGTTGGACTATGAAGGAATACTGAGCAGATTCGCCAGAATGATATCGGGGCTTAAAGGGTTAAATTATGAATTATTCTATAAAACTAAATAGATTGCACTTTGATCATGACTACTGATATATATATGAAGTAACTGTGCATTCAAATCATTAATAAGGGCCTGCTGTAAGTTAACCTCAATACAGCTGAGCAAAGCAACTCATCCATTGTTAAAAGTATGCCAGCATCTGCTCAAAACCACTGCATTTGAAGCACTGAAAACTGTCCTTGTGCAAGTCATACGCCACAGTACCAATTTAGTCCATGTTGTCATGCAACACTAAAATGGGCGCTGACAGGTCAATATGGCATGTAGCACGCGCTCATTCTGCGCTGGGTATGCGCCACACGTCATATTGGTTAGGGCGCTCTGTACTCGTCCAGGGTGACCCCCCCCGCCCCCCATACAGGCATTACGACCAGCGCCGATACAAATTGAGAGTCTAACGCCTATTTCAGGCCCCTTCCTAAAACTGGTTGGTGCCAGGGTGCAGCATGCGCCATGCATGCTGCGGTCAGTTTTCTCAAGTGCAGAGCAGCCAAACCAGCGGTCCTTAAAGGGACCGCTGGAGGCTGCCAACAAAACGGAACGTGGAGCCAGAAGCAGCAGGAATGATCCTTCTGACGCACATTAAAACCGTAGGCCACTGCTGGCCAACACTCGCCCCCCTCTCGATCTCCTCCCCCGCAACTCCCCCTCCCCAGGACTCTCTATTGCTCCGGTGCTGGCATTCCCGCCAGCGGATCGTCATCGTCTGTGCACTCAGCGTCCTGCTTCTTGCGGCGTAACTGGTGTCCCCATTACACTAGGCACGCCCTGATAACGCTGGGGGACCAATTTTGTGTGGTCCTCTTGCTCATCAGTTTTGGTGCGGCGGTTCCCACTTGCTACTGGGCTCACCCCCGAAACTGGGCACAAACTATTTTCTAAGCAGTTATGTTTCTATTGCATTGAAGGTACCTCAACACTAGAAACAACATGGTATATTCTATGTATCTAAATGTAATAATTGGTCATTAATTATACTGGAATAAGGAAATCTATACTAACAGAAAAGTCAGGAGTATGATTCTCCGAAGACCTCAGCAGCCCTGACAGCAAGTTCTAACTCTCACACTGTTCCTCAATTTCACAACAGACTTTAATGGTGTCACTAACAGTTCTGTACTGGTGGGTAATGAATCAAAATGCAACAGTCTAGCCATAATTATTTTCATGTAGTTAGACTATGGTTTTACACAAATTGCATGTATTGCTGAACTAAAAGTTTACTTTAAATGCTGGCGCAACACTTTGGAACATCCCTGGATGTCATTTGTAACAGCACTTCATGTTACTGTAATAATTGTGTTGTCTTTGCACCTGGAAATCTGACAGAATGTCTGTATACAATAATAGAAGTGCATGCCGAGGAGAATATATATCGCACTCTGACCCCAATTTATCTTACTACACTCCAGTATGCAGTGCTTTGGAACCAGAAATAGCATTCATTAGTCATACAGAGATGTGTTGCTAAAACTAGGTGAATTTCATTAGATGTTTAGCATGGCTTACTCCAGGATGAGACTGTTTTATCCCATGAAGTCTTTATTTCAAGAAAGCAATTCTGGTTCAAAAGAAACACTGAGATATATTACTTGGTAAAGCTTATTGCTTTGTTAGATCACTTTATGTTGTCATTTTAGAAGGATACCTGAAGTACAAGTGAAAAGTATGTCTGCATTAGTGACCATGGAGATGAGGACATTCATTCTGCAATATTGCCCTAATAGTTACAGAAATATCTAATAATGGCTTGGGTTTTGCTGTTGGTATTAATATTTGAGTAGATTTAACATCACCAGCAGTAACCTCCACAAACATGAAAGTTGCTTGATATGAAGACTTGGTAACTCTTCTCAATTTACCAATATTTCTTTTTGGCAGACCTTTCATCTTATGCAAATCCTTGCATCTTACTGTATAACAGCATTGACAACAATTTTGTTAACAATTATTGATTTTGCACTATTGTGTTAATGTACATAATTCCCAACAGAAGACAGAAGGGACAGAGAGAAAAAAATCTATCAGCAATGGGCATCTTTATTGTATCCTGTAATGATAATGTATAAGACGATGTAATGTTACCTATGGGTGCTAGTTTGCTTTGGATGGGTGAGTACGTGTGATTTGGTATCAGCCAGACGAGCAGATGACATTATTTGTAATACCACAGGAGAGTTGCTTAACTGCAGAGGATGTAAATCAGATTTTCTCACTCATCTGAAAAACTGATGGCAGCTGCCACAAGACAAACTTCAAATATGCTATGCTGTTGCTGATTTAGCAAAGTGTTTGTCCCCATAGCACCAGCTCTTAGCTGGACTCGTGGGTGATAGGTCTGCAAGACCCCTTAAGTTTGCAGACATTGCATCAGCTCTTCTTTCCCCATTATGAGGTTAATGACTGTTTTTTTGTGATAGCTTCAGCACCTATTTCTGAAGTTGGAAACAGGTGATGGAGACTTGTAACTTTTACCCCAACAGATGAACATGTTAACCTGTCCATAGTATAAAACAGCAGTTTTATGGTGTTCAGCTGCCAGAAAAATGTTGATCATAGAACCATAGAATAATTATAGCACAGGAGGCCATACAGCCCATCGTGCCAATGCCGGCTCTTTGTAAGAGCAATCCAGTTAGTCCCATTCTTTCCCCGTAGCCCTGCAAATTTTTTCCCTTCAAGTATTTATCCAATTCCTTATTGAAAACCATGATTGAATAGACTTCCACCACCCTTTCAGGCAGCGCATTCCAGATCATAACTACTCGCTGCATAAAAAAGTTTTTCCTCGTGTCGCCTTTGGTTCTTTTGCCAATCATTGTAAATCTGTGTCCTTTGGTTCTCAACCCTTCTGCCAACAGTTTCTCTTTATTTACTTTATCTAAACCCTTTAAGATTTTGAACACTTCTATCAAATCTCCTCTTAACCTTCTCTGCTCTAAGGGGAACAACCCCAGCTTCTCAAGTCTATCTAAGTAACTGAAGTCCCTCATCCCTGGAACCATTCTAGTAAATCTTTTCTGCACCCTCTCTAAGGCCTTCACATCCTTTCTAAAGTGCAGTGCCCAGAACTGGACACAATACTCCAGTTGTGGCTGAACCAGTGTTTTATAAAGGTTAAACATAACATGCTTTTGTACTCCATGCCTCTCTTTATAAAGCCCAGGATCCCATATGCTTTTTTAACCACTTTCTCAAGCTGTCCTGCCACTTTCAATGATTTATGCACATATACCCCCAGGACTCTCTGTTCCTGCACCCCCTTTAGAATTAATGTGGAATTTTGCCTTCCAAAAAAACAATTTAGCAAGACAGAAATCCAAACCAGTGTGTTAAGACTTTTATCCTTATTAAATCAGAAGATGAAATATTTCAGAAATTTAGAGAAATCAAAGCACGATTCATTGCATTATTTTCATGGATTTGTTTTATAGATCTCCTGCAGTGTTACATACAGGCTGAGGAGAACGTCAGGCTGTATATCTGGAAGGTCCAAGTGCAGTGAAGGCAGATCTGGGTGGAGACCAGTGCCAGGATTTAGGGTAAGGGTGAAAATCTGGTTCATGAACCTTAAAATATGACGTTCGTGCACCACACAGTTAAGAGGCTGTCTTATTTGTTGCAGGAACACTTTTAACAGTCTGGAATAAGATTGCTATATGCTAGTGATACCATTATTCTGACAAAGCTTGGTTCATTTTATTTATTATTGTTTCAATGGAATATTGTGGTCCTTATACAGTAAACCCTAAATGGAATGATTAGTGGCAAACAATGGCCATATTTAAAACATATTTGTTTCATATTCCATTAAAATTACTGAAAACAGAGATTTGCAGACTGTGACCTTCTAGGTCCATGGTGCCTATTAGCACATAGCAAAAAAACATATGGTACTTGATTTAAAATGATTATCTGTACCAGCGGTTTTCAACCTTTCAATCTTGGACCCCTTCACAGCAAAAGCAATAAGACAAGATTCCCCAGGGAAAGGAGGAAGGGGGGGATTCCACAAGCATGTTCTCTTGGAAATATTTGAAACTTCAGACAATAAAAGATGCATTTTCCTGGCTTCTGAAATAATATTTTTTGAGCTTTGAGATTCTGAACTGGGGGAAGAAACAAAGGGAGATGCATGATACAATTCCCTATAGTTAATGGAACTGTTTTTATCTGATGCTTTTCATATCAATCCCGAGGTTGATCTTTGACAGAAATACACATTAAGCTGCTCTCCATTCTCAACTTGGTTCTGTTCTTTTGTTTTAATAGGAACGCTGTGAAACCAGACTTATGGAGCCACTTTAAACAGGTACAAATGTGAGAAATACCCTCATTGCTTTATTTGACAGTTCTGGATGCCACAACCAGTCAAGGCACCTAAAATAATCGTAGTCCAGCATTTATTCTTCAGCATGTTATGAGAGCTGAGTTCAATCACATTGTCTTCCCGTTGTTCAATCAACCTGAATTCTTTGTTGTCTCAACATAAAATCAGGGGGGAGTTTTAACCCCTAGGACGAGCGGAAGAGGGGCGGGGGGACGTTACCATTTTAAAAAATCAGAAACCTGCCTCCAACCGGTCCACTTCCAGTTTTAACGAAGGCAGGTTTGGGGGGTGGGCCATTAGCCTGCTCTCGAGAAGCGGGTCAGCTATTTAAATATTTGAATGAGGTTGCGTGCCTCAAATTTTAACTGACTTTTACATTTAACGGCTGCAGCTCAGGAAACCCAACAGCTGAAGAGAGGCAAGAACGGCCAGATCCAGTTGGTAAGTGACTTTCCAGCACTGCTTGTGGGCCAGGAGGAGCAGGAGTGCTTCCCCCGGCCCCCCAAGCAAACGAGTCGCGAACCCCTTCCCTCCCCACGATCAGCCTCCCACCCTGCGATGCAATACCTTCCCCGATCCATGATCTCTCCCTCCCTCCCTCTACAATCTCCCCTCAACCCGCAATCCCTCCCTCCTTCACCCACCTGCGGCCTACCAGCGCAGGCCTTCTACGCTCCACGGCCAGCCGGTCTATCATTCTGGCCGGCTGCTGGCCGGGAAAGGGAGAAAAAAATGTAAATGATGCCCTGCCATTAAATTCGGCAGTACCTCCGCATCGCCCGCATTTCCGGGTTTTCTGGCCACTACAATCATCCCCCCAGCCCCGCCCTGTAAATGTCGAGGCTTGAATCTCTGACTCAGATTACGTTTCTAAACAAAGACTATGATAATTCAAGGATGTCTGTCTAAAATTACTGATACAAATTAACCAGTTGACAGCTGATACATGCCTTGACTTTGGTATCATCCAGCTCTTCCTTGTCTTTTAGGTCTATCTGGTAAGATAACATTGTAATTTTAACTTATGTCTTTATTCTTTAGGAGCAATTTTAACTCTACCCAACCAACAGAAATTGAGCAGGTGGGCAGTTAAAATTGGCAGTGTGACTTACCCGCGACGTCCCGTGTGGATCCCACCTTCTTCAATTTGAACCTGCTCTTCTGAGCAGGCGATGGAGGGCATAGTTCTGGTCTCCCCCGCAAGTAGAAACATCTTCTCTACATTTACCCAATCCAACCCTTTCATAATTCTTAAAGACCTCTATCAGGTCACTCCACAGACTTATATTTTCCAGAGAAAAGAGCCCCAACCTGCTCAATCTTTCCTGATAGGTATAACCTCTCAGTTCTGGCATCATCCTAGCAAATCCTTTTTGCACCTTCCCCAATGCCTCTATAACCTTTTTATAATATGGAGACCAGAACTGTTCACAGTACGCCAAGTGTGGTCTAACCAATGTTCTATACAAGTTTAACATAACTTCTCTGCTTTTCAATTCTATCCCTCTAGAAATGAACCCAAGTGCTTGATTTGCTTTTTTTATGGCCTTATTAACCTGCGTCGCTACTTTTAGTGATTTGCGTATCTGTAACCCCAGATCCCTCTGCTCCTTTACCCCATTTAGACTCTTATTATCCAAGCAGTATGTGGTCCCCTTATTCTTCCTACCAAAATGTAATACCTCCTTACTGAAATTCATTTGTCAATTGCACTCCCATTCTGCAAGTTTATTAATGTCTTCCTGTATTTTGTCACAGTTCTCTGCGATATTAACTATACCCTCCAATTTGGTGTCGTCCGCAAATTTTGAAATTGTAATTGCAAATGTTACACCCCTATTCAAAAAAGGGGGGAGGGATAAACCCGGCATTTACAGGCCAGTCAGCCTAACGCGGTGGTGGGGAAACTTTGAGACAATAATCCAGGACAAAATAAATTGGCGCTTGGAAAAGTATTGGCTAATAAATGAAAGTCAGCACGAATTTGTTAAAGGAAAATCATGTTTGACTAACTTGATTGAGTTCTTTGATGAAGTAACGGTGAGGGTTAATGAGGGTAGTGCAGTTGATGTGTATATGGACTTTCATAAAGGCATTTGATAAAGTACCACATAATAGACACTTTAGCAAAATTAAAGCCCATGGATTAAAGGAACAGTGGCAGAGTGGATACGAAATTAGATAGGGGACAGAAAGCAGAGAGTAGTGGTGAACGGTTGTTTTTCAGACTGGAGGGAAGTATACAGTGGTGTTCCCCAGGGGTCAGTATTAGGACCATTGCTCTTTTTGATATACATTAATAACCTGGACCTGGGTATAGAGGGTATAATTTCAATGTTTGCAGATGACATTAAACTCGGAAATGTAGTAAACAATGTGGAAGATAGTAACAGGCTTCAGGAGGACGTAGTCAGATTGGTGAAATGGGCAGACACATGGCTGATGAAATTTAAAGCAGAGAAGTGTGAAGTGATGCATTTTGGTAGAAAGAATGAGGAGAGACAATATAAACTAAATGATACAATTTTAAAGTAGGTGCAGGAACAGAGAGACCTGGGGGTGCACATACACAAATCTTTGAAGGTGGCAGAAAAGTTAAGAAGGCTGTTAAAAAAGCATATGGGATCCTTGGCTTTATTAATAGAGGCATAGAGTACAAAAGCAAGGAAGTTATGCTAAACCTTTATAAAACACTGGTTAGGCCGCAGTTGGTGTACTGTGTTCAATTCCGGGCACCACACTTTAGGAAGGATGTCAAGGCCTAAGAGAGGGCACAGGGGAGATTTACTAGAATGGTACCAGGGATGAGAGACTTCAGTTATGTAGAGAGACTGGAGAATCTGGAGTTGATCTCCTCAGAACAGTGAAGGTTAAGAGGAGATTTGATAGAGGTGTTCAAAATTGTGAACAGTTTTGGGAGATTAAATAAGGAGAAACTATTTACAGTGACAGAAGGGTCAGTAACTAGAGGACATAGATTTAAGGTGATCGGAAAAAGAGCCAGAGGCGACATGAGGAAACATTTTTTTACGCAGCGAGTAGTTATGATTTGGAATGCACGGCCTGAAAGGATGGTGGAAGTAGTAACTTTCAAAAGGGAATTGGATAAACACTTGAAGGGAAAAAAAATACAGGGCCATGAGGAAAGAGCAGGGGAATGGGACTAATTGGATAGCTCTTTCAAAGAGCCGGCACAGGCAAGATGGGCCGAATGGCCTCCTTCTGTGCTGTACCTTTCATGATATTAAGATACTTCCAATTCCCGAGTCCAAATCATTTATATAAATGGTGAACAACAGTGGTCCCAGCATCGGTCCTTGTGGAACACCACGTCCTGCCTTTTGCCAGTCTGAGTAATTACCTTTAACCCCTCCTCTCCGCTTTCTGTTTTATAGCCATCTTGCTACCCATTTTGCTACTTCTCCCCTGACTCCACATGCTCTGACCTTAGTCATGAGTCTACTACGTGTTACCTTATCGAAGACCTCTTGAAAATCCAAATATATTACATCTACTACATTACCGTTGTCTATCCTTTGTTACTTCTTCAAAGAATTCAACAAGGTTGGTCAAGCATGACCTTCCCTTTTGAAATCCGTGCTGACTATTCCTTATTATATTTTCAGTTTCTAGATGTTTTTCTATTACATCTTTGAGTAAGGATTCCATTGTCTTTCCTACCACCGACGTTAAGCTGATTGGTCTATAGTTCGCTGGACTGGTTCTATATCCCTTTAGGGATGTAGGATTTACATCAGCTGTCTGCCAGTCCAGGAAATCTGTTTTTGGATTCTCAGTGCAGTGCCAAACAAGGCCAATTACTCTGTTAGCATGTTCTACATACACTGCATCACTTTTTACTCACATCTACCTTTTCCCTGAAATTCTTGAAAATGAGAATGCCGGCCCGAATACCACCTGCATTTTATCAATTTTCCTCAATGCAGTGTTGTCTGATAGTGAAATATGTCTCAGTTTTCAAGCTACTATGATTCAGTTTTCAAGCAACCTCTTCCCTAACTCTCATTTCACAAATGTCAATAACTGAAAGAAGTATTAGGGAGTCACTAACAGTACGTGGATTTTAGCACTTTGTGATGTGGTACGACAGATGACAAATCTTTCAAAGAACTGGCACTTATGCTTGAAGCTGTTGGTACCTTTTATTTGAGAGCCATAAATTTTGAACTGTCATTTAAACAAATCCACTGTCATCTCAGCAATTCTGCATGTTTGTTAGACAAAACTTCCAAAGATAACAGATACTGAAACAATTATTTGTCACTTCAGAACTCATAACAAGTGAACTGTGTCTTAAACTCTTCATACTTTCCAGTTTTAGCTGCCAGTGGAGCTTCAGCTCCATGGAAGCTGTGTGCTACGAAGCAGATTTTGAAATCTAAATATCATGGCAAGTCATCAAAAATGGTGATCAGCAAAGTGGATATGATGGAATAAAACAGACTGATGAGCTACTGTAATGTGCTAACAGTTAACATAGATTGTTCCACAATGAAAATAGTTTAACCAATTGTTTAAAAATAATTCCAAAGTTATTGTAATGTACAATGCATGTTATTTTTATATTAAGCTGCAAAGGAATATATTTGAATCGTGCAGATGAAAAATGAGAATTTCGAGGAATAATTACCGAGTAAGTTTGTTGTTTTTAATTTTTTTTATATTGCATTTGGACATTTGCTGAGGATGAATGTGTTGATTATGGGAGAGAAAGTGTATTAAAAAAGGATCTAATAATACACAAGAGTTATAAAAGAGACAGAGAAAGAATTAGAAAATCAAACTGTAAATGAAACAAAGAAATATAATGGAAAGAAAGCAGTGCCTGAATCAAGACTGATCAACTATTAATTACAGAAACTGCATGGAAGAATGAGAAGGATTGATCATGTTGCAACAAGAGTTTTTATTAAGGAGATAAACTGTAAAAATGGGATCCAGTGAGTTGTGAAACTAGCGATTGTTGAACCTTGCTGCAGCATTTTCTCTTTCATCCTGTCATGGCTGGGCAAGATAGTGCATCAGAATCACATGTAAGTGGGTATTTCTCTACCTGTACTGATAATTTCCTTCATTGGGAAATTGAACATATAAGATGTACCTATCACAAAAATGATTTCACGGGGACCAATGTACATCCAAGGGTGGCATAAAAAAGTCACAGTAGAGTTAAGACTGTGCCATAGAATATCAGAGCAAAGCCCAAGTTGTTTATAACTATCAATTGATTTGCAAAATGAGATTGAAAGTTTGAAATCCCTACTATGTATACATTTTTAGTAATATAGATTGTGTAATTTGTGGGGTTGGTTTTGCTATGTTTTGAAGAGTTTTTAAAATCACAGCCAACACTGGCAATTATTGTGTTCTAGATTGTTTTTGCAAGTGCCTCCACATTGAAGGAATAATGATTGTGAGATAATCACTGCAAGTGTATCAAATGATAATCAACAGTTGAATACCAGGAAATAACATATTATGGTATATATTACATTATAGATTAGATTAAATATAGATTAGATTATTGAATATATTAAAAATTGACAGAATTTGTGGAAAAGTTGTTTCAATGGCTTGTTCCTTTCCCGCACAGAACATATGAATAGATGAACCAGAAAAGGCTGTTCAGCTCATCCAACTGACTATCAACCGGGTCATGTTTCAGGATCTGGTCTGACCCTCTTTCACCTTTTGTTATCCTAAACCTTCTACTCCTTGCTGAATCAGAAATTGATCGAATTCATTTTTGGACGCTTACGCCAAGCCAATTATTTACCACACTAGGTGGCAGTCTATTCATTAGTTATTCCTCAAGCTAATTTTAGCTTGTGGCTGTTGTCACTTATAATTGTGTATTCTACTTCTCACAAAGTACAACAGCTTGCATTTATGTCGTGCTTTTCACACAGAACAACATACCTCTATTCCCACATTACAATCAGTTACAAAATAGATCTTAACTTTTAAAATTTGTAGATAAATGCTAAATATGATTACTTGATTATTTGGGCACACAAGATAACCATTTATTATCTGCGTTTGTTAAATAATAATATCCAAAAATAACCGTTTCAGATTTGGCTAGGTCTAAATTCTTACGACGTATGAGGCAGCAGAAATTCGTAGTGGTAGGATGCTGTTCTGGGGGGTGGGGGGCAAGATTGGGGCAATCAGCCGTTTGGACTGAAGATCAAAAGGAGCACGTTCTGCTATCTGCCCTCCAGTGATGTAAAACCCCCGTAGCAACAGCAATCAATCCTTCTGGGATCGATTGCCATTTGCCTTTTGAACTTCAGGCCCCACTTTAGGCTCACAACAGAACCTACACCTGCTCTTGACAGATGTAGGTTCCATTGGGCCTACCGGGGCGCTTCTGGTCGAATTCCCAGGATAGCTCGGAAATGTTCTAAAGTGCTGCCACAATGTAACGGGCTAGCAGAAGAAGTGCCCAACGCAGCCCCCCCTTTTCCCCACCCCCACATTCACACGAACGCAATTTGTCGAACAATGTAAGAGAGGCGGTAACCCGGCGGATCCAGGTCTTGCCATTTTCAGACTAGCCCCATCCCCCACCATCCTGCCGGAATTGCACTTCACTTATGCTATTTTTATGGCCCAATTTCTAGGCTGAGGCCATTTTAGAGGGCTGCTTTCTTAAACAGGGAATGTCACAAGCTACAAAGGCCCTATAAAAGGATTGAAAAATCTGTTTTCAAACAGGTTAAAATAAACATTTTAAAATGTTATTGCATTGAACCAGAGCGTAATGTTGAAAAATATGGGGTAATTTGAGTCGGCTGCATAACACGATATCGTGGGACCAGCTTCAAAAATTGAAAGTTGGTCTCAAGCTGTGAAAATTCAACCCAGGCATGCTTTAGTCTACTATGTACATTCTTAGGTGGAGGTTGTTCCAGATTTTGTAGATTAGTTTTCAGACTTCTATTTTTTACATTTTAAAAACTGACTGTAGATTTTGTGGTGTTTCATTTTCTTCTTTTGTTCCCAGAGATTTAGCCCCATTGTTATTTTAAAATGAAAACTGCAGTACCTCAGTGTCATTGCTACTTTTCTTTCTCTGCATCAGATCTTATTGTAGTTCATCTCATTCTATGTTGTCCTTGCTGAAAGTGCCTGGAACTCCTGTTGCTTTGTTTGGCACATTTGAGATTTATGTACTCGGGAGTTAATGATTTTAGTGTCTGCTTTTTGTAAAAGTACCACCATATTTCTGGGTGAATGAACTTTCTTTTACAGGCTGCAGCTGATTTTCTGTTAAGCTTTCCTTCAAAACCATATTTTCTATGATGAATTTGGAGCACTCCTTGCGTGCAGGAGTTTTTACCCTAGGACAGTGGCAGATTGTGCATGTACTGGGTTGTTTGATTCACGAGAACCATTTTTTGTTATATATGCCATGCCATATAATAATTATTTATAGAATCCATTTATGTTTTGAAGTACCTTTTCAAACCTATTCCTTGTTCAATTCCTTTTGCTTTTCTGAGTTTCTAGCACTTCTTACTTTGATAAACATTTGCTGCAATTTTAAAATGTGACATAGCTCTCTTCCACCACTATAACAGACTTATCAGTTCTTCAGTTTTATTCTTTACTCCCAATTTTATCCAGGAACATAGGAACAGGAGTGGGCCATTCAGCCCCTCAAACCTGCTCCGCCATTCAATTCGATCATGGCTGATCTGTACTTCAACTCCATATCTCTTGATATCCTTACCTAACAAAAATCCATCGATCTCAGTCTTGAAAGATTCCAGATTTCTACCACCCTATGTGTGAAAAAGTGCTTCCTGATTTCCCTCCAAAATGGCCTAGCTCTAATTTTAAGATTACGTCCCCCTCGTTCTTGATTCCCCATCAGAGGAAATAGTTTCTCTGTATCTACCCTATCGAACCCTTATAATATTTCAAGGGAACAGAAGCCAATTTTAGACAACCTGTTCTCATAATTTAATCCCCTAAACTCTGGTTTCATTCTGGAGAATCTGCGCTGCACTCCCTCCAAGGCCAATATATCCTGCCAAAACTGAATGCAGTACTCCAGATGGGGTCTGACCAAGACTCTATACAACTGAAGCATAACTTCCTCCCCTTTGTAATCCAGCTCCCTTGAGAAAATGGCCAACACTCCAGTAGCCTTTTTGATTGTTTTTTGTACTTTTCTACTAGCTTTAAATGATTTCTGTACTTGGACTTCCAAATCTCTTTGCTCTTCTACAGTTCCTAGTTTCTCACCATTTAGAAAATACTCCCATTCATCTTTCTTAGGTCCAAAGTGGATGACCTCACACTTCCGCACATTAAACTCCACCTGCCATAGTTTTGCCCACTCACTTAATCTGTCTTTGTCCCTTTGCAACTTCCTTCTCCCAACTGCACTACTCACTGTCATCTGCAAACATGGATATCCATCTGTCTATTCTTTCATCAAAGTCATTAATAAGTAGGGTGAAAGGTTGATGCCCCAGATCAAAGCCCTGGGGAACACCACTGTAAGACATTTTATTAGACTACCTTCAATAATTACCATATTTTTCTTCCTTGCACTTAAATAATTCTCTTCTTAGTTTTTCAAACTTTTTAAAAGTTCCTCTTGACCTCTCATTCATTCTTGGTTTTTTTTTTAGTCCACTTAACTCTTCTGGAAATGTATTATTTTCTTATCTGCTGACTTCATTATTACCATTGCTGAACTTTATTAATGTCTCGCTCCAACAGAGAGAGTAAAATTTATTTGGCAATCACATTAATTTGATTTTTGTTTACAAGTCTTGCAGTATCGATTTGTTGATGCCTACAAATGTTCTGTTTTCCCACTGTATTCTTCCATCTCCATTCTGAAACAAGGTTCATAATCGAAACTTCTGTAAGAGTAATTTAATTGTAATCCTTGGGAAAATGCTGAAGTTATAAACAGATTGCAGACAATTTTATCCCATCTCCTCCTGTAGGCATTGGCGCAGGTTATGGTATTTACATGG
This sequence comes from Heptranchias perlo, assembly GCF_035084215.1. Taxonomy (NCBI): domain Eukaryota; kingdom Metazoa; phylum Chordata; class Chondrichthyes; order Hexanchiformes; family Hexanchidae; genus Heptranchias; species Heptranchias perlo. Next base: position 30,353,546 of record NC_090350.1, read on the forward strand.
ATGCCAACCGCCCTTTCAGAACAGACCAAATGGACAATATTCGTGTATGAGTCTAAAAAGCAAGCATCAGCGGGCTATTTGAATGTGGATCCAAAATTGGCTCAGTGGCAGGAAGCAAAGGGTAATAGTGAACAGGTGTTTTTGTGACTGGAAGGCTGTTTCCAGTGGGGTTCTGCAGGGCTCAGTACTTGGTCCCTTGCTTTTTGTGGTATATATTGATGATTTGGACTTGAATGTAGGGGACATGATCAAGAAGTTTGCAGATGATACAAAAATTGGCTGTGTGGTTGATAGAGAGGAGGAAAGCTGTAGACAGCTGGAAGATATCAATAGACTGGTGAGGTGGGCAGAAAAGTGGCAAATGGAATTCAATCCAGAGAAGTGTGAGGTAACACATTTGGGGAGGGCAAACAGGCAAGGGAGTACACAATAAATGAGAGGATACTGAGAGGTGTAGAGGAACAATAGGGACTTTGGAGTGCATGTCCACAGATCCCTGAAGGTAGCAAGACAGGTAAATAAGGTGGTTAAAATGGCATATGGGATATTTTCCTTTATTAGCCGAGGCATAGAATATAAGAGCAAGGACGTTATGCTAAAACTGTATAAAACATTGGTTAGGCCACAGCTTGAGTACTGCGTACAGTTCTGGTCACCACATTACAGGAAACATGTGATTGCACTAGAGAGGGTACAGAGCAGATTTACAAGGATGTTGCCAGGGCTGGAGAATTTTAGCTATGAGAAAAGATTGGATAGGCTGAAGTTGTTTTCTTTGGAACAAAGGATGCTGAGGGGAGATTTAATTGAGGTATGTAAAATTATGACGGCACCAGATAGAGTGGATAGGGAGGACCTTTTCCCTCAGCAGAGGGGTCAGTGACCAGAGGGCATAGATTTAAAGTAATTGGTAGAAGGATTAGAAGGGAGCTGAGGAGAATCTTTTTCAATCAGAGGGTGGTGGAGGTCTGGAACTCAATGCCTGAAAGGGTGGGAGAGGCAGAAACCCTCAACTCATTTAAAAAGTACTTGGATGTGCACTTGTAGTGCCGTAACCTACAGGGCTACGGACCAAGTGCTAGAAAGTGGGATTAAGCTGGATAGCTCTTTTTCGGCTGGCATGGACACTATGGGCCGAATGGCCTCCTTCTGTGCCATGACTTTCTATGATTCTATGATACTATTGTGGTGCATAATGAATTTTTTACTGTTAGACTGAGCTGCTATGCCTTTTTCCAAGTTTCTCTTTGGTCATCTGATTACCCTTTTAACATGTTTCTGCATTTTCTTTTATTCATCCCAGTGAGTCCCTTCCCTTTTCTGCTTGCACAATTTGTACATGTCATTTTTCCTCTTTATCTCACTTTTAATTTGTTTGTTAATCCATTCCCTAGGACGGTTTCAAGTGGACTCTCAGGGTATGGCAGAGGTATTAAATGATTACTTTGCATCAGTCTTTACTTCTGAAGATGATGCTCAACTAACAGCAACGTTGCGTTGCTAACAACAAAATCAAAAATATTAAAATAGATGAAGGTATCATCCTAGATAGAAGAAGGAACCTCAGAACTGACCAGGCTGCTGGCTCAGATGACATCCATTTGAGGGTCCTTGAAGAAATGGGTCATGTGCTTTGTGAGCCCCTTGCCCTTATCTTTAACAGCACACTAGAGAAAGGGGCCTGGAAATTGGTTCATGCCCATATTGGGCATGATCCTGGTGCAGCGAATGCTGCACACGTCACTGAATCCGATAGCAGGACCATGACAAATTGATCCGCCAGCCTCATTAGGTTAGTACTGGCGAGCTGTGGGCATCAATTGACTGCTGCGTTCAGGGCAACCAATTTCCAATTTAGGTCCTAAAACAGGTGTTAATCTAAGGGGTAAAATTTAACCCCCAAGAATGGGTGGGTTGGGGGCTGGTGGGGATAAAAATCCTCTGTTTTTAGAGTGGGATATCTTCCTGCAGTCTACAGCTTTCCTCCTCACTATCAACCACAGGACAATTTTTGTATCATCGGCCCCCCACATTCAAGTCCAAATCATTAATATATACCACAAAAAGCAAGGGGCCTAGTACTGAGCCTTGTGGGACCCCACTGGAAACAGCCTTCCAGTCACAAAAACACCCGTCAACCATTACCCTTTGCTTCCTGCCACTGAGCCAATTTTGTATCCAACTGGCCACTTTCCCTTGGGTCCCATGGACTTTTACTTTTCTGACCAGTCTGGCATGTGGGACCTTGTCAAAAGCCTGGCTAAAATTCATGTAGACTACATCAAACGCGCTACCCTCATTGACCCTCCTTGTTACCTCCTCAAAAAATTCAATCAAGTTAGTCAGACACAACCTTCCTTTAACAAATCCACGTAAGGAGTCTTACAACACCAGGTTATAGTTCAACAGCTTTATTTGGAATCACAAGCTTTCGGAGCTTTGCTCCTTCATCAGGTGACGAAGGAGGAAAGCTCCGAAAGCTTGTGATTCCAAATAAAGCTGTTGGACTATAACCTGGTGTTGTAAGACTCCTTACATTTGTCCACCCCAGTCCATCACCGGCATCTCCGCATCATAACAAATCCATGCTGACTGTCCTTGATTAATCAGTACCTTTCTAAATGACGATTAGAATATACTGCTACAGAATCCACCTACCAACTAATAGGCTACCAGGGATAAGATACATTGGGGGGAGTTTGGTCTACTCTAGTAGCATGAAACAGGTTCAGTTGTTTCACACCATGCCTGAGTTTCTTTTCCATTGGACTCAATCACTAGAGGTATGTTAGTGTAGTGGTTATGTGACTGGATTAGTATTCCAGCAAACCTGGAACTGAGAATATGAATTCAAATCCCACTGTGAGAATTTTAATTCAATCTTTTTTTAAAAATCTGGAAATAAATTCAATCAAGTTAGTCAGACTCGACCTTCCCTTAACAAATCCATGCTATGTTAAAGGCACTATATCAATGCAAGTTATTGTTGGTGATGGTGGTATTACTCTAGTTCCAAAAGACTGATGTTATCCTCTATTGTTATAAAACAGTGAATCCCTTGACCAACCGTGAGCAACACCAGAGGATATGTATTAGTACTATATTAAAAATCTTACATAGTAAAACGACCCAAGGCGCTTCACATGAGCGTAATCAGACAGAAATTGACACTGAGCCAAAGGAGGAGATATTAGGATATTAGGTCAAACAGGTAGGTTTTAAGGTGCGTCTTAAAAGAGAGAGATGTGGAGAAGCAGAGAGGTTTATGGAGGGAATTCCACAGCTTAGGGCCGAGACAGCTGAAGGCACGGCTGCCAATGGTGGGGCAAAGGAAGTGGAAGATGGGTAAGAGGCTAGAGTAGGAGGAATGCAGAGTTCTGAGTGCTGTACAACTGGGGGAGGTTACAGAGATAGGGAGGGCAAGGCCATAGAGGAATTTGAATGAGAGAATGAGAATTTTAATCTTGAGGTGTTAGTGGACTGGGAGCCAATGTAGGTCAGCAAGCACAGGATTGATGGGTGTGGATTAGGATACAGCAGCACAGTTTTGGATGAGCTCAAGTTTATGGAGGGTGGAGGATGGGAGGCTGGCCAGGTGAGCATTCGAGTAGTTGAGACGGAGGTATCAAAAGCACGATGTTACAGAGATGGAGATACGTAGTTGGAAGCTTAGCTTGGGGTCAAATAGAGCACTGAGGTTGTGAACAGTCGGCTTCAACGTGAGACAGTGGCCAGAGAAGGGGACAGAATCAACGGCAAGGGTAAAGAGTTTGTGGCGGGGACCAAAGACAGTGAAGGGCTCAAGAGAGGTGGTGGAGAGGTAGAGCTGGGTGTCGTCAGCATACATGTGGAACCTGATGCCATGTGGATCATATGTATTATGCTGCTGTGGTACAGTGTGTCACTGAATAAATGATTCAGTAGAAGGAGGAAGAATAATAAGCAAAGAATAGTGCTAGCTGTGAGTCAGGGCAACCTTTTGAAGCTAGAGACTGGATAATCATGTGGACTGCAAACAATTATACAGAAACATGTGCCTCATAAACAAAAATGTGATATGCCCATGCACGAAAAAGCAAATCCCCCTGTACATACAAAGTTGAGAGTCCTAAAGTGAGATTTCTTTGTACACAAAAGGAAGACTACTTCCATACACACAACGTGTGAACGTCATACAAAAAAACCTAGGACCTCCTCCTCCCCTCTCTGTTTCCCTCTCATCCTTCCCCTTCCTTTATCCCCTCTCTCCACCCCACTCTTTCATAGCCGAAAAACCTGGGAACTTTGGCTTTTCAAAGTTCCTGGGCCTGGTTCTTGTTAAAGGCAAAAACTGTAGCCTCTGATGGGGACAATGATATCCTAGTGTGGCAGTGTTAGTTCTAGTGTAAGAAAGCTGCCATATTTTTGGAGTGTTTAGTCAGATACAACTGAAGAGAAGTGTTATCAGCACTGGGAAACTACATTGGGCAAGAAGAAAACAGAAGTGAACCTCCATGCTCCTTGGAAAAGAAAGCATTATTTCAGTTACTTATGGTCAGGTATTGCCAGACTTCTGAGATTTCAGAAGGCAAGGATTGGCTTGCCTATTCTGAATATGAGATTGATGTCCATGGTGTAGGGCACATGAAGAAGACTGTTGTATACTGCATGTTTCAGGCACTTGAGTGAATGTTTGTTCTGCCTTCTCTTCCAAGATTACAATTGTTCAGATGACATTCAGTTATACCCAAGTGTCAACATAATGTATGTGATGACTTATAAAGTCAAGCTACATTAGATGGGAAGATTCTTTTGGGCTTGATGCATGGAAGGATTTGAGTGAAGGAACACGTCCTTCACTGGGGTGTGGGTGTTCATGGTAAGGTTTGAAATTATTTTTAAGTATGAGAGGTATTTTGAGTGCCATACATACTTAGTACATTGCAGTAACAGAAAGTCATGATGGGTTCTCCTACCTTGGCTGACCTTTTTCCTGCCCTGTTTCCAGGTCCATAATGCATGTAAAAGGCATTAACACTGATTGCTCTTCTCATTCCCCTTGGGCTGCTCTTTTTGGGGATCTCTATGGTTCCCACTCCCCTCAAGTTTCTCCTATCCTCCAAATTCACTTCTCATTTTCCATCTAATCTTTAATTTCCTCTGCTTATTTGCCCTTTTCTGCTTCAAATGTTCACTTCTCTTCAGTTTCTTCCTCATTTCTACCCTCTCCTCCAACCATTTCTCCCTCTCCCCTACAATTTCCCCTTTCATTCGCCCTTTATTCTAATTTCTTAATGTAAATTTCCCCTCCTCTCCAGTGTCCCATACTTCCTCCTCTCTCCTTCAATTTCCCTCTAATGTTTCTTTCCTATTCCCCCTTTCCTTTCCAATCTCCCCTTTCACATTTTCTCACTCCCCTCCAATGTCATTCTCTCATTTATCCTTTCTTCTACCCCTCAATTTCCCTTATTCTTCTCCAATTCCTACTCTCGGAAGCAATTTCCTCCTACCAATTTCTCCCTCTCATCTAATTTCTCCTAATTTCTTCTACTCTCCTCCAATCTCCCCATCCATCCAACTTCTCCCTCCAATTTACCCCACTCTCCAATTTCCCCTACTCCCCACCAATTTCACCCTTATTTAAGCCTCTCCCCTCCAATTCCCCTTATTTCCATTTAATTTCATCCTCTTTCCCCCTTCTCCAATTTCTTCTCTAGTCTCTCACTCTTCTAATTTTCCACTCATTTCGCACTTCCAACTATCCCTCTCCCCTTAAATTCCATTCTCTCCAATTTTCCACTCACTTTCACCTCCACTCTCTATAGTTTCTCCAATAACCTTCTTTCCTAAATTTTCCTTCTCATTTTCCCTGAGCACTTCAATTTCCCTTCATATTTTTCTATTTCTCTTCCAATTTTCCCCACTCGTTTTTCACTTTCCCTTCCAACATGCCCCCCCTGTCCAATCTACCTTTCATTTTCCATATTTCCTCTTCCATTTCCTCATTTCTGTTCCATCTATTTCCATTGTATTTGCCCATCTTTTCCATCTCCTTCTCTTCTGCTTCTTTCCATTATTCCCTTTCCCTCTTCCACCATCAACCCCTTTTCTCTCTGGCTTACTCTCCTGCCCCCCCCATTCTCCCCATCTTCATTTTCCCTTCTCTCTTCCCCTGTTTACCCCTCCCCTTCTCTCATTACCTCTGCACTTTATCTTCCCCTCCTCTCTTTACCCCTTCCCTACCTTCATTCTTCTCTATTTTACTCCTCACTCCCTCCATATTTACTCCTTACCCATAAAATACCACTTCTCCTCTTTAAGTCCTTACCCAATTTACTTTTCTTCCCTCTTCACTCCCACCACTAATTTACCCCTCTCTACTCTTTACCCCCTTTTTTCTTAACTACCTTCTTCAAATGACCTTCTCCGCTCTTTAGGCTCTTCCCTTTAAGACTCTCCCCAATTTACCTCCTTCTTCACCCTCCATGCCCTTCTTTACATGTTCTTCTTCCTTTCCTAATTTCCTTCACCCTTTCCTCCCCCACCACCTCCAACTTACTGCATTGCTTCTCTTTCCAAATTTGTTCCATCTCTTTTCCACTCACTTTCTGCTCTTGCTCTCTCCTGCCCAATTTATCCCTCCCACTTCTTTCTTAATTTCCCCACATTTTCCGTGCACAATTTCCTCATTAAATCCCTGCCCCAACTTCTCCCATCCCATCCTCCTCTCCTCCTCCCATCATCCCCTCCCCCTCCCCCTCGCCCCCCCTCCCCCCCCTCCCGCCCCCCCTCCCCCCCCCCCTCCCTCCCCCCTCCCTCCTCCTCCCCCCCCTCCTCCCCTCCCTCCTCCCCCTCCCCCCCTCCTCCTCCCCCCCTCCCCCCCTCCTCCTCCCCCCCTCCCCCCCTCCTCCTCCCCCCCTCCCCCCCTCCTCCTCCCCCCCTCCCCCCCTCCTCCTCCCCCCCTCCCCCCCTCCTCCTCCCCCCCTCCCCCCCTCCTCCCCCCCTCCCCCCCTCCTCCTCCCCCCCTCCCCCCCTCCCCCCCTCCCCCCCTCCTCCTCCCCCCCTCCCCCCCTCCTCCCTCCTCCTCTGTGCTCAGTTCAACACCCTTCCTCTTTCCTCACTTTCACCCTTTCCCTCCTCTCACCTCCAGCCATGCGCTAATCACCCTGTTGCGCATGCACCAAAAATTGTTACCACAGCACCGCGAGAGCGGAGGGTTGACGCATGCGCGCTCCTGTCAGCTGTAGCACTTTGTCAGAGGTACGCGAGCTCGGAGCCAGGGAACAGTCTCCAGGTAATCCACATTTACCTTTACCATTCTTTGTCCGCAATTCTTAAATCGATCAGCCCTGGGGTTTTTATTTATCGCTGAGTGAAAAGAAATCGCCGACATTTTAGCGGACTGCCAATATTTCAAATATCCAGCATTTTTTTTTCCAAATTGCATATTATGCTTGCAGAGGAAATTGAGCTGAAGTAAACGATATGCGACGTGCAACACTTGTAAAAATGTCACTAGCGGGGGAGTCACAGTGGCGAGAGCTTTCAAATGCTGTATTTTTCTGTAATGCAGCGTTGACTCGACTATACCAGTTGCCTTCTAAAAATGAATGCGTGCTGGACCTTTAAAAACGCAGTCCACTATATCTATTAAGATCAAATTCGAAGCCTTACTGTAATTGCATAAAACTTCAGACGGCATTTCCAAATAATCTGGCGTAATTCTGCTTTGCCGTCTCAATGCATTTTAATGACACTGATGACAGTTGGTTTTGATAACTGGTCGGAGGCGTACGGACAGTGAAACAAATGTATTGTGATAATTTTTTTAAAAAACTTTTTTGTACGGTAAAACGTCTGATCAAACCTACTTAGATTGGCTTTTTGAAATAAAATTTATTTTTTCAATAAACGACTTTGGTTGTACTACAGAGTCAGCGATTATTTTTGTTCGGGGTAGAAGATTAAGATGTTATACTATGCTGTTTATGCCATAATGAAAAACCTGGCGAAATGCTGCAAACAATAACCTTGCAATATCCTGACACCACCGATGCAGTCTCACTTTACTTGGCTACATCACAATCCTTGACTCACCTGTATCATAGTGTTTGTCTTACCTTCATCTGAAAATACAGCAATGGCAGTGGTAGATAGGAATCTAAATAGAAAAATTTGGGTGGTGATAGCAGACCCCAGATGCACGAGTGGGAGATGTGCAGCTGTATGGAGAAACTATCGTTGAAAATTTGGACCTGTACAGTAAAACTCACTTGGAATGATTATGGAGCAGCTGTCTAGGAATATATTGCAGTCTTGGTGTGTGTTTATAAACCAATTTTGCTTCAGTCTTGTGCTTTGTGACCTCGTCAGAACCTTTTGATTGTGCTGTGGCCTTGTAACATACACACTACCCGCCAATTATTATATTCAGTATGTAGCATATAAAACAGTACTAGTAGAATCTGTTTTACAGAATATTGCATTTTATCTGTCCTCTTTCAGTCTGTAATTATTTTAACAGTACATCAGCACTAGCAGTAACACAATTTTGTCCTTACTATACTTTACATGACTTCAGTAAGGATTGCAATGGTAGTGTTCATCTATTGCTTCCAGGTAGGTTACTGAAGGTTATGTTACTCAGGGTGACCACCACAGGAACCAAGACAGTCTACAGTATTCATGCAAAATGATGACATTGCTTATGTGGGTTGAGATATTCAGCCATTAGCCTGTACTGAGTCTGTGAGTTCCACATGATTTGTCTGTACAAAGATCTTTGTCTGCTGTTGGTGCTATATAATTTTTCCTGCAGACAATCATACTGTAATTGTTGCAACTAGAAACCAAAGGAAAATTAATTTAGCTGAAGTTTTAGTTTCCATGCTGTTTTTAGCCTCTGTATCTTCAATGTATTTATTTTTGTTGACTTCATTTAAAGTTACATGACCCACGCATTTTTATTTTATTTTATTTATCCGATTACTCATTAAAACAATTAGCTTCTGAATAAAATCACAAAATGTTCAGTTCTGAAGCTACAGCTTCGCTCAAAATTGATCATGTCTATTCTGGCTGAATGCTAGAAAGCCTGAGTTTATATCAGGCACATGGATAAGAGAGCTGACTGAGAAGAGGAAGTGTTTGTGTGTTGAAGGATCACCCTTTAACACATAAGCACTTCCTCTCCTCAATCAGCTCTCCTTTGTCTATCCAGCCATGAACGAAGTGTAAAGTGAACTTTTTTTGCATATGGCATGTCAGTCATTTCATAAATATTATAGTATTTTATTATAAATTCTGGGAGCAGTATGCGCACCAACTCATCCACAAACAGCATTTGACATTGGCAGTGGTGAGGTCTATTCTCCAGACTATCTCTCCTTCAGCCTTGCTGATAAAAGAACAGCTGGAGGCAGCATTAAGAAAACTGGGAGAATTTAAATATTTGCTTATATTTGAAAGAAAATCCTACCTCCATGTCCAAAACCTATAATTTGATGGCAGTAAGGTAAGCCTTTGGCAATTTGAATAGTTATGTGTCTGACCGAACTGGTTGTCATTTCTGATTATCTATATTTTATCTTTTCCATGTTCTTGATTATGTCTAAGATTGCACTGCACAGTGAACCTGGTATATGTTTATTTTGCAAGTAATTGATAATGTAAAGATTCTTTTATAGATTATGACTGATGAGCTCACAAATAAAGCCTCTCCCAAAAAAGTTTGTGTCTGATAGTACTATATAAAATGGATTCTGGCGGTATTGGGCAGTGGTTGGTACCTATGATTTGCCCATGTTGTATTTCTGTTCAGTAGAGGAATTAACAAACCCTAGTCTAAAGTTGAAGTGTTCTTGTGCATCTAATGTTGGCCAGTTACAGGATGATTCTGGCAGAGAGGCCTGAGGCAGGTTGCCTTTCTGTCTTCTCATCCAGGAAATGACACATGGAACTTGAGATCAAAAAGAGGGAAGAAAATAAAGAAAATATATATATTTTTTTTAATGTTATTTTGCCTATCCTTTCCTAATAGGATACCATCTGAGCAGCAAATAATGGTGTTGCCATGGAATGAGGAATTCAGAAAAATGTTTTCTTGAATGCCATAACAGACACTGTTGTGCTATAACCCATGTTAAGAACTTCATCTTGTTCATTTTTACCTGCTTGAATATGTACATATATTTCCAATTTTCAGGAATATTCTCATCCCATGGAATTCAAGTGTAAATTTGTGGTTTTCCAATTCATTCATATTCAAGTAAAAATGTTCTTCTGAAAGTTAAGCAGAAATGTGGGAACAAACTGTTCCTTTTAATACTCCAGCTGACTGAGCATGTAAGTAGCCAGAAACTTAACTGGTGCATCATTCCTCTCGCATCCCAATGCAGTGTATGTGTCTGGATGTTATTACATCAGCCCTGCACAGAGCAAGATTCAAGAGAAAGAAAATATCTTGTTTTTACTTACGTAGTGCTTTGAATTTTCCATGGGGTTTTTTTTCTGGAGGAAATCTGTTTACGTGTAGTAGGGTTAGAGAACCATGATTCTAAGTGTTAATTGAATCTAATTGAGCCAGTTCCAATTCAGATTTATTCATATTGGTCCAGATTTTGTAATTATAGTGCCCTTATTCCTTCCTCCCATTCTATTTTTGATTCGTAAGTGGGGAAAATGGAAAGGAGGAAGAAGCAGCGCAACAACAGAGCATGTTGAGGCTTGACATTAGTGGATGCTCACGTACACCGTGCATCCAGATGTTGTTAGTGGGCATTTAGATGCTTGCCCAATGAAATGTCCTTCCCTCCCACCTCATTTATTCATCTGGTATGCTTTGAAGAGGCCAGCTCTGCAGGAATAGTAACTCAAGAAACTAGTTGCATGCCTCAGAAAGTTGTCACTGCTGTAATCTGCAGCACATGTGCATGACCACATGAACTATTTCAGCAAAGAAAAAGGTGTGATACCTTTGGGAATGTGGTTGATTTGGCAGTTGCCTGTATTTGCATGTGTAAGATTATACATACGGTATTATCATTCTGTAGCATACATTTGGATAATATTTAAATGACTACAGCTTTGAAGCAGCATGAATATTGATTTACTAGTGTTTTTTTCTTTCTTTCTTGGGCAAACATATGGTACCTTCCTTGTAATCACTATAAAATTTCTGATGCCTTGGTACCTTAATGAAATATAAATAAATAAATCACATTTATTTCATGTGCAGTGATGCAGCATATTTGTGCAATATCTCATGGACCGGGAAAGCTGGGTCTGAATTGTAGTGATACTGGCTTCTCTCAGATGTCAATGTGCAGAGGTTGGCCAGATCACCAGGCATAGCACTGAGTATTAATGAGGTGCCTTGCTGATGGAAAGGATGGCAAATTGACCTACATCACAATAGCCACTCCCAGTGGCTGACCAGAAGTGGCACATATGTTGCATGTAGAAGCAGGCTAGGTTCCTTTGCGTTAGGGGAGAATAAATAAAGGAAAAGTGGTAACAACTAAATCCAAAAATAGTTCAGTTATTAAAGCTGAATTTAATTCAGGTAATGGAAGACAATTACATATTTTGTGCCCATTTCCCTATTAAGCACCCTAAACACAATTATGACATGAACTCAATACAGATTCTGTCTCTGTGTTCTGCCTCAGTAATGTATTTTAACTCTGACTTTGGAGTACACTATATGGTATATTGATATTTTCAGTTCTTTACATCAACTCTCTGTGACCTGTTTGAGTAAGTTTGCCGATTACTAGTTTGTGACTGCTCAAACTTTTTTCATATAGAGCTTCTATAGCCAATAGAAGTGACTTTTAGCCTGCCAGTCTGGGCTGGATTTATATTTTTGGTTCCAAAGTTGAAAGGGCAGTTGCCAATCCACTGTGCTTCAAAGTTGGGTTTTCTTTTGTATTTGAATTTTTCTTTTTAATATGTATTTTATAACGGATTTGCATGGATCCCTTATTCCAGGGTGGTGCTTCATACCCCACAAACTCTGGTGATGCAGTTTTAGTCGGGTTGTTGCCACGGGAGATTCCTGTGTCTTTTGAAGCTGTGTGAGCTAGGAAAAAATAAGATTCTAGCCTGAATCTTTAGCCAACTATCTCTATGCCTTAAAATAATGTAAATATTTATTTTATACCAAGGTTTTGTCTGGCTGTTTATAAATACATATCCACCATCATTTCATATTAGTGGCTTACTGTAGTCAGAGTTACACAAAATGAGAGTCTCATGTTAATGGCATAACTTGGTATTTGTTCATCAGCTAGTCTGCTGCAGTCACAACACAGGAATAGTCATCCAGTGTCTCCAATTCTCTTTAAATGGCAGGAAAATTCCAGTGGATCACCTGTTGTGCTACCTAACAGCCCCTGAATTACTGCATTTTTTAACTTGGGAATGGGGACGCTGGCTGCGAGTACCAACATGAAATCATTATCACCACCAACTGACCTTAAATTGAAAAGATCGTCACCAGGGCCAGTGTTATGTTATGGCACCATAATCACCTCTGACAAGTTTAATTTAATATAACTTGCTCAACCTTTCAGATAATATGAAGGCAGTACCTTAATTTCTCATTTTCTTCATCATTTCTCATAATTTTCAGTTGTTTGGAGCATGCTTGAGTGAATTGAGTGAGTTTTGTACGCATTGAGAATCTAATTGCTAGAGAATGGCACTCTTTTCTAGCAAGTGTTTTCTGTACCAGAATCCAGTATTTGTGTCAAGTATTCTCAGCTAGATATAGCATAGCCAGATGCAGATGGTCTTACGCTTCAACTCCAGCCTAACAAGAAGAATCTTCCCCTCCCTCCGCTGCATCAGTGCAAATTTTTTCATTGCTCAACCAACCATCCTTATGGCCTCTCTGACTGAGAGTTTCATTTTGGCATCTAATTGCAAGCACTTTTATATTGTGCACCCATGCCTGTCAGAACTACATTATGACTTCTCAAACTCATTTTACTTAGGAATTTTAGAGCTGGCAGATAGAAAGAGGGAATTTGAATTCTGCTAGCCAGGGCTGGATTCAAATTCAGATGCAGAGATAAAGGAATAATGTATTAACCCACTGTACAACCCACTCCCCAGAACAGAAGCTCTTTATTGCCTGACATACAGTTCTAACAAATGGAAGTCTGTTATTATCCCCCCCCAACAATTAATAGCAGCAATTAGGAGTTAAATCTGCTGATAATTTGATAGCCATTTGCCATTTCAGAATTGGCTCCGGGTTAACAAAAGATGCCAGAAGAGCTAGCTTCAAACCTGTGATAATTCAGAAATGTGGCATCTGACCAGGATAAACGTGAAAGCAAATTGAACTGCTGAATTCTCTGCTCTGACAACTCCATCCTTTTGGAATAAGTATGCCCTCCTTTGCACAGGGTTTTCCACCACAGAATGCCACTTCAATTCCCACCATTCTGAATCAAAATTTAGGGACAATAAAATGTATTTTTTTATATAAAATAGCATCATCTGCACATACAGAAAATGTGAATACCGCATGGAGCTATGTGCATTTTAAAAAAATGACCTTAAATTTCAATTCTGTGCGGCAGGCGTAATGATGGCCCAGGCAAGTGATGGGAAAAGCTCTGAGGGAGGATGAGCCAGTTATGGGGGATCAGGAACAATTGTGTCAGTGACGGCTATGCTTATTCATCCCTCCTGGTTCATGAAACTGCCTAGACCGTAAATGTAGTGGGTTCATGAAGCAGCAGGTGGCTCATTTGAATGATCAGAACTAGATTCTGGCTCTTGGTCTGAACACAGGGTGTTAGCTGACACCATCTTAAAGAGAAATTCTAAACTGAACATAGTGGATGATCCTTCTAAATGCTGGTCTTACATTTTAAATGCTTTGAACAAATTTTTAAAAATCTTCAGTACATTTTGTTTTTTTGGCTGGCCTAGCCCACCACCACCATCACACCCCAGCTGTGCAATAAGCGACTGAGAGGTGAACATATTTTATTGAAAGGGGAAAATTTGACAATTGTGACAGGCTTTTAAAACCACACTGTGACAGTTCCCCTACCCCCCTCCCCAACATATTTTGTTGAGCTCTTATGAGCTTTATGATCAAAATGTTTGAGGTTGCATAGTTTTAATTCACAGTCTCCAGAATTAAACAAAATTCTAATCTCATTATATTTCTTACCTTAGTGTTGAAATCCTCCTTCAGTATTGAAAAGGTTATAAGAAGTTTGTGTCTATTTTACATTTTAAAAGCTTTGTTTATAATCCTGTTAGGACCTTCCATGGTCAATTCTTTATTGAAGTGGCACAGTAACATTGAATAGTGAAGAAAATAGCAACTTCCTGCATGCTGCAACATTTTTTGTCAATGTTCTGCTACATTTAAGGTAGTTTAATTGCTTCTTATAATGACTGTAAAAATTAGTTTCACAGGAAACATGATTGCAAAAATGAATAATCTGTGGAAATAGGTTCTTTGCAGCACCTGGGTGGTTACTGATAAGCAGAGTCCATCGGTTTACCCTAAGGCATTTAAGTCTGATTATATTGTGAATAAAGTGTTTTTCTTACCCAGGGCTTTTGTTGAGTGTACAGTATTATAAAGTTTCTATTGTGTAAAATCTTTGCAAAACAGTATTAATTAAAAGGTGTTGACACAATAAAATGCATTTTTAAATTTATTTTTATTGTACTTTTTCAAGAGTCCACATTCACAAATATTTCATGAAGTCATTGTACGGTTTAATTATATGGTGCATACAGGAGGAGTACATTGCTACACTACGTTTCTTGGCAGGTTGTACTGCGTTGGGAGCATTGCATATTTAAGTGATGAAGCCATTTGCTTTTGGTCCGTGGAGTTCAGTAGGATTGGGGAATGAGGGAGTCCTGCCTAGTCGAGGGGTGGTTGGTTGGGATCGTTGTCCTTGCCTTTCTGATGGTCTGTTCTTCTTTCTGGTTATTTCCTCTCTTGTGCTGGCCTGTACTCTCTTGGGAAGTGATTTGGGTATTGGAAGGGGTGGGGTTGTGCCAAGTAAGCCTTTAAGTACTGTGGCATAAATTATTTAATGCTTCTTCATGTTCAAAAAAGTTTTGTTTTTAAACATCATTACTCTTATGACCAGTAAAATGCTATGACCAGTCAGAGGCTACCACTGGGCCATTGCTTAGATCTTTCAACATCAACAGTAGCAAATATTTTACCAAAATAGAGGAACTTTCCCTCCTTCTCAACAAATATTGGTGCTCAGGATGTCCACTTGTTTTCAAATTAACAGCTCAATAACCACACCTCAATTTGCATGCTTTTAATCTACATGAAGCATTTCATTGATAGCCTGACTTACAAGAGAATGGCTGGCTCAGAACAGAGTTGTATTTAATAAATATATAAAAGAGCTGTCATCAATTGCCATTATGTTACATGGACCTATTTTGATGTGGCGGCCTATATTTTTATTTTTGGCTTTGTAAATACCTTGTGCTTTTGATTAGCTGCCGGATAGTGAACAAATATTTGGGTGTGGACTATTTGGATTTGACCTGCTGAAAAAGATTGGTGCTTGCAATGCATGTAGACATTCAACTTTGGTTATCAACTCTAATGCTGTCGCTATATTATGGGTATAGGTTTGACACTAGTACCTGTTTTAGAGCACTCAATTATACTACTGCTTCCACAATTCCCTTCACGTTGGATAGGAAAGCAGAATGTCAGCATGGACCAGTATAGCACCAATAATATAGAAACATTCCATGGAAGAAATGGGCACTGAGCTGCAGTGGAAGAGTTAAGAGAAACAGCTGAAAATATAGATTTTGACGAGGCTTCTAAAGGCACGAAGAGAAAATAGCAAAGTTGAGGGGTTTAAGGAGGAAGTTCCAGAGAATCGGGCTGAGACAGCTGAAGGCACTGTCTGCATACTTAAATACAAGCGTAGTGCTCTACTGACTGCGGTCTGAATGCTGGTGAGATTTTTGATCTTAGTAAAGAGCTGACAGGACAGTTGGCTCTCTTCTAACATTAAAAATTTAAAAGCAGTCCGATGGATCACCTGGGAACTCTTTAAATTTCAATTTTAAAGATTAAAAAGTGGGCTTTGCACTGGTTGCAGTGATACTGCAGTTGGAATAAAGGCCAAGCAGCATGAGACTATCTCCAGTGGGTGGTCTGACCCTGGACACCCAACCCCAAAGTGGGACTAGTTTGGCTTCAATTATGATACACTTACTTATCCTGCAGTAAAGCTGAAACCACTTCATAGCAACACAAATGTGCAGTATAGTGGACCAATGAGGCTGCATGGATATTGTAGGTGATACTTCACTGTTCATTTAGATTGACAGTGATCGTGCATATATTAATCAGGACCAAACAGGACACATCTTAAAGTGACCTTGTCCAGGAGTGTAAGGCTTTAATGTTCTGTGCACTACTGAGTTGGTGGTCCTTTTGATCAAATATAGTTTTACATTTTACTAATCCAAAATCCTCAGTTTTCTCCAGTGATGTAATATCCTGATGTGTTTTTCGACTCCAAAATGTAATTTGCCAGTAAGTCGTAACCAGGAGTGTTGTTGCCCCTAACAGGAATTTAATTTTCCCCCAGTTAAAATGGAACAGGGCATTAGTTTCCCTTCCTATCAGTGCCTGGGGTTAGATTTAAAATGTTGAGAAGGGAGTGAGTTGGTGGATTTGGTGACCTCCCTTCCTTCCCCTGCTTGCTTATTTTAACACTTGCTGGCAGAAATAAGGCCGGAAAGAAACTGTCAAAAAAAAATATCTATTCCTTGACCTGTTGTAGCCTGTAGCCTTGTCATGAACATGTCAGGAATTTTGCCATGTTTGGGCTAAAATTGTTTATAAAACCTGTTATACTTTTGTTCAGTTAATAAATTGAATAATTGCTGCTGAGGTGGAGTTGTGCCTACTGATTCCCAGTGTTCACCTCACGATTTCTAAAGCCAATAGCCATTGAACCCTGTGAAATCTGCTCATGAAGCATTAGATTATCTTTAGATCACTTATGCCACTGAAGGAAACTGAGGATTTTGGATTAGTAGTGACTTAACTCCAGGCAAAACTGGTAGTAAATCCACTGCTACTCATCCTGGGGATATCTGTGCCCTCTGTACCAATAAAATTCATCCATTGACTGTTGAAGTGAAACACTGCAAAGAATACTGAAAGGACTTGAAACATTTTTATTAATCATTTACCAACTGAAGAAACAAGAACTGCACGCAGCTAGTGTTTTTATAGTTTATTAATTATTCGACTATTCCAATGCTCTCTTGGCCGGCCTTCTATCTGCCGTCCACCAAAAACTTGGGCTCATCTAAAACACTGCCCATATCCTAACTCGCACCAAGTCAAGTTCATCCATCACCTCTGTGCTCACTGACCTGCATTGGCCCCTGGTCTAGCAACGCTTCAGTTTTAAAATTCCCATCCTCATGTTCAAATCCTTTCATAGCCTCGCTGGAGGGAGGGCAGAGAGGGCTTTACTCTGCATCTGGTGATGCACCAAACCTTGAGGTGCACTGGGTATCGGAAATATTCCATTCCACTTCACTGAAATCTCTTATTGTGAGAAGAAAAAAATCATTTTATTCACCCAATTGTGGATGAGAGCCGTGCACTTGCACCAAGGAACTCAAAGATTGGCCAATTAATTTGAATGCAGGACTGCCTATCGTATCGTGTTACCATGGTGCTGTAGTTCAGAACTGGGAGTGCTGTAATTGCTGTCCACCCACTTGTCTGTCCAGATTAATGAAGTGCTCTGCATTTACTGTAATTCCTGACCAGATTATAGGTGGACCTAAAGAAGGTTAGTTGGTTGGTAGACCATTCTAAAACCCTTAATATACACAACTTAATTTCATTATTCTTTATCTCAGTCCATTCCTTTTGTTTAATTAGAGAGATCACCAACATTAATGATTGTATTTAGCAAAATATACTATGCACACAGTTTACATCATACCCAATCTAATAAGGCAGCTAAAACTTGAAATTGGGAACTCTGTGTGCAAAATCATGGTCAGACTGCCTTCCACTGTATGGTGCCATGGGCTGTTGCACTATGTTGTGCCACTGAGCTGGCCCTTTGTCAACAACAGCCTGCATTTCTGCAGTGCTTCACGTGAAGGATGCCTCAAAGTATTTACTCTAAGGAGGATGTGAAATAAAAACAGAAAATGCCGGAAATACTCAGCAGGTCAGGCAGCACCTGTGGCGAGAGAAACTGAGTTAACGTTTCAGGTCGATGACCTTTCTTCAGAACTGGAAGAAATTAGAAGTTTAATAGTTTATAAGCACGAACGGAGGAAGGGAAAGAAGTGGGGGGGAGGAGGGAAGGAAAGAACTAAAGGATGGAGGACAGGACTCATTAAATGACGAAAGGGAAGATTGTACAAGGCAAATGGGGGTGGTAATGGGACAAGTGAAGAAACACAAGATGGGTTCAGAGGAGCTGTAAATGGCAACAGCAGAACCATTACCAGCACCTGCTGTCCGAAAGAATGGGAGCAGTGGTTATGATTTGAAGTTGTTGAAATCAATGTTGAGTCTGGAAGGTGGGAAAGTGCCTAATCGAAAGACGAGGTGCTGTTCCTCGAGCTTCCATTGAACTTCATTGGAACAGCGTAGGAGGCTGAGGTCAAAGCGGGATGGAAAATTAAAATGGCAAACGACCGGAAGCTCAGGGTCATGCTTGCGGACTGAACAGAGGTGTTCAGCAAAGCGGTCTCCCCAATGTAGAGGAGGCTGCATCGTGAGCAGCAAATACAGTGTACTAAATTGAAAGAAGTACAAGTAAATCGCTGTTTCACCTCGAAGGAGTGTTTGGGGCCCTGGACAGTGGGAAGGGAAGAGGTGAAAGGACAGGTGTTGCATCTCCTGCACTTGCATGGGAAGGTGCTGTGGGAAGGGGCGCGGGTGTTGGGGGTGATGGAAGAGTGGACCTAAGGAGGACACTGAGTGGGAGGGACAAAGAGAAAATGGATACCAGTATCCAGCAAATTCGGTTCACTCCACATAACATTAAGAAGTGGCTGACTGCACTGGACACAGTAAAGGCTATGGGGCCTTGAAACATCCCGGCTGTAGTGCTGAAAACCTGTGCAAAAGAACTAGCCAGTCCCCAAGGCATATCTTCCGTTTAATGTACTGAGATTTTTTTGTATGTGATATATTTAGCACAAGTATAGTTTTGCTTAACAGCCCAGCTTTTAATGTAATGGCAGTTTTATTGAATGATATTTCAAAATCACAAAAGCATATTTGTGGTCCATGGCATTCATGGATAATGTGAAAATCATTTTATTAATTTTATTATATCCTTTGTTAGGAATGTTTTTTAAAGTACAAGATGTGTGAGATGCTGAGTAGCTAATTCATAAAAGCTGTATTTACATCGTCCTTTATTCAAATAATGGTAGATAAACTTTGAAGAGAAAAAGATATACCATCAATTTTGCTGTGAATTGTCACATAAACGGTAACTTTTACTTTTTAATTCTTCCCCTCCACCCTTACCCCTTAATGTGTTTAAGCCAATTTCCCTCTGTACCTGTGGGTCCCTGAACATCTTGTGTGGTAATTGTAGAACGGTATTAACATAATGGGCAGAACTTTCAACTTTGGCGGGCATATAAAAGGAGCAGCTGATCCGATATTGGCCATTTGATACCCTTGCTGAAGTTGGAAATTCAGCAAGGGTGAAATGTTTCAGAAGCATTTCTTCCTTCGATCACTGTCACAAAAATATAGATTATAGAATGAAGTTAGGCTGCCCACATTAAAAATACACAAAGATACTGTTTTGTGTTGTGGCTGATTCTGTGGTTAAGGGCAAAAGACTTAAAGCAGCTGAGTCAGAAGTGTAACTTCAACCGTTACACTTCCCTTTGTTAGGCCAGACTAGGACGTTGTATCGTTGGTTAAAATGATCTGACAAGAAGAATGTTACTGTATTGTATATTTTTGTTCTGTTTAAGACTCTTTTGTCTCCTTTGTTCTCTGATGTACATCTTGCAGTGCTATATTCATATTTATTTGAAACTATGAACGATTTTGAGTTTATTAAATTACACAGCACTTGTGGAATTTTTGTTCTTTGAAAAGTATTTTCAAATTTATTTTCATGCCACTGATTTGATTTCCTGAGTAAATCTAATGCGCAGTATGTGTGGATGGGGAAGGGGTAGCAGAGAAACCTTCAGTAATCTTCCACATAGCTCTTAGCCTAATGGGAAAACAAGTATTTTGAAGCTGCATGACCTTAACTATTTTTTTTTATCTTTTCAATGGTACTTGGTAAATAATACTGAAAATCATTCTAAACATATATTATGATTTTTTTTTTGTGTAGAAGTTCTGCACCAAGCATGTGTCCATCGCACCTCAAAGTATCACACACGAACGGGTGCCTCACACTTGCACCTGATTAGCTCAAACGTCATATTTGTAAAACAGCAGTAAATCATAATTGAACAGTTAGGGAACCCACCAGTAAACACGTAGCATGTAAAAAAAAAACCACACAATTGGCCTCAGGATGTGTCTATTTGCAGCACCTATACTTTGTGGCCATCCTGTTAAACACGGCTTAGCAACAGAATAATGCGTTCTTTGTACATTGTGCAACATTCCTCTCTTTATAAAACTGCATATCTTTCAATTTACATAAGCAACACTGTGGGAGATCTGCTGGTATAATTGTCACGACCAATGACTTAATTTTGAAGATTATGCTGGGACAAACTTTGTGGTCCATTATCTTGAAGCCCAGGGTTATGGAACAAAGGACCTAGCCTCTGTGGACATTCACACCTAGGCTTTCCACAGAGGACCACTTTCCAACTTGCACTGAGCAGAGTGGAGGTGCAAGACCTGAAGAATGGAGGAACCTGCCCCGGTACTACAATACCTCCGAGTGGGTAGATCAGGAATAACACTGATGGTGCCTCGGGAGCAAGGATAGTTTCTTCAGCCCTTCCAGTTGGGATAAATCACCTGAGTTTGGGTGGGCGGAAACAAAAAAAAGGGGAACATTACAAAATGAATTTTAATAATTATGCATATCTCCTGTTTGTCTCAATTTGAAAGCAGCAAAGACTCAATAAAAAAGACTCCTAGCTGGTGAAATGGTTGAAGTAATAGAGGCATCTTTCAACACAAAACATACCCTTCCCTCACTTTAGTCTTATCTCATCGAATTTAATGTAAAGTTAGGCTTTTTGGCTTTGCCAAACTAAGAACAATCAACTGAGACATCAAACCGTCTGCTCTTTCAGGTGGACATAAAAAATCCTATGGTGCTATTTGAAGAAAAGCAAGGGAGTTCTTCCAATGTCCTGTCTAACATTTATTCCTCAACCAACACCACCGAAAATAGATTATCTGGTCATTTATCTCATTGCTGAATGTGGGACCTTGCTGTGTGCAAGTTGGCTGCCCATTTCCTTACATTGTAACAGTGATAACACTTCAAAGGTATTTCATTGGCTGTGAAGCTCTTTATGAAAGGCCCTCTATAAATGCACATTCTTTCTAAATGATAAGTAAAACACAGCTACCTTTTATTGTTTGGACATTGTATGTCTTCAAAGCTAAACTGGATTTTTTTTTTGTTCAAATTTTGTTTCAAGCACTTGTTATTTTACTAAGATGAAAATTTCTAGAGACTCGCAGCTTTAAAGCTTTTTCTTACATTGCTGTATTTTAACAAGGTTCAAATCAAATGAGGTGTGGTGGACTGCAGTGTCAGCAACACTTTGGTGCTGTGACAATCTGGCCTTTTTTTCCTGAAAAAGATTGATTTCTGAGCCTAAGGTGATGTATTATAGGCTTCTGCCTTAGGAACAGCAGAAGCTTGTGTTAAGCAGATGTACAGCAGAGTGCTTGTATTATTATTACTCAGTGGAGTCATTTGAATTCATGTTCATATTCTGGTTTCCTTTATATTCAAAAATGGTTGTGACAATTTGACTGGCTTTAAAGGCAGATCAGGCGTTCTTTGTTGCAACATCTGGAATGATCTGAGGTGCACTGAAAAAAAATTATACTAAATTACTGCTCCAAAATAATTTGTCCTACTCAGATTGACTTGGATTTTTAACAGTAGATTAGAGCTCATCTTGAAATGCTTGTGTAGTGGATGTGCCCATCAGATCTCCACAGTACTGACAAATGTGCTATAGCTGTGATGGAATTAAGACTAAATGTTTATTTTGGTTGCTACAGAAACACTAATTATAAGTTGAAAAGAATAGATGATCCCTGTTTTAAGCAGACAGTACTATCCTCCTCTACTTCCCTCCATTCCCCCACTGATCACTGGCTCATAACCCATTCCATACTGCACCTACACTTGTATTGTGAACCTTGGTGATTGTTTACTCAGATTCCCTAACCCCTATCTGAAGCAAGTGACCAAAAATGTGTCAGTATTTTTAATCAACAATCGCACTAAACAGTGAACCTAACAGTTATGTACAATTCTATCAGTAAATGTTTGTCACAGCTATTTCAATTCCCGTCTTTGGAACCTTGGCCTATGTGCATACAAACCTCAGAAAATAATAAATGGGCTGTGCAGTTTGTAGTGTCAATTCACAGACGTAAAACCAACTACATCAGAGCGATCAAAATATATTTTTTAGTAAATCCAATAAACTCATTGTTATAGGGTATAGTCTAGCAAGTCAGTTTTGTCATTAGTCAACTTTATTAATGCAACTTGATGATTTATTTATTTTCCATTGTATTTTACCACAAATGGTAACAGCTGAGGAAGAAGTGTTGTATGGCTGGGTTTGACAAGAAGCTGAATTCCTCTCCGTGTTGGATTCCAAATAAAACTCTAGTACAGCAGGAAAATGGTAACTTTTTTTTGAAATTTTGGTAAATTCTGAGTTTTGCAGATTTATACCAGATACCTTTCTCTCCTTCTGATGGCAGACCTTACTCAATTATCCCGATCTAGACTAGGACGGTAACAGTGCAAAGGGCAAAGAGGGGGAGGAATTCCTGAAATGTGTTCGAGAACTTTCTGGAACAGTGTGTTTCCAGCCCAACCAGGTAGGAAATAGTGCTGGATCTAGTTCTGGGGAATGAAGTGGGGGCAGGTGGAGCATATTTCAGTGGGGGAGCAGTTGAGGACCAGTGATCATAATATCATTAGGTTTAGAATAGTTATGGAAAAGGACAAGGAACAATCAAATGTGAAAATACTTAACTGGAGGAGGGCAAATTTCAGTGAGTTTAAAAAGGGATCTTGCTCAGGTGGATTGGAATCAAAAATTGGCAGGCAAAACAGTAATTGAACAATGGGAGGCCTTCAAGGAGGAGATGGTTTGGGTACAGAGTAGACACATCCCTACCAGGGGGAAAGGAAGGGTATCCAAAGCTAGAGCTCCCTGGATGACCAAAAATATAGAGATTAAAATGAAACAGAAAAAGGAGGCTTATCATGAATGTAAGGTTCAGAATACAGTCGAATGCCAGGCTGAATACAGAAAGTACAGTGGAGATCTGATAAAGGGAATAAGAGGGGCAAAGAGAAAGAGTAAGAGAATAGATTAATGGCTAACATAAAATGGAACCCAGAAGTTTTTATAAACATATAAACAGTAAAAGGGTGGTCAAAGGAAGCGTGGGACTGATTAGGAACAAAAAAGGAGATCTTCTTGTGGAGGCAGAAGGCATGGCTGAGGCACTAAATGAATACTTTACATCCGTCCTCACTAGAGGAGAGGATGCTGCCATTGTAGCAGGAAAGGAGGAGGTAGTAGTGATATTGGATAGGATAAAAATAGATGTGGAGCAGGTACTTAAAAGATTGGCAGTACTCAAAGTAGAAAGTCACCTGGTCCAGATGGGATGCATCCTAAGTTACTGAGGGAAGTAATGGTGGAAATTGCGGCGGCTCTGGCCACAATCTTCCAATCCTCCTTACATATGGGGATGATGCCAGAGGACTGGAGGATTGCAAATGTTACATCCCTGCTCAAAATAGGGGCGGTATAACCTCGGCTATTACAGGCCAGTCAGCCTAACGGTGGCGGTGGGGAAACTTTTAGAGACAATAATCCGGGACAAAATAAATTGGCACTTAGAAAAATATTGGCTAATAAATGAGTGTCAGCATGGATTTGTTAAAGGAAAATTGTGTTTACTAACTTGATTGAGTTCTTTGATGAAGTAATGGAGAGGATTGATGTGTATATGGACTTTCAAAAGGCATTTGATAAAGTACCACATAATAGACTTTAGCAAAATTAAAGCCCATGGGATTAAAGGGACAGTGGCAGCATGGATACAGTATTGGGTAGGGGACAGAAAGCAGAGAGTAGTAGTGAACAGTTGTTTTTCAGACTGGAGGGAAGTAAACAGTGGTGCTCCCTAGGGGTCAGTATTAGGACCGCTGTTCTTTTTGATATATATTAATGACCTGGACTTGGGTATAGAGGGTATAATTTCAAAAAAGTTTGCAGATGACACGAAACTCGTAAATGTAATATACAATATGGAGGATAGTAACAGACTTCAGGAGGACATAGACAGATTGGTGAAATGGGCAGACACATGGCTGATGAAATTTAATGCAGAGAATTGTGAAGTGATGCATTTTGGTATGAAGAATGAGGAGAGGCAATATATACCAAATGGTACAATTTTAAATGGGGTGCAGGAACAGAGGGACCTGGGGTTGCACATACTCAAATCTTTGAAGGTGACAGGACAAGTTGAGAAGGCTATTAAAAAGCATATGGGATCCTGGGCTATATTAATAGAGGCATAGAGTACATAAACAACGAAGTTATGCGAAACCTTTACAAAACACTCGTCAGGCCTCAGCTGGAATATTGTGTTCAATTCTGGGCACCACGCTTTAGAAAGGATGTCAAGGCCTTAGAGAGGGTTCAGAAGAGATTTGCTAGAATGGTGCCAGAGATGAGGGACTTCAGTTATGTGGAGAGACTGGAGAAGCTGGAGTTGTTCTCTGTCTAACGGAGGAGGTTAGGGGGAGATTTGATAGAGATGTTCAAAATCATGAAGGGATTTGATAGAGTAGATAAGGAGAAACTGTTTCCAGTGGCAGAAGGGTCAATAACCGGAGCACACAGTTTTAAGGTGATCGGCAAAAGAGCCAGAGGCAACAAGAGGAAACATTTTTTGATGTAGTGAGTTGTAATGGTCTGGAATGCACTGCCTGAAAGGATGGTGGAAGCAGATTCAATTCCCTTTCAAAAGGGAATTGGATAAATACTTGAAAGGAAAAGAGCAGGGGAATTTCGACTAATTGAATAGCTGTTTCAAAGAGCCGGCACAGGCATGATGGGCCGAATGGCTGCCTCCTGTGCTGTACCTAGTATGATACAATAATAACAGTGTATGTTGTGAGATGACCTTTGCGCCTTAAAATGCAGATAACCAGGAAAACCCCACAGAAGGTGATGCTGTTTCATTATAGCACACCTGTATTTTTGCAGAAAAATTAATCTTTGAAGGCATGCTTGCATTTGAAGGCAGATCTACACTGCATTATAACACTGTTGTAACATATTACAGTATTGCACTATGTTGGACTGGATAGTAGTGGTTTGAAAGTATGGTGTTTTGACTGCTCTTCTTTAAGATTTGTTTGTAATGAATATAGTCATTTGGCTCAGTTTGCATAACAGAACCACAGAGCGATGAATCTATTAGTGACTCATCTGTCGCCCAGCTTTTGGGACTGATGTCTAATTGGTAAAAATTTCTGATGCAATCACATATTCTAAATTATTCAAAAATAGGTGACACATTAATAAATGAGTTGATCCTGGCAATGTGCGTGGCGACTAGTGGCCTGATTTTAACTCCTGGGCCTTATTTAAATGATCCAACTCGACTCCTGCTTGAACCTGGTGGAAATCACCTACCTGGCCGGGAGGCCAGGCGGCACTTCAGGAACCAGCTTCCGCTGCGGACCCGAAGGAACTGCCCTCTGCATTCCTGCTGCTCCCGGCCTGCAAGGAAACCGATAAAACATTTTAAAATACTTACTTTTTCCGGCCCCGCTCCTGCTTGCTACCAGCTTTTAACATAGAAACATAGAAAGTAGGAGCAGGAGTAGGCCATTTGGCCCTTCGAGCCTGCTCCGCCATTCAATATGATCATGGCTGATCCACTATCTCAATACCATATTCCTGCTCTCTCCCCATATCCCTTGATGCCTTTTGTGTCTAGAAATCTGTCTAGCTCCTTCTTAAATATATTCAGTGACTTGGCCTCCACGGTCTTCTTTGGTAGAGAATTCCACAGGTTCACCACCCTCTGAGTAAACAAATTTCTCCTCCTCTCAGTCCTATATGTCCTAACCTGTATCCTGAGATTGTGACCCCTCGTTCTGGAACCCCCATCCTCCCTGCATCCAGTCTGTCTAGCCCTGTCAGAATTTTATGTTTCAATGAGATCCCCTCTCATTCTTCTAAACTCGAGTGAATACAGGCCGAGTCGACCTAATCTCTCCTCATATGACAGTCCTGCCATCCCAGGAATCAGTCTGGTGAACCTTCGCTGCACTCCCTCTATGGCAAGTATATCCTCTCTTACGTAAGGAGACCAAAACTGCACACAATACTCCAGGTGTGGTCTTACCAAGGCCCTGTATAACTGCAGTAAGACATCCTTGCTCCTATACTCAAATCCTCTTGTAATGAAGGCCAACATACCATTTGCTTTCCTAACTGCTTGCTGCACCTGCTTGTTTGCTTTCAATGTCTGGTGTACAAGGACACCCACGTCCCTTTGTACATCAACATTCCCCAATCTATCACCATTTAAATAATACATTCTGCCTTTCTGATTTTCCTTCCGAAGTGGATAACTTCACATTTATCCACATTATACTGCATCTGCCATGTATTTGCCCACTCACTCAACTTGTCTAAATCACCTTGAAGCCTCTTTGCATCCTCCTCACAACTCACGATCCCACCTAGTTTTGTGTCAGCAAACTTGGAAATATTACATTTGGTTCCCTCATCCAAATCATTGATATATATTGTGAATAGCGGGGGCCCAAGCACTGATCCCTGTGGTACCCCACCAGTCACTGCTTGCCACCCCGAAAAAGACCCATTTACTCCTCCACTCTGTTTCCTGTCTTTTACTGACTGCTCCAGAATTGGGTGGCACTGCTGCAATCGGCAATTAAAATCGCCTCGGGGTCCGAATGCATCATCGGACCCCGACTTTTAAATATCAACAAGGCCTCCACCAGCCTCGTGGCAGTGGACGCGAATGTGTCAGGAACGCAGCAATAAGCATCACAACGCCATTTTAACTACCTGCCTGCCCTGTTCTTGTTGAAGGGCGGGGTTAAAATTGGCCCTTAGATGTTAAATTGGATGCCAGGATTTGTCAACGTAAAACAGGTGTTCTTCAATATGTGGAAATCTCTAATAATTATGGGATGTATTTTTGTATTTTAAATTATTTGGACTATTATGATCAATAACCCTGTATTTGGACAACAGAAGTGTCTTTATTCTATGTCACAATGAGTTTCTTAAGACTCACAAAGAATGAAGATTGGATTGTTCGTAGCATTAATTACAAAATGGCTTGATGAACTAAGATCAGTGGGAAAGGTATATTTGTATTTTGTTTATACATGAAATGTTCTGACAAAGTGTTTTTGCACCTAGTAGTCCTGGTTAGAGGCTGAATTATGTGCTGTGATTCCTGGTTTCATATATACTCTCGACATTGTGTGGTTATATAACTGGATGGCATTCTCAGATTAGGCAGCAGTCTTGTGATTGTGAAATTCATCTACAGATACAATCCATAACTAAACAAAACATCCCAATCTGCTTCATGGAGGGATGAACAGGAAGTTGGAGAGAGGTTAGGTAAGGTAAATGGTTGAAGAGGTAGACTTTTAGATGGCTTTTGAAGGTGTGGAGAAGGCTAGAAAGCTGGAAAGGACCAAGGATGAAATTCCTGATTGCAGCAGGGTGGTGTCTGAAGATTCTTCCATTGATGTAGCAGACCAGAATTAGAAGAGCAGAGAGTGCAAAATTGGCAGAAGATTGGAGAAGGTGACAGAGGTAGGGTGGATTTACGTAAATAAGGCAAATAAGCATACCCTCTTAAAATGCTCCCAACATACCAGCGTTTCAGCTGGTCCAGCAGCACCTTGTCGAAATTCAGTAGAAAGTCTCCATGTGATTTACAAGCAGAGTCCTCCAAAGCATGAACTAGGAGCTAGACAATTTTTTTAAAAACTGTTTACTGAATCCAATAAAGAATTTCCCTGTGTGCAATACCAAAGAATTGACCACAATATAGCTGAAAGACTCAACCTGACCATCTTGCCAGTGGTAGAGGCTATTCCTGCTTAATTTAAGTATTTCAGTGTAGTTAACATACTCCAAATATTCCTTTTAGGCAGTTTATTTTGGAAAAATAGGTGAGCTGTTGTTACTTTAGGGGATTAGTCGAGCTGATTGGATAGGTACAGAAACTGTTTTAAAGACTTCAGTGGGTTCACTTCATTGCAGAGTGCATTATACCTTAGACTTGGTGTACAGGTCAACTCTGTGCTGTACATATTGACTTGTTTGGCTTGCATAGGAGTACAAATAGTAGTAATTTGATTTAACTGGGTACAAAAGCCATTTTTTTGGTTTGCTGCAATATTTGCCTGGTATCAGTCCAGCAGCCATTTTGTTGAACAGTTTGCTGCTATCCTATTTTTCTTTATGTACCTCTGTGTAGTCAAGGTAACTGATAAGTACCTTGTGCTTTTTGGCTTTGATTCAGGTTGAGAGACTAAATGGTCAAAGACTGCCAGCTTCATATTTTGCAAGATATAGTATGTGGTCTGGCTTGATTTTGCTTAGCATTGTCTGGTCTTCTGTTTCAAGTCCTTGAACTATTGAAAAGAAGACCTGTTTTTTTTCCCCCTATTTGTGCTTATCTGTTTGATGTTTGTGCAGTATTTATAGTATTTTATTCACAAAAGATATTCTACTGAGGATACAGCTTTCAAAAGTAAAGAAGGAAGATTCTTCTACTATGCAGTGATTACCAACAGAGAAGACAGTTGGTGTAAGACAGGTAGCAGGAGTAGACTGCATAGCACTAATTATCTGTAGTGCCTGGGGAGTGCTGGAGACGAGCACAGAGGTGAGGCTAAATTCATTGAGTAAGCATTTTACATGCTAGAAATGTGCATTTAAATTGCTAAGAGTGGGTGCATAGAAGTTTCAGAGGAGCTTTTTCCAGAAAATTGCACTTTCCTTTGAGCAGGCTTTTAAATATATATCAGCTTGACTATTTATGGATGTACCAAATTGCAAACAGACTTGGAAGATAATTAGCCTGGGTACAGTAGATTGAGTACCAACTGGATTCATGTTTGATATTTTCTGTTATCCATTTGCCTAATACCTCAGATTTGTTATATAACCCTTTGAATACTGGGAACTTGTTAAATTTCGACATTTCCCTGCTGTCAGCTAAGATCTGTAAGAGTGACTGTGTCTGTCTATTACTGAGTGTTCTAATGTTGAATTCAAAAAATGTACAGCTGTGCCTTTCTTAATTCATAATGCTAGTAGAGTGAACCAGTAAGGTGTTGTCCTGTTATGAAATTTTATTTAGTGTTGAAATACTAGATCACAATAGGGTTAATGAATCATCATGGGCACAAGTCTAGTTTCACAGGTTTTGGTGCCTATGATGGAAGGATGCCACAATGTAATAACTTTGAATCACACTCCCTGAAACCAAGGCAGCTGTGAATGTATGTTCTCCCCTCCCCTTTTCAGCCAGATTACTCTCCTAAAGGCAATCACTCTTGTTCGTGGTTCAGTTCCATTGGCAGCTGGTCCTCGCTGGTATCTCACCCAGTGACCATTCATCATATGTGAGCCTAGACTGTAAGTGTCAGATGGCTATTGAACTACAATTGGTGTGATTTTAATATTCTGGCCAACTGTAAACCTCAATAATTTTGGCAAACAGGTAGGATGGAGTTGTGGATCGTTAAAGGCCATTTTCTCTTAAGGATGGTTACAATTAGTGAGAACAAATGAATCAGTTGAAGATATTGTACTATATTGTGATTATTGATTTTGTCCAGGATTTTAATGCTAGCACTTGTCCACCTACTCTAAGTAGTGTGACTGATGTTATGCAAATTAGATGTAGGTTGTCAGGAAAAGGTGACATCTTTAAGTGATCCATTAAAACTAATACCTCAAAAAAAAATGAATGACTGTTTAGACATTTATTCTCTTACCTTATAAAATGTGACATTTAATTATCCACAATAACTTAGGGTCCCCAATGGTGGATAATGGAAATTGGCAAATTATTGACAGTCCCCGAAATCTGGTCTTGTACATTTAGCATAACAATACCCAAGGCACAGGAATGAAGGCAAGTACTTTATAAGTAAAATCATTTGAATTAAATCTTTCTTGGGATATCAGGTTGATATATGTCAGAAAAGAGATTTGGGTTAACAGGAATGTGCCTTAAAAAAGGCTTTGTCCTGTGAAATTTCTATTCAGAAATCAGGAATGCGGATAATTGGAGTGTAGATAATTGGAAATTCCACGTTGATACATTTTCAACCTCACACCTAATGTTGACTCAATGGGATTTAATGTTAAAATGGATTTTTGGTGCCAATTCATTAAAATTTTTCACCCTAAACATTTCTCATAACTGTTCAGCTTTAAACATACAACTTCACAATAGATTAATCAATCTGTGTGATTCAAAAGAGTATTTAAAATTTCAGCGACAAGAAATGAGACTCCATCCTAATATCTTATTGTCATAAGCTAGAAATTACCGTGGGTTGTTAACACCTGTGTAGTGGATATGTTCAAGTATTCCTTGCATTGACACCTCCTTGCTGTGGTACCATTTCATACAAACACAACCTTGTCTACTTGTCCCCTCGCCATTACATTGGACCTCATTGGACTGCAATAATAATTTTACTATATTTACAATGCTCAGAGTCAATTTCTGTGTTTCTGACACATTGTCTTTTGAGTGTGCAAGTAGATATTACTTTAGGGGCAAGTAATCAGGGCAATTGCTTGAGGACCTAGGCCAGGAGATGGTGCGGGTTGGGGTTGGGCAGTGGTAGTGGAGGGGGGACCAGGCTAAGTAGTAGTGGGTGTAGGGAGGAGAGTGGCTGTCGCCTTATCCTCTGCTCTGGGCCTCCACAAGGCTAATGCCAGTGCTGGGTACACCTGCAACATTTTGAAGGGCCCAATTCTGTTGGCTGGCTTTGTGCCAACCAGCACGAGGCCATTCATGCACCTGGTAGCAAAATTCTATGTCAGCAATATATTAAGGTGCAAACTTAGCACCAGTGTGTTAGACTAAGACCTGTATATTTAATAACAGTACAGTATGAACATTTTTATAGTGCCTGTTACCTTGGTGGACCAATGGTTTATGCTGCAAACAAAGGGAAGATAAGAGCCCAGGGGTAAATTTTAACGGGGAGCCGGGAAGAGGGCGGGTGGGGGAGATAGAATCATAGAAAGTTACGGCACAGTAGGAGGTCATTCGGCCCATCATGTCCGTGCTGGCTGAAAAAGAGCTATCCAGCTTAATCCCATTTTCCAGCACTTGGTCCGTAACCCTGTAGCTTACGGCAATTCAAGCCCACATCCAAGTACTTTTTAAATGAATTGAGGGTTTCTGCCTCTACCACTCTTTCAGGTAGTGAGTTCCAGACCCCCTCTGGATGAAAAAATTTCTCCTCAGCTCCAGTCTAATCCTTCCACAAATTACTTTAAATCTACGTCCCCTGGTCACCGACCCCTCTGCTAAGGGAAATAGGTCCTCCCTATCCACCCTGTCTAGGCCGCTCATAATTTTATACACCTCAATTAAATCTCCGCTCAGCCTCCTTTGTTCCAAAGAAAACAACCCCAGCCTATCCAGTCTTTTCTCATAGCTAAAACTCTCCAGCCCTGGCAACATACTCGTAAATCTCCTTTGCACCCTCTCTAGTGCAATCACATCGTTCCTGTAATGTGGTGACCAGAACTGTACGCAGTACTCAAGCTATGGCCTAACCACAGTTCTAGCATAACCTCCCTGCTCTTATATTCTATGCCTCAGCTGATAAAGGAAAGTATCCCATATGCCTTTTTAACCACCTTATCTACCTGACCTGCTGCCTTCCGGGATCTGTGGACATGGACTCCAAGGTCCCTTTTGTTCCTCTACACCTCTCAGTATCCTCCCATTAATTGTGTACTCCCTTGCCTTGTTCGCCCTCCCCAAATGCATTATCTCACACTTCTCTGGATTGAATTCTATTTGCCACTTTTCTGCCCACCTGACCAGTCCATTGATACCTTCCTGATACCGTCCACAGCTTTCCTCATCACTATCAACCACACGGCCAATTTTTGTATAATCTGCAAATTTCTTGATCGTTCAAGTCCAAATCATTAATATATACTACAAAAAGCAAGGGACCTAGTACTGAGCCTTGCGGGACCCCACTGGAAACAGCCTTCCAGTTGCAAAAACATCTGTCAACTGTTATCCTTTGTTTCCTGCCACTGAGCCAATTTTGGATTCAACTAGCCACTTTCCCTTGGATCCCATGGGCTTTTACTTTTTTGACCAGTGTACCATGTGGGACCTTGTCAAAAGCCTTGCTAAAATCCATGTACACTACATTAAACGCATTACCGTCTTCAACCCTCCTTGTTACCTGCTCAAAAAATTCAATCAAGTTAGTCAGACACGACCTTCCCTTAACAAATCCATGCTGACTGTCCTTGATTAACCCATGCCTTTCTAAATGACGATTTATGCTGTACCTCAGAATCGATTCCAATAATTTGCCCGCCACCGAGGTTAGACTGACTGGCCCATATTTACTCGGTCTATCTCTTTCTCCCTTTTTGAACAACAGTACCTGACTGGAAACCTGGAAGTACCGGTTTCCCAGTTGTCCTTACGATTTTGACGTAAGGACGTCTTTCATTTTTTTTTCTGTAGGTTTCCCCTCGACAGGCTGGCTGTCAGTCAGACGGGAGAGCAGCCAGGGAGCGGATGGCAGCAGGTAAGTTTTAGTTTGTGAGGGGTTGGGGGTCATCGGGGGAGTCGTGGGTCATCTGGGGTCAGGGTTCATCGGGGGAGTCATGGGGTCGACATTCATTGGAGGGTTCATCAGGGGCTCATGAAGGGGTCGGAGATCGTGTGTGTGGGATCGCGGCAGGAACCTTGTTGGGCCTGGAGGAAATGTGGGGAAAATGCCCACATGCAGTGCAATAAAGGCACTTACCTTTTGATCCGGCTCTTCTCGCCTCCTCTTATGTGGTGTGAATCAGAAGGCCCAGGAATCCCGGCCGCCAGGGGTTAAAACTAAAAAACCTGTCAAAGTGGAGGCCCGCAGCCTCCTTAAAAGATTGTACCTACCGACCGACCTGCCTCCTGAGAGCGGGTTGGTCGCCTGCCCCTCGACCCGCCTCAGTTGAAACCGGAAGTGGGCGGGTTGGGGTCAGATTTTACTTTATGATTTTTACCTTCCCACCCGCCCCCAACCCACCCATTTGTGGGGTTAAAATTTACCCCCTGATGTCTAATCATGGTGCAATCTTAATATTGAGACATGATATATTGCCACATGTATTCTATGATTTTATTTGTGTCATAAAAATTTGCATGTGTGCATTTTGGTTAAGCTTATTCTGTGAATCATATCTACTTTTGATTCTGTACAGTTATCTAATTGTTTGCTTTGTAATAATCCTGAATAAGAATCATATCTGCAGCTATATATGTAAGAAAAGATGTGTGGTAAGCTGAAAGGTCCTTTGATATTCAAAGGGTTCATCCACTTTGGGAGGAAGGTGTTTTTAATAAGGTGATTTTTGAATTATCCCACTATTCTGGAAAGGTATGAAAATAATTTGGAGGAAATTCTGAGAAAATATGACATTTTAAAGAGTTTTTTTAAAAATTGAGAGCGTAAAAAACAAAATGAACCATATATGTTTTTCATTTATGCTTTTTATAGATTCTGCACAGCTGCTACTGCTAATCCTTAGATGCCTGTTTG
This sequence comes from Heptranchias perlo, assembly GCF_035084215.1. NCBI lineage: Eukaryota > Metazoa > Chordata > Chondrichthyes > Hexanchiformes > Hexanchidae > Heptranchias > Heptranchias perlo. The sequence continues at coordinate 30,387,655 of NC_090350.1, forward strand.
AAAAGCACAAATAGTTCCACATAATGGTGCCTTGAAACTGGCAGAGCAATATCACTTAATCTTATTAACACATTAACCAACATAAATTTAATTAACAGCATTAATGGGAATAGATTGTTAAAGACAGTATTGAAAAAGGAGGGGCTATCTCGAAACTGCTCATTGAACCTGAATGGCATGGTGTTCATAATAGGCCTTCGCCTTGCTCCACTCTTCATCCCTGCTCCACTCTTCATCCCTGCTCCCAAGACAGCAGGAGGTTTGTACACTCTGTTTATAATGTTGTGAATTTCACCTGGTTGATTGATAAAATGAAATGCTGTGAAAGGGAGCTTCCACCCTCTGTAAACTTGAACTCATCCAAAACTCTGCTGCCTGTATCCTAACTCGCACCAAGTCCCGTTCACCTATCATCCATTTGCTCACTGATCTACATTGGCTCCCGGACCAGCAACGCCTCGATTTAAAAATTCGCATCCTTGTGCTCAAATCCTTCCATGGCCTCACCCCTCCCTATCTCTGTAACCTCCTCCAGCCTTACAACCCTCCGAGATCTCTGCGCTCCTCCAATTCTGGCCTCTTGCGATTGTCATAGCTCCACCATTGGCGGCCGTTCCTTCAGCTGCTTAGGCCCTAAGCTCTGGAATTCTCTTCTTAAACCTCTCCGCCTCTGTACCCTTCTCTCCTTCTTTAAGACGCTCCTTAAAACCTACCTCTTTTGACCAAGCTTTTGGTCACCTGTCCTAGTATACGGCTCGGTGTCAAATTTTGTTTGATAACGCTCACGTGAAGCGCCATGGGACGTTTTACTACTTTAAAGGTGCTATATAAATGCAAGTTGTTGTTTATTAGTAGTAGGAATCATATTTTTGGCCCGAGTGGGTTGACATAGTGTGATTTTGACCGTAGAAATGTAACGTATTTTCATGCTAATATGTTTTCCCTGTGCCTCCTGAAGGCATGGACCCATACTAGGGTAGAATTCTACAGGAAAGGAACATTCTTCATCTTCCAGCCTAGACACTGAGTGTTGACAGACTACTCACCATGAAGGCATCTCAACTAAGTCTGATGTGCCCTAACCTATTTCTGGACATACACATTTTTCAGCAGGGAGCGCTGAATAGTAACCAAAAGCAGCATCCCTGGAGCTGTCGTCAAGAGGGTTATAGAGCCCAATTGTAGCTCCCCCCTCCTTGCCTGTTGTCCTGGCTAAGATCAACTTTCTCAGTACCTACTAGAGATCAAACTGGGACTTTCCTGAATTGTATGGTTTAGCTGGCTGAGCCATTTTGAGAGCCATAAGATTGTTTTAGCACCAGCTACATTCAACTGAAAGGGATTCCAGCCCCATAACAAAACCCTTTACTTATGGGCTAAGAGTGAAAGCTTTTGAGACAGACCCTAAAGGACAAATTCAGTCTAGTGGGTGTTTCTCACTCTTTGAAAATAGATAGATGTATTTTTTTTAAGACAGTTGAGCTGTGTTTTTGAAGGGCTATTAGGAACTGTTGGAAAAGCTTGGAAGATGTTGACAGGTATTGAATTGATTTGATTTTTTGATGCACAGTAGTTTTAAAATATGGCCTATTTAGACTAAAAAGGTAACACAAGCTCTACCGTGCACTAGAGCAGACAGTGCTGTACAAATTTGCTTATAAATATTTCAATTCCTGCTGAAGAAAGGTTTTAGATTTTATTGTCTGCTATAAAAGAAGATTTTGAAATTTCCGCTAAATTATTGACAGTGAAAAAATGCCCTATACAGAAATAAGCTTATGGTATATTACTGTATATTTTTAAATGATACCATTTGGGAATCAGTTGGCAACAAACACCACTATACATGAATTATAAATTATCAATGAATGCGATTGTATTTTACACATTAATATATTGAAATCTTTTTATCACATGCCCTATAACAACAAATGTCACGATATCAGGAATTTTATTATATCAAGATTTAGATGACTCAGCATAAATGACTGACATTTTGATAAAAGATGGTGGCAGCATCCAGTTGAATTGACAATATAACTTGAGATTGTTATGTTCTTGACACTGATTTAAAGAGTGATTCGGAGACAATAATCCTAAAAGCATCGTCGGGTGCTCTACTTTAGGTTGTGAGCTTGATTCAAGATGGACTGCACACATCTTGAGAATGATTTGTGTTACCCGACTGCAAATGGGAGTTGATGATTGAAGCATTTTTGGTCATCCCTTCATGCATTGTTACCCTAGGAGTACTGGTATGCTGTGTTTGCCAGATCACTGGGAGCTTTCCGTGACTGTTGGGCATCTAATATAGTATGTATCATTACACCCAGCCTCATTACTTAGTAAGTTTCAGCTTGGGCAGATGCCCTATTGCCGCCCCCCTCTCCCCCCACCCAAATGTTTTTGTGTTCTCTGTGTAAAATGAAATAGACTGCTCCTTTCAGCTTCTGCTGGAACAAACACCTTTTTTAAAAAAAAGTACATTTAAGAGATTCAGTCAGTGAGAGACTGAGCTGAAGATCTTTGAGTTGCATTTCAAAGCCCCTTAAGGGCTAAACACTGAAAGATTAATACTCTAAATTTCCCCATTATCAGACAGTTAACTTAATTATAACAGGGTTGTTTATAGTGTTGCATCCACTTATTTTCACTATTAATGGAGCCATTCCGGTATCTGAGTTCACTTTATTCAGCTTTCACTATACTTGCCTTAAGTAGGGTTACAGTGCTTTGCAGAAATTCGTAGGAAATTATTATATTAAGTAAAAATGGAAGAAGAACCTTAAATTATGCACAAGTTGACATTTGTTTTTATTGAAATTAGTATTTGTGTTAGTTGCATGCTGTGATAGTACCTGCACACAAGAATCTGACACTAGGACTGGAACAGTGTACGCACATGTAAATTAACAAAGCTGCAGATGTGTCAGGAGGAGTCTCATCAAAGTGGAATTTCATGGAGTACCAGTGTAAAAATGTTGCCAAGATTTTTCATGGTGGAGTAATGAGGCTTTGTGTGCAGCTCACTGCATGTTGTCTGAGCTGAGTATGCATGAACCACTTTAATAAACTGTCGGTAATTATTCCCCAACTTAGAGATGTTCCCAATATATCTTCCCTGGTTCCTGGAGTGTGCAGTGAGCAGAGTGAAGCTTTATGCCATTGTCTGCATCGCTTCAGTGAAAAAAATCTGCAGAAAGTATTATTTTAATCTTACTGCTCTTACAAGTTGGAGGAATTTCCTTCTTTCACTGAAAATTCAGTGTTTTTTGATTAGCAACTAGGAGACTCTATTCGCATTGGTGGTCCAAGTCTGGTGTGACCATGAAATTTGGCTAAAATCGAACTTGTAATCATCAAAGTAAAGGTGCTGATTTGGTGCAGTGAATTGGTCTGGCTTCGAGTAACCTGAATTGTTCCTGCACTGTATAAACCCAAATTAGGTTTATATCAGGATGCTTTCAGAGGCAGTATTGTATAAACGCTGTGGATTTGTTACTGTATGAGGTCCATTCTGCCTGTCATAATCATTATTTCTTTCGTATAAAAATTATGTGTTTTTTAAATAGCTCATTTATACATGCACACAGCAGCACAATAATTGCTTGTGCACCACCTTTCCGCTCCTGATGGCTATTCACTGATTCCTGTTGGAGAGTGGACGTCTGGTGTTGAGACGATCAGGCTCAGCTGTGTTGCATCCCAAAGTTGAATGCTCATTGTCTTGACCACGGCACTCCTTGACTAGACTCGTCCATGAAGAATGGTCACTGTGGCAAGTTGCCAAAAAGGGAGGCAAGCCTATGGAATTGTATCCCAAATATGAGTCGGCACCTTCAGGAGAGAAGGGGGATAATCTTTTTAAAAGCTGGGCATGGTGGTGCCTGGCTGAGAAAATGAATTAAACGGGGGAAGCTCTGCTGGATCCAACAGCTAGTTAATTAGAACAGAAGCAAAATACCGCAGACGCTGGAAACCTTAAATAAAAAATAGAAAATGCTGGAAACACTCAGCAGGTCAGGCAGCGTCTGGCGAGAGAAATGGAGTTAACGTTTCAGGTTGATGCCCTTTCATCAGATAGTTAATTAGGTTGCTGAATATAGATTAGAGTACTTGAGACTTGGTACAAACCAGGCATGAGGGATCTGGTAGTAAAGGGGGTAAGGGGCTTGAAGTTCACAGGTTTGAATCCCAGGGCAAGCTGTCACTTGGACCTGCCAGCCATAGTGTTGATAAGTTTCAGCAGTTCTCTGCCAGCCTCCGAATGAAGAAGTTTCTCAGAAATTATGCATCTCACATCAGGGTTTGGAAAAACTGACAGTCTCACAGCAGCTCCCTGTGCAGAGGCATTGATGGGGGTTGCAAAGAGAGCTGCAGCCTGGACTGCCCCACCTCTTGAATGGAAGGAGTAATGAGGGTTTGTAGCTGCGGTTCTGCCTGTGCTGTGAGAGCTAAGTGCATTTGTGAAGCGCTTTTAACACCCTATTAATCGAAACGATTGCCTGACATACAACAGAATTGAGAAAATTGAGTAAAATTTACACATTTGGAATCCATCAGTGATGGTTTGGAGAAATTGTAAGATTTTAAAATGGGGTGCTTTGTGAGAGAGGGTGAAATTCCTCTTGACAAAATATGAGCGAGTTGAAATCGATCCTCAGAAATCGCATGTTTCAGAATTCATGTTCCCAGGATTTCGTTCGCAAGTTGTTTACTTGTGGAGAAAAACAAACATTTTCCAGCTTTTCACAAAGGGGAATTTCATTTCCCCCCCCCTCCCCAATTAACCCCCCACCTGTCTTGCTGATATGCCTGAAGGAGGTTAAATTTAATGATGCTCTGTGTTTTTAAGCATTTATAGGAACAAGAGGAGGCCATTCGGCCTCTCGAGCCTGTTCTGCCATTCATGGTACAGATCATGGCTGATCTGTACCTCAACTCCATTTACCTGCCTTTGCTCCATATCTCTTGACACCTTTACCTAACAAAAATCTACCGATTCCAGTGTTGAAAATTTCAATTGACCCCCAGCATCCACAGCCTTTTGGGTAGAGAGTTCCAGATTTCCACTACTCAAAGTGCTTCCTGGTTGCGTAGAAGCAGATTGTCACCTGCTTCTACGCAATACATTAACGACAGCAATTTTGAAGAATTGGACCCTGGATGCTTGTAACCGAACACCCTCCATCTGTGTGTGGAGGGGGGGGAAGGAAAGAGAAATGGAAGGGAGTCCAAGGAGTATGATTGTGGGGTGGAAGATCCGATTGTAACATTTTTGTTTCATCACTTAAATTGGTGAAATAAAAAGTGAACTTTCCCTTTTCACTGAGACTGTTATTTTCCTATCTGCTGTTGTAAGCCCATGCAGCTCTGATAGCAAAGCTGTTGGAGACTTCAGAGATCTCTGATTTGACGAAGAGGTTGCGAGGTGCCTCCTAGACATCTCTCTGGCACTGTAATGCTTAAATGGTCCCTTTGCTCTCAGTGAAGGTGCATAGAAGCTCTCTATGGATAATGTGTGTTAGAAAGTATCAGGATAGTACTGTATTGTTCCAGAGCATTAGAGTTAAGCATTTAACCATCGGAGATGATAAATAGTGTGAATACAATGTAGAATATAGAGCCTTTAAGCCAACTTACTGGAGTAACACGTGCTTTGGAATGTCAGAGCTTTAGAAGTTTAGTTCATACCATCCGAGGGAACGAATGAGAAATTTCAGTTACAGAAAGAAAGAACTTGCATTTATGTAGTGCTTTTCACATCCTCAGAACGTCCCCGAGTGCTTCACAGCCACAGAATTACTTTTGAAGTGCAATCACTATTGTTATGTAAGCAAACGCATAGTTAGTTCAGTAAAGGACTGATTATAAGTTGAAGTTTCACTGTTTTGAGGTTTTCACTTGTACTTCATGTGTGACCACTAACAATCTCAGATTCAAAAATAAAGACTGGAAATGCACAGCAGATTGGCCAGCATCTGAATGAAAAGTATAGGTTAAAGTTTTGGTTGTGGACCTGCATGAGAACTTGAAACATTAACCTCGCATTTTCTGTTTTTATTTTAGATATCCAGTATTCTGTTGTTTGCACTGTTCTGATTTGCTCAAAAATACATTCCTGCCTGCACAGTTCTGGTGATTTTGCGTGTGATCAGATGGCCTTTACTCCAGAAAAGAGAAGGCTGAGGGGTGACTTAATAGAGATCTTTAAAATTATGAGGAGATTTGATAAGGCAGATGGAGACAAGATTTTTCCGCATGTGGGGAAGACCAAAACTAGGGGCTTTAAATATAGGATCGTCACCAATAAATCTAGTAAAGAATTCAGGAGAAACTTCTTTGTCCAATGAGTGGTAAGAATATGGAACTCACTACTGCAAAGAGTAGTTGAGGCAAATAGCATAGATGCATTTAAGGGGAAGGTAGATAAGCACATGATGGAGAAAGGAATAGAGGGTATGCTGATAGGATTAGATGAAGAGGGGTGGAATGAGCATAAACGCCAGCATAGACCGAATGGCCTGTTGCTGTGCTGTAGACTATGTAATGTGTAATTTTATGTATCGTAGGGATGAAATATAGGTTGTCAAATCACTTTTGTTATATCTTCGCTGTAACTTGATATGTCCACTATTGCTTTAATATATATTTGTAAGAATGTGAATTGTTTTCTAATGTTACATTGTATAAAATAATGAATGGCCAGAGATACATTACAAAGGTGTAAGGAGTCCCACGTTGTCTAGCACTGTAATGTATGGAGCATATTTTTAAAGTATTTTTATGAGAATGAATTGCTGTATATGGAGTTTGTTGTAATAAGCAGACTGCTATACACAAGTGAGCAGATGGTGATATTTGTAACTATAAGCAATTAATAAATTGATGCTGAATGATGAAAATTGCAGAGTTCTTGCAATGCATGTTTCTAACATCAGAATGAAAACTGTGATGTCTGCCCTTCCCCTTTCCCCAGCAATGCATGAACAATAACCTTTTGCATTTAGCTGGCATCTTTAAAGTCATGAAACATCCCAAGACATTTCACAGATTGGAGGAGGGAATGGAGTTAGGTCAACAGTTGAGGGAAGTGACCAAAGGTGGTCGAAGAAATTGATGTTGAGAAGACTTTAGAGATAGGGAGAGCTGAAGCAAGAAAGGGGGGGATATTCGCCATAGGCCAGCGCTCAGGGAGGTTGCATAGATAGGTTGGGGTGAGACTGTGGGGGGATTTGTTAATGAAGAGGAGCCTTTCGAAAACCTTGCTTTCGAGCTCAGAACCAGCAAAAATTGGTGAGGGATGGTCAGTGAACAAGATCCAATACTTCCTTGTTGTAATGGTCTTTGCTATAGTGCTATTTTCGTTGTAAAGCTACTGTTGATGATGTATTATATGCTGTGTGCAGGATATTCACTACAGTTTGTTTCCTTTTGTAGGATCATCTTTTAATGAGGCTGGAGTTTGTTTTTTCAAGAACAAATACCGTGGTTATTTGGTGCTGGGATTAAGCAAAGACTAAGCCTACAACATATGGGCTTAACATGAAACAGAAAATAGTGTAAATGCAATGCGGTATCGGTATCTGAAAGAAAAAGATAGTTTAATGTTTTTGATACCCAAGATATGATCATACACTGAATACTTTGCCCACACCCTGTAAGGGCAGTTAGAGGAGTATTAGTGCTTTCTCTGCATTACTCCCACATTGTGAATAAGCTGACAGCTGTTTCACTGCCAGCATCAGTTTATTGTGCACTGCGGCGCATGTGCTAGTTAAAATAAACTGAATGTTTGGCTGCAGCAGAAATAGTGTGCGTTTTTGGGCCCAGTTCAATGTTCTTTTTCCCCCTCCCTTTAAGAACTTGCATTAGTTGTAGAATCCTATCGTGCACAGGAAGCCTATAGCAGCATTTTGACAGATGTGAAGCTGTGCAGAGTCCCCTAGTAGGGAGGATTTTGAAAAATGGATGATTGTTATTTTAAGAACAATTCAGCTTGCAGCAAGTTGTGGTTCAAGTTAAGAGAAAAATAAATGGTAGTGATGTCAAGACCCAATTGAGTATTTTTCAACCCGCTACCTCTGTTTTTGCGTAAAATAAGTTCCTGATCTCAGCCTATTTATCATGTGAAATGCCAGTGAATGAGCCCCGCCCTCCCTGAAATGAAAGAGAGAGCAGTGTTTGAGTCAATTTGGGATGTTCTTTTGCATCTATCAGTTGACTTGAGAGGTATCAATGCAGCAGCATGGGAACAGATCACATGCTCACCCCATTAGTCAGGCGATTGGTGGGGAGCAGTGTTGGGGGGATTAATGAGGCTGACTAAATAGTAACAAAATAATTAAATAGGACCACTTTTACTTGGGGGAAACCATTTATTCCCAAATGGTTCTGTATGTAGGGAAATCTATAACTTAAAATTAAAGTTTAAATGAGGCACTTTTTTGTTAAGAGAATGTGGAAATGTGTCTGTGTAAATATTCTTTGTGTGCAGAAACTTGGTGTTGGTGATCTGCTGACTGTTCTGTGGCCATCCAGTAGGTGGTATGAATGAGCAGGATGGGTCAGCTGCTCCCGCTCCACCCAATTCCTCCCCCCCCCTCCGCCCAACGTAGTGCATCCCAGACAAATAACAGAGATCAAAAATCTGGCACATGATACAAAGTGGAGTCCTAAGTTCTGATGGTGTGCCAGTGCTATTATGTGCAGTGCCATCTTGCCATGCAGCTTTAAAAAAAAATCTGAATTAAAACCAAAAAGTGAGGCTTCAACCACATTTAGTCATGGTTTCTCTTGGGGAGTTTGTATTTGGAAAATGTTATCCTCCTTAAAGGCGCCATGTGCCATAAGGAAGATTTTATCCAGATGTTGTTGCTAAAAATGTCATTCAGTCAGATGTATTTTTAAACCTATCTTTTAAAAAGAATTAAATAAAGTTATGAGGAGAACCTTTGACTCTCAGTATGGATGGAATAAGGGATGAATAAGTTGAATATCCTTGATCACCTACAGTTAAAACTCACTTTCTAAGCACTGCCAGGCACAGGGATAGAGGTGATAGACTGTTTGTTCCAATTGCCTGACCCAGAGTCAGGAATGCTGGAGTTGAAGGGTGCCACTGGAATGCTTTTCGCACAATTTGAACAACAACAACAAAAAATTTTTAATAACACCAGGAACAAAAGTGGGATGAAATCCTGTTTATTTCTGTGGATGTAGTTATCCAAGATTTGCTGCAATTAATAGAACATGAACACTCCTGTTAGTGCTGAGAACTGCCCATTAATCACTAGAGCATGACCTGGACACAGGCTGCAGTCAGTGGCGACAGACTGGAGACTGAGTTCAACCTGTGTCCAGGTCACGCCTCCCCCATTGAGTGACAAGTCTTGATGTATAGAGCAATAAAAGCTTTTTGTTTACTACTGAAAACTTTGCATCACAATGTTGAACAACAAATGGAAGTTCAAGCTGTTTTTAAAGGTTATTTTGGGCCATATGTTTAAATATATGCAAATATTACCAAAAAAACACACACTGTTTAACCACTGGTCTTGGCAAGTTGAATAAGGAGTGGTGTTTATAATGTGTGGAATGGTTCGTGACTCACAGCGGTGATTAAAGAGGGCAGTGTGGATGTAGGGTGCAAACACAAGGGAGTAGAAAATAGAAGAAAGGAGTTTCTTAAAACATGTAGAGTAGGTCATGCCGTGGATTAACATATTGCCTGTTCACCTTTCAGATTTACTTTAGAATATTGCATAGACTGTTGGGATGGGGGTCTCCTAAAACCTCCATTCTGCTGGCTATAAGGTAAAAAATAAATTTGGGTTCTGGGGAGTGTGTATTCCTAATTTGTCATAAAATGGCACTAAATTAGCTATCACTCTCCGAAGCCGCAAGGATGGCTGATGTGGGAAATTGAAAACAATCACACTGGTGGGGTGGAGGTGTTCTTCAGAGGTTTGAGTTAAGGCACACTTTTCATTGGAGCAGAATACAGGGAGCTTTACCCTGCATGTAGCTGTCCCAGACTTCTCACCCGAGAGCATTTGATGCTGAAGCTAGTTCCCAAAATGGACAAGTGTTGCATTCCCTAGTAGTGGCTGTTCACTTTCATGAACTTAGAAATCTGTAACAAATTTAAAAAATATTAACTGTTGGTGCCCATGACCATAACATACTGACCTGGCTCACTGACCCAGTTTGTAAAATGTTGGCTTCTTTGTTGACCGGATTAAATTCAAGCAATAATAGGAAAATATAATGATTTTTTAAATGTTGTCAACAGGTGATTTTTAACCGAGTCAAAAGTTTTGTCAACAAATCCCAGGCTATTGATTCCTTCTGGCATCTTCCAACATCTAGTGAATACAAAAATCCAGAAAACCTAAAGATTAATGTCTCAAGAGCAAAATGAATTCATTTAGTTTAGTGACCAGTTTCCCTGATTTGTTGACACTTTGTAAACAGCAACTGTTTTTGTGTTGGCACGTTCTAGCCTCGTCCAACCAGAAATACCCCACAGACCCCGCATCGCATCATCCAACTGCTTCTTAAATGATTCTAGGATTTTGCCTTTGCTGCCCTACCTGGAAGTCCGTTGCATGTGTTGATCACTCTGTGTGAAGAGGAACTTCGTAACACAATTCCTGAATTTGCCTTTTCTTAGTTGCTCCATTAATTTGTAGAACTTGTTGAATTCCCTCAATCTGGAACACTCTTCCCCCAAAAAGCCGTAGAGGTTAGGACAGTTGAAAATTTCAAAACTGAGATTGATGGATTTTTGTTTGGCAAATGTATTAGGATTAAGGTACAGATCAGCCATGATCTAATTGAATGGTGGTACACGCTCGAGGGGCTGAATGGCCTACTCCTGTTCCTGTGTTCCCTGACCCTGCAGACTAAATGCCAGTTAAATTGCTTGATGCCATCTTATCACATTATCCACAGAATTTTCAGTCTTCAGATCTGAAAAAGGGTCTTGCATTCCCTGTTAACCTGTCTTTTCCCTTCTACAGATGCGGACTGCCCTGCTGTCTGTTTCCAGCATTTTCTGTTTTTATTTCAGATTTTCAGCATTTGTAGTTTTTTTTTCTTTTTATTCACTTGAGTTTGTTTTTTCAAATGAGAAAACCAGTGGAGAACAGATTTGTTACTGTGTAGAGTGTATGACATGTTTATTCACCATGGGTGGGATGGAAAGCTGCTTGAGCCACGGTGCAGTTGAGCACTGCCCAGTTTGTTATCTTCAACATTAGCCAGGTCAGCCATTCATTGTGCTTACAAAGTGACCTGCAACATTCTGCAGTAATGGCTTGCCATTGTCTGTAGGTACGGAGGATGCTGTCGCTTATCTGATACTGAAATACTGCATGGAAAATAACAACTGTAGTTTAAATTCTCACTCCTGCCTTTTTGGATTGTTTCTTTGTTTCACTCAAATGCTACTGTACCCTGCAGCTGCAGTGCAGACCGACCTCTGATTTTTGCCTCTGGGTTCTGGTTCCATCATTTGACAGATTGGTGGCCAGTGACATGAATATGCAAACTGTGCATTCCTGAAATTGACTTTGATGCAGAAACTTCAATATCTTCTCACAGGAGTGGAGTGAAAGGGTCTTTATAATAGTCACTTCACCAACTACATCTGCATGGGGGGAGTGATTTATTTTTCTTGTAATAAATATGGGCACTGCAGCTTGGAACAGTGGTTCCTTAAAAAAAAATTGCTATGCAAAGCAAAATAATTCAAATCTATAGGTGGATCTAGCACTGAAATCAAGTTAATCCTGCTGTGAAAAAATGTGTAATGCAGCATGTTTTGTTGCTATCATAATATGCCACTAAGCTTTAGTCTTTTAAAGGAAAATAATTGTAATGTGGAGCAAAAGAGGACAGAGCAAAGTATACTTGTTCATTCACATTCCTAATTTGTCTCCAGTACATTTGCCTTTTTAAAAAAAATGTCCCCATAAGCAAAACAGATGTCCTACTCTGTCAAAGTGACTGCACAACAAATGAAACGCCATTCGTTGGAAGCAGTAAAATGTTAGTTTTTGGCTTTATCAGCCTCCCTTTCTGAAGGCTGCCTTGGCGCACAGATTCAGAATATACCGAGCTCTCCCTGAACAGAACCAGGTGGTTTTATTTTTCTGGCTGTTCTATTTACCATGCTTGTGGTAATGGAAACCTTGTGCTTGAAGCATTGTGCAGTTTACTACATTCCAGCACTGTAATGGATAGCCAAATGCTTCTACTGTTAAGGGAAGACATGAAAAAGGAAAGAAAAAGTGGTGGTGTGGGGGAGGAGGAACGAAACAAAAGTAGTTTAAAAAGAAAAGTTCAAAAAAATAATAGAGATTAAAAATATTTTTAACAAGTGGAAGCTCCATTCTGTCCTCAATTATTTCCATTAAATTTGTAGTCCTGCATTCAATCAGTAGCTGTTGTAAACATTGGAATCTCAATTCATTAATGTTAAAAAGGGAAATATGGCAAAGTCAACTTTGCTTGTTGCATTAGTGCTAGTCACAGTCCAATCTGTTGCTTATAAAGTTATGAGGCTGTATGAGTGAGTGCAGGGCCACCTGAAGCAGGCTATCCTGTGATCTCTGGCAGCGGACTGAGTGGCTACACTAGCTTGGAAGGAAAGTAAACTTGTCATCTTAACAATCTGGTTTTCAAATGTTTTGGCAATGTTTTTAAAATACTTCAATAAGTGGCAGTTTGGTTAATAAAAAACAGCAGATGATGGCTAATGGGATATTAGTTGCTAATATTTACTGAATGATTTATGAATAATAGGTCTGTCACCAAATATATAGCAGTATTCCAGTTGCTGCACTACAGTGGGGTTTCATGAGGTACTAATCAGGTTGTTGTATTTTGTGCAGCTCTGAGGGGCAGTAGCAACACTAGAATGCATTCATTTTTTAAAAATGTTACTTTGAGCAACTTTCCATGTGTATTACATAAAGTAAAATATCAGATGTCGCAATTCAATCACTGGGTTCCACAAATGTTCATAAAGTACACAAGATTTGTTCTCGCAGGTTTCAATGTGGGTCAGAGAGTTTTAATTAGTATCATCTTAACATTTCCCCCACCCCAAATATCTATCAGACTTATGAGTTACTTAGGATCTTCCATTTGAGTAATATCAAAAATGTGATTCCACATTTTGTCCACCTCTTATCAATATCTGACATGAAAAAATCAGTCCTATTTACTTTCTTGGAAAACAAACAATTGTTGTGGCACAATAAAATATTTTCTGTGAACACATCTGTTGCAATATTTATACAACAAATGAAAGCAAGCTTCCTGCAATGGCTCAGTTAATAAATTCACTGTCTAGTCTGGAACTGAGCCATAGAGACTAGAAAGGTTTGAAATTCAATTCATAGTCTGTACTGAGTTAGCTGATCTCAGGCATTGCAACAGTTGGGGTGGGAGAATTGGCCTCAGTGTCCCTGGACTAGTGAGGGGAAAATCAGTCAAGGTTTATGCTGTTAAATGCCATCCAGTGTCTCTAGCTGCTGTGTGTGTGTGTACACGCATGTTGGTTGACAACATGATCAAGTTCAGCTACGATTACCGCCACCGCTGCCCCCCCCCCAAACCATTTCAATACTTCCTATCTAGTCTCACGTATGAAGAATGGTCAAATGGGCGCGGTATTGGCCGGCAACTATTGCCCATAGCACCAGAGCCTTGAAAGAATCAAGGATTTCAGTGAGAAACAAAGAACAAAAATTGAAGCCTGCAATCCAAAGCTGTGTGAGCAACAAGCCGCTGCTTCCAGTCGACAAACAGTGCTCCCAGTGACATCTTTTATTTTGTGCATAGGATTTTTAGTAGATTGACTCAAAATGTTTCACTATAAAGGAGGTATGTACCATGGTGGGGGGAATCTATTTCTAGTTGGGATCAATCAAATTTTGTGCCTCTGTTTTTAATTTGCTAAATGTTGCTGCGCACAAATCTGAATTCTTAAGGAACCGTTGTCAGAACATTTCACATCTGCACACCGTGGAAGAACACAAAGTGCTGTGCGCTGCCCAGTATTCGAAAGAATTGCCAGTCTAATGACTGAACAGCGCCGTGCAGCAAGTACTTTGGTTGTTACTAGGTTGCATTCACTGCCACGTGACTCAGACACAGCAGGAAGCTGACAGCCTAGCAGGCTGGCTTTTAGCCAGGGAAAACCAGCAAACATGAAAGCTATTCAAGTCTTTAAATGACAACCTGATATAATAAAAATGTAAAGGCTAATTGGACAAAAATGGCACCTGCAGGGAGATGGCTATTTGTGATTGTCCTCACCCCTTCAGCAGTGGGCGCAGTTTCTCTTACGTGGGAGATATGGCCACAGGATTTTAGAGAAAGGCAGGAGGGTTGCGAGCATACGATGTGTGCAGAATGTTCAACATATGTCCTTTAGGGCAGACTTGGCAGGAAAGGTTTTTTTTTCTGAGCACATGATGAAGATCATTAGGAATTTCCTGCATATCATAAGCCAAAAAACTGATCCTGGAGAGGTGGGGAAGGTTTCTGAAATGTGTGCTGTGTTTATATTTAAAGCTTGGGTGTTAACAAAGTGGTTCCACATACCACGTTCCTCTAATTTATAGCGACGTCCTATAAAATGTGCTACTCAGCCCATTGCAAGTTTATTCCGTCTTGGACAATATTGCTTCAGTCGATACTAGTTGGTAGCTGGTTGTGTCACGCTTTCCATATGGTGGAAGGAGTTACACAATAAATCTTAAGCTCTAATGCTAAAAATGACCGATTCAAGTTTTCCATGCCGATTTGCTATAGATTTACTAAATTATTTCTCAGGTATTCAACATTAATTAAGTTTTTTTGGCATTAAGCAATATATCTACAGTGTGCCACATAAGTAGTGTTGAAATCTTTATCTGGCAGCTAAAAATACTCAAGTTTGAAACTCCTTAATCAAATTCCTGAGAGTCCCACTATTTTTTGGGGGGGCTGTTGGGGTGGGATCTACAGTCTTGATCGCTAGTGTCCGAACTTCAATGGAATAAAGCTTGTTGAAATATTCAACATCTGAGTTAAGAGTCCTGTGAACCTGAGCCTGAGATTGCCAGTGAGCTGACAATGAGAGGCATGAATAATATTCAATATGTTGGTACATGCTGCATTTCATAAAACAAACAGACAGACGAGCAAGGATGAGTGGCTTAACTTCAAGATGTAGCAATTTCCCTATGTACTCTTTCTGGGTTTGTTGGCTCTTATAAGGACAAGTTTAATAAGTAGAAGAGTTTTCAAAATTTTCCAATGATTAAAATGTGTAATCTTACAGCTATATTTCTACAATGTATCAGAGAGCAAAGGACTGATTTTACCAATGCTCTAAGATAATCCAGGGGGTTGGTAGAAGCTGGTGACGTAACAATCCAGCTTTGTGTTCAGGTCTGTATTTTTTAGCATGCTGGAAGAGCATGGTATGCACTTTTATGGCCTCTTATAAATTCAACTCGTTCTTTCCAAAATGGGCAACTGTTGGGCAATTCCAGAAAAGATGCACAAAGGTGCCCAGTTTCAATGTCACATTTCGGTCTGGCATTGGTTGAAGGTTTAGGGTAGCCTCCAGTAACCCTGCACTACAGTGCTTTCTGATGCTCTGTGATGTCTTTCATTTATTACTGCACCTTGGGAGCAATCCAAAAAGTGTGTTACAGTGAGAAAAGTGATATGGATGGGGTATTTCCTATGGTATGTCTCCACAGGTTGGAGTCATAAATATTACGTTACCTTAGAAGTGATGACATATTGTTGAGTGTTGTGAAAGGGTTGGTGTATTTGCAACATAATTAGGAATGGTTCTGATCTGGCTTCACTCTTCTCTTTCTTGTAACACTCATAAATTAGTGAAAAATAAATTTAAATCCAGTATATTGGGAAGAACGTATGCAACATTCAAAATGTAGCTGGGTGCTGTAATGGGGGACGTGAGGTGCTTGATGTGCATGAGTTTGATGGGCAGAATGGCCTTTTCTCATCCAGGGCTTTTGTAATGTTTCTTTTGTTGAGATAAAATGGCTTTACTTGGTTTAAGCAGAAACATATTTGCACCTCCCTGGCCAACTGTAAAATGCCAGGACCAGTTTCGGCATACCGTAGCTCCAAAGCTAGTGTTGAATCTTTTAGAAGGCCACCGGCCAAAAACTCCTTGTACCATCTGCCTTTGAAACAACTGTGTTATATGTGTAGATAAAGGAATGGGACAAGATGGAGTATCTCATAGGCAGTTCATGTTTTAAACCATCATCCATTAAAAAGAAAACTCAAGCTATGAGTTGACTCGGGTAGTTTTTTTTGAAAGAAAAAGTGTATCTCCTGATACCTTCAGTTTCCGTTAGAGTATAATTAATGGACAGCTTGACTCATCATTCAACAGCTGACCAGACTTAATAATGCCACTGAGGTTCCTTGGCACTTGGGTCTCTCCACCATTTACATCCCTGTACTACATAAACTACTTTCTGTCAGAAAAATTAAAGGATGAAAGAAAACAACTTCACTACAAGTACAAGGTAAAGTTCATGTGTCTGTATCCAAGCATTCCTACTATGATCTGTGCAGTAATGGTTAAAGAGGCTATTTCCCCCTACATATTTTGTTGCACAGATGTTATTATTCTATTTATGATTCCAAATATGTTAGTTCTGTAAGTTTAGTATTGTAAATAAGGCCTCTAAAAATCACCTGATCCCACCAACTTTTTTGGGGGGTTTGGGACATATCAATTGCATAATGCAAAGTGTGTATCTTGTAACATTGTAATCTGATGTGGCAGTTTTAAAGAGGCATGAACAGATGGTTAATAATTGCACAGATCATAGTATGTTAAAGCATAAAAGGAGACCATTCGGCCCAACGTGCCTGTGCTGGCTCTTTGAAAGAGCTATCCAATTAATCCCACTCCACTGATCTTTCCCCATAGCTCTGTAAATTTTTTCCCTTCAAGAGTTACCCAATTTCCTTTTCAAAGTTAGTAATGTATCTGCTTCCACCACCCTTTCAGGCATAGGGTGGTGATAACAACTCTGCGTAAAAAATGTTCTTTCTCATGTCGCCTCGGGTTCTTTTGCCAATCACCTTAAATCTATGTCTTCTGGTTACCAACCCTTCTGCCACTGGAAACAGTTTCTCATTTATTCTATTAAAACAGTTTGTGATTTTGAACACCTCTATCAAATCTCCTTTTAACTTTCCCTGCTCTAAGAAGAACAATCCCAACTTCTCCAGTCTCTCCAGATATCTGTAGTCTCTCATCCCTGGTACCATTCTAGTAAATCTCCTCTGCACCTCCTCTAAGGCCTTGACATTCTTCCGAACGTGTGATGCCCAGAATTAAACACAGTACTCCAGCTGAGGCCTAACCAGTGATTTATAAAGGTTTAGCATAACTTCCTTGCTTTTGTACTCTATGCCTCTATTAATAAAGCCCAGAACCCCATATGCTTTTTTAACAGCCTTCTCAACTTGCCCTGTCACCTTCAAAGATTTGTGTACATACACCCTCTCCGTGTCTCTCTGCTGCTGCACCCCCTTTAAAATTGTACCATTTAGTTTATATTGCCTCTCCTCATTCTTCCGACCAAAATGCATCATTTCACACTTCTCTGCGATAAATTTCATCTGTTATGTGTCTGCCCATTTCATCAGTCTGTCTATGTCCTCCTGAACTCTGTTACTCTCCTCCACATTGTTTACTACATTTCCAAGTTTCGTGTCATCTACAAACATTGAAATTATACCCTCTATACTCAAATCCAGATCGTTAATATATATCAAAAAGAGCAATGGTCCTAATACCGACCTCTGGAAAACACCACTGTATACTTCCCTCCAGTCTGAAAAACAACCGTTCTCCACTACTCGTTGCTTTCTGTCCCTTTGCCAATTTTGTATCTATGCTGTCACTGTCCTTTTAATCCCATGGGCTTTAATTTTGCTTACAAGTCTATTATGTGGACATACAGTAATAGTGTGGGGTTAACTACAAGTGATTTTAATGTGCAAATAATGTTATAAGCAGAGAGTGTAACTTGAGCGCTTGGTCACATTGTCTGAGCCCTGAGATTTCAATAACTCATTTCCTGTCATTTGTTATATTTTAAACATTTTTGTTTTACTGTGCTGTAAATGGGATACTCTCTTGTTTATGGCAGTAAACCCTCCTACATTGGGCATTGTAGGGCCATATGCAGAATGAAGCTCCCTCTCCACTGTCCAACATGTGCCGTAAACCTTTCTCACGAGATTAAATGGTTTGGAGCTTGTCCAACATCGAGTAGATTGCACGTGGTCTGCGGAAGGAACGAGACTTGACAGGCCAAATGGCCTTTCTTGTTCCATGCTTTCTTTTTCTTAATTCCCCACCTAAAAGCATCCTTATCGTATGAGTGTGATCTTTCACTTCCCATATCAGCTATACTTCTTTCATTTCGTAAGTAAGATTGACAAATAGTGACAAATTATGGGCAGTTTTCTGCTCTCAATTCATATCTATTAGGAATTGGGTTCAGACTGCACAATGTCATACCACTTAGGAGCCTTTAGCGAGCAGACAACGGAAACTTTAATCAAACTGAACTGGATTCAGGCTCTCGGCCTCGAGGTGAAATGACAATGTCCAGAACTCACTGTGCTACCTAATTCCTCAAATATTGTTTTCTAAAAATGTTATGTAATATTTTTTAAACTAATTCTACAATCCCTCCCCTCAGAAAATACAAATAATTCATAGATAATATATGCTATTGAGTCACTGGAAAAACTGCAAGCACAATATGTGATGCCAATTCAGCAGATATGAATTGAGCAAGTTTTCAGAATTCCTTCACGAGATGAGTTACACAAAGGAATATTGCAGTGCCCAAAGGGGAAGAGGTTCAATAATTCTGGTTTGAAAAAGCTGAGAATCATTTTCTTCATTTTGATACCACATCAAAGTGGCATATCATATTTCACAGCTGTAACAATATTTTAGCAGCATAGTGACCTTATTGCATTGTGTGTTCGTAGATAAAGACCCCAAGCTGAGATTCTAAACCCCAAACCCTCTCCATCTATTTTCACCTCTGCAACCGCCCTTCTCTGCCTCGGCCTCAGCCCCTTTGCTGTTGAAACCCTCATCCCTGCTTTTGTCATCTCCAGATTTGACTTTTCCAATGCTGTCCTGGCTGGCCTCCCATCCTCCACCCTCCATAAAGGCCTGCTCATCCAAAACTCTGCAGTCCTTATAATAATCCATACCAAGTCCCGCTCACCCATCACCCCTGTGCTCGCTGATCTATGTTAGCTTCCAGTCCCTCATGACCTGCAATTTAAAAATTCTCATCCTCATGTTCAAACCCCTTCATGGCGTCACCCCGCCCTATCTCTATATCCTTCTCCAGCCATCCAAGAATTCTGCATTCCTCCAACTCTGGCCTCTTGTGCAGCCCCGCTCCCTTCGCCCACCATTAGCGGCCGTGCCTTCAGCTGTCTAGACCCTAAGCGCTGGACTTCCCTCCCTAAATGTCTGCCTCTGCACCTCTCGCTTTTCCTTTAAGACAATCCTTAAAACCTACCTCTTTGACCAAGCTTTTAGTCACCCTTCTTCTTTGGCTCAGTGTCAATTTTTGTCTGATTATGCTTCTGTGAAACATGTAGGGATATTGGTGCTGGTGCTGGTGCCTGAACATTTACCTGAGGAAGGAGGAAGTCTCCGAAAGCTTGTGAATTTAAAATAAAATTGCTGGACTATAACTTGGTGTTGTAAAATTGTTTACAACTGTTAAATATAGATCAGACTTTCCTCACAACATATCAGGGTATCTTTGTCTTTAACGCAGTTTTGTTAGTCACGTGACTTGTTTTGACATGAACAACTGAGGTTTCTCAGTTGGACAAGTGGTCAAGTGTTAGCCACAAGGTTATTACTTGCACTTGTTTACACGATGAATTATGACTGAATTCACATCCAGCTGACCAACAACAACATACATTTATGTAGCGCATTTAACATTCAAAATGTCCCATGGCACTTTGCAGAATAGTGGCAAGAGTAACAAAAACATTGAGCCAGGTGGGAGTGTTTAGCAGGGGTGATTGAACGCTTAGGAAAAAAATGGGATTTGAGAAGGTTTTTTTTTTAAAAGATACCAAGGAAGAGAGGTGGAAGGTCCATTTGAGGGACATAAAGGCAAGGATAAGGATTTTAAATTTAATGTCATGAGGGACCGAGAACAGTGTAGGTCCAAAAGGATGGGATTGATGAGCAGGGCTAACTGTCGGACAGCATACAAGCAGCTGCATTTTTGGACAAGTTGGAGTTTACAGAGTAGGAAAAATGAAAGAAAAGTAAGGAGAGCATTAGAATAATCAAGTCTGGAGGCGACCAAAGCATTGATAAGAGTTTCAATGGTGGGAAGGGACTGAAGTAGGAGTGGAGGGGAGAAATCTTGAAGGTGGAAATAAACAATCTTGGTGATAGAAATATGACGTGAGTTTACTTCAGCTGCTGCAGGTCAGATAGTGTTTACATACACCTCCTTGAACTATTCACAGTATTTCGAAGTGTTCGAAGATTGTCATAAGTATAGACAACTGTAAGCTGCAGTTAAGTCTTAGAAATCAACAAAATTTAAACAGGAACTCCACACTCTTTCTAAAAATTGATCCATTTCGATAGGCAAGGCCTCGATTTTAAAATTGTCATCCTTGTGTTCAAATCCTTCCATGGCCTCGCCCCTTTTTTTTTTATTCGTTCACGGGATGTGGGCGTCGCTGGCAAGGCCGGCATTTATTGCCCATCCCTCTGTAACCTGTTCCAGCTCTACAACCCTCGGAATTCTCTGCGCTCCTTCAATTATGACCTCTTGCACATGTCCGATTTTCATCGCTCCACCACTGGCACCCATGCCCTAAGATCTGGAAATCCCTCCCCACAGGTCTCCACCTCTCTACCTCTCTCTCCTCCTTTAAATCTCTCCTTAAAACCTACCTCTTTAACCAAGCTTTTGGTCACCTGGCCTAATATCTCCTTTTGTAGCTCGGTGTCAAATTTTGTTCGATAACGCTCCTATGAAGCGCCTTGAGACATTTTACTACGTTAAAGGTTCTATATAAATGCCTGTTGTTGTTCTGAACCATATGATGGTACGTTGCAGAATAATTCTGCTTCATTTTCATTGCTGTTTTCTCCATATGGGTGGTAACATTTTGCTGTCTTCTTACTTGCCAGCTGACTTCACTGTGGGCAGGTTTCCCAGTGAAAATGGTCCCAGTTGTGATATGCTATTTAAAGTACTTGATTGAAAAATGATCTTACCATCCGTTAGATAATTCAGCATCTTTTTACCCAAAGGAAAAAGGTTAAAGGAGAACTTGATTCTGTTTTTGAATGGGAGCTTCAGCTTATTCAAGTTACTCAACTTATGAAGTTTCCTTGCATTGTGCACCACATGGCCATGTTTCTCTTGCATTCAGTGTATTTTATTTTGAGAAACTTAAGTGAAGGATTAAGGCCCACATTACACTACAACAACAAAGTTGAGAACAGCAGAAGATGAGGTAAATCAAGAATGAGTGATTAGATAATATTGAACATGTGTTCTAAAAGCTTGATTGAGGATGGAAGGAAAAAATGATTGGAAGGTTAGGAGTTTCACAATTTAATGGGCCTGGGAAATGACTAATTGCTGGTTGGATTTCATAGCATAAAATAAAAATCACAAAACTGATACTTTATTGACATTTTGGAGCAATATTTTGCAAACTAGTCCTTTTGGTAGTCTGACCTAATGGGAGTGCTCATTTTTTCCTGCTACCCTTTCCCATGTTGCTTTTCCCTTAGCACAGTGTGCCATGACATTGGAAAGTTCACTCTGTTGGTATGATGCACAGGTATTCAGCAACCTCAAATAAGTAGCCTTGTTTAGCTATCATTTAACAGCTGGTTGAAAGAGCAGACAGGCATTAATGCTAACAAAGGTGATTAGCCAGTCAGTCAACAATTGTATTCAGAAAAGTGCTAAAATAATCTGGATTTCATCTGCTGTAAAGAAATATGGACAAATGAAAATCTGTAACGTAGATATAATTTCGCAGACACACTCATTTGACCTCAGAGTTCCATAAATTTTGATCTTCAATCAGTGACCATCGAAACTACAAAGAATATTTTTATTTCAAAACTTGATACAATTTTTTTTATCAACTGGTAAAAGCAAAGACTCTCAAACAGAAGAATCCTCTCATATTGGACCTCACTCTGAAGAGTAAGTTACTTCAGTCTAAGACTGTGAGTAGATTATTTTCTGTATCTATCCACTTTGTGAAGTTTATACTAGGATGTCAGACTTAGGAGCCTTATTTTCTGTTAGACTTTCAGAGAATGTCTACAGTATTTATTTAATTGGTCAAGTATTACATCAGGATTAAAGCCGTGTAAAGGAATTTCACACTTTGAATTGAGAGCAAAGAGTGGGAGGCCGGCCAGGAGAACATTTGAATAGTCAGGTCTGGAGGTGACAAAGGCACAGTGAGGCATGGATGAGGGTTTTGGCGGCAAATGGGCTGAGGCAGTGGCTAAGACAGGTGATGTTACGAAGGAGGAAGTAGGCAGTCTTCATGATGGAGAAGTTATGGTCTCGGAAGCTCAGCTCTGGATCAAACAAGATGCCGAGGTTTTGAACAACCTGATTCAACCTGAGACTGTGGCCACAGAGGAGGATGGAATCGGTGGCAAGTGAATGGAGTTTGTGGCAGGGGCCAAAGACACTTGCTCTGGTCTTCTCAATGTTTAACTGGAGGAAATTATGGCTTATCCAGACTGGAAGACAAACAAGCAGTCTGACAACACAGACAGTGGGAAGGTCGAGAGAGGTGGCCGTGAGATAGAGCTTGGTTTCATTAGCCTATATGTGGAACCTGACTCTATATCTTTGGATGTTGTCGCCAAGGGCAACCTGAAGATGAGAAGGCCAAGGATAAATACTTGAGGGATTTCAAAGGTAACAGTGTGGGGATGAGAAGAGAAGCCATTGCTGGAGATGCTCTGGCTACAGTTGGATAGGTAAGACTGGAACCAAGCAAGGGCAGTCCCTCTGAGCTTTACAGTGTGGGAGTGGATTTGGAGGAGGATGGTTTAGTCGACCGTGTCAAACGCTGCAGAAGCGTCAAGAAAGACGAGGAAGGATAATGCACCACAGTCATAGAAGATGTTATTTGTGATTAAGAATTGTGATCTAAAAAGTAATTGTATATATTAAAATTCTAAAAAGAAAAATTTTCTTATTTCTTTTTTCTGTAAGCTTACCTCAGTTGCATATATCAGCTGGATATTCTGTTAGCTCATTCGGAATTCTAGAATCTGCAGTTCTTGTGATTGTGCTGGCTTTGTACAATAGAGAATGGTTCATTATTGGTATATTTACAATTATGAGTAACCAAAAGACAAGTTTGCACATTCTAAATGACAGTAAAGTTGATTGATGTTAAGAAATTTCTGGGCAGAGCCCATTTCAGGGTCTTAAGAGAAAGGATGAATTTTTGCAGAAAAATAGCAGTTGTCTAACTACGTATGCAGTATAGAAAATATTGGTTAGAGGTGATGCCATATATTAGTAATTGAATATTCTGGCTGTTAATAGAGTATCATAGTAGGAAAAGAAAAAAAAAGAGGCTATTCGGCCCATCGTGCCTGTGCCAGCTCTTTGAAAGAGCTCTCCAATTAGTCCCATTCCCCTGCTCTTTTCCCCACAGCCCTGTAATTTTTTTCCCTTTAAGTATTTATCTAATTCCCTTTTGAAAGTTACGATTGAATCTTCTTCCACCGCCCTTTCAGGCGGTACATTCCAGACCACTACAACTCGCTGTGTAAAAAAATGTTTCCTCATGTCGCCTCTGGCTCTTTTGCCAATCACCTTAAATCTGTGTCCTCTGGTTACCGACCCTTCTGCCACTGGAAACAGTTTCTCCTTATTTACTTTATCAAAACCCCTCATGATTTTGAACCCCTCATGATTTTGAACACCTCTATCAAATCTCCTCTTAACCTACTTTGCTCTAAGGAGAACAATCCCAGCTTCTCCATTCTCTCCATATAACTGAAGTCCCTCATCCCTGGTACCATTCTAGTAAATCTCTTCTGGACCCTCTCTAAGGCCTTGACATTCTTCCTAAAGTGTGGTGCCCAGAATTGAACACAATACTCCAGCAGCGGCCTAACCTTGCTTTTGTACTCTCTGCCTCTATTAATAAAGCCCAGGATCCCATACATTTTTAACAGCCTTCTCAACTCGTCCTTCAAAGATTTGTGTATGTGCACTCCCAGGTGTCTCTGTTCCTGCACCCCCTTTATAATTGTTCTATTTAGTTTATATTGCCTCTCCAAATTCTTCCTAAAAAAAAATGCTTCATATTTCATGCTTTTCTGCATTAAATTTCATCTGCTGTGTGTCTGTGTGCATTTCACCAGTCTATGTCCTTCTGAAGTCTGTACTATCCTCCACATTGTTACTACATTTCTGACTTTTGTGTCATCTGCAAACATTGAAATTATATCTTCGTACCCAAGTCCAGGTCTTAGTATATATCAAAAAGAGCAGTGGTCCTAATACTTCCCTCCAGTCTGAAAAACAACTGTTCACCACTACTCTGTCTTCTGTCCCTTAGCCAATTTTGTATCCACACTGCCACTGTCCCTTCAATCTCGTGAGTTTTAATTTTGCTAACAAGTCTATTGTGTGGTACTTTATCAGATGCCTTTTGAAAGTCCATATATACATCAACCGCACTACCCTCATTAACCCTCTCCGTTACTTCGTCAAAGAACTCAATCAAGTTAGTCAAACACGATTTTCGTTTAACAAATCCGTGCTGACGTTCATTTGTTAGCTCACAATTTTCCAAGTTCCAATTTTGTCCCAGGTTATTCTCTCTCAAAGTTTCCCCATCACTGAAGTTAGGCTGACTGGCCTGTAATTACTGGGTTTATCCCTCTCTCCTTTTTTGAACAGGGGTGTAACATTTGCAGTCCTCCGGCACCGACCCCATATTTGAGGAAAATTGGAAGATTGTGGCCAGAGCCTCCGCAATTTCTACCCTTACTTCCCTCAGTAACCTCGGATGCATCCCATCTGGACCGGGTGACTTTTCTGCTTTGAGTACCGCCAGTCTTTTACGTACCTCCTCTTCATCAATTTTTATCCTATCCACTATCGCTACTACCTCCTCCTTTACTGCTACAATGGTAGCATCGCTAGTGAAGACGGATGCAAAGTATTCATTTAGTACCACAGCCATGCCCACTGCCTCCACTAGAAAATCTCCTTTTTTGTCCCTAATTGGTCCCACCCTTTATTTAACTACCTTTTTACTATTTATATGTTTATAAAAGACTTTTGGGTTCCCTTTTATGTTAGGTCTCTTATCTATTCTCATACTCTCTCTTTGCCCCTCTTATTCCCTTTTTTAGATCTCTGCTGTACTTTTGTATTCAGTCTGTATTATGAACCTTACATTTGTCATAAGCCTCCTTTTTCTGTTTCATTTTAATCTCTATATTTTTAATCATCCAGGGAGATCTAGCTTTGGATGCCCTTCCTTTCCCCCTTGTAGGGATGTGTCTACTCTGTACTCAAACCAACTCCTCCGTGAAGGCCTCCCATTGTTCAATTACTGTTTTGTCTACCAATTTTTGATTCCAATCCACTAGGGCAAGATCTTTTTTTAACTCACTGAAATTTGCCCTCCTCCAGTTAAGCATTTTCACATTTGATTTTTCCTTGTCCTTTTCCATAACTATTCTAAACCTAATGATATTATGATCACTGGTCCCCAAATGCCTCCCCACTGAAACATGCTCCACCATCCCCACTTCATTCCCCAGAACGAGATCCAGCACTGTGTCCTTCCTGGTTGGGCTAGAAACGTACTGTTCAAGAAAGTTCTCTTGAACACATTTAGGAATTCCTCACCCTTTTTGTCCTTTACATTGTTATTGTCCCAGTCTATATTGGGATAATTCAAGTCCCCCATTATCACCACTCTATAGTTCTTGCATGTTTCTGTAATTTGCCTGCAAAATTTTCTCCACTATCTCCTTCCCACTATTTGATGGCCTATAGTACACACCCAGTAGCGTAATAGCCCCTCTATCGTTCCTTAATTCTAACCAAACAGATACTGTCTTTGACCCCTCAACTTCATAAGTTGAACATTCTAATCCAGTAAATCTTTTACAAAGGTGCAGCTTGTTGATGATATTTGCATTTAGTATTGTGAAAGTATACATGTCACATGAAGCTCTATGTGTTTATTTTTTGACCTAATTGATCAATTGGCCAACCAGTAATGTCCAAAATACATTTCATTGCATGTTTTGCTAGAACAACCTGTCCATGTTACTGCCTTGTTCAAACTTTCCGTTCCCTTCAAGTGCTCTTTTAATTATACCCATTTGTGCAAAAGGTTTTAAGAGCCAAAGTGTTTCCCATCTGCTGGGAATATATATATATATATATATATATATGTATGTAACTGAAGGAGAACATCAGCTAGTTGAGTTGAGGTATAAATTAACATTGATTGTGTATACAAGCTCATCCCTTCCTTAATCAGAGAGGAAAGTGATTCTTACTATATTACCCACCTCCCCACCTTCCAAGGTACAATCTGACGTTATGCCACAAGTATCTAGAGGCATTCCCATGATATGTAGATTTAGATTTACTCTCTTCACTGTTAAAAATTGTCACGTTTGTTCCTCCACTTATCTTTTTCACTTCCCACCTCAGAGGGATTTTTGTAATCTGAAAAGCTAGTTTAACTCTGAAATTCTTGTTGGGTCCAGTAATAGGTGTCTTATACAATTCTTGTTTTCCCTTTCAAAATTTTGTTCACTAGAAGCACTATTTAAATATATTACTCCTAATGCAATTGAGCACAATATTTGTCTCGATCAACTACATTTCAAATATGGAGATAGTTATTCATAAAAAAATAGAGTCATGGCAAATGCCACTTATGCAACAGTGCGCAAAATGATATCAAAGTGGTTTGTGGAATTCAGACGGTATAAAATGCCTCCACTTCATTAGGCCATGTCTACCACAAGGTACAAAAAGAAGAATAAAAGTGGTCCCAGGAGTTCGGAGACTCTACTTAGCAATTCCTGGCTTTCATGAGTAGAACTCTGCATTTGTTAAAGAGGAAATGGATTTGTAAATCCTTTTGAAAATTGAGCCTAAAGAGCTGCATGGGCGGTACATTACCGTGCTTGTATTAGATAGATGGATGCCAAGTTAGTTGATTCATTTTTTAAACAATTTTTTAATATAAATCAATTCTAATTGATCAGGACAGCTCCATTGCGGTTATAGCGCATTCTGTTCAACTTGGTGCTCTGCTTTTCTACAGTCCAGATACACTTTTTGTTTGTAGTTTATTCTTTAGTCTGATTTGGTATGTTCATCTAATGTTTGACCCTCCTCTCTTTCTGGACTCGGAGCACTATGTGTATACATATTTCATTATTCATTATTTGACCCGTTTATGCGGATTCCAGTATAATTGATCTGTTACTAACTTGAACAAGTCCGAAACTGATCCAGCTCCCCCTCTCCATTAAAAACATTCCAAGTCAGCATGTACAGTGATGTAAAATATTGCCTCAAGACATTGGGTTTTGTATTCCAGCACTAATTACTACATACCTTACAAATCTAGAAATGAGCAGTCCAGATTGTTGCACTCTATTCTTAATAGGGTGAAGGCCCGACTGTCAAAATTAATCAAAATCTGAGGTGGCTGAATGGGGGCAACAGATTGATTTAATGAGCAATGACCTTTAATGGATGTTGCTGGAAAGAACCTTTTCATAGTGACAGCATGTTGATAGGGTGCTGAATAATTGTGTCTCAAAATTTAAAAGTGGTTCATTTTATGAAGAATAAAGCAAAAAGACACAGTAATATAAATTGCAGTTGACCAGTTGCACCTATGTAAATACCCGTGTGCTTGTATGCAATTTTCCACGTACAGTAGTCTCTAGTTTTTTGTTACAACCCTAAGAAGTAAGTCTGTGTTGAAAGCATAAGCTTTAGTTTAATTTAGCTTAACCGCGGAAGAAAATGAGGAAAAGGAGCAGGAGGATAGCTTCAGCAGTAATGTCTTGAGGGTGGGTGGTTGGGGGGCGGGGGGGGGGGGGGGTTCATGGTGCAAAGTTCAATAAATACTCAGTACTCAGAGTAAAGCTTACACTACAGGCAATAAATATTAACGGGGATTTAGATCTGTGTCTTAACAGCTGCATGGTTGGAGTAGCACAGTATCTCTCTACAGGTTTACTGACCCATTTTGCCGGTAGTATCTTAGCAACTAGAACCGTCCCTATAGAAAAAAAAACAGACTTGATGCTGTTCATGTGTGAGTATTGTACAGTGGTTGTATCAAGGTTATGCTTAGTCAATAGAGAAATGTAAAAGCATTTTTTAAAAAGCAACCTTCACTGTTTGTTTAATATTAGAGTATCTATTGAAGAAGTGCAAACATTTCCTTGGCGTAGTGCTAATTTTTTGGGCGGGGGTGGGGGGTGCAGGAAATACGCTGCTTAGACTTTGTCTTTTGACTTTATGCTCATACATGGGTGTTTTTCATGGTGCTGTAGATGTCATCTGGCATCAATTTTGCCTTCTTTATGTACCAGTGCAGTTAAAGCTTGCGGACTGGGGAATGCTGCAATTTATTTGTGACATCACAGCTCTCATGAACCTGTGCTCGGGTAATTAACCTTTATACTTAAATTGTGTGTAGAGAGACTGTTAGTATGATCTTTAAAAAGGATGTTCTGGCGAGAAAGAAATAGAATGCCATTTAGCAGTTTGTGAAATAATACACTTGAAGTATCAAACACTGAAGAGAACCCCAGGCAGGTTTTACTCTTCAGGGCTGAAAACCCTAGTTCACATGACTTGGCATCTAACAAAGCTCAACTCCCTCGACTACAGTGAACATCATTTGGCTGAGTGTTTGTTTATATTTCAGCTTAATATTTGAATTCTGACTGGAGCTGCTGATTTCCCTTTGAGCACTTTGACCTGTGTTGCCATGGAGAAAGGATCCAAAGCAGAGCTGTGATGTCAGAGGAATAAAAGCTGCATTTACAGAATATTGATTGAAAGGCTGCATACACTACCTTCTTAGAAATAATAACCAAAATGTCTAGACTTGGGAAATTGAGTTTACTGCACCATTATTTACTGTGACATGTCTGTAAAATCTTGTGTATTTTTTCACACTTTTTTGGGTTTGTTTTTGCTTTGGGAGTGGGTTCATAAATTTGCAGGTTTGTCGGTTAATCATAGTTCATATGTTTTCACTCCCTTGGGTGAAACTCAAGGTTTTGGGTCATCTTTTATCTTTGCTGGATTTGATTAGTTCATGGTGAGGTGAGCATTAGTATTAAATTGCTGGTAGTTCTCTGGAAATAAAATGATAAAAGAAAAAAAAAATTCAATTTTAATCGGTTGTAACTTCTACATTCATTGCACATAAACAAACCCTGTGCTTTTTTTTTTCCACCCACCACAAAATGGCATATGTCTCATTTTTACTGGCAGCTGCAATGCCCCATAGAAGCAACATTTAAAATGCACTGCCTTTGCTTGCCGGAACAGAATGCAGCACGATCAGCATTAATGTAGACTTCCTCTTGTCTGTCTATTTTCATTTTTCTTTCTTGCTAAAACATCACACGTATGTGGCAATTCTGAATGAACCCTTTGAGAAATACAGTAGCATCTTTGCTAAATTCCAGTTGTTTCTTTCTCCGACTTAAGGGATTGTTTCATTCTGTGCAATTTTATAATTGTACTTTATAAGACTCCGCATTAGAAATTTACAGAAAATATTTTATGCGGGGCAGTACGAAATGAGAGAGGAGCATGTATTGAAAGCTGGGAAGGGTTTTCAGTATTCAAAAGGTTAAAAGCTTAGGAAGTCTTAACACCTCAATGGCAGGTTGACTTAAGTTATTATTACTGCACCAATAGTTAAAGACAATCGTTCCCATTGTTTATGTGCACCTAACTTGTTTAGGTGTCTCCAAAGCACAGCGGGTGCCTCATTTCTGTAGCTCTCCCACTCAGTGCTGAGTGTGATCTGCAGGTCTGTACTTGTTCTTCATTTTACAATAGTAAGGCATTTCACAGGAATCGATTTATTTTTCTCCCTCCTCTCCTAAAGACATTGACTCCCGCTTGGTGTTTGATTCATTGGTTGCCAGTATCTCGCCCAGTGGTCTGTCTTTTCATGAATGTTGGCAGGCTATTTGACGATGTGGGCATCACAGCTGCTTAAGCCTGTTCTCTCCTAATGTCCATATGCATGCACATTCCAGCAGGGATCATTGATTGTTGATTAGGAATGGAAACCCTGGCTAATTTTTACACAGGAATCAATTTGATTCCTGCTGTACTGATTAGTGATTTGGCTCTGAATAACGATATAAATGTAGTAATGCCCAATCAAAATTCTTTGGAGAGAAAAAAAAATCAGTCAACCAGGTTTGTTTACAAGGTTCATGTCCCAATGTGGGATCACCTAATATTTGATCGAACCCTATTAGGTGGAGTAGATGTTTATACATCCCTTCATCTCCAGAAATAGTTTTTAATGAGGTCAGAAATGACTTGCAGCTGATTTTTTTAAATTCGTTCATGGGATGTGGGCGTCGCTGACCAGGCCAGCATCTGATGGTACATAAGGTGGACATTGGTGAAGAGGCACGATTGAAGGTACATAAGCAGGGAAGTGAGAATTGGCAGCTGCGATTGCAGTTATGCAGAGTGCTAGTCAAGCACAGATTGAGGATGTGTGAGTGAATGAGTGGGACAGAGAGCGAGAGAAAGAAATGGTGTTAATGGCGTCTACAGATATGGTAGTCACTATGACTGACATTTCGCCAGCTTGTTTATTCAGTGGCACCCTCATTTCAGTTTTTGTTTTTGTCACATTGATAATCTCAATAAATTGTTTGTAACAGGTTTGTTTATTCCAAGTTTTGAAATTAAAATTTAACTTCCCCATTGACACTATAGCCACTCCCGTTTTATTTTGTAGAAATATGGTATCCTTACAGCAATATCACCAGTCCAAACTGGCTCATAGTAAAAGTGTGGAAGATGAAATATACCAGAATGAATAGAAATGCTAAGAAAATAAACTGGCATCTTCCCCAACAGTTGAGTAAGTTTATTAAATGAGTAGCTGAGGCATACAGATCGGGAGCATCCAGTTTGATCTCCAGCAATTAGCATAATTGGATGGGGGAGGGAGGGTGGGATTGGCCAGCTTTCCCATTCCTGATATTCAGTGACCTCTGCTGGAAGATGTGTGTAGTTGTCAAATTAGGATAGAATCTGTTGTGTCCCCCCACCCAACTCTGTCTAAATCGCTCCGAATGCTCACTGTCGGGGTTCACAGATGAATAACGGTCACTTGGGTGAGGTACTGGAGGGCATGAGGAATAAGGTCCAAGCCAGGAGATGGTGCCTTTAGGAAAGGAAAGGAGGGAAGAAAATTGGCTTGGTTGGTTGAAGAGTCATCACATGATGAAATGTAGTCCCTCTCCATTATTCAGTAATTGACATCAGTGGGCAATATTCTGCAGTGTGACATTAAACTCTAAAACACTGTGTATATTGTAAAATATTGGCTACATCTTGTCCCAAAGCTGTAAAGATTTTCCATTTTAAAATAAATTTAGCTCTGAGGTGTACCTAAACCAATATTGACTAGTTCTAAGGCTGTAATTGGGAAACTATTGTCCCTTGGGCTAAAGGAGCGACCTTGAATGTGCAATATTATCATTCAGATTTTATTAGACAATTCAAATATTCTTTTAGTCGCTTTTCTCACTATAACCTTTTGTTCGATTGCTTATGTTACATTTAAAAATAAACAGACCTTCACTGAAAGGAGAGGGGTAAGAGTTTGACTACCTGATTTATAATTTTTAGTTCCATTGTGCAATTCAGAAAGTTTTCTCTCGCTTTCAAAGGATTTTCATTTTCACATTTTTATAATTACCTCTGAGAATACATCGACAAGCGCAGGGTCAGCTTCTACATGTACAAGAAGACACCCAGCTCTATCTATCAACCTCCTTCACTGACTCCAAAGCTAACACTATATGCTCCCATTACCTGTATGGCAACGTTCTGCACAACCATTACCTCCATCCTCTCAAAGCTCCATTGACTTTTTGTGTCCAGGTGAATTGACTTCAAGACTTTTTTTTTCTTTCAGTCCCCTCCATGGCCCCACTGCACCCTATCTTAGTGACCTCCTCTGATATACATACCCACATGTGCCCTTTTTTCCCCTGACATCACATTACTGCTTATTCTCTGTGTTCTCGACTCTATCATTGGAGGCCGTTCTTTCAGCCACTAGGCTCTTGTCCTCTGGAATTCATTCCCAACATCTCATCATCTTGCCACCTCCCTCTCTACCTTTAAAAGTCTCCTAACCATCCTGCTCTTTGACTGTTAATTGGCCACTTGACTCTCAAATTGAGCTTTTCCTCCTTTTTGTTCTGCTCAGTGTGCTTGTAAAGCACTCAGATGTTTTCTTTAAGCAAGGAATGTTCGAAAACTGTGAGTTGTTGTGGCTTAGGGAGGAGGGAAAAAAATCAGCCAGCATTTTGACTCTTGACCAGTAGCTCTGGTTGGGAAGTGTTGGGCTTCAAGGATGGGTTAGGACAAGATTGGGCTCAAATGTGATGCTCTCCGTAGGCAATGTTTGGACTCAACATGGAAAACAGTAGAGATAAAAAGTTTTTTAAAACATGTGCAGATGGTATAAATAAACATCAGGTCAAGTTAGTATGTGAAAGAGGAACAGTTATTCAGGTGGAGACCCTTCACAGAACTGTTAAGTGAAAAAATTAGCAGGACTTTATTGGACGTGCAAATTTTGTCTTAGTAGACCAATAAAGTGTATAATTACAGTACAATTCACTGCGATGTTACCAAGGATGAGGGGTTATAGTCATAAGAGAATCTAGGGTTTATTTCATTAATGCAGAGGAGGTTAAGGGATGAGCTAATGGAGGTCTTCAAGGGTTACAATAAGGTCAGTAATAGATTATTTCTGCTGGTCAGTGAGATGGTAACATGGGGCACAAATGTAAGGTAATCACAGAATTAAAAGGGAGGTTATAATTTTTTTTACAGAGGCTCGTCAGACTGTCGAATTCTCTGGTACAATTGCTAAAAGGAGTCTGAGTTCTTTTAAAGGGGAATTACATATTTGCATGAAGAATGGGAATATTAAAGGGTATAGAGAGTGAGTATGAGAGTGGCCATTACATAGAATCATAGAATGGCCTCCTTCTGTGCTGTAACCATTCAGCCCGTCGAGCCCACACCGGTTCTCTGCAAGAGTAATCCAGCTAGTTCCACTCCTCCGCCCCTTTCCCTGTAGCCCTGCAAGTTTTTTCCCATCAAGTACTTATCCAATTCCCTTTCAAAAGCCACGATTGAATCTGCCTCCACCACCCCCTCAGGCAGTGCATTCCAGACCATAACCACTCATTGCGTAAAAAAGTTTTTACTCATGTCGTCTTTGGTTCTTTTGCCAATCACCTTAAATCTGTGTCCTCTGGCTCTTGACCCTTCCGCCAGTGAGAACAGTTTCTCGCTACCCCTCATGATTTTGAACACCTCTATCAAATCTCTACACAACATTCTCTGCTCTAAAGCGAACAATCCCAGCTTCTCCAGTCTATCGACGTAACTGATGTCCTTCATCCCTGGAACCATTCTAGTAAATCTTTTCTGCACTCTCTCTAAGGCCTTCACAGCCTTCCTAAAGTGTGGTGCCCAGAATTGGACACGATACTCCAGTTTTGGCTGAACCAATGCTATATAAAGGTTCATCATAACTTCCTTGCTTTTGTACTCTGTGCCTCTATTTATAAAGCCCAGGATCCCGTATGCTTTTTTAACCGCTTTCTCAGTCTGCCTTGCCACCTTCAACAATCTGTGCACATATACCCCCAGGTCTGTCTGTTCCTGCACCTCCTTTAGAATTGTACCATTTAGTTTATATTGCCTCTTCTCGTTCTTCCTACCAAAATATATCACTTCGCAATACTCTGCGTTAAATTTCATCTGCCACATGTTCGCCCATTTCACCAGCCTGTCTATGTCCTCTTGAAGTCTATCATTATCCTTCTCACTGTTCACTCCACTTCCAAGTTTTGTGTCATTTGTAAATTTTGAAATTGTGCCCTGTACACCCAAGTCCACGTCATTAATATATATCAAGAAAAGCAGCAGTCCTATTACCAACCCCTGGGGAACACCACTGTATACCTTCCTCCAGTCCGAAAAACAACTGTTCACCACTACTGTCTGTTTCCTTTCACTTGCCAATTTCGTATCCATGCTGCCACTGCCCTTTTTATTCCATGGGCTTCAACTTTGCTGACAAGCCTGTTATGTGGCACTTCACCAAACGCCTTTTGGAAGTCCATATACACATCAACCACATTGCCCTCAACGACCCTCTCTGTTACGTCATCAAAAAACTCAATCAAGTTAGGTAAACACGATTTGCCTTCAAAAAAAATTTGTGCTGGCTTTTCTTAATTAATCCACACTTGTCCAAGTGACTATTAATTTAGTCCCGGATTATCGTTTCTAATTGTTTCCCCACCACCGAGGTTAAATTGACTGGCCTGTAGTTGCTGGGTTTATCCTTACACACATTTTTGAACAAGGGTGCAACATTTGCAATTCTCCAGTCCTCTGCCATCACACCCGTATCTAAGGATGATTGGAAGATTATGGCCGGTACCTCCGCAATTTCCACCCGTACTCCCCTCAGCAACCTAGGATGCATCCCATCCGGACCTGGTGACTTATCTACTTTATGTACACCCAGCCTTTCTAATAACTCCTCTTTATCAATTTTTAACCCATCCAGTATCTCAACTACCTCCTCTTTTACTGTGACTTTGGCAGCATCTTTTTTGGTAAAGACAGTTGCATAGTACTCATTTAGTACCTCAGCCATGCCCTCTGCCTCCATGTGTAGATCTTCTTTTTGGTCCCTAATTAGCCCCACCCCTCCTCTTACTTCCCTTTTACTATTTATATGCCTATAGAAGACTTTTGGACTCCCTTTTATGTTAGTTGCCAGTCTATTCACATACTCTCTATTTGCCCCTCTTATTTCCTTTTTCACTTCTCTGAACTTTCTATATTCAGCCTGGTTCTCACTTGTATTATCAACCTGATATCTGTCATACACCCCATTTCTCTGCTTCATCTTACTCTTTATCTCTTTCGTCATTCAGGGAGCTCTGTCTTTGGTTGCCCTCCCTTACCTCCTCGAGGGAATGTACCTGGACTGTAGCCGATCCATCTCCTCTTTAAAGGCCGCCCATTGTTCAATTACAGTTTTGCCTACCAATCTTTGATTTACCTGGGCCAGATCCGTTCTCAACCCACTGAAATTGTCCCCCTCCAATTCAGTATTTTTACTCTAGATTGCTCCTTGTCCTTGTCCTTTTCCATAACTAATCTAAACCTTATGATACTATGATCACTGTTCCCTAAATGTTCCCCTACTGACACTTAATCCACTTGACCCAGCTCATTGCCCAGAACCAGATCCAGCAATGCCTCCTTTCTCAATGGGCCAGAAACGTACTGATCAAGAAAGTTCTCCTGAATACTCTTAAGAAATTCTTCCCCCCTCTCTGCCCTTTACATGATTACTATCCCAGTCTATATTAGGATAATTGAAGTCCCCCATTATCGCTACTTTATGGCTCTTGCACTTGTCTGTAATTTCCCAGCAAATTTGCTCCTCTATATCCTTCCCACTACTTGGTGGCCTATAGAATACACCCACTAGTGTAATGGCACCTTTATTGTTTCTTAAATCTAACCAAATAGATTCTGTCCTTGACTCCTCCAGGACATCCTCTCTCTCCAGCACTGCAATATTTTCCTTAATTAATACTGTCAACCCCCCCCCCCCCCCCCATCCTTTATTTCCTTCCCTACCTTTCCTGAACACTTGGTACCCAATCCTGCCCTTTTTTGAGTCAGGTCTTTGTTATTGCCGCAACATCATATTCCCATGTAACTACATGAGATGGCTTGTGTGGAGAAAAGCACTGGTGTCGTGTTGATGGGCCGAATGCCTGTTTCTGTGCTGTATCATTCTACGGATAATTTTGGTCCACCTGGTCAGATTTTGTTAGAAAATATACTCTGGAATTTGGCAGCATGATGTGTGAAATCTGGTTCTCAATTTTGATGTGTTGTGTTTGAGAGTTTTTGTTGTGTATTCAACCTGAAAATATTAAAACTGAAGAGCTATTTGCTCCATTGCAGTTTTATTTTATACGTTGGCATGTCCAAGTATAGTGTAGTTATGTGGCTGATGTAATACGGTGGAATCCATTCATAGTACGATTTCATGGTTACAACAGCACTTTGTTAGATCAAAAGTTTCACTATAACAAGATTGCTTGAACTGCGTGTGCACAAGGCAGAACTAGATCAACTTTACAAAGCAAACATAGCAGTTACACAGGGCACTTTAAAATGTGTCGAGCCTTGTTGTTTATTTTATCTAGAGGATTCAATATTGGACTCGGTAGTTTACTGAAAAACAAACCATTGAGTTATGTGGGTGTATAGCATGAAGCCCAATTCACTGGTTTATTTTTCAGTAAACTATGAAGTTTCACTATGTTTCTTGTTTAGATCACTCATAACGTGTATGGTTCAGCAGTGGTTTTCAAACTTTTCTGCATGAATAGCCCCTTTTGCAAATATTGACACACTTGCAGGGACCCTTGGTCCTAATTTCCAAAAGACAACGTCAATACCTAAAGAAAACAGTACTCATTGTAGAAAATATTTTATTAGTATACAGCATATAGTGTCCTAATAAGTCAGTGAATATGGAAAAATGCAGAAATCTGATGAGCTCACAGACCGCCCACAGGTACAGGGTTCTCCACTTGAAAATAGTTTAAGTAGTTGTGTACCTGTATAAATACATAATATATACATGTAAATATAGGTATATGAATGCAAAGTACACAGTGGAAAGCATAAGATGCAGTGCACTGTTGCATAAAGTTAGTAATTGGGGAGAAAAGAATGGCAGGCCAGATAGCGGATGATCCAGATAGTAGGAAAATTAATGGTTTGCAGGAGAGATGGAGACCATAAGAAGCAATGGCAGGCAGAGACAAAAGATTAACACAAAGTGGGAGGGGAGGATAAAAATAATTTTAAATTAAACAAGGTAAGGAGAGAACAAAACAAAATTAATAATTATGTTACAGGAGATATTTGTATGAGGTTTCCTTTTTTAAAATTTTATTTTACTTTTGGCAGATGAGGCTCTTTGATGGGAATGCATCTATTCTTACCTTGGGCTGTTACAAATATTTTTGCATCATACTCCAGGTGAGGGTTGACTGCTGCAGCTGGACTTCATGAACTGTGGAAAGTAGTGCCGGGTTGAAGTTGGAAAAAGAAAATTGGCTCTAATTCTCTTCAGCTCATGGGATTTCGGAATGCAAAATGAGTTGCACAGTATTTGTTTATATTTTAAATGGTCAGGCAGCCGTGATAAGACCAACATCCTGGCCCAAAACAGAACCAACAAGAGCATCACTCAACACATCGATGGATGGATTTATATATTTTCCTTCTTATTTCATCCCATTCTGTTTATTCTCCATCTTTTTTGGATCTGTTTGTGTACCATATAGCATTCTCAAAATCCCTGTCAATGCTATTCTTCAGGTGGCCAGTAGGCATTGCAGAAACATGAGTTATATATTCCCTTCCCTCTATGCGGGAAAGCACCTGCTGTCTCCTCAGCACAATTCCTTCAGCGTAGTTGAGATCAAGAACTCTTAAAGTGAAGACCAGTAGCGACCCATTGTGTTGGCACTCCTTGGTGATGTCTTGCACTTTCACTGATCTGTGAAGCACACACATTCCATGGCTTCTTATGGACTAAACATAGAATAATAGGGCTGGATTGTCACTAGAGTAGTTAATTTTTAACTGAATTATTTTGTTCAGTAAGTGAATTGAAATATCACAATCTATTATAAAGCAAAGTTCATTTTATTCAAGTTCACTCTCAGAGCTTGACTGTATTTAGATGCAACATCAATTTTCCAATTTTTGTAATTAAAATCAGACATTCAGGTTAAAAGGAAACGGTCACTATAGGATCTTTTATGAAGCAATTACTCCAAACACAGCACTTCACACAATCTCTCTTACCACAATAAAATACAGATTCATAAACCCTAGAATTTAAGAATTAGCAAAGCTAATATAGTGATAATCTGATTGCTGGTTTGCTATAGTTCAGCCCATAAGGTATTTACCTACTGAAAGAGAAGGGAATTTGGAAGATGTCATCCATGGCCACATTTCTGCACCTCTTAGCAGCCAACTCAGATGCAGCAGCATTGTTAGACTTCTTGGGAGCAGTGCATGGGGCAGAGACAGATACAGAAAAGAAGGGAAATAAACAAAAAGGGAAGAAATAAAAAGGGCAAAATAATATGTATGTATTGGAGGAGGATATCAAAAGAAAGATCTCCCAAGTTTATAGATGATACTAAAATTGAAGGCAGAACAGAATAGCAACCATGGTGTGGATCTTTAAAGGGCCTGTGACAAATATAAAATAATTACTGTGGGAGCAAGAAACTAAAATGGACAGTGTATGTTGAATGGAACAGTCTTACAGTTATGATGGAACATTCATTGAAATCATCAGCCCAATGTACGGCCGCAGTGAAAAAGCAATCAAGGTATTGGATAAATAGGAAAAAATCAGGGAATTCAGACAGAATTATTTCAAACACAGCATAATAGACAGCTGCAATATACTATAAGGGAAAGCCATTGAAGCAATATAAATGGGTTCAGGAGCCAGTCAGATATGTTTCAGAGACAGAGGTGGTTGATGGCTATGCTGAAAAGGCAAGAAAGTGAGGTAGAGATCAGACAAAATGAAGTGGGCTTGGTGATCACATGACCATCTGATCCTAAAAAAAAATGCTGTGCCGCTATGGCAGGAACAATCTTGCAGAAATCTGCACTGAGGTACTTCTTTGCCTTTTCCCAGATCGCGCCCAGGATGTTTGATTCTTCAGTTACAATAAATTTCCAGCAGAACATCAAGTGATAAATAGGAATTCTTCACTCCTACTTTTCAAAGATTTTAGATCCCTGAGTAATATCAAGTATTGTGGAGTGTTAGTATTGCAAATACAGAATGATTGAAATTACTGCATGGAAGGAAGCCATTTGCTGATGATGGCTCTACATTTGAGCCATCTACCATAATCCCATTTCCATACTCTTTCCCCATACACGCATAATATTTTTCTTTAATACTCTGTTAAATGTTGCGATTGACTCAGCTTCAATAGCTGCTTGTAAAAGCAAAGGAAGGACTTGCATTTCCGGCACTGGCACAAAGGGACAAATGGCCTCCTTCTGTGCTGCAAGATTCTATGATTTGTGCAAAGCTTGATCACATCCTCAGAGCATCCCAGAGCACTCCAAAACAAATGATTTGTTTTTGAAATTCAGTCACTTGTTATGTTGACAAGTTGGACAACCAATTCGCAAACAACAAGGTTCCACAAACAGCAAATGACCTGAATGACCAGTTGATCTGATTTTGGTGGTGCTAGTTGAGGGAGGAATGTTGGTCAGAAATCCAGATAGGTTCCCTACAGTACTTAAAATCGTCCCGTAGGATTTTTTTTAACGTTCTTCTGAACAATGCCGTGGTTTGATGTCCAATCTGAATGATGACACCTTTGACTGACTGTACAACATTCACTCAGTACTTCAGTGAAGTGTCAGCCTGGATTATGTGTTCCAGTGCTGACTCGGAGGCAAGAGTGTACCTCAACTCCATTTACCCCTTTTGTCCCATATCCCTTGATACTCTTAACTGACAAAAATCTATCGATCTCTTGAAAATTTCAATTGATCCAACATCCACAGCCTTTAGGGCGAGAGAGTTCCAGATCTTTTGTGTGAAAAAGTGCTTCCTCTTTTCACTTCTAAATAGCCTAGCTCTAAATTTTAAAATATGATCCCTTGTTCTGAATTCCCCCACCAGAAGAGAGAGTTTCTCTGTATCTACCTTTATTGAATCCCTTTATCATTTTAAAGATCTCTATTAGATCACCCCATAATCTTCTAAACTCAAAGGAATACAAATAAAGTTTATGCAACCTGTCCTCATAATTTAGCCCATTAAATGCTGGCATAATTCTGATGAATCTGCACTACATCCCCTCCCAAGGCCAATATATCTTTCCTGAGGTTTGGTGCTCAAATCTGAACGCAGTACTCCAGATGAGGTCTGACCAAGGCTCTGTACAACTGAAGCATCACTTTCTTAAGAAAAACTTCCTCACTTTTGTATTCCAATCCCCTTGAGATAAAGGCCAACATGCCATTAGCCTTTCTGATTATTTTTTGTACCTGTGTGCTACCTTTTAGTGATCTGTGCACATGGACACACAAATCCCATTGCTGCTCCACAGCTTCTAGTCTCTCACCATTGAGATAATATTACGATTTGTCTGTATTGGATCCAAAATGGATGGCTTCACAGTTCCCCACATTGAACTCCATCTGCCATAGTTTTGCCTTGAAACTTAGTCTGTCTATGTCCTTTTGTAACTTCCTAAGCCATAAGCCTAAGCCCCTCGAGCCTGCTCCGCCATTCAATGAAATCATGGCTGATCTGATTTTTACCTCAACTCCACTTTCCTGCCCTTTCCCCATGTCCTTTGACTCCCTTGCTGATCAAAAATTTGTCTAACTCAGCCTTGAATGTATTCAATGACTCAGCCTCCACAGCTTTTTAGGGTAAAGAATTCCAAAGATTCGCGACCCTCTGGGAGAAGAAATTCCTCCTCATTTTCGTCTTATACGGGCGACGCCTTATTCTGAGACTATGACCCCTAGTTTTAGAGTTCCCCCATGAGGGGTAACATCCTCTCAGCATCTACCCTATCGAGTCCCCTCAGAATCTTGCATGTTTCAATAAGATCTCCTCTCATTTTTCTAAACTCCAATAAGTATAGACCCAACCTGTTCAATCTTTCCTCATAAGACAACCCTTCCATACCCGGAATCAACCTAGTGAACCTTCTCTGAACTGCCTCCAATGCAAGTATGTCCTTCCTTAAATAAGGGCACCAGAACTGTACGCAGTACTCCAGGTGTGGTCTCACCAGCACCCTGTACAGTTGTAGCATGACTTCCCTGCTTTTATACTCCATCCCCCTAGAAATAAAGGCCAATATTCCGTTTGCCTTCCGGATTGCCTGCTGCACCTGTATGTTGACTTTTTGTGTTTCATGTACCAGGACACCCAGATCCCTCTGTACCGCAGCATTTTGTAGTATTTCTCCATTCAAATAATATTTTGCTTTTTCATTTTTCCTCCCAAAGTGGATGACTTCACATTTTCCCACATTATATTCCATCTGCCAAATTTTTGCCCATTCACTTAACCTGTCAATATCCCTTTGCAGACACTTTGTGTCCTCATCGCAACTTGCTTTTCCACCTATCTTTGTATCATCAGCAAATTTGGCCACAAGACACTCTGTTCCTTCATCCAAGTCATTGATATATATTGTAAGTAGTTGAGGCCCCAGCACTGATCCCTGCAGCACCCCACTAGTTACAGATTGCCATTTTGAAAATGACCCTTTTATCCCGACTCTTCATTTTCTGTTAGTTAGCCAATCCTCTGTGCATGCCAGTATATTACCCACAACACCGTGAGCTCTTATCTTGTGCAGTAATCTTTTATGTGGCACCTTATCGAATGCCTTTTGGAAATCCAAATATACTGTATCCATTGGTTCCCCTTTATCCACCCTGCCCATTCCCTGTTCCGATCTACACAACTTACTGTGCCTCCTAACTTAGTGTCATCTGCAAATTTGATTATATAACTCTCTATTCCTTCATCCAAGTCATAAATATATATGGAGAAAAGTTGAGGCCCCAAAATAGATCTCTGGGGAACACTTGCCACATCCTACCAATCAGAGAATGTTCCCTTTATCTTTACCCTCTGTCTCCTATCTCCCAACCAATTACCAACCCATGTCACAAGTTTATCTCCAGTTTAGTGCGCTTTCATTTTTGTTAATCTCTTGTTTGAAACATTATCAAATGCCTTCTGGAAGTTCATATAGACAACACTTATAGACACTCTCCTATCCATCATGCCAGTTACCGACTCATAAAATTCAACTAGATTAGTCAGACATGACTTACCCTTCACAAATCCATGCTGACCCTCTTTGACCAGCTCATATTTATCCACCTGCT
Source organism: Heptranchias perlo (assembly GCF_035084215.1). NCBI lineage: Eukaryota > Metazoa > Chordata > Chondrichthyes > Hexanchiformes > Hexanchidae > Heptranchias > Heptranchias perlo. The sequence goes on from NC_090350.1 coordinate 30,430,134, forward strand.
CAGTCACTCTGGGGGTGATTTTAGGAGGCAGTTGGGGGTGGGAGGGGGTTCTGAAAATCGCACAAATCCCGTTCGAGTTAGGAAGCCGGCTCCAACCCGCCGACTTCCGAGTTTCCCAGGGACCCACCTGTGTGCACGCGGGCGACCCGAAAACGGAAGTCCCGCCGGCAGTTAAAGAGCCAAATGTACCTCGTTGAGGTACTTAAGGCACTTTACCTGTGACAGATTAAGTACTTAGAAAGATTTTTAACTTACCAGGGCGGCTTGCCCACCGCTTCTGATTCACGTCTGGTTTACCAGGCGTGAAGGGCCGGATCAGGGAACAAGAAGCTAAATAAATTAAATAAAAAACCATAGACTGAAGTGAAAACACTAAATGAACCAATCTTTGCACCCTGCTCCGATGTCCGATGTCACCCCCCGATGTCCCCCCTTGTCACCCCCCCCCCCCCCGATGTCCCCCCTCGTCGTCCCCCCTCGTCGCCCCCCCACCCCCCCCCCCCCCCCGTCTTCCAGTCCAGCGCCGGATGACGTCTCGCTCTCTCTCTTTCTCGCCGCCGCCCCCCGCCCCCATCGCCTTGCAATTCCTGACAGCAGCCAGCCTGTCAATCAGGCTGGCTGCCGGGCGCGAAACCCGGAGAGGATGTTAATCATCAGCAATCAACATGCGATCGAGTCAGAAAGGGGAAGTTTTGTTCATGCGGGTTTGCCATGTGCACCTTCACCACCCCCCTGCTGCCAATCCGCCACCATTGTAAAATCAAGCCCTCTGTCTCTGATGATAGGTTCCACTGATAAACTGACGTGTCTGTAGTTACCTGATTTTTCCCTCCCTTCTTAAGTAATGGAGAGACATTTGCAATTTTACAATCCAAAGGCACAATTCCTGAATCTAGAGAGCTTTGGAAAATTATGACTAATACATCTGCAATTTCCGTAGCTATTTCTTTTAATAGTCTGGGGTTGAAACCATCAGGTCCTGGAAATGTGTCTATCTTGAGCCCCATTATTTTCTCCATTACCATTTTAAAATTTATATTAAATCCATTAAGTACCTCCCCTTCACTTATTTTCAGGTTTCCTTGTATTGCTGCTAGTTTGTAATCTTTCTCCATGTGAAAACAAATACAAAGTACTCATTTAACAATTCCTTATTGTCCATTATAGTCTCGTCTGCATCTGTCTTTAATGGGCAAACATTCCCTCTCACCACTCTCTCTTCATATGTTTATAAAAAAAAAACCTTTGCTGTTAGCTTTGATAGCTCTTGCAAGTTTATTTCATGTTCCTTTTTTGCACCTCGTTACTTTCTTAGTTGCTTTTTATAGCTCTCCTAGTCTGCTGGATTTCCACTTTTCCTTGCATTTGTGTAGGCCTTTTCTTTTTGCTTGATACTGTCTCTTACCTCGTTTGTTGACCATGGTTGTTTAATGAATAAAAAAAAACTACACAAGTGGACCCGTTGCCTTTTAGGGGTTCTGTTGTACCAAATACTTGTTTAAATATTTCCCACTGTTTATTGGTTTACCAATTAACAGTTCAGCCTAATTTACTGTGGTCAATTCATTTCTCATTCCTTTCAAGTTTGCCTTACTTAAATTTTAAACCTTGGTTTGAGACTCTCCCTTCTCACTCTCAAACATAATATCTAATTCAATTATATTATGGTCATTATTTGTAAGATGTTCCCTTACAGTCAGATTGTTAACTAATCCTGGTTCATTATTCATCACTAAATCTAGTATGGCCTGTTTCCTTGTCAGTTCTAAAACATATTGATGTAGAAAATGGTCCTGAATACATTTTGGAAATCCATTCCCTATCTTGCTTTTCCCAATTTGTGAAAATCACTTCCTTTTATCTTTCTAGTACTAATCCTAAATTTATGCCCACTTGTTATCAACCAGTGGAAATAATCTTTCACTATTCACTCTCTGAAAGTTTTGAATACTTTTATTAGTTTGCCCCTCCTCAATCTTCTTTGTTCCACCAAATACAGCCCTAGCTTTTCAAATCTCTCATGATATTTTTAATCTTCTGATTCATCCTAGTGAATCTACTTTGCATTGTTTTGTGACTCTCTCTGGAGAACTTTGTGCAAAATTGCATATGGTACTCCAGCTGTGGCCTAAGTAATGCCAGATTCAGCAGCAACACCTTGTTTTTGTATTCAGTTTCCTTATAATTTTTTGTGTGTGTGTGTATAATATGTCAAATATGTCCAGAATCCCCTTTGCCCTTGTGGATCCACACACTTTCCATATAACTGTGTGAAGTTGTTGATGATTGTAAGTTTCTTTTTATAAGGGATGTTAACATTCATTATTTTAGGTCAGTTAAAGTCCAAAGTCTGTGTTCTGGATTTGACACTGGAATCATTATTATTTTGTTCCCTACACACATATATATGAATGAATGTTTTATGATACTCATAAACACAAACACAATCATTGGGCTTTTGTGAATAAAGTACTTTATCAGAGCTCTTAAATACATACAAAGAAACAATTTGTTCTTAGAATGTGTCATTGTGTAATATCCAATGTTTTTAAAAGCAGAAAATTACTGCATCTTTAAGGCAAGAGTCCCACCACATACTTCTGATGCATGTTTTTACAATCTGCCATTTTAGTACTGGATGCAAGAGTTTTGTAAAATAAATATTGAAAGCATTATGGTTGGCAGCTATTTAAAGAAGCATGTCTTTGTAACCATGCCCCCAAAGTTATCAATACAGTAATCTGAAAGTAGCAATTAAGAATGTACTTTTACAGCACAATTTCAATTTAAAAAAAAACATTTTTCAACTTGTTTTTCCAGGTTTTTAAAAAACTGGTGTGGCATATAGTTCAGAATGGGGTGGCACCCTGGAAGACTATGTCACACCCACCACACTGCTTGTTCTTTGAACCCTGCTCCCCAAGATTAATAAACAATGCTCAAAAGATTGATCTTTTGCTGTCAAAAATCCTAAATAAATGATCAACTCTTATGAGTATTCCACACATCAAAAAAAACATATTTAAACTGTCAGTAGCACAAAAAGCAACCACAAAGTGACTGTATTTCAATGCAGTAGGTCCAGGTTTTAATGAAGTGCTCACAGAAAATTAGGTTTTGGACACCATGTCACTTCTAGTATGTAGAGGGGGTGAATAAATGTATGAAAACGGCAGATTCATAATTTTTTTATTTGGTAATCCACACTAAATATATTTATATGAAATGTTTTAAAAATGTGATAAGTACAAATTTTAAGTCCTGGATCCTTTGAAGTTAAGGTAAATGAGACAGGAAAGAATATTTTTGAAGTGTTTGGGAATGTGTAAATGATCACAAGTCTTTCAACCCATCAGACCAAGGATTGGGGCAGCAGTCCTCACCTGATGTCCCCTGAAAGTCCATTGAACTGGGTCCATTTATATGTTATGTAAATACCTCAAGCTTTTCACAAGGCAGTTTATTCCAGATTCTATGAGCCCTCTTTTTTTTGGTGATCCATTGCTGGCTTTCAGAGAAACCTGTTGGCGTGAAACTCTGTTTTACACACCGGATTGAGGCCCACAATACATTGTGTATTCAACAATTACGCAAGATCATCTGAATATCAGTTGGATGGCTCCACTGCCTGCTGTGTGTTGTACAGCTCTCTGCCTGCAAGCTTGTGAAAGCTTCAGGTACTTCTTACAGAAGCCTCCGTGGCATCTTTGCAATGAATGATCAACAGCCCCAACCAAGATATGAAAATGGCTCTGCGTGAAGTTCTTCAATGCCAGTGTGGCTCCAAAGATTTTCCCTTTAAATGATGATGTGATTGGTAAATAAAAATGAACAGGGTGCTGGCATAAATGCATAACTTCAAATTGCAGCAGCATCCATACCGAATACAAGGGATCTGAAATGCTAGGAAAACAAATTAAATGATTTGACGATACAAATGTGTAAATGACAATTTATTTAGATAACACTAACTTGAATAAATTAACTGCCTAATATTCAATAATATTGAATCTGAACAGCAATCATTATTTTGTCATTTTTTTTCAAGCTGCTGATTCAGCAGGAGTATTTAGTGTACTACGTAACTGGGAGCAATCTGAACAAGTTCACAGTCAGTGAAACTGCTGCAAATTCTGCCCAGTGCTTTGGCTGAACTGGGTGGGACCAGTTTCTCCCAGGTCGTCTGCTCCTGTACTCTCTTAAGCACCAAACTTGGTACCATGAAAATATATTGATTTCTCTTTTATAAGATTATAGACCCTGCATTTGCTGTGCAAGTTAATAACCCCTTGCAAGACGAATATCTTTATAAATTCTCATTTAGTCAATGGCTACTTATTTTGAAAACCTCCTCCTTTTTGTCCTTCAGTGCTGATTAATTTCCTAGAATTTGCAAGCTACCACTTTATCTGCTCCCCTAATTATTTTTAAATCCAACGTCAAATCTCCCACTTGTTTTGTTAAATAAAATAATCTTTATTCTGCAACCTGACCTCATTATCTAAATGGAGGCACCCTTTCCAGTGAACTGCTAAATAATGCTTACATTTATATAACTCGTATCACATTAAATTCACACAGATCTTGACACGATGAGTAACTTTGCAGTGCAGTGACTTATTTTGTCGGCAAATATGGCAATCATTCTGCATCAGCAGTGGCCCCAGTAACATTAATGAGGTAACTGGTCAATGAATCTGTTTAGTGGTATTTCTTGAGGACAGAATATTGACCACGACACCAAGAGCAGTCCTTATACTTTGAATAGTGATCTTTAACATCCACCTGAAGCACCAGAACAGACAGGGATTCAGTTTAATGTTGCTTCTGGAGGACGGTGCCTCTGCCAATGAAACATTTCCTCAGTACTGCACAGGAGTTTATGACTGAAAATCCTGGTATGAACTCGAACCCATCACCTTCTGACCCATAAGCAAGAGTGCTTTTAACAGAGACAAGCTGATATTCCTTTGGTTACAATGACAGCATTTGAACACAGTATTCTAATTGTGATCTCATCGACGCATTCTGCAATTACTGCAACATCCTTGGACTCCATTTTTCAAACAATGTGCACTAACATTCTGTTTAGATTCGTACCATACATACAGATACTTGATAGACTCTGCTGCATTCTACAAGTGAAAGTGATCTCATAATGAACAACAAACTCAAATAAATTATTCAGGTTTCCATAAGTAGAATAAATATTATAACCAATTATTTCATGTCAAATGTGTCTGAAGCTCATGTTCTTCAATATAAAGTTTAAATTAAGTGACCTCTTTAGAAGGAATTGTGTCGTTTTTTTTCTTGCTTTGAGCGGAATACTGTGACTTGGGGTCAGAATGCTCATGACTGCTGTTAGGTGTGTGACTTGTCTTTGATGTAAATTTGGCTATTAAAACTCTTAAATGTGCAAGTTGGTTCTCCGTTGCTTTTGAAGGTTAATTTCTTGCCCCAATGTTGGATTCATAGTTTTGTCCTTTTTGTGCCTCTTGACTTAAGAATTATTTCTAAAAAAAAACGTTTTCGTAAAGGTGATGTAGCAGTCACCCGCACTAAAATATGGTCTGCAAACTGAAACGAAAATAGTTGTTAAACTCTTCCACTAGGTTAAGTTCTGTGGTTTGATGTCCACTAAAATGCTTCATGCATTTTGCTCTGACTTCTCTTGAAATGGCTAAAGAGCCTGTGTAACACATGTTTTCAATGATAACGGGTCGCAACATTAGGGAGTTTTCGAGCAGGCTGTGTTCCTGGAACAGCATGCTCCAAAACCTCTGTTGGCTGCTGGGGCAAGTTCACGCTGCTATAGACGCTTTATCCGCAGCACCATGAACTTTTACAATGTGTGTCTTTTTAAAAGGCTTCTCTTAAGTTTAAAATCTGCAGTTGCGGATCTGGTTGGATAGCATCCTGCGACTGTTGCAGCACGCACACTTTGGATCTACAAATGTAGCGAAACATTGCGAGGTGCTTTATCGGACAACGATACTGTGGTGTGAAGTCACCTCTCCAGAAGGAGCCAGTAATGTGGAAACATACCGAGTAGGACAAGATCCCACTGTTGAACACCGGGGATGAGGTCGTTTTGCGTGAGTTTCTTCCAGTCACTAAGTATACGAGAGGTGGTCATGGTATTAAGTTTTATCACAAAAATTAAGTTTAGGTTTGCAGTGCAGTGCAATTAATAATGAGAAAGCAAAATATCTCCCATTCATAGCATACTGTCCTCTTATACATTACAAACTGTCGTTTAAAGTTAGTGATCTCCAATATAAAAAAACTCGGGATTAGACAACCCTCCATTTTTAAAAATAATCCTTAACATCTGTGATCGGTGAAGACGCTGTTCAAAGTTTGTCTTTCATCAGACGTGGAGGGGGCCTTATGTCTCTGGGGTGGACAAACATATACAGATTATATTGATAAAACAAAGAAAGCTATTGTGCGTTTCATGATGAATAAAGTGACATCATTCTTGGTTCTTCGTGGTCACAAAAAACTAAATTGATAGAGGAATGGAAAAATAGTTCTGTTTAAAATCTGTTTTTTGCTTTAATCTGTCGTACACCATAGGAACTTAAACTGGAGTCTGAAATGCTTCATCCAGTGTCTTTAGTACCACATTATTTGCATGTATTAGGCTCATGTTTGTTGTTTGAAAACAAAAATAACTAGGCTATTTTTTTGATATGTTAAATATATAATGTAATTTATTTATTTTAAATTTGTGAACACTATCTGTTGTGTTCCTGCGATTAACAGCAATGGTTTTCAAACCTTCTCTGTGTGAGGGCCCCATGCAAATATTGACACACTCCTGTGGACTCCCTGTCCTTTTGACAGAAAAAGACCTGTCCAAAGGAAAACCAGTACCATCAATGCAGAAAACATGTTTATGTATAGCAAAATAAATAACATCCTAGTAAGATAACAGATACAGGAAAAATATAGAAATGTGAAGGTAAATAAGGCAAAGATCTGATGACCTCATGGATCCCCTCACAGACTCCCTAGAGTCGGGTCCCCATTCTGAAAATCTGTAGTTTACAAGGGTCCCTCGTTTACTTTTATATCAGTGAATGTGTTCTACCCTTTACAAGTGAAGCCTTTTTACTTGCAAGTAGGTAAATCTTTTTAATCTTATACACATGCAAAATGAATTATCTACATTTCTAATGCTGAGTATTTTAAAGTAAAGTTAGAGAAAGGTACAGAAACACACGTTTGACTATTCAAAATCAGTTGGGAGTACAGCCGGCTGTGCGCACACTCTTGCATAGCCACCCATTTCTCTTGTTTAACAGTAGAGAATGGTTTACATGAGTTGGACGACTCTTAAATATGAGAGAATTGCAGTTTTGAAAAAAACTTTACATAACCATGAATTTTGGCCAAATAATAGAAACTGTAGCAGTGGATTGATTGTAGTTATGTGACGTGTTTTTAGTGCTTCTTAGTGACCGCGATCTCCCAATTGATATATTTTATCTCCCATAAATGTGCACTACTAGCAAATGTTGATGTCCTATGTTCTCAATTTCTCTAGTACAGTACATAGATACATACATTATTATTTAGCTCATTGAAATATGAATATCAACACTGGTCGGCTATTAGAACGTTTTAAAACCTCTGGTATTTTCAATATGAATGTTGATATTAGAATTCTAATTAAGCCCATTTCACACCGCTGCATAAAGATTCTACCCACTTCTGGTAGGACTGATAGTCAATATAATTTTAAAAATCCATTTAATCGCTATAATTTTTTTTTAAAAGCACTTAATGTGCAATATTGGATTTAATGGCAATAATGAGCTTTCTGGTATATTGGGTATTTGCCATACTAGGGAAGCATTCAGCAGTGTCTTGTACTACCAGGGTTACTGTTACGATCATAACCCTATGCATGCCTTCCTACTTATTCCTAACTAGGTATACTTCCAACTGTTCTCGGAACAAACTACAATGCTGTGGTCCTAGTCTAGAAAGAGTGACGCTAATCTTAAAAAAAAAAGTGTGACTTCACCAAAAAACAGTGCAAGGTTCGACCATGTCTTCTCCTTTCCTGGAGATGAGAGCAGTTCTTCCTTACCTTTTGAAAGTTGCAGTTAAAGAACGTTGTTCTCATCTTTTGACAGGGAGAAGAGACAGAAGAGCGGTGCATCATTTTTAATGCAGTCATGTTTATGCAACAAACTGAGAACTTACCTTTTGACACAATTTGTCATCACTTTGAGTGTTCAATAAACTAAAAAAAAATTGTCGGATGCATTCCTATTAAAGGTATATGTAGCGAAGAATCTGGCCCTCTTAAAGCAATAGGCTAGAAATGTTTTTAATACTTTCCTTATTTTTTGAGAAATGAAGTTTTTAAAACAAAAATATAATTAAAATACAGTTCAGTTTGTGAAGTAGTATTTTTATTTTTTTTGTACTTCAATTGTCATTTTTGTGTATGATTATACGCACTAAAATTTTACTGTGGCAATGAATGTTTCAGTGTGTTTGATGCTAGAAAGGGACAGAACACCTCGTGCTTTGATCGGCTTGAGTTTCTTCATCCGAGCATAAAACAGGCTTTAAAGTTTATTATTACCATTAGTAGACACATGGTTTAAATCATAACCACATTCTGATACAGCTAGCCTGTCGTGAGGACTGAGTAGCATAGTGGTTTGCACTGTTAGTTCTACAGTGGGACCTGGACTCTGTCTCCTCCCAATGCCATCAAGGTGCTTCCCAAAATGAGTTTGAATGGTCACAGGCCAGTTTCTAGAGCATATCAGTTCACAGCACAAAGCTTCTCCAACTTTGGACCCAAATTTTCAGTCTTACTCAGAGTGATGGCTGGTGTGGAAAATGAATTACACTGGCACTTGAGGCAGTTGCTCTTCTGAGTTGAGATTAAGACACATTGGAGCAGAGAACAGTGAGCTTAACACAATATCTGGCCTATGCCACATTTGACAGACACTGGGTGGAAAAAGGAGATAACTATTCCATTACCAATTCTGATGGCCTTCATTTGATGACCAAACAGTAAGGGAAGTTCTCTGTTTCAATTCTCAGATTAAATCATAACCACATTTCTCCATAAAAAAGCTTATAATTTCACCAAATGCTCCATTCCACATTGTAATGGATCCAGTATCAAGCTGTGGAGGTTCAAAATCATTTTTTAAAAAATGATATTTGTGGGGTTTTTTTTAGTTATTCTTGAAAGCACATTTTTGATTTAAATCTATACAGACCAATCTGAAATTTTTTTTGAAAAGTTTTTGTTTCTGTGCAGTCCTATTCGAGAGTGAGTTGTCACGACAATTATTTGTGGGCTCGCAACGAGCTGGGGCAGTCGGCTAGCTAAACCAGCTCTAGGAATGCGAGCTTTTACCCCGCATTAGTGCCTAAGCTTCCAGCCAATTGCACCTCTTGCTTGATTAATTTGATACCAGCAAGAGTTAATACCTGGTATACTGCATCTTATTAGCATATTTGGCACTCAGTTTAAGCAATGTTGTCTTGGATTTTTAAAAATGTTTTTTTGTTATTTAAACCAAATGTACATTGTAAGTTCTTTGAAGCAACGGGGGAAGGGTTACCCTGTTCATCATGGACTCAGCATGTCAGAGAGATCAGCTCGTGTAGAAAACAGCCTGTGTATACAGATTAATGCATCATAACTCATTGTCACACATGAATGCATCGGTGTGTGTCATTATTATTAGGTCACTGAAAGGAGGAAGGTGTTGGGTGGGGGGGGTGGGTGGGTTGAGGAGGAGGAGGCGGCAAGTATGGTTCTTTGCTGAAATGGCTCTTTTTGAAGGTGGGGAGAATGTTGGGAAGACTGCAGAAACTGAACACGCAGCTGTGAATCTCCACTGTGCCCAAAGCAAAAAAGAAAAGCGTGTGCAGTTTTTGGAATGCATTACAACATTTTTGCAGCAAACGACTGTAGGCAGACAGCACATATGGCAGAGCAAGCATGAGCTGCGAGCTGAATTATTTATTCATGTTGGATTGTATTTTATTGTAGTCTATGTGGAGAATTGGGTGGAAAAGGAAAAAAAAAGGGACTGGTTCAGTCTGTTTAATGCTGAAGCCTTAATAGAATACAGATGTCACCTAAACATTGTGCTGTATGTACTTTGCCCACAGTATAATAGAAAGATTAGAATTAAAATAATGTCACGGTGTACAAAAAGACTAAGCTCAGCTTACTGTAATTATATTTTGGATTATTTTAACGGTGGTGAATTTTTATTTAATATTAACAATCATTCTATTTTCATCCCCTCCCATAAAAGTAGGAATAAAGGAGTTGAATTGGAAGAATTATATTTTTCAATTTAAGAGCCTTTGCCAGTCTTATTTGCCAGCTCCTCCATTGTAATTTGTGAAAATTAAGGCTAATGCCATCCTTAAGCCATTGTAGTTTGCCATGGTTACAGTCAAACCTTTATAGGAACACATATTTAGGACTGATAGAAACTGTGACTATTTGCAGGCATGCACTAATGTTGCTGCCTTTCAAAGTTGCTATTGATCCTTAAATTGAGTTTTTGCAAACACAATAAAAACAAAAACACAATAGCTTGATGAGTAACCAAATGGTGTGGAGTGGTACTCAACCAACCAGAACAGAAAGGTCTCTGGTTTGATCCCTGGCATGTGCTGAGTTACCTAGGGCACGGGGGGCAGGAGGCAACAACTTTTCAGAAAACCTGGAATGGGAAGGGGAAAATTACCCAGGCTTCCCATCTCTTGATTGCTTTCTAGTGATTCTTGCTAAAGAAAAATGGGCAGGGTTAGGGTCAGCTGTGATATGTCCTATAGCCAAATATTCTGCTGACATGCACTATAAAGGCATACATGTGAAGAATGGGCACTTAAATGAGCTAATGTCATCATTCGTGTTTTGTACCACAGCATCAGTCATCACCCTCAGAGATCATTGAGGAAGCCATTTGGTATCTCTGCAAAGTTTTATTAATGAACTCTTCAGTAATTCATTTTTACATTAGTACAGGAATTTTGAATGTAAACTGTATATCTCAGTCTATTGAAATAATATCACTAAACAGAACTAGGTGTTGTCTGGAAACTGTCCATGAATTTTTTTTTTAAATGTGCAATCCCTTGGCTACAACAGTTTTCCCGTGACATTTCCATGGTATAAGTGGGCTGTCAGATCGAATGTCGACCGAATTAGCAGCTCATGGCTTTGAGCATACTTCCAGGGGGCTGAGATGATGAGTGATGTCATCCTGTGATGACAGAGTGCCTTAGAGTTCGTTGCTCAAACTACGATTTTTTTTTAACTTTACACATTGACATTGAACTTGTGATGTTGAGTGATTTTGATGCACAGGTTTTTATATGAAAGAATCCTGAAGTTTGCAATGTTACATTCCCCTCCTAAATCCTGCCATACCCATTTACAAGTTGACCACTGTTATTGATTGAACCTGTCCCATTTTCACGAGGCATCTCATTTTATTACTTAAAAACATATTTTTTTCCCTGTACTGTCTCAGCTTTGCTTTCTTTCTGTATTGTTTTCCTTTTGCTTTCTAACCTTTCATGTATCTCTTTCCTTCACTCCATTGTCGTTTCCTAGTATGTTATTTTCCCTCTCTTGGCTCCGTTCCCTCTTCCTGTTTTCTTCCCCTTACAAGGGATCCTCGATACTTCAGGGCATCTGACTGCTATAAATTAAAAGATGTAATTCTAAAAAAGAAACACCGAACTCAGCTCAATTTAGGTAGGGTAGGAAGTAATCTCAGGAGTTGAAACAAGAGCTGGCAGGACAGATCAGGAATAAAGCATAATACTGACCCAATGGAGATTTTCTCAAAAGGGGCAGAAGCTAGCAAGCACATGGTGATAAACTGGATTCATACTTCTTTGTAAATAATGAATTGCCTGCTATTGGTTCTGAATTCATCCTGTTTATAATGAGAGATGGATTTGGTAACTGAATAACGTCATTGCATAAATCTTGCACACGTGCAATTGCTTTAAAATTGCAACTTTACCATTCTGTTAAATCATATTGGTGGCCTGCAAAGGTGGGATGAGAGCTTGGCTTGCCTCCCCACCAAGACGTGCTGTCAACAGTGACTATTATTGTCAATGGCACTTTGCCTCTGGAGGCCAAGAAGTAAACCCAGCTTCTGTGGCATGTACACGACCCCCAGTGCCAGCGCTGTACATGGGGATATTAGACTATGAAGTATATTGTACTGTGTGCCCCAGAATACAAGCCACTAAAAATAAAATCTCTGGCCATATTGTGTATCTCTCACAATGCCACCATTCCCTAGTGTAAATCATACCAGTATGCAAAATACTCAACAATAGTAGTCTGCCAAATAGTCATGAAGGTGTGACTGTGAAACAGAACTCTTTTAATTGTGTAACTAAACAAGAGATCCTTCGTGTTTGTTTATAGTGGATACTCTTTAAACTTGGCAAAAAAAAACTGCAAATGCAGGAAATCTGAAACATGAACCCGAAATGCCTTAAACACACATCAGCATCTTTTTAAAGAACAGACAAGTTATCATTTTAGGTGTAACTTTTCATCAGCGGTGATTTTGTGTTGAACAAGCTCGAGGAACAAGACCTCACCTTTATTTTGGACACTCTGCAGCCTTGTGGCCTTAACAGTGGGCCAGATTTTGTTGAAATAATAATGGTGTGAATTGCGAATCACCACAATTTGCACTGCTCCGCCATTAGCTTTGTGGAAACTGCATCTTGCGCTTAACCTCCCTGTGATTTTCGTGAAGTTGCTGCATTTGCACATTAATTGCCCATTAAACTCACTGCAGAAAGTTAAGTCTTGTAAATAACAACGTAAGTACCCTTTTAACGACATGTTAATTATTAATGACTGCCAATCAACTTCCCTTGCCCAGAAAGTAAACAATGTGGAGTCTCATTCCTTCAGGTTGTGAATTGTTATAGGAGATTTTTAAAAAGTCAAATTTTAAATTTTTTTTCCTTGCTTTTCCTTTCTCTTTTTTCTCTCTCTCTTAATCCAGTCTTTATTTCTCTCTCTTTATTTCTCTTTCTGTACCTGATTTGGCATTGAATTTACACACTCTAATTCACCCTCCTTCTCAATCTCATTGGTTAAGGATATATACCGTTTGTCCCATTGTTAACCAAGGTCCCAGATGCCCTATGTCCTCGCTGTGCCATTATCAGCTTGCACTTCCAGCAACTTTGTGGGCAAAAAATGTTAAAACCTAAACGTGCACGAATAAGTCCAACTTATTGGGCAAGCCGCAAGATGCCCTGCTCCAGCAAAATCTGGCCCATTAACTTTAATAGCCTCATATCTTTATAGCTTCCATTTTCTTTACAGCAGGAGATACTGACGATGTGGGATGGATGTGTTGATGGGAGGGGGACGTGGATTGGCACTTGGAGTGAGGGCCCTCGACTGGAACATCATGCTGGTGGAGAAGTCTGCAGCCCTTGGTGTCGGCCTGCATTTCTTCTCTTCAAGCCACTGGATCCTGCCCTTTTTGTCAGTTTCTCTTTTATTTTTAGACCTGACTTGCCCCTCATGGCTTCAGAGACCATCTTTGTTTCTCTCGTGTCTTTAATTTCTTTTTTTTAAATCTTCTTCCCATCCTCTTGTGTTACTAGCATCTGAGCCATTTAATCATCTCCTGTTTTTCTTTTAAGCAATTAACACTCATTCCTCCCGTTTTTCACCATATGCGTGCTTTTCTTTTCCTTTCCCTTTCCCTTTGTTCTGATCCGATTTAAATAATTTTTTTCAGCCCTAATGCAGGGTTGCACCCAGAATGTTAACTTCTGTATTTTTTCCACAAGTGGTCACTGGCTGACTGTGTGTTTCCAACACTTTCAGCTTTTGTTTCTGTAAACTATGCGTTTTTTTAAAAACAACTTATATTCTTCTTTGTTTGACATGTTACAGAGGAACTTTTGAAATACTTTCATCGCCATGGGTCATAAAATTCTTTTATTTATATCATTATTTGCACATTCAATGCAAAACACAATACAATTGTTTGAGTCGCTCAGAAACTATGACTGCAAATTCGCATGATTTATAATTTTTAAAAAATCTTGAATGGTTTGCACAATGTTATAAAAAAAAATCTGGGAGTAAACTAAAGGCTGTAACCCAATCTCAGGCTTCAGATATTGTTCATAAACTGCTAGACCTTCGCTGTCCTAGTTTATGACATTATCTGAATGTCTCGATTGGGTTACAGCCCTTAAATTGCTTCTAGGTATCTGTTATTCTTTCTGTAATCATCAAAACATTGGCTTTATGACAGGTGATGGCTTCAGGATACGTACAGCTGCACTATACATTACCTGCTTAATCCATTCTGGCATAAAGCTATATTTGGGTCCTAACAAAATGGCTTTTAAGACCATTTGCAGTTAAAAGTACTATATATGTTGATTACCTCCTTGTTAATTTTGTGTGAATATTTCATTGTGTTACACTGAAATATTGAAGTACGTATGATAGTCTCTGTTTGCTTTGCAAAGATTCCAGATTATGGTGTCCGATTGAAAAATCATTTTGCCAAAGGCTCCTCCCCATCTGCTAAGGTTGCTGTTGCCATTGCAACAAAGAACACATCACTGTTCTTCTGCCACCACCATCGCAGACTGCTTCGTAGTACCACGTGCAACGGCTCTTTCAGTCAGACAAATAATAAATTAAACAAATTCAGAATTTGAGAGAGTTTGAATTTGGTTTAAGAGGATTTGAACTTTAAATGAATATTTCTCTGTAATTGACCTCTCAAGTACTTACAGTTAATGCAGCAATTTGGAAGTAAATTCCGAGCGTAATTTAGCAATGTCCTCTTATTGTAGGGACTGCAGCATTTGTAGCCGGAAGACAGTTTACCCATTGCAAAGCAAGGCAACAGCAGTTTCCTCAGTCCTGATCTGCGATTGACACAATTGTCACGAGATCCTATCCCAGCCATTGCACATTTTCCAGTTTTTGTCAGGAAGGCCTCCAAAGGAAGATGTTATTTGAATTATTCATGAATTAGGGGTGCACTACTTTAAACATAATCTATTATTTTTAAACAAAGTAAGTGCAAACCTTTATTAGGAATCTTACAACACCAGGTTATAGTCCAACAATTTTATTTTAAAATCACAAGCTTTCGGAGATTATCTCCTTCGTCAGGTCAGTCACTACTCACCTGACGAAGGAGATAATCTCCGAAAGCTTGTGATTTTAAAATAAAATTGTTGGACTATAACCTGGTGTTGTAAGATTCTCTACATTTGTCCACCCCAGTCCATCACCAGCATCTCCACATCAAACCTTTATTGATAGCCCTTCACAAATGTCTGTTGAGTGGAATATTCAGTTCTTTCAAACGCAGCCTTTCCCCCACAAATTGCAGACCACTTGAAATATATGTATTCCAATAACCTCCCTTAATATAAGGAATCTTACAACACCAGGTTATAGTCCAACTGGACTATAACCTGGTGTTGTAAGATTCCTTACATTTGTCAACCCCAGTCCATCACCGGCATCTCCACATCATTCCTTAATATATACATGTGGAGTATTTTGTATTCATTACCTTTGCTCTGAAAATTACACTGGACTCCTTTTGAAAGATTATCGGCAGTTATTACACACTTCTGTGGTAGTCCAATATTTCCTATGATTCTTTAACATAGATCATTTTCAAAACTGCGTGTGAGTATGAGATATACGTGTTATTACTTCGGTTTTAAAAAATTACTTAAAAGTAAATCAGGGATAGAGTCAGGTTTTCTGAAATGGAGGGTGGGTGCAGATACTTGCTTTAGCAGAGCTGGAGAAATGACGACTCCATATTCCTCCCCTCCCATCCAGCACTGCTCCTGAGTTTACTCTCCAGACTTTTCTAGTGAGACCTGTGCCTCCTGTATCTCCATGTGGTGCCAATAAGATAATTGATTCACTGTGTCTGGGTGTAGCCAGTCTATGTGCCTTTCTGGCCCTGCAGCCTTTGTCTTCATGATTAAACAGTGCTAATGTCTGCATGTGCTAAACATAAATCCCTTATATTAAAAAAAAGCAGAGAAAGTTTCTGTAAATCTAGGTGGCAAAAGGGAGTTTTGTTTCACTTTATAGATGACTCAGTTCTTTTTAACGTTCTGTGACAGTGATTGCTGCAAGACTTTTTAGATAGGAACAGAATTTATTTTCCGTTAAACAAACAGCAAGGGGAAGGGATTTTGGAGCAGTTCCGTTGTGGCATATAACAAAATTAATAAGATGTTCACTATCTTTTCATCTTTTATTATTTGTGATTTTTGCACATGAATTACATGATCTTGGATCTTGAAGTGGAGCTGGAACAAACAGCCCTTTTTTGTTCAGGTAGAAGCTCAGAAGCTGCAGGCGTGAAATGAAGAAACTTCGAACCCTGGCTCACGATTTAGCCATCAAGGATTTAGTCAGCAGGGGAGGCAAAACTGTAGCTAGTTTTCTTTTTTGTCGGGGTGGGGGTGAGGTGAAGGGCGAAGGCAGGTAGGGAATGAGAGGAGCATAAAAAGAGCTTCAAAGCTGGATTTTTCTGCTTCAAACTCGAGTGGAACTAACAAAGCCTCGAGGCTTCAAGATTAAATTTTAAAGTTTACCATCAAACTACAAAACATGTTCTACCATGAACTGCAAAAAGTATTCCTTGCAAAAAAAATAAAACCAAGTCTCCTCTTCCTGTTCAAGAAAAAGGCAAAGGAAAAAAAATCCTGCCCGATATTCTCAAATGTGTATGGAATTACATACTCACAAGTCATGTACAGATATTAAACTATTAATGGACTCTTTTGTTCATGAACATGCAGTATGTTTGCCTACTTCGTACAAGCGAGCTAAGGTTTTGTGTGTATTGTGTGCTCTCTCTGTCATTTTCAGTAACATCAACTCACCCATGCTTTCAGCCAGCCAGTGGGGATTTGAGCTGTCCAATGGTATGCAGCATAGCATTACTGGCACTTCATGTCTTTCCCCTCCCTTGGAGGCTGGAGGACGAGAGGCCACCAATCATTACTGCTTCGAGCTCCCACATGTGATTGTGAGGAGACAGCAGTGAATTCTAATTCAGTAGCGCAAACTGATGCGCTAGGTCTCTAAATTATTGTAACAAGGAGCAGAAGAGCTGTGTGAATCACGCAATCGCCTATCTTGGGAACATCACAGCAGTATCACTGCTGTATCTGCGGTCAACATCTCCAGCCTCCGTATCACAGGGTTGTCATGATAGAATATTTTGACAGTACATTGATTGTTCACTGGGTACACAGTACCATAAATCTTTAAAAATTGCTGTTTGAATTTAACTTTCTCAGTTAAAAAGCCTTGTGGTCATTTTGACCTCTTTTCTGTTGATCTGTTACTGAATTGATCATTCAGAAGTTATACAGTACAGTGAAAAAATGGCATAAATGTGTGTGAGTGTGTGTGTATATATATATATATATATATAGTTAATAGATTCCTTCAGTTAAAGATCTTATAGAACTCTGAATGTTGTAGTACTCCTCAGAACCTTGTGATTGAATTATAGCCTTTTAACTCTTTCCCAAATGTTTGTTATTTTAAATAGGACATATTTTTCTGTGGTTTCTTGTTTGGCTATGCATCTTACACTGCTGCCACAGAGGTTTGCCATTCAGACTCCTATCTTTTATCAACTCACTTTGTTTTATGTTTGGCAAAACTATCAAGCCTGTAGAATAAACAGTGTAAGTGAGAGGTTGGTTGATGTTTTGGTTGAATGTGTATAGCAACGTGTGACCAATAATGTAATAACGAAGGGATGTCACCTGCGCACTGACATCTATAGGTTTCTGTGTTGCATTGCATGCTATATACTGGGGCTTAATCACAATTATGAAAGAAAGAAAGGCTTGCATTTATACAGCGTCTTTCACAGCCTCAGGATGTCCCAAAGCGCTTTACAGCCAATTAAGTACATTTTTGAAGTGCAGTCACTGTTGTAATGTAGGAAATGCAGCAGCCAATTTGCACACAGCAAGGCCCCACAAACAGCAATGTGATAATGCCAGATGATCTGTTTTAGTATTGCTGATTGAAGGATAAATATTGGCCAGGTCATCGGGGGAACTTCCCTGCTCTAATTCAAATAGTGCCGTGGGATCTTATATGTCCACCTGAAAGAGCAGACTGGGCCTCGGTTTCACGTCTCATCCAAAAGACGGCACCTCTGACAGTGCAGCACTCCATCAGTACTGCACTGGAGTGTCAGCCTAGATTTTGTGCTCAAGTCTCTGGAGTGGGACTTGAACCTACAACCTTCTGACTCAGAGGCAAGAGTGCTACCAACTGAGCCAGTACTGACACATATAATTTTTCTACTGTCTATGATCTATATGTAAACAGATTGCCTCAGAGAGCAAAAAATTGCAAGACAGAAATTTCATGGAGCCAATTTGGGGCTTTGAGTGTGGTGGTGTTGAAATTTGCTGTAATTTTCATCATGTGGTTTTGGAAGTGCTTCAAAGATGTGATATGGATCATAACTTTAAAACTATTGATAAACATTCTGAAAATTACAACAGGCTTCCAAACCAGTTGCTGTCTTCGCTGCTTTGAGTAGGCCCATGGAATTTTGTGTTTGCGCATGTATGTTGCAGACGAGCAGACTCCTTGAAGAGCTTGGAGCCGCAGTACTTTAAGTGAGTCATTGAAAAACAAATAATTAAGTGCGACTGTCTTAACCACATCCATTTTTGTTATACTCGTTTTAAGTGTTGATGCTCTTCCAATAATTGGCTAAGGGAACAAAATGTTTAACCCTCTCCCACCCGCTGCTTTTTGTGAAGACATGCAGTATTATGGCTCTCTGAGTATACAGTGAGCCCAGTATAGCACCACAATGCTGCAAACATCAAGTAAATCAAAGTGTCTAATTTTTAAATAACTCCATCACTCAGTTCTTTGTTATCAATAAATATTTTATTACAAATTGTAGTTGATTCATTATTTAGAAGGTATTTGATCCCAAAAAGCACCGTCACCCCCCCTCCCCCCAGTGTAAAATGGAGGAATCGTTAGGTGCCGAAGGAATGTGGTATAGACTGGCAGTCCATGCACTGTATTTGTGTGGTCTGTTTTAACCGTGTGTGCATTTTAATGTCTGTGTCTGAGGACAATAACAGGAAAATTGTGGTGTTTAAAATGCTGGCAGTGTTCAGAGTCTTAAATTAAAAGCATGCTGTACCTCTGGGAGACTGAGGGGGGAGGAGAGAAAGACAAGGCAAACTTAATTGTATAGTCTTTTCTGGTGTCTGGCTACAGATCATATAATAAGAATTACAAATGTATGTAGATATATGCATATGCATATATATATAAATAACTATATACATATATAATATATGTTTCCCTCTTTCTCTCCCTGGTTTGTGCAAACTGAAGGAACCTATAAATGTTCTTCAGCTGAAAAGTGGGACTGCAGTGCGATTCATTTGTTTACACTGCACACAGAATTTATATTTGTAAAGCACTGGTCTTTTATGCAAACGATTCAATGTGTTGAGTTTTTCTTTCTATTCTACAGAAAGGGCTTAAACAATGAACTACAGTTACAGAAAACTGGCCGTTCCCGTCTCTGTATCATATATACTTTTTTTTGCAGAATTCTCCTTCGTAATACAGCACTTAGAGCCAGATGGCTTCAAGCTTAATGAGCATCTTTTTGTGCCAGTTTTGAGAACAAATGGTACTGGGACTGAAGGTAATGAAACCTTTATTTTTACAATATCTTTGTTAATGGGCCTAGTTCATTATTATTGCATTGTCATGATGTGTCTGTAAAGAGGGTTTTGTCATTTAAAGATTGTTAGTAGGGTGCAAGGGGAAAAAGTGAATTGAGTTTAAAACCAGCACTACAGCATATAGACAAATAATGAATTTTGTTCTACATTTGGTGAGTGTGGCAATGCAGGAAATTGATCTCAGATGTCACACTGATGTGCTTCAAATTCATGCTTTTCTTCCCAAGTGTTTTTTAAGCCAAGCTCTGTGTGTGTGTGTGTGTGTGTGTGTGTGTGTGTGTGTGTGTGTTAGTTAATTTCCCTTTGTTTCTCCCTTGAGGGTCTCTCTGTATAGCCCCCTTTATCCAGGAGGATGGGCACTGTGGACGTTTTCATGAACACGGTTGCCAATTAATCTTCACGTTCAGTAAAAATTGGTCCCTGCAAAAAAAAATCTACCAGTCCTCTCTGCTCAATGGTATGTCATTCGTAAAGAAATAATAGTCAAGAAAGTGTCATTCAGCTGCTGTGGAGGATGGAGAGCATTTGTGATCGACCGTGCACCAGCGCAACATTGATGATAGACAAGATGTTCCAAGGCACAAAATGTTGCAGGGCAGGGATTTTTAACTTGCATAACAAATGGATCGGGAGAAGGTAATAGCAAATGAAGCAAGCTCGACAGCAGGGCCTGCATTCTGTGAAAATGTCTGCAATGTGTAGTGACAAGACTTACATAACAAGAACCACCTACAGTACACCAGAGGACAAAGAGAAATTGCATAAAACCTCAGTAATAAATGGATAAAACAGGAAAAAGCTAAAGTAACTGTGGCTATAGAGTACAACATTCAGTCTCCGGACTGTTTCCTGCTAGATTTTTTTTCCCGCAGGTTTTAAATGTAATCAACTGAGAAAAGGTTAGTAATACTTCTTGAGGTTTTGTTTATTTAGTAGGATTTCATATGTATTTTTTATATATAATATGAGTGTGTATATAATGGACCTGGAAATTTTTTAAAACACTAAATGTTGCTGTTTTTAAATAAGCCTTGTCTCAGTTGAGGTTTGTTTTTGTGTAGTTCAGTGTGGAAGTTGGAATCCTCTGCTCCACAAGACACTTGAAAATGTTGACTAATCTGTTTATGAAAGTGTGTGCATTAACCCTTTGAATGATGAATTTCCTTTGCAGCTTTTCAAATGCACAGCTTTTCCATCCTATACAACAGCTCAAATGTCAGTGCATGATAGTGTACAGTTATTTACAAGGTGGAAGCCCAGAACATATGTTTGTTTGCAATATTCAGTGAAAATAATCTAATGCTTTGTGTGCGTGTTGGGGAAAGGATGGGTTGACTTGTCGGGGGGCTTTCTTCTTGGTGTTTGTTGCAAAATTGCTCAAAAGCTTCAATTTTGTTCCTTTAGGAGTGTGGAAGCATTTATCAATCTTAATAAATGTATCAATCTAATTCCACATTATAAGCCACTTTAGGAATTTACAGCAAATTATCTTTGCAGAGGAAGCATTTAATTTTAGAGCAGGTGCACAGCATAATGTTTTCCACACAGAAGTAATCTTTAAAAAATAGAAAGATAATTCACAGATCATTTCAATTCTGATGAAGCTAAGCTCGTAAACCTTTTTGTGCTTTTTTTATATTAATGTGGCAGAGCTTTAACAATTTTAGAGACTAGAACAGAGCACCCAATGGCAGAAAGAAAGATACTCTGATAAATCAGGTATTGTACAGAGTTGTCAGCAGCATTGCTTAATGTTCTAGCATTGTTCAGACAAAACAATACAAGTTTAAGCCACCTCTCCGCTCTCTTTCTCCCCCCCCCCCCCCCACCAGGTTATCCCCGTTCAGTTTCCACGTTTAATAATTTGGGTATCTCAGGAGATTTTGTTACAGTGCTACTACTTTGGGGGGGATTATGGGCATTCTGGGAGATTTTGTAACGGTGGTGCTATTTTAAGGAGATTATGGCCGTAGCCCCTCAAAGCTACAATTAAAAACTGCCAGAATTCATCCATTTGGTGATGCTTAATAGCAAAAAGATTTCAGCTACTTCATTCATCTTTAGGCTTCATTTGACCTTGAGTTTCTTTGCTGTGATTTTTAAAAATGTTTGCGACTGAAATAATCCAACTGTTAAAATAAATAAGATTACAATGCTTTGTGCCAAGGTTGCAGTCTGGAAAGGTTCAAATAACCATGGCAACTGTCATTTCAATACCTATTGTTGCACTGTTTACCCTATGAAGTTTGAAGAAATATTTATTGTACTGGTTAAACAGATCCTACTGAGAATTATCTTAAAACATTACTGTTTTCTGTTGATATCATGACTGCACTCTTTTGGAGATGTATTAATACCTGTTGAATGACATATCTGTCAGCACTACTATTTCATGTTTTCAGTGTAGCAACCCCACATGTCTGTGGTATGATAATTATTGAGTAGTTGTTACTCAGTGTAACTCCCCAGACCACATTACCAGGCCCTGATTTGGCTCCTGCAAGACTTCGTCTCACTCTCAGCTTGCTTCGACCTCATCCACCCTAGCTCAACCCACTATTGGCTACACATTTTTGGTTAAACTCTTCAAAGCTATCAGAAAAGAAAAAATAACAGATTCTGCTTGCCCAGCCATACACAGTTTATTATGGGAAAACCAATATATAATTTTTTAGAACTATTCTGGATCGACTAGACATTTGTAAGGATAAATAATGAAAACCCACAGTTCTTCAGTTAAAAAATTATTTATGTCCCAAAGAATAAAAAGCAGCCATAAAGTCCAGCACTATCATCTTTTGGTCTTAACTCCAGAAGATTAAATCCAGTGACCGAATTCATCTGCACCACTGAATTTTTAGATTTGTCTGTACACTGTAATGATGCATTATTTGTTCTCCCTATTTGAGGGTCCAATCTCATCAAAAATGATAACACTCCTCAAATGTTCAGTTTCATTTGTTGTACTGGAATAGCTACTTCTATAAGTCCCGTACCTTAGTGCAGTAGTCACAGAACCACTATCAGGCTGTTCAGAATATGTGTGTTGTCATTAGAGGTGGAGGTTGTCATACTGCGTTGTAAGAAATATGCAGTTGTAAGGTATGAAGTTCCTTTAAAAGGAGCAGTGGTGAGCACTGGGTGATTATTGTATAAGGTAGCAGTAATATCTGGGTGTTAGTAACAAATTTCGAGGCTTTGTCTAATTGTTTGCTCACTTTGATATTCTTATCTCATGCAGCCATTCTGCAGTGATTGTTATTACCAATGTCTGCATGTGAAGGCAGTACTATATTAAAGTGGCAGCAAGATTAGAGGGAATGATTAGAGAAAGATGACATTAGGTGGTAAGAAAGTGGTTGAGGTTAAAATCATTTCTGGTGAGTTCAGAAATGTTTATTCAATGAGTAAATCATCAGGAATTGTAATTGATGGACTTTTTTTAAAAAAAAAAGCACTTTCCAAATACGCCAGAAGATGAAAAATTGCACCTAATTTTGTAGTTACTAAGTTATAAATTATGTAAAATTGTTTCCAGGAGATCTTACAGCTGGAGATTGTGGAGTAGGGGGAGCGGGGGAGGCAGGATTGGAGTTTCTTATTTTCTGCCGGTTGGAATCTGCTTGAAACCGTAAAATAATAAAGCCACTTGTGGACAGGTGATCATGCCTATCTTTTATTTGCTTAATAGAATAGTCTATCATGAAGTGCAGGAACAGGAATTTGCAAGATGTGTGATAACTTGTACTGTTAAGATTGAAGGATGATGGTGTTGGATGTTATAGCTGCTTTGCTGGGTTTTTTGTAGAATTTCTTTCCTGCGACATCAATAATGGATTTTTTTTTAACTGAACAAGTGAATTTTTTCCACTTTCCTCAATGGTTACCTGTGTACAACTCATGCTTACATTCACTGTGGCCATAATTAGTCACTTGGATCTTTTAAGAATGTTTGCTGTACTATTTTTGAAATTGTAGGTTCTTAGCATGGAGGATTTGCCTACTTGTCAGCCAGAGACACTAAAATTACACAATCTTCCAATGTAAAGCCATTGGCTTTTATTTAGATGCAATTTACCCACAAGATCAATGCAATAGGATAAATTTTATTTAGCTTTTGACTTGTATAGCGTCCTGAGATTTTAAACTTCTACATACTAAAACTATCTACCCTACATGTTTTTTTTCATTTCTTAGGAGTGTACTGAATAAGAGGAGCAATGTCACAGTTAAAGGTAAGTGTCTGTTCACTCTTTATGCAAGTCTTGAAGTGATGCTAATTTTCCTGATTTAGTTGTCCAGTGCCACATTGGGGTTTTCTTAACACTGGTAAATAAATTGAAGCTCTTTGTAATAGTTATTCATTTAGATATGCCAATTGATTTTAAATTGTAATTTGGAGCTCTGTACAGATTTTTTTTTAAAAAACTATTCAAATTGCAGTTTTATTTCATTAGAAGTCTCCTGACACCTGGGAGTCTCTATAAAATAACTTCTATGTTAACAACAAACAAAGGTGCTCATAGGCTAATTTCCAAGGATTTTAATCTAGGAACGTTCCCAAATCAGCCTTGCTGTTTAAATTGCTTTTTTTAAACTGACACAATCATGAAAATTGTGCTTAGTCTGATTGAGCAAATTTATTTACCACTGCTTTCATTTATCATGTGCTAGGCTTCTGATATGTTAGTGGTGAAATCAGACAAGAAATGTTCCTGATAAAGATGACAACCTAACATAGGTAGCTGTATTTGGCAAAATATTTGGTTGGATACCAAAATACAGATTGAGTGTTGATAGGACTGTATTTGGCATACTGTCAGTCATTCATTCACAAGTGTGTCACTATTAATGGTTTATTCAAGAAGTTTTAAAACAATTATACTTTATGGATGTTTATATTAAAAATACTGACATTTCCAGTAGGGAAGGAGGAACTTAGTATGTTGCAATTAAATATTCCCTTCTCTCTAAAAGAAAATTAATAAATAACTGAAAGGTTAGCTTCAAACAATTAAAGAAAATAAATCTTTTGATTGTCAGTTCTTTCTTCTGACAGTAATATTGCAACTGGGTTGGCATATCTGGTGATTATAGGTTTTAATCAGTGAGGGAATCTTAATTCCAGAATGAAAAATGGCCTTGTGACAAAGTGATGACTTGTGCAAAAGACTCAGGGAGCAAGATTGATACACATACATGCTCAGTCGCATTGGTGGACCATTAATAAAAATAAAATTAAGTAAAATCACATTGAAATTAATTTGGTGTCCCCTACATGATCAGCAGCCAGGCATGGTAGTCCTATTCATCTCTTAGGTCTCACTTTGTGCCTGCTATCAGATCAGCCTCAACTGACTGCTTCAAGGCACTATGAGCATAGTTGTGTGATGAGCACTCAGTCCTACCCAACCCACTCAGCCTTTCTGCCTGACCCTGGTTCCTACCCAAACTTTCTGCCTGATTGTAGCTCTCATGCTCCTTCTCTGGCTGACTTAGGTTGGGAACAAGCAGAGAACCTATGTCTCTCTTCTGCCCTCCCTGTCCTGTCCACAGAACTACTCCCAAGTCTATGGAAATTGAGAAAAGAAATGAGCCAGAGTAACTTAAACTCAGTAAATATTCTACAAATCTGGAGTGTAGTTCTGTTCTTTTCTTCACATTTCCCTAACGTAAGAGCAGCTCTGCCGTCAGGAACAGGGAATGGGGCGATAGGGGTTCCCGATTAGGGTTGGACGGAAATGCAGGGTGAAAGCTGTGTAAAGTAGCTGTTCACCATGAAATAATTTGCATTTTATCTGGAACGGGAATTAAAAAGCTGTTTTTTAAAAAAAAACACATTTAAAAAAGATCACACCATCACCACCAGCAATGGCGCAATGTATACATGCCGATCTATCTCTGCAACCAGCTTGTTCCAGTTACTTCATTTTAATTTTGCTTTCAAGCATGCCACACAGTAAGTAAGTCAGTCCAGATTATTGAGGGAATATATTACCAATGGGCAGCAGTTGCTCACTTTCAAAGTCTTGTGATGTGTTCCTTTTTAATTTGTTCAGCATATGATTTCAAGTCACAGTACAACTTGTGTGGCAAATACTACAAAGTGTTTTCACGCTCTTTGACATTGCATATCCGCACTTTACATTAAGAAACAACCCCCACCCCCATTATGAACAAAATTTAGACTCTGTTTATTAGGTATTGACTCCCCAGTGGCTTAATATATAAATAGGCTGCATGATGACGATGTGGGGCTGAGCCATCCACATCAGAAAAGGTCTAGTATTTGGTCAATGGCCTGTTTTGTGTTAGCAGAGCTCAGCCAGGACAGCAGTGGAAGTGCTACGATTGCCCTCATCCCTGGGCTAAAGAGAGGAAAAATCAGCCAGAGATTCTCATTTCTTATCATTGTCCACTGACTTCTGCTGAAAAGTGTGTGTAAATGGACGCTGAGTTTCTCTCAATCTCTGGTCCGATCTCACTCGCTACTGGCTGAGAACAGGGTCACTTGGGCTTGGCTGTGGTGCCCATCCATGTTTGAATGTCTGCCAGTATTTGCTTTCTAAACTCACAGATGAAAAGTGGTCCCTTGCGACTCATGCCCATGGAACTGTACCCCAGAATGAGCTTCAGCCTTCAGGAGAGGAAAGGAGAAAATTGAGATGAGGGGAAAAAAAATGTTCTATTAATTCCTAAATATTTTTCATTTTTAAATCATTTTATTTATTCATTGGATCAGCTGCTGTTAGTCATACTTAAATGATCAAGAAACTGAAAATAAAAAGGGCAAATGTTCCAGCATTTTAATGTTCACTTCATTTACAACTGTTGCATTCAGTAGAGTTTAATATAATTATAACATGTTACACATTATTTGATCAGTTTGATTTTTGTTTTTAACACAATGTTTAATTTACACAGATCAAATAATACTGGAAATAAACTATGTTTTCACAAGCACTTACATTTAAAGTGATTAAAAAATATATATTTGACCTCAAGCAACTCCTCTTGCATGTCAATGCAACATCCTAAACTTGACGCATTAAAATCAATTAAAGTCCCCTGTATCATCCTAAGTTAAATATCACATTATATAAATAAATATTTTGGCCAGGGTTTCGTTTGAGATGGCAATAGATAAGTTTTGTGGCAAGATGTGTATTCTTGTTCTTCTCTGACCCTCCATGCATTATTGGCAGTGGGATTAGCTGTACCAGTAGTAAGAGGGCGTGGGAGCAACCT
Organism: Heptranchias perlo; assembly: GCF_035084215.1. Classification (NCBI taxonomy): domain Eukaryota; kingdom Metazoa; phylum Chordata; class Chondrichthyes; order Hexanchiformes; family Hexanchidae; genus Heptranchias; species Heptranchias perlo. Next base: position 30,457,212 of record NC_090350.1, read on the forward strand.
GTAATCCTTCAGGCAGCAACCTGTAGTCCTTCAGGTAGCAGCAGTGAGGTTCAGTTTAAACATTGATGCTTCACAGACCTCTGTTTGGCAGCACTAATAATACCAGTTTGGTATTAGTATTGTGGACACAATATAGTACCATTTTTAGGAATAGTCTTCCCCCTTCCCACTACTATGGTTTTTGCCTGCAGTGTGTTTTCTCACCATCCCTTTTCTTGAGACTCTGTTTTTTGCTACTTGTTCTCAGGATGTGAGGAATGCTGGTAAGGCTGTATTTATTGCCCATCTCTAGTTGCTTGGAGAAGATGGTGGTATGCTACCGCCTTGAACTGCTGGTAACAATTGTTTTTACAGTGTTGTGGTTCCTAACCCATTTTGGAGGCACCTACATAATGTGGAACTGGAGTTGCATAAGGGCCAGACCTGTGCCATACGTTGTCCCCGGTGAAGAAGGCAAAAAGGCGATTTGCTAATGCTCCACCAATGCCCCTCTAAAACTGGCCACTAGAAGGCACACAGACAAGTGCCAGGCAATGACAATCTCCAACAAGAGAGAGTCTAACCACCTCCCCTTGACATTCAACGGCATTACCATCGCCGAATCCCCCACCATCAACATCCTGGGGGTCACCATTGACTAGAAACTTAACTGGACAGCCACGTAAATACTGTGGCTACAAGAGCAGGTCAGAGGCTGGGTATTCTGCGGCGAGTGACTCACCTCCTGACTCCCCAAAGCCTTTCCACCATCTACAAGGCACAAGTCAGGAGTGTGATGGAATACTCTGCACTTGCCTGGATGAGTGCAGCTCCAACAACACTCGAGAAGCTCGACACCATCCAGGACAAAGCAGCCCACTTGATTGGCACCCCATCCACCACCCGAAACATTCACTCACTTCACCACTGGAGCACTGTGGCTGCAGTGTGTACCATCCATGGGATGCACTGCAGCACCTCCCAAACCCGTGACCTCTACCACCTAAAAGGACAAGGGCAGCAGGCACAGGGGAACAACACCACCTGCAAGTTCCCCTCCAAGTCACACACCATCCCGACTTGGAAATATATCGCCGTTCCTTCATCGTTGCTGGGTCAAAATCCTGGAACTCCCTTCCTAACAGCACTGTGGGAGAACCTTCACCACACAGACTGCAGCGGTTCAAGAAGGCGGCTCACCACCACCTTCTTGAGAGCAATTAGGGATGGGCAATAAATGCCGGCCTCGCCAGCGACACCCATATCCCATGAACGAATAAAAAAAATAGCATGGGATGACTCTCACTTTGGACCCTCCACTGGGCACCTCCTTTTAACAGCATAGTGGAGAATGGGAGCTTGACGTGGAGGAGCGGGGACACAAACACATATCTTACCACACTGTGCCACTGGGAGCTAACAAATTATTTTTTAATGCCAAGCTAAATTAATTTGTTTTAAATTAATTTAAAATATGATTTCCCTTGTTAAAAAGTGTAGCTTTTTAAAGCACAACTAAATATTTTTTGAATTACTCAGATCTAAATATTCCACGTGTAAGAACCAAGGGTAAAGTACAACATTTAATTCTTCATAATTTAAAACAATCTAACATTTAATTGTTCTTAATTTAAAACAATCTGTATCTATTTGCTGTAAGATTAAAGGCGATTAAGCAGAATAAGATGGGTTGTCCTTCACTTCAGGTCTCTTTCACATGCTGCTGGTCTGTTACCTAGTTACCTGTGCACTTGACTCTTTCAATTTTTGCTTTAAAACACAAAAACCTTGTTCCTGCAAGGAGTGTATGACTCTCCCCTGTCTGTGTATTGTATAAACTCAATTCTCCCTAAGCCATCTTAGTCTTACTCCTCCAATGATCATCTCTGGTTGTATGTCTATTATGCTGTTTTTCATGATACCAGTAGTGAAGAAAGCTTAAAATTCTCTCATCAACTCATCTTCTAACCAGTTGGCTGTAAGTCTTGTGGCTACATGATACACGAGCTTGCCTACTATTTCTTAGAAGAGTTTCAGCTGTTCTTGATTTGACCCCCTAATTGAAGCATTTAATTATGCTAGAACTTTTTATTTCTTCTCTGTTGAGAGAGTACAGAAAAGATATGAGCAAAACAGCACATTTGACTTGCACTGTTACAGTTGTCCCTTCTGTTAGTTGACCATGGGGTGGCATTTAATGGCAAAACACAAAGCACTTTTTGCCTAAAAGATTCAATGTGTGAAGTTGCAAAAGGAGTACAAATATAAAGCTATCTAGGATTCTGGATAATAAGGGCTTCAAACGTTAATTCTACATTCAGTACAGTCATCTTAATGTGTAAATAGCAACCATGACAATAGAAAGTGTGAGTTCTGTACTTGATTGAAGAAATGGTCATAAAAATTATGAGAACAATGCAAAACAGATGTCATTATCCCTCTCCTTCCTGGCCTTACATTACCTATGATGTGGAGATGCCGGTGATGGACTGGGATGTACAAATGGTCACCTGACGAAGGAAAAAGCCCCCGAAAGCTTGTGATTTTCAAATAAAACTGTTGGACTATAACCTGGTGTTGTAAGATTCCTTACATTACCTAGTAAGGGGACTCCAGTGCCCTTCTGAGGACTTGAGAGTACAAATCATAATAGCTAACTTGTGCCAGCTGTCACTAGAAATTAATAGATTAAGTCTGATCCCAAATGATGCGTTATGTTTCACAATGAACAACCTTCATGTTGTTTTACAAAAAAGCAAAAAATTGCAAATTCTGGAAATCTGAAACAAAAACAGAAAATGCTGGAAAGACTCAGCAAGTCAGTCGGCATCTGTGGAGAGAACAGATGAGGTGTAGACCCTTCATCAGAAGTGACTTTGTTGCTTTTCTTGTTTGACCTTGAAGAGTAAAGATAGGGGTCCTATACACAACCCCAACTAGTTACTAGTTACAAGCAGACAGCTGCTCTGACCAGCTATTGGAGTCATACCAGAAGCCTCCAGAGCTTAGATTGAGATTGGGCCTTTAACTACAGGGTCGATTGTTTATAGCATTCAAAATATCTGAATGATGCATGAGCATTATTGGTATTCTTTTGCACTATTGTGGCATAAATTCCATGACCAAACTTCTGTTTTGTTTGGTAGAACTAACTACATATGTCAGCTTCATGACAGGAAGTAGATAATTGGGTGCTGGTGAACAATTTAGTTTTTCTTTAAGAAATGACAATTTTCTGCATTCCCAATACAGAAATATCTATTTGGGTCAAATAAAAGATTTGGAAGCTAAGTCACAACAGCCCATGATCAGACCACAATCCTTAGTAAGAAGTATGTTGCCTATTTGGTTCTATGTCCTTACGGTTCCTTCCCAAGGAGGACATGCTGAAAGTCACCCAAGGACACTTTTGTCCCCCTCTCTGCCACCCCTCCCCACACATGGAAGACATTATAGAAAGTGTAAAGCAGTCTTGGAGCCTTGTCATTTATTCATTGGAAAGATAAGAATTGCAATGTCCTGCAGTTAGATTTTATGTCACCTTCTACTGTTGAGTTGCACAGTAGACTTTATAGAATAATCAAAGGAGGGTTCTCAGCCCATCCCGAGAATAGACAAAACCAGACTTTCAAGGTTGGTGTGAATGCCTTGCAGGCATCCGTAACATCATTATTAAGCCTGATCAATCACCTAACGTTAACTCTTCAATCTAGTGACAATGCCTTGATGTGCTGTATTCATTTTACAAAGGCCAAGTTTGGAGTAGGATATTGAGGATTCAGAGAAGCTGGACGTACTGCTAAGAGCTGCATAATGCCATGAACACTTCAGCTTTGGCAGCTGAAGAATAAACAGTTGGATAGATGGCTACAGTTCTTGTTGTCTGGTCAAAACTGGGACCTCTTGTAAGAGGAAGATTAGCTATTTGGACCACAACATAAGAATATCATTTATTAATTCGAAGAGGTTCATCAGAACAGAAAGCCCGTACTGAGGTACTCCATTGCTTTGGCCCATCCTCAGTGAAGCTAACCGAGTCGAAGCGGGAGGAGGATTCTCTGTATTCCACAGCATGGTTTTCCAACAGAAGTAAATCACAGCCAATTGTGAAGTTTTGCTCTGCAATATCTCCACGCAGTACCAAAATGCCTCATAATGACATTATTTTGTATGGTCTGCTTTAACAAGGCAATCCTTGTCTAAGCTAAGTAGTTGGGTGGCCACTTGAAAGAATTCACGGAAAATAGCTATAAGTAATCTTTGATATTTGGGCTCTTATAGACGAGAAAATAAATATGCTGGGGATTGATCGCCACAATGGGTTCTGATCTCCATACTATAAAAAGAAATGGAGGTATTGGGGATGGTGCAAAAAAGATTCACAAGGATGATACCAGAACTGAGAGGATATACTTATCAGGAAAGGCTGAACAGGCTGGGGCTCTTTTCTCTAGAAAAGAGAAGGCTGAGGGGTGACCTGATAGAGGTCTTTAAGATAATGAAAGAGTTTGATAGGGTAGATGTGGAGAAAATGTTTCCACTTGTGGGGAAGTCCAAAACTAGAGGCCATAAATATATGATAGTCATTAGTGAATCCAATAGGGAATTCAGGAGATACTTCTTAACCCAAAGTGTGGTAAGAATGTGTAATGTGTAACATGCTACCACAAGGAGTAGTTGAGGCAAATAGCATAGATGCATTTAAGGGGAAGCTAGATAAGCACAAGAGAGAGAAAAGAATAGACGGGTATGCTAATGGAGTTAAATGAAGTAGAGAGGGAGGAGGCACGTGTGGAGCATAAATGTCCGCATGGACCAGTTGGGCTGAAAGGCCTGGATCTGTGCTGTAGATTCGATGTAACATTGTCCAAATTCTGGAATCTGGGATGTGAATCCATCCCAGACTGCTATTATGAAAGTCTCTCTCTGATGCTGTAAGATTCAACATGTAGTGAGTTTAGACCGTTGGAACTAAGTTCCTACTGGGCACATTCCACAGAATGCCTGAAACTACGTGCCATTTTTATTTTTTTTTAAATTACTTCACTTCCCACTTTTAATCCTCTTGTTATTTCCTCTAATACCAGAAAACATGAGAAATCGCACTTGGAGTAGAAATTGGAGAGTGAATGATGTAGATTAATGTCATGTAACTCCTAGTGGTTGTTTACAGCTGCCCGAGAGTAGGTCATCTGCCTGCTTTCTGGTATGAGGGGACATAACCACAGGATTAAAAATGGGGAGTGAAGCAAAGATTAGTTTAAGTGGCAGCTAGTTTCACATTTCAACAGGGAACTCCTCAGATAATTTGAGGGTCACAGGAGCTAATGTATAGTACCAGTACAAAGTACTTCCATTTCTGGCAGTGGCGGCCTGTTACGAGTAAAGGAAAAATCTTCATGTATGTCCTGTTTTGAGCAAATTGTTACTGTATACTGCAGTGAACCATCTTCGATCCCTTCAGGTGGTTTGGTCTCCTGACGATCCTGAGTTAGTTCATTCTCTGTATTTGACATGCGTAGTAGCTGAGTTTGAGACATAAGCTTTTAGAACATTTACTTTTCTGTCCACACTTCATATTTAGGCATGGTTATTCTCTTTGAAGGTAGAGCTACTGGCATTAGGTATCTTTATGATGAGTTATGCCAGACTTTCCATATCACCCAATTAGGTCCATTCTATCAAATGTCTCACAGATGCTCTCCCTTTTTGGAAAAGAGTTGAAGCCAGCCAGAAAACTAAGGGTAAATCAAGATAATGTGATGTTGGAAATCTTAACTGCAGAAGGATTGCTGGGCTGGAATGCAGACGTGAGAAATGTTGGCACACAGACTTACTGGACTTAGGATCAGTGTAAGTAAAATGAAAGTATTTCTAACACCTGGTAAAAGGCGGTATGTCCCCAAAACACAAGGATGTGTGGTAAATTTAAAGTACACTCTTGTGATCAAGATTTTTTTTTGGCCATCTATTATGTTCCCCATCAAAACTATGTCCCTTTTGAGAAAGCTTAGCTTGTGCCATATTGAATCTCTTCCCTTTCTCAGTTCCTCTGCATTTCTGTTCACCTTATTTTGTTACTGACTAATTTCAAAGTCTGTCTGCCCTTCTAGAAATTTTCTTCAGTTTCTGAATATCTACTACATTTTTCTGATGGCTACTAAGATAGAAATGAGACTGAAGATATAGAATCTTGATAGGAAAGAAATGAAAAAAAAATACTTGAAAGTGAAAGAATATAAAAAATGACAGTGAAAAAGGCAAATAACTAATGAAAAAATAAACATTTATTTTTTTTGGGCATCATTTTCACTCCTCCAATTGTTGCTTCTGACATTTGACCCTCTTTCAAGAGAATGGGAAGTCTATCCCCTTTTTCTCAAGTATGCTTAGAGCAGTGAGTGTCTCTTGGGTTGGGTTGATAGGTCCACATTGGTGAGATTTAAGAACAAGTGAGGACTGCCAAAATCCACAGTACTAACAAAAGAAGCCACGGGCATTTGGCATGGTGCAGATGTCAAACGGAACACTCAGCCTGCCATACAGCTGGGAAGATAGTGGGCTGGCTTCGTTTCCACAACAGGAATGTGACACACCCATTTGAATTGGCTTTGCACTGAAAATTCTGTTCATGTCCTCATGGGAGTGGGGATATCTAGTGCTAGATTTCTTGGTGGCATGAGTAGGATGAAGCTAGCTACACAGTTTCTGCTGCAACAGTCAAGACCTCAGAGTATAGGCCATACATAAAGTGGGAAACTGCTTTCTACATTTTGGTTACTTCTCTCAATCTTAGACTAGCTATAAGCCTTTTCCGAGTCATAGTGCATGGTGTGACCGTAGATCCTCCAACCTCCTTATTAGGACTCCTTTGGGATAACCCACTGTTTGTAAAGGAGACCTGAAGTGAAGGAAAAAGGAAGAATGCTTACCAAAGGTATTGTAATGTTTCTTTGAATAATAGTCTCCTTAATGTATGTCCCACATTTTTCTGATTTTAGGACCCTTAGAAGTTTAAATCGGCATGAAACATTTGTGTAAAACTAATATGACGTAAAACTAATATGACGTAAGGCCAAATCATATATCGTGTCGATGGAGAAAGTTATAGGCCTTTAATGAGAATACTATTTTCCACTAAAATGGAAAAGTTAATGACACACATACATGTCTTCCCTATTGGCAGAAACAAAAAATAGACCCATCGTATGAAATGGAGACAATCATTTGGAGAATGAGCATTGCTATGCCTGGGGTGGATAACCTTCTGACATATCATACTTTATTTTAAATTGTTCTACTAAATTAAAGTTTTCAAATGGAAGCTAATTAGTCTAATCACATCAAATTAACACCGAGGGTTATTTTGATATATTAACTAAAATATCATCATATTGGATCAAATGTACTGCACTTTCTCCTAACCCTAATAAATTAATTAATTCCAGGATTCGAACCTTAAATTGAGTAGAACAACAGGATGCGTTATTTTAAAATGTAGCTCTGTGCTCTTATTTTGGCTAATCTGACAAAATATTTTCTCTTTCTCCGATTACAAATGTTTATATGCCACTATCCTCTACAACATTTTATATTCTGTGTGTAGACCTGTTTACATATATAAATAGCAAGATCATATGTAGGCAGTTTAAAATAAAACAGCATGGTTTTTATTTTTTTAAATTTGTTTTAACTATAGGTGCTTCCATAAACTGTAGGAGTTCACAAACCAACACCTATTCCAATGCTGCTAACATTAACATTCAAAGAGTAAACCATTTCAACTGTACTAAAGGAGAACACACACATCACCAAATCACCAGCCATAATAAAAATGTCCGCTTCTAAGGAACCTTGTAATGGCTCTGAAGAAACCGAAGGTGTTCCTTTACCCAATGGGTCTCTAGATGTAAAAGATGGTCAGTATTCAAATGCATACACTTATAATGAACCAGATACTGTGGTTCAAATGGATTCAGTTGGTATTTGTCAGACTAGGAAAACAAAAAGCTGTTATAACGAGGAAAGTCTTAAGTCAGACATAAGATCAGACAAAACCAGCATTGGTAAAGCTGAAAAAAATGAAGTTGCAAAAGAAAAAATGTCCACTGATACACTCCATAGAAGTTTTCCAAATGCTACATTGGGAACTGGGAAAAGAAACATTAACAACATTGTGGCATTGCTGAAAAACAAATGTGGCAATGGCAAAAATAATTTGTACCCTGTAGTAACTTTAAGAGATATCATGAAAGACTTAAATCTCTTGTCTAATGACATGCAAAATAATGGCATCAAACCCAGTTGTGGTACACTTAAAATTGACTCCAGCACCTTTCAAAGTAATGGAAGCAAAATAGCAAAAAATGAAAAGACAGGATTACAGTATAGTTTCTTTTCTTCAGTTGTGCTTGCTAGCAGTATTAGAAGTCCAGAGGAAAGCCTGCACATAAGATCTAAATCTCAGATGGCAGGCAGAAGGCAAGCAATGGATAGAACGCAAAGAAAGGAGAGTACAGACCATTGCGAACGCCGGCGTGTTGAATTTGAAAAGTTTGATCCAGCCAACGCAGATTCTAAAATCGAAGCTCTGATCTCATCTGCAGTATCACCTAACAACAATAGCTTCTTTGAAAATATGTCTTCATTGTACAGCGTTCCGGAACGTAGACACCATGTAAACTGTGAAAGTTCTAAAGCTGGTATTCTGAAGCACAACAACCAGAATGAAGAGGAGATAAATGCTGGACTGCTTTTAGCCGAGACAACATGTAAAAAGTACGCTCTGAGAAAAAAAACAATGATCCAATATAATCGAGAAAGTAGCTTGGAACAAATTGAGTTTGAAAAATACTGCAAGAATATTTCTAATCCTTCAGTATCCGCAGAAGGCTGTCAAGATTATGGAGCAGTCTCTCGGCTGCCTCTTAAAAGGACACTTTTCAATAAGAATCCAAAATCTAAATGCAAAGGGAGTCGGAAGATGCTCGTTAAAATAGCAAAAATCAATATTCAGAAGTACCTGATACACACAGAAAGAAAAACAAAAATGTGCCAAAAGCTCATAACATACAACAATCTGAGTGCAGGAGTCAAAATGCATTATATTACTATGCCAGAGCAAAACACGACTGCATTACCAACAGTGAAGAAAGGTAGGAAAAACAAGGTAACGGTGTTGCCTACAGGTGATGTTCCTGTAGTCATTAAAAGAAAAAGAGGTAGGCCAAGAAAAGTGTTACCTGAAGGTAGCAGTGAAACCACCAATCATGTAAAAAGAAAACCAAGGCATCATAAACTTTCTCCACCTCAACCTACCTATATTGCTGGATCCAATGACAGTACAACAGACTATGCAGATGTTTTGTCCAAATTGGCCTTTTTAACTAAACAGAGTCTGATCTTGGGCAGATGCTCGCCACCCAGGTGTTGGTCTCCTAGTGACCCTGGATCATTTCAGAGATCGGCTTCTATGCATCAGGACATGTCTCAGTTTTATCGTACATTAGCAGGTACTCGAAGGAGGGGTGGAAAAGCAGGTTGTTCACGAGGAAGGCAAGTAGGACAATTTGCAGAATCGTCCTCTACTTTTAGTGATTTCTTTGAAGGTATTGGAAAGAGAAAACGGATATTCTTAGGTGAAACAAAATTGTATGCAAGAAAATGCAAATGGGGTACAGAAATGAAAGAGAAGCCAGTTCAAAGGAGGAAACCATACAAGCGTACACTTCCATTTCCAGAACATGGCATGTTTCAGAACATGAATGCTGAAAAATCAGAATGGGCAAGGCAAAATGAAAATTGTTGGACTATGAATCAAGGTTATCCTTCAAAGCAACCAATCAGAAATGGTTTGTATCTGTCTTACCCAGGTATGTCAACACAATCATTTCCCAACACCATTTGGGAATCAAGTTCTGTGTCCAGGAATGGATATTTGATGGGTCGTCTTTCCTCCAACCAAAGCAATGTTGCTCAACAAAGTCCTGGGTGCATTGCTGGTTATTTTCGTTCTCTGCTTGATTCAGATGATTCTTCTGATTTGATGGATTTATCATTTTCACAGGCTGGGCAAGAAACATGTAATATAACTGGAAGTTTTGGAGTCAGCAATTCAACACAACCATCAAGACACTTAACACATTACCAAGAAGGTTTTGATAAAACCAATTCTCCTAATTGTGTTGGCACCCAGCAGCATGCTTATCCACAAATGATCTCAGATAATTCTGATAGTGTTGATTATGGCTCCTCATATCATCCTTCTGATACAGAAACTTTCCAAAGAATTGCTTCTCAGCCATCTCTCTCTAGACAGGCTGGCCTTTCATGTCAACAGACTCCAGATAACTATGGTCATTATAGTAATTATAGACTGAAAACTCAAAGTTTTAGTAATTCAGATGTATTACAGCAACCTAGAGAGTATTCTGGTCTCGACTTTCTAGGCAACAGAGATTGTGCATTTGGCTATGACACAAGCAATAATGTTACTTCCTTTCAAGCCACCTCCACTGATACGTACAGTCAACATGCAATTGGTTCAAACCTACACTTTAATAAGGCTTCTTCATTTAATTCTTTTAGGCCAGACCGCAGTCCTCTGACTTTACAAACATCGTTAACTTCTGAGAGTCAATCAGATGCAGCTTGTTCTATGGACCACACATCACAGAAATATTTTAATCCATTGCAGTTATCGACTGATACCTCCAGGATGGCATTTTCTAGAGGACTTCAACTGAGCTGTAAATCCAGTTTTAATCTTTGTGACGGGAATATGGCATATTTTAATCACCATTACACCCCAGTGTTGGATTACAACCGGAATGAATCAAAAGACATCTTGGATATTTCAAACTATACACCTCAGAAAGTAAAACTAAGGTCATTTCCAGAGACTTTCACAGAATCGTCATCCCACTTTAGCACACCATTTGAAAATTCTGAAGGAAGTGTTAATATTTGCAGTAATATAGCAAGTGAAGAAAAATCCAGTCTCTCAAGTCTAGAGAAATTAATGATGGACTGGGATGAAACAACACCTGTTGAAAGAGCTGGACCAAAAGTTGGTTCCAAACGTCAGTGGAACCACCATGTACCTTTCCCCAGTGATTCAAAAGCTGTGTATGGAAGACGTAAGCGAATTGATATGTCCAGCCCCTCTCAGTTGGTTTTTCCATCATCTCCCCCCTTTCCTTCTAGAAAGACTACAATCCCAAGACAGATAAGGAATACCAGAAGTCCTTGTACTTCAAATAAAAAAGAACAATCTGTCCGCAAATCAAAGCTATTACAGAAAACTCAAGGAACAAATCCTGTATTCTCTGAAAGCACAGACTGTGGTTTAGATTATGGCTATAGTGCAGATAGTATGCCCCCAACTCTTTCAAATGCCCAAAACTTTCAAGTTCAAAAAAGTGATCAGAAAGAATATTGTAGCTTATATTCTTCAGGCTGTTCTACACCAATGCCTGATGAAAATTTCCCCCCAAGGTTTCCTGGTAATGATATTCAAGAGACTGTTTCTATGTATTCAGACCTAAAGCAATCTGCATTAGAAGCGGAACCCTTTCAAAGCCCTCAACAACAGCTGTCTGCCCAAGCGCTCCAACATTCAATCAACCAAGATCATGAAAGACTACTGTCCGATAACCAAGACCTTTTTAGTTTGCATACCCCAGGATATGTAGACAATCTAGAGTCAAACGAAAGGAAAAAACATCCAGCTTTTTATGACACATTGGAAAACAGCACAGGAACAGATGTTGCTCAGAGCACTACAGTAGCTAACAGAAATTTGCCAGTGTCGCAGCTCCAGTTTGAAGCTGATAATCCAATTGTTTTGGAAACAAACACCAGATATTTACAGAATTCTACTACTTACAGCTCATTAGATGAGAACAAGAAAGAAGCTGAAATGTCCCTGTTTGGGATGCAGGGAAGAAATAATATACCCAGTACTGCACCCCAAATATTCCCTCTAAACACGGTAGCACAAATCGACAAAGAAACACAGAAGCTTGCTATAGATTACAGCAGTTCTGCTTATGCTAATGCTACAATAACTACAGCAACTGCTTCGCCTGCATCAAGTGATTCTTCTATACATGTGGACAATAATTATACTGACAAACAAGGAAATCGTAGACAGGCAGCAATGGGCTTACTACTAGACCAAAATCAGGATGAGGTGTATACGGGAAATGCTTTGCAGTGACTTCTGAACGTTGCAAGAAAATCAGTGCAATTAGGTAAGAACATGCTATTAATTGATCTCCTGGCTTTAACTGGTGATAACAGAATTGTTTCTCATTATAAAGTGAATTGTTTGTTCATAGGCTGCACTCCCATTAATAAATATATTGTGTATGGTTTGATACAATATTGTTAAACATTGGTACAGATCATGTTTAGTGTGAAAAATGTGAAAAGCTGGAGAACTGTGTGGCTATATTATAATTCAGGAATAAGAGCTTTTTTAAAAAAGAAAATTCCTAATATGTGTATATGTTTTGATTGTTATCTAATCATTTTGTTTACTCATTGAGTAAGAGCAGCAAACCTTTAGGGTTTTGGATGAAAAAGTCTTTATCTGATCAAGCACCCATCACACAGCCCCCCCCCCCACCAAAAAAACCCATCTTTAGTTATATTGTCTTCCATAACCATTGTCAGCCAAATTCCTGCTGCTTCTATAAATGAGGGGAAAGGGTATGCCTCATATTGACCAATGCTTTTGTGTATTATTTATTTAGGTGAGTTTGACTTGATATTCAATTCAAAATAACAACTTATGCTGCATTCTGGCTACAAAATCAGTGTCAGTTGCACAGAGACCTTACATGCCATCAACCATGACTATGATTTTGCATCTGAGTGCTTACTATCTTACCTTTTAAAATTAATTACAAGGAACATGCCAAGTTGGATCACAGCTCTTTTTTTTCCCACACTCTTTCCCACAAGGAGATACTGCCCCTCCTCCTCAACAAACAAAAGTCGGGAAGGAAAGAAATGTCATTAAAATCCACTTCCTCAGAGCCTAGGGGGTGAAATTAAACTTTTGTGACCCTGATGAAGTTGAATTTCACCTCCAAAGTTTTCACCGATTTCAAAGACAACATTGGGTCAATGCCTAGATTTTTGTAAGTGACCTCAAGGCCCTGAAGTTAACCATCTCGCCTAATCTCACCAACTCAAAATTCTGACCGATCCTGGCCACCTTTAGTGGAAGGATTAGTTAATGAAAGAAACATGCTGAATGCACAGGGGCTCCCATTTTAGGCAAGTCATGTCATTTGGAGAAGTCCACAACTCAGAAGATACACATTAGCAAATGAAAAATTGTTTGCATTCTGGTGCAAGGGCCTGGTTAAAGAGGTTCCCAAGTCCTCTTTGCATTTTCCATTCTAATGGAAGATGATCTGATGGTAAAACAATTGATAGACTATAAACTGGTACATAAGTAGCAACAAATAGCCTGGAATGGATCCAGAACCAGAAAATAATTGAATCTGTGCCATGGGGAATACCAGATTCCTGATGAAAAACTTAGTTTTATTGCTGGAAAGGGAAAGAATTTAAACCAAGTGGAATTTGATGACCAAGGCAGTACTCATTGTACTATTTCTGGAATATAATAGAAGAGAATTTGTAGTTCCAGCGGGGACAAATAGTTGTAAAATGCAGTGCCGTCCCCCCGCCGTCCCTCCCCTGTTAGCATGCTGGCTTTAAGCATGGATTGAGGAGGTTAATTCATTCAGCAGCTAAAGAGTATTATACCAAAAAGTGAATAATCCCCCTTTTTAGAGATATTCACAAACAATGGCTTAAAAGCGACAGATTGAAACATTTTGTGTCGAATAGAACAAAATTAGAAGTCCATTCTTTAGCACTGAACATTTGTGCTTTTTTAACTCCTTTTTTTGTGGAATATTAAACTCAGGGCTTTATTTTCCTCTTTTGTGAATCATGTAAATTTTCCTTTTTTTAATGGATCAAATCAAAATGGCAGATAAGCATGATTTTTGCTGTGGATGATTTTGTGCTGTACAAATCCGTTATGGTCACGAAAGCAAAGCAGCCAATTGGAACACATATACTAATATTGCTTTCACACTTCTGCAGCACTTTACCTGCCAGCCTTGGCTCAGTGGTAGCACTCTTGCCTCTGAGTCAGAAGGTCCGTGCTTCAAGCCCCGATCCACAAATTTGAACGCATAATCTAGGCCGACACTTTAGTTGCAGTTCTGAGGGAGTGCTGCACTGTCGGAGCCGATGTCTTTCAGGTAAGACGTTAAAATAAGGCCCCATCTACTCTCTCAGGTGGATGGAAAAGATCCCATGGCACTATTCACAGAAGAACAGGGGAACACAAAGGAGTCGGGACCTCTGTGTGTCCTGCCAATATTTATCCCTCAACCAAAATTAGTAAAACAGATTATCTCACTGCTGTTTGTGGGACCTTGCTATGTGCACATTAATTGCTGCATTTCCCTACATTTCAACAGTTTCCTTCTTTAACTGGTATCAATGACAAGTATTTTGTTCAGCTAATTGAAGTATGTGAATCTTCTGAAAAATGACTCACTGACTGGGACCTATAGGTCCTGAATAACAGCTTTTTCAAGAAAAGCAAAGAATATTTTGAGATATGTGGGGATGGGTTACTACCCACTAATTTTTATGAGACACAAACAGTATGGCAAGACATCACAGAGTAGGCCAACTCAAATTTGACCACTGTGAGGGTCTGGAAGAAAACCCAGACAAAGTATGATGACTTGAAGAGGAGCACCAAAGTAAAGCAAGGATATAATACATCTTAATATGGAGATAAAGAACATACTTGCATATATTTGAATATGAAGGGACCCACATATGAGACCCCTCCCACTACTTTCCACCCAAGCTGGTGATTTTTAATTTTCAGTAACAGAAGCGACTCTGCCTTCTGATGACTGGACGAGTCCCACCTTCAAACTGCAGCATATTCAAATTCCCATGCTATGGGGAGCCTCCCTTCAGTCATCATGATTGCATCCCACCCCCGCACGAGAGATTTGATTTAATGTGCTGCAGGGCATATAGCAGCAGCTGGGTGAGTACTTCATACTGCAAGTCCTCCCGTTCCCCCTACCCTGTAGCCACTGTAGGTGGAATTGCCTCTGCGTTCAGCTCCTGGTGAGTGCAAGTTAACTCCTGTATTTGCTATGGTGTGGCTGGCACAGAGAAAGTCCCAGTCCAAGGACATGTACAGCATGAAAAAGATCTGTTCTGTTCTTTTTTTTTTCTACATTTATTTTTCCCCTATCTTCAATCCTTAGGTTTTATGCTCACACATAAAATGTCAGCCCATCTTCCCCGATTGCTGTTTTGGATGTTTCTCAATATTTTTATCTTATCTTCATGGCAAAAATGTAGGTTCACTTATGATCTGAAACCTGTGTCCTTATAGATAGCGTGCCCTTGTTTAAACTTAACCCCTAATTCCAGTACATAGTTCACTCAAGATCATGTTCTCATGGCTCTCCTAAAAGATGAAAATAACATCAATGAGTTGAAACTATTTGTCAGATTTAGTTACAAGTTAATTAAAAGACAGATGCCAAATGATACAGCAAGATGCTGAATCAGGACAATACGTGAAAACTTTTATTAAAGCAATTATAATGTAATTGCAGTATTACGCAGAAAATCTAAACGCTTTCTACCCAGCTCAGTGCTGCAAACAGGCTGCAAGTTTGGGCTAGGAAGTTGAAGGATATAATGGGGGAGGAGATGGGGCAACCACCCCTCACAACCAGCAGCTGTCAGAATTCCCCCTCTCCCTCCCCCCCACACACTCGGTGTCACCTCTCCAGCCACCCTTGTCTCCTCTCTGACTACAGGTTCCACCTCTGTTGTTGTCATCCTGCTCTGCCACTTCCGGTGATTGGAGAATATGTGAGTTCATGAGATTGGGGGGTGGGGATGGGGAATGGGAGGGCACCCTCAGTCTATGTTCCCCCCCCCCCACCGTGTTACCAAATCTCAAGCCCCCCCATCCATAGTACTGTCAGACCCTGGACCTCTACTTCCTATTGTTGCCACAGCTCGAGCTCCACTTTACCACTGCTGAGACCCCCCCACTGTGTAGTGCTGCTATATCCTGGCATCCTCCATCCAGTTTCATTATACCATAGTACTTCCAGATCTCAAGAAGCCCTCCAGTCAGTTAGTATTAGTCCTGTCTAACTCCGGATCATCTTCCACATTGATGCCAACACCCCTTGCCTAGGATGCCCAAACCCCAAGATCCCCTCCTCTGTGGTGTGAAATTTTGGGACTCTTAACCCAGTTCTACCAAATCCCAGGACCACTCCCTCTATACTACCAAAGCTTCTGGCACACTCAGATACTCAAATCTCCCGTTCTCCCTTCCCTTCTGAATTACTGCCAATCTTCAGGCCCACTCACCTTATTGCTGCTGGACTCCAGAACCACCCCTTGTGCTGCAAAACCTCAGCACCTCAGTCACAGCCCTGCCAAACTGCAGAACACAATCTCAAGTTCAGTAAATCTGTTGGCACCCAGTCACGGGGGAAAGAGTAAGTTTCAGTTGGAGTGGGGGCGGAGCAGAGAAGAGGGGTTGGGTTGCATTGGGCATTGGATTTGTTGAAACATTCTTCAAATTCTACCACTACTGGGACACCTACCCCTCCCCCTGCAACTGGACTGGATCCCTGAAACCCATTTTAATCCCAAAGACTTCTGTTCTCAGTAGTCATATACAACCTTGCATATCTTTTCCCACACTCTTCTCGCCTTCATCATCAGCCTAATTCTGTCCTTCCCACTCGCATCTCATCTCACCTCCCACTATCAAACACTCTGGAGCTACTAACTTTACTTCTCCTTTGTCCTTTAACCTTTCATTGCTTACCAATCTCTCAATCCAAACTCTCATTCACCATTACCATTGTTTTCCATTCCCCACCACCAACAGTCTCATTCTTTCCATCTCGCCCCTGTCCTAACGTCCCATAACTTCTCAAGCTTTCCTTTCCACTTGTCACGTGTAATTTCACATAACAAACTGAAACACGGCCACTCCCTTTGAAAACAAATTTCCCACTTATACACTAAGCCCTAACTTCTTGCTTTAGGACACAACCTCTGTCCGATACTTGTAGCATAAACTTAATCTTCTCCCAACACACACATTCTATGTATATTTTTATTATACCCATATAAAAGATACTTCATATAAATTATATTGAAACTATATGTACAAATTATTTTGCACAAGTGATATATACACTCTATGTATGTCACATACATAAATACATTTTAAAAATATTTCACATATTGCATATTAATTTCTTTTAAATTCCATTTGTTCATAAACCTCTGCAATTACATAAAAGTACTTCCACTATATGATTTCACTTTATTTTTTAATTACATTAATTTCATTTTCAATATCTGTATAATTTCTCTGCACCATGCTGTCAGTTTTACATTCAATTCTTTTTTTTTAACCTGCATTTCATTTATCCTCAAAGCACTATAATAATAAAATAGCAATATAATAATACAATATCCATTCCATGATATAATCCTCTGCTCCTTATCAAACAACACATCAGGTTGGATTTTCCACAGCCTTTATGCCCCTTGTCTGGCAGTACTAGGATGGATGGTGGCACAAAATTGATCAGGAACCTGCTATTCCAGGTCCCTGCTCATTTTTTCATACATGGGAATTTCTGCCAGAAGTGACAGCAGGCTCCATAATTTTAGATTGATGTCATTCCTTGCATGCCCCATCATTACCCTCTGAGCAATGCCGGATGCTAGTCACGCCAGCATTTTACATTGCTTGGGCTGGTAAAGAGGATTTAAAGGATCAAGGACCCACCCCAGTGAGTGTGGTTGATCTTGACTTGATTCCCAGATGCCCCACGCTTCCTTCTGTCCAGGAGGGGCAGACCTTTTAAGCTGCTGCAGGCACCCATGTCCTGCAGCAGCTGTGATTTTTCTGCCCCCAGCTAGCTCCCCGCCCCCACCCAAAACAGTGATGCAGGCAACAACACCACTAAGAGCCCACAAAGAAAATCAGTGTATGACTGACTGGAAAATTCATATGGGTCAAGCACTGATCAGTCGGGTGAGCAGAAATCCTGCCCGTCAAGCTTCCGGGGCATTGCTGCCAGAGTGGAAAATCTCAACAAATGTGCAGTCACAGAATTCAAACCTAAAATTATCACTAACAGGAGCACAAAAGGCTAATAAAAAGGCAGTTTGATTTTTTGAATCGCCATAAATACAATGATATGTATTTCACACAAGGTTCTACCATGTATGCTCTGACTTATGCAATGCTACGTGAGCTCACTAGTAATGTATTGCATACAGCATACACTGATAAATGTCACTTCTACTTCCTGTAAAATGTTTCCACCGCTTTACTTATGTATTATATTTGCCTCCCAATGAGTCCTCTCCGTTGTTTCCAACACGTGACATTGATCCAGTGCCACCTGTCGCAAGCCTACTGTCAGACCTGTTACTGGATGGTTCTCCTGCTGCCTTTCCCTTCCTTTCCTACCCCAATTTGAACTCCTGTTTGGTCTTTCCCCCGCTTTGCTCTCCCATTCCAACCTGAAGGACTGGCACTTCCTCATGGCCCGCATGCTAGCTGCGAAAGCTGTATTTTTGGCTGTGACCAGATGTTGACTTTTTAATGCAGTTTTACTGTAGTGATGTGAGCTTCCCTAAAGCCTAAAAGGCTGCCCCATGAATTTGTCAAGCCATTTCATTTTTCAATCATTTGGGGGAGGGGATTGGAAAGCCTTCCACCTTCATCCTTCCCTTCCCACTGGCCCTGAGTGCAAATTACTTTCCCCCTTCCTCCCACAGTAACTTCCTGTTCCCTCCTTAACAACAGTGCGCTCCCCCTTGTTGCTTCCCACTCCCTCCTAGGACCTCTGGCCACTCCTGCTTCTACCCGAGTACCTGTGCTTTCCACCCTCACTGATCCATCTTACAGCTTTTCACTGTCAACTCCCTTGCCTTTTCCCCTGCTTCCCCCCGACCCATGTCAAGAATCCCTGTCACCATGTTCCTGACCATGACCTAGGAAATGGCTTTATTAAAGTGCTTATAGCACTTATGCTAAAAAAAAGTAAAAGTGCAGTAAGTGCTCAAGAATTACATCCAGTTCCCAGTCATGGCCGCAGACATGGCTGTCCCACTTTCCGCAGCAGTACCCCACAACCTCCCTTTGCTATATACACCCACCGGGATCTCATTTCCAGTACTACCACTCTTGCCAACCCTCATCCTTCAATTCTATCACCCTTCATCACCACCATTCCAGTGCTCTCACATCCTAAAACCATCCTCCTAATATGACCATCCCCCAGATCCTATAACCGCCCCCCACTATTCCAATAGCCAACCTCTCCTCAATAGTTCTACACCCCACCTCCATCTCGCACTACTCCTCCATCACTCTACCAACAGTACTAAAACCACATTAGCTTCCCCTCATTATGTGCCAAAAAGTATTTCTTTTCAAAGTCATTGCCATTTGAGACATACTGCCAAGAAATATGGCAACTATGAAGCCAATACAGCCTTTTTAAAAGAGAACTGAACAAGTTCCTGTGAGAAGACGACAATTCCAATTATATCGTGGTAAGTTATTGGTTAATTGTGATTGTATTGATTCATAGGCAACTTTGGAATCAGTGGCCTTGATATACATAACATAAAACAGCTTCTGGTTTGACTCCGGGAGAGCATTGCCATGAGAGGTCCGCTAGTATTTGGAAAAGAAAATCTGTAATCACAGAATGTTAAGAAGAATATAGTACAATTTAAAATGGGCTAATGCAAATTGTATTACACATACCAGAATGGCAGAGAATATACTGCTGGAAAAAGTTTACATGATTCCAATCACCTCTGAATTGAACTACTCTTATGTTTAAAGGCAAAACTTGCACACAGCAGGAGGGCAAGGAAGGGAACAGGTGGCGGATTGTTGCGGCAGCAGCCTTTAACTGCACATATATGGTGGCAATTATAGGGAGGGAGGCTGTAGACGGCGATGATTCACAGATAGTTGGAGGGCCACATGACCAATAGGTATGTACCGTCTTAATCTTATGTTTTATTATTGCATCATGTGTTACATCAGTGTGTTTATACACATTGTACACAAGTGTTCCATAGTACATGTATTGAAAACACCTAAATGCATAATTGTGCTTCAATACTAATAATGTCCCATCTGCTCTCTTTACAGAGCTTGGGGAATCTCATTCTTCGGGGTGCAGCACCAAACATCATTACCCACACTTGGATCAAGCAGCATCATAGATAGACATTATTAAGAAATGAAGATGAGGCCGCATAGAGTGAAGCATAAGTCACTGGTGCTGTAGGCTGGGTAGAGATGTCAGTCGTTGAGGGGCCAGCATGTACAGGGCAGAAGTCTGGCATACCAAATGCTCCATGTGAGTCGCCCCAAGGTATAGACCTTAGTTCAAAGTGTCACAGCGGCTTCCCTGCTCACTCCCCAGTTAAAATTGTATCAGGGTCATATTGATGTAATATGACTTGCTTTTGGCAGATGCCTCATCCGCCTGCAAAATCCTGCAGGTTAACATCGTAAATGGTCGGGATCTGATACCTGCACATTTTTAACTGCCCTTGCTTCCAGTTTCCGCTGGACAGAAAGAGTTAAAATTCAATCCTACAGTATCCAATCCAACTCCCTGTCCTTTCACAAAGACAACTCCTTCTCCTTCACCCTCCCAATTCATACTGGCACTATTCTCTTTCTCAATTCAACCTGGAACTCTTCTTCCCCTCCAACCTAATTCAAGCTTATACTTTTTTTCTATACAAGGTGGCATTCTTCTTTGCCTTCCCCAGTTAAAGCTGGCACTCTCCTCCCCCCCCCCATTCAAATTGGCACTCTCTCCCCTGCAATACCTCAGTTCTAGCTGGCACTCTTTCTCCCCTTAATTCACGCTCGCACTTTATCTGCCACCCCCCACCAAATCCCAGTTCATGCTGGAACTCTATTTTCTCCCCACCCCAAAGTGCCACTCCCACCTTCTTCATTTTCCTCTTTACAGCCATCCATTGCCCCCTTCTCTTCCCTCTCCCCTCAGCACTGCTCCTGAGTTCCACTGTGAAGTGATTCTAGCCACTGCATATTGTAGGGGGAAACTTCCGTTCTCACGAGAATGCCCACCTATAATGCAGGAGCCAGACTAATTTTCATTAACCGTAGGACTCCAGTAGGAGTGACGCTGTGGTGAGAGGGACACGTGCTGACATTTAGATAGGGTCCACAAATCTCTGACTGTCAGCGTAAAACATTGATGGTTGACATATATGAGCGAGGGATTTGAAGAGTCCACTGTTAAACATTCAGATACGTCAGTGATATGGAGAAGCGTAGGAGCATGGTGACAATTACAGCAGTTCTGGGCCACCGCCTACAGAAGTGGTTCCAGGCATCACCTCAGAAAGCGATGAATCCCCAGCGACATTTCTGGCACTATGGTAAACACATCAGAGTTATTCCAAGATCCAAGTAATGGGTCTTCTGAGTCACAGGCAACTCATCAATTGGCTCAGCAATCAGCCACCACCATTACACCTTCAGCAGCAAAACTTGTGTAAAAGTGGTAGAGAGAAGTATATGAATCACTAGGTGCAAAAATCATAGAAAAACACATCACAGATTTATCGCATGCGCACTTGTTCACTAAATAAAATTATCTCTCTTGTAATATACCTTGTAGTCTGTCATTCTTTTGTACAGGAAATTAAGTGTAATTTTTTTCAAAAGTAGACTTATCTGAAAATGTAGTTCTTAACCAACATGCAAATCAACCAACCGTTTCCTGTTTATCAATATACCCAGTATAGTGACAAGTTTCAGAGCTCACAAAATTCTGGGAAATGATTTCCATTTCAACCTGCACATGTCTCCCTCAGCTCATCTGCTGCTGGTGTCTCCTGCACCATATTGTCCTCCTGGCTTTCCATGCCTGGCTTCTGCTCCTCATCCAAGTCTGTGATGAGACCTCTATCCATGTACAGTATTGTACAGCATGTCCACACTGTGACAATTTTGTACAGCTTCACTGGAACAAATTGTAGGCTCCCCGCCCCCACAAGCAATCCAGGCAGCTGAAGCCTTGCTCATTGTTGCATCTGATCTCTGCTGGAGTATGGGGATTGTGTGTAATTCGTATTTCCAGTGAGCAAGGCTTCCATCTTACCTTCTCCATATAAGATGTTTGTCACATTTGATTGCCTCACAGTGAAAGCATCATCCCCAGGAAGTGTGCCTTGATGTGCATTATTTCCTGGTGGTCATATTTGCAGATTGGAATAATATCCTTTGCTATTTGGGTATGCTACACAATAGTTGGTTGGTGCATGAATGGCTACGTTCGTACAGTCAGTGATACCCTTTACTTTGTGATAGCAAGCATTGTAGTAAATCTGCTGCTGATCCTTGCTGAAGTATCATGTAGGTAGGTGAATGGTGAAACAGAACTTCAGTTCCCTTAATGTAACAGTGGATATGAATTTCAGGTAATTTTTGGAAAGACATTTTTGCATGAGTAGCAAAGTCCATTGCTATGTTACACCCATCTTGTTTTCCTGCTTACTCAGGTATATTTTTTCATTGAACTTCACACATAGAGCAAAATATGGCCCTTAATGTTTTTTCCGTAAGTCAGTATAAAACTCTAGTTTAATTGCTTGGTGGTAACTACAAAAGATGGCACATGAGATTTCTTCCTTTTTTGTTTTATTTTTTAGCCCATTTGTTAATTGTATTTTTTTGATTATGGTGGAATCTTCTAACTAAACTTTTGCTAATTACATTTGATACATTGTTAAAGGCAGAATGGAAACCCACGTTGAGGACAACAAAGCTTAAATTGCCCATGATGCAGAGAATTAATCTATTATTACAAAATCATAAAAATCTTGATGAGAATTCTGCTATTTTCTGAAAAAAGTACTTAAAGACTGTAAGCATTTTAAAATCAGGATTTATGATTGTATTTGATTTTAAGATAAAAATGATTACATCAATATACAACTAGACACCCTTCATTAAAAATAATACAGTATTACTGTCCATAATACCCTCTTAATGCAGCAAGATGTCTCTCAAACAAAATGCCTGTTTGTGGTTTGATGATGTATAGCATGGTTATCAAAATGCTTAAATGATCAAGGAAGGTTGACCATATGATTTTACGATGGCAATGAAATATATTATGTATTTGTGTGGTATAAAACCATAATATTTTAAAAGTATTCATTGATGGAAAGCTGAACTTGCTTTATAATTCTTCACTGAAGAGTGGCAGGACATGTTTATGACTACCAACAATTGTCCACACAACGAATTCCTAGTTTTTGCTGGACAATTACACTTAATGTAGACAAAAGACTGAAGCAACCTGTGTATTGTTAAAGATCTGAGATCAGGCCACACATCTTTCTTGTAGCCATATTGGTGTATACTAGAGGTAAGAGAGAAAAGGAGGAGGAAAAATAGATGAAATTCGTCTGTTGATTTGAGAACTTAAGATTTTATTAAGGTTATATTGGCCGTTGTAAGTGCAAAAAAGTTAATTCAGACAGATATAACTAGAACGTAAGTTAATAAGTAAGTTAATAACATTACTGACCAGACCAATAGGACAGAATTTCAGTAAGTCACTAAATCACCATGCTATACTCAAAACAGAATGCTTTCATATTTATCATTCACTTGTGATACCACTGCAAGGAAATGTACTGCTTTTAATATTTTTTTTACATTCTGATATATATCATTTCATCCTCCTTTTGTGTATTTTTATTTAAGTTGACGTGCCCATTTCAGAACCTATACAGAAGAAACTTTTCAATAAATGATAATTAGATATACCATCATATTCTATTTACTTAAATGAACTTTCTTCCACTCAGAGGAGCCAAAAACAACCTTAACAGAGTTTCCAAAATGCTCGAATCAATTACATAGCAATTTCAGTTTTACATCATGATAAAGTACAGCTTTGTTACTGATAGTTAAAATTGGGCATTTTGGGACTGTTTAACTTGATGTTGGCAGTGATGTTGGGCTCCACCGAGCTCGGTATATTTTTGGAACCAAGGAAATGTTATTGGAAAAATTACTGGGTCGAAGCAATTGTAAGTTGACATGTCTATAACCTTGTTGGGGGCGGTGGGGGGAGAATGAGAGAGAAATTAACTCTATGAATAAATATAAGTAATGTGAGTGTTGACTTGTAACTTGAAGCCTGAAACGGTTCCAGACCATTTACACTGAACAGTTCACATTTATACAGATTTTATTTTTTAAAAAGGACAGTAGTGGTCAAACTTTTTGATTTAATTCTGTCAATATATTTATATTCATCCTGTTGTCATTGTTATAGTAGCATGCAATGTTCAATTTATGCAATCTTTGAAAACTGTAACCGTTTGCTATTTTGCTGCTAATGGGAAACCGTGCTATACAGTAAAATCATTAATTTTTCAGGATGATTGGATCAAGGGTTTTGTGGAGCAATTAGGAACGCACATAGTCTGCATGAATTCATTGGAGAGTTTTGTTGTGAACTGACTTATTCAGGAAAACTGCATTTCGGCTTTAAAGAGTAATATAAAATGGACTCCTGCAGAGACAATCACAAAGAATTGTGGGAAGCTGAGCAGAAGGAAGCAGACACGGGACTTGCACTTTGAGAACTGCAGTGAAGAAGCTGTTGCTATATTCACATTTGAAAAATACGTAAAACTGGCTGCAAAATGCTGACTCTTCTCATACACAATCCATCTTTTAGACAGCTACAAAAATGAGGTACTTGGATGCACTTGTTCAGCTGGTAGGTATAATGTTTGTACAGTGTAAATATAATTTCTGATTTTGTGATCTTTCATTTTAATGCTTTCGGAACAGTATGGTTCCTCTTTCAAAATTTAAAAGTGCACTGTATAAAGCTTTCTAACATGTATTCCATTTAAGATACTGTAAAATTGCCATCGACGCATTTGCTAAAATGCCATTCCTCATTGTCTCTAGAGCCTATTTTTACCGTGAAATATCAGTGAGCTTGCTGTCTCTAAGTTAGAAGTTCTAAATGCCACTTAAAAGAAGCTTTGTACTTACCTGAGTAGTTGATGGGGGAAAAAAATGCACAGTACATTTTTGATGACAGCAGTGGCAAAATTAGGGGTAATTAGGGAAAAGAATCGCACTAATTCTTCACTCATTTTTCCTTCAGAGTACAAGAACCGCACAAGAAACATGGTACTGATATGCCATACAGTGTGTATTTTGGCAGCTCCATAATTGCTTGGAGTCAGCAAAGATCGCTGAAATTGCAATGCTGTCAACAGCTCTTGATCCATTTTTTTTGTCACCTCATTATGCAGTGACAATACATGTTGTCTTATTATAAATACATATGTTTTTTTTAAGACTGAAATGTACAGTTTTTATAAACAGTATTTAACCAAGGACGGAGTAGATGTGTCAGCAGGGCACCAGCAGTTCATGTTACTGTACAAATGTATCTGTAAATTCTTTATATCGATATAGCTAGTGCTTCAAATATGCACTGAAATGTTTGCCTGGAGAATGACAGAAATGGTTATAACGTATTTAATGTATATAATGTTTTATTTAAGATGTGTTTTTATTGTACTCTGTACCTACCTGTAGTGATTGTTGTGAGGTTGCAAGGTTGGTTTTTAGCACATTTTTTTGCCTTCATGCAGTGTGCACCCAAAGATATATCTTTGTAAAACAATTTCGTATGGACTTTTTATTTGTAAGATGCAGTATTATATGATGAATTTCGGAGTACAGATGATAATAAGCTCAGGGTGTCATTTCTGTTGACTTGCCTGATTTGATCTGTTTATTGAGTGGTTTGTGTGAAAAATATGAACATTTTTAACCATTTTTTAAACAAATCGTCTTCACATTATGTGTTCTTAAAGTTGTACTCAGTGACTGCCTGATGTGTTTAGTTCAGTCCACATAAAATACAGACCAGCATTACCGTAGATGAGCTTTTCTCCTTGCTTCACCCCTTCTTCCGTCGTCTTATCAAGATTTACATTTTTTCTCACATACACGATAAATAACATCCATGAACAGACCACTATTGATGGTATCAAAGACAAGAATCACACCTTCCTCCAGTGATGGGAACGTAACTTATATTTATTTATATTAGAATCATCAAATGTGGAATGTAAGGCCTGGACAATCACTGCTGTCACTGAGATTATGCAATGGTCTTCATCACTTAAACCATTACAGCTGTCATGGCCTACTTAAGGGGAAGTAAGAGTATCAGTCACGTATCGAGTGTGGATGCTGATGCCCATATGTCATTAATTCCATCTGCAATTCGAAACAAAGCCTAAATTCTCATGGGTCCCACCAAAACATTTGCAAGAATCAAATGATTTCTTTCAGGACTTTACATTGTTGACAGGTAGATGTTCAGTTCTGCTTCACAGAACTCTATTTTTGGAGGTTGGTGGCCCATTGTTAGATTCTGAGCTGAAAATCAGGAGTCCTCGGGCCCTGAGTTCTGGGATGGCAGAGACTCAGCTGCTGTATCATTTTGTGGATTGATTTTTTTTTTATATCGCTGATCTATAAATTACGGCACCCTTGTGCCACTCTGGGTGACTATTTCTAGTTCATTAGAATCGATTTCTTGCTGATTCTAAGGATGGTAAATATTACTTGGTCTTGTTATTTAGTACTAATATAGTGCATCCAGCAGGTGTTTCCCAAGGCAATTATACATTGACATGTGGGACATAGGAGACAGAGGTATGCCAACCCTGACCTGGAGTTGCTTTAGGGTGTAAAATTTTGAATCTATTAAAGCTTCCCTCCCATTAAAATTCCAACCTTTTTTCATTCAGCATTACTCAGAGCCCAGCATTCCAATTTTGATTGATTTATACTGAATATTATTTACAGTACAGATTTAAGAAATTGCTAATCAGTATGCAGATCTGTCTAGAAATGGTTTAGCTTTTAATGACCAAAAAATATATAAAGATTAAAGGCACAGAATTATTCTAATAAATCTACATAAGGTGCAAACAATAAATCTTCCCGAAAGGGATTTCCAATCCCTTTCCCTAATTTCAAAACCGTGGGACATAATTTTAATCAATTTACCCATACTATTAATTGGTTATCATTTAAAAAGATAATTTTAAGTACTTATTGAAACTCATTGTAAAGTCTCTGATGTGGAATATAATGTGTAGGTTTTTTTTTGGTCGGGAGCTAATAGAAATTTCATATCATGACCATAAATTGATAAATGAAGAAACTGCCACTCTGTGGATATTGGTGCAATGAAGTAACTTTCTCCACTCCTATTTTGCAACTAAAAGCCATAAATTAATGATGTAAGTTTTATATCTGAGCAAGAAAAAATGTATGTAATTGCATTTCTCATAATATAATGTGCTTCTGTTAAAAATATAACTGATTTTTTCCCCCATTTTTATTTGGTTATCAAGAATGAAGCTTTAACAGGAGTACAATGTAAATGCTTTGAAGTGCAGCTCTCCAAATTTTGATGTTTACCGTTTTAACAGAGCCACTTATTTTACATGGGATAGTTGCTACAGTTCAGAATTTACCCAACACTTTTGCTCAAGTAAATGACTAGACTTACAGTTTCCAGAAGCAGACTGAGTCTCTCATGAACTGAAAACTGCAGAGCTGATTTTAACCTCCCTCTCGTCACTCAGCATGAACATTGTGGGCGTGGAGGGGGGCTTGGGTTATGATGGCAGAGCGATGGTTTGAGCTGCATTCCCGACATGTTCCCTCCCACTCACCATTTTTAATTGCCTGGATTCAGGCACGAGGCCACCCACCCCAGATGAGTGGGGGCCTAATTTAAATGGCAGTGTCGCATCCCAATGATGTCACCCGCACGCACACATGCCATTTTAACCGCAGGCTGGACTAAGGACCACAATGTCTGCAACCCACCACCAAAAGCTGGTGGCATCACAGATCCTGGTCACAGGAGGCCCAGGTACGTGCTTTAAATTTTTTTTTAAAGGTTTCTTGTAGGCCAGGAGGAGCAGGATTGCTCCTTCTGACCCCACAAGGATACTCTGGGCCTACCATGCCCTGAGCTTCCACATCCCCACCCCTTTCACGAATTTGCTGGCTCCCACCTCTCCCAAATCATTACTTAGCTTGTCGGGGACCGTTTCCATGGGTCCCAGCAGTGGCAGCCTGACAACCCGCCAATTTTGACTGCCGCCTTCGGGTGGGATTCAGAATCGGGGCACGTAAATGAGGCTCAGGTTAAAATCTCCCAGGCCTTATGCTCCAGGCAGTTGGACGGTTCAGCCCCAAGCACACCCAATTCCCACCCAGGTTAATATCAGCCCTTGTGCCTTTATTCTTTGCTGAAATTGGGTTAGCATGATCCAAACACAGTAAATTACTTGCTGGAGAATACATAAGATGCCCACAATGTCTCCTGTCGTCTCAGCATAAAAACCCATATCACGCGTTCACTTTATATATGGTAAGCCATTTTTTTGAATTTATTTACAGGTAAAATGATACATAGAAGCAAAGATACTATACAGTGCTATCAAATTTACATTACATACCAACTAGTATCTATAGTTCTTTCAACTTCTTGCAACAAATTGTTAAAAAAGGCAGTCTTTTGCTGCTGCATACATAAATGCTGCTCCAAAACTCAATCCACTCCATCTCGTAGTTATAAGATGAAGAGAAAACTGAACTGAAGATGGTCCCTGGGTTATAAGCATGTTTTTCCTTTGAAGTTCAAGCAAGTTCCTTGAAGATGGTATCGCCCATCAACTTGATTACATGTTCAGTGGATACTGTTGCAGAGTTTTACCCCATCTCAACCAGATATACCATAAGTTCACCAAGGAAAATCAACGTGGAATATTCACACAACCTCTTAAGTGGAGTAAAGGTATGTTAATGCAGAAAATATGCTGACACATCCTCCGTGTGTAAACACACAGACTAAACAGTAGAAGTTTGCTAAAAGATTTTTCAGTACTTGCACTAGTTAAACTCTAGTTGATAAAAGAATTGCCTTTTCCAATGGTACAAATGGTATCTTGGGCTGCAAAACTACACTTCATAGAAAACTGTTGTTATTGACAGGATAAGCTTCAATGGAAATAAATATGGGAACATTTAGGCTTTAAAAAAAGCTATATATATTTATAAAGTTTAAATTCTTGAGGATTAAAAATAAATCCTGTATTTCTAAAACAATTCAGGACTTGGAGTAAATTTTGTACAGAGCAAAATGACTGAAGCAAGTCTTATTTTAACAATGCTTTTGGCGCTGAAGTTAAAGTTTATGCAGAAACTGAAGTTATTTCAAAAGAGCATGGTTGTTCTTATAGTGAGCAAGCAAATGTTATATGGGATTTGGAATTGTAAATATCTATTTATTCATGTGGTTTCAACTATGGTTTTACATTGATATACACAAAGAAACAACGTATCTGCTATCTGACTTCATTTGAACACTCAGAAATGCTATAAAGACATCAAGAAAACAGACAAAGAAAGTCAATGATAAACAGTTAACCATCCTGTAATTAGCTGTTCTAGAATGAGTGAGTTCTGGATAATAGAGCTGTATGAGAAATATGATCACAAGCCCCTGCACCAGCCAAGAGAGGAATGGGTTAAGTAGTCTGCTGAGAAAAGTGATTCTTTGCTATAACTGCTCATGCCTTTGACAATCAAGTAAAAAAAATACAAGGGCAATAAGATGTTCTTGCTCAAAACCATTCAAATTAGCCTTAGTCTATATGTACTTTATGTCTATTATTTTCAGCATTGTTAATAAAGAAATATTCGTTGAATGTTTTGTCTTTTGTATATTGCTGGACCAACTGAAAATGACTAAGCCACCTAGCCTGCTACAGCAAGATAAACTTTAATGGATTTTACCGATACACAACTTTCTACATCCTCCTGCACATCACCATTTTCTATACCAGAAGACCATTGTAAATCTTTAAAAGGACTGGTATATGTGCTTGGATTGTTGACTACTTGATTCTTGATCTTCCATCAGAATCGTTGCATCCTTGGTAATAAGGACAACATTGAAATGTTCTGCATGTAATATAATTTCACTCCTTTGAGTGCTGAATCAAAAAAGGTTTTTGCATTTTGTACATAAGTTACATTATAAAATAGATATTCTGCGACTTTGATGCATATTAGAAGACTAAGATGAAAGAAGCCAGACTTGTGTCTTTTCATTTCAAGGCTCTAGATTTGAATCTGTCCCAGGCCGATATCCTCCGTCTCACAGTTGTAAAGGTGCTGAGTGAATTTGGGCCATTTCAGTTTTTAGTGGGTATATTTGTGTCATCCTGCGTCACTAAAATTTTCGAGCATTCCTTTGTCCTTCCACTAATTTTTTACATTCTTTTGAATCCTAACAATCTCCCTTAAAATAGTCACCCAGCTAGATAGTTTGGTTTCCTCAACAAGTTTACTAATACCACAAGTACCTTTGACAAAATGAAGATTTTTCCCCTCTAAAATTTAGCATGATATTGGCTTCTTTACTTCTGTCAGGTGCATAACGGGTTAAAAACCAGCATCACGTTCAGAAATTCTGTGCCAGCTTAACTTTATACATTTGTTGTGCCAATTTGTTAGTTGATCTGAAGACTGTGTCCGCGGGGGGAGACAAGCCCTTCAATTCAAATACAAACATCATCTGTGATTTGTTGAAATATGTTTTTGAATGGCAGCTCCTTTTGAATTAAAAAAAACAGTTGTTTAACATCAATGCCCTTCATTATCTTGAAATTATTTATTATTTTTCAGATCACTTAGTCTGTCTGGAACCTTTGAAGAGAGTTAGTTATGCCAAATAGCTTCTGTATTTGCAAGGAAATTACTTATAGTTTAGCATAGTAGTTGTGAACTATTATTTTCTATTACAAGCCTAAAAAAACAGCTGTAAATGTATATGTTTTGTTACTGCAACCATTTACTTGTTCTTTCATTATTTAATAAACTTGCTTGGCTGTTAAAGCCTAAGGCAACGTCTAGTGTAATGTTATATTGCAGCTTAACAAAGAACAGAAGGAACCCATGAACGCACCAGATAGAACCATTGGCTAAAATAATCTGAAAAGGGATGTCTATTCATTACTTGGGCACACTATTAATTTTACCGAGCTATCAGGGCAAATGAAACCCTTTCTAGGAGCTAGGGCTCACCTGAAACACAGAAGCCAACAATATCTGGAATCTAAAAGGTAAAAGAAACCGAACAGTGTAACACTACCCTCCTCCATATTGTTTATGGATAGTGTAAGTAGCAGATGTGCTACTTTATGAAATGTCTTCTGAAAAAGCATGTTCAAACTGAAGCAGTCAAGTCGTGGTGAAGTACTTGACTCCTAGCCATAAGATTATCAGTTTGCCCCAGGGATTTCTGTTGCTCATTGACAAGAGTTTAATCAGTTCTTGGCTAAATGCCACGATTGAAAATCATACCTAAATCAAGTTTTTTTTTATCTCTCGTTGGGGAGGGGAAGACAACTTATATCCATCATTCTTAATGGGAACCATTTCTCATAGTGGCTGATCATTTTGAAGTTAGGAGATTCTCACAGTCTACTCTGTCCTGGATGAAGATACATCGCAGGAAGCAGGTTGTAATTAGAGGAAAGGGGAAAGTGAATAAAGTTCGAAAAAAAGCAAAATTGATGGTTTGTTTTTTCAAAATAAAATAACATCAAGAATATGAAAGAAAACCCTCTGGGTGGAATTAATTTTTTCTTGATTAGTGGCAGCATTTGCATCTAGAATGATGCTTATTGACCTTGATTAAGATGTGCAGTGGTGACATCTATTGGTCGGTAAACAGCACTACATCTCAAAATTACAGAAGGGTAATGATCATATCGATTTAAAGTGTACTTAATATAAGTATGTGAAGAATATTTTTTAAAGAGTTGGTTCTTGCCCTCAGGTTTTTGGCCTCCTTTGCCATGAATAGTTAACAAAAGCAAATGTGATAAGTTCAAGTAAATCCACAACTGAAATTACAAACAAATTTCTTAAATAATGATCTTATGAATCCTTCATATTATGATGTTCAGAGATTTGAATTCCCTATGCATATTGTAGTTTTTGTTGCACAATTTACAGGCCTCCCCTTTCTGAATGGACTGTTCTTTCGATGATGCCTCGTGCTGCTTCTTAGCCTTCGACTTTATATATGCACTTTTATTCTCTGCAATTGTCTAGTGAACTGAAAAATTGGCAGGAAGCACTGTCCTTTTTGAGATGTCGAACTGTGGTCTTCCCCTTCCTGCACCATATACGATTTCCTCTCATTCAGTTGCCTTGGTTCTTTTTTCTCTAACCATTGAATCAAATCACAAGATAGATACAGATGAGGAAGTCCTCTTGACCCATTTTAGTTCATCCACCTGGAAAGAACCATACAGTTATCCCCATCACAGCTTCCAACTAGTCTAAAAATAATTCCAGGGTTTTTGCCTCCCATACTCTGTACTGAAGTTAATTCCACGTGTTGAGCACAGAAAAGCTTCCTAACCTCAGACACAAATTTCCATATTGTTATTTTGAGTTTATCCTACTGTTAGTTCAATTTGAATAGTGTCCTAGATTTACCTTTCTATAATATTTATTACCTCATAACCCTTTTATAAGTTCTCCACAATTCAAGGGTGATAAGCCCAAGTTTTTCCAGTCTTTCCTCAACTCAGACTGATCCCTAGCTTCAGAGGACTAACAGCCTTTCTCTGTACAGTCCCAAGGATTTGCATGTTTCCCTTGTATCTTAGTGATCACAGATAATTCCTGTTCCCAACCACCATCCAGTGACCCCCAGGTGGACAACATATGTGGACACCAAGTGAGGACAGGATCAGGCCTGACTGTAATACCCCCAACTGGAGCATTGACACATAGCACGATAGTGTATTAGGTGCTGTTGGGAGAAGTTGAACGAACCGCATCTACTGTATTGCTGAGAAAGATATTCTGAACCAATACTGAACAGTTTGTTGGTGTTACATCCCTATATTATTTACTGTCAAAAATCTGTATTTTTAATTTCAATAATTGAGTACAATCCAGTCAGCTTAAAGGAAGCACTTTAGTTACGGATCCTTTGGTACCCTCAAGCACATGATTCCCTTTGCTATCTTTTACCGGCGCTTTCATTAAAGACTGTTATGATGCAATGCAGATTGGTTGAATGTTACATCTTTTTGTCACTGAATAAAAAAGTACAGGGAGTGAAGTGACCTCCAACCCTGTCTGACTTATGACAATACAGTGAATTCTGTTGAGCACTGCCAGGGAAACCAGCCAGCATGCCGTTGCTATGAGCCCTGCAGTCCCCTGTGTGATGTTGCCTGACTCACAAAAGGCAAAAAAAAACATCCACAAAGTCTGCATGGAATAAATCAGGTCTGACAGTTCTCTTTCTTACGTTCTTGCGCTCTCTTTTCTCTCCTCTCTTTCCTCTGTCTGTGTGTGTGTGTGTGTGTGTGTGTCTGTCATGAGTTCAAATCCCAGTACATAATGGGGGGGGCTGATTGGTTTTACAATTCCATTAAATAGAAAAATAACATTGCAGTCTATTGAAATAGATAATGGGTTTTTCTTTTTGATTCCCTTAAGTTAAAATTGATTCACTTAAACAGATTTCATTAGATTTCTAATTCTGTGTCACCTGCAAAAAACCTTTATTCCGTCATTGATAGTCATGCAGATGTTTTCCATTGGCACAATCTTGTAACTGTTAACTGCTAAGTTTTTAACATCTGTTGTCGGGATAATCTTTGAAACAATTTTGCAGAATCTAGTGGGGGAAGCTGTAGAACAACACAACTTGTTATAGGAGAGTTAGCATGGATTCAGGAAGGAGAGATCATGCCTAACTAATTTGCCAGTACTTTTCCCCCCAAGATATCATGAATGAGGACAAGGAAATGCAGTTGACATTATACACTTGGATTTGAAGAAGGCTTTTCATAAGGTTCCGCATCAACAATGAATGGCTGACATGAGGAGGGTGATTTTAGGAGGCAATTGCGAGGAGGGGGGGCTCCAAAAATTGCGGAAATCCCGTTCGGGTTCGGAAGCCGGCTCCAACCCGCCAACTTCCGAATTTCCCAGGGACCCACCTGTGTGCAGGCGGGCAACCTGAAAACTGTTAAAGAGCCAAATGTATCTCTGAGGTATTAACGGCACTTTACCTGTAGCAGAGTAAGTAATTGTAACGATTTTTAACTTACCTGGGCAGCTTGCCCACCGCTTCTGATTCACGCCTGGCCAGAAGGGCTGGATCAGGGAACAAGAAACTAACTAAATAAATTAAATAAAAAACCATAGATGGAAGTGAAAACACAAAATGAACCTACCTTTGCACCCTGCTCCGATGTCCCCCTCTTCACCCCCCCCCCGCCCCCACTTATCTTCCCCTCCCCCCGGTCTTCCAGTCCAGCGCCAGATGACGTCTCGCTCTCTCCTCCCCCCCCCCCCTCCCCCACCCCCAGTTGCATCTCCTGTTGGCAGCCAGCCTGCCACGCGCACCTTCACCCCCCACCCCCCACTGCAAACCCGCCACCATTGTACAATCGAGGCCTAGAAGTCACTGAATATTAAATTGATATATAATCATAAGAATTCTCCCAAGCTTTTGGTCTCACGCTGAATTGGAAAGTTGTGCTTTCACATTTTTAAACAGACACATTAGTTGATGGACTATGTTGTCCCAATAATGCCAGAAATAATCCTTTTGGATCATTGTCCAAGTAGCATTGAATATCTGTGTTGACTATATACATTATTCTGCACACATTCATTAAGCATTGTCTCAACTTGGTTGCAAAAAAATTTGGCACAGCTGTGCTAACATACCATTTCATACAAGTCAAGCTGGTTCAGATTTCCCACCAGAAGCACTACTTTTTTATGGGCCACCCATGTTATATTGAGTACAAAAATAAAGGTAGATTACACATCTTTAGGTATTATAGTAATTCTTCAACTAAAGATGTACTTCCTACCCTGTCACCCTCAGGAGTTGTAAGATTGTGAATTCCTGAAGTTTGAGGTGTGTCTCAAAATGTATCCCATTTTTAAAGTAAAAATAACATTTAGTTTATTTTTGTTTTTATGGACAGTTTTCTTTGTTCTGAAGGTTTTTTTTTGTAGGATTCCTGCTGTTTCTTCTGTGCTGGTGCCTCTGGTGCTGGAAAAAAACAAGTTGAACTATTATACTGCAGGAAAAGGAAGATCGCATGTGGCACCTCAGACATCTCTGAGAAAGATAAGTATCATTTGGCTGGGCAACTTATTCATGTGTGGAATGTAGATTCATTCAAGGAATAATGATAACAACCCTCTAAAAGTGAGTGATCTGCTTTTATTCTTTCAACTTATCACATCATCCAGTGCAACAGTTCATATGAAAAAAAATGGGAGTAATGACTGATTGGAAATTGTTAGAAGAAAAAGCATTTCATGCAAAAGGAAAATGGCTCATTGTGTTCAAACTTCACAACAAAGACTGAGCAAAGTTATGGTTATTTAACAAAATTAAAACTTTTAAAAATAATAAACTGAATGTTATATATGTAATAAACTTGCACCTCCTATATACTGAAATGTTCCAATGAAAAATACAGCAGAGAAATTTATTTGTACATTGTGTAATGACGGTGAATAAATTGAACATTCATCTTTCTCGTGCATTAGTGCTGAAATTTTTAGAACAAGTTTAAGCGTTTTACCTTTACCAATTTGAATGTCCTGCAAAAAGTGGAGCTTTGGGGAGACCAGCTGTATATTTAGCTCAGAAGAAAGCCTTATCCAGCAATTTATCTTGAACCACCTTCATTTTCTGGCTAAATTCCACATTCATAAAGCTAAATTTCTTGAATTTGAAACAAAGTGCAATATTTGTAAATATTAAATGGTAAAAATTCAAACTATCACAAAAACTAAATCTTCTGAAGCCTAAAGACAGTAGTGAGAAAGGATCTTGGCTCAGAAGATCAGGAAATAGAATTAGTATGGGTGCAGTTAAGAAATAACAAGGGACACAAAACACTTGGGGGAGTAGTTTATAGGCCCCCTAACAGTAGTTATGCTGTTGGACAGAATATTAATCAAGAAATAAGAGCAGCTTGTAACAAAAGTAATGCAATAATCATGGGTGACTTTAATCTTCATATAGACTGGGCAAATCAAATTGACAAAAGTAGTTTGGAGGACGAGTTCATGGAATGAATTTGAGACAATTTCTTAGAACAATATATCGTGGACAGAACCAGGGAACAGGCCATCTTAGATCTTGTCTTGTGTAATGAGACAGGGTTAATTAGTAATCTCATAGTAAGGGGCAGAGTGATCATAATATGATAGAATTTCACATTGAATTCAAGGGTGACGTATGTAAGTCCGAAACCAGAGTCTTAAAGCCAGTTACGTAGTTATGAGGGCGAGTTGGCTAAGGTTGATTGGGAAATTTGATTATAAGTTATATGATGGTAGATAAGCAATGGGGAACATTTAAAGAAATATTTCATAAGTCGCAACAAATATACATTCCATTGAGAAATAAAAAACCCCACAGGAAAAGTGATCCAACCGTTGCTAACTAAAGAAGTTACGGATAGTATTAGATTAAAGGAAGAGGCTTATAATACTGCCAAGAAGAGTAGTAAGCCTGAGGACTCGGAGAATTTTAAAAACCAGCAAAGAATGACCAAAAAAATGATACAGGGAGAAAATATGAGAGAAACTAGCCAAAAATATAAAAACATATTATAAGAACTTCTACAAGTATGTAAAAAGGAAGAGAGTAGCGAGTCCCTTAGAGGCTGATACAGAAGAAATTATAATGGGTAATAATGAAATGGCAGAGACTTTAAACAAATATTTTGTGTCTGTCTTCACAGTAGAAGACACAAAAAACATACCAGAAATAGTGGGGAACCAAGGGTCTAATGAAAGTGAGAAATTTAAAGTAGTTAATATGAGAAAAGAAAAAGTACTGGAGAAATTAATGGGATTAAAAGCCAAGAAATCTCCTGGACTTTATGATCCACATCCTAGGGTTCTAAAAGAGGTGCCTGCAGAGATAGTGGATGCATTGGTTGTGCTCTTCCAAAATTCCCGAGATTCTAGAACAATCCCAATGGATTGGAAGGTAGCAAATGTAACTCCGCTATTCAAGAAAGGAGGGAGAGAGAAAGCAGGGAACTACAGGCCAGTTAGCCTGACATCAGTAGTCGGGAAAATGCTGGAATCTATATTAAGGACGTGGTAACGGGGCACTTAGGAAATCATAATATGATTGGGTCGAGTCAACATGGTTTTATGAAAGCGAAATCATGTTTGATATCTACTGGAGGTTTTGAGGATGTAACTAACAAGTAGATAAAGGGGGGGACCAGTGGATGTAGTATATTTGGATTTTCAAAAGGCATTCAATAAGGTGCCACACAAAAGGTTGTTACAGAAGATGAGGGCTCATGGGGTTGGGGGTAATATATTAGCATGGATAGAGGATTGGTTAACGGACAGAAAACAGAGAGTAGGGATAAACGGGTCATTCTCAGGTTGGCAGTCTGTAACTGGTGGGGTGCTGCAAGGATCAGTGCTTGGGCCTCAGCTGTTTACAATCTATATTAATGACTTAGATGAAGGGACCAAATGTAATATATCCAAGTTTGCTGATGATACAAAGCTAGGTGGGAAAGTAAGCTGTGAGGAGGACACAAATCTGCAAAGGGATATAGACAGGTTAAATGAGTGGGCAAGAAGGTGGCAGATGAAGTATAATGTGGGGAAATGTGAGGTTATTCACTTTGGAAGAAAGAATAGAAAAACAGAATATTTTTTAAATGGTGAGAAACTATTAAATGCTTGTGTTCAGAGGGATTTGGGTGTACTTGTACATGAAAGACAGGAAGTTAACATGCAGATACAGCAAGCAATTATGATGGAAAATGGTATGAATTTATTGCAAGAGGGTTGAAGTACAAGAGTAAGGAAGTCTTGCTGCAATTGTACAGGGCTTTGGTGAGACTACACCTGGAGTACTGTGTATACTTTTGGTTTCCTTACCTAAGGAAGGATATGCTTGCCTTAGAGGCGATGCAACTAAGGTTCACTGGATTGATTCCTGGGATGAGAGGGTTGTCCTATGAGGAGAGATTGAGTTGAATTTGGCCTATACTTTATAGTTTAGAAGAATGAGAGGTGATTTCATTGAAACATACAAGATTATGAGAGGGCTTGACAGGATAGATGGTGAGAGGCTGTTTCCCCTAGCTGGAGAGTCTAGAACTAGGGGGCATAGTCTCAGGATAAGGGGTCAGACATTTAGGACTGAGATGAGGAGGAATTTCTTCACTCTAATCTTGGGAATTCTCTACCCCAGAATGCTATGGATACTCAGTCGTTGAGTATATTCAAGAATGTAATCGATAGATTTTTGGACTCTAAAGGAATCAAGGGATATGGGGATAGGGCGGGAAAGTGGAGTTGAGGTCGAAGATCAGCCATCATCTTAATGGCGGAACAGGCTCGAGGGGCCATATGGCCTACTCCAACTTCTATTTCTAATGTCTTATGTTCTTTAAAACTATAAACTTTTTCATTATTTAATACATTAATTATTAAACTATTTCTTAATTATTAAACTATTTTTCTTAACCAAACTAAGGATGTTCTCTGTCACTTTTCTGAAATAATTGTTTCTATTAATTATTCTGGTTTACTATTGCAGTATGCATATTTAAAAGTCACTTTTCACATTATGTATTGCAAAAGTCATTAATAAAACTGCTTATAAATAAAAGGGAAGAACATCATTTTGGAAACAAAATCCATGCAATAATATAGAATTCTGTTGTATATGAGTTTAATAAAGGATCCGTTGGGTGAATTTTAAATGTTAGAACATTTAGTTGTACTTTGGCTATTAGCTCTCTTTGTCAGTATGTTAAATAATTAACAATAATATCAAGAAGTTGCAGTAAGCATTTTCTTACAGTTTTGAAATGGATGAAACAAAGTTACAATAAAATTCTGATAAATGTAACCAGCTTGTCAAGGAATATTAGGTTTGGTCACAAATGCTGCAGACTGCTTTGGAAATACAAGAAAAAATTGTACTGCAACCACTTAAACAAAAGTGCTGGCTGGGAATTAAAACTAGCACCAATGATGAAGGAGGTTTGCTGTGTTTTAGCTGACTGAAGTTTTTTTTAACCTCTGGAGGATCATAGATGACATCATGTACAAAGTTATGCCTCTCTCCATAGTAAGGCCTCCAATGCTTATCCTGTTGGATGGTATGCTGCTTGTATGGATTGCTACTTAAGACAAAAAAATCTCTCGACAGTTCTACATTCTTTTCATATTATACCTATATTTTACACAAGCAGTTTTTATCCAAATGAGTGGATTAATTTTTGTCTGACACCCTCGGTGTATATTTTTCCAATCCTTCACTAATTAAAACAATACGATACAAACATTTTTGTTAACAAGACATTGGCTCCTTGGAAAGAAAGACGTTTAGATTGATAGTATTCAGTGTGCTGCACAGTAAATACCAGGCTGAAAAATAAAGGAATATTTAATGCTACGATTAGGTTAACATTGATTAACAAGTTATATGCATATCGCCATTGTGTAGTAGTATGAAATATGCACTTACCTGGAGTTAGCTATATGTTACCCTATAATTGAATTTTCTTATGGACATACTTTTATTGATCTTTATATATTGTTTACACTTTATTATTGTAGTAATGTATTTGCTGATGATCCCATATCGAAATTAGAATTTCTGGGTTATGGTCTCATCAGCACAGCAGTTGTATAAAATATTGATTGTCTTTATTATGTCTGTAAAAGGCTGTTTTGTGTGTAATATACTTCCTAACATCTGCACTACTTTAAGATTCTTGTCCTAAATTTCAAATTCCTCCTTAGCTTTCTCTACCCTACCTTAGTGATCATCTCCAGTATCACATCCTATCCTCTGACACAAGCTTACTCCTTATCCCCAGCTCCCTCCATTCCACCACTGGCAGATGCTCCTTCAACCACTATGCCCTTTCCCACTGGAACTCCCTCCCTCAAAACCTCCATCTTGCCTCCTTCCCCACTTTCAAATACCTCCTAAAGACTATTCTTCGACCAAGGCTTCACCTTCCCGAACCCCTCTCCTTTCTGCCTCCTGTTTATAATCCAGCCTGATCAGAAATCTGACTCCATGTGTAGCCTTTATTAATCTTTTGTTAGTAGGCTGGGACAAGAATTTGAAATTGGACTTTAAGACTTCAGTGAAATTCTGGTGGTCTAAAGCCACTTTGTGTGTTTGCCACTGGCTAAGCTCCCTAAGGCCAAGGTTCAGACCATCTGAAACATGAAAATTCATCATAAAAGCATACTGGAAGGTTCATTGTGACCACAATAATAATATATGGCTGAGAAGAATCTAAAATTGGCTGTCCAGCAGTCATTAATTTTTGGAACACACATTCAGATTCTATGCACTGAGGGGTCTCGGGAGACTTCCCATTGTACTCTGTAACATCTCACAGTTCTGGCCTACACAAAGAAGTGGAGCAAAGGCACTTTCAATAGAGGGTTAAATGCTGTTTATAAAAAAAATTTTCATGTCAGCACAGAATGTCAGAGAGTTGTCATAGAAACAGGATGTGCTCTAGTTGGGAATATGTTCCCAACACCTCCCTGAACTTTGGAACAGACACTCGACATTGATCAGGAGAGGCACCACAATGTTAAATTGGCAACATGCAAACTAATATTCCTAAAACTAATTTAAAATTATGTTCACAGGTAAAAGCAGATCAAAATTTTTATTTAAAGTAAATCTTTAGGCTCATTCTGATCCATATATTTATGATCATATGCTGTTAATTCTTAATAATCCAACCAAACAGGTGTATACTGAAGAACCTCAAGCTAATTGAAGTACTTGTCAGTTATATCATACTTTAATTAACTCTCTTTCCTATTCCAGTATAAAACCCAGAGAATCATTCCTTGTAGCCTTATTTGTAGATATGATTGTACAGATACAAAATTACATTGGCAGAGAAAGCATAAATACACAATAAAAGCAACATTCTTGGAACAGATTCAACTGCCAAAGTTCAGTACT
Organism: Heptranchias perlo; assembly: GCF_035084215.1. Classification (NCBI taxonomy): domain Eukaryota; kingdom Metazoa; phylum Chordata; class Chondrichthyes; order Hexanchiformes; family Hexanchidae; genus Heptranchias; species Heptranchias perlo. The sequence continues at coordinate 30,498,530 of NC_090350.1, forward strand.
GCATCACTATCCAATTAATACTGGCCATAACAATTATTGCAGTGTGTGATATGTTGGAATTTAAAATACTTGAACATGGCTGGTACTTTATCAGCTGTCTGTTCACTATTTGCGTAAAACCTAGTGGACCATTCACTATAGCTTTAATAAGAGTGGTTACTGTTCACGAATGAAGAACAGTAACAACGTCGGCTTTCCAGAAAGTTACTTTTTCAAATTTGAAATCTTTTACTTCAAACAGTCATGCTTTGGCAAATTTCTAACTCTTAAAATCTACTGAATCATGGACCTGCTTAGAATATTATCTACCATTCTTTGGTGAACAATATCGACACCAAAATAGTAAAAAAAAAATTAGTTAGCACTGGGCTGCAAATGATTTTTTATATACTATGGAGTCAAATTTTACTGTGCCGATGTCCTATTGTGTACTGAACACAAGTATGGGCCTGTTGCTCCCTAAAGCTGAATTCCAAATCGCAAGCAGGCTGTTTGCGAAGCACTGAGTGGAGGCTCAGTGCTTATCCATTGGGGAAAAAGTGAAAGTAATAAGAATAAGTCACCTGAGGCTGCTTGCATTCTCACTCTCCCATACACAGACACACACATCAGTCAGTTACAGAGCAGCATAGACAAAGAGGGTTGAAGCATTCACTTTCCTGCATTCTTGGGAAACAATGATGCCACTGCAGGCCATTAACTGTGAACAAAAAGAATTCTAAGCAATTTGATATTTCTGTCAATCTACTTTCTAATACTCACAACTTGAAAATTAGCCTCTTTATAAACTGCAAAGCACATTGAGTTCTTCAAGGGTTAATTATGAATTTAGTTCTTTATGCTAAAAATATATAGAAATATAAAATGGTTATGAAAAATAGCATTTAGTAAAACTAGGCTAATGAGCCAAATAAGGTGAACACTGTATAATTTACAGTTTATGAATGCAACATCTGTATCAATTATCTCAAACAGCAGAACAAAATGGTTGGTAGAAAAAATTGGAAGGAGCAGCGCCCCATGTGAAAAAGTCCAAGAGTGGCCATCAAATTGTTGCATGCTCTTTTGAATATTTTTATCGTGCAACATAATTTCTTCAGTTAACTCCACCAACAGGGCAGCCTTTCTTTGTAACACATAATAAAAGTTTTCTTTATCAAGATTTATTTTTTAAAAATGACATGTGGTGATAATCCAGAGGAGAGCTAGTAGCCGGAGCAGGAGCATTTTTTTGACTATTGTGAAATTGTTTACTCAGTTAGATAACCAGAGTGTTGTTCTCAGCTGGAGTGGCAGTAGGTTGACTAGAATTGACCTCAGCACCCTGAGTTAGGAAGCAGAGAAAAAAAATCAGCCAAGGTTTCCGATCCTGATCCTCATCCAGTGATCCTTGCTAGAAATGCATGTGTGTGTCTATAGGGACATTTCAGTTGAGGACAGGATATGTTTGGTTGTGATAATTCCGACATTAAACAGCTTGCTAATGCTCATGTGAATAATGGTCATTTGGATGAGGTACGAGAAAACATCCAATTTATGTGAAATTGTATTCCATCTAGGAGTCAACACCTTTAGGAGAGGAGAGAAAATGAAGGAAAACAGTAATCCACTTAGGTTTACAGACTAACTGTAGATATGAAGAAAGATTTTAAGTTTAGTTGGTGGGAACAGGGGCAAATGTAGATCACAAAGGATGGGGTAATGAACAGGATATGGGCAGCAGTTTTGGATGAATTGGAATTTATGGAGTGTGAAGGATGAAAGGAGAGCATTGGGAATAGTCAAATCTGGAGGTGAAAAAAGCTTAGACAAGAGTTTCAGTGGCAGAGGTGGGCAATGTTGCAGAGCTGGAAATAAGCCGCCTTGTTGATGGATAGGATGTGGGGTTTAAAGCTCTGCTCAAGGTCTAATGGTTTCAGCCTAAGCACGAGGCCAGCGAAAAAGATGGAGTTAGTAGCAAGGGAGCAGAGTTTTGTGATAGGGGCCATTGATGATATCATCTAGCATGAGGGTCAGCAAGTGGAACTGAACAATCAGGAATTGATTGGAGAGAGGGCCAAGGGACCAGGAGGTAGGTAGGGCTTGTGAGAAGGATGAGCTTGAAGAGAGCGAGGTGGGAGATGGGAAAGAAACAACAAAATGCAGTGGATTCAGGGCTAGAATGGGTGGGAGGCTGGGGGTGTGGCGGTGAAAGGAATGGGAGGAAGCAACATGCATGGATAATCTCGATCATGGAGACAAAAAAATACATGAGCTCTGAAATTGGTGTTTGAGGTGAGTGTTTAGAGAATGGGGGGAGATGCTTAAGGAGGCAGTTAGTATTGAAAAAAAGTCTAGGATTGTCCTGGCCCTCCATGATGATCCTGGAGAGCGAATCATGGTAATGCTTGACGCAATCGAGCCAAATCAGGCGGTTGTGCACCGGGTATACTCAAGTTTTCACCCCTTTGAGTTGAGGGAGCGAATTTTGGGAATGTACTGGCAGGGATGGAAGATGGTAATTGATTTCCTGGGAAAAGGGCCATTGAAGGTAGAGGTGAGGCAGTGATTTAGCAGGTCGACAGCAGTAGATGTGCTGTGATGGATTGTGAGCAAGAGGAGAGGGAGTTGGAAGTTTGAGTGGATTTTTGAGGGAGCTAGCAGAGTTTTTTTTTAACATTTGTGCCTACCTTGTATAACGAAGTTATTACTGCAAGTCTCCAGATGTGAGCCACATACATTGTTACCCCTAATTTAGCACATCAAATCTAAGGGCCGCCTTTAAGTAAGTTAACACTTTTTTTCTCGGGAAGTGGGTATTTCTGGCTAGGTGTTGTCTGACCAACCTTGTGGAAGTGACATCCCAAATTGATGGGGTGGTGGAGGTGGGGTAACCTTATGACATACTTACCTAGACTTCCAAAAGACCTTTAAGAAAGTACCTCGAGAGACTCGTTTACAAAATATGATCAGTAGGTATCAAGGCTAAAACATGGGCTTGGACTAACAACTGGCTAAAAGGGCAAGAAGTAGAGGGTTTTCATAAGGGGAGCGAGGCTGCAGTGAAGAGATACTGTGTGGGGTGTCTCAGGAGTCTGGGATCTCAGTCCCAATGTAAAGTAGTTAAATTTGCAAATAGGGAGGGTTAGGAACTGTGGATTAAGGGGAGTCAACTAAGATCTTAAGACGAAAGCTTGACTTGAGTTGTACCTGGGCTGTTCAGTGGCAAATACAATACCAACAAATCCAAAGTACTGCATATTGAAAGTAAAAATAGGAGGCACATGTACTCCGTGAATGGAATAGAATTTGCCAAGGGTAAGTTGAAAGACACTCAAAGGTATTAGTTGTCTTGTCACTCGGAAGTGTAAAACGGAAATAAAAATTGGGAGAGATGTAAAACTGGCTGCCAATTTGCTATTATCCGTTTTACACTCTCGCACAAAGTCAAAATCTACCCCACCATGTCTAAACCATGTGAGGTGGCAATCAACAAAGCAAATAGCATGCTAGGTTATATTGTGAAATCTGTTGAGTTGAAAACCCAGAGCTGAAGTTGTACATTGCCTGGTCAGGCTGCATCTGGACAACTACATGCAATTCTGGTTGTTGCAAAATAAGTCATCCAACCCCGAGGAGCAATAAAGAAGAGAATAAAGAGGCTGATCTCCAATGCTAGAGGCAACAATTATAAGAATGATTTGATAAGCTAGGGATCCTCTGCATAAAAAATATTTAGGGAATCTTACAACACCAGGTTATAGTCCAACAATTTTATTTTAAAATCACAAGCTTTCGGAGATTATCCCCTTCGTCAGGTGAATGAGTGACAAAGGGACTGGGGTGGACAAATGTAAGGAATCTTAACCCAAGTCAAGTTTTCGTCTTAAGATCTTAGTTGACTCTCCTTAATCCACAGTTCCTAACCCTCCCTATTTGCAAATTTAACTACTTTACATTGGGACTGAGATCCCAGACTCCTGAGACACCCCACACAGTATCTCTTCACTGCAGCCTCGCTCTCCTTATGAAAACCCTCTACTTCTTGCCCTTTTAGCCAGTTGTTAGTCCAAGCCCATGTTTTAGCCTTGATACCTACTGATCATATTTTATAAACGAGTCTCTCGAGGTACTTTCTTAAAGGTCTTTTGGAAGTCACCTGACGAAGGGGATAATCTCCGAAAGCTTGTGATTTTAAAATAAAATTGTTGGACTATAACCTGGTGTTGTAAGATTCCTTACATTTGTCCACCCCAGTCCATCACCGGCATCTCCACATCATAAAAAATATTTCACAGAGGTGCATAGAGTTTGTAAGATTCTTAATGGGATAGAGAAAGTAAACATGGAAAAACACTTTCAGAAATGCTAGGGCAACGGGACAAGAAAGCACACGTTCACAGTTCTGAAGGGCAAACGGAGACTAGATATCATGAAATATTTCTTTATACAGTGAGTGATCGACAACTTGAAAGGGTTACCAGTGGCTGGGCTCATTTAAGAACAGCTGGATGCTGTAATAGGAAAATGGTAGGGTTGGTATTCCAGAAGGAAAAGATCAAATGGGTTTGAGGATCATCTTCATTAGAACCTATTTTATGAATTACAATACTTGAGCAGTAATTTCACACATGCGCAAGGTTCTTCCTCTCTTTATCTGACATACTTCTTGTTCTACCTTCTTCAACATCATTTCAATCTCTGTCTATCTTACAATCCTCATCCATCTCTCCAACTTTCTCATCCTGATGTATGCCCTATTCAGAAGTGCCAGATGGTATCTCCTTGTTAAGAAGGCACTAAAACCACTGATGACAGATGTATAAGACACCTTAAACCACCCATTCTTCTGTTGCTTCAGTGATTCAAATCCAATCAACTTTCCTGCAATCTTTTTAATGGGCTATTTACAAACCAACTTTCTCACTATAAGCTCATCTGTTTGTTTCTTCCATTGCTGCATCTTTCCTCACCCAGAAATCTTCCTTGATGAATTTCATATTGTAAATTCTTGTTCCTTTTTCCAGTTATTCTCAAATCACATGTTTGCTGTTCTGCGTTTTTGTTTTCTTAAACTTTTCTAACAGACACAAGGGGACCAATTTTCACCCAGTGATGTAAGTCAGATCAAAATGGATAAGAACTAATTCCATCAGAATGGTAAATTGCTAATACCACTCAAATTTTACTGCACTAGCAAAATTGCAAAATTATTCACAGATACAGCTCCAGATTTGGGCACCAAAAGGAGAACTTGACTGATGGGAACAGGAAATTTTGTGTAAGTAAAACTTAAAAGGATGGTATTCCAGAAGGAAAAGATCAAATGGGCTTAAGGATCTTCTTCATTAAAGGCAAGTGTCACAACAGTGAGAAAAATTATGAAAGTCTGTAAACTTAGAAGGCATCTTAACCCATTAGCATCTTTTGTCAAGGCTGAAGGGGGCAGAGGACTAAGAAGTGACAGACAAAAATGAAGTGAAAAGAAATCTGCGCAGACGATGCAAGCAAGTGCAGTCCAGCACCTGCGCCCCCCAGCGCCCACCCCCACCACCATTTGATGGCTACTGCCATTCAGGTAGCGCTACATGGGTGGCTGCAAACAGGTTGTCCTCTGTGCCAATCCACATTGCCATCCCCATAAGTTTTCATTGAGGGATACCGTGAAGCAGGTCCCATTGTTGGTTGTGCATGAAAGCATCAGGTATTTTGAAGGCAAATGGCACAGTTCTGCATCTGGCTTCCTGATGATCTGGACCCTGTCTGAAATGGTTTTCTAGGGACACCTTATCAAATCCTTTACTAAAATCCAAGTATATCATATCCATATTCTTGGCATTATGTATATATTTTTTGTTACTATATTAAAACATTCACATCATATGGTTCATGTTTATTTGCCAGCGCAGAAGAGAGATGTGGGTAGACCACAGCCTCTCTACAAGAAGGCTGTGATAGGGAAAGCAAGAAGGGTGCTCAGTCCAAGGAGAAAAATAAATCAGATAAGTGACTCAAGCCAGGATCTGTGAGACTGATTTTTCTGTTCTCAACACCTTGTGTGAACATTGGACCACATTACTACATTGGATAAGTATAAACTCTCCACCCCTTTTTCCAATCTACAAAGCTTTTTTGATATAGTGACAAAAGGTGTAGGAAAGGGCAAAAAATATAGATGTGATATACTTGCTGCCAAGGCATTTGCATAATGAGACTCCCACTTGTTTCAGGCGAGAGCTTCCTTTACCCATCTCCTAGCCCACTTGCCATGTATAGAAAGGGTGGAGACTTGGAATTCCAGGTCTCTGCCCCTCTTCCTAGTCCATAACACCATGTGAACTGGTGCACATGTAGCAGGTCAGGAAAATTGGCCCTAAGGTCTGGCTTGAGTTACTTTATCTACTTTATTTTTCTCTTTGGACTGAGCATTTGAATTGATATCTGTACCATAATCATGGGTATCCCACAGTATCTCCACATCTCTCTTGTTATACCAGAAGGAGAAGACAAATATGCTGCCAACTAGACATAAGCCATATGATAAGAGGATCTGTGGAATTGGTGAGATTGACAAAGACTGATAGATTGACAAAGACTGATAGATTTTATCTTCCAGTACAGTGGCAAACACTGTTAGAAATCAGAACTGCCATGAAGAATCAAACTGCTGGGACAATGATCATGTCCTTAGCAGTTGGTGGGAGAATTAGAACCATTGGCACAATTCTATGGTTCTTTCATGGCAAAATTTCAGCTATCTTATGGCAATTGTGCATGCCTATGCACCAACTGAACTAATTGAGTGGTGGAAAAGGAGCAGCACATTGCAGGAGGTATTACAATGGGTAGCCAGATATTATCATCATGTGGTGATGGATGGTTTGGCTGCCCAGGTAGGAACAGGCATTGACATATGGAAGCAGTACTAAATTGTATTGCTACAAAACCTGAAGTGGTTGTGATTTGAGGAAATATAATTTGTTTGACACAAATGTAAACACCTACACAGGCTTAACCTGAAATTGAGTTTTTTTTTCAGGACCAGTGTTTAATAATTTCAACAAAATTATTGCTGATATATAAGACATCTGTTCAAAATTGGCAGCACAAATTGACTGTGATCTGTAATGCCCATTGCTCATAGAAAAACAAGTCACAAGCTGGCTTGGACTTTACCAGATGGGGTAATTGAAAGCTTAGTCAACAGCAATGATGAGAGAGAAGCATCTAGTATCTGTGAGAGACAGGATTTTGATTCCTATCACCTTATTGTGGCTGGAGTGGATGAAACTGGTAAGGGGAAATGAAAGCAGAATAGTTACAAAAATGGATCTTGATGCATTCAATGAAGAAGATTAATTTCAGGTAGGTTGAAGATTTGTCCCATTTGATGACCTGATCGTTTAATTCTGTTACGTTCCCCCCCTCCCCCCCCCCCCCCCCCACACAATATGACTATTTCCTCGCTAAATGCCATTTTCAAGATTCTAAAGGATGTCTCCGTTTCAGCAACATGAGCACGTCTAAATTACCAGTAGCCAGCTGCCATTTCGAAAAGAGAAACCACTTTACACTGGGTGCTATCATTTGAATAACTGCTGGGGAAAGACTGAAAAGGAAGTAAAATGCTTTATAGCTTATTTTATGTTAATGCAGTGACATTCTTCTCCAGTGGAATGGCTTATATACATACAAAATGTGCTGATGCACAAAGGAATAGAGAACATGACTCGCATTAAACAGTGGAATAAAAATAAATTGAGGCACTTTTGGATACAGTGCAATATTTTTTCCAAGCCAATCCCCAGTGGTGTCATCAGCACGTAACGTTAAACAAAAATTATGCAGAAAATTCAATAGGAATGGGAACAAATGATAATTAAAAAATGAATCCCAACCCTGTTTGTTTAAAAGTATTACAGATCGTGAAATTTGCTCTTAGCCACAATGTGAAGAGTTTCCATGATTGACCATTTCAAGATTTAAAAAGTACTGGAGTAAAATTTAATTTTTTTAACCACATTTTAATGCACTAATACTTTACATTGCACCATTTACTGTCTGAACTGCTGACATCTTGTGGCAACATATTCCACAGCAATATTTTCTTTACTGGGGCAAAACTAAAGGAATCTGCCAATATCAAATCCCATTTAAGCAGATTCTTCTGCACCTTAGTGTTAAACTCCGTATATTAGCAGCAAAAATAAATGTCAGCTACTCACAAACTAGCCAGCTGTTATGAAATGTTATTGACCACTAATATATATATTTATATATATATATATATCATTATTAAAATGCATGAGCTCATCATTATTACGCTCCCATGAAGCATGAATATGAAGTGAAAGCAGCTAAAATAATTAGAGCATGAAATATGTTGCAAAAAAATCTAGTTTTATGGTATTCAGACACCTCAATTGGTATATAATGGTATTTAGAGATCAGGTTATTTTTAAATCCCATTGGTAAAGGTTACCAAAATTTAGTTTAGATATTTTGCAATTACTTTCCATATTTTTAGCTTTTATGTGACGTGTGTTCATTTTTTAGATATTTTCTCCTCCTCTCAGTTCTTATCTTCCAGTGCCAAAAGCTGTCTCCAACCAAAATGGAGGGTTGGCAATCTGTTCCCAGCTCTCTGCTAATGCTGCTGTGAAGCCGGTTGCCAGGAAGTATGCATGAGCAGACTAATGTTACTCTCCCTTTAGTTTTCTCTCCCTATCCAGAGGCAATTGGCTTCGTATGGCTCATCCCTTCAGTGATGTATTTGATTGAACTTGGTATCTTTGCATGTGGAAAATCATGAGGATAGTCACCAGTCCTATCACTTGGCTCAGCACATAAGGACTTCATTGCGTCACCCTACATCTGTGTTTAAGGCTGCTCTGAATCACATTTTTAATATACTCTTTTCCTACCTTTTAGGTTTTTTCTAACAGGCAACTGCAGGCAAGCTAGCATATTGCCAGGCCTCTTACAATATTCCACTTAAGACAGTTGCTAGGAAGTACACAAAATTAGTTCAGGGTGCTTCCATTTTCTTTCTTAAGCCCTTGTTGGTTATCTTGGCACCTCTACTTCATGAAGTGGCCTAAACAAAAATCAAGATTCACCAGAGGGAGAAATGAATATGTAAACCTGCATTCTACCTCTCTGTGGCATAATGTGCTGGAATGCAAAAATGATGTTCCATTGTGCTGCCTTGGTAACCTAATTGTTATCATCAGTGTTCAAACCACCCAATTACAAGTGTAAAACTGCCCTGTTAGGACCAGAAGTTGAACAAATTTCAGAATAAGGTCACAGCTGGATTACTGCTTGTTAATTATGAAAATGGTCACAGATGTGTTTAGGAATCTCTCCTCAGCAGCAAATAACACAGAAAACACAATGCCAGTGAAATTAAAATTGTAGTGACCGTTATCACAGGAACAGAGACCCGACTATTTCAAACATCCACTGCCCTGTCCACATTGAAGAAATGAGTCACAGTGACAGTGAAAGTGGATTTCAGGAACACATGATTTACAAATGTGCGACTGATCTTCATTCCTTGCCTACTCATTCCTGCCAACTGTGCAGGCAGAAAGTACAGAACAGGAGATAGTGGCATTACTCTCATTACTGGATTTCTCCTTTGTTGTGATAACTTGATGCATTGCATAATGACAATGTTAGGAAGTTGAATTTGTGCTTCAGCTCCCCTCCCCAAGAATTATTTTACAGATAGGTTTCTTCACCTCCAACAAAATTTGAGACAACTACATGGGAGGAAGTAACTGTGACTTTGAAATATGACTAAAATTTTATTCTAGATACTGACACTCTTGTTTGCCACATTTATGGTAGTTTAAGGACACATTTTAAATCTGAAATGGCTACAAGCAATAATAATTAACCTTAACATTACTCTTTTTTTTTTCAAATACCTTGTTTGTACAGTAAATGCTGAAGACATTGTTGGTGGTATTAGCTTGAAAGAAAGACTCAGATTTACATAGCACTTTATCACAACTCTTTGAAGTGCAATACCTGCTTTATGGTGGTGTCAGTTAAGAAAGCAATGTTGGCCAAATATGAGGAGAACCTCTTGCTCTTCTTCAAATTGTGCCATGGGATTTAATATCTACCTAAACCTATGACAGTGCTCTGCTTAACATCTCATTTGAAGGAGATGTCAGCCTACATTATTCATTCAAGACCTGAAGTGGGGCTTGAAGGCACAATCTTCTCACTCGGAGGTGCAAGTGCTATCAACTGAGCCAAACTGATATTTGGAAAGGTTACTTATCTCAACAGTGTGAGGGAGCTGAATTCAATCAAGCAAACTTAATCAGAATTTGAGTAATTTTTAAAAAGATATTCTGTTGATGTCCTTTGTTAGAGAAACTATGCATTCTAAGATGTTACACATGGCCTGCACTACTTTCAACAAAATGAAATCTGGATGAAACCTACACTGTGGCATATAATCGGGGCAATACATCCTCATATGATATCATTCTTGAGCAATCCCTAATTACATTTTGCTACTTTTGAAGAGAATGTCGTGAAGAAATACTGCATAAGCTTCAGTGAGATTGAGTTTATTTTTAATTGAAGGATGCACAACTGTTACGCTCACAGATTCCTATAATCATCAGGGATTCAGGACAGGAGACTTTTGTTCACATACTTTCAGGCTAAAGCATTCACGTCAGTACCAATAAGCCACCTTGTAAATCTCCTCATGAGTTTGCAGACTTTACAAATATAGAACAATTATTTGAGGTTTTCAAAAAAAAAATCACAAGTTCCTTTCATTTCTGAATAGGAAATTAAAACTTTTAATGAAATGGACATACAGTAGAATAAATAGTTACTTTGTAGTACATTCTTACAGTATTTACCATGTGTTTCATGTATACTGTATTATGAGAAAACATAAATGACTAAAGTTTGACTATGCTCTATGAACATCTTTATGTGGGCTAAAAAAAAGGACAAAGATGATAATTTAGTGTGCTACTGTAAACCCGCACTAAACTTTTTACAGGAACAAGACACAATACATCAAGTAACACATATTACGTAGGAGGCACTTAAATGGTTACATTAAAAACATGGCAAATACCAAATTTTTGCAATTAAAAAACTGTAAATATGGAAAATTCACTTTTTTTGAGAAACATATATTCCAAATATGTTTTCAAACTAATATTAAATATAGTCTCAATTATAATTATCGTTGTTTGATATTTAAAATCTTACATTAATTTATTCCTGTATATAAATTTTTTTTTTCTCTGCTTTATATGATTTTAAAGGTGAATGCAACCTTTTGTTTTAAACAAGATGGTTGCCTTCGGTAGTCCAGTCACAAACACAATCCTCCTGTACTGTGCTTTGAAAAAACAAGTAACTTTGTTTCTGAAACTTTATTCCTTATTTTCTTAGCCCATCATCCACATTTTGAACTTGGCTGGGAGTTCAGGACAATCCAGCCACATTTCCATGGATGCCATTTTTGCCTTTCATCGGGGGACTACTGTGTCATAAAAGTACTCCCTCCCTGGATAGTTTTGTACTGTTCAGCTGTCCACCTTCTAACAAAATTCTATTTTATGTTTATTATTTTACAAGTACATTGTTCCATATTCACTTCATCATCCCTGCATCTATGTTAAAATCAGAGCTCACTGCGCCATCTACGACTCATTCTTTCCCAGGACTTCAAACTGCAGAATTCCTTACCTCCCTCCCTTTCCTCCTACAATCTACTGGATCAGAATCTTTATTTCCTTCCTCAAACATTCTGGACCGATTCAATGATCTGTGAACTCTTGAGTGCTTATGGGAGGAGGAGAAACAGTTCAGTTCAACACAAATGTCTCAGTGATGATTGAAGGAAATATTAAAGTAAGAGTTTAATTAATGGCACTTAATATTGGTTTCAGTACACACAGACACACAGGCCTGTCGAGTTTGAACTCTAAAAGTGCAAATTCTACTTTAGTAATGCAGATTAACACAATTATTCCTGAAATTTTCAAGAATATATGTCATAAATAAAGCATAATGTATTAGGTTAGGGGTATGTAAACTACAGCCAATGGGCCTAGCAATCTGGCCCTTGAAGCCCAATCAACTTTCTATTCGTGCTTTTATTTCTGCCTCACTGGTTTGTTGTGTTTGAATTTCATAGGCCTGGAGGTTTGGAAAGGACTGTTCTCAATGCTATTACTTCATTAGCCGAATAAATCCTAAATCAGAACATCAAGATCGATTGATATTAGTCATTTTAGATGCATGCAGATTAAAGGGAACATTGAAAATCAACTTTAAATTTGGACAGTGAGATTCCATGGTATATACCTCAGCAGCCCATGATGAAAAGGTTTGGACACTCTTATAATAGATAAAACAAATTGAAAGCATGGCATGTTTACAGACTAGATGCAGGGAGGATGTTCCCAATGGCTGGGCAGTCCAGAACCAGGGGTCACCGTCTCAGGATACGGGATATGCCATTTAGAACCGAGATGAGGAGAAATTTCTTCACTCAGAGGGTGGTGAACCTGTGGAATTCTCTACCTCTTGGCAGTGGAGGCCAAGTCATTAGATTTATTCAAGAAGGCGATAGATATATTTCTTAATGCCGAAGGGATCAAGGGATAGGGGGAAAAGGCGGGAACAAGGTACTGAGTTAGACGATCAGCCATGATCATTTTGAATGGCGGAGCAGGCCCGAAGGGCTAAATGGCCTACTCCTGCTCCTATTTTCTATGTTTCTATGTTCTTCAATAATAATAGATGTAATTTTACCCATGCTCATCTTGCTAGGAATTGTGGTACAAGAGACTTTTCACTTAGCTTCTAATGTCAGAATGAAGTACTCAGGTCAGGTATATCCTGGATTGGATGCAGTGTACCCCCTCTTTCCCCCCCCCCACCCATGCTTGATAATAGTATCTAAATCCTAACCTCTGAAAAAGAGTATTCTCTATTCAACTGAAATGACTTTTCTACTTCCAATAACTGCTTGTCATTATGGCCCCTTTGAGGGAATTATTGCAAATGTATTGAATTTAAGGGCCATTTTGTTCTATAGTCTTCTGCCCACTGGGGACTGGATACGGCCCAAGTACCTTTCAGTTAAGACCTAGGTGTCCAAGAAGGAGAGTTTCATACCATCTGTTTGGGCTGGATTCAAACCCATACCCCAGATGTGAAAAGACAATGTTTAACTCAATGTTTCATTCAACCTCCTATACAAAATACAGTATTCAGGAAATTGTATATAATTATTAGATACACTTTCAACAATTTTTTTGTTTCTGTTAGTCTTTCTAATTTATCTTTCGGTTAAATGTTTTTTTTTAAGTTCTATTTTTAAGTCTTACTCCTTTTCTATTTAGGTTATTTCTGCATTTTATATTTCTTATATTTTTGCTTTTATTAACAGCTAATGTAGCTCTCTGACTGTAGTACAGATGTACCAGTATGAAGGCTGTAGGTAGGAGATATTAGCCAAATGTTATTTAATTATTTAATGGGACTGTTCTTCATTAATAATTATGTACATCTGATCAAACAGAATAGGTATCAAAAGGGAGCAAAGTTTTTGACTTGCAAAATGTCTATACATTTCCATTTTGTTCAAAATATAAAACTTTAATTTAAATTATCAGTGTAATCTTCCCTTATTTTAAAGAGTTAAGAACTGTCAAATTATTTTTTGAGTCTTATTATCTGTAGCCATATGACAAAACCATTGGACATCATACTTCCCAGACTGCACTATAAGAAAAGACATTGCCCCTTATCCTTCCATTTAGTGAAAAAGTGCAAAGTTCCAGGCTGTTGCTGAATGTCTGTACAATAAAAGGATCTGGATTAACATTTTTGAATACCTGGCAGAGTATTGTGTTGGTGATCAGGCTGTTGAAAGTTACCTGGGTTAAAATTCCCTTTAAAATCATTAATTTAGGTGATCAATGTCATCTCAAATTGCATAAAATGGTTACATTTTTAGAACAACAAACCTAAGGGGGATGTTTGAAAACTGAGGTACAAAGGTCTATAATACTGTACAGCATCTATTCATGATTACATGTTCAATGCGTTTAAAGACAACCTGATATCTAGTTGAAAATGTTTCTTTCCTCTTTGTATGCCACATATTAGGTAAAGGAAGTACATTCCAGATTTGCTTTTTATGCAGCAATTTTGGTAAGTTAAAGTTAGTTGGGGTTTAGCTATGATTTTTTTTTCTTGGCAGAAACCTACCACTTAAGTGTTTCAAGTGTAAAATCCATCAATGAAAATAGTACACACCTAAGAAGTGTGTATTTTACAAAGCTATTATCTTAACAGTATTGCACCAAATAACTATGCAGAGGAATGGCTTACATGTATAAACCTGGTCGGCATAGCACAAATTGGACTGCACTTCTATGCCTATTTTAACTATGACATGCAAGCTGTTACAATAGATTAACGTAATTGATGCAGTAATTCATGTTTCATGCTTCGTTCTGTACAGCTGGGATGTTTTCTTCTCTGCTGTGAAGCTAATGCTTGACATAACTAGCAAATAGAAAGCTGTAGTTGTTGAACTGAGCATACTGCAAATCTTTGCGCTTGAATCCATCCACGGCTGGAGGTGCCGAACAGGAGATGTGACATTTCGAACTCTGCACGGAATCACCAGAATTAATTTTGATATCTGGACTTAGCAGCATGGCTGCATTCTAAATTAACAAGCCAGTTATTTTCTGTTTGCTCTATTATGCCTATTAAATCAAGAGATGCTAATGCTTGGGAATAGAACATTCATTTCCTCTTAACACTCTGGCAGCATCAAGTAATCCCAGTCCAGCTATAGCACGTGTCCAATGCACTGCAGGGCTCCATATCCCTCTTTTATTGCAACAGCAACATATCTTAAACCTCAATGCCACAAAAACACTCACATGATGTTTTTTATGTACTGTATTCTTTTGGCTTTTCTGGCTGATATAGTTAAAATTGCATAGAAATAATTAGTCATATGTTTATTCATTTCTCAATGATATCATCAATTACAGAATGCCTGGAAAAATAATTGCATTCTATGATATATGTAGTTGTCCAATTGGAACTAAGTTGACACAGTTCAAAAGTCACAACAAATGCGATGAATGTTTTTGGCAAAAGTTAGTGCAAGTATCTGCAATGATTGGCACAATACACCATAAAAAGAAACATATTTTATTCCTATCCAATTTCATCCAATCTATGACTGTCCTGATCTGTATACACTGCCTTTACCAACTGATCCTACGAGAGGCTGGACTAAAAGGGATATATTTAAGAAAAATTAACTTGAAGATATAATACTTTACTGAAATTCTGAACTTTGAACTGCCTTTGATGAACCAGGTAGAGATGGGGCCTGCGTTCATTCAACAAATTGAATTTAATGGCCCTTCACAGGTGTGTTCCTATTTCTCACTAGAGAAAATAAAGTGATTTCCACTCGACGGACATTTTTCTGAAAGCGACAGGTAGACTGAGTTTCTTATGTTTTATCTATTCCAAGAAAACTGTAAATTAATTATGTTGCAGCTCCATACATTTCTAAGGATGAACCTTAAAGCATTATAAGATAATTGTTTAGAAATCATTGCAGATGTTTTGCGAAAGAAAAACATTAACATTTTGAAATTATATAATTGTTTTCACTGTTCAGTGGGGTAAAGTCAGGTGAATTTGATCAGCAATTGCACTGGGTTTTTTCTGATGTTAGAAAATTGTTTGTCAGCTGGTAATGCTCTGATTGTGAAGGGATGAATCAGTGTCTTTATAACTCTTTTAAATAGTCGTTATCCAGCACTTCATTGTATTTTGATGCTGCTGCCACAAGCTCTAAATTGAACTGTCTTTATCTGTCTTAAATATTTGTCCTTTTTTTGCTATAGTATTGACTATTGATTATTCTGTTCATTGGTGATGCTAACCAAATGTTAATATGGCTTCGGCTTTAGAAGACAAGACTGATTCCAATATTTATTTAAAATCCTCTTTTTGCTGGAGGGGGGTGTTGCTGGGTATTGCTATGATTTTCCTTCCGTCTTAAGGTCTTTGTGTCATGCACTGTTCACGATAAGATGCCCTCATAAACAGATACCCCCATAAGTGGTTCCACAATACAGCCTGAGGCTGCTGGTGCTGTGGAATCTGCTCCTTTTATATTTATATTAATTCCACAGCACCAGAGCAGCATGCTGCACTCGCCCAATCTTGCTTTAATGCAGTTGTTTGACCATGTGTAACGTTTTCTGATTGCCAGATTTTCTCCAATGACTGATGAAGACCCACTCAGGTCAGTGAGTGAAAAATCATATCACCAGTTGTACAGACAGGCTGAGTACTCAGACTATTGGAGGCCAGAATAGTTAGCACCCTGCCCCTCTTGCAGTACTGTCTATATTTACTGCCGCCTCCAGATGCATTAACTTTTACCTTGATAATGGGCACGTGTGTATTACTCCCATCATCAACAGCCCCATGCGAAATAAACCATCCAACCTCATTGGAGACCCTAATTGTCCTCGGCCCTGTGAGCTGCTGGCAGAACTTGGTTTCTAGAAGGGTGAAGCTCACTTCATGTAGCAGTATCTTTGAATGAATACTAACAAATCCAAAATAATTGCTTCAAAATAAACCGTAGATTGCTGCGTCATGAATTCGCACTCTCAAACTGCACATGCATAGTTATGAAAATTGCAGTATTGTGCAAAACATGGACTCTGTTTTCTTAATTGCTTCCTGATGGCCTGCAATTAAAGTTGTGCTTGGAGGCCGTGGATTTTCAGTCACCATCCCAAGACCTAGCACCAAATATGAAAGTGCCTGAAAACTATTTTAGGTGGATCTCAGAACCTCTCAAGGCAGCAGCCTAACTCATTTACTTTGTTCACTGCTGCTGTTATTGGTAGCAGCACTCTAAAACAATGGGGGCATGAGAGAGCAGGCAGATAAACTAATTAAACCTCCGCCAGCCGAGCACTTAAGAAGTGTGATATGGCTGCATGGCATGACTTCCACCTCCCGCCCCAGGCCTTCCTTCTGATCTTAATAACAAATCATTTTGGTGCCACTCATGGCCTCCTTTCAATGGCCCAACTGAGACCAGGAAGTGAAGATGTGAGAAACTGTGGGTGTAAATCTTATCCCAAGCACTCTGTGGCAACTGGTTATTAGAAACAACATTAAACAACAAGCTGTGTCATAAGCCATCTGATTAAACTTTCTTTTGCATCAGTAGTAGACTGCAGTTTAAAACTGAACACAAAATTTTACCTTTTAAACTCAGTCATGTCCACATCATAATGCATGAATGAAAACAATAACTACAGCACACTTTGAGACTCGGAAATGTGCTGTTAACTCAGTTCTCATAGCCCCTAAAATACATTTGGATAATGGAAAGGATTCATTTTTAAATAATGAATACTAAATAATTTATATAGATTCTGCTGCATAGAATTTTTAATACACAATCATAATTAATCTAATGAGAAATAACTGAGCAATAAAATTATGACCAAGTATTTTATTCCCTCAATATTTCACTGAAAGAGATCTTCCATTCAAAAAGACTACGAAAAAAGTAACTATTCTGTAATATTATGAAATAATGGAGTAGATCCCAAAGTTAAATAACACCTTAGAAAATGTAATAACTGTAAAGAGAAGGCAAGAATGAGAAAAATGCACAGCCCATCAAGCTCACCCTGTCATTTCAGTCTATATTCAGGACCTATGTAAGCTATTTTTTCTTCTTCTGTAAGTTAAGGAAATGAAGATTGAATAAACAGATTAAATAAACATTCCAATTTACATGAGTGTAATTCAAACCATCTGTTCTCATATGTGACAATCACTAATGATGGGTTCAAGGGATTTGTTGCAGTCATCCATAGCAAGGCTGCATCGGGTTCGACAGTGGGGGGGGGCGGGGCAGGGGGAGTAGTGTAGTTTGCTGCATCTCTACACTACTTCCTCGTGCCCTCACTTCTGCTCAGTTGAATATATAAAAAATTGCAAAATTTGCCGCAGACCCATTTGGAAGTTATTTGCAACTTACAGATGACCTATGGCATTTGCAACCTATTTGAAAGTTGATTCAACTGCACTGTTGGAATTCAGATCGCAAATAAATGTTTGTTTTAAAGAATTCTAAAACATCACAAGCAATCAAAACATTTGGCAGTTGATAGTTCCCAGATTTATATAAGCTACTTGATTCCATTTAACATCCCGTTTTGGATTTAGCGTAACCTACACTGGAATTATTTGGCATTACTTTCAAATTGGTTTAAAATAGTGATTATGCCAATATCAAATTAGTGCCTCGACTGAGCCCATATCTTTGTGCTAATGTAAATCTTATTATTTATTAAATCAGCAGTAAAGGGAGTTTCCACAAAATATAACATTGTTGTTACAGACATATATTCCTTTATATCCCTGAAAGTAAAGACCCCAGAGTTACATGGCTGAATTCCTATTGGGATCTAAATTAAGCCTTACGTGAAAAGGGAAGAACAGTCTAATGTCTGGATTTAGTAAATGTCCTCCATTCCTCTCCAAGTTTATGCTTACAGTTTCTATCCAGAGCCTCATTTATATGCAATTTGCCACAGGCAAAAGCAATGCCATATGCCACAGGAAAACGCTGCGTTGTACAATAATCTTCAAATCAACCCACATGCAGCAGATTTTAAATACCACATCACAAATATACTATAACTTTAAAAAAATCACCCCACTTTAAATAGTTAGAAGGAAGCAAAATAAATGTTAGCGTCCTTGAAAAAAATGCATTTGAAGTTAATGATTTTTGAAGGGAGAAGATCTCCTGGTGAGGTTGTGTTAATTGTAGATGAGCCTTTTTTTGCTTAACTGTGTCGTTTATATGACTTGTTTTTATCCCTGGAAAATGTTTATTGGCTGCTTATATGATGTGGTTTCAAAAAGTAAACAAACCACCAAATGTTTTTACTGAATTGTTTAATGTTTGATATTATAAGACTATTAGAATATTAGTTTAAAATGTTGCTGTGCTCTACATTCTGAAACCCCATCTATATTAACATCCAATGGTCAGTAAAATTGGATGGATCTGAGTCAATAAACAGTACGCTTAGTTACACATCTATTATATGTGAGATCCACTACTGTGTTATAGATGTAATATGTGTCACATGTTTCTGATGCCATACTCCAAACATCACATTTCTTTACACATGCAAAACATTTTTTTGAAAAAAGACAAAAAAAGCCAGGCATTTCATAATAGTCATTTTGACTTGGAGCCAGAAATTTACAAACATACAACTGCTCTCTGATTGACCTCGACGATTGAGTCCACATTGCCACAGGGAGTACCTGAACTGTGGCCTTAAAGGGACAGCCAAGGCGAGCACCTAAAAGTCACAACCTTGCTGCAGTCGCTAATTTATTTGTGAGCAATGTCATGAGAGATCCACTAGTCTATACATAAAACAAAAGTACTATGGTGTATCATGTTCAGCAGACTAGAAAGTATGACACACATGCGAAATGTATGTCACACTTTCACCTCATTAGATCAAATATTCATAAAATAGCAACAATGACAACTGAACAATCTTTTTTAAAAAAAAAGTATAGAAAAAATTCCTGCAGGTTTCTGCTGACCTCAATAATCTGGCCTCTCTTTTTAAGGGGCAGAGCTAGGGATTTACAAGCAGCTGCCAATCTAGTGCATCAGAAGGCCAATAAACCATTCTTCCTGCTCAGGTGTGTGTTATCGGAACCTCAGAGGACATTTTACTTTTAGACAAGCAACAGCAATTAATCTATAATTAACCATAGGGTCAGCCTATTTAGAACTTGTGCAGTTAAGCAGGAGAAATTTCAGCTTGGGTCCAGTTACACTTTATGACCTGAGAGGCATAGCCCAGGTTAAATACAATTCCACTTTAACAGCAGACAGCTTTTTCAAGGTAGACCTTTTACACCTATTAGAAAAGGGTAATCAAGATGTATGTGCTCTCCTAATTATTATATAATGCAGTGTGCAGTACTCTTGTCATTATAAATTGACATATCCTTTTATCTATGCAGTGCTATGGGACATATACTGATTGACTCAGAACAATGTTCTAATTTATAGCATTCAATAACATTGTACATTCAATTCCATATATCCACATTTACAGTTAGAGAAGCATGAGTTTAATAGTACTGAAGTTCCTATGGATAATATTGAATTGTTCAACCTACAACCCTCACGGTCGGTCACGTAGGCAGGCTATGCTCACACCAATACTCTAGATCCACAAAAGTGTATTTGTGCAGTGTCACTAATCTACCCAACAAACAAAAACAAATCTGGCTGGAAGGAACTTACCTGATTGGCAAAAAGAGTTGTAACAAACTTTCCTGGTTTGAAGATATCCACTACCTTCTTAATCAGCTCAGTGTAGGAATTCAAGGCTAGATTAGTTTCAAAGCTTACATAGGAGAAGTCAGGTTCTGGTGTGATGTGAATCGTCCAATATGTTCCCTGTAGTTATGCAGAGACAAAGAAAGAAGTAGCTGTGGAAAAATGGTGTAATAAGATATGTACAGTTATTAAAGGGCCATACAAACAGCAGCCAGTTCAGAGGAAGATGACAGAAACATCGGCCCAGCACAGTTTTTACAATAATTATGTTTTGGCCACTTGGAGAAGAGTTTGATCTTCACAGAAAGAACTTACACATGTTTTGGAACAAAAGCTTTGTTGTAAAAACTGTAGCAGATGCATATTTCTGCTGCCATCTTCAATATTCCAAACTGTTTGCTGCTCATTTACAGGTATTCTTGGCCTGTATGCCAGAAATTCCTATTCACAAGGCACCTTTAACATAGACAATCTGAATTTTGAGAAAGGGTTTGATTAAAACTTATGTAAACCACATTTTATTTATTGACCCTGCCTATCCTTGGTTATGTGAGAGCCTAACTTGACAAGATAGAAGCATATGATCGTGAAGACATTCCGAGTGTGCTGTGACAAAGATCTGTTTGTTTTACAAATCTGATATTTTCAAATCTTCTGGAAAAGTCATATATTCTATAAGCTTGTGAATACAAAACAATACTTTATTCTTGGATTGTTACAGTATCTTGTCAAGTCTCTCAGAACTATCTCAAAGCACTTCACAATGAATTACTTTGAAGTTCATTAACTGTTGTTCTGTAGGCAAACACAGTAGCTATTTTGCACACAGTAAAATTCCATAAACAGGAATGAAATGAATGACCAGTTAATCTATTTTTGGTGATATTGTTTGACAGAACAATGTTGGGCAGGATGTTGTGAGAAGTCCCTGCTCTAATTCAAATAGTCCCATGGGATTTTTAATGGCCACCTGAACTGTCTGGAACAGGGAGACATTAACAACAGATATTGACGTATGATGATATATACAGAGGCAGAAACTGATATTTTTGGTCGGGGATGCTGTCAACTTTGCTATGTAACAACATGTATATTTCACATACCAAAACATGAATGTTATAGGAAATGAATACATTAGATTTACAAAATACATACATCATATGCTTTAGATGAGCAAGTAATCTGCAGTGAAATCCATCTGCTGTTTACTGAGATTAATTACTCTGTTGTATTCTTTCCAGGAGAAAATTTGGATTTTTTTTTAAAAGTGAAATATCTGCATAATATGTGGATAGACAAAACCTTTTTACAGTTATTAAGTAAATATGAAATTTTGGTTTCTTATTCATTTAGTTACACTTCACATAATATGCATAAGGTAAGACATGTTGCTGAGAAAATAAAAGCCTGTCCCTTTAAGAGATTTCAGGCAGAGACCATGTGATCATTCCTTAAGGAATCAAGAGGACAACCCCCTTATCCACAGATAATTGTTCTACCACTAACATCAGTTTCACATGAGAGGATTCACAGCATAGAAATAAGCATGGCAAAAAGACTGCAGTAATTCATTCCTCAGTAAAAATGTGTTTTTTTTTAGAAAGTGTTTTGGAGCTGTTTTACGTCACCTTCTGCTGTCAAACCCTGCAAAGAGTGCAGCAAAGCATTCCTAACAACCAACATGCAGGCAGTGTATCTCTCTGGTGTCTCCGGCAACCCCATTATTTCATGGCCTGTTAAATGTAGCAGGGATTTTTGGGTAAGACAAAGAAAAGAAAGCTCCACACTCTAGTTTTAACTGGTTCAAAATAAGTAACTGCCTCCGGACATAGGAAAAAAGCTGACAAAAAGGCCTAGAGCATAAAGCTTCCACTTTTTCCTCAACACATTATACAGGTCTGTAACAACCCCTCTCAACGTGGACTCGAACAATAGATTCAAGGCTAGTTGCTAACACAGTATTTACCGAATCTGTTCAATGAACTTCGAAAATGAAACACATTGAGGAAACACAATTCCAAGCCGGTATTTAAAATGGGGAAGGACTAGGCATAATGAAGGCGAGTCCCCTTCCGAAAAAAAGAAAATGACAGACAGGAATAGACCAACTGGTCCATCTAGCCTGTCCCATATAGATGTGATGCCTAGTTCAATGACACTCTCTTCCCACCCAGAGAGGTGAAAAAACAGATTAAAAACCCAGGCCAATTAAGGAAAAAAAAATCTGGAAAATTCCTCTCCAACCCCGTTAGACGATCAAAACTAGTTGAGTAGTTCGTATTGACCCTGATTTATATTACAGGGTACCTACCTCTTGTATGGGGTGATCTCCACCCCAGGCAGAAACAGGGCCAGCTCTCTCTTGAAGGAATACTGTGAATCAACATTCACTGCAGAAGCCGGCAACCTATTCTACAGGTCCACTATTCTCTAGGAAAAGAAGAACCACCTAACATCCAACCTAGCTCTGCCCTGACACAACTTGTAAGCACGATACCTCGTCCTCCATGACCTATCCAGTTGAAATAATTGGTCCATGTAAACACAATCTAGTCCCTTCATTATTTTATAAATCTGTCAAATCGCCCCTGAGTTTCTACTTCCCTAAAGTAAACAGATCCAGCTGTTTGAGCTTATCTGGGTAGCTAAGGTGTTTTAAACTTGGAATCAATCTTGTGGTCCCACTCTTCACTCTTTCCAAAGCTTCAATAACCCGCACCATGTGAGGGGCCCAAATCTGGACACGGTATTCTATCAGAGGTCTAACCAAGGTCTTGTAGAAAGGCAGATGCATGGTTCTCCCACTGTTGACAGCACTCTCGAATTAAAGGACCTGATCGCCAGGGACCCACATTTTTTGGTCTTGTGAGCAACTGTCTCTGCTTAAAAATTAAACCTACGGATTCTGTCCTTTTTAATAACAGGAACTATGGATCTGCAACCTCCAGTGCTCCTTGATTGGAACAGTAGCACCAACTGAAATATAAAGTCTCGAGTTTCTATTTGAGTGTCAATCCTGAGGACCCTTCTAGACAATATAAAAGTGTTTTGAGTCGCTGTCTGTGTTAATCTATTCTTAGAATCTACAGCTACTATGGTGAGGGAAAATTAAAGGATGTTAGTAAATATGAACTCTTGAGGTAATGAGAGTATCCCCAAGGCCAGTGTAATGCACTCTCCAGGGAGGGGTCTGTATTCAGACACATATCTCAGTCACCCTGGCCTCTTCCACATAGGAGCACTCTACCCATTATCGATGAAGAGTGTGGGTAAATTTGAAGTTTACTGGCAACAAAGGTGGAAGTCATGCATACGGGATCATACTGGCCCTCCCTACATCGGTATTGCCTTTTCTCTTAAAAGAACAAGTCAACTTGAACAAAGTAACCTGAGCTGATTTAATGTGGATCCCCTTTCGCTCAGCATTCAGTCTAAATCCCTATTCGTTCCTCCTTAAAATTTCCATTTCTAAACCATTTGCAACAAGCAGCGGGCCCTGAATGTCTCGGGTTGTATGAGCTGCTGCATTTTCCGACTTGGTCCCACTGATAAGTGTGCAACTTGAAAATATTCCATAGTAATATTGCAAGTATTCATTTACTTCACATATCAATCTTCAATGAATGTGAATTTTCAAATTATATACCACTCTTCGTGTATCGATGTCAATAAGCCACAGGGTTGATCTAATCCATTGCAAACAGATCAGCATTCCTCCTTTAAAGCAGAAAAAAGATCCAATGTCTATTTTGTAACTCTCTAACTGGTAGTCATACTGTCTGTTGTGTTAACTGAATAGAGTTATGGTAAGGGCTAGCAAACATCTGTCAAAAAGGTATTGGGCCATAATTTGCTGTCAAACTAACGGTGAGGTTAATGGCACTTGCCGTTATTTATGGGTAAATGCTACAGCAACTTTGGGCGAGGGCAGATGCACAGTTAAACACGGAAATTCAAAAGTTGCTGTCCGAGTTGCGCCACTGCACCGTTAGCTTTGTGAAAATGGGATCTCTCTGTCTGCCTCACCATTCAGCAGTCAAGGACATTCAGCCACCGACCTTCGGGTAAGCTACTCCAAGGCGGCCTTCGAGACACACGACAACGCAAAATCGTCGAGCAGAAATTGATAGCCAAGTTCCGCACCCATGAGGACGGCCTCAACCGGGATCTTGGGTTCATGTCACGCTACACGTTACCCCACCAGCGAACAAATGTTATCTGTTTTTAATATAACGGGTCAGTTGCTGTCTTTTCTATGTTTCTACCTCTCTATCTCTGTTTTTTTTTGTTTGTTGTTTTTTTTGGTGATTTGTATATTCTGAGACCTGGCAGGTAACACCTGTCTGTCTGCACACTGATTGCCTTGGCAACGGGCAGTTGAAAAAACTGTCTGTTATCACCAAGCATTGTTCTGTGAATTATAAATGCGACTTCATTTCGAGGACTTCATTTCCACATCGTTCACCTGAGGAAGGAGGTAGCCTCCGAAAGCTTGTGAATTTAAAATAAAATTGCTGGACTATAACTTGGTGTTGTAAAATTGTTTACAATCACCATTCAAATGCATTGAACGGCATGAAGTTCCTGTATTTGCACGGTAGATACGAACTAAATTCGCCATGGAAAGCTAAGTCTTATCCATTTCAATCTAAGTACTTTTTTAACGATTTGTTAAGTGTTAATTACTGCCAGTCAATCTCTCAGGGACTGAAAATTAACTATTACAAGTGTGAAGTCTCATTCCTTCAGGTTTTAATTGTTGGAGATTTTAAAAATGTCAATTTTTTTTTTAAATGTTCACTTTTCCTATCTATCTCTTCTAAATCCAATCTTTCCCTCTTTTTCTCTTTCTGTACTGGATTTGACATTGAATTCACCCACTCTAATTTACACTTCCTTCTCGGTCCTTGCGCTGTTAATTTCACAATCCTGCAACCTGATTAGTTAAGGGGATACACAGTTGCTTGCCCTGTTCACTCAGGTCCCAGATGCCCTGTTTCCCTCACTGTGACGTTATCACCTCGTGCTTTCAGCAAATTGCCACGCAAAAAATTTTAAAAACCTAAACGTGCACAGGCAAGCTTAACTAACGGCAGACGCTGTTAGATGTTCTGCCACAGCAAATTATGGCCCATTATGTGTCATTTTATGGAACTGCTAACCAGGTTTTTTTCTCAGTGTTTATTTGAACGCTACAGATACATTTGACAGGCTACCGATTTCAAAAGATTGTTTTCATAATGGCCCGTGTAATAAAATATTCAGATTTTTGATTGTCCATGTAGCTGAATACTTACATCTGTTTTCAATCCATTCATTGAGTAGCCACAGGGATTGAACATTGTGGCATCAATAACCGAGCCTGGTATCAGGTCATGTATCCCACTCATCTGAGAAAACAGATTATTTTAGGAAAGTGTAAGGCACATTAAGCTCCAGTTGTGTGTTTAAAATCATCTGTGCACAGAGACTGTATTAAATGTTAGTTTTATGGCTGGAGTTTTAGAATTCTGAGCATTCTCAAAATAGTTAAAGATCCAAATGACAAATCAGCAGAATGATATTAATTTTGTAATTTGTTCCATACCTGCTTTCAATTCTGCAAAATCAGCTGGAGTTCACTCTACTTGAAGCATGAAATTGATGACTAAGAAATTGCACATTTTCTGAGTGTACTGTGCTTAAATGCTTTATAATTATACCTTTAAATTGCATTTTATGGTGTTTTTTTTACAAGTGTATTCTCTAAAGAAGGCATAGTAATTATATTACAATGTTCCATTGTCTTGGATTCACTATAGCTTAAGCACAGAAAGTTCTATTTTGCCCATTGGCAAGAATTGTTGAGTTCTTAGCAAGTGAACTGAGACGAATATTCCATCTTAATTCAACACTTGCTGAGCTCTACAATGGAATCTGTATCACTGCTGCGTTAGAACTCAATGTTTTTTTGGTGTCAGGAGAACCAAAATTTTGTATCTGTCCCAGTTTCACTATTGACACCAACAATCAAGAACAGATCCATTCTCAATCTTTTATAGAATCATAGAAAGTTATGGCACAGTAGGAGGTCATTCAGCCCATCGGGTCCGTGCCGGCCGAAAAAGAGCTATCCATCTTAATCCGAATTTCCAGCGCTTGGTCCGTAGCCCTGTAGGTTACAGCATTTCAAGTGCACATCCATGTACTTTTGAAATGAACTGAGGGTTTCTGCCTCACCACGCTCTCAGGCAGTGAGTTCCAGACCTCCACCACCCTCTGGGTGAAAACATTTCTCCTCAGCTCCCCTCTAATCCTTCTACCAATTACTTTAAATCTATGCTCCCTAGTCACTGACCCCTTTGCTAAGGTAAATTAGGTCCTCCCTATCCACTCTATCTAGGCCCCTCATAATTTTATACACCTCAATTAAATCACTCCTCAGCCTCCTCTGTTCCAATGAAAACAACCCCAGCCTATCCAATCTTTCCTCATAGCTAAAATTCTCCAGTCCTGGCAACATCTTCCTAAATCTCCGTTATACCCTCTCCAGTGCAATCACATCTTTCCTGTAGTGTGGTGACCAGAACTGTACGCAGTACTCAAGCTGTGGCCTAACTAGTGTTTTATACAGTTCTAGCATAACCTCCCTGCATTTACATTCTATGCCTCGGCTAATAAAGGAAAGTATCCCGTATGCCTTTTTAACCACCTTATCCACCTGTCCTGCTACCTTCAGGGATCTGTGGACATGTACTCCAAGGTCCCTCTACACCTCTCAGTATCCTCCCATTAATTGTGTATACCCTTGCCTTGTTTGCCCTCCCTAGATGCATTACCTCACACTTCTCTGGATTGAATTCCATTTGCCACTTTTCTGCTCACCTGACCAGTTCAATGATATCTTCCTGCCGTCTACAGCTTTCCTCCTCACTATCAACCACATGACCAATTTTTGTATCATCTGCAAACTTCTTAATCATGCCCCTTACATTTAGGTCTAAATCATTTATATATACCACAAAAAACAAGGGACCCCACTGGAAACAGCCTTCCAGTCACAAAAACACCCATCGACCATTACCCTTTGCTTCCTGCCACTGAACCAATTTTGGATCCACCTTGCGACTTTCCCTTGGATCCCATGGGCTTTTACTTTTCTGACTAGTCTGCCATGTGGGACCTTGTCAAAAACCTTGCTAAAATCCATGTAGATTACATCAAACGCACTACCCTCATTGACCCTCCTTGTTACCTCCTCAAAAAATTCAATCAAGTTACTCAGACACGACCTTCCCTTAACAAATCCATGCTGCCTGTCCTTGATTTTATATTGGAATTTGAAAGAACCGTGAAAATAAAAAATGTAATCTTTTACGTAGTTTCACTGAACTTTCCAAGCTCAATTTCACACTAGGTATTGCATTTTGTATATAATTCTGTTCAGCTCCATCTCCTCTATAATAGTATGTTTCTTGATACGCTTATTAAAATTATATAAAAGCCCCAGGTTTTTCACGTGGAAGACTGAATAAGATCGAAACAATAAATTATCTTTTGAGGAGTGTAACATTATATATAAAAATACCATACTTTGAAGTTCGCCAGGAAAAGTTCAAAGTTTGATATTTTTTTCAAGTAACATGATATCAAATTAAAATCATATGATCTATTTATGCCCTATCTTAAGTGATATTGCGGGTAGAATGAGCCAATCAGAGGTAAGTAGAAGAAATACCCTAGACATAGTAATTTAAAGTGTGACAGAAAGATGTGACAAAAAAACTTTCGAGGAAGTTACATTTACAAGAAGTGTGTACTTTTCTGTGAGACTTTTAATATATATCAGAAGGTTCCAGGTTCAATTCCCAGTCATGTTAAGTTAGCTGATTTCAACTGAGGTGTCAGTGGCCATTTCAGTGAGGTACGAGAAGGTGATAATTAAGAGTTCAATTGTACCCCATCAGAAGCCAACACTTTCAAGAGAGAAGGTGAGAAAACTAGCAAAAATAAAACTGATGCTTTGTAGTTCAACAGACTATTTTCCCTTTGTTTTTAACTGAAATTTGATTTGAGGAGAGCAATGTAAAATTTGGACATGCAATGCTCCTTACGACAACTGAAAATAGCTCTGTGACTATGTTGTGTCACACCAGTGTTAACAAACTGTTTTAGAGGGATAGCCATAAGAGATAGGAGCAGAAGTAGGCCATTTGGCCTCTCAAGCCTGCTCCGCCATTTAATGAGATCATGGCTGATCTGATTTTTACCTCAACTCCACTTTCCCGCCCTTTCCCCATATCCTTTGACTCCCTTGCTGATCAAAAATGTGTCTGACTCAGCCTTGAATGTATTCAATGACTCAGCCTCCACAGCTTTTTGGGGTAAAGAATTCCAAAGATTCACGACCCTCTGGGAGAAGAAATTCCTCCTCATTTCTGTCTTAAATGGGCGACCCCTTATTCTGAGACTATGCCCCCTAGTTTTAGATTCCCCCATGAGGGGTAACATCCTCTCAGCATCTACCCTATCGAGTCCCCTCATAGCCGTTGTATAAAGCCTGACTTTAGCATTGAATTTCATATTTTCCCAACACAAGTTTTGTCAGTTGCTTTAGATGGGCCATGAAAACATATAATTCTGTCAGACTGGGCCTGTAGTGTTCACAACTTGTAAATTGTGGGCAGAGTTATGTCACCCGTGACTTATTTAGCCTGGACAGCATAGAAAGCCTCAGCTCCTTTAGTCTGAAATTATGAGTAATAACCCCAATTAATATCCAGGCTAACTTCCAAGTTTTGAAGTTCTGCTCGTATATATAAAAACCCTTTGTTAGCATGAGTGTGGTGTCCTAGCCATGGTGACATTTTCTCCTTCCATGCAATTGTTGAGTCAGGCCCCAAGATGCCAACTGTGCTTACCTTAATCAATCACTGATTTGTGTGTTGCCTGTGTGTGTATGTGGTTGCTTCAGTTCCAAATATGAAGGTGCCTTTGTTGTATAGTAGAGACCATATATTATGATGTCCAATTTTTCAAGGCAAATTTATATTTATAATTGACTGAGTTTTGTGGCTGCAGAAAACGAATCGTTGCTGTGCACATGTAGATTGGCAGGTAACATAGGAACAGGAGTAGGCCATTCAGCCCCTCGTGCCTGCTCCGCCATATGATAAGATCATGGCTGATCTGTGATCTAACTCCAAATACCTGCCTTTGGCCCATATCCCTTAATACCTTTGGTTGCCAAAAAGCATTCTATCTCAGATTTAAATTTAGCAATTGAACTAGTATCAATTGCCGTTTGCGGAAGAGAGTTCCAAACTTCTACCACCCTTTTTGTGTGTAGAAATGTTTTCTAATCTTGCTCCTGAAAGGTCTGGCTCTAATTTTTAGACTGTGCCCCCTACTCCTAAAATCCCCAACCAGCGGAAATAGTTTCTCTCTATCCACCCTATCCGTTCCCCTTAATATCTTATAAGATGAAGGTGTGGGAGCTATGCCAATATCCATTCTGATTGGTGAGTACACTTACTAAAGATACCCCTGAATGATGCCACCGAAGAATATTGACTGTCGAGAATTATCAGCCTTCCACTAGAAGACTCTTGTTCACAGGTAGGAATTAATCGTCAGCAATAACTTGTGTGAGACGTGAGTGTTTTAAACTGAAAGCACTTTTTCAAGTTGTCACTTTTTAAATAAAATGTGTGTGTGTGTGTGTGTGTGTGTGTGGTACAACTGCACACATTTTGTCTTATGAGTGTCACACCTCCAATATCAGACTTCGGTATCACACCTTTTGATCGGCTAAAATTGAAAAAGAAATACAGCACGACTCTGTAACTATCCCTGTTGAGGAAAATATACCAACAAGAACACATTTTTTATAATCCCTCCCCCTCCATGTTCTTCCACCTCAGGCTCCATGACACCATGCAAATTCTAGTCAGTTCTCGTTCCACCCTTAACCTCTTCTGCTTCTCTCTTGCTCTATCACCAAATCTCATCCACACCACAAAGCAGTCCCATTTCCCAGCTGCCTGTCCAAATCTTTCGCCACTTCCTGCCCACCAAGCAACCTCCTCTTCTCAACTTTTCGCACTCCAGCCCAGCTACCCAATGCCACAATCGCGCCCTCCCCACCCGGCAACGTTGCACAGCCTCCTCTCTCCCCGCCCTCTTTCAGACTCACTCTCAGTCAGACTCCCATTCTCTTTGTTAATCCTATAACCAATAAAACTCTTAACAGTCAGAAAATACAAAAACCCAAACATATGACAAAAATGTAAACTATAAACTAACAGCACAGACAAACATACACCAATTACCGAATACAGACACACCAACAACCAAAAGAAAAACTAAAACACATCAACGCACAAACAAATATATCGGAACAAAATTGCATGTAATCAAATTTATATATCATTACATTTAATTACATTAATTACATTTGTATTAAATCACATTAAAATACATTTCTACTTGCATATATATTTATATACTCCATATAATTAGATATAATTACATTTACATGTCGAATTATTACATATAATTGCCTACCATCTGACTTCTTGTGAGCAACACCGCGGGAGATACATTACCTTTATGAAAGCAGTACGTCTGTGTGCAATTTTTGTTGTCACACTCTGCCATCATACTTTGGAATACCAAATTACATGCAAATTTCTGATTACATGCAAATTTCTGATTGATTAACTCAAATTTCATATTCTTAAAAAGAGCCTAGTTCATAGAAACTATGAGCTCTGAGGAAAATCTTCCAATAAAAAAAATCAAATCTTTCAAAAAGGCTTTCAACATCATTTTGACCGTGACAGATCAAAAACGCAGTAACTATGAGAAATGATGAAAATCTACCAATCACATTGATTAATTTTTTTTCAAAAGCCTTTCATTTGCCATTTTTCTTTCTCAAATTCAAATATCCAGAGCTCAGAATAAGGTTTCTAACATAATAACATGAAAAGTAAACATATCACAATAACGTGATTAAATTTGCCTATAAAATTGTCTTTGTATCTTTGAGTAACTTCAATTTTACTTGGTGGTCTTAGCCTCTCTCAAAATCCTGTTTTTGGAATTGCTATTCATTCCAAATCTGAAGGAAGTTACAAGCTACACTCATGCCTGCAATTCCCACGTTGCCACAGTGTGAGTGTTTGCCTGTGCGGAATCTACCAGTATGCATCAGTGTGATTCTCACTGCAGAAAAGCAGCTGGAAAACAGCCAATGAGAAGCACGAAAGGTTTATGAAAACAAACAAACAATGATCAGTTGGGAGAATTTATCAGTAAAAGGAAAAAGGTAAACCAACCGAATCATTCAAAATGCTTTTGTAAAGATTTTTGTGTGTCATTTTTTTTCCCCCCTCGATGACTCCAATTCCTAGAATCCAAAATAAGGCTTGTAACGTAAAGGGATTCAAAAATGATGCTTCGCAAGAATATGATTGAACTTAACTATAAAGTTGCCTTTTGTGTCTTGGGATAACTTCATTGATGTTTTCACTCAATGGCCTCACTCGCTCTCAAAGGCCTGGACTTGGATTAATATTTTTGTCCAGAGACTATGGGGTAGATTTTAACTTCGGCCGGCCAGCGTAAACGGGGCGGTAGTAGCCTCAAAATGGACCGGGCCTCACGTCAGCAATATTGGCCGTCTGATAGTCAGAATCTAACCATGTGACTTTCCGTTAACCGAAGACAGATTCCGTAGTCTGAGTGTGCAACAGTAGCATTTTGTCTGTCTAATTGGAAAGATGTTTTTTTTCTGCCTCTAACAGTATGCATTTGTTTATGTTGTTCTTTTGAAATAATTTCAAAAAAACCTAGAGAACTACTTTCACAATTTATTCAGTTAGTTATGTTGAGTGTTCTTTTTAAAGCTGAGAGACTGTGGGTGCATATATATGTTTGTGTGTCCATGTGAGAGAGAGAAAAACAGATACAGACCGAGACCCATTTCAAACATGACAGACCGTACTGCTTACACACCTGTGGAAGCTTTTCTTTCTCTTTGAATTCCAAACAATAAAAATATTTACAAAGATTAGTAGAAATCTGGAATTCTCTCCCCCAAAGGCTGTGGATGTTGGGACAATTGGAGCTTTCAAGACTGAGATTGATAGATTTTTGTTGGGTAAGGGTATCAAAGAGCTAAGGTAAATGGAGTTGAGGTACTGATCAGTCATGACCTAATTGAATGGTGGTGCAGGCTCGAGGGGCTGAATGGCCTCCTCCTGTTCCTTTGTTCCTAGATCAAATTTGTATATAACAGTATTTCAGTTTGTGTATTTTTAAAAATTATCTGAATACAAATTGAATAATGAATTTAAGTAGGTTTTCAGCTAAACTTCTAAATAAAAACTATTAACTTAATTTATTACTTCAGAAAATGTGGTAAGCTGAGAAAGCCAAATAAATGTAGACACTGTTTACATTTGAAAACAAATCCCTGTTTCCATAAGGTTTGTTTATCCAACTGATGTGGGTGATTAATTGTGCAAAATCCCAGAAGCTATGTCAGGTAATTACATTTTTTTTTGTAAATTAACCTGATAATTATTTTTTTCTTCTGGAACAAAACCTGAAAGCAAAATACTTTAGGACTTTTATTTTGGCCAAATTATGTTTTTTGAGGTAATCTCTGAAAGTTTTCATGACTGACATTTACAGAAGATACTGATTACAGCCCTGCTCTTTTCCCCAACTTTCAAAGAGAAGCAAAATTGCTGACTGAATGTTGCTGTTTGAAAATAAAATATATTATTAAAGCAGCCATGTGTTCCAGAAAGGCACTGACAGAGACATCGAGATGGAATCTGTCTATTAATTTATGCAGCTGTGGTACTCATTTATCAAATTATAACAGTATTTATTTATTCTCCAGGAATTCATCATAAAACCTTTAATTCTACATGCCAGACACAGAAGTGCGTTAGACTTGTGCCCCATCCTTAACTGTTGATAGACCCCCAGGAATCTACTAGTGAGTCAAACTCCATTTTCCTTCCCCCGCCCCAGTTCTACCAGTTTCCAAGTTCTCTCCTGCACAGTGCTGCCAAACCCTTTCACCCCCGCATCAGTTCTACCAAACCTCAGGACTACCCCCACGTGCTGCTACACTCCATATCCCCACCCCAACCAGGCAAATCCCTCCAAACTGGTATATGCTGCATATTATCTTGCTGTGTATTCTCAGCTTTAAAAAGGTATGGGATAAAATACATAGGTAAAGGAATATATCTAGCTGAAATATATATAAAAGTAAATCCACCCATCTATCACTGAAGGACAATCCCACATGGTTACTGCAACAACTGGTCTTACAATCCGCAAATACTCCGTTTTATTCTGAAATTAGAGTCTGACTGAATTGTGCCAGTGAGCAGAGTGGATGTGTGCTGAATGTCAGACCAACTGTTCCAGTAGCCAGCTGTAAACCTCCCTCGCTGTTAGAAGCAAAGAGACAGAATGGCATCACTTTAAAACACACTTCTGATTAAAATTGAGGTGCCAGAGTGGTGAGAAACTGACTGGGACTGACCTACACTTGAAAAGAAAATATCCACTACACCAGGCCACACCTATTTTTATCTTGTTTGTTTTTGTTGCACTAAATCATTTGCTTGAGTAGTAAATGAATAAATAAAACCAAAGTGATAAAGAATTTAGGATTCTGTACTCTAATTCTGGCCAGTAGTAATATCAGTTTCTAGTTCATTATTTTTTAAAGATGGATTATTATTTAACACAAGGCAATGTGTAGTACAGACCTATATTTCATTATTGGAAAAGCAGTATTTAATGTCCATTTATAATATTTTCTTTGCATTCCTCTCAGCTTGACGGAAACAATGCCATGAAATGTCTGTACGGAGAGAACTAATGGTCTAAAAATAAAATGCTGACATTTTCACGCATTATTCAATATAAAAATTACTTTTTTGTCATAATGTCAATATAGACTACATTATTGTGCACTAAACCTTATAAGATACTGGCTGACATTTATTATATCCTTTCATCACATATGTCCAATTCTGAATTGAGGCCAACAAGTGCTTGAAGTAGCAATTTGCTGACATAAAACCAAATGAGTTACTTTGTTTGCATTCCCCCCCCCCCCCCGCCCCGATCATATTACAGTAATTTGGTTATCTCTCTGGTTGCTCCTCTCACCATGTACCATTCCTAACCTGAGAGGTGGGAAGACAACCTGCTCTCGCCCTCTGTTGCTGCTGTGACAAAGAGATGATGAATATGAGCGGAGGTGACTCAAACTCTGGATTGGGGGTAATATTCTGGCATGGGTGGAGGATTGGTTATCTAACAGGAAGCAGAGACTTGGGATAGATGGTTCATTCTCGGACTGGCAACCAGTGGCCAGTGGTGTTCCGCAGGGGTCGGTGCTGGGTCCCCAGCTCTTTACAATCTATATTAATGATTTAGAGGAGGGGACCGAGTGTAACATATCAAAGTTTGCAGATGATACAAAGATGGGAGGGAAAGTAGAGAGTGAGGAGGACATAAAAAACCTACAAGGGGATATAGACAGGCTGGGTGAGTGGGCGGAGATTTGGCAGATGCAGTACAATATTGGAAAATGTGAGGTTATGCACTTTGGCAGGAAAAATCAGAAAGCAAGTTATTATCTTAATGGCGAGAAACTGGAAAGTACTGCAGTACAAAGGGATCTGGGGGTCCTAGTGCAAGAAAATCAAAAAGTTAGTATGCAGGTGCAGCAGGTGATCAAGAAGGCCAACGGAATGTTGGCTTTTATTGCTAGGGGGATAGAATATAAAAACAGGGAGGTATTGGTGAGACCGCACCTGGAATACTGCATACAGTTTTGGTCTCCATACTTAAGAAAAGACATACTTGCTCTCGAGGCAGTACAAAGAAGGTTCACTCGGTTAATCCCGGGGATGAGGGGGCGGACATATGAAGAGAGGTTGAGTAGATTGGGACTCTACTCATTGGAGTTCAGAAGAATGAGAGGCGATCTTATTGAAACATATAAGATTGTGAAGGGGCTTGATCGGGTGGATGCGGTAAGGATGTTCCCAAGGATGGGTGAAACTAGAACTAGGGGGCATAATCTTAGAATAAGGGGCTGCTCTTTCAAAACTGAGATGAGGAGAAACTTCTTCACTCAGAGGGTAGTGGGTCTGTGGAATTTGCTGCCCCAGGAAGCTGTGGAAGCTACATCATTGAATAAATTTAAAACAGAAATAGACAGTTTCCTAGAAGTAAAGGGAATTCGGGGTTACGGGGAGCGGGCAGGAAATTGGACACGAATTTAGATTTGAGGTTAGGATCAGATCAGCCATGATCTTATTGAATGGCGGAGCAGGCTCGAGGGGCCGATTGGCCTACTCCTGCTCCTATTTCTTATGTTCTTAACTTCTGCCTTGCCTTCCCTTCCTGTGGGGAAGTGTTTCTCCTCCACTTTTCCTGTTCCACTAATGATCCAGGACACGTGCATTACTCAGGGTCATGGAAGCAAAGCTGATCACGACTACACTACGAGAAAGTGTGTTCATACGTGGAAATGTGCTTCCAACAGATCATGAAAAAAAACTTTTTAAAACATGATATTTGATCGAGAATGTCGCTGGATCACCAGGGCACAAAGCAATATGAACAAAAAATAAATCAGTTGTGAAACATTCATTATGATCCATTTTGTGAGTGGAATGTGTGTGAGGTGAATAAAAATAGAACTTTTCACTCATTCTATACCAACTTCAACATTTTTACAGGGCTATTTTTACAGGGTAGGGCTTTTAAAATTGTTCTCAGTCCAAAGACTGCAAGACTGATAAGCACAACATTTTCTATGTTACAAATAGTCTTATGAAGTTGTAGCTTCTTCAAAGGATTAGTACCTGAGTGACATCATCAGCAATAACACCATCTTTCAGGAAGAACTGGTTCATCACTTCTGGGTCCAATTGTCTCATCAAGATTTCCAGAGTCTGATCAGGCTGGAGGATCCCACAACCTTCATTGATATCTAACGTGTACAGGTACCTGGCAGATCAGGAAACACAATACTTACGAGTCTGCAGACAGAGACAGTGAAATTTAGTGCTCAGACTGTATTGCTGGTGGTATCCTACGTTTTGAAAGCTACTGTTCTCTTTTATATTATTGTGCTTGTCAACTTGGTTCATTGACAGCATTCCATGCCTCTAAGTCAGAATATTACAGGTTCAAGACCTACTCCAGGATTTAAGCACATAATCTAAGCTAACACTTCAGTGCAATACTGAGAGACTGCTGCATTGTCAGAGGTGTCGTCTTTCAGATGAGATGTTAAATGGAAGTCTGTTCAGGTGGACATATAAGATCCCATGGCACTTTTTAAAAAAAGAGCAGGGAGGACTCCCAGTGTCCTGATCAACATTCATCACTGACATCACCAAAACAGATTAAGTGGTCATTCATCTCATTGCTGTTTGTGGGACCTTATGATCAAATTGGCAGCCATGTTTGCCTACAAAAAACATAGTGACTACTCTTCTGAAGTAATTAATTGGTCGTGAAGTGCTTTGGGACATCCTGAAGATGTGAAAGGCACCCTATAAATATAAGTCTTTCTTCTTTCCTTCATTATGTTAAAGAGGGTTTCTTGCTTTTGTAATGGGGAAACGAGCTGAATCTAATGGCCAGCTCCTGTGTATAGCAGGTGTTAATGGGATGGGCCTTTTTACACTAAACCAGGGTGGACACAGAGTTGCCCTGGTGTCACCAAACAAAAACATGAAATCATTGCAACAAGTGCCCTAGGGCACCACTAATATACTAAAATAAACAAAAAGTCCAACTGAAATAATACGCTTAAGAAAGCAACAGAAGAAACAACTTGAAATGATTAAACAATTAAATTCTAATATTGGGCCAGACTTTGCTGTCAAAACAACAGTGAGGCTAACGGCACTCAACATTATTTATGCACAAATGGTGCAGCAACTTCAGGTGAGGGGCAGATGCGCGGTTAAATGTTGAATATCCAAAAGTTGCTGTCCGAGTTGCATCACTGGTAGCTTCACAAAAACAGCATCTCGCTGTCTGGCTCACCATTGAAATGCATGAAGTTGCTGTATTTGCGCAGTAGATATGAACTAAATGAATAAAACAGAAAGTTAAGTCTTGTCATTTCAAGTGTAAGTACCCTTTTAACAACGTGATAAGTGTAAATTACTGCCAGTCAACATCACTGGCCTTGAAAATTAACTATTACAAGTGTGGAGCCTTATTCCTTCAGATTTTAATTATTATTGGAGATTTTAAAAATGTGAAATTTAAAATGTTTATTTTTTTACTTTTCCTTTCTGTCTCTTTTTTCTTTCTCTTAATCTAATCTTTCTTTCTCTCTCTCTATTTCTCTTTCTGTACCTGATTTGACATTGAATTCACTCACATTAACTTACACTTCCTTCTCAGTCCTTACGCTGTTTATTTCTCAAGCTTTCAATCTGATTGATTAAGGAGATATCCAGTTGCTTGCCCAGTTTCCCTCGCTGTGACGTTATCAGCTCGTACTTCCAGCAACTTGCCACGCAAAAAGTTTAAAACCTAAACCTACACGGACATGTCTAACTAACAGCAGACGCCATTAGATGCCCTGCTACAGCAAAATCTGGGCCGTTAGGAGTGCCCAGAAGACACTCTACCCTTTAGTTCCCACCGGTCACAGGAGGCTTCAATCGTACCAGAGGACACCGCATGTACCCTCTCCAAGGCACCCCCTCCAAGTCCACCCAATGCCGTGGAAGAGAGGCAGCCAGCCAGAGAGATCGCCCCCCCATGGGCTCTGCCCATTCTGGACCTATGAATTGGTCAATGTTAAGGGAGTTCTATTGATTGGTCCTAGTCATTCAATTCTGAATCAGGAATGGCTCATTTGAAGTTCATTGTTGTGTAAAGTTAGACTAAAATGTGGTTTCATTGCAGTTGTGTGTTAAAACTGGTTAACTCGTATGTGGGTAAGTGGTCATGGATTGTCCTAAAATGCCATTTCATTGTATTTTGTTTGGTAATATCTTTAAATTCATCTGTTCTCCCTCTTCAAATAAATTAGCAGATAAAAATGGGTCTATCTGCAGATTCTTTGTCTGCCGTAAATTTTGAAGGATGTTTAGGCTAAAGAAATTCCCTCCTGAGAGACCTAGTTCAAAATTACATTCTGTTGCCAAGTGCAGCGAGAAGTCTGGACTGTTATCTTTCACTGTGCAGTATTGAGGACTTAGTTTCATTTCAAGAAACTGTTCTAACTGCTGGAGAAGGGATGCTGAGAACTTTGGTGAACTAATTATAAATTATCATTGTATGTTACTCCAGTATCAGTCTAATTCAATGAATTTTATAACTCTCGGTCTGATTTTTTAAAACTTTTTTTGATTTAGCCTGCTGAATCAGTGATCTGTGTGTAATATTTCCGCTTATCCAAATATATTAAATATGTAGACGTCCTATCTAAATTCCTGTATGCAACTTAGTGCATTTGCGATTATTGTTAAATCTGTTGCAGTTCCACAAAATGAATGGGCGCAGATTTCAAATTGTACGGGACATGGTCCATTTACCGAAATTGTCACAAGGCTGGCAGATGAGCAAAAGAACCAAAAAATACCGTGTATGTGAGAAGTGGTTCTATCCAGTACTTAAAATGTTCCTGAAGGACTGAAATGCATGACAGCACAGAATAGAATCTGTATATCTTTTAAGCAGGTATCTTCAATTTACACAAAACCATTTACGATTAGTCTGATCTTACAATCAATTAATGCCATTAGTGGTTTGGTAGTGTGCTCTTTCTTCAGACATATTGATATAGTGTTCCATAATCACTAACTCTAAAACCTTTACAATGATATTCATGATCTGAAAGTCTGAGCTTGATTCTATTCAAGCTGTAGCTGCGAATAATTAACACATCTCATTAAACTGGACAGTGTTGGAATTAGCTGTACTTGCTTGATGAACGAGTCCGCACAAAGCCCATTTCAGCACATAATTCATGCAGCTACATGAGACAATCGATGTCAGAGGTGTATGTAAATCAGTCCAAGTGCTGCTTGAGTGCAGGCATCAGAAAAATAAACAAAATGGAACAGTGATTGATGAAAATGTTTCACTCTAGTTGATCTCCTGCTGCTTGCGGACAGGACTTGCCGAGGCATCTCCCGCTCTGCTGCCGTAACTTTGGCAGAAACCCCATTCGTGCCTGTAAACAGGGTTTACGCTAAACTTCCACCAAAATTATGGCAGCGGAGCGGGAGGAGCCCCAAGGAACTTCCCGGCAATAGTTATTCGTAGAAATAATACTTGCAGCACAATTTATCCACCATTTGACAAAACTTGCTTAAGATGCAACTAAATTTGTTTCTGCTTCCGTCTCTAACATATCTTACTTTTGATTGTTCACATTGCTCCACTTTCCCTCAGTGGATTTTTAGTATCAACATCCTGGGGGTCACCATTGACCAGAAACTTAATAAATACTGTGGCTACAAGAGCAGGTCAGAAACTGGGTATTCTGCGGCGAGTGACTCACCTTCTGACTCCCCAAAGCCTTTCCACCATCGACAAAGCACAAGTCAGGAGTGTGATGGAATACTCTCCACTTGCCTGGATAAGTGCAGCTCCAACAACACTCAAGAAGCTCGACACCATCCAGGACAAAGCAGCCCGCTTGATTGGCACCCCATCCACCACCCTAAACATTCACTCCCTCCACCACCGGCGCACAGTGGCTGCAGTGCGTACCATCCACAGGATGCACTGCAGCAACTCGCCAAAGCTTCTTCAACAGCACCTCCCAAACCCACGACCTCTACCACCTAGAAGGACAAGAGCAGCAGGCACATGAGAACAACACCGCCTGCACGTTCCCCTCCAAGTCACACACCATCCCAACTTGGAAATATATCGCCATTCCTTCATTGTCGCTGGGTCAAAATCCTCGAACTCCCTTCCTAACAGCACTGTGGGAGAACCTTCACCACACGGACTGCAGCGGTTCAAGAAGGCGGCTCACCACCACCTTCTCAAGGGCAATTAGGGATGGGCAATAAATGCTGGCCTTGCCAGTGATGCTCACATCCCATGAACAAATTTTTAAAAAATTATTTGCTTCCAGTGTAAATACTAAACGTATTTACTTAGGTATTCTTCCCGCCTCCCAACCCAACTTCCTTTTTCTCTGATTTACATGATCACAAAAGACATTTCCCCTCCCGCCACCCCTTTTATTTCTGCAGCTATTATTAACATAGTGCTGCATTGGGGAGGTTTTCCCAAAGTTGAGTCTCCACTGAGTGACACCTTGAACACCAACCTGGAACCACCAATTGCAATAAGATGAACCAATCAAATCAGGTGGTTATTTCTATGCTCGAGGCCTGACTGCCTCCAACCTCAGAATGCCACATAAACATCCCCCTCAGGCCCTGCCACAATCATTAGTCCTCTTCAGTGACACAAAAAAAATTTGGAGGGATTTTAACCCTATTCACTGGTGGAAACCAGGCGGGTGGGCAGTTAAAGTGGCCCTGGGTTTCTTACCCGCTGGAAAGCTGCCTGGATCCCGTCGGTTCCAATTTTGACGGAAGCTTCTGAACGTGACGAAGCTGCTCCCCCAAAGCTGGCAGGGTCCTAATTAACATATGCTCATCAGTGTGCGATGACTTCATCAGGCCCCAACGGCGAGAGTATCTTGGGCCTGAGCAGAGAAGTCGTTGCATCTCTGCCGTCAGGGAAAGGCCAGTGTGAAGACAAACGGGAGGCTGAAGAGGCCCTCGGGTAAGTTTATTACTCTTTGTGGGGCCAGGAGGAGCAGGATTGCTCTTCTAGGCAACTGCAAGGAACATTTAGGTCTACCGTGCCCCGGACTCTTTTCCCACCCCCTCGACCCTCCCCCTTGTCCCTATGCCTGGAACACCCTTTCCCACACTTATCTGAGTGCCGGTGGGCAGCCAAGATCTGCTTCCCATAAACTTCCTGCCCAGAATGAGCGGGAAGAGCACTGGCGCCATATTAATGAGACTCGTGGTTAAAATCGCCAAGTTCCTATATTGCCGCAGGTGGAAAGGAAACTAACCAGGGATTTTCCACTGGAACCCACTGACAATTAAAATCCCCCCCTTTCATTTCAAACAATACAATAAGCTCAGAATATTTGTTTCAATGCTTTAATGCTTTAACCTTTTAATGTTTTAACAGCTTTAGTTTGGATGGTTCTTTACCACTGCCTGTGCCTTGCAGTTATTTCTCTATTTTCTGCCTCATTCTGATGTGATACAAATTATCATGTTCCACAGGAGCAGGATAAAAACTATGGGGTTAATTTTCTGAGTTTGCACTCCCGTGCGGGGGAGCCCTGCCCCCTGGGAACGCATATAGGAAATTTGTGTCAACATCGCCCACAATTTTCCAACTGTTACTCCCTTCAGCAATATCCTTAATTCTCAGTGGGCTTGTCTCCTCACAGCCTATGCAAAAACAAGGCAAAAAAATGCTTACCACATATCACCTAAAATAACAAGTACCTGTGAATGAAAGGCTGCAATCCAATCTTGGAGACAGGAGAAGCTCGCACCCTGCTGCAGCTTTGTTCTATGGTTTAGGGCGTTATTGGAATCCTGTACTGACATGGAGCTTTGTGACTCATTGCCAGACAATTGTTACTCTATATTTATCCACTAAATACATGTCGCCCACAGTACAAAGTCCAGTTGTATGTGATAAGTCTGAGGTCTAGGAGTCAATGGTTTAACCAGTTAAATACATTCTGCCACTGTGACATTTTCAGGAGGAAGGAGAAAATCTCCGAAAGCTTGTGAATTTAAAATAAAATTGCTGGACTATAACTTGGTGTTGTAAAATTGTTTACAATTTTCAGTAATGTGCACCTTTTGAAACAGGCACTGTATCAAGAAACTTGGATGAAGTAGAGGTGGGTTAATGGATTGAATGTATCAACTATTTCAACCAGTGCTCATGAGACTAAAGTTCTCTTCAATAATACCAGAATCACATAGAATATGGATGCAAGTTATTTGCCAAATGCATGGGCTTGCAGGTTACAGCAACTGTACCACCATTAGAACTGGGCCCCCAGGCTGCAGGAAAATGGTCTATTTTAACATGTTTAGATTGTGTGATTAGTTTTTAAAATGTCAAGCAAATGGAGTTTCTGAAAAACAATTCAGCAGGTTCGCAATCTACAATGGAATATTGTGATATCAATGAAAAAAGTGTACATGAACTTTTTTTTATAGAATCAGATTTAAAGTAGATAAAGGCAACTTGGCAAGAAAATGTTTTTTTTTAATTTTCTCATCTCGCCTGAAAGTAGTTACTCAAGCTGGTGTATAATTCCATGTCAGGATCGCGGGCATCCATCATCCCCACGCAGGCTTTTCAAATGTGGGGAGAACCACAGCCCAGTCTACCACAATCTTATCCTCATCCAACATTTACACATGCATCTTCCAGCAGTGGTCAATGGATAGCAAGCAGGAATGACAACGGCGGCTGATTTAGCTTTGCCCTCTCCAGCCCAGCCAGGTTGAGGTTCCACCGACACCCTGACTGAGAACAACAAGTTCGGCACAGATCAGGGATGAAACCTGAGAATTTTCTGGTCTCAGTGCCACACTACTTGGTGCATTTATCCACATGGGAAAGCCAAGTAAATACTTTTAAAGAAAACAGAAACAAATGAAACACTGGCACTGGGTGCAAAGAGTGGAAAAGTATTGATTCCTGATCAGCAAAACAAATTATAAAATTTTCAAGTGGCTGGGATTAGAAGTCTAATTCCTTTGACTCCTTGGATTTGCTTTTTTTTTAATAGGATCTGTTTTTGGTCTGTCTGATTTCTACGGGATGTTTTTGTTTCTTTGGCAGATTCTTGCACCCTCACATCTATCATAAGCTGGGAGAGCTGGTGATGGTTGATCAAATTGGCAAGCTAGGCAATACAAGCTGTTCCTAACCTAAAGTTCGGTTAACACCGCTCTCCTGTGAGATGTTCCATCTGTTGTCCCAGTTGGCACAAATCAACCAAAAAATTATTTATTTTTGGTCACATTCCCAAATCTAAAATCATCCTGGACCCCTCTACCTCCAGCCACAAGAACAGACAGGTGATCTGCTCCCAGGCTTATGCCAATGTTGTCTGTAAACGATGTGTAGGAGTTCCATGAGAGCGGCCTAGAATAACTTGCCTACAGGAAAGCAATTGGCCTGCACATGACTTCTTCCCACAATGGCACTTCTGAAATTGGTAACTCATATGGGTAATTGTGAACTATATTTGGCACCCTCAATATTCATTCCAAGTCAATTGGAATATCACACCTTTCTATGACTGGA
This sequence comes from Heptranchias perlo, assembly GCF_035084215.1. Classification (NCBI taxonomy): domain Eukaryota; kingdom Metazoa; phylum Chordata; class Chondrichthyes; order Hexanchiformes; family Hexanchidae; genus Heptranchias; species Heptranchias perlo. The sequence goes on from NC_090350.1 coordinate 30,542,367, forward strand.
ACATCTGACCTACCCACCATAAAGGGACTACACTCAGTTTGTTACTGGTTTTGTTTTGAAAAAGAACTAAGTTTAGAAGTGCCAAATATATTCTAAAAATTAAACCTCACAACTAGTTCAAGCAGGACTTTCAGGCTGCTAATTCCTTTCAGCATTTGTTATATTCTAATAGCGACTCACTGTTTTGAATGTTTTATGTCTAAAAGGAGAGCTGCACATGGAGGCAGAGGGCATGACTGAGGTACTAAATGAGTACTTTGCATTTGTCTTTACCAATGAAGATGGTGCCCAAGTCACAGTAAAAGATGAGGTAGTTGAAATACTGGATGGGCTAAAAATTGGTAAAGGTGAGGTACTAGAAAGACTGTCTGTACTTAAAATAGATAAGTTACCCAGTCCGGATGGGATGCATCCGAAGTTGCTGAGGAAAGTTTGGGTGGAAATTGCAGAGGTGCTGGCCATAATCTTCCAAACCTCCTTAGATACAGGGGTAGTGCCAGAGGACTGGAGAATTGCAAACATTACACCCTTGTTTAAAAAAGGGTCTAAGGGTAAACCCAGCAACTACAGGTCAATCAGTTTAACCTCAGTGGTAGAGAAGCTTTTAGAATCGATAATCTAGGACAGAATTAACAGTCACTTGAACAAGTGTGGATTAATAAAGAAAAGCCAGCATGGATTTGTTAAAAGTAAATCATGTTTAACTGACTTGATTGAGTTTTTTGATGCGGTAACAGAGGGTTAATGAGGGCAATGTGGTTGTTGTTGTGTCTGTGGACTTTCAAAAGGTGTTTGATGAAGTGCCATACAATAGGCTTGTCATCAAAATTGAAGCCCATGGAATAAAAGGGGCAGTGGCAGCATGGGTACGAAATTGGCTAAGTGACAGGAAACAGAGAGTAGTGGTGAATGGTTGTTTCTCGGACTGGAGGAAGTTATACAGTGGTGTTCCCCAGGGGTCGGGACTAGGACCACTGCTTTTTTTGATATATATTGATGACTTGGACATGGGTGTACAGGGCACAATTTCAAAATTTGCAGATGACACAAAACTTGTGTAAACAGTGAGGAGGATAGTAATAGACTTCAAGAGGACATCGACAGGCTGGTGGAATGGGCGGACACATGGCAGATGAAATTTAATGCAGAGAATTGCGAAGTGATACATTTTGACAGGAAGAATGAGGAGAGCCAATATAAACTAAATGGTACAATTCTAAAGGAGGTGCAGGAACAGAGAGACCTGGGGGTATATGTGCACAAATCTTTGAAGGTGGCAGGACAGATTGAGAAAGCAGTGAAAAAAGCATACAGGATCCTGGGCTTTATAAATAGAGGCATAAAGTACAAAAGCAAGGAAGTTATGTTGAACCTTTATAAAACACTAGTTCGGCCACAATTGGAGTATCATGTCCAATTCTGGGCACTGTACTTTAGGAAGGATGTGAAGGCCTTAGAGAGGGTGCAGAAAAGATTTGCTAGAATTGTTCCAGGGATGAGGGACTTCAGTTACATGGATAGACTGGAGAAGCTGAGGTTGTTCTCCTTAGAGCAGAGAAGGTTAAGAGGAGGTTTGATAGAAGTGTTCAAAATCCTGAAGGGTTTAAATAAATAAAGAGAAACTGCTCCCATTAGCGGAAGGGTTGAGAGCCAGAGGACACAGATTTAAGGTGATTGGCAAAAGAACCAAAGGCAACATGAGGAAAAACTTTTTTACGCAGCGAGTAGTTATGACCTGGAATGCACTGCCTGAAAGGGTGGTGGAAGCAGATTCAATCGTGGCTTTCAAAAAGAAATTGGATAAATACTTGAAGGGAAAATATTTGCAGGGCCACGGGGAAACAGCAGGAGAATAGGACTAACTGGACTGCTCTTACAAAGAGCCGGCACGGGTTCGATAGGCCGAATAGCCTCCTTCTGTGCTGTAACCATTCTATGATTCTAGAAGCTACCCTGTACTTGACAGAAAAAAATTCTCAGTTTAACATACCAGCAATCTGAATGAATACGTCCCATACAGTAGGCCACACCATCTGAAATGGTAACAAAAATGTAATTATAGATTTCAGTCAGTTTAAAATATAGGTGCAAAATCAAGAATCTTATTTCAACTTACTTGGAAACAATTTGTCTAAAAATTCTACTTCTTCCTCAAAGCTCCTATGAGGGTAGTCCTGGCTTGTTGGTTTTATAAAGTTTTTGCGAGAGTAAAAGATATCCTGGAGAGAGAAAGTGCAAACATAAATTATTTCTGCCATGTGCTGCTTGTCGGTTGCTTCTTTCTTTTCTAATTGTCTAATCTTTCTTCTGTCATTATATCCCCATTTTCATTGTTCTGCTATTTTCTGCTCAGAGAACAAGATAGTCAGATCAATTCTATCCCATCTCTGTTGGTTAGCAGGGTGGGAGATGTCTTCAGCTTGATGATTGTCCTGCTCCTTCTCTTCCCCCACCAGGACAACATGAAACAACATTTAAGCAAAAGAGCAAATTGATTCAAAACTTTGCATTAATTGAGTAATAAAAACAGAAAATGCTGCAAATACACAGCAGGTCAGCCTGCATCTGAAAGACCAAAATTATTTAACTTTTCAGGTCTTTGGTTTACACCCAAAGCAGTCACCTATAAAAATTTCTGCCTGAGTTGCTGACTCGTGTTACGTATTTCTCATTTTCACATCAGTTTTTCAGCGTTCCTCTTTTTTTAATCAATTAAAAATTCAGTCTTCAATTTCATATTTTTTCAAATAAGCTGCTGGTTTGTTTTTTGCCATACTTCAAAGTCCTATTTATGTTTTACATAAATTATTATATATATATACAATAATAATAATAATACGCGCTGGACATCGCGACTATAAGAACTACTTCTATGTCCTTTCTCTGTCTTATTCCCCTATGTCCAAACCACAAGTGCTGATCTCTGATGTAAAGACTGTATTGAAATAATGTAGTTGTATATTACAACCATAACTAAAAATGCAACCAGAAGGATAAAAAAAATTGCATTGGCTACTAAAATAAGTACAGGTTCATGTTTCTGTCCTGACGTACAGCACTCTTTCACCAGAAGGGCAGGCTTACAGTAAACATTTTCTATAAATTATACTACTTGGAAAATATCTGACAATATTTTTGGAATTCCAAGTGTGCTGTACTTTCAGGGCCTGAAGTCAGTTGTTTTGCTCAGTAAACATGGCATTTTTAAAGATGCTCTGGTATAATTGGCATACATGTGAAGAGCCAATTCTAAAGGAATTGTATCAGAGTAAGAGGGGGTTACAGAGATAAGGAGGAGGAAAACCATAAAGGGATTTAAACATGAGGATGAGAATTTTAAATTTGAGACAATGAGGGAACTCGGAACCAATGTAGATCAGCGAGGGCAGGGGCAATGGGTAAACAGGATTTAGTTTGGGATAGGATACCGGCAGCAGAGTTTTGGATTTACCAAAGGTTATGGAGGGTGGAGGAGAGGAGGCCAGCCAGTGGATCATTGGAAAAGTCGAGTCTGGAGGTGACAAAGGTATGGATGACGATTTCAGTGACAGATGGGCTGAGTTAGTTGCAGAGGCTGGTGATACTACAGAGGTGGGAGTAGGCGGTGTTTGTGATGGAGAGGACATGGGTTTGGAACTCCTGATAATATTGTCCTTGGGGGCACTCCATCTATGGTTCCTATACTGTGGGGCAGGAGCATAGGAACTGGATTGAATGGTAGAGACGTGAGGATAGATGAATATTTTAGAGTTGCTTATATGAGTTCGATAGACTCTAAGATAGAGTGGATTGTACATTGTCTGTGAGACAAGCAGGCTCGAAGGGCTGAATTGCCATTTCTCATTCAATGCTTTCCTATGTTCTGTCGAGGCTGGTTGAGCTTGTTTAACAGTCTAAGTGGAAACACAGACTTCCTGAATAAGAGTTCAGCCTCCTATCATTGGTGCTGCCCAGTAATTATCCCTTTCATTTTGAATTGTGTTCTTCCTTGGTGTGATGAGGATTACAAACTGAAATATCTCCGGTTATTCCCTACCTCAATGGTGTCAAAGCCACAGTATTTTTGCACCAGTTCCAGAAGGGGTCCCATTGCTTGCAGTAAGAGAGTGGTACCACATGTCTTCAAAATGTAACGTCTCTTAGAGACAAACATGCTGCTCTCACTGTCAAGAAACCACATAGAATAAGAATGAATTTACCCTGGAAAAAAGACATGGCTGATATAGTAGAAATGTATGATAAAAGCAAAGTCTAAAGTGTTTGACTTTCCATGGATCGCTTGTAGTTTACTTTGACGGGTATAATTTCCTCTATTTATTAATTTTAGCAAAAAAGTCAGAAATTGGATTCATATTCATGCCCACTTTTTTGCTAACATTAGCAAACAAAGGAACATATACCTGGCTGAACACTTCTGCTAGTAACACCAGCCCTGGAATCATACTGTGAGACACTGGCATATGAACACTTGGTGCATCCATCTGAAATTCCTCTCATCTCTATTTTGGCAGGGGTGTCAACCATTTATTTTAAACAGGATAACGGCTCCACTAAAACAGCGGGGAGAGAAATTTCAGATAAATGTGTTTGGCGCATGTACATTAATGCCCCATAATGTAATTTCAGAATTACTGGATTTTAAATTTGAGAGCAAGGGCCCTTGTGTCTCCCTCCTTTTTCTGGCGTTGCTCTGAATATGCTGTGAGGAGATGATTGAGAGTGACCTGAAATGGCTTTCCTGGCAAATTTCCCTCCTTTCCTGTAAGGATGTGCCTGCCTCCACTCAGTGTCTCTCCATAATGAGAGACTAAGATTACAACCCCAGTACTTGGGAAGTCAAAGCGTAATTAGCATCCCACCACTCTTTAATTCCATGCATTAATGTTCCAATATGCTATTGTTAACACTTTCAATGATTACTGAAATTCTTATTTTTGATGGAAATTAGCCAACCAGATTTGGACTGGCTAATGGGAAAAGGATTAAATACTTTGAAGTACTCTGAAATTGCACCGTGGGGTACTAATGTATGACTGCTTAACACATCCATCTAAAATACCTCTCTTTTTAGTATTTTAACAAGAGTTAACCCATTTATTTTAAACAGGTTGCTGTCTCCACTAAAGTAGCAGGGAAGGGAGTTTCAGGCAAATGGGGTAGTTTCTCGGCATTATTTCCGTGCCTTTGTTTTTTCCTGTTAATATCATTTCCTTGCAGCCCTCCTTTCAGTTTTCAGTTACAGGAGAAGTCACCTTCATGGGGGATTCACTTTGTTAGATCCAGAAATGGTCAGCAACAACTCTAGGTGTACCTCCTGCCGTACCAGATGGCCTAGCCATTCTGCACACACTCAGCTTGGGGTCTGTCTGTGATTAAAAATGTAAAATCCACGTGCCAGGTGCGAGGCCGTTTTATGCTCTGGACGATTGCCCATAAGAGAGTAAGTTGAGACGGTCAAAAAGCAATTCAATTTTAATGCTTCACAGACATTTATTTCATTTCCCAAGGCTAGATTTGATCCCATTTCTATTGAAGTGCAGCCCAATGACTGTGCTAACTGCAGCGACAAACCTGCTATATTCACTTTGATTGTGATCAAATTAAAACTTATTGAAACTTGTAAGGTATTTTGATGTTAAAGCAGAAACCAAGGCAGATTCATTGTGTAATGCAACACTTGCTGAATTTTTTAAAAATCTTCCAATACTTAAAGCAGTGATGCCCCATAGGTATGCTAAAGAGAAAAGGTGAAATTAAATAGTACAGTGAATTTTCTGTATTAGATTTTCAGGTTAATGAGAACAAAAATGTCGACCTCCTCAATGATGTATGTGCAGATGTGACTGACTGCTAATTTTTCCCTTTAAGTGATTTTGTATTTTTTCTTTCTCCGTCCCTTATTTGATTTCCACACACACTGTTCTCTGGTCCAAGAGCAGCCAGTTAACCTACTCTCAGGCTCTCTCTCACAGCCATTAGGAGATGCACAAAAGTCCCTGTGGTTTGGGGTAACTCACCTTCTGGTTTTAATTTCCTTCCTGTGGGGAATCATCTGGCTTGTGTCGGTGTCTTTATGGATTGCACGACTCAGATCAAGAGCTCACTGTATGGGGAACTGAGTGTATGAACCTGCGTCCTACTGCTCCTCTGGCACAGCACAATAACGTGGCATTGCTAATGATTTTTGATACCAGCTGGATCAAGAATGGGCAGCAGTAGATTTAGAGAAAGAAGTGGCATTAACCTTTGGGAAAGAGAGATGGTTGCATAGAGGCAGGACTGGATGTGGGGGGAAATGTTGAAAAAGTTGCATGTTGGCGATTTAAATCAGCAGTTTGTGTAGTTACTTTGATTAATATGATTGAATTGTAATGTGCAATAGTACAATTCAAGATCAAGGAGCCAACTCAGTCTTGTTGATTCATTTCATCCAGCCTGATGTGTCATTTTCTTTATTTAAAAAAAAACTTTTTATTTTATTTTATTTCACTGACATGCGCTTATAAAACCATAGTCAGTTCACATGTATACAAGTTACTGAAACAGTATGTACAAATGTAGAGCTTCAGTAACCGATTTATTCAGGTAACTAATTCCCTACTCTCTGTTTTCTGTTTCTCATATGTTTTTTCTTCAAAGCAGTAGTGACGTTGTAATTAAATCTTTTTATCATGTTGCCAAATCCCTGATTCAGGGCCATTATTAGGGCCTCCTGCACAGCAGCAAGTGGTTCTTGACCTATTATTTCTGCACATATAGATAAATGCAATGCTTACTGTTTACCGGTGTACCTTATTGTCCCTATGAGGTTCAACAGTGTAGAATCATCAGCAACATCTTTATGTTCCATTTGTAGTTATATTTCCATGATATTTGTTTTTGTACTCTGCCATAGAATTTTCGGGGTCTTACAGATTATAGGCTCCTTGACAGAGGTGGTATTTGCAGATCTCACACTGATGTAAAAGTATAATTCCATAGGCTAGTCCTGATCTGACTATGGAATACAGTGGCGTCAAATCCCATTGGGAAGTCTGTCTCACACCATTTCGGCTCAACAGCGTATCGAGTATATCTTCAGTGCAGTGTCAGGTTGGATGTAAAAAAGTACTTGGCTGGTTTGTTGTACCTCTGGGGCAATGTATTAACTTAGTTAGAATCTGTTTTAATATTTTGAGCAAGTGGGCACTCCCCAAAACATTAAAAATGTATTGGCTGGGAGCAGAGCTCTGTCTCAGACCAGTAACACTTTATAACTGCAGCTTAGACACGTGATGTGAGAAGACTCGGAGTACAGCACTGTCTACACAGTATTTTAATGTAGGGTAGCAACATTTTAAATGTCAGCATTGCTCAATTTTGGTACGTGTGTTTGATCAGAATGCATTATGTCTTTGGCCACCGATATTCCATTGCAGCTGCAGAGGCCAGAAAAGTTGTGTACCACTGGTATAAACTATAATGACCTTTAATTACGTTAGAAACAGCATTAGCACATATTTATTTATTTCCATTTGGTGATTAGAAAAGGTGCAGCACAGTATGGACATATATGTTTGTTCTATAAAAGTGGGCATTGGTTGATTCCACCAGTGATAAAATGGGATCTGGAAACACCAATTGGAGAGTGTCAGTTGTGAATCACGTGACACATAGTGTGGTCCACTTGTATTGAGTCCATATATGCTGAATGCTTTGATAGCTGTCAGGGAGAGGGAGTCAGCCTAAGATCAAGTTCTCCTGGGAGAAGAAATGGTCATGCTGCTTGTATATAGTGACGTTGTAACTATATTCAAAAACATGATTACAATGTCACTATACATACAGAGCGTAATTATTCCCCCGCACCCCAAAGCACAGAAGTTCTCACAAATTTGGTGCATTTCTTTTATTACTGAAGAGCTCAGTTGTTTTCAGTCAAACACAGCAACAACATGGCTTCTTGTGTTATTGCTTTTTATCATTCACCCGCACTAACCAAGGGGTCTGACTGAGGGGATAATATTAGATACAGTTTTATTTTACTTTAGATTCTGAGAGTTTGTGGCATTAACAAAAATAGAATGCTTAGAAGTATAGGTTATCAAACAGGATCCATGAGGGGAATCACAGGGGATCTGTAAGTTGACTGCATTTTTCTGTATTTGCTGATTTATCAGGATCTTATTTCTAACCCTGTATACTCCTTTTAAAAAAAAACATTTTCTGCAATGACACCAGAGTTTTCTTTTGAGTAGCTGGCGTTGTCTTTTTGGAAATTAAGGTAGGAGTCCCCAGGAGTGTGTCAATATTTGCAGGCGATCCCCAGGAGCATATCAATATTTACAAGAGGCTCCCACAGAAAAAGGTTTGTAAACTGTGGATTAAATAAATTAATTTGCAGTGTTAAAGTAATCTGAGATGAGATTTGCTGCCTTTGATTACCATGCAGTATTTTTTTATTTTATACAACTGCCCACATTGCAGAGAAAGAATAGGGAACTTGCATTCATATGTCATCTTTCATGACCTCAGGACATCCCAAAGTGCTTCACAGCCAATGAAGTACAAGTGATTGAGTGATTTCTATGAACCCTTTTGTAGAAATCACTCAATAGTTTGAACTCTGTGTGACAAAACTAGGAATTTCTGTCTTTTATATGGTTTTTAATGATTAGGGCGATTCCATATTAAAAATGGCATCACCCAGCTGTGGCACTGGTAGGTCTGTATGAAATTTCTGTTTGTCTGTTACAAAGTAAGTCTGTGGATGTCCAATACCAGTGACTGGCTGCAATTAGCCACTGATAATGTAAACAATGTGAATGCCTGTCCTGAATGTAGTTTTGTTGTTGTTTCATAATGATACCTAGGTGGCCAAAACACTGCCCACTCTCTGTGTACAAGGGATCCCCTGCTGGGCTACCTTTGTGAATTTGTCTTGGTGACAGTAATCTGAAAATGTAATTTCCAGTTTGGGTCTGGTGGTAAAGGCAGAGGTTAGCTGAAGGTGTAAACACCACTGAGAAACACATTTTCTGCATCATTAACACATTGTTGACCGCAATGCAAGTCTGCTCGGATCCTGTCTGTTAAAGGCAATCTTAAATGGATTGCATCTACCTCAAAGAAAAAATATCCTCATAATCCAGGGACTTTCTTGTGATCTTCAATTTTCCACTTATTTATATGAAAGGGCAAAAGGAGCTCTGCAAGAAATGACCTTGTGTATTTACATCAAAGACTGTAAGTACTTTAGTATGTATTAAGGAATAATAGAGGGGCTATTACGCTACTGGGTGTATACTATAGGCCACCAAATAGTGGGAAGGAGATAGAGGAGCAATTTTGCAGGCCAATTACTGAAAGACGCAAGAACTATAGAGTAGTGATAATTATCCCAATATAGACTGGGATAGTAACAGTGTAAAAGGCAAAGAGGGATCAGTGTGTTTCCAGACCAACGAGGAAGGAAGCAGTGCTGGATCTAGTTCTGGGGAATACAGTGGGACAAGTGGAGCATGTTTCAGTGGGGGAGCATTTGGGGAACTGCGATCATGATATCATTAGATTTAGAATAGTTATGGAAAAGGACAAAGGACAATCAAGGGTAAAAATACTTAACTGAAGGAGGGCTAATTTCAGGGAGTTAAAAAGGGATCTTGTCCTGGTGGATTGGAATGAAAAATTGGTAGGCAAAACAGTAATTAAACGTTGGAGGCCTTCAAGGAGGAGATGGTTCAGGTACAAAGTTGACACATCCCCACGAGGGGGAAAGGAAGGGCATCCAAAGCTAGAGCTCCCTGGATGACTAAAGATATAGAGATTAAAATGAAACAGAAAAAGGAAGCTTATCACGAATGTAAGGTTTATAATACATTAGAGAACCAGCTAAATACAGAAAGTACAGCGGAGGTCTAAAAAAGGGAATAAAAGGGGCAAAGAGAGAGTATGAGAATAGATTAGCAGTTAACATAAAGGGGAACCCAAAAGTCTTTTATAAACATATAAATAGTAAAAGGATAGTAAAAAGAAGGATGGGGCCGATTAGGGCCGAAAATGGAGATCTTCTTGTGGAGGCAGTGGGTATGGTAGAGGCACTAAATGAATACTTTGCATCTGTCTTCACTAGAGAAGAGGATGCTGCCAATGTAGCAGTAAAGGAGGAGGTAGTAGTGATATTGGATAGGATAAAAATAAAGAGGAGGTACTTAAAAGGTTGGCAGCACTCATAGCAAAAAAAGTCACCCGGTCCAGATGGGATGCATCATAGGTTACTGAGGGAAGTAAGGATTGAAATTGCAAAGGCTCTGGCCACAATCTTCCAATCCTTCTTAGATATGAGGGCGGTGCCAGAGAACTGGAGGATTGCAAATGTTACACCCCTTTTCAAAAAGGGGGAGAGGGATAAACCCGGCAATTATAGGTTGGTCAACCAACGTTGATGGTGGGGAAACTTTTAGAGACAATAATCCGGGACAAAATTAATTGGCACTTTGAAAAGTATGGGCTTACAAATGGAAGTCAGCAATAATTTGTTAAAGGAAAATCGTAATTGACCAACTTGATTGAGTTCTTTGATGAAGTAACGGAGAAGGCTGATGAGGATAGTGCGGTTGATGTTGTGTCTCTGGACTTTCAAAAGGTATTTGATAAAGTACCACATAATAGACTTGTAAACAAAATTAAAGCCCATGAGATTAAAGAGACAGTGGCAGCGTGGATACAAAAGTGCTAAGGAGCAGAAAGCAGCGAGTAGTGGTGAGCAGTTGTTTTTCAGACTGGGTGGAAGTATACAGTGGTGTTCCCCAGGGGTCAGTATTAGGACCACTGTTCTTTTTGATATATATTAATGACCTGGACTTGGGTAAAGAGGATATAATTTCAAAGTTTGCAGATAACACGAAACTTGGAAATGTAGTAAAACAATGTGGAGGATAGTAACAGACTTCAGAAGGACATAGGCAGACACATGGCAGATGAAATTTAACGCAGAGAAGTGTGAAGTGATGCATTTTGGTACAAAGAATGAGGAGAGGCAACATAATCTAAACAGTACAATTTTAAAGGGGGTGCAGGAACAGAGAGACCTGGGGGTGTATGTACACAAATCTTTAGAGGTGGCAGGACAAGTTGAGAAGGCTGTTTAAAAAAAGCAGATGGGATCCTTGGCTTTATTAATAGAGGCAATGAGTATAAAAGCAGGGAAATTATGCAAAATCTTTATAAAACACTGGTTAGACCTCAGCTGGAGTTTTGAGTTCAATTCTGAGCACCACACTTTAGGAAGGATGTCAAGGCCTTACAGAGGGTGCAGAAGAAATGTACTAGAATGGTATCAGGGATGAGGGACTTCAGTTATGTGGACAGACTGGAGAAGCTGGAGTTGTTCTCCTTAGGGCAGATAAGGTTAAGAGGAGATTTGATAGAGGTGTTCAAAATCATGAAGGGGTTTGATAAGAGTAAATAAAGAGAAACTGTTTCCAGTGGCAGAAGGGTCAGTAACCAGCGGACACAGATTTAAGGTGGTTAGCAAAGAACCAGAGGCGAGGTAAGGAAGCATTTTTTTATGCAGCAAGTTGTTATGATCTGGAATGCGCTGCCTGAAAGGGTGGTGGAAGCAGATTCAATAGTAACTTTCAAAAGGGAATTAGATAAATAATTGAAGGGAAAAAATTTACAGGGCTCTGGGGAAAGAGCAAGGGATTGGGGCTAATTGGATAGCTCTACCAAAGAACCGGCACAGGCTCGATGGGTCGAATGGCCACCTTCTGTGATGTATCTGTGATCATAGAATCACAGAAAGTTACAGCACAGAAGGAGGCCATTCGGCCCATCATGTCTGCGCCAGCCGAAAAAGAGCTATCCAGCTTAATCCCACTTTCCAGCACTTGGTCCGTAGCCATGTAGGTTACGGCACTTCAAGTGCACATCCAAGTACTTTAAATGAGTTGAGGGTTTCTTCCTCTACCACACTTTAAGGCAGTGAGTTCCAGACCCCCACCACCCTCTGGGTGAAAAAATTTCTCCTCAGCTCCCGTCTAATCCTTCTACCAATTACTTTAAATCTATGCCCCTGGTCACTGACCCCTCTGCCAAGGGAAATAGGTCCTCCCTATCCACTCTATCTAGGCCCCTCATAATTTTACATGCCTCAATTAAATCTATGCTCAGCCTCCTTTGTTCCAAAGAAAACAACCCCAGCCTATCCAATCTTACCTCATTGCTGAAATTCTCTAGCCCTGGCAACATCCTCGTAAATCTTCTTTGTACCCTCTCTGGTGCAATCTCATCTTTCCTGTAATGTGGTGACCAGAACTGTACGCAGTACTCAAGCTGTGGCCTAACCAGTGTTTTATACAGTTCTAGCATAACCTCCCTGCTCTTATATTCTATGCCTCGGCTAATAAAGGAAAGTATCCCGTATGTCTTTTTGACCACCTTATCCACCTGTCCTGCTACCTTCAGGGATCTGTGCACGTGGACTCCAAGGTCCCTCTGTTCCTCTACACCTCTCAGTATCCTCCCATTTATTGTGTATTCCCTTGCCTTGATTGCCCTCTCCAAATGCATTACCTCACACTTCTCTGGATTGAATTCCATTTGCCACTTTTCTGCCCACCTGACCAGTCCACTGATATCTTCCTGCTGTCTACAGCTTTCCTCCTCACTATCAACCACGCGGCCAATTTTTGTATCATCTGCAAACTTCTTGATCATGTCCCCTACATTCAAGTCCAAATCAATATATACCACAAAAAGCAAGGGACCAAGTACTGAGCCCTGCAGAACCCCACTGGAAACAGCCTTCCAGTCACAAAAACACCTGTTCACTATTACCCTTTGCTTCCTGCCACTGAACCAATTTTGGATCCAACTTGCCACTTTCCCTTGTATCCCATGGGCTTTTACTTTTTTGACCAGTCTGCCATTTGGAACCTTGCTAAAATCCATACAGACTATATCAAACGCGTTACCCTCATCGACTCTCCTTGTTACCTCCTCAAAACATTCAGTCAATTTAGTGAGACATGACCTTCCCTTAACAAATCCACGCTGACTGTCCTTGATTAACCCATGCCTTTCTAAATGATGATTTATTCTGTCCCTCAGAATTGATTCCAATAATTTGCCCATCACCGAGGTTAGACTGACTGGCCTATAATTACTCAGTCTTTCCCTTTCTCCCTTTTTAAACAACGGTACAACATTAGCAGTCCTCCAATCCTCCGGCACCACGCCTGTAGCCAGGGAGGATTGGAAAATGATGGTCAGAGCCTCTGCTATTTTTTCCCTTGCTTCTCTTAACAGCCTGGGATACATTTCATCTGGCCCTGGTGATTTGTCTGCTTTCAAAGATGCTAGACCCCTTAATACTTCCTCTCTCACTATGTTTATCCCATCCAATATTTCACACTCCTCCTCCTTAACTATAGTCTCTGCAGCGTCTCCCCTTTTGTGAAGTTGCAAAGTATTCATTAAGAACTGTACCCACATCTTCCGCCTCCACACATAGGTTACCTTTTTGATCTCTAATAGGCCCTACTCTTTCCTTTGTTATTCTCTTGCTCTTTTTGTATTTATAAAATATCTTTGGGTTTTCCTTGACTTTACTTGCCAGTATTTTTTCATGCCCTCTCTTTGCTTTCCTAATTTCCTTTTTAATTTCACCCCTGCACTTTCTATACTCCTCTTGGCTTTCTGCAGTATTGAGCTCTCGATATCGGACATAAGCTTCCCTTTTTTGCCGTATCTTACCCTGTGTGCTCCTTGTCATCCAGGGGGCGCTAGATTTGGCAGTCCCACCCTTTCTCTTGGTGGGAACATGTTTGTTCTTGCTGAGACGAGTTGTAAGAATCACAGATACTGTCTTTCTTTTTTAAAAAAGCTTACACTTCAGTTTGTATATAGTGTAAGGATGGTTATTGTATTGTATGAATGTCTTGACAATCTTTTTGCTTCTGTGTATTTTATCTGTAAATAAATCTGTTCGTCTGTACACAGGGATCTAGCAGTGTGGTATTTTCCACCTTCTGAGGTGTCAGAACATGGTGGGCATTCCACATATTGTCCAATAAGTGATTTATTACAAGTTGGAATTAATTGTTAGACCAGGGCTATGCTAACCCATACACAGCAGAGAATAAAGACATTGGTTTGATTGATAAAGGACTTGGTCTGTTTATGGAGACTGTCATCCAGCTGTAAACATGAGAAGAATGTCATGGGAGAAAGCCCAAATTGTAATGCCCAGTTTCAAGTGTGGATGGGCCCACAGTCAAACCTACCCCTAATTTGGAAACCCCACTCAGAGAGGCTATAGGATGACTGGTGGGAAATGGAAAATGTCACATTAGTGCAGCAGGAGGTGCTCTTTTTAAGATTGGGACTGAGACAATTTATTAGGGCAGGATAAACAAAGCTTTACTCTGCACCAAACCATATTATCCCTGATCTGTTAATTTAGATGCTGACACTGGTTTCCTAAAATGAGAAAGTGTTTAAGTTCACCATGCTAAAATCCTTCACTTTGATGAGCATGAATTTCACCAACACGAAAGAAATTACCCTGCTCCTTCCTTTTCTGGAGATGACATTTAATGTCCATATGAGCCCAGTGCAAGTCCATTTTGATATATGTGAGGAATGGTAGAACATGTTTGAAGTGATTTTCTGATTTTAGCATGTTTGAAAGTTAGCAAGTGAAATATTTATAGTGGTGCACAAATACAAAAGGGGTAAGACCACTCTACAAAAGCTATAGAGCATTTTCACTTTTGTTAAAGACTCTGTGATATCTTATTCGGTGTTGCTTTACTCTTCCACTGACTTCTGGCACTTCATTCCTTTGACTGTTGCCTTGCGAATCATCCTGCAACAAGTCCCCTTAACAAACAGTTGATGACCCGCCTTATGTTATGTTCATGTTCCATCTTGTGCTCCATTTCATCTGATGTTATTTTTTTATTCTTCAGCTTCCTGACTGCACTATCCCTACACAAAGCTGGCAATCAATATCAGAAATGTCAAAAATAATTAGGTACTTCTGTGGAGTAGCTGAAGAGTTTTGACAAAAATACCCACAATATATTGAACCTACATAACTTTATTTTTATACAGCTAAGTCAATATTCTAGTGTTAATTTTTTGTCATGGACATTTCAGGTCCTAGGCTTCTGATCTTTAATCTTCCTCGCCTGTTCAGATGTTAAGTACATTCACAACCATTTGAAGACAAAATAAAATTGTTGTATTTTTATTGACAATAAATGATAATGAAAATAATCATTTTATCAACGAATCAAAGTGAAACAAATTATTATGAATATGAAGTGGTCACAGGGCTGGAACAAATTTTAGAGCCAAAATATGTTTTCTGGTTTGCACGGTGAAGTTGTGCTGGAATCTGAACTTGTTTTCATTAAAAATAAAGATCTTTTAAAATTCTATCAGCAGTTGGACTATAATGACTTTCAACATTCATTTTTATGCGTCCCACAGGAAAAGAATCTACTTTCATTCGTTTCTGATTGCAGGTTTTCATATTTCTTTAAGTGCATTGTTCAAATCATTGCATGTGTATAAATGATTGCATCTTTATTGGACTCGGTTTACAGAATTCTTCAATTAAACGTGTTTATTAAGAGAAATTTCAAGAAACTTCGATTTAAAGAGACTCACTCTTCACTGCTGGAATGGGAGAATAGCAAAAATGGTGGCTTGTCATTTTGGGCACCAAGGTGTCAAGCACAACTTGCTACTTCTGTGATGTAAAGATGTATTTCATTTACTCCTAATGTGATGTTGCAGTATTTGGCAAACAAAGCTTTGATAAAACACTTTTCAGGGCTTCATTAAGAGATCAAACAATAACTTATTTTAACTTTTTCAGCATTAAAGTGTGTTTTAAAACATTTCCTACATTACAACAGTGACTACACTTGAAAAGTACTTCACTGGCTGTAAAGCATTTTGAGACGTCCTGAGGCTGTATAAATGCAAGTCTTTCTTTCTTCTTTCTTTTAAAATGGATGCTTTTTACTCACCTGGGAGCTATTAATTGCTTTGAAGAGATTTTTGTCAACAAGTGATATCACTGTGCTTGCTATTGCTGTTAAAGTACACAACAAAGTAGAAATGCTAACGTGGGGGAGGGACTTTTCTATCAGGAGGTTTTAGAGGACTATGTATTTGCATTTCTGTGTGTTAATAGCCATCCTAAACCTGCTGAAAGAAAACAAAGTTTGTAAATGTCCATGTATTTCAGCAAGTAACATGCACTGTCATTATGTGAAGTCCCACATATTTATAATGTTGCTTTTGGATGCCACATTATATACATAAAAAACACAAACATGATGAAGATGTTTACAGGAGTTTTCTGCTCGTAAAGCAGCCGTGACAATATCGCTTATATTCCAGACTGTGATGGTGAAGGCTCAGCACATCACAAGACAAAGACAGTATAAAACTGCCATCGTTAGAGTTTGACCCTCAGTTAAAATTTAATGGAAACTATCATTTATGAAAAAAATGTATCAATCACCTTAATAAGAATAAAATATTTACTAGTTTTTTGGAACAAAGCACTGGTAAAAATGTATTCAGATTCCTGATTTACATTTCCATATTGAGTGTTTGATAAACAAAAAAGGTTTACAAAACACTTTTACAGAATTCAATTTGACTACATGAATAGCAGTAGAAGTAAATTCTATTACTTAAAGCACTGTATCAAAATATTTCTTCACTTCTATTTGGCAATGCCGAGAATAGATATCTTAAGTCATTTTTCAGCCTTTTCTGACTTTCAGCCTTGGTTTAGTTGTACCAAGGGTTGAGGGATGAAGTCCCAGCTCAGAGACACATCAGTGCACTGTCAGAGGTACCGTCTTTCAGATGAGACATTAAA
Source organism: Heptranchias perlo (assembly GCF_035084215.1). NCBI lineage: Eukaryota > Metazoa > Chordata > Chondrichthyes > Hexanchiformes > Hexanchidae > Heptranchias > Heptranchias perlo. The sequence goes on from NC_090350.1 coordinate 30,559,258, forward strand.
CCGAGGCTCTGTCCGTCCTCTCGGGGAGACTTAAAAGATTCCATAGCACTTTTTGAAGTAGAGCGGGAGAGCTCTTCCTGTGCCCCGGCCAACCTTTATCCCTCAACCAACATTACTAAAACAGATTATCCAGTCATTTGTCTCATTGGTGTTTGTGGGACTTTGCTGTGCACAAATTGGCATTGCTGCATTTCCCCACATCACAATAGTGATTACACTTCAAAAAAAAGAACTTAATTGGCTGTGAAGCGCTATGGGATGTCCTGAGATCATGAAAAGCGTTATATCAATGCAATTTCTTCCTTTCTTTCAATGCTAGGGAGAGATGGTTGTCCCAAATTCAAGTAAGCCTGAGACCATTTATTCCTGCACACAGATGTTCGTACAACAGGTGTAAAATAGCCTTTTGGGTCTTTCTTATTTATGCACAATGGTAGACTGGATAAGGTATTGTGACATTGGGCACAGATAGTTATAGGAAAATAAAACATTTAGAAAACTCTTCCAGAATTTTTATACATGACTTGGAGTACAGAATATTGTCCAAGGTGCCCAAGTTTGTGGATGACACCAAATTGATGCTCATCACTGTGTGGTAGCCCAAAGGAATCTGGATCGGCTAGGTTAATGAACCGAGAGATAGCAAATGGAATTTAACACAGATAAGTATAAAGTCATGAAATTAGGTAGAAGAAGTGAGAATATGGATTACATATTAAACGGCAAAGAGCTTAAGGTAACAGCAGGAAAGAGATCTGGCGGTAATTGTTGAAATTGTCTGTTCAGTTCACATGTGGTGAAGAAAACAAATAAAATGTTGGAAAGTGAAAGTTAAAGGTTTCAAAAGAAAACAGTTAATCGGGGAAGCATTTTTTTATGGTAACAGAATTGTGGAACAAATTATCAGAGAGGATGGTAGAATTTCGCAGGAAACTATGGCAAATTTTTAATAAGGACTTGATCATTTCCTATTGGAAAGGGCTAGTAGGTCCGGAATCACAGTGAAGAAACGATGGGAGTGGCGAGCAGGTTGTTGGAAGGGTAGGCTAGATGGGCCAATGGTCTTCTGTCCAAAACATTACCATGTTGCTATTCTTTTTCACTTTTCTTGTATTTAATTTTGAACTTTTCTAAATGCATCCTCCATCCCTCTTTTCATTCAGTATTTTTTTCTTTATTCTTCATTTCCTCTATCTGAAGATGGCTCGGCATTACACAAATAGGGTTAAAATCTGCAGCTTTAATTAGTATGGATTCATTTGGCTAAAGTTCTGTCTGGTTCTTCAATTTTATTTGCAATTGCTAAAATGCTAACTATGGCTTATTGAAAAATAGCAACATGGTGCAACTAATTAAATTTTTATTTATTCACTTACTTTAGCAGTTTTTAAAAAAAAAATCTTCTGTCAATGACTTCAACAGAAAAAAAGAACAAAAATGATTATCTATTAATGACACACAGCAAAATTTGTTGCCCACTTGAGTGCCCACCAACACTGGGAAAAGCTCATCAGTCTGCAGACGTGGCTGCCTTTTCCAAGGAATTAGTTTCAGTTATCCGGGAAGTGGGCACTGATTCAATCCATGATTCAAACTTCATTGATTTCTCGATAATTTTTTTTAATGCAAAAGCTAAATTTATGCTGCATGTGACTGTAATTTCAATGAATTTTTCATGGACTTACATCACATCACAGTCTAATTGCTGCAACTATATTTATTGATTTGAAGAAAATGTTTAGAGCACAAACATGCTAAGCCCACATCACACAACCAAAACCTAATTAGCACCCGTACTCCCTCTAGGTGCACTGGAACTAAAGCACATGATGCAACATTATGTCCATCTTTTCCTCACTTACCTAAATCATTTTAATTGTTAATCAACTGATCTCCCATGGCATTACTCACAGGCAGTCTGGGGTCTGGAATGTAGTTGTGATGATTAGTGTGGTCCCATCCTAACCAGGAAGTGGTGCACAGCGGGAAGGGGAGGGGGGGATGAGCTGAGCACAGTGGAGAAAGCGGAATGGGAATGCAGCACAGCAAAAGGGGAGAGTGGGCTACAGAATGTTAAATTCTGGACCTTCAGATTACTGTTCAGTACCGCTGTGGATGTGATTAAATGCAATAGGAAGTGTTCTGAGAAAGAACACTTTTCCTGGTTCTGAGTTCCATATCGAAAGCTATATGTGTGAGAAGTTTTTTTTGTCCGATCAGAAAATTGGACTGTGTCTTTAAAGCCTAAATTTTTTGAAAATAATTTACACTAAAACTTATCATTCACAGTGAGAGCCACAATTTCCCCTTTGTATGCCCTGCCATACCTGTCCAGCACAGTATTAGACCGAGGAGAAAGAGGTAACGTTAACTGAAACAATTCAGGGAGTGGTAATCTATCAGAATGAGATACACATTGACACTGGGAGTCCATTACTTGATTGTACATTTTTATTCAGGGAAAGCCCAGATATACGATGGAACCTGGGAAATGCAGCAGAACTCAAACTATAAGCTGCAGCAAGATGGGCAGGGGAAACGTCTTAGAGGTATTTTTGACCTGCAGTGGCTGTTTTTGTAGGTGTATTTATTGGAGTGGAGTAGAATTATTTAATTTCTTATTCATTTACTCTGAGAAATGCTATTTTTGCAGCTGAATCAGGAATCAAGATGGCAACTAAAACCAGTTTGAAAAAATAAATGAAGTGATGTGATTGGTTTATTACATGGTAGCTGCTACAACCACAATGATACCTTTAGAAAAAATTGAGTGATTAAGATTAAACCAATTGGTTTTGAGTGGGATCCTTGTTCCTGATTGGTAGCTTTCTTGAGCTACATTTCAGTGAATCTCCTGGTTAAGTTGCATTGAAAGACTTAACTGATTAAACTTACTTTAGCTGAAGGGAAACATGATTCAGGTCTTCAAAATAACGAAGGGCAGAAATGAGTAACCAAGTTTGAACAATGAACACAGCGCTAGAGAACACAAGTACAAAATTCCCAAGCCTTGAGCAAGGTTAAGATTAGAAAACCCATTTTCTTTCCACTGGGTAGTGGATCTGTGAAATATTGTTAGAGAACGCAGTTTTTTGGGGATGAACTGGTGTCTTCAAAAAAAGAACTGGATCAATAATACGTACAGCAATTGAGCAAACTGATTTATAATAGTCCTTGATTTCTTTTACGGGGAGGCAGGGAAAGGAACTTAGTATTCCTAAAGCAGGGAATCAACAAATGGTTGAGCAGTCCATAATAATCACACATAGCCTCTGCATCCAATATGCATGTTGGGCCAATCAGGATTTTTTCTACGTCCTTAATTTAATAGATGGTTATTTGAGTCAATTAGAAAAATATTATTCTTGTTGTTTTGTGCTATGGACATTTAACGTGCTACCCTACATATTTAATATGTTATGCACATTCACACAAGATTTTAGTTATAAAAATCGGGTATAAACAGAATACATATTGAGCCTCTATTTCCTCCACATCTGCAGAATGCAGCCTAGATTCGTAAAATAAATAGTGACTTCAGTTTTCAAGTTGCAAATGGTATAAATTTGCCTTTCCTGTTATAGAACTGTCTTAGGTGCACAAACAATGCCTGAAGCGAATACAACACCCTACATTCCTCCTGTGAACCTTAAGGCAATCTTTCACCATTATTCACTCAGTTCTCATCATAACAGGAAGTTACAATGGCCTCTGAAGGCCAAAAGGAAGGTCAGGCAATTCATTCTATTGCACAAACCCTCAATATCTTTACCTTTAACTCCTGGAAACTGTCCTGAATTTCTGTCTTCCCATTATAATTTAATGTAAACAATTTTACAACACCAAGTTATAGTCCAGCAATTTTATTTTAAATTCACAAGCTTTCGGAGATTTTCTCCTTCCTCAGGCAAATGTTTGCAAATGTTTGAAACATTTGCCTGAGGAAGGAGAAAATCTCCGAAAGCTTGTGAATTTAAAATAAAATTGCTGGACTATAACTTGGTGTTGTAAAATTGTTTACAATTGTCAACCCCAGTCCATCACCGGCATCTCCACATTATAATTTAATGAACAGAGCAAGCAACTCTCATAAGTACCCCACATTCACATATGTCTGCAGCTTATGAGGACTTTTCATATGTTTTGTCTTGAATAAGATATGTTCATTAAAATGTGCATATAAGTTAGTAAATTAAAAGAACTTTGTCAAAATTAAAATATGTATCCTACAATTTTAAAACTGCTGATCAACTTGTCTTTTCTTTTAAACAAAAATGAATGTAAAACGAGCCCCAGCTAGCTTTTTCTTCAATCACACTCAGAATAAGAATGAGCCAAGCAACGGGTCCTAAAACAGTCCTACAATCATATGTGTATTATGTCCCATAGCTGTCACTTACCTGAGCACATAGGCATCTTGCCAGTCTGTTCTTGTCACACTGACAATCAAACAATGCACATTTTTCAGCAGCTTGTCCCATTCAAATCTATTTTATACAAAAGATGGCAGCAGTTACTGACAAAAAGCTTTAGTATCATTTTCATTGCGACTACCAGTCACAGTAACTGTTTTTAGAGAGGGCCCGAAAGGACTTACTGCTGCACTAATATTGTCAAACATTGTGTCTGTAGTGGTGTGTTGTAATATATAATCATCCACAACAATGAAATTCAGCAATGTGCTAGATCAAAAAAAATTGGAGTAAGTTTCAGATAATTGTGATTTCTGGCCCACTCCAAAATAAAATGTTATATGTTGCCATCAGTTTACATCAGTATTCACCCTAATATGCAATGAGTGAACCAGTCAAAATAAATTTAAAAGATATCATATAATTTGCTTAGCAACATTGAATAAGTGTTATTGTGTTCTTGTTTAATTATGACATAGAATGACATATTGCATCATCAAGCAGCAATGATGAATGATAAATATTCCCATTTCTCCAAATATTCCCAGTTTTAGAGTTCCTCAGGGAATGCTCTGAATATGCTGGAACTAAAAAGGGAGCAGACACATGTGGGTAACATAAGCTGCATGAATACCCTTGGAGCACATCTGCTTATCATTGGTATACACTGCCAGTGTGATTGGTCTGTTGTCAAGGCAACTGTGGGTTACCTTTTCTTTTTCCCATCTGTGTTAAATGTTTCCTAAAACAGCAAATACTTGATGAAAATAGGAGGGAGAAAAGGAAGACTGGTTTTTAAAAATGGATTCCATTTACACTAAAATTATTATCTGCCATGTTTACTTGAATGTTTAACTATTTGTGATTTCATTAAAAAGTAGACATGTGTTTTGTGACTTACTGCATGATCTACTCCCACAGTGTACCCAAGTTTTTTTTTCATTCTCCCCTTTCTTCATTGACTCTCCTGAAGGCAATAACTCATTTCCCTCCTGTACAGCACCCCACTGGCTCTTCTTCATCTATAAGTTCACCAGTTGAGTGTTGAGCGTATTCTAACTAGCGAGGAAGGAGGATGGGCATCGCCACCAAGCCTGCTTCTGTCCCTGGCTAGCATCTACACACTGACCCTTTCCAGCTCTGCTCACTGGATAGTGATCAGGAATGGAAACTTTGGCACATGTTTTCCTCTCCCTAACTCAGAGGCACTGAGACCAATTGTAGTGCTTACTATTAAGATATTATTAACAAAGGGTTCACATTTTAAAACTGATACAGTATTGATAATATGATTGACTTACGCAAAAAAAAGGGAAGTCTGAAGAATCTCAAAACAAAATAATAGTTGATTTTGAAAAAAATGTTCATTTCTATCATGCAGCACAGTCACATATTCACTGCTGGAATATGTATAATTGGGACTTAGCTTCAAAATCATTCTAGTAAATTTGTAACAAAATATTACTGATGATGTCTTCTCGAAGCTGATGTTAGTGTTTAACATGCTTTCCCAGAATAGCTCTATCAGCTTCGGGCATGTTACCATGAAGCAGATACTGCAGAGCCAGACGTTCTGACTTTCTCACAGCAAGCTGAATGTCACAACCACAATCTTGCCTCTGAAATATGTGATGCCTGGATAACTCTTTCTGTAAATTCATTGGGACAATACGCTTTGTTCCTAATTATGACCATGCACAGTGATTGTGTTTCAAATATACTGATAGAAAATGGTCGATTGACAATCTGTATTGTATTTTTTATGAGTCTGCCAGGGGACTTGATATTAATATTAATAGTCAGTGTGTTTGCAACAAGAGCGTCCTCATACACAGATATTACCACAGACAGACTGCTTGACATTACCCTTTATAGATATAACAGTGCAGTCCTGTTTTCTGCAATAGGTTGAGATGTGATTATATCAAATAATCTGCTTTTACTAGATTTGGATATAAATAGATTTATTTAAATGGATATTTCCATTTTCACACCATTTAAAAATCATGACCCATGATCATCATACTTTGATCTTACAATATATTGAAAAACTTTGACATCCAGAAGCTGACGTATTGTTTTATATTACAAGTATTTAATAATTCAGCGATTGCACTTTCTTTTAATCCTCCAGCCCTCCTGAAAATGTACTGCACCAACCAAACTTATCACATGCATGCACACAAATACACTTCTACTCCAAACACCATGTAGTTTGTCTCCTGCAAAAAGCAATCTTATAGGATTGTAGTAAAATAAATATCCAATCGATCATTTTGTCCACTCGTCCCCATTCGCTGGGCCACAACTTAATGTTTCAGTGGTTGCAAGTGAAAATGTACAGATTGTAAAAGCTGTGAGGTTATTTAAAGAAAATAAACACGTGAACGCCAACCCAAACAGTCAGAAAAATAAGAGCGTTTCCTCAAAGTGACATTTAAACAATGTTGGTGAAGGTGATGAATTGTTTGGGACAAAAATTTCAGGAAACAAGTCTCAGGTTTGGAACCACTGTTTCACCACCAGTTACTCTGCACACCAGCCACAACCTATTATCAGGGCTATCAATAAAAGGCTTTCCTCTTAAAAAAAAGAAGCCTCGAAATGACCAAGAAATTGATTTTTGTCCATATGGGGTTTGGATAGAGGAATATTTGAGCACACTAATAAGCACAACAAAAAAGTTTTGACATCAGACTGGAGGTGTATTTTTTTTACTATAATGCCTCCTATTTTTAGTAAACTCTTCAAACTTTTCTTTTTAAATTTTAATTTTCAGAAAAACAGTGTGAATGTATATCACACTATTTTTTAAAGGAGAAACAATGTGAGCCACAGCTGTGTAAGTATCAGATTAAGGGGTTAGTTTTGTCTAAAGCTGTACAAATGCGTGATGCCAATTACAAATAAAAGTTTATTATGGTTTATTTTATTTCCATGATAAAATTGCGCTACGATGCAAAAGGATGGTTTATTTCTCTCTATTAATCTTAGATCTCTAAGCCGTCATTTCAATCTCCTTTAACCTCCTCCTCACCCCCCCCCCCCCCCCATTTGTTTCACGTACAACGCCGACCAGGCACACTAGTAAACCAAGTTCCTTTTAATATTGCAAAGCGATTATTCTATGTCTTTTATCCAAGTGCTCTATGTGCATATATATATAAATAGATATTCCCAAGTGGATTCCTGCTGCCCTTCCCATCGCTGGTTCATTTCCCCAGATCGTACCTGGGGATGGTGCGAAGATCTCCCGATCCTTTACTTTCATCCTTCCGAGAAAACCACACCTCAAGCAGCTTTTCGGTGCCTTCAAAAAAGTGAGCACCGTTTTCCATCGCGAATTGAATTTCTTCTTTAAGGTAACTTGCACGATGTCAGGTTTTTTTTAATATTTGTTGCTAATATAAACGGTGCAGGGATCCGCTAGCTGATGTCTCCTGCCATGCTGTGAGTTCAGCACCAGTAAAGTGACAGGATGATTTTTAGCTGTGTTGATTTAAACTGGTTATTGGGCATGTCTTTGAAATGTACCCTGGGAGTTGTAGTCCACGTTTCTTGTCGGTGGCTGAGTTGGTCATACGCTGTGACCTGCATTTGACCCCTAAGGAACTGCAGCAATATTTTTGCATTAAAATAACCCTGTCCTTTTTTATAAGTTTATCCAAGAAATACTGAAAGTGAAAAAGTGTCAACTTATTATTTGCGTTACTGCTCGAAAACATTTAATTTTTTGATCACCAGAGTCTTTGACATGCACATAAACCCATCACCTTGTTTAGTAGCCTCTAACCAATCTACTGAGATATCTACACAGCTAGGTCTTTTGTTTCTCTGATATGGAGTGCATACTTTCTCCCTGTAGGGACACACCACACTTACCAAAGTCCAGAGAGCTTGGGCACAGGGTAGCAGTACGAAGGTTAGGTACTTCCTGCTACTTTTCGAGGTAGGAACACCCTACCTATTGGGATAGTAACACAAAGCGGGAAGAGTCTCAGCCCACAGTGACCTCATTCGTGAGCCAGGATGGCTGGTCAATCAGCAATGCCTTGAAGTACTGCAGACCTGTGTAGTTCAAGTATCAGATTACCATGTCTATCATAGTGGATTATTTGGCTCTGAACTTCCATCACCAGGCAGGTCATCTTCTCACCACTTCGACCCCAAAGAAATCCCAATTACCTCTCCTGCCCCAAGGAGGATAGTCACTAGATGGTCATTAGACAACTGACAAGAGTGGGTACGGGCCCTTTCTAGGTGGATAGCAGGTCTTGGAAATTTATCACAAGGGGCATGGTGAGCAGCACAATTCACCATAAAATGTGCAAGTGGATTACCACCATTTTCCTGGCCACAGTATGGACACACACCACATACTCACTGATCAGGGTTTGCATCAGTTAGAGGTGTGGCACTTAATCCTCTCTGCAATCCAAGCACGGTAAGCAGCAAGCCCTGGTTTTTGAGCATATGTTCACGTACATGAACTCTAGTAACAGTTTTTGGCAACTGTTGTCTCAAGTCTGAGTTTCCTCGCTAGCTTCATGACAGACATCTGCCTTCAGTATGGTGAAAGGACCAACACCAGCAACTTGCAACTTGTAGCCAGTTTGATCTCCTAGACACCATATCCAGTGCCATGTCCCAGGCTTATGAAAAATAATTCTATCAAAATGAATGATCTTTGAAGAGACAATGCCTCCTCAGGGGCAAAGAGTTAAGCTACTGTATGATCTAAAAGAAAGGTTCACGATGAATCATTAAATGAACAAAGCTTTAAAATAATTCTGACCGAAAGGTCCTGATCATCAAGAGAAGTTTTTCTCATTTGCAATCATACAAAGATTTTTTACAAAGTCTTTCAACAGATAAATTTATTTGTAAGGTTTAAAAAACACGGCAAATGCTGGAAAATTGAAACAAAAACATAAGATGGTGGAAACACGAAGGTCAGTCAGCATCTGTGGAGAGAACACACAAATTAACATTCTGAAGAAGGGCCCAGCCCAAAATATCAACTTGTCCGTTTTCTCCACAGATGCTGTGTGTTTCCAGTATTTTCTGTAAATATATTTATAGATGGTTTTATACATGTTTTTATACTTTTAAATTTATTTTCTCTTTTTTTTCATGGTTTTACTGGTATCAAACATAATTCCTAAGCTGGGGCAAATGAAAGGGTGCTTGCCTGTAGACTTTGCCAGTTCTACTTTTGAATCACCTGCTAAGAGGTCCTCATCCTGCTCACCACCCTTTCCTGTTGGAAAGTATCTCATTTCCACTCAGATGCCTTGTGAGCCACCAACCAAAACCTAAGAACTTCAAAACTCAGCTGAGGAATGGAGGACTGTGCAGGAAAATTGTCCCTGGAAGACATGTGAGCTGGTGGGAAGAGAGCCCCAGTGAAGAGAACATTGGGAGGGAAAAGGAGCTTTGACGTTACTGTGGATGCTGGATTAAACTGGTTTCCCTCCCCCACCCATGAGAAACAATGCCCCCTTTACGCCCACCTGCCAAAATGCAGACCACCCTCCCAATCTTTAACCAAAAAACAATGAATTTCACCCCACCCCCACAGAGCAAAAAGCATATCTGCTTCCCCCTGCCCACCACCCCCCCCACCACCCCAGCAAGATGCGGCACCCCTCCCCCCCACCCCAATGCAGCAGAATCAAACGGGGAAACCCTCCTCACCCTACTTGGTCCAATTCAATTTTCTCCTGCCCACTAACCCTGCTTGACCTGGATTCTGCCTTTGGTCTTGACTAACTGTGAGCAATGCCACGGGAGATCAACAGGTATTTATAATGTTCACAATTACATGAAAAATACACATTAGATGTAAGTAAAGATGATACGTTCAAAATATAATCCACATACATTTTTAGACAGCTCATTTCTGTATTTTGAATGTTTATTAATTACTAGAACATCTTTCATGACATTACTCATGGGCCAAGTGTGAAACTGGGCTGTATTTATGACAGGGCCAAGTGTAGGGGAGATATAGAGAATTTTTTTCTTATAAGTGAACTCCTTTAAGACTGTTATATTGCTTTCTGAAATCTAATAGCTTTTAAAGCAAACCAGAGCATCTCCAGCAGCATTACTTGCAGGCTAAGTAGCGAGACTCAGGACAAGCAAGCAGGCATGTTCAAACCAGGCTGGGCAGCAGGCAGCAGACGACAGCTGTGACACACTCTAGGCCCTTTCCAGGTTCAATTCATACAGAATCTTACATTGTACCTTTTTGTATGAATTTGTAGCTTTGCCTAAGCCCTGGAAAAAGGGAAGCCTTTGTTTCAGTGTCTAACTTCTCTGGAAGTATTGCATATTAATGGATAATTTTTAACTGGTTTTGTTAACTATCCTTTTGAAAAGAGGTAGTTGACTTCTGAGCCATAAGGAGAGAATAAGCAAACTAGATTTGAATCTACTTACGTGAAATCTTGTGTGGCTAGTTTTGTTGACGTTTATGTTTGCAAATTTCTCCCATTCCTGGTCTGTGACTACAAAAAGTAATTTGAAGTGGGATATCTTTAATTAATCGTGAAAGAAACTTTTCTTTTTATCTTCCTTTGTGCCAGCTTGGACATCAAAGCAAAGAGTGATGTATTGTCAGGTTAGTGCCCCATGCTCATCAGATCATGTGATACCAACATTTAGCTCCACATCATAGAGGTAAGCTAGACTCCATGGTGCCTAGAAGCCCAGGTATATAATGTTAGTAAAGGAATGCTGGATAAAAATACCTAAAGGATTCTGAAATGCCTGTTATGCTGTCCTCAGAAAACAATTTTAAAGTGCTGATGAAAATTAAAAATTGTATTGTTACGTTTTCTTCGGCTGATTTTTACTTCTGTATAATTTTACATCTACATAAATACACATTTATAATTTTAGCCTAATGTATACAGTCTGTCAGCGTTGGTGCATTTCTGTCAGTTTGGAGAGAGAATAATTATACGGTAGCATCCTGTACTGTTTTCAGATAGTTCACACATAAGGTCAAGTTTCGGTTTCTAGGCAGCAAGGGGTTACGTATCAAAGCTGGCCTTTGTTGTGAGCACAAATGAAGAGTACTGGGCAGTAGCTGAAATTGTAACCAGGGTCAAAGCCCATCATGGCGAAAGGCTTTGAGGAGCAAGAGCTGGGGAGGGGTCAAGGAAGCACGAGAGCTAGCAAGTGAGTAAATGGAATACATTGGAGAGCATGGTGCAGGCACACTGTCGAGTGGGTAGGGGAGTAAATAACAATATCACCACATTGTTTGTTCTGGAATTGATTCTCTTGGTTGGTCCTAATCAGCAACATGGTGGAGGCATTCTAGAATTATACATTCCAGCAACCATAGATTCTTATGGATAGAAATGTTTTAACAAATCGGCATATATCAAGATAGTTGTACAGGTTCAGATGAAAAGCAAAAAATCTATTAGGTGTATTTTTCAGATATTTAAGAATAAATTAATAAATTTAAAGGAACAAATCTTATATAGTTGGAAATAAATTCCATACATAGGCTTCTTACCATAGAAGGAACAATGGCTGCATTTTTAAAACCATAGTGTCTCACAATTAATTTTGTTCCATACGGGTATAAGTTACAGCTTAGTTGACTTTTCTGTGCATATGGGCCACTGCAGCTTAAAATGGACTAGCACTGGATCACACTGAGTCCGACACAATTCTGCAGTAATCTTATGGATGGAGTTAAGCATATTCCTTTCTGTGTTCACACATTTTCCAAATGCTCATGTCTGGTGTGCAGCCTTGCCCGCCAGGAATGTATTTCAGGAAATTGTAGCCCTGGTCCACATGATTTATTTCCATTGATATTAATGGAAAATCATGGGTACTGCACCTGCGATTTCCCTATGTGCGCCTCTGGCAGACAAGGCTGCAACAATTGGAACACACATTTGTAAAATTGTTCCTATAGAGTGCGCATAGGATTTTTTAGGGTCAGGTAGATGGGGGGTGTTCAACTTGTAGCAAGTTCAAAGCATGAAGAAAGCACCAAGCATTACAGTACGTAGTGTATATACTTGCATACAAGGTAAGTATAAAATTACACTCACCACCTTCCAGCCAAAAGAAAAACCTGAAAAAGTCTATGATTCACGTATCAGTCACTGTGGCTTCCCAAAGAGCAATATGTTTTATTTTAATGCAAGTTGAATGTTCCACATGCAGACATCACTGCTTACAGTGGATGACCAGGAGCCTTAGAGAGGGGAACAAGAGACCTTCGGGGTCATATTGGATAATCCCCGAAACCAAGCGCGGGGGTCACGGTGGTTGTGGTGTGTAATTAACCCGCGCCTCTGGAATTCAGCTCTTTTGTCCATGTTTGGACCAAGGCTGTAATGAGGTCTGGAGCCGAGTGGTCCTGGCGGAACCCAAACTGAGCATCGGTGAGCAGGTTATTGGTGAGTAAGTGTCGCTTGATAGCACTGTCGACGACACCTTCCATCACTTTGCTGATGATTGAGAGTAGACTGATGGGGCGGTAATTGGCTGGATTGGATTTGTTCTGCTTTTTGTGGACAGGACATACTTGGGCAATTTTCCACATTGTAGGGTAGATGCCAGTGTTGTAGCTGTATTGGAACAGCTTGGCTAGATGCGCAGCTAGTTCTGGAGCACAAGTCTTCAGCACTACAGCTGGGATGTTGTCAGGGCCCATAGCCTTTGCTGTAGTGAGGTGAGAGTGACTGCCCTTGACATCAAGGCAGCATTTGACCGAGTGTGGCACCAAGGAGCCCTCGTAAAATTGAAGTCAATGGGAATCAGGGGGAAAACCCTCCAGTGGCTGGAGTCATACCTAGCACAAAGGAAGATGGTAGTGGTTGTTGGAGGCCAATCATCTCAGCCCCAGGACATTGCTGCAGGAGTTCCTCAGGGCAGTGTCCTAGGCCCAACCATCTTCAGCTGCTTCATCAATGACCTTCCCTCCATCATAAGGTCAGAAATGGGGATGTTCGCTGATGACTGCACAGTGTTCAGTTCCATTCGCAACCCCTCAAATAATGAAGCAGTCCGAGCCCGCATGCAGCAAGACCTGGACAACATCCAGGCTTGGACTCATAAGTGGCAAGTAACATTCACGCCAGAAAAGTGCCAGGCAATGACCATCTCCAACAAGAGAGAGTCTAACCACCTCCCCTTGACATTCAACAGCATTACCATCGCCGAATCCCCCACCATCAACATCCTGGGGGTCACCATTGACCAGAAACTTAAATGGACCAGCCATATAAATACTGTGGCTACGAGAGCAGGTCAGAGGCTGGGTATTCTGCGGCGAGTGACTCACCTCCTGACTCCCCAAACCCTTTCCACCATCTACAAGGCACAAGTCAGGAGTGTGATGGAATACTCTCCACTTGCTTGGATGAGTGCAGCTCCAACAACACTCAAGAAGCTCGACACCATCCAGGAGAAAGCAGCCCGCTTGATTGGCACCCCATCCACCACCCTAAACATTCACTCCCTTCACCACCGGCGCACTGTGGCTGCAGTGTGTACCATCCACAGGATGCACTGCAGCAACTCGCCAAGGCTTCTTCGACAGCACCTCCCAAACCCGCGACCTCTACCACCTAGAAGGACAAAAGCAGCAGGCACATGGGAACAACACCACCTGCACGTTCCCCTCCAAGTCACACACCATCCCGACTTGGAAATATATCGCCGTTCCTTCATTGTCGCTGGGTCAAAATCCTGGAACTCCCTTCCTAACAGCACTGTGGGAGAACCGTCACCACACGGACTGCAGCGGTTCAAGAAGGCGGCTCACCACCACCTTCTCGAGGGCAATTAGGGATGGGCAATAAATGCTGGCCTTGCCAGCGCTGCCCACATCCCGTGAATGAATAAATTTAAAAAAAGAACCTGCTGTCCTCTCTCAGGATGATAGCATTGCTGTCCCACCTCTGCCACTCTGCCAGTGCCCTTGCTGTTGCCTGTCAGCTAGCCAGCCCACTCCCTGTAGAATATTGAAACTTTATTATAGGAACATAGGAAGATAGGAACAGGAGCAGGCCATTTAGCCACTAGAGCCTGTTCCGCCATTCAATGAGATCATGGTTGATCTGTGAAAGAACCCCATTTACCCGCCTTAGGCCCATATCCCTTAATACCTTTGGTTAATAAAAATCTATCAATCTCAGATTTAAAATTAACAAATGAGCTAGCATCAACTGCTGTTTGCGCTGGTGGGGGGTCCTCCATGCTCTTTACTACCTGTTCAACTGTGTGAGGTTGAGACAGTGCGTTAGCTGGAGCATTGAGTTCCAAAATCACATCCTTTAAATCAATGTTGCACACTGATCTACCACATATTCTCTCTACTTTACATGCTGCCGGCATTCGTTATCTGCGCGTGCGCAAACGCCTTTACCAAGATGGCATCTGGCGCATGTCACGCTAGAAGTGCGCGCGCATTCCGGATGCTATTTTGAGTTCTTAGGAGACCGCGTAGTGCCTACAAAACGGATGCTATGCGGCCCAATTTATAGCCCCTTGTACCTGAGAGACATCAGCGAGAGACCATAAGCCTGAGATAGGCAAGTGAGAGAGCTGAAGCCTGAGAGAGGGGAATGAGAGAGTGTGAGTTTAATAGAGAGGGAAGTAGGCAACGAGGACCCAGAGGAAAGGGAGATGCTGCCATAGAGCCATGCAGTTCCGGAGAGTTCAGAATGGACAGAAGAGTGGCACTGGGCTAGTACTAGGCCTTACCTAGAGTGAAGTATAGTACCATCCATACAACGACTCTTGGATAAGATGACCTCCCTGCTGTCAACCTTCAAACACTGACCTGAATTTCCAGTTTGATACACAAGTATATACAGTATCTTTCCAGACCTCATTAAAATGCATCTGTGGGCAGCTTCTCTGCCAGCAACAATACAACACAGACCACACACAAAAAGGGACTAATATATTAAGTGGCTCTTTGGCCCTCTCAAAATTATGAGCAAATTTCCTTTCAAGAGCTACATTATTGTGTTGTGCTGCTGGTACACACAAACAAGTACTTCTGAAGATATTCATTCAGTTGAGTGAAATTTTATATTTATTCAGCAAAGCTTCAATTCAAAGGGTCATGAAGAAGCACAAATGAGACTTAAATAAGCTTCTAATTTTAGTGTAATTGTACTTTTGCAATGTTACTGTGACAATGAATTTTTACATGCAAGAGAAATTGATTTGAAGCGTGATTTAATTTTCGTAGATCTCATAGTGTTTGCTAAAATAATGAAAATAAACTCAAACTATTCAGAGAAGCTTTTTATCAGAAGGTGATTATAATATTGTAAACTCTGTCACAGTGTACTAGAGACATCTAGAGGTAGAAAAGGGTTCATGCAGCAATATGCATGCAACAATCAAGCCTTAGTCAAACCTCATCTGGAGTACAGCATTCAGTTTTGGGTACCATACCTCAGGAAGGACATATTGGCCTTGGAGGGAGTACAGTGCAGATTCACTAGAGTGATACCAGGGCTTAAAGGGTTAAATTATGAGGACAGATTGCATAAACATGGGTTGTATTACCTGGAGTTTAGAAGGTTGAGGGGTGAACTTATTGAGGTGTTTAAAATGATAAAAGGATTTGATAGAGTAGATACAGAAAAGCTATTGGGGGAATTCAGAACAGGGGGGCACAATCTTAAAATTAGAGCTATGCCATTTAGGAGTGAAATCAGGAAGCACTTTTTCACATAAAGGATAGTGGAAATGTGGAATTCTCTCCCCCAAAAGGCTGTGGATGCCGGGTCAATTGAAATTTTCAATACTGGATTGACAGATTTTTCTTAAGAGTATCAAGAGATATGGATCAAAGGCAGGTAAATGGAGTTGAGGCACAGATCAGCCATGATCGAGGGGCTGAATGGTCTACTCCTGTTCTTATGTTCACCCCACTGTGTGAGTGAATGGGTGTTGTTGCCATGACAGTAATCACAGATTGTAGATGCTAATTTGCCACCTGCTGCTGCAACATTGCAATTTGTACTGTGATAAACAAAATTGCGATCTGGATGTACAGAGAGCTTCTTCAGATCTGTGACTTGATTTATTCAAGCCAAAATGTGAAACAGCTTAAATTACCAAAACATGCAGAATGACCAAAGAAACTGAAATTGCTCAATTCAGACAACACCAATATTCCACTTAGATTTGAGTTTTACTCTAATCTGCGATTAGACTTCCAGTGATAAGATGGCCTTCACTAAACTGCCAGAAACCAGGCTCTTCATCTGCAAGACTACTAGCAAATTCAAATAATAAGATATCTTTTTAAAATGACCAAAGGCACTTACTTTGGTGCTCTAACTCCGGAAACAGATATGAAATGTCAGTCTCCGTGAGATTACAACTAACATAAAATTGAGGATCTTTCGTATAAAGTACCATACATCGTCATATTTTTGAGAGAAATGGGGGAGTACTTTGACTTTTCCTTCAACTTTAATGAGATTACAAACCAGATTTATTTATTTATCTTAAAAAAAATGTTGTTCAAAGTGAAAGGTTTCGATCTATCACTTCCATTTCCTGTACCATTCTTTTTCCCCATTACAGTTTTCCCTTCGCATTTCATCGAAAAGTTCCACAGCTGCTCCAACTTGATGTATGGTTACTGAGGAGTTTCTGGAACCATCTGTCCAAATAATTCTTTTACATTCCATGCGCCCTGCCTTCATTTAAGATTAATGCAGCATATGATTTGGATTATACCATTTTACAATTGCGTACACATTATTTGACAACACAAATACTCAAAACTTTTGCAAAGTTGTTTTCCATACGATGTGGTGATATAATGGGACAGACAAGGCTTACATTGATCAAAACAATACAAGATATACAAAAACTATTGGTTTACCATTGTAAACTTTTTAAATGAAAAATATACAATATTATATCATAAACATATAATGTGATTATTTTATCTGGAAAATTCCATTGTTTGTTTTCCAGATGTCAATTTAGCATTAAAATTCCTTTATATTGTCCTATTTCAACATACGTTTTCCAGAATTTAATTAATACACCACGGGAAGACTGACATATTTTGATATGTGAAGTTACTCTTTTGATTTTTGATCATTTGAATTAGAGTCTGGACAGCCCGAGGGAAATGGATGCGAATTTTCTATAGACACTAAAGAAATGGCACTTTGTTTACTGTAGAGTGCTGTCCAGTCTGACAAGCTATTTCGTCTACACTCAAAGCATCATAAGAATTCACTGCCTCCTGCTGCCTCAGGAAGTCTGAGATTAGTGAAATAGCAACCTCTAACCTTGAGTTGAGATAGCTTTCTGTGCTTTTCATGTGTAACAGTGACTGACCACTTTTAGTTTGTTTGTGGAAGTTCCTGGGATGGATTCTTCCTCCTCCTGGGCTTGTCCAATTTTTGGCACTTTAATTGCACCAGTGTACTTGCCCTTAGATGTTTGTGTAAAGATTCAGTTAAATGGATGTGTTGAGGACCCCAGTGCAGCACATATAAAGCTATTTTGATCCCTCCCCTTCCACACAAACACTTTCGCTTTGAGTTCAAAGAGAGGTCATGTTTGTTCTTTTTAACTAGAGAGTAATATTACAATGTATTCCATGTATCTACCTGTTCATCAAGGCACCATACTGCTAATGTAGTTAAAGACATAGTGCATCATAAATGTGACGATCAAATAACAGCAGATGGCTGTGAACTTTGTGCATGCTGCTATATTATGGACTGAAAATATTTTTGAAGATAAGAATATTACAAGGATTATGAAGGAACACTATATATTACGTATGTGTTGTAATATCTTATATTTTAATCCACAATTTGACACATTGTGTAATTTATAATGCATTAATTGGTGACACCTTTACGATGCAAGCATACTTGTAAGTAAAGATTTACCAGACCACTGCATTACTGAAATGGGAACCTATCCCTTCGTCTCTTTTATTTTTCTATTTATCTTTCTTTCTCTCTCCATTCAGCCAACTTCTGTGCATCTGTGGACTGAACATTTGAGGTGGATAATTTCCCTTGAGCAGCATTTTCCTTCATCTTGCTATGGGGAAGATATTTTGTTTGTGGAAGATATTTTGTTTGTTTGTGGAAGATATTTTTCATGCCATTCAGACACAGACAGGGAAAGTCTTTCTTGTCTCTTTCCATTTGAAAGTCTGGAGTTATTTGTTGGGCTCCTTCCGTACAGGCTGCCTGACATTTCATCAGTGTGTGAGATTGGCTTGAGAGTCAAGGATAACCTCACTCCAATTTATTACTGTTTTAACAAGAAGCTGTACTGCAGCTTCTCTGAAGCATGGTTTGCATGTTTTCTTGCCCATTTTCCTACCCTGACCTCCAGCAGAAACAATGGAAAACTTGTTCATCAGAGTCAAGCGGGTAACTTCTAGGTTAAGCCAAATGCATTTGCATGATCTCATCTTGTATTTGAATAACTGCTAACAATATTACTGCAACAGTGAATGGGAAAATACCAATTTAACGGATTAAGAATAAAATCCAGGCTCTACTCCCAAGCTTTTCATGCACGTGTAACATCATTATGGCACTGGCTGCATTGCTCAGTCCACGAGGTAACACCAATCACATGATTTTCCCGGAACTATTTTTATTCCTTAAATAGGCATTTCAAAGAACATAGAACTTTCAAATCATTAGCAGCTGTTTCCCTTTCATCTACATACTGTAGAAAGTTTCAAACAAAATAACAAGCATGCATTTGGAAACCACACTACCACCAATGAATATGTTAAATACAGGAGACCGAAACTAACCAATTGAAGTGTTCTCTGCAGCCACTGCCACTATAAGAAGCATATTTTGTGACATCCACAACAGTGTAGTATTGATATGGGAACTCTCTGTATTACCGTGCATATTGCTTCCATTTTGTGGATAGGATTGAAAAAAATATGCAGTAAAGATGGCTGCTGGGCTGCAATTTTAGTCTGATTCTATAGAATATTACGTAATGTCACAAGTGGGGTCCATATTTCCTTTCAAGAGAGAGAGAAAAACCTTACAGCAAATAGCTAAGCTTGAGGCAGATGTGTCACAAAACTGGAGAAGATATATTCAACAATTTAAATTGTTTGTCAGTACAACTGAAAAGAACACAAACCTGAGAAGATGCACCGTTTAAAACCCCCTCCTTTGCACTGCGCTGGGCAAAAGGCAAAGGAAATATACAATACATTTGCATTTCAGGAAAATGAGAAAGAAAAGATTGTTCTGCCACTAAATAAATTTGAATCCTGTTGCAGTGAGAAAAAGAATCTTGCATTGTGGTGTCATGTATTCAACACACAAGGTGGATGAAACATCTGCCCATTTTCTCTCAGGCCTAAGGACATGCTTCAGAAATTGTGAGTTTGAGCAACTTATGGATAGAATTACATGTGAATTCCACATAATAATGCAAGAAATCTTGCCAAGAGTCATGATTTAACTCTTCAAAAATGTAGGCATAGGTCAGCAACAGATGAAAAAACTGTCTGATGATCACATGGTGAATTCCATTAAAAAAGCTCATGTGACATCAATGCACATGCACAGAATGTCACATGGAAGCACTTCTCTCCAGCTGAGAATCTAAAAACATTCGACCACAATTGAAAATCCAACATCATACAAAATGCCTTGAAATGTCACTAAAATACTAGCACTGTAGAAATGGACGGAAATAAGGTTGATGTCCTGCTTACAGGAAGACATAGAAAAAGCATAAACATGAGAATTAATCTGAAAAATACAAATATTCAGCAAGACCAGTGAAAATAAAAATGAAAATAGATGTCAAGAGTTTTTCTTAGGTATTGTGATTTGTAGGAACTCCAATTGGCTTGTGGTTTGTGAAACATGGAGACAAATATAATAAAGTTTAAAAATGGGCATTGATGCATAGACAATTGGGATTCATGAAATTATATTCAGAATGTTCCAAAAAAACACTTGTCACAGTGAAAGAAACAAATAGCAGACTTTGTTCAAATAGAGGGAAATGGTTACTATGTGTGTTACTATGCAAATATAAGGACAATTCTGTCTCTTGTGAATTTCAGTGAAGCACTATCATGTGTCACAACCAGACAACACTTCAAAATCAGGGCTAGGATGAGTATTAATGCAAAATGATTCAGCTGCAGCCTGTGCATTGAAAGTCTTGACAGGAACACAAGCAAACTTTACCCAAATGGAGATGGAGACTCTGGTAATTGCACTTGGATGCCAAAGATTGCAGCAATATGTTTATGGTAAGGACACCAAGAAAGAGACTGATCAAAAATCATTTGTATTGATCCTCAGAAAATCATTAGTCAACACTGGTCCACAAATAATGAGAACATTATTGCAATTCCAGCTGTATTGATTACAGTTTAAGTACAATCTGGGGAAAGAGATATTTGTTGCTGGTAGACTTTTTAGGGCATAACTAAAAGAAGATACCAGGTCTAATGATAACACAATAGAATAGGAACTGGCAGCTCAGAACTAAATGAAAAAACAGGACCTCACAGGTGGTAATCTCAGGATTACTACCCGAGCCACATGCTAATTGGCATCGGGATAGGCAAATCAGGAAGGTGAGTGCGTGGCTGAAAGATTGGTGTGGGAAGGATTGGTTATAGACACTGGCACCAGTACTGGGATAGGAAGAAGCTGCACCTCTGGGACAGGTTCCACTGACCTGGAATGGAACCAGTGTCCTAGCGGAAAGGAATAATAGGGCTGTGGATGGAACTTTAAACTAGTAAGATGAGGGTGGGGGGGGAGGGAAAATAACATAAGTTTGAAGGTAAAAGAACTAGGAGATGAAAGTAAAAGTCAGACCAAGTTAAGGAATAAGAGTAACATAAACGGTCAGGGAACAAATACAGTTATAGAACATAAGTACAAAATGAATGTTAAAAGTAAAGTGAGAGGAACAATTATTAAAAACAAATTAAATTGGCTTTACAGCAATGTGCACAACATCTGAATCAAAATGGGGGAACTGGAGAAAATAATTAATAATGAGGAACCAGATGTAGTAGGGATTACTGAAACATGACTCCATAAAGAACAGGACTGGCAATTAAATATTGCAGGATATAATGTATTTAGAAAGGTTAGGTAAGGAAGGGGGCGTTGTTGTACTAATTAAAGACAACATAATGGCAAAAGGACGTAAGTAATATTAAGATGGAAACAGAATCCATATGGATTAAGACAAAGGATAAGAGGGATCGGTCACATTGCTAGGTATATTCTACAGACCACCTAATACTAGAAGGGAAATGGAGGAAGAAATATGTAGGCAAATCTATGAAATGAATAAAAAAACATTGAATGATAATTATGGGAGATTTCAACTACCCCCAAATAAACTGGCAAGAAGAGGTCGGGAAAGGGGAATGGAGTTTTTGCACAGTGTACAGGATTTCTTTCTTACCCAGGATGTGAGAAGCCCAACAAGAGACGAATCACTGCTGGATCTAGTGATGGGAAATGAACCTGAGCAGATAAGGGAAGTAAGCATTGGGGAACATCTAGGCAATAGTGATCATGACATAATTAGGTTTAAAGTAAAATTTGTGAAAGACATAATTAGAAAAGACCAAAGTATTCCAACCCATTTATACTGCAGGATGGATTGAGAAATTGATGGCAATACTGAAGCAATTGTATATGTGCAAAATATGCTTAAATGTTACATCACTCTTCACACTTCTGGCTGAAGACTTTCCCTTTGAGTGAGGGTTGTGCAGGCCTGAAATATGAAAATCAAATGGTTGGCTTGCATGGTCAGGCTGAGAATTCAACCTGTCCACAACCCGAACGAAATGGTAGTCCCAAGGACAAATGTGGCACTTTGCCTATGACGGCAGGGAGTGAGGAGACCTCTATTCCAGAACCATGCATGCTTTAATATATATAACATAAACATAGAAAATCTCATATATTCCAATGATTCACTGCATGAGCTGCTCTTTACCTGTTGGACAATGGGCAATCAGTGTCTGTGTGCGCACAAATACATCCCATATATACAAGTATTAATATTGTTTTGCACAAGTGTTTGCACTGCACACAAGGCATCACCAACAACTTTGCCCTTTCTACTCCAATTTCATGGATCAATTGTGCATGTTAACAAAGAGCTTGAGAGAGAAAAAGTGGCATAACTTTAATTTCTTTGATGAGATGTAGGGCAGCGAGAAAAAGGGGATGAAACACAATCCCAAAAAATGTGCATTTATCTTGGTAAGTGATTGGAAATATATTATTACATTTTATAATCTCTAAATTCCTTGACACAGCTCTTCAAAAGTGAATATTTATTTCATTTGTCATTTGAAAAAATGGCAGCAAGCTTGTTTTATTTAGGGGTATAATTATTATTTTTCAAGGTTGATCCACGGGGAGTCACTCATCTTTTTTTAAAAATTTGTTCATGGGATGTGGGCATCACTGGCGAGGCCGGCATTTATTGCCCATCCCTAATTGCCCTTGAGAAGGTGGTGGTGAGCCGCCTTCTTGAACCGCTGCAGTCCGTGAGGTGAAGGTTCTCCCACAGTGCTGTTAGGTAGGGAGTTCCAGGATTTTGACCCAGCGACGATGAAGGAACGTGGATATATTTCCATGTCGGGATGGTGTGTGACTTGGAGGGGAAATTGCAGGTGGTGTTGTTCCCATGTGCCTGCTGCTCTTATCCTTCTAGGTGGTAGAGGTCGTGGGTCTGGGAGGTGTTGTCGAAGAAGCCTTGGCGAGCTGCTGCAGTGCACCCTGTGGATGGTACACACTGCAGCCACTGTGCATCAGTGGTGAAGGGAGTGAATGTTTAGGGTGGTGGATGGGGTGCCAATCAAGTGGGCTGCTTTATCCTGGATGGTGTCGAGCTTCTTGAGTGCTGTTGGAGCTGTACTCATCCAGACAAGTGGAGAGTATTCCATCACACTCCTGACTTGTGCCTTGTTGATGATGGAAAGACTTTGGGGAGTCAGGAGGTGAGTCACTCGCTGCAGAATACCCAGCCTCTGACCTGCTCTTGTAGCCACAGTATTTATATGGCTGGTCCAGTTAAGTTTCTGGTCAATGGTGACCCCCAGGATGTTGATGGTGGGGGATTCGGCGATGGTAATGCCGTTGAATGTCAAGGGGAGGTGGCTAGACTCTCTCTTGTTGGAGATGGTCATTGCCTGGCACTTGTCTGGCGCGAATGTTACTTGCCACTTATCAGCCCAAGCCTGGATGTTGTCCAGGTCTTGCTGCATTCGGGCTCGGACTGCTTCATTATTTGAGAGATTGCGAATGGAACTGAACATTGTGCAATCATCAGCGAACATCCCCATTTCTGACCTAATGATGGAGGGAAGGTCATTGATGAAGCAGCTCTAGATGGTTGGGCCTAGGACACTGCCCTGAGGAACTCCTGCAGCAATGTTCTGGGGCTGAGATGATTAGCCTCCAACAACCACTACCATCTTCCTTTGTGCTAGGTATGACTCCAGCCACTGGAGAGTTTTCCCCCTGGACCAGCACCACAGCTACTGGAGATTGGTGGGGAGGAGGTGGCAGGAGAACCCTAACTCTGAAGTTTTTCGAGCCACATCTGGAGCAGTTTGACTTACTCTAGCAACTCAAGCAATATGGCAGATCACAGAATAAATCTTCTGGTCCATGTGCTAAAGAGGTGTGGTGAGCCTAACACTCAATGACTTCTCACCAGGCTAACTTTCAGCTATTTTCCAGGGTTTCTTCTATTTAATTGTTAAAGGCAAGCTCCAGGCCCAATTTGGGCTTGGCACTGGGAGTTTGCTATGATGGGCGGGGCGGGGGTGCGTGGGGCGGGGTGGTGGGGGGAGGCGAGACAGTAAGAAATTGGGGATTCACAGCCCTTTAAAGACTGCTGTAAATATTTACAGGGTTGAGGCATCACAAAAATAAATGGCCACATATATGGGTGCAAAAATTGTTACTGCCTTTACAAAGGCTGTAACTATTTCAAATGTATATATGCAAATTGTTGTGGTTGAAATTGTTTTATTTGCAAGCATTCTAAGGGCAAAAAAGTGGCTAGTAAAAACTAACGGCAGCCAAAATAAATGTAGAAGCAGGACACATAGTCTGTGAGCAAAAGATGAAGCAGCACAGCCTTGAACATCCATTTGATGACTGGTGAAATGGAGGTACTGTAGCTTGAGGTAGCTTGAGGTAGATGTTGATCTGTTTGGCACTCCTGGACACATCCCAAAAGGATCACAGTGCAGCATGCCTGCAGAAGGTGGCAGCCTGGGTCAATATTTTGTTTACTATCTACATGATGTGTAAACAATGACCCCTCTACCTTGGAAAATACAACAGGATGATGACATTAGACAGCCATGTTATGCTGCTGTTGCTGTTCAGAGGGAAAGGAGATGATGGCCATGCTGATTGATGCATCAGTCACTTGTTTAATATACATGTGTCCAGCACATTGGCCACGACTAAAGTTGATTCCTGTACTACCCAGGAAAGAGAAAAATTCTAAAGATTTTGTATGTTTCTTTGAGTGGTGTCAAATCCCTTCTTGGGAATTCCAGAATCTTCATAGCTAGTATCTTCTTTAACCACGATTGTCATTTCTAGGAATTTGAGTCCTCCAGTGTTCTTGATGTCCTTTAATTTCTCCTTGATATGCTAAACAAAATAATTGTAATTTTTTCTGCACTGTAACTTTTCTTAAAGTAGAGCTGCAGCTTTTTAATTTTTTTCTGAGCTCCTCCATTCACCTCTTTCTAATTTCCCCATATCATCTCTGACTGAATGGGTCGAATGGTGAAAAACAGGCTTCTACCTGTTTTTCTGTACAACTGAACAAAAAGCAAAATACTACATATGCTGGAAATCTGAAACAAAATCAGACAATGCCAGAAATACTCAGCAGGCCAGGAAGAATCTGTGGAGAGAACAGACAACGTAACGTTTCAGGTGTGCGGACTCTTCGCCAGTTCTGATGAAGGGTCTGCACACCCGAAATGTTAACCTACCTCTCCTCTCCACAGATGCTGCCTGATACTGCTTAGTATTTCCAGCATTTTCTGTTTTTGTTTCTGTATAACTTTGAGTAGTGAGAATGGTCCAGGGCGCACATGCCACTGATTTTCCCTTCCTCCCCATGGAGAAGAACTTGGCCTCCACTCAGCATCTCACTGCGACTTTACATTCACAATAAGCCAAATGTGCATTCTGTGACTGTTCCTGCGATACTAGGAGGCTCATTAGCCCTCTATTGTGCTCAGTTTAAGGGAGTTGCCAATGAAGCTGTACCGCCAAATCAAATCATCTATGACTTTCAAAAGAATGGCTTAACATTACAAGAAATACTACATTCTGCATGTTAAGCAAGCAACCAATTATCAATTCAGAATTTGCATGTATAAATGACAACAATCTTACAACACCAAGTTATAGTCCAACAATTTTATTTGAAAATCACAAGCTTTCGGAGGCTTCCTCCTTCGTCAGGTGAATGTCAGGTGGACATTCACCTGACGAAGGAGGAAGCCTCCGAAAGCTTGTGATTTTCAAATAAAATTGTTGGACTATAACTTGGTGTTGTAAGATTGTTTACATTTGTCAACCCCAGTCCATCACCGGCATCTCCACATCATGTAAAAATGAGTCACGGGTGTTGCCAAGGACATTGGCACATGCATGGGGTTGATATTCTTGCATCTGATATGATTGGTATATTAATCAAATGGCTTGGCCTCTTCTGAGTACCCCAATCATTGTTTATTTTTTGGCAAGTCCAGGTAGTTCATTGCATTCAGGCAGGGCCGCTTACAGCCATATAGAGATGTTGATAGCTGGGTTGGTAGCAAGGCAACGTGAAGTGAGGAATCCTCACAAAGGAGATCTTTCTGGTGTGGATCCCCTTAATCTATGATGTGTTTCTTCATGTCATTGGATGCAAAGGTGGGTTCTTGGCTGTAATCACACCATAGACATTGGGAAATCTAATAACGGTGAAAAATTGCATCTGTGGTTCTTTCTGTCTCTTTCTTTGGCTCAGCACCTCTGTGAAGTGCCTTGGAATGTTTTTCTAAATGCAAGTTGTTACTGTTGTTCTTGTTGATGGGATGTTTAGAAGTTGATACAGTGATGTAAACAGCTGAGCAAAGCAATAGCAACTTGAGAAATGACATTGGACATTGCCAACTGATTAATACCAACATTTACCCTGGCGGCAGCAGGGGAGGCATTAAGACCGTGCAACTAGTACAATTGCAGTGGGCCCCGAGCCAGTCAGAGGTCCCAAGTGGATTCAGTGAACAGACACCTATGCAATGGCAATAGCTCTCCAATACCATTTTGTCATCTATTTTTATATTACCTATTGCAAACCTACCTTTTCACGATTGTACGTGTGCAGTTTTGACATCAGGTTAAGTAGGTGTCATTATTTAGTAAAATGTAGGGACCCCAAATCAAACCTTTGCATGGGGCAACTGCAAGGCAAATATCACTTCTGGGCACCAGTAGTACAGCAGGTGAGCAATATCTTCACTGGCACTAACAGTACATAATGTGTGTCAGTATAATTCTTCAATTCCTCCGTTAACTCATTACACAAGCCATATAACATTTTCTTATTAAATTAATATCTGACAACATTCTGTGCCAGTCCAGTCAATGAATTAATGTGGCATTCATGAATCCTGAGGATTGCCTCTCTTTCTAATAGTGCAACCTTGCTTGTACCTTTAACATCAACTGCAATTGTGAACTTAACCAAAATAAAACAGAAGCAGCAGTTGTTTACTTATTGTGCCATTTCAGGGAAGTTTAAATGAGTATTTTAAGCAATTTTTTTTAAGACAACCTAGCAACTTCTCAATGTAATGTGGCAAAGTGGTTCATTTAGACATTGTTGAAAACACAAGTAAAAATAGGGTGGAGAGACTTTCTGCCGAAACTTTGCCCCAAAAAAATGGCCATCACGATTTCCTTCCTGTAACTTTGATCCACCTACCAAAGGCCCACCCTGAAGTATATAAATGATGTCAGGAAGGGGTGTGGCTTAGTCCTGCACAAGATTTCCCTGACTTACTGCCCTTTAACCACCCCTACAAATCACTGCTACTAAAAAGGTGGCAGTACTGGGCCAGAACAGTATCCCAGAGGCTAGAAAGAATGGGGAAGATCATGGGTCACGCAGGATAGAGATCCTGCAACACGGTTTTGGCTAGAAGTTACTTGCAAAACTTAAAAGCTGCAAAATCTCTCTAGTGAAAGGTTTTTGCTGACAGTTACCTTTAGGTAAACAATGAATTTCTCGCTGGGCATTCGATTGTTCTTGTGCTTTAAGGAGGAGAGTAAACAGGACATGGAAGAGAGAGGATGGAAGCCAGGAAATTGTGACATCATGCAGGCAGGCAACATCCAACCTGTGGGTATCCATGCCACAGGGTCTACAGATCAAAGAGGCCTTATCTGGATTTTTTTTGCAGGCTACATCTAAGAAGGCTGTGGTTATTCCCCAGATGCAGTAACTGAGATATACCAGCTGCTGGAACCTGATCTGCAGTCTCTTTCCAAAAGGGGCACAGCATTATCAATGGCTATGAATGTGACAACAACACTAAATTTTTAGGCATCTGGATGTTTCCAAGCAGCCGCTGGTGACATTATTCACAGCAGTCATTAAGCAGTGCATCGGTGCATTGCACAAGTGACAATTAACAGTTGAACACATTTGGGATTCTAAAGTCCTGCATCTGTTGCCTGGATAGGTTGTGGGGAGCCCTTCATACTGTCCACATGTTTCTTCTTTACAAAAAAACACAAGATTTAGACAGGCTGCAAATTAATTTAAAGTTTAATTTCATCCTGACATCTGCGGCTATTTTATTATGATTATGCCTTTAGGTGCAAGCAATGCTGCAATCTCTTCACTTTTCATTCAAATGCTGCAGGAAATGTGATATGGGGCAGTGGAGTGGTCGGAGAGGAATATGTGGCTATGGGAGGTTGGTGATGTTTTCTTGTGCTTAATAACTGTCTCACTCATCTCTTGTACACTGTGTGAACCTGGATGGGGTGGAGGTGAGTCATACTTCCAGCATTATTTTAGCATCTGCATGGGCATTTGTGCCTTCATTGACCTTGGCCAATCTGATGAGGTCATTAAAACATTTACAGCAGTGAATTCCATTTATGGGGTGGTTGAGGTGGCATTGACCATCTGAGCCACCTCTCTCCAAAATGCTTCATTGTTCTTTTTCTAGGAGTTTCTTTCTTGGGTGCCTAAGAGCCTTCCTCTTCATGTCCTCACCTCGACCAATGTGACATATGAAATAGACAGGCAGGAAAAAAACAGCTGGTCCATCAAGCCTGCCCCATGCTCATGATGGCCGGAGCACCATGACCAAACACTTGATCCCTTCCTCCCCACTGCTCCTCCTTGCCCTCTCCCCCCGCCCCAAGCCTCCACTGGCATGTAGGGCACTAAATTGCGCCATGTAGCACCCGTTGTTTCGGCGCTACGCGGCCTCTCTGTCATCCAAGATGGCATCTTGGATGCGCATGCTCGTTTCCAGCGTGACGTGCACCGGACGCCATCTTGTTATAGGAGCTAGTGCAGGCGCAGCTAATGAACACCGGCTACATGTAAAGTAGGGAGAAAATGGAAACAATCAGTGTGCAACGCAGATTTAAAGTGATAGACACCATTTTGGCACTTAATGCTTAACTCAATGCACAGTCTTAACCCCAACCATCTGAACTTGTCTTAGAGTGCGTGGAGGACCCCCACCAGCACTATTTAAAGGGACCATGCAGGATTTACAGGTTAGTGGCTGGATCATTGCTTCTGGCTGCTGATGCATTAGTAGCTGTTTTTGGAGGCCTCCTATACTTGAATACTAGGACGCGGGTATATAGCCTAACATTTAGAGCCAGGACGTGCAGGAGTGATGTTAGGAAATGCTTCTGCATGCAAAGGGTGGGAGAAGTTTGGAACGCTCTTCTGCAAACAGCAGTTGTTGCTAGCTCAATTGTGAATTCTAAATCTGAGATTGATAGATTTCTGTGAACCAAGGGTATTAAGGGATATGGGGCTAAGGCGGGTATATGGAGTTAGGTCACATGTCCACCATGATCTCATTGAATGGTGGAACAGGCTCAAGGGGCTAAATACCACTGCCACTTGCTGCCTCCTGATGTGCGCCACCTTCTGCAAGAAAGCGGGACGTGTGTCTGGATGATGTGCTTGTCATGGTTGAATAGCTGCCAGTGTGTGTGGCCTGTGAGTTGTGGGTGGGCGGTTTGCAACAGTGGTAATGTGTAAGGGTGAGAGGAAGCATCTGATTGGAAGAGTTGAGTACTGATAGAAAGAGTTTGTTGGTATGGTGACGGGGGGTGTAGTGCGTGGAACAGTGGATGCGGCCAGTGGTGCAGTTGGTAGGAGACGCCACTTGACAGTTGACCTCACTCACCTTGACCACTCATGTCAAAGCATTGAACTTCTTCCTGCACTGCATCCATGTTGATGATGCTGTGCACCTGGCATTGACTTTGTCCCCCGCTGCCTCCCACTGCCTTTTGGGTATATATGTGGAGGGCCTCTTGCCACCACCCCCCCCCCCCAACGCGTGGATATAGGATGTCCCTCCTTCTGTCCACCTATTGCACCAAGGTCTGTAGTGCATCAGCAGAGAACCTTGGTGAATGCACTCTCGCAGGCCTGGTACCCACTCATATCGGCAGATTGGTGAGGTCTGGCATGCAGATTGGAGGTTGTGGGATTTAGTAATGCGCAACCTTGATTCAATGTTTTAACATAACTCATCAGTTTGTAAACATAGGGACGGGAGCTGCGTCTGTGTTTTATGTGTGTGATGTCTGATCTCAGTTCAGACTCCGTGCAGACAGCAGACTATTAATTTCAGCAAATAACAGGTACCAGCTACCTTTAAGAGATTTCTAAGAAACATCTTCCCTTTAAGAGATTGGGGCTCCATCTGCTGGTGGAAAGTGCGAGTTGCATTGAATCAACGTGCAAGGTCTGAAATGGAACGTTGGTTGGAGGTGAGTTCTCAGGCTGGATGAAACTCTTGTCCTGCCTGCGCAGGGGTCATTGGGCGCGGGGTACTAGCACATTGCACTACCCCGCGCCCAAAAACGGCCCTTATCCAATTCCCCCCCCCCCCCCCACCGCCCCCCCCCCCCCCCCCTCCCCCGTAATCTCCTCGATGGCAAAAAAAAGAGAGAAACCCCAAGGCCAATAAGGGAAAATATCGTGGAAAATTCCTATCCGACCCCCTCAGGTAATCGAAACCAGTCCAGGAGAGCACATGGACCAAGTGTTATCTAGAAAGACACTTACCTTCTATAGTATGCAATCTCTGCCCCAGTCAGGAACCGGTCCAGCTCCCTCTTGAAAGCAGAGAGTCAGCACCCACCACACCAGCCAGCAATGTATTCCAGAGGCTCACAACTCTCTGGGAAAAGAATAATTGCCTAATATCCAGTCTATTCCTACTCTTACATAGTTCTTGTGTTCACTGGTCTTCGCCAATCTGTTAAACTGGAATAATCTATCAATATAGATGCTATCCAGCCCTTTAATTATTTTCTAGACCTCTAGGTCTATGCTGTTCTAAAGTAAATAGATCAAGGTCCTTGAGCCTATCTGAGTAGCTGAGGTTCTTTAAAGCTAGGAATAATTTTTGTCGCTCTCCTCTGGACCTTTTCCAAGGCCACTATATCATCCAACATGTTGGGGGACCAAAATTGGGCACAGTACTCCAGATGCGGTCTGACCAACGACCTGTATAGTGACAAAATGGTGTCCTTTGATTTATACTGAATGGTTCAATGGTGTCCTCCTCCACAGCTTCAGAAAATCCTGGGGCTTTCACATTGCAAACCCTCTGATTTTGCTGCTCCTTCTGTCATTGGAATTGTAACGAGCTCTCGTTCCATCTCTCTCTCCCTTCAGTCAAACTGTTGTGTGCCTGGTCCTTTACCCTGACACCATTTCCCTCCCCTCCCAGCGGCAGAGAACCAGTCAGGAGCAGATTCCTGCTCTAAACCAATCCTAAATACGAAATTAGCAACCTCCCCTCCCCCACAAGAAAAATGTGGTCATCTACCAACAGGATTATTTGGGCAGGCAGAAATTGGATAAAATGGGAAAATATCGATTTTTAAGGACAGAGGAGGGAAAAAAATCTTTTGAAATGTGCTGATTTCAATCCTTGTGCCTGAAAGAAGAGTATTGCCACTTTAAGAAACATATTACCATTTATACAACACATTGGAGGCTTCATGCTGCACCCAGCAGGATGCTGCAGATTATTCCTTTGAATGCCTTGTTATTGTTGCAGTTGTAGAAAACACATCGTGGCTTCGACAGTACAGTGATGATGCTGGGTTGAAAGAGAAAAAGCAGAGCGCAAATTCTCTAAGGACCCTCTAAGAACTCTGAACCATTTCATCCCTTCTTTTAAACAAGGTTCCCCGTAAAGCCTTTACTGTTTGAAATACTCTCTTTAGATGTTTAAAAATAAAATGATTCTCTAAATTATCTGGTAGCATGGATGTCCTACGAGGAAGTATGCAAATCGCTAAAGCCTAAAAGGAGTTTAGTGGAGCTGACTGCTACTGCAGTGTGATCCTCAGGAGCGTGATCATCTGTTTCCTCACTGCTGGAATTGCTTCCCAGGGGACACTGCCTGCAGTATGTCATCCACTTCAGTCACATGATCCAGACCACATTCTCAGACATTCAGTTTACTGGAAACATAATGTTGCTTTACAATAAACAGCAGTGTAGTCTAACTTTCAGGTCAAGGGCACCAGAATTTTTTTTAACATATATTAAAATGTAACTAAGCTTTGTAAGAAATTAATTAGTTTTTTAAAAAAAATGCTTGTAAATCATGTCTATTTCTGGTCATCTTGTATAATTTGTGTATTTTTCTTTGTTATTTCAAAAATACGCTTACATTTCTGGTTGCTGTAAATCTCAGGGGAACACCATGTTGCCTTTTTTTTCACACAAAGCATCTTGAGATATATGAGTTGTGCTGGGCGGGAATTTTCTGGTGTTATATTTTCCCCGTTTAGTCCATGCAGCTTAGAGCTCTGATACTGGAGAGTTTAACATTTGCATGACAGTGTATTCCTGATCAGATGTAAATACCAGGCCTCGTAGCAAATATTAACATGCTCTTCCCTCTTCAAAGTTTAAAAAAAAAGTGTCGCTAGTAGGAGAGTGCCAATGTCGTACGCAGGACTGCATTCCAGTGAAATGGGTCCATTATAATCTCTAGTGGGTTTGAACTAGACATTTCTATCCAACTGCTGTCAAAATAATACACATCATCCACACCAAGATACAAGAAAAAACGACAAGGTGCTATTCTCATGTCTCACAGACAAGCAATTGTGGACAGCTTTATAAAGAATGCATACACAAAAAATGCAAAGTAAAAGCAAAAATAAAATGGGCTATCTATCTATCTACCTGCCTGCTTTTCTATTTTTATAATCTATCTATTTACCCATCTACGGTAGAAGGACCACTATCGTGTCTTCACTAAGCTCCAGTGGCTGACCAGAATTGCAATGAATTGACCTAAAATACCTTACGGTTCTCAACACTTTCAAATTTCATCATGGCCTCGGTGCTCCTTACCTCCGTGATCTCCTCTAGCCTTATGTCCCTGTGTGCATCCTCTGGCTCACTAACACTGGCCTACTTTGCATTCTGTGCTCCTTCAGCCACCTTGCCCCTGCCCTCTGAAACTTCGTTCCTCGGCATCTCTGTCTTGCCACCTTCTGCCCTGCCTTGAAATACCTTGTTAAGACCCTCGTCTTTGAATGTACTTTTGCCCTTTCCTGACTCTGGCACCATAGACTGCCTTAAAATGAAGACATCATTGCTGCTGTGTAGGAAACACTTGGAGAGGAAACAATTAGTGTCAATAGGGCTATTACATTGTTTTATGATGAAAGGAACACATTTTATGAGGGGAACTTGCTCTCAGCAGGCACGGGATCTGTTTGGCCTAACAGGGATGAGCTGGGCGGGATTCCCTGGGTAGCCCAGGAATAGCCCTAGACACATTCCCAAAAGTGCCTGTTTAACGTAACAGGGTCAGGCCTGATGGTGCTTGCCCCTCCTGAACTGTAATTTGTGGCAGTTCTCACATGGGGTGGAAATCCAGAGGATCTGGATTCTGCCTCAAGTTGCAGCCCTGTCACTGGGATTGTGCCACATTACTGCCCTCCCCAACCTGGAACTTTGGGCTATATGTTTTTATACAGTCAGGCTTTGATATGGTACTGCTGGAATTTGATCAATGCTTATTTAGTGGTAATGATGACTGGCAGATAAAAATAATTTTTCATTTCAATAATTATTGATTGCTGCCAAAGGGCTGGAGTAGAGCCTTAGTGACAGAGTTATTCACTCCTCCAAATTCCCATTTTTTTAATCCTTAGTAAAAATAAGGAAAACTGGAGGCTGGCTGCATATCCTATACCCCACTGCCATACAGACCAAAAAGATCCTAGGCTGGATCCCTGATCTACACTGAATTAGGTAATCTCAGAGCTGAGGCCAGTCCAATTAGCCTGGTTTAGGGAGGATTACTGTTCCTATTGGGGTAATGTCAGCACTGCCATCTTAGCTCTCAGCCATAAGTCTCACTGTCTCTGTTCACTGGATCACAATGTTCAGTGGAACAATTCACCCAAAAGAAATGGAGGGATGCAAATTTGGCAATTCGATTTTTGGAGTTTGTTCAGCATTCTAAATTTCTCAGGCCCATATTTTGATTAAGGGCCTATCCACTGGTAAAATATTTGTTCTTAGTTTTAAGCTTCTATGGTTGCTGGTCATATATTTACCTCTTGGCATTACAAATAGCTACAGACTAAACAAAAACCTTTCTCTGCAATGTTATTGAATTTTATACTCGGGAAAACTGCAACTAGTTTTCAATTGCATTTCTGTTATTCCATTTGTGTTGATTTTCCACAAGTTGGTGATTTTTTCTGCAGCTACTATTAAAAAAAAATCAGAAATACTAAACTCATATGATCTCATTATGCTATCAGGTCTGTAATCACAAATTCAATATATGTGCAGGCCCTATGCCATCATATCAGTAATATCTCATTGACATGGGTCATTATATTAATTTTCAAATGGCTTCCACATCAAGCACAGCTCTTTTGAATAGAAAGTTCCAAATCTTACACATATTTTGAACTACAACAGACACCTTTAAGTAAAACAATAATCTAATTGAAGGGTTCAAATGTTTGCAAAGAACACAGCTTTGCTGTTGTATTTTATGATATGATATTGAATTATTGCCCTGTAATTCACTTAGAGCTATCCATTATAGAGTTAAAGCTTTATTGGACAGTCATCTGTCTCAAATGGTGCAGCTAATTCAGACTTTGATGTAATTTTATTTGCTCAAAAGCCTAGATCAGCACAGAAATTAAATAACTTGGATGTTTGATGTAGAAACATATGTATAAACGAATACAGTTTCTGAATTGTGTAATCCAATTTCAAAACATACTTTCGCATTATTGTAGGACCAAACATTCATACTTACATGGTGGTCTCTAAATTTTCATTTGCTTTTGGATATGGTAGATAGATGGAGACTTGCAGATTTGTTTAGGTATTTTCAATGAATTAGTGATTGGGTTTAACATTGTGTTGTGGGGCCCATGAAAGTGGTGAGAAACACAGGGGTGTTGAAGCTATTCTCTACTAAAAAAAAGCTTTAACATTTTTAAATCAACATATATATTCACCTTCTGGGCTAATATGTTTTAGCCATGATGTGGAGATGCCGGTGATGGACTGGGGTGGACAAATGTAAGGACTCTTACAACACCAGGTTATAGTCCAACAGCTTTATTTGAAATCACAAGCTTTCGGAGCTTTCCTCCTTCATCAGGTGAGTGTAGGATTCCATAAAGGCACAGCATATATAGTCAGAGAACAATGCCTGGCGATTACAGATAATCTTTCCAACTGCCCGTTATCACACCTCGGCAAAGATATAATCAAAGCAATCAAAGGAGTGGATGGTGTTCAGACAGAGAAACATTACATCCCAGACTACTGAATACACAAGCGGTCAGAACACAGAGACAAAGAGAGAGAGAGAGAGACACCCAAAAGGCAGAGAAAGAGAGAGAATGGCCAGTTGTATTAAAAACAGATAACTTTTTTTTTGCTGGTGGGGTTACATGTAGCGTGACATGAACCCAAGATCCCGGTTGAGGCCATCCTCATGGGTGCGGAACTTGGCTATCAATTTCTGCTCGACGATTTTGTGTTATCGTGTGTCTCGAAGGCCGCCTTGGAGAACGCTTACCCGAAGATCGGAGGCTGAATGTCCTTGACTGCTGAAGTGTTCCCCGACTGGGAGGGAACCCTCCTGTCTGGCGATTGTTGCGCGGTGTCCGTTCATCCGTTGTCGCAGTATCTGCATGGTCTCGCCAATGTACCATGCTCCGGGGCATCCATGTAAGACTCCTAATATTTTTTAGAAATACCTAGTGCACTTAAAGGCTACTGATTAAGATCCATCAAGAACTTTGCAGTGAATTAACTGTACAAATTGAGACAAATGTAACAATCTGACAAATAACCACGCAAGGAGTTGAATTTCAACAATAATTTGAATGACCTGCTTACCTCAAGTTTATTAGCTTTGCCATCGAACTTAGTATTGGTATTGAGCTAGCCAATGTAACTAAAGGAAGAGACACAAATTGCAGTGCAGACTCAAGCTGCGAAAACTAGCAATGGCTTTAATAAGTTGAACAAGGTTTGATTGAACAAGTACATTAGAATCAATGCCAAAAATCAGATTATATATTACTGTAGTACTTATAATACTAATGTAAAGTATCAAGCTGAAAGACTGATGAGAATAAATTGGAAGCTTTGAATCACAAATTAGACTGTGAGATACTGAAGGCTAAATGGAATGGCTAATCAGTAATGAGGTAATTCAGAGTAGGCCAAGGCAACCTGCGTAAGAACACTGATAAGAAAGGGCAAACATATGTGCTGCTGATTCAGATCCAGCATGAATTTAACAGTAACTTTCATAACTTTGCAAATTGAGACAATTACAACAATTTGACAAAAAAATTGAGACAAAAGTTTGAATTTCAATAACCAATTTGAATAAACCTGCTTGCCTTGATGTTAACTTAGCATGGACACATTTGCAGAATGGAACAAGTACAATTTTAATAATTAGCAATGCAGTAGATGCCAGAGGGAACAAAAGCACAATAGACAACAGGGGCGCTAAATTGGGCCATGTAGTGCCCATTGTTTCGGTGCTATACAGTCTCTCCAACATCCAAGATGGCGTCTTGGCTGCGCAAGTACATTTCCAAGGTGACGTGCGCGAACGCCATCTTGGTATAGGAGTTAGCGCATGTACAAATGCCGAACCACTGGAAGCATGTAAAGTAAGGAGAAAGTGATAGACACCATTTTGGCACTTAATGCTCAACTCAATGCACAGTCGTAACCCCGACCATCTGAACGTGTCTTCGAGTGCCTGTTTGACCCCCACCAGTGCTATTTAAAGGGACCATGCAGGGTTTACAGGTCAGTGCTGGGGATTATTGCTTCTGGCTGCCGAGGCATTTGTAACTGTTTTTGGAGGTCTCCTGTACTTGAATACAAGGACAGGGAGACATGGCCTAACATTTAGAGCCAGGACGTGCAGGAGTGAAGTTAGGAAATGCTTCTACACGCGAAGGGTGGGAGAAGTTTGGAATGCTCTTCTGCAAACGACAGTTGATGCTAACTCAATTGTCAATTCTAAATCTGAGATTGATAGATTTCTGTGAACGAAGGGTATTAAGGGATATTGGATTAAGGCAGGTTTATGGAGTTAGGCACAGGTCCACCATGATCTCATTGAACAGGCTCGAGGGGCTAAATGCCACTGCCAATTGCTGCCTCCTGATATGCGCCACCTTCTCCTGCAAGAAAGCGGGACGTGTGTCTGGGTGATGTGCCTGTCATGGTTAAATAGCTGCCAGTGTGTGTGGCCTGTGAGTTGTGGGTGGACGGCTTGCAACAGTCGTATTGTGTAAGGGTGAGAGGAAGCATCTGATTGGAAGAGTTGAGTACTGATGGAAAGAGTTTGTTGGTATGTGGGTGATGGGGGTGTGGTGCGTGGAGCAGTTGGTAGGAGACGCCACTTGACAGTTGACCTCACTCACCTTTATCGCTCATGTCAAAGCATTGAACTTCTTCCTGCACTGCATCTATGTTCATGATGCTGTGCTCCTGGCATTGACTTCATCCTCCGCTGCTTCCCAGTGCCTTTTGGATATATGCCCAGAGGACCTCTTCCCTCACCCCCCACCCACCGCCCTGCAGATATAGGATGTCCCTCCTTCTGTCCACATCCTGCACCAAGGCCTCCAGTGCATCAGCAGAGAACTTTGGTGCACACACTCTCTGGTACAAATTCAGATCGGCAGATTGGTGAGGTCTGACATGCAGATTGGAGGTTGTGGATTTAGTAGTGCGCAACCTTTATTCAATGTTTTAACATAACTCATCAGTTTTCAAACATAGGGTCGGGAGCTGCATCTGTGTTTTGCATGTGCAATGTCTGATCTCCGTTCAGACTCCGTGCAGATGACAGACTGTTATTTTCAGCAAATAATTGGTATTGTTACCTTTAAGAGATTTTTAAGAGACAGCCTGCCTTTAAGAGATTGGGGCTGCCCCTGCTGGTGGAAAGTGCGAATTGCATTCAAAGCTCGTTCAACGCTGATTCGGAACGCTGCTTGCAGGTAAGTCCTCAGGCCTGACAAAAGTCTCGTCCTGCCTGTGCAGGGGCCATTGGGTGTGGGGTAATAGCGGATCGTGCTGCCCCCGCCCAATAATAGGCCCTATCCAATTTCCCCCCCCCAGCGTCGACAAGATGTGACAGAGGAAGGTCTGAAGGAAATGGACAAGCCTTGTCACAACACAGTGATGGAACTTCTGGACATGTAATTTGGAAAAAGCTTTTGGCAAATGTAACCATGTGGTGCAGCCGGGCTAAACAAAAAGAAAATCAACAGGGACCATTGACAGCCTTTGACTAGACACGCGATGCACATCCAGGGTAAAACGGACCTATTTGTTATCGAGTATTGAAAACAACTGGGTCAATTCATTGTAGCCAATAAATCATTTTCCTTCCAAATAAGTTAATGCAGTTGGATTAGAATATATAAAGGCAAACAAAGTAATTTTGATTGACCAGATAACCTGTTTTAGTGACGTTGCTTGAGGGATAAACGTGGCTACACTTTAAAAGTACTTAATTGGCTATGAAGCACTTTGGATGTCCTGAGGATGCTGTATAGATGCAAATTCTTTCTTACTATTCTTCATGTGTAAGCCTAGATAGTGAGACAGTCAGCTGTTCAGCCATAAGAAGTATCACAGTCAAGCCCAATCCTGTCCTCACCAGATGTTCACATGTGTGCATTTCTAACAGAGTTAACCCTGGCTGATTTTCTGCTCCCTCCTCAAGTGGTGTTGAGACATATTGTAGCAGTCTTAACTCCATTCTGACTGAGATCAGCTAACTCAGCATAGGCCAGGGACTCAATCTAGGGATCTTCCTGGCTATATGGTTCAGTAATTCACTGCTTTAATCAGGATTGAATTTTAACCACATAAAAAGAATTTTAAAATGAGCTATTCTCCACATGTTGTCACTGGTTTAATAAGATGCTGTGAATAATCCAAACATTTCAAAGAAGTTTGCAATTGGTCAGTAGAGAGTTCTGTCATATGCTGACGTATCACAGAATTACAAGATAGATACAGATGAAAGAGGCCATTCGACCCATCTTAGCTCTTCTATCCAGTATGAAAAACTCACATTTGCCTCCAATAGTCTACCCAGGGGACAATTCTAAATGTTGCCCTGTGAAGAAGTTCTTCCTGACAACTATCTTAAAGTTTCCTTTTCGCTAGCTTCAACCAATGCCCTCTTGTTCTGCTGGCATATCATAAAGTAGTACTTTGGATTGACTTCATCCATGCCTTTTGATATCTTACATATTTTTGTCAATGTAAGTGTTGTCCCTTCTCACTTGTTTCCTGCAAAGCTGGACTCAGCTATCCTTTCAATCAAGGTGAAAGCATTGATGCAGGAATCAGAAAAAAATATGGAGATGAATTACAAGAATATAACATTTACTAAAAAAAAAGAAGGAATGTACAATTCAGGATGCAGATAGTTAAACACATAAAGGTGTTACAAAGTGAATTTGAAAGATTGCTGGTAGTTGTTCTGACATAACTTGAAATTGACCATTTTTGGTTAATAGTCTATTTAGATGCCCAGTCATAATGTACTAATTTACTATTGATTCATAGAGGAAACACACTGCGAATTTCTGAAACACCACATGGCCGAGATCACAAATCCCAGTTGAGAAATGGTATACTGTTTTCCTAGTTACAGTTTGCTCCTGCTTTGACATTACAATAAAAGTGAAAAAATACAATGTATCAATTGCCTGCACTTACCAAGAACACGAACAGAGCAAATAAGTATCTGCAAAAATTACTGATGTTTTATTACTGTTGCAATTATTTATGCAACTACTAATATTGATTGGCAGACTGACAATCAATAGAATGCAATGCTGAACTGTTCACATTGCTAGAAATCCATTTGTAAAAGGAGTCTTTTGGGGAAAAATTGGAAATTCTTAAGATTAACAGCATGTTAGCATTTGGCACTTAAGCTTTCCGATATCATAAATACAGTTGATCTTGCATAGTTAGATTCATTTCAACGTAAACCCTGGAAATCAATGGCAGTGTCTTTGTGCAGGTCAGTCACACAGGTTCATGTCTCAGGTTCATCTGAACTGAAATGAGGATGTTTTTCTCCCAGGATTTAATATCACCTAATTACATGATAAAATTCAGTTTGACCCATATTGTTATTTTTTAAAACAAATTACTGGGAAGCTAATTGAATGAAATCAGGGGTTACCCTGCAGCATAGGGATGGCACATCCAGTGACAGTGACAGTCAGCTGTAGCAGAAATTTAGCTGTAGTTTCTTTCAGCGGCAGTGCTGACCCATGGGGATGGTACCATGGAGTGGCACAGAGGACAAGTCATATAGCACCACCTCAGCAGCCATCAAACAGGTGGTGCAGGACGCATGCCTGCAGCTTGGTTTTCCATACGCTTCCTTTTTTGTCAATTCTTAGTCTCTTCAGCCTCGGCAAAGGCCGAGAATGGGTTGATGCCTTCTAAGCTTTTCCAAAGGCTTTCACAATTTTTGTCATCCTATCGTGACTCTTCCCTCCAATTGCCACCATCCATTTAAATTTCATCTACATACAGCTGTTCACTCCCACCACTGTTCTGCCCTCGGCACACACCCAAATCTGCACCTGCAGCTATGCACAATTATAATAGTGAGCTGACCTTGGAAAACTGGCAGTAATTAGCAGGCCTCCATTCGCATCAGTGCAAAACCTGTTCTCAACATTTGGGTGTAAATTGCAACCATACCAGATAATCTAAGACAGTTAGTTTGAGAGTGCTTGCTATGACCTATGTTCTTCAGAATGTTCCTGGAGTCTGATTTTACTTAACTCTGTTATAATCCATGTTACATGAACTATCCCCCAATACACTAGTTACCTTTGTTTCCTACTGACAGCAGTAGGAAATAGAACCTTGTAAGGTTCATTGCTCTGGTTATAACGATGGCATCATCCATGCATAGCGAACTACAGGGAGACAGCTCCAAGAGCTGTTTGGACAGCTTTGCTGGTTCAGCACCAAGGTGTTTTGTTTAATGTACAGATTCCCCAAAGCATTTGTTTATAAAAGGAAAGATAACACCATACAATATTATGGTTTTGTGGCAAGACAGAATTTTATATGATTTAGATTCCAGACCTATAATTTTTATACCATGCCAAATAATTTACCTTGTAGAACTCCACTGATCAATCATTTGTAAAAGCATCCATTCACAGAAATAAAATGAAGGATACAGTGAACACCTCTCTCCTCATTATGTTTAAAGGCTCTGGCTAGAATTTTAGCGTCTCATAACAATGATTGAATCTAGGACTAAAAAGGCAGGATAAATATCAAAGTCTTTTCTGGGAAGTGGTTATTGACAACTATTTAAGAAAGACATAGACAATATAGGGTGGGTCTATGCACTACATATTTTGAAAACTCAATCATAGAAAGGTCCCTGGTCCACTAATCCCTGTATCCCTCTTATACAGTTGAATCCTGGTAAAGTGCATAAGTGATTTTCCAAGGGATTTTATGCTTGCATTATAATTATGTTTGGATTAGGATTTCTATGAACTCTTGAATAAAAATAGCCCATTTGCAGATGTTTAT
Source organism: Heptranchias perlo (assembly GCF_035084215.1). Lineage (NCBI taxonomy): Eukaryota > Metazoa > Chordata > Chondrichthyes > Hexanchiformes > Hexanchidae > Heptranchias > Heptranchias perlo. Next base: position 30,601,155 of record NC_090350.1, read on the forward strand.
ATCTTAGCCCATTTATCTCACTCAATAACCAGAAACAATTGACAAAATAACATCTAAAATAGATCAGCTCTCATCTTGTCACTCAGTGAACAAATTTTGAAGTGTTGTATTTGAATCAAAAATCCGATGTAAAGGGAATTAATATTAAGTGGTTTAGTGCATCAGAATTAACTGCTTGGATTAGGGTGTGTTAAACTGTTTTTGAAGGCATTTTTATTTGCTGTGACTGACTCAAAAAACATCTGTTGTATTTACATTACTACTACATTTTGCAATGGTTTACATGTAATGGACTTATAGGTCCAGCAGGTGGCGTTGTTTATTATAGGTCAAGATTATACACAAATGTATTGCAAATGTATAATAACATTTTAATGATTGCTTTAGAATCCATCATATCACTTGAATGTGAAATCACATTCACATATTTATTATTAGAGTTGATAAGTTTATGGAAAATTCAGCACCATTAAATGGTCAGCCAAAATCAACACTAGGCAACATATGTTTGCACTGTGAAGCGTGCAAACTGCTAGCTTTGCTGTACACCATAAACACTTGAATTTCTGTTAAAAGCTTTACTTTCTACTGCACTGAGCTGTTACTAAGAAATGATGTAGAAAACACCTGTTTGACCGCTCATGGTTTATGCATTTATGTCTATGTAGATGTAGCACGTGGGTGTCTATGAGGGTATGCACTGTTCAGTATTTGTAACATATGCTATGCTGCAAGTAATGGAAAGGAATTGTGTTTTAAAGCTTGAATGCTGTATGTGGATGGAACAGAAAACATTTCTAAACTGATTAAAACGATATTTTAAAAAATTGTTAAAGGCCCAGTCAACAATTTCAGTAGTGGCTTTAACGTAAAAAATGTTCCAAGGTGCTTCAAAAATTGAAGAAGGTAGAGGGATGGATGCTTAGCCATAGAAAGAGAGAGAGAGATGAAGACAAGTGATCAATGGATTGTTTGAAACAATGAGTTTTCAGAATGTTTTTAAATGGGGAAAAGAGAAGTGGAGAGGTTTAGGGTGGGAGTTGCAGATGATGAGGCAAAGGAAAGGCTAATGCAGAAAAGACTGGAATTGGATAATCAAAGGGTGGAGGAGAGTGCAAAGATAAGGTAGGGCAAGGCATTAGAAGGATTTGAAGATGTTGATGAGGATTTTAAGTTGAATAAGTTGGGAATAGGTAGCCAGTGTTGGTCAGCAAGGATGGGTTGAGGAGGGACTGGGACTTTGTGCAGGGCAGGATATAGATGACTGCATTTTGAACGTGTTGGAGTTTTTAGAGAGTGCAGAATGGGAGGCCAACAAAGGAAACATTAGAGAAATCAAGTCTAGAGGCAGCAAAAGTGTGGATAAGGGTTTTAGTGGCAGTGGAACTGAGGTAGAGGTGTAGGTGGGCACTGTTGCAGATGTAGAAATAAGTGTTCTTGGTGACAGTGGTCTTGTGGGGTTTGAAACTCAGTTCTGGGTCAAATAGAGCACCAAGGTTTTGCATAGTCTGGTTCAGCCTGAGCGAGTGGTTGGGAAAGGAGATTTAGAATCAGTGGCAAGGGAACGGAATTTAAAGCAGGGAATGAAAAAGATGGTTTCTGTTTTCCCAATCTCTGGTTGGATGAAATTGTGACACATTCATGACTTGGTATCTAGCAAGCAACCTGACAGCATGAGGGATTGAGAGGAGTGATGGAGAGATAGAGCTGGGCGTCATCATCATACATACAGAAACTGCAGATGATGTCACCAAGGGACGGCCTATGGATGAGGAAGAGCGGAAGGGCCAAGGATAGATCCTTAGAGGACTCCAGAAGTAATGGTGTGGGGATGGACAAAAAGGCATTGCTGGAAATTAGCTGGCTGCATTTGGACAGGCAGGAATGGAACCAGCATAGACAGTCCCACAGAACTGGACTGCGAGAAGCAGTGATGGGGGAGGATGGAATGGTCTCCTGCGTCAAATGCTGTAGAGAGGTCAAGAATGATAAAGAAGGATAATGCACCATGGTCACCATCACAGAGGATGTCATTTGTGACTCAAACACAGTTAAAAAGGGACTGAAACCCCAATGTCGAGTTCATTCTTTCCATGGTATTGTTCATTGTTATCTCCATCACAAGTGGTTACTTAAGTGATCTCAGCTGAATGTTTATCAATTATTTCTTCTATCCTGACCAATGTTTACCCTTCAGGCAACACCACCAAAATAGATTATCTCTTCATTTATCGCATTGCTGTTTGTGGACCTGTATCTAGATTGGCTGCCACTTTTGCCTACATTACAGCAGTGACTATGCTTCCAAAAAAAAACTTTATTGGCCGTGAAGTGCTTTGGAATGTCCTGATGTCGTGCAAGTTCTATCTTTTATTCCCGTAGTTTGACAGCAAGATGCTCACTTGTTTGGAGCACTTGGGTTATGCACATTGAAATATGTCTGTTCGATGTCATAAGACACTGCATAAAGTCCTTTCGTCTTTCTTTTGGGTTTTCATGATTTTTTTCCATGTGGACAATTGGCCTCAAGTTAGAGCAAGAAGGAACTAGTTTGATTCTTGGTCCGTGTTGAGTTAGCTAATTTCAGGTGGGGCAACAGTTGGTTCATTGCAACACACCTCAGCACACTTGGGCGAGGGAAGGGAAAAATCACTATGCAATGACCCCTGTTGCAAAGGGCGCACGTTCGGCCCACCATGGCTGAATAGCCTGTCAGCATTTACTGTCTGAACTCACACTTGAAGAATGGCTACTTGGACAAGGTACTTCATTTATTTAAGAAAACTCACTTCCTACTCATCCCCTCCAGTTCAACTGAAAGGTAATTGTATTAATATGATCTACAACATAATCAGGTATTATGAGAAATGGCCATTCAGCCCATCTAATTCACTCTGTTCTTTAAATCAGTACGGAGGATCAATTTGAATCATTTTCATCTTCCAAAATGCAAAAAATTGCAGTTGCTGGAAATCTGAAACAGAAAAACAGAAAATGCTGGAAATGCTCAGCAGGTCAAGAGCACGGGTGGAGAGAACAGAAAAATTGATATTTCAGGTGTGGGCCCTTCATCAGGTTTTCATTTTCCTCCTGACTTGGCTCTGACTCTTAGCTCATATCACGATGTTCCCTACTACTGGCCTTTATCTAATTATCAGATTGATGAACTCTGGATTGACGGCTGATTTATTCTCCTTATCTGTTGAGCTGTGCCCTGTACATTTGTGCAGCACTGCTGACTTCTGTATATGAGTGAATACTCCCCCAGTATTCAACAGATCACTCACACTGTTAAATTGATGGTGTTGCTATGGTAACTGTCTTGCCAGACACTTAATCACGGAGGACTCAATGATATGATTGGTATTGCAATGATGTCATTATTTCTCAGAAACACACCAACAATTATAAAGCTTAATTTTACTTAAAACAAATCTAAAGGTGAAAATTCCACTGGAAAGTTTGCACTGCAGCTGATGTCACATTGCTTTGATGTCAAGCATGACAGTTCCTAGGGGAGTACTGGGTTCCACGGTAGAATAGATCACTGTCCTTTCAGCTCTTGGACTGATGGGATAGACATCTCCTCTTCTTAACAGCTGTATGAGTTCCAAGTGAAGTGAGTTTTGAGGCTGCCTTAATCTAGTGATTGTGAATCTCTGGCACAAAATTACCACACATTTTAACACTAAATTTACTGTCTCACTCAGACAGGCCTTAAAAATGATTGGCTTGGGAAATGCACAAAATGCCCCACTGGTACAAGTAATGCTTTTCTGAGAAATGGTGTGAATGTATACGGACCTTTGTTCTGCCTCCTGCCATGCTTTATCTGACAAGATTCACCAAAAAATAAGTAAATAAATAAAGCAATTGAGTTTTTGAATCAAACTGCTTCTGGATATTCTACCGACTTAACCTGTCCAAAACTGCCTAATACAGTTACAGTCCCCTTTCAGGCCTCATGCACACATAATTGTTCTGCCCACCTTCAAAGAGCAAGCATGACTGGAGAAAAAGAAAGCTGCTGGTGATTGGGAATTTCAAAATAAGCCCCTTTGTTTTTGTGGGTGGTATTAAGCTGTCTGTAACCTATAGAAAGGGATGGGTGACTGCCCTTTTTGAGGAGTGGCTGTGTCACTTTGACTAAAGCAGGCAGAAAAGTTGCCTCGTTAGTTGACAACTGTGGGGCTCACATGCAGTATCAGCATCTAAATATAACAGAGTTGATATTACTACCATGAAATATGACATCAATGATACAGCCAATGGACGCTGGTATGATTTGTACTGTGAAACAGCACTGCAAGAAATATTTGGTGTAAAAAGTGATTGCCATGCATGATGCTGGTGTGCTGTTTACATTGGATATTCTGCAGGCAATCCACATCATGGGAGAGAGCTGAAAGCAGAATTCATTGCTAATTGCTTTCACAACTATGAATTCATCCCACAAGCAGAGAAAGCAGCTGCACCTGAGACAGTCGAGGATCCCACACCGTCACTGGTGGCAGACTCTGAAGCTACGAATCTCTCTGAGCGCAAGTTCTCTGTTGCGACTGCGAGCAGACGTGAGTTTTGAATTATACATAAATTATTTGGACTCAGAAGTTGGAGGTATGAGGGGTATTTATAACCCTAAAGAACGGGTAGGTTGGGAGGAGGTGGGAGGTTAAAATAAGCGCTTTTTGAAGCACGGCCACAACCCGGCTCCAATGCACCCACTTCCGGGTTTAACCTAGGCGCGTTTGGATGCGCGCACATCCGAAACCTGGAAGTCCCGTCCACACTTAATGCCAGCGGGCGGATTGTTAAAGGGGCAATTTACCTCATTGAAATAGTTGAGGTACTTAATTTTTAGTTGATTCTAAGTCTGAAACTAATTTAACCTCTTCACCATGGGTTTCCCATGGCTTCTGAATCTCATCACGTGAAAGGAGGTGAGAAGGGCCAGATCAATAAGGTAAGTGCCTTTATTGTACTGCTTGAGGACCAGGAGGAGCAGGAGTGTTCCCTCCAGGCCCAACAAGCTTACCTGCCATGATCGGACCCCCACGATTGGCCGACCCCCCCCCCCCTCCCACCAATGTCCAACCCCCTGATGGTCGACCCCCCCTCGATGGCCGAGACCTCATGACGGTAGATCCCTTCCCACCTCCAAATCTTCATCTGATGTCCGACCTCTGACTGCCGACCCGATCACCCCTCTGCCTGCAATCTTCTCCAAGGCCCCCAACCACTCACCCCGCGATCATCTCCAAGATCGCCCCACCGCGATCTTCTCCACTGCCCCGCCCCCGGTGTCCTTCATGGCCCATGATCTCTCCCTCCCTCCCTCCTCTCCGATTCCTGGCTCCTTTCCCTCCCGACAGACAATCAGCCTGTCAATCTGGCTGGCTGTCATGTGGGAATCCCGGAAGCAAAAATAATTACCTTCAATTGAGTTGTGATCGCAGATTCTGATGCACTCTCTTTACTTCAGGGTTTCCCATCCAAAAATCTACCCACCCACTGAGTTCCCGGCTCCAAGTTAAAATCATGCCCATAGTGTTGAAATTTGAAAATGATACCAATTTGGGGATATAGCTAATAATGTGGAGGACTGCACCAAAATACAGGCAGTCAGTAACAGACTTCCAGAGTGGGGCAATAAATGGCAAATGAAATCCAATATAGTGAAGTGTGCGGTGGTTCATTTTGGTAGGAGGAATAAGAAGGCCACATTCCTTGGAAGGTAAGATACGAAGTGGAGTAGAGGAGCAAAAAGATCTGGGAATACATATACATAAATCACTAAAAGTAGTAACACAAGTTGATAAAGCCATAGAGTGCAAACAAAGTATGGGGTTCATTTCTTGAGGAATAGAATACAAAAGCAGGGAGGTAATATTACATTTATATAGAATCCTGGTTGGACCACACTTCGAGTACTGTTCACAGCTCTGGTCTCCATAATATATAAAAAGTATAATGGAGCACTGGAGAAAGTGCAGAATAAATTTATAAGGATGTTACCAGAATTGACAGGAATCAACTGTCAGCAAAGATTGAGCCAGATGGGGCTCTTTTCTCTGGAAAAGAGAAGGCTGAGAGGAGACCTGATAGAGGTCTTTAAAATTCTTGTCTAAAATGCACATAGCTCTGGGAGCTTGTGCAGAGGGGGAGGGATAAGATTTTGTGCGCTGCTGCAGTGATGCCAAGGTTCCGCAGCAGCTAGCGAAACAATCAAGCTAATAAAAAGGAGTTACTGGCCTAAACATTTTCTGTATGTTTTCATCAAAAAAGAACAAAGAAATGCAAAAAAAACCCTACAAAACTCCTCTATCTGAGAAAAAGTGTCTATCCCTTTTAAGAATTCCTTTGCACATGGAGCTTCCCTATATGCCTATTATAAGTGGGCAGGCAGTGGACACCGTCCAAGTACATTGGGAAAGTACAAGAAATTGAATAGAGATCCATTCAAAATAAATTGCTTAAGATTGCGGATGGTCCTGAAGCTGTTGCACCAGCTGGAAAGCGCAGCAGTAAATTGAAACACCATGTGATTCCAGTGAAGAACTGGTGAAATCGATTGCTGACTGTTTTCCTCAATCTCTGCACATCCACTCCGTGTCAGTGCAAACGCTTCTGCTGCTCATACAATCTACCCTATTGTGTACAGTATTAGGCTCACTGACTTTTTAAAAGGACATTGCTGCATTTGTGAGAGTTCAGAGAAGAGTGACCATAATAACCCTGATGTGGAGATGCCGGTGATGGACTGGGGTTGACAAATGTAAGGAATCTTACAACACCAGGTTATAGCAGTTGGACTATAACCTGGTGTTGTAAGATTCCTTACATAATAACCCTGAGGAGAGACTTGCAGAACTGAATGTATTTTCATTGGAAATAAGATTAATAGGGCACATGATCCAGATCTTGAAAATGGTGAAAGGCATGGATGATGTAGATTCAACCAAGCTCTTTGATTTGAGCTGTGAGTATAGGAATAGAGGGCTCAGGTTAAAATATTTCACGCGAGATCAGTGATTAGAAGATTTCTTTCCTCCCCTCCCTTGCCTCCCAGAACAGTATATATAGGGAAGAGACTCCCAAAAGAAGCAATTAATCCAGTGTTGACAAACTCAATGAAAAATAAACTAGTTAAAATCTGGCTACGGACAGGTTTGAAGGTTAAAGGCAAAGGTGGGATGATCAAATACTCCACAGGACACGATGGTTCCTTTGTCACTGGAACTAAGGCTGGTGGTGTTATTTGTGTACTTCTGCAGGCCAGGGCTCAATCGCTGAAATATCGGGAAAGGAGTCCTTCATGATCACAAAACAATGAGATCTGTTTCTGGAGAGAGAAAAGGGATTAAATGATATGGTGTTGGAATTGAAAATAAAGAGTTGTTGGGCCAAATGACCTATTCCTTTTACTAAATGTTTTTATGTTCTACGTACCTTTGGGAACTTAGGAGCACTTATGCAGAGCTTTGCCTCTGGAGATTAATTGGTTACGCTCAAATCCATGATGGGGTAGTCTATACAATTTTTCTACACTTCTCTGTCACCAAATCAAAAAAGACTTGTAAAACACTTTGGTAAAGACACTGCCCTCTAAAATATAGCAGTAAAACAGAGGTGATGGTTTGAAAATTATTTTGATGATTGTGAAGGTACTTTGATACTACATAGGATAAATAAATAGGAAATGGGAGTCCGGGTTATCAGAAATAACTCAAGTGATGCTTGTCTCATAACACATTGGACGCAGTTATTTTGGCTTACAATTTTTGTGGAAAAATGGACAGAATCGTGGAATACCATCCCCAAACACTGGTAAAAATCTCATAAAATCCATTAATACTGTGTAATAAAATCAGAGGCTGACTCTCTGGTGTCAGCCGTGGATTTGTGGTAGCACTCTCACCTCTAAGTCAGAAGGTTATGGATTCAAGTCCCACTCCAGAGACTTGAGCACAAAATCTAGGCTTACACCTCAGTAAAGTACTGAGAGAGTGGTTGACTGTCGGATGTGCCATCTTTCGGATGAGACGTTAAACCAAGGCCCAGTCTGCACTCTCAGGTTTATATAAAAGATCACAAGACTCTGTTTCAAAGAAGAGCAGGGGCGTTCTCCTCGGCGTTTATCCCTCAACCAACATCACTAAAACAAATTACCTGGTCATTATCACATTGCTGTTTGTGGGACTTTGCTGAGCACAAATTGGCTGCCGCGTTTCCTACATTACAACAGTGACTACACTTCAAAAATCCTTTATTGGCTGCAAAGCGCTTTGGAACGTCCTGAGGTCGTGAAAGGCGCTATATCAGTGCAAGTTCTTTCTTTTCAATCACCACAACCCAGTGGCTCTATTTACTAACTGACAGAATCATGGATGATAACCCCCAAATCAGCAATAAATACCCTGGAGTTGCATGTAATAAAAACAAAATTTTATTTTACCCTGAAACAATGGGCTGCTCCTGAGAGGTTGTACGTTTCAATCAAGAGACGGAGGACAGTCCAGTCCATTGACTTTCCATGGATACGATAAATGCTGATAGGCAAGGATGGATAATTACAGAGTACTCAGCCTGTCCATGTGAAAAATTAAGCTGATAATGGGACAGCAAATCAACCAATCTCAAAATAACATATCCAGTTCCTAATGGTAGCCTTCACATTTATTCCTTAAAGCTCATAGAATAAATATTTTTTTTTGCCTTGCTATTATGTTCAAGATTTCAAATGATTGACTCCTTTGAACATTGCAGAAAAGATTAATTAGTCCGATGTTTAACAATTGTCTAAGGATTTTCTGTGTGGCAGCGAAAGACCTATAAGTACTTTGCAAGATATATTACTCTTTTCTCTGGTTTATTCTTGAGCAGAGATCCTGGGAGATTGTGTTAACACTAACATATCAATTGTCTGGCTATTTGCTTTTGAAAGTTGTGGGAATTCGTGAAATTCATAGGATTCCAGGGATAAATGTCTTTTGGTATATCTGGACAGGCTGGGAACATTTCTGTAAATTGACCCAGAAACAAATAATACAATGTTTTAATTTATTAGTGCACAAAGAAAATCCTTGCACAATAAACACCGCTCAGCAGAGATTCCAGAAGATCATGTTGACATTAATATGCTAGTGACCTTAAGTGACAGTGATAGTCTTTTAAACTGAAGGGAAAAACCAAATGAGGCAGAAATTTGTCTTGGCCACTAGGCCACGCCCGATAATCGGCTCCATTGACTTCATTCTTCGAAACAGCGTCTTGTGATCTTTTATATCTACCTGAGAGTGCAGACAGGGCTCGGTTTAACGTCTCATTGGAAAGATGGCACCTCCGACAGCGCACCACTCCCTCAGGCGAGGTGTATGACAGGCCATTGGTGCGACACCACCCGTTTTGTGCTACAGCCCAGATCTTCTACCTCAATGTATTTATTAACGGTGGTTACAACGATTGAGTTATACAATGCTAAAGAAAATACAACAGTCTCATATTCCTATAGCTGTTACCAAAGCAAACTTGTTTTTGGTCAATCAAGGTGCAGGATGCTGGGACTGGGGGATGGATCATTTGACACTTTTGGCATTGAATGCATTCGTAGCCTGGGTTAAATTCAGAGTTAAGTCTTCTGCTCCCCAACTGTGCAATTTACCCTCAACCCTAGAAGAATATGCTGCAGTGGATTATTAACTTTTCTATTTCCTATACCACTCATCTTTGGTGCCAAATTGTGAATGGTTCTGTGCTGTGAGCAAATGTTCACCAGGAACTGGATTGTGTCGATCCAAACTCTTAGAGCCCTTATAGCCAGCAGTAAGAAGGAGACTTTCATGTCTATCTATCTGCGGTGGAATTTAACCCAAATATGAACAGAGACGGTCAGGAAAAAACCCATTGGTCCATCCAGCCTGCCCCACACAACTGCAATGCTTTGTGCATCACAATACATGCACTCCCCACCCGAAAGCCATGTAATCTCCTGGGAGGGGCCAAAAACCAGATAAAAACCCAGGCCAATTAGGGGGGAAAATCTGGAAAATTCCTCTCCGACACATTTAGGCAATCAAAACTAGTCCAGGAGATCACTCTGACCCTGATTCAGACACGACTGAAGAAAACACAGTCAATTAACCCATCAGGCCAATCAGGAAAAGGAAAAAATATTTCTGACTTGTTACCATCATGTTTGCATTTGGTCCAGAATGATACTATAATAAGAGGAATGAAAATAGAGGGTTTAGTAAAGTGATAAACTTTTTTTTAAAAGAAACTGTGATATTGTGATTTGATAATATTGTAATCTGTTGATAAACATAAACTTTCAAACATATTTTATACCAGAATGGAGGAACGAATGCTGCTTAATTCCAGCATCTGACACATTAGTCTGTTAGTTACCATAGTGCAGGGCAAACTAAGCACTGTGTGCAAAAATAACCATCAAGAGAAACAACAGTAAGAATGCTGGCCCACAGTGTGACTAAAACAATTTAGATATGTGTGTCAGAGGTAAATCATCAGTTTCAATACAGGAACTTGACTCAGCATTGGTGATATGTAAGTCTGTTCGCCTAGTTGGATTGTTTTGATAGAATCATAGAAAGGTTACAGCATGGAAGAAGGAGGCCATTCGGCCCATTGAGTCTGTGCCAGTTCTATGCAAGAGCAATCCAGCTGGTCCCACTACCCCGCCCTATCCCCATAGCCCTGCAAATTTTTTCCGTACAAGTACTGATCGAGTGGTTTAGAATCATCCATCTGGTAATCCATCTGGAATCTAACATAGAAATACTCCACTAACTTGTTTACATAAGTGGTTCGAAGTTATAAAATAACTTAGGCTGACTGGGGTAGATTTTGACTTTGTGCGATAATGTAAAATGGGTGATAGCGAGTCGGCAGCCCGTTTTACATCGCTCCCGATTTTTATTTTCATTGACATCATTGGAAATAAAAATGGGGAGAGATGTAAAAAAGGCTGCAGACTTGCTATCACCCGTTTTACACGATTGCGCAAAATCAAGATCTACCCCGTTGTCTTAAAGGATTTCAGTGAGGTTCAATTGTGCATATTTTTTCTCCAGAAGTTACAAATAGATCCACATAATGGGAAGTTACCATAATTGTCATTATGAGACAAAATTGAGACTGCCAAAGTGAACATGATCTTGAAGTGGAATGTTACTTTATGATTAAACTGTTATGTGTCCTTTCCTGTGGTTTTCATCAAAATCAAAAATGCTATTTCCTGTGGGGAGGAAGAAAATTCAAGAGTGGCTTCAGAAAGGTAGAAGTTGAAAGAGATTGGAATTATTAATGTGTGTGTATAATAATTGGTATAAATAATTTTTAAAACTAATTTTAGAAACTATTATGATACCATTTTCTTTTAACCCAAATCCATACCCTTAGGCTTCCTGATCAGAGAGTCATCCAGTTCTACCTCAGCTTTTTAGGTCAAATTACACTGGATTGATTTTTCATTTTTGTCGACAGACAATTCGACACCTTATTGACCTGAAGCTATAGTTAGTTTGAGACATTCATTCCAGGAAGAGGCTATATGATTCCTTGCTTATATCAGCAACCTCCAGGTGTGTGAACAAAATGGATCTAATGTAAATTTTTGGAAGTCTGCCATCTATACATCAGGAAAGTTTTATTGCAGAAAATTATAAGGATCAGAAAGATGAGTATAAATAGCCTAGATTCTAAAAAGTGCTGTTTAAAGATAATAATAGATTACAAGCATCAAGTTATTCTGCCCACTAATTACCTCTTAATGATAATGTATAATATTACTTATTTTTGTAAAGTGACTTGTCTCTCGTTCAGATTTTTTCAGATTCTTTTCTGCCCAGTTTGACCTTAAGAGTTAAATGCTTCCACAAGTGCAAGTGGGCAGGGTTTACCAGTCAAATTAAACACTGCAAAATTATAAGTTTTAATTTATCATCATTGGTAAAAAGTTGCCACCACTATGGGTTATATCAGCATTGTCTTCTAGACCATTCACAAAATGTGAAAACGTTGTCACTGAATGACCATAAGCTTTGACACATTTAAAGGAGTTATCTCCTCTATTAGGAAGTTTTTCAAGACTTGTCTGAACAATCTATTCTTAAAATTCCACTGATGTGTTTCCAAGTTGCCAACTGTGGTACATTTGTGTTGGGGAAGAACTGTGGTGTTTCTTAAAACTCAGGTTAAGGGTGCAGTTATAATGCCATTTTTGCATCGACATGAAAAGTGGCAGTTTAATCCAGATGAACACACGAACGCCTGGAGGTAGGAGATTCCCCACCCCCCCACCCTTCCCCCACCTCCCCAACCAAGAAGCTATTGAATGAGGAACTTTTAAAACTTAGCACAGAATGTTCATAATTTTAGGACAAAGTCACACACACTCAAGCTCACACTGTCCTAAGATTTAAAAAAATTAGCTACCTTTGGAGCTGGAATCTGTGCACATACAGAGCTCAGCAAGAAGCCACTTGCAGATCTTTGTCACTTGCAGCAAGGATGCATGCGGCCAACTTGCAATATAAGGGCAGAACTGAGAATAGTTGTCAAGGCCACCATTCCACCCAACTGTTAAGCCTGTGGCTTATTTCCAGCTAGCACTGCAAAAATCAACTAATGCACTGCTCACAAATGTATCAAACAGTTGATTGATTTCCCAAATTATAAGGCATCACTGGCTGGCATATTCCCAATCTGAAGCCCATCCTGGGTGCCTGTAGGTGGACATATTTGCATCATATGACTGATTTATGAGGCCCTTGGATTATGTAAGTGTGGCAAGGTAAGTTGCAGCTTGACTGTGTGCCCCACTGAAAGGTGAGTATACATGAAATGCAATGAAAAAGCTATAAAGTTGTAAAGGGGGTTTAGCATGGGAAAGCAGTAAATGTGGAACATTTTATGGCATGCAATCTTGGGTCATCTTCTGGCACATAGGCCTATTGAATAGTCTTAATTTGCAGGGCTCCTTAAAGTATGCTGTCTTCTCACATCTGTCCATGGGTCCTGCAGATTCTATACAAAGCGTTGACCCTGGCTGCCACTTGCTGCCAGGCTTGGTGTACTGCCATCTTGTGGAGAGGCTGCCCTGGAGTTCCTTGCACCCATCATGTAGCAACACATCCACTTTTGCCAGCCATCAGAAATGGGGGTCGGGGGATGTACCACTCCACTACTAGCCCACAGACTCGGTTTCATGCCTTGATATTGGGTTTGCTTTCTCTTGCTTTTTGTTTGCCACTTCTGCTCCCACCCCCTCTTCCCTTACAACCTTTTGGAAAGGTTACAAAATTCTCAAAAGTTATCTTGATACCCCCAAGTGCAGCTATATTTATCTTTATCCCGCCATCTCAATTAGTACCGTCCCTGTGCCCGGGTCATTGTACACAGGGGACATAGTCTAATCATATTCTAATCTCTCCAACTTCAATGAGGTCAGGCCAGTGAGCTAATGGTACATTTTACACATATGAAGTCGTTTTCTTGCAGTTACTGCGACAGGATCACAAAGTCAACCTCAGTATTGCAAAGTGGAAATAATACCTTTTTCATTGCAACTAACATTAAATAGTAGCACAGTTTGTGAATTGCATTGTAAAACCATGTTGAATTAAATGCCTATGCACCCTTATGTCATTTCAAAATACACCTTATACTGAAAAATGACTTTGGTTCCTATTTCTAATATAAAAAAGAACTTACATTTATATAGTGCCTTTCATGTCCTCAGGTCTTCCCAGAGTGCTTCACAGCCAGTGACTTACTTTTGAAGCGTAGTCATTATTGTTACGTGGGTAAATGCAGCAGCAAGGTTTAGACCATAAGACCATAAGAGATAGGAGCAGGAGTAGGCCATTCGGCCCCTCGAGCCTGCTCCGCCATTTAATGAGATCATGGCTGATCTGATTTTTATCTCAACTCCACTTTCCCAAACAAATATTAAATGAGATAAATAACTAGTTTAAGTGTGTTTTGGTGGTGTTGGTCAAGGCATAAATGTTGGCCATGCACCAGGAGAACTCTGCTCTCTTTTGACTAGTGCTTTGGGATCTTTAACGTCCACCTGGACTGATAGATGGGGCCTCGTTTTAACATCTCATCTGAAAGACAGTGCAGCACTCCCTTAGAACTGCTTTGAAGTGAATGCTCAAGTCCTGGAGTGGAGATGGACCCAAGATTTTCTGACTCGGGCGAGTATTATAAATATATCATGACAATTCCCACATTTTCTGAACCGATATTTTGAGTTACTATAACTCTTTCAAATCCTGATGTACATGCCTTACAAATAATCCCTTATAGGAATTCCAACATTTATTTTTGATTTAGACATGTTAACTTTGCAGATTGTGAACTATATCTTTTTATACACAATTAACTTTCCACTGTACTTTTAGCAAAGATAAAGCTGCATTTTAATGAATCTTAAATATTAAAGGCTGTTACAAATTGTCTATTTAACACTATTTGTGCACAGCACAGTAAATTGATCTATAATATCACATACTTTCTAAACACAAATTGCTTTAACAACATGCAATTGCAATGGATTTTGTATTACATAATGATGTATGATATTGGATTTGCCCCCAGCTATTGCTTTATTGCAGAAAAGGCAACTTATGAGCTCTAAATGCAGCAGGGATTCAGGTCTTTATCATCATTGCACATTTAACCAATGTTTGTCTTTGTTGCATTTATTATGTACAGGAAACAGTAGTCAGGAAATGTGAAATTCTTCACTGTTTTACAGTCTGTGTAATATACTTGGCAGGAATGAAGGGGATAAACTCCAACACCACTTGTACCACAGAACAAATTGCAAACATTTACATTTGCTGTCCCAATCACAACAGATTTCTAATACTGAATGACATTGGCCAGTATAATTGGCTAGAAAGATCCCTAGAAATTCTAATTCACTGAAGTTTATGAACCCTCCATTTAATGCTGTTTATGGCTAGATCCAAAAGACTGTGTTATAAAGATATTCTACTGAGTTGCATCGTTAACTTTTATTTTTCAGTAAATTCAGCACACATAAATGTTGCATGATCTGTTCCATACGTCATAACCGTGGCTGAAAATTATTTCTAAATATGTCACTTCTAAAAAATAAAGTAAAATCCAGTTGACAAAGGATACTTTGTATGGCTTCTATCTTTCTTCATTTACTAAATATGAACATTAAAGAAAACCTGTGGGCTCCAAAACAACCTGTATTTAATATAGAGAATCTCCCCTATTATCTGCTCCCTAGCACTGAATTTTTTAAACGATTTCATCCATACTGTCCACACTGTATTAACCAGCTGCAAAGTCAATGTTTCTTTGCACGACTAATAACAGCCATTAACTGCTGTGGTAAGATGATAAAATGGGTTTTTTGTTCCTAGGTAAGCCTGTTTGCTGCTGATATGAGGGTGGGGAAACATCCAAACCAAATTCTGGATTCCTGTCCTCAATAAGATTAAAGCACGCACAGATGTGCGGCTCAGATTTAGCGAAGGTAGCCGTCTAGAAAAGATAAATAGAAAAGGCTAGCTGTTTCTAGTTGGACTAGATTGCAGTATCTTCCTCTGGTCATGATGCATTCTCCTGGTGGATCTTCTTCACTGACGGCTCATGTTTCATCTTGTGGTGTATACTTTTATTTACAGACTCTCCAATCGTGACTGTACTAAACATCCATCTATCTAGTCTTAAGTCTAGCATATATCCATCACACTTCAGAGCATCAAAAATTAGGGGACAGAAAGAAGTCATTTCATGTTTGCATCTTTGAGCTGGAAATTTACAAACACCTCCCAATCTGTAAACTTCTCCCACCAACAATAATTAACGTCAGGACTTGCAGCAGTTAGACCTTCTAGCCTTAAAGAGACAGGCCATTTAAAATCAGCTCCATCTTAGTATCATGTTGTGACTCATGTAGTATAATACTCCTGTCATTATAAAACATCCAACTTGCCACGAGTGATGCCACAGGAGATACGCTGGGACAAAAAAATCCAAACTGATTGGTTGTTTCAATGGATTGGTGCGATTTTTGATGTATTAATCGTGGACCTATATCTGTAGGTTTTTTACGTTCATGTCAATACTTTAACATAGACTTTATAAACATTTTGTTTCCTGTTCCGAACTCTAATCTTCCTTGCTGCAGATTTTTTTTCCTGATTGGAAAGATTATGAACGGTTTTGAGAGAGTAGATATTGAAAGTTGGTGAATCAATAACAAAAATGCATAGACTCAGGATTATCACTCGAAGAATGAAGAGCAAACTAGAAAACTTCTCCATACAGAGGATTATTAAAATATGGAATGATTTACCCCAAGTGGTACTGAGGTGCAGACTATGGCATCATTTAAAAGTAAGTACGGTATGTATTTAAAAAGGGAACTATGTAAGGATACGGGGAAAGGGCAGGGAAACGGAATTAGAGTACATAGCTCTAGAGTACAAGTGCAATGAAACAAATGGCCTCCTTCTGTGCTATAATTTCTATGATTTTACGAGATTCTAATCATTTGCAAAGTATGATGAAGATGACTAGGCTGTGGTTATCCTATATCCACTATAATTCCAACTTCAGGTAAAGGCTGTCAGGAGACCTACCCACAATAGCTTTACAATTCAGAGTTTAAAGTGTTTATGTTATTCCACCTAACAATAGCATTGCTATATTAAAACAAAATTCTGAAAATGCACAGCAGTCCACTCAGCATCTAAAAGAGAAAGGCATTGTAGGTTAATGAATTGGGTCAGTAGTTTCATCAGAAGTCAATAGTGTAGGTCCCATTCAAAACATTAGCCTATCTTTTCTCTTTAATGTGCACCTGACCTGTTCTGCATTTCCAGCTTTTTCTGTGTTTCTTTTAAATTTCTAGAACTCATGATTTTTCTTTTGATCTTAATGTTCTAGTTACGTAATTTGCAATGAATAAGAAGAGAATTCCACAAGCCAGCTAGCTCTGCTCTGCTCTGCTCGGCACACCTTGCTCTGTTGTTGCAATGAGCCATGGGCAAAAACAGTATTCTTTTTTACAGGAAATTACAGTAAGCTCTGGTTGATGAAAGAGACATTCAAGACTTCTACAATGAAAGTTCCATCCAGATATAGTGTTTGCAGTTTTGGAAAGTTATACTTTCCACTTGGTATTCCTGACCTGAGTTTAAAGAAGTTTTGTGTCTTGAATGCAGCCTGTACTAAGCTTTTCAACAAGCATCTTTTAAATATATACCCTTCACATTTCTACATGTTACGCACATTTTCTAGTAGTTATGTATTTTTTTCTAACCCCAGTTTTGCTTGGGGCTTGTTAATTTTGTACTTGTATTTACTCCTTGTGTGATCACAGCCCCAAGGTAAATAACTTGATTATATTTACATTATCTGTGCCTTTCAGCATTTTAAACAGATGGATTATTTCTCCTCTCAAATGTCTTTTCTCCAGTAGAAAAAAGTTCAGTTCTGTGAGACTCTTCTCATCACTTAATGTTTGAGCCCAGATACATCCTTAACGCAAAGGGTTATCTCCTTGTAATGGAATTGTGCTGCGAGGGGGTCAAGGAGATAACTCATCAGTTACTCTAACTTACTTTTGGTGGCCAAAATAGCATCAAGTTGACATCATGTTTGACATAACTAGGTCATATTTCAGTAAGGGTGCATCGGATTGAGTTTTTAAAAAAGGGGCTTTAAACCATTTTTAAGCGAATCAAGATCTTTAAACATTGCACCAGAGAAAAATTTTTGAAGTGGTGAAGGAGGTGCTGCAGAATCTGAGGTCAAAATCTGGATAGCGAACAGGAGCAGGAACCCTGGCTGTGTTTTTGCATTTCTTTGTCTAGCCCAGACAGATTGCAATGCTTTGACTCCTGAACCAGCATCATTAAAAAAAATATATATTAGTGGATCTACCAAGGCATTTCTTGTGGACTGAGGAGGAGTTGGGCCTATGTGTTTGTCATGCTTAAGGGCTATTTATCTTTTAAACTATGTGCTTTGCTTGGGACCTTTGGTCTGGAGCAGGGAGAGAGCATTGTCTGCAACTTAGGAACATTAGGAACAGGAGTAAGCCATTCATCCCCCTGAGCCTGATCCGACATTCAATTAGATCGTGGCTAATCTGCACCGAAACTCTGTTTACATGACTTTGCTCCATGTCCCTTGATACCTTTAACCAAAAAAAATCTAACGATCTCAGTCTTAAAAATTTCAATTGACCCAGCATCCGCAGCCTTTCGGAGGGGACACTTCCAAATTTCCACTACCCTTTGTGTGGAAAAAAATGCTTCTTGATATAATTCTTAAATAGCCTATCATTAATTTTAAGATTATGCCCTCTTGTTCTGGATTCCCCCATCAAAGGAAATAGTTTTCTGTGTCTACCCTGTCGAATCTCTATCATTTTAAACACCTCTATTAGGTCACTCCTCAACCTTCTAAACTCAAGAGAATACAAATTAAACTCATGCAACCTGTCCTCAAAATTTAACCCTTTAAAGCCCTAGTATCATTCTGGTGAATCTGTGCTGTAACCCCTCCAAGGCCAATGTATCTCTCCTGAGGTTCAGTGCCCAAAACTGAATACAGTACTCAGATGGGATCTGACCAGAGTTCAGCACAACTGAAGCATCATTTTGTGTTCCAATCCCCTTGAGATAAAGGCCAATATTCTATTAGCCGTTTTGATTACCTTTTTGTTCCTATGCTGTTAGTGATTTGTGTACATGGATATTTAAATCCCTTTGCTCCTCCACAGCTCCTAATCTCTGACCTTTAAAAAAAAAATCCAATTTCTCTTTGTCAGATCCAATGTGGATGACCTCACCTTTTCCAACATTGAAATCCATCTACCATAGTTTTGTCCACTCACTTAGTCTGTCTAGGTTCTTTATAACTTCCTGCTCCCATCTGCGCAACTTACTGTGCCTCCTAACTTAATGTCATCTGCAAACTTGGATATACAACTATCTACTCCTTCATCCAAGTCATTGATAAATATGGTGAAAAGCTGAGGCCTCAGTGCAGATCCTTGGGGAACACCACTTGACATATCCTGCAATCAGAGAACACTCCCTTAATCCTTACTCTATGTTTCCACCTCCTAACCAATGACCAACCCATCTCACAAAGTTACCTTCAACTCTGTGCACTTTTTTTTTGCTAATAATCTCTTGTGCAGAACATTATCAAATACCTTCTGGAAGTTCATACTGCCAACATTCCTGCTTGAGCAGAGAGGGACCAAGGCCCAGATGAAACAGAGGAGGAGTGGAACCACCGCTGTTTGTACTTGACATGCATTTCTAGTAGGCCCTGGGGTAGGGTGCCTGAAATGGGTAGGAGATTCATTTCAATATTAAAATGTGGGTGAGGACATTCTGTGCCAGAAGCGCTAAAGCTGATAATTTACCCTTATATTTCTTTAAGTCATTTTTGTTTTTAAAACATCTTTGTGAAAATTTTATTTCACCATTTATTTTATAACAGAAGAGTTCTGTGCAGTTCACAGTTAGATATAATGTGCAAACTAGATAAGCCAAGGTAGAAATTTTTGATTTTTTTTGTACATAACCTGTTGAAATCCTGATCCAAGCATGAAGGTCTAGGTTTTCTCATTGGAACTATGTTTACCACCTGATTCTTCTAAGAGTTTTAACTGGTAACCATCAGAACCTATTTCTCAGCTTTTATAGAGAAAATATGGCAAGTAAGGCAAGATAGTGGAATATTAATCTTATTGATCTTGGGCATGAATGACAGTAATAGCGAATGTAACTATACTTAGTGTTGCATCTTTTTTAAGTAAAGCTTCCTTCACAAAATAATTGGAATGCTTCCCTCAACAGAGTAGCGTAACAGCCATTTTGTGAAGAAAAGTTTATTTAAAAGGTTGCAATGAATGTGACTAATTATATTTGCCCTTAGCACCATTTGTGCCATGAAATGGAAAAATTGGAGTGACGTGTTAATAATGTGTTTGTCTATTTATGTAGCTTATTGCATCTGGCCTGCATTAAACTGCAGAACTGGGGATCTCTCTTTCTTTTTCTCTCTCTCTTTCTTTCTCTCTCTGACTCCATCAAGGGTGTTCCCTTTTCTGGAATTAAATTGGCTGACTGCTGCATTTGAAAATTGTAATATTTAAATGGGCTTACTGCTAATAGAGTGGTGAACTTAAAACTGTTTACTAACCGTATAATATAAACAATGCCATCTGTGAATTATAGGCAGTGCTCCAATCTTGGGCTCAACCGATGAACGAACTGGTCTGGCTTCACTTTTCTGGATTATACAAAGTCTGTCGGCAGTAACAAACACTGGCCGAACTGTGACTCATAGCACGGGTGGTGTAAGGGTTATGAAATGTCAGAATGTTCAGAGTAGCTACAGTTAATGGGGGGGGGGGGAACAGAATAACTGTTTAACTCGGTGTTGTTAGTTTCCTGGGAGTAATCATTCAGCTTTGTGCTTTAAACCTAAATATTAGAATGTCAGGGCACTGTTAACATCGTTAAATGTTAACAAGTTAACAATTGGAGGCAGCATTGTTCTTTCTTTGTAATGTGCAAAAGGGTCTATTGCCAGATTGAAAATGGCCATTTTGAGGGACATGTTGCAAGCATTTTTATTTTTGATCTATTTATTTTTATTGTGAGTTTTCACATTTTGATTCATTATTTTTCCACTTCTAGGTCACAGTATTAGTGGGTTTTTTGATGCCTGAGAAAACACAGACAAAGGTTGGTGCATAATTTAAGTCTATAAAGTTTTTGAATATTTCATGCAGCTTTAGGATTTTTGCTGTGGAACTGAACATAAAATAAATTACTCATTTCACGGCCGTCATAAGTTATACTGTCAGCTCCACTTGGTGGTTTATTTTGCATAAACTACTGCTCCCCAATGTATTTCCTGTAGTTAAGCAGCCAGTGCTGGTGGTATCAACAGGGGAGCTGGCTTGGAGCCTGACCCTGTACGGGAGCTGAATTTAGTATCACTGCAGAGCCCGTCATGAATTCAAAGTGCTTCAACAATCAAATCATTTTGGCTGTGCATGTTAATTTATCTACCTTGATCCGTTCAGAACTTCTCAATGGAAACAGACAGGAGCAAAAAACCAAGAAGAATCTGAGAAGAAAATTAGATTGTTTTTTTACACCTGTTTGAATTTTGAAATAGGTACTAATGGTGGAACTCAATATTTGAATCTTATATTCTTGTGATGCAGGAATGTCTTCAGAGTTTAACACCACCAATTAATTTTATGCAGAAATATATATTCTTCACTTGGTATATATTATATTTTGCCTATGACTTTCAATTAATAACTTTAACTTATCTCTTTTATTTTCCCTGCATTCTCCCTCAGTGTAGACAAAAAGGATGCAGTGTTTGATTTGAGAGTGTTGAAGATGGAATGTGAGGTCCTCATTTTGATCCAAAAGCTTGCATGCAGAAGGGACAGCAGCTGTGGAATCATAGGTTGTTTCCAGACTGGCACAATCCCAACCCTGCCCTGGCAGCTCAGAGATACCACAGCACCACTAAGAAGCTGGCACCAATAATGAAACAGCTTGGACATCAAAAGGTAAGGTCTTTCAGTGCAACAGACGGCCTTGCTTTAAGTCTTTGAATGCTGGAGACCCTGGGGAGAATATTGCTCTGTTAATTTGGTTTGTTAAAGGGCATTGTCTGGTAGGGAGAAGATGAGTTTATTGGATAGACACTGTTCCTGGAACAGCCGGCCCCAGAACAGCATGTACTAAAAAGTTGCCATGATTCATGATTGCACCAAAGCACAACTGTTTTCTATTAGGAGACTGTATCTGTTGCAGTCAAAGTTTTCCCCATTGAATTTAACAGCAATAACTTCAATACTGCATTTATAATAAATTGCCCCCCGTGGAAGCAAGGCTACATGAGGACATCAATGCAGACATTTTGTCTGCAAACTAAAGAGAATGACCTTGCAGGTATTTGTTGTAAAATGGCAAATCCCTTTCTCTGAGGGTGATAGTTTGGTGTTGCACCCGACTGGGCCATGCAATACTAAGGTGTTGAAATGCTCCTCTGATTCCCCATGATGTGAGCTTCTGATCTTAGCCAAGCAGCCAGAGGAAGATGCTGATCGCAAAGCGGGCTTTTTAAAATGGGGATGGAGGGGAAACCGGGGGTCAAATCACCCCATGTAACTTTTGTATACCTTCTATTTTCTGGATCAATACTGGCACAGGTAGCTGTCTGGGAATTGGTTGCCTGGGGAATAATGGGTGGCTCAAGGAGAAAATAAAAATGTGCTTGTTCATAAGGACCACCAGAAAAAAAACTAATAGATGCATTATGTGCAGACAGACCTAAGAAAGTTGCTTATAACTTGATTTGAACATTGTCAAAATAACTGGACAAGTGCTGATTAAATTGGGAGTTAATTGAGCTGGAGTAAAAGTACACATACAGTTCATCCATGGTTACAGAAACTACTGCTGGTTGAACAGGCAACAGCAGAATGTGAAGACAAGTGTTTGTTGGTTCCTGCTGATGGGATGCATTCTGGTCCTGCATTGAGTGCAATCCAACTGGAATTCAATGTTCGCCAGCAAAATATTTGTTCATCCGAATAATATTATTTGATGGATAATTTTTCTTCTTTTTTCATTAAACCTGTAGGCAGCAGGTGAGCAGATTTCAAAAGAGTCAGCTCCCATTTCACACTGATATTTATGCACTGGAAAATCTCATGAATCCACTCAGGAACACTGCCAGATTTATAGTTCAGACCAATAAAGAGTGCAAACATCCAAATGCAAAGAAATTATTAACGACACAAATATCCACTTCGATCTTTAAAATGCAATGAATGTTCAACCAAGTACTTGTATACTGCCTTTCCAAAAAATACTAATGGGCTGGATTTTACTCTGAATGGCGAACGGATGGTGCCTGCCACTCGTCAGACTTGGAATTGCCCATAGACTTTTCATGGGCTTTTATACTGCAAGTTCCTCTTATTGGGTCCTCAGTCCAGTCCAGCCCTCTCTCCCAGGCATTGGGGACCTGTGTGAACGGGGCAATCTGCTGTGTATCCCCTTAATCAATCAGATTGAAGCACGTTAATAAGCCACGCGAACACAGAACCAGGAAGTGTAAGTTGGAATAGTGGATTCAATGTAAAATCAGTTACAGAAAGTGAAATAAAGAGAGGGTAAGAAATATTGAATTAAAAGACAGAGATAAAAGAGACAGAAAGAAAAAGTAAAAGAATTAAGATTTTTTTTAAGTGTCCAACAACAATTAAAATGTGAAGGAATGAAACTCCACACTTGTAAAAGTTAATTTTCAGTGCCGGAGAGGCTGTTTAGTGGTCGTTAAGACTTACCACACCGTTAAAAGTTTGCTTACACTTAAAAAATTTGATCTATCTTTTTCTGGCAAGATTACTTCATTTTCCATCAGGGCAGTGGTGGAACTTCGCTCTGTTGCAGTCATTTCAACGGTGAGTCAGCCGGCGCGATCTCCTTCCCGCGAAGCTTCTGGAGGAGCAGGGCACCTGGTACAACAGCTTCTGGATTTCCACGTTTAACCACGTATGTGCAGTTGCCGGAAGTTTGCTCTAAAAATAACGGTGAGCGCTGTTAGGCTTACTGTTATTTTTAGAGCAAAATCCAACCCATAATGCTTAATATGTACTGTAGAACATCAGGGCAGTTTTAATGCTGATTTTTACATTGTCAACCATAATTATTTTTATCAATCTTGCTACCAGCTGTAGGAAAACCACATACTGTCATAGTTCCTCTTCGCTAAATGCACAATGTGGTGTGGGAGTCAGCTTAATGTGGCATGGGATCAGCCATGATCTTATTGAATGGCAGAGCAGGCTCGAGGGGCCGTATGCCCTACTCCTGCTCTTATTTCTTATGCTTTTTATGCTTCTTAATCCCTCGTCTGTGATGAGTTAGCTGATCTCAATTAGCTGGTACAATTGACCACTTTCAACCCAATATTAGGGAAGGATAAAAAAAAAATCAGGCACGGGTTCCTGCCCTTGATTGCAATCAGTGACCCTGGCTGGAAAGTGCCCATGTATGGAGAGGATTAGAAGTATCTGTCAACACGTGCTGCCTCAGTCTCCATATGAAGAATGGTCACTTTGGTGAGGTACTGGATGGTGGCCTTTGCCCATAGAGGTGTACCCCAACATGAGTCAATACCTGCAGGAAAATAAGTTTTTTTTTGGTTGTGGGGAGGTGGGGGTGGAAATGCTTCTGTTGTTGAAGGCATGTCTGTTGGGGCCTTTCAGGCAGGTTTGATTCCTTGAAACACCCGACACTAAACACGCATTAAATATTGCCCTGAAATATCTTGATGCGCAGACATTTTACGACAGCACAAACATTTATGATACATTTTTTAATTTAGTTAATACATTTTTTCAAAACTATAATGAAAATTAGTTAAAGCAGCAGATGTATTCATCCACCTGATGACAGTTTGCCCTGAATTTCCTTGTTGTCAGTTAGGCCATTGTTGAGCTGGAAAGTTATGCCATTCACCAGCAGAGGGAGTTACACACAAGTTTCCTGGGTAAATTAATTTAAATATTTTTGGTGCAGCTCCAGTTTAACTTGAGTGCAGAAACTGTGAAAGTTGCTGACACCTCCCCCTCCCCCCAAAAGCATTCTATGGATACTCGGCAGCAGCAGAATCCTGTCCGACAGCAAGATAAGCTTCAAAAGTGGTTTTGTGGTGATTTCTACTAAATCACTTGACAGCATCTCTCACCCACAGCATCTCTCACCCACAGCATCAGTCCAGATTGGCACCATCATGCCCAGTTAGTTGCCACCACATCATGGCAGCAGGCCATGAGAAAGAAAGAAAAAGAACTAAGTGATAAGACTTCACAAGGGCAGGCTAGGATAGGATGTCACCACATTCTCTCTTTCCTCCCTGGCCACCACTACACTCTTCACCTTCTTAAAGCAACACTCACAAAACTAACCCTTCAGACAACATTCTGGATAAGGGCAGCAACAATTCCTCTAATTTACGTTAACTGCCTTGCACAACGCTAACAAGCTCACGCCCCCACATCTCTCACAGTGACTACACTTCAGAAAAAAAGTACTTCATCAGCTGCTTTGGGACGTCCTGAGGTTCTGAAAGGCGCTATATAAATGAAAGTCTCTCTTTCTTTTTCACGACTCTCCCATCACAATTCCCACATACTCCTTAACTGATAGCCTTACCCTCACAAACAGAACCTTGCATCCTCTTAGCTTCACGCTTTGCTACTTTTTTGCCATCCTTTTTTGCAGATCCACCTCAGCCATGGAAACCTGCTGAGGAAGAAGAGAAGGAGGACCTGGGGCATTCTTCACACTGCTGCCAGAAGACAACAAAGAGGAAGTGGAGGCAGATGAAGAACCCAGGCAGTAGGGCCTACAATTAGTAGCTGCCCCATCTACCTATGCCCCCAAACGACCCCCCCCACCTCCTTCCCCCAGATTGCCACCTGTGTCACTTGCTCCCTCTCTTCCCAACAGAAGCCCAGGGGGAAATTAGGTGGGGGGGGGGGGTGGGAGTTAATGGCACTGCACATCAAGGGCCGAGTGGAATGACGACGGCTGAAGTCCATCCACCCTGTACTGCCGTCTCTTCCGACAGCAGCACATGCCAGGACCCCACCCATTTCCCTTACTGGCAGCTGGCATGAGACGAGGGCCACCGTAGTCTCAAACACCTTCTGTGCAGCATGAAGAGCCAACCACCTCTCGCGCTACAGGATGCACTTAGACGCAGCACTAGGATAGGAGGTAGGAAGACATGGTTGGGCACAAGGTGAAAACACAGTGCTGAGAAGGAGCAGGAAATCTTATAATTTGGACACTAATATTGTTTTTCTGTAAATAAATGGTTTGTTCGAAATACACTGACCAGTTATTTTGTGCTTTGTTACATGTGGTCATGACAGTCTTTCAGGAAAAGGGACATTCATTTGGTGTGGACATCTTCTCTCAGATGATGCTTTGTGGCAAAGTCCTGTTAGGCCAAACAGGTCTACCGTGGTGTGATCTGGTTGGGTGAGTGGAAGAAGGTACAGCTGAGATGATGTTGCTGCTGCTGATCAGTTGATGAAGATGTCCAACAGAATTTGCCCTCTGATGCCCCCTTGCAGCGGTGAGTGAGGACACGGCCTGATTTGCATCGCAGATGAGCTGGACGATCGGCGAATAGAACCCCTTCCTATTCACATATGTCAATGGCTGGTCGGTTGGCACCTTCAATGCAACATGCATGACATCCTATTCCTTGGAAGTCTCTAGCTGTTGTGCTGTGCCTCAGGTGCCTAGGGTTGGTGCCCAATGGAGAAAATGGCCGCTCTGTGAAAGAAAATGTCCATCGCCTGCACGATACAAACCCTGACAACTCCCTGGCTAATGTTGCACAAATGTCCTGTGGCAGCCTGGAAGGATGCAGAGCTGTAAAAGTTATGGGCTGCTGTCACTTTAATCAACTCGGACAGAACTGCTGTGGCAGCAGAGCAGGTCTGCAAATCTTTGTGATTAAGTTGGCATCCTTGGAGAGGCACATCCGTCAGATGCACAGCTCCTCGGAGAGGTCCTTGTAGGTCCAGTGTGGCCGGTACACACGTAGGGGAGGGGTAGTACCTGTTGTGCTGCTGTCCTCAGCAACGCTGCTTGATTCTTCTGGCCTTGACACACTGCTGGTGCAACTTCTCTTTCCATGATGATAAATGATGGCATAGAGTGGCATGCCCATTGGGAAAGCTATTTCCTGTCGGAAATTGATCTGAGTGTACATTTGGGGGTGAAGGATGTCAGGGGGGTCCCAAAAACGTTTTCAGGGATGAAAGGAAAGCATGAATGATGTGCAGGTGCCAGTGATTAAAAAATGTGATGGAAGAGGTTAAAAAAAGTTCTTTGGAAGCCTTTAAACAGTTAGTGAAGTAGATTCCCTCTTCAGCTCACCAACTCCTCACTTACACCGTCTGAAGTGCTAAGGGGAGCTATTAGACCATTTTATTTTTGGGTGTTACGTTATACTGATGGCAGGAGCAGTGTAAACCCAGGAAACTTCCATGTGCTTGAATAAGGCAGCGATGCAAATAAACCCTGAGGAGATTTGATGGATGTAAGATTTGAACTGTTAAAAGATTGAGGAAATTTACATTTAGCACAATAATGGCATAAATATACCCAAATGTGCTAAAATGCAAATTTCCTAGATGTTTCCAGTGCAGTAATGGCGTAACACTGGTGTAAGTGCTGAAGACAACAAGGAAAATCAGGGCCAACTTACCTTTAAAAAGATTGGAGTGGCTTGTATTGTCAAGGGAACAGACAAAGCTAATTAAATATAATTTACTATTAAGCAAGTTGTACTGAACTGATCCACATGAATTACATCATAGCAATTACAAGAGGGAATTAAAGTATCGGCACCAAATGAACATTGCATACATCTGCAAAAGCTAATAGGATACTCTGATGGCTGTCTAACACGCCAAGCATGGAGAGCAGGTATTTAAAAATTCTACAGATGTGATCTTTATTCAAAAATTATTGTTAGAACATTAGTTTTTTTTTGCCAAACTTGTTATAAAGAAAACATCTGTATCAACATCATATTTCAAATGGTGATGTAGCAGCACAGCTTTCCCCGAATCACCTTCACTGTTTTCATTAATTTTCCTACTTGAGGTTGTACTAACCATTCAAAAAATTGGCAGTTTAAATGGCGAAAACTCCTGATGACGTTTGGGAAGCTTGAAATGATCAGTCCTTCAATTCAGTCATGATGTAATGGGAACATTTAAGCACTGAGTTACAATTGAGTTTTTCTTTTTCACTGCAGAGAAAGGGAGATCAGTGCATACAGACATCTGACCTTTCACTGCTAAGGTCAGCAGAAGTGGAAAAAGAATCCCTAATGACAAAAAAAACCTGGAGCATTTAAGAGGGCCCAGTTTTATTTGCACAGAATCATTATTTTATGTTATGTTTCACGCCATAGTACAGGGAACTGAAAGGTCTGTTGCAGGCTGTGTAAGGCTAATAAAAGGATCTTTTAAAAAATTTAATTTTTTGCTCCATGGAGTGTGTCTGAACTGTCAGTTCCTTGAACCTATGTAGTCACTGTGGAAAATTTGAGTTTTTCATGAAAGCACCCATGAGGCACTTTCCATTATCCTCCTGTTGATTCCATACAAGACCTGCTCTTTCAAATATGCCTTTCATGTTTCTTGCAGCTTATTGTGGCATTTGAACAAAATTCTTGGTGGAAGAGTACAGAATGGAGGCTGGATTAGTCTGACTGAATCGGCACAGAACGTCACACACTGGAGTGTGAACTGAAAAGAATGTTACACAGGAGACCTCTATAGGCTAACAAGTGTATTACAGGGACACTCTGCTTTAAAGAACATCCCATACACACCGTGCTGTTATATTATTTTTACCTTAAAATTATATTTCTGTTATTCACAAATTGACCACTTTTTTGCCAATTTTCTCTCCTGAAGACTATAGATCTTGTTGGAGTATAGCTTCATAGATGCCAATCACCCCACCCCTCCCTGTACTTCACTCAGAGGTCATTCATCACATGTTAGCTTGGACATTGAGAGCTGGCAGCCTATTCCATCCTGAAGGGAAGAACAGCCACCTGATCATGTCCTCAGCAGATGTCCACACGTCTGCAGTTTGCAGTAAATATGAAAAAGAGAATGAATTTGCATTTATATAGCTTCTTTCACAACATCCCAAAGAACTTTACAACCAATTGATTACTTTCAAAGTGTTAGTTTGTAAGCAAACATAGCAGGCAATTTTAACACAACCAACAGGAAATGAAGGAATGATCAAATAATCTGTTCTGGTGCCATTGCATAAGGGTTAAATGTTGTCCAGGCAGAATGTCATGCTCTTCTTCAAATAGATCATCCAGCTGAACCCACAGACAAATTCTCTGTTTAATATCTCATCTGAAAGATGGCATCTGAATATTCCCTCTGTATTGCAATGAAGTGTCAGCCTAAATTATGTGCATAAGTTCATAGTGGGGCTTCAACTCACAGCCTTCTGACTCAGAGGGGAGAGTGCAACCATTGAGCCAGGCTGACATTTAAGTAGAGTTCAATGGTTATGATTCAGGAGCTGAAACCCAATTTGATTTTTCCCTCTCCGGACCAGGGACACTCTGGTCAACTGTTGTGCCCCTGTGCAACTCCAGCTGTGATTAGCTAACTCATCATTCTATCTGTCGGTGAGTCTTGGAGTGCCCACGTACATGGAACCAACACACATCTCTTCCACTTCATTTTATTATTGACTATCTGCTGCACCAGGTGGTATTAGTTTCTAGGAGATCCTTTTCTATAGTGTTTTTCCAGTTTATTCTCAGCCTTGTACACTCCACCTTTTAATTCGGCTGCCATTTCCAGTGGTAGTCTGGAGT
This sequence comes from Heptranchias perlo, assembly GCF_035084215.1. Taxonomy (NCBI): domain Eukaryota; kingdom Metazoa; phylum Chordata; class Chondrichthyes; order Hexanchiformes; family Hexanchidae; genus Heptranchias; species Heptranchias perlo. The sequence goes on from NC_090350.1 coordinate 30,630,681, forward strand.
TTTGTATTTTCAGCACATGACCCAGCTGAAGCACTTTTGTTTTTCATGTTAACTTACTGACAACTGCATGTTTTTCTTTCCCTTACTATCCTATTCATCACATTCTGGCCATCTGGTCTTGATGTTGAAAGTGTCGAGTTTCTTCATGATAGGCTTAAAGAACTGGATCTTTTTACACTAGAAATGCAAAGACTTTGGGGTGATTTAATTGAAGTATTTAAGATGATGAAGGGACTGGATTGTCGCTGTGTGGACAGACTATTTGAACTAGAAAGGTTAGGGAAAACAAGGGGTCATGTGTGTAAGCTATGTAATCATAGAACTAGGTTAGGTGTCAGGAGGTTTTTCTTTACACAGCGAGTTATCAACCCTTGGAACAAGTTGCTGGTTCATGTGTTGAGTGTGAATTCACTACAACAGTTCAAAAAGGAGCTCGAGGAGTTCCTTGCTGTGGCTAATATCACTCCATACAAAAAATATTGGATATGTATCTCATGGTCACAGTGATCTTGTTTTGATCACCTTTGGGGGTCAGAGAGGAATTTCCCAGATTTTTTTTCCCTGAATAGGCCTACACACATAAGTTTTAAATCTTTTTGGCTTTCCCAGGAGATTACATGATAGCTGGTGGGAGGGAACATGGGGGATCATGATGATTAATTGCATCATGACTGGGACAGGCTCAATGGACCAGCCAGTCTTTTCCAGTCTATCATTTCTTGTGTTCACTGTTTGCCTTTGCCAAGTTTCAATGCTATGTATTAAGATGGGTAAGATACTGCTGTTGTGTCATCTGGTCTTTATTTTGAAGGATCATTTAGAATAGCTTTTATTTAGTTTTGGTACACCTTTGCCAATTCTAGCTAATAACTCTCTCCCAATATTAGCATTGCTGCACATTGCAAGATGGTTAAAGAGGTCTGCGCTTTATAGTGTCTCTCCTGTGAACTTGATGTTAACATTGGAGTCGTACATTGCAAATGTTATGATCTTTGTTTTCTTCTGACAGATGGTTTGTCTGACTTGTTGCCCAATTTTGATTATGGCTGCTTTTCTTTGCATTGCTTCTTCCATTTCAGCCTAAAGTACAATATCATTCATCAAATCTAAATCTCCAAGTGTTTGATGTATCCTCCTGCCCTTATCCTCCTTGGTCATCTAATATCAGGCCTACTGGTATTCAAATAATGGGAATAATGAGACACATCCCACACAAGCACTTCTTTGTTCTTTGTTCTATGCTCCAGTTTAACACAACATTCCATTCCATAATAGAGTTCCATAATGATATTTTGCATTTTTCTAAGGAAATTATAACAGTGGACAGGGTCTAAATCTACCAATGCTATCAAAGGCCTTTGCAAAATCAATGAACTTAATAACCAAGCTGACATTTTACCCTTTATTTTGAAAGCCCCTACCAGCGTGCATGGTCTTATAAGCAGATGGTGCGGGTTGGGAAATTAGATTATATGCAAGTGTAGCACAGAAAAATTAAGGATTCTGAAGAAAGGCAGATAAAGGTGGGTTGCGCATATCTCCTCCGTCGGTTATAACTTTGACCCTCAGGACGCAGGAGCTCCAGCTGCAACACTAGGAGCCACGTGTGGCAGAGCTGTAACTGCCAGCAACTGCCTGTTCTTCGGCACGTTTTATCTTTCAGATGTCCCCTCCAGTGACTTGCCTTTTGCAGTATTGTGTATAAGTTTCTCCTGTAACACAATTGAGTGAATTAGGTGAAGGCTAGCAATCGTGGACTGTCTCCCAGGTTGCATCGGACAACTAATATAAATGATGTGGTAGTCTTACTCTGTTAAAGTGGAGGAAGGGGTTTTACCGTTTTGCATGCAAATTAATTGCTGTTAGGGGAGATGGGGACATATACTGTAAGATCCCAAGTTCTTGCCTTCCTTAACCAATGTGTGGTGTGATGGGTTAGTTGTGCTTCTGTTAATTTTAGAAAGCGAAGAGTGGGCTGGTAGCCATGGTGCCTAAGGAAGAAAGGGGAGAGTATCTGGTGCGTTACCTTGCCTACCCTGGTCAGGTCATTGAACCTCTTGCGGCACTGATCTGCAGTTCTGGGGTTCAGAGTTGACAGTCAGTGCGACCTTCTTTCACAAGGCATGAGGTGCATTTTTCTGCAGCTTCCTCCCACAAAGACCAAGCAGCCTGTTTCTCCTTTGCTCGGTCTGATCCAGGAGGATTGAAGGTCGCTGCCACAAAAAATGTGTGCTCTTTGCCACATCCTTCTCCCTCTGTTGGCTGTCAGTGCCAGTTCCTGGTGGCCATTCTTGAAAAGCGCAACAAAGCAGTGCAGTGCAGGGCAAACACAGCATAGCGAGTTGACAGTGAAACTGAGTGATTCAAACACTTTGCTACTTACCTGTATTAGGACTGTTTAAGCCATTGAAGGGTTCGTCAGGGCAGATTTAGATGGATTCCCTGGATGTGTCAAAGGTTTAAAATGGCTACTTTGTATCAGTTGTCACTACAGAAGATGATGCTGAGTTACCAATTTATAGATTGTAGGGTTGACGCTAAAGTTGAATGTGTCAAAGTAGATGGGGATACAGTCCTGATGAGAATATGGGGCCTCAAAATGGTTCGGGCTATTCGTCCCTGATAGCATTCATCAGGGCGTGCTCAATGAAATGGAAGCTGTGCTGTGCGAGCCCCTTCCTCATATATTTAACAGCTTGCCAAGGTCTGGAATTGTTCCCATGGACTGGAGGGAGGCCATGTTGTGGCAATATTTAAAAAGAACAATGGGGGCAGAAATCACTCAGAAAATAATGGTGAGCTCAACAGCATTCATCGTTGTTAGTGGCGAAATCGTGGAGCAAGTTCCGGCCCTCGCACATGTGCAGTGAAACATGGAAATCCGGAACTTGCTCCTAGTGGTTTGCCGGCGAGATGACAGCTTTGAATTAAAGGGACATCCACCGCTTCAATCAGTGAAATCATTGAACCAACGCCAACTTACTGCTGGAAACCGGAAAGTACGAGCTAAAATACATTTTAAAAATTAGGGTTGCTCTGAACTGGCGATAGGAGCCTGTCCTGCCGCCATTTAAATTTCTCGCATTATTAATCAAGCCAGGATTCAGCTGGAAGGAGCCTTTTAGCTGTTAGAGAGTTGTTTAGAAAGTCTGAGAGAAGTGTGTGTCAGAGTTTTCAAATTCTTTTCAGATTTCTGTGACTTCCAGAGTCCTGAAGTGTTTAAAGAAGTCTGTGTGGAGAAAAAAGATTAGGTAAAACAAAATGCCTTTTCCACCACTCTGGATCCCACTGCTTTTTTATGTACCAAACAGAATGGATCTTAGGTCACAACGCCTACCCGCTGAAGCCATGGCTGATGACACCCTACCGCAGGACCAATAGTGCAGCAGAGGAGAGGTACAACCGTGCACATACGTGCACGCGCCAAATAGTGGAGAGAAAAATAAGAATGCTGAAATCGCACGTTCGTTGCCTGGACAGGTCGGGGGGAACTTTGCAGTACTCACCTCTCAAGGTGTCGTGGATTGTGGTGGTCTGCTGCGCGTTGCACAACTTTGGCCTTTAACCAGGCAGACGAGATGCTGCTGGAAATGGACGAGATTGAGGATGCCAACCCGGATGTCGCTGGGGCCATGGTTGGTAGCCCTCCTGAGGAAACCACAGCTGCAGCAGGCAGGATGGCGAGAGAGGAGCTAGTGGCTGATGCTTTTAGATCTTGATGAAAGTGGATTAATGCCTCCCCTCCTCCTCTTCAGGGAATCAGAGAACAGGACATGCAATATTGAAAGTGAAGCAGTGAACTTTTATTGCAGCATCAAAATATTTGTGCAAAACTTTGTATAAACATTTTGAAGTAGTTTGTATTGCAAAACTTTATTGTAAACATTGAGGTAATTTGTTATTTCAAAACTTTATTGAAACTTTTAATTAAGTAATTTTCTACTTTGGAAACCATTCTGATGTTTACATGGTTTATATGAATAACATTTTTCAAACGACTTCGGACTAAGATTTACGGACAACAGCAACAACAAAAATTATTATATAAGCATTCATAACAGATTCAATTAAATAACAAAAACCAACAAGGGAATAAAAACAAACAGCAAAAATATTATCAGAACAAACGGCAAAAAAATTAACAGACTTGTCCCTTCAAGGCATGCCTGAGGGTTGCTGTGACAAAGTCTGAGGGGCACGAGAGGGGCACCCTATTTCCTTCTGGCCCACATCCCTCCTGGGCTCTTCTTGTGCCATGGACACGACCTCTGTGTTTTGCCCGATGGCTGGCTCGGAGCTGGGGTGCCACTTCCTTCCACGCCAACATGCTAACTTTCCGTGGCACCCTAGACTTCCCGTTCCCCATAAGCCGCCGATGCCGCACCTCCTCTTCATTGAGCAGTGTGCAGAGGTCTTTATCACAAAATTTGTCACAACTCTTCTCATTGATCTTTTGCTGTTCCATTTTTTTTCTGTAAGTAAATGCAAAAACAGTTCAACTGCCTTTTCAAAACGATTCATTTTATTTTGCATTCCCGTTCATTTAAATTTGTTCTGCTTTTTACAAACTGTTCATTTAACTTCGGCTTTTTATAAAAAGTTCTAAAAATTTTATTTACAATTACAGAGTTAGATTATTAACTTTGAATGAATGAAGTCTGCTTACCCCTTTAAGCAATGCAGAATGAATCTGTGGGCGTGTCTCCTCTTCCTGGCTGATTTGGTGGGCGTATCTTTTCTCTCAGACTTTTCCATCCGCGGCAACACACGCTGTTCAGAAGCTCGGAGGATAGCGCACAATTTTCTTCAGGTTCTAATTCCAGCAATTCAACGCCACAGAGCTCGCGGGTAAGTAAGTTTGTTAATTTAAATCGAAGGAGCGACGGTAACTGTTGCTTTGCCGGTCCGAGCGATTTCTGCCACATTATGTCAGAGTTGGAAAATTACAGGCCCATTAGCATGACTTGGTTATAGGCAAGTTGCGAGAATGGATCCTTAGGGATATAGTGGACAATTTTAACCTAACCCGCTCGTCGGGAAACTGACAAGATTGGGTGCAGGGCTGGTCTTACACCCTGGCCGATTTTACTTTCCGTTGAAGTCAGTGGGAGAGTAATATTGGGCAGGGTGTAAAACTGCCATTCAACCCAGTCCCATGGGTTTCCCACCAGGTGAGTTAGGTTAAAATTGCCCCCGTAGTGAATGACCCCTTTGATAGAGAAGGGCTATTAGAGACTCTCGACATGGCTTTTGGAAAATAAGGTGCTGTCTCACCAAGTTGGTTGAATTTTTTGAGAACGTTATTAAGTTGGTGAATGCTGGTAGTCCAGTTGACATTGTGTACCTTGATTTTCAAAAAGTCACGCAATAGGCTATTTATTAAGACAGAGTAGTGTAGAATAAGCAGGCAGATTTATTATTGGATAAGAAGTTGGTTGCATTCTCATAGGAAGTAGGTTGTTACTAAGGGCAGTGGTTTTGCGTGGGGATCAGTTACTAGTGGAGCCCCACTGGGATTGCTCTTCAGGTCATTGTTCTTCACCATCTTTATCAATGACCTAGATGAGGGTGTTGAGGGAATTGTTCACGGATGATACAAAGACCTGAGATGAGAATTATAGATTACAGGCGTAATGATTTTGATGAGTAAATAAGGAGAATCTGTTTCCAGTGGCAGAAGGGTCGGTAACCAAAGACACAGATTTAAGGTAATCGACCTGAGGAAACATTTTTTTACACTGCGAGTTGTTATGATCAGGAAAGCACTGCCTGAAAGGGTGGTGGAAGCAGATTCAGTAATAACTTTCAAAGGGGAATTGGATAAATACTTTAAGGGGAAAAAATTGCAGGGCTATGGGGAAACAGCAAGGAAGTGAGACTAACTGGATAACTCTTTCAAAGAGCTGGCACAGGCACGATGGGCCGAATGGCCTCCATCTGTGCTGTATCATTCTATGATCCTATCTAGATGTGATGAGGGGTGGGTTTGCGTCTGGCAGATGTCATTTACAACAACAACTTGCATTTATATCGCACATTTAATGTTGAAAAACATCCCAAGGTGCTTCATGAGGTATAATCAGAGAAAAATGGGCACTGAGCCAAAGAAGGAGCTATTTGGAGGGATGACCAAAAGCTTGGTCAATGGGGTGGGATTTAAGGAGGGTCATAAAAAAGGAGAGGATGGTGGTGCGGTAGAAGGGTTTAGGGAGGCAATTCCAGAGTGTGGGGCCAACACAGCTGAAGAGAAGGCCAACAACTGTGCGGCATGCATGAAGCCAAAGTCAGAGGAACGGAGAGTTCTATTTAATATTGATAAATTTAATGTTAGTCGTATGGGTAGGACCAATGCCAAGCATGTGTACCACACACAGGGCTGTGAATTTAAGACTGTTGAGCAGGAGAAAGACCTAAATGTTATAGTACTAAATGTATAGAGTCCCTGAAGGTTCACAACCAGTGCCACAAGGCTACTGCAATAGTAAATGCAGTGCTAGAATGTATCATCAGGATGATTACATACAAAACAAGAAGAACTACTCTCTCCTTCTATAAGGCCTAGGTTATACCTCACTTAGAGCACTGGGGTAGAATTTTAGCTTGCTACCTGATTTTCGTTTCTACTGATCGTTGGTCGCTGGTTGCTGGTCAGCGTGTACATTGAATGTGGATTTGCTGCAGTCAAAAGTGAGCTGGATGAATTTCTGAGAGTGGCTGACATCACAGCATTTGAAAGGTACCTGGGTTTTGGGGAATGTCTCCCCCAGTAACCATAGTCTCCTGGAACTTGTTTGATCGGTTTTGGGGGTCGGAGATGAATTTCCCAGAGTTTCTTTCTCCTACATTGGCCTAGGGTTTTTCCTCTGTTTTTTTGCCTCTACCACAAGATTGTGTCCCTGGCTGGTGGTAGGCGGGAACCAATTGGGGTCATGGTGTGCATAAGTTGCACAATGACAGTATAGAACAATAATGACAGTATTGATGGGCCAGTTGGTCTTTTCCTATGTCATTTTCATATGTACCTGCCACTTTACTGTTGCAGTCTTCAGTCAGAATTAGTGTTTTAAATGTACACTCTAATTTCTAAGCACCCCCAGCACATTACTCCCATTTTCCATAGGAATTGCACCAATGGATCCTCCAATGGATATGCAAAGGAACAGGCTCATGACATTCAAACGAAAGCAAAATACTGCGGATGCTAGAAATCGGAAATAAAAACAGAAAATGCTGGAGAAGCTCAGCAAGTCAGGAAGCATCAGTGGAGAGAGAAACAGAGTTAACATTATAGGTCAAAGATCTTTCGTCAGAACTGGCCTTGAACCTATGTCCAAGTTAAGGTGGTATGAAATTGAAGGTGAAGGTTATCCCACAATATTGCTGCACTTGTCCTTCTTGGTGATAGAACTCATGGGACTGGGCGGTGAGTTGCTGCACTGCATCTCATAAATAGTAGACATTGCAGCCACAGTGCAATGGCGCTAAATGGGTGCATATTGGGTCTAAAAGCAGGGATACCAATCTGGAGGACTGCTTTGTTCCGAGGGATATTGAGTATTGTTATGGCTGTAGTTATCCAGGTGAGTGGTGAGTATTCCATCACACTCTTGACTTGAGCCTTATAGATGATGGAGAGGCTTTAAGGAGTCAGGAGGTGAGGGACTTGTCACCAAGTACTCAGCCTCTGATCTGCTTTTGTAGCCACAGTGTTAATATCACATGAATCCTGACACAACTATAACTATGGTCAAAATCATTTAACTGAGCAATTTTTGAGATTTCCAAATTGTTGCACAGTGGGAATAAAGTGCACCTGAAGGTCCTCAAAGGAGAGTAATAAACAATAATAAATTGTCGCTGGCAGGGAGGTAAATTCAATAACACATAATTAGTTAATGGAGGGTGATATTTCAGCCTTGTGTAGTCATCCAACAGATCAGGTAATTGATCAGATAATTGCCTTTTTTCCAAACTGCAAATCATTTCAAATGGGTTAATTCAATGGCCTGTGATAACTTCTTCAATTGTGATGCTGTCATGTAAATGAGAAATGTAACGTTGAAGTTAAAATATGAAGTTAATTCAAATCCACATAGTAATTGACAAGGATTACTTTCATTCACACTGAGAGCATTCTGTCTGTTGGAATGAATTTTTTGCTCAGGTGTGAAGAAAAAATTTGAAAGTGATTAGCTTTTTAGTCTTCTCCAAAAGATTTAATAATTTCACTGTTATGAGTAACTCCCTGACTGGTGTTAACCATTCTTTCCAGCTTCATACAAGTGTTTCATTTCACAACAGTTTGACATTTTCTGAAACCCTGGACTTTTCCAAAGCCAATTATTTCAACTCTACTCTGTCAACACCAAGCACACAGAATTCAAGCCCCTCCCCCATGACTATGAAGAGAGAGAAAATGTATTCAATTATTTTTGTTTCTTCTGATGATGGTTGTTGATTACTTCGATAGTGTTCCAGCTGCAGAGTCAGCCTGCTTCCAATTGCCTAAGTTAATACCTGGGACTGATGTATATATTTTAGCCTACATATTCACAGTAGCTTTCAAGATGTCAAAGGCAATGATTGATCAAGTAGATGTTATAAGCCCGCTCATATCAAATGCATGTTTTTTATTAAGGCAAAACTTGAAAGTGATTTTGAAGTTTGAAATCTAAACTGCTATTTTTTTCCAACTGTATATTTGCATGCACAATGTTAAAAGCTATGAGTATTCTCCAGGGTTTGAAATATCTAGGATCCATTACATAAAGTGTCAAAGCCTAAGTTGATTTGGCACCAAATATTTGCCCTTATTAATGAATTGTCCCTTAGGATTTTGATAGTCAAATTATTGTAAATGTTTCTTGGAAAATAGATTCTACATTATATTTGGCAAAGGCAGAAAGATTTCCAGGATGTTGTATGATTTTTGCCAGACTTCAGATTTTCATAGGTTGACATCCCGAGGGCTAATTCGAAGAGTGCTGAGCGTAAAATTCTAGAAAATGACATTCTCGAGAACACTATTGAGAAGATTATTATTATCTGCTTGCACTGGCCTAGTTTTGAGGTCAGCAGTGATAATGCCAATGTTGTCAACTATTGCTAAAGGAGCTAGAGATAGAGGTAGCAAACATTTTTACAAATACAAAAAAAAACCTCTGCCCTTCTTGCAAAAACATGGCCTAGAAATTCAGGAACACCCATTTTTGGGCCTCAGGGAGCAGGATCGCTGGTTTCTGGGAGGATCTGGGCCTTGGGGGGAGCAATCAGTAGCTGGGAGAGGGGGAGGAGGGAGATCGGGGAGCCTGGAGGTCAGGGCCGGAAGAGGGAGGTCGAGGAGCCTGGGGGTCGGGGATCTTGGGGTTGGAGGTGGGGGGCAGGAGCGGCAGCAATTGGGAGGGTGCTTTACAGGTAAGTAACGAACCTTTTTTCTGCAGGGGATCTGTAGGGTTGGTTTCCTTGAGTGCAGCCAGCGATGCTTCAGGTGTGGGTAAAGGACGCCTCTTATTTGTCCATACCCAATATGGCAGGTGGCACATTCCAGTCGTAAGTGTGCGTGTGCTTCCTGCTTGTCATTTTAGGAAATTAGGAGGCCCCATAGCGCCTGAAAAACGGATGCGATGTGACCTAATTTCTAAGCCCATGTCTTCAATTCCAGTAGCAACTATACACCACACTGGATCAACACACATGTTTTCATAGGCGATAACTAAAAGATTATTGTGTAATTTTCAACTTTGCCAAAGTGGAAAACTGATGGTTGCAGTTCAGCCACTCATTATACACCCTGGTCCATTTTCCTTTCCATTGACTTCAGTGTTACCCTGTGCTCGCTTATTTAGGTCTAATGGGTTGTCATGTTATGTTAAGAAATATGGATAAATGATGTGATTGAAAACCCTAGTTTTGAAGTTAAGTCCATCAATTTTCCCAATATCACGAGAATGTCAGGATAGATTTTACATAATGAATCTATATTAACTTAATATACTCGTACGTCTCAGTAAGAAAAAATGCAATGGCAATGGTTATGTCCAAGTTGCCTAAGTAAATCAACACAGTATGACAATACTAAATCAATAGGTAAAGACATTTAGTGGAGAAAAATGCACATTGTAATGATGGAGATTATTTAATGGTTAAATTAGCTACCTTCTAACAGGTGACATTTTAGAATGTGTACTACTTGTCCTTTAGTAGAAGGCTTCACACTGTTGTGTAGTATTTTACTGTGCATTCTCATTTACTAAGCAATGTGCTGTTTCATTCCATAATAGCTTTTATTATGTCCTGATGTTCCCTGTTTAAATTAAATCCAACAACATATAATTTTTTAGCATTTCAACATTTATTTTTCACTTTATTCAGTGCTCAAAATCAGCATTGCAACAGATACTCCAGGTTTTAGGAAACTCACATTTAATCATGACCTCAGCTAACATGAACGCTTAAGTATCCTGACTGGGGGGAGGGGAATGACCAGTATTTACAAGATTACCTGGAGGGGGAGAGAATGAAATTATTTGGGGGAATGGATCCCTGGGGAAGGTGTTCCCTTCTTATGGACCAAGCACATCACCTGTGGAGTTGGTCAAGAAGGATCATTTATAGCATCCATGATACCAGCACAGTATGGTCAATCTTACCACGAGTAAGGTTAGAGGAAGAGAATGGAAAAATAGAAAACTTGCTCCACAGTACAAACCAGGTAGAGTGCCTTACCACAAAATTTATTCTAAAGAAATGAAGGGCAGTTATTAATTTATTTTGATTTTATCTGCTAAGACTGTATCACTGGCTTACTTAAATGTATTAATGAGATATCAAGAGACGGAGTCCTAAAATGTGTGAGCACAAGGAAGCATAGAGGGGCACTTAACAACTTAACAATCTTCTTTGTTGGGAGGTGGAGATGATAAAGGTGTATTGGTGGTGGGGGGAGGTGAATGTGGCTAGTGAACAATCTAAAATTGTGAGGAAGATTTCTTTTAAAAAACAGATTTGGAATGTCAGTAGTTTGCTATAAGATTTTAAAAGCTGAGTATGACTGCATGGTAGAGAACTGTAATATGTGAGACTCACACCTTGTGTACGAGACTTGACAGGATTGAACTGTGATTCACATGCAAGAAGAGTCTGAAGAAAATATTCTTTTCAACCTGTCACCACCTATGCCTATCAGCTGTGCATCAGATGGGTGGATTGAATTCTTCACAGCAATTCCACACATCGATATGAAAATATGAAATTAAGGACTTTTAGCCTTTCAGTAACAGACAAAAAAATCTATCATCTTGAGAATTAGTGCAGTTTCATTAGTTGCTAAATATACCTGAACAATAAGTTCTATTTGTCAGGAGGATATGAGGCAATAAAAGGTTCCAGTGCTGGTAGGATTTTGAAGCTACAGCCTGTGGCATTTACTCAAAGCAAGGAAGATATTTATTGTTAAAAGCATTCCCTATGCATTGAAGTATTGCTATTACACTAGAATACCTATTATAGCCTCAATAGCTGAATAATTTTACTTCCCCAATACAAAACAATTATTTTATAATGCCTTCCTGTGAATCATGTGACAGTAGTGATATCAGTGAGTGATGACATTACAAAAGTTTCTCACAATCTTCAGTCAATGTTACTTCAACACCACTTTTAACTGTCATTACTATTACTTTTTTACTGAGGCAAAATACATATTCAAAAATAGCAGTAGAGAACCGGTAAAAGGCATCTTAAGATTTACCAACAAAACATAATTCTTTATAAAGTACTCTACTTTGAATTATGTGACATGATTCGTCTACAGAGGTGATGTTACATTATATCATACAATCTAATCTGCAAAAAATACTTCTCATATTTGTCATAATTGAGAACAGATGACATTGTGAAAAAATACAGATTACAGTGCTGTGAGCAAAACCAGTTCCCAATCTGTACATCAATATATCACATTTTAATGTAATATTTACATCTAATACTAATTTTAATCACTTACCATAGCAGAAATAGATTACATGACGAAAAACCTTGAGATATGATTTATGGGTTATCCGATTTATTTGATCTAAATCATATACTATTGTCTTTTTCATGTATCCTCTGAATAGTCCCTGTTAGTCATTCTTCCTGTTGAAGCATTAATTTGATTGGCATCAAACAACTATGAAGCCTATTGATTGTGATTATGATGTACTGATGTTTCAAACTGTAATGACTAATGCCTTAGTGACATAACTGGCACATTGTGATGAAGCTATGGTCAATGGGCAGATATTTACGAGAGAATGTAATAATTACTGGTTATGTGGTCTAACTGCTGTGTTGTTTTAGCACTAAGATGACTTCCGTTAAGTGCCGTGGGATGTATTACTACATTAAAGGCACTATATAGATGCAAGTTGTTGTAAAAATAGGATTTGTTCTGCAGTAGTACTCACCAGTGGTGATGCATAACAACTGAACCCTATCGCGTAATACTGCCAATTCATGAAAGTTTGGAATTAGTGTTCATTCAGTAAAGTTCATCGCTGTGAAAGTTTTTTAAATGTAGCCATAGAGCATTTAGTAAAATTTGGCATTCTAGTATTTTTTTAAAAAAAGATAAAGCAAACGTGATAACCTTTTTGCAAAAAGGAAAGGGGAGAGCTTGAGTCAATGGGCTCGATTTTCGGACATCCAAGACGGCGGGTTCGTGGCGGGAGGGACTCTGAAAATCGGGATTTCCCGAGCGGGTCCGGAGCCCGGCTCCAACCTGCCCACTTCCGGGTTCCCCAATGACGCGCTTAGATGCGCGTGCAGCCCCCACATGCGGGACTCCCGCCGGCAATTAAAGCCAGCGGGATGCCACTTAAACCAATTATTTACATAGTTCAGGTCATTTGCAGACCTGATTGACATGATATTTTAGGAGGGGTGGGATTTTCAACTCAACTGAGCGTGTTTCCCGTACTGGGGGAAACACTCCCAGTTGAAATGGACGTGTTGCAGCCATCAGCCTGTGGCAGCTGCAAAGGTCCATTTGACAGGTCGGGGGGGGAGACCCTGACTCATTGCAGGAGGCCCCTCTGTCACTTTGGACAAAGTTTGGCCTCCACCACCCTCCTCCTAACAATAAAATTCACCAACTTGCAATCTCAACCCCGGTGTGCAGACGCATGTACCTACATTGCGGACCCCCTCAAATATACATCTTCCAGATGGGGGCCGCCATAGCTGCAGTCATGACCTCCTTGGAGGACGAACAGCATCACCAGCCTCGCCGGCCACGCCGTCCACCTCTGACATGTGGAGCTCCACAACACAATGCTGTGACACATCCATCTGCACAGCAGGAGGGAGGGCGACTGCAGAGAGGTGCCACCGGGGATATCGCCGACGTCTCTCAGTCGTCTGCACAAAAGAGCCCTGCAAATACACCTACACCCACTTTGCAGTGACACAATGGGTGGCATCAGTTGTTGGTCTTCATTGTGATCCTCAGGAAAGGGCATTATTGCACAAACCAGACAAGATTTGCAAAGACGCGGCAGTAGTGGTGACAATATAATATGTAATGTGAGTTGATCAGAAATCAAATATAAGTAAAAACCATCACAAACCCTCAAACACCCTTGTACATCCCCTTCATGCTCACGACACGTTTGCCTTACACTTCCTACTGTACATATGTGATGCATGCCCTGTGGCTGCAGCACAGGTAGTGGCAGGTTGGATGAGGCTGACTGTGAAAGAGATGCACGAGAGGGTGAGTATGAGATAGAGCCATGAGATTGTATGAGGATTGGGTTGAGTGGTAGTGGCGGGATGAGTACTGGAGAGGTGAGTAAGTGCAGGTAAGATGAGGATGAGCTTTGAGTGGGTGTGAGGAGTGATGTGATAGAGTAGTGTTGGCAGTGCAGAAGGAGATGTGGGGTGGGGGCGGTGATGGGACAGATGGAGTGTAGGGGAATGAGTAAGTGTACACACCTCGGCTGACCTACTTAGGTCATTGAAGCGCCTCCTGCACTGTATGCAGGTGCGTGATATGTTGGTGGTGCTGGTGACCTCCTCTGCCACCTTGAGCCAGGCCTCCATGGTGGCAGAGGCAGGCCACTTCCTCCCGTCTGCCAGGGAGAAGATCTCTGTCCTCCCCCTCCTCCTCACCCCATCTGGTAAGACCTGGAGTGAGGCATCATTAAACCTGGGAGCAGCCTTCCCCCTGGGCTGCTCCATGCTGCAATTTTTCCTATTTTCTGCAGCATCAGTCAGTGGAAGACTGCCCCTTTAAATAGGGCTCCTCCAGCTGACAGCCTATGATGCGGCTGCGCAGTCCGCCCGCTGCGCAGCTTTCCAGCGCGAAACCCGGAAGCCAAGGTAAGTGCCTTCAATTAGGCTGCGATCGCATGCGGAGCACCCCGAATTCACTGGGTGCGTTACCCCACATGCCTAGTCGACCCCCCACTGCCAACCCGCCGCCCTCCTAATATCGGGCCCATTGTGTGTGTTCAGGGCAAAAGGATGGCAAAATGGAGAGAGTTAGCCATGAAGAAAGGGAAGGGAAAGTAGTGCAGAGAAAAAACTTGCACTAAACCTGAATATGCTGACAGTGGGATAAAGTAAAAAATAGGATTGAATAAAGTTCTGAGAATAATTACATACAATTGGTCATGTGGTGTTAAGGAGCACTCTCTGCAGCCCCTCCCCATCCACACAGAAATTATAGGTTTATTCATAAAGATGTCAAGAGGTAAAATTATTTTCTCTGTACTGAAGCTTACTCCTTTAACCATGATGTGGAGATGCCGGTGATGGACTGGGGTTGACAATTGTAAACAATTTTACAACACCAAGTTATAGTCCAGCAATTTTATTTTAAATTCACTGTGGAGATGCCGGTGATGGACTGGGGTTGACAATATCCTAGCCATTTGTGTTTTAATTCTAAAGCTGCTTTCATATTGCATTAAGACCCATGGCACCTCTCAACTCTCTCCGGTTGGGAAGGCCCATTTTACCGGTTCTTCTTAAATACTAGCCACGGTGAATCTTGCAAGTTTTCTTTTGGGCCACAGGAGACCCATGCATCGGGAACAGTGCCACCAGCAAAGGTCTCATGCCATATTAAAAAAAAAGCAGCTAAAATTACACAGGATAAAAGTGGGCTAACCCCAAGATCCTTCCATCCAGTGTACTGTCCCCTCCCAGCAGAGTGCAAACCACACTAATTGGCAATGTGTTGCTCAGAGGTTTTGCAGCTACATGTTGAGGCTGCTTTGCTGGTCTTCTGTCAGGATATTATGTCCAATTCATTCCAGAGAGTGAAAGCATTGTTCCAAGAAAATAGCGGCAGCCTCAGAATCATTCATTGATTAAGAGGGGACTTTATATTTGAATCATTTTTCAAACAAGCTGACCCATTCTTGGTGGCATTTCTGATTAGCGGGGCCACAAAGAATGCCATAAGTAATGAAAGTTTCAGACTGTAAGTGCGTCCTGGGATGAGATTGGGCAGTGAGTGGCACTCAAGAATGGGAGGGTGACTGGGATAAACCATGTACTTTAAAATAAGAAAAAGCATATGATGCAGTACTGGATAAGAACTGGATCATTCTGGCCTACTTTAATCACTGCTCCTATGTTATGGTAAATGCAAGATAGGACTTGGGGGTTTACAGGAAAATAGAGTGTTGTTGAACATATAACTCACAATCAAAGTACAAGTGAGTGACACAGCTGCAAATTATGACAGATCAGCGCTCTGTCTTGTTTCAGATCGTAAGAATCTCTCCATTATTTTTATTAGGAATTTATAACTTGCCAGTATCTTAACAATTTCAAAATTGTTTGCTGTAACTGCTTCTGGGAGAGCTGTCTGTAGTGTCTCCATATGGAGGAAGTGTGAAATATACATCATCTATTTCATGACACAAAACTATTCAAATAGGGTAAATTTAGGTTTCTCTTCTTCCCAGCAGTCTCTGACTACATTTGAGGAAATATATATGATTGTGGTTATGCTATGTGGGTTGGAAGTTTTGTCATCCTGGTATTTATAAGATGGTGCTGACTCAGGCGGTCTGCAGCTACCAGGTCAGATTGCCTGGTCTAATAATTAATTAGTTAGCAATAATAAGAACAACTTGCATTTTTTATAGCTCCTTTAAATTAAAAAAAATATTTCAAAGTGCTTCACGGAGACTTGAGGAACACAGATGTTGAGGCAAGGAGAGATTAGAAGAAGTGACCAAAAGTTTGGTTGAAGAGGTTTGTTTTAAAGAGACTCTTAAAGTGAGAAGGGAAGTAGAGAGGCTAAGGGATTTCGGGAGGGAATTTCAGAGAGTGGGACTAAAGGAGAGGGGTGCACAAGAGGCTGGAGTGATTGGAATGCTGAAGAAAATTACAGAGATAGGGAAGGGTAAGGCCATGGCGGGATTTAAACACAAGGAATGAGAATTTTAAATTGGAGTCGCAGGAGTCTGGGAGCCGGTGTAGATCAGCAAAGTGGGGAATGATGGGCGAGTGACACGATAGTGCAGGATAAAAGATGGACAGCAGAGCTTTGAATGAGCTGAAATTTATGGAGGGTGAAAGATGGAAGACTGGCCAGGAGAGTCTGGAAGTGGTAAAGGCATGTATGAGGGTTTTAGCAGCAGATGTACTGAGGCAGAAATGGTTGATGTTATGGAGAGGACCAACAACTGGCTACTTATCCTTTTTCTGACATTATTATTGTTCAAAAACATAATTGTAAGGATGTCCGGGAAACCCATACTTCCGGCTTTCCCATCCGCAATTTGACCCCCCGGCCCCTTCCCGGCTCCTAGTCAAAATCCTGGCCATTGTATAGGACATCACGTTTCTTATCATAGGGAGCACGAGCTTGCCAATGCTAGCTGATTTTTATATGAAGCATGAATGGAAAGTATCAGGAGAGAGGTAGAAGCATAACGCACATCACAGTGGTTTATTTTTCAATAAATCAAATCCTGTCATGTATCATATCACGCATTTAGTAATTTTTGGCAGTATACTAAAGTTAATTTGGAAAAATTAAGGAAAGTTAAAATAATTTTTACAGGGGGACTCAGCACTGATGTGTACTGCTGCTTGCTTCTTGATACAAGTGTGTAGTATCATGTTGAGACCACGGGGATTAAATTGGATAAGGCCCGAATCCGGACACGGACATTGCAGTGCGCGATTAGTGTATATATGTATGTAGGTGGTCATTGCCTGGCACTTGTCTGGCGTGAATGTTGCTTGCCACTTATCAGTCCAGGCCTGGATATTGTCCAGGTCTTGCTACATGCAGGCACGGACTGCTTCATTATCTGAGGGGTTGCAAGCGGAACTGAACAGAGCACAATCATCAGCGAACTTCCCCAGTTCTGACCTTCTGATGGAGGGAAGGTCATTGATGAAGCAGCTGAAGATGGTTGGGCCTAGGACACTGCCCTGAGGAACTCCTGAAGCGATATCCTGGGGCTGGGATGATTAGCCTCCAACAACCACAATTAACTTCCTTTGTACAAAGTATGACTCCAGCCACTGGAGTTTTCCCCCTGATTCCCATTGACTTCAATTTTACTAGGGCTTCTTGATGCCACAATCGGTCAAATGCTGCCTTGATGTCAAGGGCAGTCATTCTCACCTTACCTCTGGAATTCAGCTCTTTTTTCTATGTTTGGACTAAGTCCGTAATGAGGTCTGGTGTTGAGTGGTCCTGGCGGAACCCAAACTGAGCATTGGTGAGCAGGTACCACTGTTTCAAGCCGCACACCCACAACTCACTGGTCACACACCTTGGCAGCCATTCAACCATGACAGGTACATCACCCAAACATCCTGCAGGACACTCACCGACACACGTCCGGCTTTCTTGCAGGAGAAGGTGGTGCATTACAGGAGGCAGAAGTGGCAGTGGCATTTAGCCTCTTGAGCCATTCAATGAGATCATGGTTGATCTGTGACCTAACCTCATTTACCCGCCTTAGCCCCATATCCCTTAATATCCTGGGTTAACAAAAATCCATCACTCTCAGACTTAAAATTAACAAGTGAGCTCGCACCAACTACCATTTGCGGGAAGACCTTTCTGAACTTCTCCCACCCTTTGCGTGTAGAAGTGTTTTGTAACATTACTCCTGGCTCTAAATGTTAGGCTATGTCCCCTATTCTAGTATTCAAGTATAGGGGACCTCCAAAAACAGGTACAAATGCATCAGCAACCAGAAGCAATAATCCAGCAACTAACCTGCAAATCCTGCATGGTCCCTTTAAATAGTGTGGTGGGGAGTCTGCCAAGCCGTCTCAGACATGTTCAGATGGTCATGGTTAAGACAGTGCGTTGGCTGCAGTGTTAAGTGCCAAAATGGTGTCTATCCCTTTAAATCAGCATTGCACACTGATCTAACACATGTTCTCCTTACTTAACATGCAGCCAGCGTTGGTCATCTGCACAGTCCCAATTGCTGTTATGTTGCGTGAACCACTTTGGAACTTCAGGAGGCCGCATAGCTCCTACACCATGGGCGCTACATGATCGAATTTCTAGCCCGATATGGCAGTTAGGGGATTCAGTAGTGAGGCAGACTGTTGAAAAATAGTGGGCAAGATTCTTGTGGTTGTGGAGTCAGTTATAATTAAAGAAACAGAATTAGGAGAGACCGAGGAAATTAATCAGAGGAACCTTTTCTCTGTGGAATTTTGAAGTCCATAGTTTATAACAATACTATCACTGGATACTCACATGTATGCTTCATAAGATTTTTTTTCAATAAAAGAATTCTGGCTCAGAAATAATTGGTAACATCACTCAGAGTGGTCACATTACGATTGATGCGGAAATGTTTCAATGGTGCAATGAGGGGTGCTCTTCTGAGCTTCTGGCATGAGACACATTGTTGCAACAGAGCAGAAGGAACTTCACATTGTATCTGATCATATTTTCATGATTGGCCTTAATATTGTTGAGTTGTGTTGTGTTTTTTTTTATTAGGGGGCTTGATTTAGCAGACAGTACTAAATTATAACATAAATTTGATTTTTATAATTTTTATAAATTACTTAGGGGTAAAGGACACCTCTTGTTCATCCTTAACCAATTTGGCGGGTGGCACACATCCAGCCAGAAATGTACATGCGCTTCCTTCCCGTCATATTGAGGCCTTAGTAGTCCGAGTAGTGCCTGAAAAACGGGTGCTGCGCAGACCACTTTCTGGGATCAACTCTAAATATAAGGTTCCCAGGCCTGGAAAAGGTGACTCCCTGATTGATGATTTTAAGACTTTGGGGAGGGGGGAGAATGGAACAGAGCTGGTCTTTTTGGTCTGACTTTTTGTTTTTACGAGTTCTCGCTTTTTGCAGAAATGGGGATTTTTTTTTGTACGGAGTCTCACTTTTGTGTGTGGAGGCATTCTGTATTTGAGGGGTGTCTTTTTTGTGTGTATGGAGGCCTGACTTTAAAAGATTTTCCCTTTTGTGTGTACCAGGATCTTACATTTTTATGTCAGTGATATGGGGTGGGGAAGTCTTGCATTTTTTGTGTATGGGAGTCTCACATTTTTTTATATGGGGGTTACATTGTGTGGCTCTCACTGGATTAGACATGCATATCTAGCCTCCACCTGCATATTAGACATGTGTATCTGGGCACCACCTGGATACTTGTGGGCTAGATGGGCAGTCTTCTCCTGCCTTATGTGCAACACATATCTTTTTATATTGCTGTTAAAGTACTCTAGATAATGATAATGTTGCTGAAGGGGTTCAAAGGTCAGAGCAATAGGTCTGAATACCTAACGAGCACAAACTAACTCCTAACCACTGAGAACCCTATTGTCAGTGCAGTTGCAAAGCATAAACAATATTGGAATAAAAGGTACCATTACACTGAATGGGAAGTTTAAATTGGGACTGCGCCATTGAAATCTGAACCACTGTATGAATTACACAGTAATATTTAACATTCTAAATGAAGGTTGGCATTCAATGTCCAGCAACCTTGAGAAAGGTGCTTCGCTATCAGTTAGGGTCGAAAGGTCCCAAATTTAAAACGTATATAGAATCATAGAATAGTTACAGCACAGAAGGAGGCCATTCGGCCCGTCGAGCCCGTGCCAGCTCTCTGCAAAAGCAGTCCAGCTAGTTCCACTCCCCCCCCACCAGCCCTTATCCCCGATAGAGTCACGCAAACTAATTTGACAAAAAAAAATCAATTGTCCCCTGAGGCAATCATTTCAAAATAGTTCATATTGCAAAGTAAACCAGATTGCTAAATACATTAAAATGTCTCTAGCCGCTGGAATCCCTAATCCCTGGGATCTCAGTTCCTGCCCAAACGCGCCCTGGAATCTGCAACACGACGACGGCGGCGCCTCTATTCCCAAATGAGCGTCCGAAAATTGCGACTCATAATTCAACGAAAAGCCAGGTTTCTTTCTTACACTAAATATAACGTCAGATATCATCCCATCATTATGTTAACAAATTAAAGATTTTAAAACTTGAACAGTTTCTTATTTAGAGCACAGCGAGGTTTAATATCCTTCCCCCCCCCCCCGATCCGTAATGGTTTATCCCAGCGCCTTCGCTCCCGCCGGAGTCTGGCGAGTCATTACGTCACCCCATTTGGACGGAAATGGCGCCATTTAGACCGACGTCATTAACAACCAATCAAATTATAGAAGCCGGCGCTTGGCGGAAGTCCCGGGGCAATTAGTATAATGAGGGGGCGGGATTAGGCGTTGCTATGCTGGTCTGAGTTATGGCGGATGGCGCTGTTTGGCGACTGTAGTCATCCCCGCTCGGGTATTTGGGGAAAAGGGGGTAGAATGGTCGAGGCTTCTGTTTAAGATGCGAATTTCTAAGCGGATCACATTGAGAATCGGTTCGAAGGAAGTTTTTCCCGTTTCAGGTATGAACTGGAAGTTTTTCTTGTGACGAAAGGGCGGGATAGAACCGTGCCTCTGCTAAATTGTGAGTGTCTGCAGGGAAGGGCTTGTGTTCAAACTTCCTGCTAAATTATGATACCCTCCATGGGCCAAAACTTTTATTGGAGTTTTACAATTCAGGCGCCTGTGATCGTTTTTACTCAGTTGTGAAAATCTTCCAGGCATTTTTGATCTGTTTTCAGTCAGTTTTCCTACATGTTGCTGTAACTTTATCATACATTGAGTTCCTTTTATAATAAGTTGTCTCCTGTCAAATATTAACTAGATAGGTGTGTGTATGTTTTTTTTATATATGTATGTTATGTTCAACTATATATGTGTGTATGTATGTATGTATGTATGCATGTGTGTGTGTGTGTATATATATATATATATATATATATATAGTTGAACATAAGTGGGGATCGTTGATCTTCTAACTGTTATCTTGAAAGGTGGGGTTGTTTGTTGCGCTGGTGGAAGTTTTTGCAGCAAATCTTGCTGTAAGTTTCTTTACTGTATTTATATAAACTGTTTATATTAGGAGACGGATTGTATTGGTTGAAGAAATTTCGCCAAAATGTTTCAGCTGAAGGAAAAACTTACGTGACCAACCATTGTGGCCATTTAAACTTTCAGATTGAGCTTCATTTTGAGGAAGGGGAAATACTTGTTCCGGATTGTGATGAATTGAGCCATTTCGACTGCCCTCATTTTGAGGGAGGCACGTAGATTTTCATACCTTGTTCCTTCTTAAAATTGAATTATCATAATTTAAACTGAACAACTTTGAACTGAGTAGTTGACTATTATACATTATACAGTACATATATAAAAATATATTTTCTTCAGCAAATGTATTATTTTGCCCTGGCTTTTAGTGTAGTGTTTAAAAACTGCGTATAGCCACTGCTTTTACATATGAATATCTCACTTCTCCATTATACTTTTTTTTAAAGTATGGCATTTGTTAATCAAATTGGAGTTTGATGTAGTGCTGCATGGTTGGAAATGCGAACATCAAAAATCGTCTATTGAACATCTCCACAAGCAATCAGTGAGTCATACCTGGGTGTGTACTTAACTATTCTTGTCTTCCCACAAGTCACTGCTTTTGTGGGTGACATAAGTTGAGGGAAGACGTTTGAATGTGACGAGAGCTTTGATGAGCAGTATTTCTTTTTTTTTTTAAAAAAACAGCTTTTTAAAAAAAAATGCAAATAGTTCAGTTTAACTGATCCGACCTACAACTTTGGAATTAAAAAAACCTGCAAATGGTTGAAATCTGAAATATAATTGGAATCCTGGAAATATACAGCAGGTCACATGTGAAAAGAGAAAAAAATAGATTAACAGTTCAGTTGTACACCCTTCACCCTATGCTGTTTCTTGGTCAGGTATGGTGATTTCTGAAACAGTGGGCCTATTATTGTGGTTCTGTACCATTGGATTATTTAGGAGACGTGAGTCAGTAAGTAGGATGTGGGCAGTTGCAGTTCTCCAATTCCTGCCTTGTTGGGTTGCTTGTTAAGTCATACTATCATTGCCTGGGACATCACATGGCAATGTGGGGATAGTACACTGGTATCAAATTTAGGGCTGACATTTTAATAAAAATTGTGCACGAGTTGGCATTGAATCTTTGCATCGTGGTCCTCATTAGCGATAGAGCTTCCCTATGATTTCTTGGAATTTTATCACAGTTCTATGGTTCAAAATAGTCTTTTATATTGCTGTAAAATCTCAAAAGGAGCATTTAATGAAATGGAAACTATTTCTGACTTGCCTTCTGAGAACCTAAAGTTCTGCTGTTAATCACGTGAGAAATTTCGCCAAAATGTTTCAGCTGAAGGAAAAACTTACGTGACCAACCATTGTGGCGGTAGAACTATTCCTGAGTTAAGCTGCTCCACACCCGTGTTTAACAGCATTGGTGGAGGATCCTGAGTTTTGATAGCACTGGGAACATGGTCCTCAGATTTGGTGGTAATATGATGTGGAGATGCCGGTGATGGACTGGGGTGGACAAATGTAAGGACTTGCACAACACCAGGTTATAGTCCAACAGCTCCATTCCAAATCACAAGCTCACTCACCTGACGAAGGAGGAAAGCTCCGAAAGCTTGTGATTTGGAATGGAGCTGTTGGACTATAACCTGGTGTTGTGCAAGACCTTACATTGGTGGTAATAGGTTAGGGGAAGGAGGGAAAAGCCAAGTATCATTACTCCATCCATTCCCAGCCCATTTAACCCACCCTCAGCAGGAACGTGGGGATGAAGTAACTTCCAGTATACGCACAGTTTTCAGAATGTGGGGGGAGCAATATTTTTCTAAAATAAAAATATTAGATGGACATGCTACACTGCGGACTTCCAGCTATCAGCTGTGTTCAGGCCAGGTAGAAGCCAAATGCTTGTTTGTAATGGTACAAGTAATTGTTTCCTGTCCATCATGTCCACGTTGCTTGGAGAAAAGGAGATGACAAATCTGGTGAGTGATAACATCCTCCTTACTTTAGGCCTTTAGTAGGGTGGATGGAACATCTACCTGCCCCCACCGAGAAATCTCTGCATCATCTTTGGGGTGTGGACGCAGTGTTTGAGTCTCATCCTTTTTCCTGTCACTACCTGTCCTTTTATGCACTATGCCCTGAAGAAATTCAGGATCGAGGTACCTACCACGAACCTGGTATAAGTTGCCTATCATTTTGTGTATCCCAGGCTTTAAAAAAGTAAGAGATAAAAATTTAGTGCATAGGTAAAGGGGAGATATTACATTACCATCAAGACCATTGATTTATAGCCTTCACAGATAACTGGCCAAAATCATGAAATTTGATACCCTGAACATGGATTTTAAAAAATGACAGACCAGCATGCGATTAAAAAAAACTCGACTTATTTGGTCACCGTAAATCAGTGAACCTAATGCACTGTGTCACATGGCATAACACCCTTGTAGTAAAACATTGAGGAATCTGCTCTTAAAAATATGTATTTCTTATCCTTTACATTGCACTTCAGGTACTAAACTTTCTCTCTGGTTCAAATTTTGTATTCAGAAAAGCAGCAAATTGGAATTCAGCAGGTAGGAAATGTGCGAGTCAAAGTGAGCAAAGCGGCTAGAAACTACCAGTGAATAAGTACTAACCAGGTTTGAAAGCAACGAATGAAGGATGAAGAGCAAGAGCAGTCCATCAGTGAAACAAAGTAGAAGCTGAACCAGTCAAATTGCTGAAAAAAAAATTGTAGTTGGTTGGAGAGCCATCCTGAATTTCCCCAGCTAAATATTTCAGAATCACATGAAGTCACAGGATTGCCTGTACTGTTACAAATCCGTGGAAATATTTTCTCTGTGCCCTATTCCTGTGTTGCGAGCCTATGGCTGAATTTAGTGTATTTGGCTGGAAATGGAATAATTTGATAGGCTGTGTTGACCTTTTTCTGAAAATGTCTTGGTCCTTTCTAACTGGTTGCTGCTCGTGTCAGTCACGACAAGGCTTCTTCCCTTGAATCTTGGTTCCCGAATGCTCCTTTTGAGTCTAACAAGCATTCATGGAGCATACTAGGATTTGCTATTTGAGTGCAGTGGAAAACTGAGATGCCTGTAACTAATGTTTTTTTGCATATGGAAATCTTAAAACAACTTCAACTCTGAGCTTTAGGACTCTGAGGTAAACTATGTAACTAACTATACATCAAGGGTGTCTTATTGATGCTGTATTTACCGTTGTGTTTACTGTTTGAGACTCCACTCACTCCCCAATCCTTTTACCTTTCAGGAATGCTGCTTTTAATTATTTTTTACTCCAAATGTGCATGTCCAGTTATCTGTTAGAAATGTCTGTAAAAGGAACTGGGTGATACAGTGGGTTAGATTGGTAGCCTTTCACCTGTGGGACCTGGGTTCAAGTCCATCCCTGCCTGCTGGGCTGAAGGTTTCCTCTCTTCATTTGAGCTTGAACTGTGCCTGGACTGGAACCAATCTGAAAGGAATATAATTTGACACCAATTATCACTACTTTTATTACTGTTTCATCTCATTATTTTCCAACATTAGTTGCAAAACAAATGCACTGTGGAGATCCATGGCTTGCGATTCATCACTTGGACTGATCGTTACTGACTTGAAATTTTGTTAGTTTTAAGTTATGTTCGGCTATGAAGTGGAAGCAACTACAGTGAACCATCATCATCTGTTTTGCATTTTCATCAGTGAATTAGAGTTTGAACTTGTTTCTGGTGAATACACGGCTAGATATGGTTTCCTTCTGTTCTGTTCCTTCTGGGTAGAAGTAACCTACAATTGCTGAGTAGGGTTGTTCAGTACCCATTGCTCTGTGGGAAAGCTGTGTCTTATCTCTTGGTAGTGTAATGCAGACTCTTCAGTTATCCTCACTCCATTAGCTTCTGCTGTACAAAAAAGTATAACTTACCTAGATTCTCTGGTACCAGCCCGGTTTATCACTCATTAGTCTTATCTGTTGAAAATTATCTCTCGCGCTAAATCTACATAATTTGAATAAGAAATTGTTGTTTTTCATGTATTTGGGTGACCATAAGACCGTAAGAGTCCCTCGAGCCTGCTCCGCCATTTAATGAGATCATGGCTGATCTGATTTTTACCTCAACTCCACTTTCCCGCCCTTTCCCCATAACCTTTGACTCCTTTGCTGATCAAAAATTTATCTAACTCAGCCTTGAATGTATTCAATGACTCAGCCTCCACAGCTTTTTGGGGTAAAGAATTCCAAAGATTCACGACCCTGTGGGAGAAGAAATTCCTCCTCATTTCCATCTTAAACAGGTGACCCCTTCAGAATCCTGTATGTTTCAATAAGATCTCCTCTCATTCTTCTAAACTCCAATGAGTATAGACCCAACCTGTTCAATCTTTCCTCATAAGGCAACCCTTCCATACCCGGAATCAACCTAGTGAACCTTCTCTGAACTGCCTCCAATGCAAATATGTCCTTCCTTAAATAAGGGCACCAGAACTGTACGCAGTACTCCAGGTGTGGTCTCACCAGCACCCTGTACAGTTTAGCATGACTTCCCTGCTTTTATACTCCATCCCCCTAGAAATAAAGGCCAATATTCCGTTTGCCATCCGGATTGCTTGCTGCACCTGTATGTTGACTTTTTGTGTTTCATGTATGAGGCCACCCAGATCCCTCTACTGCAGCATTTTGAAATATTTCTCCATTCAAATAATATTTTGCTTTTTTATTTTTCCTCCCAAAGTGGATGACTTCACATTTTCCCACATTATATTCCAGCTGCCAAATTTTTGCCCATTGGCTTAACCTGTCAATATCCCTTTGCAGACACTTTGTGTCCTCATCGCAACTTGCTTTTCCACCTATCTTTGTATCGTCAGCCAATTTGGTCACACGACACTCTGTTCCTTCATCCAAGTCATTGATATATATTGTAAATAGTTGAGGCCCCAGCACTGATCCCTGCAGCACCCCACTAGTTAGATTGCCATTTTGAAAATGATCCTTTTATCCCGACTTTGTTTTCTGTTAGTTCCAATTAGTTAGAATTGATAACTTGCAAGGGAGTTGGAAATTTTTCTTTTTGATAATGCACCACATTTGACTCCAGTATAAAGCATTGTAATCTGAAAGTATGCTGTCAGCGGCATACCATCAATCCCTCTTTATTCTTTAGCTTTTTTCCCCCAATTACTGCTGTGAACTTGGGTTGGTATGTCATTTGAATGGATTTTCTTGTTGTCGTGATATACATCTCCTGTGATTTGACTTGAGATTAATATCACTTTCGTGCAGTTAGCTGGCAAACATTTTAAAGGTGTTACTTGATATAGGCAAGTTGATTAAAAAGAGACTAAAGAAAATATCAATTATGCTAGAAAAGATAAGTTAAATTTAAATCTTCATTCGTGCAGTATAATTACTGTAAACAAAATTCAGTCCATTGCATAATTTCTTGTGTTGCAGCAATATTAAATATTAAACTATTACAGTTTTGTGATTCACATGTATTTGTCGAATGAATTGTGTGAAACTGAATTTGCTGTCTGTACGCAAAATGTAATGGGTACATCTTAGCAAATTACAACACAGGATTCCTATCGGGCATTTCAGCTGGAGTCATGATGAAATTTTATTGTCTGGACCTGGAGGTTACCTAATATATGCATATCCTTGTTTGTTTTTTTTTGTGGTGTTTTGCTATAAAGTCACGTAGAATTTGATGGAATGTGGTTTTGTGATGAACTGTAGTATTTTAACAGCATCGTAGACATATTTACAGTATATGTGATCAAAAATCTTGCACATGGAGCACATCACTATTGAATGTAACTGTAGCATGAAAAATCAATTCACGCTGTTCTGGTTGGCCCTATAATCTGGAGTCTATTTTTTTCTGTTGACTAGTTAATGACAACATAATCCAGGGATTGTAACAAAGAACCTTTCCTCTGTACACTGGCTACTGGAATGTATCACATGCTGCCATGTGAATTCTCTTTTTTTTGTGAATGGCAATGGCATTTTGGAAAAACACTCTTACCAATCCAGGACACAGTGTTTGAACCAATAAGTGGTTTTACTAACTTAAGCTGTGTCCGGTTCATTCTTGTATCTTAACGCAGTGAGATATATTTATATATTTCCCTATACTCTCCAATGTATAAAATAACAAATATGCAACTCACCACCTCTCTAAACATATGTGCACTTGTGAAAGCCTCGAGCTACCCTGACATTGCTTGTCAGCAGGCATGAAACTTTAAACCACTCAGCCTTGCATCTGGCAGAGTTTTCAAGCACTGACTTTTTTCCATGACTGATTTGGCTGCTCTTATAAATCTGAGAGACAGTCTCTACCTGATGACGTAGAGCAGCAGTCAATTAGGCATATGTAATTTTCTGTTTTAAGAGTAGAATGGTACTCATTTCATATTTCTGTTTTTGCCTTAAATATGAAGTCACTCACCACCACCATCTGGCAATGCAAAGAAAGGATTTTTTTAGGTGAATTGGCTGAAGAATTATGGAAAGTAAGCACAATGTGCGTTTTTTTTACAATAGGTGTAATGTTTAAATAGGCAGGGGAGAAGACTGAGGTAGTCTTAAGAGTTTTGTTTAGCTGAGGAATATCTGTCTGAGTCAGCAAGCTTTCCTTCTGACTGAAAATATTTTTTGTCAAGGGAAAGGGATATGTAATGAATTGAGGTTAAATTTATATGACATTTGTTAAGAGGTAATGTTCGAAAACCCTCTCTGTCCACTCTGTTTTCTAGCATTCGTTTCCAGCATCTCTAATGAAGTCTTTTTGATAAACCCAGATAGGAATGCTTATTTATTTTTCTCTCTTTAGCCAGTATTATGCAGTTAACATTCCTGTCCATTTGAATTAGATTCAAGGATCTGGTATAGTTTACTCCTCAAGTTTAGGGGAAGGATGTAAATACACATGCATCAAATGCAGTGCACAAAAAGAGGAAGTGAGTGGTTTTGTGACTATAATAGCCCACCTTACTGAAGAACTTGCATTTATATAGTGCCTTTCACAACCTCAGGACACCCCAAAACGCTTTTGAAGTGTAGTCACAGTTGTAACGTAGGGAAATGTGGCAAACGATTTTCTCACAGCAAGGTCCGACAGAGTAGCAGTGAGATTAATGACCTGATGATCTGTTTATGGTGGTGTTGGTCGGCCAGGACAACAGGAGAACTACCCTGCTTTGAGTAGTTCAAAATGACAACATCTCCGACAGTTAAGCACTCACTCAGTACAGCCCTGAAGCGTCAGCGTAGATTATGTGCTCCAGTCTCGAGTGAGGCTTGAACAGACAACCTTATGACTCGTGGGCAAGAGTACTACTGAGCCAAGGCTGACCCCTATTAGTCAGTTAAGGGTGAGTAAGCGAAACCTGGGGTAATTTTCATCATAGTGCACTGTGTTTTATTCAAAATGCGTAACATGCCATTAAACGAGTACATTTCTGTTGAAAAGACTTCTGAAAATTATGTTTTCAGATCAGATTTTCTAGAATGAGTGTTGACTAGTATTTTCTTGGAATAAAAACAGAAAATGAAGGATACACATCTGCCTTTTCTCTTTTTTTACAGATGCTGACTGACCTGTGTATTTCCAGCATTTTCAGTTTTTATTTGATTTCCAGCATTTGCAGATTTATTTTTATTTTCTTTATTGGACTGTTTGTACTTTAGTTTTGCTCAAACATATGTACCATAATATTGAGCAGATAGAGTTAACAGCAGTTTTATAAATGTTAAGCTGTGCAGCCTGTGTGACTGTACTCATTACAAGTGTCCTTAATTCCTACACTTGTAGAATGTTTAGTTGGAATATGGATGACCAAACTGATTGAAGTAAGAACAGTTCTGTGAAAGCCATAAGCCCCAGTGCTGTAGAATCTGTCCCATTTCTACTGTAAAGTGGATTTCACAGCAGTAGCAGGAGCAGACATTGTGTATGCACCAGCTTGGGAATGCACACTTGTTTGAAAGTCGCACATTCATAACTTGTAGTTATAGGCATAGCCATAGTCATGACGGCTAAGGGGGAAAACTCCTCTTCAGGTAAAAAGCAATAAGGAGGAATCTGTTATAAGAAAACCTCGACCTGGCATCACTTCATCACAAAGCCAGACTAAAGGAGCTCTTGCAAACATATGCAGCTCTTGTGGAGTCATTTGTTTTTCTTGGGTTTCCTGATTAGTGTCAGTACTCACAAGAAAAAAAAACATCAAGTAGGTATGACACAGGGACAGCTTGGTGCATGTACAGAGCTTGCGTCTGTTTCCAGCGACATGCTGACTTTTTAACTTAAACGGAATGTGTTATCTGCCTCTGCTTTCCAAGTCCCATTGGAGGAGGCCTGTTTGGCAAACAGAGAGGCATTCTGTACATGTACACATCAATGTAAGAGAGTGACAGATTTGGCATCGCTGTCCCAAAACCTGGGATAAGTGTAAATTAGTTTTCAATTCTTTGGTCTGCATAAAGTGTGGATTGCTCATTTAATCGGGATAGTCTCAGTACGTTATACTTTCCAGCCATGATCTGAAGATCTCTACTATGAATTCATGAGACATTGTGACCACTGTGCTGGTTTGATTGTTCCCTCCTCTCCTCCTCTCCCAACAAAACTTTTTTTGGCTACTTATTATTCACATGCCCAAGCAAAAACAATATTTGCTACTAGGTGGTTACAAGAAAGTGGTGTTGTTTAGTTGCTAAACAGTAACACAAATGTGCTGCAGCATAAGCATTGCAGAAGGGTGGGGCAAGTAATAAAACTGAATGTACTCGTCCAACAGGAAGTGAACCTGCTGGTGGTTTGAGCTCAGACAGGCACATGGGGGAGGGGGAAAGAAGTCTATTCCTCATCAGTTGTCATCTACGTGTAGGTTGAGAGGGGAAGATGAAAAGACTTTGCTTTTATAACCAAAAGTTCACATCAAACTATAATCTGTGAACCAATTGTTGAAACATGAGCATTTTAGGCATTTATTCAGAAACTTAGATGCCCTAAAATGGGAACTGAATTTCACCAATTTACTCGTAGCATTTCAAATTCATTTCAGTGCTTATAGTTTCATAAGTTTTGCTTTTGTGATTTGGAGAAGAGGAAAAAGCCTCTGAAAAGCTGCATAGCAGACAGACTGTGAACTGGCTGATGCTGAGGAAACTTAAATTTTGCGGAAGTGCTGTAGAAAGTAGCCACATTGTGTCATGCAACCACTATGTGACTTTTTTGACACTTTTTAGTTGGAGAACAAATATCACGCCAATCTAATTCTTTGCAGTTCCAACTATTCAGCTTGCAATGCTATTTATGGTGTTTCAAATTGATTGTTAGAAGATCTTGATGAATTTCAAAAGGCCTCCTTGATTTCACAGAAACTCATGCATTGTGCAAACAAATGCAGCACATCAAAATAATTTTTTCCCCTATGGTTTGTTGTATGATATTTTAGTGCACAATTTGATTTCATTAATTGTAAAACCACTTAATGGCATCAATTTTGATGTGTAGATCACATCATCGGTACTCAATCCAGGAGCCACTTGTAGCTCACTGCTTCCTAGCTGTAATCCGGAGCAGGCCTGCTGCTTCGTACGTCCCTGGGCCTTAGTTTGTGGCTTTTTTTCCCATTCTCGGGATATGGGTGCTGCTGGCAAGGCCGGCATTTATTGCCCATCACTGGTTGCCCTGAGAAGGTGGTAGTGAACTGCTGATAGCAATTTTGATACAACTTAGTGGCTTGTTTGTCTGCTTTAGAGGGCAGTGAAGAATCAACCATGTTGATGTGGCACTGGAGTCGCATATAGGTCAGACCATGTAACATTGGCAGGTTTCCTTTTATTAAATGGCATTAGTGAACCATTTGTTTTTTTTTGACAATCTGACTGCTTCATTGTCACTTTTATTCATACCAGCTTTTATGTCCAGATGTTTAAAAATTGAATTCAAATTCTGAAACTGCCATGATGGGATTTAAACTCACATTCTCTGGATTATTAGTCCAGACCTCTGGACTAATACTTTATTAACATGGTAGTTGTAGTATGTTACTGAAGCTGGACTCATGGAAGGAGGAAAGCGAGAGGAGAAATGGAGTTGCTTTGTAGGAGGTCCTTGAGATTGACCCTCATGTAAGTCAATGCGAGGGATTTTGACCCTTAACTCCTTGACTAGAGTGATATTAATTTCAAATGCCTTTGTTTTGTCTTGGAGATGAGTGAATGCTTTTTGTGATAATGCAGATATTTTGCAGGAGTTTTTGATCTTTTAAGGGAAGTACTGGTTGAAGACTAACCAACCATGTGGTGTAATAGTCTGAGGGTAAATCCCAGGGCCACTGTAGCCTACTGCCTGACAGCTGGTTACAGAGTTTTTAAAAAAGGGGGCAGTTAGGATTGCATATTTAAAAATTATTTTTCAAAAAAAATTTAAATTGGGATCCTGAGTTGCATGTTGAGGGGAGCTGTCCGAGATGTGCTCAGCAGATGTGATCTGCTTCTCAGATGGGTGAAGGTAAAACTGTCTTTAATTTACTGCTTGCTAATGCCACCCTTGTATTATATAGAACCACATCAAATAAAAGTGGTTCTGTCTATCTTGCCTCCTGGTGCTGTAGAATTGACCCCATTTATATTGAGGGGTGGATTTCAGAGCACCCCTGGTAATAGACACGCAACAGTATACACTTATAGTTTTAAAACTGCATTACATCTTTTGTTTCAGATCATAGATGTTAGTTAAAGTTCCATTTGGGTGGTATGAATGCCCAGTCTTCCCTGGCCAGATAAGCTGTTGCTTTATTAGCTTGCAGTGATTTAGGTGTCCATGTACATGGCTACAAAAAGTCATCTAAAAGGCTAATGAAATGTTGGTCTTTCTTTATCTCAAGGGGGTTGGAATACAAAAGTGAGAAGTGACATTTCAGTTGTACAGTTCCTTGGTCAGACTGCGTTCAGTTTTGGGCACCAAACCTCAGGAAAGGTATATTGGCCGTGGAAGGGGTACAGTGCCAATTCACCAAAATGATACCAGGGCTTAAAGGGTTAAATTATAAGGACCAGTTGCATAAACTTGGTTTGTATTCCTTTGAGTTTAGATGGTTGAGGAGGGGCAATTGAATCGAGATGTTTAAAATGATAAAGGGATTCGATACAGTAGATACAAATAAACTATTTCTTCTGGTGGGGGAATCTAGAACAAGAGGGCATATCTTAAAATTAGAGCTAGACCATTTTAGGAGTGAAATCAGGAAGCACCTTTTCACACGCAAGTTAGTGGATATCTGAAACTCTCTTCTGCAATAGGCTGTGGATGCTGGGTTAATTGAAATTTTCAAGTTTGAGATTGGTAGATTTTGTTGGGTAAGGGTACCAAGGGATATGGAACAAAGGCGGGTAAATGGAGTTGAGATACAGGTCGGCCATGATTTAATTGAATGGCGGAACAGACTCGAGGGGCTGAACGACCTACTCCTGTTCCTGTGTTTTCATTGCTAATTGCTAATGTGTTGCACACTGATACAAAATAGACCTTTAACTGAGACCTTGGAAACAATATATCCTGCAGCATAGGATTGAATACATACAATAAATGAAGTCTTGTATCTTTGCGTAAACCGGCCCCATTGCCCTGATCCTGCCACCAAAGAAAAACAAAACACAGTTTTGCAACTACTGTGACTGAATCAAATTATGTGTGATAATTCTGAGGAAGAATCTACTGCAGATCATAGCTAGAAATATATATATTATAATCTCCCTCTTTCTCCATCGATCTCTCTCTGCTTTGAGCAGGAGGCATGGGTTGGCCATGTCTGCTCCCACAGAAAGAGCTAGCAGCACTATTTATTTATTCTCCACCAGCAGTTCAATTGATTCTGCCACTAGATTTTTCAGAGTTGAGTGCTTTTCGTTAATAGTACCCACTTCCCTTGTATGTGGAATTGGGAAGAATGGCTGCTGTCAGGGTTTGGTGGGCCCATTTTGGACCAGTTGTTATAAGCAAAAATGGCCTTGTACTCTGAGGGCAGTTGAGCCTTAAAATGTCAGCACTCCTGTCGCCACACAGAAGGCCACGAATCAAGAGACACTCGGAAACCTCCTTTTACCCCTCAATTCTAAATATGGCAGCCGCTGAAGCAGTCATTTCTATGAAGCCCCTGATGGCGTCCATTGCTTTGTGTTGTAAAGCATTTAGATGTTTATATGCAAGGAGCATATTGTCACAAAAATAATCTGATCTAACCGCATTAGTTGCCAAATGTTAAGTTGCTGTGTGGTAGTGCAATCTCCACATGTTGACTAAACAATTATTTAGTTCTGCAACGACTAGTGCTTTTTTTCAGAAGTGAGCTGAGTTTGTTACAGAAGGGCTTCTCAATTTCCCTTAATTTTTGAGTTTGATTTATGGATGCAGTTAATGTCATGTGTAAATTCATTAGAAACTAATCAAGTCATACAAAACGGGGCTTCTGCCCTTGCCTCAGCCCATCTGCTAAGCCCATCTGCTAAACCCCTCCACCATGCTTTTGTTACCACCAGATTCGACTATTTGATTGTTCTCCTGGTCGGCCTCCCATCCTCCTCCCCCCCCATTAACTTCAGTGCAAAACTCTGATGCTCGTATCCTAACTGGCACCAGGTCCTGTGCTTGCTGACTTGCATTGGCTCCTGGTTCCCCAGCACCTGAAGTTTAAAATTCTCATTCTTGCCTTTAAGTCTCTCCATGGCCCTACCTCTAACCTCCTCCAGCCATCTCTGAATTCTGCATTCCTCCAATTCTGACTGCTTGCGCATCCCCACTCCTTTGGCCCCACCATTGGCGGCCTTGTCATCAGCCGCCTAAGCCTTGTGCGCAAGGATTTCCTCCCTAGACCTCTGTGCCTCTCAGCCACCTCTTTTTAAAACCCACCTCTTTGACCAAGCTTTTAGTCACCCTTCCTGATATCTCCATCTTTTAGCATTTTTGTCTCATTACACTTCTGTGAAGCAATATAAATGCAAGTTGTTGTAATTATCTTTTGGGGAATCTAAATGTGCCACATTCCCCAGCCATCAAAACCTTTTTCATTTCTTGGACCTGAAACATTTTATGCTTGTTTTTTAAAAAAAAATGATTTTATTCATTGCAAGTTTAGGAAAAATCTCAGGAATTTAATGAATCATTTGTTTTGGTGCTGGGTTATTGTTTCCCTGTAATACTGTCATTGTTGAAGCTGTTGAAATACGAATGGTCAGTGCATTCTCTTGGGCCTATATGTGGAATAAAAAATAATTCCCTGAAAATTGTTTTGTGATTTAATCTTTAAGCAATATGTCTTTGCATCACTAAAATGTAGTGTTTCTATAGATGTGAATGCAGTGTTCACCCTAGGTGAGCAACTGTTTTCAAGAGAATTAATTTACACAAGATAAGTTGCTTCAGAAGAAACGAATGGAGAGACTTCTTGTATGTTCATTAGCGAGACTTCACAAGAACAATCATCATTGTGTTGTGAAATGTTATAACTCTTCAGTTTTTGATTGAAGGTATATTCTATATTGGTACTATATTCCAGGCAATTGATGGTGCTGAGATGGCTGGTATCGTTTTAGTTGACTGAAATTGTAGTGCTTTTGTTTACATTCCTGTACTTGCATCAGTTCATTTTTTGGGTACATGTTTCTTTACAGATTGCATGTTTCACTACAAACAAAATAACTTAAAACAAAATGTATATGCAATGAATTAGAATTTGGAATCATTTTCAATCTCAATTCAACCTAGACTATTTGTTTTTTAGTCTTTACATGAAGCAGCAAAAATAATGTAATGCTGTAACAGTGTGGAAATGAAGAGTGTTCTTTTGACATGACGTCAGTTTTGCTTGCCGTGCATTATGGCATATATGTATTCTTGACCTGTAAATTCCAGTTGATGAAATATTCTAGAAATATTTGTTAGTGAACTATTTGGGTGAAAATGGAATGGTTTGGGGGAAGGGAGGTGGGGGGAGGGTGGTGGTGAGTGTCTTTGACAAGCACGCACTGGTGGCGAGTGATACAATAGCGTTTTAAAAAAAGAACTAGATGGACAGTTGCCAGTAAATGTTTAGGCCAGTGCTGGAATGTGGACCAGCCATTTTGAAATTCATGTTTATCTGTGACAAGCTTGCATGCCTTTGCTAGTCAGCCTGCAGCTGTTTCCACACACAGTTTATGAAGAACTTCAATGTTTCCGATAGGAAGTCTCTAGTCAGTGAACTGCATAAGATTTGAGAAATATACAGCTTAAATTTGTTATCCCAACATATTTTTGAATATCAGTAAGTTGAACATCTTGTTAAAATATACTAGTTCAGTGGTCTGATCACTTTTTATGGTCTGTTTATGCTGTAGAGATGAAGTTGACAAGATTTGCAGTTGCATCAATGAATTTACTAGCACTCATTTTAACCCTTTTTAATGCCAGCTCGAGTGTAATCATTGCAAGTCCCATCAGATCTTTTTGTGAGTTAGTGCAATTGTCACATTTTGTTTTCTTCTTTTCTGATACAAGACATAAATTTTCAATTTTCAGTATCTCTCGTACTCTGATCAAAAAAATAAATATTTTCACCTTAAAATGAGAATTCTCTTGATCGAATATCTGCTGTGGGAATTCTTGTATAATCCACAGAACACTTGAACGTCCATGTCACTCGGGGAACAGTCTAAGCTATTTATGTAGCAACTATTTCTTTGTCATGCATTTTATTTGGAAGGCAGGAAGAAGCAGTGTTGAGTGTTCTAAACTGAAGTTAGTATCTTTTATTAGTGACGAGATTTGTATTTATACAGTTGCTAGTGCCTGAATTTTCCTCAGACCACACAATATAATGGATTAACAGTAAATTCCAGTGCTCTAATAACTTTTAACTCTTGGTTCTAGACCAAGACCAGCAAATTATAACGCTTAGAATTTTTTCAGACTGTTAACTGCTTCAGATTTAGATATTAGCTGCAACCAGAGGCACCTGTAATGGACCAGATCCTTCATGACATTGATCCTGGTGCATGGAAGGATGTTTCAGGTTTAATACATACTCAAACAGCCCTGGTTCAACAGGTTGTAGAAGTTTAAATGGAGATTATACTGAATACAAGGATCAGAATTCTAGGTGACAGCGTTGTTGTGGAGTGAGTTTCACTGGCATAAATACTCTGTGTAGCCTTTTTGATGCAGAATATTAGGGTGTGGTTCCAGCAGTGCTCAAGTTTCCTGGCTTAAGCACTAAGAATTCTTGTGCTGCTCCATTCATTCATTTTGACAGTCCAGCTACAACTCTCTGGTGTTATAGAGGGTTGACATTGGCATGTAGTGGACCATCCTCATCAAATCCTGCATAAAGTGAGCCTGCATTAAGTCTAGTAGCAAGAGGTTGGTTTTCTCCACAGCTTGCCAAAAAGGGATAGGCTGAACAGCTACAGAGTGCAGGACTGCAGACCGTACTATTGGTACAGTTCTTTAGGTGGTTATTTTACAAAACCAACTATGCGAGTAATTTTGGTGAGTCAAATAGTTGACTTTTTGTCTTAAGTACAATCTGAAAAGCAAATGGAGGGAGCTGTTTCCGAACTTCATTCCTTCCTCAAATGCATGATGTTTAATTTACAATTGATCAATTCTCCTTTTTCCTTCCCTGTCTCGCTCATCTACATATCAAAAATCAATTGAAAGAAGCCATATTAACTTTTTTACAGAATAAAACCAAGAATGTAAGATGGGAATTATCTAGAAGAAGAAGAAAAAAAAACTTCTGGAATCAATAAAGAAAATGCGGTTTTATCAAACGTCTTTTTTTGGGAATCCAGTTGGAATGGAGACCAGGCGTGGAGTAATTTTGGCTGTATAAATAAATTGAAGCCTATATTTTAGCAGAAGGAACATCTTCTAGTAAGGAATCCCTTACTAAAAATCAAGGCTGAAGCTTTCATACTTCCTTCCATTAAAATGTTCTGTAATAAACTGTATTACACACACTATTTTCACAACTTTTTTTTAATATTTGCATTTTTAGGTTTTTCCTTGAACTAGCTTCTGAACCTGGACCACAATGCCTTTAGTGACTAGGAACATTGAACCGAGGTATCTGTGCCGCCAGCCTCTGCCTAATAATGTTCAAAGTGAATTGGAATGTGTAACAAATATTACACTTGCAAATGTCATCAGGCAGCTTGGCAGCTTGAGTAAGTATTATGTTCTGTCTCTCAGATTTGTAAATTTTATAAAGAAAGCCCATTTTCCCTACGTGAAACTTTCAAAAGTTGCTATTGAGACTGTTTATGTCAGATTCCTGTAACACAAAAAAAGCAAGATTCAACTTGTAGACTTTTATCTGTTTTTGTCCCTTTTTCTTGTGCTACAGCCTGCTAGTGTGTCTGATAGAAATCTCAATAAAATGTGAGACTGTTGTTTTCAATTGTCTTTTTATTCATTAGTTTGTTTTATTTCGCCTTTTGAAAAACCCATGTTCACTGTCTGCAACAATGAGGAGATGTGTTTGGGCCTTAGATTTCTCTTATTCATCTCTGTACAGGAGCTTCTGATTGATGTGGGATTCATTCTCTTCACTGCCAACTACTCATAACCTCTCTTTTGCTGACCCCAATGTCATGGCATTTGATTCATCTTACTTATCAATATTTTTCAAATGGTGCAGTCTAATAAGGAAAAGTATAATAGGAAATACTACAACATCTGTTTTTGTGAGGTCTAGATTGAAGGAAGTGTCTAGGATGAATAGTGCAGACACCTAGAGATTTGGCTGTCTGCCTCATAAATTGAAGAAAATTTAAATATAGGCTTTCTAGTTTTGTTTCTGTAAATGAATCCAGGTAACATTGAGCTCCTTTATATCTTTGTATTAAAAAGAAAATGCATTGATACAGGAGTCTTCTGTTCAGAAAATTTATATGGATGTAAGTATGAGTCTAGCTAATATAGATATTTTACTTGAGACTCTTAGTCTCAAACCTGTTTTTTATTTTAATTGCAGTTCTGGTGCTGTAATGGAACCATAGAATACTGCCATACCTTTTTGTTTTCCTCCTTCATTCCTCATGAATATCTTGTAACCAGGACTCCTAGTTCAGCCCTCGCCTAAGCCATGTCTCTATTAATGCTGTTAATATCATACCCCCCCCCGCCCACTCCAATTTGTGCCTCAAGCTCACTATTTGTATTCAGAACACTTTGTGCATTTATGTTCCTACAACTCAAACCTGCCTCTGTCTGACAGCCTTTTTAAATCCCTATTTTGCAAATTTCATTTACTGGTTGACTGGACATGATACAGTCCAGGAGGTGCTATCGTGCGCTTGCATGCAAGTGAATTAAAATAACAAGAAAGTTGGTGTTGCAGAATTTGAATCTTAACACTTTGAAGTGAGTATTTTATAATTCTTGGCTGTTAACCTGTTTTTTAAAAATTGACAGGTAAATATGCAGAGGATATCTTTGGTGAGCTATTTAGGGAAGCAGGCAGCTTTGCTGTTAGAGTGAACAGCCTTGGAGAAAGGATTGACCGTCTGCAGGTTAAAGTAACGCAACTCGATCCCAAAGTAGAAGATGGTAAGAATGGCCTTGTGGTATAATTTTTGTTCATTTAGAAATCATATAAATGTTGCTTTCCTTTAATATTAAGTTCATATAAAACCTCTTCATTCTGTGCATTTAGCTCTGTTCTTGCCTTAATTTAGGAGCACCTACAAATTCCTTTCCCCTTTCCACCCCCAGACCAGCAGAGCTTCGTCACTTCACTGACTAGTATTTTTTTTAAACACATGTTCAAGTTGACCTTAATTACGTTATTTAAGAAAGTAAGAAACAGACCGTGATCTCGCAAAATATTTTTGTAGTGTGAGTTAGTCTGAAAAATAGTAAGCAGTATTTTTGTAATCCTATTGCTGCTTGTTTTGGTGCACGATGATTGGATGCAATGAAGGAAGACTGGTTTTTACTACTTCTATCTGGCAAATTTTAAAATAAAAGTATAATTTGGTGAATTTTCTGCTTATTAAAGTGAAGCAGATTAATGCTGGTTAGTGGAGCACTACCTTCAGGCAGCGAGTGTCTACATTGCGCATTTTCTGGTCAAGAACTACCCAAAATAAATTGAGTAAATAAAAACAGATAATGCTGGCCAGATGGCTGCAACATGCCTAGTCGAAAGATGAGTTGCTGTTCCTCGAGTTTGCGTCGAGCAGCTTTGTCCTTGGCCTCCTACGCTGTTCCAGAGAGGTGGAAGTGGGATGGAAATTTAAAGTGGCAAGCAACCGGTAGCTCGGGGTTGCTCTTACGAACAGAAGTGTTCAGCAAAGTGATCTCACAGTCTGCATTTGCTCTCCCTGATGTGGAGGAGACTGCACCATGAGAAGAGACTATACTAGGTTGGAAGAAGTGCCAATAAATCGCTGCCTCACCCAGAAGTAGTATTTGGGGCCCTAGTCGGTGGTATGGGAGGAAGTGAAAGGGCAGGTATTGCATCTCCTGTGCTTGCACAGGAAGGTACTTGGGGAAGGAGAGCATGTAATAGGAGTGAACCAGGGGGTCACAGAGGGAACATTCCCCTTGGAATACTGAAAGGGAGGATGAAGATATGTTTGGTGGTGGGTTCGCATTGGAGGCGGCAAAAATTGATATGGCAGGGGGAAGTGAGGATAAGGGGGACCCTTATCAAGGCTGTGGGAGGGAGAAGTGTAGGTGGAAGTGCGGAAAATCCTGGCTGTGGAAAACTATCATTTTGGAAGCTCTGTTGTGGAGGGTGGCATCATTGGAGCAGATGTCACAGGCAGAAAAACTAGGAGAAGGGAATGGAGTCCCCCTCCCTGCTAGGTGGGAAGAAGTATAATCGAAATAGCTATGGGAGCTTCTAGTAACAAGTGAACGGCTTATTCTCAGAGATGGAGATAGGGAAGGGAAGAATCAGCAATGGATCATGTAAAGGTAAGGGAGGGGTGGAAATTAGAAGCAAAATGAATGAAATTTTGCAGCTCAGGACAGGAAGCAGTACTGAAGAATAAAGCTCATTCTACCCCAATTATGTGCCATAACCCTAATCTCAGAAACCTCAAAGTTGGAGGCAGTAACTTTGTGTTGTGCAGACACCTGCCCCTCCCCCCCCCCCCCCCCCCCCCACCCAGCAGCTTTAGGATTAGCCATCTGAACTGCATTGGTCTTTTTATGGTTCTGTGCAATTACATACGCACAAAGTGGGTTGAGATTTCTCAAACTCATACATTGATTAGCTATATTATGAAGAAGCTGGTGAAGGCCCTGTGTATGATTTACTGTGAAGTATTTTCAATTACATTGGTAGCATTGTACAGTCTCAACAGCATAGTACTTCACCTCCGTAGCAGCTATTTAAAAACAGGCTGGCAGATTAGGATTAACTAGCATAATTTGTTATCCCTTCTAACACAAAACATATGCTCTTTTGCTTTACAAAGAATGTATTTTTTGAGTAATGAATGAAAATGTAGAAGAGTTTATCCCAATGTCAT
Organism: Heptranchias perlo; assembly: GCF_035084215.1. NCBI lineage: Eukaryota > Metazoa > Chordata > Chondrichthyes > Hexanchiformes > Hexanchidae > Heptranchias > Heptranchias perlo. Next base: position 30,671,654 of record NC_090350.1, read on the forward strand.
TGCTTAGTTCCCATTCCTACTCCTGTGCATTTCCCATTCCGCAAGCAAAAAATTACACTTTTTTTGACAGAAAAATCACGAGTATAGAATACTTCAAATCTAAATCCAAGTTTTTTTTTTAAACAAAAGTCTTGATATTCCCCTACTTTTGATGGTGCTTCATCCATATTACAATGCTTAACAGAAAATACTGCAGTATTTGTGTATTTCATGTAAGCTATCCCTTCATTTTTGCATCTTTTAGAATGATGTAAATTATATTTTCTACTCTCATGTGTTGCTATTACATTTTTGTTTTCTGCTATCATCAGTCTAGAACATGTTCAAAACCAGAATTTAGAGTACGTGATCTGCCTTGTACATCTGTCTCTGCTGGACCATTGGAAAATAAATAGTTTTATGTAAAAAGCAACCAATTGCACAGTGCATTGAACATAAATAGATGAAAAAAAGAAAATGTATTAATAGCACTGGAAGAAAATATTAAAATAAGCTCCCCTAATGGCTGAGTGAGTAAAGTCACTGTGTGGTGTACTGATACAGCCTGCGAGAGTCCAGGTTTCCTAGACTGTGCTGAGATATCAGCTGAGATGGTGATAGCGGCACTGCAATTGGTCTTGGCTAAAGAAATGAAATAGCAACCAGGATTTCTGCTCTGGATTTGAAATGCATTTTGTGGGCAAAATAAGCATGTGTGGATATTGGTGGAGGGAAGGAACAGGCTCAGCCATGATGCCTTCCCATAGTAGAATAGCCTCCAGAGACTTGCTGGTTAGGCTTGTACACGCAGAATAGCTACTTGGGCAAGGTATTGGAAGACTGTTAGTACTGGTGAAAATTGGAGGGTGGAAGAATTGTACGTACCAACAGACCAGCATGAACACAGTTGAAGATTTAAACTAATCTATTCATTTGCAGTTTCACTGCAAGCTATTAACCTGAGGAAAGCCTTCAAGAGCTCCACAAAGCAGGACCAACAGTTGTTCTGCCGGTCATCTCTGCCAGTTCCTATTGATGACACGTATAATACATGTGACAAGACACCACCTCTTGATATTCTAACTCCATACAGGTATGAGATGCTAACCATAATTTTATGTAAATTAGAAATTTTGATGAGCCTGTGTTTGAGGAAGTAAAGCAAGGAAAGTCAAGAATTTTTGGTTTTAACTCATTTTGTGCAAGATGAATCTTAATATTCCAGCATGAGACCTTTCTTCTTTTGAAAGAGAGGGAGGGAAATGTTTGTGTTTACCTCTGTTTGCCCCAGTTCTTATAATGCACAATATACAGTCCTTGTAAGGCACAATATGGTCACAGGCTTGGTAAAACCTCAGAAATCTTGCGGGATTTCACCAACTTTCAACCTTTTAAATTATTAAGAAGATTGTGTGCATTACAGTGTCGAATAAAAGGCTCATGGCACTTAACCTGAATTACTCAGAATTCTGCTAACTGAAAACAAGCCCCAATTCTGTACATTGGGGAGAAATTATTCACTGACTATTGCCTGAAACTTCTGCATTGGAAACTTTATTCAATTTTGCAAACCACCTGCAGCCTTCGCCCTTTTGGAAACTGCTCAGCCAGTTGTCCTTTCTGACCTAAGATGAAAGTCTTTGTTTGTTGACCACTAATATCTTCCCCCAGTTGATTGATACTGGAAGTACAATTATTTTTATGTGGCTCGATTTCTTAGAAAACACAATGGGTAAACCAAAAAAAGTGACACAATATTTTGACCTTTTTTAACTAAAATTTATAGGAATGTATATGTGTTTTCTGGTAATTGTATTGCTGGATATTGCATTCCTTTTGTATGCAAACAACTGCTCACATTGTTGCAGTCTGAGTGAAGGCTTTTGGAAGGAGATTTTCTTAACTATAAGAAGCCATAAAACACTCTACTGACTTCTTAAAAAAAAAGAATTGCCAGTATTGCAAAAATGCTAATTTATATTGCTTGGTTCAAGTCCCACTCCAGAGACTTGAGCAGAAAATCTAGGCTGACACTTCAGTGCAGTACAGAGGGAACATTGCATTGTTGGAGGTGCCGTCTTTCGGATGAGGCGTTAAACTGAGGCCCAATTGCCCCCTCAGCTAGATGTAAAAGATCCCACGGCACTATTTTGAAGAAGAGCAGGGGGGTTATCATCGATATCCCGGCCAATATTTATCCCTCAACCAACATCGCTTTTTAAAAAAAAAAATATTATCTGGTCATTATCAAATTGCTGTTTGTAGGAGCTTGCTGTGTGCAAATTGGCTACCACATTTGATACATTACAACAGTGATGACACTTCAAAAATACTTCATTGGCTGTAAAGCATTTTGGGACATCCTGGGGTCATGAGAAACGCTATATAAACGCAAGTCTTTTTCTTTGGTGTCCTTTATTTTCTACATTGTATTGTAACTACACTTGCCTTTATATAATATATTTTAAAAAGTCCCATGGCATTTGAGATGCAAACATACAAGAGAAGAATTAGGGGAGATGATCGTCAAAGAGGATGGTTGTGAACAGCCTTTTTAAATTGGGAGGAGAATAGAAGTGCTAAACACATCAATTTGCCATTTTTCAATGATCAAATTAGAGAAATAATTTTCTCCTGTTGTATGAAGAGTAAAGAATAGTTGAATCGAAATACTTGCCCATCTAATTGCAAGTATATGATTGCAATGCACTGGGTACGTCCCATACACTCCTGTTGTGTAGGGTGTCTTGTCCAATAACAAAATGCACTTCTGATGTGGATTTGTCTTTGCACACATCTACATTCCATCTGATGAGCCATGCATATTTCAGAAGTCTAATCCAATGGTTTATAAACTTCTCTGTGGGGGTCCCTTGCAATTTTTTGCCAGCATTGCCCACATCCAGAGAACAATTTTTTTTATATAAAGTACAATCCCATGACCCCTGTCCTAACTGAAATACACTGTCAACTACCCAAAGGAAAACTGCCATAATCAGAGGAAACGTTTTTAAAATTAACATGCAGCAATAGAAACAAGATATACAGAAAAATAAAAAGATCTAGAATACAAGGATCCAAAAGCATTGTTCTTGCTGTTTCTGATATGCCTGGCCCAAACATACAGAAATATGATTACTTTGCACTTGCTTTGGGATCCCTTATAAGTCCTAGTTTGGAAACCTATGGTCTAATCATTTATATAGATGGGGTATTGTACAATTTTTAATTTCAAGGCTAAGTTCTTGGCCAAGCTTCAAATGGGTGTGCTTTGGACAGACATATTTTTGATGATGGACCAACTTAATGATCTTTATGAAAATATCCACTTTATTCAACTATCTGTTAAACAATCTCCTCTTCACAGTCATTAAATGAAAGAGTGTACTGTTTCCTTTCTCAATTTCAAATATAATTATTTTTATAAATAATATTGCTATGGACCAGAATCCGTTGGTAAACAAGAAAAGAAAGAACTTAGTTTTTATAGAATATCTTATCACGCCCTCAGGATGTCCCAAAGTGTTTCACATCGAATGAATCAGTTGACGTGCACAAATTGATTGCCATATTTGTCCAGAACAAGTTGCCACGAATGGCCAGTTAAACAGTTCTTTTGGTGGTAAAACTTGAGGATCGCTGTTGGCTGGGACACCAGAAGAACTCCTTGCTCATTTCTGAATTATGCCATTGGAATTTTTTTTTACATTACCTAAAAAGGCAGACAGGGCTTTAATTTAAAGTACCTCCCGAAAGACAACGGGCATGATTTTGACCCTGAGCTGGGAAAGGGGGCGGTGGTCAAATTGCGGACAGGAAACCTGGAAGTCGAGGTTTCCCGGATGTCCGTACGATTTTGACATAAGGACGCTTTTTTTTTGTCGGTTTGCCGTCTGACTGATCAGCCTGATTGACAGGCTGGCCTCAGTAGGACGGGAGAGCAGCCTGAGAGAGGATGTGTTCAGGTAAGTCTTTAATTGTATGGATGGGGTTGGGCATGGGGGTCGAGTTGGGGGGGGGGGGTTGCGGAGGAAGAGAGGAGAGCCAGTCACAAGGGGAGGGATCAGGGGTCGGTCACGGGGTGGGTGGTGTCGGGGATCCAGGGTCTGCAATCGCTTTTGGTGGGGGGGGGGGGGTGGTGGGGAGGTCATTGCAGATAGGCTTGTTGGGCTTGGGGGAAGCACTACGGTTGAAATTGCAAATTCTGCAAAAATGGAGGCCCCCCAGCCTCCTTGACAGGTTTTAGTGACCAACCTGCCTCCTGGGAGCGGGCTGGTCGCCCGCCCCCTATCTCGCCTCGTTGAAAACTGGAAGTGGGCAGGTTGAGGGTAGGTCTGAAATGTTTGCGATTTTGAATGCCACCCCACCCCCTTCCGCTTTTCAATGTTAAAATCGTGTTCAGTATCTCCGACAATACAGATCATCAGTGCTTCATTGAAGTGTCGGCCGAGATTATGTGCTCCACCCTTGAGTGGAGCTCAGGCACTTAACCTTTTGACTCGTGGACAAGCTGCTACCAACAAAGTTAGTTGTTTAGGGAAATGGAATTTTTGGCAACGTATAAGAAGGCATAAAAAACTCTGAGTTGCTTGAAAGTTAGCTGGTTCCATCAGAATTCTTGTAGTCTTTTAGCATTGTGGTAATGGTGACTTTCTTTTGTCACAGGGAGGATGGAAAAGACAGCCTTAAGTTTTACACAGATCCTTCCTATTTCTTTGACCTCTGGAAAGAAAAGATGCTGCAAGACACCAAGGATATAATGAAAGAAAAAAGGAAACACAGGGTACTGCTTTATATTTCAGTTTCAAATAATGGTGAACGCATGGTTCAGAAATGAAATTAAATGGAGTATCTGATCCCTTTCATTTGTTATTGATTGTCCTAGTAACATGCCCTTTTGTTTTGTTTTACACTGGCAAGTTGGTACTGGCATTTAATACTGACAGGAGCTTGGTATAATTTAGCACAGACTAGATTAACATGAAAAAAAACAACTTGACAGGTCTAAGTTGCATGCCAGCAGGAATAGCTCCAGGCAACTATCATTTCTTAAAAATAAAAACCCAATGCCACGGAGATGTCAATGTGTCTTCCGCCTTATGTGTGTGACCTGTTAAAACTGCCGACTGCCCAGTGGCAGATTCTGCATAGTGACTTGCAGTGTGGCTGTAGACAAGCTGCTTTCAGTTTCGGCCTTGCAAGTACAATCAGAATAGTGGCTTCGTAGCCATCCTCCTATAAAATCCAGAGTGCAGGGACTATGTTGTGAACCTCTATAAGGCAGTTAATTGGCCATGTAGGAGCAATCTCTTCACTCTGCCTGCCAGTGTTAATGTGCTATTGATTGAACAAAGCTATTTGCATTAAGTTGGTTATGAAACCACAGGTCTGTAGGAAAGATGTGAAAAATCACTGGTAAGTGTATCTGAGACAAATTTAGTTAAAGGAGAAGGAAAAGCTAAATGAGAAAGAAAAGTAAAGAGTACTTCCTTTATACAGCAACCACCATCTCCATTTTTAAGATATCTTCTATTTCTCAGAAAATGTCTTTGGCCCCGATATTTGCTGGGAGGGTACAGGTGGGGGGGATCGTAGCGGCCGGGAAACCCGGAGGTGCGGCAGGATCTCATTTAAATCTTTTGTCTCCATTTCCTGACCAGCAGCCAGCCACATTGAGAGGCTGACTATTGGGCGGAAAGGCCTGTGACAGCAGGCCGCAGCTGGGGAGCTGAGTTAAATTTGAGGCACGCAGCCTCATTTAAATAACGGACCTGCCTCTGGAGAGCAGGTTCGTCACCTGCCCCCCAATCTGCCTCCATTAAAACCAGAAGATTGGAGTTGGGTGGGTGGGGGGGGGGTCAGGTTTCAGATTTTTGAATTCTTAACCCTACCTCCTGGCCTGGGGGGTTAAAATTTCCTTCTTTGTTTCAATATATTTTCAGCCTCATGGAGACCTGCCATTTTGAATTTCTGTTCCCATTTCAGCTATTCTTGGTTCATTTCAGGTTAGTGCATCAGATTGGTGAAAAGTATCTGCTCTCATTTGAATCATGTGGAGTTGTCTAGGATGCGTAAGGGCTGCTTGTGTGGCGTACAACATCATTGAGCATCTTGGAGGAGAATAGGAACCCAAAATGGCAGGTCTCATGAGGCCAAAATTTCAGGTCCCACATTTGCTAATTATTAACATGAAGGTAAATTTATTAACTAGCTATTGTACTAAAAAGAAATAGTGGTGGAGTACTTTGCAATGAGATCCTATAAAAATGTAGAATAAATGGTAGACTTTATATAAAAAAAAATTAAAATTGATCTTCCATCCATTTCCTAAACACACTGCTAATCAGGTTGCTTCAATAGAATTGTTAAACTTTGTACTAGGTAAGGCATACTATAGAACGGTACTAGAGCTGCAGGGAATGCCTTGACTCCTACTGTTTTCGTAGCAGTCACTTGGATACAGGAAGCAAGTATATTTTTAGACCAATCTTCTCTTGATGGGGAAACTACTGTACTGTAAGGTTAAAATAAAATAGTGGTCTAAATGGCTATTTAATCATGAATACATATTCACTGACCTCTCAATCCAGAGTGTGAATATTTAACGCTATGAATCATTCAATTTGTAAATGGACTAGAGTTTCTATTTACAAACCTGGTATTTGTACAGAATGTACAGTTATGACTTCAGTTCCATATATCTTGTCCCAAGAGTATTAACAAATGGGAAATAATTCGTCAGATTCAAGTGAGTTATTTTTCAGGGCTCACTTGTGATAATAAGCATTTATGAACGATAATATCAAAACAAGTATTGTATAATGGTGACTTGTACTGCTTGTACATTGTGGTAAGCCATGATGTGAATGTACTTTCATTTGTTTTTTTTTCAATTTTGTTTTTTGAATTTCAAAGTCCTACAGAGCATTATAAATAAAATGTATCCAATGCTCTTATGACTTTTTCTAGAAAGAGAAAAAGGACGTTTCAAATAGAGGGAATCTGAATCCAAGGAAAATTAGAACAAGGAAAGAAGAATGGGATAGGTTGAAAATGGGCAAGGAATTTGTGGAAGCAAAGTCTGTTACGGATGCACCTATGTAAGTTTTGTCATTTGTAAAAACTAATATTTGGGCTCTGACTTTAAATGCAGTGATAAATATCTTGTGACATTTCTTGGTCTTGTATTGAGTACATTTGAAAATTTGGTGCAGCGGGTTCCCATAGATGAGTGGTGCCTGTTTATATTTTAGATTATAATGGATAGTAACCAAGTATAGAGGTGAAACTACACACCCTGTATACTGAAATAAATTATCCTACACACAGACTTTTTTAATGAAACTAAAAACAAAACAATTTATTTCTTTTGTTTTAAATGTCACAATCCTCTCCTTTTCCCCCCACCCCCACCCCCCCAAACACAGCAAGCAACACAGTCACGCAACAAAGTCAATCAAGGTATTTATATAATTGCTGTTGCAGGAAAAACTTTAGTGCAATTTTGCAGTTGTTGATTAAATTAGTGCTAGTGATCCATTTAATGTATCTAATTGCTACAGCAGGGCTGCTAACCCTCACTCATTTGAGTTAGGCGCATTAGTTTTGCTTTAAAAATGTGACCTATTTTCATGTAACTCTGCTCAGCGATAGGATTGTCCAAGCTTAAAACACAGGTTCACATGCTTTCGACAAAACGTATATGTATTCTCCAGTTCTGACTAGTTACTTTAGGAATAAAAATGACATAGCTCTAATGTGAAGTGTGCAAGCCACTTAGTTAAGAATTTCAGGGAATCACGAGAAGTCGCCAAGCAGCAGGTTTTTTGCCTGAGGATGGAATACGATGAGACTGAGAAATAGGAAAGACAGAAAATGCATTTAGAAAAAGGGAATCTTGCCCTCAAAGCTTTGTAGTTTATCAAGTAGCCTAATAACTAAAGCGCCAAAAGCTGTGTTTTTTCTTAAGCTCCTTAGTCACCTTGCGCTCACTCGCACACTGATAGCTGGGAGTGAATGAGCGCAAGAGAGTGACTGAGGATTGTGCAAACCAAAAGGACCATTTTAAAGCCCTGGTTTACTCGAAGCAGCAATATCCTACAGTTTTCACGATAACTTCTGCAGAAAAGGATGTTCTTTTTTTCCAGATAAAACGTCACAGTAAAAGAGGAGATAGTTGAGATACTGGATGGGCTAAAAATTGATAAGAGGAGGTACTAGAAAGGCTTGCTGTACTTAAAATAGATAAGTCACCCGGTCCAAATGGGATGCATCCTAGCTTGCTGAGGTGGAAATTGCAGAGGTACTGGCCACAATTTTACAATCCTCCTTACATATAGGGGTGGTGCCAGAGGACTAGAGAATTGCAAATGTTACACCCTTTTTTGAACAAGGGTGTAAGAGTAAACCCAGCAACTACAGGCCAGTCAGTTTAACCTCAGTAGTGGGGAAGCTTTTAGAAACGATAATCCAGGACAAAATTAATAGTCACTTGGACAAATGTGCATTAATTAAGGAAAGCCAGCACAGATTTTTTTAAATTCGTTCATGGGATGTGGGCGTCGCTGGTGAGGCCAGCATTTATTGCCCATCCCTAATTGCCCTTGAGAAGGTGGAGGTGAGCCGCCGCGTTGAACCGCTGCAGTCCGTGTGGTGAAGGTTCTCCCACAGTGCTGTTAGGAAGGGAGTTCCAGGATTTTGACCCAGCGATGATGAAGGAATGGCGATATATTTCCAAATCAGGATGGTATGTGACTTGGAGGGGAACGTGCAGGTGGTGGTGTTCCCATGTGCCTGCTGCTTTTGTCCTTCTAGGTGGTAGTGTCGCGGGTTTGGGAGGTGCTGTCGAAGAAGCCTTGGCGAGTTGCTGCAGTGCATCCTGTGGATGGTACACACTGCAGCCACAGTGCGCCGGTGGTGAAGGGAGTGAATGTTTAGGGTGGTGGATGGGGTGCCAATCAAGCAGGCTGCTTTGTCCCGAATGGTGTCGAGCTTCTTGAGTGTTGTTGGAACTGCACTTATCCAGGCAAGTGGAGAGTATTCCATCACACTCCTGACTTGTGCCTTGTAGATGATGGAAAGACTTTGGGGAGTCAGGAGGTGAGTCACTCACTGCAGAATACCCAGCCTCTGACCTGCTCTCGTAGCCACAGTATTTATGTGGCTGGTCCAGTTAAGTTTCTGGTCAATGGTGACCCCCAGGTGGGGGATTCGGCGATGGTAATGCCGTTGAATGTCAAGGGGTGGTGGTTAGACACACTTTTGTTGGAGATGGTCATTGCCTAGCACTTGTCTGGTGCGAATGTTACTTGCCACTTACGAGCCCAAGCCTGGATGTTGTCCAGGTCTTGCTGCATGCGGGCTCGGACTGCTTCATTATTTGAGGGGTTGCAAATGGAACTGAACACTGTGCAGTCATCAGCGAACATCCCCATTTCTGACCTTTTATGATGGAGGGAAGGTCATTGATGAAGCAGCTGAAGATGGTTGGGCCTAGGACACTGCCCTGAGGAACTCCTGCAGCAATGTCCTGGGGCTGAGATGATTGGCCTCCAACAACCACTACCATCTTCCTTTGTGCTAGGTATGACTCCAGCCACTGGAGAGTTTTCCCCCTGATTCCCATTGACTTCAATTTTACTAGGGCTCCTTGGTGCCACACTCGGTTAAATGCTGCCTTGATGTCAAGGGCAGTCACTCTCACCTCACCTCTGGAATTCAGCTCTTTTGTCCATGTTTGGACCAAGGCTGTAATGAGGTCTGGAGACGAGTGGCCCTGGTAGAACCCTAAATGAGCATTGGTAAGCAGGTTATTGGTGAGTAAGTGCCGCTTGATAGCGCTGTCGACGACACCTTCCATCACACTTTGCTGATGATTTGAGAGTGGACTGATGGGGAGGTAATTGGCAAATCGTATTTAACCAACTTGATTGAGTTTTTTGATGAGCTAACAGAGAGGTTCGATGAAGGCACTGCGGTTGATGTGTATATGGAATTTCAAAAGGTGTTTGATAAAGTGCTGCATAATAGGCTTGCCATCAAAGTTGAAGTCCATGGAATAAAAGGGGCAGTGGCAGCATTTTTTACGAAATTGGCTAAGTGACAGGAAACAGTAGTGCCGACTGGTTGTTTTTCAGACTGGAGGGAGGTATATAGTGGTATTCCCCAGGAGTCTGTACTAGGACCATTGCTTTTCTTGATATATATTAATGACTTGGACTTGGGAGTACAGGGTACAATTTCAAAATTTGCAGATAACACAAAACTTGGAAGGGTAGAAACCTGTGAGGAGGATAGTGATAGACTTCAAGAGGACATAGACAGGCTGGTGGAATGGGCGGACACGTGGCAGATGAAATTTAACGCAGAAAAGTGTGAAGTGATACGTTTTGGTAGGAAGAATGAGGAGAGGTAATATAAACTAAATGGTACAATTCTAAAAGAGGGTGCGTGAACAGAGAGATCTGGGGGTATATGTGCACAAATCGTTGAAGGTGGCAGGGCAGGTTGAGAAAGTGGTTCAGAAAGCATATGGGATCCTGGGCTTTATAAATAGAGGCAAAGAGTACAAAGGCAAGGTGGTTATGATGAACTTTATAAAACACTAGTTCGGCCACAACTGGAGTGTTGTCTAGTTCTGGGCACTGCACTTTAGGAAGGATGTGAAGGCCTTAGAGGGTGCAGAAGAGATTTACCAGAATGATTCCAGGGATGAGGGACTTCAGTTACATGCATAGACTGGAGAAGCTGGAGTTGCTCTCCTTAGAGCAGAGGAGGTTGAGAGGAGATTTGATGAGAGGTATTCAAAATCATGAAGGGTCTAGACAGTGTAGATAGAGAGAAACTGTTCCCGTTGGCGGAAGGGTCAAGAACCAGAGAACATAGATTTAAGGTGATTGGTTCTTTTGCCAAAGGTGACATGAGGAAAGACTTTTTTACACAGTGAGTGGTTGTGATCCGGAATGCACTGCCTGAGGGGGTGGTGGAGGCAGACTCAATTGTGGCTTTCTGAAGGGAATTGGATAAGTACTTGAAGGTGAAAACATTTGCAGGGCTATGGGGATAGGGCGGGGGAGCGGGACTAGCTGGATTGCTCTCGCAGAGAGCCGGCACGAACTCGATGGGCCTGAATGGCCTCCTTCCATGCTGTAACCTTTCCATAATTCTGTATGGATGATTTCTAATGATTAGCTCATCTTTAAACATGCAAAACATGTGCAATGGGAAACCAGCGCAATATTTGTTGCCTGCATTTTGTTTTCTGAATTTTATACATGCACAATGTTTTTTTGACTACTTTTCCACCAATTTTCTCCCTGCCCCTTCTCTCCTGAATATATTGACTCTTTGGGGCACAGTACCACAGGCACTGGTGTCCCGAGAAGCTTCTATATCAACTTAGACGGTGAGTGCTGGCAAGCTGACATCCTGTCCTCGCAAACGCATTTCCAACATGATTGCTAAAAAATGATCATACCTAGCTAATTTTCCCCTCTCTAACTTAGAAACATTAAGACTAATTCCTGCTGCCACCCTGGCTGAGATCAGCAAACACAACACAGACCTGGGATCAGTGCAATTGGAGGAGTGGAGCATTATATAATAGAGGATCCAGTTTTCTCATGAGGCATTTCTTTAATTTTTCTTTAATTTGATTATGATGACTAGTTATGAGACTTAGTACAAAATAATGTGAATTATTCATTGTGATGTCCATCTATTATGACCTAAAATAAAAGATCATGTTCCATGTTCTGATGAGCAAACTTTTGGATTCATAGATTTACAGGTAATTATACTATTTCACAGGTCAAATACCAATGAGATCTATCCCAATGGAAGTATAAGTTCAGATGGAAATGAGGATCTTGTTTATAGAACTCATGGAAGCTATCGTGATTCAATCATTCCACCTCCTCCAGCATCACCAGGGGCTGATTTACCTCCCCCACCACCTGATTTTGGGTAAGATCAATTAACTTAAAGTACATAAACTGGTACAGTGCCATCTGATATTTAGAAACTTTTTATCAATGGTTAATACGACTAGTTTTCAATTCAAGTAAAAAATGAACTTGTACAAAATTCAAACTCTTCACTCATTCTTTATAAACTAGTTTGAGCAGTGAGGCTCCAATATAGTACAAAAAGCCAGTAGAGGATCGAGCTTTAGCCTCAACAGGAGTTCAGCGCAGTTGCTCCAAAAATATATTTGAGAAATTAAATCATAAGTCGGCAGGAGGAAGTCCTGCGTATTGAATTGACAACAGGCATTCAGTATCAAATACCTGGAACTTGGAAAAGAACAATCACGGACAATACCACAGTACCAAAGGTGGTGCGAGGGAAGTGAAGTAACGCGTAGTAATCAAGGATTCGTTTATTAAGAGAGTAAATAAGTGCTTAGGAGCTGCTGCCAAGAATGATGTAATACCTCCCAGTTGCCAGGCTAAAGGATGTAACCGAGCAGGTGCAAAATATTTTGAAGATGGAAGAGGGACAGACGGAAGTCATGGCTTATGTTGGATCCAAAAACACAGGAAAGAATAGAATTGGAATCCTGCATAGGGAGTTTCCGGAATTGGGAGATAAATTAAAGAGTATAGAAATAGATAGAAGTTACAACATGGGATCTGGACATTCGGTCCAGTCTGTGTTGGCATTCATCCTCCACGTGAGCAAATAGTTCTAATCACATTTACCCATCCTGTTCCCAGATCCTTTCAACCCATTTTCCTTCATCCGCCGATCCAATCTAATCCTGAAAGTTGACATAGTTTCTGCCTCAGCCACTAATCTTGGAAGTGAATTCTATAGCCTCACAACTCTATTTAAAGAAGTTTCTCCTACCCTCTGCTCTAAATCTCATATTTAATCTCGTATCCATGGCCCCTCAGCGACTGGGAACATTCTGCTTCTATCCACTCTGTCCTGTCCCTTCATAATTTTAAACACTTCTATCATATCGCCACGCAATCTGTGGTGTTCTAACAAAGAAAGATCCAAATTTTCAAGTCTGTTTTTGTACTTGCATTTCCTTATACTAGACAGCATGCTGGTGAATCTACATTGTACCCTCTCTAAAGCTTCAATATCCTCCCTATAGTGTGGAGTGTGGTGGAACACCAACACCCACTTCCATCCACTTTGGAAAAACTGCCCTTAACTCCGACTGTTTACTTCCTTCTAACCAATTTTTTATCCAGTTTGCTATACTCCCCCCTAATTCTGTACCGCTTAATCTTCTCGAATAATTTCACTTGTGGTACCTTGTCAAAAGCTTTCCTTAAGTCAAGGTATGCTACATCCACTGCATTTCCCCCATCACCACCTCCAAAGAAATCTGAGGTTTGTCGAGCACGGTCGTCCCTTGTGAAATCCCTGCTGGCTATTTCTAATTATTTCCTATATCTACATATGTGGTAATTTTACCCTTAAAGACTCTAGAATTTTCCTTACTGTAGATGTTAAGCTAACTGGTTTGTAATTACTCTGATTAGCTCTGTCCCCCTTTTTAAAAATGGTTATTATATTGGCCTTCCTCTAGTCCTCCAGCATACTCACAAGAGCCCTGAAATATAATTTCTAGGGCCTCTGCCCTTGCACCTGGGAGGCAATGTAGCATTTGGGACTTTGTCAGTCTCTAACTATTGAACCCCCTATCACTACTGCATGTCAATCTGTGTTTCCATTCCCTCACCCCCACCTTGAGCCATATCTTGTTTGTTGGAACCATTGATATTTATTTGATGGCCCTGCCCAAATCTCTCATTTCCCCCCACAGCATCTGTTTGAGAGTGTAAGTTGCTCTGGGCATTCCTGTTCTCACTGTTCCTTCCTGCCTTTCCCCACTTCTCAAAGTTAGCAACTTTTCTCCTCCACTGCCTCCTCCTTATCTCTCATCGGAGTGACTTCTCAAACTCTCGATTCAAAAACTGCTCTCCCTCCCTGATATGTGAATTGCCTCCGTCTCCTTAAATTCTGAGATTTTGAGCTTGAGCGATGCGAGTTGCTAACGCTTCCTACAGACATATCTGCCTGAGTCCACATCTGATCCTTGAAACTCCCATACCTTGCAGGAATGACACATCACTGCCCCTTCCTTTGCCATTTTTAGGTTTAGTTAGTTTGTTCTACTTTAATGAGACTTGAGATACTGGGACTGTTTCCACTAGGTTGGAAAAAGCCAAGAAGAGATTTAATAGAGGATTTGAAAATTATGAAGCTGTAGTAGTGTGAAAAGGGAAAGATTAGTTCCTCTGGTTGGGGAGTCAGTGATTAAGGAGTCATTAATTTAAAATTATCACAGAGGTGAGGAGAGAGGTTGTTGGAACATGGAATGCTTTGCCACAAGAACTGTTTGAGGTAGAAACTATTGCATCTTTTAAGGGAAATTTGGATAAATATTTGAATCAGAGGAAGATATAGAGCTATGAGGAAAGAGTGGGGCAGTAAGGTTAGTTTAGGATTGTTCTAGAAAAGCGGTGGCACAGACACAATGGACTGAATGGCCTCCATCGATGCTGTGAGCTTCATAGAATGGGATGGATCCCAGTCCCAATGACAGATCTATCCCTCCAGGATCCATTAGCAAGCCAGGTTGGCTAGTCAATCATCAACAATGCCCTGGCATCACCAACTGCTTAATCCAGTATTCATGTGAGATGCTTTGACTGGACAATGGAATTGGATACCTAGTGCCAGCATCACATACTCCCAGGTCTAGGTACAGAATGGGTCGGATGCAGAGCAAAGATCCCCTCTACAGTGTCTCCATCAAACACTCCCAGGGTAGGTACAGCATGGGTTAGATACAGAGTTAAAGCTCCCTCTACACTATCCCATCAAACAATCCCAGGGCAGGTACAACATGGGTTAGATACAGAGTAAAGCACCCTCGACACAATCCCATCAAACACTCTCAGGGCAGATACAGCACGATTGGATGCAGAGTAAAACTCTCTGTACTGATAGATTTTTGGACTCTAAGGGAATCAAGGGATATGGGGATCGGGAGGAAAAGTGGAGTGAGGTCGAAGATCAGCCATGATTTTATTGAATGGTGGAGTAGGCTCGAGGGGCCGTATGGCCTACTCCTGCTCCTATTTCTTATGTTCATACACTATTGTGCATCGATAATGCACCTCAAAGTCCTTGCAGTTTGACTTGTCCCTTCCCTACACCAGCCATCCTTGTGGCATCGCTGAATGAGGTGGCTAACTTAGTGCTAAATTATGGGTTGTTTTATGCCTTGGGTCCATGCCCCTTTTAGAGGTTGTTTGAAATTGCTCCTCGTTCACCTTACCCCCACATGGAGATGAGACTTTTAGCTCATTGTTCAGGACTTGGATTGAACCCAGAAGCGAGAGGCCACCTTTGGGACTCCTGACACGGACAGGTTTATGTTCTAACCCACTCTGCCACCACCTGGCCCAATAGATTGGTTTCAGTCTCAAAGTTACACAGCTTCATCCGAGTTCTTTAGCCCAAGATGACTGACATTGTCCAAATCTAAAAATACAAACTCAATAAATCCATGGCAGTATTTATAAAATTAAACCATAAACACAGTTATAATCAGAACTTAAAGTGAAGGGCGTAGAGCTAGCTACACAGCGCACAGGCTACAATTACATAGAGTACCTGCAGTGATGGTCTTGAAAGTTGCTGTTGGAGTTCCATTATAAACTCAAAAAGGAAAAGTTTTGCAGGGCTATGGGGAAAGTGGGGGTGTGGGAGTGCGTTTTCTCTGGGCTTTTTTCCTCTCCCAGGAGATTACACGTTTGGTCGCGCTGGTACGTCCACCATGGTGCGGGGCAGGCTTGATGGACCAGCTGGTCTTTTCCTGTCCGTCAAATTTTGTATGTTCGTAATTGGGATAGCTCTTTCAAAGGGCCGGCACAGGCACGATGGGCCGAATGGCCTCCTCTTCTATGCTGTAAGATTCTAAAGTTGAGCGTACTTAGCATCTTCTGCTCCTAATTCTAACTCTTGCAAAAGTCCTTTCTCTAACTCTATTTCTATCTTACTCCATTACCAGCTTACTCTGTGATGTGTTCTTGGCTTGCGATGGACACTGGCAACCACCGTCCTTTTATATACCTTTCAGACACAAACCAATTTCAGCTGGTCATCAACCTCCAATCACACAATGTTTAATTAACACCTGGCCAGCGACCTACTTACAGTTGATTGACTGACAGTTAACTGCCAACTAACTTGTTATACAAACCACTGGGCACCATTGAATATCTTAGTACAGAACTTCTTGAAATGGAGCAACTGGCAAATTACGCTGAAATTTATATCGATATTTCCGTCTGCTAGCTATTCCAAAATTTCCTGAGAATCTCATTAGCATATGCCAGAAAATTAAACCCAGCATAAAACAAGTGGAAATCAGCACAAACAATTGGGGCCTGAGGAAAATGCTAAGCTTGCGCCATATTCCTGTGTCAATTCTATCTTTATGCATCAAAAGTAAAGTTTGAAGCCATCAAACCATCCTTTATGCACATTGGGCACAGAATGTTTTTTTTTTTAAAACGTAATCGTGTTAAGTTTTTCCATTTTTTTTAATGCAAATCATTCTCATGCCATTAAAAATGCAGAAAATATGAGCATCCGACCCCATATCATCATCACAAAGACCGCCTACTTCCACCTCCATAACATGGCCCGTCTCAGTGCATCTGCTGCTGAAACCCTATCTGTGCTTTAGTTATTTTCAGATTTGACTCTTCCAGTACTCTCCTGAGGGTGCCATCTTCCACCCTCCATAAACTTCAGCTCATCCAAAACTCCACTGCCCATATTCTAACCTGCACCAAGTCCCACTCACCCATCTCACTGTGATTGTTGACCTACATTGGTTCAGGGACCACCAACACCTCAGTTTTAAAATTCTCACCCTTGTATTCAAATCCCTCCATTTCCTTGCCCCTCCCGATCTCTGTAACCTCCTCCAGCCCTACCACTCTCCAAGAACTCTGCGTTCCTCCAACTCTGGACTCATGTACATCCCCCACTACCTTCGTCCCAACATTGGTGGCTGTGCCTTCAGCGTTCTAGGCCCTAAGCTGTGGAATTTCCTTGCTAAACCTCTCGAGCTCTATATTCTCCTTTAAAACTGACCTCTCTGACCAAGATTTTCGTCACCTGCCCTAATATCTCCTCCTTTGGCTCAGTATCACTTGGGCGTTATTATGCTCCTGTGATGTGCCTGGGGACATTTTCCTATGTTAAAGGCACTATATAAATGCAAATTGTTGTAATTCCCCACCCCACCAACAACAATAACTTTACATTAACATAGCACCTTTAGCATAGAAAAACATCCCATGGCGCTTCTCAGAAGTGCAATCAGATAAAAATCCATGCTGAGCCAAAGAAAGAGATATTAGGAGGGATGACTAAAAGCTTTGTCAGAGGTAGATTTTAAGGAAGGTTTTCAAGGATCTACCCTTGCGCCCCCCCCCCCCCCCAAGCTCTGTTCTTCATCTACATGCTGCCACCCAGCGGCATCAGCCAAAGACATCACATCAGATTCCACATGTACGCTGACACCCAGCTCTACCTCACCACTATCTTTCTCGACCCCTCCACTTCCTCTGTTATCAGCCTGCTTTTCCAACATCTGATCCTGGATGAGCTGCAATTCCCTCTAATTAAACATTGGGAAGTCTGAAGCCATAGGAACAGGAGTAGGCCATTCAGCCCCTCAAGCCCGCTCCGCCATTCAATTAGATCATAGCTGATATGTGCTTCAACTCCAATTACCTGTCTTTGCTCCATATCCCTTGATACCCTTACCTAACAAAAATCTATCTGTCTCAGTCTTGAAAGTAATGAAACTGGCAAAGAAGGGGAGGGTTTTCCGCAGAGCATTCAAGGCTGTTTTCTAGGTCAATGCTGGTTTCCTGGATTAATTTTTACTACTTCATTGTTTCGTTAAACCCACCTTTCCATCTCCTTTGGAACCTTGAATCAACCTCCACTGCTTCTGATCGATTCTTTGCTTCTCCTTTGGCTCACTGAATTTCTAGATTTTTTTTTAGATCACCCTCTGCTAGCACTTTGATACTCTGCTTCACCAGCTGCCAGATGCACCTCCTCTCTGTCGGTTTGGAACTAGGGCCCTCTCCGCACTTGGCTGCTGGTTGCTTCAAGTTCTTCGTTCCCCTTGTGTTCAGCTGGACTTCGTTCAACCGCTGCCTCCTGGCCTTCAGATTTTGGATTGATTAGCTTCTCTTGTCCAGCACACCTGTGCTGTGCGTGACTCATTGCTTAATCTTTTTGGAGACAGATTATGCCAGCATCTGGACAATCTGATTTCATTCTGTTGTCGAATTTTTCTCTGTTCTATCATGAGAGCTGTTGCTATGAAGTCAGACAAAACTAAAAGGGCATTCAAAAATTTTCAATAAAGCAAAAGAACCCACAATGTAAGTGATAATAAACAAGGTTATCTTCCACAAGATTCTTGGATTTCCCCCACCCCAATTTCCAAATAGTATACTGTAGGTTGGTTTGTAAGGTTCCATGAGTGGTTTACAGCATACTAGAGTTCCCCTTTCTAACACCGAAGGCAACATATCAGGCTGACTGTCCTCTACAAAATTCTACCTGAACCAGCACCACTTGAGTTGCTGGTGCTTATGGTGACTTGTAATGTTTTTGCCAGGAACATTAGTGTTGCTGTCATTGTACCTCAACATTTGGCATAAACACAAAAAAATAAGCATAAGTGCCAGCTCGTGTAGCTTCACACTTCGTTTCTTCTACCTGTACCTGAAACTATGCCCCTCATATGAAGAAACTTAAACACAGAGTCAATGATTGCTTGCTAAACCAGGAATGCTGGACCATGTGTTTAGGCTATATGCGATCTGGTTGCCGTTCAGTTTATCTAAATACAATTTATCCTAGTATTTCTGCACAAAAGCAACCGCCAGTAAGTTTTGTGAAGCATCTGTCCTTGTAGTTGTTTCCAACAGTACCCTGTGTTTATGCCAAGCAACGCCAGCATGACTTAAACTTCACGACTTCAGTGGACTTCCACAGGGACCAAACACGTTTGTAAAGGGTTTGTTATAATGTGATTTTATGGCAGTGATGGAGTAAACCTTTCACATAGGTTTACAAGGTTATCGAAAAGTAGAATTTTATGAATGTAGAATAAATGTTCCTAATGTTCACTGTAGCAAAGCCATGTTAGTGAGAAGGTTAAATTGGCATCTTGTGTGTGTGAAGTTGTATTTTTGTGTGTGTGCTAATTGTTTTTATTTTTCTTGCAGCAATGCCATGGATATGCAAATGGATTCTTCAACCCTTAAAAGGATTAGTCTTGTCAGCCCAAGTATTCCTCCTCCAGCACCACCTGCTGGCCTACCAGTGGGAGTCGGACTTGCTCCACCACCAGCACCACCACCTCCACCACCATTCATGGGACTTGAGGGACATGTACCTCCAATTGCTCCACCACCGCCACCTCCCTCAATGCCTCCAATGCAATATAATCAAAATTCCCCTAGTGTTGATGCGCCATCAGTTCCCCCTCCGCCTCCCCCACCTGATCAGTTCCCTCCTGCCCCTATCCACCCGTTCCTATCGTCTGGAGGAGGAGGCCCACCACCACCTCCTCCCCCTCCACCACCTCCTGGTCCACCACCACCAGGCCCACCACCATTATCCTTTGGCGGAGGCACAGCACCACCACCTCCACCACAGTCTTCGGAGCTTAAACCCAAAGCATCTTTGCCACCAGTGAGTGATGCTAGGACCGACTTGCTATCTGCTATTCGGCAAGGTAAAGCAGGTTATGCTATTTTGGTTAGTCATACAGAGGGAGCTAGGAATGTCTATAGAATTGATATAATTTGCTTATTTTCCAATTGCATAAAGTTGGTAACCATATGCTTCTTGCAGTGAAGTGTAGTGGTTATTTCTTGGCAAAGACTATGGCTTTCTCCATACAGCTAGTACACAACTCTTAAGATTACTATAACATCTTTAGCACAAATTTAGCTGAAGGATCATTGATTTGTGTAAAACTTTGATTTGCAGATTACTTTTTAATACTGTTTTATTTAAGGGGAGGGGGAATTTTGACAGTATCTAAATGTTTTGGTTTTAACCGGGTCAGTTGATAGTAAGAATATCGCACTGGATAGCTAATTTATCTTTGGAAGAAACTTGACACTGAATACCATTAGTATGCAATACTGATAAAAAAATAGCAATATAGTTGTGAAGACTTGAAGTTTATGCAGTGACTCGATTGTGAGAAATGTGATTGCAGTCCAGAATAAATGTATTATTCAAAATGAAGTAAAAGAAAACTTACAGATTTTATGTATATCATTTCACTCTTCCCTTCAATTCCAATTTTCTTTTTAAAACGAAAAACTGCTAGGGCTCACCTGATAACTGTGGGGTGTAATTGAGCTATATAGACCAGGAAAGTTTGAGAATTAGTGCTGAGTTAGCTGATTTCAATCAGGGTGTCAAAAGAAGTGATACACTTGGTTACAGTGCTTCTGGACTAGAGAGAAGCAAAAGTCTAGGTTTGATGCTCTAGATTGCTGTCCATTGACATCTACTGGAAAGTGTTCATGTGTCAGGTGAAGACATTGAGGCTGGGGCCCAGAGCTAAGACAGTGGAAAGAGACCTGGGGTTGTGTGGGAGCGGGGAGATTGGAGCCTGGGTTTTGGGGCTGCCAAAGGGACTGGGAGAGCATGTAAGAGTGGGTCCAGGGTTGGGAGGGAGTGCATTTGCAGAGAAGCAGAACCAATACAGTGACACTGAGGAGACCGAGCAAGGAAAGGCTGAGGTTGGTCATGGAGAAAGGATCTAAATGGCTTCATATTACAGCAAACTAAGCAAGAGAAGGCTGGGTGGAGAAGATTGGTCCCTGATAACCACCTGAATTATACCTTATTGACAGGTTACCATCGACTAATGCAATGTCTGTAATAGACAAATTCTTTATAATAGATAGATACAGGTTTTAGTTGATGGCATGTGTAAAGTCAATCACTTTTGTATAGACAGAACTACAGGCTCACTGCTGTCCTTTCGGAGTACTGCAGTCTAGCTGAGTGGAAAAGTTGCAGACGTGTATTTTTGAGACTTTTTTTGGCAGACAGTGAAGCTGAGTACCAGAATGTAGCATGTAATGTTACAATCTGGATAAGTTTACATACACCTTGTTTATTATCACTTCGATTGTGGGTTCTTTTGCTTTATTGAAAATTTTTGAATGCCCTTTTAATTTTGTCTGAATTCATAGCAACAGCTCTCATGATAGAACAGTGAAAAATTCAACAACACAATGAAATCAGATTGTAGAGATGCTGGCATAATCTGTCCCCAGTGCAATTTGAAAGTGCTAATATCTTGACAGTCTCCAGCATTAAAATGCTGTTGCATTCACAGTGATTGATCTAAAGCTGAAAACAAGACTCAGTCAGATAACTTTTTAATGTAAATGATGAACCTAGCATCTAAAACCTATTTGATTTGTTCAATAGGCTTCCAGCTTCGTAAAGTTGAAGAGCAGCGAGAACAAGAGGAAAAGCGGGACCATGTTGGAAATGACGTGGCCACGATCTTGTCTCGACGTATAGCAGTTGAATACAGCGATTCTGAAGAATCGGAATTTGATGACGAGGAATGGTCTGACTAAGCTGGGCTATGCTGACACATTAATCACCAGCTGCCAATATTCTTCTGTTTGAAAAGCCAAACCTTTTCCATCAATGCCTTCACACATAGATGTAGTACTCTAATGTATTATTTGCACAGGCTGTGAATCTGTTGGGAAGATGCATGTCAGACAAGAAAACTTGGCATTATTATGGAGGGCTTATAATGTATGAAGTGCCACATTTACACAGCAATAAGATAGACTTGTCCACGTAGGATTCACCATATGCAGTGCATGTACACACATTTCAACAAGGAGGAGGATAAATGTGCTACAAACCACTGGATTACTAAAATGAAAACAGCTTACAGCCTTATACCAGATTTTAATTGCAGTGTATGTGATCATCCAACAAATGAAATAATGTATTTATCAGCCAATATTTCCTTCCATATAAATTAATGGTATTCTGCCTTTTAATTAAATACTGTAGTTAGAATGATAGAATTCTATAATCTGTTGCACACCAACTATATAAAAATATGCAGATATAATTGAGTCCAGATTCTCACATTTGCTAGTGCTAATCGAGTTTAGATAATTCTTTTAAAATATTCTTATTGACTTAATAGTCCCCAAGCAATCATACCAACCTGTCTTCTGTCTAATTAGCAATGTCACCAAAGTGCTTTATTGAACAAAATTTTAAGGGGAACATGTATAAAATGTCTTTTGTAGGAGTCTTCAGGCCGTAATGATTTATTTTTATTTTTTAATATGGCAACATGGTGCTAAAATAATGTACCAACTGCTTGTATTAATTGCCAACAGGTGTATACTGGTAATTTTAAGGAAGCATATAATGGTTGACCAAAAATGACTAAATTTATGAGGGGACTGCAATTTAATCTTTGTTTACATCATTTGTAGGTGTTTCTACATCTTGCTTATGCAATCATTCAGCAAATAGATGTGAGGAGAGAGCTTCACTGACAAACTATGCAAATTTAGCACTAGTCAAAACTAACATAAGATGGAATCTTGTGTACAATAACATAATCAATAGTGTTCAAAATTTAAAAATATCTTGATCTAAATTTAACAGATTATTTTCTTGGTGTTTTCTGGTAAATTTTGTAATTATACAGCATTATTCAGAAATCGGGTGGATGGGTTAATGAATTTCTATAATTTCCTCCCTGCTTTGGTCTTATCTTTCAGGGGTGGGGAATTGTATTTGTTATCTGGAGTTACTCCAAGTAATTTCAACAGGACTTACCGAGCCTTATCCTAGAGGGATACTCAAGAGAATGTATTTAATTAGAATTGTATGCAACTAAATATTATGTGCAGAGTTTGCTATGGACCTCCTGAAGACTGTTGAAATAAATGGTTACCAAAAATGTTATACATAATTGGATCTGATTTATGAAATGGATACTTGCATAATGAAATGTATTTTATGTAGGTTTTAGCTTTTTCTTTTAATATATGCATTATTTTTCCTTCTTTGTATTTGTCATGACTGCACTATTGGTTTAGACTTTTGATTTGGAATTTTGATTTTAATAAAGTGAAGCTGCACTGTGCTTGTCAGTGCACTGAAAAATGCAGTGTGCACAAAACTTCTCCAATAATCAGCTTGTAGTGTAGTACAACGACGTCAATATTGATGGTGATATCAATATTGCAAAATCTTGCAGCAGATGTGCATTAAAGGGGATGGGCAGTGTCCATCAAATTCTAAAACAAAAAGCTAGGAATGGGACAGAAAAGGTCATTTAAGTAACTGGAGCAGATTGTTTTGTGTTTTGTGTTTTCCTATGGAAAATAATCTCAGCTAACACGCCATTGCTTTACTGAGAGAGTGTTGCACTGTCGAAGGTGCCACCTTTCGAATGAGACGTTAAACTGAGGCCCCCTCTGCACTATTCGAAGATTAGCAAGAGAGTTCTCCCAAGGTCCTGGCTGAAGTTTGTATACATTGACAAACACCACTAAAACAGAATATCTGGTCATTTATCTTACTGCTGTTTGTGGTACCTTACTGTACACAATGGCTGTTGTGTTTTTCTACATTATAAGTGACTACATTTCAAAAGTAATTTGTTAGTTGTAAAGTGCTATGGGACATCCTGAGGTCATGAAAGGTGCTGTATAGGCATTTTTTTTCTCTCAAAAAATGAGATTTATTGAAGTGCTTTTGATACTAATGTTCTGGGAGAACACCAGGAATTACTGTTGAAGTGAGATGTACTAAATAGGAAGCATTTGAAGATGTGGGGGAAAAGGGAGAAATAATATGGTATTTGTCGGCTGAAGGTTTCTTTCAGTGGGTTTCCAGAATAATCTGCATCTGGTTCAATCTGATTTAATCAGTTGACTAAGCGTAAAGTCAGACCATCAGAGGGTACTTTATTACCTGGAAGTGCTAAGAATAACTCAAGAGATAAGTCAGCTCATTGGGAGTTTAACTGATTGTAAGTGTTGCGCCAATATTTGGAACTAAACTATCTGGTAGTGGCTGGCAAGCACTGCTAATAAGCCAGCTAGAGGGAGCCCTGAGTTTAAAGATTCAAAACTCCTCAGAAGGTGGTTGATGTGCTGCAAAACACTCAAACGTTCACTAAGGTGTTTGCTTGAGATGCGATAGTCAAGCATCTATAAATCAAAAATAAAATAAAGAATAGTCAGCATGGATTTCAAAAGGGAAGGTCATGCTTGACCAACCTTATTGAATTTTTTGAATTACTAACAGAAAGGGTAGACAACGGTAATGTAGTAGATGTAATATATTTGGATTTTCAAAAGGCCTTCGATAAGGTACCGCATAGTAGACTCGGGACAGTTAGCAGGATAGGTTGCAAGCTGGCTACTAAACAGAAAACAGTAGGGGTTAAAGGTCGTTACTCAGATGGACAAAAAGTGGGAAGTGGTGTTCCACAAGGATCGGTACTGGAACCACTGTTGTTTACTATTTACATAAACAATTTGGATTCGGGAATTGGGCGTACAATTTCAAAATTTGCGGACGATGCCAAATTGCGGGATATAATTAATACTGAGGAGGACTGCGACAAAATATATGACATTAATAAACTTGCAGAATGGGCGTGTAATTGGCAAATGAATTTCAATATAGACAAGTGTGAGGTGCTACATTTTGGTAGGAAGAATAAGGAGGCCACATACGGTCTAAATGGGGTAGAGGAGCAGAGGGATCTGGGGATACAGATACACAAATCACTAAAAGTAGTGACACAAGTTAAGACCATTTGAAAAAAAAAGCAAAGCACGGGTTCATTTCCAGAGGGATAGAATTGAAAAGCAGGGAAGTTATGTTAAACTTGTATAAAACCTTGGTTAGACCAGACTTGGGAGTACTGTTAACAATTCTGGTGTCCATATTATAAAAAGAACATAGAGGCACTGGAGAAGGTGCAAAAAATATTTACTAGGATGATACCAGAACTGAGAGGTTATACCTATTAGAAAAGATTGAACAGGTTGGGGCTCTTTTCTCTAGAAAAGACAAGACTGAGGGGTAACCTGATAGAGGTCTTTTAAGATTATGGAACGGTTTAAGAGGATAGACTAGAGAAGATGTTTCTACTTGTGGGAGAGACGAGAGCTAGGGGCCATAAATATGATAGTCACTAATAAATCCAATCGGGAATTCAAGAGAAACTTCTTTACCCAGAGAATGGTTAGAATCTAGAACTCACTACCACAAGGAGTAGTTGAGGTGAATAGCATAGATGCATTTAAGGGGAAGCTAGATAAGCACATGAGGGAGAAAGGAATAGAAGGATATGCTGATAGAGTTAGATGAAGTAGGGAGGGAGGAGGCTCTTGTGCAGCATAAACACCAGCATGGACCTGTTGGGCCAAATGCTGTGCATTTTATGTAATCTCACCCAGTAAGTTGACAGCAACTTCCACATACGACAGCAAGATGTAATTGGCATCTTTTCTTGAATTGCTATAGGAATAAAGGAAATCCAATTTCAGCACATCCTGTGCCCAATATTAATAGGTTGCTTTAACTGCAGTCTCTGCTACACCTTACAAAACACTCATGACATTAGTCTCAAAATCTTGTCTCATTAAAATAGCAGTGCATAATTTGAGCAATTGTGAATGTGCAAGTTTGAAGAGTTGCCCTTGCATGCTCATCTTGCTGCAGTCAATCATGGGCATGAATTAAATGAAGTGATTTTAATTTATTTTCTGAAGCTACACCACAGTTCAGACCCAAACATTTGTATTTGTTTTTTTGCCATTGAAATGTAGTACTTTGTGCTATTACATTGGTGGTAACTTCCTTGCATATAATTCATAGCTTAATAATTATCCACCTAAGCTGTTAATTATTGTCCATTGAAACAAATGATTCTGCTGTTACCTGTGTTAATAACTGAGTTTAGTTTATTCAGGTGCTATGCAGGTGGCATATGTTGACCTGTAGTTGTGTCTTTTGCCTCTGGAGGGCAATGGTGCAACAGAAGATTGATTAACTTGACAACCCAATGAAAGCAGCTATGGCACTAAATATTGAAATAAGAAAGTTTTGATTAAAGTAAAACTGGAAGAGTACTAGATTTTAGATCTAGACCACAGAAGGAACTCTTAAATGAACATTTGCTTTCTTTAATAAAAACTAGAATGTTATTTTTTGACAAGGGTGGGGAGAAATAGAGGCATGACAGGGGGGCAGATGCTTCATACTTATTCTTAGAACATGTTTTTTGTTATCAAATGAAGTACCAGATGATAAATACGGAAACAGAAAAGTTTAGATTAAACGTACACCAACTTGCTTAAATTATTTTCTATAATAAATTTCTGTTGTGCAAACTTTAAGCTTTACTGCATGTTTAGTATTTGTGCCTGATCTCTTGAAAATGAGAGCTGTACTTTTTGTGAGTTCCATCTATCTGGTATTGAGAAAAAAATTACAATTTTTTATGGATTTTGGGGTGCTTTACAAGGAATGGTGGGAAATGTGTTCTAATAATCCTCTTAGATCCCAGCAGGCTAGCACTGAAGCAGGAATGTTTCTTCTGGTTTAATTTGGTGTAATATTGAGATTATTGATTTGCTTACCAACTCAAGTTGCTCATTTTATTTGAGTTATTGGCTAATGTCGAGTTAGAAGGATAATTTTTGTGAGAAGAGCATACTACTAGCTTGGCTAAAAGAATCTACTGTTTCCACTGCTTGTCAGGATGTTGTATGTGAATCATTGAGTCATGTCGATAGCACATTGTGTAGAAGCTTTGCCCATCAAATAACTTTTATAGAGTGGAAGTTTGCTTCCACACACTACCACCTGGTACCTCATTTGATACAACTAAAATCTAGTTATCTTTGGTCTAATATACATTCTCTCATTTTTAAATTAGAATAGTTGTCCATTTTACAATGATACACATCTATTACATTTAATAGAGTGGATGATGGATACCATTGTAAAATCAGAGCTGGACCCATCTGGATGAAGTGTAATCCAGCGGTGGTACAATAAACCTAGAGGGCGAAGGTGTACCCAAGAGAATGTACTATTACTGAAGCTTGCATTGAGCCTGGTTGGAACAAAATGGGAGGTCAAAGATGGAGAAGTCAGAGTCAGAATGAGAAGGCAGTTAAACTACCAGTTCAGACAGACAAAGCAGTCACATAACCTGTGTTTGGTCTTAGAATGGATCTGCTGGCAGAAAAATCATCATTCCCCTCTGAGGAGGAGCTGAAGCCTTGGAGCCATGTCAATCTGGAATATTAAGATTGCCCTCCATGTAAATAATCTCTGGAACAAAGGGTGAGACTACCAACTCAGGGCCTATTGTGCAACAGTATCCCTGGTCAATGAACCTCCAAATTACTTGTCTGTTCATACTGGCTCCCCCTGTTGGAAGCAGCCAACCAGATTTCAGTATCGGGTGTTCGTTTGGCTGCTGCACATCAATTTTTGTAGCAGCCTCCCAAATTCAATTCTAGCCCAGCAGTGGAAGGCTTTCCTCCTGTTGGCCCTTTTCTCCTATTAGAAATGGGATATCTAAACAAAAACATTTTCCAAGTAAGCATGGGTCACCTGGGGGCTCCTAGTAAATTAACTAGCTTGGTTAGGGGAGGCTCTTGTCTGGTTCTAGGACACAGTGAGGATCCCCAATCCAGGTGATCACCATCCACTACTTTTACCCTGCCCCCATTTCCCATTCCAGTGATTCTATTGACTTCTTACCGGGGAGACAGTGCATGGTGATTATTCCGATTCGGCATCCTTGATGGGTCTGTGACCCACCTTTTACCTCATTCCACTCTTCGTGGTTGTTGAGTGGCATCCAATCCCAGGCAGTGGCATTCACCTGTGAGGCCAGTTATCAGTGTCTGGCAGCATGCTATTGACTAGTAAATTCTTTCCATTAATCAATCTGTTGCTCTATATATCAGAATGATCCAAATTAGCAAGTGGAAGTCTCCAGAAAAGGGCAGCTACTGACCCCTCATCAGATGACTCACATTGACTTTTGTGGAAAGAGGATGTCAAACTCTGATCTACTGTGTGCCCTCAATGCCAGAGACTTCAACCACCAAGCTCCTGCACTCTGGCATTCTCTTATTAAACCTCTTTGCTTTGCCACCTTCCTTCCCATCCTCAAACTTTTTTTAAACTTATAAGAACATAAGCAATAGGAGTAGGCCATACGGCCCCTCGAGCCTGCTGCGCCATTCAATCAGATCATGGCTGATCTTTGACCTCAACCTTATATCTTTGTGCATTCAGTCACCTCCTTTAAGTCCTACTTGATGGCCACTGCACTCCCTATGAAGTGCCATGGGATCTTTTGTTATTTGAAAGTTGCTGTATAAAAGTTATTTTTGAAATCTCCATGTGAATTGAGGAAAGTCTGAATACATTTAATCCCTGTCACTTTTTAAGGAATTCCAGTTTTCACTTTAGTCAATTTTACTTTAGTCATTATTACTGTAGTAATAATGAAATTGGAGTTGAGATAAATCGTATGTATTTTGAATGCAATATAGTTTGTGAAGTATTTTTCCCCTCCCCTTACCTCTCCTCTCCTATCGAAGACACTAATCTATGCTGGGGTACAGTGTCAGAAGCTTTTTAGTACCATGCCCAAGTGGACATTCTTCATGTGTGAACTCAGTGAGTGCTAGCAGGCTCTTTGATCCTAGAAGGGCATGACCGAAGAGTCCATTTCTGCCTTCTATGGCTGTCTACACGTGCCCTTTCTGACCAGGGTCACTGGATAGTAATGATGAGCAGGAATCCCAACTGACTTTTCCTCACTTTTCCATAGACCATGGGCACTGTTGTGCCCCGACCACTTCTGACTTTGATCAACTCAATCCAGTGATCTTAGCTGGAACCTTTCTGATCTATTTGGCTCAATATTGCACAAAGGCCTTATTTACTGAATTATGTGATTATGGACTGTAATTGCCTAGAGCAATTTTTCTTTAAACAGTGTGTCGTATTTAGAAAACTGAGTCTGAGTGTCAGGCCATCAGAATGATGGAAAGTATTAAGATGAGGCACTTACCCACATGGAAGCACCTCCAAATTAAATTAACGGATGTGGGAGATGCTTTACCAGCATTTGAAGCTAGATAAATGGGAGTATGGTATGGGAATTCCTAAATGGAAAAAAAAAAGAAAATTTGGATGATTGTACACCAACACGTTGCACCATGCAGTAGTAGAATGTAACTCACATTATAATCCTCCAGTGGTGTAGAGGCAGCTGTTGCCCCACAACAACAGAGGCAAAACTGGAAGGGCTGTCACAAGATACTATATTGCACATCCAATTTCAGAGCAGTATAGTTCACATTTTTGTCCAGTGAAGGTGGGACACAAAATAAAGGGAAGGAAAGAAAATACTTTGAACAGAGGGATTTTCACTGTCAGGGGGAAATATTTAGATATTTTTAAACATTAGCAGGACTTGCATGGATGGTTGAAGCGGGATGGAGGCTTTGGCATTTTGTTGATGCTTTCCAAGGTCAAACGAATTCTAGATGTTGCATTAATAATTTCCTAATGTAATTAAGCAGGAAAGCAGTATTACACATGTCTAAAATATTACAGATGTTGTGATGTAGGTGTTTTGTTAGATTGCAAGGAAAGTAAATAACATCTTTTTTAAGTCCAAGCTGACTGTGCACCATCATGTATTGATCTAACAAAAAAGGAAAAGCTGAGAATGTACCAATCCATTCTTTGAGGATTGAAGACAGCTTAGTCTCTGGATAAATATTGGCAAATGATTACCTAAGCCCCTAAGGGGGAAAAAAATGGTGATTCCTGTGTTTTTTTTGCTTCTCAAGCGGCAACAACATCCTTGTCACAGTTTTTCACTGTTGTCTTGCCTTTTCTTGCTTGATTGGTTGAGTGCACTATCTATTCTGATTAAAACAAATTTAATGTAAGATTTTAAAATGCTCCATATGTACCAAACTTTTTCTATTCACTGGTGTAAAGTATTAGGGTTTAAATTGATGTCATGACATGTTTAAGACACAATTATGATTAGACTGAAACTTGAGTTCATTGCCATTTAAGACCAAATTTTCTGACTGTCTTCCCATTAAATTAATCAATCAGTGTATGAGTAAGGTCTTCAGGGTTTCAACTCCTATTGTTAAACAAAATCAACTACTTACAAAATGAAGACCCCCAGAAAAAAAATTATTCATTGTTTTGAAGTTGATAACAAATCCTCATTGACTATGTTGAGTCTGTAAGGCTGACTGTCAATCAGAGATGACGAGACACTGGTTTCTCATCTATACACAAGTCATTATGCTTTGTTCTGTGATTCCAAGTCAACTTTACAGTCCTGATGCAAGTAGATGGTGAGCTTTGTTGTTATATAGGTTAAAATTTGTTCTGCATTTTAAAACAAAAGGATTTGAATGGTCTGGTTGTGATCCCTGGCCATTTGATAAAATAATGTCAGTATCATGCTAGGGAATTAATTCCACCCTCAAATGAGAACCTCTGCTCTCCCCTCATTATACCATGTGGCACTTCCATTTCCACACCTGGAATGTTGTGGTCCCTGAATTAGATTACATAATTTGGGAATAATTGGCAATGGGATCTCATGACCCTAGAAATTGGGTTGAAATACCAAATCTTCCCATTTTGGGCTGGTTATGAACTCCTATCCCAAAATTTGGAAGTATTGTGCCATCCAATTTCTTCAAAGCCAAATATTGTCTATCAAGGTTCAATGAACTTATTCTTAATTTGAAGTAGATCTCAATTCTTGTTGCAGCTTCACTTTTTTTTTAAAACTCAGCATCTTTCCTTTAATCTCTAGATTTCTTTAACTGCAGTGAGTGATGATTTCCAGAGAAAAATGTAATATTGCCATAAATAACTTTGTTAACTGCTAAAGAGAGGGGTATACAACATTTTCATTGACACTGACAAACCAGGTGCCATGTTTAAGGCAGGTTTGTACTGAGGTGTGAAAGAAATGAAACAAAAAGCAAAATACTGCAGATACTGGAAATCAAAAATAAGAAAGTGCTGGACACACTCAGCAGGTCCGATCACTGACCTGAAACATTATCCCTACCTTCCTCTCTCCACATATGCTGCCTGACCTGCTGAGTGTTTCCAGTATTTTCTGTTTGTTTGTGAAAGAAAAGATTTCAAATGTTACCCTTAACAACACTAGAAGAAAAGGAATTTGTTTTTTTAAATCTAAATTTGAATCCATTGGTGTGAAGGTGTAGGCCAGCATTTTTGAACAGTGCTCTGGTACTACCCAGACTCTTGATCACTGTCACGAGTAATTAATATCCTATTTTGTAATAGAACAGGCTTCAGATTCATTTTTGAATCTGATACATTTGTGCATGCTAGCTCCAAAAGCTTGCCTATTTATTCTAGAGGTGGTTTTTGGAACCAGCAGGTAACTGAATACAGAAAATGAAAAGTTGGGTATTGCCTCTCTAGCCAGTTCACAATCCCACATATCATTTCACTGGCTTAGCTTTGCTGCTCAGCAGGGACAAGTTTTTTTTTAAAAGGATGAAATTTAACATTTAAGAAAAAAATCCACATGTATGAGTGCTGTGCATAGAAGCACATTGCTCACACACACAGGCAGTGATTTTTTTAATTAAAAATTGAAATTCTTAAGGTTGTTCCATACAGCAGCCAATGTTAGCCTAAGAGAAAATTACTGCAAGGTAGTACAATCCAGTTGAGAGACTGGGATTCAGCTCGATAGAGGCTACTGTTTTGTGTGCAGGATTTAGGAATCCCACGTGCTCATTTAGCTGACCCATGCACTCCTGAATTCAGAACTGTTTCATGTTAATTACTATACTCTAGTAAAGTTCATGCTTTCGCATATGTGATATCTAAATGGGGTTTGGAACTTGCCATGTCTGATGGGTGAGAACTTGCATGTCAGCACATGGTGTTGCATGTTTATACAATTATACCCAAAGTATTAAGCCACCACCCCTTGATTGTTTTAATTCTCAAATTTAGCTCTCGAACTTTTTATGCCACACCAGTATATTTATTTCAGAAAATAACATTTTGGGATACAGTATATGAGTAATTTGA
This sequence comes from Heptranchias perlo, assembly GCF_035084215.1. NCBI lineage: Eukaryota > Metazoa > Chordata > Chondrichthyes > Hexanchiformes > Hexanchidae > Heptranchias > Heptranchias perlo. The sequence goes on from NC_090350.1 coordinate 30,703,898, forward strand.
CTCATGACGTGGTAAGTGTAGTATGCTTGGAAGGAACAGGTGACTTTGGACCTCTGGTTCCCAAAGCTCTCCACAGTTCATGTCTGGATCTGTTGTAGAATAATTGATAGAGATTGATTGCTATGATTAGTCAACAACTCCATTATCATCATATGCGCCTACCAGGATGGTAGAAGGTGAACTAGATAGACTGTGGTCTTTGTCTAGCAATTCATATATTCCTATTATTTCCTAATGGATATCTGCTTACTGTCATAGCATTTTCTCGAAAGACATCCATTTTTTCACTTGTGTTCCTGGGTCACACTGATTTTTATACATAGTGGAGTTTTTATTGTTTAAAATATCATTAATCTATTGATATATACTAAAACTTCCACAAATGCTACTCCACAAAATCCCTTTAGATTTTTTTCAGCCAAATATTGAAAAGAGCAGATGTATAATGCAGTTTGTGCTGCGTAATAGAAATTAGCATACCTGAGCAAAGTGGCAGAAATTGTAATTATACTTTAACCAAAAGAACCAAGAGATTGATTAAGAGGGGAAAAATAGAGTACGAGAGTAAACTTACAAGGAAGATAAAAACAGACTGTAAAAGCTTCTATAAATATGTAAAAAGAAAAAGATTAGTGAAGACAAATGTAGGTCCCTTATAGTCAAACGGGAGAATTTATAATGGGGAACAAGGAAATGGCAGAGCAATTAAACAAATACTTTGTCTTCACTGAACAGGACACTAATAACTTCCCAGAAATGCTAGGGAACCAAGGGTCTAGCGAGAAGGAGGAATTAAAGGAAATTAGTATTCGTAAAAAAAAAAGTGCTGGAGAAATTAATGGGACTGAAAGCTGATAAATCCCCAGGGCCTGATGATCTGCATCCCAGAGTACTAAAAGAGATAGCCATGGAAGTAGTGGATGCATTGGTTGGCATCTTCCAAAATTCTATTGATTATGGAACAGTTCCTGCAGATTGGAAGGTGGCAAATGTAACCCCACTTTTTTTTTTAAAAAAGAGGGAGAAAACCGGGAACTACCGACCGGCTAGCCTAACATCAGTAGTAGGGAAAATGTGATAACAGGACACTTCAATGGGATTAGACAAAGTCAACATGGATTTATGAAAGGGAAATCATGTTTGACAAACCGACTAGAGTTTTTTGAAGATGTAACTGGCAGAATAAATAAGGGAGAACCAGTGGATGTGCTGTATTTGGATTTTCAGAAGGCCTTTGATAAAGTCCCACATAAGAGGTTAGTGTGCAAAATTAAAGCACTGGCATAGATTGAGAATTGGTTAACAGACAGGAAACAGAGAATAGGAATAAATGTGTCTTTTTCGGGGTGGCAGGTGGTGACTAGTGGGGTACCTCAGGGATCAGTGCTTGGGCCCCAGCTACAATATATATCAGTGATTTGGATGAAGGAACCAAATGTAATATTTCCAAGTTTGCTGACGACACAAAACTAGGTGGGATTTTAAGTTGTGAGGAGGATGCAAAGAGGCTTCAAGGCAATTTAGACAAATTGAGTGAGTGGGCAAATACATGGCAGATGCAGTATAATGGGATAAATGTGAAGTTATCCACTTTGGAAGGAAAAACAGAAAGGCAGAGTATTATTTAAATGGTGATAGATCGGGAAATGTTGATGTACAAAGGGACCTGAGCGTCCTTGTACACCAGTCACTGAAAGCAAACATGCAGTGCAGTAAGCAGTTAGGAAGGCAAATTCATTGGCCTTCATTGCAAGAGGATTTGAGTACAGGAGCAAGGATGTTTTACTGCAGTTATACAGGGCCTTGGTGAGACCACACCTGGAATATTGTGTGCAGTTTTGGTCTCCTTACTTAAGAGAGGATATACTTGCCATAGGGAGAGTGCAGCGAAGATTCACCAGACTGATTCCTGGGATGGCAGGACTGTCGTATGAGGAGAGATTGGGTCAACTAGGCCAGTATTCACTTGAGTTTAGAAGAATGAGAGGGGATCTCATTGAAACATATAAAATTCTGACAGGGCTAGACAGACTGGATGCAGGGAGGATGTTTCCCCTGGCTGGGGGTCTAGAACGAGGGGTCACAGTCTCAGGAAATGGGGTAGGACATTTAGGACTGAGATGAGGAGAAATTTCTTCACTCAGAGGGTGGTGAACCTGTGGAATTCTCTACCACGGAAGGCTGTGGAGGCCAAGTCACTGAATATATTTAAGAAGGAGATAGATAGGTTTCTAGACACAAGGCATCATGGGGTATGGAGAGAGAGCGGGAATATGGTATTGAAATCAAGAATCAGCCGTGATCATACTGAATGGCGGAGCAGGCTCGAAGGGTGAATGGCCTACTCCTCCTATTTTCTATGTTTTCTTAAGGGGTTTCAAATCATTACGAGGATATTTACCTTTAGTATATTTAAATGTGTAATGAGCTTAGCTCCTACAGGAAACAATCATTATTCTAATATTGGAAAGTATTTACTGAAGTAGAGTATTCTGAAACATGATCTGCATAAAGAGTTGTAACACCAGCTGAAGAAAGATTGAGTTAAAGAGCAGGTCCTGTGATATATTGTGCCCTAAATGTTCTGTGGTGCACAAAAACTGAGGAAATCTAATTCATGCCTAGTCCTGGTGTGAAGCTGTCATTTCCTTTTAACAGCTTCACCTTCAGAGAAATGTAGATATTAATCAATAGCAATTGCTTTGATCTGACTCCAAGATTCATACTAATTTCTATCAAAGCCCTAGTGACAACTGAAAATAGACCATAGGGTTTAGCCTGTCCAGCTTGTTGGAACCATAAAACGGAAAGCAGAGATCAAAGGAACATTGATTCTATTCAAATATTAAATAATTACTTTAATTGTGGTCATTCTTACAAGACATTCTAACAAAATTGTAAAGGGCATCTTTACAACTGGAAGTTCCTGTTCACAAATATTCCCACATCTAAAGTATAGTTACAAGGGCATGTTTAACTAAGTTGAAGTTTGCTTAACAAGCTTTGTTTCATCCAAAAATTAGTAAACTTGTCTCATGCAATGGTAAAACATGAGTAGAAAAACTCATTGAGTTTACAATGCTTCTTTTAAGATGTCTACTGTAGGACTAAGTGTTTTTTGAAAAAAAAAGGAACTTCATTTTTAAAATTTTCATTGTAATCAATTCAGCAAACTGATATGTTTTCAGTAGCTTTCTCATACCTTTTCCTGCATTACAAGAGTGACTACATTTCAAAACTACTTTATTGGATGTAAAGTGCTTTGGGGCCTCTTGAGGTCATGAAAGGCGCCATATAAATGCAAGTCTTTCTTCCTTCCTTAGCACCTAAGTAAACAATCCTTTTAGAAGGATCGGATTTCCTCATTCTCAAAGCCATTGGTGTAAATCTGAGAAAAATTGGCCCGTAGATACCTCATTGACAAAGTTGATGGAAATTGTTTACTATGGTGAAAGGTTCAAACACCATGGAGCATAAATTGAAAATTAGGAAGTTAGAGAACTTTTTGCCTAAAATGTGAGACTTGTGGATTAGGCACTGGGGAAGTCATTTGAAATGGAAAGTAAAAACAAGTTCCAGGGGTTTATTGAAAGATAAATTGTTTCTGGAGTTAAAAAGGATTGATGGTTATGGTTAGAAGGTCAATGGAAGGGAATGGGGGTGTGATCTCTCAAAAAGGTGCAGGTATGTGGCACCTAATGGCCTTTACCAGTTCCTAATAATTTTTATGTTCTTTGTATCTGACAAGCTCTTTATTTTGCCATTATAAGTAACTTTTCTGTATATGCATTGTATCATTTATAAATCACTGAACTGCACAAATACAAACTCAACACATCAAACAAATAATATCAATATACTAATATTCTAAGTCACAAATTATACTGACAATTCCACCCAACAAAAAATTGTTTCATAATCAAGTCAAGCTGCAAAGTTTATTTTTTAAGAACAATGCCTCACAATTATTTCCCTAGCCCTGGCATATTTTCAATAAAACATTGCAGAAAACGTTGAGTTTTTGACAATCAAATTCTAATCTAGGTCACTGTTTGTTATCCATTAGCCTATAAAATGCATATTTGTCTTTGACTTGGTAATTTAATTTGATGAAAAAGCTATAGTTTTAAAAAGCCATATATTTAAACTGGATGCAGTCTACACCATTTAACTGCATAAAATAATATTGTGGTGTACTAGGGCTTGTATTGAGTTTTGCCAGCTCTGATGTCTTCCATGCAACATTCAAAACCAGTGTGGATGGTTATTTGCAGGATTCCCAACAGGTCTGCTTCCTGAAGTGTGTTGTTGCTAAAGTCAGAAAAGTGGCTTCCAGCTATGTAGAAAGGGAGGGGAAATAGATTAGAAATAAGAACCTGTCCTAGCAGGCAACTTTGTATATTTTAATGGTTTTGACTTGATTTAAAAAAAATGACATGAATGGTACATTTTGTTTGTTATAGAAGCTTTCTAAATATGTTTCTACTATAATGAAAATAAATTATCAACTATTGAATTATAATTTAGGAAATAAAGGAAATCTAATAGCTTATACTTTTACTTCAGGCAACTGTGAGTTAAAGGGTATAATCTCAACAGTAGTAGTGGTTTACTGGGTTTATTGCACGTGCAATCAGATGCATGTGAATTCTCGTCCCTCAAATTAACACTACTGATTTACTGCAGTATCATGAATATTTATACCAAAAGGGCACTGCAGTTAATAAAATGTTAAACTTTTTTTCTTGTGTGGATGAAATAGTCAGCACCAAACACCAGCAGGTCACAAAAGGTGCACACCAGGCGATTAGTTGCTAATTGTTTCTTGTTTTAAAAAAAAACTTACATTCATATAGCACTTTTCATGTCCTCAGGAAGTCCCAAAGTGTTTCACAGCTGGTGCAGTAGCTTTGAAGTGTAGTCATTATTATAATGTAGGGAAACATAGCAGCCAATTTGTGCAATTTGGTGTTTTGCTTCAAAATCCTTTCCATCCCCTTCTTTAGCATTTGGTATTGGAAGAAACAAAGAATTGGAGATTTATTGAAATTTTTATGCACTGAGTCATGGGCTGAATCAACTGGACTCTCACTTACCAGACTTGCTGTTGATCAGCCTTTCCCTGCCAGTCGAAGTGCACATTGTTTCTGCTTCTCCTTTGCTTCCCATTTCAATTGTGTTCCCATCTGCCATTCTTATGTCCAAAGTGTCCTACCTCACATTTTGCTGAACTGCATCCTGCCAATATTGTGTCCACTCACTGATGTTGTTTTATGATTTTCTGCACTCTCCTTAACAATTCATTGTGCCTCCTAATTTAATATTGTGCATAAACTTGCACATTCCCCTCTTTAGCAAAATCCAGGTCTTTTACTTATAGAGCGAAAAGTTAGAGGCTCTGCAGAGACCGGTTCACATTTTTCAGCGCACAATTTCTGGTGGTACAATGAGATTGTACTGCATCTATAAGCTTCATCAACATTTAGTAAAATTAGGTCCCATGCAGTATTTATGGTTGCCAACTCCGGTTGCACTTATTCCGGGAGGATTTGTCACGTGACCCCCCTATTCCACCCTTTCCCCATGCTATCACTTGATTGGGTAGTTAGTTAACAAAAGTAAGTGTGCTGATTGGATAAACCTATGGTCAATCAAATTGATTTCATAGTCTGATTGGATTACTGGCAATCGAAATAACGGCACAACCTGATTGGATGGTGAACTAGAAACTCCTTAATCAGTTTTTTTTTTCTTGTATTTAAAATGTTATTTTTAAATTAAATTCTTTGACAGAAAAAGATTTTAAAAATAATTTATTTTGAAAGAATTTTTTAAAAAATAACTTTTTAAAAACCTTTAACATTAAACTTGTATAGAACTTTGGTTAGACCACACTTGGAGTATTGTGAACAGTTTTGGTGTCCATATTATGAAAAGAATATAGAGGCACTGGAGAAGGTGCAGAACAGATTTACTAGGTATAACTTCTCAGTTCTGGTATTATCCTATCAGGAAAGATTGAACAAACTGGGGCTCTTATGTCTAGAAAAGAGAAGACTGAGGGGTGATGTGATAGAGGTCTTTAAGATTATGAAAGGGTTTTATAGGGTAGACTTTGAGAAGATATTTCCAATTGTGTGGGAGACCAAAACTAGGGGCCATAAAGATAAGATAGTCACTAATAAATCCAATAGTGAATTCAGGAGAAACTTATTTACCCAGAGAATGAATGTGCAACTTGATACCACAAGAAGTAGTTGAGGGGTAACATATTAGCATGAATATTAGCATTAGCTAACAGGAAACAGAGAGAAGGTATAAATAGGTCATTTTCAGGTTGGCAAGATGTAACAAGTGGAGTGCCACAGGGATCAGTGCTTGGGCCTCAACTATTTACAATCTATATCAATGACTTGGATGAAGCAACCAAATGTATGGTTGCTAAATTTGCTGATGACACAAAGGAAGGTAGGAAAGTAAATTGTCAAGAGGACATAAAGAGTCTGCAAAGGGATATAGTTAGATTAAACGAGTGGGCAAAAATTTGGCAGATGGCATATAATGTGGGAAAAGGTGAACTTGTCCACTTTGGCAGGAGGAATAGAAAAGCAGTATATTATTTAAATGGAGAGAGATTTCAGAACTCTGAGGTACAGAGGGATCTGAGTGTCCTCATACATGGATCACAAGAAGTTAGTATGCAGGTACAGCAAGTGATTAGTAAGGCAAATGGAATGTTGTCATTTATTGCAAGGGGAATGGAATATAAAAATAGAGATGTTTTGCTACAGTTGTACAGGACATTGGTGAGACAACATCTAGAATACTGTGTGCAGTTTTGGTCTCCTTATTTAAGAGAGGACATAAATGCTTTGGAGGCGGTCTAGTGAAGGTTCACTCAACTGATTCCTGGGATGAGGAGGTTGGACAAGTTGGGCCTGTATACACTGGAGTTTAGAAGAATGAGACGTGATCTTATTGAAACATATAAGATCCTGAGGGGACTAGAAGGGGTAGATGCTGAGAGGATGTTTCCCCTTGTGGGAGAGACTTGAAGTAGGGGCCACAGTTTAAAAATAAGGGGTCTCCCATTTAAGATGGAGATGAGGAGAAATGTTTTCTCTGAGGGTCGTGAATCTGTGGAACTCCCTTCCCCAGAGAGCGGTGGAGGCAGGGTCATTGAATATTTCTAAGGCTGAGTTAGATTGATTCCTGATTAACAAAGGAGTAAAAGGTTATAGTCGGTAGATGGGAAAGTAGAGTTGAGATCACAATCAGATCAGGCATGATCTTATCAAATGGCAGAGCAGGCTCGAGGGGCCGAACGGCCTACTCCTGCTCTTAATTTGTATGTTCGTAGGTGACTAGTATGGGTGTATTTAAGGGGAAGCTAGATAATCACATGAGGGAGAAATGACTAGATGGATATGTTTGATAAGGTTAAATGAAGAAGGGTGGGAGGAGGCTCATGTGGAGCATAAACACCATCATGGACCTGTTGAGCCTAAAGGCCTGTTTCTGTACATTCTATGTAATATGTATCAATGCCTGGAGGAGGACCACGTGTCACTGACCTCCAAATTGAAAATATCTCTTGTATCTCAATTCTCTGCCTTTTGTCTCTCAAATGATGATTTTTTAAATCCATGGCATGGGATTGCCTCCAACTTAAGAACTTAAAATTTTTGAGCTAGTATTGTCTTGTACAAACCCTTATCAAATACCTTCTGAAAATCCATGTAAGCATTTCTGTCAGGTATTGTTTTCTTCCTGTCATGGGGTTAAAACCAGATTCTGTCACAGGAAGTGGACCAGTTTATATTAATATAATCAGTTGCCAATGTCTGGATCGTGTATCCAGTTCAAATGCAAGCATTGTGTGGATTTTGTTTTGTATATGTTTGATTGGCAGCTCTTTTTGACTTTTGGAGATAAATATTTAAATTTGCTTTGTCCCAGTCAATTTTGAAAAATATTTCTCAACCTGTCTTATGAACTTGAATAGTTTGTTTGAAGGCAGCAGAGAGAGACCTGAGCTGGATAAGCCAAAGAGTCTGTGTGGGCAGTCAGAAAAACCTGCAAGGATAACACTTGTACTGTTTAGTTCAGCAGAAGTGAGTGTTATATTTTTACCAGTTTGGAGAGATGGTTAAGCTTATCATTATTGTAAAATCTACAGTGTGTCATTTATCTATTTGCTGTTTAGTAAATCTGTTTGATAGGTTATAACCTCGGCTACAGTCTAGTGAAGTATTTGTTCTACTACCTTTGGAAGTCATGAAACATCATGGGAGAACACTATAACCAATAAGCCAAATACACTGATGAGGGATTTTCTGTTCGATTCCTGGATATGCCACTATTATATAGGAATTGAGCAAGCAGAGGTATACTTTGGGTCACCTGTGGGAATGATTAACTATTTTTCTCAGCATTCGTTCTAAAGTAAACAATCAAAAATGTAATAAGAGTATCAATGGATATCAACTATCAACGACCCCAGTGATTCAGGAAAAACTCTCCCTGATTATGCTTTTCCAAGTACTCATTTAATCTGCCCCCGATAATAAATTCTAGCAATTCACCCCCTACTGGTGTTCAACTCGCTAACTGTAGTTAGATGGTTTGTTTCTGTCTCCCTTTTTGAATATTGGGCTACCTTCCAATCCTTTGGTATTATCCCCAATTTCTTACCTATTTCTTTTCGTCAAGATCATTTAGGACTCTTCACTGACTCAAGCCAATAAGGAATGTCTTTAATATTTAAAAAATAATTAGGGGCTAATGTTCCTTTAAGAAATGTTCTCCATGATGCCTGTAACCATTTACTATTTCCAAAACAATTAGCCTTCTCCATGAATGGGTTCTTCCGCATTTCCTATTTACAAAACGCCCAAAATGTGACATTGAAATGAATTAAAAGGCGTCAATTCGCAAATGTGTTTCACGTTTTAATTTAAATCGCCACAACTAGTGCAGGTCAACGCGATTTACTGAGTCCTGAATAGAAGGTAAACATGGAGGTAACTGAATGCATATGTACGATACCTGCATGAGGCAATCGAAGGCATTAATTGAATCCCATTTCATTTTCTTCCAAAATTGTGAAATATCTGCAGGATGTTGATTATTTTTCCAAAAGCTGTTAGTTTTCACGTAAACAATTGCTTTTTATAAAAAAAAGTATTGCCGAGGATATTGAAAGGGCGAGAGCAGCGAAGGGGTGGTACTCCGCATAATATCAGAACCTGCGAACCTCTCTCAGCGAAGCGGCTGAGGATTGGGTTTTAGAAAAAAACCACCAACAATTTGCAGTAAAATTAGAGCGAAAACGAGGGCGTGAAAATAATCAAACGGCAGAGTGGAATCAAAGGAAATGTGATCCAAATAAGAGGTAAGGCTTTCAAATGAGTTAAATCAATCAATCGACCTCCTAAATTAGGATAGGGAACAAACACATCGATGCTGCTTAATAAATCAATGAAAAATAATAATCTGCAAATCTCTGTATAATGTCATTAATTGAGGGGTGATGCCTCCTGCAGCTCAGTGGCTGCACCTTTTAGCGATGCTGCTAATGGTTAGCTCAGGTGTTCTTATTCCTCTGAGGTTGCTGCTCAGTGCCGGTTAACACGCTAAAACCCGCTTGGATGGAGCTGCTGTATCCCCAAAAGTCAATTAGCATCGTTTTTTATTCCGACGGCGTTCCGACAGAGAAAGGAAATTTGCAGCCTGTTGTGCTGATCCAGCGATTGACGTCAGTGAGCCTCTCTCTCAAGCGTGCGAAGCACGGAGAGAGAGACTCGTGTGAGTGACGCTGGCCAGAGGACACTCCGACTTCCAAAGTAGCACTACTTCAGCGAGCTAACCCCCACCCACCTCGCTTCCTCAAAAGCAAATCAATCAACACTTGGGGGTGTACAGATGCAGGTGTAATTGACGGGCATGTTATCCAACACCGGCATACAGATGTTGCTACTTTATTTGTTTCAGTGAATCTCCAAAATCAACTGAGTGAAGAGAATCCGTTATCTGATACTAAATTGTATTATGGACATTTTAGTTTTTAATTGTTTTAGACGGGTGCAATTTTACAGTAAGAGGTGATTGCTTAAGAATCACGTATGGCATTTAAAACGTACCTTTAGGGAATATGGATTTTATTTGAGATGCATTTCAGGACAGGGGGTCCACTGCAATGCAAACCTCGCCTGTACCCTGCATCACACAGGCATACAAGTGCGTGCATAGACCGCATACGTAGTTAAATACGCTCAAAATTGAAAGATCACTCCCTCTGCTGTTACTGTTCGTTGTAACACGCTGTCAAAAAGTCAGCTGATGCTCAAACAAATAGGATTATCTTTAGATTTCATTGTTAAGAATACATTTTATGTTGTAAAAATTTTTGCTGAAAACGTATATACTTATATTTACAAATGAAGATGATACCGAAGTGTATTGTGGACACTAATTTATTATTAATTATTAACGTTTCTAATTTTAACAGATCAGTTAAATCATGTTGTTTAACTTAGTAGTTTTAATCTGTATTTACATTTAAATATTGACCAGAGGCCAAGATAACCAACTTGTGCAAATATTTAAATGTTGCAATGCATTAAAATAACATTGTGAGATAAAAAGAGGAAGGCATCATATTTCTATCACAAATTATGACTTTTTATTGATGATTGTAAACAAGAATACATCCGAAATCTCAACAAGAACCGAAATTTCACAAACAACTATTTTTAATAAACTCTGTTGTGCAATGTTACAGTAAGGATTGAAATTCAAAGTGCCTTGTACATTTTATACAGTTTTTGTTTTCATTTTTAACTGTGCAAATTCGAGTACAGTACACAAAGTCTTTTAATTGCATTTCATGTTCTTGGTCCGTTTGTTTCCCTTTGCACTGATTCTGCAAACACCATTGTTTCTTTGCAGCGTCAATACCATTTGTTTCCCAATTGTGATTTGGCTTTAGTGCAACGTTTTCACTGAAGGAGCTTTTGACATTCACAGTCTTCGGCTCTAATAAATAGACAGGCACAATAAGACTCAATTGATTCTGCAGCAAATGGATCCGAAGTAGCTAGACGTCACTGGGCGATCTGGACCTAAACGAAAGTTTAGACGAGAAGCAGCCACAACACACTGTCCAAAGAACCTTCTGGATATCTTGGTTCCGGTAGGCATATATTACTGGGTTTATCATAGAATTATAGATGGCTGGTAAGAAGGTAACGTAAGTGTATAAAGACGGGTACGTATAGTCTCCCATCAGGCAATATATTGCAAACGGTAACCAGCAAATTGCAAACGCTCCTAGGATAACTGCAAGCGTGGATATCCCTTTTCTCGTTGTCACATAGTGGGAAGTTGCTAGGAAATGACGCTGCAAAGCAATCTGATGAGCGTGTCTACAGACTATTTTGCAGATCTGCATGTATAATTGCAACATCATTGCAAATATCATGAAAAATGATATGGACAATATGATCAGATTATTTTTGGTGAGCGGTTTTACGATGCTACACATGGAAATGTCTTTGAGACAGTTCCAGCCCATAACGGGAAGCAGACCCAAGCAGATAGAGACACCCCACGTTAGGATCAGCATGATGTAAGTCCTGGTGACAGTTCTTTCCGAGTAGTAAGTCAGTGCGTTGTACAAGGAGAGGTAGCGGTCGATTGTAATGGCTAACAAACTGCTCACAGAAGCAGTAAATGATGCAACTAAGAGTCCGACTGTAACAAGACTGACTACTTCAGATCGAATGCAATAGAGGAACACGAAGTGAACAATAAGTCCCAGTCCAGCCAATAGATCAGCCGTGGCAAGGCTCCCTATCAGCAAAAACATAGGCGTTCTCAAAGCTGGCGTGTAGAAAATGATAGCAACAACAATGGCATTTTCACAGGAGATGATAGTCCCAGAAACACAGAGCACAACGTCCCAGGGGTTGAGTGAAGACTGCTGCACCACCGAGGCTAAGTCTAGAGATGAATTGTCCTCATTAGGTTCGAACCAGCCCGACTGGTCGTCAGTGGAGTTCTTAGAAATATTCTCATTCATGTTGTTGGGTGCTACCTGTAACACGTAGTGTGTATGTATATATGTTTAAAAAATCTGAACACTGTAGCCGTACATATTCAGTAGTCATAGAATATCACATTAAACAGAACTAACAAGTTTCTCTACAATTCGTTCGTCATTTATCTCATCCAAGCATGCATATCGTCTAGTGATTTATATTATAACACTATATTGACACTATTGCAATACATACAAGTAAGATGCATGTTACTTGCATCCACTATTTGCAATTGGAAATATTTTAACGAGAACAAGTAAAACATTCACATTTAACTTGCAACCCCCTCTAAACTAACGTATAGTTTTGGAACTTGAAAGCAATCAATACACTTCTGATTTTCTGCCCCTATTTCAAACAGTAATTGGAATCTGAGGATTACCTGTTTGTTTAGATGTACATTCAAGTTATTTTCCTTCGTTTGCAGCGAGAGAGAGAGAAAGAAAGCAGCGGTGCGACGCTGTAGATTAGCAGCTCCTACTGCTTGCAGGCTCCAATCTGTGTGCAGATCGGTGTGATCTGCTTCATCTGTGATTGCAGTGTCGGGGTGGTCGGGTTGAAGCGTTTTGTGAAGCAGGCAGTGACTCACTTCTCCTTGAAGCTTGGCAAATTGATCGCGCGGCTTCGCGCGCTGCCTGCTCAAGCACCTCAGTGACGTCAAACCGAGCGCAGCAATTAGCTGGCGAGTCGGAGCGGGACGCGCGCTGCATGCAAATGAGCTTCATTCATAAAAGTTCAGTGCCAACTCCCGCCCCAAACTCACCACTACCGTGTACAAAACGCCAGCCCAGGGACCGCGAGATTGGCTTGGAAATTAATGCACTGCAGCAAGGCAATGTGTGGTCTGAAATTTAAAAATGACAAAAGATATATCGACCTGAAGGGGATGATTGATTAACAGATTTATAAAGGGTGTACCGACCCCAAACATGCTTTTATCTGAAACATGAAGCTTTTTCCCCCCCCTCTCTCGAATGATGCAAATCTAGGACACGTTTCTTGTCCTGAAATGTCGCTCCTGGTGGAGAAGGACCGTATAATAAAATTAAAGGAATGCATTATAATAAAAACTGCATTTGATTCTGCGATTTAAGTAAACCGTTGCCATTTACACCAGTATTGTCCTCAGTCATTATCGATTTTCAGGCACCCAAATAATTTAACCGGATGTGGAAATAGTGATCATTGTCACTGTATTTTTTGTGAATGATTGATCATGGCCATATATTTTTTAATTCTATGCTCGTAGACCTTCCTTGGCGTTGCTTGCAGTAAGCCGGAAGGGTAGGGTGGGGAAGAGGTGGAATTGGGTTAGTTTAACAGGGAAACTATTAGAAATGGAAGGGACACTTTTTGGAACACTGATAGACACAATATATAATGTTTTTAAGAAGCCGGGCAGGGGCTGCTGTAAATTCTTCCCACTGCCAAGAAATTCCGGGTCTCTCAGCTGTAATTAACTCTCCGCATTCTGTATTATAAATCCACCCTTCCACGACTGTTTCTATTGTAAATATCGCCCCCCCCGTACTTTGTACACTAAAACCTCTTCTTCCACTGCCAGAAACACCCAGGCATTCTCCCTCCCAGAAATTTCGAGGCAGCCTGTACTGTAAATTCTCCCAGAAACTCTCAAGTACTGGGAATCAGGGGGAAAACTCTCCAGTGGCTGGATTCATACCTAGCACAAAGGAAGATGGTAGTGGTTGTTGGAGGCCAATCATCTCAGCCCTAGGACATTGCTGCAGGAGTTCCTCAGGGCTGTGTCCAAGGCCCAACCATCTTGAGCTGCTTCATCAATGACCTTCCCTCCATCATAAGGTCAGAAATGGGGATGTTCGCTGATGATTGCACAGTGTTCAGTTCCATGCGCAACCCCTCAGATAATGATGCAGTCCGTGCCCACATGCAGCAAGACCTGGACAATATCCAGGCTTGGGCTAATCAGTGGCAAGTAACATTCGCTCCAGACAAGTGCCAGGCAATGAGCATCTCCAACAAGAGAGAATCTAACCACCTCCTTGACATTCAATAACATTACCATCGCCGAATCCCCCACCATCAACATCCTGGGGGTTACCATTGACCAGAAACTTAACTGGACCAGCCATATAAATACTGTGGCTACGAGAGCAGGTCAGAGGCTGGGTATTCTGCAGCGAGTGACTCATCTCCTGACTCCCCAAAGCCTTTCCACCATCTGCAAGGCACAAGTCAGGAGTGTGATGGAATACTCTCAACTTGCCTGGATGGGTGCAGCTCCAATAACACTCAAGAAGCTCGACACCATCCAGAACAAAGCAGCCCACTTGATTGGCACCCCATCCACCACCCTGAACATTCACTCCCTTCACCACCAGCGCACTGTGGCTGCAGTGTGTACCATCCACAGGATGCACTGCAGCAACTTGCCAGGGCTTCTTCGACAGCATCTCCTAAACCCGCGACCTCTACCACCTAGAAGGACAAGGGCAGCAGGCACATGGGAACAACACCACCTGCATGTTCCCCTCCAAGTCCACACACCATCCCAACTTGGAAATATATCACCATTTCTTCATCGTCGCTGGGTCAAAATCCTGGAACTCCCTTCCTGACAGCACTGTGGGAGAACCTTCACCACGCTGACTGCAGCGGTTCAAGAAGGCGGCTCACCACACCTTCTCAAGGGCAATTAAGGATGGGCGATAAATGCTGGCCTCGCCAGTGACACCCACATCCCATGAATGAATTTTAAAAAATATCCTACCCCAATTGCCAGGAACTACTAGGTACTCTCTATTGTAAATATCCCCCTGAAAGAAACCCCCCAGGTGCTCTCTATTACAAATTCATCCGTGCAAGAACCCCCCAGATATTCTCTATTGTAAATCCCATTCCCCACCCATAGCCAAAACCCCCCACAAGTACTCTCTACAGTAAACCACATCCCCCCCCCCCACCTTCAGGTAAACTCTCTGTCTCTGTGTGTATTACCTTTGCACCGTGCTCTTACTGTTAAATATATTTTCTTTTAAAAATGTTACATAACGGTCTGTTACATCTTAATGAGTTAACTGAAAACCCAGAGAAGACTAATTATTCAACTGCAGTTCTCCTCACAGAAAAAAGTACAATGAGCAGTGGTCAAAATAGTTTGAGGCCAATTAAATCTATTACATATTGAGCAATCCTAAAAAAAAATCATTTACTATCGTCATGGTAAATAAAAGCAAAGACCTTAGGATTTGGTAATCTATTTAAAGTGGTGATTTCTTTCACTCTAGTTGAAGCATATTGTTTTCGGTTTGTGCAGGAAATTAGAGTAACCAAATTCCAATGTAGTTATCTTGCAAAAGTGAGTAAGTGTTTAATTTGAAATGTGCCTCGAGAGCTGTTGCATTTTTAATAAATTTGGATCACTTAGGATATTATTCTTCCACATCTTACTAAATTTATGACATAGTTAGATACATAAAGGGATGCAATAATGGAAGGGTCAGTCCTTCCCCTAGAGATGTTGCAAGTAACTAGGTATTTTTCCGGTGAATATTTTTATATCTCATTTACAGGATTCTTCCACAGAAGCCTAAATGTCGTCTATTTCAGCAGCAGAGTAGGTGTGGTGTGATGACATTGATTAATTCTCATTTAGCCTGTCAGTCCCTCGTCACTAGAATCTAGTGTAATCAGTCTAAAAACAGACCAATTTATCTCCAAAACGTATTTACTTAAAGAGGAAGCAGTAGAGGCTCCAAAGAAAAAAGACTGTTCATCGTTGGTCTGAAAACTGACCAATCTCACTGGTACAAATAAATAAGGAGTGAGCATGCTCCAAGGAGGCTGCTTTTGGCTAACGCATCTAATTTATATTTGCACTGTTTGGAAGATGCAAAGGGTTGTATGGAAGAATCTTGTAAATGAGATTACTTGGAAAAAATTATGTAAGTAACCAAGTCTAAATTCCTCCAGGAATAAGTAATTTCCTCTACACTGATTCCCTGTTTAAAAAAGGAAATTTTACAGTTAATTCTAGACTTAAAAACACCTGACCAAATACAGAATTTGAATGCACTCTGAATTGCATTCACTCACATTATACAGAACTCTGCTCTAAACATAAAATATTTCTAATTATCTTTTTTTTTAATGCTTAGCACACAAAATCAAATCAGTCTCCTGCCAAATAACACCCAGAGATAGTAAGCCATTTTGAAATCTAATCACTTTTGCATAAAATATGGGGTTTTGTTAAGTGCTGAATGATTAAAGAGGCTGCAGTACAAAGATTTGCAAATTGCCTATTTTTATCTTCAGGTTAGAGAAATCTGATGGAAACAAATTAATTATGCATTTTCCAGGATTCAACAGTATCAATAGAGACTATGTACATTTCTTTTCTTATTTTTAACTATTTGCTGTCTCCTAAACCTTACAGTTCATTTAGTGGTTATTTTGTTGGGCAGGTCAGAGGCTGGGGATTCTGTGGCGAGTGACTCCCCAGAGTCTTTCCACCATCTACAAGGCACAAGTCAGGAGTGTGATGGAATACTCTCCACTTGCCTGAATGAGTCCAGCTCCAACAACACTCAAGAAGCTCGACACCATCCAGGACAAAGCAGCCCGCTTGATTGGCACCCCATCCACCACACTAAACATTCACTCCCTTCACCACCGGCGCACTGTGGCTGCAGTATGTACCATCCACAGGATGCACTGCAGCAATTCGCCAAGGCTTCTTCAACAGCATCTCCCAAATCCGTGACCTCTACCACCTAGAAGGACAAGGGCAGTAGGCACATGGGAACAACACCACCTGCACGTTCCCCTCCAAGTCACACACCATCCCTACTTGGAAATATATCGCCGTTCCTTCATTATTGCTGGGTCAAAATCCTGGAACTCCCTACATAACAGCACTGTGGGAGAACCTGCACCACACGGACTGCAGTGGTTCAAGAAGGTGGTTCACCACCACCTTCTGAAGGGCAATTAGGGATGGGCAACAAATGCTGGCCTTGCCAGCTACGCCCACGTCCCATGAACGGATAAAAAAAAACAAGATTCATAGTTAAGATTGAATAAAGTATCTTTGAGGAGAGATCGTGAGGAGAGATCGTAATGAGAGCTAAATGTTCAGCCTTGTCTTATCCAGATTGGATAAATGCACAAATTGCACCAAAATTGTGTTTCAGCTTGAACAACAGCTTCAAGGATATGTTGTCAGTGATGCAATATAAGAAAGAAATAGTTCAATTTCAACGAGTTAAAATAATTCTGAAGTCAAAAATATTGACATTGAAAATGTTTAAATGTGACAGGTATTAAAGCAATTTCTGGCAGGTTATAAAGGTATCTGAATCTTGGCTTTCATTCGGGGAATCCTGCTCTGCCCTTTTTTTGATTGATGCACTGGTTTATCAATTCTGTGCACTAATCCATTCATCAGCACAGAATTGAGTGCTGAATAAAAAGCAAATCAGACAAAAAGCACTGAAGGAAATTCTGTTTTTGGGTTTTACCCTGATATTTCTCTTGTACTCAGTGCCAAAGCCACTCATGTAAGTGAGCCCTTTCTCCCTTTTGCCCTCTATTTATAATATGCCTCCTTTTTAAGTTTCAGGTTAGTTTTAATCTTGCTATATTTATCCATAAAACTCTATCCTTTGATGCATCTTTGGTTTGCCTTGTGGAAATGTATCTATTTGGAATTCTATCCATCTCCTGTTTGACGATTCCCCACTGTTAATCGAACATCCCATTTGCTAATTTGTCTCCCCTGTTTTTTTGGACCACATACCTTCTTATTTCATTGAACTTTGCCATTTTTTGAGGCCAGCATCCTTATCTTTGACTCTTCATTATCATTTTCTGTTTTCATGTTGAACCTAACTATGTTGTGGTCACTATCTCCTAATTGTTCTCCTACTCTCTCAACAGATATTTGTTCCACTTCATTTCCCAAAACTAAATCAAGCAATGCTTCTTTTCTTGTTGGACTTGAAACATACCGATGTAGAAAGCAGTCTTGAATATTTTCTACAAAGCAATCCCCGCTTAGGAACATAGGAACAGGAGTAGGCCATTCATCCCCTCAAACCTGTTCCGCCATTCAATTAGATCACTTTAACCAAATACAATATCTTTATCCTAGTCTATCTCAGGATAGTTAAAGTCACCCAATATTTTCACCCTGTTCTTGCATATCTTTTTGAACTGTAATTAATTCTTTCTCTGTATCTCATCTCTGCTGTTTGGTAGCATAGAATCATAGAATCGTACAGCAAAGAAGGAGGTCATTCGGCCCGTCGTGCCTATGCCAGCTCTTTGAAAGAGTAGTCTAATTTAGCCCCACCCCCAGCTTTATCCCCCATAACCTTGCAAATTAGTCCTCTTCAAGAACATGTCCAATTGCCTTTTAAAAGTTCCTATGGAATCTACTTCCACCACCCTTCCAGGTAGTGTGTTCCAGATCTTAACAACCCTCTGTGTGAAAAAAATTCTCCTCATTTCCCCTCTAGTTCTTTTGCCAATTAATTTAAATCTATAACCTTTGGTTACTG
Organism: Heptranchias perlo; assembly: GCF_035084215.1. Classification (NCBI taxonomy): domain Eukaryota; kingdom Metazoa; phylum Chordata; class Chondrichthyes; order Hexanchiformes; family Hexanchidae; genus Heptranchias; species Heptranchias perlo. The sequence continues at coordinate 30,722,541 of NC_090350.1, forward strand.
AGCCACTTGCCAGAAGAAACAGTTTCTCCCTATTTACTCTATCAAAACCCCTCATAATTTTGAATACCTATTTTGAATAGGTCTCCCCTTAACTTTCTCTGCTCTAAGAAGAACAATCCTAGCTGCTCCAATCTCTCAATATAACTGAAGTCCCTCATCCTGCTTTCATCTTGGTAAACCTCCTCTGCACCCTCTTCAAAGCCTTGACATCCTTCCTAAAGTGTGGTGCCCAGAATTGGACACAATACTCCAGCTGAGGCCTAACCAGTACTTTTGTATTCAGTGGCTTTATTTACAAAGCCAAGTATCCCATATGCTTTCTTAACCGCCTTATCAATTTGCTCTGCCACCTTCAAAGATTTGTGACTATGCACCCCCAAATCCCTCTGCTCTTGCACCCCCTCAAAGTAATGCCATTTAGATTATACTGCTTCTCCATGTTGTTCCTCCCAAAGTGCATCACTTTACACTTATCCACATTAGATTGCATCTGCCATGTGTCTGCCCATTTCACCAGTCTGTCTATGTCATCCTGAAGTCTGCAGCTATCCCCCTCACTAGTTACTATGTTGCCAAGTTTTGTATCATCCGCAAACTTTGAAATTGTGCTCCCTATACCCAAGTCCAGGTCATTTATATATAACAAGAAAAGCAATAGTCCCAATACTGACCCCTAGGAGACCCCACTGCATATCTCCAGTCAGAAAAACATCCATTCACCACTACTGTCTGCCTCCTATCCTTTAGCCAATTATGTGCCCAAGTTACCACCGTCCCTTTAATCCCATGTGCTTCTATTTTCCGAATAAGTCTATTATGTGGTACTTTATCAAATGCCTTTTGAAAGTCCAAATATACAACATCATCTGCACTACCTTCATCAACCCTCTCTGTTACTTCATCAAAGAACTCAATCAGGTTAGTCAGACATGATTTGCCTTTTACAAATCTGTGCTGACTGTCCCTTATTAACCCATGCTTCTCCAAGTGAGAATTAAATTTGTCCTTGACAATGGTCTCTAGTAGTTTTCCCACCACTGACGTTAGACTGACTCGCCTGTAGTTAGCAGGTTTATCCCTCTCCCCTTTTTTGAATGGGAGTGCAACATTTGCAATCTCCAGTCCTGTGGCACCACTCCCATATCCAAGGAGGATTGAAAGATTGTGGTCAGAGCTTCTGCTATCTCCACCCTTGCTTCCCTCAGCAACCTAGGATGCATCCCATCTGGACCAGGTCACTTGTTAACTTTGAACGTTGCCAACCTATTTAGCACCTTCTTTCTACCTATTTTTATCCTATCCAATACCTCTACTCCCTCCTCCTCTACTGCAACATTAACTTCATCCTCTTCTTTTGTGAAGACAGATGCAAAGTATTCATTCAGTACCTCAGTCATGCCCTTTATCTCCACAAGCAGATTTCCCTTTTTGTCCCTAATCGGCCCCACCATTCCTTTAACTATCCTTTTACTTTTTGCATGTTTATAATAGACCTTTGGGTTCTCTTTTATGTTACACACTAATCTTTTCTCATATTCTCTCCCTGCCCTTCTTACATCCTTTTTCAATTTCCCCCTGCACTCTCTGTATTCTGCCTGGTTTTCTACTGTATTCTTTACCTGACACTTGTCATAAACCTCCTTTTTCTGTTTTATTTTAACCTCTATTTCCTTTGTCGTCCAGGGAGCTCTAGCTTTGGATGCCCTATTTTTTCTCCTTGTGGGAATATGCTTTGTTTGTACCTGAACTACCTCTGCCTTGAAAGCCTGCCATTGCTCATTGACTGCTTTTTTGGCCAATCTTTATTTCCAGCCCACTTGTGCTAGATCCCTTCTCAAATCACTGAAATTGGCTCTTTTCCAGTTGGGTATTTTCAATTTTGATTTTTCTTTGACCCTTTCAGAAACTACTTTAAACCTAATAATATTACGATCACTATTACCCAAATGTTCTCCCACTGAAACGCACTCCACTTGCCCTACTTTGTTCCCTAGAACTAGATCCAGTACTGCTTCCTTCTTCGTTGGGCTAGAAACATACTGATTAAGAAAGTTCTCCTGTTTTGGGAATTTTTTACCCTCCTTGCCATGTACACTTTTTTCCCCAGTCTATGTTAGGCTGATTGAAGTCCCTTACTGTTACTGTTCTATTATTTTTACATTTCTCTGAAATTTGTCTACAGATTTGCTCCTCTATCTCCTTCTCACTATTTGGGAGTTTATAGTTAACACCCAGCAATGTAACAGTTCCTTTTCTGTTCCTTAACTCTAACCAAATAGATTCAGTCTTTGAACCCTCGAATATATCATCCCTCTGTGGAATTATAATACTATCCTTGCTCAATACTGCCTCCTCCTTTCTTTTTTCCTTCCCTATCCGTCCTGAATACATTGTAGCCAGGAATGTTTAGTTCCCATTCCTGACCATGTTTAAGCCAGGTCTCCATTATAGCCACTATATCGGAATTCCATGTGGGGGCAACTTGTGCCTGCAGCTAATCAATCTTATTTGTAACACTCCTCGCATTAACACACATGCATTCCAACACCATGCTAGTCTGCTTTGCTTTTTTCCTCCATCTAACTCCTGCTCTTTCTACACTATTCTTTATTCTGTTGCTGTTTGTCCCCCTGGTTTTCTATGCACCTTGTCTCTCCTCTCTGCTGCTACTTCCTGGTTTCCCTCCCTCCGCCAAATTAGTTTAAACCATCCCACACAGCACTAGTTAATCTCCTTGTGTTGGCTTGTGCCATTCCCCTTCCTATTCCTTAGTTCTATCCATATGGATTTTGTCTTAATACAATCCATTGGAGCATCAGTAGTTTCTAGCACAGAAATAGGATTCTTCTCAGGAATTATAGTATTAATACTGCTATCCAACCCTTTTTTCCCTCCCTATCCCTCCTGAAAATGTACTAACTTGGAAGATGAAGTTTCCAGTCCTGTCCAAACCTACGCCAGGACCTAAATTTTAACAGGGGTCTGGGAAGCAGGCGGGGGGGGGGGGGGGGGGGGTGGGGTGGGGGGGAGGGAATTCCTGACGTGAAACCTGGAAGTACGGGTTTCCCAGACGTCCTTATGATTCTGACGTAAGGACGTCTTTTCCTTTTTTTTGTTGGTTTCCCGCCCAACAGGCCAGCCTGATGTACAGGCTGGCCGTCAGTCGGACGGGATCCAGGAAGCAGATGTGAGAAGGTATGTCTTAAATAATGGTGGGGGTGGGGGTCGGGGTTGGTCATCGGGGGGTCGGGAGTCATCAGGGACCATTAGGGGGTTGGGGTCATCGGGGGATCGGGGCCATTGGGTGGTCAGGAGTCATCGGGTATCAGGGTCGGGGGTCATGGGGGGGTCTGGGATCATCAGGGCGTTGGGGGACAAGGGGGGTCGGGGTCAGGGGTCATCAGGGCGTCGGGAGTCATCGGGAGCCTGGGTCATCGGGGGGGGTGCAGAGTCATTGGGGGTCATTAGGGAGGGGTTCCGGAATCGTGGGTGGGTGCTTGGAGTCATCAGGGAGGTCGGGAGTCATCGCTGGGGGTTTGGAGATTGTGGGGGTTGGTGTCTGAGATTGTGGGGGAGGGGTGGTCACTGCAGGTAAGCTTGTTGGGCCTGAGAGAAGCACTCCTGCTCCTCTGGGCCCACAAGCAGTGCAATAAAGGCATTTACTTGCTGTTTCAGGCTTTTTCGCCTCCTCTCACGTGGCGTGAAGCAGAAGGCCTGGGAATCTCGGCCCCCAGGTGTTAAAAATAAAAATGCTGTAAAAATGGAGGCCTGCAGACTCCTTGAAAGCTTTCACTGACTGACCCGGCTCCTAAGACCGGGTTGGCCACCCGCCACTCATCCTGTCTCCGTTAAAACTGGAAGTGGGTGGGTTGAAGTCAGGTTAGGGTTGGGTTTTAGGTTTTAAAAATTTTTACTGTGCCTCCGCTCCCAACCCATCCATTCTTCTGGGTTAAAATTTAGGCCCATGTTTTCATTATAGTTATTATATCATAACCCTCCATATTTATTAGTGCTTCTAACTCTTCAGTTTTATTTTGAATGCATTGTGCATTCACATGCATACCATTCAAACCTGACTCTAATTTTTTGATAATCTTATTCTTGTTAATTCCTCCTTCATCTGATAATATAATTATATAATAATTAAAGCTATATTTGGACTGGCCTAAATTGGAAGCAATTAATTTGGCTACATGTGATGTATCATCTGAACAATGATATTTTTGGCAGCTTTTAAAGTTAGGTCATGCTTTTTAAACTTTTTTTGTAAGTTTGAAAAGCTGAATATTAATTTCATAAAATGAATGCACAATCATTACTTCTAGCAGTAATTGATAACTGTCAACTCCTTGATTATTCATTCTAAGGAAAGGAAATAAAGATTCTTTCTTATACAAAGACATTTTGAAAGATGACAATTCCTCTTGAAAGAGATGGAGGTAAAATGAAGGTGTACTGCCTGATTGTAATTGCAAGATGGAAAATAAACTAGTTTCAACATTGATATATGCAATACTGCAACTGTAGGCATCAGAGAGATGAAAATAGCACAGGCCTAAAGCCCTAGATGTGCTTGTGGAGGGTCATCGAGACCGAGGAAAATACCTGTAGAATCTGCATAACCTGTGAAGTAAATCAAAATATTATAGTTCATATTTTGTACTACCAGTGGGCGATCTATATTTGCATATCTCACAGAACGGCAGTAGTGAATACTAAACAAGCCAGTGGAAAATACTTTATGAACAATTTTCCCCAACTATGCTCTACCTTTAATGGCCTTTTTTTGACAGGGCTGATGACTGTAGTGCAGGACACCATCAAAGTTGAAAAGAATAGGAGAGAAGTTAATGTAAATTGAGAAGTAATATAGAACTTCCTGCTCTTCTTTGAATAGTTCCATGGGATCTTTTATTTCTACCTGAAAGGACAGATGGAGCCTTGGTTTAACATCTCATTCAAAAGACGGCACCTCTGACAGTACAGCACTCCCCCACTACTGCACTGAAATGTCAGCCTAGATTATGCGCTCTTAATCTGGGCTGACAAGGAAATGATGGAAACGTTGAATGTACTGAAAGCAGATAAGGCTCTGGAGCCGGATGGTCTGTATAACAGTACTCCTGGAAATGGCAGGGATTTTCAGGGAAGGTGAGGCAGGGTGGGCTACATGGGTAAACAATCTTTCCTGGTGCTGTACATTTTTAGGTTTCTATGTCTGTTATCTAGTTAAAGGCAGACTGCTTTAATTATTATAAAATAATTATATATTAATCAAGGGTCAAAGAAATCCTGCTCACCAGAGATTTTGCATTCAACAGACTCTGAAACTGCAAATATTTTTTGTTCTGTTTGATCAACATCTTTCTCCAAAGATCAGCTCAATTTTAGATTATTCAGGTAAATATTTTTCTAGTTTTGTCATCCTTTCTAGATGTGAAATGATCAGCAAAAGTCACATTTTTGGAGTGGATTTGTGGAGAGTGACACTATTTTAAACAAAATTGACAGCTGAATAAACGAAGAAGTCTTAGCATTAAAATGCAGTACTTCACTGGTACATTAAGATGTTTTCTGAGATTAATCTGTCAAATTGATTTGGGATTCTTACTCCTTTTCAAAGTGCATTAAACAGAGTTTTGATAAACCAAAACAGGGGCTTCAGGCAACATGGAGTCCCTTCTTGCCACTGTGATTTGGAAGTGTGGTTTCCAAGTGAACTAAAGATGAACAGAAATCCTTGGTCTTTGTGCCAAAAAATGCCTTTCATGTGATAGCTGCAAATTTGGTACTTCCCCAGCAGAATACCTACTGGTGGGATGCCATTACAGATACATTCTTGATGTGACAAACATGCAATCATTATCTGAGGAATTGAACCAATTTTGCCCAGTAGCGATCCTTCTTCAAGTAATTAACATAAACGGAGATGAATCTGGTATCGGTATTCCAGGTGGGATCTCTTCATTTTCTTCCACCTTCACAAACACAGTAGAAAAAAGTTTAAATGTAGCATTATTCTATGTAATTGTTCCAGAGGTAGTGGATTTCACTTTGCCTATAGGCTGTCAAACTAAGACAAAGGAAATCATAACAAGCACAACAGCTGTGGCTTCTACTTTAAACATTCCATTTCCGAGACTGAGTTATAAATTCAATTAATAAAAAGTTCACATTTTATAATTGAGACAGAACATCTCTGTTCTGTCACATTGTATCCAAGGAGAAATGCTTTTTTCTTTCAATGAGAGAAAGTTCCTCCTTTTTATTCTTTTTAAAAATTTAATACATTATTCTTTGTCTCCTGGTTTGATTTCTGGAGTCAAGAAAGCAGGTATTGAGTCCAATGCCAGGACACCCCCCTAAAAGGCTGTTCACACATTGCTCTCGCCTTCAATTTTCCCTCATCCCCCTTCCCAGCTCGGAGGCACTGAAGCTTCCACTCTACACCTCCCTTGTCCTGCATTAGGAAGATGATGTCCAGTTATTCATAACTATGAGGCAAATGGTTGTGAAATAAAGAACAAAAGAATTGCATTTATATAGCGCCTTTCATGACCTCAGGACATCCCAAAGCACTTTACAGCCAATTAAGCACTTTTGAAGTGTAGCTACTCTTGTAATGTCGGAAAGCGGCAGCCAATTTGCACACAGCAAGGTCCCAGATACAGTAATGTGAATAAAGACAGAAAAAAATTAGTCTGCATTAAATTTCACAAGAATATTGTAATACTAAAGATGTAACATGCTTGATTCTACAATATAATCATCTAACCCAGCCACTTAATGCAAGTCTTTATTTATTTATCTATCTAGGCAAAAATGTCAGAGGGGACTGAAAATTTGACATGACATTTCAACCAAACATAATTGAGATCTATACAAGTAAAGACAATTCCAATTTTAAGAATTACTGACAATCTCCGTTAAGTGTACTCTTTGTTGCTAAATTTCATTAACTTTCCAGCAGTATTCCCTTTGAATTGATTTTTTAATTCGTACTGCCTGTATTCCACAGAAAGATTTGCATTATGTTTAGTAGTTTGGTCAACTTCAAATAAATGCATAGATGAGCCCAATTATAATTATGACCAATTTCCAGATTATACCCACTTTCCGTTTCCTCCCATTATGTAGAATTACCGATTCATGTCCTAATGTCGGACATATAATATCGAGTATATTAAATACAACAAATCCAAAAGTACCACCCATATTTTTAGAAGTCTAAAAATATTTGTACAACATATTCTCTTGCTATGTGTTTCTTCTGGGTTTTTCTTAGATTGAATTAAATGAATGATTAAACTCTGTGGCACAGGTATTTACAACTTGGATTTTATTTAGTTATGCCGTTTATAGAAATCTTGACTCAAGAAGAAGACTTCTTCCCAAACAAGTTGAGTTTTTACCATGATTCAGATTTAACAGTTATTGCAGGATTTATTAAATACTTGTTGATCTCCCTTGATGTCATTGATAGTGAGTCAAATACTATACTGTTATAAGGGAGGGATGGCAGGGTTGTGGGAGGGATGCACACGACACTAAAAGGATTTGGAAAGAAGGCTGAGAGATGTGCTCAGAGGCAATGAAGTAAGTGTTTTTTTTATTGTCTTCTGGAAAATTTGACTGAGTGAAAGGCATCAAAGCCTTTAGCAGACTTTTGAATGTACCAGTAGCCCCCTGTGCATGTCACACTGGTGAAATACAATTCTCAAAGTGCATTTAAGATGACCCCTATCTCTCTGCTGTCTGTAATGGAGAGTACAGTACTGGACAGAGAGGGCAGGGCTTATAAATATGGTTTACCTCTACCCTGAATGGCTTACATTCCATTAGAGACTACATTTCAAAAGTTCTTTGGATGTAAAGCATTTTGAAACTTCCTGAGGTCGTGAAAGGTGCTATATAAATGCATAGAAATGCAAGTTTGTTCTTTTTCTTTCTTTCTCCAGCCTTGTGTCAGTCATAACAACAAATCTGGTAGTATTGATTTTAAAAGCACTGAAAAAAAAGTTTGCTTTTGACAATGGCTAGGAACACAGGTTTTGGAACTCTAAGGGGAAGGATCTCCAGGATTTGTGCTCGGGTCAGGTGGTGTGGGGGAATCTAGTCATAGATGAAGGAAGTCATAGCCGCAGAGGCTCAAGGTTGGATTTGGGCTTTCAGTGGCAAGAAGAAATTTAGTCACAGTGTGGCGGGACAGGCAGTAGCTGTGAGATGGTAGGAGGGAAGCAGCAGGTAGCAGGCAAGATTTTGGACCGCCAAGGTGAGTGGCTCTGTGGAGAACAGCAACACCAATGTTGGAGGTGCAATTGGGAGGTTTTAGTGTCAATAAAGCAACAATGTCACCTACGTTGGAGTTCAAGTTTGAAAGACATAGAGATAAGTAAAATTAATAAGTACTTTTAATCATGACAAAAAAGAATGATAGGCGAACATGAGACAAAGTGTGACAGGAAAAAGTACTTCTGTGTTACTAGGCAAGAAATACATGCATATGCAAGAATTTAGTATATCAGAGGTAGATACATGCTGTGTGGTGTATTATTAAGTGTGACATGTTGTATTTTGGTGTGAAACACTGCTTTAGGAGCCATCTAGGTAGTAACATAGAATGTAAACACTTACAATTCTGAGCACAAAGATGGTGGTGTTTCAGGAATTTACAAATAAATCTGGTAACTAAAGTTATTACAATATATGTAAGTGACATTTTTGTTACCTTTTTGGCACATCCTTTTTTGTTTCTAATTTTTTCCCCAAATTTTCTATTCATCAAGATGTGGGATATAAGTGCTGGAGAATGGAACATTTTCTGTTTTGGGCATCTGGTGTCAGCATCAATTACTCTTGGGTCAGGAAAAGCATGGTTAGATGCAGAGTAAAGACGCCCCCATCTCTGCCTCAACAATCTAACTTGACTCCAGCCACAAGAGTTTTCTTGATTGGCACTCCTGTCACCAGACTCAAAATCCACCTTCTCCATCAATGGCACACTGTGGCTGCAGTATGTATGATCTACTGGATGCACTGCCCTAACATGCTACAGTTACCTCAACAGCACCTCCTTCCCCTGCAACATCTACCACTGAGAAGGACAAGAACACCAATGTTGTGGAAACACCACCACCTCCGAGTCATACATCATCCTGACTTGGACATATATCACAGTTTCTTCATTGTTGCAGGGTCAATATCTTGGAATTCCTTACCGAACACCATTGTGGGAGCACCATCACCACAAGGACTGCAGTGGTTCAAGGCCTACAACTACCTTCTTAGGGCAATTAGAGATGGACAATAAACCAGGTCTTGCCAATGCCACCCACATCCCTTTGTACACCAGTGTGACAATCTGACATTTCCCACAGCAGTTATCCTGCGGTCTCTGACTGATAAATGCCAAAATAGAGGCAGATTGGTGCTGTGGACCCATGCCCAGTAGAAACCAGCTTAAGACTTGTTTTGTACAGACTGTATTACAGTCAGATGAAACTCTCGGCCCACTGAATTGGGTAAACTCATATCAATTCATGTAAAATTGGGCAATCTTATGATCTACGACAACAATTTAAAAATATTTAGTCACGATGCTCTTAATTTATTTCTTTCTCCACTAAATAACTGCTGCTGACTTCAGAATGGCCACCAACGTGTTCTAATATTTCCTCTACTATCATGCAAAAATTCAAATTTTTTTGCAGTTATGTGAGATCTTTGTACAATACAAATCTTACCTGACTGCTGTAGATTGTTATTGAATTATCCACTTTCATTCAAAGTTGTACATAACATTATAGTTTGCAAAATAAAAATTTCAAGAACTTTATAAAGAGCACATATTGGTTTGATTTAATTATAAACGTTCTTGTTAAACAAGTAAAATGTTTAATGCCTGACAGATTTATTTAGTAGGAGCCCATTACATCATCTCTTTAAATCCCTCCTGAGGTAACTGACAGAAAACAGCACTGTTTCTTTAATTAAGCTGGCTCATTATATTTAGCAGTGCAAGAGAATGCTCCAGTCCAGAGGCACACATTTTTCTTTGAGCCCCCATCTTTCACATATTATAATCACACTTCTGACCTCCACCCACAACTGGGCTTTCACATTTTTTATGCTTTCACTCTTATATCTGCCTGTCATTTTAACATGTTTTCCTCAGACCCCCTGCCTCTCTCAGCTCCCTTCTAGCTGTAAGGAAAAGGAATACACAATGCTTGTAGAATTATAGGGGTATGAACGATGACAAGTAAATTGATGTAGTTATACCAGCATATCTGTAGGACATGTTTAGTGCAGCTTTATTTATAGCGTGATAAACACATTTTGATTAGAATGTGCTGTTACTGAAGGGATATAACCAAATGATTTAAACATTAGTCGCAACAAAGGGTGGTCTATTACGCTCCTCTGTGAAAAATACATTCTTTGTCTTGACCAAATCTTGTAATTATAACATATCTGTTATAAACAATGAGATATTTGATTTGATGATTTTTAAAATTACAATCCAAGCACTGTGCTAAGCCTGACATTTGTGACTTTTACACAGTGCTGGAGCCTGGTAAACTTCATTATGTGAAACAGATCATGCTATTACTTGGATAAATGTGATCAATTGAAGACTTATGTTGAATCTAAGGGATCTGTATATGCGTAATGACACAATGGGCTAATTAAATATGCCAAGGTATCCAATAAAAACTCTGCCAGAGGTCCTGTAGTGATAGTGTAAGAGCACTGTGTTCTGTTATGGCTGCTTTCAGATTATATTTGTATCAATCTCCTTCTCACAGCATTATTGCCTCCTGGTGCATTGTGGGATAGGTTGAACGAGGCGCTTAAGGGCTGCAGAGCTGTGATACTATGACACCAGAAAACAGTCTGCAATAATACCGTGCACACCTGAGTCCTTACTAACCCATACCTGGTTCAGGCATAAAATTCCAGTGTAGAATACCCCGATTTATTCTGTTCCATATTCAAATATAAAATCCAGGCATTCCATTCTGGTTTTACAAGAGTCCCAGTCCAATAACCTAATTTATTGGTAAATGAGTTATGTTTATCTGGATTCAATTATAATAAAAATAAAACTGCTACTGTGATACTAATGGAGTCTGTTTGTATTGCAAAAATTTTAATCAAAGTTGAAACCAGTATTGTGCCTAATTTTGTGAAACATACAATGAATATTTTAATGAAATCCTAAACCACTGGGTATGCATTTAATTTATTAAAAGTTTTTAATGAAATCCTCTCAATGTTGTAGCAATTTATAATTATTTTCGAAATTTGTTACTCATTTTCAACTTATTTCTTTCTAGTATTTGCACCGTTTTTAAAATCAGTACAATACTGAATTCTGTTTTCATTCCAACTTACATAATTTCTAATATTAATATTGTGCATAACCTAGACAGATAATCGAAGTCTTCACTTCTACACCAAAAGTTGCCAATAATCAAATTTGAAAAGACCCCGGACAATCTTCGTTCAATCCCAAGTGACAGAGACGAGTGTTGGGAAATGAATTTTTTTATTACTTAAAATAGGCTGTGAATTTCCATTGAAAATATTTCAAAATCTCAATGTCTGGTGACAACAGAATAATGACTCTATTTTCATTGGTTGGATTTTCTTATGTGATTGATAACTTCACAATAAAATGAAAATGATGAAGCTAAATGGATTTCTTGTTGATTTCCCATCGCACTACGTATGGCAGTTTTGGCATGTTTTTTTAAAGAATCTGTTTGTTGAAGTGAAATCTAGAAACGGTAATGTTTAGACTTTTTTTTAACCGTTACTTGCTGGGAAATGAATTTTCTTGTCAATGAAAATGAACCGTTCTCTTTTTTTTTCCTTCTGTGCAGCGGAAGAGTCCCAAAGGTGGAGAGGGCTGGGGTGGGGAGAACATTTCCTTTGTTTGCTGTTTGTAGTGAAATATTAAATAAAAATATAAAGAATATTTATACAATTTCACTACAAATGTAAAGATTGCAATTGTCAGTCTGGGGACGTAGAGTGAAGCAAGGAAGTGCATGGCAAAGTAGGGAGGCTGGTTGGGACAGTAGTTTAGATATGAGTGCAGGCACTGCCAGTCTGTGCTTTAAATAACTGAGCCAAGATGGAGAACTCTCCATTCTCCGGAATGGTTAACAATTTTTCTTCATAATGTTTAACAATAGGCACATGTATATACAGACACATACACACCCACCCACATGCTGTATATCTGTTGCACAATATACTTTTGGTGCTGTTTTGACAGATGAGTCTTCTTTCCAAGAAGTACTCTGAGACTCTACTGAAGTGGTTCTGCATTTATCAATGAATCATCTGTATATGATGACCTTAAATCCATTCTGTAATATTAAAGGCAAGAGACTGCTTTCTAATGCTGTGTGCTATCTGCTGTGGCAGATTATTCTTTCCTTTTCCCTTCTGTTGAGTGTGAAATTTATTCCCTTGGCATGCATTCACATTTTGGTGTTTTCAGCGCATATATTACATTATGTCGGTGAATATATTTTACATTTAATTAATCATTTGGAAGCCATCTATGATAAACCAATTCAGTGGTACTGTCAGCTTGAAATTTATCTACGGTCAATAAGATTCATTGTCACATGGCTGTGATATCTGTCAAACCTGGTTCGACTGTATTTTACTCAGTTTGCTTTGGTGTTCATTTGTTGCCACATGATATGCTTTCCTTTTTAAAGACAATATAAAATATTTACAGGTGTTCTGAAATTTTTGAGAGGAAGGGGCGAGCGATGTGTAAGAGTCATACCATTACTGGCCAAATTCAAACATTACGGCCTCGATTTTAACGCCCTCCCCTCCTCCCCGTCCCCTCCCCCCACACAACGGGCAGGAAAGGGTCGGGCGAGGGGTTAAATTCCTAAAAAGCGTGATCCTGCTGACAAGGCGCTGCGTTCTCGGCCACTGTAATATTTCAAGGCCCTGGACGAGGCTATCGCTAAAAGGATGCGAGAACCTACTTCAGATTCAAACGTCGGGCCTGGTGATATCATCAGCGCTGTGGTGTAATTTTAGGATTCACGCAGGGGGAGTCTCGCGCTGTCTACTGCTCGGCAGCAGCAACACGGCGGGAGAAGTCCAATGGCCAGAAGAGGCTCAGGTAAGTTTTAAAACTTTACCCATCTTTGGACTCCTTGTGGGCCAAGAGGATCAGGAGCCAGGCCCCTCAAGGAGTCACTGGCACTCCCCAGCCCTGGCATCCACCTGACCTTCGGGGAATCCCCAGCCCTGGCATTCCCCCGATCTCTCAATGAGGAAATCCCTGCCTGCCCCTCCCACCATGAAGCCAAGTAATCCCCTCCACCCCCTGACTGCCGGGGAACCATTCCGTTTAGATCGGCAGGGCCTCCACATCCTCGAACTGGCCGGGTTCATCGCCCACTACCGGACTCCTGTTCACCCTTCCTGCCTCCCCCTGCAAAAATCCAGGCCTGCAATTCACCTAACTGCAAATCTCTACTCTTGACTATATTTGCAAAATGGACTGTTCACTATTGATATCTTAGCCAATAATCCTTGCATTGTTTGTCCAACTCATCTACTGGAACAGTCCCCTTGTAAAGAAGGAAGCAAAGTCATTTTGTCAATAGATACAGTACTAAGTATGCAAGGTTTATCTCAGCCATGTATTTAAAATATACATTAAAGGATGTTCAACAATGGGTTTTAATACAGAACCCACTAGCTGTCAGAATGTACAAAATAACTGTTAAGTCAAAGATTTACACCAACATTTCCTAAACAGACAAACTGAGCAATCAGATCTTGTGTTCCACTCCTCACATTTTGCTTTTGTCATTCATTAACTCTTGATGAATCTTTGCAGTAAAACTGGGAATACTTCACTCCATGGTTTAAGATATGATTTTAAATATATTTCACCCAGTATAAGTACAATTTTTGCTACTCCCATAAGGTAAGTTGGTAAAAAGGAGGTTTCACATAGGACGAGATTTTGCTTCAAATTTTTTTTGTGTGTGTTTGTTTCTCTGGAACTAATTTTCTGCTAAAAGGAAACTTTCTGACACCCAATTACTCCCAGATGGCAGCATGGCATTTTGACAATGGGTCTGCTTTTGTTTACACAAATAAGATTTTTGTTGGATAAGTGCTGTGTGCTCCTGGAGCATTCATGTTTTTTCACATCTCGATTTCATTTTCTCCACTTGAAAGCCATGGACCAGGCCAGGATGGATGACCAGGCATCTTCATGGTCTCTCAGAGCTGCTCTGCGACCATATAGTAGCGGCTACTAAAGGTCAATCCAAATGGAGGGCTGCTAATTTTTGTATCTTCTCTTTTTGGCTAGGTCCCTCACCTGCACTCCGTGCTGTGTCAGATGATCTAACAAGAGACAAGAAAGGATGCATGTGACAAAATATTGGCAAAAGCTGGGGTTTGAACCAAGACCTACTCGCCTTGACCTTAAGGTGTTACACAGCAAGGCCAGCAGGGGTGTTATAGCTTTAACATGAGGTGGACATGGTCAACAAATGGAATGTTTATATAATGCTTTGGTTAGGGCAAGTGATTTGTCATGGCACTGCCTCACTCAACAAATCCCACAATTCTTAACCTGGCTTTCAGATGAGATGTCTGTTTGTTCAGGTGGACATAAATGGCACTATTCAAATAAGAGTGGGGAGTTCACCATGGTGCCTTGGCCAACATTCCTCCCTCAACCATCACCACTAAAAACAGAATAATTGGTTATGCATTTCATTTGCAGTTCGTGAGACTTTGTTGTGTGTAAATTGGCTGCTGTATTAAAACAGTGACTAAACCAAAAGTAATTTATTCACTATGAGGCACTTTGGACATCCTAAGGATGTGATAAGGTGCGACATAAATTGCAGATTCTTTCTTTTTGCCAGACAGGGCAACTTCCCCAGTCACCGTCTCCTCTCGTTGAATCAACAGTCTGTTTTAAAGTCCGGGGGGGGGGGTAGAGTTTCTGCTCGCTTCCGCTAGTTTTGCGCCTAGATTCCACGCAAATCGGCCAACCCAACGCAAAAGATCGGGGAATTTTAAACGTAAGTGAGTTATGCCCAAAGCCACTTACTTTCGGGTTTTCCACGATCTTTTTTGTTGGTTTAAGATTCAATTGGCCTGGATCAGGCCCCACCCACAACACTGGCCACGCCCCCAAATCGACGTTGCGAGTTTTTGTCGATTGTGCTGGTTAGGGAAGTCTCTTCAAATTGTCCTAATTTTCTTAGGCGCACAGGCACTTGTAGGAACGTTTTAAAAGTTTTTACGTATCAAAAAATATTTAGTTTACTATGAAACTGACTAGTGTACACCAGTGAAACTAGTAAATGGTTCAATATAGTTTTTTAATGTAATTTTCAGTGATTTAGAATCAGGTTACTCACAGGTGGAGGACTGGACACTCTTATTAAAAATGCTTATTTTTTGTGATAAACCCACTGTCAGCTGTATTAATAAAACTGCACCAGGTTACCATTCTTAAATACATCGATTAATATTTTTTTAATGCAAAGAAAAAAAAATGATTACGTTCTATTATGCTGCCCGATTACGTTGGTTCATGGAAGATTTTACGTTTGTGATTATGCAAATACTTTTTAGCGGAAACTTGAACTGTAACCTAACCAGCGCAATTTTGGGCGTTATTTCCCAATTGCGCCCGAAGTGGAAACTCCACTCTGCCTTGTTCCACCTGTCTAAAATTGAAGGATGTTTCCACCTGGTTACTGTAACAGTTGTACAGCAACTGTAACTGTTAGAGCTTTAACTTGAAGTGTCAGTCAAGCTGGCAGGTGTTGAGTCTGTATGAACAGCTGTACAGTAGAACTCGGGAGCACCTTTTTTAACCTCTGTGAAAATGTGTTTAATTCTTCTTCCATTGGATTGAAGCTTCATTTATTGAACAGGGCCGCTGGTCACTAATAATAAACATTGTCAGTGCTGTTCTGCAAGTGACATTAGAAACCCTCAAAACCTGAGACAGGAAACATTTAGTGATGTATGGTTGCACATGCATGAAGTGAAGAAAAGCAGCAGAATATTCATTATTGTATAAACTGAAATACAGTCATCTTTTCTGCCTGGACTATCCCATTTCCCTGTCCTTTCAGATTAATTTGATGGCATAGTTTGAATCGTCAATTTACAAAATAAGAGTTGTAAGCATTAAATGAAAATGAATGAAATTAATTTGTAATTGTTGAGATGTTTAAAATTTGTAGCAGAGTCCATAAATTATTTTAAAAAGGAATTAGGTAGTTGCCTGAAACAGGGAATATTAAAGCTTTGGGGATCAAACAGGAGAGTGGAATTAGACTAATAACTCATGTGGAGAAAAGTGCAGACTTAATTGGTCAAATGGCTTTTTTCTGTGTTGTAACATTCAATGATTCTATGACCTTGTACCCCCGCCCCTTCCAAAAGAAAGGCTGACCATCAGTTACGACCTATAAATATCAGATTGATCTGAGATAAGAATTTGTTTTTATTTTGCTGGAGCTAATGGGTCGGATTTTGCTGTGAGTGGCGAATTAATGCTGCCAGCCATTAGTTAGACTTGCACTTGCCCATAGACTTTCTATGGGGTTTTGCATGGCAAGTTACTGTAAATTAGAGATTCATTCAGTGTGATGCCTCCTACAGGGCATCTGGGACCTGCGTGAACAGGGCAAGCAACTGTGTGTCTCCTGTGATTGAAGGGAGAATCATTAATGAGCAGCACAGAGTCTGAACCAGGAAATGTAAGTTAGAATAATGAATTCAATGTCAAATCAGGTACAGAAAGCGAAATAAAGAGAGGGAAAGAAAGATTAGATTAAGAGACAGAGGTAAAAGAGACAGAAAGAAAAATAAATTATTTACATTTTTTTTAAATGGCCTACAATAATTAAAAGCTGAAGGAATGAGACTCCACGCTTGTAAAAAATAATTTTCAGTGTCAGAGAGGTTGTTTGGCAGTAATTAAGACTTACCACGCTGTTAAAAGGATACTTATGCTGGAATGGACAAGCCCTAACATTTTTTGGTGGGTTTAGTCTGTATCTACGAGGTAAGTACAGGAACTTCACGCTGTTCAATGCATTTGAATGGTGAGTCCGACAGCGAAGTGCCGTTTTTGCACTGCTTTTGGAGGAGCAGTGCATCTCGGACAGCAACTTCCAGATTTCTGCGTTTAACTGCGAATGTGCGACTGCCAGAAATTACTGTCCGATTTGCACATAAATAACGGTGAACACTGTTAGCCTTGCCGTTATTTTTACAGCAAAATCTGGCCCATTCACTTATTTGTTATTTCTCAGACTGGTCTGGTATCAGTGCAACTTCAAAGAGATAATGCATTATGTTTGAAACTCATTGTTAATAGATTATTTCCTCTGCAAAAGTTGGAACTGTCATTATATGATTAGGTTGGCCATAGTGACAGATTAACAGATATTTGTAGAAAGGTCTCCACTTTTCTGCTGCATAACCATTGTGTGCATCTCTGGCATGGTGAGAGCTGTTGCTATGGAAACACGATAAATGTAATACTGCTTTGATTTGTAGTTACAAGAAGATGATTGTGTTTGAATAGGATAAGTGTGAAAGCTCTAGAGGAATCAAGAAGGTGTAACAATAAACCTTCCTTTTCATGTATACAATCTCAAGGTATGTTAATTTTATCTATATAGAATTCTGTGCTTGTAAATATGAGGAAATGATCATAAAATATGCCTTTTGATATTAGATCTGAAGTCTGTTTCAGTAAATATTGGGGTGCATTTTATTATTTAACGCTTTGTACAACAGGAATTCATAATTGTAAATTTGTGCACTGAGGTCATTGCACCCATTTCACAGCGCATCCAATTTTCAATTATGCGACCCACAAGTTGGATGTAATTAGTATTGCACCCAAATTCCCAATATACATTTTTGTTGAATGAAGGTCCGTGTCAGGAACTCAAATTTTAAAATGTCCTCCGTTGACTATTTTAAAGTATAATTATGAAGAAAATAGCATTTAATGACTACCCTAAATATGGATAAACTTGTTAGAGGTTTATTGTCATGGAAAAGTACCACAAGAATTCAAAACAGTTGAGTTAGATTTAGAACTAACTTTTTGGAGTGTATTTCTGTGTAACTCTTTGATGCCAATAGGGACTTATTTCAGATGTTTATGAAACTTCTAATAATTAGTTTTGAAAAGTTTGTTTCACTGTGGAATTTGTTACAAATATTTCCAATCCAATAGAAAAATACACTTTCTTATACAAAGTCCCGCCAAGGTGTTCTGCCACAGATTTTGTAATTGGCAATTTATTGGAATTTTTATTGTTTTCGGCATTTTCTGTGACTTGAAGCATGGAAAAAGAAGTTCCATAATTAGTCAGTATACCTGGGTTCCTCTTCTGTGGTAAGAGTGTAAATCTGTTTCCTCTGCACTATCCGTTTTCATTAAATAAAAGCCATTGAAAGTCTATAAATGGATCTTATTTACCTGTAATAATGCTATCTATAGGACATGCAAGATTTTTCACTTCAATCTCACACAACAGTGGCCCAAATGGCCCTTGTGAGCCTTAGTTACAGCTCTTGTTCCAGTATCATGATTCCTTGATACTGCTGCCACTCCAGTCCCCAATGCTGTTGCTGACCCAGATCAAAATATGGCCGCTGTCCTTTTGAGGAGCACAGCTTTGAAACTGCACCGCTCAACATTCCAAAAGCCCACACTAAACACTGGCCGATAAAATGGCTTTAAATTAACTCGTGGTATTGTGGACTGATTGGCCAATACAAAGACATTGAGCAATCATAATGTGCAAGGAGTCACTACACAGAACAGTTAACAGTTGAGAGAATCTGATTGTACTGTTCATACTGCTAAAAAGATGCCTGAAAGAAAGAAATAAAGAAAAAGTAAGTTCAAATTTTTAATGTATTATTATACATGCAATTTTTAAAAATATTCTCTCTCATTTGGCATTCTGTAGTCTCCCTGTACTTTGTACCACTTCTGTCCAAGAGGATGGCTGGAAATCTGACTCCATAGAGCAGTATCTCAACTATGCCCCCCATGGTGAGAGACTCCATGGGTTTTACATGCTGCTATTTCACCTTTTCATGCTCAATCCTAATTAAGAGATGCCTGAAATTGGAGAAATTCAGTTCCCTGCTATAACTACATGTTCCAGTCTTGGATGCTTCTTTGGGGCTGAGGACCAAAGAGGATTAAGATTAGCATGGAAAATTATGGAGCCCATTACAGTTCAGAGCCTATAACTGAGCTTTGCCTCTTGGAAGTAAGTCTCCAACCCAGCTTCTTGGCGCCTGGGAAGAGATGGTGCATGGTATATGCCTGATGAGAACTGCAGTATCTGAACTGCAACCAAACATCTAACAATATAAATATTGTCTATCATTTGAGAAAATAATTAAACATCCTAAGTGTATTGTATCCAAAACAAAAACAGTAGAAAAGCTGTGTGTGCCTATTGGTTGATTATTTTGAATGTCTGTTGATATTTTCTTTTTAAGCAAACTGGTTTGAAAATAACTGGTCCTACAGATCGTTGGTTTAAAAAATACACTTATCATAAATCCAGTATAGCTCAGTCAGCTAAGAGAAGACCTATTGAACTAGTAAGCTCTAGGATGAGATAATGGCTTGAGGAGATCCTGTGAAGTGACAGCTGGATATTGAAATAATGTAAAGGATAACTAATGAAATGAAATGTGTATTAGCATTTATAGCCAAGAAATTGTATGCTTGAGTCAGAAATATGTTTGGATCAAGATTTATATAAATTGCAAATAAAAATAGCCTATTTGCAAATCTTTGTACCATAGCCAATGAAAGCACTCATTCAGCAATTCAATCTAAACTAAACAGCAGAAAACAATTAACAAAACCAAATCTTACACAGAAATAATTAGACTTATGGAATGTGCTATTATCTCTTTATAGAACTTGGCAGTATTAGACTATATTTAGTGTTCTGAACATAATTGGATAATTTTATATAATGATTGTATTAGAATACTATATTTGGCTGAGAATTATGCTTGGATCAGGTATATATTTATCTGGAGTCACCCTTTCCTTCCTTTCCTTAAGGTGTGACTCCTTGCTGGAATATGGTTCTATGAATGCCATTCTATCATGGCACCTCACCTAAATGGCCATCGTTCTTGTGTGACTCTAGAAATTGATTATCAGCAGGCTATTCAACTGTAGAAGGGCATCACAGTCAATGAATATACACTTCAATTTCAAGCAGGAATTTCTGACAGTGGATCAGCAGGAGCGAACCTGGCCTGACTTTCTCCTCTTTTAGCCTGGCGCAGTAAGGCCAATTGTAGTTCTTTAACCACCGCCACAGCTGAGATAAGCAAATTCAGCACAAATCAGGGATGAAACTTGGGTCCTCCCTGGTTGGTATGGTTTAGCTGCTCACTGGATACACATGCTGAGCCTTTAGAGGGCGCACACTGCTAATCTTTATAAATGAATTCAGTGTCATGGAGGGCCACATGTGCTGGGTTCCTGATAGGTTCAGAGTAGGCCCATTCATAATGGCCAAATCATGATTGCGAGAAATAGTCAAACACCTTGCTTGAAAAGAAGTTAAGGCTTCTGCTTGAGACAATAGAAGAGAGGTTTATTTATTATCTATTCTGCCTCCTCAGGCACTTGAAAATGGCATAAGGGCTAACTCAACACTTCACATACATTTCAGTGCAGTACTGAGTGGGTACTGCATTGTTGGAGATTAAACCAAGGCCCCTTCTGCCCTCTCAGGTAGATGTAAAAGATCCTGTGGCACAAAAATCCACCAGGATATCATCATGTGCTTTATATTGTATAGTCATATTAATCAGATTGTTTTATAACAGTTATTGTTTAAGTTGTATATTGTTAAGTATTGTGGAATGTATCTGAAATTACTATATCCTAGCATTAACTATTACGATTGAAATGTCCTTTCTATGGTGATTTGGAAGCACAGCCAGAAGAAGAACTATCTGCCAATTAGCACTGGTTCAAGTCTCATGGCTTAAGGTCACTCTGGCCCACCGACCACTGATTGGGGACTTGTATCAGTTGCTGGGCTGTTCTCAAGAGTCTGACTGTATTTTAGGGAGGGAAAAATAACCAGCTGTAACTATACCTCTTGTTGAAGACGTCTAATAAGGGACATATTGGTTATTGAAGAGTTCACAGGCCAGATTACCTCATCCTTTCAGGTAAAGAAGCCTGTGTAGCAGTGGGCAGCTTCTCCAGAGACACAATATATGATGTAAACTAAATCCCTTTCTAATTTAAAAGCCATTACAAATCAGTTTGTTGTTTCACCATTCCACATTATATTAGTGCAGTCATTAATTTTAACTTCTCAAGTATTCTGCCATTTCTTCCATAGTTCTGATAATCATTTTACAGTTGTTGTTGTACAGTTGTTTTGCTAAATATGCAAGGTAAAGCCACTCATAACACATGCATGATGAAATTCTACATGAATAAAGCAAACATATTTTCTTACCTTTTCCTGCCTCATGGAATTGATGTCAAAAGATGTCAGGTGACTGACAACTTTAAATGACCTCTAAAAAACACAAACTGATCTTTTTATTTTTGAGGGTTTGCTTCAAATCTTTCTTAGCCCTCCTTTTCTCTCTCTCTCTCTCCTTTCTCTCGCACTTTTTCTGTTGGCTATAAAGATTTTACAGAAAATAAGATTAGGCCATCTTACCTCAGTTCCCTTAGCCCGTGGGTCCAAGCAGACTGCAATGATTCATAACGCAAAATTGCTGAACACAATTCGACTGATTTGGGTAATGGGAAAATTGTACCAGGAGAATATGGAATGCTCTTCCATGTTTGGGATGTAAGCAAACAGTTGGGCAAAGATGATGAATTATCTCTGCACTTGGCCTGTTACCATTCTGGGCCTGTGAATGCTAGATCTTGCCAGCTGGTGCAAAATGTGGAAGAGTTCCATCTTTCAGGGCTGGCATTCCTAATCTTGAAGGCTGCAAAAATTGATCAAAAATATAACTTTCAAGATAAAGGAATATGAAATAATATGGGGGAGGAGGTTTTCTCTCCATAAGTACATCAGAATTTTTTTGAAGGGTGGAATCAATGTAGTTTATACATTGCATAAGGTGACAGATGGCAACAATTAAAATTTAAACCAGTTATATAAATCCTGCAATTCGGATGATTACAACCACTTGAACTTTACTTCTGATATTTACAATCTGAATCCCATAATGATGTAATTGTTTTGTAACATACTGGCAACCATTTATTGAGAATTACACACATGTCACTAGAGGCCAAAATGGTCAAAGATACAATATCAGAAAATGCAGCTTAAAAACACTATGTAAGTACCAGATTTGTTCACCAGTAGCCAAGTACTTGTCATAATTCATTTGCTGAAAATAATCATAACACTGAATATAATGTATGCCAACATTTATTACTTATGTGTTTGTTGAAAAGATATTATTTAGTTTGCCAGAAAAAAAATAAGTTGTTTTTAAATGACCTTCGTGATTGGCACCGTAGGGGAACAGCTGAAGCACATCTCTGAATGTGGGTTCAGAGTGGAGACCATGCTGCCACCTACCACCAGATCAGATTTATTGTGCCAGTTTTCAATTGAACTGTTCGATGAGGCTCTCGAACTAAAAAGATTTACCCATAAATTTGTGCTTTTTGTCTGCAAAACCCGAGAGTAACAATTGGCAGCAGAACCTGCTGTATCATTATTTCTGATTTGCTTGTATTACCCTGTTGTTTAGCACTCCTGTGGATAATTATTGGAGCAGCTGTCACCACAGGAATACTGTGGGCAGTGGGACAAATATCTTGCCTGGTTCATCTCTCTTTGCTTGACTTCTTTTCTCTCTCACATTACTTTCAGTTGCATGGTCTACTTTTCCACAGTATATTATCCATATCTGTTTCCTGATTTTGTTATTCAATGGTACATAATAATTATTTCAGTTGATTATGTCCAGTGGTTAATATCAAGGGAAAATGCTATACTTGGAGTGATGTTAAGTTTGAAGTCATCATAAACAAAGATTGCAACCTATCCAATATAATACTTATTATTTGTTTTTAACCAAATTTTTTGTTAAAAGTGGGTGAAGCAGAGAGATTATGAAGAGAGAAAAAAGTTCCTCTTTTACCAAATGTGAATGATTATTCAGAATTCCTATATAGTCAGGCTTCAACAGTTCCAAAACTATCTGAAAACTTGAAGAAGCCTTGGGTAGAAATTGGATCTCGTGGCACCCGTTTTATGGGCGTAAAATGGGCACAGCAAGGCCCAATTTTCAGGACCAACGTCCTGTACCCCAAAGACGCCTGAAAAACACCAGTTCCGAAATTGAGTCGGACCATTTACCTTCAGGCCGCTGTAGGTGAGGCAAGTGGCCTGACATTCGTGTCCCTCAAACATGCAACCTACCTGTGGAGGCGCGACAGGCACCGGCAACTTGCGCGTCTAATGTTAATGAAGCTTAAGGCCCAATTTTGGGCCAGCCTTGGACCTCTTGTTTGGGGAAGCCTTGGACCTCTTGTTTGGGGCATGTACTGCCCGTGCAGCGCCGAGCCTGGGCACGTAAACAGGCTCAGATGAACTTCTACCCTCTAGAATCTGTTACTTTTCACATTGTAATTTTGCATTCAGTGATCTTAGCCCTTGATAATGAAGAAGTTTTTAATGCTAATTCTGTCAGGAAGTTGGTTGAAAATTCTGTAGTTGTTACTGGCTTTTTAAGCAACTTGAACTGCCTGAAAATATCATCAGTATTTCACTTTGATGGTCAGTTTTGAAAAATTTGGATTTGCGGTATGAATGTTGGGATTAATGTACAGCAAAAAAAAGCCTTCATTTTCAGTTGAAGGAGTGTGAGTGGGATTTAGGAATGAGTTCAGGTACATTCAAAATCTAGGTTTTGATTTGGCTCCGAAGGATCTGAAATTTGGGTTCTTTGAAATATAAATCTACAAATTACTGTTGGTGATATCAGTGGATGAACAATTAACAAATTCATATGACACTCCTTGGTCTATTATTTAGCAGAGGAGTTAACCCATTTAAAATATCGGTTAAAATAGTTAACTGAGGATTGTAAACAGTCATTTCTAGGCTATAAAGTTAACCTCAAATTTTAAGGAGATGGCATGCAACTGAAAAAAATACTGTGGTTTTTATCCATGTTCATAAGCATTGTTGAAGCCCATTCCATAAAGTTGTTGAGTGTTTTTACCAACACTAAGATGAAGAATATGTACCTCTGGACTGTGGACTGTTTAGTATAGGCTATGTTGCTAAAATAGAGCTAACAGTAGTTGGGTGGATGCATGCCCAACTCAAGCTTGTTTACCCCACCTTATTAGATTACTGAAATTTGATGGATGCATCACATCCTGAAGCCACACGCTCCTCTTTTCTCAAGACTACCAGGGTTATGACAAAACCAATTTCTCCCCTTTCTATCTGGAATGACTGCACACTCAGCTTTTCACTGGACTACTATAGATTAAATGGGTACATCACCAAACTAAACCTTACTAAACTACCAAGGATTAGACTTAAATTTGTCAGCTACAGTAAAAGGATACTAATCTTTGCCACTGTGGCTCCATCCACAGATAGCATTTGTTTGTCTCACAAGAACCATGACAGCAAGGAAACCTATAATAGAAGTGTGCATATGCGTTTGGACATCTTGCTCCACATATGCATTATGCTATTGTTTTAAAAAGGGAGAGGCACTTCCAAACCCAAAGTCACTGAATTAGGCCAATTTCAGGTGTTCAGTGGATTACCTTGAAACAACACAATTCAAGTTACTCAAATCATAGAATCATAGGATAAATTAGGAATTGAATTTGACTTCATAGTTCTAATGGACCTTTGGGAAAGAACATACGGTGTAGTTTGCGTTTTATAATAATCTCAGTGATCTGAACGTATATATTTGTCTTATTTATTGTCATTTGATTATACAGAAAATAGGTGGCAGAGTGTGTTTTGTAAGCGGATGTTCTGTGCCAGCTGCTCACAGAATTGGTGGGCCTCGTCCTACCGTGTGCATTTTTGTGACTGAGACAGATGATGGCTAAAATAACTCAACTTGATGGATGAAGTCTGATTAAACATTAAATTAATACAATAGAAAAAATCATATTACTGTATCAAGAACTATTGAAGCTTTTGAACTAAAATCAAAAATGCAAGATTCAATGTTTTGAATTAATGTCCGAAAATACTTGAATTTTTTTTAATTTAATGACTTTATGTAATCCTCTAATTCTGCCTTATGATACTTATCATTATGAGTGAAGCATAAAATAACAGTTATTTTGAAAGTGGAAAAATAAACTGTTATGTGAAGGTTATATTTTAGAATGCCCTGACTTCTGCTACATTTAAAAATAAGATGGTGCTATTGCCTTATATGCATTGAACTACAGCCAGATCTTAGTGAATGGATAAAAATGGGTCACATATGTCTACATGGTTGAGTTGTCCTTGTGATAATGGGGGCAATTTAAACCCCTCCACTATGTGTGGGACAGGGTTAGGAGGGGGCTAATTATTAAAAATGTGAAACCCGACCCCAACCTGCCACGAAACGCGCCTGCTTCCGGTTTTACTATGGCGGGTTTGAGGGCGGCCGAGTAACCTCTGGAGAGGCAGTTCAGTGATTATAATATTTAAGTGTGGCTCCTTTCCTCAGATTTTGGCAGCCATTTGAATTAATCGGCTGCGGGCGGGGTTTCCCAGCGCTTGGATCCAGCAGGTAAGTGCTTTTCCAGCACTGCTCGTGGGCCAGGAGGAGCAGGACTGCTTCCCCCCGGCCCCCCAAGCAAACTTTCTGCCGCTATCTCTCCCTCTCCACGTTCGGCTGACTCCCTCCACGATCTGCCGAACCCCCCTGCAATCTGCATCTCTTCCCCCTCCCCCACGATCTCTCCCTCTCTTCTTGCTGCAGCGCTCTGAGCCCTCCCCCCCACCACCAACCCCCCAGTCTTCTCCATTATGGGGACCGTCTCCAGCAGTCCCCGGCTGCTGCCTTCGACAGCAGACTTTCCTGCCCGACAGTTGGCCAGCCTCTCAAGC
The DNA here is from genome assembly GCF_035084215.1 of Heptranchias perlo. Lineage (NCBI taxonomy): Eukaryota > Metazoa > Chordata > Chondrichthyes > Hexanchiformes > Hexanchidae > Heptranchias > Heptranchias perlo. The sequence continues at coordinate 30,748,730 of NC_090350.1, forward strand.
TGGGCTGGCTGCTGGGCGGAAATGAAATAAAAAAAATTCTTCTGAGGCCCTGCCGTTCAATTCGGCAGGACCTCCACCTTCCTGGTATTTCCAGGATTCCCGGCCGCTGACAGGGTCCGCCACAACCCCTCCCACCCCCGACCTCCCTGTAAATATCGGGGCCAATGTGTCAGGACAGCAAAGATTCCATATAGCTTAAGTCTGGTCAGTAAGCTGTGAGGAGGATGCAAAAAGGCTGCAAAGGGATATAGACAGGTTAAGTGAGTGGGTGAGAAGGTGGCAGATGGAGTATAATGTGGGGAAATGTGAAATTATCCACTTTGGTAGGAAGAATAGAAAAGCAGAATATTTTTTAAAAGGTGAGAGACTAAGAAATCTTGGTAGTCAGAGGGATTTGGGTGTCCTTGTACATGAATCACAGAAAGTTAACATGCAGGTACAACAAGCAATTAGGAAGGCAAATGGTATGTTAGCCTTTATTGGAAGAGTATACAAGGGTAAGGAGGTCTTTCTGCAATTATATAGGGCTCTGGTGAGACCACACCTGGAGTACTGTGTACAGTTTTGGTCTCCTTACCTAAGGAAGGATATACTTGCTTTAGAGGCGGTGTAACGAAGGATCACTAGATTGATTCCTGGGATGAGAGGGTTGTCCTATGAGGAGAGATTGGGTAGAAAGGGCCTATAGCCTCTGGAGTTTAGAAGAATGAGAGGTGATCTCATTGAAACATATAAGATTCTGAAAGGGCTTGACAGGGTGGATGCTAAGAGGCTGTTTCCCCTGGCTGGAGAGTCTAGAACTAGGGGGCCATAGTCTCAAGATAAGCGATCGGCCATTTAGGACCGAGATGAGGAAAAATTTCTTCACTCAGAGGGTTGTGAATCTTTGGAGTTCTCTATCCCAGAGGGCTGTGGATGCTCAGTCATTGAGTATATTCAAGACTGAGATTGATGGATATTTGGACACTAAGGGAATCAAGGGATATGGGGATCAGGCGGGAAAGTGGAGTTGAGTTAGAAGATCAGCCATGATCTTATTGAATGGCGGAGCAGGCTCGAGGGGCTGACTGGCCGACTCCAGCTCCTATTTCTTATGTTCTTATGTTCTTAGATGCTAGTAATTTTCTTTTGTATTAAACTTATTCCTCACCGAATGAAAAGAACTGACTATTATCCACTGGTATTTTCATGTCTCACTTTTTCAGCGTGAAAGATTCCATCCCTTTTATAAAGACTTCAGTTTATCTCTGCAGGAGCAGCCAGGTTATTCCACTAAATGGCCAGAACATAACTGAATTCCTGACTGAGGCCACTTGGGTTAATAGCCTCCAAAAGCTGACCGTTTGGTACATTTAAGTACCAAGTTCTGCCCAATGTCTCGAATGAACTGGTTTGGTTGAAATTGTTGACCTTTATGCTGAGTTATTAAATGTAAAGCAAAACTCGGCTCTGTGTTAACAACAAATGTAAATGAATTGAACCCGCCAAGAGCAACCGATATGCATCATCGGTGCTGGCCGTATAATATTACCATTGCAGGCTTGTTTATCACCAACATATCCCAAATCAATAGCATCTGCTTCCTGTGTGCTTAATGTGTAGACATGTTGATATTTATTTTACATGTTTAAGTACCTTACATCAGGAGGTTCTTCAGCCTCCAAACAGCCTGCCTGAGTTCAATCCGAAGAACGTTGCCATGGGTATAGATTAGACTATCGTCCTTTTATTCCAGAGAGATTTGGCAAATGAACAGGTGAGTACACAGTGGAGGTCTAAATATAGCACAGAAAATGCAGGTCCATCTGCCATCCATCATATGTACCTGCCCATTGTTTGTTTGTCTTTCAGTAAGAACTAAGTCTGGCTTAGTACAATCATTCATAGCACTGTTGTTAACTTGTTTGATTAGTAAACAGACTGAAAGAGTCTGTAGTTGCAATGATTATGTGAATAAATGGTTTATCTCTTTAAAAATGCGACAGACATGAAGACCAATTGTATTTTAAGTATGCGTTGGGACCTGCGTTAATCCTTCTGTATGATGAAGCAGCTTTTTTTTGTTTAGAACAATAAATAAAGTTAAATCATTGGGACTATAGATTGATTTTTTTTTACCACCTGGACTGTTGCCATAAGAACTCAGGAGGGCCATGTGGTTCCTCATTATAATAGTCCCTATGTAAATTGTTCATAGTAAGTTGTGAAGAGGACATAGGTCGATTTTGCAATGGTGGTGGGTTGGCAGCGGTGGGGGGGTGGGAGGGGGGTGAAGGTGCGCATGGCAAACTCGTATGAACAAAACTTACCATTTCCAACACGATCGCATGTTGATTGCTGATGATTAACATCCTCTCAGGGTGTCGCGCCCGGCAGCCAGACTGATTGACAGGCTGACTGCCGTCAGGAGCTGCAACGCGAGGGAGGGAAGGGCGAGAAAGAGAGAGAGCGAGACGACATCCAGCGCTGGACTGGAAGACCGGCGGGGGGGCGGGGGGCAGAGGGGAAGATCGGGAGGACATTGGGGGGGTGAAGAGGGGGAGATCGGAGAGGGAGACATCGGACATCGGAGCAGGGTGAAACCTGGCATGAATCAGAAGCGATGGGCAAGCCGCCCAGATAAGTTAAAAATTGTTACAATTACTTCATCTGTCACAGGTAAAGTGCTTAAGTACCTCAATGAGGTATATTTGGCTCTTTAACTGTCATCCCACCGGCTTTAATTGCCGGTGGGACTTCTGTCGTCCGCACGTGGGTCCTTGGGAAACTCGGAAGTCGGCGGGTTGGAGCCAGCTTCCGAACCTAAACAGGATTTCCGCGATTTTCGGAGCCGACCCACCCCCAACGCACCCCCAATTGCCCCCTAAAATTGAGCCCCTTAAGGAGTCTGCAAAGGGATGTAGGTAGGTTCAGTGAGTGGATAAAAATTTGGCAGATGGAGTATAATGTAAGAAAAGGTGAACTTGTCCACTTTGGCAGGAGGAATAGAAAAGCAGTATAATATTTAAATGGAGAGAGATTGCAGAACTCTGAGGTACAGAGGGATCTGGGTGTCCTTGTACATGAATAACAAAAAGTTAGTATGCAGGTACAGCAAGTGATGAGGAAGGCAAATGGAATGTTGTTATTTATTGCAAGGGGAATGGAATATAAAAGTAGAGATGTTTTGCTACAGTTGTACAGGGCATTGGTGAGACCACATCTAGAATACTGTGTGCAGTTTTGGTCTCCTTATTTAAGAAAGGACATAACCGCTTTAGAGGCGATTCAGAGAAGGTTCACTCGACTGATTCTTGGGATGAGGGGGTTATCTTATGAGGAAAGGTTGGAGAAATTTGGCCTGTATACATTGGAGATTAGAAGAATGAGAGGTGACCTTATTGAAACATATAAGATCCTGAAAAGACTTGAAGGGGAAGATGCTGAGAGGATGTTTCCCCTTGTGGGAGAGACTAGAACTAGGGGCCACAGTTTAAAAGTAAAGGGTCTCCCATTTAAGACGGAGATGCGGAGAAATTTTTTCTCTCAGAGGGTCGTGAGTCTATGGAACTCCCTTCCCCAGAGAGCGGTGGAGGCAGGGTCATTGAATATTTTTAAGGCCGAGTTAGATAGATTCCTGATAAACAAGGGAGTCAAAGGTTATAATAGGTAGACGAGAAAGTAGGGTTGAAGTCACAATCAGATTAGCCATGATCTTATCAAACGGCAGAGCTGGCTCGAGGGGCCAAATGGCCTACTCCTACTCTTAACTCGTATGTTCGTATAAACAGCAATGTTGTGAATGGTGTGTTATAATGAAGTGCTGGAAGCGTCATTTTACTTTAGTGCAGTCTCCATAAGGTGCTGAGCTTGAATAGAGAATAGAAAGCTGATGAAATTGCACGGTGTTGCCTTTTTTTTGCACTCACTCTAATTAAGGTTTTGGGGTCAACGGCAGTTTGCAATGATGAATGCAAGAAAGGCTCTGGGGGCCAGGTTTTTTCACGTTCTCTAAATTGGTTCCTACTTTACATAATGATTCTGGATGTTATCACTGTTCTTGATTAGAGGTTTTTATAGTTGAGCCTTTCCCATTGTTCAGCCGATGAAGATTTGTATCCTGGACAATACTTTAAAAGCTTGAATCACATGGTATACTATATGTGTATGATTAAAGAATATATATGGTAACACAGCCAGGTGATTTAATGAGCCCATGGTCCCATTTTCCAGAATAGCATGTTTTGGAGACTACTGTAGCACTGATAGATGGAGAAATTGCAAAACCACTGTCAAATTTCAATGGTGTTATTAGAATGAGAGTCCTCAGAATACCTAAAACATCCAATTTAACTGCTAAGGCTACATCTGGAAAAAAAATTCATCAAATTAGTTTTTATCTGGTTTTTCGCCTCTCCCAGGAGATCACATGGGTGGGGTGGGGAGTGTATATATTGGGATACAATTGTGTGGGACAGGCTTGGATGGACCAGAGGGTCTTTTCCTGTCCGTCATTGTTCATATGTTCATATTAAAACAAGGTTTCTGTTTGCACAATATTCAAACAGCAATTACATCCTTGCCTCTGTCAGAAGCTTCCCGAAGCTAACAAGTAATAGAGATAGTGAACAGTGTAAGTCAACTCTGATTCTTCCATTAATACTTTGCTGGTTGAATGTGAATGCCTGTGTACATATCAAAAAAGTTTTTTTAATTTGCCAGAAATGATTATTCCAATGTGACCAGTCTAATGTGTAATCCATGAGCTTTTTCATAATGATATAATATAGTAATGCCCTGTGAAAACAATATTTGCTGTTCCCAATTAAATGTTATGACTCATGTTCCAGTAATAATGAAACCCTATTACATAACATTACTTCAGAGGCATTAGGCCTTTAAAAATAATATAAAACATTGTTGCTCCCTAATATTGATGGGAGAATCTGTTTTGTCTATTTACAAAGATATAACCTAATCTGTAATATCTCAAATGCCATCATGTTACTAAAAAAATCCATACATTGCTTGTGATGTTATGATCAAAATGATGCTGGGATCTTCAAGAAATGACTGATTGAAATTTCCTCCCTAAGAATGTGATGATCTCTTTAAATGTGATTTAATTTCACAAATAAATTTCACAATAAAATTTAGCCTTCATAATTAAATTTTAGCATAACTTCAAATGAGTTTTCTTATCAATTTGTCCTTCTAGTAGGTCAAAGTGACATGAATTAATCCAAACAAATTTAGGGGTAATTTTTTGACTATTTCATGATGTCACAAGGCAGTTTGCAACTCCCGTAGCTTTATGCTGTCTTCAAAATTTAGAGGTTGCATTATTCTGAGGAGCTTTCTTCAAGATTATGGAATGTGGCAAAATGTATTATTTTTATAATGTCTGTGACATTGCAACCTCATGTTTTATTCCTCTTTTCTTAGAACGGCTGCGTGTTAGGAATGACGTAAAACATTTGACCCTTTTGTTTTGCGAAAAATAAAAAATGCTCACACATCCCCTTTTCCAGGTCCTGTTCCAGACTGCCATTTAACTTTTAAAATTTGATTTCCATGCTTCACCGACTTCTTTTAAGCCTCTTTGCAACATTTTGTGATGATCTACATTGAAAAATGTGGCAAAATAAGACAGTACCCAATTTTAAAATTTATTTTATTCATTCTTGGGATATGAGTGTCACCAACATATTGGCCATCCCTCATTACCCTTGAGATGGTGGTGGTGAGCTGCCTTCTTGAACCGCTGCAGTCCATGTGGTGAAGGTACTCCAACATTACTGCAGGCTCTGTGAATATATGAAAGTTACAACAAATCTTCAGGTTTTTCCATAATGCAACAAGAGCTGTGATTTTCTTTTTACAAAAGCACATTTAGTCCTGAAAATAAGACATCTAGTTCCTAGGCTTCATTGCATCACTCATTAAAATAGCACAGTATATGCTGACCTTAGAATACCCTGATAATCAAATGCAAAGTATTTTTTCGATACACTTGCAATATTGACACTACAAAAATTCCCACTTAATGAACATTATCTCACAGCAATAGCACCACTGAACACCAGCATCTGCACTGATAGCTGTCACCTGCAACCTGCACAAAACTGATTATAATGCTCCATTATATTTACAGCATTTATTAAATAGGGAATATCAGCTACCTGAGAGTGATTACAAAGCAGAAATCTCACCGAGGGCTTCAGGTGATCTTATCAACGAATGGAACAAAGTTTGAGCAGTAATTAGCCACCTGGGCCCCAAAATGCAATTACAACTTTGAAATCACTCTTATATGGACATTGATTTTTGAATTGTGTATCTTGGGAAATGGTAACCAGTTATATTCTGGGTTTTGAGTGTCATGGCAGGCATCATCAGACATGATGCATGATAGCGTCCTCATTGAAGAATTAATGACACTGACAGGATGACTACAATGTATGGCACTGTTATTTTGCAGCTTACCACCACGACATCACACAGTTAGTCTATATACTGTAACAAGCTGAAGCAGGCCCAGGACCCAGTGGTCAATTAGACATGCAGACTAGAGCTTGACGTTTAAAACAAGTCAGATTTATTCACCCACAGTAGTTGTGTCTTTATGTGCAGTGATGAACAAAGCAGTACAAGGGATTCCTTTCCAGCATACACCTTCTCACTCTCATCTCCAACCTCCTCTCCTCTCCTCTCCTCAACTGAACTATTTCCCTGCCATTTATCCTTACAGACTGGGGGTCGTCCCTGATTAAAGGCAGTTAAGGTCAACAATTTCTTAAAGCCAAACCACATTGCCTTGGTCATTCTGACATTTTATACAACTTCTTAAAGCTGTACCCCTATCGCTGATACAGAGCTCTCAAAAGCCTTTGGCTCGCATATCGTCCCTCTCTCACACTGTTACAATATATTTTTAAATCAGATAGTTGAATAATTTCAAAGGAACAATTTAATCCCAGGGTTCAGATGATGGTATTAAATTGTTAGTTAATTGCTGTTGTATTTTGTTACATCATCTTAACCCCTCAATTAGATTGTGGCATTGAATTCATTCTCTGGTATCCATTATTCTTTCTGTAAATCTCAGAATTCAGAGTTTCACTAGTGTTGTACTAGTACATTTTTTTTTTATTCGTTCATGGGATGTGGGCGTCGCTGGCGAGGCCAGCATTTATTGCCCATCCCTAAATGCCCTTGAGAAGGTGGTGGTGAGCCGCCTTCTTGAAACGCTGCAGTCCGTGTGGTGACGGTTCTCCCACAGTGCTGTTAGGAAGGGAGTTCCAGGACTTTGACCCAGCGACGATGAAGGAACGGCAATACATTTCCAAGTTGGGATGGTGTGTGACTTGGAGGGGAACGTGCAGGTGGTATTGTTCCCATGTGCCTGCTGCTCTTGTCCTTCTAGGTGGTAGAGGTCACGGGTTTGGGAGGTGCTGTCGAAGAAGCCTTGACGAGTTGCTGCAGTGCATCCTGTGGATGGTACACACTGCAGCCACTGTGCGCCGGTGGTGAAGGGAGTGAACGTTTAAGGTGGTGGATGGAGTGCCAATCAAGCGGGCTGCTTTGTCCTGGATGGTGTCAAGCTTCTTGAGTGTTGTTGGAGCTGCACTCATCCAAGCAAGTGGAGAGTATTCCATCACACTCCTGACTTGTGCCTTGTAGATGGTGGAAAGGCTTTGGGGAATCAGAAGGTGAGTCACCCGCTGCAGAATACCCAGCCTCTGACCTGCTCTCGTAGCCACAGTATTTATATGGCTGGTCCAGTTAAGTTTCTGGTCAATGGTGACCCCCAGGATGTTGATGGTGGGGGATTTGGCGATGGTAATGCCGTTGAATGTCAAGGGGAGGTGGTTAGACTCTCTCTTGTTGGAGATGGTCATTGCCTGGCACTTGCCTGGCGCGAATGTTACTTGCCACTTATGAGCCCAAGCCTGGATGTTGTCCAGGTCTTGCTGCATGCGGGCTTGGACTGCTTCATTATTTGAGGGGTTGCGAATGGAACTGAACACTGTGCAATCATCAGCGAACATCCCCATTTCTGACCTTATGATGGAGGGAAGGTCATTGATGAAGCAGCTGAAGATGATTGGGCCTAGGACACTGCCCTGAGGCACTCCTGCAGCAATGCCCTGGGGCTGAGATGATTGGCCTCCAACAACCACTACCATCTTCCTTTGTGCTCGGTATGACTCCAGCCACTGGAGAGTTTTCCCCCTGATTCCCATTGACTTCAATTTTACCAGGGCTCCTTGGTGCCACACTCGGTCAAATGCTGCCTTGATGTCAAGGGCAGTCACTCTCACCTCACCTCTGGAATTCAGCTCTTTTGTCCATGTTTGGACCAAGGCTGTAATGAGGTCTGGAGCCGAGTGGTCCTGGTGGAACCCAAACTGAGCATCGGTGAGCAGGTTATTGGTGAGTAATTGCCGCTTGATAGCACTGTCGACGACACCTTCCATCACTTTGCTGATGATTGAGCGTAGACTGATGGGGCAATAATTGGCCGGATTGGATTTGTCCTGCTTTTTGTGGGCAGGACATACCTGGGCAATTTTCCACATTGTCGGGTAGATGCCAGTGTTGTAGCTGTACTGGAACAGCTTGGCTAGAGGCGCTTCAGTTTTCATTTGACTATTTGCCAACAACAGGAAATTATTTCTGCCACAAAATCAAGAGGATGCAATGATACAATTAGGAGATAAATCGTCACAGGAAACATTTTATGCAGAATTAGGAAAGACGGTTCCCGTGAGCTTAAATAATATCTATTAGGAATCCAATGCCTGTGGATTTCAGTGACTGCTTGTCTTTCGGACTTGTTCTACTGTCACACCAACCACTATCAGGGCATAACCTATTTCATTCTAATTCTATTAATGCAACTCTTACAGTCCCTGATGTGGAGATGCCGGTGATGGACTGGGGTTGACAATTGTAAACAATTTTACAACACCAAGTTATAGTCCAACAATTTTATTTTAAAATCCACAAGCTTGCGGAGGCTTCCTCCTTCCTCAGGTAAATGTGGAAATGAAATCCTCAGGTGAATGTGGAAATGAAAGGAGGAAGGAGGAAGCCTCCGAAAGCTTGTGGATTTTAAAATAAAATTGTTGGACTATAACTTGGTGTTGTAAAATTGTTTACAACTTACAGTCCCTGGCTTTGCTACTGTTGTTTCACACCAGGGATTAGAACAATGACAATACGCAAGTGTTGAAAAAAACTTCTCACTCCATGATACATGTTACATTGTCACTGTTTAAGAAAGGACACTATAAATCCTCTACATAAAGCTGGGTGTCCCTCATACACTGTCATTAGAACAAACAAACTTCAATAGTACAATAGATCAAGAGACCTCAGCACCATGGGTTAAAGGCCTGTGATCTGTGCACAATGCACAGATAATAGTTCAATAAAATTTAACAATGTAAAACTTATTTCCGACCATCTATTTCCATTAGCACATTTACAGATGTGGCTTCAACTAACCTCTTACTCTCAGCATCCCATTGCTGTTCATTATTTTCAGTGGAGCAGGAGGAGGCCTAAGGTTGTGCATCATGGTGGCGTCAGTTGGGAGGTTAGTCACTTTATGGTAAATGTAAGGAGTCTTACAACACCAGGTTATAGTCCAACAGCTTTATGGTAAGTTTTTTTAAAAATTAAAGATTGGACTATTTTTTCAAAAGAACACTTAAGAATCAAGCCATTGTAAACAGTTAACCTGGAATGTTTGTTCAATTTCCCCAAGTCTGAACTTGAACAAGACCATCACCATATGTTAACCCTATCAATAATAAATTCCGATCAGATAGCTGCGCTCAATATCACATTTTGTTTTCGTTGTGACAGAAGATATCTTTTACATATTGCTTTTGTTTGTAAATTATTGAAGGGGTCTAGGACCCCTTTTTGTATATTAAAAGGGGCCTACCACCTGAAATAGGCAGGTGCTTTGGGCACCCAGCAGTAGTCCACTTTCAAAATGGCACCAGTAATGTCAGGGTTAATGGGGCCTAAATCTACTCACCCCATTTTGAGGCCGTTACCGCCCTGTTAACATCAGGTGCAACAAGTTAAAGTTGCCCCTCTGGCTGTAAAATTCCTATGGCATTCTAAAGGATAAAATGCCTGGAATTATACTGGTAGCTAAATTGTAATCATGTTCTTTGTAACTTGGTTTATTGGTTAACTACAAATAGGGCCCAGAAAAACGATATTCTGCAGTCCATCACTTAATCTGAGATCATTCTCCAGAGAACAGCTTGTGCAGTGGCACTGAAAACACTGCTGCATTATTTAAATAACCTTAAATACGTGTTCAAGGAGTAGAACTTATTATAATAGCTTTATATTAGTCAATATAATATCTATTGACATGCCTGCCAAAAATTCAACACATATAACTGATGGAACTAATGACCATAGTTGACATTACTCGAGATTGCTAATTCTTAATTGATTACCTAGTCAGTTCAAGATAGTTTGGATAAAACGTTCCTGCTTCCTAAAAAAAAAGTACCCTCCCAAATTGGTTTGTATTTGTTCTATATCAGTAAGAATTGCCTAAGCAATAATAATTACATTTTATGGAATTGAGAGTAGTTTACATGATTGAAGGGCAATGCAACGAGATAAACCCTTTTAATTAGGTAGCTTGTGTGAATGTCTAACTGAACTCGAGAACCAATGTAATCCAAAATCTAATCATTTCTGGGTTCAGGATGGCCTGTCCCTTTTTTAAAGCAGGTAGGCACACACTCCCCCTCCCTGCATGTATGCTGTCACTTTGACTATTGTTTCCCCAAACTCATGGTGGCCAGATGGCTGTTGTCTGTGCCTGCCAGAACTGATTTAACCGGTTGATTTAATGACTTAAAACGTGAAAAAAGAAACATGCTTATGTCACTTAGCACATTTCTAAACCCCTTTTCAGATCTTTCGGCAGTTTATATGCCAATGGAATAGAGCTCTGAATCACCCAAACAAAACATCGCATTTTCAAAGCATATTTTTGAGATTTTGTTGAAAGTATCTAGATTTTCCTCAGGATATGGTGAACAGTCCATGATGGAGGGACTGCTTTACACCAGAAGGTCAAACTGTACAGACACAGACAGGGAAAGTGAGTTAATTATTAGGAGTTTTTGAGGCCTTTGCCTGAAAAACAGAAGTTCATTGGAATTGTAAATCAGTTTACACTGCAATGACCCGAGGTGAGATTTTCAAAGTAGATTTGTTTCAATAGTTAGGGTTTTTGTTTTGCTTAGAAAATAGCAATTTGTTCTAACATATAACTGCAAAATACAAGGTTGTGTGCTTATTTTGCAATTCAAATCGGTGTGTATATATTTTCAATCATTCATTGCGGCATGTGAGTTATTGCAATGCTTTTCAAAAATATCTGTTTGTTCAAACAGTAAAATATGGATTTGAAGAGCTGAATGTGAGTTAAAGGATGGGTCAGTGTTGGTAATGAATGGAGCACATCACAGAGTGGTGTACGTGGTCACAGAGTGGTGTACGTGGTCACAGAGTGGTGTACGTGGTCACAGAGTGGTGTACGTGGTCACAGAGTGGTGTACGTGGTCACAGAGTGGTGTACGTGGTCACAGAGTGGTGTACGTGGTCACAGAGTGGTGTACGTGGTCACAGAGTGGTGTACATGGTGCCTATGGGGTCTCACCGTGGCTCTCCATACTGTGATCCCCTCCTATCTCAGGAAGTTGGGGAGCAGATATGAGGGACGATCATAGGTTAAGTCAACCCATTTGAAACCACTTCACTTCCCAAGGCTGATTCAGTAGGTTCTCTGGACATATTTACAGAGAGTGGTACATGGTATGCAAAAGCCTAAAAAGGGGGAGAAAATGATTTACAAAATAAGGAGAAAGTGCTTTTCAATCATTTTTGAACGTACAAGAAAGGGCCTTGCTCAGTTGTGGTTCCCAGCCACTCTCCCATTAGAGGCTGGTTTACGTTTACTCTACTCATGTGAGGAAAGATTATCACAAGTCAACTAAGGTGCTGCTGGCCTGCACTTTGAAGAACTGCTTCCTACATCTGTAACTTACTGGTACGCAGTGTTCATACTCTGTTGGAAGAATCCAATTATCCTGTGCATGTGGAGAAGTGGGGGGAGAAACCGGCCCTTTTTCTTTGCTCGTATGTTAAAATTAATGAAATAAATAATATTTGAGTGTTGAAATGTATTTTATGCAGGCCCAATCCCATTTAAAGTACTAATGACCAATAACCCCCCAAAATTGTGAGGCTTTGCTGGTGCAATGGGGCTTCACTGTGAATGAATCATAGGGGTAAATTTTAACCCCCAAGAACGGGTGGGTTGGGGGCAGGTGGGAAGTTAAAATAAAGCTTTTTAGAGCAGGACTGCATCCTGGCTTCACTTCGCCCACTTCTGGGTTTAACCCAGGCAGGTTTGTCTGCGTGTGGACAGCAGACACCAGGAAGTCCCAACCCCACTTAAAGCCAGCGGGCCGATACTTAAAAGGGCAATGTACCTCATTGAGATCCTTCAGGATTGGAACATTAAAATGAATTTAATCTTACCTGTTCGTGTTTCCCTTCGCTTCCAAATCACGTCAGGTGAATGGAGGCGGGAAGGGCCGGATCCACGAGGTGAGTGCCTTTATTGCACTGCTTGTGGGCCTGGAGGAGCAGGAGTGTTTCATCCAGGGCCAACAAGCCCACCTGGTGTGACAAGAGCCCACGATCGGCCAACCTCCGCCCCGCCACCAATGCTGGACCTTCCCCCCCCCTCCCCCGCTCCCCGATGCTGGATGGACCCTCCCCTCCCCGATACTGGACCCCTTAACCCCCCCCCCCCCACCAATGCTGGACTCTTCCCTCCCACCTCAGTTGTGGATCCCCCTCCAACACTGGACATCTCCCCTCAATCTCCGTTACTGGCCCCCCCAGTCCCCCCCCCCCCCACTCACTTGACCTCTGATTTTTCCCAAGCCCAATGATCTCTCTCTCTCTCCCTCCTGTCCCCTCTCAGGTTTTCAGGCTGTCAACCTGGCTGCCTGGCGCATGGGAAACCCGATAGCTCATATAGTTACCTTCATTTGAGTTGCAATCACAGATTGCGACACACTCAATTTACTTCCGAGTTCCCCACGTGAATATCTGCAGACGTGTGGGGTACCCAGATCAGAGTAAAAATCATCCCCATAGTATGAAGAGCCACGGTGTGACCCCATAGGCACCATGCACACCACCTGTGACATCACGTACTCCACCCTGTGACACCACGTACTCCACCCTGTGACACCACGTACTCCACCCTGTGACACCACGTACACCACCCTGTGACACCACGTACACCACCCTGTGACACCACGTACACCACCCTGTGACCAAGTACACCACCCTGTGACCAAGTACACCACCCTGTGACATCACGTACTCCACCCTGTGACCAAGGACACCACCCTGTGACCAAGGACACCACCCTGTGACCACGGGCAGCACTCTGCGACCATGTACAGCAGCCTGCGACCACGGGCAGCACTCTGCGACTACGGGCACCACTCTGCGACCACGGGCACCACCCTGTGACCAAGTACACCACCCTGTGACCATGCACACCACCCTGTGACACCACGTACTCCACTCTGCGACCAAGTACACCACCCTGTGACCAAGTACACCACCCTGTGACCATGCACACCACCCTGTGACCAAGCACTCCATCCTGTGACCAAGCACTCCATCCTGTGACCAAGCGCTCCACCCTGTGACCACGCGCTCCACCCTGTGACCACGCGCTCCACCCTGTGACCACGCGCACCACTCTGCGACCAAGCACTCCACCCTGTGACCACGCGCTCCACCCTGTGACCACGCGCACCACTCTGCGACCAAGCTCACCACCCTGTGACCACGCGCACCACTCTGCGACCAAGCTCACCACTCTGCGACCAAGCTCACCACTCTGCGACCAAGCACTCCACCCTGTGACCACACGCTCCACCCTGTGACCACGCGCACCACTCTGCGACCAAGCTCACCACTCTGCGACCAAGCTCACCACTCTGCGACCAAGCTCACCACTCTGCGACCAAGCACTCCACCCTGTGACCACACGCTCCACCCTGTGACCACGCGCTCCACCCTGTGACCACACACTCCACCCTGTGACCACGCGCACCACTCTGCGACCAAGCTCACCACTCTGCGACCAAGCTCACCACTCTGCGACCAAGCTCACCACCCTGTGACCACACGCTCCACCCTGTGACCACGCGCACCACTCTGCGACCAAGCGCACCACCCTGTGACCACACGCTCCACCCTGTGACCACGCGCACCACTCTGCGACCAAGCTCACCACTCTGCGACCAAGCTCACCACTCTGCGACCAAGCGCACCACTCTGCGACCATGTACAGCAGCCTGCGACCACGGGCAGCACTCTGTGACCACGGGCAGCACTCTGCGACCATGTACAGCAGCCTGCAACCACGGGCAGCACTTTGCGACCACGGGCACCACTCTGTGACCACGGGCACCACTCTGTGACCACGGGCACCACTCTGTGACCACGGGCACCACTCTGTGACCAGGCGCACCACTCTGTGACCACGGGCACCACTCTGCGACCACGGGCACCACTCTGTGACCAGGCGCACCACTCTGTGACCAGGCGCACCACTCTGTGACCACGGGCACCACTCTGCGACCACGGGCACCATTCTGTGATGTGCTTCACTCATACCCAACACCGACCCATCCGTTAACTCACATTCAGCGCTTGTCAAATTCATATTTTACTGTTTGAACAGACAGATCTTTTTATTATCAGCTCTTTAAACGATGCGATAATTGTTAATGCCAATTAACCCCTCTGGCCCAGAAAGGGAACAATTTAAACTGTTCAAACTCATTCCTGCCTGTAGTAAATTGTTGTTAGAGATTTAAAAAATGTCAATTTTTTTTCTTACTTTTCCTTTCTGTCTCTTTTCTTTCTCTCTCTCTTAATCCAATCTTTCTTTCCCTCTCTTTATTTCTCTTTCTGTACCTGATTTGACTCTAATTCACCCTCCTTCTCTGTTTCTTTCTCAATCCTTAACTCACTGAGGGTCCCGTCATTCACCAAGGTCCCAGATGCTCCATTGCCCTCGCAAAAGATGCAAAGATCCAATGGCATTATTTGGAGCAGAGCGGGACGTTCTCCTGGTGTCCTGGCCAACATTTATCCTTCAACCAACACCACTAAAGCAGGTTATCAGGTCATTTATTTCACTGCTGTCTGTGGGACCTTGCTGTGCACAAATTGGCTGCTGCATGTACATACATTACAACAATAACTATGTTTCAACAGTACTTCACTGGATGTAAAGCACTTTGGAACATCCTGAGGATGTGAAAGGTGCTATATAATTGCAAGTTCTTCCTTTCATGACATCCTTTGGGGTAGTTCTGATCATCTTGTAAAAGAGTTGATGATGAATGTGCAGGAATGGACTTCCAACCTTTTGGCAGCAATGCATGAAGGATTTTCACTATTACAGTGCATCATGAAGTGAGTGGCTAGAGGAGATAGAGATATCTCATTCAGACAGAGGTTTCTCCCATAAAGAGTGTAGGGCAGATTTTCCTGGTCCTGCACCTGAGTGCATTGGATCACCTGGGAGCAGCAAACAGGTCAAGCGGGCAGGGAGGATCAGACACCAGTAAAAGGACCCACTCTATTAATTTAAATGGACAGAAAATTGCGTGGGTCCCCTGCAGCGTGCAATTTTCAGTACCCCATTTTCCCCTACTTGCCGTGCCCAGGTAATTCAATATGCCCAGGCACAGGAAAAGAAAAATCTGCCCCTGTGAAAGAGGCTATCGAGGCCTTGGGCTCCAACTAAAAGGAGTCTGTCGCTGGATTTGCCCGGGAGAGCCATGACAGCAGATCACATTCTTCAGTGGCACTTTGCGATCCGCTCTCATGCATCTGTCACTTGCTTGATGCATCTATGAACTGTCAATTGACTGATCTGGCAGATCTCCTCTGCAGTGGGTTGTAAGGATCTGGTCGTGTCAAACCTTAATATTCTGTTAATCTTCACAGCCACAAGAAGAGCTGTTCTTGTTCAAAAAGATACCTGCAGTATGGCTGAAGTATACACCATGGTTCAATGGCAGCCTTTCATGTGAAACAGAGATGATGAAGACCATTCTTCTCTGACTTGTCCAGAAAGAAGTGTTGGAATCAGTAAATGCAGGTTCTGGGGGTTAGTGATGAGTGCAAATGGAATGTTTCACATGTTCCTGTATTTACTATGCTCTCATGAACTCATCTTTCTTATTAAATCACGGAGGTCAATAGGTACCCCCGAAGGATTCCATCCTCAGTACTTTGTTTGCTGCAAGTTCCCAGTAGCAGCACTCAGCAAGAAGGCATGGCAACCAATGTTAAAATGCAAAAATGGCACCTTCCACAGCAAAAGAAATTAATGCAAAGAGTTAGATAGATGCAAGGCATGAAGATAAAGTTAGAGGAGGAGAGGGGGTGCAGAGGTGGATGGGTCTAGGAAAGGAATTCCAGACAATGGGGCCCAAATGGCTGAAGGCCCTACAACCAATGGTGGGCAAAGGGGACAGGAATGCACGAGACCGAAATCAGAGGAACAGAGAGTTCGGGTGGGGGGAAAGGGGTGGATGAGTTGGAGCACTGGAGGAGGTCACATAGATAGGGAGGGGCAAAGCCATGGAGGGATTTAAACACAAATATGAGAATCCAATTTCAGTATGTCAGGCCAGTGCATTAGTCGTGTATTCACTTTTTATGAGCTGGGACAGAGCTCAGCCAAAACATAAATTGCATGTTGGAACTTCATAACTCCTCCTTCTCAAGAAGTCTAATGCTGTACAGAAGTGCAGCTTTCCTTTAATCGCCTTTTTTTTGTCTGAAAAATGCAGCACGAGGTGACTCGAGTGCCTGTCATTGTATGCTCAAAGTCCTGAGATGCATTCAAAACGGTATGTATATATTTTCAACCATTCATTGCAGCATGTGAGTGAATGCAGTGCTTACCTGCAGTGCTAACTACTTACTTTAGTTAGGGTTAGTTCCAACCCTAACTTTCTGCGGCGAGTTTAATGGGCAATTAACGTGCAAATCCAACAAGTTCTTAACAATAATGGGGAGGCTAAGGGCAAGATGACGTTTTTGCAAAACAAACAACGGAGCGGCGTAAATCGACCAGCAAGTTCTGGAGATTTGCAACTCACGGCATATATCTTTAATCCCCTGAAATTTCTGGCCGATTTGCGCATTAATAACAGCGTGCATCATTAACACGCTTTAATCTTTCCAGCAAGATCCAGCCCATTTTGTCAAAAGGGGTTGGCACACATCATTAGCTGCAACCTCAGACCTTCGCCCTCATGAGACTTCATTTAGCTGCATGTATGTGGTTGCAGCTGATTGAAAGTGTACTGTCTGTCAGTATGGTGAGAAGATGAAGTGTCTCCTTTGCCAAATAGAGAGATGTGTGTCACAGAAGAGCTGCAGCAAGCTGACATTGATATTTATGTGTCATATCAGGTTTAATCTTAATGTTGGAACTCATCCTTCGAGGGAAGAGGCAATTACTAGGTTTAATCAGGTTTAACCTAAGAATCAGAAGGCTTTCTTAAGTTACACAAATTATTTTTATTGAATTTACGAACAATGAATCTGATTACTGAGGTTAAATTAACTCACCCTGTAGTGTTTGTATTCAATCTCCCTCTTTTTGGTGGAGTGTTATAGTTAAACTGTAACTGCGAATTAAAACCTATTTTGGTGATCCAGCTACAAAAAAAGGAACATAATTTTGTGATTAATCATGTTAGAAGAACACATGCTGCTATTGCCACCTGTTATTCATCTCGTTCAAAATTATACATCAGATTATTGTATACTTTGACCTTTCAAGTATTCAGTGTGGTTTCTGAGTGGAAGTAAATGCCTCCAAGCATATTGCACAAAAAAACATAGATGCCAAAAGTTTATAGCATTTCGAGAGGCCACAGTCCTCTTAATTGAGTGAAGATGCTCTACAAGAGAACTTGGGTTACAAAAGAAAACAAAAAATTACAAAACAAAATAAAAAAATATGAACAACAAATAGTTTGAGTTTATTACCATTAGTTTCTGTCCCAAATGTATAAAGTTATTTAGTTTTTCTTTTCTTTTGGTCTTCTTGTGTAAATCAACCAGTTAAGCAGTACTTTCTAAGTTCCTCCGGTAGCTTTTCCGTGCTAGTGTAATGTCCTTCAGATATTTTTAAAGATATTTGACAGACTAGGATAGAAGGGTGCAGCATATTGAGCACCTAACTGAAGATACACCATCATCAGAAAGTAAAGCAATTGTACTTGTGACCAAAATAATAGTCAGAAATTGGAGAATAAATTGGCAGAATTATTCTGAGTGAAACTTGGAAATGCTCAGGGACATTAAATCAGTGATATGCAGATGTTGCAGTAGATTGAATCAAGACCAGTACTGTGATAACAAGTTACTTAGACGTGGTAACGAGACAAAAGAAAAAACTTGCATTTATATAGTGTATTTCATACCCTCAGGCAATACAGTCAATGGAGTACTTTGGAAATGTAGTCACTGTTGTAATGTAGCAAAATGGGTTAGCCAATTTGTTTACAGCAAGGTCCCACAAACAGCAACAAGATAAGTGACCAGATAATCTGTTTTAGTGGTGTTGGTTGAGGGATAAATGTTAGCCAGGACACCTGCTTTTATGTCCACCTGCTTTTATGTCCACCTGATTTTTTAAATTAAAAATATACTTTATTTATAAAATTTGCAGCAATACATACAATACAGTTGTCATATCACATTACAAACATACACAATACAGATTATACAATTTGCAGGTTACATCAAGTACAGTTCAATGAACACATTGTACATAATTACAGTTCATGGCACTCTGGGGTGTCTCATTGCATTATACTCAATACAGATTATTGATTACAGATTCATTACAGGTACATTACAGCAATTTGAATTTTACATTCTGCCCGGGGGGGGGGTTTTCCCTGATTGCAGCCCCTCGGTATACAATGGCGGGAAGGCTCTAAATGGTTGCCTTTCCCCACAGAGCCTTTGCGGTGGCCGCACCCAGCCTCAGTGCGTCCCTGAGCACGTAGTCCTGGACCTTGGAATGTGCCAGTCTGCAACACTCGGTCGAGGACAGCACCGTGCACTGGAAGACCAGCAGGTTTCGGGCAGACCAAAGGGCGTCTTTCACCGAGTTAATGGTCTTCCAGCAGCAGCTGATGTCTGTCTCGGTGTGCGTCCCCGGGAACAGCCCGTAGAGCACAGAGTCCTGTGTTACGGAACTGCTCGGGACGAACCTGGACAGATACCACTGCATCTCTCTCCAGACCTTCCTTGCAAAGGCACATTCCAGAAGGAGATGGGTGACGGTCTCGTCTCCACCGCAGCCTCCTCTGGGACAGTGTGCGGTGGCGCTGAGACTCCGGGAGTGCATGAAGTATCTGACGGGAAGGGCCCTTCTCACCACCAGCCAAGCTAGGTCTTGGTGCTTGTTTGAAAGTTCTGGCGATGAGGCGTTCTGCCAAATGACAATGACAGTCTGCTCGGGGAACCAACTGACAGGATCCATCGTCTCCTTTTCCCGCAGGGTCTCGAGGATGTTACGCGCGGACCATTTACTGATCGCCTTGTGGTTGAAAGTGTTTTTTTGCATAAACTTTTCGATGAAGGACAGGTGGGGCGGAACGGTCCAACTGGACGGAGTGTTCCGTGGCAGCGTGGCCAGGCCCATCCTTCGCAACACTGGGGACAGGTAGAACCTCAGCACATAGTGACATTTTGTGTTTTCGTACCAAGGGTCCACGCAAAGCTTGATGCAGCCGCTCACGAAAGTGGCCATCAGGATGAGGGCCACGTTGGGCACGCCTTTTCCCCCTTTCTCCAGAGATTTGTACATCATGTCCCTGCGGACACGGTCCATTTTTGATCTCCAGATAAAGCGGAAGATGGCTCGGATGACTGTCATGGCGTAGGAGCGAGGTATGGGCCAGACCTGTGCCAAGTACAGCAACACCGAGAGCACCTCACACCTGATGACCAGGTTTTTGCCCACGATCGAGAGGGATCGTCGATCCCACAGTCCCAGTTTCTGCTTCACCTTGGAAATACGCTCCTTCCAGTTTTTGGTGCACGCCTCGGCCCCCCCGAACCAGATCCCCAGCACCTTCAGGTAATCCAACCTGACGGTGAAGGGGACAAAGGATCGGTTGGTCCCGTTTCCAAAGAACATGGCCTCGCTCTTGGTACGATTTACCCTGGCCCCTGAGGCCAGGTCGAACTGGTCGCAGATGCTCATCAATCTGCGGACCGACAGCTGATCCGAGCAAAAGACAGCGACATTGTCCATGTGCCTTGACCTGAGTGCCTCCGCTGCCTGGGATTGTCACCCCTCTTATGCCCGCATCCCTCCTGATGGACTTGGCAAAGGGTTCGATGCAGCACACGAACAAGACGGAGGAGAGAGGACAGCCCTTCCTGACTCCAGATTTGATCGGGAAGCTTTCTGATTCCCACCCGTTGATTGAAATGGCGCTACTGATGTCTGTGTAGAGCAGTTGGATCCAATTACGGATTCCCTCCCCAAACCCCATTTTGGAGAGCACGTCCATCATGTACGTGTGGGATATTCTGTCAAAGGCCTTCTCCTGGTCCAGGTTGATCAGGCAGGTGTTCACCCCCCTGTCCTGTACGTAGGCGATTGTATCCCTGAGTAGCGCCAGGCTACTCCAGCCGGGTACAGCGCAGGTCTGATCGGGGTGAATCACCACCTCCAGGGCTGACTTGAGCCGATTGGCGATGACCTTGGACAGAATTTTGTAGTCCACGTTAAGTAGTGAGATGGGTCGCCAATTTTTGATTTCTTCCCTCTCCCCCTTCCGCTTGTAGATGAGGGTGATGATGCCTTTCCGCATGGAGTCTGACTTGCTGCCTGCCAGAAGCATACCCCCGTACACTTCCAGCAGGTCTGGGCCTATCCAGTCCCACAGAGCCGAGTACAACTCGTCGCTTCCGGGAGTCCTACTCTGCTCAAAGGAACGGACGGCCTTTGTCAGTTCGTCCAGAGTTAGCGGATGATCCAGCCTCTCCCGCTTGCTGTCGTCTAGAACCTCCACGATAGACAACAAGAAGGACTGGGAGGCCGCGCTGTCTGTGGGCTTCGCGTCGTACAGTCCGGCACAAAAGGATTTGCAGATCTTCATTATGTCGGGCTGCGAGGACGTGACCGAGACATCCTCTTCCTTTAGACTGCTGATCACAGAGCTTTCTCTGTGCACCTTTTGGAAGAAGAAACGTGAGCAAGTCTCGTCCTGCTCCACAGAGCGGCCTCTTGACCGGAAAATGATCTTGGAGGCCTCGGAGGCAAAGAGCGAGGCTTGCTGGTCCTTCACCTCTCTGAGTTCCTCCCCGACATCGATCCCCATCGACTGCAGCAGGAGAAGATTCTGCATGCTTTTCTGGAGTCGGGGTGTTTCCCTCTGCCTCTCTCTTGTCTTCTGAACAGCTTTGAGGATGAAGAACCTCTTGATGTTCGCCTTGATGGCTTCCCACCAGTGCACTGGGGAATCAAAGAGGGGCTTTACGGTTCTCCAACCTTTGCAATCCCTCTTCAGTTCCTCAATGTTTCCCGGGGTCAACAGTTTCATGTTCAGCTTCACCTGATGGGCAGATTAGGCCTCAGTTTTAGCTCTCATTCTAGCAGTGCAGCACTCCTTCAGTCAGTCTTGGCTTCGTGATAGCACTTTTGCCTCACCTGGACTGGCACTTCAGTGTGTTTGTGTGTATATATATATATATAGATATATATATATATAGATATATATATATATGTTTGCTAGGAATGGCAAGGTTGCATTTATAGGTAATTTCACTTGTATAGTAATTACCTGAGGTGAACGTGAAGATTGATCTGAATAATCAGAGGCTGCTTGTCTTGTATATTATTCAGAGTACCAAAGTGAATGTTTTATTACCATTATGTTCAGCAATTAATCTAGCAGTAGGTGGACATTGGGGTGCTAGTGATCGTATTTTAATTAGATCTGGCATTATGAGGCCAATTGCTAAACAATAAGATATCTACAGTGGACATTGGAAGAGCAGGCTCTGTGAAAATGACAGTCAAACGAAAAATGTTGATGATGGTACAAAAACAGAGGAGAAATGATTTCAAGGCCTTGAAAATAAAATACGTTCCATTAGATTGTTATGTAGTCTAAGGCCCAATGTGAGGGGAAGAAATGTTTAAAACAAAAGCGTTCAAGCAGATGTAAGATATCAAGAGAGGTGAAGTTGGAGAGGGAAAGCTGAGCAATATTAAAGGAATATTAAGACTAATAAGAATTTATTTGCAGTATATTTGCAGTAAGAAAGAGATTAAACAATGATTTGTCCTCTAAAGGATAGCAGGAATGGAGGAACTAAATTAACTTTTCACAAGAGCAGATTATCAGAGGATTCCAGGCACTGTGAACAAAGTTTCTGAAACATTTAGACTATAATATATTCATGTTGATGTCAATAAAGAAGAACTTTATCATAGAATTATAGAATTATAGAATGGTTACAGCATGGAAGGAGGCCATTCGGCCCATCGAGTCCATGTCGGCTCTTTGCAAGAGCATTCCAGCTAGTCCCACTCCCCCATCCTGTCCCCATAGCCCTGCAAATTTTTTCCTTTCAAATATTTATCCGATTCCCTTTTTAAAGCCACGATTGAATCTGCCTCCACCACCCCTTCAGGCAGTGCATTCCAGATCATTACCACTCGCTGTGTAAAAAAGTTTTTCCTCATGTTGCCTTTGGCTCTTTTGCCAAGCACCTTAAATCTGTGTCCTCTGATTCTTGACCCTTCTGCTAATGGGAACAGCTTCTCTCTATCTATTCTGCCTAGACCCTTCATGATTTTGAATATCAAATCTCCTCTCAACTATCTCTGTTCTAAGGAGAACAACCCCAGCTTCTCCAGTCTATCCGTGTAACTGAAGTCCTTCATCTCTGGAACCATTCTAGTAAATCTTTTCTGCACCCTCTCTAAGGCCTTCACATTCTTCCTAAAGTGCGGTGTCCAGAATTGGACACAATACTCCAGTTGTGGCCGAACCAGTGTTTTATAAAGTTTCATCATAACTTCCTTGCTTTTGTACTCTATTGCTCTATTTATAAAGCCCAGGATCCCGTATGCTTTTTTAACCGCTTTCTCAACCTGCCCTGCCACCTTCAATGATTTGTGCACATATACCCCCAGATCTCTCTGTTCCTGTACCCCTTTTAGAATTGTATCCTTTAGTTTATAGAAACTATTAAGAAAGTCATAGGATTGAAGGTAATTGGGTGTCTGAACCAAATAAGTTAAATCCAAGAGTTCTTCAGGAAGTAAAGGAGAAAAGAGATAGGCATTCAATTGAAATTTTCTGTAATTGTGAATAAATGAGCATTAAGTAGTTTATAATAATCAGTCATCTATGAATAATGCAAATTACCAAAAAGAGTTTGTATGGCTTTAGGAACAAAACATTAAGCTTCAAGTATTTGGTGGTCTTTTTGAGGTGGTTACAATGGGCATTGGGGGCGATTTTTGTCTGCTTTCAATTAAGCCAGTGGGGTCAGAGGAGTTACCTTGGGACCCGTGCAATTATCAGGGTCGGACTGCATGCCGAGTGCCATCACAAAATGCACTCCCCATGGGCAGTTCGCTGATGTGGAGGTGGGATAATCGAACGGTGGGGGTGCTTGTCAGGGCCCTGCGGCAGCATCTAAAGGGGAGGTATATTTATAATCAGGAACAGAAAGAAGCAACACTGTGGAGCATCAGGCAACATGAGTGCAGAACCTACAGCAGCAACTACATAAGCTTTCAAATCCATTAGGGTGGAAAACCCTCAAACGACTGCCAGAAAAATATCTTCAAAAACTTCATCCAGCTTTACCTGACAGGAGCCGAGTTTGGTGGAAATGGCTGCCTCCTGACTTGTACTGCCCATGATTGGTGGACGGGAGCAGGATCTGGTGATAGTCAGGTGGGCAGAGATAAAAATGTCGTTGAGGGTCTAAATTACATCATTTTACCGCTATACATGAAGCTCCTGCCTGTTTGTGATGGGACCTCTAGCTGCCTGGATTCAAATCCACCTGCAAATCAGAATGGACGTCAAGACAGCAATAAGTCAGTGGGAGTACCAATTGTTCCATTTTGGTTCTGCTGCCACCCCATTTTTGAGTGCATACAGGGTGTTATTGAGATGAAAATTGCCAGAGTCTTAAAATGCATGTGATAAAAAAGATATCACAGAGGTAGGTATTTAGAGTGGAGTAAAATAGGAGTTTGCTGATCAGATCGGTGATTAGCTGGACAAAAGAAATCAAACGAAAAGAACCAGACATCGTTTGTACTGGGTGGTAATGCCTGGCGATGGTGAAAGTAATGGTTTATTTTTGCTTAAACTATTGATTCCAATGAGCATCCTCTAATTTAAAAAGGAACAACCGTGACAGGAGAAAAAATACAATAATTCAAAATCCAAACACGTATTTTGCAACCCTGCAGTCCTGCACCTTAATGCAGCATTGATTTCATTTTAAGAACGATGAGAGCAGGGAGCTGCTTTTCTATTGGCAACTCATATATCACTGAGTGGGTGGAAGGCAGCGTGTTCTGCATTCATACTGAAACACAAACACAGGGAACTGCTCACCAACCTCCAACTGCTGCTGGTAAACACTCCTGATGGGGTGGCCAGCTCTTTTCAATCCCTGGAAGGCGAATGTACTGCCAGAAGTGATGTTTTTTTAACTTTCCAAAATTATCTTTTTTGGCAGACTTTCCACTGACTGCATTTATACTGTGCCAATGTAATCTCACAAGTGGTACATAGAGTGTCAACAATGCATTCTCAGCTGATTTACTCTATTTGTGGTGTTGGGTCAGTGCCCAAGACAGCGTGGCATGGATTCCGATAGTATGAAAGGAGCATTATTCTGTAACTTCTTTAAGAGCAAGGGGTAAAAAAGAACATATTTGAACAAAGATCTTATCCTCACTAAATCCAGCTCATGAAGTGCTATGATTTCTAACACAGAAATTACAGTAAAGAATCAATTATTTGAATGGCTGTTGCACTTCCTGCAGAAATCTCTGCTATGCTGTTTGCAGACACAGCTACTAATAAGCTCTCTTACCCGACTGAACTTCAGAACCAGCTACTTGAACTGAACCATCATGTCAGCAGGATTCACGTAACAACAGCAAAAAAAACATTGAGGTGTCCCAGCTTCTGGCAGATTTTCCTGCAGTCCCAGGGTTCCAAAGGTCAGATAAATAACCTTGGCAAAGCATGTTTCTGCTGAGTTGCTGTAAATGTGTTTTTGCCTTGTGTAGGTGATGGAGGGATAATACTTTGCTGTGGTAAAACTCACAGATGCAGACACCATTTGCACTAACAGTTGCGACTTTAAATTTGCAACAGGTTTGCATTACAATTTCCAATGTAAACATCACAAAGACATTTATCATGATTAGAGAGTAAACGCTCCCATGTGTGCGCTTGCTGTGTACGATTCAAGAGGAACAAGCTGTGGCCTTTAGACAATTAACAGACCTCTGTGGGGTTTTTTTTCCACAATAATTCAAAACACAGTACAATCAATGGCCTCGTAATTTAATGGCAGCCGGCTGACCAAAAGTAAATTGGGTTAGAAATAATAGTTTAAATATGGCGAGAGTGCATTGGGTTCAAATCAACGTCTGTTTTAATATAAATTCAAGTTTTAAACAGAGAATTTTTTTTATTCATTCATGGGATGTGGGCATCACTGGCAAGGCCAGCATTTATTACCCATCCCTAATTGCCCTTGAGAAGGTGGTGGTGAGCCTCCTTCTTGAACTCCTGCATTCCGTGTGATGAAGGTTCTTCCACAGTGCTTTTAGGTAGGGAGTTCCAGGATTTTGAGCCAGCAACGATGAAGGAACAGCGATATATTTCCAAGTCGGGATGGTGTGTGACTTGGAAACTTGCAGGTGGTGGTGCTCCCATGTGCCTGCTGCGCTTGTCCTTCTAGGTGGTAGAGGTCGCAGGTTTGGGAGGTGCTGTTGAAGAAGCCTTGGCGAGTTGCCGCAGTGCATCCTGTAGATGGTACACACTGCAGCCACGGTGCACCGGTGGTGGATGGAGTGAATGTTTAAGATGGTGGATGGGGTGCCAATCAAGTGGGCTGTTTTGTCCTGGATGGTGTCGAGCTTGTTGAGTGTTGTTGGAGCTGCACTCATCCAGGCAAGTGAAGAGTATTCCATCATACTCCTGACTTGTGCCTTGTAGATGGTGGAAAGGATTTGGGGAGTCAGGAGGTGAATCACTCACCCCAGAATACCCAGCCTCTGACCTGCTCTTGTAGCCACTGGTCCAGTTAGGATTTTGGTCAATAGTGACCCCCAGGATGTTGATGGTGGGGGATTCAGTGATGGTAATGCCATTGAATGTCAAGGGGAGGTGGTTAGACCTCTCTTGTTGGAGGTGGTCATTGCCTGGCACTTGTCTGGCGCGAATGTTACTTGCCACTTATGAGCCCAAGCATGGATGTTGTCCAGGTCTTGCTGCATGCGGGCACGGACTGCTTCATTATCTGAGGGGTTGCAAATGGAACTGAACACTGTGCAATCATCAGCGAACATCCCCATTTCTGACCTTATGATGGAGGGCAAGTCATTGATGAAGCAGCTGAAGATGGTTGGGCCTAGGACACTGCCCTGAGGAACTCCTGCAGCAATGTCTTGGGGCTGAAATGACTGGCCTCCAACAACCACTACCATCTTCCTTTGTGCTAGCTATGACTCCAGCCACTGTTGTTTGTGGGAGCTTGCTGTGTGCAAATTGGCTGCTACGTTCCCTACATTACAACTGTGATTACAGTTGAAAAGTATTCCATTGGCTGTAAAGTGCTTTGGGTCACCCGGAGGTCATGAAAGGCACTATATAAGTGTAAGTTTTTTTAAACTTTAAAAAAATCAATTCTTTTAAACTCATTACACTCTGCAGTCTATCATACTTGGAACATCTTAATCTAAAACTCTTGGGGCTAGATCCATGGCAAAGTCAGTACTGGATTTACACTGGGACTGCAATGCCATTGCTGTCTAACCCACCCCTTGATCCCACCCACTTTTCTTCTCCCGCCCATGCTCACTATTGTGGGCTAGTTGCCAGTAGTGTTAGTGCTGTCCATTGGCAGCCTACCATGGGGTGGAGAGAAGGAAATTGTGTGCTGCTGCAGCATGTAAGTGGTGATGGCAGTTTACCAGCCTAGAACAGTCATTTTGATTCAGTGTCAAGTGGGCGTACCAAGAAATGCCGACCAGAGAGTCCCAACATCAGGTACGCCAGCACAAACCTCCTTGCAGCTCTGTCCAGCTGCAGCCATCAATCATCAGTCGAAGAAACTTTTCTGAGTTAATTAAATTCTGCCAAGTTGGGGCCATTCAAACATATACAATTAGGCATTCCCTAGTGGTGTTCTTTTTGAGGCTGGTACTATGGTTTGGGGAGGCGGGAAATGCAACATTGGATGTTGCTCAAAGATTATGATGTTATCCAGAAGCTCCTGGTGTCTTTCTGGCAGACATTGGGGAGTGTTGAAATCGCTGGGGTTGGGGGGGGAGGGGGGGGGGTAAAAGAGGGAAGGAGAGGAAAATGACAACAGAAACTGGTAGTGACAGAATCCCCATTCTAGGCCTAAACACCTGATCTTCCCACCATTCAGCATCAGAAACGTACCACAAGAAGGGCGTTCAAAATAAGGAGAATCTAGGCCTTGACTTCTGTATTTCACAAAAAATTGGCTGAATCAATGCTTTGTATTTATCTGTAGAAAAGTTTAAAAAGATGTAACATAACTCAGGGGCTGATGTGATTTACAAGCTTGCAACAAATTGGATGGGTACGGTGCAGTGGGAGCTGGTGACCTTTTGGACACACAAATTAATATGATAGAATAAGGCATTCTGTGAGTTTGCCTAACCAAACTATCTTATTACCATGGCAATGGGCCCTCTTCGCATGCGCAATGTCGTTAGTTGGAATGCACTGCATGTTTCTTTATGTAGAAATATTAACTTGTGATTTACACTTTAGTAACAATTAATTAATGTTCTATTACATTCTCATAGTTTATTATTAATAAAACTTAACTTATAAAAAAACAGTTGGTTGAAGTGTTTAGATTAGGGAAGTCTGTGA
Organism: Heptranchias perlo; assembly: GCF_035084215.1. Taxonomy (NCBI): domain Eukaryota; kingdom Metazoa; phylum Chordata; class Chondrichthyes; order Hexanchiformes; family Hexanchidae; genus Heptranchias; species Heptranchias perlo. Next base: position 30,777,040 of record NC_090350.1, read on the forward strand.
CAATTCTAGATGATGCCGTGCCTCACTTGTCTCTTCTGACAGGCCGCCATTGGTACATAAGAACATAAGAAATAGGAGCAGCAGTAGGCCATCCGGCCCCTCAAGCCTGCTCCGCCATTCATTAAGATCATGGCTGATCTTTGACCTCAACTCCACTTTTCAGCCCGATCCCCATATCCCTTGATTCCCCTAGAGTCCAAAAATCTATCTATCTCAACCTTGAATATACTCAAAGACTCAGCATCCACAGCCCTCTGGGGTAGAGAATTCCAAAGATTCACAACCCTCTGAGTGAAGAAATTCCTCCTCATCTCAGTTTTAAATGGCCGAGCCCTTATCCTGATACTATGCCCCCTAGTTCTAGACTCTCCAGCCAGGAGAAACAACCTCTCAGCATTTACCCTGTCAGAATCTTATATGTTTCAATTAGTCGGATGACATCAAACACTGGATGAAGCTCAAATGATTTATCAGTGTCATTGCACCCTGGGGTGTGTCACCATCATGAAATGCAAAATTTGGGGTTTTTATAGAACCATTTTTTCTCTCAAAGGTTTAATAGCAGTTTCCATAAGCAGATCTTGTCTCTGATAAACTGAAAGCTGCACCTTTGCTCGATTCAGTTGTCACATGGGTGAGTACTCAAGGAATTACCATTAACCCCACTAATTGGAATTAATGTAATCTTACACTAAATTATCAAACTCTCATCAAAATGATAGATATCCCCGTACAGAGCAGAAGATTGCGGATAAAAATGACCGATCTATTTATTTGCAAATAAATAATAGCATGAAGCATAAATATTTGGTAAATACTAAAAGTACATTATAAAAATACATAAAACATACTGAAGTACATTTTCCGATCACTACCGCCAGTGATGGTGACACAGAACAGGTGCTAAGGTTTGTGAAATTAGCGGAGAATTCAATTGGTGGGTCTCCGCCTGTAATGTGCCACACAGATACTTCTGGGAACAGGTCAGGTTAAAAAGGATGGTCAGGGTGATCAGTGCTCTCATCAAAAACAACGATTTATTAAATACTACAATGAATTATGTAGATCAGCACATGCACAAGTTCCCGGGATTGTAGCTGAGATTGCATAGTGCATTACCTCCACCAGTAAAAAACCAAGGTTGCAGAGAAGGCCATTCTGTGCTGACAGAAAGTCAGTTTTCAAAGAGATGGTTTTGATTCTGAATTGTTATAAATTGAATTTGCAATTTAAGTGAAGATTTTGGTTAATTTGGCAACTGTTTATTTGCCAAGATACTTTTGTCGGCTTTGAGCAGAGTTTTGATCGATATTTTTAGTTGCATCACTTATCGTTTCAAAATGGGGATTCCAATAGGAATCTTATTATTTCTGTGGAGTAAGAAGGGAATGAAAGAGGGAATGCTCGGCAAGTGAGACTGCACCTGAGGTAGACTGCCTGCACCCAGTGTTAACCACAGATTCATATCTACAGGCAGATGTACATCGTACTTGGTATAGCTGAGGAAAGTCACCTTCATTGTTTGTACCTCACTCAGAAAGTTGGTGAAAGTTGTACAGTCATCTAGAAACCAATCTCCAGATATCCTCCACCACAGAAATGGCTCTGCCAGTGGCTGTCAAGGTCACCACAGCCCTAAACTTTATGTCTCTGGCTCATTTCAAAGTTGCCATAGGAGATATCAGCAATATCTGTCAATTTTCAGTTTGCAGATTTATCAAATAGGTAATAGATGGGTTATTTGCCAGGGGGACGCAATTTCATTTTCCCCTTGGACAACCTGCATTTTTTCCACTATGGCAGGATTCCCCAATGTCCAGGACATTATTGATAGCACTTGTATGACCATAAGACCCTGAACAAAGTAGGATCTTGAAGCAAATGCCCACTTCACAGACACAATCATGATACCTTCATTTTAAGCAGTCTATGATGGTGGGGTTACTTGAGTCATGAAGGAAATTGTATGGTTGGGTCCCAGTGACCAAGGCTACCCTCTTCAGCCCTGGCTTATGTCATCTCTGAAATGGCCATGAACAGCAACAGAGTGCAGATGCAACATGCCTCCTACAACCACCAATACACAATTGGTATCCTGAAGAGTGGGAGAAACATTGAATTTAGAAAATAAACCGTAGAAGCAATGAGGTGCAATAAATTTGTGATAAAACAAAGCCTTGAATAAGTTGAGGACAGCCATATTTATGGAATCTTGTCAGATTTTACAACTTGTCATAAGTTCTATTGATACCATGCCTTTAAAACATAATTTTAAACCTAAATTATCAAAACTGACTCAAAATAGGAACCAGTGAGAGCACGGAGAATGCTTTAGTGTTCCCTATTATGTAAGCTGCCTTTCTTCACTGCTGATGGACTGTCATCTTGAAAATCCCCCTAATGAGTATAAAGTAGTAGATTTTAAAGGGTATTTCTCATTTCCTAATAAAAAGTGATTCAACAGCGAGTCATCGAACTTGTACATCTGTGAATCAGTATAAAGACAGAAAAACTGCCCACTACGACAATAACAACCTTTATTTATTTATTTATTGCTTTCATTTCATACAAATGTGAGGTGTTAATCAGCATAAAAACAAGTAAAGTTCCACTGGGATAGCTGATATCAGCTAAGGTGATGTTAGAAATGTGACCCTTGCCAGAAGTGGGCATCTGTGGACTCTCAGGCCTTTTTTGTTAGTCTTTGTCAAGTATTTCCTATGTTTTAACAACTATGGAATGGTGAAGCAAGAGAAATTATTTGAGATTGTTCTGAAAACACTGATGGCAATTTAAGGAAGCAAATGCACTCTAAGTGGTTCATGTCACCCCAGTGTCATGTCGCATCAATTCAAGTGCAGTATCTGAAATGGAGGATTCCTGTAAGTAAGGTTGCTTCAAAACAAATTGTTCACAAAAATAACTACCCCGGACACGACTTGGGAATAAGTACTTGCTATTCATGGTACTTACCCCAAGGTTTCCTTCTCCTTTAAAAAAAAGGCATCGAAATGATGAGTAAGAAGTAATAACAGGAGAAAGAAAAGGTATTTAAAATAATTTGTAACATTATTTGAGCTGCAAGAATATCACAGTTATTGACAGAAAACCTGAAAGTAAAGAATGGACCTGAATATATGTAACATCTTTCATCCCCTCAGCCCTTCACAGGTAATGAATTACTCTTGAAGTAAAGTTACTGTTATTTTGTAGACATATATGGTCGTCAATTTGTGCACAGCAAATGAGCTGAGTTAATCTGTTTATTTCAAGATGGTGTTGATTGAGGGAAAAATGTTGGCCAGAACACTGGGAGAGCGATGGGATCTTTTACATCCATCTGAACAGAGGGGGCTTTAATATTTCATCTAAAAGAAAGTACCTCTGACAACGCAGTACTGCCTCAGTGTTGTACTTAGACGTCAACTTAAATTATTTACTAAATCCTGGAATGGGGCTTGACTCTAACAGCGCTCACCGTTATTTATGCACAAATCGGACAGCAACTTCCGGCGACTGCACACACGCAGTTAAATGCGGAAATCCAGAAGTTGCTGTCCGAGATGTGCCGCTCCTCCATAAGCTGCGCTAAAACGGCATCTCGCCGTCTGGCTCCCCATTCAAACGTATTGAACAGCGTGAAGTTCCTGTGCTGACGTCGTAGATTCGGACTAAACTCGCCACAAGAAGTTAGGGCTTGTCCGTTCCCATCGAAGTAACCTTTTAACGGCATGGTAAGTCTAAACTACTGCCAAACAACCTCTCTGGCATTGAAAATTAACGATTTCAAGTGTGGCATCTCATTCCTACAGCTTTTAATTATTGTTGGAGTTTTAAAAAAAAATGATTATAACTTTTTTTTAACCTTTCCTTTCTGTCTCTTTTATCTCTCTCAATCAAATCTTTCTTTCCCTCTCTTTATTTCACTTACTGTATCTGATTTGATATTGAATTCACTATTCTAACTTACACTTCCTGGTTCAGACTCTGCACTGCTCGTTAACGATTCTTCAATCTGATTGGTTCAGGAGACACACAGTTGCTTGCCGTGTTCACACAGGTCTCAGATGCCCTGTAGAGAGTGCTGTGATGTTTGGCTGACAGTAACTTGCCACGAAACCCCATACAAAGTCTATGGGCAAGTGCAAGTCTAACGAATGGCTGATGCCGTTAACAGCAAAACCTGTCCCAAACTGCTTTGTTACTTTCATTTGCACTGAGCCCTACAATTTGGTTACAAGGAATAATTAAAGGTAAAATAGACAAAATGGCTCGGTTTTGTTCTGAATGCTTAGTTGGTTGAAGGCAGAGAGTGTGAGTATCCTAAAAAGGAAGATCTGTTGGCTTTTATGACTTTCTGGGACCAATCTGAATCCTTTAATTGAATAAGCATTTTTTTATTTATTTGTTCTCGGGATGTGAGCAGCTCTAGCAAGTGCACATTTATTGTTCATCCTTAGTTGCCTTTAAAAGGTGGTTGTGGTCCTTCTTGATGCATTTCAGTCCTTGTGGTGATGGTGCTCCCAATAGTTGATCTGTAAGCACTGCTCCAGGAGGAACTAACTAAGAGCCATGCACTATCTGGCAGTCAAGGTAACTGCTACCTTTTAATTTCTATACTATTACACCTTCCAGATGTTAGCTCACAGCGATACAAGAATAAAAATATTTCTAACCTGATGTACTGTGCAGACGATGACCAGTCCTCGTGTAATAGAACCTGACTTTTAATTGTGGCAAAAAGTCAATCCAAAACAATGCCGATTTGAACATCTCTCACCATCCTGGCACAGGCAACATGAGGAATCCCTGGGAATAACTAATCTGTATTGTGTTTGGGTAGTGGTAGAATGAGTGCATGAAGAAGTGAAAAATGAAATAAAGGCATACACAATTAAAATAATTAACACCAGTTCATAACTTTAGAATGTGTCAAACTCACCCCTTGAACTCCTCTTATCAATGCCACCTCATCTGTCACTGGAGTGTATTTGGCTCTGCCCTTCGTGTTGGCTGTGGTCATGTCTGAAGTAGAAGGAAAATCTATTCTCTAGGCCAGCAGCATAGTTCTGGACTGTGGGAAATCACCCCCTGCAGGGACAACTCTTGCTGGGTGGCACTGGGTGGCATCAGAATTCCTTGCATTGTGGGCAAAGTTTTCTTTGGTGTTGCTGACTCTTCGGGTTCTCCTAGAGAAGTGGGAGATTGAATTCAACTTGCTTATCTCTGGCCATATTTTGTTTTTTGCTACCAGAAGACAACTTTTTCTTGCTTTTTGATAGAATTGCTTTAATTCCATTATTTTGGATGTACTATTCGTTTGTAAAAACTGTTGTGCACCCAGGTAAGGGGGAGAGGAATGTTGGGGCCAATAATTATAATTTGTGTTCTTCACATCTATTCTGTTGTTGAACTCGAAATAGATGCTGTGATAGTATAGGCTAGATAGCCGTCTGGAAATTGGCAATAGAATATGTAATGAGTGAAGCAACCACCATGTAGCTGAGTTGGTTTGATTCCCAACTGTTGAAAGCTATTATATTTGGATTATGGTAAAGGCGATCTTGTGAAAGCCAAAGTAAACAAGTGTGTGGGATCCAGTACTGTTAAATCTGTCAGAACCAATTTGATGAAATTATTCTTACCTCTTTAAGGAGTTGCATTCTTCCAGAAGAAAAGCTTTAAGAGTTGAGCATAAAATCAAAGAAAGTTGCAGCTAAAAAAAATTTGACCCATTAAGTCTCTGGGGGCAAAATTGGGCCATGTAGCATCCGTTTTTTAGGCGCAACGCAAACTCCTAAACCCTAAAAATGGCGTCCAAGATGCACGCGCACAATTTCGACATGAAGTGCACAAGACGCCACCTTGGTAAAGGTGGTTGCCTAACGAATGCTGGCAGCATGTAGAGTAGGGAGATTATGACATAAATCAGTGTGCAACACTGATTTGAAGCAGCCAGCGGCATTTTGGAACTTCCCGCTCTGCCAATGCACTGTCTTAACCTCGCACAGCTGAACAGGAATCCATGGAGGACCCCCCACCAGCGCTATTTAAAGGCATCATGCAGGAGTTACAGATTAGTTGCTGGATTAGTTATTCTAGCTGCTGTTACAATTGTGCGTGTTTGTGGAAGTTCCTTATACTTGGAGAAAGTTGCAAATTTTATTCAGAGTAGTCTGGCTGGTCTTGCAGTAAAATAGTGTGCTGACCAAAGTTGCTTCCAGATATGGGTGGCCTGCTAGGGTTTCCTCTGGGAATTGAACATGACTGAGAGCATGCAGAGAGGCCACGCCGAGCAGGACAAGCTGCCAGAAGAGGGAGGAGGAGGAGGAAGTCGAAGAGACGGAGGAGGAAATGGAGGAGGAGGAGGAAGTGGAAGAAGAGGCAGGGGGACAACAAGGTAGACGGGCCTTGTCTGGCAGGGCTCTGCGTGATCAGATGATTAATGAGCAATACCAGTAATCTCAACAACACCTCCCCATTCAGGAACAGTCCCACACTCCTTAGCTTTCCTCTCCCACATGACCATCAAATCGTTCTCCTTATGTTTACACATTGCTTCCTCCCTCAGTTCATCGCAGAAATGAAAACCAACACCAAATACAAATTCATAACTACATTTATAGATTTACACATGAAATGATTCAAACAAACTGATACTATTCACCCATGTGCATTCTCTTCGTGCCTGTCGTTCGTGTGCCTTTACCTTTCCTTAGTGGTCCTACAAGGTGCATCCACGCTGTCCAGAGGCTCACCGTGGATCTTGATGGTCGGGGGCCAGTGTTGTGTGGCAGGAGCGGGCTGGTAGAGGACCTTTGTTTTCCAATGTTTAGCCTGAGGCCCATCCTCTCATCTGCCTCGGTGAATGCATCGACGATGGTTTGTAGCTCGGCCTCTGAGTGTGCGCACACGCAGGCGTCGTCTGCGTACTGTAGCTCGATGACAGAAGTTGGGGTGGTCTTGATTCTGGCCTGGAGGCGCCGAAGGTTGAACAGTTTCCCGCTTGTCCTGTAGGTTAGCTCCACTCCGGCGGGGAGCTTCATGGTGATGGGGTGGAGTGTTGCAGCAAGGAAGATGGAGAAGAGCGTTGGTGTGATGATGCAGCCCTGCTTGACCCCAGTTTGCACTCGTATTGGGTCTGTGGTGGATCCGTTGGTGAGGATCATGGCTTGCATGTCATTGTGGAGCAGGCGGAGAGTGATGATGAATTTCTGCGGGCAGCCGAATTTGAGGAGAATGCTCCACAATCCCTCGCGATTGACAGAGTCGAAGGCCTTTGCGAGATCGAAGAAGGCCATGTACAGAGGTTGATGCTGCTCCCTGCACTTTTCCTGGACTTGTCGCACACTAAAGATCATGTCCACTGTGCCTCTTGACGGGCAGAAGCCGCGTTGAGACTCAGGGAGGAGCTCTTCGACCACTGGATGGAGGCTGTTGGGGACAATTCTCGCGATGACTTTTCCCATGATGGACAGTCGGGAAATCCCTCTGTAATTTCCGCAGTCGGACCTATCTCCTTTCTTGAAGATGGCCACAATTACGGCGTCTGTGAGATCTCCCGGCACGCTCTCTTCCTTCCAGACAAAGGTAATAAGGTCGTGTATTCGTGTCGAGTGCCTCTCCGCCGTATTTTAGTACTTCAGCGGGGATTCCATCTGCGCTGGGGGCCTTGTTGTTTTTCGACTATCGAATGGCTTTTTTGACCTCACAGCGGGCTGGGGTTGTGCTGGGATGGTGGCGGGTAGCATGTTGCGGGATGGTGTCGAGGTCACTTGCGTTGAGGACTGCATTTTGGTTGAGGAGGCCCTCGAAGTGCTCTCTCCAGCGGGCGTTGACTGCCTCTCTGTCTTTGATGAGCGCCTCTCCATTTTTGGCTCTCAGTGGGGTAGGTCCCTGGGTACTCAGACCCTAGATGGCTTTAATTGCGCTGAAGAAGCCGCGCACATCGTGGTTGTCAGCGAGTTGCTGAGTCTCCTGCGCTCTTTCCACCCACCATCTGTTCTTTAGGTCACGGGTTCTTTGTTGCACCTCGGCCTTCAGTTGCCTGTTGGCTTGTTTTCTCTCGCTCGAGTTTTGGTGGAGCTGACAATTCAGGAACGCCTCTGGATTATTTCCCATACCTCGGGAGCAGACATCGATGATGAAATTCAACATCGACTCCAGTGCGCCTGTGTAGCCTTCGGTCGCCTGAGGAACAGAGTGTTCGAAGATCGAGACCTCAAATCCAGCACCAAGCTCATGGTCTACAGAGCAACCGTGGTCCCCGCCCTCCTGTATGTATCAGAAACATGGACAATGTACAGCAGACACCTCAAATCCCTGGAGAGATATCACCAACGTTGCATCCGCAAAATCCTGCAAATCCACTGGCAGGATAGACGTACCAAAGTTAGTGCTCTCTCCCAGACTAACATCTCCAGTATCGAGGCACTGGTCACACTCAACCAGCTGCGACGGGCGGGCCACATTGTCCGCATGCCTGACACAAGATTCCCTAAACAAGTGCTCTACTCCGAGCTCCTCAATGGCAGGCAATCACTAGGAGGGCAGAGGAAACACTATAAGGACACTCTCAAAGCCTCCCTAAAAAAATGCAACATCCCCACCGACACGTGGGAATTGCTTGCCCAAACTGGAGAAGCATCCGCGAAGGCGCCAATCACCTCGAGCGTCACCAGGTGGAGCAAGTGGAGGCCAAGTGTAAGCAGCGGAAAGAGCGCGCAGAATCCAGAGCGTCTCACCCACCCGCCTTATTAAACACTACCTGCCCCACCTGTGGCAGAGTCTGCAGCTCCAGGATTGGACTATTCAGCCACCGCAGAACCCACCATCTCGGAGTGGAAGCAAGTCATCCTCGACCCTGAGGGACTGCCAAAGAAGAGAAGAAGAGACAAGGTGCATCCCCAGTGGCTGGAGCATGGGTGGTGGAAGGCTGCTGACCTTCAACTGAGGAGCGTGCAGATGGTCTTGGACGACCTCAAGCATCTCTGGGGCGGGAAGGTCTGGCTTCAGACTGCACCATCTTGGTAACCCGGCTGCAGCAGTATGGTCTGGCTGGCTGACAGGCAACAGCAAGGGCACTGGCGGAGTGGCAGGGGCGGGAACAGGAATGCTGTCATCCTGAGAGGACAGCAGGTTCGTCTTTCATGGCGCCACTGTCACTGTCCTGGAGCTGCGTCTCAGCAATCCTGGTGATCTGCTGGAGAACAGATTGCTGGACTGCCTTGGAAGCCCTGTTCCACAGTGGAACCCAGAGCCACGATAGCAGCGTCTGAGCTTCCAAAGCAGCAGTCAGACCTTGGGGACAAGATGTTTGTACTGCAACAGAAGCTGTTACATCAGTTATCAGATGCTGCATCATGGTGGGTTCCACAGGTGTGCTGACGGAGGTGACCACCATTCCATGTGGGAAAGGACGGGCTCCAAGCTCTGCGCAAAACCCTGTGCCAAGTTGGAGCTGGACTCCTCCATGCCCCTTGTCATTGTGCACAGGCTCTCTGGCAGGCTTTCCAGTGCACCAAGCATTTGGCTGTTTACAGCCTTCTTCAGTAGCCAGGCCCATTAAAGTCATCCTCTAACTCCTCTGCACCAGAACTAGTGAGCGACCATGCCCTGTGGCGAGCTGGCGCCAGCGGTATCTGTTCCCCCCGTGGCCACGGCCTCAGTTTTGGCCAGTCCAATGATGGACAGCACTGTCTCCTCCATGGGAGTGGGGACATGTAGATGTGCCTGTCCTCCCAGTTCTTTCATGCTGCCTAGTGTTCTGCGCCACTTTCTCCTGCAAGAAAGAGGGAAGTGTGTCAGTGAGTGTCCTGGAAGATATTTGGGTGATGTGGCTGTCGTGGTTGAATAGCTGCCAGTGTGTTTGCCCTGTGAGTTGTGGGTGTGCTGTGAGGGCGAGATGCAGCATCTGATTCATAGGGTTGAGTACTGATTGAAAGAGTTTGTTGGTAGGTGGGTGATGGAGGGTGTAGTGCGTGGAGCAGTGGATGAGGCTAGTGGTGCAGTTGGTAGGATGTGCCACTTGACAGTTGAACTTACTCACCTTGACCACTCTTGTCAAATCATTGAACTTCTTCCTGCACTGCATCCATGTGCATGGTACGATGCTCCTGGCATTTACCTCATCTTCCACTGCCTCTTCAGCATATGTCTGGAGGGCCTCCCGCCCCACGGTGGATTTAGGATGGCCCTCCATCTGTCCACCTCTTCCACCAAGGCCTCTAATGCACCATCCGAGAACCAGCTCTCTCCCAGGTGCAGCCATTCTTCAATATCTTCCAGCACTTACCAAACGACTTCCTGCAGCCACATTGCACCTCCCCTTTAAGAGGTGCAGGCTGCCTTTAACCAGAGCTAGCCACTCCCGATATTGGGGCCTGCTGCTGGTGCGTGCAGCCAATCAACAGCGCAGCTCCCAATATACAGCGGCAGCAGGACTAAATTATATGCATGCGTAACTGGCAGATCTAATGTATTCCACATTCATGAAATTCATAACCATTACAGTAGATTGCCGCATTGAAGTCTGTCTGAAGTGCTGCAAATTAGGGACTAATGTAGGAGGCCAATTATGCTTTGATGAAGACCAGGCAGAAGAACTAACTTTACTTAATGTTTATTGATTAACATTGATATTCTTGTTCTAATGTATTTTTTTATTTGAAATTTGACTTTGTAAAGATCTGAATTATAGAGGTTCAAAACCAGACTTGCACATGTGTGACTGCCTTGGAACATACTGCAGAGTAATTGGAGGTCATTTTGACGTTGTGCAATTGTGTAAAACAGGTGATAGCGAGTGGGCAGCTCGTTTTACATCTCTCCCTTGACTTCAATGGAAATAAAAATCAGGAGAGATGTAAAATGGGCAGCCCACTCTCCCGTTTTACACTATCGCACAAAGTCAAAATTACCCCCATTATTCTTTGTAATATATATAAACAGTATGTACTGGTTTCTGTTACTCACAAGGCTGCAGAAGTTCCATTTCAAATGGACAGCAGGCTTTTGCATATGTAGTATATGATTTGATTCATCACAATATCTGGACTTTTCTCACCATTTATACAGGAAATATAGTTTGTGTACATTACAATGTCGATCTGCTGAAGTTTTCACTGTATTGCATAGGAAGGGGGGTGGCTTGAGAAATTGTCCCAAATTTCTCTGCTTGGAATTTTATTTGAGCTATTTGCCTGCTTGAATTAAATGTGTTGGGGAGCAATGAGGCTGTACAAATTGCACAGTGCAGGAGGCAAATGGGCATGGCTATGTCTGGACAGTGAACATCAGTAGGCTGTTCACCTTTGGAGGGCGTAAGTTGAATCACAGCACAGGAGGAGTCTTTTCCAACATGCCACCGGAGTGCAAGAGCAAGAACCTGGCTCGTATTCCAACTGAGATCAGATTACTCACCAGACTGAATGGTAGTAATTAGTCTGGGCTTGTTTTACGGTGCTATGCAAGCCTGAACCGAGAGGCCTGAGAGTGGGCAAAATCAACAAAAAAAAATAAAAATAAACCGACCTGTAGTTTTGAGGTAGGAGTCCAAAACAAGGGACCATAAATATAAGATAGTCACCAAAAGATCTAATTAGGAATTCAGCAGAAACTTCTTTATTCAGAGAATGGTTAGAATGTGGAACTTGCTACCACGTGGAGTAGTTGACTAATTTTGTAAAGGCATCCTTCAACAAGTGTTAGGACCCTAATTAACATATTCAAGGGGCCTAATGTCCACCCACGACTGTTAAATAAATGGGCCCCATGAATTTATCAGTGAAGTAGTGGAAGGATTCACAAGCTGATTAACAGTCTGACAGGCCGCGACGTGAACACTCCTTCCATGACTGTAACCTTTTATGGTTTTATGGACTCTCAGAATCCACACGATGAGGTGGGACCACCCACACCCATCAGATGCAAGTATCCCAAAATTCAGAGCCAGAGCTGTGGTTTCCACTCACCGGGATTGACTGGAGTAGGATTTGAACCCTGCACCTTCTGACTCAGAGGCAGGATTGCTACACTAAGCCAAAGGCTCGCTCCTAGTTGATGGTGACCAGCAAGCATGGAACCAAAGCCCAGCCTGAGATAGTGTTGTCAGAGGAAGAGAAGGGGAAACTGGAGAGGAGCAGCGGGAACAAGGGTTGGAATGGCAAAACATCATTAAATGTCATAAACCGTAATAAGGTAAATAAGGCCACTAGCTCTGGTGCTTTTCACTTTATTCATAAAATATATTTTATTCAACCAGTAGCCTTCATGTGGTAAGGATTATGTGTTAATTGCTGATACCACAAAAGTGGAGGTTAGCAATAGATGGTTTCAGCAATACTAATCTTAAAATGTAAACGTGGAGTGACCAGATAACTGCCTGATTTTGGCCTCTCAGTTTGCTTGTAATATTCATTCTCCAGATCAGATTTCTGTTAACAGGAACTGTCGTTTACAAGCTTATTGATAGAGTTGTATGACCTGCTCTTTCAATTGATATAATTTAATGGGTAGCTGGGAGTCGTATGTAAACATATTTACACGGTGCAGTATAAGAACAGAATAGCCACATGTTACTAGACTGATCCCCATCAAAAAGAAAAATAGTGTGCGAATGAGTAACGAATGATATTTGGACAAAAAGACACAAACCAGCTAAATGGACCCAAAGAGCCACTCTAAGTCTGCCACAGAGAGGCCCCGTCTGCCTTTTCAGCTGGATGTAAAAGATCCCATGGCACTTTTCAAAGAAGAGCAGGGAAGGTCTCCCATTGTCCTGGCCTACGTTTATCCCTCAATAAACACATAAAGCAGATGATGATTTATCTCATTGCTGTTTGTCAGCAATATCAATTCTTGCCCTTGCCCCCTCCATCCACAAACCCACCAAAGCCAAATCTGCTACACTGGTAGAATGTGAAAACAGTAAACAGAAATTGAAACATTTGACGTGTTTTCCATTGTTGTTTTATAATTAAAAAAAAAAAATTCTTTTATTCAAAATCTCTTCAGCTTCTCCCTGTATATCAGCCAATACAAGTAGGTGAAAGAAAGAAAGACTTGCATTTAAATAACGCCTTTCACAACATCAGGACATCCCAAAGCACTTTACAGCGAATTAAATACTTTTGATGTGTGGTCACTGTTGTAATGTAGGAAATGCTGCAGCCAATTTGTGCACAGCAAGGTCCCACAAACAGCAATGAGAATAATGACCAGATAATCAGTTTTAATGATGTTGATTGAGGGATAAATACTGGTCAGGAAGAACTCGCCTGCTCTTCTTCAGAATAATGCCATGGGATCTTTTACGTCCACCTGAGAGGGTAGACCGGGACCTCGGTTTAACGTCTCATCTAAAAGATGGCACCTCTGACAGTGCAGCACTCCCTCAATACCGGACTGGATATGTGCTCCAGTCTATGGAATGGAACTTGAACCTGTAACCTTTTAACTCAGAGTGCTACCAAAGAGCCACGGCTGACACCTGAAAGCTAATATTGGGACAAAGGAAGAGTAAGAACTGTTGGGGACAGTACGCATAACGGATTTGAGTATGAAGTCTGTGCACTGACTACACTCTGGGACTCAATATTGTTCCAGGTCTCAGACCAAGGTCTATTAAGGTCTGAGCCAAATTACAGTTCAGAAGTTGACAAGGATTAATTCCATAAATGGTTGTCAGATAAATCTGAATTCGCATGCTGGCCTAACTCCCATCTAAAACATCAAGGAGCTGGCATTCTTATGTTTTCTAATCTTAATGAAATAGGAAACCTGAGTATAGAATGTTAGGAGAAAGCATCAATGGAGGATTGATGTATGTTTAGCATTGCCTTAGGTATTCAGATAGTGTAAAAAGGCTAGCCAAAGTCGGGAGAAAAAGGCCAATTTGACTTGTTGCAACCTTAACAAGCATTAAAAGTCATTAATGCTAAACCTGTGCATGATTTTGCAGTCGCAGTGAGTATTTGACTCCAGATCAGCTCTGACCTTAAAAAAATTATCAAAGGGAAACATTTTGAAGTATCACCTCAGCAGTGAGAGAAACCACTCACACAGAGGATACAGAGGAGTCTCCTGCCTGAGAGAGCATGAGTAGGGAGCATTGACGGGTATGTCACTGTGAGAGGGCAGCTCAGAATCACAGAGGGTTTGGGAAGTGTACGAGTTGCAGCAAATGCTAACGAGGCGATATGTGCCGCAAAAAAGTCACTTATCTGGGCATGATGGAGCAGCTGTATTTGAGGATAATCAGATTCACCAAGTGCGTTGTGATTGAGATCTGCCACCTGGTCCACAAAGACCTACAGGGGCAATCCACTGCTCTACGATCAATAGTAAACAATTTTACAACACCAAGTTAAAGTCCAACAATTTTATTTGAAAATCACAAGCTTTCGGAGGCTTCCTCCTTCCTCAGGTGAATGTCAAGAAATCCTCGAACCTTTCGCATTTATAAATCACAGAACAATACCTGGTGATTACAGATAATCTTTCCAACTGCCCGTTGCCAAGGCAATCAAAGTGTTCAGACAGAGAGGTGTTACCTACAGTACCACCGAATATACAAACAACCAAAAAAAAACAGAGAGAGGCAGAAACATAGAAACATCCGGAAAAAAAAACAAACAGAGAGAGAGAGAGAGGCAGAAACATAGAAACATCTGGAAGGAAGAGAAAGACAGCAAATGACCCGTTATATTAAAAACAGATAACTTTTGTTCGCTGGTGGGGTTATGTGTAGCGTGACATGAACCCAAGATCCCAGTTGAGGCCGTCCTCATGGGTGCGGAACTTGGCTATCAATTTCTGCTCGACGATTTTGCGTTGTCGTGTGTCTCGAAGGCCGCCTTGGAGTACGCTTACCCGAAGGTTGTTGGCTGAATGTCCTTGACTGCTGAAGTGTTCCCCGACTGGGAGGGAACCCTCCTGTCTGGCGATTGTTGCGCGGTGTCCGTTCATCCGTTGTCGCAGTGTCTGCATGGTCTCGCCAGTATACCATGCTCTGGAGCATCCTTTCCTGCAACGTATGAGGTAGACAACGTTGGCCGAGTCACAGGAGTATGAACCATGTACCTGGTGGGTGGTGTCCTCTCGTGTGATGGTGATATCTGTGTCGATGATCTGGCATGTCTTGCAGAGGTTACCGTGGCAGGGTTGTGTGGTGTCGTGGACGCTGTTCTCCTGAAAGCTGGGTAATTTGCTGCGAACGATGGTCTGTTTGAGGTTGGGTGGCTGTTTAAAGGCGAGTAGTGGAGGTGTGGGGATGGCCATAGCGAGGTGTTCGTCGTCATTGATGACATGTTGAAGGCTGTGGAGAACATGGCGTAGTTTCTCCGCTCCGGGGAAGTAGTGGACGACGAAGGGTACTCTGTTGGTTGCGTCCCGTGTTAGTCTTCTGAGGAGGTCTATGCGATTTTTCGCTGTGGCCGGTCAGAACTGTCGATCGATGAGTCGAGCGTCATATCCCGTTCTTACTAGGGCGTCTTTCAGCGTCTGTAGGTGTCCATCGCGTTCCTCCTCGTCTGAGCAGACCCTGTGTATTCGCAGGGCCTGTCCATAGGGGATGGCCTCTTTGACGTGGTTAGGGTGGAAGCTGGAAAAGTGGAGCATCATGAGGTTGTCCGTGGGCTTGCGGTAGAGTGAGCTGCTGAGGTGCCCGTCTTTGATGGAGATTCGTGTGTCCAAGAAAGAAACTGATTCTGAGGAGTAGTCCATGGTGAGCTTGATGGTGGGACGGAACTTGTTGATGTTATCGTGTAGTCTCTTTAGTGATTCTTCGCCGTGGGTCCATAGAACAAAAATGTCATCGATGTATCTGGTGTATAGCGTTGGTTGGAGGTCCTGTGCAGTGAAGAAGTCCTGCTCGAACTTGTGCATGAAAATGTTGGCGTATTGGGGTGCGAATTTGGTCCCCATGGCTGTTCCGTGTGTTTGGGTAAAGAACTGGTTATCGAAGGTGAAGACATTGTGATCCAGGATGAAGCGGATGAGTTGTAGGATGGCGTCTGGAGATTGGCTGTTGTTGGTGTTGAGTATTGATGCTGTCGCAGCGATGCCGTCATCGTGGGGGATACTGGTGTAGAGTGCCGAGACGTCCATCGTGGTGAGAAGTGTTCCTGGTTCAACTGGTCCGTGGGTAATTGTTTACAATTGACAATCCCAGTCCATCACCGGCATCTCCACATCATGGCTACCATCGACACCACAAACTGTCGGCTCACAGTGGAAAGGATATCCAAGAAGATCGCGCATACAGACACAGACATCAAGTTTTTACAGAGCTGCAAGAAAGGAGACAAGATCCCGAAAGGACTACAGATCACGAACCCACTCAAGTCCACATACAACTCGGATTACGCTGAGAGACTCTGCCGTCATACCTCTCGCACACTCCGCAACCATCTCATACACCAACTCTACAGCAGACGCCGCAACCTCGAAACTAAGATAGAGTCCATACTCTCAACCTGTACTCAGGACACAGCAGACCAGCTACGCGATACCGCCAAACAGACGAGGCAACGGAACTACGCTGCCTACATGAAAACCAAGAGCAGGAAGCTTGAGAAACTTGGCATCACCACCAGCA
This sequence comes from Heptranchias perlo, assembly GCF_035084215.1. Taxonomy (NCBI): domain Eukaryota; kingdom Metazoa; phylum Chordata; class Chondrichthyes; order Hexanchiformes; family Hexanchidae; genus Heptranchias; species Heptranchias perlo. The sequence goes on from NC_090350.1 coordinate 30,793,637, forward strand.
TCGACCAAGCTTCCCCTGGTACCACGGTTGCAACCACAGGGAAGTCTATCGTCAATTTGTCCGACCACACCCTTCAACCAGACGAAATCGAAGTTCTCAGCCGAGGGCTCAATTTCTGCCCCACTACCAAAATGGACCCCATTAGTCTCGCGGCGGACACAGAGGAATTCATCAGGAGAATGAGGCTCCGGGAATTCTTCCACAAACCCCAAGATTTCAGCAGCGAACCCAATGAGACAATCAACGATCCGGAACAGCAGACAGAGGGATCCGCGGTACAGCAACCGAAGAGGAAAGAGTCAAACTGGACTCCTCCGGACGCCCTCAGCTTGAGATGTATGCTCAAGCTGTCAGGAAATGTGTCAATGCCAGATTCATCAGCCGCACTCAGAAGACAGTCCAGAATGCAACGCCATCAACGCCATCAACGCTCTCAAGACCAACCGCAACATCGTCATCAAACCAGCAGACAAAGGAGGAGCCATCATCATACAGAACAGAACGGACTATTGCAAAGAAGCATACCGACAACTGGACAACCAGGAACACTACAGACGGTTACCCGCAGATCCGACCAAAGAACACACCCACCAGCTCAACAAACTGATCAAAACCTTCGATCCAGACCTTCAAAGCATCCTACGCGCTCTCATCCCACGTTCTCCCTGCGTGGGAGACTCCTACTGCCTCCCAAAGATACACAAAGCCAACACACCCGGACGTCCTATCGTATCAGGCAACGGAACCCTGTGTGAGAACCTTTCTGGATACATCGAGGGCATCCTGAAACCCATCGTACAGGGAACCCCCAGCTTCTGTCGCGACACTACAGACTTTCTACAAAAACTCAGTACCCACGGACCAGTTGAACCAGGAACACTTCTCACCACGATGGACGTCTCGGCACTCTACACCAGTATCCCCCACGATGACGGCATCGCTGCGACAGCATCAATACTCAACACCAACAACAGCCAATCTCCAGACGCCATCCTACAACTCATCCGCTTCATCCTGGATCACAATGTCTTCACCTTCGATAACCAGTTCTTTACCCAAACACACGGAACAGCCATGGGGACCAAATTCGCACCCCAATACGCCAACATTTTCATGCACAAGTTTGAGCAGGACTTCTTCACTGCACAGGACCTCCAACCAACGCTATACACCAGATACATCGATGACATTTTCTTTCTATGGACCCACGGCAAAGAATCACTAAAGAGACTACACGATAACATCAACAAGTTCCGTCCCACCATCAAGCTCACCATGGACTACTCCTCAGAATCAGTTTCTTTCTTGGACACACGAATCTCCATCAAAGACGGGCACCTCAGCACCTCACTCTACCGCAAGCCCACGGACAACCTCACGATGCTCCACTTTTCCAGCTTCCACCCTAACCACGTCAAAGAGGCCATCCCCTATGGACAGGCCCTGCGAATACACAGGGTCTGCTCAGACGAGGAGGAACGCGATGGACACCTACAGATGCTGAAAGATGCCCTCGTAAGAACGGGATATGACGCTCGACTCATCGATCGACAGTTCCGACCGGCCACAGCGAAAAATCGCATAGACCTCCTCAGAAGACTAACACGGGACGCAACCAACTCGTCCACTACTTCCCCGGAGCGGAGAAACTACGCCATGTTCTCCGCAGCCTTCAACATGTCATCAATGACGACGAACACCTCGCTATGGCCATCCCCACACCTCCACTACTCGCCTTTAAACAGCCACCCAACCTCAAACAGACCATCGTTCGCAGCAAACTACCTAGCTTTCAAGAGAACAGCGTCCACGACACCACACAACCCTGCCACGGTAACCTCTGCAAGACATGCCAGATCATCGACACAGATATCACCATCACACGAGAGGACACCACCCACCAGGTACATGGTTCATACTCCTGTGACTCGGCCAACGTTGTCTACCTCATACGTTGCAGGAAAGGATGCTCCAGAGCATGGTATACTGGCGAGACCATGCAGACACTGCGACAACGGATGAACGGACACCGCGCAACAATCGCCAGACAGGAGGGTTCCCTCCCAGTCGGGGAACACTTCAGCAGTCAAGGACATTCAGCCAACAACCTTCGGGTAAGCGTACTCCAAGGCGGCCTTTGAGACACACGACAACGCAAAATCGTCGAGCAGAAATTGATAGCCAAGTTCCGCACCCATGAGGACAGCCTCAACCGGGATCTTGGGTTCATGTCACGCTACACGTAACCCCACCAGCGAACAAAAGTTATCTGTTTTTAATATAACGGGTCATTTGCTGTCTTTCTCTTCCTTCCGGATGTTTCTATGTTTCTGCCTCTCTCCGTTTGTTTTTTTTTCCGGATGTTTCTATGTTTCTGCCTCTCTCTCTCTCTGTTTGTTTGTTTTTTTTTCTTTGGTTATTTGTATATTCGGTGGTACTGTAGGTAACACCTCTCTGTCTGAACACTTTGATTGCCTTGGCAACGGGCAGTTGGAAAGATTATCTGTAATCACCAGGTATTGTTCTGTGATTTATAAATGCGAAAGGTTCGAGGATTTCTTGACATTCACCTGAGGAAGGAGGAAGCCTCCGAAAGCTTGTGATTTTCAAATAAAATTGTTGGACTATAACTTGGTGTTGTAAAATTGTTTACAATTGTCAACCCCAGTCCATCACCGGCATCTCCACATCACTACTATTAATAGTGAAGACCTATAGCATAAAGGATGAGGGCAGTAAAGGAGCATATCTTAGGAGTCAGGGACTTTGTCCTTAGTACTTGGCATATCAACAACCAGCACAGAGAAGTTCCAGACACACAAGGGGCAAATATGGGAGCAAAACAAATTGAACACTTACCTGTAATTTTCATCACTTAATGAAATAATGAATTCCTTTTTAATATATCTCACCCTGTATCACTCCATTAGGGAGGTATCTGAAACTCTGTATTCTCACACACGCTGTTAATCACATCTTAAGTACCAGCCACGAAAGGCAAGGAAAGAGGTCCCCTAGGTTCTTATTGCCCAATCAGCTCTGCAATTGGTTACTATTTGTGGGTTCACATGTTTACAATTGTGGAACTGTTTACTTTAATGTTTACCCTGTACTTCATGGGCTAATTTTCCAAGTAAGTGCTGGCAGTGAAGAACCTTTCCCACCTGCAGTACACATCAGAAAATGGTAGGCTCGGATCAATAGATGGAAAATTGCGAGCGACTCCTTTTCCCTCTTTTGCCCTTTCCCTCTTTACTGCCTCTGGGAGCTGAGCGTTCCCTGGATACAGTGAAGAGGATAATGTTCCGTCAGTAGTCCAGTGGTGGAGTGCACGACACTTGTACATGCTGGCATCATGAAAATGAAATGCTCACACTTTTGTTCCTTTGTCTGTGCAAACACTCACAGTTGTTGGAACAAAGTTGGAAGTTAAAAATCGCACATTAGCCAGTTAGTACCTATCTGAATAGGGTAGGCAGATATTCCCATTTCCATATGTCAGGACTAAAACAAACAAAATACAGTTCGGTAAACCACAGTGACTGTATGAACAAATCAAATAACTATCCAAAGATGAATCTTAAAGGAGCAGGAAGGCTTCTGTTGGAGAGTGTCCTTCACTTTTTTCTCTGCTTGTTCATGTTTTCAGATGCTGTTTTGTAATTACAGCATTTCCTAATAATTCTGAATAAAAGAATCATCCTTTCCTCTGGGCTGGGCAGTTCTGCTATAAAATTTAAATCTGAAGATAACACCATCAATATTTTTGCACTTGATGCAAAATGACTCCATCTTCTGGGATAGATTAGGTGCAGTTTGGAGCTGCTTTCTTGTCTTATGTGAGGCAGCATGCTCATTGTTATTGATACTACTTCAATTTTTCTTTCCCAATTCTTCTTTTGATGGCTTCTGAAGATCAATATAGCACTACACAAAAGTGACTGCTGGTACTAGTTCCAACTCCAGTCCACAGTAACTCCAGCAAAGAAAACTTTTGACACTGATGCGGGAACATCTGGGTTAGTCACAAATACAAATGGTGGGCTCACCTATCCTATGCAGTTTGGCGGTTGGCTGGCTGCCCCCTCAGATAAGGAAGCACTTAGGATGTTTCCACAAGGTTTGTGCTAAAGTTCATGACTAACGGGAGATAATCACAATGAAAACATACCACACGTATGGAAACAGAGAAGGAACCTTTGGCACAGTAATTGAGTTTAATGGTGACCTTCAGTGATTGATTATTGTTGCAGATCTTTATATACTTCATCATGCACTGCTCTCCATCATGCTGAGATAACTAGCTCTGTTGTGGTAGTTCTGCGACTTGTGTTAGCTTGTTCTGTAGATGGTACATCTCTCACTTGAGCCTTCTATTCCCTCTGCACTTCCAGGCCACCTCTCCTCTTGGTCCTGTTGCATGAAGAGATACCCAGTAGTAGCTGCTGCACTTAGGCGGTGTACCACAAAGCCCTTACAGCTGATTGACAGTTGATATGTGTCATACTCTCTTCACTCTCCACCCCCAGGCATAGCTACTTATCAAATGATTTTTCAATAATAACACACAAAGTTAATATTTGAAAACTTTCAGTCTATCGCTGAAGCTGCCTGCTTCTATGATCTGTTTCAAACCCTAACCCATAATTCTATGGATCAGGAATAACAAAAATAGGCTCTGAAAAGTGTCCTTTAGATTAGCTAATTAGCTAATCTTCAAACAAAATAATTTTTATGGTGAGTACCTGACTCATACCTGCACAGTGGATGAGGTGATTAAAATTGTACTTCAGTTCTTGCAAATGGGATAATGATCACCGACAGTCACTATTTCTGTTCAATTCCATTATTAAAGCCAAAATGCCAGAACCAAAATAGTAAAACAAGTATGTTTATGAAAGTCTAGTAAGGTCTGTCATCGTATTTCTATTGTATAGCAGAAAGTATCAAATAAATACAGTAAATGCTGGAAAAATACAGCAGGCCCATTAGCAGCTGAAAATTGGAAAGACCCCTGACAAAGAGTCTTTACCTGAAATATCAGCCTGCCTTTTCTCTCTCAAATGCAGATAGATCTGTTGTTTTTCCAGCATTTTCTTTCAGATTTGTATTACCTTTTCTTCTTTCTTCAATTGTAGAAAATATGCCTTGAAAAGATTGAATACTGCAATATACGCCATTATAGAATGGTTTTCATTGACTATCATCTATATAACTATGGATGCTGATTGCCATAATATAACATTGTGCAGTAAAACTGTCAGACATTGTTGTATACATTAATGGTTGATAATATTTATTCAGCTATCACACTTTGGAACAGAGCATCAAGCATCTGCTGCTGTACTTCAGATGAAAGAGTCCAAATAATGTACACCACTAAAACAAGAACATATTTTATGGATAATTACCCTCCAGATTTCATATTAGTTCTCTTTTCCTGATTAGGGATTGCTGCAGATTTGGCCATTTGGTTTATGCCGCTGATTCACATTGCTCTAAACCGGGATTCACGTCGCCCAGAACACCACCAACATAGGCCCAAGTCCTAGCAAGGCGTAGTGCAGGTGGAATGGGCAAAAAAATTAAACAAAACTCTCAGGCCTGCAGTTGTGTGTCAGGCTTCTGAGTTCATAGCCCTCTGGTTGCTGATGCAGATCAGCAGCCAGAAGGCCATGATTGCCTGCAAAAACCCAGGGGGGGGGGGGGGTGCGAGGAAAAAATAAATTTTGGAACCTACCTTCCTGTCCTCCGCCTGTCCCCTGGACTCCTGCTGATCTTCTGGTTGGTGGGGCCGGCCATAGAGCCATTTTTAACTGGGCATCCTTGCACTGAGGTGCCATGCAGCCATGCAGTGATGTCTCAGAACAATGACGCAGGAGGCTGGGGATGTACCTCCTGACTCAATAACGGCCGCAATGGTCCTGCGTTAACTACAGGTGCAGGCTCTGCTCCGCCTCCCCAGGGAAACCATGGACAGCATAAAAGGGGCAGAGAACAGGCAATTCGGTCTCCACCCTGATCTTTGGGCCATGTTCCCTAGGAGCAAGGTTGAGGAAAAGCTACTTTTGTATCATAACAGCCCAGAGTAATGTATGATGCAGTGTGTGTGCATCCTCACACAAGTTCTGGAGCATCCAGTGAGGCGATTGCTAACTGACTGTTGCGAATGAGGCAGCATTAGGCAGCATAATGTAATGTTCCTCATTTGTACTGGTCAGTTAAGTATAAGAACAGCAGTAGACTGTGTCACCACTTGGACCTTCATCCCTTATATGCATAAATTCAAATGCAAAGTTAGATGTTACTTTATGAACTCAGCCATTGGAATATGCAATCACCCACGGGAAGCTCTGGTTTGCTTGCACGCCCAGTATAAATTCTTCAGGCCTTTCTTTTCTCTCAGCAACACCAACTCCGTTTCATAACACATCTGTCCTTATTACAGTTGCGTTCATCTGCCCCCTGTGGTTATCTAATATGCAAAAAAATACAAGACCAGCAGTGAGATTAAGGCTTGAATTCAAACAATTGGTCCCGTGAATGGCCGCAGAATCCCAAGAGTGTGCCACAGTTTTAAATTTATTGTAACTACTTTTTTATTAGGTATATAATTCAGTTTTTATTTTGTTTCCTGTTCCTGTTACCAGTGAACTATGTGTAGCAGTTATGATAATTTGTAATCTAATAGTAAGGATTAGCTCAGTGATAGCATTCCCACCTCCAAGTGAGAAGATTATGGGTTCGAGCTTCACTCCAGTCAGGCCTAGGAGAAGGGATGAGGGATGTGAATACTGGGTTTGACTTCCAGCAGGGTACTCGCATCCGGTGAGAGTGGAATGGTGACCCCCCCCACTGTTGTACCTAGCCAGTTCCACAGAAGAAATAAAGTGGTCTTTATTATGGAAGTGACCTAAAGCATGATCTGCTGGATGTAAAGGCAGTGGAAGAAATCGGTTGCCTCGTTTGCCAATAGGTACAGAAAAGAAGAAGAAGAATCTGATAGTAATGTTAGGCTTGAAGTTACATGGCATTGATTGGCAGGTATTATAGAACAACAGTAACAGATTAGATGTAGGTAAGCAGTATGTTTTAAAAGACACAATCAGTAGATTCTAACTGATGTATTACCTGAAACTTTGAACTTACAATGAGGCACAGTGCCCAAATTCAAATCTTAAATCATTATTCTGGTCTACAAACTCAATGAAGAGCCTTCTAAGAAGCCTATGACAGTGCTGAAGTGGTTTATACGTTACAATAAGTAAAACATGCATCTTTTGACATAATCATTCTAACTAGTTCCAGAGGCTTATCACAATTAGTCACCCAATTGTGCTAAAGGTTACCTCACAAAAGGGTTCATAAATTGTACACTAAAAATGTCTCTGAATTACATTCTCCAAAAACCATAGTTAATTGCATAAAATTAGGTCCCCAGGGAAATAAATTGGAGAGAAAATAATAGTGGTGTAAGATGGTTTAATATATTTAGAAAAGCTGTGTAATTGGAATGATTCTGTGAGCAGTTTGCTTTCAGAAGTTACCTTAGGGGGCCTCTAGAGCTTCAAAGAATTTGTGGTGAGAAATGGCCTTCAATACTTAAAAAAAAGTACTGAAGCATGGTATTACTGTGCTTTGGAATAGCAACACAAACCACTTAATGGGAGGATAGAGGTTTGATTTCTCCAACCCTTCTCCTTCCTCCCTCCCCCCACCAACTAGTTTCTGATTTGAGCTGTGCTGCATTAAATGGAGGTCAGTCATCGCATTGCAGGATGAGAAAGAAAATTAGACCGGATGTCCTAAGTACTGTATGCCTCTTGCCAACTCACTAAAGTATTTATGATGGTCTGGGAATGGGTTGTCCATTCTCTTGCCAGCTACAACCTACTAGTTAGCACCACCATGAAGGGTGAACAAGCTTTATAGTTTCACGCAAAGCCACTGGGACCGGGTGTTTTCCTTCTTCTTCTCAGCGCCTAGGCACTAGTCAGGCAAGCACATCCAAAATACGCTCTGTTTTACATAGCCTGAGCCCATCGGCTTTTCTGGCTTCAACCTAGGCAAAATGCTCCCTGACACAGGCGCACCTCAAGGTGGGCCTTGTGCCAGGAAACTGGGTTGGAAATCCAACCACTGCTGCAGGCCAAGATTTCAAAATTTGAATATTTGACCCCTGCTGGCATTCATACTCTTTCGCAGGGGTTCTGCTAGTTCGCTTTTTAATGCAGGGAATTATATGGTTATACTGAACCCAAAGCAGCCTTCACAACTGAGCATTAACATATTTGAGATTAGATTTTGAACTGTACCCAAGTCACTAAACTCTGGTCTAATATCAAGTCACAGTAAGTCTGGGTCACATGGCCTTAAATGTCCTGATTTTCTAAATAGATGCTTTGGAATTTGCCAGTTCTCCTCTGCTAATAATAACTCAAACAAACTAGTGGAATAAGTACTCCCATAGAGCCTTTGATTAAAAGCACCATGTAGCCATACGCATGACTGAATTATAATGTTAAGAGCTCTAGGAACATGTTGGTGTCCTGTAGACTTCTCAGAAATGGTCTTAAGACAGATCAGGAAAAAAATGCTAGGGGTCGGATCCTGTGTCTTTGTGCTTGTGTTACTTGTTTACTTCCAATCTGTTGTTGTTAGAATTTTCTATTCTTGGCAAGCAAGCTAAATAAATAATTAATTTTTGCATATTTTTCTTGTTTAGCTAATCAAGAGTAAAAAACTACTAAATGACTCATTCAAAACATGAGAAACAGAGTTCATGTGCATGAGGGAAACAATGCCACATTAATCAGAGCTGATATCGATCTAAAAATGAACAGGACGCTAAAGCCATGAAAGAAAGTAAACTGTACAAACCAGCTATTTTGATGAAACTCCAAGAAACATTAGGTATGATTCCTCTGCATGTTTAGTTGCGATTTGTTAGCGTTTGAGTATGAAATCTGAAAGAAATTTGCACATAAGGCTTGATGACCAAAGAATGATACAGGAAGTATGACAGCTCAATTGTGATAGATGATCAAAATTCAAGCAGACCTTCCTTCATTGTGTCGCTCACGTAGAGTCCGAGATCATGCTGTTGCAGCTGTGGTGCTGGGACGGCGGAGTGATGCACATCTCTAGTGCAAGGATTTTGTAAGACATGTCTCCAGAAATAGTGATTGGTTTCTAGAAAATAGTGTTTTCCTTACCCACTGTAGGTAGATATATAAATAAATAGATACCACAGCTGCATACATAAATCTGTTGATATGGACAAGTATGAATAAAAAAAAATGGCAGAGGCTGCCATTGTTTAGAGTACATTACAAAATATGAAGATTCCACTTTCTGTGTTTCTCCCTCTGCCTCTTTGTCCATTCTATCTTTCTCAGGCTTACTCTGTCCGTCTCTTTCTCCGACTGTCTCATTCACATACATAGGAATATAGGAACATGAGTAGGCCATTCAGCCTTTCGAGCCTGTTCTGCCATTCAAATAGATCGTGGCTGATCTGTACCTTAACTCCATTGACACACCTTTGTTCCACATCCCTTTACACCTTTACCGAACAAAAATCTATTGATCTCAGTCTTGAAAATTTCAATTTGGAGTGGGGGGAAGAGTTCCAGATTTCCACCATCCTTTGTGTGAAAAAGTGCTTCCTGATTTCACTCCTAAATGATTTACTCTAATTTTAAAATTATGCTCTCTTATTCTGGATTCTCCCACCAGAGGAAATAGTTTTTCTGTATCTACCCTATCGAATCCCTTAATCATTTTAAATACTTCAATTAGATCCCCCTTCAACCTTCTAAACTCAAGGGAATACAAGCCAAGATTATTCAACCTGTCCTCAAAATTTAACCCTTTAAGTCCTGGTATCATTCTCGTGAATCTACGCTGTACCCTCTCCAAGGCCAATATACCTTTCCTGAGGTTCGGTGCCCAAAACTGATTGCAGTACTCCAGATGTAGTCTAATCTAGGAATTGTACAACTGAACCATCACTTCCTCACTTTTGAACTCCAACCCCCTTGAAATAAAGGCCAACTTTCCATTAGCCTTTTTGATTACTTTTTGTACCTGTGTACTAACTTTTAGTGATTTGTGTACACGGGCATCTAAATCCCTCCACAGCTCCTCGTGTCTCACCCTTAAGAAAATTTTCCAATTTGTCTTTCTCAGATCCAAAGTGGACGAGCTCACACCTCCCCACGTTGAACTCCACTTGCCATAGTTTTGCCCACTCACTTAGTCTGCCTGTGCCTCTTTGTTACTTCCTGCTCCCATTCACACAACTTAGTCTGCCTCCTAACTTAGTGTCATCTGCAAACCTGAATGTACAACTCTCTATTTCTTCTCCCCATCATTAATATATAGGGTGAAAAGCTGAGGTCCCAGTACAGATCCCTGGGGAACACCACTTGTCACATCCTGCCAATCAGAGAACAAACCCTTTATCCCTACTCTCTCACTCCTACCTCCCAACCAATTACCAACCAATGTCACAAGGTTACCACCAATTTCATGTGCTGTCATTTTTGCTAATAATCTCTTCTGCAGAACCTTATAAAATGCCTTCAGGAAATTCATATGAACAACATCCATAGATCCACCCATCCACCATGCTGGTGAATTCCTCAAAAATTCAATTAGACTAGGTAGACATGACCTACCCTTCACAACTCCATGCTGGCACGCCGAGCAGCTGATACTTGTCCAAGTGCTCAGTAACTCTGGGGTAAACTTCCAGCCCAGGGGGAGTGGGGTGGGGGGGGGAATGATTTCTTGGTGCGAAACCCAGAAGGTAAGTGGGCTGGTCGCGAATGAGACCCATCAATGGCACTTCCGAGTTTCGCGCACGGCAGCCAGCCTGATTGACAGGCTGGCTGGCTGTCGGCCCGGAAGGGGATCAGAGGAAGGGAGGGAGAGAGGGAGGGAGGGATCATAGGCTGGGGAGAAGATCGTGGTGTGGGGGAAGAGCCGGGGAGAAGATCGGGGGATGCTGAGAAGAAGATCGGAGGGCTGGGAAGATCGGGGTCGGGGGGAGGGCTGAGAAGAAGAGTGGGGGGCTGGGAAGATCGGAGGTCACTGGAGGTCGGGTGAAGAGTCAGAGGTAGATGGGGTCCACCATGGGGGTGAATCCATCATCCGGGGTGGGGGGGGTGTCGGCCGATTGCGGGGGTCCTGTTGGCCAGGTGAGCTTGTCGGGGCTGAATGAAGCATTCCTGATCCTCCGGGCCCACAAGCAGTGCAATAAAGGCACTCACCTCATGGATCCGGCCCTTCCCACCTGCTTTTACCTGATGTGAATGGGAAGAAATGGGAAACCCAAACAGATAAGGTTAAATTCATTTTATTATTCCAATACACAAAATATTAAGTACCTCATGTATCTCAATGAGGTACATTGCCCTTTTAAGTATCGACCCACCAGCATTAAGTGTGGGCAGGACTTCCTTGGAGCCGGGATGCGTCCTGTTCAGAAAATGGAGAATTTTTACTCCCCACCTGACCCCATCACACCCGTTCATGAGTGTTAAAATTTACCTCCCTGTCTCTGACCAATACATCTGCAATTTCATTATTTATTTATTTTAATACCCTGGGTTGGAAATCATCAGGTGCTGGAGATTTGTCTCATTATTTTCTCCATTATCATTTTTTAACATATTAAATCCACTAAGTTTCTACCCCTTGACTTATTTTTAGGTGCCCTTGTACCACTGGTATTTTATTCTCTTCTTCCACTAAAAATGAATGCAATGTACTTATTTAACAAGTCTGCCATTTCCTTATTATCCATTATAGTCTCACCTGTATCTGTCTTTAATGGGCCCACATTCCCCTTTCGCAGTCCCTTTCTCTTAATATATTTAGAAAAAACATTCCTGCTAGCTTTGATATCCTTTGCAAGCTTTTTTTCCTATTCCCTTTTTGCACCTCTTATTATTTTATTTGTATTCCTTGCTTGCATTTTACAGTCTTCCTGTCTTCTGGATTTCCATTTTTCCTTGCATTTGTGTAAGCCTTTTCTTTTAGCTGTCTCTTACCTCATTTGTTAACCAGGGCTGTTTAACTGCACAAGTGGAGCCTTTGCCTTTTCGGGGTATGTACATGTTTTGTATCATACCAAATACTTTGAATACTTCTCACTGTTTGTAGTTTTACCTGTTAACAGTTCAGCCCAGTTGACAGTGGTTCATTTATTTCTCATCCCTTTGAAGTTTCTCTTACTTAAATTTAAAACCTTGGATGTGACTCTCTCTTCTCCTTCTCAAACCTAATATCAAATTCCATCATATCATGGTCACTATTTGCAAGATGCTCCCTTGCCTTCAGATTGTTAACTAATTCTGGCTCGTTACTCCAGTATGGCCTGTTCCCTTGTTGGTTCTAAAATATATTGTTCTAGAAAACTATTGCAAATACATTTTAGAAATTCATTGCCTTTACTACTTGAGTTGCTCTGCTTCTCCCAACCTCTGAAAATTAAAATCTCCCGTTATAACCACATTGTTTTTGTTGCATGCTTCCCTGATCTCTGTATTTATACATCCTGCAATCCCGATTTCCTGCTTGCCCGGCATGTTTTAGTGACACTGATCAAGTGGAAAATGGACCGAGATCCGTAAATACCGGTCTCTGCTCACTTTAGCACCCAGTCCATATTCCACCATGATCTCATACAAATGACATGGTAATGACATAGTGACATCTTGTGTCTCATTTTCTGTTATTTCTGCCACATTTGTGCTGATTTATAATCGCATCAATATAAAATGACTGGGCAGGGCTGCTGGATGCCATGAAGAAGGCAGAAGAGAATTTGAACAGCCAAGATTCAACATTTACTTGTGCAGTTTAAAGCTTATTTCTCACAAATAAAAACAGCAAATTCTGGAGGTGTACAGCAAGAAAGAGAGAAATTGCATTTATATAGCATCTTTCATGATCTCAGAATGTCCCGAAGTGCTCCACAGCCAATGAAGTGCTTTTTGAAGTGCAGTCGTGTTGTAAAGTAGGGAAATGTAGCAGCGCTGCAAAATCCAACAAATAGCAATGATCAAATAATCTGTTTTCTAGTGATATTGGTTCAGGGATAAATGTTGGATAGGACACTATAAGAACTCCTCTCCTCCTCGAATAGTGTCATGGTATCTTTAACATCCACCTGGGATGACAATCAGGGCCTCGGTTTAACATCTCATCCAAAAGCCGGCACCTCTGACAATGCAGCACTTCCCTAGTACTGTAATAAGCCTAGATAATGCGCTCAAGTCTCTGGAGTGCGACTTGACTCAGAGGTGAGAGTGCTCCCACCGAGCCAATGCTGACACCTACAACACATCCATCAGTGTCTGAAAGAGAAAAAACAGATTATTATCTGCTCTTTGTTTTGGTCAGTCCTATAAAGCAGTTCTTCATCAGTTGTAATGAAAGCTCCCAAAATGTTAACCTATCTTTATTTTTCTCTTTCAGATGCTGATAGACATACTGTGCATTTCTAATTTTTACTGTTTTCATTTCAGTAAGTCTCCAGAGATATTATAAAGAATGCCACCATCAGGACTGTGTTGCTTGGCAAAAAAATATCTTGAGGTTGAGATGATGTTGATAAACTGTGGGACTCATGCAGGTTCACACAATCAGAGCCACTTTCGATGTAATAGCTCTGTACTGTAATTTATGTGCCATTGTGTTGTTATGAACACAAATACATAAGGAAAATCCACCAAAAAGTAAAAGAAGTTACAAGGAGCAGTTCATTAGAGATGTAAATTGTATTATCAGATTTGACAACCATGCCATGAAGAAGTACATTTTTAGGAATATGTAGATGTCCATTCAAGCAGGAGCACATAAAGCAGTTTAATGGCCAAATAGCAATTTTATGATGAGCTCTTAAAGAGCCAGTGCCTTCCAATGGATAGGGCAATTTACCCATAAGCTTTGAGCCCACTAGCACATTTGGATAGCTGTCTATCTGAATTCTGATGTCTAACGTGCTATAAGCAAAATGCCCACAGGCTGGCAGTGAGGCAAAATGTGATTGTGCCTCTGTGAATGCTCTGGCATTGGTGGTATACATGGTCACTGCAGTCATTCTCCCCTCCAAAGCAAATCAAATGCAAAATGGTCTGAATTGGGTAGTTCCTGGTCTTTTCAAATAGACCCAATCTTTTTTTCTGGAATGCACTGCCTGAAAGGGTGGTGGAAGCAGATTCAATAGCAACTTTCAAAAGGTAATTGGATAAATACTTGAAGGGGAGAAAATTGCAGGGCTATGCGGAAAGAGCAGGGGAGTGGAATTAATTGGATAGCTTTTGCAAAGAGCTGACACTGTCACAATGGGCTGAATGGCCTCCTTCTGTGCTGTAAGATGATTCTAGAAATGGGACAAGGAATGGTATGTGTTTCTGTAAGGGGGTGGGCTGTACTTTGATTGTAAAGTACTCCCTCATAATCTATGTAACATCAAAAGGTTATTTAAAAGTTATTTTGGGGGCAACGATTTTCCTACCTAATAGGAAAAAAATATAACAATCGTGTCCCTCCTTGTGTACAGATGCTGTTTCTGGTCTCTTTCAGCGGGGAGCTGCTTAGCTGATATTCACCACATTAGCTATGGCACCTTTAGAAATCCCAAACATCAGCATCTTATCCAGCCCAGGATACTGAGCAGGGAGTGTCTGAGGTAGGAAGATTCTGTATTGACCAAGACCTGCTGTCTGCTTATGTTACTATTTGCTGTCACCACACTGGTAAATCAGCCCATTCGATGATCTTCTCATATATGATGGTTTGATAAGAAAAGTGGTTGAACCAAAATTTTTTTTTAAACCACCAAATTGGCAATTAAAAATCTAAAGTGCACAGAAGGACCTTTAAATGAAAATGGCAGCTTATTTATGCATTGTGTGGTTTAACTCGCTTTATCAGCATATACCTCAGAAGGATTGAACAAAGTGTGCTGTGCACTTCATTATATTGTATATAGAGTTGAATGCAATTTAGCTGATTTAGCAGAAAGTTTCCACAGCAAGACATTAGGCTGATAGTTTATAACAAATGGTTAAAATAGTCGTCACTTTTGGCTTTAAAATCAAGTGGCCACTATTGTATTATATCATATCTATTATGTAAGATAACCATTATATTATATGATACTATTGGGTTAATAATGCTGAATCATTATTTATATTGCAATAACTGTTAAACTATGATGTGCCAATGTTATTCTTTTTATGTGGAAAGTAGGCTGAGCATTGCTTTATGCTGGAGAACCTCAAGCAGATTAAAAAGCAGACATAACATGCATTATTTAAAAGCTCAGTTCCTATTCCTGCATCTCTGTCTCTCTCACTAGCAGCCACTTAATGAGACTACACCAAATATTTAATGGCACAATGATTTCATCTGAAACTTGAGTGAAAAAAGTATGAATATTTGTCATTGAAGGTGACTCTTTATTCCCCCTCCAAATCCTACCACCCGATTGAAAACAGTTCTGGATATTTTGACACATTTTGTTCTTTAAAATTATTGACAGATGAAACCTTGCATTTCTATTCACTTTTCTATGGTATTTACCATTATTTATAATAATGATAATTAGTTGATAGTAGTAATCAGTTTTTAGTAGTTAAATCACTTTGTTTGCTGCCCCTCCTCAATAATCTTTGGTCCTGTGCTATCTTTTTCCAATTTAATTAATTCAACTCAGTCTCATAAACTTTAATGTAAAATTCAACAGAAACAGTATTCAGAATTGATCCTTTCTCAGGGGTAAAATTGAAAGAGGCCCAGTAAGAAGTATTTACTTCTATAACTCCTGCCACATTATGAAGCCTTATATTGCTCTCTCTCTCTCCACTTAGTCAATTGGCACTGTTTATGAGCTAAACAGATTGTTTTGTAGATCTAGAACAATTTATTGCATGATGTAGACTAGGGAAGAGCCACAGCTCAAAATGGCAACAGGATATGAACTTCTAAGGCAGAATGGAGTCTTAACCACTTTACTTATTGATACATATTTTTGAGGGCAGTTGTAGGGGTTTCATAATGAACACTAGATATTGTTAGAACTCTAAGTTATACAGAATTCCTTTCACAACCATCAGAAATTCAATTTCAGGTCACTTATCAGAAAACCAAATAAATTGCCAACATCTGATTAGTTGGCAAAACATTTGAGTCAACATAATTACTCAGTTCAAATTTGAAATGATGGTTGTGATTTTCCAGTCAGCACTGCATTTTGTGCAGTTTTTTTTGCTGAAAGTATGTTATACTATTTGACCGTATTTGCTACTTAATACTCAACTACCAGCATTGATGGTATACATCTTAATTCCCCATGTGTAAAAAGGGAAAGCATTCTGATCATAATTAATTCACTTGTTAACTTTGAGGTGATGTTAATAATAACTACCTACATCTGACATCAATTGCATTTGAGATCTATAAAATGGCAAGAAATGCTGGTGGGATAAACTTCCTTCATTTATCCTAAAATGGACATGGAAGTCTGACAATAGCTGACAGACGAGACCAGTGGTACATCAGGAGGTTCAGAAGCAGTAGACAGAGTATCCTGACTAACGTGTACCAGGTATTTGCTATGAATTGCAGAAGAATAAATTACTGTTGCAGTGAAAGCAACTTCAGTGCTCACTTACTATGTGCAGCAGGCTCCTTCTATGAATCTTCTTAAATAGCCAGATTATTTTGTAAGTGGAGGCTGATATCACAACCTATTTTACAGGGTTTTGCCTGGTGCCCATGTCTTCAATGTTATGTAGCTTGCACTTGTTGTTTTTGGTTCCTTAGCCACTGATTCCATTTGCTTTGCTGGCCACTGTCTGAGGGTGAACCATACTGTTTGCAACCTTGGCGTCTTATTTGACCTTGAGCTGAGCTTCCAACTCCATATCCTCTCCATCACAAAGACCTTCTACTTCCACCTCCATAACATTGTCTGTCTCTGCCTCTGCCTCAGCCCAGCTGCTGCTGGAACCCTCATTCATGCTTTTGTTACCTCCAGGTTCGACTATCCAATGCTCTTCTGGCTGGCATCCCATCCTCCACCCTCCATAAAGCTCATCCAAAAATCTGCTGCCTGAATCCCAACTCACATCAAGTCCCACTTACCCGTCACCCCATGCTCGTTTGGCTATCAGTCCATCAATGCCTCAATTTTAAAATTCTCATCCTCAAGTTCAAATCCCTCCATGGCTTCGCCCCATCCAATCACTGTAACCCCCTCCAGCCCTACAACCCTACAAGAACTCTGCAATCCTCCAACTCTGTGCATCCCCCCACTTCCTTTGCCCCACCATTGGCAGTTGTGCCTTCAACCGTTGAAGCCCTGAGCTCCAGAATGCCCTCTTTAAAGCTTTCTGCCTCTCCACCTCTCTCTTCTCCTTTAAGACACTCTTTAATTATGATTTATGATTGCACATAAACAACGTAGACTTTGCAGTAAAGGATCCAGGTTCTTTTACTGAACAACCTCCAGCGGGAAACATTTTTGTGATACAGAGGAAACAATGCTTTCTTCCCAATTAGTTGATTCAGAGTGGAGCAGTGTTTCACGAACTATTTGCAACAGAATGAAAGCTTGTTGGTGGTATTTTTCCTTAAAAGATGGACATCTGTATCTGCCGCAGAATCATAGAATCGTAGAAAGGTTACAGCACAGAAGGAGGCCATCCGGCCCACCGAGTCCACGCCAGCTCCATGCAAGAGCAATCCAGCTAGTCCCACTTCCCACCCTTTCCCCATAGCCCTGCAATTTTTTTTCCTTTCAAGTACTTATCCAGTTCACTTTTGAAGGCCATGATTGAATCTGCCTCCACCACCCCCTCAAGCAGTGCATTCCAGATCCTAACCACTCGCTGTGTAAAAAAGTTTTCCCTCATGTCACCTTTAGTTCTTTTGCCAATCACCTTAAATCTATGTCGTCTGGTTCTTGACCCTTCTGCCAATGGGAACAGTTTCCCTCTATCCACTCTGACTAGATCTTTCATGATTTTGAATACCTCTATCAAACTCCTCGCAACTGACTCTGTTCCAAGGAGACCAATCCCAGCTTCTCCACTCTATCCACGTAACTAAAGCCCCTCATCCCTGGAATCATTCTAATAAATCTTTCTGCACCCTCTCTAAGGCCTTCACATCTTTCCTAAAGTGCGGTGCCCAGAACTGGACACAATACTCCAGTTGTGGACGAACCAGTGTTTTATAAAGATTCATCATGACTTTCATACTTTTGTACTCTTTGCCTCTATTTATAAAGCCCAGGATCCCGTATGCTTTTTTAACCGCTTTCTCAACCTGCCCTGCCATCTTCAATGATTTGTGCGTATATACCGCCAGATCTCTCTGTTCCTATACCCCTTTTAGAATTGTGCCCTCTAGTTTATATTGTTTCTCCTCATTCTTCCTACCGAAATGTATCATTTCTCCATTAAATTTCACCTGCCACATGTCCGCCCATGCCACCAGCCTGTCTATATCCTCTTGAAGTCTATCACTATCCTCCTGACTGTTTACTACCCTTCCAAGTTTTGTGTCATCTGCAAATTTTGAAATTGTGCCCTGTACACCCAAGTCCAAGTCATTAATATATATCAAGAAAAGCAGTGATCCCAGCACCGACCCCTGGGGAACACCACTGTACACCTCATTCCAGTCCGAAAAACAACCGTTCACCATTACTCTGTTTCCTTTCCCTTAGCCAATTCTGTATCCATGTTGCTACTGCCTCCTTTATTCCATGGGCCGCAATCTTGGTGATTAATCTACCACGCGGCACTTTATCAAACGCCTTTTGAAAGTCCATATACACCACATCCACTGCATTGCCCTCATCTACCCTCTCTGTTACCTCATCAAAAAACTCTATCAGGTTAGTTACACATGATTTGTCTTTAACAAATCTGTGATGTCTTCCCCTAATCAATCCACACTTGTCCAAGTGACTGTTAATTCTGTCCCGGATTATCGTTTCTAAAAGTTTCCCTACTGAGGTTAAACTGACTGGCCTATAGTTGCTGGGTTTATCCTTACACCCTTTTTTGAACAAGGGTGTAACACGGAGGTGCTTATAGTAAACAACTCCAGCCCCAACATTAAAGGTGCATAAATATACTGCATATCTGTCAAATAATCTGCTTAATATTGGAGGGGAAGTAATCCTAGGTTTGAGTGGTGGGCTGAAGAAGGCCAAGGATAGGCCCTGAGTAAGAAAACTAGAAATGAAGTGCTCTTCAAACCATCCTTGTCGAACTGCTTGGCTTATTACAAAGTGGTTCCCTCCTGTGAGATTGAGTTAGTTAGTATCAGGTATGACTAAGTGTACCTAAGCTAGGTCAGTGTGTTATCAGAATGTACAGTGGTGTTGTGTAGTGCAAGTGTGATAGGGTAGTCAGAGTAATTGATTCATTGTGCATTTATTTCTGTCTCCATCCATTATTTTATTTTCAATCTAACAGGGCTCCACTCTATGTTAGGCAAACTTGAGTATCACTGCATCACATGTAGAGACTGTTGATTTTCCCAAGCACCAATCTGTGTTGAGTAGAATTCAATAGGTTAAAGTTTTAGTGCCCAAGATATCAAATAAACAAATCTGTTTCCTTGCAAACGAGCAGAAGCAGTAATAAGCACAATTCTGCAACATTCCACGAGGGCAGCCAGTGATGCTTATTAGTTATGGTCTCCTGTGTCTAATAGCACATAAGCCAAACCATTTCTTCCACCGCGGTCTGACCAGAGCAAGATTTTTGACGCCATTGGAGCATCATCTTGCTTTACATCCAGCAGATCGTGGATCTCTGTAGTTGATATTTGCAAGTCTGTAACAGATTCATCTTGCCTGTGGGTTGTTTCTGTGACAAAAGGCATTTTTATACATCAGCCTGATTCGACTCTCTACCTAGGTTGCTACCCTTGGACCTGTCTAGATTGTGTGGTCCTACTAGGAGTTATACAGCCACCAGCATAGTTCTCTGTGTTATAGGAGCAATTATACTGAGTCCCAGCCTCTCGTTAAACTTTATGGGATGGCCTTTTGGTAGCGGAGACTCCACCTACCCCAAACATGGCCACCAGCCTAGGAAGGGGTGGGGCTGAGCTCTGGGTAGGGACACATATGTTGAGAATTCCCACATCCTTGTCCCTCAGTGGAACCCAAACTAATGATTTTTTTTAACAATGGCAGCCCCAGGGGCTGTTTCCAGGTTGAGATCCAATAAACCTCATCCCTAGACTGGCCACTTCCTCTGAATCTTCTATGGGGGAGTGCCCTACAGATACCTTTAGTGGTGGAGGTTCCCACCTGCCATTGGCAAGGAAATCAGGGACCCCCCCCCCCCCACTTCTGACCCCAGACAGTCAGCAGTTGCGGTTCCTGGCGGACACATCTTAGCACTTACACCAAGATGCACCCCATTATGCCTTTTGGAGCAATGGAAATGTTGTTAATTAAATTCTTCAAAGACGTTACTGGGAGATATTAACTTTCACCACCGGGCAGAAAACTGGCAGTAGTGGATCAGCTGCCCATTATACATCAGGTCAGTTTACTTTTACTTTCCTTGAAGTCAATATTTAAGCACCTCGGGACATTTTACTACGTTAAAGACACTATATAAATGCAAGTTGTTGTTGTTGAAATTAGCATTCACCATGAAAAATAACTTACAAAAATTTGAATTTAAAGCTATTTAACTGACATAATATTGAAATTTGACTAATTAAATACAGTAGTTCTGTTTGCATTCATTCTAGTGCACTCTAATAATAAAGCATACCAGGGATTGGAAGCTGTCTACATTTGAAAATACATACTTTTTGTAAAAATGATTTTAGGTCACGTTTAACATTTCTTCTCTGATCTCTGTGGGCAAAATAAAGGCTGTTGTGGGGGGTGGCGGGGGGGGGGGGGTGGGGGGGCGAGGAAGTACAATGATGCTGCATAAAGTTTCTTAAAATAGGATTCGAGTCATTTGGAAAAAAATAAATAGTGATTTGGTAAATAACTCCAAATATTTAGTAGGTTTTCTATGTAGTAAAATAAAGTTCTGGTTGACTGTATTTCGCACCGCCATTCAAAAGCTTGCTGCAGTTTCAGCACTTTCTAGGTACAATAGAGTTTGGATGGAAAAGTATTTGGGGAGAAAATTGTATCTGAAAAAATAATATTGGAAAGTTAATTCGTACACTATTTGAGATTATAGAAGTGGCTTTTTATATCATAAAATTTTGAGTCATTTTCTAAGTCCCATTTCTCAGTAAGGAAGAGAGGGTACACTTACATTATGGTGGTAGTGTTTGCACCCAGTGTCCTCACTTTGTGCTGGCATTCGATTTGTAGTGAGGGTCTGATATGACTCCAGAGTGAAGCTCCCTACAGGCAGACTCTTGCTCTGCTTTACTCAAGAATCAGGTCAGGCCTTGACTCTGGGTTGGCACAACATAACTTGAGTGTCACTATGAAGCAAAGTCACTTAACACTGTTGCTACAGTTGTAGTGTAAATGCATCCATGGAAGCAAGAATACACTTGTGAACAAATGACTCTCTGCTTCACAAGAATTTTTATATAATTGTTTTATATCAAAAGGAGGATAAGCTCTATTCTTAAAAGGTCTAACTTGTACTAAACTAAAGAATTGGATGTTTTTCCACGGTCATCATTTCTCCAGTCTTATTTCTGGATTTCAAAACAACTTTATTTTCCTTTCGCCATTAGAATGGAGATTGCAGTGGTGTTGTATTAATTGCATGGTTAACTAAGCTGCAGCTGACAGTTTATCTCCCTTGTGAAAACCACGTAGAGAGTTTCTTTGTCCACTGATGACCTGAAAAAAATGAATTTTATCAGAATGATAGCAATGTTTTAAGAAAGCATCCACGTGGATAACTGCAAGATGAATCAAAGAGCAGAAGACTTTTGATTCAATCATCTAAGCTGCAGAACAATTATACAAAATACAGACATGGAAGGAAACTTCAGTGGCTCCCAATAGGCCTCTGTTTATAGGCACAGGAGAAGAGAATTGAAATTGGGCAAGGGGAGTGAATACCTTCCATTATTGATTGCAAGCTTCTTATGGAATGACCATGCTCTTATTCCAAAATATCCTACATGATTTTGAGTCTGGATAATTTATTTACATGGAAGGGGTCAAGACTGGTTTTACACCAACTTATTCACAACTACAGACATTTTTATGTATTTAAAACATGTGATTGTTTCGGCACTCAATCCATCACAAAACATATTTAGTAAAATTAGATTACAATATGTGTGTTAGAGATGTCAAACTAATGGGAAAAAGGTCCCCTTCTGGAACTGGGTTTCAAGCACCTTGATGGACAGATGCAAGGGAACCATTGTGTTGAAGTTGAGTTGAATCATGTCATATCTGATTTGAGCATGCTTACTCCTATCACAGGCAGATCTGGAAACTTCCACTCACCAAATGGTCAGGCTAAGGGTTACTTAACTTTGGTTAAATGAAAAAACGAAGCAATTTCCTAGTTTTCAAGTAACATCTGTGTGATTATCCCTCCAGCTCCGAACCTTCATTGTTTGTTTCAGCAGTTTCCTGCTACATATGATCCAAGGTGAGCTGTTGCAGCTTTTTGTATCTCATTGTTGAGCGCATTGTCTGTAATATGAGGAGTGAATTCATTTTTGGGTTTCATTTTCTCTGATTAAACTTTAAATACCCACTGTTGCCAAGAAAGAAACTAATTTTAGCTGAATTCAAAAGGCAACAAGTAACATTTAAAATAATTTCCAGCACAGGTATCACCAGCAGCTAATCATCTCCCTGTACCATCATTCTTAGCTGAGCAGCCACACAAAAACAATATATAAACAAATATAGTGTTTTAAACAGAGCCACTGAGTAATTAATAATTGAAGATATCATGTATTGTACATACTTGTCACACCTGTAATTTTATATCTATTATTTTCTAATCTGGTTCTGATATTTTGCCTGAGACCAAATCAATGAAGCAGTCTTCAGCGATTCAAGAAAGTCCAGGTCAAGAAAAGGCCATCAGGCCCGTTGAAGCTTTTCTCTCAACTATCTAACTCTCCCTTTCAGCTTCCAGCTGCACCTTAAACATCCATAATGCTTTTGCTTCTTCTCTGCTTGGCAGATTATTCCAAATATTTATCACTCTTTCGGTAAAGAAGTTATGTCATCTGGTCCTACTCCCCCGTCTTAACTTGAAGTAATATTCTTACCTTGTCTATAAGATGTAATATTTTCTATACCATAATGAGGACCTTCCCCATAAACTGTCTTCCTGCTGGGTTGTAGAGCTTATGTTTCTCTAATTGTTCCTTATAGCTCATTCCCTTAACACTCTAAATCAGCCTTGTTGATCTTTTCTGTACCCTCTCCCAATGTTTGTATGTATGTGTTTTTTGTGACAAGGTGACTAGAATTGAATACAATGTTCCAACAGAGATCTGACCAATGCATTGTAAAGCCTTGTCATAAGCTCTGGAGACTTGTAGTCCATTGGATTGTGCTAATGAGTGATGTGAATTACTGTGATTTTGCAGTTAGATAAAAGAAGAGAAAAGTGAGCTAAAAGGCCAGAGTGTTTGTTTTAAAATACAAATTCATGTTCACTATTAGAACGCTCCATGGGAGTATGATTAACCTTTGTATATGTTTTATACTTTTGCCTCCCTCGATTATTATTGATGCTTTTCCCTGCCTATTTATTGTGGAGATAAGAAATGATATTGGAAGGGAGTCTGAAACAAAAGTGAAGCGGCACTTTGATCTTTCTTGAATTGATGTGGTTGATTAATCTATCGTTAAGATGAACTTGTTTACTTCTTTTTAATGGATGAGCAGTCTTGCTAATTACAAGACTTCTACAGCCTAATTATCATTCTGAAAGTGTTTTATATGATGGTGAGAATCCTTTTTGTTTTTCTCATTTGCCAGTTTCCCCATGACACACACTCCTTCTGTGGCTGATGAGGCACCTGTCCAACCTACTGTCGAGCCCCTGCCAATGCCACTCTAAAGAATGACGCGCATTTATATAGTACCTTACAACGACTCTTGTTATCTGTCCCAATACATTTACATACAATGAATTACTTTGAAGTGCAGTCACTGTTGTTATGTAGATAAATAGCAACCATTTTTCACACAGCAAGAACCCACAAGTAGCAATGAGATGAATGATCATTCAATTTTTTTTGGTGGTTTTGTTTGACGGAGGAATGTTAGCCTGGACATCAGGGGAACTCCCTGTTAATTTTCAAATAGTGCCACAAGATCTTTAACCAGTGGAACAGACAGGCATGACCTTGGTTTAATGTCTAATCCAAAGAATAGTACTTTTGACAATGCAGCACTCCCTCAGTGCTGCACTCAGTACTGGGGGAGTGCTGCATTGTCAGAACAGCCAATCTTTGAGGGTCTGTCTGCCTGTTCATCTGGTTATATGCTCAAGTTCTGGAGTGGGAGTCGAACACACGCGTAAGACTCAAGCAGAACTAATTACTAGAAAATGCACAAGAATGACCTAAGGATGATGATCCTTCTCTTTAGGAAGCTGCGTAGACCCTATTTGGCACTTTCCTACAGACATTAAGAACTTAACAGATGGAGACCGACGGCTGCAAACCTTTATCCCATCAATCCACTGGTTACTGCTTGCCTGTTTTCCCCAGGAAAGGCAAGATACACATATTTGTTCGGTATGAAAAATTTCACTTCAAAGTCATTTTACCTTAGCAGATGTTTTTTGATTACAAATAAATACTAAACACTTTTTTTTTATTCATTCATGGGATGTGGGCGTTGCTGGCGAGGCCAGCATTTATTGCCCATCCCTAATTGCCCTTGAGAAGGTGGTGGTGAGCTGCCTTCTTGAACCGCTGCAGTCCATGTGGTGAAGGTTCTCCCACAGTGCTGTTAGGAAGGGAGTTTCAGGATTTTGACCCAGCGACGATGAAAGAACGGCGATATATTTCCAAGTCGGGATGGTGTGTGACTTGGAGGGAAACATGCAGGTGGTGTTGTTCCCATGTACCTGCTGCTCTTGTCCTTCTAGGTTGTTGAGGTTGCGGGTTTGGGAGGTGCTGTCGAAGAAGCCTTGGCGAGTTGCTGCAGTGCATCCTGTGGATGGTACACACTGCAGCCACTGTACGCTGGTGGTGAAGGGAGTGAATGTTTAGGGTGGTGGATGGGGTGCCAATCAAGCGGGCTGCTTTGTCCTGGATGGTGTTGAGCTTCTTGAGTGTTGTTGGAGCTGCACTCATCCAGGCAAGTGGAGAGTATTTCATTTAATGAAGTAACGGAGAGGGTTGATGAGGGTAGTATGATTGATGTTGTGCATATGGACATTCAAAAGGCATTTGATAAAGTAGCACGTAATTGGTTTGTTAGCAAAATTAAAGCCCATGAGATTAAAGGGACAGTGGCAGCAATGATACGAAATTGGCTAAGGGACAGAAAGCAGAGAGCAATAGTGAACGGTTGCTTTTCAGACAGGAGGGAAGTTTACAGTGGTGTTCCCCAGGGGTCGGTATTAAACCACTGCTCTTTTTGATATATATTAATGACCTGGACTTGGGTATACAGGGCACAATTTCAAAGTTTGCAGATGACACGAAACTCGGAAATGTAGTAAACGATGAGAAGCATAGTAACAGACTTCAGGAGGACATAGAGAGTCTGGTGAAATGGGCAGACACATGGCAGATGACATTTAACGCAGAGAAGTGTGAAGTGATACATTTCTGTAGGAAGAATGAGGAGAGGCAATATAAACTAAATGGTACAATTTTAAAGTGTGTCCAGGAACAGAGAGACCTGGGGGTGTATGTACACAAATCTTTGAAGATATCAGGACAAGTTGAGACGGCTGTTAAAAAAGCATATAGGATCCTTGGCTTTATAAATAGAGGCATAGAGTACAAAAGCAAGGAAATTATGCTAAACCTTTATAAAACACTGGTTAGAATTCTGAGCAATTCTGAGCACCACACTTCAGGATGGATGTCAAAGTGTTAGAGAGGGTACAGAAGAGATTTACTAGAATGGTACCGGGGATGAGGGACTTCAGTTATGTGGAAAGACTGGAGAAGCTGGGATTGTTCTCTTTAAAGCAGAGAAGGTTAAGAGGGGATTTAATAGAGGTGTTAAAAATCATGTACAGTTTTGATAGAGTAAATAAGGAGAAACTGTTTCCAGTGGCAGAAGAGTCATTCATCAGAGGGCACAAGTTTGAGGTGATTGGCATGAGAGGTGAGATAAGGGAAAAAAAATTTACCCAGCGAGTAGTTATGATCTGGAATGCACTGCCTGAAAGGGTGGTGAAAGCAGATTAAACAGTAACTTTCAAAAGGGAATTGGATAAATATTTGAAGGGAAAAAAATTGCAGGGCTATGGGGAAAGAGCAGGGGAGTGGGACTAATTGGATAGTTCTTTCAAAGAGGCGGCACAAGCACGGTGGACGAATGGCCTCCTTCTGTGCTGTATCGTTTATGATTCTATGAACTCCGACTGCTTCTTTTATCCTGTAATCTATCAAATTAAGATACAATAGTTGGTAACGCATGCGAATGGACGGGCATCTCACACCTGATAGGAATTCAAGAACCGTTGGGCTGGATTTTGCTGTGAGCAGCGAACGAGCGGCGCCTGCCGTTTATTAGACTTGCACTTGCCCATAGGCTTTCTATGAGCTTTTGCACAGCAAGTTCCTCTAAATTAGATAGCCAAAAAGCACAGCGCTCTCTCGGGCATCTGGGACCTGTGTGAACAGGGCAAGCAGCTGTGTATCTCCTTAACTGATTGAAGCATCGTTAATAACAGCGCAGGTTCAGAACCCAGGAAGTGTAAGTTAGAATAGTTAATTCAATTTCAAATCAAGTTCAGAAAGCAAAATAAAAAGAGGGTAAGAAAGGTTGGATTAAGAGACAGGGATAAAAGAGACAGAAAGAAAAAGTTTTAAAAAAAAGTTTACTTTTTTTTAAATGTCCAACAACAATTAAAATCCGAAGGAATGAGACGCCACGCTTGAAAAAGTTAATTTTCAGTGACAGAGAGGTTGTTTGGCAGCAATTAAGACTTACCACACATTTAAAAGGGTACTTTGGCTTGAAATGACTTGACTTAACTTTTTTTAGCGAAATTAGTCCGTATCTATCAGGTAAGTACAGGAACTTCACGCCGTTCAATACATTTGAACGGGGAGCCAGGCAGCGAGATGCTGTATTCGCGCAGCTTTTGGAGGAGCATCGCATCTCGTACAGCAATGTCCGGATTTCCGCGTTTAACTGCGCATGTGCGGTCACCGGAAGTTGCTGTCCGATTTGCACATGAGTAACGGTGAGCGCTGTTAACTTCAATGTTATTTTTACAGCAAAATCCGGCCCATTGTGTTCAATTTAATAAAGGTGATTCAAATATGGGAGACAACTTTTGTTTTGCTATATTTGTCAGTCTTCAACTTCAAAGAATACAAAATGTATGTTGCAAGCAGTATGCTCCCACTTTGTAAGTTCCAATTTGTCCCACAGCTAATGTGGGGTATTCTCATGGAGCTCTCTGGGCTCTTACAAATAGCAATGTAGGAGAGTTACATAAAGGACACGAGGCCAGATTTAGTATAATCAATAAGGTTAGCAAAAGTGTTACATCTTGTGTTATTTATGTATCTAAGGAGGAAGCGTGAGTTAAAAGCTTTGTTGAAAACAATACTAGCTACAGTATTGTCTGATACTTGTAACAAAACTGTTGTGTAGTTTATAGTCTGAACCAGGGGCTGAGGGTGTTTTATTTTTTCCATTTTCTGAAGTGTAGGCGATCACGGGAGGACTCATATCATATCCAGTTAGCCAAACTCAGTAACAAGGATTTCTGTTCAACTCCTTGGCAACGCTACGATATTGTATACTGTGTGTGTAAAATCACAGTTCCATTAATAGGGAGTGAGAGCTCATTTACAGGAGCAGTTCTTGATGTTAAGCTTGGGAAAAATACAAGTAAAGCCTAAAAACTTAACAACCTCATCAAATAAGTTACAGTGGTTGATTCCATTTATACTCCAGCAAAATTTCTCCAAATCCCTTTTACATTTTCACCCACTGTCAGGGTCAAATTTGTGAAATATAGGTCCTTGCTACAATTGCCTCCAGTTGCATCCTGTTACACCACCTCATTTGTAAGTATGAACATAAAGAGTCAGCCTACAGAATAAAATAATAAATCTAATGTATATCACTGATTTCACTTAAAATAGAATATCACACTAAAATGACAACCAGTCTACTCCCGTTCTAACATCAGCAAATTTTCTGTCAGCTTTCGGTTCCAGCATTGTCTGCTCTTGATCATCATATAGCTGCTCAGCTAATTTTCTTCAAATGTAATCTCAGCAAAATGAATACAAAAAGGTAAGTCTCAATCAATTGCACAGAACACACATGCATTCAAGCTCATATAATGTCCATGAGGGATTCAAGATTCTTCCCCATTGTTTCCCGTTGGCCGAGCTGTCTGTGGAGGCACGCCCCAATTATTCAGATGAGGCTCGGGCCTCATCAATACCCGGGCCTCTTGTTTTGGCCGTTTACTGCCTCCGCAGCACCAAGTCTAGGCCCAAAAATGGGCCCAGAGGAATTTCTGCCCCATTATCTTTACTCTGTGCTGGTTGGCGACTGAAGAATTTTAGTAATGCTGGACACAAAATTAATTGCTGGCCCTCTAGGAATAAAGTGGGATGGCAGGACAGGAGACTACTCCAGGAAAGGGCATTTGAGTTGCTTTGCTTTAAAGAGTATTTGCTACTATAGAAATATAAATGAAAATAATTTAAATCAAAGAGAAAAAAGAAAATGAAAGACTTGCATTTTTATAGCGCCTTCCACAACCTCAGGATGTCCCAAAGCGCTTTACAGTCAATTAAGTACTTTTTGAAGTGTGGTCACTGTTGTAATGTAGGAAATGCCGCAGCCAATCTGTGTACAGCAAGGTCCCACAAACAGTAATGAGAAAATGCCCAGGTCATCTGTTTTTAGTGATGTTGGTTGAGGGATGAATATTGGCCAGGAGACTGGGGAGAACTCCCCTGCTCTTTATTGTGAATGAAACTGACAAACAGCAATGTTATCTTCTACAAAATAATAATTAACTAAGGGCTATAGGCTTGTACAATTTCCCGAGCCCCCGAGGACTTAGTTTTTCAGCTATAAGGCGCTGGCACAGAATTGGCCACCAGTTTTCTTACAGATCTTGCTTAATTTGAAAATGTTGCATATATTTATATAGTACAATAACAAAATGTTCACCTGGAAATAATATACAGGAAATATCTACATATATTATGTATCTATGTATGTATAATTATAAATCTTACAAATGCACACACTTCCTCTCCGAAAACATTATTTCCTGCTGTCACAATTTTTGGTAATGCTTTGTGTCAACATTTAACATTGAATCTGACTTTGTAACCATTTATAATGGGAATCATATGTAAACAGTTGCCTGTCACAGTATAATTTTAGTCTCATGCCACTAGGTGGCACTGTGATGTGAATCACTGAGCACTGTTCACTTCAATTTTGTTTTTCCTCCACCTGTTTTAAATTGTAAGTAAAAACCTGTTTAGAATTATTTGTGAAATATATTTTTAATTTATTTTTGCCGCCTATTTTGAACTAATAATAATTTTTTTATACTGCCTTCAGACCTGCTCCATGAACCATGCCATCATGCTTGCTATGCTATCAATCATCTCCCACCCAAAAGTAAAAAGACAAAGAAGCAGAAGAGGACACAGACAGAGAAAGAGCCATGCAAACAGGATACACAGGTGAGAGGGACATCTCTCCTCCAATGTACCGTGATCAACACCATGGCAGATGCTGTAATAAATTTATAAAAATGTTTAGCAATAAACCTTTGGAAAACAGTCTCACTGTATCTAAGGACAGTAGATATCTCATGCACTTGCTAATTAACTGTCCACATAGTCCTGGTATATGTATTGGCAAATCATAAACATTTTATCATCTTAATGACCACCTCCTGCAAAGTGCTGATTGTTTTTTGCTGACTGTGTCCTTAGAACACATGTTTCTTGCATTCTCATAATAGACCAATTCTAGAGATGATTGAAGATACGCTAAAGAACAAGCTATTTGTTCAACTGGTAAGGCACAGACCTGGCCACCTCGCCTCAAGGCAAAGGACGGATGCATGAAGGTGAGCATTTATGAGGACAAGGTCAACAGGAGAAATAGCTGCAGTACATCTAGCTTCCATAAATAGAACGTATTTATTGAGTATGGATGACCTAAGGGAAATGTGGAACAGTGATAATTATTTAAAATAGGACAAGGGAAATTTTGACAGAACAGCAGTAGTTCAGATTTTAAACCACTCTTAAGTAATTATTTGGCGAAGAAAAGCTTAGAATGTTATATGCTTACTCTTGGGTAGCAGTTTATTCAGAGAAAAACAAATAATTCTATTTGCTTTCAACTGATTGCTATGCTCTGGGATCTTATCCTGCATTCCGGTGTATTTACAGTCCAAATTTATTACGATATATCAAGCAATATTGAAATGTTTTTGACATGTATTTGATTTCATGCTACTTATTTTAACAACAGGAGAATGTTACAAGGTAGTAGTACAGCAAAGGGGTATAGATGATTGTCAGGGCACTGATGGCCTGCATATACCTCTCATTATTTTCTATTATATATATGTGTGTGTCTGTGTGTGTGTGTGGATCCCACATGCTAAGTCAGAGCATATGCTATTTTATGAAGGCAGAAGATTATATCTTATAACATACATTATTTCATTCTGTTGTTAAGTTGCAGTTGTATGTAACTAAGATGTCCCTTTAAGATTATAAGATCTAATTGCTGTGCTTTTCTGAGCTCAAAGACCAATTTCTCTGAGGCAGATACTAAGGTCAATTAGAGGTTAGAAGAGACCAGCAGGAAATGACTGGCTCTCATTTAAAAAAAACTGACAGAAATTTGCACTTGTGAAAAGATATAGCAAAAATGACTCAAAAAACCTTTATAGGTTGATGTGATTGATAATGTTATTTTCTTAATGGTTGAAAGCCCACTGATGTGTCACATCATATGACAGGAAATGCCATAGGATTGGTAAATCTTCAGCAACACTGAGGTCAAAGAGTAGGAGTTTTTACTCTAAGTCCAAGATTGGAGAATAGCTAAACACTATTCTCATCAAATCATAGCAAATATTATCTTGTAGTTTCAGTTTAAAAAGGACCTACAAATAGTTTCCTTTTGAACTCCTGAACCTTGATCGAAATTCAATACAAGTAAAAGGAAATGGAGCATTGTCTTGTTCCCAAATCAAATACAAGCCAACAGTAATATGCATTTTGGTGTTTGATATACTTTTCAATAATTTAGGATATAAATAAACTTGTATAAAGAATAAGCCCCAGGTACAGAGATACAACAAAAAGCATTTTGCTGGAATGTGACTGGGACTTTGTTGCAATTCATTAATCAATTGTACAGCAGTAATTTGAGCTGAGGGGCACCGTGTGATCCAGCTATCTCAGAAGAGCAATAGAACTAACAAGTGCCCATGTGATTCTACTCTCCCTGATAGCTGTGAAGGGCTACAGGTTTGTTCGTTCTTATGGCATTAGTCAATTGGTCAGAATTGTTGTTACTGAATATCACCACATTTTGGTCAACAATGATGAAAATTAGCATATTGTTTCTTCAGACTGTAACTAAAATAATACTAAAATTTGAAATAGAGATTGAACCAAAATTAAAATTATTTCTTGTCCTAAAATGTCAATGTTCTGAACTTTTGAAATGGATGTTGGAAAGTGAAGCAGACAAATAGTCAATGTTGTCAAACCAGTTCTCATTGAGCATAAATTTGCAGCTTAGAATGGTTGTGAGTACAGCACTAATAGACATTGATTATTGTCAACCTCTATTTATTTATGAAACCAGGAGGTTACTGGGGTGTAATGGAAATGTGATGCTTTTCTTAGGCTTCAGAGGACTGTACTGTCAGAGGAATGTCTTACTCTAAATTTAATCTGTTATATTTGACCTGAGATTACTTGATGCTAAGTACAATATTGCTTTGTTCCTCAGCACCGTCATTCATTATCCTTATCAGTACACCTTTGGGGAAAAGTCCAAAGTTACAGTAAATTCTTAAATGTTATACATCTGTAATAGTGATTTATTGGGCTAGATACTACTTTTGATTGTCTAAATTCGTTCAGGAATAAATTAGCTGTTCAAGTACAGAATGTGCATCTCAGTTAGTTTTAATGGGAAATGCAGCCCTGTTTGGGAATTGTGAATGGTGAACTAGCATAAATAATACATTAGTCTCCAGTTTCAAATTGAAATTGAAATTGCAGCATATCATTTGTGGGAGTGATAATCTGAATATGAAGCTAACCTTATTCTGCAATTGGGACATATGTATGAAGAAATCTCAAAACGTGTCGATTGGAAGAACATTCCGAAAGTAGCTCCAAAGTGATTTGCAAATAGCTAAACCAAGTGCATTTTTAAAAAGTACAAACCTGTTTGTCATAACTAAAGTCAGTTATGCTGAGCTCAACCATGTTTTTCACCTAAATGGTAAGAGTTATGGAATAAGTTACAAGAAGTTGACAGTATAAATAAGTTTGAAACAAGGATGTTTCCTAAGAGAAGTGATTGAAGATTGGTGATCTACAAAAAAGGAGCAGCCATGTTTGTCTTACAAAGTCTTCTCCTTTTTCTAAACAAATCAGGCCCTGAAAATCCAGAGGGCATGATTCCAGTGAATACAGTGGGTTGGTGTCTACTGGTGCCCTCCAGTTTGCAGAGTCAGTGAGAGAGTGCCTCAGTTACATGGAGCCAGCCGTGCATGTGCCACTATAGGTGCATACCAATCAGTTAACTTTGCACAGAGTAGGCATCAAACCTTCCTGGTCTGTGTGGCTCAGTTGCTCATTGCACAAACTTATTAAATAGTTTATTAAACACTGGTTATTAAACACTCATTGATTTATCAGAGTATACAGAGAACTATTCCTGATCCTTCCTTTTTTTATCTGCATTAAAAATCTCTTCCCTTTTTCTAAACCATGCCCCCCCCCCCCCCATAGGTCTCTCACTACCATTCTTGGCAATTGGATGCCAGGAGATTTCTCTAAATGGCTGAAAAAACATTTTATTTCCCTGCTCATTGACCCTTCTTCCCTGTAGGAAAGAAGCCAACCTCTGCTCACCTCTTGCACTTGACAGCACAGTTGAATTTGAGGCCTTGCATGTAAAAGCTCAAACCTGCACCCTTGCCCTTTTTTGGCATAATGAGTTAGAGTACCCATACACACACTATCACCATGCCACCGTGATTGTTGACCTAAGGAGACCAATGTTTTATCATTTTTAAAGGGTTAAGTGCATTCTCAGAGAGCTTCATGGGGTAGATGCTGAGAGGCTATTTCCCCTTGCTGGATAGTCTAGAACTAGGGGTCATAGTCTCAAGATACGAGGACGGTCACGTAGGACCAAGATGAGGAAAAATTCCTTCACCCAGAGGGTTGCGAATCTTTGAATTCTCTCCCCCAGAGGGCTGTGGATGCTCAGTTGTTGAGTATATTCAATATTGAGATCAATAGATTTTTGGACACTAATAGAATCAAGGGATATGGGGGTAGGGCAGAAAATTGGAGTTGAGGTAGAAGATCAGCCATGATCTTATTGATTGGTGGAGCAGGCTCGAGGGGCCGTATGGCCTACTCCTATTTCTTATGTTCTTATTAGCACTGCTATTTAAAGCAGTGAAAATAAAGATGAATGCAAACATGTAGAAAATGCCACATAATCTTGGCCTCAATTTACACTCTCCACATTTGCACCACCACTATTAGTGGCCTTTCCTTGGCATCTCAAAGCTGAAAACCTTCACTTATACCACTTTTTGTTTACTTGTTGCAAGAGTAAAGGATCAGCAATAGCATCATAAATCCTTACGTCTTGTCTCCAGGAGAAACAATGTTTGCATTACTATGCATGCAAAAATATTTTGATGACATTTCATGATTGAAGATGTTGTGATGGTGTGCTACATGGTTTACTTCATTTTTGATGGAAACTTAAAATTTATTTGCCTGCTACTCAAAATGTGGGACTATTTCACATAATTAAAAATGGAAGGAATATAACACGTGTTAAATTTCACTTAACGGGCTACATTGCCTAAAATATACTGGAAGAATCCAGCACCCCAGCCTAAAAAAGTCCATAGATTAAGTAGTGTTGCACCAAGTAGCAGTAAGTCTATTTTTTTTTTACTTGTCAGAAATGTAAAGAAAGAACTAACATTTACATAGCTCTTTATCACATCTCTCAAACATCCCAAAGTGCTTCACACAATGAACTACAGTCACTATAATGTGGATGAGCGTGGCACCTATTTTGCGCACAGCAAGGTCCCACAAATAGCAATGCGATGAGTGACCAATTAACGTTTTTTGTTGTGTATGAGGCAAGAATGTTGGCCGAGAACACCAAGAGAACTCCCTGTTCTTCAAATAATGTTGTGACGTCATTGGAAAAGGAAATTGGGCGCCATGTCAAATGGGCTGCCGACTCGCTATGAGCACGTTTCGCGTAATTGGCGAAGACTAATTTCACCCCCATTGCAGGTGAATTCTAAACTATTCAATTTCTGGCAGATGTGATGCAAGTGCTGATTAAACAGTGTTAAGCACAGCTTCATGTCAATGGTATTACCATTGTATTTGTATGAGTGGGCATGTTTACTTTAATGTCACTATATCTGGGGCTGCATGTTACAATTCATTTACCAGCAAGTTCTCATATTAAAGTTGCAGGCTGTCTGAACTATGAAGGTGTACATTTAGAGACTGCATCATAGGGTTTACATATGCTATAGACATTGTTGTAAAGATTGTACACCTCATCAACCAGTGGCAGTTAAAATCTCACCCACGAAAGGGGGTGTGGATAAGTTTATTTTTAATATAGTAAAGCTGCAAAATATGAGTCATGGCCCACCATTAACATAAGTAAGGGTGAATGGATAACTTACAAGTGACTAAGTTCCAAGTGAAATATGATTGCCTCACAAGTAGTGGAATTTATCATAACTCATGGTCTCAAGATAGATATTAGCATCAAGATCTCCCGAAGTCTACCCAAGGTTAGAAGTTTTTTTTCTTGAAAACAGCACGGGGGATATGTGGGATGGCCTCTCAGAAAATCTGTATCCTCCTGAATCGGGAATCTTTTTTTAAAAATTCATTCTTGGGATGTGGGCATCGCTGGCAAGGCCAGTATTTATTGCCCATCTCTTAAAAAGTTCATACTGATGTGCTGAAGATGCCTATTCCAGGTGATTTGTGTTAGTGCTACACCAATCATTGAGACCAATCTGAACAAACATTTTTGTCATTTAAAAATTACCTTTTAATTTCACTGAAAACTCTAAACATATTTGTGTTTTGGTATTCTCCAGATAGCAAATTCACAAATATTGTACATCTTCAGGTATAATACCCCTTTCCAATGTATAATACACCCCCCATTTTAGACTGTAAATTTAGGAAAAATGAAATATCTGTGTATAATACTGGCTTTTGAAACCATTAACATAAATTGTATGGCCATGTGCCCTCACAAGGGCTACGTTGCAACAGATAAGCCATTAATATTATGTTATTGTATTTTATGTTATATTAATAGACATTAATATTAAACAAACTTTTCCTTATTTGTAGAAAGTTTTAAAAAATGAGTAATCTTTACAATTTGTATTGCTTATTTAAACAACACTCCTTCAAGGAAAAAAAGCATCAGGCATAATTCTGGTCCCTTAACAGGTCCATCCACCTTGCAGGTAATGGAAGACGCCGGATTCTATGTGACCTCAATCAGTAGGCTGACCTCATTCCCGAGGCAACCATTGTGCTCACCTCACACGTTTTTATTTCAGTGAGAAAATGCTAATTCAATCTTCAGAGACATTAGTAGAATCTGGCTTGGTGAGGAGTATGAAAAATATACCTACTGAAGTCCTACACCTTCCAGGCTGAAATCTGTATACTGACAGGCTGGTAATGTTTAAGAGGCTGAGCTTTTTGTTCAGGTCACACTGAGGTTTAAGGTCATAAATGAAGGTTTAAAATTCCCATAATAATAATCAAACAGGCTTCCAACTAGTCTCTAAGGAAGCCACGATCACCTTAGAGTTACTGCAGTGCATAAGGTATTTGCACAACTCGCATGTAATATTGAAGAACGTAGCCATTTAATTGATGTGCAGAAGCTGACTGTGACAGTTGTGAACCACTTGTAGATCTTTTGGTGTACCATTGCACTAAATACTATGGAGTAGTAGGTCATGGATTCACATCTGTAATCTGTACCTTGGAGAGATCCTGGTCTTAGTGAAACCACTGCAGAAAGTATCAAGTCAAATCTTAGTGCTTCCTCACAGGGGTCAGTGAAGATAAAAGACCTCTTTCTGTGTCTGGCTATGGAGCAACTTCAGCATTGACTTGGCAGCTGGCAAATGAGGATAGAGGAATTTCTTTCAAGAATGTGAAATAAATAGTAGCGATTTGGTGTTACTGAAGCCTTTCTCTAAACGCATTGGATTGCTGAAGGAGTTTGTGAAACGAATTTCACACTTGCATTAACTATAGTGGAACATTCTAAGTGTGCGACGTGGTACCACAGATCGATAGGATTGAGATCTGTGCCTGAGTTTCCACACATAATAAGATCTCGATCTCGATCTCGACTGAATCATCTGGGAGATTTGGCAGGAGGCAAAATCATAAAGGAGATTTTACCCATGTCGCTCAAGTGAATCTCCTACTGCCCTGTAGTAGAATTAGTCAGAGGCAGATACACGCAAAAACAGGACAAAATGAGATGAGAGCAGTCAAAAGTCTGGTAAATTGTAAATCTGTTATGTAGGAATTTTGACATGCATGCACTGAATCATAAAATTTAGCATGTTGCACTTTATTCATAATAAGTCCTTTTTAATATTTTCTATTGGGAATTTATAATATCAGTTTTGTAATAATTAAAACAGGCTTCAGCCAATTTAGCTACACAGAGCAAGGTGAGTGTGTTTTATTCTTTCCAGATAGGACATTCGTAACCATAAGGCATCATTAATAACTGGAACTCCATAAGGAGTACTCTATTAAAGCTGCAAATGGTTTTAACTGAGGGATGGTGACCTTTATTAAGCCTATATATACCCAGCAGCAGCGCTCAGTCCACCTATTTAGATTGACACAGTAGAGAAACGGCAGACACAGCCACAGCCTGTGCTTCTTGCTGAATTAAAAAATGTCCTGGAAAACTGAAGAAAATGGCTGTTCTCCATTCCTTCACATGAAAAGTAAATAATTTGTATTTGAGTTGAGCTCTCTTAATAACCTTCTTGTCTCTAGATAAATATTAGGTTGCTACACAGTAATTGAAAACTTTTGTTTCTGTAGATTTTCTAATGCTAACAATTGGAGAAATACATTGAACCAAGGAACAGTTGTAAATTAATATCAGTATTGTTCAATACACTTTTAGTAAAGTAATGCCACTGAAATCAAAAGGTCCAACAAGAAGCTAAGGCAAATGTTAAAAAGCATATATTCTGTAGGGTTCCCCATTTTTTTATATATAAGAGTCCCACATCTCAACTGCTGTCTTGAGCAGTATAAAAAATGTTGCTTTTTCTCACCAACACTTGCCTATATAGTAACTGCTGCCCACTCTGCTGAGTAAGTCAGAATCAGTGATGTAACTATGGGCTGGTGCTGGGCTACATGCAACTCATAACCTCTTTTATATTCATAGTGCTGCCTCCAGACACAGTGCTGTAATGTAAACTAGCTAGCATATGTTCCCCATCTCAGAAGGAAAGCAAAGGTGAATAGTGGCCAACTGTGATGCTTCCTCTGGACTGCCATTTTTTTTCCGACTTGTAGGCAGGCTGAGTCTTTAGCTAATCTGTATGGGCTTGCTGTGCAATTTTTCCTTCGGCTGGCCTATGTAGGCAGCCCCCTCTATCAGGGAAGAGCCATGGCCAAAACGGTTAAGTTGCAAATCTTGCCCATATGCAATGGTTCCACTGTTGTTGCTGATCTCCAGATCTGCTCTAGACTGCAAACAGGACAACTTCACCACAGGACGAACCAGATCATATCGGAAAACTGCTTCCACAACATAAATGGTGTATCAGACAACCTGCCTCCATTCCAGCTTAGCCTCAGCTTGTGTGCTGTTATCACTGGTTCGACAGTTCATCACTAGCAACATGAGACTCTGACCACCACTAGGCTATAAAAGAAACCTGCCCAATTATATAATATGTCACATGACTTATTATATAGAGAATATAAATGGTGACTGGGAGCACAGTCCAAAACTGCACTCATTGGGTTAATCAGAGCATTTCTACCAATGGCTTCTCTTCCCATTCCCGCAATGTCACCTTGGGAGTCCCCCATGGATCTATTCTTGGTCCCCTCCTCTTCCTCATCTACATGTTGCCCCGTGGTGACATCATCTATAAAAGTTGCTCTACCTCACCAACACCTCTCTAAGGCCCGCCATTACCACTGCTGTCAGATTGTTTGTTTGAGTCTAATCTTCGATGAGCTCTAATTTCCTCCAGCTAAACATTAGGAAGACTGAAGCCATTGTCTTCACCCCCCCCACAAACTCCATACCCTGGCCATTGACTCAACTCCATCCCTCTCCTCATCACTGTCATTTCCAGCCTTCATCTGGAACTATAAAGCCTCATCTATTGATACGAAAAATTGTAATTTATGAATGATATATATTTTTCAGGTCTGTAACATTTATAAACGAGAATTTGACTGGAATTAATTTGGACTGATTGCTGGAAAGTTGATCACTGTTAGCCCCAGAATCTATTATTTCATGTATTGAGCACAGTTTATGGAAAATATTTCTGCTGTGCTGTGCCATGTGCTGATGAGCTAATGCAATTTTTCAGATTAATGGGCGTATTAAAAGCAGAGCAACAACTTCACAGACAAATCAGCAAATTCAAAAACTTTTCAGCTGCAATTTGTCACCTGCCATTAATGTAAGAATCAATTTCACTAAAGCCCAACAACCCTGTGTGCTGGGAAAATTAATTGTAGTGTTTTGCATAGACCTCTCAATCCTGAGTCCCACATTGAAACCATTTTTGAGATTTATCATAATACGTGTGGGGTGACAGCTCTCTAAATGTGAAATGTCACTTTCTGCAAGAAGCATTCTGGTTTTTCAAAATAAAAATCTATTGATGCACCAATGTAATTGCAGTGTTTCATGATAGTGAAAACATTATAGTGTCCTTTATTGCTGAATGACAGATAATGTGTCTCCAATTGAGATTAAGATTGTATAATGTGAGGCAATTGAGCTGTTATCTCCAAACAGAATGGAAGTCTATGATACCCTTATTACATCATTCATGTGTCTGCTAAACATGTACCTGTTTATACCAGTTTACATGCTTTACTCACTAACAGGGTCCCTTCTGTAGCATAAGGACCCGGGTCTCTGATTTCCAAACCTAAGTAAATTTGGAGCTCAGCTGATGGCTCTGTGAGTAAAGGTGTCACCTTGGAGTAGCACTGCGCCAAACGGGCCAGAAAGTCCTTAGGGCTCTTGAAGACATTGGCCCAGAAATTACTTACCTTGGACGCTGCTCCGTAGTGGCGTCCATCCCAACCGCTGTTGAATCCATCGGAGCAAGTTTGTGAATGCACACATGTGCAGTAAAACCCCAAAATCGCAAACTTGCTCTGATTGGTTCACCGGCGTTTTGACAGTTACGAATTAAAGGGCCACCTACACTACAACCAATACACTCGGCAAACATCCCGTAATCTTACCCATCTGCCCAGCTGGAACGAAGATACTTACGCCATGAGAAGGTACGCTTGAAAATACCAGCCCTACATTACTTTTTAAAAGCGCAGTTAATTTTCATGACCGCAAAACAACAAAAAGTTAAATTTTAAAAATGTAGAATATCTCATTATTTTAAAATTTTTTGATCATTAAAAATTTTTTTTTTAAAACTTTTAATTTCTGTACATTTCAGAACATTATAAATCATTTCCTTGCCTTTTTATAATAAGGTATGTCATTGTGTTAAATTTGTATGTAGACTAACATAGGGAATGTCACTTTAAATGAGTATTACTTGCCTACTTGTGGGCGGGTCTTTCATTCCCACAGTCTTTGCACGTGCTGATCTCGGAGCACACCACTGGAGAAGATTTCAAAATTCAGCAAATGGATGTCATGGCCTATGCAGTGAGTACATTCATGCTTCTTATCTGCAGGATGTGCGGAGAGCCTTGCCATGCTGGTCGGAGCAAGTTCCGGCCCATTGATTGTAAGCTTCCATATGTACATCAATGATACCCAGCTTTGCCACCACTCTCAACTCCATGCTCGTTGCTGTGCTGTCCAATAAATGTTGGCGAGACCAAAGCCATCCTGTTCCATTCTTTCAAGAAAGGAGAGAGAGAGAGAGAAAACACGGAACTGCAGGCCAGTTAGCCTGACATCGTCGGGAAAATGCTGGAATCCATTATTAAGGAAGTGGTAACAGGGCACTTAGAACATCATAATATGATTAAGCAGAGTCAACATGGTTTTTTGAAAGGGAAATTGTATTTGACAAATTTATTAGAGTTTTTTGAGGATGTAACCAGCAGGGTAGATAAAGGGGAACAAGTGGATGGGGTATATTTGGATTTTCAAAAGGCATTCGATAAGATGCCACATAAAAGGTTGTTATGCAAGATAAGGGCTCATGGGGTTGGGGGTAATATATTAGCATGGATAGAGGATTGGTTATCAGACAGAAAACTGAGAGTAGGGATAAATGAGTCATTTTCAGGTTGGCAGGCTGTAACTGGTGGGGTGCCGCAAGGATCAGTGCTTGGGCCTCAGCTATTTACAGTCTATATTAATGACATAGATGAAGGGACCGAGTGTAATGTATCCAAGTTTGCTGACGATACAAAGCTAGGTGGGAAAGTAAGCTGTGAGGAGGACACAAAGAGTCTGCAAAGGGATATAGACAGGTTAAATGAGTGGGCAAGAAGGTGGCAGATGGAGTATATCGTGGGGAAATGTGAGGTTATTCACTTTGGTAGGAAGAATAGAAAAACAGAATATTTTTTAAATGGTGAGAAACCAGTAAATGTTGGTGTTCAGAGAGACTTGGGTGTCCTCGTAAAAGAAACACAAAAAGTTAGCATGCAGGTACAGCAAGCAGTTAGGAAAGCAAATGGCATGTTGGCATTTATTGCAAGGGGGTTGGAGTACAAGAGTTAGGAAGTCTTACTACAATTGTACAGGACTTTGGTGAGACCTCACCTGGAATGCTGCATACAGTTTTGGAATCCTTATCTAAGGAAGGATACACTTGCCTTAGAGACGTTGCAACGAAGGTTCACTAGGTTAATTCCTGGGATGAAAGGGTTGTCCTATGAGGAGAGGTTGAGTAGAATGGGCCTATACTCTCTGGAGTTTAGAACAATGAGAGTTGATCTCATTGAAACATATGAGATTTTGAGGGGGTTTGACAGGGTAGAGGCTGAGAGGTTGCTTCCTCTGGCCAGAGAGTCTAGAACTGGGGGGCATAGTCGCAGGATAAGGGGTCGGCCGTTTAAGAGTGAAATGAGGAGGAATTTCTTCACTCGGGGTTGTGAATCTTTGGAATTCTCTATCCCAGAGGGCTGTAGATGCTGAGTCATTGAGTATATTCAAGGCTGAGATAGATAGATTTTTGAACTGTAGGGGAATCAAGGGATATGGGGATCGGGCAGGAAAGTGGAGTTAAGGTCAAAGATCAGCCATGATCTGATTGAATGGTGGAGCAGGCTCAAGGGGCCGTATGGTCTACTCCTGCTCCTATTTCTTATGTGCTTGCCAGAAGCTCCGCATATTTCTCCCCGATTCCATTCCTTTCTCCAGCTGTTTGCTGAGGCTAACGACAACAGTGCAACCTTGGTGTCCAGTTCGACCCTGAGCTGAGCTTCAAACCCACATACCGTCCAACAACAAGACCAATTGTTTCCACCTCTGTCCATTCCTCACTTCTAGCACAACCAAAACCCTCATTCATGCCTTTGTCACCTCCAGGTTTGACTTCTCCCATGCTTTCCTCATCAACCTCCTGAGCCCCATCCTACACAAATTCCAATTCATCCAAAACTCTCTCACTCACATCCTACCTGTGCTAAGCCACGCTCGATTCACCTCTTTTCTTGTCAACTTCTATTTGCTTCCTATCCCCGGTCCGTTGATTTTCAAAATCCCCATCTTCATTTACAAATCCATCCAAGGTCTCAATCTGCAATCCTGTTCAACCCTACATTCCCAGCTTGCACCTTCCACACTTATCTACAATATATCATCCCCCCCCACCTCCATCATTTCCCTTCCTAAGTCTCTTCCTGGGCCCTTCCACCTTGCTACATCTCTCCCGCCTTATAAATCTGTCTCTTTGACCTCACCTTCAGTCACCTCCCCATAATCTCTCCACAGTTCCTGCTTGATATACAAATTCCACCTCACTCTGATGAAGTGCCTTAGGATGTTTTGTTAAAGGCACTGTAAGTGGAAGTGCTTGTTTGATCGATCCCTGGTCTGTAGCAGCAGCTGCTGGCAGCTGGGGAGCTGTGCCTCAGGATGATACAGCACTTTTAGGAGAGGACGAGGGGAACGATGTTTAAAGATTTAATATGTTTACTTCACTTGCTCAATTCAGAGGCCCAATGAAAGGGACAGGAAGCTATCGTCTGAAACAGGTTTCATTAGAATACAATT
This sequence comes from Heptranchias perlo, assembly GCF_035084215.1. NCBI lineage: Eukaryota > Metazoa > Chordata > Chondrichthyes > Hexanchiformes > Hexanchidae > Heptranchias > Heptranchias perlo. Next base: position 30,836,592 of record NC_090350.1, read on the forward strand.
GGAGGCATGTGGCATGATTTTAAATGGGGAAAACGGGGGGTGGGGGGGCAGTGAAAATTTTTAAAATCGCCTCCAACCCGCCCGCTTCCAGTTTTCACGGAGGTGGGACGAGGGGCAGGTGACCAACTTCGATGACCCCTGATGACTGAGCCCCCCCCGATGACCCCCACCCCGCATCTAACACTTATCTTTTCACATCCTCTCCCTGGCTGCTCTCCTGTCCGATTGAGACCGGCCTGTCGGGCGGGAAACGTGCACAAAAATAATAAAAGACGTCCTGACGTCAAAATGGTAAGGACGTCCAGGAAACCCGTACTTCCGGGTTTCCTGTCAGGAATTCCACCCCGCCCCCTTCCCAGCTCCCTGATAAAATCATGCCCATGATCTCATTTCATCGTGCACGGAGGACGTTGAGTGTAAATCATGCCAATAGATAATGTGTCCGGGAGGATCATTTAAGGGCATAATAAGAAGATTCAATAAACATTGCGCATCCTTTTTTGTTTCTTTCTGCTGCCGTTTCGCCTTTGTGACAATTGTTCTTTTTTTCCCTACGGCTCTATTACTGCCACGTATAGACTTCCCACTGGAAATCCCCCTATATCTGAGCTTTTTGGAGGGCGGAAAGGAGTCCAGTGGAAGGGTGCCAGGCAGGTCGGGCTGCACTAGAGATGTTCTTTGCCCTCCTACCAGTATCTATCGACAAAGGTGCTAATACCTCACTTTGGCAAAAATGTATTGCATATCGGAGGCACCCAAGCTCCAAGGGATACCATGACCATAGACCTGAAACTATGAATGTGATATGTGAATGCCTAACCATAATTGTAGAAGAACCCCAATCACATTGTGAAATACTTTAAATGGTAATGCATGGAAGAAAGGTGTTTCAGGATAATCAACAGAACCTGGTTGGCCACATCTGCCAAGATGCCACCAACCATATCTGCAGTCATTGGTACACCTATCTGGCAATGATTTTGCAGGCACTGGGTCAAGAGAGATCTAGATGCAGAGCTACACTTATCATGCACCATAGGGTTGGCATAGCTAGTGACAGTAATGGTCAGCTGTGGCCTCAGGCTGCCTCCACCTCTTTCCAGACATGCTACAATGCTGACCTATGGTGATGATGCCCTGGAGTGCCAAGGACACTCACCATCCTTGATACCACTTTATGTAGCACCACCTCCACTGCACCAGCCACCAAACAGGTCGTTGGTGGCTGTGCAGCTTCATAGCTTGACTACAGACATGCCTTCTCATGGAGTTTCCTTTCAGTTCACTTTGCCTGTCACTTCTTTCCCCCTCTGTCCTTTCAGCCTTCTCAAAGGCTGCTGTCAAGTTGAATGCCTTTTTAAATCTTTCTGAAGGCTGGAAGAACATTTGTCTGTCTCCTTTCCACCCCCCCCCCCCCCCCCCGACCTCACCCTGTGTGGCATTTCCCTTTTAAATTGTGCCTACACCACAATTTTGTGACTACCCAACCCACCCAAATAGAATACCTCCCTGTGGAGCTTAGAACTCTTCAGTTTGCTAATAAGTATGCTGGCTCAGGAAAATTGCATGTTATTAGCAAGTTACACTTCTGGCTGGATTTCCAACAGTTCTTAGCAATTCAGGACTAAATTACACCAGTATATGAAATTGGGGGCTTTTATTGCTATTAGAATCATGTTGTGCACTGAAATGTATGTGTAAAATGCTCCTTGATGTTTTATGTCATACGATGGTGCAATCATAAATGGTAACCAAATATCATGTGAAATGGAAAATACATCAAAATCCCCTGAGTTTGAAGGTTGTGGGTTCAAGCCTCATTCCAGAGATATGAGCACATAATCTAGGCTGACATTTCAGTGCAGTACTGAGGGAGTGCTGCACTGTCAGGGATACTGTCTTTCAGATGATGCCAAAGAAGAGCAGGGGAGTTCTCTTGGTGTCCTATCCAACATATATCCCTCAACCAACATTATTAAAACAGAGTATTTGGTTATTTATCTCATTGCTGTTTATGGGACCTTGCTGTACATAAATTGGCTGCTTGTGTTTGCCTAGATTACAACATTAACTACACTTCAAAAGGCTATAAAGCACTTTGGGATGTCCTGAGGTCATGAAAGGAACTAGAAAAATACAAGTTCTTTTCTTTCTTTGTACAAAGTTTAGTGCAATGTCAACCAACACGAATTAAAATGTTACAGGGTTGACAGCTGTGTTCTTGACTTCGGGGGGGGGGGGGGGGTTGGGAGGGGGGAATTCTCCTCTGCAATCTTATCCCAGTAAGAAAACCATGATTAAACATGAGTGCCAGCCATTTGCGATTGCCCTACCCTCTCTTTCAATCATTAACTTATCTACAATTGGGCTCCTCAAAACCACATAGTAAAACATTTCACTAGCATAGCAGTTACAAACTTTAAAAAAAAATCATGTCTGATAGAGCAAGAGATAACTGGAAATACATTACAAAGCTGTAATTCAATCTCCAACAATTTGATGTCAATAAATTGCTTTTCTGTTTGGCATTTTCAAAACCCTTTTATTGAATTAGTTTTCAAACACACCGCTGTTAACTTATTATATAGACATCTTCCGTCTAACAGTATTCCATCTAACACATCCATCACACTTCACATATCACACTTGGTATAAAGCACCAAGAATTTACAAAGCAATCTCTTTTTTTTAAAGTATACAAACGAGAAAGAAGGGCAATCATTTCCTGCTGGTTTTTCTGACCTTGACATAATCTGACCTCTCCCCGAGCAAAGGAGCCAATCAGCTGTCAATCTCAAGAACTTTTCAATAGCAATTGACCTCAGAATGTTCCCTACATGGACTATTTGGGCAGACCAAGTTGCAGCTAAATATTACAACTGTGTGTCAAACCGCAGACTACCTGTGACTATCCCAATGTATATTTGCAAGATACTGCAATGAAATAAGTGTTTGGCTGAAAAATAGCATTTCCAACATGTTATATGAGGAAGGATGATGCTATTAGTAAAATGTTTCTATTCCTACATTGTTTTGTTTTACTTTTCTTTTTAAAAAATATACTGTCGCCTAATTAAAGATCATGCAGCAAACACTGGCAATTGTAATGACACGGGTAAGAAATAATTGGTGGCAGTAATAGAAAATACACATGGAGGGAACAAAACCCACTGAAAAATCCTTGAAAATGGAAACATGTTAAACTATATGAAACAACAGATGGCTGAGAAATGAAAAGGAAAACTGCAGGGTGTTGCCTTTCCTCTGCATTTGTACCCAGGGACAACAACGACAACTTGTATGTATACAACACTTTTTTAACGTGGTAAAACAACTCAAGGTGTTTCACAGGAGTGATTATCGAACAAAATTTGGCACCAAGCCACATAAGGAGATATTAGGACAGGTGGCCCAAAGCTTGGTCAAAGAGGTAGGTTTTAAAGGAGGAGAGAGAGGCGGAGAGATTTAGGGAGGGAATTCCAGAGCATAGAGTCTAGACAACTGAAGGCACAGCCGCCAATGGAGGGGTGAAGGAAATCGGGGATGCATAAAAGACCAGAATTGGTGGAATGCAGAGTTCTCGGAGGGCTGTAGGGCTGGAGGAGGTTATAGAGATAGGGAGGGGCGAGGCCACGGAGAGATTTGAACAAAACAATGGGAATTTTAAATTTGAGGCGTGTGCAACCTGGGCACAAACCAATTATGTGCCTTCAAAGAACACTGCATTTTGGACTTAAGTACAATAAGCCCAAATCTCCTTGATCTTTTACGGTTGCCTATCAATTCCTCCACCTGAACTTATCTCTGCCTATAAAACTGGCCCCGCCCCCAAGCTACAGATGTCATATACAAAATCAAAAGCAAAATACTGCGGATGCTGGAAATCTGAAATAGAAACAGAAAATGCTGGAGAAGCTCAGCAAGTCAGGCAGCATCTGTGGAGAAAGAAACAGAGTTAACGTTTCAGGTCGAAGACATTTCATCAGAACTGGAAGATGTTAAAAGAGTTCAAGTTTTTGAACAAGTACAGAGCCAGGGAAAGGGGGGGGAGGGAGGGGAGGAAAGAACAAAAGGGAAGATCTGTGATAGGGTGGAGGGCACGAGTGATTAAATGACAAAAGGGATGATGGTACAAGGCGAGGAAGGTGGGAATGGGACAGGTTAAGAAACAAAAGATTGATCAGGAGTAGCTGTAAATGGCAGAAGCAGAACCATTACCAGCACTAGCTGACCGAAAAATGGGAGCAGTGTTTATGATCTGAAGGTTGTAAAGTTCCTCGAGCTTACGTTGAGCTTCATTGGAACAGTGTAAGAGGCCGAGGACAGAGAGGTCAGAGTAGGTGTGGGAAGGGGAATTAAAATGGCAAAAGCGACCGGCAGGTCTGAGTCACGCCTGCAGACAGAGCGGAGGTGTTCAGCAAAGGGATCACCCAGTCTGTGTGAATCTGTTCCTCTAGTTCCTTACAGAGTAGTCCAGTTCCTCACCAATTACTCCAGTTTAATTCCTCTTCCCATTCCTACTCTGACCTCTCTGTCCTCGGCCTCTTACACTGTTCCAATGAAACTCAACATAAGCTCGAGCAACAGCACCTCATCTTTTGTTTAGGCACTTTACAACCTTTCGGACTCAACATTGATTTCATTAACTTCAGATCATAACCACTGCTCCCATTTTTCGGTCAGCTAGTGCTGGTAATGGTTCTGCTGCTGCCATTTACAGCTACTCCTGATCAATCTTTTGTTTCTTAACCTGTCCCATTACCACTTTCCTTGCCTTGCACCATCATTCCTTTTGTCATTTAATCACTCGTGCCCTCTACCCTATCACAAATCTTCCCTTTTGTTCTTTCCTCCCCTCCCTTCCACCATCCCCCCACCTCCCCCACTTCCCCGGGCTCTGTACTTGCTCAAAAATTCGAACTCTTTTAACATCTTCCAGTTCTGATGAAATGTCTTTGACCTGAAACGTTAACTCTGTTTCTTTCTCCACAGACGCTGCCCGACTTGCTGAGCTTTTCCAGCATTTTCTGCTTTTATTTGAGGTCATATAAAATGCGCTTGCTCAGAGGCTCTCATGAAATTACCACCAGATTTTCAGACACAGCAGGAAACATTTTTGTGCTGTTCTATTGCAATTTTTTGAGCATTTTCTAAAAATTTATCCTCACTCAAACCTGCACTGTATTTTCTGTTTCTTTTAATGCATTTTTATGGAGTAGGTCACATTGAAAAATTTTCTGCAATTACAGATTCTTAAACTTGTGTGCCTAATCTGCATGAAAGATGGTTGAATGAGTTGAAACTTTAATTTTCATACTGAAAAGAAGTGAGTTTGGTGCTCTCCTTGGGGCCCCAAGTGTTTATGCTGATTTATTTTTACATTCCGGAGCAGTCTAATTAGATCGCTGGAATTGGTGCCCGAATGGACGCATTTCCAGGTCCAACTTCCGGGATGCGCCCTTGCAGGAAATTCAAGGCCCAAATATTGGAAATCTCAAATTAAAAATAGAAAATGTCAGAAATGCACCACAGGTCAGTCAGCATTTGAAAAGACAGGTTAACCTTTTGGGCTAGAGCCTTCATCAGATGGCAGACTAGAGTGATTGATGCTGTGACACACTGTGAAGTCATAAATTGCTCATGCTTTTCTCTCAGTTTATGATGTTATCTGAGCCATTTGATCGTGTTACGGCTTTGTAATGAACTGCCAGCTGTCTATTATTCTCTATATAATTGATGATCATTCCATTAATGATGCATGAACATTAAGAAACCAAGCAGTTAGTCCAACATTAGTTATTGAGCAGCTATCCTGTCTAGTGAGCTAGATAACTGAATTTATCATTCATTATCATTCAAAGTGTCACGATTAACAATGTTTTTAATTATACATTTTATTCAGACAGCGGGGAAAAATCTAAATAGGGGCTGTCTATTAGAAATTAGATCTACTAAGAAAGTGATAATCCTTTCTCTCCACCTTTTCAGGACTCTATATTAAATAATTGAGCCTGAACTTAGAAACGGAAGAAGCCGAATAACTAATCATTTTCTCTGAAATTTCTACAAAGCCTTGTGCAGCAAAAAAAACCCCGAATTATTAACAGGTGGATGTTACCACATTTAAAATTTCAACTCTACTTTCAATTGAAATGAATGGTAAATGACTTGTTATAAGCTGCAGCTTGCTGGGACCATTCCAGGTAGGTCAATTACTATGAGAGCAGGGGCGGTCAATGTAACATGGGTTAATATTCCAGAAATGAGCCAACCTCTATATTCCGTGAGTAATGAAGTCAGTCTTTTTGTCCTGGTTATCATCAAGTATTCAGTTCATTTCACAGGTTTTCACTATTGAGTCTAAAACACATTAACTTTTATCCTTTGGGATTTTTACGCAGGGGCTGTATTTTCTATAATGGAAAAGAGGTCACTAAATCATGATGGTAAAGTGGGGGAAGACTTGTAATAATATAAATCAGGTCAGTTTCAATAATTTATCATGGATTTGCATTTAAGTAATCATCATATAAGTGCCATATCTAATTTGATTCTCGCAAGTCTTGTAAACAATGGAAGCTCCTATGGCGTGGCCTTGGCTAGTTTGGGGTTGAGCTGCTAACCTGTGCTGTCGCTTTAAGAGCACTTAAAATATTCCCGATGGGGAAATTATATAAATAGGCAAATAAATGTAATTATAGTTGCTTGTGAACTCTTGGGTCAAGGGCAGAGCAATTGTAACTGCTTGTAAACTTCTAATTCCAGGTTAGTTGAATCCATCCTGGAATTACTCCCTTTTTTTTAAAGATTGTTTTGCATCTGAACTAAATGTGTTACATTAAGTTGTCAGGGACACATGTTCCTACACAAGACTTTTACATACAGTAGCAGATTTCTTATGGCCTCTGCTCACAATAAATTAGGGGATATGCTGTTTTATAATGGTAGGAGCATTATAGTGTTATACCATTAAGTGTATAATGTATGTGTGAATATACCAGAAATGAGGCAATCTCTATATTCTGTGAATATATAGCAAGGGATTTGTTATGTGCAATATCCCATGAGAAATCCCATGATTTTCACTCTAAAGCACAACTTTCCTGTTGGTTTCTTTACTGACCACCATTTTAATTCTGATCAACAGTATGTTTTAAAGTGTTAGTGTTCTATCTCTCTCAACCTGCTTAAGAGTGAATTAAATTTCTAGCTGGTCACTCTAACATCAGCTTGTCCTGCCAACATATACTCTGCTTACCAGCAATTTAATCCAAACTCTAATTTTAAACAATGCCAATGAGCTAACAACTTGCTAACTATACGGTCAGCTGTTGCAGTAATCAGTTGAAAGTTTCCCTTTGTGTTGGGCAGAAGGCAGAACACAAGCATTTTAAAGCACGCTGCTGATTAAAATTAAAGTGAGGGGTGGAAAAATTGACTGTAATGGCGAGAAAGATATCTCCTGCAGTAAGTTGGGAGTTGTAGTTGTTAAGTCTCTTTAACTACTAGTGATGGCTCCGGCAAGCCCATTAAATTGAGCCCTAAGCTTTGCAGAGAGGCTGAGGCTTTTGTCAAAAAACATTGTTATACATAAAATAAACACAGAAAATGCTCTTGTATTAAGTTTCTTAGCTAATGAGAGTTCAAGATGGTGGCCAAAAGGACTTTTTAAAAAAATGAATGAATACTTGACCAAAATTTATTCCTCAATCAACATCACGAAAAACAGTTTACCAGATCATATATCTCATTGCTATTTGTGAGACCTTGCTGTGCACAAATTGGCTGCCGTGTTTCCTACATTACAACAGTGACTACACTTCAAAAGTACTTCATCGGCTGGGACGTCTTGAGGTCATGAAAGGTGTTATATAAATGCAAATCTTTTTCTTTTTTTTCTTCCAAAAGGATTCAATAAAATGGATGTAGAGAGATTTTGTGCAGAGCCAGGGGGATCTAATTATAGGCTAAAGTAGTCACGAACTAAACTTGTGAAATGCATTGCCATCTAGCACGGTGGGTGCTGACATATTTTAATCATTTAACAATGTTATCACAATCTCCAATTCAGCTAAGAGTAGTGAAATGTGGTCCTGCGATTGGGATAAAATGAAAATGGTCAGACTGAGTCATGAAACAGGTTTTTTTTTATTCATTCATGGGATGTTGGCGTCGCTGGCAAGGCCAGCATTTATTACCCATCCCTAATTGCCCTTGAGAATGTGGTGGTGAGCCATCTTCTTGAACCGCTACAGTATGTGTGGTGAAGGTTCTCCCACAATGCTGTTAGGGAGTTCCAGGATTTTGACTCAGCGACGATGAAAGAACGGCGATATATTTCCAAGTCGGGATGGTGTGTGACTTGGAGGCGAACATGCAGGTGGTGTTGTTCCCATGTGCCTGCTGCTCTTGTCCTTCTAGGTGGTAGAGGTTGCTGGTTTGGGAAGTGCTGTCGAAGAAGCTTTGGCGAGTTGCTGCAGTGCATTCTGTGGATGGTACACACTGCAGCCACAGTGCGTCGGTGGTGAAGGGAATGAATATTTAGGGTGGTGGATGGGGTGCCAATCAAGCGGGCTGCTTTGTCCTGGATGGTGTTGAGCTTCTTGAGTGTTGTTGGAGCTGCACTCATCCAAGCAAGTGGTGAGTATTCCATCACACTCCTGACTTGTGCCTTGTAGATGGTGGAAAGGCTTTGGGGAGTCAGGAGGTGAGTCACTTACCGCAGAATACCCAGCCTCTGACCTGCTCTTGTAGCCACAGTATTTATATGGCTGGTCCAGTTAAGTTTCTGGTCAATGGTGACCCCCAGGATGTTGATGGTGGGGGAGTTGGCGATGGTAATGCCGTTGAATGTCAAGGGGAGGTGGTTAGACACTCTCTTGTTAGAGATAGTCATTGCCTGGCACTTGTCTGGAGCGAATGTTACTTGCCACTTATCAGCCCAAGCCTGGATGTTGTCCAGGCCTTGCTGCATGCGGGTCCTAGATGATAGAGTGAACTGGATGGACTAACAGTTTTTCTTCATCCCACACTGATCTTCAGGAAAGGGTTCTGATTGTCAGGAAAGCTTAATGGGTCGCTGGTCAGTTATATGGTTCTCTCAGTGGAAATTCAATCAAATCTTCAATCATATGGTTGTATCCATGCAGATATTCAGATGAAATGAAAGCAAAATCCAATAGAGACCTGTAACAGATTTTTAATTGATTTTTATGTTTTGGAATGATACAGATTCCTTTATTCAAGGTTGAAATGTTATTGTACAGAACAAAATTACAATTAAATATATTTCATATTGCCATGTGATTCTCCTGACTTCCCAGCACTATTTTTGATGCAAAGCAATGAAGGTTAAAAATGAGTTGAAACATATATATATTGAGAAATTTTGAAAGGGTTTCTAATGGGTTGCTGCTGTTTCTTTTTATTTGTGCTTCCAATCGCAGCAGACTAACCACAACGGGACTTTAAGGAGCTCTGACTGGCAATATCTCTGAGTTCAATTCCTTTATCACTTTTACCTATTTTATCTATTTTTTTCTTCTTCGCTTCCCCGATCCCTTGGAGAAGTGCCTGGAGATGTTTTCTATGTTGAAGGCACTGTATAAATGTTCTTGATGTTTAACAAATTTAGGACTTCTGGTGACCAAATTAACTGCTCAAACTTCATCTCTTAGTTTATGTCATCAGATCCTCTCAATTGTGTTCTCCAGGATGCAAGGAAAAAGCAGGGAAATGGGATTAGATAATTCTGATGATGGAGCTAGCACAGGTATTGATACAATGGGCTGAATGGTCTCTTTCTGTGGTGAAATTTCTATGAATCTATGGGGGCAATTTTAAGCATAGGCCCAAAATGAGCGTCGAGTTGGCGGAGCAGCTGTCTCTGTCCGTCCGAAACCAGCGTCAGGAGGCCCAAAGCATTTTCAGGCTCAGGCCTCACTTGAATACGGGCGGCGAGCTACAGGGGCCATACGGGCACTCTGCTGCCGCTCACTGGGTGAACGGGAAATTGCCCTTCTTCTACGCAGAGCTGGCCTGCAGGTCAGTAGGGGGGAGCAGCCGATCCCCGAGGGTGGCGAGCGCAAGCTAACAGCAGGCTGCAGTGTGTCTTTGGACACAGAACGAGCACTCCTCCTGGCCCCACAAAAAGAAAAGGAGGTTTAGGGGCCCTTTGTGGAGTGGCTACCAGTGGTCCCTTCAAGATTCCCTGGTTAGGCCATTCATCGCTTGGTACAAATTGGCAGAATGTGCATCACGCATGCTGCGCCTATTTGTACTTCAAAATTGCAATTGCAATCCTACAATGGTGGAGGACATTGATTTGCATATTTAAAAAGCCTTCCCACCCAAAACAGGCAGGAGTGCTGTGCACCCATTTGAAGACTCACCTGAAAATTGCACCGGGCTTCCCTGGGGGGTCCAAGGGAGGAACAGGTTCCACAGGTAGGCAACAGTTGAAAATCCCCCCCAATGATTCTATAATTTTAATACTGGCTGGCAATTTTTCTTGTTTTCTAATTAAAACTCAAGTAAATTGTTGCAATTGTTGTTTTGACTGGGGCGTCATTGAAAAACAAATTATTTATTTCAATACTATTCATTTGTTGTACGAGGTAATTTTATGCCTTGTCAGAAACCCCATATTTTGTTTCTGGCATCTCCATACTTCTATGTAGTTACAATTAGTTTCTTGGGTAAAATCAAAATCCAATTTCTAATGGTGTGGATGCCTTAAGTAGTTTTCTTAGAGAGAAATTGTGTATATTTTACATCAGTTCATGGGGTGGGGGTGGGGGGATGGACATGATTTCTTCCTTTAGTGATAGAAATTTTACTATTGTATTGTCAAAAATTAAAGGATTCATGAGTACAGTGCAACCTCTTAAGATGTTATTTCCCCATTTTACCAAATTATTACCTCCACACCTCCTGATCCAGTCACGAAGGCAAGATTGTCTTGGGCTTAAACATCTCTATGCAGCTGTCAATTCCACTTTATACCAGGCAGCAAGAGGCACTTTGCGAGGCAACATAATATCCTGTGGCAATTTTTCTAATCCCCCACCATGGGTTGGAACATCTTCTGAGGACTCACATTATGGATAAATCAGCCAAGTAAGCTCACCCACTATGGGTAAGTAGTTTCAAATAACAGTTGAAACTGCAAAAATGAGTATGGGTTTTCCATATGGGAATCTGCTACAATATGTCCAGAAATATTATTTCAAAGGCTAAGAACCATTATAAAATGTTTTGAATGATCTGTCATTTTTTTTTGCCTCTACCATGAAGCCTCAAATAACAAACTTTCCTGTTAAGGTTGGGCAGTAATCCAAATATTATGTGTCATTCTCTATGAATAATTAAGAAAGGTTATGAAAGTTGGCTGAACTTCCTACAACCTGATCCTTCATAGATCATCTCCTATACAAGAAAAAATTCCATTCTAATTACTAAGGCTATTCATAGAAGTACCTTTGGAACACTGGAAAAATTGGCTTTCAGTTGAGATGTGTTTATAAAAAGAGACTTTCATCAGCATGATCCTAAACCTTTGTCAGAGGGATCTTTTGTTTGTCAAATAGGGAAGTTAAAATACCAATCACAGACTACTTTATTTTGCTAAATTTCACCTAATCCTGGCCCACCTAACATCCATATCTGAACACTTTCCACCAGCAGTTACTAGATACTGATCAACAATGGGAATCCTAGCTGATTTATTCTGCACTCCCCCCCCCCCCCCCCCCATCCCAATCCAGGTAAATTAAGGCTAATTAAAGTGTTCCCATAGCTGCTCAGCTGAAATGGGCAACCTCGGCATAGGTCTAGCATTGAAGGTGGAACATTGCTGATCTTCATTGCTCAGTACCACAGTACATGGGCGTGGTACTGAGAGAAAATGTGGGTAGGAAGGGGTGGATTGCTTGTACAAGACAACTGAAAAAATTCTGAAATGATCATAAATGAACGTTTTTACTAATATTGCCTTTTCATGCCTTTGCTTGTTTCTTGTTGCTATGTCTGTCTCCTTACAATTTTAGTCATGACATCTCCCGTATAATATAGCGATCATTACAAACCTAGGCAGCTAATTGTTCAAGGTGCAGGGCACTATATAAATATGAAGCATGAGAGGGAGGTTCATAGCAGTATTTATACATGCTAATTTGAGGTTTTTCCATTTCCTTAGCAACTGCCTCCAAAATTTGTTTAAGGCCAGAATCCTTGTCTGTTGAGTTGCAGTAGCAGCTTTGTCCTCTTGTACATCGAGCCAATATAGTGACAGTTTCAAGCAGGAGAAGACCTTTGGTAAATCTGGTTCATCTACCTACATTATTCCCTTGGTGTATTTCCAATAACCCTAAATCCCAATATGCTATATCTTTTCCACAATAGTTTATTTAAAGAGTGAAATACATTGGCAGTGTTACTGGACCTGTTTTTTATTAGTGTTGAGGAGCTGTGGTCCCTTGACACTGAAATCAGTGACTCACTCAATGTAATCACCATCAATGTTCAGAGTTGGTGAATTTAGTTCAAAGAGCTGAAAGAGATGATTTTCAAGGCCAGAAATTGCTCAGAGCAACGCACCAACTCTCCTCACCACTCCATAAAATTATACTAACCCACTTAGTCTTTTCATTGGCCACTTTCTCGAATAGGAAGCGGAGAAGAGCCCAGCGTCAGTTCAAGTGAAGCTAGGATCCTAGGAGAAGAGAGAGGATCGAGCTCTCCCTTCGACCAATCAGATCGCAGGATTTTTGACACGCTGCGTTCACTGTCTCTGCCGGCTTGAATTGTTAAACCAGGACGTGAAAGAAACAACATTAAAAACAATGTAAAGACAGTTATAGACAGTGAAAAAAGAGAGGGTGAGAAATAATTGAATTAAGTAAAAAAGACAGAAGGGAAAAGTAAAAAGAAATGTAATGACCAAAAATGAATAAAATAAGAAGTAATAAGACTCCACATTTTTAAAAGTTAATTTTTAGTTGTTTGGCCGTCATTAAGACTTACCGCATTGTTAAAACTTAATTTAGACCTGTATTTTTAAGCGCATCTGTTTGGCGGCGTAATTAGTTACTTTCCAGCTGAGCAGATAAAATAAGTTTGCACTTTTTCAATGATTTCGCTGATTGCAATGTGTGATGTAACTTTAATTCAAAGCTGTCCAATGACTGGAAAACTAGGAGCAAGTTCCGTATTTCCTCGTTTCACTGCATGTGTGCGAACGCCAGAACTTGCTTTTCCATTTCGCCTAACAACGGTGAGTGCTGTTGAGCACTCCGTTATTTCGCGAGCAATTTCTGCCCCAAGATCTTGGTCTTTGCAAACATATTCTGAAGTCGTAACCCCCAGACCAGTTAGCATTCACCAGGATTCTTCACTTGTGACCTCTTCCTGATCCCACAAATGTTGGCAGAGTCAGTGCTGGAGGTCACTGGTGGGCAGATTCGCACCTCTACGCTAGAATCGAAGGCCAGCAGGTTTTTGGGATCAAGGTTTTCCAGGTGTTTTTTAAAAATTGTTTCGGAGTTGTGTTTTTTAATTTAAAAGTTATAGAATATTGAATTCTATCACTGCACGAAAAGTCGTCCATTTGCTTCATTTCTATGTTTCAATTTTTTTTTAATATGAGATAAATCCAGAAGCATGAAAGGAATTTCTGCGAGCAATTGTACCACAGCGCTGTGTGGAAGCTGTGCTTAATATTTGACCATGGTGCAGGGACATGCTAGCTAAGAAAAAAATCAATACAAGCTGAATGGGATCAGAAGCTGTGGTAGGACTGGCAATCAGCTATTCCCCCACCATTATTTTATTAAACTGCTTTGTATTTGCAGCTCATATTTCTCTCTGTAAATTACCTATAGACAGCACATAGTGGGGACAAATTAAGATAAAGTGGTAACTGATCATTAAACTAAAACTGTACAAAGGATAAGACGTCTCTTGCCTAACAAACTAAGAAATAAATTTTACAATCATGTGTTCTCTTTTCATGGATACAATTTGAAAAATCAAATAAATATATGTGTACATTTCTGAAAACTGTCAATGTTGATTCTGTCCCAGAATTAAAAGCAAATATTGAGATTAAATTAAAGAAAAGAAAGAACTTGCATTTTTATAGCGCCTTTCACGATTTTGGGATATTCCAAAGCACTTTTCAGGCAATGGAGTACTTTTGAAGTGTAGTCACTTTAGTAATGTAGAAATCACAGCAACCAATTGGCGCATAGCAAGGTCCCACAAACAGCAATGAGATAATCTGTTTCAGTGATGTTGGTCAAGGGATAAATATTGGCCAGGACACTTGCAGTGATGTAAGGGTTAAGATCAAATTTCATAGTTTCTTAGCCCTTTTCATTTCTAAGAAATGCTGGATCTGTTTTAACTAATTCCACTCCCTGCTGGTAAATCACTTTCAGTTCACTTCCTGAGAGTTGTACTTTGCCTCATTTTCTGCATGTAGCTGTTATTGTATGGCCGGTATGTTTATCATTAAGTAAGAGTGAAGTTAAACAAGCTGGCCTTTCTTGAAATAAAATTCTATACTGAAGCCTGTATAATTATTCTAGGTCATACCCTGTTACTAAAATAATGCCATGAAGCCAATTCTTGGTCTTCCCTGGGTTCTTGGAAAATAAGGACTAAGATTTCAGGCCAGCATTTGTAGATATTCCAGATTCAGCCCTTGTGTTTCCTTAGCTTCTGGGGAGATGCCTTTAAACCTGCAATGCATTGAAAGGGTGGAATTCAAGTTGACAGCTGAAATGGGAACACAGCTTTCTGTAGAACCAACAAATCGGCTATTTTTTTGCAAGCTTGGAAATCTATTTTTTGCAAACTTGGAAGTCTAATGTACTGTTGCTGCTTTAGCCAGCATTGCTTTTTAATGTCAAAATGTCCTGATTAAAACTGGACAGCTGAGCTTTCTCATGAGCCTCGTACACTGTGTCAATGTGTTAGGGATTTTTTTCTTTTGGTTGTTTTTCCTAGAGTTTGGATCTGGATACATATGATCTGGATTTCGAGGAAATTGTTATCTGTAGTCAGTTCAAATTCTGGCCTAAAGTCCTAGTTTATCCAAACACAGGTGATTGGGCAGACAACCAACTTTTCTGGTGTTTGACTTTGCAAGCTTGCAGAGGAAATAGCAAATTTAACAGTTTAGATTTGGCTCTGAGTTGACAAGGGGCCACTTCCTCATTGCTGCCTTTTAAAGGGTGGGAGTCTTGTGGCTGTACGGTTGAAGTTACAGCAAGCAAATCTGTATTAAATACTGATTAAGAGAACTTTATAAAGTTGTCGGGAAAAGAATAGCTATTCTTTTAGTAACCAGTCAAATGCCTTTAAATTATAAATACATTAGCTTTCTGTCCATGGAGATATTGGCCCACGATTTTAAAGGTGGGGGGGGGGGGAACATCAGGTATGATGCGTGGGAGGCTCAGAGTAGATGGCACACCCGGCAGTTAGGAAGGAAACGAGGCCCCAGCTGATTTTAACTTAACAGCCACATTTGAATGATTGACATCGATGTCCTAATCGAAGCCCGTGGGAATGATGTTGAGACCAGTGGGCGGGAACGGGAATTGAGGCAGGAGCCGACTGCCACTGGAGAGCTAAGGGAATGGGCCCCGGCATATGGTAAGTACTGGGTTGGGGGGGGAATCACAAACATATATCGGTGTGGAAAGGGAGAGGGAGGGCCGAGGATTTCTTCTTGCTACGTCGAAGAATAAAAAATTGTACTTATCTTGGCCTCTTCTGGCCACTCTGCTGAAGCTTGCCAGGTTTCTCTGACACTGGGCAGGCTAACTTCAAAGGCGATGAAGATAAGATGTCGTTGGACGGGAACGGAGTGACCTCAGGCCAGTAAGTGGACTCGGCTTAACCGTAACTCCTCCCACACACAATTCTCACTGGGCGAGGAGGGTTAAAATCGATCCCATTGACACAGACAAAAATCCACTTTATAATTCACACTCTTGAATATACTACCAAATTAAACTTCCAAGCTATAACCAGGCAGATTGCGTAACTCAAATGTGGTCAAAAATTAATTGAGCGACAAACAAGAGAACATCTGTAGAGAACAGATGTCAATTGGAATAAGCCGTGAATCTGAACTGGAGTCATTCTGATTTCTTTTGAAGATCCTAAATTTGGAACAATTCACATGTTTGGATTTTCCTCAAACTGAGCAAAGCTTAAAATGAAATGGCATTGTGCCTGTTGAAATGGACACAGATATCCTTGTCAATACTGGTAATTCCATTCCCAGCGATGCCAAGAGCCTCATAGTAGGTGTTGGGACTAGTGACAAAGGATTGGCAGTATTTTTTACTTATTTATGTACATTCTTATTTATCAGTGATGGTTTAGTGGCTTGTGTCTCTTTTCCCTGGTGCTCCAGTGGTGGGTGAGGTAAACCTTGGGCAGTTTAATGAGCAAAAGACATTTGTAGGAAAGAAATCCACTGTAATGAGTGACCAATTCAAAATGGTCTGAAATGGCTACTTTTAAATTCCTTTGGAAGAATCTAAAATTAACACAATCCACACCAGCATCACCGTCAGTGCAGTCTTATAATATAGTACCTAATTCCCTCCTGGTTTACTTCCTGGTGGTCTGGTGAAGGCTCTTTTATGGTCAGCAATTGGCATTTAAAATCTTTTAATTCAGATCGAGGCAATGTGAACTTCAAACCACCTAAATTAACTGAACCACCCTGTCACATGGTTCTTTTTGTTAGTTCTTCTCCTTGTGAATTACTTTTCTGGTGCTTGCTGGTGGAATATGCTGATTTGTGTAAAGTATCCACAACAAAATGAATTAAAAGCTGTCCTTGTGAGGTATATGCTATAAGCTGTTTTAAGCTAATTTTGCTGAAATGTTTGACATGTCAGATCGATTAATATTAAATATCTTTTTCCATGTAACTAGATGACGCTGTTGGAAGGGCTATAAGATAAAAGGTCACTTCTATCTATTCCTTATAAGTTCAACCCATAAGGACCACCGATTATGGAGAGACAAACGTATATTAATTTGAAGCTGACACTAGTTATACTGGAAAGAATGACTGTATGCAACCTTAATTTGGAGAGCGACACTCCAAGACCTCTGGTTGATCAGATCTTCAGTCTTGGAAGCTGGCCTGATGCGTCGTCTTCTGTCCCTTCTTTACCAGTGGAATTTTCTAGACATCCCCTGACGTCTCCTCTTCTTCAGAATCCCTTGATTCTGGGTGCACACCTTAGCTTAGGTGTCATGCCATCTTTATACCTCATCTCTGCTTTCATGTCTACATCAAACAAGCTCCGATCAAGAAAGGGATGGATTAAAGTCTTCTGTAGTAATTGTTTTGCCCAATCTATTCGAGTGGTCTCGATTTTAAGTCACTCCACCACAGCAATGGGTTTGTTGAGAGTTCCTTCTGATAATCGTCTGGGCCATTATCTTTATATGTGCATCGACACCTATTCTGCTTCGAAGTCTCAGCTCTCTGATGTTATTGATTTTGCTTTGAAGTCTCACCGTTTTCTCGGAAGCTTCTGCACATGGCAGTCAAGCAGTCCATCATGCTCTCTGACGTTAGTGTAGGACCAGAATCCCTTCAAGGCTCAATAAATTACAATGCTTTGTATTTCAGTCCAGAAAAAGTAGTTCAGACATTATAAGAACAGTGTAATAAATTATGCAGCCTGCTGCAGTCGATTGAATTCCATAGCACTTTAATTTGAATAGTAAAGAGTGTTGACTGCATTTAAGATGCATATTGCTGATAATTGCACGTGGGTGTTTATACCTGGGCTCTGAGTTCATATATTAAAACTCAGCATCCCAGAACAAACACCAGTGTAATTTTAGAAACATTAGGTTTTACATTTTGAGTTGATGAGAAATGAAAATTTGTCATGAAATAGTCAGCTTCTCGGTGGCTTAATGGGCAAGTGTACCATGTGACTAGTCTGTGAACCATCTGACCGGGTTCAGCCACTAACTTGTGTTGAGTCAGATGAGCTGCGCCATGGTGCTGTTGGTCATGTTACAATCAGGCTTTAAAACCCCGGACAAGGAGGGACAAGAAGAAAATTGATTCCCATTTCTGATTGATGTCGGAAAATTTGTTTGTATGGATGTTGGCCGAGGTCACAATTGAGCTCGACTGTGATGTCCCAAGTCTTTTTTTAATTGGAACATGTAGGTAAAGTTTTGATTTTGCACTTTAAAATGTGTTATTACTATTTAATTTTCTACAAACATTGAAACGTTTGAATGCAAATAAAGTTTATTCTTTCAATCATATGTTAAACCTATTTTCCCAATATGTACTTTACTTCATCTCGTGCTGTGTTTAATCTGACAGGTAAATGTTCCTGTGTTTGCTTGAAGAATATTGTCAATATAGTGTTACATTTTCTTTCCATGAAGTAGGACAAGGGTTTGTTAATATTTTGCCACCCAGGATGTTTTCCTCTTCCTGTTAACAGTTGCTGAGCATTTTGTTGGGGGGAGGGAAAACGTATACTATCATAGAATATCATGGCTTATGGACATAGAAATACTAAACAAAGGATGTTATGTACTCAAAAACTTGACTAATAATCTTCACAACATTGTAAAATACCTCAAGTTATATATTACCTTAAAGTACATCTATCAAGGTTCATTAACTTTCAATACTCTTCTGAGCACTGAGAATTTGGGAACAGTTGCTAAGTCTATAATTGTAATAAGATAGACATTTTAGACCAGTCCAGTCCAGTCCAGTGCGGTAATGGAAATATGCACTGATAATGGTAATAGTGAATGTTCCAACATGTTTTATGCTTGAATAAGGTTTTGCAAGCTGATTAAAGCAGAAGGCATACCCCATTTCCAGCATTAAATGTATCACAGCATTCGTTGTTGACAGTGGTCATTCCAGGAACGTGGATGGTTATTGTTATGTTTTATGGGTTCACCAGATATTTCCATGAGTAAGCCTGCACTCCCTACAAACTGGAGTGTGATTTTACACAAACAATGTCTTGTCGCATTGTCCCGAAGTCAAACAAAGATTCTCATTACCGTAATCAAGTCACTGAATTGACATGAGGCTTCTCATTTTCTCCCAGTCTTTGGTATTGTAGAATAAACACTATCAGACAATACAATATAGACTAGGACTATCTCAGCTTTTTAAAAGGACAATAAACAATAGCAGAAATTCAATACAGCTGATTTCATTAGATTACAAAACGCTTCATTTACCTCCTCAGACACAAGAATAATAGAAGACATGACACTTTGCTAATTCTCTTAGCAATACTAAACCTGGACCAGAGTATGCAACAAAACGTACTTGAGCTTTCATTTACCAATACAGAGTTAGCAGCCTCTATGTTGATTGGTTCAGAAGAACTGAACAGCTGGGAGCATACTACCTGTGATCTACCCCTCCTACACTTCGAAGTTCAAAGTGGGACACAGGAATCAAAAGATGTCTTCCATATTTGAACAAAGCTTATCAAACTAAAGTGTTGGTTTGATGAACTGCGATTAGATGCTAGACCCAAATCCATTTACACATCTGACCAAATCCTTTACGCTAAATTTATTGTTTTCAGGACAAAGCAAGCAGTTTATGCAATCTAATATATTTGTATATGAATACCGTCTTCTCTCCCGAGTGAGTACGAAAGCCCATGGATATAATCTGGTGGCTACATGTATCCGTTGCAGTGAACAAAATTCAAAGTGATCATCACATCTCATAAGTAGATATTAAAAATATAGAGATTTTATGATTTGAAATGCAGCAGCTCCGCCTATCTGCCAATTGTCAAACAATGGTAAGTGACTACCGTCTCAGTCAAATGGATTGCTCATTTCATTTAACTTGTAATATATACATTTTTTTTTTTATTCGTTCATGGGATGTGGGCGTGGCTGGCAAGGCCAGCATTTATTGCCCATCCCCAATTGCCCTTGAGAAGGTGGTGAGCCTCCTTCTTGAACCGCTGCAATCCGTGTGGTGAAGGTTCTCCCACAGTGCTATTGGGTGGGGAGTTCCAGGATTTTGACCTAGTGACGATGAAGGAACGGCAATATATTTCCAAGTCGGGATGATGAGTGAATTGGAGGGGAACGTGCAGGTAGTGTTGTTCCCATGTGCCTGCTGCCCTTGTCCTTCCAGGTGGTAGAGGTCGCGGGTTTGGGAGGTGCTGTCGAAGAAGCCTTGGCGAGTTGCTGCAGTGCATCCTGTGGATGGTACACACTGCAGCCACAGTGCGCTGGTGGTGAAGGGGGTGAATGTTTAGGGTGGTGGATGGGGTGCCAATAAAGCGGGCTGCTTTGTCCTGGATGGTGTCGAGCTTCTTGAGAGTTGTTGGAGTTGCACTCATCCAGGCAAGTGGAAAGTATTCCATCACACTCCTGACTTGTGCCTTGTAGATGGTGGAAAGACTTTGGGGAGTCAGGAGGTGAGTCACTCGCTGCAGAATACCCAGCCTCTGACCTGCTCTTATAGTCACAGTATTCATGTGGCTGGCCAGTTAAGTTTCTGGTCAATGGTGACCCCCAGGATGTTGATGGTGGGGAATTCGGTGATGGTAATGCTGTTGAATGTCAAGGGGAGGTGGTTAGACTCTCTCTTGTTGGAGATGGTCATTGCCTGGCACTTGTCTGGCGCGAATGTTATTTGCCACCTGGATGTTGTCCAGGTCTTGCTGCATGCGGGCATAGACTGCTTCATTATCTGAGGGATTGCGAATGGAAATGAACACTGTGCAATCATCAGCGAACATCCCCATTTCTGACCTTATGATGAAGGGAAGGTCATTGATGAAGCAGCTGAAGATGGTTGGGCCAAGGACACTGCCCTGAGGAACTCCTGCAGCAATATCCTGGGGCTGAGATGATTGGCCTCCAACAACCACTACCATCTTCCTTTGTGCCAGGTATGACTCTAGCTGCTGGAGAGTTTTCCCCCTGATTTCCATTGACTTCAATTTTACTAGGGCTCCTTCAATTTTACTAGGGCTCCTTGGTGCCACACTCGGTCAAATGCTTCCTTGATGTCAAGGGCAGTCACTCGCACCTCATCTCTGGAATTCAGCTCTTTTGTCCATGTTTGGACCAAGGCTGTAATGAGGTCTGGAGCAGAGTGGTCCTGGCGGAACCCAAACTGAGCATCAGTGAGCAGGTTATTGGTGAGTAAGTGCCGCCTGATAGCACTGTCGACGATACCTTCCATCGCTTTACTGATGATTGAGAGTAGACTGATGGGGCGGTAATTGGCCAGATTGGATTTGTTCTGCTTTTTGTGGACAGGACATACCTGGGCAATTTTCCACATTGTCGGGTAGATGCCAGTGTTGTAGCTGTACTGGAACAGCTTGGCTGGAGGCACGGCTAGTTCTGGAGCTCAAGTCTTCTGCACTGCAGCCGGGATATTGTTGGGGCCCATAGCCTTTGCTGTATCCAGTGCACTCAGCTGTTTTTTGATATCACATGGAGTGAATCGAATTGGCTGAAGGCTGGCTTCTGTGATGGTGGGGATATCGGGAGGAGGCCGAGATGGATCATCCACTCGGCACTTCTGGCTGAAGATGGTTGCAAACGCT
This sequence comes from Heptranchias perlo, assembly GCF_035084215.1. NCBI lineage: Eukaryota > Metazoa > Chordata > Chondrichthyes > Hexanchiformes > Hexanchidae > Heptranchias > Heptranchias perlo. The sequence goes on from NC_090350.1 coordinate 30,858,218, forward strand.
TCAGCCTTTTCTTTTGCACTCACGTGCTGGACCACCATCATTGAGGATGGGGATGTTTACAGAGTCTCATCCTTCCATTCGTTGTTTAATTGTCCACCACCATTCACAATGTGTACAAACAGTTAAAGGAATATATGGAAGGACTATGCTAACAGAAAAAGGGAAAAAAACTGCCTTTTATGGAACTTAAGACATTCTCATCTGCACTAGTCACCACCGACTGATGAAACATGCAAAAGTCACAGAGTTGTATGAACCTATTTTATATCTCTGGTTTACCAATTTGACAAGAAATTTGAGGCTTTATTGCAAATGAATATTTTATTTTCAACAACTTGCATTTATATAGCACCTATTAATGTAGAAACATATTCCGAGGTGCTTCACGGAAAAAAAGACAGCAAAGAAGGTGGTATTTGGAGGGGTAACCAAAAGCTTGACTAAAGAGGTGGGTTTTAAAGAGTCTTAAAAGGAGGACGGGGTTTAGGGAGGGAATTCCAGAGCATGGCGACAAGACAGTTGAAGGCATGGCCACAAATGGTGGGGTGAAGCAATTTGGTTTGGGGGGAGTTACACAAGAGGCCAGAGTCAGATGAATGGAGAGTTTGAGGGGGCATTGTAGGATGGATAGGGAGAGGTAAGGCCCTGAAGGTTGTTAAACACCAGGATGACAATTTTAAATTTTAGGTGTTAGGGGACCGGGAGCTAACAAAAGTCACCAAGGATACTGCTGGCTCAGTCATTGCTTCAAAGCTCCCTTAGTGCCTAGTGCTATATACAAATGTTAACTAAAGACATATCTTCAGCCTGTGCTCTGAATGGCTATATAATTGGTGTCAAATATCTAGAGTAGTTGTTTCAGTGTAGTAATTTGCCTGGTTATGTTGCTTAAAACAAGGGAATAATCATATTGTTTCACCATCAGAGCCTTGCTTAAACATGAAACCAAGAAATCTAACTCCTATTTCATCTGGTCATTTGTCAATTTGCTTAAATTCACTGACTACTAATGATGTAATGAAGGAACCATGGGACTAGAAATTGGGCCGTGGAGCGCCCGCTGTTTTGGCGCTAAGCGGCCTCCGAACTTCCAGGATGGCGTCTTGGCTGCACACGCACGCTTCCAGCGTGACATGCACCGGGCGCCATCTTGGTATAGGAGTTAGCACAGGCGCAAATGCCGGAAGCATGTAAAGTAAGGAGAAAATGGATACAATCAGTGTGCAACGCTGGTTTAAAGTGATACACACCATTTTGGAACTTAACGCTCAACTCAACGCACAGTCTTAACCACAACCATCTGAACGTGTCTTAGAGTGCCTGGTGGACCCCCATCAGCTCTATTTAAAGGGACCATGCAGGATTTACAGATTAGTTGCTGGATTATTGCTTCTGGCTGCCGATACATTTGTAACTGTTTTTGGAGGTCTCCTACTCTTGAATACTAGGACGAGGGGACATAGCCTAATATTTAGAGCCAGGATGTGCAGCAATAAAGTTAGGAAACACTACTACATGCAAAGGGTGGGAGAAGTTTAGAATGCTCTTCTGCAAATGGAAGCTGATGCTAGCTCAATTGTGAATGTTAAATCTGAGTTTGATAGATTTCTGTGAACCAAGGGTATTAAGGGATATGGGGCTAAGTGGGTGTATCGAGTTAGGTCACAGGTCCACCATGATCTCATTGAATGGTGGAACAGGCTTGAGGGGCTAAATGCCACTGCCGCTTGCTGCCTCCTGATATGCACCACCTTCTCCTGCAAGAAAGCCGGACGTGTCTATGGGTGATGTGCCAGTCATGGTTGAATAGCTGCCAGTGTGTTTGGCCTGTGAGTTGTGGGTGGGCAGCTTGCAACAGTGGTAATGTGTAAGGGTGAGAGGAAGCAGCTGATTAGCAGAGTTGTGTACTGATGGGAAGAGTTTGTTGGTAGATGGGTGATGGAGGGTGTTGTGCGTGGAGCAGTGGGTGCGGCTAGTGGTGCAGTTGATAGGAGACACCACTTGACAGTTGACCTCACTCACCTTGACCACTCAAGTCAAAGCATTGAACTTCTTCCTGCACTGCATCCATGTTCGTGGTGCTGTGCGCCTGGCATTGACTTCACCCCCCGCTGCCTTTTGGGCATATGTCTGGAGGGCCTCTTGCTGCCGCCTCCCCCGCCCCAACTGCGGATATAGGATGTCCCTCCTTTTGTCCACCTCTTGCACCAAGGCCTCAAGCGCATCATTTGAGAACCTTGGTGCACACACTCTCCCAGGCCTGGTACCAACTCAGATCAGCAGATTGGTGAGGTCTGGCATTCAGGTTGGAGGATGTGCGATTTAGTAGTGCACAACATTTATTCAGTGTTTTAACATAACTCGTCAGTTTGTAAGCATAGGGACAGGAGCTGCATCTGTGTTTTATGTGTGCGATGTCTGATCTCTGTTCAGACTCCGTGCAGACAGCAGACTGTTACTTTCTTAGCAAATAACAGGTACTGACTACCTTTTAAGAGATTTTAAGAGACAGCCTGCCTTTAAGAGATTGTGGCTTCCCCTGCTAGTGGAAAGTGCGAATTGCATTAAATCTTCGCGTCAACGTTGATTTCCAACATTGCTTGCAGGTAAGTCCTCAGGCCTCACAAAAGTTTTGTCCTGCCTGCGCAGGGGCCATTGGACGTGGGTTAATAGCTGATCACGCTGCCCCATCCAATAATAGGCCTTATCAAATTTTTTCCCCCAATATGTTAAACCTTGTGATGTAAAATTAACACACATGTTTGAAATGAGTTTGCTGAATTAGCCTGGCTTGGTGATTGTATATCTCTGATGTCAACATATCTCCCTCACACTGTCAGGCTCATTAACTCCTTGCCAGTTTCCCCAATTGTATCATGAGCATTTGCTGTTCAAACAATTATTAAAAACAACGCAGATCAAATAGGACATTAAAGTTCAGCACAATTTCTCATAACTTAAATTTTAAAAAAGGATTTTTAAAAATTCATTCATGGGATATGGGCATCATTGCCAAGGCCAGCGTTTATTGCCCTTGAGAAGGTGGTGGTGAGCCGCCTTCTTGAACCGCTGCAGTCCGTGTGGTGAAGGTTCTCCCACAGTGCTGTTAGGAAGGGAGTTCCAGGATTTTGACCCAGCGACGATGAAGGAACGGCGATGTATTTCCAAATCGGGATGGTGTGTGACTTGGAGGCAAACATGCAGGTGGTGTTGTTCCCATGTGCCTGATGCCCTTGTCCTTCTAGGTGGTAAAGGTCGCGGGTTTGGGAGGTGCTTTCGAAGGAGCCTTGGCGAGTTGCTGCAGTGCATCCTGTAGATGGTACACACTGCAGCCACGATGCGCCGGTGGTGAAGGGAGTGAATGTTTAGGGTGGTGGATGGGGTGCCAATCAAGCGGGCTGCTTTGTCCTGGATGGTGTTGGGCTTCTTGAGTGTTGTTGGAGCTGCACTCATCCAGGCAAGTGGAGAGCATTCCATCACACTCCTGACTTGTGCCTTATAGATGATGGAAAGGCTTTGGGGAGTCAGGAGGTGAGTCACTTGCTACAGAATACCCAGCCTCTGACCTGCTCTTGTAGCCACAGTATTTATGTGGCTGGTCCAGTTAAGTTTCTGGTCAATGGTGACCCCCAGGATGTTGATGGTGGGGGATTCGGCGATGGCAATGCCATTGAATGTCAAAGGGAGATGGTTAAACTCTCTTGCAACAAGACTCTCCTTAAAACACTAAATAGTACAAATGCAGTTATGTTTAACAAGTGAACAAATAAATTGCTTCCATATCTCAAGCAACTCTCTATATTGGTACCATATGTTTATCTTACAGTTTAGAAGTAGAACTATTTCTGTTAAATGTTATATTGCTTGAGTATTCCAACTGGTTTCAGCACATTAGGTCCTGAGACCTTTCTGGTCCATATTTGAATTGTGGATTTGCATCACTTTTTATGGCTGATGTTTTCCATTTCCTAATAAGCCACAATTGCCTTGGGGAGATCATTAATAACATTTCATCACCAGCTGAGCACATCAGGAACCCAGCTTCTTTTGGCAAAAATATATAAGAAACCAAACTAAGAACATCATAATAAAGGGGCTTCCTCATTGGATAATTTATTTTAAATTGGATTTCATTGTTGAATATCTTTGTTAATGCCACTGTCATGTTTTGTGACCATTTTCCCACAGAAATGGTGCATTAAAATGATGGGTTTTTTAAAGCAAAGTGTATTTACCAATTTAAAGGAAAGCCCTGAGACAAAAGGTGGTTAAAATATTAATGAACTAGGCATTGAAGTTGTCCCAAATATCAAAACCAATAAGCAATTTAATTGTCTGGGTAATGGATAAACACCCCCCCCCCCCACTATTTTGTTGGGAAGTTCAAGGTTCTAGATGTTCAGCAGAGATTGTCTGGAATGCACCCTCCTCTCTGGCTATGAACACACTGAGATAAAGTAGGGACAGAACCACACAATGACAGTCAGGTTTTTACACACAAAGCTATCTGAGCTGGCTTTTGCCCACACTCGGAAGGTTAGGATGCAGGAGGGTAGTTAGAAGTTATTCTGTTTGTCAAGAAATATGACCTACTTATGTGGGGAAGCATAGTGTATTGACTATTTTGTATCATTACACAAAGACAAGTTGTAAGACTGAATTAAGTGAGTCCAATCACAACTACTGCTCTGTATGGGTTTACATGCTTTTTGAGAAATAAATCACCTTACTTTTTCATTCTGGCCTCATCTCACTCGATGTATAAATATCCACCTACTGAAAGACTGGAAAACCATCTGTGAGGGCACATGTGAGAGACATGATATCCAGTTTCTATGTCATGAGGGATGCAGAGTTACATCCCTTAGGTTACATGTAAGTAGAATTCGGACAGGGTGAGTCAACTCCGGATCATAAGGGACACAGGATCCATTTATGGGAGTGACTGATGCCACTGAACCCAGTAACGTATCTACAGCAGATCCTAATTTGTAACATCCATTTTGTACTATCCAGGTAAGATGTTAACTTTTATTTCATTGGGCAGTACAACATTACTTGTGAACACAGTGTGATAAAGTGCCTTTTGTCGCAGGGTCTAATAACTCACAAATGAAACATTTTGAAAATAAAATCCCAACATTTCTAGTCTGGTATAGACTGGAAACTGACAGAGGAAAAGCTACAATACAAAGCAGATGTTTGAAGCAGAAATATAAGCCCTGATTTTGCCCTAACTCACTCGGCTGGAACGGGATTGGTTTGGGACGGATGCCCGTTTTACACCCCTGCTGACTTTGCCGGGTGCCAGAGTGAAATCCTCCCATAATAGGAAAGTGCAACATATTCTCCGAGGGGTATTGCTTAAAAGTGCCCTCACCTGCTGATAAATTTGCAGAGCCCTTAATGAGAGTGGGGAGACAGGTAAAGTGATGAGCTCCATTGACACTGAAGTTTCTGGTAAGCAATTCTTTGAAGTTGTCATGGATTATTGCAGTGTTAATCATTTCCTTAGGAGTTTTGAATCGTACCTGTATTTGACAAACTGAAGCTAGATTTTCACCATGAATAGACAGAAAATCTAGCTGAAGTTCACAACTCCAATGTACAGTTAGATATACATCTCTAAAAAAAAATCAATTTTCAGTAAAGAATATAGTAAGGATCCCAAAAATTCATGATTAGTAGTTTATTTCTCCCAGAAGATGTTGAGGCAGCTTGTGCACCTAGATATCAGCAACTACAGACACTCATAAGCAACCATTCTCTGATCAGGAGAACAGTATGTTATTAATCCGACAAGCACTCTGTTTATAGAACAAGATACCAGCTGCACTTGAGAACTATGAATTTGATCACAGCCAGGGAATGACCATCAGTCCCAAGAATTTCTACCAGGCAACCACAAAACCAGAAGCAAAGCTTCATTGTTCCACTTGAAAAATAGCGCAGCTCATATTACTCGCAATATCCACATCCAATACCCTTGCATGCTGTGAGGCACAAGGAGACAGGGAATAGCCAATTTGATCCAGGAATATGTGGTTTAAGAGATGTTATACAGACTGGAATGGTGCCATTCATGTACCATGGAAAACATGCATAGCAGTATTTAAGCCATATGGGGACAGTTGGCTGCTCAGCGCGACTCACAGCTGAACCAATTGACACATCGGGGGGAAAAAAAAAATTGGATAAGGGCCGTTTTTGGGCACGGGTAGTCTGATATGCTATTACCCTACGTCCAATGACCCCTGCACAGGCAGGATGCGAGTTTCGACTGGCCTGAGTACTAACCTGCAATCAACGTTCACATGGAAGGCTTCTTGAGTGTTGTTGGAGCTGCACTCATCCAGGCAAGTGGAGAGCATTCCATCACACTCCTTCCATGTGAAATCAGTGCAATTTGCACTTTCCACCACCAGGGGGAGCTCAATCTCTTAAAGGGAGGATGTTTCTTAGAAATCTCTTAAAGGTAGCTGGTACCTGTTATTTGCTGAAAATAACAGTCTACTGTCTGCACGGAGTCTGAACGGAGATCAGACATCGCACACGTAAAACACAGATGCAGGTCCCATCCCTTTGTTTACACACTGATGAGTTATGTTAAAACATTGAATAAAGGTTGCACACTACTAAATCCCACATCCTCCAATCTGCATGCCAGACCTCACCAAACTACCGATCTGAGTTGGTACCAGGCCTACGAGAATGTATGCACCAAGGTTTTCTGCTGATACAGTAGAGACCTTGGTGCAAGAGGTGGACAGAAGGAGGGACATCCTGTATCCGCAGAGTTTGGGGGGAGGGAAAGAGGCCCTCCAGACATATATCCAAAAGGCAGTGGGAGGCAGCGGGGGATGAAATCAATGTCAGGCGCATAGCATCATGAATATGGATGCAATGTAGGAAGAAGTGCAATATTTTGACATGAGTGGTCAAGGTGAGTGAGGTCAACTATCAAGTGGCGTCTCCTACCAACTGCACCACGCACTACACCCCCCCATCCCCCACATACCAACAAACTCTTTCCATCAATACTCAACTCTTCCAACCAGATGCTTTCTCTCACCCTTACACATTACCACTGTTGCAAGCTGCCCTTCCCATAACTGACAGGCCACACACATTGGCAGCTATTCAACCATAACAGGCACATCATCCAGACACACGTCCCGCTTTCTTGCAGGAGAAGGTGGCGCATATCAGGAGGCTGCAAGTGGCAGTGACATTTAGCCCCTCGATCCTGTTCCACCATTCAATGAGATCATGGTGGACATGTGACCTTACTCCATTTACCCACCTTAGCCCCATATCCCTTAATACCCTTGATTCACAGGAATCTATCAATCTCAGATTTAACATTCACAAGTGAGCTAGCATCAACTGGCGTCTGCAGAACAGCGTTCCAAACGTTTCCCACCCTTTGTGTGTAGAAGCATTTCCTAACTTCACTCCTGCATGTCCTGGCTCTAAATGTTAGGCTATGTCCCCGCATCCTAGTATTCAAGTCTAGGAGACCTCCAAAAACAGTTACAAATGTCTCAGCAGCCAGAAGCAATAATCCAGCCACTAACCTGTAAATCCTGCATGGTCCCTTTAAATAGCGCTGGTGGGGGGTCCTCCAGGCACTCTAAGGCACTTTCAGATGGTCGGGGTTAAGACTGTGCGTTGAGTTGAGCGTTAAGTCCCAAAATGGTGTGTATCACTTTAAATCAGCTTTGCACACTGATTGAAGCCTTTTCTCCCTACTTTAATGATTCCAACTTTCGTTACCTGCGCCTACGTTAACTCCGACACCAAGTTGGCGACCGGCGCACATCATGCTGGAAACGTGCGTGCGCATCCAAGATGCCATCGAGGGCTACACGGCCCAATTTAACACCCATCATGCCCACGCCACCCTCCCCACCACCCCATGAAATTCAGGATTATTGCTCATGACAAGGTTTTTTGTTTTCAACATTGCTCCTTGCTCCAGTACCTGCAACATCACATTGTTTTAATGCAGTGTTACGAGTGGACTCTTTAGAAAATGATCATATGCAACATTTTTTGTGGGGAAATAACTTCTCGGTTGCAATGAGACAAGTTACATTCTATCTGAAAATATTACTAAAATCAGGATAAGAGCAACACATGATAGAAAATTCCGGAAACTGTGAAAGATGTACCAAGGAGGGTGAAAAACATGAGCCGGAAATTGCTGTGAGCAGCGAACGACCCACACTCACCGTTCCTTACATATTGTATCCCCGCTCTTTACTGCAGGACCTTCCTCTAATGCGAAGCTGAAAAGAGTCCAGCATTAACTCTCGTGAACCCAGGACCTCGTTCACCCCTCGTCCAGATTGCAGCATCGTTGCGGCCGGGAAGAGTCAAAACCTTGATGTGCAAGCTACAACAGTAAAATCATTGTAAAAACTGTTAGAGGCAGTGAAGCACGGGTAAGAAATATCGAATTAAAAGACAGAGATAAAAGAGACAAAGAGAAAGTTAAAAAAAATTAAATTTAAATTTTTGAAAAATGTCCAACAACTATTAAAATCACAATGAATGAGATTCCACATTTTTAAAATTAAATTTTCAGTGCCAGAGAAGTTGTTTGGTAGTCATTAAGACTTGCCACACTGTTAAAACTTAGTTCAAACCTGATATATTTGAGCATACCTTTTTTAGTCTATTTTCGTGGGTACTTCCAGCAGCAAGTTCACACTCCTCCATTGATGTCGATAGCGAGCCAGCTGGCAAGCTGTCAATCCGCGGAACACTCACATCGCTGGTGAACCAGGAAAAGCAAGTTCCGGATTTCTGCGTTTGGACATATGCAGTTGACAAAACTTGCTCTTCGATTTTGCCTTTAATAACAGTGAGCGCAGTCAGGCTCACCGTAATTTTAAAAGCAATTTCCGTCCTCGTGTGCTGCGTTTGAAAGTTGCGTATAAAATGGCAATGGAAAAAAATAGAAAAGGCACGAGACAACAAAATGACAAATCATTTAGTCCACAGGTAAATTTTTAAAAATGCATTTCAAAACATAAATTGTAGGCACTTCATTGTTATTTTGGAAAATATATAAATGTTTTTAAAATTAAGAGGTACCATGCAATCTTATATAAACATGTACAATTGAAGGAGAACATAAATATAGTAATTACTTGGGGAGGGGGGAACCTGTTACTTGAACAATCTACAAGGACATCCTCTGGATCCAGTGGCCAATCAGCCATAACTCCTGCAGAGTGGCTCTCAAAAAACTCCAAATGGTAACATCCAGAAGTTGCATGGAGAAGCAATCCTGATTTCTGACCATGTGTGGTGAGCAGATAGAATGCAAAGTCAGCCTGCTCCACCAATTGTGACCAATCATTTGCCTAATGTTATGCAATATTGTAATTATGTCTCTGTGCCCTGAGTGATGCTGGACTGCACTGTGTCATTGGCAGTCTGAGTGAACTTCTGCCCTCCAGCTCGCCTTCACTCCGCTCCAGCTCGCCTTCACCTCCCCCTCCAGCTCGCCTTCACCTCCCCCTCCAGCTCGCCTTCACCTCCCCCTCCAGCTCGCCTTCACCTCCCCCTCCAGCTCGCCTTCACTCCGCTCCCACTCGCCTTCACCTCCCCCTCCAGCTCGCCTTCACCTCCCCCTCCAACTCGCCTTCACTCCGCTCCAGCTCGCCTTCACCTCCCCCTCCAGCTCGCCTTCACCTCCCCCTCCAGCTCCCCTTCACCTCCCCCTCCAGCTCCCCTTCACCTCCCCCTCCAGCTCGCCTTCACCTCCCTCCAGCTCCCCTTCACCTCCCCCTCCAGCTCCCCTTCACTCCGCTCCCACTCGCCTTCACCTCCCCCTCCAGCTCGCCTTCACTCCGCTCCAGCTCCCCTTCACTCCGCTCCAGCTCGCCTTCACCTCCCTCCAGCTCGCCTTCACCTCCCTCCAGCTCGCCTTCACCTCCCTCCAGCTCGCCTTCACCTCCCTCCAGCTCGCCTTCACTCCCCTCCAGCTCGCCTTCACTCCGCTCCAGCTCCCCTTCACTCCCCTCCAGCTTGCCTTCACCCCCCCCTCCAGCTCGCCTTCACTCCCCTCCAGCTCGCCTTCACCCCCCTCCAGCTCCCCTTCACTCCCCTCCAGCTCGCCTTCACCCCCCCCCTCCAGCTCGCCTTCACCCCCCCCTCCAGCTCGCCTTCACCCCCCTCCAGCTCCCCTTCACTCCCCTCCAGCTCGCCTTCACTCCGCTCCAGCTCCCCTTCACTCCCCTCCAGCTCGCCTTCACCCCCCTCCAGCTCGCCTTCACCCCCCTCCAGCTCGCCTTCACCCCCCTCCAGCTCGCCTTCACCTCCCTCCAGCTCGCCTTCACCTCCCTCCAGCTCGCCTTCACCTCCCTCCAGCTCGCCTTCACCTCCCTCCAGCTCGCCTTCACTCCGCTCCAGCTCGCCTTCACTCCCCTCCAGCTCGCCTTCACCCCCCCTCAGCTCGCCTTCACTCCCCTCCAGCTCCCCTTCATCCCCCTCCAGCTCCCCTTCACCCACCTCAGCTCGCCTTCACCCCCCTCCAGCTCGCCATCACCCCCCTCCAGCTCGCCTTCACCTCCCCCTCCAGCTCGCCTTCACCTCCCCCTCCAGCTCGCCTTCACCTCCCCCTCCAGCTCGCCTTCACCTCCCCCTCCAGCTCGCCTTCACTCCGCTCCCACTCGCCTTCACCTCCCCCTCCAGCTCGCCTTCACCTCCCCCTCCAACTCGCCTTCACCTCCCCCTCCAGCTCGCCTTCACCTCCCCCTCCAGCTCGCCTTCACCTCCCCCTCCAGCTCCCCTTCACCTCCCCCTCCAGCTCCCCTTCACCTCCCCCTCCAGCTCGCCTTCACCTCCCTCCAGCTCCCCTTCACCTCCCCCTCCAGCTCCCCTTCACTCCGCTCCCACTCGCCTTCACCTCCCCCTCCAGCTCGCCTTCACTCCGCTCCAGCTCCCCTTCACTCCGCTCCAGCTCGCCTTCACCTCCCTCCAGCTCGCCTTCACCTCCCTCCAGCTCGCCTTCACCTCCCTCCAGCTCGCCTTCACCTCCCTCCAGCTCGCCTTCACTCCCCTCCAGCTCGCCTTCACTCCGCTCCAGCTCCCCTTCACTCCCCTCCAGCTTGCCTTCACCCCCCCCTCCAGCTCGCCTTCACTCCCCTCCAGCTCGCCTTCACCCCCCTCCAGCTCCCCTTCACTCCCCTCCAGCTCGCCTTCACCCCCCCCCTCCAGCTCGCCTTCACCCCCCCCTCCAGCTCGCCTTCACCCCCCTCCAGCTCCCCTTCACTCCCCTCCAGCTCGCCTTCACTCCGCTCCAGCTCCCCTTCACTCCCCTCCAGCTCGCCTTCACCCCCCTCCAGCTCGCCTTCACCCCCCTCCAGCTCGCCTTCACCCCCCTCCAGCTCGCCTTCACCTCCCTCCAGCTCGCCTTCACCTCCCTCCAGCTCGCCTTCACCTCCCTCCAGCTCGCCTTCACCTCCCTCCAGCTCGCCTTCACTCCGCTCCAGCTCGCCTTCACTCCCCTCCAGCTCGCCTTCACCCCCCCTCAGCTCGCCTTCACTCCCCTCCAGCTCCCCTTCATCCCCCTCCAGCTCCCCTTCACCCACCTCAGCTCGCCTTCACCCCCCTCCAGCTCGCCATCACCCCCCTCCAGCTCGCCTTCACCTCCCCCTCCAGCTCGCCTTCACCTCCCCCTCCAGCTCGCCTTCACCTCCCCCTCCAGCTCGCCTTCACCTCCCCCTCCAGCTCGCCTTCACTCCGCTCCCACTCGCCTTCACCTCCCCCTCCAGCTCGCCTTCACCTCCCCCTCCAACTCGCCTTCACCTCCCCCTCCAGCTCGCCTTCACCTCCCCCTCCAGCTCGCCTTCACCTCCCCCTCCAGCTCCCCTTCACCTCCCCCTCCAGCTCCCCTTCACCTCCCCCTCCAGCTCCCCTTCACCTCCCCCTCCAGCTCGCCTTCACCTCCCTCCAGCTCCCCTTCACCTCCCCCTCCAGCTCCCCTTCACTCCGCTCCCACTCGCCTTCACCTCCCCCTCCAGCTCGCCTTCACTCCGCTCCAGCTCCCCTTCACTCCGCTCCAGCTCGCCTTCACCTCCCTCCAGCTCGCCTTCACCTCCCTCCAGCTCGCCTTCACCTCCCTCCAGCTCGCCTTCACCTCCCTCCAGCTCGCCTTCACTCCCCTCCAGCTCGCCTTCACTCCCCTCCAGCTCGCCTTCACTCCGCTCCAGCTCCCCTTCACTCCCCTCCAGCTTGCCTTCACCCCCCCCTCCAGCTCGCCTTCACTCCCCTCCAGCTCGCCTTCACCCCCCTCCAGCTCCCCTTCACTCCCCTCCAGCTCGCCTTCACCCCCCCCCTCCAGCTCGCCTTCACCCCCCCCTCCAGCTCGCCTTCACCCCCCTCCAGCTCCCCTTCACTCCCCTCCAGCTCGCCTTCACTCCGCTCCAGCTCCCCTTCACTCCCCTCCAGCTCGCCTTCACCCCCCTCCAGCTCGCCTTCACCCCCCTCCAGCTCGCCTTCACCCCCCTCCAGCTCGCCTTCACCTCCCTCCAGCTCGCCTTCACCTCCCTCCAGCTCGCCTTCACCTCCCTCCAGCTCGCCTTCACCTCCCTCCAGCTCGCCTTCACTCCGCTCCAGCTCGCCTTCACTCCCCTCCAGCTCGCCTTCACCCCCCCTCAGCTCGCCTTCACTCCCCTCCAGCTCCCCTTCATCCCCCTCCAGCTCCCCTTCACCCACCTCAGCTCGCCTTCACCCCCCTCCAGCTCGCCATCACCCCCCTCCAGCTCGCCTTCACCTCCCTCCAGCTCGCCTTCACCTCCCTCCAGCTCGCCTTCACCTCCCCCTCCAGCTCGCCTTCACCTCCCCCTCCAGCTCGCCTTCACCCCCCTCCAGCTCGCCTTCACCCCCCCCTCAGCTCGCCTTCACCCCCCCCTCAGCTCGCCTTCACCCCCCTCCAGCTCGCCTTCACCCCCCTCCAGCTCGCCTTCACCTCCCTCCAGCTCGCCTTCACCCCCCTCCAGCTCGCCTTCACTCCCCTCCAGCTCGCCTTCACCCCCCTCCAGCTCGCCTTCACTCCCCTCCAGCTCACCTTCACCCCCCTCCAGCTCGCCTTCACCCCCCCTCAGCTCGCCTTCACCCCCCCTCAGCTCGCCTTCATCCCCCTCCAGCTCGCCTTCACCCCCTCCAGCTCGCCTTCACCCCCCTCCAGCTCGCCTTCACCCCCCTCCAGCTCGCCTTCACCCCCCCCTCAGCTCGCCTTCACCCCCCTCCAGCTCGCCTTCACCCCCCTCCAGCTCGCCTTCACCCCCCTCCAGCTCGCCTTCACCTCCCTCCAGCTCGCCTTCACCCCCCTCCAGCTCGCCTTCACTCCCCTCCAGCTCGCCTTCACCCCCCCTCCAGCCCGCCTTCACCCCCCCCCTCCAGCTCGCCTTCACCCCCCCTCCAGCTCGCCTTCACCCCCCCCCTCCAGCTCGCCTTCACCCCCCCCTCCCGCTCGCCTTCACCCCCCCTCCAGCTCGCCTTCACTCCCCTCCAGATGTTTGCTCTGGATCTATCATGGTGTGATGAAAGGGAAAATATTGACTACTGATATATCGCCTGTTTTTGATGGGGTTGTACAAACAGAAAATCCATCTGACATGGCCGTCTGTGGAAGGTCCTCTCAGAAGTATGAAACTCTCTCATGGTTGAACACCAGGGATCTAGACCGGGATCCCAGATTTTTTTTCTTTATGGCTTTCTGATGTGTTTTTTTCACCAGATAACTTATTGTTGTCTTCATCATTCTTGCTGTCCTCTGACATTGGGCATTTGGAGCAACTCCAATGAACTGGATATGGAAGAATAGTCTCTGGAGACATGGAATAGTGTTTTCATTAATTGCCTTTGAACTGTCCACGAACTGCATGTTTTTTCAATAAGACTGAGAACCAATAATGCATTAACTGAAGCACCACAAACAATTATGGGGACACAACATGGTATTAATGGCTTTCTATAATTTTATGGAATAAATATATATGAACATCACTACAATGTAAGGTTTCATTTCAAAATACATTGAAAAAGATTTACCATTTTAAAAACTTGGTTGATATTTTTTAGCCAATTGCCTGGCCCTTTCTATTAAGGTGTCAGCCTTGGCTCAATGGGTGCACTCTCACCTCTGAGTCAGAAAGTTGTAGGTTCAAGCCCCACACCAGAGACTCGAGCACATTATCTAGGCTGACAGTGCAGTGCAGTACTGCGGGAGCGCTGCACTGTCGGAGGTGCTGTCTTTCAGATAAGTTGTTAAACCAATCTGCCACCGCAGGTGGACATAAAAGGTCCAAAGACACTTTTCAAAGAACAGCAGGGTCATTCTCCTGGTGTCTTGGACAATATTTATCCCTCAACCAGTATCACTAAAACAGATTATCTGGTCATTTATCATATTGCTGTCTGTGGGACCTTGCTGAGCACAAATTGGCTGCCGCGTTTCCCTACATTACAACAGTGACTACACTTCAAAAGTACTTCATGGTCTGTAAAGCGCTTTTGGATGTCCTGCGGTGATGAAAGAGACTATATAATTTTTTTTTCTTTTTCTCTTTCTTTCTCTATTTCTTTCTTTCTCACTTTCTCTCTTTCTTTCTTTCTTTCTTTCTTTCCATTGCCTTCTGTTACAGGCACGGTTTTATTTTAAAGAATCAGATCTAATTTCCAATATTGCTTCAATGAAACAAGGAGTTTTGTCTCAGAAACGTGGTCTGCCATATGCCATTCCTTCATGGTCTCCATTTTTCACCTTTTAATGCCAGAGTTGTGTAAATGGAGTTTGTGTAGATCAGCTGCTTCAGTTCGATATGTTGGTGAAGAGACTCTGGACAATTTCAATCAGCATCTTACTGGATCGCATAATTTACCATTGGCAATAAGTTAAACAATAGATCATTCAAATATTCAAGATTGTTGTTATCCATGATAAATGTATGGGGTTATCAGTTTGTAACTCTTATTGTAAAATATCCTTACAAGAGTGCGAACATGGACCCACCTGTTTAACTTCAGATGCTTTTGAAAAGATTGTGATTGTGACAGAGTTGATGTTTCCTGCTCACTTTTTGAGTATTGGGGACTTCTGATCACTCTAACAGAAATTTCTGGAAATGTTGCACCTTCAAAATCGTCAATAGTGTCAGCAAGTAGCTGGCTGGGGGTGGGGGCTTGCAGATCATATAAGACAACTTTTTGTCATCTCCGTTGAGGTTACAGGCCAATTTTGGAAACTGAACAAATCATTTTTAATTTTCCTAATAGCATAAATTCTTAGACATACATTTAATTATTGTACTGAGCAAGCAATGTCATACTCCATTAGGTAGTGACAGGAAGCTTAGTCATTTCCATATGACGCAGCAACAGAATACTCAATAGATCTAAACCTTTACTGGAAATTACGTCCTTTCGGAATTGTATAAAATCGCTTTGTTTGAAATATGTTCACTTTTGCATTCAAGCACATTTCTTTTAACACTGTATCTGGTTGCCTGCAGAACGAGATAACTGCAGTTACTGCCTGCCTGCACAGAGAGCTATGGAGTGCACATTGATCTGTGTGGGCGTCCCTTCACTTTGATATAGATGTGATCATTTGAAGTAGCTTGGAATGAAATATTGATGACACAGGGAATTGTGACTATGCGCACCTAATGACGTACAAAACAATACAAATTGTAGCTCAAGGAGTCCCTGGCAGGAAGTTGTGCGCGAGTGCAGGATTTTACAATCTATGCATTAATTCCCAAACCTCAATCAATGAGAATTAAACAAGTTTTTATGTTTTGAGTCCAACAAAACATAGACTGATCAGGAAATGGTAGATTTGTGCACTGAGTATATCTAATTTCCAATACTTACTTGTTGGTCATACAATCTTTTTGTTCACAGATCCTTCCATTTCAAACGTTAATTTGATATTGATTGTGAATAGAAATTTGTAGGATTTTTCATTTACAATACTGGTGAAATGACATTGCAGAATATGAAACCCTCCAGAGATTTAGTTATGGTGAAACTTGTATTGAACAATTACTTTGCAATGTTCTCCTTAATTAAAGTTAGATCCCCATTTTAAATGCCGTAGTGTGACGATGAGAATAAATTTGTTTGAAACAAACGGGAAGGTGGTTTTCATTCTAAATTTTGGCCCAGATTTTTTTAAAATGTAACTTTCTAATCTTTTTAAGGCAGAAAGTTTTTGTGTAAAGCTGTACTTATATCCCAGCTTTTTGACAGTTTCTGTTCTGGTGGTTTTTTTTGAAGTGATTGTTTTCTGTTTTGAGGCATTTCTTTATAATTTCACTGGTGTGCCCAGTGATTCGATAGAGAAATGTAATATTGTTATGGAATATCTAAGTTAAAATCTCCAGCAGCTCAGTCAGTAAGTGAACTGCATAGTATGGAGCTGAACCATACAGACCAGGAAGGTGCCAGGTTCAGTCCCTCGTCTGTATTGAATTAGAGCTATGGTAAGAGTGCTATGATTGACTTCAGCATCCCTGGGCTAGAAGGGAAAAATTACCATTTCTCCTCCTGACCAATATTTCCTGGCCATTATTCAGTGACCTCAATTGAAAAATGCACATATGGATACTACATAAGGACAAGGTGAGCTTAACTGTGCTGCTGCTGGTGGTCAAATAGACTGACAACACTCGCTGAGGCTGATTTCAACTAACCAAAATTGGCATTAATGGGACAGTAACGGCCTCAAAATGGGGTTAGTGTCGACAGTCTGGCTGCCACCATTTTTAAAGGGCGCTCTGACTGCCCAAGGCTACCAATTTTAAGGGAAACATGGGCGAAATGTGCACTGTGTCCTGGCATTGAGCAACCTAATCAGGGGTTTTTAAATAATTTTACAACACCAAGTTATAGTCCAGCAATTTTATTTTAAATTCACAAGCTTTCGGAGGCTTCCCCCTTCGTCAGGTGAACGATGTGAAATGAAATCCTCGAAATGAAATCGCATTTATAATTCACAGAACAATGCTTGGTGAGTACAGACAGTTTTTTCAACTGCCCGT
Organism: Heptranchias perlo; assembly: GCF_035084215.1. Taxonomy (NCBI): domain Eukaryota; kingdom Metazoa; phylum Chordata; class Chondrichthyes; order Hexanchiformes; family Hexanchidae; genus Heptranchias; species Heptranchias perlo. The sequence continues at coordinate 30,875,281 of NC_090350.1, forward strand.
TGCCAAGGCAATCAGTGTGCAGACAGACAGGTGTTACCTGCCAGGTCTCACAGAATATACAAATCACCAAAAAAAAACAACAAACAAAAAAAAACAGAGATAGAGAGGTAGAAACATAGAAAAGACAGCAACTGACCCGTTATATTAAAAACAGATAACATTTGTTCGCTGGTGGGGTAACGTGTAGCGTGACATGAACCCAAGATCCCGGTTGAGGCCGTCCTCATGGGTGCGGAACTTGGCTATCAATTTCTGCTCGACTAACACGGGACGCAACCAACAGAGTACCCTTTGTCGTCCAGTACTTCCCCGGAGCGGAGAAACTACGCCATGTTCTCCGCAGCCTTCAACATGTCATCAATGAGGACAAACACCTCGCTATGGCCATCCCCACACCTCCACTACTCGCCTTTAAACAGCCACCCAACCTCAAACAGACCATCGTTCGCAGCAAATTACCTAGCTTTCAAGAGAACAGCGTCCACGACACCACACAACCCTGCCACGGTAACCCCTGCAAGACATGCCAGATCATCGACACAGATACCACCATCACACAAGAGGACACCACCCACCAGGTGCATGGTTCATACTCCTGTGACTCGGCCAACGTTGTCTACCTCATACGTTGCAGGAAAGGATGCCCCAGAGCATGGTACATTGGCGAGACCATGCAGACGCTGCGACAACGGATGAACGGACACCGCGCAACAATCGCCAAACAGGAGGGTTCCCTCCCAGTCGGGGAACACTTCAGCAGTCATGGACATTCATCCACCGACCTTCGGGTAAGCGTTCTCCAAGGCGGCCTTTGAGACACACGACAACACAAAATCGTCGAGCAGAAATTGATAGCCAAGTTCCGCACCCATGAGGACGGCCTCAACCGGGATCTTGGGTTCATGTCACGCTACACGTTACCCCACCAGCGAACAAATGTTATCTGTTTTTAATATAACGGGTCAGTTGCTGTCTTTTCTATGTTTCTACCTCTCTATCTCTGTTTTTTTTTGTTTGTTGTTTTTTTTTGGTGATTGTATATTCTGTGAGACCTGGCAGGTAACACCTGTCTGTCTGCACACTGATTGCCTTGGCAACGGGCAGTTGAAAAAACTGTCTGTACTCACCAAGCATTGTTCTGTGAATTATAAATGCGATTTCATTTCGAGGATTTCATTTCACATCGTTCACCTGACGAAGGGGGAAGCCTCCGAAAGCTTGTGAATTTAAAATAAAATTGCTGGACTATAACTTGGTGTTGTAAAATTGTTTACAATTGTCAACCCCAGTCCATCACCGGCATCTCCACATTAGGGGTTTTTAAAGGCATTGTTGCTGGCCTTTCAAAACATGACCTTAAAACATTTCCTAAGTTATATCTTTCTGGAGCCAGGTGGCTTGATCAAAATACTGCCAGCCGCTGCCAGCATTCGAAGTGGCTCAGGCCTCCCGTAGGCATGACCAGGCAGCTGCCCAACAGATAAAATCTACCCCATCGTCTAGTCTTGTACTTGAAGTTTGGCCACTTGAGTGAGGTGTCAGGTGTTTGTCAGTACCGTGAGACTGTGCCTTCAATTTGATGAGAAAAGTGAAGGTGAGAAAATGTGCACATCATGAAAAATACCTTCAAAGGTTAATCAGCCTTCAGTTTAGAAGAATCCGCTTGCAATACTGCATAAAATACTGAATAAGTGAGCAAAAAAAGTTTTAATTAAAAATCGCAGCAACTGATTTTATTTAAAGGATCAGTATTGTTTGGCAAGGCAACCTAGAAACATAAGCAAAATACTGCGGCTGCTGGAAACCTGAAATAAAAACAGAAAATGCTAGGGACACTCAACAGGTCAGGCAGCACTGTGGAGAGAGAAACCGAATTAACCTTCCATCAGAACCACACAGTGATATCATTAGATGCATTCTGATTTCACATCCTTATTTATGTGTTATTAAATTAGTTCCCCTGATGGAACAATATTGACTTTGTAAAATGCATTTTCCAGGCTATTACAGGACTTCAGCCAGTCAATGTAAAAAGAAAAATTTCCTCCTAATATAATGACATCCCTTATTTTAATATGTAATTCTATGATTGAGGTACTTGAAAAGTAAACCTTGTTCAATGCAGCTTTGTGAAGGTCAGGCAAATGGACTCAATCTCTTTGTAGTTATTACGTATTTCCCAATTCTTTTCAAGCTGATGTCCATGCTGCAGTAATTGTAAGCAGTATTATAAGACATTGACAGAGTGAGCTTCAAACCATGATGCATTCCCTATCACTGGGTGAACATGTCTGTGGGCAATATTACCAAGTTAAAGATTGCAATAGCATGTTTCATAAACGTGATCTATTGCATCTGTGAAAGGTCCCAGTGTTGCAATCAAGCAGTGAGCAAATGAAATCATTCATATTTGCCAATCAACTTCCTGGTGTGATTTAATGGTTGCTGCTTCTACTGAACTGGTTTGATTCATGAAATTGCGCTAGAGTGAAAGGAGTTGATTGTGTCCATCGTCCTTGGCAGCAAGCTTTAATTGCATGCATCATTACTACTTATTCCCTTAAGATATAATATCTTAAGTAGGGGTTAAGGGTCGCTACTCAGACTGGCAAAAGAGGGGAAGTGGTGTTCCACGAGGATTGGTGCTGGGACCACTGTTATTCACAATTTACATCAACAAATTGGAATCGGAAGTACAATTTCAAAATTTGTGGACGACACCAAATTGGGGGGTGTAGTTAATACAAAGGAAGAATGTGTCAAAATGCAAGAGGGCATTAATAAACATGCGGAATGGGCGTGTAATTGACAAATAAATTTCAATATAGATAAGTGTGAGGTGGTGCATTTTGTTAGGAAGAATAAGGAGGCCACATATTGCTTGGATAATAAGAGTCTAAATGGGATAGAGGAACAAAGGGATCTAGGGATATCAATACACAAATCACTAAAAGTAGTGACGCAGGTTAAGAAGGCCATAAAAAAGGCAAGTCTAGAGGGATAGATTTGAAAAGCAGACACATTATGTTAAACTTGTATAGAAACTTGGTTAGACCACACTTGGAGTACTGTGCACAATTCTGGTCTCCATATTATAGAAAGGATTTGAGGCATTGGAGAAGGTGAAAAAGAGATTCACAAGGATGATACCAGAACTGAGAGGATATACTTATCAGGAAAGGCTGAACAGGCTGGGGCTCTTTTCTCTAGAAAAGAGAAGGCTGAAGAGTGACCTGATGGTGGTCTTTAAGATAATGAAAGGGTTTGATAGGGTAAACGTAGAGAAAATGTTTCCACTTGTGGGGGAGTCCAAAACTAGAGGCCATAAATAAAAAATAGTTGCTAATAAATCCAATCGGGAATTCAGAAGAAACTTCTTTACTCAAACAGTGGTAAGAATGTGCAATATGCTACCAAAAGTAGTTGAGGCAAAAAGCATAGATGCATTTAAGGGGAGGCTAGATAAGCACATGAGGGAGAAAGGAATAGAAGGGTATACTGATAAGGTTAGATGAAGTAGAGAGGGAGGAGGCTCATGTGGAGCATAAACGCCAGCATAGACGAGTTGGGCCGAATGGCCTGTTTCTATGCTGTAGTTTCGATGCAACTCGATGTGTCTGTTTCAACAAATGGTATCATGAAATCATGCATGTTTAAACAAAGGCACAAAATGGCACTGAACACTACTTTGCTTTTTGCACTTCATTGAATGCTTTCTACTCCCAGGTTTTTTTTTGCCTTGAAAAAAAACCGCCATGTGTTGTTGTATCTTTCAATTGGGAGAGTGGGGAAATGAGCCATGGAGCTGGAGTCTTTGGCAGCAATCATCCTCTGACCAATGAACAGAAGGTACATTTTCATGTGAAGGGAGACTGAGAAATTCTTGGCAAAACCCTTCCTCCCCCACCCATTTAAAAATGGCTTCGAAACCAGAGGCGAGCTAGGTGATAAAATAGGCTGAGACTCGTCACCGAACTAAAATATTATCTTTACTGTACTCTCTAATGGACATGAACCCATGACTAATACATTTATCTTCAATTCACCACTTTACTAAAACTGACAATTTTCTTCCACATTAACAGCTATGGAAAGCAACAGTCCTTGAAGAGTGTATTTGTGTCTCACTGTGCCTTCCAAGCTTAAATAGACTCTGAAAAGTCTTAAAACAAAGTAAAATTACAGTATAATTAGATAAAGATGGATGCTTAGTTTCTCGTATGTTGGTACTCACAGCCACTTCTATAGCTACTCCAAAAAGTAGCTAGTAACTGTTTTCAAAACAATTGATTTACCCTCAAAAGGGCCGAAATTGTTCGCCAAAGCGACAAAGCACGTTCTGTTGAAATTAGTTCTGGCTGTATTCTGGGTGCAGTGCAGAGTGCCCAATCACCAGAGATAGTAACCTTTAACTAAAACAGAGTGTGAAACCCTAAACGAGAGATAAATGATCCTGGTTTTAGGACATTAGAGACTTCTATAAACTGGACAGTATGCATCACCAGAATGATCCCAATCTGAATGGCCTGCCAGTGCTGCTGCAGCAGATGAAAAGGTCAGGGCAGCCATTTTGTGTCTGTGACCATGTGGTTTTATGCAGTGTGAGGCTGGTGTTTCTTCAGGGCACTGAACCCACAATTTTAAAGATTCTTCAGTTGAGGTGTGACTGCCTATAACCTGCAAAGGAGGACTCGGCTTTTAGGCCCCAAAGAATGGAGGCCCACAAAAAGCATGATCTGGGCCCATGGAAGGAGGTGGCTTTGGCAGTTGGTACTACCGCACCCCCATTAAAGAATGCCTAATGAAACCTGGGTTGCATTCCGTATGACGGCACACAGAGCGCCTTCGCGCACTCCACTTTCTTCTTAAGGGGGAAATGGCCCACAAGCCAACGACAAGGAAGTACCACCTCAATCCCCCAAGGCTCCTGTTACAAATCAAATCCCCAACTCAGAACCTCCTGCTAAGATTGAAAGGGCATGTGAGAGTAGACACTAAGAAGAGGCATGGTGGCCTTAAACAGTAAGTGTTGTCAGATTTGTTGTCAGCGAGATGCTTTTGTCACTGATTAGATATGTGCAGAATGATTCGGGGAAAATCTGCGTAAAAGAGTAGCAGGGCGATATCCGAATGGCGGCTTTGGAAGCTGCGGAGGAGAGCTGCATGTCCACCAGTGACTGGGTTGAGTTTGTTGCCAAAGAAGACTGTGATGGCAGGACTCATTTGGCAGTGGCCGCGGGTCTTAGATTGCTGAAGGTCTCCTTTTAAGAGCTGTGCTTGCGGCTATCTGCCGGTACTCTGTTATTGCTTTGTGAGGCAGGTACAGCTGCCTGAAGCATTGCCAGAGGTCACAGTGAAGTAGCCCTCCTCCATCTGCAGACAAGGAAGATCGGGTACCAGTATGCAGGGGTCAGAAGCTGCCTTTAATGCCTGTCAGCTTGATATCCCTGCAGTGGGTCCTCTTGATCCTCCTTCTCTTCTTCCTCAAAGCAGAGCAACCGGGGAGGCATAAGAAAGGTTCCAGTCCACAAACTTAAAAATATGGTTTAAAAAAAACTTCTAAAATATTTTGACATTTTTGAGATACTTTTTCTACCCATGTGTAATGTCCATTGAGCACATTAATGGTTCATTGTTGCCAAACTGGGGAGTTTTCAAATAGTCACAAATAGTTGGTTGCTCTGAAAATGTTGCTACAACTCTGCAACATTGGTTGCCACGGAACATTTACGTTGTACTTGATACTATATTTACTGCAGGGTAAAACTTTGTAAGATAGTTTCACTTTCTTGGAGTTGAAATTCTCAGCTTTGCTAATTTTAGGGGGAAAAAAGTATGGTTATAAATCAGTCTTCCGTCTTAAAACTCATACACCAATTGTTTTATTAAAGTTAAGGAAGATAGAAATTTCACTACCCTCGTGAATTTGAATTACTTTACAAGCAATACATAGTAGGCAGAATCATTTAAAACTGGACAATATCTGTCTGCTAAGTAGACACATTTAGAATTCCAATGACATCACTGTATCACTGATCAGGTCATCAATGATTATGATGTTTTCCTGTCACATATCTTAAAAGATAACTCATCAGTTGAAAACTGTATTTAAACTAGCTAGGGTTTTGAAAGGTAAATGAGAAATATTTTTTTTTAATGTAGAACAATATGATATTACTATTTTAGCTCTTGAAATTCAAGCTATGTTAACATCCAATGAACAAGAAAGATGAACAGAAACAAGCTGCTCAAAAAAGAGTAATTTGTGACCATCTTTTGGTGTCAGTAACGCACTGATATTTGTGGTTAATTTCCAGAAAATGTCTCTGTCTTCTCTTCTCCATTTCTTTTCTCCTTTCATAAGAACCAGTCACTTCAATACAGTGGCTTCAACTTCAACGGGTTGCAGAGTGTGCCATGAGAATCTATTAGATTGTTCTCTGAGAGCCAACCATAGATGTGCTTGCTGTTAAGTGAGTTAGTGGCCCTGTCAAGAACTAGTAAAACTTGTTCTCAACGGTAATCTAGAATGATGAACATTCCTGTGACTTGAACCACAATCTGATTTTGAGGTAGTTTCCTTATGTCCTCTGCTACTACGCCACTTGCCTAGTATAGGTGTCTATGATTGAAATAATACAGCCCAAGAAAGCTTAACTTCTGTTGAACAGGTGCAAATGTGTTGTTCCCCAATTATCACAAAAGTTCATCAGGTCTGTGCTTAAGAAAGTACAGCAAACAATATTATCAAGGCTACAGTGGTGGCGATCTATTCAATTATGAACTGAGAGAACTTGTGTTGTGAAATTGTTTTGTGTGCATCAAGACAGCATGTCAGTTCCAACTGGGGACAGACAATATTGAATTGGTTAATTGTTCTTTTTCTGAATCCTGTCTTCATACTGATCTCTGCATTTGCACATAATTACTTCAATACTGAAGTGCTAGCAAGAGACAAAACTCTAACATACCCTTTCCCCAATCACTACTGTTAATTGAGTGTCGCTAGCAGGTATCATAGCTCTAAATGTTTACGTGAGAGTTTAATCGCCAACATTTGTGGTTTAGCTGGAGAACTTCCTTCTTTTCATTATCCATTTATAAGTAAATGTATCCGTCATTGCACCTTAGAAACAACCTGCATGATTTCAAGGTTTATGGAACTCAATGACCATTAAAAGCCTCTTAGCGGCATAATAGCATTCAAACAACAAACCACAGTCACTGTGGTTTTAGAAATTAAATAAGATGAATAATTGCCTTGCACAGAACAAGGAGAATGATGTTCTCAGCAAGTTGCTCCCAGCTTCGAAGCAGAATACCACAAAGGTTTATGCATATTATGAAGCAACCTCAGAACTGACAACTATTTTGAATCAGAATTATTCCAGTCAAATAGAATAAATGGTAATTTGTAATGTCATGTTATTCATGTTCTATTCCTATTGCTTCAGACAAGCTCTAAATGTTTTGCTTTACGCAGCAATCATTGGGAAGATATAATATGAGGGGTGAAACATTTTTAGGTGCTAAATTTTCTCAGCATAGTCACACATTTAGTTTAAGAATCTAAAGTAGGAAACAAGAAAAGGTCACTCATCTCGCTAAGCCCTCTTCTTCCAACAAATCATGCACAATTTGGACTGTCATGAAATCTCCCAAACATAGCTAATGTCCAGACAAAGTGAATAACATGAATTATAGTTCCAAAATAAAATGCTACGCAAAGTCTACCTGATAACCAAAAGTAACTGGGTGCAAACTGCAAAATATCAATCCATCAATACAATACTATACTATTCAGTCCTAACCAGTGGTATCTCAAAATGACATTTTCATTGTCTCAGCAGAACTGAATTCATAGTGCATCTGATCTATATGGGTGATTCTGTGATTTGGTGATTCCAGCAGGAGGCTCTGCTCGCAGGGAGTACATCCCTGGAAATTATGGGCTGCATGCCCGCAATTTCCCAAGATGTACTCCATGTGAGTGTCAGATCACAGAATCATCCTCAGAGGTACATTTGTGCTTATAAATTTAAATCCTAAGAATCCATCCAACTCTTTATTTAAAGGAGTTATTAGCATAGCATTAATTGTTTTTCATGGGACTTTACATAATTACTATTAATGTTGGGACAAAATCTTTCAATCTCTGGTCTCATTGAGACTTGTTAAGTTTATACTTCTAAGCTAAAAAGCCTGCATTTAAATAAATATATATACACATTTACTTTTTGGGCTCGATTTTACACGTAAATTGTGGGGGCAGGGGGCTGCAAAAATTGCAGAAATGCAGAGCAGCTTTGGAAGCCGGCTCCAACCCGCCGACCTCCGAGTTCCCCGCAGACGCACCTGTGTGCGCACGCACTTCCTGAATCCGAAAGTCCAGCCGGCAATTAAAGTCAGCAGGAAGATAGTTAAAGAACAAACTGTACCTCATTGAGGTACTTAAGGTACTTTACTTGTGACATATTAGGTAGTTAGAACGAATTTTAACTTACCTGAGCGGTTTTCCCACAGCTTCCGATTCACGCCTGGTGAAACCAGGCATAAAGGGCCGGATCAGGCAAAAAGAAACAAAATAAATGAAATAAAAAACCATTGCACGAAGTTAAAACACAAAATCAACCTACCTTTCCACCCTGCTCTGATGTCCGATGTCTCCCCCTCTTCACCCTCCCCCTGTCTCCCCCTCTTCACCCCCCCTCTCTCCCCCCGATCTTCACCTCTCCCCCTCCCCAATCTTCACCTCTCCCCCCTTCCCGATCTTCACCTCTTCTCCCCCCCGATCTTCACCTCTTCTCCCCCCCCGATCTTCACCTCTTCCCCCCCCGATCTTCACCTCTCCCCCTCCTCTCTCCCCTTCCGATCTTCCACTCTCCTCCCCCCGATCTTCCCTTCTCCCCTTCCGATCTTCCACTCTCCTCCCCCCGATCTTCCCTTCTCCCCCTCTGATCTTACACTCTCCCCCCCACCCTGATCTTCCGTTCCAGCACTGGATGATGTCTTGCTCTCTCTCTTTCTCTCCCTCCCCCTTGGCGTTGCAGCTCCTGTTGGCAGCCAGCCTATCAATCAGGCTGGCTGCCGGGCGCGAAACCCGGAAAGAACTTTAATCACCATCAATTACAATTACAACATCGATATCCCTCTCCCCCCCGATGAGCGCTGACCCACATGTCTGACCACCCCGCCAGATGAGAAAACTCCCCCCGATGACCGAACCTCCCTCCTCCCACTGCCCCCCGCCCCCCCCGCAATCTATGACTTACCTGCTGGCATCCACTCCCTGGCTGCTCTCCCATCCAACTGACAGCCAGCCTGTCAATCTGGCTGGCTGGCGGGCGGGAAACCTACTGAAAAAAATTGAAAGATGTCCTTACGTCAAAATCGATAGACTATCCAACCCCCACCCCCCACCCCCCCGGCTCTCTTCTCAGCTCAACATTAAAAATTTACCCCTTTGTTTAGGTAAAACCACGTTTCTAGCATAATGTGGACCCAGTTCATCTGACCAGATGTATCCAGATGTCTCAGTAATTTACATTATTTTTCCTTGTACTTCAATTGCTTTTGGCTGCTTTGTATAAAGAGGGGTCCTGACAAAATTTGCTACTTGTGGTGAGTTCGTTATTTTTTGAGGGGTGGGGGGAGAATGTTTGGTGGTGCTAGAATTTGGGTGATTATAAAGTCTGATCTTGATCATTTTGGCTGGCAAGGAAATCTCTTTCAACTGAGTGACTGAATGAGATATCAGGAAAGTAAATGGATCCATTCTCAGTTGTACACTGGATATAAGCATCCCTCCCTGGAAAAAAAATGATTAGCCAACCAGTACCACCTACAAAAATATATTCTTACTCCTCAACTACACTGTTAGGCTACTAACAATGCTTTGGAAATTAATGTAAAATTAATACTTTAAAAAAATTATCTCTGTGCTTCCCCCAATGGCTCAGTTGGTAATTGCCTCACCCAGTGTGAAATTGAACCATACAGACCAGAAAGGATCTGGGTTCAATTGATGGTCTGTACTGAGCTAATTCATCTCAGTCTGGGTGCCAATAGGGATGATACAGTTGACCTCTCTCTGTCTGCCAGACTAGAGAGAGGAGAAACAATGGCCAGCGTTTCAGCTCCTGTTTGCATCAGGTGACAGTTGTTGAAATGTATGTGTTTGTAGATGTCAGGTAGGCTTGCCTGTGATGTGCCACTTGGCTGAATATCCTGCAAACAATCACTGTCTCGACAAACAGCCATTTTGCTGAGGTACCAGTATGCAGTTGGTGCCTGTGGAATCATAACCCCGGCAACACGAGAGAAAAAAATCTTTGTTACTATGGTTTCAGCCAAAAAGAACATTTGTACATCTGCTATCTTTCAATGTTTCAGAAAACTAACTGACAGGCACCCTCACAGCACATTTGAGCAGGTGCACATTTTATCCCTCTCCTTCTGCACATGTTCATTGATTTTAAAGAGGCACTAAACCTTGAACATGAAATTGTTGAAATTGGGCAATATTTGAGTCAATGAACCCAGAATGATTCAATTCACCACTGGATCAGTCCCGGTCACTTAATCTGTTTATAAATCACTGCATCTGGAAACAGTGCAGATAATTCCTGAACAAATTAAGAAACGGGAATAAGTTGTGCCCAAGAGTGGAATTGGGAATTTTCCTCTAATTTATTTATTATTGCAAGAAATAAAATTACTCTGAGAGGAAGTTGTGTGCAGTGATGTGAGAAAATGTGACTTTGCAGTTGCTGTCATGTGTATTGTCGTTGATCAGTTTATTGGATGAGTTGGGAGAGAAAATGATTCACATGAAGATTTATTCAAGGCCAATACAGACAATAAACAGGGACAGGAAGATACAGATAGAAAGGAAGGGAAGAAAACTTCATAGTTTGCCTTTAGCTCAGCTTCTTCCACATCATTGCCTGTAACTAGATCAAGCACGGATAAGGAACAAATCAGATGTAATATAAAAGTTTTATCACAACCTAGTGCACAAATCTATAATGTATGTCTGTGGCCTTTTGAGGCACTATCATAAAATTAAGTTTTGTCAATGGATTCGTATCTAATGGATTTAAACTCACAGTAGTTAGAACAATCATTGGAGAATGGATCAAGGATTGTCATTACTTCTGCCTGGGCTGCATATCAACTTGGATCTCAAAAACTAAAAGGGGAGCTGTGCTGATTCAATTTAACACAATACATATCAGACATATACTAGACAGTGTTCATTTCAACAATTTCAGGTATTATGTTGAAGGCTGATTAGTTCTAAGTACACGTTGTACCATGAAAGCTTTCAAATCAGCAGGTCTCTTCCGATTTTGGATGGGTTTAGATAATAAACCATTTGAAAATGACGTCAGTGCACAGAAGCTACAAGTTTTCCAATGATTGTGTCATTGTGGGTTTCATCTGATTATGATTATTCTTGTATGGAACACTTTTAAAATTCAATAACTGTGTGTGATGATAAATACTTATTCAAGAAATATTAGTCTGCTGTAATCTATTACTTCTGAAGAGTAAGTTTTTAATTTGAAAAATTATAAATCTGAGTTACAGTCCCCACTATTACCACTACATGACTGTATTTAGCACCTCCCTATGAGCCAATTCCATGAGCCTGCATCTGTGATTGTTGAAGATGATAACTGTTAGCAAGCATTCATAGTTAATGCATTTGAGGTGTTCAAGCTTTCACCTATGTTACAAATTGGGGTCTTGGAGTGGTGTTATAGGAGTCTCAAAATTCACAGATCCTCCAAAACTTGGAGAAAATCCCTGAAGAAAAGGACTTTGGACTCTTTTCTAACCATTTCAGGGTGATGAAATATTGAACCTAATTGAGGGTGATTCAAGGTCAAAAACCAAGATTTGGTATTCTAAAAAGGCTTGTAAAGGAAAAAAAGGCTGAAACAGGAGTTGGGATCAACCTCTGTAATAGACGGTTTGAGTATTGGAGTTAATCAAACTGTCTGGGGAACTGTGCGACCTCACTCAGCCCCTACCAAACATTTACATTCAGACAATAGACCCATGGAAGAGCAGTCCCCACCCAAATTACAGGACCCATCCAAAACATGCATAAAACAAATCCAATCAGCCCACTCCATAGAAATCTCAGGCCCAGTCAGGAAACTCAAAACCTGAGCACAATGACTACAATCAAGCAAGAGCTCAACAACTCATGAAACCATCCCGAAACCACTTCACACATTTCATAAACAAATTACTCTTAACGAGCCAGCCAAAATCTTTCAATAAACCAGGTCAGGTTTGGCGCGCAGATAAGGAGGCTTCAATTAGTATAATTGAAGGCCCATTTTCTCAAGAAGTTCAGTTCAGCCAGGAGTTCGACTGCTCAGGAGACAACAGTTCAACAAGGCAAGGGGGCAACAGAAAGAAGTTCAACAGAGAAGGTCAGCAGCTCTTGAAGCAGGCCGACACACAAGAAGAAACCAGAGCAACAGCCCCAGTGACCATCGGACACCTCGCGGCAACAAGGGCCTTACGAAACAACCAGCCGAATATTACCACCAATCAACCGGGTAATATTGAGCCACCACGACCAAAGAAAACCAACTCGGGAGAAAACCGAAGATCCGCAAAGTTTCCACTCTACAATCTATTCCTGACTTACCCCTGGGTGAGTTTTCTACTCATAAGATTCTAAATCCTATCATTTTACGAAGAAAAGTGGGTACTCACCCGATAGATCCAAGACGCACCCTACCGCATCAGCGGACTCGCAAAGATTGACCAGCTACGCAGTTGAAGTCCTCTACCGCGTCCGGGTTACGGCAGACACCAACCAACACATACAGCAAACCCCCAAAATCACGAACCAGCTCAACTGTCAAGGATTCATTTGGTGAGTATTATCTCTGGTCCTTTAGAGCCCAACTTAGCGAGTAAAGTGGGATTGGGAGGGGTGAGGTAACTTTCTACTGTAATTTCCCTCGTGTGTACTGAAGTGTTCCCCATTTTATTAGAGTGTTAAAATTGTTGTGTTGTATTTCCTCTCATGAATAAAGATCAAAGTTTCTTGCACCAAAACCAGTTGTCTGCTGCACTTTTGTGACAACCCCCAAATAAGTCCAAGGTCTAGAACCAAGGGAGTGGGAGCGATTCGAACCGCTCAGAAGTCAGAGGTGAAGCTGACACACACCACCACCCCCTACAGTGTCAGTTACTCCTGTGATGTGGTCTGAGCTAAATCTTTTTATGGGGCTTGACTCACACTGTCTCATATCTACTTGTATGATAGTGTAATCCAGAAGTGTAATAATGTAACCTGACCGGATATTCATGTCTTTAGAAATTCAATTTCTCATAAGGTGAACCGTGCAAACACTTAAGGTGTGAATGTTTGTTGGGAGTCTCTGGGATGAGGTAATTTCTCCCCTATCATTCCCGATCATCCTGGGTAACATTATCAATATCCGGCTTACATAAGAACATAAGAACATAAGAAATAGGAGCAGGAGTAGGCCAATCGGCCCCTCGAGCCTGCTCCGCCATTCAATAAGATCATGGCTGATCTGATCCCAACCACAAATCTAAAGAACACAAGTCGGAGCAGGACCCGGCCACATAGCCCCTGGGCCCTCTCCGCCACCCACAGGGCATTGACCGATCCGAACTCAGCTTCATGTCCAATTTCCTGCCCGCTCCCCATAACCCCTAATTCCCTTTACTTCTAGGAAACTGTCTATTTCTGTTTTAAATTTATCTAATGATGTAGCTTCCACAGCTTCCTGGGGCAGCAAATTCCATAGACCTACCACCCTCTGAGTGAAGAAGTTTCTCCTCATCTCAGTTTTGAAAGAGCAGCCCCTTATTCTAAGATTATGCCCCCTAGTTCTAGTTTCACCCATCTTTGGGAACATCCTTACTGCATCCACCCGATCAAGACCCTTCACAATCTTATATGTTTCAATAAGATCGCCTCTCATTCTTCTGAACTCCAATGAGTAGAGTCCCAATCTACTCAACCTCTCCTCATATGTCCGCCCCCTCATCCCCGGGATTAACCGAGTGAACCTTCTTTGTACTGCCTCGAGAGCAAGTATGTCTTTTCTTAAGTATGGACACCAAAACTGTATGCAGTATTCCAGGTGCGGTCTCACCAATACCTTATATAACTGCAGCAATACCTCCTTGTTTTTATATTCTATCCCCCTAGCAATAAAAGCCAACATTCCGTTGGCTTTCTTGATCACCTGCTGCACCTGCATACCAACTTTTTGATTTTCTTGCACTAGGACCCCCAGATCCCTTTGTACTGCAGTACTTTCCAGTCTCTCGCCATTAAGAAAATAACTTGCTCTCTGATTTTTCCTGCCAAAGTGCATAACCTCACATTTTCCAATATTATATTGCATCTGCCAAATCTCCGCCCACTCACCCAGCCTGTCTATATCCCCTTGCAGGTTTTTTATGTCCTCCTCACTCTCTACTTTCCCTCCCATCTTTGTATCATCTGCAAATTTTGATATGTTGCACTCGGTCCCCTCCTCCAAATCGTTAATATAGATTGTAAAGAGTTGGGGACCCAGCACCGACCCCTGTGGAACACCACTGGTTACTGGTTGCCAGTCCGAAAATGAACCATTTATCCCAACTCTCTGCTTCCTGTTCGATAACCAATCCTCCACCCATGCCAGAATATTACCCCCAATCCCGTGATTTTTTATCTTAAGTAATAATCTTTTATGTGGCACCTTGTCGAATGCCTTCTGGAAGTCTATATAACATGTTCTCCAAATGTCTGCATCCTGTGGCTTTTTTTAAAGCTGTGCAAATTCACTTTGTTTTAAAACTCAACACTTAAAAGTAACTCATTTTCAAATCCTTTCTGTTGCAAAATGGTCAAAAGATTCTGAAACATGACGACCTCTTTGTTCCTGTGCAGCCATAATAACCAAAAGACAACTTCATATGGTCTTTGTCATGATTGCTTGTGAAGAGCATCATTAATAAAATAATATCACTAACCGTTGGATAAGGGAAAGCTTCAATATTATTATGCAGATCATGGCACAACTGTAATGTAAGTGTTCTATAATAACACTTCAGCTAATTCTAGGAATGCTTGCAAATGAGATTCAGCCGTCATTATGATTAATCTTGTGGACTATTGTGTTCACCTGATGATTGTTGCATATATGGCCCACTCAACAAGAAAGGCGTATGGATATCTGGATTCAATAAGAAAATGATCTGTGTAAGGCATTAAAAAGGATAGCGAAAGTCATGGCCTCGTGAATTATCCATTGCTATTGCCAGTGAGGTAAGCACACTTTCACCTTTTATGCTACTGTAGCTTTCAGGATGTCTGGAGCAGTCTTGGATTTCAGTTACCAATATCAAAAGTCATTTTTCAAATTACAGTTGCTTTGCTGGAGAGAAAGTTTTATTGCAAAATTTCATATCGCTGAAGTAGCAGTTACGAACCACTTGCAGTTTCTTCATGTTGCTGCCTTATGCTCTGGGCTCTCCTCATATTATATAAAGCTGTATTTCTACCAGTATCTTGGGTGCTGTCAATTGCACCTGCAGGCTACCATGCTGTATCAATGGTTAACCAACTACACTCCCCAAATGGTTTTCCTGACCACATACCCATCACCACCACCCCCCCTCCCCCACTTACATTCAGGTAATTCTCCTCCAAAGGAATTTGCAGCTATTTCAGGAATTATATCAATTGTCAAGGTGGTTGGACAGCATCATTAGGGAAATAGGGTTGACCTTTCAACTTCGACAGGGGCGGTAGCGGATCAGCCGACCATTATATACCACACTCAATTTTCCTTTCCATTGAAGGAGGCACAGACATCTTTTATGGGGGAGGGGGGAAGAAAAAGAGCCAGTCACCCACCCCTCCCTTGGATGGCAGCAGGTGCCAGAGTTTCTGGCAGGTTGGGGCTGGCGGCCATCCAAGATATGCCCATAGTGACACAGGCACCTGCTAGCCTCATTCAATCGAGGTGCCATCCTAATATTCTGCATACTCCAGCAGGGTCAGTGCTGGAGGGCACCAGCGGGGATGTTTGCAGCGTAACTGCCCAGATCTCAGCCCATGCAAAATCAGGGCCATAAAGTTTGAATCCATGTTCCAATTAATCTGCATTTAAATCAAGGTGCTGATACCAACAGATCTTCCTATTCTGATTTAGCACTTATCCATCAACGAGCCAGCATTGCTAAAACAGCCCTTTCAAACTCCAAGGCCCACAAAATTCAAACAGGAAAAACCAGTAAATGCCAAATAGGGCAGAGTTACAAGGGGTTCAAGGGCTGGATTGCCAGAGCTTGGGCCCACTTTAGACCCATGGGCCACAGTTTAGACACCCCTGATCTAGGCGGACACTACTGTCAGTAATACAGTATTGAGGAAGTGCCACAGTGTTGGAGGTGCTGTTGTTTGAATGAGAGGTTAGAATGAAGTCCTGCCTGCCTGTTCAGGTGGTTGAGGCAGACATTAAAGATCCCATGGGACAATCTGAAGAGGAACCAACATTCTTCCCAAATGACCATCACTAAACTGATCATTCATTTCATTGCTATTTGAGATCATGCTGTGTCCAAAATGGCTGCCGTGTTTACCTTCAAAACAATATTTACTACGCTTCGGAGTAACTCATTGTGATGTTCATAAAAAAACACGATAACATGCTATATAAATGCAAATCATTTTATTGGTTTGCACACATGAATTGCAAATGGATGTTCAATATCTGCAATGATGTACAACTAAAATGCACTGGTGAATAAATATGTGCTGCTTCACAGACAATAACTGTCTCCATCCCAATATTAGACTGTTCAGTTAATAGCAGTGGTTAAAAATCTTCTCTGCCCATTGGATCAAAAATCTCTATAATACTTTTGACAATATGACAGCCTACTTAAATAGGCCGTGTGGGTAAAGGACGTGTGATGCCTATCCAGGGATTTATGAAAAGTAAATTGAGTTGCAGGCTTTCTTCCAATTCGACCACTGAGTTAAGACATTCCTGACTCTAGGGTTTATAAAGTCTGTTGGTCTTATTTTAACAAGCAATTAGAAATATAGCTACTATTATCTTCAGAGACCGTGAGCGAGGGAGAAGAAAAGTCCGAGGTCCTGCTCTTGATCGCTATCCAGCAAATCTCTCCCCCACCCCCCCCCAACCCCACTGTAAAGTGCTTATTTGTAGATATTGGTTGTGAATAGGACTGGTGGCAGCAATGAAATCCTCTATGGTAGAATAAGCTACCAACAGTCTCCCACATTAAGAATGGTCACTTGGATGAGGTATTGGAGAATTGCCATCACCCATAAAACCACATACCAGCAAAAAGAAAACCTTCAGGACTAAAGGGGAAATTTTTTTTAAATGGAGTTCAAATTTAACTGGAAGCTACAAGGTAAATCTACAACAAATATATTATGAGTTCTTTAACTTTCTGTAGTTAGTTTACCTTTTTAAAAATATTGTTAATTGTTTCAATTTTATTGCAATAATCTATCTACTAGAAATCCAGTTCCAGTTTAGAGCATTCTGGATGTTTTAATTTAATTTTATGAAATTATAATGTAAATGATTGGTTAAGGGAACTGCAGCTTTCAACCACAACTAAATCAAAATAATGGCTGTGTTAAGTTGGACGTCATTTATCAATTTGTTCATTCTTTTATGGGCCGCCTGAGCAGTGCAGCAAGTGACATATTTAAAAACTAGTCTTATTCATGCAGCCTTTGGCTGAGAGCTGGTAATGTAACTTAGGATATGATATTCCCATTTCAAAAATGACAACTATTTTGATTGGGATTTATGTAAGTAAACCAAACCAAGTGCAATTCTCATTGACCCCAGGCTCCCAGTAAGATGGCTGCATAGAGCAACGAAGGCATGTTTTGTGGTAGTAAGAGTAATGAAGTACTTCTTGTTCAAAGAAGATTTTGTCTGTGACATTCATCCTGAACATGTCTAAATGCTCATGAATTATCAGCCTATAGTTTCTCCATGTATTTTTTATAAGCCACTCCTCTTTTTTTTAATTCGTTCATGGGATGTGGGCGTCGCTGGCGAGGCCGGCATTTATTGCCCATCCCTAATTGCCCTTGAGAAGGTGGTGGTGAGCCGCCTTCTTGAACCGCTGCAGTCTGTGTGGTGAAGGTTCTCCCACAATGCTGTTAGGAAGGGAGTTCCAGGATTTTGACCTAGCGACGATGAAGGAACGGCGATATATTTCCAAGTCGGGATGGTGTGTGACTTGGAAGGGACATGCTCTTTAGCACATGCTCTTCACGCACTGACAGAGCACTGAACCCTCTGTATTTTGAACAATGGATCTTGTAAGTTCCCACTTCCCTGCTCACCCCATGCGATTGAACAAAAGTTCTTTGTGGTTCTGCACAGTGTTCACATCAAGCAGTGTGCATAAATGGTAAAAAAAAGGAAAAACTGCAAGTAGTAAGAAAATGTTAGAAATACACAGCATCTGTAAAGATAAAAAACAAGTTGTATTATTTCAGCAATAAGTGTTTGCTAACTACAGAATTACTCCTTCTGCAAGAGAGGGTGTGTGTGCACCAGCATGATCTAGTTTGGGATCAGCAGTTTTACTCTTAACTATAAATCTACACCAGGAATTTTCTCAGAGCTTCTCCAGCTCTACCACCATAATTTCGGCCGAAGTTATGTTGGCAGATCAGTAAAAGCCCCAAGAAAAATCCCAGTGCTAGAGTTTGCATTCTGTGTTCACCCACAAGGAGTGTAAAAGTGATACAAGTTCCAGGCACAGAGATCTCTTACCATCTGACTGTAATTACTGTAAAGCTAATTCAGGCCAAGTATGATCCAGTAAAACCAATATGAAGATGTTAATTGGTACAAGGTTTGTAACAAGTTACAATAGTACCACTCCCTTCTGGCAAATGGTGCAAAATTACAGCCAATCACAGCCTACATCTGTGATATGACAAGCACCAATCAACATGGTAGATGGGCTTGGAAGGTCAAAAAAATGGTAGAATTGGCTGAGTTGTAAATTACAAAACTTGGCAATATATTAAAAGGTGGTAAAAAGTGAGACTCAGGAAGGGTGAAAAGGATGGAGAGGGAAGGGGATAGGGAGATAAGGACAACAAAGGAGTCAAAGGGAGGCTGAGGCAGGTAGGGAAGGAAGGGAAAGAAAGAGAAGTAAGACAGATTTGGATAATGAGAGAGGAAAGAAGTCGACATGGGCAGAGAGGAAAAAAGAGGATGATAGGGAGGAGGAAACAAAAAGACAGGGGAAAGAGATGGATTGGAAAGAAAAATGGAACAAGGAGATACTAATGGAGCGAAAGCAATATGAGAATGAAATGTGGAGAGAGAGAGAGAAAATGTGAAGCAAAAGAAGTGTGTGCAAGAAAGGAGATCAGGAAAGTTAGAGTTGAGAGAGAAATAAGGAGGGAGAAGGATACAGATTTTGGGTTGAGCTTTTGAAAGATGGTTTTTGAATGTCCATTGCAAATAGCTGAATTCAATGTAGACATTAGATTTATATTTAAGGCTAGAAAATCCATTCTTTATTGCTAGGCAGGTGTCCACAAACTTTAAGCTCTTTAAATTTTAGATCATTTTTGAGTACATGTCGATTGTGGACTACCGGCAATAATCTTGTCTCTGCATTCAACTGGTGAAGAAACTAGTCTTGTCATGGTTTGTGACATCATCTGGATCCTTCACATGGACAACCTTATATTCCACTGCCAGTTAATATTCTCTTGTATTCCTTTGTTGCAAAGCTTCAGCTTACATGCACATTGTTACATACAGCATCCATCGTTTGTTACATGTGCGTGTAATAAAGCAAAATTACAGGTGGAGGCATGGCCTTCTAGCAAGAAAGTGCATCTTCTTACTTTAGTGAAAAGCTTCTGGAGGATATTTGCCAACAGAGATATACAGCCAGCATTCAAACTGGAAAAGGGACAGTTTGAGCCTTTTCCTGGATACCTACATGGCACAATTCTCCCCGCTCTTATGAAATTGAGAAATGAGCAATGACCTAACTCCAAACATAATCAAACCAATGCAGGAGGTCTCCATATGCTCCCCTTCCCAACTACTACTTCTGTCCAACCACTAACAACAAATCATTGTTAAACCCACTCAATGCACGATGTCATCCCAGTATGTACTAACATGCCAACAAACTTGGTACACTGATGTTCACTCTTGCAAACAACATGCACTCAAAATGTATGACTTAAATACCTGACCTGTGTAAACCTTTGAATATTTTGAAGGCTGTAACCTATTCCATTGCAGTATATAACATCATCTGATTGCTGACACTAGGTTGTTTTTTTACAAACCATTTCCTGTTGGCTTTTGTTCTGTATACTGAACATCCATTATTTAACGTTTTAAGAAAAAGAACCATTTTCGATAAAGAAAGTTTATGTAGGAACCGCCAAATGATTACAGTGCATAGTTCTATGAAGTGCAATGCTGCCTACTGCTGAGGTGAAGGTTAGACCCAATCAAGCATTGAGGACTCAGTTCCGATGTGAAAATGGTCCCTGTTGGATTCAAATTAGCTGCTGTCAGGTCTTTTAAAGAAAACATAAAATTAACAGATGTGTATTGTACTAATGTCAACCTTCTGAGATACTTTCATAATCATTCTTTCCAGGAGGAACATCGAAAATTCTACTTCTCTTTTTCTGAAACAACACAGCTTGTCTTTGCCTGATCAAGGAAAACTGATCAAAGAAAACTGAACAATATTGATTATAATTGATTACAAAAGAGATACTTGGGTTCATTTCATTTTGCATTTTTACAAAAAGGTAGAAAAAAAACAATATCTACTGTGCATGGGATTTTGTGATAGTATTCCAGACTGTTGTGTGGAAAGCTCCCCAAAATATCAGAATCCAGCAGGATATATGGGAGAAGTTGCTTTGTAAAACCTTCAAGGACTGATTACTGTCCACAGCAGTTGTTTGAACAGGTTGTATTTAACTTTTTGTGAACATTGTTGTACAAAGTTTGGGTCGACCTCTAGTTAGTCTAATTTCATTAGCAGTTAAGATCAAATGCTGCTTAAATCAAAATATTTAAATTGAAATTTTAACCCATGGTCATTTAAGATCCAGTCCCTTTTCCTTTTTTACTGGATTGAAATAGTGATTTTAAAAAAAAATGTATTCGTTCATGGGATGTGGGCATCGCTGGCGAGGCCGGCATTTATTGCCCATCCCTAATGACCAAAGAGCCATTACATGTCAGAAAATAGTTCCACAAATTCACTAAATTACATCAATTGTGCTCAGTAAGTGATGTCCAAAGGGCAACATAAGGAGGCCTTCCCTGTTACATTTTTCACTTTGATTGAGACTTCATCTGCTTGTTCAGGTGGACATAAAAGATTCCATGGCACTTATTTGAAGAACAACATGCAGTTCTCTCCATGTCCTGGCCAACGTTTGTTCTTCAAGAAATACTATTGAAACAGATTATTCATTCATCTCATTGCTGTCTGTGGGATCTTGCTGTGCACAAATTGGCTGCTGTGTTTGCCTACAAATTAGTGACTACCCTTTAAAAATAATTGGTTGCGAAGTACATTGGGATGTTCTGGGGACATAAAAGGCACTATTTAAATACAACTACTTATACGGCCTGCTGACATCTTAAAGCAAATCCTGGAAAAATGCTGATGAAAAGATTTCTCAAGGCCTTTGTGGGGTGCAGTTATACATTGAGCAGAGGTAGCATGTTTATAAGAATGACTACCCTTTCCATTTGGAGCATAACTTTATCACTAATTACTGCTGAGCAGTGAGGACCTACTGAATACAGTTTTTTTGTGGCCTCTAATCTTCTCAGCCATTGTCATCTGCCTTATTTTTTTCTTACATAATTTTGGATCAAATTAATTTTCTGGCAATATAATAAACAATTCCTGCTCTAGGTCGATAGCTTACTGCTATATCTCTCAACTGCAGTCAATGTTTTGTGTTATACTGTGTATAGCAGTACCATTAGGTTGTTTTAATATAAAACTTACATTCCGTTATTTAAACAAAAGGGAAAAACAGGTGGGTTGGGGGCGGAGGGCAATCAAAATCGCTGCTTTAGGGAGCGGGCAGATATCCCCGCTGGAACCTGCACATTTTTGAATGAGACTCAGGCAAATCTGTGTGCGTGCGTACAGCAGTCACCAGGAAGTCCTGCCCCCACTTAAATCCGGCCGGCTGATAATTAAAGGAGCAAATGTACCTCATTGAGGTACTTCGGGTAGTTTATTGTTTGTGTATTGGATAGTTAAAAAGATTTTAACGTCGCCTGGGCGGCTTTCCCACAGCTTCCGCTTCACGCCTGGTTTGCTGGATCAGTGAAAAATAAACTAAATAAATTAAATAAAATTACATTTCCCATTGCAAACAAATTAAATAAACGTACCTTAAAAAAAAGTTGCCTGGAGCCCGCCCCCCCACTCCGATCCCGATGTCCGATATCTTCCCTCTAATCCTCGTTCCCTGCCGTCCCCTCCCCCGCGCATCTCTAACCTAACTGTCAATGAGGTCTCTCTCCCTCTCTTTCTCCACCCCCTACCCCCCCCACCTCGGATGTGCAGCTCCTGTCAGCAGCCAGCCTGTCAATCAGGCTAGCTACCAGGAACAGAACCCGGAAGAGGCTTCGATTGGCCTCATTAGGGTTGCAACATTGCAACCCACCTACTTCCCTCCCGGGTTTGGCGCCCGCAAATCAAGCCCCCCCCACCCCCAGACTCTTTCAGCCGACATATTAAAATTGTGCCCAATATGTTCAATAACATTTCAGAAGGTGATTAACTGCTTACTCACTTCATATAGATCACTAGTATTAATCATACTTTACTACAGGGGCTTCTCAATAGGATGATCCATTCATGAAGGATGGAAATGGTTCCATTATTTGTAACAGGCATGAATTCATTTTGACAGTGGTTGCTAAGCAAGTTAGACAACGGTATTTGTGACATTTAACTTCCATTTGAGACAAACACCACTATGAAAAGCAATATAATGAAGACAGATTTTTTCCCTCATTGTCCAGTTATAAAATGTGGCGAAGCAACTATCTGTAAGAGCATGAGGACAATAAGCAACCTTGTCCTTTCAAAGCCTGTGACCAAAGGTACATAACTCAGGTGGATGACTGTGAATTCTCTCGGCTGAGCATAGAAATCTATGATTACTGATCAGGAAATGCTGGGATGATGTGCACCTACAACATAATTCACATGTAATGTCGTCAAATTATTGAATTATAGCAAACTGTTAAAGCACTGCAAGATTTTGGCTTTCAAAACATGCACAGATTCATTATTTAACCCTTTGAGGGTCACAGTAGCATATGTACAGCAATGCAAGATATCCTTGTTCCTATTTTCTTAGGAGTATAGTTAATATTCACAAGGTCATTCTTGCAGATATTCCATCTTGAAAGTTGCAAAGATCTTTTGCTGCTGTAAATGCTGAATGTTATAAATATTTTCTGGAAAGTCCTTAAGTTTATGCTTCCAAAATTAGAAGTACTATATAATATCTATAATGCCACAGGGTGGTAGGACATCGATTCACATTCACAGCTTTGCAAACAGTGAGTTATTGATCTCAGCTCTTATATCAGGGAAAAGACATGAACAGAGCAGATGCACTTTCACCCACAGAAGGAGGGTAGCTGGGTTAGTGGGGGAGTTGGGGGAAGTGGCAGTGGAGTGAATAAATATGGCTTCTACTGGTCCATTACAGCATCAAAGTGGGAAAGTAACTAAAAATAAAGAAGGAAAAAAAATGTACAATTGCCACAGAATATTTTAAGACACACAGTATTGTTAATTTTGGTACCAAATGAGAACTAAAAAATTGAATTAAAAGGATAAGTACCAAGGACTATACAATGTATTTGGTTTCAACAGACAGCTTCAGAGTAATGTTCCTATAATGGAAATCTGCAAGTTTGTTTGGTAAATAATCGAAGTAAGCTGTTTTAAATTTGTCAATGCATTGCCCAGTATAATAGCAGCCTGCTCCAAAGCCCACAATCTTGGTTACCATGGCAAACCCATGCTAGAGAAGGTGCTTTATTTGATGCACCACAAACATCTGCAGTGGATTTTTTCTTTGGCATGGCAGATGTGTGTTGAGCACTTTTCAGGTCAAGTTACCACATAACAGTCACATCCTCAGAACAATTAGTAAAAGGTTAACATTTGAATCAGATCCTCTGGTGTGCAATGTGGAACCTTTAAGCTTCTATTATAAAAGGAGCTCAATTTCGGCAGAATTTGTCTCACATGTTCTTCCATTTTGAAGGGATTGAAATGGTTAACACTATACCAGGGCAGTCTATCCTTTCCCTGCTTAATTCAATGGTTTGAATTTTGTTATCATGGGGAAGGGGGAGGTGATGAGCGATGGTGATGTAATGTTCCAACATCTTTAGGAAGAATTGCTGTGGTCTCTATGTAGTGAAATCACAGACATATTCTTTTTCAACTCACTTATGATGTTGCTACACATGGCGACTGCAGCAGTTCTTCCGCCTCCCTCCTTATGTTTAGATTGACACTGTAACAGCACTGCACGATATCAAGACTAACACAAGGTCTGCATCATCTTATGAGGAAATAACACGATAAGCAATTGAGGTGACATCATAAACAATGAGAATGGTCATCTTCATCTGAAATACAATATTTACAAAAATTGTTCTGAGGAAAAAGTAACTGGATGAATGATGGGTTGGGGGTATGTACATTGGAGCATTAAGTCACAATGCCTTTTCTTAAATAAAACCAATGGATTGCCCCAGTGTTATCAAAGAAAAGTATCCCCTTTTTAGAGGAGCACAACTAATAAAGAACTAAACCATAAAACAAAGGAAACATAAAATTAAATAATAATATTACACCTAGTGCCCAGTATGCCCTCCAGTCCCTGCAGTACCCACCGTACCAGCAGACACCGCATGCTCCTTCTTCAGGGCCACCCAGGCACGGACAAGACCGCGGAAGAGAGGCAGGAAGCCAGAGCGACCGCCCCCATGGGCCGTGTCCAACCTGGACCTGTAAATGGCCACTTTGGCCAGGAGCAGACCCACGCTGTGGAGTCGAAAGTCACAAACTCTACTTTCTGATTTCCCTATAGGAGTCGTGCATGCAGACTGACGCCAGGTGAGGAACAGGGTGACACTTTTCAGGGGGAGTGATATCATTAACCTCCTGAAGCAGTAAAGCAAGTTCCTGAACCAAATAATTGCTAAATTATTGGAACAAGAACTCCTCAACTCTAAACAGTAGAGCAACCTGCAGGGATCTAAAGCTGCTTTCTTTCAATCTCTCTCTTTCAATCTCTATTTCTGATCAATATGGAAAGCACTAACTGAGTGTAACAAATCCAGAACTGAGAGGATGTACTGATATCCTGTGAAGTCACGTGTTGTGTTGTGCTACAAGTCCATTTCCTGTACAGCAGCTTGCAGTTTATTGTTTAAATAGAGTCAATTACCCGTTAGACCATGTGGCTGTGTTAACACACTGCTTTGCATTGTATAATGGTTACTTGCATTCCTTTCAAACCCAGAAGAAAGGATTAGGTTGGTCACAAAAGATAGACAAGTGACACTAGACTGCTAGAGCCCCAATTACTGCTTACAGTTTGTGAACATTAAAGGAATAAGAGCACTCTGTCAATTCTTGTCTTCCAAACTGCAGCAAATAGGTTGCTGCATTCGCAAGAGAGGAAGATTATAGGAATTGGAGAGAATTTGAAGAGAAGTGGACATTGTGGGAGGCAAAAAAATGTGCTGGTGGACAAAGTAATGCTGGGGCAAAAAGTATTTGCACAACTCTGTGAATAGCCAGAAATTGCTGGAGGCAGGAAAAGGAGTCTCTGGCCAATTGATGGAGTGGTGCAGGACTCCAATCCCTGGTTTGATAAATGGAGACGTGGAGGTGGTACTTGTGTGATGGGAGTGGGATGAGTGTTGCTTTGTTTGATACTCCAAGGCACCGTCCCCATGGGAAAGCAGTGTAGCATGTCTGGCAGGATATGGTGGCAATGGTCAATGCTGTGTACATTACCCACAGAGCCTGGGAACAGATGTTAAAGAATATGTCAGATCTTATGGCATCTACTAATGTAAGTTTAACTCAACAGTACCATATACCAGGTAGATAGTCCAAACATACATGCCACATTGTTTCCTGTAAAGCTGTTGGGCATTTACTACTATCCCATGTGAAGCCCTCAGGCCACCTTACAGCTTTTTCATTGCTCATCATGCATACCCATACACCAGCATGACATACATTCACTTTTGGAAACACAGCTAAGTAGCAAAAAACCAATCAAATTGATGGAAAGAGACAGTGTTGCTACAAGTAGAGAAAAAAGATAAATGTACTTTAAGAGAAAAGATCCATCATGGCTTCAATGATCTGGAATGCACTGCCTGAAAGGGTGATGGAAGCAGATTCAATCGTAATTCCCTTTCAAAAGCGAACTGGATATATACTTGAAGGGGAAAAAATTGGAGGACTAGGGGAAAAGAGCAGGGGAGTGGGACTAATTGGATAACCCTTTCAAAGGGCCGGCACATATATGAAGGGCCGAATGGCCTCCTTCTGTGCTGTATGAATCCATGATTCTATGGCAATCATGCTTCCCATGCAGTGTCCCTGCTCAGCTTCTGCAGCACTATTCAAGTGCTCAATGTAGGGCTATGGCTTCATCAACATTTATTTTTGCCACATTGGCTCTCAGCACCACAGGCACTTCTGAATCCCATCATGCTGCTTGATGCATAATGAGTGTTAGCCAGGCCTCAGCACCCAATATTATGGGGTACCACACCTGATGCGTAGCAGCATTACAGGCGTCAAACGTTAATTACCGTCCCTTTAATGGTGAATCAAGTGAATTGAGTGAAGGTCCAGTCTGTCAGATTGGCATAGGATTCTTCCTGGCTGCAAAAATGTTTCAGCAAGAATACCTTCTTAGCCATTATTGGGTTGGCACTCTGCCCTTGGCTGTAGGTCTTCTCTTCCTTCAGCACCTGCTCCATGGTTAGGCCTCTGAATGACCAAGTTGTCCAATATGAGGTAGATGATGATAAGCTTGGAGATCCTGGCAGGGCTGCAGTGTAATCGTCCCCCGATTAGTCCAAGTATCTGAAGAGCTATCTCAAGAAGTCCACAGTATGCTCTTGGTGGATATATGGATCCCACTGTAACCTTGCTCATAATGGCATGGTGAGCCGGGGCTGAAGAGGGTAGCATTAGACCCCTAGGAGCAATTATTTCAGCTCACCTTTCCCTTTAAGTAGTCCAGACACAGATGATTACCTTAAAATAAAGAAATTGTGATTGCTGCCTGGGAAGTGAGCATTTATTAAGCTTTGCTAGTCGCCAACCATTTAGATGTTGGTAAGAGTTGAATCCCTTGGGGTTTGTGAAGGACATCGCATTTTGTATAGGGGCCCATATGGCCATCAATAACCGCCTGCATTTTGGGGAATTCAGTGATGTGGAAAAATTGCAGTGCCATCTCATTCAACTGCCGGTTTTTCATGGGAGAAAAGCGATGAAAGTGTTTGTCTTGGTGAACGATACTTCAGTAATTTACCCAATACATCTATACACTGCGGATTGACTAATGTTGCTGTTGTCCCCTAAGGTAGCTTGGAGACAGAAGCATAAAAATTCAGGGCTGTGGACACCTTAACTGCCTTTTAGTAACGCTGTTGCTGCGGTGGAGGTTGTCTACAGTCGGCACAGCGACGTCACTGCCTCCCTGGTGAGGTGGAGCTGGTGACGGTCGTTTTCATGAAAGTAACACTAGAGCACCTTTCTTTTCAAGCTGCTAAAATGTCATCATTTAATAAGCAACTAATTAGATTTGAACCGTAGAGAGGGATGTTGGTTGGAATAGCAATGCAGAGTGATCGCAATAAAGATGAGTTAATTTTTTTTAAGTGATGGAAAACTGAATCCTCTAGAGATTGCAATTTGAGATTTTTTTGGGCTTAAAACGGGTAGATCTCGGCCTGGAATTTCCTCCATGGGTGCAACCCGGAAGTTAGACCCGAAAATGCACCCATTCCCGTGCCCCTTCTACTGGTGTCAAGTTACGCTCAAATTTCCTGTGACTTTCATTAGGATATGCCCAACACTTAAAATGGGCATAAATCAACATAAACAATCAGGTCCCAAGGAAAGCGATGAACTCGTACCATATAGTTCTCGTCTTTAAATATGAAAATTAAAGTTTCAACTCATTCATAGAATTACATAGAATGTACAGCACAGAAACAGGCCATTCGGCCCAACAGGTCCATGCCAGTGTTTATGCTCCACACGAGCCTCCTCCCACCCTTCTTCATCTAACCCTATCAACATGTCCTTCTATTCCTTTCTCCCTCATTTGTTTATCTAGCTTCCCTTAAAAACACCTATGCTAGTCACATCAGCTATTCCTTGTGGGAGCGAGTTCCAGATTCTAACCACTCTCCAGGTAAAGAGGTTTACTTGAATTCCCTATGGATTTATCAGTGACTATCTTATATTCATGGCGCCCCTAGTTCTGGTCTCCCCCGCAAGTGGAAACATCTTCTCTACGTTTACTCTATGAAACCCTTTCATATTCTGAAAGACCACTATCAAGTCACCCCTCAGTCTTATCTTTTCTAGAGAAAAGCGCCAGTCTGTTCAATTTTTCCTGATAGGTATAACCTCTCAGATCTGACATCCCAGTAAATCTTTTTTGCACCTTCTCCAGTGCCTCTATATCCTTTTTATTTATCCATCATTCATGTACATTAGCCCACAAGTTTAAGAACCTGCAATCGGGGAACCTTTTCAATTTTTAATGTGATTTATACATATGCCATAAAAATGCATTAAAACAAGCAGAAAATACAGAGTAGGTCTCAGTGAGGATAAAAAAAATTTTAAACGCTCAAAAAATTGCAATCAAACACTAGAAAAATGATTGTTCCCTGCTGCGCCTGAAAATCTGGTCATAATTTTAAGAGAGCCTCTGAGCAAGCTCAATTGCAAGAAACTTTTATTTGAGGCTCTGTAATGGAGACAGGGCCAATTTTATGGGCAGAGATGCATTTGGGTGGAGGGATTAATAGGCGTCCATTGATGAGATTTGGGAGTATTATACTTGCGCGCGTAATTCACTTATGCCCAAATTTCCGCAGTCTTTTAGGCAGTGTAATAGACTTGAATCCTGATTGCGCTTGTCTCTGGATATGGAGGAATACGGAGGAAATTCAAGGCCCTCATGTATTTCCTGTACTGAGTGAACTGTAGACTCATTTTGATAAAGAAATGCCACACTGATTGAGAGATGTGCGTGTCGTGCGTCACGCAGTCTACTCTTCATCATAAGTACCAGCATCTCTGACGTCTGCGGAGCGCAAGGAAAATTGATTACACGCTGCAAAAAGGCTTTCAACTAAATGCCTTGGAGTAAGGTGGGAGAATGAAGCAGATCCCTTAGTTCATCAAAAAAGTGAAACTGACACTGGAAGGAAATTTTGGAGTCGAGCTAAAGTTTCACAAGTTCCATCAACTTTGACACAGCAATTTCAATCATTTGGATCTCAGTTTGAGATCAATGGGTTGACACTTAGACAGGCTCAAAAAAATGAGGCCAGTTTTAATATGTAATATGAAAACATTACAGAAGAACAGTTATGGATAGATAGGTACAATTTTGGGTTTTCATCGACCATCTTGTTCAATGATCTTGTCCCCTATAATTTGGAATCAGTACATTTTCTGTAATTTCCATTTAAGGATTAAAAATTGGCTGAAGAGTAGACAACAAGTACTCATTAGTGGAGTTATATAAGAGTGGGGGAATGTATTGAATGGGATGCTCCAGGAATGGTATTGGGACCACTACCATTTCTAATTTACATAAATGACCCAGATTCAGCAATGCAATGCAAACTGCTCAAATTTGCAAATGATACCAAACTAAGAAGGTAAGGTTGCCAAAGGAGGCAGGTTCAGTAGTAACTTTCAAAAGGGAATTGGATATATACTTGAAAAGGAAAAATTTGCAGGGCTATGGGGAAACAGCAGGGGAGTGGGGCTAATTGGATCGCTCTTTCAAAGAGCCGGCACAGATACGATTGGCTGAATGGCCTCCTTCTGTGTTGTATGACTCTATGATCTCTATGAACTCTGAATGTATTCCTGGAACTTTCATCACATGACCTCATGCCCCCAACTGCTCCTCCCAATCAAACAGCCTTTTTTCCCATCTCCAATATTTTTATAATAAACCAAAGTGTTCAAAGAAAATGAAAGAAAACACACTTTTTTCAAATGCTCCATTGATTTTTTTTTCCTCCTGGGTTGCTCACAGCAGTCTCCAAGAAATTAATCTTTAATTCCTGGAGATTCCAGGACAATCCTGGAGGGTTGGCAACCCTAACGGGGAAGGGGAAGTAGAATCAGAGGATGCAACTCAGAAATGGCATAATGAGTTGGATAAAATATGCAAGTGGGCAGAAAAATGACAGGTTTAATGCAGAAAATGTAAAGTGCTGCTCATAGGAAGAAAAGTTAAGCGCCACACATACTCTATGAATGGTGTTGAGATAACTAAAGATGAAGCCAAAAGAAAACTAGGAGTCTTAGCAGACTCGAAACTCAACTTGTCCATCCAACACAGAGCAATAATCAACAAAACCTATAGAATGTCAAATTGCATAACCAAAGAGGGAGAATATAAGTCAAAGGAAGTCATGACCAAACTGTGTAGTGCTCTGGTCAGACCTTCCTCGAGTACTCCGATCAACTCTGGTTGCCAAGACACAAAAGAGATATTCAAGCACTGGAGGTGGTGCAGAGATGAGTCACAGACTGATCCCTTATGTCAAAAGTCTGAATTATGAGGAAACACTCGAGAAACTTGGCCTTTCAGCCTGTAAGGAGGTGTCTGAGAGGTGATCTTATAAACGTGTTTAAGAGAGTTAAGAGAATGGAAATGGTAATTAAGGAATATTATTAAATTGTGAGAGTAGTCCAAGGGAACACAGGTTCAAATTAATAAAAGGTAAATTTAGGATTGATGTCAGGAAATTCTTCTTTAGACAAAGAGTGATCATCATATGGAGTGGACTTCAAGGGCGAGTAGTGGAGACAAAAACCCTGGAATTATTTAAGAAACAGCTGGATGCTGAAATGGGGGAACTTTAGGATCTTTAGGATCTTTCTGGCTGGGTGAACTGGAAGGGCCAAATGGCCTTCCTCATCTATAACGATCTTGTGATTCTCTCTGCTGGAATCTTCATTTACCCTCAAACAAGGCCTTTTTCTGTAACATCTTATACAATTCGAACAACTGCATTTTGAGAGAAATTGTGAGTGATTTTCATCTCCATACCGCCCTGTTTAAGCTCCCCCTGTGGCTTCAACATGGCAGATAGTCAGCTGCTCTGGCTCAATCATAGACTCATGAGATGCTCCTGGTTGGCAACCTCTGGACACTCAGGCCTTAGAGGGTCCAGCTGCAGACTGCAACAGCTCAACATCTGCTGACATCTGTTGGGACAGTCTAACCTAGCTTGCTTTCCGGCCCCTTGGCAGGCATTGGTTTAGGGGGTCACAAGGATACAGAGGTATTGTCATCATGTGGCTAGGGAGATGAGAGGGGAGGAGGAGGTGATGGTGTCCACGAGGTGGGAGAAAAAAGAGCAACTCGTCCATGAATTCTTGGGGTGGGTGGGGGAGGAAATATTTTCATTTACATAATTTACAACAGGGACGGACAGGTCATATGGGAAATCAGGAGACTTCCCAAGTGCCCCCGTGAATGGCGCTGTACTGTCAGCACTCACCCACCCCCATCCCAACCACCTTTTCCGTGATGGTACGTATTGTATTCGAGTATTGTTAATTGAACACTAAAGGGCCCCCTGATGGGAGCTGTAGCAATAGCAACATACTGTAGCAATTAAACTCCTGGGTCTCTTGTTACTGGTTAATGTATCCCGAGGCGAACGTTATAGAATAAACTGTGAAAGCAATCATTACATTACCCCAGCTACTGAATGCTTAACGGACATAGCCAGCAGGAATGCAAAGAATACCGCACCCTTTCTGTGCAGCCAGCCCCTGTCAGCCCCATCACCAATGACACTGCTCAATTTCCGAATGCTGCTCCTTAATTTCCTAGCAGAAACGCACATGCAAAGCAAATCAGCATCACTAAAAGATTGTCAATTCACAGGCTATAAGACACATATTAAGCGGCATCCCCTTGTGTCAACAGCGTCAAGTTGAGACTGAGTTGTTTGTTCAGACTTACGCAACACAAACAGACGTACGTAAACTGCCCTGATTTCAATGTACATTGATGTGCAGACCTCTGTTATACTTCGGTCTGTGTTCGTCAGTTATTGATCGTCAACTTTTCTTTTTTGTAGTATTACCGTAGCACCAAGTGTTTTTAAGACAGGTATACGCAGTGATAGAACTTTGCTCAAATATTGCAGGGGCCCGTGCGATGCAACAGCCATTTGCAATGGGGTCCCCCATAGGGTTAAAACAGTTGCGTGACAAGCCTGCTGGGCTTCGCACGGCTTCACTGGTTTAGTTTCATGCCAGTGTGCAAGCCGCAAAGTGTTGCAAAGTAACTATGATTGAAATGACAGACTTACATTTTATAAAGAATTTATAGCACAGAAATAGGCCATTCAGCCCAACTGGTCTATGCTGGTGTTTATACTCCACAGGAGCCTCCTCCCACCCTACTTCATCTCCCCAGCATATCCCTTTTGCGCCCAAAAACTAAAAGTTGCCATACCTGGGACACAAAGTTTCAAGCTAAGTAAAAGTATGCAAAATATGATTAGTGTTAAAGTTTGCCAAATACAACGAAATATGTTGATTTTAGGAAATTCTAGCAGCAAATCTTTAATCACTAACAAAACATTTCCATTTTTAAAAGTCACAAGGATAAATATAAGAAAGTTGTATTTCCAAAATCCTATTATCTTGTGACTGACTTTCCTTTGTTTCTAACCACAAAAAGCCCTTTGGAAATAAGACATCAGTGACAAAAAGCAAATGTTACTGTATTTGGGAACAAAGCTCCAGGATATTTTCAGACAATTTTCACACACACACCTCTCCAAATCACCTCTCGGATCTTCGTTTCCTTTCTCAGGAGCTTTTTTCTGTCCTTTTGATTGATCTCAGCTCATTTTATGATTTAATGTTCAACAACAATCTATGTTATGGAAGTCGAATAAAAAATTTTGTGCCACATCAGTGTAGGAGTAATGAGGTGCTCTGGAAGCCCCGATCTTGATAGGATCCATTGAAGTCAGGGTAGAATCGCAGTTTGAGGTTAGAACTACTCTGTACGTAGGAACAGGAGTAGGTCATTCTGGCCCCGGAACAGTTCCGCCATTCAATTAGATCTTGGCTGTTCCATATCTTTACTCCATCTACCTGCCCTGGTTCCATAACCCTTAATACACCTGCCTAACAAAAATCTATTAATCTCAGCTTTGAAATTGTCAAGTGACCAGCAGCATGGGGATAGAGTAACAGAATGCAGAAAGGTCGCAAAACAGACCTTGGACTCGTCAGGGAGGGCACACAGGAGGACTGGACCAGCTAAGAAGAGGAATCCGTGGGCCACAGGAATTACATTTTGGGTTGGGGGCAGGGCAAGACTAAAAAGAGATAAGAAATTTATAAGAAATTGTTAAAAATATAACAATTTGTCAAAGTAGTTACCCAGCTGTTTACCTCGCATTGGGGAAAAGCAAGATGGTTGACAAAGACCAGCTACAGAAATAAAAAAAAATTGCTCAACGTTGCTACCCAGTGGCCATAAACTTCAACCAGGTTTTCAATACATGATCTGCAGAGCATCCCAGCCAAAACATCACTCATTTCCACTGAGCTGGGAAAGTCCTCCAGTCCTACAGGTAGGTGCGAACACTATTTACATTGAAAACTCCATAGGAACTGTTTACATAAGGGAAGGCAGGACAGGCAGTACCAATATTTGTCTATTATGTATTTTGTTTCACAACAATATCAGAATGAACACATTTTCTGTATCAGAACAAATCCAGATTTGTAATTGCAGCTGCAGATTTGGTTCAAGGACAAATTATTAGCTGGTATTTAAAAAGAGCTTTCTCTGTTTGTTTCCAATAACTTGCGCTAGTATTTAATATCCTAAAGCATTTCATACTGTGTTTGACCACACTCCCAGTTGAGGAAAGGATGTCATAAGGTGACTGGTTACCGTGAGGAAGGATATAACGAGGACAAGAGTGAATTGCATTATAAATGCGTCTGTTGGCGTAGTGTTTTAATGGATAGAGAGAAATGTTTCCTCTCTCTGCCAGTGAGAAATAGAAACTTAATAGAATGATTGACCTCACACTGGATCAGGCATTTTGACCGTTACTTTCATGGCCATCTCAGTCTGAATGGAAATCCAGCCTGATATGTGCCCCATTATGGGGATATGGGGATGAAAGATTCTGACAAGGCCAATAGGCTTACTGAGTCAAATTGCTTAAAATAAAAATAGATTCTCTTCTGGCTCATTGGACCATTACATGGCCTGGTTTGGTAATTAACCACACAGACCCAAGAAAGTCCCAAGTTTAATAGCTGATCTGTGTAGAGTTTAACTGATCTCAGCCAGGGCAGTGGTGGGGATGTTACAATTGCCTTTGGTGTCCTTGAGCAAGGGAAGGGAAAAATGAGTCGGTAGAACCGATTTTAAGGGCCCCGGCCTGGGGCAGTAACAGCCTGTAAACAGTTTCGGGTGACTAACTGCCCCATTTACCAAATCTTGTGGCCAAATTTGCTGATGATACAAAGATAGGTGGAAAAGCAAGTTGGGATGAGGACACAAAGTGTCTGCGAAGGGATATTGAATGGGCAAAAATTTGGCAGATGGAATATAATGTGGGAAAATGTGAAGTCATCCACTTTGGGAGGAAAAATAAAAAAGCAAAATACTATTTGAATGGAGAAATACTACAAAATGCTGCGGTACAGAGGGATCTGGGTGTCCTCGTACATGAAACACAAAAAGTCAACATACAGGTGCAGCAGATAATCCGGAAGACAAACAGAATATTGGCCTTTATTTCTAGGGGGATGGAGTATAAAAGCAGGGAAGTCATGCTACAACTGTACAGGGTGCTGGTGAGACCACACCTGGAGTACTGCGTACAGTTCTGGTGCCCTTATTTAAGGAAGGACATACTTGCATTGGAGGCAGTTCAGAGAAGGTTCACTAGGTTGATTCCGGGTATGGAAGGGTTGCCTTATGAGGAAAGATTGAACAGGTTGGGTCTATACTCATTGAAGTTTAGAAGAATGAGAGGAGATCTTATTGAAACATACAAGATTCTGAGGGGACTCGATAGGGTAGATGCTGAGAAGATGTTACCTCTCATGGGGGAATCTAAAATTAGGGGGCATAGCCTCAGAATAAGGGGTCGCCCGTTTAGGACGGAAATCCGGAGGAATTTCTTCTCCCAGAGGGTCGTGAATCTTTGGAATTTTTTACCCCAAAAAGCTATGGAGGCTGAGCCATTGAATACATTCAAGGCTGAGTTCGATAAATTTTTGATCAGCAAGGGAGTCAAAGGATATGGGGAAAGGGCGGGAAAGTGGAGTTGAGGTAAAAATCAGATCAGCCATGATCTCATTGAATGGCGGAGCAGGCTCGAGGGGCCGAATGGCCTACTCCTGCTCCTATCTCTTATGGTCTTATGGTCTTTACGCTGGCACTTCCACCATCATCTTTGCTCGGGTCCAGAAATGAGCAGCTGATCTCACTTGTTTCAGGCAGGATGCCACTTGTAATATGCAAATCTATGATGTACATAGGACCCCGATTGTAATTTTGAGGTACAAATATGGACCCTCTGCCCATTTGCACCAGGTGCTGAGCGGCCTAAACAGTGGCCCTTAAAGAGATCACCGGAGGCCGCTCAAAGAACGGCCAAAGTTTCTTTTCAACTTTTATTTATTGTTGGGTGAGGATGAGCAGTTCTTGCACAAAACACCAGGAACACTCCCCATTATATGACAGTAAAATTACAATGATGTTGCTCACCAGCAATGGAGAATATTATAAATAGGATTGCAAATGTCTGAAGTTCCATTCTTTTCTTTATTCCTGTGATTACTTTAGCACACTGAAACACTGCTATGTCATTATGTTCTATCTGTAAATTGGTTTACAGGAGTGGAAGTGAAAATGCTCCATATTACAACAAATGCTCCCAAAGTCATGAAACTATCCTTTGCAAGCAGCACCCCAAAGTTAGCAAAACAATGCATTTTGGAACTGAAAATATACGGTAACCACAAATCCGTCAGACCTTCAAATTTGAGTCTTTTTTTTAATGTAAACACTAACTCTAGCACTTGTACCATGTCTAGCTTGCAATTCATCATCCTGGTGTTACAACATGTTTCGTAAGCAATGCTGCATATTTTGCTTTTGTAAATCACCTTGGGCTGCTCTTGCACATCACCTCATAGCCAATTCATCATAGGTGGAGGCGGAGTAGGTTATCTGCTCACCTTGTCAGCAAGGGAGACCAGAAGAGGACAATAGGAATAAAGAAGAGGACCTTTACTTTTAAATTTAAAACCAAATAATTCTGTTGTTGACCTGATCGCTCTTCAATCTTGCTCGGAGTGCCATTTTGGAATTAGCACTCAAATTAACTGCACAATCACATCACTTATCCATTGCAGTGCTGCAATAACATCTGATTAAAAATGGGATGTTGTTGCTGGAAAATACTGAGGTGAGGAATTGCATAGAATGCAATTTAAAAAGCCCTAGTTCGGCTGTATTTATAAAATGCAGCTTTCCTTAAATAAAACCTGGCCTTTACTTGAATAAGACGTCTACTACTTTGGATTTAAAAGAATGCAAATCGTATGCTTTATACTGGCAATTATTTGTGAATATTTTGAATAAAGTGTTGTCTCATCTTTTCACTCTGATTTGTATCTTTTCATCTCAAAAATTTTAAGAGCTGGTGTTTAGCTACAACAGCTCAGTCACCATAGCAACAGGATTTGCTCTATCAATTCTCACACGAGCAGCAAAATGCCTCACTGTCATTACATTATTTAACATAAAACTACAACAAGTGATATAAAGCATGTGATAACTAAATCATTCGCTTATATTACAAGAGCTAATTGTGACATTTTAAAAAATAATTGTGAGCTAACTTTATGACTTCATTTTCAACTTTTTATTTGAAGTACTTCTCAAATTTCAAGCCCTTGCTGACAGGGTGAGCAGATAACCTACTCCGCCTGCACCTATGATGCTTTGAACCCACTATGAGGTGATGTGCAAGAGCAGCCCAAATTGATTTACATAAGGTGTCCACCTCGTTTTTTTGGTTTGTAGTAGGAAGGGTTCATTCACATTAAAAATGTGATCATTTAAGCAATCTCAATCTCTTGGTAATTTAGATATTTAACCTATTTTGTTTCATAGAATCATAGAAAGGTTACAGCACAGAAGGAGGCCATTCGGCCCATCAAGTCCATGCCAATCGTGGCTGATCTTCGACCTCAACTCCACTTTCCTGCCCGATCCCCATCGCCCTTGATTCCCCTCGAGTCCAAAAATCTATCTATCTCAGCCTTGAATATATTCATGATGTGGCGATGCTGGTGATGGACTGGGGTTGACAATTGTAAACAATTTTACAACACCAAGTTATAGTCCAGCAATTTTATTTTAAATTCACAAGCTTTCGGAGGCTTCCTCCTTCCTCAGGTGAATGTTGTTGGAACAACATTCACCTGAGGAAGGAGGAAGCTTCCGAAAGCTTGTGAATTTAAAATAAAATTGCTGGACTATAACTTGGTGATGTAAAATTGTTTACAATTGAATATATTCAACGACTCAGCATCCACAGCCCTCTGGGGTGGAGAATTCCAGAGATTCACAACCCTCTGAGTGAAGAAATTCCTCCTCACCTCAGACTTAAATGGCCAACCCCTTATCCTGAGACTATGCCCCCTAGTTCTAGCCCCTCCAGCCAGGGGAAACAACCTCTCAGTATCGACCCTGTCAAGCCCCCTCAGAATCTTATATG
This sequence comes from Heptranchias perlo, assembly GCF_035084215.1. Lineage (NCBI taxonomy): Eukaryota > Metazoa > Chordata > Chondrichthyes > Hexanchiformes > Hexanchidae > Heptranchias > Heptranchias perlo. The sequence continues at coordinate 30,913,494 of NC_090350.1, forward strand.
TTTCAATGAGATCACTGCTCATTCTTCTGAACTCCAGAGAGTATAGGCTCATTCTACTCAACCTCTCCTCATAGGACAACCATCTCATCCCAGGAATTAATTCATACCAGCATCTAGTATTAATAAAACAACTGAAATGACTAAAAACAGGAAATGATAAAATAATTGAATCAGTAAGGGTTGTGTTCTTGCTAAATTCTTCGTAATGACATCTTTAGATAACAGTAATTTATTATTTTACACTTATTTTCACTAGCATACATTTAAATATTGACAATAAACTGAGATTGTCTCCTTTTTTACAAAATAAACAAGATTAACCCAGCAATGCAATATGGCCATTATGAATCCAGGTCTCCTACAGATATCTGCTCGGGTTCAGTGGTGTCAGCCGCTCCCTCAAGCAGTCTGGTCATCTGCTTCTTGCAGAAGTTGAGTCCCACTGGCCCATAGAGTAGCGGGATCTGGGAGTGTAACAATGAAGCTTCCGTTGTCTTCTGGACTGGATTTCTGTGTCTTCCATACATGTACTTCTTCAAAGGCGAACTGAGTTAATAATTTTTGAGGTGAAGTTCGGTTCGAATTGTAAACGGCTTTATTCTACAATAGATAAAACACACAGAAGAATGAGACTGATGAGAGTTGCTTGAAACAATTGGTACAACTTCTGTTACACAAAAAAGAACATATGAGCACCAGCCCACTTCAATGGGTTGTCTTACTCAACATAAAAGAACAATCTCTGCTGAGGTATTCTCCCCTCCGCAGCCTTTTTACTGCTTGACTGACTTTTTGATGTCTGGTTCCTGATTTTTAAACTCCTTTCTGCAAAGACTAATAGAGATCAAAAGAATCTGTCAACACTGAGGCCCTAGATGTCTTCCTGAATGGCCAGAAATTGCTAATAAATTGGCCATTGTTTGGGATCTGTGCAAAACAACTGCCTATCTGCATTTTAAATAGCTCTCATCTGCCCGTGCATCCACCATTCAGTGTGGGGCTGTCCCTAAAGGCTTTTTGCTCAGAATACATATTCAAAAATATTTATGTCCTAGTATGTTCTGTGGGGAAAATGCCAAAGCATCCCAAACTGTAACAGTGATTATATTTTCATGAAGCCACCAAGTAACTCCAATCGGGAATTCAGGAGAAGTGGTAAGAATGTGGAACATGCTACCACAGGGAGCAGTTGAGGCAAATAGCATAGATGCATTTAAGGGGAAGCTAGATAATCATTTGAGGGAGAAAGTAATAGAAGGGTATCCTGTTAGGGTTAGATGAAGTAGGGAGGGAGGAGGCTCTTGTGGCGCATAAATGCAGGCACAGACCAGTTGGGCCGAGTGACTGTTTCTGCTCTGTAGTTTCGATGTAACTCAATGTAACTCAATAGTTGCAGTGCTTTCTCAGACTACCCCGCAACTGCTGGTTTTGTGATGCAATTATGGAGGCTGTATTATTTTTCTATTTAGCCAACAGGTCTCTCAAAATTACAGTTACTAATAGAGCTAAAGATTGGTCTGATAAACTAAATGACAGGGTTCGCCAACAGAAGGAATAGGCATTCACATTATATCTAGAGCTACTTACCCATGATGGAACACATTCATTGAAATGGTGTCACGATCAATAGGCTTGAATTTAACTGCAGACGACAGTTCTTCTTTTATTTTGTGTGCTTTGAAGTTCTAAACACCCATGAAAAGCAGACCTTGAGTCTATCCGTTCTTCATTTCTATTCCAGTTTTTTAAAAGAATTACCTCAAAGTGATAAATGTAAAATCTGCAGACACAGAGTCATCCAGTAATGTCATTTATAGACTCAGGAGTAAATTGTACAATTGTCACCTGGTTTCTGGCTTAATTAGCAGCTAGGATTTCTGCTTCATGTATCCACTGGAGAATAAATTATGTTTTTGTCTGTGTTGATAAATAAACAATATGCAATGTGTGCTTATGCCTCAATACATGTGCAGGACATTGTATTTTTGGTACCCTATTTGCTGGATCGATGAACTTTTTTGATACATAACTGCATTCTTCAATCACATGCAAGATATAGATGGAGTGCAATTAAGATGCTGTTGATTCACAGTGCTATAAAGGGGTGGGGTTCATGATGAAGCCTTGAGAACATGATCCACCGGCAAAACATTTGCTGAGGAAAGCCACAGCAACAGCATCAGTGTCAGTCATTGGGATTTTTATTGACAGAATTTTGGAAACATCGGGGGAAATTGGTAGCACCAACCAAAGACCTAAAACATCTGCCCCCTCCAAAATATGATGTGGAGATGCCGGTGATGGACTGGGGTTGACAATTGTAAACAATTTTACAACACCAAGTTATAGTCCAACAATTTTATTTTAAAATTCACAAGCTTTTGGAGGCTTCCTACTTCCTCAGGTGAATGTCAAGAAATCCTCGAACCTCTCGCATTTATAAATCACATATATAATCACATTTATAAATGCGAGAGGTTCGAGGATTTCTTGACATTCACCTGAGGAAGGAGGAAGCCTCCGAAAGCTTCCAAAATATGGGCTGAGATTTCCCAGCAATTGAGAAGGCAAAGAAACATCTGGGTAGAAATTATACCCCATGCCTGTTTTATGGGCGTAAAAGAGACGCCACAAGGCACAATTTCGGGAACCAAAGTCCTGCACCCCAAGGACGCCTGAAAGACATACGAGCCGAATTTGGATCAGACAATTTTTCAGGCATCCCTGGCAGCCATCCAAAACTGACATTAGACGCCTTATGTATATAAATGAGGGGCCTCCCATCTGTTTCAGAACCCCTTGGCAAATTGGTGACCTGAACAGCTGGGAACAGGCCTCCATCGAAAAGGTAAATTTTGATTTTATTTTAAATTCACTTGGAGCAGGAGTGTTCCTCTCAGTTCTACATCATTCTTGCCAGCCACTCCCGACACCTATTAGCGGGTCACTGCCGGCGAGGCAGGCGGCCCGAAATCCAAATCACCAGTCGGGCAAGCTGTCTGTGAAGGCTCTACAGGCGCCGGCAGCTCACACAGATTATTTAGATAAGGCCCGAGGCCCAATTTCGGTCCGGCCTCAGGTCTCCTGGTTCACCGCCTTCAAGTCTGAAGCTGGCTGCCGCCGAATTTCTACCCTTTGGACCCTCATTAAAAGAAAGTTGCAACAATATTGTGAGTTACGTGAACTAACTCTAGAGGTTAAATGGATTCTCTCACTCATCGCACCAGAGTAGGTTGAAAGTACTGCTGCTCCTAAAACCTCTGAAAAGGTAACCATAATTGAACCACCACTGCTATAAGACCCCTTCACTTTTACCCCCAAAACTAAAGCCTAGTCCACACCAGAATGCTATGTGATATGAGGGACTATACATTGCGCTGGAAGCCATCATGAAATACTTTCAGATAGGATGTAAGCCACATTTTTAAATGTACTTTTCCAGATACATTCCAAACTCTGTAAAATTTCTATAACTTACTGTCTTTTCATTTTGTACTTCCGTTCTTATGCATTTCATCTTTCTTCCAGCCAGCGGCATTCCAAAAACTATAAGCATCTCTCCTTCAAGGCAATTCTCCTCATCTTAACAGTGATGCAGTCATGAGTATCTGAATGCCTGGGAGAGGAAGTATCTTGACCGGCAATAGAAAATTGTGGGTCAGATAATGTGGAAAGCTGTGAGAAAGATAGAACTAATGAGGGAGAAAAGAAAAAACAGATTTAGCCTAAAGTAAGTCTTTCCGTAGGGCATGAGAGAGGTTAGAGAAGAACCAGTAGTGAGACTGAGGGAGGATTTTCACAAATGCGGTATAGGGATATTAATAGATGCTGTGAAGCAGTGTCCAGAATCATTGGCATCATCCATGTTAAAAAAAAAAGAAAGGGTTTTCCTTCCACGACCTCATGATGTCCCAAAGCGCTTTACAGACAACAAAGTACTTTTGAATTGTAGTTACTGTCATAATGTAGGAAACACGGCAGCCAATTTGCACACAGCAAGCTCCCACAAACAGCAATGTGATAATGACCAGGATATCTGTTCTTTTAGTGATGTTGATTGAGGGAAACCCAGGACACCAGGGAGAACTCCTCTGCTGTTCTTTGAAATAGTCCCATGGGATCTTTTACACCCACCTGAGAGGGCAGAAGGGGTCTTGTTTAACAACTCATCTAAAAGACCGCACCTCCGACAGTGCAGCACTCCCTCAGTACTGCACCGGAGTGTCGGCTCAGAATTTGGGCTCAAGTCTCTGGAGTGGGACTTGAACCCACAACCTCAGGAGGTGAAAGTGCTACCACTGAGCCACAGTTAACACTGTGTCCTTGAGTTGGTCTACTTTCAGAGAGGTCTAATTAACCTTAAGTGTCCAGTACATGGAAGCGCATGGGAATCATCATAGCTTGTCATAGAAAGGAGTTGGGGGTCTCCTGATGTGTATATATTTTGATGTAATTAATAAAATGGTACTGTTCCAATAAGTCTAGTTGATTTACCTGCTGTTAATCCATTGGACATTCCTTTCACAGATTCTGATTCAAGTATTAATGAGGTATAAGTCATCTTTCTGTTTTAATTATAATTTAATAATGAAGTAAATTAAATAAGTTTATTTTTTCCTTTGCTATGTAAATCAGCTGTTACCTTTTTATTTAATTGAATACTTGTTAAAATGTTCTTCATCACTCCTGCCTAGGTTCTCCTTGCCAGATGCAGGTAACAAAGATCACAACGATATGTACTTGAACGTGTTATTGCTTCCCAAATCCATGCCCATCTTTCCCTGTTTGAACCTTTCCAATCAGGTTTCCACCCCTGCCCCAACTCTGCAACAGCCTTAAGCAAATTCACAAAAGATATCCTTTGTGGCTGACATGGTGCATTATCTCTCTTTAACCTCTCTGCAGCCTTTGACACTATCGACACACACCATCATCTTCCTTTAATGCCTCTCCTCCATTATCCAGATCAGTGGGACTGCCCTTGCTTGGCTCCACTCTTACCTGTCTGATCATAGCCAAAGCATCGCCAGCAATATTTACTACAACAACAACTTGCATTTATTACCTTTAACAAGGTGCTCCACAGAATCAGACAAAAGATTGACACCAAGCCAAAGAAGGAGATATTGGGATGGGTGACTACAAGCTTAGTTAAAGAGGTAGGTTTTAAGGAGGGTCTTACAGGAGGAGAGAGAGGCAGAGAGGATTAGGAAGGGAATTCCAGAGCTTAGGGCCTGGATGGCTGAAGTCAATGGCAGGGCAAAGGGAGTTCGAGGAATGCAGAGATCTTAGAGGGTTGTCGGTCTGGAGGAGGATACAGAGAAAAGGAGGGGTGAGGCCATGAAGGGATTGGAACATGAGGATGAGAATTTTAAAATCAAGGTATTGGTGCACCGGGAGCCAATGTATGTTAGTGGGCACAGGGATAAGGGGTGAGCAGGACGGTGTGGGTTAGGATACAGCTCAGCTCTAGCAACCTTGGATGACTATTATATATGGGCGTAATGAGGAACAAGCCTACCTCTGGTGTAAATTGGCATCACTTCCTCTTAATTTGAACATTATTGTGATCTGCCAACTATCTTAGGTGGCTCTGCCTCAAGCCGCACCAAATAGTCATGTAGCCGAGCCGCTGTATCCCACCTGCATCCGTTTCTGAAGCATAACAGATACCAAAATGAGCCTCTTGTGTCAGGCACTTTTAGTCTCTGCTGCGCTCTAACACATGTTATGTTCCTTTATCCTCTGGATCCTGGATTCCACAACATATGTAGACAGAAGGTCATTTGTCTCATGTCAATAGTATAATTGCCCCCCACTCCCTTAATTCTAGTGTCACATATTATTAATCATGAACATTACATTTTAAAGATCGCCCATTGTTTAAAGTAAATAGGATGAAAAGTGTATTCCATCACAGTGAATCGTGATGGGATTTAGTTGTCTGACTCACAGCAGATTCATATTTATGCAAAATATTAAACTCGGCGATTGTCTATCCAATATAATAGAAGACATTGGGGGTGAAACTGATCCCCATCGCACTGGGCAAAAAATTTGTGTGGGGGGCACCAATTTCCTGGAATGATCTCGCGCACCTGATCTCACCCAGAAGTGCACCGGCTACCAAACAGGCAGCCAGCAACTTCCAAGTGTCCAGAGTGCCCGCTTAAAACAGGCGTTAGGCCCCTTGAATATACTAATCAGGATCCCAATGCCTGTTTAAGGGCCCCACCCTCAAATTCGGCATATTGGGCTCTGCTCAGTTAAAGGGACTGCTGGAGGCCACTGACAAAAAGGTAAGTAACTTTTTTACTTATGTTTATGTGAATCCAGGAGAAGCAGAAGTGCTTGTCCTAGCTCCATAACAGTACTGCTGGCCCGGGCTCTCACCACCACCCCACCCCTCCTCCAGTTCCCCTTCCATCCATCCCACGACTTACTTTACAGGGCTGCCTCGGTGTCGGAGACGGCCAACTTTCCTAAAGCATTCCCGGGCGAGCTGCATCGGGAATGCCTGATTGGGGTCCGCAGCTCACCAGTTTTATGCAGATGAGGCTCAAGGCCCAATTTGCAGCGAGTCTCTGGCTGATATCTTCGGGTGCATGTCCAGGCATGATGCCTGTTTCGCACCGGTTTCTGGAGCCAAGCAAATTTTTCGGCCATTAAACCTTACTCCCAATTTATTTAGCACATTTTCAGCAATCGTCCCTCAAAAATGACGATACCAGTTTAGGTTATTTACTAAGACCTGTCCTTATTAATTGTCTTAATTAATGTTTTAGTAAAAATGTGCTGTTCTATTAAAGATGGGTTTAACAATGAATTGAGCTATGAAGAACTAGTTATTACCATGAGTGTTACATGATTACCAATAGCCACACTCCATAATCACTACTAAATATGTGGTAATACCACCCCACACAGGACGAACCAGGCAGTAATTTCTCATCTATCTAATTAATGCAAAACATCAAAACCACTAAAATACTGCAAGTTAATGATAATTGAAAATTAAAAGAGTTTTAGTGTAATTTTTGCTGGTGTAAGAAGGACAGAAATTTTAGTGATGTAGCAGCACAGCAATTTTTTTCCTCATATTTTCAAATCTTAGTATCCATAATAATTTGCAATTAATTTGAGGTGTGGTTGTTAAACTAACATTTGAACAGTCATTCCACCATCTAGTGTTCACTCAAGTCTTTATCAATGCAGCCGTGCACCAAGCTGTATAACAGAGGAAGAGAAACTTGCTAGAACATAGTAGAAAATGTCAACAGCAGTCTCCTGGGGATCCTCGGAGGGCGAACAGCATCACCAGCCTCACCAGCCTCGCCATCCATGCCGTCCACCTCTAACACGTGGAGCTCCACAACAGAGTGCTGTGACACATCCACCTGTACAGCAGGAGGGAGGGCTACCGCAGAGAGAGATGCGTCGCAGAGGGCACTACCCTCGCCACAGGGTCCACAGACCGAGGCTCAGCCTCCTGGACCTCTCTGAGCAGCAGTGCACACAGAGGCTCAGAGTCACTACTAGAACATAGTAGAAAATGTCAACAGCAGTCTCCTGGGGATCTTCAGCTGCAGATTTTAAGAAAATTGGTCCATTGTCTCCAAGAATGACAGTGGATGTGCATTATATCTCCACTGAAACAAGCAAGCTCAGTTAGTTAAGATTGTTTTGCAGTCACATCTTGCATTCTCACCTAAAGCTAATATGATTGACAACATGTGGAGGGAAGGGGGGAAGGGGAGGTCAGTGATGGTTGTACCAGCTTAGAAATGCTATTAGTGCTCACTGACTGCTCTTCCACTCTGATCTCTCCAACATAGTATTTTTGAGGAATTTAAAACACTTCTGTCTTCTTACAGAGGCTCCTCTATCAGGCTCAACCTATTTTAATTTCAAAAATGGTCTTATGGAAGAGGTTACAGGAAGTCTTCAGGCCTTCCCCATTTTGAGCAGGCAGAAAGTTCACATAAAATTGCAGAATGTCTCTTTATAGCAGTTCTGATGTAAGGTCATCAACCTGAAATGTTAACTCTGTTTCTCTCTCCACAGATGCTGCCTGACCTGCTGAGTGTTTCCAGCAATTTCTGTTTTTATTTCAGATTTCCAGCATCCTCAGTATTTTGCTTTCTTCACTTTATAGGAAATGAGTTCAACTTTCTTTCTATTGAAAGAATTTCCCTTTTTATTTCACAAGTAAACCGTGTGATCAAAATTTCTGATGGCTATGAATGAAGTAAGTGTTTCGGTGAGAGTGAAGGAAAGCAAGGCAGAAAATGATTGAAGCAACTACCGAGAAGAATAATTATTGAGATTATTAACACTGTATGTCTTCACGGGTTAATATTTCACTAATTTCTTTTATCGTGGCAATGTTGGTCAGTTTTTAGTTACTAGGCACTTCGTGTAGTGGAGAAATCTTCTTTAAATTAGTGTTGAAGGTAAATTTGGACGACTTTACTTTTCCTTTATATATGAGAAGTTTACAAATCCTGTTATACCAGGCTGACTGTTTTTGTAACCATTAGGATACGGTAACATAGTGGTTATGTTACTGGACTAATAATCTAGAGGCCTGGACTAATAGTCAAGAGTCATGAGTTCAAATCCTGCCATGGCAGCTGGGGAATTTAAATTCAATTAATTAAATAAAATCTGGAATTTAAAAAAAGCTAGTATCAGTAATGGTGGCCATGAAACTACCAGACTGTTGTAAAAACCCATCTGCTTCACTAATGCCCTTTGGGGAAGGAAACCTGCTGTCCTTACCTGGTCTGGCCCATATGTGACTCCAGACCCACAGCAGTGTGGCTGATTCTTAACTGCCCTCTGAAATGGCCTAGCAAGCCACTCAGTTGGATTGCAGTGGTTCAAGAAGGTGGTTCACCACCACCTTCTCTAAGGGCAATTAAGGATGGGCAATAAATGCCGGCCTTGCCAGTGACGCCCACATCCCATGAACAAATAAAAAAAAATTAAGCAGAATTTGCAGTGAGTATGGCCAAATGTGGCAGAAGCTGAGATCAATAGATTTTTGATAGCCAAGGGTATTAAGGGACATGGGGCTAAGACAGGTGGATGAACTTAGGATACAGATCAACCATGATCTCATTGAATGGTGGAACAGGCTGAGAGAGAACCAGGAACACTGTGTACATAAAATGCCTCAATAGATTTTTAAAAATGCAACCAGGGAAATAAAACCAGCTGTTCTACATGTTGAGGAGTTGGTCCATTTCTTTTAAACAAGAAAATATTCTTGGCTATTGCAATGTGTTAGTGCCTGCACTCAACTCGTATTAGAGCAACAGCCTTTTGTCTCTTTTGGGGAAAATGGAGTATTCCTACTGCAAACAGAGTAAATGGCATCCCTCTAAACCTCCCCTTCTCGCCCACATCACTTAACAGGTCCTTAGCCATGTTGCTACTGGGCAGGTACCACCTCAGCATGTGCTGGATCAAACCTTTCATATGTTCCAGAGTTTGGCCTGAAATATGTTGATACAAACAATGTTCACATCACAGTGCCATGATTAAAACCTTGCCGACCAAAAACCTCCAAATCACCCAACAACTTATTTTTCAATAAGCTCCTTTGCAATTTGTCTCCATCCCCTTCCTTGGCCCCCTAAACTTTATTTGATGTTTCTCAAGAAATTTTAACTAGTGGCAGTTAATTTTTCTCAGTCAATGTTGAGAATTTCTATTTGAATAGCAAAGCAGCCTGCTTTGATCTGCAGAGACCTGGACTAATAATTTAGAGAATGTGAATTCAAATCCCACCATGGCAGTTTGAGAATTTGAATTCAGTTTTAAAAATCTGGAAATAAAAAACTTGTATCAGTAAAAGTGACTTTGAAGCTGTTGGATTGTTGTGAAAACCCAACTGGTTCACTAATATCCTTTAGAGAAGGAAATCTGCCCTCCTTACCTGGTCTGGCCTATATGTGACTCCAATCCCACACCAACGTGGTTGACTCTTAACTGCTCTTAGAAGTGGCCTAGCAAGCCACTTAATTGTATCAAACAGGACAATTAGGGATGGGCAATAAATGCTGTGTTTGCCAGTGTACTCACATCCTTAGAATGAATAATACAAAAAAGTACTATTGTGATCCCCCTCCCTCTCACAGAATCATAGAATAATACAGCACAAAAGGAGGCAATTCGGCCCATCGTATCTGTGCTGGGTCTCTGAAAGAGCTACCAATTAGTCCCACTCCCCTGCTGTTTCTCCGTTGCACTGCAATTTTTTCCTTTTTTATGATACTCTAATTATTTTTTTGCTATGAGTTTTTATGCTTTCTGACCAGTTGCAGTTCCTCCTTCTAACCATCCTAACTCTCTAACAATGCAATGCCTTTATCCCTTTTAGAATTAATTTTCTCCAGCTGAAGTTCGAGCTACAGTTTCTGCTGATTGAAAAAATGAACTTAGCTGAATTAGCTTCAAAAGAAAATTGTACTTTGCCAAGCAACAAGCAACTGTTAAAGAAATAATTGAGTGGTGCATTTGGTTGGCAGACTCAATGAGCTAAATTATAATCCAACCCTGGGTTTGTGGAATAAAAATCTCCAAGTTGCGATTCATAAAATGTAATGCCCCATAAATCACTTGTCTTGCCTTTTTTGATTTGTTAAACTGCTTTCTTCAAAATCACCAGCAGATGGTGCTGCCATGTAACATGAAAAAACAACATACCTGATTTTATTCTAATAAATCACAATATAGATACACATGGGAACGGCCACTCGGCCCATTTTAGCTCATCCATCCAGAAGGAACCTACAGTCCCCCATCAAAGAATCCAGTCATTTTTCAATGATTCGAGGGTTTTTTTTGGCTTCATTACCTTATTTACCATTCTACTTATTTACCATTATTTGCAGGAAACATTTCCTCTCATAAGTCTTAAATTTAACCGATCTGGGTCTGCATACTTTAGAGAAGTATAGACTCTGGGGCGATTTGATCGAGGTTTATAAAATAATGAAGGGACTAGATTGTGTTAATGTGGACCAATTATTTCAACTGGATGGATTATGGAGGACCAGGGATCGTGCTTATAAGTTATGTCAGAACTAGGTTGGATGTTAGGCGGTTCTTCTTTTCCCAGGGAACAGTTCACCTGTGGGACGGATTCCCGGTTTGTGTGGTGAAAGCAGAATCGCTGTATTCCTTCAAGAGAGGGCTGGACCGGTTTCTGACTGGGACGGAGATCCCCTCGTACAAGAAGTAGATACCCTGTAATATAAACACGGGGTCAAAGCTGTCTCTTGGACTGGTTTTGATCGCCTAATGGGGTCAGAGGAAAAAAATCCAATTTTTTTCCTATATGAGCCTGGGTTTTTAAAATCTGGTTTGCCGCCTCTCCCAGTGATGATATGGTGGGTAGGGAGTGTTTGCATCGTGATGCATTGGCCATCACAACTATATGGGATAGCTCGAAGGACCTGTGGATCTTTTCCTGTCTGTCATTTTTGTATGTTTGTATTTGCCTTTTGCCTGTTTGAACTTGTGTCACTGTCATAATCACTTAGAGTCTTGCCAGACACCTGGTGTGGCTTGAGGGTGGGGAGTGGCCAGAAGGAAGGGGCAGGACTCCGCTGATCTCTGTCTTTCAGTTATTGTTGTTCTTCAGAGACACTGAGGGTCATTTTAACCACCACCCCCCCAACATGACGGGCGGGAGAGGGTCAGGAGGGTCAGGGTTAAATCAGTAAACATGTGAAACCCGACCCCAACCCACCACGAACGCGCCTATATCTGGTTTAACCGTGGCGGCTTGGGGGTGTACAATTAACCTGCTCTAGAGAGACAGGTCCGTGATTACAATATTTAAATAAAGCTTTGTTCCTCAGATTCTGGGAGCCAATTGAATTTAATGGCTGCGGCCTGGGTTTCCCAGGGCTCGGGACACATGGCAACTAAAGGGAGGCAGGAGATGCTGAATCTGGCAGGTAAACGCTTTTCCAGCACTGCTTGTGGGCCAGAAGGAACAGGAGTGCTGCCCTCCGGTCACCCAAGCAAATCTTCTGCCGCGATCTGCCAACCCCCCCCCCCGCTGCACGATCTGCCAAACCCCCCCCCCCCGCGCGCGATCTGCCGACCCCCCCCCCACGCGCGATCTGCCAAACCCCCCCGCACGATCTGCTGACCCCCCCCCACGCGATCTGCTGACCCCCCCCACCCACGCGATCTGCCGACCCCCCCCCCCACATGCGATCTGCCGACCCCCCCCGCGCGCGATCTGTCGACCCCCCACCCCGCGCGCGATCTGCGACCCCCCCGCGCGCGATCTGCGACCCCCCCCGCGCGCGATCTGCGACCCCCCCCGCGCGCGATCTGCGACCCCCCCCGCGCGCGATCTGCGACCCCCCCCGCGCGCGATCTGCGACCCCCCCCCCGCGCGCGATCTGCCGACCCCCCCCGCGCGCGATCTGCCGACCCCCCCCGCACGCGATCTGCCGACCCACCCCCCCCGCAGATCTGCCGACCACCCATGCAATCTTCCGACCCCCGCGTGCTCCTCCTACCCCCTATGATTTGCCAACTCCACCCACACAATCTTCCGACTCCCCCCCCCCCGCATTCCTCCGACCCCCTGTGATCTGCCTCCCCCTACCACTATGCCCCGATCTTTTCCGATTGCTGGGGACCGCCCTCAAGGGTTCCCGGCTGCGGCCTTGGACCGCAGGCTTTCCCGCCAGCCGGCCAGCCTCTCAATCTGAGCTGGCTGCTGGGTGGGAAACGGAATCAAAAAATGATAGAGATCATGCCGTTAAATATCGGGACCACTGACTTCAGATGAGCTCACTGTGACACCTGTTCAGTTAAATAGCCTGCTGGTACTCGCTGTCTGGCCTCACATGATGAATGGCCACTTAGGAGAGGTACAGGGGGGAGTACCAGCGCCATTGAAAATGTACCCCTGTCAAAAGGCATAGCTTACAGGAGATGAGAAAATGTTCAACTGAGTGGCTCAGTTTAACACCAGTGGTAAATTTAACTTGTGAAACCATGCATTATAATTGGGGGTGGTGAATGCAGGTAATTGTAAATACCATCCACATAACCTTGGTAGTCCAATACAAAATCATCTCAGTGATGATGTTTAAAAATTTAAAGCCCTACTTGTGCTCGTAAGTTGAGCTGGAGCACTTAGGGAAGGGGGTATTTGGTTCACCTTCCTGCTGGACCCCTCCTTCACAACAACCTGGATACACCACGTCCCCACCTACTCCTGGATTTCCCCGTCAGCCTTGTAAGGAGCAGAACCTTACAGGGCCAATGGTGATAGGGGTGGGGAGCAGGGACTCCATATGCTGGGGGTCCCCAAACTAGTGGGGGCCAAGGCCTAATCTCTGCTAATTGGGGGGAGGGGTGAACACTCAGTGGGGAGAGGCAAGATTGGCTCATGCTCCAATTAGTGGGTGCAGTAGGGGTTGTTCAGAGTTACTCTTGGTGAGGGGTATGTGTGCAGCTCTCCGATCCATGAGGGATCCATGTTCCCCATTCAGTACTTTATGCGGTTTTGACCGAGTTCCATTTCTAAGATTGTAGGGCGATCAACACTCAGTTGCAGGGTGATGGAAATGTGTCAATTTATGCCAGGCTTTCTCCTACATTTTGGGATTCTGCTGCCTCAATCTTCCATCTGTGGCCATCACAATGTTAGTTTTGCTTGTGTGTTGCTTTGGCGCTCTGTCTGTGTGTCAGCAATTCAGGAGATATTTTTACCAAAGTATCAGCACTAAGGTACATGAATCTACTGTCAGGTTTTCTTGTCTTCTCACACCCATTCTCTTTTGCTGCTCTTCCTTCCCGATTCAGTGATTCCAGTGGCTGAATAAATGCTGCCATTTCAATTACCATGATTTATGATCGCTCAGATTAATATGTCTTAGGGTGTGTTTGCCTGGCTTATTATTCAGACACAGAATTTTTGGTTGAAATACATACCTAGACTTTATTGAGACTTTTTTTGGTGGTCGGGGGGGTGCTGTCGCATAATGTTAGATGCTGCCTCATTGTAATCAATTAGTCTTGTACTGTCAGGTTTACAGTGCCACTTATGGGCACAGTACCTTTGGAATCCTGAGACCACTTGCCATTTTTAATATATAATATTAACACCACTAGAAAGAAAGACATTTATACAGTGCCTTTCACGACCTTGGGGCATCTCAAAGTGCTTTACAGCCAATGAAGTACTTTTGAAGTGTCGTCACTGCTGTAATATAGGAAATGTGGCAGCCAATCTGCGCACAGCAAGGTCCCACAAACAGCAATGAAATAAATGTCCAGATCATCCGTTTTTTTCAGGTGTTGGTTGAGAGATAAATGTTGGAGAACTCCCCTGCTCTTCTTCAAATAGTGCCGTGGGATCTTTTATGTCCACCTGAGAGGACACCTCCAACAGTGCAGCACTCCTTCAGTACTGCACTGAAGTGTCAGCCTAGATTACGTGCTCAAGTCTCTGGAGTGCGGTTTGAACCCACAACCTTCTGACTCAGAGGTGAGAGTGCTACCATTGAGCCAAGGCTGACACTTGTGGGTTCTCACGATTGAAAGATGCCCTTTGCTCTGGTTTCCATCGTGTAACTGCATAACGAGATTGAGTTTTATTAAGCTAATGAAACATATCCCAATACATTATTACATCTTTGTATAATCAATACAGACACTGTCATTAACTATTACAGAACTGTAAAATCCCTGGTACGCCGGCTCAGTATTTTGATTGCATACTTCATGTTGCAACAGTCTGATTGGAAAAGCACTCAGTTCTGAGGTTAGATAAACAATTTAAAACTTTTCTAACAGTGATTGATTCTTTCTTACAGATCATTGAAGGAGGTCTGCCAATGGCCCACTTGGTAAGAGCACTTTTCAGTGTAGATCTGAGCCATACAGGCCAGGAAGATCCCAGGTTTGATTCCTGGTCGGTGCTGAGTGAGCTGATCAAAAGCAAAATACTGCGGATGCTGGAAATCTGAAATAAAAACAGAAAATGCTGGAATACGCAGTAAGTACCACACGGACTGCAGCGGTTCAAGAAGGTGGCTCACCACCACCTTCTCAAGGGCAATTAGGGATGGGCAATAAATGCTAGCCTTGCCAGTGACGCCCACATCCCATGAACGAATAAAAAAAAAGTCAGGCAGCATCTGTGGCGAGAGAAGCAGAGTTAACGTTTCAGGTCAATGACCCTTCGTTAGAACTGCCCATTCCAGCACTTTCTGTTTTTATACCTGAGTGATCTGATCTCAGCTGGCACAGCAATACAAGTGCTATAGTTGACCTCAGAGCTCCTGGCTTGAGGAGGGGAAGGAATGGGAAAAATCAGCCAAGTTTCTCTCTCCCGATTGTTCTCAAGTAATTTCTGCTGGTGCGTGTACATGTGTGAATGTCAGGTGAGGACACGATCAGGTTTGGCTGTGATGCTCCACATAATTGAGTAGCCGGCTGTCACTTCAGCAGGGATTTTAACTCCCGGGTGGAAAGCAAGGGAGAGGCACGGGACTTCCCGCCTGGGAGTTACTGTGGGAGGTCCGGTTGATTTTAACATTTTGTCGGCCAGGCGCCCACCCGAAACAGGTGTAAAGGGCAGGTGGTTGGCCAATGGCCACCCGCTGGCACTCAGATAAGTTGTCGGGGGGAGGTTGGGAAGGTTTTACAGATGGGAAGTGGGTGAGCCCGGGACGGTAGAGGCCCAAACTTTCCTTGTTGGACCCAGAGAAGGCCTCCTACTACCCCTGACCCCACGTTAAGTTTTGTACTTACCTTCTGGGGCTTCCGCTTCTGCTCCAGGTGGTTTTACTGGTCGGAGTGTCCGTGGCAGAGACTCTGGCCATTAGGCCATTAAAACAGGCCCCCAATTTGCAGGTACTTATGAGGCGTCTGCCTGACTCAACATTAAAACAGCCACGGGACAGTATCCAAGTGGCAAGAAGTACTCCATGGTTTTAACTCATTGCCTATCCGGTTTCCGTCAGGCGGAGGGAGATAAAATCCCCCCTTTTGTCTCTGGGTTCACACATGAAGAATAGCCACTTGGCCAAGGTACTGGAATTATATGACAGCATGACTCAGTGCTTTCAGAGAAGAGGGATAAAGTTTAAAAAGAAAAACATGCAAACCAATGAATCGGGAATGGGGATCAAACAGCACTAAACAAAAAGGTGTGTGTTTATTGTAGGTTTGTTTTTAAATCACATCAGTGATTTAATTTTCATAATTAGCTTTGCCTAGTCCCAAGTGATGATGCATTATTCCATATATATGCATCCCTTCCAATTCATTATTGCATTACTAGCCTATGCCTAACAGTCTTTCCATACAATTATAATTGGTTAAAGATAAAAACACATTGAATCTGCCAATCCAGGCATAACAGTTTAACATTCTACCGTACTCTATCCCTGTTCCTTCCCTCTACATAGAAATCTTGATGCAGCTACAGTAATTTTGTCAAGTTAATTATGTGATTGAATAGATTTAGTTGTGCTCTGTTCTGTGTTGACCTTCACATGGTCTTAAGAAAATTATGTAATTTATGATTTCATATAATTTCTGCTCGAAATATGGGGTATTTGTTTGTGATCTCCACCCACTTACATATATCACTTGGTGTTATGGCAGATACTCTGTGTTCAAAAAGGCCAATATTCGCCAAAACTAATATGGCTTTTTAAAAATGTTCTATCAGCAATGAATTAACCACAACCATTGAAATTCATTTATCCAAAGAGCTGTGATGAAAATGTTAAAGTCCATTCAATAATTCTTGATGCTTCTGTCATGCATCCATTTCTGGTGACTAGCATCCCTTTTAACAGGACCATCTCAAAGCAGACACCCAAAACTCTATTTCTTTCTCTTTCCTCTCCCTATTCGTTCATTGGCTCCTGCAGACGATGTCCTTTGTATCTCTAAGAATTGGGATGCCTTGTCTTCCAAGCTCTCAGATGCTGTTGTCACTGATTGTCATAGAAAAAGACCATGTCAGTCCATCAGGCTGGTCTCAGAGACCACCTCTAAAGGGCAGTCTATCTGGCCTGGTTATATCATTCAGTGTTTTCATGCAATATTGGTAAAGTGGGAAGAACTTTATTCTTTCACCATGGAGGATTATATGTTTCTTCAGTGTCAAAGATAAAGTAGAATCATAGAATCATACAGCACAGGAGGCGGCCATTTGGCCCATCGTGCCTGTGCTGGCTCTTTGAAAGAGCTATCCAATTAGTTCCACTCCTCTGCTCTTTCCCCATAGCCCTGCAAATTTTTCCTTTTCAAGTATTTATCCAATTCCCTTTTGAATGTTACTACTGAATCTGCTTCCAGCATCCTTTCAAGCAGCGCATGCCAGATCATAACAACTTGCTGCGTTAAAAAAAAATCTTATCTCCCCTCTGCTTCTTTTACCAATTACCTTAAATCTGTGTCCTCTGGTTACCAACCCTCCTGCCAGTGGAAACAATTTCTCCTTATTTATTCCATAAAAACCCTTCATAATTTTGAACACTATTAAATCTTCCTTTAACCTTCTCTGCTCTGAGGAGAACAATCCCAGCTTCTCCAGTCTCTCTACATAACTGAAATCCCACATCCCTGGTACCATTCTAGTAAATCTCCTCTACACCCTCTCCGAGGCCCTACCATCCTTCCTAAATTGTGGTGCCCAGAATTGGAAACAGTACTCCAGCTGAGTCCTAACCAGTGATTTATAAAGGTCTAGCATAACTTCCTTGCTTGTGTACTCTATGCCTCTATTTATAAAGCCAAGGATCCCGTATGCTTTTTATAACAGCCTTATCAACTTGTCCTGCCACTTCAAAGTGAGCCAACTTCCTTTCCACTCCCCTCAAATTCATTCCACCGGTAGCAGGTTGAAGATCACTGAACGACACAAACATGGTAATTGAAGCTCTCCTGAGCACTATAATTCTCCCTGGAATTGGTTGACAGACAGGAAACAGAGAGTAGGAATAAACGGGTCTTTTTCCGGGTGGCAGGCATAGACTAGTGGGGTACCGCAGGGATCAGTGCTTGGGCCCCAGCTATTCACAATATATATCAGTGATTTGGATGAGGGAACTAAATGTAACATTTCCAAGTTTGCAGACGACACAAAGCTGGGGTGGAATGTGAGTTGTGAGGAGGATGCAAAGAGGCTCCAATGTGATTTAAACAAGTTGGGTGAGTGGGCAAGAACATGGCAGATACAGTATAATGTGGATAAATGTGAGGTTATCCACTTTGGTTGCAAAAACAGAAATGCATATTACTATCTGAATGGTGATAGATTGGGAAAAGCGGAGGTGCAACAAGACCTGGGTGTCCTTGTACACCAGTCACTGAAAGCGAGCATTCAGGTGCAGCAAGCAGTTAGGAAGGCGAATGGTATGTTGGCCTTCATTGCAAGTGGATTTGAGTACAAGAGCAGGGATGTCTTACTGCAGTTGTACAGGGCCTTGGTGAGACCACATCTGGAGTATTGTGTGCAGTTTTGGTCTCCTTATCTGAGGAAGGATGTCCTTGCCATGGAGGGAGTGCAACAAAGGTTTACCAGACTGATTCCTGGGATGGCAGGACTGACGTATGAGGGGAGATTGGGTCGACTAAGCCTATATTCACTAGAGTTTAGAAGAATGAGAGGTGATCTCATCGAAATATATAAAATTCTAACAGGACTAGACAGACTAGATGCAGGGAGGATGTTCCCGATGGCTGGAGAGTCCAGAACCAGGGGTCACAGTCTCAGGATACGGGGTATGCCATTTAGAACCGAGATGAGGAGAAATTTCTTCACCCAGAGGATGGTGAACCTGTGGAATTCTCTACCACAGAAGGCAGTGGAGGCCAAGTCATATTCAAGAAGGAGATAGATATATTTCTTAATGCTAAAGGGGTCAAGGGATATGGGGAAAAAGCGGGAACAGGGTACTGAGTTAGACGATCAGCCATGATCATTTTGAATAGCGGAGCAGGCCCGAGGGCTGAATGGCCTACTCTTGCTCCTATTTTCTATGTTTCTATCCTGTACCATCTGTACAAAACCAGTATCCCAACACTTCATGTGTTCTGTTTATGCCACATGCTAGGGAAGTAATTAAAATGATAAATGCTCGATATAACTTTAAAATTTAATGGAAACTAAATTGATGTGCGGTTTATAGATCAGTGCCAATGGCATCTCTGAAAATCTTTTCAATGCAGTTTGCATTGTGTGTATGTTGCTCAGATTTAACATTATTGTATAAAGTGAGTAGCACACAATATTGGTGAGATCACCATTTTGTCTAATGTGTGTGAACAACAATAAATATGAGCAAATCTGGAAGATATTTAATTAAATCTGATCAACAAAGTGTTCTGTTAATCTGTATAAAACCAGTGTACCATATGGTGTCAATAAAAAGAAACAGACTCAGTTTCAAGAGCCATCAGATAGGCCATCATTCACTCATGCAGAACAACAATTAGAAATTAAATTTCAACATCAACAACAGTTTGACACAGACTGCAGGAAGGAGTTGAGTCCTACAGATCAGGTAGGTCCCAGGTTCAATTCCTTGAGCTATGCTGAGTTAGCTGATCTCAGTTGGGGGCAGGAAAAAAGGTCACTACAATGATTAGCCTCGCCAAGATCCAGAGCACGTCTGTCAATTTACATTACTTTATAGAAGACTGATGTTTTTTTATGGTTACATTATGTGATGTTAGCAGTAGAATTGTTACACTAATTGCTCTCACCCTAGGTCTATAAACAATTCCCTTTCTGGTCATTTGATTTTTCTCTCCAGTTTTCCTTACCTATGCTGTCTACCTGTGGCATCTTGTTGAGCCAATGCAATGGACTGTATTTGGGACTCCACCAATTCTGGTCTGTAGATGATCATTAGTGGGATGAAATTGTACTGTGCAATATTAGCGTCCAAAGATGTCAACCCAAACAAGTTAATATCATTAAAATATGAGACAGAAGAATTTCATGTGAACATGTTAATATAACACGATGTGATTTCACCCTATTAGATTTTTCTAGTCCTTCAATTTCTCCTAAGCGTAAGAAGTACATAGACTGCACTAGACACCTCCCCATGGTTGTATCACTCTGTGAGAAACCCACATTGAGACATTTCAAAGTGCAGTGCAGCTCTATTAAATGCCACTGTGCTAATCTCTTTGTTTGTAAAATGTTAATGATATAATTCAATGTAATGTTGCATATTTTCACTGCAGATAGGGTGCTGTCTTTCTGCCTTGTGCAGTGTATTCTCACTGAGATATCACTATGTTTATTATAATGATTTTTCTCCACTATAGTAGCAGATGCAAATATGAAATGTTACATGGGATTGCATTATTAGATTTTGAAAAAAACAAGGTCAACACAGTAGCATACATTAGAGCTGCACTATACTATGGACTAGTACAACATGGGTTTCCCATAGAGTGAGACAACTATGGGGAGGTGTTTGGTTGTAAGGCATATATGCAATACAATTTTTATTAATTTAATAAAAAAACACATTTTAGTGAGCCAAAATTCAACAGAAATTTAGCAATGCACAGTGGCCATTAATATTATATGGGTTGGTAAGGCAATGGAATGTCTCCAGTGATTAACAATGCAATGTTAAACAGTAGATTTCTCTCCACCACAGCAACAGATGGTTAAGTAATTTTAGCAAAAGATTTTGCTTCTGACTAAATTATAGGAATTCATTATTTTGAAAACATGATAGAATTCACTTGCAATTAGTGTTCAAACATGATAGAATTCATTTGCAATCAGTGTTCGAGATCACAGTTTTCTCTGGCTATATAACTGGAATCCTGAAAATCATCCATTCTGACATTTTCTGCTTTCTAGATGTTACACTGATAAAAACTTTCTTCAGGCCTTTCGTGCAACCACAAGACTCAATTTTGCGTGTATCTGTTTTTGCTACAACTGTTCCCAGCTACATACTGCAGTTATAATGTAATATATTACCAAAAAATTAAATTAATTCTTAGGGAAAAATTGCTAATATAATCCTTATTGCATCTTCACCATGATAGCATCTATTATCTTTTTTGCTGTTTTTTCTGTCACATGGACATACTTGTGAAATATGAAAGCAATAAAATGTTCACCAGTTATTTTGCAATTATTTCTGTATGTGCGTCTTCATATTTGCACTAAAAAAGATAATGAGCAAAAATGGAGAGAGGAAGAGCTAACAAGGAAAATGCATTAAAGAAAGGTGAAATGGGAGTCATTTTAATTTTGGTGCCTTTTCAACCTTGCACTATGACACATTATACAGGCATTAAAACGTAAAAATTAATCAGAATATAACCAGATCAAGTGATCAGCAGAGGTTTTATATTTTTTCTCCTTCACACGGAATACTATTCTGTGACTTTTTCTTCCTCTATTACAATAGAAAATGACGGCTGGACTGTGACAGTTTACAGCAGAAACGAACAGAGAAACAATTGTCTCTCCCTATTACGGAGTTCAACTAGGTTTCTCAAAACTAAATCTACAAGGGGGTGAGATTCTTAGAATCACTGAACAGAATGCTCCTGCGTTATTTTTTTTCATTTATTTTTAAGATGTGTTGCAATTTTTTTTTTCTCATCTCCCCGTTTTTGGAGCTTTCTGCACTATTTCCTGGGTAAAATTGGAGACAGCTAACCAGCTTCCAAAGCCTCGGCTTTGCTGCTCTGTGACCGGGTCCTTGCATTTGGGGTAACAATCCCCTTCGATATTTCCCTTCTTTCTTCTCGCGAAATGTCTACAGACCAACACTGACTACGCTTCAAAAATCATTTATTGCCTATGAAGTGCTTTGGGATGTCCCGAAGATGCAAAAACAAACTATATAAATGCATTTTTTTTCTTTATTTTTCTGCTGAGTGCCTTCCACAATGATAGCTGAGATCAGGAACTCACTGTGTGGCAATGATTAGCAGATGGCCGTAGCAAAGCATGTGGTACATGTGTGCCATATTCTTACATTTTATAAAAATACTTTAACCTACCCCAATTTGTTTTTGTTTTCACAATATTCACTAAAGGGGAAGCCTTGCCCTCAGTATTACAATTTACAATAATGGGCTTGATTTTAACAGTGAAATAATGGGTGGATTGGGTTTGGAGGGGGCATTGAAAATCGCAACCATTTCAGACCCGCCCCCAACCTGCCCACTTCAGGTTTTCACCGGGGCGGGGCGAGGGGTGGGCGACCAACCCGTTCCCAGGAGGCGGGTCAGGTCTTAAAACCTTTCAAGGAGGCTTCAGGCCTTCCATTTTCCTGCAGTTTCCGATTTCAACCCTGGGGAGCCAGGAGTCCCAGGCCTTCTCTTTCGTGCCTCGTGAAAGGAGGCGAGAATGCTCGAGACTAACAGGTAGGTGACTTTCTGGCATAGCTTGTGGGCCCAGAGGAGCAGGAGTGCTTCCCCCAGGCCCAACAAGCCTACCTGCAGCGACCCCTCCCACCGCAACGATCGCGGACCCCCGCCCCTGATCTCCGCCCCCCCCCCCAACGATCACGGACATCCAACTTCCCCCCCCAACGATCGTGATCCCCGATCTCTTCTCCCCCCTCCCCCCAACGATCCCGACACCCCCCCAGTTCCCTTCCCCCATGACCCCCATGCCAAACCATGCCCCATACGCCCCCCGTCCCCAATCCATACAAACAAAGACTTACCTGAACACGTCCTCTCCCTGGCTGCTCTCCCGTCAAATTCGTAAGGACTTTCGGGAAACCCATACTTCGGCGTGTCCCATCCGCAATTTGATCCCCCTGTCCCCTTCCCGGCTCGGGGTCAAAATCATGCCCAATGTGTTTTTGTGTTTTCTTTTGTCTAAATGACTATTGATGACACCAGTAGGGTAAACTGGCTTGGGAATTCTCTGAATTGGACACCCCGTGAATGGAATATATTAATTAGAAATAAAATAAATAACATAAAATAAAACAAATTAAAATAACAAAATAGAGGGCAGAGAATGAGGAAAACGCGGCAACAGCAGGAGAAAGGGGAGGAGAGTGCAAGCAGGAGCTGAACAAAATGGTTTCAATTCACCAGAGCTGTCATCTATCTATGAGTGAATCATTATCCATTTGATCGAAATCTCCAGGAACAGATGACTCCTTCATCCTGAAGCTGAAGATATTTTTCCTAAAATCATGAGTTGTCTTCTTCCATTCTGAGGGGAAATGGAAAGGCCATACAGTGTGTTATGATGTGTCTCACTCCTATTTAATTCACCAAGTTACTGACTGCTCTTCAAAATGAAACCGTCCTTGAGAATGTTACCTGAATAATGTAAACTAGAAATGATGTACATTTTGTACACATAACAATGGTGTTAACAGTGTTTTACTCTTTGCTGACACATCATCAGATAAGGGGAAATCCCCTAATATTTGCAGTTCTGAAATGTGTCAGCCAATTTGTGCAATTTGCATAGTAAACATGAACTTTACATAGAAATTGTAACATGAAAACAGGCTGTTTGGCCCAACCATTCCGTGTTGGTGTTTATCCTCCATGTGATCAGTAGTCATAATCCCATGTACCTGCTCAGTTCCCATATCCCTTTATTCCCCTTCCCTTCAGCTACCTATCTAACCTTTTAAATATTGACATGGCCTCTGCTTCCATCACAACTCTCTGTGTAAAAAGTTTCTCCTGCTCTCTGTCCTTAATCCTTTACGTTTAATCTTGTATCCATGTCACGTTTTAAACCCCTCAAACATTGGAAACAGTCTGTTTCTGTCTACTCTGTCCCATCCCTGATTTCCTACAGTACCAACAAATCAGCTGATTGTGCCAGCTAGGGAGTCTCCAATCCCTGCTTTTCCCAGGGGCCATAATTAAAGTCTGCATATCCCAACTTAAATGGAACATTTGACAGGTTAAAATAAGCAGAAGCTCAGGAGCAGATTTCCTCTCCTTTTTGACCAGAAATAATGGTATTTTAAACAGGGAGCACGTTGAGAGGCAAAGGGACTTAAAATGCTTTAAGAAAAAAAAATGATATGATAAGAAACAAGTTTATTCACCCAGAGATCAGGATTAGCAAAGAATCTCCCGACACCCGATAGTCTCCGGATTAACTCTCCAATGATTTCTCACAAAACTGACTGCAATAACAAGCACATCCCTTCCCACAACCTTCAGTGCAGGTTGTTTTCGGTTGGCCAATTGGGGTATCAGCTGGTTTTTGCCACTCAGGATAATGAGTTTGAAGTAATCTGAGGGTTGCACTTTCAAATTTTGCTGATCATGCCAAGGAGTTTGCTTGTGTCCCCCCATTTGTTTTGAATTCTTGATCTATTGCAAAATTGATTTTCTTATTAAATGTACGTTTATATTGTACTGTGAAAAAGTTCACATGTTTAGCCAGATCCCTGTACAATGCAAAATTCGTTTGCATTACAAATATTCTATCATACACCACATTTAGTCCATTTAGAGTTAGTGCGATCATAGGCTGTACAACTTAAGCCATCTCCTTGAAGACAGGGGTCCAAGAAAAGCAAGGCTTGGTCACCAGTATCATAAATTATGAGAGCACATTCGATCGATTTATAAATAAGACCCCCAAAATTGCTCAAGATCCTTGCAACACGCTATCCTGACCAGATATGACGTTCTATGATTATTAGTATAAACCTTCCACTTTACCATTTAGCTTAATTGAATCTGCTACCACATTCTGTTCTTTATTTGTTTCTGAGGCTAGCATTCCCATTTGACAGTCGGATTAATTTCTTGCACCAGCCTTGGTACACAGTGCCAATAAACTCGATGTCACTGTATCAATCATACCTTCACATGACAGGAAGATAAGGTTTCTTTTTGATACAGTTAGCAGCATATTCACTGCTGTATATTTGCTAAGGTTATTTCCCCCCCCCCCCCAGTCCGACACTGGATTATGTTTTTTTTTTAAATTGCGTGTCTTGTCTGCAGGGGAGAAGGTTCCTGTCCCTGGGGCTTTGGTCGTTAGGTAAACACACTGCGATCACATGTGAAATGCGATCCATACAGCCCCCATGCGACAGTGCCGCTTTAATGCCTTGTTACAAGCGCTTGGATACATTATCCCACGTGGTCTCCCGGGTTAATTTCCACGCATGCTCCCAGCTCCTATTTCCATCCCTGCTGCTTCGGTGCTGGGATTTCACGGGGATTCGGCAAACTTCAGTGGATTCGTTTGGTCCTTTTCCTTAACTTCCCCACCCCTTCCCCTCTTAAATCCCCGGCAGGATACACAGAGAGAGAGAGAGAGAGATATTGAGAATATGAAGTGCGCTGAGATTGCGATGCGAGTTTTTCTGTTCGTGCTACTCTCTCGAGTTTGCGAGGGACAGACAGCAGGTAAATACTTTGTGAATGTGGATACTCTGTAGCTCAGAATGTAAGAGGAACAAGTGTTGTAGCGGTCCTTGTTGATTTTAAGCTAGGGGAGACCGCATTCGTTACTGAGAGGCTGTTCATTGTGGCGTTCAGAGTGTTTATCTAGTCTGAAACTAGGACACTTTGATGGGATGTAATTTATTTGACTGATCTGACCTCAGTATTCAGAGCTGAAACTCTGAATTGGGTTGCTTTACTCAAGATTTGAGATTGCGAAAGAGTTTACGTGTGAATTTTAAAGTGAACTTTTGCAATGGTGGCAAAATGTATGAAAGTAATATACACGTTATTTAATACTGCTCTGGGTGGCAACCGGTTTCATTTTTAACAAAATAAACCCTTTTTTAAGGGCACTGTCGTCTGGTCACAAGACAATATCAAGTGGTATCTGTGCATAATAATGTCAGACTGTCCAATGGCTGTCTTGTTACCTCCTGTGCACCTTGATTTGTTTGAACTCAATTCAAATTAAGGAAACTCCCTGTGAGACTTTTAAAATTCATCAAGTAGAAGGTGGAATTTTCCATTGTGTTGCTGGCGCTGCCCCCCTTCCGTGCTAAGGTAATGTCACTTTGCTTTGCACTTGGGAATAAATTAAAACTCCCCTCCCCTTCCCTTGTTAGCTGTCGCCTGGCAATTTTGAATATTTTAATATACATTCCACTCTAAGCTTTTGCTCTGGCATCTAGTCCTGAAAAGGTCGGATGTTTTATACACCGAAGTGTCCGAGTAGCCATTACAAACTGTTTTTTCTTAATCATAACCTCTGGGCTTTGCTGTGTGTGGATTGGTGTCACAGTTGGCCTTTTGGCACACCCTGAATGAAAGTTTAATGCTGAAAGCAACCAGCCCATATCACAATGCTACTGTCTGATGGTGCAAATAAAAGTCCCTAATAGTGTTTCTGGAAGGCAAAATCCATCAAGTAGTCCACGTGCGAGCTAGGAATTACGGCAAGACTGGTGTGTGTGCTATTGCACTGAGCTGAAGATTGTGCCTTAAGTTAATGGCCAAAGCATTCCTCATATCACCAACGTGATTGAACTGCTGTCCGGGTTGCCCCTGTCGGGTTCAGAACCTGACTTTGGAAAGACACCAGAATCTGAAGTGGTTCAAACTTTGGTTCTTTTGGATTAATTTGGGTTCATTTGAATTTGGCAGGATTCAGATACTGAATAAAGTATCCACTGCATGGTTTCAATTTAAGAGGAAGTTCTCCACATACAGAGGGCCCTTGATGCACAACTGATATACTGCTGAAGCTCTTTTTGGCCAACCCTGTTGCTTGAGGTCATTAATCATTTTTTGACCATCAATTGAGATTTTTTTTTGGGTGGGGGGTGGGGGGTGAATGTCATTCTTTTGTCCATGCAGCTTAAGATCTAGTGACTTGGATTGAAGATTATATGTATTCAATTCTCTGCTGGTGAGCATTTGAGTTCCAGCTTGGAGAATTAGAAGGTCTGAATTTCAGACCCTTCAGATATATTAGGCTTAAAATTGGAATGCTCAGCAGGGTTTATCAACAAAACTGCCAGAATAATGGACTGGGCCCCAGTTTGTTTTTTTTTAAAAATTGGTGAATGTGCGTAACAGTGATTTAGTCCTGCTGGGTTTGGAGAAGGTATTTGACACCCTCACAGATTCTTGATTAAAATTTATCTTTCACTGCAGTCAAGTTCTTCTGTGGTTGGTGGGCACTGCAGGGTATAGTGCCCTATAGACATAGTAATAACATACTTATTTAGTTGTTGTTCATTTTGGTTTTGTTGCTTTTAAAGGAAGAAAAACTTGTATTGATATAGCACCTTTCACAACCTCAGGACACCCCAAAGTGCTTTACAGCCAACAAAGTACTTTTGAAGTGTAGTCACTGTTGTAATGTAGGAAATGCATTAGCCAATTTGCACACAGCAAGGTTCCACAAACAGCAAAGTGGTAATGACCAGATAATCCGTTTTGTTCGAGACGTTGGCCAGGACACTGGGAACACCCCTGCTCTTTGAATAGTGCCACAGGATCTTTTACAGCCTCCTGTAGACGAGGCCTCGTTCTCATCCGAAAGACTGCACCTCTGACAGTGCAGCCCCCGCTCTGTACTGCAGTGAAATGTCAGCCTAGATTTTGTGCACAAAGGGGGTGATTTTAAACCCCAAGAACGGGTGGGTTGGGGGCAAATGGGAGTTGAAAAGGGCTGTTTTTTGGGGTTCGCGACTGCGACCCGGCTTTATTTCCGGGTTTAACATCGGCGCGGAAAAGTACAGACTGCCCACTGGGAACGCAAAGTCCAACAATTTTGCGGTTGCGACCCAAAAAAACAACTATTTTCAATTTCCCCCCCCCCCAAGTCTCTGAAGTGGGACTTGAAGCCACATCTGATCTGAGGTGAGAGTGCTACCAATTGAGGTGCAGCTTTTATTTTAAGCATCTTTAATTGAATCACTTGTTTGGTTATTATATTAATGGTGCCCTTAAAGGGGCACTTGTTGTGCTGACTCCTGTCAGTTGACACTGGGGAAACTCACTGCCAGCCCTATTGGTCCATTTAAAATACGCCCAAATCAATGAAGAGCTTTAAGCTGCTAAATGCAATATATTGGAGTGACATTGACTAAGCTTTTCATAGCCAAGACTGTTCTCCCTACTGACTGTAAAGAAATGAAGACTTGCATTTATGTAGCACTTTATCACATCTGACATCCCAAAGTACTTCATGTATTACAAATTAATTATTCTGAAGTACTGTCACTGTGCTATCTAGGTCAGTGGCAGCCATTTTGTGCATCAGGTCCCACAAACAGCAATGAGCTGAGTGATCAGTTAATTTGCTTTTGAGTGACAGAGGGATGAGTGTTGATCACACTAGGAGAACTCCCTACTCTTGGAGTAGTGCCTTTGCATCTTTAATGTGGCCTCTGTTTAATATCTAATCTGAAGGACAGTATCTCTGGCAGTGTACTGCTCCCTTAATACTAACATTGGCCCAGATTGTGTGTTCAAATCCTGGAGTGGGTCTTAAACCCACAATCTGACTGAGGTAAGAGTGCTACTAGCTGCACCAAACTGACATTGTATCGTGGCAGCAGTGGTACAAGAGTGGATTTTACAACTGCTTTCACATTTATTGTATATTAATCTACTATTTGCATTGCAAAATACCCAGATTATAATGTGCTCCTGACAGTAAATTAAGGCAACCAATCCGATGTTGCTGAAATTATTCAAAATTGCTAGTTCACAAAACTGAAGCAAAGTCCTTTGCTGATGTGTGATTTAATTTGCTGGCTGTGCTATCATAGTATGTCACAGCATAGAAGGAGGCCATTCAGCCCATTGTGCCTGTGCCAGCTCTTTGAAAGAGCTATCCAATTAGTCCCATTCCCCTGCTCTTTCCCCATAGCCCTGTAATTTTTTTCCCTTCAAGTATTTATCCAACTCCCTTTTGAAAATTTATTATTGAATCTACTTTCACCACCCTTTTCAGGCAGTGCATTCCAGATTATCATAACTTTTTAAAAGAAAGTTTCCTTCATGAAACCCTTCAAGATTTTGAACACCTCTATCAAATTTCCTCTTAACCTTTTCTGCTCTGAGGAGAACAACCCCAGCTTCTCCAGTCTCTACACATAACTGAAGTCCATCATCCCTGGTAATGTGCTGTGTGTGATTTAGTTCACTGGCAGTGATATGTGTGATTTTAATTCACTGGCAGTGCGAAGAGGCAGAAGATGGAAAAGAAAGCTGGGCTGCAAAAATAGCCATTTTGTGGCAGCTGGATTGTTTATTTTTGCTGAACAACTGAAGGGTAAAGATGTCTTTTTTTAAAGGCACAAAAGCTGCTTTGGGAGCAGGGCAAAAGAAAATTTAGACCATGATAGTACAGAATTGCCATGACTTGAAAAGGACAGCAAGCATGAAACTAAAATACCATGCAGTTGTCCATATCACAACAAAGAATTTGTTGATGCCCCTAGATAAGCTGCCCTGAATGTATGATTGGCAAACATTTCAAACTTTTAGATGAGAGAAACACTATCACTTTGGTTAGAACTTAGATAAGTGTAAAACCTTGTTTTTAAGCACTCTTCCCAGAAGTAGTGCACAAGCACCATTTGTGACATCTTAATCCACGAGTCAGTATCCTGTTTTTAAAGCCATCAACACATTAAATAATTCCTGAATTCATATTTCTCTGTCGCATTAATACTTAAACTACAGAAATTATCCTATGCCTTTCTCAACTGCAGTATCCTTCTGCATTTCCATTGCATGTGAGATCCAAAGACGTTAATTCTGGCCTTTCAATATCTCTACCAACATCCCAGAGCTTGCTGGGGGAGGTTATAATGCCTGTTTTAAGCCCCGGTGCAACAGTGTGCAGCATGGTCATGCCCATATGCATTCTGACCTATTATGCAGTTGGGGGTGGTGTGGGTGGAAGGGAGGTTGGTTCTCCAAATGGTCTGTTTTCCACACTAGTACGAATCCGGATGTCCTTCAGAGCTTTGTTGAAATGTCTGTAGCCCTTTTCTGTGGAGGTTGTGGAGTCAGGATCCAGTTATTGCTCACTTGGTCTCTGATCCAGAGTACCAAAGTGTGATGGATGCTCTTGAAACCTGGCAGCCAGCACTCTTGGAACTATGAATAGAATAAAGTGACACATTTTTAAAAGCACTGGTCAATGTAAAATGACTCATAATATGTTGTGTATTTTTCCAATAGTAATCGGTACAGCTGTGGCATTGTCGTCATGGCACAAAAAAAACGTTTCTTTCATTTTTCTATTTATATTTGAAAATGAGTTAAGGTAACAACACTAATATACCTACTGGTTTTAAAGTATACATTTAGTTTACCTGGAATATACTTTTTCTTGAAGTAGAGGTTTCTTTGGTCAGTTCTACCTCTGACTTTGAGAAGGTAAATGACACCAGTTTTCCAAGCCCATACCAAATGTAGGCTTGATACCTTTTACCTTGTTGGCTGTTCATCTATCTGGGCGCGATTCTTAATTTCTTGAATGTTCAGTTACTGGTGCTATTTTATCCTGTGGGCCTTGCTCGCCTATATATTAATGTAAAGAGCGTCTTGACTTCTGCCTATTGCAAGAGAGAAGTAACTTTCTGCATGTGACTGTTGAACTGGTTTTCAATATGTCCATGTAGAAAACTTCCCATTCCAGTCCTTGACGACTTCTTCTGTGCAGTACAGATGGAGTGCTGCAGTGACAGAGGTGCCATCTTTTGAATGAGACTTTAAACCGAGGTTTCATCTGCTCTTTTGGGTGGACACCGAATCCTGTGGTACTATCTGAAGAGTACGGGAGTTCTCCTGATGTACTAGCCAACACTTGTCTCTCACCCAACATCACTGAATACAGATTTAACTAGCCATTCATCTCATTACTGTTTGTGGGACTTTGCTGGGTGCAAATTGGCTGACTACACTCATTGGTTGTAAAGCACTTTGCGATATCCTAAGGATATGAAAGGTGCTATACAAATTCAAATTCTCATTCGCTTTCTCACTCTACACTTCAGTCGCATTGAAGCTGGTCCTAATGTGATTTTGCAGTGTTATTTGAGTGTACAATTTTACTGAATGGATTATGCACCAACTTTAAGTTTATTGGATCCATCTTCGATAATTGGCATCTTTCATCTATTGTTGTCAAGCATTTATGACTGTTAAATTAACATCAGATCAATTAACAAACCATTATTATGATCCAGAGAAACATAGAAAATAGGAGCAGGAGTCGGCCATTCGGCCCTTTGAGCCTGCTCCGCCTTTCAATATGATCATGGCTGATCTATCTCAATGCCATATTCCAGTGCTCTCCCCATATCCCTTGATCCAAAGTAGCCTTAATTTCCATAGGGCAGTAAGAAGGTTTTAAAAATACCAATGGGCTAAATATTCAATGTTTAAATTGTAGTAGTATTACCTGATTTTGATTCAAAGTCATGGTTACTGTATGTTTGCTTCTTAGACTGTGCACAATTGGAGTCATGTGAACCTTGTGTTACTGGCGATGCTTCACTGAACTTAACAGACTGCGTATGGGTGCGATGTCAGTCAGGTAAGTGCTTTGTACATAATTTAACACAAGCGTGAGGAGCAATCGAGGGAGCTCATCTGATGTATGGTAGTCTTTTAAATAGGAACACTACTTGTCAATATTCCGCCTCGAAGGTTTATTCTTTTACCTTTCTCTTTAGGTCAGAAACTTCACCAGTTTTAAAATTTAAAAGATTTTGGAACCCTCAAAGTAGGATTTTTGTTTTACAGTACATCAGGACTCGATTGCAATCTTTATGGGTGTTTACCAAGTAAATATAATCCATAGATCAATATTCCAGATATTACCAGAGGGTGGTGGGGGTCTGGAACTCACTGCCCGAAAGGGTGGTAGAGGCAGAAACCCTCAACTCATTTTAAAAAGTACCTGGATGAGCACCTGAAGTGCTGTGAACTACAAGCCTACGGACCAAATGCTAGAAAGTGGGATTAGGCTGGGTGGCTAATTTTCAGCCAGCGTGGACACGATGGGCTGAATGGCCTCCTTCTGTGCCGTAAATTTTCTATGATTCTATCTTGTATTCCTGTGGTTTTTTAACTACCAGCATTCATTTATCAACCTTTCAAATTTGGTCACTTCAGTAAAACATGCCTTGTATGTTAAAGCAATACCGTATCACAAAACTTTGCTATTGCAGCATTTTTAAAAACTGTATTTTAATGGGAAGAATGCTCTATAGGAGAAAATTCTCTCTCCAAAGTATCAGAGCAAAAATCACTTAACTGTTGAGAGAGAACTCTATTTATATCACTGTGTCTTTTCCCTAGAGAGACTCAACATTTTGGCTCAGGTGGAGGCTTGAGATGACATAGCCATTGGTTTCTGCTCTCTCTGAATAGGGATTAGGATCCTTTGTTTCCAGATACTGATCTAGAACTGTCAATCATCTTCTAACTCCCTATTGGCCAAGTACATGATAGTATTGGCTGCTATGGAATTGGAGAATCATTTGATATCTCTGCATTGACATTTGGGAACAAAGGATGTTAATGCCTACTGAGCAGGAATCAAACCTTCCCCCAATGTTAACATTGGTCCTTTTACTTGGTTTTTCTGTTTTTTTTGTTAAATTGAATGTCTGGTTGTAATGTGGCAAGGACTTCGCATAGAGTATCTTTTGTTCTCTTAGTGAGTTCTATTTCCCTTCCCTTCCCTCGCCTGTCCCTTTTCCCTCTTTTTGGACTCTGAGTCACTCTATTGTAACTGTGGGAGATCTGAGTATTTCTGGCTTTCAGCAACATCATTGTGAGACCGCAACAGCAGATTTTTTTTTTTTCTGTCCTCCGCCCCCAACCCTTAAGATAAAATTTTGACAGCTGTAAAGTGTTTGGCACAACACCAGTGACTGAGAGTAACTCCAAACAATCCTGGCTGGTGGCTCTTGATTTTGTGTTTTGTGAATTTGTGACCTCCTAGCTGAAGAGCTTTCTGCAACTTGTGCTGCCAGTTGCCTAAATAAGTGAGTAACTTCTTAAATGTTTAACGGAACTTGAGGAGTAATGGTGTATATCAGGTTCCAATTTTAGTTTGGTACAGTGCTGAGTTTGCAAAATAGCTGGGTACAGTAAGGCAATAGATCTTTTATTTTCTAATTGGTTGTCATGCTGTAGTATAGAACATGCCAGCTGTTCTATCTGATCATATCATTACAGAAACTTAAAAGTTCCTAGCTTTTCTGATTGCTCATCAGTCAAAATGGCCACTTAGTGCAACACTGAGCCATAAAAGATCAGGTGCCAGGTCGGTTTACTACTGTTCACCTTTTGTGATGTTGGGTTACAGATTGGGGGGGGGGGGAAATGGCCACTATCCAGTGACCTAAGGAGGACCTTGGTTCTTAATTTTCTGTTTCTAAAACTCCGTATTTGTGGTACCCATTAAAATTGCATGTTTATTTTGACTTAATGAGCAATATTTGTATTAAAGCCATAAAAAAAAAATCTGTGTGCAGTCATTGAAGTGACCGACCAACTGTTCTGTGCTTTTCTGGTTGTTGCTGTGATACGTTAATGTACTGTTGTTGCTGTAGTTTCCCAGAGCCTGCTCACTTTGCCGATAAATTCTTAGAACAATTTTAGTAATCACAATTTTGCAGCATTATCAAACAACTTGAAACATAGTCCTTTAATTTCAACCTGCTGTTGAACTTATGAGACTGGGTTTAGTTGAAACTTTTTTTGGCTTAGTTTTAGCTATGGTTAACAAAAACCACACAGACTCTAGATTTAGAAGGATAATAGTTTTTTTTTAAACTGGAGTTAACTCCATGACAGCACATCGTCTTTATTGCTAAGCATAGCCGTCAAAAATGAAGGAGAGTCATTGAATTATTTAGTATGATCTAGTACCTGTGTCAGTGTCAGCAGACAGACCTGTTATGTAGAGGGAACGTCCATTTGGTTCCCACAGAACACTGCAGGTGCTGAAAATCTGAAACAAATGCAGAAAATGCTGAATACACAGCAGGTCTGTCAGCATCTTTGGAGAGAACAGATAAGTTAATGACTTGTCCTTAAATTCTTAACTGAAAAATAATAGGCATACAAGCTTATTAATACAATAGTAAAAGAGGGAAAATGTATTTGTCTGTCGGTCCGTCCGTAGAGTGATGTTACGGATCATCTCCATTAAGTGATGGACGGAAACATTAAGACAGGAAAGAAACAAAGGTGTATAAGCAGCTAAGGAAGTAGGAGGCCTGGGGAAATGTGAGAAAATGGAAAACATGGAGGTCAAGTATGACATTAACCAATTTGAAAATGAAGATTATAGTTAAAAGTCTGAAGTTACTAAAGTCAGTGTTCAGACCAGAGGGCCTGGGAGAAGGATAAAATAATCTGGAAACTTGCATGTGCTTCGTTGGTATGGTGTATGAGGCCGATGACTGAAGTCAGAGTGGAAATGGGGGTGGGACGCAAGTGGCAAGTCACTGGTAGCTCAGCGTCGAACTTGGAGACAGAACAGAGGTGTTCGGTAAAGCAGTCACCTAATCTTCATTTGATTCCCCATCATAGAGGAGACTGCACTTTGAGCAGTGAATAGTTTAGAATAGAGGAATTACATGGCAGGAGTGCTTGGAGCCCTGGACAATTGTTTAGGAAGAGACAAATGGGCAGCTGTTTCTCCTCTTGGCTTTCCAGGGGCTAAATTGGAAATGGCCATGTCATGGGCCTCTACTCACTAATATCTTAGCACTTTTTTTCCCCAGCTGATTATCTAATCATGACAAGAATGCAAATGGTGCTGTGGAATGGATGCTATGTACCATTAATATGGTATTAGAGTTTTTGTTAAGGAGTCTTCAGCTGTTCAAATAGATAAAATACAGTCATCTAAATTGCTGGTTAATGATTCGACGTACTTGCTTTGCTGAAATATTTGTGCTGCTCATTTCAGACCTCATTC
Organism: Heptranchias perlo; assembly: GCF_035084215.1. Classification (NCBI taxonomy): domain Eukaryota; kingdom Metazoa; phylum Chordata; class Chondrichthyes; order Hexanchiformes; family Hexanchidae; genus Heptranchias; species Heptranchias perlo. The sequence continues at coordinate 30,948,427 of NC_090350.1, forward strand.
TTTTTATTTGAGCATCTAGATCTTTTAATTTTTGTTATTAACTCTGAGCACAACCAGATTTTTGGGTTTGCTTATCTTTTTGGATATCCCAGGAACGGTAGAACAACATCCCAATCACAGTGCATGAGATAAGGTGCTTCACTTTCTTAAATCTGTGTGGAATCCATCCAGGAAGAGCTGGGAAGCAAAAATTCATGGGTGTAAAATGGGTTGGATGTGATTTATGCAAGTTCATATTGTACTATTTTATGGATAACATTGCCATGAGAGGTCAGTTTTGGGATGCCAGAGTTTTTATAGTCACTTAAGAACGAGTAGTGGCGTTGAACTGTGCTAAAAATAACTGTTACATTTATAACTGCATCGTAAACAAAATCCCAAAGAAATTTATCTTTGAGTAGAGCTTGAGTGATCTCAACTCACCTGATGAGATGCTAATGTTGCAAATGATCATGTTTTGGTTGCCATGCCACTTCTGGTTTACATCCGAGTAGAAGCCTCTTAAAACTCAGCGTGCCATGCTAAATATATTGACGTAAGAACATAACAATTAGGAACAGGAGAAGGCCATATGATCCCTTGAGACTGCTTCGTCATTCAATAAGATCATGGCTGATCTTCAACCTCAACTCCACTTTCCTGCTTGATTTCCATAGACTCCCAAAAATCTATCTCTCAGCCTTGAATATACTCAACGATTCAGCATCCACAGCCCTCTGAGGTAGTGAATTCCAAAGATTCACAACCTGAGTGAAGAAATGCCTCCTCATTGCAGTCTTCAATGACTGACCCCTTATCTTGAGACTATGCCCCCTATTTCTAGACTATCCAGCCAGAGGAAACAACCTCCGCATCTACCCTGTCAAGCCCCCTCAGAATCTTATATGTTTCAATTAGATCACCTCTCATTCCTCTAAACTCCAGAGAGCATAGGCCCATTCTACTCGACTTCTCATAGGACAACCCTCTCATCCTAGGAATTAATCTAGTGAACCTTCGTTGGACTGCCTCTAAAGCAAGTATATCCATCCTTAGATAAGGAGACCAAAAGTGTACACAGTACTCCAGGTGTGGTCTCACCAAAGCCCTGTACAATTGTAGCAAGACTTCCTCACTCTTGTACTCCAATACCCTTGCAATAAAAGACAACATTCTATTTGCCTTCCTAATTGCTTGCTGTACCTGCATGCTAACTTTCTGTGCTTCTTGTATGAGGACAGCCAAATCTCTCTGAACACCAACATTTAATAATTTCTCACCATTTTAAAAAATATTCTGTGTTTCTGTTCTTCCTACCAAGTGATTTCCCCACATTATACTCCATCTGCCTCCTTAACCTGTCAATATTCCCTTTGCAGACTGTGTCCTCCTTACAGCTTACTTTCCTACATAGCTTTGTATCGTCAGCAAACTTGGATACATTACACTCGGTCCCTTCATCTAAGTCATTAATATAGATTGTAAATAGCTGAGGCCCAACCACTGATCTTCGCGGTACCCCATTAGTTATAGCCTGCCAATCTGAAAATGACCTGTTTATCCCTACTCTGTTTTCTGTCTGTTAAACAATCCTCTATCAATGCCCCCAACCCCATGAGCCCTTATCTTGCGTTACAACCTTTTATGTTGTACCTCATCGAATGCCTTTTGAAAATCCAAATATACTACATCCACTGGTTCCCCTTTGTCTACCCTGCTAGTTAGATGCTCAAAGACCTCTAATAAATTTGTTAGACAGTTTCCCTTTCATAAACCATGTTGACTCTGCCTAATATTATGATTTTCTAAGTGCCCTCTTACCACTTCCTTTTAATAATGGATTCTTCTAAGTTTTTCTTGCCTTGTTTCCTGACAATACCGACTCTTGCAATATATTGGCATGGATAGAGGATTGGTTAACAGACAGAAAACAGAGAGTAGGGATAAATTAGTTATTTTCAGGTTGGCAGGCTGTAACTAGCTGGGTGCCACAAAGATCAGTGGTTGGGTCTCAGCTATTTACACTCTATATTAATGACTTAGATGAAGGGACCGAGTGTAATGTATCCAAGTTTGCTGACGATACAAAGCTAGGTAGGAAAGTAAGCTGTGAGGAGGATACAGTTTGCAAAGGGATATAGACAGGTAAGGCTCCACTCGGCCTAGCTGCTTCAGGTACCTCACCCAAGTGGCCATTTTTCATTTGTGAGCATCCACATGCTGTGCGATCGTGGAGGGCATCATATCCAAGCCGGATTTCCTTGCTGACATCTACACACGCCTTCGTCCAACGGGTTAGTAATCAGGAAAAGAAGCCGTAGCTTTTTCCCCTCCCTCACCTCTCTAGTCAGGATACACTGAAGCCAATTGAAGTACCCCTATTGCTACCCATCTCCACATGAACAGGGAATCAAATCTGGGCTCTTTCGATCTGTGTAGTTTGGCGCTAAGCCATGCAGTACCATCAACAGTTTATGCATCTTGAAGGGAGTCCCCAGGGAGGGGAGGGGTGTATGTTGTGTGTTTAAATCTGGTGCGTTCTGGCAAGTCTGAGCCAAAGTGAAATCATTTTTGAAGCAGAAGTTCAGCAAAAGATTTACCCTGCAGATGAATGAAACCACATGTTCAGATTGGTATCGCCAATGGCAGCTGTATTCTTATCTCTCAACTACAGATGCCTGCTCAGTTATTAATGAGGAACATCAACTGCATGGGCCAGTATTTGAGCTTTGTCATTAAAAATAATGCAACGGTCTGGCTGATCTCCATTCCTTGTCTTCCAATTTCACCCTGTGAGTTGCTATTCAGTTTGACTGCGGCAACAGTATTTTTAGAACTCTGAACTGTAACAAGTATTGTTAACTTGTTATTTATTCTCTTTTGATAGGCTGAGAATGGCATACTAACTTGTGATATTTACAACAGGGCTGAAATGTATATTTGCAAATGTACTTTAGGCAGCATCACAAATAAACTATTTCAATCATTTCTTTTTGCGCTGTGTTGCTTTGAATGGGATAAGATGGTGAAATGTTTGGAATGATTTGGTGCTGAGGCTCCCGATTATTGGTTTCTTATCTTTTTAACTAAGTCTGGCTAAAATAGATTGGCTTGCTTGCTCAAGTTTCAGGTACATTGCTATAACATGACTGGTATTGCATTATGGTGACATGGCCTCACTCTGCATTACCCACGTTTGTCTATGTATAGTACCGTGACTATTGGCATTTTATATTTGTCGAGCTGAATTTGCATAACTGTAGCGATGGCAGGGTTGGGGGGGAGGTAGGGATTCTTTGGTATCACTGCAGAATTTAATGTCTTTTTTAGAAAGGATGTTTTGTCACAGGATAGGGAAAAAGACTAGGAAGTCATATTGTTTGAAGTTGTTACTTTTACAGAGTAAATGACTCGCTATTCAATGGTCCCAGTAGCTAAGATTGAGCTGCAAATTCTTGGCTAATATGAATTTGTAGTATTCACATCAAATTAGTTCAGACATCCAAATCTCAACAATTGTTTATATAATGGCTGTGTGCAATATTGATTTTATATACTGTTGCCTCCCTGTGTTCAACTTGGAACACATGAAGTGATTTATTGCAGTCATTATTTCCGTATCAATTATTATGGAACCACTCGACTTTCTTTCGCGCACTCTGGCTCAATGCTATTTCATTGAAAAATATTATCCAAAAACATTCCTAACCTATTTTTTAAAAAAAATCTAAATTACTGATCATCTTTTCAAAAATGTTATTCTGAGTGCATTGTGAGTCTCTGCTGAAGATCTCAAATGGTCACGACTGATGCTTTTTTTTTGGAATATTGATTATGCTGTTGAGGCTAACAATTTAAACTGAAGGGTAGCCCTGGGATTCAAACATATGACCACCTGCATGGGGCAAGCATTGCTTATGAATGGCAGAGAACTTGTCCATCTGGGCAATGGGAGAAAGGAGCTAACGGAAGGGTCCCCCAGTGAAGGAAGACCAAGGTAAAATATCCCAGCTTCAGTACTTTGGCAAAAGCAAACCAAAGTTCCTGAGACACGCACTCCTGCCTAGTTGAGATTTTGGTAATTTTTTTTGTTTTTATTTTAAATCTAATTTTTAAACAGTCTGTGCTCAGGAGAAACCAAGATGGCTCCTAAAAACATTTTGACCTTTTTTGGTTTCTGATTATTCATGGGTAGTTATTTAATGCTTGCGCTTTGTTCACTAGTGCCTTTTTCATTTTATTTGTTTTTCAGGGTAGTTCCTAATATACTTTATTCATGCTCTCTGCTTCCATGAACTAGCTTGCAGTTCCAGTGAACTGAAACTTGATCTTGTGTGCAAATTATCTGGAGTAACTGGGCCACAGGATGAACAGTGAACCTCTTTTACTATTAGGGTATACACTAGAGACCACACAGGATATCACTGTACATTCCAGATCTCTAAATCAGCAGAAGAACATCAAATAGTTCAGGCTAAATTTATTCATTTAAATTTATCACAAGAAGTATAATTTATACAGCAGATAAATTGGGGAAATAGAAATAATAACATTTAAATTGTTCTCTTCAGTCAACCTAACCAATACAAAGGGGTGGAAGTTATGCTACAGTTGTATAAAGCTCTGGTTAGACCTCATGTGGAGTACTGCGCTCAGTTCTGGGCACTGCACCTCAGGAAGGATATATTGGCCTTGGAGGAGGTGCAGTGCAGATTCACCAGAATGATACCAGAGCTAAAAGGGTTAAATTATGAGGACAGGTTGCATAGACTAGACTTCTGTTCCCTTGAGTATAGAAGATTAAAGGGTGATCTAATTGAGGTAGATAAGATGATTTGATCGGGTAGATGGAGAGAAACTATTTTCTCTGGTTGAGTCCAGAACAAGGGGACATAACCTTAAAATTAGAGCTAGGCCGTTTGGGGTGATGTCAGGAAGCACTTCTTCACAAAGGGTAGTGAAAATCTGGGAAATTCTCTTTCAAAAAGCTGAGACTAGGTCAATGTGAAAAATTCAAAGCTTGGATGAATGGATGGATTTCTGTGAGGTAAGGCTATGAAGAAATATAGAGTTGAGGTACAGATTAGCCATGATCTAAGTGAGTGGGGGCTGAATGGCCAACCCCTCTTCCGATGTTCCTAAATCATTTCAAGAGCCTTGGCCCTTTTCAGGATGCATTAAACTGAAGTTTAATGAAGTAAGTATGCACTGAAAGTTTCTTGCTACAATGACTCAGACGAGCAGTTTGTAAAGGAACTCTGTGCAATGTAGGTATATCGAGTCTGGACACCTTGCTTATACCTCCGAACGAAAATCTTCCCCTAATTAAGCAAGTTTCTTCCACGTCACGGATCCTTTCTCAATAAGCAGGTAAACAAGTTTTATAACCAATTACATCTTCCAGGGAGCTAAGAGTATGAATTGCTGCTGGTGTTTAACACCTGACTGCTTGTTGAGTCTTGCACTTAATTGGCATTACACAATTAACTGGATCTATTGACTAGCTAACATACCAAGGGCTACTGGGGATTCAAACTATCTCTGCACTCCAAGCTACGGAAATAATAACTTCCCTCGGAAAATGCTAGATAGGTTCATTTTTTAAAAAAAATCCCGGGGTATTGGCTTAGTGGAAATTTCATCTAAAAATATAATAAGGGGAGAAATTCAATTTGTTTTGCCCATTTTCGGGTGTAAAATTAGAGAAAGCTTTGCAAAATCGGGTCATGATTTCGAGTGCCAGATCTGTATTCAAAGTGCTGCCAGATTACATAGAATGGCTCATTTCTGTGCTGTACATTCGTCTCAACTGGTCCATGCTGGTGTGTATGCTCCACACAAGTCTCCTCCCACCCCCCTCTTCATCTAACCCTACCAGCATAACCTTCTATTCCTTTTTCCCTCATGTGTTTACCTAGCTTCCCCTTAAATACATCTAAGCTATTTGCCTCAACGACTCCTTGTGGTAGCAAGTTCCACTCTCTGGGTAAAGAAGTTCCTCTTGAATTGGATTGGGTGACTTTTCGTTTTCCCACTTGGCAGTCTGAAGGGATGGGGCCCAATCTTAATATTTATGCAAGGGTCCTGCACCTGTTTAACACCCTTCTGAGAGATTGGTGTGTGGCAGCATTTGATTCATTCATTCCTTGGTCCGGCCAGTAAATCATGGCAGGAACAGTCGGCGAGCAGGCTGCAGCAACAGTATTAAAAGGGATCCTCGCCTCCATTAAATTAAATCTCTGGTTAGTTTTTATAGGTTTTTGGTGTGCTCTTTTGGCAATTTGTTTGGCTTGTGTCGACAAGTCTTGGCAAGTGAGTTTGAGGAGGTGCTGCAGTCTTTGTGAGGATCAGCTTTAGCACAATCTTAGATGAATGTGCTGCTTGGACTGCCTTTGGACTGGAACATAAGGAAGGGGCGGAGCAGCAATTAGGAAGGCAGCACAGTCCGGGAGCGGGCGTATGAGGCCATGAACTATGCCGGTCTTCAGGAAGCGCATATCTAACCTGACAGAGGAGCAGTGTGTCACATGGCTCTGCTTCACCAAGGAGGCAGTGACTGAGCTACATCATCTGTGGTAGCGACAATTGGATCCCAGCATCAGGGCATGTACAGTATTGCCTGGGGCTGTTAAAGTTGAAAGCAACAGTGAACTTATTCCAGACTGCAACGGGTGACATAAGCAATACAAGTCTGTTTGCTGTGTATAATTCCATCAGGCAGGTTACAGATGCATTCTTTAAGTGGCAAGATTTCATCAACTTTCCCATGGAGACTGTCAAGCAAATGGAAAGAGCTGTGGGATTTTCCTTAATTGCTGGACTTCCCCAGGTGCAGGGGATCATCGACTGCACCCACATAGCCCAGTGTGCTCTCCATGAACAACTAGCAATGTACTACAACAGGAAGAGCTTCCATTCCTTGAACCACAGGCAGGGACTATTGCAGGTCTGTGCCTGGTTTCCTGCGATTGTCACAATGCCTTCATCCTGTGCCAGTCCTTAAACCCCCTCTCTTCAACTCACACAATCGGGTGTTAGGGGACATGGGGTTTCCCCTGACCATCTGGCTCATGGTTCCTGTCAGGAACCCGAGCACAGATGCTGAGGAGTGTTCCATTCAGAGCTATGTCTCTGATAGAGCGGATCATTTGGTTTTTAAAACAAAGATTCCAACGTCTGGACAAGTCTGGCGGTGCCCTTCAATACAGCCCTGAGCGAGTATCCAGATTTATCATTGTGTGTTGCATGCTACACAACTTTGCTATGTGAAGGGGGGAGGGGAAACTCTGGGGAGCTGTCAGAGGCGGAAGAACAGCAAGGAGGAGACCAAGAAGCGGAGGGTCCAGAGGAACAGCAAAGCTCAGCAACGCTGCCAGAGCTCTAAAGCAGTAAATAGTTGACTAGGTTCACTCGCAGAACTCCACCCTCTCCAATGCACCAACAGTCCCTCCTACCATCTCACCCAGTCCTTACACCCACCATCTGAATGCCCTCAAACAGTACACCTTGCACTATCATTACTAGAAATAAAGACCAACAGCAATCCCCCCCCCCCAAATAAGATTACAATACCAAAGTTCTTCAATTGGCAATTACTTATATTGAACATGGAGAACTAAAAATCACCATCGTGCGAAGCCGTAGTGCGTATCTTCTGTGCTTGTTTGTCTGTTCTGTTGCTCCAATGGAGGTGGTTCTCCTGTGGCTACAGCAAGGAAGGTGGAAGGCTACTGATCATCCACTGAGGGCGCAAGATGGGTGTGGTGGGTGACCTCTGAGGTCTAGCCTTCGAGGAGTGGGATGCAGAATCTCTGCGCCAGCCGGGGCAGTCTGGCCTGGCTGCCTGTTTGGCACCAATAAGGGCACTGGTTGAGAAGCTAGAGAAAGATGCAAGTTCAGGACTGGGGCAGAGGGGATGTTTGGCTTGGTGGGCTAACACCTGTTGAGGTGGTCACCAAAGACTCTTAAATATTGCCCAACTCAATATGACACAGTCCCATGAAATTAATGTTTTTTACACCCAAAAAATTGGGGCCAGTATCGCCCCAAGATGTGTTGCCTGGAAGTCTGTGAAGATGTTGGAATAAAATGTATTTAATTTTTGTATTTTTTTTTAAATGATTTTTGACTTTAAAAGTAGTATATCTTTTGTCATGAACGCTTGTGCAGTCCACAGAATTAAAAAATGTTAAGTGTATACTTGTGTAAAAGGGACATTCATTTTCTGGTATTTTTGAAAAATTAACAAATCTTACATGGGTGATGGAAGCTACTGAATTACTTCTTGAAATCCAAACAGCTTAATGTATTTTAAGGAGGTTGGGGGGGGGGGGGTGGAAGTGATTTTATAGTTTCCTGCTTCCTGTATTGGTGAAATTGCTGCTGCATCCGAGCATTTGCTGTTAAAATTCACTTTGCCACTGACTCAGGACAAAGATTTAAAAACTCTTCACCGTGCAGATGTGGTCCAGCTGAATTAAGTGATGTTTGCTTTCGCTTGGATGGCTGCTTGTTTTTCCTGGGTGTAGGAAGTTATGACAGTGACTTGAGCAGAAAATGCTTTTTTTAAATTTATCTAATCCAGCAAGCCAGGTTCTGATGCAGGATTCGTGACACCAGGCAGCTCGGATTAACACATCAAACTGTCTTTGTAATTTCTGTAAATCCACTTTTTTTTTTCCATCTCTCTTCTGTTTTAAATCTATAGTTCTACCACCCTTAAAGAGAAAGTAGACTTTTTTCTTCTTCCCTCTCTTTTCCCCACCCTGTCTGTCTTTGCACCCCTCTCACTTCATCTGTGTGCTCTCAAGTGATGCAGAATTCTTTCACCTTGTTCTCAAAGTGCACAGACATTGGTGCTCCAAAGTTAGTTGATGACTTCCTGCATTCAAGATGGTGACCAGATGCTTGAAGAAAATGTAAAACACGTTTTGGTTGATGTACAGAAATTGGAATACACTGTACCAGTGAAAGTTTTGCCTTTTTTTTTTAAACAAGACATTGTACTTTGAGCTGTCTTGACTGCTTTGAAATAAGGTAATTCAGTTTATAGTTACTTTTGCATTACAGCCTGGATCTCAGGAGAACAACTGAACTGCTCTCCTGCATTCGTTTGTGATGTGTTGCCATTTTTCCTGGAAGTTTTCTGCACTATGGGGGAGGGGGAACAACATTCTACATGTGCAGGGCTGGCTGTGACGTTTTGGCCAGTGCACGTGCAAGGAGTTATGATGTCTTGGCCATCCCCACAGAGAATAGGGAAAGATTGTGGGTCATGACATCCTGATAAAATGTGACATCACCACCAAACACGCTGCTTTCAATATAGCAGCAAGATTACTGGGCCTAATAAGACCAGTGCCAACCAGAAAGATCCAGTGAAAAATCTGTCTGTCTTGCAATCTGCCGAGTTTTTTGTTGGTGACCACCAGCTGTAGGAGACCTTCACCACCGGAGCCAGTGACCAGACAGCAATATAAAAGCTTATGTATGAATTGTTTTTTTAGGCTTCTCTGGCGCATCTCTTTCTTTGACTGACTAAAAAGCTGGCCTTCTGAAGATCGTCCTTAGACAAGACCCATTACAGCAAACTATGTGTTAATGGTCTGGGAAATGAGGATTATTTAAGACAGATGTTTCCCATTGAATGCAAAACCTAGGTTCTGATTGTATGTAGCCATTAGTGTCCCAAGGAAGCACTTGGACTAAATAACATGATTATATGTGCCTCATGAGCTGATAAAACTGTTTTTCCACAGTTAGAACCTAATCTGTTGTTTTTGCTGTTTTTAATGGTAATACTGCTGCTATTTGGTTAATTTGAGCTCTTGGAAGTCACCTATTTACCCTCCATCTTCCAGTAGAAGGGAAATAGCTGCTGGATGGTCCTTTTTTAGTTTTTGCTCAGCATAGATTTTTTTTTCTCATTTCCTGCTTTTGTACATTTTGTAATCAACTCTTCAATTTAAAAAAAAATGTAATTGCTGTGAAAACTTTTGGAAACAGACCTTTTAGAAATCTAGAATTGTGATTTTTTTTTAGAAACTAGAGACCTGAAACTAAGCAAGAGTTTTGCAACAGGTGGAAAACATGAATCTATCTTGCTGCATCACCTGTTTTTATTAACTGGTTACTGTACAGTAAGAGTGTTTACAATATGTAAAATGATGCCTTGTTTGTTAGAATAGTTTCTAGCAAATCAGCATTGTAGACCTAATACAGTTCCAGTAACATCACCTTACATGTAATCTAATCTTCAGGTTGGTTAGTTATCCTACTGTATCGCATGACTGTTACCAAGGAACAAAGAGTACTGAATTAATGAACTGTAAAATTTAGTAGACTCTTTGTGGGACATTTACCTGACTAAAAATAAGTCCATAAACTTGGGACTATACAGGACTTTGTGGGAGAAACAGTAGATAACTTTTTCAGTTCAAACTGCATATGTGGTTTGAACTACTTTTCAAGATCAATTGACCTGTACTCGTTAGCTTTCTGTCTCTGGTAGATATGTTACAAATTACCCATTTGTGCTTTTCAAATTGTGACTATCAGTAATTATGAAAAGGGTGAACTTTTTCAGGAGAATTGCCTTCATTTTGAAACCTTGTCTTGCAATTTAATTTCAAAACAAACAACTTTGTCTCTTCACTGCCCCCCCCCCACCTACCATTTTTTTCATCAATTTGTAATCTTCAACCCATATTTTAATTTTTTTTATATATAGAAACCCTGCACACAATGCTTATAGTGTTAAATGAAGTTTAGTGTCTGTAAAAGACCTCCCTTTTTGTAAATCTGTTTCCTGTTCTAACTGGCTTTTCAGTCAGCATGCATGGTACACAACAGACAATTCATTGTTCAGCAACTTAATGCAATCACATTGATTTACATCCCTGCTTATAAGCTTTGTTTTCAGAAGTTGCCAGTCAATATTTCTCTTGAATTGTAACAGTGGCAACTAAATAACTTTTTTGTCAAGAATTTTTATTGGAAGTGGCTGTCCTGCTCATCCACAACAGCAAACACACTGCCCCTAACTTTTAATAATGTCTGTAATTTTAAAGCTGCCTATAGCAAAATAGTTGAGATTCTGCGTATGAGCTGATTGACGCATCTCCCCAGTACTATCTGTTTATGAAATTGCATGCATGCACCAAAGCTGCTTTAAATTTGCATGTGACCTGTATTAGTGCTACCAATTCCCTGAATTGTGGAACTCGCTCAAATATAAAACTGTCTGACTTGCTTAAAGCGGTTGCCTGGAAGACCCATTTTGAGAGAGTCTTCCAGGCCACTGGTATTTGCACTTTTTTCCCCATTAAATTTGCAGCTGACACCTGCTCTTTTGGCACTAACGCTGGTCTTGCACATCTCACCCAATGTCAATTTAAATTTCTGGAATAGTTGACTTATTTATCGTTTTGTTTCCCTAGATCAGTGTTAGCTCCTAGGCCCGTTCCCATCTGACAGAATTGGGGAAGGGAGATTGAAAGAGAAGAGGCTAATGGGATGGATACATAAAGCGAGCATTCTTGAAGTTGACCAATGTGATAAGTCTTGTGTTGTCACAATAGATTGCACTAGGAACTACATCTTAGACAGGAGTGCTTCTTCAGCTCCGATCTATATATCTGGGGTTGGGGGACTAACTTTCTTGTAACAGCTGAGGCCCAGTAGCTTTAAAGTATTGTATGTGCTTCCTATCAAGTGTTCTTGTATGTTCATTCTTTTTGAAAAGCAGAATTAATTACTGTTTTAAAGCAATTATTATTTTCGAAGTTTCTAAATGTTCAATGGGCATCTTTGCAGCTTGGATTGAGTACCACCCTGGTAAGGTAGTAAAACCAGTCTGTATTTATCTTCCAGAAATCTTGTGTGTCTCAAAGACTAGTGACAGCCTCTCAAACTGCACTATATACAACGAACCTTCGATGTGTGAAGGTAAGAGAAATGATTTTTTTACACAGCGTGAGTTAGGTGATGCTGGTCCCAGAAGTATGGATCTCTCGCAGCTAGTTGCAATTTGAATGTAAAACTGCTCCTGTGTTGATATATTTCTGGTAGATTTCTCCCAAAAACTTCAACCAAACCCAGATGGCCATTCTAGTTGCCTGCTTTCTAACTGATTCTGTGGCGAAAGCTCATGGAAAATAGTGCTTTGTTCAGACTAGCCCTGAAAGTGATCCCATTCAGAGTCTGGAATAAGGATGTGTCCTTGTACCTTAAATTAAAAGGAAACCACTATCTTAGCGCCAGTTATCTTAGCACCAGTAAGAGAGAAATGCATGTCTGATTGCTACCTGCATTCAATTTCAGTATGAGTTCTGTAATAATTCTAACAATTGTGAACCATTGGCTGATCCTGGCATTCATACCTGTAGCTTTATTACTTCTTGGTCTTTGAAAGAAAAATTTAAAATATTATGTTTCCCCATCTAGGCTAATGGCTTGATTATTTACAGTTTTAAATACTCACATGTACCTATATAGTTGTGACCTTTTCTTGTATCTTGTTAGTTTTGAGATACAGGTGCCAAAATAAACTGGGTTATGTCGAATGCCCTTACTTGCAAATTGTACTGGGGAACTGAACATAGCTGGTTCGATTCCTACTATAGATACTCCATTCCGAGGGGACGATACAATGGACATTTTGCTATTTGGATTATGTTTAGCACTGGATTAGAGGATGGAAGGGGAAAAATTATCTACAAACCAGGCTGTTGCACTGCACAATCCCTCTTGCTGAAATCTAGCCGTTGAAACAGTGACTACAACACTGTCTGTTTTAACTAGAATAGTGTCTTCTAAAAGCTGCAGAGGACAACTGAAATAAAGTAGAACACATTTTCACTTGATATATTCAACAGAGAAAGTTGCTAATTACCAAAAAACTCAGCATAAAAGTTTGAAGTTATTACGACAATGACTTATTGTTAGCTTTTTCAGTGTATGTCACAGCTGAAGTTAAATGAAAAGCTGACAAGTGTGCACTTATGTTAAATTTTATTTTAAAATGTCATTTGGTCAGCATAGACATTACCTTGAGAAACTAACAATTGGAGGGGGAGTGTCTATGGGCACGATTTTAAAAGTGAAAGACGGGCGGGTTGAGGACGGTGGGTGGGGGGCATTCAAAATTGCAACCATTTCAGACCCTCCTCCAACCCGCCCACTTCTGGTTTACACCGGGGAGGGTGAGCAACCCGCTTCCAGGTGGCTCTGGCCTCAAAGCCTTTCAAGGAAGCTTCGGGCCTCCATTTTCCCACAGTTTCTGGTTTCAACCCCGGGGGCCGGGATTTCCAGGCCTTCTCTTTCACGCCTCATGAAAGGAAGCGAGAAAGCCCAAGACTAACAGGTAGGTGCCTTTCTGCACAGCTTGTGGGCCGGGAGGAGCAGGAGTGCTTCCCCAGGCCTAACAAGCCTACCTACAGCGACTGCCCCCGCCCTTTCCCTTTTTTTTTGGGGGGGGGGGAGAAAAAAAATCACAGGGCCCCTGTCTCCACCCCCACCCAATCCATACAAACTAAGACTTAACTGAACACATCCTCTCCCTGGCTGCTCTCCTGTCGGACTGAGTTGAGACATCCAGTCGGACGGCAAACTGATGTAAATAAGATGTCCTTCCGTCAAAATTGTAAGGACTTCCGGATTTCCCGTCTGCAATTTGACTCCTTCCCAGTTCAGAGTCAAAATCATGTCCTACGTATCTATTCCTTCCAATTCATTAATCTAACATTTACCACACTTTTTCTTCAGCGCCCTGCTTCCATTGTTCATTTTTGGTGGGATCAATTTTAAGGCTGGTGTACAGCCAAACAGATATCTGCGTCCTGAAGGTTACATTTTGTTGTGTTCTCGGCATCCAATGTAAAAACCAATGCAGTTGATGGGCACACCCGGCACTCAAAGCCCTGCAGTGCCTGGCTGAGTAAACTCATCAGGAGAGTTGAAGTATAAATTTTATATACTATATAAAGGGAGGGAGAAGAGCCAGATGGATTGTAATTGTCTGTGCAGCTAATGCGATGGGTTTTCGGTGTAATTTGTGCCGTTGTTTTATGTGCTTACAAACGAGAGGCTCTCCACTTTAGAGACACAGAGCCTATAATCTTCAAGGCAACCTGCCTCGCTGCTTCCTTAATGTATTAAAAAAAATGCACAAATGAGTGCTCCATGACTGAACTAGCACTGCACAAGTTGCAAAAGAATTATAGTACCAGATCAATGTTATCTGACCTCACTAACACTCCAGATGTTGAAATTCCAGAATTAGTCACTATCCCAAAACCTGTTGAATAATTTAGGCAGAGTCTCGTTAGCGTCATCTTAAAATATTTTAAGTCTCGTCGCTGACCAGATTTATTCTGCCTCATTGGCTCTTTTCAATCATTACAATGTGAATGTACCACCCGAGTGTGTTGGAGTATTGAAAGCTCTGTTTCGGGGTTTGGGGGGGGGGGGCACAGCTTTACACCAGTTGTTTTTATATTGTGATCAATGACTACTGTGAGACCACTTCTTCCAGGTGGCTTTTGTAACTGCAAAGTTGTGCTTTTGTCTGTCTTGTACTGCAGTTGTGATGTTGGGCCTGTGTTTGCGAGGGTGCTGCACTGATTGCAAATGTAGGTTTAATGCAAGAACCAGTCCCTTTTGTGGGAGTTAACTGTTCAAGCTAGTTTACTGTGGTATGTGGGAATGTTCAAATTGGGTTCTAGAGTGGTTTGAGGTATCTCAAACCAGTTACATGGGTAAGATGGGTATAGAGGGATATGGGCCAAGTGCAGGCAATTGGGACTAGCTTAGTGGTATAAACTGGGTGACATGGACATGTTGGGCCGAAGGGCCTGTTTCCATGTTGTAAACTTCTATGATCTGCAGTCAAACAGTCTTTATTATACTTGTGCTCTGATCCTATGACATTATTATATCACAGCAAGGATGTTACTTCAGGGTGTATTCAAGGGTTGAGTGACCTTTGTTCTACTAGTTAGGATAGGTTTTTAATAGCACTATTTCTAGTTTGCATGTGATCTTTCAAGTGACTCCATCCCATCTACAATATTGTGAGCACACCAAATTGTAGTTTTTAATTTTTTTTAAAGAATGTATCTTTTTAATGGCTGTAGTTGTAAATTTAGTGAGGGGAATGTTTCTCTTCTGAAATGAATAAATAACTTAATTCACCTCAGTTACATGGTAATCAGAATGGCTTATAAAATTCCAGATTCAAAGCTCTAAATATTAGCTGGGTAAGAGTCTTAATTCTGGTGGATCAAGCAACAAAATCCTATTGTAAATCAAACTCCCTTTTATAATTATCCCATCTAATTTTAGGCTTTAAGTCAATTAAAGCCACTAATTATCTTTAAAAGATGAATTCTGAAATAAAGGTAAAACCCTAAAGGACCATTGCCCTCAATGTGAAAAAATGCCAAGTAAAAGACTCTTACTCCCTCACCATAACAAGTGGGATGACTTGCATCACCTGGCATACCCCCCCTCTTTCAAAAATAGCTTTTTTTGTCTTTTTAATTAATTGCCCCTGCCACCCCACTCATCTCCCAATGTATCAATTTCAAACGTCCTTGGTCTCTATCCACAAACCCTCTCATGATTGTGCTCCTCCTGGCTGAACCAAACTTTTTCAGCCTCATGATCCAGACATGTCCTCCACTCTTCTGACTTTGGCCTTTTTTTTGCATTCTTCCCACCTCCACATCAGCTCCAGCTTTGGCAGCAGAGCATTGAGCCACCTGGGCTGCACATTCTGGAACACTCCTAAATCCCTCTGCCTTGCAATCTTTCTCTCCTTTTCTTCAAAAAGCAACTCAAAATTTGGCTTTCCAGCACCACCATTAACCCTTGTTCCACCACTGCTCCAGTTTTTATCTCTGGTTCCACTACTGTTCAATGTCCAGATTTTACCTCTGGTGCTGTGGGACCTTTTTTTAGTATATTGTCAGTATCTAGTATTGCTCTTAGAAAGTCAAGAGGCTGATTCCCTCATTTGTTCCATGACTTTAAGACAGCACTTTGTTTGTTTGAGACTTTGATTTCAGTTTTGCAGTTAGGATTGGAAAATTTGAGCTGACTCTGCTGTTGTAATACCATTTTAAAAAGCAACTTTGTTCCTCTGGCTTACATTCAAAACTTCACCTTTTTGTTACATTAGAAATGTGATCTGACATTAAAATGTTGCAATTTGTCTTGGCCATCACAATCTTCAGATATTTGATATTTGAATTTAAATCCTGTTTCTTTTACAGATTGTTTCAGCTATTGCATTTGTTAACGTAAAATATGCTGACCATAGTAACCAGAAATGTCTGAGTGCACATTCCAGTTCCCATTTTCTGAAGTGGGATTGGGGTTTGTCACATTATACAATGTGTTTAAACATGGCTGCAGCTTGTTACCTGAAAATTAGTTTTGGGGTTTAGAAAAGCATTATAATGAGGATTGGGATTAATATCAGTGCAGCGGAGTAGATCCTCACCATCATTTGTGTGATGGTTTGGCTGTTCCATCAAATTTTTTTTTTATCTGCTCAGTTAATGGAAAGCTATTCAACCTACTAACCTTTTTGTCTGTCTTCCCTCCAGCCCCTCACCCCCCCCACCAAACCCATGTTGCATTGTTGGTCAACTATTCCTCAATCCCCTATCTAAAGAAATGTGGGATTGGGTTCAATTTATTGTCGGGATGAGGGTGTTGGATTTTAACTGAATTCTTCAGTGAGAATGCCAAGTTACATCTTCATGTGACTGCTTAACTGGTGAATCATCTACTAAATTTGAATCCAGCTTAGTTGAGTGTGAAAAGCTTTTAAGACGCTGCAGAATGCATTAATGTCATTGAATTTCGTTCAACTGTTGCTGAATAAATATTAATGAGCTAATTAGAATGGCACTTTCAGCAAAATTCTGTATATATCCTGGAATTTCATCAAGGTAGAAATGACCGGCTGACATTTTGAAAACTTGAGGAAAGGCTATGAAATATAAAGGCAATTTGATGCTGCATTCTGAAGTCATTAGGCCTCACTGCAGTTAGTTGAGTTGTCGCCTTCAAATTATCTCTGATGTACCAGTGCCTTGCAATTTATTCCTGCCAGTTTTAGGGAGGGAATGTCTGAGACTAGGCCTCATTACACATTTTGCTTGTGGTGTTCGAGGTGTTGCAGGGAGTGGTGATGAGAGAATGAATGAGCTAGAATTGTTCAGTGCAATCCACTAACGCTATTTTTTTTTATTCGTTCATGGGATGTGGGCGTCGCTGGCGAGGCCGGCATTTATTGCCCATCCCTAATTGCCCTTGAAGATGGTGGTGAGCCACCTTCTTGAACCGCTGCAGTCCGTATGGTGACTTTGTTTACAGAAAATATTTTATTGTACAGCTGTCTTCTGAAATTACTTTATTCTTTTTCTAAAAGAAATAGCACTAGAGCAATGCCATGATACTGTAAAATTGGAGTGGGTGGGTACCTGATATTGGCATAGTGTTAGGACGATGGCACATTGAGACTAGGTGATGGAATCAGACGGTGACTCACCATAGATTGCTCTTGTACGTTAGTCATTGATGGAGGCCTAGGAGTCGAATGTGCAGGGGACCCTTAAGTGGGATTAGCAAGGAGGGGATTTGCAATAGATAGACTTGTGACATATCTAGACGGTGCAAAAACAAAGGTTAATGGTTTGTCACGAGGCTGGTGTTGCAAATTACAAACTTTTGGAATGAGGAATAATTGACAAAAGTCCCTCCAATCAGGTTTCCGCCCCTGCCACAGTAATGAAACGGCCCTTATCGAAGTCACATGACATCCTGTGTAACTGTGGTAAACTCTCCCTCCTCATCCTTCGCGACCTGTCTGCAGCCTTAGATATGGTTGACCGCACCATACTCCTCCAATGACCCACCTCCGTCGTCCAGCTGGATGGGACTACTCTCTCCTGGTTCCATTTTTATCTATCCAGTCGTAGCCAGAGAATCACCTGCAACAGCTTCTCTTCCTGCTACCACAATGTTACCTCTGGAGTCCTCCAAGGGTCTATTCTTGGCCCCCACCTATTTCTCATCTACATGCTGCCCCTTTGCGAAATCATCCGAAAACACATCAGGTTCCACATGTACGCTGACGACACCCAGCTCTACCTCACCACCACCTCCCTCTACCCTTCCACTGTCTCTAGTTTGTCACACTGCTTGTCCGACAATTTCCTCCAACTAAATATTGGGAAGACCGAAGCCATTGTCTTTGGTCCCCGCCACAAACTCTGTTCCCTAGCCACCGACTCCATCCCTCTCCCTGGCCACTGCCTGAGGCTGAATCAGACTGTTTGCAACCTTGCCGTCCTATTTGACCCTGAGATGAACTTCTGACCATATGCACTCCCTCACCAACATCGCCTACTTCCACCTCAGTAACAGCCTCTGCCCCTACCCCCCTCCTTTTTAAGATGCTCCTTAAAACCTACTTCTTTGACCAAGCTTTTGATCACCTGTCCTAATATCTCCTTATGTGGCTTGGTGTCAAATTCTGTTTAGAAACGCTCCTGTGAAACGCCTCGGGACATTTTAGTACATTAAAGACGCTATATAAATGCACGTTGTTATATTTTCTAAAAGTGGTTTCAATTTAAAAACAAAACATTTTTCCTCTTAATATGGAATATTCCTGTAAATGTAACTATTCTGTCTCCTCAGTTCTACCGTTAACTTCTCTTGCTCCTGTTCCTGTCTCCAACACTACTAGCACTACGACTGTCTCCACTACTGCAGGTAAAATGAAACAATGACTATAGTAACTCAGCTTAGAAACAGCCGTTTGGAATAAAGTACAGTAGTTGGATATTTTTATTTGGCAATACCAACTTTATTGTTAGTTTACAGTAAGTATATTTGTTAGTCCTACAGCTCTGGCACCAAAAATAATAGGCCGTTATTCAGAAGGACCAAGGTTTGAATTTCATTCTCTATCGTTTGCACTCCATCCAATGGGACAGTGTTACTCGTGCTCTTCTGGATTGCCCAGTGGAGCCTGTTTTGTGAGTAGAAAGTATTGACTCACTGCACAGCAGCACACAACTGTCAGTTGGCTGTGACAAAGCTGTTGCTCCATTAAGCCACCTGCTGACTGCAAGCATTTCTTTGGGGAGGATGGGAGGGAAATTACCACCAGATTTTTTCTCTGCATTCGTCCACCTTAAGGGGAGCAAAGTATTTGGAGTATTTTTAAAATTCCTTTGACACCTTTAATGGGGTGCAAGTATGAAGTACTACACTTGCAGTGTTTTGAGATGTTTGCTTCAAGAATTCTGTGCACTTGGTCCAAAACATGTTCTTAATCCCAAACTCCAACACTCTCTCTAATACTTCATTAATTGATTATTTTAAGGATGATATTTAGGCCACAAACCTACCTTCATTATAGTTCTAATATATGTTGACATATTTTCAGCTAGACTAGGGGACATCGACTTTATCAAAACCTTTGACTGCACCTCCTATTTCTGTCTGTTCATGCTCCTTTTCCTGCACCAAATTTTGACCATGTTCTAAGATCAAATGAATGCTTGCTTTCTTTTTATAAGGACCAGAGTTTGGAGCCAATTTTGATCTGATGCTTTTTTGTTGAGTACTAATGCTTCCTTCCTTGGCTGGCTAGATAGTGAACTTATTTACCTATACGCTTTCGGTAATTCACCCCTCCCATCTTGTGAATTCCACGACCCCATTAACCTGCACTAATATACAAATCAGTCACCATAGTGTGTGTTATTGTGCACCGCAGACTGCAAGAGCTGGTACAATTTGTATCAACGCTCAGTATAATGTGTTTAGGTACCACTACCTGTGATATGCTAACTTACATGAATATGGGTCTGGGATACCACTTGCTCCAGTGATTTTAATATGAAGTGAATGATTGAAGAATTATAGTGTACTTTCCCTTTTTTAAAAGCCATTTATATGACACAAGATACATGTTTGTTTCTACAGCTTTCTAGTGAAATGAAACTGGGGTGAGAGCTTGGAAAAGGGGTTTATGTATCTCCGGTTGTGGAAATAGCAGAAAAATGTACAAATAATAAGGGAGTGGTTTGATTAGTATACTAACAAGATATTTTCACTCGCTCTCTGTGTGTATGTCTGTCTTTCTTTCTCCTCTTCCTTTCCTTCAATCAGCAGCTGTCACCACTACTACTAAGGAAGTTTCTACCACAATTGCAGGTATGCTATCACTAACATTCAGTGATGTGTTCCCCTTACTAACAGTAGGAACCACTTCAGATCTAGTATTAGTAAGTCTGTCCATATCAAATCTTGGCATGTTCTGGTATTTTTGTTTAGTACTATAAATACTGATGAAGTCTGTTTTCCATCAGGACATTTTTGTTTCAATTTTAAAGAATTGTTATCCTCTTAATAATTTTGGTGCCTATCCTGGAGGAGGCTAAATTTACATCTGGTAAACAGATAAAAGTGGACTGAAGAGGGTATGTTTGCATTATAGGGTCATCTTTGCAATGCACACACACTTCAGTCAGCTCTTGAGGTAGGAGTTTTGATTTTTTTATATAGAGGCATTTATTGTATTTGGCAGCATTGATTTTAAAACATGCAATAATTTAAAATTGCCTCCCTTCAAATGCAAACCATATTTTATTCAGCAAGTCTGTTAATGAATCTCATTGAAAGGTATGGACTTGTAGATTTGTGTCCCTTCAGCCCATGAATGAATAGGCTGTCCAGAAAGGTTGCAAATTTATTTTAAGTCTTTACCTCGTCTTTTGTATTCAGCCTGGACAAGGCTTCTGCATTTCTACTGTACCGTGTGTTGGTCTCCAGTATTGGAGACTACTCGTTTTCAAGGTGTATACTATCCGCTAATCAAAATTTAACTGACATTGAAACAATGTAGTCAAACACAACAAACCTTCTCTGTCGAATGCATTGGTCAATGTGAATGGATGGGAGGGGCATCCAACATGCATAAGGACTGCTCTCATAACTTTAATGCAAATATATTTGCAAGTGGATTGTATCTAAACAGCAATGCATAATGGTCCTCATCACATGAATTAAATCAATAATGCTGTTTTTTAAACTGCCTTCTGATCTCAACCCTGTCTGCTGTCCTGATGAGGGAAACTGTTCTAGCTGAGAACATGCCGCAATCAATTTGCATGTTCCAGGGATTAAACCACAGTTGCATAGCAGCAAAGAACTTGCTGACTCACAGGCAGTCCATTTACCACAACACAGAAGATCTCGAATGCTGCACCCCTACTGATCTGTTACTTTTCAGCTGAGCAGCCTGCTCTGAGGCATCCATTACTGTCTATTCTTGAAAGAGGTAAAATAATCCTACATAATACAACACATTCCTTACCAATCTTTAACTCATGTTGTCAAAACTGTTTTCCACTCAGAGTGCAAAGACCAGAGACATTAAAAATAAATCCCTCAAGATCTGGAGCTTTATATTAGATAACCTTATTATTTATTTATTGCCAGTAACTGAAGAAGGCACACTTAATAATTAAGGAACTGTTGTAACATATTGAGTCACACTTCATTCAGTAGAAAATTAAAATGGTTTGGCTTAAAATGAATTGGGAATCATTTCAAGTACATTGTTTAAGTAGCAGATCTAATTGTTAAACAGGACGACCTTGTAGCTCTTCTAGCAAAAGTTTAAACCATTCAAGTTCAAAATGGCCTTCAAATTGGTTAATTTTAAATCTGAAATAGTAATAAGTGTGACTGAATACAAATAGTTCTGCATTTATGTTGATTGCGAGTTGAGGCTCTTGTCTCATAAGTTGCTGCTGGCTAAGGAAAGTTTGACCCCCCGATACCATACCCTACTGAAGATTGTTTTTGTCTTTTTTTAAATGTTGTATCCTACCCTCCTTTTTAGATTTCTTTCCTGGCTAAGATGAAGAACAATTGTCCTGGTCCCAGGCTTGGTTCATTTTTTTCCTCCAGCTTCCTCTCCCACCTCTCTCAGGATGCTGAAAGCAGGAGTTTGCCCCATTAAGATATGCAGGCATGATTTAGTGTTATGCCTGCAGCAATACAATGTTCTACCAAGTGGCCCGATTTAGAGAATATGTTCATAAAATTGTAATCAAGGTGACCATTTAAGTTGGGGGAATGTGCTCTGCAAGACTAAATGCACAAATCCTAAACTTAATGTACCACGAAAAATACCTTGTGTTCCTGCAGAGACTGTGTGGGGCTACGTGCAGAAGTATCCAAATTCTTTGCTTTCCTGACTCACTTGGGTACAGATCACGGAGCCCCCGGGAAGTGGCCACGTGGAAAATTTAAATCCATGTTTCCAATAATCTGCATAATCAGGTTGCTGATACAGACAGATCTTGGAGTTTCAATTTTGGATTTAATCCACCAATGAAGTCACGGTGGTTTTAAAACGGCCCTTTCCAACCCCTAGGCTGCAAAATTAAAACCGAAGAAACCAGTGAATAAGAAATATAAATGGGATTGAGTTGCTTGAGCTTCAAGGGTTGGATTGTTGAGACTCAGGAGCTTCATGGCCCATGGACACCCTTCCAGTATCCTTGTTTGATGTGGAGTTCACAGAATACTAACTAAAGTAGAAGGGTTGTATTGTAACACGTACTGAAATAAGATGGTCAGAACAACGTTTAGATTTTAAATTCAAATTTGATATAACTTGAGTTAAATGCCCTCTGCTGTCCAGGATACATCACATTAATTTACCTCTACTATTCAAGGATTTGCTTTGATACCAAAATAGACTGTAGTTTTAGCCATTAACCCTGTCCCTGCCAACTGTAGGAATTGTATAATCGATTTATATTTACTAATTGAATGTTTGCTCTGTAGAATTAGTAGTAGTACACCAGTGTCATTTAGTGCATGCTGTATTGTGGAAGTTGACACTAAAGATATTACTAAAATACAATGTAATCTCTGGAATACAGTTTTTGCATATTTGAGGTATTGTGCTGTGGACTGTGTCCTTTGTATTGTAGATACCTAAAAGAAATGTTGCCTTTAGTCCCCATTGTTTTTAGAAAACCATGTCATACAAAGGACTCTAACTTTTAATATCCTTCTCCTTTTTAATTCAATCTTTTAATGTATATGAATTTTTAGAGTGCTGTCTGTTTGAGTTTACAGGAGAGAGGCTTGGAAGAGAATGGTTCGGTGCTAATTTTTACCACAAACCATGGAAGCAGCCCAGGACGATTCCTGTCTTCACTGATCGTTCAACTTGTTGTGTCCCTTAGTTAACTAGTTGTTTACTTCCTTTTGCTGCTGATAGAGGGCCTTTTTTTTGGCCTGAACTGATAATGGTTGTTTTTTTTCTGGTTCATGCTTGTTTACAACTGGAATTAAATGATTCTGGAAGGTTTTTTTTTCTTAAATCACTTAAGAATTCACACGTTAACTTTAATTAAAACTTGACCACAGTGTAATGTATATGAGGGTTCTGAATTAGGGGTTTTTAAATTGATAATGCAATTTGACTATTGAGAGAAACTGTTACAGATTTAAAGATCTTTTGTAGATAGATGTTTTCCTTTCTTACAGAACCTACCTCCACCACTGAGATTCCAACAACAGCCCCTGTGTATGCACCCTCCAGCTTTGATCCAGCAAGTTTCATTGGAGGAATAGTGTTAGTTCTGGGAGCTGAGGCAGCATTTTTCTTTGCAATCAAATTCTTCAAGGCACGAGATGGGACCTACCAAACTCTGTAAGAATCAATCCTGCTTCTGAGTGTGGCATGCTGTCTTGCTGTGCTGTGGACTTTATTTTCCCCCCACCCTTTGCAATTAGTTTCTTGTGCTAATATTCCTTGTGCTTCCTATTGCAAGTTCTGTTTGCTGAAGTCTAAATGACTTTTCAATGTTGTAACTTTCCTTTGCCCCCTCTGTTGTTTGAAGTATTTATCCTACATAATATACAGAAAAGGCTAGATTGATTGGCTCTGTTTATGAAATCTATTGATGGGCCTACAATAGGTCCAAGATCAATTCATACAATTGTTAATTGAAGATTTTCAATAAATAGATCAAAATTTCTCAAGCATATCTTGTACAGTTTCTGTTGCCCCTTTTTTTAATATAATCTTGAGTTAAGAAATGTAGTAAATAAGTTCTGTATGAAAGGCTTAGTGAGGATTCATGATAAAAGCCTTGAAATTGGCTAGAAGCGATAGGTATTGTTAGAGGAGGTGAGTGCTGAGTGGGGTGTCCCAGGATTTGATCTTGGGATCTCTGCTGTTTCTAATTTGCATTAGTAACTTGGGTTCAGAAGCAAATTGGTCAAATTCGCAAGACAACCCGAAACAGGAGGGGCAGTGAAATATGAAATGGCAGCTTGGGAAACATAAAATTAATTGGACAAAAGATATAAATGTGTAGATCAGTGATGGATGAAATTTAATATGGATAAATGTGAAGTATTGCACATAGTGGCATAAGCACTCTGCATAGTGTTAAAACAGCCGTGTGAAGTTGAAAGATTGATGGAGTTTCACTCAACACGTTCAATTGCTGCAGAGAAGGAATCAACAAAGCAAATAGAATGCTGCACTACATAGCAAAAACAGCACAAGTTTAAGGAAGTTGTGACAAACCGTAGGGTTTTCTAATCGGACTGCACTTTGTATATGGTGTCCAGTTCTTGTCACTGATACAATAGGAAGACATTCAAACCCTGGAAGAAGTTGAGATGAGGCCAATCCCTAGTGTCAAAGGACTGAATAATGAGGACAGACTGGAGGAATTTTGATTTTTTTTTCAGGTAACATTATAGCAGTATATAAGATAGCAAATGGTCTAGAAAAGACAAGTCTTGAACATTACCTCAAACTAAACCCTGAGAGTAAAGCAAAGGGGCACAGCCTCAAACTAATGAAAGGCAAATTTAGGATGGATACCAGAAAGTTCTTTGCACGGAGTGCAGGGTAGTGGCGATGTCCTGAAATTTAAAAATAAAGATTTGGATGCTGTAATGAGGGAACTGTAAGGTCCTGCAAGATAGATGAGCTAAGATGACCATTATTTTGTGCTGGGTGGCCTTGTGGTTAGTTAGAACAAGATCAGCAGGACAGGTGGCTTCCACCCATGCTTTCCCATAGTAACCTGGCTTGAGATTGGCATCTTGGCAGTCTTGGTGATGAACTATTGTCTGAGTGACAAATTGTCCCTTCAAATATCCTAATATAGACAGGGATAGTAAGTGTAAAGGGCAAAGAAGGGGGGGAAATTTCTGACTTGTTCAGGAGAACTTTCTTGATCAGTATGTTTCCGGCCCAATGAGGAAGGAGACATTGCTGGATTTAGTTCTGGGGAATGAAGTGGAGCAAGTGTCAATGGGGGAACGTTTAGGGAACAGTAATCATAGTATCATAAGGTTTAGATTGGTTATGGAAAAGGACAAGGATCAATCTAGAGTAAAAATACCCAATTGGAGGAGGGACAATTTCAGTGGGTTGAGACCGGAGTTGGCCCAGGTAAATTGGAATCAAAGATTGTTAGGCAAAACTGTAATCTAACAATGGACAGCCTTTTAAGGATATGATGATTCGGGTAAAGTCTAGGTACGTTGCCCCTTGTGGGAAAGGTAGGGCAACCAAAGCCAGAGCTCCCTGGATGACGAAAGAGAGTGTATGATGAATCAGAAAAAGGTGGCGTATGACAGATGTCAGGTTGATTATTCAGCCTGGTTCTCACTTGGATTCCCTTTTATGTTAGTCTCGTGTTCTCTCTCTAAATACAAAAGTCTTCTATAGGCATGTAAACAGTAAATGGATAGTAAGAGGAGGGGTGGGGCTGATTAGGGACCTAAAAGGAGATCCACATACTGAGGCAGTAGGCATGGCTGAGGTACTAAATGAGTACTTTGCATCTGTCTTTACCAAAGATGATGATGCTGACAAAGTTACAATAAAAGAGGAGGTAGTTGAGATACTGAACGGGCTAAAAATTGATAGAGGAGATACTAGAAAGGCTGGCTGTACTTAAAGTAGATAGCTCACTGGATCCAGATGAGATGCATCCTAGGGTGCTGAGGGAAGTACAGGTGGAAATCCTTTTGCTATGGGGATGGTGCTAAAGGACTGGAGAATTGCAAATGTTACACCCTTGTTCAAAAAAGGGTGTAAGGATAAACCCAGCAAATACAGGCCAGTCAGTTTAACTTCAGTGGGGAAGCTTTAAGAAACGATAATCTGGGACAAAATTAATAGTCACTTGGACAAGTGTGGATTAATAAAGGAAAGCCGGCATGGGTTTGTTAAAGGCAAATTGTGTTTAACCAACTTGATTTTTTTTTTGATGAGGCAACAGAGAAGATTGAAGCCCATGGGGGGAAAAGAGGGGCAGAGGCAGCATGGATACAAAATTGGCTAAGTGACAGGAAACAGAGTAGTGGTGAACGATTGTTTTTCGGACTGGAGGAAGGTACAGAGCGGTGTTCCCCAGGGGTCAGTACTAGGACTGCTGCTTTTTTTTGATATTAATGACTTGGGTGTACAGGGCACAATTTCAAAATTTGTTGATGACACAAAACTTGGAAGGTTGGTAAACAGTGAGGAGGATAGTAATAGACTTCAAGAGGACATAGACAGGCTGGTGAAATGGGTAGACACATGGCAGATGAAATTTAATGCAGAGCAGTGCAAAGTGATATATTTTGGCAGTAAGAATGAGGAGAAGCAATATAAATTAAATAGTCCAATTCGAAAAGCATACAGCAACAGATACCTGGCACAATTCTTTTGAAGGTGGCAGGATGGGTTGAGAAAGTGGTTTTAAAAAAGCATACAGGATCCTGGGCTTTATAAATAGAGGCATAGAGTACAAAAGCAAGGTAGTTATGTTGAACCTTTTATAAAACACTGGTTCGACCACAACTACAGTATTGTCCAATTCTGGGCACTGCACTTTAGGAAGGATGGGAAGGCCTTAGAGAGGGTGCAGAAAAGATTTACTAGAATGGTTCCAGGGATTATGGACTTCAGTTACATGGATAGATTGGAGAAGCTGGGGTTGTTCTCCTTCGAGCAGAGAAGATTTGATAGAAGTGTTCAAAATCATGACTCGTTTAGATAAGTAAATAAAAAGAAACAGTTCCTGTTGGCAGAAGGGTTGAGAGCCAGAGGACACAGATTTAAGGTGATTGGCAAAAGAACCTAAGGCAACATGAGGAAAAACCTTTTACATAGCGAGTAGTTATGATCTGTAATGCGCTGCCTTAAAGGGTGGTGGAAGCAGATTCAATCGTGGCTTTCAAAAAGGAATTGGATAAATACTTGAAGGGAAAAAATTTGCAGGGCTGTAGGTAAGAGCGGGGGAATGGGACTAACTGGATTGCTTTTACAAAGAGCCGGCATGGGCTCGATGGGCAAAATGGCCTCCTTCTGTGCTGTGCTGTAACTATCGTATGAACTCCCTGTTGCATGTTGGTGCTTCAATGCATCATGTTACCCAGCTACACTTGGTTTTTGCACTCAATTCAGTGCACCTGCACCACTAATGTTTTGAGTATTGACCTTAATTTTTGACTGGGAGATTGGCAGGAACCTATGGGCAGCTTTCAGTACCTTGGCTAAAAGCAGCCTTCACCGATGAAAACCCTTGCATGTTTCTGTTTTTGTGTGATGGTTGTCTGTTTTCCAAATCTCTCCCCCCCCCCCCCACCCTTTGTTTTTCTCTGGTCTAATCTTTCCTGCAGGCTGTACTCAATGTGTACAGTTCCATAAGTGCGAACAGCTGTCTAGTATCTCATCCAAGTAGCCATTTTCTTTTGCGTGATATTGGGTAAGCTAATAAATAATGAGGAACATCATAGTGGAGCCTGATCCTGGCCAGCAGGGGGCAGTGAATGGTGATTGGGAATTGGAGCCCTAACCTCGCCCCACCCCCCTTTCCACTGCCTGGGTCCTTCGCCCTCAGGATGTCAGTCAAGTGTAATGCTTTACAGCTGCTGTAGCTGACCTGTCAATTCTTCATAAACCATGGATTGGAGCTGGAATTTTATTACTCTTGGCATCTTAATAGCTTGTCCAAGGCTTAAAAAAATATGTAATCATTGGGCTTCAGCTCCCACATAGGAACAGGAGTATGCCATTCAGCTGTTCCACCATTCAGTTAGATCATGGATGATCTGCATGTCAACTCCATATACCCACCTTTTATTCCATATTCTTGGACACCCATACCCAACAAAAATCTATCGATCTCCGTCTTGAAAATTTCAATTGACCCAGCACCCACAACCTTACGGGGTAATTGAGATCCAGATTTCCACTACCCTTTGCATGAAAAAATGTTGCCCGATTCAGTCCTATGTGTTTTGTGGGATGAGGAGACCACCAATGAGGAATATTTTGCAACATCCATTCTAACTTCTGTTTGCACTAGTTGCCATTTGTCAAATCTTATTACAAACTGGTTGTGGGGGGAGGGGAGATGAGAGGCAGTGAAGTAGTTCTTGTTTCAACTCCTCTCTTAGCAATACAAGGCTGTATCAGTAGCACCAAGGTAAGCATTTATTGCTAGATGTTTGTAATAATAAGGTTCTGTTGTAGTTTATGTTGGCTGGCATTGTCCTGTGGGCTTCATTTTGTCTTTTTTTGTTTCATCTTAACCCTTTACATGCTGCAAGTAGTGAGGAGGCACAGTAGATTGTGTAAGAAGTGGCTGCAACATCTCTCTCCTATAAAGGAAGTAATAGTCTGCTCTGTAGATGAACAGCAAAATAAAATTCCATTTACTTTTAAAGTCTTTAACAATGCATTTAAGTGCATTTTTATTTGTGTGGTGTGCATTTGTTTAAATTCTGTTTACATTGATTCTTCATCTAATCCGTGAGGTTTTAATATGGTACTATATGCAGGGACAGATCATGCTTTGAAATGATACACTTTGTATTTTCATGAATACTGCTAATCGCACAAGTATTGGGTTAGTACATAGGTGATGCTCAGTAAATGTGTAATTATTTAATCTCCTTTTATTATTGTTAACAATGGCTTAATTTAGCTACCAAGGTACTCGTTGAGATTTTCCTGCAAGTAGCCAGCACACAAGTTTTCTCTTAGTGTTTTGTTGGGCTGCTCATTGCACTAAATGTTCAATCCCAGTTTAGTTTTTGTTTTCGTTCCCACTTTTAGGTTTCTTTTCCCCCTGTTTTTTTGGATTCCTCAGCTTATTTTATTGGTTAGAGATAGGTAGGCAACTCTCTCTTAGGTGGCTGCCAATCTCACTCTGTAACCAGTAGCTTGGAGGTGTCAGGACAACTTGTCTTTTGGGTATTTTTTTTCCCCCTGCCCACAAGGAAGTGCCAAGCCTCCCCTGACAGCCTGACTGTGGATGAGAGATCCATATATTGGGGATTAGTAATACCTACCTTCATTAATGGCCTTTGCCATTGGGCCATAGTTTTATGTTGCTGGAATTGTCAATTGTGCCTGTGATGGCTTGACATTTTGACTGGTAAACCACAGTCCAGTAGCAAATAAATTAAGCCTTTGTTAGCCACTGTTACTTAAAGAAAGCCTTAGAGCATTTTCCTTTTTAAATTTTGTCAGAGAGAGAACAGAACAAACTTAAGTCCTGTAGTTGGGACAAATTGTATGCTAATCATAGCTTGCAGATATTATTCTGCAAGCCCCAGTATTGAACCAAATGCAAGTATGAAATATTTAACTTTGTAGTTTTGAAGTGCCTTGCTATTGTGGAATTACAGTAAAGTATGTAATAAAGAAAATGAATCACATGTATGATTTATTTTTCAAAGGAGGGCAAGATCTCCCTCTTATGGTCTCCCCCTGGTCGTGCAGCTGAGGGTACCCCACCAGTGCTGCTCTGATCCAGCTGCTGTGAGGCAGGGAATAGTCTGGCTCTATAGGAAAATGCATGGCCTGTACTCTGCTTTCCTGACGCAATGTGATGGAAATCAACAGCATGGGGGGCTTGGGTTAAAATCAAATGTGTGTCTCACCACACTGTTAATTGACCTGTTTTGTGTAACATCCTTGTTATTTTAAAAAAAAAACACACAACTGTTTCAACTCAGAACTTTCCATGATGAGCATCACATTGATGGTTTTGATCAAATTTCTAAAAGGTATTGAGTTAGACATTTAGTAATCTGGAGACTGGGCTTTGATTTGCACTTTCTCATGTAAATTAATCAATTGTAATTTAAAGAGACATCTTCAATGTGGTTGCTCAACTGGGTGTTCAATCTTATATTCTGATTTTAGTTAGGTAATCATAGCATCCTCGTTTCATGTAGATTATGGAGATTACAGTTCGTAAACTGCATGCCATTTCTATTGACCTATCTCTACGTAGTATTTCCAGGACTGGAATCGCTCATACTGTGATTTTAGGGAGTAGTACTTCTACCCTGCCACAGTCTGCATTGATAGACTGGACAGAGTGATCAATGAGTGTTGTATAGCAACAGCTGCAGTAGTTTCAATATTCCAGGTTGGCTGGGTAAGGACCTTCTAGTTAAGTGTGTGGGGGATTTGGTGGGGTGGGTGGGGAAGACTTCTTGATGAATGAGTTTAGATTTAAACTGAAAGAAAGTGAGATACCAGAGTTGCAGTAACATTGTGAATGAGCAATTAAAATACAATCGTTGCAGGTAACATTTGTGAGATCCTAAAATGTCCAGCTTCCAATAGCCCCATGGTTAATCTTTTTGTTGCATTTATTACCAAGTGTAGCAATTTTAGTATTGCTTCATTGTCAAGTGCACGTGTGTGCGTGCACTATTGTACCGTTGTGTGCCAACTTAGTCCACCCTATGTTAAACACTTTAAAATCACTTTGAAGTGCTCACGCATAATCATGCGTTGCTCAGTTCTTTACAGAAATACTTAATACTTAAGCCATGTTACCTGGTTAAGGCAAAATAAGTAGAACATCTAGGTGGTAAATGGCAGCTAGCTATATGAGCTGCCTGCTTACCATTCTAGGAGATACCAGTACTTTAGACAGAGTCTAAGCATTGAAAATATGGGTAAAACTGAGTTTTCCCATTTCAAATTAGTTTAAAATTACAACACTGTTTCTCCCAGTATGCTTGAAGCTTGTATTCTTGCCTCCTGCTCTGACATCAGCCTACTTCTTGTCCCACCTTCCTCTGTTCTACCATCTGTAATTGCTCATTCAGCTACTATGTCCATTGTTGAACTCCCTCCCTTAACATTTTGTCTGTCACCTCCCACCTTGTCTTCAACAGGCTCCTAAAGATTCTTATGGTGTTTTTGTTGCCTTCTAATCCCTCTCTTCCCATCTCGTTCTTGCTCTGTGTCCGCTTCATTGTCCACTACTCTGTAAAGTACTCTGATATGTGGCTCTCTACGTGAGGACTTCTATGGAAATTTAAGACGGGGGCCCAGCACTTGTTGATAGAATAATTGGCTGGGATATATTTAATAATGTGTGCTTGGAAGCACAGTAAACTAGATTTAAAAGTGCAAATGCTGAAGCTGATCTCACCTTAAGAGATATAAAATTTAGTCATTACTGGCAATTCAACATATTTCCAACACATGGACTCAGCAGAGTTTTGGACCTCAGAACTTCTGGGTAAGTCAGTTAATTTAAGGATCTAAAATAATTAAAGTTAGATAATCCCCATGCACTTCACCTGTTAGTTTGGCTTCAACCAAACCATCTGATTTTATCTCCTGTATTTCATGTCTAAAAATTGATGGGGATTAGCAATTGACAGCATTTGGGTTCACAACACCAGCTATTGGTTCCAGTATAATTATAATGGGGAGCAGTCAGGAAGGGGGAAAAAAAGAATGGGGGCAAGAAATTCTGTGGTGATGTCTGCAATAGTGGAGTTGGAGAATATTAAAGGCCTATGTATGTTCATATATCTATAGTTTACATAGGCAAAAAGATGCTGTCTCTTTACTGCTAATGTATTGTGTATTATGTTAGTATTTAACTGATGTGATAACACTTCTTGGTGAATTAAACGATCTCTGTTCTGTTGGAATAGGATATAATCACAAGGATGGAAGAAATGGGCTTGAAGTGGCCAAAAAAAAATCTGCACACTGTTTCCCAGCAAACACTATTAAATGAAGTTCTCTTCACTAATGTCACATTTATATTACATTTCAGTGGATGTGATTTAAGGTTTTTGCCTTTCAACATGGTGGATTTAATTGGCTGCAAATGGAAGAGTACATTCAGGACTAGTGTTCTGTACTGTGACCCCCAATAGTACTGTATTGAGAATATAATGTATCAGGAGCTTTTAATGAAAACACCTGGTAATGGTTTGGCTCCTTTTTTGCACCAGATTTCACAAAATGGTAACTTTAAAAAAAAAAATCTTGGAATGGACTGTTTTTGCTTTGATTTTGTTTAAAACCAACATTTTTGATGTTCTAGTTTTAACAAAATTTAATTGTGAAACTAAATGCATTCGTATGTCACTGTAATGTACTGGTTTCTGAAACTTTGCACAAAGGTCTAATGAGAAAAGGCAGCAAGACTTGTGATCCACTGTATTATAATGAGACGAGGTGTATACGACAGTTCCTGGCTTGTAATTGCACTATTTGGAAGACAGATGGAATGGTGTACAGTACTTCTCATGTATGCTGTGCTAGTGAGTCCCATTGATTTATCTCTCGTGCATGTACAGTATATCCACGATGGGACCTCAGCTGCTCTGCTTATGCTTGTTCTGGTTTAAAGGTCCGTCTGATGCATTTTATTTAAATCATGATGCTGCTGACATTCCATTTTTCTCCCCCAGTCACTGATGATCCTCTCTTTGAAGAAAATGTGTGTTCTGCTTTCAAAACTTGAGGTGAAATTGACCACTCTCTGCTTTGATCTTCCAGTTAAGCTGGCTCCACTGCTGCATCCTTGTTTTACTGAAGCTGCATGTGCTTTTAATTTTTCAAAAAATTCCCAAAATAAGCTGAAGTGGAAAACAAACTGCCTCCAATCTCTTCCACTTACTAAAAATACTACCAAGTTTGACAACTTTTTTAAAGTAATTGTCTGCTTATAGATGTGGCAAACTAGGTACTCTAATTGTTCAAATTCTAATCACACCCAAATTGTTGACTGACAAATCTGAAAGTTAACCAATAGTGATATTTAATTTAGATTACATTATACAAAAAATTGAAATGTGATTTTTATTGTTTTTCTTTAACCCTCTCCCCCTTGCACTGGATACATGAGAATGATATACTTTTTAAAAAAAAATCTCTGATCTAAAAAGATTTTGTGAACTCAGTTATGACTGTATTGCACTTTACTGTCTATAATTAAACCAGATTGGATTGCATCTTTGTTTTGGGAAGTAACTTGCAATGAAGAACCTATGTGGGGATCGTGGTGCTTTTGAGCCCTTGCATGATGCCGGCAGCTTTCTTTGTCAGTTCAGTAGTGCCCTGTAGTTAGTTAATGAAAGCAAAAGTTCCATTTCATGACTGATCAGTAAATGTACTGCATTACAATCATCATTATTATTATTTTAAAAGTGGTTAAGAAACATGAGTGTCCTTGGTATTTTCTTAGCCTTTTTAATCTAATCTTCAACTTTTCAGTTCTATTCTCAAAGGTTCAAAGTCCACTGCTAATTGGGTTTATTCTGTACTATACAATTTACTCATCAGCTTTTACAAGTATAACGCTTAGTCTGTTTTGAATCCATTACTGGTAGTCTCCGATTCCCTCGGGGAATAAACAATCAATGGAAACCCAGTCTGACATCAAATTCTATTCTGGCTTCCCAGTGATATTTTACCATTACTAATGGTAGCCAGAATTTTTTTGTTTAAGGGCTACTTTTTGCTGCTAGCTGCTGTTCTTTCAATATCATATAAAATTAAAGGAAAACATACTGCAAGATCTAGCCATTTTGTAGCTGAGCTGGGGCAGGAGAGATTGCACTGAAAATGAACTATATTGGGACAATAATTTGACGTCTGCTCAGAGTAAATTCCCTCCATTCTTTGAGACTCCCAGAAACCTATAGGTGTTCAACTTGCAGTATTCATTTGCTTGTATCTTATGGCCTCTTGAAATTGTTCAGCCACTTTTCACTTTTTGCATGAAGCTGTTTGATGACCCCAGAAAATCTAGTGACCTCCTTCTCTCCTGTGCTAAACTTTCTTTCCACGATCTTTGTGAACAAATCTGAATGACTAGTTTTAATTGATTTTCCCCAAATGGTGCGTAACCTACCCTCTGCTATTTCACTGGACCAATCTAGTGAACAAGCTGGTAAAAGAAGCCACTTGCTTTTATACTCCTTTCTTGTCTTCTGGATGTCATAAAAGGCATCACAGCCAATTAATTACTCTTGAAGTGTAGTCACTTTTTTTGTAGGAAAAAAGGCCTAGACAGATGTGTTGCTGCAAATGACTTCATGCATCTCACTTAACCTTTTGGAAGGGAAAGATGTAGCATCACGTCACTGCTGCTTACGACTTCCAGAATTACTAATTAATGTCCGAACTGGATCAGGTTGATCAAGACCATGGTTTGATTTTTGCTTCATTTGAAAATTAGTGATTTGAAGGTACACATTTTGCCATTTTTCTGCAAGTTCATCGGCTATTTTTCCTGCAACTGTGATATTGTAAAGTTGAAATATTGCTGCACAGTTGTTTCCACACTGCAAGTAAACCTCCTATAGGCTGTTTCCAAATGGCAGGTTGAGTGAAATTGATTATATCTGAACTTGCTGTAAGTCTTGCTTCTGGTACACAAGAATTTAGTTTTCATTGCCTTTGTTAAATGACTAAGCATAATTTTGTGTTTTTAAAAAATAAATTGGGCCATATTAGCCTTAAGTGACAAGTTATTTGAGTTTATTGGGCTGCCACTTAAATCCCACATTTTGAACTTTTTTTTCTCTTGCTCTTTTCCCCCCCCCCTCCCCCACCCCAACCTCCATAATATTCCCCACTCCTGATAATTTTGCCCTGTCCACCAGAGTTGAATGTTTCCTTTCTTCTCTTTGTTGTTGGCTGATTCTATGCAGGAATGATGGTTTTAGCCTCCATGTTACTCAATGCTATATTGTAATTTTCTTTTACACATTCTAGCTGAACAGCATGTAATTTGGAGACCTCAACAAATTCTTTCACAATTATATAGCATATTTCCTCCTACAGTTGATCAGGAAGGGGGAGATTCTTGAGAAAAGAATGAAGGTGCCTTTTGTTACTTAGTAAAAGCTTGCATTGGTGCTCTCCTACTTAAGTTTACAACTACCGAAGCCCTTTTTATATACTTTTATTTACAAAAAAAATATTGCATGAACTCAGGATATTTAAGTTCAGTCTCATTTTTGGCACAGTTTCAGAAATTTCAGTAGCATGTTTATAATACTATCAGATTAATTCTGGATCTTTCTGGTATGTGGATGTGTTGTATGTTAACAGTACTTTTGCTGTTCAAATGTCTACACTTGTCTTCCCCTCTGCGAGGCAAAACCAGGACCTGGATGTACAGTAGAAATGCCAGAGTTATTTTTATGGTGTTGCTGTTGCAGTGAAGTTCAAGCAAGATAACTAAAGTGACTAATGGTTGCAATATAGATACGAAAAGATAAAATTCCTGCCCTTCATGCAAGGACAAAAGGCCATTCGATTGGCTGAGTTTTCTACTCCTGGTCTTGCTCTGTGGCAAGATTCAAATAAATACAATGACGAGGGGGCAGTTGGTGGAAAGAGTATTATATAACTTAACCTCTGTTGGAGGGTATGCCCAAATCAAGTCTTGATCACTACTAGAATCACCATGTTTGCTCTATACAGAACCATCGATGTATTTATCCAAGAAAACTGGAGGCCCTGAGACTCCAGATTAAGATTCCTTTGGCTAGAGGGCCTCTTCATGTCACTCGAGCCCAGTCAGACCTGACACAGGATTTACACCAGAACTTTAGCATCAGTATGAAGCTAAATGTAATTAAATAATATATTGTAGCATTACTAATATACATGCAAAACACTGCAAATAATGAAACATTGCCCTGATGTAACTGAACAGCCGAACTGCCTAAAATGTGCCTTTCTAACTGCTGGCGCACGATCAGGATGTTTGAATAAACAAGACTTAAATACCAACAAACTGAATCGCTATCATTTCCTAACTAAACAATTGATAGATGGCCTCCTTAATAAACTGAAACTACAGATTATCAGCATTCCAGTTACTAATGGTGACGAATGCATTTGGTATAGGGAGGGAACAAATATGGTGAACTTTCCAACCTGGGCTTGTGCCAGTTAACAGTGAGGCTTGTACTGTTCAATTACTAGTGTATGCAAGGTTTCCTAATATCCCCATTGGCTCTATATCTAAACTGTCAGACTCATACATCAAAGGAAAGTTTGCAATCACTTGCTTAAGCTTTAACAATTCTTATTGCCAAACTAGAGGCAGTTTTGTGATAAGGGCCTGCACAGCACCCTTACAGTCAGCAAACTAAGAAGGCTTTCACCACATCAGTCTGGGTTTGGGCAGTATGCCAACCCAATGCACCACCCAATCCTCCTCATTACTGCAAGTTGTCATTACAGGTGAGAAGTGGCAAAATTCACAATTTGTGCAGTGGAGAGTGGTCTTGGGGTTAGGGTTGTTGCCTCTAGTTCTTCACTCCCTTGAGCATGCTAAAGCATTGTAACGCATTGTCTTTTTCTGTTTTCAATCTTAATATTGTCACATCTCCATTGTTCAATTGACTGTTCATATGTGCTTTTTAGATTATCCATATCATTTTTGAATAGAAACACAAATTTTCACAGTCTTAATATTTTATCCATGCAGGTTGATGTTGCCACCTTATGTGGAATGCATATGCCTTTGAGGCCTCAATTAATAGCCAAGTGGCAAGAAAATAATTGTAATATTTTATAACTGAATGTAGACAAATGACATTGAATTCTTTAAAGTGAGACCACCTGGTATTTTTTCCCCTTTTCACTGCCCAATACTGAATGGAAGATCTGCTACCCAGTGATATTTTCTTTCCATTATGGATATTTAAATATTGCTACCATGTTGGCTGTACTGTTGACATCACCAGCACCTTTTCATGCTGTTTAATTACGGCCTTGTAACAGCTTTGTTGGCTTATTGCACAGATATTTAGTTCAAGGTACCTTGTGTCGAGTAGGTTTATTGTTGTATTTCTGTTCTGGCTGCACATGACTTTTTACAGCACACATATTTTTGATTTTTGCCCCTTAGCTTTGATAGAGATCAAGTCCAGTCATTTGTCCAGATGTGCAAAAGACCGATTTCTTGCTCTCACCTAAAGCGTTCATGAACTTGTGTTGCTTTCACACGTATAAAAAGAACTGCCATAATTTGTCACCAGTGAGGTAGCTGATATTTATTTACGTGGATGAATGGTCTGGTCCTTTTTTCATTTTTAGATACATTTCTTTCTGTCTTGATGGTTTTTGTACAAATAATTTTAGAAAACTGCTTGGGTTGTGATTGCACTATATTTTGATCACTTGTGCATTATACAGTACTTTTTTCACTTATTGGTATGCAGTTACCATATATTACTGCTGTGGTGTTAGTGTGAAAAAAATTAAAGATTTGACTTGTTGAAATAAATAGCGGTCTGGTTGCTTTTTTTTTGTTTGAAGTGTGTTCTGTGTTCCAGCTCAAAACACTGCACTTTTAAACATGATTTTGAAGATCCACTCAAGTTAGTGGACATCCAGACATCTTAATCTTAGTTTTCTCTCCTGTCTCTCGCCAAAGCATGAAGGGGATAATGGAGGTTGCTGAATGGCATGCATAGCCTTTTTGAAAACTGAAGATCAGAACAATGATGTCTCTTGCAGTGATTTTGTCTGATCCTTGGTATACTGCAGTTGCACATTATTAAGACTGATGATAAATTGTCTCCAGGACAGAATTGGCTTTGTTTTAGGTTTTTCTATCATTTTATTTTTGTGTCAATAAAATTTGGCATTTTTCCTGCAGTTGTTAGGTGTTTAGTCCCTTGCACATGTGGAATTCTGCAACACTGTTTTATTTTCCGGGCATGGCTTTGAATCTGGCCCAGACTTCTGAAATGAATATCTCCTTGCTGTGTAGGCTATAAGACTCCTCAGTGAATAGGATTAGGCCTCCCTTCACCCAATTCCTAGTGAATATGGGTTCACAACAAAACTGGCCTTAATTTGACCATGTAATGTTTGATAGCAGCATAGTGCAACAACAGCATTCCACTCACTAATAATGTGCCTCACTTTTAGCACAGGTAAAATATGGATTGATCATATCCTACTCCCAATCTCCTCTTCAAAGACACTAAGTTCAATTCTCATGATCCAGAGATCATCAGTCTTTTTGAAGATAAACTAAATGTGACTTGACTAATTGGTTACAGCACAGCATTTAACTCTTCGGCCCATCAAGCCTGTGCCGGCTTTGTAAGAGCATCCAGTTAGTCCCATTCCCCTGCTCTTTCCCCGTAGCCCTGCAAATTTTTTCTCTTCAAATATTTGAAAGCCACAATTGAATCTGCATCCACCACCTTTTCAGGCAGTGCATTCCAGATCATAACTACTCACTGTATTTATAATTTTTAAAAAAACTTTTTCTTCACATTGCCTTTGGTTCTTTTGCCAAAATAACATGCATCTGAATTATCAAAATTTTGATAGCCATTTTCATTGGTCTGGTTAACAATAGTCCAGCATGACTAGATTCTTTTGGTGAATAATGTTTTCCAACTTTGCCAATGTTCACTAATCTATTGTGCATGCCTGATTCTTGTGTTAGACATATTTCATTCCTGAACCGATTTTCAATCCAGTTAGCCAAATTGCCATTTAATTCCTTGTATTTTAAAGCTGCAACTGTAGATCGTCTCAGAAATCCAAGTAAACTATATCCATTGGCTGTCCCCCAGTCAATAATTTAATAGAATCTCAAGGCATGAATTATTGCTTCTAAAATCACTGATTATCATACATGACTTCTTTTGGTCATAGCTTGTAAAATGCTCTGACGTATTTCTCTTCAAATTGATGTTAGGGCTCACAGTGGGCTATATTTCCCCAGTTCATGGCTATTTGCTGTTTTGAATGTAAAATTGCATTAGTTCTCTCGCACCATGATGCAAAACTTGTGTACAGAGCATTTTAAACTTGTTAACTAGCGCCTACTTATTTCCTTGCTTATTGCAAGGTTTTAAAGCTATATCCTAGCTGCCCCATGTAGACACTTTATGCTTTGTTTCTCCATAACAATTGTTTATCTTAATGTAAGCTGGATTTCCAATCCAGTTGGGTTGGATTTGGAATTAGTCCTATGTTCACTTATGTGAATAATCACCTCCTATTTACTATTCTTTCTCTTCCCCTTCTTCTTCTTCCTCCTTTCTTCCCCCCCCCCCCCCCCCAAAAATATTAACTTGCCACTTAAAGGATATTTCTGGATTTTGAGATGATCTATTGGCTACATAGTTAAAATATTTTAATCTTGCTGATAATGTCACCATGTATCTTTTCTTCAACTGGCATTTATGTAATGTCTAATGCTTGTTACTTTTGAATTCCTTGCATGTTTTAACAACAATGGGTTGAGCCAAAGGAGATGTTGGGAGTTGACCAAAGGCTTTATTTTAGCTACTTATGTTTTTATTCTCAGCCTTTGGTGTTTATCTAAGTTTTACTGTAATTTATCTTGGTATTCCTAAACTTTTGCAGTGCCTCATACCTTGCAATGTTGTTTGGTTACAGTTGCCTTAAATGTGGTATCAACTTATACATTGATTATATTAAAGTTCCCAACTTCCAGAGCATTAATTGTTTCATAGAGGCAACAAGTGCTTAGCATTTATCAAAATTGTTTTCATTTCTTAATAAAATGACATTGATTAAACAACCTTTTAAAATCAGTGTAGCGCTCTCTTAATACTAAGTATATGGATGGTGATTGTCAAGATATAGTTAAATAACAATTTAGAAGTTTGTGGCGTCTAGTGTTACATCTTAAACCCCTACTTCGGTTTGTATTTTTCAGTTGCAGTTCATCTGCTTCATTATGTTGTGTGTATATAATGGCAAAAAAGTGGTCAAATTCAGATAGCAACTCTGTAACAATACAGACTACAAGTGGAAATCTTACAAGGAAAATATCTCCTACGAAGGATCTATGAAAGTAAACAAAAGGTGATTACCTGGATAGATTTAAGCAATGCAATACAATACAATACTAAGCATAATTTTTCTCTTGGGTTGCGTGTAGTAGTGCCTGTAATCCTTAATTCCCAGAGCCTAGGACACCTTTTGGAGGGTTGATAATCCTAATAAACAAAAAAAAGCGATGCTCAAATAAACACACATATTACTGGGGAAAAACTCAGCTCAGGCCTCGCCGACAACAGACAAGTTGACCTTTGACGTGTTCTGATGAAGTCTGAAACGTCAGCTTGTGGCTAACCTCAGTGCTTTTAGCACCATTTTCAACAGCTTCTGACCCCGCTTGTTTCAATGACCCTTCCATCCTCAGCAGCGCCCCACTGCCGTTTCTTTAGAGTTCATGCCCCTAAAGCAATCCTAATTCATAACATGGCAACGACTCCCACTTCGTCCTCGTAATTCACTCCGGCGCATGCGCAACCGCCAGGGTTCAAGTCGTCATCTGATTGACAGAGGCACGGACCAATAGTATGCGTGTTGTCTAGGGTAACGGGCTGCAACGGCCAATAAGCAGAGGGCGCTGCCGAGGAGGGCGGGGGATTTAGTTCTGACCGGCTGACGTGTGATTGACGGCCCGCCGGGCCTTGGAGAGTTGTTGTTTATTAATGATTGTGGTGTAAAATGGCCGCTCTTTGCACCTG
Source organism: Heptranchias perlo (assembly GCF_035084215.1). Lineage (NCBI taxonomy): Eukaryota > Metazoa > Chordata > Chondrichthyes > Hexanchiformes > Hexanchidae > Heptranchias > Heptranchias perlo. The sequence continues at coordinate 30,989,308 of NC_090350.1, forward strand.
CACCACATGTAACCGAAGGTTTCCATTCGAGGCGCTGTCCCAGAGCCAGCAGCTGTGTCAGGTGAGTGAGCGGAGGCTCGGGTCACAGCTTCTCCCCACCAGGCCTCAGACCGCGAGTGTGAGCCGCCCGGATCAGCTCGTTCCTCAGGGCCGGTGACCGAGTGCACTCCCGACCGACCGACCGACCGACCGGGGAGAGCTGTCAGAAAAGGGGGCGCCCCTAAAGAACGGGCCGCAGCAGATGAACTTGTCCTCTCGCCTCCATGTGTTGCCCAGTACTCCTCCCAACAAAACAATAATTCGCACCTCAAATTGAACAAGTTGTTGCTGTTGCAATAAAATAAACGAGTTGTATCATCAGAAACTAACGTTATAAAAGAGGTAACATTACACCAGTGACCTCGGAGAATGAGTCAAATTCATTAAAACGAAAGCAAAATTCTGCGGATGCTGGCAATCAAATAAAATCAGAAAACACTCAGGACGCCAGGCAGCATCTGTGGAGAGAGAAACAGAGTTAATGTTTCAGGTCGATGACCTTACAGCATTCTCTGTTTTTAAGTCAAATTCACTGACTGTCTTCTCAACTGACCAGAAAGGAGAAACACAGGCGACTTGAGATGCACGCCGGCGAAATCAATCAAATGGTGCAGTGTAATCCCAGAACAGACCATCTCGCTCATTGGTGGAGCTAACATCTAATGTCTTGTGTAAATCATCTCTACCTATTAAAAATCTTGTACATTTATGTCCATACATTTTTTGTTGTCACGATTTTTGGCCACATGTCAATATATCTAATATTGAAAATGGTTTTCTAATTTGTTGTAATGGGAATTCCAAATGTAAACAGGTCCTATGGTGACCTCATAGTTGCAGCTTGCGGACACTCGGTGGCATCGTGGCTCCACTGTATCATCTGACTCGCCATCTTGCATATAGCGTGTTCTGTAAAGGCCAAACTTAACTGTTTCACTTAAAAAATCTTCTAACTCATTGTTGGCAATTCTACAGGAATTATGCTTTGAAAAAGCCTTACATTGCGCGCATATCTGTCGCATCTCAGATGCAAATAATTGCTTTAAAATGTGTGTGCCAATTGGTTTCCTCCTGTTTTTTCTGACCTTAACACGAGCCAGAGATTTACAGAGAAACAGTTATTCCAATTGGTCTCTGGATGTGCCTATCTAAAGCCGTTAAACCCATGTGGCTTTAAAGGGACAGGCTACGTTGCCCACAGGTCATAATGTGGAGATGCCGGTGATGGACTGGGGTTGACAATTGTAAACAATTTTACAACACCAAGTTATAGTCCAGCAATTTTATTTTAACTTCACAAGCTTTCGGAGGCTTCCTCCTTCCTCAGGTAAATGTTTATAAGAGATAGGAGCAGGTCATAAGAGATAGGAGCAGGAGTAGGCCATTCGGCCCCTCGTGCCTGCTCCGCTATTTAATGAGATCATGGCTGATCTGATTTTTCCCTCAACTCCACTTTTCCGCCCTTTCCCCATATCCTTTGACTCCCTTGCTGATCAAAAATTTGTCTAACTCAGCCTTGAATGTATTCAATGACTCAGCCTCCACAGCTTTTTGGGGTAAAGAATTTCAAAGATTCATGACCCTCTGGGAGAAGAAATTCCTCCTCATTTCCGTCTTAAACAGGCGACCCCTTATTCTGAGACTATGCACCCTAGTTTTAGATTTTCCCCATGAGGGGTAACATCCTCTCAGCATCTACCCTATCGAGTCCCCTCAGAATTTTGTATGTTTCAATAAGATCTCCTCTCGTTCTTCTAAACTGCAATGAGTATAGACCCAACCTGTTTAATCTTTCCTCATAAGACAACCCTTCCGTACCCAGAATCAACCTAGTGAACCTTCTCTGAATTGCCACCAATGCAAGTATGTCCTTCCTTAAATAAGGGCACCAGAACTGTACGCAGTACTCCAGGTGTGGTCTCACCAGCACCCTGTACAGTTGTAGCATGACTTCCCTGCTTTTATATTCCATCCCCCTAGAAATAAAGGCCAATATTCCGTTTGCCTTCCGGATTATCTGCTGCACCTGTATGTTGACTTTTTGTGTTTCATGTACGAGGACATCCACATCCCTCTGTACTGCAGCATTTTGTAGTATTTCTCCATTCAAATAATATTTTGCTTTGTTATTTTTCCTCCCACAGTGGATGACTTCACATTTTCCCACATTATATTCCATCTGCCAAATTTTTGCCCATTCGCTTAACCTTTCAGTATCCCTTTGCAGACACTTTGTGTCCTCATCAGAATAATATTTTGTGTCAGTAATACTCCTCTCCTTAAAACAGCTTATCCTTTGATTATTGGGAGATCTGGTAAGACCTATTATTACCTATTGTATCATAAATTGATACTTTTCTTTGTTTCCTGAATAATAATTGTCATTTTTTTTTTAGGAATGCCGAATTGCTCATCCAGTTGTAAAGTGCACTTATTGTAGATTGGAGTTTCAGCAGGAAAGGTAAATAAAAGTGTGTAGGTTTTGTCTTAACTGAATAAAGTTACAGTTTTTGTTACATCCCATCCCATCTACATATGCGCGTACACACACACACACCCACACCCTGTGAAATTCTGCAACTTTTTCTGATCACTTTTCTTACAATTTGTTTAAATCTTTTCATTTTGAAGGTCCCAACTTTAAATCAGCCTGAGTGCATCGAGGTTAGTAGTTGGCTAATATGGGAAATATAAAATTAAACTAAAATCAATAAATGATTATGGATTTCTAAGCACATTCTCTTTAGGGTTAAGTTGACATGACTGTTAATAGAAGATTGGAACTGAGTTGACCTTATGTGGCAAACTTGATACCTAGGCTGGTCCAATCCACTGTATTCCAGAGCTTTAATGACCAACCAGTCAGCTCATTCATGGACCTGAAGGGGTAAATTTGTCACTGGGGGTTTGGATTTTTCCTGTGAGGTAATGCCCTAATGTTGGCTGAGATTTGCTAATTTAGTGTAGATCAGGCATTAGAACTGGAAAAACTTTTGTCTGTCTGGCTCAGTAATACACCACATAATGCATTTCTCCTAAGAGCCATGAGGTGAGCCAGCTTTATTTAGTTCTAACTGAGCTGGAGAGGAAGCAGGTAGAGCCTTCACATATTTCACAATGTTTCAAGTTAAGTTAGGGAAGGTGTTAAATCCTTTGTCTTGATCTTTATGAAAAGAAGAAATCACATGTAAATGATAAGCACTGAGTAAAAAGAGTAAAGATAACTATTAAAACTGGGCATAATCGATCCATGAAAGGGAGTGTTCCGAGAACACCTCTCTCTGGTCATTGAATTTTATTTTTATTTTACTTTTTTGTTCTTGTTAAAAAGTACACACCACCCTTATCAGATTGCTGCTGAAACAATTGCAACAAATTTCCAGTACAATCACCAGAATATTCACTTATAAAATTTTAGTTTTCCTTCCATACCTCAAGATTCTACTGCTGGCGTGGCTCGTTTATCTTTGATTGTATTAATCATTTCTTGTTAAATTATAATGAGGTCTGATTATTCATTAGCAGTAACAAATTCCAAAGTATGGCATTCTTCTTTTAACCAGACCTAGTGTCAAAACTGACACAGAGCCTATTATACATGTGCCTCTGTTTACTGTCACCTAATTCAGTGTGTATACTTTAAATTTTTTGGGCTTATAACAGTACATGACTGCTTCCTTTACATGAAGGTTGATGGGATGTTGTTTTGCTGGCTCTGCACGTTGTCATATAAGCGAGTACTCCAAAAGACCAAAGAGTAACAGAAAAGCCTGAGCTCTTCCTTTCACGAAAAAGAACTGTAGACTAGGCTCAGCAGCACACATTATAACAGGTATTGAAATCGTTGAAATATTTATTGGTCAGTTGAGGTATAAAGTGTATTCTTGTAATTGCAAAGAAGCATTTTGATTGGCTGAAAAATGATAAAATCACAATAAATATAATTTGTCAGGCTTTAAAGAAATAATAGCAAAAAACTGCAGAAGCTGGAAATCTGAAATAAAAACAGAAAAGGCTGGAAGTACTCAGCATTAACTTTTTTTCTCTCTGTACTGATGCTGCCTGACCTGAGTATTTCCAGCATTTTCTGTTTTTATTTAAAGAAATAATCCTGTGTTGTCTTCCTTATGATGTATGATATATTACATTGATTAGAATTGACACATTGTTGTTTAATTTATATATGTATGTAATAGGTAAATGTAAATAAATATATCTTTCACAGCTTGCCCATGTTGTAGGCTTAGTTTAATAGCAGCTGGCTGTATTGTCTTTTGAAAAATACCTTTTGTAAAGGTAATATTGTGGGGCAAATACAGAGGTTGAATTTTCAATGGCTTCACAGTAGCATAGTTTCACATGAGTAGACCTTGGCCCCTCACAATCTAGAAGCCAAATGTTTGATTTAATGTGCCTTTTCAAAAGTTATATTACCCAGGGCTACAATGATCCTAATAGCTCAAAATTATGTAGACATGTCCTATGGTTTCATAGAAGACACAATATCAAAATGCAGACCATGGCTTTCACATGCCAAAATTACCTACAACACTTATTTACAAACTAAAGTACAAAGAAGGATCAGCTCGGCTATACTGCAGCACGTAAGGTGATACTCACATACGTGAAGCACAAAAAGTCCATCAGATTTAACTGCTCAAACATGTCCCCTTCTGCAGAAATGCAGCAGTCGCTGAGAATTAAATAAATGAGTTCTGAATACCGGAAGTGCAAACAGTTCATCAAACCAATTGATTCCTCCAGCATGATAATGAGTATCTCTTCCAAGTTGCAGATGATAAACCTTCATCCTGTTCAACATCATAAATCTCTCGTTTATAAACCATATTTCTCTTTGATCTCTACATTTTGATAACATCATACCAACAGGTCGATTTTTAGGCAATCAATTAATAGTAAAGTTGGACACAATTAACAAATATTCATGTTCTTTCTAGTCTGCAAAATCTACACCAATTCCAGCACATTCAACCACACTTATTTACAGGCACAGAGGTAGCACGACCGTGTCGTCCTTCAGCAAACACAGTTACTGACCCTTGGATCCATCGGTAATTTTTTTTAAGAGCTTAATCATACACAAGATGAAACAATAACTTCTTCAGCATTCCAGATGGCAGGGGGGAGGAGTTACGCAGATATTTTGAGTTTCAAAAACGCGGTGCAGAACAGAGGTTAACGTTGGCCTTTAAAGTAGTAAAGCGTCCAAAGCTGCTTCACAGCAGCATAATCAGACATAAATTGACACCGAGCCAAAGAACGAGACATTAGGACAAAAGTTTGGTCAAAGAGGCAGGTTTTAAGAAACATCTTAAAGGAGGAGAGAGAGGCGGAGAGGTTTAGGGAGGAAATTCCAGAGCTTAGGACCTAGACAGCTGAAGGCATGGCTGCCAATGGTGGGGTGAAGGAAGTGGGGTGGGAGTAGCATGTGGTTAAGGATAGAAGAGTGCTTTGTTGGGATCTCGTTTTCCACTTGACCTAATCTTGTGATGCATTTTTATTTAAATGAATCTTTCACAACCTCATACATAATCTGGGAAATCAACTCTCCTGAGTATAAGAAATTGAAATCTTCCAACTGGAGCACTTTCTCCATCAGAGGCCCACTTTGGAGCTAACTTTGAATTTCTTTCATTTTCAGAGAGAAGATATTCTTGACATCTTCCCTTTGGAATGAAATTCCAAAGAAGTCGTCAAAGTCTGATGCAATAAGTGCAAATGGAAGCAGGTGACTTTCTGAACAATACCTTTTATCTTGAGGGTGCTCAAAAAGTGGACCGATCTTGTTTTTAAGGGTGCCTGTTCTTGAGCTGAGGCTTCGGATTTATATCTGTTTGCCCATTTAGAATAAATGTAAAAATATATTTGTCAAATTTTAGTAGTACTTTGGGTGGTACAGATACCTCAGTTCTCTACAAATACATTTTCTGTGTTAATTCTAAATTTGTCATGGTATCTATATCTCTACATATTCATTGCTACGCACATGCATTCAAGTACGCATCCGTGGTGCTCCTTTTCACCAATCTCTGCACCCTGCAGTGAAGTGCCTATGGTAGAATGACTTGGGCCATCAGTTAGTGACCCAGTCAAGAGCTATTAAATATCCCTTCAAAGACATGAATTAAAGATAAATGCCAGAGTTCTTGTCCATAACCATTAGTGAATCTGCTTTATTTAGTTAGCTTACTTCCAAGAAGGAATTGCAATTTATTCAATTCTTTCCTGTTCCAGTTCTTCAATTACAGCTGCGTCTTTCCTCTACAATATTTGGAATCTCAGAATTTTGATTTTGTTACTTTGATCTGAAATAATTACCGCATCAAGCCAGAGAATTGATTTAATTTAATAGGGGACCTGAAAAATGACATTGTAGGCTTTGTGCAATTATTCCTGTGCTTTTAATTAAAACTTTATTAGCTATTTGCAAATTTTCACAGTGGAAAATCTGAAGCCGAAAAGACTTGCCCCATCCCGGAAGATTATGAATAGCACCTTGAAAACGACTAGTCGACTACTTTTGAGCGCGAGGTGAATATTTTGAGCAAATGCTGATGACCACATCATTTGTCATATCGACCTCTAAATTTTTTAGTACAATGTGAAGATGAATGTATATATAGGGAAGAATCATATTGACACAAGCACTGATACAATTGTCTCAGACACATCAGGATAGCATTAAAGTACTAACTAGCTGGGCCACATCAGTAAACAACACTCGATCATCACACTGCTTAGCTTCTGATCTTAGCTGTAGATTTGAGAGCAGGTGATGAGCAGAGGCCAGTCACCTCTCCAGGTAAGTGAGGGAAAAAATGTAAATTATAGATTTTTTTGAATTGCCCACAAGCCAAATTGCATGCTCCCCAACAACTGGTTCAGATCAACATTGATGGAGAAAGTATGGAAGACTTCAAATGCAAGGCATGCATGGTCTGGGGAGACTACCGGTGGTGGGGTTAGCTTTCTAATTGTGTCCTCATTTTGTTCAGATAAGAAATGGCCTTCAAACCTGATTCCAAAGATTAGATTTTCAATGTGTTCCTTGTGTGAATAGAACCACTAGTCACTAGTATAAAGCCTATTTTTGGTATGTAGAGAAATACAAATTTGTCCTGAGTTAATGTTCAATTAGGCCATATGAAAGAAGCATGCTACCAAGCTGTGTCTATTCATAGCGCTCACCCAGAAAGTAGTAGACATTGGGAAAATGTGTCTATAGTCAACAATTCTTATAATGAATTAAACTATATAATATTGTCTTGGTTATAATACTATATTTGTTGGCTTCCAATTGTCCTCATTGATCTTGCATTGACGGACCTATGGAACAGTTGGATATCTAACGAGTTGTAGTAATATAGTCTAGATTGCAATACACAGCACAGGAGCAGTACAGTTCGAGGAAGTGTGATTGCAATTTGAGGTTGGCTCCCTCCAAAGACTTCTGAATTGACCACTCTTGCTCATGCCAATAGGTGTGGAAATATAATGGTTTCCTTGGGAGATGAAACCTGATGCATATCTCCTGTTAGTTATGGATTACATAGGATTAACATTGTGGTTGCTTATCTGTTCTTGTTTAAAGGACATTTTGAGAGTATCGAGTGGGGTTAGATTTTAAATTTATTTTTAACTTTAATTTTTCAAATTTTAGATTCTCATTTCTCTCAGAACCTGTTTGCTCTTCACCATTTTCCTTTTGTGGATAGCTACAAAACATTCTTCTAGCAGATGGGGCAAATTGCTCCCAAGCTGCTATCAATGTATCATTGTTTGTTGGAAAGTATTTTAGAACAGACCGGGACAAACTTGCTGTTTGTTTTCTTTCAACCTACCCCTGGTTCGGAAAGCAGTTTCCTTTTAATGCCCAGCTGAAAGGTAGGAACTCTTCTGGTGCATAAACGCAGCTGGGAATAAATATTTTTGTAAAGCATATGACTATCATGCTAGCTTTGAACACTTTTTTGCACTCTTGTTGCTGTAGATGGATCTTTAAATTATTTGGAAATGGGTCATAAACCATTAACTAATAGCTTTCGCTCATTTCATCTCTCTAACTTGAAAGGTTGATGGTAATGACTAGTAATAGAAGACTCCAGACTATTCATGGACAGTAGTGAAATAGAGGGTTGACCTTAAATTTGTCTTTTCAGTCAGTTTTTTTTGTAGCCCTATACTATTGAGCATTACCTTTCACGATGTTGCTCAACAGTGCTGGACCAGGTGGTTGTGGTTCAAGCTGCACTTTGGGGATTAATTCATGCTTAATATCAACAACTCTGTACGTTGTTAGGGCCTGCACTATTAAGCACACTATCCTTTGGGCAATGAAATTCCTCAAGTTTTGTGATTAGAACTATGTTCGTGTTGTGGGGGGTGGGGGTGGTTGCGGACTAGGGAGTGGAGAATTCAGCAAGGGTTACCATGCTTGATTGCTCTCCAGTAATCCCAACTGGATTTTTAAAAAATTCATTCTCGGGATGTGGACGATGCTGGCAAGGTCTACATTTATTGCCCATCCTTAGTTGCCTTGAGAAGGTGGTGGTGGTCCTCCTTCTTGAACCACAGCAGTTTGCTACAACTGAGTGGCTTGCTGGGTCACTTCAGAGAGCAGTAAAAAGTCAGCCATGTTAATCATATATAGATCATATCAGGTAAGGACAAATGTAGTTGGGTTTTTATGATAATCCGCTAGCTTCATGGTCACTTTTATTGACACCAGTTTTAAAAAAATGTTTAAAACTGAATTCAAATTCTCAAACTGCCATGGTGGGATTTGAGCTCGTGTTCTCTGGATCACTAGTCCAGTAACATAACCAGATTATGCATATAGTGCATGTTTGTTGATGTCAACTGAGAGCATGACTAGGCTGTGATAACTTTGATAGTTGAATATCGTGCCAAAACTCAATGTCTAAGCTCAGACAAAGAATGGCCACTTACCCGGGGTACCAGAGTTCTGTTAGTGCTTGTGGAACTGCACCCCAGCAAGTATCAGTGAATTGAGGGGGGGAAAAAATTGACTGCACATATCCAAAAATAATATGCCGGTGCAAATCCCCCTCTTACTTCTCTTCCACCTGTCGTATCTGGTTTGAAGGTTGAGGCTAGTATAGGCCAATTGAGAGTTTGCATCATTTAGTCAGATTCATCCAAATTTACATGCAGGTCCTATTCTTTTTCACAGTTTGCCTGTTGTGTTCCTTTGTTTAGGTATAAAATCCCTAGATTGATAAATGGAGATGTTAGTTTGCCTGATGCTAACTTTGCATTACAACACCAGGTTATAGTCCAACAGCTTTATTTGAAATCACCAAGCTTTCAGAGCTTTCCTCCTTCGTCACTCACCTGACGAAGGAGGAAAGCTCCGAAAGCTTGTGATTTCAAATAAAGCTGTTGGACTATAACCTGGTGTTGTAAGACCCCTTACATTTGTCCACCCCAGTCCATCACTAGCATTCTCCACATCACAACTTTGCATTAATATTTGGTTTATAGTAGAAACAGATGAATCATTGACACAACTACTAAGCAACACAATTTCCAAAAGCCTTTAACCTGAAGCACATTTTTGGTCAGTTTCTAAAAGTAATTGGCGAGAGAAGTAATGGACTTTCCCTCCCATCACTATCAACTACAGTGGCAAAAACTAAATCTGTTATGTGAAAATTATGACTTCTAACTGCTCGACTACTTCCTTCCTCAAGTCCTTTTACTGCAGTTGAGCAGTTTTGGGGCACTTACTAACACCTTAGATCTTCTTTGTAATACCATAAACTAGTGAAATAAAAGCACACCATGAATAGGTGCAGCTGTAGTCTTATAAACCTGATAGCATAGTGGGCAAAGGTCCGAGGATTGATCACTGTGTATTGAATTTGCAAATTATGACGGGATGTGGACGCACTAAAGTGGGTTTCAGGATTCTTGGGCTACATAGGGAAAGTCACCCAGGGATCCCACTCCTAATTATCCCATAAACTTTACTGGAAAAGACATGTGTGTGGATACTGGTTAGGGACCAGGCAGAACAAGATTGTGATGTCTCCCCTGTAAAAGAGCTTGCCAGCTTTCACGGACTAGGCTTACACATGCAGACTGGCCAAGTAGGTGAGATACTGAAAGATTGCTGGCATTAGTGAAAATATATCTTAAGATGATTCAAGTCCTCATATCCTGTGAATGCAAAGTTGGAGGTTGAGGCGGGGTGTGTGACTCCTGTTAGTATATGTATAGCAGTTGATAATTTGGTAAAATCATTTGTTGGCATTTTGACTCAACTAACAATGCAAGAAAATAGCCTATATATAGCGCACTGAATTTTTTTTGCTCATTTGTTATCCACATTTTGCATTGTTAGATGATAAATGTAAACAGACTATAAAGACTAGAATAGTACAATTGTTTTTTTTTGTCCCTCTTATGCAGTTCATCTCCAGACCTTGCGTTGGACTTGCATGGCACTGACCATTTTGTGGTTGTTACTCAACTCAGGGAAGAAGGAGCAAAGCTTAAAAAAAAAATGTTGCATCAGAAAGATCAGCTAATACTTGATAAAGAAAAAAAAGGCAGATGACCGTAACAGTTTCAACAGTAAAATATCTTGTTTTATCAGTGAAACATGAATAGTTACTGTTTAGCCACCAATAATGGTAACAAAATCCAGGTCTACCTGGAGATTTGATGTGAAAAGATAAATTAATGATTTTTGAGAAATAAATGTTTAGCTTTAAGTGCAGGATGGTAAGTGCAAATATATTTCCTTTTCAATTTTTGGTTTAAATTAAAATCTGAATCAAAAAGTAAAAACAATTCTGCACATCTCCCAACCCTCTATTTGTGCTTACAGTAACTAGGCAGCCCTGCTCCCCCTATGAACTGAATTTTAAACACGTAGTTCTTGAAGCGAATAGATTAGCATGCCGTAAAGTGTGCTTTTCTTGAGTTGCATGTTAGAATTATATACAGGATGCCCACTGTATCTTCGTGATTGCTTCTGATGGGTAGAAAACACCATGCTGACAGACCATACATTTTCAGCGAAACTACAAGTTGTATTTATTGCATAGGGTGTACATTTATACAGAATCAAAATAAATCAACAGATAAAAAGCAATACAGTACTTTCATTGGCACTTCAAACTGTTTTTGAAAGCAACACAGTATTTCAAAATTGGAGTCCTTTAACTCAGACTTGGATTCCCAAAGCATGGATCCTTAGCCATGGAGAGTTCTGCCTTCCCATTGTGAGGTGAAGCTAGATTGTTGAAACAAGTGAACTAAATATATGGCCAAAATCCTGCTGTATTTATCCCAGGTAGAGTTCGCCCTGCATAGAGAAGTACCCATCAAGCCAGATCAAAAACAATAAAAAGTAACAATTTGTATGCATGTAGCACCTTTAACGTAGGAAAACATCCCAAAGCGCTTCACAGGAACATAATCAGATTTTTAAAAATTGACATTGCTTACATTCCATGTTAATGACCATTGACACCCAACATCTACATAATCCGGGATTTTCTAATGATGGCACAATGGACACCTGGTCAGCTTTTGTATAACAAGGTTTATTTTCAATGGCTCACTTATAGATAACAACTACGAAAGCTTGCATTCTATGACACCTGTCTGACAGGAATCTACAAATAAAATCGCCACTGCCCTTAGAAGAATCCACAATTTAGTTAACTGTTATTCAAAGCTACTGGAGCATATAATTTCACAACCAGAAGATAATTTATTTTGCAATTTAACATGCAGTGACTTCAGACAGGATTACATATTTGGTCTAGGTACACGTGCATACAGACCAAAAAAAAATCCTTTCCAGGAGGCAGTTCATAGAGACCTGTTTGAAGCTGCTTTCATAATTCTTTACTGTCATGTTAGTGACATTATTAACACGAGTCTCTCACAACTGGCAGCAAACCAGTAGGACAACAGATCGTAACTTAGTAGTTGCTGCTAGCTGCCTCAGGCAAGGTTACTTTGTAGTTGCTACCAGTTGCACAAGACCCATACGTCAGGAGCTAGTAGCACAAACGTGGCAGTATACCAATATAAAAACAGCTTGAATTTTCCATACTTGGCCGAGGCAAAATTTGATATGAGAAAATATTGTATAATGACACAAAATGGAGGCTGGGTCTGTCACAGATGGTAAAATATGACACTTAGTTTTCCTTTTTTTAAAAGTTTAAATCTTTGTTTTTGACTTTGGCTAATGAACATTGAGAGGCCAAGTTAAATTGCCAGAGCTGCTTTCTGTATTTGCCCTTCAGTTCTAGAACCTGAAATATTTTCATCAGCTTATTGGTCTATTGAATTTACTTTTAATCTTTCTTAAAAATAGACAACTATATTTTTTAAGTAATTCATAAATGCTGATTTGTACTGTCAAAAAAATGAATGTGGTTCTATTTTTCTGAAGATTACAGAGCTGAAAGCTGAGTTTCAGTACCAGGAACCACAAATAAGACTGAAAATAAATCAAATTGAGAAAGTGCATAAAGAAGCTGTGGAGCAATTGCAAGTGGGTTTTAGTTCACAACTTCTCATTGCACTCCTGAACAATTGGAAATCACGTATTGTGACATAAAGAAGAATATCTCTAATTGCTTCCAGTATAAGAAATAATGCCATCTGTTGAGTTGAAATACATCCTGTAGCAACCATTTTAAAATAACGTGAATAAAGCACTCATTGCAAATGTGTTCAAGCTCCAACTATGTTGTTGGTGTAGCTGTGCCTTCGCTTCTTTAGGGCAAACTCTGGCCCTCCCAACTTATCATGTCTGGTGAGTGCTAAACACATTTGAAGAAAGCAAAAGCCATTTATTTATTTGGAGATTTTTTTGAAAAGGCTATCAAGCAGTTACAACTCTACTGGAAGCAAACTCGAGCATTTTTTATAATACTTTATATAATATTACCGTTGAGTACTAGGGGGATGAGCTTCAATGGGCCAAATGGCCTTTTCATGTTGACTTAACTTAGTTTCAACCATGGACACAAAATATTTCAGTAGGCTTTCCTCCAAAGTTGTCTGAACTCAGATTGGAAATAAAGTTTAATGCTATGAACTGACTTAGATTTGTTCACTGACACTCTTTTTAGCACAAATTTGAATGTGCTTTGGATCATTGAACTACAGAGCCTTCTTGTTCCTCACCAAGCTCTTGATTTTTGAAAAAAAAATTTGTTCATATTATATGATATGCTTTGATTTAAAGGAGCAATACTGAAAATTTCATTTTTAAGTTCTGCATGATTTATTGGCTTAATGCACAACATTTTTAATGTGCATAAATTGAGGGAACAGTTCTCAGGATACAAAAGCATAATGTACATTGGGCATGGCAGCAGGGGGTGGAAAACAGGTTCTGAAGCTTTTCTTTAAATGATGGTAACTGATTACCTGTAACACAGGAAAAGAGCCCAGAGATATATAAAGGCTGATCATTTCCCAGATTGGATCCTCCCACCAAGGAGCAGCACTGGAGGAAGCGCTGGTTGGGAAATTGCAGGCTCACTGCCCAATTTTCCGTCCATGTATCTGTCACATCTAATGTCAAAGTGTCTTACTTACACTTGATTTATCTAAAATATAATTTTCTTAAAACATCATCAAATTGCAACTGAAGAGGTAGGGAAACTACCAATCCAGAATAAGCTGTCAGCAAACAGGTTCCAGTGGAACAATCAGCTTTGATTCCCCAGCAACTCTTTCTATAGGCCATTGCCAATTTGGAATGAGACCATGCTAATCATCACAACTGCATTTTAGACCAAACCACCAATTAGCTACAACGTGGGAGAGCAGTTAGTTTAAGGGGAAAATTTAAATTGTTCATGTTCAAACTATGCACTAAACACTGCGTAAAAAATAATTAAAGAATAACTTTGTTTGAATCTGAATCTGGAAGGAAACTTTACAGTGTCTACCCAGGAGAGAAGTAGCACATGTGCCATGGTAACACACTGTGATTAGCTATAGCTAAGCTGTAGAGAGAGTCGACAGGCTGTCTCTATCTCCCTGTCTCTTGGTCTGTGGCAGATGGGTTGGGAGATCATCTACGGTTTATGCATTCTTGTTCTCCTATGCTGTTGTGATACTTCACAGTTGATCTTATGGAAGTTCCTGTCTTGGAGATGGCTTCTTCCCAGTGTGTCCTTGGGGTTTGCTTCTAACACTGGAATGTTGGCCTGGTGCACTTTTGGTCTCTATGTTTTCCTATTCTATAGAAATTTGGGTCATCTTCCTTTTTATGATGATTTTGTTCCCAGAAGCACAGAACTGGGATATAGATAAATCAGATGAAGATGTGAACAGAAAAAAATGAATTCATGACTTCAAAGACCTTAATTTTTGCATTAACATTTTTGAAAATCAACTTAATTAGATGTTTCTACATCTTTTAACTTCCTACTTATACAAAGCTTCTACAAAAGGATGATATGATATAAGTTATTTTTTACGATATAATTTGTTACTGTCATCCATAAGCAGTTAATTTATACAGCTTATCTTTATCTCGCATAAAATATACAATCTACTTTACCAGGCAGATTTTTGTACACCCGAGTCTTCAGATGCTCAGAAAAATTGTAATACCCTTCTGCCAGCTTAGTTGGGATCAATTAACTCAGCACAGACCAAGTACTGAACCCAAGACCTTCACATCCATATGGCTAAATAACACAACAAATAGCATATGCAATTTCTGAATTCCCAGGATGTATAGTCTGTTATCTACCTGCAAGAGGTAGAAATAAATAAAGTGGATCACAGTTCAAAGAAAATTAGCAATCCTGTATTGACCAAAAGGTTTTAAAGAACTTTGACGTGAACCAAATCTGAGAGTGTTAAGATTTATGGTTACATTTTCACATCCTTTTCATAGGTGAAGAACAGAGATCTTATGAAGCAGGTTGCATTACTGTCTAAAGGCAAGAAACCAGAAAAACATGGAGCCATTGTTATGTCACCATCATATTATCTCTTACAAAGCCCAACATTGCAAACGGACTTCTAGAAAACTGGCCATTGTTTGACGGTATGCACGCATCTTTCTGAAATAAGAAATTGTTCTTTTATTTCTCTAGCAATTTTATTTCAAAAATGTCACCTTTATTCACTGTACTTTAATCCATGTAACATGTCTTAGCTGCATATATGGAGAATCTGTTTGAGCTTTTTGTGTACATTTTCAGTAAGTCTGAATGCTTGGGTTTAGATAATTAGAAGAGGACTATTATGAAATTGTATTCCAGCACAATCTGTAACCTCACTCTACCATTACCAACAAGCCAGGGGATCAACCCTGGTTCAATGAGGAGTGTGGAAGAGCATGCCAGGAGCAGCACCAGGCGTACCTAAAAATGAGGTGCCAACCTGGTGAAGCAACAACTCAGGACTACATGCATGCTAAACCGCGGAAGCAACATGCTATAGGCAGAGCTAAGCGATTCCACAACCAACGGATCAGATCAAAGCTCTGCAGTCCTGCCACATTCAGTCGTGAATGGTGGTGGACAATTAGCAACTAACGGGAGGAGGAGGCGCTGCAAACATTCCCATCCTCAATGATGGTGGAGTCCAGCACGTGAGTGCAAAAGACAAGGCTGAAGCGTTTGCAACCATCTTCAGCCAGAAGTGCCGAGTGGATGATCCATCTCGGCCTCCTCCCGATATCCCCACCATCACAGAAGCCAGTCTTCAGCCAATTCGATTCACTCCACGTGATATCAAGAAACGGCTGAGTGCACTGGATACAGCAAAGGCTATGGGCCCCGACAACATCCCGGCTGTAGTGCTGAAGACTTGTGCTCCATAACTAGCTGCACCTCTAGCCAAGCTGTTCAAGTACAGCTACAACACTGGCATCTACCCGACAATGTGGAAAATTGCCCAGGTATGTTCTGTCCGCAAAAAGCAGGACAAATCCAATCCGGCCAATTACCGCCTCATCAGTCTACTCTCAATCATCAGCAAAGTGATGGAAGGTGTCGTCGACAGTGCTTACTCACCAATAACCTGCTCACCGACGCTCAGTTTGGGTTCCACCAGGACCACTCGGCACCAGACCTCATTACAGCCTTGGTCCAAACATGGACAAAAGAGCTGAATTCCAGAGGTGAGGTGCGAGTGACTGCCCTTGACATCAAGGCAGCATTTGACCGAGTGTGGCACCAAGGAGCCCTAGTCAAATTGAAGTCAATGGGAATCAGGGGGAAAACTCTCCAGTGCCTGGAGTCATACCTAGCACAAAGAAAGATGGTAGTGGTTGTTGGAGGCCAATCATCTCAGCCCTGGGGCATTGCTGCAGGAGTTCCTCAGGGAGTGTCCTAGGCCCAACCATCTTCAGCTGCTTCATCAATGACCTTCCCTCCATCATAAGGTCAGAAATAGGGATGTTCACTGATGATTGCACAGTGTTCAGTTCCATTCGCAACCCCTCAAATAATGAAGCAGTCTGAGTCCGCATGCAGCAAGACCTGGACAACATCCAGGCTTGGGCTGATAAGTGGGAAGTAACATTCGCGCCAGGCAATGACCATCTCCAACAAGAGAGAGTCTAACCACCTCTCCTTGACATTCAACGGCATTACCATCGCCGAATCCCCCACCATCAACATCCTGGGGGTCACCGTTGACCAGAAACTTAACTGGACCAGCCATATAAATACTGTGGCTACAAGAGCAGGTCAGAGGCTGGGTATTCTGTGGCAAGTGACTCACCTCCTGACTCCCCAAAGCCTTTCCGCCATCGACAAGGCACAAGTCAGGAGTGTGATGGAATACTCTCCACTTGCCTGGATGAGTGCAACTCCAACAACACTCAAGAAGCTCGACACCATCCAGGACAAAGCAGCCCGCTTGATTGGCTCCCCTTCCACCACCCTAAACATTCAGTCCCTTCACCACCGGCGCACTGTGGCTGCAGTATGTACCATCCACAGGATGCACTGCAGCAACTCGCCAAGGCTTCTTCAACAGCACCTCCCAAACCTGCGACCTCTACCATCTAGAAGGACAAGAGCAGCAGGCACATGGGAACAACACCACCTGCACGTTCCCCTCCAAGTCACACACCATCCCGACTTGGAAATATATCGCCGTTCCTTCATTGTCGCTGGGTCAAAATCCTGGAACTCCCTTCCTAACAGCACTGTGGGAGAACTTTCACCACACAGACTGCAGCGGTTCAAGAAGGCGGCTCACCACCACCTTCTCAAGGGCAATTAGGGATGGGTAATAAATGCTGGCCTCGCCAGCGACGCCCACATCCCATGAACAAATAAAACAAATGAGCACAATTTCAGTACTCTTTGTAAAAATATGTTTGTCCATGAATTCTCTCAATCTCTTGAACTCATCACCCAAAAGAATTATTGCGCACCAGGTATTTCGTATAATATTTTAAATTTGCATTTTTTATATATATATGTATGTATGTATGTGTTTGTCTATTTGCAAAAAGTTAAAGTAACAGCATCAGAAGTGTGTTTTTGTACTGCTTAAAACATGAAGTGCCAACTATTTTGTACAGTTAAATCTTTTAGATAATGCCTGACCATATGGACATGCTGTTCAGACATCTCTATATTCCAAATTGTAAACAATTGTATAAAATTTGGATTTTAAATATTTGTTCTTGGAATGTGAGCAACAGGATGCAAAGAGGCTGCAAGGGGATATCGACAGGTTTAGTGAGTGGGCGAGAAGGTGGCAGGTGGAGTCTAATGTGGGGAAATGTGAAATTATCCACTTTGTTAGGAAGAATAGAAAATCAGAATATTTTTTTTAAAGTGAGAGACTGAGAAATGTTGATATAGGGATTTGGGTGTCCTTGTACATGAATCACAGAAAGTTAACATGCAAGTACAGCAAGCAATTAGGAAGGGAATGGTATGTTATACTCCAAATCCCTTGCAATAAAGGCTAAGAGTAAGAAGGTCTTGCTGCAATTATATAGGGCTCCAGTAAGACCGCACCTGGAATACCATGTGCAGTTTTGTTCTCTTTACCTAAGGAAGGATGTACTTGTCTTAGAGGGGGTGCAACGAAGGTTCACTAGATTGATTCCTGGGGTGAGAGGGTTGTCCTATGAGGAGAGATTGAGTGGAATGGGCCGATATTCTCTAGTTTAGAAGAATGAGAGGTGATCTTATTGAAACGTATAAAATTCTTAGAGGGCTTGACAGGTAGATGCTGAGAGGCGTTTCCCCTGGCTGGAGAGTCTAGAACTAGGGGTCATATTCTCAAGATAAGGGGTCAGCCATTCAGGACCGAGATGAGGAAAAATTTCTTCCCTCAGAGGGTTGTGAATCTTTAGAATTCTCTACCCTAGAGGGCTGTGGACGATCAGTCGTTGACTATATTCAAGACTTATATCAATAGATTTTTGAACACAAAAGGAATCAAGGGATATGGAGATAGGGCAGGAAAGTGGAGTTGAGGTAGAAGATCAGCTATGATCTTATAGATTGGTGGAGCAGGCTCGTGGGGCCATATAGCCTGTTCCTGCGACTATTTCTTATGTTCTTATTGGCAAGCAGTATTTATTGCCCATTCTTAGTTGCCTTGAGAGGGTTGAGTCATGTGAAGGGCAGACTAGGGAAGAGTGGCAGGTCTGAAGGACGTTAGTGAACCAGTTGAGTCTTTATGACAATCTGACTATTTTAAAAAAAACCTGATGCATTATTTTTGTATGTAAATTAAATACATCCTTTTTCCTGATGTAGATACTGGTTTTTTTAAATTGTTCTATATATATGTAGGGAATCAATTCCCTAGTCCAGCTGATTCTACCTCTTTCCATCTTTTTTCCAGGTCAAATGGACTGACTGACATAATGAGACTATTGCATCTGCCACTGCAGCATTCACAGTTCTTTGAGAAATGGAGGTCAGGCTGCAGGTGGATGGAAATAAGCAGCTGATCTTTCCTGATCCAATCTATGCGCGTATAGGCAACAGTAATGGAGTAACAGCAGTGCTGCTCTGTTCAGTTACATTTTTTCCCCTGAATGGCTGCTTATTAGTGGGAGGACCAGATTATTTTTACCATGTATCAAATTAAGACATGTAGCTCTTTCTCTTTGTAATGCAACCAGATCGGGAAAAAAATATTAAGACCATTTGTATTGGGTTTCTGATGTTTTTGTTTTGATTTTAGCCACTTCTTTAAAAAGCTATTAGTAAAGTGTTGTACAGTTTTAACTGTATATACTGGTTTATGTTTTGTAAGACCTTGTTACCATTGAAACTATAATCTCTGTTATTAAAGTAATTAATCGTTGTGAAGATGCATTTGTCTGTTACAACTTGTGGCATTTTGTATTGTTAACATGCACGGCATTTTGGTGAGCCATGCTGAACTTTGGAATACCTATAACTTTTTCAAGATACACCAAAATAGTTTTGAACAGTTCAGATCTGTATCCAGATTGTCTTTCCCCCCCTCCTGAGTGGCAGATGGTTATATTTATGCTAAAATATGAGCAAACCCTCCCAGATTTAGAATTCCCTGGGCATCCCCCAAGATGCCCTAAGATATAAGCAGTAGGGGTTGGAATGTGGGGACTTTTTTACACCATCAGTCAGCTGACAGTGATATTCTTTAGGCATATCCATACTTCTAAATCTCAGCTTTGATTTATGCAGTCTAGTTTCTTTAGCTTAAACTCGAGAACCTAGAAATCACTTTTGGTGATATTAGCAGATGACTGTTTAATATGATGTTTTGTTGTAGGTATTAACTCATTTATTTTAAATTGATTATCGCCTGTGCTAAAATAGAGGACAAGTGAATGTTATACAAATGCATTAAGCTAGTATCACCAGCAGTTGTGTCTGTGCTAAGGACCTATCTTATTCTTTTTGCTACCTACTGCCCCTCTTTTTTTCATCCCTGGGGCTCCATCTCCCCTCTCTGTACTAGCAGCCTCAATCACACATGGTGAGCTATGGACATTTGTACTACTGCTTCGGTCTCAGCGAATGCATTGACAATACTCTAGGGGCCATATGACCAGTTAAATAACCACTATAACTCCCTGTTTATTTCACACATTACCTTGTAACACACTATGTGGTATTTGTTCATCTTTGTTTAATTTGGAAATTTTCCAAAATTAAATGAAAACTGTCAATTGTTTAATGTAAACAAGATTGCTTCAAGTAAGCACAGTCTGTAACTGCTGTTCGTACACTTTTACTAAACAACTGCTGCTGGAAATAGTTTGTGTCTACAGTTTTTGCAAAGGAAGGAGATTCTAATTACATTGCAAGCATTACTCTAATATTTGAAGCACTTGAACCACTGTGGCACTCCTGCAACATATATTTTTAATTAAAATTGCTGCTTGATTGAGGGATGTTTAGAATTGAGACATTTCCTTTAGTTCTGTACATTGTTTTTCTTTGATTTTCTCATTCTTCATTTTCTGAAGGTGGTGATTCAAATTGGGTACTGCTTCACTGGTACAACTCAAGTCAGCTTTTCAGTACCTTATCCAAGTGACCATTCTTCACATGTACCTGGAATTAAATGTCAGTGGGCTATTCAACTTGGTGGGACATTGTAGTCTCGACTAAGCCTATCTTCAGATATTCATATATGTATGTGTACATGTGTAACAGAGGTAACTGGGAAGCCACCCCCAGCCTGGAGCTACTAAGGCAGGGAAGAGAGTCCCAATTGTCACCCTGTTTTGAGATTAGCTAGCTCAGCAGAGATCAAAGATGAAACCAGGGATCTTCCTAGACTTTGGCCCAGTACCACAGCGCATGGCAAATTTATCCACAGCCATGTGGGGGAGGGGGGAGCAGATAGTTCTAAATGTTGGAGACTCTGGAACTGGGGGAAGAGTCTCAGGATGAGGGGTTGGTCATTTAAGACTGAGATGAGGAGGAATTTCTTCAGAGAGTTGTGAATCTTTGGAATTCTCTATGCCAGAGGGCTGTGGATGCTGAGTCATTGTTCAAGGCTCAGATCAATAGATTTTTGGACTCTGGGGAAATCAAAGGATATGGGGATCGGGCAGGAAAGTGGAGTTGAAGTCAAAGATCGACCATGATCTTAGTGAATGGTGGAGCAGGCTTGAGGAGTATGGCCCACTCCTGCTCCTATTTCTTAAGTTCTTCCGTTTCTAATTCAATTCTGAAACTCCTTGTCTTCAGAAGTTTGCAGAATATTAGTATTTAATGTATGAAACAAAAGGAGTGCCGTTTGAAAGAAATTCGCTCCTTACAAGCGTTTATTTGGAAAAAAAAAGCATTATTAAGTAGCATTACAAAAAGGCACTGCCCAAAGTAAAAAAAAAGAAGTCGTCTCACAAATTTGGGTTAATCAAACACAGAAATAATTTTCCATCGCCTATTGCAAGGGTCAGTAATTCTACTTCAAATGCTGGGTAAACTCTTAAGTTATTGCTTGTGCTGATTTAATGCACTGGAGGAGAGGGACATATTTTTTTTTTGTGCAAACGCATCTCTTTTCCGCTGGATGCGCCAGGTTGCCCCTTTTGCTGCGCTAATCTCACTGCGATGCGCACCTTTTAATCGGATCAACACACTGAGGACCAGCGGCTTCCTTTATCACCGGAAGGGCTCTGATTGGTCGACTCGTGCGGTGGGCGGGTCCTTCAGGTGCGGCGGGCGCGGTGCCCGCCGGGAGGTGTAGTCCCCCCCGCGTCCGCTTTCCGTGGCCCGCGGCGAGGACACGAACTACAACTCCCAGAGTGCGCCGCGCCGAGCCAGGCATGCGCAGATCCACTCACTCGTCCTATGCTTTTTATTAGATTAGTCTTAAAAAGTTGCATCAGCTGCGTTTTCCCGGCGAAGGACTGTGTTTTTTTTTAAAAAATTTTGTTTTGATGCAGTTCGGTCATCGCAAAAATAGGGACAATTGGCCAAGTATGTTTGGGTAAAATTGTGATAGGTGTGCATGCAAAAGCTGCTGCAGGGGAAGTAAGTCATTTAAGAGAAATGCAAAAAGAAAATTAAAGTTTCATGTTTCCGCCGCAGTTCCCAGATGAAGCAACGACGCCTGCAAAGGCAGTGAATGAACCATTATTCCCCATTGCATCTCACTGGAGCCCAGCTGCCCGACTGCCTCTTAGCTCTGGGACGCAACCGATTACAATGTCGCTGGACCAGGGGGATTCCGGTGGCGGGGGAGCAGCGACCTTAGATCAAAGCCAGGGTTGCGACATTAGGAAATGGACCGATATGATGCGGAGCCGGGAGGAAGAGAACCGAGCGGCGGCGATGGAGAACACCGCCTGCACGGTCCTGAGTTGGATTGACAAGCGGTGCCCGGCAAAATGCGAGCGGGAAGGTGACCGCGGTGAGCCGGCAAATGATGACCCGCCGCCCGAGGTGCACACACTGCTGCTCCTCCTAATGAGACTCTCCAAAAGTTGCCCCTTTGACGACATCCGTGAGAAGAGCGCCCACATTCTCCAAACTGTGCTGGTAAGTGGGGCGAAAAAATAGATTCACGATCTCACCAGCTGTATAAATGTTCGCGTTTGTATTAACATTGAGTCTCCCAACAAACTGTTTCCTCACTGTTCCTGTCTCTCTCATTGTCGAAATTCGTACCTAGGAAGGTTATGATGTATAAAGCAAATCTTCATAGACCACCAGGGACAGCTCATAATGCAAGAAATATATTTTAACTACTGCAGTGGTAGTTTTCGGCGTGTTTCTTAAAGTTAAAGAACATCTGGTTTTACAGATTAAGTATCACGCCCACCTCTGTTTACAAGGCTGTTTTGCGAAATGACTTGCACTCTTGGCTCTTCTTGAAACGTTCGCTAGTATCATTTGGGCGTATGTCAGGGTTGCCCTACTAAATTGTTGGATGGTAAGGATGGAAAATCATGCGATTTCCAAAAGCTGGCTGTGTAACTGAGAAAAATTAAAATTAGACGCAAGGTTGAATTGCAATGCAATGTGATACTATGACACAAGATCGAATGTAGGATTTACAAGAATCCAGCAGCTCTTGCTTCTGCTGCTATGGTTTCTCTCCCCTCTCAGCAACTTATTTCATGAAGTCAACAGTGAAGAACTCTGTTGCATTGACCATTCTTTATTTTTTTAAAAATAAGAGTTTGCGAAAGGGCTATTGGAGGGGAAAACTAGAAACTAATTCCAGTCATGGAACTAAAAAGGATGACTGGACTAACTGTAATTATAGGCATGATGTGGAGATGCCGGTGATGGACTGGGGTTGACAATTGTAAACAATTTTACAACACCAAGTTATAGTCCAGCAATTTTATTTTAAATTCACAAGCTTTCGGAGATTTTCTCCTTCCTCAGGCACATTTGCCTGAGGAAGGAGAAAATCTCCGAAAGCTTGTGAATTTAAAATAAAATTGCTGGACTATAACTTGGTGTTGTAAAATTGTTTACAATTGTAATTATAGGCTTTCAGTTCCTGGTACAACATTGTACAGCCTCAAGTTTGGTGCCTCCATTTAGCATCCTCGTAGCTATTTATCCTATTAAAGGGAAAGCATTATCTATTACATTTCCTTGTAGTCTTTAAAGAGGCAGTTCTGTTCATTGATTCTCTCAATTGCACTAGTTGCTCCCATTGGAGTGGAACTTCTTGTCTCAGTGGGAGGAGTACTATTAAAAATGTCTGCTCCCTGGATGAGTTCAGATGTTCTAAAGCATTCTAACAATGATATGAATGAAAGGTAATATACATATATCCCCTTTTTTAACAATTAAGCCTATATTAAGAACTTGTGTGTGTATATATAACTTAGCTAGAATGAACACATTTTATTTGGATCAAAACATTCTTTAAAAGACCTATCTTCCACAGCCCATTCTGAGCTTTACCATATTTGGTAATCCAATATTCTGTTTTGATGCACAATGTCTGGGTATTGCAGCAAGGGATCTTTGTCAATGCTTTGTTTATCTTTGTGTTCATTTCATTTTTTGTGGATGCTGGAGGAAAAGGGGAGGGGACCACGTTGATGTCAATCAGTTGTATATTTTTTTATTCGTTCATGGGATGTGGGCGTCGCTGGCAAGGCCAGCATTAATTGCCCTTGAGAAGGTGGTGATGAGCTGCCTTCTTGAACCACTGCAGTCCGTGTGTTGAAGGTTCTCCCACAGTGCTGTTAGGAAGGGAGTTACAGGATTTTGACCCAGCGACGATGAAGGAACGGCGATATATTTCCAAGTTGGGATGGTGTGTGACTTGGAGGGGAACGTGCAGGTGATATTGTTCCCATTCTGCCATTTCTCCCTCGAAATGTAAATCAAGTTTTCTTTTTCAATTTTCTCCCTTCCTCTCCTAAAAGGTACTGGGTAGTTTGGAGGTGATATTCATTGGGTGATAACAACCTTGTACCTCATCCAAGTAGTTAGGCTTTATGTATGTGTAATTGTTAGTATTGGTAGGATGAACAACATAGGAGGGCATCCCAGTCCTGCCTTCATCCATGCACTTTCTTGCTTCGGTCACTAACTAGCATTGGTCAATGAAAACTTTAGCTGATTTTATCCCATCCATCATCACAGCGCAGGAGGGTTGAGGCCAATCATAATTGCTGTCCCAGTTGAGATCGGTTAATCAGAGAAGCTAAATGGATGTCATCAATGTCATGTCTTTATATGGCCATGCGAATAAGAGTGACTTGAACTAATAATTTCAAGCAGTATGGTAGGAGGCAGGAGCTACATTCTGGGAAGCTTGGGTTTTTAATGTTGACCTACCTCCTGCCTGAGGGAGGGTATCTTACAGGAATGGCACTGTTCAGAGGAAATGCAATTTATTTTCTTCATTTCTGCTTAAGTTGTGTAATGTTCTAGCAGGATAGCTTGGAATTTTGTAACACTAAGAATCCTGGTGGTTTGTGCAGCAAATTATAATTGAAGTAAATGATATGAGTGAGTAGGTTTATCATACATTTTGGTGAAGACGGTATAATCAACTAATTATCTTACCAGGGCATCCAGGCAGGGAAATGAGTCAACTTTCTTGTCATCTGTATTAAATGAAGATGGAAACAAGCTGCTGTTATGGCAAAAGTGATTTGTCAAGGAGGCACTATGATTGGTTGCTCATTACTGCAGAGACTGCTTGACAAATAACTTTTTCCAGATTATTTGCCAATTCATAGTCAAAAATGTAAGACTAAAGGCATATTGAGAACAATAATACCATCAGCCTCCTGTAGAGCAGAAGGGAAAAGTCCAATCGGTTTTATTTGGGTTGGACTCTGCTTGTAGTCATGAACCAGCCACTAAATTAGTTATTCTAGTGTCAGCCTTGGCTCAGCGGTCAGTGAGTCAGAAGGTCATGGGCTCAAGCCCCACTGATCCAGGCTGACACTTCAGTGCAGTACTGAGGGAGTGCTGCACTGTCATAGGTGCTGTCTTTCAGATGGGACATTAAATCAAGGCCCTGTCTGCCCCCTCAGTTGGATTTAAAAGATCCTGTGGCACTCTTCAAAGAGGTTGTTGACCTGATGTCAGGCAATAGGAGCAGCCTCCAAAGGGAATTAGAAGGTGTCTGCCAGGCCGTGTGTGTATCAGTTTTTTTTTAAAATTCATTCTCTGGATATGGGCATCACTGGCAAGTCTGGGATTTATTACCCAAACCTAGTTGCCCTGAGAAGGTGGTGGTGAGTCGCCGCCTTGAACTGCTGCAGTCCATGTGGTGAAGGTGCACTCGCAATGCTATTCGGTAGGGAGTTCCAGGATTTGGAATGGCGATAGATGTCCAAGTCAGGATGGTGTGTGACTTGGAGAGGAACGTGGACGTGATGGTGTTCCCATGCACCTGCTGCCTTTGTGCTTCTAGGTGGAGGTTGCTGACACAGAAGTCTTGGTGGTTCGCTGCAGCGCATCCTATAGATAGGTACACTATCTGCAGCCACTGCATGCTTGAGGTGGAGGGAGTAGATGTTTCAGCTGGTAGATGGGCTGCTGAGCAAGGAGACTGCTTTGTCCTGGATGGTGTCAAGCTTCTTGAGTGTTGTTGCAGCTACACCTAACTAGCCAAGTGGAAAGTATTTCATCACACTCCTGACTTGTGTTTTGTAGGTGGCGGAGAGGCTTTGGGGAGTCGGGAAGTGAGCCACTCACCGCTGAATACCAGCTTCTGACCTGCTCCATTAGCCATGACATTGATGTAGCTGGTCCATTTAAGTTTCTGGTCAACGGTGACTCCCAGGATGTTGAGGGGGAATTCAGCGATAGTAATGCCACTGAATGTCAAGGGGAGATGGGTGGGCACTCTCTTGTTGCACATAGTCATTGCCTGGCACTTAAGTGGCAAGTGACATTTGTACCACACATCAGCCCAAACCTGGATGTGTTCCATGGGTTGCATCATTATCTGAGGTATTGCCAGTGGTGCTGAACACTGCAATCATTAGCGAACAGCCCCACTTCCAACCTTATGATGGAGGGAAGGTCAGTGATGCAGCAGCTGCATATACTTGGATCTAGGACGTTAACCCGAGGAACTCTTGTAATTATATCCTAGGGCGGAAATCATTGGCCTTCAACAGCCACAACCATCTTCCTTGTGTCAGGTATGACTCCAGCCACTGGAGAGTTTTTCCCCCTGATCTCCATTGACTAGTTTTACTAGGGCTCCTTGGTGTCACAAACGGCTGAATGCTGCCTTGATGCCTTTGATCTCGCCTCACCTCTGGAATTCAGCTCTTGTGTCCGTGTTTGGACCAAGGCTGCAATGAGGTCGGGAACAGAGTGGTCCTGGCAGAACCCTCGGTGAGCAGGTTATTGGTGAGTATGTACATTTTCAGGTTGATAATGGTTGATGACTCATTCCATCTCTGCTCATAATTGAGAGTAGGCTGATAGAGTAGTAATTGGCCAGGTTGGATTTGTCCTGTTTTTAGTTGACAGGTTATACCTAGGCAATTTTCCACATTGTTGGGTAGATGCCTGTGTTGCAGCTATACTGGATCAGCTTGGTTAGAAACATGGCTATTTCTGGAGCACAGGTCTCCAGTGCTACATGTTGGGGCACATAGCCTTTGCTATGTCCATTACACTCAGCCGTTTCTTTATCCCGTGGAGTGAATCAAATTGGCTGAAGACTGGCATCTGTGATGGTGGTGACCTATGGAAGAGGCCGAGAAGGATCATCCACTCGGCACTTCTGGCTGAAGGTTTTGAACGCTTTAACCTTGCCTTTTGCACTCGTGTTGGACTCCACCATCATTGTGGATGGGGATGTACATGGAGCTGCCTCCTCCTGTTAGTTGTTTAATTGCCCTCCACTATTCCTGTTGGGTCCTATGTCGATGTCTTGGTCACAGCCAACTCTGGTCCCTCCAGTTTGATTTAATATGGCATTGTCCCATACTGTGCCAATGGTTCTTCTATTTGACTTTTATTTAAATGTTCAAAAATTTCTGAATGTACACTGCATGCATCATTGGCTTGGTTTCTAGTTATTTCATGATGAAAATTCAGTCATGTAGTAGGTTTCCATATTCACACATCTGACATGCTTGGATGTGACACAAATTTGCTAATATGTACTCAGATGGTTATGCTACCATTGATGTCTCGATGGAGCTGCACATTGTTGGTTTTCTTTGCGTGTCATTAAGATTGGCCACAAATTGTTGAAGGGACCTAACCTCTTAGTCAAAAACATCCAGTACCAAAACATCAATATTTAACCATTTCCAATGGTAAATTGTTACTGAAAAATTTGTCTATCCTTTATTCATGAACACAGTATAGAATTATTCAGTTGGTGTCTCACTGATGGCATTGCACCACTTGTGTGACATTGTGTCGCTATGCGTTGTGCTCTTTCCCTTCCTAAAATGATTTAGAATTTCCCTTTTATTCTGGTTGGCTAACATTTCATGTAACTCCAAATTACTTCACTATCAAACCAGCCAATAGAATTGTATGACAAATAAATGCCTTCAACAGAGCACAAAGGTCCTGGGTTTATTGTGGGTCTGATGAGTAAAATTGGCCTCCATGTTCCCAACTTGGGTGAGGAAGTATCAGCTTCGGTTCTTGTTCATGATCAGTCTCCAGTATCTAAGATCGTTTATCCGATGGAAAGTGTGTGTATGGACATTGAGTGAGGATGAGATCAGACTCAACTATGATTCCCTCCATTTAGCTAATAGGCTGTTGACACGATAGAGAATGATAACCATTTGGGTGAGGTACCAGCAGCTGGCTGGTACCATGGAACAATAGCCCTGTATGAATCAGTGCCTTCAGCAAAGGAGTTTGTTTCCAGAAATACCTGCACATATAATCGGGTAAGAAATACAAATGTTATCCGATCGCTAGTCCAATAACAAACCAAACAAATGGCAGAATTGTCAGAGGTATGTTCAGCCAGGTCTTGCGTCTAACTTCTACGCACACGCAAACACGCATCTCCTGTCCTGAAGATGCTAACTCGTGCTGGGGTATGATTTTGTGGGCACCCTCCAGTACCTAATTCAAGCAGTCATTCTAGATCATGATTATCAGTAAGTTATATGATGGTGGAGGGCATTGCGTTGCCATTCCTTTTGCATGATATCCACACCTGTGCACTTTCCACCGGAGCTACTGGGAAATGGTTCAGAGGAGAAATCTTGGTTGTTTTATCTCCTCCCCAGCCCAGGCACATTGAGGACAGTTGTAGCACCCCAACTGCTATCCTGGTTGGGATCAGCTAACTTGCACAGATAGATCTCATCAAAAGATGATGATGACCTCCTGGTCTGTATGGCTCAGTACCAAACCACATGGTAAACTTATTAAAGCCATTGATGACTTTAATTTGTAGACACTGTGGAATAGAGTCTTCTGTATCAGTTAAGAATTGGAAAGATCTGGGACTTGCTTTTGGAGTGTGAAGGAGGCTGATATTAATTTCTGTCTCTTGCTAACTTTGAAAACTAACCTCTCGCTGCCATTCATGTTTATTTCAGAAGTGTGCAAGACCCATAAGTTTGAGCCTCACTGGGATGGGTGAATTATATTCTCACAACTGAAATAAACCCAGAACTTGCTAATTGCATAATTCTGTTTATCTTCGAGTTGACCTTAAAAGCATTTGCAGCACTTTTTAGGAAAATCTTGTGGATGATGCCTAAGAATTTGATTTCTCATTAGTTACTGATTTCCTTGTGACATTGCTGGAATATTGCATGCATGCGTGACAATTGTTTTCCACATGTGCATTAATCAAGAGCTAATTATTAAACTTTATGAACAAAATAACTGATTGGAATGGGTTCCTTCCTTGAATGGCAGTGATGTCTTGGTAATGGTATTGGATTTAATAGAAACAAAAGCTAGAGTGCGTTCAAGATGAGCTGTCATCGCCATTATGCATCCTGCTACTCTGGGATGGCATGTTAGTTTTTATTCAACTGTACATTAATTGTCTGTTATAAAGAGAGTAAACTCTTGAAAAATGTATTTTTGTTCAAAAGGGAAACCGATCAAACACTCGAATGTAGAAAGTTGCAAAGCTGTGACTGTGTGGCCAAGACTTCAACTGACAATATAAAAAGCAATAACAGCACGACACCCAAATATTTTTGCCAGCTACCAAAGCTCATTTCCAGGGTCATCTATGTCCCACTCCGAAAGGTCATGCTGTATTATGTATGCTACATACCATGCAAGCAATCTGAGAACTCAAACTGTAATAGAAAGAAAGACTTGCATTTATATAGTGCCTTTCATGACCTCAACACATTCCAAAGTGCTTTACAGCCAATGAAGTACTTTTGAAGTGTAGTCACTGTGGTAACTGTAGGATATAAGATGTAGTATACCATTCTGCTGATGACTTAGTGGATAATGCACCATCTGTGTGATACTGAGTCATACAGACAAGGAAATTTCCAGGTTCGATCGCTGGTTTGAGCTGAATTAGCTGATCTGGATTGGTACAGCAGTGTGCCTGTTACAATTGGATATGAAGAGGTGAGAGAAAAAACAGCCAGAGTTCCCACTCCTAACCTCAATTACCACTACTCCAGGCAACCGCACAATTGTTGTTGGACCACAGTTGCGTGGTTGCCAAGGGTAGGGCAGAATTGAGTGCAGCTCCTTCTGGTCAACTCTTAAGATAAGAAGAAATAGTAATGGGAATATTGTGCACAGGATCTTTTAGCTATATTCATTCCAGCAAGGGAAGCTAAAATTCACCACTGCATGCTCATATTTAGGACTGAAATATATAACCATGTTATGTGGGTTTCATATGTCTTTTTTACATCTTGTGTGGAAGAAATAGTCATAAAAATTTCCACTAGTGTGACATAATATCGATGAAATGACCTTCAGCAGTGCCAACTGGTTTCCCCCTTCAGCTAAAAAATACTTTTTTTTGTTGTTGAATGGTTACAAGTTACATAGAATATTGAGTGCTGGCTATTACAAGTGAACAAGTTTTTCAAGTAAGGAAGGCATAACCTCATGATTCTAGTTAGTTAAATTAGAGTTATTGTACAGTACTGTGTTTAAATCTCCCAGGGCGGTAACACTTTTTATGACTAACTGTAACTTTATGCAAGTTTCTAATCCTGTACAATAGGAGAGTAATATATTGACCTGTGAAACACTCCGCGGTTCTCTGTTGTTGAATCCACGAATTTTCCCCTTCCATCTCCAATTTCCTCTTTTGCTAAAGATGCAGGCTGTTAGTAGATTTCAGGGATGCTGGTAGCCCTCCCGTACCTCACCCAATTGGTTATTTGTGTGTGAGCCCAGACAACAAATGCCGATACATTATTCACACTTAAGCCAGATCCTGTCTGTCCTCAATGTGCATGCCTTCTAACAGGTTACTGATCAGCAATCAGGAGTGGGTGCTTGCTTGAACTTTTCTGCTCTGGTCCAGGAGCTCTCATTTGGGATCCTCTTGTCGTCAACTTGGCTGAGATCAGCAAATTTTATTTTTCTAAAGGTTTGCTCATTACTCTTCTGAATAGTTGCTATAATTCCAAGTTTCTGCTGGTGGCACTGTTGAGCTTATTGGAATTGTTGATGGTCCCAACACCACCACCACCTGGAACTCCACTGCAGTGCAGTGTTGTTAAACAGTGACATTCTCCATTGTACTCATCTTTTGATGTTTGCATATTTGCATGGCGAGGAAGATTGCAGGGGGGAACTAAAATGTTTCTCGTAAAGTTGGAGTACAAAGATATTAGCAGATCTATAAGAATGTTACGGTTTGCTATGCGTCTCCGAGCAAATCCTCAAGCAATTGTTGGGGGCGGGGGGGTCAATAAGGGCACTCATGATCAGATCGGCTAATAGCTATTGGTTAAAGAAAACAACACTAGTAGTGGCATGACCCTGTGCCAACTAAATGGCGCTTCCAGCAATGCAGAATTCCATAGGTACTCTAATGAAATTTTAGCCTAGGTTATGTGCTCAAGTCGTGGAGTGGGGCTTAACCCCTTGACTTTCTGACTCCGTGGCAAGCGTGCTACCACTGAGCCAAAGCTGACACCAGAATAACTAATTTGGTCATGCACCAGCCACTACAAGCAGGGTCCAATCCAAATACACCTGATTGGACTTTTCCTTCTGCTCCACAGAAGGCTGATGGTATTGTACTGAAACAACACAATATACATTTAGTCTTTTATTGTTGACTATGAATAGGCAAATAATCTAGAAGAAGTTCTTTGTCAAACAGTCTCTGCAGTAATGACCACCCAATGCTGATTGAGGAAAAGGCTTGTAGTGCCTGCTTCACAAATCACGTTTGCCATACCAGCAGTTTATTTCCATCCTTATTTTAATATGGATGATGAGAAAGTTGACTTACTTCCCTGTGCCTGGATACCCTGGTAAGATAATTAGTTGATTATATTGTCTGGAGTGGGGCTTGAACCCATGTCCTTCTGACTCTTGCAAGAGTGCTAGCAATTAGCTAAGCTGATACCGATAATTAAATGTCATAGTCTTCCTTCCAGGTTGAGGAGTGTAATTTCCCAAAATATGAGTACAGACATGTATCATGGGGGAGGGTGTGATTCTGATAACTCCTTCAGAGGCCCAAGAAAACAATACCTTTCTGTAAGCTATGTGCAAAGTTTAAGTAAACAAGTTCTTCTAGCTTTGTGGGGTTTCTCCCCCAATATTTTTAAGTGAGTGTTGATGTCTATTGGCAGAACTAGTTTGGAGCATTTTGTAAGCCTGGTGTTGTGAAAGAGCAGAACTCACATTAATGGAGATGATCATTAATTCTGGGTACTTCTGCTTTAATCATATTGCATGGAAGTAACTACAGTATTGTAGGGGGATAGGGGCTTTGTGTTCTCCCCATTGTGGATTAGGTTTGGAGTCAACCAGCAACAGGATTGAAGCAGAAGTCTCATTTGTTAGTTGAATCTCCTGACCACTGATCTTCCCAAATGTTGAGGGAGAAAGTCCTTTCGGCCAGCAATTTGCCTGTAGTACTGAATATTGCTGGCTTATACAGCTGTCTGGAACAACAAGCTGGGCCCGGCAGCACTTTTTTTTGTGCAGACCTTTGCCTGTTACAGAGGAAGGTGAGTGGCTGGAAAAGTAGAATCGCTTGCAGGACTTTGAGCAGTTGTGCATGTGCAAGAACGCAATAATGCTGCACATATGCAGTTGCTTCAAGACTGTTGCCAGTGCTCTGTAACAGCCCTGCAATGTGACGAGGCAAACACTGAGCACCCTGCAGCTTTATGTCACTCCAGTGGTGGTGGCACTTTGGCCCTACAGACGGGATATTAAACTGACTTTAAAAACATTGAGATGTGAGCTGGATGCCAGAGTTCTGCACATCGCAGGAAGCTTGCATATTGGGTTGATTTGCTGATCATTGAATAAATTCCAGGGGCACAAGTTAGATTTTTGGTTTCTTTATTATAATTAGAAAGCGTTTTGTAAAATGAGCTGTATTTGGTCAAACAAATTGACCAATTTGGCAGTAATGTTTTTTTTATATGGGATGTGGGCATTTATTGCCCATCCCTAATTGCCCTTGAGAAAGTGATGGTGAGCCGTCTTCTTGAACCGCTGCAGTCCGTGTAGTGAAGGTTCTCCCACAGTGCTGTTAGGAAGGGAGTTCCAGGATTTTGACCCAGCGACGATGAAGGAACGGCGATATATTTCCAAGTCGGGATGGTGTGTGACTTGGAGGGGAACATGCAGGTGGTGTTGTTCCTGTGTACCTGCTGCTCTTGTCCTTCTAGTTGGTAGAGGTTGCGGGTTTGGGAGGTGCTGTCAAAGAAGCCGTGGTGAGTTGCTGCAGTGCATCCTGTGGATGGTACACACTGCAACCACTGTGCGCCGGTGGTGAAGGGAGTGAATGTTTAGGGTGGTGGGTGGGGTGCCAATCAAGCGGGCTGCTTTGTCCTGGATGATGTTGAGCTTCTTAAGTGTTGTTGGAGCTGCACTTATCCAGACAAGTGGAGAGTATGCCATCACACTCCTAACTTGTGCCTTGTAGATGGTAGAAAGGCTTTGGGGAGTCAGGAGGTGAGTCACTCGCCGCAGAATACCCAGCCTCTGACCTGCTCTTGTATCCACAGTATTTATGTGGCTGGTCGAGTTAAGTTTCTGGTCAGTGGTGACCCCCAGGATGTTGGTGGGGGATTCGGTGATGGTAATGCCGTTGAATGTCAAGGGGAGATGGTTAGACTCTCTCTTGTTGGAGATGGTCATTGCCTGGCACTTATCTGGCACGAATGTTACTTCCCACTTATCAGCCCAAGCCCTGATGTTGTCCAGGTCTTGCTGCATGCGGACACGGACTGCTTCATTATCTGAGGGGTTGCGAATGGAACTGAACACTGTGCTATCATCAGCGAACATCCCCATTTCTGACCTTATGATGGAGGGAAGGTCATTGATGAAGCAGCTGAAGATGGTTGGGCCTAGGACACTCCCTGAGGAACTCCTGCAGCAATGCCCCAGGGCTGAGATGATTGGCCTCCAACAACCACTACCATCTTCCTTTGTGCTGGGTATGACTCCAGGCACTGGAGAGTTTTCCCCCTGATTCCCATTGACTTCAATTTGACTAGAGCTCCTTGGTGCCACACTCGGTCAAATGCTGCCTTGATGTCAAGGGCAGTCACTCTCACCTCACCTCTGGAATTCAGCTCTTTTGTCCATGTTTGGACCAAGGCTGTAATGAGGTCTGGAGCCGAGTGGTCCTGGCGGAACCCAAACTGTGCATTGGTGAGCAGGTTATTGGTGAGTAAGTGCCGCTTGATAGCACTGTCGACGACACCTTCCATCACTTTGCTGATGATTGAGAATGGACTGATCGGGTGGTAATTGGCCAGATTGGATTTGTCCTGCTTTTTGTGGACAGTTTTCCTGGGCAGTTTTCCACATTGTCGGGTAGATGCCAGTGTTGTAGCTGTACTGGAACAGCTTGGCTAGAGGTGTGGCTAGTTCTGGAGCACAAGTCTTCAGCACTACAGCCGGGATGTTGTCGGGGCCCATATCCTTTGCTGTATCCAGTGCACTCAGCCGTTTCTTGATATCACGTGGAGTGAATCGAATTGGCTAAAGACTGGCTGTTGTGATGGTGGGGATATCGGGAGGAGGCCGAGATGGATCATCCACTCGGCACTTCTGGCTGAAGATGGTTGCAAACGCTTCAGCCTTGTCTTTTGCACTCACGTGCTGGACTCCACCATCGTTGAGGATGGGGATGTTTGCAGAGCCTCTTCCTCCCATTAGTTGTTTAATTGTCCACCACCATTCACAACTGGATGTGGCAGGACTGCAGAGCTTTGATCTGATCCGTCGTTTGTGGAATCGCTTAGCTCTGTCTGCAGCATGTTGCTTCCGCTGTTTAGCATGCATGTAGTCCTGAGTTGTAGCTTCACCAGGTTGGCATCTCATTTTTAGGTACGCCTGGTGCTGCTCCTGGCATGCTCTTCTACACTCCTCATTGAACCAGGGTTGATCCCCTGGCTTGTTGGTAATGGTAGAGTGAGGAATATGCCGGGCCATGAGGTTACAGATTGTGATGAAATACAATTCTGCTGCTGCTGATGGCCCACAGCATCTCATGGATGCCCAGTTTTGAGCTGCTGGATCTGTTCTGAATCTATCCCAGTTAGCACGGTGGTAGTGCCACACAACAAGTTGGATGGTATCCTCAGTGCGAAGACGGGACTTCGTTTCCACGAGGACTGTGCGGTGGTCACACCTACCAATACTGTCATGGACAGATGCATTTGCGATAGGTAGATTGGTGAGGACGAGGTCAAGTAAGTGTTTCTCTCGTGTTGGTTTGCTCACCACCTGCCGCAGGCCCAATCTGGCAGCTATATCCTTCAGGACTCGGCCAGCTCGGTCAGTAGTGGTGCTGCCAAGCCATTCTTGGTGATGGACATTGAAGTCCCCCACCCAGAGTACGTTGTATGCCCTTGCTACCCTCAGTGCTTCCTCCAAGTGATGTTCAACGTGGAGGAGGACTGATTCATCAGCTGAGGGAGGGCGGTGGGTGGTAATCAGCAGGAGGTTTCCTTGCCCATGTTTGACCTGATGTCATGAGATTTCATGGGGTCCAGAGTCAATGTTGAGGACTCCCAGGGCCACTCCCTCCTGATTGTATATCACTGTACAGCCACCTCTGGTTGGTCTGCCCTGCCAGTGGGACAGGACATAACCAGGGATGGTGATAGAAGAGTCTGGGACGTTGGCTGAAAGGTATGATTCTGTGAGTATGGCTACATCAGGTTGTTGCTTGACTAGTCTGTGGAACAGCTTTCCCAATTTTGGCACAAGTCCCCAGATGTTAGTGAGGAGGACTTTGCAGGGTCGACTGGGCTTGGTTTGCCTTTGTCGTGTCTGGTGCCTAGTAGTCCGTCCGGTTTTATTCTTAAGACTTTTTTTTAAGCGAGATTTTACAACTGAGTGGCTTGCTAGGCCATTTCAGAGGGCAATTAAGAACCAACCACATTGCTGTGGGTCTGGAGTCACATATAGGCCAGACCGGGTAAGGACGGCAGGTTTCCTTCCCTAAAGGGCATTAGTGAACCAGATGGGTTTTTACGACAATCTGGTAGTTTCATGGCCACTATTACTGATACTCGTCTTTTAATTCCAGATTTTATTTAATTAATTGACTTTAAATTCCCCAGCTGCCATAGCGGGATTTGAACTCATGACTCCGAATTATTAGTCCAGGCCTCTGGATTTCTAGTCCAGTAACATAACCACTATGCTACTGTACCCACAGCAGAAGCAACCCGTGAGGCTGGTTTAATTTGTTAGTAGCAATTGTCACTCTTGTTTGCATTTACAGATATTGCATAACGAAGGTTGGGTTGCAGCTGATCGGAACCGGTCCATTCCTGTCGTGTGTAACTAGGGCATGGTACTTAAGTCTGTAGTTCATTGTTCTAACCTGCTGAATAAGGATTCTAGCTAGGAATATAAGAAAAACCTAGTCCTAAAAAACAAAGAAAGATTATTGGCACGTTATTTTGTGTAAACTCGTCATTCTATCTGAGTATACTTTCTGTACCCCATTTACAGTTAGCCTGTGATAAAAGTTTCTTAACCTCGCTCGGATTCATCCTGGCAACATGGGTGCCTGCTGCTCTCCGTTACCTCGCCGAAGTGACCATTTTTCATGTTTGAGCCTAAACAAACAGACTTTTCAACCATTGAGGACACCGCAATTGAACTGTATTCTGTCCTCACAAACTTTCTAGCGGGAATTTCTGGCTAACGGTCAGGAGCAGTGGCCCAGTCTGATTTGCCCCCTGCCCCAACTTCATTACCCGCCAGGCACAGTGTGGCCATCAGTAGAACACCCCTACCACTGCCCTGGCTGAGAGCTCACCTGGAATAAAGCAAGGATCAAACCTGGAACTTCCATGTGTAGCTTACAGGGGGGAAATGCAGTTAGCAGCTGAATCTTCAAGAGAACGTCTTAACTTTTTAAAAAAAATTGTAAATCATCACCACTGAAGAACTTTATTTAACCCAAACTAAAACTTTAAAGGAAAAAAGATTTGGAAAGTCTATAATGTCAATATATGATGCATTGTATAATAAATAAAAGCCTACTGTATGTCAACAAAGAGGTAACCTCCACAAACACTAACTTTGGAGCAGGGTAGATGTAGGAGGGGATACTTGAAGAAACATGATATTCTTTAGCCTATTGTAAGGTCATAACATGAAATGTATAATTTACTTTCAATATTTTGAATGTGAGTTTCCCCAAAGTAGTTAAATGCATTTCATGTAGTGTGACTATAAAGACTAGGAAGGTCCCGTGTTTGATCTTTAGGTTTCAGCTGACCTCAGGCTGTTGGGATCTCAATTAGGACAATGGGATGATACAATTGGCTTTGGTAACCCTCAGTATAGAATTTACAGCACAGAAACAGGCCATCCAGCCCAACTGGTCTGTGCCAGTGTTTATGCTCCACATGAGCCTCTTCTCACCTTACTTCATCTAACCCTATCTGTATAGTCTATTCCTTTCTCCCTATTGTACTTATCTCTCTTCCCCTTAAAGGCATCTATGCTGTTTGCCACCACTACTCCATGTGATAGCAAGTTCCACATTCTAACCACTCTCTGGGTAAAGCAGTTTCTCCTGAATTCTTTATTGGATTTATTAGTGACTATCTTATTTATGGCCCCTAGTTTTGGACCCCCCTCCGCCTTCAAACCCCTTCATTTTAAAGAGCTCTATTCGGTCACCCATCAGCCTTCTCCTTTCTAGATAGTTATAACCTACAAGAGTGTGAATGTTGTTTGCTACTCCTTTTTAAGGCCACCATTGTGCATGGTGGATCTTTTATATGTTCTACATAGCTGTGAACAGGCACAAGGGTATTGTAGGGAAATTTATTAAAATTTGAAAAAATGCATCTGATCGGTTTCCTGGCATTTATGGCTAACTGATAAGCTGATGCTACCAATATCAGAAGTCCCAGGCCCAGCTCCACCTTGCAGCAAAATCCTGTTACTTTGAATGAATCAGATATTTCCCAACAAAAGCCCGAGAAGTGTCACCAGGTGGTTGAATATCACTCTGTGTCGTGATTTGATTCAGATGCTTTTGAAATTGAAGAGCCAAATCTAATTGGTAACCTTGTTGGCTTTGGGCCACGTTGCTGGTGAGATGGAGGAAGGAAAAGAATTCTCTGTGCCCCCACACTCCCAACCCCAAAGTATTTACATTTTGAAACATTAATATCCCAAGAATTATGTATTTTAAGGATTATTGCTTGTCAGAGCAGTGCTTGTATATTGTGTTAACTCGCTCTGCTGATGTGGAGTTCTGTCCCTTCCCATTTCGCGAAGATATCAGGATTTTGATTGTTACCAGAAATTGTTATAGCAACAAATTATTGTTTATGCTGCAAAGAGAAAACTATTTTTGGAATAGTCATATGTAAAATGAATTGTTTTGTACCTTCAAACCAGTGTGGCTGTTGCTTAGATTCCTAAAGATAACCTCCAGCTCTTGCATTCTAATTCTCCTGTTGCTCCACTCCCTGCACTTTTAGTATTTCTCTCCATAGTTCAACTTCTTAGCACCATCATACATACAAATATCCTTTGTGTGTCTGTCCTTAGTTTATTGCACGAGCACTGCCCAGTCCTTCAACTCCTCTTGCTCCTCAATTCACCCCATTGCCTTTCACTATCTTAGTTTGAGCGCCCTGTGGTGTATTGAACCGACCATTCTATTTGCTGCTTTTTAGCATAAGAGCCCATTTTATTTTGTCTCTGCAGTCTGGTGTCTCAGTTCCCTGTACTTTTGCATCTGTTCAGTGCCACAGAAAAGATGGTACAACAACTTTAAAACCCCACAGTAAACTATTCTACAATACAGTTCATGTTTACACGTCTACTGCAGGTTGAATAGATTATGCAGTTGGAATTGGAACTATTGGATAGCCTGGCATATCTATTTGCTGCTGCATGAGTTTTCACACCAATATGCTTATATGTAAATAAAAATTCCTCTGTAAAACTAAAAATATTAAAGGAGAATTATAAATAGCTGCACTTTTAGTAATAAAAACACTTCCAAAGCCTGTTTTGGGTTGTTGCTGACCTGCCTTGCTCTTGATGGGCTTCAACATGCGTTGTAGGCCAGGTTGGATTCCTCTTCAGGCATGTTTGAATTATCGCAGAGACAAGCAGCTGGTCATGCCTAACCACTTCCTGGAGCAGAGGCTGCTGAAAGAGGCCGAGTACTTCCAGCTCAGTGAGCTCGTCAAATTTTTGACGCCCAAGTTCATCGTGCAG
The DNA here is from genome assembly GCF_035084215.1 of Heptranchias perlo. Taxonomy (NCBI): domain Eukaryota; kingdom Metazoa; phylum Chordata; class Chondrichthyes; order Hexanchiformes; family Hexanchidae; genus Heptranchias; species Heptranchias perlo. The sequence goes on from NC_090350.1 coordinate 31,028,661, forward strand.
ATTTGAGTGACTGACGAGACGTGCCTAAGGTGACATTGAGAAGAGCTGGCAGAGCAGCAATCTGTTGGCCAAGAATTATCCTTGCACTGAGATAGCAGAGAAGAGATCGGGCTTTATAATCATTGTCTACTACAGCTGCTGCACCTCGAGGAGAACCAGGCAGATGCATGCACTGCTTCTGATTCGCCACTCTACTCACTGCAGTATATTCTCATTGGAAATGCAGGAAAATATGAAGGAGTTTATCGATCTGCACGCTACACAACTAAATTTACAGTGTACATCATCAATCTCGCCTTTTTCTGGAAAATCTGGGCCATTGTTTCAAACCACTAAGTTAGTGAGCGGTAGGTTCAGCCGTTAGGTCAGTTCCCAATATGTTAGGTAGCATGTGTTAGTTTAAAACCACAGTCAGTCAGAAAACCACAGCTGGTACCAGACAGAAAGGTACACCTATTCAACAGAAGAGAATTGCTAACATTCAAAGGATAGATATATGACTAGATCTACAAAGAGAAATGGGGAAGTAAGTGGGAGATGGATCAGAGCTTGTTTGCAAGATTCTTTCTGGGTTTAATTTTTTTTTAAAGTACAATCCTGTTGTTGCTGTTTAGGTGTCAGTTTGGCCTTGTTGGTAACACTCATTACAGAGTTAGTAGGTTGTGGGGTTCAAGCCTCAATCTAGGATTTGAGTACATAATCTAGTCTACCATTTCAGTGAAGTACTGAGGGAATATCACATTGGTGGAGGTGCCATCTTTTGGATTAAACATGAAACTGAAACCCCATTTGTCTGTTCAGGATGAAAACATCCCATAGATTCAGAAGAGCGCAGGGAGTTTTCTGGCGTCTTGGCTTAACCAACACCACAAAAAACAGATCAACTGGCCATTTGTCTTATTTGCCATTCATAGGCACTTTGTGCAAATTGGTTGCTGTGTTTCCTACATAAACTACAGTCACTTCACTTCAAAACTAATTATTTGGTTTGCTTTGGGGCTTCCAGAGGATGTGAAAGACACTATATAAATTCAAGTTCAACAGCAAATCATGTTTAACTAACCTGAGTTTTTTGATGAGGTAACAGAGAGGGTAGATGAGGGCAATGCGGTTGATGTGGTGTATATGGACTTTCAAAAGACGTTTGATAATGTGCCGCGTAATAGGCTTGTCATCAAGATTGAAGCCCATGGAATAAAAGGGGCTGTAGCAGCATGGAAGCAGAAAGTACTGGTGAACGTTTGTTTTTCGGACTGGAGGGAGGTGTACAGTGTTGTTCCCCAGTGGTCGGTACTGGGATCACTGCTTTTCTTAATATGTTAATGACTTGGACTTGGGTGTACAGGGCACAATTTCCAAATTTGCAGATGAGACAAAACTTGGAAGTGTAGTGAACAGCGAGGAGGACAATGATGGACTTGAAGAGGATATTGACAGGCTGGTGAAATGGGCGGACACGTGGCAGATGAAATTTAACGCAGAAAAATACGAGGTGATACGTTTTGGTAGGAAGAATGAGGAGAGATAATATAAACCAGAGGGCACAACTCTAAAAGGGGTACAGGAACAGAGAGACTTGGGGGTATATGTGCACAAATCGTTGAAGGTGGCAGGGCAGGTTAAGAAAGTAGTTAAAAAAGCATATGGGATCCTGGGCTTTATAAACAGAGGCACAGATTACAAAAGTAAGAAAGTCATGATGAACCTTTATAAAACACTGGTTCAGACACAACTGGAGTATTGTGTCCAGTTCTGGGCACCGATGTGAAGGCCTTGGAGAGGGTGCAGAAGAGATTTACTAGAATGATTCCAGGGATGCGGGTCTTTAAGAACATAAGAAATAGGAGCAGGAGTAGGCCAATCGGCCCTTCGAGCCTGCTCCGCCATTTAATAAGATCATGGCTGATCTGATCCTAACCTCAAATCTAAATTCATGTCCAATTTCCTGCCCGCTCCCCGTAACCCCTAATTCCCTTCACTTCTAGGAAACTCTCTATTTCTGCTTTGAATTTGAATTTATTCTTTAGTTACGTGGATAGACTGGAGAAGCTGGGGTTGTTCTCATTAGGGCAGAGAAGGTTGAGAGAAGATTTGATCGAGGTATTCAAAATCATGAGGGGTCTAGACAGAGTAGATAGAGAGAAACTGCTCCCATTGGCAGAGGGATCAAGAACCAGAGGACATAGATTTAAGGTGATTGGCCAAAAGAACCAAAGGTGACATGAGGAAAAACTTTTTTACACAGTGAGTGGTTAGGATCTGGAATGCACTGCCTGAGGTGGTGGTGGAGGTAGATTCAATCATGGCCTTTAAAAGGGAACTGGATAAGTACTCGAAAGGAAAAAATTTGCAGGGCTACGGGGATAGGGCGGGGGAGTGGGACTAGCTGGATTGCTCTTGCAAAGAGCCAGCATGGACTCCTTCCGTGCTATAACCTTTCTGTGATTCTAAATTTGTTTTTTCTTCCATGCCAGTTGTTTGCCACAAGATCTGTCTGATGCATAAGTATATATGCAGTCTTGCATTTTTCTCCCCATTGCACTCCTAAAGTGAGCCTCTCTCCACTACCACCACCTCTTTGTGTGAGGTAGAACAGGCTATTGAGCCATATTTGGAGGGAGGCGTGAGGGGGAAAAAAAAATTCTAAAACCTAACATTCACTACACCTCCCTGTCACCCACACACAAAGTACTTAATGTGATGCCATGATTTGCTTTGTTAACCACAACAGAAGCCAGCTATTACCTAATGCCTGAATTGACACAGCAGACTAAAGCACAAATACCTGTAGCAAGCAAATTGCCACGTTAAAAATGTTTTTTTAAGTCAATCATTACACAGGCTGGTAAATTTGTCTATACTTGCAGGCAAGCTTAGCCACTTTTTTTGAAGTGACTGTGCTGCATTCACACCAAATGTACAAGTGGAAAGACAGCACAGCACATCTTCAGCTATAGAGACAAGTGTTCAACTCAGATTAAAATGATCCTTAAAACAATGTATTTATGAGCTGCCTTAATCTGCACTGCGTATGAGAAAACTAGTGTATGTTAATACACTCGGATGCTATCGTTGCATTGGTTATTTTCAGCAGGGAGTGTTCTCACCTGACCTGGTGTTTTTCCCTATCCCCTTCTCTCCTGAATATGCCGATTTAATGTGCAGCTGTGCTTTTGTGGACATCAGCAGCTGTCAACTACCTCATCCAAGTGACCATATTTTGTGTGTGAGCCCGTACAACAAATTCTGGCAGTCTATTTGATCCCTGTCTTCACCCGTGTAGTTTCCAGTAGCAATCCGAAACTGGAGCTGTAGCGGACTTTCCACCTCCCCAAACCAAAGGTGCTAATGACACTTTAGCACCTCTCCTTTCGCCCTGGCTGAGATCAGATGATTTAGCAGAGTAGGAATTAAACCCGCAACCTTCCTGTCTAGTATGACTTAGCACTAAACAAAACTCTAAAGTTACTCACTCAGCCATCATTGGTGGTTATCTTCAGTGCACATGCAGACAAATTTGGGGAAATTTTAACCTAACCCACCAGTTGGGGAACTGACTGGATTGGTTGGTTTTACACCTCGCCTGATTTTACTCTCCATTGAAGTCAATGGCGAGTAATATTCGGCAGGGTGTAAAACCAACGTTGCTTCCGATCCTGTGGTCTTGCCACCCGATGAGGTTAAAATTGCCCCCATTTTCTCTTTTGTTGTAGGAGCATAGTAGATAGCAAACTATAAATCAAGGAGAGGGTACAATGGTCAATGAAGATCACAGGTTCGATCTGCGGTTGAGCTGTTAATTGACTTCAGCTGGACCGGTGGGGGAGCAGAGTTCCAACCTAGCAGGAAACGGATTTGACTTGGATTCAAATTCTGATAAATTCAGTATTTGTTTTAAATACTAAAATTACTATCAATTACCTTGGCAATGAAGGATGAAGTTGTCAGGAGATTTATGAATCTCTTCTTTAACCTGACATCTGAAACAGCTTTTTGGGCACGAGTTATGAAATCCAGTAAGAAAATAAGTGCACTGTTTGCAATATGAGCATTGCTTTGGGATTTCTGTTGGTTTTTTAAACTTGTAGTTGTGTATATTTATATATTTATCTATATGTGTCGGCATGGCTCAGTGAGTAGTACTCGCCTCCAAGTCAGAAGGTCGAGGATTCAGGCCCCACTCCAGGGACATGAGCATGTAATCTAGGCTGACACTGTAGTAGAGTACTGAGGGAACTCTGAGCACTTCCTGAGAGCATTAATTCCTGCTGGGGTGCAGTTCTGCAGAGACTGGCCACCTTCTGGTACCTCACATGAATAAGTGCTGACGGTGAGAGTTAGCAGCCCAGTTGACTCCTTGCCCTATATCCCACACGTGGATATATCCTGAATAACAGCCAAGAGCTTGGAATCCTGGCTTTTCTCCCCACTTTTTTTTTCCCCTTCCTCCCCCAGACCTGGTTTGGAGCCTAATTATGGAGCCCCTATTGCTGCCCTAACTGAGATCAGCTAAATCGGCATAGACCCGGTATCAAATATAGGGCTTTTGTTTTGTTTGGCTTAGTACTCACTCGATGGTTTCTCTGTCTCGTGTCACTTGTGAAATACCCTGGGGCTCTTTAAATGTTAAAAGCACTGTATAAATGCAAGTTGTTGCTTGTGCCTTTACCTACTGTGCCAATGTGGGAGACCCTGAGCAAGTTTTTTGATCAAATCTACAGTAGTCAATTGTGCAAAAAAGCAGGATTCACAGGCCTGAGTTCAGAACCCTGGATTGGAAGGGTGCAGGTAATTCGGCTGAGTTCTTTTAATCTTAGCTGCGCCCCTGAGTTCCACTTGCTCCCATCTCAAATTTAGTAGGGAAAAACTGGAATAACATTCACTATTGGGCTGCAGTTGCATTCCTGAAGCAAGCAGTCTGAAGAATGCCATTAGTGGAAGCTGGATGAAGTACATGCCACTCGGTCTGTCTGTTTGTCTTTAATCATACGTTACAGAAAATGGTCTTGTGTTAGACTTCAGTCCATATGTCTGTTTTTAGTTAGATATACCGTTATTTAAGTTTTATCATTTAATTACTGTCGCCAGTTTTTCATTAACTTTATGACCTCCAGTTTTTCCCATGTGCCTTTACATTCCACGGCTGGCCATGTCCAAACATTTTTTTTTAAGATTCTGACCTTTGTCAAAAGTTATGACTGTTAAATAAAAATATTTAACTGAAAACAGTGCATTTTGGTTTAAATTATGTTATTGGTTCCTGCTGGTGAATGAAATTAATTTAATTAGAAGGACAGCTGACCATGCCAAGATAAAGATGTGGTCAAAGCCATTCAGACACTTTCTTTCAAACCTCGTCCTGTCCAATTGCTGCAGCTGCCCTGCCCTTTTGGCAGCTTCAGTTTTCTTCCCTGGATATCCAGAAAAATTAATTAATTAATCCTGCTGTGTACAAAATGGCAGCCGTGTTTTAATGGTGGAACAGGCTCGAGGGGTCGAGTGGTCTAATCTTGTTCCGATGTTGGGCCATAATTTGCTGTGACAGGACATCTAATAGTTGAACTTCAAAGTAATTCATTGTATATGAAAAGCTTTGCGATACGAGACAGATGTCTAGGTTTTGCGTTATTTGCTTCACTCCACCACTATATATTAGATCTGAACTCATCAGCAACTGAATATCTATACAGGTAATAACTGTTCCACGAGATGTTTGTTTTAATACTCAAGGCTTTTCAACTTCAAATAATTCCAGAAAATATACTCCATCTGAACATTAATGTTCTCACTTGTGCTTATGTCTGATGGCACTGTGTATGTGTCAAGGATAATTAGTAAATAGTTACTGTTTATTCAAGCACAGGAGAATGTTTTAGGAATGTACAAGTACTGTTGCATAAAATTGTATTTGGATTTTATAATTTTCAAACTACTGTCACTAAAATGATGCAGAACATAACAATCAAATTTAAACTAATGGGTTTTGCAGCATACTGGAACATAATGGGCCATAATTTCCTGTCAAAATAACGGTGAGGCTAATGGCGATCTTTCCTTCACTCCCCTTATTTCTCTTTCTGTACCTGATTTGACATTGAATTCACCCACTCTAATTTACACTTCCTTCTCAGTCCTTGCGCTGTTAATTTCATAATCCTGCAATTTGGATAAGGAGATACACAGTTGTTTGCTCTGTTCACTCAGGTCCCAGATGCCATGTCTTCCACTCTGCAACATTATCAGCTTGCACTTTCAGCAACTTGCCATGCAAAAAATTAAAAAACCAAACATGCTAGGGCAAGTCTAATGGCAAATGGCCCAACATAGGAACAAGATTAGGTCATTCAACCCCTTGAGCATGTTCCTCCATTCACTTAGGTCATGGCTGATCTGTACCTCAACTCTATTTATCCACCTTTGTTCCATATGCCTTCCATATACCTAACAAACCTACTGATCTCAGTCTTGAAAATTTCAATTGACCCAGCATCCATAGCCTTTTGGGGGAAGAGAGTTTCAGATTTCCAATACCATTTGTGTGAAAAAGTGCTCCCTAGTTTCACTCCTAAATGGCCTAAATCTAATTTTAAGATTATGCCCTCTTGTTCTGGATTCCCCCACCAAAGGAAATAGTTCCTTTGAATTGACCCAATCGTATCCCTTAATCATTTTAAATACCTCCATTAGATCACCCCTCAATCTTCTAACTAAGGGCACCTACATCTATTGAAAGCAAGGACAGCAATATTTAAAAGATGTTCTGTCTTACTGACAAACTAGCTATTATTTTTTATTTTAAATTATGTTGCCTATTTCCATCGGTTTTTTTTGGTATCTGTTGTAATTAATTTGTGAAGTTAGCCTTGGACACAATTTAAAATGTAACAGTTTATGCTTGTTCAGACAAATAAGGTGATGTAATTTGTGTGTGTTAGACTACCAGATTTGTGTTTTCATTCCTAGGTTTAATTTGCAACATGTTTACTTCTGCAGCTGATGTGATTCTGGAAGGTCTGGTCCAGTTAGGGATCTGAGGTGTACATTGCTATACACTTTAGAATATATCAGCTGAAGACTTTATCATCCATAGATTTCTATGATTTATCCATTAATTTCCATAATTCTTCTGCATTCATGACCAGTCTAGTTTTTTTTTAAGTTACAAGGGAAAATGATCTAGGTATGTGGAGAACCATGTTAGGCCAGCCTGAAGTACAATCGTCAATGCATAACCACAGCTTGAAAATGTCCTTGATCTTTGATCTGTGGTTTGATCTTTGGTCTGTGCTGAGCTCGCAGTAAGGGTGTTGCAAATAACTCAATGCCTGAGCTATGGAGAGGTGTTCTACCCCTCCAATGGCCATTCTTGTATCTCAAGAAAAGTTGGGTCCTCGGTACCAAGAGAGAAAAGTGTTTGTATACTTTATGTTGATGCATACAGCAATGGGGATGCTGTGTTTCTGCTATTACCAGCGCATTATCACTATAAAAGTACCTCCTAGATATCAATCAACTTGGATTTTGGATACTCTCTGACCACTACAACCGTGTAGGCAAGTGTCTTGCAGTAGAACTTTAGGCACATTTGCATAAGAAAAGTCTAACTGCCTGAACAAGAGTTATCTATTTGCGTAAACGAGAAGACCTGCAGTGAGCCAACCACATCATAGACCCATGAAAATGTAGGTCAACAAATCTACTGTTCTGTTTGGGCTATCTGTGCCTGAGAAGTAAAAGTGAGGAACAGTGCCACGTATTCTAAATTGCTGACTTCTTCCTGGGAATATTGAATAATGTCTTGGTGTTTCACTACGGTATTGACTTTTTGTACTAAAGAGTGGTAAGGTTGACAGACCATTGGACCCTACTAACTATTGCAGTGCAGCTATCTAGTGACTAGATTGGGTCACAAGACAGTTACCAGGAGCAGCAATCTTGGCTGATTTTCTTCTCCCTAGTCCAGGGGTGTTGAGGCTAAGATCAGCTAACTCAGCACAGACCAGGAATCCAAACTGGGACCTTTGGTGGTCAGTATGGCTTGCTTCCATACTGCCTTTACACCTGAACTCTGGTTGACCCAACCAGTGCAATCTTTCTGGTGAATTTGATACTTATTTCTTCAGTCCCTCCCATTGTAAATGTTTGTGTGTGACCAAGCACACACACATGGGGAAATTTCACTGATCCAGCCTCAGCATTTCTATATTTTGAGCCGAGATTTCAATACCAAGTCTCTAATTGAGTCATAGAACTGTTGCTGGTACTTGCTAGTACTATTGACGATGGTTAGTTTCATATAGGAATACTTTAGAGTTAGAAATAATCTGATCTGTAACCATTTTTGTGAGCTGCTAAACATAACATTGGAGATTATAACAACAACTTGCATTTGTATAGTGCCTATGTAACATAGTAAAACGTCCCAAATCACTTCACAGGAGCAATTTTTCAAACAAAATTTGACACCGAGCCACATAAGGAGATAGTAGGATAGGTGACCAAAGGCTTGGTCAAAGAGGTAGATTTTAAGGAGCGTCTCAAAGGAGGAGAGAGAGGTAGAGAGGAGGAGAGGTTATGGGGAGGGAATTCCAGAGCTTAGGGCGAGGCAGCTGAAGGCACGGCCACCAATGGTGGAGTGATTTAAAGTCGGGGCTGTGCAAGAGGCAAGAATTGGAAGAGTGCAGAGATTTCGGAGGGTTGTGGGGCTGGAAGAGGTTACAAAGATAAGGAGGGGTGAGGCCATGGAGAGATTTGAAAACGAGGATGAGAATTTTAAAATCGAAGCGTTCCGGGAGCCAATGTAGATCAGCAAGCACTGGGGTGATGGGTGAACAGGACTTGGTGTGAATTAGGATATGGGCAGCAGAGTTTTGGATGAGCTCAAGTTTGTGGAAGATGGGAGGCTGGCCAGGAGAGCAGTGCAATAGTCAAGTCTAGAGGTAACAAAGGCATGGATGAGGGTTTCAGCAGCAGATGAGGTGAAGCAGGGGCGGAGATGGGTGATGTTACGGAGGTGGCAGTAGGCAGAGCGGATATGTGGTCAGAAGCTCATGTCAGGGTCAAATAGGATGCTGAGGTTGTAAACAGTCTGGTTCCATCTGAGACAATGGCCAGGGAGAGGGATGGAGTCGGTGATTAGGGAACAGAGTTTGTGGCGGGGACCGAAGACGATGGCTTCGGTCTTCCCAATATTTAGTTGGAGGAAAGTTTTTTGCTCATCCAGTCAGACAAGTAGTGTGACGAATGAGGCAGAGGTGGTGGTGAGGCAAAGCTGGGTGTCAGCGTACATGTGGAATCTGATATGTTTTTGGATGATGTCGCCGAGGAGCAACATGTAGATGAGAAATAGGGGGCCAAGCTTAGGTCCTTTAGGGGCTCCAGAGGTAACAGTGCTGGAACAGGAAGAGAACCCACTGCAGGTGATTCTCTAGCTATGATGAGATAGATAAGAACGGAACCAGGCGAGCGCAGTCCCACCCAGCTGGATGACGGAGGAGAGGCATTGGAGGAGGATGGTGTGGTCAACAGTGTCAAAGGCTGCAGACAGGTCAAGAATGATGAGGAGGGATAATTTACCACCATCACAGTCACATTGGATGCCGTTTTTAACTGGAAAAGTAAGCCTAGTTATCGATAATCAGGCTTAAAAATGAGAACTAATGTGTTGTGTGCAACTGGCTTGCACTCTTGAGCAGGTCTATACTGGTACATACACCTCATTCCAAACAATCCCCATCTAAGGAACATTACATCATTTACAGTACTATGAATCAGCACAAATTCTGTGTACTTTAGTTTAAATGCTGATAAAATGTTTGTTTCTAAATATTCTGATAATCTTTGAAGGATTACAGTATTATGTAACTTTTTGTGAGATTAGCAAACTACAGCATTTTCTTCCCAGGCTGCACAGACCATTCGTAGCTGAGAGAATAGCTAGCCAGCCTCTGGTGCTCTGAACTGGCTGGTAGGTGTGCAGAAATTTGCCAATCAGGCTCTTCTGGAGCATGCATGCTTGTTTTATTTTCTCCCTACCTGGCTGCCTCTCGACGCACTTCCTCGTACCATGGTTAAGATTGGCATATCCACACGAGTGAAATTAAGCCAGCATTCACTCTGTGCCACCATATGCCCTACTCTTTAAGTCACTTGAAACTTTTTAAAAATCTTTTTATTAAACTTCTTACGGGTTGATGCACTGAATTTTTAATTCAACAAATCTTAAAAGCCTGTGTACTCTTTCCATGTAGAAGTGATGGGAGAAGAGGTTGTGTCAGTGCTTGCTATCATGTATTGTGTGCTATTACAGGAAGGTGAGGCTGTAAAATATGGGATTAAGCTGCCACCGTTCCTTTAGCTTGCTCAAATTAAAAAGATGGTCCTAGCGGAGTATCTCTCCCACTTTTTTTTCCTCTTGTCGTATAATTTTAAATTTCTATAAACTAAATATATAATTTAAAATAGTGACCCAATGTCCCAAACATGCAAAAGCATTTTCTTATTTTTCTACCGGCACTACTTTTGAAAGGGTGAACACTAACTGTCACTCAATCTCTTAACTGGTTTCTGCATGTTCAAGGATCTGAGTCAACAAAGAGGAAATGAATATTTTTGTTTGCTAGAAGAAAAATTCTAGGATCAGACGAGGAGGAAATACTTCAGATGCAAAGAACTTGTATAATGTGTTATTGCATCTCAAACATTTTAGTGATTCACAGGCAATGAATTACTTTGACTACATAACGATCACTGTACTTCAATGTGGCAGCTATTTTGTGTACAGCAAGATCCCGTACGCTGCAAGATCCCACAAACAGCCAAGACATGAATGCCCAGTTAATCTACTCTAGTTGGTGGTAGTTGAGGAGGAATGTTGGTTATGATTCCTGCAAAACTTCCTACTCTTCATTAGTTGGTGCCGTTGGCCCTTTAATGAAACAGGTGGAAGGGAGCCTCTGTTTAATATGTTGCCCAAAGCACAGCACTTCAAACAATGCTTCTTTTGCCTCAGTACTGCACTGGAATGTTGGCCCAGTTTATGTCCAAGCCCTGGAATTGGACTTAAACTGAAAACCTTCTGACTCAGAAGAGCTTGCTACCAACTAAACTAAGCTGACATTCCAATTAGCCATAGCGTCCTGGATTAGGGAATGGGAAATTAGCCAAGGTTCTTGCACCTGATCTTTCAGATCGCATACCCATTTCTCAGCGTGGACAAAATCTGCTTTCGTATTTACACATACACCAGAGATTGCAACAGCTTTAACCACTACCTAGAGTGGCTGCTCAATTTTTGAATGCATTTTTCCCCCACCCTCTTCGTCTTTGGTCACCTGGTGCATGGTGGGGGGGAGGGGGCAAGCAGGTAGGAGTACATCCTGGTGGTCTGCTCCAGAGTCTGGCTAAAACTGCTATCCGCAGGTCCAAGAGGCACAGGATCTGTGGGGAGGGTCACTCCAATGTTTGCACTCTTCCAAGACCTTATGCTCGCCTGGGTGACTTTAGAAAAAGATCATGCTTGAAACCTTCCATCGTCACGCACTACTGGACACCATCTATATGATAATGAAAAATGAATCATGACCTAATTCCATGTATAATTTTAGTTTAACTGTCATTTGTATTAGTGCCTCTCCTTAGTGGTATTTTGTCCTGGCGGCATTGAGCTAGCCCAATGTCCTCCACAATTGAATAGCCTACTGCCCCTCACTGTCAAGACTCGTATATGTCCCAGAGTGAGAGGGGGGAGTGCAGGATTGTCACTCCTTGAGCAAGTTACTGGAGTGCAACCACATCACAGCAGAGTTGACTGCTTCAGGAGAGAAGGTGGAGGAGAAAATTGGGATGTGAAATTGGTGTGAGAAATACTGGATGCAAAATTGAATAATCTGTTTCCCTTTCTCCCCCTTCCCCCTCCATTTGTTTTATTGATTCCAGCCTTTGCCACTTACTCTTATCTCTCTTTCTTTCCTGAATTCAGTATAGTGCTTGTGCCTGCTGTTTTTCTTGCCCTATCTGTCTAGTTGCAACATTTGCAGCTGCTGTATAGCTTTCTTTCCTTGCTTATCGTCTTTTGTCACTGCAGACTCCAACTCCCACTCTCTCACATGCCTTTGCTTTTTCTTCAACACTCTGCAGCTGCATAGTCCCCGCACTTCAGACACCCCGCATTTTCATCTCACCGGATATATTGAAGTACACGTTGTCCTCTTTCACAATATTAAGTGTACTCAAGTTATTTTGCTCAACTATAATCAGCTGCTAGTGAAACTTTTTCTCTCTCCACATAATGTGTGGTATAACCAAGATACCAGCCTTCGGCTGAATGACTTGCTTAAAAGAGAGCCTGTTGCGTATTTAATATCTTTTAATCAGTTCATGTTTAAGGCATATCACTTCATTAAATAGTAAACACTTTGTTTTCCTGTTTTCTTCAATTTGCTGCTGAGTCATGCCTGGGTATGTTTCCACAATTGCAGTAGCTGTCTGAAATCTTACCTAAGTAGCTCTTGCTCGTGTGTGTGATATAGATATATATGGATATACACGGACGCTACTTAGGTAAGATTTCAGATTATTTATTTATAAGAGAATGGGACTAATTGGATACCTCTTTGAAAGAGCTGGCACAGGCACGATGAGCCGAATGGTGGCCTCCTGTGTTGTATGATTCTATGATCTGGAATGCACTACCTGATAGGGTGGTGGAAGCAGATTCAATAGTAACTTTTAAAAAAGAACTGGATATACTGTACACTTTCAGGGATATGGGGAAAGAGCAGGGGAGCGGGACTAATTAGATAGTTCCTTCAAAGAGCCAGCACAAACACGATGGGCTGAATGGCCGCCTTCTCTGCTGTATTCTGTGTGTGTCGGTCAATAGTAAGTGCATTTTCTACCATAGGGGCATCATTGTTGTGCCCAATCCTGTGCACTCGTTTTCTATTAGGACTCACTGAATAGAGATTAGGGGCATCAAATTCAACTTTGACAGAGGTGCAAATTGGGATGTAGCAGATCAGCCGCCCATGGTAAGCCTCGCCTGATTTTCCTTTCCATTGAAAATCGGACAAGCTGTATAATAGGTTGCTGAGCCACTACTGCCCGATTTGCACCTCTGCCAAAGTTGAATTTCACCTCTGAGAAGTGGCAATCCATTACTTATTTTTCTCTCTCCTTTCCTCTTCCCTGTTCTCTAGATCCTGGTTGAGGCTGTGGCCAGCTGTACCATTGCTTTTGCCTGGTCTATATGGATTTTATCTACTTTGGGACATTTTTTTAAATAATTATCTTTTATTTTGAGAATGTAGTCTGAAGATAAACCTTTGAAAAGGGGATATTGTCCCTTTTTTGTAAACATAAATCGAATATGAAACATAACTTTTTTTTAAAAACACAGAAAATGCTGGAAATACACAATAACTTGCATTTATATAGCTCCTTTTAACATAGAAAAATACTCCGTGTTTCACAGAGGCGTAATCAAAAAATGAATGCGGAGCCAAGGGAGAATATTAATAGATTTAACTTGATCAGTTAAACCAAGGATGCTGATCATTTAATGCTAGTACCAGATTTTAAGAGGGATAAATTTGCAAAGATGGTTTATAACTTTAGCAAGGTTGATTGGGCAATCTTACTATGTGGGGATAATAGCAAAACTGAAGAAAAATGCAATGCTTTTAAAACTATCCTAATTTAAAGGGATGCCATGTAAGTCCCCTGGGTTAAAAGAAGTGTAAATGGTAAAACAGAATCAAAACATGTTTGAACAAATCAGATTGGAGCAAAAATATTTTTACTGATTTAAGGAAAATAACTCAGAACAGGGTTAGAGATTGCCCTCAATTGAGGGCAATGAAGGCTACTATCAGAGCAGCTAAAAGGACACTGGTGAAGAGGATAGTGGAGTCGGTGATAATAGCAAGGTCTTCAGCTATGTCAGGAGTCAGTGGGCTATTAATGACGACAGTATAGGGCCATTGAAGGATTCCTCAAGGCAGATTCAGATGGAATCCCAGGATATGGCAGAGGTTTTAAATGGCTACTTTGCATCAGTCTTCACTATTGAAGATGCTAGGTTACTAATAAAACATAAGATTGATACTATAAATGAACATGTCAAAGTAAATGCAGATTTAATTCTGGATAGAATTGGTGATCTCAAAGCTGATTAGATTGCTGGCTGTGATGGCATTCACCCAAGAGTGTTCAAAGAAAATGGGGGGGCTGTGCTCTATGGACATTTTCTCATATATTTAACTGCTTGCTGGGGTTCGGGGTTGTTCCCATGGACTGGAGAGAGGCTCATGTGGTACCAATATTTAAAGAAGGCAAAATCCGGCCCATTAATTTGACTTTGGTCATATGCAACTTGCTAGAAGGGATCATTAGAGATACACTGTGCAACCACCTGGAAGGCGAAGGATTATTAAGGAATCTCAGTATGGCTTCTGGAGAAGAAGGTCCAGTCTCTCAAACTTGGTTACATTTTTTGGGGAATTTTTAAAAATTATTGGATCATTGAAGCCTGGTTGATGTTGTGTATCTTGACTTTCAAAAAATCTTTGACAAAGTGCTGCACAAAAGTGGGAGTCTCGTGGGATTGGCGGTTATATTTTGAGCTGGATAAGGAACTGGTTGCATTCCCGTAGACAGAAAGTAGTTATTAATGCTAGTGTTCTTCATGGGGGCCAGGCATTAATGGAGTCCGGCAGGGATCGGTGTTAGGGCCGTTGCTCTTTACCATCTTTATCAATGTTCTGGGTATCCAGTTTAGGTCCTCTCACACAGTGGAAGATCTAGAAGTCTTGGAAAAGGCTCAGAAAAAAGCTGCTAGATTGACAGTTTAACCCTCAGCTATCAGAACATAAGAACATAAGAAATAGGAGCAGGAGTAGGCCAATCGGCCCTTCGAGCCTGCTCCGCCATTCAATAAGATCATGGCTGATCTGATCCTAACCTCAAATCTAAATTCATGTCCAATTTCCTGCCCGCTCCCCGTAACCCCTAATTCCCTTTTACTTCTAGGAAACTGTCTATTTCTGTTTTAAATTTATTCAATGATGTCGCTTCCACAGCTTCCTGGGGCAGCAAATTCCACAGACCTACTACCCTCTGAGTGAAGAAGTTTCTCCTCATCTCAGTTTTGAAAGAGCAGCCCCTTATTCTAAGATTATGCCCCCTAGTTCTAGTTTCACCCATCCTTGGGAACATCCTTACCGCATCCACCCGATCAAGCCCCTTCACAATCTTATATGTTTCAATAAGATCGCCTCTCATTCTTCTGAACTCCAATGGGTAGAGTCCCAATCTACTCAACCTCTCCTCATATGTCCGCCCCCTTATCCCTTCTTTGTACTGCCTCGAGAGCAAGTATGTCTTTTCTTAAGTATGGAGACCAAAACTGTATGCAGTATTCCAGGTGCGGTCTCACCAATACCTCCCCTGTTTTTATATTCTATCCCCCTAGCAATAAACGCCAACATTCCGTTGGCCTTCTTAATCACCTGCTGCACCTGCATACTAATTTTTTGATTTTCTTGCACTAGGACCCCCAGATCCCTTTGTACTGCAGTACTTTCCAGTTTCTTGCCATTAAGATAATAACTTGCTCTCTGATTTTTTTCCTGCCAAAGTGCATAACCTCACATTTTCCAATATTGTATTGCATCTGCCAAATCTCCGCCCACTCACCCAGCCTGTCTATATCCCAATGTAGGTTTTTTATGTCCTCCTCACTCTCTACTTTCCCTCCCATCTTTGTATCATCTGCAAACTTTGATATGTTACACTCGGTCCCCTCCTCCAAATCGTTAATATAGATTGTAAAGAGTTGGGGACCCAGCACCGACCCCTGCGGAACACCACTGGCTACTGGTTGCCAGTCCGAGAATGAACCATTTATCCCAACTCTCTGCTTCCTGTTAGATAACCAATCCTCCACCC
Source organism: Heptranchias perlo (assembly GCF_035084215.1). Classification (NCBI taxonomy): domain Eukaryota; kingdom Metazoa; phylum Chordata; class Chondrichthyes; order Hexanchiformes; family Hexanchidae; genus Heptranchias; species Heptranchias perlo. The sequence continues at coordinate 31,044,609 of NC_090350.1, forward strand.
ATGCCAGAATATTACCCCCAATCCAGTGATTCTTTATCTTGAGCAATAATCTTTTATGTGGCACCTTGTCGAATGCCTTCTGGAAGTCTAAATACACTACATCCACTGGTTCCCCTTTATCCACCCTGTACATTATGTCCTCAAAGAACTCAAGCAAATTTGTCAGACATGACTTCCCCTTCATAAAGCCATGCTGACTTTGTCCTATTAAATTATGTTTATCCAAATGTTCCGCTACTGTCTCCTTAATAATAGACTCCAAAATGTTACCCACCACAGAATAGGCTAACAAAGCTGGGGCTTTTTACATTATGGAGATTTAGTTGAGTAATTTAAAATAATGAAAGGATTCAACTTGATCCAAATGGACAGGCTAGGGGAGGACCAGTGGATATAAGTATAAGTTATGAAACCAAAGAACTAGGCTAGATGCTGGGAGATACTTCTTTGTGCAGAAAGTCATTGACCTCTGGAATAAGTTGCAGTGAGTGCAGATTCATTGCAAACATTCAAACGCGAGCTAGAAGAGTTTCTAAGTATGACTAACATGTCTAGATATAGAAAGTTGTTGGTTTGTAAGGGGTTGTCATCTAGGGATTGTGGTCTGGCAGAGCTTGTTTAATCACTTTTGAGAGTCAAAGTTTCTCATTGTCTAAAGATGTTTTTTCTCTTTCTTGCATAGAGAGAAACACACAGACACAGTCTTTGTAATGGAGAGAATATGGGGTCAAAGGCTCAGTTCAGAGTTGAATAGGGCACAGATTGGACAGTTTGGTTCAGCCCAAGGCAGTGGCTCGGAGCAGAATGGAGTTTGTGGAAGGTGGTGAAGATGATTCCTTGGGGCACTCCCAAGGTGACTGTGGGGACAGAAAGAGAAGCCATTGCTAGAGATGCTCTGGTAGGTAGGAATGGAACCAAGTGAGGACAGTCTTACCAAGCGGGACACGAGGAAAGGTGTTGGAGGAGGATCATGTGGTCGACCAACTCAGGCTACAGAGGGATAATACACCACACAAAGAGTGTTGTTTGTGACTTTGGTTTGGGGCTGTTTTGTTGCTATGGGAGGGGCAGAAACCGAATTGGAGGGATGCAAACAGGGAGCTGTGGCACAGATGGATACAGATGTGGAAGGCAACAACATGTTCAAGGACTGGAGAGTAAAGGGAAGTTAAAGATGGGGTAACAGTTTGTGAGGGTAGTCTTTTTGAAGAGGAGGTGGTGATGACAGTGTTGAAAGGAAGGGAAGTGTTTGAGGAGAGAGCAAGCATGGGGGCCAGGAATGAAATTTGGATCGTCGGCAGTTTAATAGGGATGGGATTGAGAGAGTGGGAGGTGGGTCCAGTGAGTGTAGAGCTCGCAGAGGGCATGGGGGCATGGGAGAGAAGGCAGAGAGAGAGATACAGGGGCCTGGTGGGAAATTTGGCTTGGTGGTCAAAGAGGGGCGGGAGGCAAAGCAGCAGAGACAGCTGAACAGATGGTCTCTATCTTGCTGATGAAGCCCACAAGCTCATACTTGTTGGAGGGGAGGGTGAGGCAGGCAAGAGGGGTTTAATGAGATGGTTGGTAATGGAGAAAAGAAGTCAGGAGTTATCTTTGCTGTCCAGGATAATCCTAGAGTAGTGGGCAGTTCTGGCAGTTGCGTGAGATCCAGTCGAGCTTGATGTTGTCCAGCCAGATCTGGTGGCCGATGGCAAAACTAGTTGTGTGCCAGATATGCCCATGTCTGCGCTCCCCTGGACTTAAAGAAGCAAAGATGGGGGCCATAACCAGAGGAACGACAGTGATAGGCAAAGATTTTGCTCGGGGTGAGGGTGGAGATGAGTGATTGGTGAGGAATCGACAGCTGCACAGATATTGTGGCAGATGGAGTGCCAAAAGGGTCTGTGGGTGTTTGGTCTTCACCGGAAAGTGTCTTTTCTCTTTTAAAATGCTGTGTATTTTCCATATTTTCTCCCTTCTGCCAATTTCTTCCCTTCCCTCGTCTTTTGCTGGAGTAACTCGCTGAAGTGGCCATGATTTGAAAAAGAGCTTAGGCAGTGAGGGGGCATCCCAACCCTATTCTCACTTATCATCCATACACACACACTCAATGCAGAAAAGCTGAGAACAATTGTAGCACTCTTAGCTGATCTCAGTAGGGGAGACACTAACTCAGCATATACAGACTATGGAAGCCAAGGACTGGCTGGGCTGTGTGAAAATAGGTACTTAATCTCTTAACCGTGGGGAACGAGCAGTTTCTGTTCTTGTTCTCACACTCCAAAAAAAAAAGTGTTGTTGCTAGCAGGACACTATTGGCTTACGACCTCGCCAATAAAAACCCTCAAGTTGGCCTTGGTTATTGGGTGGGGGAAGATTATGGTTTGGTCACATCATTGATTTGATACTTTGTATCCACCTTCAGCCGGCTGCTGTATCGGTGCAGTTCCCCCCCCCCCCCGCCCCGGCTCCTTGAGCCAATCATCACCACCGATAAACTCCTATTGGCAGAAGTAAAAATGCTCTTATCCAATTAGTTTCAGGGGGTGTAAATCGGGAGACTTGTTGCTTGGTCGAATTTTTCAACACTTGTCTGTCCTTTTGTCTTTACTTTTCTTTCAGAAATTATGTATAAAATTCCGTGGGATGGGGGGGGGTGTTTTTTTTCATCCGGTATTTGCGATATCAAAGTACATTATGTCCTAATATTTTAACTAGGGGTTAGGGTTGGAACGAAAGTTTGCATTTCCAATCTTTTAAAATATAAAGTGAACCTATAAGCAATATTTTTATATTTAATTGCATTTTTAAATCGAAAGGCTGCATGCAACCGAATAAAAATACGGTTCAGTAAATAAAAGGTTTGAAATCGTTGCTGGGCAGTCTTGATCAGTTTGGCGACTAAAAGCTCAGGCGCAAAAGTGTATGTGTGTGGGTTTTTAAAAAAAATATTTTATGTGTTGCCTCCCGTATCGGATTCTGTGCACTGAACAACCTCGAAGAATAAAAACCTTCGCTTCAGCTGATTCTGCGATAGTTACTGATTAGGTCGAGCCAAATGTTGCTGCTGCAGCGAATGTGATGAGCTTAAGGGTTCTGACGCACGGTTATGTCTTAACACAAAATCTCCCCACAGTTTTGACACAACTAAAAAATATTGGCTGGTGGAAGTTTAGCAAATTGGTTTGTGCAACTTTTTTTTTTTGCAAATTCCTTTGGAAACATGTGTGAAATCAAACTTTTGCAGCGTGCACCATGAACAATGAGCCGAGTTGCCCACCCTTCAGAATGCTCCGGCTTTTATATATATATATATATATATATAATTTTTTTTTTGCATTGAAACCCACTCTTGTGGTTTATTAAAGCAAAGCCGGCGGACGGACGCGTCGTCGCGTGTTGGGGGCGGGGCGGGGCGAGAGAGGGGTGGGCGGAGCCTGGCATCGCGCGAGAACGACTTTCGCCCCCACGTGGGCGGGCGAGAGAAAGCCGCGGGATTATTGGTTGCGGGGGGGCGGGGCCCTGCGTATAAGAGAGGAGCGAATGGGGAAGGGGAGGGGGCATGGCCCCCCCGTGCGAGCTGCGCGCGCGCCGCCGAGGAAGGTCTCCGTGTTCCAGAACCCCGAGTATCTTTTTTTTTCCTCTTCCCTCCCCCCTCACTCCGGCTCGAGCCCCAGGATGAGAGTCGGTGCCGCTTCCCCGCGCAGCAGCTCCACCACCAGCAGCAGCAGCAGCACCATGGACCCTGTGCTGAAGGACTATCTCACCTGTGATCAGTGCAAACGGGTTCGCATTAAGGTAGTGATCGATCCAAATGAGAATCATCCTGTCCAGGAAAGTTTTTAAACAAGTGTGAAATTTGGCATAGTCTTGTCTTCTTTTTCTTCCCCCACCCCCCCCCACCCCACCTTTTTTAATGTCATTGTATTTGAGAATTATCTTCTTGTCATTTTTCGTGTTAGTCAAGTGAAGAAGTAACGTTTTGTCATCGTTGATGTGAGCTGAATAGGTGGCGAAACTTGTGTGAAAGTTTGTTTTAAGAGGGTGATTTGCATCAAGGGTTGGTGGTGGGGAAAGGAACATTTTGTAATCGACTCTCCTTGGGGGAATAATCCCAGTCTTTAACAGTATGCAGGTTCACTTCTCCTTGGTTTTCAGAGCCAGTTGTAATAGTAGTTGTGCATATTCCCATTGTAAACGACACTTCTCATTTACCGTTTTCCTATTCAAGCGGAGAAATTGATTAACTTGTCACATCCTCAGTGCACTCCGTTCCATGAGTTGAACTCGTTCTTTGTTGTATGCGATTGTTTTGAGATATATATAATCATTTGAGTGGATGGCTTTAAAATGTAATAGAATGTTTTTTTAAAAAGTTTCTTTAAAAAACGCAGTTGCATTGTTCGGATTTATTCCTATCTTCATTGCATTATGATGTATAACTGAAGAACAATTTTTATGATGTGACGGACCCCCGAACCGGTCTTATTCATAAGATTGTCCCTCAAAATTGTTTTGTGCATGAGTTTGTTGTTTGGGTTCCTGGTGGTACTGTTCCCAGCATATTTCACCACTTGTGTGATGGATAGAAATTAATTTTAAGATTATGGACTATCATGACTGGAAGTGGCCTGAATTATAGCTCCTTTTCCCCCTTCTGTCCTGCAGCCAAGTCACTTTTAACAAAAAAAACAAAATATTGTAGATGCTGGAATTGTTTTTATATATCAAAGATGGTATTGGGTGGGTCACCGAGTGAATTTAGTAAAATTAGCCTTGATGTCAACCATCAAAATGCCAGATCTGGCACTGGAACATTCCCTTTAATTGTTTTGCTGTGTCAGTGGGATGATATGGATATCCCATAAGAACCGTTCCTTGGTCTTCTGTACTGTTGGATGCTAGACAGCTGTTCAATCTCAAAAATCTAGTTGATTTTGTTTTTATGACTGTATACCAAAGTTGCACCACAAGCAGTATTAGAGGTGCTTAATTCTTTGGCAGCAGCAGCACAGTGTGAACTTTCATAGACTTTGATACAAAATGATTAGTTTTAGCATTTTATCTGAACAGTGCATTTTTAAAAATTGTATTTATCTGTATGTTGAGGAAATTACTCTCTAGTTAAGCATTGAGCTTTGGGTTCCAGAGCTTCACAGTGTACCACCCCATTTTCTCTGCTTCCTTTCAGAGTGACTTGCCGAATTTGTCAACTCAGCATCTTTTGTCTGGTTGCTGAATGTTTGGATTGAGACTCTAGCACAGGGGTTAGGCCAAATGTTTTCTGAATGCTCAGGAGTAACGAGAATCCATTTTGACTACAACTTGGCTCGTGTGAGTTGGCCTACAGCCTTGGGTATATTCAGTACAATAAATTTCCAAAGTTTGTGCAAACAATAGAGACTTAAAAGTAAAAGGAATTATTAAATCACCTTTTGGAAATGATAATCCAGGCCCACACTGAAGCCCTAGTACACTTTCCCTAGGATGTAGTTTTTTTTCCCCCAACTTTATTTCCTCCTTTTCTTGAAGCTACTGGGGATTGATTAGTTCAAATGCTCTTCCAGTCTTGTGTCTAAATATCCATTTATGAGAGTGTCGGTAGATTTTGGGGGATCAAGGCTGCGCCCATACCTGCGTGAGGGAAAGTGTATATATAGTTCTTGGGTAGCAGTCAGCAGTAGGAATGGTATTGCTTCCTTCCAGGGTAACTTATTGAATTTGCCAACTCTGCATCATTGGTCTTTTAGCTGAATGTTTGGGTTGAGAATCTTTGTTGGGCAAGGGTTAGCAGGCCAAGAGTAATGCCTTTTGAAATGAACAGGAATAATGACTAATTTGACCATAGTTTCTTCAGCCAGTTGGGATCTTGGCTTTTTGCTCATTATTGCACCTTTTTCCCCTCTTTTCCCCGCCCTCCCCCCCCCCCCCCCACCAAACAAAAAGGTAAAAAATCTGATTGCATTGTCCCTACCGCTGCCCATCTTAGACCAGCTACTTCAAAACAAACCAGTGATCAGACTTGGGACCTTCCTGGTCTGTGTTACACAGCCTGGTATAATGCTGACCTAAGTACCATTTTAGGTATTGGAATAGCTTCAGAAAGAGACTTTACTATGTGAAGAGAATGCATCCTAACCAAGAACAATGTCTGTTTTGTGTGTGAAAGTTTTTGTAAAAAAAACTTAACATGTTCTTTTAAATATGCATGCATTGATGAACTTATCTTGGTGTGTTTCCAAATCTGACTTACGCCTGCAATAAATACCATTTTTGTTTTGCTGTGCTTTGGAAACTAGAACAGCTCCTATTTGCAGTCAACTCTGTTCCCCAATGCACATTTATAATGAGGTCAGACTTCTGATGTGATTTGAACCACTTTCTCCCAAAACTGCATTCTTCGATCTACTGCCAGACTCTGCTGAAATCTGCCATATAGCAGGCTGACTTCTCGATTGTTCTGTGCCATACAAGCATATAACATATCTTTTAAAGTAGCTGTTTTCCCATCACCAGCAGATTTAACTCCAGAAACGGTATTCTTTTTTAAGCAGTAGTATACTTTTCTGTTTGATTATAAACCTGATAAGAGACTTCTCTCTCTCTCTCTAGAGAGAGAAAGAAAGAAAAAACTTAATTGTATGTTACTTTAGGACATTTCTAAGAGACCTGTTAAGACAGTATATAAATGCACCACTGTGAAGGGCAGTCACTGTTTTGTAGGCAAATGTGGCTATTTTACCCTCATCAGGATCCCATATGAATGACGAGTTCATCAATTTTAATGATTGAAGCAGAACTTTGGCAGGACATGAGAACTCGCTCCTCTTTGATTTGTGCCATAGGGTTGTTAACATCTACCTAAACCAATCTGAACCATTAGAACAGGCAGATGTGGACTCTGGCCCTCGGTATTGCACTGAATCTGTTAGCCTAGATTATTTGTTGCAGTCCTGCAGTGGAGCTTAAACCCACGACCTGCTGACTCAGCGGCAAGATTGCTAACTGAGCCATGCTGACACTTCGGTAGAGTCTAAATGTGACCCAGATAACATTACACCAGTGTTTTAAAAGTGTACTTTTGCATCAAAGTGAAGCAGTATCAGATGCACATTGACACTGAAAGCGGCAGTATAACTCCATCGTCAGTTCCAACACTCAAAATTACTGAAGCCAAGTGGCTGCGGCCTGCCGCTTTGAGCTCGCACACACTGCAGTATAACTCCCGTCTGAAACAAAGCCACATTTCAGAAGTTCTTGGGTGGACCATTGGAGGTGCTACCTTCCTAGAGCTTGTGCTGTTAGAGAATGGAGGGTGCACGTCCAGTTGCTGCCAAAATACAAACTGGAAAGTTGGGCCCTTTTAACGTCTTGTATTTTTACTTGAATCGGATATTGATCACCTTTTTAATTTAAAAAAAAAATGAATTTTGTGAGGGTGGGAAGAGAAGTAGAAAGAAATTAATTAAGTGTGGGGTGGTGGGCATGGGGAAGGAATACTGAAAGTACTTATACAATAAAAAATGTAAATGCTGAACATTGAATTAAACTGAAGTGGACTTCAAAATGCTGCACATAATTCCAAGCCTGAATGTTTGTTTCAAAGATAAAATCTTCAAAATAACAATCCAGTACAGCACCCACTAACAGTGCCATTTAAAGTTCTTCAAGCAGTATCCAGCAGATTGTTTCCAATCTATATCTGAAACCTCTGTACTGTTTGGTTTGTTTAAAAAATGTTTTAGTTGAAGGGAGTACAAAACTGCCTTTGGTTCAAGTGTTTGCAAATGCAATTTATGCTGAGTTGAATGGAGTAAAATTTCCTAACGTTGATTCTTGCCTCTATTTTGACCCTGTCTGTGTGTTCCTGTATAAGATTACCTGCCTGATACAGAGCCTGCATTGTGGTTTTTCCTGACGCAGAACTTTAATCTACCAGTAATTCCTGAACTTTTCTCCTTCTCCTCCTGCTCCGCCCCCTTCCTGTCTCTGCCCCCATAGGCTCCGTTGACAGACTTGCCAAGTGTCGCTGATTCAGGTGATCAGTTATTGCCCATGTCGCAGAACATTTCTGGACTAGTGTCCTGTTACTGTATTAAAACCACTTTGAAATGTGTAAGTTAGCAACCCTGGCACTGTTCCAAATTTGTGGCAGCACTTACAAGGCTTCTACTTGTCTGAGTGGTATAAAGATTTGACAGCTGCAGCATAATTGCAATATGGCATCTCCAAACCCCTTTTCATAAGTCAAAATGCAACATGATACTTTTTGCTGCTTGGCACAGTCTTCTGTTGACCCTCCCCATCTCCGTAAACGACTATTCCTTGATGGATTAGTGAGTAAAGGTGTAGTGCAAAGCAGAATCGACCTGGATGATTTTGAATCCAATCCTTGGGTCTGTGCTGAATTGGCTGTTATCAGCAATTATGGCTTTCTATTTGGCCTCTGTGTCCCTTTTTGATTTGGTGGTGGGTGGGTAGGTGGGGAAATCAGCCAGGATTTCCACTCTTGACTGCTATCCAAAGACCAGTGCTGGAAAGAACTTGTATGTGGACATCAAGTAGGGATAATTCCTTTTGATGTCCTCATCGTTGAATGAATTGCAAGGCTTGTGCATGAAGAATGGCCACTTGGGTGAACTACTGGAGGGTGGCCAGCATGAGTCACTGATTCCAGGAGAGACTGGGAAGGGGGCAATAAAGTATTAAGTTACTGTTTAATCACTGCACATTCCAATGAAGCATTGCACATGTGGTGTTGTCTTGGTAAACCTGCAGGTGTCAGTATGAGCAGTCATCATAGCAGAAAGTAATTCATTGTACGTGAAGGGTTTGGAAACATTTGAGATGTGATGAGGGGTTATATAAATTCAAGTCTTCACTCCTGTTATGATTACACTTCAATTGTTGTATATCACTGCAAGTTTACTGAGAAATTCTAATGAGTAGCATCTATTAAAATATTATCAGTGGGCAGAATCATGGACCCACGTGGGCAGAATCATGGACCCACGTGGGCAGAATCATGGACCCACGTGGGCAGAAGATTTTGGCAGAATAAAGGAACTGGGCATTTTTTAACTGTGGAACCCAGCCAATGGTGCGAAACTCACACATCTGTAGTCGACTGCATTCCTATAGTGTAAAAACACCAAGATTGTTTTATCTGGGCTCTTGTGTACTGTGTAAATTCTCTTGGCACATTTTGAATTTATGTTTAATCAATTTTGGTTAGTGTTTGCTTAGACTTGGTCTTCATTTCATTGCCCAGTGACTGCGTGAACACTGGGAGTTCCAATTGTACAGGTCGCCTTTACCCCATCTTGGAAGAAACCCCTTTTTTGTCTGAACACTATCCCAATGTTTCAAGTGTCCCCTCCAAGAGGTATGGTAAATTAATCCAGGCCATTAGAATGGTTTAACCAATGTAATTTGTTACTACTTTGGTAAAATTTAAAGGGCAGCTCCTACTCCGAAGCTTTCCTTTTTTTGCTATTTATCCTTGTTCTCTACTTTCCTAGACCTAATTAATTTTTAAATGTTGACCATTAACGCTACACTTTCATTTTTATTTATATAAAGGTTATCTTTTTCTTGAGTTCTGTGTTTTTGTCCAGTTTTTTTCAACTCTGCTTGAATTTCACCATCCCAGATTTTTGAGGGGCCATCTGGAGCCTTTGTGAAACGTGCAATTAAATGAGGACCCCAGACTTGAATCTAGGCTCATTGACCACTCCAATTAGAGTGGATTCCATATAATCACCTTTTTTTGCCCACTGTGAAGACCCACAGAAGAACCAGATGATGAGAGTCTTCAACTTCCAGGCAGAGCTACAAAACATGGTTTTATATATAGTACAGTGTATTTATAACTGGTAACCAGGTTACAAGTCAGCTATTGCAGCAGCATTTTGTGTGTTCTCACCAGAAGTGGAGTTCTGTAGGCATTGGCCACCCTCTGGGAACCTTGCCCAAGTGACAGTTTTTCATTCTCGAGCCTAGAGGATGTCAGCAGGCTGCTGGACTCTGGAGGCATTGCAGCTAAATCTGATCACCTGAGGACCACACTTGCATTTGCTAGCAGGGTCACTGGATGGCCTCAGGAGTGATATTGAAGGCTAATATTTTCCCCTCTCCTAGCCCAGAGCATTGAAGTTATTTGTAACATTCTTAACTCTGCAGGATGTTAGCCGGCATGATGGGCCGAATGGTGGCCTCCTGTGCTGCATCATTCTATGATTCTATGTTGAGATCAGTTAACTTGACACAGATTGAGGACTGAACACATGGTCTTCACAGTTTGTATAGCTCAGTTCAGTATTGAGTATTATATTTCCCAGCTGAGTATGGGAAGAACAATTGTGTTGAAGTATTTAAATCTACTGTCTGGCCAAACGCACAAGTTTTATTATTTCCCAACACACTGAAACCTTAAAATGGAGCCATGTTTCCTTAAAAAGCTATCTGTGGAAAAACTTAACTGGAAGGTTCTGTGACAGGACATGTTATAATTTGTTTTTCAAACACGTAGTGTGGGTGAGACACAAGGAGAGATCCTGAATGATGTAACAAACAGAAAGATTGATGCATGCGCCTGCTGTATAATCGAGGGTGTGAGCTGCTGAGAAATCACTTGTTTTTCTGTGAGAGAAAATTCTGGGTTTATGAAGGCGATAGGATCTGATGGAATACTGTGTGCTTTAGAAGTTTTCCCTTTCTGTTTACTTTCTGAGAAGTGATTGGCACCAGCAGAAGATGGTGAGTTATTACTGTGTATGTATTTGTGTGTACATGTACACTTATGTATCCATGTATTGCATGGATATGTGTTTATACGTAGAAACATACAGAACAGGTCCAGTTGGTCCATTGAGCCTGTTCTGTATTGCCTTGCTCTTGCCTTTCTATTGAAAGCATACAATTCTAACCCAGGCTGCTCGTAAATCTAGAACATTTTAAAAAGAGAATTATTATAAATATTTGTAATTAATTAAAAATTAATGATGTATAAGCTCTAATTGTGCCTTTTCTTGTATATTTTTAGGATCGAAGAGTTAAAATACCTCGCCCATTAGGTCAGGGTCCAAGTTCCTTCATTCCAGTCAAAGAGGTATGTGAATTCTTGAATTGAGTTTAACCTGAGACATGTGATTTTCATTGAAAAGATAATTTTGTGGCGATCACTGCAGTAATACATTTCTTTTATGTATAATTTTGTTCTAATTTATAGTCCACTACTTTGACTTTTTCTATTTTATATCTATTTTTAAGAACCAAGAATCCTTATTGGTTCATTTATGCTTTTAGAAACCATACCGCTCTCCTAATTGGGAATTGGCTGAAAGTTATTTTGCAGAACAGTGAGGGAGTTGAATTAACATGATTTAATTCTATGTCTTTATTTCAAAAGTAAGTTGTTTTCATCTGAATTCAGAGTTGCTCAAGGTCCATTTCAATATTACATAGAAATTGCATCATGGAAGCAGGTTGTTTGGCCCAACCAGTTTGTATTGATGTTTAACCTCATGAGCAGTAATTCTAATCCCCTGTGCCCACAGCCACTTATCTAATCTATTCTTAAATGTTGACATGGCCTCTGCATCAATCACTAACTCTGGTAGTGCATTCCACAATCTCATAAACCTCTAATGTAAAACAGAAGTTTCCCCTCATTGTCCTAAAATGTCTTGTATCTGTGTCCCTTGTCCTGGACCTCTCAATCACTGGGAATGTTTCTGTCTACCCTGTCTCACCCAGTCATAATTTCAAACACCTCTATTGCCTCACCCTGTAACCTCCTCTGTTCTGATGTAAACAGCACCAGTGTTGCTACTGAATTATTCACAAGTTTGAAGTTTCCCTGAACGAGGCAATCTTGTCTCTGCAGCCCCACGTTCTTGCCATCAAAGGCATAACGCCATTCTGATACGGGGTTTCGCTTGATACCTCCAATTGAAACTGCCAAGGTTGGCAACCTAACAAATCCTGCTGGCGTAAATTTGTTAGGTTGTCGTTTTGGAGTCTGGCCATTGGCAGACTAGCCTTTCTGCTTCCAACATTGTGAGACCATATGGATTTTGTCATGACACCAGGAAAGATCCTGGCCAGACTGGTAGTACTAACTATACATGTGTGCGATTTGTACATGCGTAGCCTCTCATTGATGCCAAACTCACTATGCAGTATAAATGGGTAGATTTAGCACAGTGGAAATGGGACCGAATTGAAGGTATCAAGCTGCTACAGCTTTCATTACGTGGTCCTTGTGCAGTGGACGAGGGAACAGGTACTGCTTGCACTGGATGTGTTTTTCAGAATAGAAGGTGCACAGTGGTATTTGGATTCAAAAGCAAGTTCACCACAAGGAATAGATGATCCGATTGATGAGGCACCATGAGTCAGACAGTCTAGAAACTCCTTCCAACCATTCGCCAAAATATGTTCAGTGCTGTATTTAAAAACCACAACTTCCTTATTTAAATTTAATATTTGTTAAATGGCTGGACTTGCAAATTGAGCACGGTGGAGAATTGGTGACGAAGGCGGTGTGGGGAGGGGAGAGGAGAGGAGTTGAAGAGCAGGGAGACGATTTCATCTAGATAAACCATTGTAATGTATTACAAGATAAAGCCGAAAATATTCTAAATTGCCAATTTTGCTTTGGACTATCAAACGTGGAAGACCTTTGTAATCTTGGGGTACCAACTTCACAAAGAGTGACAGCAAAGTTTAAACAAGTTACGGCATCTAAACATTTTAAGTGGAACTTTGAACCCAGTTTGCTGAGTTTCTTGCAGTTCTTTCCACTGCAGTATCTAAAATAACTGACAAAGGGTTTTCTGTACCCTCTTTTGTGAGTTCTTATCTAAAAGTTGATCAGAAAATTATATATCAGACGTGTTATACAGCAGAGAAACTTAAGTAAACAAATGATCTAACTGTAGCTCTGAATTACAGCCGCTAAGTTGTTTACAGGCAGCTCTTCCTTGTTTAATATTTGCATATTGTTAGGCACAACCTAACTTAGAGTTCAATCATGCCTTTTGTTAGTTTTAAGAATATTCAATGAAATGAGAAATCTCTGCTCTAGTTCCTTGTTATCTGCTACCTGCTCACATTTCTCCTCTATTCTCCTGCCCCCAAAGATTATTGTTCAGTACCTACTAGAAGCTTCTACCAATGCTGTTCTGTTCCCACAAGAAACATGAGCTCTTGGAGCTGGAGAAGGGGAGAAAGTCCATAACATTTGTTAATTTTCCCCAATGGCATCCATGTCCATTTTATTTAAAAACATGGGCTGTGGCAAAATGGAATACATTTTGTGTTACTTTGTTGAAGTGAATTGTTAGGGATATTGACAGCAAAAGTCTCCCTTTACACCCTGGACATGAGAGGAACACTGCAGATGAGACAGGACTTGCAAGAGGCAATGGAAGATACTTTAAAAGGCTCATAATGTTGAAAGTTTCAGGGCCGTCGCTGGGATTTTGCTAATGCGTTAGGGTGGTTGTCAATGTCCAGTCCTTCATTTTCATTTTATTTTCTGTTGACTTTTCTCCAACCCCTCTTAAGGTGCAATCCGCCCAAGTTGCTGTTTTTTGTGAGCCGAGGTAGTGTCAGCAGGCTATTCAGACGTGAGGGGTATCACAGCTGAGCCTGATCCTGTTCTCTGATTTCCGCACACTAGCTCTTTCCAGCAAGGTCACTGTATGGTGATCAGGAGTGGGACTCTTCCTAGCTCAGTACTGAAGTTTACTGTACTACCCTAACTCTGCAGACTCCGAGCGGGAATAGCTTCTGACCTGTTTTTCATTCTGATTTGTTTTGCTTATGTCTTCTACCTGTACAGTTTGACCGTCTTTCATATTAATGGGGGTATTGTTTACCTATGTGAGAATGAAACAGTTATGCTAGTAGCAGTCATGAGAGATAGATAATGTTGTACTGCACCACAGTTAGTGTTTCAGCCTCTGGATTAATCTGAGATTTTAATAGTGTAATAATATGCAGCTGCGTAGTATATAAGAGTAATGGTGGATTAGTTCGAGGGGAGGGGAGGGGCGGGGAAATAAGGAAAAGAGACCAGCATGTACATATTGTCTATGTTTTACAGCTGGCATTCTTATTTTGGAAATTATCAAGTTAGTTCTGTGGCTCTTCTGGAATGCTATTCAGCATGAGAGCCTGTTCAGAAGTCACCTTTTTAAGTATTGTGTTTAATACATAATATAGCAAGAGCGTGAACTATACTCAGGAAATTGTAAATGTCAGCCTTGCCAGCAACACCCACAACCTGAATTTTTTTTTAAATGTAGGTTTCAAATATATCCAGTTGCTGACGTCATTTTTGAAATCTGATGCACATGCAACTGAAATCTATACACTGCCAAACCAGGGTCATTGGGTTCAGGATAGAGGCCATTGCTCTATGTCTGATATTAAAGAAACCTGACTGCTGCAAAACCAATATAGTTTCTACCAATATTTGACTGGGGTATTTTGTACAGAATATGTTTACAGTTAGATTATTTTTTAAAACTAGTTTTTTTTTCTTAAACATGCAGTTAACTATTTGCATGCCAGAAAACTATTTGCCTGTCAGACTCAAAATAGGAAGATCATTTGCTGCAATAACTCAGATGCGACCCCTTCTAATCTTTATAATGATGTTTACCAAACTCTCCCATTTCAACTATCTTACGGCCAAGATGCCTAACATTAGGGACATTTATGATTGGTAAGAGTGACAAATGGCAGGTATGCTTAAAAGATTATTTTTTTTGGTTACAGATTCTACAAGAAGGTTTAGAAGATGCTGAAAGACAGCTCTTTATTGAAGCCTTTGTATCAACTGGCCGTGTGGACAATGTAACCATGGTGATGGGCTTGCACCCTCAGTATCTTGAAAGCTTTTGGAAAACTCAGTACTATCTCTTGCAGATGGATGGTCCTCTACCATATCACTATCGACATTACATTGCTGTAATGGTGAGTTACTCCCGTAGCTCTTTCCTGTCTGTGATGTAATCCTTAAAGGAAACTACTGCACATGGAACTAAATTGGTGGAATGGCACAGAAAAGATCACGCTGGATGACAGAATCAGTAAAGAATCATGCACCAATGATATTTGATAAATCAAATTGTTGTGAATCTTGAGGCTTTTATAAAATAAATTAAATTTGTTCTTCCCTCCTTCCCCTTGTCACTGGTTAAGCAGCTGACCATCTCGTAGTGCAACTCATGAGTTAGCCATTAATTTTTGATTTAAAAAAAAATTCATCTGGGTCATCAAAAGCAGTATGGCGATGAAAGCTAGTAAGTTGCATTGCATGAGGTTGAAGTGCTGCAGAGCCCACTGCTTTGAAGTCACCTGATTTATGTATTCAGGAGTATATAGAGGACTGTTTATCAACTTCCTTGGATTTTTTTTTAACAGTTTATGAACTTGCTGTGTTTTTGTTCGGTCTGTTTCATGGCTAGAGTTGGGGATATATTTATCAGTTTGTGAAACTTTTGAAGGGTGTTGTCAGTCTCTTGTATAACCGATAATCGGAGTAAAATCTGAGTGTCTGACTGTATATCTTTATTGTTTCAGGCTGCTGCTCGTCATCAGTGTTCCTACCTTGTCAGCCTCCATATTAATGAATTTCTCCAAGTTGGTGGAAATCCTGAGTGGTTAAGTGGCTTAAACTTTGTACCTCAGAAAATGAGGAATCTCAATGAAATCAACAAAATCTTAGCCCACAGACCATGGCTCATCACAAAAGAACATATTGAGGTAAATTGTTGGGAGAGTAATCAGTTTAAAATGAATCGAAATGGAGAATTTTTTACTGCATCGAAGAAAAATTATTCGATATAGTCCTGTTTAAATTGTCAGGTTAGTAATTAGCATGTGTGGTATCCACTTTGAGTTGATTTTGAGACATGGTAGTCACTCATCTTACAGGTACATGCTCGTCAAGCTGGTCTATATTAGTTACCATTTGGTAATGCAGTCAAATGCCTTGTCAGCATTAAGTATGTTTTCCCTTATTTTATGCTTGCTTCATCACTTACCATACAGCACACGCCGTACTGATTCTCCCTGTACATCTGAAAATGTGCTGCTATTGTGACTTGAGCATCTATACTTGATAATTCCTAGACATTCGATTGCTGATTTGATGTATTTTTGTTTCTTGTAGAATCTGTTGAAGACTGGTGAAAATAGCTGGTCACTAGCAGAGCTCATTCACGCTGTGGTTCTCCTCACACATTACCATTCCCTGGCTTCCTTCGTTTTAGGCTGCAGTATTAGGCCTGAACTTGATCAGGATGGTGGCTTCACATTCAGACCTCCCTCACCACGCAGCTGTGATTCAGATAGTGCTAGTAATAGCGGGTCAGAGGAGGTTGTTAATGGTAATGGAGTAAGTAAACCTATTTTTTCTTAACGTGCAATTTACAAATATTTCTGCGGTGAGCAATGTATAGATAAGATTCTTAATTTTAGGTGGGAAAAAAATAAAAACGCACACTTGCCAGCCTGAGAGATTACTCAATGCTAGAGTTTTTCAGTATTTGTATTTATAAAATGATACTAGTGGACCTCCCATGGTGTCACTCATGGATAATCTAGAGCCCACTTGCAGTGTTTAATCTGCACTGTCCCTATAAGATCTTTTATTCAGGTTTTGTCTGTGGGGAAGTGGCTTAAATGGGTCCATTAGTCAATTTGAGGCTAATTACTAGAAGTTTTTTTTAGATTGGCAGCTGCTTTGCTTCTCAACCAGCTCCCACTATATGAAAGAAAATGGGGAATAACTGGGATTCTTTTTGTTTACTTTTTTTAAATTGGTCAGTTTTGATTTTAGTATTTTATACAGACAGTCTCCTTCAAAACATATACGGGAGATAAATATGTGGATTGCAATTTACAAGTGAATTTTTCAATTGTACAATCATCCTATATAGATAAAATCATGTGGCAAGATTGCCTTATTCTGAAGCTGCTAACTTGTTGAGTATGATTACACTGATGTGGATGGCCTTTTGGTGTAAATATGGAGTTACCCAAGGCACACCTCAAAGATGGATGTCACAAAAAAAAAGTTGATCACAACCCCCTCCTTCCACCCGAAATCCACTGGCTGATTCGTACCTTGTGCGGTTTTGGTTTTGTTTCCCTGACCTCTTCGGCTGTTATCTATGGGCTGATTGAAGAAATCTTGCTTCTGTGTGTGCATTGTCAATTCAAAAACAGAATGAAATACTTTTCCAAGCTTCATTTAATACTTGGGGAGGGAAGACGTGGGGGAAGTAGTTGCTGCAACAAGATTCAGATCAGGCACCAGGGAAGAAAAGGTAGCGCAGGAACTTTTTTTTTCTACATTAAAGGTATTACATAAATACAATTTGTTATTGTGTTTTCACCTAGCTTGTTGGCTTTGAAAGCTGCCTTGTTATAAACAGGCAGCTTTTGGAGTCAGCAGGTACAAGGCTGTCAAATTCAAGAGGATCTGGTAGCTAATTTACAACAAAACATAACCGAGCTTGTATATTTTTGCCCTGTGCTGTAGTTAAAACCAGCTACCTAATGTAACAATTCTTCTGTGTGTCTTTCAGAGTAGAGATGATTTACACGAGTTGGAGGTTCTAATGGAAAAGATGAAACTTCTCCAGGAAGGTAGACAGGATGAGGAAGCAAGCCAGGAGGAGATGGCAACACGTTTCGAAAACGAGAAGAGGGAAAGTTTGCTTGTAGCACCTGCAGGTAACATCCTGACTTCGGTGATTTTAAAGCAATTGAAACAATTTTCCTTTAACTGAACACACTTCTCCTTTCCCAGCAGATGATAGTGAATCATTGTCACCGACCAATTTATCGTGCTTTGTTGAAGATGCGGATTTTGGGTACAAGGATTTCAGCAGGCGTGGGGAGCAGACACCACCAACATTCCGTGCCCAGGTAATTTAAAATTCAGTCAGATAATGGACTCTGATACAATTCAGAAGTGTGTGTTTGTGTGTGTGGAAAACTACTCAGACTTGTAACTGGAAATTGTTTATTAAGAGGTTAATTAGTTCACAATATAAGAACATAAGAAATAGGAGCAGGAGTAAGCCATATGACCCCTCAAGCCTGCTCTGCCGTTCAATAAAGTCATGGCTGATCTTCGACTTCAACTCAACTTTCCCACCCTATCCCCAAATCCCTTGATTCCCTTAATGTCTAGAAATCTATCCATCTCAGTCTTGAATATATTCAATGACTGAGCATCCACAGTCTTCTGGGGTAGAGAATTCCAAAGATTCACAACCCTCTGAGTAAAGAAATTTTTCCTCATCTCAGTACGAAGTGGCTGACCCCTAGTTCTAGACTCTCTAGTTAGGGGAAACAGCCCTATAAATAAAAATCAGTGCTGAAATTTGGTTAAAGCTAAAGAAGATTGTAGTTTCTTCAGTTGCTTAATTGGTAAAGACTAACTGAGACATGTAGACCAGAAGGTCCCAGGTTTTTTGATGACCGATTTGTTCTGAAGTCAGATGATCTCAGTTTGGCTGCAATTGGACATTACCAGAATTGACTTCAGCTCCTGGACTGGGGAAGAAAATAAATCAACCAGCAATTCAGCCCCTGATCACTGTCTAGAGGCCTCTGCTGGAAAATGCACATGTGGATGTTGTGTGAGGACAGAATTGAGCTCAGCTGTGACTTTTCTCCCACCCGCCCCCCCCACCCCTTTCCCTTTCCTTCCCCCACCCCACGTCAATTAATCTGCCAACACTCACGAGCGCACGTGAAGAATAGCCACTTGGATGAAATACCGGAATGGAATTGTATCCCATCAGGACTCTTGCAAACCTGGTTAAATTGTTTCGTGTGATTTGATTTGCATTTAAAAGTTGTGCCTGTGCTTTTAGGATTACTCCTGGGAAGATCATGGCTACTCCTTGATTAACCGACTGTACCCTGAAGTTGGGCAGCTCTTGGATGAGAAATTTCAAGTAGTGTACAATTTAACATACAACACCATGGCCATGCACTGTGATGTGGATACCTCCATGTTGAGAAGAGCCATTTGGAATTACATTCACTGTGTGTTTGGCATAAGGTACGTTGTTTACAATTGGAGCTGGTTTTCCAAGTGGGACTCTTCCAAGTTTGCTGCATTCAAAACAAAATGTGTGAGTGAATATTAATATATTTTCATACTTTTTTTTGTCTTTGATCAGATATGATGACTATGACTATGGAGAGGTCAATCAGCTTCTAGAGCGTAGCTTAAAAATATATATAAAAACTGTTGCCTGCTATCCAGAGAAAACGACCAAGCGAATGTATGCAAGTTTCTGGAGACATTTTAGACATTCAGAAAAGGTATGTCCCACTTAGAAAATGTTATTTTGTCATGTTAGCTTGAAATGCGATAGAGATTTAGAGTTTAGGTGCCGTGTGAAATTAATGTCAGTTCAAACTTTCCTATGAAACGTTACTTTTAAGGATCTGTTAAAAACATTTGATCAACAATGCAGTGCATTGTGAAATCAAGCCTCGAGTGCACAACAGTTCAAGGTTAATTATAGCATCATAACTACAAAATTTCCCTATAATCTAATACAAAAACACTTGATGCATTATGACATTTGTTAAATATAATATTTTTTGTTATGACCTTGAATCTTTAATAGTGTCACTTTTTTTCAGCTGAGGGTGAGTAAAAGATGTAATTCTGGCGCAACAACTGTTACTCCAGCAACTGATCTTTGAGCAAGAGAGAGAGCCAGGGGTTGATGCTCTTGATTTACCCTTCCTACTTATTTTATTTTCCCTTTCTCTCCCCCCGGCCTTCCTTTCTCCGCCCCCCCCCCCCCCCCCCTCCCTTTTGTTTTTTTTATTATTATTCGTTCATGGGATGTGGGCATCACTGGCGAGGCCGGCATTTATTGCCCATCCCTAATTGCCCTTGAGAAGGTGGTGGTGAGCCGCCTTCTTGAACCGCTGCATTCCGTGTGGTGACGGTTCTCCCACAGTGCTGTTAGGAAGGGAGTTCCAGGATTTTGACCCAGCAACGATGAAGGAACGGCAATATATTTCCAAGTCGGGATGGTGTGTGACTTGGAGGGGAACGTGCAGGTGGTGGTGTTCCCATGTGCCTGCTGCCCTTGTCCTTCTAGGTGGAAGAGGTCGCGGGTTTGGGAGGTGCTGTCGAAGAAGCCTTGGCGAGTTGCTGCAGTGCATCCTGAGGATGATACACACTGCAGCCTCCATCCCTCCCTCTTCGTCCTTCTTCCCTCTTCTTCCCCCACCCCCCCACCCCCACCCCACCTCTCGTCCTTCCTCCCTCCCCGACTCTGACCTTTTCCATCTGCAAAAGTCTGCTTCTGTTAAGTCCATTTTTGGGCTAAGTAAATTTAAATTGGGCTTAACAAATCTGGAATTTCTTATCAATACACTCCATCCTTTATTCTGTTTAAATATTACAGTAGAAATCTTTGTCTTTAAAAAGACTAATTTCTTTTCCTACTTCTAGGTGCATATAAACCTGCTCCTTCTAGAAGCCAGAATGCAAGCTGCACTACTCTATGCGTTGAGAGCCATTACTCGATACATGACATGATTGTCAAACTGTTGATAAGAGGACTGAGCGGCTCCATTAGACTGCATATTCTACTGACTTGCTGCACCCAGTGAGCAGCCATGTGCAATTCAGCAGATTCCTCATATATTTGAAATTCATATTTTACATAGAGAATAAAATTTCCTAATACATTTTTGGGGACAACTTCAGTATTCCTTTGCTGTGTTCAGTACATGGTAAATTATATAAAAGGTTTGAAGCTTTAAGCTCAAACCTGATGCATCTAAACTTTCTCTCAGTGCCTAGTGGGTGCTACTCCTAGAGAACTGAAAGCTTGAATGTATTGTATAGAATTTAAACTGTGAAACCTGGCTGTCAAAAGCACAGACTATTTTGTGTATTGATACTTCTCATTGGTCTTGTATTTATTCGTGTTGTCACTATTTGATTATTCAAGGTTTTTTGCATTGTATCCTTTGGCATACACAGGCCTTGTGGCACATTACCAAAGCTGACTTTAAACTAGAAAGCATAATAGAAGCATGTCTTATTTGGGAGTGATATCAAAAATGGGCCATTTCTTTTTGAAAAAGAGGATAATCAAAATTGCTTCCAAGTATGAAATACTTGTAAGTAAAATCAGCCCAGTTTTAAATCCTTTCCCTAAACACTTCAAATGGGCTGCTCCTTTTGCTGGTTAATTGATACAAAGCCTTTATAGTCCAGGAAATAAGTTACATAAGAACAACTTTGCAATATTTGTCTTGGCCTGGCAGTGCGCACAGCAGAGACAAGGTAACAGGTTATAGAATACCAAAGTTATTGGAGCAACCAACTCGATTTATGGATTGACTGCTTGGCATTGCCTCATTATTATACAGTAAAAGTGCCGCCAGTTGTGATGCTTTCATTTTTTTTTTAAAAGCAGAGATGGGAGTGGGTAATGTGATGCAGTTAAACTTTGTCACCGCTTTCAATATTGCCTGCCTTCGGGTAGCTGCAGGATCACTTTCGTGGTATACCAGAGTATTAAAGCACAATCTCTTGCATTAATATTTGGTGCATTGGAGTTTTTTCAATGAATGAAGAACACTTTTGCTCCAAAAAGTAAATAAGAATGTTAACATTTTGAAAAATGCAGATCCTTGTAAAGAATTGTTGATGCCTTGATTTGCACATGTCTTCTTTTTGAAACTTTTTTTTTGTTTCTAGTTTTTGCACATAGTAACCATTTACTGAGCATCTGGATGGGTATTGTTACTGCACTAAACAGTATTTCTGCTGTTAATTTTGTTTTGTACATATAGTTGATAACCAAGATTAACATTGATTTTCTTTTGTGCGTAGAATTTATTTCTTGTTAGCCAACACCAAAGTAAGGTTTTTTTCCCCCTTTTTAAGAAAGATTTGTACTATATCGGGGGGCAGAGGGAAATCTTGTTGCTCAGGTGCGATACCGAATAAAGTTTTTGCCCTATAGTATACTGCCTCCTTGACGCAGTGCAGATCGATCCAAGACTGTTCCGGATTTGTCTCATATCTGCTCAGTGGTTTCCTTGAATCTTTATTGTTCTAAATGAATCTACTTTGTGAGCAGCCAGTAGAGTCCATGCTGTCATTTGTAAACTAAAATACCCCTGAAATTGGGAATGGCTTTACTTGAAAAATTACAGTACAAACCAGGCACAAGATCACTTGGTATACAATTTAATGGTAAATGACAATCCAGACATCTGCTTGTTCTTTATTGTGAGGTGGGGTTGACATCTGACATTCATGAATGTGGGATCATCTGGTTTACATAAAAATATTCTGCATTGTTCACACTTGGATTGAATTTATACTATGGGATGTTATTTAAATAGTGGGGAAATGATGGCCAACAAACTGGATAGTTTGAAAAGTTACGGCCATGTTTAAAATATATTTTTGGTGAGTATTTATACACCAGTAATTTAACACTAAGGTTATTAGCTGGCCCAGTAACCCTTTATAGTAATGTGAATTTGTTCAAATGTTTCCTATTACACACTGGTTAGTTTCAGCATTTCCTTGGGCAGACTCTTAGAGAGGGAAAGGTGGTACTAATAAAGATTGCCAGTTCGGTATCTTTGGCTAACACATGCGCTTGTCTACAAACAGTTTGCCTCAGAATTCAGAGAGAAGCAAGTTTACCTGCTCTCTCGATCTCTTAGCTGAAGGGTTGTGTGAAAACCACAGCTGGGTGAAGGGAGAAAGAGTTGGAGAGTTGAAGACTTGTTCACGTGCAGTATGTTTGGTGTAAAATGTATCTTCATTGCAATTTTGATGAACCTGCTTACAATCTCAAGTTAAAATGAACAAATACCACCCCCCCCCCCCCCCCCCACCCCACCAGCAAAGTTTGGTTTTAAGAAATGAGCAGCATGATCTTTTTAAGTGGCCGTCTGAGTTAAAATGGCAAGTTTGAATCCTTGAGCCTTATTTTTTTAATTAAGGCGTTTTCTCTATCCTTAATCGGAGGTGCATATTTATGTTTTCTGGGGGTAGAGGAAATTGAGAAGTCTGTAACTGTGCTTGTGTTACACCTCGCATCACTTGATGGCGAGATTCACAACTCCACTCTCGCTGTAAGCTGAACAATGATGAAATGCCCATTCAAGTTTTAATTACTCTGTTGCATGAAAGTCACATTGCTGCCTTTTACTTTTCACCCTCCTGAAAGTCAAATGTACAAATATTGACTCCTATTTGTGCCACACCATTTAATGCGTCTTTTGTAAAGATTATGTCTGAGAATGCACTGGGCTTTAATGCACTCCCTTATTCATAAGCTATTAAAGCTGCTTTATTAAGGTGTGGGTAAAATCACTTTTTGGAAGTGTCTGCATTGAGACACACTCAGCACTGAAGCACTGAAATATTTAACTTTGCTGTAGATTGTAAAGTAAATCACTTGATGCAGTAGCTGATTTCCTCTCCCTTGTTCTCTCTCAAACTCTACAATGTATTTAATTCTTCTCCCCACCCTGCCCCCAACAGTCTCTTATGCTGGTTTTGAACTGGAGTTGTACACCACTGAAATTTGTGAGTAATAGATCGCTTTTTTTAAAAAAGCTGAAAAGAACCTGTGTGTTTGCTACATATTAAACTTGTACAACAAATTGACCAAATTCTTTGGGAATCTTCTGAAAAAGTTTCAATGAGCATGTGTTAGAGTTGAGGAAGCTGTAAATATCGCCTGGTACTGTACATCAGTGACTAGTGTCGGGTATGTTTTTCTGCTGGCTTCATCTGCTTCTAGCCATACGTAAATTTCGCCTAGTCCTGGATGTTCTAGGTAACTGACTTCAGAAACTTGCATTGAACTTACTAAACTGTTTATTGACTTACTTTCATCTTGTGTTTTTGTGGGAGCTTTAGAAGTTGTAAACTACTTTTGACTTTGTTGATTTTCTTAAAAAAAAATAAAGATACATTTTTCAAAATGTTTTGATCGTTTCCTTTCTGCAGTTGTGGGTGATTTGTGCACTATTGATTATAGAAAGAACTTGTATTTATACAGACATACGATGTGCCAAAGTGCTTCATGGCCAACTTTTGAAGTGTTACTGTTATGCAGGCAAACACAGCAGCAAATTTCCACACAACAAGCTTCCACAAACTGCAATGAGATAAGTGGTATTAGTTGAGGGATAAATTTAGCCAGGACACTGGGCGAACTCCCCTGCTCCTCTTCATATAATGTCTGGAGTCTTTTATGTCCACTTGAACTGGCAGATGGGGTCTTGGTTTAATATCTCTTCCAAAAGATCCAACAATACAACGCTTGCAAACATTTCAGCATTGTGACTCGCACTTGTACTAGGCTCCATTCTCTTTACCTGGCTCTGTGTTCATTTTTCCTCATGCCTATCTGTAAAGTGCCTGGGAACATTATAAATTGGCAACGTTGACATTTAACATAATGACAGGCATCCAAATTTTCATATACTTCAGTTGAGTCTAATGTAACAGTGATGTCTGTTCGGTCTAATCTCGGCAGACATTTTATAGTGACAGAAGGTTGAAGTTTGGATTAATCTTAGTGTTTTGCCATATAAACCTGGTAAAAGATGGAATTACATGAAAATGCACTTTGCACGCTATCTTGCTAAAGTGAAATTGGGCTGATTGATTGTAGCCTTATATTTCAGTTTTTACTTACCTGCATTATTGCTCAGTTTCCTAAGACAAGATTAGTATGGGTAGGCACATTTGACATACAGAAGTGTAAAAGTTAGTGGTTTTGCTGTAACATTTTACCATGTTATCATACAGAAAAGTAAAATTAAAATTGTATTGTTGAAGTAAAATTGTATCCCCAAACTTAGCTTCTTTTACTGCAGTTTACGAACGAACATGAAAACGGCATCACCACAGTATTCTGTTTCATTGAGTGAGCTACAATGTGGCTGTGTTTGAGCAGTTTTCAGAACACAGTTCCTGACTGTTCGGGGACAGACTCCACCTGAAAACTGCCCTGTTTGAGAACCCTTAAACCCCACTGTTACGAGAAATGTGAAACTGTCGGCAATAGCCACTATGTGAAGAGTTTTAACTTCAATGCAAGACCCAGTGATTACATCACACACTGTAAATTTTTATTGTTTGCATTTGTCTTTATTTCAAGGAGTAAATGCACTGCTAATGCAGTGATGCTTGCAGGTTACTGTTTGTGAACTGAGTTTCATTCCCCTAGTACATACCACTGCATACAGTTTGGTTTTTTTTCCCCCTGACCTTGAATCAAACTTTAAAATTAAGGGGATATTGAAGTTAAACCAGAGCCAGATGTTAACCGTACTGAAATCTTCATTCACCATTAAGATCAGTCTGCTATCTTCCTCTTGCTGGGTTTGCCCAGAAGGTAAAGATAGTTTTATAATTTCCTTAGAGTCAGTGCATCTCCATCAAAGTCTGCTTCAATTTAGCTGTTCTGAAATGAAACATTTTCAACAAATAAACCTTTTATTAACCCTTTGAATCCAAAATTTTTCATGACTTGTGTAGTGCTTGCTTTCCTTTGTATCTAAATATTTTTATGAAAAATATTATTCTGTCGCCAACTTCCTGCCCCTCTCATCCTTGGCCCTTCACCTTAGTATCCCTCAATTTAAAAAAAAATAAAACCCACCTCCTGTATAATGTTTGGTGGGAGACAAGTGAGCTGAGACTGAGACATGTAAAAGAAAGAACTTGCATTATGTAGCAACTTATTACATCCTCAGGATGCCCCTAAGCACTTCACAAGCCAGTGAATCACTTTTGAAGTGCAGTCACTGTTAACATGGGCAAACATAGCAGCCAATTTTAAGCATAGCGTCCCACAAATAGCAAATAAAAGATGAATGACCAGATAATCTGTTACTTTGATGTTGATGGTTGCGAGATTGTTGACCAGGTCACCAGGATAATTTCCTGCTCTTTGTGTAATGTGTTGCTCTGAGAGAACTTTGTGCAGAGTAAAACGGTGCCAATTTTACTCTGGCTTAAGGTGGCCATGGTAAAGTCTTTGTTCTCTTAGCTTCTGACGTTATTTGCTTTTGTGATTTATCTGGACCTCTAGAAATGCATTGTGAGGTATCCATTATTCTCTGTATTCAATGGATGAATTGTTGTGCACACCGCCTGCAGTGTTTGCAACACATTCGATTATTCCCCGCCTCCCCCACACCTGTGTTAAACTTACCATTTAATAGTTTTGAGATGTGTTGCAGTCAAAGAGGCACAGCATTCAAAAGAAAGAAAATGTGAACATAACTTATCACTGACTACTTTTGAAGTTCCTTGAAGACAATTTTTATAATTTCCAAGAAAATCCCTGCAAGCGTAACTTCCATGGATTTGGTCTTAAATGTATGTAATACACTTATGCAGATATGAGATTACTGAACGCTAATTCCTGTATGCCAATTGCAAGTTTGTACAAACATTAAGTAAAAAAATAATCAAATGTGTTGACTTACAGTATCTCTTTATAAATAACTTCCATTCTGTAGGTCACAAGTGAACCCAACTGTGCAATGAACATAGGTCATGTTGGCCTGGTCCTGAATGGAATAGTTAATTCTATCTATCACAGTAATGTCAGATGTGAAGATGCCGGTGATGGACTGGGGTTGACAATTGTAAACAATTTTACAACACCAAGTTATAGTCCAGCAATTTTATTTTAAATTCACAAGCTTTCGGAGGCTTCCTCCTTCCTCAGGTGAACGAAATGAAATCCTCGAAATGAAATCGCATTTATAATTCACAGAACAATGCTTGGTGATTACAGACAGTTTTTTCAACTGCCCGTTGCCAAGGCAATCAGTGTGCAGACAGACAGGTGTTACCTGCAAGGTCTCAGAATATACAAATCACCAAAAAAAACAAACAAAAAAAAAGAGAGATAGAGAGGTAGAAACATAGAAAGGACAGCAACTGACCCGTTATATTAAAAACAGATAACATTTGTTCGCTGGTGGGGTAACGTGTAGCGTGACATGAACCCAAGATCCCGGTTGAGGCCGTCCTCATGGGTGCGGAACTTGGCTATCAATTTCTGCTCGACGATTTTGCGTTGTCGTGTGTCTCGAAGGCCGCCTTGGAGTACGCTTACCCGAAGGTCGGTGGATGAATGTCCATGACTGCTGAAGTGTTCCCCGACTGGGAGGGAACCCTCCTGTCTGGCGATTGTTGCGCGGTGTCCGTTCATCCGTTGTCGCAGCGTCTGCATAGTCTCGCCAATGTACCATGCTCTGGGGCATCCTTTCCTGCAACGTATGAGGTAGACAACGTTGGCCGAGTCACAGGAGTATGAACCATGCACCTGGTGGGTGGTGTCCTCTCGTGTGATGGTGGTATCTGT
This sequence comes from Heptranchias perlo, assembly GCF_035084215.1. Taxonomy (NCBI): domain Eukaryota; kingdom Metazoa; phylum Chordata; class Chondrichthyes; order Hexanchiformes; family Hexanchidae; genus Heptranchias; species Heptranchias perlo. The sequence goes on from NC_090350.1 coordinate 31,072,028, forward strand.
GTCGATGATCTGGCATATCTTGCAGAGGTTACCGTGGTAGGGTTGTGTGGTGTCGTGGACGCTGTTCTCTTGAAAGCTAGGTAATTTGCTGCGAACGATGGTCTGTTTGAGGTTGGGTGGCTGTTTAAAGGCGAGTAGTGGAGGTGTGGGGATGGCCATAGCGAGGTGTTCGTCGTCATTGATGACATGTTGAAGGCTGCGGAGCACATGGCGTAGTTTCTCCGCTCCGGGGAAGTACTGGACGACAAAGGGTACTCTGTTGGTTGTGTCCCGTGTTAGTCTCCTGAGGAGGTCTATGCGATTTTTTGCTGTGGCCCGTCGGAACTGTCGATCGATGAGTCGAGCGTCATATCCCGTTCTTACTAGGGCGTCTTTCAGCATCTGTAGGTGTCCATCGCGTTCCTCCTCGTCTGAGCAGACCCTGTGTATTCGCAGGGCCTGTCCATAGGGGATGGCCTCTTTGACGTGGTTAGGGTGGAAGCTGGAAAAGTGGAGCATTGTGAGGTTGTCTGTGGGCTTGCGGTAGAGTGAGGTGCTGAGGTGCCCGTCTTTGATGGAGATTCGTGTGTCCAAGAAAGAAACTGATTCTGAGGAGTAGTCCATGGTGAGCTTGATGGTGGGATGGAACTTGTTGATGTTATCGTGTAGTCTCTTTAGTGATTCCTTGCCGTGGGTCCATAGAAAGAAAACGTCGTCGATGTATCTGGTTTATAGTGTTGGTTGGCGGTCTTGTGCAGTGAAGAAGTCCTGCTCGAACTTGTGCATGAAAATGTTGGCGTATTGGGGTGCGAATTTGGTCCCCATGGCTGTTCCGTGTGTTTGGGTAAAGAACTGGTTATCGAAGGTGAAGTCATTGTGATCCAGGATGAAGCAGATGAGTTGTAGGATGGCGTCCGGAGATTGGCTGTTGTTGGTGTTGAGTATTGATGCTGTCGCAGCGATGCCGTCATCGTGGGGGATACTGGTGTAGAGTGCCGAGACGTCCATCGTGGTGAGAAGTGTTCCTGGTTCAACTGGTCCGTGGGTACTGAGTTTTTGTAGAAAGTCTGTAGTGTCGCGACAGAAGCTGGGGGTTCCCTGTACGATGGGTTTCAGGATGCCCTCGATGTATCCAGAGAGGTTCTCACACAGGGTTCCGTTGCCTGATACGATAGGACGTCCGGGTGTGTTGGCTTTGTGTATCTTTGGGAGGCAGTAGAAGTCTCCCACGCGGGGAGTACGTGGGATGAGTAATGTCAGAAGTTGCTGTATTCTTGTTTTCATATTGAGAACTCACTACGATGGAAATGGACCAGAACTTGATATACAGGTCCAGTGAAGTAGTCAGGTGCACATGGTTGCTATGGGGTGTTATATTTGTGATGAAAGTTGGAATTTTGCCAAGTTATGGTTGTGTATATTTTTTTTAAGTCTCCTGTTACCAGTGAATTGTGCATAAGGGCTGGAGCAGAGCAAATATTATTCCCCTACTCAGAGGACAGGAATAAGCTAGGAAATTATAGGTCAGTTACTCTCACCTCTGTTAGAGTTCATAATACGTGATAAAATTCGTTAACATTTAGAAAGGCGTAGACTCATAATGGATAGTCAGCATGGATTTGTAAAGGATAGGTTGTGGTTGGCTAATGTGATTGAGTTCTTTGGGAAAAATTCTAATGTTCAGATAAAGGGAATGAGGAGGTAATTGTTGTTTAAAGCAAGAAGAGGCTGGTTAACTCATCAAGTCCATTCTTTCCCTAGATCGCAAACAACAACAACTTGCATTTATATACCATTAATGTAGAAAAACACCCCCAGGCACTTCACATTAGCTCAGTATCCATTTTTTCTTTAAGCCTAAGAAAAAAAAATTAGGAGGAATGGCCAAAAGCATGGTGAGAGTTTTTTTTTTAAAAGGAAGGTCTCTAAGATCTAGGCGGTTGAAGGCCCAATTGCTAATGGTTCAGCAAAGAAAGGGAGGGGATGAAAGTGGGCAAATTGGCCTGGCATCATCACTGGGATACAACTGATGCAAATCCGATTGTGCAGTGTGGTGCATTGTCACAAGGGGTCACATTATTCCCTACATTATTCTCAAATACTGATTACCCTTCCCTCAATAAGTAAACATCTTACTCTGCTGCCCAGGTCATTATGAAAAGTACGTCACCTTTTGTAGCGATTAGATGGATGGGTATTATAGAGGAAGCAGGTTCTTCAGGCTGGGGATTACTGCATGATTCACAGGAACACAAGAAAGGGACGAAAAATTAAACTTGGGGAAGAGTGCATAGAAAATAGGGTCAAGAGTAGACCATTCGGGCCTGCCCCCCCATTCAAAATGATCACAGTTGATCGTCTAGCTCAGTACCCTGTTCCTGCTTTTTCCCCATATCCCTTGATCCCTTTCGCATTAAGAAATATATCTAGCTCCTTCTTGAATACACCTAATGACTTGACCTCCACTGCCTTCTGTGGTAGAGAATTCCACAAGTTTGCCACCCTCTGAGTGAAGGAATTTCTCCATCTCGGTTCTAAATGGCATACCCCGTATCCTGAGACTGTGACCCCTGGTTCTGGACTCCCCAGCCATCGGGAACATCCTCCCTGCATCTAGTCTGTCTAGTCCTGTTAGAATTTTATATGTTTCGATGAGATCACCTCTCATTCTTCTAAACTCTAGTGAATATAGGCTTAGTCGACCCAATCTCTCCTCCTACGTCAGTCCTGCCATCCCAGGAATCAGTCTGGTAGGTACCAGTCTGGTGCGTGAGATAGAGTATGTGTGTTACACTCTTATATCCTGAGAGAATACTGCAGGCATCCAAATAACCTGATGTAATGCTATTGTCTGTTTTATATAAAACAAAGTTAGCTTCTATGTGCCTTTTTAAATTATTTTGTTTCAGATTTTGTTCCTTTGCATCAAAATACCATGTTTTTCTCTCGAAGTAACAGTTTCTCTGGTTGCAGTGTATCAGAAATTTAGCTGATAAAAGGGAAGGCTGATCCACAGATTACTGTCGCCTTCTGCGATATTTGAGTAAATTCATTTCTTGTGCAGTTTACTGATTTTTTTAAATTTTTAATTACAGAGTACATAGGCTTGAATACCGAATGAGTCTGGGATTTATCATTCTAGGCCCTCAATGTACAGTTTTGTATTAAAATTACTCGCCTGCTTTACCATTCTGGGATATTTAAGAAATCAACATACTGAAGACAACTGAAAATGGTCATAGACAATAGGCTATCCTATGAATATAGTGCTATTATGAGATCAATACTGCACTTTTTACCTGTGGTTCAGATCAGAAAAATCTTTCGAATGAGAAAAGGTTGCATTTATATAGCACCTTTCACATCCTCAGGACATTCCACAGCCCTTTACTTGAAGTGTCGTCAGTGTGGTAATGTAGAAAACATGGCAGCTAATTTGCACACAGCAAGTTCCCACAAACAGCAATGTTATTATGACCAGATAATCTGTTTTTAGTGATGTTGGTTGAGGGATAAATATTGGCCAGGCCAGTGGGGAGCTCCCTTGCTCCTCTTCACAACAGTGCCATGTGATCTTTTACATCCACCTGAGTAGGCGGATGGGGTCTCTGTTTACCATCTCATCTGAGGGACGGCACCTCCGACAATGCAGCACTCCCTCAGTACTGCACTGGAGTGTTGACCTAGATTTTTGTACTCAAGTCACTGGAGTGGAACTTGAACCCACAACCTTCTGACTCGGAGGCGAAAGTGCTACCCACTGAGCCACGGCTGACGGCGTATTAATATTTACCGAACGTGAGTCTGAATGACCAACACCACCCATCCCGCCAAATAAAAGGATATGAATTTGGAGAGGAGTGAGGATTTTTCCATTGCTCCCTGAAGCATTACAGTTCCTCAGATCTGTGCTATTTTTATATTCACAATCATTTAATAGAATTAATTATCTAAAGATCCAGTTTTATGTAAAAATCTGTTTTAGTGAACATACAAACAATGACTTACAGGACAAGTCCCACTGATCCATCCAGCTGCAATGCCTTTGCACCACAATATATACTGAAAGCCATGTAATCTCTTGGGAGAAGCGAAAAACCAGATTAAAAACCCAGGCAAATTGGGGAAAATAAAATCTGGAAATTTCTTTCCGACCCCCTTAGAAGATCAAAGCTTGACTGAAACAAAATCGCCATATAACTCACCATGAACATGTCATTCCTACTGCTGTTCATAAAACATTTTGCTAAAACTAATATTTTTATACTTTATTCCGGTGCCTGTGAGTCTGGCTAAATAGACCATCAATATAAATTTTAAACCAGCCACTAAATGTTGACTGAGAATCAGCAAACTAACTGCAATTTGAATCTATCTCATTTGCCTAGAAGGTCAGTTGAATGTTATAGTTTTAACAAAAACTATTGGAGCATGCTCTTTAATGACCATAAATGTGCCAGAGTTTGGTTGATGTATTGAGCTGGGCAGAGATCCATGAGGAAAACATTTGGACTGATGTACCAAGGACACAGACACTGTGACGGCACTCTCCACTGGACAGCTGGAGATAAACTTTATCAAAGTTATAGAGCATTAAAAGAATTAAGTGTTAACATCCAACTTTTTTCCTCCAGAAAATGTTAAAGGGATATTAGTCATGTCTGATTGGGCCTGCGTATAATGAACTCTTCAAACATTTTTTTTAAATGTTGGCCGGCGCGGACACGATGGGCCGAAGGGCCTCTATCCGTGCTGTATAACTCTATGACTCTATGACTCTAAAAGCATACCTAACTCTGAAACTATCTCTGTCACGTTAGTTTGAGAACTACTAATCAGCAAATGAATTAAGAAACAAAGTTTAGAATGTAGCAAGCCCAAATATTAAAAGCCAAATATCACTCACTTTCCCATATGCAAAATTACTCATTGCAGGAAATCAAAACGGGACTAGAAAAGGAAAGAGTGCTCAAAAAAGTAGAGTTTGATGACATGTAAAAATAAGAATAAAAGAATTTGAAAATACTAAAAAAAATGCTGATATCACTGAAAAAAATCAATTCATTTTATTTAGGAATTATGGTGAATTTTCTTCAAGTTGTCAGGTAGTATTGAGAGACTGGGTATGAGAACACTCAGTAAAATGCTCAGGCTTTATTGCCCACCACGACTGGGAAGAAGAGAAGTCACTGCTGCTGAAACTCTGCACCTCCAACTGGCGGAACCATCACAGGACGAGCGTAGAGTGTGTCCCTGCTGTGGTCAGGATGTGGCGATCCCATCACACGTTTTATGATGAAGCTGTGTTGCTCACCATGGAGGAGCTCCTGGTATCTGCTGTCCATCTAGTCAGAAACTCAAGCTTGTCAGTTGTCTAATGACCAGCTGGTAACTTTTATCCTGGGGGGTGGGAGGGGGGAAGCAAAAAGAAATTAAGCATTTTGTCCACGTTAGATTAATAGATTTTTAATTTTTTGCTTAGCTGGCACAAAGATGGGTAATGTTGGTTTCTGTCCACGTTTGACCTTGAGCTCCCTGTCGTTTGCTATTTCAGTTCTCCATCCCACTCGCACTCTGATCTCTCTGTCTTTGGCCTTCACCACTGTTGCAATGAAGCTCAAGGAGCACCACTTTATCTTTCTACTAGACACTTTGGAGCCCTCTGGACTTAATATTGACTTTAACAATTTCAAACCTTAACTGCAGCTGCCATTTTTTCTCTACCAGGAAGTTGAGATGGGTGTGGCAGTGTTTCCAGTGATGGAAGGAGCAGGTTGGTGCTTGGGGTGGGGATTCCCCCCTGTCGAAACACGATACCATCGGGGTGATCTGGATCATTGGGTGACCTGCTTTTATCTTCTACTGGGCTACTGAAGCCTGCCAGTTTTTCATTGTTCACTTTCACCTGCCTATCCCCTATCCTTTTAACTATTTGCGCACTCTCTAGGTCTAGTAAATGTATTTAACTTCTTTGATTTCTCTCACTATGCCTCCTATTCTCTCATGCTAATATCAGTTTTGCTATTTAGCCGTCTTCACTTTTCCACTTAAGCATGTTTACAGGTAATTCGATTTCTTTTCCTGTATGTGTGTGTTTTTTCCCATCTCCCTTCCCCTTGTCCTGCTCCATTTTAAATGCTGCTCACCTTAATATCTTCCAGGTCATTAAAGGTGCAAAATAAATTCAAGTTCTTTCTTTATTCCTCTTTGACAAAGAGTTCACCCACTTCATGTTAACTTGTCTGTTCTCTCCACAGAGGCTGCCTGACCTGCTGAGTGTTTCCAGCACTTTTTGTTTCAGATTTCCAGCATCTGCAATATTTTATTTTTTTATTAAAATTGGTTATTTCTGCAAGCCTTTGGAATGTACATTTCTGCCTGGCTCGCAAAAAATCCACTTCAGATACAACGGTATGGACTAAAGTTGCTCGTTTTGATTAGGTCTACACAAGTATTCAATAGGTTTTGAAATCCCCAACACCTAAGTTACTTCTAATCTACAGGTCCAACTTTCTAATGGAATTTGAACACGGTGGACTTCTGGATGAGTTTTGTCACTTTGTTGCTGGACTATTGGATGAAGTTCTGTGCACCAGCTGAGTCTTCCTTTCCTGGAAACTTGGCAGGTGAATGAGCTCCTGTTGGCTCTTGATGGTAGCAGTTAGTAAGTTCATGGCTGAAGGGTAGTAGCAGGGAGTAGCAGTTGACAAATTGGTGAGGTGGTTTCACTTCCCGCAAAGTGCTGCCAGCAATAAAGACAAATGAATGATGTTGCTGCTGGAGCTACCGTTTTGTTCCAGATGCAGGCAGCGGAGCTCCCAGCCCACTGTACAGGTTAACAATGCGAAAATCCTATTGCTAGGCTATACAGAAACTTTCCCCAACAGTGAGGAAGATTCTCAGGTAGAAATATGAAGCTGCCAATGTGGCTTTTGAGCAACTGTGCAGATGCGAATTTTATGCATGTGGCAGTTGTTCAGGTGTTGCCACCAGTGCTCCAAATCCACCCCAGGAGACGCAGTTCTACAATATAAACGTGTAATAGTAGACAGGGCTGTTCTTTAAATGAAGCAGCATATATGCCTTCAGAGGTACAGAACATCACCTCACATGTTGGTTTCAATTTCTGTCTTTGGAGGCAAAACAACCATGTGGCAATGCTTGGGAGGAACAGGTGACTTTGGACCTAAGGTTCCCAAACCTCTCCACCATTGGAGTTTTCCTCTTGTCGTGTCTGGGTCTGTTGTAGACAAATTGATAGAGATTGATTGCTAGGTTTAATCAACTCCATTATCAATGTATCATGCGACTGCCAGGATGGTAGAAGGTGAACTAGATGGACCTTGGTCTTTTTTACTCTAGGCTATTATTCCTAACCACTGCTAGCAAACATAAATGGCACTTTGTTTTGTTTGCAAAAAAACTGACTTGTCCATCTAGTTACACAAGCCAGGAATATGATTTCCTTGCAATTCTGTACAGACTTTCTTTTGACATTGGAGAAGGTCCATGGTCAGAAATGAAAAGTTGCAAGCAGTGACTTCTGAATAATTGCTTTTGTGTTGCTGCTGGTGCTGTGAATCTGTGCTGCAGTGTAAATGGGGCAAAATCAGCACACCAGCAGCCTCCCTCTGGAAGTAGTTCTGCAATATTAATGATGTAATAAAGAGGGATAACTAACAAATTCCCTCTAGTATAATCATCGTACCTCATCTAACCATTTTTTAATTAGTTTCCCTCTAGGTGCTGCTACCTTTATTTGAGAACATTCACACTTGTCCTTTAAGAGAGAGATAACAGCGGTTACAAACACCAAATCAGTAGGTCCCATTTTGAACAGCAAATTAAGAAAAATTGTGTGGAAGACTATCAGCTCAAAAGTATTATTCTCTGTTGGCAGCCATGTGTTTTGTGCATTTGACAGGCTGATTTAAACCCTGTTTATCACGCTAAAGTGGGTTTACCTTCTGGTATCGTGAATATTCAGTACAGTGTAGATATATTGCAGCAGTTTATAGGCTTCACTAATTCAAGCGTCATCTTTCTGAAGGCCAAGGCAACCAGTCTGTAATATAAACTGAGTGAGAAGTGATAATGTATCTTTTAACTGTGCAACATTCTGCATCATAGTGATTAATGAGAACATCATTCAACAAAATTAACTGAGATTATCAGTAAAATTGAAGAAGTCTGAAAGTTCCAAGGTCACTGACTTTAAGAATTTCATAACAGAACCCCTTAGTTTTGACTTGGACCCTCCCTGGTTTGTCAGCTACATTCTAATAATAATGAAGCTCCCATCCATTTAATGCAGCCTCCTGAAATACATTTCATGCAGATTCTTAAAAGCTGACTTACTTCAAAGTTGTAACCATTCCTATTCTGAGCAATAGAGTAGATCCATATTAATTTCACATGCTGGAATCTATAAAACGAACACCAGTGGCATTTAAATTGTAATAGAGAATCACATATTTGGAGGTGCACCATTTCCCTTCTGCTAATCATTGCATAATTGTTCATAATCCTGTCTTTTAGTTTTTACAATAATATGCCCGTAGACCACTTATAGAATTATAATTTATTTTCTGTGTGCACTTACAATTTTAAATTAATGTTATAAGTCGGAAAATACCAGATCTAAGTCCAGAAATGTTTTTTTAAAATGTTTTACATTGGTTCCCAAGGCCACTGGGTGGAACAGTGGCTTAAAATATCCTTTCAGCTCTGGGACTGTAGAGGAAAGGTTGGTCACCTCACCTGTCCATTTCTGAATCCCCAAAAGTAGGGGGTTTGTCACCAACATTCAGATTCAGCAGAGCTGCAAAAATGCAACAAAGCTTGAACTGTATCCATCAAACTAACACATAAGAGTACAAATTCCAATCGTCAAAGTTCACACACAGACGCTTAAGGTACTACATTTCCGTGTCCACTATTTTTACACAGGCATTAATCCATTTATTTTAAACCAGTGGATTTCCTGTGGCTTTTCCCACCTGTAAAGTCAGGACCAAGCGAATTTCCCTCAGAGTGCATTAGTGATGCTGTAGGTATAGGTATGGGGATCTGCAGTGTCTGGAGATGATGACTCTCCATCTAGTGGCAGTTGTGTGCAGCTGCTGAAGTGACTGTGTGTCACAGAATGATGATGCCCAAATCAAGGGTGCGCACAGCAAATTTAATCTATTATAGAATGGATGAGTAAATGCCTGCGTCAAAGTAACGCGTGTAGGAATGTATTACAACCACTAAGTGTTCATACACCGATTGGAATTTGTACTCTATAACTTTCTGTAGAGTTCCATTCAGCTCAGACCAGCCTGGGTTTGCAGCACTCTGTTAGGCAAATGGCTAACTGAGTTAACAGGTTGCCACTCGTGATTTATTGCCTGAGATCCAGCGCACACGTTCTGCTAATTTGACAGCAGTTATCAATTAATCTTAGTCGTTCTTACCTGCAGAGGAGGAGGTAAGTTCAGAAAGGGAGGGATCACCTACTCACCTGCAGGACCATGTTTGAAGTGTCGCCAACTCTGAATCCATAGCAGCTAATCTAAGGTGTAACTGACTGAATTAGGAGCTAAAGCAATTGTAGCTGAAAAAACTGCACATTCCCAAATAATCTTTTTGTTAAATATCTGAAAGATATTTTTGTGTGGTCTTTTGTTTTACAAAATATTGATTGTATTTTTCCTCCAGATTTACATGTCAGGAGAAAATTACTTTTTCTCCAATCGTTTGGGGGTGAAGAGAGCAGCTATCGTACGTGTTCAACCTTTCGAAGAATTATTACACACTAGTGTGAACAAGTTCCAAATTAATATATTTAAATATTTACTTTTGTAAACTATTGGTGAAAGATTGATTTTTCTGCAGCATTTGGTTTGGATTCAGTTTCAAAGGACCAAATTTGTGTCTTTGCAAACTGTCAAGCCCCGATTTTAACCCCCAGTGCCCAACAAAAATATGGAGTGCAGGGGGTTAAAATCGCGGCAGCGAGCTTCTCATTACGTCTGCACACAGTTCGTGCTACTTGCCATTTTTACTGGCGCAATTCGGGCAGCTTCTCAGCCTCTCGCCAGGCGAGGGCCTGACCTGAATGCCATTTTAACACATTTTCAGCGAGGTCACACCAGCAACAGCGAGTGCTGAGAGCAGCAGGCACGGAAGACGGCTGATAAGGTAAGTTAATTTGTTTTTATAACGATTTCCTTGTGGGTCAGGAGGCGCAGGACTGTTTCCACCTGCACTGGGCTTCCCTCACCCCTGCAACCAACTCCGGTACCCCCCCACCCCCTATCCCCAGACATTCCTGTGCTGGGGACCGTTCCCATGGGTCCCTGGGGGTGGTCTCCTGCCATGCCCGCTCACTTGCTCCCGTCCACCAGCGCCAGATCGTGGACGCCTGGTTCGGGCAGGAGTCGGGCCTAACTTATTTAAATAAGGCCCAGGAGTGAAAATGGCTCGGGCCTCACGTTGGTGAGCTTGACACTTACCCCACTGGCTCCCTCACTCTGAGTTAAAATCGGGTCTTCTATGTGCATCCACTGCATTTTTTTTTGAAAGGACAAGCTACCCTGAAAATACTTGCAGTGTTTAATACTAACTTCATCATAAAGATGGCCTCCCTGATGGCTCATTGAATAAATGCACCATATGTGGTTGTACTGACCCATAAGGATCAAAAAGACCCAGGTTAGATCCCCGTTCTGTACTGGGTTAGCAGATCTCGGTCAGAATAGTATTAGGGCTGCTACAATTGGGCTCAAAGTACCTGGGCTTTAGAGGGGGAAAATTAACAAAGGCTCCTGCATCTGACCGCTGTCCAATGACCTCTACCTATGAAGCGGGCAATTATGGAGCAGTCATGCTTAGCTCTGTTGCCATCCATTGCCATGCTCGCACAGGAAGAATGGCCACTTTGGTAAGATGCTGGAAAGCTGCAGGCATCTATGAAACTCTATCCCCGCATGGGTTACAGCCCACAGAAAATGGGGGAATTGGCAATAAAAAAGAAAGATCATTCAAAAGAGGAATTATTACTTGATTTATAAGCTTCATTACAAAAGTTGGCACTGTAGCAGACGCACCATCTACTGCAAAGCAAATTCGTCTGAGTGACCAACATGGAGGCCTTTGAGTTGGCTTTTTGGAGTGAGCTGTTCCTGTCTGTGCTGCTTGCTCTGCCTGCCTGTCAGCTCTCCAACAACAACAATGCACCTTAAAACAACATCAGTTCACTTCAAATAGAACTTCATGACTGCCAGAATGTAATATCACAATAATAGCTTTGGATCCTTTGCCTTCACCAATAGAAAGGTTTCTGTTGAAGTGAATGAGCTGTTTATGTGTGAAAAAATGACCCTCTGAGGGCCAAAGGTTAAATGAGCTCAGGTAGGTTCCTCAAAGGTTTAAAAAAAAGGCAGGTTAGATTTTTGATTGCCTTAGTGTTTACACTGCATTTCATTCCTCTACCGGTAAATGTACTAAGTTACAATCTGATAGATGTGCTGCATGAATCCTTCCAAAAATCCCATATACAATTCTGTTGGAAATTCATTGCCACTGCTCAGATATAAACTGTACCTAGTTATTTACTTTGATCAGAACGCAATATAAACACCTCTGTTCTTTATCCTCCAGTTTGCAGTCCGCCAGCATTATACTGGTGGGAGTTCTGCATTTAACCAACTCGAATAAACTAAACCCAGCATTGAATACCAGTGAGGGTGACGACACCTCGAAGCAGTGCAGTCCTGAGCATGGCACCATGGGGCAAAGGACTGCACGGGGTGGGGGGGCGCAGTGAAGTGTAGAAATGCAGTAGTCTTAGGGGATTCGATAGTCAGGGGGACAGACAGAGGTGAGTCCCACATAGTGTGTTGTCTCCCTGGTGCCAGGGTAAAGGACATCATGGAGAAGGTGTAGAACATTCCACGGGGGGAAGGGGAATAGCCAGAAGTCGTGGTCCATGTGGGTACCAACGACATAGGAAAGGAAAGGGATGAGGTTGTGTGGCTAGAGTTTCAGGAGCTAGGGAGGAAGTTAAAAAGCAGGACCTCAAAGGTAGTAATCTCTGGGTTACTCCCAGTGCCACGCTAGTGAGTACAGAAATAGGAAGATAAGACAGGTTAAAGCATGGCTAGAGACAAGGTGCAGGAGGGAGTGCTTCAGATTCTTGGGGCATTGGGCAGGAGGGACCTGTTCAAGGCAGACGGGTTGCACCGCAACAGAGCTGGGACCAATGTATTCACGGGGAGATTCACTAGTGCTATGGGGGGTGGGAGGGGTGCGGTTTAAACCAATTTGGCAGGGAGGTGGGCATCAGGATGTAGCATTAGATAGGTTTAGAGCACGTGTGTGTAAACACACAAAACGTGGTAAATAAGATTGGTGAGCTGCAGGCGCAAATAGCCACATGGGAATAGGATGCAGTGGTGATAACGGAGACCTGGCTCAAAAAAGGGCAGGATTGGGTACTAAATATTCCTGGATACAAGGTGTTCAGGAAAGATAGGGAAGAAAAAAAAAGGAGTTGGGTGGGTGCGATGGCAGTATTGATTAAGGAGAATATTGCAGTGCTGGAGAGAAAGGATTCCTTGAGGGATCAAGGACGGAATCTATTTGATTAGTGTTAAGAAACAATAGAGGGGCCATTACACTACTGGGTAAATTCTAGAGGCCACCAACTAGTGGGAAGGAAATAAAGGAGCAAATTTGCAGGGAAATTCTAGAGAAGTGCAAGAACTATAAAGTTGTGATAATGGAGGAGTTCAACTGTCCTCATATAAACTGGGATAGTAATAGTGTAAAGGGCAAAGAGGGGGAGGAATTTTTGAAGTGCGTTCAGGAGAACTTTCTTGATTGGTATGTTTCCGGCCCAACGAGGAAGGAGGCATTGCTGGATCTGGTTCTGGGGAATGAGGTGGGTCAAGTGGAGCAAGTGTCAGTGAGGGAATATTTAGGGAACAGTGATTGTAGTACCATAAGGTTTAGATTAGTTATGGAAAAGGACAAGGAGCAATCTAGAGTAAAAAACTTAATTGGAGGAGGGCCAATTTCAGTGGGTTGAGAACGGATTGGCCCGGGTAAATTGGAATCAAAGATTGGCAGGCAAAACTGTAATCGAGCAATGGGCGGCCTTTAAAGGGGAAATGGTTTGGGTACAGTCTAGGTACATTCCCCAAGAGGGGGATAAGTAGGGCAACTAAAGCCAGAGCTCCCTGGATGACGAAAGAGATTGAGAGTAAGATGAAGCAGAAAAAGGGACATATGACACATGTCAGGTTGATAATACAAGTGAGAACCAGGCTGAATATAGTAAGTACAGAGGAGAAGTGAAAAAGGAAATAAGAGGGGCAAAGAGAGAGTATGAGAAGAGACTGGTGGCTAACATAAAAGGGAATCCAAAAGTTTTCTATAGGCACATAAATAGTAAACCGGTAGTAAGAGGAGGGGTGGAGCCGATTAGGGACCAAAAAGAAGATCGTGGAGGCAGAGGGCATGGCTGAAGTACTAAATGAATACTTTGCATCTGTCTTTGCCAAGGAAGAAGATGCTGCCAAAGTCTCAGTAAAATGGGAGGTAGTTCAGATACTGGATGGGGTGAAAATTGATAAAGAGGAGGTACTAGAAACGCTGGCTATGCTTAAAATAGATGAGTCACCCGGTCCGGATGGGCTGCATCCTAGGTTGCTGAGGGAAGTAAGGGTGGAAATTGCAGAGGTGCTGGCCATAATCTTCCAATCATCCTTATATACGGGGGTGGTGCCAGAGGACTGGAGAATTGCAAATGTTACACCCTCATTCAAGAAGGGTGTAAGGATAAACCCGGCAACTACAGGCCAGTCAGTTTAACCTCAGTGTTGGGGAAGCTATTAGACACGATGATCCGGGACAAAGTTAATAGTCACTTGGACAAGTGTGGATTAATAATGGAAAGCCAGCACGGATTTGTTAAAGGCAAATTGTGTTTAACTAATTTGATTGAGTTTTTTGATGAGGGTAGTGCGGTTGATGTTGTGCATATGGACTTTCAAAAGGCATTTGATAAAGTGCCACAAAATAGGCTTGTCAGCAAAATTGAAACCTATGGAATAAAAGGAGAAGCACGGATACGAAATTGGCTAAGTGACAGGAAACAGAGAGTTGTGATGAACGGTTGTTTTTCAAACTGGAGGAAGGTACACAGTGGTGTCCCCCAGGGGTCAGTACTCGGACCACTGCTTTTTAAAATATTTATTAATGACTTGGACTTGGGTGTACAGGGCGCAATTTCAAAATTTGCAGATGACTCAAAATTTGGAAGTGTAGTAAACAGGGAGGAGGGTAGTAATAGATTTCAAAAGGATATAGACAGGCTGGTGGAATGGGCGGACACATGGCAGATGAAATTTAATGCAGAGAAGTGCAAAGTGATACATTTTGGCAGGAAGAACGAGGAGAGGCAATATAAACTAAATGGTACAATTCTAAAATGGGTGCAGGAACAGAGAGACCTGGGGGTATATGTGCACAAGTCTTTGAAGGTGGCAGGACAGGTTGAGAAAGAGGTTAAAAAAGCATACAGGATCCTGGGCTTTATAAATAAAGGCATAAAGTACAAAAGCAAGGAAGTTATGTTGAACCTTTATAAAACACTGGTTCGGCCACAACTGGAGTATTGTGTCCAATTCTGGGCACCGCACTTTAGAAAGGATGTGAAGGCCTTAGAGAGGGTGCAGAAAAGATTTACTAGAATGGTTCCAGGGATGAGGGAATTCAGTTACGTGGATAGACTGGAGAAGCTGGGATTGTTCTCCATAGAGCAGAGAAGGTTGAGAGGAGATTTGATAGAAGTGTTCAAAATCATGACTGGTTTAGATAAAGTAAATAAAGAGAAATTGTTCCCATTGGCAGGAGGATCGAGAACCAGAGAACACAGATTTAAGGTGATTGGCAAAAGAACTAAAGGCGACATAAGGAGAAACTTCTTTACGCAGCGAGTAGTTATGACCTGGAATGCGCTGCCTGAAAGGGCGATGGAAGCAGATTCAATGGTGGTTTTCAAAAAGGAATTGGATAAATACTTGAAGGGAAAAAATCTGCAGGGGTCCGGGGAAAGAACGGATGAGTGGGACTAACTAGATTGCACTTACAAAGAGCCAGCACAGGCTCGATGGGCTGAATGGCCTCCTGCTGTGCTGTAGCGATTCTATAATTCTATGATAAAGGTGAGCTTGTTGATTTTGAATTTTCTGACTTCGTTTGGTTTATGTTTATAATGCAGTGGAATTACTCAATTTTTTAGCCTGTGTTTATGGTCTTGTTGCCCCTCCAGACAGGATATGACACTAATGTGCTCCAAGTGACAAAGCTACAGCTGCAGTTATAAATAATGCCTGTCAACACCCTACCTGCCAGGTGTCCTCCCACACGACTGTGAGCCATTGTCTTCGGTCCCGGCCACAAACTCCATTCCCTAGCCACCGACTCCATCCCTCTCCCTGGCCACCGTTCGCAACCTTGGCATCCTATTTGACCCTGAGATGAGCTTTTTTAAAATTCGTTCATGGGATGCGTGCGTCGCTGGCAAGGCCAGCATTTATTGCCCATCCCTAATTGCCGTTGAGAAGGTGGTGGTGAGCCGCCTTCTTGAACCCCATATTCGCTCCATCACCAAGACCACCTACTTCCATCTCCATAACATCGCCCGTCTTCGCTCCTGCCTCAGCTCATCTGCTGCTGAAACCCTCATCCCTGCCTTTGTTACCTCTGGACTGGATTATTCCAATGCTCTCTCGGCTGGCCTCCCATCTTCCACCCTCCATAAACTTGAGCCCATCCAAAACTCTGCCGCTCGTATCCTAACTCGCACCAAATCCCGTTCACCCATCACCTCTGTGCACACTGACCTACGTTGGCTCCCGATCCAGGAATGCCTCGATTTTAAAATTCTCATCCTTGTTTTCAAATCCCTCCATGCCCTCGCCCCTCCCTATCTCTGTAACCTCCTCCAGCCCTACAAACCTCCGAGATCTCTGCGCTCCTTCAATTCTTGCCTCTTGTGCATCTCCGATTTTAATCGCTCCACCATTGGCAGCCGTGCCTTCAGCTGCCGAGGCCCCAAGCTCTGGAATTCCCTCCCTAAACCTCTCTGCCTCTCTACCTCTCTCACCTCCTTTAAAACGCTCCTTAAAACCTACCTTTTTGACCAAGCTTTTGGCCACCTGTCCTAATATCTCCTTTCATGGCTCAGTGTCAAATTTTGTTTAATAACGCTCCTGTGAAGCGCCTTGGGACGTTTTACTACGTTAAAGGTGCTATATAAATGAATAATGTTGTTGTTGTTGTTGTTGTTGTTGTTGTTGTTGTTGTATGAATTTAATTTATTCAGTCACTGTAAATCAGTAACCCTGATCATGCCTCTCCTGCTCCACAGTCATCTTGAGCTGGCTACGTGGCTAATACAAGCTGATGGAGGAGATATTAATATAGGTTGGAAGGAATGGAGTTGGATTGTGTGAAAATATGGCAGACTGTCCTACAGGCAAGAATTTTTGAACCTAAAAACCCCAAGAAGGCACAAAAATTAAATTCCTGCTTTATTGAGGACTATGCTAAGAAGCCAGTTGGTTTTACATTGATCACAGTTGGCTTACTATGTTAATGCTTTATTCACCCCTTCCCCTGGCATTGGGGCTGATAAAGAGACATTGACTTGCAGAAAAAACAGTTCTTCTTACAGGAACATTTTTTCCATTGTCCTTTGTACTTCAGAAACAATACTTCAATATGAAAATCAGTTTTCTGTCTGCTCAGACACTGCACCTAAGGATGGAAGAACATGTGTTCCCATATGGAAACATCTTCTGGGTTAGTCTACCTCTGGGACAGAGGATAGTGAGTTTACATCAGGTGGTAGGTTAGCATTGGAAGTAATGAAAGCCAGTGACAGAAAAATGTTACCTTATTCCCAATATTTTTGGATTGGAGAGCGTGGAAAAGGGAAATGGACAAGGTCGGTTTAGGTTCACTATAAGACCAATCTTCCATTTACTTTCCTCCTGAAATCTTTCAAAGTACATATGGAGGATTTTACTGATTATGGACAACATGCATGGCACTCATTTGTTTGAATGGAAAAAGAAATAAGACAGAATTGAACCAGGTTACTCCTCTTTAGGTTGGATTAGTTACCTTGAATGGCCTGGAAATAAAATTGTTTCACTCTGGCCAACAAGCACTCCCAATCTAGAAATCTTTGGCAGTCTTACCAAATCTCTACTTAAGAACCTTAGATGCATGTTACAGAGGTTTATGTTTTGCAAGTCCAAGCATTTCCCATAGCAGCCAACCTAGGTCAAAGTCACAACACATTTGTTTTTGACTTGGAAGTCCTGTTACATTAACAAACTTTATAAGTACTTCTTGAAGCCCTTAAGATGAAATTCGAATGCAATGTTTTTGATCTAATAAGCCTTCAATTCTAAAAGATTTTTGTAACATGTGAAGACATCTCTGCAAATTAAGATTCCTGTGGATGGCCATTACTATGAGGTGTATCTTGGACATGTAGCCCGAAGCAACTGTCCGAATTAATAGTTTGTTGTAGAATCTTCTTTTGAAAGCTATGTAATGCTCTTTAAAAAAAAAAGATTAATGTTTTTAATTAAAAATGGACAGATCTTGATTTCTCTCAAAATTCCTCATGGCCAGTGTAATCCCTTTTGATTAGAGATCTGAAGAGACTGTGTGTCAATACTGAAAAATATACTCCCAAACTTTCCTTTGATGATTAATGTTTTGACCCATTATCATTAGTTTCTCCTCCCTGCTAATATTCCCTTAAGCTTTGAAATATATTGACATGTTCTAATTAATTAAGTCCTAATCTTCCTGGGTCTGTTAGCTGTGGGCACAGAATTCCTATTCTGAGGAACAACAATTGCAGAGAACTGAACATGTCGCAGATTTCTGGCAGATCTTCTGAGAACTTTATTGGAGCACGCCCGCAGTGTAGTCCAAACAGCGAAAACACATTTAATTTTCTTCTAATCAATTTGCTGTTTATCTTGCCTTTGCAGGAATGTTTGGACTTAAGAGAGGTTTCAGTCTGTATCCACTGTGGCCTAAAAGACAATCAAAAGTGCCAAAAATTAGTGTTACTAAAAAAAAATGTGTGCAAGCTGACCAAAATATTTTAACAGGAACTTCAAAAAAATTCCTCGCCCACTAGATGTCCACTAAAAGCTCTTTAAAAGAGAACTGAGACTAAATGAAGGAGTCAAAGTGACCCAAAAAAATAAGCAAACGATTCATGAGCAAATGTTTGACATTTACAAAATATCTGTTCATGATGTAAACCATTTCCTGTTACAGAGAAATGATGCAGATGGTTCCATATGTGTGCAGTTAAAATCTATAAAACCAATAACAGTTAAAATCTATAAAACCAATAACATAGGAACAGGAGTAGGCCATTCAACCCCTCAAGCCTGCTCTGCCATTCAGTTAGGTCGTGGCTGAGCTGTACCTCAACTCCATTTACCCGCCTTTGCTCTATATCACTTGATACCCTAACCTAGCAAAAATCTATCTATTTCAGCCTTGAAAGCTCCAATTGTCCTAGCGTCTACAGCCTTTTGGGAGAGTTCCAGATTTCTGTTACCCTTTGTGTCAACAAATACTTCCTGATTTCTCTCCTGATTGTCCCCTTGATTCTAGATTCCCTCACCAGAGGAAATGGTTTCTCCTTATCTACCGTATCAAATCCTTTTAACATTTTCAACACTTCGATCAGATATTGAAAATGCTGAAAAGCTAAAGGCGAACATATTCTTCTCCCTTCCCGCTGGGCCATTTTCTCCCCTTCTGCCCTGATGTTGGTGACTTATGTTGGGGTCTAGTTCCATGGGAGCCAGCACCCCTCTGGCGTGACTATACCGAGCTTCACTCTTGTAATTTATGATATCAGAACCCTTTGCCTATGTTTCATCTTTGTAGCACATTCCAATCCATCTGTTAGTTGCGTATAATGGAAGGATTTTACTGCCATCGTTTATTATAATGATATTCAAATAGTTTCATTTGAAAGAAAAGATAGAAATGTTACTGTCATATGGCATGGTGTAACTGTTTAAATCAGGAGAAATAAATACTAATTTGCTAATATTAAATGGGTGATATTAATTTGGCAATTCTCTTCAGATAGGTCAAAGACTAGGAGTAGATTGGGACTGTGACATGCTGGCATGTCAAGGAGACTTTGCATGTCTTGCATCATACCTGATATGAATTCTTGACATGAAATTGATGCAGATTAGAACACGGCAGTTTCCCAGCGTAGATGTATATTGGAACATATATTGAGATGTATATTTATGCTACAGGTCTTTGCTACAATATAGTTTTGTATTTTTACTTACTGTATGATATCAGTTAATAAAGAGGAAGATAGCGATGGAACTTTTAAGATAATTTATGGAAAATTACAGGTTGTGTAAATATGAAACATGGTTGTTTGAGCCCTGAAGAAAAATACAAACAGGGGTGTGGGAAAAATGGATGTGCTTCACTTTTAATGATTAAAGCATAAGTTTCAATGAGACTGAAATATTCAGCTTTGCTTCATTTCTGGGGGAATTGGAACAACTGAAGCATTTATAGAATCTGTCTGCTTATCCAGTGCATTTTTGACTGTATAATTACTCTAGATTTGGAAGAGCACAGTCTGTTAAAGATTAAGGGTGAATTTATACTGCAACTTTAGCATTTATATAACAATTTTCACATCCTCAGGACATTGCAAAGTTCTTCACAGCCAATGAATTACTTTTGAAGCGTAGTTGTTGTTGTTATGTAGGTAAGCCCGGTAGCCAGTTTGCACACAGTAAGGTCTTATAAACAGCAATGAGATAAATGACCAATTAATCTGTTTTGGTAGTGATGTCCAGATGGATTCCACAGCCTCAGCAGACTCAGGGATACCAGGAATGTTCCTTGTTGAGACTGTTCTGTCGTACAGAGGATATAAACACTTCATACATATACAAAACAACTTTGGCAACAATTAATAACCGTGAAAGTGAACTTGTGATTTTGCCAGTCTGGCTGGGACCTTCTCCTTTTTGGAAGGAGGTTTGTATAGACCAGCTTTGTGGAAAATGTGTTGCGGGCCTGTATGGGCAAGTTGAGAGGTCAGCCCACCCAAAATAGTGGAGCGAATCAAACCGCCTCTGGTCGCAGCTATTTATATTTGCATCCAGCAGTCAGAGGCAACCAGCAAAAACTTATTTCTGAGGGGAGTTTCTATGTATTGGCTTTGCTTTGTTTTGTTTATTTTATAGGGTTGCCTCCAACAGAGCTTTTCTCTTATTGGAGGCAACCCTTAGAGTAAATGGGATATTAGTAACTATTTTAAGTGGTTTTACCTTTGACTTGTCTGTTTAGCTGCATGAAGGAATGTGTATGTACTAATTAGTGTGTTAGTTTATAAGGTGATATGTACTGGAATGCAACAGAAAAGCAGGTAGTTTGCTTGACATTAAGTTGTTGTCCATAGGGCAGTGATTTGGACATAACCTGTGTGCTGTGTGATGTAAAGGTAATCAGATTTATCCCACATGGCTTCACCCCTCCCCCTTCCCCCCTGCCCTTTCCCCATTCCCCACCAATATTTAAAAGAATACGCACACAAGTACATGTCCAGTGGGTTTGCTCATGGTGATCCTGTTCTCCCTGATCTTTGTGTCTCTTTCACTATGACCTTCTGACCTCTATGTCTCTCTCTTTCTGACCCCTCAATCTCTTTTTTCCTCTCCCCCTGATCTCTAACTCTCTGCCCCCAATCTACCTCTCTATCCCTTGATTTTCGGTGTGCTATTTCATCCTCTCAGATATCACTCTCTCTTCCTTATTTCTCTTTCTTTGCCCTGATCTCACTTTCCATCATAGTTCTCCCCATCTTTATCTGCAATCTCTTTCATCCATGTGTCTTCCCTAATCTGTTAGCCCCATCTCACCTCCCCTCTCGTTCTCCCCATATCTCTGGTATTATTCACTCTCCAGGATGTTTCTTCCTCTTTCCCCTAATCTCTCTCTGTCCCTACTCTCTCTCCATCTCTCTCTTTGCTATCTCTTCTGCCCACCTGTCTCTCACCTGATCTTTTAATCCATCTCTCTCCTTTTGCCCCCAGTCTTTATCTCTCTTCCTATGTTTCCCTAGCTCTCTTTCTCCTATTTCGTCCCCTCTCTTGGGATGAGCAGAGAGACAAATCTAGCCTGTCTAGCAATATATAGAAAACTCAACTTCTATATCACAAATACTAGCATAGCTGGGAAAAAGTGAGGCAAAGGAGTTACTGGGAATTGGCCCCCAAACTAACCAAATCTAAAATTATGTAAGTCCTTGTTCAAATGTCATGATCATATCAAATAGCTGTAAATGTTAATTGCATATCATTTTTAGATTAGTATATGAGTTAATAATGTTAAAAATTAAATGAACGTTGAACAGTCATGGTGTAGCGATCAAAGGTTTCATTGGGAAAATGGAAGACTGTCAGCAGTTACTGTCCATGATTAGAGCTCGAAGGAAGTTTTTCCACTGGTAATAAAAAGAGAACCTATTGACACTGGAATCATGGGACAAATACAATAAACTATTAACAGTCGTCTTCAGCTGGACAACGGAATTCAGCAACAAAACTGAAGTGTATCTGTGCAGTGAATCATACAATTAGTGCTGTTATTTCACAGGATTGCTTCCCCTACTGGTACCATTGGGCCACTCTTCTCAGCCTATCTTGCCTTTTATGTACGCTATCTCTCCAAACATCCTTATATCTCAGGGTTATCAACATGTGGTGACAAGAAACCATAGTCTCCCTCTCTGAAAGAGAGGGTACAAATTCTAACATCTTAAAAAGGTGGCCCGCATATTCTATGCTGCCAGTACTGAGGGAGTGCGGCACTGTTGGAGGTGCCGTCTTTTAGGTGAGACGTTAAACCGAGGCCCCGTCTGCCCACTCAGGTGGATGTAAAAGATCCCATGGCACTATTTTGAAGAAGAGTAGGGGCGTTCTCTCCAGTGTCCTGGCCAACATTTATCTCTCAATGAACACCTAAAAAAGAGATTATCTGGTCATTATACATTACTGTTTGTGGGACCTTGCTGTGCGCAAATTGGCTGCTGCGTTTCCTGCATTACAACAGTGACCACACTTCAAAATAGTACTTCATTAGCTGTGAAGTGCTTTAGGATGTCCTGGGGTCATGAAAGGTGTTATATAAATGTAAGTCTGTCATTTTTCTTTTTTGAATTTACTGATATTATTGTAATGCCCCTTAGCCTTGCCTCGTCTAACAGTGGCAGTGACTCACAATGGGGTGCGGTTTCACAGGTCTCCAAAGCGCTCTGACACCAGCCAAATCACCAATCTTCGTGTAGACTGTAAGGGATATGGGCCAAAGGCAGGTATATGGAGTTAGATCACAGATCAGCCATGATCTTATCAAATGGCAGAGCAGGCACGAGGGGCTGAATGGCCTACTCCTGTTCCTATGTTCCTATGTAACAATGTTCCTAGCAGGCTATTCAGCTGCTGGGACTGATCTTATATTCACCTCACCTGAGGTTCAAGTAAACTACTTTTATATTGCAGCCAAGGTTCTGGGAGAGCGAGCTCACTGTGCTACACTCCCATGTTTATCTACCTAAAGTGCAGCTGGTCTTCCTGTAAACCAGATGGACTGTATGGGTATGGCATTTTGTACATGCACAGACATGGAGAGAGAAAATGGTATTGTGCATATATAATTACATTGTGATATAGCGTCACGGCATTACCACCAATGTGCGTTGCTCTTGTCGAAACAGCACATTTACTGGGCACTGGAAGGCCCGTTATAAGTCAGGAAAATCCAGTGGAAAAAAAACAGTTCTTCTCTTCAGCAGGTATATTTTAATGTGACAATCAGCCTAGCAAGACTGAATTACAGGACTCAGCAGCTGAAGACCAATATAAAAGCAGCTACACATACACTTTCCTGAAGGCCTCACTGGATATTGATCAACAATGAGAGCCTAGTTATTTATTTGCTTCACTGTAGCTGCAGTTCAATTACAATATTCTCACCACCACCCTGTTTGATCACTGACTGGGGATCGAACCTGAGATTTCCAGGACCGTACCTTGCACTGCATATATCCAGACTCATTGGGGTGCGCCCAAGTTATTTCAATTGACTTTTACCCTATTTTGTGGCCTGAACACTTGCACAAAGAGGCTTTAAAATTAAAGCATAACAAAGACTTTAGTAATGCCTGAGGACCTAAATGAAAATTAGCGAAAAATAAATTTACAACCGATAACAGGATAAACCTCTTTACTCAAAGAATGATAAATGATTTGGAATAATCTACTACGTAAGGTAATAGGTGTAAAAGCATTGGGGTAGTTCAAAGTACAATTAGATGTCATGATGGGAGAGTTCATGTACTAACTAGAGGGATGAGTTTCAATAGGCCAAATGAACTTTTCTTACCCCGATTTAACTAAGAATAGATTTAAGAATAAATCCAAAACTTAGAGATTTTATCTGCAGACAACTGTAAACTGTAAACTGCAGATCAAAGTGCAACTCAGTAACTGTCTGACCTAGATTTTGTACAATAGCCACTCTGATATTTTCTATGAAATAAAATGCTGATATCACACCTGGCAGTGTGATTTGTAATTTACTGCAGTGATTTCCCAACAATGACTGTAAAATAACATCGCAACACTCTTCCCATTTCCCTCACATTGTAAATCTGCCATGTGTTCGATCCTGTTATATGGTACCGTGGAGAACCTCACAAGATGTTTATTTATTTTTTGCCTTTTGTATGGAATTACAGAAGCAAATAATCATCATAGTTCCATGTGTGTGTAGTGTTTAGGATTGAAAGAGCATAACTTTTCATTAAAGCAAAGGTTCTATCTGGAGAGAGGAAATAGGACATTTCCCTGGCCTAATGGGTCATTTGAGCTGCTGTTGTCACATATGGGTCTATGTTGACTTTTGGGCGACCGACTGATGGAGGAAGCTGGTTGGCCACCCATTCCGGTGACGAAGAGGTCCCCATGATTTTGAGGACCCTGCCTCATTAAAATCTGGCAGGCGAGCTGCGGGTCACCAAACCGGCATTCACGGTGCAGCTCACCGGAATGACGACTCCAAATTGGGCTGGTGCGGCCACCAGCAGGGTTGGGGTGGTGGGGGGGGGGGAGGTGGTCTCTCGATCACGGAGGGTGGGGGTTCTGGGGCAGCAGTCGCCCAGATTATTTTTGTGGGCCCTGAAGGAGCACTCCTGCTCCTCCGGGGTCCACAAAATAATTCAACACTTACCTTTGGCGGGGCCTCTTCGGTTCCATCGCCCGTGAAACTGGTCAGAGTGTGTACAATCCCGGCTACGACCAGTTCTGACCTAAAATAGCAATCAGAGTCCTATTTACGTCATAGGACGATTTCCATATTAAAAGGGGCCTATTGCCTGAAACAGGCGGGTGCTTAGGACACCCGGCGGTAAGCCCCTTTCAAAATGGAGCCGGCCGCATCGCCAGTGTTAATGTGGCAGGAAGGTCACCGATCCCATTTTGAGGCCGTTACCGCCCCATTAACAGCAGGCAAAGGCAGTCAAAATCGACCCCATAATCTCCACAAACTAAATTTTAAATTATTCTATTTAAAACAAAATCAACATTGATCTGTGTTTCCATTAATTCTTATACTAATCCTGTGGGGTGAGTGATATTTTACCTTGCGGCAATTTATCAGAAAATGTTAACATTGTGGCTAAATAAGATTCTGCCATTTTCAGTATAGCCCTGAAGCAAACATGGAATATTATGACGTCATGTCTTTCAATATAAAATAGCATCCAGCAGTCCATCTGGATCTCCTTTGATCTGTTTTCAAATCCGTTCACTGTTTTGAAGTGCTAATTGATGCATTTAAATGTAGAAGCCACAGTTTGGGTTCTTGTCTCCTGTGTCTGCTAATTTGGTTTTCCTTGATAAATTGTCTAGCCACCAATCAGTTGTCTGCAGCATTGTTTTTTTATGAATAACATCATGGCTTTTATGCCGCTCTCATCCTCAGAATTAAATGATTTTTGATTGGCGTTAAAAATGGCTCGTTGTTATGCATGAAGCCATTAGCTGAAGTGTGTTTTTGTTCTGTGCTTAAATGGGTGTTTGAATTGACATTTGATTTTGTTCAGTTATTTGTGTAATTTCAGAGATTAAAAGAAATTTCAGTTTGCCTTGTTCCATGGTTCCGAAACTCTGGAGAAGCAATTCTGTAAACATAAGTGTTTGTACATCACATTTATACATCCACATTTCACAAGGACCACATGGGACACCAAAGGATGGAGTTAGGCCTATCGACAGACTCTAATGTTCCTCCACGGGCTTCTTGTTTTCCCAAGAATCAATTTTAAAATTGTTGTTCACGCCTTCAAATCCTTCCATGCCCTTGCCCCTCCCTACCTCTGTGCTCTCCTCCAGCCCTATGATCCTGCATGTGTATCCTGTCCTCCATCACTGGCCGACTTCTTATTCCCCACTCCCTCCACTCCACATCAGCAGCTGCTCCTTCGGCCACCTTTGCCCAGCCTCTGGAACTCCCTCCTTCAGTATCTCCTTTCTGCCATCTCCTACCCTGTCCCCTTTGCCTTCTCCTGACCCTCTTTCTCCTGTCAACAATTTTAGTGAAAACATTGGCATCGGTACAAATTTTGTTTTACACGATAATTATTGGCAGGAGGAATTTCCCCCTGCCAGGTGAGAGTTTCCCAGTCTGGAGTGTGATGTTGAGCCGTACAGACCAGGAAGGCTCGAAGTCTGATCCTCAGTCTGTGCTGAATCAGCCCGGATGGTGGCAAGGGTAGTTTGGCCTCTGTCTATCTAGGTTAGAGAAAGGAATCTTCAGCCAGCATTGGTACTCTTGATTCCTATTAAGTAACCCCCTATGTGGGGATGTTGGGTGATAATAGGATCAAGTTCATATGTATTGCCCCCCCCCACCCACCCACCCAGCTGGATAGCCTGCCAACATTTACAGTCTTGGCTCACACATGCAGAATGACCACTTGATGTAATATTTAAGGGGCTGCTGGCACATATTCAACATCCTTTAATGCCTTCAGGGGTGGAAGAGTGGAAGTTGGAAAATAATATAAAGCCAGTTTCGCTGAAACCAGACTGCATTGCTATAATTTGAGCTTTTACCTAAAAGGTATTGAGTTAATGATTGGGTTAACAGTTAGAATCAAACGCGTTTGCTAGAACCACAGTTTACCTTTTGCAGATTCTAAATCAGCCCCTGGCAATGCCTAGTAACTGACTTCATTGTTGATTCGTGATCTGCCTTGTCAGCAAAGCTACTAACGGACTCCACCCTTTTTAAAACAGAAAAACAAGCAGTCAGATATCCTTGTGCATGACTTCACAGTCTGCTCATTGTAAAGGCTGGCACTATTTATCCATCACTTTGTTTCCACAATAAATTTGTTATTTCATGGACGAGAATTTGATGATACAATAGTGTGACATGGTTTTACAAAGGTATTCCTGTGTCACTGAACTTGTTTTTCTGGACCTAGTGACCCATTTGATAAATAGGAACTTGTTTAGTCAGGATAGCAGGGTAAAGTCCCATCATACATTTTATTACTGTTTCTTTTTTGTCAAAGTTCATATTCAATTCTTTTTGTTTATGCCGAGCTAAGTTCAGAGACAGGTCAGATCTGAAATCGTAAATTTAGACTCAAACGTCCACAATTAAGTATAAATTAAAACCAGCCTGACAGGGAGAGTGGGGAAACCAAAGATGAGCATGCTAAAATGTTATTTTTGCAGTCTTTAGCTACCTAAAATCCAGGTCTTTCTAACTACCCAATATATAATTACCCAGTGCATATGTAACAACCCAACGTATATAATCCTGAAGGATCTATTTGAGTTCTTCATTGTCTCTAGTTACCAGTGATCAGAAAAGTACAAGAAGAAATTGTGTACTGTCTGCTTAAGTCACATGTATATGGAAAGCCAAAAACTGCAAATGCTAGGAATCTGAAACAAAAACAGAAAATGCTGGAAATACACAGCAGGTCAGTCAGTATCTGTGGAGAAAAAAGACAGGTTCAGGTTTCGGGCTGGGCCCTTTTTCAGAGCCTGACCCAAAACGTCAACCTTTTTGGTAAATGTTTAACTGATTTCACCACAATTTATAGGAGTCTCTTGAAAGTACAGTAAGTGCTTTCAACTGATTTAAAATGATTATTGGGCTAATGGCCAGGAATGGGCGGGTCAGTTGGGGGAGAGGTTGAGTGCCCCAAATTTGGTAGGGGTGCCACTGGCGACATTAAAAAGAACAAGTGGAGATTGGGCTGCATTCTTCTAGGCCCTCTTCTACTTAATGCTGTTACAGCTTGGCTCCCCAATGCTGCCAAACTATTGCCCTGCCAGTCCTCTGGAGCTCCAATTTCTGTTCCTTACAGACTCTTGCACCCCTTCCCCAGTACTCACCTTGGCACCATTCCCCTGCCACACCCAGATCCTAGGACCTCCCTCCCACTGCTTCCAGACCATGGAACACCCACTTCCCTGACCTCAAGACTTTCTTCCACTGCTCCCAGATTCCACAAGCCATCTCAGACCCTGGGACCTGCCTCCCAACCTGACAAAATTCAGGGCATTCCTCCCACCCTTACTGTAGCACCCCCCTACCGCCGCTGTTGGATTAGCTGTCTCAACAAAGGCCTGGAGCGGAACTTGGTGCATTTACGAAATTAGCCATGAAGGCAGCTCAGAAAAAACATACTTAACAGATTTTCATTTGCAGTGTTGAAAGTGGGATATAAATGGCAAACTACAGTGTAACATTGGAAATTTGAGCTTTGGAAACACTTGAAATGAATGTAGTGCTAAGCTGGGCAAGTTCCTGAGAAGAGGAGAAGGTGAGTTACTAGTTTGCTGGGGTTATGAGTACGAGCTATTGTGGTCTCCTGGAATCTTGCTCAGAGAGCTCAAGAGTAATTTCCCACAGTTTTTTCCTGGATTGGCCACAGTTGTTTTTTCTCTGAAATTTTGCCTCTTGCAGGAGATTGCTTGGTTAGGGAATGGGCTAGTGGTGTACATGTCTGGATGGACTTGGTTTGATGGGCGTGATGGTACTTGTCCAGCCTTTCCTTTTGTATGTATGTAGTGAAACCAGCTTCCTCAGAGACTCCAGCTTAACCACAACTCTTTGATAGTTCTTTGAACTGGTTAGAGTTAGCAACTAATATTTAACACAATGAGATGAGCTTCCTGTGTGACGATGTGTGAGAAGCGCTTTACATATCTCACATTAATTTGGAGACCAGTGAACACAGATACAAGCTGTACACATTTGCCAGATTTCCATTAGATTTCACATTGGAATTTTGGCATGTTTGAAAAAGAAGAAAAACAATAATCTTTACCTTCAGGACAGCGTCTGTTTAAAAAAAGTCAGCCAAGTGCAATGAAACCATGTCATTGATGTGTCTGGTTAAGCCCGTGCACGTAATTGATCCAGCATAACTGTTTATTGCAGTCAAGGCTAATACTGCATTTCCTCCCTCATAACTTTTACCAAACTGATTCATTAAAGCTAATATACGTTGTTATGTAACTCCTGACCTACAAGGAGTGATGTTTAAAAGTATCAGAGCATACTTCCATGATTGTGTGGAACATTATTTTCTAGCTCCCATCTGCTTTACAGCAATTCAGATATTGGATAGAAAGAACATGCATTTGTATCGCACCTTATTATCACACACTCAGGATGTCCCAAAGCACTTCACAGCCAATGAATTTTACTTTTGAAGTGCAGTCAATGTTGTTGAGTATCATGTTTCAAGGATTGATGTTGCCTGCATGGAATTTTACATCTGCTGTAACCTCAATTGGAGATCAGCAGAGGTGCTCTGTCCATTTTACAGGCTCTTTGAATTGGATTTCTTCCTATGCACTGAAGAAATCCTACCGTGTGGGAAGTTGTCAACAGAAGATGGTGTCAAATCATCATTTCTTTTCACGTAATAAAACAAAACAAAAAATTACATACTAAGTATAAAAGCCAATTAATGCTCAGCCCTGGCCAACATTTATTCCTCCACCAACATCGCTAGAACAGATTATCTGGTCATTCATCTCACTGCTGTTTGTAGGACCTTAATCTGCAGGAATTGGTGCACGTTTCCCACTTTATTGGCTGTGAACCACAATTACCGCGTTTCTCTGGGGATTCTGCTGATCTCCAACTGAGGTTGCAGCAGAGCAGGAGAACCCCTGCAGAAATTGTTGGCACCGATGTACAATTTACATGATTCAGCCCAGCGACTGCAATAAGCATATGTAATTGCTGGCTCATCACCGTCAGTCAATCTGTTTGTACAATGGTTCCTGTTTGGGTTTTTTTTCAATCATCCCATCAATAATAGACAGAGGAATCTGTTGAATGTTTGCAATTTTTCAAACAATAGGGGTGATGGTGATGGTATGGTGAGGGGTCGTGTTTATGAATGAACTTGTAGCCACTGTTCTCTTTCGTACTTGCTCAGTATTTTGTTGTCAGTGGGAGTGTGGTGAAAGGTTGCCTTTCTGACTTATCGCTGTGTTTACAAACTTGCGACTGGATGACCCTGGCTCATTGTTTCCTAACTGTACTGGTTAACTCTGAGATAAAGGCATTTCCATAACATGAATAAGGCAGTTTGGCAAAGATCATCATGACACAGTTTGCAAGGACAGTGCTGTAGTACTGTCAGATATATGTCTACTCCCAGCAATTTTTAAAGTTTTTTTTTTCTTTTTCTTGTCAACTTTCTCCCCTGCTCTTGATTATATTGGCTCTTTGCTGGGGCACAGATCCAAACGTCCCAAGTACATCACCCCAGAGGCCATTTCTTATGGGAGTGCCTTTTCAGTGACTGTTGGTGGGCATTTGACTACAGGAGGAAGCCAGAAAGGGGCACCACATTTGAGCCGGATCAACATACATGCACTTCCAGTAGGAGTCACTGGATAGCAATCAGGAGTGGAAACCCTGGCTGATTGTTCACACTGGTCCAATGTTTTCCTCAACACTGAGAAAGAAAGGATTGTCACCACCCCACTCCATCTCACTTTGGGTGAAAGCATTTCCAGTATATCACAGATGGGAAAGTGCGTAGTTATTGTGTACAGTAACTGACCTGATTGAGGTCTTCAAGATTATGAGGGGCTATGATAAAGTAAACAATTTTACAACACCAAGTTATAGTCCAGCAATTTTATTTTAAATTCACAAGCTTTCGGAGGCTTCCTCCTTCGTCAGGTGAACAATGTGAAATCACATCGTTCACCTGACGAAGGAGGAAGCCTCCGAAAGCTTGTGAATTTAAAATAAAATTGCTGGACTATAACTTGGTGTTGTAAAATTGTTTACAATTGTCAACCCCAGTCCATCACCGGCATCTCCACATTATGATAAAGTAAATAGCAATAGATTGGTTGGTGAGATAGTAATGAGAAGAATTAATGGGAACCTTAGAAAAAAAAGTTTGTAACACAGAAGATGGTTAGAATGTGGAATTCTTTGCCATGAAATGATGTTGAAGCAAACTTCATAAATTATTTTAAAAGAGCATTAGTTGGTTGAAAAAGAGGAATATTAAAGATTATGGGAAGGAAGCAGGAATGTGGGATTAGAGTAGGTGTCTCATGTGGAAAACCACTGACACAGATTTGATGGACCAAATGGCCAGTTTCTGTACATAACATTCTATGATTCCAAGTGGTGACAATTCCATCAAAAGAAGACATTTTAAACCAGGGTAAACATTTTTATGTGTAAATACAGTCCCATGGTAGTTTGCACCAACACTGCCCACATCTTAAAGTTCTTCTTTAGCTTTCATTTGTTTTAGAACATGGAAGAAAGCTGCCCTGACAGCTCAACTGTTTAAGGCAGTGGGTAGTTGAGCCACAAAGACCCAGATTCAATCCCTAGTGTCTGCTAAGTAAACCAGTTACAGCCAGGGTGGCTTTAGGGGTGTTGCAATTGACCTCAATATTCATAGCTTAGGAAAATGAATTTGGCCCGGTTTCCTGCTCCCGATTGGAGGTGCATGTTCGTGGATGTTAGGTGAGGACAGGATCAGGCTTGGCCATGATAATCACTGCAGTCAAATAGTCTCCTGACACTCACTGTTTAGGCTCACATATGAAGAACAGCCACTTGAGGGTGTCTGGTGGCCGTTGGATTGTACCACACAAGATCAACACTTCCAGGTGAGGAGATGGGGAAAGGAGAAAATGTAACTGGTGGAAAAAATAATCAAAGCAAAAAGAAAATGTAAGAAGCTAGCCTGTCAACATGAATATAGTTAAGAAAATATTATTTCACTGGCCTTTCATCTGAAACAACAACAGCAACTTGCATTTATATAACACCTTTAATGTAGTCAAACATCCCATGGCGCTTCACAGGAGCGTTATTGAACAAAATTTGACACTGAACATGAAGCAAAACACAGCCCAAGAATAATGAACTTTTGGTGATCCAATGGCATACTGATTGGTGTATTAGCATGGCACGGAGAATGCCAGATCATCTGGAGCAACCTTGAAAGAGTTCTGGATATATGGCATGGCTGACAGCTGCCAGTTGACATTTTATCAAGAGAAAAAAGATAAAATTGATTTTGTGTAATCTTGTGTCCACATTGTCCTCTATGATTGGGCAGGTGGCACATTCCAGACTCCAGACATCTTCTTTGTACCGCTCCGTGATCAACCTAACAGAAAGCATACTGGAGCACTACACGAAAGGGACTGCTCTCGTCCTCTCTCCAGGTGGATTCCCCACACCCTCCTCCCTCCAAAAATGACACGGAAACACACAAAATTCTCCTCCAGGGAAAACCATAACGTAAACTATCAGCTACCAGCATTGTTCAATCTTCTACCATGTTAACAATGTCCAACAAAACAACGAATGGATGTTTGTATCTCTAACCAGAGTAAGCTGCAAAACCACAAGCATATGAATTCCTTTAAAGAGTTATTTAGAGTTTTATTGGTTTTGAGCAGGAAATGTGTGGTTTAAATTGGGTTAAATTCAGTTGTTTGCAAAGAAACCTTAAATGGCCCAATTTGAATCGTTTTGTTTTCTCGACTCAGATCAGGTTACATTCCCACTAATAAACACACGAGTCAGCTGGTTTTCCAGTTTCTACATTACTTGCTGCCAATCGTTAGTGGCAGCAAATGGAATAGTAGGACCCATGGCGAAGAATCACTGAAGAGACTACACGATAACATCAACAAGTTCCATCCCACCATCAAGCTCACCATGGACTACTCCTCAGAATCAGTTTCTTTCTTGGACACACGAATCTCCATCAAAGACGGGCACCTCAGCACCTCACTCTACCGCAAGCCCACGGACAACCTCACGATGCTCCACTTTTCCAGCTTCCACCCTAACCACGTCAAAGAGGCCATCCCCTATGGACAGGCCCTGCGAATACACAGGGTCTGCTCAGACGAGGAGGAACGCGATGGACACCTACAGACGCTGAAAGACGCCCTAGTAAGGACGGGATATGACGCTCGACTCATCGATCGACAGTTCCGACGGGCCACAGCAAAAAATCGCATAGACCTCCTCAGGAGACTAACACGGGACGCAACCAACAGAGTACCCTTTGTCGTCCAGTACTTCCCCGGAGCGGAGAAACTACGCCATGTTCTCCGCAGCCTTCAACATGTCATCAATGACGACGAACACCTCGCTATGGCCATCCCCACACCTCCACTACTCGCCTTTAAACAGCCACCCAACCTCAAACAGACCATCGTTCGCAGCAAGTTACCCAGCTTTCAAGAGAACAGCGTCCACGACACCACACAACCCTGCCGCGGTAACCTCTGCAAGACATGCCAGATCATCGACACAGATATCACCATCACACGAGAGGACACCACCCACCAGGTGCATGGTTCATACTCCTGTGACTCGGCCAACGTTGTCTACCTCATACGTTGCAGGAAAGGATGCCCCAGAGCATGGTACATTGGCGAGACCATGCAGACACTGCGACAACGGATGAACGGACACCGCGCAACAATCGCCAAACAGGAGGGTTCCCTCCCAGTCGGGGAACACTTCAGCAGTCAAGGACATTCAGCCACCGACCTTCGGGTAAGCGTACTCCAAGGCGGCCTTCGAGACACACGACAACGCAAAATCGTCGAGCTGAAATTGATAGCCAAGTTCCGCACCCATGAGGACGGCCTCAACCGGGATCTTGGGTTCATGTCACGCTACACGTTACCCCACCAGCGAACAAATGTTATCTGTTTTTAATATAATGGGTCAGTTACTGTCTTTTCTATGTTTCTACCTCTCTATCTCTGTTTTTTTTTGTTTGTTGTTTTTTTTTTGGTGATTTGTATATTCTGAGACCTGGCAGGTAACACCTGTCTGTCTGCACACTGATTGCCTTGGCAACGGGCAGTTGAAAAAACTGTCTGTAATCACCAAGCATTGTTCTGTGAATTATAAATGCGATTTCATTTCGAGGATTTCATTTCCACATCGTTCACCTGAGGAAGGAGGTAGCCTCCGAAAGCTTGTGAATTTAAAATAAAATTGCTGGACTATAACTTGGTGTTGTAAAATTGTTTACAATTGTCAACCCCAGTCCATCACCGGCATCTCCACATTAGGGATGAAGAGGCATTGAAGGCAGTGTTGATAATAAACACCTAATGCATCATAAAATGTATCAGCCTATGTGTTATTTGCTGCATACAACCAGTGGAAAAGTAAGCCTTTGTTCCTGTCATAATGGAAAATTTGACAAAGCAATCCAGACGGATGCCAATACACAATGAATCTGCTCACTCCATTGTTTTATTGAAATCAATCTTTGATGGGGATCATAATCTGTAGTTTTCTGGTGTTACGACTGTGTGAAAGGTACAATGCTGCCATGATACTGGTTCATTAACATTACTCCAGATAAGCATCATTTTTAGAAGGTGCACAAATGAGTCAGTAAGTGAAATGCAGCAATGTTCTCTTCTGCGATCCCACCCAAAATGGGGCAAGATGGTGCTGGAGAATGAGGCAGAATCAGGCGGTGAGGCCTACTGCCACCTCAATGCCCCGGCCTAAATTTCTTTCTCCCGCCGCTGCCAGGACTGCTCGTCCCCGCCTGCTCCATGCAAATGCTGCCGGGAGAGCGGGAACTGGGTCCCTGGCCCATCTCCCATCCGTCTGACCTGGTTACCACCACTTTCTGGAACTGCCACGTGAAAGGTGGTGATAGCTCTGGGGTAGTGGCAGTAGTGGCCTTTAGATTAGGGAATGGAGAGAGAGGTCCTGGTAGAGGCCTCTTCTCACTCAATATAGGCTCCGCTCACTTACCTGTGTGGGCCTTCGTCTCAGCTAAGCTCAACAAGGCAGCAGCTCCCTTGATCTGTGTGGGCTCCTGTGCCACATTAATTCAAATGATGCTGTATTTCCTTACAGTGCTTTGAATTGTAAACTTGTTCATCATCTCCTACGTTCTAAATTATTCTACAGGAATCTCATACACTCCAGTAAGCCTGGCAGCTGCTTGTGTCATATTGGTGAGCTGTTGAGTTGAATATACAACTTCCTCTGTGGACATAAACAAGCCAAGATAAATGACTTTTCTGTTTATCTCAACACTAATGCTGGATTGAGCGCCAGTCAATCTCTGGAAAGGATGTTTGGCGTACTCTGTTTTCATCTTTGTGACCTGGTAGATGCCATTAAAAGTGTTGATTTTCTTTTTTCTAATGACATTATCTCCCTATGTGAGTAATTCTACACACCAAAAGTGGTGGCCAAATCACTGAAGGAAGATATAGTCAGATTAAACAATGGGCAGGCGAATAATATATGATGAGGACTGAAGAGACCAAGTCAATCCCTGTTGAGATAGATAGATATGTAGCTCACTCTATTCTATAGGGTTAAATCCTGCGTTTTCAGACCGATGGGGAGCTTTAATTGCCGGAAGCACATTTTTGAAATTCAGCTATGCACACTGCATGATTTTCCGACCATTTAAGTTAAGTGATGTTTGTTAAAAACATTTAGCTTCTGGACTTGTTAGTCAGGTCTAGGCTTGAATTTAATTGACGCCCCACTGCCGAGGTAATTTCCCGCCCATCCATGGCAGAATGACACCCAGCTAATTTTAACGGCCGCGCCTCATTTAAATCCCGTGGGCTGACTTCCCAAAAGTCAGCGGGAAGTGGCAAAAAAATCAGGCAGCCTGGAGGCAGCCCACTGAGATCGGTGGCTGGCGCTGTCCCACAGGAAGTGCGGCATGAGTCCATGATAGGGGAGGCCGAAGCTTTCCTTGTGGAGTCCAAAGGAGCACTCTTATTCCTCCTGGCCCCTGAAGGGAAGTAAAAAAAGAAAGTTTTAAAAACTTACCTTTTTGGGCCTCTTCTGGCCATGATCCTCTTCCTCACTAGGTTGGACTGGCGGGAAACTCACCGCGGCTTCCTGCTCAGGCTGCCGAGTTGAAATTGCCGTCAAATCCCAATGACATCATCGCGGCCCGACATGCATATGTAAAAGGGGGCCCACAGGCTTTTTGTGGGTGTCCTTGCCCCCTGATCAATTATGCAGGTTGAAATCCCAAACAGTCAGCTCCTGATGGCTCCAGGGCGGGTAAGTAACCTGGGTGATTTTAACTGCCCACCCTCCCATTGGGCGGATAGGGTTAAAATAGCCCCCCTAATATGTACTGGGGCAAGCAAGCAGCAAAATGCTTGGAAAAAGCCTATGTAAATGATAAATATAGGAAGCTTCATGAATACTTAGGCCTACTTGGTACCAACTTCAGCGTCTACATGCAAACAATGGTGAAATATTGAAATGCTGTCTGGCATACTGCAGAGACCCCCCTCTTCTTCCAGGATTCAGTATAATCCAGAGGTATTAATGAAGACTGTCTGCTCCATATCACCATCCACTCCCTCCAACATCAAAGAGATGTGGAACAGGCTTTTAATCTTCTGAAGTAGCCCCATGAGTTACTGGCAATTAAGACAGGCCTCTGTGTTTACACAAGGGACTGGAAAATTGCTGAGGCAGCACCACAGTTTTCTGAAGCAACCTACACAGAATGCCAGCAAAGCTTCACTCACACTACTTCTCTTGTCCGTGGAACTTTCTCCAACAGTCTGCCATTACTCGCTCATACTTAAAAGCTTAAATGCAGCACTAACCATCATTTACTGAACAAGAGTCACTGGAATGTATTGCTGGCTATGAGAAATCAGTTGCCTGTTGGTACCCCACTGCAACCTTAGAATATGCCTAATCTAAGTGTGTCAAATTGATTTTGCTAAAAGCATTTTTCATATCTGATGTTGGTAATTACCAGGAATGTGCATTAGGGTGAATTTGGATTTTAAGTATAAAAATGAGGGTCCTTTGTAGCAGAAGCTCAGATGCATATTTTGAGACACTGTTATGTAAAGCAAACCGCGAGTAGTTCTTGCCCAAATCTATTAGCACAGGTGAAACTGCACTTTAATGTATAATGTCAAATTTCAGTTCCGAGGACAGTGTTATCAGTGTGCAATGCAATGCTTTAACCTCTCAAACTGTTGTACTTTGGCGTGCACTGCAGTCTGTCAAATGTGGTAGATTCATGTTTACAGAAAAAAGAAGTTAACAACAACTTGGATCTTTTTAGCACTCATTATGTATGAAGAAATGTCACAGAGCACTGTCAGGGGAGGAGGAAGAAGACTAGAAGGGGGCAAAAGCTTAATCAAAAAGGAAGGTCTTAAGAAGATTTTTGGAGGTAAGAAAGGAGATGTCAAGATGGAGATACTGAGGGTGGGACTTCCAGAGAGCAGTGGTAAGGTTTCTGAAGGAATGGCCACTGATAGTGGAGTGGAGGGAATGGGGAATAAGAAGTAGGCTCATGTTGGAGGACTGAATGGTGTACTCAGGAACATAGGGCTGGAGGAGATTTCAGATGTAGGGAGGAGTGAGACTGTGAAGGGATTTGAAGATAAGAACGAGAAGTGAAAACACAAATCTTAAAGTCTATTTTCCGGGATACAAGAAGCCAGTGGAGCTTGGCAAGGACAGATGTGAAAGGAATGCAGGGCTTATTGTGGGTCAACACGTGGGCCATGGCATTCTGGATGCCTTGTAGTTTAGAAGTGGTGGGAGCAAGGAGAATGTTGGAGAAATGCAGCTGTGAAGTGATAAAATAAGGGTTAGGGTTTTGGTGGTAAAGGAGGAAGGGTAGGGGTGGACATGAACAATATTGCAGAGGTGAAAGAAGATGCTCGATAGGAGGTCAGATGTGGGGGAGGAAGCTGAGTTCAGGTTCATTTTATCAAGTAAGAAAAAGGTATTGAATTAGAAAAAGTAACTTGGTGACATTTAAATCTGTTGCATTGTAACTCCTGTAACTGATCAAATGTTGAAAAGTTGTGGATATTCTTCTGAGTTTTTGATAATATATAACATTCAGCAAGCTAGGAAAACATGAAGAGCAAATCTGTAGCTTAAGTGCGATTCTTCATGAAATTTTCTGTTTGGGAGGTATAGATGATTAGAGGCACCAGAAGGGTTTTCAAACAACTTACTGAATTTGGGGATGGTCTTCTTGAGTTAGCAGTTTACAAGCCTGAACTTGGCCTGAGGTGTCTGAAGAATGCAATGTACTTATCCAGGTCACGTAGCAAAGCTTTAATATTAAGTTTGGGTGGGACTTGTTTAAAGAATCTCCATCAAGTTACACAGCAAAGCAGTGCCATTTACTAGCAGCCTTCATTTTTCTTGTTGTAATATGGATCATATTTTGGGATTCCTGACTGTGCTGCTTGGCAGGGAGAAGGGAGACCTTGGTGTAACACATGTTAAAAATGCTACCATTGAGTTAAGCTTAAGCTTTCAAGGAGTTAAATTCATAGGACAGCAGGTCTGGGAGATGTCTACACCAGCACGTTTCTGATAATGAAAGGTAGTTTGGACAATTCACTAATTGCTCACATCTATTCTGACTGTGATGACTCAAATCATTTGAGTTCAGTGGGGTAGTTGCCAGGGTTGTGTGCTCAGATCCTGTTTCCTGGGGTCATAATTAACAAAAAAAGGGAGAAAAATCCATGTGTAGGGTTAGTCAGGTCCAACATATGTAAGGATTCTTACAACACCAGGTTATAGTCCAACAGTTTTATTTGAAAATCACAAGCTTTCGGAGGCTTTCTCCTTCGTCAGGTGAAGTGTGGGATTCCTTGAAGGTTACCGCATTTATAGTCAGAGAACAATGCCCGGTGATTACAGATAATCTTTCCAACTGCCCGTTGTCAAGGCAATCAAAGTGTTCAGACAGAGAGATGTTACATACAGGACCACTGAATATACAAACAGCCAGAACAAAAGACAGAGAGAGAGAAACATCCAAAAGGAAGAGAAAGAGAGAGAATGACCCGTTGTGTTAAAAACAGATAACTTTTTTTTGCTGGTGGGGTTACGTGTAGCGTGACATGAACCCAAGATCCCGGTTGAGGCTGTCCTCATGGGTGCGGAACTTGGCTATCAATTTCTGCTCGACGATTTTGTGTTGTCGTGTGTCTCGAAGGCCGCCTTGGCGAACGCTTACCCAAAGATCGGTGGCTGAATGTCCTTGACTGCTGAAGTGTTCCCCAACTGGGAGGGAACCCTCCTGTCTGGCGATTGTTGCACGGTGTCCGTTCATCCGTTGTCGCAGTGTCTGCATGGTCTCGCCAATGTACCATGCTCCGGGGCATCCTTTCCTGCAACGTATGAGGTAGACAACGTTGGCCGAGTCACAGGAGTATGAACGATAACATCAACAAGTTCCATCCCACCATCAACTCACCATGGACGACTCCTCAGAATCAGTTTCTTTCTTGGACACACGAATCTCCATCAAAGACGGGCACCTCAGCACCTCACTCTACCGCAAGCCCACGGACAACCTCACGATGCTCCACTTTTCCAGCTTCCACCCTAACCACGTCAAAGAGGCCATCCCCTATGGACAGGCCCTGCAAATACACAGGATCTGCTCAGACGAGGAGGAACGCGATGGACACCTACAGACGCTGAAAGATGCCCTCGTAAGAACGGGATATGACGCTCGACTCGTCGATCGACAGTTCCGATGGGCCACAGCGAAAAATCGCATAGACCTCCTCAGAAGACTAACACGGGACGCAACCAACAAAGTACCCTTCGTCGTCCAGTACATCTCCGGAGCGGAGAAACTACGCCATGTTCTCCGCAGCCTTCAACATGTCATCGATGACGATGAACACCTCGCTAAGGCCATCCCCACACCTCCACTACTCGCCTTCAAACAGCCACCCAACCTCAAACAGACCATCGTTCGCAGCAAATTACCCAGCTTTCAGAAGAACAGCGTCCACGACACCACACAACCCTGCCACGGCAACCTCTGCAAGACATGCCAGATCATCAACACAGATACCACCATCACACGAGAGGACACCACCCACCAGGTACATGGTTCGTACTCTTGTGACTCGGCCAACGTTGTCTACCTCATACGTTGCAGGAAAGGATGCCCCGGAGCATGGTACATTGGCGAGACCATGCAGACACTGCGACAACGGATGAACGGACACCGTGCAACAATCGCCAGACAGGAGGGTTCCCTCCCAGTCGGGGAACACTTCAGCAGTCAAGGACATTCAGCCACCGATCTTTGGGTAAGCGTTCGCCAAGGCAGCCTTCGAGACACACAACGCAAAATCGTCGAGCAGAAATTGATAGCCAAGTTCCGCACCCATGAGGACGGCCTCAACCGGGATCTTGGGTTCATGTCACGCTACATGTAACCCCACCAGCGAAAAAAAGTTATCTGTTTTTAATACAACAGGTCATTCTCTCTCTTTCTCTTCCTTTCGGATGTTTCTCTCTCTCTCTGTCTTTTGTTCTGGCCGTTTGTATATTCGGTGGTCCTATATGTAACATCTCTCTGTCTGAACACTTTGATTGCCTTGACAACGGGCAGCTGGAAAGATTATCTGTAATCACCAGGTATTGTTCTCTGACTTCAGAATTGCTTTTGTCAATATCTTTTGATCCAAACTTATCTGTGGTGATGAAATGTTAGCAGGATAAAGACTAACATGGTGGCACAGTTTTTTGTGTATTGTACTTTTGTTCATATTTATTGATAAAAATATCTGAAATGTTCAGGAGCACCTGAACAACAGTACCGGTGGGAAAGGCCTGATTTTAAAATGTTCTTCCTTTGTGGCCCTCTCCTTGTAATATTGCTATCAGGCCCCAGTGCTGTAGGTGCCTTTCAATGCACTATTGGTCCCCGTGATGTTCTCCAGCATAAACTTGTGCAGTGTGAGTTTCATTATTTTTAAGATTTCTTTTGCTGCAATTGTTCCCCAGGCACAACACCAAGGCATACATTCAACAACAACTTGCATTTATATAGCACCATTAAGGTAGTAAAAGGTCCCAAGGCACATCATACATTGGTTTCATGGTATACAACATACATGAGTGATGGGGAGTAAGCTTTGTGCAGTCTTGTGGACAAACCTGGAATTGGTTTAATTTTATTGTTTTATTTTAGTTTTCCATTTGAAACTGTACAAACTCGTTCATGTGTTTAGCTTCTTTGATACTTCAGTACTGAGAATAACTTTTGGAGCTCCATTTTTCACTCATACCCTGTTTATATGACTGTTGCAAATTCACATTCATTACAAATGTGCAGCACAATCACAGGAAATGACCAAATATAAACAGCTAGGATTTATCTACTTGCATCAGATTTCAGAGTATCTGAAATCTTGCCTAATCCATCCAGATTTGTCTGAGGCTGTGAAGTTTAAAGATAAGTCTCATGGAGATTTAAATTGGACATAAAAAGGGACCTTATGCATTGTGCAGACAATGCACTACAATATGCACTGTTATTTCCCAGTAATAATGGATTCCCCTTAACTTGGAACTGTATTGAGACTCTCCAAACTCATTTCACTCTGGACTGTAAAGAAGTAACTAAGTTCTCTGTGATGGAGATTCAACAGGCTGGCAACAAATAACATTAGTCCTACTATTTGACTTAATTTGAAGAACCCAAAGTGTGAAGATGTGTACTGCTGGTAAGTTGAGTTATGCCATGAGTAGGGGAATCCAAGGGAATAAGGTGGTGGGATGCACAGGCCCACCTTCAGACTGGCATGTATGACAGTGCTGACTGACTTATTAAATAGCATTGGAAGCACTAGCACAAGCACTAGTGCCTGACAATAATTAGACATCATTCTTTTATTTCTAATAAAAAGTACCATGATCGGATTTTATAGGAAAAAGCACGTAAAGTTGAATTTGTCAATAAAATGCTGACGGAAGTTCTTTTCTTGGAAATTGCACCTCTCTGTTTTGTGCATATTTTTCTCCTTTCTTTATCCGCCTATGACACATTATTCCCACATTTTTGTTATCAGTAATGGAGAGGCACTGATAAGGCATACTTCACAGCGTCCCACCTCATAAGCACATAAGAAAGTGTGAAAGTATTGTGCCATTAGGTCCCTTCTTTCCAAAGGACTATATATAATTTGGGCTGTGACTACTTCCCGGTTCATTTCATTTCTTGAAGGAGGTGAATAAGTAGAGTTAGAACTTCAGAGTTTAAAGAAAAGAAGTGGTTGCCGCTTGGCACGTAAACAAGGCTGTAAAAGAAAATGTAATAAACACCTGTTTAACTGTATCAAAAATTGATCAGTGTTAAAATAGCAGCAATAAATCAGTCATATAAAACAAAATCAATTCATTACATCATCCAACATTTTGGAACGGTTCAAGTGAGTTCTGCCTATTTTTAATATGTAACAGTTCCACTGAAGTGTGCCCAAACACCACAGTGTTATGATGACTGCCAGTAGGTAAAGATGCCCATGGCTTTTCTCAGTAATATCCTCAGTTGGCATTAGTGTAAATAGATTATCAAAGAAAATAAATGGAAGAGCTCACTGAATGGCTCAGTGGGTAACCGCACCGTGTGGTATGGAATTGAGTCATATAACCCAAGAAGGTCCCGGGGCCCATTCCTGAGCTGTGCTGAGTTAACTGATCTTAACTGGGTGATGTTAGAAATGCACAACTGACTTTAGTCTCCCTGGGCTAGGGAGAGGTAAAATCATTAGTGGTTCCCACTCCTGATTTGGTATCCAGCAAGCTCTGCTGGAAAGTGCACGTGAGTGGACATTGAGTGAGGATAGGATCAGGATCAGCTGTGATGCCCTCTGTGGTGAATAGCCTGTGCTCGAAGAACGTACAATTCAATAAAGTTTTGAAGGGTTGCTACTGCCTGTGGCACCATACCCCAGCATGAATTGTCCCCTTCAGGAGAGGACAGAAAAGGAGAGCAAAAAAAATTATTACTAATAGTCGATGCAACAGCTCCATTCGTGAAACAAGACTTTTGTTATAAATTTTTTAATTGTTTCATTTCCTTTCTAATAGAAGAGGCAGATGGTGAATTTTGACCCTAAGTTCAAAGTTTAAAAATGCTCAGTCTGTTTGGATATTCACAAACAACAAATGCTATATTCCTGCTAATTGGATTATGTGAATTTCATCAATTGTCACACCTGCATAATGTAGGATGTGGACTTCTTGTCCATAAACTCTAATTCTTATTGTCATGATTTTTAGTCATGTTTTTGT
Organism: Heptranchias perlo; assembly: GCF_035084215.1. NCBI lineage: Eukaryota > Metazoa > Chordata > Chondrichthyes > Hexanchiformes > Hexanchidae > Heptranchias > Heptranchias perlo. The sequence goes on from NC_090350.1 coordinate 31,114,817, forward strand.
GTCAATATTTACCATTGTAAATTGCTGTCAACATTTTCCCATTCAATTTTGCTGCGTCAACAATCACTGTGTAGTTGCAGGCTTTGGCCACTGGGTGGCTCTGTGGAGCAAGTTTCTGAAGTCTTTCTCCCAACTTTGACACCATCTTTTATATTAAGAACTTAACATGGACAATTTAACTTGTGTATAACATTTGTACTTTGTTATGCAGCATTTGTCATTGTATATTTGAAATAAAATGTTAACTTCCTCTGTAAATCAAAACTTCAGATGAACAACAACAACAACTTGCATTTATATAGCGCCTTTAACGTCGTAAAACTTCCCATGGCTCTTCACAGGAACGATTATCAAACAAATAATGGGGTTAAAGTCTGGTGCATGTGCTTTAGTTTCTGTTGTTACAGCAGATGAAAGGATCATTTTTAACTCCCTGCTTGAGAGAAACTTTTCATTACATTAGGTTATTTTGATTTGAGGAGACAAAATTTGTTTTGTCAGTAACCAATACTTTGTCTTTAAAAACTCAAAAGACTGTTTAATTCTTCAGGAAGATGTGCTTACTGAGTGTAACTGATTCCACATGTACTTTTCTTGATGTTGTATACTTATATTTATATTATAATATTAGTTTTTGCCAACCCTTTGTTCTATTTCTATTTAGTATAAATAAATATTAGTTGTTTTAGTCTATAAAATCTGATCTGTGTTTAAAGTTCATCATTTCTGAAATGGTTGATCCCATAACATGTGACTTAAGTATAATGCAATAATTAGATTACTACAAATAAGATCTTTGTTAAACCTTGGGTCACATAACTCTGAAAAAGACAGAATATTGATTTAAAAGTACAGCTTCAGGATTGTCGGTGTGGTACAATGAAGTGCTATGAATCCATTGTAAGAGAAAAGAGTACTTAAAACTCCCCAATTGTAACAACTAGTTTTAAAAAACCATAAATGGGCAAATTAGAGCTGAGTAATTAATAAATGTTGTAAATTATTTAGTGGTTTATCTTCCTAATGATATCAACTCTTTGAAATGCCAGGGGAAGGGGGGGCATCATAAGGAATTTTGAGTCCAGCTTGTGTGATGACTTTGAAACACTGATCATGATCATCAGGCTGGTGACACAGCAAAGGCTATGGGCCCCGACAACATCCCAGCTGTAGTGCTGAAGACCTGTGCTCCAGAATTGGCTGCGCCTCTAGCTAAGCTGTTCCAGTACAGCTACAACACTGGCATCTACCCGACAATGTGGAAAATTGCCCAGGTATGTCCTGTCCACAAAAAGCAGGACAAATCCAATCCGGCCAATTACCGCCCCATCAGTCTACTCTCAATCATCAGCAAAGTGATGGAAGGTGTCGTCGACAGTGCTATCAAGCGGCACTTACTCACCAATAACCTGCTCACCGATGCTCAGTTTGGGTTCCGCCAGGACCACTCGGCTCCAGACCTCATTACAGCCTTGGTCCAAACATGGACAAAAGAGCTGAATTCCAGAGGTGAGGTGAGAGTGACTGCCCTTGACATCAAGGCAGCATTTGACCGAGTGTGGCACCAAGGAGCCCTCGTAAAATTGAAGTCAATGGGAATCAGGGGGAAAACCCGCCAGTGGCTGGAGTCATACCTTTGGAGCACAAAGGAAGATGGTAGTGGTTGTTGGAGGCCAATCATCTCAGCCCCAGGACATTGCTGCAGGAGTTCCTCAGGGCAGTGTCCTAGGCCCAACCATCTTCAGCTGCTTCATCAATGACCTTCCCTCCATCATAAGGTCAGAAATGGGGATGTTCGCTGATGACTGCACAGTGTTCAGTTCCATTCGCAACCCCTCAAATAATGAAGCAGTCCGAGCCCGCATGCAGCAAGACCTGGACAACATCCAGGCTTGGGCTCATAAGTGGCAAGTAACATTCGCGCCAGATAAGTGCCAGGCAATGACCATCTCCAACAAGAGAGAGTCTAACCACCTCCCCTTGACATTCAACGGCATTACCATCGCCGAATTCCCCACCATCAACATCCTGGGGGTCACCATTGACCAGAAACTTAACTGGACCAGCCATATAAATACTGTGGCTACGAGAGCAGGTCAGAGGCTGGGTATTCTGTGGCGAGTGACTCACCTCCTGACTCCCCAAAGCCTTTCCACCATCTACAAGGCACAAGTCAGGAGTGTGATGGAATACTCTCCACTTGCCTGGATGAGTGCAGCTCCAACAACACTCAAGAAGCTCGACACCATCCAAGATAAAGCAGCCCGCTTGATTGGCACCCCATCCACCACCCTAAACATTCAGTCCCTTCACCACCGGCGCACTGTGGCTGCAGTGTGTACCATCCACAGGATGCATTGCAGCAACTCGCCAAGGCTTCTTCAACAGCACCTCCCAAACCCGCGGCCTCTATCACCTAGAAGGACAAGAGCAGCAGGCACTTGGGAACAACACCATCTGCACGTTCCCCTCCAAGTCACACACCATCCCGACTTGGAAATATATCACCGTTCCTTCATCGTCGCTGGGTCAAAATCCTGGAACTCCCTTCCTAACAGCACTGTGGGAGAACCATCACCACACGGACTGCAGCGGTTCAAGAAGGCGGCTCACCACCACCTTCTCAAGGGCAGTTAGGGATGGGCAATAAATGCTGGCCTCGCCAGCGATGCCCACATCCCATGAACCAATAAAAAAAAACACTGCATCTTGGAAAGCAGCCCATTATGTATTAGAATTTTACAGCACACGCGGAAGACATTCAGCCCATCGCGCCTTTGCCGGCTCTTGGAAAGAGCTATCTACTTAGTCCCATTCCCCTGCCTTTTACTCATACCAATTCAAATTTTTGTTTTTCAAATATTTATCCACTTCCATTGCTGTTCCCAGCAAAATTCCACACTGGTGGCGCCAACTTCAGTGGGCAGAAACAAAATCGATTTTAAAAGGCATTATCATCCAATTAAATGTTGTCATTTCAAATAATTGCATCTGTTGAAGGTAACACATATGTAACTAACCCTGCAGGCCAACTCAGGGGAGTTTTCAGAGGGGCATATTCCTGTTCCAGGAACATAAGCTGTTTGGAAATTCCCTAAAGTGGCAACGATTACTCTTTTAAATAAACACTATCAAGATTTAATTATAGACCAAGGTTCAGTAGCAAACAAAGAGAACAAGTCTGACTGCTGCAGAAGTGTTCCTATGATGTAATGATGAACCCAGAGACGTATGTCTCTTGCCGGTTTCAGCACTGCAATTGTCATTCAAATGAGAGAAGCCAGGTGTTATAATATGAATATCATAGTCTTGGCTGCTATACTGAGGTGTGTGTTAGTAATGCAGACACAATTGAAGAGAAAAACTTGCATTTGTATAGTGCCTTATCATGTCCTCAGGGCTTTTCAAAAGGTTTCACATCCAAATAATTATTTTTTGAAATATAGTCAATGTTGCTGTGTAGGCAAGCATAAGAAGCAATTAGCACATAGCAAGATCTCACAAACAGTAAATGAGACGATTGACCAATTAATAAACTATTTTTGATGGTGTTGGTTGACGAAAGAACATTGGTCAGGGCACTGGGAGAATCGCCAGCTCTTCTTTGAAAAGTGCAATGGGATCCTTTTACATCCACCTGAACAGGACCTCGTCTTATCCTCTTTATGGACAACTAATTTACAATAATGAATCCTGACAGTATTTACTTATATACCATGCATTCCTGACGGATATTTAGCTGCTGATTTAATACTGACCATTTCCAATAATCTTTTCAGCAGATCCTGGTACCTTTTGTTATGTCAATATATTTATACATATTGACATAACAACATATTAACATAATAACTGGACTTCAGCCAAAATCAGCAGAACAAGGTAGAAGAACGTGGGGCTGCTCATATTAGAACTCACTCATATTTATAAACTTATGCAACTACAGTAAGGAGAAGAAAAGTGCCCAGTGGTAAATCACAACCATTAATAGGAGTGACAGTACTGTAAATGAACATCACTGGTTCATTATTTCAAACTGAGACTGGGCACACCTTACATAGAGCAGGCAGGTCAGGAAAAACAGGTGGGAATCAGAGGTCGATATATTGGTGAGGAAAGTGGGGAACGAGAAGCACATTGTTGGTTAAATCAGTGCCAGGCTCCTCGGGATTTGGAGGTAGGGATGGGATTTTAGTTCACATCAGGAGGGAAATTGTTCTGACTTTTTGAAAAAAAATCACAATAAATGAAACACCAGACTTGAACAGTGCTATCCAGGTGTACATACACGGCAGTCCCATAAAGCATGACTGCCTGTGTTTGAGTCCAGTATCTGCAATAACTAGAAAAAAAGGAAACATTTCTACATGTGCTGGATTTAAACCCTATCAGTCGTGCTTTGTGGAACTGTGATGTATATATTACCTGTAGATGGAGTGGTGAGGAGGTAGTATTTGAACTAAGGGATTTTAATTAATTGAGAAAAATGGTATTAATTCGGCATGTTAACTTTTTGAAACGGTCGCATGGATTAAACATCCTGTGTAACTGATTTATTTAAAGTCTATTCCCGGGGGGGAAATGAATGTGCCCCCCCCAACAGAAACCTCATTATCACACAGAAAAGCTGCATACAACTGCTGGATCAAAATAATCTAGCATTTAAAGTCAGAAGGCGGCGAGGCACAGTCGGCAGATGTTACATATAAATACTGACAGCAGTGTGTAAACATTTTATGGGCCTATTTCTTCAGGCATTTTATTGCACGTTTGTGTTTTAATGGATGGGGGTTAGATTGTGCAGGGAAGGCAGAGGGTCCCTGAATGTTATTGGTACCCATAGCCACATGAATTTTTAATCCATAGATGCATTTAAGGAGAAGTGAGATAAGTACAGGAGGGAGAAAGGAATAAAAGGATCTGCTGATAGGGTTAGATGAAGTAAGGTGGGAGGAGCTTTGTGTGGAGCATAAACACCGGCATCGACCAGTTGAGCTGAATAGCCTGTTTCTGTGCTGCAAAGTTATGTGAAATCAGGCTCTGTGTATTCCGATATCACTGGGAAAGGCAACCGTTTAGAGCCTTCCCGCCATTGTAAACCGAGGGGCTGCAATCAGGGAAAAACCCCCTCGGGCAGAATGTAAAATTCAAATTGCTGTAATGTACCTGTAATGAATCTGAAATGAATCTGTAAGCAATAATCTGTGTTGAGTCTGATGCAATGAGACACCATAGAGTGTCATGAACTGTAATTATGTCCAATGTGTTCATTGTACTGTACTTGACGTAACCTGCAAATTGTATAATCTGTATTGTGTACGTTTGGAAAGTGATATGACAACTGTATTGTATGTACTGCTGCAAATTTTATGAATAAAGTATATTTAAAAAAAAAAAAAAATTCCGATATCACTGGGATATTAAATATTCTTCTGGTCCATTTCATTAATCGTTTTTTAAAAACTTCTTTAAATGAAACCATTGTCCACAGTTTAAATTTCTTTAAGAGAAATGATTTTGCAAATCAAGTCTGTACAGAGTAAGGCAAAAGCAAAATACAGCGGATGCTGGAAATCTGAAATTAAAACAGAAAATGCTGGAAAAGCAAAGTTTTGAATGAGAGGTGATTTTATTGAAACATATCAGATCCTGAGGGGACTTGAAGGGGTAGATGCTGAGAGGATGTTTCCCCTTGTGGGAGAGACTAGAACGAGGGGCCACAGTTTAAAAATAAGAGGTCTTCCATTTAAGACGGAGATGAGGAGAAGTTTTTTTCTCTCAGAGGGTCGTGAGTCTGTGGAACTCCCTTCCCCAGAAAGCGGTGGAGGCAGGGTCATTGAATATTTTTAAGGCTGAGTTAGATTCCTGATTAACAAGGGTGGCAAAGGTTATAGTAGGTAGACGGGAAAGTAGGGTTGAGGTCACAATCAGATCAGCCATGATCTTATCAAATGGCAGAACAGGCTTGAAGGGCCGAATGGCCTACTCCTGCTCTTAGTTCGTATGAAAAACACTCAGCAGGTCAGGCAGCCTCTGTGGAGAAAGAAAGAGTAAACGTTTCAAGTTGATGACTTTTCATCAGACATGATGACAGAACTTTTCGACAGTATTAGAGGTAAATCCTGGTGTGAGCTGCGGGTCAAGTTGCTGCTGTTCAAACCCTGGCTTCTGCTGCCATTCTGTGGCAATCTTACCTCATTACCCAGTCAGGGAGCTACAGCCAGTGGGACTGGATCAGGGCCGGCAAACACTGGGATGACAGTGGTGGGGGACTGAACTGCGACTCGAACAAAAGGCCGCGAACTGTCCGTCGAAAGACTTTTAAAATTTTAAAAAAAGAAACAAAACAACTTTCGGGGCTGCGGGCGCTTGTTTCCATTCGGAACGTATTTGTCGTTGCACGCTCCCGACTTCCGGTTGTTGTTTCAGTCCGTGCGGTTCCGTTCCGGTCCCGGGCCCACGAGCGGCGGATTCAGGTAAACGGGGGGGCCGAGGCCTGGGCCGGGTGGAGGGACTTCTGGACTCTCCTGGGCAACGGCATGAGCGAATCGTCAATCCTCCTTTGATCTCGCTCCCCGGGTCGGGGCTGTTGGCTTTGAAGCCGGGGCAAGAACCCCGTCCTCACCCACAGAACCACAACACGGGGCCGCCCGGGGGGCTCTTTGTCTGACCCTATTCCGGGGGGGGGGGGGGGGGGCTCTGACCCCACTGATGGGAGGGGAGGGGGGGGGGGCTCGGACCCCACTGATGGGAGGGTGGGGGGGGGGCTCGGACCCCACTGATGGGAGGGTGGGGGGGGGGCTCGGACCCCACTGATGGGAGGGTGGGGGGGGGGCTCGGACCCCACTGATGGGAGGGTGGGGGGGGGGGCTCGGACCCCACTGATGGGAGGGAGGGAGGGTGGGGGGGGGCTCGGACCCCACTGATGGGAGGGAGGGAGGGTGGGGGGGGGCTCGGACCCCACTGATGGGAGGGAGGGAGGGTGGGGGGGGGCTCGGACCCCACTGATGGGAGGGAGGGAGGGGGGTGGGGCTCGGACCCCACTGATGGGAGGGGGGCTCGGACCCCACTGATGGGAGGGAGGGGGGGGGGGGGCTCGGACCCCACTGATGGGAGGGGGGGTGGCTCGGACCCCACTGATGGGAGGGGGGGTGGCTCGGACCCCACTGATGGGAGGGAGGGGGGGGGCTCGGACCCCACTGATGGGAGGGAGGGGGGGGGCTCGGACCCCACTGATGGGAGGGAGGGGGGGGCTCGGACCCCACTGATGGGAGGGAGGGGGGGGGCTCGGACCCCACTGATGGGAGGGAGGGGGGGGGGGCTCGGACCCCACTGATGGGAGGGGGGGGGGCTCGGACCCCACTGATGGGGGGGCTCGGACCCCACTGATGGGAGGGGGGGGGGGCTCGGACCCCACTGATGGGAGGGGGGGTGGCTCGGACCCCACTGATGGGAGGGGGGGGGGGGGGGCTCGGACCCCACTGATGGGAGGGAGGGGGGGGGCTCGGACCCCACTAATGGGAGGGAGGGGGGGGGCTCGGACCCCACTGATGGGAGGGAGGGGGGGGGCTCGGACCCCACTGATGGGAGGGAGGGAGGGGGGGGCTCGGACCCCACTGATGGGAGGGAGGGAGGGGGGCTCGGACCCCACTGATGGGAGGGAGGGGGGGGGGCTCGGACCCCACTGATGGGAGGGAGGGAGGGGGCTCGGACCCCACTGATGGGAGGGAGGGAGGGGGGGGGGCTCGGACCCCACTGATGGGAGGGGGAGGGAGGGGGGGAGGGGGGGGGAGGGAGGGAGGGGGAGGGGGGAGGGAGGGAGGGGGGAGGGGGAGGGAGGGAGGGGGGGGTGGTCTCGGACCCCACTGATGGGAGGGGGTGGGGGGGGGGCTCGGACCCCACTGATGGGAGGGGGTGGGGGGGGGCTCGGACCCCACTGATGGGAGGGGGTGGGGGGGGGCTCGGACCCCACTGATGGGAGGGGGGGGGGGGCTCCGACCCCACTGATGGGAGGGGGGGGGGCTCGGACCCCACTGATGGGAGGGGGGGGGGGCTCGGACCCCACTGATGGGAGGGGGGGGGGGCTCGGACCCCACTGATGGGAGGGGGGGGGGGGCTCGGACCCCACTGATGGGAGGGGGGGGGGCTCGGACCCCACTGATGGGAGGGAGGGAGGGGGGGGGGCTCGGACCCCACTGATGGGAGGGAGGGAGGGGGGGGGGGGCTCGGACCCCACTGATGGGAGGGAGGGAGGGGGGGGGCTCGGACCCCACTGATGGGAGGGAGGGAGGGGGGGGGGCTCGGACCCCACTGATGGGAGGGGGAGGGAGGGGGAGGGAGGGAGGGGGAGGGAGGGAGGGGGGGGGGCTCGGACCCCACTGATGGGAGGGGGTGGGGGGGGGCTCGGACCCCACTGATGGGAGGGGGTGGGGGGGGGGGCTCGGACCCCACTGATGGGAGGGGGTGGGGGGGGGGGCTCGGACCCCACTGATGGGAGGGGGTGGGGGGGCGGCTCGGACCCCACTGATGGGGGGGGGTGCTCGGACCCCATTGATGGGGGGGGGGGGGGCTCTGACCCCATTGATGGGAGGGGTGGGGGGGCTCTGACCCCATTGATGGGAGGGGTGGGGGGGCTCTGACCCCATTGATGGGAGGGGTGGGGGGGCTCTGACCAGCAGTCGGTCACAGAAAATTGATCAGAAGCTGCCCTATTGGCCTCTCTCCCCTCCCCACAGGGGCCCTAAAGGCCAGTTGTAATTTGCCCCAGTGCTGCCTGGCCACAAGTGGGCAACTCCATGCTGGATTGAGGATGGAACCTGAGACTTTTCTGATCTATGTGGCTCAGTACCACACCGGGCAGCAAGTTGTTGGAGTGGGGAAGGAGAAGTGTTAAAAAGTTTTTAAAATAAAGTCCACTCCTGCCTCCTTTTCTTCCTGTGATGGTGCCACCATGTCACATGCAGCTCTTCCATTATCCTACGCCGGGGCTGTTCATTTGTCTGCCACAAACTTGAAATTTGATAGCCATGTCGCATTTTAACGGCGTCCACAGTGGCCACTCATCTCAGGCCATGAACCCATCCTCCCTTGTCCCTGTTTGATTTTGGACATGGCAAAAGGAGCAAACCGTGGAACTGCAGAAGTTCTTTTTTCAGCGACAGAGCCATCAACTTTGAAGAAATGTTAGGAGTGAGATTTATGATTGAAAAGTGCATGAGACGCATTTAAGTATATGGAGCTGTCCTTATTTTTCAGTGACGTACATAGAAAGTAGGTTAAATATTTAAATAAAAATCAACAAGGCTTAACATATCTAATATTTTGTGATTATCAAGCACTATTGGGCTCTGCCCTCTGCCAAAACTGCTCACTAATTCAGGATCATCCTGGAATATAAAGATACCCCCTGGCTTCTTTTCTCTACTACCACCCATCTCCTTAAACCCCTCTACCCTGCCCCCTCACCTCCAACAACAAGTGCGAGGAGCTCATGGACTTTTTTCTCACTAAGATCGAGACCATCCATTCAGATGTCTCTGCTGCATCCCTCCCTTCCCCTTGCCCACCAAGCCAAATTTCTCCCAGGATTCCCCCTGCTCTAGCCCAGAACTCGAAATTTTCTTTAGTTCCTCTCCTATCTCTGCATATGCCCTCTCTGAGCTCATCTTGTCCATGAGTCCCACCTCCTGCTCTCTCGACCCTATTCCTATTAAACTGTTGACCACCCAACTTCCCTTTCTGGCCCCCATGCTACCTGATATTGTCAACGGTTCCCTGTCCTCAGGTACTGCCCCCTCCCTTTCAAAGCTGCTGTTGTTACCCCCTCCTCAAAAAAAACCCCCACCTTGTCCCCTCTGACCTTGCAAACTACCACCCCATCTCCAACCTCCCTTTCCTCTCCAAAGCCCTTGAATGTGTTGTCGCCTCCCAAATCCGTGCCCATTTTTCCTGCAACTCCCATGTTCTGACCCCATATTCTCTGCACCAAGACTGCCTACTTCCACCTCCATAATGTTGCCCATTTCTGCCACTGTCTCAGCCCATCTGCTGCTGAACCCTCATCCATGCTTTTGTTACCTCCACACATCACTATTCCAAAGCTCTCCTGGCCGGCTCCCCATCTTCCACCCTCCATAAACTTAAGCTCATCCAAAACTCTGCTGCCTGTATCCTGACTCGACATCAAGTCCCATTCACCCATCACTCCTGTGCTCGCTGACGTACATTGGCTCCCAGTCCAGCAATGCCTCGAAAATTCTCATCCTTGTGTTCAAATCCCTCCTTGGCCTCACCCCTCCCTATCTGTGTAACCTCCTCCAGCCCTACAAACCTCCAAGAACTCTGTGTTCCTTCAGCTCTGGCCTCTTATGCATCCCCAATTTCTTTGCCCTACCATTGGTGGCCTTGCCTTCAGCAATCAAGGTCCTATCTGGAATTCCCTCCCTAAACCTCTCCACCTCTCCTCCTTTAAGATGCTCCTTAAAACCTACCTCTTTGACTAAGCTTTTGGTCACCTGTCCAAATATTTCCTTCTTTGGCTCAGTGTCACTTTTTTCCTGATTGCACACCTGTGAAGCACCTTGGGATGTTTTACTACATTAAAGGTGCTATATATGCGTAAGTTGTTGTCATTAAAACCCAAACTTTAATGATGTCTAGTTTGCAAACATTCCAGTCTCTTGACTGCAGCTTTTTTTCCAGTCAGGTTTGCTGGAGACTTGACAATATGGAGGCCCCTCCTGTAACTGTGTTACCTGTCATTGGTGGAACCATCAATATGATGGAATATATTCTGCAAGGTATGAAATGTGGTCCTGTTAATTTTTCTATTAAATGGTTTAAATAGATAAATGACTGGATTTTGGTTTATAGCGAAATCAATTATTGAGTGATTGGCATGTAAGTCAGGAGGAATAGACACTTGTCCCAGCCAGTCCTGCTGCCCCTATTTGGGTCATATTCAGTTATAATTTGTCCCTATACCTGTGTGCTGCCGGAGAACTGGAGACAGATTGGAATGGGCTGGGATATAAGTTTCTTTAGCAATGTCTTCAGCTTTCTCGGTAGAATAACAGGTGCAATCTTCTGCTTTTCTCTGCCAATTTTCTTCCCTTCAATTCTCCGGAAGATGCAGTTCTACGAGTGTCTTCCAGTAACAGTCGAGGGTGTTCCTGTCCTCGCCTGAAATGCACTTCCAGCAGAGGTCACTGGATCATGATCTGGAGTGGGAACCCTGGCTGATTTTTCTCTTCTTAACCAGGATTACCGAGGTCAATTATAGGACCCTAAATGCTAGCCCAGCTGAGTACCAACCAGAGATCTTGCTGTATAGAAGCGCTCTGGTGTGGTTCCACTGAGAAATTAGTTGTGTTCTGGTCTTATTTTTCATATAGAATCATAGAATGGTTATAGCATGGAAGGAGGCCGTTCGGCCCGTCGAGTCCGTGCCGGCTGTCTGCAAGAGCAATCCAGTTATTCCCACTTCCCCACCCTAACCCCGTAGCCTTGCAAATTTTTTCCCTTCAAGTACTTATCCAATTCCCTTTTGAAAGCCACAATTGTATCTGCCACCACCACCCCCTCAGGCAGTGCATTCCAGATCACAACCACTCGCTGTGTAAAAAAGTTTTTTCTCATGTCACCTTTGGTTCTTTTGCCAATCACCTTAAATCTACTTCCACTGGTTCTTGACCCCTCCACCAATGGGACCAGTTTATCTATCTACTTTGTCCAGACCCTTCATGATTTTGACTACCTCTATCAAATCTCCTCTCAACCTTCTCTGCTCTAAGGAGAACAATCCCAGCTTCTTCAGTCTATGCACGTAACTGAAGTCCCTCATTCCTGGAATCATTCTAGTAAATCTCTTCTGCACCCTCTGTAAGGCCTTCACATCCTTCCTAAAGTGCGGTAACCAGAATTGGACACAATACTCCAGTTGTGGCCGAACCAATGTTTTATAAAGTTTCATCATAACCTCCTTGCTTTTGTACTCTTTGCCTCTATTTATAAAGCCCAGGATCCCGTATGCTTTCTCAACCTGCCCTGCCACCTTCAACGATTTGTGCATGTATACCCCCAGTTCTCTCTGTTCCTGCATCCCTTTTAGAATTGTACCCTTCAGTTTATATTGACTCTCCTCGTTCTTCCTACCAAAATGTATAACTTCACACTTTTCTGCGTTGAATTTCATCTGCTACGTGTCTGCCCACTTGAATGTCCTCCTGAAGTCTATCACTATCCACCTCACTGTTCACTACCCTTCCAAGTTTTGTGTCATCTGCACATTTTGAAATTGTGCCCTGTACACCCAAGTCCAAGTCAAAGTCTTTATATAGATCAAGAAAAGCAGTGGTCCTAGTACCGACCCCTGGGGAACACCACTGTATACCTCCCTCCAGTCCGAAAAACAAGCATTCACCACAACTCTCTTTCCTATTACTTAGCCAGTTTTGTATCCATGTGCCACTGCCCCTTTTATTCATGGGCTTCAACTTTGATGACCAGCATATTATGCGGCAGTTTATCAAACACTTTTGGAAGTCCATAGACAGCACTTCAACCTCATTGCCCTCATCGACCCTCTCTGTTACCTCATCAAAAAACTCAATCAAGTTTGTTAAACATGATTTGCCTTTAACAAATCCATACTGGCTTTCCTCAATTAATCCACACTTGTTCAAGTGACTGTTAATTTTGTCCCAGATTATCCTTTCTAAAAATTTCCCCCACCACCGAGTTTAAACTGACTGGCCTGTAGTTGCTGGGTTTTTCCAAAATCTAACAGAATATTAGAAATAGAATTGCAATATTAATGGTTTCATTGTCAAATATTTTGTACTATTATGAGGCTGGTGTTTTTTCTCAGTATTCTCATTTTGTTAAAATTGTCATTATTCAATGATTATAAGTGATTCTAATTTACACAGGGAGTGTGCTGGACCAGAGTCTGGAAAGTCTTCTTCATCGACTTCGTGGGCTTTGTGATAATATGGAGCCAGAAACCTTTGTAGATCATGAACTGGTTTTTCTGCTAAAAGCCCAGCAAGGAAGCCCATTTATTTTAAGGGCTCGACGTGCTGTCGATAAGCCAGGCATGCCTTGGCATCTCCGCTACCTTGGGCAGCCAGAAATTGGGGATAAAAACCGATCTGCGCTGGTACGTAATTGTGTGGACATTGCCACTTCTGACAGCTTAACTGAATTTCTAATAGAAATGGGTTTCCGAATGGACCATGAGTTTGTGGTGAAGGGGCACATTTTTCGCAAAGGGATTATGAAGATTGTAGTGTCCAAGGTCTTTCGGATTCTGCTCCCTGGTAACATAGATAACATTGAGCCGCTATCATTGTCGTATCTTGTAGAACTGAATGTAGTGGCTCCTCCTGGCCAGGACCCTGTGTCAGATGACATGAAGAGTTTTTCAGAACAGCTGAAGCCTTTGGTTCATCTTGAAAAAATTGACCCCAAAAGATTACATCAGGTGTAGGGAAAAATCTGTGATACGTTCAGAGTTTGAGATATGTGTTTTTTTTTTGTACTCTGGTGGCACAGAATACTGTCCACATTGTAAAACTAGAAATGTTTTGAAATAAAAGTAGGATTTGTCTTATACACAGGTCATATCCGCCCTCTGGTTTACCTCCTAGTGAAGCAATTCCGCCAAAGATTCCACTATACCAGCGCGTTCCTGTAAGTGCTTGCTTCGCTCTGTTTCTCCAGTGCTGTGATATTTAAGTGATGCCTTTCCTTCTTGACTCCATTCCAAGCTCCTACTGGTGATTTAAAATCGGAATCAGCTCATCAGGCTAGCTAAAGCAAGAGGAGGCTTAAAATCAGCAACAGGAGCCCTGGCTGACGTCAGGAGAGTTGCTATGAAAGTATAGCACTGGAGGATCAGGGCAACAACTGCTAGAAATATTACTAGATGAAATTAGAAAGAGAGAAAATGAGGATGTCTTGTATTTTAACCACTTTATACACAATTATATACATATACATTAAAAATTAGAGACATTCAAGTACTTAAACTATCTGAAGATGATCCAGCTAACTGGGTAAGCCATGCACTCTTTGTTTTGTTTTCCCCTATTAACTTTTCCCTCAACAGCGTACACCGCTCCCTGTAGGAGATGGCAGAAGGTGATTTTCTCCAAATTTCAGCTAATGCTGATTTTGACCGGGTCACTGGAATTATGTGAGAATAGACTGAATTAATTCTCCTTGTGATCCTCCCCGGCCTTATACTGGTGAGGTGGCTAGGTTTTGCTTATTGCCTTCTGCTCACTGCATGGTTAATAGGTAGAACTTGCTACGTAGTGAACTATGGGCTTGAATTCAAATCCTGTTTCCCTGTACGTGGGAACATACTGGAAAGGGGAAAAGCATTGTAAGCCATCAGGCTAGTCCCAATGTAGAATCTTACAATCACACATGTTTAACAATGTGGTAAAGAGACCCCCATGTCCAGGAGTGTCAGTGTATGAAAATATTGCACTCAGTATTTGAGGCTGGTATTTCTCAGTGGGTACGGTGGTATAGTGGTAGTGTACTGGACTATAATGGACTAATAATCAAGAGAACGCAAGTTCAAATCCCACCATGGAAGTTTGAGAATTTGAATTCAGTTTTATGGATACTAAGGAGCTTTTTCCCTTCGTTGAGGGTTCTATAACAAGGGGACATAGATTCAAGGTAAAAGGCGGGAGGTTTAGAGGGGATTTGAGAAAGAACTTTTTCACCCAGAGGGTGGTTGGAGTCTGGAACTCACTGTCTGAAAGGGTTGTGGAGGCAGGAACCCTCACAACATTCAAGAAGCATTTGGATGAGCACTTGAAATGCCATAGCATACAAGGCTACGGACCAAATGCTGGAATATGGGATTAGAGTAGACAGGGCTGATGGCCGGCGCGGACACGATGGGCCGAAGGGCCTCTATCCGTGCTGTATGACTCTATGACTCTATGTGTATTTTAGTACACTGCAATCCATTTGTCTCCTTGAACCCTTGTTGTTATCCCCATTAAAATATGTAAAAGTGCCAAGAAAATTTCCTGTGAAGTTCAGTGGTGGCTGAAGTAACCATGTGAGGATGATGAGAGTACTGCAGAGGGGAGGTCCTGATACGCTTCCCATCGTGAAGAGAAGTGAAGACTGGGATGTGATGACATAAAGTATTACAGAACAGTACCGAATGGAGAAATCGTTGGTAATTTTATTTGACAGCATAAAAAGGGTGGGCTTACATTTGATGTATCAGCTTGAAGATGTTTTTTTCACTATCATTAGTAATGTGCTGGTAGTGTTCACCCAGATGTGTGAATTAAAAATTAATTTTGTTTTGGAGCTGGTTTTTTGTACATTATTGAGAGTAGCTTGTGATTACTGTTACATTTCACCCCTTTACACCCTTGTGCAGATTTTTGAAATTTTAATTGAAGCAATAGCTTCAAGTCACACAATTGCTTCACCATGTCATCCATACACAAAACCAGTTGGACTAGCACCAGATGGTGGTGAGCCCTTGGGTTGTTGCCTTGTCTCAAGTGTCGTGAGCAAAGCTGAAGTGTATGTTGTCTGCTCGCATAGTTGGTATTTAAGTTTCACTTCTTACTGAGGCAGCAAATGTGTTTCATTGGTGACCGTTATTTCATTTTATTTTAGAAGTCTAAGCAATTTTAAATTCAATACCAGATACATTATTTGGACATCAATACTGAAGTGTGTGGACATTGATCAATTCTTACAGAGCTCATCTGTTTCTATTAGATATATGTATGTATGTATGTGTATAATATATATATATATATATATATATATATATAATGTGTGTGTAGTTAACACAGATGGATGGAACTTAGCAGAATCTGCATTCTAATATTGCACCAGTCTGAAAGCTCACACCTGCAGGGATGGATTTTATTCTGGAACCCTTGAAGGTTGCAACGCACCTAATACCCAGTTTGGTACACTACAAGTTCACTTGCCCATGCAAAGTTGGGATGTGCCGATCTTGCCTAGTTACCTGTTAATATTGTGATTGGGTTTGTGTTGATACATTCAGAATAGCTTCAAGCTAGCAACAAAATGGGGTTCAGATGACACGGACAAATTGTTTAAGCTTTCATCTTGTTGATCTTATCTGAACCTCTTCATCTGTCACTCAATTGGTTTAAAAATGTGGCCTATGTCAATATACGTCACTCTTAAAAATAATCACAGCCCATCTATTTAAATGAGTTTAATTTGTCACTCCTAACATTTCTTGATAGTGAGAGCTGTGTTTATTGCTGTAGCTTAACATGCCCCTCCGACCTATTAAATATCTTGTACATGCCACTGGCTTATTATTGGTATCTTATCAGCAGCACTGAATTCTTCCAAATGTGTTGTGTTCCAGTCACCTGCTATGTGCCACACGTGCACACAAAGCCAGGATATTTGGCATAATGGTGGGAACAGCTGCATAAAGGAACCACTTTGGGTCGATTGAATCCTTAACAATGTACACGTTGCATTCCATGCCACAATTTCTGTTGCAGTAGGTTCACAAACATCACCGTGATAAATACAGATGTGGAACGCTGTTGCAATTGTGTTAATAATCAAATTTTTCAAGCTCGGAATATTATGCTGAAGATTTTTAGAAACAAGCGCCAAAAAGAGGTTTAACAATTGAAACTGAGGTCCTGTATTTCAAAGATAAGTTAGTTTTATGTTCCTTTGTCTTTACATGTATGCGTTTTTCTAAGTTTTAACATTTCCTTTCGACAAATTTGACATGAAACTTGCTGTTGAAAAGTTCTGCTGGAAATCTGTCCTAGCAGTGAGAGTAACTTTTTATTTTGGATATGTACCTTTTTAAAAATTGAAATATTGTGCAAAAAGTCCTAGACCCATAAAATGCTAAATTAACAGATCTTGCACAGTAAGTTAACCTAACAAGGAAAATTGTTCTCCTTGAAAAGAAAATATCTGGGAATTATAGGTGGTTTGCATAATATAGATTCTAGTCTCGATGGCATCTATAGCCTGTGATGTGCAGCAGGCAGACCCAAGTTACACTGCTGGCTGCACCTCACTGTGGGTTGCATTGAAATCAGCAACAAAGAAGCTGTGTAAATATATGTCTACACACTGAGCAGAGCTCCACTCCTTGGCTGCCTGATTGAGAGTGCATGAGGGATCGTTACTCGTCTCTTAAGAGTCCATACCAAAATTCTCAAAGGTCCCAGGAGGTTCAGTGGACCAAGTTGGAAACTTTCAAAATACGGCGTTGCACTGAATTGGATCTACTGCACCCCTTGTGAAACCCAAGTGGTTGAGATCACCTTCCGGCCATAGTCTTGTTCCTCATGGCTTCAGAGTCAGATCAGGACCTGTCTCCTGAACTATACTACTTTGTTTCTGTTGACATATAACAGAAACTGATTCACATTGATGTAAAAATGGTGTGTAACAGCAATCAAGTCATCACTGTTCCTTGGCTGAGAGGTCAGAAATGTCAGGTCTCCATGGTGAATTTGGACTTCCAGCCCTACCCTGGCTGCTCAGTGATTACAGTGGATTCTCAGCTACTGAAAAATACAGGCAAGTACAAATTTTACTGTTGATTTTATACACTTATATAGTCACTGAATTTTTAGTACATCCTATCGGACTTAAAAGTGAGTAAGTGGTACAGTATGGAGTATCAGCTTAATATTAGTTATAGATGGAGCCCCATCTTAGTTATCTGATTGCTTATCTTAGTATTTCCATAGCTGGGAGGCATTCTATTATTGTCATAGAACAGTGAGAGTACTGGCAGATGTCAAAATACTATGCCTCAGTATCTTAACCAAGAAAATGGTGCCTCCAACTGCAAGTCTAGCCATCCCAGAGTGAACATTTGAAATACATTTTACATAAAATATATTTTAACTTTTAAAAAGGTAGGAATACATACATTTTTAAAAATGTAGTGCATGATCCTGGAGTTAATTCAAGTCTTTGACAAGAAAATTAGCTTGACTTATGTATAGATGTTGCTTCTAAACTACATAGTTTAGAAGAAACCAATGAAACACATGTACTTTCTAAAAACTACAGCTAAATTATTGAGTAGTTAATCCAGATAACGTATCTGGATATTGTAAATTGCTTATCAGTACCATGTATGTGGATTTCAGCAGCTTAAAACCATTTCAAGTACAAGTTGGCTCCCTGTGGCATTGCTCATGGTGAGTTGCAGGACATGGTGAATGTTTATACCCAGAAATAGAGGTGGAAAACAGATCTGAGATTTGCCAAGAGTTTTGTGAGAGGCATGCTCAGATATTAAAGTATATGTTGTGTTTTTCAATTGACTTAATTAATCAGAAAAGCATAACAATTTTTTCTTGCTGCAGATGTATTTAAAGTTCTTTGCATGCTGTATGTAATACGTTTTAACATATTACTGGTAGATCTCTCATGTTCTTCAGTGCGATTTCTGATGATTACTCTGGCTTTGTGCAGCCTTATTGCGACAGTGCCATGCCCGTTTCTGTAATGCAGCATAATAATAGTGAAGCAGTGAAAAATATTACGCACCTCACTGGTATTGAGAGATCGAGGCTTCACTGATACAGTATTTGCAGTACTAAACTTGCATATCACTTCAGCAAAATTGTTTGAGATGCCTATAACTTGGTGGTTCTTTCCTCAAAACCTCAAAACCTCATTCTTAGCTATTTACATTATACATTTTCCCTAACATTCTACAGTAGATTGACAGCGTTTGCTTGAGATGCAAGAATTTATTTATTTTTCTTTCCTCCCTCCCAAAAAGCTTTTTTTTTTCTCAGCTATTTACATCAAAAAAGTTATTTTTTCTCCTCCTCACTTTCCAAGATGGATTTGCAGTACTTGTAGACTGTATTAGGCAGATTTTTCCCACTGTCCAGTTTTCAGCGAGCAGATACAAAGACTGTACAATGAGCAGTTGACCTGGCCAACGTTAATCCCTCAACCAACACGACTAAAACAGATTATCTTGTCACTTATGCTGTTTGTGGAACCTTGCTTTGTGCAAATTAGCTGCTCCATTTGCTTACATTACAACAGTTACTACACTTCAAAAGTACTTCATTGGCTGTGAAATGCTTTGGATTGTGCTGAGAGTCTGATAGGTGCTATACAAATGTAAGTTCTTTTCTTTCTTGCTATAATTTATTCAACTTTGCAGGTTACAATTGGGAAGCGGACTGAGAATTTCACCAGCATACTTCGGAGGATGCCTTTTCTTATTTAAAAAAAAACTTTTCTTTGTGAATTTTATGCCCATCAAGGTCAGGGGCGTTTAGTGCTGAGGGATGGAAGATTTTTCACTTTGGGCAAAGCGTTAGGTTTAAAGGAGGAGAGAGGTGTAGGGAGGGAACTCCAGAGCTTAGGGCCTAGGCAGCTGAAGGCATAGCCGCCAATGATGGAGTGATTAAAATTGGGGATGTGCAAAAGGCCAGAATTGGAGGAGCGCAGAGATCTTGGAGGGTTGTTGGGCTGGAGGAGGCCAGACCGGGTAAGGTGGCAAGTTTCCTTCCCTAAAGAATATTAGTGAACCACAATTTGACAGCTTCATTGTCACTTTTGCTGATGTTAGCTTTTTCCAGATTTTTAAAACTGAATTCAAATTTTCAACTGCCATGGTGGAATTTGAAGTCACGTTCTCTGGATTATTAGTCCATTAATTCCAGAGGTGACGTAAGAGTGACTGCCCTTGACATCAAGGCAGCATTTGACCGAGTGTGGAACCAAGGAGCCCTAGTAAAATTGAAGTCAATGGGAATCAGGGGGAAAACTCTCCAGTGGCTGGAGTCATACCTAGCACAAAGGAAGATGGTAGTGGTTGTTGGAAGCCAATCGTCTCAGCCCCAGGGCATTGTTGTAGGAGTTCCTCAGGGCAGTGTCCTAGGCCCAACCATCTTCAGCTGCTTCATCAATGACCTTCCCTCCATCATAAGGTCAGAAATGGGGATGTTCGCTGATGATTGCACATTGTTCAGTTCAATTTGCAACCCCTCAAATAATGAAGCAGTCCGAGCCCGCATGCAGCAAGACCTGGACAACATCCAGGCTTGGGCTCATAAGTGGCAAATGACATTCGCGCCAGACAAGCACCAGGCAATGACCATCTCCAACAAGAGAGAGTCCAACCTTGACATTCAATGGCATTACCATCGCTGAATCCCCCACCATCAATATCCTGGGGGGGTCACCATTGACCAGAAACTTAACTGGACCAGCCATATAAATACTGTGGCTACAAGAGCAGGTCAGAGGCTGGGTATTCTGTGGTGAGTGACTCACCTCCTGACTCCCCAAAGCCTTTCCACCATCTACAAGGCACGAGTCAGGAGTGTGATGGAATACTCTCCACTTGCCTGGATGAGTGCAGCTCCAACAACACTCAAGAAGCTCAACACCATCCAGGACAAAGCAGCCTGCTTGATTGGCACCCCATCCACCACCCTAAACATTCACTCCCTTCACCACTGGCGCAAAGTGGCTGCAGTGTGCACCATCCACAGGATGCACTGCAGCAACTTGCCAAGACTTCTTCGACAACACCTCCCAAACCCGTGACCTCTACCACCTAGAAGGACAAGAGCAGCAGGTATATGGGAACAACACCACCTGCACGTTCCCCTCCAGGTCACACACCATCCCGACTTGGAAATATATCGCCGTTGTTTCATCGTCGCTGGGTCATAATTCCTGGAACTAACCGCACTGTGGGAGAACCTTCACCACACGGACTGCAGCGGTTCAAGGCGGCGG
The DNA here is from genome assembly GCF_035084215.1 of Heptranchias perlo. Lineage (NCBI taxonomy): Eukaryota > Metazoa > Chordata > Chondrichthyes > Hexanchiformes > Hexanchidae > Heptranchias > Heptranchias perlo. The sequence continues at coordinate 31,135,610 of NC_090350.1, forward strand.
CTCACCACCACCTTCTCGAGGGCAATTAGGGATGCGTCCACATCCCATGAACGAATTTTTAAAAAAGTAGCATAACTTCTACACTTTGCTGTATCCCAACGTGCTTAGACTAGGCAGAGATCCCAATCATACCCCTGTTTGCACTCCAAAGTGCAGTAACATTTTCAGAGTGTTTTATGTTTCTTGGGGTATGTTTCATATACGATTAATATACAGTATGTGTTTACTTTGGTGAACTAGTGGCATTTTCTTCCATTTTACAAGAATTAGCATCCTGAGTATACATGCAGAAGTCATTCTGTCTGCGGAAAGAAGCATTTTTCTCAACTCTTAGTGGAAGTGCGTGTGGAGATGTTAGGAACGTAGGAACAGGAGTAGGCCATTCAGTCCCTCGTGCCTGCTCCGTCATTTGATAAGATCATGGCTGATCTGTGATCTAGCTCCATATACTTGCCTTTGGCCCATATCCCTTAATACCTTTGGTTGCCAAAAAGCTATCTATCTCACATTTAAATTTAGCAATTGAGCTAGTATCAATTGCTGTTAATACTACTTCCCAGCCCCAAGTGTCTGAAAAAATGTTTCATGTCTGATTTCATTCCCAGCAAAACCTGATATGTTAAATCCTCCTTCCTGAGGGGCGTAGTAATGTTCTGTACCACGGAAAGAAATTAAAACTAAATGATTTCCAAGAATACTGTGATTGTTGCGCTCCTCTAATATAGTATAATTGTGTTCAAAATGTACAGGAAATGATACAATAGTAGAAAATGTCAACATCATTTGAAAATTACAAAGAATGTTCAGTGTTCAAAGGTGCTCAGAAATATACAGTGTCGGTATGGAATGAACTTTATGTACTATCAGAAAATTTTAGCCATCTTTTTGGATGTAAAATTGGGACTGTTGTTATCACTAAACCATAACTGATGAAATGTTCCCAAATAATTATCCCTTGGGTGAAATACTGGAACCCATGCTTTTAAGTAAATATTTAGAACTGCACTGTTAACTTGCAGCACAGTCTTCATTAGAAACTCATAGGAGCAGCAAACTAAATCCTCTTATCAGGGGCTCATCTTACTGAGGTTAGAGTTCCACTGTGGACTATAATGGAGCTTCCACTGGGGCTAGAGAGATGTTTGCTAGAATGAGAGAATTGTGTTAACCCCTTAACCTGTTACATTTAGACTTCTGAAAATCTATTTAAATACTCAGTAGACTAAAGGTGAATGAGTTTGTGCAGTGAAGTCTTACACTATGTAATGACTGATTTTCATCGCTTCACTATTGGCGGCTGTGTCTTCACCTGCCAAAGCCCTAAGCTCTGGAATGTCCTCCCGAAACCTCTCCACCTCTCCTTTGAGACACTCCTTAAACTTTACCTCTTTGACCAAGCTTTCAACTACCTGTCCTAATATCTCCTTATGTTGCTCGGTGTCAAATTTTGTTTGATAATGCTCCTGTGAAGTGTCTAATAAGAAATAGGAGCAGGAGTAGCCACACGACCCCTCGAGCCTGCTCTGCCATTCAATAAGATCGTGGCTGATCTTCAACCTCAACTCCACTTTCCTGCCTGACCCACATATCCCTTGATTCCCCTCGAGTCTAAAAATCTATCTATCTCAGCCTTGAATATACTCTAACGACTGAGCATCCACAGCCCTCTGGGGTAGAGAATTCCAAAGATTCACCACCTTCTGAGTGAAGAAATTCCTCCTCAACTCAGTCCTAAATGGCTGACCCTTTATCCTGAGACTATGCCCCCTAATTCTGGACTCTCCTGCCAGGAGTAACAGCCTCTCAGCATCTACCTGTCAAGCCCTCTAAGAATTTTAAACGTTTCAATGGGATTCCCTCTCATTCTTCTAAACTCCAGAGAATAAAGGCCCATTTAACTCAATCTCTGCTCATAGGACATCATCTCATCCCAGGAATCAATCTAGTAAACCTTGGTTGCACTGCCTCTAAGGCAAGTATATCCTTCCTTAGGTAAGGAGACAAAAACTATACATAGTACTCCTTCTGACCTGCCTTTACCAATTGAACCGTAAGGAATTAATCTAGTGAGCCTTCATTGCACCGCCTCTTAGGCAAGTATATCCTTCCATAGATAAGGAGACCAACAATGTACTCAGTATTCCAGGTGAGGTCTCACCAAAGCCCTGTACAATTGTAGTAAGACTTCCTTACTCTTGTACTCCAACCCCCTTGCAATAAAGGCCAACATGCCATTTGCTTTCCTAATTGCTTGCTGTACATGCATGCTAACTTTTTGTGTTTCTTGTATAAGGACACCCAAGTGTCTCTGCACACCAACATTTACTAGCCTCTCATCATTTAAAAAATATTCTGTTTTTCTATCCTTCCTACCAAAGTGAATAGCCTCACATTTCCCCACATCATACTCCATCTGTCATCTTCTTGCACACTCACTTAGCCTGTCTATAACCTCCTTGCAGACTCTTTGTGTCCTCCTCACAGCTTACGTTCCCACCTAGCTTTGTATCATCAGCAAACTTGGATACATTACACTCTGTTCCCTCATCTAAGTCATTAATAAAAATTGTAAATAGCTGAGGCCCAACCACTGATCCTTGCGGTACCCCACTAGTTACAGCCTGCCAACCTGAAAATGACTCGTTTATCCCTACTCTCTGTTTTCTGTCTGTTAACCAATCCTCTATCCATGCTAATATGTTACCCCCAACCCCACAAGTCCTTATCTTGCATAACAACCTTTTATATGGCACCTCATCGAATGACTTTTGAAAATCCAAATGTACTACATCCACTGGTTTCCCTTTATCTACCCTGCTCGTTACATCCTCAAAAAAACTCTAATGAATTTGTCAAACATGATTTCCCTTTCATGAAACCATGTTGACTCTGCCTAGCCATATTATGATGTTCCCTCTTACCACGTTCTTAATAATGGATTCCAGCATTTTCCCGATGACTGGCCTGTAGTTCTCTGTTTTCTCTTTCCCTTCTTTCATGAATAGTGGACTTACATTTAGTACGGTTTACTACGTTAACGGCACTACATAAATGCAAGCTGTGTTCAAAATCAGGGACAGTAATTGAGAAATTAGTATGTACAAGTCCAGCATTCCAAACCTGTTTCAATAGAGATGTACATCAGATCGGGATAAACAATTTAACCTGTGCAAAAACTTGTGGCAACAAAGAATTTAAGTGCATGAAAATGAAGATTCCACACAAAAGAAAACAACAGATGTTAAAATGTTTATGGTACACTTGCTAGTTTTGATTTTTTTTAATGTAACATCTTATGGAAAATTAACAAAAAATGTTACACTGCTGGCTCCGCATTAACCATGCAATTTCCAGCAATTTTCTGTTCAGGAAATCAGTTATCTAAATGATTATCAAATGAGCCAAAATTACTGATTGTTGTAGCTGAAGCACACTCCATATGTATGTGTATACAAATGTATATATGCATCTTCTAGCTGGGTTCTAAATCTTGGTTGCATGCCCACTGTTACAAATTTTGGGCCTGCCCTAGATATTTTCTGGGGTTCAGTATTATTGGTTTCTTCCATAAGCGAGTTTGCCAATACTGCCCAAAATCTAGTTTATACAATGTCATGACCTGGGATATAACAATGGGACCCTATTGTTATACAAACTGATTACCATAAACTTGCACGTGATCGCCCGTGCATTTCTCCACTCTTCCGAGAGGCAGACTGATTAACACTTTAGTGAGGTGAGGCCAGATACGTATCATTAAGCTGCTTTATCATACAATCAGTACGTGAATGTACAGAATAACAATTAAATGCAAATCACAGCTTACTTTAACTTAACGTCAGTCCCTCCTCATCATACAGAGCATAAAAAATCAGGTCTCATTGTCTGGATTAATGGGCTATATAACACTGAATTGGACCAAAATTTGCTCTTAAGGTCGATCGGCCGAGGCTGTTACCTATCTCTTTAAGCAGAACTTGTCAACTCGACCGAAGCATTTATTCCCCTGTTCTTTTGTTTTCCCCTCTGGATAGGAATTTGAGAGTTTGACTTTGGACCCTCTCCCTGTCCAAGGGTTGGACAGTAGAACTGCCAATTAAACTGGCCATCAGCCCCCTGGGAGGAGGCCTCTTGCAACCATCTCATGTTCGTTTCAAAATGAGTGGGCCCAAGTCAACACAATGAACCTGGATAGTTTACAGGAAAGGCTTAGCAAACCTCATTTGTTTAATCAGAAGACAGGACACATTTCACAGATTGGCCCATCTGGATTTAATATACTCCTCCACCCCTCTGCTTCGTGCTGCACAGAGAATTTTTAAACCCTTGTGAGTCAATTTAATTTGAAAATACCACGTATTATACCAATACCTCTTCTGTGGCAAAATGTACAAAAGTCCTGAAATGCAACACCCACATTTTGTGTTCCGTATTCTCTTTAAGCCCTCTGGTGTATTTATCCATTCTGTCATTTATTTTCTGTGACTTTGATCTCTGAGGTAGTTCTTTGATATTACTGAACATGCTTCCTGCTTTGCCCTCTCCTTGTACTGAATTCCAATTTTCCATGCTTGTATGCTGCGGTTGTATTCTTTGTATTATGCAACATTTCTTCTGTTTTGCACCCAAGCCCAGCCCTGATGGATTCACACATCTACTTCTGGATTGCTTTAAGAGCAGTTTTTCAGTTAAAGGTGAGTCTATTTAAATCCAGATACACAAGGATTCTTTGCAATAATCTGAGGATTAAATAATGATACTGAGAGCTTTTATTTTATGCGGTGTCTGTTTTTTGTACTTTATTTTGAGGATATGAATCCTTCTCTCTTTTTCTGTCTGAAACAGACCTGATTCTAGGCGTCTGCTATTATTGCTCTGAGCAGGTCATTGGTAGCCTGGTAATAACTCCTTCTGTTTTATCCCTCCTTATGATGTGGGCTTCTGCTCTGTGTATCCCCACAACGAGATGGCTGACATTCAGAGCTCATTCTATGCCCACCATGTAGCCTTGGTTGAAATTGTTTGTGGATAGCAGCCTGATGGGATGCTTAGGTTCATGATGGAATCCTAGGAGAAAATAAAGTACTGCTGAGGTTTTTTAGGGAACATTAGTTATGATATGTTAGGTAGTTATTTGTAGTTAACACTGTGAAATCTTTAATATCTGATCGGAAGACAGGAAGAATTTTGTGATTTGTATGATAAAGTATGCCCCATCATCCAAAGGAAAAATGTAACATCCGATAGGACTTGAACCCAAAATCTTGTGACCCAAAGGAAGGAACACCATCCACTGACAATGTGACCAATATAGATACTACTTAGGGGAAAAAAATAATTTTACTGTTTGTGCCCTCACCAATTGCTTGAGCAATCCCCAAGTGTCATGCTGCTAATATTGTGGCATTAGGAAGTTAGCGTCACTTAACAAATATTGAACAGACAATTTAATGGTGCAATCACACTCCCTAAATTTAGCATTGGTGCGAAGCCAAAATCACTTAACACTAATCAAAGTGTAAATCAGGTGTGAAGCCTTGAACTGAGTCGGAATTCAAGCAGAGCGACTGCCTCCTCCAGAGAGTCTCACTCAGTTTTGTTCCAGTGACAGGTTGAGCCCTCACTCCAGACTCAGGCTGCATTTACACTATAACTTTAAAGTGAAACTGCTTTGCACTGATGCTTCTGTTATAGTGTAAATGCATCCTAAATGCATCTGATCAAGGACAACTACTGATGAGTTTAGTAACTGGATTGCTAATGGAATGCTACCTGACTTAGAAACTCTTTTAATTGTGGAAATTGCTTTAATACAAATTATAATCTACCTTTAAAAGTTTTATTTCTCCAGATGGGGTCTGACCAAAGTTCTATACAGCTGAAGCCTAACTTTCTCACTTTTGTATTTCAACCCCTTTGAAATAAAAGCCAACATTCTATTAGCCTTTTTGATTACTTTTTGCACCTTTTATTAATTTGTGTACATGGACACCCAAATCTCTCTGCTCCTCCACAGCTCCTAGTCTCTCACCCTTTAAGAAAATATTCTGATTTGTCTTTATTGATCCAATGTGGATGACCTCACATTTCCCCACATTGAACTCCATCTGCCATAGTTCTGCCCACTCACTTAGTCTGTCCAAATTCCTTTGTAACTTCCTGCTCCCATCTACACAACTTACTGTGGCTCCTAATTTAGCGTCATCTGCAAACTTGGATATTCCACTCTCTATTCCTTCATCCAAGTCATTGATGTATCTGGTGAAAAGCTGAGACCCTAGTACAAATCCCTGTGGAACACAATTTGTCACATCCCATCAATCAGAGAACATTCCCTCTACCCGTACTCTCTTGTCTCCTACCTCCCAACCATTTACCAACCCATGTCACGAGGTTTCCTTTAATTCCGTGTACTTTCATTTTTGCTGATCTCTTATGTGGAACCTTATCAAATGCCTTCTAAAAGTCCATATTGACAACATCTGCAGACACTCCGCTATCCACCATTCTAGTGACCTTCTCAAAAAATTCAACTAAATTAGTCAGATGACCTACCCTTTACAAATCCATGCTGACTGTCTATACTAGTCCGAGTGCTCAGTCACTCTGTCTCTGATGATATATTCCAGTAACTTCCCCATCGCTGATGTGAAAGTAACAGGTCTGTAGTTACCTGGTTTCTCTATCCCTCCCTTCTTAAATAATGGAGTGACTTTTGCAATTTTCCAATCCAATCGCACAATTCTTGAATCTGGAGAGAGTTGGAAAATTATGACCAAAGCAACTGCAATTTCCCCACCAGAGGATGATGGTGGAGACTATTAGTTCCTGGAGATTTGTCTATCTTAAGTTCCATTGTTTTCTCCATTACCATTTTTAAAATTTATATTAAATCCGCAGTTCCCCCCCCACCCCCCCGCCCGTCTTATTTTTAGGTTCTCTTGTAACGCTGGTATTTTGCCCTGTTCCACCACTTTGAAAATGGATACAAATTATTCATTTAACAACTCATTTCCTTATTGTCCATTATAATCTAGACTGTATCTGTCTTTAATGGGCCCAAATTCCCTTTACCGCTCTCTCATTTTTATTTCATAACGACTATTCATCAAGGGACAGTACTAGAACAGTCCAGTGTTCAAGGTCTTATGACCAACGTCTGAAGTGACTCTATATAACATTGCCATTGACATTCAACAGCATTACCATCGCCAAATTCCCCTACCATCAACATCCTGGGGGTCACCATTGACCAGAAACTTAACTGGACCGGCCACATAAATAATGTGGCCTCAAGAGCAGGTCAGAGGCTGGGTAATCTGCGGCGAGTGACTCGCCTCCTGACTCCCCAAGGCCTTTTCATCATCTACAAGGCACAAGTCAGGATGATGGAAAGGCTTTGGGGAATCAGGAGGTGAGTCACTCGCCACAGAATACCCAGCCTCTGACCTGCTCTTGTAACCACAGTATTTATGTGGCTGGTCCAGTTAAGTGATGGAATACTCTCCACTTGCCTGGATGAGTGCAGCTCTAACAACACTCAAGAAGCTCAACACCATCCAGCACAAAGCAGCCTGCTTGATTGGCACCCCATCCACCAACTTAAACATTCACTCCCTCCACTACTGATGCACCGTGGCTGCAGTGTGTACCATCTACACATTGCACTGCAGCAACTCGCCAAGGCTTCTTCGACAGCACCTCCCAAACCTGCGACCTCTACCACCTAAGACAAGGGCAGCAGGCGCATGGGAACAACACCACCTGCACGTTCCCCTCCAAGTCCACACACCATCCTGACTTGGAAATATATCGCCGTTCCTTCATCGTCACTGTGTGAACATCCTGGAACTCCCTACCTAATAGCACAGTGGGAGAACCTTCACCACACGGACTGCGGCGCTTCAAGAAGGCGGCTCACCACCACCTTCTCAAGGGCAATTATGGATGGGCAATAAATGCTGGCCTTGGCAGTGACGCCCACGTCCCATGAATGAATGATTTAAAAAGAAATGTTGGTCCTCGTGTTATATTATTTGTTGAGTACAGTCGCTTATCTACATACGTACAGCCTCTGAGTCTCTGCCTTTAGGGGTACGTACTGGTTTTGAATCATATCAAATCCATTTTTTCAATATTTCCCAATGTATGTTTGTAGGTTTACCCGTTAATAGTTCAGCCTTATTTGCTGTGGTCAAATCATTTCTCATCCTTTCGAAGTTTGCCTTACTTAGATTTAAAACCTTAGATCTGACTCTTACCCCTCTCAAACCTAAAATCAAATTCAATCCTATCATGGTCACTATTTTCAATATGATCCCTTATCATTAGATTGTTTACTAATTCTGGTTTGTTATCAATCACTAACTTTAGTAAGGCCTCTTCCCTTGTCGATTCTAAAAGATATTGTTCTAGAAAACTGTCCCCAATACACTCTACAAATACATTGCCTTTACTACTTGAGTGTTCTGCTTCTCCCAGTCTATGTGAAAATTAAAATCTCCCATTCTAATCACATTGTTTTTGCTATCTGCTTCCCTGATCTCCATATTACTATCAGAAGGCCTGTATACAACTCCTACCAGATTTTTGCATCCTTTGCTGTTCTTTAACTCTATTCATAGTGTTTACACTGCCCGATTACCCTTACTGAAATCCCTTCTTTTACTGCTGTAATTATCTTTGATCAGTCATGCACAATCGAAAAAGATTAATCTCGTCATGCAAAACACGTTCATTGCATTGAAAAGATTTGATGATAATTATGACTAATATTTTAAATAAAGGTGCAGTGTAACTTGGACTTTAGATTTTATGCACTCTTTATTTCCGTTGTTTTTGCTGAACACAGCCAGCAGAGGGCACATGAAGTACATGGCTCTGCATTGTAACTGCCTCATCCATAGCAGGAATGCAGAAATCACAATCATCTGGAAGTTTACTTAATTGTCCTGCATCCTGGAAAGGTCATTTTTTTTTGTCCATGATTAAAGTCCACTGTAATGCAAACATGCCGTTTATGCCCTCAAACTAGTTACCAACTCTGGTTGGACATATTTTGGGAGGTTTCTGCTGATGGGAAGCACCGTTCATTTTGAGGGTTGGGCCTGATTAACAGAAGGCCAGCAGGTTGCGGGTGGAAAATGAGAGCCCCTGGGGTTGTCCGTCAGCTCTGGATTGCCACAATACCAGGTGGCCCGGATAAAAAGATAGGTCAGCGACAAGGGGGTCTGATGCGGCAGCGGCCTAGGTTGTTTTTGTGCAGCACTACTGCTCCTCCCAGCCCCACAAAAAATATTAAAAACTTACCGCCCGGGCTTCTCTTCAGTTGAAACTGTGCGGCGTGTGCATGGTGCACACTCTGCCCAGCTGTCCCAAAATAGCAGTCGGGGTTCTATGTTCATCATAGGAGCCATATTTGTACATTTAAAAGGTCCACCATCTGACTCAGGCCCTTGGGAAGATAGTGGTGGCCACACCGTAGGTAGGAATGGGGTCCTAATTCATACCTCGCCATTTTCAGGGTGCTACCAAGAAGAAAAGAAAGAAAGAACTTGCATTTATATAGCGCCTTTCATGACCTAAGGACATCTCAAAGTGCTTTAAAGCCAATGAAGTACTTTTTTGAAGTGTAGTCACTGTTGTAATGTAAGGAAATGCAGCAGCCAATTTGCATACAGCAAGGTCCCACAAACAGCAATGTTGATGATAACCAGATAATCTGCTTTAATGACGTCGTTTGAGGGATAAATGTTTGCCAGGACACTGGGGAAAACTCCCCTGCTCTTCGAATAGTGCCATGGGATCTTTTACATCCACCTGATAGGGTAGACAGGGCCTCGGTGTCACCACAGCATTTCTGCCAGGTGGGAGGCTTCAAAATCTTTCCCCCATGATATCACATAGTGTGTTAATCTCCAAGGTTGTTTAAGCATTATCTGGGAGATTAATCTTGAGTTCTTGGAGACTCAAGGACAATCTAGGAGGGTTGGCAACCTTGCCTCAAACACACCTTCAATATATGCTTCTAATGATCATCTAGGATAGCGGTAGAGAAGGAAAGATGGATCTGGGAGCATGTTCCTTAATCAGAAGTTTCAAAGTTAGTGTGTCAGTGAGGATTACAGTTCTAGCAGGTGAGCCATTTCAAAGTTTATTTTGTTTCAAACTATTGTATATTTAAAAGAACGTAATAATTCCTCAGCTCTTGATATATCACTCCCTTATGTTGTCTCTGTTGCTGATTGCTCACAAAATTACTTGAATGCAGCTTTATTTTTTTAAAAAAAGTAACGGTGAGAAAGTGCATTGATGCTTTAAATTGCTCTGATCATGGTATGGCAGGTATGAGTTAATAGCAATGATTCCTTAAATTGGGGATTCCCAAGCTCAACAATGCTTTTGGGAAATACTGTTCAATGAAAGTCAGGCGTTTCCCCACAGGTAGGGAGCAGGGAGGAAAATAATGGCTTAGTCACCCTCTATTGTCTGGCATAAGAACAGCTTTAGCAGAGGCTTGAGAGTAGGTCTAAGGAATGGTGCGTAGCATGTGGACACCTAAAGGAGCAACTACAGACTACTCCAGATAATTCAAAGTTGTTTAATATGCTTAAAAATTGACTTATACAATAATTTTAATTTAAAAATTGTAAATAACAGCAAAGTGGGAATTTATTGCTATAACATTGAATTATCAGATAATTTGAATTAGGCAACTTTGAATTAAGAGGGGTAGATTGTAAACATCAGTGCGCGTACAGAAGCATGAAATCTCTCTCAGAATATAAGTGCCATCATTTAAGTATCCTACTATAAGTTTCTGAGGTATAATGATAGGTAGTGAGTGACTGATTGCCATTTGTTCCCGGGGTAGACAGATCTGTTGGTTGGTGCTCTTGTGCAGCAAGAGGGCATTGTGCCATCTTGTATGCCCTGTCTATTGGATCCCTGATTGCGTAGTTCAGAGAATGCTCGATAGTCTTTGACTGTGTTTGATCTAGCCGAGCAGACAGGATGATGGGCACTTGGTGGCCTCGTGACAATACAGTGTTTTGCCCATAGAATGCGTCTGAATCATGGGTATCCCAATTCAAAGTTTCAATGGACATTGTATCCCAGCTTGACAAATGCCTGAATTTTGGCCGTTGGAAGAAAATTGAATCCTTGTATGTAATTTCTACACTGATTTGCTATTCATCTTAGCATCACTGCTAATTTTTGAATAATGTTGCAGTATTTGGAAGTCATGTCAGGGTTTGACACTAGGAACAGTTTCTTATTTCATAGAATAGAATCATAGAAGTTTACAACATGGAAACAGGCCCTTCGGCCCAACATGTCCATGTCACCCAGTTTATACCACTAAGCTAGTCCCAATTGCCTGCACTTGGCCCATATCCCTCTATACCCATCTTACCCATGTAACTGTCCAAATGCTTTTTAAAAGACAAAATTGTACCCGCCTCTACTACTGCCTCTGGCAGCTCGTTCCAGACACTCACCACCCTTTGAGTGAAAAAATTGCCCCTCTGGACCCTTTTGTATCTCTCCCCTCTCTCCTTAAATCTATGCCCCCTCGTTATAGACTCCCCTACCTTTGGGAAAAGATTTTGACTATCTACCTTATCTATGCCCCTCATTATTTTATAGACTTCTATAAGATCACCCCTAAACCTCCTACTCTCCAGGGAAAAAAGTCTCAGTCTATCCAACCTCTCCCTATAAGTCAAACCATCAAGTCTCGGTAGCATCCTAGTAAATCTTTTCTGCACTCTTTCTAGTTTAATAATATCCTTTCTATAATAGGGTGACCAGAACTGTACACAGTATTCCAAGTGTGGCCTAACTAATGTCTTGTACAACTTCAACAAGACATCCCAACACCTGTATTCAATGTTCTGACCAATGAAACCAAGCATGCTGAATGCCTTCTTCACCACCCTATCCACCTGTGACTCCACTTTCAAGGAGCTATGAACCTGTACTCCTAGATCTCTTTGTTCTATAACTCTCCCCAATGCCCTACCATTAATGGAGTAGGTCCTGGCCCGATTCGATCTACCAAAATGCATCACCTCACATTTATCTAAATTAAACTCCATCTGCCATTCATCGGCCCACTGGCCCAATTTATCAAGATCCCGTTGCAATCCTAGATAACCTTCTTCACTGTCCACAATGCCACCAATCTTGGTGTCATCTGCAAACTTACTAACCATGCCTCCTAAATTCTCATCCAAATCATTAATATAAATAACAAATAACAGCGGACCCAGCACCGATCCCTGAGGCACACCGCTGGACACATGCCTCCAGTTTGAAAAACAACCCTCTACAACCACCCTCTGTCTTCTGTCGTCAATCCAATTTTGTATCCAATTGGCTACCTCACCTTGGATCCCATGAGATCTAACCTTATGTAACAACCTACCATGCGGTACCTTGTCAAAGGTTTTGCTAAAGTGCGGTACCTCATCAATTTAACAAAAAGCAAAATAATGTAGATGCTGGAAATCTGAAGCAAGCTCAGAAAATGCTGGAAACACTTCTGACACTTCACATCTGAAACGTTGACTTGTTTGCTCTGTGTCAAATGGGGAAATTTTCTATTTTTATTTCGTAGTGTTTTAAAATAGCTAGAGTTCATGTGGAAGCTGCCTTTTCTTGCCAAATTTCAAAATGAAGACCAAAGCCTGGTTGTTTGCTCTGTAAGTCAGTCAAGATACAAGCATTTTGTTCTCGGTGCTAATCAAATTATACTCGGTCGAAACAGTAACAGGTAGGTCATGCAAAGTAAGGGGTATGAAATCTGCTCCATAGCAGGATACGTAAAGCACGTTGGGACTTTCCAAGAATACACTAAGGCACTACATAAATACAAGTCCTTTCTTCTGTCTTTACCTCCTTCCATTGTATTCTTAACCAAGGATGATTGACATTTCTAGTCTCCAAGGCTTTTGGATTTTTTTACGTCGCGGGAACACTCTCATAGGTTTCAATTTTGAGTGAAGACATGAACTGAAAATCGCATCATCCTTGCACAACATCACACCATGAAGGTCTACAAAAGATTCTTTCATCCAAAAGTCCTGAAATTATCAAGCTGTACAAGAAATATTGTTTGAAAAGAGTATTTTAACACCTTGTGGATTGATACTATCTTTATTGTTTTCTAAGTATTATACTCTCTATCTTTTACTGCTTCTGTGTATTATTTTACCTGTAAATAAATCTATTAGTTTTAGCCTGCAAACATTGCTTTGATGACTAGTAATTTTCATCTTTCAAAGGAGACAAGCACATGGTTGACATCCCACGTGATCTCTTGTCAATACCACGAAGGGCAGGGGGAATTAGAATCCTACAATCTTAGAATATATACAGCACAGAAGGAGGCCATTCGACCAATTGTGCCTGTGCCAGCACTTTGGAAGAGCTATCCAATTAGTCCCACTCCCCTGCTCTTTCCCCGTAGCCCTGTAAATTTTTCCCCTTCAATTATTTATCCAGTTGTTAGTCCTGTTACATGCTATACCACTTATGGCACAGGTTGCAGCTCACAATAGATTTAGCTTGCTTATGGAAACTTCCTTTTTGCTACGAGCACAAGACAAAAATGTGGAACAAAGCCTAAACCATAACAACTACCTCAAAATTTGGGAAAAGCTGGGAGTTGATTAAATTTCCTGCAGTAGATTGTTGATAAACTGCCAGCTGGTGCAGTGATGGCTAAAACAGTAAACTAATTAAAATAACTCAATGTTTGTTTGACATATAAGGGAAAAGAGGCATACAGACATAAATTAAAAGTAAGATGAAACTGGGTGAGATTGAAATGAAAGTAGCACTGTCGTGAGTGGAAAGGTAAGAAATAAATAACTGTTACCATCAGAACTTAATCATACTAGAAATGGATCACATGGTGAGAGCAGCTATGGGTCAGTGCATATTTTCTTCAAATTTGGAGGCTGGAAATTATCCACTGTTTGTGTTCTAAATATGTACATAACTTAAATTTTGCATATTGGTGTAATTCCCACAGTATGAAGTTTCAAGTTCCATTTAAAAAAAAAACACATTTTAATGACAGAAAGAAAAAACTCACATTTATATCGTTCCTTTCATGGACATCTGAAATTGTTTCACAGCCACTGAGTTGCATTTGAAGTGTCATCATTGTTGTTATGTAGGCAAAGATGGCAGCAAATTTGCACATCGCAAGGTTCCACAGACAGCAATGAGATAAATGACCAGTTAATCTGTTTTGATTGTGGGATAAATATTGGCCAGGACATTGGGAGAACTTCCTGGCTCTTCGAATAGTATCATTGAATCTTTTGTATCTACTTGAATAGACAAATGGGCATTGGTTTAATGTCTCATCTGAAATACAGCATCTCTAACAATGTGGCACTCCCCTAGTACTGCACTGGAGTGTCTGCCCAGATTATGTTTTGAAGTGCCTGAAAAGAGGCTTGAACCCATGACCTTCTGACTCATGTGAGAGTGCTACCACTGGGCCAAGCTGACAGTTCAATGGTGGCACTCCCCTTTCCTCACCCTTTATCATACACTATTTATTCACCCAGAGGTTAGATAGATGACTTACTTCTATCCAATTACTGGATGTGTGTGTAACTACCGCCCCCTTTTTCACTTCCCTGCCTCAAGGGAGTGAAAATAAAGTGTTATTTCAGCTAATACGGCAGCATGTCAACAATGTAGCTAGTTAATTTATATTCTCAAGTTGCTGTATAGGAAAATAAACTAGTTCAGTCAACTTGCAGGCTTCTTATTGCTGTTTCCCATTTTTAAAAATGGGCTACTTGGTGGCACTGTGGGTTTGTATTTTCATCTTCTGAATTCGAGTTAGAATCCAAGCCTGACTGATGGTGTGAAAGCCTCTTTCTGATCAGTGTCAGGCTCCCAAGTGAAATTGGTTTATACAGCATTACAATCTGGTCCCAAGTGGGCACAAGTCCACAGCACAGAACTGTCCATAATTTAACACTAATTGCCAATCTCACTCAAATGTCACAAAGATGGTTGGCAAAGAAATGAAAATGTCATGGTGTAGTTGGCGTTCCTTGTCCGAGAGTGAAGTTAAGGCATTGTGTTTGTCCAGGGAGTGCTTTACTCTGCATTTAACTCATGCTACTCCTGATCTAGTGCACTCAGTGAAAAATGAAAAATATTTTATTCTTGTCATGTGTCTGCAGCTGTCTTTAACTAACTGTTAGGAAGTGTGAAAGAGTGTGCCAGTTAATTTGCCTCGTCTCCAATTTTCTCTCTCTCACTTTGTGGATGTATTATGCAATTGCTTAGCATCTCGACTAGAAGACCGAGTTGAGATTGAGAATCAACACTTAGGAAATCACATGCGTGAATCTGCATCGTCCCTCCCCATGATATGCTGCAGTGGTGCGCTAACCTAGCTTGGCACTAGGCTACCAATGCAGACTACTTCTAGGTGTTGTGAACCAGGTATCAATGTTTTGATGAAGGGTGTATGCCCAAAATATTAGCTTATCTGATCTTCCCACAGATGTTGACTGAACTGCTGCATGCTTCCAACATTTGCTGTTTTTGTGTCGATGTTACAGTCTGGATTTCTCTAAAACACGTTGCATTTCTTTTACCACAAGGATAATTCCACTGTTTACCTCCTGCTTTTCACTGGCTGTCTTATTACATGCTCTGCATTTTATAATTAGAATCGTGTTGTATTAGATATAATTAGATTTTGTATTTGGGTTCGTAAATTAAGTAGACATTTATTATTCTTATTGAATTAAAGTTTAGTTAAACTAATTAGAATAATTCAGGAATAAAATCTAAATAATTAAAACACTAAAATATGTACTGAATTTTAAATATAATATATGGTACAAAACTAGATTTTTTTTTCTTTTTGTCTAACGTAGAGGCTCTTTTTCATTTTCACTGTTTTCGATGTTATTTTATACCATTTTTGTCTGATGTTCTGAGTTACTTACCCTTCCCCAACTGTGTTTTAGAGAGAGCTTTTCTCCAACCGTTTTTGAATCAAAGAATCATACAATGGTTACAGCACAGAAGGAGGCCATTGAGCCCATGCCAACTCTTTGTAAGAGCAATCCATTTAGCCCCATTCCCCTGCTCTTTCCCCGTAGCCCTGCAAATTTTTTCCCTTCAAGTATTTATCCAATTCCTTTTTGAAAGCCACGATTGAATCTGCTTCCACCACCCTTTCAGGCAGCGCATTCCAGGTCATAACTACTCGCTGCACAAAAAAGCTTTTCTTCATGTCGCCTTTCGTTCTTTTGCCAATCATGTTAAATCTGTGTTCTCTGGTCCTTGACCCTTCCGCCAATTGGTACTGTTTCTCTTTATTTACTTTATCTAAACTCTTCGTGATTTTGAACACTTTTTTCAAATCTCCTCTCAACCTTCTCTGCTGTAAGGAGAATGACCCCAGCTTCTCCAGTCTATCCACGTAATTGAAGTCCCTCATTCCTGGAATCACTCTAGTAAATCGTTTCTGCATCCTCTCTAAGGCCTTCACGTCCTTCTTAAAGTGCGGTGCCCAGAATTGGACACAATACTCCAGTTGTGGCCGAACCAATGTTTTATAAAGTGTTTTGCTGGTGGATCAATTATATTTCAGCTGGGAGAGATTATTTAATCTAAGGGATGAAATTCCTCCATTAATGGCAGCATGCTTGCTTTTTCTCTCTAATTAGTGACTTGTTAAGAAAATAATACTCTGAATCAAGCATTTCAAAGCTGCATGTTTGAAAAATCATTAAAGGGTTATTAGTTGTTACAAAGAAGCTTACGTTGAGAGGCACTTTAGGTCCTAACAATTATAATCCTGCCCAGATGCTCCATTATCCAATGTTTTGCCTGAGATATTTTCTACTCTTTGATTTCCCACAACACAGTATCACAAAGTTTAAGTCGCAGCACTGTATTGATAAGTAATTTACTATATTTTTTGAATGAATATTATTTCCATTTTTTGTCAAATTTTGTGCTCATCAAGAGGCACTTTTACATTATAAAACCTTTAAAACTTTTTTCTTCAAACTTGTGTGAACTGCCTTGTAACATTTTTCTATGCTAAAGGCGCTATATAAATGCAAGTTGTTATCAGTGTGAAGCAGTTTCAGTTTTGTACCAATTATTAATAACTTGGGTGTTAAGACCTTAAGTAACTCTTTCGGGGAATCTTGCTCTGCTTTTTGTCCACTGTCAGCTTGGGACCTCATTCCAGATTCAGGCTACATTTACATTACAATTGCAGTGTTGGTAAAGCAAAAGCATTGCATTGATACAATTGTAGTGTAAATGCATCCTTACTTAGAGATCAGCTAGCTCAGCAAAGACCAGCTACCAAACCAAAAGCAAAATACCGCGGATGCTGGAAATCTGAAATAAAAATTTAGATTTCCAGATAAAACCAGCTACCAAACTGTGGGCCTTTCCGTTTGATGCCACACTATTTGCATTTACTACCACTGAGCCATCCTGTTGAGATATTTATCAGATTTCACTGGGGCCTTGATCTTTCCTACATGATCCGAATTCATATTAAAGCTATTATTAAAAAAAAAGTTCATGTTTTTATGACCTAATCCACACCTCAGAGACAACTCTTAATATAACATTAAAATAATCTGATTTCTTTATTAAAAAAGTATATAAATTAAAATCATTTTGGTTTGTTTGATCTATTGAGCACAGTCCTACTGAACAATGTCTCCAATTGTGACAGAATTGATATTCTATTACAGAATCCCTAGGTACCCTGATGAACATGCATGAAAACTGGTGAAATATTAAGATGTTGGAAAAGGTATTGACTATTTTAAAAAGGTTCTGTTTAAAATAAAAAATGACAAACAATATTTTATTTGGGGAGGCCAGAGACCAGTGTTTCATTTTCATTACCACACATCAAGTGCAAGTGACATGATGTATTTCAACCCAATTTATATCACTTGGTTACGTATTTATA
The DNA here is from genome assembly GCF_035084215.1 of Heptranchias perlo. Classification (NCBI taxonomy): domain Eukaryota; kingdom Metazoa; phylum Chordata; class Chondrichthyes; order Hexanchiformes; family Hexanchidae; genus Heptranchias; species Heptranchias perlo. The sequence goes on from NC_090350.1 coordinate 31,153,608, forward strand.
AAACAAAAGTTTGCTCATGATGCCCATTTAAAGCTGCCATGCCATGATGATAGGGTTCCCAAACCTCCCAGCATGACCAGGAGTTTCCCGGAATTGGGGATTCCTCCAGTGGCCCAGGAGATCCATGATTTAAATTTCCCGCCACTGCGCGCCGTCGCTGGCTGCTGTTAGAGAAGCTAACAGCTCCGTGACGTCACCCACAGAGAGCTGTGACCTCGTGAAGTGCAGTCCGGAGGGCGTTGGAGAGTTGGGAATCAAGGGGTGTCTCAGCATTGGCGGGGGGGCTCGAGAGTGGGGGGAAGCTTGGGACTTGGGGAATGGCGGCTCGAGGGGAGAGAGAAAGGGGAATGGGGGCTCAGGGGAGGGAGACTGGGAATTAGGGGATGGGAGGTCAGGGAGAGGAGGGGACCAGTGGTCAGGGGATTAGGGCTCTAGCGAGGGGGGGGTTGGAAATGGGTTGAGGGTGGGACCAGCATTTCCCTCAGAGCCAGGAGCAGCAGCAGCAAGGGGTTGAGTGGGAGTGGTGCCAACAGAGGAGCAGCGAGTAAAGGGCTGAATGAAATCTGGGGACCTTACTGCGGGTAACTAGCGAAAGATTATTTCCACTGGTGGACGAATGGAGAACCAAGGATTCTCACTGGATGAAACAAAGGGGAAGCGAGGAGGAAAGTTATTGGACTGAAGGCTATTAGACCGTGGGATACTTCACCACATGTGGCTATTGAAGTAGAGACTAAAACTTTGTTTCAAAGGGAATGGTATAGATATTTGAAAAGGAAGAATATAAAAAGATTTGGGGGATGTGGTTCCAGGAGAGAGGGCCAGCACCAGGAGCTGAATGGCCTCCTCCTGTTCTGTAATTTTTATAATTCTATGAAAACTTTCCTTTATCAAGTTCGAGCTCAGGGAGTGGCTTAGAAATGTTGGTGCTGAGCTGCATTTAGGACGATGTGCTCTGTGAGAAGAGCCCCAAAACACTGAGCCCACTGCCCTTTGTGCGATCTCTTGGTTTGGTTCAGGTCGCTATGTGCCGCCCTGTTTTGACGTGTGAAGTCCAAGTACAGATCAGCTGTGACCGAGGTTCTCAGTTGAGAGTTGTCACCTTCACATGGAACTGGAGTCCAAACCAGAGTCTAAGGAGATAGGGAGAGAGATCGGGCCAGTTAAAAGTGGCAATGACCGGGGAGCCTGACTGCACCTTGTGCAGTGCAGGGGGATTCTGGCTGTGGTTTCAGGCTGAATATCAGCGGGTTCTAGGATTACTACTAGCTACAGGTAGGATATCGGGGCATTACACCGATTATTAATTACCAGTTACATATAGATCATCAGTGAGTTATTGTAATACTATTGGTTAGGAGGGGAATCTGAATGTTACCACTTAGCTATTAGTTTTCAGTGCAATTTTAGTGAGTTACCATTAATTACTGGTGGAATCAAAGTTCCTCCCAACTCTGGTTCCCCTCCTTCCCCACTCTCAGTTTCCCCCTTCCCCCACCCTCAGGTTCCCTCCTTTCCCCGCCCTCGGTTTCCTCCCCCTCTTTCCCCGCTCATGGGTGGCCTCCTGGTTCTTGGAACTTCTCGCACAACAGCTGCTGTTGTAAAACCACAAGCAAAAATGCTCAATTACAGGGGACCCAACTGTGATAAGGTAAATGCAGTAACATTTATAGATGTCATGTGGTCACAATGTCACGTGATCAAACCTCCAGGAATACCTCCAACCAGAGTTGGCAACCCTACATGATTGCTATGCCAACAATCGTGATTTAATTTTTTATTGATTTTTGTTTTGTGGTAAAGTGCATGATCACAGGGATAAAAGGAAAAGAGAGGGAGTGGGAGAAAGAAATAGTTTATCTGTTTCCCTTCTACCCTGGCGAATCATAGGCACTAACAGAGTGGTAAATCATGATTTGAAATCACATAGTATTGGCAATACTGCATTGTGGAAAATTAACAGAAGCAGTAAAACCTTATCTCACTGAAACCTAACAGGGGAGATTTTCCTGGCCCTCCTCCCAGGCACATTGGATTGCCTGAGCACAGCGACTATTGGAAAATTGGACGGGTCGAAGTGCATATCTGTAAAGAAACCTGCCTGGATTTCCAATATTTACAGCACCCAGGAAATCCAGTGTGCAGAGGGTTGTAAACATTTAGACAAATAGCAAGAGAGTTTAGATTTTATATCCAGTAAGTCAATCACAAATCTAACTGGGTGTTTTGCATCTGAAATGAAGCCCCTGCACTGCCAGATTAAGCTGCTGCAAGGTATTATTTTCCATTTCAATATACAGAGGAATTTTTAGACAAATATTTAGACAGCTCAGCTGCATGATATAAACCATATGATGCAAGAGACAACGTAGGTACTTGGGGAAAAATATAAAGATCATTTTTTTTTGTAATCACACACTTTTACCAAACTGACCCTTAAAATAAGTTCTGTGTTCTAACGCATAGAGTTTCCAGTTGAGATCCCGGGACCCTGAGGGGTTTGTGAGGTCATCAGATTTCCTGTCAGTCTTTCATCAGATTTCTGTATTTGTTGATTTACTAGCACACTATTTATGCTGCTGTATATCAATTAAAAAAGTTCTGCGATGATAATACTGTTTTCCTTTGAGTAGCTGATGCTGATTTTCTGAAGTTACGATAGGGGATCCCTGGAGATGTGTCAGTGTTTGCAGAGGGGGGTTCCAGCGTTCCCCCCACCACCCCAATATACACAGAAAGGTTTGCAAATTATTGCTCAAAGATCTGAAAACAAGTCACTGGCTGAAATATTTAACAGCCTTTACAACAAATCTGAAAATGGAGGAACAGTAAGGGTCCATCACTGCAGGCGGGCATTTTGAAAAGTTAAGACCCAGAACAATGCAAATACAATCTACATGCTTGAGGTCTGTTTATAGCATGTGAGGTCAAAGCAGCATTTCAGAGGGCTTCTTTGAGAGGAGGCTACAGTGTTGTGATGTGATGCTAGCTATTTACTTAGTCTATATGTTGTCAATTCAACCATAGGTGGAAAAATTACATAAATGTTAGAATATTTCATTTTTAAAATGGCAATAGTACTGTGAAAAAATTGAAATTAAAATGATAATGAATATATCTGAATATAATCATGCATCTTTTCAGTAAGACTACACCCATCCTTAATTACTTAAAATAAGTCCAGGTTAACCAAGACTGTCACTTGTACTTAAATGAGATAAGTATCTGCTGTAAATAATGGGCTGGAATTTGCTGTCAAAATAACGACAAGGCTAATGGTGCTCGCTGTTATTTATGGGTAAATGGTACAGCAACTTCAAGCGAGGAGCAGATGCGCAGTTAAATGTGAATATCCAAAAGTTGCTGTCCGAGTTAAGCTGCTCCTCCGTTAGCTTCGGGAAAATGGCATCTCACCCTTAGCCTCCCCGTTTTCTTTTTAGGAACTTGCTGTATTTGCCCATGAATTACCCATTAAACTCGCCATAGAAAGTTAAGTCTTGTCATTACAGGTGTAAGTACCCTTTTAACGATGTGATAATTGTCAATGACTGCCAATCAACCTCCCTGGCATCGAAAATTATCTATTACATGTGTGGAGTCTCATTCCTTCAGGTTTGGAATTTTTTGGGAAGATTTTAAAAATGTCTAATTTTTACTTTTTTTTTCTTACTTTTCCTTTCTGTCTTTTTTTTTTCTTTCTTTATCCAATCTTTCTTTCCCTCTCTTTATTTCTCTTTCTGTGCCTGGTTTGATAATGAATTCACTCCCTTTAATTCATCCTCCTTCTCAGTCCTTCCTGTGATTATTTCCCAATCCTTAAATCTTATTGGTTAAGGAGATACCCTGTTGTTTGCCCTGTTTCCCTCACTGCGTCGTTACCAGCTCGCACTTTCAGCAACTTTGTGGGCAAGAATGTTTTGACCTGAAGGGTGCAGGGGCAAGTCTAACTTATGGCAGATGGCATTAGATGCCCCTGGTCTATTGTAACCCTGACTGTTGGTTTGTATTCTGTATGAATGTGGATCTATCTTTATTTGTATGACTTTATGTAGCAGGCAGGTTTTTCAAATGCTACCACATTTTGACCTATACAAATGACCAGCATATTTATTGGCTATTTTGCGCTAGAATTCTGGATGAAGACCTCTGTTCGTCCCAGTTTTAAGAAACAGGTTTCAACATGATTTCTGTGTCTGAATTCTAAAATGAGGAACAGCAATCATGCTATACATTTACAATAATACTAGAATTCAAATACAATGCCCAGTTACAGGGTCATCTCAGAAGAACTGATCCAATAAGTAAGATTATTGTAATCCCAATTCAAATTGGCTGGTTTGTCCAATTTGGACTTTAAGCTACATTAATTTTCTACTGGATTCTTACTACTTCATATCATTTTATTGGACCTCTTGCTACCTGACTCTATCAGCTCAATTTTCATATCGCTTGCCCTGGAGTTAGAAAGAAAGAATTTGCATTTATATAGCACCTTTCATGACCTCAGGACATCCCAAAGCGCTTTACAGCCAATGAAGTACTTTTTGAAGTGTAGTCACTGTTGTAATATAGGGAAAAGGGGCAGTCAATTTGCACACAGCAAGGTCCCACAAACAGCAATGTGATAATGACCAGATAATCTGTTATAGCGATGTTGGTTGAGGGATAAATATTGGCCAGGCACCAGGGAGAACTCCCCTGCTCCTCTTCGAATAGTGCCATGGGATCTATTACATCCACCTGAGAGGGAAAGTAGATCCTTGGTTCAACATCTCATTCGAAAGATGGCGCCTCTGACAGTGCAGTATTCCCACAGTATTGCACTGAAGTGCCAGCCTGGATTATGTGCCTAAGTCTCTGGAGTTGGGCTTGAACCCATAACTATCTAACTCACAGGCAAGAGTGCTACCCACTGAGCTATAACCGGCACCTCGAGTTTCGAGTTAAAGAGTAGCATTTTGGGATATCATGAAGATGTGAAAATCACTATATAAATGCAACTACTTCTTATGTTGCAGCCTGGATGTTGGAGGAGTGAATTAACCATGTCACCCTTCTTCCATTTATCTTTCCAAAGTGCAGCTGGTCTTCCTGTAAACCAGCTGCACTGTGTGCCCACCATTGCATGCATGTGGAGACTGGCAGTGCACATGTCGTGTTTCATGACATCACCACCAACATGTGCTGGAGCAGTGCGATTACTGGTCTGGGAAGACCAGTGGCACTCAGGAAAACAGGGTCTTCCTGGCCGTTGGTCGCAAAAATTCTAGTAGGTTTATTTTAATGTTACTGCGTAAGATCCATGCCACGGGTGCTGGCCGAAGACGAATGTAAAAGCAACTAATATCTCTTCTCTACTCTGCCTTCCACTTCGCATTTTCTCCACTCCTCTCTTGAATACAGTGACTCATTCTTGTGTGCTAGCCATCTTCTGGTATATGGTGTCTGGGCCTAGACAGTAGGTGTGAGCAAGCTCTTTGATTGTGGGGGTAGGCGTTAAAGCTGAGCCCAATCCTGCCCTCATCTGATGTTCACACATACAGATTTTCCAGCAGGGGCCACTGAGTAGTTATCAATATTGGGCCCCCTGTCTGTCTTTCCCCTCCCTAGCCCAGGAGTATGGAGACCAATTGTGCCTTTGATCCAACCGTGACTGAGATTAGCCGCCTGATCAAGATCAGACTTGGGACCTCCCTGGCCTGTATAGCTCAGTTCCGCACCAGGCTGTGCAATCACTGACTGAGAAATTGAGAGAGCATGTAGAATTTTATTTTTGATGACATCCCTAGTTGCAAGATGGAACAATCATCTCTTCACATTAACTTTCACTTCTGACCTTCAGTGAGCAAATATTCACAAAAGGTGTAGTAAATTATTTGAATAGTATGTGAAATTGTGCTAAATTATCAAAGCTCCTAGATCCTCATGAGATGAACAAATCATTACCGTACACGTATATTGGTTCTTAACAGCCACTTGTACCCTTAAGTGCTGCGCAGTGTATTTTCTGTCAAATGCATTGGATTTAATTTTGTTAGCACCTAAAATAAAAAGAAAACTGCACATTTAATTACCTTTATAGCACAGTATTATGACCTTTTGGGTAGAAGGTAATATAACAAATTGACCATGGTAATTAATGTAGCTATGGAGAAAATAGCTGTAAATCTGAAAAGTTAATTTCAGTCTTGTTCAGAACCTCAAATCTCACACAGCAGGTAATTAATCAGTGTTCAGGGTAGCATTGTTTCTTTTGCATTTCCTCCTCTTTTACCCATCATTATATGCTCTGTGGGAAGCGCTCTCTGCATTAGAATTCTTCTAAATTTCTTTTTTATCACATAGCACTGCTTTCCCCTTCCCCCTTCCCCACAAAGTAATGTTAAAGAACATTTTGAAATCGGTTTCTAAAATTGTGTTTTGTATTCCTTATCATTGCAGAAATATTAATCTGTTGAAATAGTTTTTATAGAAGAAACTTCTAAATTTTTACTTCACAATTTAGCAGATTGTTATTATGGAAATACTTAAGCAGAGAAACATTCGCAAAGACAAAGAAACAGTGCAATATGGCCCTCCTGGGTATTTAACTGCTGATTCTATCACAGCCCCCTCCCTTACCATATACAGAAGTAATCTTCTGGCGGTATACCAGAAGAATAGTTATTTGGTTGAGTGGAATTCAATATCACGTAAAAATTTGGAAGTTTCCTGAAGACTTGCATGTGTATCAGCATGTGATGGACTAGAAAGTTCTGTGGATATTGAGTCTGCCGACACCAGCAGAGGAGACAATACAGTTAGCTAATGTCATGAGCAGATATATGGAGAGAATAGTTTATTTTGTTGTAAGAAAAAGAGATCATAATTGCTTGTAAGTTATTTTGCTTAGCGTTTTTCTTCAGTGAAGTGGGTGTTAAAGTGTTTGTCAAACCCAGTATCTTACAATAAAGTAAAATCACCATTGGGAAAAGAGCAGTACCTTCAGTGGCGGTATTGGGAGAAGCTGGACCTGTGATTAGGAGAACTATGGAAAACCATTTAAAAAAGGAAGCCAGCTAGGTCAGGTTTTTTTGGGGGGGAGGGGGGAGGAGGGAGGAGGGAGTGGTGAAGAGACTGATAACTCTGCCCAGATTATTCTGTAATTTCTGAGCTGCCTCCTTCAATTCCACTGCCCCTCCCAGTTTGGAACTATCTTCAAATGAATCCAAGTCATTTATGTAATGAGAAACAGTAATAGTCCAAAACTGAGCCTTGGGGTACCCCACCCAGACCTCCCCCGCCACCCTCTCATCCCAATATAACTCCTCAAACAAGCGCCCATTGTTTTTTTACCCTCCAGCAATCTTGTTATCCATTCTCAAGATTTACCCAGAAACCCTACAGCTGTGAGCTCCACTGGTTAGCTTTTCGTGTTGAGCAAGTCTGGAAGTCATGATACACCACATCGCAGGGTTTCCCACTGTCTAGTCGCTCATCACTTCCTCATGGAAGTGACAGGCAGGATTATCCCCTTCTAAAGCTGTTTTGCCTGCTGTTTACTAATCAAGTTTACTTCTGATAAATCCATTATCCATTTAAAGATCCTTTAAATCTGTCTAGGCCTTCTATCTAATTCATATTGAGTCATTAATTTATCCAACTTCACATCCTCACTATTCAACCCTACCTTTCACAGAAAACCTCCCTCTCCCTGGCTTAGCAGCACTGGAGCCATTGTGTCCTATGGAGTATTTGACATTCTCAGTCTATATCTTATCTATCCCTAGAACCTTCCATTCCCAACCAGATATTTATGTAGCTCCCTTTTGTAAGGCCATAAGAGATAGGAGCAGGAGTAGACCATTCGGCCCCTCGAGCCTGCTCCGCCATTCAATGAGATTATGGCTGATCTGATTTTTTACCTCAACTCCACTTTCCCGCCCTTTCCCCATATCCTTTGACTCCCTCGCTGATCAAAAATTTATCTAACTCAGCCTTGAATGTATTCAATGACTCAGCTTCCACAGCTTTTTGGGGTAAAGAATTCCAAAGATTCACGACCCTCTGGGAGAAAAAATTCCTCCTAATTTCCATCTTAAACGGGCGACCCCTTATTCTGAGACTATGCCCCCTAGTTTTAGATTCCCCCATGAGGGGTAACATCCTCTCAGCATCTACCCTATCGAGTCCCCTCAGAATCTTGTATGTTTCAATAAGATCTCCTCTCATTCTTCTAAACTCCAATGAGTATAGACCCAACCTGCTCAATCTTTCCTCATAAGACAACCCTTCCATACCCGGAATCAACCTAGTGAACCTTCTCTGAACTGCCTCCAATGCAAGTATACCCTTCCTTAAATAAGGGCACCAGAACTGTACGCAGTACTCCAGGTGTGGTCTCACCAGCACCCTGTACAGTTGTAGCATGACTTCCCTGCTTTTATATTCCATCCCCCTAGAAATAGAGGCCAATATTCCGTTTGCCTTCCGGATTATCTGCTGCACCTGTATGTTGACTTTTTGTGTTTCATGAACGAGGACATCCAGATCCTTCTGTACTGCAGCATTTTGTAGTATTTCTCCATTCAAATAATATTTTGCTTTTTTATTTTTCCTCCCAAAGTGGATGACGTCACATTTTCCCACGTTATATTCCATCTGCCAAATTTTTGCCCATTCACTTAACCTGTCAATATCCCTTTGCAGACACTTTGTGTCCTCAAAGAGTTAGCTGATATAGCATCAAGTCTGTTTCATGTGCCCAGCACAAGGTGGGGGGAGGAGCACTTTTAATCTTCAGTCTCAATTGAGGTTTGTGAATTTTATATCTCTATCCTCCAATTCCATGCTCACAATCTAAGTCAAATAGTCAGGCACAAGTTGAAGCAGATTAGAGGCAACTCTACATTGCACCTGGATGTGCTATACCTCAGCTGGGAGCGTTTGATGTTGACATGCCATAACCCAACGATGAAGGAAATTCCATTCCCTGTTCTGACATCTGTTATCTCAAAAAGAGAAAAGAAAGTTATGCAGATTTTTTAGATATCCCACTTGACATATCTTTTTCATTTTACAATGATCTCTTCTCCTTTGTTGGAATTCTGCACCCCATACATGGGCCCCGATATGAGCAGGGGGACGATTGGGCCCGTGGCAAACCCACATGAACCAAACTTACCTTTTTCGACGCGATCGCATGTTGATTGATAGCGGTTAACATCCTCTCCGGGTTTCGTGCCTGGCAGCTAGCCTGATTGACAGGCTGGCTGCCATCAGGATCTGCAATGCGAGGTGGGGTTGGGGAGGGGGGGGTGAGAAAGAAAGAGAGTCAGACATCATCCGGCACTGGAACGGAAGAGCCGGGGTGGGGGGTGAGAGGGGAAGATCAGGAGGGTGAAGAGGGGGACGTCGGGGGACATCGGGAGGATGAAGAGGGGGACATCGGGAGGATGAAGAGGGGGACATCGGAGCAGGTTTCAAAGGCAGGTGCATTTAGTGTTTTCACTTGATTGCATGGTTTTTTATTTAATTTATTCAGTTTCTTTTTCCCTGATCCGACCCAGAAGCGATGGGCAAGCTGCCCAGGTAAGTTTAAAAAATCTTTCTAATCCCTTCATCTGTCACAGGTAAAGTGCCTTAAGTACCTCAGTGAGGTACATTTGGCTCTTTAACTGTCATCCCGCCGACTTCATTTGCCGGTGGGACTTCCGTTTTCTGGTTGCCCATGCGCACACAGGTGGGCCCCTGGGAAACTCGGAAGTCGGCGGGTTGGAGCTGGCTTCTGAATCCGAACGGGATTAGCGCTCTTTTCGGAGGCCCCCCACCCCCAATGCACCCGCATTTGTCTCCTAAAATTACCCCATGATCTCTGGCTGATAGACAGCCAGGTGACCTGCTCCAAGGCCTTTTCCAATGTGGCTCTGAAACCAACTCTCAAAGTCTGGCAAGAATGACTCAGGGCATTTTCCCCTCTCTCCCTGTGAGACTTAGCTAATTTACCAAGTGGAGGATTGTGGGCATGAATCCACATTCTACCACTTTTTGGAAAGTACTGGACCACCTCTCCTCCCAATATAATGTTTCCTGAAGTTCTTTTCTAGAAAACTCTGAGATATGGCTGTGCAGTTACTGGGGGCATAGAACTTAAAAGTGTGTAAATCTTAATAAAATTATGCAAAAAGATAAAGCTTTAAATCCACTTTGGTAGATATTTAAATTGAACACATTTGAAGTGGAGATAAATGAATAATTCATCTCAGAGTATACACAGTGAGAGTAAAAGGTTTCAGGACTGAGAAATCACCGAGCTGAATCCTAGTTAAAGCCCAGCTAAGAAATGTTATCATTCTCTGTCTAAGTAAAAGAATGAGCCAGAGGCAGCAGTGTAATCTGTAGCTCGGAAGCTGTTGTTTCCAGCAGTGCATGAATTTCTTATTGCTCTACTAATGAAAACATCCCCTGTTCATACCAGTCAGTTTGTGAAAGTGGCTCGGGGAATGGTCACAGTACTGTGTACTGCTGCTACAGGAACTAAGTGAGACCATGAAATCTGGCTTTATCATTGGGAGTTGATGTGTGTTTGAAAGTCTGTAAAATTTGAATTTATTGAATTATTGTCCAAATTTTCTCCCCTCTTCTATTTAAGGCACCGACTTGTTGAGATACTGATGCACATATGCCGAATGCCCTCTCGCATTGTTCCCTTTTGTTTGTATTGCAACCAAGCCAGATCCTATTTTCACCTGAATTAATGCACACTTACTTTCCTGTAGAGGTCACTTGATGGTAATTAGTAGTGGGAACTCTGGCTTGTATTTTTCTCATCCATGGCCCTGGGATTGTAGTTGAGAGAGTTCAGCACAGAATGGGGATCGAATCTTATCTGCATGGCTACAGGTGGTACTTTTACCCAATTACTTTGTTTGAAGATGATTTTCATGTATCATAGTTTCTCGATTTTCCTTTTTATTTTCTGTTCACGTGTTTCCGTGTCATTTTTTTGCCTCTAACAGAATGTTTTTCACTGCTAGAATCGAGCCACCCTATTGTACAGTGAGTGTTTGATTATTCCTTCTTTCAATTAATACTTTATGCCTAATTTGTAATAGTTTTAATTTGCCTCCATACCTCAACCCCTGGCTGAAATGGCAGGCAGGTGTCTTTGTGCCAGTCCATTGTTAATATTCCTCTTGAGCTGTTGGATGGAAGATATTTCAAGGGGATTCACCCACCCATATATTTTTGTATTTTCATAGGTACATGAAGAGTAATGAAAGCTGGATATTCGAAATCAAAATAGAAAATACAGGAAATGTGTAAAAGAGAACAGTTGATATTTTGGGTGTCATGGAAAAGCCCTTTTTGTAAATCTGTCCAGGACAGACCAGGGCCTACCCAAGAAAACAACAACTTGTATTTATATTCTGCTTTTTAGAAAAAAAGAACTTGCATCTATATGGCAACTTTCGTGTCCTCAGGACGTTCCAAAGCGCTTCAAAGCCAATGAAGTATTTTAGAAGTGTAGTCACCGTTGTAATGTAGGAAAATACATCCCATAGTTCTTCACAGACGTGTAATCAAAAAATGGACGCTGAGCCAAAGAAGGAGATATTAGTAGGGATAAGAGATTGCCTTAAAAGAGGTTCTTAAAGGAGGAGAGGAGATGGAGGGGCCTCGGGAGGAAATTCCAGAGTGTGCATCTGAGGGCACAGCTGCCAACAAAGAAGAGCAGCAGAGAGCGAGGTCAAGAGTACAAATCCACTAATTACTTCTGCAAAGAGGCAGTGATTGAGTTTTACAGATTGTAAATGCAATAGAGAGGTTAAAAAGTGCTGGACATTATACAAAGTCTGACAGTTTTTTTCTGGGAAAAGGGGAGATAGCTTTGTGTTGGAATGGTCAACTTTTATCATTTCATTTAATTTGTTCTTCATCCATTGGAAAAAAAAACTGCAACGTTTTATTTTTTGTGTTCACCCCTTCACAGCCTCTCAAGCCACGTGCGCTGGACTTTGGCCAAGAGGCCAGCCAAGCAGCTGTGGGTATCTCCCAGGCCTCTGCCAGCGCTAATCTGCTTCCAGCGAAGTAAAACCCCCGGTGACTTGTAATAATACATTTTGTCCTCCCATCTGGTGGTCAGACTTCTTGTCTCCACTCAGTACTACGCCTTATGATCCAGCTGAGATCAACAGTTCACCGGCTGCAGGAAATTTGAATGCAAATATCATCCAAAGCTGGGATTCAATTGTGGGTGTATTGGTTTAATGGGCTGCCTCATTTTATTGTGTTCTGTCTTTTATTTTGCTTTCTTATAGTTACTTTTTTTAAAATTATTTTGTTTTTTCATTATGTTTATTTTGTTCAAATATGCAGATGGCAACAATATTAAGAGACAGAGATGGGGCTGCAACAGAAAGATAAGGAGACCTAGAGGCTGGACAAGGGCTACAGCAGAATGATGTTAGACAGAGATCTGAAGTAGTGGAGAAAGAATTAGAAGAAGAGGATGTGAAGGACCAAGAAACCTATCAAGGTTCGTACCTTTCAAGTGAAAGTCATTCATTGTTAGCAATAAATTTCTCTCTCTGTCATCCTTCACTATAACAACAACAGCAACAACTTGCATTTATACAGCGCCTTTGAAGTAGTAAAACATCCCAAGGCGCTTCAAAGGAGCGATTTTCAAACAAAATTTGATACCGAGCCACATAAGGAGATATTAGAACAGGTGACCAAAAGCTTGGTCAAAGAGGTAGATTTTAAGGAGTGTCTTAAAGGAGGAGAGAGGAGGAGAGGATTAGGGAGGGAATTCCCGAGCTTAGGGCCTAGGCAGCTGAAGACATGGCTACCAATGGTGGAGTGATTAAAACTGGGGATGCGCAAGAGGCAAGAATTGGAGGAGCGCAGAGATCTCGAAGGGTTGAGGGGCTGGAGGAGGTTACAGATATAGGGAAGGGCGAGACCATGGAGGGATTTTAAAACAAGGATGAGAATTTTAAAATCGAGGCGTTCCTGGATCGGGAGCCGATGTAGGTCAGTGAGCAGAGGAGTGATGGGTGAACGGGACTTGGTGCGAGTTAGGTTACGGGCAGCAGAGTTTTGGACGAGCTCAAGTTTATGGAAGATGGGAGGCCGGCCAGGAGAGCATGGGATGAATGCTGCTATCGTTGGCCCTGGGTTAGGAAGGAAAAATGTCAGCCAGAATTCCCAATACTGATTGCTAACCAGTGACACCTGCAGTAAAGATATTGGTTGAAGATAGGATTGCACTTGGTCTGACAACCCCTCTGTCACACCATGGCTGAATAGACGGCCGCACTCTCAGATTAGGTACATACGTGATGAATGGCTGCTTAGATGAGGGGTGACGCACTGGCCAGACAGTTTGACACTACAACACAACTTGCAAATGGCTACATTATAACTAAGAATTTGAAATTACATCGGTTAATAATATAAATAATAAACGAAGTGGCACAAAGAAGTTAAGTGATTAACATACTTTAGGTTATATAAGTTCACCTTCACTTCCTATGTTTTAACAGTAGTTCAAACAAAATACTTAAAAGAAAGTGTTAAATAATTAATTTTTTTTTATTCGTTCACGGGATGTGGGCGTCGCTGGCGAGGCCAGCATTTATTGCCCATCCCTAATTGCCCTCGAGGAGGTGGTGGTGAGCCGCCTTCTTGAACCGCTGCAGTCCGTGTGGTGACGGTTCTCCCACAGTGCTGTTAGGAAGGGAGTTCCAGGATTTTGACCCAGCGACAATGAAGGAACGACGATATATTTCCAAGTCGGGATGGTGTGTGACTTGGAGGGGAACGTGCAGGTGGTGTTGTTCCCATGTGCCTGCTGCTCTTGTCCTTCTAGGTGGTAGAGGTCGCGTGTTTGGGAGGTGCTGTCGAAGAAGCCTTGGCGAGTTGCTGCAGTACATCCTGTGGATGGTACACACTGCAGCCACAGTGCGCCGGTGGTGAAGGGAGTGAATGTTTAGGGTGGTTGATGGGGTGCCAATCAAGTGGGTTGCTTTATCTTGGATGGTGTCGAGCTTCTTGAGTGTTGTTGGAGTTGCACTCATTCAAGCAAGTGGAGAGTATTCCATCACACTCCTGACTTGTGCCTTGTAGATGGTGGAAAGGCTTTGGGGAGTCAGGAGGTGAGTCACTCGCCGCAGAATACCCAGCCTCTGACCTGCTCTCGTAACCACAGTATTTATATGGCTGGTCCAGTTAAGTTTCTGGTCAATGGTGACCCCCAGGATGTTGATGGTGGGGAATTCGGCAATGGTAATGCAGTTGAATGTCAAGGGGAGGTGGTTAGACTCTCTCTTGTTGGAGATGGTCATTGCCTGGCACTTATCTGGCACGAATGTTACTTGCCACTTATGAGCCCAAGCCTGGATGTTGTCCAGGTCTTGCTGCATGCGGGCTCGGACTGCTTCATTATTTGAGGGGTTGCGAATGGAGCTGAACACTGTGCAGTCATCAGCGAACATCCCTATTTCTGACCTTATGATGGAGGGAAGCAGCTGAAGATGGTTGGGCCTAGGACACTGCCCTGAGGAACTCCTGCAGCAATGTCCTGGGGCTGAGATGATTGGCCTCCAACAACCACTACCATCTTCCTTTGTGCTCGGTATGACTCCAGCCACTGGAGAGTTTTCCCCCTGATTCCCATTGATTTCAATTTGACTAGGGCTCCTTGGTGCCACACTCGGTCAAATGCTGCCTTGATGTCAAGGGCAGTCACTCTCACCTCACCTCTGGAATTCAGCTGTTTTGTCCATGTTTGGACCAAGGCTGTAATGAGGTCTGGAGCCGAGTGGTCCTGGCGGAACCCAAACTGAGCATCGGTGAGCAGGTTATTGGTGAGTAAGTGCCGCTTGATAACACTGTCAACGACACCTTCCATCACTTTGCTGATGATTGAGAGTAGACTGATGGGGCGGTAATTGGCCGGATTGGATTTGCCCTGCTTTTTGTGGACAGGACATACCTGGGCAATTTTCCACATTGTCGGGTAGATGCCAGTGTTGTAGCTGTACTGGAACAGCTTGGCTAGAGGTGTGGCTAGTTCTGGAGCACAAGTCTTCAGTACTACAGCTGGGATGTTGTCGGGGCCCATAGCCTTTGCTGTATCCAGTGCACTCAGCCGTTTCTTGATATCACGTGGAGTGAATAGAATTGGCCGAAGACTGGCTTCCGTGATGGTGGGGATAGCGGGAGGAGGCCGAGATGGATCATCCACTCGGCACTTCTGGCTGAAGATGGTTGCAAACGCTTCAGCCTTGTCTTTTGCACTCACGTGCTGGACTCCGCCGTCATTGAGGATGGGGATGTTTGCAGAGCCTCCTCCTTCCGTTAGTTGTTTAATTTTCCACCACCATTCACGACTGGATGTGGCAGGACTGCAGAGCTTTGATCTGATCCGTTGGTTGTGGAATCGCTTAGCTCTGTCTATCGCATGTTGCTTCCGCTGTTTAGCATGCATGTAGTCCTGAGTTGTAGCTTCACCAGGTTGGCACCTCATTTTTAGGTACGCCTGATGCTGCTCCTGGCATGCTCTTCTACACTCCTCATTGAACCAGGGTTGATCCCCTGGCTTGTTGGTAATGGTAGAGTGAGGAATATGCCGAGCCATGAGGTTACAGATTGTGCTGGAATACAATTCTGCTGCTGCTGATGGCCCACGCTGCCTCATGGATGCCCAGTTTTGAGCTGCTAGATCTGTTCTGAATCTATCCCATTTAGCACGGTGTTAGTGCCACACAACACGTTGGATGGTGTCCTCAGTGCGAAGACGGGACTTCATCTCCACGAGGCCTGTGCGGTGGTCACTCCTACCAATACTGTCATGGACAGATGCATTTGTGACAGGTAGATTGGTGAGGACGAGGTCAAGTAAGTGTTTCCCTCGTGTTGGTTCGCTCACCACCTGCCGCAGGCCCAGTCTAGCAGCTATGTCCTTCAGGACTCAGCCAGCTCGGTCAGTAGTGGTGCTGCTGAGCCACTCTTGGTAATGGACATTGACCCAGAGTACATTTTGTGCTCTTGCTACCCTCAGTGCTTCCTCCAAGTGGTGCTCAACATGGAGGAGGACTGATTCGCCAGCTGAGGGAGGATGGTAGGTGGTAATCAGCAGGAGGTTTCCTTGCCCATGTTTGACCTGATGCCATGAGATTTCATGGGGTCCAGGGTCAATGTTGAGGACTCCCAGGGCCACGCCCTCCTGACTGTATATCACTGTACCGCCACCTCTGGTGGGTCTGTCCTGCTGGTGGGACAGGACATACCCAGGGATGGTGATGGAAGAGTCTGGGACGTTGGCTGAAAGGTATGATTCTGTGAGTATGGCTATGTCAGGCGGTTGCTTGTCTCGTCTGTGGGACAGCTCTCCCAATTTTGGCACAAGTCCCCAGATGTTAGTAAGGAGGACCTTGCAGGGTCGACTGGGCTTGGTTTGCCGTTGTCGTGTCCGGTGCCTAGTGGTCCGATGCCGGGTGGTCCGTCCGGTTTTATTCTTATTATGACTTTTCGTAGCGAGATTTTACAACTGAGTGGCTTGCTAGGCCATTTCAGAGGGCAATTAAGAATCAACCACATTGCTGTGGGTCTGGAGTCACATATAGGCCAGACCGGGTAAGGACGGCAGGTTTCCTTCCCTCAAGGACATTAGTGAACCAGATGGGTTTTTACGACAATCCGGTAGTTTCGTGGCCGTCATTACTGATACTAGTATTTTAATTGCAGATTTTTTATTTAATTAATTGAATTTAATTAATTAATTGAATTTAAATTCGCTAGCTGCCGTGGCGGGATTTTAGTCCAGGCTTCTGGATTACTAGTCCAGTAACATAACCACTATGCTTCCACACCTGAGAAAATGTTCACCTTTTTGTAGAATAGCTCAATTTCGTCGATTACTGTTTCACAATAGGGTCATATTACTATGATCACATAACACGTTAAGACATTATGAACAAGGTGCAAAGGAAACGATACAACTGAGTAAATACATATGGTAATAAAGAGCTGGGAGAGCATTATACTGCAGTTCAATAAAATTGGTTCAGATATCATAAACCATAACAGCAACCTAGGATATTTTATAAAGTCATCAAAACTTTTGAGTTAGAGTTTTATATTCCTCCCAGATATTTTGCTTTAATATATATTGCTGTGGAATTTCAGTGTTTAAAACTGAATAGTAGTACTGTACTTACTGTTGCTTAAGGATTTGGGTATGTCTATCTGTGCGATCTAACTACTGCTTTGCTTCAAATGTTTATTATCTTTTCCTGTAACCATTGAAAAGTGAGAGGCAGTGGGCGATTTGGCAGGCATTTTAAGTTCAACTTTATAGAAATACTGTTCTGAAATGACTTTGATATCTGGTTTCTTTGATTTTCAAATTTTGCTGGCAGCATCCGGAGGAAGAATTGATGCGTGAGGACATAGGAGCAAAAGTATAATAAAGAAGTGTGACAGCTTTGGGCTCGAAGGATAATCATGATCACGTGTCAGCTATTGCTGGCTTATACCCCTACAGAATATATGGTATGACCATATTATGACCATACTTAAAGAAGTTGATAGAGTAGATAGAGAGAAACTATTTCCTCTGGTGGGGGAGTCCAGGATAAGGGGGCATAACCTTAAAAATAGAACTGGGCTGTTCAGGGATGATGTCAGGAAGCATTTCTTCACACAAAGGGTAGTGGAAATCTAGAACTCTCTCCCCAAAAAGTTGTTGAGGCAGGGGGTCAATTGAAAATTTTAAAACTGAAATTGAAACTGAAATTTTTGTTAGGCAAGGATATTAAAGATTACGGAACCAAGGCGGGTAGATGGAGTTAAGATACAGATCAGTCATGATCTAATTGAATGGCGGAACAGGCTCGAAGGACTGAATGGCCTACTCCTGGTCTTATGTTCCTATACTATTTCTCAGTAACCAGCTACAAATAATTTTTGATAAGCTTTCAGCAGTGACACCACAATTGCTAATCTTTCAGGATGGACGTCATCTTGTGATATGGAGCACACTGGCTTTTGCATTAACATTGAAATGGATCCAAAACTGAATACAACCATCCCTGTTTACTTCACAGTATGTAATGAAAGGAGGCCCTAAAGTGACATGAAAGGTGTAATCTAACATTGGGTCAGACAGTGGGACCCAGCTCCAAGGCCCTATGTGAAACGTGTTTAGGTACTTTAATTGGGTCATATTACCAGGATCGTGCAACCTCCCCATCGTCATGCAGCTTTTTTCCTTTGGCTGAGTCAATCTGGATTGTGGAACAGTCCACAGTTACCATCATTGGACTTTCTAGTTGGCTAAAAGGAAGTGCACATTCTGGGTGAAAGAAGTCTCCTCGTCCATCTGCCTCTCCTCCCTCTGAGGCACTCCATTTAGCAATTCAGCTGAGACCTGGCAAGACTCATGCAGGAGGGACCAGTTAGGAATATCAGCTGACATCAAATTCAGGCCTGTTGAATGGTGAGGCAAACCTACCCCGACAGTTCCTGGATTACATTATCTTTCAGTTCTCTTTAAGTGACTAACTCTGAAAATTGACTTGTCCCTTTTATATATTTTGTAAAAAAAAGACACGAAATGTTAGCAGTGGACTATTCAGCCAGAGTCCAAGTATCAGGTGACTGAGCTAGAACTTCAAACAGACCAGAGCACTTTCAATTTATTTTATTGATGCATTTAACTTATTTATTTTGTGTCACTTTGCAAGAAAGATGCGGCACTGTAATGTCACAGTCCCTGGGTGCAAGAGAACTTAGTAAAATAACATGATTTAGGATTCAATCCAACTCCCTGGGCTATTGATTTATAGAGTATGAGATTAAGTCCTGGAGTCAGTAACTGAGGCTTTAAACTGAATGAAATTGCAAACAGGATTTATAGATGCATTTACACTGGCAAGACTGACTGCAGAGTAAGTAGAATCCAACGTTTCTGAACATGTAGTGCTGTGTTTCAGCAAAGTGTCAGTAGGTAACTGATTTAGGCTCCTTGGGGCTCCTTATTTCCATGTATGGAGTTACTTGAGGTTCTTCACTTGCTGCAACAGGTTGGATCCATTCTGTAACTTTTAATTTTGTTGGTAGGCTACTTTTAGACTTTAAATGCAGAGTGCTTTGAACGGTTTTTAAAGCAGATAATATCTGTCATGTTTTGCAGCTAAATGAGCCAATTACGTGCACTGATTCCAGCTGGTGCTGCAATGAAAGAGAAATCCATTCTACTAAATTGTCACAGTCCTGGATGTCATGAAGAGAGAGAGAGATCTGCAAACTTCTGTGTGTCTTAGCTGCCCCTTGTCATGGTTTAAAGCCACAGTTGGAGACAGTCTGGGAGCAGACATTTTGTGCAATACCCCACTCAATTCAGGTCCAGTGACATTACAAATAGGAATTGTCGGCTGCAGCATGTAAGATGTGATGGAAAATGCCTGCTCCCAAGTTTCTTATCCATTGCAGTTTTGAAGTATGAGAAAACATGGTTAGGGATGACTGGGAGATACAGATAAGTACACTGGGAGAGCTTTGGCTGGTTTATACATAATTTGATGCGATTCTCTTGAAAGGGCGAGAAAAGGTCACCCAGCCCTTGTCTCTCTGGTACACTAACTCTTGTATAGCATCTCTCACAGAAACCAATGTTTCTGACACATAACCTCTAATGTATTTAGTTTAGTACTTTAAAAAAAAATTCCCCCCTCCCTCCAAATTTCCTTGTGCCAATCATTATGCTTTGCTCAAGAGGGCAAACTGTTCTTGGATCAGCTGCTGCTCTGTAACTGGCTAATAGCTTTTCGGCATTTCAGCAGAGTGTCAGACCAGGTGGATTTATCTTGTTTTTTTGTGGATTGGGCATACATGGGCAATCTTCCACATTATCTTGTGGACACCAGTGTCACAGCTGTACTGGAAAAGTTTGGCTCGGGGAGCGGCTAGCTCTGGCGTACAGGGCGTCAGTGCACTCAGCCACTTTTTAATGTCGTGTGGAGTGAATCGAATTGGCTGGATGCTGGCATTTATGACAGCGGGGACCTCAGGAAGAGGCTGAGTAGGATCAGCTACTCGGCTCTTTTGGCTGAAGACACTTGCAAGCACTTCAGCCTTGTCTCTTGCACACACGTGCTAGACTCCATCATGATTGGGGATGGGGATGTTAGAGAACCTTCTCCTGTTAGTTGCCTGGCTGTCCACCACCATCCTTGACTGTATGTGGTAGGGCTACAGAGCTCTGTTCCAATCCATTGGTTATGAGACCACTTGGCTCTGTGTCTATAGCCTGCTGATTTTGCTGGTTAGCATGTTGGTAGTAGCTTCTCTAGGTTTGTTGTACTTTGTCCCATGGTTTGCCTGGTGCTGCTTCTCACGTGCCTGTCTACACTTTGCATTGAACCAGGGTTGGTCTCCTTGGATCAAGGAATGAAGGATGTGCCAAGCCATGAGATTACAGCTTGTGCTGGTGTACAGTTCTGCTGCTCCTGATGGCTCACATTGCCTCATGGATGCCCAGTTTTGGACATGCTTAGTCTGTCCATTTAGCACGGTAGTAGTGCCACACTACACGATGGAGTATTTCCTCATGGTGGAGACAAGACTTCGGCCTTGTGCATTTTACTGCAGGTTGGTATCTAGAGTAAAAATGATTTTTGTAATGAAATATTCTATTTAATTGGAATCCTTTCATGTCAAATAAAACATGCCATTTATCCAGTCATTCCTATTAATCAGCATTGCAAGTGCAGTTATTGATTCAAACCGGCAATAATATGTATCTATTAGCTAATGCTGTGACCCTCATTTCTAACAGGTGAGTGATGAGAGATATATTCAGTACTACATCTGTTCATGTAATAGTTACTGGCTAACTATATACAAATAAAAGTCTAACTGTTCCTTTTGTTTAAATACATTAAATGTGTTAATCCTATAATGGATCAGTTGCTGGGTTAGAAAAGAATTGTTTTTGTAAAGCAGGAACCTCAGTTTAACCTGTTCCTGTAAACCAGAGACTTCTATTTTTCCGTTATGATGTATAGGAAATAGATCTCCACATGAACAAAAGTTCCCTTTAAACAATCGTGGCTTTTAATTGGTGCATACTGTGCTGCAAAGAAATGCCATATTTTGTCCAGAAACCGAATGGCCTAGAAATTCGTTGACACCTATGTGAGCAATATGGCGGATGGCATGTGCACAAACACATTTTCTACCAGATGTAGGTATATTGGTAAAGTGTAGGCGTCCCGGGCCCACGTCTGAAACAGGTCCTCTCCATATGCAAATAGGAGGCTTAATGTCCGTTTGAGGCCCCCTTCCCGAAATTGAGCTGCCCTGAACGCAGCCAGCACTGGGCCTGCATGTCTACATGCAGCCTAACCAACAGCCCTTTAAGGGACCACTGGAGGCCGTAACCAAAAAAATGTACTTCCTCCCGATCGCCACCTCCTCTCAATCACCCTCTCCCAGGTCGCTGCCGGTGAGGCAGCAGACCCAACTTCATCCTCATGGAACCGTGAGCTGCCTTTGGATTTCCAATTGGTGTCTGCAGCTTGCTGGCAATATGAGGCCCAATTTCAGGCGGGCCTTGGGCCTACAGTTTCTGACGTGCCCTCCCAGTGCGCTACTTATTTCAGGCTCGAAAGCGGCCTGAAATAAGCAGCCCTGAAATAACCACCCCTATATCTTTCCAGACATTGTACACACATTCCTAACACATTCCTATGTGCAACCATATGCATAAGCTACACAAGTGAAGCTTTCTAAATCCTTAGGTTTAACCAAGAACAAGTATAGATGTCCACATACATTTCTATAGAAAGGCACCATGACTGCAAGCCTACTAGGAACTAGAGCCAATAAAAATCACTCCAGTGTTGCAGGCACATTAACCCAGGTCAGTGGAATTTAATACACAGAACTGGATTAATAATCACAGTTCATAATCCTTTGCAAATTTCTGAAGTATTTATACTGCACTTGGAAACGATCCTGACTGGAGGACTTAGTATTCTGGGCAGAGCAGCTGGATATTAATGGCAAAAGTCCTCCCCCTAGAAAAAAGACTGCTTATTTTTGCACTTTGTTATGGATACCAACTTACTCAAAAGTCATGAAAAGTTTACATTTTTACCTTTTTTGTTTATAGGTGAACAATACTTTGAATAATAAAACAATATTAATTTGGGGGGAGTGAATGGTACAGTGGGTTGGCATGCTACCTTTCACCCCTTATACTTGGTTTGAATCCAACCCAGAGAGATGAGATGAAAATCTCTTTGCCAGCTGTAAGGGCTCTACTTGAAATGAGTTCAGACAGTCTCAACCCAGTTCCTAGTGGGCATGAGATCACGGCACTAAGTTACAGTTATCAAGTTTCATTCATTAGGGTTGACATTCAATATGCTTTCAAAATGGAACCAGTTTGATGCACATCACTTTTACAAATAAATATAGTTCATTTATTAAGTGGGGTTTCAATCACTTTTATTCTTTGTGATTATGAACCTCACTCCTAACATCTCCTTGTTAACTGACCACCCTGACAGAAGTGTCCATGATTTGTCATAATACATTTCAAAATTGCACTCCAAGAAGCTAATGTAGGGAAGTGGAAAAATTCACACTGTGTGGAAATGGAAATCTTATTTCTTCATAACTCTTGCATCAAACAGTTACTACCTTTTATCTTTTGATGGTTCTACTCTTAATCCTTCTTTGGTTGTTGTCATTCTTTGCCTTATTGTCTCTTCAGATCATGGAATCATAGAATGATGCAACACAGAAGGAGGCCTTTCGGCCCATCGTGCCTGTGCCGGCTCTTTGAAAGAGCTATCTAATTAGTCCCACTTCACTGCTCTTTCCCCTTGGCCTGCAAATTTTTCTTCAAGTATTTATCCAATTTCCTTTTGAATGGTACTATTTAAACTGCTCCACCACATTTTCAGGCAGTGCATTCCAGATGATAACAACTCGCTGTGTAAATTTTTTTTTCCTCATGTCACCTCTGGTTCTTTTGCCAATTACCTCAAATCTGTTTCCTTTGGTTACTGACCCCTTTGCCACTAGAAACAGTTTCTCCTTATTTACTCTATCAAAACCCTTCATGATTTTGAACACCTCTATCAAATCTCTCCTTAATCTTCTCTGCTCTTAAATGTTCAAATAAGCCTCTTACAAATGCTGTATTACTAGAGTTGCCTTCAAGAAGCCGAATTTCCTCTTCAGTGTCAAACATTCTTTTCCACTCAACAATTAGGCTTTTCATAAAGCCTAATTCCATTTAAGATTTGAATATGCTCCCTTATCTGGAAAGGCTCTTCTCACATCTCTCCTGCAGTCCTGGAGAGGATACGTTTAAGGTATAAGTATGTCATCTTACGTACTCTTCCTCCTTCCCATATCCTCACTGTGTTCAAGTTCATTCTTTCCATCATCTCAATTTTGCAGACCTTTTTATATGCCCTACTTTGTCCTACCTCTTACATTCCTAAGGCTTTTGAAACCCAAGTTTAGTGTCATCAAATCAGTACTTCTGATTTACCTCATCCTTTCTACTCTTGGAACTTTGCTGGTGTTCTGCACTATGGGCCTTGACCCCTTACCTTGATTTTCCAATTAAAAAAAAATAGAGGGAGTTCTTTCAAGGTTAGGATCTAAGACACGCTTTTAGACATAGTCGATGAACTGAACACTTTACCTGACTTCTTTGCAGCTGACCTTGGGCGTCTTTGTTGACAAAACTGGGAACATGTTTGATTCTCCATTAATGCAACGGTCACCTTGATGAGCAACTCTTTTGGCCATATCCTCCACACCCAAAAATTAAGGGGTTTTTTTTGCAAATAGAGAAAACATTACATTCCAATCACTTACTTTCAGCCCAAATCTTCTGCCAATCCTTTAAACCATGTGCCACCACATGATGAAATCCTATTGCTAACATTGCCGTTCTTCACCACCTTAAGCCTGCCACTACTTTTCCTTCCTCCCTTGGGTGGGATTGTTTCACTGGCGCTTATTTGTGTTTTGGAGATGGGCCACATAACTTTCCATACTTCTGAAACACTTGACAGTTTTGTGTTAATAAATTGCAGATGAGAATATATATTAAAAACATGTTCTACCAGGAATGTTGAAAAATTATCACTTGGCTTTTAAAGATTTTATTGGCAACCAGAAATGACACTTGCCAGCTGAGTGAAATAGAATTAGTGGAATGGAATGGATGGAATTGGCCAAATCCCCATGATTCTGCTGGAATCAGAATGGACAAATGATAGTACCTGAGACTATCATAGAATGATACAGCACAGAAGGAGGCCATTTGGCCCATCGTGACTGTGCTGGCTGTTTGGAAGAGCGATCCCATTAGTCCCACACCCCTACTCTTTCCCCATAGACCTGCAAATTTTTCACCTTCAAGTATGTATCCAATTCCCTTTTGAAAGTTACTATTGGATCTGCTTTGACCACCCTTTCAGGCAGTGTATTCCAGATCATAACAAATCGCCGTCTAAAAATTTTTTCCTCATGTTGCCTCTGGTCCTTTTGACAATTACCTTAAAAGTAGACTCTCAATCACTGATTTGAGGCTGATACTATAGTGTGACAAGCATTATTCCCGGAATACTGGCATCCTTTTGAAATTGGAGATTTCTCCTGAAGGACTGAGTGAAATAATGATTCTTGACAATGACTCTATTGATTTTTTACTAGAGGAAATGGAGCATGGAGGATCTTGATGGCCATTCCTGCTCTACTGAATTGTCTTTTTCCTTTCTACAAATATATTTTAAATGTAACTTGCTTTTTGACTTGCCTCCAATGCCTCGGGATCTATTCTGCTTCTGAATCAATATCCATATCTGTATCTGGAAAAGCAGTTTTGGAAACGCCGAGCAGTTATGCTCCTGTGGATTCAGGTGGGAAAGGTTCGAAGTCCTTTCTTTTAGAACTTGTTTGTGATTTTACTAAAAGTAGCAAACAGAGAATGCATTTATAATATCATTCCAACCCCCCCATCCCCACATAGTGAGCAGAAAATTCTTAACGCATGATTAATGAGATAAGAAAAGCACAGATTTAGGTGATGAGGAATAGGATAACTGCAAACAGAAAATTTTAACAGATAAATTTACAACAAAGTTTAGGATGGCTTGAAGAGCTTGGAGTGATGCAGACATGAGTAGGAATAAAGCATCAACAGTAGGCCCTCCAGCTAGTTCTGCCATTCAATTAGATCTTGGCTGATCTATACCTTAACTCCATTAATCCAACTTTGATCCATATCCCTTGATACCCTTACCTAATAAAAATCAGTCAATCTCAGTTTTGAAAATTTCAATTGACCCAGCATCCCCACAGCCTTTTGGAGGAGAGAATTCCACATTTCAACTACCCTTTGTGTGAAAAAGTGCTTCCTGATTTCACTCCTAAACGGCCTAGCTCTAATTTTAAGATTGTGCCCCTTTGTTCTGGATTCCTCCCAACAGCTTCTCTGTATCTACTTTATCAAATCCTTTTATCATTTTAAACACCTCAATTAGATCACCCCTCGACCTTCTCAACTCAACGGAGTACGACCCATGTTTAGGCAACCCAGCATTATAATTTAACCCTTTTAGACCCAGTATCATTCTGGTGAATCGGCGCTGTACCCCCTCCAAGGCCAATATATCCTTCCTGAGGTGCAGTGCCCAAAACTGAATGCAGTACTCCTTGTGGGGTCTGACCAAGGCTCTGTACAACTGAAGCATAACTTTCTTTGTATTCCAACCCTCATGAGATAAGGGCCAACATTCCATTAGCCTTTTTGATTACTTTTTGTATCTGTGCACTAGCTTTTAGTGATTTGTGTACCTCTACATGCAAATCCCTTTGCTCCTCCACAGTGTCTAGTCTCTCACCATTGAGTAGTTGCAATAAAAAAAGCATTAAACTGATCTATTTAAATCAGTATTACTCAATACATTTTTATCAAAGACCACAGCCCACTGAAGGACTATTCTTAGCAATGCTGCAGCACTGAATGAATGGACATGGGTCTCCACTTGCAGTTCCCCCTTATCGTGAGTTCCTGATTTCAATAATACCACTGTTTGGAGTTGCCAGGTGATCAGTGACTAGGCTGATTTTCCTCTTCCTAATCTGGGCACTGAGGCCAATTTCAGCAGGAAAACTACTATTCTGAGTGAGATCAGCTGATTTGGTACATACCAGGAATCAAACCTGGGACCTACATAAGAAATAGGTGCAGGAGTAGGCCATACTGCTCCTCGAGCCTGCTCTGCCATTCAATCAGATCATGGCTGATTTTCGACCTCAACTCCACTTTCCCGCCCAATCCCCATCTCTCTTGATTCCCTTAGAGTCCAAAAATCTATTGATTTCAGCCTTTAATATACTCAATGACTGAGCATCCACAGCCCTGTGGGGTAGAGAATTCCAAAGATTCACCACCCTCTGAGTGAAGAAATTCATCCTTGTCTCAGTCTTAAATGGCCAACCCTTTATCCTGAGACTGTGCCCCCTAGTTAGAATCATAGAAAATTACGGCACAGAAGGAGGCCATTCGGCCCATTGTATCCGGGCTGGCTGAAAAAGAGCTATCAAGCTTAATCCCACTTTCTAGCACTTGATCCATGGCCCTATAGCTCATGGCACTTCAAGTGCACATCCAAGTACTTTTTAAATGAGTTGAGGGTTTCTGCCTTTACCACCTTTTAGTCAGTGAGTTCCAGACCCCCATCACCCTCTGGGTGAAAAAAATTCTCCTCAGCTCCCGTCTAATCCTTCTATCATTTACTTTAAATCTATGCCCCCTGGTCACTGACCCCTCTGCTAAGGGAAATAGGTCCTCCCTATCGACTCTATCTAGTCCCGTCATAATTTTATATACCTCAATTAAATTTTCCCTCAGCCTCTTTTGTTCCAAAGAAAACAACCCAGCCTATCCAATCTTTTCTCATAGCTAAAATTCTCCAGCCCTGGCAACATTCTCGTAAATCTCCTCTGTACCCTCTCTAGTGCAATCATATCTTTCCTGTTCTAGACTTCTAAACTTATTCCTAGTTCTAGACTCTCCTGCCAGTGGAAACAGCCTCTCAGCATCTAGCCTGTCAAGCTCTCTAAGAATTTTATACGTTTCATTGGGACCCCCTCTCATTCTTCTAAACTCCAGAGAATATAGACCCATTCCACTCAATCTCCATTCATAGGACAATCCTCTCATCCCAGGAATTAAACTAGTAAACCTTCGTTGCACCGCCTCTACGGCAAGTATATCCTTCCTTAGGTAAGGAGACCAAAACTATACACAGTACTCCTTCTGGACCTGCCTTTACCAATTGAACCATAAGAAAATGACGGGTTAAAGAAATATGTACTTCAGTGGATACAAACCAGAGGCAACGCTCTTGGCCTGAAGAGAGTTGAGAGACCTGAGACCCACAACTGTTCTGCATTGTTGGTGCCTGTTTCTATTAATTAGTGTAATGATCAGGCCAGAGAGGGGAGAAAATGTTCAGGAACAACTCACATTTTCAAACCCTTAAGGCTATGTAAAATAAATAGGAGGGGTAAGTAATTGGAAAGTGTGGCAGTAAGCCCACCAAAAACCTTAATTAACTTATGGAGAAAAGTATGGGTGGTCTGGAACTGGAGTGTAGCTTGTCATTTGTGCACCGTGAAGGCTTAACAGACTCTATTTCCACTTTGATTGTAAAAGCTGACAACCTAACTCAAATAACCTCAAAATATTACTTGGCATAGCCTAAGGCCCTCCTGTCATTTTGGAGTAATTTACAATGCTGCCAATGCAAACTAAATTCGAAGCAGGCAATGTATGTATATAAAAATGTATAAAACAGACCCCAGTCAGTTATGTTTAATAAAAAGCCTAAGCCAGAAAATAAGCACAACTTGCAATTGTCAAGGAGTCATTCTGACCTATAAGAATGCCAGCAGAGCAGTAAGAATAAGTCAGGGTTTACAGTCTATTTTCCTTCAAAAACAAAATGGCTGGACGTCAGAGGTTCCAAACATGATTTGTTCTATTTCCCCACTAAGATGATTAGTTGTATCAAGCTACCTTGTTGTTGGTGTCATTATTTGGCTGAGAACGAATAATTAGATTTAATGGAAGACGATGGATAGTATTTCTCTTCATAAGCTCATGTGTATACACCCACATCCCACCATGCAATACCATGCCTCTACTATCCTGCCTGGCGACCATTCCAATTACTATTCGCATTTTGTGTCAAGAAGCTTGCTTTTGACCAGTTTTTACCATTGTCCCCTTGTCCTACAGTTAACTTGAAATAGCACCCACGATTAAATTTTCCATTAAACTTTTTTATTCTATATACCTCTTGAAGGTCTCCTCTCATTTGCTTCCTTTTAAGACTGAAGAGTTTAAGTTTTTCCCGAGTGGGGAAGTCGCTGAGATTTTCCTGCCAGATGAAACCTGTTCGGGCGCTGCCGGGAAGGAAGAAGAGGCCCAAAAGCTAAGTAGAAAACTTTCCTTTATGGATCCAGAAGGAGCAGGAGTGCTCCTCCTGGCCCCACAAGGAAAGTCGCTGCCTCCCTTGCCCCAGACATCCCTCCACGAGCCCCTCCTAAAACTTCTTCCCTGCCACTTACCTGCAAAGGCCGCCCAATCTTCCCGTACTGGCAGCCGCTCTGCACCTTTGTGCCTGTTCCAGGTGGGAAGTGGACCGGTGGCATTTAAATGACACACAACGGTTAAAATTGCCAAAGGCCTTCTGCTGATGCTGGCAGGTGGGAAATTAACTCGTCTGAGCAGTATCCCACCGGAAACCTGCTCCGAGTTAAAATCTTCCAGCAGTATCTGAGCCATCATGTGTTGTGAAGAAGTTTTGCCCATGATGTTGCAAATATTTTGCCTACATCACAATAGTGTCCGTGATTCAACAGTATTTCATTAGCTGTGAAGTGCTTTAGGACTTTCTAAGAATTTGATAAGGCCATAATGTAAATGTAAATTCTCCCACTGGAAGGGATATTATAGCTTCTCCCTCACCCAGTGCAATCTGATATCGATGGTAGCCACTTTCACTCTGTAGATGTGTTATAAAGTCTTGGACATAAATTATTTTCTCTGGTAAAGTTTTACAGTGGATGTGTAGGGATTTGCAATATAGCTACAGAGCACATGTTGCCCGCAGTGCTGACCTTCCCTGAACATAGTGCATGAAAAAGAAGCATTCACACAAATGCACACACCTGCAATGTTGCAAGTTGGATCTCTCCAAAACATACCAGCACATGGCTCAGCACACTTTTAAAAGGATACTTTTTCTGTCTGTCAACTTCTGAACATCTGGAATGGACTTCAAGGTATGTTGGTGGAGACGCAAACCTTGAAATCACTTAAAGAGTTGGACGCTGTGATGTGGGGACTGTAGGCTCTTTTGTTTGGCTGAATGGCTTTCCACATCCGTATTTACCCTGTGATCTGGGTGAATTTTTTTTTCAAAAGTGCTTCCCCTTCAGTGTTTGGTTTCTCAGCTGCAGAGTTTGATTTGTTTGCTCTGTTTTTTGTAGATCAGTAAAGTTGTGTTTTGCATGAAGTTTTCTGCAGAATGAGTTTGTGAAGTTTTTGCAGGTGCAGAGTTAATCACAAGTGGTGTGTTTTTTTTCCATCTGAATACTGGTTCTCAGTGTTCAAGTGGAGATGTGCCCAGTAAATTAGTATTCCAGTCCTGACATTGCTGATCTGCAAGTTGCCATTTTATAAAGAATTAAATTACAGAGGCTTTAAGATGTTGTTTGCCGACAAACACAACAAATACCCTACTGCATTGCCGTTGATTATGTTTCTTACAGAAATGCTAGTCTTTGTTTAATGTTCATATAGTAGTAAGGTAGAGTCCTTGACAACCACTCCCCACACTCCCGCTCCCCGCCCTCCCCGACACCGGGAGAAAGAGTTCTATTTTGGACTGTTTTTTTAGGCCCACACAACCTTTTTATTCAGTGTCTAGACACTGATTTGGACAGGAGATTCTTTTAAAAGTAAAATCTTTGAGATTTTTAGTCCCATGTAATTAGTTTTTAATTCATATGCTTGTGGCTAAAGAGAAGAAAATCAGCATTCAGGTCTCTTCAGTTGATGACCTATTTAGGATAATTTGTCAGTATAACTCTCCAGCCAAACTCTGTGTGCGTGCATGTGTTTGTGTGTTTTGGGGGGAGAATTCCTGTGTGCCTGCACTGTGTCACCCAGCAGCAGCAGGTGAACATCATATTTGCTTTAGCTGTCACTATGCAACGTGGCAAATTGGAACCAATGAATGCAGCAACACCAAAAAGTTTAAACTGGCAATCATAATGGAAAGCAGGGCCTGAATTTGCGTCAAGTTCCGGATTTAAATGGGCAAATTGGAACTGATTCAGATCGTGTTTGCAAAGTCACTTTGTTTGGATTTATTCAGATATATTAGAGCATCAGTTTTGTTGGGCCCAAGTTTGGAAGTGACTAAAAACCCAACAATGTAGAAAGTTGTCAGAATTCCATGTTCTGATTTGGAGATTAAACAAAAATCTGAAATGTAGCTTCCAATTCCGCCTATGTGGTGCAGTCTCATTACGCAGTCCAGCTCTGACTAATCTCAGGACCTCATAATTGTGGCCATCCTGACTTCCTTCAGTCATATATTCAATTTACAGTTATTAGGCTTTCAAAACCCAGGTTTGGTGTAACTAACCATCACTTCCTGATTTACTTAATCTTTTTTCAACCTTGTTGGCCTTTCACCTTGCTTTCGTAATGAAAAAAAAATATGATTAATCAGATGAAACTTAATTTCACTTATTTTAGCTTATATTGGAAATGTTTTCAGACCGTTGGGTATAAATTGAAAGGGAGATTCAGCCTTCACAACTCAAAGAATTAAATTAATACTTAAACTGCATAGGGTTTGATAACAAATCCTGTGCATGTGTACAGAAAATATACCTTTATCTTAGCAGGGCCACTAAGCAGGACTTATAGAGAAGTGAGAGAGATTGGCTGCCTTTCTCTCCCATAGTACTGATAAGCCAGAGAGATGTTTCTGAACAAATTAATTGAAATTTGGCCAGTTCAGTTTCACATGGATCTTCCTTCACATTAACTTAGGATGGCTGTTCAGGATTTATACAATGATGGATGTAACAGGGAACCAGAAGCTGCTTGAAAACTAATAATGCTAATAAGCTTAATCCAATCCCACCAGCATTCAGAGACATCTTTATTATCGACATTCTTTTCCTAGTCTCCACAGATATTAAATGGGAAATGACCAAGACATTGCTCAAAAAAGATGTAATTTCTTATACTGCTTTTGAAAGGCATCAATAATCAAGGAAAAATCACATCTTAAAGCAAAAATTGTCCCATTTGAGCAAATACATGAAGCTGCTCCGACTCGATTGTCTTAAAATCATTTTATATAGTTGATTCTAAACTAAATAGTAAGATTTCTTACTATTTTTCTGGTCTGTGTTTTATTTTTACACAACTGAACAAAAATGTCCCTTTGGAAATTTTTTTTTGAAATATTAACAATTTTTAGGGAGCTGGTGATAATTTTCATCAGAAACTTAGATTTCTATCGTGCTTGTCATAAAGAACATGTAGTTGAATGCAAAAAAAATTGGAAAAAGCTGGACACGAAGCAAGATAAAGGAGGGAAAAATGAATTTGGTGGGGGAGAGGAAGTTGAAGGCAAGGTCCAAGAGAAGACCTTTTTTAAGGAGGCTTTCGATGGCAAGGATCAACGAGTAGCCATCCACCGGGTACTGGTAAACGGGATAGCGGGGTCTCTGGGTTCGAGGTAGCTCTAAAGATGACACTCTTGGTGATAGAAGTTCAGAACCAGATCTATTCTCTATGGCAGAATCAGTAATTCGATAGCTGAACGAGTACCAGTACTCCAGGGTGCCATTGATGATTGACCAGCTGGCCTGGGACGTTAATGGAACCTGGGGGTTTGGATTCTTCCCAGTTGGCTCCAGATACACTGCAAGCCAATATCCTAACAGGTAGAGTAGTCCTACCTGAGTAAGCAGTGGGAAGCTTCCCAGTGGTTTCTACTAATAGACTGCACAGTTTGTAGTTAGCTAAATTCCACCACTGCCATTGCATACACCTGGGGGTCCCCAATCCTTGTCTCTGCTGATTGTTACCTAAGCGCACTGGCCTTAGGTAAGTGGGGTCTGACCTTGTGAGGAGAGATTATTCACTCCATACTGGGTGATCAGGAATTCTAGTAGCATGGTTCAAAAACTTTTAAACTTGGCAATCAGTTTCCACACATTCAGATACTTGACTGATTTGAAAAAAAAGAAGTATTTTTTAAGGTAGGGAAAGGAGGTGGCAAGGTGAAGACATTTTGAGAGAGAATTACAGAGGGCGGGGTGTAGTGGCTGAATAATTGGCCATTGATGACGGAGCCATCATGGAGTAATTTGGTGCCAGAGGAGTGGATAATATGGGAATGTACAACTGAAGGCGATCTTTCAGATAGGGTAAGATAATGAAGGGATTTAAAGTGAGGATGAAGATGTTGAAGTCAATTTGCTAGGGTACAGGGAGCGCTTGTCAAGGACAGTGAGGGTGTGCAGGACATGAGAAAGGACATGGGCCACAAAGCTGCAGATAAGTTGGAGTTTGTGGAGGTGGAGAGACTAGCAAGGAGAGCATTGGAGCAGTCCATCCTTGCGTGGAAGCATGGACGCTCTGTTTTCCATGTAATAGTTACAAAGTAATGATTTGGACTTTGATTATTCCCCTCACTTCCCTATAATTTTCTGGAATTATCCCTCCTCTCCTGGAGAAATTGACTCATCTTGGTGTATGGTTCAAGACACTGGCAGTCTTCTTACACCTTCTTCAAGTAGAAATTCTTCATGTATAAGCCTGGTCAATGAGTAGAGGCCATTGTAACTAAGCTCAATCTTGTCCCCACATGATATCCACTCACAGACTTTCAGCAGAAGGTCCCAAATGGTTGGGAGTTGGGACCCTCTTATTTTTCTGACTTAGCCCTCCAGCAGAGTGATGCTGAGGCTAATTGTTGTGCCACCAATTTTGCTATGGCTGAGGCCAGCTAGCATTTTCATTCTTATAAAGTAATATTCATGTAGCTAGTGAAATGATAAGTTACACCTGTCGAATAAATATCACCAAGGATGGTGTGTCCCATGTATCTCATTGATGTATGGATCTCATTTGCTAAGTGCCAGGATTCCAATGCAATGTGCCACAGAGAGGTAAAACACTGGTCTGTGAGTGTCTACACATTAAGTTCCAGATCTCAATTGAGGTGAGAAATTGGAGGGCCAGACTATTCTTGTGCGCTCCTGAGGACTAACACGGGACGCAACCAACAGAGTACCCTTCGTCGTCCAGTACTTCCCCAGAGCGGAGAAACTACGCCATGTTCTCCGCAGCCTTCAACATGTCATCAATGACGACGAACACCTCGCTATGGCCATCCCCACACCTCCACTACTTGCCTTTAAACAGCTACCCAACCTCAAACAAACCATCGTTCGCAGCAAATTACCCAGCCTTCAGGAGAACAGCGTCCACGACACCACACAACCCTGCCACGGTAACCTCTGCAAGACATGCCAGATCATCGACACAGATACCACCATCACACGAGAGGACACCACCCACCAGGTGCACGGTTCATACTCCTGTGACTCGGCCAACGTTGTCTACCTCATACGTTGCAGGAAAGGATGCCCCAGAGCATGGTACATTGGCGAGACCATGCAGACGCTGCGACAACGGATGAACGGACACCGCGCAACAATTGCCAAACAGGAGGGTTCTCTCCCTGTCGGAGAACACTTCAGCAGTCATGGACATTCAGCCACCGACCTTCGGGTAAGCATACTCCAAGGCGGCCTTCGAGACACACGACAACGCAAAATCGTCGAGCAGAAATTGATAGCCAAGTTCCGCACCCATGAGGACGGCCTCAACCGGGATCTTGGGTTCATGTCACACTACACGTAACCCCACCAGCGAACAAATGTTATCTGTTTTTAATATAACGGGTCATTGACTGTCTTCCTTATCTCTCTCTTTTTTTGTTTTTGGGGGTTTGTATATTCGGTGGCCTTTTTAGGTGACACCTTTCTGTCTGCTCACTGTGATTGCCTTGGCAACGGGCAGTAATCACCAGGCATTGTTCTGTGATTTTAAAATGCGAAGGATTCGAAAATGTTATTTCCACACCGTTCACCTGAGGAAGGAGGAAGCCTCCGAAAGCTTGTGGGATTAAAAATAAAATTGTTGGACTATAACTTGGTGTTGTAAAATTGTTTACAACAGAAAACCTAGAGGAGTATAAAAAGTGCAGGGGTGAAATTAAAAAGGAAATGAGGAAAACAAAGAGAGGGCATGAAAAAATATTGGCAAGTAAAATCAAGGAAAACCCAAGGATGTTTTATAAATACATAAAGAGCAAGAGGATAACTAAGCAAAGAGTAGGGCCTATTAGAAACCAAAAAGGTAAACTACTTGTGGAGGCGGAAGATGTTGGTATGGTTCTTAATGAATACTTTGCGCCTGTCTTCACAAAAGAGAGGGATGATGCAGACATTGTAGTTAAGGAGGAGGGTGAAATAGTGGATGAGATAAACTTAGTGAGAGAGGAAGTATTAAGGGGATTAGCATCTTTGAAAGCAGATAAATCACCAGGGCCGGATGAAATGTATCCCAGGCTGTTAAAAGAAGCAAAGGAGGAAATAACGGAGGCTCTGACCATCGTTTTCCAATCCTTACTGGTTAAAGGTATGGTGCCGGAGGATTGGAGGACTGCTAACTTTGCACCATTGTTTAAAAAGGGAGCGAGGGATAGACCAAGTAATTACAGGCCAGTCAGTCTAACCTTGGTGGTGGGCAAATTATTGGAATCAATTCTGAGGGACAGGATAAACCATCACTTAGAAAGGCACGGAGTAATCAAGGACAGTCAGCATGGGTTTGTTCAGGGAAGGTCATGTCTGACTAACTTGATTGAATTTTTTGAGGAGGTAACAAGGAGAGTAGATGAGGGTAGTGCATTTGATGTAGTGTACATGGATTTTAGCAAGGATTTTGACCAGGTCCCATATGGCAGACTGGTCAAAAAAGTACAAGTCCATGGGATCCAAGGGAGAGTGGCAAGTTGGATCCAAAATTGGCTCAGTGGCAGGAAGCAAAGGGTAATGGTCGACGGGTGTTTTTGTGACTGGAAGGATGTTTCCAGTGGGGTTCCGCAGGGCTCAGTAGTAGGTCCCTTGCTTTTTGTGACATATATTAATGATTTGGACTTAAATGTAGGCGGCATGATTAAGAAGTTTGCAGGTGATACAAAAATTGGCCATGTGGTTGATCGTGAGGAGGAAAGCTGTTGATTGCAGGAAGGTATCAATGGACTGGTCAGGTGGGCAGAAAAGTGGCAAATGGGATTCAATCCGGAGAAGTGTGAGGTAATGCATTTGGGGAGGGCAAACAAGGCAAGGAAGTACACAATAAATGGGAGGATACTGAAAGGTGTAGAGGAAGTGAGGGACCTTGGAGTGCATGTCCACAGATCCCTGAAGGTAGCAGGACAGGTAGATGAGGTGGTTAAGAAGGCAGATGGAATACTTTCCTTTATTAGCCAAGGCATAAAATATAAGATCAGGGAGGGTACGGTAGCATAGTGGTTATGTTACTGGGCTAGTAATCCAGAGGCCTAGACTAAAATCCAGAGTCATGAGTTCAAATCCCGCCACGGCAGCTGGTGAATTTAAATTCAATTAATTAAATAAAAATCTGGAATTAAAATACTAGTATCAGTAATGATGGCCATGAAACTACCGGATTGTCGTAAAAACCCATCTGGTTCACTAATGTCCTTTAGGGAAGGAAACCTGCCGTCCTTACCCGGTCTGGCCTATATGTGACTCCAGACCCACAGCAATGTGGTTGATTCTTAATTGCCCTCTGAAATGGCCTAGCAAGCCACTCAGTTGTAAAATCTCACTACGAAAAGTCAGAATAAGAATAAAACCGGACGGACCACCCGGCATCGGACCACTAGGCACCGGACACGACAACGGCAAAACACCAAGCCCAGTCGACCCTGCAAGGTCCTCCTTACTAACATCTGGGGACTTGTGCCAAAATTGGGAGAGCTGTCCCACAGACTAGTCAAGCAACAGCCTGACATAGCCATACTTACAGAATCATATCTTTCAGCCAACGTCCCAGACTCTTCCATCACCATCCCTGGGTATGTCCTGTCCCACCGGCAGGACAGACCCACCAGAGGTGGCGGTACAGTGATATACAGTCAGGAGGGAGTGGCCCTGGGAGTCCTCAACATTGACTCGGGACCCCATGAAATCTCATGGCATCAGGTCAAACATGGGCAAGGAAACCTCCTGCTGATTACCACCTACCATCCTCCCTCAGCTGACGAATCAGTCCTCCTCCATGTTGAGCACCACTTGGAGGAAGCACTGAGGGTAGCAAGGGCACAAAATGTACTCTGGGTGGGGGACTTCAATGTCCATCACCAAGAGTGGCTCGGTAGCACCACTACTGGCCGAGTCCTGAAGGACATAGCTGCCAGACTGGGCCTGCAGCAGGTGGTGAGCGAACCAACACGAGGGAAACACTTACTTGACCTCGTCCTCACCAATCGACCTGTCACAAATGCATCTGTCCATGACAGTATTGGTAGGAGTGACCACCGCACAGTCCTCGTGGAGATGAAGTCCCGTCTTCGCACTGAGGACACCATCCAACGTGTTGTGTGGCACTACCACCGTGCTAAATGGGATAGATTCAGAACGGATCTAGCAGCTCAAAATTGGGCATCCATGAGGCGCTGTGGGCCATCAGCAGCAGCAGAATTGTATTCCAGCACAATCTGTAACCTCATGGCCCGGCATATTCCTCACTCTACCGTTACCAACAAGCCAGGGGATCAACCCTGGTTCAATGAGGAGTGTAGAAGAGCATGCCAGGAGCAGCACCAGGCGTACCTAAAAATGAGGTACCAACCTGGTGAAGCTACAACTCAGGACTACATGCATGCTAAACAGCGGAAGCATCTCAGCCTCCTCCCGATATCCCCACCATCACGGAAGCCAGTCTTCGGCCAATTCTATTCACTCCACGTGATATCAAGAAACAGCTGAGTGCACTGGATACAGCAAAGGCTATGGGCCCTGACAACATCCCAGCTGCAGTGCTGAAGACTTGTGCTCCAGAACTAGCTGTGCCTCTAGCCAAGCTGTTCCAGTACAGCTACAACACTGGCATCTACCCGACAATGTGGAAAATTGCCCAGGTATGTCCTGTCCACAAAAAGCAGGACACATCCAATCCGGCCAATCACCGCCCCATCAGTCTACTCTCAATCATCAGCAAAGTGATGGAAGGTGTCATCAACAGTGCTATCAAGCGGCACTTACTCACCAATAACCTGCTCACCGATGCTCAGTTTGGGTTCCGCCAGGACCACTCGGCTCCAGACCTCATTACAGTCTTGGTCCAAACATGGACAAAAGAGCTGAATTCCAGAGGTGAGGTGAGAGTGACTGCCCTTGACATCAAGGCAGCATTTGACCGAGTGTGGCACCAAGGAGCCCTAGTAAAATTGAAGTCCATGGGAATCAGGGGGAAAACTCTCCAGTGGCTGGAGTCATACCGAGCACAAAGGAAGATGGTAGTGGTTGTTGGAGGCCAATCA
The DNA here is from genome assembly GCF_035084215.1 of Heptranchias perlo. Lineage (NCBI taxonomy): Eukaryota > Metazoa > Chordata > Chondrichthyes > Hexanchiformes > Hexanchidae > Heptranchias > Heptranchias perlo. The sequence goes on from NC_090350.1 coordinate 31,191,377, forward strand.
TCTCAGCCCCAGGGCATTGCTGCAGGAGTTCCTCAGGGCAGTGTCCTAGGCCCAACCATCTTCAGCTGCTTCATCAATGACCTTCCCTCCATCATAAGTTCAGAAATGGGGATGTTCGCTGATGACTGCACAGTGTTCAGTTCCATTCGCAACCCCTCAGATAATGAAGCAGTCCGAGCCCGCATGCAGCAAAACCTGGACAACATCCGGGCTTGGGCTGATAAGTGGCAAGTAACATTCGTGCCAGATAAGTGCCAGGCAATGACCATCTCCAACAAGAGAGAGTCTAACCACCTCCCCTTGACATTCAACGGCATTACCATCGCCGAATCCCCCACCATCAACATCCTGGGGGTCACCATTGACCAGAAACTAAACTGGACCAGCCATATAAATACTGTGGCTACGAGAGCAGGTCAGAGGCTGGGTATCCTGCGGCGAGTGACTCACCTCCTGACTCCCCAAAGCCTTTCCACCATCTACAAGGCACAAGTCAGGAGTGTGATGGAATACTCTCCACTTGCCTGGATGAGTGCAGCTCCAACAACACTCAAGAAGCTCGACACCATCCAAGATAAAGCAGCCCGCTTGATTGGCACCCTATCCACCACCCTAAACATTCAGTCCCTTCACCACCGGCGCACTGTGGCTGCAGTGTGCACCATCCACAGGATGCACTGCAGCAACTCGCCAAGGCTTCTTCGACAGCACCTCCCAAACCCGCGACCTCTACCACCTAGAAGGACAAGAGCAGCAGGCGCATGGGAACAACACCACCTGCACGTTCCCCTCCAAGTCACACACCATCCCGACTTGGAAATATATCGCCGTTCCTTCATTGTCGCTGGGTCAAAATCCTGGAACTCCCTTCCTAACAGCACTGTGGGAGAACCGTCACCACACGGACTGCAGCGGTTCAAGAAGGTGGCTCACCACCACCTTCTCGAGGGCAATTAGGGATGGGCAATAAATGCTGGCCTCGCCAGCGACGCCCACATCCCGTGAACGAATAAAAAAAAAAGGTTATGCTGGAACTGTATAAAACACTGGTTAGGCCACAGCTTAAGTACTGTGTACAGTTCTGTTCACCACAATACAGGAAGGATGTAATTGCACTAGAGAGGGTACAAAGGAGATTTACAAGGATTTTGCCAGAACTGGACAATATTAGCTACGAGAAATGATTGTATAGGCTGGGGTTGTTCTCGTTGGAACAGAGGAGGCTGGGGGGTGATTTAGTTGAGGTGTGCATAGTTAAAAGGGGCATAGATAGAGTGGTTAGGGAAGACATATTTCCCTTAGCAGAGAAGTCAATAACCAGGAGGCATAGATTTAAAATGATTGGTGGAAGGATTAGAGGGGAGCCGTGGAAAACTTTTTTCACCCAGAGGGTGGTGGGGGCCTGGAACTCACTGCCTGAAAGGGTGGTAGAGGCAGAAACCCTCAACTCATTTAAAAAGTACCTGGATGTGCTCCTGAAGTGCCGTGGCCTACAAGGCTACGGACCAAGTGCTGGAAAGTAGGATTAGGCTGGGCGGCTGATTTTCGGCCAGCACGACATGATGGGCTGAGTGGCCTTCTTCTGCACCGTAAATTTTCCATGATTCTATGATTCTACTTAGACCTATCAAGCCATACGTATTCCAGCAATTAAAAGGAAGCATTGAGCTGAAATCAGATGCCGAATTATTGGTATATAATGAGAGCAATGGAGCAATTTCAATTGAATTTCCTTTAATCTATTGCAGATAGAAATTTTCTGGACTAGAGACCATATGTATTGCCAGATGTCACCGACAAGGTTGTTGTTAAAGTCTTGCTCCCAGATGGATTTCAAAGAGCTATTTTTGAATTCTGTACTCAAAAGAATATCCAGATGAAACTCATTTTGTGTTGGAACCTTTACTTATTCTAAATTGATCAATAGTGTTTTGAAGCTGAATCGTTCTGTATCTGTTAACGAAGAGTATGAAGTAGAAAGTTTGCAAATATTTTAATTTGTGGTACATCTAAATTTCTTAAGAGCTGTTGACATTTTTTGATTGCATTCTGAGCGCTGTTGGATGATGTGAGTCCTTCGCTGTAAATATTCACAGTCTGCTGCCATTCCTATTCTCACTACCTATCGAGTTCAAAGGCAACAAAAACACCACTAATGTCTATGAATAGTGAGACATCCATAATAGCATCTCTATGCAAGGAGTCAGTATGAAAAACCTGTACCCAAAAGTAGTCAAAGCTGACTCACCAGAGCAGTGGTTTTAAAGTACACATACAGCAAACTTGATGCTGAGTCACCTTACCTATTGGATTGAAGAAATGTTCCTATTCAGAAATTTTAAAAAAACTGTATTAAACAATTATCAACTTTCAGCATTTCATTGGTTCTGAAAGCAGCCATTTAATAGCTTTATCTCTAGCCATACAAGAACCTTTTGCTTTGTTGCTGTGGTAGTTTTTTAGTGTCATGCTATCTTGATCTTACACAGTATCATAAGTTTCAGTCACTGATGTCTTCACACTTTTTGACTGGCAAACTGAAACTGACAGTAATAAGCATTTACTGGCAGCTCTACCACTGAAATATTTCCTGTTATGCAATTTTTACATTGGCGCCACTCAGCAATTTGACTAATTATCGCTTTAAGCCATTTCGATACATGTGTGACCCAGTATAAAATGCAGTTGTTCCAGCCTGGTTGGTGTGCAGACCCACTGACTCTGATGTAAAAGATAAGTATAGCAGCGTGTTTCTTTACAACCAACTTAAATAATGGCAGAGCCAAAAGAGTTTCACTTCTTATTTGAAGCATTTAACGATCCCGTACAGGGCAGAGTGAGATAGCATCTTTCACCAAAATTTGGGGCTGGTTTTCTGCAATTTTTGCTGAGTTTACTTTTGGGGCTGAACGAAACTTATATAACTACAGTGGTAAAATATTGCACTGATGGCTTATAAGAAGTGATCAAAAATATGTTGTAATAATTAGAGCTAAAGGGTAATTATATCCCTATGCATGCTGAGTCATTTCATTAAATGGGTTGGGCAAAGTTCATAATCAAGCAGATCGCACGTGATCTGTGGAAAGAACAAGCCTGACGGGGTTCTCAATCCATGTTTTCTTATGTCGCCATCTAATCATCTAAGACTGCATATATGCTGACATTTTTGTATTGAGGCAATGTGCTTTTGGGTGTGCATCAATGCAAGAGTGTCAATGTAACTCTGAAGACTTTGAGGAGTGAGAGACCTCCAGGGGCTGAATCACATTGCTCTGAGGTCCCAATGACTGCAGTATAAATTCAGCTTTACTAACTGTGAATGTGACCAAATTGCACATGGAATATGAAAATAGAAATAGTGGAAAATGCTTGCTTTCGAGTGGGATAGTTGACTTATATTTTTGGGCTTGCACTTGTTTGTGCATCTGCAGCTACGGAGAGGGATATTGTGCCAGTTGTTTCAAACACCATCATTTTGAGATGATATTTCTGAGGGCTTTTTAAATCTGAGCCTTGGTTTGGAATGGAAGTGGAAAATGTTTGGTCAGCTGCACATGATACCAGGTAAGAATCAAGTGTCATGGCCGAAGAGAATGCAGTCACTCCGTAGATTTCTCGCGTAAAGGTAAACATTGAACATAATCATAACATGAAGTTTGTTTCAAAATTCCTAGCTGACAGCTTTTTCTGAATTCAAATATCAGATCTGAAACCTCGTGGCTATTGAGGTAGGCGGGGAAGAGTGGAGCAGTGAAGTACTTGAGCAATACACTTATATAACTACAGTGGTAAAATATTGCACTGATGGCTTATAAGAAGTGATCAAAAATATGTTGTAATAATTAGAGCTAAAGGGTAATTATATCCCTATGCATGCTGAGTCATTTCAGTGCCTCTAATGACAATATATTACTGCTTGAAGATTGTGCTCGAAATTGCAATAATTCCTCTTGTGTGATGATGTGAATAGGCAGTAATTTTTTTTCTCAAGTGTTAATATCACTGACAGAAGAATGGTGAGAGTAGAGTGTTATGGCCATTCTTCAGGGAGAACTAGTTTAATTTTCAGCAGGCACAATAGTGACCAGAAATCTGTAGCTGTCCCAGTCTGTCATTCAGTCTTGGTCTGTAACATTAGCCCCAATTTTAACCCTGTCTGCCCAATGGGAACAGGTGGTTAAAATGACGGTCGCGTGCTTCCCACTGAGTTCACGGTGCGCTCCCACCCACCGCCATTTTAACAACACAGCTTTTGGTTTCAGGAAAGCCGCCTGTTACAGGCAGGCAGGGGCCTCATTGATATGTAAAAGTTGGCGTCCTACAACGCAGTTAGGATCCCAATGAGATTTTAACTCCTAATCGTGCAAGTTGCGCACAATCCTGGACCCACCGGTAAAATCGGGCAATAAACATGAATGGGGCCACAAGAAGCCCAGGAATGTAGGTAATTTTAATTTTATTTATGGTTTCTGTGAGCCAGGTGGAGCAGGAGTGCTCCTCTCGGCTCCACAAGGAAACCTTGGGCCTCCCCTGCCCCATGCTTTCCTTCCCCTCCCCTGGCAGCGATCCTCTCTGATTTCCCCCTCACGATGACTTACCTAAGTGCCACGGACCGTTCCCTTGGGTACCCTGCAGCAACCTCCTACTGCCCAAAATCTCACTCCCGCCCGCCAGCCAGGAAATAATTCCTGCCGGATTCAGGCGGGAGTTGGACATCCAAAATGGAAATGAGGCTCAGGATTAAAATTGCCCGGACCTCATGTAGACTAAGTCATGGCAGCTTCCTGCATGCCCAATTCGTGCTCCAAGTTAAAATTGGGACTATTGTCTTTGGGACTTTGAAATTGCTCTGGGTCAGTATTTTACTGATAAGAACAGCTATCTAGAATATACAATATAATCATTTTCATGAAGACCCAGCCTGACATCAGCAAATGGATTGGGGTTGGAAATCAAAAATTGACCAAGATGAACTAAGTTCAGTCATTTATCCTGCGCTGCACTTTTCATGTTGAAGCTAGCTGTTTTTTCCAGTGTTAGACTATAAGAATTCAGGCATGGGTTAGTCGTGTCCTCTTGCTTTGTTGTGATTTTTATTAATGTTTTAAGTTGGAGAAAATTTATTTCAATAAAAGTTGGCACCAAATTATCTCCCATTGATAATCTCTGGGTGCATCACCAAGTCAACTACAGTTGCATGAGTAGATAGTCCTTTCAACTGTTTTTGTTCTGTTTTTTTGATATTTTACATGTTTGTACATCTTGGTACAAGTGGTACAGTAACTCTGAATCTTAAAAAAGACTACTAATAAAGTTGTTCATCACAACGTTGACTCCAGAATTAGATCTTGCCTCCACTGGAAGAGACAGAAATGTTCTTAATGCATTGTTTGTTTTTATATTAGTAGTACCACCCCGATCAGGAAACATACAGAATATTGTAGCCATATTCTAGGGAGAACTGGCCTGCTCTCCATGACTGGGAGTTCACACAACTAACAACGTGGACAACTGCATTCCATGTGAAGAAACATATGACTAGAAACGGGTTAAAGCAACAGACAAACTACTGATTGGCATCATTGAACATTTTAGCAATGTAACTGCCAATAGATTCCTAGCCTCAGAAAACTATGGGTCACATGCTGTGCATGAACTTTCATGAGTTGAGAATAGGCCATGCTGTTCCTACACTGTTGCTCTTTTTTCAGTTTAACTGCTATTGTTTAGTGATCTCTGACTTCAGTTTTAAATTGCAAACCTCATATAAGGGTCATTCGGTAGAACTGGGATGAAAAGCAAAAATTTATTCCAGAATCTTCCAGGAGTAATAGGCCATAATTTATTTTTAAAATGGTGGCCATAAGGATGGTTCATGTGGGAAATGGGAAAATTCACACTGGTGCAGTTAAGGATGCCCTCCTGAGGCAAGTGTTACGGCGCGTTGTTGGGACAGATGGAGGCAACTTATATCTACATCTTGTTCTTGCCCCCTGACTCAGAAGTGTTTGCTGGTACTGGCCATCTTTAATGGAAAAATGTTCCATTGTCTGGTTAAATCCCAAAAGTTATCCCCCAAAAAGATTAAGCTGGCATTTGTGTTAGAACACAATGCTTTCGTTGCAGATATATTTTAAATCTCCTCATTTCTATTTATTTATATTATTCTTCACTCAATCTCCATAAACCCCCACTTCCAGCAGGAGTCATTGGACAGCGATCAGCAGAGGGAATCTTGCCTGATTCCCCATCCCACCCCTTTCTCACTCATGGGTGTGGTGGCCTATTGTAGCTCCTAGCCCCTGGCTGAAATCAGCAATCTGAGTACAGGCCAGAGATCCAACCTCAAAGCTTTCTGATCTATATGGTGCAGTTTCACATTGGGCATAGTTTTTACTAACTGAGGCCTCGGGGGAGCTAGTAAATTTTTATTGGCCACCTGCATTATGCAGCATCCTGGCTGTCAGTGCAGATGAAATGCATTTGGGCCCATGGTAATGCTGCTGTTTGACAGGCCACAAAGTCATGAGCTTGTGATGCCTGGAGGGACTCTTTTTTTTTTTCCCTCTTTCATATCGGAAAATATGTGAGCTGGCACCTCACAACAGCTCAGGCGAGAGTCATTGTTCAGCACATGGGGAATTGCAGGCACCAAACCTAGTGTGCCACTTCATGCTGTAATATGTCAATGCTACAGCGTTCCATTGCCAACAGAGGTCAAATTTTTAATTGGCAGGTCAGTGGGTGGAGTCGGAATTGCCTGAGTGTGTCACACTAATCGCTCCCCTGACAAACAGCCTGAAGTTTATTTTCTGGTCCCTGGAAAAAAAAGAGGAATGCAGAACCTGAAAGGAGATATTGTACTTTTTGAATGATAATCCTGCAAATAGCTCAGCAGGTACAGATCGAGCATGTATTTAAATGAAGAGGAAAACATAAAGCTCCCATGCTGCTAAAAATGATTCCTGTAACTCCCATGGTGCTAAAAAAAAATGGTTTTCAATAACTCCTATGTGGTGAAAGATATCTTTTCCCCTTTTCCTGCTCAATTATGTGTTTCTTTTATGTGCTTTAGATACAATTTTCTCAGTTTGCTACGAATAAAATACCCTCTTTCAGGCTCTGCAGTTTCCATCAGTCAGGCCAATGTTACTTCTGTTTTTTTATGAGTGGGGAGGGGAGAGAAAGCTTCTCTGTCTCATTATGCCATTGTTAAGGCATTGCAGTAATGTTCACTTTGATTTTTTTTTAAATTCCATATTATGAAGTGGATTTAACAATGGAACCGGAGGTTGGGAAAAAGTAATAGGAGCTTTATATAACCGTGTTACACCTGACCTAGGAGAGCTTGAAGTTGAAATGGAAACTCTTCCATTTCCCAGCACTAACATCCCTCACAAGGCACAAAAAGAACTTTCTCATTATAGAATCATAGAAGTTTACAACATGGAAACAGGCCCTTCGGCCCAACATGTCCATGTCGCCCAGTTTATACCACTAAGCTAGTCCCAATTGCCTGCACTTGGCCCATATCCCTCTATACCCATCTTACCCATGTAACTGTCCAAATGCTTTTTAAAAGACAAAATTGTACCCGCCTCTACTACTGCCTCTGGCAGCTCGTTCCAGACACTCACCACCCTTTGAGTGAAAAAATTGCCCCTCTGGACCCTTTTGTATCTCTCCCCTCTCATCTTAAATCTATGCCCCCTCATTATAGACTCCCCTACCTTTGGGAAAAGATTTTGACTATCTACCTTATCTATGCCCCTCATTATTTTATAGACTTCTATAAGATCACCCCTAAACCTCCTACTCTCCAGGGAAAAAAGTCTCAGTCTATCCAACCTCTCCCTATAAGTCAAACCATCAAGTCCCAGTAGCATCCTAGTAAATCTTTTCTGCACTCTTTCTAGTTTAATAATATCCTTTCTATAATAGGGTGACCAGAACTGTACACAGTATTCCAAGTGTGGCCTTACTAATGTCTTGTACAACTTCAACAAGACATCCCAACTCCTGTATTCAATGTTCTGACCAATGAAACCAAGCATGCTGAATGCCTTCTTCACCACCCTATCCACCTGTGACTCCACTTTCAAGGAGCTATGAACCTGTACTCCTAGATCTCTTTGTTCTATAACGCTCCCCAACGCCCTACCATTAACGGAGTAGGTCCTGGCCCGATTCGATCTACCAAAATGCATCACCTCACATTTATCTAAATTAAACTCCATCTGCCATTCATCGGCCCACTGGCCCAATTTATCAAGATCCCGTTGCAATCCTAGATAACCTTCTTCACTGTCCACGATGCCACCAATTTTGGTGTCATCTGCAAACTTACTAACCATGCCTCCTAAATTCTCATCCAAATCATTAATATAAATAACAAATAACAGCGGACCCAGCACCGATCCCTGAGGCACACCGCTGGTCACAGGCCTCCAGTTTGAAAAACAACCCTCTACAACCAACCTCTGTCTTCTGTCGTCAATCCAATTTTGTATCCAATTGGCTACCTCACCTTGGATCCCGTGAGATTTAACCTTATGTAACAATCTACCATGCGGTACCTTGTCAAAGGCTTTGCTAAAGTCCATGTAGACCACGTCTACTGCACAGCCCTCATCTATCTTCTTGGTTACCCCTTCAAAAAACTCAAATTCGTGAGACATAATTTTCCTCTCACAAAACCATGCTGACTGTTCCTAATCAGTCCCTGCCTCTCCAAATGCCTATAGATCCTGTCTCTCAGAATACCCTCTAACAACTTACCCACTACATTGTAAACGTTCTAGGTATTAGTTTAGTTACGAAAACCTGAGGTTGAATTTATAATGTTTGACTCCTTTAACCTGATTTTTTAATTTGTTCTCGGGGTGCAGATGACAGTGGCAAGGCCGTATTTATTGGCCATGCCTAGTTGCCCTGTTTAACCCAGCTAGACAGTTCAGAGTGGATTAAGAATTAACCATGTAGTGTGGATTGGAGTCATATGTCGGCCAAGTAAGGGTGGCAGGTTTACTTTCCTGAGTGAGCTGGGTGGATTTTTTAGACTTTATAACCATGTTACTGGTACCAGTCCACAAATTACTAGATTTATTGAATTCAGTTTCACAACTTGCCCTGTTGAGATTTGAACTCACAACCCCTGGGTTGTCAATCCAATACCATAACTATTGTACAACCGTATTTGAACTGCGTTGATGAAAAATAATTGCAATGCCACTTAAATTAGTTCTTTGTAGTATTCTATAAATAACAACTGTAAAGTACAGTTATAGCTGGTGAAGAATGATAGAGTTGGCACCCTTGCCATGCTCTCCCTTCACATATGTCACGCTCAGCAATGGCAAAGAAAATTTGGATAAGTAAATGAGCGGAATCATTCAATCCAGGAATTTTAAATCATTTGTTCAACTTATCCAACAGTGAACTGCACATGGTTGATGCTAATTAAGAGCAGATCTGTTATTACCACAGTGTCAGCATGATACTATATACTGTATTATATTTCAAATTACTTGATTTTAGCACACCATGATTCTAGAATACATGCACCCTCTGTACTTAAAGAAATCCTTTTAATCAATCCATTATTGAAGCAGATTTAATGCTGCTGCAATAATATAAATATATAACAAGAGATGAAGGATTGGAGTAAATCCAACTTCAGATTCAAGTTCAGCCACTTGCTTTACAAATAAAGAATTGCCACTTGGGTGAGCATCAATGAGCAGAGAGAGTCAGCACTTAGCGGAGGGGAGAAAATGGGAGAATGTTCCTTTTTAAAACACCAGCAATGGTGATCCATACCCATCATTAGACTGTCAGGAAATCTAACACATACACATCATTGCATTGCCAAGGCATTAGCTGCACACCAACCCCATAAACTGCCGACGAATGTGGCAAGGAGTGCAGTGTGATATAAATGTTATTGAGGAAACTGGGCTTCTAACACATGAATAATGAAGTGTTGAGTGAGTTACCACAGCCTCATGACTGCAAATTAAAGAATTAAAATATCGTGGGGGAGAAATTGGATAGGGTCTGTTATTGGGCGGGGGTAGTGCGATCCGCTATTACCCCGCATCCAGTGGCCCCTATGCAGGCAGCATGAGACTTTCGTCAGGCCTGACTACTTACCTGCAAGCAGCGTTCCGAATCAGCGTTGACACGAGGATTCAATCCATTTTGCACTTTCCACCAGCAGGGGGAGCCCCAATCTCTTAAAGGAAGGCTGTCCCTTAAAAATCTCTTAAAGGTAGCTGGTACCTGTTATTTGCTGAAAATAACAGTCTGCTGTCTGCACGGAGTCTGAACGGCAATCAGACATTGCACATGCAAAACACAGATGCAGCTCCCGTGCCTATGTTTACAAACTGATGAGTTATGTTCAAACATTGAATAAAGGTTGCGCAGTACTAAATCCCACATCCTCCAATCTGCATGCCAGGCCTCACCAATCTGCCAATCTGAGTTTGTACCAGGCCTGTGAGAGTGTGTGCACCAAGGTTGTCTGCTGATGCACTAGAGGCCTTGGTGCAAGAGGTGGACAGAAGGAGGAACATCCTATATCCGCAGTGGGGGTGGGGTTGTGGAGGGCAAGGGGCCCTCCAGACATATACTCAAAAGGCAGTGGGGGAGGCGAAGTCAATGCCAGGTGCACAGCATCATGAACATGGATGCAGTGCAGGAAGAAGTTCAATGTTTTGACATGATTGGTCAAGGTGAGTGAGATCAACTGTTAAGTGGCGTCTCCTACCAATTACACCACTAGCCGCATCCACTGCTCCACGCACTACACCCCTCATCAACCACATACCAACAAACTCTTTCCATCAATACTCAACTCTTCTAATCAGATGCTTCCTCTCAACCTTACACATCACCACTGTTGCAAGCCGCCCAACCACAACGCACAGGCCACACACACTGGCAGCTATTCAATCATGACAGGCACATCACCCAGACACATGTCCTGCTTTCTTGCAGGAGAAGGTGGCACATATCAAGAGGTGGCAGTGACATTTAGCCCCCTCAAGCCTGTTCTGCCATTCAGTGAGATCATGGTGGACCTGTGATCTAACTCCATATACCCGCCTTAGCCCCATACCCCTCAATACCCTTGGTTCACAGAGATTTATCAGTCTCAGATTTAGAATTCACAATTGAGCTAGCATCAGCTGCCGTTTGCAGAAGAGCGTTCCAAACTTCTCCCACCCTTTGCGTGTAGAAGCATTTCCTAACTTCACTCCTGCACGTCCTGGCTCTAAATGTTAAACTATGTCCCCTAGTCCTAGTATTCAAGTATAGAAGACCTCCAAAAACAGTTACAAATGTCTCGGCAGCTAGAAGCAATAATCCAGCAACTAATCTGTAAATCCTGTATGGTCCCTTTAAATAGCGCTGGTGGGGTCCTCCAGGAACTCTAAGACAAGTTCAGATGGTCGGGATTAAGACTGTGTGTTGAGTTGAGTGTTAAGTCCCAAAATAGTGTCTATCACTTTAAATCAGTGTAGCACACTGATTGTATTCATTTTCTCCTTACTTTACATGCTTTTGGCGTTCGGTATTTGTGCATGCACTAACTCCTATACCAAGATGGCGTCCGACGCACGTCACGCTGGAAACGTGCATGCGCAGCCAAGACGCCATCTTGCATGTTGGAGAGGCCGTGTAGTGCTGAAACAACGGGCGCTACATGGCCCAATTTAGCACCCTATGGGTCTAAATTTAGATTCTAAATTTAGGATGAGGAAGTGGAGTTTTAAGCATTCTAAAGCATGTCACAGCAAAGACATCCAGGCAACCTGGGATGCAGTGTCAGTAAGCATGTTTAGATGAGGATAAAAAGATCATTGTTGAAGTCACCAGCACTTGGGAGAAATACTGGGATTCAGTTGAGGAAAGAATTGGGGAGGGGGTTTCAATCCAGTTTCTAGATTGGGGCAGCGATCCATTTTTGGGCATTGTAGAGGAAACTTTACTCTGTATCTAACCATGCTATACCTGATCTGGAAATTCTTCATGCTGGCATTGGGTGCCCAAAACAGACAGCATTCCATTGCCCCAACGTTAACACCTCTCACCTTTTGAGCACAAAACTCGAAAAAGGAAACAGTCGATCATAAATATGGAGGGGAAATTCTGAGATAGCCGCTCACACAAATAAAGCATCTCTTTTGAGACAGTCAAGTTGCTTTTGAGTCTAAAGCTTCAACTGGTGATGGTACACTACAACATAGGTCCATCTGACCGATAATGAAAGATATCTTCCACACAAGCATGATAATTGAAAGCGATAGGTACTGTAAGGAGTTTGTACAGCAGGTGGACTGAGCGAATCCAGGCTCCAGTAGGTTTGCTGAATCAGAGAGAAAATGGAGCATTGCTCTGCTGTGTATCCCTGTTCTGAGCTGCGGAAGTATTCTGGCATGTATGAAGCCTTTGCTATTCAAATTAAAATGACTTTATCTAACTGTGCAGTCTAAGCTCACACTGCTTCATTTTTGAAGGATATGCTGAATACAGTCTCAGAGTGATAGCGTTTCGCATAATGTTCGGTTAAAAGAAAAACTAAACAAAGAGGTCCACACATCTGGATATTGCTCTTTGAAGTTACTCCATTGTTACTGTTCTTGCTTAAATATTCAGGGTTTCTGGAAATCCATCTGTTCATTTAGACATTGAGTAATCAACTTAATCAAGACTTTGCATTTGCTTGTCTTAAACATGTATAATCATACAATTTGCATTTTTTCCCTTCAGAAGCACTAATCAAAATGGTGGAAAATGGTTTTATTTTGAAGATCCAGTGCAGTTTCATTTTCATTTTTGAAGATAAAGTCTACAGTGTCGCATTTGCTTAGCATTTTGAGATCCTTACCCTCACCTTCAAATCATTCCATGGCCTCATCAGTCCCCATCTGCTTTATCTCTTCCACATGTCTGTCCCTTTATGCATTCTCTACTCTTCAGACACCAGCCTAATTCTTGTTCCCTGCTTACTCCACCATCAGATCCCTTAACGACTACACTACCACCCTCTGGAATTCCCTCCCTTGGCACCTCCACCTTCTCACCTCCTTCCTTTCTTTCAAAAGCCTCCTAAATCCTCTTCTTTTCGATCATACTATTGCCTCCTAAACCCTCTCTGCATTTTCTTTGTTCTGCTGGGTACCCACATGCCCACCCCTGTAAAGCCCTCTGAGATGTGTTTCTGTAAAGGAGGAGCACTATAGAGTTGCTACTTCCAACATCTTTTCCATTTTTATTGGAAGATTGTTTATTGTATGTTTCTAAAATCAAGATAGACTAAATTACATGGGATATATTGAGGGCTAAGGCCACAGAAGATCTTCAGAGCCATCTTTGAGCGTACTTCAAGCTGAATTTTCCATTGGTGGCGAGTATGCACAGGAGCACTTCTACAATGTTCCTGTTTGCCCCGTACTGCTACTTCCCTATGACTACCCGATGTTCCATGCATAATATTTAGACCTTCCATTTGCCAGCTGTGCTGTAGAACATGGATGGGGTTGAGATTTGTTTTACTGATTTTATACTTTAGGAATATGAAACCCAAGAAAATGTCTGAACTGTAACACAATGTTAAGACCATTGTGGTCCTGGAAGGCTGGGGGTGGGGGAGGAGATATTGTTTTCATTAATGGCTGAACAAAACAGAAGTTTAGAAGCAATAGTGTGTTTTGAGGAAGATGATAAGTACTAAATCTGTTCTTGGTGCTAGCTCAGGATGGAAACAATAGGCAAGGTTCATAAGTGGGAACAAGAAGATACGAGGTCCCTCCAGCAAACAGCTTGTTGGGATATAAAGAAAAAAAATGCAACTTTGTGAGGTCCTTCTCTGTCTCTCAGAAATGACATACAATGTGAATCAAACCTACTGCACGGCCATCTGAGCCGAAATTTTAGCCTTTTAGGCCACGCATGGCGCTGGGTAAAGATTAAATTCTCTGAAGAGTAATGTAGTATCTTATAAATGAGAAGTGAATTATGGCATGGGTTTGTATATTAATAAACTGCTTGGTTGCTTCCACTTTCCTGCATGTAATTCCAATATGGGGCAAGGGTTTTGCTAGACATGGTTGTTGAATCTAGGATACCATTGGATAAAATTCCAATACATTTAGAGAATGTTAATTTTTAGCAAAATAAATACAGATTGGACAAGTTTGAATCTCAGCGCTGGATTTGCCCCTGTTCTGTAAGTATTACTCTAAGCTGAGCAGAAGGTAATATAGTTACAATGCACTGGATGGGAATGGTGGAGGTATTTCTGATTTTGTTCATTCTCTTCCCATTTTCTAATTTCCCTCCACCCCTCTCCATCAGTTGTCAGCTGCTGCTTCCCATCTCTTGCTTCAGTGAGGACAGCAGGGCAGTCTGTGCATGAACTGCTCCACAGCATCGCACAGTGATTGACTGATGGGAGGTGAGTAAAGTGCTCCTTGTTTTTAATGAGAGAAGAAAGTACAGGCTTTGTTGACCAGTCTAAGGGCCAAGGTAGTGAACCCTGTTAAGATAATTAAAAATTAGAAGTAAAATTGCCTAGTATCATGGTGGGGACAGCACAGGAGGAGGCCATTCAGCCCATTGTGCCTGTGCCGGCTCTTTGAAAGAGCTATCCAATTAGTCCCATTCCCTTTCCCCGTAGCCCTGTAAATTTTTTCCCTTCAAGAATTTATCCAATTCCCTTTTGAAAGTTATTATTGAATCTGCTTCCACCGCCCTTTCAGACAGTGCATTCCAGATCATTACAACTCACTGCGGAAAAATATGTTCCTCATGTCGCCTCTGGTACTTTTGTCAATCACCTTAAATCTGTGCCCTTTGGTTACCGATCCTTCTGCTACTAGAAACGCTTTCTCCTTATTTACTCTATCAAAACCATTCATGATTTTGAACACCTCTATCAAATCTCCCCTTAACCGTCTCTGTTCTAAGGAGAACAACCCCAGCTTCTCCAATCTCTCCACATAACTGAAGTCCCTCATCCATGGTACCATTCTAGAAAATCTCTTCTGCACCCTCTCAGAGGCCTTGACATCTCTCCTAAAGTGTGGTGCCCAGCTGTGGTCTAGCCAGTGTTTTATAAAGGTTTAGCATAACTCCTTTGCTTTTGTACTCTGTGCCTCTATTAATAAAGCCCAGGATCCCATATGCTTTTTTAACAGCCTCCTCAACTTGTCCTACCACCTTCAAAGATTTTTTTACATACGCCCCCAGGTTCTGTTCCTGCACTCCCTTTAAGATTGTACCATTTAGTTTATTTTGCCTCTTCTCATTCGTCCTACCAAAATGTATCACTTCACACTTGTCTGCATTAAATTTCATCTACCATGTGTCTGTCCATTTCACCAGTCTGTCAATGATTGTAAAACGTTATAAGAAAGAAGCTAATTTGTATTGAGTTTTGAGCACATACCTGAAGCTTCTCCTTTCTCTCTGTCCTTACCATATTTCTATGCCAAATGGTAATACAAGTAAGCCTATTATCAGTAGTGTAAACAAGCCCTCAGAAAAGGAGTGGCCAGATTAAAGAAGGGGACATGCTATTTGGGGAAAACAAAAATGATAAAGACATACAACACCTGTGTTGGTCCATTCTTTTTTGAAGTGATTCTGGATGGAGGGAGTGATGGATCCTTTGTCCCCCGCTACCCCCCACCCCTCCCTCCCCACCAAGGGATAGATGTGCTCATCATTGCTATGTTGCTCTGTAATTGGTTTCCAGCGGGAACAGGAGCTGTATGTGGCAAAAATGGACACTGGTAACCATAAAGATTATTCTCTTTAACTTTCTTGTTCATTTTAAACACTTCAATCTGTTTTACTTTGTGTGTAAATTGTACTGTCCTAAATGCAACCACATGTGGTTAAGTTTTATTGGGCTTTCTGTAACCAATCAACAATGCAAGACCCAACATTTTCATAAAAGTCTTCGCCTGAAATGGTTTATTGTTGTCCAATCAAAAATAAAACTCCTCAAACTCTCATTTCTACTCCTGCCAGAAAAGGTTTCATTAGGCAACAGTGAATTTGACAGTGTGAGATTCTAATGGGTTTTCAAACACTGCTGTACCTTCAGCCGAGCACTCCCATGGCCACTTGTGTGCTAACACCTAAATACAACCAGGTACACATCCCATCCATTACCTTATGATTGTGTGGGAAATTTATTCCGTTGCTTATTGACATATAGCTGTCTGGAAACAACAATGCTGACACAAAATACGGTCACCGCTCACTGTCTCAATCACAGACTCTTGGTAGGCACTTATTATTATTGATGTCACAGAAAACATCCTTTCTACTGCATGTTGTTTCTAGGACTTTCAAGGGTACAATTTTATGAACCTACTTGCATGACATTACCTAAATACCAGTACGAATGGCATTATTTAAAAGAGAAATCAACAGTTAAAGATTATGGACCCTTTTCCTTGGCAGTTAGTTGGGCTACTGTCTGCTCCAGGTTGGTACTCTGCCAAAAAGTTTTGTTGTGGAGATGCCGGTGATGGACTGGGGTTGACAATTGTAAACAATTTTACAACACCAAGTTATAGTCCAGCAATTTTATTTTAAATTCACAAGCTTTCGGAGATTTTCTCCTTCCTCAGGCAAATGTTTCAAGAGCTCCTTGAAGCCTACGCATTTATACATATTGAACAATACATGGTGTTTACAGACTGCCCCTGCAACTGCCCGTTGCCAAGGCAATCACCGTGTTCAGACAGAGAGGTGTCATCTGCAGAACCCCCGAATACACATTCAACAAAAAAACAAACAGGGAAAAAAAACAGAGAAAAAAAACACAGAGAGAGGCAGAAACATCCGGAAGGCAGAGAGAGCCAGCAAATGACCCATTATATTAAAAACAGATAACATTTGTTCGCTGGTGGGGTAACGTGTAGCGTGACATGAACCCAAGATCCCGGTTGAGGCCGTCCTCATGGGTGCGGAACTTGGCTATCAATTTCTGCTCGACGATTTTGCGTTGTCGTGTGTCTCGAAGGCCGCCTTGGAGTACGCTTACCCGAAGGTCGGTGGATGAATGTCCATGACTGCTGAAGTGTTCCCCGACTGGGAGGGAACCCTCCTGTTTGGCGATTGTTGCGCGGTGTCCGTTCATCCGTTGTCGCAGCGTCTGCATGGTCTCGCCAATGTACCATGCTCTGGGGCATCCTTTCCTGCAACGTATGAGGTAGACAACGTTGGCCGAGTCACAGGAGTATGAACCATGCACCTGGTGGGTGGTGTCATCTCGTGTGATGGTGGTATCTGTGTCGATGATCTGGCATGTCTTGCAGAGGTTACCGTGGCAGGGTTGTGTGGCGTCGTGGACGCTGTTCTCTTGAAAGCTAGGTAGTTTCTCTTGAAAGTTTTGTAGCCAGGGTCCCAAGATGGTAAATGAGTCCATTTAGTCTTTCTGTTTCTCTCATGCTGTACATTGTGGTAAAGTTATGAAATGTTTCAACAAGTTTTTTGCCACTTGGAGATAATGAGCAAGCTAGTGATAACAGTCACCAGGAGTGAAACCATGAATTTTCACAATTACTGTTCAGTAGCCAAGTGATATTTGATGATATGAGGTTCCCGCAGTAATTTGCATTTCAACATCTCATTTTAATACAGTTTTCAGAATTTTACTTTCTGTTTACCCATAATCTGCTGGTAGGAATTGTACCTACATAAGGCTTGGTACTTTACAATGGGGTATAAACTGTGTTGCATGTTATCAAAAAATAGATTTCAAAATTATATTGCACTTTCCCTGTTCAAATAACGGGCCAGAAATTGCGCAGCGAGGCAATGCTCACCACTGCTCATGCGAATTTAATTAACAAAAATACTTACAGTGGGCTCTTTGGTGCCGAATTGCTTGAATTTGAATTTTAAACAAAATGTGCGCTATCAACCCAGCCTCTGAGCAGCATGAGTTGCTGTGACTTATGAAGTCTGTGAGGAGAAGACATGCCCGCAAAATCTGTCAGGAAGAGAAGTCACGCCCATGGATTCAGGCTGCATTGCTCAAGCAGGCAAGCAGACTTCATTCATTGAAAGTTAGTATTCTGTATGTCATTGTAATTTTTAAAATTGTTTTTTTATATGTAAAAAGCCAAAGAAATAATTGAATTAAATCAAAGAAACAGAGGAAAAGTAAAATAAAAATTAATTTTTTAATTTAAAATTTGTTTTTAGTGACCAAAAACTATTATAATAAGGAGTAATATGAGATTCCACATTTTTAAAAGTTAATTTTTAGTTATTTGGCTATCATCAAGACTGTTAAAACTTAGTTTAGTACTGTATTTTTAAGCATACCTGTTTGGTGGCATAATTAGTTACTTTCCAGCTGGGCAGATAAGCAAGTTGGTGCTTTTTCAATGATTTCTCTGTTGCAACGTGCGATGTCCCTTTAATTTGAAGCTGTCATATCCCAGGCGAACTAAAATGAGCAAGTTTACAATTTCCGCGTTTTACTGCGCATGTGCAAACGTGGGGACTTGCTCCTTCAATTCACCACTAAAAACTGAGAGCGCTGTTGAGTTCCTCCTTACTTCGGGAGCGATTTCTGGCCCAAAGTCTCTGCCAATTTCATAACATTATTCTGAGTAAGATGAAATTTTTAAAATTGCCAAGAAGAGCAGCTGAATAGCGCTCTTTATTAAAGGCAATTTATTTTTAAATTGGAACAAAGTTCTGAGTGCTAAGCACACACTTTTTCGTTTTACTTTAAAATGTTTTTTATTATGAAGGTGTCCATTAAGTCAAACAATATTTTCAAGATCCCTCCTTCGCATTGGTCAGTAATCTAAATGTATTAAAATAAACAAACACTTGATACTTGTTTGACTTGACAATTGAACACTTTATACTAGCTGGTCAATGGGATCATTCCAGGCTTTGACAATATTCACCTGCCTGTTTTAATTCCAAAGATGGCTGCCAAAACTTTACCATGCAGAGATCATTACTCGGAGAGCAAATGTCTATATCACTGTCTACAAAGGTGCAGGAATATGCCACATTTGGCATGAATGAAGGCAGTTAAACATTCCAGGGAGAATGGAATCAGCAGCTGCAAGGCAGACAAGCTATAATAGTTTTTTTATGTGACTTTGGCTATACACATTTTTGGCAGACTATTGACTTTGCTAACTAGGTACTTGGACTGGATATTGGCCACCCATGGAAAAGAATTTCTCTGCCTGCACCAAGTGTAATTGGTTTTGGAAGGTTGTAATTACTTTATAAATTGCTTCAACCTTACTCTCGGCACTTCTGCTGCCTTATAATGTATCCCCTATTCTTCTTTTTATTCTTATTGCATCATCTACTATTCTGGCTGTTTCTTCCCCCACTAATCAACTGTGGATTATCATTCAATAAGCGTAGAGTGATTATATTACAATCATTAATCCTTCAGTCAGGATGTCATCCTGCTTCAGCTGAATGGAATATCTTGGCTTTCAATGTCATCCACCACTGGCAAAAGAATAATGTAACCTTATCCACATGGACTGAAATACCTTCCTTCAAATCCTCCACTGTTCCATGTTTCTAAAATCCCATGTCTATTTGAGGCTTTCTCAACATCTCCACAACCCTCCTTCATTTTCTACACCTTTGACATCTCCTTCCCTTCCATCAAGGGAAAATATGTTGTAGTAAACTAATTCAGAATGAAAGCATTTTTATAAATATGGATCTGATTTAAAACGATGAATATTAATTGACCTTTTTTTAAAAGAAAACTTTAAACAGAATTATATCTATGGCAGCTCTTTAGTAAGGTTGATGGTAGATTTTAGATCCTGCCTTGTGCTCACATCGGCTTTTAGCACTATGCAAGGCACCATGCTTTTTCTTGATCAAAGATGACAGTAGCTACAAACAGGACATTCCTGTTATAGCAAGAATGTGCACTAGGCAGAGCCAAGTAAAGCATGTTGTTACTGGGCTTTTGATTTCTAAGTATACCTACATTAATAATTATTATTGTAGCAACTTCTTATTAAATTGAGATTTCCTGTCCATAGCTACATCAATTCCTCTGCAAAAGAAAAGCATGATAGTTCCAACCTAGACTTTAAAAGCCCACGTGGCAGCATCCCTGGCCTACAGAAGGGAAAAAATTGCCAGAGCTTCTGTTACTTGTTGCTATCTTGCGATCTCAGCTGGAAAGAGAGAGTGAGTGTGTGTGTGTATGTTGGACGAAAACAGAATCACATATAGTTCACTGATATCAAAATCAAGGCTCACACGTGAAAAGTCTCTCCTTGGCCAAAGTACCTCAGTATTTTGCTGCTTTCAGGAGAAGAGAGGTAAAGGGAGAGAATTGAAGGGAAGGTGAAATCCATGTGAGCTACATGCACTAACCTAATTTTTCCTTATGAAAGTTCAGTCTAAAACATAACTCAGGTAAAATCCTAAATAAATTGGGCACTGTAATGATGATGAAAAGAGTTGAGAGTTTAGTCTTTTTCTTCCTTCCCATGGTGGTCACTCATAGGAGAAGCCATTCTGCAGTGTTTATTTTAACTGGAACTTTATTCTCAATTCCAGGAACTTTATTCCAGAAATTCAAACATTGAGTTAACAATAGTTTGCTAAGCCAGAAGTTGGATTATGCATTAGACATGAAAAATCTATTACTTGATTGTTGGCCAACTACAATTACTTTAAATCTTTCCATGCTCCCAACAACTGCCAGTATCAAATTTGTTACAGTTGTTTCCAACTTCACCCTGTTTTTATGTCATCTAATATTCAGAAAAGTGAGACCCGTCAAAAGTTTTATTTGTATGTTTATTCAAATTATTTAATTTTCCCATACAAAATATGAATACAATGGAGATGCTCTCTAAGGCTGTATTTTATAGCGTATGAAAGCTACATTATAACAAAGACATTTGTTTATGAAATTACTGTATTAGTGAGAATACCACATATGAAAGTATTGAGAGGATACTGTACATGTTGCAAAAATGTCTTGGTAATATATACAGAGTAGGTATTAGATATGAACAGGACCATTTTCAAATAATTGCCGTATATAGGCAATGTAATTCTATTATTATGTGGGTCGCCATGTTCTCAGAAAATATGCATCCCGATTTAAAAAATGTTTAGAATTAAAAATAAATCCAACCTGAAAAGTTCTTAATGGTTAGTGTTCACATTTGGATTCTCCCCACATCCACAAGTTGTCTAAATCCAAAGTCTGACGCAGATAAACAGCTGGTGCACAAGCTGAGAGAAACTCCCCATATCACCAGGGAACTTGGGTTAAAAATAAAGATGATGGAAAGAAAGAAACAGGTATCTAACTGAGTCAGCGCCTTCCAGCGACAGTTTTGTGTCTCGGCCTACCATCTGCAGACTTCAGGGGAGGCAGAGCTTTGAAAGGCATAGCTTTTGGAACTTGTGCCTTTTTTTTCGAACAGATAAAATTGTAAAAGAGGAAATAGTGCTTAACTTACCTCAATTTCTAACAACTATTAATTCCATGTACTGTATGCACTCACATAGGCTATTCAGCATATGTGAATAACAAAGCAGAATATTATGAAGCCTTGCATAGGCTATTGAATGAGGACACAGTGTGAAAACAGTAATAGAGGTTCTTAATACCCATCACTGATAATTATAGCTAAATATATCTATTTTAATTTCTGAAACAGTTAAAATTAACCTTTAATATTCTTACTGTGCACTAATAGAAATGTTATGATATCATCGGGACAATAGATACAGGATGTTCAAACACGGAGCTAATTTACTTACCAATATGCTCGGTCTATGACTCATTAGCAACATTAATCACTACACAGAGCAGGGTGAAGCAATTTAATGTGATTTTTATTCATTAAACTTGTGGGTATGAATGTTGAGTAATTCTTCCTCATGAATGAGATAAAATGGATCAGTTGCTTCAGAATGTATTATTATTCTTCCTATGTGTGTTTTTATTTGCGTTACTTTTCGATTGTTGGGTTATTAAGCAGATTTTTATTTTCCTGCTGCAAATACAGGAAAGAAGTAAATGTTTCCATGGGAAGTTCATCAGACGAGTTGACGTCAGGTAATCACCATCTGTGATACATTAACATTGAGATCTAAAAAGCATGGCATAGAAGTTTTCACTGTGTTTATAATACAACTATTACTTCATCTCCTTAACAAATATTCAGGATTTACAAGTGGCAACAGACCAGCCTGTCTCATGGCAAAGATCAAAATCATCCACCATATGATCTTAATCTCTTATTTTGCAAAGATCTTTTGTCATTCTGATTGGCCCATTTTCAAAGGAATATTCAGATATGTAAATAAGCTGATATCTTCACTAAGTATTAATACAGTCAGTGTGTGTGCAAGACTGGTGTCTGACTGGGGGAGGGGGGGGAGAATAACTAATGTTATGAATCAGTGAAGAAACACCTTGACTTTGGAAAATAAATAACTATGAAGAAGAAAGGACTCGCATTTACACAATGGTTTTCACACCTTCAGGACCATCCCAAAGCACTTTATGGCCAAGGAATTGCTTTTTTTGAAATGCCATCACTATTGTTATGTAAGCAACCACAGCAGCCAATTTGCACACAGTAAGGTCCCACAGACAGCAAATGAGATAAATAACCGAGTGGTCTGTTTTTGGTGATGTATTGGTTGAGGGATAAATGTTGTCCAGAACAGTAGGAGAACTCCCTGCTTTTCTTTGAATACTTCCATTGGATCTTTTATATCCACCTGAACAGGCAAATGAGACTTCAGTTACTAAAATGGTTGGGAAGGGATTTTTAAAAATATTTGTTCATGGGATGTGGGCGTCGCTGGCGAGGCCGGCATTTATTGCCCAGCCCTAATTGCCCTTGAGAAGGTGGTGGTGAGCCGCCTTCTTGAACCGCTGCAGTCCGTGTGGTGAAAGTTCTTCCACAGTGCTGTTAGGAAGGGAGTTCCAGGATTTTGACCCAGCGACGATGAAGGAACGGCAATATATTTCCAAGTCGGAATGGTGTGTGACTTGGAGGGGAACGTGCAGGTGGTGTTGTTCCCATGTGCCTGCTGCTCTTGTCCTTCTAGGTGGTAGAGGTCGCGGGTTTGTGAGGTGCTGTCGAAGAAGCCTTTGCGAGTTGCTGCAGTGCATCCTGTGGATGGTACACACTGCAGCCACAGTGCGCCGATGGTGAAGGGAGTGAATGTTTAGGGTGGTGAATGGGGTGCCAATCAAGCGGGCTGCTTTCTCCTGGATGGTGTCGAGCTTCTTGAGTGTTGTTGGAGCTGCACTCATCCAGGCAAATGGAGAGTATTCCTTCACACTCCTGACTTGTGCCTTGTAGATGGTGGAAAGGCTTTGGGGAGTCAGGAGGTGAGTCATTCGCCGCAGAATACCCAGCCTCTGACCTGCTCTTGTAGCCACAGTATTTATATGGCTGGTTCAGTTAAGTTTCTGGTTAATGGTGACCCCCAGGATGTTGATGGTGGGGGATTCGGCGATGGTAATGCCGTTGAATGTCAAGGAGAGGATATGGGCCCTTTATGTCCCTAGTTCCCAGTGGACAGGGTGTTAGCTTAAGAATGTTGCTGTTATTGGCAACAATTTTAGGCTGCTAGTAGTATTTCACAAATTCCCAAACCCCCAGGTGAGCAGGGGAAATCTGATAGCAGATTATACCTCCATGTAACCATTCAATCAATTGAGGAATCTCTTTCGGATTTGTCATGCATTAGTCCCTCACCATCTGGAACTCCCTCCTTCAGCATCTCTACCTTGTAATCTCCCTCCCTGCATTCAAAGGCCTCCTCAAGGCCTTTCTTTTTGCCCGTCCTGCTGCCCTCTCTTGACCGTCTTCCTATCCTGCCTCCCACTCAGCTTCCTGTAAAGTGCTTCGAGCTGTCTCTGTGTAATGAGCAGTATAGAAATGTAAATTGTTGCTAGATTGCTCATTGCTCAAGGTTGACTTTTGGTTTGTCAGTTTAATCCAGCCTTCACAGGGCTCAACTGTGATATATGGTTATGGAAATCAAACCACTCAGCTTTATTTTCAGACAGTGTGACTGCTATTAGTGCATTCCCATTTACCCAAGAAGAAAAATTAAAAAGATGAGCAATGAAGCTGCTGTGGATTCTATCTTTATGGATTGTGGTTAATACTTAAATTGTCACATTCGATCTTTTCATGATGCTATCATTCTCTGCGCCTTCTAATTAGCGTCTGTTTTAGACAATGCTTTGATAGCAATCAAACTGAGGTAATTTAGATTTAATTCCCCATTTTATCTGCTACATTTCTCTGCCACCATCACCTGCACCTATCCTTCATTCAATTGGAAGGGCAGGCTGACTGATTTTGTGACTTCGCCAACAGGATATGTGCTTGATGCATGGAAAAACAGATGGAGTTTTAATTTTCCTGGAGTTAGGGTGCTCCACCAAGATACTTGGCTCATAGTCATCTGGGACTGTACTGGGACTTGGCCTTGCAAACATAGGCAGCGAATATCTTAACTGCTAGATAGCCAAGCTGAAGTGCAAATGAATTGATGTTCACTTGTTCTGGCCAAGGAAAGGACTTTAATTGAATTACTTAGCATAAGTTGTGTGCTCTTCACATTACCGCTATGGTCTGAAAAATGCAACTGAGCTTCAGGTTAAATGTGCATTTACGTGGCCCGTTACCTGTCCATAATGTGCTGCTTTACCACTTAAATATTATTGAAAATTAATTATAATCCCTGCTTCCTCTGCCTTTGTTAAAATGTGCTGATACCAAACTAAATGGGCATATTTTATTGGCTTTACACTTTGAATGGATTTAAACCGAAGTCAAATGGTGCTATTACATTTGTCCACTACATTGTCTGTGCCGGTCTCAGTTTCTGGAATTGGACGTACAAAAATCATCATGTCCTTTGCACACACTCAGCAGAAGTAGATGTGCCATTAAGAGTTCAGTTCTTAAAGGGCTCTTCTTAGTCTTATCCAACCCTTGTAGTGATGGAAATATTAAATTTATGGGAAGTTCTTGCTGAAGCAGGATAAGGCTACACAGTGTGAAGCCAAGCTTTTAAAGCCCAGGATGGCCCCTCACTTTCTTAAAAACTGTCCCGGACAAGTTATACCTCCCTGAAACATTGTTCCTTTGTGGCAGATGTTTTCTTTGATGTTTTCCCCTCTTTCTCACCATTGGAAATAATGCTAGAATCATTAATAAAGGCTAAATAGCTCAAACACTGGTTCTTCAGCTGACTCACTTGCATGATTTTTGTTTACATTCAATAGTTTGTATTATTAAAGTAAAAAAAAATTATATCATTGCTAGAGTATGAAATAGGAATAGCTACCGCCAAAAACACTGAGTGAATGAATGTAGACTAAGGTAATTGGAGACTCCTTTACCAGTTGTTACAGATATATCTTATTTCACAAAAGTAGTTTTGCCATCTATTAGAGTTGGCTGGTTTATTTACTAAATCTAACAATTGTTTTTATTGAGTAAACATGATGTACACCAATGTTGAAAAAAGAAGAAACGAAAAGAGGAGGAAAAAAAAAGAGGAGGTAAATCAAGAGATAATGGTTAGATGATTCAACCTTGGATTATAAAAACCCAAAGTGTTTTCAGGAAATGTAACCTGTCGTGACTTGTAAGAGAAACTCATTTTAATTCGTCCGAGATTTTAAACCCATAGAAGCAGAATTTCTTGAAGTTTGACATTAATGCCATTTTAATAACTTTATCAAATGCTTAAGTAATAGTATATTTTGGAATCAAATCATTATGTGTTATGTTGGCTTCAACACCTGTTAAGATTTAACAATTTCCCAATTAGCAAATTCCAAAATAGCTTCTATTTGAGTCTTGCTGGGAGATTAGTAGAGCTCCATGACTCTGCCCAAAGGGAAGTAAATCTCCCAAATCCAATCATGAATAACAGAAAGCTAAACTTTATGCAATCAATATATATTTAAAATTGTGACTGCTGGTACAATAATGCAATGCTAATCATGTTAGAAAATTATGATTTTTATAAGAAAGTTTTGCTCCGGAACTTTACAGATGACATCGGCTATATAGGTTTTCAATCAATGATTAAAAAATGGCAACTGGTATTCAGAATACATTGTGTCTTACCTTGGGGGTCGATGATGAGGGGTCATCGAGAAAAATATTCATTAAGAGAATCAGAAGGAAGGTTCGTGGAATTGTCTTTATGCAAAGGGACTCCTTTGCCACTAACAACAATTGAGGCAGAGATCATTTTAAGGGAAAAATGGATAAATATTTGAAGTTAAGGAATGTAAAGGGCTATTGGGACCCAGCAGGGTAGTGGGATTTGGTTTGATTGCTCCAGCGAAGAACTGGCCAATTGGTCACCTGTGCTTTAAAGTTCTCTGATTCTACTGCTTGAGGATATTTCAACTCGCTTTCAGTCCCCAATGAAAGGGTCAAAAGTTGGCATCATTGGCACTCAATATTTTATTATCCCCTTGACCTAAGCATATTTTTGAAATGGAAGATTTTTTTTGATGAGCACTTTCAGTAACTACAGGCTGTACTTTGAGACCTTAGAATGCAGTGGCTTATATATTGCCCATTGATGTAACTTAATGTAAACTATTGATTGCTGAAGTCATTAGTGAAAGCTATTTTAACAAGCAACAGCTCTTGAGGCAATCTGTTTTTTTCCCCATAGGTGTAATAATTATAAATGTAAGGAATCTTCCAACACCAGGTTATAGTCCAACTGTTTTATTTGAAAATCACAAGCTTTCGGAGGCTTTCTCCTTCGTCAGGTGATCAAGTGTGGGATTCCATGGAAGGTTACCGCATTTATAGTCAGAGAACAATACCTGGTGATTACAGATAATCTTTCCAACTGCCTGTTGTCAAGGCAATCAAAGTGTTCAGACAGAGTGATGTTACCTACAGGACCACCGAATACACAAACGGCCATAACAAAAGACAGAGAGAGAGAGAGAGAGAAAAACATCCGAAAGGAAGAGAAAGACAGAGAATGACACGTTGTGTTAAAAACAGATAACTTTTATTCGCTGGTGGGGTTACGTGTAGCGTGACATGAACCCAAGATCCCGGTTGAGGCCGTCCTCATGGGTGCGGAACTTGGCTATCAATTTCTGTTCGACGATTTTGCGTTGTCGTGTGTTTTGCGGTGTCCGCGCAACTATCGCCAGACAGGAGGGCTCCTTCCCAGTCGGGGAACACTTCAGCAGTCAAGGACATTCAGCCACCGATCTTCGGGTAAGCGTTCTCCAAGGCGGCCTTCGAGACACACGACAACGCAAAATCGTCGAACAGAAATTGATAGCCAAGTTCCGCACCCATGAGGACGGCCTCAACCGGGATCTTGGGTTCATGTCACACTGCACATAACCCCACCAGCGAATAAAAGTTATCTGTTTTTAACACAACGGGTCATTCTCTGTCTTTCTCTTCCTTTCGGATGTTTTTCTCTCTCTCTCTCTCTCTGTCTTTTGTTATGGCCGTTTGTGTATTCGGTGGTCCTGTAGGTAACATCACTCTGTCTGAACACTTTGATTGCCTTGACAACGGGCAGTTGGAAAGATTATCTGTAATCACCAGGTATTGTTCTCTGACTATAAATGCGGTAACCTTCCATGGAATCCCACACTTGATCACCTGATGAAGGAGAAAGCCTCCGAAAGCTTGTGATTTTCAAATAAAACAGTTGGACTATAACGTGGTGTTGGAAGATTCCTTACGTTTGTCAACCCCAGTCCATCACGGCATCTCCACATCATAATAATTATAAGTATATTTGAAAATTATGCTTATATTTGAAAAAAAAATTTCTATGCCTACACCTGTGAGCTGTACTGTATTCATAGCAGAACATATGCAAAGCGTGTATTTAAAATATGTTAAAAGTCTTGAGTATACCATACTTTTCCTGTAAGCGTCATGGTTTCTGTAACACTTTCCCCACGACTTTGTTGATAGAACAGAATTTGTCTGATTCAGTCATCGTAAATCAGTGGCTCTGATAATACATTTTGTGTCACATGGCATCACACCCCTATCGTTATAAAACTGCATGTCCTCCCACTAGCCGTGAGTAATGCCATGTCTTTTTAAAAAGGTATTGTGGTTTTTATTGTTTGTGTATTATGATAAAAAGATTTAAATGGAGTTTCAAAAAATGAATTTGGTTGTTATGCATTTGTAAGTTAGCTCCACCATGGGGCACTAAATGATGCATTGGCTACACTGACCTTTCACCTCTGGGACCAGGGCTGAAATCTAGCTGAGATTGTTAAATCCAGTCCAGACTGATTTCCTCTACCTGCTGGCTGTAAGGCCAGCACTTACAATGAGTTTGAATAATCTCAGTGGAGTTCCCAGCGGAGTCATGTCCACAGCCTTAAACTATCCATAATTCAGCACAAGGTGCCATCTCACTTAGAGAGATCCTGAGGTTGGCTGGAGTGGGCAAAGGAAAAATTCACACCTGAAGAGGTGCTCTTCCCAGATTGGGGTTGAGGCATATTGTCAGGGAAATACAGAGAGGCTGCTATTATATATAAGGCCATGCTATGTAACCTAAGGTGCTTGTTGCTAACAGTGGGTGCTAAACAGTTAATTCCCCAGCATCATTATCCCTTACCTTGATGGATTAATCTCCCATCTATCACCAGCTATCATTGGAATAGTTGAATGACATATCTACCATAAAGGGCAGTTTTGTCATGGTAAAGTGCTTTGTAAAACTTTTTATTATGTTTATACATAGAGGAGGGTGCAGTGACACTCTCCGACATCTGACACTCCAGGGGCGATTTTAACCCTGCCTGCTTGGCAGAAACTGAGCGAGTGGACATTTAAAATCAATTGGGAGCCATACCCACCAGTGTCCCCCCCTCCCTTCCTGCTGCCTTCAATTTTAACCTGCTCTTCTGAGCAGGTGAGAAGGACACGCACTGGAAACCATTGGAGTCCTTCTTGAAATATGCATTGGGCTCTGATTATGTCATTGGGGCCCGACTGCTGGTTTAACCACTGGCCTGAGTGGGAAAGCTATTGTGGCTCCCCGAGACCCTCCTGAAACCCCCTCCCCATGACTTATCTCGGTGCTGGGGAGTGTTCCTTCAGTTCCCATTGGCGGCCTCCTGCTGCCGACATTATGACCCCGCCCACAAGCCAGTGCTGAATCTCATCCGTTTCAGGCGGGTAATTGAAAAGGGCTGTGCCCAGGAGTTAAAATCGCCCAAGCCTCATGCTGCCAAGGTCATGGGGGTGTTTTGCCCCTCACCTCGGCCCCTGCCCACCAATTCCCGCCCCGAGTTAAAAGAGTGGCTTTTAAGTTTGTCATTTATTGTCTTTTTAAAAAAAAATCAAATATACTGAAATGAAAAGATTAACAGGGTGTGCTGCGGTGCAAATTTGCCGTAGCATTGAACACAACATCACTGCAACTTTCAGAGCATGATGTTTTCTGTTAACTTAGGAATTGCATTTGCCTGAAAATTCCCCAAACCAGTGTAAATTTTCCTTTTTTTCCCCTACTCTCCTGAAATGGCTGTCTCTTGCTGAGGTATGAATGCGAGAAGCCCTTCAGTGCCTTACTCAAGTCCACTTTTCATTCGTGAGCTTGATGGTGGTATGTCGGCACGTCACGGGGATAATAAAATCGTGACTGACCCGATGATCACCAGATGTCCACACCAACACACTTTTTCAGAACAGGACATTGGATGGTCAGGAGCAGGAACCATGGCTGATATTATTGTTTGCCTTTCCCTAGCTCAGGGGTACTGTTTTACTATTCTGATTGTTAATAGAAATCAGTTTAAAGATGCAACTGTGTCATCCTTGACTCAAATCTATGTCATGGAAACATTACATTTTTCAAAGCAAACTATTCCGACTCATTGCTAAGTTGCTGAGAGGCTTTTTATGTTTCCACTGAACACTGATTATAATCACAGACTAATTACTATAATATCAGTTGGGAATAAGGAATGTAAATAGCAAAGTTTAGATCTCGCAGTTGAATACGCTATTATTATTGAAAATAAGAGCAAGGAGATGAGGAACTGTCCTCTTTATTATCTTCCTTGTATATCATGGTGCCATTTGATGCATTGCAAATGAGAAAGATTATAGCTTAAGGGAAAGGGAATTAATTTTCCCGTGATGAATTGTAGGTGTAAGTAGCATCAGTAAGTGCAGTATCTTGAATGTACTAACATGAAAATATAGGACTTGGCTTTGTATCCATGATTCCCTGAGTGGTAAGTTCCTGATATTGCAGCTGTGCTTAGTACTTAGGTGAAATAATTGTTGGCGCCAACATTTTGGGGTAGGCATTTGAGGGCGTGGATCTCTGATGGGGCAGAGCTTCCGCCCGCCTCATGGATGCACCCCTGATTCCATGCCCTAAGCCCTGGGCTCGGCGGCATTTCTATATTGTGGGCGGGAGGCCACATCATTTTCTAGAGCTCCCTCCTTGGTGGGTGGGAGGGATTTCACTCCAGCAGCACAATCGAGCTTTCTGCTTTTGCTCTTTTCAGAAATACAGTCTATCAAAACCGACCTTTTAAATTTTAAATCCTCCCTAATGGCTTTAGCAATGCTGGATGCCAGGAATGTACAGGTGTTCTTTGTGCCCAGCTTTGTTACGGCACAAAACTGAGGAACTTGTATCGTATAGTGTCATAATACACCCACTCCCACCATGACGGGAATTTCTGTCGGGTGGGAAAAGGGGTGAGGACTTGGCATAGACAGGTTCTGCTCCAAATTCCTCCCTGGACGGCCAGAAAGAGTGCCATTTATGGCTCTGGTCTCAGAATTTCGCAGCTGTAAAATATTTGGCTGATCAAAATTTCCTGGTCCCTCAATTGTCATAATCCTATCCATTGTTTAATAAGCATCTAATTATTATCCTCCTTGAGGAATGAGGTAAATTGGGTCTTTGGGATTGAGGTGGCTTCATGATGGGAAATTGGAACTAGGTTGATCCTCTGTGGCAGACTGAACAATCTAATACCTAAGCTCAGAAGGTAGTCCAAAATGTTTTGATGATTGACCAAACAGTCTGGGTCCATGGTTGGGACCTCAAGGGGTAAACTTGGGGGTTGGTAGGGTGGTCCCAGCTAAACAATTAATGGGGAAGCTCTGTGCTAGTAAGCTGTACGAATCTTATCCGGTTAAACTCCAGCAGTAACTCTGTGCACACTTAGTCCCTGAGGCTTCCCAATCCAAGTTTTCTGGGGTATATTATTCCAGAGAGAGAGAGAGAGAGAGAGAGAGTGTGTGATTCAAGCATGGTAATGGGTTTGCTACACATGTCAGCTATTCAGCCGACCAAAAAAAAGTCATCTCTTCTCATCCTGCTTTGGTCTAAGGCTGTGTCGTTGGGGCCTCAGGATGACCCACCTATCTCTCTCTCCTGTACAGTCTACAATCACAGCTGACTTCCATTTGTTGTTTTCTGATAGAATCAATCCATTGCTTCCGCTGTCCCCATATGGTGTCACTGATTTGCGTTTATTCTGCACAGTCAGTCTGGTCTAGAAATTCCATGCTCTTTTTGGCATAATTTCAGTGATAATTGGGCAAATAACTTTTTTCTGGCAGCAAAAGGGATGGAAGTCATTTATGTTGGCATTTCGCCTCAAAATTGAATACCCTCCTCCACCCCCTCCACTGATGAAAACAGTGCCTTACCTCCTTCTCCCACACCTTCAAATAAAGGAACAATCCAGTAGAGCATGACAACACACCAGCCCTCTTTGCTCCAATGTGATTGCGCCAATAATCATCACCTGATTGAATAAATCAGCGCCAAGTAAGTGCACCCTTTACAGTATGACTCTAACCTCGAGCAAGCACAAAGTCCAAAGTGAACACAAGCTAATCTACTCTTTCCCAACACCATGCTTCCCCTGGGAGGCTACACATGACTTTCTTTTACCTATTAAAGTCCTTCTCCTGGGTGGGTTGGCTGCTCCATGCTCTACTAAAAGGTCATGGCAGCTTGCTCTTGGCAGGAGCTTGTTCTCAGGCAGCCTGGTGTTACTCCTTATGTTCTGCTGGCATGGGACTCTGAGGGGTAAGGCTGTGGGCCTGGCACATGCTGTTGTCCTGAGAGATGGCAGTATCAGGTGAACTCCAGACATGGCCATTCCACTAAGCCCTGGATCTGTATCACCACATATCAGTGGGATGGCTAGTCTGATTGTAGCAGATCCTGAACGTCCTGAGAGACAGCAGCATAGCCTGGAAAACAGTGCACTGAGTGCTATCTATTCTCTCCCTTACTGTCACCAGAGCTGCAGACTGTGCTTCCATGGAAGTGGAGACACCAACTGGGGCAAGGGAGGCCTGCTCCTCCTGGCCCACAAGGAAACTCATTCTGCTTCTGTGTAATGAGAGAATTTTGGCAGCTTTATAGTACAAGCCACACAGTAAACGATTCCTTTGCATCAAACTCATCTTCTGGCTGATAATATGCCTTTAAGAATGATCCTGTTGCTCACTGCTAAGGTTGGCCGTTGCGTTTTTCGAAGGATTGCACAAACAAGTCTTTATTGCAAGATCAACCGATCAAAGATTTCTTAAAAAAAAACTCAACATTGTGAAGTTGAAAATCAGTCCCGAAATGGAAGATGTCACATGAAACAAATCTGAGGTGCTTTCAGCTCAGAGATCAGAGAAACTGACTCTGAGCATTCATCAATCTACCTTTACTGAGTGACATACAGCAACAGACTAAGTATCATGGGACCTCTAGTTATTTCTTGAAGGTTGCACCAAAACAGACTCAGCATTCTTTATACCTTCTTGTGAGCTTTCAATCTTGTTCTGTCTTGGAAGGAAAATGACTGCCTTGCAGATCTGTGTTTCAAATGTTAACAGGCAGGTGAAAAATCCATCAGCAAACATGCTAGGAATTTAATCAAACAATTCAGAATTGAACTGTCCCATTCATATGTCTTCTTATTATTTTATGCTTTCAATTGATTTCCATATGTGAGTTGTACTTAGCTTACAATAGGATTATTTTGAATTATTTTTCTTAACAGTACTTTCCAGCGACAAATATTCATTTATGAACTGAAACATAAAAATGGACAATGAATCTACAAGTCCTCCACAGTCTTTGTAATAACGGTGCCTTTAGGGAGTTTTCACGAGTGCAGTCTTCACACATGTCTTGAAATTAATCTCCAGGATAATTATTCAACTCTAAGGGGTAGAAATTCGCCCACACTGTCCCTGTTTTTTGGGTATAAAGCAGACATAAAGTGTACCAATTTAGCAGTTAATTTTGCAATTAGTTATTGATCTACATGGCAGGTGTCAGGCCTGCCCCCCCTCAAGATTCTTCAGCGGCCCTCGCAGATGCCAACGAAAAGTAAGCGTTAATTTAATTTTTTTTTAATTGTTTCCTGTGGAGCCAGCAGGAGCAAGAGTGCTTCCCCTGACTCCATAGTTCTGATAGTCAGCCACTTCCCTCCCCTCCCCGTTACCCGCTCCAACCCCCTCCTCTCAGAACGTACCTGAGGGCCACTGCTGGCAAAAGGTGCCGAATATGTAGATGAGGTCCAAGGCCCAACTTCAGGCCGGCCTCGGGCCTCTCTCTGTTTGGGCGCACACTGGTTGTTCAGGGCCAAGTCTGAGCCCAAAACATGGGACTAATTTTCACCCCCTTAATTCCTTTTGTCAGAAACTTCTTTGTTGTTTGAGCAGAAATAGTAACTGACTTAAAATAACTTGTTTTTTGAATGCTCCTTTTAAATGCTGTTGAGACCTGGTTGCAGCAATATCATGGTGAACTTGCATTTCTGCCACTACTTTTGATCAAATTAATCCTCTCCTTTATAGAAACAGCACCTGCTTGTGGCTGCAGTCTGCTCATCCCATATAACAAAAGTTGTGGAAGCTGTATTGCAATTGTTGGCATAAAGGCAAACTCCACAGCCAGCGGGTGTGGACTCCATATCAGAAGGGGGAAGGTGAACAGACAGTTTAGATTTAACTACTTCACACAGAAGGTGATGAGTATGTGGAACAGATGGCCTGAAGTCACAGTGAAGGCGGAACAGTGTCAATAAATTGAACTGGATACCTTTTTGACGAAAGAGATTATTGAGGGGTATAATTGGTAAAGTACAGTAAGATTGTTTTTAAACATTGGACTGGCATGTTGGGCCCCAATGGTCTTTTCTGCTCCTGTGTGTTACTATATTCCTGTTCTTGACAGGTATTTTACACAAACGTATCTGTAAGGAGTAAAATACAAGTACTGTGATTTAGTTTAGCTTTTCTTGAGCAGAAATCAGTATTGAAATAAAGCGTAATCCTTGCAAGAGACTGTTAAATCCATATATTTTGTTTTCTCCTAAAACAAGTGTTTTATTTATTTATTATTAGGAAGGAACAACCCCCTCCTGTTTTAAACCATTTTCTCCCTTTTTTTTCTGCAGTCTTCTTGGCTATATATCATTCTCAATGATGGCGGAGTCCAGCACGTGAGTGCAAAAGACAAGGCTGAAGCGTTTGCAACCATCTTCAGCTAGAAGTGCCGAGTGGATGATCCAGCTCAGCCTCCTCCCGATATCCCCACCATCACGGAAGCCAGTCTTCGGCCAATTCGATTCACTACACGTGATATCAAGAAACGGCTGAGTGCACTGGATACAGCAAAGGCTATGGGCCCCGACAACATCCCAGCTGTAGTGCTGAAGACTTGTGCTCCAGAACTAGCTGCGCCTCTAGCCAAGCTGTTCCAGTACAGCTACAACACTGGCATCTACCCGACAATGTGGAAAATTGCCCAGGTATGTCCTGTCCACAAAAAGCAGGACAAATCCAATCCGGCCAATTACCGCCCCATCAGTCTACTCTCAATCATCAGCAAAGTGATGGAAGGTGTCGTCGACAGTGCTATCAAGCGGCACTTACTCACCAATAACCTGCTCACCGATGCTCAGTTTGGGTTCCGCCAGGACCACTCGGCTCCAGACCTCATTACAGCCTTGGTCCAAACATGGACAAAAGAGCTGAATTCCAGAGGTGAGGTGAGAGTGACTGCCCTTGACATCAAGGCAGCATTTGACCGAGTGTGGCACCAAGGAGCCCTCGTAAAATTGAAGTCCATGGGAATCAGGGGGGAAACTCTCCAGTGGCTGGAGTCATACCTAGCATAAAGGAAGATGGTAGTGGTTGTTGGAGGCCAATCATCTCAGCCCCAGGGCATTGCTGCAGGAGTTCCTCAGGGCAGTGTCCTAGGCCCAACCATCTTCAGCTGCTTCATCAATGACCTTCCCTCCATCATAAGGTCAGAAATGGGGATGTTCGCTGATGACTGCACAGTGTTCAGTTCCATTCGCAACCCCTCAGATAATGAAGCAGTCCGAGCCCGCATGCAGCAAGACCTGGACAACATCCAGGCTTTGGCTTATAAGTGGCAAGTAACATTCGCGCCAGATAAGTGCCAGGCAATGACCATCTCCAACAAGAGAGAGTCTAACCACCTCCCCTTGACATTCAACGGCATTACCATCGCCGAATCCCCCACCATCAACATCCTGGGGGTCACCATTGACCAGAAACTGAACTGGACCAGCCATATAAATACTGTGGCTACGAGAGCAGGTCAGAGGCTGGGTATTCTGCGGCGAGTGACTCACCTCCTGACTCCCCAAAGCCTTTCCACCATCTACAAGGCACAAGTCAGGAGTGTGATGGAATACTCTCCACTTGCCTGGATGAGTGCAGCTCCAACAACACTCAAGAAGCTCGACACCATCCAAGATAAAGCAGCCCGCTTGATTGGCACCCCATCCACCACCCTAAACATTCAGTCCCTTCACCACCGGCGCACTGTGGCTGCAGTGTGCACCATCCACAGGATGCACTGCAGCAACTCGCCAAGGCTTCTTCGACAACACCTCCCAAACCCGCGACCTCTACCACCTAGAAGGACAAGAGCAGCAGGAGCATGGGAACACCACCACCTGCACGTTCCCCTCCAAGTCACACACCATCCCGACTTGGAAATATATCGCCGTTCCTTCATTGTCGCTGGGTCAAAATCCTGGAACTCCCTTCCTAACAGCACTGTGGGAGAACCGTCACCACACGGACTGCAGCGGTTCAAGAAGGCGGCTCACCACCACCTTCTCGAGGGCAAATAGGGATGGGCAATCAATGCTGGCTTCGCCAGCGACGCCTACATCCCGTGACCGAATAAAAAAAAACTGTGGTTCTTGTTAATGCCAGTTGAACTGACCACCAGGGAGTGTGTCACAGCAGTCTGAGAATGATGTTTCTTCTGATTGTTCCCTAGAACTCCTCCATCGCTCCATTCCCTTCCCCTCCCTTACCTCCCTCTCTCCTTCCCCCCCTCCCTCCCTCCCTCCTCCCCCCTCCCCCCTCCCTCCCCCTTCCCCCCTCCCCCCTCCCTCCCCCTCCCCCCTCCCTCCCCCTTCCCCCCCCTCCCCCCTCCCTCCCCCTTCCCCCCCCTCCCCCCTCCCTCCCCCTTCCCCCCCCTCCCCATCCTTCTCCACCCCTCCCTTCCTCCACCTCCATCCTTCCCTCCATCTCCATCCCTCCATCCCACCTGCTTTGTACTGTTGTGCACCAGCATAGCTGAGATCAGGAACTAGGCAGTGTGAGGGCAGGCGATCACTGGTGCAGCCAATTTTCCACTATTCTATGGCCTCGTGTTGGTGCTTGAGTATGCTGTGGCACTCCATTTCCTTTGTGCAAATATTTTTTTCTTATTATTATTTTTGTGATTTTCAGTTTAAAATATACATTTTTCTGGGTTAAGAAGCAAGTCAAAAATTGCTGAGCCTCGATTCTGAACAATACCCTCAGCAAATGGAATGCACAGCTTCGTTACCATTGGCTGCATTTCTCCTGTTGCTGAGCAACCCACCGATGCTATCTGACTGGCTGTCAGTAAAAGCATTTCCCTTTTTTATGCTTAACCAAGGAAGACCAAAGCAGGGATGATTTTAAAACATTTTTAATTGCAGGGTTACAAAGGGAATGAGTGTCCCCTTAAAATAAAGAAGCAATCTATAAAAATATTATATCATTTAACAAATGAGTCCTCTGCTGTTGTGCAGTCTCCTAATTCCCTCATAGCTATGAACTGCTCAGCTAACAGTTTATATTTCAACAGCACACGAGGGAGTTTTGAGACTACAATCTTAAGTGAGAAAGAGCTCTCAGAACAAGTGTCAAAATTTTTAAATATATTTCCCCCCCTCCATGCCTCGTTCTGTAGCTGGATAATTAGACAGTCTTAGCCTCAGGGTTCTTTACAACAGCCACTTTTGATCAGCTAACAGGAGATAGCTCTGAACTGCCAGCAATTTCCTTCTCCTGAGATCAGGTGCTCTGCTGGATGCTTCAGTACCCCCACCAAGGGCCAATGATAGCGACAAACTTTGAAGCTCAACTGAAGCTAGGATTCAGAGTTGTAAACTTCTGGAGTTGGAATCTAATGTTCTACCACTATCGCAACCAAGTGATCCACCTCTGAACTTTAATTTCTCGGTTCAAAGCACCCATGAGGCTGATTCCTCATGGGTGACACTGTAAGAATTATTGGGGTGATTCTGTTTTTCCAGATCAACAGTATAACAGGATTATTTAATTTTATTTAGTCCACATTTTACACTATATGAAGCGTATTTTCTCTGCTAAAAATGATCTGAGAGTTTTAGGAAACAACAGTACATTGAGTGGGAATACTAGCAGAGCTTATGAAAAGGGTTTAATTCCGTTGCAGTGCTGTTGTTTCAATGTTTCAGTTTCTAATTTAATGGCGGAAATCTTAACGGGAAGAATGCTGACCGTACACAAATACTGTTTAGCAGTTAAATCCTTAACAATGTGTATTATCTTCAGATGATCTTCAATACCTCCTGTGCTTCCAAAAGATACCGATTTAACCATTTATCAGTTCCAATAAGAGATTTAAGAATTTATACAAGGCAGTTAGCTGTGGAATATCATCAGCTGTACAGCACATTCCAGAAGATGACTTCTCTAATCTGAACAGTATATCTTGTATGGTGAGATTACAATACTGTATCATTCAAGTGGGGCAGCTGCCAGATAAGTACTTACAGTTCCTTCTGAGCACAGAATTCCAGTGCGCCAAATCTCTCCCATTGCATTGAATTCCTGGCCGAGGCACAGAGCTAATTTAATCATCATCCAAGCAATAAAAGTTTTTCCTATTATCTTATTTACATAGAATGTACAGCCCAACTGATCCATGCCGGTATTTATGCTTCACATGAGCCTCCTCACCCCCCTCTTCATCTAACCCTATCAGTTTAACCATCTATTCCGTTCTCCCTCATGTGTTTATCTAGCTTCCTCTTAAATGCATCTATGCTATTCACCTCAACTACTCCTTGTGGTAGCGAGTTCCACATTCTGTCCTCTCTCTGAGTAAAGAAGATTATGTTGAACTTCAGCACAATGAATATTAATTTTGATACCAATTTCATTTTTTGATTCTTAATTATATTTCTATCTCCCCCTAACTGAAAAATGGGAGCATCTACGCCTGTCTTGTTCTTGTTTCTTTGCAAGAGTTCAGCCTGATGCTTGAAACATAGGGAGGAAGGTGCTGCAGTCCGGATCTCATTTTTCCCTACTATCCCAGTGTGAAATTTCCCACATTTTTGTCCCTATAGCCTCTCTGAGAAAGAATATGGGATTAGGGTCAATTAGCACCAAATCTAAAGGTGGCTTTGTGCTGTGTATTCATTTTCAGTGGGAACTGGAATGAAATAAACCATGCTAATTTCATCTAACAGCCTTTGGACATCTG
Source organism: Heptranchias perlo (assembly GCF_035084215.1). Classification (NCBI taxonomy): domain Eukaryota; kingdom Metazoa; phylum Chordata; class Chondrichthyes; order Hexanchiformes; family Hexanchidae; genus Heptranchias; species Heptranchias perlo. The sequence continues at coordinate 31,230,272 of NC_090350.1, forward strand.
AGACTGCACATTTTCTTTAGCTAAGGCTAAACACTATGAAAACCCGGATAATAAATGGGGAGTTTAAATTACTCAAGCCATTTTTTACAGCTTTAATTGAAGGTGTTATATTTCATTACACAGTAATTAAGTTGCAGGGAAGATAGATTGTGCTCATTGGTAAAAGCTCTGTGTGAAGGTCCTTCTTTGTTCACACTCCTTGGTGCAGTGTGATAGCTGATGAAGAGACAGTTGAAATAGCAGCTGTTACTCTGGAGAAAGCTGTTCCCAATGATACTGTTAAATGGCATTGCAACAAAATCCTTGCTATCTATAGAGCATACACAACAGTGCCAATGACAGAAAACTAAGAACTTGGGATCGTTTCATTCCAGTATAGTACTGAGACTGATCTTGTAGCAGCACAGTTAAGAGATCAGCGATTCGTACAATGCTGTGGGACTGAAGGTGAATTGGAGATTCAAGGACAGAACTCTTTCTGTGAAGTATTTTACCTGAGCTTCTACAATCATAAAGGTTTGTCAAAATTGTTTATTTTTATCATGGTTCTATTTTGTGGACCCACAAAGCAAAAAAAAAATCACGTGCCCACTTCAATCTCTTGACCGATAAAAGTATCAGAAAATGAAACACATTAGTTGCAGAACACATGCCTGCCTGATAGGTATTCATCTGTCCTAATTAGTAACTTGATTAGCATAACCAACAATTGACTTTACACTTGTTGAGGAGGTAGACTTCATTTCTGGAATGAAAAATATATAGAGCAGTTGGCCATCATGCAATGAGCAACAAGGAAGATCCCCTAAGTTTTGAAGATAGGTCGATGGAATTAAGTGTTTCCTGGTGGCAAAAATAGGATTGGGAGGAGACATGTTCCAAACCCTTTTAACACTGAAAAACTTGGATAATATGGAATAGTTAAAAAAGAAATTAGCAAGCTTCAAATAACATTAGAAGAAATATTTTGTCCCATTGAGTAGCAGATATGTGGAAGAGATTTCTATCAAAAAGTAGTTAATGCTATGTCACTTGACTCCATTAAAAGGGAGCTGGATGAATATTTGGTTAAGAACTGAATTGAAGGACATAGGGATAAGTTGAGACATAAATGATCTGTTGAAACACTGGTTTTCTAAGACTCCAGATTTTTTTGCTTATGCTCAATGGAAAAGTCAGCTCCCGTCGGCAAGCACACACTTTTGATGAACCAAACCTTTACCTTGTAGCTATAGTAATGGGCCACAGGGCACACAATGGACCCCTTTACCATTGCACACTGGAAATGATATGGCATGCCACCATACATTCTACACCTGGAGGGTGAATAACCATAACTGTCCTATGGAAACTGAGTGCAATTCTGGTGAGATTTGGCACCAATTCTTAACTATTTAGCACTGACTTAAATCAGTACATGAAAGTTGGCTCCATTCTCTTAGTTTTTGCGCATCTTCAAATTCAGTTTTATATATGACGGTCAAGTAACTGACTAAAAGAACATTTGTAACTTGTAAGTACTGACTGGTAACCTATGACAATGTGACTATTTTATGAGAATTTTAATTCTCCAAGTGGTACATATTTAAATGTCTGTTGTCCAAGGGCATCTTATAGATCTAAATGTTGTTGAATCTTGACACATGTGGTATGACAAGCAATCTGCAGTGACAATACCTGTACAAAACATAAGCTTTAATGGGTCACCAGGTTGACAATAAGCACTTTCTGGCAGAATCCGTTTATAATGTAACGATCTGCATTGCAAACTTTGTCCAATCCCTTCGAAACCGGCTCTAAACTCTTTAACAACTTCAATGAGAAATTTGCACAAACACAAAACATAAAAGATGATTACTATTTTTAGATGAATGAAACCTGACAGTAAACATTTACCAATTTTTATATTCTACTGTACTATAATTTCAGTCTAATTAATATCCAGTAAATACTGAGATAAAAATTGGACCCCATTAAAGAAAGATCTTAGATACTTCTTTGGGGAAATCACACTGCCTCATCTAACTGATGGCTACAGAGAAATCTCCTATCTTCTGGCACTTTCTACAGCAACCAAACTTTACAGTTACTCAAATTCCATGGTACATTTGTGGCTCCTCTACCACCAAAAAATCCTTAATTTTGCTAAGTATTGAGCCAGATGATGGATAAAGGGACATTAGCAGATGCTCTGCACAAAGCCATTATCAATGTCCTCCTCAAATTATACACTCCTGGTTTTAAATAAAAGAAGGCTGTCAGCATTATTATAATTTATTGCACAAAATAGCACTTTTACAAGTTTGGGTTTCCTGTAGATACTTTCTCAGCTTCAGTTGCATCACTCATTTCTGTAAGCGGTCTGCATATCTTACTTTTACGGGATTTGGCTCACACTACCCAAGAGCTACTTGTGCAATAATGTGACTCGGATGCATCACAATACTGTTTTGTGAACTAAACCGGATATTTAATGTGACTCAGTGTCAAATTTTGTTTGATCACGCTCCTGTGAAGCACCTTGGGATGTTTTACTATGTTAAAAGGCACTATATAAATGCACGTTGTTGTTGTTAATGATTTTCACATGTCTATTTCTTAAATCTCCCCAAAGGTAGACCGAGCAAACATTTAGTGAGTCATTAAGCTGCTTTATTTCACAGAAAGTTGAACTTACAGAGCAATAGCTATGAACAGATTCACTTAGTTCTTTTCTTATGTAATAATACAAAATAAAGAACAAGTCACACTTCCCCACGTCAGTAGGTTATCTCACTTGACTTAAACAAGATGTCATCTTTCAGCATTTCTAATCTCTTTACCTCAAGTTTTAACAAAACTTTACTGCCCTTGCAGCTTTCCTGTTTCAGAAAGAAAACATTTCCTTTAGTTTCCATTTTTCTGTCTTTTTGATCTTCCTCTTCACAGACATACAGAGATCAAAGGCCTTTCCATCACAGTGGGTGTGAAGTACTCTTTGATTATTTAGGGAAGTTAACAAATATGCTTATTGTTTAGTCTCCAGTACAAAAAGCTGCCATTTAGCATATTAACCATCTTTCATCTAGGTGCCTTTTTATTAATTAGTGGGAATACGCTTTGTTTTAAATTTTCCAAATCCTTTCTGTGAAAAAATAATCAAAAAATTCTGAAATGTTTTGTTACCTTGTTTTGGAATTTAAATTTAAAGACAAATTTTGTCCATTGCACACAAACCTTCAACAAAGTTCTTAGAGCCACAAGATGTTCCATTTCAATCTCTTTTCACTTTCATAGAGATACAGTTCATAGTTGTGCTTTGTTTGTACTCACCTTAAAGCCTTCATTGGTGAGCGTGGTTAGGTCATTTGGGTTCATCAGATGTATGAACCATAGAAGTTTACAGCATGGAAATACGTCATTGAGCCATTGCGTTTATGTTGACGCTTTGCTGGAGCAATCCTAAACTAATCTCACTGCTCTCTTCTCTACCCATAACCCTGTATCTTTTTCTGCTTAAAATATTTATCCACTTTCCCCTTAAAAGATGCAATGATCTATGCTTGAACTACTCCCTGTGGCAAAACATTCCATACACTTATTCATTTTCTGCACAGAAAAATTTCTCCAAACCTCTCCCCTCACTCTGTTAGTGACAACTATAAATTGTTGACCACTCATCACTGCTTCCTCATCCAGAGGAGATAGTCTTTCACTGTTCATTGTATCAAAACCCTTCATAATTTAAGAAACCTCTATTAAGTCTCCTAGTCTACTCTGCTTTAGTGAAATTAGTTACAGTACCTCAAGTCTACCCTTCTAACTATAGTTTCTCATCCCCAGTATTGGGGTCTGGATTCCACAGCATATTCCTACGTGCATATGATTCTCTACTTTTTCAAAATAATCTCAGACTTGCCTTCCTTCAGACAGGTGAGAGCAGCTGCCTTTGACATTAAGGCAGCGTTCGACCAAGTATGGCGCCAAGAACCTTGAAGGATCACAGCTGTTTATTAGTTTCATTATTCAAGGAAGAAAGGACATGTTCAGTAAACTACTGTAATGTGATTTTGCTTTTGCTATTGCTTTTCTATTATTAATAAACCTATTTTGTAGTTTAAAGTGTAAGCCATGGTCTGATGGAGCAATGATTCTGTCACTTTCCGAGGTCCAAGAGTCTAACAGTGATGAAACTTTCTGCTCGTATCCTGGGCTTCTAATATTACCAGATATTGAGCATATCAAGGCACACTCCAGTTCATAGTGAATGGGGGCTTGCTTGTTGCTGTGCATGAGAGAAATATCTAACGAAGAGCCCCAAAAATGTAATGATACACATCAGCTGCATCGGCATCTAAAAGAGAAAGAAGAGTGACCCCTTCATCATAACTTTTGAGATAATACTCTTTTATTTCATTATAGGGGGATAAACATTCTGACATTGAATATCAAATATCTGTTCTTGGTGATAAGTATCAAGGTATTTGATAAAATATTGACGGGTGTTTTTTTTTCCTGAAGTAAGTAGGAAACCAGAATTAGAGATATAGGCAAGAGAGAACCTTTGGTATCCCAGATCTTAGAGGATACATTCATGGATTACTAACAGTGGATTGGAAATTCAGTTCCACATAAAGTGGGGACTTGCTGGATTGGTAGAGCTTCCCTCCATTGTCTAATTAAAAGATGACAACAAAGGGAAAGATGTGCATTTTCAAAATATCACACTGGGTGCTTTGGCAAGACACAGACTGGATCCATTCCACTGCCTCGCTGAGGATTATTGAACTGGATTGGAGACCACATTGTAAAGTAAGAGGTAGAAGAAAATCCAACACCTAGACTGTTATGGATCTCTGGTCAAGCCATATTTAAGCTTGATCTATCTCCAGGTGATACTTAACATTAGATGAAAATGGTAGAATGCCTCCAAAACTGAGCTGTGTCCAATAGATGGCAGCATATTTGTAATATCATTCATAAAGTTACTCGGTTGAAAGTTATTGTTCCATACTTGAGCACAGGTAAGTTGCCCGTGTTATTACAATATCTTTATTATAATATCTTGCCAGATTTTAGGAAGATATTGCATAAGTTCTGTAAGGTAACCAGATAACTGCCAGTTCTGATTTAATTGCACTTTACCAAATATTGCAGTAAAAACTTTAAACTGAACTAAAAAAAGTGAATAAAACTGTAAGACATTTAATTAGGGAGACTTCTTTGAACAAACATTTCTCTTTCACTATTTATTTGTATTGAGCAAACACTACAGACCGAAGGGCAGAGTTAATTGGTGTTAGACAATATTTTAAATAATTGCTTGTGTGGATTATATTGTGATGCTTCTGTACAGCACCTTTCAAATTCCATTTCTACCATGGCCGATGACCTCTTATTTGTAGTCTGTGAAAGTACTTCATCATTTTAAAATTTCATAAATGGAATTGGAGAGATAGTCCAGTGTTGTTTTAGGGTTGCTTAAGGCCAAATTCTTGAGCTATGTATTATAAAAATATTGGAATGTGGACACATGTACATATAAACACAATGGAATTTATTCATTTATTTTGCCTTCAAAATTTTGGTTTATGAAAACTACTTCTGGGAGACAGTTCTCCATATTTTCTGTATCTACTATGTGTTCCTGATGATCATGCCCCTTTTTGTTTTTGATATTTCTCTGGGTACATACTTTGGTGAAGGGAACGCCATACTCAAAGATGTGAATGTAGGACATTCTGGAGGGGGAGGGTGAACAGCCAGTTGTCGTGGTGCATATAGGTACCAATGATATAGGTAAAAAACGGGATGAGGTCCTACAAGCTGAATTTAGGGAGTTAGGAGTTAAACTAAAAAGTAGGACCTCAAAGGTAGTAATCTCAGGATTGCAACCAGTGCCACGGGCTAGTCAGAGTAGGAATGACAGGATAGCTAGGATGAATACGTGGATTGAGAGATGGTGCAAGAGGGAGGGATTCAAATTCCTGGGACATTGGAACCGGTTCTGGGGGAGGTGGGACCAGTACAAATTGGACGGTCTGCATCTGGGCAGGACTGGAACCAATGTCCTAAGGGGAGTGTTTGCTAGTGCTGTTGGGGAGGGTTTAAACTAATGTGGCAGGGGGATGGGAACCGATGCAGGAAGTCAGTGGGAAGTAAAGTGGTGACAGAAACAAAAGGCAGTAAGGGAGAGTGTACAAAACATGACCGGACAGATGGTCTGAGAAAGCAGCGCAAAGACCAAGGGAAGTCTAGATTAAACTGCATTTATTTCAATGCAAGAAGTCTGATGGTCAGAACACTGAATACAGGAGTTGGGGTGTCTTGTTGAAGTTGTACAAGACATTAGTAAGGCCACACTTGGAATACTGTGTACAGTTCTGGTCACCCTATTATAGAAAGGATATTATTAAACTAGAAAGAGTGCAGAAAAGATTTACTCGGATGCTACCGGGACTTGATGGTTTGACTTATAGGGAGAGGTTGGATAGACTGAGACTTTTTTCCCTGGAGAGTAGGAGGTTTCGGGGTGATCTTATAGAAGTCTATAAAATAATGAGGGGCATAGATAAGGTAGATAGTCAAAATCTTTTCCCAAAGGTAGGGGAGTCTATAACGAGGGGGCATAGATTTAAGGTGAGAGAGGAGAGATACAAAAGGGTCCAGAGGGGCAATTTTTTCACTCAAAGGGTGGTGAGTGTCTGGAACGAGCTGCCAGAGGCAGTAGTAGAGGCGGGTACAATTTTGTCTTTTAAAAAGCATTTGGACAGTTACATGGGAAAGATGGGTATAGAGGGATATGGGCCAAGTGCAGGCAATTGGGACTAGCTTAGTGGTATAAACTGGGCGACATGGACATGTTGGGCCGAAGGGCCTGTTTCCATGTTGTAAACTTCTATGATTCTATGATTCTACCTAAAAAAAAATGCGTACCTGTTATTGCACAGTCTAATTTCAAGACCTTTGTTTGCATTTTACATATTACTCTTCATTAATATCATGTGACAGGAAGATATATTTTTACTGAAAAATAACACACTGATGGAATTACTTTCTTTATTTCTAATGAGCTGGAGAAAATTCATTTCACAATGTTGTACTGGAATTTTATTTGAATTATATAACAACATGAATGCCTATGTGTCAGGAAAATCTTAGCATAATTTTACTTAGACTTGGTGAGATTCTAATCATGTTTCTTTTTGATGGTGAATTGGTAATGCATCATGATGAAGGATGCTATTGCTGGTGAATGGAAAATATTTCTTCTTCTTGTATCCAGAATGAACATAAAGTACTTACAGCTCAGTTCGGATACAGGGTAAAGCTTCCTCTACAGTGTCTGGTAGTGTGCCTAATCCCCAACTTCACACTGCCCACTGCACCAATGTAGAATTTTAATTTCACACATGAATCATCAATATGGGCTGCTAATGTGATTGCATTATTAATGTTGAATTATGGGCAGGTTTCGGCTGTGGGCTCGTGTCCACTAGGAGTTGGGTTGAGGCTGTCCAAACTCCCATTACATGAAGCCTACAGCTGTCAGAGAAAGGAAGCTTTCATACCATCAGTCTCAGTTAGATTCAAACCCAAGGACAATGTTGTAACCCACTTATAACAGTCGTTTCTTGATTGCTAAAACTCGACTCATGCCTTGCATTTTGAAATTATGTTTTTTGAAGCTCTTTGTTCCTTTTCTATAAAATGCTATTTTACTTTCTCTTCAGTTCTTCCTGCAATTTTTCATTTGTTGCTGCATTATTTCTGAGACAGAAAATTTATTTTACCCTCTGCAACAGGTAATCCTTCTATTTCACTTTCCTCTTCAGCTGTCTTGAGTAGCTTACTATCTTTACCCTGTAAATGTTGGACCAATTTTCTTTTCTTTGAATTGTGTTTGAAGAATGATACAAGCTATCAGCTGGTGCCCCACCTGGTGACATTTTGTGGAAAACTATATTCAATTACAAAAGAGCCCTGCTGATAATAGATATACATACTGTCTCAAATAACACTTTCAGGCATGTCCTTGCAACTAGTTAATTTGGTGTTCTTCCTCTACATGGGTATTCTGAAGTACTGTGTCATACCTTTAGGTTATTCCAATTCAAATAACTTCTGTAATTGTAAGGACTGGTTCATTCGCTTGATGCCATTGGAGAAATTAAATCCTATCTATATATTAAAAAGTGCAAAGATTTAATATTGACCTACCTTCAGAGAACAGATATTGAATAAAGTTGCTGCCCTCAATCATTTCTGTCCTTCTATAGGTAAGTGCCAAAAAGTTAAATTGTGAGAAAACATTCCCCGGCTTTGAGATTTTTCTAGCATGGATTGAAAATAGGCAGTGAATGGTTTGCCAGCTTATGGTTTTGACAGCATAGTGTTTAGGACTGTCATGTGCTGCCGAAAGAATGATCGGAACAGGAATGAAAACACAGGCCCTGATTTTAACTCCGGGTGGGTTTTGAATGAGTGAATTGTGAGGTAAATTGGAAACTCACCTGCTGTTTCCAAAATCAGGCCCTGGCTACTTTAACTCCCGGGCCTCATTAATGTGCTGCCGCTGGTCTACTTCTCACCTAGAATGGGTAAGATGTCGGTGCTCAGTGGTGGAAAATTGCACAGCCTGAAGGCTGCTCACTGACACCAGGTAGGTGGTGAGATTGGGTTCTGGGAGTCTTACGTTTGAGATGAAGGGGAAGTCTGGGGCCAGGAACCTGAACTTGCCTTGTGGGGCCCAGAGTACTCTTGCTCCTCCAGGCCTCACAAAACAAATAAAAACACTTACCTTATTCAGTCTCTTCTGAGGCTGATCCTCTCCTGTCCTGGGTTGGCCTGGTGGAAAAGCTGCAGTGGCTTCCCCACTCAGGCCTGAGTTAAAATTGCAGCTGGGACCCAACAACGTCATATGTAAGGAGCGATCCCATCGGCTTTGGTTGGGTGTCCTTGTAGCCTGCTCAGGAGAACAGGTTAAAATTGCGGGCAACAGGGTTATGGCGGCTCCAGGGCAGGTAAATAACTCGGGGCATTTTAACTACCTACCCATCTTGTTGCTGCTGGGTGGGTAGGGTTAAAATCACCTGCGTAATGATCTAATAAAAAATGGTGTCTCCTGGATTTTATTTGAACCCAGTTCCATGCACAGAACAGACAAGGTGAAATTCTTTTGTTATCTTTCCGTAGAAAAGCCATAATAAAAGTACACTAAAAATTAAGAGGTTTTAAAAACTATTTGATAAAAATCAATTAGAAATACATTAGGCCAAGTCAATGTGACTTGCAGGTCATGGAATATGGTGTAATTTTTGCAGTTATGTTTTTATGTGGTTATCAATGGTTGAACTTTACTGATTCATTCAAAAATATACATTTTGCTTCCACATTTTAGAACAGCATATATTGTTTTCCCATCTTTTGGGTCTCACACTATTTACTAGCTGAGATAGCAGCCAACAACCTGTCAGCCTTTGCAACCAGCTGCTTGGAGGTATATGAGGGCACTTGACTTCTTGTCACATGCCCTCAGTTAGAAATTTCCATGATGGCAATCCTGAGGGACGGAACTTTCTGTGTAGGGTATCTTGATTAGGAACCAGCATACGAATAGACCAGTAGTAAACCAACCCATAGCCCCAAGGCCACCAGGTTTGGACAGTTATTGCACAGGACCTGAAACAAAGAATTGCATCTTGGTTGAAGAGGAACTCTTGGGACTAGGCCTTCCTCACAAACAGCTGGGTGATAAAGGCAAAACATCAGGACTCAGCATTAGCTTCAAAAAGATCAAGATTATGCCCATGGTATTAGAGCAGAAAAAGATGAAGGAAGATAGAAGCTGGTGGACATTGATGCTGAAAAGGTGGAAATGGTAGCCAAGTTGTACAGCCACAAAGTATGGTGGACAAAGGGGAATGCAATGAAGAGGTGAACAGATACATTACTCCAGCTGCTGGTGTTGTTAGTTGACTATGTAAATCACTGTAGAGGAGGAAAAACACATTGGGTCAGATCTTGTTGTAAAAATAACGACGTGTTAACGACGCATACCGTTATTAATGTGCAAATTGGCCAGTAAATTCAGGGGATTAAGAGATATGCTGTGAGTTACAAATCTCCAGAACTTGCTGGTTGATTGATGCTGTTCCGTTGTTTGCTTCACACAAACAGCATCTCGTCCTTAGCCTCCCCGTTATTTTTAAGAAGTTGCTGGATTTGTACAGTAATTGTCCATTAAACTCACCGCAGAAAGTTAAGGCTGGAACTTAACAGTGTAAGTAGCTTTTTAACAATGTAATAATTGTTAATGCCAATCCAGCTCTTCGGCCCAGAAATTGAACAATTTAAACTCAGGTGGTAAATTGTTCTTAGAGGTTTTAAAAATGTCAAATTTTATTTTTTTTTGTTACTTTGCCTTTCTGTCTTTTTTTTCTCTCTTAATCCAATCATTTTTTCCCCTCTCTTCATTTCTTTTTCTGTACCTGATTTGACTCTAATTCACCCTCCTTCTCAGTCGTTCCTCCTTTTCTTTCTCAATCCTTAATGGTTAAGGAGATACACTGTTGGTCCTGTTGTTCATTAAGGTCCTAGATGCCCCCTTACCCTTGCTGCGTCGTTATCAGTTCGCATTTCCAGCAAGTTACAGCATAAAAAATTTTGAGCTGAGGGGTGCAGAAAAAAGTCTAACTAACAGGGCACACCGTGAAATGCCAGCAAGATCCAGCCCAAAATGTGATGTGAAAAAGAGAGCTGATGAGGCTAATATCCAGTTGACATTTCTCTATGGTGCTGATAGCATGACCCTGACAAAAGTCGCGGAAGCTGTATGGTTTGGAATATGTTGCATAAATCGGATGTGGAGTGTTATCTGGGAGGATAGAGTGGAAAACACTGAAGTAACGAGAAGGAGTTCAGTAACAATGTATTGCAACAAGAAGGTTAGAATAGACAGTACACGTATGCCATATGGCTGAGAAAGTAATAAAATTGGTCCCAGCAGAGAAATGGTCAAAACTGAGATAATGGAATCATGTACATTAGGGTTTGATGTTCCTAAATTTCCTATGACCAAAGTTAGACAGTCTTGTTAGAAATAGATAAATTTTAAATTTACGGTTTTATATAATTTTTTATTATGTCATTGCAAATTATTGAGGACGAAAAGTGCAAGTGCATCTATCAAATATTCAATCACCTTAGTCTAATTTTTCTATTTCAAGAAAGCTGGTTCTCATATCCCAAGGGCTCTGGATTGCATTTACCTACCAGGCTTTGGAAAAAGTACAGCAAAAGTAAATTATCAATTGTGTAAAGTATCCTAAAAGCCCAATAAGATCTTAATCAGAAATAAAGGTACATCAGGCATTGAAAAACATTCCTTTTGTTGTTTGGTCCTGTGTGTTGCTGACTAACAGCCTAAACATCTCACAGCACCAGGTTCACTGAATCACAAGCATTTATGAGATTATCGAGACTTTACACATTTCGAGCTTTTAAGCCATTGGTCTGAAGGGAGTAGTGAGTGCCTGTGGGGAAAATTGCTTCTGCCCTCCCTGCTGTCTTGCTTTGTCCCACAGGTTCAGCCTGTCAGTCTTTGATTGCTTCTGAAGCCACAAAACGCTGCCGCCAAGTTTTATAGACAGAAACTGTCTGCAAGAATGGGGGTCTTTGTGCTGAGAGGCACTCCAGTCTCTGGCAGCTCTGGGATTCTGGTTCAGACAAGTATTGATTTATTCTGCAATTGAGGTTAACTGTCAAGCTACCAAACAATTTGTGTGCTCGTCTTTAAATTTGGCACTATGAAGCGACATTGCAAAGTATTACTCGGAAGGAATTATGTTTACAGATTTATGAATCATAACGTTGTCGCTTTCTAGTGCCTAGAAACTGTACAGGTGCTTTCACATCTTTGGCTCTTTCTTATGCATTATATGTTATCCAGTTGCCAGTCAGTCCTGAAATGCTACTGATTATATACGCATACCTTATTACTAGACAGATTAAAGAACGAGTGGGTGAGTGGACTTAGGGTGCATTTAAAATGCATCCAAAATAAAACATGCATTATAAAGTGAAGGACAACTCATGACCAGAATGATACTAATGGTGCACTACAACATGTCGTAAGATCCACAAAGAATTTTCGCAATGCACCAGAGTAATGGTAAGTAAATTACCTTGGTGTCCATCTCCACAGAAGCAAACACCCATCAGTACTAAATCTTGCGTTGGAAAAACTACTCAATTCATCTTTTATTCAAAGAACTGCTGATCTTCCCCTGTACCTTCACTGTATCAATATTGTAGCATCCCCATGACTATTATGCAATCCCATATTTTTATGGTTTGTGAACATGACCTTATATAATTTTTGTGCTGGATTTGTTTTAGGGTACTTTAAATTCTCAAGACTGAACGATAAATGAATAGATTTAATGAGCTGCTGATTGGTGCTACATGTAATGTGTATTTTAAAACAACTTTATATCGAGCAGCTCCTATAAACTACATCTTGCAGATTGACTGACTGCTCCAGTCTAGTTCTAGATGCCACTGCTTAATTGATATTGTCAGGCATTGAATATTAAGGGACTGCCTATAACTGATGGGAAACATTAACACTTAGTGAAAACAGAGAATGTCTATAAATGTTCATACTGTAAAATTATAGACCAGGCATAAAGCATTTGCAACCATTCAGAGTAATAAGATCAGTAGAGTACAAGACTGAAGTGTTATGTTGAAACTGTACAATACTCAGGTCAGACCTTACCTTGAGTCCTGCATTCAGTGCTGGTCATCGATCCACTGGAAGTTTTGTAAAAAAAAAATAGTCACAGGGCTGATCATAGTTTCAGAGTACTGAGCTATAAGGAAAGGTGAGAAAAACTTGAACTCTTCAGTCTTGAGAGGAGGTAAATGAGAGGGGGTCTCATTGTGCTATATAAGAAACTAAGTGGAATAGGTTAATCTGGAGTGCTATTTCAAGTTAAGCAATGATTGTAGAACAAGTGCTGCAGGTACAATTTTCCTTTTTCACTTGTCACAATTAACAAGAACTTATTGATTTCAAGTCATTGTTTGACTATCGATTGTATGATTAAGAATCGCCTTTAACACGGTGATTTATAAAATTGTTAATATGATAACCTTCAACTGCCACTAGATGTCTCTGAGACAATGTAAAACTGGTCTTCACAAGAGAACCTGTATGATGCAATGACAAAGAGTGGGGAAGCAAGCTTGAAGCAGCTTTGCTTGGATTATTATAAGAAAAAACTGGGTGGAATTTTTAATATTAATTCCTAGTTAAGAGATACTGATGCGGGTTTCATTGTTTTGGTGCTGTAGGTTCCATTCATTTTTTTAAATGAATTCTGCGTGACCCTCCTATTTCCTCTCCTGCTAACCCCCACTATCACCTTCAGCTGGGCTAATGGGATGGTGTCTGAGCCATGGAGATTTAGTAAAGAGACAATGGGCAAACATTTATTTTATGTATATTTTTGTACATAATTATACATTGTGTGACCTTGATCAATAATTTTTACAAGAAACAGATATTAATATCAAACAGACAGTGAATTAAATTACATTTCACACACAATACAGTTAAATGTCGATATTGCAAACTTGTGGGGATGAGCCGAATTAACACAACATCACAGTAAGGACAGCAGCTAAGAGTCTTGTGGGTTGAAAGTGCACTATGTGACACGATATTATCCGCTATTTTATTGGGTTACCTGAACACATTAATGTTCATAAGCTAGTATTGTGCAGTGTGATTGCATCCCATCATTTTAATTAAGATTTAATTGTAGAAACACCATAAAAGAACAAATCTGTCATGTGAGTGCTGTGCTATCCAGTCTGGGTCAAGACATTTCATTTTCAAATGATCAAATATTGGTTTCACAACTCTGAAATAAATTACTTCTCTTTTTTAATCTCATTTTATTTTATATAGAAGGTTACACACTTCGAGGGGGTTTATTTCAGCAATGATGCCATGGAGTTGGGCTTCAAATTTAGGAGACTCAATTTACCTTTTTTGGAGAATTGAAACCATCACTGGCTTAACCTGAGCTGCCTCCCTGCCCAGATGAAGCTGAGAATGTGCATGTCAAGGTCTCAGAACTGCTGAGCCGGTATGCGATGGGCAGCATCTGGAACATATCGAGAAAGTTTCTGATGCTTTCTCTTCCCACAAGCAAGATGGGGAGGCTGTTCCACCTGTTTAGGTCAGCAATATAGTAGAAAGATGGGGGAAGGTTTTTCCTGCAAAGAGCTGGGAGTTTGGGTATAACTACTATATCTAGTACTTAAAGTCAGTCTTTGTCCAGGCAAAAGGATAGCCCCATTGTACTTAAATGGGTCTCTCCTGAGCAAGGACCACACCCTCTGTTTGAGGAGTTGAGCTTGTAGCCAGGTAGCTGGAGAAAGTTTTGAAGGTTTGCAAGAACTTGGTGAGGGAAGCAGTGCAGATTTTGGGTAAAAGTTCAACAGCTGGAAGGAGCTCTTTTCTTGAACTGGAGCACTCCACATGATGTCATTGGAAGTCATAAATGACTTTTCAAGAGTTTTTGCCAAGTTTACAAATTGTATTGAGCCTAAAAGGTTTTTATTTTGGGGGGAAGAGGGCACCTAATAACTCAAATAAAAATAAAACCTAACTTGTACAAGTTTCATGGGGAGCTGCAGTACCCATAAGAGGTTAACAGTTGGATGGGTTAAGGTACTAATATTTCTTTTTTTTTGGAGTGCATTGTGTAGAAAATTAATCCCGTGGTTAATGATTTCAATGCACTTGTATTTTAATCTTCTCATTACTCACCCAGTGTGACATTTGGGTGACTAACGTGGGAAATCAAACATTTTACACCTGGAAATGTACCAAGAAAGGTCAGCTCTTTTTGCATCAGGGTCTATACATGTCTGATTCAATCATTGCTCTAACCCTAGAAAGTGTAGAATTCCAACATACCATTCTCCTTCTTTCATTGCAGAATTTCTGTCCTTGTAATTTGATTTTTTTAACATATCAGTTGTAGTTCGCAATCCTTTAGGTTTTTCTGGCAATAGATTTCTAAAAGTGATTCTAACAGTCATATTTGCTAATGAGGAAATTGAAATATTAGGCA
The DNA here is from genome assembly GCF_035084215.1 of Heptranchias perlo. NCBI lineage: Eukaryota > Metazoa > Chordata > Chondrichthyes > Hexanchiformes > Hexanchidae > Heptranchias > Heptranchias perlo. The sequence continues at coordinate 31,245,403 of NC_090350.1, forward strand.
GGAGAAGTTAAATAGGCAACAGTTATTATAAGAGAAAACTCCTTAGTGATAAAGAAAATCTTAACCTGGTCGATAAAATATAAAATATCTGCCATTTTAGCATATATTTACTTCTAAAATATATTAAAAATCTTGTGTTTGTGTGCACTTCCTGTCTACAAAACCTTATTTCATGGTGTTATGAGTTTGTCACATTTTTGTGGAAACTGCCCAAGTGATACTGTTACTCTCCCACCAATGGTGGTGCTGTAGCACCAAAGTTGTCCAAATAACATTTCAGCCTCTCTTACAGGGAAACTCCTGTGATCCAACTAATTCTACATCACTGCTTCCCAAATTGCCATACGTTTTTCTATTTCCATTATCCTCTTTGCTTTGCCCCAACCCCTCTCTCATACCCCAGGAACATTTTTTGTTGAGTGTTTCAATCTTTTCATAAATTAATAACTCGAAGTGTAAAGTATTTATTTCTTAAGTTACATTTACATAATGGACACCGTTGTTTTTCATCCTCTCTTCTTTTAAGATTTTCTTAATAACTAAGGAATTTTCTTCAGAAGCAACAAAAGGTTGTTTCTCTGAAACTTTCCATCTTAGGTCTTGGGGTGTCTGTACTGATGTAGAATTGTATTGCTGACCATGCCTGTTGCAATTACTATTAATTATGCTTCACTGTAATTCACCTGCTATTTTATTTTAAAAGTGCCTTTCCCTCACTTCAGAAGAGTTATTTTTTGTGGAATTTGCTGTAATCCTCTATGGATAGGGTTCCATGGCCATTGGATGCTGTCTGGTACCTTGATCAAGTGACTGTATATCATGATAAAGTAAACCAGATTATTACTTCATAGTTACCCGGGAAAGTAGGACCAGAGCACACTAACAGAAATTAGTTCAATAAAAGCTAGTGGACAGGTACAAAAAATAATTAAAAAGGCTAATGGAATGTTGGCCTTTATCTCAAGAGGGCTGGAATACAAAGGGGTGGAAGTTATGTTACAGTTATATAAAGCTCTGTTTCGACCCCTTTTAGAGTACTGCGTTCAGTTCTGGGCTCCACACCTCAGAATGGATATATTGGCCTTGGAGGGGGTGCAGTGACATTCACCAGAATGATACCAGAAAGGCTAAAAGGTTAAATTATGAGGGCAGGTTGCATAGACTAGGCCTGTATTCCCTTGAGTATAGAAGATTAAGAGGTGATCTAATTGAGGTGTTTAAGATGATTAAAGGAGTTGATAGGGTAAATAAAGAGAAACTATTTACTCTCGTGGGGGAGTCCAGAACCTTAAAATTAGAGCTAGGCGATTCAGAGGTGATGTCAGGAAGCACTTCTTCACATAAAGGGTAGTGGAAATTTGGAACTCTCTCCCCCAGAAAGCTGTTGAGGCTGGAGGTCAATTGAAAATTTCAAAACCGAGATTGATCGATTTTTATTAGGCAGTGGTATTAAGGGTTACGGAACCAAGGTAGGTAGATAGAGTTGAGTTACAGATCAGCCATGATCTAATTGAATGGCGGAACAGGCTCGAGGCACTGAATGGCCTACTCCTATTCCTATGTTCCTATGTAAAAGCAAATTTAGAATAGATATCAGGAGAAACTTCTTTATTGAAAAAAATCTTAAAATGCTTGAAATAATCTACGAAGCAAAAACATTGAGGTTATTCTCAATCCAATTAGATAGCATAATGGGAGAGCAAATGTATCAGATAAGGTGATCCGTGTATAATACAGGCCCTCAAAATTCCATCACAAGAAACAAAAACGCCAATATAAGATGAGGGTCAACATTAAAAAAATTCACCTTTGCGTTAGCTGGATTCCAGAAGTCCATTTTCTTTCTGCCCTTTCTCATCTCAACCTGCACATTCCAATCCACCGTTGCTCCGATCCTCTAGCATATTTGTTGATATTTGAATTGCAACTCTCCCTCCAGACATCAGTCTAGGGTCCCATTGCTGGTTTTTATGTCGCCATTCACTGTATCTATCCTGTTGGCCTGTTTCCGAGTTTAAATCAGCAGTGAAAGCTTGGACTGACGTCTGGAGTTGGGAGGGAAAGTTGGCATTTAAATATCACAGCACTGGAGGAGCAGAGCAACAGCTGACAGGAATAACTGACAGTAATAGCTGGTTCGAATGTACTTGGTATGGTACCGATGCCAGGTCCACTGTCTCTGGTGAAACTGCGATGAGAAACAAACCGGGAAGGAAATCTGCAGGAGGATTTGACACAGATATAAATTGACATCCTTACTTTTAATCCCAAACCAGGGCATACATTTCCAGTCTTGTATGCGGTACTGGAAGATGAGGGCTGATGAGGGCTCAACCCTAACTTTTCTTATGTTCTTAAATATTAAAGGAGGATTACAATATCAAACTTAAAAGCCTAACAGGTCTATTTTTATTGCCTTGTGTTTGGTAAGCACTGTGAGTCAATATGCTGAATAGTCACAGATATCTTGCCAGCTGTATTCTACAATCATAGAATCATAGAAAGGTTACAGCGCGGAAGGAGAACATTGGCCCACCGAGTCCGCTCCGGCTCTATGCAAGAGCAATCCTGCTAGTCCCACGCCCCCGCCCTATCCCCATAGCCCTGCAAATTTTTTCCTTTCAAGTACTTATCCAGTTCCCTTTTGAAGGCCATGATTGAATCTGCCTCCACCACCCCCTTGGGCAGTGCATTCCAGATCCTAACCACTCGCTGTGTAAAAAAGTTTTTCCTCATGATGTTCAACTATGTATAATTATAGAGAAATCATTACTGTTTTTTCAAGGCTTCCCAGTGACCTGATGGGTAAAGGCACCACCTACTTGGTATTAAGCTGCACAGACCAGAAGGCCCCAGGTTTGAATCCCAGTCAGCATTGAGTTAACTGATTTCACCTGGGGTGTTTGTACGTTTACTGCAATAGGATTAAATGCCCCTGAGCTAAAGAACAGAAAGTCAACTAGAGTGTCCATTCTTGATTGATATTCAGTGACCCTCGGTTGAATGTTTATGTATGTGGATGTTGGATGAGGTCAGGGTCAGCCCAGGATGCCCCCTAAGATCGAATTGTGTGCTTATATTTACTGTCTAGATTCACACATGAATTATGGTCACTTTGGGTTCAGAGTGCACCCATGGAATCACTCGTCAGTAAAGGTTATTGTCTTCTTTGGGGGGCGGGGGGTGGGGGGGGTGGTGGGAAATTTAAAAAAAAGGTATTTTGAAAGCCAGTAGGTATTGAAGTGGTTAATTTTGCATCCATGTAAACATAGAAAATAGGAGCAAGAGTAGGCCGTTCAGCCCTTTGGGCCTTCTCCGCCATTCAAAATGATCATGGCCGATCATCTAACTCAGTACCCTGTTCCCGCTTTTTCCCCAGATCCCTTGATCCCTTTCGCATTAAGAAATATATCTATCTCCTTCTTGAATACATCTAATGACTTGGCCTCCACTGCCTTCTGTGGTAGAGAATTCCACAGGTTCACCACCCTCTGAGTGAAGAAATTTCTCCTCATCTCTGTTCTAAATGGCATACCCCGTATCCTGAGACTGTGACCCCTGGTTCTGGACTCTCCAGCCATCGGGAACATCCTCCCTGCATCTAGTCTGTCTGGTCCTGTTAGAATTTTATATGTTTCGATGAGATCACCTCTCATTCTTCTAAACTCTAGTGAATATAGGCCTAGTCGACCCAATCTCTCCTCATACATCAGTCCTGCCATCCCAGGAATAAGTCTGGTAAACCTTCGTTGCACTCCCTCCATGGAAAGGACATCCTTCCTCAGATAAGGAGACCAAAACTGCGCACAATACTCCAGATGTGGTCTCACCAAGACCCTGTACAACTGCAGTAAGACATCCCTGCCCCTGTACTCAATTCCTCTTGCAATGAAGGCCAACATACCATTCGCCTTCCTAACTGCTTGCTGCACCTGAATGCTCGCTTTCAGTGACTGGTGTACAAGGACACCCAGGACTCGTTGCACCTCCCCTTTTCCCAATCTATCACCATTCAGATAATAATCTGCCTTTCTGTTTTTACAACCAAAGTGGATAACCTCACATTTATCCACGTTATACTGTATCTGCCATGTTCTTGCCCATTCACCCAACTTGTCTAAATCACAATGGAGCCTCTTTGCATCCTCCTCACAGCTCACATTCCATCCCAGCTTTGTGTCGTCTGCAAACTTGGAAATGTTACATTTAGTTCCCTCATCTAAATCATTGATACATATTGTGAATAGCTGGGGCCCAAGCACTGATCCCTGCGGTACCCCACTAGTCACTGCCTGCCACCCGGAAAAAGACCCGTTCATTCCTACTCTCTGTTTCCTGTCTGTCAACCAATTCTCAATCCATGCCAGTATATTCCCCCCAATCCCATGTGCTTTAATTTTGCACACTAACCTCTTGTGTGAGACCTTATCAAAAGCCTTCTGAAAATAATATGTTTATTATAAATATATATATTCACGGGCTGAATGACCTATGTTTTTTTTTATTCGTTCACGGGATGTGGGCGTCGCTGGCAAGGCCGGCATTTATTGCCCATCCCTAGCGAGATTTTTACAACTGAGTGGCTTGCTAGGCCATTTCAGAGGGCAATTAAGAATCAACCACATTGCTGTGGGTCTGGAGTCACATATAGGCCAGACCAGGTACGGACGGCAGGTTTCCTTCCCTAAAGGACATTAGTGAACCAGATGGGTTTTTACAACAATCCGGTAGTTTCATGGCCATCATTACTGATACTAGTATTTTAATTCCAGATTTTTATTTAATTAATTGAATTTAAATTCGCCAGCTGCCGTGGCGGGATTTTAGTCCAAGCCTTTGGATTACTAGCCCAGTAACATAACCACTATGCTACCATACCCTTGTTCCTATGCATGTGATAGCAATAATCTCCCTTGCTATACTTTCAGCTTTTCTTTATGATAATATGGCAATAAAGTTGCTAAGTGAACTTTTGAAAATTATGCATTCGAAAAAATTTCTTTGGGGAAAAGTTGTTTTAAAAAAAAATCATCTTTCATATGGATAAAGGCTGACTTGTGCAAAAAATTCCCGGTAGTGTTGGCTGTGCTCAGAACAGCTTCCTTTGAAGATTTTCAGAGATAATATGCGTACTTGTAACTGAGACCTGCTTACATACCCATTGGTGATATCTGCTTTCTACTTTACATATTTGCATTTCTGTCTGATCTGGGAAATTCCCACAAGACTCAAAGGTCGCACTGCACTAAAGAGGCAGAATTCTGCTATATGGAGATACTGTAATGGTTCTACCATTTTTTTTACAGCTTGACCTTTTTGATGGTCACAGGAATATCATCTCATAACTATATATCAGTTTTTTTTTTAAATTACAAGGATTAGGCACTGGAGCTGAGGCATTTTACTGTTTGAAAGCAGAAGAATGTCCCGTGTATTTTGTTTTATTCGTTCATGGGATGTGGGCATCGCTGGCAAGGCCAGCATTTATTGCCCATCCCTAATACATTAGTAACAAATTAAATGGAACTGAGGCTGATTCCACCATACAGGCAAAACAAAAAATTCATGCAAATAAAATTTGTTTACATCCAATGTGCACCTTTGGTTATTTATAACCTGTGTATGTCATGTACATGCAAATGCCTGTGACATTAGGAAGATTTCTGTATCTCTTTCGTTACAGTGCTGTAACAGGCAGAGTTACAGAAGAATCTGTCGTTCCTTACCAAAATACAGAATGAAAGTATGAGATGAATTGTCCATGACAGCAGGCCAAGTTGGTTGATCTGGAAGTTTGTTGGGATATGGGAGCCTTGTTCTAACTACTATTTGAATTGTACCTGATCAAGGAATTAACAGATACTATTATGATCATGCACCAGCAATGTAGATGAGATATGCACACATTTGGGACCAGTTTCAACAACATGATTGTGAGGAATTCTTCTTTAAAGAAGAAAGAAAGACTTGCATTTATATAGCGCCTTTCATGAACTCAGGGAGTCTCAAAGTGCTCTACAGCCAATGAAGTATTTTTGAAGTGTAGTCACTGTTGCAATGTAGGAAATGTGGCAGCCAATTTGCGCACAGCAAGGTCTCACAAACAGCGATGTGATAATACCCAGATGATCTGTTTTAGTGCTGTTGGTTGAGGAATAAATATTGGCCAGGACACTGGGGAGAACTCTCCTGCTCTTCTTCGAATAGTGCCATGGGTACTTTTACACCCACCTAAGAGGGCAGACGGGGCCTTGGTTTAATATTTCATCCGAAACACGTGACCTCTCACAGTGCAACACTCTCTCAGTACTGCACTGAAGTGTCATCCTAGATTTTGTAATACCACTACATCTCCTACGAATACTGCCAATAGCATCTGGGCAAAGCAGAAAGTAAAATCAGATGCAGTTTGACAGGGGTGTTCATAACGAGTATTTGAAAGAGTCAAAACGCTATTACTCGTACACATGTTGGCAACTGTAACAGAGAAACTGAGTACAGAAAATCGAAACCACCCTTAGAACCTGTAAGAAAAGGATGCTAAAGTAGTAGGAATTGGAGAGAGGTTCATTATATGTGTCCTGGCATAGGATTTTATTAATTCTGAAAATATTAAGAATCCAGAATCTACTTTACAATAATCAGCATTGCAGGAAATCATTTCTGCAAATGTTGAAAGATAGAAAAACCATGGACATCTTGGAAAATGAAAGATTATTCATCAAGGATTTTCCTTTTGAAGTTTGCAGCATTCTTTCAACAGCAGAATTTTCAGAGAATTTTAAAACGTCAAGACAACACCTAGGAACCAAAGGAAAAATTGGGCTGGAAATTGCTTTAAAAAGAACGGTGAGCTCAATAGCGCTCAACATTGTTAGTGGCCAAATGAAAGAGCAGGTTCCGACATTCGCACATGCGCAGACAAATGCGGAAATCCGGAACTTGCTCTTCCTGGTTCGCTGCCAATCTGATAGGTGCGCCTTAAAGGGATATCACCGGCTGCAATCAACAGAATCCAACAATCAACGGACCAACATCAACTTGCTCTTCTGCCCAGCTGGAAACTAACTAATTACGCCACAGAACAGGCACGCTTAAATATACCAAATCTAAACTAAGTTTTAACAGCGTGGTAAGTCTTAATGACTGCTAAACAACTAAAAATTAACTTTTAAAAATGTGGAGTCTCATTACTCTTTATTTTAACTGTTTTTGAAATTATGTTTCTATACAAATATGATCAGTATTTATTTTTATTTTACTAGTGCATAGCTCTTGCACAATAGTTTTACTATTTGTTTTAAATTAAAGGGGTATTGTCATCAGGAATGTTTTGGATTGCAAGTGAGAAATTGAAATTCCAGTATGCAAACGCAGGTCAGTTCTCATAAATTTTACAATAACCTTGTTTTTGAACAGTTATTAGTGTCTGAATCTTGGAAGTTGTTCAAAAAAAGATTATTTATAAAGTTAGCAACAAACTTGCACATTAACCTTGAATTTCCCCAAAACTCACTGATCTTTGTAGATACCCATCTTTACCAGTTCATGGCAGTAATACTCATGGTTAAAATCTGAAGTACAGGGGGATCTCCACAGGATTGTATTGTATTTTTCTCCTGTAAGTTACAACCTCAAGACTTAACGCTCTTCTAAAAGTTTGGATTGTTGCAGCGAAATCTAAGGAAATTATTTAAAATTGTAATTGTAACGGTGTCTCATTTTGTAAATGGTTTGAGCATCGAGCGTGTGTTATGTTAGGTGTCTGCCCCCACTTTGCTGCCCTCGAGTTTCCTTAGGCTCCCCAATAGTACCTCACTGAGCCTGTACCAGTAGTAGGCACAGGCCCATGGTTACGATGTAAAAAAGGTGGGAAGGAGTATTCCCAGCCCTCTGCGTCATTTTCCTCATCCTATGTCCATCGTGCACACCAGAAGAGAGGCACCTGAAGCAAGGGCCTACACCAGAACCCCTGCCAACAGCGAGACCTCCGGGCAGCCCAAAGGAAAAGGAGACAGGTTTATGCTTTCTTTGTGGGTACTACCCCCGCCCTCAGTGCAGACTAAAAGCTGCAGGGATCTTCCGGATGCCTCTATGTGGGTATGTACAGGAGAGCTTTGTTCTATTTATGTAACATTGTCTACTTTCATCCCGCGCTCTCCCTGGTTTGCTGTCAAAATCCGAGTCCATGCCTTTATCACCTCAAGGTTAGACTTCTCTAAAACTCTTCTGAGCTGAAGACTGCTCTGCAAACATTACAACTGGTTTAGAAGGCTCTGTCTCACCTTCACAAAATTCTACACTTCTGTCATCCCTATTCTTTCCAGTCTCAACTGGTTCCTCATGCTCTTGCATCCAAACTTGCCTATGACCTCACCCCACCTCAGTGATCTCCTCAAGCTACATGTCTCTGTACACACCCTCTGCTCTTCTGACACTGGGTTAATCCTTGTCCACAACAAGCATTTTGCCACTACACCTCTGCCTCTGGAATTACCTTCCTGAATCCCTCTGCCTTGCCAGCTTCCTCCCACTTTTAATCACCTCTTCAAGATCCTTCTCTTCCATAATGCCTGCAGCGACCCACCCTAACCCTTTCCTTTTTCCCCTCTTATTCAGTGTGGACTGTCTCTCTTTCTGAATGTAATTCACTTCAAGGTGTCTTTCTTTATGTAAGGAATGCTGTACAAATGGAAGTTTTTCTGTTGGAGGAAAATCAGATTGTCCAGATGACTATTAACAAAGATGTCAACCACTATAAACTATTCACTTGTTTGAAATACTTCAAGGTCAAAACTAAATGCAAAAGTTAAACAAGTAAGACAGGAGGCATGTTTAAAGATTTCTTTTTAACATCGCGTGCTTAATGCATGAATGCTAAAATATATTAAAAAATCTTTCCAATTTTTTCCACTATATGTGGCACTTCCTTGCTTGCCACAGAAGTACAGGATTCATTTGATTTTCAGTGGTTCTCAGGCACTGATCCATCTTCTGTGCTCAACGTCTACAATGCCAAAAGCGAACTTCCCTGATACTTGTTTAAAATTGTTAATGTTCTTTCTACTGAGTGTTTTACTGCTAAGTGTATTTTTTTTAGGAGAATAAGGGAGAAATTCTGCCGCCCTGCATTATTTGGGTGGGCGGGAGGTGGGATTTGGGGCAAAACACGGTTACACTGCTACTGATTTTTTGATTGTACAAAATTCTGCTGCAAATTGAGGTGAACACTTACACCGTCAGCTCCTTTCATATAGATGTCACAGCAAGAGGTGGGACTGGTGTGGTGTCATCATCTGCTGGAATTCCTACCAGTTCTGCCTCCCTTGCCTCCAATGGGATGTACATTCGGGTGACCTGATAGAGATCTCTAAGATTATGAAAGAGTTTGATAGGATAGATGTAAAGAAGATGTTTCCACTTGCAGGGGAGACCAGAACTAGGGGCCATAAATATAAGATAGTCACTAATAAATCCAATAGGGAATTCAGGAGAAACTTCTTTGCCCAGAGAATGGTTAGAATGTGGAACTCGCTACCACAAGGAGTAGTTGAGGCGACTAACATAGATACAGTTAAGGGGAAGCCAGATAAACACATGAGGGAAAAAGGAATAGAAGGATATGCTGATAGGGTAAGATGAAGTGGGGAGGGAGGAGGCTCGTGTGGACCATAAACACCGGCATGGACCAGTCGGACCGAATGGCCTGTTTCTGTGCTGTACATTCTATATAATTCTATGAACACCTGCATGAAGCATGCTAGGATATAAGCCTGGTGGAACTGGGGCTCAAAGTCATGTCAAAGACCAGTTTGTCTCTGGCAATTGATTGTTGTTGGGGAAACAACAAATTCAAAATTCCAATTTAAATTTTCTTTTAAGATCTCCAGCAAGATCACTTCTCCACACTGAGATGGGCTCCTCAATTGCACCAAGAAAGGTGCGCATAATAGGTTAATGCCACTAACCCTGGGATTTGGAACAAGGTCAGGGACCCAGCCACGGGACAGGCGGAAGCTCCACGCAATCCCAGCTCTGCCCCCAGGAGGCTGCCACAAGAGTTTCTGGCCTAACAATTCTGACCAGAGATAGTCAGGTATACTGGGTGCTTCTCTGCATCTCCAACAATACTTTGGTACTAGGTGATAAGAGGATATAAAATGGCTTAGTACCATTCCAGACCTGGTTTTAATGTGCAACAATATCAGGAGGTGACACAGTCTATTCATACAACAGCACAGCTCATACTTCATCTACTTTTGAAACATCAGCACAAATGGTCAGAGCACTTGACAAGCTACATGCAAATAAAACTCTGACTATTATTTTTGTTTAAAGTACTTAAGCCTGCCAATCCAATTATGAGATGCAGGGAAGTAATGACAGATATATAGAGTGGGAGAGAGGTGCAAATAGATAACCACACAAAGGCGTAATGATGGAGAGAGATGGAAAGGTAAAACAGTAATGAGCATCAGCGCAGAGTGGCAGAGAGACACAGAAATAACCACACAGAGTGGTGAAGACACAAAGTGGTAGTCACATACAGACAGGTAAATAAACGTAAAGAGGTAGCGTAGACACAAACATAAAGAAAGATAAATAGAAAGAGAAAACAGCAATATACGCCAAGGTTTAAACCAAATGCACGTAGACAGAAAGAAAGAGATAGATGTATATGTAAATTTGATCAATTTGAAAATGCGCCATCAACAGGAATTTCTGGATGGCCTGATCATCGATGTACTGTTTATGTTGAAAGGGGGTTGAAATTGAACATGGTCCTGGACGCAAGATAGATGGAATTGCATTGGATGCCCGTTAAACAACACATCAGATATTCAGTCCTATTGAAGTTAATGGTACTGAGTATCGGGGACGGGGCTTATAACGGGCGACCGATGCGTTTCCGCTTGTTTTGCGTCCCCGCCCATTTCCAATATTACCCCGCCCACACTGGTGTGCGTCCTTAAATGTGTGCTGGCATCAACATCTCATCACATCAACAGGCCATCACATCACAACTAACTGGAGAAGTAGAAACTAATGGCAATGTATCTACCCAGGTTTTATAGCAGTCAGCACCCGAAATTGCAACCGACTCAGTGAAATTTGCAGATTTCTTGTCGCCATCTCACTTAATGAACTGCATATGCTTCCAGTGTGCCAAAATTAATTCTAAAAATAAAGTGAATTATAAAATAATCTCCATCTGTGCCTGTGTGCCGCATGTAAGCATATACATGTGTCCATACATAGCTTATTTTCCCCGTTATGCAGTGACAGAAAGAGTTTCAAGAAGTTTCAAGTTAGTTTTATAGACTATGAGAAACATTTCCATCAGAAATTTTAAAAGTATTTTGTTTTTGATGAGACTTAACCAGCTGGACTTTAAAGTGCTGGGATTAAAGTTTACAAAGATTTTAGCTGGAATTCTGGCAGGCAGCGTGCCAGCAGACAGCTATATAAGGAGCAGCATATTGCGTGCCAACGAATGGACAACCTGTAAATGGAAACAGTTACTCATTTGTATTCTTCTACCTACCACTTTGAAACACTGCTGGTTTATAGGATCCATTTAGGTTGGAATTGCTGCTTTATAGCCACGATTCATAAGCAATGAATTATAATTGGATTAGCAGATGTAAGTACTTTAAACAAAAATAATAGTCAGAGTTTTATTTGCATGTAGCTTGCCAAGCACGCTGACCATTTGTGCTGATGTTTCAAAAGCAATGCAGTTGTATGAACAGACTCTGTGTAACCTCCTGGTATTGTTGCACATTAAACCAGTTTTGGGATGGTACTGAGCCATTTTTATATCCTCTTATCACCGAGTACCAAGAAGGGTGAATGTCATTAGTTATCCTATAACCATTATTTGGAACCATGTCAACTTAGAAAACAAAACAGCCCTTTGTGAGTTGGGTAAATCTGTTATAATAATCCATGTTGATAAGTTTTTACTGTATTTGGTTAGGGGGAAGGGTTTTTGGCTTCAGATCCTTATGAGCAAAACATCTATGTGGTAGGTTTCAGTTACAAGATCTCACAGATAAAAGTTTGATTGTTGATGCTACTGTATTGTTATCTGCAGTACTGACAACATTTGCTGCAGCCCTTAACTAGTTAAGTGTGTGATAGTTCCACGGCCTTTCTTTTTACAATGTCAGTGCAGCTGTTGTCTATGTGCAGTGACTGGCTGCTGGCCAATACCATTTACTGCACTCACTGGGCTTGAAAGCACAAAGATCACACTCTGTCGCTAGCTCAGCAACCTGAGGACCTCCTTTTAATAAATGAGCCAGAAGCACATCTGTACTCAGCTGTGGCAAGCTGCTGCACAGCAGGGCCCGTCCTCTTGTGTATCTTTTTTTTAAACAGGGTGAAATGGAAATGAGTGAATCAATTAATGCCATGCATTAGCAAAATGCCAAGTTTTATCATTTCACCTAACCCCCTGTAATCAATCTACTTTATCAAATGTATCTGATGAACTACAAATCAGTTTGAAATCTTCCCATTCATCCCCTTTGGACAGCAAAAGTGCCATCCGAGGCTAATATGTGCACATCTGCATTTTTGCAGCCTTGAAAGGAATGAGAAGATTTACTGTATCAATGGGGTAAGCCAGGGAAATTAGTAATAGGAAGTGCTGCTGTGCACTGCAGTTCCTGAAATAAGAGGAGAATACAGTAAACACCAGGCACTAATGGCACTACATCCAGGCCTCCCATTTTCTGGGGAAATGTACCAAAAACAGAGCAAATTTCCTTACGTCGATAGGCACGGCAAGTGGCATGAAATTCACTTCTTCAAATCGGCGAGTTGCCAGTGGAGGCACGACAGGTGCCAGCAGCTCACCCAGATAATACTGTTGAGGCCCGAGGCCCAATTTTGGGCCATTGTAAACAATTTTACAACACCAAGTTATAGTCCAACAATTTTATTTGAAATTCACAAGCTTTTGGAGGCTTCCTCCTTCCTCAGGTGATTTTGGGCCAGCCTTGGATGAATTTACACCCTATGTATTTTAATAAGAGAGACCTGACTAATATGCAGCATGTTTTTCTCTATGAATCTAGTTAACTATGCACTCTATGAATTTATTAATTGTGCATAATGTTGCGTACAATATTTAATACATACCTTAAAACTCTATTAATTGTCTCTAACATCGTCAAAAGCTCCTTGTCTGCAGCATCTGTTCCTTTGTCAGCTGTGGTTCAGTGGGTAGCACTTTCGTCTCTAAGTCAGAAGGTTGTGGGTTCAATTTCCACTCCAGCGACTTGAGCACAAAACCTAGGCTGACACTCCAGTGCACTACTGAGAGAGTGCTGCATTGTCTAAGGTGTCATCTTTCGGATGAGACATCTACCCTCAGAAGTGGACGTAAAAGATCCCTTGGCACTATTTCGGAGAAGAGCAAGGGAGTTTTCTCCGGTGTCCTGGCCAATATTTATCCCTCAACCAACATCACTAGAATAGATTATCTGGTCATTATCACATAGTGCAAATCGGCTGCTGCGTTTTCTACATTACAACAGTGACTGCACTTCAAAAGTAATTCATTGGCTGTAAAGCACTTTGGGACGTCCTGAGGTCATGAAAGGCGCTATACAAATGCAAGTCTTTCTTTCTTTCCTTACCCTTCAAAAATGCTGTCATTACCCCTCCCCTCAACAAGACCAACCTCCACCCTCCATCCTCTCTAACAGCAGTTAACTATCCCTAAACTCTCTTTCCTCTTCAAGGTTCTTGAAAGTGTTTCCCACCCATATGCCTTTGTTCAAGTCAACTGTCATTCTTTTCAATAAATTTGAACAAAAGTTTCTTATTAAATCGCTCTCAAACTTTTTGGGTTGGGCCCCACAAAAAAATTCTTAGCTTCTTGTCCTTCTCCAACTAACAATAATGATAGTTGTAAGTCCCCTTTACTTTTGTTTTTCAATCTTCACCTCCACTTATGTTTTTCTCTCTCCTTTATTGTTTTGCTTTCTCTCTTTCCTTCAGTTCTGTCCTATTATTCTTCACTTCTGTTTCTCTCTCGCTGTCCACCTCTATTTCTGTTTCTCTCTCGCTGTCCCCCTCTATTTCTGTTTCTCTCTCGCTGTCCCCCTCTACTTCTGTTTCTATCTCGCTGTCCCCCTCTACTTCTGTTTCTATCTCGCTGTCCCCCTCTACTTCTGTTTCTCTCTCGCTGTCCCCCTCTACTTCTGTTTCTCTCTCGCTGTCCCCCTCTATTTCTGTTTCTCTCTCGCTGTCCCCCTCTACTTCTGTTTCTATCTCACTGTCCCCCTCTACTTCTGTTTCTCTCTCGCTGTCCCCCTCTACTTCTGTTTCTCTCTCGCTGTCCACCTTTACTTCTGTTTCTCTCTCGCTGTCCCCCTCTACTTCTGTTTCTCTCTCGCTGTCCACCTCTATTTCTGTTTCTCTCTCGCTGTCCCCCTCTATTTCTGTTTCTCTCTCGCTGTCCCCCTCTACTTCTGTTTCTCTCTCGCTGTCCCCCTCTATTTCTGTTTCTCTCTCGCTGTCCCCCTCTATTTCTGTTTCTCTCTCGCTGTCCCCCTCTACTTCTGTTTCTCTCTCGCTGTCCCCCTCTACTTCTGTTTCTCTCTCGCTGTCCACCTCTACATCTGTTTCTCTCTCGCTGTCCCCCTCTACTTCTGTTTCTCTCTCGCTGTCCACCTCTACTTCTGTTTCTCTCTCGCTGTCCCCCTCTACTTCTGTTTCTCTCTCGCTGTCCCCCTCTACTTCTGTTTCTCTCTCGCTGTCCCCCTCTACTTCTGTTTCTCTCTCGCTGTCCCCCTCTACTTCTGTTTCTCTCTCGCTATCCCCCTCTACTTCTGTTTCTCTCTCGCTGTCCCCCTCTACTTCTGTTTCTCTCTCACTGTCCCCCTCTACTTCTGTTTCTCTCTCGCTGTCCACCTCTACTTCTGTTTCTCTCTCGCTGTCCCCCTCTACTTCTGTTTCTCTCTCGCTGTCCCCCTCTATTTCTGTTTCTCTCTCGCTGTCCCCCTCTATTTCTGTTTCTCTCTCGCTGTCCCCCTCTATTTCTGTTTCTCGCTCATTCTCCTCCTGCTGTTTCTTTCTCTCCTCCACTTATGTTTCTCACTCTCTCCTTCGCTTCTATCTCTTTCCCCACCTTTGTTTCTTAGCTCCCTTCGGGTTTCTCAGGGATTGGACCTGAAAATGAGAACAGGGAAGGGGGGTTTAAAAGTAGCATGGAAAGCAGGTTTATAAAAAGAGCACGGTGAGGAGGGCTTTAAAAAGAGCACAGGGAGTGGGAAAGTGACAGGTTGCCTTTTACTAAGTGTTGACCAGGACTGTCCTAATTAGTCCAGGTGTTCATTGGCACCAGTGATCTCATTCAACTGTAGAAACATAATTTGTTCTAGAAAAACTATCAGAATTCAGGATCAGTGACCGAGCCCTGATGGCATGCATCCAAGGCTGTAGAAGGAGCCCAGACAGGAGATAGCAGAGGCTCTGGCCACTGTTTTACAAAAGGTAGTAGTACAAGTAGACAAGGCCATTAAAAGATTAACAGAACCCTTGGTTTTGTATCTAAAGGCATACAATACAAAAGCACGGAGTTAATGTGAACTTGTACAACATTTTAGGTTGTTTACAGTTTTGGAGAGACTTGAAAAGTTAGGGGTTTCTTCTCTAGATCTGAGAAGGTTACGGGATAACCTGATAGAAGTCTTTAAGATTATGAAGGGTAAGGAATATAAGGTAAATAGTGGTTGGCAACATGGTAATGAGCGGGCATAAATTTAAGATAATCACAAAAAGAATTAAAGAGGAGGTAGAAAAAAATCCTTTACACAGAGGATGGTTAGAACATGGAATTCTTTGCCATGAACCATTGTTGAAATGAAGTCTATCAATTCTTTAGATAGTTGCTTGAAAAGGAGCAATATTAGAGGGTATGGTGAATTAGCAGGAGAATGGGATTAGTCAAAGTGACTCATATGGAGAAAAACACAGACTTGAAGGATCAATTGGCCAGTTTCAGTGCAATGATTCCTCCAACCCTACGCATAAGCATGCGTCCACAGCTCCACCTTTGTGTCCAGGCTTTCAGTGATTTTGACCCTATACTCTGGAACACTTCCACACTGCTACTCTATCCACTCCTTCAAAACCTCCTCAAATCTGTCTCTGAAATGCCTTGGGAAGTTTTACTGTACTAAAGATGCTATGTTAAAATATAGTGTTGTTGATACCGCATTAAGAAAGAAATTAATATAGGTCCTTTTCACAACCTCAGGACGTCCCAAAGCACTTTACAGCCAATGAAGTACTTTTGAAGTGTAACCACTGTTGTAATCAGCCAATTTGCGCACATCAAGGTCCCACAAACAGCAATGTGATAATGACCGGATAATCTGTTTTTGGTGTTGGTTGAGGGATAAATATTGGCCAGGGCACTGGGGAAAACTCCCATGTCTTTCTTTGAAATAGTGCCGTGGGATCATTTACATCCACCTGAAAGGGCAGGTGGGGCTTTGGTTTAACATCTCATCCGAAAGACAGCCCTCCGACAGTGCAGCGGTCCCTCAGTCCCGGCACTGGAGTGTCAGCCTGCATTATGTGCTCTAGTCTCTGGAGTGAGGATTTGAACCCAGACCTTCTGGCTCAGAGGCAAGAGTGCTACCAACTGAACCATGGCTGACATCTACTAGTAGATCATGGCAAGACTTTTCCCGTGGACTACAGGTTCATGTCTATATTTGGTATACAAGGTAATTGAACTTTAACAAAGTGCGACCTATTGAATGAACACCTGTTTCTGCCCGATATACCTAGTGTGTTTAACACGCTGTAAGCGGAGACTTTGTAATTGACTGCAATGGAAATTGGTTAGCGTTTTTTGGCCAATTTAAACAATTGCCCGATTTAAATATGGGCAGTTTAAGTAGTGGGGACAGTATGATGCTTTAACTAACTTCATTTTTCTGGTTCTCGTTTATTTCTATTTAGCGATTTTCACCTGGCCTATTTCTTTCCCCCAAACCCATCACCTAGTTACTTAGTATCTGCGCTAATGGAGCCGGTGGGTGTTGGGGGGAGGGGGCGGGGAGAGAGCGAGAATTGAACTGAGTAAAATGAATTTGATTAAGTAGCATTTTTGCCCAGTGTACAAGGAAGGAGAAGAAAAGGAGAGGTCTTTGAAGTATTTGTGACAGATAAGGAGAACAAACAATGACTTACCTTCTGTAAGAAATGTTTGAATATTGAAATGAATCTGTCATCAGATGTGATGTGATTGCCCCAAGTTCAGCCTCCGGATAAAACTCACAGCCTTAGATTATAACAAGATATCTTTGAACTTCACTGCTATTTTTGATTTTAAGTAAAACTGCATTTAACATTACTTTTTTTTTTATTCGTTCACGGGATGTGGGCGTCTCTGGCAAGGCCAGCATTTATTGCCCATCCCTAATTGCCCTTGAGAAGGTGGTGGTGAGCCACCTTTTGGAACCGCTGCAGTCCATGTGGTGAAGGTTCTCCCACAGTGTTGTTAGGAAGGGAGTTCCAGGATTTTGACCCAGCAATGACGAAGGAACGGCGATATATTTCCAAGTCGAGATGGTGCGTGACTTGGAGGGGAACGTGCAGGTGGTGTTGTTCCCATGTGCCTGCTGCCTTTGTCCTTCTATGTGGTAGAGGTCGCGGGTTTGGGAGGTGCTGTCGACGAAGCCTTGGTGAGTTGCTGCAGTGCATCCTGTAGATGGCACACACTGCAGCCACGGTGCGCTGGTGGTGAAGGGAGTGAACGTTTAGGGTGGTGGATGGGATACCAATCAAGCGGGCTGCTTTGTCCTGGAAAACGTCGAGCTTCTTGAGTGTTGTTGGAGCTGCACTCATCCAGGCAAGTGGAGAGTATTCCATCGCTTTTCTTGCCACTTGGAAATAAACTGTATTGCATTCAGATGCATTCACACTACATTCGTAGCATTGGCCTGAAGCATCTTTGCTTTGTACCAACAGTACTGCATTTATAGTGTAAATCTAACCAGATACCAGAGTGAAGCGGGCTCAGACTCCCAGAGGGAAGCAGTCTCGTACACTTCACTTAGGAGTTAGTTTGGGGTTTGATCCACAAGTTACACTGCGCAAGTTAGCATCAGTTTGAAGCTTTGCACTGGTGCTGGAATTTGTCATGTGAATGCACTGTAACTGGATCAGCTGCTCCACAGTTGGATGTTGAAGTGTTTGTTTGAGCTGATCAACCTCCTTTGTAGAATGCCACACATTTGGCTGTTTACAGAAAAAGAGGAGCGCTGTAAAATGAAATATAATACCGACTTCTGTTGTCCTGAATAAATTTCATACACAACAAATCAATTCCTGCCAGCAAAAGGCTGAAAATGAAATATTTGCTGTCATCATTGGAATTCCTTACTATTTTAATCTCTGCTTTTATGAGGCATTTTCTCTTGCCCCTTTCGTGACCTCTTTGCTCGCTGTACAATTTCTTAACCAATTTCTTTTCTTCTGGACAAGTGCCTAATTTCCACTCCGTGATAGAGAGAGAGAGCGAGATTAAAGCCATAGGAAGCAGAGAGAGACTGAGAAGACAAACATACGAACATATGAAATAGGAACAGGAGCAGGCCATACGGCCCCTCGAGTCTGCTCCACCATTCAATAAGGTCATGGCTGATCTTCAACCTCAACTTCATTTCCGCAACCCCCCACCATTCTCCATATTCCTTAATTCCCTTAGAGTCCAAAAATCTATCGATCTCAGTCTTGAAAATATTCAATGACTGAGCATTCACAACACTCTGAGTGAAGAAATTTCTCCTCATCTCAGTCCAAAATGGCCGACCGCTTATCCTGAGACTATGCCCCCTAGTTCTAGACTCTCTAGCCAGGGGAAACAGCCTCTCAGAATTTTATGTTTCACTGAGATCATCTCTCATTCTTTTAAACTCCAGAGAGTTTGGGCCCATTCTACTCAATCTCTCACCTTAAGACAACCCTCTCATCCCAGGAATCAATCTAGTGAACCTTCATTGCATCACCTCTTAGGCAAGTAGATCCTTCCTTAGGTAGGGAAACCAAAACTGTACACAGTACTCCAGGTGAGGTCTGACCAAAGCCCTGTACAATTGTAGCAGGACTTCCTATCTCTTGTACCCCAATCCCCTTGCAATAAAGGCCAACATACCATTTGCCTTCCAAATTGCTTGCTGTACCTGCATGTTAACTTTCTGTGTTTCAGATACAAGTACACCCAAATCCCTCTGAACACCAACATTTAATAGTTACTCACCATTTAAAAAATATTCTGTTTTTCTATTCTTCCTACCAAAGTGAATAACCTCACATTTCCCCACATTATACTCCATCTGCCACCTTCTTGCCCACTCACTTAACCTGTCTATATCCCTTTGCAGACTCTTTGTGTCCTCCTCACGGCTTACGTTCCCATCTAGTTTTGTATCGTCAGCAAACTTGGATACATTACACTCAGTCCCTTCATCAAAGTCATTAATATAGATTGTAAATAGTTGAGGCCCAAGCACTGATCCATGTGGCACCCCACAGCCTGCCAACCTGAAAATGACCGATTTACCCCTGCTCTGTTTTCTGTCCTTTAACCAATCCTCTATCCATGCTAATATATTACCCCAACCCCATGAGCCCTTACCTTGTGTAACAACCTTTTGTGTGGCACCTTATCGAATGCCTTTTGAAAATCCACTGGTTCCACTTTATCCACCCTGCTAGTTACATCCTCAAAAAACTCTAATAGATTTGTCAAACGCTATATTCCTTTCATAAAACCACATTGACTCTGCCTAATCACATTATGACTTTCTAAGTGCTCCGTTACCACATCCTTAATAATAGATTCCAGCATTTTCCCAACTACTGATGTCAAGCTAACTGGCCTGTAATTCCTTGTTTTCTCTCTCCCTCCTTTCTTGTATAGTGGCATTACATTTGCTGCCTTCCAATCCACTGGGGTCATTCTAGAATCTAGGGAATTTTGGAAGATCACAACCAAGGAATCCACTATCTCTGCAGCCTCCTCTTTTGGACCCCTAGGATGTAGACCATCAGGTCCAGGGGATTTGTCAGCTTCTAGTCCCATTAATGTCTCCAAAGTAGCAAGTTATAAATGCTGTATTGTGTTTCTCCAGCAATCAAGGAAATTAATGGGAACAGTTTCATTCAAACATATGTACAAACTGGAAAAGCAGTAAAGAAATATGGATAAGGAGTAAACATCTATAAATACATTCATAGACTGCTATACCTTTCTACTTCCCTGCAGCTTTGAATACCTCTGTAAGTTTTCTTGTGTAGTTGATCTTTTGCTTATCCTATACTCTCAGGTATAAAAATAAATATACAGTTACACAATGTACATTGGCATTTCAGTACTTCTCAGCAATTCTGATGAAAGGTCATCGACCTGAAACGTTAACTCTGTTTCTCTCTCCACGAATGCTGCCGTGACCTGCTGAGCGTTTTCTAGCATTTTTTGTTTTTATTTGACATTTCAGTGTCTTTATTGAAATGCTGAGTGAAT
This sequence comes from Heptranchias perlo, assembly GCF_035084215.1. NCBI lineage: Eukaryota > Metazoa > Chordata > Chondrichthyes > Hexanchiformes > Hexanchidae > Heptranchias > Heptranchias perlo. The sequence continues at coordinate 31,265,960 of NC_090350.1, forward strand.
GTACGGAAGGAAATATGGTTGTAAGTTATGAAGAGACTCAGAACTTGACGTGCTTTTATTGGAGAAAGAAAGCATGAGAGGGGACATGATCCAAGTTTTTAAAATGGTAAGTGCAGTTGATGATGTAAATTCACGAGGGCTATTTTAATACAGTTCTGTGAATGCAGAACTATAGGATGTGAACATAAAATATACAAGCCTTCAAAAAAATTTGCTGTTGAAAGGAATTCTTTGTTTTTCATGTTGGGGTTATGTATATATGGACTAAACACCCCATATTTATCATATGCCTTTTTTCAACCTTATTTTGCTGTAGTCTCTCTACTTATCCCTTGGATCCTGGTTGTTTACCTTCATTACAACAGTGCCTACACTTCAAAAATATTAAGTTGGCTGTGAAGTGCTTTGCGACGTCCTGAGGCCGTGAAAGGCAACGTATGAAGGCAAGTTATTTCTTTGTTTCTTTCTTTAGCCCATTTACTCCCAGTCAGAATTTTTTTAACAGGTACATTATCCATTTTGTATTCAAAATCTCCCACTGGTGAGCTGTTAGATTTGATATATTTTCTAATCAATTGATGTGGGGTGAGTCTTTTCTCACCATAATGAAATTAGTTACTTTTCAACAACTTTATCTTTAACTGCTCTTTTTCTTTATCTATTTTGATGTGACCCTAATTAGGTTCTAGTTACTAGTTCTCAACTGTTGTCTTACCTTTCAGTTGCTTACTTGTCCCTTCTTGCTTTTCAGGAAGGATTAAAAGTGTGTACAGGAAATGTCTCATCGTAAGCTGAGAGTACATGAGTCAGAATTTTACTTTAATGAGAAAAAGACTATCAGTGATGCCCTTTTCTGATGAGTGCTTCATAAGGAAGGATAAATAACTAGGACTGAATGTATTGTGGAGCTCCATGGTTCCTCAAATCTCGGGACAATGGAATCTGATGGTCAAGGACGGATGATGTCGGTTGTGATGTTCTGTAAACGTATTCTGGAGTTTCTCTTAGTCTCCCTCTGGGACAGTGATACCTTTCAGAACATTTCTTAGGCGATTAAATGGGTGTGGTGCAGTCCATAATAAAGGAGATTGCACATGTTCTGAGTAACAAACATGCTTGAAGGGCTGAATATGTGTTCCTCATTGCATTCTTATATTTTTATCGATAAACATAGTCAGTATATTCATTGTGGCAGATCTTGAATAACCTTTCAATACTGCCATGAACCCAGCCCTAAGAAGCTGAGTGATACAATTCAACGCCAAAGGCCAGTTGTGCACTTTTTTTTAAACTTCTAGTGTAAACCTTACTCTTAGTAACAAATTACTGTAATTAATTTCTACTTATAGGATATGATATTAATAGGTCAGTTTGTTACTGCATATATTTTTGATGGACAAAGGCAAATACTTGCTGGTACAAAGATGTTCCATTTATAGGATTCCACTGCATATGTATACGTGTATATTCCAGTGCCTAACTTATTGGTTCTGTAAATCACGTGGAAATTGTAACTGGCTGATTGGACAGTGAAAATTTAAGACGAACTTGCATTTATATAGCATGTTACCACATCCTCAGGGCATCCCAAAGAGATTTACAAACAATGAATTGCAGTCACTGTTATGTAAGCATATTCAGCAGCCAATTTGCACACACTAAGATTGCACAAACAGTAAATTAGGCAAATGACCGGTTCATCTCTTTTGATGGTGTTGGTTAAGCAATAAATCTTGACCAAGACAACAGGAAACTCCCTGTTCATTTTAAATAGTTTCATGGAATCTTTTGTGTCCACCTGAACCATCACAACAGGCAGATAGGGCCCTCAGCTTAATGTCTATCCAAAAGTTGGCATCTCCAACGACACAGCACTCCCTAAGTGAGGTCTCAGCTATTTCATTACGTGCTCAATTTCTGGAGTGGGACTTTAACCCACAAACTCACTGGTGAGCGTGCTAGCAACTGAGCCAAGCTGATACTTAGGGTTAGGATTCCTATTACGTTGGTTTCTTTCTCACTTTCTTTCTATTACTGTTCACCCCCATAGAACTACATTGAAAACAGTTAAATCGGCACCATGAATGGAGCGTGTTGTAGCTGAATGAGTTTTGGTTGACCACTGCTTTAACTGTAAGGAACCTTGGGGGCACAGGTACCGCGATCCGCGATTAACACGTGCCCGGTGCTTCCTGCACAGGCAGGACGAGACATTCGTCCGGCCTCAACATTCATCTTCAAGCAACATTAAAAACTTGGCCTGATACCACAATTCAAGGAAATGTGCACTTTCCACCAGCAGGGGGAGCCCCAATCTCTTAAAGGGAGGATGTCTCGTAAATTCTCTTAAAGATAGCTGATACCTGTTATTTGCTAAAAAATAACAGTCTGTTGTCTGTACGGAGTCTGAATGGAGATCAGACATTGCACACAGATGAAGGTCCCGTCCTTATGTTTACAAACTGATGAGTTATGTTAAAACATTGAATAAAGGTTGCGCACTACTAAATCCCACATCCTCCAATCTGCATGCCAGACCTCACCAATCTGCCGATCTGAGTTTGTTCCAGGCCTGTGAGGGTGTGTGCACCAAGGTTCTCTACTGATGCACTAGAGGCCTTAGTGCAAGAGGTGGATAGATCCGATATCTGTGGTGGGGGGGTGGGGGGGGGGCAAGAGGCCCTCCAGACATATGCCCAAAAGGCAGTGGGAGGCAGCGGGGGACGAAGTCAATGCCAGGCGCACAACATCATAAACATGGATGCAGCGCAGGAAGAAGTTCAATGCTTTGACATAAGTGGTCAAGGTGAGTGAGGTCAAGTGGTGTCTCCTACTAACTACACCACTAGCCGCATCCACTGCTCCGCGCACTGCACCCCCCATCATCCACACATTAACAAACTCTTTCCATCAGTACTAAACTCTTCCAATCAGATGCTTCTTCTCACCCTTATACATTACCACTGTTGCAAGCCGCCCACCCACAACTCACAGGCCACACACACTGGCAGCTATTCAATCATGACAGGCACCTCACCCAGACACACGTCCCGCTTTCTTGCAGGAGAAGGTGGTGCATACCAGGAGGCAGCAAGTGGCAGTGGCAATTAGCCCCTCGAGCCTGTTCTGCCATTCAATGAGATCATGGTTGATCTGTGACCTAACTCCATATACCCGCCTTAGCCCCATATCCCTTAATAACCTTGGTTCACAGAAATCTATCAATCTCAGATTTAGAATTCACAATTGAGCTAGCCATTTGCAAAAGAGCGTTCCAAACTTCTCCCACCCTTTGCGTATAGAAGCATTTCCTAACTTCACTCCTGCACGTCCTGGCTCTAATTGTTAGGCTATGTCCCTGCGTCCGAGTGTTCAAGTATAGGAGACCTCCAAAAACAGTTACAAATGCATCAGTAGCCAGAAGCAATAATCCAGCAACTAACCTGTAAATCCTGCATGATCCCTTTAAATAGCGCTGGTGGAGGGTCCTTTAGCCAATCTAAGACACGTTCAGATGATCGTGGTTAAGACTGTGCATTGAGTTGAGCATTAATAGACACCAAAATGGCATCTATCACTTTAAATCAGCGTTGCACTCTGATTGTATCCATTTTCTCCTCACTTTACATGCTGCCGGCGTTCGTTATTTGCATATATGCTACTACCTACGCCAAGATGGCGTCTGGCACACGTCACGCTGGAAACGTTCATGCGTAGCCAAGACGCCATCTTGGCACTTCAGGAGCCGCGTAGCGCCAAAACAAATGGTGCTACACAGTCCAATTTCTAGCCCCAAGTGCCTTAATTGCACTGGGTTGCTATGGATGTTCTCCTTCCTTAGAATATTTTCCTTCTGAAATACAATAGGTTATTCAGTAAAAACATGTGGTTTGTAAGTTTTCAGTCTTTAATGGATGTGGTTCACTTTTTTGGTAAAAGTCATAAGTCTTCCTTAGGTCATGTTGATGATATCATAAGTTGAATCTCAGCCATGTCCTTTGCGTTATCTATTCAATTTAATATCATCCAGTGGAACATTTGGTTATAACGTAGTAATTTAACTTTGGCAGTAAGCTGATGATGTACATATTGGATGTTGAACTGGAGAACATTGGATGTTTGTAATTGTTGGAGTTTAAAAAGTAGAGTTTGCCCTTCACTTGGGAATTCACTGTAAATCCAAATCAGGTCTCGTTTCTAAAAAAAAACATATGATTTATTTTACCAGTAGATAGATCTTGTATTAACAAAACAAACTGTACAGCATTTTTCCAGTCCCTCAAGAATACTGCGAGTTTAAACTGGCTGTAAAACTGCACCGGGACTAACTGTTGTTATTTTGTGTCCTTTGGTGCTAAGGTCAAGTCATCAACAACTCCGAGTTTCCAGAATACATAGAGTTAGGAACTGGTTCTGACTTCAATGGGTTCCTGTTGACCTTTCGTTCGCTAGAATGACGATGACATTTCTGTGGAGTCACCCCACTGCAAGCTCCAATTTCAGGTTGAAGTAGCTATGAAATGACTTATTTATGTACTTAATCACTCCAACATTTTGCTTTCGGTGAACCATTTTTAACCTGTTATTTGTTTTCGATGGAAGGAACGTACTGGCTGCACAATAAAATAGTACAATTTCTGCAAAAGTAGCACCATATCAAATGTCTCAAAAATTGAGAGTAAAATATTTAAAGATGTAAAGTGAACGAATGGACCTTAAAAATGAAACAATAGATTCAGAACTTTTCTCAGTTTGACTAATTAGTGCCAGATTTTGGGATTGTTTGTGTCCCAGACTTCAGCTCACTGGAGATGGGATGAAATTGTCCAAATTAATTATTACAGTTTAAAAGAAATCTGATTTGAAATAGGATACAAAAGAAAAAAAAAGTCTAATTGAAGCTTCTATGACTTCAATGGAAAAGAAAATTGAATGAGGTGTAAAACGGGCAGCTGATTTGTTTTCTCCTGCCAATAAAAGTTAAAATTACCCAAAGTCTTTCCTAAAGACAGTGGCCCTTTGAACAGTAAGTGCTGATGATATCAGTGGGGGAATTGCCTTTGAGTTGTTACTGAGTTCCACGAAGGAGCCAAATTAACATCAGTAGAAATTAATCCTTTAAGCCAGATACTTCAGCAAATTTGCCATTTAAGCTGAGTGTGTTAAAGGGCAATGGATTCTCGTATATTGTCCTCACAGGCAATTTTTAAAATTTTTTATTGTTTTGCGGACAAATTTATCTCATCCAGCTGCCGTTGAGTCATCGATGTGATCAGTCGATCTTCCAGGTTTAGTTTGTAAATACAAGTCAAACTGGTTGCCGTCATAACATAACCATGTCAACCTTTACAGTTCTGGCATGCAGTTTGCTGGGCAGGGTTTTTAGCCCAATGTGAGGCCAATTTGTTTTACAACTTCTCCCCACCTTCAACCTGTGACCTGGGAGGCAAGAAAAGAAAATGCAATGTTTAAAACTTTTAAAGGAAAAAAATGGTAAGAATGGATACTTTCAAAGAAAAAAATGAAAGGTTGGGCTATTTGGAATAGGGTATGTTGGATAGAAATCAAGAAAAAATAATGGGAGAAAGAGAATAGAGATGGAAAAGGAATGTGAGCAAAAATAAAGTGTTTATTTTTAAAAATTTATTTAAAATAGTTTCTTACTGATTTCAATAGTCAAGGTTTGATATTGTAGTGATAAAGCTGTTGTTGGTAAGTAGATTTATTAATATGAAAGCTTTTAAATATTGACTGGCTCAGGGAAACAGGAATCTCCCTGAACCTGTCTGTGGTCTCAGAGTTATGGAGTAATTTGATAAGCAATCATGTTAGTAAATATTAAATCAAATCATAATGAAAATGCAATGCACCACTCAAAGTCGAAACCATCATCAGCACAAATTTCCTGCAAGTATTATAGATATTTCTTGTGTAACTGTATAAATTTTAAAATAGGTACTTGTTCTTTAAAATCATTCTTTACAAATGAAGAGCTAAGTATCGAGAATAAAATGGCACCAAAAATAATAAATCCAACTCTTTGACCCACTTTAAGCTACCAGCCACCTGCTGAAAGCGATCAGCTATTCTGAAATCTTTTTAATGAACACTAAGTAATAAAAATGACACCTAGATTAACCAGCCATCTGTTGCAGTCAGACATTTCAGGTCAATCCCAAGCATGACCTATTTTAAATCAAGTCGCAGTCTCCACGTTTCTAGTGTTGCTGAAATTATGCTTTCTGCCTGAGCAAGATAGGGGATCTTGGTACAGATGTAAGTTGATGTCAGTCCCATCTGACTATTTTAATCTGTTTTTTTTATAGTTGCTTCTGAGCACAATCTCGATGTTTTCTGCTTCCTGCACCATACAGTAAAAATCACGTACATACACACAATGATAGGAGCATCCTAATCCAGCATCTCTATTTTACTTTAAAGAATGAATACACAAAACACTAATTGCTTATCAATTTTGTGCCTGTCATTTTTTTTGAACTGTTTGATTAATGAAATACTTCTTGCTTCCTGAAACATTTTGCACAGGGATTCGATTTGGCTTGAACTGTGATGAATCTGAAATTTGGGATTGGTGTCCAAATCAATTCTGTTTTTGGATCCCAACTTTCCACAGTTCAAATAATCCAAATCTGAACTCTCCACCAATGGGCAATTCGCACAAGGGGTAGAGTTCACAAAAGACTGCTAGATTAGTGAGATATGCATAAGCACCTGTCCATTCGGGAACCTGCAACTGAATACAACTAGTTCACCTGGAAATCAGATACATACACTGTCAGTAGACCACCAGGGAACATTGTCCCCTCTAAATTGTCAGTGGATCAATTTATACAAACACCAGTGAATGCAGACAATCATTAGACTGCTAGATAATCGTGTGTAGTGGCTTATTGATTATAATGCTTTCAGCAATGTATCAGGCTATTTAGGTGGAACACTTGGCAGGTGCCCGGGATGGCTGGGGTTGGCAACAATGGCATAATTGCAGTAATCTGTTTTGGCTCTTCAGTGTATCTCTTGTGCACCAGACAATATCTGACTCAGGCTTGCTTACCTGACAAAGGAAGTGTGTTGGCAGCAGACAGTGCTGGGATAGATAAAGGGAAGGAAAGAAATTTAATTTGCAAAAATTACATTTAAAAAAAACACAGCAGCTGTAAATTTGTAACTAATCAGCATCCACTGTATAGTTGTAGCTCATTCAGGACTAAATCCTGATTGTGAGGATCACTCAATATTCTCACAGGATTACATTGAACATTTCCCTGACCCTAGCTCTCCCTGAAGAGGGCTAAGTCATAAAATGTTAATGTGTCTCTTCTTCAATTAACATTTTGTTTTAATTGTGAAGTATGTCTCGAGTTTGGACTTGCTCCTCCCTCCAGAATACTCGAAGCACTCTCGTGAAATTGCTGAAAATGTCAATTGACTCCTTACTGTACTATGTGTAATTTGTTACAATATTCACAGACATTTGCTGGTCTCGAGTGATTTTGAAAGTGTCACATCCAAAATAGAGGTTAACATGGTGAAAAATAATTAGTTAACTACTCTGTAAATCAGCAGAGTGTGTTGGTCTCCAATCGGCATGTGAGTTCGTAAAGCCAGAAGAACCAATTCTCGAGTGAGATGCAGGAGATGTACCATGTCTGCACTCTGTAAATCCTGTGGGATTGAGCAGATGAAAACAATTTTGCACAGGTGAATACAATATCCAAATAAAATTTCTTCCATGCTTTTCTCATAGTTTTGCCTATTATTGAGTAGATTAGATTGAAAGATTGTGTGCAAAAATCATCATTTATCTGTATGTCTATGTGCCATTGTGTTTGTCTTTCTATTGGTCCTTTTGTCTGTCTTTCTATTGGTGCAATGTATCTGGCCTGTCTGTCAATCAATCTGGATGTCTGTCACCTTTCTATCCTATTACCCATCTGTCTATCTATCCATTCACCCATCCATCTATCAGTACAATCTATCTCACCTAGCCGTTCATCGATTCATCTATCATTGTAGTCTATCTGATCTATTTGTCTAATCTAATTATCTATCTCCAGTCAATCGTCAGTCTGTCTGTTTACTTAAAACTTTCAAACTGATTTATCTGCCTCTCTACCATTGGGGATTTTCATAATGTAGAGGTACAGTTGTGATATGTAAAAAAAAACTATTAGAATTGTGTTGCCTTCTATTTCCTGTGATGATAAACAATCATGATACTGTGGTATATTAACTAATGTGACAATAATGACAACTTTTAAATTGCGAAAGACTGAATTTCTAGGAAAAATAGTATTGCGATTGACATATTTGACTGTGAAAATATTCTATTTATTACAGATTTTTATCCAGAATATTCCACTTAGGTTGAAGGTCTGTTTACAGTGGGGTCCTGCCTGTGGGTGACTACAGATGCAACACAGTACATGAGGCAAAGTCAGTTCAATGATGTTCTTTACATTTGTTAAAAGCACAGTCCATCCATCTAGTTTTCAATCTATTTGCTATTTCATGCGCATCAAACCGCAGCTTATGTGAAGGACAGATTCGAGGGTCCGACTGCTGACTACCACTCCCATCCTTTTTGCCATAGATAAGATGAATTTTATCAAGTGTGGGCTGGGCCAAGGACAAAGTGCCTCGCAGAAGAATAGATTCTCATCTGGAACGGGGGAGGGGGCAGGGGAACTAGATACAATGCATCTTACAATTGATTGTGGAGCTGCATTTCTGCCAGGGTGAAACTGTGCACTGTATGAGCTACCATCATATTTCCAAAGATTAGATTTTTTAAAGTTGCTACAGTACTCACTGACTAACACTGGAACCTTTAACATACATCGCAGCATCAGTGTGCTTATCTGTCATGTCCACTAAGAAGGCTACATGGAGGCTAGAGACAAAGTGGTGAAATCGGGGAGAAAATCCATTTCTTAATGGATCAAGACACATTGATTAGAAATAATATTTGGCCTTAAATTATCGCTTAGATTGTTACTACAGGTATAATAAAAATAATGACAAAGATTGGTGCAAAAGCTACTTGATGTCACTAGTTCACGTAATAACTGTGATACTACACAGATGCTGCGATGTATGTTAAAGGTTCCAGTGTTAGTCAGTGAGTACTGTAGCAACTTTAAAAAAATCTAATCTTTGGAAATATGATGGTAGCTCATACAGTGCACAGTTTCACCCTATGTATTACATCAAGTTACATCGAAACTACAGCACAGAAACAGGCCATTCAGCCCAACTGTTCTATGCCGGCGTCTATGCTCCACATGAGTCTCCTCCTTCCCTACTTCATCTAACCCAATCAGGATACCCTTCTCTTCCCATCTCCCTCATGTGCTTAACTAGGTTCCGCTTAAACGCTATTTGCCTCATCTACTCCTTGTGGTATCACGTTCCATATTCTTACCTCTCTTTGGGTAAAGATGTTTCTCCTGAATTTCCTATTGGATTTATTAGCGACTATTTTGTATTTATGACCTCTAGTTTTGGACTCCCCCACAATTGGAAACATTTTATCTATGTCTACCCTATCAAGCCCTTTCATTATCTTAAAGACCTCTATTATTGCCCCTCAGCCTTCTCTTTTTTAGAGAAAAAAACCCCAGCCTGTTCAGCCTTCCCTGAAAAGGATATCCTCTTAGTTCTGGTATCATCCTTGTGAATCTTTTTTTGCATCCTCTCCAATTCCTCTATAGCCTTTCTATAATATGGAGAGCAGAACTGTGCACAATATTCCAAGTGTTGTCTAACCAAGGTTCTATACAAGTTTAGCATAACTTCTTTGCTTTTCAATTCTATCCCTCTTGAAATGAACCCTAGTGCTTGATTTGCCTTTTTTGGCCTTATTAACTTGCGTCGCTACTTTTAGTGATTTGTGTATCTGTATTCCTCGATCCCTTTGCTCCTCTGTCCCGTTTAGACTCTTATTATCCAAGCAATATGTGGCCTCCTTATTCTTCCTACCAAAATGCACCCCTCACACTTATTTATATTGAAATTCATTTGCCAATTACACGCTCATTCTGCATGTTTATTAGTGTCCTCTTGCATTTTGACGTATTCTTCCCTTGTATTAACTATACCCCCCAATTTGGTGTCGTCTGCAAATTTGAAATTGTACCACTGATTCCCGAATCCAAATCGTTAATGTAAATTGTGAGCAATAGTGGTCCCAGCAACGATCCCTGTGGAACACCACTTCCCACCTTTTGCTTGTCTGAGTAGCTACCCTTAACACCTACTCTCTCTTTTCTGTTTTGTAGCCAGCTTGCTGCTACCTGTCTCCTGACCTTAGCCATGAATCAACAATGCGGTACCTTAACAAAGGCTTTTTGAAAATCCAAATATATTACATCTATTACATTTCCCCTGTCTACTCTTTCTGTTACTTCTTTAACAAATTCAATAAGTTTGGTCAAGCATGACTTTCCCTCATGAAATCCCCGCTGATTATTCTTTACAATATTTTTGTTCTCTAGATGTCTTTCTATTACATATTTGATTAAAGATGCCGTTATCTTTGTGGAGCATTGTTTGATCTGCACTCACGCACTGAGATATAATTCAATGAAAATGTACTTTGAGTGTTGTGTTGACACCAAGTGTGGACAATACAAAAATGCAATCTAAGAATATAAATATGGAATAAGAAACTGTGGCTCATTCATTGCAACTTCTACTTGTGAACTGTACCCAGGTTATTTAATCTCCTGAGGAATGTGCATAGCCAGAGCTAAAACTTTCAGGAAAATGAACTGTGAAATCTCTCTCTGCTTCCCAAAATAGATATCTATCTAACATTACAATTTACATCAAAGAGCTCTGATCAGCTCTATTTTATACAGACATTTTTGGGATCCCAGTAGCATAGTGCTCCTTGTGTACTTGCATTTATATACCACTTTATCACATCAAAAGGTCTCAAAATGCTTCACATAATGATTATTTTGAAATAAAGTGATTGTCATTATAGTATTACTAGTATAGTATAGTAATATATTTCTATACTTTTGTTCAGAATCTTCAGTCTGTTCTTATCTAAATATGGCTCATGTCCATTTTTAAAGTGAGATAGTCAGATGAACTACTTTTGTTGATGGGAGTACGTTTCATATAGTGACTACTCTGTTGGGAAACATTCTTCTGATCTCTGGTCTTGATTCAGACCTTATCTCCCTCTCTCCCTCCCTTCCTTTATTTTTCTGTTTCAACTTTTTTTTTCCTTTAGGGATTCTATCACTCTTTTTGCTCATCTTCTGTCCTTTTTCCTCCAGGAAGTCAAAGATGACCTGAGACAAGTTAATTAAATTTAAATGTTAATTGAGGCTGAGATTTGAACATTTGACCCTCAAGGATTGGGAGGTCAAGGAATGTTCCACAATTGATATATCTGCCCACTCTTTTATTTAGAATCATAGAATGATACAGCATAAAAGGAGGTAATTCGGCCCATTGTGCCTGCGCCAGCTCTTTGGTAGAGTTATCCAATTGGTCCCACTCCCCTGCTCTTTCCCCATAGCCTTGCAATTTTTTTCCCATCGAGTATTTATCCAATTCCCTTTTGAAAAGGATTTACTAATTTATTTATATTGAAAAGCTATTTTATTTAGTGCTTTCTTCCTATTTTTTGGACTACCACTACTGCAAATGCATCATTGTTGGCTTAAGAGCCTCTTAAGCCAACACTGATGCCAATGTGACATCATAAACCTCCAGTGAGTGAGGTTGACATGCCATCCAATCTTCCTTTGTTTGCCTCAGGGGAAGTACCTTATCCATCTCCCCACCACCCAATTTGGGAGCAGGAATATACTGTGTGAGAATTCTTGCACAGCAAACTTGCAACTACGACTCTGTGTCACAGTGGATTAACTTCCTAATTTTGTGTCGTTTTCCAGTTTAAAAATACAATGGCCGGGAAATTGCTCAAGAAATAATGGCGAGGCTAACGGGGCTCACTGTTATTTCAGGGCAAATGAAGAGCAAGTTTTGGCAAGCGCGCGTATACAGTCAAACGCGGAAATCCGGAACTTGCTCTTCCTGATTCCTTGCTGATCTGACAGCTTCACATTAAAGAGATATCACTGGCTGGAATCAATGGACCAGCGCGAACTTGCTCTCCTGCCCAGCTGGAAACTAACTAATCTCGCCAGAAAAAAGGTACGCTGAGTTATATCAAGTCTAAAATAACTTTTAACGGTGTGGTAAGCATTAATGACTGCCAAACAACTTCTCTGGCACTGAAAATTAACTTTTAAAAATGCGGAATGTCACTGCTCCTGATTTTAAAAGTTTTTGGATATTTAAAAAAAAAGTTTCAATTAAAAAATGTAATATTTTTATTTTTAAAATTTTTCCTTCTGTCTCTTTTATAAGAACATAAGAACATAAGAAATTGGAGCAGGAGTAGGCCAATCGGCCCCTCGAGCCTGCTCCGCCATTCAATAAGATCATGGCTGATCTGATCCCAACCACAAATCTAAAGAACACAAGAAGTCGGAGCAGGACCCGGCCACATAGCCCCTGGGCCCTCTCCGCCACCCACAGGGCATTGACCGATCCGAACTCAGCTTCATGTCCAATTTCCTGCCCGCTCCCCATAACCCCTAATTCCCTTTACTTCTAGGAAACTGTCTATTTCAGTCTTTTACTCTTACCCTCTTTTTATTTTGCTTTCTCTACCTGATTTTATAGTACATTTACTAATCCGATCTGACACTTCCTGGTTCTTAGTTTGCGCAGTTTGTGAATGAGCTTCACTTCCTGGTTCTCACAGCGTGGCTGATTGGTGGAGGGGACAGAGTGCTCCTTTCCTCCTCTCACAGCTCAGAGAAGCCCGGGAACGAACACTGCATCTCTTGCAGCTCTCAATTAAAGCAAGTTGGCGCCCAGAAGCCCATGAAAAGTTTGTGTGTGAGTTAGTCATTTATGAGCAGCAGGCGACGTCTGTTTGCCACTCAGTTCAATTTCTGACCCAATGTCTTAAGCCAAAATAAAAAAGCAATCTTGTACAAAAATGTGCAGCTTTTATTATGTATCAATGTTATTTAGACCGGATTTTGGATATTTTTCCTGTATACTGCATATACACTACTGTATCTTGCCTCTGAAAGGTCTTGCTTTGAGTAAGAGAATGGTGATTATCTGATCCTTGCCCTGTGCCCTAGCAACCTATGATTGATAGAACAGCCGAGAAACTAGCAAAGTAATTCTGTATTCCCCTTTAAACCCATCTGTCTGTAAACACAAAACAAATCCTCCTGCAAGCTCCCAAGTCTAATCAGTATAAAACTACGTGGCGACCTGGTATGGTGAAATTAATTATCTGAATGGTGAAAAGCTCAGCTCTGTCACTAAATTAATCTGCATGACTTTTAATCTGCATGCATCATTGTGTAGAATGTTGTCAGTGAGACAGAGTCAAAAGTGGAAGCATGACGAAGTGGAGGCATGAGCCTGTAGGGCAACAGAATGCTCTGAGCAACCTTAGCAGCTCCTGATCAAATCCCAGGGCATTCATTAATGTTTCATGGTCCTCTAAATTATTGCCTCCTCTGCCACAGTCGTCATCTGTCTCTTTAAATAGACACCATAATAACCATTGGACCAGAAACATGCCTAACAAATCTTTCCCTCACCTTCTAAAATTCTTTTCATTACAGAATCATACTGTAAAACCCTTAATTCTCATGAGCAGTTGATTGAGTCCTTTTATTTCCCGGTAGATGGAGATCCTAGTGAAGGAGATTACTAGAGGTTACAATGTCGATGAATCGCACAAATATTATCAAATCTAAATGACTTCTAAGACCATCAGTACTTCTGCAACTTTATGAGTTATTACCTTAGTACAGCATCAGCCATTGCAGGTTGCGTAGTCATAGCATTTAATACACAGTTACTGAAGCGTGTTTATGTAATGCCGATCCTTTGCGTGCTCATTCATGGAATGTCAATTGACACATGATGCTGAGAATGATAGAAAGTAATACAAGCTAACAGGGCTTCCTGCAGGCTTGTCATTTATGGATCAACAGTTCTTTTCAAGAGCTTGCTTTTCCTTGTTATTCATTACTTTTTTCCTGAAATACTGGTTTGACATTAAGATTCCTTTCTGATTAAACATTAAACTGGAAAAACAATACTCTCTGAAATGGAGGAGGGGTGTGATTTAATGAAGATAATGAAAGCAATGGAAATATTTCTTAAAGTTGCATGTTACCATAAAACTGTTAAATTTTGTGCCACTCACTCCCCCTTCTAAGTATTTAGCTCCAGATAATCATGTTGATTTAATAGTTTTTGAAGGTATTAAAGTGGAAGGTTTGTTGGATTCAATTTATATTGATTGCTTTTACTTTCATTCTGCTGAAACACCTTTTGAGTAATCAGGATGTTACTATGTTGCCTGTCAAGTAATCAAAGTCTATTTCGGGCACTTGGACTGCAGAGAAAATAAAGTACAGAGGTAAGTTGCTTCTGATGAGAGATCAGCTAAATAATCTTTTAAAATGTATTTTCAACTAGTAAATTTTATTCAGTATTATTGAATTTTTGACGTAATTATTGATATTAAATCAGCAGACACTGAAAGCATATTTGACATTTTATCCTCCAGTGGCTTACTGGGTAACTGCATTTTTAGGGTGGCAACTAGCTCATACAGAGCAGGGAAATCCTAGATTCGGTGTATGGTTTGTGCTGTTTGCTGCAATTGGCCCCAGGCTGTGTAGAGGAGAAAAAAAAAATCAGCCCGGGCTCTTGCTCCTGATTGCTATCCAGAGCTATTGGAAATACATATGTGGGAATACCTGGTGAGGATAGGGCTGTGTGCATGCCCCAGATACCATAAAATATCAGATCACTCCTTCAATACTTGACTATCACAATCTGTGATGTTGACGGGGGTGGTGGTGGTGGTGGTGGTGGGGGGACAGAACATGAGGCCCACAGACCAGCTATTGCAGGGACGCCAAATTTATTGAGCCAGCTCCGCAAATAATATATCTGTGGATTGAGATGGATCAAATGTCAGTTTATCTGCCATGGTCATGTAAGTTATGCAGTGAATCTTCATTACAACAGACTCAATATAATGTTGGGGTGTATTTTCCTCTATTTGCTAATATTGGTGTACAAGTGGACATCAAAGAGAGAAATATATCCCATTCTGACGATACTGAGACACTTTACCCCCACCCTTATTGAAACTGAGGCATTACCCTAGTTGTTCTAATATGGGAGGAGGAAGTCAAAATAATTCACTCTGAACATAGAGGTAAATGCCTCCCAGAGTTATAACAGATTTGGTTGTTTAAATTGGCTCAAAGTACAAGGAGAGATACCAAAGAAGCACACTACTCTCTGACAGATCATGCATTGCAGGCATCCTTATGCTCATTAGGAATGTCAGAAACAGTTGGGAATTGAGTGCCAACACTTATATTATGGGGCCATGAGACCTTCTCAGTACTCAGGATGTGCCATTATGAGGTCCTGAAGTACCTACAGAACTCGGAGCCTGTGTTCTGTCATGCAATGGCCTCATTTAGGCCCTGAAAATTATTTAAATTAGTCTGATGGCCCCATAATGCTGTTGAAGTGCCTGAACAGCAGCTGTACCTAATGGCCACTGCAGGGGAAGACCCTTCCCATATTTTGGGTCCTTTCTTGTTCATTTGATTGGACTGATTATGAATAGCTATAGTCTTTGTTTTCACTTATTTTGGTCCTTCTTTGCTCTTTAGCTGTTAAACCATTTCTAGCTACTTTTCTGTTTTGCCAAAAAGAAACTTACTGAGAGATACTTAATTGTTTCATTACATATGTTCATATGCTGCCTACATTGGATTATGAGCATCCCTTTGTATTTCCAGGCATTGAAGAATGAGGGTCACCTTGCCAGACAAATGCATTTGCAGACGATCAATTAGGACCCACCCTTACGCTGCCATCTGCATTTGCAGGACATGTCAGAAGAAATCCACACGTAGAGATTATGATTCTCAAAGGAGGCTATCACGGAGCAATTTTTTTCAATTCTTGGGATATGGGCGTTGCTGGCAAGGCTGGCATTTATTGCTCATTCCAAGTTGAGAAGGTGGTGGTGAGCCTTCTTTTTGAACTGCTGCAGATTGCGTGGTGAAGGTATTCCCACAGTGCTGTTAGGTAAGGAGTTCCCGGATTTTGACCCAGCGACGATGAAGGAACGGTGATGTATGTCCAAGTCGGGACGGTGTCTAACTTGGAGAGGAATTTCATGTGATGGTGTTCCCATGCAGGTCCGGAGTCAAGTGGCCCTGACGGAACTTAAACTGAGCATCGGTGAGCAAGTAATTGCTGAGTAAGTGCCGTTTGACTGGACCTGTTGACGACTCCTTCCATCACTTTGCTGATGATTGAGAGTAGGCTGATAGGGCGGTAATTGGCCGGGTTGGATTTGCTATGCTTTTTGTGGACCTGGGTAGTTTTGCACATTGTTGGGTCGGTGCCACTGTCGTAACTGTTCTGGAACAGCTTGGCTAGGGGTGCGGCTACTTCTGAAGCATAGGTCTTCAACACTACAGCTGGGATGTTGTCTGGGCTTGTAATCCATGTCCAGTGTACTTAACCGTTTCTTGATGTCATGTGGAGTGAATCGAATTGTCTGAAGACTGGTAATTGTGATGGTGGCGACCTGTGGAGGAGGCTGAGAAGGATCACCCACTCGGCACTTCTGGCTGAAGATGGTTGCAAACACTTCGGTCGTGTCATTTGCGCACATGTGCAGGGCTCTGCCATCACTGAGAATGGAGACATTCCTGCAGCCAGAGCTAGAAACCACTTCTAGGACAGGCATGACTCTGTCAGTGGTCATTAAGGTAACGGCTGCCTTGAAATTTTATGCTATTGGGTCCTTCCAAGCAACAGCAAGAAATATCTGTCAAATTTCCAAACTGCATTGCACTATTGCATCATGTTGGTCACAGATGCCTTGTTTGCCTGGGCCATTTAATTTATCTCTTTCCCCAGGGAACATCCAGTAACATGAAAAAGCCACCTCATCCACTTAAGCAGCTAGAAGATCAAAGGAATACCATATTTTAGAATGCTGGTAAGAAGACACCCCTGGAAATTGAGCTTGAATGACAAGAGATGCAATATTGCATTTATGTAGTGTACACCTCTGTGTGAGGGAGTGTGTAAAGAGATAAACAATGAAAAGATAAAGAAAATCCTAGCCACGAGCTTGGGTGAAGCCAGCGATTGCACCCTCCCCTACTCCCTCTATTGCCTTCATGCCCAGAATTCCCGGGGCTCTCTGCTCACTAAGGACTCGGGGGTCTGCATGCCATGTATGACATCCCTATGCAGGCAGAGAGAAGAGGGATATATATTGGATTCAAGAATGTGAGGGATGTGTCATCCAAGTGCCCAAACAGCAGCCACATTATGTGAGTGTGTGAGCATACAGCATCAGATACCTTGGATGAGCAACATGCTTGGGTGTTTGTTGCTTGCCACATTTACAGAGCTGGAGGGCAAAGCATAATCATGGCAGCAATGCAGAGTGGTCTGTTAAAACATAGGTATTCCTGTGCATTTGGAAAGTACATGAACAGTTGCTAGAGTGCTGTGCATTCTCTCTCATCAAGCTCACATTGAAGTGCTGTTAAAATACATTGTACGGTAACATTGTAAAACTATGCAAAATGTGAGCAGTATTTAACTTAGCAATGTTCATGAGACCGGCAAATTTCTTCTTCGTCTCCTCACAGATTTAGTGCACAGTTCAGACAACATTTACTCTATCCGTACCTTAAATCCAGGCTACTCTGGTGCTGCTCGTCACCCTCAGCTCCAAAATAGACAACCCTCCTCCTGCAGCAGCACCTCCAAAGCTGCTTCATTGAATGGAGCAGTTCTGCTTTGTGGCCCGTTTCTCACCCTCTTCTGTAGCATGACAGCTTTATGAGAAAGAAGCAGCCCTTTAAGAACTGCTCAGCCCAATATCCTGCCCTGTGAGTTCATTGATTTAATATATTAATAAGCTGACCTTGTATTGTGATGTGTGGTTTGCTCAGTGCACTGCAGGCGCATGTAGCACCTGAAGAGCAGAAGTCCCAGCATCACTGTACTCAGGCAACATTACCCGCTCACTCACAGACTCAGGCTCCTGAAGCTACTGTACAATGTTTCCATATGTCCAATTTTCAGAAGTTTAATGTCAGATTCGGGAAGTCAAGATGCAGACAAACTTGAAGCAGTGATGAAGTTCTGCTCCAGACATCTTTAGTGTCCTTTGCCATTAAACATTCTGTGGAGATGCCGGTGATGGACTGGGGTTGACAATTGTAAACAATTTTACAACTCCAAGTTATAGTCCAGCAATTTTATTTTAAATTCACAAGCTTTCGGAGGCTACCTCCTTCCTCAGGTGAACGATGTGGAAAATTTTTTTTCCACATCGTTCACCTGAGGAAGGAGGTAGCCTCCGAAAGCTTGTGAATTTAAAATAAAATTGCTGGACTATAACTTGGTGTTGTAAAATTGTTTACAATTAAACATTCTAGTATCCTTTAACTGTGCTTGTGCCATTGAGTGTCAGGATAGTAGTGTTTACAACATCATTCTCATTATATTGACAGACTGTCTAATTTATACAGCTTAGTCCCTTTCTAATATGTATAACTTGAATGGCGATGTTCTAGTGGATTCCTGATTATATATAAATATATATCTGATCTAATACTGCTGCTGATGTGTCTCTATCATAACATTGTTCTCCCTTTATTCCCAGTGGATGCTCTACTATAGTCAGGAGAAAAACTTATTGTTAAATTGAGTCTCCAATAAAAATATAGTCACTGGTGTAATGTAGGAAACATGGTGGCCAATTTGCGCACAGCAAGGTCCCACAAACAGCAATGAGATAATGACCAGATAATTTGCTTTTAGTGGTGTTGGTTGAGGGATAAATGTTGAGCAGGATGCCAGGGAGAACTCCCCTGCTCTTCTTCGAAATACTGGAGTGGGATCTTTTACGTCCGCCAACAGTTTTCCCTTCCATTTTTTAATGGGCAAAAAAATTGTAGGCTGATGAGTGCAGGTGGAAAATTTGGCCTCTATCCTTGGTGAGAAAGCAAAGAATCTTCATAGGATGACATGCTTCAGTTGTACTCTGTCTCCTGTTGCCCAATTTAAAAATAGAGGGATTAATGGCCTTCACTGTCCTATTGTTGCAGCTAAATGCAGTTGTCCCAATGCAAATGGCAAGCCCCTGATATCTCAGTGAGTAAATGCATCCCATGGTTATAGGTCAGAAAAAGTCCAAGTTTGATTGATGGCCTTTGCTGAATTAACTAATCTCAGCCAGGATCTAATTTTCAACAACCTCACTAGAAATTAATTTATTTGGATGATGAAGAAGGATAGGATTGGGCTCAGCACCAATGGCCTTGGGCTCAGCACCAATGGCCTTACAGTAACTCTGACACTCACTGTCCCAGCTCCCACATAAAGAATGCCTACTTGGGCAAGAAAAACTACCACTGTCAGTGAAACGGAAACCTGGAATAAGTTGCCATCTTCAGAACAGGAAGAATAATTGGAGAATGCCAGTGGGTAACTAAAGGAGAGAAAAAGTATGAATGAGGGTGTGGGGGAAAGAAGAATCCAAACTGCTTTGGCAACAGAAGTCTAATCAATATGTGTTGGAAACTCTGTCTCCCCATGACTGAGATGCAATATGTGGGAGTCACCCCTTTAAAGAAGAATTGACACTACATCCACCTCAACTCTATGATTAGTGCATTTGCTGTGGGTTCAGTTACTGAGCAGCATTCTTGTCACAAAGTATGGAACTTAAGTGTTGAAACAAGAGCTTTGGCCAATATATACGATTAGCTGCTGAAGGAATAATCTGTCACCTATTCCTGTAATGCACGAAGACTAAAGAAAAACACATATTGACTGCGGTGTTACCTGAACTGCTTGATAGATATTATCTTGCATTGCTCTGTTGTTTCAGATGACATCATGACACTGTCTTATTGTTAGAATTACATTGTAATTTGAAATAAGAGCCAATCTTATGCAAATCAATTGCTTTCATCCCTAAATTAGAGAACAAGAAATGTTGAAGGAGGCAGGAAACCTCTCACTCATACTTTTGGCAGATGTACAGCATATCTATCAGTTAAAGAAATTTGAGATCCAGGAACTTTTGAACAATTTAGGCATTTTCTTTTTAATTACCATGAAAATTATAACCTACTTCCTTACAAAGTTCCCTGGAAAGGTAATATTTAATTAAAGGAGTAGTAATAATACCCTTTGTTTTGAATTTTTCTTTTTCAGAAGAGCACGGAGGTGAGTTGCACTGTGTACAGGATATTCTCCACAATCTGCTAGGAACGAGCACAGTGCAAGACAGAAATTACTCCCCTGCTCCATATCTCCATATTAGGGAAGGTGATTGTGACGCATGGAGCTTTCTTTGGGTTGGATTTTTTTGTTTTTTCAATAGCTAAGTGGGAAAAAAAAGGAGATTGGCATAGATTCAAGTTTTCATGTTGCATTGCACTGGAAGGGCCAGATTTTCCCCTTTCAAAAATCAACCATCCGAAACTGGTGCACATATGCAGCCATATGCTGAACCTGAGTTTCCATGTGAATCAAAATCATTATTTAGTTCTATGAAAATGAGTTCCCTGTGCGCTGGCAGTCAGGGCCGCAAATGGAAGACACATTTATAAATGCTGAAGTGGTGTTTGTTTTCGTCAGTGGGCCCCCTTTGGAAATTGAGAGAAAAACATATAAATCTCAATCTTTGCCCCATTCTAAGTTTTGCAAAATTTGTCATATTAAAGAAACAGCTAAGAAACTCAGGCAAGTTGCATAGTCCATTTGTTTGTTCAAGAGAATGCCTATTTTTGTTGCATGTTTGTATGCTAAATTAATGAATATTCCCTTCCCTCAGTCTGTCTGATAATAGGGGAACAAGGATCTACACTACAAACTGCTGCAATACACCTCCACGGTAGGAAATGAGGATAATCATGATGCTAGCCTATAACTATTACATTTCAAGATGGTTCATTGAATATCCTGTACTTCGTGTCACTTATAGGTATCAGTAAATTCAATTTCTGCTGGATATCTGAACAGGGGAATTGTACTCCTCTTCACTCACATCATGCCCATGGTCCAGCTATTCCTGGTGCTACAACAAAGATCAACTGTACAGATCACCAGGGACAGAACTTCCTTGACTTCTTGACTAGATTTTCTAGAAGAATTGCTTTCTTAAAGCTTCCCCAGGAAGAAAAGAATTATTGGATTGGGACTGATAGTAGTTTAGAAACTGTCCTTAAAACTTAGAAGAGCCATGCTCCCACATCTCTTTTACACCAATAAATTAACATGCTGTACAAAGGTCTTAGAATGAGTTACAGCACAGCTACATTCCAGGGTGGAATATCATCACTAGACTTGGGGGTCCCCTTCAAGGCTTATTTGAACACCATATTTATCATGGTACAATACATATGATACATGGTAAAATTCAACTCTTTTATCTCAAGCCAGGTCTCATTCCAAGTTTTCCAGGTTGATGTGATCAGACAATAATTGATTTATGGCTATTAGCGATATAATTATTTGAAATTCATATTTCTAGGCCTGCATGTAGGCAATGGGCAAAACTTTGAACTTCGGTGGGCGGGGCATATAGCAGGTAATGGCAGATCAGCTGGCTGTTATACAACCAACCCAATTTTCCTTGAAGGCAAATCAGGATGTATAACGGGCAGCCTATCTGCTACCATTTGTTTTTCACCACTGCCAATGTTGAAAGTTTCGCCCACTGTGATTGTTTGATATCAGAATAAGTGTAATGTGTTACCCTTTTAACTACAATAAAGAATTACATATGAAAAAAGACGTGTGCATTTTACCTGTAATGTATATGTAAAGTGAAAAAAAAGCACAATTCCCCTGTTCAGGTATCCAGCAGAAACTGAATTTGCTGATACCTATAAGTAACATGAAGTACAGGATATTCAAATTTAAAGTAAAATGAAATGGCTGGAGTAGTGTAAAAAATAATCTGCCTTGTGTATATTTAATGTCACCAGGAATGTGATGTTCCCTTTGGCTCAGCTACAATAGCCCATCTGGTAATACAGTCCACTAAAGTTCACTGTCTAAGACTCCCAAATAATGGTTACTTGGGTAAGAAGAGCTAAAAATAGGATTCTTCAAAGGACAAGTCCAGCCCGACGTTGCCTGATCCCCATCCTTCGACGTGCTGCAGAATTATAATCTCCTAGACACGGGCAGGCGTGGGAACTCCATGAGAAGAATCTCGAGTGTAAACCCTCTATTAGTGTCTTCAATAGGAACAAAACTGATTTTGAACAGATGCAGATTGTGTGCCTGGTTGGACATCTAGCTTGAGGGAGAAAGGACACTTTTTTTGTGTGTGTGTCCAGGCCCATAGTTCAGTGGATCAGCTTGGGTTAGGATTGAACTGAGTGAACTGAGCTGCTGCTGTTCAGTCACCTTACAGAACTCAACGCTTGTGTTGACTCATCCGTCCGTTGCGTGTAATTGCAAGCTGAAACGTTATTTCATCATCTCAGGGACTGGAGTGTATCGTGGATACTAGCAACAACATTATTATTTAAGTTTATAAGTTTCTTTTGTTATTTTAGGGTTTAGTTCTTTATTAGTTGTGCCCCTCTGAAAAGGGGGCACTTTGTTTTTTGTTTGATGACAGTGGATTTGCCACCTCGAAGGAGTTGGATCAGGCAACGTCAGGCTGGACTTGTCCTTTGAAGAATCCTACCATTCCTCTCCAGGCCAACCCTGTATCTCCTTATTTAGAAAAGGCACACACTGACCCTTGTATTCGTGTACAAGATTTCTACCACAACACTGCAGAGTACTTTTATTTGTGAATATCTGCCTGTTTAACACCTTCTGTTTTCAATACAACTTCAAGGAATGGCTTCTACTTTCATTCGCTGTTGTGCAATAAATTACACGGTAGGCTGACACGGACATTTTGTACTGCTGTTGAAACCTTGAGCTTCACTCCTGCTGCTCCTGGTCCCAGAAGGAAATAAAAAGAAATTTCAAACTTACCTCCATGGGCCTCGTCCTCCTCGATCCATTCCTGCGCTGGGTTGGCCTGGCGGGAAACTGATTGTCATTTCCCGCTCTGGCCTCCTGGTAAATATTGCTGAGGGGTCCTGATGGCGACATCGCAACCCGACATCCGAATGCTGAAAATAGATCCCGCCGGCTTTGGGTGGTGTCCTTGGCTCCCGCTCGGTGGAGCAGGTTAAAAATGTTTTTTATTTATTCTGGGGATATGGGCATCACTAGCAAGGCCAGCATTTATTGCCCATCCCTAGTTGCCCTTGAGAAAGTGTGGTGACTCTTCTTCTTGAATTGCTGCAGTCCATGTGGTGAAGGTACTTCCACAGTGCTGCTAGGTGAGGAGTTCCAGGATTTTGACCCAGCGACGACCCAGTTGTGGCCGAACCAGTGTTTTATAATCTTCTTGCTTTGTACTCTATGCCTCTATTTATAAAGCCCAGGATCCCGTATCTTTCTTAACCGCTTTCTCAACCTGTCCTGCCACCTTCAACGATTTGTGCACATATACCCCCAGGTCTCTCTGTTCCTGCACCCCTTTTAGAATTGTATCCTTTAGTTTCTATTGCCTCTCCTCTTCTTCCTTCCGAAATGTAGCACTTCACACTTTTCTGCGTTGAAGTGGGGATGGTGTGTGACTTGGAGGGGAACGTGCAGGTGATGGTGTTCCCATGCGCCTGCTGCTCTTGTACTTCCAGCTGGTAGAGATTGCAGAGTTGGGAGGTGCTGTCGAAGAAACCTTGGCGAGTTGCTGCAGTGCATCCTGTGCCTAGCATGCGCTGCAGCCACGGTGCGCTGGTGGTGGAGGGATCGGTCAGGTCCCAGCGGCTCCAGGACGGGTAAGTGACCTTTCCTACATTACAACAGTGATTACACCTCAAAAGTACTTAATTAATTGTAAAGAGCTTCGGGACATCCTGAGGTCATTGAAGGCGTATAGCAATACAAGTTCTTCCTTTTTCTCTTTGGGGGATTTTAACTGCCCACTCATCCCATTCCCACCTGGTGGGTAGGGTTAAAACACCCCCAGGGTCTCTATTGCTCACTGGGACAGATCAAATTTGAACTCCTGCACACACAAAATGGCTTTGGTATGATCCCCATAAATGGTTGCATTTTCTTCGACCATGTAACTACACTCATTAAAAAATAATTAATTGTTTAAATCATTTTGAAATATGTTGACATGGACGTCGTTATATAAAACACAAGTAATACAACAAGAAATGTTCATTTTCTTTAAAACTAACTATGTTTTTTTTTATTCGTTCATGGGGTGTGGGCGTCGCTGGCAAGGCCAGCATTTATTGCCCATCCCTAATTGCCCTTGAGAAGGTGGTGGTGAGCCGCCTTGAACCGCTGCAATCTGTGTGGTGATGGTTCTCCCACAGTGCTGTTAGGAAGGGAGTTCCATGATTTTGACCCAGCGACGATGAAGGAATGGCGATATATTTCCAAGTCAGGATGGTGTGTGACTTGGAGGGGAACGTGCAGGTGGTGTTGTTCCCATGTGCCTGCTGCCCTTATCCTTCTAGGTGGTAGAGGTCGTGGGTTTGGGAGGTGTTGTCAAAGAAGTCTTGGTGAGTTGCTGCAGTGCATCCTGTGGATGGTACACACTGCAGCCACGGTGCGCCGGTGGTGAAGGGAGTGAATGTTTAGGGTGGTGGATGGGGTGCCAATCAAGTGGGCTGCTGTGTCCTGGATGGTGTTGAGCTTCTTGAGTGTTGTTGGAGCTGCACTCATCCAGGCAAGTGGAGAGTATTCCATCACACTCCTGACTTGTGCCATGTAGATGGTGGAAAGGCTTTGGGGAGTCAGGAGGTGAGTCACTCGCCGCAGAATACCCAGCCTCTGACCTGCTCTTGTAGCCACAATATTTAAGTGGCTGGTCCAGTTAAGTTTCTGGTCAATGGTGACCCCCAGGATGTTGATGGTGGGGGATTCAGCGATGGTAATGCAGTTGAATGTCAAGGGGAGGTGGTTAGTCTTTCTCTTGTTGGAGATGGTCATTGTCTGGCACTTGTCTGGCGCGAATGTTACGTGCCACTTATCAGCCCAAGCCTGTATGTTCTCCAGGTCTTACTGCATGCGGGCACGGACTGCTTCATTATCTGAGGGGTTGCGAATGGAACTGAACACTGTGCAATCATCAGCGAACATCCCCATTTCTGACCTTATGGTAGAGGGAAGGTCATTGATGAAGCAGCTGAAGATGGTTGGGCCAAGGACACTGCCCTGAGGAATTCCTGCAGCAATGCCCTGGAGCTGAGATGATTGGCCTCCAACAACCACTACCATCTTCCTTTGTGCTAGGTATGACTCCAGCCACTGGAGAGTTTTCCCCCTGATTCCCATGGACTTCAATTTTACTAGGGCTCCTTGGTGCCACGCTCAGTCAAATGCTGCCTTGATGTCAAGGGCAGTCACTCTCATTTCATTTCTGAAATTTAGCTCTTTTGTCCATGTTTGGACCAAGGCTGTAATGAGGTCTGGAGCCGAGAGGTCCTGGCGGAACCCAAACTGAGCATTGGTGAGCAGGTTATTAGTGAGAAAGTTCCGATTGATAGCACTGTCAACGACACCTTCCATCACTTTGCTGATGATTGAGAGTAGACTGATAGGATGGTAATTGGCCAGATTGGATTTGTCCTGCTTTTTGTGGAGAGGACATACCCGGGCAATTTTCCACATTGTCGGGTAGGTGCCAATGTTGTAGCTGTACTGGAACAGTTTGGCTAGAGGCGCGGCTAGTTCTGGAGCACAAGTCTTCAGCGCTACAGCCAGGAAGTTGTTGGCCCATAGCCTTTGTTGTATCCAGTGCACTCAGCTGTTTCTTGATATCACGTGGAATGAATCAAATTGGCTGAAGACTGGCTTCTGTGATGGGGATATCAGGAGGAGGCCAAGATGGATCATCCACTCGGCACTTCTGACTGAAGATGGTTGCAAACGCTTCAGCCTTGTCCTTTGCACTCACATGCTGGACTCTGCCACATTGAGGATGGGGATGTTTACAGAGCCTCCTCCTCCCGTTAGTTGTTTAATTGTCCACCACCATTCACGACTGGATGAGGCAGGACTGCAGAGCTTTTATCTGATCCGTTGGTTGTGGAATCGCTTAGCTCTGTCTATAGCATGTTGCTTCCACTTTTTAGCATGCTTGTAGTCCTGTGTTGTAGCTTCATCAGATTGGCACCTCATTTTTAGTTATGCCTGGTGCTGTACGGTTTTGACTTTGGATGATTGTACAAGTAAAGTACTGTACTGATAAAACTAGAACTTTTTAGTTTTATATGATGGTTACCATGCAGGGAAACTACTGGCCGAAGAGACAAAACTAATCTTTTCGCCATGCTGTTTCTTTGCTTTACAGAGCCCGATCTGCTCTTAATGCTTCTTCCTTTCTCACTGAAAAGAGCCATTACATAGTTTATGGATCGAAAACTTACAGCTTTGTACAGCACCCTTAATGTTACAAGACATCCCAGGGTGTTACACAAAACAGGGGAGAAGCAAACGTGGAGAGGAAAGCTGTCGATTTGGATGAGGTGACTAAAGGCTTGGTTAAATAGACCAAGTTTTAAGGAGACATTTAAAAAAAAAATAGTTATTCATTCTCAGGATGTGGGCATCACTGGCAAGTGCTAGCATTTATTGCCCATTCCTAGTTGCTCTTTGATACAACTGAGTGGCTTGCTAGGTAGTTAAGAATCAACCACATTGATGTGGGATTGGAGTCACATATAGACCAGACCAGGTAAGGATGATAGGTTTCTTTCCCTTAACAACATTAGTGAATCAGTTGGGTTTGTACGATTAGCCAACAGCTTCATGGTTACATTTTGTACCAGCTTTTTATTTCTAGATTTATTAAATTGAATTCAAATTTTCAAACTGCCTTGGTGGGATTTGAACTGACATTCAGGATTATTATCCAGGCCTCTGGATTACCAGTCCAGTAACATAACCACTGCACTGCTGTACCCATTTCTGAAGGTGGTGAACATGTAACAAAGCAAAGGGGTGGAAGGAGAAGAATTCCAGAGAGCAGGGTTATAATGGCTGAAGGCTCTGCCCACTGGTAGTGCAACAGAGGAAGAGGGAGGGAGTGCACTGTAAGTTGGGGGCTGAAGGTGAGGAATGGAAAGTACCAGCCAGGATATTGGGCAGGCTGCAGTGGTAGGATGTCGTAAGGGCATGGAAGGATTTGCAAATTATGATTAGGACTTTGAAAGTGCTCTTAGATAGATTCCAGGCCTTTTATTGATCTTAATTTCCATTTTTCAGTGAGTCTGGCAGGTGAAGTTGGTAGATATGATCACTGAGTGTGTGTTGCGTGCATGGACATGTGAGTGCCCCAGTTTGTAGTAACAGAATAGGACGTAAACAGATGTTGCGATGAACATAAAATTTGATGGGATACAGATGATCTAATTAGAATTTAGTGCAAGTCAGAAGATGTTTTTTAAACTTTAAAGTGATTTTATGTTTTCCATACATTGGTGCCAGTTTGCCATATGGAGAAACGAGACGGCTGATTGATGGTCAAACAATGCACATGCTGAGGTTCTGTGAACATTTGTTAACGGCTGCTGTGTGCACCTGCATGGACTTTTCATTGAATATGTGGTGGTATTACAGAAACTGATCTGCTGGTAAGTTCTTTTTGTGAATGTGGGCAACATCAAATTATCCGTACTGTTCTTCTTATCTGGCGGTCACAAAGTTTTTTTGTGTGTGCGTGCATGTCCATTAAAATGGTGGGAATTAAAAGAACGACTGAGACACCCGCAGAAACAAAGAGAGGTATACTTTCCAACCCGCACGGTTCCCACACAAACACTTCAAGCACTCATATTAAATCCCAATGTGCACTTTTTTTAATGCAGCAGCAGTTTCTACAGTTCTGAGACACAGAGAGTCACACACTTGGGCTTTAACAATGACTCATTGGGCCTCTGGGTAAATGAGCTAAGCAATTTTGTACTTAGGCGCAGTATTCTGAACATTTTATTTTCAATTTTCCTTGATTTTCCTCATTTTAAGAATCTTTAAACCCCATTTTTCTTTCTTTGTGCATTGTTGGGCCTCTTAATGAAACAGACTGGTTATAATCTCTTTGATGTCTACTTTGTGGCTAACCAGTAAAGGATGCTGAAGTTCAACTTGAGGTTGGACCGGCAATGATTATTTCTCCCTTGGTGTTTTGCCTAATGGCCAAGCCAGGCCAGGGACATCATTTCACCAGGGAGAAGCCCAGATGCAAAGACCAGCCAATTCTGGGATCGAAGCAAAAGTC
Source organism: Heptranchias perlo (assembly GCF_035084215.1). Taxonomy (NCBI): domain Eukaryota; kingdom Metazoa; phylum Chordata; class Chondrichthyes; order Hexanchiformes; family Hexanchidae; genus Heptranchias; species Heptranchias perlo. The sequence goes on from NC_090350.1 coordinate 31,294,440, forward strand.
TTCCAACTACAAGAGGCTGACTGACTAAAACAGTGTGGGGATCATTTTAATTTTAATCGCCGGGCGAAAAATGGACGATAGCGGATTGACCACCCATTTTACTCCTGGCCGATTTTAATCGGGCGAAAATGGGCAGCCAATTCACTCTGGTTTGTTTGTCGTCTGGTGAGAAAGCGAATATGACCTCAAGTAGGTGAAACTTTCACCTTTGGGGCGTGCATACAACGGGCCGGAACGGATCAGCTACCTTGATGTATGATGGGCAGCCAAACCGCTACTGACTGTTTTACACACACGCAGAAGGTGAAAGTTCCAGCGGGTGAGTTTATGCTGAGGGAAAGTCAAGAAATTAGTTTGTCCTGAGCAGTTACTGCTGGTGGTGACTGTGTTGTCAATGTACTGCTGTAACTGAGTCTGAGAGAGAATTGTGATTTTTGTAAAGTGAAGTAGTTTAATTGCAAAGTTAATTAGATTAACTGTATTGTGCTGATTGCGCTGTTTGAATTGACAGTTGTAAACAATTTTACAACACCAAGTTATAGTCCAGCAATTTTATTTTAAATTCACAAGCTTTTGGAGGCTACCTCCTTCGTCAGGTGAAACATCGTTCACCTGACGAAGGAGGTAGCCTCCGAAAGCTTGTGAATTTAAAATAAAATTGCTGGACTATAACTTGGTGTTGTAAAATTGTTTACAATTGTCAACCCCAGTCCATCACCGGCATCTCCACATCATGAATTGACAGTGTAGCTAAGTGAGCTGATTGAAGTTCTTTGCGAATGATTTGGTGGGTTCTTGTAGATACATAATAAAGTTGTGCACACAAGAAGCTTTTTAAACGGTGAGAGACTAACTGAGCGAGACACTGATAAAGTGTGTTTTTGCGGAGAAAGCAAAAATGAGTTTGGTTTAAATCTAGCCAGAAGTCATGGTTCATTTAGGAAACAGTAAGATGGAGGTTCTGCAGAGGGAGCTGAGGAGTTAGGTTTTAAACTAAAGTGGAAAACTTCAAGGGCAGTAATCTCAGAATTACTCCTGGTTCCATATATCTGACAATTTGGGGGAAAAGCAGACTAAATATGGCAACACATGGTTAGAAAGATGTGTAGATGGGAGGTTTTCAGACTTCTCGGACATTGGGATAAGTTCTGGGGCAGGAAGAAGCTGTACAAATGGAAAAGGTTTGGTGCAAATGTTCTTGAAGAGAGTAAATAAGACCTTGGATGAAGAATTAAACTAATAAAATGGGGGAGGGGCAGATCTAGAAAGAGGAAAAATAAACCACGATGGAGATAGAAAAGATACGAATGCTAAATGTTATGGTACAGAGCAGGACCTGGTAGTGAATGGCTTAAGTAAGGCACTGATACAGTAGGGAAGTTTGCGGAGTGTCAGGATATGACTACACAGGGAAATAGTAACAAAATAAATAAATGTATCAGTCTAGGGAGTGATCAAAGTTTTCATTAGAATAGAGGACATTAAGGGATGGTTTGATAGAGGTGTTTAAAATTATGAAGGGATCAGACAGAGTAGATAGAAACAGATGGTTTCCAGTGATTGGGGTATAGAACGAGGGGACATAATATTAAATGTAAAAGATTTGGGACGGAGAGCAGGAGAAACTTTTTTACACAGAATGTTGTGAGTCTGTAAAGTGTACGACCAGACTTAGTGATTGAAGCAGAGACCATGTCAACACCTAAGAGTAGATTAGATAGATGGTTGAAGGAAAAGGTAACAAAGGGATATGGGAACAGAGTGGGCACATGGGATTAGGACTTCTGATGGGGAGGATAAACACCAGAACAGGTTGGTTGTGCCAAACAGCCTGTTTCTGTGTTGTAATGTCTATATAATTTTATGGATGCTATGAGTTTTAGGATTACAATGGGAGATGTGGAGGCCCAGGTTGGAGGGGGAAGCTATAGTACAGGCATCAGAGAGACCTGGTTATATCATGAACAGGCTGGGTAAGCATACAGGGAAACAGATTACTCCATCAAGACGAAAGAAACAAACTGGGAGGAGGGTAGAATTTTAAGTGAAAGAGAACTTGATTATAACAGAGATGGACCTATCTGATCTGGGTGTAGATATGGTGGAAACTCTGTGGATAGGGATGGGAGACATCAGGGAAGAAAACCAACGATGGGTGTCTGCTTTAAACCAACAGGTCGAGAGGAGGGATTGGACGAAATATTTTGGTAGATAAATAAGGGAAGTATGTGCAGGAACAGATGCAGTTGTTATAAGTAACTTCAATTTACCAGGGTTAGGAACTAGATTGGGAAATCTATAAAGGGTGCCATGGGAGTGAAAAATTGAGCGACCCTTGTGAGCAGTGGTGCTTTTGGACCTGGTTTTAAGTAACAGCCAGAAGATGTTAAAGCAGGTGACAGTCAGAGAACACCTTGGCATCAAGGGGTATGGGGAGAGAGAGGAAATATGGTATTGAGATAGAGGATCAGCCATGATCATATTGAATGGCGGAGCAAGCTTGAAGGGCCGAATGGACTACTCCTGCTCCTATTTTCTATGTTTCTTTGTTTGATAACAGTGACCACAATATGGTAGAATTTAAGGCCCGGTTTATGATGGAAAAGTAAATGAGTATAATAGAAACATACAACTTTAGAAAGACAGATTTTGAGGGTAAGCTGAGGAAACTGGACTGGACAGCACTATTAAAGAGGAAAGCATGGAAGAAAAATGGATCATATTCAGAAATTCTATAGCAGTGTACAGATCACTGGGAAGAAGGGGAAAGACTGATATGGGCAACATTGGAACTAATGTGGGGAATAAGGACAAGAAAAGAGATGTTAACTTAACCTGCCCGGTGGGAACATTCTGCTAACCTCTCTATGTAAATGCAGTTCTGCCTGGCTGGAACCAGAGATGCACCTACTTAGCTCAGACAGGCAGCTGCAGCGTAATTGCATTCAAAAAGAGCAGATGTTGACCATTTTTATTGTTTTCGAGGTGACAGGGATGCATTCAACTCACTCTATTCTAGGGGAACTGCTGAGAAGAGGAGAAACCTGAAAGGATAATTGCTAAGTTTGCAAGGATTTCAGATAACAAGATTGTGATATTCAAACTGAATGTTATTACTGTAATTTCTAATTTCCATTTACATGTCCATTACTGCGACCAATCACCACTCTTCATCCTTCAACCAGGAAGGTGGGATGTTCTTGAATATAGAATTTTCTGTTGGTATCATCAATGCAAATCTGTGATCGGGAACAAGATGTGTATCTACAGGGCATGACTAGCCCTGCCAGTATTTATTCTACTTGGGCTACAGCACTTTACTACCATGAAATATTCCATCTAAAGACTTGAAATGACACTGTGTGACTATTAGTGTATAAACATTTAACACATTGATATGCAATTTGTTTGTCTGCCACTTTAATTGAGACATTAACCCATGGATTAAAATTGCAGACAACAGAATTGCATGCCAACTTGTCAAGCATTCATAGACTGACGTTAACACAGTGTCATTTCAAGGCCTAGGAGTCTTGCTGAAAACTACTAAACCTGCTCAACCGGGTAACTGAGCTGAAATATCATTCAATGATTGGATTTGAACTTGGTCCCTCTGGGTGGGCGTCACAGTATTTTACTGCTAGTGTTGCAGGGCAATTGCAACTTTATACTAAATCCTATAACCTTGAAATTACAGTATAGGATAATAGGTACAAACACTTAATACGTTAACCAGAAATTCTTCCCTCCACCATTTTAGCAGAAGCAATAACAAACTTAAGATGAATGGGTTAACAAATCTCCAAAAAAAGGAGAGAAAGGAGTTTCAGATGAACACATTAAGGATTCAGACCTATTATAGCATAATTTTAAGGCCCATGTAGCTAAAAAATGGGATAGAATACTTTCTGCTAAAATCATAATTCTCTTTCATATGGTTCCCCTTGTTGTAAGTTTCTGATCTTAACTTGGCTTTAAAGGGAAAGGACCAAGCAAAGACTTGTTAACAAAGAGCAGAAACTGGGGTGAATCAACCCATAACACTCTTCCCCGATCTTTTAGCTGTGGTAAGAGCAGCAATGACAGAGGCCTAAGAACAGGCCTGAATTCAGTTGTTGAGTAATTCAATGCAAAATGACCCCTGTTCTAATTAAATGACGATGTGATTATCTTGAAAATGCAATTACTAATCCCTTACTGTTTAACCAATAAGAAACTGCAGAATGTGCTTCACAGATCAATGAAATCAGACACCTTTCATTGCCAAATGTTGAATATCTGTCTCTGCACTGTCTCAGTCTTTTAATTACGCTTTTCTTTTGTCATTATATTAAGTTTCTGAGACAGCTCATTCATTTAACTTTTTGCAACGTATAACTCCTCTTCCATTTCCCTTTTCTTCTTTTATCTGCCTCGAGTAAAAAGTTACCTTTGTTCTGTAAATGTTGATCCAGCGCTGCATCCTCTTTTTGCTTATAATTTAATATCTGCCATGGAATTTACATACAGTATGAACAGGTGTCTCCTGATACAATGAAATGTTGTCATGACATGCGAGATTTCTTTCTAAAAGGGTTCAGCTATAGTGAACAGTTATTGAATTGTCAATGGCAAAACCACACTGTGCAATTATACAAATGCTGACTAATTTTCTATGGTTAAATAAGCATAAGTTTCTTAAAGAGTTGCAGCAGAAACCTCGGGCATGAAGTAACTGTAACACATTCATAGCCATGTCTGCATTCACAGCACAGTATTTAATATGAGCAAATCGAGCTTTGCTCTTTTAAAACCTAGTCTTTTTGATGTGGCTTCTCTGATGTTTTGTATGATTTATGTCAAGACTGTTTTCACTCAGATTTTGTTGTACTTTCAACAGGTTTTCATTTTTATGAGTTTGATTTGCTGTCCTATAAGAAAATGCCTTATAGTTTGTGGAAGTAGTGCAAAATTGTGATCATTGCAGCAACACACTCAAACCTCATTACAGTGACCGTAGTGGGAGCAATAACTAATTCTTCCAGTTCGGGATGAAAACAGAAAACGTTGGAAATGTACAAAGTGTCAATCAGAACCTGAAAGTGAGAGCTCGGTTAACATTTCAGACGAAACCTCCATCAGAACTTCATCAGAGTTCAAATCCAGAATGTTGACCTATCTTTCTTTCTCAGATATTGTCTGAGCTGTTGTGTATTTATAGCACTGTTTGTCTTTATTTCAGGTTTCCAGCATTCACAAATTTTCCTTTTATCTCTTCCCATTGGGGATTCATGGTTTTGAATGTTACTGGAGAAATGATTGATAGAAGGGTATGACAGGTATCGTGGGATATGATATTTCCTAGACAGTTAGACCAGCCCCATAGACCACAATGGTCTTTTCCAGTCCTGCACATTCCTATGTTTCTATGACTGTAATCGAGCTTCATACAGGACCAATAAAAATTGTAGCAAGAAACTTACAATAAAGGAGTTTGTTATAATATATCTTGTTTTGAAAATATGAGAAAATCTTTATGAAATTGTATCTAAGGATGTAAATATATTAACTGTTTAGATATCGATATACTTGAGCACTATAACCTTCACAATGAATCAATGTTTGTATTTGTGATGCCCTGAGCACTAGGTCAAGTATTAATTTTATAATAAAAACAGAAAATGCTGGAAACACTCAGCAGGTAAGGCAGCATCTGTGGAGAGAAAGGTGGAAGGTCATCGAATTGAAACGTTAACTCCGTTTCTTGCTCCACTGAAGCTGCCTGACCTCCTAAATGTTTCCAGCATATTCTGTTTTTATTTCAGATTTCCAGCATCCACAGTAGTTTGCTTTTGATACATTTTATAATGTATAGCTTGTCTGAAGCCAAAGGTTTGGGGAAGAGGATAGTCTTATTATAATGTACATAGATTAAGACCATAAGACCATAAGAGATAGGAGCAGGAGTAGACCATTCGGCCCCTCGAGCCTGCTCCGCCATTCAATGAGATCATGGCTGATCTGATTTTTACCTCAACTCCACTTTCCCGCCCTTTCCCCATATCCTTTGACTCCCTTGCTGATCAAAAATTTGTCTAACTCAGCCTTGAATGTATTCAATGACTCAGCCTCCACAGCTTTTTGGGGTAAAGAATTCCAAAGAATCTCGACCCTCTGGGAGAAGAAATTCCCCCTCATTTTTGTCTTAAACGGGCGACCCCTTATTCTGAGACCATGCCCCCTAGATTTAGATTCCCCCATGAGGGGTAACATCCTCTCAGCATCTACCTTGTCGAGTCCCCTCAGAATCTTGTGTGTTTCAATAAAGTCTCCTCTCATTCTTCTAAACTCCAATGAATATAGACCCAACCTGTTCAATCTTTCCTCATAAGACAACCCTTCCATACCCGGAATCAACCTAGTGAACCTTCTCTGAACTGCCTCCAATGCAAGTATGTCTTTCCTTAAATAAGGGCACCAGAACTGTACGCAGTATTCCAGGTGTGGTCTCACCAGCACCCTGTACAGTTTAGCATGACTTCCCTGCTTTTATATTCCATCCCCCTAGATATAAAGGCCAATATTCCGTTTGCCTTCTGGATTACCTGCTGCACCTGTACGTTGACTTTTTGTGTTTCATGTCCGTGGACACCCAGATCCCTCTGTACCGCAGCATTTTGTAGTATTTCTCCATTCAAATAATATTTTGCTTTTTTATTTTTCCTCCCAAAGTGGATGACTTCACATTATATTCCATCTGCCAAATTTTTGCCCATTTACTTAACCTGTCAATATCCCTTTGCAGACACGTTGGGCTCGATTTTCGCACCCCCAAACGGGTGCTTTCATGGCAGGGGGGGCTGGGAAAATCGAGGATTCCCGGGGTGGGTCTGGAGCCCGGCTCCAACCCGCCCACTTCCGGGTTTCCCAGAGACGCGCTGACATGCGCGCGCAGCCCCCGCATGTGGGACTCCCGCCGGCAATTAAAGCCAGCGGGATGCCACTTAAAGTAATAATTAAGGTATTTCAGGTCGTTTAGAGACCTGATTAACATGACATTTTAGGAGGGGTGGAATTTTGCAAACAACTGGGAACTGTCTCCCGTACTGGGGGAAACACTCCCAGTTCAAATGGACGTGTTGCAGCCATCAGCCTGAGGCAGCTGCAAAGGTCCATTTGACAGGGGGGGGGGGGTGAGGGGGAGACCCTCACTCATTGCAGGAGGTCACTCTGTCACTTTGGACAAAGTTTGGCCTCCACCACCCTCCTCCTAACAATAAAATTCACCAACTTGCACACTTACCCCGGTGTCCAGACACATGTACCTACCTTGCGGACCCCCTCAAATGTACATCTTCCGGATGGGGGTCACCGTAGCTGCAGTCATGACGTCCTCGGAGGGCGAACAGCCTCGCCGGCCACGCTGTCCACCTCTGACATGTGGAGCCCCACAACACAGTGTTGTGACACATCCACCTGCACAGCAGGAGGGAGGGCAACGGCAGAGAGAGATGCGTCGCAGAGGGCACTACCCTCGCCACAGGGTCCACAGACCGAGGCTCAGCTTCCTGGACCTCTCTGAGCAACAGTGCACACGGAGGCTCAGAGTCACTCAACATGTAGTCATGGACATCTGCAGCCTCCTTCATGCCGAGCTGCTCCCGGCTGGCCCGAGCACCATCTTCTTACCTGTCGCTGTCAAAGTCACCACTGCCCTCAACAACTTCTCCTCCACATCCTTCCAGGGTGCCACCGGGGACATCACTGACGTCTCTCAGTCGTCTGCACAAAAGAGCCCTGCAAATACACCTACACCCACTCTGCAGTGACACAATGGGTGGCATCAGGTGTGGGTCTTCATTGTGATCCTCAGGAAAGGGCATTATTGCACAAACCAGACAAGATTCGCAAAGACGTGACAGTAGTGGTGACAATATAATATGTTATGTGAGTTGATCAGAAATTAAATATAGGTAAAAACCATGACAAACCCTCAAACACCCTTGTGCATCCCCTTCATGCTCACGACATGTTTGCCTCACGCTTCCTACTGCACATATGTGATGCATGCCCTGTGGCTGCAGCACAGGTAGTGGCAGGTTGAGTGAGGCTGACTGTGAAAGAGATGCATGAGAGGGTGACAATGAGAACCATGAGATTGTATGAGGATTGGGTTGAGTGGTAGTGGCGGGATGAGTACTGGCGAGGTGAGTAAGTGCAGGTAAGATGAGGATGAGCTTTGAGTGGGTGTGAGGAGTGATGTGATAGAGTAGTGTTGGCAGTGCAGAAGGAGATGTGGGGTGGGGGCGGTGATGTGACAGACGGAGTGTAGGGGAATGAGTAAGTGTACTAACTTTGGCTGACCTACTTAGGTCATTGAAGCGCCTCCTGCACTGTATGCGGGTGCGCGATATTTTGGTGGTGCAGGTGACCTCCTCTGCCACCTCGAGCCAGGCCTTCTTGGTGGCAGAGGCAGGCCGCTTCCTCCAGCCCGCCGGGGGGGAGATCTTTGCCCTCCCCCTCCTCCTCACCCCATCCAATAATACCTGGAGTGAGGCATCATTAAACCTGGAAGCAGCCTTCCCCCTGGGCTGCTCCATGCTGTAATTTTCCCTATTTCCTGCAGCATCAGTGAGTGGAGGACTGCCCCTTTAAATAGGGCTCCTCCAGCTGACAGTCTATGCTGCGCATGCGCAGTCCGCCCGCTGCGCAGCTTTCCAGTGGCAACCCGGGAGCACGGGTAAGTGGATCCAATTAGCCTGCGATTCCGTGCGGAGCACCCCGATTTCACTGGGCGCGTTACCCACTCGCCCAGTCGAGCCCCCGCTGCGAACCCACCGCCCTCCTAATATCGGGCCCTTTGTGTCCTCATCGCAACTTGCTTTTCCACCTATCTTTGTATCATCAGCAAATTTGGCCACAAGACACTCTGGGCTCGATTTTACCACCTGCTATCGGGTGCGTTCTCGGCGGGGGGGCCCCGAAAATCAGAAAATCCAGGAGCGGGACCGGATCCCGCCTCGATCCCGCCCACTTCCGGGTTCCCCGCTGACGCACCGGCGTGCATGCGCAGCCCCCGCTGGTGGGAATCCCGCAGGCAATTAAAGCCAGCGGGATAGCACTTGACAATATTTAGTTAGGTATTTCAGGTCATTAACTGACCTGATTAAGGGACTGTTTCCCACACTGGGGGAAACACTCCCAGCTCGAATGGACGTGTTGCAGCTGTCAGCCTGTGGCAGCTGCAAAGGTCCATTTGACAGGTGCGGGGGGCCACTCTGTCACTTGGGACAAAGTTTGGCCTCCACCACCCTCCTCCTGACGGTCAAAGTCACCAACCTGCACACTTACCCCGGGGTCCAGAGACATGTACCTACCTTGCGGACCCCCTCAGATGTACATCTTGCAGATGGGTGCCGCCATAGCTGCAGTCATGACCTCCTCGGAGGGCGAACAGCATCACCACCCTCACCAGCCTCGCCATCCACGCCGTCCACCTCTGACACATGGAGCTCCACAACAGAGTGCTGTGACACATCCACCTGTACAGCAGGAGGGAGGGCTACCGCAGAGAGAGATGCGTCGCAGAGGGCACTACCCTCGCCACAGGTTCCACAGACCGAGGCTCAGCCTCCTGGACCTCTCTGAGCAGCAGTGCACACGGAGGCTCAGAGTCACTCGACATGTAGCCGTGGACATCTGCAGCCTCTTTCATGCCAAGCTGCTCCTGGCTGGCCCGTGCACCATCTTCCTACCTGTTGCTGTCAAAGTCACCACTGCCCTCCCGAACTTCTCCTCCGCAGCCTTCCAGGGTGCAACTGGGGACATCGCCGATGTCTCTCACTCGTCTGCGCAGAAGAGCCCTGCAAATACACCTACACCCACTCTGCAGTGACACAATGTGTGGCATCAGTGGTGGGTCCTCATAGGGATACCCTGGTGTGGACATTATTGCACAAACCGGACAGGATTCGCGAAGACATGGCAGTAGTGGTGCCAATATAATGTGTGATGTGAGTTGTTCTGAAATTCAATATAAGTAACAACCATGACAAACCCTCAAACACCCTTGTGCATCCCCTTCATGCTCACGACACATTTGCCTTACGCTGACTGCTGCACATATGTGATGCATGCCCTGTGGCTGCAGCACAGGTGGTGGCAGGTTGAGTGAGGCTGGCCGTGAGAGAGATGCACGAGAGGGTGAGTATGGGATAGAGCCATGACATTGTATGAGGATTGGGTTGCGTGGTAGTGGCGGGGTGAGTACTGGCGAGGTGAGTAGGTGCAGGTAAGATGAGGATGGGGTTTGAGTGGGTATGAGGGGTGATGTGACAGAGTAGTGTTGGCAGTGCCGAAGGAGATGTGGGGTGGGGGCAGTGATGTGGTAGACGGAGTGTAGGGGAAAGACTACGTGTACTCACTGTGGCTGACCTACTGAGGTCATTGGACCGCCTCCTGCACTGTATGCAGGTGGGCGATATGTTGGTGGCGCAGGTGACCCCCTCTGCCACCTCGAGCCAGGCCTTCCTGGTGGCGGAGGCGGGCCGCTTCCTCCCGCCCGCCGGGTGGAAGATCTCTGTCCTCCCCCTCCTCCTCACCCCATGTATTGATACCTGGGGTGAGGCATCATTAAACTGGGAGCAGCCTTCCCCCTGGGCTGCTCCATGCTGTCATCTTTGCTATTGGTTGCAGCATCTGTCAGTGGAGGACTGCCCCTTTAAATAGAGCGCCTCCAGCTGACAGATCTTACTGCGCATGTGCAGCCCGCCCGACGCGTAGATCAGCAGCGGGGAACCCGGAGGAGCAGGTAAGTGAATCCAATTAGTGGTTTGCCTGCTACGATCGCGCGGGAAACCCACTAATTTCACCGGGCGTGTTACCCACGCGCCCGCTAGCCCATCCGCCGAGAACCCGCAGCCCTGCTAAAATCGGGCCCTCTGTTCCTTCATTCAAGTCATTGATATATATTGTAAATAGTTGAGGCCCCAGCAATGAGCCCTGTGGCACCCTGCTAGTTACAGACTGCCATTTTGAAAATGAGCCTTTTATCCCGACTCTTTGTTTTCTGTTAGTTAGCCAATCCTCTATCCATGCCAGTATATTACCCCCAACACCATGAGCTCTTATCTTGTGCAGTAATCTTTTATGTGGCACCTTATCGAATGCCTTTTGGAAATCCAAATATACTGCATCCATTGGTTCCCCTTTATCCACCCTGCCCGTTACTTCCTCAAAGAAATCTAATAAATTTGTCAGACACTATTTCCCTTTCATAAAACTATGTTGACTCTCCTTGATTGTATTATGAGTCTCCAAATGTCCTGCTACTATTTCCTTAATAATGGATTCCAGCATTTTCCCAATGACAGATGTTCGGCTAACTGGTCTATGGTTACCTGCCTTCTGTCTCACTCCCTTCTTGAATCGGGATGTTACGTTTGCGGTTTTCCAATCTGCTGGGACCTTTCCAGAATCTAATGAATTCTAGAAGATTACAACCAATGCATCCACTATCTCTGTAGCCACTTCCTTTAAGACCCTCGGATGCAAGCCATCAGGTCCAGGGGACTTGTCAGCCTTTAGACCCATTAGTTTACCTAATACTTTTTCTCCAGTGATCGTGATTGTTTTTAGTTCCTCCCTCCCCTTTGCCCCTTGATTTTCTACTATTATTGGTATATTATTAGTGCCTATTACTGTGAAGACAGATACAAAATATCTGTTCAATTCCTCTGCCATTTCCTTGTTTTCCATTATTATTTCTCCAGTCTCATCCTCTAAGGGACCAATGTTTACTTTAGCTACCCTCTTCCTTTTTATATACTTGTAGAAGCTTTTACTGTCAGTTTTTATATTTCTTGCTAGTTTACTCTCATAATTTATTTTCTCTCTATTTATTCTTTCAGTCATCCTTTGCTGGTTTTTAAAGTTTTCCCAATCTTCGGGCTTACCAGTAATCTTTGCCATGTTGTATGCTTTTTCTTTTAACCTGATACCATCCTTTACTTCCTCAGTTAGCCATGGTTGGTTCACCCTTTTTGTGGAGTCTTTCCTCTTAACAGGGATATATTTTTGTTGCGAGTCATGAAATATCTTTATAAATGTTTGCCACTGCTTATCACCATCATACCATCTAATCTGTTTACCCAGTCCACTTTAGCCAATTCCACCCTCATTCCTTTATAATTGCCCTTATTTAAGTTTAATACAGTAGTTTCAGACCCAAGATCCTCGCTCTCAAACTGGATGTGAAATTTTATCATGTTATGATCACTGCTTCCCAAGGGATCCTTTACTTTGAGATCATTAATTAATCCTGTTTCGTTACCCATTACCAGATCCAAAATGGCCTGTTCCCTGGTTGGTTCCCCAATGTATTCGTCAAAGAAACAGTCCCGAATACACTCTGTGAACTCCTCCTCAGGGCTATTTTTGCCGATTTGATTTGTCTAATCTATGTGAAAGTTAAAATCGCCCATAATTATTGCATTACCTTTTTTACAAGCCCTCCTTATTTCCTGATTAATATTTTGCCCTACAGTGTAGCTACTATTAGGGGGCCTATATACTACTCCCACCAGTGATTTCTTTCCCTTGCTATTTCTTACCTCCACCCAAATTGATTCGACATCTTGACCTTCTGAGCCAAGATCATTTCTCACTATTATACCAATTTCATCCTTTATTAACAGAGCTACCCCACCACCTTTACCTTTTTTCCTATCCTTTCGAAATGTAAAATAACCCTGAATATTTAGCTCCCAACCTTGGTCACCTTGCAACCAAGTCTCTGTAATGGCCACGAGATCATACCCATTTGTTTCTATTTGTGCCATCAATTCATCTATCTTATTCCGAATGCTGCGCACATTCAGATAAAGAACCTTTAATTTTGTCTTTTTACCATTCTTTCCTACCCCGGCCCCATTTGCTAGTGCACTCTTATGTTTGTACACTCTGTCCCTTCCTGACACACTCTGTTTATCATTACCCCCATCACTTTCTTGTACTACTTTTCTTTTTATCAACCGAAACTTCGCCCCACCTGAGCCCTCCCCCCCTCTATTTAGTTTAAAGCCTTCTCTACCGCCCTAGTTATTCGGTTTGCCAGAACACTGGTCCCAGCATGGTTCAGGTGAAGCCCGTCCCAACGGAACAGCTCCCTCTTTCCCTAATACTGGTGTCAGTGCCCCATGAATCGAAACCCACTTCTCCAACACCAATCTTTGAACCACGCATTCATCTCTCTGATCTGATTTACCCTGTGCCAATTTGCTTGTGGCTCACGTAATAATCCGGAGATTATCACCTTTGTAGTTCTGCTTTTTAATTTAGTCCCTAGCTGCTCAAACTCCCACAGCAGAACCTCTTTCTTGGTCCTACCTATGTCGTTGGTACCTACGTGGACCACGACAATTGGATCCTTCCCCTCCCACTCCAAGTTTCTCTCCAGCCCTGAGGAGATATCCTTAACCCTGGCACCCGGTAGGCAACACAGCCTTTGGGACTCTCGCTCTTGGCTGCAAGGAACAGTATCTATCCCTCTAACTATACTGTCGCCTACTACAACCACATTCCTTTTTACTCCCCCCATTTGAATGGCCCCCTGAACCATGGTGCCGTGGCCAGTTTGCTCATCCTCCCTGCAGTCATTGCACTCGTCCACATGGGATGCAAGAACCTCATATCTATTGGACAAGTGCAGAGGCTGAGGGTCCTGCAATGCTACCTCCTGGGTCCCCGTACCTGCCTCACTCGCAGTCACACCCTCCTGTCCCTGACCACGTGCCAATTCTACGGTATTTAGTCTAAGGGGCGTGACTGTGCTTTTTAAATACTGTACTGTGTTTCTTTCTTTGCTAACTCGCCAGGCAGGAAACCCATGAGATCGGGTGGAATGCTGCTTTTACACCCTGCCCAATAATGACTTCAGTGGAGAGTAAAATTAGACGGGGTGTAAGATCAGTGTTGAACCCGATCCCGTCAGGTTCCTGGCAGATGGGTTAGAAACATAGACATAGAAACGTAGAACACAGGAGCAAGAGTAGGCATTCGGCCCTTCGGGCCTGCTCCGCCATTCAAAATGATCATGGCTGATCGTCTAACTCAGTACCCTGTTCCCGCTTTTTCCCCATATCCCTTGATCCCTTTAGCATTAAGAAACATATCTATCTCCTTCTTGAATACATCAAATGACTTGACCTCCACTGCGTTCTGTGGTAGAGAATTCCACAGGTTCACCACCCTCTGAGTGAAGAAATTTCTCCTCATCTCGGTTTTAAATAGCATACCCCGTATCCTGAGACTGTGACCCCTGGTTCTGGACTCCCCAGCCATCGAGACCATCCTCCCTGCTTCTAGTCTGTCTGGTCCTGATAGAATTTTATATATCTCTCCTCATACGTCAGTCCTGCCATCCCAGGAATCAGTCTGGTAAACCTTCGTTGCACTCCCTCCATGGCAAGGACATCCTTCCTCAGATAAGGAGACCAAAACTGCACACAATACTCCAGATGTGGTCTCACCAAGGCCCTGTATAACTGCAGTAAGACATCCCTGCCACTGTACTCAAATCCTCTTGCAATGAACGCCAACATACCGTTCGCCTTCCTAACTGCTTGCTGCACCTGAATGCTCGCTTTCAGCGACTGGTGTACAAGGACACCCAGGTCTTGTTGCACCTCTGCTTTTCCCAATCTATCACCATTCAGATAATAATCTGTCTTTCTGTTTTTACAACCAAAGTGGATAACCTCACATTTATCCACGTTATACTGCAGCTGCCATGTTCTTGCCCACTCACGCAACTTGTCTAAATCACATTGGAGCCTCTTTGCATCCTCCTCACAGCTCACATTTCACCCCAGCTTTGTGTCGTCTGCAAACTTGGAAATGTTACATTCCGTTCCCTCATCCAAATCATTGATATATATTGTGAATAGCTGGGGCCCAAGCACTGATCCCTGCGGTACCCCACTAGTCACTGCCTGCCACCCGGAATTTAGGTTAAAATTGCTCAGACTGCCATGCTTGTCTGTCTGAATAAGCAGATTAGAAGATGGGAAATAGTAGAGGGGGATCCTGAAAAGGAGTTTGCGGTTGGGAGAAGGAGAAAGGAGAACTAAAAAATTTTTATTTTGGAAAAGGACACATTAACAGCATATATTGAGTTAAGAGAAATCCTCGTTCACGATCAATTCCAGGATGAGGATCTTCACACAGTGAAGCCTCTTTCCTCATCTGGCAGAACACAATAGAGCGGAGTCAATGGGTTTTATATTGACTTTTCCTGGAAGAGACAGTATTGATTTTGAACAATGCAACCTACTGCATGATGTGTTCTGAATAAATTACATGAACCGATGCCATGGATTTGCAATACCTTATGTTAAATATGAACAAGAAACATAAATCAAATGAGACTGAAGTTAATGGTTTTCCATAATCACAGGACCCCCTGTATAAACCCTACCCTCAAATAAAAAGCAGAAAATGCTGGACTGCCACATTAGTCTGTCAGCATTTGAAAGGGAACATCAGGTTAAAGGACTACTGATGCTGACTGACTTGCTGTGCATTTCTAGCTTGCATAAAGAGAGGAGCAAGGGAGGAATACTTTGCTGAAATAAGCCACTTACTATGTATGTATGGGAGAGGTGTTGTTTTTTGAACATAATGTAGGTCTTTAAATTAAATTTACATTAAAATTTAAATAATACATTAAAATGTAACAACTTGGTAATAGCCAATATAGAGAAATACTAGTTGCAAAATATTTTCAATCCTTAAAAAATGTAGTCAGAGGAGGTAATATCACCTGATTTAAAGGGTGTACAATCAAGTTTTAATAAGGCTTTATTTTTATAATAATTTAATTGAAAAATCACGTGGGATTCAGCTCTTCTCTGTTAGAACTGGTGATAATTATGCAAACAAGTGCATTATACCATTAAAGAACCTCTACTGAGATAAAGCTTCTACTTTTTAATAAAAAAGAATAGAAAATGCTCCAAACACACTGCAGGTCAGTTCACGTTAAAAAGAGACAGAGGAGTTTGCATTTTGTGTGTGACCCCCTCAAATTCTGACTGAACCATTGTGTATTTCCAGCATCTTCAGCTTCCTATTTCAGATTTCTTAACAACGATCATTTTTCTCTTTGCTTCTATCTCTCTGTGCCTTCCTACGATCATCACCGTTTGTATATTTGAGCTGCGATTGTAAACCTCAAATAAGACAGACCTCAGATGTGAAAGAATAAAAACACAATTTGAAGTCTCAGGAAAACTTTGGGGGTTATTTTCAACTGCCTGTCAGGTGAGCCTGTAAATGGACGCACAGTGTAGAATCATTCAATCATAGAAATTTACGGCAAAGAAGGAGGCCGTTCAGCCCATTGTGTCCATGCCAGCCGAGAAAGAGCTATCCAGCCAAATCCCACTTTCCGGCTCTTGGTCCATAGCCTTGTACTGCCTGCCTGTCTGAAACAGCTGGGAGGCTGCTTAACAAACAACAACAACTTGCATTTATATGGCGCCTTTAAGGTAGTAAAAACGTCCCAAGGCACTTTACGGGAGCGCTATCAGACAAAATTTGACACCAAGCGATATAAAGAGATGTTAGGACAGGTGAGCAAAAGCTTGGTCAAAGAGGTAGGTTTTAAGGAGCAACTTAAAGGATGAGAGAGAGGTACAGCGGCAGAGAGGTTTACGGAGGGAATTCCAGATCTTGGGACTTAGGCAGCTGAAGGCACAGTCACAATGCATATGCACATAAAGGTTGTAGGACTCCATTTGCAATTTTCCAGTACAAATGGGCAGAGCATGTTCCGAGCAAGCTCCGCCCATTTGGTATTGGGCCTAACCAGCAGTCCTTAAAGGGACTGCTCGAGCCCACTCCAAAAATGGCCTGGAACTTTTTTTAGGGAGATGTTTGGGAATGCTGCTCTTGGCCCCCCCAGAAAATACCGCAGCCCGCTGTCAGCCGCTGGGTATTTTCTCCACCTTCCTCCCCCACCACCCCCCCAATCCACGATGCACCCCTTTAGTGCTCACCTCCAGCTCAGCTCACTCAAGAAGTACGGCAGTGAAGTGGTTATGTTGCTGGACTAGTAATACAGAGGCTTGGAATAATAATCCAGTAGAACCTAAGTTCATATCTCACCATGGCAGTTTGAGAATTTGAATTCACTTTAAAAAAAAATCTCGAAATAAAAAGCTGGTATCAGTAAACATGACCACAAAGGCTGTCAGATTGTTGTGAAAACCCAACTGATCCTTACCCGGTCTGGCCTACAAGTGACTCCAGTCCCACATCAACATGGTTGACTCCTGGCTGCCCTCTAAAGTGGCCGGGCAAGCCAGTTAGTTGTTTCAAACTGCCACCAGCGGTTTCAAGAGGAAGGCCCACCTCCACCTTCTCAGGGCAACTAGGGGTGGGCAATAAACTCTGGCCTTGTCAGTGATGCCCCCATCTCGAGAATGAATTTTTAAAAAAGGAACTGAGGGATTTTCTGCCCCTGGTGTGTTGCGCTGCTCGCTGGTGTTCAGCAGCTTGCCTGAATTAAGCTGAAGAGGCCCTGACTTGGAAATTGATCAGGCCTTCCGATGCTGGCTTCAGGTGGGCTGCTCCGCCGACTTCACCCCTGTTTTGGGGGAAGTTTAAAAACTGCCCCCTTTGTATTGCACTACAGAAAGAATGTCATGGGTGGAAGTCACATCCAGAGATTCAGTGGCAGCGCGCAAAGAAACGGACGGGGTCTACCTGAGGGTTGAAAGCTACAGAAAAGAAACAGATTATGTCAATCAGCATTTTCAATGAAGTGGGCCGGGTTAACAGTAACTGGAGTCAAACCCATACTTTTGGGTTTCATGGAGTTAAATGGCTTATGGAATCAAGTGGGAGACACATTACCACAATTTGCTTCTATTCCATTTAAAATGCTATTCCCCATCCTTAACTGACTTTTACAGTTCATTGAAACCATTTGATTTATATGTACATGGACATTACCCATTGATGACTTGGGCAATAATAGAATTGTGGGAGTCATGAAAAAGCAGTAGTCTAATTGAAAGGTTCAGTCGATGTCACATACCTTTAATAGCAAAACTCAAGTGATTAATGCCTGTTATTTCAAATCCCTATGGTTACCTGACTTGCTTGAAAACATTTACATGTTATATTTTATAATGCATATCAGAATTTTATCAGTGTGCATGTTTTCTGGTCGGGAGGGTTATTCTGTTTTGGTCTGTTAAAGCTCCATGTCCTTGCTGCATGATGCTGTTTGTGTTGGAGGAATGCTAATTGTGATGCTAATACTGGAATTTTATGGACAAACAGTTTATTACCAAAGGATAAATGTGATAAATGCTATGTAGAGACCTGAGATACCTTTCAGTGAAATACAACAAAATTAATAGCTTCAGCTAACACCATAAACCAGGAGAATGAGGCTCTTGTCATCTGAACCCTGAGACTGGGTCAGTTTCTTAAATTCACTGAGAAGTAGTGGGTATTCTTTATGTTACTTGAACGTTACATCATTACCTCAGAAAAAGTCCAAAACTTAACTATAATAAAAATGAAAAATGCTGGAAAAGCTCAGCAAGTGAGGCAGCATCTGTGGAGAAGGAAACAGAGTTAATGTTTCAGGTTGAAGACCTTTTGTCAGAACTGGAAGATGTTCAAGAGATGAAGTTTTTAAGCAAGTACAGAGCCAGGGAAAGGATGGGGGTGGGGGAGGAAGGAGGGGTCAGGAGGAAAGTACAAAAGGGAAGGTCTGTGATAGGGTAGAGGGCAAAAGTGATTAAATGATAAAAGGAATCAGGCAAGGAGGATGGTAATGGGACAAGTTAAGAAACAAACAATTGGTCTAGAGTAGCTGTAAATGGCAACATTAGAACCATTACCAGCACTTGCTGTCCAAAAAAATAGAAGCAGTGGTTATGACCTGAAGTTATTAAAATCAATGTTGAGTCCGGAAGATTGTAAATTGCCTAAACGAAAGGTGAGGTGCTGTTCCTCAAACTTATGTTGAGCTTCATTGGAACAGTGTAAGAGGCCGAGGCCAGAGTGAGAGTGGGACGGGGAATTAAAATGGCAAGCAACCGGCCGGTCAGTATCATGCTTGCGGACAGAGTGGAGGTGTTCAGCAAAGTGATCACCCAGTCTGTGTTTGCTCCCCCCAATGTAGAGGAGACTGCATTGTGAGCAGCGAATACAGTATACTAAATTGAAAGAAGTACAAGTAAACTGCTGTTTCACCTAGAAGGAGTTATACTGTGTTATACACAATAAAGTCAGTTACCTCATACGTTTCCACTGGATACAGGGGAAGGGGGAAGGGGAGATGTGCAAACAGCAAGGCCTAGCATGCCTAGCTACATTCTGGAGCCAAAATGAGTCATAATTGACTTGGATAGTAACAAGGTATTTAGAGAAAAAGTCATCACCAAAGCTCATGCCAGTAATGCAAGCTCTAGCCAAGTACTTCAACTGAGCTTCAGGCTCATGATGCAGGAGTAGGCCTCTCTTAGAATACATTTTCCAGAGAATTGCAGCACCGCACAGGCAACTCTGTGTTAAGTAATGTTTACTTTATGCAGGATTTGCTGTTATGGATTTCTCATGTCATGAATGTTGCTTTTCTCTGTAAATTTTCAGTTGGGCACGAACCAACATCACAATTTTTTTTGGAGCAAATTGATTGGTTCAGCTTCTCTTTTCTTTCATTGGTAGTTTTACCCATTTTTGATTCGCAGTTTTTTGAACTATGGTTGTGTTCATTCCCATTTGCTGATTAGTACAGTGTCTATCTCTTCAGTTGTGATTTGTTGCTAGATTAATTAGTACAAAAATTTCAGCCAATCAATCGCAATTATGACACAGAAGTTTGTATATACATTATGCTAAATATACACATTATGTTTGAAGAATGATAACAGGAAGTGGGTGCAATTGCCCCATTTTTAGAACATTCATTAATAGATAGCATTTAGGGTGCTACAATTCTTGTAACATATATGATGGATAATAGGCACATACAAAAAAAAAGTTTTTTGAGGGAATTTGGATTATTTCTTAATTCCTCTTCCCAATTTTTATTTTTTAATCCCATCTTTGTGCCTCTCATCAGTGTACATAATTTCCAAACTGGTGACCAGCATCCAGATCCCTACCATTGTTGCTAGGTAACTTCTAAAAAGTTGTACAACAGCAGCCTAGCGTGACTTGTGTCCAGGTTTTCCCTGTGAGAATGTGAGTAATTTTCACTAAACAGAATTTGGGACCTCTGTGTGAAGAAATAGAAAGCTAGACCCACCACTTGATGGATCATTTATGATAAAATGGAATTAAGAAGTTATTCTACTTCTTTAACCTGAATATATAATACAGTTTAATTAAGGACATGGTTATTAGGAACAGTGTGTGAATAATGCAGAAATACAGTTACCTCAGAGATAAACATTACACCTAATTTCACACTTAATTTGAACAATTACCTTAATGTTTCCAGATTGTTAAAAATGGCGATTTTTCTATATCCATTGTATAGCAGAGAACATTATAATGCAAATATTAATAAAGGTTTCCTTTTATACTAAGCTTTTATTCTATGCTATATACTAAAATATACCTTATGCAATCTAATGCCAATTATCTAGCCAGCTGGGTTACATAATATCTTTATAAATACCAGGTGCACATTGTGTGACAGACTGCATTCTATTTCACACACAATACGGTAACCCATTTATGTAATACCAAGACTGTGCTTTAATTAGCCTGTGTGACACACAGATCATATTCACTTATCAAGACAATCCTTTCAGTGTAAATTTATACCAAAGTATTTGGGCATTCTGTAGGAAATGCCCCAATGTGTATTTTGATCAGTTGAGAAGCTTGCCAGGTATAAGCATTTTCTTACAAATCATTTTTTTTGGTTTTCCAATGTTTTTTCCTTCCTCTTCTAAAGACGTTGACTCCTCTTAACCAATGGTTCTACACATTAACAGTGCTCCTTGTCCAACTGGCCATTCTGCATGTGTGAGCCTAGACAGTCAGTGTTGGCTATTTCACTGAAGGGGGCACACAGCTGAGCCCTTTCATTTTCTCATTGGATTTCCATATGCATGTGTTTTTTTATCAGATGTTAGCTGGATAGAAAGTGCTTTTCCCCTCCTAGCCCAGGAAAGCTGAGTTCAATTGTCATCCTGCAACTGCGTCCCCAGCTGAAATCAGCTAAATCAGTGAGGATTTGGGAACTTCTGATCTGCAAGGCAATCATAAACCTTTGAAACTAATTTGCTGTATTGATAAAGTAGATGGCAGTTAAGCAGTCCCTGGTGCACAGAAAAGTCTTGCAATTTGGATTCTAAATATGGAAAAAGTTCAATTCACTCACAGCTATACATTTCACAGGTGCATAACAACTAAATTCATTTAGTTGACATGGCTGAATATATTTAAAAGGAATTGATGAGATCAATTCCAGCCCTACACATTATTAATCCCTGGCACTTTGATGGAAGATATACAATCAATTTTAATTAAGGGACAATGCCCCATGTTTGGACAGAGGGGTTAGTACTTGGAGTTAGTAACACAATTTTTAAAAGTCATGTCTTTTTTTTTCTGTATCCCTCTCCTACTGCACAGTCCTAGAGATCTGGGGGATTTTCTGATTGATTATATTATTGATTAAAGAATACAATTTCTCTATCAATTAATTTCTATGGAACCCTTTTATGTTAACTGCAGAATAATAAGGAAAATACCTCTCTTAAGTCTATAGCTTCACAGGCCATACACACAATCCTTAAACAGCAGATTAATGGCCCCATTCTAGGAGAGCTCCGAGGCTCTTCTAGTTGCTGAGCCGAAAGAGATGGGGAACTCACAAATCTAAAGCCTTCAGCTTTTTTCAGCGCAAAATTGAGCAATTCATCTCTTTATCCCCACACATTAATGGAAAAGGACAGACTTAGGGTCAAATTAGCTACTAGGACTAAATATTGACTAAGTAATGGAGATATATAAGAACCAAGATTTGGCATGACTGCCAAAGGAACTGCTTACTGTGATAGTTGCAGAACCAATTCTATTTAGTCCGACCTTATATTTTAATATCATTCTATATGTTATTAGTTATCCAATTTATACTATCTGTTCTGATATGAAATTGGTCCATAACAGGTTGGTTAAAAGCCATTGGATATAATAAGTAATGTAATGGCATCTCTTTTCTCCAACCTTACTAAAACACTTGTTTCGTTTCAGTTTTAAGTTCTTATGAAGGATCTCTACCTGAAGCGTTACTTTTTCTCTTTACAGGTGCTAACTGACCTGCTATGTATTTCTAACATTTTACTTTTTTGTTTAAAAATGAGGAAGTTAGGCATAAGAAGGGAAGTCAGACAGATCTTTTAACCCAAAGGTTAAAGGCCATCCTTGATATTTTCCTTTGTGCCTTAGTTCAACTAACCCCTACATCCGTTGTTTGTAAACGCATCAATGAATTTGTTAAAATATTCGTCTACATGTGGAAATACAAGGTGAAGTGAATACAATAAATGGTTTCAACTAGATGATTTGGGTTGAAATAAACCATAGAATCATACAGCACTGAAGGAGGCCATTTGGCCCATAGCACTGCAATCAAATCAGACAGCCTTCTTGAGCCAAATGGGCTTTTTATGTTTCTAAAAGTTCTTATGTAATTTAAAATATATTAAAATTCTTTAACTAATTTAAAAACATGAAGTATTGCTTTGCAGACAGCTATAATGATGCCTTGTAGTTGTATGTGTAATAACACTTTTGAATTTATGCAAATTTTTTTCTTAAAAGATGAAAGCATCAGTGTAACAGAGTGGGAGATAATAGGCCATACTTCAAATTTGACTTAAATAGGCCACGATTAACACCCCCTCAAAAATATAAGAACACGCTTTAAGTCTTGATATCCAAATGTGATCCGCCCTGTAATAATTTGCTTTAATTGGTATTTTAGTCCGATGGCCCCGTTCATTTTCAACATTATTTAATATAAATGGATGTTACAACATGGCAGTCATCAAAAGTAATACCTATGATGCTGTGCCACCAACATGGCAAATATGACATGACAATGTTACTGTATATTGGATAGTGCAATAATATTTATCTCTACAAAAATGCAACAAAAATAATAAAACAAAGCTTACAAATAGGTCCATAATTGGGGCTACACAAATTACATTGTGGTGCCTCCCCAGATGTGGGCTTGCAGGCCAACACTACTGTACGCTCTGTATCCATTGGGAACTATGACCAATTGCTCTAGAGATACAAAATCAAGGGGGTTATGAGAGCTAACTGCCTTCTGATTAACAGCACTAGCTTCCATTACTCCTGTTTATGTTTTATTATTTCTGCCTCCCAATCACACTGGGGCTCTGAAAAAAACTGGACACCAATTTTCTCCCTGCAAGTATCTCTTGTACTAACCCTGCTCCAAGGTCAGGAACTCCAGGAATCAGGCTAAACGCCTGTCTACATTTGCATTTTGACCTTTACTCTTTACAAAATCCAAAATTCATATTCTGAAGGCCAAGTCTGTTTAAGAATAGCAAACAAGATATAATTTTAAAAAAAAACTTTTATAGGGTATGTTTGCAAAGATTTTTTCAATCAAAAATATGGTTTATTTTAACCTTTACTGCACCACAATTGAGTTATCCCATCTAGGTGTAACCAAGCTACCAGCACCATCAACAAGATAACTCATCTGGTAGCAGCATTGATGAATTTAATAGAAAGAAATAACTTGCAATTTAATAGCACCTTCCACATCCTCAGGACATCTCAAGGCACTTCACAGCCAATGAATTACTTTTATGGGGTGTAGTTACTGTTGTTATGTAGGCAAAAGCGAAGCCAACTTACACACAGCAAGATCCTACAAACATCAATGAGATAATTCACAAATTAATCCGTTTTGGTGGAGTTGGTTGATAAATGTTAGTCAGGACACTGGAAGAAACTCCCCTGCTCTTCTTTGGATAGTGTCATGGGATCTTTTGCATCTGCCTGAACAGTTTAACATCTCATCTGAAAGACAGCACCTCTCACAATGTAGCGCTCAATTAATAATGCACTGAAATGTCAGCCTAGATTATTTGTTGAAGTTCTGGAGAAGGATTTGAACCTTCTGACATAGAGGATGACAGTGCTACCATTGAGCACTTTCCACTTTATGTGGAAAAATCACATCAAAGCAGACGTAGTTGTGTCTATGATGTGACTACATCAGTGTTTGGATGTATAGATCTGAATTGTCTGAAAACAAAATTTTGCAAGCTGATCAGAAGAGAGAGAGTAAACGGGAGAAAGAGAAGACAGAACAACAGAAATGTTTAAAATTGGTTTCATTTTTGGTGAACGTCACCCCCAAATGACCCAAAATTTTATTGATCTATTGGACACAGGATTTGAGGACTGGAAAAAGCAATTTAAAGTTAAGGGCGTCAAAAGAAATTAGGAAATTTAGACAACATATTTTAGTAAGAGGCTGATAGAATTATGGAACAGATTAACAAAGGGTTTGGTGGAATGCAAAACTATGGCAAGTTTTGACAAAGGACTGAATGAATTGTTATTAGAAAAGGAGATCCAAGAATGTTAGTTCCAGAATCACCGTAAGGAAACTGATGGAGTGAGGGGAGGGTTGAAGGGCAGGCTGCTACTGACAATACAGTTGGTTTGTTTGGGCATCACAGTGTGTGAGCTCAAGACTTTAAAAGGTTTTCCAAAGAGACTAGTCCTCTAATGTTGCTGGCAGTCAAAGGGTTAGAAATTCCTTCTAATATTTTTTAAATGGCTGCATATAATATTTTTCTTTGCATAGAGTTTTAGCTGCTTTTCCTTGTAACCTTACAGTTTAGTTGGTTGCACAATTAATGGTAAATTGACCAAAGCCATCCTCTTAGTAGGGAACCATGCTCAAAGGAAGCATGAATTAGAAACAGGATTGCAATACTATAGTACCAATTCTCTAATGAGTGCTCCCTCTGAATGTGGCTCTCCATTGGGAGCATACGATTGGTGAATTTACCCTTTAGCTTCTTGTTTGATAATGAAGTTTGGCTCTATCACACAGCTGCCTGTAAGTGGTAAAATGGTCACTCTATGGTCACAGAAAAAAGATTGACCAGGTACGGCAGCTTGTTAGCTTTTAAAATATACTAATCAGTTAACTGTTCACCCGATTGAATCGGTTAAATATTTTACAATTACCTTCAGATGTTTAGCAAAGTGCCCTTTTGGCACCCATACAGATGAGAAAAATTAAAATTGAGTCACTTTACTGCGAAAAAAATACAATATAAAAATGCATAATGTAGAGGTGACAACTCCTCTGTGGAATTTTTTGACATTTTACCTTCAATCATCCTTTTTATTATTCTCGTAGAGAAGTTTAATTGTCATTGCTGTTAATATCAGGGTACTGTTAGGGTGAGATTTATTATCAAAATCAGCAGGACAGATTATAAATCTAGTGAGACACATTATTGAGAGAGGTTACATTTCTGCGTTGAAATTAATGAGTCTCGCTCCAAATGAGTAACGATTGACAGTTCTCCAATGATTATCTGAGTGCAGTGAAGGACAAGACGTCGGTTAGGGAGGTTATACTGAGGAAAGGGGGAGCCTGGTAAAAGCAACAGTGTTCCTGAGAAGTGTCCATCATTGGGCACGATGGAATGCATCTGACAATATTATATCTGGTCAGTTCAGCATTTACCAGTATTTTCCAGTTTAGTGGAGTGTATGGAGCCTTCTTCAGTGTATAAGTATTGTGGATACTAGTAGTGTACGCAGGATGAGTGCTTTCTGGTGTCTAAAATTTTCCTGATTTAGTGACATGAAGCAAAGGTTTTGATAACCGCATCCAAGCTTTTGTTTCATTTTTCTTTTGCTGACTTCAAGTCAATTTTATGGCAAATTAGTTTGACCACCAGGCAGTTAGGGTGCATTAACCTCTTCCTTTGAACATCATGTGTAAAGGCTGTTATTATCTCACTTAACTTCCAGATGTTGCAAAACTCTGCTTGAATGTGACTTTTTTGTATAACTGATTACATAATAAAGTTAGCAATTACATGCTTTGTTTCTTTAAAAGATGAAAGGACACAGAGCTAAATAGTCTCTTCCAATGGTAGTCAGTTGGTCTGCTAAATTACAAAATTTGTTAGATCTCCAATGTGCTCATTCAGTCCTATTGCTGTCCGTGGCTGTACTGCACTTCATTTTATTCTCCTTCCCTTTTGATGCCCATGGACCTCACACAACCTCCCAAGATGAGAGGGCAGTCAAATGAGCTGCTCCCAAATGTCAGCCGTGGCTCAGTTGGTAGCACTCTTGCCTCTGAGAAGGCTGTCGGTTCAAGTCCCACTCCAGAGACTTGAGCACACAATCCAGGCTGACACTTCAGCGCAGTATTGAGGGGGTGCTGCACTATTGGAGGTGCCAGCTTTTGGATGAGACATTGAACTGAGGCCCCGTCTGTCCTCTTAGGTGGACATAAAAGATTCCATGGCACTATTTCCAAGAAGAGCAGGGGATTTCTCCCTGATGTTCTGGCCAATATTTATCCCTTAACTAACATCACAAAAAAAAAGATTATCTGGTCATTATCACATTGCTGTTTGTGGGTTCATAGGAATAGGAGTAGGCCATCCAGCCCCTCGAGCCCGCTCCGCCATTTGATAAGATCATGGCTGATCTGTGATCCAACTCCATATACCTGCCTTTGGCCTATATCCCTTAATACCTTTGGTTGGCAAAAAGCTATCTAACTCAGATTTACAATTAGCAATTGAGCTAGCATCAATTGCCGTTTGCGGATGAGAGTTCCAAACTTCTACCACCCTTTGTGTGTAGAATGTTTTCTAATCTCATTCCTGAAAGGTCTGGCTCTAATTTTTAGACTGTGTCCCCTTGTCCTAGAATCCCCAACCAGCGGAAATGGTTTCTCTCTATCCACCCTATCTGTTCCCCTTAATATCTTATAAACTTCAATCAGTTCACCCCTCAACCTTCTAAACTCTAGAGAATACAACCCCAATTTGTGTAATCTCTCCTCGTAACTTAACCCTTGAAGCCTGGGTATCATTCTAGTAAACCTACGCTGCACTCCCTCCAAGGCCAATATGTCCTTTCAAAGGTGCGGTGCCCAGAACTGCTCACAGTACTCCAGGTGCGGTCTAACCAGGGTTTTGTATAGCTGCAGCATAACTTCTGCCCCCTTGTACTCTAGTCCTCTAGATATAAAGGGCAGCATTCTATTAGCCTTATTGTTTATTTTCTGCACCTGTTCATGACACTTCAATGATCTATGTACCTGAACCCCTAAGTCCCTTTGGACATCCACTGTTTTTAACTTTTTACCATTTAGAAAGTATATTGTTCTATCTTTTTTTGGTCCAAAGTGGATGACCTCACATTTGTCTACATTGAATTCCATTTGCCACAGTTGGAATTCAATGTAGACAAATGTGAGGTCATCCATTTTGGACCAAAAAAAGGACAGAACAGGTTACTTTCTAAATAGTAAAAAGTTAAAAACAGTGGATGTCCATAGGGACTTAGGGGTTCAGGTACATAGGGACCTTGCTGCGCACAAATAGGCTGCCGCGTTTCCTGCATTACAACAGTGACTACACTTTAAAAGCACTTCATTGGCTGTAAAGTGCTTTGAGATATCCAGAGGTTGTGAAAAGCGCTATATAAATGCAAGTCTTTCTTTTCCCAGGTTTTCCCAATATCACGAAATGAGTGGCTAATAAGTGACTAAAGAATGACCCAGAATGACTCCCATTCCTCATGTGGGGAAAGCACATGGCCTTCACTTAGCACCTCCTTTTTTTCATGAGGGTGAGAGAGGTAAATTAAACAATACTGTGTTTGAAAATATAAAATAACTTTTGGCCATGCAGCACAGAAAATTGAGAAAAACCACAAGTACTAGAAATTTGACATAAAAACAGAAAACATTGGCAATGCAAAGCAGATAGATCAGATGGTCTGAAAGATAATTTATTGTTTCATGGAGACTTCAACACTTCTCTTCTCTTTCAGATGCTGATAGACTTGCTGAGCATTTCCAGAATGTTCTGTTTTTATTTTTAAAAGTATGAATTACACAAAATTGATTTTTTAAAAAAAATAATTTTAATTATAAAAAATTGAAATAGCTTCAAGATATGGATCAATAAAATAACTCACTGTGAAAGCTGGAATAATTAATATATTTCCCTGATTGAAAAAGACTACCACTGTCATTTTAAAAACCTTGATTAGATCACACCTCAGCCTTCTAAACTCAAGGGAATACAGGCCGAGCTTATGCAACCTGTCCTCATAATTTAGCCCAGGTCTTATTCTGGTGACTCTGCGCTGTACCACTTCCTGAACCATTATATCTTTTATGAGGTTTGGTGTCCAAAACTGAGCTTTATACTCCAGATGGGTCTATCCAAAGCTATATACAACAGAAGCATAATTTCCTCACTTTTGAATTCCAACCCCCTTGAGATAAAGGCCAACACTCCATTCGTCTTTTTGATTACTTTTTGTACCTGCCCACTAGCTTTTACTGATTTGTGTATATGGAGACCTAAATTCCTCCTCTCCTCCACAGCTCCTCGGGGTCAATTTTCAGATGGCCGAGCGGGTGCGTTCGTTGCGGGGGGTGGGGGGCTCCTAAAATTGGGGAACCCGGCTCCAACCCACCCACTTCCAGGTTCCCCAATGACGCGAATCGGAGCGTGCAATCAAAGCCGGCGGGATCCCACTTAAGATCGTTATTTGGGTACTTGAGGTCGTTTACGGACCTCATTAGTTGGAGATGTTAGGAGGATTCGGATTTTGGACTACCCAGAGCGTGTTTCCCATGCTGGGGGAAACACTCCCTGTTTAAACAGATGTGTTGCAGCCAGCAGCCAGTGGCAGCTGCAAAGGTCCATTTAACAGGTGCGGGGTAAACCCTCATTCATTGCAGCAGGGCACTCTGTCACCTCAGGCAAAGTTTTGCCTGCCACACCGTTGTCTCCACACTCCAAATTATTAAATCATACCCTAAACTCTGCTGTCCAAACACATTTACCTACTTTGTGGACCTCCTCACACTCACACCGTCAGGATGGGAGGGGGGTGTCCATTGCTGCATTCATCACTCCACTGGGGAACGAGCAACATCACCAGCCTTGCCAGGCATGCCGTCCACCTCCGCCACGTGGAGCTACACAACACAGTGCTGCGCAACAGGCACCTGCACAAAGTAGTCATGCAACTACACATACACCCACTGTAGGGTGACCCAATGGGTGTTCATGGAGAACCTCCTGAAAGGGCATTATTGCACAAGCCAGTCAAGAATGGCCAAGACGTGGCAGTAGTGGTGACAATGTATGTAATGTGAGTTGATCAGAAATCAAATATAAGTAAAAACCATGACAAACCCTCAAACACCCTTGTGTATCCCCTTCACACTCACGACACGTTTGCCTTACGCTTCCTACTGCACATACGTGATGCATGCCCTGTGGCTGCAGCACAGGTAGTGGCAGGTGGGGTGAGGCTGACCGTGAAAGAGATGCATAAGAGGGTGAGTTTGAGACAGAGCCATGAGATTGTATGAGAATTGGGTTGAGTGGCAGTGGTGGGATGAGTACAGGTGAGGTGAGTAAGTGGAGGTAAGGTGAGGATGAGCTTTGAGTGGGTGTGAGGGGTGATGTGATAGAGTAGTGTTGGTAGTGCAGAAGGAGATGTGGGGTGGGGGCGATGATGTGACAGACGGAGTGTAGGGGAATGAGTAAGTGTACTCACTTCTGCTGACATACTTAAGTCATTGAAGCGCCTCCTGCACTGTATGCAAGTGCGTGATATGTTGGTGGTGATGGTGACCTCCTCTGCCACCTCAAGCCAGGCCTTCGTGGTGGCAGAGGCAGGCCACTTCCTCCTGTCCACCTGGGAGAAGATCTCCGTCCTCCCCCTCCTCCTCACCCCATCCAGTAGGACCAGGAGTGAGGCATCATTAAACCTGGGAGCAGCCTTCCCCCTGGGCTGCTCCATGCTGTAATTTTGGCTCCGTTCTGCAGCATCAGTCAGTGGAGGACTGCCCCTTTAAATAGGACTCCTCCAGCCGACAGCCTATGATGCGGGTGCACAGTCCGCCCGCTGCGCAGCTTTCTAGCGCGAAACTCGGAAGCCAAGGTAAGTGGCTTCAATTTATTTACGATCGCGTGGGGAACCCACCGATTTTACTGGGCAGGTTACCCACGCTGGCAACCCGCCTCCCTCCTAATATCGGGCCCCTAGTCTCTCATGTTAAGAAAATATTCCAATTTGTCTTTCTAGTTACCTGGTTTCTCTCTCCCTCCTTTCTTAAACAATAGAGTGACATTTACAATTTTCCAATCCAAAAACACAATTTTTGAATCTAGAGAGCTTTGGAAAATTGTGAATAATGCATCTGCAATTTACTCACATATTTATTTTAATACCTTGGGGTGGAAACCATCAGGTCCTGGAAATTTGTCTTTCTTAAGTCCCATTATTTTCTCCATTACCTTTTTTTAAAACTTATATTAAATCCACTAAATTCCTTTGCTTGACTAATATTTAGGTTCCCTTGTACCACTTATGTTTTGTCCTCTTCCTCCACTGAAAATGGATACAGAGTCCTCATTTAACAAACCTGCCATTTCCTTATTTTCCATTATAGTCTCGCCTGCATTCGTCTTTAATGGGCTCACATTCCCCTTTACCAGTCTCTTTCTCTCTATATATTTATAAAACCTTTTGCTGTTATCTTTGATATCCCTTGCAAGTTTCTTTTCATACTCCCTGTATGTATCTCTTATTATCATACCCACAGAAAAAATGGTCCATGCATTTTCAATGGGATAGGTCCTCTACATTTTGTCACAGATGCACTCCGATGTGCACAGACCATCCATTCTGGGCTACAATATAACAGATTATCATCATTCTAGATGACATATGTTAAAATAGTTAAAATAGTTCAAGCTACTTTATTTGACAAGTCTATATTCCTTTGTGTTGTAGCTATTCAGTTCAATCACCTCTCATCTAATTAAGGTAAAAGAGATTTCTATTTTGTTTTATACCAAGCCAAACTGAGAAAAGCATTGCTAATTGGCTTCTCCTTCCCACATACTACTCATGCTTTGATATTCAGTAAGAATGCCTCCCCATCTATCAAACATGAACCAAAATCCTATTAATGCAAACCATGTGTCTGTAATAGTACAAAGCTCAGCATTGAAACCTTCAGCAACAGGCTTCTCCCTCTCAACCCTTTCCTCCTGTTCTGTGGGTTCTCTCAGAACCTCAAGCAGTTGATACTAATTAGATCAATGTGATGAATTTGCAGCATTTGTGATCTTTCCAATGTTCAAGAGGGGTGTAGTGATTGGGGTTAGCCAGAAACATATTTGTCAATTGAAATAATTACCCGAGTGTTCAATAAATAAGCAACATAACTCAAAGACCAAATAGTGAATGCAGCACTTAACCCACAAGTTTTAAAGCTGATAGTGAGTCAATGCCTTTGTACCGAGTAAAATTACATTTTTCTGTTTTCATGTGAGAATTTTCTTCATAAAGTACTAGGGCTCACCTTGGTGACTGTTATATGCTGAGTAATTATATAATATACATTTTTGGATGGTGCAGAATATGCTGGAAAACGCAACAAAATGTTAAATTAGTAATTACATTAATAGGTAGATTTAAAATAAGTGAATCAAAGACCTGTCTGTCGTAAATTGCATTTGCAAACTGTGCACACTGCTCAAGAAAAAGGCTTATATATTGTTAGAGGTAATTTGGGAGTACTTTATGAGGGGACAAAAATGATTTGGAAATATTATTACAGGATGCTTGACAAAAATGATGGAAATTTGTTTTTTTATTATACTCATAAGACATCTACATAACTCACTTGTAACTTAGTCACCTGTGAGTATTGCCCCAAGCCTCAATCATGTAATAAACATGACATCACACATTCCCAACAAACATGTTTTTTATACAAATGAAAAATTTAATTGACCAGCATGAAACTTACGTTAAGAATATTTTGAAATACTTTTTTTTTTCTCTCCTTTTTACTAAGTGAGATTATGGAGGAAAATTTGTCAGTATTGTGGAGTGTTTGCCATGATGTTAGATGCATTGTCTTAGCTTGGAAGATGATTCATTTCTCCTTTGGTCAGATCTCAGTGCGATAATATCCAAAGACAAGAAACCAGTAGAAAGTTTAAATTTATAAGACAAAGCAGTAGTAAGTTAGTAGCAGAATTAAATAACTTATTTGAGGGCTAGAACAGAATTGGTTCCAAGGGGCCAGGAGGAGCTCCTCCTGCCTCCACAACAATATTGTGCGTTTCGGCTGTCCCAGGTTCCCTTCCACTGCGATCAGTTCCTCCCACCCTCTGGCTGTACTTTCCTGTCAGCTGGCCTGGCTTCCGGACTGCTTGATATTGCACCAGCCTGTTGCTAGTGAGCAGCAACGAATGCCCTTTGGGCGTGCAGCTCGCCCACAGCATGGTAATGAAGCTCAGCCCTCGAAATGGCTTGGACCTCCCTCCGGCAGGAACGAGCATGCCCGACCATTCCATGCCTGGATTTAAAATCTACCCTATGGTATCTGTATTACATCATTACCAATTGCAGCATTAGAAAAACCTGTAATGAATTTTCCATACTGATATTATAACATTGTGTGATGTGTTATATGTGTTTCAACCTACAGTATGATGACATAATTGTATCAAATTAAAGATATTAAAACCTGTGCTAGAAATGTGTGCAGTTATTACAGCTTTAATCACTATAATTGTTCATATATCCATGATGTGTGAATTTTTAGCAAACATCTTCTGCATCTCTCTGCATGCAGCTGTCCAAGTATATATGTTCTGTAGCAAGATGCATATATTGATGAGCTACATATACCACTATTTATAGAAAAGTGCAGAATATGGTCTTCAGAAATTCAGACAATGTGATTATATTTGTAGAATTGTTGGGTGAGTAATAGAGCAACAACTACAGGTATATTGTAGCAAGAGCTTCTCATAAGTTGTGATTAACTGGTATTGCTTTTCTCTGCTGTCTTACTGAAAGGATAAGAAATATGGATAGTAGGAGGGACACTACTTAAGACAATCTTCCGATTTACTACCCTACATCCACTCTTATTGTTTTCAAACAGAAGTGACTAGTGCAACAGGTTTGCTAAGCAAGATCCTCCAGCAGCTGGATTTGGATGAAAAAAGGCCATGTTCTAGTCTATTGAAGATAGAACATCTTCTGAAACCCAGCTTTCAGGAGAACAGCGTCCACGACACCACACAACCCTGCCACGGTAACCGCTGCAAGACATGCCAGATCATCGACACAGATACCACCATCACACGAGAGGACACCACCCACCAGGTGCATGGTTCATACTCCTGTGACTGGGCAAACGTTGTCTACCTCATAAGTTGCAGGAAAGGATGCCCCGGAGCATGGTACATTGGCGAGACCATGCAGACACTGCGACAACGGATGAACGGACACCGCGCAACAATCGCCAGACAGGAGGGTTCCCTCCCAGTCGGGGAACACTTCAGCAGTCAGGGACATTCAGCCACCGATCTTCGGGTAAGCGTTCTCCAAGGCGGCCTTCGAGACACACGACAACGCAAAATCGTCGAGCAGAAATTGATAGCCAAGTTCCGCACCCATGAGGACGGCCTCAACCGGGATCTTGGGTTCATGTCACGCTACACGTTACCCCACCAGCGAACAAAAGCTATCTGTTTTTAATATAATGGGTCATTTGCTGGCTTTCTCTGCCTTCCGGATGTTTCTGCGTCTCTCTGTTTTTTTTCCTGTTTGTTTTTTTGTTGAATGTGTATTCGGGGGTTCTGTCGGTGACACC
The DNA here is from genome assembly GCF_035084215.1 of Heptranchias perlo. Classification (NCBI taxonomy): domain Eukaryota; kingdom Metazoa; phylum Chordata; class Chondrichthyes; order Hexanchiformes; family Hexanchidae; genus Heptranchias; species Heptranchias perlo. The sequence goes on from NC_090350.1 coordinate 31,328,428, forward strand.
TCTCTGTCTGAACACGGTGATTGCCTTGGCAACGGGCAGTTGCAGGGGCAGTCTGTAAACACCATGTATTGTTCTATATGTATAAATGCGTAGGCTTCAAGGAGCTCCTGAACATTTACCTGAGGGAGGAAGCCTCCGAAAGCTTGTAGATTTCAAATAAAAATTGTTGGACTATAACTTGGTGTTGTAAAATTGTTTACAACTAGTCTATTGAAGTGTTATAGCACACACTTTTAAAATTATTTGAGCTTTTTATTTCATGCATTTTTTTGTGATCTCTGCTGCTTGCTCAAGGAGTGACACAGGACACCCAAAGGTGCTGGCTAATTCAAAATGGCTTCATCGGCAACCTGGCTGATTTGGAAGGCCAGTGCTTCCACTGTGAATTTTGTCATGCCTGTTTTGTAAGGATGGTTTTAGACAGCACCCATAGAGCCATTCTTATCTCACCTCCACGTACTGTACGGGTCCTGCCATCACAAATAAACCTTTTAAAGACTAAAGGGCAGATCTTAGATTTTGGCGGAGGCAGAAAACAGACTGTAGTTGATTGACCGATTGTCACACGCCCTGTCTGATTTTCAGAGTATAACAGGCGGCTGATCTGCTACCGCCCCTTTTCTGACACCGTTGAAAGTTGAAATCAAAGAGATGAAAATCAACTGGGTTTAACAATGGTCGGACGATCCGTTCTATCAGATTACCGCCCAGGGAGTGAAGATGAAAATTATCCCCATACGTCTCTCCCCTTCACTCGCACAATATTCCGTCTCTTTTCTATCTGTCTCTGCCTCTTCTCCCTCTGACCTGCTCACAACCCTTCACTTTCTCATTCAATTGAAAGCTCGCTCACTCTCTTGCCTCTCAGTTTCCCTCTTTGAAGTAAAAATAAGAACTCAAAAATGATTCTAAAGCTTCTTTGAAAGTCATTTGGAAAAAAAAACCCATAAATGCTGTTATCACCCGAGAAAAGGCATTCCTAGAGTTGTTCTGCAGAATTACCTGAGAGACTCATACAGATGTATACATGGAGATTGTTTCACAGTGCATTCACTCACACTGTGGAATTGCTGGCAATTGTAGTTAAGTTTCTTCAGCTGATAGAGTGCTCGGCATCAGAAGAATATCAATCAACCCGTGGGCTTTTCAGAGATGCGGAGGCCTCCAAATAAAAAGTTATTGAAGGTATTCAAAGGTAAAAATAATGTTTTATGGGCAAGTTTATTTATGTTAATATGAAATATGTAATATTTTATGTCTTCATTATGTTACAAATCTTATTTCACTTATTGTGAAAACAAAGATGGCAGTTGAAAGAATTTTTTAAGAGTTAATCTGATAGGCTCCCATCTTCTCCTGTTGGTACATTTTGCTAACTGCTCATATTTGATGTTGTTTTGGGAAGTGCTTAGTGTTTCCTCACTGATAGATTTCTAACCACTTTGCTCAACTTTGATTTGTACATTCCTTGCCTACTAAATTCTGGTTTATTGGTCTGTTTATGAATTTGATATCTCAATCAAAGAAAAATGTATCAGTCAATTTGTACTATCATACCATTTTTATTATGTTAATAAATATGTTTTTATTTATTGTGAGGCAAAAACCTGGATGTTGAACTGACTGATGTTAGTGCTGGATAATCCTATAGTATCCCACTTGTTGTACCCATTTTATCATCAAGCATTCCCAGTACGTATTCTAAGTAGTAAATGGATGGAAGTGATTTGTGGGTGTTTTAGAGTTCATTGGTTTATAATGTCATTTGAAGCCCTCAATGGGATTACTATCTTACTTCCTGATATTCATTATCTATATAGTTTTTTCAAATCAAAAGTCTGAATACACTGACCCATCCCTGCTGTTTCGAGGTACTTACAATGGTTAGACTGGAGAAGTTACATAATCATATTATCTATTTCTGCTTTGCTGTTGAATTATACGTTGTGGTGCTATTAATGCATGTTGAAGAAAGATTGACTGTTAATAATGCGCCAATACTTTAAATGCATAAAATAAAATGTTATTTTTGCAACTTGCAGTAACTTGTGAGGCAGGCTGCTTGGCAATAAGCCACAGTGTAAATTTGCTATTCTATTCCACATCAGGATAGTATTACCGCACTAGCTAATTGTTACATCAGGTCTAATTTTTTTTTTAAATTACACATGCATATAACTGAAGCAGGCAACATTATGATTAGACAGAATAAGATTTGAATGTAGCCAACTCAGATTCAGAACAAAAGAGGATTTTATTGATCATGGAAGCATAAAGTGACAATGTTCAGCAACCCCAGAAACTGCTGCTCACATATATCATCACGCCTTTAACTAGAAAGTGTTGACTGATGAACCATCACATCTCATGTGATGTGAGATTTTGCAGAGAGGTGAGATCGTGTGATGGGGGGAGGGTAAAGACAAATAGCTAATGTAAAGTGACAGATGACAACAAGCACAGGTTGACCCTCGATTATCCACCCCACTGATTCACAGGGAGAAAGCATGATTAAATGCATCGGGCGAGGAGGATCAGATATAGACCAGCCAGGGCCATCCACAGTAGTCTAGAATATCACCTCACCTTTGTGCTACAGTTTTAACATCACAACAACTGGAGGTAAATTAAAAGGAGACTGAGAGAGAATCACAACAGCACCAGCCACACTTCACCACAGACCCAAGTACATCAATATTCCTGTCAGTACATTTTATTTCACAATTTGAATCCTGCAGAAGAGGCTAGGCAGATGTTTTTGTTCTTGTCCTGAGTACACAGGCGGAGTCAATTACTTCATAAAATACCAGAGTCCATTAAGACATTTGCTTGATGACTACTTGGGGAATATTTTCATTCCTCCCATGTAGTAAAGCCAACCCAAATGTGGGTGCTTTTATTGCTCTGTAAATCCCTTCAATTGGAAATATTTTTGACAATAATGCTGAAACAGCATGATTAAAGCAAAATAAAGGCTAGGAAAAATGGGAAGGTTACTATTCGAAAAGTAGGTGTTTAGGGAGGCAGTTTGAGACATCAAGGATGAAGTCATACAAATGAGGGAAAGGGCCGGGAAAGCTAGGGAACGACACTGATGCCAGCATGAGGTATCTGGATGTTATTCAGTAGTGAGCTGATTCATGACGTCCTACCTTCAACTAGTTTGAACTGGCCTTTACTAGTCTTAGCCAGAAGTGAGTTTGTATGGAGTTCTTTTTTGTGCGGTGAAGAATTTTGTTAATGTTAATTTTCTTATGTTATGTGTTTTTCTATAATGCAGAATTAGCTATCTTGTTTTAAGTATGAAATCTGCTTTACGTCAGTAATTTTTCAATTTTAGGTTTATTTGCTATCTCACCTCGGCATGTCTTCTTAAAGAGACTGCGTTTCCTTTTTGAGCCTTGAAATAGCTTTCCAAGGGAACCTTGATATGGACGTTCAACTCTTTGGGAGTTATAGCTGATTTCTGTTGCCTGTGTAAATATGATCCCATCTCACATTTTTGTTTTGATGAACTTTTTATGGTCAGGTGACTCCTGTGACCAATAAACATTATAAAGATTGCATATGTTGGCACGTGATCTCATTCCAGATCAGCAACTTTTCCAAATGCCTGGTTGTGTTGCCATCTGGCAAGTCGAATAAAATCGGCTATTGTATTGGTATTTCGTTTAGGATGCAATAGGTAACTAAATAGTTGCAAAACTTCTTAAGGCTGTATTGTGATCTGCCACCTGTAAATTATAAACAAGAATGCATTTTCTGGATCACAGTGGTACATTCTATTCAAATGGATGTGTATCCTTTATTTTGTATCCTATTTGCAAGATGTGGCATTGGAGTCACAAAACACAGATGCAGACCATAGTCTCTACCCCGAGAGAGAATGAATGACATTAAGAACGTAGAAACAATGCTCAGACATCCCCGAGGCAATTATTCAATTATTCATCTAGGAGCTAGCCACCTGTCAGTTCTCCTTCCTGAATCTCCCAGCTTTCACATAATTTGTGAATGTTTATGAGTCATGATTCCAACCACTGTAGTTGGCGCAAACATTTGTGATGACTTTCTTCGAAGGAATCTGATGACATCTGTGCCTTTAAAGTGAAAGTCTTTCCTATTATGGTACTTGTCTACCTGCAATAGATACATGGATGGGTGCAATTAATAACCTCAAGGATACTGGGAAACTCTGCCAAAGCAAAAGAGAACTGTTTGGTTCTCAGTTGCTGAAAGATGGATGCATTGAATTAGCCAAAGTAACAGCAACTTGAAAAATCCCTTTACACATTGCTGACTGATCATAGCTGTTTCAAATGGGGTGTGACATTGGCAGTGTATAATTCATGGGAACAGGATTCTCCAATTCCTTTCTCAACTTTCCATTCAGTACATGTTTGGTGAATCTAAATATCTCATGGCAGTATGTGCCAGACTAATCAATAAAGCTTATTTGATGTGTGTAGATCCTGAGACATACTTGCCTTTTTGTGGCATGGCCATTATGGTACCACCAGTGCGAATCTCCATTTTGCAACTTTCAACCCAGTGTGTACATGATCTTTGTGAAGGAAATGCAACTGGAGAAATTGGGTAATTAACATCTGCAAATAATTTAATAGAATAACTTTAAAAAAGACTGTTCCATGTAACTCCTTTGTATAAATGCACGTTATCATAAGAATGGCAGAAAATATGTCTGGGTGCATTTATAGAACAGGCTGCTGTGCAAAGAATGTAAACAACAGCATTAAGGTTCAAATTATGGCACAAAATTCAAAATATGACTATGCATAATTGTATCAAATTTAGCTCATACAATAGTCCAATTCATGCTTCTTGCTTCCTTTAATTGTGATGTGTAAAGCAAGGGACTGTTTTAGATCTATCATTGTCAGTAGCTAAGTTCTACAATATGCTTTGCCAGACCCACAGTGAAATTTTAGTATCTACATTTTTGCCATTCTTCAAATTGAAATTTATATTGTCTGAAAAGCCAACATTATAATAATCCTGAAGTATCAAATTATCAGACATCTGGTGATTTGTGTATTTTTGATCAATTTTATGGGTCAAAAGTTTTCAATTAGTTCATTTTTGCCCTTTCAATGGAGAAGAATCTGTTTGTTTCTTTCAGGATGATGCAGGAAGTCTGAGTACAGCCTAAATTTTGAATGTTGTTTGGTAATTTTCAGCCATGCTTTTATAAAATCTATCTTTAATTGCATTTCTTTTGTGTACATTTTGCTCCATGCTTAAAAATGTTATTTAAACTAGAAAAGTAAAGCTAACTGTGTAAGCAGAGCTGTAAGTCAATCCTGTCCTCATTGCTTTTTGTTCAAGAGTTAATCACATATAATAAGAAATTTTGTTTTAGCTAAACTTTCATCTAGAGAATTGTATGTGGCATCCCACGAGATTCTGTACAAGTGTCTTCATCCTATGAGTAATGCAGCTAGTTTACAGCCAACTGTATAAATGTCACTTTAAAGAGTGCTTCAAATTTGGGTTAAATCTCGTCAAAATTACATCATGACAGAAATGTGTTTGAGTTGAATTTTATGACAGCTTGTCAGCTTGTTTCAATTGGTAGCAAATTCTCACCTCTGAGTCAGAAGGTTCTGGGTTCGACCCCTTTGCAGGACTTGAGCACATAATCCAGACTGACACTTCAGCACTGAGGGATGTGCTGCATTGTCAGAGGTGCTGTCTTTCAGATGAGACATTGAGCTGAGGCCCTGCCTGCCTGTTCAGGTGCATGGTACTATTTGAAGAAGAGTCGGGTATTATGGACGATAGTCACAAGATCCCAAGATAATTACAGACGAAGAAGGCCATTCAGCCCATCATAATTCATCCATCCAATGAGATCCTAATGTGCCTTTATTGTAGCATCTAATTTTTTCATTCCTGAATTCCAGAATTTTTGTCTCCATTTCTCTATCTGGACGTCCATTCCATACATTAACACTCTTTGTGTGAAAAAGAATTTCCTAATATTAATTCTAAAATTATCTATTACTAGTTTGAACTTGTATCCCTTTATTGTACTCCCATTGTTTAATTTAAAGAAATATTCTCGGTTAACTTTTGTTATATCCTTAATAATCTTATATACCTCCATAAGGTCGCCTCTTAGATACATCTTTTCTAGGCTGTAAAGCCCAATCTATCCAGTCTTTCCTTATAATTCAGAGCCCTGACACTAGGGCTTGTTTCTTCTCTGCAGTGCTTCCAGTACTTGATTGTTTCTTGGTGATCAAAACTGGACATAATATTCAAGCTGCAGTCTGACCAGGGCACTATAAAATGTGATCACTCCCTCCTCTGACTTTTATTTTATTGTTTTGGCCATGTAGTTCAACATCCTATTTGCTTTGTTTATTGCTTCTTTGCATTAGTTCAATATGCTTAGTATTGAGTTTACTAAGACTTCTGGATCTCTCTCAGCTTCATCCTTAGATATTTTACTATTCCTTCCTCAACCAATAATAGCTGGTTCATTTCATTAATGTTTGTGGGATCATAGGGGGTGATTTTTAAACCCCAAGAATGGGTGGGTTGGGGATGGGTGGGAGTTGAAAATAGTTATTTTTTGGGTTGCGACCGCAACCCAGCTTTATTAATGTCGGAGCGTAAAAGTACAAGATTCCCACTGGGAACGCAAAGTCCGAAAATTTTACAGTTGCGACCCAAAAAAACAACTCTTTTCAACTCCCACCCGTTCTTGGGGTTTAAAATCACCCCCATAGTGTGTTCAAAATGGCTGCTGTGTTTGCCTACATGCTGACTGCGCTTCCAAGTAATTTGTGTGTTGTGCTGTGAGAGATTTAGTAAGAGGCTATATAAGTACAAGTCTTTTCAGAAGAGCATTTTGCCACAATGGAAAACTTTACAGTTATTCCTCTCTGTATCTTTGGTGATGTGCCTTGAAGGAGGGGATATGATTTAATCCAGCACCTGTGTGTTGTGCTTTTTGTCCTGGCTTCCCATGGCAATCCCTGTACCACTCAATACTCACTCTTCTGTGGACTGTTGGTGGCTTGTCTTAATAAGAAAAAAGGACAAATCTCCTGTTCAACTGACAGATGAAGTATCAAATGTTTCATTGTTACTTTAAAAAAAATTAATCCGAAGGGCACGTGCTCACAGCACTTGAGTTCCACCACTGGAGCAGTGCAATTCAAGAGGTAAATGGCCAAGTAGCAAGATGAAAAGTTTCAGCAAGACAAGTGAACCTCTTCGTTAATGGCAATTATACGTTACCTTCTCTGCTGTGGCGGTGCATAATTTAAGAAAGCAGGACATGCCAGATCCTCTTTTAGCACTCCACATTCTAAGTTGCTGAATACTGGATCTCCTCCCACATAAAACTGGTCAATGAAGTTCTGGAAATCTGGCACTCTGTTGTACGAGTGTGCCAGCAGTCCATTCAAATTCAATAATTGATATTAAAATAGCTGGAACAGTGCCCAGAGGCACCACGAGACAGGATATGTAAAAAATAGAATTTGACCCTATATGAAATTTCAACCTGCTCGCCTTCTGAGGATGTGTATTACATTACCCCTCCAGCCTCTAGAGGTCTAAGGTGCCTGTGAATGTTTGACTGGCAAAATCTTATAGTAGGGCACTTGCAATTATTGTAAACAATTTTACAACACCAAGTTATAGTCCAGCAATTTTATTTTAAATTCACAAGCTTTCGGAGGCTTCCTCCTTCGTCAGGTGAACGATGTGAAAATGAAATCCTCGACTTGCAATTATAGAGAGGACATTCTGGTCTGGCATGGATTCCTCCAGCTGATAAGTGGGGACTTAAAGAATCACGAATGCTGAGCTGCTACAAGATGTACTGATATCTCTGCACTCCCAGGATTCCACAAAAGGAAAGTTGTTTAATTATAGGGATCTAAAACATTAAAGGCGAACTCAACTATAATCAGAACAATGAGAGGGCTCCAAAGCCTTCTAGAGTTAGTATTATTTTTCTTGCTGTGAAGCTCTGGCACCAGTAATTGTAAAACTTAAGGTGATTATTAGAACAAGGTTAAAAATGGAGCCCCCAAGTTTTACACTGAATTTCACAATAGCTTATCTTAACAGATGAGTTTGTGTGTAAGTTGTCAGTAATGTGTAGGCAGGTTTACAACGACTCAACTGCCAGATGTATATTAGGAATGGACTACGTTTTTGAGGATATGTTTTATATAAATAGAGTCAGAAGCAAAGGTGAGGGTTCTACTGAGATACAATATAAGGATTTTACCAACCAAAATTGCTTCCGGTTGGTAAAATCCTTATAAAATCAATAATTAACCAGTAACTTCCTGCTTTATGATTGACTGATCTCTCTGTTCAGGCATATGACTGGAACCAAAATACAATAAAGACATGAATGAGGCAACTATTCATCTGTTAGTTCATCTGTTCATTCATTAGTTCATCTTTTCATTATTTTTTTCAAAATCTTTCATTTTCAGAATTGATTTTCTCCCATCTTTTAAGTCCAATCTCACACTCTCACCTCCCCTCTCTCTCCCCCCTCCCCCCCCCCCCCCCCCCCCGCCCCTGTCCGAATGGCTGAGAGGAAAGGCAGCGAACCTAAAACCAGATCTCTGCTTCTGTCTGAGAGTGAGCCAGGTTGCCTTGTCTGTCAGTTTTGCCTCCTTCCTCCATGAAACACTTCTCCCCACTTTACGTCTCTCTCAGACTACCTGGCTGAGATCAGGCATTTGCCAGACGGGGAATTACAATTGCTAAGCTGTACCCTGTCACTCCATGGAACAGTGTGTTAGAGGAGCATTTTAAATTATGTGTTGTTCTACCTTTTTGACAAACTTTTGGTCGCCTGACCTAATATCTCCTTGTGTGGCTCGATGTCAAATTTTGTTTGATAACGCTTCTCTGAAGCGGCTTGGGGTATGTTACTATGTTAAAGGCGCAATATAAATGCAAGTTGTTGTTGTTCTTGTTCTCTCATTAAATCTTTTCGACATGATTGTTGAAAGTCACTGACAGTTCAAACTGAAGATAGCTGTACTGGCAGTTTCAGAGGCACCGCTGGTTGGGCCCGAGGAGATGTGGTAAACATCTATTCTGCCACAATGTCACAACCTTTTGCACATTATCCATGGGAATTATCTGCTCACATGAGATAAAACTCACAAGACATGTCACAGTACCTAATGCATGCAAAAGAATTACCAGACCCTGGATTTCTGAAATTTTCCATTAACTCAATTATTATTAAGTTAAATAATGTCATTTTGGAACTGAGATCAAAACTTTAAATAAAATCAAGGGTGTGGGGCTTTTAAAAAAAAATTGGGGTGAAATATTCTTTGCTGACCGTACGATTTGTATCTGTGCAAATTATTTTCCCATCATTGTAGCATTTATTTTGAGTTTGCACAATTTGTTTAGTTTTCTGTGTCAGCATTTGCCTTGATATAGCCACATGTCCTTTATAGCCTCATTAAAAAGGAAGTGTGTTTGGATGATCAGGTCCTTGTGCAATGTTCAGGTATATCAATGATTTAAAAAAATTATGTGCTTTTTATACCCATCTCCAAACTGGCAGATAATAGAGCTTAGTATAGGAACCGGCCGATTTCCTGCGCTCTCATAACCGGTGAGTGGCAGTAGCGTGGCCGATTTGGCATCCGCACCTTGCCAGGTGGAAATGGAATTTCTCAGCCCATGTCTGTTTTTTTTAAATATACTTTTGACACAGTATGACGGATGCTTTCGAAACCTATAAGGGAGATATATTTGGCTCTCATAGACTCCTGCAGTTTTAATTTCCTTTGTGCGCTATTCTTAGCCCACTGGTTTCAGCACACTGGTTAACCTCATGGTATATATTTAAATTTGTGCTGTTCTGATGCAGTCAATAATTAAGTGGGCCAACAACCGTGTTAGAATAGCACAGTCATGAACTTGTGCAAGCATTTTAGCACACAGAGGAACGAAACGTACTGATGTCAAAGACTGTATAACCATGGAACTTGGTGTCACATGGAATGGATATGTTCTTTATCAATTGAATTGGTATCCATCCCCAAAGATAGGACAGCAATAACATCAGCAGCTAATTAATTACCCCGAATCCTGTCATCAGCTCTACATTCTGCCTTCATTGGTGCAATTCAGATAAAGAGACTCAATCAGACCCTCCAACCCACTTGTGGTACCATCAAAAAAACCTTCAGACTACTGAAAATATGTTTTGGGGGTCTGGACAACTTGTTGTAATTAACTACTTGGAAGGTATTTTGGCTCTTTGTGCCTTGCAATGTCCTTTATAGCCACATGAAAAGGTTATTTAGTGGTCCTTCTGGAAAAGAAAATAACTTTATCCAGCCAGAAAGCAATCTCACTGCCTATCCCTGGTCCAAGGTGTTCCTCTGCGAGAGGCAGTAATACATGTGATAGCCTCATGCATCTGTACTTTGGCAGACGATAATCTGTAAAAGACATTGGGCTCAATTTTAAAACTGAGCCGGGAAGGGGGCGGGAGGGGCTCAGATTGAGGACAGGAAACCCATACTATGATACTCCTTATGATTCTGATGTGTTTTTTTTTTATTCGTTCACGGGATGTGGGCGTCGCTGGCAAGGCCGGCATTTATTGCCCATCCCTAATTGCCCTCGAGAAGGTGGTGGTGAGCCGCCTTCTTGAACCGCTGCAGTCCGTGTGGTGACGGTTCTCCCACAATGCTGTTAGGAAGGGAGTTCCAGGATTTTAACCCAGCGACAATGAAGGAACGGCGATATATTTCCAAATCGGGATGGTGTGTGACTTGGAGGGGAACGTGCAGGTGGTGATGTTCCCATGTGCCTGCTGCCCTTGTCCTTCTAGGTGGTAAAGGTCGCGGGTTTGGGAGGTGCTGTCGAAGAAGCCTTGGCGAGTTGCTGCAGTGCATCCTGTGGATGGTGCACACTGCAGCCACAGTGCGCCGGTGGTGAAGGGAGTGAATGTTTAGGGTGGTGGATGGGGTGCCAATCAAGCGGGCTGCTTTATCTTGGATGGTGTCGAGCTTCTTGAGTGTTGTTGGAGCTGCACTCATCCAGGCAAGTGGAGAGTATTCCATCACACTCCTGACTTGTGCCTTGTAGATGGTGGAAAGGCTTTGGGGAGTCAGGAGGTGAGTCACTCGCCGCAGAATACCCAGCCTCTGACCTGCTCTCGTAACCACAGTATTTATATGGCTGGTCCAGTTAAGTTTCTGGTCAATGGTGACCCCCAGGATGTTGATGGTGGGGGATTCGGCGATGGTAATGCCGTTGAATGTCAAGGGGAGGTGGTTAGACTCTCTCTTGTTGGAGATGGTCATTGCCTGGCACTTATGTGGCGCGAATGTTACTTGCCACTTATGAGCCCAAGCCTGGATGTTGTCCAGGTCTTGCTGCATGCAGGCTCGGACTGCTTCATTATCTGAGGGGTTGCGAATGGAACTGAACGCTGTGCAGTCATCAGCGAACATCCCCATTTCTGACCTTATGATGGAGGGAAGGTCATTGATGAAGCAGCTGAAGATGGTTGGGCCAAGGACACTGCCCTGAGGAACTCCTGCAGCAATGCCCTGGGGCTGAGATGACTGGCCTCCAACAACCACTACCATCTTCCTTTGTGCCAGGTATGACTCCAGCCACTGGAGAGTTTTCCCCCTGATTCCCATTGACTTCAATTTTACTAGGGCTCCTTGGTGCCACACTCGGTCAAATGCTGCCTTGATGTCAAGGGCAGTCACTCTCACCTCACCTCTGGAATTCAGCTCTTTTGTCCATGTTTGGACCAAGGCTGTAATGAAGTCTGGAGCCGAGTGGTCCTGGCGGAACCCAAACTGAGCATCGGTGAGCAGGTTATTGGTGAGTAAGTGCCGCTTGATAGCACTGTCGACGACACCTTCCATCACTTTGCTGATGATTGAGAGTAGACTGATGGGGCGGTAATTGGCCGGATTGGATTTGTCCTGCTTTTTGTGGACAGGACATACCTGGGCAATTTTCCACATTGTCGGGTAGATGCCAGTGTTGTAGCTGTACTGGAACAGCTTGGCTAGAGGCGCAGCTAGTTCTGGAGCACAAGTCTTCAGCACTACAGCTGGGATGTTGTCGGGGCCCATAGCCTTTGCTGTATCCAGTGCACTCAGCCGTTTCTTGATATCACGTGGAGTGAATCGAATTGGCCGAAGACTGGCTTCCGTGATGGTGGGGATATCGGGAGGAGGCTGAGATGGATTATCCACTCAGCACTTCTGGCTGAAGATGGTTTCAGCCAGAAAAAAAAAAGGATGTCTTTTTTTTTGTCGGTTTCCCGTCTGACTGACCGGCTGATTGACAGGCTGGTCTCAGTCAGACAGGAGACCAGCCAGGGAGAGGACGTGTTCAGGTAAGTCTGCAGGTAAGTCTTTGTTTGTATGGATAGGGAGGGGGCATGGGTGGGCATAGGTTGGCATGGGGGTCGTGAGTCATGGGAGGAGGGATCGGGGCGTCAGTCATGGAAAGTGTCGGGATCGGGGGTCATTTCAGGAGTCTGCAATCATTTTAGGGAGGGATAGGGGTGGGGGTAGCGGGGGCGGGGGGATTGGGATCAGGGGTCGGGAGTATCGAGGTCGGTGGTCTGCAATCGGTGTGTGGGGGGGATGGTCCGCAATCGGGGGTCGGGTGTCTGCATTCATTGGAGGGTTGGTGCAGGTAGACTTGTTGGGTCTGGGGGAAGCACTCCTGCTCCTCCAGGCCCACAAGCTGTGCCTTTCTAGGCACCTACCTGTTAGTCTCTGGCCTTCTCGCCTATTTCACGAGGCAGGTTGGTCGCCGCCCCTCTTCCCACCCTGGTGAAAACCGGAAATGGGCGGGTTGGAGGCGGGTTGGGGGTGGGTCTGAAATTGTGATAATTTTCAATGCCCCCTGCCCCCAACCCACCTGTTTTTCACTTTTAAAATAGATCCCATTGTCATTTGTAACCACATGCTCTAACGCTGGCTGAAAAAAAGGCCAAAAGTAAATCTAAACATTTGTGGATTGAGTGCACAAGTGTCTGACTATCTTTCAGTTGATCAACCTTTTTCTGTTGTTAACTCTACATTGAGGACTCAATGTACTGAAGTAACTTTAGACAAACTTCTTAATGTACTATCTTCAACTCGCTGGGATAAGTAGAACGCAAATTTGGTTTTGTCTGCCTCATTTTTGTTTGTTCATGCAAAATTGAAGCTGATGGGGGATTTGCTAGTTAGGTCTCTGGTTCTAATCAGTTCGTACGATGGCTCTAGAAGACAAAGACTGAGCAGATTGCAAGCTGGCTCTTTTACATGGAGTGTGCTATTGATTGCTGGAGGTTCCACGTAACTAGCCTTCTAGTTCACAGCCAGTGAGCCTCTGTTGCACTGTGAATTTTTCTCTATGCCACAAGCATTTTACCTCGAAGGACAGTGTCATCTTTCATAATGGTTACCTGAATGTTGTTTCATGATGGGTCCGGCCTGCCCCAAATGGTAATGTATGTCTCAGAGACAGTCTCCTAACTGTGTAGCATGATATGAGTGATGGGATTAGCAAAGTTGTGTGAACTTAATTTGGTTGGCTGCCTATAAGTTGTATCTTGGCTGCCTGCCTGGTGTCTTCTGGGAAACCTGAGACATCACAAATCCCACTTTTGTGAGGATAAGCTCAGCTCTTCATTCTTTTCTTCTTAGACTGATTGTTGTAAATGACCTGCTTTTGAAGCTAGTATGGCTGGAATACTCAGATTAATTTGAAATTATGATGACATTTTCTTTTTCCAAAACCCAATGTCGGTTCTATCTAAAAGTTGGATCAAGACTAATGACAATGAAAAGACTATGATAAATTGCTTTAAGTTTTGTCTTCTAACTCAAATACTTTAAATCTTTGGCCTATTTAAATTATAGGGCTGGCTTGTCTCAACTGTACAGTGTTTACATCTCTCAGGCCTAACTTGGACTGGGATAGTTTGGTGAGGGGAAATGTGCAACTTTACCAAAGCAGAATTTGAGTGACTGGATCATAATCATTGGTTACTGATGTCACTCTGCATGTTCAAACTTAAATTTCACACCTCGCAGGCTGTGGTTTCTTAAACCTGCTGCAAAGTCACTGTGAGCCATCTTTGTAGGATCTATGATCAAGATACTTGCATGTTCAATTTGTGTCAGTTTTTGCAGAAAGTACACTTAATGTTCAATGATCTCCACAGTTGTTCCAGTTTCATCCTGCAGAAAGCCTGTGGCCAAAATCTTACTGTTGCAAGTTTTTTTCCCCAAAGATGTCTATCTTCATTAAAAGAGTTTCTCAAACTTTTGTTGGGTGAGTGAGGAGAGCTTGCGAAAACGATTTGTCAAAAACCTTTATTGTGAAGATTGTGCCTTGCTGTTGTGGGCGAGGGTGGGGAGGAGATCACAGTTTCCTGGTGCTCTCAGACTCCCAGAAACAGCGTGAAGCAAATCCAAGGCTGTGTAGGCAGAATGCCAAAAAATTGTTCCAGAAAGTCTTTGCCAACTGCAGTAATCGCTCCTCAAATTCTCCACAGAAACTCTTCACTTCTGCCTGTCTCATCTAATCCCAGCAGCTACACCAAAACCCTCTCGTGCATTGCAAGTGTAAAAGTACCAGCATCACTGGCCCTCATTACCATATGTTATAATGAACTCATTAGTGACTGGCCAGAAGGGCCAAATTGCTTTAAGAAACTCAGACTGATTTTGGGGCAGAAGACTTATGGAAACGGGCTTCTATGCTGTTTTCCTGCCAAAAAATCCCCAAAAAGATGCCCTTGCACAAAAAAACACATGGTTGGCATGGAAATTTGAGCCTTCTCCATCTGCTGCACTGTGAACATTTGTACTGTCTTTTGGAGTTTCTTTTAATGTTAGTTTTGAATTCAATTTCAAAATCTTGTAAGTATGCAAGTGATTGATGGTATTTTGTGGCATCGTTTCAGCAACTGTGTCATTTTGCAGATCCAGTAAAGTTTACTTTTAGGACACATCATCACATGACAATGCCTCTTCAACATGCTAGCTTGTCTGCATAAAACAAACTGCATGGAGAATAAGGCTAGGCTGCTCTGAAGGATGAAAGAAATGTGGCAACTGAACATTACGAATGATAATCAGACGCCACAACAGCTTAGAGTTGCAGCAGAGGTCATATGACGGGCTGAACGATGGCTCAGACAAATTGATAATGGGGTTGGGATGTGTTACAAATTGTAATGCTTAACAGATTATCCCTTCTCATTTAGCAACATCCATGTAAAAGGTACAATGTAGGACTAGTTTCCTACTAATGTGTGGCATCATTTATGGGGTCTTGCACTCTCAGTAATCCACTTAAGTCTTTAAATAATCCATTTGGCTTTGCTTTGAAAATTATTGGCATCTCTTATGGATTAGTATAAAACTGTGATAAACCAGTCCTTGCTTAGTTCTAAAGCTGTCACAAATAACTACAAACATCACTTTTTCTTGGTCTTCATCACACCTCACACATCTAAGCCAGGAAGGGGGAAAATGCAGACAAAACTAACATTGCCCAAAACTGTTTGGGGGTCATTTTGACTTTGTGTGATAGTGTAAAATGGGTGATAGTGAGTTGGCAGCCCATTTTACATCTCTCCCGATTTTTATTTCCATTGACATCAATGAAAATTGGGAGAGATGTAGAACAGGCTGCCGACTTGCTATCACCCATTTTACACTATTGCACAAAGTCAAAATTCTCTCCTTCATGTTTGTATCACCAGATTTGAATTATTTATTAGGACTAAGGAGGAATGGAATCATAGAATTTTACAGACAAAGGCCAGCGGTGAGTGACTCACCTCCTGACTCCCCAAAGCCTTTCCACCATCTACCAAGCACAGTGATGAGGAGTGTGATGGAATACTCTCCACTTGCCTGGATGAGTGCAGCTCCAACAACACTCAAGAAGCTCGCCACCATCCGGGACGGAGCAGCCCGCTTGATTGGCACCCCATCCACCACCCTAAACATTCACTCCCTTCACCACCGGCACACCGTGGCTGCAGTGTGTACCATCTACAGGATGTACTGCAGCAACTCGCCAAGGCTTCTTCGACAGCATCTCCCAAACCCGCGACCTTTACCACCTAGAAGGACAAGAGCAGCAGGCACATGGGAACAACACCACCTGCACGTTCCCCTCCAAGTCACACACCATCCCGACTTGGAAATATATCGCCGTTCCTTCATTATCACTGGGTCAAAATCCTGGAACACCCTACCTAACAGCACTGTGGGAGAACCTTCGCCACACGGACTGCAACGGTTCAAGAAGGCGGCTCACCACCACCTTCTCGAGGGCAATTAGGGATGGGCAATAAATGCTGGCCTTGCCAGTGACGCCCACATCCCATGAACGAATAAAAAAAAATCAGCCCATTGTGTCTGTCTTCTCTGAAAAAACCATCCACTTAGACCAATTCCCCTACCCTTTGCCTCAAACCCTTTTTTAAAAAAAAAATCTTTTTCAAATATTTATCCACTCTCTTCTAAAAGCTATTATAGATTCTGCTTCCACCACTGTTTTTGGTAAGGCATTCCATGTCCTAACGACCCTCTGTATAAAAAAAAAATTCTTAACCTCTCCCTTAGTCCTTTTAGTGATGATCTTGAATTTACGCCCTCTAGTTGCTGACTCACTGGCCCATGGAAATAGTTTTTTCCTATTTACTTTATCAAAACCCTTCGTAATTCCTTTCATAATATTGAACATATGCCTCTGTGCACTAAATCCCAGTTCTGCAATACTGCATGTGAAAATTCTGTGTGTTTTAAAAAAAAAGTAATGCATAATATCGTTAACAGGTCTTGGGTCCTCCTTCAAAAAAGTATTCAATTGGGGCACAAATCTGGTGTCAATCGGTACACACAAGTACAAGGACAATTTCTCTATTATTATTCTGATTAAAAAAATGAAGAAAAAGCCCAATCTTTAACAAATAACGTATACAAAAAAATGTAAAAATGAAATCTTATACATTACTAAGCATATTAGGGATTCTCTAAATAACTATAAAGAAGTCAAGTCTTTACGTTGGGTGCTGTTGCTGATTTGTGTGTGTCTCGCAGTTCCTGTCACACTTTTTTCCTCTCCACTTTCTTCTCTCTGTTCCTTTGTGGGTCACACATTCAGCTGGAAGAGGACAGTGTAAGTCTTGGACTTCTCCCTGACTATGATTAACACTGTTCTGCAATCACATCGCAGCAGGCAGCTTGGATGATATTAGATTTCTTTCATCTAGAGGTGAGCACCTAACTGTCATGCGGTGCTCCATCTAACAGCTTGGCTGAAAATTGATGAAGCTCTGCCAACTGAGTTTAAGTGAGAGGCAGCCTTGGGACTTGATCTGATGACCTTCTGTTCAAGAATGCTTTAACACCTGAGCTTCTCAGTCACCCTGTGATAACATAAAACTTTATGAGGGTAATTGAAGAGTCTTGCTTCCATTTTGACAGTACAGCCTTCAGACTTCCTTCTGTGCTATAAAAATGTGAGGCATTTGTCAAACACTAAGACTGCGTGGGAGTCAAGAGGTTACACCGTTAAAACAAAGCTAACAGTCTCTGCTACTATATCATTTTCATAATTTTGTTGCTTTATAAAATCTGTAATGAATACTTTAAAGTGCATAATATCCCTTATCTCCTATTCTCTTTTGGACTTGGTAAGTTCTTTTTCTCAATCTTTCTCTTTCTTTTACTATTGAGTTGAGCACTGACATTCATTTTGTTTTCCTTGATCAGCAGGGAACAGTGGTTGATTGGAAGGCATCTCTGTGTATTGATCGTAGGCAGTGTGCTTATTGAAGGGGAGGTGGCGGTTGGGGAGATGTCCATTCCTGGCTGGTTTCCCGCCTTCCACAATGACCTTGCTATTAGCATGGCAACCATCTAGCTTGTAGGTAAATTTAGAGTTTTAGTCAGGTCAACAATTTGAGAGCCCAACACACTAAGGTGCTTCACTTAATTGGTTTATTTCTGTGCAGTTCTTTGTGGTCAGAGTAACCAGACAATTTTTCGTTGTTGATTGATGATGACTCCCTACACAATCTAATGGTTGATGTCCTGCAGTGTGGATAAAATTCACCTGGGGTTTCTTGGCAGTGACATAACACACAAACTAAGATTTGTTTTGATTGCCTAGATAAAGATATGTAGAGTTGAGTTAATGATGGTTCTAAATTCTTGCAAATTTGGTGCAGATCATCAAAATGTAGGTCTTTTAGCTGTTCAAGAAGTGTTGTAACTTCCATTTAATCTTGTTTCTTATATATTCTATTACTGGTGAGTTGGCTCAGTACAGCAATACATTGCAGGTTGACTATGTTGTTCCAGGTCAACCAGGTACCTTTCGTTCCCCAATATACCGGATTCTAGATCTCAGCCAAGCCAGTGGGAGTGGGAGTGGGAGTGGGAGTGGAGTGGAGTATGTACTGAGAAGAGGCCAAACACTGCCAAAGAAGGAACAAAAAGCTGGATAATGACTCAAGAGTACCACTGTCTGACTAAGGAACAGGTCACCTGCCTGTCTACTAAGCTGGGGTTTGGTGCTTGGCATCTACAGGGAAGGAGCAAGAAATACAACACCTTTTTTTAGAAAAAGAAAAGCATTCTTGTATGTGTGTTGGTAGCTGTGTAAAGTAGATCTGGGCTGGAGCAATGGTCCTTCTATTGGTGAATACAGTCAGTGAGTCAGATTTTGGCTCTTGTTACAAATGTTTGGAGTATATTCTTAACCTGTCAATAAGGGCTTGATGGTATGAGGTGTTTAATGTCTGATTTACTATGCACAGCTTTGGAAATAGTAAAAGAGCAATTTGCTGTGCTGTTGAATAGATTTGAAATTAGAACAGAAGTTTAGAGATAAGGTATGGTGTAAAATACTATCAGAATCCTTCAGACCATAATATATTCTGAACTGTTGCTGGCCTTTCATTTGCTCGGGGACACTGGGAATTCTGTGCCATGACTGAACATTGCATAAAGTAGTACATTCAACCCACTGATTAAAGTATATTATTTAAAACAATTTATTAATGAAAATACACTGTACAATACACTATACACATTTCCTCACATTGCAATTTTCACAAACCTTTACAGCACAGTTTAAAGTTTTACATTCATTAAGGTATGGATATCTTAATCAAATGACTGTAGCGCACCAACTCTGACCTGATAAGAGATTACAACATGTTTTATGGGGGTTATAGACAGATACAGCTGCAAGGGGATCCATTTTCTGTTGAACTTGAGTTCATGCTGGCTTCACAGTATTTGAATTAAAGGAACAGTACAACACAAAGGTGTATTTTTATATTCATATGGTTTCTTAATGGTGTGACAATGGTTAATCCCTTAGCAGACTGGACCTGTTCCAACCCCCAACCTTTCCCTCTTCCTCCCCCAAATTTGATCTGTTCCAGAAAAATAGGCTTCTTCATGAAATTTTGATAAACTTTCATTTAAAAGCACTGGTTGGTTTTCCGCTTTCATGATTTCTCAGCTCGAGTGTCACTTAAGTTCCTTTTACATTATGTGATCTGGACTCACGCAGGTCTCGGGCTAATAAGATATTAAGCTGCCTCCCATTTGTATTACATGTTCGCTGTAAGGCTGCTGTCTGCACATTACACTGCACACAAATGTAGAGACGGCCAAATCGAATGACATTTAGGATGGCATACTCCATTCGCCAAGTAATGAGTGTAAAGGCTGGTGGGGCAGTAGTGCCATTGTGACCCCGTTTGAGCAATTACACAGCTATCTATGAAAATGTGAAGCCATGGCAAACCAGGAAGGTTTTGTTAGATTAGGGTTTACACTTCAATTTGGAAGGGTTCCATATGGCATTCATTGATATTATTGTGAATTCACTATAGATCATTGGATATGCACGTTTCCTGTTGTCTCGTTGAAACGTATAAAATGTCTCATTGAAACGTATAAAATTCTGACAGGGCTAGAACCCCCCTGGCTGGGGGGGATCAGAACGAGGGGTCACAGTCTTAGGATACAGGGTAGGACATTTAGGACTGAGATAAGGAGAAATTTCTTCACTCAGAGGGTGGTGAACCTGTGGAATTCTCTACCATGGAAGGTTGTGGAGGCCAAGTCACTGAATATATTTAAGGAGAGAGATTTCTAGACACAGAAGGCATCAAGGGGTATGGGGAGAGAGCGGGAATATGGTATTGAGATAGAGGATCAGCCATGATCATATTGAATGGCAGAGCAGGCTCGAAGGGCCGAATGGCCTACTCCTGCTTCTATTTTCTATGTTTCTATATCTAAAGCAGTGCACATTGACCATGATGAAATACTTGAACATGGCACCCTTTCAATGCCAGAAGCAACTGGAAAGTACGAAGACAATGTAGATCAAACCAGTACCTGTTTGCATAAAAAGTAATGGGATTCATTCCTCTCAGGGAAAAACTGATGTCGGCACCCCTGGATTAGGGTGGGAAAAAAATTGGCTGGGATTCCCGTTTTTGATCACTATCCTGTGACCCCCCTGCTGGAAAGCATGTACTAGACATTGGGCTTGGCTAACACAATCGTATAGCCTGCTGAGACGTTCTGTCAAGATTCACAAATGGATAATGGCTAATTAGGTGAGAAACTGGAGGACACCTACCATCCATAGAACCCTATCCCAACAAGGAGTCAATGCCGTTCGGAGAGGAGGGAACGGGAGAAAATTAACAACAAAAAAGGAAGAAAAGAAAGACTCTCTCTTTTGTACTCTCTGAGTAATACTTGTTTTTATTTCAAATAGTATTATTTGATTGTGTTGTATAGTTTTGGGACCTAGATATAAATATTCATACGGTGGCCAGTTTTGTATAAATATTTTTGTCAATTCTAATAGAGACTGCATTCCAAATTAAACTCGATTTATAGTTTAAAAACCAAAAGCATGCACGTTAGAAATCTGTGGGGCTTCATTTTACTGTGCATAATTTGCCACAGTTAAACCATTATTGTCCATTTGATTACATTGAGAATCAGGAAGGTTCTTGCCAGCTGATATCCATAATAGCTGCAGTTTCATTAGTCAGGAGCTTGTCAGTGATCACAGGTGCCACTGTGAAAGCAGGAGATATCCAGAAAGCAACTGTACATAAACTCAAAAATTATATTGGAAAAATAAAGAAAGTCACCATATTTTCATGGCAGTAATAAACTCCAAAGCCTATCTTTGACAGAGCTCTAAAGGCCTAGTGTCCATTTAAAAACATAGTTTTGCTCTATAATAATCTTGTTTGCTAAAGCTCCCATCACTACTGCTTAATCAAGACTGAAAGAACGTAAGTAACTTTAAAATTAGCGGATTCGTAATGAAGAACATATTTAATGAACATCATTTTGAAACAAATTGGGGGGCATTTCTGTTTCTTTAAATTTACTTTAGAAGAGTAAGATTGTTAAAAACAAAAAGCAGTTCAACAATCTGCTGAGGGAACTTCTGCATTTGTAAATCATGGCTAAATTGCTGCAGTTACTGGGATGGTTTAGCTGTGATATACGGAATACAGATCCTTTTCAGCAATTCA
Source organism: Heptranchias perlo (assembly GCF_035084215.1). NCBI lineage: Eukaryota > Metazoa > Chordata > Chondrichthyes > Hexanchiformes > Hexanchidae > Heptranchias > Heptranchias perlo. Next base: position 31,350,041 of record NC_090350.1, read on the forward strand.
GGATATTGATATTCTGAGCCTTGAGCAATGTAAGGCAGTCTGCTAAGGGTTAAGGAGAACCAAAATATGTTGGTGATCATAACACTATTGCACAATGCAGTAAATCGTCTCTGATGTTTCACTGACACAGAACCATCAATCTTCAACAGAAAAAAAATAACCTTAATGGTGTTTCTTCCTTACTGTTGTGGGATGTGTGTATCACAACAGAAGCAGATAATATAGATATGAAGCAAAAAACTTGCATTTAGATAACACCATATTACATCCTCAGGATGTCCCCAAGTAATTCACAGCCAATGAATTACTTTCGAAGTTCAGTCGCTGTTGTTATGTAAGCAAACATGGCAGCCAATTTGCACACAGCAAGGTCCCACAAACAACAGCTTGATCTATTTTTCATGGTATTGGTTGAGGGAGGCATATTGGCCAGACGACCAGGAGAATTCCATACTCTTCTTCAAATAGTGCCATGGGTTATTTGACATCCACTTGAGCGACCAGGAAAGGCAGATGGGGCCTCAGTTCAATGTCTCATCCAAAAGATAGCACCTCCGACAATTTAGCACTCCCTCAATAACAACACTGACAATACTGTAGCTTTCATATATTGTGAATTATTGATCACAGTCCCATAAATTCTTATGTGATATCCCTACATTTGTCGCCATCTTCTTTATTACATTCCATTAGATGCTAAAGGAGAAATTTTAACCCATTCCACCTCGCGGGAATGGGCGGGAACACAATTAAAATAGCTGGGCAAAGGCTCACCGCCCCTGCGTCCGCCCGATTCCTGGTCGCCGCATCTTAACTGGGCTATTTTATCAAGGCGCCCGCTTGAATCAGGCAGGAGCCTCATTAATATATACTAATTGGGGTCCTGTGATGTCCATAGGACCTCAATGGCATTTTAATAGCATATTGAATGGGGAAGAAGAGGATGCCCTCGCAAGATAAGTCAAAAGCTATCTTTAATGGGCTCAGGAGGAGCAGGAGCAGGCAGCCATGGGTCCTGCGATTTTGACCTGCCCGAATCTGGCCAACTGCCTCTTTTTTTGCCTGTTTCAGGTAGCCAGCTGCCCAGATATAAACTCGGCCTGGCCGTTAAAATTACCCGAGGCCTTTCACGGAGACTCCTGGGTGGGAAGGCCATTGGCTTCCCCTAGTTTCCCGCCTAGGAGTTAAGATCCATCCCTGCGACCTTGAAATTAAACCATGTGAATATTAGCACAAGAATACTTAGCACATTCATATAAATTTATTGGTCTATCGTTTTAACTGAGGCATTGCCCATTTGAAATAAATTGTAATGCCTCTGATAAAATAGCAGACAAAGCAATTGTGAATGCATTCAGCATTCATACACTAATCTCTGCGCAGCATAATTTCAAGGCCTCTCTTGGACTGTGTGCAAACACAAACTGATACTGTGCACATTTTGATACCTGCCCTTCCCACTCCCATGAGAATGTACCTTGGCTTGGGGGTTGGGGACCGGTGAGAGGAGTGGCGGGGGTGGGGGAGGCAGGGAGTTTTGGTTGCGGTTGGGGCAGAAAATGCCACTGCATAATTCACCAATAATTTTCCCTCCCTCTTTTTTTTTTCCCTAACAGACAAATAAAGGCCCAAAAAGCTCCATCTATTAGTAGGTTTTATCCATATGCGATGGACCTGCTTCAGTTGAAACTTTTCTTTTGTTGGTTGAGGCTTTCAGCAACTTGGAAGGTGGGGGGGGAGAGGGCGAAGAAACTTGTTTTAATCTTATCGATTTATTGAAGCTGCAAAAGCTGGGAGAAATAGACGCTTAGCTGATCATTTCTCGTGTGGGTGAACTTGTACATGTCTGTCAATATTGGTTAAATGTGATATGTAAATAAACATTTTAATATGCACTCAAAAATCAGATGTTTTCCTGTGTGCATTCATGCACTTGTTTGCTTGAATAAATTTATGTGGACGCTAAAATAGAGGATAACTGGAGCCTATTACGTCATCTAATGGGAGTCTTCCAATATGGTGGGATGTGGCCTAAGTGTGAGATGTGCGTAGGGTTGCCAACCCTCCCAGGCTGTCCTGGAGTCTCCAGGAATTGAAGATTAATCTCCAGGACACTGCTACGAGCAATCCAGGAGAAAAATCATAGGGGCATTACGTTAAAAAAATTGTGTGCTTCTTTCATTTTGTTTGAACACTTGTTTATTAGTTATAAAAATATCGGAGAGGGGCTAAAAAGGCGGTTTGACTGGCAGTCTCGAATCACCCAATCGGGTAATGACGAGATTGTTTGCTGGCGTGGGAAAGCAGAGCGCGGTGAGGGTGGACCTGTTGGGCGGCCAATGGTGGGAGTGTGAGGGCGGGGAAGTTGGAGGCAGGAGGTCATGTGACAAGGCCTCCAGGAATACGTCCAACCAGAGTTGGCAACCTTAGATGTGCGCTTTGGAAAAGGAGTGTCCATTTTGTGATATGCACTCACAATCACCAACAGAATGTGAGTGTCTTGAACAGAATCTGTTTTACTGACTGATTTTAAAATCTTTCATTAGTAAAACAACAACTGCTGTTGGACCTGGAATTTGTTCTGTTACTGTTACAATTTCAAACAAAACAAAAAAGAAACTTGCTGTCTGGGGCTTCCTTTATCATACAATATTATTTTATATTTGAAAAATAAAAAGAAATTATATTCTTAATCACATCAACATCCAAAGAATACATGGTGAAATTACAGTACAGTACCTGTATGTACATTTAAGAATGGACTTTTCTGATTTTAATTATCCATCTGCTTTACATTAAAAAGAAGTTAATATACATATGTAACTTATATAACTATCACTTATGGCACTTTCCAGAGAAAGTTTCAGGTACTCGGACAATTGACTATAGGCAAAGGATGTTTGCAAGATGTTTCCCGATTTCAGCATTCTTCGTGGCAAACCATGGTAGCCAGAGTCAATGTCCCAAGAGAAATTCTCACAAAATAATGCCCCAATCACTACATAAATTAAAGTTTCAGGCTGTGGTATTAGCTCAGAACACCTACATTACCAAGCTTGTCATTTCCCTCAATGTAAAATAAATACAGTTTTGACCAAAATAGCATACAATAATGATAAATGCCAAAGCAGTAACAATATGACGTGTTTTAAAATGCTCAGTCTATGAAAGAAAAAGAAATTACAATGTTATGTAATATTTGAGGGCAGTCGAACAGTAGATGTCGGCCACTGAATCAAAAGGATTGTTTTGATCAAAGTCTTCCAACTCACAGGAGTTTCGCATTCTGAAAATCCAACCATTTATCAGTCCATTGACTAGGAAGAATCCGTCTCTACCAACATCCTTTCATTTAATGTGATTCACCTACTCTTGATCTTGTCCTCAGAAATACAAGTGTGTATTAAAATGCCTTCAGTTGTTACAAACAAGCTCATTTAAAAAAAATATTAAGCTTTGGTGACTTTAATGCAACTGTGGTTTGCAAACCCAAGACTGAGCAAGAAATTATTCTGGCCCAGACCAAATTAACTTCTGGTTTCAGGGGAGGGGGTGGGGCTGTGATTAAGTAAAATGGGATTTATCTCTTTTGAAGGAAAAGTTCACCTGTCACATCCCCTGTACTACAGCTTTCTGATCCCACTGCTCCCTCGCAACTCTGTCCAAAGTCAATGTTTAGTTATGGTATTTCTGTGTTAGTTATATAAAAGGATTTGGAACAATCAGTAAGATAAAGAACGGGCTTATTACATAGTGCGCAGAAAAATTTTTGTCCCCCCTATCACCCAATGCAACTCTTACTTAAAAATGTTAAGGATTACATTCTGAGAGACTACTCCAGATTTACAATTATGAAAAAGTAACCTAAATTATTTCACTTTACAGAGACATTAGATTAAGGCCTTAATTTCAGGAACTATTTCTTTGAGCTCCACCTACTTTACATTGCAGCAGTCCCACAAACTAAATCAATTGTGCCGAGACCATAATCATAATATATGGGAGTCTTGGATTTGCAGCCTAATTTCCAAAAGTAAAAGTGACGTCACCTTAATTGGCGTAACAGTTATTTTAACAAAGAACATATTATTGCCTTTTTTGATTGTATTTCTAAGTGTATCCCAGGTAAAGGAAACAAAAGCAATCTTTCCGTATTCAAGTATGTGTTTCTCAAGAAGCCAAATGTTAATTTGGTCTGGTCTTAGAGCTTTTATGGAACTAATTTTCATCCCATGATGCTGAACATGGCAACTCTACCTCACCCTGGCACCCAGCTCTGATTCGTGGCCTGTGGAGCAGTGGGGAGGGTAGCCATGTTAATGCCAACATTTTGAGTTGGCATAGCACAGTCAAAATTGAAATCAAGCTCATCACTGTCCATAAATTCATTAAGAATGATAGATTCCACATCACACTCCAAACTGCCGTGAAACATGTCTAGGTCAAGGTCGGTGGGGAACTTATCTTGACTCATGGCAGAAATGTTAATTCCTCCTGGACAAGAGCTCAACCTTGAGTCCGATGCTTCCATTGGCATCCCATGACTGGCAAGTGAGTGAAGCTGGTTTTGGAGATGGTGTGCAACAGAGTTAATGTTACCAGCATCAGAGTGCATGTGCATAAGGCCGATGGGATTGGATAAGGCACCGTTACTGACAGCAGAACTCTGCTGTACTGGTGATGGATGATGAAATGGATTGCCATTCATTAATCTAGGTGACTGGGCATTGAATGGTGATAATGCCGGATCACTGCACATCACCATTTGTCTCTGGTTTTGTGATGTCACGACTGTATTGGCCTGTGACATCAGAGGATCTGACTGGGTCATCATGACTTCTTTGTGTCGTAGTGACTCCGGTATCAAAAGGTCTTGCAACATACGATTTCCGTAGTGGTTGATAGTTGAAAAAGTGACTTGTTTGTTTTCCTGAATAGTCTGCATGGGTGAGTGGCGTAACATAGTCATGGCTGGTTGGCTGTACATGGTGGCACTGTATGTACTAGTTTGACTTCCAAGAGTCGAGCACTTAGATCCAAATGAGAAGCTGGAACTTCTCTGCCTGAGGCATCCTGAAGGAATCTGCTGCGATGGGCTCATGTTGTAATTGTCCTGCAAGTCCTCAAGGAGATTCTCTGTTAATCCCTCATTCAAATTAATTGTACCGGCCATATCGGCCAACCTTGGAAGTTCCACAGAGCACCTTGTACTTACAGATGGTGATAAGGTATTGGAGGGACTGGGGTAGAGTAATGGAGAAGATGGAGTCCTGTCATCATCTTCAAGTTCATCTAATTCAGAATTGGCCATTATGGGAGATAATCGACCACTCAAAGTACTTGCTCCTGAGTTTGCACGAGATCTGAAGTCAGTCCACACATCAAATTCATCACTGGCATGAGAGCTGGGGCTACCCGACCACTTTGTATGTTGCGATGAAGGGCTGCCTTCATTTCCTTCTTGTGTTGTCTGTAGGGTGGCTTTCTTCTTGTTTGCCCCTCTCTTGCTCTTTAGGTACTTACTGTTGTTGTCCATGGAAACCGCACGTCTCCTAGGAGATTTTCCAGTTTTCCCTCTATCAGGATTTAGCATCCACCACGAGCTCTTGCCTGTGCCTTCATTCTGTACTCGTATAAACCTGCTATGCAGGGAGAGGTTGTGTCGGATTGAGTTCTGTGAAGATAAAAGGATAAACTGAGAATGAAACCAAAAGTGAACAATAAATACACGGCATAATGACTGCCATTGTTCTCTAAAGATGCAATACATGGTGCAAATATGCAGGGTTAGTGTAGCCTGTTTTACCCATGAGCAATGTGCAGATTTAGGACAAATAGACAGTTGAGTCAAATTGTTGTTAATATGAATAGTTGGTTTAGTTGTGTTCCACATTACTGTTGTACTGTTATTCCCTTTTGTGTGACATAATATACATATACATACACATACATGTACATTTTATATGGTGCCTGTGAAACTATACCTCAGCGAGAAATTAATATCTTGATGAGAGGAGGGGAGAAATAAAAAGAAATGTTGTGTATTTCAACTCCATCTACAAATATGTTTTCAAAACATAGAATTGGTTCCTATCCTGATAGGAAACTGACAAGTCTTTGACTAGAGGAGGAACTATTGGCCAAATATGGGAGTTCTAAATCCTGGAGTGTACTTGATTATTTTTTTTCTGGCACTTTTCCAAAATTGCTCTCAACAGTTTTAGCAAGTTTGCCTCTTGGGAGATTACTGTGATGATGATGATGATGACGTGATGGTGACTTTCCCTGCAACAGCCTGATGACACTACAGGGTAAAGTTTTGTCTTTACCATCTGGGCATTAAGCATTGCCTGGGCGGGGCGCAGAAAGGAAAATCTGGCCAGGAGGAATGCAAGCCAGTATCAGAACCCGCTGGATTTTCCTTCCATTCATTTCAATGAGTAGAATGGGCCTGTACTCTCTGGAGTTTAGAAGAATGAGAAGTGATCTCATTGAAACATAAAAGATTCTGAGGGGGCTTGACAGGGTAGATGCTGAGAGGTTGTTTTCCCCAGGCTGTAGAATCTAGAATTTGGGGGCATAATCACAGGATAAGGGATCGGCCATTTAAGGCTGAGATGAGGAGGAATTTTTTCACTCAGGGTTGTGAATCTTTGGAATTCTCTACCTCAGAGGACTGTGAATGTTGAGTTATTAAGTATATTCAAGGCTGAGATAGATAGATAGATTTTTAGACTCTAGGGGAATCAAAGGATAAGGGGATTGGGCAGGAAAGTGGAGTTGAGTTCGAAGATCAGCCATGATCTTATTGAATGGCAGAGCAGGCTCAAGGGGCTGTATGGCCAACTCCTGCTCCTATTTCTTATGTTAATGGAAAGAAACTGAGTCAGGTTTTGTAAGGGGCGTGCAATCCTCCGTGACAGATTTTACTATTGCGCTTTTCCAAGGCAATGCTCAATGCCCAGGTGGTAAAGCCAAAAATCTATCCCGTGATGACCGATAAACCCTCGGATCCTAAGAAGTAATGTCACTAACGTATTTTGGCCCATGTTATGTCACATCCTTAAACTGAGTCAGAAAACTTTGAATATTCAGCCTCACCGCAAGAAGAAGTCAACAAACTTTAAAATAAATTTATTTTCAAGATACCCAAGGGTTAATTTAAGATAATAACCGTCCCAGGGTTCAGGTGACATTCAAAGCCAAGGTTTATGGTGCCATCAGCTCTTGATTGATTTACTGTCTAGTTCATGGAGAGTGCCTATTGCCGTCTACGTTAATGATTTGGATGCTAATGGCTTGCTCCCCCTCTTGTTTCATTGATTTCTTGATATTTCTGTAGATTTTTTTTATTCTTGCGCTATGTACCACACTGTATACAGCAGTTTCTCCTCTCTGATGTCATCACTCAGTGTTTAAGCTAAAATACCGTTTTAAAAATATAAAAACGGAGATGTAAACAAAAGTTCTGCATAATCATTTTGAATTATTTGTTTTGCAAAAGCTTCCTGACCTGAATCCTTCCCCCCCACCTCCCTGCACCCGCCCCCACCCACTGCCACCTCCAACTTTTTCTTCTGATATTTTCTGGATTCAGCAACTGCAGACCTAAATATTGTCACTTTAGTGAATGACGACAAATGAAGACTGTAGTTCCTTGCATAAATACTATGCCGTTAAATGATCATTGTCAGGAAGAATTGTACGGTAATTATTATTTTAAATTTTCAAGATCTAACTGTTAAAATGCTGCATCTTAGTTACAAAAGTGACCATGTGTGAACTTTAATTCCTTTGGCTTGGAGCAGTTTAATGAGCTCCATGTCACTTTCTGTATCTGATATATACTCGGCCCCAGTAAAGTGTCGAAACCCAGGAGAAGACTGCACTTTACTTAGCACTAATACAATCATACAGGATAGCTTTGTTAGAATGGTTTCATTATTTTCTGTTTATTACTGGTCTTTTCATTCATTTCTGCTATTATTTATTTACTTCAAAGATGGGACCTTGTTTGAACTTCTCTTCCAACAAATAGCTGCCCTGATAGCACACTTAAAAAGACACAGAGCTCTTGGTGCCTGATGACTAAGGTTGCCAACCCTCCAGGATTGTCCTGGAGCCTCCAGGAATTAAAGATTAATCTCCAGGACAGTGCTGCAAGCAACCCGGGAGTAAAATCATAGTGGCTTTAAAAGAATTGTGTGTTTATTTTCTTTGATCACTTTCATTTATTAGTTATAAAAATATTGGAGGTGGGGAAAAAAGTCTGTTTGACTGGGCGAGGGGGTTGGAGACTGGCGGTCATGTGATGAAACCTTCAGGAATACGTCCAACCAGTGTTGGCAACCTTACTGATAACTGTAGTGGAAGATCCATGAGCTCGAATTCTGGCCTTGTATAAAATCGGAAGTCAAATGCCCTCAAGGTGGGTCTTTTCTCATCTCTTTGCCAGGCTTCCAGATTTTGTCGGAAAAACTGGCAGGACCAGGCTTGCTCCATAGAAGGACCTCTTCTGTTAGCCAATCGTTAAATATACATCTGTATTTCAAATCTTACTGCACTCCCAGTTTTGTAGGAAACATAAAGGTGGGAGGAGGCATGCTCAGTTTTAATAATTTTGGACAATTTAAAATGCATCTCCAGTCCTTTAAACAACAATTCACGACTTCCATTCTAAATAATCATCATTCACAATAAAAGCTTTTTCTGAAAACTGCTCTTTAAAGCTTTGTATCAGCTTCATTCCGCCCAGGAACAGAAATGAAGTCAGTAAATTCATCATTGCTGGGTCAAAATCCCTACCTAACAACATTGTGGGAGGACCTTCACTGCAAAGATTGCAGCAGTTCAAGAAAATGGCTCACCACCACTTTCTCATGGGCAACTAGGGTTGGGCAATAAATGCCAGCCTTGCCAGCGATGCCCACATCCCGAGAATGAATAATAAAAAAACTATATTGTGGAAGTCATGCCTTGCTGGTTACAGAATGGTATTATGGCAGCAGCAGATCACATTTACATGAAGGCTCTATCCTTGTGAGTATTCAAAACAGTGTTTAATACAAACATTATTGGAGACTTGAACTACCACTGGCATATCTGCTATTATTAAGCATCCTGCTGTATAAAGAACACCACCTGACACCATCCATATTTGCTCTGTTCTTACTGGAATGAATTCCAACAGGCAAAATTTTACCGGATAGTTTTGCTTTTATGTCTCAATACATGCAATTTCCTTTTGTAGTTCAGAGGCCTCTTGCTAGAAACAATGGTGAGGTTCCCCTAAAGTAAAATTAATGATTATTTTCTGGATGGAGTTGTTTAGCAACCATTAGTGAGAGGCTCTCTCGAAGCCTCGCTCCTGGTGCTTCTGAGGATGTTTAGCCCTTTTGATGCTGATAAATGTCACAATGATCTAAGAAATAATGCACCACTCTGTATTATGCAACAACCTCTTTATACTATAGTCCATTTGTTTTCATCTTATTTATAATCTGGCACTTTACCAAATGATCTGTATTGTATCTCGAACTGCAGAAATCAATCTACAGCCCTGACTAAGCCTGGTTCATAAGTAATTATCCCTTCATGCGTAGGGAGAGACAAGTAGCTTACTCACTGAAATTTCATATCCATAAGCCGCAGCCATACAGTATTACGTGAGGAACGATAACAGCCAACAAAAAATGCACTTAATTTCGGAATATAACGTGTACACAATAGGACCGACAACATTACATCAAATTTCGGACAACCCCAAGCTACACCTTAACACAGCCAAGCCAGCAGAAGGAAAAGAAACACCGTACACAGTAAATAACCAGTGCTGCACTTTAAGACAATGAATGTCGCACAAATGACAGAAAACTCCACAATCCCCCATAATGGATATTCTGTTCCACATTTCTGGTAATGCTGCAGACACAATGGACTCAATTTTCCACCTATGTGGAATCTAAATAGGATAAAGGAGCGTCATTCTCAGCTCCATGCAGAAAGTATGCCTCTTTTTTTTAATCCTTGTCAGTCCTGTACTGGCCTAAATGAATTACATAGAATTTACAGCACAGAAACAGGCCATTCGGCCCAACTGTTCCATGTGTTTATACTCTACGAGTCTCCTCCCACCTTACTTCATCTCACCCTTTCAACATATCCTATTCTTTTCTCCCTCATATACTTATCTAGCTTCCCCTTAAATGTATCTGTGCTATTCATCTCAACCACTCCATGCGGTAGCGAGTTCCACATTCTAACCACTCTCTGAGTAAAGAAGTTTCTCCTGAATTCCTTAATGGATATATAAGTGACTATCTTGTATTGATGGCCCCTAAAATGAATACTAATGTTTCATTTAGATATTATTTCAGGAGTCTTTGGTGCCTTTGTATTTAGGGAAATTAGCCATGTGATAGTTTCCAAGTTAAGACACCCTCCAGTTATTGTTTTCAACATTTATTTTCTTTGAAGGAAACCCCCCAGTGTTTACGATTAAAGGATCCCTTATGACCGTGGACAGGAGCTGGTTTCTGGCTGCCTTTCTGTTGTTGTAACTTTTGTTACAGTCCCTCTAGGTGGTGAAGTACACTAAGTGAATCCAGTATTTTTTTTTGCTCAGTTCTGTTGTGTTTGAGTCTGCCCATGTGAGGGGATGTATTTGGTGGGGATCTACTCGTGTTGGAGGGGGACTCTTTGCCTTGTCCAACAATATCTTTTTGTTGAACCAGATGCTGCATCAAAATGCTGCACTGACCACTGCTCCTTTTGTCACAGATTTCTTCCAAATTTTGATGTCAACATCCAATATTAAATTTCAACAAGCCATTCGGATGATAATTTGATGTTGAATTCGAAAATCCTTTGATGTTGGCGGCGTATGAGCTTATTATAAGCTAATGGAAAAGTTGCGGGCCCAGATCTTAAAAGGGGCGGGCGGACTCGGTGCGCGCGAGTCCCAAAGTGGGCGGCGCATCCGGAGAGTCCGGGATGTGGAGGTCCAGCCAATCTTAACGGCAGGGCCTCATTTAAATAAAAGTTCCCGGAATCCCACCCAGCACCCGGCCAAATTCACTACCTGGCCGGTGCGAGTGGGAACTTGACGGCAGGAGGCCGCAGCCTAGAACCCATGGGAACAGTGGGAGGAGGGGTCTTGAGGGCGTGGGGGAGAGGCCAGGGCTGGGCGGGGCCCCGGGACTCTTAACAGAGGTAATTTTTACTGACTTACCGTGGCTCATCGTGATTCTGCTGCCAGGTTGCAGACAGAGCGAGCCTCCCCTTGACTCCAAGTTAATACTTGGAGTTCCAAATTAACTCCAAGTCACCGATGACATTATCAGGCTGCGACTTTTGAATATTAAGTAGGCCCCCACCTGCCTTTAGTGGGAGTCTCGTCGATGGACTGATTCTCCGTCATAGAAATCACAGCAGCCGGGAACAGGCAGGTTGGAGCCGGGAGGTAGAATTTTCAAAATTGTAACCCCTCCCTGTCCTGCACAGAATCCTGTCCGTGGAATCAGGAGGTCAAGAGGCTCCTGCCCAAACTGCTGGAGTGGAAAAGATATCTTCCCCATCAGTGCAAGAACTTGAATGTCCTTTCAAAATAAAACCCATTATTGTATCTTTGGCAATGTTTCAATGCACTTAAACATTTAATTGTTGCCGTCCTTTAACTCCTCTTGTGAATCAGGGGTATGCCTGTGGTATCAGTCTGTCCATCATTGTTTCTAATGTGAATGAATACTTTGCTAGCACATTGGAGAGTAGTTCTTTCAGCACAGAAAGGATTACATTTTCTGTGCAGGTTTATTTTGATGATCTCATATGGGTGTTTGACAGTTTATACTTGACCCTTTATGGGCGATGGATGGCAGGTCACATAGTTAAGTTATAAATACAGCTTTGATTGCATATCCTGTTACATTTCCATATTGTCCAAATTTAGATGTCAAAATTCAACAGAACATTGCAATGTCAACACTGGCAATCACTTTCTCCTGAATTCTAACAAATCTCTGGGAATGACAAACTGAAGCATCGATCCTCTGGAACAACAATTGCTATTGCAAGAATGCTACTGATTTTCAGTTATTGTGCCACCAAATCCTGGACTATATTTCACGAGATCCAGTTTAGATCTGATTCAACAACAACAGCTTTCATTTATACAGTAATCTTTGAGTAAAAAGACTGTCTCAGACCAGTTTACATGGGGAAGAGCCACGGGGTCAAAGGGTTTGGGGAGTGGGGGGAGACCAAAGGCACAATCAAAGGGATATGTTGTTAGGAGGCTTTTGAAAGGAAGAAGTGGGCAAGGATTTTAAGAGGAAGCACCAGAGGGTAGAGGCATCTGGGCTGCCAGTGGTGGAGTGGAGGGGGCAGGAGACAAAGGGGCAAGTAGTAATCCAGAGTAAGAGGAATATTCAGTGCAAGCTCGGGTGTATTTGGAGAAGATTTCCAAAACGGAGTGTGGAGAAGTGAGATTATCGTTAGATGGCAATGACTCATTCTAATAATGTTGGAAAGGAAGGGCAAGTTAGAGAGAGTGGTAGTTTATGAGGGGTTGAGGCTGAGCTCTTTAAGGAAGAGATTTTAAAGGGGGTGGGAACAAAGGGAGAGGCTGACAATGGCAGTGAACGTGGGGTTGAAAATGCAAAGTTTGGTGTTCAGGAGCTGGGGTGGAAGGGAGACAAAGGAGTAGGTGGTAGATCTCATGGACATAATAAATCCATTTGAGAAGATAGTGGGGAGATGGAGAAATGGCAGAGTGTAGGGAAGTGGGAGTGCGTTGATAAAGAGTTTTTGAGGAGTGGGGGAAAGGATATCTGGCATATGCTTAGGAGGTGGCTTTGATTTTAGAAACAAACATTCCACAATCAGAGGTGAGGATAGAGGATGCGAGAGAAGGAGGTTGTAAGAAGTGGTCTGTAGTGACTAAAGAAGCTTGAGGAGGACGATGTTCTTGCTTTCCAGGATGGCCCAGGAGGAAAAGGAGGATTTGGCCAAGGAGACAGACAGGCAGTATGGTTTGAGGTTTTAAATACAGATTTGGCAGTGGACAGCTGGGCTGGTTGTAACCAGGTGCATTGGCGTCTCCAGCACTAGTCAAGTTGGATGAAACCAGGATGTGGCAATTGAAAGACTGAGTGGCATTGCTTTCCAGATGTAAAGTACAACACAAACTCTGCTAGATTTCCACACTGTTTTATTTACAGCATTGATGAAGGATGAGTGCCAATCCTTGCTTGAAATGTAAGCAGATTTGAACTGATTTGGTATTGAGACATCAAAACTAATTCAATCCACAGAAAGCATCACAAGTTCAATCTTGCCCTCACCCAACATCCAGATACCTACATTTTGCACCATCACTACGTAGCAATTGGGATAGGAGAACCCTCCCAGATATTGAGCCCTACCAGATTTATTCCCCTCCCTAACTCGGCAGTACTGAGGTTAACAACACTACTCTCATCACTGTCTCAACTGAAATCAGCCAACTCATATACCAGGGATCAAACCTAGGATATTCCTGGTCTGTATTGCTTGGTAGCACACGAAATAGTATAGATACATAACAAGCCATCAAAGACCTTGATTTTTTTTCCCCCTCATATATTGCCAGCAGGAGTAGAAAAGAAAATGGCAGCTATACGCAGTTCAACTTTATCAGGGATTTTGCTTCTGTCTGATGGGAGGCCAATTTTTCATTCTAAGTAGAGTTTACAGCACTACTCTAAATGCAACCTCAGGAGCAGGGATGTTTCAGCAGCTGATTTGTATTAATTTATTCCATTTTTTCCTGCTCCCTAGGACAGCTCAGTGAAATTAGGCAATCAAAAGGAATCTCAATTCTCCATAGGAAAAATATACAATTATTTTTTTTTTTGGTTGCCTAGGTTGCAACCCAACACTACCAAAACAATATTGCTATAATTGATTATAAAATCAAAACATCTGATGAGGAGATTCAAAACTCTTCGATGTTGTTGCAATGTAATTTTTTTTAGTTAAACAAATAAAGCCCAGCAGCTTATTTCTAATGTAGGTCATCTTTTTCTTCTTGTTCATGATTTCCCCAAGACACGAAAGACATTTAAAAAAAAAATTCTGAGTGCTAGCAGTTTCGTCTAAAAGTTCTTTGTAAATAAAAAAAAATGTGAATATAGGGCTTTTACTGTATATTATCATCAATGCTGCTTCCCCGTTGCCAATTGAACAATTCATCGGGTTGAAGAGGTGAAGAGTTCAATGTGAGGAGCACAAAGTGGAAGCACTGCTGACTCACAAGTTGTATTAGCATCACAATGGCCAACTTTGCCAAAAAGTTGCTATTTAAAACTTCATCATAACAGCTACAGCTGAAATATTGGAGGCAATTTTCCATGTAATTATGTGTTGTGGTTTCTCCTGATCTTCCAGAAGCACCGCCACCATCAATCTCAGCCAGCCTCCACACATTATCTCTTCACCTGATGACATCAGTCAACGGAGCAGTTCAATTATTGCAGCAGGGGAGCAGAGTACATTTGACACTAAAATTGAAGGTATAGAAATTCAGGAATCTGAACTTTTGAACGCTGAGTTTTAATTAAGAGTTGTTGTCAGAATGTAAGAAAACATGTCATTAGCTTGGGAATTCGATTCAACATGCAGGCACCTTTGGGATTGCGAGAGGAAATCTAAATGGAACGGATGTGTATGCTTCCGGCAGCCACCGCTTTAAGACCCAGTTGTACGTTAGGCCGCTTAAGACAGACGTAGTGTTTGGTGAAACCGTCGCTAATGGCTGTTGGCCTCTGATCTGCCATGAAGGGAAAACGCTGTCAAGTTAACGTGCTGTCAGCAAAAGGCTGGATGTGAAGAAGTGATGAATGATATTGTATTGCCACATGTCACAAACCTGGTCATTTGCTCTGACACTTATTCCCCCCCACCCTGAAGTGCCAACAGGTTGTAACGTGGGTGAAAGCCAGGAGCACATTCAGAGATAAATCAGGACAGACACATAATTTGCCTCAGAAATGTCCGTGGTCTGAAATACAAAGTACAGTAATACAAGACAGTATGTTTCACTTAGATTTTTGAGAGGTTTGAATGTCAAAGTTGTAGCTTTATTGCCAATCTGTACTGTGAGTAGTTATTTTTCCTGTTTTTGATATTACTTACTTCCAGAAATACTAATGGCAGATTGGGAAATGATAGTCATTTCATATTTTAGAGTTGAGTAAGCATGTACTGCAGGCTTTGGGATCATACAGGAGTGTGTAGATGTGTTAGGGGAATTCTCTCCTCCCCCACTGATAGTATCCCTATCTTTGTTAACAAGCATTGAACCCTAGTCAGAGATGGGCCTTTCCTCAGTTACATATTTACCATTTACTGCAATTGAGAGCCCAGTCGTAAACATTTCAGGGGAAACCCGCTGAAAATAAACTGACTTACATTGCCATCGAAAGTTGCAGGCTGGAATATATCCAGAATAAACACGACACTGCAATTTTACTTCACACCATTTAAAGTACAATTTTAAAACTTTCCAAGGAACGATGTTGCCTGATCCCCTCAAACATCAGAAGCCTGCTGAATAGCCACTATCCCATTCATTTCTGGCCTGTACACTATAATGCAGAGATATTCAGTAGTCATTACAGAAATTCTTTCATCCACTTACAGTCGTTATCTTTTTATTTATATACTTGCCTTGTCTGGTGAGGTTGCTCATGGATAAGCAGCAAGGAATTTCATACTCTTGGCTGAAGCACCTTCTCTCAAATCTTTCTCATGAACTGCCCCCCGCTCCCTGGGGTAGGACCTGTGTTCGAGCAGCACTCACAAGCACTGACCTCCAATGCCCCTCTCACCTGCTTGGCACTGGACCATGGGTAGTTCGTATGGATGTGTTGCTTTGGGACAGGGACATGCTCGACATGAGATGCTTCTACTCATTGATAGTTCCCTTCTTTTCACCCGATTGTCCTCTAGGGCTGCCTCTGTGTCAGCCATATCACTGAAGCTGAAGCAAACAGTAGCCATACAAATATATTCATCTCTCCGACAAGTAATGTCAGTCTCCAGTACAAGTCACATAATCTCTGTGACACTTGATATAGATGTGTTAAATTACCAGATCTATGTGACATACTTTGCATACTGTTAGTCAAGTTCCTAATATTACCTTTGATGCAGATTTAAAGTGCAACACACATTTTTTGCAAATGTGTGGATTTCACTAGAATTCAACTTATTTGTTAAGATAGTAATTTATGTGAAAGGTTTTCCAAAGATAAAACAGCCACTAATTTAGCCAGATTATTTTATTTGTTTGTTCCCTCTTTCTTTGTCTCCTGAGCCTTGTACTATTCCTTAGCCGAAGGGCAGGCAGGTGGCTATTTTCCAGGCCTCTGCATGAGGTGCTCAGAATGACAGCCTCGCTGAATTTCTTTTCCTTTTTTGCAGGGAAGAATCTGGACTCCACTTGGCACTGCCCATAACAGCACTTGAAAGCATGGCAATTCAATGTACCTAACCAAGGGCATAAATCTGTGCATAGATTCAAGAGAATGCTCTGAGAGCAGTTTAACTTAATTCGATTTGCATTCTTCAGCAGAATGGTGTGGCTGACATTGGAGAGGGCCTACAGGACAATCTGGTACAAATGAAATGTCTCGGTTCCAAAACATCAGTGGAACACAATGGGGGTGGGTGAACTGCTTTGGTCACGAAATGTACCAATACTGTAAACATGTTCTTCGAGTATTGCCCAGATCTTGAGTCCTTGCAGTTTCTCAGAGATGAACCAAGTGAGAATACTAGTAGGTGCACTGCTCAGTAGGCACTTCTTCAACACATACCTACACGTCCGCTACATATCACTGCAGAGCCCAGTGGTCAACAGGATTGTTTAAGAACACAAAGATAAGTTTCATGTTTTTAGTGTCCTTGCTGTTTCCTAGGCATTTGCATTGCTATAAAACTTGTTACTTCAGTGCCAAGCAGAAGGTACAAGGAATAAAAGTCACCTTTGGCACATTATTTTTCCTGGAAGAATTACATCTATGAACAGCAGGTACTAAACCCTCCCATGTTCCTTGGACAGTCTTTATGAAACACTTTGCCCTTGTTGATGACTGATTTTATAAAACCTCACGGGCAGTTAAAAACGAGCAGATCACGCACCTGCTCACATCCCAACCCTTTTGTGCCATTTCAGATTTTAACTTGCAGGTTTCAACTGGTTGAGTTGCCCACCGAAAGCAGGTGGGAGTCTCATGAATTTATGCAAATCGGGGACCTATTCCATTAATGGGACCCTGATTCCATTTTAACCGGGGCCTGAACGGGGAAACCACCGTGGGTTTCCTGCCAGTCTGAAGCGGGTCTGATCTACAAACAGAGGAGGCCCTCCAAGGTAAGTGTAAAACATTCCTTTGTGGGTCCAGGAGGAACAGGAATGCCCCTTCAGACCCCACAAGGAAAGTTGCAGCCTCCCCTGCCCTAGACTCCCTCCTGCGAGATCCTCCCAAGACCCTCTCCCTGTGACTTACCTGCTGCCACTCTCCAGCCATTTTGGACGGGCAGCTCACCCGGTGGCATACAGATAAGGCCCGGGAGTTAAAATACAAACAAAGGCCAGCGAGTGTATTTTGCACGTGC
Source organism: Heptranchias perlo (assembly GCF_035084215.1). Lineage (NCBI taxonomy): Eukaryota > Metazoa > Chordata > Chondrichthyes > Hexanchiformes > Hexanchidae > Heptranchias > Heptranchias perlo. Next base: position 31,367,699 of record NC_090350.1, read on the forward strand.
CCCGCCCCTTACCCACACAAGATTCCCCTCGGTGCTAAAATCGACCGCCATTTTGCTCTCCTCTGATCCACAGGACTGCCAAGTTTGGTAGCAGCAGTAAACACTTACTGACAGCCTCTATCAGTTTGTGGAAATCAAAAGACTGAGTCATGCCAAATCATGGTACTCAACCACATGTGGCGTGTGGTATTAAAAAAAACCCAGTGTGTTCCCCATTATATTAAGGCAGTAACCTCCTGTAAAAGAATTCACATGCAATGACCTAATCCTTGAACTTTATCCCTGCGTTTAATTAAAAATAAACATGTCCTATGGTAGAGTCCTCCAACTGAGGATGTGTTTTTTATTTGGCTTGAGTCTAGGGTACTTGTATAAGACATCTGAATTGCCAGCCTTAGATCCTGCAAATCTCACCATTCTTAGCTTACAGTGGACAACTGACACACTGCAGAAAGATCTGTACAACTTATGTTGCACTCAATGGAAATACCCCCAAAAAATTTGCAAAACTTTTTTTTTAAATGGATCAATATCCAAGGCTGTCTTTTCTCTTTTGGTACAAAGTGGACATTTATAATGGGCTATGATGATTAACCACTTCTAATCGACACTTAAGCTGTTAAAATTAATCAAATATTAGCATACCCGCCTACCATCTTGGCTGGGATGGTAAAAGGTCAGTGAGGAGTGTAAACTTTTTGTTAGTTTCCAGAGAAAGGGAGAAAAATAGTTTTTTCAGTTCATAAACAATGAAATCATCTGTTTGTATGTGCTTAATTTGCTGCTAGTTAACAACTCACCTCTAGATTTTGTTTACTTCTCAAAATATTGCCTGCAAGAATAATGAAATGTCAAGTTTTATCTTTTTAATCCTTATTTTTTTTCCCTTTTCAAATAATTCTTTAACTGGTGGTGTGTAACCTGTTTTTGATGTCTCTCTTGAACAGGTCTTATTTACATAATGAAAATGCACCAGTGGAGTAAGTATAGTTTGCAATGTGCTATATAATTGGACATCATTTCTAAAGCAGTTTCTGTCAGCAAATAGTTATGTTCACCATGTACTGATGGAGAGTCTGTGCTATTATCAGCCACAGATACCATGTAAAGGAACAGTAAACAGCTATTGGCATCAAATATGTTTGATCGCTAATGTTTAATCACAAAATCTTTTTCCTGCACTGTCCTTCTATTCAATATCTATTACCTTTTAAAATTTTTAAATTGAGCGATCCAAAAGATGGGCCAACACCCACAGTGTCAAGAAAGACCAGGGAAATCAGAAAATAGTGCCCGGATGACACTAAGCTGGAATTTTAAAGGTCTGTTGCACAGTACGTCCCCTTCTGCGCACACAATGGGTTTTCTGTCCCTCTTCGAGGATATAACGTATAGGGTGGATAAAGGGGAACCAGTGGACGTAGTGTATTTAGACTTCCAGAAGGCATTCGACAAGGTGCCACATAAAAGATTATTACTTAAGATAAAAAATCACGGGATTGGGGGTAATATTCTGGCATGGGTGGAGGATTGGTTATCAAACAGGAAGCAGAGAGTTGGGATAAATGGTTCATTTTCGTACTGGCAACCAGTAACCAGTGGTGTTCCACAGGGGTCGGTGCTGGGTCCCCAACTCTTTACAATCTATATTAACGATTTGGAGGAGGGGACCGAGTGCAACATATCAAAATTTGCAGATGATACAAAGATGGGAGGGAAAGTAGAGAGTGAGGAGGACATAAAAAACCTGCAAGGGGATATAGACAGGCTGGGTGAGTGGGCGGAGATTTGGCAGATGCAATATAATATTGGAAAATGTGAGGTTATGCACTTTGGCAGGAAAAATCAGAGAGCAAGTTATTTTCTTAATGGCGAGAGACTGGAAAGTACTGCAGTACAAAGGGATCTGGGGGTCCTAGTGCAAGAAAATCAAAAAGTTGGTATGCAGGTGCAGCAGGTGATCAAGAAAGCCAACGGAATGTTGGCTTTTATTGCTAGGGGGATAGAATATAAAAACAAGGAGGTATTGCTGCAGTTATATAAGGTATTGGTGAGACCGCACCTGGAATACTGCATACAGTTTTGGTCTCCATACTTAAGAAAAGACATACTTGCTCTCGAGGCAGTACAAAGAAGGTTCACTCGGTTAATCCCGGGGATGAGGGGGCGGACATATGAGGAGAGGTTGAGTAGATTGGGACTCTACTCATTGGAGTTCAGAAGAATGAGAGGCGATCTTATTGAAACATATAAGATTGTGAAGGGTCTTGATCGGGTGGATGCAGTAAGGATGTTCCCAAAGATGGGTGAAACTAGAACTAGGGGGCATAATCTTAGAATAAGGGGCTGCTCTTTCAAAACTGAGATGAGGAGAAACTTCTTCACTCAGAGGGTGGTAGGTCTGTGGAATTTGCTGCCCCAGGAAGCTGTGGAAGCTACATCATTAGATAAATTTAAAACAGAAATAGACAGTTTCCTAGAAGTAAAGGGAATTAGGGGTTATGGGGAGCGGGCAGGAAATTGGACATGAAGCTGAGTTCGGATCGGTCAATGCCCTGTGGGTGGCGGAGAGGGCCCAGGGGCTATGTGGCCGGGTCCTGCTCCGACTTCTTGTGTTCTTTAGATTTGTGGTTGGGATCAGATCAGCCATGATCTTATTGAATGGCGGAGCAGGCTCGAGGGGCCGATTGGCCTACTCCTGCTCCAATTTCTTATGTTCTTATGTTCTCTCTGTTTGAAACAACGTCTCTCACTCTCCTGCTTTTTTGCACCCTTCTAGAGGCTGTTGCCCCCTCGATGAGTTCTCTCTCCACCCACAGAACATGTTGGGCGCTAAATTGGGCCGTGTAGCGCCCCTTGTTTCGGCGCTACGTGGCCTCTCCAACATCTAATGTCTTGGCTGTCATGTATGTTTCCAGCGTGACGTGCGCCGGACGCCATCTTGGTATAGGAGTTAGCGCATGCGCAAACACTGAACACCGGAAGCATGTAAAGTGAGGAGAAAATGGATACAATCAGTGTGTAACGCTGATTTAAAGTGATAGACATCATCTTGGGACTTGACGCTCAACTCAACGCGCAGTCTTAACCCCGACCATTTGAACATGTCTTGGAGTGCCTGGTGGACCCCCACCAGTGCTATTTAAAGGGACCATGCAGGATTTACAGGTTAGTGGCTGGATTATTGCTTCTGGCTGCCGAGACATTTGTAAGTGTTTTTGGAGGTCCCCGAAACTTGAATACTAGGACTAGGGGACATAGCCTAACATTGAGAGCCAGGACGTGCAGGAGTGAAGTTAGGAAATGCTTCTACACGCAAAGGGTGGGAGAAGTTTGAAACGCTTTTCTCAAACGGCAGTTGATGCTAGCTCAATTGTGAATTCTAAATCTGAGATTGATAGATTTCTGTTAACCAAGGGTATTAAGGGATATGGGGCTAAGGCGGGTATATGGAGTTAGGTCACAGGTCCACCATGATCTTGTGAATGGTGGAACAGGCTCGAGGGGCTAAATGCCACTGCCACTTGCTGCCTCCAGTTTTGCGCCACCTTCTCCTGCAAGAAAGCGGGACGTGTGTCTGGGTGATATGCCTGTCATGGTTGAATAGCTGCCAGTGTGTGTGGCCTGTGAGTTGTGGGTGGGCGGCTTGCAACAGTGGTAATGTGTAAGGGTGAGAGAAAGCATCTGATTAGAAGAGTTAAGTACTGATGGAAAGAATTTGTTGGTATGTGGGTGATGGAGGGTGTAGTGCATGGAGCAGTGGGTGCGGCTAGTGGTGTAGTTGGTAGGAGACACCACTTGACAGTTGACCTCACGCACCTTGACCACTCATGTCAAAGCATTGAACTTCTTCCTGCGCTGCATCCATGTTCATGATGCCTGGCATTGACTTCATCCCCCGCTGCCTCCCACTGCCTTTTGGGTACATGTCTGGAGGGCCTCTTGCTGGCACCCCCCCCCAACCCCGCGGATATAGGATGTCCCTCCTTCTGTCCACCTCTTGCACGGCAGATTGGAAGATGTGTGATTTAGTAGTGCGCAACCTTTATTCAATGTTTTAACATAACTCATCAGTTTGTAAACATAGGGATGGGAGCTGCATCTGTGTTTTGCATGTGCAATGTTGGATCTCTGTTCAGACTCCGTGCAGACAGCAGACTTTTATTTTCAGCAAATATCGGGTACCAGCTACCTTTAAGAGATTTTTAAGAGACAGCCTGCCTTTAAGCCCTGCTGGTGGAAAATGCGAATTGAATCCTCATGTCAACGCTGCTTGAAGGTAAGTCCTTATGCCTCACGAAAGTCTCAGCACAAGGGCCATTGGGCCCGGGGTAATAGCAGTTCGTGCTACCCGTGCCCAATAATAGGCCCTATCCAATTCCCCCCCCCCCCCCCATTATTTATCCCTCTCTCTTCTCAACAAGCCCCAGCTCAACAGGATCTCCCTCTACCTTTACCAAAGTATCTCTTTCTCACTCTCTCCTCTCAATAGAGTCTCTCTTCCTGTCATTCCCCACCACCAAAAGCATCTGTCTCTCACTTCTCATTATAGCGGTTGGATTTTCTCGATTAGATTAGAAAATTAAGGATGTTGTTTAAAAAGAGCAAAAATTATTTCAGAAATTTGGCCAAATTTCTTTACATGCTGTTGTGATTCTCCTGAAACTCCTTTTTGCTGGTGGAAACCCTGGAATCTGTGTTCCATGGTTAGATAGTGGAAAGTCCAAGGATAGATTAAGATATGTTCCACAATGGTACTGTTTTCTAAGTTCATCGCAATGTTATTTAAATGTGGTAATCCAACGCTAGACAGGCCTCTGCTGGCTATCTTCCTGAGGCGGCTGCTGTAACTAATGCTTTGCAACTTCAAATAATCAATGTTTTATTTTGGGGTGTGTTTTAGTTTTAACCTTCCTTTGAAACCTGTTTGGCTTCGTGATTTGAGGTTACAATTACAGATTTTTATAGAACTGTTTCCTCTCTCAATGCTTTGGCAGAAGTTCCAATTAGCAAACCTTGTACCAAAATATCTAGAAGCTATACCTTTTCTCTAATGTGGCCTTGCAGGCTTGTGTGACCCAAGGATTGGGAACCAATGATATTTGTCTGGCCTCCTGGTTCCTAACAACCAATAAAATAGACAGATGTTCAGTGGACATAGACAATGTTTTTATTTACCACTGGATGCCCCCATGGCGTTTCCCATGGTGAGTCGGAAGATGTGCTGTTTTATAATGTGGACCCCACCAGCAACTGCTTTTCCCACTTCCTATAAAGCAGAAATGTTCTTTTCTGCACACACAACAGATTTTCTCCCTTCCCCCTCTGTTTGACATTATGGGCTCAAATTTAAAAGTAAAAAAATGGGTGGGTTGGGGGTGGGGGGGCATTGAAAATTGCCACCACTTCAGACCCGCCTCCAACCTGCCCGTTTCCGTTTTTCACAGGAGCGGGACGAGGAGTGGGCGGCCAACCCGCTCCCAGGAGGCGGGTCGGTCTTAAAACCTTTCAAGTAGGCTTCAGGCCTCCATTTTTAACTAATTCCCCATTTCAACCCCGGGGCGGGGGGTGGGGGGGTCGGGATTCCCGGGCCTTCTGTTTTACGCCTCGTGAAAGGAGGCGAGAAGTCCCGAGACTGCAGGTAAGAGCCTAGAAAGGCACAGCTTGTAGGCCCGGTGGAGCAGGCGTGCTTCCCCCAGGCCCAACAAGCCTACCTGCACCGACCCCCCCACCTCTGATCATGAAACCCCTTCTCCTCCCCCCCCCCCCCCCCCCGATCACGGTCTGGCCCCGATCCTCCGACCCCGGCCCCGATCCTCCGACCCCCATCCTCCAATCCAGACCCCGATGCTCCGACCCCCGACCCGCCCCCTCAATGATCATGGACCCCCACGACGACCCCCCATCCCGCCCCTCCATGACTGACCCCCCGATCCCATCTCCCATGACTCACGACCCCCCGCCCACCTATGTCCACCTGTGCCACTTGCCCACCTGTGCCACTTGCCCACCCATGTCCCCGTGCCCCCCCCCCCCCCCCGATCCATGCAAACAAAGACGTACCTGCAGACGTCCTCTCCCCAGCTGGTCTCCCGTCCGACTGAGACTAGCCTGTCAATCAGCCAGTCAGTCGGACAGGAAACCGACAAAAAAAAAGACGTCCTTACGTCAAAATCGTAAGGACATCCAAGAAACCCGTATCAATGGGTTTCCCGAACTCAAATTGATCTCCCTGCCCCCTTCCCGGCTCCATTTGAAAATTGAGCCCCTGTGTCTCTCCCTCTCTCTCCCCTGCCTTTTTGCCCCTCCCTTACTAGGCTTTCTCTCCATCCACAGAACAGGGTATCTCACTCTTTCTCTCCTCAACTCGCCCCAGCTCAACGGGGTCCTTTTATGAATAGGATTTCTCTCTCTCTCTCTCTCTCTCCCCCCCCTCTCCCCCCTTCTCCTCTCAATAGTCTCTCTCCCTCTCACTTCCTGCCCATTTCTGTCAGTGTTCCCCAGACTGCTACACTGCTGTAATAACTAAATCAATAAGGTTTGGTCATTGAAGATAGACCTCTGCGCATGCAAATACTCTGATCAGTGTTGGCTATATGAAGAAGCATGTTCCTTTGTACATGCATTGAAGCCTTGGGCTGAGTGGTAGCTCTTGGAAATGTTTATTTTCAGTTTTCCATTTGGTCCTGAACAATCACTGGTGCCAGTGTTGGCCAATTAGATTATCAACCTTAATAAGGGTTCCCTTTAACAGAACCCATGTCAAAATCCCAATAAACTCACCGATTTCATTCAGTCTTGAACACAAAAAGAAAAGCACAAATTATGAGAATGTGAGCCAAAAATGAAAAATGCTGGAAATACACAGCAAATTAATCAGCATCTGAAAGTGAAGGATATGTTAACATTTTGGTATTTATGAAGGGTCCTATCTTAAATATGACCTGTACTTTCTCTCTCAGAAGCTGATTGTCTTTCTACGTATAATCAGCATTTTCTTTGAGTTTATCAACGATCCATGTCACAACTGTTGCTGGGAGGTCAAGTAATTCACATACAGCAACTGCAAATACAGTGAAAAAATAATAAAATGATCAGGAATCCATACCTAATAGCTATAATGAATGCAAAGTATGGCCTTTCACTAAGTTGCTGCACACCAGGGACTGATTTAGCATTTGGATTTGTGTCATGCCCATGGTTCCCTGTTGCGCCCCTGCCCATGAAAGACAAACACTACTTTGTTCATTACGAGCTGATTAATGCTACTGGATGTAAACCCATTGGAACCCCCAAAGAGTAAAGAATGAAAGTGATTTTGTGTTGCACTGTTTAGTAGTAATATCAAGTAAAGAAATCATTTAAGTTAGAACCTAAACAAAGGGGCTTAAACAGAAAGAAGAAAGAACTTGCATTTGTATAGCGCCTTCCACAATCTCAGGACGCCCCAAAGGGCTTTACAGCCAATGAAGATTGGCCATAATGTGGGACTGTAAAGCTGAAATATCCCACCAAATGTAAAGCGCGAAATGGGGGTCCGTATTTATGTACTTGTTTTGTTATACAAGCAATTCTATCATGTTGCTGTACATAATAAGTCAGAGGACATTGTGCAAAACATAGTATTCTGCTGCTATGTGTAGGTATGCATCCTTTAAGGCTGCAAGGTATAATTGCTCTGGATTCTTAAAATGAATGCTCAAGTCAAGTATGGATCAGACCTCAGGTTAGAAACCTGGTTGTCAGTTTCAGGTCAGACTGCAGATCAGAATCATGGCTGTGTTTTTGGGAAGGTCCATTAAGAAACTGCAGATATTGTGGATCCAGTATTAAATGTGGTGCAGAAAATTTCATTACACAGTGTGTGACACCTGAAGTGTTGATGTGTACCGGTTTTAATATATTATAGTAGAAATGTTTTTCTCACTGCCTTCCAATTTATTTCTAGACAATTATTGGAAAAGATTAGGCTCAATTTATTTTATCATGACTTTATATAGGCACAATTTTTTTAAAAATTTCTGGATTTGGGGGATACAGGCATGGCCGCATTTATTGCCCATTCCTAGTTAACCTGAGAAGGTGGTGATGGGCCTTCTTAAACCGCTGCAGTCCTTTGGACAATGGCACTTCCATAATTGTGTTAGGTAGGGAATTCCGGGATCTTGACCCAATAACAGTGAAAGAATGGCAATAGATGTTCAAGTCAGGATGGTGTGTGACGTGGATGCCATTGTATGTTGTTCACAAGTTGCCACAAGGCGTTTCAAATTTATAGCTCCTGTGCAGAACTCTAGGTGGGTCACACGACATGGATCGCAGTATTACTGCCTTCTGTGATGTGATCATTGAAACATTACATGATCCCGTGAGTGGTGTGCGATACCATTTTTTTTTACTTGCGTGCAATATTTCTCCCTTTCAGTGTTATTTAGTAGTAAAAGAGGCACACACAACACAATGATAACTAGCAAAAGCCATCACTGGTGTGATGATACCAGAACTTTGTAAAATGCACCCTAAATTATTCTGTTTCACAAGATCACAAGATAATTACAGATAAGGAAGGCCATTCAACCCATCTTAGATCATCCATCCACAAAAAGTCCCATATTTACCCCATTGCAGCATCTAATTGTTTATTAAATAATTCCAGGGTTTCGCCCTCCACTGCTCTATCTGGGAGTCCAATCCATGTGCTCATTGCTCTTTGTGTGAAGAACTTCCTGATATTGATGATAAATCCCCTTTAAAAGATCAGATTTGCTGCATAATGATACAGTAACATTTGAATTTGAATTATATAGATGGTCAGTGAATACAATGTTGCTAAACTGGCTATTTATAGGAACACGAAATGTTAAGGGAAACAAAGGGCATTTGGCCTGCCAATGGCAGATGGTTAAAGAGCTGAAGGCCCTACTGCCTAGCAACTGTGCGGCAATCATTGGAGCTGCAAGAAAAAGTGCATCAAAAATCCCTTTTGCCCAGCTGATGTGATTTGCTGTTTTGCTGGGCACACACTGTGCTCCCTCACAAACTTCTATGACATTTTGGTCTCAAGCCCTCCCTTTTCATAGTGGAGGAAAATCTCACCCCTGTCTTGCTGAAAAATTTAACTGTACTTAGCTTGGCTCAGTGGTAGCACTCTAGCCTCTGAGTCAGAATAGTTGTGGGTTCAAGACCCATTCCAGGGACTTGAGCACAAAATCTAAACTGACACTCCAGTGCCAGTACTGAGGGAATGCTGCACTGTTGGAGGTGCCATCTTTCAGATGAGACATTAAATCGAGGCCCCATCTGCCTTCTTGGGTGGATGTAAAAGATCCCATGGCACTATTTCAAAGAAGAGCAGGGGAGTGCTGTGCTGTGAGTTTCCTACATTACACACTTCAAAAAGTACTACATTGGCTGTAATGCGCAATGGGGCATCCTGAGGTTGTGAAAGGTGTTACATAAATGCAAGTCTTTCTTCTTAAGGAATATTGTTGATCACGTCTTCCAGAGACCTACCCTTATGTGATGTACTGCTGCTGAACCGCATTAGCTGTGCAATAGATGCTGTTAACAGCGTAAGTGGTTGACTGTCCTAATTACAGGCAGCTTTGATTTCTGTGCTAGGATTTCCAGCCATGGAAGGTGTTGGACAGGTTGTCAATGTCCATTTTTCTTCCAGTGCCACCTGGGCCATGGCCTAGCATTCCCAATTACACCACCTGGTGGCTGAACGAGAGCTTTTGATTAAGATTTAAATATCTATCTCGGCACAGCATAATTCTGGACTGCAACATGAAGTATAATACGTTTTTTACCCTGTTGCATTATAAACCTCTACTAGTGATGACATTAGTGTAAATGCTTCATGGAAATTGCTGCTAGTTGATATTTAGAAGTGAAGTAAGAACATATGAAATAATGGAACAATAAAAGGCCATTAAGCCCAATGAGCCTATTCCTTCTCCTCAGCATGTATAATTTGCTCTATCATGGGCGCATCTACCCAACCTATTTAATCTCCTGAGAAATGGTTCTGAAAAACATCTCCCAGTTCCCCAAACATAAACCCCCACAATGCCAATCTAACCTTGTATCCTACATTATTAATCTTAGACCAGTTGCTCTGCGATGGGCAGGTTGCTCCTTTTACACAAATGAATCTGGCAGAAAATGCAGCTGGACACCTCTGCCTCTGGCAGCAGGTGACATCCATTGAGGATACCTAATACCTTTCAGGTCCAATATCTTGTGGCCGCTTTGGGAAAACTGACAATCTCTGAAAGTCTCCTGAGGGTTACCAAAGTGTTGAAAACGGATGGATACATGCACCTCTTGTATGCATATGAGGAAGGCGAAGTGATGTCAATACAGTTGACAGTTTTGTGTCAGATGTTTTATGCTATCGAAGAAAATGAATGACATGAGGGTTTTAGACACACTTGTGCAATGGCAGGACTGCGCAGAGCCATTGAGGGTTGGGGCGCAGAATTTTCAACAGAAGTGTCTTCAAAACCACTGCAGCAAACACCCCTCCCCCATCCTATTTGTCATGTAAAATTCATGAAAATGCTGGGCACTGCCATTAAATCTGATGTAACTTTTGGTAGAACAGACAGGGTCTTTTCTGATGTGACGTGTGCTGCAAGGGGCTGTAGCAAGCAACAGGTTTTATCTGTGTGTGTGTGGGTGTGAGCACAATGACGGTGCAGTGCAGAAAGTACTCTATCAACTGTGATAAACATGTTTGAGCGATGATAGTCAGCTCTTTATGGTTCTTTTAAACAATCCCAAATTAGTATTGTTAGTAGGCAGCATTAATCAGAATATCTGAGGTGTGGTACACTGTATTTAGGTCTGATTCCAGCTTCTGCCAATGTTTGTGCCTGAACCTCATCTCCCTTAACTGTATGGTGATGGCGTGTTGCTGATCTCAAGTTGGGGATAACTGGGGCAAAGGCCCCAATTCATAATCAGAACATTGTTAAATGTAAAATAGCAGGGAAGCTGACTGTGCTGTAACTGTGGTGTCTGGAACTAAACTGGAGCCTTGACACCGCAGCACAGATTTACATATTATGACTCACCAAAAGAACGTGGCAGATCAAAATACAAAATCTCAAATTGTGCTTCCATGCAAGGAGATGCATATTGGATTGATGCAAATATAGTTTGTGCTCTGCATTCGTCATCTTACCCTATCTGAGACAATCTCTTATGAAATACAGTGGAATTCTTTTATGTGCAGCAAGCGATGGATTTATAAAACTCCTACACAGCCAGGCTGGCTCTAGGAATGGCTATTCCAAGACTTAATTGTGTCAGCAAAATAGAAATACACGGGACTTGGGAGGAATTTGCTTACATCTGAATTGCAAATACTGACTGCGACTATCAGTGTAATTATGTGACTTACAGAACTGGAAATGCTGACAGCTTCAGTCCACAGTCGGGATGCCGACAGATGCCCAGATGAAATGGTTGACCGAATGCCGAGAATTCACGTGGTACTTTGAGCAGAGCTGGTAAAGCTGGCTCTGAGGCAGCAAGCATTTCACTCTGGGTGTTTGAGTTGGTCGGTGCCTGTATTAAAAAAAACTGCTTACCTAATTACCATGATGCTCTTTTTAAAAATGTTCTCCTCCCTTAGCTCCATGTCAGTGAACTATTCCTTGGCCAAGAGGGCTGGCAGGAGACTTGTAAAAAGCATTTGGCAATCTAAATAAAAACTGGGGCAAAAAAAAATCTAAAAATATAAAGAAAGAAAGACTTACACTTATATAGCACTTTATTTGTGAAGTGCTTTGTGCACTGTGATAATGAATTCCGTTGAAGTATAGTGACTGGTGTTGTGCAGGCAAATGTGGCAGCCATTTTGCCCTCTGCAGAATTTCACAAACAGTAAGTCTATTTTTTGGGACTGCTGACCAGAAAACCCTGCTCTTTGATGGATGCCATGAGATTGGTAATTTCCACCTGAGTAGGGGCTCTATTTAACATCTCATCCAAAGGATGATATCTTTGACAATGCAGCATTCCCTCAGTATTACATTGAAGCTCAAGTCCTGGAGTAGGGTTTGAAACATGACTTCCTGCCTCAGAGGTGAAATTAAGGTTTCCTCTGTCCGAGAGCTTAAAGAATTTTCTATGAAATCACTTTAAACTGTATCATCTCAGTTCCTAGTGAGCTGTCCCACCTCACAAATGGTCTCTAACTTGATCCAATTTGGTACAATCTTGCACAGAATGGCCACAATTTGGCTAGCAGAGTACAAGGAACTGAATTCTGCATCTAACTTGTGCTATATTTAACTTTGAAGTGTTTCATGCCGACACTCAGTGTCTGAAATGGAGAAGCATTCTATTTCTCAGAACTAACTTCCTTCACCTTGATGAGCACAAAATCTCACAAAAGAAATCCAAGTTGTCATTTATTTTCACCTACCTTGCTGCAGTTCTTTTTTAAAACATAATTTGCAACTATACCGTCTAATTACAAGTGTAACTAATACCAGAGTGTCTAAATCATAAATATAAATTTAATTTGGCGGCTACTGCCCATGTTTATCTATGGAACTATTAAATTAATATTTATTATGAAATCAGGTGGTGACCTGCAGCTTCTTTCTCCCTTCACACCCTCTTGCTTCACCGCACAAGATATTGAGAAATGAGCTGCGTGAGAACTAATTGGACTGCAGTTTCTTTCAGAGAATCTGGGCTGTCTTCTCTGTTCCCCAGGCAACAGGGACAGCCCCAGAGATCAGCATCGTACACTCAACAGTGTTATTGTTGAGTCACTCACCACAGATTGTGTCACTTTGGTGTCAGCAACAGTGGAGATGAACCAAGGTTCCAGGTATGATTTGAGACCTGTCCGATTCAATGTGATCTGCAAGAGTTTTAATTTAATTTTAAAATAACATTATCATTAATATTGCGACACAGCTATTTCCGTCTGAAACAGATAGGCCTGATTCTCCCAGGTAGAGCTGGAGGGGAGGGAGCTGATTGGCTGCAACGAGATGTGATACCTTTTGTTAGCTTTTTCTTAATTTGGTTTTACTTTAAAAAAAAATGTTTGACATTTCATCCAATTTTTTTTAAGTTGTGCTTACACATTAATTAAATACTGTCTGTCCAGTGTCCCTCTTGTAGCTCGCTGCTTGCCAAATTTTGATTTCTATAGCTTTACAGTATTATTTGCTTGAACACAGCTCACAGCACGTGCAAGTGGTGTAAACTGACATTCAGACAGAAGAATTAACTTTTTATGAAGGTGCAAATGTGGGGAAACTGGGTGTCACTATGGGTCAGACTCTGGCCTTTCACATCTGACATCTGAGTCTTGGGTTCAAATACAACCCATGCTCCAGTGGCATGAAAATCTTCTCCTCCGTTTTAAAAAAAAATTGTTGGTGGAATATGAGTCACATTTACTGCCGATCCCTAGCAATTGAGTGGTTTGCTAGGCCACTTCAGAGGACATTAAGAGCCAACCGCATCATGCAGACTACAGTCCCTGACGAGGGAGGGGTGGAAGATTCCTTCCCAAAAAGGATATTAGTGACCAGTTGTTTTTTTCTAAATCACAATCCGGCATTTTCAGTTTTTTTTTCTGATGCTAGCCGACAAATTACCAGATTTATCAAATTCATCTTTCACAACTTGCCGTGGTGGGATTATGAACTCATGACAGCTGGGTTGTTAGTCTGGAAACATAATCATTACACTACCGTACCCATTAAGTGAGTGTGGACAGTGTTAGTCCAGTTCCTAATGGGCACCTCGGGAAGAAGTGTCAGAATGGAGGCAATGTCTGCATTGCAAGATGCTGCATTTTGGTCTGAAAAATGCCAGGTTTTACTGTTCCCTCATTTTAGTTTTGGGGCAGATATTGTGGAATTTGCATATGAACAAATATACATGCCAAGATTCCCGCCATAAAAGATAGTTAAGTCGTCAAGTAGGTTGTCATTTCATGGCACTGCATTGTATTCTTTTAGCCAGTAAGCTATTACGTTGGCCACTAAAGAAACAGCACCACACCCCTGACTAAATTTGTCAGCAAAAGGCCGCAGGCGGGGATACCATTGGGATAATTGACTGCACCTGTAATTATGCAAAATTAATGTACAATCAGGCAATGGGTGAGGCGACAGGGTGGGTGTCTGTTTTTAGCATAAATTATTTACTTTTTGCTTGGAGACCAGCTGAGCGTGAGCTGGCCTAGACGTATTCCAAATGCAGACTCCACCACTGTCGCTGCCGCCCAATTGCACCACAAAGGGAGCTGCCAGTCTAGAAATACATCAGACTAAATTGGTCTTGGACCAATCCACAATTGAACAATGACATTGAATTCCTTGCCACCCCGTGCTTTCCCACATGAAGGTCAGCAAAGATCTATCTGGCTATAGGGGGTACAGCACTGTTGTCTTCCTGTAGAGTTTTTAAGGAAGCCTCTGCGTGTGTTTCTTTAGATCACGCTGCTCTGAAAACCCAGCTCAATTCCAGGCACACTAACCACAGAGGGAAAATCCACGATTCAGCATGTCCTATATCTGCCACAACATGACCTTTCACAATGAGATTTTACTATTGATGTTTTTTTATACCTGTTCCCACCCCCAATTTTCTTCCCCTAGTTCCTGAAAGTGGCAAGTCATGCTGGAGTTTGGTTGCCCTCGGCAGCAAGTGGCCATTTTTCATCTGTGAGCCTAGATAGTGAATGTTCTCAGGATGATCTTGTTCGTTTGTTCTCACACACACACACACACGCACACACCATGATATCTCACGCCAGGCTACCAAGTGATTGATACAAACTGAAAATGAGTTCTAGTGTACATCCACAAGACTAATTGCCTTTTCCATTTTACTAAAGGACAAGTCTGAAACAAAATGAATTAACAATGTATGGTTCCTGACTTTTAAAAAAACTAACCTGTTCATTTGCATAGCAGGTACATCGAGGATATCATGGCAGCCATAATGAGGTGCACAACTGTATTCTGTTATAAGGTTAATACCACAACCCAAGAGACACTCTCTGCAAGCTTCAATTTCACAGACACAGATTTTCCTCCATTTACTTCTATCAGCAACAAAGCAGTGTGATTATATGCCAAGGCTGACTTTTCACAAACCATTAGCGAACAGAGAAAAGTTTACAAAACTGTGAGCTGATTTGGAAAAATGCATCTAAAAGATTTATTTCAATCGACCAAATTCATGCAACTCTTTATAAGTATAACTTTCTACCACCAATTTGAAGGAGCAACATCCAGTGTTATCATCAAGAATAGTTGGTGTACTGGTGCCAATGTGTTCTCGGAAAATTCACACTGAGACCACAACGTTTTAGTGTTGTGTGATGCACTTCTTGAGTGCTACTCCGAATTCACCGCTTGCAATTGCTCTCACCATGACACTATCAGTAAAAGACCAGTAAATCACCAGTACTTTACCCTGGTGACATATAAAAAAGATCTCTCCAGACACAACTTAAGTTTGGAAGGTTACAGTATATAATTTGGTGTTTTGACCTAATAGCCATTACAGAGATGTGGTTGCAAAATGACCAAGGTTAGGAACTAAATATTCCAGGGTACGTGACATTTAGAAAAGACAGGCAGAATGGAAAAGGAGGGGGTGCAGCCCTAATAATAAAGGATGACATAAGGACAGTAGTGAGAAATGATCATGGCTCGGAGGATCAGGAAGTAGAATCAGTATGGGTGGAAATAAGAAATAACAAGGGGCAGAAAACACTGGTAGGGGTAGTTTATAGGCCCCCTAATAGTAGCTATACCATTGGATAGTGTATTAATCATGAAATAATAGGAGCTTGTAACAAAGGTAATGCAGTAATCATGGGGGACTTTAATCTACATATAGACCGGGAAAATCAAATTGGCAAAGGTAGTTTGCAAGACAAGTTCATGGAATGTGTTCAAGATGGTATCCTGGAGCAATACGTCATGGAACCAACCAGGGAACAGGCTATTTTAGATCTTGTATTGTGTAATGAGATAGGGTTAATTGGTAATCTCACATAATTAGTAATCTCTTAATTAGTAATCTCCTCTGGGGAAGAGCAACCGTAATATGATAGACTTTCACATTGAGTTTGAAAGTAAGGTACTTAAGTCAGAAACTAGAGTTTTAAACTTAAATAAAGCCAATTACATCGGTATGAGGGGCGAGTTGTCAAAGGTAGATTGGGAAATTAAATTAAAGGGTTTGACAGTTGAAAAGCAATGGCAAACATTTGAAGAAATATTTCAATATTCTCAACAAATATACATTTCATTGAGAAATAAAAACTCCACGGGAAGAATGATCCACCCGTGGCTAACTAAAGAAGTTAAGGAGAGTATTAGATTGAAGGATGAGGCCTATAATGTTGCCAAGGAGAGTAATAAGCCTACGAATTGGGAGAGTTTTAGAAACCAACAAAGGACGACCAAAAAATTGCTAAAAAGGGAAAAAATAGTATGTGAAAGTATACTAGCAAGAAATATAAAAATGGATTGTAAGAGCTTCTACAAGTATGTAAAAAAGAGCGTAGCAAAAGTAAACGTTGGTCCCTTAGAGGCTGAGACAGGAGAAATTATAATGGGGAATCAGGAAATGGCAGATGCATTAAACAAATATTTTGTATCTGTCTTCACAGTAGAAGACACATAAAGCATACCAAAATTAATGGGGAACCAAGGGGTAAATGAGAGTGAGGAACTTAAAACAATTAATATCAAATGAGAAAAAGTACTGGACAAACTAATGGGACCAAAAGCCGACAAATCCCTTGGACCTGATGGTCTACATCCGAGAGTTCTACAAGAGGTGGCTGCAGAGATAGTGGTTGCATTGGTTATGATCTTTCAAAATTCTGTAAATTCTGGAATGGTCCCGGTGGATTGGAAGGTAGCAAATGTTACTCCGCTATTCAAGAAAGGAGGGAGAGAGAAAACAGGGAACTACAAGCCAGTTAGCCTGACATCGGTCGTCTGGAAAATGCTGGAATCCATTATTAAGGAAGTGGTAACAGGGCACTTAGAAAATCATAATATGATTAGGCAGAATCAACATGGTTTTATGAAAGGGAAATCGTGTTTGACAAATTTATTAGAGTTTTTTGAGGATGTAACTAGCAGGGTCGATAAAGGAGAACCAGTGGATGTGGTATATTTGGATTTTCAAAAGGTATTCGATAAGGTGCCACATAAAAGGTTGTTACACAAGGTAAGGGCTCATGGAGTTGAGGGTAATATATTAGCATGGATAGAGGATTGGTTAAAGGACAGAAAACAGAGAGAGTAGGGATAAACGGGTCAGTCTCAGGTTGGCAGGCTGTAACTAGTGGGGTACCGCAAGGATCGGTGCTTGGGCCTCAGCTATTTACAATCTCTGTTAATGACTTAGATGAAGGGACCAAGTGTAATGTATCCAAGTTTGCTGATGATACAAAGCTAGGTGGGAAAGTAATCTGTGAGGAGGAGACAAAGAGTCTGCAAAGGTGAGTGGGCAAGAAGGTGGCAGATGAAGTATAATGTGGGGAAATGTGAGGTTATTCCCTTTGGTAGGAAGAATAGAAAAATAGAATATTTTTTAAATGGTGAGAAACTATTAAATGTTGGTGTTCAGAGAGAATTGGGAATCCTCGTACAAGAAACATAAAATTTAATATGCAGGTACAGAAAGCATTTAGGAAAGCCATTAGCATGTTGGCCTTTATTGCAAGGGGGTTGGAGCACAAGAGTAAGGAAGAATTGCTACAGTGGTACAGGGCATTGGTGAGAGCTCACCTGGAATACTGCGTACAGTTTTGGTCTCCTTATCTAAAGAAGGACATACTTGCCTTAGAGGCGGTGCAACATAGATTCACAAGATTAATTCCTGGGACGAGAGGGTTGTCCTATGAAGAGAGGTTGAGCAGAATGGGCCTATACTCTCTGGAGTTCAAAAGAATGAGAGGTGATCTCATTGAAACATATAAGATTATGAGGGGGCCTGACAGGGTAGATGCTGAGAGATTGTATCCCCTGGCTAGAGAGTCTAGAACTAGGGGGCATAATCACAGGATATGGGGTCAGCCATTCAAAACTGAGATAAGGAGGAATTTCTTCATGCAGAGGGTTGTGAATCTTTGGAATTCTCTACCCCAGAGGGCTGTGGATGCTGAGTCATTGAATATATTCAAGGCTGAGATGGATAGATTTTTGGACTCTGGGGAATCAAGGGATGTGGGAATCAGGTGGGAAAGTGGAGTTGAGGTCGAAGATCAGCCATGATCTGATTGAATGGCGGAACAGGCTCGAGGGGCCATATGGCCTACTCTTGCTCCTATTTCTTATCTTCTTATGTTCTTATGGTCTTTCACAGTTCAAGTGGACATAATATGACATTTTTACACACCCACCATTACACTTAAGTGAAATTCTAGTGAGAACATTGAACATTATAAAGTCTATCCTATATATACCTGAAATATAGAATTTACCATAGACAGTGCACATGGATCTTTCTGGGATATAATTTTCAGCTGCTGTTTAATAGCCATCAAATGCTACCAGAAGAATGAGAAAAAGAAAGAACGACAGCGCCTTTCACGACATCATGATATCCCAAATTGCTTTAAAGCCAATGAAGTACTTTTTGAAATGTAGTCACTGTTGTAATGGAGGAAACACAGCACCCAATTTGCACACAGCAAGGTCCCACAAACAGTAATGTGATAATGACCATATAATCTGTTTTTAGTGATGTCGTTTGAAGTATAAATATTGGCCAGGACACCCCTGCTCTTCTTCTCTTCCAATAATGCCATTGGATTGTTTACGTGCACCTGAGAGAGCAGAGGGGACCTCGGTTCAACCTCTCATCCGAAAGACGGCACCTCCAACAATGCAGCTGCTCCCTCAATTCTGCACTGGGAGTATTAGCCTAGATTATGTGCTCAAATCTCTAGAGTGGGACTTGAACCCACAACCTTCTAACTCAGAGGCGAGAGCGCTACCAACTGAGCCAAGCTGGACACCATCATTATCGTGCCAACTGACGAGCATAGCAAACCACATCAATTGATTCAGACTTCCTCCCACCTCTCAATAGTATCGGCGTGCTGAGCCAAATGGATGACTTATTCACATCACAGTGACATTATTGTAAGGTGTCACCTATATGATGATAGATAGGTTCAGAAGCACAGCGGCCTCAGGCAAACAGTGGTCAGGCTGGATTGCACCGAGCATTGCTTTCGGCATGTCCCATGGGCCCTTTTTATCAGGACTACAACTATAAGCTCTGCTTCCTGATACTATTTTCTCAAAATGAATGCAATCAGGTGAAGAATGAAATAGCTGACTCCGTACTTTCATCTCCTAAGATGCTCACATTCTGTCATGCCTTCCCTGGCAGGTGACATTAAAGAGGAGTGTGTAGGAATAATGCTCTTTTAAAGAAAAATTAGAGAATGAATTTTCTCTCAAATTAATGACCCTCTAAGAAAATCTCATTCTTAAAGATAGCATGTTCGAAAGCTACATGTTCCCACAATCTTGTCGGAATCAGGTATTCTCCTATTTTCCGTTAATAATGGAATTTGGCCCTGAAAGATTCCACGAGGAAGATTACATACAAACATAAGAAATTGACGGGCAGGACAAGACCAGCTGGTCCATCAAGCCTGCTCCTCTCCATGATGGCCGAACCATCATGGCTAAACACTTCTTCCCTGCCTCGCACCCACTCCTGCAGCCATGTAATCTCCTGGAAGAGGCAGAACAACAGAGAAAAAACCCAGGGCCAATAAGGGAAAAAAATACTCTGGAAAATTCCTCTCCGGCCCCCTCAAGCAATCGAAACCAGTCCAGGAGATCACGTGAACCAAATGTTATCCATACTCATCGAAGATCAGGTCCTTCTTAGAAGTAGGAGACTAGGAGCAGCCTTTTTAGGCAGATTAATAAGTACAGTTGAAAGCAGGAATATGGGCAGATCCATGGACAAAACAAGTCGCTGCAAATCAAGTCTAGACACACAACTTCATTGTGATATGGGCACTATTCTTGGCCAGTTGTGTAGCACGGAATGCCTGGAATCCAGGCTAAAAATAGCTCAGGTGATGAGCGCTGGTCTTGTTTCTACAGAGAATTTGTTTTTGTATCTGTAACAGTTATTCATGGAGCACACAGGAAGAACACATTGTACCAACAAAATGCACGATGGCTACTAATGATGCACGGAAGATAAATCTTTGTATCATTGGCAACATACCTTCCTGGCTTCTGATGGGCCCAACATTCTTCTTTTCATGAAAAACGAGAGAATGCCTGTTTTTCTGTAGTTAAATTTAATATGGGCTGGAAGACGGTATCTTCCACTTTCGACACATGCTCTAAACTGATCTGCAAAGTGACCACAGCACCTGGGAATTAGAACAGACATTCTCTAATTTTTCCTTTAAAAGAAATATATCATCCGCGCCTGGGAATTAATAATATTATGTTCACGTTCCTTTAATAGCCGCCTAGTGAAATCACGAGACTGCACTGCTATGATACCTGGGGAAGCGCTTTTGTTATTCAGAAAATCATCCTGCCCTGCTTTCATTGAAAGAGCAATTTCAGGCCCCAAGTATTAACTATCTCCTTTCTAATGGCTCCATGGGGTAGACTTTCATTTTCACTGCCTGGACGGGAATCTGGCAGAGCAAATCAATTCTAAGGTGCCATGGTCAATTCAGGACACATGTTCAAAGTGGAAGATAGCACCTTGCCTCCACTACTAAATTAAATGCACATTTTCTATCACCTTTTTGCTAAATGATATGGTTGATCTGTCCTTCATCATTCGCAGATTGAGTCTGGCAGGTGTAAACCAGCTGGTTCCAGCGCTTCACAGTGCAGCACTCTCTCAGAACTGCACTGAGTGTCAGTGAGACGATGTGCTCAAATCGTGGAGTGAGGCTTTAACCCTTCCAGCTCAGAGTGCTACCATCTAGAAGTTTCCCCACTACCACTGTTAGGCTGGCTAGCCTATAGTTAACAGGGTTTATCCCTCTCCCCTTTATTGAACAGATATGTAACATTTGCAACCTTCCAGTCCTCTGGTACCACTCCCACATCCAAGGAGGATTGAAAGCCTCGGCTTTTTCCACCCTCACTTCCCTCCGCAACCTAGGGTGCATCCCATCTGGACCGGGTGGCTTTTCTACTTTGAGTGTTGCCAACTTTTTAAGTACCTCCTTTTTAATCTATTTTTATCCTATCCAGTTTTTCCACCCCCTCCTTCTTTACCATGACATTGGCAGCATCCTCTTCTTTTGTGAAGACAAATGCAGGGTATTCATTTAGTACCTCAGCCAAGATGGTGCATGTTTCTCGCTTTCCTCAGGCCCTAATTATTTACGCTGAATTCTGCTTGTTTGACACCAGTTTTTAAGTTATGACTTATGCTAACGTGATTCTCAGGAAATTTCGACATTAGCTCAAGTCAGCAAGTTCGGTATAAAAACAGGCATAAATTTGGGCTTCATTTCAGCGTAAGTGCGATCCAGGAAATTCCGAACCATTATGTATGCATGCACTTCCTGTCTACAAGATCTATCAGTTTTGCTATTTCATTATAAATAATAATATCAAAGTATTATAGAAAAATAAGATCAGAATGTTACTTCCAGTTGTCATATTTTTGTCACACTTTTGTGTCAACGTTTTCCTATTATAAATTACTATGTCCATATTTATAATCGAAACTGCCTATGTAAACTTGTCACACTGCAATTATACCCTCCCACCACTGGTAGGCTGCAGCACAGCAGTTTTACATCTCCTGGCTCCTTGGTTTGTACTGCAGAGAAATTCTTATGCTCCAACCAACTCGCCTCCTCTTTCCAATTTGGTGTTTGGTATTGTATTATAAATGATAATATCACCATCAAAATATTACAAGAAAATAAGGATAGAATGTATATATTTAAAAAGGGGACTGAATTACATCTGTGAGTCCTAGTTCTATTATCCCCTGTTTCACCTGAAGACTACACTTGGTCTTGACTCCCCGGGGGTAATTATGACTTTGGGCGACAGTGTAAAACGGTCAATATCGGATCAGCTGCTCATTGAAGCCGATGGAAATTAAAATCGGGAGAGATGTAAAACGGGCTGCCGACTCGCTATCACCCATTTTACACAGTCGCACAAAGTCATAATTACCCCTCGCTCTCTCCTGTGTGCAACACCACGGGAGATAAACTAGTTCTAAAAAAAATGGAATAATACAGAGATGAAATGTAAACTTGTGAAGCATTCCACATTCAAAAACAAAAACTTAAGCATTGCAAAATAGTCTGTTCGCTTTGTCCAAACTCCAAAATAATGCCCTTTTTAAAATAAATAATAAAACAAAACTCAAAGTGTACCAAGGGGCATATAGGAAGAAGATCCAGCATTACACTTAAAAATAACTGTGGGCAAAATTTATGGGCAGGCAATTCAAGCAATGTAAAATATTGCTCTGGTCTGATATATAATTTTAAAATGCCACAGAACTGCACTCAGCAGACAAGTATCTGACCGCAGTTTTACACACGCAACGCATGGCTTTTACTCATACCCTGGCGCTGCTCCAAAGCCTTGTGGCTACCAGAAATTCCTGGTCCCGGTGCTATGTTGCAACATCTGTCTGCAGTGCAGTGAGGTGCCGTTTAGAACACAGAAGGTTGGGTTACAGTTGAAATATTGCTGGAGTGCTCAAGGGACTTAATCTGCCACTCAGTTGGGCCTGAGCCAAGACTTAGCCTGTGCACACCCTGTGGTAGACAGTCCCGAACCACCTTTGAATTATTAACCCCCATCTCGTCGCATCATCCATCCTGCTTGTAAACGGTTTGTAAAACGCGTGATGATGTCATTAAGTGAAGTTTATGCATTGAGTTTCACTTTTATTAATTATTTACCACAAATAACTATATATTTTTGAGCAGGCATTACTGTACGGTGGGAATGGGAATCCTGGCTTAATTTCCCACTGGGTAGGATAGCGGATTGGTTATGGTACTGGACTAGCAACCCGGAGATCGTGAGTTCAAATCTGGTCATTTATGGGCTTTCACCAAGAAAAACACAATGGAAGAAAATACCAGGAAAAGTACCATGAAAGCAGCTGGATTATGAGAAAAACCAGTTCGCTTGTGACCTTCAGGGAAGGGGATTTGCCACACCTACTCGGTCTAACCTGCATGTGACTTCAATCCCACACTACATGATTGACTCTTCAAGCTCTCAGCCACTTAGTTGTACAAACAAAGCCCACCACCACCATCACATTAGAAGGTCTTCTCAAGGCAACTGGGTACTAAAATGTCACCCACATCCTGCAAACAAATTAAAAAAGAATTGACTAAGCATGGTGTGGGAAGGGGATTGGGTTCAGCTTCCACTGTGGTGGACTAGCCTGTTGTCACTCACTGCCCAAGGCCCTTGCATGTAATGAATGGCAACTAGGGTGAGATGCCAGGGGACACCTGTGAGTTACCGCTTTCAGGAGAGAAAATTAGAGTGGGTAAAAGAAATCTCTGTAAAGTACGTTCCTGAGCCACACTTGTATAAAGAGGCTGTTTTAAAACAAATAGGTCCTGTATAGTTAGAGATTCTAAAATAGCTTTCAAAGAGGGTCTTGTACACTTTTTCCTCTAAATAAGTTGAGTTTTCTCAAATGCTTATATTGGTTTCGTACTTTATGTCTGTTAGAGTATTATACTGATGTCATTTGTAGGGAGTGGGGTTACTGTATGAAATTAATTAACCCCAGGGGTGATGCAATTAGCTTCAGCACAATGGAGGAGAAAAATCAGTTGAGGTCTTGCTTTTGATTGATGTTAATGCTGTGGAAGTATGGTATTGTATGAAGTACTTAATCTGCTAATTTAAGTGTATCATCACTGCCTTTAATTCTATGCTACAGGACATGATCCATAGAATAAACAATATGTCATCGAAATAACCCAGCCTCATTATTAATTTTGTTGATTATTTTGATCTACATTTTTAAGAAGTTCTGTAATGACCATTGTGAGGTTCCTGCAGTTACTGTCCCCTTGTTGCCATCCTGCCTGCCCCTAGTACCCGCCTGCTAACATCATCTCAATCCAGAGAGAGATATCCTGTCTGAAACAGGTTTATATATCAAAGCCATGATAAAAGGGGGTTTTGCTGACAAAAATCAGTGCAAAGTAACTGCAACCAAATCATTTATCCACACCTGCATTTTGCACTGTGACTATTCCGTTGGACTTCAGAGGCAGAATTGTGATGTTAATTCAATATAAAATCTCTTCACATCACATCTTGCCAATAAAATTGATAGAAACATAGAAGCTGTCTGTACTGAGCTGCTGCATTTCCCCAAACTCTTCTGAAGCCTTCCCCCGAGCACTTAACCCTACTGAGCACTGATTTTAATTTCCAAGCTACAGCAATAGAAAAAAAAAAACATTTAAAAATACTGGAAAGCTGAAATAAAAGCAGAAAGTGCTGGAAATAAACAACAGGGAAAAGACAGACGAATGTTTTCTGCACGTTGTCAGATCGTTCGGATGGAGGGTTATTTCCAAAACGTTTGCATGTCCTTTCTTGACAGACCTGCTTTGTATTTCCAACATTTTCTGAGAGAATCTAAACCCATTAAGAAACAGGCGGAGTAATCTTTATTCTTAGGAGTGAGGTACATTGAAATTGCTGATATATTTAAACTGAAGTAAGAAAGGCTCACTCCAGGATGTGCATATTCTTTCCATTACACGTAACTGCAAGGCTGGCACTCAGGTTCGGAATGGTTGTAAAGTAAAATCCGAAGAACAGACTGAGTCACAGAGCTTTGCTCAATTCCCAGAATTCTTTTGATGAACTGGAAATATGTAAGCTTGTTACATTTTTATTCCTGGTACTGAAATGCCAGTTTTTTTTTTGGAGTAGGCTGTTGTAGTAATTCAGCCTGTCTGGAAATTCCCCAGTACTGTGACACTGCCCCTTTTTAAATAGGGCTGTGCCACCCACTCATTTCGCTAATTGAATATTTCACCAATTACTGAAAGATTTTTGGAATAGTCAGATGCATTACAGCAAATGGTTTCAAGCTTACTTTGAACCTCGGGCATCTTTCTGGATCAAAGACACAGCTTCTCTTGATCCCCAGATCCCCCCGCCCCCCCCCCCCCCGCCACCTGCCCGCTATTGTCAGAATCATTTGTACGCAGGGTGTAATGCCATCTTGAGGATCCCTTGTAGCATTTCCCTGGATGAACAGGAAGCTGCCGTTCCTCCTGCAATCATTCAACAGCAACAACGTGCAGTTATGCAGCCTTCAACATAGAGAACCGTCCCAAGGCACAATCAAAAAAAATGGATACTGAGCCAAAGAAAGAGATATTAAGGGAGATGACCAAAAGCTAAGTCAAAAAAGGGTGTTTTAAATAGGGTCTTAAAGGAGGAGAGAAAGTTGGAGAGGCGGAGGGGAATACCAGAGCATGGGGTCTGGGGCTGGAGGCATGGCTGCCAATGGCGGGGCAAAGGGAGGGCGGATGCACAAGTAGCCAGGGTCAGAGGAACGGAGAGTTTGTTGAAGTTGTAGGGCCAGAGGAGGTTACAGAGATAGGGAGGGAGAAGGCCATGAGGGAACTTAAACACAAGGATGAGAACTTTAAATAGAGGCTTGGGGGTCCAAGAGCCAAAGTAGGTCAGTGTGGACAGGGGTGGTGGGTGAGCAGGACTTGGTGCAGGATAGGATAGCTAATATTTATGGGGGGTGGAAGATGGAGGCCGGCTAGGAGAGCATTGGAGTAGTTGAGTCTGGAGGTGACAAAGGCATGAATGAGGGTTTCAGCAGCAGATGGGCTGAGGTAGGGTAATGGTATCTAGGTGGAATTAGGCGGTCTTTGTGATAGAAAGGATATGGGTTCAGATGCTCAGTTTGAGGGCAAACAGGACGCCAATGTTGCAAACAGTCTGGTTTAGCCTGAGACAGTGGCTGGGGATGGGAATGGAATCGCTGGCAAGGATATGGAGTTTGTGACAGGGGCCAAAAGCGATAGTTTTAGTCATCCCAGTGTTTAACTGGAGGAAATTGTGGCTTATCAAAGTCTGGATGTCGGACAAGCAGTCTGACAATACAGAGGCAGTGGACAAGTCGAGACAGGTGGTAGAGAGGTAGAGCTGGGTGTCATCCATAGACATGGGATCAGATGTGGAATCTGATCCCATGTCTATGGATGATGTTGCCAAGGGATAACATGTAGATGAGGAACAGGAGAGGGCCAAAGATAGATCCTAGGACGACTCGAGATGATGCAGCAGTGGGGAGACATTACCAGAGATGCTTTTGCTACAGTCGAATATATAGGAGTGGAACCAAATGAGGGAAGTCCCACAGAGCTAGACAATGGAGGAGAGACGTTGGAGGAGGATGGTACAGACGAACCTGTCAAAGATTGTAGAGATGTCAAGGAGGGACAATGCACCATGGTCACAGAGGATGTCATTTGTGACGTTTGAAGGGCCGTTTTGGTGCTGTGGTAGAGGCAGAAACCCGATTCATCCTAAAAATGTTGGATCCAGTGCCTTACCCTGGAATCCGTTACAGTCCTGCTGAATGACCCCCCAGCTCGTTCACATTGAAGCTTTTGGCCAGAGTCTGAACACATAGGTTAGATACCCAACCAATAGCTGAGGACCTAAAATACATTTGAGTATTTGGTTTTGTTATTGCAACAATGTCAGCTGTCATCTACAAAACGGAATCTGAACAACTGCATCCATCATGTGTAAAGTTTTGCATCATGCCTGGACAGGCCTCTAGGTCAGTGGCAACCAATCAGAAATTATTCTGTTAACAATTGATTTACCAATATGTCCCTAATTTTAAACATGTTTAAAGGTGTGATACACACATTCAACGTGGCTCCTGTGATGATAAGATTTTTTCTCCCTTACTTGCTCCTTTCTTGATGTTGGTGACTCGTAGTCAGCAGCTCTGTGATACGTCTCCCAACTAAGTGACAATTTTCATGTTTGAGCCCAGGCGATCGATGTCAGTATGCTATTTTACCACAAAGACCATTCCAGCTGATCCAATCCTAACTCTACGCTGTTATAAGGTGATTAAGAGTGGGTACCCTGGCTGATTATTTTCCAGTCTCTAGCCCGCGGACAGGCTCTTTGAACCTAATGGCCTTTTCCGGTTTCTAAAAATTCTTGTGTTATTAAGTTCTAAATCTGACTTCCTGTCAATACAGTGAGTTCCATGCTGTCAGTCGGACCCATCACAAAGTAAACTCCAGCTGGGGTAAGTACCTAACCCAAACATGACCAGTTCAGTAACTGCATACACAGACACTGTTACACACCCCAAAATTCACCAAATTACTTTCTTGAATGGTTAACCAGAGAAATAACAGGAAACAATTAAGAGCAATCAGGAAAAGAGTTCTTCGGTAAATTATAACAGTCTATTCTTAAAAGTCGCCAAATGTACAAGAACAAAATTCATCAAATTCCATTCAAACACTTTCTGCAGTGCAGTGGTTTTCAATTAGCATGTAAAGATGCTGTGCCTTCCTTGTAGTTTGCACACAGGACAAAGCTGTGTGTGTTTGAGGCTGGAGCTCTCCCCTTTTTTTTGAGCACTCCAGTCTTAGAGGTAAATGATGCCAGATGGACCTGTAAAACCCACACCTTTTTGCGGACTGCTGGTACTTAAAAATGTGGGCTGTCCTAATTGGCATCGCTGGTGGTCGAACTGCTAAGTAAAGCTACGTATAATAAAAAGAAATTTCAGTGCAAGTGGGATAGGATTGTTATGACCTTACCACTTCTCCAGCATCATGCAGGTGGATGAACTGAACAATTTCCAACTCCGTGTTCCTATCCACACAGCATGCCGCAGAGAGTGACAGGTGCCATCAGGCTTATTCTCATGTCTGCCACTTCAGCTGACCTGCAGGGTGGCAGCGGCAGCTTGGATTAGGGGGCGCCTTAGGCAAACTGTTCCTAATGATTATTTTGTCTAAATTACATAACAAAAAATAAATACTTTTCAGAGGTCTTCTTTAAAACAAAAAGCAAATGAAATGTGCTTTTTAAATTATTTTTTCAAGTGTTGTACTGAATGTAACGCAGTGTAGATTAATCTGTAATGTGTTTTGGACACTGCCACATTCTGCCAAATCATGCTCACCAGGCCTTGAGGTAGCTGAACCTACAGCAGTTTACAATGCCAGTTTGTTATCTTGTGTTTCTCTTTTTTTTAAACACACTATTCAAACCACACAACTTTCTTTACAAGCTTAAGCTGCGAGCGACTAATTGATATTTCATGAGAGGACTACTCTATGCATTATTGATAAACAAAAGTGGTTGAGGGATTTGGATACTGTCCTGTTCCTCCTTCCCACCGGATATTAAATTTTGCCTGCTAGCATCAATTCTGCTGCTGCCCTGCGATGGGTGAAACTTCTCTTATACCCCGCTTTGGTCCACCCTTAAGCCAACTTCAAGTTGATTGAGGGAGTTTCCTGGCCTCTTATGGACATTTCCTGTAGATGCTCTCAAAATGTCACACCACAAACACAACTTGCATTTTACCAACACAGTTTTTTAACATAAGTTTGTTGCAAACCCTGAAGGAAATTAGCAGTCATGTGGATGATACAGTAATGCTACAAAGCAAGCTGAAGGGTGGGCAAAGTATTGCACCCCTTCCCCCATTCTTTGCTGACTTTGGTGGATACTGTCTTGGAGGATGGACTATCTGGACATACACCTTTGTGTTTTTCTTGTACCTTTTGTACCATTTAAGGTGAGGGAGAAACACACTAGGGAATGGAACACTATTTGAATCTCCCCTGGTCAGGAATACACAGCTGAAAAAAGAAATGTTAATGAAGCAGAAGACTACATGGAAACTCTTTTTCAGATATTTTATGAACAATAAACTATACTGGCAAATCTTGGGGTGCATTTATCCGTACATTCCAATATTTTGCATTTTTATCAGTCTCATCAGGCCTTTGAGTGCACCTGAAATTCTTGGTTAAGTAAAGTTTCCATCGTCAGTTAGGGCAACATCACTAATGTCATTTGTACGTGACTCTAGTTTAATTGCTGCCTTTTTGATAGAGAGCGTGCGCGAATGGAAGAAAACTCCAGAAACTAGATGAGAAACAGTCTGGAGGAGAGGGGAGGGAAGACACAACCTCCGAGCCCAGGTTTTTTTTTGTGACCATAACTAGAATCTCGACTAAAATGTTGACTGGAATTTTCTAATAGCATGTTGCTATCATTGGCTGAAACGACAGCTGTGGAAAAGAAAACTGGACAGGGTGCATAATGAGCAGCCGATCAGCCAACGCCTGTTTTGTGCCCCCGTCAAAGTTGAATTTCACCCCCAACAAACTTTAACAAGTTTTTTAACACTGTGGGGTTGCAAGGAAAAACTTGCAGTCGTTCCCTGATGTGGGCGGAGGATTGTAAAATGCAACTATATCAGAGATCATTGCCATGAAACAAACCTAGCTGCCCCGTATTTTCACTCGGGGTTATCTAATGTTACAAGGGGGCAGACGGAGCTGAGCTAAAATAGTATTCAAGTCTCTTTGCTACACGTGAGGCGAATTTATAACAGTTCCCTTGGGATGTGTGATTTCTCTTGTCCCACTCTTTATTTTGAACCTGAAGTACAATTATTGTTATTAGAGGGCGAATATCTGAATTTATTTTTTTATATGAACAGAACATTTTCAGGCACTGCACCTTTAGGATCAGGATTTGATTTTAGCCATTTTTTTTGCCACCGCTTTTTAAATTGTATTCCCCCTCTCTCTCCAGGCCACACAACGTGCACTGACCAAGAGAACAGACAGGTCTTCAGCCTCGGCCAGAGCTGCCCTTACTTAATCCAGTTTTCAGTAAATGTGTTAAGAGTGAGAAAACGCATCTTCCAATTCTCTCTCTCCCCTCTATAGGGGGCACATCAAGGCCCTGACAGCGAGACCAAGACCAGGAACTCAACTTGTGACCAAGTGTGGACATAAGCCCATTTTGTACTCCTTGGTGGTGCCAAGTTGCTGCACCGCCTCACATCACCTCAGCAGCCAGTTTTGAATTTTTAAGATGAAAATGGCCCCTGCACCTGGAGACAGGAATTAAATGTAATCTGCACATAGTTTAATCTATCACCCTTAAAAGAATCACCATCATTGTTTAAGAATGCCATGGACATAAATTTTAGTATTTGGCATCTGGTTTTCACAAACACTTGCTTTTTGCAAACAGGCGGCGTTAACACTTGCCAAAGGTGACTATTTATTGATTTTACTGTCTGTACACTGTGTAGCTGTCAGTTTTCACAAACTAAGCAACTTGGAACTCACCAGATCGGCCACAATACTTTGAGCCAATCAACGTCACAGCAAATACCAGGGTGGAGTTGTTCATCTCTTCCCCACTTGACCTCCTTCCCTCACAGGTATGCAACATTTCTGACTGAGATGGCAGTCAGGTCGCCCCTTACCTGGGCACCCGGCATTGTCATGAGAGAGTATTGTGCACTAGCACATCCCTAAGGTTTTAACCCTTTCTGGTAGACGCTCTAACTCTGCCTCCTGGCTCCCAAACCTCCACTTCCCACCCCACCCAAACAGTTTCAACGAGATTGGCAACACATAATGAAGGCAATTATCGGAGGAAAGCTGTCTCCTAATTCTGTGTTAATGCACTAATGTATTGAACCTTTCCTACACTAGCTATAGGTTAAGCACAGAATTACTACTCAGACAACAAAGATGCTTAGCTTTCATTAACACATTGCCCCTCAAATTGTCCGACAGATGGTGCATTTTGGGACTGAGTATACCAAACGCCACATTAGCACCAATTCTCAATCACCGGCTGATTCCCAGTGTTAACCAAAAGATACTTAACCTTTGCCTTTGTTCACTTTGTACTCCATCATCAAAAACCTTTTGTTAACTAAACTCTGGCCTGGGTTCCCTTGATACTAAAGCTAGGTATGTGAAACTAGAAAGTGTTCCAAGTGCTAACATTCTTCACCTTTGATTTTAGGGAACTGAGAAAAAAAACTTCAACTGGAAGTTCAATGGTTCTAACATTTATTTCAGTACTTTACAGCAAGGCTATGCGAATGTGAAGAGCAATGAACTAGAATTGGGCAATGGAGCACTTTCCCATGTCAGGTACCTAGGTGAAAACCAAGGAACCCAAGGTCAGCTGCAGAGTAAAGCTCCTTCTACTCTGTCCCAACAGTGAGTCTTAACCCCAACTTCAGAACAGCATCCTCTACCCATTCAGTGCCACATTTCTATTTCCCAGCCAATCTTATAGTCTTTCTGAATGATATTGTCAAATCCGGGCAGTTCCATTAACACACAATTCAGATCATAAGGTTGTTAGGGTGCTATTTTGGCTTAACAAACAATAGGGGGTGAGGACAGTGTCTGCGTTAGTCCATTGTCCATTCACCTACGGAGCTTGGATTCAAATCCAACACAGATTGGTGCATGAGAGCCTCCTTTCTCAGCTGACTGAGGGATGTTGGTGGAATGAATTTGCACAGTGTCAACCCAATTCTCAGTGGAAATGGATCCAGAATACAAACCATCTTTAATTTTGCACTAAATTGGCCATATTACCCAGAGAGTCCATAGGAATGTCCAAAATGGTAAATGGAAAGGTACAGGACACCAGTCTCAAAAGAGGGTGCGTCTCTGAGATTAGCATTAAGGCAAATTGTTGGAGCAGAGTAGAGTGCACCTTGTTAAGCAGCAGACTATGATCTGTCTTGACCTGACCTGACCTGGTTCCCCTTGTTGCTAAAGCTCAGTATCTGAAACTGGAAAGTGTCCCAAGTGCTAACGTTGCTCCAAGTGCAAAAAGAAAACCAATAATGTACCAGTGAGTAAGTCATTCCTGTATTTAGAGGGTGTGAAAACATGGACAAAGATGTGACATATCCACAGGATTTCAGTTTGAACTCAACGGGGAACAGTAAATGCTGGAGGGAACCTTGTGTGTTTCCGCTCTTGCCCTATCAGTCAATTCAACACTTCGATGCCATTACACTGAAAGTCACATTGTGAACTTTCTGCAGAACTTTGGCCGAGGCTTCAGGGAGCTGTTTATTATTGCACGATACATCATTAGCTGCCATTCTCTAGAACGGTTCCTAGCAACAATACAGAGCACAAGTTGGCTACAGTAATGTCATTCTTCTCAGAGACGATTGCACGAAAGAGAAACAATTGGGTTCCATAGGCACAATGTTACAAGATACATTTCTTGAGTAGACAAAGAGAATTTGAATTTAAGAATAATATTCAGCAGAGGGCCCTGTTAAAAGAGTCGTCAAGTTGTCAGAACTTGGGCAGTGTGCTGTCAAATTAGGATCTACTTTAAATACCATTAACCTGATTGGTCTTGCTCAACTAAAGACAGTGCTCGGGTATATATAAGAGTATGGACATAACACACTCCTTGCAAAAAGTCATCATAATTAAAAATGGGATTTCCATTTTATACCTAAACTGATTAACTGGCTATTTATCTCATTGCTGTTTGTGGGACTTTGTTTGTGCAAATTAGCTGCTATATTTACCTACATAATAACAGTAACTACACTTCAAAAGTAATTCATTGGCCATGAAGCACTTTGGGCATCCTGAGGACATGAAATCTGTTGTATAAATGCAAGTTCATTTTTTCTTTTTTCTTTCTTATCCTGAATTTTTCACTAACATTGCTAAATGCAGAAAAGTATACTCTTTTATGTCACAGAATAACTTGTTACATATTTCACTATATTTTACAGCACTTTCCCCCAAAATTACTATCAAGATGCTGCATGAAATTACCGCTACTGTCATCATTCTTGTCTTTCATTACTTTAACTGAGGGCTACCAAATACTTGAAGGGGAAATTACCCAGTTTTTGTATATAAAGTTGAAGTTTCATAATGAACAAGGGTCTCAGTTCATCTGTGTGTTGTGGCCAGCTCATAACAATGCAATGCATTCTGGGAATGTTAACATCATTGCAGCCAGCTTGTGCGAGAAGCTTTTGCAGAGTATTCTGGGTTAGGAAGCAATACCATTGGCTGTTCCAGATTATGAGCCAAAATTCAGTGGAGAGTTTACTTTATTTTTATGAGCCTATCCACACAATGCAAGTCAGCCACAATGACGTCGTTCTACCCAGAATGCACTGCATGGTGAAGCAGCAATGGAAGAATTCATTTTGTGGTGAGAAAACTGCATCTTTGCTACAATTTGAATTTCTCCACAAACCAGCATATTCAATAAGGCTCAGTGTTGAATCCTGTCATTGCCGGAACAGTGTTCTAAATTGTTTTTTGACGTTAATGACCGGATGAAACTCTTCTGTGCCTTCAGTCCGGACATGCAACGTCAGCTATGATGGCACATAGCTTGACTTTTTGCTCTAACACAATTGAAAAAAAAACTTTCCATTATTCAGTCTTTGCAAAACTGCTAAACTCAGTGCAATGGTACCAGTCTGGTGCCACACAGTACGAGCACAGTAAGCTGATGCAAAACACTAGCTAACCTCTCATTAAAATGTGCACGCAGAGACAGCCTCGGGGCTTACGCCTGATTGCGGTGGAGACATCAGCAGAATCATAATCTAAGAGAGGAGGAGAAGTGTATCGATACACTATGCCTACAAAAAGTTATTATGCAGCAATTCCACTACTGTCGGTTTGCAGATCAGTTATTATGTCACATATAATTATAATAATCCTCTTACCAGCAATACTGGTTGTACCTCTACATGCTGCACAGGTAGGATTGTCAATAGCCTTTTCACACCCACAACAAGTTACAACAATATATTCCATGTCTGACCCAGTCTAATTACATGCTGTCAGGGGTAAGAGTTACTAATGTCCCCTATAGCTGCATATTCTTATGAAGGGATCCAGACTTAATTTACTTCTTGGTGCATTTCAGGGGGAGCTCAGAAATGATACTTGTTGAAAAGCTTCTTATAAACTTCAGGATTTCACACAACAGCTTTGGCCCTAAAAGTACAATCAGTGCGCTGTAGCTCAAAGGACTACAAGTGCAGCGAATCGGGATGTGGTGATAGAGAGGAATGCTGTGCCCAGCAGCCACAATGAAACATGAACTGTTTCTCTCTCCACAAATGCTGCCTGACCTGCTGAGTATTTTCCAGCATTTACTGTTTTTATTTTATGTTAGATCTTCTTCCCTTTCCACCAGTTCAGTCCCTCGCCCCGTCTGTAGCAGCAATTTGGTGCGACTCCTTGTCACGTTGAGAAGGTTAAGGGAATACCACTTATTTAACTATTTCACCTTCTTTCTCCTCATACAGTTACTTCGCTTTATCGGGGTCCTTTTCCACATATGGAAAATGCTCATAGTGAGACACGAAACAAGTTTTTATTCCTGTTACAAAATGAACTTTTTGCACAAATTTATGGTGCAACTTTATCCCTGAAAACTCTAGCGCTACAGCGTCACCATGCATTAACAATCGCAACAGAACCAGCAACTGAACGGCTCCGTTGGTAAGTGCACTGCCCATTGTGGTACTTGGCCTTATAGACCAGGGAGGTCCCAGATTCAAGCTCCAGTCTGTGATGCTAACTAGTTTCAACAAGGGTAGCGGTAAGGGGCACTGCCATTGATCTCAATTCTCTGCTGTACAGAGAGGAAATATTAAGCAGAGCTCCTGCTCCTGATCATTATCCAGTGACTTCCTAGAAATTAGATGAGAAGACAGGATGGGGTTTGGCCGCGATGACCTCCCCCTCTCCTCCCCCTCCATATTTCAACAGCCTGTCAACACTCACCGCGTTAAGACAAGCTCCTAATGGGAGAACAGTCACTAGGACGAAGCCCACAGAACCAGACATCAGCCCCTCCAGGAAATGAGGGGGAGAAGCAACAGCTTCAGGAGTGGAGAGGAGAAGATTGGGAGGGGGAGGATAAAAAGTATATATTTTTTTAAAGCGGCTCCTTTTGACAGGCAGCTACTTTTACATTTATCTTTTAAAAACCTAAGCACTGTGCACTGCCATTTCTTGCAAGTGCAGGAGTATCGGAATATCACCCTGAGGTTGAACAGGATGAGAATCTAGGTCACCTGCTGCCGTGCCATCCTTTCTCGCACTCTAATCACCAGAGCATCTCCAGACTCTATTAACATGCACCTACAGTACTTATTTATAAGTGCACAGTATAAAATGATTGCACTGGCTGCATGCCTGATTCTGGTATCGTTGCCCCAAACAATACTTTAACTAAGTGATGGTGGGGGTAGGGAATAATTACTTGCTGGTTTTAGTCATTTTTAGCGCCATGTTGTCAGCATGGTAAGGAACTGACATCTTTGCTATATTGTTTGCAGATCTGTGACAAATGTTTCTAGATTTCAAAACAACCAGCTAGGAAACTGAGAACTCAACACCCTTGCTGCCTGCATAATACAATGTTTATTAGCATAACACCCACCGAAATGAGTATCTCTACATTTCGTGCATCAAAAAATATAACGACATAAAATGCACAAAATTGCAGAATATTTCCCTTTTTTCAGTATTCCATCACCAATCAGGATCAGGAGGATTTATGTTACTTTTGCAGTAATTTTTCTATACAAAATGTCTCTCTTCTTCCCCATGCCTGGCCCCTCCCCCATCTTTATTCAGGATCTCCAGTGTCAGGTATTGTTGGGAGGGGATAGCAGGAAACCAACTCCCAGGCCTCTGCCAATGCAACTCTGTAAGGAGTTTCGGTGATCCGCCCAGACCGACTCACCCTCCGATCTCTCCTTGTGTGCCACCTTGTTGGAAAGGGTCTGGGAGTTCTCCCAGCGGCCCAGCTGAGACCAGCGACTCACTCTGCGGTGAAACCAGTGCGGAACCAGACACTTCCCCCAGGGCACCAAAGGCAGAAGGGCATTTGCTCATCCGAGAGTCGGACCTTCATGGCGTCAAAGTGATGCTCACACTGCCATTCAGGGACCGCTGCAGAAGCGGCAGGATAACAATTGTACCAAAAATCCGATTTACCCTACCAGTGTTATTTTGCTTCTTAGTAGCCTGCTCCATGGCTTAGCATATTGGAAAACTATCTCTGTGCTGTCTAAGCCATCCGTGCAATTTGTTTTTGCAAAGAAATTATTTGTTCTTGTTTTGGGACGTTGACATATTTCAAAAGGATTATACAGCATTATCATTCATGTACTCAGGACGTTCCAAAATGCCTTACATCCAATGAATCACTTTTGAAGTGTGGTCACCATTGTTATTTAGGCAAATACAGCAGCCAATTTGCACACATCAAGGCCCCACAAACAACCAAGAGATAAATGGTTAGTTAATCTACACTGGCGGTGTTGCTTGAGGGATAAGTGTATGCCAGGATACCCGCACAACACCTCAGCTCTTCTTTGAATAGTGCCATTGACTGAATAGGCAAATGGGGCCTCGGTTTCAATGTCTCATCTGAATGGCTAGGAGGCACTATAAGATAATACTCCCTTATTTTAACCAGGATGCATGAAGAAATGTTAATGCAAGACAATGACATTTCATAATTGTTTGTGTGTGTCAGGAGAAATGCTTTTTAAAATGGAAGTTTATTTGGAAGCGTTATGTGGATTCAGGTGCTGCTGAGTGAATGTTTGAATTGTAATTTAAATATGCACCCACTATAGGTTTGGTTCTGTCACTATGCTGTCATGCTGCTTCTCCAGAGTGTTATAGCGATACACAGCGATGGTAGTTAAAAGGCTCACTCCTTCGCCTGGTGGTCAGACACAGATAAAAAACAGAAAATAGTAAAAAAAAACAGAAAGTAATATGGGACGATATTGAGAGAGAATCTTTCCCGCCTCAGAGCCAGAAGTTTGGCTTTTTTTTGTGTGTTCTTGGTGCCATATGATGTCATCAATGGTGGAAAAAAAAATTCAAATCCATTCCATTAAAGTGGATGTCACTTCCTGGTCATCTTTACATCAAATCTTACACCAACACTGATGGGGAGAATAAATGAATTATTCCGCCTAAGTGTCATTAGAACTAGTGTTCCATATCATGCCCCTAATGCTATTTAGCAAATCTGAAAAAAAGACTTGCATTTATATAGCGCCTTTCATAACCTCCGGAAGTCCCAAAGCACCTTACAGCTAATGACGTACTTTTGAGGTGTTGTCATGTTGGAAAAGTGGCAGCCAATTAGCATACAGCAAGGTCCCACAAACAGCAGTGTAATAATGACCAGATAATCTTTTTTTTAGTGATGTTGGTTGAGGGATTAATATTGGCCAGGACTCCAGGGAGAACTCCCTTGCTCTTCTTCGAAATAGTGCCATGGAGAACTTTTACGTTCACCCGAGGGGGCAGACAGGGCCTCGCTTTAACGTCTCATCCGAAAGACGTCACCTCCAACAGTGCAGCACTCCCTCAATACTGCAATGGAGTGTCAGCCTAGAATTTGTGATGAAGTCCCTGGAGTGGGACATGAACCCACAACCTTCTGACTCAGAGGTGAGAGTGCTAGCACTGAGCCATGGCTGACACAATAATAAAATCTCATCAGCAACAGCTTCTCTGTGACCTTGAGCTCAGATGGCTTTACGTGGCAGGCAGTTCTAAGGAATGTATTTGTCTAATAATGTTCTTGCTTTCATTTACCTGCTCCAACCCCCGGCTCCTAATCAGACGGTGCTCCGCTAAAGATTCAATTCAGCCCAAGTGTTGCTTTTCTTCTATATTTTTGGTGCTGCTGTAGAATATGAAGGGTCAGTTCCTGTTCTTTACCCTTTCATTTATCTGGTGGACATGCTACATTATATCTCTCAGTACCGTGGAAATGATATATCACCTTGGAGGCTCCAGACCGGCAGAAGTGATGATATTTCAATCTTCTCACAAAAGAGTTCGCAACAAAACCAACTAACATTGCTTACGGAATATGACCTGTTCATTTAGATAATCATGGGTGAGGAAATGTGTGTTTAGTGAGGATTTCAGGAGGGTTTTAGCAACCCAATGTTTGTTTTGGCACCAGATGAAGCCAAGTGTTACAATGAACCCTTGTCCACTAAAACCTGAATAAACATGCATCGTTGGAAGTTAAAGGAACCATTAACCCCCCCTCCCCACAGTAGCAGTCTGTGAAAACACAAATGAAAATAGAAGAAAGCATCGGAAAGGTTAATGAGGAGCCTGGCTCGTCTGTGATTGTCACACACCATTAGGTTGCAATGTTAGTCCCCTGGGGTCACTGTGTCATTCTGAACTGGCCAACAGAGGGCACATGCAAGATCAGCTCAAGGGATACTGACTCCAGTTTCATCCCTTTCCTTTTGGGAAGAACTCTGCCCTCTACAAGGCACCTCTCCACTACGAAGCAGTCGAGATCAGTAACCGAGAGATCGATGGATTTGAGCTTGTGCTCAAATGTGTTGCCCCATCGTGCTGCCTCTGTGTTAGTCAGAGCTGTCCACATTGGACAAATCTTAGGGGTTACAGTTTCGATTGTGACCCAAGTACTTAAGATGTAGCCTCAAGCCAAAAATAGAAACACAGTTAAGAACAGAAAGCTGCATTCTATCACTTGGGTCATATAGGATGTCTAAGTTGCATTAATATATTCCTCTTCCGTCTCTCTCTCGCCTATCATCTTTTTCCTCTTTTTCTCACAATTTATTCTTCCTCTTTTTCTCTTCCTTTTTCTGTATTTCTCTCTCTTTTGTTTGCCTGTGTGATTTCTGAGTGTTTTCTCTTGCTGGAAAGCAAGAGCAAGGGAGAGGAAATATATTACAGTATCAAGACATTTGTTGAGATTGGTCATTTCTACGCAGAACTTGGTATGGAGAGCTCCCCTGGTGGCTCGGTGAGTAAATGTGCCACGTGGTGTGGTACTAAACCATTCAAACTAGGAATGAGCCAAGTTGATTTAGTGGTTAGAATTATCCGAGGTGAGTCAATGGTGAAGGCACCATAATTGGCCTCAATATTCCTGTTGGGAAGGCCAAAATCTACCAGGGTCCCTATTCCTGATCGTTATCCAGTGACCCCTGCGAGTGCGGACCTCTGAAGGCAAGATCGGGTTCAGGTGTGATGGCCTCCATTGTCAAATAGCCCCATGAAGTCACTAGGTTGGCA
Organism: Heptranchias perlo; assembly: GCF_035084215.1. Taxonomy (NCBI): domain Eukaryota; kingdom Metazoa; phylum Chordata; class Chondrichthyes; order Hexanchiformes; family Hexanchidae; genus Heptranchias; species Heptranchias perlo. The sequence goes on from NC_090350.1 coordinate 31,406,925, forward strand.
TATGAATAGTGATCATTTTGGGGAGGGCTGTCAATGCCTACAAAGCTGTGCCGCACAGTGAGTCACTGTGTCCAGGAGTGAAGGGTAAGAGAAAAATCGGAGGAGGAAATACAATCAGCACAGCGTCCCTCTTCCACATCCACGCCCCCTACCATTTACATAACGGAGAGAAATATTAATGGAGTCACAAGTGTACTATTATTAACAGAACTGTGGCTTTGGAAAAGTAAGTCACATTGTAACTTGAACTACAATTGTGGTACGACTTTCTGAAGGCAGTTTTAAAAATCATGTAATAATTTGATGCCTTCAATTCTCCAGTGTAATGCAGTAGGCTTTTATAAATTTGTAGCTCGCACGATGCAATCAGAATTGGGAAATCTTTTTCTTTAAATTACAAAAGGTACTTTGAGAGCGTGCAGTATGTATGGAAAAAGTGGCTAAGGACAAATATACAATCTGTGCTTTCTGCTCCTGATTAAGAAAAATGGGAGGCTGTGATTTATAAATTGGGCTCATGTCATTAGCAATCAAAGGGCATGTTTCAGGCACAGAAGCCCTGTCTTCTTTAATTGAAGGAGATATTTTAAGTGTACAGAAGCCAACAGAATACACACTGTCTCTTTAATTCAGCCTGGATCTGAATTAACAGATTCTTTGTCAATGCAAGAAGTTTTAAAAGGTTGGGTTGGAGACAGACCACAATGTAGCCTTCCTGCCAGCACTCTGTGACAGGGTTCTTAAGCCAGCCACTGCTGCCTGGGGTATAATACAGCCCGCTGTTGTGTTCAGGTCACTGGCTCAGCTGATAGGAACAAGGACTGACAGTGCGATAATTGAACCGCATGCCCATCAGAGGCACCAGGAGCAGCGCAGTGACAGATCCTCCAGTTACCCAAGGCCATCTCGCGAGTGTCTAGCGCAGAAGAGACGGAACGGAGACATACCCAAGCAGGCACTCCAGACAGGCGGCTCTTCCAGATTGATCCGGTCCGTTGAGCCTAGAACTCCCAACTGAATGAAATGTTAAAAGCAGAATCTAGAATGACTCGGCAGCCCTAAGCTCCACTGATAAAATATACTCGGAAAGAAAGAAAGAATGTGCATTTATATAGCGCCTTTCACGACCTCAGGACGTCCCAAAGCGCTTTGCAGTTAATGAGACACTTTTGAAGTGTAGTCACTGTTGTATTGCAGGGAAACAGAAATTTACTTCCACTTCACAAACATTACAGATTTTTACTGAGAACACACACAAAAATACAGGTAATAAACAATACTGATGATATATTGTCACAAAGCTACCAGCATGATTAAATTGAGGCTACAGTACAATAGGGGAGATGGACATGATTAAAGCAATAAGTGAACACAATTTAATTACCTTGAACTTCCCTGCATCATATATACTACAGCAGTCGATGCATCTAATATTATATTCAGAAAATGGTGCCGCCACTGTGTGATATGTCTCACGAGACCACAACTCCCCATAATAATGACTTGTATCTCATCAACTCACAGCACTGCACTGCATACTGACACTTAAGCCTGAAAATTGCTATTCCCAATGTTAGCATGTGAATGCTTGTGCAGTTGTGTGGTGTTCCTTTGTTCGCTATTTTAACAGTGCTGCTAACCAATTTTAATGGATTAACTCCAACATTAAAAGCAGAAGGAGGAATGTCAGAACACGTTAAAAGTTCATGCATAAAACATTTTCTAGGCCTTAATTTTTTACGTCTTTTATACCCACACCGCTTACCATCTGTGAGCAAGTGATATGTTCCGAGGCCTCTGCCAATGGTGCTCTAAAATCCTCTGCTAAACGTAGGTTCCAACTGGTACTAAACTTTTTTTTTATTGTTTCTAAGTGCTGGAAGTATTCAGGATGGGGAAGGGTTCTGATCCCCTCTCATGTTAATGAAAGCTGCCTGAAGCTAGACAATGCTATATATGTCCTGCCAGCAAATCTTTCATTGGGAAAAGCTGCAATTTCCTCCTCTCAAGAAGGCAAAATCACAAACAGTACAGTTCTCATTGAACTTTCTGGTCCAAACTGCACAAACTACCTCTCCTTGCTTCAATCTTTTCCAATATCAGAAATGTCACCCTTTGCTCAGGCACTGTTCCTCTCCCCTCCGAAACCATCAACGTAACCCCTATTCTAAAAAAAGATGCCCTCCACCCCTCCGTCCTTACTAACTACTGCCACATGTCCAACCTCCCTTTGCTCTCCAAGTTCCTTCAACATATTGCTGCCACTCAGCTCAATGCTTACCTCTCCCAAAATTTCCCATTTTGAATCCCTATAATCTGGCTTCTGCCCTGCCCACAGCACTGAGACAGCTTTAGTGAAAGTCACTAGTGACATTTTCTGTGATACTATCGCTGCTTGTTCTCTTTGACTGCTGTGCAGTGTTCAACATGGTCAATCACTCTATCCTCCTCCACCATCTGTGGCCCACCTTCAGGGGACTGTCCTTGACTGATTTAATTGCTATTTGCCCCAACGGAACCAGCATATCTCTAGCAACAGCTTCTCCTTCCCCACAGCCATCTGTGAGGTATCGCGAGGTTCCATCCTAAACTCCGCTCCTTTTCTTCATTTACATGCTGCTCGTGGAACCATTATCCACAGACATAGGGTCAATTTTCATACATATACTGATAGCAGCCAGCTCTATGTCTCTGCACCCTCAATTCTACAATCATCCCTGTGTTGTCAAATTGCCTACCTGACACCAAGTCATAGATAAGGTGGAACCTCTTCCAGCTGAACAATGAGAAAACCAAAGCCATCTTATTCAAATCCCTTCAAAAACCATGTACTCTTATTCTCAATTCAATGCCCCTCCCTTACTATTCATTCAGGCTGAACTAGACAGAACAGAACCTCAGTGCCATGAATGACCCTGAGCCTAGCTTCAAACCCCATATCCTATACATCACCAAAATAGCATACTTCCACCTCTGCAACATTGTTCACCTTCACCCCATATCATCCCTTCTCATGCTAAAACCCTTATTCGTGCTTTTGCACTGCAAGACTTAATTTCTTGACAGCCCTCCTCTACTCCTGGTGACAGACCATTCAGCCATCTTGGTCATACTCTGTGGAATTCTTTGCCTAAACCTCTTTGCCTAGTTATTTCCCTCCAGGCCTGTAAAAACTGCCTGAACTCCTCCGTTACACAAACTTCAACTTGCCCATGTACTAACTTCACTTACACGTGTACTAAGTCTCATTCAACCATCTCTCTGGTCCTCACTCACCTCCACTGGCTTTTAGTATCTCAACTAAGCAATTTCAAAATCCTTGTCCTCATTTAGAAATCCCCCATGGCCAGGCCCCACTCTACCTCTGCAAGCTCCAGCCCTGTTCTATAGACTTCTAACTTTGGGCTCTTACACATGAACCCATCCTGGCATTCCCCACACTTGGTGACAGAACCTTCAGTCACCTTGGCTCCATCCTCTTCAACTCCCTTTCCAAATCTCTTTGCCTTGTTCCATCACCCCTGCCTTTAAACACCCCTTCCTAACCCACCCACCTATCTGTGTCTTTGGCCAACCTGACATTTTCTACCACTCAGTCCCACCTCCCTCCTACATGAGGTACTTTGGGATGTTTTAATACATCAAAGGTAAATAAAAGTTGTTGCTTACTACACACCAGATAGATTGGTTCACCTTCACCGCCTGGGCAGTAATCTGGCCGGGCAGATCTCCCACCCATTGTAGAACCTGCCCGATTTTCATCCCACTGATTTCAACGTGTTGAAAATCAGTGGGTTCTACAACGGGCAGGGTATCCGCTCCGTCAGATTATCGCTCAGACTGTGAAGGTGAAAATGACCCCCCTCCCCCTCCAATGTTTCACAACTTCTCTTGTTTTGAGAATCCATCAAACTGATTAGTTCATGATAGTAAACATGACTAGAAGGGTGAAATTCGGGCCAGTAAGGCGTGCAAAAGAATTTTCTGTAGAAGCAGCAAACAGGATGATTTTGCTGGCTTGTGAATCTTATGCGCAGTTGCTGCTATCAGTGGTGCTCCTTAATATCAGAAAGTCCTGATGAGATGTGTGGTATAAAAGTAATCGCTTATATTTATTTTTCCACCTAGGATAACTGTGCATCAGAAAAATACCACTAGCTGATCTCCTGTGACATTGCTCATGGATAGTCTGGGATCCGCACCATACCTATAATATTTACTGCTAACCTGTTCTGTCTCCTCTGGCCACTGCTCAGGTATTCCCTATGGAGACATGGTCTAAGTACATCCTGAGGTCAATCTGAGTTTAATTACTATTTGATAAAGAACGTTCTCAGATCATCATGTGCTTGTAAATTTCCAGCTCTGGGCTAGAAGGACATACATGGCTTTCTTTCCCTTTTGTATTGTTTACACTCCAGAGTGTGACATCTGGAGATTCTGTGACCTCTCAAGAGGTGAATAATATTTTATGACAATGGTTTTTCACTTGAAAAGAACTGTCTATATATAGTACAGTTCTGTCTGAATTACAGTATTTTGCAAGATAATTGTCTGAGTAATACCACAGCTCATTCCTGGCAGAAAAAAACATCTGAGCGATAATGGGCAACGGTTGGCTTCTTTGTTCTTTGTAACGCGCAGTGGAAATTCAGAGCTCACAGGGTTAAACTGAAAGCGTCTTACTTCTCTTCTGTGGTTGCCAGGGTTAGTCATTATAGTTGGGGTTAGTCATTAGCTGGTGTGTGCAAATCTCTACGTGTCAGCAAGTTATTTTTTGCTGTCACGAGAGGCAAAAAAAAACCCTTGATTGAATTCAGGAGGGGGATGTACAACAGCTACGCTTCTTTTTTCTGATGCGGGGGGAGGGAAAGTAGCGTTGCTTACTTGTCATAGAATGACTCCTAGAAACTGTGCAAAGATGGGATGTATGTATGGGTGGAACAGGCATGGGCTGATCTGCTTGCCCTGCGCTGCCCAGAGGTGACATGCAGTTTGCAACATTACCATAAGCGCCTACTGTCTTTAGTGGTAAGGCAGCATTTGGGTGTATTAACAGTAATTACTTGCAAAGATAATTTGCATATACTGTATTTCAATGTTGCACCCTGGCAGCGTGTGTACCACATTTTTCTTCCGCTGCAGCTATGTTTCCAGCGTAGTTAGTGATTTAAAGAGGCATGCGTGTCAGGAATTTTTGTCTTGCCAGGTAAAAAAAAAATCCTCTAAGTAAATAGAACCTACTGCTGGTGAGTATCCAATCTTTAAAATAAAGTGTGTCTTAAAAAATGTACATAATAACCAGTCTTCAAATAGAAATTTGCCACCATAGTACATTTTAACAGCCTCTGGAAACAAACAGCAAAAGTCCGACTCATTAAAAAAACTTGCATTTATATAGCGCCTTTCACAACCTTAGGGCCTCCCAAAGCGCCTTACAGCCAATGAAGTACTTTCGAAGTGTAGCCATTGTTGTTATGTAAACTGGAGAACCATTAGCTCATTTGCTACAGTGAGTGACTGCTCACTGAACAGGCTTCAACAGGCAACTCTTGTTAAATGACTGGCACGTTATCCAAAAAACCCAGTACTAATTACTAGGAATTCACAGTGAAATATTAGTATAGATATTCTTGCATAAATTTTAATTGTAAACACTTTCTAAAATGTAATCCGCACCACACCTTTGCTGCTGTTTGGTAAATTGTAGAAATGACAGAAGTCACACAATTAGTACATAAGGTTTGGCATTTGGGCAGTAAACAGTAAAAGGGGTAAACTGGGCATCAGGAGTTTACAACTAATATTATCCCGTTAGCAAGGACGAAGCAGTGGGTGCAAACAGAAAACACTTTGGCTGGTTCAATATTATTCAAGGAACGGTACCATTTTGAGGAGTTTTCCAGATGGTTTCGTTCTCTAACTCCCTGCTCTAAAAATGATGCCACGTTAGCTGCTGTCACTGGATTGAGAGCCATGTTCTGCAATGTGGTTTTTTCAACACATTTAAAACGCCCGAGGGAAATAGAATCAGATCATCAACCATGGCACTGTGCATCCCTTGAAATGTGTTACTTGAGAGACTGTAAGGGGGGCCATTACACTACAGCTACCGGTATCTGCTTAGAATAAAATGGAGCTTGAAGACCCGAGTTATAGTTGCAGTTCCGCAATGCTTTTTGGTCAGGGGAAAAGTGGAGCATTGTGCAAATGTGTTTCCGTGAGCATCCAGCTGACTGGCATCCTAATGTTGGTTGAATTTTAATATTAACAAAGTTTCATTGGTCTCTGCTAACATTAAAAAGATTCAAATGAAGTTCCCAGGAGCTCCATTACACTGCAGCCAGTGAAAGGAGGAAGTGGTGTCAGTCTAACCGTTAGAGACGACTGATCTTGCCCCACTTGCCTAAATTTAAGTTAATGTACCTGAATTACACTGTACTGAGTGAGTTGATGCAAAGCCAAAACAACTCTGTAGTACAACTGGCACACAAAGCATCATTGATCAGCGAAATGTTCACTCAGGTTACCCCTACACTGTAGCAGCTTAATCCGGCAGTGAAGAGCATCCCTTTAAGATGTGAAATGTTCAATCAGCAACTTCGAATTTTGGGATTGGAGTCAATGATTGGCGTTTCAAATCCGAGCTATGCAATCAGATAACCAAATTCCCCTGCGATTGTTACAGAGTATAACTGAAACTGAGTCTATCTGCTGTATCATCATAAAATTATTAAAGTGTCAACCTAAAACAAAAACTGATACAGCAGGAGTCAAAAATCCCGAGGTCAAAAGTCCAGGCTAAGATTACTGAAAATGGTGAATAGTCAGTTTTATATTTATCCAGGGAGCATTGTACAAGTATCATAAATTCAGTATGATACACGTGGAGGATCTGCGGCACACAGGGCGGATTGTGTTCCAAGGTAGTAACAGATGATGTTTATAAATGACTCGAGCAGATTATGATGTTATATTAATTTCTGAGACATATATCCTCTCAGGATTGGAAGGCTGGCTTTATTCAGCTTCTGGATATTATACGTAGTTAGTTTTTTTCATAGAATCACAGAAGCATACAGCACAGAAGGAGGCCATTTGGCCCATCATGCCTGTGCTGGCTCTTTGAAAGAGCTATCCAATTAGTCCCACTCCCCTGTTTGTTCACCATAACCCTGCAATTTTTTCCCCTTCAAGTATATATCAAATTCCCTTTTGAAAGTTACTGTTGAATCTGTTTTCACCACCTTTTCAGGCAGTGCATTCCAGATTGTACCATCTTGCTGCGTAAAAAAATTTTCCTCATCTCCCCTCTGGTTCTTTTGCCAATTACTTTAAATCTGTGTCCTCTGGTTGCTGACCTTCCTGCCAGTGAAAACAGTTTCTCCCTATTTACTCTATCAAAACCCCTCATAATTTCGAACACCTCTATAAAATCTCCCTTTAACCTTCTCTGCTCTAAGGAGAACAATCCCAGCTTTTCTAGTCTCTCCACATAACTGAAGTCCCTCATTCCTGGTCCATCATAATTTTGTTTGGATGATGGCAGATCTGATTGCAGGCGCAATTCTCCTATAATTGAATTGTGTGATTTGAACTCCACTGATATCCAGTTTTAGTTGGATGCACGGTACAGTGGAATAGTGCACCCTGTATACATTAAAGGGATAGTGTTCTGAATTTGCACTTTTGGTGGGTAGCCTTGGCTGCTGGGAGTGCATATTGGAAATTCAGGCATACACTGTACGTGATCTTATAACCACTTAAAATAAATGGTTGAAAAAATGTGCAGTGTTGTCCAAATTTCCGATACCTGTGCCTGGTAGGTGAAGCTCTCCCCATTTGTGCTAAAAGCATGAAGTCAGATAATCACCCCGTACATAGCCAGTAACATATATTTAGAGGATAGTTTATAACTCATAGCAGGGTTCAGATGATCTCAAAATTTATTACAATGAAGTTAGAATGGTTTATGTGCATCACGTGAACACCTGATATCTTATAGTTTCAAACACACTTGTATTTTTTAATCCTGGTATATAGTAATTGCAAGAATTACTGGATAGTTTGGGAGGAAATGACTTTGTTGAGGTTATAGTGGTAAGTATTCCGGCTGAGAAAGTGTTTAGCTTGACTGTATTGTAACATCATGAATGAAATGATAATCAGTACCTGACTCATCCTAGGACATAAAAGAAACCCTTTTACATGACAGTTTGATACATTCAGTGCCTTAGATGTATTATACAATGTTTTATGTTTTACTTGAACAATTTATGGGTGTATTTGTGCACTGATCAAAGTGAGTAATGCTAATGTTGGGAAATGGAATGATTTTCCATTTCAGGAGCCCAAAGTACCAGTATCAAATATTCGCAGTTCAGGTTGAGCGTTGCTAGTTGCAAAGAAAAGCCCCACTTTTCTCCAACAATAAAAGGTCGTACCCTCTATTGCACCAGTGTCACATTTTCCGCTTCCCACAGAAACCTTGTGGCCCCTCTGAGTGAGTTTGACAAATTAAGGGCAGTTTTGTGCTTTGGGTCTATGCCCACTTGGAACTGCATTGAGACTGTCCAAACCTATTTTATGTAGGACAGCCAGTAGACAGAGAAGACTTTCATTCCACCAGCTTGGGCTGGATTTGAACCTAGGTCCCAGAGGCAAATGTACAGTATGCAATCCTACTGCACTATTCAGTCTCACATATTAAACAAGTCAAGTGGAATCCAGATTCTACCACAGCCCTGGTTACTGTAACTTGATATTTAAATATAAAGATGGCTACAAATAAATTATGTGTTTTTTTAGTTATTTAAATTAAGGCACTTGCTTTGTAAGGCAACTTTATACTTGTTCACCTTCCAATACTGAACTAGATTTGGCAATGTTGTGACCAGTCCTCTGCCAATCTGTATGGTATTTTTAATATTTAATTTGCCGTCACCAGTTTCAACACGGAAAGGGGAAGGCATGTGTGCTGTAGTGCTTTCTGTCCATTTCTCTGCCAGCTTCTTTTGCAATGTAGTAATAACTGCTATTGGAAAGAGTTGCTGTCTTTCACTTGCAGTGATCTGAAATTAGAGCCAAATGCAGCCACTTTATCATATACTTTTTTTAATCTACCAGATAAATTCCTTAGTATACCTATACCACAGTTTGCTGGATTAACTATCAGTAATAATCTGGCAACTCTTCGAAAATCTCCTTCCAAAATCATGCGAACTTTACAAAAATATGTGTACCACTGGAGTCTAAGAATCTCCTATTTATTTTTTACGATGCCCAGTCTACTGAAATTGATAGACGACCAATAAATTCTGTGTCAGACCTCCAGCTGGACCATGAATGGGCCAGGCCTCCTTGCCAATCACAGCTACAGTCAGCTTACCTCAGATGCACTTGTCTCTGACCTTGCTTAGGTAACTGGCAAATGCGGTGTTGGGTTGGGACAGGTACTCAACATTTTCATAGAAATGACCTGGAAGAGGACGTTGATAGTTTCAATTTCAAAGTAGCAGTGGGTGGTTAATCCTGTGGAAGATAGGAGGGTTACCAGGGGGCTAGGGCTGTTTGGGGAGGTGCACGGTCAATCAGCAGGTGCAGTCTAATGTAGGATTAGTATAAAGTCATGCATGGAATAGGTGGAAGGATTACAGAACCGTTGGGAAAATACTGACAAAAATGAATCAGGAAAGGGATTTGGGAGCCGTAGTCGATATATCCATCAAGCCAATATCTAGCTGCTATCAAGAAAGCAGAATGAATGCTAGGTGCATAAACTGAGAAATAGTGTAGATCGAAGGGACGTATCCTGTTACTGTGCGCATTTCTGGAATCCTCACTAAAAGAAGAAAAAAGCTCAGCTGCAAAAGGTGCAGAGAAGAGCTTCTGGAGGATAAAACATATGAGGATAGACTTACAGAACTAGGGGTCTTTCCGTTGGAGAGGAAAATACTAAGGAAGAGGAGGGCCAATTTCAGTGGGTTAAGAGCGGATCTGGCCCGGGTAAATTGGAATCAAAGATTGGCAGGCAAAACTGTAATCAATCAATGGGCGGCCTTTAAAGAGGAGATGGTTTGGGGAAAGATAGGGCAACCAAAGCCAGAGCTCCCTAGATGACAAAAGAGATAGAGAGAGTAAGATGAAGCAGAAAAAAGGGGCGTATGACATATGTCAGGTTGATAATACAAATGAGAACCAAGCTGAATATAGAAAGTACGGAGGAGAAGTGAAAAAGGAAATAAGAGGGGCAAAGAGAGAGTATGAGAATAGACTGGTGGCTAACATAAAATGGAATCCAAAAGTCTTCTGTAGGTGTATAAATAGTAAACGAATGGTAAGAGGAAGGGTGGGGCCAATTAGGGACCAAAAAGGAAATCTACATATGGAGGCAGAGGTACTAAATGAATACTTTGCATCTGTCTTTACCAAGGAAGAAGATGCTGCCAAAGTCACAGTAAAAGGGGAGGTAGTTGAGATACTGAATGGGGTGAAAATTGATAAAGAGGAGGCACTAGAAAGGGTGGCCATGCTTAAAATAGATGAGTCACCCGGTCCGGATGGGATGCATCCTAGGTTGCTGAGGGAAGTAAGGGTGGAAATTGCAGAGGTGCTGGTCATAATCTTCCAATCCTCCTTAGATATGGGGGTGGTGCCAGAGGACTGGAGAATTGCAAATGTTACATCCTTGTTCAAAAAAGGGTGTAAGGATAAACCCGGCAACTACAGGCCAGTCAGTTTAACCTCGGTGGTGGGGAAGCTTTTAAAAACGATAATCGTTAAAAGTTAATAGTCACTTGGACAAGTGTGGATTAATCAAGGAAAGCCAGCACGGATTTGTTAAAAGCAAATCATGTTAACTAACTTGACTGAGTTTTTTGATGAGGTAACAGAGAGGGTTGACGAGGGCAGTGCAGTTGATGTGTATATGGACTTTCAAAAGGCGTTTGATAAAGTGCCACATAATAGACTTGTCAGCAAAATTGAAGCCCATGGAATAAATGGGGCAGTGGCAGCATGGATACAAAATTGGTTAAGTGACAGGAAACAGAGAGTAGTGGTGAACGGTTGTTTTTCGGACTGGAGGAAGGTATACAGTGGTGTTCCCCAGGGGTCGGGACTAGGACCGCTGCTTTTTTTGATATATATTAATGACTGGGACTTGGGTGTACAGGGCACAATTTCAAAATTTGCAGATGACACAAAACTTGGGAGTGTAGTAAACAGTGAGGAGGATAGTAACAGACTTCAGGAGGACATAGACGGAAAGGAAGAACGAGGCGAGGCAATATAAACTAAAAGGTACAATTCTAAAGGGGGTGCAGGAACAGAGAGTCCTGGGGTGTACATGCACAAATCTTTGAAGGTGGCAGGACAGGTTGAGAAAGTGGTTAAAAAAGCATACGGGATCCTGGGCTTTATATATAGAGGCATAGAGTACAAAAGCTAGGAAGTTATGTTGAACCTTTATAAAACACTGGTTCGGCCACAACTGGAGTATTGTGTCCAATTCTGGGCACTGCACTTTAGGAAGGATGTGAAGGCCTTAGAGAGAGTGCAGAAAAGATTTACTAGAATGGTTCCAGGGATGAGGGACTTCAGTTACGTGGATAGACTGGAGAACCTGGGGTTGTTCTCCTTAGAGCAGAGAAGGTTGAGAGGAGATTTGATAGAAGTGTTCAAAATCATGACTGGTTTAGATAAAGTAAATAAAGAGAAACTGTTCCCATTAGCGGAAGGGTTGAGAACCAGAGGACACAGATTTGAGGTGATTGGCAAAAGAACCAAAGTTTTTTGAGGAAAACCTTTCTTATGCAGTGAGTAGTTATGATCTGGAATGCGCTGCCTGAAAGGGTGGTGGAAGCAGATTTAATCATGGCTTTCAAAAAGGAACTGGATAAATATTTGAAGGGACAAAAATTTGCAGGGCAACAGGGAAAGAGTGGGGGAATGGGACTAACTGGATTGCTCTTACAAAGAGCCTGCACAGGCTCGATGGGCCAAATGGCCTCCTTCTGTGCTGTAACGATTCAATGATTCTAAGACGATGATGGAAGTATTCAAGTTAATAAGGCTCAGAAGTGTACAGGATCAGTAGGGGATATTTGATTTGATACAGGATAGCAGAGCAAAGGGATATGAGTATAAGCTGAGAAAGGGTAGATTTGTGGAAAAAGAACGTATCGCTTCACTGAGCAGGTGGTCGGTTTCTGGAATAGCTTATCAAGGGAGGTTGTGGGCAAGTGGCTTAGATCTCTTCAAGGTCAAAATGGATAAGTATTTTGAAGAGAAACAAATCATGGGTTATAACTGCTAGGACAGCAGGAAGATGGACGAAATGGGCCTTGACATTTTCCCTGTTTCTGTTTCTATATTTTTTTTATGGTCTGCCAGCATTCAGACTGAATCGGTCAGAGTGTGAGCTGAGGCATAATTTTGTGTAGAACACATGGCTAAGGCAGATTGATGGAGACGTGCTTAACTAGACATGACCCCGACTCGCCTCCTCCTCGAACAAAAAATTCAGTGAGAAGGTGGCTAACCATGGCCCTTTCAACCTTTGGACTGCATTTAAATCAGCTGGACTGAACTCATTCTAGTTGATCTTTTTGCCCTTATTAAACTTCCAGCCTTCCCATGTATTCAGTAAAATAGCCTGTGCTTTTGCCTAGAGAAATACTGGTTTTGCCACACACACATTGTTTACTTTTTCCTGAATGATGGTAATGCATTAATTGAAATGCACAGAAGAACCAAGTGCTCCTTTTGCCCCCCTCCTCCCCCCCGCCCCCCCATGACAACCACGAAAGTTTATGCACACTCTGGGAGAATACTGCACTGGACATCACTCCTGCCCATAAGGTAAAAGCAATTTTATCTCTGGATGCGCAGCAGGTTTATGAGTCATTCAGACTAGGAGGGTCCCAGGGTCGACTGTAACATCATGAACGAAATACTAACTTTGGCACTTGACACATCCTGTAGGCATGACAGTTTGATACATTCAGTGCCTTAGATGTGTTACACTTTTAACATTTTTTGGGTGAATTTTTGCACTGATCAAAGTGAGGGATGTTATTTGAGGAATCGAATGATTTTCCATTTCAGGCACTCAATGTATCAGCAACAAATATTCTCAGTTCTGACAAGAGGTCATCGACCTGAAACGTTAACTTTGTGTCTCTCTCCACAGATGCTGCCTGACCTTCTGAGTCTTGCCAGCATTTTCTGCTTTTATTTCAAATAGTCTCAGTTCAGGTCGAGCGTTGCTAGATGCAGAGTAAAGCCCCGCTCTGCTCCAACAATAAATGGCCGTACCCTCTGTTGCACCAATGTGACATTTTCCAGTTCCCACAAAAACCTTGTGACCCCTCTGAGTGAATTTGACAAATTAGGGGCAGTTTTCTGCTTTGGGTGTATGCCCACTTGGAACTGCCCAAACCTATTTTATGTAGGACAGCCAGTGGATAGAGAAGACTTTCATTCCATCAGATTGGGTTGGATTGGAACCCAGGATCCTGAGGTAACTGACAGTAGCAATGGAGGGGTAATACATAGGAGCATAGGAACACGAATAGGCCATTCAGCCCCTCGAGCCTGTTCCTCCATTCAATGAGATCACGGCTGATCTGTATCCTAACTTCATTTACCCGCCTTGGCTCCATATCCCTTAATACCCTTGGCTAACAAAAATCTATCGATTTCAGATTTAAAATGATTAATTGAGCTGGCATCTACTGCTACACTGACTCAGTGACTAGTACCCATGGAATCGTACTGCAGCAAGGTGCTATTGCCATTGGGAGGGGAGAAAATTGGTGAGCAATGAAACAAAGATTTTTGTAAACTTGAAGAAAAGGCTGCAATGAAGAGTAGAGATTTTGGGTGGTAACAGAGAGGCCAGAATGTATCTGGCACCTGTCCACTGTCAAAGCTTGCCCATCGTCAAAGCTTACCTATAGTCAATAATAAAAACAGAAAATACTGGATACATTCAGCAGGTCAGGCAGCATTTGTGGAGAGGGGAAAGCAGGGTTAACATTTCAGGTCTTATGACCCCATTCGTCAGAACCAGAAGATGTTACAGATGAACAGCTTACTAGGAGGAACAGAGCGAGGGAAAGGGAGCAGGGAGAAATCTATAGTCATCCAGCCTACTCCCCTTTCTCCTTTCCTGCTGCTTGCACCAAAGGATAGGTGAAAGGATTCACAAGTAGTAACAATGTCCACTCGCTGAATACGTCTCAGAAAAAATGTAAACATCGTAGCAATGTTACACAGATTTACAGCACAGGAACAGGCAATTCTGCCCAACTGGTCTATGCCTGTGTTTATGCTCCACACGGGTCTCCTCCCACCCTACTTCATTGAACCCTATCAGCATATCCTTTTATTCCTTTCTCCCTCATGTACTTATCTAGCGTACCCTTAAATGTTACTACAACGTTACTACACTTAAGGCTATTAACCTGGAGAATTCACACCTGGGGTACACTGGGAGAACAGAAACTGTTGCAGTTAAATGTGGGAGAACAAATTTGCACAGTAACTTTTTTTTTAAGTTTTAAAGGGCATGACTTCCTTTGAAATTATATGCCAAACCTTTTTCGAAATAATTTTGTGAAGTGAGGCTCCCAACATGGACCCTCACCAGGTGAGAGCACAGGGCTGAGGCAAGGCTATAACATAACAGGGCCGGATTGTTGCATTTGACTTATGAGAAAGGATTTTCTAAATACTTCTACACAAAGGCATTCCTTTATAAAATAAACTGTTACTGTACCAATTATTCCAGGGCCTACTGCTGGTGGGATTCTGAACACCCCTTGGATTAGCCACATGTTTGACTGCAAGAGTTCCTCTTCTCCTGGACACAAATCCCTGATGATAACGCACCTTGACCAGGAGAACGTGGGCTATCACAGAAGGGGGCAGTGGCAGGGGGAGGTCATTTTCAATTTTGCCGCTTGGCCGGTAACCTGGCATATTGCATCACCCGCCCATTGTAGAACCTGCCCGATTTTCCTCCCATTGATTTCTATAAAACAGAAATCAGGAGGGTTCTACAATGAGTATGACCTTTTATTATTGGAGCAGAGTGGGGCTTTACTTTGTAACTAGCAATGCTTGGTTAGTGTCTAGTCGGTGAAATTGAAAATTACTCACATGTCGTTTAATATGACACATTACTCTTAGAAATTTATCTGACTCATTTGTAACATGACTCCAAAAGATGGACACCTCACGTATCTTTAATTGAATTGTTTAAATATTAATAAGTGACGGTTAGTCAATTAAGTTTCTACTTTGGTCTCTAGAATGTCATTAATGTAGTTTAATCAATGAGATCAATAAGTTTCCTCAACTGTGTTCAGGATTTGGTCTGAAAAACTGTTTCTTCCCCACCTTAAATATCTTACTACATTGTAAAACAGCTTCATATTTAATCTGAAGATCCATCCTCATTGTTTTGCAAACATCTTTAAGTTTGTCCCAAATATGATGATGACAGTTACTGTTTCTACGCATACTGGGAAGACGACCTTTCAGCACAGGTGGAATCATATTCCATGATTCCCTTACATTTCTCTCTATATTTTTCCAGCTTGAAAGGAGCTGGGGTTGATACAGCTGAATTAATTGGTCGTCCAGCTTGCTGGGGAAAATACAAAAGTTCAAAATGAGTTCATCCAAAAACCTGTGACCTCTGACGCAGAACTAAGAGTGCACGTTTGGTGCTGTTTCAGAAGTACTTGTTGGTCAGTTTGCCAAGTTTCTTAAAATATAAATAAAGGAGTGACTTAATCTTAGCAGCTATCATCATTTCAATTGATTCTATCCTCCCTCAGAGGGCACTGGCCCATGTTTCTAGTCTATATTAAATTTCTGTAAAGCATTTTTCAAGGTCATGGTTTATTATATATTTGTCCATGTGAAAGTGCCAGGTACTTCATTCCCCTTTTGAAACCATTTGAGCTCCTTCACCAGAAAAGACCTATATTAGGCTTGAACACAAAGCTTCTTGGTTGACATAAATTTACGTTTCTGTTTGCACAACGGTCTTTACTTTTGTTGAAATAACATTTCTCACCTCTACGCCATTCTTTGAAAATCATGCACAAATAATAATGCAAAAATAGTGTTGTACATTGGGCTCTTTGACTTCTGGGGTCTGGGCTCAAATCCTGAGTTAACGGCTGAAAATCGATTCTGTGGGCTGGCTGTAAGGATCCGTCAGGAAATAAGTTTGCCCAGTCTCATCCCATAGCATAAAACTGCCTGTACGTATTAGAGCACCAAAATTGTAATCTTATTCCAAGTACAAAGATGGCTGGTGTGAGCAAAGGAAATGCCCCATTAGTTTATAGGAGGGGAACTCCTCCGAGGTTGCTCATTGGTTCATTGGATGGGCGCTCCTCCGAGGTTGCTGGTAATTCTCATTGTTAAGGGTGAATCACAGGAATTTTTATACTTAATCCAGGAGCTTATGAAGCTGACACTGAGACCAAAAAGCTACAATACATTCCATTCCCCTAGCACTGATATTCCTTACTTTGATTTGCACAAAATCCATCATAATGCATAATAATTTCACTTTTCCCACTAAACTTATTCGTAATTAACAGACAAAACCAACACTCAAGGGCAGCTTAATAGCAACCAGAGCTTTGTGGAGCTTTGCAACCTTCTGAAAAATTACAATTAGCCAATGAAAGAGTTACAGAGAGATTCCCAGAATGATTTGGAACCAAATTTGGGCAAGAATAGAACCCATTCTCCAGTTACAGTCAAAGTCTGATAACGATGAAAATCTCTCCCACCAGGGTCAATAGATTAAGGACAAAACTACTGTGTGTGCAACAGTTACTACAGCTTTTATCTGAAGAATGTGTACATCTTCATATCTCATATCACAGTAACTATCCTACTCGACTCTGCTGAATACAAATATTTACCCCTATCCTGATCTTTAGAAGTACTGTCTTTCTGCAAATGTCATCTCAGTGATTGAAAACTCCTGCACAAGAGAGATTCAGCTCTCTTTGGTATTACTATCACTAGAGCCAAGATATAAGAGTTCAGGATAGAAGCTGTAACACTGTTTGATCACTCAAGTCCTTTCCAATTCCACCATCCATTGGGTTGCCAGGAGAAAATGCACATCATAATTCAGAGATTTAAAAAGACACCAAACAGGGCTGTTTTAAGCCTCTCCTCTATCAAATGATGCACAAACCATAAGAGTTTGGAACCTGCACTCTATGCTCGGCAAAACCTAACCATTCCCTTCTGTCTGCCAGTCGTGTATGTCTCAGTGTCAGCTCACTCTGGGTAAGTTGCATACTGAGCATAGCACAGGAATTGATATATGAGAACAGGACAAGTTAGGTTAGCATGGGTTTTAATATCAGTTTGATATGGAAGCTGAGCAAATATGTCTCCAGTGCAACTGCTGTACAGTTTGGGTACGATATGTATATAAAGCAAACATCAATATTGCCTTTTGTATCATATGACAAAGGTTTAAAGTTCCTGTTGCTTATATACTCAGAGGTACGCATATAATCTGTAAGGCACGTAAAAATAAACAGTGCCGGTCCTTTGGGGCGTGCATAAAATAATAGGCTTCAGCTGCCTGGTAATGATTTCATGGAAAATCCTTGGTTGAATCAGAGGGGTAGATACTGGAATAGGGTTTATAAAACGACCACAGTACTCTGCAAAAAACAAAACAAAAATTGACTCAAGGTAGTCAAAAGCACCAATTAAAGCATTCAAAAATATTTTAGTGTGTAGAGAAATGCTGAAGTAGTCAGCGTATTTTTCCTGAAATACTGGCAGATATCCTGTAACATTGCTCTTAGGGTATCGGAGGATACACTATTTTATAACAGTGGGGTGTCCTGACATGTAATGCACACTACTATCAGAGCTACTGATTTACAGTGACTGAATAAGTCAAATGCTGCTGTGTTAAATCAACAAAGTGTGACAGGAAGTAAATATGACACTTACAGGTGCACGCTGTCCACAAAAATATAATGTATGAGAGACAGGAGGTAATTTTATGAGTTGGCACTATTGGTGGGGAGCTTTGCCCACCAGCAACACACATCAGAAATTTGGGTGCACACTGCCCACAATTTTCTGGTCATTAAAATGAATGCTTGGAAAATGGGAGGATGTTCATGCCCAAATTTCCGATTTTCACTGCTGGCGGGTGAGGCTGCCCGCCAGTAATCTCCCTCCCCCCACCCCCCCCCACCTCATTCATAAAATTACCACCATAACATTTAAAGCTGTGTCAGCTAAATAAATACCAACATCACTGCTCATCAAACCAAGTGATTGGACTGTGGGAGTCTGCCGCCTATCACTGCCGATCATGGCGTCCCAAACAAATGAAGGTAAAATATCGTAAGAAATCACTGCTTGTATATATTACACAGAAGTAATACAGCACACGATATAAATAAAAGTGCGTTGTCTTCTGAGGCCGTCGCATTGAGGGGTTGAAATTACATTAATAAATTTTGTTCTTGTGATTTATGATTCGATGGCCACCCTTTCCCCCTCACCCCCATGTGTTACGGCCTTGTCCTTGACATCATCTCTGAATGACTAAGCACATAACTTTGCCATTTGTGAATTAAAGATCTGCTTCCCATACAAACTAGACAAACTCTTTTTTTGGAATTTCTCACTCCCAACTGGACAGTACAAGTTTTCAGTGAACCTCCATTGATAACATTAAATGGGTTTGGATGAAGAATGCCTTTTGGTCAGTTGAGCTCATTTTATCAGGATACCAGTCCAACTGCTTTTCCATTACATTAACAAATATCCATCTGAACAAGCAGACAGGACCTCAGTGTAATATCTCATCTGAAGGACAACAGTCTCTGACCCAGTACTACATTGGAGTGTCAGAATGAATTATGTGCTCAAGTACCATTGCGGAGCCTGAATCCACAACCTTCTGACCCAGAGGCGAGAGTGTTACCAACTGAGCCAAAATAATATTGTTATTCTTAATACAGTAAATTAAACTAAAATAAATTTACCTGTGTATTTATATCAACTGCCTCTCTATCTTGCCTAATTACACACACTTTTACTCCCTCCACCCCCCA
This sequence comes from Heptranchias perlo, assembly GCF_035084215.1. Lineage (NCBI taxonomy): Eukaryota > Metazoa > Chordata > Chondrichthyes > Hexanchiformes > Hexanchidae > Heptranchias > Heptranchias perlo. Next base: position 31,426,058 of record NC_090350.1, read on the forward strand.
ACTCTGGGTCTTAAGTGAAAGATCAGTGGCTTCTCCTCTCCATTTCTAAGGCCTGTGAAGTCCTATTGTCCAGACAGCATTCTTCATTGCTACATTTCCATCCCCCTTCTCTCCGATCAATATCAAGCCGACAACCTACACAATTTTTTTTTACTTCAATCATTACCAAAAGGATGATAGTTTTTCTCTTACTTCACAAGTAAAAGAAAGAAAAAAGGAAAGACTTGCATTTATATAGCGCCTTTCACAACCTCAGGATGTCCCAAAGCACTTTACAGCTAATGAGGTACTTCTGAAGTGTATTCACTGTTGTAATGTAGGAAATGCGGCAGCCAATTTGCACAAAGCAAGGTCCCACAAATGGCAATGAGGTAAATGATCAGATAATCTGTTTTAGCGATGTTGTTTGAGGGATAAATATTAGCCAGGACACCGGACAGACCTGCCCTGATCATCTTCAAATAGTGCCATGGGATCTTTTATGTCCACCTTAGAAGGCAGATTGGGTCTTGGTTTAACACCTCATCCGAAAGACGGCACCTCCGACAGTGCAGCACTGCCTTAGTAGTGCACTGGAGTGTCAGCCTAGATTTTGTGCTCAAGTCTCTTTGGTGGGGCTCAAAACCATAACCTTCTGATTCAGAGCCGAGAGTGTTACCAACTGAGCCATGGTCAGGCTTACGCTTTACAAACATATATATATATATATATATATATATTATCTATTTATATATAGAGAGATATAGATAGAGACATTATCAAACTTTTTAAGTATTCAAATCATTGAAAATAAACAAACATTCTGTTTTTTTACTCTGGAGTATTCCTTCCTCTCAATTTTTACTTTTAAGAACAGATTCTAAGTGTACAACCGCTGCCGAGAAACCCCCCTCATATTAACAACATTGGCACCATCCAACCTCGTTCTTTTCAATTGTCAGATCCCAACAAATGCTTGTAGGCCTGTTCATTTTGCTAAATTGTGTTCCATTGTAGAAGAAAGTAATGCAAAGACTTAAGACTTCAGTGCATTTGTGCCATGGATTGGGAGATCTATCTTTTGTATCCAACGCTCTCTTAACATTTGCAGCCTTTGCTTCTCCGAGAGAGCAATCTGCTGGTCTCTACTAGGTCATAGTTTAAATTCAGTAAAATAGTACACAGAATATGATCTATATTTAAAATGCTGTCGTTTCTATTTAAAAAAATAAAAGGTTCTTTTACTTTGTTGAACACATTGGGTAGACTGGGATCAATGTAGATTTTTTAATTACCAGAAAAGTAAAAATGCAACTTCTATTTACAAATATGACCCTGTTCTGACAGGCATATTTTAGAATGTCAGCTGTCAATGTTCATGTCACACCCTTATAATCACGATGCACAGAAGAAGAAAACTCCTCTATCCTTTGTTAACAATATGAGCAAACAACTGGTTGCTAAGGTGGTTTCAAATGCGTGTGGTTTTGGTTGTCATGACAGTGTGGCTATTTTAACCAAACCTGATCACATGGAGTCCTTTTCCTAAATAGTCCTCAGTTAGTCAAGAGACACGTTGACTGAACCTGGTTTGAGTAAGTGTGTGTGCTCTGCTGTCCACTTTTATAAGGTCTGCTACACATTAGTCACGAAGTAGTATCTGTCATCTGCGGATGTTGTCCATCTCCAGCCAACCCTGTCTGCATCTCTTCCTCCACTAAATGAACATTTGGATCAAAACCTGAAAATACTTTTAAATGTGTGGTGCCAATGTCAGCTCTTTCATTAATTCCATAAAGGTTCTATAATACAGTGATTCCATTGCTGCTCACTCTCCATGTTAACTCTTTCGTTGCTGTGTTGCACGCTGCAGTGCAGGTTTTATCAATGGTCAGATGCCAACAAATGCTTGTAGGCCTGTTCATTTTACTAAATTGTGTTCCATTATAGAAGCAAGTGAAGAAAAGACTTGAAACTTCAATGTATTTGTGCCATGGATTGGGAGATCTACTTTTATATCCGACCCTCTGTTAACATTCGCAGACTTTGATCTTTGAGAGAGCAATCTGCTGGTGTCTATTGGGTCATAGATGCAATACTGATCTGAAGCAATGTGTTGGGCCAAAGAAGCATGTCCTAGCATTACTTCATCTACTGTCTTTGTTGAAGTGGACCAGACTGAACCGGGGTACTGGTGAGGGGAAATCACAGGAATATGGGGCACAGTTGGGCTGGAGGAGAGATAGGAACATAGGAACAGGAGTAGGCCATTCAGCCCCTCGTGCCTGCTCCGCCATTTGATAAGATCATGGCTGATCTGTGATCTAGCTCCATATACCTGCCTTTGGCCCATATCCCTTAATACCTTTGGTTGCCAAAAAGCTATCTATCTCACATTTAAATTTAGCAATTAAGCTAGTATCAATTGCCGTTTGCAGAAAAGAGTTCCAAACTTCTACCACCTTTTGTGTGTAGAAATGTTTTTTAATCTCACTCCTGAAAGGTCTGGCTCTATTTTTTAGACTGTGCCCCCTACTCCTAGAATCCCCAACCAGTGGAAATAGTTTCTCTCTATCCACCCTATCCGTTCCCCTAAATATCTTTTAAACTTCGATCAGATCACCCCTTAACCTTCTAAACTCTCGAGAATACAACCCCAATTTGTGTAATCTCTCCTCGTAACTTAATCCTTGAAGTCCGGGTATCATTCTAGTAAACCTACGCTGCACTCCCTCCAAGGCCAATATGTCCTTCCGAAGGTGCGGTGCCCAGAACTGCTCACAGTACTCCAGGTGCAGTCTAACCAGGGTTTTGTATAGCTGCAGCATAACTTCTGCCCCCTTGTCCTCTAGATATAAAGGCCAGCATTCCATTAGCCTTATTGATTATTTTCTGCACCTTATGTTAGAAAATACTCAGAAAACATCCCTTCAATCTGTTTCTCAGCAACCACAGAAATAAGTTAATGTTTACCTTCAAGAAATGGAGAATAGACCCTGCTCAGTACACTGCTCCTACAGCCTAAGTGGTTGCTAAACTCCTACAGGCCTTAATTTTACATCAAATATCCTATAGCAATAAAAATTCATTCCATTATCTTTCCATTCGCAGGTAACATTAGATAGCTTTCTCCCAGTAGAGAGAATTGAGCAATTGGATTCAGTCAAGTGAAAGTAGCAAGATTGTTATAGGCCTTATGTTTTATGAATGGCTAGATTTTCATCTTTTATGAGGAGTGATTTTCACCGAGAAGTGATTGTTATTCTGTGAAGCAAACCTTCGATCTGGAGCTGCTGAATGGACAGCAGATCCATTTACTATGACTGTCCGAAGCATTTGGTCCTGCATCCTGGGCAGCCATCCTGAATGAATGGTCAAGAAAGTCATCAAGCATAAATTGTACTGTTGTTCATGTTGGTGGAAAAAAATCCACTTGGTGGAACTAAATGCCACAGAAATTAAATTTGCTATAATTTTTGGATATCTCCGAGTACTCGGGATTTACTGTATATTTATTTTGTCTTTATGAATGGTATTGTAAATCGCATGGTATTTCAGTATGGGATGTGATGCAAATTACACTTAGAAATGTCTTTACACCACTGTAGCACTGAGCTGCCTGTCTGGTCCAAACAAGTCACAAACCACCACTATTTAGGGAATCATGACTGCAAACTGGTGTCCTACCTCCTCATGGCATAGCTTACAAGAGCTCTGATGTGCAGGACCACTGTATCACTTCCCTACTATTCATGTTTAACACAAGCACTCAATAGTGGGGAACAGGTGGAAGAGTTATTACTTTCATTGGATTACAAACTTTTCTCTCTATTCAATATGATATGCAAGTGTTTCTTAGTCGTTTCTTATACTTCTGCATAGCACACCGTGCTCTTTTCAAAGCCTAAGCTTTGAGTAACTGAGATTTTAATTCAGATATATATATATATAACTTAGTCAATCATCTGTGACATTGTGCATGGGGAGCAAGACCAAATGTAGTCTTTAGGTGAACTGGGGTTAGAGGCCAGGAGATATTTGAACAAGGGTGTGCAGATAGATTTCAGTCTCCATTTTAAAGTAATAGTTTTTGTCCTTATTTTTGTATTTCATAATGAATTCCTATGTCCACATTTATAATGGGAATTGCCTATGTCAACTTGTCAAGCTATAATTACATTCGCCTGCCGGAGGTGAGTGCTGCAGCACCTCTAATGGGGGGAAGATGTATCTGCAGCAAGGAAAGTGATTTCCATTATCATGTGGACAGAAGAATCTATAATGGAAAAAGTTGACAGTAAGTGTATAGACACTAGTTTTTAGATGAGAAAAATGACTATAAGGGTGGGTGTTATACAAGCACTATAACAGTAGCCATCGCTTACCCACAATTTTCAGCAGGAAACAAAAATATCATGGCAATCCAGGGGCCTTGCGTAAGTGAAGGTAGTGTGCTTTGTCTAGAGGAATAAGAAACAGCTGGAAAATATTCCTAAAATGAAATGCAAGAGGACAGTGAGAAAAATGATACAAGTGATGATTTGGGAAGAAAACACTGCAAGAAATGACTGACAAGCTGCTGAATGAAAAGAATGAATGGTGGTGTAATAATTCTTCAAAAATGTTTTAAATTGGGTGTTCACTTATTACTGCAGTAAAGTGTCTCTCCAAAATTAAACTGTTATACATACTGAACGAAGAACCCTCATGAGAAAAAGAATCCAGGCTATATGGATTCCATTAAAATGATGAATGAGTGGAAGTGTAAGCAGATGGCTCTGAGATTGAACCGTCACAAAGCACAAGCTGAATGGAAGTGTTAAGTCATGATTATACTAAGGTTTTCATCCTGAATTTATGCCAGTAGTGAGGTAAATACTGCACAAAAATCCTACTGTGCTGCAGCTGAATACCACACTTGATTTAAGTGCTTTACCTCCAAGCAAGACCTCTGATGTAGGTAGGATGAATAATATTGTGCCAGTGTGACAGAAGATGTGTATGAGCAGAAAATTGTACAAGCCTGTAAAAAAAATAGCACCATTTGCATAGATTTCCTGCCACATTGGCTCCAGTATAAAAGCAAGAGTGGACACACTGCCCAGAAGCCAATGTGCAACCCCAAATTCTGTGCCAGTACACTCACGCCACTGCGTAGATTTAAGTGGATGGGCACATTCATTGTCTACTCTGTTTTCCTTCAAAACATAGAGATCCACTGTGTGTGCACTGACACGACAGTGTGCATAAAGTACCTTAGAATGTGCATTAACGTATCTGAGTTTCAGAGGAAACCATGGGAAGAGTAACTGTGATGGTATGAATGAGGCAGCGCTATTTAATACACCTCACACCTAGAACAAGGACATTGGAGGTGACAATATTAAGAAGTAATAATGTTACAAGGTGTGAAATGTTCCATGGACTACAACAAGCATTAACAGCCATGAATGCTTTTATGAGGGTGCATAATAGGTACGACAACATCTGGTGTGCACATTAACTGAGCTTATAAAGTTGATTTTCTAATTAGGATTTCCTACCCAATGTGCAAGCATATTAACACAGCAAGTTAAAGTGCAGGGCAAGGAGAAAATATTGGAGCTTCTAAAAACAACGTTTGAGCCTAGGTATTCTTTTAAGTGAGCTTCACTGCTGTAAGCTCCATGCATGACAAAGCAAAACAAGCTCTTGTGTGTCAAAGAAGAATGGAATGTCAGGTCTTAATGGTAAATAATGATTCTGAAATTAAATGAAGACCCTCTGGTGAGTAAAATGGAGCTGTAATTAACAAAAGAGCCATTGACCTCTTCTCCGACAATACTTTGAAAGACTGTGGTGTGTATTTGCCTCTTTAATCCTCCTCGGCCCACACGTACTGACTTCTGTCACGTGAAAGTTTACTTAGGCTGCTTGACAGGAACTGTGATTAAATTTCAAGCATTTAAACTCGGTCTCACAGCTTTTAATGATGACAGCTGTTGGTTCCAATTGTTTTTAAAATTGCAATGTTAAAGGAACTATGGGGCTGACATTCGTATCTGTTTGAAAAATATGTGAAATGCCTACTTTCTTTGTCAAAATTAATTTCTTGCAAATAAAATCATGGGATCCCGTGGCTTCGAAATGTGCCATTCCCAATGATGCATTTTTGTTAGCATTAACGAATCTAACAAGACACTTGAATGATATAAAGGTCCCAAAGTTTCTCAATCCAGTTGCCGAATGAATCATTTGGAATCCTGATTTCAAAATGACAGCTATGTCCATGTTAATGAGAGATCAGCTCTGGAACACTGATTTTTAGTGATTTAGTGGGTAGCAGTGATCTGCTTTTATTTGTAAACAGAAATGTTAACTAGCAACCTTAGGCCCACACGAAATTGAATCTTCTGATAAGTTTTCCCATCGAGAAAATTCAGGTGATTCATTGAGAAGCCACACAAATGATATCTTACATGAGGTTGTACAAAGCCATGAGCCACAGCAGTAAAGTACCTGTTGCCCCTGCACAGTGGAGAATTCACTGTCTAACAAGGCATTTTTAGTTTCTCCCGTAGATGCAACCCTAGCCATCAGTGTGCAATGTTAGCAATAGACAGCTCGACATAACTCATGCCAAATGACTTCTCGCTGTTGAAAATAAGTAACAGTAATACATTTAATAATATTCTTGTATTGATAGGATCCTAAACATTCTTGCATGAGGTACCAATTTTAGTAAATATTTCTAGATACACTAATAACTCCACAAATCATTAATAAGAATCAGACTCGAATATAGCACAATGTGATGCTTTACCCTCTCTGTATTTTTAAATTTTTATAGTGAACTAGTTTTCTTTTTGCCTACAGTGACTGCACATCAAAAATAATCAATTGGTTGTGAAACTCTTTGGGATATTTTGTGGACATGAAAGGCACTATATAAATTCAAGTTCTTTCTATTATTTCATACATTTACTAAGGGTAAAAAGTTAGGAAAAGCCAAATAAAATGTTATACATAAAAAAAATAGAATTTGTTTAAAATATTAAGAGTTTGAGGTTGTTTATCGAGTTTGCAATAATGAAGTACATGCAGTGGTCTGGTAGATAATTGAGCATTAAACAGATTAGATTAGTAACTGCAATAGTGGGGATGAGGGAGTAGACTGGAAAACTATACACTAAAAAAACCTGACCCCACATTATTGTACCTTCAACAGAACAGGCTACAGAGTGATGTTAGTATATGAGAAAGTGAACACTGAACATGAATCCACTCAAGCAAAGCAAACTCAATTTAATAAGATTTGATTTTATACTTAATCATTTTACAGTGTATATTATATTTGTCATATGTACATTGGAGATTATTTTCCTTGTTTAATAATTTACTATTCAAATAAGGTCATAGGAGCACAGAGCACATGGTTGCTGTCACTTTAAGAGAATGTCTGACGGTTATTACAGCGTGCACCTGTGAGATATTGCAGATCTGAGAGGTGTGTCTGTGGAGGAGACATTCTGATTGGATGATTTCAACCAATGCAACGATTTACAAGTGTCCCTCAGATGGTTTGTCTGGGGATGATGCAATTACTGGGCTGATTTCCATTTTTGCAAATTGTGGCCTCACCTTTCTGCTTTATGTTATTAAAACGGTGCATCAAAAATACACAGATAAACCTTAGTTCCTCAATAGAGCAGTATGCTTTTTAAATTTTAGTTTTAAAGTCAGCCCATATCCGTCTTCAAAACATTTCACCAAATTTAATGCTGAGACAATATTTGCACTAGTATATTGACAATTGAAATTACAATAATTATATATTTCTGTCCGCTTTTCAAAGGATTATTTATTTTGTTTGACCCACCTAAATGACTTCAAAATAGTGTCGCTAAATTCCGTAGGGTTGGACCCGTCCTATAAACCTTTGCTGAAAAGATTGACATTTACGAGGTAAGCTTAACCCTCAAGGGTCTGAGCTGACGTAACTGCGGACTGACAGTCCAGTGTTGTTGGCATTTTTAAAGTAATGCTACACTGTCTCTTTTCATCACAGGTAACATCACACGCTATGTAAGTAACTGTTGTTACAGTATACATGCCGCAATGCCATGTTGCAACTGTAGAATGATACGTGTGTAAATGTCCTTCTCAGTAACTAAATGACCTTTAATGCATAGAGCTGGCATACAATTGTTTCAACATCTGTTGATACCTTGTCACATACAGTAGGGGAAAGTTGCCTATGAGAAGGGTGGCACAGGATTAGAATAGTTAACAGGTTAGAAATATGGTCAGGTAACATTAGGAATATGGATTATACTGTTGTAGAATTCACCGTGTTTTTTCTGGGGTTAACATTGGGATACTGAATGTTACTGGGAGTATTGACTCCTGCTGAAAGCAATCTTTAAGATTCCACTCTGCAGGCTAAATGTGGGTTTCTCGCCTGTACTATGGGCCAGCCAATCAAAAGGGAGCAGCACTAATCCTCTAAATTAAATATGAACTGCAATTAGGAGGCAATTTAACACCTGAAGTAGCATTGGAAAAGCAAAGCCAAATTGTTTACTCAGCAAAATTGCTGTAGAATTAGGGATTACTGAGTGAGGAAAGTGAGTTTTACAGACCAGGAATTGATAAACCCTTCTTCAAGGATTCAGGGAGAGAAGGCCCAAGATTTAAGAAACAGATGGTCACTCCCCCCAGTGCACCAAGCATGAGAGGATGTAGCTTAAAACAGATAACACTAGTCAGCTACCACAGTCCCGATTGCGGCTGACTCACATTCAGAGCCCTCACAATCGCTCAAGGAGGTATAAAGCACTAAGAATCCCAGCAGGTGGTCAATAAAACACTGCAGCCAGTCTCTTCCACAAAGGGGCCACTTAGAAGGAGTAGTGGGTTAAGTGCAAGTACCAAGAGGCAGCAATGTGCCAACTCAAGTTGCACCATTCACAAACTATATAATATGGGAAATAAATGCCTTGCACTTGGCTTAAACATTGTGCCAGGCTTTCTTTCGTCATTAGTCACAATGCAGATGGAGCCATGCATAACATGACAATAGATGGTATTTGAAGAATTGAGTTTGGAAGTGTAAGGCAAGGTGATTTGGGCACAATACTTGGTAGATCTGGTTTGCACCTTTAAGAAATGGTGCTTTGGAGAAATGGTGCTTTGGAAGGCATCTGAAATTAGTGCCTGATGTACCAGTCTTCCTTACAACATTATTGGTACCACCGCCAATTCTTCATTAGCATTTTCATCCTCTGACCTTCTCAACATGCCATGGTTTTGCTGTTTTGGCCATCGAGCTTCATGCCAAGGCATCTTTTCAGGGTGGAAATGGTGCACAAAGCCAGTGAAATTTCTTCTGGAATCCTTGGAACGGGGCAAGGTTATACTGTAAGGTTGCCTCTGATTGGCTGAGACATGTAGAGTTCTGCTTTAAGATACCAATGGTGTGTTTGATAATCGTGGTTGTGGCATAAATTTCATTGCACCTGCACTTTGCTTGGTGCTTGAGTATCATGAACCACGGCTTCATGGAATGACCTCGGTCTCCCTGGCGCCACCCGTACATTCTTAATTCCCCATCGAGTAAGGGCCAAAAAGACGATAATCTTAAAATGAAGGCATCATGAGAGCTTCCAGGGAAATAGACATTGCCCTGCATGATTCTGTGTTGATGGTCAAGTATCATTTCTGAATTGAGAACTTAAAAAAATCCCTTGTAGACACAGACTTGTGTACAGGGTCTGAACAGCAGCATGACAGGAATCAGTGACCCTCTGGCCTCTTGGTACGCCAGCAATTCTGTACAACGTTCTGCTGTTGGTTGGTGGTAAAAGTGATGAAGTTGGTGGCCCTGCTGAATATTGCATCCATGACATCCTTGATACATCGGTGGGCAGCAAGCAAGTTAAAATGTAAATGTTCCCAGTCTAGGATGGAAGTAGGTCAAGCTAAAAAATTGAGGGCAACACTGACTTTGACAGCCACTGGCAGTGCCATAAGATGTTACATGTCGTGCGGAGGTCTTCCTGAAATCACAGTTCTGTCAATGTGTCTCTACTAAGTATCGGCCTCCTTAGGCACATTTCTACTGTCAATGCCACGTACATGAGACTGGTACAAGACACCCACTGTATAATAGACCTGCAGATTTTTAACAGTACACCACACTTGACATTACGGGCAGCCCTATCCTTCTTTTATTGGTCATCAGCCATGATCTAATTGAATGGTGCAACAGGCTCAAGGGGCTGAATGGCTTACTCCTGTTCCTATGTACATCCTTCTAACCCAGTGCTAGCCACACTGAATGCAGTTCCTATTGTGGCCAAATACTTATAACATGGAAAACAAATTTCACTCTACTCACTTTCCCACTCCAACTTTCTCACTGTAGCCTCTGCTTTAACAGCTGTTGGGTGAGATTAAATGCCTCACTCAGCAATGTGAGTTGAGAACCCATTAAGTACCCAATTTGACCCCTTCATTGTTTTACCACACCATTTCATCCAGTAGCGCTTGCATTTCATTTATGTCTTCCAGCAATTTCGTTAGTGTCGGAACACATGCAGTGAGTGAGCGCTTACTGCAATCTGGGCATTGCTGCCCCCTTTCACTCAATTACTGTCAGTATAAAGCTTTATGCTGACAGCAATTTCTGGACCCATATTACCAACCACACATTTCAGTACGGCTACAAAATGATAGCATTCAATAAGCATTTTGAAGAATGATTAATTACCATAAAATATTTCAGCCTTTATAACATAATATATGACTATTTAAAGCAATACTGGTTTAACCTAGTGTGTTTAGAAATGAAACATAGCCATCCTAGTAATATGATGAAGTGGCATAACTAACTTGATTGAGTTTTTTGATGAGGTAACAGATAGGGTTGATGAGGGCATTGCGGTTGATGTGGTGTATAAGGACTTCCAAAAGGCATTTGATAAAGTGCCACATAATAGGCTTGTCAGCAAAGTTGAAGCCCATGGAATAAAAGGGGCAGTGGCAGCACGGATGCAAAATTGGCTAAGTGACAAGAAACAGAGAGTAGTGGTGAACGGTTGTTTTTCGGACTCGAGGAAGGTGTACAGTGGTGTTCCCCGGGGTCGGTACTAGGACCTCAGCTTTTCTTGATATATTAATGACAGGGACTTGGGTGTACAGGGCACAATTTCAAAATTTGCAGATGACACAAAACTTGGACGTGTAGTGAACAATGAGGAGAACAGTGATAGACTTCAAGAGGACATAGACAGGCTGGTGGAATGGGCGGACACATGGCAGATGAAATTAATGTAGAGAAGTGTGAAGTGGTAGGAAGAACGAGGAGAGGCAATAAAAGCTAAAGGGTACAATTCTAAAGGGGGTGCAGGAACAGAAAGACCTGAGGATATATGTGCACAGGTCGTTGAAGGTGGCAGGACAGGTTGAGAAAGCAGTGAAAAAAGCATACAGGATCCAGGGCTTTATAAATAGAGGCATAGAGTACAAAAGCAAGGAGATTATGATGAACCTTTACAAAACACTGGTTCGGCCACAACTGGAGTATTGTGTCCAAGTCTGGGCATCGCACTTTAGGAAGGATGTGAAGGCCTTAGAGAGAGTGTAGAAAAGATTTACTAGAATGGTTCCAGGGATGAGGGACTTCAGTTACATGGATAGACTGGAGAAGCTGGGGTTGTTCTCCTTAGAGCAGAGAAGGTTGAAAGGTGATTTGATAGAGGTGTTCAAAATCACGAGGGGTCTAGACAGAGTAGATAGAGAGAAACTGTTCCTATTGGTGGAAGGGTCGAGAACCGGAGGACACAGATTTAAGGTAAAAGAACCAAAAGCGACATGAAGAATATCTTTTTTAGGCAGCAAGTGGTTATTATCTGGAATGCACTACCTGAAAGGGTGGTGGAGGCAGATTCAATCCTGGCTTTCAAAAGGGAATTAGATTAGTACTTGAAGGGAAAAATTTTGTAGGACTACAGGGAAAGGGCGGGGGAGTGGGACTAGCTGGATTGCTCTTGCAGAGAGCCGGCACAGGCTCAACGGGCCGAGTGGCCTCCTGTGCTGTAACCATTTTATGATTCTATGAATTCATGCCACTCAATCGTAAACAATCAAAATTAAGGGTTTAACAAACACTTTTTCATAAAGATGGTATCTTAAAGACACAGGGAATGAACCTCCTCATTAATGCTGTGTAAACAGCACAGGAATTCTTTTTTTAGTTTGGATATTCAGATGGAAGTCGTTTGGCTGCATGTGCGCCTTTAAAACTCTTCCCCCAAGTTTCCTTGCGCTTATTGAGCCTTTCCGTGATCCACCTGCCGAGACTCCACTGGCCTCATTTGCATAGAGTGAGAACGATCGGCAGCGGAAAGTTTCCCGGTTTTACACTGCTATTGCACTCTGGATAACTTCGACTAAGATTTATAAGATGCAGCAGCTGCTGGGATCACCTGATCAAGGTGGAGCTGAGGAGTCTGTGAGGTTGAAGAGTCTGGAAACATCACACAGTGATCTCTGCAGCTCGGAAACACTTTTTGAACCCATTTCTTTTTGCATTTTCCTCTCTAAAGACCTGCACTTGCTTCTAACTGCCTCTCACAGCATCAGCTCACCAGAAGACTTTCAGAGCCCCTCACCCACAGTCAGAGCAAGTCAGAAGCAGGTATGTCTTTTCCCATGGGTGAATCACTCTATGCCATTATCATAGAGTTATAGTCCAGCAATTTTATTTTAAATTCACAAGCTTTCGGAGGCTACCTCCTTCCTCAGGTGAACGATGTGGAAAGCCTCCGAAAGCTTGTGAATTTAAAATAAAATTGCTGGACTATAACTTGGTGTTGTAAAATTGTTTACAATTGTCAACCCCAGTCCATCACCGGCATCTCCACATCATTATCATAGAGGAGGAGGAGCAGCACAGGACAGAGCTAAGACGAGTCAGGCACCATTCAAGGTGGAGACAGCCCACCAGGTATTTACCCTCTTGGTGACATGACTATCAAAACACAAAGCAAAGCTGAAGTAAAATTATTGTCCTTGAAATTACGCCATATGGGTATTGACATATGAATTCTTAATCCATTTCCACAGAATTCCTCATCCACTATTTTAACCTGCTTGTTTTAAATGGGTTCACGCCCCCATTAAAACAGCAGACCAAGGAGTCGCATGGGTAGAGACTCAAGGTTTGAACGTGAATATTTGCACAGTGCAATTTAAAGCGAAGATCCTGGATGTGAAACTGTGAACAAGAGATTTGCCCTGCGGCAGATTGCAATGTGAACTTTTCCCCAGGCACAATCATAGAGAAAGCTACTCTAAGGGGGCTGTGCAGCTAAGATCAAGTATGACGTGAAAGGGATTGTATTAATCACCGCCCCCTCGCCACCAAGTTATTTTCACACTGCAGTTATATCCCAGAGCTGCCGTAAGGCAGTCCCAATTCAGCCCTGCCGTAACACAAACAAGGACATGATAATACAACCAGTACCACCTCAAGAAGTGATTTTTCTTCACGTGATGGCAAATATATTACTGGTGGCTTACTTAAATGGATATTCTTAGCGGTGTTAGATTTCACACTTTGTCATTTCTAACCTGTTCAGTCCAGCAGCACAATTTACATTTTGTTGAGCAGAACTTTCCCCAACATCAGGGAGGTTCTCAGCCAGGTAACTGAAGTCACAATCCTGAGTTTTTAACAAGTCCACATGGACAGTTGGTCTGGTGCTGGTGCTTTGAAATCCATGCAAATTCCAGAACGGCAGGAGCAGTACACAATAGGGGTAATTTTGACTTTGTGCGATTGTGTAAAACAGGTGATAGCAAGTGGGCAGACCGTTTTACATCTCTCCCAATGACTTCAATGGAAATAAAAATGGGGAGAGATGTAAAACGGGCAGCCGACTCACTATCACCCGTTTTACATTATCTCACAAAGTCAAAATTACCCCCATTTTGTATGACAGCCATAGCTCAGTTGGTAGCACTGTTGCCTCTGAATCAGAGATTGTGGGTTCACGTCCCACTCCAGAGACTTGAGCACAAAATCTGGACTGACACTTCAGTGCATACTGAGGGAGGTGCCGTCTTCCGGATGAAAGGTTAAACTGAGGCCCCGTGTGCCCTTTCAGGTGGATGTAAAACATTCCATGGCACTTTTCGAAGAAGAGCATGGGAGTTTTCCCTTGTGTCCTGGTCAATCTCTCAACAAACATCACTAAAACAGATTATCTGGTCATTATCACATTACTGTTTGTGGGAGCTTATTGTGTGCAAATTGGCTGCCGTGTTTCCTACATTACAACAGTGACTACACTTCAAAATACTTTATTGTCTGTAAAGTGCTTTAGGAGGTCCTGAGTTCATAAATGGCGCTGAATAAATGCAAGTCTTTCTTTCTATATTGTATTTCAAGTAGAAACAGTCCCGCTATATAAAGGCAACATGAGATTCTGCAGAGATAGTGTCACATCCCACACCACATGCACGAAACACCGACAGTGGCATCATGCCTTGTGCTAATAAATCAATTATACACATAGTAGTACAAAGGAGGATTACACTAAACATATAGAGCAAAATCAGAGAAAAAAAAACTCATTCATTAGTGATTCCAAAAACAAATATTTTTAATTCTGTTATGTCCTGAACAGTCAATGCATTTACTGAGTGAAGGACCTATCGAGGATTGTATATATGGTTCTTATATGTAATTCCTGTTTTCAGAACTCACTGTGCTCGTGACTTGATTACTTTGGCCTGTTTCATAGACGATAGAAACTCTGGATTCCTTTCCGTTTGGCTTCATGAGACCAGCAGATTTGGCTGCTGAGAATCAGTATTAGGTTCTTAGTTTAAACTCAGCCTTCACTTGTTGTAAAAATTGCTTTTACGTTATATATTACTGCCAGGGTAATTCTGTTAAATATATAAACTTATGATGTTAAAGGTTTTTTTGGCAAGGGGAGCAGAGGTTGGAATTTAAAGAGTGGAAATGTTCCAAGTCCTTTGTTGAGTATGACAAAGAAAGTCTTGTGCTCTATCATTTCTCAGTGAGGCAAAGTACTCACGAAAAGCCGCCCTTGTCCGTGTGTTTAACCGGCATCTGTGCCAGCATTTGGTCAGGCCTTTTGCAAAAGAGCTCTAACAGGCTTTATCCTCAGTCTATTTGAATTCATTATGCTGTGAGGCACTTTTGTTCAAATGGTTGATGTTTTAAGTTGTTAGATATGAGGCACGAAATGTTCTTTTCTACTCATTTTGCAGGCATTTTATTTATTTTTTTTCCCTTTCTGTAGCTCTCTCCATGTCATGCACCATCCCTGGGTCAAAAGGACGGTAGTAAACCTACTCCCAGGCCCATGTCATTTAATCTGGGAAGCTAAGAGGCGTGCAGCTGTGGCCCAGGTCAACTCACTCAGCATTTTTCTCCTCCCTATTTCCCCATGTGGGAATCATACTACATTTTCCTATTGAATAGTTAGGTACCGTACCAGCGCTACACAAATTTCAAAACTCAGTGATCAGCACAACAGCGACTAGCTGCTTAAATACCAATTTGGGAAAAAAAAGTAAGATTTAGTTTTCGAAGGGAAAGAAATTTGAAAACTGCCCCAAACTGAAAATCATCCTCCAGGGATTTCCTTTTTTCCTCTACAAAGCCCTCGTTAGCTAGGTGATGCAGTTCTGGCAAATTATCTTAACTTTGTCACGATGTATACTAGGCTTTTAATCCTCTTATAATTCTGTTATAGAAATGCCAAGTAATTCCTGTCTTACAGCATGTCATAACAGTCAATCAGATAATTTAATGAGTGGAATGTCGTATCGTGTGAAAATCGTAACCTGCAAATGGGACACACTCCAGAACTTACAAAAGATAAGTCTCTTGCAAGACTAGCACATACACTGTATATTATCAGAAGTAAAGTGCGACAGAGAATTAACACAAAGCAGTTCTTTAAAAGGGAAGGGGGAGAAAGGAAACAACTTCATTTATACAGCACTTTATCACATCTTCAGGACATCCCAAAGCACTTCAGAACCAATGAATTGCTTCTGAAGTGCAGTCACTGCTCTGTAGGTAAATGCAGCAGCTCATTTACGCACAGCAATGTCCCACATATGAATAGCCCCAGTTAACAAGTAAAGCCCAAATCCAAAAAGCATTTTACAGCTTTGAACACACTCCTAGACATGATTTTTTTATATCATGTTCAGTGTTTTTTAAAAAAAATGTTTTCGAATTTTCACGGTCAATTTTGCAGAAATGCAGGCCTGGGTTTTCATCTGCTAAACCACCCCAAATCAAACGGAATACTGGTGAAGACAGTGGGAAAATGGGACGGTGATGCCAACTGCCACCTACCCACCCCACCCCCGGATCTGGATATTCCTCCTCCTTCCCCCACCAGGTCGCCTGCTGGTTTACCCAACACGTAGCAGGTGAATTACAGTGTGGAGAGGCAGGGCCAGGCAAGCCCCTCCCCCAACCCCCCCCCCCCCACATCTCCCTGCATCCCACTGCTGTTTCCCCTGTCCCCAGGGACTGCTTATTTTGAGGCCTAACATTCAATGTCCCTCAAATCTTCAGGCTCCTGTGCCTCCTTTAAACTGGTTTCCACTTCTTCAGGTACTGCAGTAGCAGTCCCACTGCAGCAGCACCAGGGACTTCTCTTTGTGGCAGTAACGGGATCCCCCTTGACGATGGGATCCCACCAGAATCCCACCCTGCATACATAATGACTAACCGTCTTATATTTAGTGGTGTGCCCATACTGCCTATTATCTTACTATAAGATGGCATTACCCAGGTGTATAACAGTAGGACCCCTCCCCCACTTCTGATCTGATCTGAAATGTGTCTTCCACACATGCCCTCACATCCACTTCTCCAATCCTTTTAAAGGTGGACTAAAGCATTAGGTGAAACAAGGCCAGATACAGAGTATGAAGTACTTTATTTCACAGACACCAAGTGAACCTACAGAGTAACAGTCAAATGGGTAGATGCTGTGAGGCTGTTTCCCTTGGCTGGAGAGTCTAGAACTCGAGGTCATAGTCTCAAGATCGGACCGAGATGAGGAAAAATTTCTTCACTCAGAGGGTTGTGAATCTTTGGAATTCTCTACCCCAGAGGGCTGTGGATGCTCAGTCGTTGAGTATATTCAAGACTGAGATCGACGGATATTTGGACACTAAGGGAATTAAGGGATATGGGAATATGGCGGGAAAGTGGAGTTGAATTAGAAGATCAGCCATGATCTTACTGAATGGCGGAGCAGACTTGAGGGGCTGTACGGCCAACTCCTGCTTCTATTTCTTATGTTCTTATGTTCTTCAATCAAATTCCTCTGAGTTAGTTCAATCTCACCTCTCCTTGAAAATAGCAATTTGTCAGCAGGCCTTTTAAACAAACCAACTGCCCCCTCCACCAGGAGTATGTCCTCCACAGACATCTCATGCTCTGCCTACGTGAACAGAATTGCGCTCACCACAATAGGTGTGAATATTTTATTTGGCTGCCTGAGATGAGATCATGAATTGCTTCATGTCCCAGGTCATCCTGGCTGATGGGGCTGGGATAAGATAATAGATCTTCACTGTACCAGTTTAAAATAGGCTGCGAGTTGTGACATCCCCAAACTGGCTTGTCTGGCTTTAATGCACATTCACTAATGCCTGCTTTTCAAACCTGTATAAATTCTCAATCCAAAAATCTTTTCCCTGAAGGAAAATAAAATCAAAAATTCCAAAACGTGACAGGTATAATTTGTTCTATAACATTTCTTTTATTAAAATCTAATTTATAAACTTTTGGGCTTTATTAGGTCGTTTTTTCTTTAACTTTGAACAGGAAGGAAAATATACCCCAGGGTTTTTCTTGGGTATAACAGTACAATAATTGCACTAGTGATGGTGTGTTATGGAGTCCTTTCACTAGTGTAAAAATCCAATAAGTCTTGATGATCCTTAACACAAGATACACCACCAATAATACAATGACTATCTAGTCTAGGAATTGTCTTTTAAATTTCCCTAGAATAAGTCATGTAGTGCTAACCATTAAATGAAATTCACTGTAATTATTTAGTGCTTTTATTTCCGTTGATCTCACTTTTAATTTGTGAAATTATCGCTTAGACCCAATGAATAAATATTTACAACCCATCTTCATCATAAGGCTCTGGTTTATATAAGATTACGAGGCTTTTATGATTTCTATACAAGTTTTTAAGTTATGTTATGTTATGAAACACCCACTAAAAGTGTGTACCTTATTATAACTTGGCTTGGTTCCCATTAACTGTACAATAATGTGGATAAAGTATATTATGAATTAACAGATGTCTAGGGATGCATTACTATGGACTGCAAATAAATGCATACCTCATCTAAGCATAGAATTCCGAAGTACTGAACCATTTCCTATTAAACCCCACTGTAGAGAATTCCAATGAACCAAACAGTATCCTATTAACTCATATTATATGGAATCCCAATAGAATCCCAACACATTCCATTCACACTTGCTGCATAAAAATTGAAAGGACCAAACCGTGTCCAATTGATTCTCGTTGTACAAATCCAAGTGGATAAAAGCACTTTCCATTCACTCCCACTGTATAGAATGCCAGTGAAACAAACCAAACACCATTCACACTTAATTTTGTAGAATTCTTGATCCAACCATGATACTTAAATATAGGCCAGCCACCAATCCAGCAAAATTCAGTTCTGGCGCTGGTCAATCTGTAATTTTAATGTTTTAAACTCAGGTAACAAAAAGTCTAGTTTATAAGCACCTGATTTAAAGTTCTCTGTGCATGTGGTGCCAGGTCAGCTCTCACATATAGAGATCAGAAGCACTCCATGGCTCTCAGCAGGTGAGACACCACACACCATATGTACTGCTCAGCGCTGCTTGCTGTTTGAGGTCAAGAGCTGAGCCCTACCCCTCATTTCCCCCATCTGGACTCAGCAAAAATTGACAACTCTACTGAAGTACAAAATCTTAACCCACACATAAAGTTGCCCAGTTTGTAATGCTCGACAAACTGAGTGCAGCCAATCTGCTGTCAATTGTCATCCTGAAGAAAATAGCACATTTTCAAAATCTAATCACTATTGTATCAAATGTTTGTCTACTGTCTTTTTTCTTATTGAATTGATGGGCAATTGATTAAATGGGAGGTTACATGAAGAGTTGCAAAGTGGTTATTTTTAAGCTGAACCATGAATAACATACTTGACGTTCTTTATTAGATTTCACTTACTTAGGCCAGGGCTTGTTAACCTTTATGATACCTGCACGATCAGCCTTAAATTTGGCACTGCAAAAAGCTCTTTAATCTATCCCCAGTGATCTACTGCTCTGAATTCCTGCAAAAGCCTTTGTTACCTGATCTTTAACAACTTATGCAACATGCCTTAGTCTGTATGTGGAGATCGCTGTCATCAGGAATCAAACTGACATCAGCTGGAAAGCACGAGAATCATTTTTAAGCAGCAGGAAAGTGAAGGGACCAAGCAAACCACCCAAAGTCACCCAGCCCTGATGTCATTTGCTGATGTTATTATTTCATCTCCTTCAGGCTTTCACACACGTGCAGTCTTTCAGGAAGCCATTTTATGCAAGCCTAAGGTCACAGTTAGGTCATAGAATACATAAATTTAGAAAAGTGTTGAGAAAATAGGAATCTCTCTTCTGCAAGTCCTGCACTCCACTGTGTAAATTTGAAAACATGCCAAACCAATCTAAAAATATACAAAAACAGTCACATAACTGCATGTACATCACCACTTTAGTAGAAAATGAGCCTATTTTTAAAAAAATCCTACTCCTTTCAACTGCAGTGTTGCTCTGCACTTTTGACCTTGGCTCTTCATCTGCATTCATCAATAAAAAATAGAGGGACTTTAATAAAGTTATATTTCTCTCACCACTTTCGTATGCCACCATATTTATCACTGGCTGTGATACATGGTACTACACCTTGTTCCAAATGGGAAGGTGGAATGGCCGGGGTCTGGCTGTCACGCCCACTGTCAATGCTGCTCAGTGGTCAGCGAGCCAGTTTTAGCTCCAATCGGGATGGAATATCTCACATCCACGTGAAAGGAGTAAAGACAGGTTAACGTTTCTGATGTAGGCTTCACCTGAAGGGTCACCCAAAATATAGCCAATCTTCTCAGATGTTGACAGACCTGTCACAGTTAAAAAGATTTTTTAAATTGCATTGCATAACACAGAACAGGTAGTACCTATAAACCTAACTGCAGAAACAACTACATTGTTTAACTGCACATTATGAACATTATGATTGAGATCGCCAGTCTCTAAGTCTGATCGGTAATAGCTTCTAAAATCAGTGGCATCATCACAACACAATTACTGAGGGTCGTGGAGGTGAAACACAAAATCATTTAAGGAACAGTTGATTACTGTGATGGAGGGATTGTGGACTCTTTCTGGATAGATGAGTCATGATGGACTGAATGACATTCTTCATTTATATATTATTCGTGACCTGGGTTCTACTGGTTGTGGGGCTCCATATTAAACCAGGAGGTGCCCTTACAAGGCTTTTGGGGCTTTTAGATTGATATCATTCAGATAACAAACCCAAATATTAGCATTGCCTGACAGTGGTCTAGGATGCCTTCACAATCAAGTCAAATTTTAAGGTTATATTTGAGAAAACCTTTGAAAATTTCATTGAACCCTTTTTAATGCATCGTTTTCAAGGATTTATAAAAAAGAATCAAAACAACATAAGTATAGTCAATCTTCACTCCAATATAGCACAGCTTCTGATACAACATGCAATGTTTTAATGCTCCCTCATTATCTGAGATTACGGGATTGTTGAGATACTTGAAAGAAGAAAGACTTGCATTTATATATCGCCTTTCACGACCTCACGACCAAAGCACTTTACAACCAATGAAGTACATCTGAAGTATAGTCACTGTTGTAATGTAGGAAACGCGGTAGCCAATTTGCGCACAGCAAGGTCCCATAAACAGCAATGAGATAATGACCAGATAATCTGTGGGATAAATATTGGCCAGGACAACGAAGAACTCCCCTGCTTTTCTTCAAAATAGTGCCTGGGATCTTTTACGTCAACCTGAAAGGACAGATGGGGCCTCGGTGAAAGACGGCACCTCCAACAGTGCAGCACTCCCTCAGTACTGCACTGGACTGTCAGCCTAGATTATGTCTCAAGTCTCTGGAGTAGGACATGAACCCACGACCCTCTGACTCAGAGACGGGGGTCTACCACAGAGCCATGGCTGATACTGTTTAGAGGCACTCTGGAGAGTAGTTTCTTCTTTCCACTGAATGTGCTCTGAAGATGATCTGCACTGTAACAAAATTGTATTACAGGCTCCTAAAGGCAGCGTTAGATAGAATCTACTTTCTACCTAGCAGACACCAGGAACAATGGAGCTTTAGCTGTTTTTTGTTAAGGTGGATCGTGGACCGCAGCTTTAAACAGCACAAGAATTTGTAGAGATTGCAAGCATTTTCCGAGCTACAAAAGGGCAAGTTCTACAGGAAATAAAACACTTCATTACCTACAATTACTGGTTAGGATTAAATGACACTTTGTTTAATAATTGATGCACACCTCAGGGTATGTGCTTCTGGCATTGTGTACTATGCTAAATGGGAATGCTTCAGACCATTTCTTTTTGGCTGTCGTATCCCCAATGTCACTTTGTCTCTGGATGATGAATTCTAACATTCAGTCCTACATTTCCAAATGTGGTATCATAGGAAATAACAGACAACTTCATTGCTACTTTACAGCTTCATTCTTTGCCTCAACAAATGGACGACAATTTTCATGCAGTTTTACAAACAATTAACTCGGCACAAATCTTATTTTTCAGACACAAACGTATACCGTAAGTGGATCTTCTGAATGGACGCAGCTTCAGTGTTGACTAAGCACCGCCCCTGTAAAATAAACTAGTCACACATATTTGAATGTACCTATCAGATACCTCATTTTCCTTTTGCTCTCGTTCTTTGCTGCTCTGTGGTATATGTTAATGATTAGGCTGCTGTAAAACAAGTCTCACAAAGAATTGTCCCCCTTGAGATTTGGCACTCAGAAGAGGCCGGAGCAGATTAGTGTCTCTATGATATGGAAATCCTGGAATGTGTTATCATGGGATTGAAGCTAGATGTTACTGGTGCCTGACTGACACAGTGCCAACTCAAATCGCATCATGCCAGGTGAGATTTCCAATTCCTTTATGAATGCTATTTGCTCGATTGCATGATAAACATAACACTGTTTATAAATCATAACCACTAGGCAGCCTGGTGCTGCACTTGATAGAATGCCGGCCTCCCAACCAGAAGTTTGTGAATTTGCATATCATGGCTCATGGTCAATCAAAACCACCTGCCGCAGCTGGTAATCAGTACTGTTGGAAGCGGGGCTATAATGAAACATTTCTGCGGAGAGTGAAGGGCACACTGATATGGCCAAGTTGCCCAATTGCAAATACATCCTTCCTCTCAACTGCGAGTGGCACGGGTGCAAGTTATGAAGAAGATGGCAGCCAGAACATCCCCACCCTCCTAGGCTCCTGCAGCAAAACAAAAAAATAGGAAAATCTCCCTTGCTCACCTCCTAGTATAAAGGCATCAAAATAGTTTTTATATTGGTTTAGCAGCATGCTAGTGCTGCTCACTACTAGCGTGCAGGGCACGTGCAGTCAGCGGCAACCTCAAACTACACGTGCCAGATTCACTAAGGCCGGCCGCTGGGCTGACCTTTCCTGCTCACTTTTTCAGTGAGCAAAGTGTACAATAACCTGGAGAGAGAAGGAGAAAATAAATTTTAAAAATTGATCTAAAAAATGCAGGGAAGCTTACTGCCAGGCAGCTACAAAACCTGAGCATTGGACTCCTGCCCAGCAGACAACAGTTAAAATCCTAGCCTCAACAATGCTGAACCAAAAGTAAGAGAACAATGAAACGTGACTGTTAGCTGAGGAAAGATGTATTTCACAGAGTTGCCCTGTATGTTACAGATATCATTGTAGTGCAGCGATGAGGGTGATAAAAATGCCTTTAGTATAGCGTGCGGGGGCCCAGAAGAGCGGAAAGCGTGAGTCCCGGGCCATTTTAACTCCTGGATCTCATTAAGGGCTCCTGCTCAAACCCAGCAGGAATAACAGGGATGGGGGTGGGGGTGTAGGGCCCTGGAGGTGATTGCAGTCGGGGGAGGGAAGCCCGGGCCCCGTGTCTGGTATAAGGTAAGTGCTGGGAGAGGAAGAGGGGGGGTTCTGGAGGGGATTGCGATCAAGGGGTGGGAAAACCGGGGCAGGGGAGGCCCAAGGTTTCCTTGTGGGGCATGGAGGAGCAACTCCTGTAATTTAAACTTACCTGGTCCTCTTCTGGACACAATCTTGCTCCCAGGTTTCACTGGTAGGCCCAGCACTGAAAATCACAGCCACGATCAGGAGTTAAAATCACGTCAGGGTCCAAATGACATCACCGGACCCCAAGTTTTAAATACTAATGAGGCCCTGACACTGCTGCAAACCCAGCAGTTAAAATGGCGACGGGCACAAACGCATCGGGAACATCGCGGGAAGCGCCCGACCGCCATCTTGCCACCTGCCCAACCCCATTCCCGGCGGGCGGGAAGGGTTAAAACCTAGCTTGCGGTTTCTATGACGTAAGGAAACAGTGGCCTCCCTAGGATTTCTAGGAAAGACAGAGTCTGCTGGCGCCGTCAGAGCATTGCGTGTAGGAACAAGAAAGGTCATTAAAAGAACAGGTTTTGCAACCTCAACTAGGCAGTCTAGGGAAGGGCACCTCCTATAATTCAGAAGCACACCTCTTGATAGATGAGTCACTGCATTACTGGAGGCATCTCTGATTTCCCCATTTGCACCGCCCTATTCTTTCGGCCAAGGGGGATCAGTGTGGATTTAAAGGACATACTTGGGAGCAATAATATAGTGAGAGCAGGGTGGGTTCATCCTAAACCTCAGCATTTACTAAATACTTTGTTTTATGTTTTAATCTGCTTGTAGGTGGATCTACATACTACTATATATAAAGTCAGAAATAATTCTGCTGGTCCCACATCAGTAACAGCAGAGTGGTGAAACAGATCCTGAGATTAAGATATACGTTCAGATCCTATGTCACAAATCTGATGCCCTTTTAGGAGATTGACATTCTTTCAGGTTCTACAACACCCGACATCTTGGATTGATGGTGGAAAGGGAACACAGTTATTGAGAATAACAAATGTAATTCAGCACCAGTGTATATTAGAAAGAAGTTAAACAATATCTTTTCGCTAATCCGATTGAGTAGTGCAGGCATCAAACATAATGGGCCATAATTTGCTGTGGCAGGGCATCTAACGGCGTCTGCCGTTAGCTAGACTTGCCCTTGCCCATTTAGGTTTTTAAACTTTTTGCATGGCAAGTTGCTGAAAGTGCGAGCTGATAACGGTGCAGCAAGGTAAACAATCTGGGACCTGAGTGAACAGGGCAAGCAACAGGGTATCTCCTTCACCACTCAGATTGAAGGATTGCGAAATTAACAGTGCAAGGACTGAGAAGGAAGTGTAAATTAGAGTGGGTGAATTCAGTATCAAATCAGGTACAGAAAGAGAAATAAAGGGAGAGAAAAAAAGATTGGATTAAGAGAGAAAAAAAGTGACAGAAAGGAAAAGTTTTTAAAAAAAATGTAATTTACAATTTTACATTTTTAAAATCTCCAACATTTAAAACCTGAAGGAATGAGACTCCAGACTTGTAATAGTTAATTTTCAGTGCCAGAGAGGTTGTCTGGCAGTAATTAACACTTATCACGTAGTTAAAGGGTACTTAGAATGAAATGGACAAGAGTTAACTTTCTGTGGTGAGTTTAGTTTGTATCTACCGCGCAAATACAGTAACTTCATACTGTTCGATGCATTTCAATGGTGAGGCAGACAGCGAGATGCCTTTTTCGCGAAGTTAACGGTGGAGCGGTGCATCTCGGGCAGCAACTTTGGGATTTCCGCGTTTAACCGCGCATCTGCCCCTCGCCTGAAGTTGCTGCACCATTTGCGCATAAATAACGGCGAGCGCCATTAGCCTAACCGTTATTTTGACAGGAAATTCTGGCCCAATTGCACCCATTCTGGTCCAAACTTGCAGTATTGGGGAATCATCTGAACCTCCTGATTGGATTACATCACTGCTCAAGAATCACCCAGAAGTGTCCATTACCCTTTAGATTTAAAACGTGCATATATTGTAATCAGAGCCTTTTTTGCTCCGATGTCCATTTTCATTTATTATAAGTTATTTTGCTCCCAAATTGAAGCTGACATCTCTTATATAAGGCTGATTGTGATGATGTGCCTAGAACAGCCTGGAATGATTCAAGGGGCACGGGGTTGCTCTGCACCTGTTCTTGAGTTTGGTGGTCACTGCAGGCAGCTCCAATGTATTTGTGTCTATACCCACAATCCTCAGGAGTGGCCCTGGGCCAGGTCTGCCCACTTACAAATGACCTACTTACTGGAGTTCACTTGGTCACAGTTTTCACAGAGCTTCTAGCTGAAATGCTATGCCTACATTTTGACACACTGGGATGAGGCAACTATTCATTGGTGCTTATTATTCAGACAATTAGGCTTGTACTGCTGTCGGAGAAAGCAGCACCCCCAAGGCAAACACGTTACAGCGAGGCTCAGAACTATTGGACAGGCTTGACAAATGAGCATTTCCACAGCCAAGTTATTCAACAACAAAATGTACCAGGCATTAGAACATTCGAATCCAGGAA
Organism: Heptranchias perlo; assembly: GCF_035084215.1. Taxonomy (NCBI): domain Eukaryota; kingdom Metazoa; phylum Chordata; class Chondrichthyes; order Hexanchiformes; family Hexanchidae; genus Heptranchias; species Heptranchias perlo. The sequence goes on from NC_090350.1 coordinate 31,451,880, forward strand.
CACAGTGTGCTGCACTGTTTTTCCTGGCTTTCTTCCTACTGCAAAGGAGACATGAGCTTTAGATCTGTGATTATGCACGGTCTTAAGCAGAAATATGTGTATTAATTGCAAGAGGAAGCTGTTAGAGCATGGAGACTTGAAAAATGAGTGCAGGGACATGTTTGATTTTATGCAAATTTGTCAACCGTAACTAAATTAATTGGAGATCTCCTTTGTTTTTAAATGTTTCCAGCAATTCTCCAATTCAAGAAAAACATCTCACTGTTTTCTAGTTTTGATTCTGCATTCTCTAAATTAAAATACGGGAGGCCCAAAACGCCATTAACATACCATTTAGCCAAGGCATTTCACAACCAGCATATTAGAGGCATACAAGGCTGACAAAACTTTGTGTTTGTGAACTTCAACCAGTACCTGTACATTCCTATGACTTAAAACTACCTCCATTTCTTTTAGTTTTTCATCCACCAACTGCTGTCCCTTGTAAAGAAAAATAGAACGTTTTTATGTAGCACTTTATCACATCTCTCAGAATTGTCCTAAAGTGCTTTGAATTGTATTCAGTGTGGTAATGTTATCAAACGTGGCCACCATCTTGTGCAAGGTGCCACAAACAGCTGTGAGATGTTTGTGGCGGTGTTGGTTGAGGGAGGAATGTTGGCCAAGGACACAAGAATTCCCTTAGTGCCATGGGATCTTTAAAGTCCATCTGAACTCGGAACCACCTGAAGAGGCAGGCTCGGTTCGACATTCAATCCAAAGGATTGCACTTCCGACAATGCAGCACTCTTTCAGTGCCGCACTGAAGTGTCAACTTGGATGATGTCATTATTGTATTAGAATAACTGCAGTCATGCTTATTCTCAGGGCACTGTGGCACTTGAAGATAACTTGGGAGTGCTGGATACTGAATAGCACTTCGGCACTCAGCCAATTGCTGAACTGAGGTAAAATGTTATTACGACAAAGTACTGCCCTCCCAGTGGACATTTTTCACCTCAACACTCTTCTAGGCAACATGTTGAGAATCATCAGATAAAACAGGCTGCTACTTACATCACTCCAGCTAATCTGAAGGGAAAGATTAAACCATCTGGATTAGGGATGGGCTACATCATTGCTACTAATTTAAAGAATTGTAATGCGAAGATTAGATTATAGCTTCTTTTTGCTTTTTTCACTAATGTTATGTTAGTTTTAGGCTAACTCTATCTGTTGGTCCAATGCTGTTTTTGTTTTGAGGAGGAAAATAACCGTTGACAAAACTTATTACATTTCTGTCAACCAAATTGAAATTAGAGCTAAGTCTCTTTTGAAAATGTAAACTAAAGTAAGACTAAGTTTGGAGATAAGGAGACAAACTAAAATATAACTGATTTCTCAGACTAAGCCACACTGGCCGAGTATCTCATAACTTTTGCTGCAAGAGTTGGAAATTTAAATAGATGGACAAAAATCTGAGTGTGATTTAAACTCCAATTTATTATTATTACACAATGCTTGTGCAATGTGTGAGGAATGAAAGAAAATTACATTTCTTTGAACAATAAACTTTGAAAAAATCTTGTGAAAAGTCTAAACAAGAGTATGGAAAGAAAAAAATGTAATTTTTGACTGATTTAAAACTAAAATATGATTAACATTTAGGAACAGAAAACTGGACCCAAAGTAGGACTGAATTTCTGCCAAAGACTATATTTAAAGATTAAACTCAAAGGCCAGACAATGAAAATTATTTCCTGGAAAAATAGCAAGACTGATGTAGGCGTCTGCTAAAGCAACACCTGGGCATGTGAACGAGACGGTTTAAAGCACAGACCTTTCAGAATGGGGCACATCTGGCCACCGTACAGTCCTATGTGTACATGTACCAATCAAAGGCGTTTTTCTCTCAAAGCCTGTCCATTGTCCACTAACAGCAGGTAATGAGGCGCTGATAAACCACAGCCCCGGCTGAACTGTATGTACTTAGATGCTGTCTGTGTGTCATATTTGAGAATTTGGACTCGCCGCCTGCACGAGCAAAGCAGAACAAATTCTGCCTCATTAACCTGCCAAACTGACTCATCACTCCTCTGATGAACTATTGTTAACCCCTTTTAAGGATCATCATGGTAGATTCCGTCCTATAATGACACAGCGGTCAAAGTAGTTCTGTTCTTCAGGAAATAGTGCTCGTGTGAGGGGTTAACTTTTACTAGTTTACTACTTTCAATTAGTTTTGCACTTTTTTTAAACTTTATTAGAAATCAGTTCTGATTTGAAGGCACACCTATTATCAAATCTTACCTCTGGAAAAAAATCATTTCAATTCAGTGTTGGCTGAAGTTCCGTAAAATTGTCGATATTCTATCAAACAATGGATTGATTTAAATTACATATTGAACTGCAACCTGTGGGTGATTTTCCTAATTCTGCCATTTAAAGTTCCCTCACCCTCAGGGCTCAATTAACACAACCACAGCTCCTGCTGATCCTTGGGGAAAGAGTTAGTAGCCGAACCGAAAAGACACCGGGGGCTACTGTAAGGCCTGCACGATGTTGGCATGACCTTCTGGGCGGTGAGCTGAAGCCTGAAGGCTGTGCTGCTTGCGGAAACGCTGTGCTCTAGGCGCCATATATGTGTTGGCAGGTGTGCTATTTGCTTTAGAAAGCTCGTGAAATCGGGGCCCGTTGAAGAAAATGGTTTTGATGTGCAGTGAAGATACACCAAGGCTCAAAGTCAGGATATCTCACGCATGAGAAAACGCAGTCAACCTCAAGGGAGAACAGCAAGTTCTTTGAATCACATATCGGTATAATGCCCCTGTGTGCTGCTGTATAGTGTTTCGAAATTGGGCCCGTGATGTCTAGCCACAACAAGGCTGGAATTGAATGCTTGCAGAGGTATTAGACAGCAGGAGCAGAAGTTATTGGTCCTTAGTTAATAAAGAAAGAAAAACACTGCTCTGGCAACGTGCTAGGAACTAAAGATCTACCCTATATAGATGCAAATGTTTGCTGGAGATAGTTTGTAAAAATCCTGCACAAGAAGTTTTCTGTACATAGAAGCACACTACTGATTGTATTTTGCAATGGACGGCATACCCACTGTCTTTGTCCTATTGCTAAATGTACCAATCGTGGTTGACTAGATGGGTGATCATTTCAATCCCTGCCAGAGGCAGCACAATAACACCTCATGGGGATAGATCTTGACTTTGGGCGATAGTGTAAAACGGGTGATAGCGAGTGGGCAGCCCATTTTACATCGCTCCCGATTTTTATTTCCACTGAAGTCAATGGGAGAGATGTAAAACGGGCTGTCAACTCGCTATCACACATTTTACACTATCGCACAGTCAAAAAATCTACCCCGTGATTTGATAAAAACAAGCTGCTGAGATACTACTAACAGCCACTAGAGGTCTGTAGCATGCGTTGAAAATGCTCTACTGCATATTGTTTACTAATTGAATTAACACTGTCTAATGGCAGAAAGCAGGTTTTTGCTGTTTTCATTAAAACAAAGAATTTACGCTACATTACACACACGACATTGATTTTAATGCTGTGGATATTCATTGTTCCTTATTTCTGAGAGATTGGTAAGATATTTGAGACTCAGAACTAACACTGGTGAGATCACTTGGGTACTTGTTTCCATGGGAAGCCCTTGAGCATCTTGCCCAAAGGGTCATTCTTCACGTGTGAACCATAACAGTAGTGTTGGCAGGCTGTTTGGCGAAGAGAAAGGTCGGAGGGGGGAGGGAGGGGGGAGGGGGGAGGGAGACATCGCAGCTAAGTCCAAACCTACCTTTGCCTCATACCCACAAATGTAAACTTTCCTAGAAGTAATCACTGGGGAGTGCTCATGAAGGATCAGCTAATTCAACAAAGACCAGAGATCAAATCTTGTCTTATTTGGTTCAGTGCGACACGAGGCAGTGCATGGACCTACTGAGCTGTCGAGGAGCTCCTGTCAACGGCATTTTAACTTTTATTTCATAATGTATCATCAAACTAATGCGTGTTAGAAACAGAACAATCAATTTTCCAGCAACGTGACATGCAAAATATCCCTGTGCATCAAATCAAGAAGCGTGTTTCCTACAAATAAATTGTCAGTGTCACTCTGATTTTTAAAAAAAATTTGGCCAGGGCCCAAAATACAGGACACCAGTAAGCTTGAAAGGAGTCATAGAGGTGATTATGCAAATCAGGAAATAGTCATTAATTGACACCATTTTAAAGGCCTAAATTGGAGGAGTTAGGGAAGACTGAGTGGGGTAAGGAATTCCAGAATCTTGAACTGAAAGGAGCTGGTGAGAGTAAGAAGTGAAGATGAGATAAAGTTCAAGTGATTATAAGAGTAAGATAGAGGGGATATAGAGAGAGAGAGAGTTAAAAAAGGAGCTGCCTGTGGGATTTAACATTGTGTATTAGCAGTGGCAATCACAGATCTATAGTGCTATTACTTATCTCACTGCTCCTTGTTAACTAGTCTCTTTGAGAGTCAGACTTGAGTGTGTAATCTTCAGTGCAGTACTGAGGGAATGCTCATTGCCTGAGATGACGTCCTTCAGATGAAACATTAAAGTCTGCCTGTTCAGCTGGATATTAAAAATCGCATGGCATTATTCGAAGAACAATAGTTCGTTCTCCTGGTGTCCAGGTCAAAATCTTTCCTCAAACACCCAAAACAGAATAGCTGGTCATTGATCTCCTTGCTGTTTGTAGGACTTTCCTGTGCAAAATGGCTGTCACATTCACCTACAATCAACAATGACTGCACCTCAAATAATCTGTTGAGTGTTAAATGCTTTGGGACATCCTGAGAGATGCGATAAGGCACTATATAAATGGAATTTTCTTTCTTCTCTTAGTGCACAAGAGGTTAAATGGAACACTCCTTATCTCCTTGTATCCTGTACTTATCAAATAAATAATATCTCCACCTTGTGAAGCAGACATATGTGCAAACTATGTTAATGATGCAACAAAACCTTGGAACAAAGCACCACCATTTCACATCCATTCCAACACAGGGTCAGTCTGCACGGAAAATAACAACTGAATTTCAAACTAGGCTTTTTTCGAGCGGTTAAAGTTTCAGTCAGACCTCGGAGTAAGCTTCTTTTTGAATTCAATTCTGAACATATTAAACTTTTAATCAACACAAATTTCCAACAAAATACATTGCTCGCTGCACATGCCATTTTCTCTAATAGCAACCTGTAAATACATGACCTTTGAGACACTTATTTTACACCGAATCAGTGCAGCTCGCTTCAGCCCAGTTTAAGTTTTGATTTCCTGCATTCCGTCACAAATTCTTGAAATTACAGATTTGAGCCCTGCAGGCATCCATACTCCATTTTATATTGGTTGATTTGAGTTTGATTCCAATGCAGATCCATTTGCCACTAATTTAACTAGATTTGAATTTTCAAAATTCGGACGTGTCTGTTTGAATAGCTGCAGGGGAGGGACGGGGAGGCTTATTTTTGATACACTTCAGCCTAAACAGCAATCAGGGTTTGTTTACACCCTGGGTAAACTACAAATTAATTCATTTTCTTTCCTCCAAGAAATGATTGAGATTGTTTTCCCCATGGATCAGTGAGTAAATTCATCGCTCAGTGTGGATCTGAGTTCTAGTTTCACTCCCAGGTTTGTGCCGAGCTAGGTGATCTCAGCTGAGGTGACAATAGGAACACTACAATTGGTCCTAACATGTCTGGCCTAGGGAAGTGAAAACATCCCACTGCTTATTACTGCCCAGTGACTCCCTGCTAACAAAAGTTCATGTGCAGATGTCAGGTGGAAAGAGGATAGAGCTTAGCTGTGACAGTCTCCATGCGGACACTCACTGGCTGGGTTCACGGGTGCAGAATGGCCACTTTGGCAAAGCCTGGTCCACATGGAAAAGTCCCCCAGTAGGAATTCGTTCCTTCAGAGGTGGAAGGAAGGGAAGAAAATTGGAGAGGAAAAAAAAGATCGGTGCCATGAAGCGGTGGCAATTGACTCAGAACTTATATTACTCAAAGCAGTCATTGTCTCCTCAGGGTTAAATGGTATGTGACCTCTACAGGATATCCTGGGTTTGAATCACAAAACTGCGACATACCAATTCACAGCCTGAAGGCCTTCGGCACCTAAAGATTATTCCGAGACGAGCCCTTTTCTTTGTCAACCTAATAATAAACAAAGGCAACCTCGACGAATTAGTGCTGTAGCGTGTCTTTTTTTAATGCATGCAGTAAGCCAGCAAAGGGATTCTGTGTAAATGTGGTTATGCTCCGAAACCTACACGGAGTGTATATTCATGTATTCTCCATCTTCCCTGCATGCTAGCTTGATCTGACAACTGAGCATTCGTATCCACTCGAGGCTTCTCAGCATTGCTGGTGCAGATCCCTGGAGAACAGTAACGAGGATCAAGAGCGTTTTAGCAGCAGGCAGCACTCAGACAGAGGTAGAGCAGATTGTCTCAACCTCAGACAGTTGTTCGGAGATGAACTCTTCATCCTAGTACCTCCGAGCAGCCCTGCTAAGAACATATTTACAGAAAGCTATTAAATGCTCAATCTTTTTTTGGGGACAAGGAGATGCAATAATACCAACAAATCTCTTCTTTTCCTTTTTTTTTCCTGAAGGCTTCACAGTTGCTTTGTAATTTTCCACTGGGAGCACCTACGTTACTGAATGAATATCTCTTGTTCCAGAATGAGAAAATCCCTTCAATAGGACTAGTGGATGATTTTGCAAAGCTGTGGAAGGTGTCACATAATAAACAAAAACACATTAAGATAGAAAGAACTTACTTTTAAATGGCGCCTTTTCACATCTCTCAGGTTGTCCCAAAGCACGTCTAATCACAATGAATCGCTTCTCAATTGAAGTGCAGCCATTGTTGTTATTCTGGACAAAGTGGCAGCCATTTTGTGCACAGCAAGATCCCACAAGCAACAATGAAATGAATTAATCTACTTTGTTTGGGTGCTGTTGGTTGAGGGAAGAATGTTGGCCAGGGAGAAATCCCTGCTCTTTGAATAGTTCCAAGGGATCTTCAACATCCACCTGAACCACAGGCACAGGTAAAAGGACAGCACCTCTGACAATGGAGTGCTCCCTTCAGTACTGCGCTGGTGTCAGCCTAGTTTCATATAAGTAGGGCTTGAAACCAGGACCTTCTGATTCAGAGGCTAGTTGACAGCATTTGCCAACAAACATTCATTTGCGATCAGTATTTTTAAACCTTGAAATTAGTGTTGGTAATATTAGCAGACAAACATTTAATGTTTTGCTGTGACATTCCTGTCTGCTATCTTAAAGCAGGCCTTAACCCGGTTATTTTAAATGGATTAATGCCATCGCTAAAATACCAGGTAAAGGAATGTCACCTAGAACGTTGCCAAATGTTCATCCTCCAATACCAGCAATGGTAATTTCTGGGCTTAGAAAGACTGATTACAAATAAATGTTTAATTGAAAGCATCCCTTGTAGGAATGAAATGCCTGTACAAGAGTTAACATTCAAAATAGTTTCAGGCAGAGGAGATAACAGGAAAATGGCAAATAAGGGAAATCTTAAAATAAAACCAGAAAAAGCTGGAAAATGCACAGCATGGAGGGCAGAATCTGAAAAAGAGAGATTAACATTTCGGGTGGGTTTCTTCATCAGAGTAGAACTGATAATGGGCCCCACACTAAATGTTAACCAGATGTCTGTCAGATACTGATCGTCCTGCTGTGTATTTCCAACATTTTTTTGTATTTAATTCAGGTTTCCAGTACTCGTGGTTTTTCTTTAGATTCCTACTGTTGTTTTTTTTATTAAAGTAGAAATTGACCTCTGGTAGTATTGTACAAGAGGTTAAAAGGCAAAGATGATTGGACCAGGGCACGCAGACATTATTCAGTTTCCATTTTAAAGGTGTAGATTCTATCCGTATTTTTGATAACACTTTGATTTTATATTCATATTTAGTTAAATAGTTAAACTAGTGACAATATAAGAAACAGATAAGCAGACTTGGTTGCAGCAGAGGAGCTTCTCTGGAATTCAGGCTGAGAAACTCAAAACTGAGGCATTGCAGTGATACCACTGATGGGAGGGTGTAATTACAGTGTGACAAGTTTACATAGGCAGTTTCCATCATAAATGCGGACACAGGGATTTATAATGGAAGAAGTTGACAAAGAAACATGACAACAGGAAGTAAGGTTTAGTAGATTGGAAATGTGCACAGATACTAATATATTATAGATTTGTTCAAAAAAAAGTTATGCACCCCCTGAACTAGATTCTCTTCCCAGATCTGCTGGAGTGAAGTAAATGCCAGCCTAATTTTAATTTAATTCAGCAGCTGGCTCAATGCTGAAGTAACGGGAGTAGGGATTCAGCATCGAGCACTCCCACTTTACCTCTGAGTACTGGAAAACTCTGAAAATAAGCACAGGACAATCAACAGCTGCTGTGATCGCAGCGTTGCCTGTAATTCCAAGGTAGTGAAACTCCACTTGCAGTGAAGAAATTCCCATTCATTTACCATGTAACTGAATACAATAGCAATTACTAGCAGATTACAAATCTGAACAGTGATGTTTCAATGCTAAGCTCATTTGGTGCACTACAATGTGGCTCCTGAAAGAATAGAACCTGCTGCCTCCAACAATAAAGCACCTGCACACTGAACGAACCTCTCACACCTGATTTAAAGCCGCTTTCAAAAGGGCTTTGTACATCCCACGTATCTGCCCTTCTACTGGTAAAACTATCCCATTTCTGGTGCCTACAGGTTTATCAGCAGAAGATCAAAAGTAGCAGCCAATAACACGGGCGCTATCACATCGATTGCTGCAAAACCTGCCGCTCCTTTACTGCAGTGGCTTTTCAGCATTTACCAGCACCGCCCCGCCTCATTGTCTTTAAAGCTATTCACCTTTTTTTAAAAAAACACTGCGCACACACTAGTTACTGCTTGCACACGCACAACTTTTAGATCTTTCTTTAAATGCTTTTCTTCTCGTTGCACAACTTTGAAGAATTGCCAAAAAGGCACAGCACCTGTAAATGCTACACCACTGAGCAGGGAGCGGGGATTGGGATAGTTGTGCCTGCCCTTTGGCCATCAGCAATTTCATTTGCCACTATTTATGGAACAGCTACATCTGTGGCCATATCCGGTGCCTCTGACTTTCAAAACCCCACCAAAAAGACGCAGTTCACCCCAATTACAGTGGCAAAGTGGAGTGGAATTGCGAGTTTATTCAGCTGCCATTTACTACAGTATATAGGGTAAAAATTGCATGTTTTGAAAGGGTTTATTTTAGTTCAATCGCAGGAAAGATTCAATTCAATTCCAGATTCACAGAGGGTGAAATTTAACTTTGGTAGGAGCGCAAAGCAGGTGCTGGCGAATCGGCAGCCCATTTTACACCCACCTGATTGGGAAAGAAAATCGGGCAGGGAGTGAAAGGAGCTGCTGATTTGCTACCGGCCGTTTCGCACTACTGCCAATGTTGAATTTTACCCCACAATCTTTTGTACAGTCTGTATTCAATTTCAGGGCAGGCTTACTGACTGGACTAGACAGCACTTTAAATTCAGGAAAAAGTCTGAAAATGACAAATTCTCGGCGAATGCTTACAATCTAGATTGCTTCCTCCATTTGTTCCCCAATCTTTTTCCCTTTCTCCCCTCCTTTCCTTCAGTGGCTGACAGTTGCTGGACTATAGTCCCAGGCAGCCTTCCAGTACCCCACCCAAGTGATCATTCTTCATGTATGCGGCTTGATGAGGGGTGTTGACTGGCTATTTCACCACAGGAGCTTCACATGTCGAGCCTGATCTCTCTTCACTTGAAGTCCGCCCATGTGCATCTTGCAACAGAAGGTCATCTATTCAGAAGCAGGAACTCCCACTGACTTTTTTTTTCTTTTTCCCTAACTCAGGGATTTTCAGAACAAACTGTAGGAGCCAACAGCAGCCCTGACGCAGATCAGCTAAATCACACAGATTAGGGTTCAAACCTAGACCTGCCAGGTCAGTATGGCTCAGTACCACACTGGGTGTTACATTTACTCACTAAGCCGCTGTGGACACTCTGGTTCATCCATTTGATCAAAGTACCAGTAACAATATACTTCATACCAAATAGTGACGTTCCTGATAGAGTGAAATGTTATTGTAAATGTTATTTAATTTTTTAAAATTTGGTCGTATTTACAAGGTAAGTTAAGGCTGTAATCCATGTGTCTGTTTTATGGATCCTCTGCAAATCTCACTGAGACCTTGAAAGTGCATAAGTTTTGATAGCCCCATCTGAGAACTGGCCACTTCAAATACAGAACCATAGGACTATATATCCGTCTTTCAGATGAGACGTTAAACCGAGGCCCCGTCTGCCCTCACAGGTGGATGTAAAGATCCCACAGCACTACTCGAAGAGAGCAGGGGAGTCCTGGACAACATCTATCCCTCAGCCAACGTCACTAAAACAGATTATCTGGCCACGTACATCATTGCTGTTTGTGGGACCTTGCTATGCACAAATTGGCTGCCGCATTTCCCTACAGTGCAACAGTGAGTATACTTCAAAAGTACTTCATTGGCTGTAAAGTGCTTTGCAACGTCCCGAGGTTATATAAATGCAAGTCTTTCTTTCTTTATAGCTTTACTTATTCAAAGTGGTTTAGGGTGCAGCTATCAGGCTGAGAGTTGCAGTAGCTGCAGTTTGGGTTCCAGCCATCAGAACCCGGTTTACATTGCTTGGCTCTTGTCTGTGCTAGAACTTTAAGTGTCCTGTTTAGGAGAGGGCTCTGTGAATGCCTGGGTACAAGCAAGAGCAAAACCATCTTCCAAAAGTTAGAAATTTAAAATATTTAGACGGCTTAGATTTGCTCTCTAAATATTTAAATTAAGGTCAGGTAAGTTTACAAAGTGTTCATACGGTGTCAAAACATTCTCCCCTCCAGGGAGTCTCACTTTGCCCTGACTCCAGAGTTATATTGCTAATTTAGCATTGGTGTGAAGTGATTCGTGCTACATATTGACGTTAAATTGGCAATGGCAATGCTCCCTTAGACTTGAGAAGCTGAGTCTGAAGCCTCAATTCCAATTGCTAAACACTGCCTCATACGACCACAAAGCACAATTCAAAGTATTGAGATTTCAGTATTACATCAATCGAAACCTCAAACCAAAAGTATTGGGTTCACCATAGTGCTATACCAAATGACAACATGCAACTAAGTCATAACAATACTGTGTTAAAATAGTTTCTCAGTGCATCACCACGGTCAATATTATGGGATTTCATTTGCCTCTTATTATAAATAGAAGAGACAACGGTTAGGAATTAGTGCCTAAATAGGTTAGTGTAATAAGCTGCTTGATTAGATGCCAATATACATTGGTAGTGGTCTTTCATGAAACTACTGTAATAAAGTCAGATTTTCAAGATTAATCATCTAACTAGTTCCTCTTTAACTGTAACCACTGAGTGACTGATTAACTGTATTTTATTGAAAAACTGGTGTGAAAGGCCTAACCCCATAATGCCGGACAACTCCCCTCCCCCAAAGTGGAAAAAGTACATGAGAAGACTGAATCAGGAAATAGTGGATGCAAGTTTGGGTTTTTAAGATTGCAGAAGGAAGAAAAGGACTGAATGAAGGAAGGAGCTCCACAGTTTTGAGGTCCTGAGAAAGAATGAGTAGAAGACTGTACGAACATTACACATAGTCAAAGAAAGTGTACCAGCTGGCAGCTGATCTACTGATATCAGGAGCCATCTAAAAAACATAAGAGTGATTTATTAAATAAGATTGGATGATGATTCCTTTCACCTCAGGAACTTTGGTTTTGACTGAGCCCACACTGATGAAATGAAAGTCTCTCTGTCAGTGATAATGGTCCTAAGTAAGATTCGTTTAGTCAGTCTCAACCTAGTGGGTGTAGGCCACAGATAAAAGCTGCCCAGAACTTGGTACTAATTGTCAATAGATTGGTAGTCGCACTAAGGAAGGCCCAAGGATGATTGGTGTAAGAAACTGAAGTGTTACACCAGCATAGAATAGGGTCTGAGAACGGAATTGAGGCACATTCTTGTTACAGAGCATATCCAGTATCTAATCTGTGCTTTCCCAAGATCACAAGATAGTTGAGGAAGATCATTTGGCCAATCTTTGCTTATCCATCCATAATGACCCAATCTCCCATTGCAGCATTCAACTGTTTCCATATCTGGAAGTCCGCTCAATGTGTTGATCAAACTTTGTGTGAAGAAGAAACGGTGCCTGGCACTGGGTGAAACTTCCATGGAGCTTGGTGGCACTCTGCCCATTATCAGGCTTCAGTATAAATTCTGTTTGATTTGGCAGCACCATCAGGTCTGTGTGCTTTTATTCTGTTTTTTCTCTCAATATTTTTAAAGTTGAGATTTAGTGATGGTGAAGGTGTTCAGACTGGCCAAGCATTTTAATTCTACATTTACACGAAGATAGTTGTTCATCTTTAGATATTAGGACTGTTATATTTCCTAAAAACGTATTTTACACTTTTTTTAATGAATGCCCTATCTATTCTGTAAAATTTAAATAAGAATTTTTTTTAAAGGTTTTTTTTTCCCAAATTGCTCCTTTTTTCTGACAGCAGTGAGTTATTCTGGGATATTGTTACTTGGGCACCAGTACATCACCCAAGCAGTCATTCTTCACCTCTGACCCTAGGCAGTCAATGCTGCTAATCCATTCAACTGTGGGAGGAACCATGACCGAGCCCAATCTTATCCTCGCCTAAAGTGCATGCTTCCCAGAACAGTGATCAGGAGTGGGAATCCTGACGGGTTTTTTTTCCGCCTTCTTCTCCCAGCATCACTGGAACCAATTATAGTGCCGTTACTGATACCCTAACTGAGATTAGCTAATGCAATCATGGATTGAGAGAATGGAAAATTAAACACAAAAATAGAGAAAGAAAGAAAGTCAGTTGGAGAGTGGTGGTGGAGAGGGGGGTGGGACAAGATCCTGTTTCTTCCTCCTCAACGATGCATTCGGGTAGGCTGAGCTCAAAGTGCCACAGACGCTGTCTGTTGACACATTCACAAAGCAGTTTTTTTATAGGCTAATTGGAGCTGGAAGTAAAGGAAAATATACATTTACGGCAAAAATATTGGAAAATTGTATCATCAAAGTCAAGTAGAAACACTGTGGATGCTGGAAATCTAAAATAAGAACAGAAAATGCTGGAAATACTCAGCAGGTCAGGCAGCACCTGTGGAGAGAGAAACAGAGTTAACGTTTCAGGTCGATGACTTGTCGTCAGAACTGGAAGAAGTAAAGATTTAACAGTTTTTAAGCAAGTGCAGAACCAGGGAAAGGCGGGGGGTGGGGGGGAAGAAGGGGACGGGATGAAAGAACAAAAGGGAAGGTCTGTGATAGGGTGGAGGGTAGGATTGATTAAATGACAAAAGGGATGATGGTGCAAGGCAAAGGGGGTGGTAGTGGGACTGAATAAAGAAACAAAAGATGGGTCTAGAGGAGCTGTAAATGGCAACAGCAGAACTATTACCAGCAATTGCTGTCTGAAAAAAATGGGAGCTGCGATTATGATCTGAAGTTATTGAAATCAATGTTGAGTCCGGAAGGTTGTAAAGTGCTTAATCGAGAGATATGGTGCTGTTCCTCGAGATTCCGTTGAGCTTCATTGGAACGGTGTAAGAGGCCGAGGACAGAGAGTTCGGAGCGGGAGTGGGATAAAGAAGTAAAATGGCAAACGACCGGCAGGTCAGGGTCACGCTTGTGGACTGAGCGGAGGTGTTTAAAGCAATCACCAAATCTGCGTTTGGTCTCCCCAGTATAGAGGAGATCGCATCGTGAGCAGCGAATACAGTGTACTAAATTGAAAGAAGTACGAGTAAATCGCCATTTCACCTGGAAGGAGTGTTTGGAGCCCTGGACGGTGGGAAGGGAAGAGGTGAAAGGGCAGGTGTTGCATCTCCTGCGCTCGCACGGAAAGGTGCCATGGGAAGGAGAGCAGATATTGGGGGTGATAAAACACTGTTGTTTCACAGAAACTTTATGATCAGATTCTCACAGCGATAGAAAGAACTGTAACCTAAATGACGCTGTCCTCTGACAAAGTATAGGCAGCTAAAAATGTGCAATAAAATTGGGCTAGGCAAACAGTAAAATTAATTTGACTTCACTTCAGAAGAAAAATGGTTTGAATTTGCATCATATTATTAAAAAAAAGCTCCATAAATCTAGTCAGCTCTCAACACTAACGCCAAGAATACTTAATTACACAATGGAAGTGTTTATAGGGTCTGTACAGCAAATGATAAATGACCAGCAGATATGCAGCCATATAAGTGGCAAAGTCGATGTCTGGAATGTTCTACCATAATGCAGTGAAAATCTTAAGGAGCTATCCATAATGTTCACTTTAGCACAGGTATTCGCTGGGGGAGGGCGGTTGTTGCTCCATCTCTATATACAAGAAAAGTTACTTATAACATACTGTTCTGTGCTGGCCTGGTTTATCTGGTTTACCTGATGTCCACATAACCAGACAGATTAGGTCAGCTGTGGAACCGGACACGATTTAATAATTCACTGCTGCATTCAGACACTGACGCTTGTAATCTCCCTAGCACTTCCTGGCTGCCTCCTGACCCAAACCTAACCGTGCAAAGTACACTTTGTCTGGACAAAGCGATAATCCTGCCCAAACAAACTGAAGAAACACACACACCTCTTAATGCATTTGGATTGGGTATGTGCGGTTTGTCCAGGTTACCATGTTGTCTGAACAATCCTGACCTATTATAAATGTAGTGCACAGCATATAAATGATGACCGTTATAATGTGACACCATATACTAATGTTGCAACACAATGAACCTCTAGGTTCAGGCCACAAAATATTCCCCACCTTGGTCTTGCCAAGCAGGGATTAGAATCTTTTCCACAGGGATAGATGAAAACTTGAAGGCAAGTCACCCTGCCTGGCCCCTGGCGCCTCACACACTTTCCGACACCTGCTTGCCCAACCTCCTTCTCATCTGGGGAACAGTGCAAGGTACAAGAGAGGGAGGTGAAGAAGAGCCCTCTTTTTAAAAATGTGTATTTCTTCATCGTGCTTTTTCAAGAGGAGAGGAAGCAGAAGAGAACTCTTTGTACATCTGTTCAAAAGGTGACAATTGTGAAAGGCTTCTACGTATTCCTACGTATTGCCTCAAAAATATGCAAGTAACAAGCCAGTCCTACTACATGGAAGCCTAGTAGTGAACATTACGGGTGGCAAGAAATCCAGAAGTATGAAAAATTGTTTTCAAAAGTACAAAAGCAGTGGAAATACATAGATTAATCGATCTCCCTTCTTGGATGCATTTTAACATATATGGTATTGCACAAAGGAAAACTGAAAATCCTGGAACTAAACTGCAGGTCAGTCACCATCTGTAAAAAGAAAAGGAAGGTCATGACATTTCGGGTGTGTACCCTTCATCAGACTCAATGAAGGGAACGCAGTCTAATATAATAAGCAGTCTTTTCTCTTTACTGATGCTGGCTGACCTGCTGTGTGTTTCCAGTATTTTCATTTTGTATTTCAGATTTCCAGCATTTTCCCTTTCTCTGTAATGCTAATGCACTCTAACCCTAGCATAAGGCTTTCAGCTAATACTATGTTTGGCAAAAAGCTACTGGACCTTGGCTGCCAAGCTTTTCATGTTAGATTTTATACCGTGTTGTGGGTCATTCACTCTAAGCACACACCTATTAAAGACATAAAATGCCTGACTCAATATGATCGTGTTATAATACATAGCAGATAGAGAAGAGTCATGTCTTTTATTGTTCAAAATATCTTTGTCTTACTGCTTAAAATTTGCATTCTGTGAGGTGATGGGTTTCAAAAAGCAATAACCTGAGAGCTCCTACATCATACAAGTCACAATTTATCAGGTTGTATATCAGACGTCATAAGACTCAAACACTTGTGACCTCTCAATCTCTGATCCACCCAATCAGAGACAGGGCTCACAAAAATCAGGACAAACGACCAAAATTTTTGCCTGCATGTACCACCTCCAGTCTGAACATCTGTATGCAGTATAGTGACCAGCTTTTCAAACCTATGGGGGTGTTTTTAACCCTACCTGCCCAATGGAAACACGGTCGGTGGGCAGTTAAAATCGTCCAGGTTACTTACCCACCCTGGAACTGCGGGGAAGCTGACAGGTTCTGCTTTTCACCTGCTCTCCAGAACAGACGGCAAGAACACCCATCCAAAGCCAGTGGGGTCCTTTTTAACATAAGCAGATCGGGTCCCAATGACATCATCGCAACTCGACTGCAATTTTTACTAAGCGGCCTGAGCGGGAAGCGACAGTGAGTTTCCTGCTAAGCCGACCCAGCGGCGAAGAGATTCGGGGCCAAAAGAGGCCCAAAAGTCAATTTTATTTTTACTCTCCTTGTGGGGCCAGGGGGAGAGGAGGTTCCTGTTTGCTTTGCTGTGAAAATAGAATCAATGCCTTATAAATGTCATTTTCTCTCCTCTCTATTTCCATTTCTCTCTTGTACTCTATTTCTCTTGTCTTTTTATCTACCTTTTTTTTCACAGCCCAGGTTACAGGATTTTGAACCACTGCTATGTCCTTGAAAGGAGAGATTGGATAGATTCTAATGCCTTCCATTGCTGGTTGAAACCAGCTGTTAATCAGACAGGAAGAAGAAAGCAGAGTTATTAAATACCTTTTTAAAAAAACTGTCTCAGAAAAAGATTTTCCACCTGAGGATTTACTGTCTCAGCGACCTTGTTGTGGCCGCCCAACCTTGGTCTACACTCCTATATTAACAAGTATTTAAACACATTCCCCATGCCAATATCCACATCCACTGCTTGTATGCTCCATTCGCGTTGGGCTGCAAAATCGGAAATTCCCTCACAATCCATGCAATCGGCTTTGTTTGCCATTGAAATTGGGCATCTCAGACTATCTTGGGACACTTGAGATTACAGCTGTGACAACGTCAACAGCTTCTGCAGTGTCATCTGAACTCTTCAAAGTGTTTCATAGAAACAAATTAATTATCTGCTATGTATTATAAATAATACTGGATGGCTGCCCATAAATTTATGAGATGAAACCAATCTCAGGATTTAACTGATGAATATAAACTGTTTGAGCTTCACTCATGTGATTTATGGCATCATTCTATCCTCTAAATGGATAAGACCTTTTAATTCACAGATGGCTCTCTAACATCCTCTATATATAACAAAGAGTAGAGTGTCCCAACAAAAGGGTGAAATGATGCATTAAGAGCTTATGGACTGCATGTTGAGCACACAACATGATGGAATAGGAAGGTTGTTGGTTCAACCATGTGTTCCATGAGCTGTGAAACACAGGGAGGTATCAGACAGGGGCTGTGGTATCTCCCTGTAGGAAAGTGGAAGAATCAGGGAGGGATGTTCTACCTGCGTGGCTTTGTGGCTCCCAATACAGTTGCAATCACCGCGGGGATACAGGGGGGACATTGCCCTTGCGCACATCCTTTTTGTTATATAGGTAATATTTTCCTCTTCCTTGCCCTAACGCCCGGAATTGCCCCCCAATATCCTCCTCACTCTTTATACATGATTGCACTTCCAGCTGGCTAAAGGAGCCATCGATATTGTTATGGGTATTATGGGAGCAGGCTGTCCATTAGCTCTCATAACTACAGATAGCGTAAGCCTAGGCACATTTAAAGTAAAAAAGATAGGGGGATAAACCACAAGAAAAATAAATTGCTTCCAAGCCAAAACAGGGTTAATTTTGCCTGAGAACACAGGCTGAGGGATGCCTAATACAGAAATGGAACCACTGAATAGCTCAACCACAAAACTCAACCACAGTTCTGTCCGGCATAGCATAAGTGATTTATTTTTGACACAACCACTGACATATATTTTTAATCTAAAGATCTGAGCTGTAAAAAACAATCAGTTTAAATTACTGTTTTTTCATAATATGATACAGCACAGAAGGAGGCCATTCGGCCCATCGTGACTGTGCCAGCTCTTTGAAAGAGCTAGCCAGTTAGTCCCACTCCACTGCTCTTTCCCCATAGTGCTGTAAATTTCTTCCCTTCAAGTATTTATCCAATTCCCTTTTGAACGTTATTATTAAATCTTCTGCCACCACCCTTTCAGGCAGTGCATTCCAGATCATAACCATTCGCTGCGTAAAAAAATGTTTCCTCATATCGCCTCTGGTTCTTTTGCCAATCACCTTAAATCTGTGTCCTCTGCTTACCGATCCTTCTGCCACTGGAAACAGTTTCTCCTTATTTGCTCTATCAAAACAGTTCATGATTTTGAACACCTCTTTCAAATCTCCTCTTAACCTTTTCTGTCCTAAAGAGAATAACCCCAGCTTCTCCAATCTCTCCACATAACTGAAGTCCCTTATCGTTGGTACCATTCCAGTAAATCTCTTCTGCATCCTCCCTAATGCCTTGACATCCTTCCTAAAGTGTGGTGCCCAAAATTGAACACAATACTCCAGCTGAGGCCCAACCAATGTTTTATAAAGTTTTGTACTCTGTGCCTCTGTGCCTCTGTGCCCAGGATCACAAATGATTTTTTAACATGCTTCTCAACCTGTCCTGCTACCTTCAAAGATTTGTGTACATACACCCCCGGGTCTCACTGTTCCTGCATCCGCTTTAAAATTGTACCATTTAGTTTATTTTGGCTGTCTTCATTCTTCCTACCAAAATGTATCACTTCACACTTCTCTGCATAAAATTTCATCTGCCATGTGTCTGCCCATTTCACCAGTCTGTCTATTTCCTCCTGAAGTCTATAACTATCCTCCACAATGTTTACTACATTTCCGAGTTTCGTGCCATTTGCAAACTTTGAAATTATACTCTCTATACCCAAATCCAGGTAATTAATTTTGTTTGCCATTGTCTTTGGACCAGCGTACCAGAGTGGAGGAGGGATGATACAAATAATGGTATCATATTAACCTGCCCAAAATCGGTAAGAAATCAGAGGAAGAGCATCCCTTTAGACCAATACTGCCAGCACTTTGAAAAAAATAGGTCTATGCAATTAACAGAGGGGTAAACGACCCATTACGTGTCAAACATGTTATAAAAATATATATTCAAAATATTGAATTATTTTCAATAACTGGATTGATATCATAGCTAATAGTGCTGCTGACATTTTGTCTTCTAGAGTTTTCTCCATTACAGTCATGTGCATCTTTTGCTTTTTAAAAGATCTCAAAGGGGCACTGTGTCCATGAAAAAGTGTTTGCCAAATCTTTGCTTTGTTCAAAGATGTAAACTGCCAAAAAAAAGACATGCATCATTTGAAGGGTTTTGGCACATTTTGTGAGGTATCTTTGTAAACAAATGGACACAACTTTTCATACACATTTTCATAAAACCAGTGCCCCTTTAAAATGCCCAACCTCTACCCACTCAAAGTACTGAGACATACTCTGATGGCTTGGATTTGTCCCTATTGCTATATTCTGTGATATAAGCTTCCCCGCCGTATAAAGTGAAAATGTCAAAATTAAGAAAGTATCAAAATGGCACCGATGGATAATCAAAGTACATTTTTAAACAATGTGCCAGCCAGGGTGTGATTACCTTCGGTTGCTTTTCAAAACCTCTCACTGTATCATTTCAAGGGAGCAGTGTCTATGTTTGGAATGAAGCCTAGGTAACTCAGTAACCTGAGCCAAAGCTCAGTACGGAGTCAGGATTATCATTCTGCACTATTCCTTTTTCTTCCACAAAAGCATCTATAACCTACTTCCCTCGCTTCACCTCGCAGTTTGCGGAGTGTTGACACAACATCATCTGCAAGCACTAGGCTGCCATTGAGGTCAGGCATCGAAAGCCACCAATCCACATCGTTATTGCATGCAAAGGAATGTTTTATGCTTGCCGAATCGAGCTGGGGTCATTGAAAGGACAGGGGATCATATGCATTAGCGAAAACAAGGCCAAAAAACTAAAGAACTATTGTTGCCCAGCTGTATTACATGTAATTAACTTAAAATGCCTGGAGATTTTAAAAGTCTTTGTGTGGTGCAGTTATAATACAAAGATAATATCAAACGTCCCCCAGTCCTTGTAAGAACCTATCACGAATAATGTGTTTATAAAAATTTCTCCCATCCTCTCCTGACGGTGCTGATTCTTACTTGGAGTATGGTCCCATGGGCAGCAGCAGCTCTCTGGCATCTTGCCCCCAAGTGGGCATTCTTCATTTCTGAGCCTAGACATGTGAGTATCTGTTGCAATTTGACCATGGAAGGCATCACAACTGAGCCCCATCATGTTCTCGCCCGATGTCCCCTCATGTGTACTTTGTACCAGGTGTCAATGAGTATCAGTCAGGGGCAGGAACCGTGTCTTATTTTTCTTCTTGGTGCTGAGGCCAATTGTAGTGTCCCAACTATTAGCTTGTTTGTGATCAACTAACTCAGCACAGACCGAGAATCATACCCAAGAATCCTTGCTCTCTATCCCTTAGCACGAACCACACTAGGCGCTGTCTTTGCCCAAAAGGCCATCAGCAACAATCAAAGAGGCAGCATTCATTCTAATATATAAGCGTTGTGTCAATCTGTTTTATCATACCACAAACTATATTGACCTTTCCTGTCATCTGACAGTGTTTCATTATAAGTGTTTTTGTACCTTCTCTCAGTTTGTCCTGTAACTTTAAAAATGCCTGCCATCTTCAAGGTGGCATTATAGTGGGCTTTGTAGCTTTTCCAGATGCCAATGGTTTCCACAGTCACATTAGAAATAAATGAGCGTGTTTACACATCCTGTACATATGCATGTTATAGAAATAATAATTGGGCTACAGAAAGTTATGACTGGAGTGCAATATTATTATTCTGATCATCACAACTGATGTCAACTGATGCCCCCAATTATTTCAGCATAAAATATGTCTCGTCCAAAAGGCAGCACCTCCTCAGTACTGCACAGGAGTGTCAGCCTAGATTTTGCACTCAAGTCTCTGGAGTGGGACTTGAGGCCACAACCTTCTGACTTAGAGGTGAGAGTGCTACCCACTGAGCCATGGTTGACACCTTGATGTTATCTTCATCTTAACTGGGTGTTCTGAGCACCATCTCTTCCTCAGTTGCAAATTCAGAATAGACAATATCCAAATGCATCACAAAATGTGGGGGATGATTTCCTCTGATCAGTATGTGTTAGCAATATCACAAACACAGTGGGAAGATTTCCTTTACTACTTGTAGCAAAAACGTAAACCTGTTCTTTTAGAAACTTTCATGATTTTGCTTGAAATAGGAAATTCCCCAACTACATTTATGATGCCATTAACACAAAACGACTCAAGGAATCTGCCTCCAGTGTAAAGGTCATACTCGTGATTTTTACACTGACAGTAAAATTATGCTGTGATCCCCCGGTGTGCAAGTCATAAAAACCTGTATTGCTCTTTTTCATGTGATGTTAATGTTGTCGAGGGGTTTAATTTCCTTTGGCGGTATTACTTGGATTAACAACTGTGTTTAAATACAGTTGTAAACCCAAGAAATACCGCAATAAAATTAAGAACTTTATGCAAAAGCTTTAACCAG
Source organism: Heptranchias perlo (assembly GCF_035084215.1). Taxonomy (NCBI): domain Eukaryota; kingdom Metazoa; phylum Chordata; class Chondrichthyes; order Hexanchiformes; family Hexanchidae; genus Heptranchias; species Heptranchias perlo. The sequence goes on from NC_090350.1 coordinate 31,473,514, forward strand.
TCTCTATCAGCAGCCTCTAAATGTCACATTAGCCATTCTATACATTCTATCTAAAGGTCGCAAATTAGAGCAAGTGTTTCCGAATGTCTTCTTGCTAATAATTATTCCCACACCCTAATGGAGCTCTATTCCAAAATTAAAAAATCACTTTTTGAAAAAATTATGCCAAAAATGTATATATTTTAACTATGTGTAGATCTTTAACCTTGTATTTTATTGATCTGCTCGCTCTAGCTATCATTGTGAGGTTTGCAGCTCTGGAATCAAGACTCCAAAAGGACAGGATGTACCATTGTGTGCTTGTTGCAATACTACATATATTTAAAGTTGCTTAAAAATGGAATAAAAACAGAAAATGCTGGAATCGCAAATCAAGTCCATCAGCAAAGTACAAAGAGGTTTGATAAGTTAATATTTTTAGATGTATACCCTTAATCAGAACTTTGTCAGGACAGTTGCGATGAAAGATCTATACCTGAAACCTTTTCCATTTACCTTGTGTTTTTTCCAGGATTTTGTGTTTTTTCCAGGATTTTTTGTCTTTAGTTCATATTCCTAATATTTGGAGTATTTTTTTTATCTCTTCAAAAAATTGATCTAGCTGCTGCAAATTGCTAATGGTTAGCATTCCAAATCTGCCTTCAGTTTGAAAGAGCTTATGGCCTTTAGCTCTTTTGAAAGCTGCTCTTCAAATAATGGTATCGAAGTCAGCAATCTAGGGAATTGATGTTGACTGCACACTACCATTGTCACATCACCTACCGCAGCCCACATCCACTTTGCTCGACTTCAATAGAGATATCATTTAATGTCTTCTCAGACAGTGAGCTTGACACTGAATGGCGCCTTTAGTAGTGAGTTTTTAATGTGAAAATATAAAGTAGCATTTTCCCAGCAAAACAGGGAAAAGTACTATAGCTAGCTCTATATCAGCTCCTTTTCAGTATATATCACTACATAAATGTAGATTTTTTTCAAACCAGCATCTTCTGTTTTGTGTAGCTTGTTTGCTGCAGTTCAGAATACAAATAACTCTAATGAAATCATTGTCACAATCAAAGGAATGCTGTCACGTGTTTTTTTTCATTCTGACAACAAAGATTTCCATTGACATCATGGCTTGTTCCTTGTGAGCTTGTGAGTAGTGAAGGAACACTGCTGTTCCCAGATCAACATCCAAACCATTTATTTTACTTTACTGTCAAAGTGTAACTAACTGTCTCTGGATTCACAATGACATGCACCGCTTATTTTGGGACCTACATTTGGCCAGGTTCTATAGCTCATATACTTTTACGTTGATAGTCGTCCTTTTCTATGTTTGTAAAGAAGGAGAAGCATGCCTTTCTTTTGATAGGGTCTTCCCGTATTTTAACTCCCACATACCAGAGCTGCAAGGACTTAGCAGAATAGTTTGATAATGGAGGAGGGAGTCAAGAGGATACATTTGCAAGTGGAATACACTGCCTCACATTGGCATTATATATAGCCAATTTTTTCACTGTGGAGAAGGGTTTGAAAACCAGAGGACACAAATTAAAAATTAGTTAGTTAGGAGTAAGAAAGGAACATTTTCACCTAAAGGGTAGTAAGCATTGCAGATGTTGACAGTACACATTGGTTCAAAACACAATTGGATAGGTTTCTGGAGAGTGAGATATGAATGATGAAGATAGTGAAAAGATGGGCAAAATAGGGTTGAGATATGGAAAGGAATGGACAAGTTGAGTCCAATGACATTTTCTTGTTCCGATGGCAGTGGATACTCAAAAATGATTATTAGACAATAATCTCATCGAAGGGTTCAGTCACCATAAAACATAACACCAAACTCAAGAGGCTTATACCCATCATTCAAGGTGAAGGCTGTTTGAAATCATTTGACTACAATTATATTGTCCTTTGGGTGATTTCCCTTCTTACTCCTCACTTTTAACTTGTCCTCTGCTGTTTAAACCCTGCACTAAAAACAAGGGAGATATAAAGCAAATCAGACAGACAGTAAGAAACAAGGCAGCGGGAGATATAAGAAAAAAATAAGTACAATTTTTATTCATTATTAAAAATTCCAATATATACAGCAGTTTTATATTATTAGTGTATCTCCAACAGTGTTGCTCATGGAGGATAATGTTAAAAACGATTAGGGCCTTGGAGAAGAATTGACCTTGTTGCAAAAATCTTGCATTTTTTCTTGTCTCTCGCTGCCTTGATTCTTACCTTCTGTCTGATTGCTTCAGGTTTTTTCAAACAAGAATCATCCTTACAAATCATTTATAAAGTTTATGTGTGATATGTATTTTATAATAATGATATCCCTGTATACTGGGCAGTTTTATGTAAGAATGTGTAGATTACTTTCTTTTAATTTTCTGTCTCAATGTCAGATAGTAACACCTGTAATGTCACACACCAATTGTTCTTCATCAACAATAAATTCCGTCCCCCCCCCAGCTACGAATTAAATGACTCCTAACACAAGTGCAACCATTGTTTCAATAGAAATAAGGAAGAAAGGATAGAGTCCATGTATTTCACAATATAACAGATGATGGGATGAATTGCAGGTATGGATGGGGTCCTTTGCTGGTATTGGACATGTCTTGTCCACATGCATTTACTGGGCCAAAAACAAGTCTGGATTCCAAACATGTCTTCAGTTCACTCAGGACTGGTCACTATTCTGATTAACTTCAGTCTCAGTTTTCTCATTTTAATTTCTCAACATATTGGGCCAGAATTCATTGTGAGCGGCGAACGAACAACGCCTGCTGCTGGTTAGATTAGCACTTGCCTGTCGACTTTCCATGAAGTTGCTGTATTTTAGAGATACAAACAGCACAGCACTCTCTGCAGGGCATCTGGGACCTGTGTGAACAGGGCAAGAAACTGTGTACATAAGAACATAAGAAATATGAGCAGGAGTAGGCCAATCGGCCCCTCGAGCCTGCTCCGCCATTCAATAAGATCATGGCTGTATCTCCTTAACCAATCAGATTGAAGAATCGTTAATGAATAATGCAGAGTCTGAACCAGGAAGTGTAATTTATAAAAGTGAATTCAATTTCAAATTAGGTACAGAAATCAAAATAAAGAGAGAGAAAGAAAGATTGGATTAAGAGAGAGAGAGAGATAAAAGAGACAGAAATAAAAAGTTTTTTAAAAATCTTATTTAATTTTTAAAAAAATCTCCAACAACAATTAAAAGCTGTTGGAATGAGAATCCACACTTGTAAAAGTTAATTTTCAATGCAAGAGAGGTTGTTTGGCAGTAATTAAGACTTTTTTTGTGGCGAGTTTAGTCCGTATCTACCACATAAGTACAGGAACTTCACGATGTTCAATGTATTTGAATGGTGAGTCAGACGGCGAGATGCCGTTTTCGCGAAGCCGATGGAGGGGCAGTGCAAGTTCCGGATTTTCGCATTTAACTGCGCATGTGCACTCACCGGAAGTTACTGCCTGATTTACACATAAGTAACGGTGAGCACTGTTGGCTTCACTGTATTTTCACAGTAAATTCTAGGCCAATATGTTGTTGATAAAAGTTTAAATGACTTTCCACATGTTTTGTACACTCATTTTAGGACTGTGTACTGAAGTTGGACTGATATAAAACAAGCTAGATTATTTTTCTTTTGATGACTGCACATTTTATGGTGACTGCAGAACAATGGTTTATACATTTCAGTAATATGACAGCTTCAGGCAACTGAAAGAATTTAATTTTGTGACATTTTTACTGACCACATTCTGGTACATTTATTAGGTGAGCATTTAACAGATTAGCATTTTTAATATTTAGCCTGGTACCATGGGCTTTGCCATTTTACATGTACAAGAGAGGCTTCGTTTATAGCAAGGATTGAGGATTCACAGTGAGAAGAATAGGATATAAAATGAGGACACAGGGATACGCAATGATGACCAGACATATACAATGAGGAGAAAGGGGTACACGGTAAGAAATGGGCAATACATAGTGAGGGAGGGGAAGTATAAAGTGAGGAGTACACAGTGAATAGAAAGGAATATACAATCAGGAGAGGCTATACAATGAAAACAATGGGGTTTACAGTGAGGACTGAGGGATACACAGCATGGAAGAGATTTACACTGTAAGGAAAAAGGCGTACATAATGAGAAGAAAGGGTTGCACAGTGAGGAATCAAATGTACACAGCAAGGAAGAAGAGACACAAAGGAGGGATGGGGAATCCACAGTGAGGTAAAAGAAGAATATACTGAGGAGAAGGGAATACACAATCGGGAGAGAGGGTACACAGTGAAGAGAGAGGGATATTCAGCGAGGACTGAAAGACACTGAACAATGTGTAGGAGTTTGCCAGTTGTATTCCGCATATGAGTAACACCTCCTAACTCACAAGTGAATGTGTTAGAGACATCTTAGTCAGAAATAGAATAAACCAGATGTCCCCTGTTATGTTTTCCATTTATACAACAGGAAAAAAGCAAATAAACCAGGTTTGAATTCATTTGTTATATTTAAACATTCTGTAAAAGGAAACACTGAAAAGAGTTAATTTGATGATTCAGCTTCAGTATTGTCACAAGCAGTTATCGTGGCACCAAAGAGATATGTGGCATTTTCTCTGTGGACTATGAATTAGAGAAATTATAAAATATTGGATAAAATAAGACAAATAAGATTTTATTGAAGTCCTGCACTGATGTGGAATGAATCCTACTCTGTAGTAGCCTAAGTTGACAGTGAGGAACCTCCAATTTAGATCAAAGTATCAGAACCAGGTCATTGGATTTTTGGCTATACTTCTTCAATATGCAAATTGAAAATATCCAATCAAGTATCATACATGTGCTGCTGGTTAAGATGTTCCACCCAGTTTACACTCTGCCCAATTTAACTCTTCACTGAGGTCAGTGGAGAGTAAAATCGGGCAAGGTGTAAAACGGGCCTCCGACCCGCACACACCACCTGTTTTCCCACCCAGCTGGTTAGCTTAAAATTTCCCCCTATCATTTACATTCTACAAGGAGTTATGAGTAAATTTATTATGAAGTCACAATAGCAGTGCGGTTGTCATATTCCATCATTTGTTGTCTGTAATAAAATCACCTTACCAACAGTTTCTGGGGCCATTCAGATTTGAACAGGATTATCCCTTTGATTAAAGCATTTGATGAGGAGAATGACTACGGTAACAGCTATAGCTTTTATGTTGCATTTACAGCACATTGCCTGCATTTAGTGCTTTTATTTGCATTTTGGGTGGGAGAATGTGATCACCTGCCAAAACCACAGTTGCATTCAGTTTATTTGGCTGCTAGCCTCCTGGTTTCGAATGTACTTAGTGGATTCCTATTAGAAATGCGATGCTCAATTTAAATGGGATTTCCATATCATTCTGCAATTGCTGATCTAAGGCTACAGTGGAGAAGACTGTTCATAATAACGGTATCGTTGACCATCCTTTTACATTATGTACATTGTACTGTGTTCAAGAATCACTCTTGTAATAGAGCAGTCAGCGTTGAACAAATCCCAGGAGTGTTCCTCAATGGTTGAGCAACTTTACCCACTGAATATGAACCTCATGGACCAGAAAGGTCTCATGTTCAATTCCCAGTCTGTGCTGAGTTAGCTTTATCTCAGGCAAAATGGCAGTTGGGGCACCACAATTGGCCTCAGTTCCCCTGTGTTAAGGAGGGGAAAACTGACCAGGGTTCCTGCTCCTAATCACCATTCCATGACCCATGCTAGAAGTGTGTGCTGGACATCAGGTGATAACAGGATCCAGCTCACCTGCATGATGAAATAGCTTGTTAGCACTGTCAAGGGTCATGCCAACTCTCCGTTTTCAGTTCAGTGTTTGCTTGACTTGCAATCATAGGCAAAAATCAAAGCCATTTCCAGCTCTCCTTCCTATTTCCTCCAAATGCCACTCCTCCCCTTAGGAGCCCTATTGGTTCCTCTCTCACTCTCCAGCTATGCAGGCCCTGTGGTTTATAGGCAGTGTTCATTACGGCGATGGATACTGGGGTAGACCCACCTCCATAGACTCCTCTTGCAAAACAAGAAGCAATCTAAGCCAGTGTGTGGTTGTGGTCTCAAGTACGAGACGTCCCCTCGCATGAGAGTTGGTAGCTCAGTGTAATCTTCCTTCATCTGCTACCAACTAAGAGATACTATAATGCTGCCAATGAGCGTGTGGCTGCTAGCTCTTTAGTAATATCTAAATTGGTGCTGCCACATCATTACAGACATTAAAGTCGATATCGGTCAAAATAAAGTAGGTAAAACAAAGTGTAAAAATCCACTTGTTAACTGGTCCCATCTGTTGTCTTTGAGGTCAGTGAGCTAAATGCAAAATTTACCGCAAGCAACCTGTATTGAGGCTGACTTTTGCTGCATCTGTCAACAGAGTTTAAATGGAGAATAATGGATAACTGGGAGTGATTACAAGGCATTATCTCATTCAGGACATGAATCACTCAAACGAGACTCAAGCAGTTTACAACCATTTGAATTGAGGCAAGACTGCAGCTTTGAAATGGCTCCCATGGTATATATTATTTTTTATTGCTACAGTGGATTTTATCCGGGTTGCTTCATTCCATTTTGAATCATTGGTTGCTGCTCTCCCCTCCCACCCCAAGGTTTCATTAAATCTGTGTTTGTCCTTCTGATGGGATTTTTTCTTGCAGTCCAATAAAGGAGAGAGGGAAATTATACAGTGCACCTTTCACATAGGTTTGGAGGTGACAGGCTTTTTTTATGAATAGAAAGGGAGGGCTTCAATTCTGAACTCTGATCATCCCTGTCTACCTAATACTCAAGGATGTCAGCAACTCTAACCCACCTCTCACTGCTTATTACCCACAATTACCAGCAGCTCCGTCTTCCCATCACTTGCAGTTAACAGTGGTAATGTATGAAATCCCACATGAAAGCTCGTGAAAAGATCGGAACCAGCACATTTCAATCCTTCCTTCTCCACGTGGAACACTTTTCTACTTCTGGCATCCAGTGCTGGTATTATGCACTCTCAGATGAGGTGCAGCATGATTCCCGGGCTCTTCACTGTTCCAATACTGTGCCTAAAAACCAACAGCAGGGAGTTGATCCAAATGCACCAATGTCACATTTTCACTTGGTGCACCAGCCATTCTTGCAACATTGCTAAGGGAGATTACCTATTTAATGGCAATCAAAATAAGATTACAGTTTCTTTTGAGCCTTTGGACATCTGCTAACTAAGAACTGGGTGTGGCTACCCAAACTCATTTCGTATAGGGCAGTGTCATGGCCACAAGAGACTTTCATTTCCTTGCCCTGACATGGGCTGGTTCGAAATATAAAAGAACTGGTTGATGCAGTTGGTTAACAGTGTCTCCCAATCATTGCAATTGATCGATTACAAATAATTAGCAGTCACTATATATTACTGTAAAATCTGGCATTTGGTGACACTGCGTGTAGGAACATAGGAACATAGGAACAGGAGTAGGCCATTCAGCCCCTCGTGCCTGCTCCGCCATTTGATAAGATCATGGCTGATCTGTGATCTAGCTCCATATACCTGCCTTTGGCCCATATTCCTTAATACCTTTGGTTGCCAAAAAGCTATCTATCTCAGATTTAAATTTAGCAATTGAGCTAGTATCAATTGCCGTTTGCGGAAGAGAGTTCCAAACTTCTACCACCCTTTGTGTGTAGAAATGTTTTCTAATCTCACTCCTGAAAGGTCTGGCTCTAATTTTTAGACTGTGCCCCCTACTCCTAGAATCCCCAACCAGCGGAAATAGTTTCTCTCTATCCACCCTATCCGTTCCCCTCAATATCTTATAAACTTCGATCAGATCACCCCTCAACCTTCTAAACTCTAGAGAATACAACCCCAATTTGTGTAATCTCGCCTCGTAACTTAACCCTTGAAGTCCGGGTATCATTCTAGTAAACCTACGCTGCACTCCCTCCAAGGCCAATATGTCCTTCCCAAGGTGCGGTGCCCAGAACTGCTCACAGTACTCCAGGTGCGGTCTAACCAGGGTTTTGTATAGCTGCAGCATAACTTCTGCCCCCTTGTACTCTAGTCCTCTAGATATAAAGGCCAGCATTCCATTAGCCTTCTTGATTATTTACAAAGTCTCTGATTTTACACCAGCTTCCAGGCCAAATCTCAAGATCCTGCTTGCGCATGTGTCACACTCCCAAGTCTTTGGCACACTATAGTATAATAGATTTGTAGGTCTACTGAGAATTGACATTAAATGTGGGTTATCTCACATTACAGTTGAACCAGTGTATCCACTTGTGTTCATTCACTTTGCAATTACTGTTGGCAGTGGAAAATCAATTAAAAGTCATCACTAACTACTTGTTAGTTAGAGTGTTATTTAATTATTACCGATCGAGCGATTGCACACGAGTAATGCTGAACTAATTGTTAAAAATATAGACATGATGCCGCCTTCGATTCAGCGGTATGGATAACCTAAGTTGCTGAGTGCTGAGGCAAAGATGAATTTGAGTACCATAACGTAATAGCAAAACATATGACAGTAAATGGGCGCTCTGATGAAGGAGTGCTACTCCATACTTGGTGCTGTTATCAGTAGAACTGTTAAAATTGCAATTCAACCAACATAACCTATCAATGAGAATCTATGATCTCAAAGACAAAATAATCAAGTAACATTCATTTCCAGCAGATCCTGCTGGAGCTAGCATTCAGTACGAATTGATGGAGCACACTGCAGACATGGGCTCACATCTGTACCCTGATCCTTTTCCAATCAAAGACCTGATAGAGCTAGCTGAACAAGGTCACCATACAGTGACCCCCACAGCTAGAAAGTGCATGTGTGTAGATATTGGGTAAGGACACGAGCAGGCTTTGTGGAATGCTCCCCCTGGTAAAATAGGCTGCTGACACTGTCCGAACAGTGAAGAATTATCATTTGAGTGAGGTAGTACAGGGCAGCCGGTGTACTGAACCACACTACAGCAAGAGTCCTTCAGGAAAATAGGGAGAAAATGTTTCAAAGTACTCTCCAGAGGGATGAGGTTACAATATACCCTTTTTCTAAAAAGAAATTGGTCCATGAGGACAGTTTAAACTGGGAGTTCCTGCTCATTGCCCTGCTTCTGATCAACTACTGTGCTTCATTGGCTGTGAAGGAAAGAAAGACTTGCATTTATATCGTGCCTTTCACGACCTCAGGACGTCCCACAGCCAATGAAGTAGTTTTGAAGTGTAGTCACTGTTGTAATGTAGGAAACATGGCAGCCAATTTGCCCACAGCAAGGTCCTACAAACAGCAATGAGATACTTGATCAGATAATCTGTTTTTTTTTTAGTGATGGTGGTTGAGGGATAAATATTGGTCAGGATACCAGGAGAACTCCCCTGCTCTTCTTCAAAATAGTGCCATGGGATCTTTTACATCCACCTGAGAAAGCAGATAGGGCCTCAGTTTAACAGTTCACCTGAAAGACTACACAGCACCTGTGACAGTGTAGCACTTCCTCAGTACTGCATTGAAGTGTCAGCCTCTGGAGTGGGGCTTGAACCAACCATCTTCTGACTGAGGGGTGAGATGGCTACCGCTGAATCACGGCTGACACATGAGTATTATTAGCAGATGTAAGTATCCTACACAAAAGTGGCACCGTTTCTCTTGCCTGGAATTTCCTAGTCCTGTACCTGGGAGTGTTGGATCGCCTGGGGTAAATGGGGTACGGAGGAGCACATGCTTATTAGGGAACCTGCCTGACTTCCTATTCAGAATGGATGAAACACCAGGGTGGGTTTCCTTACAGATGTGCACTCCTCCCCGCCCAATGTTCCTGTAGTTGCTGTGCCCAGACGACCCAATGCACCCAGCTTCAGGACCAGGAAGATCTACCCCGGAAACTGTTGCTGTCTCCTACGAGGCAAATATAATCTCACCAGATCCTGCACCCATCCATACTATCGTTATTCGTTTTACGCATTGTTTGGAAATCATCTCTACGTTACGAAACAAAAACAGAAAATGACCGAGTGAACCCAACCCGCTGAGTGTTTCCAGCATTTTCTGTTTTTGTTTCAAGTTTCCAGCACCCGCAGTATTTTGTTTTATCCCTTCATCGTGGTTGCTCCCCCACAAGCGGGGAAACGTAGACTCACTTACACTGCTACACAGAGCAGGAATCGGGAACCTCAAACAACGTGAAGGGAATAGCTGGATCTCATTAAAAATACAATAGTTCTCAAGATTTAATTTGTTTACGTTAAATTATTCATGAAATTGTTATAAAGGCATTTCAGAAAGCCGCTGAAACAATATTACGCCCCACTAAATATCATTCAAATTGCTTTATAACCTAATCCTTTACACTCCAGTCAATCTGAAAACATACCTTTCTTTAAAATTCTGGAACTTTTAAAACGAAGTCAGCAAATCATGTCACAGCGCAGCTTGCCGTTGGTATTCTCCCATTCTGACTTGCCATTTGGAACATTTCCAATTACCCACATTTGAAATGTATGGGATTGTAATAAATATCAATTCCCACTAACGTGTGTTCTCTGAAAACGGCAAGCACTCACAGGCTCTCCAGAGATTTATAAGTCAGGTGCACAGATCACCTTGGAATTGAGTAGAAAATGATCTTGGTGTTTAAAAATGCATAGCCTTTTTTTCTGATGGAAAGGGTTTTAAAAAGTGTTGTGCCTCCTGAAGGTACTGACTCTTGGTGGGATATGGTTCAGTGGTTCCAGTACCTCTTCCAAATTGCCATTCTTCCTGTGTGAGCCTGGACAGTGACTGCAGCTGACTATTCAACATGGGGAGTCATCACAGCTCTGATCAGGTATGGGAACCCTCGCTGATTTATTTCCCTTTCCCAGCCTACCAACATTAAGGCTAACCCCTACTGCCACCTGGTTAGCACCAGGAAGATCTACCCCATCTCCTATTTGTTACACGAGGCAAATAAAATCTCACCAGATCTTGCACCCCAGTCGTCATTCATACTATCGTTATTCATTGTTTGGAAAACATCTCTTCGTTGGGAATCTAACCTGAGACCTTCTATCTGGATAGCTCATTTCCACATTAGCTTTACCAAGTGAAATACTTGTGCAAGTGAGGCTGAAAATAATTTTTGAATATATAATTCTACATACTGTTCGGTTCAGGCCATTGTATAGTGAGGCTTATTTTTGGTAAAAATATTAATAACTTTGAGATGTTGAGTTTAATTTTGCAATAACAATAGTTATTTCAGTGGTTTCTCTAATCTTTCTCTCATCGGGAATAATCAAACCACAGACCTAAATAAACACATATACTCTCTACGTACTCCAGTCCGCAGAGGTATCCTGCTTCCTCTCCCCCTGCTGCTTATTTCCAGTCAGTAAGATTGTAATTCAGTCCCTTACAACTACATGCCATTCAAGACATTGCTGAAATAATGTTCCAGTCTCATTAGGGACTGTCATGTTACACAGGCCAGTGGTCATACAGAGGACACCAGTGTGCGTTCTTTCACATTGCTGAATAAAGAGTTTCAGATAAAGCTTGTAAAATTAAAACCTATTTAGATTTAAAGGGAATTTTTAGTCATTGTATTAAACTGACAGTAAAACACTTCCATTTTTGGAAGTAAAAAGCCAAACTTTGTAACAGCTCTGTTATTTTCAAATTCTAACTCACCACGTTAGCTCTGTGAATAACAGTTCAATGTGTGGTCTTTGTGCAATCGCAACCTTTATAAGAGTATTACGGTGCTTAAGCCTTACTCTCTTAAAGCAGTTCTATCTGGAGGGGAGTTGTTGTAGCCAAATCATGGTATAGGTTTTTAATATAGTGTCGGGCACAAATATTTAAGTAGGGTCCACTCTGTTAAAAAGACTTGAAGGGGAAATTTTGCTTTCAGGAGCCCTTTCAATACTCAACCCATTTTAAATAATTATGGTAAATTTGAATACCTGTTTGGCTTTCTAATTATGTTGATTTTTTTAAAAGATTTTTTTTTGTTCAAATGAAGTCGGTCCTAATGACATCACCAGGGTGCTGACCTGAATTATTCACTGATTCAGACAATGTAAAGGAGTTGAGTTTAACATAATTATCCCCCAGTGCTCCAGCTTTACCTGTGTGGATGGAAATTCAGTTCCCACAGGTGGGTTCAACTATTTCTCTTGACTGTTTGAATAATATTAAAACAGATCCAAATTCTCACTGGCACAACCACCAATCAGGACAGTTGAGACTTTCCTCACCTGAAGGCCAGGCTCAAATATTATAAATAATATGTTTCCTGGATACGAAATGCTACAGCAAATCATCTATTCCTTAGTTCAGATCTGGTTTCTGTTCTCACACAAACTAATCGCAAATGTTTTCAATGAAACTCAATTTTACCAGTGCTACTTGAACAAAGTACATTTAGACGCACACACAAACCTGTGCAATTCTGCAATTTGTGCACCACCTAGAGATGCAACAGGTACTAGGCCTGAGTTCACCTCCCTGTACACAACACGGATATTCCCATTCCTCCAGCACAGATAGAGATTTCAGCACCAAATCAAATGTGAGAAAATAGGTGTTTTAGAGGAGCTAGTCAACATAGAGAAAAAGGTGTGTTTTTGTACCAACCATTTGCAAGAAAGATGCTAATAAGAAAATAAAACAGACTATGTTTATAAGACATATTTTAAACTACTCCTTGCAAAAGTATTGATCTAATTCCTGCAGCTGGACCCAGGAAAGGACTAAACAGCAATGGTGCCAAACCACAAGAGTGACCGGAGACGCAACTATGAATGAAGCAATAGTTTTAGTACTTTCAATATCTGGAATACACCATAGAATAACTTTAAAATTATTGAAATTGAAACAGAAAACGAATGAAGACAGTCCCCTCCCCTCAAATAGAGAGAAAGAAAAGTAACACAACTCTCCATCTCAGCACTTGTCGTCCTTCCCCGAGAATGTTCTTTTTTTGCTCTGAGTGATTGAGTTGCTCAAGAATACATTACTAATTCATATGTGAGAAAAGGGTTATTTGGGAAGTTTCCCTATAAGAAGGTACGGTCAACGACAGTTTAATGTATGCCGTTATAGGCATAGTCATATCATTGAACTCTGAACCCCGACATGCATTTCCTGGTTATGGCACCTTATGTCCAAATGGTCTGTCGTGCGTATTGAGCATCATTTTATTCAGTGGTTGCATCACAATTAATTATTTTCCGCTCGCTGATTTTTAAAATGTGCCTTGTAGTAAAGCTTCCTGTTTAAATTGACATTCTGACATAATTCACCCTTTCTTTTTAACTGCAGCCATCAGTCCACTGGGAGGCCAACTTATTATAACAATAGCTTGCACTTGCATAGTTCCTGCAACATGGTAAACGCACCAAGGCATTTCACACAAGTTTGTAAGTAATGGAGACGGTGATCAAAAGCATGGTCGGAGAACTAGGTTTGGAGGAGGCTTATGAAGGTAGGGAGAAGGATCCAGACAGCTAAAAGCTCTGCTATTGATGGTGGAATTGAGTAGTGGTAGACGCAAAGGCGGCAAGTTGTACGAAGACAATCTACTCAAACACTAACAGTCAATCTAAACAGATCATTAAATAATGGTGGACTAAGTATACTACATGCACTGTACCAAGTTTATATGCACTATACAATAAAACTGACAGTCGAGGTTGACTATTAAGGTGTATCTCGTCCCCTCTTGGTTTGGATAACTTGAGACCACTTATGTGCTTGTAATGCATCCTTGGTCACCCATTATTCCCTATTACTGTATAAGGAAGCTCAGTGTAAACTTATTTCCAACTACCACCTATACAATAACTTCTCAACTTCTCAAGAACATCAGTACACTTTATTTATAAAGCATTGATGGGGTTCTGTATTTGTCCTCTTATGTGTCCTTAAAGACTCGGCTAGTAACAAGTAACTAAACAACACGATGAAACGTCTACCAATTGTTCTTTAATCAATCTAAGTACATTTTCCCAATTGGAATTCTTGTATAACCAACACAATAAACGGTTAACTCTAACGCAGTGATCCAACCTTGGATCACCTGATTTCTTAATGTGGCATCTATCATTCTGGAATTAGTACGGTAGGCAAAATTAATCACCCTTGTCACTGAAATGCTGTAGGAAGACAATCATTAACTACCACAATATGTATTTTAGTGGGAAATATCTTTTTTTTAAATTCCGTCCACAGTTCAAAACGTTTCTTGGACTTCGGATCAGTAACTATAGTTTATATGTAGTAACTCGCCGCGTATTCAAGCTGTGTGTCTATGTGTTGCGATTCCCGTCTCGTAATAGCAATAGATTGCGCAATGTACTTTGGAATTGCCAGCTTTCTGCAAAAACATCGGATTCATCTACAGATTACTAACTTGCAGTTTTTGTATTAAAAAAAACATAACATTAAAGGGTCTAGATTTCATTAGGTTTCAGGACATACACAAGGATTCAACAAGTAGACTTCTGTGTCATCGCTCACTGACCTGTTCCGTAACAGTGGGTGTATTTAGACTTCGTGTGCACAGGGGGTGAAATGGAATGACAGATAAACTTTTAAACTCCTAGTGAGCTGATGGCATTTACCTCCCCTAAGTTCAAGCATAAAAGTCTTTCTTCACTTCACATCAATTCTTACTTAATTCACAGCTGCGAGCTGAAAGCTTCCTTCTAAGCGTCAGAGCCTACAAGGTGCTTTCATGCTCAAGTAATGTTAACCATCCGGCGATCTCTTCGTAAAATGTTTCTTTTTTTTAAATGCAACAGGCGATGTTACACCTGTAAATTCACCCAAAGAACTAACCATACCTTCCACCCCGCGGAGCTGTTGCTGTCCCCTTTATCTTTGAAATAGGGGACGTGACGAACCATCCAGTCGTAGATCTGTGACAGTGTCAATCTCTTCTCGGGTGAGCTCTCGATGGCTTTAGTTATCAGATCTGCATATGACAGATTGCCCCATGCATTTCTGCGAGACGATTTCTTTCGGTGCTGGCTGTTCTCGCTGACGCCGAGGGGAGACTGGATCGCGGAGAGAGCTTTCACGTCTGCCTTGACCCCGCCGCAATTCTCGGTTGCCGCGGCCGGTTCATTATTCGTGCCGCTTTCTTCTCCCTTCCCTTCAGCTCCTGGGAACTCGGGCCGAGGGAGCGGCCAGGTGCACGATCTCGGCCGGCTCTGCGGCTCGAAATCCGGGTCGATGTCAACGTGAGGCGCTACTGCTTCTTCCATATCTGATAACCTTTTTTCTTCCAAGAGGCGGGCGGGCGGGGGGGGGGGTTTGGTGGGTTTAGGGGAGTGGGGGGGGGGGGGTGGGGAGAGAAAGGAGAAAAATAAATAAATACTGTGGACCGATGTCAGTGTTTTTTGGGGGGACTTTTTAAAAAAAACACCCCCCCCTCGAAAGATCGAACGAGATTAAAGCTGGTAGAAATCGCGGTGCTCAGTTGAGGGGTGAGCGGCGTCCCACAGGGTAGAGCGCCCTGTCCTCCCTCTCCCCCCGGCTGCTGCTGCGCCGCTCTCTGTCAATGCGCGTCAGTTTCAGCCGGCGCGCTGCTTCCATGTGGCTCGCTGTGAAAAGGTTACACTGCGGACAGCGGTCGCCTCATTGGCCGCCCGCTGACAGGAGCCTTCGATCGGGGTGGGGGGCGGAGCCTACAGGGTGCCGCCCACTCCCCCCCCCCCCCCCCCACCTCCCTCTCTCTCTCTCCGATTGGCTGCGAATGACAGCAGATGGTTCCACGATAGGCGGGCGCCTTGAATAAATTAACAGGCGGCGAGGGGGGGCGGGGCCCGGAGGAAATTCCCATCACTGACGTCATGCTGTTAAACGATGATGACAAAGGACCAGGCGCGGCACGTGACCATGGATGTAATAGACTCGAAACGAACTCACTCACTGTCCCAGTATCGACTTTATCCGTCTCTTCACTTTAAAATGTAGTTTCGTGTGACCTTCACTTTTCCATGCTGACTGTCAAAACTTAAGGCACGCATTTTTGCTTTTTTCACAAGATTTAATATATATATTTAATATTTAAATTAAATTTTAGGAATGATTAAAGAACCGACTGCAACTGTGTGACATTTTGCTCAATGTATTTTCCCCTTGTTGTAAAATGCGTAGATTCTTTGTTCCTACTACAATTTTACCGTACGATTTCTGTGGATAAAATAGGTGTAGTATGTGCTGACATAAAATATTTACAAAATGAATATATCATAGATATGATAAAAATGCCAATGCTTTATGCATGTCTCAATTTAATATTGAACAATAATATAGTTTCAATAGAAAATAAATAAATTAGAAGCCTATTCCTATTTTTTACATAATGTATTTTAATCAGTTTTGGCAGTGATAGGTAAGGAGTAAATGTTGTTTGCATTGGGTGTAGATGCAAGTGAGAAATAAGCATAGGTTCTGGATCCAGACGTTTATAAGTGTAATGCAAGCAATAATTGGGAGCTTGCAAATTCTCATATGTGTGCATTTGAAAGCTTTATGGTGAAATGTGTCAACATGATCTGGTACAAAACTATCCATGTTTATACTAAAATTCCATAAAACAGTAATTTCCAGGAAGTTCCTTTAACTGTGTTTTTGCACAAATGCTTTGTTTAAGGCATTTGTTGTAAAGTACAAAAGTGTAACACCTATTGATCAGCAAGATGTAATTTATAAACTTAGCACATTAAACCCTGGAGAACTAGTTTACTGCAAATCTCATTAATGACTCTTTTCAACATCTTAAGGCAGCAATACCCTTTTGCAGATGTAAATACCGATCAAGAGCATGGGGTTTGCTGATGACCATGACTGACTAACAACTGAATAAAAAAGAACAAATGAAATGGATTATTACATATTTAAAATACCAGAGAGCTAATGTAAGGCTTATCTCATAATCTTGAGGTTCAACTAATAATTGTAAACTACTTAATTAGAAACAATCCTTTAATTATCATTAAATTAACAATGCCTTTCAGCTTACTGAATTTTTAAAAATGCCTCAGTAAATGTCATAATGATATAGAAATCCAAAAGAAAGGTGTTTTGCAGACTTTGTATCAATTGTCTTTGCTTTTTTTAAATTGAGAAACCAAGGTGAGAGGCCAAGACCCACAGTGCTGCACATTACCTTGATTGAAAAGAGTAAAGGGCCAATTTTCCTAGACAGGCATTGTTCGAGGGCAAAGTGCGTGTAAGTGTGTGGTGCCCCAGCAAGTATTGGAGTGCCAGGATTTCCTGATGGCCCTCACTATAATGAAGAGGACAGACTTCAGGAACTGCTGGAAACGCTTTTATTCAATCCAGGGCTAGTGAGGACCAGAAGACTGGGAGCAACTCGGGCCTTAAAGGCAGCAGCACCGTTAAAGGGGCAGGTACAGTAAAAGCCCCAAGAGAAACGCAATAGGTAATGGGGCAGGAGTTTTCTAATGCCTGCTTCTGATGACTTGTGGTAAGTTATTTAATTTAATGTATGTGTGCCAGAAGCTGTGAGTTGCATGTTTGTGGCCTTCGTGTTAATTTAAAGCTTCAGTCCCTTAAAGTGAGTTAATTCTGCTGTGCCATGGCTGGGTTGGCAGCAGCACAAAACAGCAGTCCAGGCACCTCTACCTTGAGTCCAGATGGCATGGAGCAGATGTAAGGTTACCTCTACCGTGCAGGAACTGGTAACTGAGCGGCACCAAGCAGTAAGAAGAAAAGAAAGAAAACAACTTGCATTTATATAGAGCCTTTCACGACCTCAAGATATTCCAAATCACTTTACAGTCAATGAAGTACTGTCACTGTTGTAATGTAGGAAACGCAGCAGCCAATTTGTGATGAAATAAATGATCAGATAATTTGTTTTAGTGATGTTGGTTGAGGGATAAATATTGACCAGGAAACCGAGGAGAACTCTTCTTCAAAATAGTGGCATGGGATCTTTTTTGTCCACCTGAGAGGGCAGACGGGGCCTTGGTTTAATGTCCCATTCAAAAGACAACACCTCTAACAGTGCAGCACTCCCTCAAGTGTCAGCCAAAATTATATGCTCAAGTTTCTGTAGTGAGGCTTGAACCCACAACCTTGTGACTCAGAGGCACAAGTGCTACCACAGAGCCACAGCAGTAGGTGAAAGAACAGGAGAAATAAGTGTGGGTGTGAAGATTAATGGTTCAGGAATAGGCGGAGGATGCTGGTTTGACTGTGGGGCTTCTGGTTTTAGTCCAGATGGCATGGAGCAGATGTAAGGTTAAGGCAAAACTGCACTGAAGTGTCAGCTTAGATTATGTGCTCAAATCCTGTAGTGGGAATTGAACCCACAACCATCTGACTCAGTGCTACCACTCAGCCAAGGCTGACATTTGAAAAAAAGAGAAATTTCATTGGAGAACTTATCATAGTAATTAAATAGGGAGATAGGAAAAAGTTTGCAGTGGGGAGAGAGTTGGATGTTAGAATTTGCCTACCAGATGACGTTTTTCCTTTTGTCTTGTCCAGGAGTGGACGCAAGGTGTGAGAAGAGCCTCTGCCAAATATGGGAGCAGTATTCAAGTTTTAGATAGACTTGGGCTTTTCAGAGAGTTAA
This sequence comes from Heptranchias perlo, assembly GCF_035084215.1. NCBI lineage: Eukaryota > Metazoa > Chordata > Chondrichthyes > Hexanchiformes > Hexanchidae > Heptranchias > Heptranchias perlo. The sequence continues at coordinate 31,492,126 of NC_090350.1, forward strand.
GAGTTGTAGAGGAGAAAAGAAGTTTGGCACAAAAAAGAAAACTAAGCTTCTTGGCAGCAGGTTTAGAAATGGAGATGTGGCAATTCCATCTCAAGTCAAAGGAGATATAATGTCAATAGATAAAGGACAAACGCTGGAGCTATTAAAGGTAACCAGTGGTATCTGTTGCTTCTATTTGGAAGAGATATGAAAAAGCATGCAGTTACTTTCAAGCAGTAGGGTGAGACAGGCTGGACAACTCTAGTACCAGAGAATGAAATTCATGCCCCAATATACCATACTGCTATGTGGTTACTATTAGCCAAGCCATTGTGATAAGACCCCAACAGAAAGCAGGTACTTCTCTCGAAGGCAAAGCAAAATATCTATGGTAATTCACTGCCAGATCCATCGTAAGTATCTCCAAGTGACATAAGCCTGGGCTCTGGGAGTAGGTTGTTAGCCTGCTTTCTAGAACACTGTTAGCACACAGCCCAGGAACAATCAATAAATGAGGGAGATCATATCGATAAAAATAGAGGGGTTCATACCCTCTCCAAAAGAAAACACGAGAAAATACCATCCAGATCATCCACCTCACTTGGCTGTTTTGATTTTTGTTCAGAACCCTTGCTCATCTCTTCTTTTTCTTAGCCTGGTATAAGTTTGTATTTTTGTACATCCTGTTAAAATTAGATTTATTTCTGTCCTTTTCGAGTGCTTTAATTGAATTAACGTTCACTGAATTGCAATTGCAAAAAGTAAGGAGTTACAGTTTAAATTTAGTTTAACACACAATTTCTTTAGCTTCTAGTGGTGCTTCCTGTGGTGCTTTTCTGGTTTTCTCTATGTAATTTCTCTGCATCTGCTGTATTTTTTTAGGATTTGGATATTTAGATTGTGTCTTCCTTCCATCTTCCTCTTTAGCCTTTCTCCCCCTCTCTCACAAAGGCAGTGATCTACAATGGGTACAATTCAAGTTCCCTCTGTATCTCAACTATGTGGCCATTCCTTAACTGTAAATATAGATGCTGAATATTAGCTGCCTATTTAACAATGGAGAACATCGCTGCAGAGCCTGATCCTGTCTTCATGCAGCATCAGCGTGCGTACATTTTCCAGCAAGAGTCGCTGGACAATGATTAAGATTGGGAACCGTGGCTGATTTTATTCCCTCAGTGATTCTTTTTTTAAATTGAGAACAGATTGACCTCCTTTTAAAGATCATATACAGTCGCATTTTGTTTATTTTCTCACGAACTAAAATCTGTGTACAATCATTTACTCCCAACAGGGATTCCTGACGAGATCGAGAAGGTTTAATCTGTACACGGTTTACAAAATAAAATGAATGTTAGTTCTGCTACCCACATTATAAAATTGCAACACGATTGATAGGCTGGGGTCTGAACCGCATATAAATAAAAAGCGGCTGTTTTAAATTCAGTTCAGCAATTATTCATTTCAATATTTAAAACTGAATTGATTTAAATTACGATTTTTGCTGAAGGAATATTGATTACTACCGAGTAGGATTAGGGACCCTGAATCTCTGAATACATTTATTAACCATTAAAACATTGAATTTCTGAAACTGAGAACATAAAATTAGATCCGATGAACAGTTACTGTGCATAAAAACTAAATAGTGCAAAGGTTGCTGCAATGTGAGTGAGTGAGTGTGTGTGTGTGTGTGTGTGTGTGTGAAGGACAGAGATGTAATGTAACCTCTACGTATTTTTTATTAGATCTTGGTATCCATGGATGAAGTATGTATTCCTTGGAGTTTTCTTTTCTTTATAAAATAAGCTTTATTAAAAAAATCCTTGAGCCTGATATCGGGAGAGGATAGCTCACAATTATAGGCAGCATTGTACCTACAAAAACAGTAAACATCACACCAGGTGAGCATTATTATAGGCGCAGTCTTAAGCTAAAAAACTCTTTACAGAACTACGAATGGAATTCTCCCTCTTTACTATTTGTGTTCATCAAAATGAAAATCTTTCAAATATTTATTCCTCCATATCTAATAATGTGTTTCAGGTAGTCAACGGGAATCATGGTTTGCGTTACTTTGAACCAACAATTTAATTTAGTTGGGTTTGTATCCTTCCATGAGCATAGCAGACATTTTCTAGCTCCCAATAATTCTAAAAATCTGCAGTTGTGATCTAGACCTATCAATAGCACAGAGTCTTCAGGTCCCTGGAGTATGGGTTCATGGGCTTTCTGGAGAAAAGTACTGAAGTAGAGAGTACTGAAGTAAATTTAAAAGGCAAAGGAAAAGAGGCCCAGATTTTCAAAATTACTGTGGCTCTGGAGATTACTTAGGAAATGTTATCCTTGTGAAGTTCCATGTTAGAGAGAGACTGAAATAAAGGAGGAGGGAGTGACCTAGAGAGCATTTACAGTGCAACTTTAGCATTGTGGCAAAGTAATTTCCACTTTGCAACCACACTAAAGTTATTAATGTAAGTGCGTCCTTAATCAGATGCAGCCCACTTACTGGTTGTACCTCAATGATGTAGCTCACTGCTCCTGGCCTAAATCACAGCCTAATGAAGTGTTTATTCCACTGTTTTCCAAAGATCAGGAGATCACAAGAGGCCTAATGTCATATCCAGTAAGCTAAATACTGTAATAGGAGTTCTATTCTACCCGGGCAACACTACAATATCAGATACTGTGTGTTTAAGGTCACACTTTGGTTCATAGAGAGCAAGGGCTCACTTATGGGAGCACAAGAGAAATTTCTGAGTAAAATCCAAAAACGTATCCTGCGTTAAAAATAGTGGACCAAAGAATGTCATATGAATGTGTTCGCATTTGTCTTTTGACGTCTAAAACAGTAATATTTAAGCTTAGATTTCTTCAGATAAACATATGGTGGAAAGACAGAGAGAACAAAACCAGGAGGTAGTTGTAAGGGTGCAATTTATTGAAGTAGTAGTTTATAAATCCGTTTTTCGGATACGACATTAAACTGAGGTCCCTTCTGCCCTCTCAGGTGGATGTAAAAGATCCCGTAACACTATTTGAGGAAGAGCAAGGAGTTCTCTGGGTGCCCTGGCTAAGATTTATCCCTCAACCAACACCACCAAAAACAGATTATCTGATCATTAATCTCATTGCTGTTTGGGGGACTTTGCAGTGCACAAACTGACCGCCATGTTTCTCTACATTACAACAGTGACTACACTTTAAAAAAAACTTAAAGTACTTTGAGATGCCCCAAGGTTGTGGAAGGCACAATATAAATGCAAGTCTTTCTTTCTTTTCTTTCATAATGCTATAAACTGAGAGAACTAAACCACTTTTAGGAACAGGAAAAGGCCTTTGTAAGGTACAAAGGTGAATAATACTTTTCAATTGATCTAAAGCTCAACAATCTGTCTTTCCATCATAACCTTCAATCCCTTCTATTTCCAGAAATATTGTCTCTTGAACCCATCTATACCGTCCACTTCAGTGGCCTTCCTTGGTAACTTATTCCACAACTCTATTAGAAACCAACAAAGGACGACCAAAACATTGATAAAAAGGGAGAAAATAGAATATGAAAGTAAACTAGCAAGAAATATAAAAACGGATTGTAAGAGCTTCTACAAGTAAAAAGGAAGAGAGTAGCAAAAGTAAACATTGGTCCCTTAGAGGCTGAGACAGGAGAAATTATAATGGGGAATCAGGAAATGGCAGATGTGTTAAACAAATATTTTGTATCTGTCTTCACAGTAGAAGACACAAAAAGCATACCAAAAATAATGGGAAACCAAGGGGTAAATGAGAAGGAGGAACTTTACACAATTAATATCACTAGAGAAAAAGTACTGGACAAACTAATGGGACTAAAAGCCGACAAATCCCCTGGACCTGAAAGCTTACATCCGAGGGTTCTAAAAGAGGTGGCTGCAGAGATAGTGGATTCCTTGGTTATGATCTTCCAAAATTCTCTAGATTCTGGAATGGTCCCGGTGGATTGGAAGATAGCAAATGTTACCCTGCTATTCGAGAAGGGAGGGAGAGAGAAAACAGGGAACTACAGGCCAGTTAGCCTGACATCGGTCGTCAGGAAAATGCTGGAATCCATTATTAAGGAAGTGGTAACAGGGCACTTAGAAAATCATAATATGATTAGGCAAAGTCAACATGGTTTTATGAAAGGGAAATCGTATTTGACAAATTTATTAGAGTTTTTTGATGATGTAATTAGTAGGGTAGATAAAGGAGAACCAGTGGATGTTGTATATTTAGATTTTCAAAAGACATTCGATAAGTTGCCACATAAAAGGTTGTTACATAAGGTAAAGGGCTCATGGGGTTGGGGGTAATATATTAGCATGGATAGAGGATTGGTTAAAGGACAGAAAACAGAGAGTAGGAATAAATGGGTCATTCTCAAGTAGGCAGGCTGTAACTCCACAAGGATCAGTGCTTGGGCCTCAGCCATTTACAATCTATATTAATGACTTAGATGAAGGCACCAAATATAATGTATCTAAGCTTGCTGACAATACATAGCTAGGTGGGAAAGTAAGCTGTGAGGAGGACACAAAGAGTCTGCAAAGGAATAGAGACAGGTAAAGTGAGAGGGCAAGAAGGTGGCAGATGAAGTATAATGTGGGGAAATGTGAGGTTATTCACTTTGGTAGGAAGAATAGAAAAACAGAATATTTTTTAAATGGTGAGAAACTATTAAAAGTTGATGTTCAGAGAGACTTGGGTGTCCAAGTACAAGGAACACAAAAAGTTAGTATGCAGGTACAGAAAGCAATTAGGAAGACAAATGGCATGTTGGCCTTTATTGCAAGGGGGTTGGAGTACAAGAGTAAGGAAATATTACTACAGTTATTCAGGACATTGGTGAGACCTCGCCTGGAGGACTGCATACAGTTTTGGAATCCTTATCTAAGGAAGGATATACTTGCCTTAGAGGCGGTGCAATGAAGGTTCATTAGATTAATTCCTGGGATGAGAGGGTTGTCCTATGAAGCAAGGTTGACTAGAATGGGCCTATACTCTCTGGAGTTTAGAAGAATGAGAGGCGATATCATTGAAACATATAAGATTTTGAGGGGGCTTAACAGGGTAGATGCTGAGAGATTGTTTCCCCTGGCTAGAGAGTCTAGAACTAGGGAGCATAATCGCAGGATACGGGGTCGGCCATTCAAGACTGAGATGAGGAGGAATTTCTCCATGCAGAGGGTTGTGAATCTTTGGAATTCTCTACCCCAGAGGGCTGTGGATGCTGAGTCATTGAATATATTCAAGGCTGAGATGGATAGATTTTTCTACTCTCGGGGAATCAAGGGATGTGGAGATCGGGCAGGAAAGTGGAGTCGAGATCGAAGATCATCCATAATCTGATTGAATGACGGAGCTATGGCCTACTCCTGCTCCTATTTCTTATGTTCTTATGACTCTTTGTATCAAAACAATCCACTCGGCTTCCCTTCTTACTCCTAACTTCCTAATTTTTAACTTCTATCCTTGATATTTGAACTGGTTGCTGTAGTAAATAATTTGCCTGGATGAATCTTCTCAGTCCCTTTTATAACCGTAACCTCTTTTCAGCCTGAAAAGTTCCCATTTAAAGCTATCCTCAGTTTCTCATTTCCAAGCAAATTATTTACCTAAGATAGTACGATGTCCATCTATTCTGCTAATCTTTACTTTAGCTATTAACTGCTGATGTGGAACCTTGCAAAAGTTTCCTGAAAATTCAAGTGTATAATATCTACTGAATGTAATAATGGGGGAGTGGAGTCCGTGATGAAACGAGCATACATTGATTCTAATGGGCTAAATGGCTCCTTCTCAATCTGGATTTTCTTCTGTTATGGATTATAATTTTCTTTGTCCACCAGATCAGTAGCATATTTTAGGTATTAGCTGTGGCTCAGTGGTAGCACTCTCACCTCTAAGTTAGAAGGTTGTGGGTTCAAGTCTCACTCCAGAGACTTAAGCACAAAATCTAGGTTGACACTTCAGTGCAGTACTGAGGGAGTGCTGCACTGTTGGAGGTGCCGCTTTTCAGATGAAATGTTAATTCAAGGCCTAGTTGCCCTCTCCGGTGGATGTGAAAGATCCCATGGCAATATTTTGAAGAAGAACAAGGGAGTTAGTTCTCCCCGATCTACCTGGCCAATATTTATCCCTCAACCAACATCACTAAAACAGATTATCTGCTTGTTATCATATTGCTGTTTGTGAGACCTTGCTGTGTGCAAATTGGCTGCCATGTTTCCTAAGTTATAGCAGTAACCTCACTTCAAAAATACTTCATTAGCTGTAAAGTGCTTTGGGACATCCTGTGGTCATGAAAGGCACTATATAAATGCAAATTCTTTCTTTTTGAAAAGCACAGGATGATTAGTTGAGCAAAAGTGTGAAGTTTGAGTGGCTTCTGGATGTCAGCAGCACCTCAAGACTGAATTACCACTCGCTGGCAGCAGTTTAGCATTTTTTTTTCATCTTCCTTGCTTTTACTCAGTTGAGTGTGGTAGACCTGAAATGGTGCAGGAGAAAGATGAATAAATGTGTCTGATCCTTATGATATTTGGCAATGCACACATCACTGCTACTATAGTAATGACAGAGTTTTTGTCAGCAGCAGCTTATGAAGAAACATACTGGACATAACGGAAGGAAATGAGACAGGATGAGACAACAGAAACAATTAAAGAAAGGACTAAAGGGAATAAAAAGACAAAAGAAAGATGAAGATGAATCATGAGTTTGCATGTTTGGACATTTCTGAAGCCCACCAGTTAGTCTGCCAAGAAAAAGCACAGTATGCCATCCACCCCTCATTACACAGAATTACATAGAATTTACAGCACAGAAACAGACCATTTGGCCCAACTGGTCTATGCTGGCGTTTATGCTCTTTACGAGCCTCCTCCAACCCTACTTCATCTAACCCTATCAGCATATCATTCTGTTCCTTTCTCCCTCATGTACTTATCTAGCTTCTTCTTAAATGCATCTATGCTATTCGCCTCAGCAACTCCATGTGGTAGCAATTTCCACATTCTAACCACTAACTCATTGCCCCACTAATGCTTCCGAAAAGACAGGCACTTCTTCCTTTCTGCAGTTTTTTCACATGACATCACCCCTTGGGCTTGTGATGCAAAGCCAGCGATAGTTTGGAAAGACTGGTTTGACTGTTGTTTAATATACGAACAGACGATGAAGAAGAATGGAAAAGACTAGCTCGTCCATCGAGCCTGCCCATTCATGCATAATGTAACTTCTGCACATCAAGACCCCACCCCCATGCAGCCATGCGACCTCCAGGGAGAGGCAAAAATAAACATTTTTTTAAACTTTTAGGTCCATTTAGGAAATAGCCCTGGGAAATTCCCCTCCACCCCAAAGGCAATGAAGCAAGCTCCAGGAAACCACAGTGACTGGGTGACACAACCCCACCGCGACCCATCTACCTTCTACATGTAGAAATAGTTGCTCTCAGGAACTCATCCTATTCCTTTTTCAATCCATGCAGAGAATCACTGTAACTCATTCCAAAGGTCATCAACTCTCTGTGAAAAGAAGTACCTCCTAACATCTAACCTAGTTCGATGCTTTCATAACTTTACTCTTGTGCCCTTAATCTATCGAGTTCAAATAACCTATAAGGTGTTATTCATCTAATAAGTTTGTGATTTACTTTCTTTTTTGATAACTGTGTACAGTTCTGGTCACCCTATTATAGAAAGGATATTATTAAACTAGAAAGAGTGCAGAAAAGATTTACTAGGATGCTACCGGGACTTGATGGTTTGACTTACAGGGAGAGGTTGGATAGACTGAGACTTTTTTCCCTGGAGAGTAGGAGGTTTAGGGGTGATCTTATAGAAGTCTATAAAATAATGAGGGGCATAGATAAGGTAGATAGTCAAAATCTTTTCCCAAAGGTAGGGGAGTCTATAACGAGGGGGCATAGATTTAAGGTGAGAGGGGAGAGATACAAAAGGGTCCAGAGGGGAAATTTTTTCACTCAAAGGGTGGTGAGTGTCTGGAACGAGCTGCCAGAGGCAGTAGTAGAGGCGGGTACAATTTTGTCTTTTAAAAAGCATTTGGACAGTTACATGGGAAAGATGGGTATAGAGGGATATGGGCCAAGTGCAGGCAACTGGGACTAGCTTAGTGGTATAAACTGGGCGACATGGACATGTTGGGCCAAAGGGCCTGTTTCCATGTTGTAAACTTCTATGATTCTATGATTCTATAAATTTACAAATGTTTTTGTGTCCCGATTAATACATTTTGTGAGATATATGTAAAAATGCATGGTTAAGGTGCAAAGATACATCTTCACTGAAACAATCTCAACTCCATTCTCTACTGCAGGTTGAAAAGTTTATAATTCACAGTCCAGTCACAGAATAATTGCAGCAGACACTTAAAATAAGTTAATGCCTCATGAATATGTTGCCTGCCACCACAAAAATATTAAGCGTGGCCATTAATGTCAAATCAGCAATTTTTGTTTTTTTAAGTTTTATTGAACAGTGAGAAGAAGCTGTGCAAGACATGAAACCAGACATTAAAATGGCACAGGGGAAAGAGTGGAAGAGGGTCAGAGACTTTGAAGGCTGACAGAGCAGGGCAAAAAATAATTTGAAATAAAAAATTGAGTAAGTTGTGTTTAAGATGCCATCAATTTATTTAGTGTTGCCAGAAATTTTGCGATGGTTCAACTTGGCAGTAGATTGCTGTTAGAATAGTTCAACCTCTGTGTAAATCACAAGAACAACATATCTCATAATGTACTAGGTAGAACTGATGGATATCTATTTTATTCATGAGAAAATAATTTGTTTGAGGGTTATGTGGAACGGTGACAGAGCACAGGCTGGCTACAATAATGGCATCCTACCCAGAGTACACTGCAAGAAATTAAATGTTGCAAGTGTTGCATTTTGATGAAAAAGTACAATGTAAGAAACTAGATTAATTCACAAATGTAAAAAAAATCTGATTCCGAACATATCATAGGGCTGTGTTTGTGAGTGAACTGTGCAACAAAAAAAACACAGTGAAGGATGTAACAATGAGAAAAGGTCCATCAGGCCTTCTAGATTTTTCTGTCATTTAGTTCTATCTACAAAACTCATGCAGACCATTTTCATTTCCCCCCTCTCTTGCCCCTCAGTTCCTCTTTAATAGTTTCAGAGACGTAACCTAAATTGTGGCTTTGAAATTATTCAAAAACATTGGTGCCAACAAAATTTCAAGTATGTCAGCTGTGGCTCAGTTGATAGCACTCTTGCTTCTGAGTTAGAAGCTGTGGGTTTAAGTCCCACTCCAGAGACTTAAGCACATAATCGAGGCTGACATTCCAGTGCTGTACTGAGGGAGTACAGCATTGTCAGAGGTGCTGTCCTTCAGATAAGATGTTAAACTAAGGCCCTGTCTACCCTCTCAGGTAAGCCAAAAAGATCCCATGGCACTATTTTGAAGAAGAGCAGGGGAGTTCTCTGCAGTGTCCTGGCCAATATTTATCCCTCAACCAACATCACTAAAACAGATTATCTGGTCATTATCACATTGCTGTTTGTGGAATCTTGCTGTTATCGGCAGCTGCATTCCTTACATTACAACAGTGACTACACTTCAAAAGTACTTTATTGGCTGTAAATCGGTTTGGGATGTCCTGAGGTTGTGAAAGGTGCTATATAAATGCAAGTTCTTCCTTTTTCTTTTTACTATCATAATGATAAAGTCACCACATTGGATGGCTGAAATTAAGTTTTTTTAAATTGATAAACCAAGGTGAAAGGCTGAAGCCCACAATACCGGACACTATGAAAGTTGAAGAGAGTAGGTCTTTTTTCCTTTTTATTTTATTCTATCTGAACATGCTAATTCTGTGAAGAGTTATACACAAACAACAACTTATCTTTCTCTAATAGAAACTGATCGACATACTGTACATTTTCATCATGAAGAAAGAAAGAATTTACATAGCACTGTTCACAGCTTCAGAACACCCCAAAGTATCTTACAGCCAATGAAGTACTTTTGAAGTGCAGTCACTTTCCCACAAACAGCAATGAGATTAATGACCAGATAATCTGTTTTTGGTTGAGGGAGAAATAGTGGCCAGGAGTCTCTGGAGTGGGGCTTGAACATATGACCTTCTACCTCAGAAGCAAGAATGCTACCAACAGAGCCAAGGCTGACACAGCTTTCTTTTTATCTCAACTAAGTGATCCATTTTGTTTTTTCCGCCCACTCTACACAACTTATGCTGTTTAAAAAACAAATCACTTTCTTTTGGTCACCTGAGAGCCTGTTGTACGATTTCAGTGATTTTTGTAATCTATTAAAATAATACCAAATTTTAAAGTACTAATACTGTGATATTTCTTACATTTGGAAAATCTTCCATTGCAATTAAAATAAATTACACACTGAAAATTTCTCACTGACTATACTTCACTGTCAATACAATTGCATACACCTACGAAGTGAATAAATTTCTCTGAAAAATGGGTAACAGGAAACTTCATCTTAACAAAAAGGAACCATTTAAACACCTATTATACTATCACACAGTCAAAATCTACCCCGCTGAGTTAAAAACTATAATAAGTAATCCATCAAAATCCAAATAGACATGTTCATGTAGAAAATCCACAACTTCAAAATGCTACAGATCATCCTACAGTTTGACAACATGTGGACTATTTCACCTATAAATAAGTAAGATAAAATCAAATTCTGCTTAAAAATAAGCTTGTGTTATGTGCAAACCTTTTGCTTATCAACATACTTTGTTTTGTTGTAGTAATATACCCCAGTGACCTAAGACTTTTTGCTCTTTTGGTCTGTAACTCGGACAATTAATCTTCCAGTAATGAATGAACCAATTATAAAATTTCAAAATGTGTGAATTGCCTTTTCTTAAAGGATGATGACCCTGAAATTATATAATAATTACATGGGTAAATCACGTTGCATTTTCCACGATCTTTTAGGCTGCACATTTGCTTTGCGCCCCGATTGCGCGTACCTCTGGCTGAAAATATGCAGGAAATTCCAGGCCATTAAGCATTCGTACATATATCCCACGTTGTAATTTCAGTGCCAATAAGTTGCCATGTCGCCTTATTCTACTGCACAAATGGTGACGTGCCTGAATTTTCCAATGAAGTATCTAATTGTTAATCTAATTAAATACACTTTAACCTTTATTGTATCTGAAAAGGTTGGCCCATTGGCTCCACAGGGCTAACACTCCACCTTTTGTAAACTACATAACAAGTTTCACCCTTCGCCTGGGCCCATCATATTTATACTGATGAATGCCATTTATTAAACAATTTTTTAAACCATTCCTGTCAAGGCCAAGCAAAAGGCCCAGGCGCAGACATAGAGTAATACTGACCTGGGGCAATTTACTTAATTTATTGATTTAGGAATTAGTAACAAGGAAAATAAACCTTGCTGAAAAAAGCAATTTCAATTAGTGGCAATTTTATTTTTTTGGAAAATTTTATCTACTGGTAAGAGACTGAGTGTAAAGTGTTAGTCTAAAATGAAAACCTTTTAAGCTTTATAATTGTTTTGCTTAGGTTTTCAATTAAAGCACTATTTATTGATATGCTCTGTGCCATAGTGCAGCACCAGTTGGACTTATTTATGAGGGCAGTCTGACCTAATAGGTTACATTTTAGTAGATCTTCAGGGCCTTAGCAACTTCTGTCTTAAATATTGAATACTGTCAGTACTTCCAGAGATCGAAAGCCAAGAAATTTAAGCAGTAAAGGTTCTGCTGGGAGATGCAAGTTTATGACCTTCCATCATAAAAAGTTTAGACTACAGTTCGCAGGGAGGCTCTGTGTAAAATCTGCTGTCAATCTCCAGTACACTTCAAGGAAAGATAATATTTTTATGAGGTAGTGCATTAACAACAGGTGAGCTGGTTGGATGAAGTGGCCATTGTGACCCGAAGCAATAAATGTGATAATACTTTGTCTCTATATGTCATTGTAGTGTATGTACTCATATTTAATATCAGCAGAAATAAGTATTTAAGAGAAATACTGCTTTAACCTACAGGATAGATTCAATAAAATAGTCTGCAACCTATATCTAGATCAAAATGCTGAAACAACTGATGGGCACTTAGATAATACGAGATGGTAGCAATATGTTTGGAAAATGGATGCATCTGGTTCAACTAAAGTTATTACTAACAATTATATCAGAAAAAAGCCAGACTGCTATGATTGCAGACATTGACTGGTTGATCCTGGTGGTAGACAGCTCTCTTCTGCTTCACCTAGATCACACAATCAACCCTCCCTTTTGTATATTCAATAGGACCTGAATTATATTTCCTTATTATGTGTCCTGAGGGGATTTTATTGCCCCAGCCCTGACATTTGTTTCTCTCAGCCTTGTGCTTATTTCTCCATGCCATGATTTAACTCTTCCACTGACTTCCAAAATGGTATCTGGAGCTGTGAAACTTTGTTATCCAACATAAATGTGATTTGACAACCTGGCTTACTACACTTTTCATTACTGGTTGAAATTAGTTTACTGGCTCAGTCAAGTACTGGTTAAAAAAAAATCTTCCTTTATCGACTCTGGGCCCCAAAAGTCCTCAGGCCCACTCTGCTTGCATAAGTGTGGGAGAGCAGGTGCCGCTGAGAACAGCTGCTGACAGTCAGCATATGTCGGGCAGGCAGCTGTGCCACTATGGATGCACGTTGGGCGCCCGCTACAGAAGAGGGGATAGGAAATGTGGTGCTGGATTGCTACTTCAGGGCCACCCCATAATATGCAGGTTGGCCTGATGATCTATCACCTTTACAGGAAGGCTGATCAAAACTTTCCAGTGTACTATATCCGGGATCAGTCGACACCAATACTCTAGCATGGAGACTCCAGTGGACCCTACCTCTTCCTCATAGCTGACCTGAACGCTGGATTCATCCCACTGTCCAGGACATTGGGCAGTAGGGAGACCAGACGCAAAGAAATTCCCAGTGTGGTAAATTCTTCCCCTTGACACTACCCCCTATGATAACAGGGGCCATGTTCTGGAGTAAACAGAAGCTCCTCCTGCCCTAGGACACTGCACAAATTATGATTGAACTGGATTCAGAGCAGAGATCCAGCATTTATAGGTCCCACCCAATTTAGAACTTCGCTGGGCATCTAACACCTGATTTCTGCCATGGACCTGTCACTGGGGCCTGGATTTTTGGTTCAGGTAAATGGATGGACACCCAGTCACTATTTCAATAATTAGCAAAATGTCAGTAACGAACACGCAACAGTATAATAAATATTCAAACAATGTATGAACAAAATATGTACAGCTTGCAAAAGTTCCTGAAAATGTTCTTCCAATTTTAACATTTTTGTGGGATTGGGCCTGAATTTAAATGTCATACATTGTAAAATGTCAAATCTGGTTATCTGGTAAAAGCAGTAAGTAGAACCGTGATTAATGCAGTATTGTGAAGCAATAGGTGCTCCACTTGATTACGGTCTTCCAATACATCATATGCCAGCTCTCACTAGCCTAGCACAAGTGTGCTATATCCATTGGTACTTTGCTATTACTGATTTTGCTAAACCAGGACTGGTCTAGGCTTTCCAACTGGGGGAGAGGCATCTCCGGCGGGGTGGGACTCCTGCTGGTTCCAGAGATGCCCTCTGTCCCTGGCCATGTTTCTGGCCCCGGCGTTATTTATATGCAAGAGGCGGGTTCCCTGGCCTCTGCTGGGGAGTTGCACCAAACTGGAGGAAGAGACTTGCTGCCACAGACCTAAGGCTGTCAAACTACTTGCACTAAAAACATTTTATTTTGCTCGAAAATGTTTGAATTTACTGTTGTGGGCACATGCAAAGCCACACTCTGAGAGCATGTACAGGCCCTTGTCTATCGAACCCTTGATGCACCTTTTGCTGACCTTTGACTGCTGACTGCCCGGGCCTTACAGGCAGCCAAAGTTCCCTCATTATGATGTGATTTTCATGCAGATTTCTAGTTCTGTCCATTCCAGATCTGCAAGAAATTAGAGGAAACAGGGCCAGTGAGCCTAGGCCCTTGTGATGAGGGAGTTCCAGTCGCATTTGTTTACCCTGCACTTTGACTCGTGACTTGCAAAACTTGGTCATCTGCCAGCAAAATAAAATGAACATGAAACAGCAACTACCAAGATACTGTACTTATTTTGAGACTTCATTTGTATGTATGGAGCCTTTTATACTTTCAAAGTAGGTAAGTTAAGGTATTTAGTATTTATTTCATTCAATTTGTTTGAAATAGTTTGGGCTGCAAAGATTGCATAGGGCACCCTCCTCTGTATGGCAGTTTTGCACAAGTCTATGTCTCCATATGTATGAAGCTGCGTATAGCAGCTTTGTATACTTTGGAAACTGTAGGTATTATCTCTTGCAGAGTATGCCTCAGTATTAACTCTCCAGCCCTTTTGAAATCAATCACATTAACTGTTGGACTCCAAGGTATGCTTCTGTGGGTCGCCTGATCTTTCACTGCAGTCACTGAAGTTGAGAATTTGAATTATCCATGCTGTCAATCACAAAATTTTCCTCTCTGCTCATTAGACTCATCAGGAAAGGGAAAGGAGTTGATGAGTCAAATTTGGGAAATGGATACCACTGAATTTAATGGCTTCAGCACAGAGTTGATGGTGAACCTGACTCCGAGGAATATGCTTTACTGATTTAAAGCAATTTCACAATCTGGCATTTGGCTTCTCGAGGCATTCAAAACTTCAATGGTAAACAAAATTGTCTCAATTATTCCAGTTTCTGCACGTGATACCCTTTTCATTTTCTCAGGAACTCATATAAATCTCAGAGCTGTAATTTTCTGATCGTATGTATTGTTATACAGCAAGAAAATACAGCACATATAATTAAAATAGGAAATGATACAATGTTAAGGTTAAGAAGAACAATGATTATGCAAACATTATTTGAGAACAACGATGAAACAAGTGCCTCTGGATTAAGGAGAAATCTTCTGAGAAGCTAGAATTTCTGTCCACTGACTATGAATGAGTAGGAAATCTATAACTAATTGACTGTGAAAGCTCAGAGAAGCCCAAGTAGAGTGATACAATGAATGTCGAGGCAACGCCCTTGAGTTCAATATCCAAGGAATAATATAGCTACTGCTCACAGCATCATATTGAATCTCAAACAGATGGGTTTCTAGGCAAAATAGCAGGAAAAGCCACTGTTGAAGGTGGCAGCAACACTAACTTGTTGGTCTTTTTACTCAATGCTCTTGCAAATGAATAAGTCTGATCCTGAAACTTGCATCAATTTTGTTTGGAAAAAGCATATTGAGGGACATCAATGAGTTAAAAAAAAAACATTTTGCAATAATATTAGAAATTATTGGAGGCAGAGTGCTAACAAAGCATGTCTGCCAGGCATGGTGATATCACCAGATGCAGTTGATTTATCATGTCTACTCTCTTACTTTTTTCAGCATTGGGTTCTGTACTTTGGGCCTCAACCTTTACTTAGGTTTGTCAATTTAAAAACATTAAGTGTACCTTTGTTGAAATTTTATTGACATGTTTGTACTAAAGCTGAAAGCATGTTGAGGATCTATACCATTGATATTGGATGACCTGAATACCAAACAGGGTTGCTGTGAATGTCCCTGATTATCAATATAAATCAGCATTGTTAAGGAGACAAGGTTATACAATTATTTCCAATTGATAAACATACCAAATCAAAGCAAGCCCAGCACAGAATTCCAATGCTGCATATAATTTCCTATTTACTCCTATTGAATGCAATTCTTGGTCCCAATATAACAGATCAAAGCACATCTTTATTAATAACAAAATATTGGCAGTCACTTTCCAGAAATTTCATTCGTCAGTAGTAATTACAAGACCATCTGATTGTCTACCAGAACTTTAAGCAATGCTAGGGGGAGAGGATTCAGTGAGTTTCAGTTTATTTTGTAATGGTGGCCAGTTTGCTCCCAGCCCCTGTCTCCACCCTCACAGAAAATATTTATCTGCCATAGTCATAATTAGATGGTTCAATGTGATTCAGTCTAAAAATACGCCCTTTCAGACTGCATTTCAGTGGAGTCAGTCTGCCTGCCTTTGAGCATTTCTGGGGAAACAACTGCAGCTGCTGGATTATTGTGACGTCACTGACCCACCTACGAAGATGAAGTGGCAAAAAAATATGCTGGCCAAATTTTAATGGTTTGTTTTGTTTTACAAGGAAGGTGAGAAGGACAACATGGTGAAAGCAGGGGCAATAGGAGTCCAGGAATAAATGCAGACACAGGCTCGGGTAAATAGAGAAGGAGCAGGGTAAAACATAGGTCAAGAGTACACATTGGTCCCAACCTTGGAACAGTGAGAAACTTGTTTTCTACCAAGTATTCATATCTTTCACTGGTCAACATATGGATTGTTGTTATTATTTGGCTAGTTTCCCATCAAGATAGTGGGCAGAAATTTGACTTGCACCCAAAATGGGGGACAAGTCGGCAGAATGATTGCTCCACACTGTGCCGTCCTGAGGCATCAGGCCCCATTTGAATGGAAGCGGTGAGCTATGATCGGCAAATAGACATCCTGATGTAGCTCACCGGTCGGGGTCTGACGAGTTCTGGACGATTTTGACCTTGAGCTGGCCCACAGGTAGGTCCTCACCAAGAGCACCCCAAAAATCTAACCTTGAAAATGTTTTGTGGCCTTTTTTTGAGTGACATCCAGCGGTCCCTTTAAAGACCACTGGTTCGGCCACTTAAGAACTGGTACAACTAGGCGGTGCTTGAGCGGTACGAGCTCTGCCCATTTGTACCTGAATTTTGCATCGGGGTCCTACAACTGGTGTAGGACCCCAATTTGCTTAGTAAAGCATCCTCATACCTATTTCAGGTAGGCAGGCTGCTCACCTATTTATAGGCCTGACTGAATATGGTATCAGGCAAGCCATGGGCGTCAATACTGTGATGCCCACCCCCTCCAATTTTCAACTCCTGACCTCTCGATTTTCAAGTGCAAAATGGATGGTGAGTGGAATTTCTCCCCCAGTAACACATATTACTTATACAAAGACTGAAAATGAGAACATACTGATTTCCAACCAGCCAGAAGCAAGTTACTTTGCAGCTTTCATGAGATGAAAAACAAAGCAATTTTCCAGCTTACAACGTGTGTTTTCTTAAGTCTTCCATTTTTTATTTCTTTGTGTTTTTTGCTGCATCTTATCTTTACTGTCCTATCAAGAACACAAGAAAATGTGCAATGAGCAAAGGCCATTCTACCCATTATGTTCATTGCTTCCACTGACCATTTATAATTTGTTTCGCATGGATTCGACCCTCCTGTTGCAGTTTGTAAGCAATGTTTCAAGAGGCTTCATTCTCCCTTGGCTCGGAAAGAGTAAACAAAAATCAGATTCTCACTCTTGCTCACTATCCTGTGACTCCTTCCTGCAATAAATGCATTGTGAAAGTCTGTCAGTGACAGAATCAGACTAAGAGGTGGTACCCCCTTCATGGTAGAATCACCAGTTGGCACTTGGTATCTAGGCTCACACATGGAAAGTGGCCATTTGGCCAAGGTACTGGGGGGCTTCCAGTACCTGTGGAACTGTACACAATTACATGGTGCTGCCCTCAGGGGAGAAAAGCAGAGGAAAAAAAACTTCCAAGATGATGGGAATTCTGTAAAAATTTTCCATGAACCCAAAAGTTAATGTGGTGTAAGTCCAGCATGTCAATCTAACATTACATCCATCGTTATTCAACCCTGATGGACTGTACTGGATAAATCACATTCCAGGAGCCAGCAACAATATATATGTTCCATAGAATATTTGATCATGCCCATCCATTCAGCCTTAAAGTTCTTAATATTGTTCTTAGCCCAGCTAGTTATCAAGCTTTTTTTTAACGTAATTTAAAGACATAACATTAACTGCTTTGGTTGGGGCTCTGTTCCACATATTTGCAATGCTGTAAAGGAAAAAAAAGTCTTGTAATCTCTAGTCTTGCCTGGGGCTTGTTCATTTGCTAATCTTTCCACTGATTCTCTGATCACAGTCTAAATAATACTGCAATTACACTGCGGCTACTGATCTGAGTGTGGTGTCTATGTGCAGTCAGCAGACCCTTATTATACTGAAGCCTGACTTGAATCTGACACGCATCAACACGTAATGACAATGGAGATCTGTGCACGTGTGTTTTGATGGATGTACAGAGCTCCACTCTTCTGGCAGCTATTTTTTTTCATATTTGGAAAGAGGGGTCAGAGCATCTGCTTTGTCTTAAAATTAAAACACAGTTTTTACAGCTTCAAAAATTCCAGGTTCATTGGTGAGGGCCCTTTGAATGATTTTACATTGCATGGATTTAATGTGCCCAGATTGGGACTTGATACCCAAGTTATACTGCCATTTTGCATCAATGTGCTTCTGCAATGGCTGCTCATTGACACAGAAGTTCAAGATAACTGTACTCTTATAAATAGCCCGTTTCCCTCAACATTACCACTACCTCCCAGCATCCTAAAGACCTGGGGGTAATCTTAACCTAACTCGCAAGTTGGGAAACTGATGCGATCAGGTCGGCCAGGTTTTACACGCCTCATGATTCTACTTTCCATTGAAGTCAGCGGAAAGTAAAATCACGCAGCGTGCAAAACACACAACCAATCTGATCACGTCAGTTTCCCAATGGGCGAGTTAGGTTAAAATGACCCCTCAGAGGGTTGTATTACATAAGCAAAAAAGTTAGCTTGACTTAACACATGGTGGATTTTTTGCTAAAGTTGGTGAATGAGGGAAAATATCACCTCTGAATCATGTCTTCTCTTTTCTGCACTGTAACAAAGTACAGTGTTTTAAGCACTTGTGCTTTCCAACATTTGCATTTTTTTTACTCTCTGCAGTGCTTAGAGCCTTTGTTGCTGTCCTTTTCTACTGCACTGATTAACCTCTTATCTAAATCAAAGATATATTTCATTCCTACACTAGCCAGGGTAGGACATACTCATTTGATCATTCTAGTGTTGAACTGAAGAGTATATGACTTAATATATCTGCCTACTCTCCTGAAAGAAAATAAAGGTCACATCTACCGTATTAGTGTCATCAGGCATTAACTTTGAACATTCAATACCATTTTATATTCTATATACCTCAGAGTGCCACATCTCAAGCATTATAGCTCAAAGCATCACACACAAAAAGCATCACATGTGAAAGTATAGATCAGACTTGTACTCAGTTAGCTCGAATATTGTTTTCAAGAGTACCGATGAATCATCAATCTAGGTACATGAGAAATAGGAGCAGGAGTAGGCAGAACAGCCCCTCACGCCTGCTCTGCCATTCAATAAGATCATGGCTGATCTTCTACCTCAACTACACTTTCCCACCCAATCCCCATATCTCTTGATTCCCCTACAGTCCAAAAATCTATCTATCTCATTCTCGAATATACTCAATGATTGAGCATCCACAGCCCCCTGGGGTAGAGAATTCCAAAGATTCACAACCCTCTGAGTGAAGAAATTCCTCCTCATATCAGTCCTAAATGTTTGACCCCTTATCCTGAGACTATGCCCCCTAGTTCTAGACTCTCCAGCCAGGGGAAACAGCCTCTCAGCATCCACCCTGTCACGCCCTCTCAAAATCTTATATGTTTCAATGAGATCAACTCTCATTCTTCTAATCTCCAGAGAGTATAGGCCCATTCTACTCAATCTCTCCTCATAGGACAACCCTCCCATCCCAAGAATCAATCTAGTGAACCTCCATTGCATTGCCTCTAAGGCAAGTATATCCTTCCTTAGGTAAGGAGAACAAAACTGTACACAGTACTCCAGGTGTGGTCTCACCAAAGCCCTGTACACTTGCAGCAAGACTTCCTTACTCTTGTACTCCAACCCCCTTGCAAATAAAGGCCAACATACCAATTGACTTCCTAATTGCCTGCTGGGCCTGCATGTTAACTTTCTGTGTTTCATGTACAAGGACACCGAAATCACTCTGAACACCAACATTTAATAGTTTCTCACCATTTAAAAAATATTCTGTTTTTCTATTCTTCCTTCCAAAGTGAATAATCTCACATTCCCTACTTCATCTGCCACCTTCTTGCTCACTCACTTAATCTGTCTATATCCCTTTGCGGACACTTTGTGTCCTCCTCACAGCTTACTTTCCCATCTAGCTTTGAAACGTCAGCAAACTTGGATACATTATACTCTTGTCCCTTCATCTAAGCCATTGATACAGATTGTAAATAGCTGAGGCCCAAGCACTGATCCTTGCGGCACCCCACAACTTAGAGCCTGCCAACCTAAGAATGACCCATTTATTCCTACTCTCTGTTTTCTGTCCGTTAACCAATCCTCTATCCATTCTTCCTTGAAAGAACGGATCTTACCAATCAACATACAGTGAGCAGGAATGAAAACTACCAATCAACAAATAGCAGTCAGCAAAAGCTACCAACAAAAAGAAGGGGAACTGATGAAATTACTCCAAATATTTATGAAAATCCTTTTGGCCTCCATCTTGGTTTTTCACTCAGGTGAAAAATTTTCTACCGGAAATAAAAACTTTAGCCTAATAAAGACTTAAAAATTACAAAATTTACAAGAAAATGATAAAACTTACCTATACAGCGTGATTTTGTTTGTTCAAAATGTGTATTTTCAGTTCGAAGACTGTATTTTTTGTGAAAAGCCTAATGTTTGATAGGGAAAATGAATCAACTGATGTATGTACAGGAGACACGAAGACCAGTTGTAGCACCCGAACTATCCCTTGGCTGAGATAGCTAACTCAGCACAGGCAGAATCAAACCTGGGAGCTTCTGGTCGATGTGGTTAAGTGGAACATCAGGTAGTGCCTTTATTCACTAGCCTACCGGCAAAGCTGAAAAGATTGATTGGATTTTTATTCCATAGAAATCACTGATTGTAGGATGCGTATGCATTATGAGTGTAATCCAAAACATATCAAATACTTCACCATGTAGTATATCCTGTTTATATCATGTTTGTGTTTTTTAAATCTCTCTTTTTCAATGACTTTTTCATTCACCAAGGTGAGGGTTGTCAATTCCAAAGAATGGAACACTTTTCCACGTTTTGCAAAATGTAAACAAGGAATGCTCTTAGATCAGTTATAAAACAAGTCATGCACCCTCTACCTGAGGCGTATTGATAGGGTAGATAAGGAGAAACTGTTTCCACTGGCAGGAATGTCAGTAACCAGAGGACACAGACTTAAGATAATTGGCATAAAACCCAAAGAGGAGATGAGGAGAATTTTTTTTTTACTCAACGAGTTGTTATGATCTGGAATGCACTGCCTGAAAGGGTGGTGGAAGCAGATTCAATGGTAACTTTCAAAAGTGGATATATAGAAAAATTTGTAAGGCTATGGGGAAAGAGCAGGGGAGTTGGACTAATTGGTCGCTCTTTCAGAGACCCAGCGCAAGCACGATGGGCCGAATGACCTCCTGCTATGCTGTATGATTCTATGCCTTACTCCAGCAATGCACTTCAACTACAACCACAGAAGATCACCCCTCCCCTTTCTTTACCTCAATGAATTTTCTTATTCCTTATACCAAATATCCGTCTAGTTTCTCTGAAGGAAATTGACAATTTTGTGCCAAGTTAGTGAGGAATTGCAGGCAGTTTCGCATCATCAACTAAGTTGGAAATGGCCAAATATATTTTCCATGGAACCCTCACAGGTAGGCAACAGAATGTGCAGCCTCTCATCCCACAGTGTGAGCTGGATATGAGCCCAGGTCCCAGTGCTGAAAGGGCAGTGTTCTAATTCATGGCAGTACACAGTCCATTTTCATTGTTTCTTAAACCCAGGTTTTCTTTTTGTGTTGTTATTGTACCAAGACTCAGTGATGTCACAATGTTTATTCAAGTAAGAGTCAATGGTTTCACGTTTGTATTTAAAATAGTAATCCTGGAGATGTTTTTGTGCTACAGTACTATGGAAGGGATTAAATGCTGGCGACTCTTTAACATGCTAGCTATACAACAGGTGGTAGGATGCAGCCTCATGCTTATTGATTCTCCACATGACATGTTCATAATCTTCGCTACGCTGTTGGGGGAGATGCTGAGCAGAGGCCAGAAACTCCGCCCTCCCCCAGTGAAGCATAGAAAATCAGAGGATGAGTAACTGTGTGGTGCTATTTGCACACTTGCCAACTGCCAACTTGTGAACAGCACTGATAGAGGCCTGGGAACCAGCCACCTGCCTACCCTCTTTTCCAGGAAATGACATACTTTCCTCTGTTTGCTAACTTAGTAAAAGAAAAAGTAAGCGTAAAGTGGGAAATACAACTTCATGCTCACCTACATTTTGTTCAATACAATTACCAAATATAAGAAAGGATATTGGGGCAGAAATTGCTCAGAACGGCGAATCAACACTTCTCGCCACTCCATAGATTTATACTAACCCACTAACTTACCGTGGTCTTTTCTTCGGTCACTTCCTCGAATAGGAAGCGGATAAGAGCCCTGCGTCAGTTCATGCGAAGCTAGGATCCTGGGAGAAGTGAGAGGCTTGATCTCTCCCCTCGATCAAACAGATCGCAGCATTTTTGACGCGCTGCGAAACTATTTCTGCAGGATTGGAACATGAAATCCAGGAAGTGAAAGGTACATTAAAACCAATGTAAAAACAGTTATAAACAGTGAAAAAAACACAGGGTAAGAAATAATTTAATTAAATAAAAGAGACAGAAGGGAAAAGTTTTAAAAAATTAATTTTTACATTTAAAAAAAAAATTTTAATGACCAAAATTATTAAAATAAGGAGTAATGAGACTCCGCATTTTTCAAAGTTAATTTTTAGTTGTTTCGCAGTCATTAAGACTTGCCGCGCTGTTAAAACTTAGTTTAGACCAGGTATTTTTAAGTCTACTTGTTTTGTGGCGTAATTAGTTACTTTCCAGCTGAGCAGATAAGCAAGTTTGCACTTTTTCAATGATTTCAGTGTGCGATATACCTTTAATTCGAAGCTGTCATATCGCCCGTGAACCAGTAGGAGCAAGTTCCGTATTTCCGTGTTTCACTGCACATGTGCGAACGCCAGAACTTGCTTCTCCATTTCGCCACTAACAACGGTGAGCGCTGTTGAGCTCACCGTTATTTTGAGAGCAATTCTGCCCCATTGTATATGGCATGGAGGACACAAAAAAATATAAAAATAAAATTAAGATAACTCCAACAACATTTGGAATTGCAGGAAATCTTGTGCCGTGGGTTGGTAATTGGTTGGGAGGTGGGCGACAGAGAGTAAGGATAAAGGAAATGTACAATGATTGGCGTGCTGTGACAAATAGTGTTTCCCAGGGATCTGTATTGGAACTTCAACTTTTCATTATATATATCAATGACTTGGATGAAGGAATAGAGAATTATATATAACACTATAGTTAGGAGGCACAGTATCGTTGTGTAGGTGAAAACAGGAAGTTCCAAAGGGAGATAGACAGACTAAGTGAGTGGGTAAAACTGTGGCAGATGAAGTTCAATGTGGAGAAGTGTCGGTTTTGATCTGAGAAAGACAAATCGGAATATTTTCTTAATGCTGAGAGACTAGGAGCTGTGGAGGAACAAAGGGATTTCGGTGTCCATGTGCATAAATTACTAAAATGCTTACAGATTATGGGGTCGATTTTCGGATGGCCGAGCGGGTGCGTTCGTGGCGGGGGGGCTGCTAAAATTCAGGATTCCCGGGGCGGGCCCGGAGCCCGGCTCTAAACCACTTCCGGGTTCCCCAGTGACGTGCTTAGATTCACGCACAGCCCCCGCATGCGGGACTCCCACCAGCAATTAAAGCCAGCGGGATCCCACTTAAACCAATGAACGAGATAGTTCAGGTCGTTTGCAGACCTGATTGGAAGGATATTTTAGGAGGGGTGGGATTTTCATATCAACTGAGCGTGTTTCCCGTACTGGGGAAAATACTCCCAGTTGAGACAGACGTGTTGCAGCCACCAGCCTGTGTGAGCTGCAAAGGTCCATTTGACAGGTCGGGGGGGAGACCCTCACTCATTGCAGGAGACCACTCTGTCACTTTGGACAAAGTTTGGCCTCCACCACCCTCCTCCTAACAATAAAATTCACAAACTTGGAACTTCGACTCCAGTGTGCAGACACATTTACCTACCTTGCAGATCCCCTCAAACGTTCACCTTGCGGATGGGGGCCGCCGTAGCTGCAGTCATGACCTCATCGGAGGACGAACAGCATAACCAGCCTCGCCGGCCACACCTTCCACCTCTGACACATAGAGCTCCACAACACAGTGCTGTGACACATCCACCTGCACAGCAGGAGGGAGGGCAACCGCAGAGAGAGATGCATCGCAGAAGGCACTTCTCTCGCCACAAGCTCAGCTTCCTGGACCTCTCTGAGGAGCAGTGCACCCGGAGGCTCAGAGTCACTCGACATGTAGTCGTGGACATCTGCAGCCTCCTTGATGCCGAGCTGCTCCCGGCTGGTCCGAGCACCATCTTCTTACCTGTCGCTGTCAAAGTCACCACTGCCCTCGGCAACTTCTCCTCCGGATCCTTCCAGGGTGCCACCGGGGACATCGCCGGCGTCTCTCAGTCATCTGCACAAAAGAGCCCTGCAAATACACCTACACCCACTCTGCAGTGACCCAATGGGTAGCATCAGGTGTGGGTCTTCATGGTGATCCTCAGGAAAGGGAATTATTGCACAAACCAGACAAGATTTACAAAGACGTGGCAGTAATGGTGATAACAAATTTTAATGTGCTTGGCAAAACAAACAAAACTAAATGAAAAACATGACATTCTGTCATACACCCTTGTGCATCCCCTTTGTGCTCACAAAACCTTAGCCTAACGTTTACGGGAACCCCTACGTGGTGCTACCCCTGTGGCTTCAGCAGAAGTAGTGGCAGGTTGCTCTTGTCCATGCCCTGACTGATGAGATGCTTTGCACGGACGCCCTCTGGGTTTCAGTGCCCATGAGGGCCCCTCCAAAGACTGCTCCACCTGCACCTGTGCAGACGCAGACTCGGCCGCCTGGAGAGGAGGCAGCATTGCGGGTACTGGTTGAGAGGGAGGCAACGGGTGAAATGTGGGAGCACTTTGAGTGGCGTTCCCACTTCCATGTCCCCTTTCGCCATCATCCCTCTCCTGGGCCAAGCCCACATCACTCCTTCCACCCTGCTGGATGACAGTTTGGAGGACTTGTGTGAAGCCTTGGAAGGCCAGTTATAATGTATCTGTCAGCCTGTTTAAAGTGGCAGAATGTTGCTCACCCTGAATCCGAATGGCCGTTGTCAGGGCCTGAATGGATTCATTGTTGAGCCATACTTGAAGCTCGACGGAGGCTAGCCTTTCCTCCATCGCAGACATTCCCGCACCTACCCGCGACACTATCTCAGAGATGCCTTCATGTCCCTGTGACAGTATTCCACTCATGCAGGAGTTGGACTCCTCCATCCTCTGCGCAATTATGGAGAGTGCGCGTGGCAACTGTTCCAGTATCTCGGCAATGTGCTGCTGGCCCTCGATGACTCTCCTTTTCATGGCTGGCCTCCAGGGTTCAGCATCTGGGTCCAGCTGAGCAGAGCCTGGAGAAGAGTGCTCCCACCGAAGCGGACTCTCCACGGCTGCCTCTGGCACCAGGGTCTGCTCGTGCTCACATGTGCGTGGTTACTCACCATGTGCAAGCCCAACTAACTGAGGATGGGGACCCACCAAGGTGTGTGTATCTGCGCTGGTGGATGGCTGGTTCAGATGTGACGATGCCCCCTTAGAGTCCGGCAGGTCCTCTGAGGAATCGCCCTCCGCAGTCACGGCGGTCACAGATGGCCCTGCAAGAGAATAGAAAGCAATATTAAGCATGTGGACAGACGTTGAGGTGCTGCAGATACCAAGTGATGTTAAGATCATTCGCTATCACGAGTGCTGAGTGTTAGATTTCCGTCACCAGCCGCTTGTGCGCTCCCAGTCTTGGCATCCTCCACGGACAGGCACTCCAGCGTGCAGCTTATTTCCATTGCCTGCTGCTCTGCGTACGTTAGGACCACCTGGTGTGGTGGCCCCCCTTCGGTCCTTGCCCTCTCCCGGGCATTCTGGCATCTCTTCTCCTATCAAGGCAAAACACAGAGAGGCGTGATTGAGTGATGGTTGCATGGTGACCCACAGCATGCATTGGTGTGGGTGACCATGAGGGAGATGCATGGGAGGGTGCATTTGAGACATAGCCATGAGATTGTATGAGGATTGGGTTGCATGGTAGTGTTCGAATAGGAAATGGGGTGGTGAGTAAGTGCAGACAAGGTGAGGATGATGGTTGAGTGGATGTGAGGAGTGATGCGAGAGCGTTGTGGTGGCAGTGCAGATGGAGTTGTGCGTTGGTGGAGGTGATGTGGAAGACGGAGTGTGGGAGAATGCGTAAGTATACCCACTTTGGTTGACCTGGTTAGGTTATTAAAGCACTTCCTGCACTGGACCCAGGTTCGGCACACATTGCTGCTGCTGCTGACCTCCTCTGCCACCTCGAGCCAGGCCTTCTTGGTGGCAGAGGGAGGCCACCTCCTCCCATCAGATGGGAAAAACATTTCCCTCCTACTCCTCACCCCATCGAGCAGCACCTGGAGTGAGGAGTCAGAAAACCTTGGAACAGCATTGCCTCTGGCCTGGTCCATTCTATTATTTTGCTGCAGGAGGTGCACTGGAGGACTGCCCCTTTAAATAGGGCTCCTCCTGCTGACAGCCTGTGATGCGGGTGCGCAGTGCGCCCGCTGCGCAAGTCTGCAAACCGGAAGCATGCGTAAGTACCTTCAATTAGGCTGCAATTGCGTGCAGAGCACCCTGATTTCACTGGGCACGACCCCCCGCTGCCAACCAGCCTCCCTCCTAATATCGGGCCCTATGTTTCCAAAGGCAACATATATATGAGCAAAACAAGTGGGCTGTGCATGGAACCTTGGGGCACACTAGAGATAACATTACAGGCATAGGAAGAGAAGCCATTGAAGGAGATGTGGTGGCTACATTAGGAAAGGTAGGAATGGAACAAAGAAAGAATGGAAAGGAACACTGAGGATGGGCAGTGGAGGAAGATTGGGCTGGTTGATCATGTTGAAGGCCTTAGAGAGATGAGGAGACACAACACACTGAGGTCACAGTCATGCAGGACATTGTTTGTGATTTCAATCAGGATTTCAATGGTATTGTAGGCGAGAAGAAAGCTGGACTGGAAGGATTTGGGCAGTGGGTGTTGGGAAAGCTGGATGAGGGATTGGTTGGTGATGACACATTTGAGGACCTTAGAGAGGAAGGGGAAGTTAGAAGGGTCAAGAGTGGACTTTTTTTTCAAGAGGTGGAGGTTACAACAGGAGTTTTGAAGGCAGGGGAACAAATCCTAAGGATAAGGAGCAGTTGATAATCTCCACGGGTACACGACCAAAGAGAGGTAGTTGAGTGCTAAGAGTGATTTAGGTTGATGGCACTCATGGAGGAGATGTGTCTGATGGGGCTTTGGGGGATCGGGTAGAAACTGGAAATTATTCTTGGGTAATAGCTACGGATGTGGGAAGCGTGGGATGGCTTGGAGCTGGGAATGGTGGTGAGGCAGCAGGAAGCTGAGCCAGTTTCGTGGTTAGTCTCTGTTTTAAAAATAAAAAAAATATGAATTCCTCACTCCAAGCAGTTATTTGGGTGTACAATGCTTTACAGTACAACCCATTTTTAGTCTTTTTAATAGGTTCAAACCTCGTTTATAATTATACAGTGCCCCCCTGTGTTCAGATTATGTTTAGGCAGCACAAATCAGAATTTTGATTCATAAAACACAGATTATTAGACACAGAATCTAGTAGCTTTATTAATTTTAGGGTTTTCTGGAGGTTTTCAGTTTAACCCTTCATCATTCTGTGGACCGTTTCTGTTCACTGTATATATCAATGACTTGATATAGGGAGCAGTGTCCAAATTTGCAGACAATACTAAAATAGAAGGCATCGTAAATAATTACAAAAGGAAGCTGCAAGGGGATATTGATAAGATGGCAGAATGAGCAAAAAAGTGTCAGATTTCAATGTCCGTAAATGTGAGGTGATACACTTTGGTTAAAAATAAATAATCATACTGCTCTCACATTTGTGTCATTCAGCTTTTCCTGATAAGAAAGCAGCATTAAAAATTGTGCGTGGATCACAATCATTTAAAATAGCTCATTGGGCCCAAAAATTAACTCATTAACTATCAGTAAAAGCAGGTGACTATTAAGTGATAAGAGGAAATATTATCTTATTGGGTTTCTAGGGAATATCAGCAGGTTCTAAAGAAAATACTCAAATGGCCATATTGTCTGTACTTCCTCCTCATCTAATTGGCACTTATGGTAAAATACATGTAAATAAAATCTTGCGAGTTGCTTTTATACTAAAGTGATTTCATCTGCTAACCCAGAACAGATTATTTACAAGACTGGCTAAAAGTCATACTTAATAAACAGAAACCACTAACCAATCCTATAAGGTACAATTGTTGGGGTAATGGGGAGATGCAGTGGGTTAAATACTTTTTTTTATCTCTGGGACTTTATATTCAAATCTAACCCCAAACTGTTGGATTAAATTCTCCATATTGACTGACTGGCATTTGGTAGTCTTAATCCAGTTCCATGTCAGCATAAAACTGCCCCCAATTTGGCACTGTCACACAGTGAGGCTGAAGGATGCCTAGAGTGGGAAATGGAAAATTGCCAAATTCATCCATCAGGCATGCTGATCTGACATTGAAGCTGAAGCATATTGTTGGGCGAGAGCAAAAAGACTTTAAGGCTGACCTAGCTGTGCTTGACATTAGTACTGGGTGTCCAAAATGAAAAGTGGTCCATTCCCCAACACTAACTTCCCTTAGCACAAAAATAATTTTAAAAAACAGGAACTCCTTTATTAGAATGTACATGGAATTAAACAGGGACTGAATAACTTCCCTTTACCCACATATCCCCATTAGCTCAGTTTCCAGTAACTCATATGTGGTATAGCAAACTTAGACTTAATTGAGCTAGTTCATGGATTGCTAGTAATATTATCTGCCATACTACTTTTTTCCCCAAAAGAAATATGCAAGTTTGGGTTTTGTTACCTAAATGTTTTGGGAGTGGCTATTGAACTGTAATATGGTATGGGTGTGGCTATAAGTGGATTGTGACTGGTTGCTATAAAATGCTGCAGTGCGATATGCTTTGTCTATTGATAAGTGCCTTGTTTCCTGGCAGTTTTCAGCCTGCCTGTCCTTCCCATATGGTTCTATTGGAGCTGTATTTCAGCAGAGCCATTACTAAAACTCATGTGCTCTTTGACTGAAATAAAGACTGATTTTCACACCACCAATCACCAGGTTAAGTGGTCCTCTCTTCAATTTTCACAATATCATTAAATCCTTATCACAAAATGTCTCCTGCTACTCAATAAACATCTCAGCCTTTGGCCTCAGGATTTATTCAGTACACTTGGCTGTTATCGCCTCATAAGCACCACTTCATAATAGACTTTATCACTTAAAGGGGAGTTGATATTTCATAGGGGAGGAAGTGAGTTATTATGGTAACAACTTAGAACAGCCTGCACATTGACAGCACTGTCCAACAATGCATTGGACTCAGTTTGCCATAATCTCTTCAGTTATGGCCACTTTAATGAAGATCTTCATTTGGCTGGTGAGATTGATTGGTTGGTAGAGTGGTGAGCTTACAAGTAGAAGTTTTTGAGTTTGTATATTCCTGAGGTCAACTCAACCTTTCACCCTTTGAAGATACTCAAAATAAGTACCACTAAGGAGGGAGGTTTTGTTGATCAAATTCCACCTACAGGTATTAGGACGCAAATATAAAACCAAGCCCCTTCCATTGCTTTCTCGATTATTTTATGCTGGGAATATGTCCCAGGCCCGAAGAAATTTGGAGCTTAAAACTTTGTTGGTATTTAGGAACAAAATTTACAATTTGCAATTTGTTTGTGCCTGAGCAGTCTGTATAGAACTTCTACTAATGTTATGCAAGAGAGCTCTCTAAAGAATCATGTTTTTGTCTGAGATAAAAAGATTTTAATCAGGAATTGGTTAGATCTGTGCATTACTGAGTCTAAATTAGGCCAAACTTTAGATTTTTCCAAAATCTTCTGAAGCACCTACTTTCCAAATTCTTCTAAAGTACCTACTTGAACCCTTTTGGATTCTGATTTTGTTTTGGTGACCAACTCTACCTGACTTGTCAGTTCAACCTTCTCCTACCAGTGCAATGTAGAATAACAAGGTCTATTATGTACCATCTGTCTGAGAAAACAAATCAAAACACATGTAAAGGATTCATCAGGAAAGAGTTAAAGATGTATTTTTCATACTGTTAAAATGTTGCAATTTTTCAGTATCATAAGATCATAAATAGCTTTGTTACTATGGTAACCATTAATTAAATTTCTTCCATTTTCTATATCCACAGTTACTTCAACTCAAAGAATAAATATACAAGGAAAGGGCGCATTTAACTTGAATGATATATCAAGCATGAAGATAAAAATAATTTGTTGAGTTGCTGTCATGCAGTTTGATAACTCACTAATTTCCATATTAAATTCCCTAAGTGCTGCTTCCTTATCCAATGAACAGCATTTAATGCCTTAATCAACCAAGCTCAGAGTAATTTCAATATTGTAACTCTATTTATGATATTACTACCAATTATAGATTTTGAAAAGTTGAGTAACACCAGGGCATCCTAATCTCTGTCGCTCTTTATTCAAATTATGTGGAGACTATCTTTATTAGCACTTAATAATACCGCTGTATTACTGCAATCCTGCTATATTAGGATGAACATCTATTGGACAATTTACACCAAATAATCTATATTTGTACATGAAACATTGAGTCATATTGGTGCTATCACATTCCATTATAAAGTCTGATATGTAACAAGAATTTGAGGTAAGATTTTATAATGTATGTTATATTTAACATCCGAGTGCCCATCCATTTAAAAGGAACAAGAGAGCAACACACAATTACACTTAATTTGCTGTGTGTTAAATGCAGTAACACCCTGATAGACTTTATAAGCTGTGGAGCCAAAGATTTATCTGTTATCGGTATCACAAGTAGACCTCATGTCCTTTATGAACTGGAGTGTGCCTTTACCTGTCCAATATTGACATAAATGTAGTGGCACCCAGGAGTCAAACAGAGTACCCTTGTCAATGTAGTCCAGCTTAGTGGAATACACAGTCTATCGTATATGAATCACCCGTTAAGACATTTTAAATCCAAGGATAATGACAGCAATTGATCCATACATATAAGCCCTGTTTGGGATGTATTTTTTCTGCAGCCTGCAGAAACACTTAGCAGTAACCAATTTTAACCCTGTGTCTGCTGTGGTGAGCAAGATAGAATCCATCGTAGGCAAATATGCGGTGGTGGTTGGAGATGGAAGAAATCAGCGAATATGAATAGTGACCTGATTGCTAAATCACTGTGAAACAAATAGGTGGAGAAAATAACATCCGTACTTAAAAGATGGTAGGAATTCTTTATGACTGCTTTATGACAACATGAAAGAGAAATGCAAATCTTAAGGAGGTGGGCCAGCCTATGGGCTAAAAAGAGTGGAAAAAATTTGGGGGGGAAAATACTTTAAGAAAATAATTTTAACTAGACTTTGTCAGAGTCATATAGACCAGAGTCATATTTTATCTTAAACAGGTTTAAATAAAATGGTTAGTGAAATTAGAAGGCCTGTTCTTCCACAGTTAGTGTTTATGTGGTGATTTGTCCACTTTTGCAGCAATCAATAATTGCTGAAACATTGATCTTTGAAGCACGGATCAAGTCCTCAGCTCTCTAAGTATGGGAAGGGAGAGACAATTTGGGTGGAAACTCTGTCAAACTGCAGTTTTGTTATTTAACAGCGGTAGGCAAAGTACAAAGTAATTTTATCAAAAAACACTGATTGTGAATTCCTAAAATATAGAGGCAGCAGTGTGTCGGTAGATTAGTTGAATTTTGTACAATAGGATTAACATTGGAAACACTGGACTTTTCATCTACCTGAAACTTAATTACCAGTGTAAAACTGGAAGAGTTCTATGTTTTAAAGTCAGAAGAAGAAATGGTGACATTTGGGAATCTCTGTGAACCTTCAAGGGCCTTGAATTTTGTAATAAGATAAACAAGTTTAAGAAAATAATTCGAAACAATGGTGGGAATTTAGTAATGGCATAATGGGGAAATTTTAAAAGTGCTTATCTATGAATGAATGTAGATAGATGAGAGCTACAACAGCACTTAAAAAGCATGAAGGGAAAAAATCTGACTCTAATTGCAACTTCCTGGACCATGTTTCCATGGTGATGTGGAAATGTAACAAAAATCCAGATGTGGCTATTGTTAAATTTAGCTGTGGTATGATGAATAAAGGAACACATTCTGTTCATTAATTGTACATTAAATTTCAATGAGGATGACTACTTGAGTCTAGTGGCCTAGTCTGTATCAATGCAAATGAAAAGAGGTTTTGTTTAAGAGCAGTGAAGGGATCTGAATAGACCTGTTCTATGAAATAAATGACAGTTTGTCATTTAAAGATACATAGTCAAATCAATGCCATTGGCAATTACTCCTATACATATTAAACGCAGCAATCAACATTATCTTAATTCATGAATCTGCTGAAGGTGTGCAACACAGCTAAATCAATCAGTGTTCTGCACTGTTGATGCTTTTGTATAAGAAGGGTCAGCACTTAGGACCTGTACACATGTGGCCAGTGGACCCTAATATAGGAACAGGAGTAGGCCATTCAGCCCATCAAGCCTGTTCTGCTATTCAATCAGATAATAGATGATCTGCACCTCAACTCCATTTACCCACCCTTGATACCCTTACCTAACAAAAATCTATTGAAAGCAGTTCCAGATTTCTGCTACTTATTGGGTGAAAAGATGCTTCCTAATTTCACTCCTAAATGGCCTGAAAATTGATTCAGACAAAAATTAAACTCTTTGGAGCCAAATTCCAAGTATTGATATGAGACATTTGTCAGTTGCATTTTACATTAATATAATTTCTACTTTTCAGAAGAGAAAATAAGATGAAGTAAATCAGAAAATAGCGGTTGGGTAAGGCCAAGCATGGATTTTAAATGCTTAAAGATTGTAGGAGGAAGGAAAAAACTGAGGGAAATAAAAATTCCACAGTTTTGAGGCCAAAGGGAAGAATGAGTTGGGGCAGGTGGCAGGGCTGAAGAAGAGGATGTCGAACTTAAACTTAAATCATGTTTGAAATGATGCTTTGTGCCTTGTGTGTGTGATTTGATGTACTATAGAAAACATTATCTAGAGGAAAAACACTGGGATATCTGTTCCTCAACAAAACTGTCCTCTTTTAAAGTACAGAAAGATTATGTTCTTTTATGCTGTCAGTCTATTTGGACCCAATCTTCTGACAAGTTGACCACCTTCAATATGTCTCTGTAGTGTGGACCCATAGAGGACAAGGTCAGGCAGTTATTGAGAACACCTGCTCTCTCTCTTGTAAACTAACAGTGGGGTCTTCTCATTGCTATGCGTGAAAGAGTTTGAATGTTGTGTGCTTGTACTCTTGAAGTACTTGCTTGAAACAGAAAGAAAGGCCAAGAGTCCATTCGATGCCATCTGTCTCACTACCACCAGAAAGTTAAGAAGGAGTCTTTCAGCTGTGTGAAAAATGGTCACAATTCACTCCACACGTCAAAGCACTTTCATAAATGAGGGCATGTGTTCAGTTCATTTAGGCCTCAATACACACACTAATTAGCTGCAATTATCAGCGCACTTTCTTATGAGTGCCTCTAATAAATGAAAAGCCTAACCCCTCACAGCTACCTCCCATCATTCAGAAGTCAGAATAACTTGAAGACGACTGCTTGAATCCTTGATTTTTAAATTTAGCTGAGTGTGTCAGCCAGCAATTAATTATACCTTGATCAAAATCAGCTCAGATAAAGTTGGATGGGCACTGCCTATCGACTGCTCCTGCATTTTGGTTAGTTCTGAGTATCAGATAATTCATGGATTTTGTCTGTTTATCCAGTTCTGAACAGGATTGTAAAACTATGTCTGAAGTCCACTAAAGATTGTTGTATCATTTGTGACCTAAAGCAAGAATATAAAAAATTGTACACTTTTAGATTATTTTAATAACATAATGGAGAAATTATTAACAATTTGTGTAGTTCTCAGATTCTAATTTAAGCTGTTCATCATTAGAAGTATAGGGGCTGATAACATGATGCTTGGCACCAGTAGACTAATGGGCATCAGGTGCAGGGAACCCATATTATTGTGCACTGAGGGTTAAGGCGTTGGGTCCTGAGCAGAAGCTGTCTACTAGATTCATTAAGCCTTTCAGAAAAGTATGTTATTAAGGTGAGGGTTCCATTATGCAGTCTTTGTGCTTGAAGAGAGCTGCAATCATTGAATGTATATATAAAATGGCCACTGCATGATAAGCTCCAAAGTCAACCATGTTGGGTCTTCTTTCTTAAAGGGAGCCTGCTCAGTAATTGTAGCTGTATTTTAACCCAATGATTTCTCTGCTTCTTTGCTCTATTTTTTTTTCTTATGCTACCGAAGCTGTACACACCTTTTCTAGCTGCACCCCACCTCCCATCTGCAGGTACAGTATTTGCCAAGGGACTAACAATTGTACTGGGTCTACATAGCGTTTATGGATATCCCACTGGACATCCTTCTCTACTTATCACAACATGCATTTATATAGTGCCTAATGTAGTAACAACATTTCATAGGAGTGATGATCAAACAAAATTTGGCATTGAGCCTCATAAGGAGATATTAGGAAAGATGACCAAAAGCACCTAGATATTCATTTAAATATTTTCAAATCATTTCTAGGGCCTTCATGTGTAATCGGGAGAGATGTAAAATGAGTTGCCGACTAGCCATCACCTGTTTTACACTATTGCACAAAGTCAAGATCTACCCCAAGCACTTCAAGCTCATGTAATGCAGCAGACTGCAGAATTGCAGGCCTGTGGGAAATGGACACAGAGCCTATTCTCCCAAATCTGTGATTTCCTCCCCCCCACTGCACCCGATAAGCACCTGCTCCCCTGGCACACAGCACTGCAGAATGTACCCTCAATTTCCTACATAATGAAAAAGCACTTTTTCCTGGTGCTATGCTGTAATTAAGATAGTGTCGCAAGGTGCACCAGAAGCGTTAAGAGGCTGAATGGTCGATGTTATTAACTTTAGCATTGCAGTGTGAGTAGAACTGACAAGAACCCAAGATCTACAGATTATCTGGTCATTATCACATTGCTGTTTGTGGGAGCTAGCTGTGTGCAAATTGGCTGCTGCGTTTCCTAAGTTACATCAGTAACTACACTTCAAAAAGTATTCCATTGGCTGTAAAGCGCTTTGGGACGTCCTGCGGTCATGAAAGGCGCTTTATAAATGCAAGTGTTTCCTTTATTTTACAAATTTGCATTGGTGGGAGCACCAGCAACAACACTTAGCCCCAAACTTCTTAACAATATAAAGAAGCCTCCGTGTATAAACAACTTAAAAAAACAAGAAGTACATTGCACAGAGTGTCTCTTTGCTATTCACACAACTGAAAAATTCAGCCAAGTTTGCCAAATAACACAGAGTCAACAATAATTGTGAGCAGAAATACAACTTTTTCACCTATGTTTCAGATTGCTACATCCCCGTTAACTCTCTGGTGCAAACCTCCTTGGGACGAAAAGCGGGTAGGTGTAAGAGAGACGTATGTAGGAATTGGGCAAACTTAAGATGCTCCCTAAAATAACTATCAATGGCTTCTCAAAGTCACAACATTTTAATTTCTAATTTTTATTACCAATTATGCAGCAACATCATTATTGTGCAGTGAAGTGTAGCTTTGTTAATGGTTATTAAAATGCCAGACCTATTTACTGACGTTATGGAGCAGCACTGAACTCACTGAATACTCAGGGAACCAAAGAAATCAGTTTGAAAATCATTTTGTCCATGAATTAAAAAAAAAGAACTTTATATATTCAGATCCAAGGTGATTTAAAGGGGCACAGTCTTTATGAGAAAACTGTTTGGCAAACCCTCATTATGTGTTGATCAAACACTGTGACTCAGTAATGCATCATTAAGTTGTAAAAACATTGTTATATCACTTGCAACAAAAATAACATGTGATTGTTCTCCCTTTCTGGTGACCAAAACAGTGTCAGATTAATAAGGTTTTAAGTCCTTTTCTCTCTCATCCTGATGATGATGATTCTTCCTAGGGTGCAGTTCATAGGCAGTGTTAGTTGTCTGGTGCCTCACCCCAGCGGCCCATTCTTTGTGTGTGAGTCTAGACGGTGAGCATTTGCAGACTATTTTCCCGTAGGAGGGCATCGCAGCTCAGCAGAATCCCAATGTCCATTAGGAGTCACCAGACAGCGAACAGGAGCTAACTGCTGGCCCACTTTAGATCAGCTAACACATCACACACCAGGTTTTGAACCTGGGACCTTCCCCATTCTGCTGCTCCGTTCCACATGGGTAATGTCTTTGTTCAGCAAGATGTTGTGGAACTAATGGTGCCCCTTTAAACGATTGAAGGGTAGATTTTACAAATAAGCACTCCTGGCATTCGACAGGAGATCATATCAGCAAGTCAGGTGTGGAGGTCAGCTCGATGTTCCAATCATTAAGGCCTTGCTGTTCCCATTGCGTTCTAATCGCCTACTGTCCAGCTTCCAAAAAGGCAAAATGTTCACCTTCTAAATCAACATCCCCGGCTAAATGCAAACGATCTGTTTGCCTCTTGGTGCTGGACTCGGGTTGCTGCAAATAGGAAAAAAGAACATATGAAGAATGACAGACAGGAAAAGACCCTCTGCACCACCCAATCTGTCCCACA
This sequence comes from Heptranchias perlo, assembly GCF_035084215.1. Taxonomy (NCBI): domain Eukaryota; kingdom Metazoa; phylum Chordata; class Chondrichthyes; order Hexanchiformes; family Hexanchidae; genus Heptranchias; species Heptranchias perlo. The sequence continues at coordinate 31,529,114 of NC_090350.1, forward strand.
CAATTGTGATGCTTGTGTATCACAATATAAACACTCCCCACCCCACCCAAAACCGTGTGATCTCCTGGGAGAGGCAAAAAAACAGATAAAAACCTAGGCCAAATTGGGGGGATAAAACTGGGAAATTCCTCTCCGACCCCTTAGGTGATCAAAACTAGTTCAGGAGATCACTCTGGCCCTGAATTCGATGCATTACCTACCTTTTGTAAGAGATGATCTCCCCCACCCCCACCCCCACCCCCAGCCAGAAACAGGTCCAGCTCTCACTTGAAAAAATTCAGCGAATCAGTGTCCACTGCTCGAGCCGGCAGCCTATTCCAGAGGTCCACTATTCTCCGGGGAAAGAACCACCTCCTGACATCTAACCTCGATCCGGCTTTATACAACTTACAGTCGTGACCCCTGGTCTTCCCGAACCTATTCAATTGGAACAAATTGTCAACTCGAACACAATCTATTCCCTTCATCATCTCATAAACTTTGATCAGATCACCCGAGTCTACACTTCTCTAAAGTGTAGAATCCCAGCTATTTTGGTTATCTTGATAACTAAAATGCTTTCAACTGGGATTCTAACAGGTCGGACCTAGGTCTTGTACAAAATAGAATGCTTTGTCTAAAATTCAATTGACCTATAAATGTACCCCAACACCCTATTCGCTCTAGAAACATAGAAACATAGAAAATAGGAGCAAGAGTAGGCCATTCGGCCCTTCGGGCCTTCTCCGCCATTCAAAATGATCATGGCTGATCGTCTAACTCAATACCCTGTTCCTGCTTTTTCCCCATATCCCTTGATCCCTTTAGCATTAAGAAATATATCTATCTCCTTCTTGAATACATCTAATGACTTGGCCTCCGCTGCCTTCTGTGGTAGAGAATTCCACAGGTTCAACATCCTCTGGGTGAAGAAATTTCTCCTCATCTCGGTTCTAAATGGCATACCCCGTATCCTGAGACTGTGACCCCTTGTTCTGGACTCCCCAGCCATCGGGAACATCCTCCCTGCATCTAGTCTGTCTAGTCCTGTTAGAATTTGATATGTTTCGATGAGATCACCTCTCATTCTTCTAAACTCTAGTGAATATAGGCCTAGTCGACCCAAAATCTCCTCATACGACAGTCCTGCCATCCCAGGAATCAGTCTGGTAAACCTTCGTAGCACTCCCTCTATGGCAAGGACATCCTTCCTCAGATAAGGAGACCAAAACTGCACACAATACTCCAGATGTGGTCTCACCAAGGCCCTGTATAACTGCAGTAAGACATCTCTGCTCCTGTACTCAAATCCTCTTGCAATGAGGGCCAACATATCATTCGCCTTCCTAACTGCTTGCTGCACCTGAATGCTCGCTTTCAGCGACTGGTGTGCAAGGACACCCAGGTCTTGTTGCACCTCCGCTTTTCCCAATCTATCACCATTCAGATAATAATTTGCCTTTCTGTTTTTACAACCAAAGTGGATAACCTCACATTTATCCACGTTATACTGCATCTGCCATGTTCTTGCCCACTCACGCAACTTGTCTAAATCGCATTGGAGCCTCTTTGCATCCTCCTCATAGCTCACATTCCACTCCAGCTTTGTGTCGTCTGCAAACTTGGAAATGTTACATTTAGTTCCCTCATCCAAATCATTGATATATATTGTGAATAGCTGGGGCCCAAGCACTGATCCCTGCGGTACCCCACTAGTCACTGCCTGCCACCCCGAAAAAGACCCGTTTATTCCTACTCTGTTTCCTGTCTGTCAACCAATTCTCAATCCATGCCAGTATGTTCCCCCAATCCCATGTGCTTTAATTTTGCACACTAACCTCTTGTGTGGGATCTTATCAAAAGCTTTCTGAAAATCCAAGTACACCATATCCACTGGTTCTCCCCTATCTATTCTACTGGTTACATCCTCAAAAAACTCCAGTAGATTTGTTAAGCATGATTTCCCTTTCATAAACCCATGCTGACTTTGTCCAATCCCGTTAATGCCTTCCAAGTGTTTAGTTATCACATCTTTTAGAACAGACTCTAGCATTTTCCCCACTACTGATGTTAAGCTAACTGGTCTGTAATTCTCTGTTTTTTCTCTCCCTCCTTTTTTAAATAGTGGGGTTACATTTGCCACCCTCCAATCTGTAGGAACTGTTCCAGAGTCTCTAGAATTTTGGAAGATGATCACCAATGCATCCATTATTTCCAAGGCCACTTCCTTTAGTACTCTGGGATGTAGATTATCAGTCCCAGGGGATTTGTCAGCCTTTAGCTCCATTAATTTCCCTTGCACTATTTTTTTTACTAATACTGGTTTCCTTCAGTTCCTCCCTCTCACTAGACCCTTGGTTCCCTAACATTTCCGGGAGGTTATTTGTGTCCTCCTTTGTGAAGGCAGAACCAAAGTATGTGTTTAATTGTTCTGCCATTTCTTTGTTCCCCATTATAATTTCCCCCATTTCTGACTGTAAGGGACCTACATTTGTCTTCACTAATCTTTTTCTCTTGACATATTTATAGAAGCTTTTACAGTCAGTTTTTATGTTCCCTGCTAGTTTACTCTCATACTCTATTCTTCCCCACTTAATCAATCTCTTTGTTCTCCTTTGCTGAATTCTAAACTGCTCCCAATCCTCAGGCTTGCCGATTTTTCTGGCCATTTTATATGTCTCCTCTTTGGATCTAATACTATCCCTAATTTCTTTTGTAAGCCACGGTTGAGCCACCTTTCCTGTTTTATTTTTGCGCCAGACAGGAATGATTAATTGTTGTAATTCCTGCACACGTTCTTTAAATATTAGCCATTGCCTATCCACCGTCGTCCCTTTTAGTAAAGTTCCCCAATCTATCCTAGCCAACTCACACCTCATACTTTCGTAATTTCCTTTATTTAGATTCAGGACCCTAGTTTCGGATTCAACTACTCCACTCTCCATCTTAAGGAGGAATTCTATCATGTTATGGTCGCTCTTTCCTAAGGGACCCCGCACAAGATTGTTAATTAATCCTTTCTCATTGCACAACATCCAGTCTAGGATCGCCTGTTCTCTAGTTGGTTCCTCAACATATTGGTCTAGAAATCCATCATGTGCACACTCCAGGAATTCCTCCCCCACAGTATTGTTGCTAATTTGGTTTGACCAATCTATATGTAAATTAAAGTCACCCATGATTATAGTTGTCCCCTTCTTGCATGCATCTCCAATTTCCTGTTTAATGTCCTCCCCTATATCTCCACTACTGTTTGGGGGCCTATAGACAACCCCCATCAACGTTTTCTGCCCCTTGGTGTTTCTTAGCTCCACCCATACAGAATAACATCGTGATTTTCCGAGCCAATATCCTTCCTCACTATTGCATTGATTTCCTCCTTTACTAACAATGCTACCCCACTTCCTTTCCCTCTAGCTATCAATTCACGGCATTGCTCATGAACCTTTAGAGATCTAGGTACTAGAATGACCAGATCTCTTTCTTTCTCCACCTGCTTTAATGCTTTTCCCTGAAGGGCGTATGTATGTTGAGCATTTGCCCTGCCCACGTGCATAACACTGCACTTTCCTCGGCTAACTGTCTCTGAAGCTCAAGTAGATTTTCTATAAGGCTCATTTTACCTGAAAGGCCGATAATTCTTTTATTAAGTTGCATTCGTGAAACGATGATTACATTGGTGATAATCTTTACCGGTGACACTTTATTTTAAGCATCCACCATAAAGTCTAACATTTAACCAAGCTGTACAACTATATCTAACTATTAAAGAAAAACTCAATTAATATATAGGTTATACTTCTGAAAACAGATTGTGTTATTACTCAGTAAAACCGCCTTCATCCGTCAGTTAACCCATTGTAGTCCTAGTCCACTGTTTCAATGTTAATCACTTCTTTCTGCCACATGTGTCAAGTCTGTGAAAAAACATTTCAGCCACAACATAAGTGGCTGGTGGCAGTAAGGGAAGGTGCAAACTCCTTTGGAAAACCTCTGAAAATATAAATTGCGCATAACTTTCCCAAAATTGTAATGCACTCCTAAGGGTACAAATCCCTCAGGTTTCACCCTCATGGTTTATGATGTCAGCCAAATCCCTCAAATATATTACAATTTTGTGACACCCTCCCTAACATCCATATACTAAACATTGGTTATTAAATGTTACAGTAATACATCAGATCAATGCAAAATGACATAACTGTGTGTCAAATTCATTGTTATTAATACTTTATCATAGTTTAGAGTAAGTGCCTAGAATGGTTTGCGCTTACCTGAGTTAAATCTCATATAAGCAGTTTTTTTTACATTCATTAATAAAACATAATCTCATTCGCAGGGCTCCCCTGTGGAATACTGTATTCATGCATTTTAGAGGAGAGCACACACTGGAGTGACTTATCTACACAAATTCCTTTGCAGCTCACCTGCTCCTTATCGTTTGTTGAAAGATCAAGGGGGTGAATTTCCTTGCTATTTTTGATGTATCGGGGCAAGTAAACTTTTGTGGCAGGAAAATCGGGCAGAAGCCATTTTTGCTACAAAATCGCTCACCCTGAGTTTCCTCGTGTATTTTGGCCCTTGCCGCAATCCATCCATCGAGTCCAGAGTGTCCTTATTTACATATATTGTATTGAGGGCCAGTGACGTGCAGCTCTGTGTTTCCTGCTTTTACACTTGCCAAGCACTCGGGGTAAGTTAGACTGAGAATTATACAGTGCTGCTGTTGCCAGGATCAGTTGACACAGGCGGACATGAGGAGTTTCTGAGTCTGGAAAGTTCTGCAGCTGGGAAACACTTTTTGCAGCAATTTTTCTGCCATTGTGCCTATGAAGAGCTGGGCTTAGGGTCAGACCACAGGCAGATTTTGGAACCCCTACCCCCTAGCTACAGTTAGGTCTTTTCAGGAGCAGACATAGTATTCCCTTTGCGCATACCCTTGTATGCCATTATCATGGAGGAGGAGGAGGAGGAGCAGCAGTACAGGATGGAGCAAAGGAGAGTCCAGCACCATTTAAGGAGGATATTATCCTCCTATCCCCCATAGAGTACACAGGCAGCACAGATCATATGGGAGCCTTACTGAGGAGATGTGTGTACGAAGAGTGTGCTTCACCAAGGAGGCAATAGGGCAGCACTGTCACCTACTGCATGAGGACCTCCAGCTCTGATCATCTGCCTGTACTGCTCTCTCTGTGGCTATGAAGGTGACCACCCCACTCAACTTTTATGGCACAGGCTCATTTTATGCAGCCACAGGCAATCCCTGTAATATCAGCCAGGCTGTAGTACGGGCATGCATTTGTCAAGTGACTGACATATTTTACAGGCTAGATGAGAACTTCAGCACCTTTGACCATCCAGTTTTATGGGGTTGTTGGATTTCCCAATGTTCCTGGTGCAATTAATGGCATCCATGTTGCATTGTGATTATCTGGTCAATATAAAATTGCTGTTTGTGGGAGCTTGTTGTATGCAAATTGGCTGCTGCGTTTCCTACATTACAACAGTGACGACACTTCAAAAAAAAGTACTTCATTGGTTGTATTACACTTTGGGACATCCATAAATGCAAAGCTTTCTTTTTTTTTCACGTGCAGAGCATCCAACATGTCATCGGCAGATATGCTGGAAGTTGCCTATAAAACCGGACTTCAGCCAATTTCTAGGCTGATATATCTACTGTCAGTGATGAGGATAAAGGTGTTCCTAACATTAAAAGGAAAGAACTTGCATTTATATAGAGCATTTCATGACCTTAAGACATCCCAAAGCACTTTCCTGCCAATGAAGTACTTTTGAAGTGTAGTCACTGTTGTAATGTAGGAAATGTGGCAGCCAGCGGCCCCACGAACAGCAATGTGATAATGACCAGATCATGGGGATTAAATTGGTTAACCCCTGAAAACAGGCGCTGGGATCGTGGTGCGTGATTAACCCGCGCCCGATCATTGCGATGCAGGCAGCACTTAACATTCGGGAGTGGCTAGCACTTAAAGGCAGCCTGCACCTCTTAAAGGGGAGGTGCACTGCGGCTGCAGGAATTGGTGGAATTCAATTGTGAAATGAAACTGTGCTGCATTATAGTGAAGCACGGTGATGATGGGAACTCTGGAATTTTTAATGAGCAACAACTTGGCTGCTCAAAGTTTGCGGGACTCTTATATTTTCAAAATATAAGAAACTGGTCTGAATGGAGATCAGAAATCGTACACATAAAATACAGATGCAGGTCTCGTCCTTATGTTTAAAAACTATTGTTTTATTTTAAAATATTGAATCTCGGTTGCTCAATATAGGCTGCATCCCACATCCTCCAATCTGTATGCCAGACCCCACCAATCTGCCCGATCTGAAATTGTATCAGGCCTGCAAGAGAGTGTGCACCAAAGTTCTCTGATGATGCACCAGAGGCCTTGGTGCAAGAGTTGGACAGAAGGAGGGGCATCCTATATCTGCAGGCAGGACAAGAGGCCCTCCAGACATATGCGCCCGAGGCAGTGGGAGGCAGAAGGGGACGAAGTCAATGCCAGGAACGTAGCACGACGAGCATGGATGCAGTGCAGGAAGAAGTGCCATGTGTCCGCCCATTCCACCAGCCTGTCTATATCCTCTTGAAGTCTATCACTATCCTCCTCGCTGTTCACTACACTTCCAAGATTTGTGTCATTTGCAAATTTGGAAATTGTGCCCTGTACGTCCAAGTCCAAGTCATTAATATATAGCAAGAAAAGCAGTGGTCCTAGTACCGACCCCTGAGGAACACCACTGTACACCTCATTCCAGTCCAAAAAACAACCATTCACCACGACTCTCTGTTTCCAGTTACTTAACCAATTCTATTTCCATGCTGCTACTGCCCCCTTTATTCCATGGGCTTCAATCTTGATGACAAGCCTATTATGCAGCACTTTATCAAATGCCTTTTGAAAGTCCATATACATCACATCAACTGCATTGCCCTCATCAACCCTCTTTGTTACCTCATCAAAAAACTCAATCAAGTTAGTTAAACACGATTTGCCTTCAACAAATCCGTGCTGGCTTTTCCTAATCAATCCACACTTGTCCAAGAGACTGTTAATTCTGTCCCGGATTATCGTTTCTAAAAGTTTCCCCACCACCAAGGTTAAACTGACTGGCCTATAGTTGCTGGATTTCTCCTTACAGCCTATTTGAACAAGGGTGTAACATTTGCAATTCTCCAGTCCTCTGGCACCACCCCCATATCTAAGCATGTTTGGAAGATTTTGGCCAGTACTTCCATAATTTCCACCCTTACTTCCTTCAGCAATCTAGGGTGCATCTCATTTGGACCGGGTGACTTATCTACTTTAAGTACAGCTAGCCTTTCTAGTACCTTCTATTTATCAATTTATAGCCCATCCAGTATCTCAACTTTGGGTCACGCCAGAAGTGTACACACACGTTTCGGACGCCATTTTCAGGGCTTAGGTGTCCGCGTAGTGCCTACAGAACGGGCACTACATGACCCAATTTAGCCCCCCACCCGTTTTAGGGATGTTGGTTAAGGAATACCTATTGGCCAGGTCACTGGGGAGATCTCCCCTGCTCTTCTTCAAATAGTGTCATGGGATCTTTTAAGTCCACCTGAGAGGGCAGACAGGGCCTCGGTTTAATGTCTCATCCGAAAGATAGCACCTCCGACAGTGCAGCATTCCCTCAGTACTGCGTTGGAGTGTCAGCCTAGATTTCTTTGTGCCCAAGTCCCTGAACCTACAACCTTTTGACACAACAACAACAACTTGCATTTATATTAATTTAGTTACTTGAGGGACTAGGATTTTGTAGTATAAAATTACAAACAGTAACACCAACTGGTAGCAGATAAGTTCATTCAGAGACGACAAAATTTCAATATCCATTGAAAATTTTCACATACACTGAATTTGTTAAAATGTATGAGTGTAGTTTCTTCGTAACAACATTCTACTGCATACGTTCTCATCTTTGTGTTCAAACCCTTCCACGGCCTTGCCCCTCCCTCTCTCTGTAACCTCCTCCAGCCCTACAACCCTCTAAGAACTCTGTGTTCCTCCAACTCTGGCCTCTTACTCTGGCATCCTCCATTCCCTTTGCCCCACCATCGGCGGCCGTGCCTTCAGCCATCTAGGCCCTGCACTCTGGAATTCCCTTCCTATATTTTGACTTCCTACCTTTGGAGAGCTCTTTAAAAAAGATATATTCTTTTTTCAATGTTTTTATAAAGTTACTTCAATGTATTGTATGCTGCCAGTGCCTGCCCATACTTTAAACAGATGTGGTTTGGCAGTATAAATGCACTCTTCTGAAAATTAATTTACACATATAGAGGTATCATTTTCTTAAAATTCTAGCCTAGAAATTGCTGTTGACAACTCGAGCAGACAAATGCTTCATGTGCGCATGAAGTATTCCTCTGTCTGTTATTTTAATACAGACAATAACTCTTTTATTTTGACATCTGTGTTAAATAACAGATGAAGGAATACATTGCAAACATATTAAGCATTCATTCACTAATGTGACTAACAGTTATTACTAGGTTTAGTTGGCAGATTGTTAGTGGTAAAATCACAATATTAATAATTCTCCCACCAAGCCCAATTGCCGTATACTGCTTTTAATGCTTACTCTCTATTAACAACTCTGAAATATACTACATGCACTTCTGCTATGAAATCTTCTATGAAGTTGTTTAACATCCAATAGCTCAAAAGTCGGCCCCAGTGTTTTCTCCCTTAGATGTTAGATCTCACTTTCACAGAGGGCTCCACCTGGTGAACTAGTTGAGAACTGACAAAACGTCAGCCCAGCCAAGTGGATTTGATTGCCATAAATTCAAAACAGTTCCACGGTTTTCAGAAAAAGTAAAGCAACCTTTAAAGTGGTTTCCTTTCAAATTGATTAGATTAAGAGAGATGTAACACCTGCAGAATAACAATTAAATGTTGTTAGGATCATAAATCATTCATGAGTGTGCCTCTGGCTTATGCAGACACGACCTCAATACCAAATTGGAATCATGAAGGTCAAATGTATTGAATGAATAATTACTAATTAATATTATATTGCTAATAAAGAGTAAATGTACACTTTGTGTATCGATATGATACAGGAAAATCTCCCTAGATGTTAAATAATATATTGAAAGAAGCCATGTTATCTGTAGTATTTCAACATAATAATAATTATTTAATTGATTCAATGTACTTTCTAAATGATTTAGAATCATTACACAATGATAACTTTTAAAATTATAACTGGTTTTAAATACTAGATTCGCTACAGATTACAGTAAATTGATAATGGTTATGTGATACTAGCAACGCTATTATTTTTCAAAACATGTATTATATTTACAGTCATATTTGTGTCATAATTCCCTCTAAAAACATAAACGAGCAATGGCCAACACAGCTGCATTCAGCTGCTCTTTGACCTTTCAACATGATGATGTTAATGTGTCTCTCTGATTGGACAGTTGGAGCAGTCATTCATGCTCCACTTAGGAAGTGGGAAGCACCAGTTTTTGTGGGAGCAGAATTTTTAAAGCTGTGGGGTTGGCTCTGAGTGGGATGCAGGACCAGCATTTGGCAGGGCACCTGATCAGCATTTATGATGAGTATTGGAGCAGTGTCAAGAGTGTGTAACAGCATCGAGAGAGGAACACCAAGCTGGAGGGGTAAGTGAAAACTGGTGACTTTGGGAAGGACCAAGGTGATTTGACCAAGTGATTTTAGCTTCAAAAGCATAACTTGCTGATAATAGATTTGGGGTTTCAAACTTAACAGTGCTGAAATGCATGAACTTTCAGAGATGTTAAGTGCTGTTAGATTGGATTCTTTTTTCCCTGCTTTGACACTCTTGCTTTGATGAGCACAAAAATGCCCCCTGAAAAATAGATAAAAGAAAATATGTACTTGCATGTTCTGAGCCAGGATCTGAATATAGGTCGGCCAGATGAAGCTCAAATGCCTAAAATCCTCACTACTATATAGGCACCAGTTCGTTAATGCTTTTTTGACCCTTTTAGTAAAGAAACTGTAAAAACTTTGTGTTTGAAATGTTTGAAATTGACAACATATTCCCAATATCAAGTTGGGAATAGGGCAATGTGAGACTTGGCTAGTCTTAATCATCATCATATCTTCAATTATGTGAGCATATCCCAAATCTAATTTAGAAGGATGACCACAAGTTGTTGACAACACAGGATGGTCCCATGCATCATTGAATTGCACAATACGTTATTATCTTATAAACTCAAGAAGAAGGCTCACCACCACCTTCTCAAGGAAATCCAGGGATGGGCAATAAATGCTGGCCTTCCAAGTGACGCCCATATCCCAAGAATGAATAAAGAAAACAAAATCTATTGGAATGAGTAACATTGCTCATGCATTAACTAATGTGTCAGTAGCTTTATTATTATCTATTTTACACTACTATATTGTAGCAATACAATAATATTGTCATATGTGGAAGTTTAAATAAAGTCCTTAGAGTCGTTCCTGTATTCAATGTTCAAATTATTAATTTCTCCAGCAAATATCTCTTCGAATACAACAAGGGTGTTTGAAACATTGGCATAATAGTGACTAATTCAGTGATACAGTACTATAAAATTTAATAAAATGGAAACTAAAATATAGAAATTACTGTTGGTGATATCAGCAGACAATCGCTTACTGCATTCATATGAGAGACTCTTGGCTGCTATTTTAGCAGAGGCATTGACCCATTTTAAATGGGTTAGCACCTCTGTTAATTAGCAGACAGAGAAATATACGATTGCAATAAGTATTCATTCACTAATATCACCAAGTCATTGCTAGGCTTGAGTTGATTTAAAGAGCCATTTTTATTGATAACTAAAGGTCAATTTCCAGGTGCCCAACTGAAAAAGTTTGTTCCCTAAATAATGATGTTACGTTAATGCTGGCATAAATAATTCTGATCAGAAAATCCAGGCTTCATTGTCAATTTCAAGTCATTCTCAGCACACAGTACAATTAATAACATTATTTATCAACTGCAAAAAATATGTTCTGTTTCTTGACTGCAGAGTTTATTTTACCAAGCTGCGAAGTGCATGTCTCTGTGCTATCTTCTATGTCAGATCTTCAATGTACCATATAATGATTACATTATATAAGAGAGATTTGCATTGGTCTCAACCAATAAATAAAGGGAGGATAATGGATACCTCCAAGTGACTTACAAAGAGGTAATCCACTCTGAGGGCCCAAATGATATCATAAACCAGGAGAGCAAGGTTCAAGTCATTTTATGTATGCCATTTTAACTCCGAGATTAGATTAGTGCTTTAACTTGATTTAGAGGTAATGTATTATCATTCATAACACGCATAAGGTAGTGCAGTCTATTTGCTTGATTTGGAGGTTTTGATGGTGCTTGAAGCTGAAAGTATTGTGTAGGACAAAGGACACTACAAACAAGACCTGTCTACATTGGATCATGTGGCAGAGCCTATGGTATTGCCACATTATTTACACCAATAGAGTTGCATTAAATTCACTATATGGGATACTAACTAATCTCTTTTTGTTGCTCACTGACAAAAAAATGGTGTCTTTCTTCCTGTAGCAGTCTCTCTATTTCTTTCCCACTCTAATTCTTTATGTTTCCCTCTTTGTCTTCCTGTTGTTTTCCTTTCTTTTTCTCTCTCTCTTTTCTCATTGTCTGTAGATGAGAAATTACTGTTCGTGTTAATAGTGGTCAAATGTTTAACATGTTGGTAGAACATTCCTATTTTAGCAGAGACATTAACAGATTAACACTAGCGTTAAAATAATAATTGTAAACAATTTTACAACACCAAGTTATAGTCCAACAATTTTATTTTTAATCCCACAAGCTTTCAGGGGCTTCCCCCTTCCTCAGGCGGTTTCCACACCGCCTGAGGAAGGGGGAAGCCCCCGAAAGCTTGTGGGATTAAAAATAAAATTGTTGGACTATAACTTGGTGTTGTAAAATTGTTTACAATTGTCAACCCCAGTCCATCACTGGCATCTCCACATCATGGTTAAAATAATAGGCAAAGGAATATCATACCAAGCTGTATTTGTGTCTGACTCTTTTTCTCATGTTCTATCACTCTTTCTGTTATGCGGCCTTTCCCTCTATCTCCACTTTGTTCCTGTATTTCTGAGCCCATTGCTCATTCATTTAACAGCTCGCTATGGCCTAAAATTCTTCCCATGAACTGGAGAGATGCCTATATTTAAAAACGGAAATATGTCAGTACCAGGAAATTACAGGCCCATCAGTTTGACATTAGTTACAGGCAAGTTTCTTGAAGGGATCATTAGAGATATATTATATGACCACCTTGTAAAATATCTCAACATGGTCGACGGAAAGAAGGTTCTATTTCACCAACTTGAGGATGTTAATAGGTTGGTGGAAGTAGGTAGTCAGGCCGACATTGTGTATCTTGATTTTTAAAAAGTCTTTGACAAGGTGCCGCACAGAAGGCCATTAAATAAGATTGAGACCTATGAAGTTAGCAGCTGATTTTGGATTGTATAAGGAACAATAGATTGTTATTAATGGTGGTGGTTCTGCTTGGGGTCCAGTCACTAGTGGAGTCCCACAAGGACTGGAGTTAAGGCCATTGCTCTTCGCCATATTTATCAATGATCTAGATGAAGGCATCAGGAGAATTGTCCACATATTTGAGGATGGTACAAAGATACAGGTGTAAGAACCTTAGATGAGAAGAATAGATTGCAGGCAGATTTAGATGTTTTGGGAAAATAGACCAATACCTGGTAGATAGTTTTTAATATAGAATTATGTACTTGGGTAGGGGCAACACCAACATGCAGGGTTGCTGAGCGGGAGATGTACCTGGGTGTTATAGTGCATGAATCATTGAAGGTCCATGGCCAGTGTTGCTAGGTTATTGCAAAAGCAAATAGAGTGCTGAGGTGCTTTGTGAGTACAATTAAATACAAAACAAGAAATACTATTCTGTCTCTGTATAAGGCCTTGGTCAGGCTTTATCTATGATAAGGCCAGTTTTGGCCACCTCACATGGTGGGTGATATCGAGGGCTTCGAAAAGTTTCAAAGGAAGCCACTAGATTGATATCTAGTTTTATAGGTCCTCAATTACCATGACAGGCTTCGAGAGCTGGGACTTTTTAATTTCAGGATTTCCCCCACCCCCACATAACCTCTCCCCCTTGTGCACAAACCCCTCATCCATTAAAATACAAACATGTCATAAAATGCATGAAGAAATAGACCTGTAGAATGGGCTCATTCATGGGTAAAAAGATAGATTAAGAACACATTCAACCAGCTAACCCAACACTTGAAATGAACTATAATATAAAATGATATTGTGTTGTGCAAAATTATCATATGAACATGTTAGTACAAGAGTGCATTAAACAGGCTAAAGCCTCTGTTAGAATAGACAAAGGAAAGGAATTTCATGCAAATACATTAATGTGTTCATATGCTAATATCACATAATGCAATTTCACTCCAATGGAAAGGAAAATAAAACACTGTGGAAATAACTATTGTTAGAAAACGTTATCCATAACTTACCGTTATCCTACTTCTGGCAGAAGCCAGTGAGCAGAGGGTCTTGGCTGATATGTAAACATATCTTTGTTTCTTCTAATACCATTAAATAATTCAGAGCAACTATCACAAGCAAATACTCCTCAGTATTTCCCCAAACTCTTATCTTCAGAGATGCTGCATAGAATGTTCAAGATATCACCTGGAACAAAGCAGATTGTCAAACTTTGCAACTGTTTGATTTTTTTGAAAAGATGGTGAAGCTTTCATCCCACTTTTGATCTAAACAGGTTTAAAAAAATTGCAATACAAAGTTCAGAATGATTTTAACTGTTAAATTTTTCAAAACAAATTGAAAAGCAGTTTTTTTCTGGCTGATATGTAAAATAAGAGAAATCAATGTCATTTTATTCACTTCAGTAACAGCAACTCCTTTCAAATGTTAATGTATGACGACTTGCTTTAATGTGAATTAAAATTATCTCTCCTGTCACAAAATCAATGCTGCGCTAATTCTAAGTGGTTTAGATTAAAGAATCCCTTGTAAACAAAGTAGATTAGTGACTGAAATAAAAATGCAAAGCCAGTTATTGGGTTCAGTTTACATTGACTGATGCTTTTAATTGCTGGTAGGTTTTGGGGCTGAAACCCCTCCTGTTCAGGAGGAGCAAATTTGCAGGGAAATTACAGAGAGGCGCAAAAGCCATAAAATAGCGATAATGGGGGACTTCAACCATCCCAATATAGACTGGGATAGTAATAGTGTAAAGGGCAGAAAAGGGGAAGAATTTCTGAAATGTGTTCAGGAGAACTTTCTTGATCAGTACGTTTCCAGCCCAATGAGGAAGGAGGCATTGCTGGATCTGGTTCTGGGGAATGAAGTGGAGCAAGTGTCAGTGGGGGAACATTTATGGAACAGTGATCATAGTATCATAAGGTTTAGATTAGCTATGGAAAAGGACAAGGAGCAATCTAGAGTAAAAAATACCCAATTGGAGGAGGACCAATTTCAGTGGATTGAGAACGGATTTGGCCCGGGTAAATTGGAATCAAAGATTAGCAGGCAAAACTGTAATCGAACAATGAGCGGCCTTTGAAGAGGAGATGGTTTGGGTACAGTCTAGATACATTCCCATGAGGGGAAGAGGTAGGGCAACCAAAGCCAGAGCTCTCTGAATGATGGAAGAGATAGAGAGTAAGATGAAGCAGAAAAAAAGGACGTATGACAGATGTCAGGTTGATAATACAAGTGAGAACCAGGCTGAATATGGCAAGTTCAGAGGGGAAGTGAAAAATTAAGAGGGGCTAAGACCGAGTATGAAAATAGACTGGCAACTAACATAAAAGGGAATCCAAAAGTCTTCTATGGGCATATAAATAGTAAACGGGTAGTAAGAGGAGGGGTGAGGCCAATTAGGGACCAAGAAGGAGATCTACACATGGAGGCAGAGGACATGGATGAGGTACTAAATGAATACTTTGCATCTGTCTTTACCAGGAAGAAGATGCTGCCAAAGTCACAGTAAAAGAGGAGGTAGTTAAGATACTAGATGGGCTAAAAATTGATGAAGTGGAGGACCTAGAAAAGGTGGCTGTACTTAAAGTAGATAAGTCACCAGGTCTGGATGGGATGTATCCTAGGTTGCTGAGGAAAGTAAGGGTGGAAATTGCAGAGGTACTGGCCATAATCTTCCAATCATCCTTAGATAGGTGGGTGGTGCCAGATGACTGGAGAATTGCAAATGTTACATCCTTGTTAAAAAAAAGGGTGTAAGGATAAACCCGGCAACTACAGGCCAGTCAGTTTAACCTCGGTAGTGGGGAAACTTTTAGAAACAATAATCAGGGACAAAATTAACAGTCACTTGGACAAGTGTGGATTAATTAAGAAAAGCCAGCACAGATTTGTTAAAGGCAAATCGTGTTTAACTAACTTGATTGAGTTTTTTGATGAGATAACGGAGGGTTGATGAGAGTAATGCAGTTGATGTGGTGTATATGGACTTCCAAAAGATGTTAAATAAAGTGCCACATAATAGGCTTGTCAGCAAAGTTGAAGCCCATGGAATAAAAGGGGCAGTGGCAGCACGGATACGAAATTGGCTAAGTGACAGGAAACAGAGAGTAGTAGAGAACGGTTGTTTTTCAGACTGAAGTGGTGTTCCCCAGGGGTCGGTACTAGGACCACTGCTTTTCTTGCTATATATTAATGACTTGGACTTGGGTGTATCGGGCACAATTTCAAAATTTGCAGATGACACAAAACTTGTGGTGAACAGTGAGGAGGATAGTGAGAGACTTCAAGAGGACATAGACAGGCTTGTGGAATGGGTGGACACATGGCAGATGAAATTTAACACAGAGAAGTGTGAAGTAATACATTTTGGTAGGAAGAACAAGGAGCGGCAATATAAACTAAAAGCACAATTCTAAAGTGGGTGCAGGAACAGAGAGACCTGGGGGTCAAATCGCTAAAGGTGGCAGAGCAAGTTAAGAAAGCAGTTAAAAAAGCTTACAGGATCCTGGGCTTCACAAATAGAGATCTAGAGTATAAAAGCAAGGATGTTATGATGAACCTTTATAAAACACTGGTTCAGCCACAACTGGAGCATTGTGTCCAAGTCTGGGCACCGCACTTTAGGAAGGATGTGAAGGCCTTAGAGAGGGTGCAGAAAAGATTGACTAGAATGGTTCCAGGGATGAAGGACTTCAGTTATGTAGATAGACTGGAGAAGCTGGGGTTGTTCTCCTTAGAACAGAGAAGGTTGAAAGGTGATTTGATAGAGGTGTTCAAAATCATGAGGGGTCTATACAGAGTAGTTAGAGAGAAACTGTTCTCATTGGCAGAAGGGTCGAGAACCAGAGGACACAGATTTAAGGTAATTGGTAAAAGAACCAAAGGCGACATGAGGAAAAGCTTTTTTACGCAGTGAGTAGTTATGATCTGGAATGCGCTGCCTGAAAGGGTTTTCGAAAGGGATTTGGATAAGTTCTTGAAGGAAAAAAATTTCCAGCGCTACAGGGAAAGGGCGGGGGAGTGGGACTAGCTGGATTCGTCTTGCAGAGAGCTAGCACGGGCTCGTCGGGCCAAATGGGCCTCCTTCTATGCTGTAACCATTCTATGATTCTATGATCATGTTACAGCTCCCCCCATTGCTATTTCCTTCTTTTCCTTCTTCATGTGAATAACCTATCCACTCTTTTGATCCTACTCTGTATTAATCAACTTTCTTCAAATCACATCTCAGTGCACCCAGCCTCCTATCTCACACAGTGCAATGGCTGAATTATTTCATCTTGATCCATGCCCTTTGACGCACAATGTAAAAAAAAAATAAAGTTCTCCAAAGAAGTAGTTTCTTCTTGTGACTGAAGGGCCAAACCAACAGCTGCCACCTCTCAGTTTTAATGCGACCACCCTTGTCCTTCCTCATTTTTGAGATTCTTGGCTTCACTTTCTCCTCTGGCCTCAAATGGAATTCCCCACGACCTCCAAGAAGCATGGTTTTCTCTTCATGCTAAATAACTTCCTCTCATCAACCTAACTCAAGCCTGTTCAAGATTTGAAAATTGCAAATGACTGGTGAGGCTCCCTTAACACCCCTCTCATACTCTTAGAATCATAGAGTGGTTACAGCTCAGAAGGAGGCCATTAGACCCATCGACCCCTTGCCAGCTCTTTGTAAGAGCAATCCAGTTAGTCCCATTCCCCCACTCTTTCCTAGTAGCCCTGCAATTTTTTTCCCTTCAAGTATTTATTCAATTACTTTTCGAAAGTTGCTATTGAATCTGCTTCCACCACCCTTTCAGGCAATGCATTCCAGATCATAACTACTCGCTGCGTTAAAAAGTTTTTCCTCATGTTGCCTTTTGAACAGGACACAAGAAGTTTGTTGTATAATAGGTGATACCTTTAATTTCCAACCTCCCTATCTCTTCTAACCATTGCAACCTTTCTTGTCTATATCAGTTTTATTGACACAATTATGGTCAGTGCCTAACTGAATTTTCCTCTCATTCCTTCTAAGTTGCAAATATGTTATCCTACACACTCTTCCTCTTCCTTGTACTCCCTAAGTCATCATCGCACTGAAATTAAAACCCATTACAATCTCCTACTCCAACTCATTCTTTCCCATGACCTCAAATCTGTGCGACTGCTTATCTCCCTCAGTCTTTCTTTCCACCACAATCTGGATCACAAAATTACACTGTGGGATTCTAGTGTGAAAAAAATTAAGCATTTTTGTCCATGATGAATTATTTATTTGAATTCTTTATTGAAAGCCACAGTATATATACAGGGCTCAGCTCAGTTATTACTAGCTGTTTCTGCAAACTGTATTGACTGGGAGCAATGTGTTGAAAGAAAATGCCCTTAAAATTAAGGCAATTAGTTATGGATACACTATCTTGATGAAAGTGTTACAGCTGCCTGGTTTTCTTTTATCTGAAGTAGGCTTCTCAGGAACACAGCACTAAACCTCCTGTACAAACTTTTTTCACTGGCTTCTTTGCATAGTGGCTAGATACCAATGTACATTTTATATTTTTTTACTGTTCAGACATAGAGTGAGGCTATATTTGCACTCATGGCAAGGCAGAGACATACATAGTTCAGAAAGTCCTTGGTACATATAGTTTGATTATTCACATTACAATTGGGTAGCACCTATCTAGCATGCCACAGCACTGATCAATAAATCAAACCATCTCATTCAATTCCAAACATCTTAGGTGATTGACATCCTGGGATAGTGGTTCTGTTTGACAGCTGTGCCTGGGATGAAGAATCTGTGAGAGGGATAGGGCCAAAGGTTCTTCATCAGGCAGCTCTGTGGCCAGGAGGTTCCAACTGTGGGCTTATATTTGGCTGCTTGTGTTCAGCTTAGCAGTCAGTCTGAAACCAGCAGAGAGTCTGAGTGAAATCAATGGCTGAAACACAAAAGTAAGCTGGTGACATTAAAATAGGAAGACAGTGTTATAATTTATAATTTTTAGCATTTCTCCTATGTTCAACGCCAAAGACCACAAACCAAAGCATGATCTTACATGTGCAATATCTGGTAACATGCACCATTATAAGTTGTTTTGGTGTTAGCTGTGGTGCAGTGTAGCACTCTCACCTCCGACTTAGAAAGTTGTGCATTCAAGTCCTGCCCCAGAGACTTGAATACAAAGTCTAGGCTGATGCTCCAGTGTAATACTGAGGGAGTGCTGTCTTTTGGATGATACGTTAAATCAAGGCCCCGTCTGCCTTCTCAGGCGGATGTAAAAGATCCCATGGCGTTATTTTGAAGAAGAGCAGGAGAGTTCTCCCCAGTGTGCTGGCCAATATACATCGATCAACCAACATCACTACAACAGACTATCATTACATTGCTGTTTGTGGGACTTTGCTGTGTGCAAATTGGATGCAATGTTTCCCTACATTGCAACAATAACTACACTTCAAAAATTCTTCTCCCCTCACTGACAGCAAATTATGTCTCGACATGGCTCTGTAAATTAATTTTACTCGGTTACATATTTAGATGGTGCCTTGCCCCAAGGGGCTCTTATTCATGTGAGTTCTGACAATCATTTAACAAGATTGTCCGGAGCACAATCTTGTCCTTACCTGACGTTTATCCGGTAGGGGTCGTTGTTAAGCAATCAGAAGCAGGGACCCTGGCCCTTTCAGTAACTCATCACAAACTGTGATTCTCCTGGTCTGTCTGGCTCTGAGAGAGACTTTACCCCAGGGCCATGAGGATCTAAGTAACCGGGGCTTAATTATTTCAGGGCCTCGGGGTGCGTTTTGCAAGTGTTGTTTGGAATGTTCGTGTAAAGCTGTAGCACCAGAGAAGCGAATAGAAATGTTATCTAATTGTAAAGCTCTAAATTGCTTAAGTGAATAGATTTTGCAAATAGAAAGTAACATAAATCTTACAAACAGAAAAAAACACAAATTTATAAACGGGTGAATGTACTTACTCTGGGGAATAAATGACTCTTCAGCCACGAAGTCGATGCTTCTCCATCGATTTTCATCTTGCAGAACGACAATGATTCCTTCAGTGAGAAGCCAGCGGCTTTCTACCTCCTTTGCCTGTCTTATCCATATCGGTTTCAGCGTTAATTTCACCCACCTCCACATGGCTGCAGATCAAAAGTAATAGGGTTGATTCTAACTACACCACCAGTCAAACTCCATTACGAAGCCGTATGTCTACACAATTTGCTGTCAAATTTGACACGGTGTATTTAGATAAGAGGATTTGTGCTTTATCCTGTTACTTTAATAGACCGAATTGCTTGATCTCGTGTCTTTTGTATCCTACAGCCCTCTTCGCTCTCCGCTGACAGTAAGATCTGAGCTAGTTCCAGTTTACATGATTTTTGCTCTTTGAAGATGAACTTTATCTCGAACTAAATGATTGGAAAGAAATTGCCAATCTGATGTCCCCAAAGCTATCGTGTGTCTCTGAACGTACTGACGAGGGCTAGCATTGTAAAATGATGATATTTTCTTTAAAATCTAGTTTAGAATTATTTACACACAAAAAGTTTTTAACCAAGGTACAGCCGATGGTGATCCGATAGAGTTTCATTCGTGGTCAAACAATCCATAGTTTCACAATTCTGTCTGAAATGATATTGGAACAAAGTCGAATTCAGTAGATTTTTAAAATAAAGCAGCTATGTGTATATCGATGATATAAAACGGGAGAAAGTAACCGGCGACTGGGGATCCTCCGAACAGACCGGTGAGAATCGACACAAAAACTTGTTCAACCAGAGGGGCAGTGGCTGGTTTGTTTTCTTTGTTTTTTTATTATGGTTAAATTCTTTATTTGTTGTGCCCTTTTGTTTGGTTTTTGGTGCACTTTTGTTTGGTTTTTGGTTGATGACACTGGGATAATCCAGTGTCTCCTTAATGGTTATTTTAGGAAAGGCTCCATTCAACGAGTAAAACAACACTGAAAGGCGAACGGTCCGTGAAACAGAGCAGGTCAAGAGGGGCCGTCCCTTCCACCGCCTGCTGCGATCAGTAATCTGTTTCCGAGTCATTTCCACTTTGCAATTGCTTCTGGCATCCGAGGGGCCACGAGTCGGACTGACAGAGCCGGGGCATGACCTGGGCCAGCCAGCCAATGACCGCTGGGTTATTAATCCCATCGCAACAGATGGAAATGATTCTAGTCTGCAATTGTTCTCCATTTCAATGATCGTTCGACAGGCAGTACATGTTACACACACATGTGTGTTCCCGGCTCCACATCTTGTTCCTTGGGGTTTCCATCTCATGACTGGGTCTCCTGCTGTGAACATGTGAGCAACCAAACACAGGAAGTGCTAATGTCTGTGACAAAAAAAACCTCTGCTTAATACCCCTGAGAGGAATGAAGGGAACAACTCACAAGTCAGACTGTACATATGCAAATAGCTATATACTTGCATACAATATATATATTATATTTCCACAGATGCTGCCTGACCTGTTGGGTGTTTCCAGCATTTTCTGTTTTTACATCAGATTTTCAGCATATTGTGCTTTTGTTGGATATCTTGGTTTTGATACTTTAACAAAGTTTTTTTTAAATTCCGTTTTGGTTTGCAAATAACTGGTTTGGAACGCATTCTGAAAGGCCTAAGAACATCCACTTGGCAACATAGATGCTGATATTTAGCCAATTTTAGGATAGAACAAATACTCGCCTCTTCCCAAAAGAGTGACAGAAAAGAGCGAGACAGCTGAACAATTAAAGTCGCCATTTACATACAGACACACAAGTGAGTATTCGGACAGCTGAACAGTCACGGTCATCATTTACATAAGTACACAGAAATAAGCAATCACCACCGCCTGCATTCCTTCCCCCGTGCACACAAATTCTGAATTGTTGAAAGTAAGAAGGTCTTCATTTTGAAAAGTGCACATGTGTTAGCATTTGGTGAGCACAGGACCGCACTCCCTGTGATGCCCTTACAGTTGAATAGTTTCTCCACATTCACAGTCCAGCCTCGCGTGCAAAGACCCAGGTGAGATACTGGTGGGCTGTTAATGCTTAGGAGCCACGCGTAGGTTCAGGAGGGAAGGGAGAAACTGGGACAGGTAATGCTGGAAAAATCAATCATCATACCTTACCACCTCATACTACATACATACACACATCTCATTTCTTGTGCACTGTTAAGCCAAATGTCACATTAATGGTTCCTATGTAGAATATTCAACTTTAGGCAATTTGATTCATTTCCTGATATTTATATTCTGTCACAGTTGTTTTGATTTGTTGGTGCTATTTGGTGAAGTACAGCCTGAATTCTACCATTGAGCCTGAAGTCCATTTATAGAAACAATTGAGAACAGATTTATCCTGAGTTTATCCAAGAAGCCAATCACTTTATGTATTACTATCAGTAAATTGCCAGTAATGTTGTCCATGGTCAGATGATGAATATAAGTTCATTTTATATATAAGATGGCAATGGGAAAATACTTCAGAAACTGGCTCCAGAGAGCCACCTGGTGACCAAAGCCTGCAAGTACATCCTGGCAGTTGATGTAGCAAAATTGAATGTGAAATGTTAACACAGCAATTCACGATGGTAAATGTTAACAGAAAAGTGTGAGAGATAATCATGACAACAGGAAGTGCATATTATATACAAGCTTTTTAACAATATATGTAGATATATTTCAATCTGGCACTTCCATTAACAAAACCCAACTCAATAGTGGGTCTCAGCTGGTGTCAATTTGAACACATGCTTCTATAAAGCAATGGTGGATTTGTGATTTATATTCTCCCCATATCTGCTGGTACATCCCACTCTTGCTTGCTCAGTGCAACACCCCCATATCGCCCACCATATTCCACATGTACTGTATGTTATACCTTCCACTGTTTAGTTCCAAAAGGTTGCACATTTTTTCAATTATCCGCATGCATAATGTATGTAGGCATGCGTGCAATGTTTGATGTGTGCAGATAAACTGCTTGGGTATGCATGCACACATTCTGAATAAAAACTAATAAATACAGCAAAACAGCTGCTCAGCAGCAACATAGTCTATTCAAACTACCAATTCAGATTTGATTGCTTTATCCAGATTACCACACTGGCTCTCAGCATAAACAAGTTATGAGGTACTTGTTTGAAAAAAGCACACAATAATTAATGGCTATAAATGTGCCAAAAGGAAATACTGGTTCATTCTAAATATGCTTACACAAAATGGTACACAGTGAAGGAAAGTACGTTTTTTACGGTATCATTCAACATTTGGTAGGTGGGTGTTAAAATGAATCTGGTAAATGTTTACATGATGGTGCTGATACTGCATGCTGTTTTCAGAATACTGGATCCATTGTTAAATTTTCATAGTTTTACTTCAAAGTGAAACTATGAAGTAAACAACAAACATTTTTTATCCATCTGTGAAGGAATGAAACATATGGTCAGACATTTAAAATCTCAAATATATTCCTCACAATGTCAAATGTTTTTGTTCCTCTGCTATCAATGGACACACTATTATGAATGTTTATATAAATCTCAGTCACTCACATAATCAGTTACATTTATGACATCGTCAAGCAAAATACTCCATTTGACGAGAGCATAACAATTTTTATCCAGTTTTCCCCTCCTCTCCCAGACAGTTAGTCTGGGCTCTTCAAGGTTCAGAAGCATAGCAACCAATGCCAATCCTGACTCCTTCTGATGTCTACACGTATACTGGATAGCGATTAGAAGGAGGAACCCTGACTAATTCTACCCCCCCCCCCCAACCTTTAGCCTGAAGATTGTAGTGTCCTCACTGTACTGCCCCTGCTGAGATCAACTAACTCAGCACAGAACAGGAACCATCTTGGGATGAATAGGTTTACGACACTCCACGCAGAGCCTACCAAGCCATCTACTAATGTAATTTTGACAGGATTTATAATTTTTCAATACTGAATGATGGGTTTAAGTAACAGACCCATTTGTTGTCAACATTTTAAGAGCATGCTGTTAAGTGGAGGTCAGGAATCACTTGAAAAGATACAAGGTGCTAACTCATATTCCTGCATCTACTGTTCAAACAATGAAGAATGCTGCCGAGCACCAGTTTTCAAATGAAACACACCTGGGACAAATGCAACATATAAGTGAATGCTTTGGGAATGGAAAACAGCATTTCTGTGCTCATCAAGATAAAGGGATTTTAGTTTTGGAGAATGGAACTCTTCCCATTTCAGGGAGCTGGTGTCAACATTAAGCACACCCTTGTCAAGTATAGCAAAGCTAGATGCAGGGTTACGCTCTCTCTATTCTACCTCAACAATGTTGAACCCCAACCTCAGAAGATATCTCCCCTACTCCATCAATGTGACACATTTCCCAGATCAATTATTCTGTTGCCTCTAAGTAAGATTGCCAATGAGAGGTCGTTTTTTACTGTAGACCCATGCCCACTAGGAACTGAATTGAGAATTTCCAAACTCATTTCACATCAGTCTCTTACAGCCAGCTGACAGAAGAGACTTTCATCCCATAGGTCAGGCAGGATTTGAACCAAGGTCCCAGAGGTGAAACTTAAATATAATTTCACTCCAACCAGAATTCCATGTAACCTTCAGTGCTGATTCAAAACTGTTTTGTTACAGATAAGTTTAGCACCAGACAAGTGCCAGGCAATGACCATCTCCAACAAGAGAGAGTCCAACCACATCCCCTTGACATTCAATGGCATTACAATCGCTGAATCCCCCACCATCAACATCCTGGGGGTCACCATTGACCAGAAACTTAACTGGACCAGCCACATAAATACTAAGGCTACAAGAGCAGGTCAGAGGCTGGGTATTCTGCGGCGAGTGACTTACCTCCTGACTCCCCAAAGCCTTACCACCAAGTACAAGGCACAGGTCAGGAGTGTGATGGAATACTCTCCACTTGCCTGGATGAGTGCAGCTCCAACAACACTCAAGAAGCTCGACACCTTCCAGGACAAAGCAGCCCGCTTGATTGGCACCCCATCCACCACCCTAAACATTCACTCCCTTCACCACCGGCGCGCCGTGGCTGCAGTGTGCACCATCCACAGGATGCACTGCAGCAACTCGCCAAGGCTTCTTCAACAGCACCTCCTAAACCTGTGACCTCTACCACCTGGAAGGACAAGAGCAGCAGACACATGGGAACAACACCACCTGCACATTCCCCTCCAAGTCACACTCCATCCCGATTTGGAAATATATCGCCGTTCCTTCGTCGCTGGGTCAAATTCCTGGAACTCCCTACCTAACACCGCTGTGGGAGAACCTTCACCACACGGACTGCAGCGGTTCAAGAAGGCGGCTCACCACCACCTCTCAAAGGCAATTAGGGATGGGCAATAAATGCTGGCCTTGCCAGCGACGCCCACATCCCATGAACGAATAAAAAAAACCACTGTCCTTCTTCATCTACATATACACAGCCCATATTTAAAGTGGCCAATTTGGAATCGCTTCTTGACAAAATTGCAGTAACGACCTAACAAGTGGTAATATTGCAATATGTACCTCACTGCAGTTGTGCTCACTTTGGCACATCTACTTAAACGGGAATGATACAGAGATTAGCATCGGTCCTGCATAAGGATAATATGCAAATCCTTGATAGTGTTCCTCAGGGAACTGTGCTGGGACTTATTTTGTTTTACAAAAATGATTTGGACATATGCACGAGAGCAATGAGATCAAAGTTTGCTGATATCAAATTAGGGGGCATGGCAAATTGTGAGGAACAATGAAAATGATTGCAGGAGGACAGACATGTTAATAAAGTGAGCAAATAGATGGCAGATGCAGTTCAATGCAAAGAAATATGAAGTAGTACATTTTCAGAAAAAGAACACTGGAAGAAAGTGTACCCTAAATCAGGGGTGCCCAATACAGGGCCTGCAGTAAATTTTAATCAATCAGAAAGCAGCATTTACCAGTCCTGTAGGCCCAGGTATTTTAAAGAGCTGAAGCTTCCAAATTTTCATGCCTTTGGAGAGGAAGATAATGGGGGGGGCGGGGTCTTGCTAATTGTGTACGGGTCTTGCTTTCTGTGTGTATTGGGATTTCACGTCATGGGTCTCACAATGTAGTATGGCTCTCTTTGTGTGTATTGGAGTCTTGCTTTTAATGTGTAAGAAACCAGACAATGCTCCTGGTTGAGAGCACAGTCAGAAAATCTATTGCCCACTTAATCTGAAGCAGTAAAGCTGAATACTAAGACACCGTGACCCTCTAATGAGGTGTGCAGGTGTGTTTTTGTTATACAGATAGCTCTAGCCAACCTTCACAATGTTTGTGTAATTTTAGATGATTTTGAAGAAATTCTAGGAATGCTTTGGAGATTGCCAACTCAATAATATGAATTCAAAGTACTACTTATAGGCTGCAATGTCAAATAATGATCGATGCATTCCCCAGTATCAAGGAAGAATTTGAGGCCCTTTGCTTCAGTAGAATACAAAAAAATCTATCAATTCTATCTGTGTTTTGTATTTAGTGCACCAGTCACACTTGAGAATGTTCAAATACGAAAAAAAAGAAATAAAGCTAGTCAGATCCTGCTGGGTTTTTTTGACCCTGAAAACTTGGCCTATCCCCAAAGAGAGGAACTGTGGATTTATAAGCAGCTGCCAACCTAGCAAACCATCCCTCAACAATTGGTCTCAAATTGATCTCAGAATGCACCTATTTAGACAACTTCCCCATAGGCAGTACCTTCACAGGCTAGAATAAACTTAGGTCCATCTTAACATCTAACATAGCTCCATCTTAACCTCTAAGCATTATAATGTGTTCCAGACAACCCATGAGCAATGCCCAAGCCCTGTCTATTCTCATAGAGCCGCTGGCAAAAAAGAAACCAGGACAAAATAAAATCTTTGTTAACATTCGGGGACTAATTAGTATACCTCAAACATATGCTTTATTGAACAAAACAGATAGCTGCAAAAAGAAGTATGGAAATTGATTCAAAATGTAATACTTTACATCCCTATTAACCACAAGAAAATTCAGCTGACTGTTAATTAAGATCTAATTGAGTAAAACATAAGATTCTAATTACTTTGCTTCTACTTGACTTCTTTCGTTCATCACATGATTGAAAAAAGGAACTTGCTGTGTGCGAATGGTATTGTTTTTAGTCCTTAAAATAACCATAGATTCTGGAAAACTTAGTTGGAATCTTTATTAAACCACATGTTTCAATAGCTGCTTGATTTCATTCAGAGCAGCTGTGACTATGTTTGAGGAACCAGTTATAGAAACAGCCAAATAGATAGTGGGCATCGCTTCCTGGCCGCCAGATGGGGCTGGAAAAATGTGTAGGGATTGTGTTCCACCACATCCGCATCTCCCCCCTCTCTGAGGGCAGAAAATATGCTCGCCCACATATTGAAAAGAGAGAAACATGGCCTCCTCTGTGATTCCTGCCATTTGCACTACTTGAATCCTGGACACCAGGACTGCCTGTTCGGCCCTGTTGTGGCAGGCCCCGAGTTCCACCACTGCGAGTTTCCAGCATGTAAATGACCCCAAGACTGAAAAATTGGCCAGGGCACCTCCCTGGTGGGCAGAAATCCTGTCCTACCAGTGAGGCACCCCAGTTGGAAAGCTAGACTATTGTGTTCTTTTGCACAGCAGCAACGACTATCAATGTCATTGCTGGAATCATGGGGCGGAATTTGCTGAATTTGCACTTACGCAGAAATTGCGCCGGTTTCTGTGCCAATTTTGCCGAGGGCAACTTATGCCCAAATTTCCTGCGGGGCACATTTGGCTATGCCAGAATGTAAAAACTGGCGAAAAACAAGTGCAGTTGCAGCGCCACCAAAAGAGGATATATATCAGGCAGCTGTCTCATGGTGCCTCACTCTAAGACCCTCAAGACTCTACTGCTCCTCTTCCTCTTCCATTATTATGCAGAATAAAGATATGCTCATTGGGAAGGCCATTCCAGCTGTTTAGTCCTTCTGAACGCGAAGGAAGGGGTGGGAGTCCAAAAACATATGGGTGCACTGAGACTGATAGCATTTCAGTTAAGTGTAGTTCAAGTAACAAGAAGAAATTTTTTTAAACCGTGAAGAAAATCAATATCAAACTCCAGAAATCTCAGTTATGTCAATGTCAGGTGACTTTGAGCTGCGTTGAGCCCAAATTTTTGGGCGTAAATCTACGCCAGCGCATTATTCGCTTAAATCCAGGAAATTTGCGAAAGCTGACCTTTTGCAAGGGACAGGAGCTATGTAAATGAGAGGCAAAGAGTTTCGGCAGATGTATCTTGGAAGCAGTTCAAACCCATCAAGGAAATTAGCACGTAGCGATGTTTTGGCGTAAAACCGGCGTAAATTTGTGATGAGCGAATTTCCTGAGGAAAAAACATAAGGACATAAGAAATAGGAGCAGGAGTAGGCCATACAGCTCCTGAAGCCTGCTCTGCCATTCAGTAAGATCATGGCTGATCTTTGACCTCAACTCACTTTGACCACTTTCCTGCCCGATCCCCATATCCCTTAATTTCCCTAGAGTCCAAAAAAATCTGTCTATCTCAGCCTTGAGAGGTTGTTTCCCCTGGCTGGAGAGTCTAGAACTAGAGGGCATAATCGCAGGATAAGGGGTCGACCATTTAAGACTGAGATGAGGAGGCATTTCTTCACTCAGATGATTGTGAATCTTTGGAATTCTCTACCCCAGAGGGCTATGGATGCTGAGTCGTTGAGCACATTCAAGGCTGAAATACATACATTTTTGGACTCTAAGGGAGTCAAGGGATATGGAGATTGGGCAGGAAAGTGGAGTTGAGGTTGAAGATCAACCATGATCTTATTGATTGGCGGAGCAGGCTCGAGGGGCTGTATGGCCTACTCCTGCTCCTATTTCTTATGTTCTTATGTTTTTATGTTGGATATGCTCAATGACTGAGCATTCGCAGTTGTCTGGAGTAAAGAATACCAAAGATTCACAACCCTCTGAGTGAAGAAATTCCTCCTCACTTCAACAACGCAACTCCACTCTTCCCCCCCGTAGTTAAGCCAAAACTTTCCAGGAAATTCCATATGTCCAGTCATGCATCCTACCCCTTCTGCAGGACAATGGATTGGAGCTCCTAAAATAAATGTAAAAGCTCTGTTTTATCCAGAGACATGTATTAATGGCTTAGGCAAACAACTCAGCAGGTTGTTTATTGGAAGAATGTGAGAGCAGCCTCAGAGACATCACTGCAATGTAAACACTCTGACTCTACTCCTGTCAGGAGTTGATAACTTCCTGGAGCACACACTCATTTGCTGCCTCCAACTTAAGCCACCTCTAGCAGCAAACATAAACATTTCTGTTCAATGTGCCAATTGCATTGCTGGCCTGTGGAGATCTTCTGCCAACATTGGATAGGATCTCAGCCGGATGCAAGGGCAGAAATCACCATTGCCATTTAGTCTACCCTGCGGTATGAATGGGATAGACTAATCAAAACAGAAACCAACACATAGTACTGAACTTCTTCTATTGAAAATGGTTCAATAGTATAAAAAGGATATAAGAGACTACCAGGAATTTAAAGTTCAGAAGCTGTGCTCCAGCATAGACCTATTGGATCGTTCATTGCCGTCTTATTAAAGAATTCCAGAGGATTTTGAAAAGTTAGAAATCAGACCTGATTTTGAAACGTAAGCCTAGATATTCCTTGCTTGTATTGGTGATTTTCAGGCAGTATCACATCAGCTAGATCAGAAAATAGGCAGAAGCCCTGCCCCGCTGGAAATACATTGGGTTTGTGCCCTGATGCATTTTCTGGTGGATGGAATCATCTCAAATGGGTGGGTGTTTCAGTTTAATATTTATTTAGAGGCGCGTCAATCATCCATGCCTATCTCCACTGTTCTGACTTACTGCATGCCAGACATAAAGAATGTCCTTTTGAAATGGGCATCCAGGGTTGCTAGGCAGCAGTAAGTATCATGGCGGCCATGAAAATTACACGGTAATATAAAGGTAAGTGTATTTTAGCCATTTCTAAACCATTTTCACTTTGCTTTTGTTATTTTTACCGCTGGTACTTAGGCTCTCATGAGCTTTTGTGGTAATTGATGTAAATTATTTTTTTCACAGCACCACTATGATCATCAGTGAGTTTGCTAATCCTCTATTTGATGTGTTTGGAGGAGGAGGAGGAGGACCAGATGTCAAACTGGTCAGGCTACATGAGAGTGCTCTATACCCAACCATTGGTACCTACACACCTGTATCTGGTGACCGGTGAAAATATCTCACTTTGGCAATTGATTAGAACTGATAGAGGCTCCCAGTTCCCAAAGGAAGCTCAGATAGCAGACCTTTGATGATTATCACTAAGATATGCTTGAATGCTTGATTAACATAATACAAACATACAAAATGAAGGATGGGAGAAGATCATAGTGCCCATCAAGTTTGCTCCATCCGGACATGGTGCAACCACATAGACCATTGACTCAGCCCTCTAATCATACAGTCCACTGGGAGAGCAAAGAACCTGAGGCCAATTTAGAAAAAAACTCTAGGAAGTTCCTCTCTGACTCCCTAAGGAAATCAAGCAAAGCTGCACAAGGATTCCAGAAGAAGGCCCACCAGCACCTTCTCAGGACAACTAGGGATGGGAAATAAATTTAGCCTTGGCAGTGTCGCCTATGCCCTTTAAACAAATTAAATAAAAGTCCACGGTAATTTTATAAATCCTTCTAATCCTAGCTAATCTGCAGTTTACCCTCTATAACTGGAAATGTCTTCATATCTCAGGAACTTGTCCAGCTTTCTTTTGAAGGACTGCAGAGAATCCATACTCACCACATGCTTCGATAATCTATTCTAGAGGTGATGAAGTACTACCTAATACCTAACCTAATGCTTTGCAAAAGAATTTTATACTCATATCCTTTAGTTCTACCATGCCTATCCATCTCAAATAACCTATCCACCTAGAAGGAATCTAATCCCTTTGTCGTTTTAAACACCCCTCCTCTATGTTTGCATTTCTCTAACTTAAACCATCCCAATTATTTGCAACCCTATCCTTATAGCTAAGAACCCTAAGACTGGGTATCATTTTGGTGGCTCTTCTCCAGAGCTTCAATATTCTTTGGCATTGTGGGGGCCAAAACCAGACACAATACTCCAAGTGTGTCAGTACCAAGGCCTTATGCAGCCCAAAAATAATGTTCTTAGTTTTCGATTGTATTGTCTTAGCAACACAACTCAAAACTCTATTTGCTTTCCCAATGGCCTCGTCATACTACTTGTGGACTTTTAATAATTTATCAGCTACAGGTCCCAAGTTCCTTTCTTGATCTGTAACCTTTAGTGGGTACTCTTTTATTGTATACACATACCTGGAGATATCAGTGAAACCCACTTCTTTACACCCTTCCTCTATGGGTCTCAGCCCCTGGAGACAGTTGTAATGCCTCATTTAGTTTACACATTGCCACCAAGATTGAGGATGCCTTCAGTAACACACATTTAATTACTTGGGACATAAATTTAATGGTGTAACCGTTTCTCAATTTATCCATAATTCCCACCTAGGACTCAGTGAAATTGTATTATAGTTTTAGCAAATACAATGCTGCACTTTACTTTGGAACTTCAGCAGAAGCTGCTTGGTGCGATTATGCTTGGGAGCTGTTGTTTTTGTCACACCATCTGATTGAGAACACTAGTTGAACCAGCCGCTTTGTTTGTTTTATGCACTATTGTAAGCATGTTCAATTGAGCTATAGGCTCTTTCACTGACACAAATTAATAGAGTTCGGAAAAACAATGTAGTGACCACATGGAGATGGGATGAGTGATAAAGAACTATCACACAAAGAAAATTTCTGTGGAAAGATCACAGGAGTACTAGATTTTATGTCAGCCATGGCTCAATGTTAGTTCTCTCACCTCGGAGTCAAAAGGTGTGGGTTCAAATCCTACTCCAGAGACTTGACCACACAATTTAGGCTGACAATTCAGTGCAATACTGTGGGAGTGCTGCACTGTCAGAGGTACCATCTTTTGGAATCAAGGTCCTGTCCGTCTGCTGAAGTAGATGTAGAAGATCCCATTGTACGATTCAAAGAAGAGTGGGGAGTTATCCTGGTGTCCTGCCCAACATTCAAAATCACTAAAAAAGAGGTTACACGATGATTTATCTCATTGATGTTTGTGGGACCTCGTTGTGATTAACTTGGCTATCATGTTTCCCTACATTACAAAAGTGACTACACTTGAAATGTAATTAATTGGCTGTAGCGTGCTTTGGGATGTCCTGAGGATATGGAAGGTGCTATATAAATGCAAGTTCTTTAAGTTGCTTTGTGTGATTATTGGTATCATTCAATGTGATGACATTTAAAAGAACCATTACATTACTGTTCTTTTAAGGGGAAAAGAACCAATAGAATGGTCTGATCTGTCAGTGTATTTAAAAATATATGTATTTTGTATGCATTTTCTGAATACAGTGTAGAATGTACCATATACAGTGTACAACAGTGGGTGAGACTGTAAAATGAAGTGCATAGAAGTTATAAATGAATAATTGAACAGCATTGTAATAAGTAGTTGTTCTGACCCAGGTGTTGGTCCTGATTTGTTGGCCGTGTACATTAGCAGTTAGGAGCACAAAAACTCACAAGACTAAGACGGTGCTGGGACAATATTTCACTTGTATAACTCCAGGGCTACGTGCTCAGGGACGCACTGAAGCTAGGTGCGGCCGCCGCAAAGGCTCTGTGGGGAAAGGCAACCATTTAGAGCCTTTCCGCCATTGTATACAGAGGGACTGCAATCAGGGAAAACACCTCCCGGGCAGAATGTAAAATTCAAATTGCTGTAATGTACCTGTAATGAATCTGTAATGAATCTGTATTGAGTATAATGCAATGAGACACCCCAGAGTGTCATGAACTCTAATTATGCACAATGTGTTCATTGAACTGTACTTGATTTAACCTGAAAATTATATAATCTGTATTGTGTACGTTTGGAATGTGATGTGACAACTGTATTGTATGTTTTTGCTACAAATTTTATGAATAAAGTATATTTTTGGAAAAAAAAATATTTCACTTGTATAACTCAAGGAAGATGGACAACCTCAGAAGAAACTTTGCCTGATTGAGGCATGCTTTGCTTTGACAGGACTATTTTTCACAATATTCAAATTCAGGCAATAAGTGATGGCCACCCTGTTTTTCACCAGATAATCGGATTGCATTGCCAGGTGGCAAATAGGAAGAGATTGATCAGTTGGCCCATTGCCAAGACCAGAGAAGAGGGTTCCCACCTCGGAGACAATGGGAAGGATCCAGCGTAACCTTGAGTTTGGAGATAGATTTAATCATTAATCCATTTCAAATAAATGAATTGACTCCT
This sequence comes from Heptranchias perlo, assembly GCF_035084215.1. Taxonomy (NCBI): domain Eukaryota; kingdom Metazoa; phylum Chordata; class Chondrichthyes; order Hexanchiformes; family Hexanchidae; genus Heptranchias; species Heptranchias perlo. The sequence continues at coordinate 31,562,070 of NC_090350.1, forward strand.
TCATTGAAAAAACAGACAAAGGTTTTTCATACAAGCTCATTAATATATAACATCACACAGGGTGATTTCAATCCAGTAGGTGCTTCGTACAGTATCTATGAAATAGTTCGTCGGTTTTCATTGACTTTTTTCCAACTGATACTGTATAGCACATGGTATGCTTTACACCATATATTATTTCCATTACTACATGGTCAAAATATAGATAAGGTACATTTGATATAGCTGGTGTTGGTCTTGAAGGACAAGGTCAAAATACAACTATTCACAGCACCAAGGTTACTTGTTGTGCTTCGATATATTGTACAGGATTCAAAGATTAAGCAATTGTTAGCAGTAATAGTCAGTTATCCTCACAGCTGTCAGGGAGTATCAGAGTCCCTGGGGATAGTTAAATCAAGTCTTGTCAGGCACTTTTTTGGCCTCAAATGTTTTCCACTAAGCCAACAGCTTCTGCTGCAAAGAGAACTGGTGCAATTAATATCGTCTGGGAGTGGCACACTGCGCTGTCTGCTGTGTTCAATAGAAAAAACAATTGCTACTTCAATGATGAATTTTAAAGCAGGCAGAAGATGTCAGGACATTTCCACATTGTTGTGCCAGTTGGAATTAATGGCTTCTATTTTGGAACAAGAATGGAAAGAAAGTCCTGCTTGTTTTTTGATGGAATAATCTTGGAATAAAAAAGTTGCAATCTTATAAGGTGATCTTTGTTTTTAATACCTTGCTGCTATCCTGAAAATTATCACATTTTCATTTGATAAGCACATATTTAACCATGATGGAATTATTTATGGAAGTATTAATATCGCTCCCATTTAGCAGCTCACATGTTGTGAGTGAGCTGGCTCCAGAGTAGTGTAACATTGCCAGAAGCATCATTGTAGGGTTAGGTGTGACCGAGAGGGGAGACTAAAGCAACCTTGGTGCTGTGAATAGTTGCAGAGTTGGAATGGGCCTGGTGGAGAGATGATGTAGCATCATATTGGGCTGGGAACGAGGTGAGTGAGGGGGATGTAGGGTTGAGTCACAAGTTGAGGGTCTGATAGTCAATGCACTCAGCAGCAAAAAAAAATTGGCAGAGATGGTGAGTTCACGGACCATGGTTACTTTCTTTCTCATAGTTCTGGGATCTAATTAATTCCTGCCAATTAAGTGACAGATGATATCATGTGGTTGGTATGAACCAATTGAAAAGGAAGTAGGAATCCCCCATTCATACAGATAAAAACCTTGTTATTAAGATTATATTTGATTATTATGCCTACATTTAAATCTGATTTTATTGCATTTCTTTCGATTTGTGAGTGGAGTGAAATGACATTGTATATTCACTTGGAACTGGTGTTATGTGGTCACACCAGTTCTATATGAGTAAACCATAAAACATAACTATTGAAGTCATGATTGTCAAGTCACCAGTTGTGAGAAAAATTGTATCACATGAGCAGGTATGTGATTTATACCATAAATGTACAAAGACATGTCAACATTTGCTCAACAGGTATTTCCCCATTGATTGAAAAAAAATGTGTTTTACTCACAATACTCATTTCTACAGAAGCAAAGTGGGACAAACGTGGTGCAATGAAATAAAATAATACCTATTGCTCAGAAGCTCGGGTTTATCGCCAATAACATTCCTCAGAGAATGCATGTACATACAGCACCCCACAGAGCTGTGACAGAAGCAGCTTCAGGCAAGATACTTGTCCTGTGCTTTCTTCTTACAACATTATTTGCCTCAAAATGTGTCAGTTTTACTTGAATAATGCAGCAGTGGAAGCAAAGCTTGAAGTATGGGTAATTTCTGCATAAACTTATATTCCCGCTTCCCTTCACAAGCATTCACAAAGCAAGTCTGTTAAAAATAAGACAGTACTTTTGTGACATTCAACATTTTTTAAAAACAGGCGTTTACATTTTTGAAGTTTTTTCATGAGTGTTCACCTGTGAGAAAGTAAATAGCACCTGACACAGTTCAGTAATGTGGCCTGATACACAATGCAAATATGGCCTATAGCTAATTCAGAAGTGGCTGTGTGAGATACTTGATCACATGGATTGGTAAGCCAATTTTGTGCTGTAATTTTAAATTGTTAATGGAAGTGAAATAAAATCAGTAGAATCTTCTTTGTTATGGTTAGTATTTTTTGTAATTAGCATTATAGCAGGTTGTGTTCAGTAGGTTTATGGTTTCCATGGTGACTTTTTTATGTGGAGAAAATTTAAAAGAAAAAATAATTACATTGTTTTGAAATGGAGTTATTAAAAGCAATATTGTACTATATTGTATTATAATCAACTTTTATATTAAGCTATCTATAACTCACATAAAAAAGACAGTGTGGTAATTGTGTTGATAACACATTAATTTGTTTGCTTTTCACAGGCCATCATCACAGTTTGATTTCAAGCTTATTATGGCTTAAACATCTTTTTTTTATACTGCATTAAAACCAAGCCTAGACACAATGGTGGACTGAGTAGAGTGACTTCATTTACTTTGTGTAGCACATTGCTATATTTTGTGTGAGCAAACATTAATGTTTTAAAAACTGTTAATATCATCAAGAAAGAACTTGCATTTATATAGTGCTTTATGCTGACTTCAGGATGAACCAAAGTGCTTCCCATCCAAAGAATTATTTTTGAAATTCTGTGACTGTTACTGTAGGCAAATGCGACAGGCAATTTATGCACAGCAAGGTCCCTCAAACCAGAAATGAGATAAATGGCCAGTTAGTCCATTTCTGGTGATGTTGGTTGAGGAAGGAATGCAAACCAGGACACTGGAAGATATCCCTACCCATCTTCGAGTGGTGTCATAAGAGCTTTTACATCTATCTGAATAGGCAGCCAAGACCTGTTTAACTGATTGTAATTATATATTTATATATAATGCAGAAACTGCAGTAGATCTGATTTAGTACAAGTTTGAAACCTACACCAGAGGTGGATTTACTTTCTGTTAGGTCAGATTTAGATTTTAGTAATTGGCCATGTATATTGTTAATTGGAGATTCAATTTAATCAGACATTGGGCCATCCCAACCTTCTTTTGTCAAAATAAAAATGTTACTTGATTTAGAGCCTTTGGGAATTTGCAGTATGAGCAGCTGGAATTCTGTGGGAATGGCTTTTCAAGTTCTGTATCAATTCAAAATAATTGTTTCCTGGACACAGCATTCAAAAAGGGACTATATACTGGGAGCTATTGGAAATAATAGCTTAGTCAGTATTTAGTGAATGGTGAAATATATGTCAGGAAAACCTGGGTGGTAAATTAAGTTGATCTTGTGGGGAGTGGAAAGCTACACAATTAGATACCTTTAATGTGTAAAACAAAGCACACATTAACCGATGATACAGACTACTAGGTTACCATTAGAATGAAGAAAGTTTGATCTATGAAGAGATTGGAAGGGCATGTGAGAACGGGAAAGTTATTTTAATGGGCAACTTCAATCAACCAAATACAAACTGGGAATACCCAAGTGGTTTAGATGTCAGAGTTGGTAAATGTAATGCATGATTGTTTTGTGACCAGGTGCATCAGGAAAGCCATGAGAAGCAGTATCCATGTTGACTTGGAATTCATAAGTGACTCAGACAACGTACATGAAATGGAAGTCATAGTCCCCTCAGAGGACAGTGACCATAGAAAGATCAAGTCCAAAATGATCAAGGGTAAGAAATACCAAGGATCAGGAGCCAGGTATATTACTTTAAAAGAGTTAAATTCAATGAAATGATGGAACAACTAAAACAAATTGATTGGGAAGGATGTTTGATTACACTTCAGTAGAGGAGAACTGCAACATCTTTAAATGCATAATGTTAAGTATGGATGGTAAATATATATCTAAAATCAGTAAGTGTAAGTTAAACAAGTGTAGCTCTAACCTGATTAAAAATTAATCATAAGTGAACTAAGGAGCAAAATTGTCCTCTACAATTCCCATGGGGAGAAATGCAAAGAGGTTCATTGGGACTAATGTAGGAACATGTAGAAACATATTGAAAGAGGGGTCAGAGGTGGAAAGAAAGATCTGTAGAAAAGCATGGCCGTAGATGCAAAACGATGGGCCGAATGACCTCCTTCTGTGCTGTGTGACTCTATGATAATGGTAAGAAATTCTTTCAATATTTGTAAAAGGACAGTCAGAGAAGAGCTGGGAATCATAAAAGATGCAAACAGGCTTGAAATAGAGGATGAGCACAGGATAGTTAATATTCTGAATGATTACTTCCTCCAGTTATTCACAAGGAAAAACATAAGCAATGTGCAATCAACAAAGCCAATAGAATTCTGAATGATATAGTCAAGACAGTAGAATAAAAGTCAGAGAAGTCATGCTCAAACTATACAGTTCTCTGGTCAGACCACGGGGTAGATTTTCAACACACTACTCAGGTGTGAAACTGGTTGTGCAAATCAGACGTTCGTAATACACACCTCCCGATTTCATGAAAATCTGGAGTTGACTACATGGGCGGCCAATTCGCAACACCAGTTTCACATCTGTGTGGCAGGTTGAAAATCTACCCCACATCTCAGACCGTGGTGTTGTTCTGGTAAATAAGATGCAGGAGAGATATTGAAACACTAGAGGCAATATAGAGAAGAGCCACAAGATTCATTCTAGTGTTGGTGATCTAAGTCCTGAGGAAAGACTGGAGAAACATTGACTAGTCAGTCTTGAAAAAGGACAGATATCAGGAAGTTCTCCTCCACAAGCTTGTGGAATGGATTTCTGCAAAGAGCAATAGAGGTGAAAACCCTGGAATTATTTACGAAACAATTGGATGCTGCAATGCCAGGGAGGTGGGGGGGGGGGGGCTCAGAGTCTCTCTGGATGGATGAACTAGTTAATACATTGAAATGTGTGATGTTGGGAATGCATTGTGGATTGATCATCATCAGGAAGAGAAACTCAACACTCCCCACCTCCACCTTACCCCAGTTCTCCTAAGGTTCAGAGCATAGTTCAGTTATTTTCTACACATCATCTACTTTAATTCTGAAAGTGATTTTAGAATCAATATACGATGTTATCTTCCATTCATCCAATTTGGGAATACCTGTGCTATACTAATAAACAGAGTGTTCCTGGGTCTTAGTGCTAAGAAAAGGATGATGTGATCAAGACAGATTTCAGGCATTGTGATGTAACCAGGTGCATATTGATTCATTTCATGACAGGCGGCAAAGCAGAATTGATAGAAGTTGAGAGTGAGATATTGAATTATTTGCTACCTTAATATGTATATTAACCTGCCACAAACTAAAATGCCCCCTCCCCCACTATCACATTCCAAAAGTATATGCTAGTGAATCAGGAGAGGGGGTAACTGTCCATATAGAATAATTAACTTTTTAAGACAAAATGTGCATAAAGACAGAAAATACTGGATATACACAGCAAATCAGTTAGCATTTGAAAAAGACAAGCTCGTATTTGAATGGAGATGTTTCATCAGAACCTAAGATGTATATTTTGAGACAGATGTATTGACATTTGGAAGGTTTGTTGATTTTATTAAAGGGGTGTTATCAACTGATGGAAGTATTTTTCAATGCAATTGACAAGGTTTAGAAACGGATGAGTGTGCAGTATCACGGTAAGTGGTACCACAAGATCATCCCTGATTGTGTGTGCCCATGACAAATTTTCTCGACATTTTCTGCCCAACATAGTGTGATTTGAGCAGAATTTTTAGAAGCAAGTTATTTAGGTGTCAGTGTGGCTCAATTGGTAGTACTTTGAATCATATAATCCAGGCTGATATCCCACACAGTGCTGATGCAATGCTGCACTATTGAAAGTATTTCCCTCTATCTGTTCTTAGGGTTTGGATGGACCCTATTTTGAAGAAGAGCAGGGAGTTGAGTACAGGCTAACATTCTTCCCCTCCCCAACCAACACACCATCATTTATCCAACTGCTGGGATCGGTAGATTTGTAGAATCTTGCTGGGTGCAAGTTGGCTACCATGCTTACCTACATAACAAGAGTCATTGCACTTGAAAGCAATTCATTGTATGTGAAACACTTTGGGATGTTTCTGATACCTGATAAGGCACAATATAAAAGCAAGTTTTTTTTCCTATATTGGAAACTTCACCTGGCTAAAAGCTCTCCAATTACATAAGAACATATTTTAAAACTTGATTTATCTCCAAACTCCTCGTCATGATAACAAAACAGACATTTCAACTCTAAAAGGGTCACACAACTGATGTCAGAATGGCCTTTTGACCCTCATACAATGACGTCTTAGAGGCGGCAGAACCAAATAATCGATGCCTGCACAAAACCTTTATGAAAAATGCCCGAATTGCAGTTAAATGGCTTTGATTCCGGGCTCCTGTGTCATAAGGTTTGCGGGAGCAATCGCCGCCTTTGCCCCTTTCGCAGTCTACTGGGCGCTTCCTTGCTTTGATCAGTAGGGGTCGTGCAGTGTCAGTGTTTGTACTTTAAGAGTCACATCCAAATGGGGGTCTCTCTCTCTCCCTCTCTCCTCCTTCACTGCGCAGTCCTCAAATATGGCGGAGACTGATTGAAATCTAAGCTTTGAGACACGCCAGAGGGGGGGAGAGGAAGAAAAAAAAACCTCTATTGGAAAAAGTAAGTACCGGATCCCCGCGGAGATGGGGATGGGGGGAAATCACCGGAGCTGAAATAGCCCACCGACCCCCCTTTTGCAAACAAGAGGGGGAAACAAAAGCACAGGCTTTTAAAGGAGGAGCACAGCCCCAGTCGCGCTGGATATTTTGTAACTAGGCTGGATGTATCCCCTTGCGCTTTGTATCCAATGCAATGTATCCAATGTGTGCGTGTGCGCGGTGCTGGACGCTCTCCGGGAGCCTTTGCACTCTCACAACGGGGCTGCTGCACTATGGTGCTGCATGCATCTTTAAGCATTGCCCCCCTCCTCAAAGTACGGGCTGTTTGTGTTGCTCGTATTATTTTCAGTTCATTGTGTGCTGCTGCTGATGGCTCTCTTTCTCCCCCCGCCCCCCCCGTTTGTTAGAGGGGCCTTGTAGGTTACCGATGATGAAATTAACATCAGCCATCAATCAAAGCTCTGGTTCCCCGTGGCATGCGACCGGGGAGGGAGCGCACAGTTTGCATTTATATATATTATATATTGTGTGCGTTTTTTTCCCCCCCCCCCTCCTCTTCGCAGGATTGCTAGGCAAAGTGACTTGCAAATGTGTATGATCACAGGCTTCAGTAGATATGTGTGTGCTGTCGGGGGGCAACGATTTTTAAATTTTTTTTTTAAAAAGGTACATCAAAAGCAGGTGGAGTGAAACTGAGAGAGTAGCTCCTGCCAAAAGAATCGTAGTTAGCGATTCAGAATACATAAAATCCTTGGTATATACTTTGACCACGGGATGTTCCAAACAAGCGGGCTCGAAGCGTCAGAAATTCTTGCAAATCTGGGACTGAATAGCTGGCGGGTCCGTCGTATTCATACAGGATAACATAAACACTGGGTTATCGTTTTAGTTGTGATTTGCAGCAGTTATTGTGCTTTGTAAAGACTCGCCTGCAAAACCGCGTCAAGTGTATACAAAATAATTGGAGCGGGCACTGGTGCGTGTTTTTATTCCTTGGGAGAACTCGAAATCGGACGTGTTTACGAAGTGTGTTAAACTGGGCAGGCAGGTCCTTGTATCGTTTTTTTTTTATGAACTTAGTCAGTTTTAAACCGATCGATCGCGACTTTTTGACAGCAAATTTTGACCAGTTGTCTCCGCGTTACGACTAGTTTTGAGATCGTGGCAGTTTTAGGCGGCGAAAAGTTTTCTTTGGCTTGACGAACGTTATCTCTGCGCGCCCAGAGTTACCCAACACTGTCTGGGTAGAGTTGGTCTGGCTAACCTTTTAAGCTGGTTAATAAGCAGATGCCCTGATTCATCCCCCTCCTCCCCAACAAAGGTAACAGAATGCTTTCATCTGCAGAATGCTTTTACTCCACAATTTTCTACATTTGTGGAGTGCCACTTAAGCATTCGCTCCTGCTGCCTCCAGCGTCCAGCTGGGGATTATTAGCCAAATTAAAACTTCAGTTTTTCAAAGGGCACATACCCTTCAGAAGACTGAAAAACATTTCAAAAAATGCACCAATTCTGGAACTCTTCCATTGAAGCGGTATTTACAGGCTCAAGCCACGTGTGAATGGATTCGTGTACGTCAGCCTTTTTTTTAAGTTACGTCACAGGATTGTGTGTCAATATATTTTGATACAACCTTTGCCATTGTGATTTGAGTTACTCGCTTTATATTGTAAACTGGTTATAATCTGCTGCTTGGCAATAGGTTAAAGATTTATCCCAGATATTCAGTTCAGTGCAGAAGAAATGCAGTTGTTTTTTTTTCAAATACTCTGTATAAAAATCTTCTTGTGGAGATGCCGGTGATGGACTGGGGTTGACAATTGTAAACAATTTTACAACACCAAGTTATAGTCCAGCAATTTTATTTTAAATTGAATTTAAAATAAAATTGCTGGACTATAACTTGGTGTTGTAAAATTGTTTACAATTAAAAATCTTCTAACATTGTAACTGTCTTGTTGCCATCTCCTAAACAGTTTAAAGACAGTTTAAATTTACATCATCCTGTTCGGTAGTATGGTGTGATCACACAGAGCTTCACATGCCCACCATTTCCCACGTGGTCATTTTCCATCCTGAGCGGGACCAGCTAGGCAGGGAAGGTGCAGAATGGGGGTTGGCCAGATCTCCTCTGAGAGAGTGAAAATATTGGAGGGTGAAGAGCCTCTTGCATGTTGTACCAGTCAATTAGAGAGCGGCAGGAGTAGGTTTGTTCACCCTCTGAATTGGGGAATATTTTGTGTTATAGGATGTCTTTGGGGTTGGGTTGGGGGGGGGGGGGGGGAGATCAGGAAATAACTGTCATTCAGTATCTCTTTTGTCAGGTCTTCTAAATTGATACATTGAAATGTGCGATGTGAAGATATGTAGTTCCTTAGTTTACATCTGATTTATCTGAATCCTTTCCTTCTTTAAAAGTGTTGTTTTCTTTTTTAATTTCAGATATATTTGTCTCCTGAGAGCTCCCGATCCTAAGGCATGCTGTTCGTCGAGATCACTAATTAGATTTGAACTTGAGGATTACCTGGAATTGATGAATGTCTGGGAAAAGGATATTGCAGCTTTCAGAGCTTTAATGAGGACTGAAATCTAAGTGTATGCAGACCAGTATTAAATCCCAAACAATTTGGCCTTCACAAAAACACAGACCTTTTGAAGGTACAGTATTAGGTCTTTGTCAACCTACTTTGTTAAACAGTCAGGTCAGAAACGTTGAGGCTATAACCAGAACCAGTTACACACAGTGTCACTTAATCTCTTATATCACAAATGTCAAGTCCATTCCATGAGATTCTTTCTCCATGGATAAACATTTGACTGTTCTCTGGATTACTTTTCTATAGACTTTGTTTTTCAGCTTTTACTGCTTCACCTGTAACCTGATACTTAATGCCTATTAAGTTTACAACTAATTTCCCACAAGTTTTAATGGTCCCTATCAGGACTGCCCTGTAAGTTTCCTCTCTCACTGTTAATAATAGCTTGGGTGGTGAATAAAGTGCTGGTTTGACAACTCACTTTACTCCAAGTAATGCAAAGTAAGTTTTGAAGGGACAACTTCCTTAGTGTGCTTTTTGTAGTAAAATTACAAATATGTTTATGATTTTACGACTGATAATGAACAGAGAAAATTTTCCCCCTCAAATGTTTTAATTTGGTGGTTTCTAGTTGTTTCTATTGTTTAAGTTTAGAGATACATTTTAAATTTAATGTAAAATAAAATAGCAGTAATGTTGGAAGTGAGCAGTGTGAGGTAAGAGCAGTGGTAGGATTTAATTGTTGTTCTCCCACCAAAAACTCTAGACCCTTGCCACCAACTCCATCCCTCTCCCCATCTGCTCCCTTATGTTGAACCAACATACACAACCTTTGTGTCCTCTTTGACCCAGAGCCGAGCTTCAAATCTCAAATCCTGTCCATCTCTGAAGAGCACCCATTTCTGCAACATCTCTCTCCTCTGCGCCCCCTCGCTTGCACTGTCATTGATACCCTCATCTTTTGTTACTTCTGAGCTTCTCCAAAGCATTCCTTGACAGACTCCTGAACTCATGCCTCCGCAAACTTCAGCTCGTACAAAGCACTGCTGCTCACACCGTCTCATTCTAAGTCCACTTGCCCATCATTCATAACCTCCATTGACTCCTTGTCTTTTCTTCCTCTTTTTTTTCTCCCCCCCCCCCCCCCCCCCCCCCCCAAATGCCATGAAATCAAAATTGTTGTCCCCATCTACAAATCCCTCTACAACCTTGCCCCAACCTACCTTTGTAACTGCCTCCAACCTTGTGCCCTTCCTGTGCCTTTTGGTAGCCCAGTTCTAACCTTCTGTTCCTCTTCCCTTCTCCATTTCACCTTCATTGGCAGAGACTTCAGCTGACTTGATTTTTTATTTCCTTTGGATCTCTTGTACGCTCTGTGTCTCACACTTTCTGTCTAAACCCCTTTACCTTACTACCTCTCCCCTCACCTTAAAAACCTTGTTAAAATCTATCTGTTCAACCATACTTCTGTTGATTCTCGTACTGCTGCTCAGAATTTGTTTCTCAGTCGTGAAGCACTTTGGGACGTTTTCTATGTTAAAGATGCTATATAAATGTAAGGTGGTTCAGATTGATTGACACGTACAAAGTGAGAATGTGGAACTTTAGTCAGAGGGAATTAAGGCATTGTTATACTACAGGCACATTACTATAGTTATGACACTGTTACTTATTTAGAAAGATGAGGTGCTGGCAAGCTCCTGTTACATTGTCAACTTCTGTGTCCCTCTTTGACTAGCGAAAATGGAGCTCTACATTTTCATGCTTGTGAGCTTTACGCAAACATATCTAATGCTGATCATGTTTTGTTGTTGGGCAGTCGCTTGCTTAACAACTCTTAAGAAAAAGATTAAAAATTAAGTTTTTAAGAATTACTAATTGGTCCACTGGGAGGTTTTCAAACTTTGCTTCGTGTTGAATTTGGTTATTTTACAGCCTGTGTGAAGTCAGAGCAGCAGGCGATTACCTCTTGGGGTTGGTCTCTCATCTCTTGCCTCATGTATAGAATAACTGGCTTGTTAGAAAGTCACAGAGTGCATGAAGACTTATTTGGACAGCCCACACTATAAGCTGGCATTAGTCCAGCTTGTTTGCACATGTATCAGGAATATGCACGTGAGAGTAGATATAAAGTATACTTCAGTAAAGTGTAACTTGTTTGGAGAAAGGCTGTTTTTATAGTTACAGTACAATAAAAATCTATAGAATAATCAATACATAAGGAATTGTTACAGGGCTGTAAAAGATCTTCAGTTAAAGGATCTGATGCCATAAACAATTGATGGCTATCAAGAGGCCCCTGAGCCTTTAACTCCCAGATATTTCTGAACATAAACTTCCTTTTGTTAACATTATATGTCAGTTGTAGTAAGTGCAGCTGTGACATCGAATGTGACGGGCTAGGGTTGATGTAGCTAAAATAGGACGTACTGCAGATTATGATGCTAGACCTGAAACCATATGTGATGACATGCACCATAATGTTTTATCTTCATACCATTTTACTGGCTAATATATTAGTTATATGACTGTTTTGCTTTGATGGAAGTAGCTAAGTAATATTTGGTTAGACTCTACTATAAATTAATTAACATTTTCTGCATCAATATTCTCTGCATTAAGAATGTTAATGTAAACTGCACATTATTATGCACATAAAGTTAATCAATTCTAATATTAAAAATCTTGGCCCTGAAGTTGCTGGATTGGTGCACCTCGTGTTGAGTGCCATGAAGTGGATATTTTTACCTCACCCTTCAGATTGTATTATTTTTACCCTGCAAATAGCTGGAAATGCAAATTGATAACGGGAGCAGTTGGGACCTCCTGAATGTCGGGTCTAATGGTCTATTTCCCGTACCAATTAAATTTTAAGGCTAGAGAAGGAAATAGGGTGAATTAAATACATAAAGATAAAGAAAGATTGGATTAACAGAGGGGAAAAAAGAGACAGAAAAGAAAAAATTGAAAAAACCTCTAGGAACAATTTACTACCTGCTGGAGTGAGACTCCACAGTTTCAATTGTTCCCTTTCTGACCCTCCCAAGGTTGAGTTACACGTCAAGACCATAAATCACGTCATTAACAGGGTCCTTGTGACATCAAATACCAGCCCTAAATATCTGCGGTGAGATTCATTCGTATTTCCGGCATAAATCCAGCGATTTCTTGACGCACGGGGTGGTAGACAGCGAGTTCCTGTTTTTGCGAGGCTAACGGCAGAGCGGTGCGAATTATCCAGCAGTTTGTGACGATTCGCACCTCATGGCATATCTCTTCCTCGCTACAAGTTGCTGGGTTTTGTATGCACGAATAATGGTGAGCACTGTGTACATTATTTTTCCAGCAGTTTCCGGGCCCCTGGGTCTGTGCACTGTCAAAAATTCCTTTACAAAGTGGTAGCACTGCGGTGCCACTGCTGGCAGGAGAATGTAGTATGATAAGTTTCTATAGACAATTTCAATTATAAAAGTGGATGTAGCAATTTATGATGGAAATATAAAAATAAGGACAATGTACGAATTTAAAATATGGATTAAACTCTGTCTGATTATCCCCTGCCCTGTAACCCTGCTTCACCTGAAGACTGCACTTGGTCTTGACTCCATGTATGCAATGTCACAGGACATGGACTAGTATACAATAATAATGTTTAGTGTGCATTTCGTCGATCACACCTGTCTACATGCATATTTCTGTCACATTTAGGATGGAAGGTATAATGAAAAAGGAAGACAGTCATTTGCAGTGTACAGAGAACATCTCCCTCCACTCTCCCCAAGTCATACAATGCTGGATGTTGAGAGTTGTTCTTTGCATCCAGTATTGCTAGGGCTCAAATGACAGCAAATACATTAGATGGGATATTCCTGTTATTTGCATTCCCTTTGGATACCTCTGCCTTTATTTGAATAGATGCTATTTGAATAAATGTCCCCTCCCCCCAGCACTAATGGAAAAAAATCCTGGAAGGGGTAGAGAGCTGGAGCAGCAATTCTCCGCCTGCTTCCCCAACCCGATCCATTGGAATCACTCCAGAAAGCTGGCGTACGTCCGGTGGAAAATCCTGCCCTGTATGACTATGGACTATTTTCTGATAATGTGTAAATAGTCAAACTGTGATAATGTCGCAATCATTAATTTTCGTATCAATTCAGGTGCCCTCACAAATCAACCCCACCAAGTGTAGTAGCTGTTGGCGTTCACAGTAACTTCACTAAATCCAAATTAATGAGGAAGGAGTGAAACAAATTCCATTTTTTTTGTAAAAAGTGTTTATGTAGAAGTGTTAAGGCTGCAATCTGAATTTGGGAATCAGACGATTAACCACTCAGTTTGTTCTCCTGGTTTGGCAAATCCTCCTTGACATAATGCCTTGTAATTGCCCCTTGCTATCTATTATTCTCTAATTGTTTTCCTACAGGCATTGGTATTTGGTAATATGCAGTTTATGTTCTCGAACCACTGCTTTCTGCTGTTTGATCATTGGTATTTGATTCTGATTGTCAGGAATCTAGGGTGTGTGGCAGTGGTGGTGGGAATGGTAATTCACGAGCTGTGTGTGATCAATATTAATCCCTCCATCAAAAAAGGTAATGATCTTGAAATTACTTTATTGTGTACTGGTGCTTAATGTGTTCCTCTGAAATCCTCCCAATGCTATTTTGGAGAAGGCGTTAACCAATTTTATTTTAAAATTGGTTAAAGACTTGCTAATATAGCAGAGAGAGGAATTTCAGGTCAACGTGTTGAGCATTCGTATGCAATTATTCTACTGCATAATTTCAAAGCCTGTGTATTTTTAAAAACATAGCAATTTGGGGGGAAAATTTTGAGCTAGGCATTTCAATCCATCCTTGTGTGTGGACTATTTTGTCATGCCCATTGAATTCAATACAGTGTTGTCACTGCTTATTTGGTGTATTGGTAACAATAGGTTAAAAATTGCACTTCAGCTAATACAGTTTAATGTTATTGCATTACTTCAAATTGCTCCCTTCACTATCCCTACCAGAGATAGACACTTAACCACGAGTCCTTCACCCTTTATGGAACAAAATGGAGAAACAACTCAAGTATGTAAGGACACATCTATAATTTTAATGCTGGGGTGGATATAGTACATGTCCATCATCATACTTTACTGAAACCTGATGGTGCTTTTATATTTACTATGCGTTGCCAGTAGAGCGACACTCAAATAGAGACTTGTGCCCTGTGTACCAGTCTCCATCTGTTGGTAACTTTTTTTTGCCACGCAGTAATACCATCAACATTTAAAGTGGGGGGTGGGGGGAATACAAATACAGACAATATCAGAATTCCACCTTTTATGCCAGTGACTGCTGTCTTGCACTAACCCCAGAAGCATGCAATTGTGTTACACATTGAGCATTGCCTATCAGATAGATGGCCACTAGTGTATTTGTGTGTACACACTGTCATGTTTTATTAGTGTGGGGAGGAGAAAGAATGTATTCCTTTTTTTAAAAAAAACTCTTATATTAAGCTGTCGGTTGAACTTCAAAAGCAGTCCCTGTGCACTGAATTACTTCCTAATAGCTGGAGTGTCTGAAAACACAGGTTCAAAATAACAGACCGTGATGGAGCTAATTAGTTTGCTTTCTGCCTTTTTGCATTCTGCTGCTCTATGCAAACATTGTTCTACTCTTGTATGAAGCATGTAAGGAATTTCAACCCAAATTCTCAGTTATATGTCCCTGAAATATATTCCATTGTTACGTAGGAAAATACAGGGTTGGGAAAAAATTCTGCAATCCATTTGACTGGTACAACAAACTAATAACAGATTACAAAATAATTACGGATGAGTAAGGTCTGTTGGCATATCTTCATTCATTCATTCAGAGCAACTCGAGTCTCTCCCCATTGCTGCATCTAATTATTTCTTAAATGATTTCAGGGTTTTCATCTCCACTCCTCTGCCATTCCAAATGTTGATCAGTCTCTGCATGAGGAAGAACCTCCTGCTGTCAAGCCTAAAGTTACCTTTTACGAGTTTGAACCTGTGTCCTCTTGTCCTGTTCCCACTGTCTAATTTAAAGTAATATTCAGGATTAACCTTTTCCACACCATTTGCTATCTTATATATCTCTATCAATTGCTCATTCCCCTCAAATATTCATCCAGTTCTCCCTGAAAGGTTTCTACACTGTCTGCCCTCCCGGGGTAATCCATTGCACATTTTCATCACCCTCTGCCGAACTCCAGAATGTGGGCACGTAGGCTCAAGTTTAGCCTGGGGAAGGTGCACAGATAGATTAGATCTAAATACTTTATAGAGTACCCTTGTATGAAGTGCATCCAAGCCTGGTGCCTTGCCATCCTTGAACTGTCCTAGCCTATCAGTGACTGCATTATCTGAAATTTCTATTTATTTTAGTAGTTTTTCTGCCTCCCCTCTCTGGAAATTCAACTTCTGTGCTGGGGACACTGCCCAGGGTCTCCTCTGGGAACACAGAAAAGACTTTGTTCAGTATATTCGCAATCTATTAGTAGCTTGATATCATGTTGCCTTTTAGGATCATTCAATGAACCCACCATTTCCTTTTTCACCTGCCTCCTGCAAATATGTTTGTAGAATTGCTTGACACTTTTAATGTTCCCTGCTTTCCTGACCAGTTTCTATACATCTTTTATGTTGTCTCTTTATTCGCCTTGGTTCACTTTGCTACCCTTGGCTTTAGACATTAGTAACAATTTTCTTTAGCCCCTATTGTCCACATTAGTTCCATTGTTGTCCATAGCGATCTGTTTTCTGTTAATAGTATGCATCAGTTCCATACTCTGTGTATCGTAGTTGTTCACGCTTCCCCCCATCACCGCTCATCACACTTGGATTCTGTCTTTCTAAACAACAACCAACTTGCATTTATATAGCGCCTTTAACATGGTAAAATATCCCAAGGCGCTTCACAGGAGCGATTTTCAAACAAAATTTGATACCGAGCCACATGAAGAGATATTAGAACTGGTGAACAAAAGCTTGGTCCAGGAGGCAGGTTTTAAGGAGCATCTTAAAGGAGGAGAGAGAGGCAGAGAGGGTTAAGGAGGGAATTCCAGAGCTTAGGGTCTAGGCAGCAGAAGGCACGGCTGCCAACGGTGGAGCGATTAAAATCGGTGATGCACAAGAGGCAAGAATTGGAGGAGCGCAGAGATCTCGGAGGGTTGGAGGAGGTTACAGAGATATGGAGGGATTTGAAAACAAGGATGGGAATTTAAAACTGAGGCAGTGAGCACAGCGGTGATGGGAGAACCGTACTTGGTGCGAGTTAGGTTACGGGCAGCAGAGATTTGGATGAGCTCAAGTTTATGGAGGGTGGAAGATGGGAGGCCGGCCAGGAGAGCATTGGTATAGTCAAGTCTAGAGGTAACAAAGGCATGGATGAGGGTCTCAGCAGCAGATGAGCTGAGGCAGGAGCGGTGATGGATGATGTTACGGAGGTGGAAATAGATGGTCTTGGTGATGGAGCGGATATGTGGTTGGAAGCTCATCTCCGGGTCAAATAGGATGCCAAGATTGTGCCCTGTCTGGTTCAGCACAGTGGCCCGGGAGAGGGATGGAGTCTCTATTCTCTTTTCTATCATGAGGGCAAACTTAACTTCTGGCAAATTGTGGTTGCTGTTGCCAAGATGTTCTCTGATTCTGAACTCCTCTACCATTTCTTGCTTATTTACTAACTATCAGGTCCAATAATATCCCTGGTCTTGTGGGCTCCTTGACCAAGTGTTCCCTGTAGCAATTAAATGTTGCTTTCACTCCTATTGCACTCGTTATAGATTTCCCAAACTATCTCTGGTAAATAGTTATATTTACATTGGAAGAGTGCCGTAGACAGGGGTCGGCAGTTCTCTCATTGCCTGCACTGCTCAGTATAAAGGTGGTGACCCCTGAGAGGCTGGCAGTATTGGAGACCTACCTTCCGAGATATGGATTCATGTGTTGTGGCAGCCTTGTAGTACCTCACCAAATGCACCATTCCTCACGTTTGAGCTTGGACAGTGAGTTTCACCAGATTATTCGACTGTGAGGAGCATCACTTTTGAACTTGAGCCTGTTCTTTTCCAGTACATTCACTGGATAGTGATCAGGAGTGAACGATCTGACATTCTTTTTTACCTCTCTGGCCCAACATGGGACATTAAGGCCAGGTGAGTGTCTGGAATGCTGCCTTGACTGAGATCAACTAACAATACAGACCAGGAATTGAAGCTGGCACTCGCCAGGTGTGTGTGTGGTTCAGTGCCACATTGTGTGATACATTTATCCACTGAGCTGCTGGTTCTGCTTTTTGAAAGGTGCTGTGAAAATTGATCCTTTTTTTCCTGTTACAGGGTGATGTTTTGAAAGTGTTGACTTCCTTTCTTATTAAGTGTGAAAATAAAAAATATTAAATCCAGCAGCATGCCTGCCCCTGTCTGCTGTCGTAGCTGTGTGTTCAGTAAGTGTTAAAGGTAGTGATGGGTGGAGGTTGCCCTAATTTTGCAATGATGAAACTACACTTGGGGGTTTCTAATAAAATGGATAATACCTAGCCATCCTCTCATTGAGACCTTTCAGAATTTTATGATGAAATCATAGGCGATGCTGTCCTGGGGGTAGTACAATATCCAGTGCCTGATGTGTGCAGTGTGTGCTGACCATTTTCTTCATGTAGGTGGACACTCCAGATTAATCTAAAATTCCTTGTAACTTTATTGAAGAGTGAATTTGCATTTATACAGTACCTTTTATGCCCTCGGGGTGTCCCAAAGGGCTTCACAGTTGATTCATCACCTTTTGAAGTGCTATCACTGATGTCATGTGGCCAATCATAGCAGCCAATGTCCACGTAGCAGGTCCCACAGAGATGACTGACCAGATTTGGCCGAGATATCGAGAGAACTCCCGTGGTCTTGATTCAGTAGTGCTTTTAGATCTACCTTAACCTCTTGGTTCAACATCTCATCTGAAATGCGGCACCTTTTTGTTTTTCCTTTTCTCTTTATTGAAGATAATTTGTACAAAAGTCCAGACCATCCTTAGGATTAATCTTCATCTTCATCCTCCTCCTCCTTCTTCATCCTGATTAATCTGGAAGTACCGGAGCTCGGAGCTCTCTTTGCTGTTTGCAACTATGTGAAGTCAGTCACGCAGGTTATTCTTCTTGAGGTACTTCTTGGTTAGATATTTCAGGTACCTCTTTGGGAATGAAACCTCAGAGGTAACGGTGACCTTACTCTTGTTCCTCTTAATCATCACATTGCCTGGGTTCCCAGGTTTACCATTCACTTTGATGTGTTCCTGCAGGAACTGTTCAAAGTTGGAGGCATCCATGATGCCGTCTTCCACCGGATGTGTGCAGTCCAAGGTAAACTTCAGCACCTGCTTTTTCTCGCCTCTTGGCAGAAGCTTCTTCGCTGGAACCATGTCTGCACAAGGTGGCAGAGAGAGAAGGAGGTGGCGGCGCGCCTCTGACAAAGCAGTACTTCACAGAAGTCGCAGCCTGGATTATGTGCTCAAGCCTCTGGAGTGGGGCCTGCACTCATGGCCTTCTGACTCAGAGCGAGAGTCCTACCATTGAGCCAAGCTGACCATTTATTTCAGAAAGAAATCTTGAGGGCATGAAATTCAAGAATTTTTTCCTTCCTGACAACTGAATTTTAAGATATTCAACAGTGTGATAAAGCTATATAACTACTTTTTAAATTCACTTTATCAAATCCAGTTTTAGTTTAAAAAGAACTATTTTGTGGTTTCTCAACAAAAAAACATTGGTTAAGATGATTGGGCATATGAGGGGTGAAATTGGGCGGGGACATAGAAACATAGAAAATAGGAGCAAGAGTAGGCCATTCGGCCCTTCGGGCCTGCTCCGCCATTCAAAATGATCATGGCTGATCGTCTAACTCAGTACCCTGTTCCCGCTTTTTCCCCATATCCCTTGATCCCTTTAGCATTAAGAAATATATCTATCTCCTTCTTGAATATATTTAATGACTCAACCTCCACTGCCTTCTGTGGGAGAGAATTCCACAGGTTCACCACCCTCTGAGTGAAGAAATTTCTCCTCATCTCGGTTCTAAATGGCATACCCCGTATCCTGAGACTGTGACCCCCGGTTCTGGACTTCCCAGCCATCGGTAACATCCTCCCTGCATCTAGTCTGTCTGGTCCTGTTAGAATTTTATATGTTTCGATGAGATCACCTCTCATTCTTCTAAACTCTAGTGAATATAGGCCTAGTCGACCCAATCTCTCCTCGTACGTCAGTCCTGCCATCCCAGGAATTAGTCTGGTCAACCTTCGTTGCATGCCCTCCATGGCAACGATATCCTTCCTCATGAACGTGAGCCAGGTGGTATCTTATTGATTGCCTGTTATACGTGCCGCCATGATGTTAATTGTATTCAGGTGGTGGGTATCAATTGGAGACACTCGTTTCCTTTTTGTAGGAGAGTTTAGCAAGGGTGTGTGTGTGTGTGTGTGTATGTGTGTGTGAGTGCAGGGAATCTCTGATTAAAGGTTGGAAGCAACTAAATATCAGGCTCTAGTATTCTATCCAATTTTAACACCTGTTACTCTGTTCCATTGAATTTAATAGAGCTGAATGTCAGCATGTCCTATAATGGTTGGCAAATGGCCTGCTTGTTTTTCATCCCTGCCCATGTCCAATTTCACCCATGGACTTGATAGTGCAAAATCTTGTCAATGTGTTGAATCGCAATTCAGTAGTTTTATGCAGCAACTTCTCGTATCTATACTTTTGGTTTGGCTAAGAATCAGTAATGACCACGTCTCCAAATAGCTTCAGCTTTCTTCTTTCCTACCTTAGCTCAAGGGCAGGTATGTTTTATTTTCATATGTCCTACAGTTTAGTTCTTGACTTTTGCCCATGTAAATGGTCGGGATTTGAAGCCCAATTCATTTGATGTTCTAGTTTGTTTTGTAATCCTGTGTGCTTTCTTTTTCTCTTTGCAGGATCCCGATCCAAGCTGATTTGAATATATCAACAGTATATTTCTCTAAAATGAGAAAGCCGGGACCTCAAAAAGGTGAGTGCTGGCAATCTGCTAAAACGAAAATTTCCCCTTTACCAGTTTAATTGTTGCTAAGCCAATTGATTGGCAAGGCCGCAGGCTTACAGTTTTCACAGAAAAATGGACAGAATTGCAGAATGAGACTCTCAAAACGCTGGTAAAAGTCCCAGAATCCCATGTAATGAAGTGCTCAGTCCCCAATTTGGGAAAAGAAAAATGATGCTACTGGTAAGGTGCAATGTGTGGAAGTATCGGGGGAGGGGCCTACTGCTTCTCTGCTTCTTGTTCTTGCTGGGCTTTAGAAGCATTACAATCTAAGCAGAGTTCAAACATTCTACAGGATGGCAGAAAACTGGCTATTAGAAGTCAGACTAATGGATGCACTGGCCCAAAGCGTATCTTATGGTGGAGGAGGGAAGAGAAATGTATCTGTTAAGATTTTGTGTTTTGTTTTAAATTGTCGTCAAAGTAATATAATATTGATCTAAAGGAATAATAAAGAGGGAATGGGAAAGCAGAAAAAGTAAGATTACAATATGGGGGAAAGATGGAAGCAAAGCATTTAACTATTACGCAGGCCATGAATTAAACCATTGCTTATGTGTATATGATGGACCAGTAGTTTTCTATATTTACCGATTATGGGCCAGTAACCAAGAAAATAACTTTTGGTTTCTGTTAGAATTTAAAGAAGTCTAAAACCTTGTTTTCTACAAAATTAAAATCTCATACTTAATAACACTTTTTTTTAAATGGGTGATTTCTTTCTTTGTTTTCTTCATGGTGTCTGCTAGGCTTTCTAAGGGGAGACTAATACACTTGAAGTTTGGAGGATACAAGGAGTTAAGTGGAGAATTATTTTGAGGGTATTTACATGGAAAAGCAGGCATACACAGGTTATACTCTCGATGTAAACTATTGCACTGGATTTGATGTTTCTAAGTGTAAGCTTGGCTCAATATTGGTATCCTCATCTCCAGAGTTTGCAGTTTCTGGAGTCAAGTCTTGTTCCAAGGCACCTAATCTGGGCTGGCACTTCAGCTGCATTTTTGGATTTGCTTACTTTTGGGTGAGGTATTAAACTAAGGCCCTGCCTGCTCAACTGGACATAAAAGAATGCAAGGCACTTGTTCAAAGAAGAGCAGGGAGTTCTCAATGTGTCCTTGCCAACATGCATCGCTCAAGTAACACAACCAAAGCAAATTAACTGGTCATTCAATGACCACTTGCATTTATATAATGACATTAACAGAGAAAAACACCCCAAAGCACTACATAGATGTGTAATTTAAAAAAAAAGGATGCCAAACCAAAGAAGGGGGTTTTAGGAGGGATGACCAAAAGTTTGGTCAAAGCGCTGGGTTTTAAGGAGGGTCTTAAAAGAAGAGAGGGAGGTGATGACGCAGAGGAGTTTGGAGTGGCAATTCCAGAGCACGAGGCCTAGGTGGCTGAAGGCACAGCCACCAATGGTGGGGCAAAGAGAAGGGAGGCCCAAGAAACCAGAAGCGCAGGAACGATGAGTTTGAGAGTGGGGTTGTAGGGCTGAAGGGAGGTTAGAGAAAGGGAGGGGTGAGGCTATGAAGGAATTTAAACTGGAGGATGAGAATTAAATCGGAAGACTGAGAGCTAATCTAGGTCAGCAGGGACAATGGTGATGGGCCAGAGGGATTTGGTTTGGGATTGGATGCAGGCAGCAGAGTTTTGGATGAACTGAAAGTTATAAGGTGAAGGATGGGAGGTCGGCCAGAAGAGCATTGGAATGGTTTAGTCTGAAGGTGACCAAGACGCCTTCAGATGAGGGTTTCACAGCAAGATGGGCTGAAGTAGGGCCAGAGGGAAGTGATGTTACTGGAGGAAGAAGTAGGCAGTATTTGTGACGGGGAGGATATGGAGTCAGAAGCTCAGCTCGAGGTCAAACAGGACCCTGAGGTTGTGAACAATCTAGCTTAGTCTGAGACGGTGGCCAGGTAGGGAATGGAGTAGTTGGCAAATATAGAGTTTGTGGTGGGGACCAACTGCTTTGGTCTTCCCAATTTTAGCTGGAGGAAATTGCAGCTCTTCCAAGACTGGATATCTGACCAGCTGTCTGATAGCACTGAGGCAGTTGAGAGGTTAAGAGAGGTCGAACCAGGAGTTATCATGTACGTATGGAATCTGACTTCATGTCTGCCAATAATGTCGCCAAAGGGCTGCATATAAATGAGGAAGAGATGGGGACCAGGGATTGGTCTGGGACTGTAGAGGTAATGGTGCGAGGACTGGAGTCGAAGCCATTGCTGGAGATACTCTGACTTGAGATAGGTAAAAGTGCAATCAAGTGAGGGCAGTCCCACAGTAGAGGAGAGATATTGGTGGAGGATGATGTGGGCAACCATGTCAAAGGCTGTAGAGAGGTCAGTGACGGATAATGCACCATGGTCACAGTCACAGAAGATGTTTGTGATTTTGGTTAGGGCTATTTCCCTCCTGTGGGAGGGGTGGAAACTTTTTATTGGAGAGATTCAAACAGAGTTGTGGGAGAGATGGCATGGATTTGGGAAGTGATGATACGTTCAAGGACTTTGGAGTGGAAAGGGAGGTTGGCGATGGGGCGGTAGTTCGCAAGGACAGAGGGGTTGAGGGTGGGATTTTTGAGGGGAGCATTGGTAGTTTTGAAAGGGATGGGGTTACTGCTGAGGAGAAAGAATTATTTTCAATGTCAGCTAGTATGGGGGCCAGGCAAGAAAGTTGGGTGGTCAGCAGTTTAGTAGAAATGAGGTCAAGGGAGTAGGAGGTGAGTCTGTTGGACCAGATGAGCTCAGCGGGCAGGGGGTGAATCATCTCGTTGCTATTTGTGGGATCTTGCTATGTGCAATTGCCTACAAAACATCGGTCACTGTTCCAGTGATTCATTGGCTGTGAAGCACTTTTGAGACATCCTGAGGACGTGAAAGGTGTTATATAAAAGATAAGTTTTGCTTTCTCCTGACTTTTATAATGGAAATGCTGACCCCATGAACAAATGACGTTTGAACAAAGCATAGCAATGTAAGGAATTCTATATGTCTGATATTATAGATTGCTGATCGTGGCAGATATACTGATACTGAGGATGATGCCCTTCAAATTGCACGCTCAGTCAAATTTCTCAAATAAAAATGGGGGAGTCCTGGACCCTAGTTACCTCTGCTGGATTTGAAAATGCCATCCTTTAGGCAGTGGGTTAAACATTGACCTTTAGCTCTGGGACCTGGACTAATGCAGCCCAGACTGATGGGGCCAATGTCTCTTCTGCCTGTTGGCTTTAAAGTTCTTGTGTGTAATGGCTTGGCAGTATCAATCCTGTTCCTAATGGGCATGGACCTACAGCATAAAACTGCCTCCAATTTAAACGGCAATGTTACTCGGACAGGCATGAGGACAGTTGGTGTGGAAAGTGGAAAATAATGCCTCACTGGTGCAATGGAGATGGTCTTCTGAAATGGGGCAGAGTCGAGGGAGCTTAACTCTGCATTTATATGTGACCTGATCTGGGAGTGCTTGATGTGGACACCAGGGACAGAACTTTCAACTTCGGCAGGAGTGTCACACGGGTGAAAGCAGATCAGCCAGCCCTTGTGCACACTGCCTGATTTTCCCTTCAATTGACTGCACTGGATAGGGAAATTGTGCTGGGTATATAATGGGCGGTCATTCCACCGCCACCCCCCTCCCCCCCCCCCCCCCCCCCCTGTTTTGCACCCCCACTGAAGTTGAAAGCTCCTGCCCTGGAAGCCTGAAGTGGAAAGTGTTCCGGTTCCCAGCATTAACATCCCTTGGTGAGCACAAAAATGTAAGAAAATAAAATCCTCTTGGTGCCCATTAACACTAGCCATGTTTATTATTCCTAATCTATAATTAATTTTTTTTTTAAAAAAAAGAGTATCTCAACTCTTTTCCCCCTGGGCACTTGGAGGGTGATTTTAAACCCCAAGAACGGTTGGGTTGGGGGCGGGTGGGAGTTGAAAATAGTTTGTTTTTTGGGTCGCGACCGCAACCCAGCTTTATTTCCGGGTTTAACGTCGGCGCGTAAAAGTACAGGCTTCCCACTAGGAACGCAAAGTTTGAAAATTTTGCGGTTGCGACCCAAAAAAACCCAACTATTATCAACTCCCACCCGCCCCCAATCCACTTGTTCTTGGGGTTTGAAATGACCCCCTTAGTGGTAGAACAAAGGTTTGATTCCTGATTAAATGCATTGAGCCTTATCGGTGGAAGGCTGTGTGAGGGAAGGGACAGGTCAGACAGGAGCTGCTTCTCAGCAGGCTGGGAAGAGCAGCTGAAAGGTGGGTCACCCTGGGCTGGACCTGTGTGTGCTGGAGTGGCTGGGAACAACATACCAACCTTCTCGGCTCCAGAATGGTACATGGATTCTCACTTTTTAAATGAATAAAAGTGGGGCAGGAAGGGGAAAGTTAATTATGTGGTTGGTATAAATATAAGTAAACAGTGAAGCTTTCAGGAATCCTGTCCAGCTTTTTGGGAAATAATGCTTTGGTATTTATATGCAATCTCAGTACGAGAATGAGTTCTAAATGAGTATTTGGAATCCATTTTCCTTGCAGTGACAATAACCTTTTGGATTAAATTAATTGTCTTGAAGGACTCAAGTGCACAGTGCTTTTCTGCATTCAGTTTTTTGAGCATTCAACTGTTTTAAACCTTGATTTAGTCATTGTTGATCTAATTTGAACACATTGCTCACTGGAATGCTCAGCAGAATTCAGCCTTTTGAGCAGTTTAATGAGTATTACTGGCAATATTTCTGTCTGAAAGTATTTATATAATGCCAGCTGTCTCATATTTTCATGTAACAGTTGATGTTTAATGTAGCGCTCTATAAAGGGTGTTAGAGAACCATCCAAATGAGATGTGCATTTGCCTCCTTGCAGGGTACCCTCTTCAGAACCAGCCAGACACTGGAATGCTGTTTCTGACTAGCCTGGTCCCTGCATAACCGACATTCAATCCTGTGCTGTTAATTTTCCCAGAAACTCAACATGTCTCATTCTTTAATAACATAGTGACATTGGGAACAGGAGTCGGCCATTCACCCTCTCGGACCATTCAATTAGATCATGGCTGATCTGCACCTCAACTCCATTTTCCTGCCTTTGCTCTATATCCCTTGATACCCTTACTTAACAAAAATCTATCTATCTCCGTCTTGAAAGCTGCAGTTGTCCTAGCATCTACAGCCTTTTGGAGGAAGAGAGAGTTCGAAATTTCTTTTACAAATGGAAACCTTTGCGAGCACCAAACACATGATTTTTGGATTCGTCTAAGATTAAGGACATTAATGTAACACTCCACCAATAGGAAAAGTAGCCTCCCAGTTTGTGCTGAGTTTGCTGATCTCAGCTGGGGTGGCTGTCGAGAGTCGAGAATGGGCCCTCTGCTAGGAGAAGGTAAAGAACATCAGCCAGGGTCCACATTTCTAAAGGCTATCTAGTGACTCTCGCTGCAAAAGTGTGTTTGAGACGAGGATTGTGATACTCATTCATGATGGAACAGCGTGCTGTCATCATCCAGGCTTATACCATGGAGCAGAGCCACTTGGACAAGGTACTGGTGGGCTGCCAGTGACTATGAAACCACAGCCCAGTAGGAGCCAATGTCTTCAGGGGAGAAAATTAGCCGCCCAGTTATATCATCAGCACTGTAGAACTTGTGTTCCTCAGACTAGGTGCAGCCACTAGCAAAGGTGCAGTGCATAAGAGCACTAACGTAATGCATAGTGGTCTTGAATAGGTTAGTTTAAAAAAAATATAAGTAACTCAATATTCTGGAAAAAATAAGTGGATTTGTGGGAATCTTGCTGTTACTGTATCGATCTTATTTGAAGACGCACATTTGAGCTGAGCTTGTTTTCCTACATCAGAATTCAGTATATAGATTTACAGTTCATCTTGTTTCCTCAGCATTCTGTTGCTGTGTTGTCACAAGCTGTTCATCAAACTATAAAGATTTTTAATAGCGTTTGCAATCTGTTGTTTATTCCCTATTAATACTGTCCGCTGCCACCATCATCTGAAAAATGTTTTATGCTCAGGCAAGTTAGTTAGATTCAGCTAGGCAAGTTACCAGTCTTCTTAATGTAAAATCATTTCTTTCTAAGTGAAACTGGCCTGTCTCGTGGTAGGGTTAAAAGTTTATTTTTATATACTTTAGCTTTCTCCCATCTGTTTAGTTCCATATAATCTACACTATCTTGAGAGGGCGGGATGGATCAGGTTGGGAAAGACAATGCTAGTCAGCCAAGCTGCTAGTGGGAAGGCTCCCATCTCACTCCCTTATCCTGTTTTCCTTCCCGCCCTTCTTTCTTTACCCTTTAGAGAACCCATTCAAGACTCGAGCCAATTCCCTGAGGAAGACCCTGGTTTGAATGCCAGTGAAGTCTGAGATTTGAACTTCAGTGTCCAGCTTGAGAGTCCAGCATTCTAGCATAGTAGATACCGGCCACCTCTTAGAGAATCCTTCATTGAAATGTTTTATGCTATTGTTTTCTGCAGTGTTTGATGTCCCATCAAAGTCTGAAATATGAGCACATCTGTCAACAGGAGTATTAACACAATTCCATCTACTGTTTGAGACATTCTCTTGAATTTAAGGTATAAAGGCAATCATTCTTTTTAATATGTGTATATTACAGACAAACAAAATGGGATAGTTATGTAGTGCAGTGTGACTTGAATCAGGGAAGCAGTCAAATATTCTGTTGTCTGATAGAATACTTTTTCAACTGTAATTGTTAAGAACTTAATTATGTTCTCGAGGAACATGTCTAAGAAAGAAAATTCCATGTATCCTTCAAGATGATGTCCAGATCGCTACCCATTCCACTGTCCACCCATTGCAACTTTCTGGAATAGAAGTGAACTCATCATTAAATACATATGTATTAACGTGTCTGTTCTATCCATCTATTGAGTGAGGCCCACGCACTTCCATGTGAAAGGTGGATATATGGACTGTGTTTGGCCACATTTCTGCACAAATTACACACAACAATGATTGTCCTGAGAATAGTAAGCCAATCCTTTTTTTTTTTCTTTGTTCTAGTTATAGATTGGAAAGATGGAAGGAGGCAAAAGTATGCTCGCAGTGGTCGTCCATCAAATACTCCATCTCCATATCAAGGTAAATGCTTTGACTTGAGTGAAATGCTGTCTTGAGTATTTAAGAAGCTATTTCTGCATTGTAACCCAGCAATTGGGTTGACCTGAGTAAAGTTCCTTTGTGGCATTTTTTTTCTTTTTGAAGGAACGGTGCCAAACAGAAATGGGTTCTGCTTGAACAAAACTAGGCTGGCATCTCACTTTGCATGGGACTGAAATGCCATATAACCCTGTCATCAAACATTGTAGCAGCACAGGACTTTCTAAATCAGGAATAGGTCATTTCTGTGTGATCATCCCACTTGGAAATTCTAACAATCTTTTGTGTGTGTGCAATTTTATTATTTTTATCCCCTTCTACTGGGATTTCCATAATTTCAAGCAGTATTGTACATAATTTAGGAATTCACCACTGCATGTAACTCTCATTGGATCTTCCATTTTTTTGGGGGGGGAGAAGCTAGCTTACACACAATATTAAAGTAAAACATTACATAGGGTGAAGTACTGGTTCGTTGTGGGTCCCATAGTGTTTGTTTAACCGATTTTAAACCATTGACAAGTGAAGACAATTTAAATTGGGGACTTGTTGATGTCAGGAAGTTCATAGCTGGCTCCCATTAATTGCTATTTAGTTGGTCTGTACACAGACCAATTGAGGTCAACTTTAAAGCTGTCTCTACTCAATATCATAATTGGCATGTTCGCTTGAAAGTTTTTTTTTGCGCAGTGATTGATTTCAAAAATTTAAAGAGACCGTTCCCAATAGGGCCGTAAACAAACCAGCTCCATGGCAAGCGATAATTGCTGGTGCCACGACTGTCCCTTTAGCTGATCTCTGGAACAATTTCACTCGGATAAAATGGCTGTTTCTGGAACTCCTTGAGGGAGCTGTTCAACCCCTGTGCGTGCTATTGAACATAAAAGTGCTGGGACGCTCAGAGACTGAGTACTTTATATTATCAGTACTTTACCTTCAGTGCTGTAAATAAGTTTGATCCTTAATGTCTCACTTAAAAAGTAGGTGCAGTGAGTCCTTATTAGAAATTTATAGAGTAGATAGTTAGTGCCATTATTTCCTTTTTATTGCGATTTATGTTCCTCTTCGCTTTTTTATGGATCAACAGCTGGGAATGGGGAAAATATAATGAAAAGTTTGTTAGAATGAGGTATGTCTGCATGTATAGAGTTACATATATTTTGCTGTTGGGGATTTACTTGAGTTGTAGTTGCCTTGGTGAGTGGTGAAGATAATTGTTTATTTAGTTAGTGGTAAGAATTAGTGTAGGATTGAAGAAGGATTTGGTTTGGTAGGTTTTCGGCAGATGGTTTGACTTAAAACAAATTAAATTTTAAACCCATCTCATTTTCTAGGCAATGCACCTTGTAATTAACTGAGCTATGGTTAATGTTGAACTTCCAAATCATAACAATGACTTGCATTTATATAGCGCCTTTAACATGCTAACTGCTTCAGCTGAAACATTTGAGTGTTCAGCAAAGGAAGAGCTGTATATCCAATGTTGAGGTTAATGTTTATGATGGATAAATAATTTCTATAAAACTAAATATGTGTTGGATTTTAGAAATGCTGCCAAAATTTGGTCTGTTTAAACAAACATTCAAACAAGTAGTGAATCAATTTGAACAGCAATCTCAACGCTATAATTCCTATTGGACATTGGTTCAGTGGGAAAGCAGTTGTTATATTTGAGTTTCCTTTTTAAAATTTAAACATTTTACAAGGCAAAATTTTCCTCTTTCAGGAGTCAGATTGATAGTTGACCATAAATGAACATTTAGCACTTTCAAGCATCCGTGCAGTCATGTTGTTCATGTGAAGACTTGATTGTGCTTTTCTGCCTGAGGTGTCTGCAGGCCAACAATGTTTCCTTTCCCTAGATTTTCTTTTTTTTTTCTGTCATGTCATTTTAGTATTGTGGAATTGGTAATGTTTTGTTTTTTGCCATTTGTTCAGTTCTGTTTTCTTTTTCTCCCTTTTCCTAGTTATTGCTGATGTGATCTAAAAAGGCTCTTGTAACATTGGACTATATAATTGCTTGTCTCCAATGTTCCTGGCTTTCCCCCACCCCCATGAGCAATACCTCCACCTCTTTCCCTTAATGCACTTGATTTAGAGTTGTCTTTTCCTGTTCTGTTCTCTCCACTCTCGATTAGTCCACCAGGGTCGCTGCAGAGGACAGCCAGTTCTATTCCCCAGAAAACCTTGATATTGAAATGTAACCAGATTTCCTGTATTAGGGAGCAGAGTTTCAGTTCCTGCTTAGCACCGGAGGGATGTCACCAATAAAGTAGTCTGTGGTTAATGACCATTGCCCCCTGCAACACAACTTTCTGTAACAGAAAATGAAGATGGTCCAATTAAGTGTGTGTGTGTGTGTTCGTATAATGGCAATACTGACACTGCAGCAGGCAACCCGTTTGCTGCAGTGTGAACTTTGTTGACAGTCAGCATAGCAGTTTGAAGTTAATATTTTGGAGCTAATTTTTCCTGGAGTTGAGCCTGTCTACAAAATTTCTTGAACCATAATTGTGCTCCTTTAACTATAATTATGACTTCTGAGTTGTGTCTATCTTTATTTTCACCTTGCTGTCTTTTTTTAAATCTCACCATTGCCATTTCCCCCTCCCCCTCAACCAGTACTAGTTTGTTTATAGAATCAGTAAGAGATCAGAATCAGTAAAGAGAACAGGAGGAGTTGTTTGGATTTGGAAAAATAAATTCTAAATACAAAAAAAAATGCGAGATTAATAAAGAAAAGGAAATTATGGAATTAAATCAGTGTCACAGGAAAGATGACAAGCTGGAATTATTTTTGAAGATGTCATGTGGCTAGTTTTATATAGGCACATGGACATTTTACATGTATGGATTGGGGCATTGAAAGAGGCATTTGCTCAAAACTGAAACTGATAAAACTGGGCAAATGTTTGCCCTTGGACACCCTTACAGTAGAGCAGTAATGGCTCCTTGAAAGTCTCTAAAGTTTTGAAATTGTAATTGGATGGAGTTGTTGTGAGATACCCACAGACCAGATTTCACTTTGTGCTCAGGAGTCTCTCATCCAGTTTACACACAAGTTCTAAGTTTGTTGTGAATTTGGCACTAAATTGTCCAAATGATCTGAAGTTGGAATTGAAATTTCTTAATGGCTTAGTCAGTTTTGCAGAAAATGCTGTAATACTCACCTGGAATTGGGCAGAGGCAGTGTTTTTTTTTTGAAGCCTGAGAGTTTAATTCAAATTGAACTAAATTGCCTTAATTCTGATTGGTTTGGATTTGGCAAATAATTTGCAGTCAATCCATCCAATTAGAATTTCAAAACTTTACAGAGACTTTCAAGGAGCCATTACTGCTCTACTGTAAGGATGTCCAAGGGCAAACATTTGCCCAGTTTTATCAGTTTCAGTTTTGAGCAAATGCCTCTTTCAGTGCCCCCAATCCATACATGTAAAATGTTCATGTGCCTATATAAAACTATAAGGAGTCGTACAACACCAGGTTATAGTCCAACAGCTTTATTTGAAATCAAATAAAGCTGTTGGACTATAACCTGGTGTTGTACGACTCCTTACATTTGTCCACCCCAGTCCATCACCGGCATCTCCACATCATATATAAAACTAGCCACATGACATCTTCAAAAATAATTCCAGTCTTCCTTTGGACTAAGAACACCTGCAACTTTAACCTTTTGTGGAGTGGATGCAAAGCCGCAAGTCTTACTGGCCGCTGTAAATGCTCAGGGTAAATCACCTGTCCTTTTATGTGGGGAAAAACAGCTCAGCACGCAAGCCCAGCTTGTAATCTGATACCGCACTTTTGCATGAATGGAAATGCGGGAGCTAGAAGTATAACTCCCGGAAGAATGAATCCCAGTGATTTAAATTGAACACTCTGTACTACAAGCAAAACCTCAGCCGAATTGTGCGCTAAAATGGTGCCAGGTGTCGGAAAACCAATTGGCGCCCAAAAGAAGTAATGAATACACAGATTTAAGAGATGATAGATTTAAAAAGGGAGAACATTAATGAAAGCCACCCAACATTTGTGGGTTCAGTAATGTGCAGCCTATTGCGCCACCAATAAATATGTTTTATAATGTGCTGTGCTTAATTTATAAATAAATTAATCTACTTAATAACTGGTAAAAATAGGGCCAGGTCACTTAGTTTGTGTTGACAAAGGAATTGAGTATTTAGGGGTAAAGATGATTTTTATTTGTTGGCGTTTAATTTTTTTCATAGTTTTGGCACCTCGCACAGTGAAATAAGCATACCATTTTATAGCCAGCCTTTGATTTGCTTGTGATGCTTTTGCCATTGTGGACATTTGATCGCTCCAACTAACTCACCCATGCTGAGATTTGCTGCTGTTACCTGGTGTCGAAAAGCTTGTTGCGTAATCCTTGCTTCTGTTGCCAAGCTGTCCATTGACTGCAGAAAATCCCGATCTTTTGCCAGTGAACAGCTTGATGTGATCTTTGGCTCATCTGAATGTGTCTGTACAAAAGCGAAAGGCAGTTTTCCTTTTGCAGTTCGTTATAGAATGTACTATAACAAACCTAGTTATAGTGTATTCGGATCTCACTATGCCTTGTTTAAGTTGCCAGCTCCGTGATGTGGTGAAAGTGGCTTGAAAGCCACTGTGATAAAGTTGGTAGTGTCAGTTTTAAAAAAAAAAATCTGCTTCTTGGTCTGTGGGTTTGATACCATTTATATGCTTTAAAATTCTCTGGTGTAGTATGAAAGTGTCATGTGCTAGTGTACACCTTCAGCTGGGCTCAACTGGTAATGAGGGGATACATTTTGGTTAAAAGAAATAACCAGAGTAATTACACTCTCTGAATGGAAGTAGATTAGAAACAATAGGGCTGAAGAACTGACCTTTTGTGGGACTCTGATGGACACCTTGTCCTCACTCCTGGACCCCTCCCCCCCCCCTCCCCCAATCTCACATGACACTAATCACACTCTCCTTCAGCTTGTTCTTCAGAATAGATGTCATAATTTTGCCTGTTAATAGGTCTGAGGCAATTTTGTGGTCTTTTTAAAACATTGCACTGAAACCTCAATCTATTTCTCTTTCACGTGTGCGACCTGTTCTTGTTTTCTGGTTTACAGCATTAGTGGTCTTTTCATCCCTGCTTACAGTTAAATAACTGTACTTGACTTTGGTCACTCCCTTAGTTATTTAAAATCTTAAAAAAAAACTTTTGTTCAGAATAAATTCCCAATGCTTTTGTTTCCTCCCACAAATTTATTTGCACTGGTAGTCATAGTGGTTTGACTCACTAATCATATCTTCTGCCCAATTATTCAAAGAGCCTCAGGTTGTGACATTGTTTGTTTGAGAAACTCTGGAGAAGTCAAATGCCCAGTCTGGTTTCACACACTGGGATGTGTTAACACTACACTGATGCTGGTATCCTACTCGTAGGAAACCCAAGAGCAGCAGGATAAATTTTCATGCCAGATTGATACTAGGCAAAGGAGTTTATAGTCCCAAATTAGCTTTGGATTTCAGTTGAAATCACATTTACTCTGAGATGAACTTCCAATCATGACAGCCATGGTCTTGCAACCCATTTGTTTTGATTTGGCCTTTCAGAGCTATTTGGATTCTGAAACAAGTCATTCTAGAGATGTTAACTGTCCATGTGAAAAAATTCAATCCAAGCCAGAAAAGACTCTGCTGCCTTATGAGTTTTGATTTTTATCTTCAAAACTGAGGTAGAAAAAATGTTATTCACTGAGAAAGTGACAGTTGTATAATACCATTGTGCTCTTTGGCTATTGAAATTGAGTATTGTGTTGAGGCACTATAAGGCCCTGTCCAATGTAGAAAATATGTCTATTTGTTGCTGGAACTTTTAAACTGTTCTGTATCATTGCTCTAAGAGAGCTGATATCTGAGAGGAAACCTTTAGTCTAGCCTGTGACATTACTTGTGTCAGTTTTCTGGCTAGACATCTGAAAGATCAGATCTACATCCATAATTTACTCCTGAAAAGTGGACACACCTAGAATGCATAAATATTGCTTCTAAAAGTAGGTTCTTTACTTGTGTAGCTTGCTATTGTGAAAAGAGACTTGCTGGTGATGCAGATGGTTGTGCTGGGCATTTTTGAGGCTACTCTGATTTCAGTGATGGAGTGATTTTTTTTCTTGTCTTTAATCCTACACAAAATTAGCCAATTGGATAATGTGTCAGCCAACTTTGAAGTTTACTGAATAATAGCAATACAGTGAAAGCTATGCTTTCACCAAACCCAACATGTTTCAGCACATAATGCCAGTGTTAGTAATAGAGTTGATTGGTTGGCTGTGTGATCCCTGTGTTTGCCACTGTGTTGGCTAGAATGATGATTTTGTTTTTCTTGGTCTCTTACAAAGGACTAAAATAAGCATCAGACACCCTGACCTTTTCAAGGCTGTCGTGTATTGGAAATAAAAGAGCCAGCCTAATAGAAAGCAACCAGCTGACTGGTCATTTGTTTCCAAAATCTAGCACTGTTTCTTTGAAGAGTGGTCTTTGTAAATTGATGGATAAAGCTTAAAAAAAAGACTTGTTCATTGGAGTTCTGGGCTAAATTACCTACACAATCATTTGCTATTCTCAAATTGTATTTTAATTTGTGTCTCCTAAGGAGGAAATTTACAGAGCTGATTAATTAGTGAGATGACCCTACAGTTTTGTAATGCACTGCCTGCTTATAAAAATGTTTGTGTTCACTTTGCTACCAATAAGTGAGGCCTGGAGCTTTGCCTGTCTGTACAAGGAGGAAGAGTAAGTGATTCTGATCTTCTAATGAGATTGTTGAAACAGTTGAATTCAGATGTTGCATTCACAAACATGTGGATTATCCATCCTCTATTATTGTGGCTCATATAGCCTTAATTCAAAGATGATTCATTTGAATTTGTTTGCACTTTTATTTATGTAGCTATTCTATTTACATTGGTTAATTTGAATTACTGGTTCATTCATTTTTTTTTGTAAAATCAATGACCAAGTTATCCTGTACATGTGTATTTAGTTTTATACTATCTAATTTCAAGTAGTTTGAAAAGATAAAGTGATATCTGAAGGATAGAAATTAGGGCAATTTTGCACTTCAGCTGTGTCAAATATTGTCACTGGTCAATTCTACAGCTATTGAAATTTACCCTTCTCCATCCCACTAGAAGTGATCGTGAGTAGACTGGTTGCAATATACTAGAGATGTAGTTGTGCTGTCAACACCTCGACTGTCAAAGTCCATTACCCATTGATACCAGCATGTAGTCCACACATCCCTTCATTTTTGTTAATGTACCTCAAATGGCTTTGCATTTTATAAAAATAATTAGCTTTCATTCTCCCACCCCTATGCATTTGCATCAAACCTAGTCACTCGAGAATAAATTAATTTGGTCACTGCACCTGCAAACTTAGGTGACTTATTTTTGTTACTTGCTGCCCACTGTGCTCCATATTAGATCTTTTACGATCTATTTTTGAGTAGTGATTCTATACCAAAAATATTGCCAGAATGTGACTTTATTGATTGAGTGTATTCCAAAAATATTAAATTTTTGAATTTTATGATCTTCCTACACTGACATTTGCATAAGTTTATTTTGTGGATGTTCTGTGAAAGAAAATGGGTGCAGAATTTAGGAGCGCTAAAGGTATTCCCTAGGAGACATTTTACGCAACAAAAAAAGAGCAGAGATCTGAAAATATTGTGACATCATATAGAATCATACAGCAGAAGGAGGCCATTCAGCCCATCCTGCCTCTGCCGGTTCTTTGGAAGAGCTATCCAATTAGTCGCACTCCCTTGCTCTTTCCCCATAGCCCTGCAATTTTTCCCCCTTCAAGTGTATGTCCAATTCCCTTTTAAAAGTTGCTATTAAATTTGCTTCCACCACCCTTTCAGGCAGTGCATTCCAGATCATAACAACTCACTGCGTTAAAAACAATTTGTCCCCATCTCCCCTCTGGTTCTTTTGCCAATTACCTTAAATCTGTGTCCTCTGGTTACCGACCCTCCTGCCAGTGGAAACAGTTTCTCCCTATTGACTCTCAAAACCCTTCATAATTTCAAACATAAGCCATAAAGGTCCACTTCCTTTCTGTGGAAAAATTAAACTGATCTCATTAGGTCTTTGCTGTAGTAACATCAATTAGAAAAGAAGGAATGCAAGGCATTCCTTATGATTATGCTCATCTCTTCCTGGCTGTTCCGCTCTCGTGCAGCTTCCCATCGCTGGTATGCTCAGAGGTCACATTGGTGGACTTCTGTATGATTGCTACCCACAGAAGAGTCAGATACCATGTTTGGTTTTCTTTCCTCCCAAATTGGAGCACTCTGCTTCGTTGAGATATTCATAGATACAACCTTCCACTGTGAATCGGGTTCACTTCAGACTATTTTAACTAATGAAAGCAAATCCTTTTGCTGTACCTTTTTATAGTCCATATAGTTTGATTTTAGAATAAATATCAGCCAAGGTCAAATGGTTTTACTGGTTTAAGCCAGTAAAAACTGACATTTCCTGCCAGTTTATTCACCATTATTTAGAAGCTGAAGGGGAAACCTGAAGTTGTCATGTAAAATTTTCAATGGAACATTATGCTTTCAATTTGATTTGAAGTGCCTGAGTTTGTTAACATTGTGACCCATGAAACTCCAAATTTTAGATTTTTAAATGGGAAATTCCCTTTTGTTGCTTTTAATTGACTTGAACTTCTGCCTGTTTGGCCTGCTGGGTGAACTAAAAAAGAAAAAGTGGCAAATTCTGGAAATCTGATGTGAAAACAGAAAATGCTAGAATTACACAGCTACTCAGTCGACATCAGTGGAGGGGAAAGACGTATTAACAATATATCCATAATGTTAGCTTGCCTTTTCTCTTTACAAATAATTGATTTGCTGTGCTTTTAATCGCTCTACCATTGGCGGCTGTGTCTTCAGCTGCCTAGGCCCTAAGCTCTGGAATTCCCATCCCATGACCTCTTTGCCTCTCTCTCTTTCCTCCTTTTAAGACACTCCTTAAAACCTACCTCTTTGACCAAGCTTTTGGTGATCTGTCCCAATACCACCTCATGTGGTTCGGTGTGAAATTTTGTTTGATAACGCTCCTGTGAAGCGCCTTGGGATGTTTTACTACGTTAAAGGCGCTATTTAAATGCAAGTTGTTGTATTGCCAGCATTTTCTGATCTGGTATGTAGTTTCCCAGTAATCTTTATTGTACCAAATGAATGATGCTTTACTGTGAATTACTCACATGAATGCAATTCAGGCTTTGATCCAGCATGGGTAGCACATCATCTCTTTATTTTCTGCAGCTCTGCTAGGTGGAAAGCTATAATTTAGATGCGTTGAATGTAATTGCTATGATTTGGGTTTTTTATGTTGTCATACCATGGTTTGTATTTTGTTGACATTTGTTTGGTTTGTTTTCTGTGGAGCTATATATAGCAGAAGGTTGCTGATAGCCTTGGCTTTAAAAGAAATTGTGTGTGCCTTGCTCATTCTCTCGCTTCCTTAGCTGTGGTTTTATTGCTCAACTATACCAAGTCTAGCCGAGAGCTTGGTAAAACAGCCGTTTAGGAGGTGGGTGGGGGAATGGGTTCCCATTTTTGGAATGGAGGAGTTGGAACAGTGTTTCCATCTTCCAACAATCCTGTTGGATGACGTCAGGTTTCCACTTCGCCTCTTCACAAAAGTGTAGTTTTCTTGGCAGCTCTGGAGCAGCAGTTGGGGCTGGAGGAAAGTAGACAACAACCGTTGCAGAAAATGTTCTTGTGTGACAACAGAAATAATATGCTAATAAGTCAACAAATACCGAAATAATATAGAATACAAAATCCTGAAAACCCTGTGCTTGCAATGCATTGTATTCCCTGCGCCAGACAATACAGCTCAAATGTAGGCTGCATCTGTACCCTTAGCTACAGTTACTTTCTGCATTCACCGCCATTTTTATAATGGAGGATTAACAGAAGGGAAGTGGCCATGGAGAGGGAAAAAAGAGAAACAATGAAAAAAAAAAATGATTTGCATTAAATGTGCAATTCCATTATCAAAGCCACTAGCTTTCACTTTCAAGAGCAACTACAGCTTTAATTTTTTGCCTCTTTAACACACACACATGTCTCAAAATGCTTCACTTTCTTTCAAATGGATGCTGAGCCAAAGGTGACCCAAAAGTTTGATCAAAGAGTTGAGATTGAAGGGGAGGTGGCGAAGGTGGAAGGGTTTAGGTGGGAATTTCAGAGTGTGGGACCAAGGCGGCTGCCAGCAGCGAGGTGGGATGATCAAGAGGCTGAAAAATTGGATGCGATTATGGAGCAATTCCCAAAACCTCAGTGAAGATCTTGGAATCCCATGTAATAAAAATGGAATATGATTTCAGTCACTGTAAATCCTAAGTTTTTTTTTCAAATTGGGGCCCATAAGCCAGTCCTAAGTGACATGCAAGGTAATTTGATTCCTGTTTAGAGGTGGGCATTTGTACAAAAAGTTATGTATTGAAGGGGAAGCTGGAGAAAGGAATGGAAGGATATGCTGATAGGGTTAGATAAAGTAGGGAGGGAGGAGGCTTGTGTGGAGCATAAGCACTGGCATGGACCTGTTTCTGTGCTGTACATTCTGTTTTTTTTTTGTGTTGATTTACTAGCACATTATTTCTGTTGTATACTAACAACTGTTATGATATCATTGCTTAGCTTTACATAACTGACTCTGCCTTTTGGAGGTTGGAACAGAGCCTCCCTGGAATCATGTCAATATTTGCAGGGGTTTCCTCCACACAGAAAAGTTTGAAAACTGCTGCTGCACATCAGGAGACTTGGCAATAACGTGTCATTCTTGCTCAAACAGGCTGATTTTCAAACTCCTTTTCTAGTCTCGAACTAACCATTGGCGATTAATACGAGTTTATAGATTGCTCCTTTGCTTGAATTGGTTTGACTTGGAGAACCTGACACAAGCCTGTCTTCCAAAGGATGCATAATCATAATCGTCACCACGTTCAAGTTTACAGTCAGACTGAGTGCCGTCACGTTCAGCTAACAAATTATCACGTTGAACATTCCCATTGTGATTTGTGTAACCATGGGGCCTCATGCTCCAATTGGATCTCTGACTGTTATTTTGGCTTAAAATATGCAAGAATGTTTCATTATGATTTTGCATAATGCAATATCATAAGCATACAAACCATACCCTAAGTATATGAAGTGTACACTGGCTGCTCAGTTCAAAAGATGTGAGTTTAGTTTTACTTCCCAGTTCAATAGATCCAACACATTATATAATTAGGACCAGTGATTTGCAATAACTAAATAAGTCAAATTGCATTATTATTGTATGGATTTCTGTGAATTTTACCTGTTTTGGGTTTTATGGTGTATATTGCTAATATAGCTGCATGTTGTTTTTCTGTAATCCTGCACAATTATTTATTGATACATAAATATCCTTGTGCCTCAAGGACATGGTGCCACTGACTTCTCCAATCTGTATTGATGGACAATGTCTGCACAAAAAGAAGAACTTGCATTATATAGCTCCTTTCATGACCTCAGGGCGTCCCAAAGCACTTTACAGCCAATGAAGCACTTTTGAAGTGTAGTCACTGTTGTAATGTAGGAAACGTGGCAGCCAATTTGTGCCCAGCAAGGTCTCCCACACAGCAGTGAGATAATGACCAGGTAATCTGTTTTAGTGATGTTGGTTGAGGGAAAAATATTGGCCAGGACACCAGGAAGTGCAGCCTAGCTTTCCTTTGAATAATGTCTTGGGATCTTATATGTCCATCTAAGAACACAGGTGGAACTTCGGTATAATGGCACCTCTGACAGTGCAGCATTCCCTCAGTACTGCACGGAAATGTCAACCTCGATTACATGCTCAAGTCTCTGGAGTGGGACTTGAACCCACAACCTTCTGATTCTGAGGCGCGAGTGCTACCCGCTGAGCCATGGCTGAATAAAAACAGAATTGACACCTCTAACATTAAATTAAAACGATGCGCTCTGGATAAGGACTAGTGAGTTCTTTCAAGGCAGTGGTGATAGGGTTGAGATTTATTAATTGAACATTACTCCTGTAGTTTGTCCTTTTGAACCCATTGAATAGATTATGATCTTAGAGTGACTATCAGGTATCTATTATGATCTTCTGTTCCAACCTACGTAGCCAGCTAGAAAGCTGAATAGGACTGAAAAAAATCAATGCCATCATTACAATGTACAGGCAAGCATTTGAAGTTTATCATGGGTGTTTGGCAATGATTGGAGGGAGGGAACAGGGATGGAGCACCGAGAGATTGGAGGGGGAGGGGGATACAGATGTGAAGGTACTGTGGTTTGGGCCAATTAGGGTCAGCTGTTCCTATCTGGTTGTGTACATAATGGCCTTCCATTATAGATTGTTGGTGCTGCAGGCAACCCCTGGGGCCTGACTGACCTGGGTTAGTTATGCTATTCATATGCATGCAGGAAAATTGATTAGCTACTTGATTAAGTGATACGGTGCCTGTTTACAAGCAAACTGTAATCTACCCTGGTGATGAATACAACTATTAGACACACAGTCGGTATAATGCCATAAAAACTGGGTACCAAATGTACATTTTTAAAAGTAAAGGCTTCTAATCCTTTTAATCTGATTTACCATGTTAATTTATTTTGCTTCAGTGAACTTTGATTCACTAAATCAGATATTTTAAGAATTAGTGCATGCCAAAGTATTAATTTGCTAAAGAGTGTCAAAGAAGAACAAAGAGCGAAGTTAAAAGATATTTTGTTTCTCGGAGGGCTATTAAACATGGAATGTTTTATCACAAGTGGCCATTGAGGTAGAGCTATCATTTAAAAACAAATTTGAAAAGAAAGAATGTAAAAGGATCTGAGGAATGGCCAAGGAAATGTGATTAGAATAGATTGTTCTCGTAGAAGAGCTCGAACCAGCACAGGTGTGGTGAGCCTGATGGTCTCTTTCTGTGCTGTAATTTCTCTCTTTCTGTGAATACACAGACTCTTGAAGAAATTTCATGAATAATCCTGACATTTTTCATTAATATCTCAATCCTATTTTATTTCAGCATTTTTATTTAGCCCACCTGATTTTTACTTTAAGCTTAACCATGGAATTATTTTTTTTTAAATGGTATGAATCAGTCTCTTGTCCCCCTGAACTTGGCACCACCTGCAGTTAGAGGCAAATTAACAGTTCAGCTCTCTGGTCACCTTCAATTCCCCTCTGAACTGTATGCTCAGAGGCCTACGGTGAGCGGGCAGCTACTGGGCACCTCAACACAGCAACTTGTTGGGATTAGGAACGCAGTAGAGGTGGGGGGAGTTTCTCCCACCAGTCTGTAGCACAGTTTGCTTACTGCACTGTGTTGCTATGCCATATGGAAACATTTTTGAAATTCATGTTATCGAATCTCTACTTGTATGTATTAATTTCAGATTTCATTGGTATTGCTTATCATGAAAAATCACCATTTATTATTTATATTGTCATTTTTGTGCATAATGCAATTTAAGGTGATTGGCAAAAGAAGCAAAGGTGACATGAGGAAAAACTTTTTTACACAGCAAGTGGTTAGGATCTGGAATCCATTGCCCGAGGGGGTGGTGGAGACAGATTCAATCATGGCCTTCAAAAGGGAACTGGATAAGTACTTGAAAGGAAAAAAATTGCAGGGCTGCGGGGGAGTGGGACTAGCTGGATTGCTCTTGCATAGAGCTGGTACGGATTCAATGGACCGAATGGCCTCCTATGCTGTAACCTTTCTATGATTCTTTCTGTGATAATGGTGAGCTCCACTCATATACTGCAGCCAGTGTGAAACACAGCACATGCATTGCAATATTGCATGTGGATTGAGAAGGGTCTTTTTTGATGCACTGGAAGGGTTTTGCACAGCAGAGAGAAATCCCACCACTCAAGATAAATTTAAATATTGATACAATTATTGTATTTTCATATTTTTTGTGTCATCCCACCTCCAGCTTCCAAAGCATTGCTTCAATGCTATCGGCACTCGGTGCTAACCCTGAATGAAATGTTGACTCGTTCTTTACTTTTTGAAGAAGTAATGTCCAGGAGAAATATCAATGCCTCATTCAGGACCATAATCATAAAAATGTGTGATCTTGGCTCAGTGGTAGCATTCTTGACCGTGAGTCAAAAGTTCATGGATTCAAGCTCTACACCAGGCACTTGAACACATAATCTAGGCTGGTGTTCATTGCAGCACTGAGTAAGTGCTACATTGTCGGTGGTGCCATCTTTTGGATGAGACGTTAAACCGAGTTCAGGCGGACGTAAAAGATCCCATAATGCTATTTGAAGGAAAGCACGGAGCTCTCCCGATGCACTGGCCAACATTTATTCTTCAACCAAACCACCAAAAACAAATTACGTTTTTAAAAGCAATGCATTGACTATGAAGTACTTTGGAATGTCCTGAGCACATAGAAGGTGCTATATGAAAGCAAGTTTGTTCTTTTCCTCTTCATAAGGAGGATACACAAAGCCTCTTTGGCCCAACAAAGCTCATCCATCTATCACATTAACTCTCCCATCCTGGCATTTAATTATATTTTGAATAATCGC
Organism: Heptranchias perlo; assembly: GCF_035084215.1. Lineage (NCBI taxonomy): Eukaryota > Metazoa > Chordata > Chondrichthyes > Hexanchiformes > Hexanchidae > Heptranchias > Heptranchias perlo. The sequence goes on from NC_090350.1 coordinate 31,604,060, forward strand.
AACGGTTCCCCCCACCCCAAATATCTCTTCTAAATTTATATTTCATCTCAATTTCATTTTCTGTCTTTTGGTCCAACTTTCCTGGTACTCCCAACACGTTTACTGTGAAACCAGGAACTAGGTGTGGAAAACCTAGTCCCATATATCAAGGTTAGACATGAAAATTGACATTTCATTTGAAAAGGCTGGTAATGCAGGGTGGGAGATGATGAAAGGTCCTTCTGAATCTTGCAGCTTCATGGACATGGAGAGCAGTAAATCAAACATGGTGGAGATGTATTTTATTATGTGTAAATCTTAAATGCACCATAATATGTTTAAATTTTCCGTTTTGAGCCCTCATTTCCTGAAGCATTCATTATTTACATATTTTGCACACTATAATTTCTTACTTGGCCTCATTGTCACTGCGCAATTCTTCTCTCTTTTTTAAGAGGGAAAGAGTGAAAGGAAATCTGCTGAAAGGCGGCAAAAAAATAAAAAGCTGAGCCACCCCCTCTCCATAATTCCAGAGTGCGCTGACATTGCTAAATCCTGACATTCAGTCTTCAGGTTTAACTGATGCCCCTGTCTGTCTATTTACATCATTTACATTTGCCCATGTTTGATCAATGACTCCAGTTAGAACCATAGGGAATATTTTCCAAGTGTCTCCTGCGGTGCTTGAAATACATTTCCTGCTCTTTGATGTATGCTCTCAGTGTCGTACTCCAGGGGCTTTTATGAAATCTGAGTGAAGAAATCTTGACTTAATAAAAAAAAATAATGAATTTGAAATCTAAGAAGATGTTTCATTTTATATTTAATCAAGATTTAGCAAATTCTTCTTTTCTATTCATACCCTTGACCTGTTCTCTTTCCCTGCTGTACCAAATTTTCTTCCCTCCCCCAAGGAGCTGACTCCTGCCAGAGTACAGTTCCATGGGCACTGGCAGTGCTCCAGTTATGTGAAGGGGCCATTTTCATGTGTGAGCCTAGGCTGAGAGTGTTGGTAGGCTATCTGGTCATGAATGAAAGAGCAGAATTTATATATTGCCTTATATTGTGTCACAAACCACTTCATATGCATTGAATTTTTGAAGTGCAGTGAGTGTTATACTGTTGAATATGGCAGTCATTTTGCATGCAATGGGAACGCACAAACTGTAATGGGATGATTGATCAGTTAATGTATTTAATGCACTAGTTGAGGGAGGACTGTTTAAGACAGTGGAAAACACTCTGCACTTGTTTAAATAGTATCATGGAGTCTTCAATGTTTCAGCTTTGTCTCAGTTGGTAGCATTCTTGCCTCTGAGTCAGAAGGTTGTAGGTTCAAGCCCCGCTCCAAGAGACTCGAGCACATAATCTAGGCTGACACTGCAGTGCAATACTGAGAGAGTGCTGCACTGTCGGAGATGCCGCTTTTGAATGAGATGTTAAACCGAGGCTCTGTCTTCCCTCTCTGGACCTAAAAAATCCCAGGGTACTATTCGAAGGAGAGTTGGGGCATTCTCCCCAGTGTGCTGGCCAATATTTAGCCCTCAACAAGTATCGCTAAAACAGATGATCCTGTCATTATCTCATTGCAGTTTGTGGGATCTTGCTGTGTGCAAATTAACTGCAGTGTTTCCTACAACAGTGACTACACTTCAAAAGTACTTAATTGGCTGTAAAGCCCTTTGGGACGTTCTGAGGTCATGCAAGGCGCTATATAAATGCAAGTCTTTATTTATTGGAGGGTTCAGGAAAATATGAAGATTGTTCTGGAATTGTATGTTAAATTAATAGACTGGAAAGATACTTGAAGCAGAGGAAGATACAAAGCTATGGGGAGAGAGCAGGGCAATACAATTAGTTTTAGATTGGTCTGGCAAAGAGCCAGCACAGACATGATGGGACGAATAGTTGTCTTCTGTGTCGTGAACCCCTACGCTTCCATACTGTAGAGAAGGAACGTGGTCCAGGCTTTTAAAGTGGTGAAAGGTGTGGAGAATTTGACCTCAGAACTAAAGATCATGGGTACAAAATTGGCACGTGTGAAGTGAGAATGGTGAGCTGGAGTAGTGAATGTGAAGAGCAGGCTGCTTTCAAAGATAGTTAATGATGTAGTGATACGTCTTTTACAAATGGGCTGGAAGGATAACTGTTTATCCTATTTATTGAAGGTTGCAGGAATATGCATAGGATTAGATGATCAGGCTGTGGTACGTTATAGGTTCCAGCTCTGTTGGGACTATGCAAGTACTATTTGTGAAATTAACTTGTCACTGTTGAATTGATGGTTGTTAGATTGGGCTGGGGGAAATGTCTCAATTGTCAGCTCCTCTTGCATGCAGTTATTTTTCTTTTCTAGGAGACTGAGTGAGCTGAGCATAGTCCAATACAGAGCAAGGTATAAATGTTGGTTGGAAGGACAGAACTTGATGGGCTGATTGGCCTCTTATTTCATGCTTTTCCACATTCCAATATATCAAAAATGAGTTTGTTGTACTCTGGAAGGACAGTGATCATAAGAACATAAGAACATAAGAAATTGGAGCAGGAGGAGGCCAATCGGCCCCTCGAGCCTGCTCCGCCATTCAATAATATCATGGCTGATCTGATCCCAACCACAAATCTAAAGAACACAAGAAGTAGGAGCAGGACCCGGCCACACAGCCCCTGGGCCCTCTCCGCCACCCACAGGGCATTGACCGATCCAAACTCAGCTTCATGTCCAATTTCCTGCCCGCTCCCCATAACCCCTAATTCCCTTTACTTCTAGGAAACTGTCTATTTCTGTTTTAAATTTATTTAATGATGTAGCTTCCACAGCTTCCTGGGGCAGCAAATTCCACAGACCTACCACCCTCTGAGTGAAGAAGTTTCTCCTCATCTCAGTTTTGAAAGAGCAGCCCCTTATTCTAAGATTATGCCCCCTGGTTCTAGTTTCACCCATCTTTGGGAACATCCTTATTGCATCCACCCGATCAAGCCCCTTCACAATCTTATATGGTTCAATAAGATCGCCTCTCATTCTTCTGAACTCCAATGAGTAGAGTCCCAATCTACTCAACCTCTCCTCATATGTCCGCCCCCTCATCCCCGGGATTAACCGAGTGAACCTTCTTTGTACTGCCTCGAGAGCAAGTATGTCTTTTCTTTAAGTATGGAGACCAAAACTGTATGCAGTATTCCAGGTGCGGTCTCACCAATACCCTATATAACTGCAGCAATACCTCCCTGTTTTTATATTCTATCCCCCTAGCAATAAAAGCCAACATTCCGTTGGCTTTCTTGATCACCTGCTGCACCTGCATACCAACTTTTTGATTTTCTTGCACTAGGACCCCCAGATCCCTTTGTACTGCAGTACTTTCCAGTCTCTCGCCATTAAGAAAATAACTTGCTCTCTGATTTTTCCTGCCAAAGTGCATAACCTCACATTTTCCAATATTATATTGCATCTGCCAAATCTCCGCCCACTCACCCAGCCTGTCTATATCCCCCTGCAGGTTTTTTATGTCCTCCTCACTCTCTACTTTCCCTCCCATCTTTGTATCATCTGCAAATTTTGATATGTTGCACTCGGTCCCCTCCTCCAAATCGTTAATATAGATTGTAAAGAGTTGGGGACCCAGCACCGACCCCTGTGGAACACCACTGGTTACTGGTTGCCAGTCCGAAAATGAACCATTTATCCCAACTCTCTGCTTCCTGTTTGATAACCAATCCTCCACCCATGCCAGAATGTTACCCCCAATCCTGTGATTTTTTATCTTAAGTAATAATCTTTTATGTGGCACCTTGTCGAATGCCTTCTGGAAGTCTAAATACACTACGTCCACTGGTTCCCCTTTATCCACCCTGTACGTTATATCCTCAAAGAACTCAAGCAAATTTGTCAGACATGACTTCCCCTTCATAAAGCCATGCTGACTTTGTCCTATTAAATTATGCTTATCTAAATGTTCAGTTACTGTCTCCTTAATAATAGACTCCAAAATTTTACCCACCACAGATGTTAAGCTAACTGGCCTATAATTTCCAGCCTTCTGCCTACTACCCTTTTTAAATAACGGTGTTACATTAGCAGTTTTCCAATCTGCCGGGACCTCTCCTGAGTCCAGGGAATTTTGGAAAACTATCACCAAAGCATCCACAATCCCTACTGCCACTTCCCTCAAGACCCTAGGATGGAAGCCATCAGGTCCAGGGGATTTATCCGCTTTGAGTCCCATTATTTTACTGAGTACCATCTCCTGAGTGATTTTAATCGTATTTAGCTCCTCCCCCCGTAGAGTCCCCTGTTTGTCCAGTGTTGGGATATTCTTAGTGTCCTCTACTGTAAAGACTGAAACAAAATATTTGTTCAGCATTTTTGCCATCTCCATGTTTCCCACCATTAATTTCCCGGTCTCATCCTCTAAGGGACCTATGTTTGCCTTAGCCACCCTTTTTCTTTTTATATAACTATAGAAACTCTTGCTATCTGTTTTTATATTTTTTGCTAATTTCTTTTCATAATCTAACTTCCCTTTCTTAATCAATCCTTTAGTTACTTTTTGCTGTCTTTTGAAGAATTCCCAATCTTCTATCCTCCCACTAAGTTTGGCTACCTTATATGTCCTTGTTTTTAGTCGGATACTATCCTTGATTTCTTTACTTAGCCACGGATGGCTGTCATTTCTTTTACACCCTTTTTTCCTCAGTGGAATATATTTATTTTGAAAGTTGTAAAATAACTCCTTGAATGAACACCACTGCTCATGTACCGTCTTACCCTTTAATCTATTTTCCCAGTCCACTTTAATCAATTCCGCTCTCATACCATCATAGTCTCCTTTATTCAAGCTCAGTACGCTTGTTTGAGAATCAACCTTCTCACCCTCTAATTGGATATGGAATTCAACCATGTTGTGGTCGCTCGTTCCAAGGGGATCCTTAACTAGGACATTATTAATTAATCCTGACTCATTACACAGGACCAGGTCCAAGGTTGCCTGCCCCCTAGTAGGATCAGTTACATACTGCTCAAGAAATCCATCCCTGATGCACTCAATGAACTCGTCCTCAAGGCTGCTCTGCCCAATTTGATTTGTCCAGTTAATATGATAATTAAAATCCCCCATAATTATAGCTGTTCCCTTATTACATGCCCCGACTATTTCCTGATTAATACTTCTTCCAGCAGAGTTGCAACTATTAGGAGGCCTATATACTACGCCCACTAATGTTTTTTTCCCCTTATTATTCCTTATCTCCACCCAAACTGTTTCATTATCTTGATGCTTTGTCCCAATATCATTTATCTGTATTACAGTGATTCATTCCTTTATTAACATAGCCACCCCACCTCCCCTTCCTTCCTGCCTGTCCTTCCTGATTGTTAAATACCCTGGCATATTTAATTCCCAGTCGTTGTCACCCTGCAGCCATGTTTCTGTAATGGCCACAAGATCATACCCATACGTAGTTATTTGTGCCGTTAACTCGTCCATTTTGTTACGAATGCTACGTGCATTCAGATAAAGAACTTTCAAATCTGTTTTGTGACGCTTAGTTCCTGCTTTTTCCTTTTTTAACACTTTACCTATTACTCCATACCTTCTGTCCCTACCTGTTACGCTTTCCTCTTTCTCCCTGCTCAGGTTCCCAACCTCCTGCCACTTTAGTTTAAACCCTCCCCAACAGCACTAGCAAACACTCCTCCTAGGACAGCGGTCCCGGCCCTGCCCAGGTGCAGACTGTCCGGTTTGTACTGGTCCCACCTCCCCCAGAACCGTTTCCAGTGTCCCAGGAATTTGAATCCCTCCCCATTGCACCATTCCTCTAGCCACGTATTCATTTGAAATATCCTCCTATTTCTACTCTGACTAGCACGTGGCACTGGCAGCAATCCTGAGATTACTACCTTTTGAGGTCCTATTTTTTAATTTACCTCCTAACTCCCTATATTCTGCTTTTAGGACCTCATCCCCTTTTTTACCTATATCGTTGGTGCCTATGTGCACCACGACAGCTGGCTGTTCGCCCTCCCCCTCCAAAATGTTCTGTAGCCGCTCCGAGACGTCCTTGATCCTTGCACCAGGGAGGCAACACACCATCCTGGAGTCTCGGTTGCGGCCGCAGAAACGCCTGTCTATTCCCCTTACAATTGAGTCCCCTATCACTATAGCTCTTTCACTCTTTTTCCTCCCAGCCTGTGCAGCAGAGCTACCCGTGGTGCCAGGAAGTTGGCTGCTGCTGCCTTCCCCTGATAAGTCATCCCCCACAACAGCATCCAAAGTGGCATATCTGTTTGAGAGGGGGATGGCCACAGGGGACCCCTGCACTACCTGCCTGCACCTCTTACTCTCCCTGGTGGTCACCCATTCACTTCCTGCCTGTATACCCTTTACCTGCGGTGTGACCAACTCGCTAAACGTGCTATCCATGAGTTTCTCTGCATCGCGGATGCTCCACAGTGAGTCCACCCGCAGCTCCAGCTCCGAGATACGATCAGTCAGTAGCTGCAGGTGGACACACTTCCCGCACACATGGTCGGCAGGGACACTGGTTTTTTTTTTCAAAAAATATACTTTATTCATAAAATTTGCAGCAGTACATACAATACAGTTGTCATATCACTTTCCAAACGTACACAATACAGATTATACAATTTGCAGGTTACGTCAAGTACAGTTCAATGAACACATTGGACATAATTACAGTTCATGACACTCTAGGGTGTCTCATTGCATCATACTCAACACAGATTATTGCTTACAGATTCATTTCAGATTCATTACAGGTACATTACAGCAATTTGAATTTTACAAGGCAGGGACACTGGTAGTGTCCATGACTTCCCACATCTTGCAGGAGGAGCATATCATGGGTGCGAGGTCTGCTGCCATGACTTGCCTTAGCTGAGTTACCCCTTTTAAATTACGTTGAAATTAGAAAATGTTAACTATACTAGGGACCTCGGTTCACTAAAAAAAACCACTATCTGCTATAAAACCTGCAGATCTTCCCTTTCTTATTACTTTACTTACAGTAAAATGGTAGAAATACTCACCTGAACCTACTCACCAATCGGCTGCCTCCCCTGTGCCGCGTCACTTTCTGACTGGTGACGTCACCCCGAACTGCCGCTGGTCTCAGAGTAAGCTCTGGTCTCGATCTTTGCCGCCGCTCACCGACTGAACTCTCGCTCTCTCCGCGCTGTTTTTATCCCCGCTCTGGTCTCGATCTTTGCCGCCGCTCACCGACTGAACTCTCGCTCTCTCCGCGCTGTTTTTATCCCCGCTCTGGTCTCGCTCTCTCCCGCCGCTCACCGACTGAACTCTCGCTCTCTCCGCGCTGTTTTTATCCCCGCTCTGGTCTCGCTCTCTCCCGCCGCTCACCGACTGAACTCTCGCTCTCTCCGCGCTGTTTTTATCCCCGCTCTGGTCTCGCTCTCTCCCGCTGCTCACCGACTCTATGGATTAACATCCTGTTTCACATCGACATCTGAAAAACCAAAGAGCCGAAATTGAAAATTGATCATTTTTAAAACTATTTCACTTGCTGCTTTGATTTATTTCCACCATTCAATCAACCACATTCCTGTTGCATTAAAAATTGTTACGATAAAGTGTAAAAATGTAAGTTGACCGTGCAAACAATACAGTACATTTGTGATTGCAGAAAGTAAACCTTTGGCACAAATAACGTGCAGCCATGAGGAATTCCAAATTGGCCACAGTGGAGATTGAATGACAGTTTATCTTGCAGATCAAGGTTTACTTTGTTGAGGGAACCTGAAGAGCATAAACTGTTGTGATCCTTCATGATCTTGAGTGCATTACTGGGAAATGAAGTGATTGGTCTTGTGGTTTGTGTGTGTCAGTGGTGCGTATTTGTAAAATTCACCCAGGGACCTTCTGGGCTGTGATGCTAGAGATCTGCCGACCTGACAACTACCTTATGGGAAGAACTGAATTAGGAGTAAGTGGAGTTAGTGAGTCAGTTGCTTCTGCTCAGCTGTGTTTAGCAGTGTTGCAGTTACTTTATGTTGTGTGTCCATTCCTGCTATGCTACTTTTGCATAATTACCTTCATGAGCTAATTTATATAGCTTAATCGTCTGACATCAGGCAAAGGACCCTGGGGACATTGGCTGGGGACCTATGGCAGTAAAGTGAGCAATAAGGGTGAGATCATCCCTGTACACAATGCCTCTAGTTCTCAGAGCTGTCATTTTTCCCACTGCTGCTATGTGACATGATTCATGCAGACATATACGCTGTATGCTTGTGAATTTGTGGACTATTTTCATCTGAGGTTGGTCTGGATCAGTGACAAAATACGGCGCTTCTCATTATTTTCTTTCTCCTCTCCGCTTTTCTCCCCATAATTTCTATTAAAGGCACTGATCCTTGCTGGGGTAAATCATTATAGTGGCCAATCTTCATGTGTAAGTCTTGACACCAAGTGGTAAATTTTAACTTCCAGCCAGGTAGGCAGCAGGTGGGGGGCGGGTAAAGATTTCTGGGTGCGAAGCCCGGTAGGTTAGTGTCCGCGACCTTAATGAGACCCGTCAACGACACTTCCGGGTTTCGTGCCCAGCAGCCAGTCGGATTGACAGGCTGTTCCTGCCTGCTTTCACCTGATGTGATTTGGAGGCGATGGGAAACCCGAACAGCTAAGATTAAATTTGTTTTAATTGTACAATGCACAAAATATTAAGTATCTCAATGAGGTACATTGCCCTTTTTAAGTATTGGCCCGCTGGTTTTAAGTGGGGGTGGGACTTCCTGTTATCTGCTCTCCACAGGCATGTAAATCTGCCTGGGTTTAAACCCAGAAGTAGACGTGTTTGATCCGGGATGTGGTCCCGCTTTGAAAACTTAGCATTTTCACTACCTGCCCCCAACCCACCCGTTCGTGGGGTTAAAATTTACCCCCAAATGTAGGCTTGGATGGCATTGCAACCTAGCCTGATCACGTTCTCACTGATATCCACGCAGAAGTTATAGACGGCAGTCAGCAGTGAGAACCCTCACTTGTTCCCCTTTGTTTCTACTCTTCCCCCTAAGCCTCAGGATACTGAGGCAAATTGTAGTGCTCTAACCGAGATGTTAATTAAGCATCGAATCAAAATCTTGGACCTGCTGGCCGGTATGGCGTAGTACGGTGTTGGGTGGTGTCTTTATCCAGTAGACTTTCGGGGATCCTCAAAATATTAATTTTGTGTTCGTTTGCTTCAGTTGAGAATGTGGTTATTCACTTTGATCAGGATATTGGATGCATTGGGTAGAGTTAAGGACCATTCAAATTGTGCATGGTTTGTTGAAAGGAATGGGCTTAATTTTCTGAATGGCCTTGAATTTTCAAAACTGAGTGATAGATTTTTGTTCGGCAAGGGTATTAAGGGTTGGAGGTGGGTAAATGGAGTTGAGGTACAGATCAGCCCTGATCTAATTGAATGGCAGAACAGGCTCGAGGGGTTGAATGACCTCCTGTTTCTTTAAGTGTGCACTCCATTTTGGGCAAACATAATCTGCTTGTGTGGGTTTTGCAGTAGTTTGGTTTGGAGATTATTAAACACGATGATAGGTTTGTGTGTGTGTTAAACATCTGACTGGCCATAAAGAAGTATGGTCCTAATAGGGAAATGGTTTTGTAAGATAAAGGTGTCAGGTTAGTGCTATCTGGTTGCTGAACAGCTGTGCAAACTTAAAGCGAATAAATCTCGGGCCGGATAAGATTCGTCCGAGGATCCTTAAGGAAATGAAGGAGGAAATTACAGCAAGTCTGGCACACATTTTCCAGAAATGACTGAATACTGAAAAGAAAGAAAGACTTGCATTTGTATAATGCCTTTCATGACCTCAGGACTTCCCAAAGCGCTTTACAGCCAATGAAGTACTTTTGAAGTATAATTACTATTGTAATGTAGGAAAGGTGGCAGCCAAAAAATGCGCACAGCATGATCCCACAAACGGCAATGTGATAATGACCCAATAATCTTCTAGTGCTGATGGTTGAGGGATAAATTTTGGCCAGGGTACTGGAGAAAGGCCGACGATACTCCTGTTTTTAAAAATGGTAGCAGAAGTGACCCAGGAAACTACAGACCAGTAAGCTGGACATCCATTGTGGGTAAAGTTATTAGATAACTAGATTAATTCAAAGAGAAAATATGGTGGGAAGTGTGTACTTTTCATTTGTGCATATGTCTTAATTGGTAAAGTTAAGATCATGGAGCATCTGGATAGAAATAAAATCATAAAAGATAGCCAGTTGGGTTCATGAACGAGAGGTCTTGCTAACCTAATTTACTGAGTTTTTTTTGAGGGTGTGACAAAGGAGCTTGATGGGGTAAGGGCATTAGATGTGGTGTACCTGGATTTCAGTAAGGCCTTTGATACACTTCCTCTTGAAAGGCTGGTACTGAAAATAAAGAAAGTGGAAATATTTTTAAATGGATACGTAATTGGTTGACCGATAGAACCTGGAGGTTGGCGGTACAGGGATTGTCATCAGCCTGGGACAGTGTTACGGGGAATCTCGCAGGGGTCTGTTTTGGAACCTCAAGTTTAGTTACAAAAGATATGAAACAAATTAGATAAGTGGATTAATTCAAAATGAAAATAAGGTGGGAAGTGTGAATTTTTCTTTTGAGCATTTGTCTTAATATTTTTAATTTGTACCTCTACCTAGGTGTTATGAGTAGTATAAAATATACATTGAAAATAACACATAGGCACTGATAATGCACTGATGCAGTCTGCTGGAAAATATCACCCAAAGTGCTATTTTTTGAAAATTTGTACCATGTGGTTTCTAAGAACATTTGGATGTTCTTGTGTACTTCAGTCTGTCAGTGTTTTGATCATTTTGGATTTGTAGAACTGTCTACACCTTTTTTATGTACTGTAAATTAAGTATAGTCCTATTCCTCTGCCGCTGACATTAGCTGTTTTGTCATAGAATGGCCCCTGCGTGTTTGAAATGCTGCGTGAAGCCTGATGAAATGAGACCTTCCATTCAAAACAGTTTACTGCTGGCCCTTGCAGTTGACTGGCATGAAATCGGGAAGAAAACATTTGGATTGGCAACTTGTTATTGAAACGGTTCATGTAAACCTATTTTCGCATAGCAGTTAGGAACTGTATTCAGCGTTCCTGCTCTCTTCGAAGCTAAAAGCCGAGTATGAATTAACAGTTAGAAATCACTTTTGCAGCAAGAACTGAAGTTTGAGTCAACAGTTCTTTCTCAAATCTTCTAAAGTCGTCAAGGGCTGATTGGGGTTTTGATCCTTTTCCTGTCAGTTTTTAACGTCTCAAACTTGGCTGTCACCCACGGTGCTCATCTGTAGACCCAGATGCCTGGGGTGTGCAAAAAACATAGGGGTTTTCTTTAATCCTTATGTAGTGTAAATTAAGCATAGTCCTATTCCTGGGCATAAAAGCTCAATACACACGTCAGCAATTCTTCCTGATTTTAATGTGACTGTCGTTTCGAATAACTGGAAGTAGTTCAGAATTGAAATAGAAACATAGAAAATAGGAGCAAGAGTAGGCTATTTGGCCCTCGGGCCTGCTCTGCCATTCAAAATGATTATGGCTGATCGTCTGACTCAGTACCCTGTTCCTGCTTTTTCCCCATATCCCTTGATCCCTTTCGCATTAAGAAATATATCTATCTCCTTCTTGAATACATCTAATGACTTGGCCTCCACTGCCTTCTGTGGGAGAGAATTCCACAGGTTCACCACCCTCTGAGTGAAGAAATTTCTCCTCATCTCGGTTCTAAATGGCATACCCCGTATCCTGAGACTGTGACCCCTGGTTCTGGACTCCCCAGCCATCGGGAACATCCTCCCTGCATCTAGTCTGTCTAGTCCTGTTAGAATTTTATATGTTTCGATGAGATCACCTCTCATTCTTCTAAACTCTAGTCAATATAGGCCTTGTCGACCCAATCTCTCCTCATACGTCAGTCCTGCCATCCCAGGAATCTGGTAAACCTTTGTTGCACTCTCTCCATGGCAAGGACATCCTTCCTCAGATAAGGAGACCAAAACTGCATACAATACTCCAGATGTGGTATCACCAAGGCCCTGTATAAGTTCAGTAAGACATCCCTGCTCCTGTACTCAAATCCTCTTGCAATGAAGGCCAACATACCATTCGCCTTCCTAACTGCTTGCTGCACCTGAATGATTGATTGCTTTCAGCGACTGGTGTACATGGACACCCAGGTCTCGTTGCACCTCCCCTTTTCCCAATCTATCACCATTCAGATAATCTGCCTTTCTGTTTCTACAACCAAAGTGGATAACCTCACATTTATCCACGTTATACTGTATCTGCTATGTTATTGCCCACTCACCCAACTTGTCTAAATCACATTGGAGCTTCTTTGCATTATGAAATGCTTGACTTCCAAAAATGCGTATGAACATGAATGTTTACATATATATGTGATATGCAGGTAAAATTGGTTGGCCATGGAAACTTGAGTTGTTTCTGTGAATTTAACTATAAACTGTCAACTTATGTCCCTGCAGTTCAAAATACTGTAAGTAAATTTACGCCACCAATGTAGAGTTACAGAATATTGAATACAGATTGTCTCATATTTATATTATTTCTTTGAGGGGGGTACGACTGTTCAATGCAACAATAACTTGCATTCATATAGCACCTTTAATGTGGTAAAATGTCCCAACGTGCTTCAAAGGTGCGTAATCAGACAAAAATTGACACCGAGCCAAAAAAGGAGATATTAGGAGTGACTAAAAGCTTGGTCAATGAGGTAGGTTTTCAGGAGGGTCTTAAAGGAGGAGAGAGAGGAGGAGAGGTTTAGGGAGGGAATTCCGGAACTTAGGGCCTAGACGGCTGATGGCATGGTTGCCAATGGTGGGGCGAAGGAAGTGGGGGATGCACAAAATGAAAGAAAGACTTGCATTTATATAGCGTCTTTCACGACCTCATGACATCCCAAAGTGCTTTACAGACAATGAAGTGCTTTTGAAGTGAAGGCCAGAGTTGGAGGAACATGGAGTTCTGAGGGTTGTAGGGCTGGAGGAGGTTACAGAGGCAGGGAGGGGCGAGGCCATGAAGGGATTTGAACACTAGGATGAGAATTTTTTTAATTAAGCTATTGGCATCCAGAACTACCTCATGCAAGGTCTGACAAACCAAATATTTGAACAATTTGATTTGGTGCTTATCTGAAATGCTGCACTGTGACTCAGTGGTTTTATAAACCTAAAATCTTCATTTGAGGAAGAAGTTGAAGCAGGGAACTTGTTACTGGCAGTTAGTGGCAAGTTCACATGCTGATCTTTCAACATTTCATATACTTCAGCGTGCCAGATTGTCACGGCGCTAGAAATTTAAACAAGCTGATGGCAAGCTAGTAATCTGTTGGAACTTTACCTACCCAGAATTTTAAACGTTAATTCACATTAATGTGATTTTCAACCTGGTAGATAATATTAACTTCATGCAAAGGCATCAGAAGTGTTTGTTTCCTTTTAGTTGCACGGTAGATCAGACTAAACTAAAATTGAGACTCTTTCCTTTTACTATAACACATATATTTCAGATCAAATTTGTAGAAGCAGAATATTTGACAGGAAGCTTTAGAATAGAGAATTTGGAATGTATCCCCAGTACTTCGTGAGTAAAATTACCGCTCAGTGTGGAATAGAGCTGTGCAGACCAGGAAGGTTCCAGTTTTGATCCCGTTGTGCTGAGTTGGATGATACCAGCTGGGATGACGGTTTGAATGTTTCATTTGGCCTCGCCGATGCTTTGGTTAGGAAGGGCAAAATTAACAAGAATTCCCCACTTGTTCCTCCTTCTGAATGAGAACCACACAACTAGTGCTTGAGTTATTCTGGCCCTCTCATGGAACCAATACTGCATAAATAACTGTGTATGGGTGCTAATTATGGATACTTTGGTACAGTTAACAATTTGTTTGATCTGGAACAAGAGATAAATGGACATTGAGTTTTCTTCCCTGCAACAATCTCCGTTAAATACTTGTGGCGCTGACCCACCAATTACATTTAATGCTCTATACCAGAAGTAATTCAGTTTTTAAAAAAAACTGCTTGCAGCTTTACCTCACAAAACATAGCCCTGTGCTACATTTCTGGTGGTAAGATTATTGAATGACTTGTTCTTGCCAATTAATTTCACAAGTTTAAAGCAACAGGCAGTATCACAGATTGTCTTGTCAGTAATTCAATGTCAAAATTCCTAGCCTGTTTCAGTAATACTGAAACATTTAATCCTGAATGTCCTGTAAACTTCACCCCTGGGGAGGCTTCATTGTCTTATGTGTCACACCCCCCCCCTCCTTTTTTATATGATCTATATAAAAAAAATGTCCTACCACTTCAGTGCTCCTCAAGCTGGTTGAGGTGCAAATGACACAGCCCAGTGTGATACCAGCTCTGGTGTTGACCTTTGATCTGTGGCATGTAAATAAAACTGTTGGACTATAACCTGGTGTTGTACAAGTCCTTACATTTGTCCACCCCAGTCCATCACCGGCATCTCCACATCATGTTTCTCTAGGTACCAATGCAATCATTTGATGCTGTCATTATTGCAGCCTGGCTGTATAGCTGGCTCTGAAAGGTTGGTGGTCTGTGTAGATGTTAACACTGAACACAAGTTAGGCCTGTCTACAGAGGAGTCAATGAGTGTAAATGGAGCTGTTGAAACTTTTCAAATTGGTTTTCGACCTGCTGAAGGGAACTAGAAATGTATTTTTCTGAAATTAAGTGCTTATGAATAGATTTGGGAACTTGTGGAGTAAATGGCTTTTCTTTCCCTCTTTCTTTCCTTTTTTGTTGTTGTGTTGAATTTAATTTACTCACCATTTTATTTCTGCTTTCAGGTCATTTCAGTTGGGACAAATACCTTAAGGAGACGGGTGCTGTTGCTGCCCCTTCCCATTGCTTTAAGCAGGTGACATAGGCTTTTATTTCTTTTAGTGCTGTAATAATTTGTATACACCTGAGGCTGGCTGCAATAATCACACAGGGATATCGACATATGTTACCTCTAACAATGTATGATGTTAATTATGTGTGAAGTGAACCATAATTGATTTCTATCTGATGATCGGAGATATCGCCATATGATCATGATGTGATATCCAGTTATTTTCAGAACAGTGCTCATCCATCAACCAAAGCTATTTGAATCTAATTAGCATCCTAATTATGTAACTCCTCCACTTCCTGTGATGTGAGATAGTTAACGACTAGGAAAAAAGTTTTTGGCAATAATGAAAAATAAAAATTTCAACAGCAAAACTTGAACGGGAAAGTTAATTGTGGGGGTGAGAGATAGGAGTGGGGGAATGTAAAATGAATAGGGTGGAGTTAGAAACAATAACCGGGAGAATTTCGACTAAAGCTCATCAAACTACAAAAAAAAATGGTTGGAAAATGTTGAAAGCTGTAAAATTTTCAGCTTCACTGTTGTACCTCATTCAAGTCTCTCTAATGCCTTTAGTTTTGCACAGAACAGATTTCCTACCATCTGTTTTTCTACATTTCACAATGAGTAAATCTGTGATCATTGTATTACAGTCTAAAGTGTGTGCATGCGTACGTATTGGTTAAGCATGTAATGATTAAGAATTTCTTTTTGAAGTGTATAACATAATCCATTTACCCAATCTTACCATTCCGAATTCTAATTGGAATATTGCTCTGTTTGTTAGTTGGTGTCGAGCCAGTCTCAAAATCCTATTTTAGGCCAAATAAGCACTTCAAAATTAATCTAAAATAACATTTCCCAATTAACTGTGGCAAACTTTATAATCTACTTAAATTGTGGGAAAAACCGGTTCTGCATTTCAAGTGCATTGTTATTCTGTAAAGTAGTCAATGTGTTAGTTTACTGGGATTGTGGACTGAAGGTCACAATGATGCAGTTTAAAGCGTGACTTGTCAGCCATTGTGCCTGCTTCTGAAAATGCACTTTCTCAAACATTTAAAAAATTATTTGAAAGCTGATTGCTTGTAGTAATGCAGCACACACGGATCTGTTATATATCTCGAATTACAGGGTTTACATAGGAAAATAGAAACAGGAGTAGGCCATTCAGCCCCTCGAGCCTGTTCCGGGTTTGATGAGTTGGTAAGTCCAACTGGCTATTCGTGTAAACATTGCATTTGTAGCTCTATTATTGTATCAAAACTGGTATTTGTGTTTATTCCAATCTTTCCTCTTCCTCTCCTGTAGGTGTTGCCTTATGCTGGGATTACGGTTGTATGGGTGTTGGGGTCTCTCTGGTATCTTGCCAAGTTTGACATTCTTCATGTGTGAACTTGGGCATGGAGTGTTGGCAGGCTATTTAACCATAACACCACCAAGTCCAGTTCTGCCCACCACACACATTTCCACCAGGGACCAGCAGGTAGTCATTAGAAGCAGGAAGTTCTTACTGATATAGTTTCCTACTTCCATCCTGCAGCCTGATACTGGAAACGCTAAAGGCACTGGCCTGGTTGAAATGAGAAAATTCAGCACAGACCAGGGATTGAATGTGGTATCTTCCTAGCCTGTAAGGTGACGTGATGTATCAGATTAAGCCGCTTCTAAATCAGTCAATTTTAAATTGAGATGCTTATATTTTTTTAAAACTACAACAAAGTCAGATACATAGCAGTTAATCATCTCTTAAGACTGTGCATCTTTTTCACTGTGGCATGTACACTGGATCTGAAATAAAATGAATGAGAGAGCATTCTGCAGCAATTGCTGTTAACAGACCCGCTCTTAGGAACATAACAAAAAGAACTTGGAACTGTGTTGGATGCACTTGACCGGGCTGACTCACTGTCTTGTAAAAGTTTTCCGAATGAACTAACTTGAGACGAATCTAGTGAAAATGACAGCATGGAAATATCTTGGTTCCCTAAAAACCTTGTGACTGACCTGCTGGAAAGCCAGAAGTCTGATGGGCGGGTGGGTTACCTGGGCCCAAGGTCATGGTTCAACTTATTTCTGTGTGTCTCTGTTGCTTTGCAGGCAGCAATTTCATTTATACCACGTTAATGTGACTCAGAATCTTTTTAATCCAAAAGATATTTTTCTTGAGCTAGTCCACATGCTCTGCAGGGACTTGAGTTTGTGTGATGTTATCGACGTTATTACAAAGTTGTGCACTAAATCATATAAGTAGCCCATTGTTCAGGTCACCTTTTGTGGTATGAAAATGTAAATGTTTTCCAATTGTGACGGGGGACAGCTGGCTGTGTTAGAAAATTGCAGTTCAGTCAAACCATCCTGATAACATCAGGCGGAGAGTACAGCTTGAGCTGTTCAGGGACACTATCAGTGCTCAAAGTTCTACAGTGCAAAGACATTAATTTGGTATCGCTGTACATACAGTATCTAATTTTTTTTCTAATTTCCTTGCCAGTATTCAGTGGCTGCAAGTTTGAAGGTGTTGCAGGGTAACGAGACACTTAGTGAGCTGAGATGTGTGGTGTAAAGAGAGTTACTTCAGGAGGGTGAACGATTGATGAACCTGTTTTTTTTTTTGCAACTCATAAACTTAAATCATAAAAAAGGACAAAGGAAACTTACCGGGGCAGAAATTGCTTGGAAAATAACGGTGAGCTCAAAAGCGCTCACTGTTAGTGGTGAAATAGAGGAGCAAGTTCCAGCGTTCGCACATGTGCGGTGAAACGCGGAAATCTGGAACTTGCTCCTACTGGTTCGGCGGTGATATGACAGCTTCGAATTAAAGGTATATCACCGGCTGCAATTAGAGAAATCATTGAGAAAGCGCCAACTTACTCATCTGCCCAGCTGGAAAGTAACTAATATTGCCACAAAACAGGTACGCTTAATACGAGGTTTAAACTAAGTTTTATCAGCGCGGTAAGTCTTAATTTTTAGTTGTTTGGCAGTCATTAACATTTAAAAATGTGGAGACTCATTACTCCTTTATTTTAATAGTTTTTGGTTGTAATTTTTTTTAACTTTTCCTTTGTCTCTTTTTTTCCATTTTTTTCGCTGCTTATGTTTTTACAATGATTTTAATGTTGTACCTTTCGCTTCCTGGATTTCACATTCCAAGCCTGCAGAAACAGTTTTGCAGCTTGTCAAAAACGCTGCCGTCTGATCGGTGGAGGGGAGAGAATGATCCTCTCACTTCGCCCATGGGTCCTAGCTTCGCTCGAATTAATGCTGGGCTCTTTCCCGCTTCCTATTAGAGGAATTGCATCCAATAAGTTAATGGGTTAGTATAAATCTATGGAGTGGCGAACACTGTTGATTCGCTGCTCCGAGCAATTTCTGGGCTATCATTTTTAAACCATAATGTTATTTTGTTAACCACTATACATTCCAACGGTGCCCACCGATCGCGGAAGGCCTCAAGCGTACCAACAGACACCGCGTGCCCCTTCTCCAGGGCCGCACGGACAAGGCCGCAGAAGAGAGGCAGGCAGCCAGAGCGACCTCCCCCATGGGCCACGTCCAACCTGGGCTTGTGGATGGCCACCTTAGCCAGGCCCAGGAACAGACCCATGAGGAGGTCCTCCGACTTTCTCGGACTCCCCCTCCCTTCTGCCCAAGTTTGATTTTTCTAGTGCTTTTTATTAACCTCTGAACTCCCAAAGAGTTTGATATATCCAAAACAAGCCCCCGATAATTCATGAAAGACAAACGGGTTAGACATGCTGGTTACAAAATTAATCGAGAAGGAATGAAAAGGGGGAGAAAGTAAATAATTTTTTTAAAAATGTTTGAACTTGACATTTTAGCACTTTTTTTATTCGTTCATTGGATGTAGGCGTCGCTGGCGAGGCCAGCATTTATTACTCATTCCTAATTGCCTTTGAGAAGGTGGTGGTGAGCCGCCGCCTTAAACCGCTGCAGTCTGTGTGGTGAAGGTTCTCCCACTTCTCTATCACTTGTTGGCATTGTCTTCAGGAGTGGCAAAAACTACTGAGTTTCATCTTTCCTTTGACTTTTTACCCCATTTCAAATAATTCTCCAATTGCCAATAACTCATTTCTCATATCGCTTTTGAAATAATAATTCAAACTGAGATACCTTTTTTAAAAAAAGTTATAAGCCTTTGAAAGCTTAATTATATGCTTTGACAATCTGTTTACACGTCTTCAAAAGCTGCGCTACATCACAAATTAGTACTTTAAAAAAAAAAAATTCTTGTCATGGCTAAATTCAGTATTGCATTGTGTTTCTAGAGCTTGCCAGGAGATGCTGGTGTGACTGTGTTATAATGAACACCAGTTGTAGACCTCTGATACAATCAGATTCTTGGGCTAATGACCCCCGACGAAATGCACTCCTTCACAGCAGTTTAGCAAGTGTTTTGGGAAGTTGATTACTCCTAAATAAACCAGATGTAATAATGAACCATATATTATAGAATTTATCTAATTGTCGGCTATTTTTATATGACAAATATATCTCCAGTTAAAGCTGATTTAGATCTCTCATAACTGTAATTCATTTTTTTGAGTGCAAATATCTCTTCACAAGCCTGACGGCGACAAATAATACTGGAAATATGTTTGCAGTGAGAAATTTGAGATATTCTCTGGATACAATATATTGATATATTATATTGTTGCATTCATATAGTATGGCATATAAGGTTCAGAGTACATGGTATCGAGAGATACCAAGTGCGGCTTGGCTTATTGGTGAACCACTCTGTGGAAGGGTGGCAGTGTTGGGTTCTACTTGCCCCATAGATTGAGTGTGCCGTGAGCTTGGATTGTGCCACCATATGTTTTGAATTCCCACATTCAGGTAGGATGAGATGTGCGGCAGGTGTTGCTGACATGGCCGATTTATACATAAACAATTTCCCCTGGTTCAGCCTCAGTGAGAACATGGCTTTCTTACACTTGGCAAATTTCCATACCTACTCAATTTGCATTAACTGGGTGTGCGCCAGGCACCACCTCAGTGGGATGCACTGTCTGGCTGCAGATAGGAGGCAGCCCAGGTTCCAGGGTAATGGCTAGGTCAAGGCCTAGGAGGCGGAGTGCTGGACCTGGTTCAATTGTGTGCGTGATGCTTTTTTTTTCTCTTTAACAAATGCTTTTGTAGTTCTGGCATGCCAAGGAAAATGAGTCAACGTTGAATTTAATCATCTATCAGCACAGTGGTTTTAATTAGGCTGGCATTTCTCCACATGAATATTTAGAAAATGACACCTTAATCGTGGTTTGGGAGGGCACTTTGTGCCAATTTCTCCTGTTCTGTTATGGTACTTCGTCAAAATGCCCAGTCTTTGTGTGAGCCTAGACAGTGAGTGTAGGTGACTTTTCTGTCATGATGTATGTCACAGCCAAATCTAATCCTGTCTTGCATCCACAGTCCATAGATGCGCACTTACAGCAGACGTCACTGGATAGTGGTGAGAGTGGGTAGCCCAGCTGATTTTTCTTTTTTCTTGTCCAGGGATGCTGAAGTCAGTTGTAGCACACATGGCTGAGATCCCTTAACTCAGCACAGAGCAGTGGACTGAAATTCCTCGAGTCCTGCTCTCCTAACCGAAACGTGGCAGGCAGGACTTCCGATTGCCACTCTGCTCCTGCCCTTAGTCCATCCCAAAACCTGGAGATGGGGTCATTTGCATTAAGGGGTGGGCACCAATGCCATATATGGTGCTCCATGGCAGTTCACCCAGCTCGGGGCCAGGAATTTTAGAGCAGCACCTTGCAAGCATTATGCAGGTGTACTTTGCATGGGGTATAAGTGAGGCAGAACAGGCAGGATCTTTAGCAGGTGATGTAATCCCACCAGGTCCACCTCCTTTTCTGACATCATGCGGGGAAAGACACCCGGAGCCCGACACCCTCAATCGCATTTTCCCATCGGCTTAAAAAAAGGGGTTTTGACAAAGTGGAACTGCCCCAAATTCCAAACTTCTATTTCTTCCCCCCAGGGCTAGGCCTCTCCCTCCGAAGCACCCTCTCGTGTCCAAGACCTTCAGACCCCAGGAATCAAACTTTTGACCTTCCTGGTCTGAGTAGCTTAGTATTGCAGAGAGAGTTTATTTAGACTGGTAGGTCATTGGGGAGCTGAGAATTTTTTTTTTTCAAAGGAGCTCATATTTTCTTGAGCTGTGATTGTGAAGGACATTCTGTCGTTTTCTATTTTTCTAATTTTCTCGCCCCCTTTGCCCTTGTTCTTCACTGCGGTCCTGTGACTGTTGCTAGTGAGGTTCTAAAAGTGACCGCAGCGCTCCAGAACCTTGTTTGAGTGACCCTTCTTCATATGTGAACCTAGATGGTGATCTCTGCCATCCCAGCACGGAGAAATGGCACCACAGCTGAGGATCCTGTTCTCTCCTAAAACACACACTTTCCAGGTCCTAATCTTCATCCTCACTAACTTGGCACCGGGAACATAACCATAAACTTCTGGTCTGTATGGCTTGATAGTACAGTGATGCTATTCAGAAACTTTTCTGATATCAAGTCTTGGATGACCCAAAACTTTTTTCTGGTGGTGCACTGGTAAGACAAATCTAAATCCCACACATTCCCTAATTGTACACTCAAATCCTGATTGTTGTTTTTCTACTCACTCCTCCTCCCCCCCCACATGAAACACCTTGGGACGTTGCACTGCATTAAAGGTGCTCTGCAAGTCCTTGTTTTTATTCTTTTTGGATGGTGCCGTTACCCACCAGGCCAGTGGCGGAGTGTGCTAGAGGTTCATTCTCGAGCAGAGTGGTGCCTGTCTGGAGAGCTTCACCATCAAGCCACAGGCTTCCTCTCTATCAGCTGCTGTTTTCAACACTCGTGTCAGGAACAGATGTCAAATCTGCGATGTCTGGTCCATTCAGTGCGAAAAGTTTAATAAAGATAATGGCATTTTATACAGTGCCGACCACAAACTCCATCTGTTACAGAGCCAACATAATGAATATAGCCAATTACATAATTCCAGTAATAATCATGACAACAAAGATGAAATGACTATCTGTTATTCTATGTCAGTCCAGCTATTTTTTTTGTTCTGAATAATTGGAAATTATAATTTTTTGACTAGATTGTTCAATCTATTTTGACCATTGATCGGCTCCTTAGCACATTTGTGACCTAATAGAGCTTCCCTGTATAATTGTCCCTCTCCTCCAAGTCAGTCTGCTGAAAAATTGCTCAGCTTTGGCAGATTGGTCGTCTGTCTGGGATAAATGAAGCACAAATCTTGATTTAACCCTTATGCTGCTGAACAAATGAGAAACCCAGAATTAGCATTACAAAATGCTGTCATTTTTGTTTAATAGGTGTGATAACGACCTGCCTTCCAGTGAGGTTTAAGGTGGGATGAAGTGTCTGATAGAAGCACTGCAATGTAATAGAATAAGGCTTGTAATTGGATTTCCAAAGAGTTTAGGTCAGGTGCTGGTTTTTGCTGCCAGTTTAAGCCAGGTGAACTGCACCTGACTTGGAGCAGGAAAAAAACTTAAAAGCAAGTGTCGAACAAAGATTGTTTACCAATTACAATTGCTTCGAGTTCAGCCTTTTCCAAGGTAAAAATAAAAACCCAATACTCTAACTTCAACACTCATTAACTGCACCATGCTCTTTTATTTTTGAATGACTTGTATAACATAATAGGAATCATTATGTTTGCTTGTTTGGGTCATTGCTGATTCAGCTCTACTCCAGGACTTGAGTGCATAATCTAGGCTGACACTCTGGTACATCACTTGAGGGAGTGCCGCATTGTTGGAGGTGCCGTTCTCCAGATGAAAATTAAAACTTGAGGTCCCGTCTGCCTGATCGGTTGGATATAAATGACCTCATAGCAGGAAGAGCACGGCGTTCTCTGGTGTCCCAGCCAACATTCCTTCCTTATCCAGTACCACCAGAACAAAAGGTAGCTAGTCATTCATCTTATTGATGTTGATGCAGAAAAGCTCCTGGTTTGCTGTCGACTTTCATGTTCAAGGTAGCTTTGGGGACTTTGAAAGCAGTGTTGAGTTGAAGAAAATTCTGTTTTATTTTAAGCATTTGGATTTGGAAATTTCAAGTTTTAATGGAAACTTGGCAAAGTTTTCAAATTACATCGCTGCACCTTTTTAATAAAGATTGAAATTATTGCTATAATCAACTAAAATGAGAAGAAATTGATCTTTGACTAAAATTAGCATATTTTCATCACAAAGTTTGTCCTAATTTTAATGTATGACGAGTAACATCAGAGTAAGACAAACTTCGAGATGAGATTAAAATGATTTCTTTTTGAATTGCTTCTCATATTCTCTGAGTAATGAGAATTACAAGCCTACCGCAACTCCCAGCTTCCATGCTATTCCCTTCATTGTATTCCTAGGTTGTTCATTTTTTTCCTCCCAATATTTGTTTGCCATTTGCCTGCCCAATTGCATAACTAGCAACAACTTGCATTTATATAGCACCTTTTTAATGTAGTAACACATCCCAAGGTGCTTCAGTGGTGTCATCAAAAATACAATTGAAATCTTTCTATAAAACCTTAACTGCACTTTCTATCCCTTTGGCACTCCTTGTTTTAGTGTCATCTGTAAAATAAACAATCTTACAATTGGTTTCTGCACGCAGATAAATTATGCAGATGAGATGCAACAAGGCTGAAATCACCGACCCCATTTATTCTATTCAGCACCTCCTCCTCCTCTTGTGTGCTTTTTGCAAATATTCCTGTGTCCCTTTTTGTAATCCAGTTCCTTATCCAGCCCGCATTCTACCCTGGGTTCTCATTCATTTTACTTTTATTAGTAATCAATCATGTGGAGCTTGTTGAAGATAATTTAAAAGTCCAAATGAACAAGATAATTAAAATATCTTTTTTTTAATATTTGGAACAGTCTCAAAAGTTGAGGATTATTGAGGCGGACCTCCCTCACTCGAATCCTCGTTGACTGTTAGTTATTAAGTGACCGCTATACACAAGCTCCTCCAACCTCCTCTAGTTAAAGTTTCTATTGTTTTGCCTGTCAGATTTGTCCATCTTTCTTTAAATACGGGTACTATTTTTGCTAGCTTGGAATCCTGCAGAATCTCGCCAGAGATTCTTTTATTACTGCAGTTAATGCCCTGCAAATTTTCTCCCTTGTCTCCTTCAGTGACTTAGCATGTAGACCCAGAGGATTTTAGTTTTTTGGTCCTTTTCATCATTGATTTCAAAATATTTGAAGAAATTTGGATAGCTAACCTATTTTTGTTTCTCCCTGGTAAACACTTCTGGAAAATAACTTAAGTAATTCAACTATTTTCTCTAAATATTCATCAGTTATTCTATTACTTTTAACTTTTAAAGATCTAACTTCCTCTCTCATCATTTTTTATTACCTTTTTTTATAATGGTGAAATCAAGTTTTACAATTTGGCTTACTGTCTTTTACTATGTTACGGGGAAAGGACGGGGGAGTGGGACTAGCTGGATTGCTCTTGCATAGAGCCGGCGTGGACTTGATGGGCCAAATGGCCTCCTTCCGTGCTGTAACCTTTCTATGTTCCTTCCTCATGCCTTTTATCGCATCCTCGTCCTGTGTTTTTTTTTAACCAGTTCTAACATTTTCTTATATTCTTTCCAAAGTTCTTCTTGTCTTTGCTGGCTTTATATGGAATGTTGTTATTCCATACTTCCATTTTAATTTCTCTGTTCTTGCATTTTGGAGACAGCTTGTTTAGCTTGTACGTATTTCTCTTTGGTATAGACTTGCCTTGAACATTTCTTACGATTTCTTGAAGGGAAACGGCCGCAGCACTTTTGAAACTAATTCTTAAAAAAAAAACCACAATCTTAAAAGGACTGGAACAAAAATACGAAAAGAAAAAAATTAAATTTTGACATTTTTTCAATGCTAAAACTAAAATATGACTCAGTTTGGAAACAAAAGAAACTATGAATTAAAAAAAGACACAAAACTTGAGATTCAGAATATAGGAAACGGGAACGAGAGTAGGCCATTCAGCCCCTCGAACCTGTTCTGCCATTCAATTAGATCATGGCTGATCTGTACCTCAACTCCATTTTCCTGCTTTTGCTCCATATCCCTTGATACCCCCGCCTAACCAAAATCTGTTGCTCTCAGTCGTAAAAATTTCAACTGACCCAGCATCCACAGCCTTTTGGAGGAGAGAGTTCCAGATTTCCACTACCCTTTGTGCAAAAAAGTGTTACTTTAGATCTAGAAATCAGGAAGCAACACTGGTTGAGATTAATGTACTTTCTCTTGCATCTTGAACTACCTGTGACCAGTTTATTTACTCATGGGCCTCTAATAATTCCACCCGGAGACCTAGGCAGTATGTATGAGTGGCCCGAACAGGACATGCCTTTCAGTCTACTCTCCTTCCTTGTGAGGAAATGTGCGTCCAACTCTGCAGGTGGAGAGATTGTGATTGGGAGCCGAGCCCTGCCATCTTGTCCTGCATTAAAAATTGTATGTTCTATGAAGTCTTCTGGGATTTGAAATCTTTGAATACTGCTATATGAGGCCCAGTGACTTGTGTAATTGTAACTTTCAGCATTTCGTATAAGCACGAAACCAAATACAAAATCAAAGCAGATGCAGAAACGTTCATAGGAATTCAATCCTGAAAAATTTGGACTAATTTCTATTTGGGTTTGCAGCACCATTTTGTCAGGGCATATCTGTGGTGCTGAATTGGCATTGGGTCATCATGTTTTATCTCAGGTTCCTGTGTCACTGGGGAGCAAGTTTAGTGTAGATTCTATTTTTTAAATAATATTTTCTTCTGCTCTTCTCTTATCATCCTCCAACACACACAATCAAACATCAAACACACCTTTTCAGGCACTGGAATTTGGATTTGAATTGTCTACATTTCACCAATCCTATTCCACAGTAATTCTGGAAGCTCACCACAGTTTCTCATCCTAGCATGTTAATGTCCTACATTACAATGTTCATTTTATTACTTCTGTAGTTTATAGATCTCTATCTCTATCTCTCTGACAGACAAAATATTGCTTACTGCTTGGTTTTTGAGGGTTTCCTTGTTGATAAAACTACATCAAAAACTTCAGTGATCTCAATAATGAATTGCGTACAAAAAAAAAAATTGCGTACATCATTAATTATTAACAAATGCCATTACATCATGAACAACAGAATTCAGTAGAAGAAAGTTGACTTAAACATCAGGCTTTTGGTGTCTAGCCCATTGTGTGAAAATTTCTGAACAGCCCTCTCTTTAAGCTAGTCGGTCCAGTCTAAAACTGAATAGATGGCGAACCTACGCAGTCTACTGCGAGTAATTCAAAGTTATTTTTTGTCCTTAAAAAAAATTGAAATCTTCAACAATTTGATTGCAGCAAAGTCGGAATTTAGTTCTTTCAGAAACTTTGAACTAAGAATAAGGGTTTCCCAGACTGTTATCCTTTTAATTGCAGAGCCTCACTATTACTTCTCAAAATAGCACTGTTTCTGCACCTCCCCACAAAATAAAACCCTTTCATAGGTTGCAAATCTTTAGCCCAGCACAGACAGGGGCGCTTTTCAGATTTGTGAGAAATATTTATTATTTTGCTTATTTCCTGTGCTGGCAGGTGTTGGTTTTTCTTTCTGGCTCTGATTTTTAAGACCTGAGGAACTAGCTCGGGTCCCAGAAACCTTTTCTTTTCTGCTGACTACCTGTCCGCGAGCAAAACAAATGTGCAACAAGTTGGATAAGCACCAGACCATAGTGAGACGAGCTGGGATCCTGTGGGCAGAGTTCGAGCATGATCTGCACGCTCGGCCCTGTCTTAAAGAGGCAAAGCCGGCTGTTGAAGAATTAAAGAACTCTCGCTGACACTTCAAAGCACTCGTAGACTGCGTAGGTTCGCCATCTATTCAGTTTTAGACTGGACCGACTAGCTTAAAGAGAGGGCTGTTCAGAAATTTTCACGCAATGGGCTGGACACCAAAAGCCTGACGTTTAAGTCAACTTTCTTCTACTGAATTCTGTTGTTCATGATGTAATGGCATTTGTTAATAATTAATGATGTACGCAATTCATTATTGAGATCACTGAAGTTTTTGATGTAGTTTTATCAACAAGGAAGCCCTCAAAAACCAAGCAGTAAGCAATCTTTTGTTGATGACCCAAAAAAAACCACACTTTTTTTCTTGTCTTTTTTTATGGAATTGCGAAAGAATTCTATTGCTGAAATCAATATAGGCCGAACTTTCTTTTATTCATTGTGTTCAAGGAGAAATGGCACCAAGTCAGGGCTTTTTGTGTAATTGTGTCTAAAAACCCAGCAACTAGGAATGAAATGAATAAAACATGGGTTAAATTAAGAAAATGTAAATTGGTGAAAATGGTACATAAAGATAAGGTCTTTGGCAGAATTCCAAGATGTGGTTGGTAATTTTAAATGAGCATACATAGAAGCTATAGCACAAACAGGCCATTCAGCTCATCTAGTCTATGCAAGCATTTCGACTTTACACAAGCCTTCTCCCACTCTAATTACCTCTTCCTACCCTATTCCCATATCCATCTATTCCCTTCTCCCTCATGTATGCATCGAGCCTCCCCTTAAATGCATCAATGCTATCTGCTTCAACCATTCCATGTGGCAGCAAGTTCCACATTCTCGGCACTCTCTGTAAATAAATTCCTACTGAATTCTTTTTGATTTTTTAGTAGCTATCTTGTATTTATGCCCCATTATCCTGGACTTACCCACAAGTGGAAATAGTTTCTCTGTATCCACCCTATCGAACCACTTGATAATTTTCAAGACCTCTATCAGATCTGCTCTTAGTCTTTTTTCCAGGGAGAAGAGCCCCAGCATGATTTGGATTTCGATCTAACATATCTTTTTTTTTAATAATAAAAAAAACCAAAAGTTTAAGGGTTGCCTACACGTATTCTTTTTGTTGCATCCAGCTCCTGTAGATTGGGTATCTGTCTCCAATTTAAAACTTATTCGTACACCGCATCTAAGCTCATGCTGTATATCCGGTATGTGACCAGACGGTGATGAGGCTAACATAGGCGCCTCCAAACAGGGCATTTCAAGCGGGCCAGTGTGTGCAAATGCACCTCCCTCACATTGTCCATCTTGTGAATGGCACTGGGATAAGAAACACTCCTTCTTCCACTTGTTCATTGATTTTTCAGTAGTCAAGAAATGTATTTAGAATTATAATTTCATTTCTAATGATTCTATTACTACTAAGGTTCTTACATAATACAGCTCCTTTTAAATCCCATTGCACATTAAGCCATTTTATCTACCCACAGTACTCTGAACTGAATAGGGTGTATCAGTATTCTTTACTTTTGACCTTTTTAAGGTGGCCTCCGATTTAATTCCTACATATTTTCTTTTTCTAATGGTCCAGTGCTTTGCCAGGTTTCCTTTTACAAGAAGTTTTTTTTGGATTCTAGAAATAGGAATTTATTCTTAAGATGTAAAAGGCACAATTTAAGATGCCATTACCAAAATTCTAGTAGATCTAAAATGGGGAGAACACAGAAATGGTTCTGTAGTTGAGATAAATAAACCATTTCAAACGGCCTCTCCGATGGTTCAGACATCCCAGTGACCTTCAGTTGCCCATCACCAGATGGATGGGAGGGCTCTGCATTGAGGCGCACTGTGATTTAAGCTACTTGAAACAGGTTTTCAGTGTAGTGAGACTCTGGTCCTGTTCAAATTGAGCGTTTATATCAACAGCTGCTTGCACCATAAACTCTGATTTTTTTTAATGCAATGTAGGTTCCTTATTTCATGCACATAGAGTCTCGCTTTAATCACTGGAAGTATTTTTCTGGAAAAAAAACATTGAAGAGAACATTGAAAGTATAAACTTTCAAAATCCACACCACATTGACAGTCCTCTAATTAAAATTCACCGCCCCCAGCTTTTCTGGGACTGAACCACTGAGGGATATAGTACTGCAATAAGCCATGTTTTGCACTTCTTTGACTAATTAACTTTACCTAATTAATTTTTAACCTGCAGCATAAACAAAATGTATTGCTAAGACCTTTGGGAGGTGACTTGCATCCCAAGGGTCTTCCTAATGTATCCTACAGATTGAGTAATAGAGCATTAAGATGGGGCACATCAAAGGTTTTGCAAATGATTTTGGAGCCTTTTACTATGTTTGTTTATATGAAAGTGCCTCTGACAATCTTATGAGATTTGTAGTCTGTCGAAAGGCGTTTCCCAGTCTATTATGGGATGGGCTTGGCGGGGAGTTTCCTGGACCAAGATTTGTGAAAGTTCCACCACAGCAACGTTATGTTGGTTGCCATGGAAAAGTTGCACTGCTGCTGAGGTTGCATCTAAATAGTAAGTTCCACGCATCAGAGACCGTGATTGTACTACATAGTGGTACGCTCCCCGTGTTTGCTGGCATGGTAGATTTCCTTGTATTAGGTTGCAGGTGGGCAGAGAGCTGTTTTTGGAGTCTGATCGAGACCTGACTCTGGAGTTACATTGTCACTTTTGTATTGCTGTTCAGCAGAAACTGCCTTGTGCTGAAACAAAACTGGCTGTATAACTATACTCTTATAAAATTGTTCAAACAATTCAATATCTGAATGAACCTGTGTTCAGTTTGAGCACTTTTGAAATATGAGATATTTCATTTATATTTTGCAAAACACGAGACCTAGAATTTGTTGTTTAATTTCTCCCAAAACTTGGCATCTTAGAACAAATGCATCTGGAACTGAAGTGATTGAAACATGTGGTGTAGAGATAACAACATTTTCAGCTGTCTGGTTCTATTGTTTAATTAAGTGGCTGATTTTTGAATGAAGAAGATTAATATTGCCTCGTTATTCAACATCCTGTGCGATCACATTGAGAGATTTTCCATGTTACTTACTGTGTTAAAATTGGAACTCACTCAATCAGGAACAAAAACTAATTGCTTGTGACTCTAGTTTTCCCCACAATAAAACATTTGAGAACTGTTAAACCAAGCCCATGAAACTAGCAGCCAGTGAACACTAACGTTAAAGGAACTGTAGACCTTAATTGCAGCCACACTGGTTTAAGTGCTGGAAAGCTTACTCTTTGCATGTTCCAAAATGACAATGCTGCCAATATTCGGAAGTGATCATATGAATATAAAACAAGAAAAGATCTTTTGACCCATCAAGCCTGTCCCTTCTTTAAATTAGGTTACATTTATCTGATCATGGATTCTACCCCACCCGTTTAATCTCCTGAAGAAAAACTCTGCAGAAATATTTCCTATTAACCAAAAGCTATTGAGCGTAATTCCAATATGTTCATCCATCGCCACATCTCCAGTATTCACCTCTAGCTGCTGCACTTGAAATGCAGCTTTTGCCTCCTCCCCACTCGGGCCGCACAGGAAGGGCTGTCTCCCACAAAGTGTTTGATCATTGCAGCAGGATACGAGGACACAAGTTGTGAAGAGAAAGTTTAGGACAAGACGTGAGGAAGTATTTCTTTACACAAGAGGGTAATCAGCAGCTGGAATGGGTTACTGGGAAGATTGGTTGAGACCAAAACATTGGATTCATTTATGCAACAACTAGATACTGTAATAGGATGACAGCAGGATTAGTATTCTAGAAGAATGAGATCAAATAGGCTGAAGGACTCCCTTCATCTGAACTTGTCCTCGTCTGCGTGTATCCTCCTGTTTCCGTTCACATCTCATTCATCTTTCTGAAAGAGTTAATAGACATGGTCTCAATTGGGAATTTGTTCCTTGCATCTGTAATGTGGGGGGAGGGGAATAATTACTTCTAATCTCTAGTCTCATTTGAGGCTTGTGGATTTTAAAACCCATGTTCTTTAGCTCTGCGCCCATCATCTTCAAAGAACTAATGTAACTAGGAGGAAAAAATAAATACAAGGTTGCCCAGTTGGGGTGGGGGCTGGACTTGATGATTTTCATCATGACGTACAGCTCCTTTTAATACTTTAAATCAATGATTCTGTTTCTCTTCCTAAAGTGGTAAACTTTAATATTCAGGGATGGAGAGTGATCAGAGATTGCTACAGTGAACCTTCAATATTTACATAAAAACCTTTTTATTCCCCCACCCCACCCCAGTCATATACTCCACCCGTAAATGAGTTCAAGATCGGAATGAAGCTGGAAGCACAGGACCCTCGAAACGTCACCTCCACCTGCATCGCCACGGTTGTCGGAATAACCGGTGCCCGACTACGATTGCGTCTAGACGGCAGTGACAACAAAAACGACTTCTGGCGGTTGGTGGATTCGTCTGAAATTCAACCAATTGGAAACTGCGAGAAGAACGCAGGAATGCTGCAGCCACCCCTAGGTAAGGCGATGGAGCGGGCAATAAATCTCCACTCTTCTATTGCCTGTCCTCCTGTATTTCTCTCCTGCTTGAATAGATGAATTAAGGGTAAAACGGGAAATGCCTTGATCCCTTGTTGGCCCCAAGTACTATTTCTAGAGTCATTCTGGATCTCAGCAGCCACCAAGGCCACGTTCTTAAGACATCTGTACCCGTTGGTTGCCTCTGCCTGTAATCTGTTCTTTTGCCACCTAATAGGTTAAGAAAAAAAGATGTTGGCCCTGAAAATCTACAACATTTGTGGGGTCAGGCGGTGATCCTCCAATTTGAAACGTCTTTGGCTGGGCTGGGGCACATCTGATGCCAGGTTCACCTCCCCCAGGAAGAAAACCCCCAAATGGGGCTGCATCATATAGTCACTGTGCTATAAATGAATGATATCAAACACTCTTTCTCAGATGGGTGGGTGACCTGCTCGGGTGACGTGGGGGCAAAAAAAAATCCAAATGGGGCCTATCGACATCTTGTACAATCAAAGTGGTGCCATACATTGGAAAATGTGCATTGAGACCTGAAAGCAATTACAGAGCATTGTTGACATTGAAAAGGCGAATGAAAAAGTCTATATTAGGGAGAATGTTGGAGTTAACGAATGGCTAGAAGTTCTTTCTGCAGCATCATAGGTTTGCGAGGGGATGCCAGGCGTTCCCCAAGATTCATCAGATTTCTGTCCATCAGTCGTCAAATTTGGATAGAAAATGATTGTTTTTGTTGTATATTAATAACCAAGGCATTTTCTGCTGTGATTAGATTTTTTTTTCTTCAGGTAGCTAACACTGCCTTTTGGGAGTGAGGACAATGGGTTGCTAAGAATATATTAATATTTACAGGGGGTCCCTGGAGAGGACCATTGTTTGCAGGAGCCCCTGCAGAGGGTTAGTATTTGCAGAGGTCTCTGGAAATGTGTCAATATTTGTAGCAGGTCCCAGGAGAGGGTCGGTATTTGCAGGGGTCCCTCGTGAAGAAAACTTTGAAAGCCCCTATGATAAATTGGAGTGCCAAGAAACACAACTTTAGGCAGCATCTTGCATTGTAATTGATACTAACTGTGTTACAGTCCAAATCGAGCTGCAGGTAAAAATGCACTGCAAATTTTTACAAAGGGATCCTCCAAACCAGGTGCCTGTCGGGAAGCCGAGAGACTATGGGAATCTCTTGGTGGCTTTAAAGCCACTGATGTAAAACATCAATCTTGGGATGTGTTATGTAGGTGGTAGTGGGTTCTGATAACTTTATTATACTCTCCAACTTTGGGGGAAGCTGCAGAACCTCTCGGCTGTGTTACTGGCCTGCAGCACACTTCCAGCCAACTAATGCTCTATAAAAAGGAGGATTTTTAATTCTTGGCTAATGGTAATGAAGTATTCATTTTTGAACTGGTTGAAGGAATGAAAGATGCTTTTGCTGTGGCGCTTAAGCATTACATAACATAGAATTGCATAGAATTTTACAGCACAGAAACAGGCCGTTCAGCCAACAGGTCACTGCCGGTGTTGATGCTCCACATGAGCCTCATCCCACCTTACTTCATCTCACCCTATCAACACATCCTTCTATTCTTTTCTCCCTCATGTACTTATCTAGATTCCCCTTAAATGCATTGGGTTAGGAAATCCTGTTAAGGGGAAGTGAGTTAGGAGCTGGCCTGTTGACTGCACTAGGCTTTACTGTATAATATGGAGACAGAGTTCAAACATACAGACCAATTTCTTGTATTTAGAAAGAAAGAAAGAAAGAACTTGCATTAAAATAGCTCCTTTCGTGATCTCAGGATGTCCCAAAGTGCTTTGCAGCCAACTTTGAAGTGTAGTCACTGTTGTAATGTAGGAAAATTTACTTCAGTGAAACCTCTGTTGTGACCCAACAGTGCATTTAATTTGACTACAATGCTGTCGTCTGAATATCATCATTTTAAGATGGAGAGAGGAACTGCACACCATGGCCTCCAGCACCTTGAGTATCATCAAAGATGAGCATATGTCAAACTTAGGAACAAGTCTGTAACAGTTTATTCTACTTTGCTGAATGATTTTAATAACTGGCCACGATTTGCGACCAAATCACTTTATTGGGAACTGGAGGCAGTCATGATTTTGTAAAAGGCGGTTAGCGTTTGCAGGCTGGAACACAGGAACCCTGAAACAGGAAAATGGGATTTAAAAAAGACAAAGCCTGGTCATGGCGGCCACAGAGACAGGTGGGATTTCTAGCTGAGAAAATCTTGAGCAAAAGTAGCCAGCTGAAAGGTGGAAATATTAGAAAGAGCTTAAAAAAAAAAGGAATATACTTCAGAGGAGCAGTAAGTCATTTTTAAATTTTACATCCGAGTTTTAATGTTAGGAACTTTGCAAATGGAAAAACAAACCACTGCTGCCCACATCCTAACTCTCACCAAGTCCCATTCACCCATCACCCCTGTGCTCGCTGACTTACATTGGCTTCCGGTCTGTTAACGCCGCTTTTTAAAATTCTCAGCCTTGTTTTCAAATCCCTCCATGGCCTCGCCCCTCCCTATCTTTGTAACCTCGTCCAGCTCTACAAACCTCCGAGTTCTCTGCACTCCTCCAACTCTGGCCTCTTGCGCATCCCCGATTTTAATCGCTCCACCATTAGCGTCCAAGGCTTCAGCTGCTTGGGCCCTAAGCTCTGGAATTCCCTCCCTAAGCCTCTCTACCTCTCTCTCACCTCCTTTTAAGATGCTCCTGAAAACCTACCTCTTTGACCAAGCTTTTGTCCTAATATCACCTGGTCACCTGTCCATAAGGATTATATGGCTCGGTGTCTGATTTTGTTTGATAACGCTCCTGTGAAGTGATTTGAGGTGTTCTACTATTTTAAAGGCGCTATATAAATGCAAGTTATTGTTGCAAGACCCGACAAAGGGCTAACTCAACCCTTAAAATCCAGACCCTTTTTTAAATATTTTAAATGAAGTTGAAAGGCGCTGGAAAATTAGCTTGCTTTATTGAAAATTGCTTTGGTGTTTGTTTTATAGTTTTAATGTTGAAATGATTTGATCTTTCTGTACATTTTAGAAGTGGCATAATACTCCCAAAACATGTTGTGAAATGCACATAACTGCACTACACGACAGTTAATAGGTACCTTGATTGAGAGAGTACATTTGCTCAGGCAGTGATTAATTTGCTCCATGTATCAGTGTTTGCTTATTGGGAGTAAGTGGATAAAACAAATGCTCTGCCTGCCATTGGGAGCACTATTAAGAGACTAGTATTGTGTTAACCTTGTGGCTCTTGGTGCTCAACATTTTAAGCTGCTATTGTACTACAAATGTAAGGAATCTTACAACACCAGGTTATAGTCCAACAAATTTATTTTAAAATCACAAGGTTTCGGAGATTATCCCCTTCATCAAGTGAATGAGTGAAAAGGTTCTCAAATTGCATATCTTATACTAGGCTGGGACAGCATCACACCAATCAAAAGGTGTCGTCGTTGTTCAAACAGGCCAGTCACGGAGAACAGCACGTCCCAGTACACTGGATATACATTGTGTCAATTACACAGACAGACAGAAAGAAACCCAAATGGCAGAGAGAGAGAGAATATTAAAAACATAACTTTTTTTCCCCTTTTTGCTGGTGGGGTTACGTGTAGCGTGACATGAACCCAAGATCCCGGTTGAGGCCGTCCTCATGGGTGCGGAACTTGTACTACAGTTCTTTTTTTAATTCATTCTCGGGATGTGGGCATCACTGGCAAGGCTGGTATTTATTGCCCATCCCTAGTTACCTTGACTGGCTTGCTAGGCCACTTCAGAGGGGAGTCAAGAGTCAACCAAGTTGGTGTGGGACTAGAGTCACAGAGGTCAGACTGGGTAAGGACGGCAGGTTTCCTTCCCTACAGGATATTAGTGAACCAGTTGGACTTCAGAAACTGGATGCTTAAAAGTAATTTTGGAGTGGTGAAGGTGGAAAAGTGTACACAGTCCTGAATTATGATTAAGAACGGCCACAAAAATATTGGACTAATGCAGATGTGTTTTCTCCTCCCCCCACCCATCAATTCAAATTTGTTAAGACACATCTGGGGCATATTAATTGTGGCTCCCGAGTTCCTCCAGAAGCAAAACCAATGTGTTTGTGAAGTTTGAGGCTAAAAGCTGGTTCTCTGCCCATTTTGTCTTTTAATTACAGAAGTTAAAACAACTGGCAGAGTTGTTTTCAGATCAGATCCTGCTGTGAATGCACTTTTTCTTGCTCCAACTGAGCTTTCAAAACTTGGTTTGGGATAAGCCCAGCCTGCCATTAACTTAGTGCTTGTAACTGAGCGTCTATTACTGTTGAAATTCGTCCTTAACCCAATTGTTGGACTGAATTCATAGAATCATACCGCACAGAAGGAGGCCATTTGGCCCATTGTGCCTGTTTCAACTCTTTTGAAAGAGCTATCCAGTTAGTCTTACTCCCCTGCAATAGAATTATGATAAAACTTTGTGTTGTCCTTAAAGGAATAAACACTCTGCTACATTTCAGAAGGCTGGTGCAAAAGACATAAGTGGGGATTCTAAAAGAGTGGCAAATAGCAATAGTAACTTATTCATTAATCTGTATCCTCTTCCCTTTTGGAGCCTGCTTCCTGGACCCTGCGTGATATTTCAAGTCGACACCTGCAGATGTCACAGCTTCTGTTGTGGAAACCCAAGATAGAACTCTTGACTATTTTGGTCCTTCTCTGCTCACTCCCCCACCACCCCCCCCCCCACCCCTCCTGCCTTTTCCTGCCAATTAAGGGCGTTATTACTTCTGTGTGGTCTCACGATCCAGTTCATGTTTGGCCTACCCTGGATGGTGAATGGTCAGAGTGTGAAGACCGTCTGGATTTGAAGCCACCACTGGAACTTTACCGGGTGTGCAAATCTGAACAAGAGACCGAAATACAGTCCCAATCCACGGCACGGGGCATTAAAACATTGGGGGTAATTTTAACCCTAAAGAACGGGTGGGGAGGGGGCAAGAGGGAGGTGTAAAAATGACAGTTTCTTTAAGTGAGACCGCAACCCGGCTCCAGCGCGCCCACTTCCCGGGTTTAAACCAGGCACGTTTGGATGCGTGCACTCATTGGAAGGCTGGAAGTCGCGTCCCCACTTAATGACGGTGGGTGGATTGTTAAAGGGGCAGTGTATCTCATTGCGATAGTTGAGGCACTTAATTTTTTGTGTATTATAAAGGGGAAACTAATTTAACCTTACCTGCACAGGCCTCCCATCGCTCCTGATTTGCGTCCGGTGAAAGCAGGCAAGAAGGGCCGGATCCATGAGGTGAGTGCCTGTATTACACTGCTTGTGGGCCCGGAGGAGCAGGAGTGCTTCATCCAGGCCTAACAAGCCCATCTGGCGCGATCGACTGACTTTTCCTCCCCACCGCTCCCCCCCCCCCACCCCCTTTAATCTCCGACTCTTCACCTGACCTCCGGTCGCTTCTCCAGAACTGTGACCGACCTCCGATCGCTTCTCCCGATCTACGAGCTCGTCACCCGACCTCCGATCGCTTCTCCCGATCTACGAGCTCTTCACCCGACCTCCGATCTCTTCTACTGATCTGCGACCACTGACTCTACTGAATATTTGGCAAGAGATTTGACTTAGGATTTGTATCGATTATGAGATGGAACTATTATAAAGGCAGGTGGAGGGAGGAGTCCTGTCATTTGATAGTGGCTCTGGAGGGAGCTAGTCAAATATCTTCAGCTGTCAAGAAGGCTTATAGTTGTTGCTCTTCATCTGCTTCGAACTCCTCCCAGCATCAGCCCCTACCCCGCCGAGCTCCACTTCTGGCAGCAGACACCCCACCCCATGTCCTCCACGGTCGACGATCCCTCCCCCTCTCCATCTTCTTCAACCCCTGGCCTTCCCACCTGGCTGGCTGGCACGAAACCCGGAAGTAAAATTTATTTTCCCCCAATTAGGTCGCAATCTGCGACTGTGACCCGCCAGCTTTACTTCCTGCTTTTGCGTCCGATTATCTTCCTCCCTTCCCAGTTCCATGTAAAAAAAAAAAAAAAAAATCATGCCCGTTGTATCTAAAAATTGCTGGAGCTTATGCCCCTCGAATCACATTATTGGCACAGATTTCAGTTTATTTTCTTGCACTTGTTAGGCCTGCCACTAGGGGTCATTTACAAACCATACTTTGCAGCTGAAGAACTCATCCTGGTCAGACAGCGGGAGCGAGAAATCCAGCAAGATAAATTTCCAGATCCCATTGCCTGATCAGGATGAGTTCTTCAGGAACGAAAATGTTTACACGCAACACTACAAAATATATACAGCCCCGCGAACCAGCTTCCGCCCGCTTGCTGGGCTTGGTTTTCTTTTCATTTTCTCTCGCCCCCGACTTCTCCTGAAGGAGTTGTCTTTTTGCTGGGGTACTGTCCCACAGCCAGCAAGCGTTCTTCAGTACCTCCCTTAAATGGCCATTCTTTGTGTGTCAGTGGACTATTCAGTGGTGAGGGGGTCACAGCTACATCTGCCCCTGTGCTCACCTAACAGGCATGGTTTTCAGCAAGGACCGCTAGATAATGAATAGGTGCTTTGGCTGATTTTTTATTAAACTCTAAGCTGGGATGTTTTAGTCTGTGTGGCTCTGCTCCTCATCGAGCTTTGTCTTTTATTGTTTGTTCTTCCTCGCTCTGATTCGTTCCGAAACCGTAGTTCCCTGCAGTGAAGATCCATGTATTTTAAATTGGCGCGTGCCCCTTGTTCCTGTACGTTGTCAATTTGCAGAAGGTATTTAGGCAGCTGACAAGAATGATGATCTTTGCATGCCAGCCCTCATTATCCCACAGGGTGCGTTCCTGCAAGAGCATCCATTAGGTTAAAATTGCTGATTCATTTGTTTCCATCAACTAGTTTTCTGTATTTCACCGAGGTGACCTGATAATTGAGAATGGGGGAGGGGGGGGGTATGGTGAAAGAGAAGGTTACAGAGTGACCGCTCCGAGCCACTCCTCAAATCTGCACCGAAATTTCGTCCCTGTTCAATATTTGTACCTTTTTATTTATCTTTTTCATTTTTTTAACCATTATGTGGTATAAACAGAATAAATGCTGTAGAGTTGGGGGAGACTGTGATTTGTCCCCCACTCATGGTGTTGATATAACTCACTTGCAGTTCTCGTGTGATTTTAAAAACTTTATTCCAGGGATTCTGCAGTGATGAATTTAGAAATTTTCAAAGGAGACCTGAGCACTGAAGTCAATAAGATTTACTACCAAGAGGATCTGGGAATTCCCCACCCTCTTCAAATTTACATTTTTGACCATTTTGGTGTTGATATTTTACACAGGTAAATATTCTACATTGTTTCTAATGCTTCATATGATTTGAGTCAGTACAGAGAACAGCAGAAAACAGTTAATTCTGAAGTGTCTATGATGTGATCTATTGTTGTAGCAAAATTATGTACTTAAATCTCAAGCAGTTTGGAGTCAACAGTTCTGACCCAATTCTCTGGTTCTTTTGATTACCTCTCACCTGGGACCTTCTGTTCCTGTAGCATTTTTTTTCTCCTCCTCACCCCACTACACCCCCCCCCTGCCAGTGTTATTTTGACTCATTTAGTGTGACACTCTTGCCTGATTTAGAAGACTGTGGCCCCGATTTTAACTTGACTTCAATGGAGCGTAAAATCGTGCAGGGTGTGAAACAGGCAATCAACCTGCACCCACCCATTTCCCGCCAGGCGGGTTAGGTTAAAATCGGGGTTCGTATGTATGAGCTCCACTCCAGGACTTGAGCACATGTTGTCGGCTCACATTCCAGTGCTGTATTCGGGGAGCGTCACATTATCAGAGGTGCAATCCTTCAGATGAAATTTTAAATTGAACAATGGATGCTAAAGATATCAGAGGGAATCGGTGGGTGGGGAGGAATGTGTTTAATGGTGGACAGAGAAGGCTCGATGGACCAGCTGCTCTCTCCCTGTCCTTGTGCGTTTACGTGTAGAAACACTTTTCCCTCAGCCAGCAGACTGAGACTAACTAGGCATTCATCTTATTGCTGTTTATGGGTCCTTGGTATTTACAAAATAGCTGCTGTGTTTGTCCAAATAAATCACTGCACTTCCAAATAATTTACTATATATGTTGGGAAGAATTGGATCAGAATTTACCATTCATGTCCTAAATGTTATATATGATGCTACATATATAACATTTAGGACATGTCTGGGTGTTGACCTACATAAATCCACTTACTTAAATAATAACATAACTTCACTGATATTTTCTTTCATTTCAGGTACAATTTTATTAGCCACAGAATGAACCCGTCTTCTTTGTCTTTTAATGCGCTAGACCAACGTACCATAAGTTGTAAATATCAAAATAACTTTTATCTATATAAAATCTTTAATGTTGTTGTTCACAATACCAAAGAGAATAAATCACTTTGTCTTTTATTGAGACCAACAGACATGCCCTGAAAAACTCAGCCATCACATTCACTTCATCTACATTTTAACCATTGCAATTTGAAGTTATCAAGCATAAGACTGGAGAAACTAAAATTCTCTTTTTTTTTTGTTGGTTCACCTTTGAAAATACAGTTGCACTATGGTTCCAATATTCATTGAATTAGTCTGAAAGAATTGACACTCCAATTCAAGCTTCTCCTACTTGAAGCTTTGTGAGGCTTTTGAGAGAAATGATGAGGCACTACAATAAGTGCAAGTTCTTTCACTGCTCCTACCTGTTTCCTTAGTTTGTTATCTTCCTAATCAGGGCTGTTACTTGCCTGTTGCATCATTGGTCTGTTCCCCAGAGAGGTTTGACAACTGTCAGAAATCGAGCAGGTTAGGGTCACGTGACCATGTACTACATTTGCTCCCTTGTGGACGCAGTAACTGAAAGATGCTTCCTTAAGCAGGACTGTTACTTGCCCCGAGGCAAAATGAATAGTAGCAGCTGCTTCCCCGCCCCCCCCCCCCCAACTCCCTGACCACAGAGGTGAACATAGAGCAGCAGTTCCCCTCCCTGTACTTTTAATCTGTGCAGCCTGCTCTCTGAAGGTTTCCTGTGACTGTTGCAGGGTTAAACTTGTCCTCATTCCTATTTTTATCCGTGCTGCACCACCCTGTAGTGTGCTCTGTCTGTTGATGAAAGGACACTCACTGGTGGTGGGAAGTTTTTTAAAGTTTTGCTGTGAGCTTCAGAAAAATGTATGTTGAAAACCAAATAGACTTGCATTTATATAGCGCCTTTCACGACCTTAGAGCGTCCCAAAGCACTTTACACCACTGAGGTACTTTTGAAGTGTAGGCGCTGTTAATGTAGGAAAACGCCGCAGCCAATTTGCACACAGCAAGGTCCCACAAACAGCAATGTGATAATGACTAGATAATCTATTTTTAAGTGATGTTGGTTGAGGGATAAATATTGGCCAGGGTGAACTCCCCTGCTGATCTTCAAATTAGTGCCTTGGGATCTTTTTATGTCCGTCTGAGAGGGCAGATGGAGCCTCGGTTTAACATCGCATCCGAACGACGCCACCTCTGACAGTGCAGCACTC
Source organism: Heptranchias perlo (assembly GCF_035084215.1). NCBI lineage: Eukaryota > Metazoa > Chordata > Chondrichthyes > Hexanchiformes > Hexanchidae > Heptranchias > Heptranchias perlo. The sequence goes on from NC_090350.1 coordinate 31,644,893, forward strand.
CCTCAGTACTGCATTGAAGTGTCAGCCTGGATTTTGTGCTCAAAGTCCTGGAGTGGGGCTTGAACCCACGACGTTCTGACTCTGGAGGAGAGAGTGCTACCACTGCGACACGGCTGTCCTATGGAAAACGGTGGCAGGGCCGACATGGGAGCCATTATCAGGCAAAATTTCATTCACTAATGAAATGGATGTTGCTACCATCCTCCCCTCCCCCATGTTAGACACTATGGGGGAGAAATTCAACATTGTTCAGCTTGTCTAATTAAGTGCGCTGCGATCTTCAACGCAAAGCTCACAGTGATCTGTACAGATGAGGAAGGCCAACTGGCCTATTCGGCTCAACCGCCCATAGAAACTTATGGTTCACTCACTGCCTCTTGATTGATCCTGAGTTTTTGTCCACACTACTCGACCCAGAAGGCTATTTACAGATATTAATCCATCTCTGTTTGAAGAAATGTTTACAAACGTCTGAAGGCATGGTGTATGGAACATTAGCAAGCAGACTCCAGCAGTTACAGTGTAGGAGCAGATACGGCTTCAAGTCTTGTTCCTCACTGTGACTGGCATCGCAAGGTGAAATTGAAAGCGTTCCGATAAATTGAAATCCTAGATCCTTGCATTTTTAAATCTGTTTTCTCAAAAGGATTATAAATTATTAAATGTGTAAATGCATTGAGAAGGTCCTTAGATATTCACAAATATGTGCATATATTAAAATATATAAATATCTGAATTAAATTATTAATTTCCAAATGAATAAAATCCGATTCTGAATTAGTTTCCAGATTTATGAATTGAAGAACAGATTAAGCAATCGGTTTATGATTTAATGGGCACATCTCCAAATGAACTAACTTGAATTATTTAGCAATGACACATCAAACACTTGTGGAGCCTCTTAGGTGCCAGCAGCCTATTCAGACTGTATGGCGTAGAGCTCCATCATTCAGCAAGGCATGAAATCTGATGAGCACAGGAGCTGTGTCCTGCACTGCGTGCAGCAGCTTGTGGCTGTACCTGAGACACTGGGGCAGCTCTGGACCTGCATATAGTGCAGGGCACAGTGCGAGTGCACCTTGCCTCCCTCACGGTTATACTGTGAGCTTGTAAAAGGGGTGGGGTGGGGAGGAATGAAGAAAATGATTCCCATACATAGGAACAGGAGTAGGCCATTCAGCCCTTCTTGCCTCTTCCACCACTTGTTTAGATCACAGCTGATCAAATTCGAGCCCCTCAGATTCTGATCCTCCAATGTGGAGAAGCTCACAGTGTTGGACGATCTTGCCTCAGGACTGAAGGAGGACGCTACAAATGGGGATAACTAAGTGGGGATAACAAACTGGGGATCACATTCCAAACAATGCAAATGATTGCTGTCAATAACATTGCTTCATGACAGAATTCCAGGGGTATTTTATAGTCTTGTGGTGTTTTCAGATTTTTGGAAGTGTATTTCACGGATTTTGCTATTTTCAGCCTTTAATACTCTGCAGACAGTAATGTGGCTACAGGGAGTTTAATTTTCAATTATTTGACTATACAACTAGATTTCCTGTGCCTACAACTATTGACATTTATCACAGCAGCAACCTTTGCCGCGCTTGTCTATATTGTTTGTAGATTTCTCGATTGGTTCTTGTATTTGGAAAGACACTGTGAACATTCAAACACAATTCGATATCAAGACGTTCACTGGTTTTAAACTGGGAGCTCAGTGTGTGTTAGCAACAGAGTGAAGAGCCTGCCGCAAAAGGGTGATTGAATTGTTCATATCACTCTATATATTTACTTGGTCAACATATTGTGCTTGTCCTTTGATATCAGGGATTCAGTTCTTTGATCTGTGTGTTTGCAGTGCTGTAGAGATAATATAAAGTACAGTGACTGTAAAGTGACCAGGCACAATGTTGGACATAACTTTCTCAAAGTCCTGACCAACTGCTGAAAGGAATACTGTAGGAAAGGCTTGCAGGAATCACCTTTTGTTATTTAGTATAAAAAAATCTTATGTAGGATATGTGCTTCCCGCCTACAAACCTTAGCTTTTGTTGTCACAATTTTTGATTATGCTATTCTATCAATATTTATCATTGTAAATTGCTACATCATCATTTCCCATTCAATTTTGCTCAGTCATCTGCCATGATGTTGTTGAGGGCTCTGGCCACTACTTGGCTTCTTAGAGCACGTTTCGGAGATTGCTCTCCCAACACTGTCACCATATTGTTTATTTTTTAAAAAATTATATTAATCCACTGACCCTGGGCAATTTACCAGTAAGATATAAAATGTCAAGATACCTTTTTAAATCATTTAATAGTGGGACAGCCACTCCATTATCACATGGCTGCTGTCACTTCTCCAGTTACTATATTAGTTTCTGGAGTGTTCTAAAATAACATGCAGTGATGCTAACATGCTGTACGTCTTGTTCAACAATGATTAACATAATCATAACATTATACAGTCTTGCTGGTATACTACCCTCCCAGGGGCAGTACCTTTAAACTTAGCATGGTACTAAAATTAGAATAGGGAGCTCCCCTTGTAGTGTTTTTGCAATAGAGAGAGAAAAACTGTTGCAATCATTAATTGGCTGCAGATCTCAAACAGTATTGTTTGTATAAAACTGTGCGAGTGTTTTAGTTGTGGCAATAAGTGGGTAGATGTTATTCATTAGAGTAGTTTGTGTTTCTGGAGTCTACATTAACATACTGCTGATGATTCCTGTTATTCAGATTGGCTCTGTTGGATGTCATCGCCTTAAGGGCTATCAAAATTTACAAATGTTCAAAAAGAAAATTGTGGAGGATATGGCCCTGATTGTGTACATCCAATGGTACATACCGGACCTGTAGCTCAGCTCTTTTGGCACTTGTATATTCATAAATATGGTTCCAGACAGAGCCCCACTCTAACGGAGTCTCACAGCCTCCTTGAACTGTCTTACGTTATTTACTTCTCCTCCTCGCTGATTCAAAGCAAGATGAGAGACCTATGATTCCTATTGGCAATGGAAGGAGTCTGGCTCTGCATTGCAACATTGTGGAGATTGGTGATAACACACAAATGTGGGTCTCTGCTGTCAAATTTCTAGATGTCAGATCATCTTATATTGGAGTACTATCGAGACGCAGAGCACTATGTTTCCAAAGACCATGTTTCTGCTGTCAGTAGCATTCCATCAATGTGAAACTGCCGTAACCTTTTTTTTAAACCTACTGTTTATTGCTACCTGGAACTCTATGAAGATTATAGCAAGGTCTACAGAGTTTATGGGAACATAGATTGGCCCCTGGAGTCTGTTCCGCCATTCAATTAGATGATGGATGATCTGTATCTTAACACCATTTACCGGCCTTTTCCTTAGTCATTAATACCCTTGCCTAACAAAAAACCTATAAATTGCCATTTTGACATTTTCAATTGACTGAGCCTCAACAGCTTTTTGGGGGAGGAGAGTTCCCAATTTCCATTGCCCTTTATGTGCAGAAGTGCTTCCTCACACCACCCTCGAACTGCTTAGCTCAAATTTTAAGGTTATGCCCCCTTGTTCCAGACTCTCCAGAGCCCTCACTCTTCAAATCTAGTTATGCATGTAATATAGATACCAATGCAGCAGCTTCCAAAACCCAAAACGGGGCACAGTTTATTCCCTGGAGACAGCTGTCAGAAGTTAGACCATGTATCTGCTCGTATAATTCTGATACGACCTGTTGTTTGGTGGGTTGAGATTTTATGCTTATATATGGTTGTTCACACTTTCACATTGATTGCAGATTAGGGCCCCTTTCACTCCGTTCTGAATGTGATTGTGTGAATGGCATACTGTGCTCAGAACATTAATCTCCTTACACTTTCTTTTTTGTAATGCCGACTCTAGGATTTAGACTGAATGCATCTTCATGGCCCATGTTCTTGCTGAAAACTCTAAGTGGGGCAGAAATGGCACCAGTCAGAATATTTCACAAGGTAGGCATTCTTTGATATTTTAAGTGCCTTTATTTAGGGTTTCGACAGTGTTTTGCAATTTTCTTCATTTTGTAATTTCCTATTGGCTCCCCATCTCCACTATTCCTTATACCATTTCCTCACTAACTTGAAAGTGTCCAGGGGTCATCTGTGTCCTCCAAGGGCTGGTATTGATTCAGCTGTTGGAAAGTGCATGAGTCCCTCGGTCAGGATTACTTCCCTTTCCAGTTCTCCCTCCCTGTGGGAACTGCCTAATTTCTATTTGGTATCACCCATCCCCTCTGCCCTTGTGACAGCCCAGGAGCTTACTGTATTGGAAATCATCTGTCAGCACAGGCCTGCATCCTCCCATTTCCAGACCCTATGTTGGAACAGCCTTTGTGCATTTAGCTTTTTACACTTTTTTATTCGTTCCCTTTTACTGGATAAAGTGGGAAATGCTTGACCCTTCCACACTCAAACAACCCATCTTTGTCCATTGAAATTAATGGTAGTTCCTGACCTTATCAGTGAAAGGATTTCTGTAGTTTTATCCCATGGTTAATGTGTGTAAAAACCCTTGCTCAGCTCCCACTGAAAGGGATGGGAGTTCACCAGAACATTTTCCCTTTGTAGATTTATCACTCTGCTCGTCATTAGTTCAGGGTGTGGAAAAGATTAATTAAGAGCTTTGGATACTTTTACACACCTTCAGGAGAGAAAAATTGGCCAGAAAGTGTTTTTAAAAAGAAATAAATAAATAAAAAATTGAGTTCCTATCCCCCAACGTGGTATCGGGTGTGTTCACAGAATCTGACAGCACAGAAGGAGGCCATTCGGCCCATCGTGCCTGTGCCGGCTCTTTGAAAGAGCTATTCAATTAATCGCACTCCCCTGCCCTTTGCCCAAAGCCCTGCAAAGTTTTCCCCTTCAAGTATTTATCTAATTCCCCTTTGAAAGTTATTATTGAATCTGCTTCCACCACCCTTTCAGGCGGTACATTCCAGATCATCATAACTCGCAGTGTAAAAACATTTCTCCTCATCTTCGCTCTGGTTCTTTTGCCAATTACCTTACCTGTATTTTGTTGAGCAATTGAAATTATATCACCTCAACTTGCCAGTAACCGCAAGCAGTTCCCTATCTCAGTGCAATAGTAATGTGCCAGCTCTTTGACTTTAAAGTTGAGTAAGTTTACTGCCTGCAGCTAGTGACTTTGCTCCGAGAAAGTATCATTTACCTGTTTGAGCAGTTTGTGAAATATTAACAGTGACCAAAATTTGAAAATTCCTTTCATGATTCTATTTCTTACTCCCCTACCCATGCCCAGACTTTTCACAGATATTATTCAATGGCACTCTGCCCTGGCAATGATGTTGCCCAGTTTGCTGCTGAAATGTATTGGAAACTATTGATGCGGATATGGGAGGATTTCAATGGGTATGGGCATCCCTCCATACTTTGCCCAGCTTGCTGCATGGCTCGAAGCAACAGCCAACTATGTTCACCGTGGAGGGAAGCCGAGCCCAATTGTGTCTTCACCTTTCAGCAGGGGAGGTCGTGGAATTGGGGGCGGGGGGGGGAGGGGGGAGGGGGGAGGGAGGAGGGCTACTGGATAACGATCTGGCTGTTTTTTTTCCCCCACCTGGCCCAGGGATTCCAAGGTCATTTGTGGCACCCAGACTTGTGCCCTGCCTAAGACCAGCTAATTAAGTCCAAACTAGTAATTGAACCTGGGGTCTTCCTGGTCTGTAGGACTCTGTTGCACACCAAATTTGTCATTTTAAACCAAAAAGTGGTGCCAAAAAGGTGCTGGAAACCCCTCCATCACAGGTGGCTGCTGATATCGATAAGTAGTAAGCACTCACTTTGAAATGTGTTCCTTCTGAAATAATAAGAGGACGTCCGTGCTGGGTGGAGTGCTATTTTAGAGCCATAGACTGCGGAGGGAGGACACTCAATTTTTAAAAAAATGTTATGGCTGATTTATCGGCCCCTTCTCCTGAAGAGGTGTACTCGTTGCTGTAGTTTGGTTCCAAAGGTTCCAATTGCCTCCTGGTACCTTGTCCAACTAGCCTTTAATCATCTCTGAGCCTCAACAGTGAGTGTCGGTAAACTATTCCGTTGTGGGGTCATTCCAGCTGAGCCCAATACTGTCCAGTAGGGGTCACTAGATAGCAATCTGGAATGGGAACCCGGGCCAATTTTTTTTTCCCGAAGCCGGGGGTGCTGAGGCCAATTGTAGTGAGATCTGCAGCCGAGATTGGCCAACGCGGCACAGACTGGGGACTGAACGCGACATCTTTATGGCTCAGCTGCTTGCTATACCCATCAAGGGAGCCAAGAGGTGCAGGTTTTTCGATTTCTCCGCTTTGCTGAGTTCACAATCTCGGGCAGCCCACTGTCGGAAGGTTCTGAATGGAAGCCAGGCTGCTCTTGTGCACCTCCTAGTGGTCAGTTTCAGAGCCGCGTGGACATTATTATTAGAAGCAGGTTGATTGTGACTGAGACAACAAGCAAGCAATTGGCTTCTACTCTGGGAAGACCAGAGTAATGTATATTTTTTTGATGTGATTAGTGCTGGGTGGCCTGTGTATCAAATAGAAGCCAGAACTTTCCTTTAACAGCCTCAATGTGTTTTAGTTAAAATCTAACAAATAAATATCTTCTGTAATCAAGCAAATATTTTTGAAAGTAGACTTGCTTTGATCTATCTGCCTGTTCTGCTAAAGGACAATTGCAGGATGACTAATCCCACCCCTCTCCAGCCTAAATATTTAAATACCCTCCCACCATTGCTCCCCCCCCCCCCCCCCCACCAAAATTGGTCAGTGACTTTATCCAGTCACCAACTGAGCCATACAGACAAGAATGGTCTCCGCTTTGATCTCCAATCTGTACTGAATTCAACGATGTCAGGGGGGGTGGTAAGGTTCCTCCAATAGTCTCGGTACCCTGGATTAGAGAGGGGGAAATCAGCCAGAAACCCTCTATGGACTTCAGAGGTGGCATCAGCTGTGGATAGGGACGAGTTTGATTAGGATGCCCCCAATGTCAAATAGCCTGCTGACATTATCAAGGCTTGAAAATGGTTAAAGGTCACTTGGGCAAATTACCAGAGGTGCACCAGTACCTGCGAAACTGTTTGTCATCGAAGAATTACCTCCAGGAGGGGAGGGGAGAAAAAAATTGCTGGAGGAAATTGGGAAGAAGGAAAGAAAAAGCATTTGTATGAAGTGTTTCCATCTGAGTTCCCTACTTACAATCTCAACATTTTTAAATTTGTCTGCTAGCTTTTGGACTCTTTGTCAGTGGTTTTACCCACTCCTTCATTTTTATATCATTTTTCCAAATTATTCAGCCCCCCACTTCCACTGCCATTTTAGGAAAATTGCAAAAAATTGGCCCAGTGCTAATATGCTGCATATGTTGGTCATGTATTAAATAAGCAACAATGTGATGTGATCTTGCCTGTGCAGTCTTTTAGTTCTGAGGATGTCTCCAAACAATATCCTTTTTAACAACTGTATAGAACTGGCCCAGTACCTTGACAGCACAAAAATCATTGATTGGCTCTGGTGTGCTTTTCCATAAACAGGAACCACCATCACCTTCCCAGAACTACTATAAAGTGGGGATGAAACTGGAGGCAGTTGACCGGAAGAACCCTCATTTTATTTGCCCTGCAACCATTGGAGAAGTGAGAGGGACAGAAGTGCTGGTGACGTTTGATGGCTGGAGAGGAGCCTTTGATTACTGGTGTCGATACGACTCTCGGGATATTTTCCCTGTGGGATGGTGTTCTTTGACCGGAGATAACCTGCAGCCTCCAGGAACTAAGGGTAAGACTTGTTTTATACATTGAGAAGGGGCTTTGATTGCTACAGGGAATGTACAGTAAGATGGGTCCATTTGTGCCCTGGGGCTGTGTCCTTTTGAACAGGAGAGGAGCTGGGCACATGCGACCAGTAAAGCAGATTTCAGTTGGGGAGAGTTCTGATGAACCCAAGTCTGTTGGCATGTTTCATTTTAACACTGCAAGAAAGATCCATGCTGTCCAAAATTGGACAGTCTGTCAATATAATAAAGATTGCTGAAAAATCATAAATACTGGAAATCTGAAACAAGTACAGTAAATGCTGGAAATATTCCAAGTCAGGCAACATCTCTGAAGAGAACAGATGAGACGCGTCGGGTATGGACCCTTCATTAGAACAGTTCTGATGACTGGTCCACACCCAAAATGTCGTGTCTGTTCCCTCCACAGATGCTGCTTGACCTATTGAGTGTTTACAGCGTTTTCTAAGAGAGATTTCTGTAACTTTTGCAATCGGCCACTAGATGTCACTATTTCCCTGGACGTAGAATAACACTACATCAATTTTGCCCTCCATTTTGACTACTTGAATTCGATATTGGACTCCTGAAAGTCAGAGCCCACGGCCTGTGTGGTCTCATAGTTTCACAGTCTCAGATTGAACGGTCCTGGTGCAACATTCAGATACTGATGGACAGCACGAACTTATGTGCAACGTTCAATTAAACGTCATAAATGTGAAAACTTCGCTGTGGGGAGGGAGAGAAACGACAATATATCGGGACTTATCTGAAGGTGTCACTGCTATCTGACTGCTCCTCTTCGCTGATGATTGACAGATCCATTTGTGATAGGGCAGCTGAAGGGTTAATATTATTCCCTTCTCAGTCGAGCAGCAGACTTTTACCTGATTTTTAAAATCCTGTTGCTATGGTAATGGTGTGGGAACCAATGTTTTGGTGCTGCAGTTTTGACTACAAAACTCTAGCAACGAGTTGCTTGAGTGTTTTATTGTGCTGGGTCTAATTGTATGTTGTAAGTGCCAGACTGTCAAAGAAATTTTAACGATCAAACTGAAAGACCTGCACACCACGGGGATGGAACATAGAGTTTGTACCAGGAACTTGTGCAATGTGAGCATTAACCCTTCAATTGATACTAAAAGTTTAGCATTGGTGCGAAGCAGTTTCCGTATTGCCTTCGACTCTACACTTGTACCTGGAACGAAACTCCCTCCACCAGAGTTTGTTTCTCCTCTTCATTCCAGGGTCAGGTCAAGCCCTGACTCCAGGTACAGGCTGCATTTACACTATATAACTGTAGTGGTGCAAAATGTTACCATTTCACTTTGATGCTACAGTTGTAACATAAAAGTCTCTTTATTTTTATATATAAGCTCTCCAGATGACTCCAAGGTGATGTCACCATTTGAGTCGCATCGAAATAACATTTCTGCGTCTGATTTTGGCAAAATAAAAATCTGTTTTTTTTAATCCCACCCCCCAAAGTTACCATTGGGTGAGTGGTTAATGGTGGAGAGCCGGTCTGTCTGTTCAGATGGACATTGAAGATCCCAGGGCACTATTGGAAGAAGAGCAGGATTCCTGGTGTCATGGCCAATATTCATCCCTCAACCAACACCACCAAAACAGATTAGCTGGTCATTCATCTCGTTGCTGTTTGTGGGATCTTGCAGTGTGCAAGTTGGCTACTGTGTTTGCCTACAAAACAGCAGTGACTACAATTCAAAGATAATTAATTAGTTGTGAAGTGCTTTGGGACGTCCTGAGGAAGCGCTGGCACGATATAAATGAAAGTCCATCCGCCCTTCACAGCACTGCTATCATTCCCGCATTTCTGGCAACGGCATACAGCTGAAATTCCTTATTAATTTTACAGAAAAAGTCAGAGTGAGTGCACAACAGGAATTCACCCCCTGCTGTATTGCTAAAGCAGAGGACATCATTCCAGTATGAATTGCCAGTGTTCATTGCTGACCATCTGCAGCTCAGCCAGGATCTTACCCAGTGAATGACCACATTATTTCCATGACTAGGTCCCTCTGCTGGACATGCGTGCAATTACATATGCACCATACTTTCCACATCTGCAGTGTTTGGTCTCGAAAATGCCAGTGATGGGCCCTTGATCAGTGGTTTGGCATTTCCTCCCCCATGGGGGAGGTTTGAGGAGTGATCACTGTAAGGTGCTATTCAGCATCCTCCCAATCATCAGTAAAGTGATGGATAAAATAATCAGTAGTGCCATCATATAACACCTACTCACCAATTACCTGCTCGCTGACACTCAGTTCAGATTCTGCCAACTCTGGGTTAACAGCCTTGATCCAGATCTCGAGGTGAGAGGAGCTGCCCTGGATATCCAGGCAGTATTTGACCAAGTAGCCCTATCGAAACTGGGGTCAGGGGGAAGCCCTGCAGTGACTGGAGTCGTACCTGATGCACAGGAAGGTGGGTTATGGTTGTCGGAAGCCAATCATCACAGCCCCAGGACATTGCTGCTAGAGCTCCTCGGGGTAGCACCCTTGGTGTAACTATCTTCAGCTGCTTCATATCCTTCCCCGTCATATGGTGAGGAATGGGCCTTTTTCTCTGATGATGCTACAGTCTTCAGCTCCATTCATAATTGCTTGATAATGGAGCATTTTTATATGCCTAGGCAGCCCACTGGGCTATCTGCAGACTTGTAAACTTTACATTGAGCCTTTTTGATGCTGGGGCAAACATTTTGTGCGTTCCTAACACTTAAAATTAATGGGCAGACCCTGTCATTGATGCACCTCAGTGCCAGTCAGACTGTGGTCGGTATGCAATATAACAAGGACCTGCCAACAGATCATGCTCTTACAGCCTTGAAGGGTTGAGGGTGGGAGGGATGCCAAAGCTTTGTGCCATTCCCTGTTTTTATTTCCATTTATTTAAAATAACTTGAAATGTAGCATTATGTAAACCCACAAATGATATCTGTACCTACATCAATTCAAGCGTACTTCGAACAGTAGGTCAACACTACAGCTCTGCAAGAGAGTTTACGATAGGCTTGATCACTGCTGCTTTTGGAACACAGCCCACAGGACCAACAAAGGGAATATTGTTTCTTTCCCATTCCTGGAGCTTTGACAAATCCACTTTGAGCTATGGCTTTAGATGCTTTCCTCTGTGGCCAGAAAGGAGTTTAAACAGGTTCCTGCTTAGCAGGTAGCACAGACTTAATACATATAAATGACAAGATTACACAGTTAACTCTTGCTCACCCTGTTAATAGTCCCATCGAAGATGGCTTTCCCTGTTCCCAGAATATGCAGCAAGATAAATGTGTGCCCCTTATAGATCACGCTGATGATGGCTCACGTGCTCAGTTCACTCTATTCTTCAGGATTTCCACCCAACTTTGCATCAAATTTAAGAAATCTCTACGCTTCCTGCTTTAAGCAAAAGTCCATATCTACCAATAAGGACAATTTTGTTTTAAAAAATTGAATTGAGTTTTTAATTATTTCAAAAGATAAAACTGTCCAATTTCCCCCTGTGTCCATCAACCAGTTGTTATCCCTCTAGCTCCTGCACAAAAGAAAATTGACTGAAGGAAATCTCCCTGTTGAAAATTTAAGGCAACTTAGCAGCTCTTAACAGAGTGTATGGCTAGCAACAAAACTGTGCTTCACAGTCCAGAAAATGCAAACAAGATTCCATTTAAAAATAAATAATTCAGAAGTCTAGGTGACTCGTAGAAGCCAAGTATGGCTGCAGTCAAGAAATGCTTTTCAGCTGCTCTGAGGGGGGAGATGGTTAAGATCTGAAGGAGTGGAAGTTGGCAATGTATTACACAACAGGAATGTGAGCATGTCAGCACTGACAGAAATCAAATCCTTTCATCTCCCATTCACAGTGGTGGCCTCCAACTCGTTCTGCTCTTCCCATCGCACACTCATGAGTGTGTCTGTGAAGGCAGACTCTTTGGCATTCTGTCAATCACTGGCCACAGTAATCTATTGTGAATGATGCTTGTGGAATCAAACATGCAGTGAGATAATGCACCAACAAAAAAAAAGTCTGCTTGTTCAAAGTGAGCGCAGGATGATCAATCTCGGTGGGCTTCAGGCATGTCCAGTCTATAATGCAGATTGGTGACTTTGACCCTGGCAGATCTTCCATGGTCTTGGCCGGTGTTTGAGGGCATGGAACACTTCTGGTGTCCTGGTGCTTTGTCGACCAGCAAACCCACCATCTGAACGAATTTAGTATTGCAAACAGTCGCAAAATGGAGGGTAAAGTGTGAATGATGTTTTCTTATAAAAAGGGCATTGATGATCTTGAGTGGGCTGACAGTATATCGCAATTAGTTGTGTGTGTGTGTCCGTGTCCAAAGCTTCCTGTAATAGTAGAGATATATCACCCAAGCATCATTACAAAAGGGGTGAAAGTTTAAAGTTCTGAATTTTAAAAAAACTGGTTGCAAACAACATGTATTAAATACTCTGTCCACTCCTCCAATATCTAGTTCCTGGAGCTAATTCGTCTTTATCATCTCTCCTGTACACAAAAGCCAGTTTTAAAGTGCACACGCACATATATATTTAAGCAGAGAAATAGACCACAGTTCTCCTTTGTAAGGTGTCCTGAGTTTAAGAACAAATTCCCAGCAAATGTTTTCCACTTAACTACTAACGGCCACTGAGAGCTTTGCAGTGATTAGCAGCAGCCTTTCATCATTCGATGATGCTGATATACTAATGTCTATCCATCACTCTGTGAGCAGTTCAAGCATCACTTCCTCTCACTGTGCATTGGGTCCCTTTTTTGTAAATGGACTTGTGCAGACTTGCCATCTCAGTAATGTTAAAATGACATTTTTTTCCTTAGGTCTTTATTTTCCCCCCACTGACTCTTGGGGTATGGTTCCACAAGTAGGGATAGTCCTCTTGTACCTACCCCCAGTGGTCATTCTTGTGAACAGAGATTTAGTCCAGGTTGTTTTCCCAGGGAGGACATCACTGCAGAGCCTGATCTTGTTCTCACTTCACACCTGTCTACTTTCCAGCTAGGTAACAGTCAGGAGCAGGAGTACTGGATGATCATCTCCTCCTTACCCCAACAGTCCAACTGCTGCCCTGGATGAGATCTGCTAACTCAGCACAAACCAGGAATCAAACTTTGAACCTGGTCTATATGGTCATTTACTCCTGAGCCATTGGGGAAATTAGCTGTTATTCTTCATAATTTTGGTGAAACCTATTCAGTGGCTTCAGTTATTTGCCCTACTGATTTTATATTGTTCATTCTTCCTCCATATGGATGGTTAGTTACTCTCCAATACCCTTACCCCACATGCGAACACAGAAGAAGAGAGAAACAAAACAAGACTGAGACAGAGAAGCAAAGGAGATAAAGATAGACAACATAAATAGTGGTCCTGGTAGAGAAGCAGAATAGCACACAGAAATCAAAAAAAAAGTGGAGGAGTACAAGGAAAGATAATAGGAGAGAGCGCGCGCGCGCGCACACACACACACACACACACACACACACACACACACCATATTCTGGTACACAAAGACAACAGACATAAGTAGGAGAAAGAGAAAGTGTATCCTCCAACTCCATTGAGCAATGCCACAGGTGATCAATAAGTATATATAAACATGAATGTTTAGTCTGCATTTCCTGACTGTCACACTTCAGGTATCGTGTTCAAATTTCTATGAGACAATTTTTGAAGAAACAAAGGCAGTCTTTTGGAATGTGCACAGAAACTCTCCAAATACCAGAGTCACAATCTCTGTAGCCTCTTTATTGACCTTACCAATCACACTTTTGGATTTATAATTTCTTTTTAAAAGCAAGCTAGAGTTGTGACCTGCAGCCAGAACACAAATTGAACTCTGAATGAACTAAACTAGTTCCTGTCCTACCTCCTTTTGTCACTATTTTTGGCAACATGTTAGGTTGACATTTGAAGGAAGAAAGAACTTGCATTTACATAGCGCCTTTCACGACCTCCCAAAGCACTTTATAGCCAATGAAGTACTTTTGAAGTGTAGTCACTGTTGTCATGTAGGAAACACAGCAGCCAATTTGTGCACGGCAAGGTCCCACAAACAGCAATGAGGTAATGAGCAGATAACCTGTTTTATTGATGTTGTCTGAGGAATATATATTGGCCAGGACACTGGGGAGAACTCCCCTGCTCCTCTTCGATTGGTGCCGTGGGATCGTTTGCGTCCGCCTGGGAGGGCAGACGGTTTAATGTCTCATCCGAAAGATGGCACCTCCGACAGTGCTGCACTCCCATCAGTGCTGCATTGGAGTGTCAGCCTAGATTATGTGCTCTAGTTTCTGGAGTGGGATTTGAACCCACAAACTTCTGCCTCAGCAAGGGTGCTGCCACTGAGCCAAGGCTGACACTTTTTTAATGGAAACTGCCAATGTAAACAATTATAATAACTGCTGATTGCAATGCAATTGCAGACCTCCTCCTCTAGTTGGTGCTGTTGTGCACAGTGAGTCATCCAGCTTCAACCACCATGTTGTTTGGCCTACGGTTTCTTTTCAACCCGTCCTACCTGCTGTGCAGTCCCTGCTCCCCACACCTTTTATGGTAGCCTTTTGCAATCTGTTTCTTAAAAAAAAATAACATAACTCCCAGCAGTCTATGTTTCTGGCTCACTTTCTCACTTGCCTGCTGGTATGTTCACCAGTTCAAAAGAGCAGCGCCCTGTGTCCCCCTCTCTCCCATCTTAAAGTATGGCTGATTCTTCAAAAAAAAAAGCCAGTCCCGCTCTCATCAGTCCCACTGCCCCTTTTTTTTTTTAAAAATCATTTTTTTAGCCAATCCCCCACCACCCCTTGGTTGACTCTTGAGGTGGCCCCAGTTCAGCATTGTGGCAGCCTCGGTCATCCTTTGCCTTTTATGGCATGCGCTCACCCCTCCACCTTTACTTTTCCCATTCCTTTCTTCAGCCCTACCACTGTTTTGCTTTCAATTACTGGCCATTTCCATCACCTCAAAGTTTGCCACTACTAGCGTGAGCTCTTGCCCAGAAGATATGGAAATTGGGGCAAATACATGTATATGTACAGCAAATACAGCACACTGACACATCAGAAATAGGAAAAGGGACAAAACATCACAGAAATAAAAATAGCTACAAGATTTCAGGGCCAGAGCCATGGCGAGGGTTAAAAGAGACAGATCTTTTGTTGGACCTGTATACTCCATGTTCAAGTAAGAAAGATGGGGCAGAGATGAAAAGTGTTTGAGAGACTGGGAGAAAGAGAGAGAGAGAGAGAGAGAGATGCAGAGAAAGATACTGCAATCTAGGATTAATAGTTGTTCTCGTCTAATTTATGTTATCTTGTCTTCTCCACGAGTAAAGTCCTTGGGGCCCCCACTTGGTGCATCTTTCTTGATATCATTCCTAACTTCAAGAACTCACCCATGGGGAGTGTGACTGTGAGGCTTACCATTCTGTAACACCCGTGTTGGAAACACCCACATGCTGAACCAGTGTCCTGTTTTGGCAAAACCAAGAATGTTTTAGAACAGGTTGTCTATTATATAGCAGTATTTCTAATTTTGAAGGAAGTGTTTGCATCAACAAACATGTCTCTTTTTGTTAAACACTTTCCGACATGTTAATACTGAAAACAATTTCTGGTCTGGGCATTTATTGTGAGCATCAAGCAGTCTGCACTCCCAGATCAAGTGTACGGAGGTTACATGCTGACAAAAACTGCCTCTACTCTTCCCTAAACTCACGAGAGCTCAACCAATTTTCCAATTACCACACCAGCCTCTCTGAATGATGGTGCCAGTTTAGTACCAATTAGGGGCATTTGTGTGCAATGGGTAAATGCCCAATAGGAGCTGGATTGACACTGCCCAAATTAATTTCTGTAGGACCCATTGGCCGAAAGACAGAGGATGAATCAAATCCAGTTCAGATGGAGGATGCATCTCGCATCCTCCATCTGAACTGGATTTGATTCATTACACCATTTTGTTCTCTTCCTCTTCCCCTGCCCTCCAGCTATAGTGAACGTGTCTTTGAAGCTAATTGTCACTTTTTTTTTGATAAGATTTGTAATTAAAATCTTCAAGAATAAATGAGTTAATTTGTTCTTTTAAAATTTGTAATTAAAGCAAGTTCAGCTCATTTGTTTGTTTAATGATCTGATTTGTTTTTCCCAAGTTATCTGTCGTATTTATTGAGTCTGTATTTTTCAACCTGAGGGAGATAATTTAGTCAGTCAGTAAGAACATTGCCAGTTGATTATCCAAATCCCATTGAAGTTCCATCCTTGATCTTCACTTAACAGATTATTATCTCTACAATATTTCAACATCTGGAATGATTCTTTAATTATCTGTTCATCATAATAGATTGACTCATCAAATAAACAGAGTTTGGGGCCCAGTGTTTGGATTGTCGGGTTGAAGCACAGTCCTGTGCTGGAGCACTTTTGTTTTTCTTTGTTGAGTTCCTGTTTCATCGTTGAATCTTCCACAATTTGAAGTGATTTTATGCAGCAATTTCTCAACTTTTTGCAATCTGGTAACAAAATTCCAATTTGACTGGGTTGTTCTTCGTTTTCATTTGGGTTAACCACTTTATCAGTGCTGCCTTTTCTTTATCTTTCCTCTTTGCCCCTTTTCCAGATGCCCAGAAGGGACACAGCACCTATAAAATAGCCTTTTGTACACTCTCTTCAGGGTCTACTTTTCAACGGTGTCTGATCTTATCTTGCGTCGTTTGGAGGAATGACACTTTTGCTGTCGACTTGGGTTCCCTCCGCGGCAGAGGGGCTGTGAGGACATTGAAGTGCACCATCTTTTATGACCACCTGGCACATGAGCTATATTCATGATCCTAAATGCCACCGATTACCAAATCTACTGCTGGATTCTGCTGTCCACCAGGCGTTTTGTTCAAGCAGAAGTTGGAATTTGTGGTTGGAATGTTGACAACTCTGGCAAATGCCATATAAGAGGGAAATAATTATTGGACGAAAATTGGATTATGATTAGTTTGTCTTTCAAATGACTTGAGCTCATTTAGGAAGAATAAGTTTCAAACTTCACAATGAGGTAATGAACAACAGTTAGTCAGCCTATACTGCGGTATCTTGTGACTGCATTGTGACTGAATATGTGGGATGTGCAAAGTGTATCAGTTTGGATTCTGAATTTTTCTCCAGATGCTGGTGCATCTCATATGGTGAGAATTCGATTAATCTGGCAGCTTGATTTTTTTTTTTGCTTGCAGCACTATTTACACAGGCAGTCACCCTATAAGCATTACTCTTCCTCTCTTCTACACAAGTGCCATGTCCTGTGCTGCACTGGACTAGGGAAAATAATGGACTCCAATTGAACAGGCTGGGGCTCTTTTCTCTGGAAAAGATAACGCGGAGGCGTAACCTGATAGAGGTCTTTAAATTATGAAGGGGTTTGATAGGGTAGACATAGGGAAGATGTTTCCATTTGTGGGGGCGATCAAAACTAGGGGCCATAAAGATAAGATAGTCACTAATAAATCCAATAGGGAATTCAGGAGAAACTTCTTTACCCAGAGAGTGGCTAGAATGTGGAACTCGCTACTACAAGGAGCAGTTGAGGCGTAGATGCATTTAAGGGGAAGCTAGATAAGCAAATGAGGGCGAAAGGAATATGGAAGGTTATGCTGATGGTTTAGATGAAGAGGGGTGTGAGGAGGCTTGTGTGGAGCATAAACACCAGCATAGACCAGTTGGGCCAAATGGCTTGTTACTGTGCTGTACCTTCTGTGTAATTCTATGTAATTTGGCACTTCATGCCAGGGGCCAGCCAAACCTGGATTTCAATATATATGGTGAATGGAGATTCATGATTTCTAAGAGGGATTATGAAATCTATTGCTGGATATATGAAGCAGATAATATAATATATTATGTGTGCACTGCCAGTCTAGACTGGTTATCTTTAACCTTAGAGTTTTACCTCTCTTCTAATTGGAAGCCTTAGTTTGAGTGTAAAACCAGCACAGTGCTCTTCTATTTAATAATTGTTATATCCAGACATTTGCTGATTCATAGTCTTACAAAATATTTTCCAACAATTAGCAACAACATTGAGATTAAAAAGTTTATAGAAAACGGGTTGGTGCTATAAAAACGCAATCATTGCAAGGCTTCAGTTTTGGCTCCTTTCTCCCTGGGTGGAAAGAATCCAGCATCAAGGACGTGTAGAGAATGAAGTAATTACCAAGCTATGCAGCGTGCATGTCCAGTGGCTGGTTGCTGCAGCTTTGATTTATAACTAATTATTTAGAGGAAATACAGCAAAGAATGTATTAAAGAGGAGTGATCCCAGATCTTAGCTCTGAGCTCATTGAATGGTAAGAGTTGAGTGTCTCTGGCGCCTTCAGTCTTCCCTTTACCCTACAATCTACAGGGTTTTAAAATCCACGCTTGGTGTCACCTAATCACTGCTTCTTAACTTACCTTCACTTCTATCCTCCCTCTTCAACCTCGGTGGTCGTGTTCTGCAGTATAAACTTTGATCTTTCACCCAAGTTTCCTCGTTTTTCTAAAATAAGGAAATCAGCGCTAGCTTTCCGAGGCAGGGTTTAGGGCATGGCCCTGCTTTACATCACGCTGCTTTTGTGTTTGTATATTTTTGAAGGAAACGAGATTGCAGCCTGATGGATAAGCCGCTCTTTATAGCAGGCTTCCCCGAGCGATTTGGGTACAGCTCGCTCCCAAGCGCAGTGCTATGAGGTCTGCAGCTTGGAAACTACTGTGTAATTGGCCTTTGTCTGCCGACACAGGCCTGTTGCTGTGCATTGACTTTCCCACAACCACCAGTCTCCTGAGAACGCGAACACTACAAATGCATTGTTCCACTGGGCTCATGTCATTTCTCGGCAAAACATGTTTGGCTTCCACAGTTATATTTTCTGGACTGAATTTACATGATTAAACCTTGAGGGATACACATGATAAATTCTATTGGACATGGGGGTGTGTGCAGATGTTACCTTCCATGCGCAAGGATTTTTCTGGCATTTCAATACTAAACAAAGCATTAAAGTTGCAGGTGCAAGGCAAGCTGTTGCTAGCCAGACTCTGAACAGCAATAACATGTAAGCTGCGTGTGGCTTTTGAGCAGTTAATAGATTATTGGACTAAAGTTAGTGTGCAATGTATGAGTTGTATGTTTGTGGCATTTAATGCAAAAACCCATTGTTTCGCAGCAGTCTTGATCATGGAGACATCTGAAAAGCGTTTAAATAAATGCGACTGTAGCAACCCTGTACAGAAAAGGCCCTGTTCCCATAGGAACAGCAGGCTTAATAGGGTTCCTTTTAGGCTTTGATGTAGCCCATACAAATTCATCTGGTCTCTGCTCCAGATCCAGAGGTAGATGCAAACCGTATTATTCAAATTTTTCCAATGCTCTCCTGGCCAGCCTCCCACTTTGCACCCTCTGTAAACTTGAGCTCATCCAAAACTCTGCTGCGTTTATCCCAACTCACACCAAGTCCCGTTCACCCATCACTCCTGTGCTTGCTGACCTACGTTGGCTCCCAGTGCAACAAAGCCTCAATTTAAAAAAAAATACTCACCCTTGTTTTCAAATCCCTCGGCCCAACTGACCTCGCCCCTCCCAATCTCTGTAACTTCCTCCAGCCCTACAACCCTCACCTGACGAAGGAGAAAGCCTCCGAAAGCTTGTGATTTTCAAATAAAACTGTTGGACTATAACCTGGTGTTGTAAGATTCCTTACACTTGTCCACCCCCGTCCATCACCGGCATCTCCACATCATGGCCTCCAATTCTGGCCTCTTGCGCATCCCCATTTTCCATCACTCCACCATTAGCGGCTGTGCCTTCAACTGCGCAGGCTCTAGGCCCTGGAATTCCCTCCCTGAACCTCTCTGCCTCTCGCCACCTCTCTCCTTTAAGAAGCTCCTCAAAACCTATCTCTTTGACCAAGCACCTATCCTAATATCTCTATGTGGCTCGGAATCAAATGTTGTTTGATAATGCTCCTGTGATGTGCCTTGGGATGTTTTACTGTGTTAAAAGGAGCTACATAAACGCGAGTTGTTGTTGTTGTATTGCTTGAATACAGGGCCCACAGGTGAGATGTGATTTCTTGGTACTCTATTAAATTGCTGGGTAAAACAAATCAAGGTGATGGAGCATCCCACGTTGCCAAAATCAAGCAATAAGCTGCCAGTGTATTTTGTAGGTAGCCATTACATCGAGTTTATCAAAACTACAGCACAGAAACGGGCCACTCGGCCCAACTGACCTACATCGGTGTTTATGCTCCACACGAGCCTCCTCCCTCCCGACTTCATCTTACCCAATCAGCATACCTTTCTATTCCTTTATTCCTCATGTGCTTATCTAGCTCCTCCTTGAATGCATTTACAGCTATTCTTTTCCATTCAGGAGAATTGGATGGAGGTGAGCTTTGTTGGGCGGAGGTGAAGAAAGGGAGGCAGATTGAGAGTTTTTAAACTATCAGGGGAGCAAACCAGTATTAGGCAGAAATTAATGCTAGCACATTAGACTTCCAAATGAGTTTGTCATTTGAACTGCATTACCTGTAAACGGCTGGTAGCAGTGATAGTGTAAAGTGCTTTGTGGCAGTAGAAAACTCCATATCTGTAAACATCAATGATTTGGACATAGGGCTTTGGTCCAAATTTGGTGACGACGACAATAAATAATTCTGAGGACCAAAAGCTGCCGCCAGGGGATGTTGATAAGATGTGAAATGGACAAAAAAATAGCAGATGGAATTCATTGTCAGTAAATGTGAGGTGTGTAGCCTGCAGACACTCTGTGGGCTCACAGAGTAAAATGGCCTCTTTGATAAGGTAGTGGAAAGGTTCCTGAGCAACAATACCTCAGGGTAAGATGGGGAGAAAATGCAGTCATACTATTAAACTTCTGTGACATCAAGAAGTATTAAAAAATGACTGCTATTGGGACTTTAGTACACCAAGTGTATGGCGAGCACTTCTATCTGTTATGTATTTATCTTGTTTATCGGTGTATATTTACGCAATCATTGTGTTACCTAATTTACTTATTTCTCAATTGAAATCACTCCTTTCCTAGACATGTAATACAAAAAACGAAACCCTTTTGGTATAAGCTGGATGCCATGAATTAAACTTGTTTAGTACAATTATTTTAATTGTGTTCTTTTGGACGTTTACTTGTTACTTTGTAATCAAAGAATTTTTTTAAAAACCTGAGTCCAGTTTTTCAGCACACGGTATCCTCCACAATTAAAGTTTTGAAAAGCTCACCCGTGGGCTGGTTGGCTTGAGGGCCTTGTTCTTCAGAGCATTTCAAGTACTCGCTGATTTGACCACCCATTCCCTCCACCCTGGTAAAGTTCCTCGCTGCTAAACCATTTACAGGATCTTATTATCTATGTATGGTTTCCGTCTAAGATCTATTTGGCCCAATGCTATCGGTAATGATACTATACCGTCCAAAGCAGTTTCTTGTGTTTCCTCGCTTTCTCCCCTTACTTCTCTTCTGAAAGTGCTGACCCTTGCTGAGGTTTGGTTTTTGGGGTATGTTTCCGTATGTGCTGACAGCCTTCCAAAGTACCCATTATGTGAGTGGCGACAGAGTATCAGCAGCCTATTTGACCAAGGGAAGCATCTCAATTAACACTGCTCCTGTCCTTGCCCAATGTCCAGATACACAAGTATTCCAGCAGGGATCAGGGGCAGCAATCGGGAATGGGAGGGGAAACTAAGTCTGCTTACCTATCTGTATATTTCAAAATTACAGAAGTGAAATAATAGTAGACATGCCTGGCAGATCCTCATTAAATTATACTTGTCATCGCTAAAGGACGATATTTCCTTTCAAAGCTCACTGGGATTATCCAGTTAAAAATTGAGGTGCAATTTGAAGTCTCACCATATGATCCAACACTTTTATTGCAAAAAAACATGGTCATGCTGCAGAAGATCAGCTTTTTACTGCTGGAATTTCTATCCAACTCTTTCCCCTGTTTGGAATCTTTTTGTGACGAGTACCTTTCCCCAGTCAGGAACCTGGGCTGGAGACCTGCTCACAGCCAGCTACAAGGAGGCACACAAGATTGGGAGAAGGTGACTAGGTATCCAGTCTCTTCCCTTTCCTCATTCTTTTATGGTAAGGGCCTAGTTACACTACCTCCTCTCACTGGGAACTTTCAAGCTACCTAGGTGGGTCCTGGGAGAGCAGCCCTCCATTGGAGAGCTGTGCATTGATCTCCCCTGTGTATTTAAACTAACGTCTTAGCTCCAGCTGAGTCACATGGAAGCCAGTTCACCCCCAACTCCCAACGTGAGAGAAACCAGCTCCAATGTGTTCACGTTTAAGTGGAGACCTGATAGCAGTTGGGTTACCAGATTTCTCCCCATTGATGGCAGGAATGTGCCCACCTGCAGTCAGCTGGTGAGAAAGCTCTTTCTTCCCTTTTCTCTCCCTCGCAGTATGAGGTCCGAACTGAGATTGACGCTGGTATTCACTTATAGATGAAAAGTAATGGTGGGATAAGGCTTTGTGACCAAGAGAAGGCCAGGGATTCGTAGATGTCATGTGAGAGTGAAGCAAAAAAAAACTTAAGTGGAGGGAGAATTTAAAGAGGAAAACTGAATTTAAAAAAATATTGTTTGCAATTAAATGTGTCAGTTGTGAGCAGATATTGAGTAATCACAGTTTGTTTGTAACCTCCTTTAGGAGAAAGAAGAATCATATTAAACCATGTAATTAGAATGTTTTTGGGAGAGGGAGCTGCTGAGAAGTACATGCCATTACTGAATTAAAAATTTAAAAACAAAATTTCCCTGATGCGCTTTTTTCCCCCCCCCCACCCAGACATCCCCATGAATTCTCTTGTTGCCAAATCCTCCTCTATTCTGACTTGCTGTATAAGTGGACAGATAATCACAGGCATGGTTTGAAAAGCTGCAAAAGGCAGGACTCCAAGGTTTAGTTATGCGAGCAGTTTGCTGCCTCTCATTGGCTTGCCATGTTAACGGTTGCTAGCCACCCCGGGCTGAAGAGGATTGGAGCCATCTCATTGGGTTGTGCAGGGGCAGACATTTGTCATTGGCTCCCCTCATTTCACGAAGCGATGGAATTTCAGGAGTACTGTTTCAGATTTGGCATGGTATCAGCTGGCTGGATAACGCAGAGCTGGGTACAGAAAGGTGGGAGTCATGGAACAATGAATAACTCTTTAAGTTCGAGCAGGCAGGCCAAGGTTAGCAATGTTTCAGATGGGCTGCAGTAAACTCAAGTAATCATGAACGTAGACTAGGAATAATGGGCGCTTTTTATTATGGTCTCGTCCAGGTGTTGGACACATTTGAGCCAAATTTACACACACTCGTGTTTTAAGGAAACAAAGTTTCTGGCTCTGCTGGGAATGCTTTAAACGAGGCTAGATAGTTCAGCCAGCTGTTTTTCAGTATTTATGATTTGTCACATTTCCAGCTGTGTGTGTTTGTGAGAGAGCGAGGGCGAGAATGTGAAGAGCCAGGTCAAATTCTTTTTAAGTAGTGGCCGAGAACAGCATTCTAGATCACAATGTGAACATGGCTGGAGGATCTTCTGTACTTTCTCAGCAAAGCACCAGCCAGAGAGGTGTCGGAGTCTCGTCCGTCAACAGCGCTGAACTGAAGGTACTGCTTGTATGCTTTCTACAGAGTTGCATTTCATCTTTACTTCGAACTGCTCATGTAATCACTGGTGATAACCGTGTGGGAGCTGTACTGGTGAAATGCTTTTGGTATTTCATGACCTATGGAGTGGATAATGGGAAAGTATTATAAGAGGAAGGGGAGTTATTCACTGCTTCCTTTCCTCTATGAAATGTTAAATGTGGCCAGCAATTTTAACATTTTATAAGATAATGCCTAATATAATGGATTTTTTTTAAAACTTCATTTTTAAGGCTTTTTTCTAGGTTGTAATTGTACTTTCGCAGTGAGTGGAATGCTCCAATTAAAAGTAGTTATGACATTAGTACACAGTGTCCAAAATAATACATTTTTTTAAATTTACATGTCCCTTCTAAGCCTAAAGCTGCCATTTTGTTACTTTTTATTGGTGAGAAGTGGCTATTCACTGGCCTTACCAATCATCCGTGCACTCACGCTGGCGTCCCCACAAACCAGGTGGCATCGATGACGTCATTAGGATATCTTCGCCAGAAGGAACTGGCCCAACTGTTTCCAATTTTGCCTGTCGTCCTGATGAGATGATAAACAGGCCTTTAAATACAGACATTTCTCGTGCGTCTGTTCTTTGTTCGTGTTGGGTTGTGTGACATTCAGTATCATGTGTTCAAAGATTGTCCTGTTCTCTGATGGTGGGGAAAAAAACCTCCTCGCAGGCCAGTCCTTTCCTCTTTTAAGACATCAAATTACGCAATGAAGTTTAAAAGGATTTTTTTTTTTGCACAACAGGGAGAAAAAAAAGTGATGGACAGTCTAAAAGTGTAGTGCTTTGGTGTATTAACATGTTGTGCAACGGAGTGGATACTGCAAGGTGAGGCCCTGATCTCAGCCGGGTCATTAGAGGGAAGGGCAGTTTTTTAAAAAAAACAAGGCAATTCCATGCAAGAAGGGTTAAGAGAGCAATCGACTGGAATAGCTTGCTGCTACTTCCTAATGACTATCTGAAGTGACTGGTTCACTCGATGAACACTTTAAGTCATGGAATGAGCCATGAGGGGAAAAAGTAAAAACATCCAGCAAGCTCACAGTTTCTTCAATGAAATGTTTTAGTTTTGCCCCATCGTCATCACCACCACTATCACCATCATCATCACCATTATCATCACCACCACCATCATTATCATCAAATGCATCTTGAAATATTCGCTTGTCTTCAGAATTTTGTGCGAAAGGATTTGGGTTGGGTCCATGAAATTCATTTGATGCAGAACTTTTAGGTAGCATAGTGTGGGGCAAGGGAAGGATACTTTGAGTACAGAATAAGTTCCCTGTGGAATAACAGTTGTGGGGAGAGCCCTGTTCTGCTTTACTTGTATCTCTTGGGTGCCCGATGTGTGGCAAGAGACCAGGTTCACTCAGCTTCCAGTTTTCCTTTTATACTTGTGGGGAAGCCTTGATTTCGTACTTCTCCCGCTCATGGGCTAGAGATGAATCTTATGGCAAAATCATAGGATTGTGGAATTGCTTCCTGTCCCTCCATTCAGGGAGGCCAGATGTTTATACAGAATGAGGAGACAGTGGCAGTTGAAAATTTCTCCCACTTTGCTGTTAGCCATGATGTTAGGTTATTCATAAGTTCCTTTTATTGATTGTTACATTGTGCGACCCCTTGTAATATGCTGCACTCTTGCCTATCCGCTCTCAGTCTAAAAGACTATTTTTGCAGATTCTGTATTCCAAATGTACAAACCATACATGTGTAATAAAGGAAGGGGAAACTCCCTCAGTGATGCTGAATGACCTTCCTCATCTTGTGATCCTGTCTGTACAATTTTAGTAGGGACTTTTTAACCTTTTATTTTAAATGGATTAACACCTGTGTTAAAATGATGGAGAAGAGAATTTCAGACAACCAGGTTGAGTGTTCATACTCTACTATAGCAAAGTATAATTTCTGGGCCCCCTGATTTTTGTAACCGTTGGAAGTAAAGCGGGAGCAAACCAACTGCGGGGGGTGGGGGTGGGGGTAGTGAGATTTGACCACTGCACAAGAAGTGGATGGAATCTGGGTGATTTTCCATTCAACCTGCTGCCAGGCTGTACTGTGCATCTCATTCGGTGCCAGTGTGGAAAAACCAGTCCTTTTTGGCAGCCCTTTATTGATCTGTCAACTGTGAATTGGATGGGTTCTATCCGATGGGCATTGGAGATCGAATAGCAACAGTGGTGGAGGAGCTGATCTGACTTCTGCACACCACTCTATCCCGAGAATTAAAAACAAAAAACTTGACAGTCCTGTATAAAACTCTTTAATAACACAGACTAAATTGCCCCAGCTGTGGCTAATTAAGCTGTTGAGCTGAAGGCCTATAAAACAAATTAAATATTCCCCATTGAATCCTGGTAAACCAGACAGTTGGAGGTAGGCCTCTTCCATCTAATCCTTTTGGTTTGTCAGTTTTTCTTTCTTTGGTTAAAATTAGCATGTGTGGCCCCCAATGCTAAATGTTATTGGTGTAATTTGAATGTTTTGACTTTAACAGAATTTTTTAATCAGAACTACAGAGCAATATCTGCTTTAATAATTGTGCCCCTTTTAAAACAATTGATGTTTTAAAAAAAAAAGCAAAAGATTTGTCAAACACTTCACAAACATATTGTTAATTTTCTGAGCTTTTCTAGCGGCAAGCAGGCACAGGATGAACCCTTCTTGTGTGGAATTGCCTCGTTCCTGTATTTCCACTGCCGTGCTGACCACAAGCTAGGCTCCACAATGGGACCCTTACCTCACAAAATTCCCTCCATGTAATATATATCACATTTTTTTTAAATCACTAGTGCATGGCACAATATGATGGAATGATTTGTTCCCCTCTACTGCTTCCCCGTTGGCCAAATATTTTTTAACAAAGATGAGGTCCCTTTAAATGGAAAATATTCCCAACGGTTGACGCATCAATTGTTTACTTTGGACCTTGTTTACTGGTGGCCATGTGCCTTCAACAATCTCCTTTACAGCTTTTATAATGGTATTTTTATGGGGTTATCGACCTTATGACGCGGCAGTGGAGCTGACAGATGATGCTAGCGAAGTGATTTCTTTTTAATCCTGAAAATAAACTGAATTGAGGCTCCCATTTTCTGCTAATGGGTTGTAATGCTCTGGCACCAGTGGCTGCCATTGAATCTGCAGATGTGGATCTACAATGATTGGGGCTAATACTGCCTCACATGCATGGCACTTATTAAGCCCTAAGCTTGCATACATGCACACATGATCATTGTGGTTTTTCACTGGATCCCTCTGGCTATGTTACCCAGTCAGCTCTTTGCAGTTGAGCAGCTTTTGTAAATCAGAATGGCAACGCAGAGCAAGCTTCCAAAATGGATAAGTGCACAAGCATTATCCTGACATCAATTCACTGGCGCAATCACCACTGCGAAGGCAAGAAGCCGCATTGGGCCACAGGATCTGTACTAGACTTTCATTTTAGGGACATGTTGGCACTGCATGGCATTAATTATGTTAGGATGTGAAAAAGAAAAACGGACTTGCATTTATATAATGCCTTTCACGCCCTCAGCATGTCCCAAAGTGCTTCAGAGACAAAGAATACTTTTGAAATGTAGTCACTGTTGTAGGAAATGCGGCAGTCAATTTGCATACAGCAAGGTCCGACAAACAGCAAATGTGATAATGACCAGATAATCACTTTGTGATGTTGGTTGAGGGATAGATATTAGCCAGGACCTCCCCTGCACCTCTTCGAAATAATGCCAGGGGATCTTTTACGTCCACCTGAGAGGGCAGACGGGGCCTCGGTTTAACGTCGTATCCGAAAGACAGTATCTCCAACAGTGCAGCACTCCCTCAGTACTGCACTGGAGTGTCAGCCTAGATTTCCCTGTGCTCAAGACTCGAGTGGAATTTGAACCCGCAAGCTTCTGACTCAGGTGAGTCACAGCTGACACTGTCAATGTGAGTGATATTGGAACATCAGTAAATGGTTCAAAGAGTCTCTGCAGTGCTAACAACACACGTTGCTAACTTGTCTACAAAGAAACCTTAACCCTAGTCACA
Source organism: Heptranchias perlo (assembly GCF_035084215.1). NCBI lineage: Eukaryota > Metazoa > Chordata > Chondrichthyes > Hexanchiformes > Hexanchidae > Heptranchias > Heptranchias perlo. The sequence continues at coordinate 31,672,455 of NC_090350.1, forward strand.
CCACAGTGTTGAGGGTAGTCGAGGTAACAGCAGCCCTACTGTAATAGTTCTGGGATATTGATACTTCATGTTTCTACTGATATATAATTAGTTTTGTTTAAGTCTGAGTGCAGCTGCAGTTTTTGTCTTTAAACATTGAAGGCAACTTTTTTTTTAATATTGATAATTACAGCTGCACTGAACCTCTTTGTTGTGTATTGTCTGAAGTAACATGTCAATACATGTAACGATATGCAATGAACGTAATGTTAGAGCAGCCTGTAGGATTCATTGATGCAACCATTCCTGAAGCAAGGAAATGCCAATAATTTAGAAGCACTTTTTTTGTGCACCCCAACTAGCTGTTGGATTTTTGAGACTTTAAGCAGATCAAAAACTTTCTAGGGCCGTGAGGAACTATATGATGGGCAGTTGAAGAGCTTTAGCTGGGGAAAGTAGGATAGCTGGACACCACTGGAAACCAAATATTGTCAGAAGAATCATTCTCGTGCATCATACAAGCCTTTTTGAAATGGTTCATTCTGTTTGGCTGCACTTGTAATGTTGTATTAGTGGGGTTAACTCTGAGTTATAGGATAATGCTTTTGATCCCCAGAAATGAAACAAAAAGGGATTTTATTCTGAAGTGACTAGGAATGAGAAGTGTTTTTTGGTTCCTTCAACTTCTACAATTTTATTTTTTGTTCAATATTTGAAATAAAATCTGTTTCCCAGCTGCTAGAGGAATGAAATGGCGATGTTATTATGTTGGTTTTTACACACTGCATCCTGGATATTGATTAACTCCATTAGTTTGTAGATACACTCCGCCTTTGTTTCAGAGGTAACACACAAGCTGAGATGTGTTACAAGGCAGTAACGCTTTGAGGGGTTACGGTGATGCCGTGAACCTGGAGATTTGTTGCCTTGGAGCACGGTCGGTGGGTGTAACTCTTTTATGTAGAAATATAAGGATTCTGTGTTTGATTTATTATTTTCTTCTAAAATCAATTTTAACTAGAAACAAATGTCGTTAGACAATTGGGAGTCTTGCTGTCTGCTTTCAGTAATTAGTTCAGGAACTTTTTGTTCCCCTGTGTATAGCATCTAAAACTGAGAGGATATCTCTTGTACTGCATGCAAAACTGTCAATCGCCTTTTCAAATGGGACGTGAAGTACACTCCTTGTGAAACACCAAAGAGATTTGCAGCAAATGCTAAACAGCCTTAGATTTTGTTTTTTGTTTTCTTGGCAATTTTCTCCCGTTTTCTCCTCAGTGTCTTGACTCTTGGCCTTTTGTGGGTATTGTTCTCTAAGCTCTGTGTGCCTTCCAGAACCGTGCTCAAGTTAATATCCATGCATGTCAATTCAATCACCACAGAGTCCAATCCTGTTATCGCCCAACTTCCATGCGTGTGCACTTCCAGTGGGGAGCACTGAATAGTGCTTAGGGACAGGCGCGATGGCCAATTTTTCCTTTCGCTTTCCCGAGGGTGCTGAGGCCAATTGCATTCCTAATGTCCAAACTGCTCCTGTGGACCTTATTCACGAGCCCTGGCAATCTCGACCACAAAACCAAGCAACTCCATTCTATTTGCACTTCTATTTCTTTCTTGCTGTTTGAATCCCACATGCCATGGGATTTTGGAAAGGACTATTTTTAGGACGTTTCTTAAATGGTGCTTAAATCCTAAATCTTAACATCCAAGATATGTTAATATCCAATGCTCAATATATTTGTCAAATAATGGGAACATTGATTAAAACTTTAGATTTGGCTTGACAGGCTCCATTGGTTAGGCACCTAAGCTACCCACGAATACCAAAAGCTTGGACACACCTACCTTACCACCTCCCTGATTCATAGTAGCTCAGCACAGCTTCGGGACCTTCCTGGTGTGTATGAATCAGCTACCCACGTTTTTCTTTGCACTTGTCTTGTCAATTGGATCTGATTTTTTCAGTCATGTGTAGGAGTTGCTTTCCTAGAGAATGTTGCCTTTACCAGCTGTCGGGTGTTAGGAGTGGCTGCGGAATTCTTTCAAATGTGAACTCAATGGCATTCAATAGAGTACAAGGGCAATAGACTGTATTAACAGTCAGAAGTAACTGCAACCAGCCCATCATACCTCATCAGAGGGTTTCCCCTTGATGGAATTTGACTGGGGGCATTTCATTGAGCTGAGATTGAAGTCTAGGACTTTTGTTGTTTGATGTAAAAGAAAAAGATAATAGCCTAAATTCTCCATTTGGGATTACTTTTAAGCCAGCATTAAGGCATTTGTTTTAACTAAGTTGATGGTGTCATTAAAATCACAGCGATTGGAAAGTCTCGGCTGAAATGGCTTGCATGGGAAACTTTGATCTTAGACTTTGCATTAGTGGGCGAAATCTTATGAAAACTTGTCATTTTCATAGTACGGGTGATGCCTAATCTTTCTGATTTGAGTCCTCAAGATGAAATCTGTTTTCTGACTGGCTGGTTTTAACTTACTGCTGCTGGTGGCATAGTTGTTAGCCTGGGGATAAATAGGTTGCAAGTAGTTTTGAGAGTTAAAGACAATGGACTAAATTTAATGACAAAGGCAAAAAAACATGATAAATGGCAAAACTAAGCCTGTGTCCTTTTATAGCATGACACTGTCACATGTGTGGTCGAATGAAAAGGATCCACAGAGGTGAAACAACATTTCTTCAAAATAATTTGGACTGAGTGTCTAGTTTGCTTTTTCCCCCAGAATTGTGGAGGGAGAGTGTAGATGGTTAATGGATTGAAAAGCTTAGTGTGCTGTACTGTGTTTTCTCGACCGAAAGGACTATTTCTTTGTTCCAAGGTTTTTTTCTCCTTGTGTCTCACGTACTGAATCTCCACGTTCTCCTTGTGTTGTGTAACTCTTTGGTGCTTATTCCACTTTGTTCCTGCTTGGTTGGCCATTGCTATGATTGGACTGAACTCTTTAACCTTGAAACTGATCCATTTTTGTTATGAGCAGAAACTAAACCCTCTTTAAAGGAACTTACTAACATTTTGATGTAATTTAATTAATTCTTTCCCCCCTCCATCATAAAAGGATATACAGCACAGGAGGCGGCCATTCAGCCCATCGTGCCTGTGCCGGCTCTTTGAAAGAGCTATCCAATTAGTCCCACTCCCTTGCTCTTTCCCCATAGCACTGCAAATATAACTGTAGAAACTTGAAAAGTGTCATCAACTTGGAGTCGTTTGCTGTTCTGGTTGAGCAGACAACAGACAGTGCTCCTTGTGCGGGCTTGTCAACCAGGCTGTTGATCACCTGCATTGCAGTGGAAGCCAAGGTCTTTTGTGAGCTGTATATTTTAAATCTGTTTCTGTGAAAATTCTAACCCGGTGCCGCATGTGCACTTTGATCATGTGTCATTCTCCATAACTGCCTCGAGTTTCCATGATACTGCTACAGAGTTAGTACGAGAAGCCAGTCAAATAGTTGGGTATGCTACACATTTTCTTGTCTTTGCAAAGTGATTTTCAGCTTTGCAATGGCACAAAACTTTGTAATATAACTAGAGTGTGAAGTCGCTAATCTATGACAGCACTTTGCATTTCAGCAAATGAAGCAAGACCACCTCCGGGAGATCGAGTGACAGCATTTCAGCCTCACTCTGGTTCCATCACAATTGCAGCCAGTTGTAAATCGAACTTAAAATGTTATTTAAATGTCACTGGTTCCTCAATTACTTCAACATTTAACTGCCATTTGGACTCTGGTGAGCAGAGATCTGCAAATGCATGTAAATATATGAGGAACTGTGCTTTCCCAGATTTAAACAAGGCGGAGTCAGCAGTATAACTCAGATCTGCACTTTGACATCAGTCAGATGTGCTGCCAGTCTGAATCAGGAACTGATAAATGTGCTGTGATAGAGTCCTGTTGAAGTTGTTAAAGTAAAATTTATTTTATTTTATCGCCTGTCAAAGTAAATCCTTTAAATGCTACACAGGATAACTAACCCTCATAAGTGAACAAAATTATCCAATTAAATTCCTGCCCCTATATGCCAGAATGATCTTGCCAACAAAAACTACAAAGCTTGCAATATTGGAAGTGGAATTTCCCTTGAAACTGATCTTCTATAAACCTGTCCCAAACACGTTTAATATCTTTTTTGTGTTTCCAATTATCTTGTACCCTCCCAGCACCGAGTCGTGATGGGTACAGTTCCACGGGTGCGACCCATATTGTGATACAGTTCTCTAGGTGCCTACCACCCTCCAGTACATCACCCAAGTGACCATTCTAAATGTGCAAGCCCTGACAGCTACTCAACTGTGGAGGGCATTACAGCTGCTGAGCCTAGTTTTGTTCACGCACATGCTCTTTCTAACATGTGCCACTGGATACCAATCAGGAAGAGAGATTTTGGGGTACATTGATGAGCTGACTCAGCACAGACCAAGGATTGAATCTTGGTTAATATCCCCCTACTTCTAGCTGTCAGTTTTTTTACAAAATCTAATTTTGGGATCGTAAACTGCTAAAGCTTCACTTGCAGTTTGATGTCCCTTAAATTATTGCTTTAAACATTAAGGTAATTTTTACTATATCAATTAATTTGTTTTAAAGCAGTTCAGTGATTATCCATGATAATAGGACCTTTACCAAGGAAAGAAAGAACTTGCATTTATATAGTGCCTTTATTGCGTTTGCATTTATATAGACGTCCCAAAGCGCTTCTCAGCCAACGAATTACTTTTGATGTGTGGTCACTGTTGTAGGGAAATGCAGCAGCAAATTTGTGCGCAGCAAGGTACCACAAACAGCAATGAGATAAATGACCAATTAAACTGTTTGTGGAGTTTGTTGAGGGATAATCTGTGGCCAGGGCACTGGGAGAATTCCCCTGCTCTTTGAATAATGCCATGAGATCTTTTAAGTCCACCTGAGAGGGCAGACGGGACCTCAGTTAACATCTCAGTCCAATGCAATACTGTCAGAATGCTGCACTGTCAGCTGAGATTGTGTGCTCAAGTCCTGTAGTGGGGCTTCTGATTCAGAGGTGAGATTGCTATCACTGAGCCACCACTGACACATGAAGAACACGTTACTCCCGAGAGCTGCCACTTATTCACTTGTTTTAATGAGCTGTACCTGTAGATCTGGTAGCCTATTGCCTCAAGATGCCTTTGATCATAAATTTGTACCCATGTTTTCGTAGCAATTAGGCAAAAAGAGCATCAACTGTGATCCTACAGACTAAATGTGAAGGATACATGGATAGACTAACAGTGAATGGTCAGTGAGCTAAGTAAGGATCAGCTTAGTTCATCTGCAGTGTGAAACCAGCCATTTTTTTTATAATGAAAGACTTATACAGTTGATAAAACAGATTTAAGCACAAACCTACAATCACCCTGTTCTGATGTGTTTGTTGCACATATTGCACAATTCTCTCGTACCTTGTAAACATTCGATCAATTCTCAATTGAAAAGTTGCAATGAAAATGTTCATACCCACTCATTCATTTATTTCATTCACTGATGGCGTCCTTTATTTTTCCCCTCCCACTTTGTCCTCGGCTGTCCTGAAGGTGTGACACTCCACGCAGTGTGGTTTTGCCACTGCTGAATTTCTGCGGCTAAGCCCCTGGAACTTTGATATTTGTCCTTGAGTATTCGAACAAAACACCTGGGTGGTGCTGTAGCACTTCTAATCCTCCTGAAGGCGGTGTCTTGTGGCCCCGAGCATTTGCGGTACAACAAGTGGAGTGTGTTAGCATTCATATTGCATTAGTATTGTCTCCACCGCCTCTTTTGTGGCCCTGGCAAACTTTGTGCATCAAGCAAATGAAAATCTAGGAATAGAGCAGGGAAGTTAAAACAGTTTTATAAGCTCATACTTATTCCTAAAATGGGAAAAACATCTTTTGTTAGCAGAAGCCTGAAGGTGTTGAGATTTGAGCTTCTTTTGCCAATAATGCAACTCCTGATGTATCCAGGAGAAACTTGCAATACAATTGTTAGGAAAGCTATCGGAACCCCCTTCCCATAATTTCATGTTGGCAGAAGTCCTGTTCACTTCTTTTGTGTGTAGACTCCCTGCACGGCTGATAGTGTGCCTAAATCCAGAAGATTTTTGAAGTAAGAGAGAAAACCCTATATTGGTTTAATTTAGTGATCAAATTGGTGAGTGAATTTGCCTGTTCTAATCTAACTTCTGAGGTGTTGAATGAGAATATGGCAATGCCCTGAGATCTTTGTAGTGTTAAACTTAGGGTCATGGTAGCTCAGGTTAATCCTTTTTGGTATCTGCAGAAAAGGTTATACGAGTTCTCATGTCAAGCTGTCAATGGCTTTTGTTCTTTTAATCCGAGCAAGTTTATGAAGTGACTGTCCCAGCAGCCCAGAAGTGTGTTCCCTAGTTTTGTACACCTTATGGCATTGCGTTTACACTAGGGACTGTATTCCTGTCTGTCATCCTCCCTCCCTCGCATGTGACCATTTAATTTTGAACGGAACTTTGTACTCAAATGTTTAGAAGTGCTCTGTAACTGGGAGACTAATTATCCCATATGGTTCCATTTGGACACTAAAATGCATTGTGCGTATCTAGTTACAGGCTGTTGTGGGAAATTACTGTGGGGGGGGGGGGTTTAATATAATACAGATCTCTTGTTTTAAACACACTTGTGGTAGCCAAAGATCTGACACTGTGAAACTGCACAGATTTAGTTTTTTTTAAAGGAAGTGTTTTGTATATATGTGTGTGTGTGTATGTTATTTGTGTGATATATATTTATAATGTATATGTATGTGTGTGTATATATAAATAATATAAAAATAGTGGCATGCATAGAACCTTTGAACTTGCCAGTTTTGTTCTTTTTATAGCATCATTGTGCTGCTCTTCAAGGTGCTTTTGTATTCTCACTAAAGGATCCCCGTGGGGTTGCTCGCAGTTGAAGAGGACAGGAGTATAGTATCTTGTGATGCATAATGTGTTGTTCTACTGCTCGGATGGAGTTGTGTTCCTTCAAAGCCACATTTCTAGTTAAATACATCGAGCCTAAAATCAGTCAAAGTACAATTGTTTTGGTGAGGGAATTACAAAGTGCACATTAAAAAATGCTTATAGGTTGTAGGTCAGAAGCAGCCAGCATTAAGTGATTAATTCTCTTTTTTTAAGATAGTAACAAAGTATGATGTCTGGAGTGTGACTGACAAACCGTGCGCTTTATGTACTGTTTTGCTATATATAGTCTCATGAGAGTGATGCTGAAACAGAAGCATGTGACCTCCGTGTACCACTCTACCCTGTAGGTTAGCTGGTTCCAATGCTTTAACTGAGGCCTGTTAGAGGATAAAGATCCACGATTCCCATGGCTCAAAGGGAGGGAATTGATTCTTTGAGTTCAATATTAATTGAAGACTCAATGGATGAGTGGAGTGCTGCAAGTCTGTTGTTTTCAGCACTCCCATCAATGGAAAAATGGTTCTGCACTTGCATCAAGAGTTCGTCCAGTGTGGTTACTCTCGGGCCCTGCTCAGGTGAGGGCTCAGCTTCACTTTGGGTCTTTCAATACATAAAATAGACAAAAATAAGATCACCAAACTAGGTAATTCCTAAATCCTAAAGACAAGCAGCACTATCATGTTTGGCCCTTATTGTCAGAACAACTAGGGATAAGTTGAAAACGCCTACGTGTTTGAGCCGACTGACTGAAGCCACATTGTTCCTGACACAAGGAGCCATTTCAACAAGTTCATTTGGATATTAATGTTGGAATTCATTCTTGCTGCGTTAGCTCATTTGTATCTGAATGCTGCTACCTCCATTTAGGAAGGGGCTTTCTTGAACTAAATTACGCTTTCAAGTTGCATTAACTTGCCCCGTGTTTGTACCTCTGCCAGGTCCCAGGTCTATACCAACTGACCTGATCCATGCATTTGCTCCCCCAAAATAAATCCTATTGGGCGAGGGTCCAATCTATCATCTGTTAGGATGTCTGATGGTAGTGTCATTTTGACCAGTCTGATCCCAGAGACCAATGGCCCTTCAACTAATCAGATCCCAGGACCATGCAGCCATGTTTAAAAATAACATTTTCTGTGACATACGATTGCCATTACCAGTTCCCTATTCTCTCCTTGACTAAATCACTGCCTGGATCTGCTCTCGTCTGACTCCCATTTTCAAATTGTTGTTTGTGAGCAGCACCATGAGAAATTGAGCAGTGCATGGAAAATTGCAGGCGTCCTAGAGTTGTCATAAGGTTTACAAATATAATGTGCTGCCTTCGTAGCATGCTGCAAAATAAACTCCTGATATTGTGTGGTTGAACAGCACTTCAAATCAAATAGTGTAATTTTATTATGGAAGCCTGCTGTCTAAAGCAATTATTTTTTAACTGTCTGAAAACAGGAAACAACTGGCACCACAGACTCTGTCTCATGTATTTTATAGAATAATGCCGGTCGACATATGTTTTGAGGCAGAAATCCACCGAAGGGGCTGGTAATGTGTTAAATGTACTCGTTACTTGTGATGTATAATTGGAGAAGCTTTGTTGCTGGCTTGTAATGCACCCAGCTTTTTTATTGATTGATTTGATTTTCTTTATAGATATACATAAATAAATTTTTCAAAACCTAGATTCTCAGTGTACTTTCTTCCTTTCAGATGACTTTATCCCCCTGGTTTAGTGTTGCTTTGCTACAGAACACGCTGACCTTGTCTTTTGAAAAGACAATGCTCCAATGGGCATGCTTGACAAAAAAAAAAGCAAACAAAATTGTATAATTTTTTACTAAAGGGGTGAGGGAGGGTTGAACGATCTGAAAACTGCTTCACCCTCACCCTATAAAACACTACTGGCTATTTTAATTCTTATGGGAACTCCATTGAGAGATTGTGACGGGGTCATAAACTCTGAGCGAAGCTGGAACAATAATACTGAAAGGTCCATACTTTTTCTCTTTTTTTTCCCCCCGCCACTGAAATTCAAGTTGCATCTTTATAGTTCTCTCTTGGATACCTTTTTACTCTTGCATTTCACTTTGTGTTAATGGCCATTCCTGCTTGTTCACGTGTTGAGCCTCACATTCAGAGTAAGTACCTGATGAAATAATGTAGGACGTTCAATCTGAATAACGTCATCATGAGGTCTGGTGGTATAATCAGCTTCCAAATAAAATACACACCGATTTCAAACAGTAAACTAGATACAGAATAATGCATGGTTGGTTAATTCCAGATGTGTGAGGCTCTGAAATTGTTTTGGGCCAGTAATACATGTGCAAACCTCAAACCAACAAGAATTGCCCACATGTCTGTAATTTAGACAGCATTTACTTCAAATAAGATCCCTTTCACTGCTTTCTGTTTCTAAATAACACTTGCTTACTGCATGGCGGGGGGGGGGGGGGGCGGGGGGGCGGGGGGTGCGGGGTTGGCACTCAGTATTGGGCACTGGTGATCTAACATCCCAGATACAACATCTCGAGCAAATCTGCACGTCCTCCCAATAAAAAGAAAGAAAGACTTGCATTTATATAGCGCATTTCATGACCTCAGGACACTCCAAAGCACTTCACAGCCAATTAAGTACTTTTGAAGTGTAATCACTGCTGTAATGTAGGGAAAAGTCTGAATGTAAGGCACTGTGTGTCTGTGTATCGCGGTGCCTGGATGGTGGGAACCGCCAACATGTTTGGATATGGAGTGCATCTGGAGTTCTTCAGTACGAGGCTTACAGTATTAAGAATTTCAGCTCCAATGTACCTTGTCCCCCGATTTCTTTACTGGCCAGTTCATTTAAATCTCTGCTGTGAGTGACCTTCAGTTGAACCTGAGCATGACCACTTGGGAATGGTAGAACTTACTGACCATGTCCAAGTGATTATTCATGGCTGTGGCTGCTGGAATTTGACATTAACAATATCTGGTGAAATTGATAAATGGTATCTGACTGAACAGCACACTGTTCTTGAGCTGCATTTTGCCCCCAAATAGAATAAAAATCTTCTGGTGAGTTAATACAGTAGATACATGTTAAGGCTTTCAGTGGTTTGTACTTTTTTTGGATCTAATTGTATTCAGCTACTTTAAAATTCGAATTAGATTTTCTTTGATGTTTCTTGGGACTCCATGAAGAGCTAGAACTGATGGTTGTAAATACAGTGAGACCGTTCACAAATTTTCAATGCACTGACCTGTGAATTCCAAGAATTAAAAAGCATGACCCAGAAAATAACTCTTCCTAACGCAAGCTTCAGATTTTAATGTGGAGCCTACTCAATCTCCAATATGACGTCAGTAGAGTCCACACGGAGACCCCTTTTTAAAAAAAAAATGCATGGAATTGGGATTGACTTGAATTTTGAGTTAACTGCTTTTACATTATTGAGCTCAAGTGTGTATGGAACTGAATTAATATATCCACTGTTCAATGATTTGAAGGCTGAAGTGCACTGGGTTTGGGACTGCACACATTGCTTCTTCACACCTCAAAAGTAACGACTCCATTTTTGACCCAACTTAACAAAGGTGTGTGTGTGTGTGTGTGGTGATGAACAAAAGCATATTAACTGGGAGCCATCATTCTCTGGCAGAGGGGCAAAGAGCACTTGAAATTTAAAGTTGTTCCTCTCTTGCATAACCCCCCCCACCTTCCCTGACCGCAGATATTTATTCCTGTCAAAAAGTTGTCTGCTGTGTCTCTGCCATTTTAGATTTTATGTTCGGAAAAGAGCTACTTGAACTGACTTATCCATTAGGTCAGTTTTCAGCTAACTGCCGTTACAGTATGTGCATCTTTCTTGGCCCTTGATGCTGATCCTGAAGCAACAACCTACTCATATTTACAATGTAGGCACCCCTAGCTCCCTCAATCGTTTAGTGGGTAGCTCAGCATACAGACGAGAAAGGTCCCAAGTTTGATCAGTGTCCTGTGTTGAGTTAGCTGATCTCAGCCAGGTTGGACATGGGAGGTGCTACAGTTGGTCTTAATGCTCCTGGGTTAGGGAGCAAAGATCAGCCTGGGCTCCCACTCCTGATGCAGTCCAGCAACCCTGCTGGAAGTGCATGTGTATGGGCAGAATTGGATCCAATTATGATGTCCTTACAGTCAAAATGCTCACTGTTGAGGTTCAAACATGAATGATGGTCCTTGGCTGAGGTACCTCAGGAGCTGTTCCTCACAAAGAATCAGCCCCTTCAGGAGAGGGGGGTGAGGGCGAAGCTTGGCATCAGCTGGGATCAGACTGATTCCCCACAGTGGAATTTTTCTTCTGAGGGTATTGCCAACAACATTCTCTGTTTGAAATAAAATGTTCTTTCCGTTCATTGAACTGTAAAAGACTGCAGTTAAATCGCTTGAATAACAGCCAAACAAAACCTACTCAAGCCCTTAGTCAATGGTTATTTCATATCAAACTCCTACCCCCCTTCCATTATTCAGCAAACTAGGTCATCAAATCACTGAGTGAATAGAATCTTCATTGGCTGATAGACACATTTGAATTGGAGCCTGACCACTTTGGCAGGGAGATGAATGAGCATCTTAATGATTCAAGAGGACAGATCAAGAGCTCCCTAAAGGCCTAGTGGTTAGAAGGCATTTCCTGTTCATACTAAGCCACACAAACCTGAAGGTTACAGGCATGCCATGGTCAGTGATGTTAACTGGTTTCAGCGGGGCGCCAGGCAGGCTTCTACAATTGGCTTCAGTGCCCCATGGGTTAGGGAGGGAAACCTCAGCCAGCAATCCTCCTGCTGATTGCTATTCACTAACCCCTGCTGGAAGCGTGCACGGACATGAGATGAAGATAAAGGATTTGGCCATGATGTGCTCCATGATTGAGTAGCCAGCCTACACTCACTGGGCTCATACGTGAAGAGTGGCCACTTGGACAAGGCACTGAATAGCTGTCCACGACATGGATACGTACCCCGCCAACAGTCGGCGCCCCCAGGAGAGGTTCCGCCTTTCGGATGAGAAATAAACAGAGGCCCTGTCTGCCCTCTCAGGTGAACATGAAAGATCCCACAACAATATTTCTAAGAAGAGCAGGAGAATTCTCCCCGGTGTCTTAGCCAATGTTTATCCCTCAACCAACATCACTAAAACAGATTAACTGGTCAGTTATGACATTGCTATTTGTGGGACCTTGCTGTGCGCAAATTGGCTGCAGCGTTTCCTACATTACAACAGTGACTACACGTCAGAGTTACTTAATTGGCTGTGACGTGCTTTGGGACATCCTGAGGCGGTGAAAGACACTATAAAAATGCAAGTCTTTTTCTTTCTTTTTCCCTTCTAAAAGCTATGGGATGTTATGCTTCCACCACTGTTCTGGTGGGGCATTCCAAAAACTATTCTTCTAACCTCCCTTTGTTCTTTTGAGGATGATCTTAAATTTTTGTCCCCTGTTTACCAACTTAAAGTGGAAATGGCACTTCCTCATAATACTTTATAGTTTTGAAAACCTCTATTGCTGAGTAATGTATATACATCTGAAGATTTAAAAAAACACAGGAAAACTGTATTGGTGCTGGATGCAAGCGCTATTCTTGCTGGCCTTAATGTAACTACGTGTCATGTATCCATGCTAATGTTAGAGATTATCAAAGGTTTTACTGAGGCTATCTCTGTATTGTAACTTCCACGTGAAGAATGCTGCTGAAGATTGTAAAGGGTTCGCTATAGACAACTGTGGACAAAAAACACAAAGTGGTTGTGTGCTTGTGGTCGATATCTGAACTTGCTAATCAGATTTCACCACTGTTTCAGTTGATTTGCTACATGTTTCATGTTGTAATTCTGAACACTGAACAGAAGCATTGACTTGGGACAGATTTACCTACTGTACACTCTGTCAAACGTATTCCGAAAAGTTCACGATCCCTTTGGTTGATAATCCGCAAGAAAAGAAAGGCTATTATAGTCAAAAGGCTTAGGGTGTGCTTCCCTTATTTTAGGTAACTTTATCTTCAGTTCTCACCCTTTTTATTAAAGCCCTTTTGCCATTTTTAATGAAAGTCTTTTTTTCTGTAGGTTTTGGCAGTTAGAAGAGGGCCAACCTGTTAGAGTTGTAGTGTATATACATAAATCTCTCTGGAATGTGCCAGCAGGCATTTTCCAACATACCGCTTGTGTATAAACAGCTATTACAGTGTCTGTGTGCGCCTCGAGTCCATTTCAGGACAAGGTTTGTTGTGAGCGCTGGAGGAGACTTTCACTGAATATTATTGTTTCAAAAAAGTTGACATCAAAGTGAAAGCAGAAGAGTCCATCCATCGAGGTGCTGGCCCTACCGTGTGTCTTTTTTCCCCTCCCTTGAAGGTTCTATATGTGAGGTGGCTAAGGACTTGGCTGGTATGTTCTTTCCTCATTTGTGAAATGTGGTTTTATTCTGTGCTCTGTGGGCTCCCAGTATTTGGCACAGTGATTTTAATGTGAGCATTACTGGCAAGGTCTGGTGGCATGTTAAATCATTGTTTCGGTCATGAATTTGAGGGACGCATGACTTCTGCTGACTTGAGTGCTGTGCTGAATCCGGTAAATGAGAGTATCTCACAGTATCCTTAGAATATATGTACTGATATTGTGGTGTTTGGTAATTTCTGTGATTGGATCTGAGACCTTTTTTTACTCCACTGGTATCTGTTTCATGGACCTTGGAGTCATTAGCAATATCCTTAGAATAAAGGACAAACCCCACAGGACGGGATCTGTGACCAAACCATTGCAAATTTTAAGCTTTGCATACAAAAACAATAGCCCTGATATTGGGGGATCTTAGCACATAGTTCTCAAGTAAACTTGGAAATTAGTGAATGGGGGAAATAGTGTTCATTTGAATTATACAAAGCTTGCTTCTAATATATTTATATTGTTAGGCCTGGAATTTCCTTGATCCCATTTACGCCGGTTTCTACGCTGATCTTGCTGACGGGAACTTGTGCCCAAATTTCCTGCGGAGTTCATGTGCTGATGCCGGAACGTAAAAACCGGCGTAAAACAAACGCAAATGCAGCGTCACCAATAGGGGCCTGAGGAAACTCCCAGAGAGCTATAAAAGCATGGAACATGCGCCATTCTTCAGAGTGAGGCTTGGGAGTTAAAGGTAAGTGTCAGACTACTTCTCTCTTTAACTTTTTTTATTTAAATTTCTTTATTCACTGTGTTTCCAGTGTTTCAACAGCATTTCCAATGGGAAGGGCTAGTCCAGCTGCTTAGCCCTTCTTAACGCAACTTTGGGTGCACTGAGACTGCCGGCACTTTGGTTAAGTATAGTGCAGGTGTCAGTAAGGAAAATTCCAAAAACATGAAGAAAATCGCTCTCAAACGCCAGAAATAAAGCTAGAAACTTTGAGGACCCTTTCAAGGTTGAAACTTCTCAATTACACAGATATTCATTGACTTCCGGCCATGATGCACTTAAATATATATGAGCGTAAATTTATGCCAACACATTACTGCCGTAAATGCAGGAAACTCGTGTGAGCTGCTCTTTTGCACGGGGGTAGGGCTGTGTTAATGAACGGCAGAGTTTCAGCAGATGTAGTGCAGAAATGGCGCAAATGATCCAGGAAACTTGCGCATAGCGATGATTCAGCTTAAAACTGTGTAAATCAGTTATGTGCAAGTTTCCTTGCTTAAAAATGAGCATTACGTTGTAGTTATGCCAAAAAATTGAGGAAATTCCGGGCCTCAAAACTTTTCTTTGTATAACTGCGTAATGTCTAATATTGTAGTGAGCCTCCAATCTTGCTGATAGGCCCATCCTGATGACAGCATGAACCAGTCAGATCCCCACAAGAGCATGTGAGGCAGGCATTTTTTATCATTTTTTAATTTTTCTATTATTTTCAGCTTTGTTCCTTTTTAAATGAATATTAATCTCCTCCTTTCCGAGCATAGCCACACACCAAGCTGCTCTGCCTCAGTGTCTGATCCTTTGCAGATTCCAACCTCACATCTTACGGCCAGCCTTCCTGTTATTGTCTGTCTGTCTTCTCCCACCCAACCATTTTTTTTCTCTCTCTCGCCACCTGTCCCTACCACTTCCATAGCTGCATTCCTGCGCAATTGTGTATCGGGAAAAGCATGAACCATGGGAGATTATGAAAGCTTAAGGGCTGATCTCTTAAATTACCCAGAGTGAATATTTCTGTGCAGAAAATTGAAAAGAGAAAAATATCTGTGCATATCACTTTTTGGCAGATCCACATTCAAGAGAGACATTCCGACTGGGTTTAGGGTTCTCTGTCACTAAAAGCTCCGCAGTAGATTACCCTAGAATTGCCCCACACTCCATGGTGGACTGCAGTGACGATAACTCTTTGTGCATGACTGTCTAAATGGAGGCAGTGAAATCCTCGCACTCACTGAACTTGCGGTGTGCTTGATTCACTCTCTCTAATGACTGCAGAAAGTGTCGGTGATCAAATAGCATCCTTTTAAGTGCAGGCCCTCTGAGGTCCCTACCTTTGGGCTGTATAGTGGAGGATGGACATGCAATATTGCTCCCCCTCCCTCTCACCAGCAAGCTCCTGGTGCCTGGTCCATTCCAGGATCTCATGATAATGAATTGAGGCTGACCACACGAGGTGGGCTTCTCTCCCCATTGTCCCACCGTTCCCAGGCCCCACCGCTTTAACGTTGGGACTGGAAAATTCCCCTTCATATGTTTCTTAGAGGGGAAAAAGAATGAGGTGCTCAGGCACAAATGGATATAAACAGTTTCAAAAGTTAAACTCGGGAATATTTTCAGGCCACCACTGTTGCATCTGCCTATCCAAATTAGTAGAATGGCAACTTGAGTATTAGCAGCAGGGTAGATGCCTGTCAAAAGGCTACTTGCAAATTATGGTATCCATCAGACCTTAATAATGTGCTTTACGTTAAACTACAACTTTAATCAAAGGAGCCACAAAGGAAGTTGTTCCACTGGTGATAAATTATAGCTGAATTTATTTGACAAATTAGAATGTTCCATGTCGCACAAATATCTGTAATCTGGGTTGTTCCCACTATTTGAGATTCCTTCTGTTCACTGGCACTGGAGTGTTGCTCCACAAATGATCTCATTCTTGTTCCTTGCTTTCCTGCCTTCTATCCTGTAATCTGTCTCCTGCATTTTTTTTTAATATAAACCGCTTGAGTTGTGTCTGTAAACACTGCCTGCTTTCTGCTTTATGCTGAGACAAAACTTCAGGCCTGTACACTCTGAGTCTAACCTCTTCCTAAGCAGAGAGTGACATGGCAGGCTGAAATTTTGATGTGGTAAAACGTGAAAGTGTGAGCCCACCCACCTCAGACTGCCGTGGGTGAAGTAAAAAGTGAAGCTTCTGGACAAAGCACTAGTTCCTGCCCCTCGCCAGCAGAATTTATCGAATGGACATTTCATCTGCCAGCCATGACCAGCCTGCCTCAGACACACGCTTTGTTTATAGTGTAGCTGCGTAATCTATTGGAGTAGATTCAAAGACCGTGCTTCCTTTCCTCTGGGAGGACCAATATATTAAACCGAGGCGAATTCAGAAAACTTTGTGCACGTGTGTGATGAAATCATCAACTCATTCGCAAATGACGTGTAGAATTTCATTACACTTAATGCGCAATCGAATTCTTTCCCCTTTTTAGTGTTTTATAAACCAGTCAAAAATTCTGTCCTCTGGTCTATGTCATTAATTGGGTATTTTAGTGAAAAAAAAAATCTAGCTTTCTGCTGAAAATGTTCAGTTAATTACTGAGAAAGTCTTTAATTATTCAGTTCCCATCACCACCACCACACACACTGTTGTGAGGCCGACTGGTCTGTGCTTTTAAAGAAAAACTTAAATTTATACTGCACCTTATTGTGTCTCCGGGATGTCCCAAAGCACTTTACATTATCAATTAATTAATTTTTGAAGTGCAGTGCTGGTGTTTTGTAAACAAACACAGCTGTTTATTTGCACATCACAAGGCCCCGCCAACAACAAACGAATAAATGCCCAATTAACTTGTTTGAAGTGCTGGGGGAGAAATTGGCCTGGACACCAGGAGAACTCCCTGCTCTTTTTCGAATAGTGACATAGGATCATTTGCATCCATGAGAGCAGCATGGACAAGGCCTCGGTTTAATGGCTCCTCCAAAAGACAGCACCTCTGATAGTGCAGCACTCCCTCAGTACTGCTGTAAGTGTCATCTTAGAACATGCACTGAAGTCCATATTGGGACTTGAACCTATAACCTTCAGACTGAGATGAAAGTGAACCAATTGAGCGTAGTTGACACTTCTACTTTAGTCTAACGCTTATGAGTTCTACTCCTTAAGCGCTGCTCGCCCATTCACGCTTTTAAACCCACATTTTCAAGGTTTTTGTCCTGAAGCACATATTCCTAAAAATGGACATTAAGAATTGCCTTAAATAATCAGGAATATAGCGGCTATTCGTCATTTACAAACTTAATTCCACCAAGAGTCTCTCGTAATTCCATTCCATGACCTAGTTTGTAAAGAATCTTGCAACACCAGGTTATAGTCCAACAATTTTATTTGAAAATCACAAGCTTCCAGAGGCTTTCTCCTTTGTCAGGTGAATGTGGAAATCCTTCAACGTTTCGCATTTATATTCAGAGAACAATACCTGGTGATTACAGATAATCTTTCCAACTGCCCGTTGTCAAGGCAATCAAAGTGTTCAGACAGAGAGGTGTTACCTCCAGGACCACCGAATATACAAACGGCCAGAACACAAAACAGAGAGAGAGAGGGAGAAACATCCGAAAGGAAGAGAAAGACAGAAAATGACTCATTGTATTAAAAACAGATAACTTTTATTCGCTGGTGGGGTTACGTGTAACGTGACATGAACCCAAGATCCCGGTGGGTGCGGAACTTGGCTATCAATTTCTGCTCGACGATTTTGCTACAAAAACTCAGTACCCACGGACCAGTTGAACCAGGAACACTTCTCACCACGATGGACGTCTCGGCACTCTACACCAGTATCCCCCACGATGACGGCATCGCTGCAACAGGCCATCCCCACACCTCCACTACTCGCCTTCAAGCAGCCACCCAACCTCATACAGACCATCGTTCGCAGCAAATTACCCAGCTTTCAGGAGAACAGCGTCCACGACACCACACAACCCTGCCACGGCAACCTCTGCAAGACATGCCAGATCATCGACACAGATACCAACATCACACGAGAGGACACCACCCACCAGGTACATGGTTCATACTCCTGTGACTCGGCCAACGTTGTCTACCTCATACGTTGCAGGAAAGGATGCCCCGGAGCATGGTACATTGGCGAGACCATGCAAACACTGCGACAACGGATGAACAGACACCGCGCAACGATCGCCAGACAGGAGGGCTCCCTCCCAGTCGGGGAACACTTCAGCAGTCAAGGACATTCAGCCACCGATCTTCGGGTAAGCGTTCTCCAAGGCGGCCTTCGAGACACACGACAACGCAAAATCGTCGAGCAGAAATTGATAGCCAAGTTCCGCACCCATGAGGACGGCCTCAACCGGGATCTTAGGTTCATGTCACGCTACACGTAACCCCACCAGCGAATAAAAGTTACCTGTTTTTAATACAACGGGTCATTCTCTGTCTTTCTCTTCCTTTCGGATGTTTCTCCCTCTCTCTCTCTGTTTTGTGTTCTGGCCGTTTGTATATTCGGTGGTCCTGTAGGTAACACCTCTCTGTCTGAACACTGATTGCCTTGACAACGGGCAGTTGGAAAGATTATCTGTAATCACCAGGTATTGTTCTCTGAATATAAATGCGAAACGTTGAAGGATTTCCACATTCACCTGACGAAGGAGAAAGCCTCCGGAAGCTTGTGATTTTCAAATAAAATTGTTGGACTATAACCTGGTGTTGTAAGATTCTGTACATTTGTCAACCCCAGTCCATCATCGGCATCTCCACATCATGACTTAGTTTGTATTTGGTGGAAAATTATCTCCCTCCTCTCCTGTTGCAGCAAAGCCTAAATGTTGGGATATACTGAAGTATTTACATAATGCAACTGAGTGATGAATACCAACACTGCATATATTTGAAAGAGGGCATCCAAAAACATTTACCACTTTCCTGACTTTTCAAAATCTATCTGATTGTAGGTTTACTGTCACCTTGGGTTTCAGTATAGTCTGTGTCTGTATTACGACAGTGCAGTACAATTTTGCATTGATTTGAGACTGGCAAAACTCTTCACATCCATTCAACCAGCAGAATTTCAGAACCTAAAATTGTCATCCAAGAAGATTGTCAATTAAGAAATGTCAAAAATCACTTTCGTTATAATTATGAAACATTGCAGATTTGGTGGGGGTGGGGACTATTTGAATTCAAATCCTAAAAGTGGACATCGAGTATGCAACCTAATGTGCTGCGCATCCACTGTGTTTGGCTGATTTTTTTTTTAGTGTGTTTTGTGCAACCAAACTGTGCACTTTTTCCAAATTTACCTGGTAATGTAACATGATTTGCTCTATCCCACTGGTTAGTTTTTACAGCAGGAAGAGTATCCACCATTCACATCCTTGTTATCTAACACTATAATCACAGGCCTCAGGCCCACTCGCCAACAAAGATTTAGTATCGTGTCACTACCAGGATGGTAAAGATGAATTAGATGGACCGTGGACTTTTCTTGTCTAGCAATTCCTATGTGTTTATCGGTGCCACTATTGTGACATTTTTGCCCTTTTTGTTTGTGGTTGGATGTGAGTAGGAGTGTCCCACATGCACCACCTATTCACTGTGTATATCAATGATTAGGATATAGGGTGAGAGGGAGGGATGTCCAAATTTGCAGACAATACTAAAATAAGAAGCATATTTCTGAAACGTAGAAAATAGGAGCAGGAGTAGGCCATTCGGCCCTTCAAGCCTGCTCCGCCATTGAATACGATCATGGCTGATCCTCTATCTCAATACCATAGTCCCGCTCTCTCCCCATACCTCTTGATGCCTTTTGTGTCTAGAAATCTATCTAGCTCCTTCTTAAATATATTCAGTGACTTGGCCTCCACAGCCTTCTGTGGTAAAAGAAAGATTCAAGGAAGCTGTATGGGGATATTGATAAGCTGATGGAATGGGCAGAAAAGTGGCAGATGGAATTCAATGTCAGTAAGTGTGAGGTGATGCATTTTGTTTTTTAAAAAAAATAAATGTAACATCCGTTTGGTGGAGGTCTGGGTGATCTAGAGGAGCAGAGGGATTTGGAGGTTCATGTTCCGAAGACATTAAAAGCAGCCTTTCAAGTGGATACAGCGATTGAAAAAAGCCAATGGAACACTCCGTTTTATGGCAAGAGGTATAGAATATAAAAGCCGAGATGTAATGGTAAATCTATATAAAGCCCTTAGTAAGACCATAGTTTGGAGTACTGTGTGCAGTTTATATAGGAAGGATGTTGAAGCAATAGAGAGCATACAACACAGATTCACTGGGATGCTGCCTGGTGTGAGGAAATAGAAATATGAAGAAAGACTTGAAAAATTGGGTTTTCATTAGAACAGAGGAGATTAAAGGGTAAAAAGCAAAATACTTAATGAAAAGTCATTGACCTGAAATGTTAATCATACCTTCCTGCCTCAACAGATGCTGCCTGACCTGCTGAGTGTTCCCAGCATTTTCTGTTTTTGTTTTGGAGATTAAAGGGTGATTTGATAGAGGTGTTTAAAAATTATGAATGGATGGGAACAGGGTGGATAGAATCGGATGATATCCGGTGCCTGAAGGATCTGGAACGAGGGGCTGTAGATATTTGATGAAATAATAGAGATTTAGAAAAGAGAGCAGGAGACACTTTTACAGAGTGTTTTGAGGCTGTGGAATGCACTACCAGAGTTATGAAGCAGAGACCATGTCAATAAGCTAGATTGGTGGTTGAAGGAAAGGGATACAGGAATATGGGAAAAGAACAGGCACATGGGATTAGAATTAATGCTCATGTGGAGGATAAACAGCAAGATTGGTTGAATTGAACAATCTGTTCATGTGTTATCATTTCAAAGTAATTCTATTTAATAAAGCTGAGAGATGTAATAAAGAACTATATAAATAGAAAAAATGTTTCTCCTCCAATAAAAAGAGCTCTGTTGGACATGAATTGAATACTAGAGAATTAAAGAATCAAAATAGATCGGGGAAAACTGTAAATTGAAGTGTTCCAGAAATCTCCACTTTGGGGATGTTTAGAAAGGCATGTTTTTCACAGCTGCAATGAGCCAGAATGCCTGTGATTTAATTCTGATGATGGTGAGGTAATGTGTTGTTTTATTTTAGCAATAATGACTCTGAAAACTGCCAATAAATTATTTTGATTTGCATTTGTTACACATACACCTAATGTACTGCATTGCACCCCTTGTGAAGAAACTCGTTGTAATGAAATGTAGAAATTACTTTAAAATCAAGACTGCAAACACTTTTTTTTAAAAAGAGTAATTACATGCAAATATTGTAGACTGTAGAATTACTTTAACCCTTAGAAAGAATTAAGGACTAAAATTAGAATTTGCCCTTACAATAATGTAGTGCAGTATTTCTGTTAAATGAATAATGCATTTGAATTTCTTTGAAATTTTTTTAAAAGGTAATCTCTTGTTAAAAGCAGTCTACTCTTGTTAATTCATAATCATTCTTTTTCAATAAAAATTTAAATTATCCAGCAAATCGAATTAAGCAACATAAATAAAACAGCAAAGGTTGCAATTTGTGTTTAAAAATTTCATTAAGGTCATTCAAATTAAAGCAGCTTTGAATTCAAAGGCGTAGACTGTAACTTTATTCCGAGCAATTTACAGTAATGGGACTCTTTGAACAACAAAGATTACTTGCATTCACAGGAACATTATCAGATAAAAACTGACACCGAGCCAAAGAAGGAGCCATTAGGACAGGTGACTAAAAGCTTGGTTAATGTGTCCATTTTCAAGGAGCGTCTTGAGGAGGAATATGTTCTGAATATTTTACTAACTAATGAAACAAGTGCACATAAACAGTATATGCGCTGTTTGAAAGTAAGTATGGATACCATACCTTACACTTCAAGTGGTTACCAGTAGTTACCCAATTTAAATGTAAAGTACTAATGTACTCCATATGCATTTTTAATTAATTGAATTCATTTTAACATTATGGGGGTAAAGCTTCAAAGTTCTGCTCCTGGTGTGGCGCTACATTAGACGCAAGTGCGGGATTAGAAAATTGGGTTAGCTCTGCTACTGTGCACATATCTGGAGAGGCTCTGCACTGAGAGCACGGCCTTACAAAGCCATCCCCAATGAGTCTTCCAGTCAATTCATGGAGTAGTCAAGGGGACGTACTCAGGTGTGATCAGCAGACTGAGACCTCCGGTTTGTGTCCACTATCTGACACTGGAAACGACCTGCTACACATGTATCAGTTAGTAGTTTCCTTGCCCTCTCGATCTCTGTGAATTTGTGCTGGCTTGATTGAAGGTGAGGCACTGCACAACAAGGTGGAAAATGAGGCCTGTTTGATGTCGACTCTTCTTGTCTATCTAGTGGCCAGTTACAGATTGATGGTGATTGTCTGCCCTTTCTGTGTTTGATGGTGACTGGCTGCCCTTTGTGTTTGGGGGCACGAAAAATCCTTTCAAAGCAATGGGGAAGGGGGAAATAGGAATTAGAAAGGCTGGTGTACATGTGGAGCAAATTGCAATTCTTCTGGACTGTGACAGATTTATGGTGCTAAATTTAATTTACAGTATCAGTCAATGTAAATCCAAACACTTGATTATGGTGCTCAAGAGGATGCTTTTTCTCCCCAAGCCTGTGGTGCAAAATAAGGCTTTGTATCATCTAGCTGCAAAGGCAATTGTGTTACAGACTATTCTTTACTTTGTTCTGCTTTGTTACTTTTATTACCTTTGGGAATTAAATTAATTAAATGACAGTCTCACAATGTATAATGACTATGAAATCTCTATTGCACTAACTCTGTTTCGTAGTGTTTCCAGGACTACACAGAATTTTGCACGAGTAAATAGTCTGTTGCCATGGTAACTCAAAGCAAGATCGGGAGGGCTGCTATAGCTCAGTTCATGTAATTTGTAAGGAAGGTAGAGCTAACTCGTGTAAAAGTGCAGTCATTATTAGATGCTAGCAGAGAATGGAATATTGTATTTTTAAAGTTAGTGGGTCGGGTTCTGGACAGTTTCTTGATGCAGAAGACCAGTTTTAGGTAAGTACTGAAGAGGGGTGTTTGGATCTCATTAAATTTCAGCCAGTTCCTTTTTTAAAAAAAATTCTATAATGAGAAACTATCCCTTTTGCTTATTTATTTACGTGATGAATTTAAAATTTCTCATTATCTCAAACTCTTTCACTGAATTTAAATAGAGTGTACTGGAAGACCATAGCAGTATTGTACCACAGAATATTCATTTATATGGAAAAGATAAAACTATGATTACAAATGTTCTATTTTAAAATATTTTCTTGCATTAATGTAGATTTGCTCATGGCTGGTTGGAGTATTTTATTTAAATTTATAGTAACCTGCTCAGTTGCAGAAAATACCCTCGATTAGATTTTCATTAAACATGATCAGTAATTTCCTCTCTTTGCCTCCTGCCCTAGCCGATGTCACACCATTTCCTGGGTGAGCAATCTTCTCCTAGTATGAAGATTCTGAGAAGACAGTCATTTATTTTCTCCCATCAAAACCGTAGCCTTTAGCCCCGAGCTGAGATTAAGGAATTGCTGACAGAAACCTGACTTGTGCTGCTCAAATGATGCATTTAAGGGGAAACTAGATAAGTACATGAATGAGAAAGGAATAGAAGGATATGTTCATAGAGTTAGATGAAGTAGGGTGGGAGGAGACTCGTGTGGAATATAAACACTGGCATAGACCAGTTGAACTGAATGGGCTGTAAATTCAAAGTAATTCTATGTACTCAGTGACACAACATACAGGAAAACTGTGCTCCTCAGTTACCTCTCTCTTTTATATGCATGAAATAAGTTTTTCAGTGTACTTTCTCCCTTTTTCCCCTCCACTTCAGGCCTCAGGCCTCTACCAATGTTGCTCTGAAAGCAGCTGTTTGGAAATCCACAAGCAGTTCGGGATGGCTTTATCTCAATATTTCCTGGACTCCACTTGCTGTCTCGCCATGCAGCACAGCTGAGACCAACAACTCAGGATTTGATGGATTATGGGCTCTGTCTTAATGCTGTGTGGCGTGATATAGGAACATTGGAACAGGAGTAGACCATTCAGCCCCTTGATCCTGTCCCATCATTCAATCAGATCATGGTTGATCCATTTGCCTGCCTTTTGTCCATATCCTTTGATACCTTTACCTAACAAAAATCTTAAAAATTCAAAAAGGAAATCTTGGTGAAATTTTTATTGCATTGGGAACAGTATGAAATGGCACTAATAGTATGTAATGAATATGACATTTTTTTGCATTTGTCTTATATAGTTGAAGTGAATATTCCAGCATGTTTTGCACTGGGATGACAGACAGATGTCCTCTATTCCAGCATAAAATGCAAGAGTGTTCATCATGACAACAAGTAGGTAGCTTGCAAGCTAGTAATTGAGCTGTGGGAACTGAGATCTTTCAATATTACCAAGCTTTTTTTTTATTCGTTCATGGGATGTGGGCGTTGCTGGCAAGGCCAGCATTTATTGCCCATCCCTAGGGCTGAGATGATTGTTGGAGGCCAATCAGCCCAAGCCTGGATGTTGATAAGGTCTTGCTGCTTGCGGGCAAGGACTGCTTCATTATCTGAGGGGTTGCGAATGGAACTGAACACTGTGCAATCATCAGCGAACATCCCCATTTCTGACCTTATGATGGAGGGAAGGTCATTGATGAAGCAGCTGAAGATGGTTGGGCCTAGGACACTGCCCTGAGGAACTCCTGCAGCAATGCCCAGGGGCTGAGATGATTGGCCTCTGTTGTGGGAAAAAATCACCACTCGGAGTCAGACTTAAAGATTCAACATGCAGTTTATTGGACAAAGTACTCTGGGAGAAGGCTGGGCACCAAAATCCACGCTAACACCTCCAACAACCACTGCCATCTTCCTTTGTGCTAGGTATGACTCCAGGCACTGGAGAGTTTTCCCCCTGATTCCCATTGACTTCAATTTGACTAGGGCTCTTTGGTGCCACACTCGGTCAAATGCTGCCTTGATGTCAAGGGCAGTCACTCTCACCTCACCTCTGGAATTCAGCTCTTTTGTCCATGTTTGGACCAAGGCTGTAATGAGGTCTGGAGCTGAGTGGTCCTGGCGGAACCCAAACTGAGCATCAGTGAGCAGGTTATTGGTGAGTAAGTGCCGCTTGATTGCACTGTCGACGACACCTTCCATCACTTTGCTGATGATTGAGAGTAGACTGATGGGGCGGTAATTGGCCGGATTGGATTTGTCCTGCTTTTTGTGGACAGGACATACCTGGGCAATTTTCCACATTGTCGGGTAGATGCCAGTGTTGTAGCTGTACTGGAACAGTTTGGCTCGAGGTGCAGCTAGTTCTGGAGCACAAGTCTTCAGCACTACAGCTGGGATGTCGGAGCCCATAGCCTTTGCTGTATCCAGTGACTCGTCCGTTTCTTGATATCGTGGAGTGAATCGAATTGGCTGAAGACTGGCTTCAGTGATGGTGGGGGATATCTGGAGGAGGCCGAGATGGATCATCCACTCGGCACTTCTGGCTGAAGATGGTTGCAAACACTTCAGCCTTGTCTTTTGCAATCACGTGCTGGACTCTGCCATCATTGAAGATGAGGATGTTTACAGAGCCTCCTCCTCCCGTTAGTTGTTTAATTGTCCATCATCATTCACGACTGGATGTGGCAGGACTGCAGAGCTTTGATTTGATCTGTTGGTTGTGGAATCGCTCAGCTCTGACTATAGCATGTTGCTTCCGCTGTTTAGCATGCATGTAGTCCTGAGTTGTAGCTTCACCAGGTTGGCACCTCATTTTTAGGTACGCCTGATGCTGCTCCTGGCATGCTCTTCTACACTCCTCATTGAACCAGGGCTGATCCCCTGGCTTGTTGGTAATGGTAGAGCGAGGAATATGCCAGGCCATGAGGTTACAGATTGTGCTGGAATACAATTCTGCTGCTGATGATGGCCCACGGCGCATCATGGATGCCCAGTTTTAAGCTGCTCGATCTGTTCTGAATCTATCCCATTTAGCACGGTGATAGTGCCACACAACACGTTGGATGGTATCCTCAGTGCGAAGATGGGACTTCGTCTCCACGAGGACTGTGCGGTGGTCACTCCTACCAATACTGTCATGGACAGATGCATCTGCGACAGGTAGATTGGTGAGGACGAGGTCAAGTAGGTTTTTCCCTCGTGTTGGTTCGCTCACCGCCTGCCGCAGGCCCAGTCTGGCAGCTATGTCCTTCTGGACTCGGCCAGCTCTGTTAGTAGTGGTGCAACCGAGCCACTCTTGGTGATGGACATTGAAGTCCCCCACCCAGAGTACATTCTGTGCCCGTGCTGCCCTCAGTGCTTCCTCCAAGTGGTGCTCAACATGGAGGACTGATTCGTCAGCTGAGGGAGGACGGTAGGTGGTAATCAGCAGGAGGTTTCCTTGCCCATGTTTGACCTGATGCCATGTGATTTCATGGGGTCCAGAGTCAATGTTGAGGACTCCCAGGGCCACTCCCTCCTGACTGTATATCACTGTACCGCCACCTCTGGTGGGTCTGTCCTGCTGGTGGGACAACTGCCCTTGGAGAGTTATGTGACCTGAGGTTTAACAGTTAACATATTTGTAGTAACCTGTATACTGGATTAATTATAGAATTTTTACAATCTAAAGCAACTTTACAATTAATTGGAAATATGAGGCATATACAATAACTATCGATATACTAGAACACAAATATATTGAATAAAGTCCATAATGGCCTAATTGTCCTTTTTGAGAAATTGCTTTGGATGTTATCTTTCTAATTAGCATCGGAGATAAGTGTTTGGATGCTCGTGGATGGGTGCCCAGGCAAATAGTGCTTCATGATATTGTACTTCCAAGATGTAAAGAACTTCACACAACAATGTTAATGGTTATGAAAGATTGTAGCTTAGCAAAACATCATACCCACACAGTGGTAAGTTGTATTTGTCTCTGCTGGGAATCCATTGATAGCTAGGTTTGCAGACATTCACAATGGATAAAACACCATCTTCTTCATGATGCAGGAACTATGCAGCCATTAGTAATTCAAAAAGTGCTGCAGTTGACAACTTTATTTGAAACTCACAAAGCAAATCTGTATTCTTGCAACATTATTGTCTCAAAAAAGATGCCTTTTTCTAACATGTCAATTGTGTGTGATGGTACCTGCTTTTGGTTGACCCAAATACCACTTTCTAGAGACCTGTAGTAATGTTCCATTTGAAATAGCATTTCCACATCTGCATTTAATTTGATTAGACTGGGTTTGTAAATTAGTTTAATGATCACCTGCACCAGCATCTTTGTATTGAAGCATTTTTCTGAACTTTGCTAATTTTATTGGCCTTTGCTGTCAGCAAGTAAGAGTGCTGCATTTTTATTCTAGTCAATATCTGTATAGAAGGAGAAGGGAAAAGACAAAAGAATAACTTACACTTCCAAGTTGTTTCTGGAGGACTAGCTGAATTGCTACTGTGGTATGTTCTTCGCCGAGTGGCAAAGCAGTGCTTCTAGCTTGGGCAAAAATACAGAACACAGAATACAATGCTGAGAAAGGTGAAACCAAATATCAAGGGGTGGAGGGAAGGGTGCTTGTACTGCAACCCATGGGCCACATGCAACTACTGACAGTCCAGGCCTTCACAACCCAGGCAACTTGGTCCTATTTGTGCTTGTATTTATTTATGGCTCGATTGTCCCGTTTGTTTTGTGAACCTGGAGGGTTTGCAAACTCTTGGTGCTGTTGCTTCATTGTTGGATAAATACTGTATCAGGACACTAAGCTGTATTCGTATCAACATTGAGATATATGCAAATTAATAGGATCATGGATTTAAACTTCAGATGTGCCCTCTGTGACTCCATGGCGTGCACCCATGTAGCCCACAAATACAGAAACCTTGAATGCCCCTGTATTAGTCGCTCACAGAACTGGCCAAATTAGTAGCTACTTTATCTGGAATCTGAGCCAGCAGCAAAGGGAAAACAAGAGTGCAGATCTACGGTATTCCAAATTTGGATAATCCAAATGGTTTGACTTTATTTATTGCTGCTGAATATTTCCAGGAAACTTGTGTCTGGTTTAATTCATCTTTCTTCTGCAAAGAAAAATTGTTCAACCTCAGTACTATTAGTATGCAATGACCCTGTGCAAAGCATTGTGGGGTGATGTAGTTTTGCGAAACATCCCAGCCTCTGATTTGTTGTAATGTAATACGAGTAATCTCCCTAGAACTGCCTTGCCTGACAAACCTACTGAATTCATCAGCCTCATTCCTCCAACTAATGAGCAACTCTGCAGCCTCCTCCTCTGATTCCTGTCTGACTTTGTCGCCTCCTTCTCTGACTTCTTCCCAAATTAGCAGCCTCCATCTCTAAATCCTGCCCAATGCAGCAAACCTTGACTCCTACCCAATCCTGAGTCCTATATTCTACACAGGTTCAATTCACTGGCTGTAATACGAATTGTACAGCTGACCACAACATGGAGAATAATTCCCATTGAATGGTTTTGGCTATTGGTTTAGACTGTCAAACGTGGCCACTGCAAACACGTATCTGCTTTATAAAGGTAAGTAAAGGTTTGATTTTGTTATTTCTAGAGAGCCGATTCATAAGAAGATAGTTAAATAGCATTAATCAGGGAGGTGATGAGGCATTTATTTGAAAACTGAGATTTTGGACTGGATCTACACAAAACCAAATGAACGCTTTTGTTATTTCTGTGCTGAACTAATTTTACTTCCAGTCTTCAAAATCCTACTTAACCTCATATAGAAAAATTAACATTGATAACCTAAAAAAATAGAGTTTGTGCTAAAATTGATTTTCAACTATTTGTTTCTTTTTTCCAGTGGTCATCTCAAAGAATCTGCCTACACCTCCAGAGGTGAATTCAGAGAAACATAACATGCAGGCTTCAGTAAAAGCCATATCAGAGCAGCTTCCAGTCCAGCAGCGCGGCCGCAAGCCCGGGAGGAAGAGAAGCCGCGTGGGGCAGACGACATGCGTACACAAACCAGAAATGCAGCATCCAATCTCATCGCCCGCCAAGCCAGTGGAACCATTAAAAATCCCAAAGAAGAGAGGACCAAAGCCTGGGAGCAAGGTACTTAGTTTTAGGAGAGATGCCAGCCCACCAAGCCATCCTTCCATGCAGAATGTATGAAATGTTTAATTTTACAAGGATGAGAAGTTATTTTTTTAAGCATGTAGTCAGGAGCATCAACTCTTCTCTTCCCGACCTTGCCCTCAGGACTCTGATTGGAGGTGTGTCTTCACACCTGGTTGAGGAAGGACTGTCGTGAAGGGGAGGGGAATGGGCACCAGCTTTTTGTGTAACATTTCTGTTGTTCTTTCCAACTTTTGGGAGAACTAGATGGTGTGGCCCATGGACAAACATAAAGATGCATTTACAGTGGAGTCTGATTTCAGTTGCTCTTGATCCAGCAATGCTACCATGACCTGGTGAACTTAACTTAATATTCTGCTGCTGGATTATTATCTTTTGCTGCAAATGTGGTTACCCATAAAGTGGCAGCTATTTGAATCAAGAATGAAGTAGGTGTCATTGTAATGCTAGAAAAAGCCCAGTTGGGCCTATATCTCTATTTACATGAAGTTGGTCATGTTAGTTCCCATGTTTACCTAGACTGAATCTGTCTACAAGCTTATTTGCAAGAAAGCTATGCTCTCGAGGTAACAGAACTTGGAACTTCCTGGGCATCTCATACCATGTGTATGTGAAGCTCAGAAAACCTGACTTCAATAGCATCTGTCTGATTGCTTTAAAAATGTAACAAGATCACAACCACTTAAGTTGTTCCAAAATAAAGCAAGCTTAAAAAGTTCTGTTTATCTTAAAGCAGAACTGTCGGGATACAGTAATATAGTGATTATTGTACCGGATCACCACATAGAGGTCATGAGTTCAAATCCAACCATTGCAATTTGTGAAATTGAAAAATATAACCATGAAGCTGCTGGATTGTCATTTTAAAAACTCAGAGGAGAACCTACCACTTCAAGTCTCACACTATGTGGTTGTCTCTTAATACTAGGCCACTTCAGAGGGCAAGTTGCTGAGTTGTAGGGATGAGCAATAAATGTGACCTTGCCAGCATTGCCCACATCTGACAACAAAAGAAAGCGTCTAACTTCACTGTGCTATTGTCATCCAAGAATCACTGTTATAGTTACAATGCAGAGGAAGTGTAAATATTGTAGGAACTGTTGATTGGGCAGAAAATTGCAGACTGCGGAACACAGAAGTAGAAAATCCTGGCTACTATCTCGAATTGTTGAAATATGTTTTGAATGCACCCTGTTTAAATATTGAGTGTCCTGTGCATTTTTAATATTATAAGATTCCAGCACTTCAAAGGATTGTTAGAGAATTTACTAACCTATTTTTTCTGAATTCAAGTCTTGTCGTCTGGTTTGGTTTCTTTTGGTGATGTGGCAATTCTTTGCAGTTCTCCAAGTTAATTAGTCTCTAATGACAATTTTTTTTCTTTAGCGGAAACCACGTGCCCTACAGAATCCTGTGCCAACCTCCCCTACCACTAGCACACCAGAGCCAGATACCAGCACAGTTCCTCAAGATGCAGCCACTATCCCTAGCACAGCCATCATGCAGTCTCCAACAGGTAAGCTGAGAGCTTGGACATTGGGCCAAATTGAATCCATTTAATGCTGGTGGTACCAGTTTGTTTAGCCTGCTTCCTCAAGTCTACTAAGCCAAGGCAATTTCAGGCAAATTCATTATACAGTCATGGACAGTAAAAAAAAAAGACACCAATGAATTTGTTTTTGTTTTATGTTTACTGAGAAGTGATGGTGCTGGAGAACAGAACTCCTGAAGCCTCATCCCCTTCACCTCAATCAGTGACCCCATCAAGCATTTTTTTTTCAGATTGGGCTGGTTGAATACAGTGTAGATCTTCCTCTGCGCTGCTCCACTTTAGATCCCATGAAGCAGGATGCCACTTATAAAATAAAATTTGGCCAGTCTCATTCTTGTGATATGAATCTATTGTACAAAAATTGCCTTCCTAATTTCAATTAAAAGCCATAATGAGAGACCTTTTGGTGTTTGAAAAGAATGTGGCCTTTCACATTTGTGATTTGGCTGTTTTCAAATCTGTCATTGTCATGTAGCTCTGTGCTCACCTCTCCCAACATTGTGTTCCGATCCCTTCAATCTGGTTTCCATCCTGCCCACAGCACAGGTCAAAGTTACCACTGATATCCTTCATGACTGACTGCAGCTCATATCCTTCCTTCATTTCTCCACAATTTTTGACATGATCAATTGCTTCATTCACCTCCAGCACCTCCCCTCGGTTGTCCGTCTCCATGGTACTGCACTCAAGTGATTCCACCCCTATCTGTCCCTTTGTAGCCGGTACTTCTCCTCCTGCAGTAGTTCATAATCAACCTCCCCCATAGTCATTTCCAGTGTACTCCAAGGTTCGATCCTTACCCCCCTCCCTTTCCTCGTCTTCATGCCACCTTCTGACGTCGTCCTTAAGTATGGGGTCAGCTCCCATATGTAGGGCTGGGTGTCATCCAGCATACTTCCCACCCAGACTTCTTTTCTGTCCCAGTGGTGTCCAACTGTTTCTCCAGCATCGTCCTAGATGGGGCAGAATTTTCTTCAACTCAGCATTGGCAGGACAAAACCTATCCTCTTTGGCTTCCACCAGAAACTCAGCACCCTCATCTTCACTGCATCCATCTCTTGGCCCGTGCCCAAATGTGCATAATCCCCGGTATCCTGCCTGACGCTGATCTCAACATTAAATCCCATATCCTGCCCATCACCAAAACCACCCATTTCCACCTCCATAACATTACTTGCCTTCATCCCTGCCTTCCCCCATGCTTTTGACACCTCCATGCTCAACTTCTCCAACATTCTCCTCAATGGCCTCCTGAGCTCCACCCTACACAAACAGGGCATCACACCAAAATTCTATTGTCCATGTACTATCCCTTATTAATTCCTGTTATCTATCTCTGACCTTCACTGGCCCCATAGACTTCAAAACATCATCCTCATTTACAAATCCCTTCACTGCCTGGCCCTTAATTCCTCTGTAACCTCCTCCAGCCCTACATCCCAGTCTCTATCTCCACTCTTTCAGCTCTGGCCTTATTTGCTTCACCTTCAACCATCACTGGACTCTGGAATGTTCTTCCTAAACCCCCCCAGCCTCACTGTCTCTTCCCATTGTCAAAAATCTCCTGAAAATGTACCTCTTTGACCAAGCCTCAGGCACCTCTCCTAACTCCTGCAGTGTCGATTTCCCCTGTCCTTTTATTAAGTCCCTTGACGTTATGCTGCATTAAAGGCACTATGCAAGTAAAAGTTGGAACTAACACAGATCCTAGCTAGGCCAAGAGTATGCTTGACCTTATGAAACATCTGCCATTCCTTCACCTAGAAGAGGCCTAGTTAATAATAAGTACATTATTGAGGTGAGTCCTTGCACATTGGATAACAAAGTGCTTGTCTGTGTGATTACCCTCTCCTGTAATGCTTATCTGTTTTGCCCAAAAATGATGAGCCCAGATCTTTGTGTGGTATGGTTTATTTATGACCTCTGTAACACTATAGAATGTAATTATCTATTTTCTGTATTTTATATATGTTCAGTCTGTGTTTACTTGAACAAAAATGGCAATGCAGGACCACACCTGGACAGAAAAAAAGTGCAGCAACTTCCAGATCACTTTGGACCTGCTCGGTCATCTGTTGTCCTGCAACAGGCTGTACAAGCCTGCATAGACTGTGCGTACAATCAGAAAATGGTGTTCTCCTTCCTGAAACAGGGCCACGGTGGAGAGGTGATATCTGGTAAGTGAAGAACTTATCCTGGTTACAGATGTGTTGCCATAGAAAACCCTGCTTTCAGTAGCTTATGTTTTTGTCTGCGGACACTTCCCCTAAAATAGTCACGTAGTATTACATAGAGTCCACAGCACAGAAATAGGCCATTAGACCAACTGGTCTATGCCGGCGTTTATGCTCCACTCGAGCCTCCTCCCACCACTCTTTATCTATCCCTATCAGCATATCCTTTAATTCCTTTCTCCCTCATGTGTTTATATAGCTTCCCCTTAAATGCATCTACGCTATTCACCTCAACTACTCCTTCTGGTAACGAGCTCCACATTCTAGCCACTCTTTGGGTAAAGATGTTTCTCCTGAATTCCTTATTGAATTTATTGGTGACTATCTTATATTTATGGCCCCTAGTTTTGGTCTTCCCCCACAAGTGAAAACATCTTCTCTACGTCTACCCTATCAAACCCTTTCATAGTCTTAAAGACATCTATCAGGTCACCCTGCCTGTCTGTCTGTCTGTCTTTAAGGCTTTAATCTTAAAGCCTTCTCTTTTCCAGAGAAAAGAGCCTCAGCCTGTTCAGCCATTCCTTATAAGTATTGTCTGGAAGAACTAGTGTTAAATCGAACCCCTTTCAGAGAGGGGAGCTAAAATTCGAGACTGTTCCATGCTGTAATGAATATAATGAAATTATAGTGGGCTCTTCTCTGAAATTTCAATTTAGATTTGCAAGCCAGTCATTACATTGATTGACAAGAGAAAAAGTGGGAATATGATACAAGCTTTAGAATGCTGAGTAGCATAGATGTAGATGTGTGTAGATTATTTAATTTGTACTGTTAGCGCAGAATTTAGAGGGCACAGGTTTAAAATTAACAAGCCGCAAGTGAGACTTAAGACCATAATAAACTTTCTTTCTTTCTCCCGCCCCCACCTTTTCTCCCCCCCCCCCCCCCCCCCCCCCTTCCACAGAGGATAGGTGGAACAGGTCTCCCAGGAAAAGCAGCTGATGCCACGTCAGTTAATTCCTTCAAAAAAGTAGCGGGATAAATATCTGGGTTAGATATGAACTGAGACAATGAAATGCACTACATAACATGGTGGTTACTGTGCTGCTGGGGTGGGTGTTGTGTCTGGACGATTAGGGATCTGGGAGGTAGCAGCCTAGGTTGTTAATGGAGATGTGAGGATAGATAAATATTCTAGAATTTCTGTACTTATTCCTGAGTATTTTTGAGTTTTTGCAAAGAACTTTCCCTGGAATATTAAATGAGATGGAGCCTATGATAGGTGCAAATAGATGGGTGAAATGGCCTTTTCAGCTTTATAAAATAAACCCCCTTTTCTTTGCCTTTATCTCCACTTTATAACATTCAATACAATAAGATGATTGTCCTTGAGCAGAATGCTATCTTGCAAAATTCTTAGTCTTCTCATATTGAACACTTGATTGTAATCCTTTTCTTCAGCTTTAGATCCAGAATTGCCACTGTAATTCTTAAAGGGTCACAGACTAAAATGTACTTCATTTTTATGTGGCCTTCATTAAAGACTAGACTCCAGTAATAAAGGGTACCATTGTAACATGCCATACAATCACCCGAATTCCTATTCTTGAAATAATATTAACTCTCTGTAACAGAGCTAAAAAATTGGAACTTTTAATTAAATTTAATCATATATTATGCACTGCCTGAAAGGGTACTGAAAGCAGATTCAATAGTAACTTTCAAAAGGGAATTGGCTATGTACTTGAAAAGGAAAAATTTCCAGGACTATGGAGAAAGAACAAGGGAGTGGGACTAATTGGATAGCTCTTTCAAAGAACCGGTACAGGCACGATGGGCCGAATGGCCACCTTCTGTGCTGTATGATTCTATGATATTTGAATTGGTTCAATAAGTAAATTAATACTGAATTATTTATACATATTGAAAAGTTGTAGTAATTCTTAGTTAAACGTGTAATGAGCAGAATGTACCCCATAAAAACCTGATTGCAACTAGTAACCAATGCAATGTGTTGTCTCCTTGTTCAATGAGATTTTTAAAAATCTAATTTCTTTTTTCTTCGCTTGGTTCTGTTTCCTTAGCCACATTTGACCGTGAACAGCACACTTTAAACCTGCCAGCAGTAAACAGTGTTGTGTACGCCCTCCGTTTTCTGGAGAAACTCTGCCACAGCCTGCGATGTGACAACCTCTTTGGGAATCAGCCTTTCAGTCAGTGCAATGCAGCTAACCACAACCCTACTGAGTATGAAAGTGACCGGTTCATGCCAGGTACCTTTTACAACCTGCAAAAGGACATTTTGAGAATTTTCCAAGCATTTTTGATTTATGTTTCTATCTGAAGATATTTGTGAAAATGTTCGAAAGAAGCATGGCACAATATTTTCTAGTCAAAAAATCAGTAAAATTTTGTGAGATTCTTTTTAATCAAAATACTATTAAATATTTTCAAGATACTGCACAAATTATCTATTTGTTTTTATCCAGGACAGTTTGTAGCAAAACATTGTTTTCTTTGAAACTTAAGTTCCATCGTCACATAATCATGGACTACAACCAACAGAGATCACAGAACAAATGTCAAGTTTAGAACCTAGTCTTCATTTGCACAAAAATATTACCTAGTTGTACATTTTTTTCTCCCTTGCTATGTTCTCCTGAGACCTCTGAGTCTTGCTGGGCTACAGCCCTCCTTCATGTGTGACCTTAGAGAGTGATCTTGACTGGTAACTCATCCATGGAAGGTATCACTACTGAGCCCGGTGACTGACAGCCACATGCTTGCGCAGTCCAACATGGGTCACTGGATTAAACAGAATTAGGAATTCTGGATGACTTTTTTTTCTCCACCTCCCTAACCAAGAGACACAAAGGCCAACTGTCATGCTTCTACCACTTCCACCACTGAGGTTGGTTAATTCAGCAAGACCGAGATCAGATCTGGGACCTTCTGGTTTCCACTGCTCAGTTCCGCACTGTGCAGCCAACTTACTAACTGAGCCACGAAGGAAGACCTAAAAATTTAGGATAGGACGCTGTGGCTTAGGGGAAGAGGTGAATTTGGTCAGTAGCTGACTGCTGTGTTGAATAGGAGACTTCACATTGGTCGAGATCTCCTCATGGAAGAGAGTGCTGATATCTGTTGTGCCACAACAAAAATATCTTAACTTCTATCAGCAGAGTGTGGGTTGTGGGTTGGAAGAGCTGGAGGTAGGAGACTTCCCATGAGCAAAAAAAAAATGAACTTTAGATAATAGCTTTGCATAGTTCAGTAAATAACTATTCATCCTTCACCAGGCAAAAATGAATCAGCAGATGGAGGTGTTCAAGGACCAGGAAGAGGAACTAAAAGGTACACACAAGATTCCCCACCATACAGCGCACCTCTATCACCCAAACTACCAAAAACAGATCGGCATCCTTCAGAAGGTAAAGTTATATCCTGGCTTTATTGGGCAGTTAATTTTTTTTTTAGAAAACAGATCTAATCCTGTTTTAACACAGATTAATAATGTTCTACATGTATTAGTGAAGCTTATTTTTGATGCCCAGTATGATTTTTCCAGCTGAAACCTTTATAATGGAGGATGGCCTACCAGGCCCCACAGAGCACCGTCTGGATCCCATGGATTCCGCCCTTAATTCTGTAAATCCCTCCAGCCCAACAAGTAGAAATTCCAGGGAGTTCCGAGCCTATCGACCTCTGCACCACTCAACGAACCTAACGCAAAATAACGCAGGGACCTTGCGACGACTCAGCTCTGGAGGTAAGGATCTGGCTACCCATCTCCAATCTTCCATGGCTTCTTTCTCTGCTTTCTTTTTTTACTGTATCTAATCTTGGCAGGCTGTTGCATCTCTTCCCATCACCAGTCTACCTCACCTAATCTGTACCAAAGGTGTATGTTCTTATTAATGTTTAACCAATAGATTTTGATGACTGAATAGGATCACCTTAGTGACATTGGGAAGTCCTGCTCACCAAGCAATTTCTCCTTAATAGTCTTGTTCCAGCAATGCTTCATGTGTATAACTGAAGCAACAATTGTTTAACAATGATGTAATGCCTTTGGAATATGTTCAGTTCCTCTGCTCCTTTCATAATTTTCATTGATTTCAGTAGTCACTACTGTGATTGACCTCACTATATATTAAAAAAAATTAATTCACTTCCCAAGACAGTGACTTTTTCTGGGGTACAGTTCCACAGTCACCCTTTATTACCTCACCCAGGTAGCCATTGTTCACGTATAAGACTAAACAGTGCATTTTGGCAGGCTGTTCAACCTTGGGCTGAGATCACAGCCTAGTCTGACTCTGTTCTCGCTCATTGTCCACACATTCTAGCAGAGATCACTGAATGGAATCAGGAGCAGGAACCTGGGCTCGTTATTTTTTATTATTCTTTCTGTTTCCCCTCTTCCTCCCCAGCCCAGGGGCCTGAGGCCGTTTGTGGTACCCCTGCCTCAGGTGAGGTCAGCTTACTCCACACAGAATGAGAATCAAACTTGGAACCTGCCCAGTCTGTATAATTCGGCAGTGCTATGGGGCGATTTTTGTCTTTGTGCATGGTGCAGTAGTGGGACCAAAATTACAGGACTGGTGGAAGGGTCAATTTGTCGTCTATCCCAATTTTCAGGAGGACCTTCATCCTGGTGGTCAGAGCTCCTCCCTAAAACAGGTGGGAGGCTCATACAAGTATGCAAATTGGAGTCAAATGGCACAGTTAGAATCCCCAATGCCATTTTCATTTCTGTGCCCATTGCTACTGCCACTTCCTGCTTCTGCCTACCAACTGCGGACGGTACAAGTCGAAAGGCAGCCAATACCAGCGATATTTGATGGTGTTCTCGGCTGCTGTTGGGTATAGCTGTAGAGTTTTGAGAGATATTTTTCTTGCGTTAGCGTGTGGGTTTTTCACATTATGGTTCGACCACAACTGGAGTATTGAGTCCAGTTCTGGGCACCGCACTTTTAGGAAGGATGTGAAGGCCTTAGAATGATTCCAGGGATAAGGGACTTAAATTATGTGGATAGACTGGAGAAGCTGGGATTGTTCTCCTTGGATCAGAGAAGGTTGAGAGGAGATTTGATAGAGGAATTCAAAATCATGAAGGGTATAGATAGAGAAAAACTGTTCCCATTGGCAGAAGGGTCAAGAACTAGAGGGCATAGATTTAAGGTGTTTGGTAAAAGAACCAAAGGTGACATGAGGAAAAACTTTTTAACGCAGCGAGTGGTTAGGATCTGGAATGCACTGCCCGAGGGAGTGGTGGAGGCAGATTCAATCATGGTCTTCAAAAGCGAACTGGATAAGTACTTGAAACGAAAAAAATGTGCAGGGCTATGGGGATAGGGCGGGGGAGTGGGAATAGCTGGATTGCTCGTGCGTTGAGCTGGCGCGGACTCGATGGGCCGAATGGCCTCCTTCCATGCTGTAACCTTTCTATGCTTCTATGATTATACGATTTGAATGTGCTTGTAGTTGCTGGAGAACATTCCAAACTTTTAAAGGGCTTCTGATATCACGCTTCTTTATTCATGCGAGTCCTTCTGGGAATTCCACTCTGGCAAGAGGAAGAGCAGCAGGAGGAGGAAGATTCAAACAGAGCTGCAGCTAGAGGGAGACCAAGTAGAAGGAGTTGTACTTGCTGGAATGTTTGCCCTCTCAACAAAGTTTATAGGCCCAGGACAACATACCTTCAGTTCTCAAAGGAACAGGTCATAAGGAAGCTTCACTTCTCTAAGGAGGTTGTCTCACACCCTGTAAAAAGACCTGCAGCCAACTGCCAGAGCTGGCGTATCATTGCCTGTTGTAGTCATGGTCACTGCAGGCCCAAACTACTTTGCCACCGGCTTCTTCCAGCCTGCCACTTCCATGCTTCCATTAAGCAGGTGTCTGCCTTGTTTGTTAGACTAAACATATTTATCATTTTCCTCCATGGACATCTCGAAGCAGCAGGATTGGGCTCTGGTGTTCACAGATTGCAGGATTCACCAAGTCCAAGGCGTCATTGACTTGCATCCATGTCGCTCCTTTAAACGACCCCACTGCCTTCATAAAACGCAAGGGCTTCCACTCCATTAATGTGCAACCGGTGTGTGATCAGCATCAGTGCATTATGCAGCTCTGACAGCTGCCATGATGCTTTTATATTGCGGCAATCCTCCATCTACCCCACTCGTTGCCCCAGCACAGCAAGTGGGAGGCTGGCATCTCGCTGAATGCATGATAATTTGAGCTGACCCATCAAAATTGCATGGGTCCCATACTGACTTCTCTGGGCAGACACCATGTACGCCTCACCCACTGTAGGCCAGATTTACACTCAACATAAAAATCTCTCCTTCATTATTTCTTCATTCCTATCTCTTTATTGTGTGTCCTGAATTCACTTAATATCCACCTTATTTCTGGCTCAAAGCTCTTGTAATGATTTGAATTTAGCTCACAAATGTGTCTGAGCCGGGTAATTATACTCAATGAGAGTTGTTAATATGCTCACACTGGCTGACTGAGATGATCTTGTGTAATGAGCCGTCCATCTAAGTCAACATTAGAAAATTCAAAGTTAGCGCAGAAGGTAAGGACACGCAAAACTTAGAGATCCAGTATGAGGTTTTGCCCTGTGCACTTATGTGTGGGGAAGCTATTCCTTATATAAACACGATGTGGAGATGCCGGTGATGGACTGGGGTGGACAAATGTAAGGAATCTTACAACACCAGGTTATAGTCCAACAATTTTATTTTAAAATCACAAGCTTTCAGAGATTATCCCCTTCGTCAGGTGAATGAGTGGAAGGTTCTCAAATCGCATATCTTATATTAGGCTGGGACAGCATCACACCAATCAAAAGGTGTCGTTGTTGTTCAAACAGGCCAGTCACGGAGAACAGCACGTCCCAGTACACTGGATATACATTGTGTCAATTACACAGACAGAAAGAAAGAGACCCAAATGGCAG
Source organism: Heptranchias perlo (assembly GCF_035084215.1). Classification (NCBI taxonomy): domain Eukaryota; kingdom Metazoa; phylum Chordata; class Chondrichthyes; order Hexanchiformes; family Hexanchidae; genus Heptranchias; species Heptranchias perlo. The sequence continues at coordinate 31,712,445 of NC_090350.1, forward strand.
AGAGAGAGAATATTAAAACACATAACTTTTGCTGGTGGGGTTACGTGTCGCGTGACATGAACCCAAGATCCCGGTTGAGGCCGTTCTCATGGGTGCAGAACTTGGCTATCAACTTCTGCTCGACGATTTTGCGTTGTCGTGTGTCTCGAAGGCCGCCTTGGAGAACGCTGACCCGAAGATCGGTGGCTGAATGTCCTTGACTGCTAAAGTGTTCCCCGACTGGGAGGGAACCCTAATATAAGATATGCGATTTGAGAACCTTCCACTCATTCACCTGACGAAGGGGATAATCTCCGAAAGCTTGTGATTTTAAAATAAAATTGTTGGACTATAACCTGGTGTTGTAAGATTCCTTACATTTATATAAACACCTTTAGGGTTTTGCTGCATATGGTGCACACAGGAAGTCTTTCCCCTAATTCTAGGAAAGGGAATGGTTGCGTTGAAATGATTGTGTGTTTTATTTGCCAAAACTAGTGAGACCAACAGAATGAAACACCATTTGGCTTACTCTCAATAGTATGATTAATGAGGGTCTACTGTACTACATGCCTATTTTCTCTATCTTTCAGACTTATTAAAATTTCTGCCCCACAACTCATTCTACAATGCTGTTCTGCAAACCATTCCATATGAGCAATGGGATTTATGTTTCCAGAACAATTCTTTTTATCTTTAACTTAAAAGTGGCTCATCTGGATCCCCTGAAGGCTCAGGAGGTAAATGTGCTCCATGGTTGGGGCAGAGGCATACTAATAAGGAAAGATGCAGATTTGATCCTGAGTATGTGCTGGGTTGGTCCCCATAAAACTCTGCTACAGCATGTTTTTTTTCAATGAATGATTTACTTTAAGCATTTCCCGATGTTCCCAATACAAATGATTTCCGTGAAACAAAAATATTCCCTGCATGTGCTCCAGGAGGTGCTACTGTGCTTTTGGACATCCAATTGTGATGCTTTGTCACTTAATTCAGCTGTTCAAAGGAACCATGTCCAGTTTTGGGCAGCTTAGATCAAGGTATAATATAAAAAAAATTTAAATTAAAGCCAACACAATAATATTCATGTTCTGCAGTACAGGGTACCTGCCCTATCCCAATGATCGACATGACTCAAATATGGTACAATGGTGTTTTATTAAGTTTTCGACGATGGTCAGCACTTACACCTGCCGAAGCAGTAGCTAACAGAACAGAACAAGAACTATATCGCCCATTCCGTGTTGGGTAGAGTTTGTCCCCACCTCGTAGACGTCTTGCAGGAAAATTCCACCCCGCCTGGGGTCCCGTCGGCCCCACCCCACCTGGGGTCTCTGCCGCCCGTCGGCCCCACCCCACCTGGGGTCTCTGCCGCCCGTCGGCCCCACCCCACCTGGGGTCTCTGCCGCCCGTCGGCCCCACCCCGCCTGGGGTCTCTTCGGTCCGTCGGCCCCACCCCGCCTGGGGTCTCTTCGGTCCGTCGGCCCCACCCCGCCTGGGGTCTCTGCCGCCCGTCGGCCCCACCCCGCCTGGGGTCTCTGCCGCCCGTCGGCCCCACCCCGCCTGGGGTCTCTGCCGCCCGTCGGCCCCACCCCGCCTGGGGTCTCTGCCGCCCGTCGGCCCCACCCCGCCTGGGGTCTCTGCCGCCCGTCGGCCCCACCCCGCCTGGGGTCTCTGCCGCCCGTCGGCCCCACCCCGCCTGGGGTCTCTGCCGCCCGTCGGCCCCACCCCGCCTGGGGTCTCTGCCGCCCGTCGGCCCCACCCCGCCTGGGGTCTCTGCCGCCCGTCGGCCCCACCCCGCCTGGGGTCTCTGCCGCCCGTCGGCCCCACCCCGCCTGGGGTCTCTGCCGCCCGTCGGCCCCACCCCGCCTGGGGTCTCTGCCGCCCGTCGGCCCCACCCCGCCTGGGGTCATGCCGCCCGTCGGCCCCACCCCGCCTGGGGTCTCCGCCGCCCGTTGGCCCCACCCCGCCTGGGGTCTCCGCCGCCCGTCGGCCCCACCCCGCCTGGGGTCTCTTCGGTCCGTCGGCACCACCCCGCCTGGGGTCTCGTCGGTCCGTCGGCCCCACCCCGCCTGGGGTCTCTGCCGCCCGTCGGCCCCACCCCGCCTGGGGTCTCTGCCGCCCGTCGGCCCCACCCCGCCTGGGGTCTCTGCCGCCCGTCGGCCCCACCCCGCCTGGGGTCTCTGCCGCCCGTCGGCACCACCCCGCCTGGGGTCATGCCGCCCGTCGGCCCCACCCCGCCTGGGGTCTCCGCCGCCCGTCGGCCCCACCCCGCCTGGGGTCTCCGCCGCCCGTCGGCCCCACCCCGCCTGGGGTCTCCGCCGCCCGTCGGCCCCACCCCGCCTGGGGTCTCCGCCGCCCGTCGGCCCCACCCCGCCTGGGGTCTCCGCCGCCCGTCGGCCCCACCCCGCCTGGGGTCTCTGCCGCCCGTCGGCCCCACCCCGCCTGGGGTCTCTGCCGCCCGTCGGCCCCACCCCGCCTGGGGTCTCTGCCGCCCGTCGGCCCCACCCCGCCTGGGGTCTCTGCCGCCCGTCGGCCCCACCCCGCCTGGGGTCTCTGCCGCCCGTCGGCCCCACCCCGCCTGGGGTCTCTGCCGCCCGTCGGCCCCACCCCGCCTGGGGTCTCTGCCGCCCGTCGGCCCCACCCCGCCTGGGGTCTCTGCCGCCCGTCGGGCCCCACCCCGCCTGGGGTCTCTGCCGCCCGTCGGGCCCCACCCCGCCTGGGGTCTCTGCCGCCCGTCGGGCCCCACCCCGCCTGGGGTCTCTGCCGCCCGTCGGGCCCCACCCCGCCTGGGGTCTCTGCCGCCCGTCGGGCCCCACCCCGCCTGGGGTCTCTGCCGCCCGTCGGGCCCCACCCCGCCTGGGGTCTCCGCCGCCCGTCGGGCCCCACCCCGCCTGGGGTCTCCGCCGCCCGTCAGGCCCCACCCCGCCTGGGGTCTCTTCAATGCCACTTTTGAGGGTGGGCACAGGGCTGGTCTTGATGCAGGTCATCACCATATCGGAATCTTTCAAAAGGGCGAGGTAACCAGTAAAATGTCATGTATGTTCTTGACAAGGGGAGAAGAGTTGGCCTGCTCCTTATCCCTACCTTTCACAGGCAGAGGATTATTGAGTGGCCCTCAAGATGCCATACCCCTTAGTTGGCCAATTGTCAGCTTACAACTCCAGAAAGCGGCTGCCTCTCCTTCCTATCTTGTGATGCTTCTCCCAAGACTGGAGTCAGCAACTTTGAGCTTGTTATCTCACATTCCATGTCTGTTCTCAAGCTAATAATTCTGAGGCCCCATTGTCATGTTACGGTTGACCTTTGGCAGTTTGGTTAATACAAAAGGTGATCATATAAATACAGTAACAGTTGCATAACGAAGATACATGTGGTACATTGGGTCAAAATATATATGAGGATACAACAATGCTTCCCACCTGCCAATCGTCATCTATGCTTGATTAATAAAAGGGTGACTACACAAAATACACATGATACCGGTTTGACACGTCGCCGTATAGTCTTTCAGTGGTATCCTCGAAGAAAACTAATTGAGACTCTTCAGTCAAAGTTCGTGGCTTCTGCAAAAATGGGAGCATTCTTGGGGGGACAATGTCCAAAACTATAATGGCTAATTCTTTGTTACCTTTTCCTAGGTTCTGACAGGTTTACGGGAGCACGAGATCCACCTCGTTTAATCAGCAGGGATCCATCCAGTTGGACTGTAGAGGATGTGATGCAGTTTGTTCGAGATGCAGATCCGCAGTCTCTCGGCCCTCACGCAGACCTGTTCCGAAAGCATGTAAGTGTACAGCAATGTATCAGCGCAGGACTGACATCTCCATGGACCATGATGCCAGTGGTCCTGGTAACAATTAACTCTTAAACAACTGAGGTCCAGGCAAAAGACTGTCTCTGGTTTTGTAAACTTTCAGCTCACACCAAATGATGCTTGAACAAACGCGAATATTACAACAATAAAACTACTCAAATGTCAGAAGTGGCTTTGTACTGTAATACCCCAACACCACAAAAATAAAAATTTAGATGACATTTTTAATTGCTTTAACTCTCCCTTGTCCTTGCATCCCTTCCCCCATTCTCTCCTCTTTCCCATTCTCTTATTTTTATTTTCACTTAAATTAGGTAAGGAGAAAAAGTAGAATTAATGTTGTTTCTCTTTTTTTGAAAAAAATCTTAATTAAACTTTATGTTTAACCTTTCTGCTTCCGCCTGGCTCCCATTTTTGGAGATGGGAGCAACTTCTAACAAAAAGAGTTTTGTTTTGCTATAAAAACAACACCAAAGGTTTTTGTTATGCCAGGTGATCGAAGAGCGACGTGGTAGCATCATAAGTCTGACCAGGTTATTCTTGTTTTTTTAAACACGCCACAAAGCACACGTGCATCCAGATAAATAAACTTGCCGTAGCATACGTAGGGTTAAAATCCAAGTGAACTGCTTTTTTTATTATTGCCTGGAGATCACTGAAGTTTAGTCTTTAATGGGAATGCTGGTGAGAGGCATTTTGAGGTACTTAAGTTTTCATAAGAATGACAACTTATTTAAATGACCCAAGCAAGCTAAATCCTCATGGGAACTTTGCTTATAATCATCCTGATTTTCAGAATTACTCAACTTTTTTTTTCCCTTTTTCAGTAAGATTGCAGCAAAGTTAAAACTCTGAAGTGACCAACAGATTTCTCCCCATGACCCTTTCCATGGAAGCTATACGTACAATAGACTGGTTATAAATAATGTTTGTGTTCTCTGATAGTGACCGAGCATAAATGGTGTGTGTTATATCGAAGACCATGGTATATCAGAGTATATCAAAGGCATCTGTTGTAAAGTCTAGAGTGTCAGTGATAGTGTGGAATATTTCAAGTGGGCTATGGTGTTTTGAACATTTATCAGAGATTTAAAAGTATGATCTTCATGTAAAAGTTTGCACCTGAATTTTGCATGGTTATATAAAGGCCTTGAGCTTGATCCCTTATGTTAATTGCTAAGTGCTGACTCCCATTCACCCATGAACACTGCACTGAGTTTGACCATTTGATGTCCCTTTCATCAGTTTGGCAGCTGTTGTGGATTTATGGAGATCTGGTAAATAAAAATCAGTAATCATTGGTTGATTAATGGGATTAAAATAATCTCTTAAGAGTACGGTAGCGTAGTGGTTATATTACTGGACAAGTAAACCAATTAGACTAATGATCCAGAGATTGAAAGTTCAAATCCCACCATGGCAATTTGAATTCAATTTTAAAAATCTTGAAATAAAAAAAACTGGTATCAGTATAAAAAAAGTAAGTGACCATGAAGCTGTCAGATTGTCATTAAAAACCCAACTGGTCCACGAATATCCTTTAGGGAAGGAAACCTGCCGTCCTTACCCAGTCTGGCCTGCATGTGACTCCAGTCCCACACCAATGTGGTTGACTCTAAATTGCCCTCTGAAGTGGCTTAGCAAGCCACTCATTTTAATCAAACCACTATCCAGTGGTTCAAGAAGAAGGCCCATCACCACCACCTTCTCAGGGCAGCTAGGGTTGGGCCATAAATAACATCCTGGCCAGTAAAGCCCACATCCCAAGAATGAATTTTAAAAATGTTCCTGTACCTTTTTATTTTTCCAAAAACAAAGCTTATTGTTCCTGTTCTCCCACAGGTACGTTTCACACTGGTTTATGACATGAGTATCAAGGTTATTGAAAGGCAGACTTCAATACAGTCTGTGGGCTTGACATGCAATGACTCTTAATGAGGTAACATCAACAGCAGCCAATGCCAAATTGACATCCAGCATAAGTTTTGCTGATAAAGCATGTATTCAGGTGATGTGGTGTTGCCTAGCTGTAAGATTAATATAAGTAGATGTCTCTGATCTTCAGAAACCTCAGTAAGTGTCCTTTTTTAACACTGGAAGCAGGTGCACAGTACACTCTTTTCCAATATAAATCACCCAAATAGCTTCAGGACCCAATGTTTCATGGTTTTCCAAGAGCCCCCAGTGCAAAATCTCCAGCCTCCCATTTTAATGTCCTTCCAACAGACCTTGTAAGGATTGATGACATACTTTGGAAGAACTGGAAAAATGGTGCTCATTTTTTATTGATCTTCACTTGAGTGGCACTCTCCCAGCAACCCACTTCAGTATAAAATCACCTTGAGTTATTCCAAGGCTTGGGTTAATTGTGGTGCGTGTTCTTGAGGGTAACTGCTACAAGAAAACCAGCTGATATCGGATCTGATCTGACCAATTGTTCAATTGTACTGTACTTTATATCACAGGAAATTGATGGGAAGGCTTTGATGTTGCTACGGAGCGACATGATGATGAAGTATATGGGACTGAAGCTGGGACCAGCCTTGAAGATTTGCTACCACATCGACAGACTGAAGCAGGGCAAATTCTGAACTTGAACTCAACAAATCCAAAAACTTTGAAACACCAGAATGAGCCACTACCCGCCCCTTACCAAAAGGAACACGTTAATAGGGATTTACTCACTCTGGCTCAGCTTTCAAATGCCATGTGACTTTCTAAGATACCAGCTGAACAGGATTATGGTACTTTGAATCATCGGTGACCTCTGCTATATATTACCTTGATGACAGAAAAAAACCTTGGACTATACCTTTTTTTGTAAAGAGCTACAGCTCACAATGAAGCTTTGGTCCTCTGAATTTTCAGAACTGGATGGGAGATGTTTCTATCCAGTTGGTGTGAAATATTTTAAGAAAAGGCTCCAGAAATTGCTGTTGTGTAGCAGTTGTAATTCTTTTTACCAGTTTGTTTCAGTTATTCATTACTTACTTCTCTTCACAGTAGGATCTGCTGTATGTAGTACAGACATTTGACTGTGATTGGCATTTGCTTGTGACCGAGTAACTCTTTACACAACTCAATCATGTTTCATGCATTTTGAGTGCTGGAAGAAGTCAGTGAGACTCCAAAACAGTGATGAGATGCCTTTTGTGTTTTGCCAGTTTGCTCCAAAGGGGTAAGAAAATTTAACAGTAAGTTAAAGGATTTTTTTATATATATAATGAGCATCTAAACTAAGACTCTCCGAGGAGAAAAGTATGGAAGGTATTGCTCTTTCTTTAATAGCGGAATATCCAGTGTTCTTTTTGTAGCAAGAACCTGATTTCTGTACTACAACACTATGTACAGACTCCTTTTTGTTTGTTCAGTTGCTTTATTTTATCGTTTCTTCATTTTGTTACCAAGTCTGAATTTTTGTACAAAACAAAACCATGTAGCAGAATTGAACATGTAGCATTTGTGGTTTGCAAACTTTTACATATGGCACCTATTCAGTTGGAGTTGTTAATAATATAGACCAAGTTAATTGGAGGAAATCCATTAAGTGGCCTATTTTTAAAAATTCTATTAACTTTTATTTTCTTTTGCCAATTCTTTGCGTTTTCCCCCGCCCCCGCCCCCTCCTTTTCTCCCCTCCACCTGAAGGTGGTTGCTGGGGTATGGTTCCATGGGTGCTGGTTGCCCTCCGGTACCTTGCCTGAGTGGTCATTTTTTTTACGTTGGCAAGCTATCAAATCATGGGAATATTGAAGCCAAGCTCGATCCTACCCTCACCCAACATTTACACTTTCCAGCGGGAGACACCGGTTACCAATCGGGAAGGGGAACTGATTTTTCACGTTGCTAACCCAGGGCACTAAAACCCATTGTAAAATGGTGACTACCATCCCAGCTGAGATGGGCGAATTCAGCTCAGACTGGAATTCATACCTGGGTCCTTCTACTTTGTATGACTCAGTTACACATAGGTTTAATCGATTAAACTATCAGGGAAAACTGAATGACCTGTTTCTATTGAATTATGTGATGATTCCAATATTACATAGAATTGCATAGAATGTACAGCACAGAAACAGGCCATTCGGCCCAACTGGTCCATGCCAGTGTTTCCACACGAGCCTCCTCCCACCCCTCTTCATCTAACTCATCATCATAACCTTCTATTCCTTTCTCCCTCACGTGTTTCTCTCGCTTCCCCTTAAATGCGTTTATGCTTTTCAGCTCAACTACTCCTTGTGGTAGCGAGTTCCAGAGACTAGTTCACAGAGAACTTTAGAGGGAGGAGGAGCTGGTCATTTTAGGCGATTTAATCACGTGAACACTATCCAGAATAAGAGGAACTCATTTAACTCCATAGTTTGTTGCTTGGTTGCTTTCATTTACTTTTTATTTACTTTTATTGAGAAATATTACAAGGGCTGATTTGTACTTAAGTATTGAGCAGGACAAGTGAGTTGTTTCTCACCCACTGCTGAAGGGCTTAGCTGCTATCCCAAAAATCCCCTCCACACAAGCGGAGAGTTAAAGTTCCAGTAACCTCAAGGCCAAAAATAGAACCTGATGTAGAAGTGAATTAAAAGGCTGGAATGAAGTTTTGCCTCCAGATCAATGGACAGCCATCACCTTTAGTACCTTCCAGAAGAAACAAAAGTAATTTATACAATACGTGATCTTAAATAAATAGAATAATCTTCATTTATCTCGCAGATCACTCACCGTATCTCAAATCTGAGTTTGGTTGTTTTCAAAATTACTATAGTTAGCTTATCCATATCCTTTTCCCCTCCTCCCCCATTTTATTCTCATCTTATGACGTCGCCAATCCCAAGATCTACGACCAAGTAAAATATGTTCTGTTTTTTGACCAGAGACACTTCAGATTCAGTTCTTATCCCTGGATGGGGATTTTGAGTATTGTAGCTTGAATGCCTGGTACGGGTGGAGTTGGAGAGAAATGATCCAGAAGGTCTTGGGTCTGGAATAAATTCCACATTCCACATGTGTGAGATAAGTGGTCTATTCCATGTCTTATTTTTTAAGGCCAGGTGTTGTATAAATGATTTCTATTTAAGGCTGCACCAGGTGGAAGGTATTATTAAAGATAATGGTGTTCATTTTCTAATTGCCATACAAGCATCGAGTAGATGGTGAACTTCAGGCTTTGAAAGAGAACCTTTTATTTCTCCCTATGTGGTCTATGTACTGTATACTCCCTCCTGATTTGTCATGGCTTCTCCCTAAAAGAATTGTGGGTACATTTCACTGAGGACCCTTACTTCTGTAAAATCCACAACATTCTACTCATGACCTCCCGTCAACTGCCTAATTGAGAACAAATGTCACTCTAGAAAGGAGTTAGCACAGAAATAACCAGATAATTCATGATCTGTAGCAAAAAAATATTGTCATGGCAACCAATGAGGCCTAGGTGAGTGCTGACCACAGAAAGAAGAAACTACCCCTAAAATGATCACCATAATTTGGGTATAAATGAGTAACATAAATGAAAGGAATAACTTAACCGCCAGGGCTGAATTCCTTTCTTAAATGAATGAAAAGGTGTTTTGGTTTCGACAGATCAGTGTTGATCTGAGAGTAAAGCTGGTCCTATCATGATTACCCCTAAATCCTAGATAAACACACAAAACTTCATTGTCTCACATTCAACTGCAGGTTTGGTGTGTGTACAAAGAGGATTTCCATTTTTTTTTGTTGCAGTGTGATGCAAGAAAAAATAAAAGGATCTGAGGGATGCTTTGTCTTTAGCCAATCAGACCAGCTGTAACCTGTGATAACCAAAAGAAAGATCTGTTAAAGGCTGAATATCCTGCTACCATAATGTGATAGTGTCATTGTCCACAAGTGTGATTAACTGCAGAGAAAGCCTCTAGCCGTTAATTATTAATAAGGAATGGTCTGTGCTACGTGACCTTTACCAGTATACATTTTAAAATCAAATGCCTAGAATAAGACAGTAATCTATTGACTGTGTATAACTGAGGTTCTTTTATGGATAAGGCGATTGTGCAAGCTCTGGCGTTCTGCTTGGGAGTGCAGTTTGCCAGGCACTGCCTATGGTAGAACACTAATCCAGGAGCAAACTATTGCATTCTCTGTCTCACAACAGCCCCTGGTATGTATGACTCCTGTCATGCATGGTCACTGGTGTGACGTACTTGGTTTAACAAACATGTCAGTTTGTGCATTGAATATCAGTACACACCTTTGTTCATGAAATAAACCAATAATTTATTGTAAAATCTGTTACTGAGTTACTCCCATATTTTCAGTTGCTATTTTGGTTTAATTTGTCTTCTCCCATCACAGGGTATAATTCCTGGATGTTTACAGCCCCTTACACCCAGCATATCACCCAATTGATTATTCGTCCTATGCGAGCCAGTGTCAACTGGCTAATTGACTATGGAGAGCATCACAGCTGAGCCTGATGCTACCCTTGCCCAACATCTACATATATGCACTTTTCAGCTTCGAGCACTAGACAGCAATGAGGAGCTGCGTCCCTCAAAGGTATTTTTTTTGTGTCCCCCCTCCTCCCTAACGCAGGGGCACTGATAATTTGTATTGTCACCACTGCCACATCTGTGGACTTCACCCAACTCTGTACAAACTAGGGACTGAATCTGGCACTTTCCTTGTCTATATAACTTGATCTATTGTTACACTGGTGTGCAAGTTGCTGCACTGTATACCATAGATCTATATATGTGAAGCTATGATTTGTATACCAGATTTTACAGTGATGGTTGTACAGCAACCATCACTAATATAACCATGATAACTTGTACAGCAATTCTGAAAAAAATGTTTGGAAACCTATTGTACTGTTTCCCTAACCAAGAAAGTGGTAGCTAGCCCAGATCAGGTCTCTGCCAGTGCTGCTCTTGTACATATGGATCAAGAGGTAGATGATGAGCAGGAGACTGCATTGATTAACTTGCCCTCTGTTTTTTGATTTCCCTTCTGCTAAAGAATTGGTTCTTATATACTTAATACTTCCCTCCCCATCACTATGGAGGTCAACTACAATTGTAAGCATCACACAGGGGGCAATAGTGGGATTGCCCAAGGTGCAATGTTCAAGTGGTACCACCAGATCACCTACCCCTGAGTTAAGGGCTCTTCCTTGAACAGAAATCCCAGGTTTCGCGTGTTGGTTTTGTTTGTCATTATTGTCTTTACTGCTGGAAAGATTTTTAAGGACCTCTTCAATCTCTTCAGTTCTTGCTGAGCTTGTTATCAATTGTTTCTGACCTGTATCCCGATGACCTTTTACCTGCTCACACTTTGCAGCCCTGCTGTTTTTACAGGGCTCTAATAAAACAAATAAATAACTTAAAAATTTTGGTAGGAACTCTGTTCCATCATGTGGCCATAATCCACACTTGAGTGTGATGTTTGGTGATCCTTGGCAGTTCTCTCATCCCTCGCCGCAAATCTGACTTAGGAGCCCCACCGTTGCTCCTTTCAAATAGTTCCTCTGTTGGAGATTGAGCTTTAAGCACAGACCCTAATTTATGCTGCATTTTAGTTCCATACTATTGGAATTTTGGAACCAATATGATTTGGAAAAAAAAGTGTACTACCCACTGTTATACTCCTGATTGTTTTTTGAATGAATGAATGAAGTATGTTGTCCCTTGAACACGGTTAACAGTTTAAAACAACACCGTTCATAGGGTGAGTGGTGTGATCTATGGTACAATGGTTCCAGGTAGGGTTTCAAAGCCATCCTAGATCTGAATAAAAGACTGACTGACTGAATTCTCATCGAATTAACTTTGGCAATCACCATTCATCTGTAAAGTACAATGTTCATTTCTGAATGGTGCAAAACAATGAACTGATCCCTTATTTCATAAATGTAGTGCCAGCAACAAATGCATACCACCAGAAATCCATACTCTTCAGATCAATGGGCTCACCCAGACATGGGTGGAGTCTCTCTGTATCAGGTTTATTCACTAAGGGCCACAATCTCAAATATATCTCTTCATTTCCCTAGTGATAACAGCAACATTCCAGAGTCAAGGACTGCAGATAAGGCTGAGAGACACACGATGCAGCACATTTGCTGAGGGCCACAGGTGACTAGCAGGTGGACTGCAGGAATGCCAATAATGAAGAACTGTTATTTTTTATAAAGTGCTGTTGTGGTTTTTTTTTAACAGTTTGACAAATAAGTTAGTCTGCTTTATGGTATTACAGGCATAACACAATAGATAAATGCCAGAATCTTACGGCTTCTTACAGAAGCACGAGGCTGTTATAATGAGAATGCCTCACTCTTACTCAGATTTGTTAATAAAGGGCACAGATAAATCTTAGTTATGACATTTCAAGGGTTTTGAGAGTTTTTCTAAGTGTGAATGTCCTGTACTGCAGGCCTGAATGTGCTGGACTATTGTTTCACAAAGTGAAAGGGAAGCATTGACTGTTCTTCTATCCATCCCATGAGCTGTTTTTTTTGGGCCTGTCACGTGGTGTCGATTGTTAAATGGTTAATTACAGTTGGCTGTCATGTTTTTATTTGTGAACACAAACTTATTGGGCTGCATAATGATCACTAATACAAACGGAATAAATACTACTAGCAGACCACTGAAAAGGAGCAAAGCAACTGGAAGATTGGCTGCCAAAAACTTACACAGTTTAGTGCATCATAAGCACCACTACACAAACTCCCAAACTGATTAGAATTCCTACATCTCCAGCTTTAATCTTTAAAGCTGGACAGGGTGTTGACTGTGACTAGTCCAAGGCAGAGTTTCATCTGTGATTTAAGGGATATACTGCATTTCACGATTTCCAATTTCTTAAATCTTTTAAGTTGTTATGACCAACCAATTTTTACAACCATTATACAATTTACAACCATTTGGAGTAATGAATTACATTTTGTAATCAGAAAACCTGTTGGGTGTGAACTTATTTTATTAAAGGGGCAGTGTATTCTATTGAATCATTACATACTCTTAAATGTTATACAGGCAGACATCTGTAAAAAGAAAACAGACTTGCATTTATATAGTACCTTTCACGGCCTCAGGAGGTCATAAGGCCAGGATGCCCCAAAGCAATTTACAGACAATGAAGAACATTTGAAGTATATTCACTGTTGTAATGTAGTAAACAAAGCAGGCAGATTGTGCACAGCAAGGTCCCACAAACAGCAATTTGATAATGACCAAATAATCTGTTCAGGACACTGGGGAGAACTCCTCTGCTCTTCAAAATAGTCATGATGTGGAGATGCCGGTGATGGACTGGGGTGGACAAATGTAAGGAATCTTACAACACCAGGTTATAGTCCAACAAATTTATTTTAAAATCACAAGCTTTCGGAGATTATCCCCTTCGTCAGATGAATGAGTGAAAAGGTTCTCAAATCGCATATCTTATACTATGTTGGGACAGCATCACACCAATCAAAAGGTGTCGTTGTTATTCAAACAGGCCAGTCACGGAGAACAGCACGTCCCAGTACACCAGATACATCGACGACATTTTCTTCCTATGGACCCACGGCGAAGAATCACTGAAGAGACTACACGATAACATCAACAAGTTCCATCCCACCATCAAACTCACCATGGACTACTCCTCAGAATCGGTTTCTTTCTTGGACACACAAATCTCCATCAAAGACGGGCACCTCAGCACCTCACTCTACCGCAAGCCCACGGACAACCTCACGATGCTCCACTTTTCCAGCTTCCACCCCAACCACGTCAAAGAGGCCATCCCCTATGGACAGGCCCTACGAATACACAGGATCTGCTCAGACGAGGAGGAACGCGATGGACACCTACAGACGCTGAAAGACGCCCTCGTAAGAACGGGATATGACGCTCGACTTGTCGATCGACAGTTCCGACGGGCCACAGCGAAGAATCGCATAGACCTCCTCAGAAGACTAACACGGGACGCAACCAACAGAGTATCCTTCGTCGTCCAGTACTTCCCTGGAGCGGAGAAACTACACCATGTTCTCCGCAGCCTTCAACATGTCATCGATGACGACGAACACCTCGCTAAGGCCATCCCCACGCCTCCACTGCTCGCCTTTAAACAGCCACCCAACCTCAAACAGACCATCGTTCGCAGCAAGTTACCCAGTTTTCAGGAGAACAGCGTCCACGACACCACACAACCCTGCCACGGCAACCTCTGCAAGACATGCCAGATCATCGACACGGATACCACCATCACACGAGAGGACACCACCCACCAGGTACATGGTTCATACTCCTGTGACTCGGCCAACGTTGTCTACCTCATACGTTGCAGGAAAGGATGCCCCGGAGCATGGTACATTGGCGAGACCATGCAGACGCTGCGACAACGGATGAACGGACACCGCGCAACAATCGCCAGACAGGAGGGTTCCCTCCCAGTCGGGGAACACTTTAGCAGTCAAGGACATTCAGCCACCGATCTTCGGGTAAGCGTTCTCCAAGGCGGCCTTCGAGACACACGACAACGCAAAATCGTCGAGCAGAAGTTGATAGCCAAGTTCCGCACCCATGAGGACGGCCTCAACCGGGATCTTGGGTTCATGTCACGCTACACGTAACCCCACCAGCAAAAAGGGGGAAAAAAATTATATGTTTTTTAATATTCTCTCTCTGCTATTTTGAGTTTCTTTCTGCCTGCCTGTGTAATAGACACAATGTATATCCAGTGTACTGGGACGTGCTGTTCTCCGTGACTGGCCTGTTTGAATAACAACAACACCTTTTGATTGGTGTGATGCTGTCCCAACATAGTATAAGATATGCGATTTGAGAACCTTTTCACTCATTCATCTGACGAAGGGGATAATCTCCGAAAGCTTGTGATTTTAAAATAAATTTGTTGGACTATAACCTGGTGTTGTAAGTTCCCTTCAAAATAGTGCCATGGGATCTTTTACATCCATCTGAGAGGGCAGATGGGACCTCTGTTTAACATCTCATCCGAAAGACAGCACCTCCAACAATGCAAGGCTCCCTCAGTACTGCACTGGAGTGACAGCCTAGATTTTGTGCTCAAATCTCTGGAGTGGGACCTGCACCCACAACCTTCTGACTCAGAGGTGAGAGTGGTACTAACCGAGCCACAGCTGACACCTGTACTTTTTATTTTTTTTAATGCCAGTTATTGTATGGTGACCAGTCTTGGCATGACTACCTAGTTATACTACTGTTTTTGTGTCAATGCACATACAAACCACCTTCATGTCAATGATGTGATATTAGTGGGCCCTAGTTCATGCCTTAACATTGCCAGTGCAGGTGGGCATGGAAACATCATGTGACATCATGAAGTATTGTTAACTCTGCTGCTCCTCGCTGTGATGTGACCAGATGTTATTCCACACAAATAGGATGTTCCTAACTGTCTATGCATGAAAGTTTTAGTTTAAGTTTAAAACATCCAAAAGGCAACTGAGAGCCGTTGTTTGACAAATTACTTCCCTTTATAACAAATAGAAGTTGTGGTACAATTACGTGTGGTACACCTTCCCTTTAATTTGACAATCATACTAGTATTTGTTTCCAATTGGAAACATAATGTGATAGTGTCATTGTAGAGTAAACAACGTGTTAAAACAGTGCAAACCAGAGTTCTCTAACCCCAGGCCTGCATGCCCTGGCAATCCGGACCTCAAAGTTGAGGCAACTCTGACTTATTTGCATCTGTTTGTCATTTGCTGGTTTGTTCTGTTTTGAGTTTTTATTGACTGAGCTCTTTTTAAAGTACTTGTGCTTCCTTGACAAATAGATCCTAAATCAAAACATCATTCCCTGTTGGTATCAGCAATTTGATATGCAAATTCGAGAACCTTAATGTAAGTTTTAAATGTGACTGACCAGGATAGAGTGCACTATGACTGCCAGCCCCGCGGGGAGATATAGACTCAGTGTGTGAAGGGCAGGTCAGTAGAGGGGAGGATGGGGGCGATACAGCAGAGCGATTCACTCATGATTAAAATCCAATCATTTAATTGTACGTTGGGTGTTTGTTCTAATGGATTGTTTAATGTATTTTATTGACGAATATTTCTCGACACAAATCCGAATTTTGCACTAGTGAGCATTTTTTAAAAGAGATTTCTAAAATTTACGAATTTGGAACAATTAAATCCTAATATGAGCCAAATTCACAGCTAGATCCAGAATTACTTCAATTGCGGTTTGTGTTTGGATCTGTACTGAAATAAAACTGGTTGATTTTTCTTTAAAGTTCAAATTTTCTTACAGTCATCTACTTGTTCATTCGTAAAACTAAACCCTATGCGCAGTTTTTTAAAAATAAAATTTAAAAATGGACTGGCTGGAAATGGAATCCTTAGGTTATTACTGAATCTGTGACACATAGTCGTACTGGCACTGTTTCAAACTGCACCAGAACAAGAGGCCCGGTTCTGAATATCCCGGGATAGCTGCAAGTGCGGGGCTGCCGGGGGTTGTGTGTGTAATTCTACAGAATCCATGGGACTAATGCTACCTTGGGATTTACTAACCTGCTGCTAAGGTTAAACATCGAGAAAAGCGGAGACACAAAACAAATGGGAAATGTCCCAGCTCTTTGTATTTTAATTTCATGTTTCCAGCTTTTCTGTCCATCCTTAAAATGTATATTTGTTTTGAAACTATGCCCTTAACAGGAAAGTGTTGATAAATCATCCAGTGAAACCTTTTGCCTTAATTCTGTTTAACTGTTATATTTTAATAAAACACGAAGGGGATGAGACCTGTTTTATGAGCGGGTTGAGTCCAAATTGTCGAGACCGTTCGGTGAAGCGAGTGGTGTTTGTGGCAATCGTTTAAAACTGTGTTTAGAAATGTCAACAATTCTCTGTCACGTCGCCCAGCCCCGCACATTGCCCCATATTTTGTCTCCTCTGTGCTACAGCGATCGAATTGTTAAGTAACACTGGACTTACACACTTAGGGACCTGCCCGTAGTACCAGAATACTGACTTGATTTTCTACATTACCAAAAGCTTCCAGGGATGCTGTTTTAGTTTGAATTACAAAACGAAGCATCTTTCAATCTCCTTGCTGATGTACACAACATATACTAAGAGGTGTATCTGTCACTCATTTAAACAGACATAAAAATCAGAAGCATTTATATCCAATGTTATTACAAAACTTGTTGATAAAATATTAGCAATTAAACTCTCATTTCTTATTGTTTTACGATCGTGGCTGTTCATGTTTAAGTGGAATTGCCCTTTTGCTCCTTGTGGTGAGAGTTGTGCTTTAGACCATGTTGCTAACAAGAAACACGTTGGTTTTGTCTGTAAATGGATTATCAAAAACATGTTTAAGACTAAAACAATCGGACGGTGGCGTGCGAACTGGATCTAGGCTACGGTGCTCAAAACATCGACCACAATCTCCAGCCAATCCTTTCTGATTATCGAATGCAACAGAATTGTCCATTATCCCAAGTGGGGAACTTGCCCAGTCCAAACCCTGAATCAGAGGCAGGAGATGACACTCTCCACGTTAACAGATGCAATCCAAGTGTCCGGTCAACGAGCGATTGGGAAGGTTTTCCCTTCTTATTTTCCGATTAATATACTAGCATCTAATTGTGTATTCCAGCACACACACCAGAAGCTTATAGGATTGTTCACGATTGCCATTTGTTTCCGAAACTATTGAGCAGGGGGCAAAAATAAATCGTTTAAAATCTTTCTGGAAATTTGGCATTATTCAAGATTTCTATCAGGTCACTGGATTGTTGAGGAATGGACTCTTTTGCTAGTACACGTATTGATCAGTAAAATGGTATTGAGAAGGGATCGAGTCTACTATATTTAAAAAACCTGAAAGTAAATATGCCCAACAATTTATAGAGAAATGGGCAAAATATACCAATCATTTGTATCAAACGAGGCTGAAGGGTCACGTTTATAGCTCACCTCGAGTCTCAATTGAGATGAATCTTGACGGTTTGGTTCAAATCTTTGATGAGGACCTTGTAGTTACCACGGCAATAACAATTGGTGTCAACTGTACAGTATTTGTACTCGATGATTCACACTCCTCCAAATCGGGTTTAATGTAATTGCTTCAAAGAAACGTGAATACTTTGCATTGCATGTTGTGGAGTTTAATCGCGGTGCCGTTTAAAATGAGCCAAGTCACGCTGTTTTGATGGGTTTAAATTACATCAGTCCCCTACATCATGCCTTACGGCCCTTTATTACATCAGGTCACAAATATAATTTTTATTTAAAAAGAAAATCACTCACAGACCGTAAAAAAAAACACCGATGATAAAGGTATTTCTGGTCTCTCTGACGTGGAAGTGCATTTTGTTGTCACAATGGAGTTAGGCATCAATATTGTGCAATTATAGTCTTAAGCAACAGATCAAGACGGTGGGCAAAAAGTAGATTGTAAGGAGTCTGGCTGACTGGATGATCCAGTGGTAGTAATGGACTTTGGACACGTTTGGAAATGTGTCATTTTTCAGATAGTTCTATATCCATAGCGAGGTTTTTAAATTAATTCAACACAAACTGTAGTAATATTTCTCTGGAACAAACTATTTGAACTGTTAAAATGCTCCACAACAAGGAAGTCGCCCTAATTTTTCATTCCTGTCTCCACGTGGTTGCATTTTATAATACATTCTGCTTTAAGTGCCTTTTGGTTTTGTTTTTAAATCTTCATCTTAAAAAAATAAGTCCATTCTTAATTCATGCCTTCCAATCTCACTTACACATAGCGACTAGTTTATCTTTGGTAAGTTTGCTTAATAGTACGTCCACGTCTCTTTCAACATAAAGCAAGTTGTCTGGGGGATGAATGCCATCCCACTTTACGGTCTTATGCGATTTCATTGCTTGCCAGCGGTGTGACATTCCCGGTGAATCTTTAGTACGTTTCATTTCGATACCATTGGCGCATCGATCGCTGCCCCCTCTGGCGGACAGTCTGTTCCTTGTGTGGAAGTGAACCTGAACCGCCAGCGTCATCAACATCCATCAATTGTTGCATATTTTCAAGTATTGTTACATCCTGGGTGCCACCTGAAGGAATTTAACATCAAAGTTAAACTAATCTGACTTTGTTTTTTTCTGTTAAAATCAGTTTATCTTTTCTACACCAGAATGTAATCGTTATCATTTCATATCAGGAAGTGTTAAATATTTGTGAAGTAATTTTTTTGTTTACAAAGGCCATTTTTTTTTTTAAAAAGAAACATTTTGCAGGGATTCTGAAGTTATTTCTAATAGTGGGTCTCCAGAGGCATTGTCCACTGGCATAAGAACATAAGAAATAGGAGCAGGAGCCTGCTCTGCCATTCAATAAGATCATGGCTGACCTTCTACCTCAACTCCACTTTTCTGCCCTATCCCCGTATCCCTTGATACCCTCAAATATCCATCGATCTCAGTCTTGAATATACTCAACGACTGAGCATTCAGAGCCCTATGTTTTATAAGTACCGCGGCCTTATATGGCATAACAAACAATGTATCATACTGCTGCTAAAGTGCATCTATGTTTAAAGTGGCCTGTTCCTTTAAGGACTCAAAGTCTAAATATTATAAATATAGGAACATACTGAGGCTAATTGCTGTTGGGTGTGTGGAGTTTGCAAAATAGTAGGTGTTTGTTAATTCCTGGCTTCATGGTCAGTTGAACCAGCAGAAAATGAATGACTTTCTCTTTTTGTATACTTTTGATACCTTGAAGTGTGACATTTGAAGTGTAATAGATGAATGTGACAGTCAAGACTTTTAAAATTATATTTCCTAAACTGTTACTGATGGTGCAGCAGAGGTCAGAGCTGTTGCAAAGCGAATGCTGGAGTTGGTGAGTGATGCACTTCATGATGAAATCTTCAGCAAGGGAAATTTCTTTCCAAATTCATAGACTTCTGCCCAGAGACAGTGAAGCTGGAGGAAGTGACAGAGGTAGGGAAGGACAAGACCATAGAGGGATTTATAGATGAGGGCAAGAATGTTAAATTTGAGACATTGGGGTATCAGAAGCCAATATGGGTAGGAGTGGGATTTGCCACAGGATAGAATATGAACAGAATTTTGGATGAGGTACAGTCTGCGAGGAGAGGAAGATGGGATGGCAGTGAGCAGAATACTGGAATAATTGAGTCTAGAGGTGACGAGGATTTCAGCAGTGGATGGGCTGAATTATGGGCGGAGGAGGAAGATGTTACGGGAGTGGAAGTAGGTGGCCTTGGTCATTGAGAGGATTTGGGAATGGAAATAATACTACTGATTCTGATATGTCTGATCTGTCTGCTTTGTGCAACTTCTCTTTCAGGTAGAGAATTTCTGCCCTTAATTAAGGGGAAACCCCAGCAAGAAATTTTGACCGTCAAATCTTGTGGGGCAATGGAAACATCATACGTAGCGCCAAACATCTAAGGGTTTGCTCTAGCCTCAACAACATCTGCAAAATGCTTTGTTGGTAAAGCAATGGATGATGACAATGTCAAGGCTCCATGTTTGTCATTATTTGTGGGTAACTTAAATCCAGATTACTCCAAGGAGCTGCTGAGTTACATGCTGAAAGATTTATTTGCTGCAATCGACATTGTCCTGCAAAGACACGACATAGAAGTGTTCAAGAAGCACAAACGAGCCCATGCATTTATCCGCCTGAAGACAGAGAGTGGAGTTCAAAACATTTTGAAACAACTTCAAGATCCTGCCATTTTGGATCAAAATGATATGAAGGGATTAGTAGTTAAAGGGAAAATGTTAAAAGTTGCCAAGGATATCCGTGACTTTTCAGAATACACCTTCGACAAGGTAAGGGGAATTTCATGATATAATTTGCATTCATATTCCTTTAACTCTTCTGATGTATATTTAGAGACACCAGAAATGTGGAAGAGTCATTTTTTGGAATGGGAATTGTGCCAAAGGATTGGAGGGTGGCAACGCTGTTTATAACTCTGTCCAAGAAAGCGGAAAGGGATAAGCCAGGAAATAATAAGCCATTCAGTTTTCCCTCAGTTGTGGGTAAACTTCTTAGCCTTGATTTTCTGGTCAACATTGTTTCTTAACCACTGGTAACCCATTTATTTTTTTAAATGGCCATATTTAAGTAACTCCAATTGAAAAATCTAGATTCTGGAGTCTGTAATACAGGATGAAATTAGTGAACACTTACAAAGGCACAGCTTAGTAAAGAGCAGGTTGTGCTTGACTAATTGAATTGAATTTTTTTGAGTAAGCCACAATGTGTATAAATAGCATGAAAATAACTTTAATGAAACAAAGTACAATAGTAACTTGATTTGCTGCTATCAGACCCTGTCTAAGGCGATTACAAATTAATCATCATTTCATCAATTTTGCATCATGAAAACCAGTTTATTGTTTCCTAATAAAATCGCTGCTATGATTCCGCCCCATTTTAAAAAATAATTTGTCAAACTGCACTGAAACTGCTAATAATTTTGGTCATTTCCAAGTCCACACTTCTTCACATTTCTCTTCGCACAAGATATCTGAGTTCAATAATAATTCTGCAGTTTAAACCTCCAACCCCATGCCTCAATCCATGTTTAGCGTTTGTCAATTAGTTGTAGAATTGGCTAGGTACATTAGATTTTGCTGAGAGCTTTAAATAATTCACAAGCTCTACCAGTAAGCAGTCTAAATGATTCAACCTTATAAAGGCATGTGGAGGCAAATTCATCTCCTATATTTGTCTTGAGGTTATTCAGTCACTTGTTTAGACAACACGGCCCTGTTGCATGGATTTTATTTCTGTTGTACTGTGAAAGGTCCCATTGCATATATATATGAGAGAGGTAGTGATTTAACAAGGACTTTCCCTTGGAAAGACAAAACTGGTAGATGAACCAACCCCAAGCATTGTCTCACATTTGCCAAAGGACAAATCAGTAGTAGGTTTGGCAGAAAGGGCAGAGCAGATTGGCTGCACTCTGATCTTAGGAAATGGGTGGGGTCTGAGTAGAATCTAAAAGAGGTGAGAAAACAACAAAGAATGGGCAAAAAGTATATATTTTTTTAATAGGTTAAGCAGGCCCTGCCAAATAGTCTAATTTGACAGACCAGAGAATAACTAACTTAATAATAATTTGACTGTATTTGTGAAGACCTACCTCAGTGCAAGGTTATGTCAATTTACATTGCTGCTTGGGCCTAGCCATTGACATTTCTGAACACTACTTTGGTTTTAACTGATGAGGTCTGAAATCGCATTGTAATATTAAACTGTATTTCATAAATCACATAGATAAACTTATGTGAAGAAGTTTTAAATCCATATGTCACATCCATAGTCAAGACACAGGAACAGGAGTAGGCCACTCAGCCTCTCCAGCCTGCTCCGCCATTCAATTAGGTCATGGCTGATCTGTACCTCAATTCCATTTATCCGCCTTTGCTCCATATCTTTTGACACCTTTGCCTAACAAAGATTCATTGATCTCGGTCTTGAAAGTTCCAATTGTCCCAGCATCCACAGCCTTTTGGGGGAGAGAACTCCTGATTTCTACTACCCTTTGTGTGAAAAAGTGCTTCCCGATTTCTCTCCTGATTGGCCTAGCTCTAATTTTAAAATGATATCCCCAGAGGAGCGCAGAGATCTCAGAGGGTTGTAGGGCTGGAGGAGGTTACAGAGATAGGGAGGGGCGAGGGCATGGAGAGATTTGAAAACAAGGATGAGAATTTTAAAATCAAGGCGTTCCCAGACCGGGAGCCAATGTAGGTCAGCAAACACAGGGGAGAACGGGATTTGTTGAGTGTTAGGATATGGACAGCAGAGTTTTAGATGAGCTCAAATTTATAGAGGGTGGAAGATTGGAGTCCAGCCAGGAGAGCATTGGAATAGTCCAGTCTGGAGGTAAGAAAGGTGACAAGGGTTTCAGCAGCAGATGAGCTGAGGAAGGGGTGGAGATGGGCGATGTTACAGAGGTGGAAGTAGGCAGTCTTGGTGATGGTCGGAAGCTCATCTCAGGGTCAAATAGGACACCAAGGTTGTTCCACAGATATATACATACACAGGTGCTCCACTGTAACAAGTTATGGATGAAATTTACCCTGAAATGCAAGCATACATTTGCGTTAAACAGCATTTGAGCAACATTATAGAAGATTCCAATATTTTTACAAATGTAAGATCCATCCTCTGCTAATGCTTGGGTTGACATCTAAAACTGTTAATTCAATCACATGGCCTGGAAGGGCAATGGACCTATAACTTACTTGTGTATTTTGACTATTCCCAGAGCAGTTGTGCAGATACATCAAAACATGACTCCCACAGTCAAGCGCAAAAGGACAAGAAGAGACTGGAACAAACACAAGAAACGTTAGGAAGCCACATAGGGAAACCCATCTACCTGGCAAACAAAGTCGTTGACCATTTAGCGACGCCTCTAAGCGGCACAAAGTCAGACAGCGCCATAATCGGAGGGGAGATTGCGGGACAGGAACGTTTATTTTATGGGGCGCTGATGGGGAGTGAAACGAGGAATGTTGAATTCAAGCGAGGTGGAGGAGAATACCTAAATATGGCTCTGAAGAACCACGTTAGGAAATATGTCTGTGCGTTTCTGAATAGTGAAGGGGGCAGTCTGTTTGTGGGTGTGAATGATGACGGCACCGTGTGTGGAGTGGAATGTAATCACAAAGACGAAGACCGGGTTAGACTTCTAATAGATTCAATTCTGAAAGGGTTTAAACCTCCGCTCTTCCCGAATTCCTACTCCATCACATTCCTTCCAGTTATCAAGGATGGGGACACCGGGATGTTTCTGAAGGTTGTGAGATTAACTGTACACCCGCCCAAGAAGGACGGCGATGTTTTACTGTATGAAACTGACCAGGGTGAAGTTTACATACGCAGAGATGGCAGTGTCCAAGGTCCCCTGTCAGGAAGTTCCATTCAGGAATGGTGCAGACAGGTAATACAAGCTTCAGTGAATCATTAAAGGAGCATTCCATCCTGGCTCTGTCGAACTATTTGGGGAGGGAGTTTGGCGATGTAATACTTTAAAGACCGAATACTTGTTCCTCCTAACATTAAGTCTGAGTTGAGAATGGGTGTCAGGTTGAAAAGCACGCCAAACACTGACAGTCTGAACGTGAAGGATGGTCACCTGGGTGAGATATTGGAGTTACTTGCAACACACGTGGAGCCGTATTCTAGTCACAAGGAGGCAGAACTAGGGGGGGGGGGGTGGTTATAAAGTATAATATGGCTTAATTAATGTTCATAACTTGTCTTGAATAGCTGGTGCAGGCCAAAAGTGAAGGTCCACCATTCTAGAGTGTGGCCTTTTTTATATTTAAATGTTAGCAAATGTGAGGCCAAATAAACTTTTGTTTAACTTAAAGCCAGAGCTGACGGATAAAGGTGAGGAGCTCTGTAATTCCTGTAAAATACCTCATTTAAACTGAAGGTATTGCCCCAGTAAAAGCCTCAGTATTAATTAACATTCAAATCACAATTAACGTGGAATGCACCTTTAAAGGAAACATTTATTATGTGTAAAAAATAAAAACAATTACAAGAATGCTGGGAAAATCTAGCTGTGTACTTTTACATGTGAATTGATTTGCGCCTATAGTTTAGAAGAAATATTTATTATCTTAACAGGAATTAATGGTCATATTTCTTCATTTAAGTGTGGAAGATGGCAATTGGTTGTTGCTCCTTAATACATGCCTCTCTAATTTGTCTGCAAATTAAATTCCCCCCCCCCACCCCAGTAATGTAACCAGTCCCTAAAGAACATAGGAATAGGAGTAGGCCATTCAGCCCCTCGAACTTGTTCCACCATTCAATTGGATCATGGCTGATCTGCACCTCAACTCCATTTACCCGCCTTTGCTCCATATCCCTTAATATCTTCACCGAACAAAAATCTATCCATGCTGAAATATATCTACCTTGTTGTTCCTCCTCTCAATCCAAAGAGATTCTATTTGGACCATTTGTTTCAATCCTTATGCTGATGTGCAATGATACTGTCTCTAATTAATACCATTAACCCCTCTTCTCTTCTTTCCTTCTGCATCCATCCTTTAAAGATTTTTACTCAGATATTGTAATGGTCAATCCTGACCCATATTTCAGTTACTATCTGATACCTGTGTGTTGTTTGCCTTAAGTTTAGTAACTATTAGGTCCCTATTATGTCACAGATTTTTTAATCCCCAGTTTTGTTTCTTATACTTTGTGCATCAATATACATACATTTTAATTTGGATTCCCTTACCTTTGGCAATTTGGCATTTCTTTTTACCCATCCTGATTTTTTTTTACTACCTTGTCTTGCTTTATCTCCTTCAACCATCTTATTCCCTACATATCTAAAGCATGCTTTCCCTTGCTTTACTTTCTCTTTGCATATTAGTTTAAATTTCCTCCCACAATTCTAGTTAAGCTTCTTTTGAGGATATTCGAATGCGATGTTAAACTGAGGTCCCTGTCTGTCCTCTCAGGTGGACGTAAAAGATCCCATGGCATTACTCAAAGAAGAAGTGGAGAGTTCTCCCAGTGTCCTGGTCAACACTTATCTCACAACCTACTCCTAAAACAGATGATCTGGTCATTAATTTCATTGCTGTTTGTGGGACCTTGCTGTGCACAAATTGGCTGCCGTGTTTTCTACATTACAACAGTGACTACACTTAAGAAATACTTCATTAGCTATAAAGCAATTTGGGACATTCTGAGGTCATCAAAAGGACTATATAAATCTAAGTTATTTCTTTATTGGTCCCAGCTCTGTTCAGGGCAGGCTGTCCATTCAGTACAACTCAGAACTGGCCTCAATGCCTCAAGAATTTGAAGCCTTCCCTCCTTCACTACATATCTACCCTGCATTTACCCCCTTAATCTGACTGTTTCTGTACTGGATATCAATGGTGTTATAATAAAACAACCCAAATAAAGTTTCTGATCTTCCACTTATAAATGGATAACTCTCCATTATATGGGACAATAAAGGCAATCTGAATGAACTGAGAGATCATTCAACATGATTCCAACACGAGCATTGATCACGAACCTAATCAAAATCATTTAAAGATGTTTGATAGGATTCTCCTTTTGTATAATTTGCCACATAATCCTAAATGCTACTGAAGGGACACCAGTACTCGGAATCCTCCTGATTGCATGTTTTATGCTTAAGACTGTTGTTCATTGCCTGATGGCCACCCAGTAATTTTTTAATACTTGTACAGCCTGGAAGTTCTCAGGTTTGATCTCAGTTAGCTGATTTCACCTGGGCAGCAGGTGAGGTGCCTTAGTTTACCTGGGCTGAGAGAGGAGGAGGGAACTTAAGCAGGGTGATTGCTATACAGTGACCCCTGCTGGAAAGTGCACTTGTGTGGATGTTGGGTGAGGACTGGAATGGGCCCAGTTTTGGCATTCCCACAGTTGAATAGCTTCCTGCAATTCTCTGGATTCACACAGGCTACCAATTCCTGTGGAACCATACCCTAAGGAATTGATGTCTCCAGAAAAGGAGACAAAACTGGGCAGAAAGGATTAAACAGTTTGGAATGTTCTGAAGATTTGCAGATCATTCTTAAAGCACTTAGTGCTAAAATCTGAATATGAAATCCATTATTTGACAACAGCTGAATGAATACACATTTCTTTAATTATTTGAACAGTGAAGATGTAAAGGTAAAGGGAAAATCAAGTCTGTTTTGAGATTACTTTTAATCATCAGCTTAAAGGGTAAAATACAGCAAGAAAGGAAGGTTAAGAGGCACCAGTACATGAACCAATATCACTTTATTACATGGGATCCTGTGGCAATTTAGAAAGTTCAGCTCCTCTTCAGTTTACATATAAAACTCTAGTGTTTAGCAAACATCAGACATCACACTTCCAAGTGTCAGAAGTACATTTAAAAAAAAGAATGAAAACCAGTCATTTCCTTCTGGTTTTTCTTAACTGGATAACTTAGTCTCTCACTGAGACCAGGAGCAGAATATTTACCAGCAGCTGCCAGTCTATAGATGTTTCACTTCAGGATTTACCTATTTAGACCACTCCCCAAAGGGAATACATGAGCAATGGCTTTAAGAGACAGATGATGTTGAATACAGCTCCATGTTAGCAGCTAAACATCACAACTGTAGCCCAGATCTCAGGCTACCCATCAGCAATGCTACAGGAAATCAGCTAATACATTGAAATAATCAATATATCAGATTATTAGAAGATGCATTTGGCAGCCTTAGATTGTCTCTTAAACTATATATCGAAATCAATTAAAAAATAAACTACTGAGTAAGCAATTGTAGCATATAGGATTATTTACAAGTGGACACAGTATCACCCATATAGCTAATGTTAAAAGAACATTTAGTGTGAAATAACATGCAGCAGTACCATACAAAGCCCACAATTCTCTTAGATTGCATCAAGTTGTCGAATTTACAGAATATCCCAGCAGTGATTGGGTGCACAAATCTTATTTCAGTCATATTGAAGATCGTAATGAGCTTGAAGTGCTGAGGAGAGATGGGTCTCTCATATTCACAAAGTCATTGGCATGTCTCTTGGGTGAGTTGTTCCTTTACTTCAGCTTCGGGTGAAATCTTTAAGTACACCAAGTTACACAGTTTTTTGTTTTCTCCTAAGAAATGGACAACAGAAATAAAGAAACTGCAAGATACAATTGACAGCTTAGTTAAGGAAGAACACCGTTTGCAGGGAGAACTTCGCCAACAGCAACAATCAATCCTTGAACTGCAACACTTACAGCAAGAACTACAAACAATGACATCAGACAAGGTCGCCATGTCGAATCTCTGCTGTGTTATCTAACAACATGGGACATCAAGCCAGCGCAGAGGAGGACAGCTACGAATTCCAATTGAAAATCTTACTAGAGTCAGCAAGGGATAGAGTCATAAACCAAGCAGCTCAGAAATGACAATTTAATAAAAAAAACTCTGCCACAGACCTGAAATTCTCAATAGGCCTCAAAGGATTAATGTGGTGCGACAGATTTTAGTATGATTTTTATTGAGTGATGAGAACAATCTTGTCATTATTGATAATGGGGATGGTGAGTCCAAATGTGATGTGATTGAGACTTTATTAACTTCCTACTCCCCACGTTACAACTGTGGCTCATTTTGTTGCAGCTCAATTGGTTTAATCATTGCCCATAATGCTAGCACTAAAAGCTGTTGCGGCAGCATGTTAAAGGGCACATGAAATTCTGGGTAAGATGAATATTCTACAGCACGACACCTGAATTCAGCTCTTTGGCAACAAAACCAAACATCAACAACTTGCATTTATATAGCGCCTTTAACATAGTAAAACATCCCAAGACGCTTCACAGGAGTGTTTTCAGAAAAAAATTGACATGGAGCCACATAAAGAGATATTAGGACAGATGACCAAAAGCTTGGTCAAAGGGGTAGGTTTTAAGGAATGACTTAAAGGAGAGAGGTAAAGAGGTGGAGAGGTTCAGGGAGGGAATTCCAGAGATTAGGGCCTAGGCAGCTGAAGGCACGGCCACTAATGGTGAAACAATGGAAATCAGGGATGTGCAAGAAGCCAGAATTGGAGGAGCGCAGAGATCTCGAAGGGTTATAAGGTTATAAGGTCACAGAGATAGGGTGGGACGAGGCCACGGAGGGATTTGAATTTTAAAATTGAAGTGTTGCCAGACCAGTAACCAACGTAAGTCAGCAAGCACAGGGATGATGGGTGAATGGGACTTGGTGCAAGTTAGGATACAGAGCAGAATTTTGGATGATCTCAAGTTTATGAAGGGTGTAAAGTGTGAGACTGGCCAGAATACTCAACCAGGCGTTATGCCACACAGAAAAAATGTTTTTATAAAGACATTTTTGTAAACAGACCTCTGTGAATAAAGGGGCTGGAGCTGTGGTTGTGGTGGAGGGGCAGATGAAGGGAAAGAGGGCGTCCTCATTACTCACCAAGCCCTTCTCGTTCAAAAGTGTCACTGACATTCCTCCTAAAATGGTAATTATGTGATGTAAAGTAGGGAAGTCATATTAACATATTGTTTGCCTATGCTTTTGTGGCATGTCAAAAATGAATGCTCAACAGAACAAAATTCAGCCTGGTCAGTTTGTAGGTTCATGAATTTCTTTAATAAATAAGAACTGATTTGCATCAGAAATAGAGGATACAAGTTATATGTATAATTATTATACAATTGAGCTATACTGATTGTTAGTGCAATAAAAAATTATATTCCACAGGCTCCAAGCAGGATTTTTTTATAACTCAAGTTGTGTGTGTATGTTTGATTGCATGTAAATGGTTTTAGATCCTTTCTAACTTGTATTACTTAAGGAATGTTTTCTTAATGGTGTAATAGCCGATGGTTTGGGTTAAAATTGTGCCATAGTATCAATATAATGTCTGTTTTTGACAGGGCTGAATTCCTGATTTTAGCTATGCTATTGTATGGAAGTTGTTAATTTCTCCACAAAAAAAGGTACAAAAACCTTCATTTTCCTGCATCCTTTGCCAGGAATTGGTGTAATTGTGGTTTATTTTTGTTGCAATGTTTGTTTTCTTTGTCCAGTACTGGAATTAAGTGGTGCAGCGTATTAGATGGAGCATGAGATTCTGAGCAAGTCTTTGCCCCAAATGACTTGTGATGAGATTTTGCTGTCCAATTTGTCAGTGCAAAAAGTATCTTTACGTGACAAGCATGGAATTAGTTTTGGAAGCTTAGCAAAGGCACTGTGCCACAAATAAAAAAAAACTTTCAAAAGGACATCTCAAAAGAAAACCTTTGCCAAAATGGGACCAGAGTGGAGGAGGATGGAGGTAGATTAACCCCTTATTCCCTGTATAATAGCCCTTAACAATGCACCTCCCAAAATGGTAAGAATGGACCACTCTGGAAAACCAAGCAGCTTATTTCAGAGCAACATTGGCAGACCTGAGAATATGTCTGCAGGTCACCCTTGTGACTGGGAATAAAGAGGGAGGGAGAAAGGGCACCCTCCTTTTGATGAGTCTTTCTCACTCAAAAGCACTCTTAAGATGGGGATGAGTGCTTATTTTTGACTCTATAACGGTGGGTTACTCATTTAACCTTTAAGAAATATTGAACCACGTTTTCAGGATGTTCAAACGGGCTGGACATGCTGGATTAATACTCGGAGTAAATGGGTAGAAATTTTTATAAGAACATCAGCATTTTTAGGACTGGAAAAGACCATTATGCACAAACCATTCTGTCTACTGGAGGCTCACACTGTGTGATATTTAGTGTTAGGCTGTAAAATTATAATGCTTTTTGAAATCTTTGTGTGCAGTGAGTATTCCTGTCATAGCTGGTCACCCTACAATGTTATTTGACATGAATATCGATGTTGGTATTTGAGCAGATGCAATTCGTTTGAGCATGGAAGGACTGGGACAGATAGATGGTTAACATATTGTTAATGCAGTGGAGCAAGGATTGTTCAGCTGAAGCATTCTTCAATGAGCTGCTGCTTAAGCACTCTGTCTGCAGCCTCTGCTTCCTCACCATCCTCTTGTCATGCTGAAGGACCACCTCCAATAATGGCGCAGTCTTGTCCCCGATGCAGAGCAAAGTTATGCAGCATCCAGCAAACCACAATCTTGTAGAAGTAGTGTTCCACAGGGATCGGTGCTGAGACCACTGTTGTTTACAATTTACATTATTATTTGGATTCGGGAATCGGATGTACAATTTCAAAATTTGTGGACGACAACAAATTGGGGGTTGTAGTTAATACAAAGGAAGAATGCATCAAAATGCAAGAGGACATTAATAAACTTGCAGAATGGGCGTGTAATTGGCAAATGGATTTCAATATAGATAAGTGTGAGGTGGTAGGAAGAATAAGGAGGCCATGTACTGCTTGGCTAATAAGGGGGTGATTTTAAACCCCAAGAACGAGTGGGTTGGGGGCAGGTGGGAGTTGAAAATAGTTGTTTTTTGGGTCGCAACCCGGCTTTATTTCCAGGTTTAACATCGGTGCGTAAAAGTACAGGCTTCCCATTGGGAATGCAAAGTCCAAAAATTTTGGTTGCAACCCAAGAAAACAACTATTTTCAACTTCCACCTGCTTCCAACCCACCCATTCTTGGGGTTTAAAATCATCCCCTAAGAGTCTAAAATGGGATAGAGGAGCAAAGGGATCTGGGGATACAGATACACAAATCAATAAAAGTAGCGAAGCAGCTTAATAAGGCCGTTAAAAAAGGCAAATCAAGCAATGGGTCCATTTCTAGAAGGATAGGATTGAAAAGCAAAGACATTGTTAAACTTGTATAGACTCTTGGTTAAACCACACTGGGAGTATTGTGCACAGTTCTGGTCTCCATATTATAGAAAGGCTATAGAGGCAATGGAGAGTGTGCAAAAAAAGATTCACAAGGATGATGCCAGAACTGAGAGGATATCCTTAGCAAGAAAGGCTGAACAGGCTGTGGCTCTTTTCTTTAGAAACGAGAAGGCTAAGGGGTGACCTGTTCGACCTTTAAGCTAATGATAGGGCAGACGTAGAGAAAATATTTCCACTTGTGGGAGAGTCCAAAACTAGAGGTCATAAATATAAAGTAGTCGCTAATGAATCCAATAGCTAATTCAGGAGAAACGTCTTTACCCTAAGAGTGGTAAGAATGTGGACCGTGTTACCACAAGTAGTTGAGGCAAATTGCATGGATGCATTTAAGGGGAAGCTAGATGAGCACATGAAGGAGATAGGAATAGAAGGATACCCTGATAGTGTTAGATGAAGTAGGGAGGGAGGCTTGAGTGCAGCATAAATGCCAGCATAGACCAGTTGGGCCAAATGGCCTGGTTCCGTGCTGTGGTTTCGATGAACAATTTTGAGGGCTGTACTGCACGAAACCACCAGACCTGTCCCAGCATCTGACTCGTTGGTTGAGGACTTTGATATTCTGCTAGATGAAGGCTCTGGCTTAGATCTGATTGTAGCACAGTTCCATAGTCAACCATGATTTCTTGGGATGAATCATTAGCCAAGTGTGTAGGGGATAGCCCTTGTCCCCAAGCAGCTAGCCTCTCACTTGTTATTAAAGTAAGGAATCTTACAACACCAGGTTACAGTCCACCTGACGAAGGAGAAAGCCTCCGAAAGCTTGTGATTTTCAAATAAAACTGTTGGACTGTAACCTGGTGTTGTAAGATTCCTTACATTTGTCCACCCCAGTCCATCACCGGCATCTCCACATCATTGTTATTAAAGGGCAATTGCTGCAATATTAAAGCATCCTGGCAGCTACCAGGAAAGTGGGCAGAGATATGCTGATTGTACACCTGTTCCAAATGAATGGAGTGGCAGCCCTTGCAATTCACAAAGGCAGTGGGGTTGTGTGAAGGAGCATGCAGGATGACATGGATGCAATCAATGAGGCTGGGGCTTTGGGGGGATTCCTGCAGTCTATGTGAACCATAGATTGCTATGCTTTTGCTTCCGGTTGTCCGTGGGGAAAGTGATGAAAGCGTTTGCTTTAGCAAACATACCATCAGACACCTGCTTCATGCAAGCATGAACTGGAGATTGACTAATGTTACTGATATCCCTGTGGCAGCCTGGAGGCAAAGCTGAGTGCTGCATTGATCTTTACTTCAATGAGAAATACTGTGCTCGCTGTGGCAGTTCATTGCAGGTCTTGTTGTGGGAGACACAACTCTGTGCCAACCTCCCTAGGGAACATAAGAAATAGGAGCAGGAGTAGGCCAAATGGCCCCTCGAGCCTGCTCCACCATTCAATAAGATCATAGCTGATCTTCGACCTCAACTCCCCTTTCCCACCCGATCCCCATATCCCTTGATTTCCTTAGAGTCCAAAAATCTATCAATCTTGGCCTTAAAGTGAAGCCCCCTTTTGCACTGTGCCTCAGAGAATTGCAGATATGTTATCCTGGGCTGATAAACTCTATTGTGAGGGTAAGGATTCCTTCTTTTTGCTCCTTAGTCCTGTTCCTCCTCTTGCCATTTAGTGTGCGTCGGGCCACTGCTTAATTCGTCAGGGCCTTTTTTAGGCAGCCCTGGTGGCCCCCCCCCCCACCCCCCTTAAAGGTGGCCTGCAAAGAAACCGGCAGGTAAAAACTTACCTTAATGTAGAGCCAGGAGCAGCAGGTGTGCTCTTCCTGCCTCCACGTTAATACTGCAGGCCACTGCTGGCCAGCACTCGCCAACCCCTCCTGTTTGCCTCCCCATTCCCTCCCTTGACTTACTCACAGCCCAGCTGGCCAAAATTTGAAGGGCCTGGATCTGCAAGCTGCATCATGGTGGTGAATTGGCACCCGCAGCTTTGCAACATTTATACCAACGAGGCCCGAGAATGAATTTGGGATGGTCCTAGAGCCCTCCCTTCTAGCATGGCGAGCCCAGCATGCCACCCATTTTGCAGCTGTAATGGGGCACTATCGAATTTAGGCCCAATAGATTTTGTCCTTTATTTTATATTTCCATTATAAATTCCTATGTCCACATTTAGAATAGAAACTGTCTATGTAAACTTGCCATGCTGTAATTACACCCTGCTGCCAGTGGTGGTGCTGCAGCACTATCACTGGGAGAAGAGTGCAGTTACAATATTATAAGTTTACATAGGCAGTTTCTATAAGATATATACAGTACATAGGAATTTATAATAGAATAAGTTAACAGGGTGTGCACACAGATGCAAGATTTTTAGATCCAGCAGAGGAGACAGAGGGGTATTCTGGGAGAAGTCGGCTCAGTCACCTCCACTGAACAGTGGGTAGCAGAAGAACAGAGGAGGAGGATCGAGCTACTGCAGCTGCTGGAGGCACGAAGTCACAGCCAACAGGTAAGTGATTGGCTGGTGACTGGTAAGTAGTTTTTCTTTCCTTTTTTTTCCCTTGATGTGGAGATGCCGGTGATGGACTGGGGTTGACAATTGTAAACAATTTTACAACACCAAGTTATAGTCCAACAATTTTTATTTGAAATCTACAAGCTTTCGGAGGCTTCCTCCTTCCTCCTAACATTTTCTAATTTCAACGTAATTTAAAAGGGGTAACTCAGCTAAGGCAAGTCATGGCAGCAGACCTCGCACCCGTGATATGCTCCTCCTGCAAGATGTGGGAAGTCATGGACACTACCAGTGTCCCTGCCGACCATGTGTGCGGGAAGTGTGTCCACCTGCAGCTACTGAACGATCGTATCTCGGAGCTGGAGCTGCGGGTGGACTCACTGTGGAGCATCCGCGATGCAGAGAAACTCGTGGATAGCACGTTTAGCGAGTTGGTCACACCGCAGGTAAAGGGTATACAGGCAGGAAGTGAATGGGTGACCACCAGGAAGAGTAAGAGATGCAGGCAGGTAGTGCAGGGGTCCCCTGTGGCCATCCCCCTCTCAAACAGATATGCCACTTTGGATGCTGTTGGGGGGGATGACTTATCAGGGGAAGGCAGCAGCAGCCAACTTCCTGGCACCACGGGTAGCTCTGCTGCACAGGCTGGGAGGAAAAAGAGTGGCAGAGCTATAGTGATAGGGGACTCAATTGTAAGGGGAATAGACAGGCGTTTCTGCGGCCGCAACCGAGACTCCAGGATGGTGTGTTGCCTCCCTGGTGCAAGGATCAAGGATGTCTCGGAGCGGCTACAGAACATTTTGGAGGGGGAGGGCGAACAGCCAGCTGTCGTGGTGCACATAGGCACCAACGATATAGGTAAAAAAGGGGATGAGGTCCTAAAAGCAGAATATAGGGAGTTAGGAGGTAAATTAAAAAATAGGACCTCAAAGGTAGTAATCTCAGGATTGCTGCCAGTGCCACGTGCTAGTCAGAGTAGAAATAGGAGGATATTTCAAATGAATACGTGGCTAGAGGAATGGTGCAAGGGGGAGGGATTCAAATTCCTGGGACACTGGAAACGGTTCTGGGGGAGGTGGGACCAGTACAAACCGGATGGTCTGCACCTGGGCAGGGCCGGGACCGCTGTCCTAGGAGGAGTGTTTGCTGGTGCTGTTGGGGAGGGTTTAAACTAAAGTGGCAGGGGGTTGGGAACCTGAGCAGGGAGAGAGAGGAAAGCGTAACAGGAAGGGACAGAAGGTATGGAGTAATAGGTAAAGTGTTAAAAAAGGAAAAAGCAGGAACTAAGCATCACAAAACAGATTTGAAAGTTCTTTATCTGAATGCACGTAGCATTCGTAACAAAATGGACGAGTTAACGGCACAAATAACTACGTATGGGTATGATCTTGTGGCCATTACAGAAACATGGCTGCAGGGTGACAACGACTGGGAATTAAATATGCCAGGGTATTTAACAATCAGGAAGGACAGGCAGGAAGGAAGGGGAGGTGGGGTGGCTATGTTAATAAAGGAAGGAATCACTGTAATACAGAGAAATGATATTGGGACAAAGCATCAAGATAATGAAACAGTTTGGGTGGAGATAAGGAATAATAAGGGAAAAAAAACATTAGTGGGCGTAGTATATAGGCCTCCTAATAGTTGCAACTCTGCTGGAAGAAGTATTAATCAGGAGATAGTCGGGGCATGTAATAAGGGAACAGCCATAATTATGGGGGATTTTAATTATCATATTAACTGGACAAATCAAATTGGGCAGAGCAGCCTTGAGGACGAGTTCATTGAGTGCATCAGGGATGGATTTCTTGAGCAGTATGTAACTGATCCTACAAGGGGGCAGGCAACCTTGGACCTGGTCCTGTGTAATGAGTCAGGATTAATTAATAATGTCCTAGTTAAGGATCCCCTTGGAACGAGCGACCACAACATGGTTGAATTCCATATCCAATTAGAGGGTGAGAAGGTTGATTCTCAAACAAGCGTACTGAGCTTGAATAAAGGAGACTATGATGGTATGAGAGCGGAATTGATTAAAGTGGACTGGGAAAATAGATTAAAGGGTAAGACGGTACATGAGCAGTGGTGTTCATTTAGGGAGTTATTTTACAACTTTCAAAATAAATATATTCCAATGAGGAAAAAAGGGTGTAAAAGAAATGACAGCCATCCGTGCCTAAGTAAAGAAATCAAGGATAGTATCCGACTAAAAACAAGGACATATAAGGTAGCCAAACTTAGTGGGAGGATAGAAGATTGGGAATTCTTCAAAAGACAGCAAAAAGTAACTAAAGGATTGATTAAGAAAGGGAAGTTAGATTATGAAAAGAAATTAGCAAAAAATATAAAAACAGATAGCAAGAGTTTCTATAGTTATATAAAAAGAAAAAGGGTGGCTAAGGCAAACATAGGTCCCTTAGAGGATGAGACCGGGAAATTAATGGTGGGAAACATGGAGATGGCAAAAATGCTGAACAAATATTTTGTTTCAGTCTTTACAGTAGAGGACACTAAGAATATCCCAACACTGGACAAACTGGGGACTCTCGGGGGGGAGGAGCTAAATACGATTAAAATCACTCAGGAGATGGTACTCAGTAAAATAATGGGACTCAAGGCGGATAAATCCCCTGAACCTGATGGCTTCCATCCTAGGGTCTTGAGGGAAGTGGCAGTAGGGATTGTGGATGCTTTGGTGATAGTTTTCCAAAATTCCCTGGACTCAGGAGAGGTCCCGGCAGATTGGAAAACTGCTAATGTAACACCGTTATTTAAAAAGGGTAGTAGGCAGAAGGCTGGAAATTATAGGCCAGTTAGCTTAACATCTGTGGTGGGTAAAATTTTGGAGTCTATTATTAAGGAGACAGTAACGGAACATTTAGATAAGCATAATTTAATAGGACAAAGTCAGCATGGCTTTATGAAGAGGAAGTCATGTCTGACAAATTTGCTTGAGTTCTTCGAGGATATAACGTATAGGGTGGATAAAGGGGAACCAGTGGACGTAGTGTATTTAGACTTCCAGAAGGCATTCGACAAGGTGCCACATAAAAGATTATTACTTAAGATAAAAAATCACGGGATTGGGGGTAATATTCTGGCATGGGTGGAGGATTGGTTATCGAACAGGAAGCAGAGAGTTGGGATAAATGGTTCATTTTCGGACTGGCAACCAGTAACCAGTGGTGTTCCACAGGGGTCGGTGCTGGGTCCCCAACTCTTTACAATCTATATTAACGATTTGGAGGAGGGGACCGAGTGCAACATATCAAAATTTGCAGATGATACAAAGATGGGAGGGAAAGTAGAGAGTGAGGAGGACATAAAAAACCTGCAAGGGGATATAGACAGGCTGGGTGAGTGGGCGGAGATTTGGCAGATGCAATATAATATTGGAAAATGTGAGGTTATGCACTTTGGCAGGAAAAATCAGAGAGCAAGTTATTTTCTTAATGGCGAGAGACTGGAAAGTACTGCAGTACAAAGGGATCTGGGGGTCCTAGTGCAAGAAAATCAAAAAGTTGGTATGCAGGTGCAGCAGGTGATCAAGAAAGCCAACGGAATGTTGGCTTTTATTGCTAGGGGGATAGAATATAAAAACAAGGAGGTATTGCTGCAGTTATATAAGGTATTGGTGAGACCGCACCTGGAATACTGCATACAGTTTTGGTCTCCATACTTAAGAAAAGACATACTTGCTCTCGAGGCAGTACAAAGAAGGTTCACTCGGTTAATCCCGGGGATGAGGGGGCGGACATATGAGGAGAGGTTGAGTAGATTGGGACTCTACTCATTGGAGTTCAGAAGAATGAGAGGCGATCTTATTGAAACATATAAGATTGTGAAGGGTCTTGATCGGGTGGATGCAGTAAGGATGTTCCCAAAGATGGGTGAAACTAGAACTAGGGGGCATAATCTTAGAATAAGGGGCTGCTCTTTCAAAACTGAGATGAGGAGAAACTTCTTCACTCAGAGGGTGGTAGGTCTGTGGAATTTGCTGCCCCAGGAAGCTGTGGAAGCTACATCATTAGATAAATTTAAAACAGAAATAGACAGTTTCCTAGAAGTAAAGGGAATTAGGGGTTATGGGGAGCGGGCAGGAAATTGGACATGAAGCTGAGTTCGGATCGGTCAATGCCCTGTGGGTGGCGGAGAGGGCCCAGGGGCTATGTGGCCGGGTCCTGCTCCGACTTCTTGTGTTCTTTAGATTTGTGGTTGGGATCAGATCAGCCATGATCTTATTGAATGGCGGAGCAGGCTCGAGGGGCCGATTGGCCTACTCCTGCTCCAATTTCTTATGTTCTTATGTTCTTATGTCCTCAGGTAAATGTTCAGGAGCTCCTTGAAGCCTACGCATTTATACATATAGAACAATATATGGTGTTTACAGACTGCCCCTGCAACTGCCCGTTGCCAAGGCAATCACCGTGTTCAGACAGCGAGGTGTCACCGACAGAACCCCCGAATACACATTCAACAAAAAAACAAACAGGAAAAAAAACAGAGAGAGGCAGAAACATCCGGAAGGCAGAGAAAGCCAGCAAATGACCCATTATATTAAAAACAGATAACATTTGTTCGCTGGTGGGGTAACGTGTAGCGTGACATGAACCCAAGATCCCGGTTGAGGCCATCCTCATGGGTGCGGAACTTGGCTATCAATTTCTGCTCGACGATTTTGCGTTGTCGTTTGTCTTGAAGGCTGCCTTGGAGAACGCTTACCCGAAGATCGGTGGCTGAATGTCCCTGACTGCTGAAGTGTTCCCCGACTGGGTGGGAACCCTCCTGTCTGGCGATTGTTGCGCGGTGTCCGTTCATCCGTTGTCGCAGTGTCTGCATGGTCTCGCCAATGTACCATGCTCCGGGGCATCCTTTCCTGCAACGTATGAGGTAGACCACGTTGGCCGAGTCACAGGAGTATGAACCATGCACCTGGTGGGTGGTGTCCTCTTGTGTGATGGTGGTATCTGTGTCGATGATCTGGCATGTCTTGCAGCGGTTACCGTGGCAGGGTTGTGTGGTGTCGTGGACGCTGTTCTCCTGAAAGCTGGGTAATTTGCTGCGAACGATAGTCTGTTTGAGGTTGGGTGGCTGTTTAAAGGCGAGTAGTGGAGGTGTGGGGAAGGCCATAGCGAGGTGTTCATCGTCATTGATGACATGTTGAAGGCTGCGGAGAACATGGCGTAGTTTCTCCGCTCCGGGGAAGTACTGGACGACAAAGGGTACTCTGTTGGTTGCGTCCCGTGTTAGTCTTCTGAGGAGGTCTATGCGATTTTTCGTTGTGGCCCGTCGGAACTGTCGATCGATGAGTCGAGCGTCATATCCCGTTCTTACCAGGGCGTCTTTCAGAGTCTGTAGGTGTCCATCCCGTTCCTCCTCGTCTGAGCAGACCCTGTGTATTCGCAGGGCCTGTCCATAGGGGATGGCCTCTTTGACGTGGTTAGGGTGGAAGCTGGAAAAGTGGAGCATCGTGAGATTGTCCGTGGGCTTGCGGTAGAGTGAGGTGCTGAGGTGCCCGTCTTTGATGGAGATTCGTGTGTCCAAGAAAGAAACTGATTCTGAGGAGTAGTCCATGGTGAGCTTGATGATGGGATGGAACTTGTTGATGTTATCGTGATGTTTTTTTTCTTGACATTGTAGTTGTTGTTAAGCTAACTTAAGGGTTAAGTTATGGCAGGAGATCCCAGACCCGTGTCATGTTCCTCTTGTGGAATGTGGGAATTCAGGGATCCTTCCTGTGTCCCTGATTCCTTCACCTGCGGGAAGTGTGTCCAGCTGCAGCTACTGTTTGACCGCTTGACGGCTCTGGAGCTGCGGATGGACTCACTTTGGGGCATCCGCGATGCTGAGGAAGTCGTGGATAGCACGTTCAGTGAGTTGGTCACACCACAGATAAAAATTACTGAGGGAGATAGTGAATGGGTGACCAACAGACAGAGGAAGAGTAGGAAGGCAGTGCAGGGGTCCCCAGCGGTCATCTCCCTCCAAAACAGGTATACCGTTTTGGATACTGTTGGGGGAGATGGCTCACCAGGGGAAGGTGACAGCGGCCAGGTTCATGGCACCGTGGCTGGCTCTGCTGCACAGGAGGGCAGGAAAAAGAGTGGCAGAGCTATATTGATAGGGGACTCGATTGTAAGGGGAATAGACAGGCGTTTCTGCGGACGCAACCGAGACTCCAGGATGGTATGTTGCCTCCCTGGTGCAAGGGTCAGGGATGTCTCGGAGCGGCTGCAGGACATTCTGGAGGGGGAGGGTGAACAGCCAGTTGTCGTGGTGCATCCAGGTACCAACGATATAGGTAAAAAACGGGATGAGGTCCTACAAGCTGAATTTAGGGAGTTAGGAGTTAAACTAAAGAGTAGGACCTCAAAGGTAGTAATCTCAGGATTGCTACCAGTGCCACGGGCTAGTCAGAGTAGCAATGACAGGATAGCTAGGATGAATACGTGGCTTGAGAGATGGTGCAAGAGGGAGGGATTCAAATTCCTGGGCCATTGGAACCGGTTCTGGGGGAGGTGGGACCAGTACAAATTGGACGGTCTGCATCTGGGCAGGACTGGAACCAATGTCCTCGGGGGAGTGTTTGCTAGTGCTGTTGGGGAGGGTTTAAACTAATGTGGCAGGGGGATGGGAACCAATGCAGGAAGTCAGTGGGAAGTAAAGTGGTGACAGAAACAAAAGGCAGTAAGGGAGAGTGCACAGAACATGACCGGACAGATCGTCTGAGAAAGCAGGGCAAAAACCAAGGGAAGTCTAGATTAAACTGCATTTATTTCAATGCAAGAAGTCTGATGGGCAAGGCAGATGAACTCAGGGCATGGATGGGTACATGGGACTGGGATGTTATAGCTATTACTGAAACATGGCTAAGGGAGGGGCAGGACTGGCAGCTCAATGTTCCAGGGTACAGATGCTATAGGAAAGATACAGCAGGAGGTAAGAGAGGAGGGGGAGTTGCGTTCTTGATTAGGGAGAACATGACGGCAGTAGTGAGAGGGGATATATCCGAGGGTTCGCCCACTGAGTCTATATGGGTAGAACTGAAAAATAAAAAGGGAGAAATCACTTTGATAGGATTGTACTACAGACCCCAAAATAGTCAATGGGAAATTGAGGAGCAAATATGTAAGGAGATTACAGACAGCTGCAAGAAAAATAGGGTGGTAATAGTAGGGGACTTTAACTTTCCCAACATTGACTGGGACAGCCATAACATTAGGGGCTTGGATGGAGAGAAATTTGTCGAGTGTATTCAGGAGGAATTTCTCATTCAGTATGTGGATGGCCCGACTAGAGAGGGGGCAAAACTTGACCTCCTCTTGGGAAATAAGGAAGGGCAGGTGACAGAAGTGTTAGTGAGGGATCACTTTGGGACCAGTGATCATAATTCCATTAGTTTTAAGATAGCTATGGAGAATGATAGGTCTGGCTCAAAAGTTAAAATTCTAAATTGGGGAAAGGCCAATTTTGATGGTATTAGACAGGAACTTTAAGAAGTTGATTGGGAGAGTCTGTTGGCAGGCAAAGGTAGGTCTGGTAAGTGG
The DNA here is from genome assembly GCF_035084215.1 of Heptranchias perlo. Classification (NCBI taxonomy): domain Eukaryota; kingdom Metazoa; phylum Chordata; class Chondrichthyes; order Hexanchiformes; family Hexanchidae; genus Heptranchias; species Heptranchias perlo. Next base: position 31,753,637 of record NC_090350.1, read on the forward strand.
GAGGCTTTCAAAAGTGTGTTAACCAGGGTTCAGGGTAAGCACATTCCTTATAAAGTGAAGGGCAAGGCTGGTAGAAGTAGGGAACCTTGGATGACGCGGGAGATTGAGGCCCTAGTCAAAAAGGAGGCATGTGACATGCATAGGCAGCTGGGATCAAGTGGATCCCTTGAAGAATATAGAGATTGCCGGAGTAGAGTTAAGAGAGAAATCAGGAGGGCAAAAAGGGGACATGAGATTGCTTTGGCAGATAAGGCAAAGGAGAATCCAAAGAGCTTCTACAAATACATAAAGGGCAAAAGAGTAACTAGGGAGAGAGTAGGGCCTCTTAAGGATCAACAAGGTCATCTATGTGCGGAACCACAAGAGATGGGTGAGATCCTAAATGAATATTTCACATCGGTATTTACGGTTGAGAAAGGCATGGATGTTAGGGAACTTGGGGAAATAAATAGTGATGTCTTGAGGAGTGTACATATTAGAGAGGGAGGTGCTGGAAGTCTTAACGCGCATCAAGGTAGATAAATCTCCGGGACCTGATGAAATGTATCCCAGGACGTTATGGGAGGAAATTGCGGGTCCCCCAGCAGAGATATTTGAATCATCGACAGCTGCAGGTGAGGTGCCTGAAGATTGGAGGGTAGCAAATGTTGTGCCTTTGTTTAAGAAGGGCGGCAGGGAAAAGCCTGGGAACGACAGACCGGTGAGCCTGACATCTGTTGTGGGTAAGTTGTTAGAGGGTATTCTGAGGGACAGGATCTACAGGCATTTGGAGAGGCAGGGACTGATTAGGAACAGTCAGCATGGTTTTGTGAGAGGAAAATCATGTCTCACGAATTTGATTGAGTTTTTTGAAGGGGTAACCAAGAAGATAGATGAGGGCTGTGCAGTAGACGTGGTCAACATGGACTTCAGCAAAGCCTTTGACAAGGTACCGCACAGTAGGTTGTTACATAAGGTTAAATCTCACGGGATCCAAGGTGAGGTAGCCAATTGGATACAAAATTGGCTTGACGACAGAAGACAGAGGGTGGTTGTAGAGGGTTGTTTTTCAAACTGGAGGCCTGTGTCCAGCGGTGTGCCTCAGGGATCGGTGCTGGGTCCGCTGTTATTTGTTATTTATAATGATTTGGATGAGAATTTAGGAGGCATGGTTAGTAAGTTTGCAGATGACACCAAAATTGGTGGCATTGTGGACAGTGAAGAAGGTTATCTAGGATTGCAACGGGATCTTGATAAATTGGGCCAGTGGGCCGATGAATGGCAGATGGAGTTTAATTTAGATAAATGTGAGGTGATGCATTTTGGTAGATCGAATCGGGCCAGGACCTACTCCGTTAATGGTAGGGCGTTGGGGAGAGTTATAGAACAAAGAGATCTAGGAGTGCAGGTTCATAGCTCCGTGAAAGTGGAGTCACAGGTGGATAGGGTGGTGAAGAAGGCATTCGGTATGCTTGGTTTCATTGGTCAGAACATTGAATACAGGAGTTGGGATGTCTTGATGAAGTTGTACAAGACATTAGTAAGGCCACACTTGGACTACTGTGTACAGTTCTGGTCACCCTATTATAGAAAGGATATTATTAAACTAGAAAGAGTGCAGAAAAGATTTACTAGGATGCTACCGGGACTTGATGGTTTGACTTATAGGGAGAGGTTGGATAGACTGGGACTTTTTTCCCTGGAGAGTAGGAGGTTAAGGGGTGATCTTATCGAAGTCTATAAAATAATGAGGGGCATAGATAAGGTAGTCAAAATCTTTTCCCAAAGGTAGGGGAGTCTATAACAAGGGGACATAGATTTAAGGTGAGAGGAGAGAGATACAAAAGGGTCCAGAGGGGCAATTTTTCCACTCAAAGGGTGGTGAGTGTCTGGAACGAGCTGCCAGAGGCAGTAGTAGAGGCGGGTACAATTTTGTCTTTTAAAAAGAATTTGGACAGTTACATGGGTAAGATGGGTATAGAGGGATATGGGCCAAGTGCAGGCAATTGGGACTAGCTTAGTGGTATAAACTGGGCGACATGGACATGTTGGGCCGAAGGGCCTGTTTCCATGTTGTAACTTCTATGATTCTATGAATATATTAGAGATATATAGATAGAAAAAGGCACAGGCCAGGTTAACAGCTAATCATCACAAGTGTGCTCCAAATCAGAGACTACTTGGAAGCAAAGCCATAGATCGGAGTTTAAGTATAGAAACCTTGATTGAACGTAATTCATATGCTAAATAAGCTAACCCAAGTACCTATTCAGAAACACCCATGGCCAGTAAAGTGTTTTTTTTAAATTGAAAATGGACAACATCTGCACAAAATGGGCTATCCTTGCAGAACAACATACTGGAGTCAGTATCATGAAACCAAACAGTTTGCAAATACAGTTTATAGGAGTACTTGATAGTCTTAAGGATGCACTTTTTTTTTTAAGACTAAAAAGGCATAATTCACACATATAGAAGCAGTACAATATTTCCATTCATTTTTATTTTAAAATTATCAAGAGATTATTTCCATGATAAAATATAAAAGCAGGCACTGTTTAATTTCAGGTTTGGAGCTGCAGGGGGACACAACCAATACCAGCCTACGTTCCACAAAACTCACCCCAACTCTGGCTTTTCTCACTAGGTTAAAGTTAACTTACAACAAAATGAGGTGAGCGTCAAACCCATTAATGCAGGATGTTGTTATTTGGGAATAGTGTGTTGATAGGTTCAGAATCTTTGTTTTAAACTGCTTTTCATGCAGTAAGGCAAAACGCTGAGCGTGGCAAACTGCTGTGGGAAGGGTTAGTTGTGGATGAAATACTTTTTTGTTCTGCCGTAAGTTTGCCAGTTAGAAGCTTCCGAGTGCTGCATCTACCCATGTTAGAATAAAAGAAGCTAGTTAAAGTTGGGCTTCCTGTATTCTGTAAACTTAGTTTGTAGTATCAAGGAGCCAAATTGACAACTTCTTGTTAGCGATTCCACTCTGGTTTGTGACTAAACCAGGTACTTAGTCACCATCTTTACTACAGCCGCAATAGGAAACTATGTCAGTTGAGTAGAGGGGGCAGAAAAAAGGGCATAAAATGTGTCTAATGCTATATTTATTGAATGCCTGTGGGAGTGGGGAGGGTGTCTCAAAAGTTCTCACTCCAACTACAAAGAATAGCATTTAAACAGGTTTTCACCACCTGGCCTTAAATTAAAGAGAGTTTGTACACCATTCTGAAGCATCACTGTTTTACATTTCAAGGTGTTCCCATCTACTTCCAGCCTTGAATGCCAAAGAGAGAAGTAAGACAAGTGGACAGTAGGTGATGCAACGCGGTCGACAGTTACTCTCAGGCTGGAACGCGGCCGAGTGAGTGGCCGATCTGTCCCGGAGCGGTAGCGGGGAGCCTCGGCCGATTTTAACGGCCAGCCCTCATTCGCATGCTAAAAAATGTGGAAAACATCTGGAGCGGTGTTATGGGATTCCAACAACCACCTTTTGGGATCGGGGAACTTTTGAGACCACCTTTTGTAATACTGATTTTGCTCTGAGTATTCTCAGGTTTAGTCACTTGAACAAGGGTAAGGTCCTGAGTAATTTTGCTTTTTTTAATGTTCTATACCTGCTCTCAGATCTATAAAAATCAGCTGTAGCTCACTTGATTGGAATGAATGGAAACATGAAATGGACTGTACTACAACCCCAATTACAGTCTGAATTTGTTTTGTATGGCAGTATTTTGATTGCATTTTCTAAACAAAATCAAGTATTTTCACTCGTGTAAAAATAGTTAAACCTTTCTAACAGCTTTCATTAAGGTAAAATGAACTTTTCCAGTTTCACACTAAGCTAAACACAATGATGCAATCATTACAACCCTACATATACATCTGCAACATATTGAGGTATAAAGACAATACATCAAGAGGACCTTAAACTAGTCACACAAGCCTAAATAAAAATAAAAGTAGTACATTGTGTAGATCACATTTTGCAGAGGTAGTGTTGAAAAAAAAAATACAACTTGCCATAACTTAAAATGGAGTTTGGGAGATTTAAACTTTATAAAATGAACAACAGTTGGCATTACATAGCGATGTCCCTAATAAATGCCACATGATCAGCTTACTAATTTCAATACAATGTGTTGCTTTGATTTTATGTAGCCATAGAAAAATCCAATTTCAAAACTTAACTCTAAATCTATGCGGGCTGTCAAGAGATATGAACAAACTGCAATTCCTTTTATAAAACAAACAGATATAATTTTCACTGTTTGACATTACATAGCAAACAGCAACACAAAATTAAACAAACAAATGATGGATCTGTGACAGCGTGAAGAAGTAGACAAGAGCAACAGACCAAAGTACTAGTACAGATATGTAATACTGTAAAATCAAACAGAGGTGCAATTCAGATGACAGCTGTTCAGATCAGCAGAATTAGGTGACACCTGGATAAAAATAAGAGAGACATATTTAAGATATAACAACAAAAAATATTTTTTCCCCCTTTTCTGTCTATTTTCACCCTGCGCTCCTGAAGGTGTTGAGTCCTTGCTGGGGTACAATTTCACAGGTATCATTCTCCAATATTTCACGCAGATCTAGACAGCGTTAGTAGCCTATGGCACAGTTGATTCCAATCTTGTCCTCATCCAACATCCACACACACACTTTCTAGGGGTCACTTGATAGCAATTAGGAACAGGAATCCTGGCATATTTATCCCCTCTCAAACCCAAGGGCAGAAGCCCAATACAGCATTTACTGCTGCCCTGACTGAGATTAGCTAGTTCAGCACAGAAGAGATCTAACCTGCTGGAAGCTCCCTTATCTCCACAGCTCACCTACTCAATACATTTACCAGCTAAGTCACCTGGAAAGGAGATTGATAGTTATTAAGGTGGAGCAGTCTCCAAATTGTAGTAGATGAAGATTTGAATCGAGCATTATTAGTGGCAAATAGGATGGATGGAATACAAAGTTCCACTGTCCAACATGGACACTGATCAACTTGGTGAGCATACTTCTGAAAAAGGAAACAGGGAAAAGCTGCCATACTCAATCCCAATTACCAAAGAGGGATTTGCATGGATGTAAAAGATCCTATTGTACTATTCAAAGAAAAGCAGGGAGTTCTCCCCAGTGTCTTGCCAATATTTATCCCTCAACTAACATCACAAACAGATTATCTGGTCTATCTCATTGTTGTTTGTGGGACCTTGCTGTGCACAATTGGCTGCTGCGTTTCCTACATTACAACAATGACCACATTTCAAAAGTACTTAATTGGCTGTAAAGCGCTTTGGGGCGTCCTAAGGTCATGAAAGGTGCTATATAAATCCAAGTTCTTTCTTTCATTTCTTTTTCTTAAAGGAGCACCATCCAAAACCTTCTTGAAATCTATGCAGACTTCAGCTGTTAACCATGGTGGAGCATACCAGGACAGTTTTAATATGCAAGACCAGTCACAAAACTTACCAAATATTATTCATGTGGTAGACTAGCTGGCAGCTTTAAATCAACAATTTCAGAATCTGGTGAACTACTTCCACTTTGATCACTGTACGTATCCCTGGGCAGATCAGAATCACAGGACATTACTTACTGGTGTTTGAATAAAACAATTTACACACACACACATCCCAAATACAGTTGACCAGATAGAGATTAAGAGTAGGAGCCCAGAAAGAATTTTTCCTTCCTTAGCCCAGGCCAGTTGTAGTGCCCCAACTGCTGAGATCAGCTAAATCAGCAGAGAGCAGGAATCAAATTTGGGACCCTCCTGGTCTGAATTGCTTCTAAGCCTCTACCAATGGCTCAGCAGGCCATTCTAAAACATATTTTTACTCTGCAAGCACGTGCCTTTTTAAAAGTTTTTTAAAAAATCTAAGTTCCACAAGCTGAGGAATATGAGAATTCAAAATTCTCTCTTGTTAAGCTGTCGCTGCCATTCAAAGCGACCTGACCAGATGGGCCAAGTAAATTTGTAATTCAGGACAATGAACATTTGATGCTAAGAGGTGTAGAACTAATACATGAAAAAAAATGAAAAAAAAAGTTTTTGTTCAGAAATCACAGCCTCTGAACATCACACTGATTAAACTTCAAACCAGTCATGTACACAAAATTGTGCTATAAAATGAAATATGTGCAATATTATTCCCAACAGCCGGCATGGGCTCAATGGGCCAAATGGCCTCCTTCCGTGCTGTAACTATTCTATGATACACTGGGCTAGCTGCTTACTTAAGGAAACTGAAGTTACACACTGCTCATAAATTTTACAATAATCTGATCCTATTTTCACAGCAGGTATGCTAGCATGAAAAAAATAATATTTTTAAGTTTTCTTATACAAACTTGGTATTTTATTGAAACAGAAAATAACATCTACAAACATGAAGGTTAAACAGTAGTTAAAACAGATGCATCGTTACTAATATTTGCCCCATTGCTTGCAGGCCGACGCCATGCAAAGCGTGGTGGATATGAAGCTCTGCAGTGAGCAGCTGGCAAGTGCTGAACCCCATCATGAAAGGGGGAAGGCTGTGGTGTGAGCAGTAGGAAAGGCTGAAGCTAGTGGTGGAAGGCCTGGGGCGGGGGAAATGAGTGGCAGGAGAACTGCCAGCAGGCATTACATAGAGTTATGATGTACTTCTTTGATTCTGTATGTTTGCTGGGCTGGCTGTCAACAATGAAGTGGGGAACTGTCATGACAGTTTCGTCTTAGGGAAAAAGCTTTTCTTAACTAATCAGAAAGGGTAGAAATACAACCAGTGAGAAAGCTCAGATATGAGCCTACACTGAACCAGACAGAGAGCGAGCGAGCGATAGATAAATAAACATGCATCTTGGATTACCTAGGCGACAGTCTACAACCTTTTTCCAAATAACGTTGGAGCTTCCCTGCAGCAGCCAACATAAGGCCAAAGTAAGGCGGTGAGGGTTTCATGGGTCTGGAGGTGAACTCTGGGTGATACTGGACACCAACAAAATAGGGATGATCTGAAAAAGACAGCAGTGAGAACATTTTCTCAAATCTCCATTCAATTATGAAACTGCAGTTTTCTTGAATCAGAGTCAACAAACCTTGAAGGAAAAGATCTCAATAACAGTCAATGGACATAACCAATGTTATTGGTTAATAAAATTAGTCAAGAAGTGGTATATGTCATCAGAAAACAAAGACATTTCATTGTTAAGATACTACAATACTTTGGACATTTTGATCACAATAAAAGCTACAGCAGAGAGTCAGCAGCCATGACTTGATAACTTTTTTAAAATTTACTAACCAAGCACACCATAATTAGTGAAATTTTCATGCAAATTAGATAGTTGTGTGACAAGAGGCTAAAAGGATGTCTAAAACTAAATGGACTTTAAAACTAAAAGATGTATCATTTTAAATTAACAGAATGTTTTCCAAGATAACTTTTAAGCAGTGAATTTGTCAGAGTTGCATTTTTTAACTATAGACAACACCTTAAGGATATATTCAAAATTTGACCACAGCAAGTACAATAACATTTTATCCAAAATGTTGATGCAGATAGTAAACTTTACAAAAGGACTGTGTGATCAAAGTGATTCAAAATATATTTAAAGTATTTTAGATAGAATAGCAGTCCGCATCATAGCTCAGTTTCTAGCATTCTTTCTATGACTACAAAGTCTCTTCACTTACCGTCAAGTTCTATTATTTCCATTCGTTCTCCCTCCACATCCTGACCAATAAATCTAAATCCCCTTTCTTCAAAGTTATTTTTCAGTTCTGGATTCACCTGAAATACATTAACAGTCCGGAGGATATTTTTTTTCTTCGCTCCAATACGGTTAAGTAGACTTTTTTGGTGAAACATGATTAGGAAGAAAGGTTTGACATGAAAGGATTACCACGCAATGAAAGTTGAAAATAATCAATTAGAAAAGCAGAAAAACGTACACTTAAAACTGTAAGAAAATTGAGAAAGACAGACTTGATGTTCATGGCAGGCTCGAGAAGAAATTTTACAATAGAAATGCTGCATGTTTTACGGACTCATTTCAGAAACTCTGTTTTTTCAAACGGCAGCATAGAAAGCCCTAGGAAAAGCAAAGTTGTTTGTACCTCATATCGATGTCTGTGGCGTTCTTCAATGTAGTCGCTATCCTTATACAACTTCCCTGAAAGGTCAAAGAAAGCAAATATTGAAGGTTTGTATTTGAGAATAATTTTTAAAAAAACTAGCCAGCTTTGGTCAGGCAAAATATTTTTAGAGCAAAGATTTCTATGAACTAGGCTGATGCCTGATCATTTTGCCAAAATGCTTTTATATTCATTTAATTTGGAAATGGGGAGAATTTTAAAAAAAACACGGAGTCCTTATGATCTGGAATGCACTGCCTGAAAGGGTGGCGGGAATAGATTCAATGGTAACTTTCAAAAGGGAATTGGATAAATATTGAAAGGGAAAAAATTGCACGGCTATGAGGAAACAGCAGGGGTGTGAGACTAATTGGATCGCTCTTTCAAAGAGCTAGTGCTGGCATGATGGGCCGAATGGACTACTTCTGTGCTGAATGATTCTATGAAATGGTTGTGCAATTTTATCGGTGAACAGATGACATTTCAGTAGCAAAATCCAGGATTATAATTCTGAATTTCAATATGGTTAAAAAAAAATTTAAAGGACAGTAGCAATAACAATTCCACATTTTAGGTCACTGAACTATGACAGGGGTAAGGAAGCGAAATGTATTTTCACTGAGAAGGAACGTAGGAAAGAGAAGCAGATGGGAAAGACACAAACCATCATTTTGAAGTATAAATGGACTAATAGGGTGGCCTGCAGAGGCATTTGGTCCAAAATACACCAGGAGAACCACAGAATATAGAACTGTAGGTTAAATAAACCACATGCTAAACTTAAAGAATAACTTCATGCTTAAGAGTTGTTGACTTATGAACAGACTGCCATCCGGCATGGTAAATATGGATTTAACTGAGAAAACTGCATTGATTCCTATAAAGGGACAATGAGATTTGTTCTAGGGTTAGAAATAAATACAAGTCAGATTGAGTCTTGAAAGTGGATCTGCTAGGGCTGCCTGGTCTTTTCCCATTCCTGTACTCTTATGCTCCCCACATTTCTCTAATTCTTCTTCAGATTATAGATTACTAGTAAAATACTGCAGAATTTACACAAGTAACAAAATTAATCTTGTAACATTCCAATGAATAAGTGAAATGCAAAGAAAGTCAATGTCATCTGCAATAATGACTGTTCAAATGTAAAAAAAACTTTAGTGATGAAAGGGCCTCGATCATTTTAAACTTTGACATTCTTTTAAACACGCACTAAAAGATACAAAAAGAAAACCAACATTACAATCTTTATATAAATATTTGTGGTATTCTGATGATATTCTATTTCTTGGAGACTAGCACCATTAAACAAGTACAACACATTAGTTCTCTTAGGAAATCACTGAATTCCACATTTTACCCATATTCAGTCCCTGCTCTCTCCACTCTATTCACTATGGAACGGTTACATTCGTGCAACATATTGAATCAAGTGATTACATATTTTTTTGGCAGGGGTCAATTATTGCCTTGTGTGCTCCTATTTGCTGGTACCACCCCAACAATTCTTTCGAACAAATTCAAGTAGGATCCTTGGTTTAAATAATTCTCAGCTCAGCTTCAGGGAGCATACTTTCCTGACAAGAGCCATACCACATGGCCAGCCTGGGACATTGTCCCATTCCAATGAGAAAAACCAAAAGAAAATTGCTCCACGGCAGCAAATAAAAGTAGAAGATGTGTAAGAATATTGGAAAAGAATAGGGAAAAATTGACATATTTTTCTTAAAGTTACAAACCATCAGGCTCTGCAGGCTGTGCTGCCCATTTTGCTGAATTGTAATCGGTTAACCTGTGACTAATGACTGACTCGTCTCACCCTCCTTGCTAGACATGACAACTATGTGATGAAAGGGGAACAATGACCCAAAAAAGCAGAACAATAATCCAAAGATAGCAATAAGACCGGGACCATGGCTTGATGGCTGGACAATGCTACCTTGAAAGGGGTCTTCTGGTTAAATAAGTAATGTTAAAACAAGCTGACCATCTGGAATTCTTTGAAAAACAACTTTGTTAATCTGTAAGGATCTTATGAGTGTTGTTCCATATATGGTGGGAGTTTCCTGCCAAGGGGGACATAAAAACCCAACGTCTTTTGAGCTCAGGGCAGAGGAATCAGTGAAGACAAAGAATTCACTCACTCACCAGACGAAGGGGATAATCTCCGAAAGCTTGTGATTTTAAAATAAAATTGTTGGACTATAACTTGGTGTTGTAAGATTCCTTACATTAATAAATGAGACATTGATTACCAATTGGTGTCACTACTGAAACTGTTATAGATGTGTGCAAACATCCTGTTCAGGCAACTCTCCAGGGAACAAAAAATATATTTGCAATATTTATAGGTTAGTATTGTGCACTCATTAGGCTCTCTGAAGTAATGCTGAGGAGGGGAAATAAATAAGTTCAGTAACATTTAAAGGTTTAGGTTTTGTTCCCACTGAGTGGCATTACTCAAGAACTTCAAATAGTACTCATTTTACCACATCAATTCAGTGCTGTAATATTCAGACCAGTAACCTACACCGATTGTGTCACATTTAATCACACACAGCAACTACACAGGAAATGCCCTGTTTTGATAGGATAGGGAGAAATTGTTTCCATTGGCAGGAGGGTCGACAGCCAGAGGACACAGATTTAAGATAATTGGCAAAAGAACTAGAGAGGAGACAAGGAGAATTTGTTTTTATGCAGTGAGTTATGCTGATCCAGAATGCACTACCTGAAAGTGTGGTGGAAGCAGATTCAATAGTAACTTTCAAAAAGGGAATTGGATATATACTTGAATAGGAGAAAATTGCAGGGCTATGGGGAAAGAGCAGAGGAGTGGGACTAATTGGATAGTTTTCAAAGAGCCGGCACAGACACGATGGGCCAAATAGCCTCATTCTGTGCTGTAAGATTCGTTATTAAATACTACCTGCCAACAGAAGGCATATCTGAAGAATAAGCTGGTCCACTTTAACACAAGTGTTTTACATTGTATGGTCGAACCTGCCATTCAGTATTTCTCAGTCATCAAAATCCACTCAGTTGATTCCCATCTCATAGTGGCCTCTGGTGGTGAATTGAAAAACCAATGGAACACCTCATATCATACTCAACAGCAGGGAATATTGCATTCCATTTCTTTCAGGGCCTCCTTCACTGCCAAGGTCTTGGTGAAAGCATAGTTTCCTATCTAAACGTTTGAGCTGCCATACCTTGCACGTTGCTGGCCTGACAGTTCATCCCACCTACAACTAGACCCTAAAAGAGAGATCTAACCTAAATGGCACTGGTACATGTTATTTATATTTGCCCTCATTGAAAAATCTGTTCCAGCAGGTTGTGGCTGCCACTGATGGCAAGAGCTTAGAGTCCTTAATATCACTGGACTGATGCAAACAGCACTCTTACCAGTCTGAGGTAATCCTGCAGTATATAAGGGAGGGGGGGGGGGGGGGGGGGCGGAGGCGGAGGGAAACAGATGCCTTGAAATAAATGCTGCACAGTCCATACACTCTTTCAAACTTTTTTCACTCAGAGTGTGGTGGGGATCTGGAACTCACTGCCTGAAAGGGCGGTAGAGGCAGAAACCCTCAACTCATTGAGAAAGTACCTGTATGTGCACCTGAAGTGCCATGGCCTACAAGGCTATGGACCAAGTGCTGGAAAGTGGGATTAGGCAGGGTGGCTCATTTTCGGCCGGCACGGACACAATGGGCTGAATAGCCTCCTTCTGTGCCGTAAATTTTCTATGATCCTATGATTAGTTCCAGCATCCTCAAAACGTTCCTTCTAGTCCCATTTCTCAAGGTACTCAATTTCATCCAGGACCATTTCTACTTTCCTCACACCTGGAACTTCTCTGATGTAGATTACATCGGACCTGGCGGGGCTCCGCTTACTTACAAAGTTGATATTTCAAACCAACCTGGATGCCCAATCAGTGTCACAACCACTGAAAAAACATTACGACTGTACCAAGCATCCAGGACAGTTTGTTGGATGAAGCTAATCAGGGACATACAAGCTGTCTGTGCAATCTACATCATAAGTGGCTCTAGGTGTAAACTGAGACCTTCAATAGTGAGTCTCTCCAAGGGAAAAAAGTAACCGTCCCTAATTTTATGGATTTTTGTTATACAGATTGGGGAGGGGGTGAGATTGGGGGCAGGGAATACTTTGTACTGAAAGTACACCTCCCCATCGCTTTCTTTTTCCTTTAAGAAACCAATATGAACATGCACTGTTCTTATTATCACAAGCTCATTTAGCTGGTTATATGGAGACACCATGAGGTTAATTTTATGGCGAGTGTTACGGTCATGTAGCAAATAAACATCTTGCTTTCACACGGCTCAAGTCCAATGGTTTTGTTTTGTTCCTGATAATGACAGACAATTCAGACCTGCTAACCAGGATCCCTCCAAGATGAGAGCCCACAGCCCATTTGCTGCTCTTTCATCTGCTGGAGCTTCTATGAAGCAGCAGCTGAAAGGGATGGGAAAACAAGGAAGAAAACAAGAGAACCAAAGATATGCAACTCAAAAATATAGAATTAAACTCTTACTTAGTACTGAATTTTTTTCCTTGAGTATTGTTTTTCTCTTGCCGAGTCTCATGGTTCCTCCCATATCCCCAGGATTGTGTTCTGGCATGTCAATTACCTGCACAAAATGTTACACAGAATTTAAAATCTTCAAGTGGAATAAGATACCAGCATTGAATTCACTATTTAGAATTAATTTTCCTCCCCCTTTGTTGTTAAATGACCTGCAGTATGATACATTATATAGGTGCTAAACAGCATGACTTTAATTGTACGTATTCAGCATTCCACCAGATACCTTGATGTTTCTGACCTCCCAGAGCAAGGCTAATTATCAAGGACACAAAGCAATAAGTGCTATGTTTCCGTAATCTCTTTTTTAACTGCGTAATCTTGCACGGGTAAATTACAGAATTTGCTCCCTTGCATCAAGAAATTATTGTACATATTGTATACATACCACAGGATAGCCTGTATGAGGATCAAATTCAGTAGAATTGGCATCTGTAAAAGCAAATATGAAACACATGCAATAAATAGTAGTGTGTGTAAAACACAAGTTATTTATTTTTCTTACCCTGCTGAATAAACCTAATCACAGGATTAGTGATTATATAGCGACATTGTAAGAGTCAATTTAACTTCAGCTGCTCGGAGAAAAAAGGCTTGATTCTTGGCAAACATTTTACATACACACCGCCCTGTGTTGAGCTCATTTCTCCTTTGAAAAAACTGGACTATTAGAAGGTAAAATTCTGTGACAGGAAAAACAAAGCAATTTTGAAAAATGTTTGCCAGATATTCGTATTTGATTGAAAAAAAGTGAAGTTAACATAAATCAATGAGAATGTAAATGACTACTTATGTTTTAGTTGTAGTTGAAAATGGTCACTTGAAATCTGGTATTTGTCTTAATCCAGAAATATAAATTGAATCACTAGGAAAATCACATGAGCCAAGATAAAATCATGAAAGAAACTGTATTTCAAAAATTGATCAATATCAAAATGATAGTCACAATTTAATAAATACTAATTTATCTCCTGCAACACTGCTCATCAATGGGAATTTTTAAAATATAAATTGTAATTGAGTGGGCCTCAGGAGCTGAAATCTCAGACTAAATCACAAATGGAGTTTGAAACGAGTCCCCTCGCTGCTCTGGCAGTTGGAGCGGCCGTTAGAGGCTGGAATTTAAATCTCAGTCAGTGAACGCGCGAGGAGAGGGGCAGGCGTCTGAAGTAAATAAACAAATAAAAAGAACGTTTTTATAGCTCTTTGAATGTGACACGTCCTCCTGGGGTTGGGGGGAGGGGGAAGAGATTCGTCTTTTTAAGTTCACAAATCACAAATTTAGTTGCAGGTCTGACCAGGGTCAGGCCTTCAATTTAGAATTTTAATCTGTATTTGACTTTTCGGATGTTCACAGTTACTGCAACTTTGAAAATGCTTGAACTTGTTTCAGCTTAAATTTTAAGTTTCTGCAGTGAAGCATCATAATTGTTTTCTCTGTGTAGATTAGAATTCTTTGATCTAATTGATCCCTGTTAATCAAGTGACTGATACCACACAGTTAGCACGGGCCCATCAGAAAGCAATACAAAAACACTGCACTCTCACAACTGTACAAACACTAAACATTTTAGTAAATAGATGGGATATGTTCATCCATACCTGACCAGTTAAGCGTATTCCGTGCAAACTCCACAACTGCTAGCTGCATTCCAAGGCACACACCTAGAGAAGATAGACCGTTTCAATTATAACATAGCAAAAGCTAGTGAGTCTGTAGTAATTTAAGAATCAAGTGTGTGTGTGTTGGGGGGGTGGGTGAAATTGTTCTTTAAAATAGTGTGAGGCATTGATGGAGGATATTTCACTTAACGCAGAATGAGATGAAGCAGTTTACAATTTACAACCCTTGAGCAAGACCACATTAGAAGATATCCTCCTCTCACCCCATCCCACCAGAGTAGTGGATATGTTTAATACACTCCTGGCATAAGTTGTGTTAACTCTGAACTTTCTTCAGCAGTCGGACAGTGCTACATTTTAGTAAAATGATTTCAAATTTTAACTTGGAATAATGTGTGCTATAATTGGAACAATTTCAATATTTAGTCATTTCCAAGGTCCTGTGGTAGAACATTTATAAAATGATCTGAAATTAAACAAAAGACAGACTTTAGTTTATTCAGCGGTCTAACTGCAGCAACAAATGACAATGAAGCTACAACATTTTACTGTATACCATGTGCTGCTTTTAACTTAGTGCTGCATTTGTTTCACCTGTGAGTGTGAACCTTTTGATTTAAAGGGGTGATTTAATGGTCCAATGCTCACTTGCAGGGAGCTAGCAGGCTCACCCCACTATTTTCCAAGTACTAAAATTAATGGGAGCGCCGGATCACAGAATCTCACACATTTTTTGTTGTTAGGGTGTATCGGGTGACACAGATGGAAACTAGAGATAAGAGTGCACAGTAGACCAATGAGTTAGATCTATCCTCTTACCTAAAAAAGGTTTCTTCTGTCTTCTGGCCCAAGCAATAGCAAGAATCTTTCCTTCTGTACCTCGAATACCAAAACCACCAGGAACCAAAATACCACTGTAAGAAACAACCATGGCCATTGAGTGGCCACAATACCATAGCAACAGAGTTACATGCATTTACAGCAATTCGTTATTAGGTTTACTTGTTATACCGGACTCTGAGAACTCCAGGGATTTTTAAGTTGGTCTATGGTTCCAAATGTACCAACCCGCTCAATAGGGAGGGACAAAAAACAAAATACTTCCACTCTTTGTTTCCCTTCCCCTGCTTTATGATCTTGCATTTCTCTACATTACCATGATAATGATCCATTGTCTTTTCAAAGCATAATGTCTTCCTGGGTTTACTTATTTAGACCTTTACTAAAAATAAGATTATTTTTGAAGCAGAAAATTTACCCTGAATATTTAACTGCAATTTCTATTGAGGGGACACTTCAAGTCTAAGATTTGCAATATGTCACTTCAATACCTTTCAGATATTCTTCACTGCTCTATCTATTTTTCCTATGTTGGTAATTTACTACTGGTGTCCAAGAAACTAAAAACCTAAATGATGGAGTTACAAGGTGTGCAGATTCAAACAGCTAATTTGTTATTATTCACTGTATCAGAAATGTGCTTGAAGAGCATTTTATTGGGATATTTATGTGGTACTTATGGGGCAAATCATGCCAGAGAGAATTATTTTTAGTACTTACTTGGCACTACATAGGTTCTGCCAGGCCTCATGGTACTTGACTGGATCTTCCTGTTGTCTAGAAGGCTCCAAATCTGCAGAGTCAATATACTGTGAAGAAAGAAGTTACAAATTAAGATGATCTTTTACTCACTCTGAGCTCTATTCTCTACATTAAAACTAACAGACAAATCAGCAACATTTAAAAATCTGTGGTACTACATTGTGACTTTTCAAGAAAAGAATACAAATTTCATATATATATATATATATATATATAAATAAATAAAATCCTCCTACTTAGGGGTCAACGTACAACAAATAATTGAACGGCAGATCTCCTCAGGCTTCTGCCACTGCTGCTAGATTATTGAGACAACTTATGCTTTGTTCCCATTTCCAACCCCATGGAAGCTGCTTTCCTAATTAGCATCTGATTCCTAAATGGTCAACTGAGATAGGAATCTCCTATATACTAATTTCACGGACACAAACTTACATCCCTCTTCACTGTCGCAACATATGGAATGGATATGTGTCCTAAATTGTAAGGCAGCTCATGCCAAATAAGATTAACTTTTTTGTCTGAAAAAAGATGTTGATCTCTTCTGAGTTTCATCGTAACACTAGTGTGAAGAAACAACCAGTGGTGTAATGTTTGATAAAATCTGATTTTGTTTTAAAAGATTTGAAGGACATCTATTGTTAAAACTGGATAGCCATGTGGCGAAGAATACTAGAGCCTGGTCTTTTGGTACTTCCAAGCCTTTATTCACAGAGTTTCCTCTTACACACCCAACACCCTAGCTAAGCTCTCCTATAAAATGGATCCATGAGAGTCCCCAGTTGATACCCACCACCTGAATACGATTAACCCCAACTGATACAAATCATACAATTAACATCTATTTTTATCCATTCTGCTCAATTTGTTACCGTTGTTAAATTACCACGAGTCGTCACTGTAATTCTTAAGAAATACAATAATTCAGTTACTGCACAGCAACGTAATGAATAAATGCATCTTACTAAAGAGTTACTTATCTCACCTTAACTTCCAGCTTCTGGTTAATAGCCAGAGCAGCGTGTTCCAAGGCCTTGATGACAGAGGCATACGAGTCAGAGAGTTTGGTATATTTACCAACCAAGGCGATGGAGCAAATTTCTAATGTGCGATCATATCTGGTTTTAGTTTTTTGCAATTAGAAAGGAAGAGATTAGAAAGGTAGTCACAGAAATGGCAAAGCTGAATAAAATGTACAAATTTTACATTTTAATATGAATAAATAAAATAAATCAATCTTGTACTGGATCTTTTGATAGAGAAGCTCAACTATTCAAACAGTGAGTTTCACCTTCAGACTAAAAGAAAGAACTTGCATTTATATAGCGCCTTTTGAAACCTCAGGACGTCCCAAAGCGCTTTATAGCCAATTCAATACTTTTAAAATTGTAATCACTGTTGTGATTTCGGGAAATGCAGCAGCCAATTTGCGCACAGCAAGGTCCCAAACAGCAATGAGATAAATGATCAGATAATCTGTTGCTTGAGGGATAAATATTGGCCAGGACACCAGGAGAACTCCCCTGCTGTTCTTCAAATAGTGCCTTGGGATCTTTTACATCCACCTAAGGGGGCAGACGGGGCCTTGGTTTAATGCCTCATCCGAAAGACGGCACTTCAGACAGTGCAGCCCTCCCTCAGTACTGCAGTGGAGTGTCAGCGTAGATTTTGTGCTCAAGCCTCTGGAGTGGGACTTGAACACACATCTTTCTGACTCAGAGGCGAGAGTGCTACCACTGAGCCAAGCCTGAAACTGAAAAAAAAAATCCCAATTTTTATATCTTACTATTCAGATACTGTTCAACAAAGCAAGAGAGGAGAACATTGGCAGAAGCTGATTAGAACAGCGGCATTACTGATGCTGCGATGGTGGTAACTTAATTCACAATGAAGCTGACAAGGCTGCTGAAGCATCCGGACATGATGCAGGTGACAGGGCAACAAAACCAAGTGTGATATATTGCACCAGATGATTAGTATGACAGCATTACAAGTTTTCTGGCAGCAGAATAGCATGAAATAGGATGCATGCATATTGTGCTGGTTGTGTAAAACTGGAAAGGAACAAAACTCAGATAGGACCATTTCTGAAGAGTGTGATCACAAGGCACTCTTCGAAGCTTGGTTATCAGTCACATGTTGCCCACCACCTCCCCCTCCATTCCCAATTTCTCCCAACCAAATGAACACTGCAATCAACTAATTATTTGATGTACAAAAAACACTTCTGAGCACCTTTGATCAGCTAGTTCCTGCCACAGCCCAGATTTTCACTGAGCATCAGTAATAGCTCCTCTCTGGGCCTTCCACCATGTCCCATATAGTGTCAGATTACGAACACAACATGTGCCATGGCCTCTGCAGCGCGCAATTATTAAAAAGCATCATCACCTCACTCCATACGTTAAGACTGAGGCTCAGTTTTAAAGCATCTATATTAAAAAAAAATTGCACTCTTACCCACAAAACAAAGAAAGCATTACATCATCTTCCCCACAAAATCCAATCCAAAATGTAAACAAGGATCGCTGCCTCAGTTCTAATGAAAGGTCATTGACCTGAAACGTTAACTCAGTTTCTCTCTCCACAGATGCTGCCTGAACTGCTTAATCATTAGTGGTTTATTGCAGGGAATACAGTGCATGTTCTGTAGATAACTCAGTACAACGCAGGACCTGGAGAGAGGGAAAGTTTGAAGACAAGCTACCATTGTTGCTCAAAGGGACAGATTGTGTTGAAAGGTGGCTGCTGAAAGGTAGGTATTTGAACATGCTTTTTGTATGTGAAACCCTTCCATAAACTCAATCTGAACAAATGACCTGTCATTTATTACTCATAAGGCAAGCCCACTCAGCTCACTTAGAAACAATCATCTGATTATAGTCTCTATAACTCACATTAGTAGAATAGTTTCAGAAGTTTAAAAGTAATAAAATTAAAAATACACATGCTATCTGCATTACAATCAAGATAAAAACAAACCCATCATTGATCCAATGACATTCCCTCTTTCTACATTGATTCTTACCCCACACTTCTGCTACCCCAGGACACCACCCACTAAATTAAGATAGAAAACTTTTCTTTGACACTCAGTAGGGTCACAAGTATATGATCCTACACCACCAAGTCACATTAATTGATAGCCACTAACAGTTTTCCTTCAAAAAACGAGGGTTCTACAAAGTTGCAACACAGGAAATCCCGTATCCTGGACAGATGGCAAAAAAATGGAAATAAGGAGTTAATTTCCTTCAATTAATTACATTTTTTCTATTGACAGATCTTAGTTCCAACTCATTGACATGATTCAAATTGTAAAATGTGTGTGTTAGATCTTGTCATTCAAAGTATAGCAGAGCCAAAGTTGACAAATTTAAAACACTTTCTGTTAACTGTGATCTGGAAGGGGCTGATTCTACCTTTGTGTGAGTGGGTATGTGTGTGCATGTTTTGAGCAAATACACACAATCCTATCTGGACACTTTGTGCATTAATGAAAATTTTAACTGGCTTCTGTTACCTGCCCTCTAAAAGGAATTTCAGTTGGCTTTGTGCATGTGTGAGGGAAGAGGCAAATATACTCCAAACAGGATTGTCAGCCTCTGCTTATATTCATGGATTGAAGACAGATTCCTATTGGGACAAAATTGGTTTAATTCCTCACACGTTGTTTGTCACTACGAGGGGCCATTATCTGGAATGATTGTCCCATCAGGGGATAACCTACTAGAAAAACAGCACTCTTATCAAATTCACGCCTATCACATGAAAGGTTTCTTTTGGCATAAGGGACTCAAGATTGCTGCTCATCTTTAGTTCATTTGAAAGCCACAAGTACAAGTCATTGAGACAAGGCAGAACTCCATAAGTGCAACGGCATGAGTGCAACATGAATAGCATGAAAGGAATATGTTTTAAACAGACCCTGGAACAGGAAAAGAAATTTTGAAAAAAATTGTTACGCTGAACTCCGAAAACTCAGTGTACCAATGAAAATACCATATTTCTGCTGATTTAACTTCTTCAATGTACATTTCTTGTAATAATTTATAGTTTGGCCTAAGTATATGGTCTGCCAGTAGTGTTTTTCTGCCTATTGAAGATATCAGGAACACAAGGTGAGCAATTGGTTCTATATCGGATATAACCCTAAAGTTACATTATTAGTCTTGAGGAACACCTCATCCCATTGACCATACACGCAAGATTACATTTCAGTTCACAAGAAGGTTTGCATACGAAGGCTGCCTTTTGCAGTGAGCAAAATTTGAGGCAGCCCAAATTGTAAATATTCAGAAGCCAGTTCTCCATCAGCATTCAAATGCATAAAACACAAGAAATATAAAAAGAACGTTAAGATATTAATAGTGAGACTCAATGTAGAGATCCCAGCTAATCAAATAATGAGTATTAAACAGCACTCTTTCTCTCCCTAATCATCAAAAAACTTTCCCATTAAGCCTTAAAAAGCACTACCTATTGCGCCAATTTATCTGAATTTCCTTTAGTGAGGTACAGTTTAAATCTTATATTTCCTTGAAGTCTGCTAATCCCATACATGTTTAAAAGACAAATCAATTAGCCTCAGCGCTATCAAAGTACTGGAAACATAATGTCAAAAGGAGAAAGTTCACACAATGAAGCTCTAGACTCTTGCACTTAGCACACAATCTCATAAATTACAAGTCCATTTTCTATCAGGAGAAAATCATCCTAAATTACTGTCTAAAACGAAATTATCCTTTTACAGCAAATGTTACAGAGATAGAGAGAGAGAGTGAAAGTGAGAGCAAGAGTGAGATACCGTACCTATCTGCCATCTCTTTCCACTTGTTTAGCAGTCTTCTAGGTTTAGCTTCATATTGGAGGTTGAGTCTTTCCTTAAAATACCCCACTACACCCTCTGCTTCAAGTAACAAAGGGACTCGGTAGAGGGAACAAACATCATACACACAAATAACCTGAAATCAAACAGAGCTATTTAAGCCATTTAAAGAGCAACACCAGTATAAGTAAATACCATGTGTATGTTTTCCTAATTATTCTAGGGAATGATTGTAGAATGTCAAACCACAGGAAAGGAGTTAGAAAGGTAATGCTAGAAACTCATCGGCAGGAGGTGCAACAACTCCTTGAGCAATCACTACATTATGCAAACATTTTCAAGCTGTTTTTTCAAAAAATTATGGAAATAGACATTTTTTAAAAGCTATTTTTCTCTTCAAATATTGGAGAAATTTAAAGGATATTCAGGCACAATGTCTCAACAGGTTTTTCTACAAGTTGTTCTATCCTTCATTAGATTCCTTCCACTTTGAGCTGCTTCACAGTCTCTGCCAATAATGTTTTGTAAACAATTTTACAACACCAAGTTATAGTCCAACAATTTTATTTGAAATTCACAAGCTTTCAGAGGCTTCCTCCTTCCTCATGTTTTGAAACAACCAAGCAGGTGGTACATTATCTGAAGGCAGCTCAAGTGAATCACTGTTTGATTTATTTCCTGGCAGGCCTTCAATCTGCAACCACTCCATCCATAGCTAAGATTAAAAAAACTTGATGTGCAATGTATCCCATCACTGTGTAGAGAGTACCTGTACATCAGTGCCATCTCTACTTCTCTGTAGAGCAACTGTGAGCCATTACGTTAAAAGAAATAAAAAGCAAAACAAAAATCTTAACAAGTACTTCAGCATACTGATGGTGTCCTTTTTCCTCATGCTTCTGGGACATTTTTCTACCTTAAAAACGCTGATAATATATGCATATCTACAAACACACACACAAGTTGTTACTGTTGTTAATTGTCAGGCAACTCTTGGACTAAACTGACCTCTATTTTGACTTCTCTGTAGTTTCATCAAGCTTAAATAATGGTTACATGACATCACTTTGCCTAATGGTGAATAAATGTAACAACACTGTTCTCCCAGAGCAAATATCAACATTACTTCTGTAGGCTGCCCCAAATAGATTTCACACTGGCTTTATAAGCAGAGAGCACACGTGCACACCCTTCACCAAGGAAAGAACATGCTGAATAGCAGCCTAATTTCCAAATCCTTAACAGACTAAACTGGCAGTATAGTATGTTGACTCACAAGAGCTTTGACACTAGTGAGAGAGAAGAATGAACCATTTGTCTGGGCCTAGTCTGTGTGGAGTACAAAAATGATCCTAATGATTGGTCTCCCAATAGGGCTCACCACTTATCTGTGCAAGGCACCTTGCTCTGAATACCCATTACTGATCACTGCTTTCAATGAGAAAGGAGAACGCAAAAAGTTGATGCCGATTGTTTAAGTGTTAAGGTTCAATGACCCAGCCTCAGAATGTTACACCACTCACACTAGTAATATTACTATAACACAAGTCATTAAACTGATGTATGCTTGTAATTTTACCTGTTCCGGTTCTACATGGCAGAACATAGAGATCTTTTCTTTTACAGACTTCTCCATGGGAGTTGTACAGCGGCAGACAATCTGCAAAGATGATTATGGCAACATTACAAACAGAGTTTATTAAAAGTCAAATACTTACTCCTCAAATAAAGCATCTTATTGCTGCTCTTACTGATGCATCTGTGAGGGTGGATGGCAAGGTAACGAAGGGCATCTACCTTCTTGCTGTTTATTCTTGTTAAGTGATGATCTGAGAGCATCTATTATCTTGCTCAGAGAGCAGTGAGCTAGACAGAGCACATCCAGCTAAAAAGAGATCAAAAATGAGTCCCTCTAGCTCGTTTATGTAGCATTTCGTCATGTTGTTCACCCATACGCACAGTTTCCCTGAATCTGGGGTTGGAAGTATTTCAGAGCTAGTGTTACTATTCCAAGCTCAAGGTGGTTGATATGCCAGATAGACTGGACTGAGGTCCAGTGCCCTTGTAGGTGAGTCCCCCATCACACCAGGTACCCAAGCATCATTACCGTTAACTGTGGGGATGGCTAATATAGAGGAATCCTTTTCAGACATTGCTCCCCTGTGACTACCTGTTGATGTTGCAAGCAGAGGTCTGGCCAATCTTCACTGGATGGGAAATGGGAACTAATTCAGGTCAACAACAGCTGAATAAATTCAGCTGCAAGGTCCTCATGAATAGGTGTGCATTAGGCACTATGGAAATGGGCAGGACCTTCAGTCCCAGTATGCATAGAGAAAGCTTGGCTGAGATGCTAGCGACCTTTATACCAAGAGAGAAAACCTACACTACCTGTTTCTTGTAGCCAGGTCCAAGAATTGAAGTGAACAATGCTAGGTGCAACAGAGCAAATACTGGAGAAAAATGAACTGGTTAAAAACGATCTAACAAACCAAGAGGCACAGTGATGGCCTTTACAAGGAGTGGGAGCAGCAGCTTGAGTCTTGGCATCCATATAGAAAATAGTTTTCTTGTGTGTTGTCCGTGTCTCTAAGGAACCCATCAAAAGGTCAAACTTTTATATAGTGTGGATAATAAGGAATGAATTTTTCTCCTCTCTGTCTCCCCCATCTTTCAATTCAACTCTGCTGGAACACAAGGAGCAGGACCAGGTGGTACAGTAGATTACCACTCTCTCGTTCCTTCACTTCTAGCACCCGAGTTTGAATCCCTCCTAGATTGTCAAAATAAAAGTCTTCTCTCCCTGCAAGCCGCAGTGTCCCAAAGCGCATTTGAGTTGTCTCAACCTGTAGGAACTAGGTTATCAGCCCACAACACAGTACTTACAGCATCCTCACTCAGAATCTGTAAGGATGGCTGGTGTGAGAAATAGAAAGTTCACACCACTGTAGTAAAGGTGCTCTTTTGAGCTTATATCAGTAGAGAGAACTTTACTATGGAAATATCCTGTGCTATGTTGGAAGGGAGAGTGGTTGATGCTAGCACTTAAATAATCAAATTAGAAATGTGGACCATTCCCCAGCACAGACATCCTTCCACGTGATAAGCATAAAAATGCAAACATGTAAAAGCAGCAAAATAGCAAATCAGGTGTCGGAAAAGTTCAGTGTATATTGTGAAAGAATGAATAACGTAATTGTCGCAGTCGAAAAATGTTACTTAAAGACTAATATTTTCTAAATCACCGTGATCCAGTGGTTATTTTATTTTGCCAATCATGAACAATAAAGTTTTAACTCTCCTTTACCATTTCCCATGAAGCTCCCCGCCCCCTCCTCACTGAACCCCTGATTCTTACAAAATAAACATCAACAGCCCAGACTTGTTAAAAAGGTTGTAATCTTGTTGTGGTAAATTTTTTGGGAAGGTCACAGATTCACCAATAAGTGTCAAAAGTCATGGAAATCGTAGTAACGAATAATGACGTGTCAAATATTGTACCAAACTATCTTTGCTTTGCTACATTTCTCCCTCCCGCTTCACTTATTAGGCATGTCCCTACCCCCTTCATTACTTGTCTCTCACTTCTGTCTGTTAGTGTCTTTCCTCCCCCTTCTCATCCATCTCTCTTTTTCACACCTCTTTCACTCCTGTGTCCCCTCCTTCAATTCTGTCCCCCTCTCTATCTTCACCTTCAATTCGGTCTCTTTCTCCATCCCCTCCTACATTTCTGCCTCTTTTTCGCTCCCTTCTTCATTTCTGTTTCTCTCATTCTCCCTGCTCCTTTACTTTTTTCTCTTTCCTCCCTTATGGCTTTTCGCTTTTCTTTTCTTACTCTCCTGTTTTTAACCTCTGTTCTGCTGGTCTCTGAAAACTGACACATCCATCACTTGGGATCACCAGGTCAACATTTTTGCAGGTAGGGAGTGTCAGAGCTTTGGCAGTTGTTCTGCTGGTGAGGACTTGTGATTGTACAAACTCTAGCCAGTAGGGAGTGGCTTGCCCTCAGTGGCTTTTTTTTCCAGCTTAAAATAAAATCATAGGATCTATGACAAAGGTACAGTCTTCATTTTGAGTCACTAAACAGCTTCTTTCTGTTTGCAACAAATCAAACAACTGGGTTAGAGACAACGCTATATTAAACTTCAGTAACTTTGAAAATATTTAACTTTTTTTTTGGATTAGGGAGGTCATGAAGATTAGTCAAGGAGTTGACACAATTTGCAGACAATTGAAATAGTATTTCCAAAGCAAACACCAGCAATTTTGCGTTAATCTATGACCCACTCTGTGCAGTGATTGGCTCCTGGTTAAAGCAAGAAATTGCTTTCCACTTACTAGGTCTGGCGACAGTCCAAGTCCTCGAAGCTCCCGAACACTGTTCTGTGTTGGTTTTGTTTTTTGCTCTCCTGTCGTACTTGGCTGAAACAATAAACATAATCAAGTGGTTTATGTGTGCAGTATGTTACCCACAGCAAAGTCAGGAATATACATGCTAACTGAACAAAAATCCAGTATGGTTGGAAGTTGTAACATAGGATGCAACTATTATCACATTTAACATTAAAAATAACCGAAGTGGACTAAGCAACAAGTTTTACAACCCCTTTAACAAGTCACCGCAACTAAATAACTACAGATAATACTGCCCTTTGTGCTTTGAAGCAGAGAACAGCCACATCACTTCATTACGTACACATATTGCACTCAGTCACCCAGATGCCCGGTTTTATCACTGGCTTCTACTGAGTTAGTTCAGGCCGCCTCGAGGGCGTGCCAACTGAATTCCCTCCTCAGGCCGGGCAGGAATGGCAAATAAATATCAGTTAGGGCTCCTGCTTTTGATCAAGAACAACCCCCAGTCGAAGTGCTTGTGGACAGAAATAGCTGAATGTGATATTCCCCATCAAGTACCCCACTGGCATTCACTTATTGGCTCATCCATCATGCATAACTACTTGGAATCGGTTCTAGTGGACCATTACTGCCTGTGAAACTTTCCCCAGGCATGAACTGCCATCTTTAGGAACATACAAAATTAACGGGCAGGAAAAGACCAGATGGTCCATCAAGCCTGCCCCACACCTCATGACGGCTAGAGCATCATGGCTAGACACTTTCCACCCCACCCAATCGGCCCCCTCCCCCCAGCCATGTAATCTCCTGGGAGAGGCAAAACTCAGAAAAAACCCAGGGCTACTGAGGGGAAAACAAAAACTCTGGAAAGGACACAAGGGGGGAAAAATAAAAGTGTGATTTGTATTTTGTTTTAGTTGAATTTTACAATTTAATTGCATCGGAGGAACACTAGACGCCCTGGTACCCAACTAGTTGGAAGGCAGGGTATATCAGCCCCATGCTACTTTTATGCACCTACTGGCCATACCTGTTTCAAAGATGCATTACCAGGAACCTGGAAGCAGATTGCCCACCCTCAGTCAGTCAGGGACAGTGTGTGGAAAGGAAAAAAAAAATTATAATCACACTGGAAAAATTATTGTTTTTTCCAGCACATCAAAATAATCCTACAGGAAAACAGATTAACAATGTACAGGTCCTCCAAAGACTCAAATATCAGCAGTTCAGAAATGCAGTTCTACCTTCAGAGACAGGTAGATGCAGCATGAATACTAATGAAGTGTCACAATCAGAACTCACCTGAGGCACTAAACTGACATGAATATTGCAGAAGTTCTCTCTTTTGGCTTTAAACTGGAACTGTCTGAATGCTTCAATGAAAGGCATGCTTTCAATATCTCCCACAGTACCACCCAGCTAAGTACAGAGAAGATATGGTTAGACGAGCGACATGTTTAGAAAGTAAGAGACACATTTTAACCAAGTCCACATCGGGTTCCTGACCTAGTTAGGACCAGAACAGCCATTACTGTTATTTGCAAGTCTCTTAGAAACAACCTTACCCTGACTGTATGCCTAAGGATTCCATTTGCAAGACTGTCTTGGCTTCTCCGATCCCCATTCTCTGATCAATAGGACCTATTCCCAAGCCTCTGCCAATCCCACCCTGTAAAGGGTAGATAAGAAAGAGCAGCCTTCTAAAACAACTCTGACTTATTTTCTTTCACTTTACAGAAAAGTGCCTGCTGCCCGTCAACCCAGGCTAAAAAGTGTGAGTGTAAATAACAGACAGAACAGCCAAATGTAATCAGAAATGGGACTCAATTGCCTCTCGGTTATTGGGAAGGGGAGGGGGAAGAAAATGAGAAAATCAGCCAGGATTCCTGCCCTGATTGTTATTCAGTCACCCTTGTTGGAAAGTGAGCATCTCGGGATGTTGGGTGGGAACAGAATTGGACATTGGCTGTGATGCCTTCACTGTCAAACAGCTTACCAACAATCACTGTCTGGACTCACAAAGAATCACCATTTAGATGAGGCACCACAGGGCTAATGGTACAAATGCAATTGTACCCCATGAATAGTCAGTGTCTAACGGGAGAAAGAAAGGAGGAAATGGTGGAGTGGGTGAAATTATAATTCAACCACTTAAGTTATCTTTACACAAACATCAGCTTTGTAATAATGTCAAGCT
This sequence comes from Heptranchias perlo, assembly GCF_035084215.1. Lineage (NCBI taxonomy): Eukaryota > Metazoa > Chordata > Chondrichthyes > Hexanchiformes > Hexanchidae > Heptranchias > Heptranchias perlo. Next base: position 31,780,968 of record NC_090350.1, read on the forward strand.
CAGAGGTTCAAAGCCAGCTTCATAATTACCCATCATCTTGGCTCAGTTGGTAGCACTCTTGCCTTGGAGTCAGAAGATGGTAGATTCAAGTTACACTCCAGCACAAAATTTAGGCTGACACTTCAGTGCAGTACTAAGGGAGTGCTGCATTGTCAGAGGAGCTTTACCTGCCAGTTCAAGTGAATGTAAAAGATACCATGGCACTATTCAAAGAGCAGGGAATTCTGCTGAAGTCCTAGCCAACATTCCTCCCTCAACCAACAGCACAACACAAAAACAATTAACTGGTCATTCTTACTGCTGTTTGTGGGGCCTTGCTGTACCCAAATTGCCTAGATAATAAGTAACTGCACTTCAAAAAAGTAATCGGCTGGTCATAAAGCATTTTGGAATATCCCGAGCACGGTAAGGTGCTTTATAATGCAATTCTTTCTTTCTTACCTCAATGACACACACTTCAGGTTCGACCCCATCATTATCAACTGGAATCTGTGCTTGTCGCACCACCCATTCCTGAATGGCATCCGTGATATGTGGAACAACTACAAGACGACAAATGTGAACATTAGTCACATAATCCATTTCAAAATGCATCTAATCATTTACTGCTTTCCTCGCTGAACAATGTACGCCAATTTTGAATATAGCTACCTGTTCGATAAAGTTTCAAACGGCAATACATCTAATCAGAAAATTAAACTGCAGCCAGCGGCACAATTACAGACCGTATTTTAGAACTGACCCAACACCTGAATCTACCAGCCATACTTGTAAAATGTACTTTCCCGTAGCAGCATTCGAAAGTAGCAAAAACACATTGTATGTGTGTGTATGGGTTTGGAGGGGCGGGGGAAAGAGGAGAGGACAGAGAAGGAAAAAAGAGAAAGTCTGATACAGTAGGGGTTACAGAAAATTTGCATCACCACAAAATTTAGTCTAGACTGATGGGATGTTAAGTTCTTTTGTTAGTTGTAAAAGGTGCAAAGCGAAATGAGCTTGGAGTAGCCGTAACCCAGGTTCTATTGAGCACCGCCTCGAGGCGAAACTGCCCAAAATCTAACTCAAGCTGGCAACCTCACTCAGAGGGGCCTGAAGGGTGCCAGATGTAGAAAATAAAAGTAACACACTTTTACTGCAATAGGAGATTGTGCTACAGAGGCTGCAGTGAACTTTACTCTGAATGATGAGTAAGTCACTAAAAACATCTTATCAGTACAAGTTGTTAATGTTAAAACGCCCCAAGGCACTTTACAACGGAAACAGAGAAACAGACATGGAGGGAAAGATTAGGAGGAGTAACTAAAAGCTCGTTCAAAAAGATTAGGATGAGAGTTGTTTTTGTTTTTTTTTTAAATAAAAAGGTGCAGCGAGAAGTAGCAGGGTTTAGGGAAAGAGTCCCAGAGAGTAGGGCTGTGCAAGCAGTAGGCTCCACCAGCAATAATAAGGAGAAGGGAGGAGTGGGGATCCTCAAAGGCAGAATCAGATAGCTAAAGAGCGTGGGAGGGGATACAAGAGGTTTACAGACATAGGGTAGGGTGAGGCCGTGGAGATATTTGGAGACAAGCACCAAAATATTTAATGTGTTGGGGAATAGGAAGCCAACGGAAAGTAATGAATTAGATTAAAAGTAAGTCAGAATTGTTGTGGTTCAGTGCAGGTTGGTGCACAAATTCAGAGCCCCTCATCTCAGGCAGGCTGTGAGGGGAGGGAAAAGAAACTCCACATACAAACATGCAGCCTGGTCCAGACAAGTGAAAAGTCAATGTTCCAAATCAGTGCAAGGTCTATTTTTTTATATCATTTGCTTGACTTAGATGTTGGAGGAAAATCTCTAAACTAAGGAGAAATGATATAACTTCTTACAATTTCCTTTCACACAACCAAGTTAAAAAAGTTCTACATTCATTTAATACCCACAATATATACTGACAGTATTCAAAAAGAAAAGTACATAAAACTGAAGGGAGAGCCCTTTATACTTGTCAACATTTGAAAGCTATTTACCTTGTACAGTTTTGCCCAAGTAATCCCCTTTTCTTTCCTTATTAATCACCCACTGGTAGATCTTCCCTGTCGTAATGTTGTTGTCTCTTGTTAAACGGATGTCTAGAAATCTCTCATAGTTTCCCAGATCCAAGTCTACTTCTCCACCATCATCCAACACGAACACCTCACCTGTACAACCAAAGGAGCATTATTTCACAGGTTTTGCAAATTCATCTGAAGTACTGTAGATACCCTTTATAATGCTACTTTTAGGAACTATACACAGCATTGATACACTGGAGAGGAGTCGCTGTAAAACCAGGTTGGTTCAGTTTGTAAGGAAAAGAAAAAAATTACAATGCAAGTCTTTTTAAAAGCTGCTAATCAACATGTTCTGAGTTTGTCCCTTATGCCCTTGTGTTACATTAACCTGATCTATACAAGTGAGGCAGCTTAAACAATGTTATATCAATTATACTTACCAGCACATTGCTCACCAACCCAAGGAGTTCAACCAAAATCGATGGGTAGATGTGGGGCAGATATGATATGCTTTTATAACACACCAACTCACATCTTATTCTGGGATATTGTGTCAACTCCAGCTAGTATTGTCATGTACCTCCATTCCCCACCAGCACTTTTGGTGGGCATAGCTAGAGTTGCTACAGTATCCACATCACCACACAAGTGCATAATATGTTGTTGATTACACTATTTGTTATAGATCCTTATTTTTCATTCTTGTAAAGAGGTTGCATCCTACAAGGTACTGTACAAACTGCTTTAATTATTCAAAGCTACTACAGTTTATAAAGGCAGTACACCAATCCCTTGGGTTGGTAGGCCATGCGCTGATAGGTGTAACTAGTGTAACATTGCTTAATGTGCCTCGTGTCCACAAATACGGTTGAAGTTACTGCCGCATCTTGCACCTCCAAAGTTTCAAAACTCACGCTGGATTTTGTTTAATTTGAATACGTTTTCGTCCATGCATTTATATTAGCAAACAAGAGCCAAATTATCCAGATATTTGATGGATTCATTGCATATACATTGCAGTCAACAAGGTACTGTACATGTACTGATATACAAATACAGCAGTGCACTGTACTACTGATCAGTCCTCTTGCTTTAGGTCATAATTCAACCCCACACCAACAACATAACTTTACCAGTTTTGACTCCTCGATACAGAGATTGTGCAATTCTAACTACTTTAGCTCCGTACGTCTCAAGAGGATGTTTCAAGACTGCTAAAACAAAGTCACCATGCAAAATAACGTAACCTTCTACCCATGTCGTATGGCAATACCCTCCCACCCAAGCCATTGGACAATTTAAAAAAAATGCACCACCCCATGTGAAATATTTGATGCTGAAAAGTCTCAATCATTAATTATTTACCTTTACTAGAAAACACATGCAAACGAGCGGCACCTGTGAAAATAGAGCCTAGTCTAATGAATATGATTAGTTATTACCCGGTTTTACCAACTGAAAACCTTTCAACAGTTCTATAATTGAGATATTTCCCACAATTAAGAATCACTGTTTTACAGAATAAACGTTTATCTGTTCAAATCCTTCTACCCACTGCAGTAATACTGCAGCACACAGAATGCTGAGTGTGAAAGTTCAGAGGGGAGTTGGACATCCATTAGGGATGCAAAATTCTTTACCATGTTCATATGGAGAGAACGTTCCAGCATCAATATTAATGTACGGGTCGATTTTGATTGAGGTGACATGCAGCCCACAAGACTTCAGGATGGTTCCAATGCTGCTAGCAATAATTCCTTTTCCAATCCCTGAGATCACCCCACCAGTCACCAAAATGTACTTCATTTGTCTCCTGAAGTCTAGTCAGCACAAAAAAAGAACAAAGTTAGATCTCAATGAGCTGTCAATTCTTAACAAAATAAAACACGACAAAAAATATCACTAACATATTCTAATATTGAACCTTTCATACCGCATGCTGATATTATAGAGAAAAGCTGCTGGAATGTGATTGGATAGAAAGAATTTTGGATCTGCAAATTCAGCAGCCAATCATAACCTTCACTCTCCTGTACATTCCACAGCTGCATTAACAAAACTTGGCATTTACACCATCTAACATAGGTGCTCAAGAAGTGTGAAAACATTGGGCCAGAATTTGCTGTCAAAATAACGGCACGGCTAACGGCACTCGCCATTGTTTACGGGTAAACGGCACAGCAACTTCAGGCAAGGAGCCGACGCGTGGTTAAATGTGAATAGCCAAAAGTTGCTGCCCAAATTGCGCCACTCCGCCTTAATTTCACAAAAATGGCATTTCACCCTTAGTCTCCCCGTTTTGTTAGGAACTTGCTGTATTTGCCCATTAAACTCGCCAAAGAAAGTTAAATCGTTACAAATGCAAGTACCTTTTAACAACATGATAAGTGTTAATGATTACCAATCAACCTCTCTAGCACCGAAAATTAACTATTAAGTTTGGAGTCTCATTTCTTCAGCTTTTGAATTTTTCATGGAGTTTTAAAAAATGTTGAACTTTTTTTTAAACTTTTCCTTTCTATCTTTCTTTCCCTCTCTTTATTTCTCTTTCAATACCTGATTTAACATTTAATTCACCCTCCTTTTCAGTCCTTCTTGTGTTTATGTCCCAATCCTTAAATCTCACTGGTTAAGGAGATACCCTGTTGGTTGCCCCTGTTCACTCAGGTCCCAGATGCCGTTTCCCTCGCTGCGTCGTTATCAGCTCGCACTTTCAGTGACTTTGTGGGCAACATTTTTTTCGATCCGAAGGGTGCAGGGGCAAGTCTAACAAACGGCAAATGCCGTTAGATGCCTTAGAAGTTTACAACATGGAAACAGGCCCTTCGGCCCAACATGTCCATGTCGCCCAGTTTATACCACTAAGCTAGTCCCAATTGCCTGCACTTGGCCCATATCCCTCTATACCCATCTTACCCATGTAACTGTCCAAATGCTTTTTAAAAGACAAAATTGTACCCGCCTCTACTACTGCCTCTGGCAGCTCGTTCCAGACACTCACCACCCTTTGAGTGAAAAAATTGCCCCTCTGGACCCTTTTGTATCTCTCCCCTCTCACCTTAAATCTATGCCCCCTCGTTATAGACTCCCCTACCTTTGGAAAAAGATTTTGACTATCTACCTTATCTATGCCCCTCATTATTTTATAGACTTCTATAAGATCACCCCTAAACCTCCTACTCTCCAGGGAAAAAAGTCTCAGTCTATCCAACCTCTCCCTATAAGTCAAACCATCAAGTCCCGGTAGCATCCCAGTAATAGAATCCTAGAAGGTACAGCAAATTCTGGCCCAATAACTCAAGTGTGTTGTTGCTACCCAGTTTTCTGTCATTATTACTATTGGATATATTTTAACATAGAGCACATAATGTAAGCTGGCACTTCAGCGCAGCACTGAAGGAGTGCTGCACTGTCTCTCTGACGAGACGTTAAACCGAGGACCTGTCTTCCCTCTCAGTTAGACGTAAAAGATCCCATGGCACTATTCAAAGAAGAGCAGGGAAGTTCTCCTAGTGTCCTGGCCGATATTTATTCCTCAACCAGCATCTCTAAACCAGAAGATCTGGTGATTATCTCATTGTTGTTTGAGGAAACTTGCTGTGCACAAATTGGCTGCCACGTTTCCTTATGTTATGACAGTGACTGCGTTCCTCAAATACTCCTCTGGTGTGAAGCGCTTTGGGATGTCCTGGAAGGCACTACACAAGAGTTTGTTCTTTCTCTTTTATTTCACAAATTCAATGGAAGGTAAACATATACCATGCTGATTAGTGGGTGCTAGCGACCTCTGGAATCCCCCAAGGATCTATCCTTGGGCCCCCTCCTATTTCTCATCTACGTGCTGCCCCTTGGTGACATCATCCAAAAACATGTCAGGTTCCACATGTACGCTGACGACACCCAGCTCCACCTCACCACCATCTCGCTCGAACCCTCCACTGCATCTGATTTGTCACGCTGCTTGTCTGACATCCAGTACTGGATGAGCAGAAATTTCTTCCAACTAAATATTGGGAAGACTGAAGCCTACATCTTCGGTCCCCACCACAAACTCCATCCCTCTTCCTGGCCACTGTCTGAGGCTGAACCTGACCGTTTACAACCGTGGCATCCTATTTGACCCTGAGATGAGCTTTTGACCCCATATTCACCCCATCGTCAAGATTGTCTACTTCCATGTTCTTAATATCGCCCATCTTCACCCCTGCCTCAGCTCATCTGCTGCTGAAACCCTCATCCGTGCATTTGCTACCTCTAGACTTGACTTGACTATTTCAAAGCTCTCCTGGCTGGCCTCCCATCCTCCATAAACTTGAGCTCATCCAAAATTCTGTTCCCCGTATCCAAACTCGCGCCAAGTCCCATTCACCCATCGCCCCTGTGCTCGCTGACCTAAATTGGCTCCCGGTCCAGCAACACCTTGATTTTAAAATTCTCATCCTTGTTTTCTAATCCCTGCACGGCCTCAGAGATATCTGCGATCCTCTAATTCTTGCCTCTTGAACATCCCTGATTTTAATCACTCCATCAGCAGCTGCCTAGGCCCAAAGCTCTGGAATTCCCTCCACTTCTCCACCTCCTTTAAGACGCTCCTTAAAACCTACCTCTGTGACCAAGCCTGGTCCTAATACGTCCTTATGCACTGTAATAGCACTGACCGAGGATCAAACCTGCGTCTCAGAGACAGAAAGTTTACCTGAGTCACTGGAGGGACTAAATTCTACCACTTTTTTTTTGCTGCTTTATTACAGTCTCACCCCTAGAAAAGCAGGCGTTGCAACTGACAGTTTAAAACTGCTTGACAAACTTTGGGAACACGCTGTTCAGCTTATGGGAAAGGGCATAAATCCGCCAATTAATGGAAAAAAAGCGCCAAAAAAAAAAACAAGAGGAAGATTTAAAAGTGCGCTGATTCGAGACAAACAAACGTTGCCCGATGTAAGACATACGGATAATAGGAACACATCACATGAGCCGGTTTAACAGCGAGCTCTCTGCGCCGACCCGGCTGTTACATTAAAAGGCGCGGATTCGAATAGAACGTCCGGAATTGGATACATTGTCGCAACCCGGCCCGGGATCCCGAAAATAACCCGCTTTTCCCGGGCCAGATCCCTAAAATAACCCGCTTTTCCCGGCCCGGGATCCCTAAAATAACCCGCTTTTCCCGGGCCAGATCCCTAAAATAACCCGCTTTTCCCGGGCCAGATCCCTAAAATAACCCGCTTTTCCCGGCCCGGGATCCCTAAAATAACCCGCTTTTCCCGGGCCAGATCCCTAAAATAACCCGCTTTTCCCGGCCCGGGATCCCTAAAATAACCCGCTTTTCCCGGGCCAGATCCCTAAAGTAACCCCCTTTTCCAGGGCCAGATCCCTAAAGTAACCCCCTTTTCCCGGGCCAGATCCCTAAAGTAACCCCCTTTTCCAGGGCCAGATCCCTAAAGTAACCCCCTTTTCCCGGGCCAGTCACAGGTAGAGGCTCGGATCAAACCAGATTCTCACTTAGACCGGTTGTTACATAATTATATACTGTATCACAATAAGATTCCAGGATATAGATCCCCCGCCTGTAATTAAATAATAACAGGCACCGCGCCCTTTCAAACAAACCCCCCCCCCGCATCAATAGAGAGGCTTGTCTACCCGCTCCAGAGCCGGGGCGCAGGTTTGGTTTTCCGCACCAGGAATGCAGGCCGGCACCCTCCAAATTCCGAAACCGAGCCAGGCGCAAAGCTCGGTTCAAGATAAAAACACTCACTCACTTACTTACTTTAGCGCCGAAGTGAAGCGACTGTACTGTTGTGACTTGAAGCGCTCACTTCTCCCCCGGTGAGTGCGGCAGACTCGCCCCCCCCCCCGAGACCTTGAGCATCCGCTGCCCAGCGCTTCACAACACACGTGTGGCCGACACTCCGCGCCAGGCAATGACATGCGGGCCTGACGTCAGCCAGGCGCCTGGTGTCATGAGGAGTCTTGTCCTGGTGGCTGCCTTTTGTTGGGTCTTTGCTTTTCCTTTCTTTTTTTTTTGTTCCATGTAGGAGGGAAGACTCAAAAAGAAAATATGGAAAATTGTCAATGACCTTCCATGTTTAGTAAACACAGAAAGAAGCCCCCAAGTTACAGTCTTAAAATAAATGAACCTTTATGGTTGATGTGGAGATGCCGGTGATGGACTGGGGTGGACAAATGTATGGAGTCGTACAACACCAGGTTATAGTCCAACAGCTTTATTTGAAATCACAAGCTTTCGGAGGAGCAAAGCTCCGAAAGCTTGTGATTTCAAATAAAGCTGTTGGACTATAACCTGGTATTGTACGACTCCGAACCTTTATAGAGAGTACTTTCAAGATGTGTTGGATTTTTAGGTGTGTTTGGTAAAATTTTCAAAAGTAAATTGTTTCTCTTTAAAAAGTGTTGGTTTAGGGCAGGTCGAGAAAGTTGTGACCCGTTTCCTTGTCTTCGTTCCTCCCTCAAGTAATCCTGGGATTCCAAGGCACAAATTTGCACACAGCAAGGTGATAATGACCAAATAACCTGTTTTAGTGATGTTGGTTGAGTGATAAATATTGACCAGGACACCAGGAAGAACTCCGCTGCTCTTCTTCAAATAGTGCCATGGGATCCATTTGCAAGGGCACACAGGGCCTCACCCCAAAAGACAGCATCTCTGACAGTACCACACTGCACTAGGAATATCAGCCGAGATGTTATGCTCAAAGTCTCTGGAGTGGGAATTTAACCCACAAACCTTCTAACCATAGGACCCAGCTACTAGCATGCTACTCAGCATGCCACAGCTGACACACTATGTAGTATCAATTCTACCTGACAGAGGACTGGAATACAAAAGCAACAAGGTAATTTGAACACAGAAACATAGAAACATAGAAAATAGGAGCAAGTGTAGGCCATTCAGCCCTTCAGGCCTGCTCCGCCATTCAAAATGATTATGGCTGATCAGTACCCTGTTCCCGCTTTTTCCCCAGATCCCTTGATCCCTTTCGCATTAAGAAATATATCTATCTCCTTCTTGAATACATCAAATGACTTGGCCTCCACTGCCTTCTGTGGTAGAGAATTCCACAGGTTCACCACCCTCTGAGTGAAGAAATTTCTCCTCATCTCAGTTCTAAATGGCATGTTCCGTATCCTGAGACTGTGACCCCTGGTTCTGGACTCCCCAGCCATCGGGAACATCCTCCCTGCATCTAGTCTGTCTAGTCCTGTTAGAATTTTATATGTTTCGATGAGATCACCTCTCATTCTTCTAAACTCTAGTCAATATAGGCCTAAACAAATCATTGGTTAGACCACAGTAAGAATATTGTGTCTGGTTTTAGGCATCCTAATTTAGGAAAGATGTAAAGTCCATGGAGAGGTTATAGAGGAGATTTACTAAGATGATACCAGGATGAGAGGTTTTAGTTATGCTTCTCATATACCCACCCCACCTCACACAATCTCTCACTGTCCCCACCATTCCTCAGTAAAAGATAAATCTTCCACATGGATTTGAATGGATAATGATTTAAAGCTTGTCGATAACTCTGGTCAAGCAGAGATTATGAAGAGAAGCACATAGTTAAGGTATAGTTGCCAACCCTCCCTTTTTCCTGCGGACACCTGCTTATATGATTGTAAGGTACCAAAGGTATTAAGGGATATGGGCCAAAGGCAGGTATATGGAGTTAGATCACAGATCAGCCATGATCTTATCAAATGGTGGAGCGGGCTCGAGGGGCTGAATGGCCTACTCCTGTTCCTATGTTCCTATGTTCCTCTTGAATGTATGGGGAACATGGAAAACAGTTGATTTCCAGGCCCCCAATACAAATAATGTGAACAGAAACTGAAAAGGTTGATGCCTGCATGAAAAGTAGACGGCTAACAACCATGAACCCTACCATAACAAATCCAAGTGCATTCAAAATTACAGCATTTTGTTAAAATTCTAAATTTGATATAAACTGTGAGGGATAAATCGGACAGGATTATTTGATGGAATTTGAAGCAAAATATTTTAATCATGAATTTACACCAAAAATAAGTTTCTCTGTAAAGAGACACTTGTGCTGGTAATAGTAGCCGCTAGCTAAATAAGAAATGGCTGTATAATGGCTCTACTATATAAATGATGTATTTCATTTAAATATGTTAATTGTTAGCTGTAATTACATGTCATGCTGCTGTTTCTGTGCCTAGCTCTGTGAACACTCACCTGTGTGGTGAGAGTAGTTCTTCTGCTTTGCCCTTTTGCACATATCCCTGTCCTGTGGCAGCCCCTGAACAGTGCCCTCTCCTTGCTGCAGGGCATGCATGTCAGGTAGTAGCTTGCAAAAAAAAGGAAGAGAAAAAGACCACTGGTGTCATAGTCCTTTGATAACCTGAAGCTATGAATATCATTCAACCCTCAGTTCTGGTTTATCAAATGATCAAAATTATATATTTTCACCATATATTGATTCTTTATCTTCCTGAAGATTTACATGTGGAAAAAGTCTGCAGACGACAGTTACTGCAGCATGATTTGAAGTTTGACAGAGACAATTTCTTTTAAAATGCTTTATGGCACTTCCACAGCCCACACCAAAAATGACCTTTCATTCTGCCCTCTTAAAGTTCCATGAGGTATTGTATTATTAGCAGCTGAATAAAGCTACTTGCAAGAGTGCTGGAGGGCGGTACAGTTGGCAAGCGGACACCACCTCATCATATGGAACATACTGTTATCATCGGACAGCACCTGCTCGAGCGCCCAGCCAAAATCAGAAAACGGAATCCCAAACATTGTTTACAGTAGCTTTGCTCACTACACAACGTTGTTCAGCCTGTAATTCCACCCTTTTTATATAAGCAACCCAGTACATTATGGGGCACGTTCAGTGGTTCCCAAAACAGCTGATTTCCTGGCTCCTATGTTAAAATGGGATGCCATCCACACATTGGCACCACTGGTGGAAGGGTGTAATTGCAGCATGACAAGTTTACATAGGAAGTTTCCATTATAAATGTGAACGTAGGACTTTCTATTGGAAAAATATAAAAATAAGGACAGAATATACTGCTTTAAAACGGGCACTGTTAATCCTTCTTTCTCTTACAGGTGCTAACTAACCAAACAGCTGCGCATTTGCAGGACTTTTTGTTTGTTGCATCACAGGTGCACACGATCCTCCAGGTTCGATATTCCAATAGGTGCTCCAGTGTGTGATGCTCTGGGCCGGGAGAACAGAAAATGTATCCTATAGTTCCTCAGATGCCAGTGGCCCTGCGGTACTGAAATCCATCAAATGGATTATGTAGCTTCACTCGATCCAACATGGATTCCACATAGATCTAGTGAAGAATGGCTACATGGGTGAGATACTGGAGTGCGGCCAATGGAACTATACCCCAGAACGAGTCAGAACCTTCACGAAAGGAGACTAAAAGAGAAAACTGGGGGCGGGGGAAGGGGTTGAAACAGGACTGAATACATATAGAAATGTTTGAATATTGTACTACAAAATATTTGTTCTCTGTTATTTTTGTGCCATTTTCCTGTTATGTGCAGTATTTTTGAACATAGGAATAGAAGTAGGCCATTCAGACCCTCAACCCTGTTCTGCCATTCAATTAGATCATGGCTGATATTTTTTGGGTGTACTCTGCGTTCCCTATCAAAAGCACTCCATCAATGTAAAACTACTTTTTGAGACACTGCCCACAGCCGAGAAACTTGTATCACAACACTTTCCTATTCCTTTCTCACTATTTAGTTATTCAGATTGTATTAATTACACCCTTAAATAATTTCTGTAATTTATATTATGGAATAAAAAAATACCTCAACTATATGTGCAGTTGTAATGATTAAAAAATAAAATCTGTGAATTTTGGAAATCAGAAACGAAAACAAAAAGTTCTCCAAATGCGCAGCTGGTTGGTTAGTTAGCACCTGTAAGAGAAAGAAGGATTAACATTTTAGGTATGATCCTTGCTCAGAACCAAGGTTTGTAGTTAGTGTTGATCTGAGTTGCAGAAATTGAAAAACAAATCAAGGTCTCACACTGAGCTTAACTGTAATTTGATCAAAGGTTACGAGTTTGTCCTCCAACTGAAAATCCCAGATGGTTCAAATCCTTTCATCCTGTCAGTGTTTTCAATTTAGTGACATTCCTCTTATCTTGAACAGGGCTAACAGCCAGTTGTCAATTCCCAAATATGGAACATTTGGGAATTTTTGACCATTTTTTAACAGGAACGATTTGGAAAAAAGAGTTACATTTAAGTGTTGTGTTTTAATGCAAAGCAATGTTGCATAATATTTGGCAACAATAAGAGCAAATCTTTCTCTCAATTTGATCAATTGTGGACAGATCAGTTCACTAAATATTCAAGTATAATAGTTTTGTCTCTTGCACTTTCAAATCAAAGACCACTGTTGTCAGAAGTTGTGAGTGAGAATGATGGCAATAATCACCAGTGGTATGTGACAGAAGCACAGACTGTACACAAGGGAGAACAGCGATGACAATTTTACCTTGTAAAAAATTAGTCCAAGGGGAACTGCACTCAAACACAGTGCCGTGACCTGTCTGCACTACTATTCCTATCTACATCCTTCTCTGCTCCAAACCAAAGCTGTAAACTTGCAATTCCCTTCGCTAAAATGGAAAAAATCTGACTATGTGCTTTTGATTTTAGTTGGAGACCAATGGCAATTGTGAAAACCACAAAAATATGGTCCTCTGATGCTGTTTATCTCCAAATATTTATATTGAAGGTTGCCATTGACAATGAGAGTACTGACTGCCTGCCATCGATGATGGGTGTACTCTGAGTCCCCTATCAAAAGCACTCCATCAATGTAAAACTACTTTTTGAGACACTACCCACAGCTGAGAAAGATGTAACACAAATGAGATTTTATTTTCATGTGAATTGTGTAAATTTGTTTTTGTAATTTGATATCAGGACTTCTTCTAAATTTTCCCTGAATTCTGGGCAATGTTTAAGTGTTCGTAATTGGAGTCTGTGACTGAAGCCTTTGCTACTGTGACCGCAGGATGACCTCTTCCCATCTGTGTTTTTCATCTTTCCTCGATGATTTCTGAGATCATCATTCGAGAGAGCTGTGTACTTAGCAAAATAAATTGGGCCCTTCACAGCCATGTTTTGTTTAGCTCCTTGTGCAACACTAAATTGCTGTTATGAAGTAAAGTTCACTCTTGTACTAGAGGCCATCTCAGCAAATCATCAAAAGATTTTGCTTTAATTGCAAGTCACGATGATCATGGGAGGTCTGTTAGAAAAGGGCTCCAATTATACACAAAGATGTCTTTATAACCAAAGAGGAAAAGTAATAAAGGCACAGTATTAATTTTTTTTGTTGCAACCCTCCGCCACCCGTCCCAAGTGACAACTCTTATGTGTGCCTAGGTAGCGAGGCTTAGCGTGCTTTTCATCCATGGAAGGCATCGCAACTGAGCCTGATCAGGTACAGATTCAATGTACATGGAGGAAATGGAGCTTAAAATCAGGCAGGCTGTAAAGCAGGTGTCCAACCCGTACCCATCCCATTCCCTCTGGGTGGGTTAGGTTAAAATTGGGGCTATATTTCTAGCAGAGGTCACTGGACGGCAATTCTACAATTTTATGATTCGAGCATTTATATACTGGCAACCTGGCAGTAATTAACTCCAAAATAATCATGTGGCATTCGTAATCTATTTACAGTATTGAAAACAAACAATATGTTAGATATTTTTTACAGACAGAAATGTGATGATAGCCTGGTGCTCCTTATTTCACTAATTGCAGTCAGACCTTTGGGCTGCTTTCATGGTGAATAAGGGTCCAATATTTCTAACCTGCAGGCAGCATATTGCGTGCAATTAGAGAGAAAAAGAAGCAACAGTTAATGTTGATAGCATAAAATTGTACAGATCCAAGAATCCGTTTTATGGTTTCCTCAATAGCTCATTGCCTGGTACAAGACTGAACTATACAGTCCTGAAAGGCCAATTTCTTGTGGTTCTAAATCAGGACAGAGGAGGAAGGGGTGGAGACGAGAAATTTGACTTGCACCCAAAACGGGCGCAAAGTTGGCGATGTGACCGCTTCGTGCGCTGGTCCATGCCAGCCTGAGGCTTTGGGCCTCATTTAAATGCTGCCAGCAAACTGCAAGCACAAAATGGGCACCCTGCTGCAGCTCGCTGGTTGGGAGGGTGTAAAACTGGCCAGCTCCTACGCTGAACTGGCCAGCAGGTCAGGTCTAGAGGGTGGGGAGGGGGGAATCCTCTAACGTTCCAGCAGCAGGCTGGCATTTTTTCTGTGGGCCCAGGAGGAGCACTGCTGCCAGGTACAACCTAGGGGGAGATGTGTGTACCTGACAATTTGTACCTGAATTTCGCATTCAGCATCCTACAACCTGGTGTTTCCATTTTGCATATTTAAGGAGCCTAATACCTGTTTCAGGTGGGCGTCCTGGAGGACTAAAAGTCACCCAAGCAATGTGGCCTCCGCATACTTCCAGTGCAGTTTGGGTGTGGCAGATCTCAATGCAAAATTTGGAGATTTTATGCTGGAAAAATGGGCAATCACCAGGTCAGGTCCCTGCCCTCATTGCATCCTGCTAGGAATTCTTAGGGCTTCCAAATGTGATACAACTGGGCCTACACCTATAATAGACCCAGAGTTATTCTACTGAGGCGAGAGGGGGCATTCCCAGCCACCCAACTCATTCTCTGTTGGATCTGCTCCCTGGGTGCCCCAGAGCATGGGTGCTTATTGGGACCCTGGCATTAGGACCTACCTCTGGATAACCTCCGACTGGAGGGTTTGTGGGGGTCCCGTTGGAAGGCTGAATACAGGAAAATTAGTTCAGAAATCTTCTTTTACTCCCCTTCTCCCCCCGCCCCCACCCCTCCCCCACATCTTGCAGGAGGGAGGCACTCAGGTCCTCCGGCTCCTGATCTTGATCAGAGGGTCCTGATCTCGGAGACATCTGTAGTCCTGAGAGACCTACGTCTGTGCTTAAATTTGCTCTCAAAGCACCTGGTATTTCCATGATGCAAAGAGAACGTTCAGAGTGTATCAAAAATCTTTAAAAATAGATTTTAAAATAGAAGGAAAAACCTGCTCCATCAACAAGACTTTTAACTTCACAACGACAAAAGAACATTCCGGTAGTTGTCTCTTTTGGTTTGTGTAGTAACTTGCCAAACAGTTCATCCCTGATTTATGAAATATTTCCATTTGTTTTTTTTGAAACAAGACAGTTTTATAGTCAATATATTACTTCTCAAACTAACAATATTTTCGTGTATTAACATGTCAGCTTGGCCCCCTTGCCTCCGAGTCAGAATAAAGTCGCGCTCGAGGACTTGAGTGCTTAATCTTGGGAGTATTCCATTGTTGGAGGTGCCGTCTTGTGGATGATACATTCAAACCCATCAGACTTCCAGTACTTCTAGTAGAATAGTCCTACAGCACTATTCAAAAGTTGGGAGTTCTGCTGGTGTGTTGACCTAAAATGATGAATTGGTTATCCATCCCGTCGTTGTTTGTGGGATCTTGGTGTGTGCGAGCTGGTTGCCACATTTGCCTACGGTGACTGTGATTCTTAGTGTGTGAAGCACTTTGAGATGCTTCCGAGAGATGTGATAGGATGAGATATAAATGTAGATTTTTAATTTAATGTCACAACTTTTACATCATTAAATAAATTTAAAACAGAAATGGACAGTTTCCTAGAAGTAAAGGGAATTAGGGGTTACGGGGAGTGGGCAGGAAATTGGACATGAATTTAAATTTGAGGTTAGGATCAGATCAGCCATGATTTTATTGAATGGCGGAGCAGGCTCGAGGGGCCGATTGGCCTACTCCTGCTCCTATTTCTTATGTTCTTATTAACTCACAGAAGGTGTTGACAGCACAACAGAGAAACCTGTGGCTTTGAAAAGAAGAAAAGAAGTACTGTAATGGGGAAAAAATAATGTATGCTTTTCAAATGTGAAAATTTCAGGCCCAACATTTCCTATCTTTAGTATTACACACACACAAACACACACATATATATACATACACATACAGGTGCAGGTGATGGGGGCTGACTGTCCATTAAATTTTATCCTTATCATAGCATCATAGTATGTTACAGCACAGAAGGAGACCATTCAGCCCATTGTGCCTGTGCTGGCTCTTAATTTGAAATAATATTTTATTATTTATTATTATGGTGGTGGGTGGGCAATAAACCTCAGCTTTCATTGCAGTTACTGCGTCCTCCAATTGTCAGATTTGTTTTCTAAATGAGTCTGCTGTGCCCTCTTCCTCAGTAGGACTGACTTCTTTCCTTTTAAACTCTGCCACTCCCCATTATTGCAAACATCTGACTCCCACCATGGAGAAGTAATTACAAATAAAATAATTTTCAAAAATTTTGAAGTGCTCCTCAATGTTGTTATGTGGGCAAAGGTGGCAGACAATTCACACACAGCAAGGTCCCACAAACAGCAGATGAATGACAAGATCATCTGTTTCTGTTGGTGCTAGTTTGGCGAGAAATGTTGACCAGGACACCTCCCTGCTCTTCAAATAGTTCCATGGGATTGATTAGGTCCATCTGAGCAGGCAGATGGGGCCCTCAGCACTTTTAACAATGGAGCATTCCCTCAGTATCGCACCAAAGTGTCAGCCCAGATTACATTCTTAAATTTGTAGCAGGCTTTAGCTCACAACCTTCTGAATTAGGCTAGCTTGCTACCAACTGAGCAAAACTGACACACAAGAGAAACAGAGAAAGAATAAAAAAAACCTTTTCCCTCACTCTGTCAAAGATTAAACAATAGAACAGACATTATACACCTGTCCTGGGGTAGTTAAAAGCCTGGGATATGATTTTGATTCAGGTGGCAGACTGGAGAAGAGTAAGATGGACAGGAGTTAAGATGTAGCATAGACATGTCAGATAGCTCTCCACAAAACGACAGATAAGAAATTGATGTCCACATTCTGATGTAATTGCAATGAATGGAAGAGTGGATCATAAAAAGATGCTGAAAAGTTGGCCACAAACCCTCAGCTGAACCAAGTCTCCAGTTTCCCAATCTCCTGCTTCCTCCCTATTCCCTGCCTTAGATCTGTTGTATTGCTCGCACGTTATGTAAATTATGCTGAACCTAGAGACTCAGCTAGGTTCAGCACTCATTGTGTTCACACCGGATTTAGGACAATCATTATTCTGATCGATATGCAAATGAGCTGACCCAGGAAACTCTCATATAAATATCTCTCCAGGCCACTGGCGGCCGCAAACATTTTTCCATTGGCGTAAAAGAGGAGCCTTTGCTTGGTTCCACTGATACTGATCCAATTGTAGCTTGCGCATCTCTATAAATGGCTACTCTTCCCATCCTCATAACATCACTTCCAGACTCCCCCAGGATCTCCTCTTCCTCATTTACATACTGCCCTTGGAATATCACCCACAGACATGGGGAGCAGATTTTCACTTTTGGTGGTGGCAGAAAATGGTGACTTCAATGGAAAGTAAAATCAGGCAGGATGCATAATGGGCGATTGATCCGCTACCACCTTGGTCAGTTTCCAGATGTACACCCTGACACCCAGATCAATCTCTCCACCACCTCTCGGAACCCCTCCATTGCTGAAAGCACAAACTCTGTGCCCTTGTCACTGACTCCATCCTCCTCCCTCGCCACTGTTTCAGGCTGAACCAGATTGTTCGACCTTGTGCAGAGTTTCTGACCCTATATCCGCTTCATCACAAAGACAGCCTACTTCCACCTCTGTAACATTGCCCGCCTCCGCCCCTACCTCAGCTGATCTGCTGCTGAAATCCTCATTCATGGATTTGTCACCTCTAAACTCAATTCTGCCAATGCTCTCCTGGCCATCCTCCTATGTTCCACCCTACGTAATTTTCAGCTCATTCAAAACTCAACTGCCCATACCATATCCCCCAGCATTCCTGGTCACCCATCATCCCTGTCCTCACTGACCTGAACTGGCTTCTGATTCCCCAATGCCTCAAATTTAAAAATCTCATACTTGTGTTTAAATTCCTCCAAGGCCTCACCCCTCCCTATCTCTGTAACCTTCTCCAGCTCTACAATCCCCCACGCTGCACTCTCTCGCTATCCTCTGACACCATGGGGTAAATTTTAATCCCACAAAAGGGTGGGTTGGGGACAGGTGGGAAGGTAAAAATTGTAAAAAGGTAAAACCGGCCCCAACCTGCCCACTTCCAGTTTTAACGGAAGCGGGTCGAGGGGTGGGTGACCATTCAGCTCTCAGGAAGCGGGTCGATCAGTAAAATCATTTAAGGAGGCTGCAGGCCTCCATTTTAATAGCATTTTTATTTCTAACTCCTGGGGGCTGGGATTCCTGGGCCTTCTGATTTACACCATGTGAGAGGAGGTGAGAAGGCCCGGATCAACAGATAAGTGCCTTTATTGCATTGCTTATGGGCCCGGAAGAGCAGGAGTGTTTCCTCCTGGCCCAATAATCTTATCTGCTGCGATCCCACACATGAGATCGATCGACTCCCCCCACCATATTCGACCCCCAACGAGCTCCGAACCTCCCCATGACTGAGCACTGATGACCGACCCCCCGATGTCCCCCAAAGACCACCGACCCCGATGACCCCAATGACCCCGACCCCAATGACTCCCCCAACGATCCCCGACCCTGATGACCCACCAATGACCGTCAGCCTCGATGAGTCCCCCCGATGACCCCTGACCCCGATGATCCCCCAAAGACCCCTGAACCCGATGACCCCCGACCCCGATGACCCAAATGAATGCCGACCCCAATGAACCCCCCAAAGACCCCCCCCTCATGACCGACCCCCCCTCATGACCACCCCCCCGCCCCCGTTGATGACCGACCCCCCCTCCCCCCCAATCTAAGAATTACCAGCTGGCATCCACTCCCTCGCTGCTCTCCTGTCTGACTGACAGTCAACCTGTCAATCTGTTAGGCTATCAGGTGGGAAACGTACTGAAAAAAATTGAAAGGTGTCCTTACATCAAAATTGCAAGGACATCTGGGAAACCCGTACTTCCAGGTTTTCCATCAGGAAATCCCACTCCCCCCCACTTCCCGGCTCCCTATTAAAATTTATCCCCATACCTTTTGCACAACTCCCTCCTTTACTCTCACCATTGGCGACTGTGCCTTCAGCTGCCTAGGAGCAATGGTCTGGAATTCCCTCCCTAGACTCTCTGCCTCTCCACTTCCTTCTCCTCTTTTAAGATCCCCTTTAAATCGCACCTCTTTGACCAAGCTTTTGGCCATCCTTCCTAATCTTTCCTTCTTTGACCTGGCATCTGTTTTTCCGAATGTTTCTCTCAAACTCCTTGGCATGTTTTTCTATGTTAAAGGTGCTGTATAAATGCAAACAAATTTTTATTGTTGTTGTTAACATACAGGAACATTCAGCAGCTCCCGTCACCTTACATATTCCATCTTGCAGATTGATTGACTTGTCCAACTTGGATCTAATTGGTTACATAATTGGAACATTGATATACCACTTACTGGTAGTGAAAGCACATTTTAAAATTCTCTTGTTCAAATTGATACATCATTACTGTCAAGAATTAATTCTAGACTGTCAGCATCATTAATTGGTTACTTTTTGCTTTTTGAATCTCATTGGGATTCCAAATTACTGCATGATACAAATCCATTTGTACAAGTAGTAACTACAAAGTTACTACCACACCATCTGCCAACATGAAAATCCTACTACATTTTCATAGCAGACACTAACTTTCACTCAGCTATTGACCTCCAGGGTATAACAGTGATTGATGTAATTTTACTAAGATACATTTGCCAAATTTGTACCACTACTAGCACCAAATAGTTTTTCCTAAATTAATTTTTCTCCCCCATGGTTTTCTGAATTCTTATCCTGAAGGCATTGACTTGTGCGGGGATCACAGACCCTCAGACGCTGGCCACTTCACAGTGAGTGTTGGCAGGCTATTTGCACATGGGAGATATCAAAGCTGAGCCTGATTCTGTCCTCAATCAATATCCACACACACACACGCATACACACACGCATGCACATGTCAGCAGAAGTTACAAGACAGTGACCAGAAAATGATTTATTTTCTTCCTAGCCTAGGGTTACTCAAGCTATTTGTAATGTTCCAATCATTGGTCCAGCTGAGACCAGCCTAATTCAGTACAGACCAGGCATTGAACCTTCCTGCTCTATATGGCCCAGTTCCACACTGGAAAGTGTGCTTACTACTGGAGCCATCGGGGGGCTTATAAATTGTTTTAACTGCTCATTAACAGTGTAACAAATCTATTCACATTGCATGTGGCTGTATGATAGTTTAGACTATTAATGGAAATATCCAGATCTGGTAAAAAGTAATAACAGACATTCCATTCATGCTACATAACGCTTCTAAGGGGAAAATCTGTTTGTATAACTGTGCTTTGCATATATGTGGAAAATATTTGTTAAATGTTTTTCTCTCATTAAGGGATACATTTAATAACAAAGAAATTGCACAACATTGTAGCATTGGACATATTGCAAATAGAAATGGGAGACTGCACAATATAGCAGATACTTTCCTGTTCACCTCAACCATGGAACAAATCCTTACCTTTATCTCCATTTGCAGATATAATGTCAATTGCCACCAGGCAACAGATAATAATATTTTAAAATATTCTGTCCATTATAATTATAGAACACCCATATACATCAGGGAAACATATTTAGCTGGAAACAGAATAAGTATCAGCTGTTTCAGTGCTAGGACACTGACAGCAATTCCTATCTTTTTTAATGTGAACTTCAGTTGTCTCTTGTGAAAATTATTGATATGGAGTTTGAAAAATAAAATTGGTGCTTGTTGCAGTAGCAAACAATTTTCAGCAGATGGCAGCAAAATATAAGGAGATGAAACAGCATTTATCCATTCCTTTGGGTTTTTCTGGTGAGGTATCTCTTGCAGTAGAATTAGTGGGTAAACCTGTCAGGGAAATAGTGGTACACAGATTAGAGTTAGAGAAAGCAGGTAATAAGATTACAATGGATGTCTCCTATGTGAAGCAAGTGATGGCGCAATGGGCCAAATGGGCTTTTATGCTGAAACTTCTATGGTCGGGAATATCCTTGCAGTTGCTCCCCCTCCGCTGCTGTAACTTCACCGGAGATTCTGCTGCACTTATGGTGGCGGAGGGGACCAGCTCTGAGGAATTGATGTGATTCTATAGCTTGGATTTTCTGAGTGGCGTTGTTTTAATATCACTGGTAAACAGCCGGCATTAAAGTTACACTGATCAAAAAAAAAAATCTTGATTTATGAGTTACAAAGCAGAAAGCAAAGATAAATCACAAATTAAAATCAGGTGAAGTTACATAGAATTACGTAGAATTTACAGCACAGAAACAGGCCATTTGTCCTAACTGGTCTGTGCTGATGTTCATGTTCCACCATGATGCACTTATTTAACTTCCCCTTAAATGCATCTACGCTATTTAATTCAACTACTCCATGTGGTAGCAAGTTCTACATTCTAACCACTCTTTGCGTAAAGATGTTTCTCCTGAATTCCTTATTGGATTTATTAGTGACTATCTTGTATTTATGACCCCTAGTTTTGGACTCCTCCAGAAGTGGAAACATCTTCTTTATGTCTACCCTATCAAACCCCTTCATAATTTTAAAGACTTCTATTAGGCCACCCCTCAGCCTTCTCTTTTCTAGAGAAAACAGCGTGTTCAGCCTTTCCTGAAGTTAGTAAGATGAACTTATCCCCTCTGATGAAAAAATTATAACTGGTGGAAAAACCTATTTTCCTGCCCCACTAATGCCTGGTTGCACGTCAAGTGGAGTGCAACCAAAATGCACTCCAGCTGACCTGACCTGAACCCACCTGTATTTCCAGGTTCAGTTCATCTGCATAGGCACAACATTCCCCCGTGCAGGCCTGCCACTTTGCAGAGGCCAGCCCTCAGAAGTGGGAGAAGAAAGCCAACTACCGCTGCATGCTTGGGAGACCTGCAGCATCAGTAAGGGCCATTGGTTTCAGCACCTGCTATCCAAAAATAGCACCCAGAAAGCCGCCAGCCTTGATGGCCATCCTTCTGGAGCTGTTTTTTTTTTTAAAAAATAACTTTTCTTTTTGCTGCCTCCAGGACTTTGCTCCCTGTTCCTTGTCAGATCCTTTGATCCGAGACGAGGGCCCAAGCAATAAGGTCCACTAGCTGCGGGCGCCCTTACAATTGGGCATCTGCCAAGCAGAAACATCAGGAAAATGAAGTGGGTGGTAAGGTGACATCATTCCCACTTCATTACCATATTCTTACAATACTCGCCTCACCCTGAATGCAAAGCAGAGAAAAACTACCCTGAGTTTTTACCAAACTACTTTTATTGCTGATATGGATAACCTAGAATAGGGCAGTAAGAAAATAATCCCTTGGGAACTGCATCAATTAATGTTCTGAAGACTGGGACTTAGGTAATTGTTAAAAGTGGTCCCTGCAATCAGACTTTAAACCTATTGCTTTAAATGGCACAATGGAATATTCTGAATAATTCCTTCCTCCAACTGTTCACAAGGGAAGACACGAATAATATGCCCTTCCTCGAAAAAGTATACCAAGTCAGAATGCAAGACTTTGATACAAATGAGATGGAAGTCCTAGACCAGTAGAAAAGGACTTAAAGGAAATAAGTGCTCAGGGATAGATGGTAGTTATCCCAGACCATTGAGGGAGACCAGCAAAGAGATTTGTGAGGCATTGACAATCATTATGAGGGAGTCAAAATTACTGGGAAGGTACCAATAGATTGGAAACAGGCTATATTCAAAATATCCTATATTCAAAAAGGATGACAAAACAGACACAGGCAACTTCAGACCCATTTGTCTTACTTCAATTCCATGTAAAATAATGGAGTCAATTATCAGAAGTAATGATCAATCAGAAGCTTGAATGGGGGTAAATTCAAAACTAATCTGTGGAAACAATATTTCAGTAAGTGAGTAGTCAATCTATGCAACAGACTTCCTAAGGAGATGGTGGAAGTAGTTAGTATTGAATCATTCAAATGCAATTTAGATAGATTTCTTTCAGAAAATAACATTTTGGAATTCAGTATATGAGTAATTTGAGACATAACATGTGGTAAGTGTAGGATGTTTGGGAGGAAAAAGGTGACTTTGGACCTTTGGTTCCCAAAGTTCTCCACCACTGGGGTTTACCTGGTGTCATTTCTGAGTCTGTTGTAGACCAATTGATAGAGATTGATTGTTATGATTAGTCAGCAACCCCATTATCCTTGTATCATGCGACTACCAGGATGGTAGAAGGCAAACTAGATGGACTTCGGTCTTTTTCCTTCTAGCAATTCTTATGTTCCTAAGGAGCCCTAGTAAACTCAATGCTCGACATGTCCAACCAATGGTCTTAGTATACTCAATGATCAACATGTCCAATCAATGGTCTTAGTATACTCAATCATCAACATGTCCAACGAATGGTCTTAGTGTACTCAATTATCAATATGTCCAATCAATGCTTAACTAGCTCAACCAATGGTCGTAATAGACTCAACGTTCAACATTTCCAACCAATGTAGAACATCAATCAACAAAGCCCATAGAATGTTGAACTACATAGCTGAACATAAGTCATAGGACATTGTGATCAAACTGTACAGTGTTCTGGTCAGATCACACCCTTATCTGTTTAGATGTCTATTTCTGGTTGCCAAGAAACAAGAGAGACATTCAAGCACACTGGAAGCAGTGCAGAAAAGAGTCACAAGGCTGATCCCCAATATCAGGGATCTGAGTTGTGAAGAAAGATGGGAGCGATTTGGACTTTTCAGCTTGGAAAGGAGGCATCTGAGAGGTGATCTTATAGAGGCATGTAAATTAGTAAATGGTAAGGAAAAGGTTAATCTGGAATACTTCTTTAAAATAAACAGTGGGAGTAGGACAAGAGGACACAGGTTTAAACCAAACAAAAGGTAATTTTAGGACTGATGTCAGGAGGTTCTTCTTCATGCAGAGAGTGACCGAAACTTGGAATGGACTTCTGGGAAGAGTGGTTAATGCAAAATCCCTGGAATCATTTAAGGAACAATTACATACTGCAGTGGGGAGAGTGTAGGATGGTTCTGGATGGATAAATTAAGATGGGCCAAATGTCTATTCTCAGCCTTGATCTTGTGATCTTGTGTTTGGGACAAAAATTGGTTGGCACCATGTAATATGAAAGCATATCCTGAGTTTTCAGATGTCCAAAACATGGCCCGTGGGCCAAATCCAATCCACAAGCTGCCGTTATCTGGCCCTCAAGGTCGTGGGTTGGTTATTTTCTCTTTGTATGTTTGTGTAAACAAGTTTCTTTTGTTGGTTGCAACATTTTGAACTTTGTAGGCCTGGAGGATTATAAAGGATTGATCCCTCTTTGGCAGGTTTAGACAAGTCAGAAAGCAGGATTTTCCCATCAATCAGAGAACAGTCTTTAGCAGTCCTTTGTGTCTGGGAAGTTCACAATGCCGCAAACAACAAGAGAAGGAACAGCAACTTCAAAGAGTGCACTGCTTAGATGTTCATGGGGGCAGTGGCATTGAGTGGAGAAAACCAGGCCGAGCTAGGAGTAGGGAATCAGAGACAGGACATTACTTTGCAACAAAAACAGAAAATGCTGGAAACACTCAACAGCTCAGAAAGCACCGATGGAGACAACAAACAAGTTCACATTTCAGGCTTACACCTTCATTGTTGTTCTCTTTAGAGAAGAGAAGGTTAAGGGGAGATTAATAGAGGTGTTCAAAATTATGAAGGGCTTTGATAGAGTAAATAAGGAGAAACTAGGACACAGATTTAAGGTAATTGGCAAAAGAACCAGAGGGGAGATGAAGAGACATTTTTTTATGCAACGGGTCGTTATGATCTGGAATGCACTGCCTGAAAGGATGGTGGAAGCAGATTCAATAATAACTTTCAAAAGGGAATTGGACAAATACTTGAACGAGAAACGTTTGCAGGGCTATGGGGAAAGGGCAGGGCGCAATGGGACTATATGGATAGCTCTTTCAAAGAGCCGGCACAGGCACAATGGACCAAATGGCCTCCTTCTGTGTTGTATCATTCTATGATTCATCAGAACTACTTTATAAGGTGGTTTTGTTCTCTGCTTCCAAGGGAAAAACAACAAGGAAACTAAATGATTGCCGTGGGGGCTGTTCACCATCAGGGTCACAATTTTATTCTCACTGCCAATATAGGCCTGCATTACAAAGCAAGACAGTCATTTGCAGCTACTTTAATGTTCTGATCCCAACCTTTGGACAAGTAAGGATTTGCAGTTGTTCTGGCGTTGCTGTTGCTCTCCATTCTGCAGTAGAAATAGGCCAAATGCAAAACCTAAGAAGCCAGATCATATTGTGCAACCACTTACTTAACCCAGCTTTCTGATAGGTGAGATACTTATAATCTATAAATCTTTTCTATAATAACCTTGAGATGCTTCTGGTGCAGAAATAGCAGTTAAGCCACTTAATGTGCAGAAGAGAAGGAAGTGGACATGCTGATATTTTCTGTAGATGTGGTTATTCAATTGTGAAAAAAATTCTTGTTTCAAGCACTCTCTCCAATTTTACTTGGCTGTGAAATGTTTGAGGTAGAAACCTCTTGTCTGTCACATATAAGGAAGCAGTATTACTTTACTCTGGATTTTAAAAAGAAATTGTATTTGTGTCTGGCCTGAGTTCCATATCTTAGGATATAATGGAGAGAAGGTCACTGCAGGGAGAATGCTCTGCCTGCCATTGTGTCACCAGCATTGTTTTCAGGCCTTCTTGCCTGTCAGTAATAGAAATTGAGATCATCGTGGCCTCACGCTACCATATGGTGGTGATAAACCTCTCTCTCTTTCAAATATATTTGCATTGAATATAACATAATGGACAATAATGAGGTGTTAAAGTAACCCCCTTGGGTGAATGGCTAACAGATTGGTATTTACAAAGGTGAGAATTCGTAAGTGTGCATTGTGTATATAAAACTGTAAACCTATACCCCTGAAATGAAAATTGCCCTATTAGTAGGCCCTTAGCTGACCAGATCTCCAGAGAAAGAGTGATTGTAACTTTGAAAATACACTTAAGTAGCAATGCTGTTAAAAATATGCTGCTGAATACAAAACAACATTCCTTACGTTCTTTAATGGTGTTCTTTTTTCTAAATTCCTAGAATGTTATCCTTCCTGTGCTTAGGACTAAAGGCAGAAATGGTCCTTATCCCATAGCATACAAATTGTTTCCACATGACAAACACATTGTGTAATTTTGAAGGCTGATCCTACTCAGGAGCAATATGGTGCAGATGTGGGATTTCCCCCCAATTTTCTCCTCCACTTCTCCAACTGGGATGCAGTCTTATGGTGCCAGCAGCCCTCATTCCAGTAGCCACTCTTCATATGCAAACCACAACAGTGAGTGTAGGCAGATTACTCAACCAGCTAACTCAATCCTGTCATCACCTGAGGTCCATACCTTTGAATAGGAGTCTTGGATAGGAAACAGGACCCCGGAAGAACTTTTTTCCCTTTCATAGCTCAGGACTGCTATGGCTTTTGCAGCATCCATATTGCCACCCAAGCTGAGACCAGTTAAATTAGATGTGGAGATGCCGGTGATGGACTGGGGTTGACAAATGTAAGGAATCTTAGAACACCAGGTTATAGTCCAACTATTTTATTTGAAAATCAATTTGCCCAGCATTGGTTAGCCACACATAGCAAAAGGCCCAAGATTCAATCCCTGGTCTACACTAATTTAACTGTAAGGAATCTTACAACACCAGGTTATAGTCCAACTGTTTTACTTGAAAATCAATTTGATTTTCAAGTAAAACAGTTGGACTATAACCTGGTGTTGTAAGATTCCTTACAGTTAAATTAGTGTAGACCAGGGATTGAATCTTGGGCCTTTTGCTATGTGTGGCTAACCAATGCTGGGCAGTGTATTTTTAAAAAAATTCGTTCACGGGATGTGGGTGTCGCTGGCAAGGCCGGCATTTATTGCCCATCCCTAATTGCCCTCAAGAAGGCGGTGGTGAGCCGCCTTCTTGAACCGCTGCAGTCCGCCTTAGGCCCTGATATTACCAGGGAGGCGGGTTTGCAGTGGGGGGGGGGGCGGGGGGACGACTGGGCACGTGGGGAACCCGCCCAGTAAAATCGGTGCGTTCCCCACGCGATCACGGGTAAATTGAAGCCACTTACCTTGGCTTCCAGGTTTCCCGTTGGAGACCTGCGCAGTGGGCAGACTGCACACCCACATCACAGGCTGTCAGCTGGAAGAGCCCTATTTAAAGGGGCAGTCCTCCAATGCTGCTCCTGCAGCAAACAACCAAAAGAACAGCATGGAGCAGCCCAGGGGAAAGGCTGCTCCTAGGTTTAATGATGCCTCACTCCAGGTCTTACTGGATGGGGTGAGGAGGAGGAGGGAGATCTTCTACCCGGCGGACGGGAGGAAGTGGCCTGCCTCTGCCACCAAGAAGGCCTGGCTCGAGGTGGCAAAGGAGGTCAGCAGCAGCAGCAACGTACCCCGCAGCTGGATTCGGTGCAGGAAGCGCTTCAATGACCTAACTAGGTTAGCCAAAGTGAGTACACTTACTCATTCTCCTACACTCCGTCTTCCACATCACTGCCCCCACCCCACAACTCCTTCTGCACTGCCAACACTACTCTATCACATCACTCCTCACACCCACTCAAACCTCATCCTCAACTTACCTGCACTTACTCATCCCACTGCTACCACTCAGCCCAGTCCTCATACAATGTCTTGGCGCTGTCTCATACTCACCCTCTGATGCATCTCTTTCACGATCAGCCTCACCCAAACCAATGCATTCAACGGTTGGCCACATCACCATCCCTCACACATGCCTCTCTACTTTCTCCCCTTATAGGAGAAGAGAGCCCAGAATGCATGGGAGAGGGCGAAGACCGGAGGGGGCCCACAACATCAGGTCGTCCTCACGGACGCGGAGCAGGAGGCTCTTGAATTGAGCCGCACCCTTGAGTGCCTGTCCGTGGGGGTCGCCGAGACTGCCACCCGACAAACGGCTGGTGACAGAACTTTAACATTCAGCACTCACAATAGCAAATGATGTTACTATGCCTTGTCATCTTCAGCACCACAACATCTATCATCACACTTAATATTGCCTTCTGTTCTCTTACAGGGCCTTCAGCGACTGCCGTGAAGGCGGAGGGCGTTTCCTCAGAGGACCTGCCGGCCTCTGAGGGGGCACCGTCACATCTGACCGAGCCATCTACCAGCGCAGATACTCACCTCGGTGGGTCCCTGTCGTCACTTAGTTGGGGTTGCACATGGTGAGTCACCACACACGTAAGCACAAGCAGACCCTGGTGGCAGGGGCAGCTGTGGAGAGTCCGCGTCGGTGGGAGCATTCTTCTCCAGGCTCTGCTTAGCTGGACACAGATGCTGAACCCTGGGGGCCATCCATGAAAAGGAGAATGATCGAGGGGCAGCAGCACATCTGCGAGGTGTTGGAACAGCTGCCAAGCGCACTCTCCACAATCGCGCAAAGGATGGAAGAGTCCAACTCCTGCATGAGTGGAATACTGTCACAGGGACGTGAGGGCATCTCTGAGATAGTGTCGCGGGTAAGTGCGGGAATGTCTGCGATGGAGGGAAGGGTAGCCTCCATCGAGCTTCAAGCACAGCTCAATAATGCGTCCATTGAGGCCCTGACAACGGCCATTCGGACTCAGGGTGAGCAACTTTCTGCCACCTTGAACAGGCAGGCAGATACACTAGCACTAGCCTTACAAGGCTTCGCACATGTCCTCCAAATTGTCGTCCAGCAGGGTGGTAGGAGTGATGTGGGCCTGGCCCAGGAGAGGGATGATGGCGAAAGGGGACATGGAAGTGGGGACGCCACTCAAAGCGCTCCCACGTCTCACCCGTTGCCCCCCTCTCAACCAGTACCCGCAACGCTGCCTCCTCTCCAGGTGGTCGAGTCTGCCCCTGCACAGGTGCAGGTGGAGCGGTCTTTGGAGGGGCCCTCACGGGCACCAAAACCCAGAGGGCGTCGGCCCAAAGCATCTAATCGGTCAGGGCATGAACAAGTGTGGAATCCCACTGCCTTCTCTGTCTGGCTGAGGTCATCCATGGGGAAGTTGATATAAGTTGATATATTGCGAGGCCCTGCAAAATAAGCCGTCGGTGACCTGCCTTATGCACTTGCGTGCAGATGACTGAGAGACCCCGGCGATGTCCCCGGTGGCACCCTGGAAGGATCCGGAGGTGAAGAAGTTGAGGCAGTAGTGACTTTGACAGCGACAGGTAAGAAGATGCTGCTCGGGCCAGCATGAAGGAGGCTGCAGATGTCCACGACTACCTGGCGACTGAGTCTGAGCCTCCCTATGCACTGCTCCTCAGAGAGGTCCAGGAAGCTGAGCCTCGGTCTGTAGACCCTGTGGTGAGGGTAGTGCCTCCTGTGACGCCGCTCTCTCTGTTGTTGCCCTCCATGCTGTTGTGCAGGTGCGTGTGGCACAGCACTGTGTTGTGGAGCTCCATGTGGCGGAGGTGGACGGCGTGCCTGGCGAGGCTGGTGATGTTGCTCGTCCTCGGATGAAGTGATGAATGCAGCTATGGCGCCCCACCCATCCTGACGGTGTGAGTTTGAGGGGGTCCGTAAAGTAGGTAAATGTGTTTGCACAGCCGAGTTTAGGGGTTTAGGGTATAAATTAATAATTTTGAGTGGAAAGACAAAGGTGTTGCAGCCAAAACTTTGTCTGAAGTGACAGAGTGCCCTGCTGCAATAAATGAGGTTTTCCCCCCACCTGTCAAAGAATCCTTTGCATCTCCCACTGGCTGCTGGCTGAAACACGTCTGCTTCAACAGGGAGTGTTTCCCACAGCAGGGGAAACACGCTGAGGATACGTGAAAATTGCACCCCTGCCAAAATCTCCTGTCAATGAGGTCTGTCAAAGACCTCAACTATCTAAATAAGTATGTGAATTGTTATCCCGCCGGCTTTAATTGCCGGTGGGAGTCCCGCATGCGGGAGCTGCGCACGCACCCGAACGCATCATTGGGGAACCCGGAAGTGGGCGGGTTGGAGCCGGGCTCCGGACCCGCTCCGGGATTCCCCCATTTTACAAGCCCCCAACGCACCCACTCGGACATCCGAAAATCAGCCCCTTAGCATTAACGTTGAACTGAAAACATTACATCCTGCAGGGTATTCAATCAAAGTAGAATAACTCAATGGGGGTAATTTTCACCTTCACCACCTGAGTGGTAATCCCATTATAAGATGAAAATTGGGCAGGTCATGCAATGGGACAGGCAATCCACTTGGCCAAATTACCACCCAGGCGGTGAAGGTGAAAATTACCCCCAATGTGTTTGAGTTTATTGAAGACATGTATATTAACCCATACTAACACATCACAGTATTCTACAATGCAACACATATGATGGCTCAGCTATCAATAGAGAAGCCATATACTGTCTATAAGGCCGGTATTAGGAACATAGGAACAGGAGTAGGCCATTCAGCCCCTCAAACCTGTTCCACCATTCAGTTAGATTATGGCTGATCTGTATCTTAACTCCATCTACCCACCTTGGTTCCGTAACCCTTAATATCCTTTTCTAACAAAAATCTATCAATCTCAGTTTTGAAATTTTCAATTGACCCCCAGCCTCAACAGCTTTTTGGGGGAGTGAGTTCCAGATTTCCACTACCCTTTGTGTGAAGAAGTGCTTCCTGACATCACCCCTAGCTCTAATTTTAAGGTTATGCCCCCTTGTTCTGGACTCCCCCACCAGAGGAAATCGTTTCTCTCTATCTACCCGATCAACTCCTTTGAGCATCTTAAACACCTCAATTAGATCAACCCTTAATCTTCTATAATCAAGGGAATATAAGCCTAGTCTATGCAATCTGTCCTCATAATTTAACCCTTTTAGCCCCAGTATCATTCTGGTGAATCTGTGCTGCACTCCCTTCAAGGTCAATTTATCTTTCCTGAAGTGCAGTGCCCAGAACTGAAAACATTACTCTAAATGAGGTCGAACCAGAGCTCTGTACAGCTATAACATAACTTCCACCCCTTAGTATTCCAACCCTGTTGAGATAAAGGCCAACATTCCATTAGTCTTTTAAATTATTTTTTGCAACTTTCTGCTCCTGTCTACACTATTTACTGTGCCACCTAACTTAGTGTTGGCAACAAACTTAGATATATAGCTCCCTATTCCTTCATCCAAGTCATTTATAAATATAGTGAAAAGCTGAGGCCCCAGTACAGATCCCTGGGGGACACTGCTACTCACATTCTGCCAATTTGAGTACATAGCTCCTAACCAATTCCCTATCCAAGCCAATAGGTTGACTCCAATTCCACGTGCTCCTATTTTTGTTAACAGTCTCCTTTATTGTATAGGTCCAAAAATTGCAGAGGTTCCACTGCATTTTAGTAGGTTCCATGGTGGTCTAGTATAATCCAATTAATCAAATTATGTACATTTGCTTTCATGTTAAGTTATTTTATTTTTCTTCCCCATACTCTTAAAGGAGACTATTATCTAAATTGAGATTGGACAATGTCAGACCACAGAGGAGGCTGGGCTGGTATTGAGAAAGGAAGCTCCCGATTGTACTCCTTCAGTCTCCTGCTGCAAGAATGTCAACAAGAAGGAGCGGAGCTGTTTAGTCTCAGAGGAGGTCATGGGGCATTGTGGTCTGAAGTGTATGTCGAATTAGGCTTTAGAGATTAGACTGGAGTTTATTAATGAGAACAGAGAGTGAACTGGATAATTGTCTTCTAGCTTCTTGTTAAAAGTATATGAAAAAAACATGATATGAAACATCCCTCAGTGCCTGAAAGACAAAGATAGGTAAATGTTTTGGCTGTGACCCAATACAAGAACCCTTCTGATGATGGCTTCACACCTGATATGCTAACCTACCTCATTCTTTCAAATACTGACAGACTATCTGTACATTGCCAACATTTTCTGATTTTATAGAGATTCTATGCAGAGATCAAGGCTAATTTTTAACCAAGTGAACTTCAACATTTACATTATTAAATAGTGCCATATTGTCTGAAATAGCAAGATGAAAATTGTCAGTCATAAATTCAATTTTAAGACCATGAGCCTCTTGCAAGATACCATTTACGATGACAGGGGATATTATATTAAGCATTCAATGCACAGATAAAGTAGGTCTGACAGTTGAGTATCATAATATTTCATTCCCAGGGTCAATTACTATAACATAAATTGGTCCAAAGTGATTCCAGCTGCCAATGACGTGTAGCTTCTCTGCTCTGCGCAGTCAGTCCAAAAAAGGTGCTGTATGAAGCAGTGCTAAAGTTAGCAACCAATTAAGATTCCAGTTCTGTTGCAAAAATCCCTCAAGGTGCCTCATTTGAAACATGCACAGATAATTATACCTTCTGCTACTGTGAGACTTGCACATCATCTATCTTTTTCAAAATAATCACTTACACTGGTAATTTCATTCCCGATTTAGATAAATATTCAAAAAAGGCAAATTGTACAAACCTACAATGTTAACCCTTACTGGGGGATAAAAAATCCTTGATGCAATTGATATTTTGATCAACACATCTCTAAGTGGGCTGAAGGTTAAATTAACTTGTATTTGCCCAGTGTTACTAAATGTGGGAGTCATGTATCTGTTTCAGGGGATTTTAATTTCTCCTGGTATAGATTTCTTTCTTTATTTTGTAGCTGTCAAATCATTGCATTTTGGGATATTGAATGTCTATAAATGTGACAGGATTTGAGTAAATATGTCTGGTGATGATTAGCTTCTGTTTGACTGAAAGCTGATAAGCTGGGTAGACATCAGTAAAATTCCATCCCTAGTACTGCTGAAACTAGCTGAAGATCTCTTGATAGACTGTTGTGACTGGCAGGTGGGGCCTGTGCAAACAGCACGGTGTTTGATAAGCAAACTAAAAATGACAGACAAGATAGAGCAAAATAGCAATCTCAAGGGCTTGACTGATTGATGATAAGAGACTGTGAACTGACTTACCAATCTGAAGATGGGCTAATTGAGTAACAGATAGAACTTCTAGTATCATCCTTCAACCATTCAGCCTTTCTCCTATTTGGCAAGAAAGTAATGGTGTATTTACTTCACAGCACTGCCAATGACGGTAGCACTGGCTTCCTTGTCAGCATTGGAGGGTGAATGAGCTGGTGCAACGATCTCCAAAGATGCTGAGACCCATCAGAAGAGGTGGTTTTCACTGGCACCTCTGGAGGCAGGAGCACTGAAGCAATAACGTAAAGACTGCTTTGTGACAGCATTGGACATCATTTTTTCCTGGGTACTGGATGTACAAAAATTTCCTCCAACTAAATATTGGGAAGATCCAAGCCATTGTCTTTGGTTCCCGCCGCAAGCTCCGTAACTCTAGCCACCAACTCCATCCCTCTCCCTGGCCAGTGTCTGTGGCTGAACCAGACTGTTTGCAACCTTGGCATCCTATTTGACCATGAAATGAGCTTCCGACCACATATCCGCTCCATCACTAAGACCGCCTACTTCCACCTCCGTAACATCGCCCATCTCCGTCCCTGCCTCAACTCATCTGCTGCTGAATCACCCATCCGTGCCTTTGTCACCTCTATATTTGACTATTCCATTGCTCTCCTGGCAGGCCTTCCATCTTCCACCCTTCATAAACTTAAGCTCATCCAAAACTCTACTGCCCATATCCTAACTCTCATCAAGTCCTTTTCTCCCATCACCCCCGTGCTCGCTGACCTACATTGGCTCCCAATCCGGGAAAGCCTCGATTTTAACATTCTCATTCTTGTTTTCAAATCTCTCCGTGGCCTCGCCCCTACCTATTACTGTAATCTCCTTCAACCCTACAACCCTCCGAGACCTCTGCGCTCCTCCAATTCTTGCCTCTTGCGCATCCCCGATTTTAATCCCTCCACCATCGGCGGCCGTGCCTTCAGCTGCTTAGGCCCTAAGCTCTGGAATTCCCTCCCTAAACCGCAGTGCCTCTCTACCTCTCTCTCTTCCTTTAAGATGCTCCTTAAAACCTACTTCTTTGACCAAGTATTGGGTCACCTGTCCTAATATCTCCTTATGTGGTTTGGTGTCAAATTTTGTTTAATAACGCTCCTGGGAAGCACTTTGGGACATTTTACTACGTTAAAGGTGCTACATAAGTGCAAGTTGTTTGTTTGTTTGTTTGTTTGTTGTTGTTGTTGTTGTTGTTGTTGTTGTGGTGGTGGTGGTGACAAAATGAGTATTCAGCCCTCCTGTACAGGCCAATGGTATAGGTTCTAATTCATAGCTTGTATGAACAATCCCCAATCATTGGGGAAAGTCCAGAGCTATTAATGAAAACTTTGATTTGTGACTTTCGAGCAACAGTGCGTCTGGAGTGAGTGGAAAACAAGAGAAATGCTGGGAACAGCCCAAACACATGAGATAACAATCTCAGATGTGAGACTATTAGTAAATATCGGACAATTGATAGACCAGCTATAGGCTCACATATGTAGAATGGTTTGTTGGGTAAGGTACTGGAGGGCTGCTGGTCTCATAGACTTTAGCACGACACAATTAGCTTCGGAAGAGGAGGGGAGAAAATTGAAGGCACACAAACAAATGGCAAAACTTAGAAGGCATTAAACCAAAGAGGCGAATTAGAAGTTCCTATGTATCATTGCTGTGCCATAGCTAAGACCAGGGAGAGATGGAATGTCTTCAGAGTAGTGACTCTAGCCTTCACTCACAATACTCCTACATGCACAGTGGGGCAAGTGACGCCCAGGGCACAGATTACCTGAACAAAAATACCACAGTCGAGGCATACCACAGGAGGTGGCAAGATGAAGATGTGATGGAAATAGAGCTCAGTTATGCAAAATTTTGGTATTGTATCTTTTTCACGTTAGCTTTAGAAAGACCGTAGTATTGCAAATTTAAAATAGCTTCAGGGGGCTGTTTTTTTGTAAAGAGGCCCTTTGTCTTGGTGACTGGGGAAGAAGCAATGCCCTGAACCGTCTGGAGACATTCACTACTCCAGAAAGGAAGCACTTAGGCCAGCCAGAATCCTATAGTGCTGACATTTAAAAGTTAACTATATCAATCCCCTTATGTTTTTGAGATGTTATTGCATGTGAGCTTGCAGTCTTATATTGGTGCAAAGCTACACGTTTGAGGACAGCTAAGCTATTTGGTATGTGCGTCAGGTGTTGAAAGTAATCAAAACCCATCAAAAGCCAGATGGCTGCAGTTCACCTTCTATCCTCCTGAAAAGTAAAATTGATTCATAACCGGTCTACCTGCCCATTGCTTTGGTCTGGAATGTTGAAAACCCACTTGGATTAGTACAAGTGTTGCTGATTTTCCCTATTGTCTAGCTTCCTTGTTTCCATAACTGCAGAGATGTGACAGGGCTCTATGAAGCTGCAGTGCCCACATTACATCCAACAAGCATTAAATTAAAATGTTCTGAAAAGGACACTTTGCACTTTTTATTATATTTGGAAACAGTTTTTATTATTTTTGGAAACAGTTTAAAGTGTTGTGTCTATGGAAACTGTGCACAGTTGATAGTTGGCAGCAGCCTTTTGGTTCTTTATAATCTTATCCCTTGTAAATAGATCTCAATGGTAGTTTCAGCTAGAATGATTTGGTCTGACAGTGTAGTGTTTTATGCATTTGTGAGTGGACAGAAATGTATGTGGGCAGCTCATGCAATATCTGATGCAAAATACTGCTGGTTAATCCTTTGGTATTCCCATTCACTGCACATAAATTGCAAATTATAGAAGATTCGGGTTTGATTATGGAAATTGCCTTTTCTGTGAACATGATTAAAAAGAGTCAGGGGAGAGTTCACACTGTAAAGGAAAGAAACTTGAATGGTGTTCACACAAATCTGTAAAACAAGCTTACGGTTAAGGTGACAACTCCAGATTCATTCTCATAGCTTGTGATAGCATTTAATTCCCTTTACTGGTTTACAGACTTATAATACACATCATAACAGCTAATTTATAATGTATGTACGTTAAGATATCCCATTTATTCTTTTTTCATATTTAAATAGCTAAATTAAAAACAAAACTGCAATTAAACCATGCATGGAATATGCAAGTAGACATGTAAATAGTACATGCAGTGTCCAAAAACAAAATTGTAATAGGGTGCGTGATGAGGCCTATGAACATTTATGCACTCATAAGAGTCAGATTTTAAATTCTGAATCTATACCCTGGAATTTGTTGCAAATTGATACTTTATTTTCAGTGGACTTTCACTGATGAACTCATGCACTTTGGT
The DNA here is from genome assembly GCF_035084215.1 of Heptranchias perlo. NCBI lineage: Eukaryota > Metazoa > Chordata > Chondrichthyes > Hexanchiformes > Hexanchidae > Heptranchias > Heptranchias perlo. The sequence continues at coordinate 31,817,406 of NC_090350.1, forward strand.
ATTGAAAAATGGAATTTTGGAACTGTCTCATCTAGTGTCATTACAGTGTGTTGATTGTTTGAAGGCACCGTGACAGATTTTTACACTAGAATAGTTAGATAGAATGCCTTTTTAATCAGATGGGGACAGTTATTAGCAGCAGGGGTCAGAGATATTGAAGCATTTTAACTGGGCAGAGTGGGCTTGATGTTTTTTGTTCAACATGTGGACCAATTCAATTTGGAAGAAGTCAGGTAATGCAACTTTGGTAATAAAGGTGAGGTGTAGATTGGAGATTTTAAATTTTAAAGACTAGGCTCTAAAAAGGTATCTATTATCTGTCAGAATTTTTAAAACTGCAGTTGTATCATTGATTTAGATCAACTTGTGACACATGGCGTATCATTGTTATACTTGGTAAGATTTGTAGCACAATCGATTGCACTCTTAATCCACTTATTTAGAACAAGGCAATTTCTTCTGGAGCAAGATCATGATCAGAATCCCATGGGTTCCACCTTAAGTTTTCCATGGTTTACTTTGAAGTGAGTGATTATATTCCGTTTGTGATAAAGTAGCACAATTGATGCAGTTATCTCTTTTTCTCTTTCATACAGCTAAGGTTCTCTTCAAAGTCTGCATTTGTTCTAAACTAATCGAAATCAACTTAAGCTTCAGGCACTTAAAAGTACATTTCACACAATTAGTAGTCTATTTGCAAAGCCTAGTTCTTGAGACATCTATATATGACAGCAAAAGACTTGAAGCCCAGGGTTGTCTCTGCTAAGTATCTCAGGGTTCCTGTTACTCCTTTTAAAGTATTCAAACTGATATGTGGGAATATGTAAACACATGGATAGTGGCTTTTGCAGCATCCATCCCCGTCTGACAAAAAGGTATTAAAATGATTTTGACAAGTGGTAGACTCCAAAAACATAAACTGGTCACAGTGATTTCCAAAAAGCTAAGGATTGGCTCCAGGTCAGAGTGTACTCTGTAAATCTTGATCTATAATTTTTTTTGTTTTGTTTTTTTTGTATGCTCATGAATGTGAGGAAAGACAGTACTGGGAAATTAAATGTTTCTCACTGACTGCTCAATAATTTATCAAGAAATCCCAGAACAGATACACTTTGTGTGAGATGCATTGCAGGTCAACTGTGCTCTGAAAAAATACAGAATATGCTTTGAAAGGCCCCTTTCTCCTACCAAGATACACCAAGAATCTCTATGGCTCGATTGGAGAACCGGGCTGCTCTGTAGACAACTCCTCTCTTTGCCGATATACTTTTGGCGCAAAGCTTGCTCATTGCTAAATATTAAAACACTGGACTCCTGCTTATTTAAATTGTTGCAAGACTTCAAATTCTGCAGCAGTGCACAATTTCCTGCCCCCTCCCCCCCGCCCCACCATGGGTGAACTCCCAATCACAGATAGTTCCCACACCTGGAGCCACCATATTTACAATAACAACAACCTCCCTCAAACTGGAAATACGCTGGGAGCAGCGCACTGCAAGTTGGGCAGGTGCAATCCTTTTTCCGTCCAGCTTCCAGTTGGGCTTATGACTCACCAGAAAACGTAGGCTACCTTGTCCCCTCTTCCTATATTACAACAGTGACTACACTTGAAAAGTACTTCATTGGCTGTAAAGCACTTTGGGACGTCCTGAGGTTGTGAAAGGCGCTATACAAAATGCAAGTCTTTCGTTCTCTTTTCTGTGGGCTTTATCCCTTCACCCAGGTTTCTCAAATCAAACAATTAATTTAGGTGTTAATTTTGCAAGGCGAGGCTGCTGCAGTGAAGCCTCGCTAGTAGTGAGTGTGGTAACAGAGGAAGGACTATAACATTGGCCCCGATCTTCTGACCTATGTTCAGCACTGGTGATACTCCATGCCAGAATCAGAGGGCTCGATTTTAACTCCCGGACAGGAACATTTCTGGGAGCGGCCTATTTTAATGGCCAGGCCTCATTAGCATGCCACTTGCTGACCAAAACGGCCAGGCAGTTGGCGGGAAGAGGCTGCCTGACCGATAAAATCTGGCGGCAGGTGGTGGCCGCTGGGGAACCAGGAGTAAGGTCCCTGGCACAAGGTGGGGGAATCCTGCGGGGTCGGGGGAGGAGGGAAGTAGCCTGGAGCACTCCTGTTCCTCCTGGTCCACAAGGAAACTAAAAAATGTTTTTAAAAACTTACATTGCTAGCCCTCTTCTGGCTCTGGCTGCTGTTTCTGGCAGGTTTTGCCTGGCGGGGAAGCCACCAATGCACCCCCGCTCAGGCCTCAGGTTAAAATGGCAGATGACATATTCGAAGTCTGATCTGCATACTTAAAGAAGACCTCGCCAGCTTGGGGTGGTGTCCTTGCTACCTGCAATATAAATTTGTAGTTAGCCGGATTGGAACTGGAAAGGAATGGGTAAGCCCCCCGCTCCGTTTTAACTGCCCCCCCCACCTGGTTTCTGCCAGAAGGATGGAGTTAAAATCGAGTCCAGAATCTTGCAAAATGACTCCTTTAAACCTTATTTAATTTTGGCTGACCCAAACGTCAGACCCTGTGATGCCAGATTTACTAGACTCTTAACTTTACCGCTGTCTTTTGGATGAGACGTTAAACCAAGGTCCCGTCTGTCCTTTCAAGTGGACTTAAAAAATCCCATGGCGCTATTTCAAAGAAGAGCAGGTGAGTTCTCGCCGGTGTCCTGGCCAATAATTATCCCTCAACCAACACTTAAAAACAGATTATCTGATCATTATCACATTGCTGTTTGTGGGAGCTTGCTGTGCACAAAATTGTGCTGTGTTTTCTACATTATAACAGTGACTACACTTCAAAAATGCTTCATTGGCTGTAAAGCGCTTTGGAATATTCTGAGGTCGTGAAAGGCGCTATAGAAATGCAAGTCTTTCCTTTTTTTCATTGGCTCCCTGAAGTAAGTAGGGTGGCTTGTTTGGGCTTTCAAAAGGAATAAGTACTTGAAGGGAAAAAATTTGCAGGGCTACGATGATAGGGCGGGGGAGTGGGACTAGTTGGATTGCTCTTGCAGAAAGCTGGCACGGACTCGAATGGCCTCCTTCTGTGCTGTAACCATTCTATGATTCTGTGATTCTAAGTAGAGCTGTCTCCTGTGACCCCTTCTGAGGTTGGAATTACAGCAGAGTGGGCCAATTTTTCTTGCTGATGAACTGATAAACAATAAAACCTGCCACCTCCACCAAAAAAAACATAACTTTGAAAAATGAAAAGATTTTACACTAGAATTTATAAATTTGCATGTGTGGTATGAACAGAACACTAATAAAATGGCAAACAAACCACATAACTTTATTTAGCTCTGCAGCCTTGTAGCTCTACGCCACTCAATAGTTTTTACTTCAACCATACTATCTGTATGAATATTTCATTAAAAATAACAAAACTCCTGCAGTTCCCATTTTTTGTGATTATTTTACATGTGAAAGGAAACCATTTTGAAATTCTCAAAAAAAATAATGATCTCCTCTTAGAATTCATGAACTCATTTTGGTTAATTTTGGGTCTTTTATGATCTTTAAATGTCATCTCTGTGGTGAATGATTGCTAGTGCAATTTCAAAGGTTACCAGCAAATTTTCTACCTGGTTTTCATCTCAAGGCACTGCTGAGAAGCACAGGGAGAGCTCGGGCTGCTAAGCATGTGGCGTTGCATATAAAACCACAACAAATAGGGAAAGTGTTACAATGAAAGGCTGCAAATTGACTAATTTATACTGTTCAAATAAAGCAAAGCTACCTAGGCGCTGCTGTGCCAATATGAATCAGATGGTGCACACTTTTTATAGGTTTAAGTGCACAATGGTTTATAATGGATTCTGATTTATTGCCCTCTCCTTTATTGTTCCTTCCTTCTTATATTGTCTGTTTTCTATAAAGCCTTGGTTCTTTTCAATGAACCACAATTATTTTGTATCTGATAATTGGTCTTTCTGTCAATTCCAGTGCTATGGTTCCTTGTTCAAAGGGCTTTGAGAATGATTATAAATCAGTAAACAGAAAGAACACATGTCTCTGTGGGGAGCAAGGGACATCACTGATATATTCTCTCATGGAGAACTTGCAACAATCAGACATCAAATTCTGAATTCATAGAATCATAGAATCATACAGCACAGAAGGAGGCCATTTGGCCCATCGTGCCTGTGCTGGGTTTTTGAAAAAGCTATCCAATTAGTCCAACTCCCCTGCTCTCCCCTGCACTGCTCCAGCTATGATCAGCTAATGCAGACTGGAGATCCATCCTGGGATCTTCCTATTCTAAATGCTCAGCTACTCACCTGATAAACATGCTGAGCCAGCGGAGGAGCATTAAGATCCCAGAATCAATTCCCAGTCTGCGCTGAGTTAGCTGATCTCATTCAGGGCTGCAGTTGGGCCTGATGATTAGCCTCAGTGCCCTTCAGTTTGATTCTGTGCCCATCAGATGCCCGCACACGTGCATTTTCTAGCAGCGGTAGTAATCAGGAATGGAAGTCCTGGTTGAATTTCCCTCCCATTAAGGGTGCTGAGACCAATTGTAACCACCCATTTGCTGCCCTGGCTGAGATGAGCTAACTCTAGGCAGACCAAGGACCAAACCTTTGACCTTCTTGGTCTGTACGTCTTAATTCCATGATGGGCAATGGATTTACCAACAGGGCCACTAGAGGGAGTGACGTTCCTCAAACTTAATAGTAACTCGAAATGCTTCTAATCCTTCTTCTGAATTCTGATACCAATATCTGAAAATTAAATATCATTGCCATGTACTGAATGAGTTTGAATCACTGCTCATTTAGTGGAAGACTCTGGGCCCAGGTCCAGCTAGCATTATCTCTTTTGTAGTTGTAAACAATTTTACAACACCAAGTTATAGTCCAGCAATTTTATTTTAAATTCACAAGCTTTCGGAGATTTTCTCCTTCCTCAGGCAAATGTTTTTGCCTGAGGAAGGAGAAAATCTCCGAAAGCTTGTGAATTTAAAATAAAATTGCTGGACTATAACTTGGTGTTGTAAAATTGTTTACAATTGTCAACCCCAGTCCATCACCGGCATCTCCACATCTTTTGTAGTTGGTATTGTTTCTCCTTCACCCTTTTTGAGTGCAACCTTTGGCATGGGGCTCAATTTTGAAATGGTGGGGGGTTGGCAGCCGGAGTGGGGGAGGGGGCCTGATTGACAGACTGGCTGCCAAAGGAGCTACAATGGCGAGGGGGGGTGGGGGGGAGAGAAAGAGATAGAGCGAGACGTAATCCGGTGCTGGAACAGAAGATCAGAAGGGGGCCGGAGAGGTGAAGATCGGGGTGGGGGGGGAGAGGGGAAGATCGGGGGTGGGGGGGGGAGAGGGGAAGATCAGGGGGGAAAGAGGAAGATCGGGGGGACATCGGGGGGACATCGGGGAAAATTGGGGGGACATCGGGGGGGGAGAGGGGAAGATCAGAGAGTGACATCGGGGGCTGAGAGGGACATCGGAGACGGACATCGGGGGAAGAGGGGGAGGTCGGAGAGGGGGACATCGGACATTGGAGCAGGGTGGAAAGGTAGGTTGATTTTGTGTTTTAACTTTGTGCAATGGTTTTTTATTTAATTTATTTAGTTTATTTTTGCCTGATCCGGCCCTTCACGCTTGGTTTCACCGGGCGTGAATCGGAAGCCGTGGGAAAGCCGCCCAGGTAAGTTAAAAATCGTTCTAACTAACTAATATGTCACAAGTAAAGTACCTTAAGTACCTCAATTTGGTTCTTTAACTATCATCCCGCCGGCTTTAATTACCAGTGGAACTTCCGGATTCAGGAAGTGCGCATGCACACGGGTGTGTCTGTGGGGAACTCGGATGTCAGGGGGTTGGAGCCGGCTTCTGAACCCGCTCTGCATTTTTGCAATTTTCGCTGCCCTCCCGCCCCCATCGCACCTGCAATTTAAGTTTAAAATCGAGCCCATGCTGTTAAAACTTAACACATCAAGCAACACCTTATAAAAGGGAACAAATCAAAGGTAGGCGTTGATGCTGTAAGTATCAATTAGTAATTATTTGAGTCATTGTTAAACCTTTATTTAAAAATTCCTTATAAAGATCTGCCCTGAAATCATCTTTCCCCTTGAGTCGAAATAATTACTCCTATGCCCAATACTTTCTACAGAGATAGAACCAATTGTTTTCTGTATTAAAGATCAATAATTAAAATGGAGGCATTTCACTGACTGAACTGCGGAAAGTCCCCCCCACCCCGGCCTGAGTTCTTGAAAAAATACTTAATTGAAATTTAAGTACCAAATCTCTATTCTGAATGTTCTTAGAGGGACCATGTGCTATAAAATGCCAACAATCTCCTGGAATGTAGTAGTGGAAGAGAGGACCTTGAACTGATTCAAATGCTTAACCATCAACTGATGCTTTGATTAATTCTCTGTCACCTATTCCAACACAGGACCTAAAGCTAATCATTAATGCTTCAGTGTAATAGATTCTGACAGCACAAAAGTGACCTAAAACTGAATAAAATTAACCCATTCGCTTACAGAAGGTATTATTTAATGAGCACTTCAGACTGTCTTCAAGGCAGTACCTAACCTTGGGGCTTTAGATGATGCTGAGCTTCAGTTTTGCAATTTGTGACATCATCTGAATACATCAATCAGGCTATAGTTTGATAATTGTTCTCAAGTAAGCTGTTCAATGTTGAACCGACCTATGTTTGTCATGATTTTACCACAATTAACATTCAGGAAATCATAAATTAATTTGTCTCAGTGAATCCAAATCTTGGGCTAAGTTGTACCAGAGATGCTAATATAAAATGCGCAGTTATTTGGCAAAGAAAGATTGTTTCCCTATTAATCAAAGCATTGTCCATTATATCAACCTCAATGCTGATAAACATGGAAAGTATGCATGTTAGGTGCATCTGCTAGTGATGCAAATGTCTGTACCTGTATAAACATGTGACCAAACCACAAAACAAAGGATCCTATCACTTGACAATCAGCCAATTTTGTGAGCCACAATTCAGAGCAAAATATCCATTACCGAGTATTATACGTAAACGAAAGTGCAGCTGCCTCAATAATGAATGTTTCACACTCTAATTTTTATGGCAGAATATAACCTTTATAATCAGGCTGGCACTCCCTTTTCTCAGACTGTGGGAATGGTGCAATTTTATTACTAACTGAGGCAACAGGATCATTGTCTGTCTGGCCATCACCAATTGGAAATTTAATGATCATTTGGGAAAGAGAAATGCAACTGAAAAGTACACACAGGACAGTGGATTGGTAAGTGATCGTTTAGAGGAAATGCATGTAGCGCAAAACGGGCTCATAGTGAATCGGCAGCCCGTTCAGTTATGCACTGCGTCCGATTTCCTTTTCAATTGAAATCAATGGAAAAGAAACTTGGTGCAGCGTAAGATGGGCTGATGATTCGCAATGAGCCCCTTTGGCGTAGGCCTCTCTCACCTCCAAATTTCATCAAAATGGTGAGAGTGGAACTTGGGTAATTAAAACCCTTACACTTATTTTCTTCATAATGCCCTACAGTTTGGATTTTTATTCTTTCAGTCTGTGCTGGGAGTCTGTCCTTTTTATTTTGCATTTATATAAATGATTCGGAATAGATACAAGAGGATTGATACCAAAGTTTGCTGATGGTACCAAATTAGCGGGTATGGCAAACAGTGAGGACAAATACAGAGGATGGCAGGAGGATATAGAAAGGGTAGATAGATAGCAGATGAAATGTGAAGTAGTACATTTTGGGAAAAAGAACAGTGAAAGTATGCCATAAATTGTAAGAGTCTTAATGGAGTTCAGGAACAGAGAGATTTAGGGATACAGGTACACACAATCTTTAAGAGTGGAAGTGCAAATAGAAAAGGCTATAACAAGGCAAGTGGGATTTTGGGATTTATACATGGGGTTTTGAATATAAAAGCAAAGAAGCGATGTTGGATTTGTAGAAGACATTGGTTAGGCCACAGTTGCATGCAATTTTCAGCACCCTATTTATAGGAAGAATATTACAACCATAGAGATGGTACATCAAAATTCACCAGAATGATACCAGGAATGAAAGGTTATGAAGAAATGCTTGAAAAATTGGAGCTTTTTTTTTACTGGAACAGAGCTAACCACATATATAAATAAATGTTTTACTGATCTTCCAGATATATCACTCCAATTATATTACCGCCATCCTTGGTTGGTTGAGACTTTGACTATTCATTGATTGACCTAATGAATACATTTTTATCAGCTCATCACATAGTGCTTATATTATTGACAGGGCTGGTAGAGGGACACTGTTTGAAATGAAAAACCTTTTTTTTTACTGCCTTCTCCAAATACATACTAGAATTTTTTTCAAATATGGTGAAACTTTTTTTAAAAGTTTGTTATCGGGATGTGGGAAATGCTGATGAAGCTACATTGTTTTTATTTGTTCTCAGGGTGTGGCATTTCCTGCCCATCCTTAATCGCCCTGAGATGATGGACTTTCTCCTTGAACCACTGCAGTCCTTTTGCTGCTGCAGCCCTTCTCCTTATCCCTAACTACTCTGTGCAACTGAATGGTTTGTTGGGCCATATCAGAAGGCATTATGAGTTAATGACATAGTATGGGGCTGGAGTCATATGTAGACCAGACTGGGTAGGGGGTTGCAAGTTCCCTCCCTTGACAGGCATTAGTGAACCTGTTGGAATTTTATCTGGCAGCTTTCATGGTTATTTTTCTGGTGCTGCTATTATATGTCAAATTTGATGTTCTAATGGCGAAACACATTGGCGCACCATTATGTTGCACCACAGACTCAGAGGATATAAATTTTTGCCTGCAATTCCAAACATGGAGAGTTCCTAATCTTGACCTAGCCTTTGGCTCAATTACCAAGCACACGTGAAGTGCTTGTGTAACAAGTGCATTTTGCAATTGTTTGTTTATTTTGTAATCATTTCCTCATGGTTGGGGGGTGGTTGAATCTGTTATGTTTATCTCTCGTTTTGAGCGAGAACGTAAAAATGAGAACAGCTGGAAAAGGCTTAGCATAAAGGAGAAAAATCCTGGAAAGACTACCACCATTCAAGTACGGAGCTGAAGTTTAAGATAAAGAGTCCTGAATTTTTGCATGTTATATAAGCAGGATATATTTGGCAACACTAATTGGTATTGCAGATATGTTTGGTGAAGAAAGAAAGATGCAAGTTAATTTTTTGGGGGGGATTTTGACCCTCACTACAACAAACTCATCCTCTAGTCCAGTGGTACAGTCTGCTTAGTTGGTATCTGTAGCTAAGCTAGGTGTAATCAATCTGTCTTCCTGTTAAGCTTTGAAACTTGTTATAATAATTTGTATAATAATTTGTATCCATTTTGCTCAGAACATTGTATCTTGAATATCAAGCATAGAAGGAAACATAAGGTAGAATATTATTTAAAGCTGCATTTATAATTGAAAGAAAAACTTGGATAAAACAGAAGGCTGTATCCTGGCTCATGAGCTCTAGTTTGGTCAGGTAAATGTAAATTTTCATACAATATAACATCTGTGACTTTTGAGAGTGAATTCACTGGTTGTGCATACTCAGGGAACTGTACCCGATGGAGTGTGGGTCAGAAAATTGGCACCACAGTGTTGTAGCTCTATCTCTGATCCACACTCCCTTAAAGATTGATGTGTTTACTCTTTGAGTTGCTGAGAACGTTTTTATTTTCTAAGTAGTTTGCTTGTTCAATATTCGTAGTGTTGGCCTGTCCTCAATGAAACCACGTTTGTGGCTGAATAAAAATTATTTTTAACCACACCTAGCTGATTCCTCAGTCTAATTGAGAATGAGAGAGAGCGGTGGCAGTGTACTAAAATAAAGGTAATACACAACTGCAGGAACACAATGCAGAATATCAGTTTGGAAATGGCCGATTTCATACTGGAAAGTAAAAGTGCCCTTTTTCCCATAACACTTACCCAAAACTGGGAAGTCAACTTAAGTCACTCTTGCGCACCTTCTAGCAGCCAAGTACAGATGACATATGCGGATGCCTTACCCCTATTCTCAGGAAGGGGAAGAATTATATGGGAGCATGGTCCCACACGTGTTAATAGCTCCCTCTAGTATAGCTTATTGGCCATTCTTCAGTATGATTCTCAGTAATATATATAGCCAGCTGTTTTTTGAAGAAGTTACTCGATGCTGCACAATTGAAAAAGAAACTTAAATCCAATTAAACTACATCTGCCATTCCTTAGCTTGTTTATTTAATTAGTCTGAATCAATTTGAATGGTGTCAATTTTCCCTGCAATAGTTATCTGAATGCAGCTCTGGTTGCCAAAACATAAGTTGGTGCAGGAGAGAACAATGAGGCTGATCCCTGATGTTAAAGGGATGAGCTACAACAAGGTACTTGAAAAGCTAGGGCTGTTCAACCTCAAAAGGAGTTGTCTCAGAAAGGACCTTATAGAGTTTCATAGATACTTAATAGGATTAAAAAAATAAACATTAAGCAATAATAAGAGGTGATGATGAGCTGACATAATAATTTAATAAGACCGCAGTTAGATTACTATATAGTATGTAGTATTGGGCTCCACACTACAGGATGGATATTGATGCTTTTGAGAGGGTGTAATGCATATTCACTAGGATGCTGCCAAGAGCGAGGAAATACAAATATGTAAAAAAGATTTGAAAAATTGTTCTTATTTTTTCGTTAGAACAACTCAGATTACGAGGTGAAATGATAGAAGTGTTTAAAATTTTGAAAGGTTGGGACATGGTAGATAGAAGCTGACTGTTTCTAGTAGTTAAGGGGTCAGGAATGAGGGGTCATAGATCCGATTAAATATACGCGATTTAGAACAGCGGGCAGGAGAAAATGCTTTACAGAGAGTTGTGACGCTGTGGAATTCACTTTCAGGGCTAGTGATTGAGGCAGAAACTATGGGCTCGATATTAGGAAGGAGGCGGGTTGGCAGAGGGGTGTCGAGTGGGCGCGTGGGTAACGTGCCCAGTGAATTCGGGGTGCTCCGCACGCGATCGCAGCCTAATTGAAGGCACTTACCTTGGATTCCGGGTTTCACGCTGGAAAGCTGCGCAGCGGGCGGACTGCGCACCCACATCATAGGCTGTCAGCTGGAGGAGCCCTATTTAAAGGGGCAGTCCTCTACTGACTGATGCTGCAGAAAATAGGAAAAATTACAGCATGGAGCATTCCAGGGGGAAGGCTGCTCCCAGGTTTAATGATGCCTCACTCCAGGTCTTACTGGATGGGGTGAGGAGGAGGAGGAGGGAGATCTTCCACCTGGCGGACAGGAGGAAGTGGCTTGCCTCTGCCACCAAAAAGGCCTGGCTCGAGGTGGCAGAGGAGGTCACCAGCACCACCAACATACCACGCACCTGCATACAGTGCAGGAGGCACTTCAATGACCTAAGTAGGTCAGCCGAAGTGAGTACACTTACTCATTCCCCTACACTCCATCTGTCACATCATCGCCCCCACCCCACATCTCCTTCTGCACTGCCAACACTACTCTATCACATCACTCCTCACACCCATTCAAAGCTGATCCTCATCTTACTTGCACTTACTCACCTCGCCAGTACTCATCCCACCACTACCACTCAACCCAATCCTCATACAATCTCATGACTCTATCTCATACTCACCCTCTCATGCATCTCTTTCACGGTCAGCCTCACCCAACCTGCCACTACCTGTGCTGCAACCACAGGGCATTCATCACATATGTGCAGTAGGAAGCGTAAGGCAAATGTGTTGTGAGCATGAAGGGAATGCAGGGTTTGTCATGGTTTTTACTTATATTTGATTTCTGATCAACTCACATTACATGTTATATTGTCACCACTACTGCCACGTCTTTGCAAATCTTGTCTGGTTTGTGCAATAATGCCCTTTCCTGAGGATCACCATGAAGACCCACAACTGATGCCACCCATTGTGTCACTGCAGAGTGGGTGTAGGTGTATTTGCAGGGCTCTTTTGTGCAGATGACTGAGAGACGATGGCGATGTCCCTGGTGGCATACCGGAAGGATGTAGAGGAGAAGTTGTTGAGGGCAGTGGTGACTTTGACAGCGACAGGTAAGAAGATGGTGCTCGGGCCAGCCGGGAGCAGCTCGGCATGAAGGAGGCTGCAGATGTCTACGACTACATGTCGAGTGACTCTGAGTCTCCGTGTGCACTGCTGCTCAGAGAGGTCCAGGAAGCTGAGCCTCGGTCTGTTGACCCTGTGGCGAGGGTAGTGCCTTCTGCGACGCATCTCTCTCTGTGGTAGCCCTCCCTCCTGCTGTGCAGGTGGATATGTCACAGCACTGTGTTGTGGAGTTCCACGTGTCAGAGGTGGACAGTGTGGCCGACGAGGTTGGTGATGCTGTTCATCCTCCGAGGAAGTCATGACTGCAGCTATGGCGGCCCCCATCCGGAAGATGTACGTTTGAGGGGGTCCGCAATGTAGGTAAATGTGTCTGCACACCGGGGTTGAGTTGCAAGTTTGTGAATTTTATTGTTAGGAGGAGGGTGGTGGAGGCCAAACTTTGTCCAAAGTGACAGAGTGGCCTTCGTCAATGCGTGAGGGACTCCCCCCCACCTGTCAAATGGATCTTTGCAGCTGCCACAGGCTGGTGGCTGCAACACATCCATTTCAATTGGGAGTGTTTCCCCCAGTAGGGGAAACACGCTCAGTTTGGATGACAATCCCACCCCTCCTAAAATATCCTACAAATCAGGTCTCCTAACGACCTGAACTATCACATTCATTGGTTTAAGTGAGATCCCGCTGGCTTTAATTGCCGGCGGGAGTCCTGCATGCGGGGGCTGCGCGCGCATCTAAGCGCGTCACTGGGGGTCCTAGAAGTGGGCGGGTTGGAGCCAGGCTCTGGACCCGCCCCGGGAATCCCCGATTTTCGGAGCCCCCCTGCACAAACCCACCCGTTCGGACGTCCAAAAATCGAGCCCTATGTCATCATTCAAGATTAGATTGGATAGGTGGATGAAGGAAAAGGGGCAGGAGGGATATGGGAACAGACTGGGTAAATGTGATTAGAATTATTTTCTTATGAAGAGTAAATGATGAACCAGACTTTAGGTCAAAGAGCCTGTACTCATGTTGTAACTTCTATGTATATGTCAGATACGTCAAGAAAGCAGAATAAGAGGGCACGACTTAAGTGTTGTGAGAGCTAAGTTTAGGACAGACGCAAGAAATATTTCATCACAGAGGGCGAGCAAAGGCTGGAATGGATTTCCTGGAATGGATTTCCTGGAAGGTTGATTGAGGCAAGGACATTGGATTCATTTAAGAAACAGTTAGATACTATAATTGGAAAGGATGAGATCAAATGGACCTGTGACAGTTAGGTGTTGTCAGTAAATCTAACCATATTTCTAGAAGGACATCCTCCATATTATTTATCAATAGTTAATGAGCAGAGGACCAAATATAGATCTGATCTCCATCAGTTACAACATACAAAGCATTGTATTGCAGGCCATCTTACTCTTAATTCCATATGCTTTTATCTTCTTAAAGAGACCTAGCTACAGAATTTTATAACATGGTATCATTTTGGACAGGGGAAGACCATTGGTTCATCCACCCTACCCTTCAACCCCCGCCCCCCCGCCCACCCCACACAACACCCCCCCCACCACACCCCAATCTGTTCCCGATCCACCCAGAGACTCTCGGCCAATTCTGAGTTCCTCCCTCTCAGCAATGTACAAACCCTCCCTGGTAAAAAGTTCCAACTTACCCTCTTTCTTTTCTTCTCTGTCCTTCCTGAAGCACATATAGCACTTCTGATTTGTTCCCACTCATCCTCCTTTAGCCAGGTTTTATTAACTCCTCCAATATATATTCGCTCCTTATTTATCCGTTCATTTTCTTATCCTCCTGGTATTCATGTAAAATATTCATGTCCTCCTTACTGTATTCACATGACTTCTCCCCTTATAATTGGTCCAAACTGTTAAACCCTCTCCCTGCTTCCCTAGCTTAAATCATTCCCAACTGCTAAGACGAATGTGAAGGGTGTCCCATTGGCAAAGCCGACCCTTCTCCCAAATGTGGTCTCAGTAGGCCAAGAGTTTGAAACTCACCCATCTGACGAGCCACACATTGACTTCCCTAAGCTGTCACTCTCCAATACTCCCAGCGTGTGGCACATGGAGTGATGCCTTCTGAAATTAGAATCTTCATAAAATAGGGCTCAACATTAAAGCATATTGCTCTAATCATTTTTGAATGAACTAAAGAAAGTGCCCGAGTATCAGGCTGTTTAATTTTTTTTTAATGAAAATGGATATTTCCCTGTCCTTAGTGCCAGTGATTTTCTAAATTGAAAGCTCTGGTTCAAATATATGTTCCAAACAAGAATTCCTTAATTTGGACAGTGCTGCTTGTTGATATGACGATAATTGTTCTCACTTCCTGGATGTTGCAAGTTAATTCTCACTTTTCTGCAAAGATTCATGAGATGGAGGAAGTGGATATAATGGAAAACATCACTTATGGTAGTGAAAGACTAATTGGATATGGTTTAAAATGCAAGTTGGGTTTCATTGTCTAGGTTCTGCAAGTCTCATGGACATAAAAATCACATTTTCAAATTGCCCGTAATTATTACATGCATTTTCTATTTGGTATCATTCCATTAGAATATTGCCTTTCGTCTTTGATAAATTCCTTCCTGCTTTTGTTTGGTGTTCCATTGTCTGTAATGTGATGCCATATTTTACTCTAATGAAAATCAATACAGCCTAATATACAAAGCAACTTACAAAGGTTATTTTACATGGAAAACATTGATTCAAGATATAAAAGATAATGGGAACTGCATAAAAATTGATTAGTGCATTGGTTATTTTTAAATGTATGATTTTTCACTGTGTACTTAGCTTTTGCTTTTGTTGCTCTGATATATTTATATTAATATCTATTATTTGTAATTTAAATTAATCTTGAATAGCCTTCAGGGCTTATTGGTAAACTATTTTAAACAAATTGTCTGGGTCAAAGCAATTTAGAATCTGAAGTAACTTCAGAGCTGATCTCTAACTTGTCCCATTGCATTCAGCATTTAGCTGCATCTGTGGATAGTTTGCTAATTATATGGTTGAAGTCCTACTAAAAATGCCATTATATATTTCCATTTAACATGTAACCCTAATGTGTGCTGGAGTGTGTTGTTTCTCTGAAAGATATTGCCAAGCTAAAATATTACAGTTAAAATGCAAGCCACACTTGGCGTGCTGTTAATTGGGGTACAAATGCATCAGGTGGCAAGATTTGAGTTCATTGCCTCAGCTCTCCACAGCAATTTTATGATCATGACAGGGCCGTCAGGAGGAAGCACAAAGTTGATGGCAGCCACTTCACCACAGGGAGAGTGTAAACACGTAGTGATCAGTTACATGTCAGATTATGTGCCAGCTCTTTTGACAGGGAATAATGGCATGTGCCACCCACAGGATCTAAAGACAGAATTGAAAATAATTTGAAAATGGGGCAAAACCAAAGAGATGGTTGGAAGTTGCACAAGTTCTCTATATATAAGTTGATCTATAGTTGCAAGCTTAAAAAGTAATCATGAAGCTGTGATTTGCATGCCAGATTTTCTGGTCCCCACAGAAAAGATAAAGGAGGAAGGTATTCTGAATTGCTTCAATTCTAAGTGTTCTAAATTTTTTCAGTGCCCTAATTGGCATCTTTGTCACCCCTTGGTGCCACATTTTCTGATTTTAAATTGCTAGTTTGTTGCAGCTTGGGAGCAGATGTGTTGTATAGAACCCTCTCTGATGGGACATCATGTAGTTGCATTCCAGTGATAACATGAATGGGAACACTGAGCTGTGGACAGCTTTCCCCATGTATGTCAGTGGAATAGTGTTTCATTATATTACACTGGAGGAAGTTTTATACTGGCTACCTCTAACAGCTTTAAAGCACAAAACATGTTAACAATGGGCAACCTTCCTAGTCTGTGCTGAGTTTGCTAATCTCAGTTGTAGCAATAATGGGGCTGTACAAATGGCCTCAGTGCCCTTGGGCTAAGGAGGGGAAAAATCAAACTACCTTTATGCTCATGATTGACATCCATTGACCCTTGAGTTAGCAAGACAGTAGTCTCACTTTAAAGGACAATTTACACAAAGATTTCTGATTGTTGCCATTATACAATAGCTACATTTTGCTGCACCAACCCAACAAAAACTGTTGATATCAACATTTGCAGCCATTTTACAAAGGTTCTAAAAACAACTGCAATACTATTGACAATTTTTCTTCAGTTACTTGTGTATATGTATCTGGAGGTTTGTTGCATTCCTGATTGCACACTACAGCAAATGTTCAATGTACTTGATAAAGCCAACCAAAAAAATGGAAGACTGTGGATCTTTGAATTTCATTGTTGCCATGTTCCTAAGTAAAGCTGATACTTAGGTTATTCCATTATTACATTCCTTTAAATAGCTTAAGACTTCCTGGGAACAAATGGCATCATCATCTCAGAAAAAAAGTTAATGGCGCCATCCTGGTCTTCTAAAACCTGGTGAGCTACTTACCATTTCTGGAATATATGACTTTGGTCGACAACAAAAAACACCCTTGCTATGTAAAATTCCCATCCTTATGGTTTAATCCCTCCATGACTTTTAACCTCCCTATCAATGTAATCTCCTCAAGCCCCTCCCCCCCCCAGAATCCTTAATCCCTGTGATTTGCCTCTTGTGTATTCCCCTATGCCCCATCATTGGCAGCTGTGCCTTCAGCCATCATGTTCTGGAATTCCCTCCCTAAACTCCTCTGCCTCTCCTCCTCCCTCTCCTCTGTTAAGATCCTGCTTGAAACCCACCTCTTCAATGAAGCTTTTGATCAGTGTTCAATATTTTCTAATGCCCATGAGCTGCCTTGGGATGCTTTTTCTATGTTAAAGGCACAATATAAACAAAAGTTGTTGTTGTATTTAACAAGACACTAACTATATTATAACTGTTTCTGATCAGACTCTATCTTCCCTTCCCCTTTCTTGGATGTACCTGCGCACCATCCCCAGCCAAGAGAGCATCAGAATATAAGAAAACCCAGATTGAGGAAAGGCTATTTGCCAATCACACCTGATCTTTCTAGATTTCATGGCCTGGATTTTACGCTTACCGTCCAAAGGAGGAGCAGGGCAGGACTTCCGCCTGCTACCATGACCCTGGGGTTGGGAATCATCACTACTTCTGCAGCATCCAAAGTCGAGACAAATTAAAGGGGACCAAAGACACCAAAGATGGAGGGACAGGCAGTTTCTAGGCCTCAGTTTGGGCTGAGACATAAAAAGGTCTGAGGCCTAATACAAGGGAGGCATACCCATTACTATGCCTTCCACCTGTGCCATTGCTGCCAACCCCACCCATGCAGTCCCTGGGGACAGCGGCCACACAGGCAGAAGGCATAGAATGGTGCGGCTTGCTGGGTCTCTCCTGCTCATTGTAATTTACACAGTGGTGGTGAGGAGGTGGGGGGAAGTGGACACTGGCAGCTGTCTCGGCTGGGGCAAGGGAGGAAAATCAAGGTCAAGACGGGGAGGTAGTGGCAGGCCTCGCCACCCCATTTTCCTGCTGTTTCTGCCGCCATCCTGCCTGATTTGGGGCAGGAGACAATTCAGGGCCATGTGTGATTATTAATTTTATGGACCTCCCTCCCACCCACCTATTTATCCCTTTAAGGAACACTAAGTTCCCCCACTATTGCCCCTGAAAAAAAAATCAAACAGGGCTACTCTTGCCTCTATAACCCCCAGTTACACTACTGAAGAGTTATTGATTAGGTTCCCTTTCAAAGGTCTCAATTAAATCCACATCATTACTTTCTGTGGGAATCTGTTCTATATATCCACTATGGGATTAAAAGTTGTTTCGAATCTCTAACCTTGCTTAATCTCGGTGAATTTTGTAGGTGTCCTCTAGTCCTATGCTCATAGTCCAAGTTGTTTACTTCAACTTTATACAACAACAACAACAACAGCAGCAGCAACAACAGCAACAACTCGCATTTATATCGTGCCTTTAATGTAGTAAAATGTCCCAAGGCGCTACACACAGGAACATTATCAAATAAAATTTGACACCGAGCCACATAAGGAGATATTAAAACAGGTTTTAAGGAGCGTCTTAAAGGGGGAAAGAGAGAAAGAGAGGCAGAGCGGTTTAGGGAGGGAATTCCAGAGCTTGGGGCCTCGGCAGCTGAAGGCACGGCCGCCAATGGTGGAGCGATTAAAATCGGAGATGTGCAAGAGGCAAGATTTGGAGGAGAGCAGAGATCTCGGAGGGTTGTAGGACTAGAGGAGTTTACAGAGATGGGAGGGGCAAGGCCATGGAGGGATTTGAAAATAAGGATGAGAATTTTAAAATCGAGGCGTTCCATGACCGGGAGCCAATGTATGTCAACGAGCACAGGATGAGCTCAAGTTTATGGATGGTGGAAGATGGGAGGCCAGCCAGGAGAGCATTGGTATAGTCTAGTCTAGAGGTAACAAAGGCGTGGATGAGGGTTTCAGCAGCAGATGAGCTGAGGCAGGGGCAGAGACGGGCGATTTACAGAGGTGGAAGTAGGGGGTCTTGGTGATGGAGCGGATATGTGGTCGGAAGCTCATCTCAGGGTCAAATAGGATGCCAAGGTTGCGAACAGCCTGGTTCAGCCACAGACAGTGGCCAAGGAGAGGGATGGAGTTGGTGGCTAGGGAACAGAGTTTGGGGCGGGAACCGAAGACAATGACTTCGGTCTTTCCAATATTTAGTTGGAAGAAATTTTTACTCATCCAGTACTGGATGTTGGACAAGCAGTGTGACAAATCAGAGACAGTAGAGGTTGTCGAGAGGGTGGTGGTGAGGTAGAGCTGGGTGTCGTAAGCGTACAAATAGAACCTGACGTGTTTTCAATTGATGTGGCCGGGGGGCAGCATGTAGATTAGAAATCTGAGAAATGTATCTACACATTTCATTATCTTGAAAACCTATATGGTGTCGCCCCTCAAGTCTTCTTTTCTCAAGTGAAAAAAAGTTTAATGGTTAAATTGCTAAGAAGAATGTGAGTGGAAAATTTAGCCTTAGGATTCTGCCAGTGCTACTCTGACACCCAAGTGGCAACATAAAACACAGTGTATGGGTAATAATAAATATGAATCCATATTCTATTATCATATCACAAAGAAATACAAGTTTATTATTAAGAATAACCAAACTTTACTTTAAGAACAAAGGGTTTTCCTGCTTTAAAGTTGTCAACATTGGTAAATTAATCTCACCAACAATTGCATGTCAACTCGGCCCTTTATACTGGCTCTAAGTTTACTCTAGTGATGTTAAGGGAGCAATATTTTGTTTATGATGTGATGTAATTATGTGGGATTGTGTTAGTTGCATCAAACAGACTGGCACAGTCATCACAGCACTGATCTCATGCAGAGTACCACCCACTAAGTGATGCAAAAATGGTGAGTTACTGTATATAATCAGAAATAACCTTGATAACTTAGATAATCGGCAGCAGCTATAATTTTATCAAATATTTTTGTTTCTGGTAGTCGCACTCTTCATGATTAATAATAGTTGTAAAATATAGTAAATGTCATGGTGAGCATACATGATTAAAGCTACAAAAAGAATCTGATACATCAGTGGCCTGGAGTATTTATGAAACTGCTGGCAGGGAAATACAACAATCTAAATGAACCATTCAATTTAATTTCAACATAAGGAGGAAGTGACAGATCTAGGAATGTAGGCACTTTCCTTCAGTTCAGCTTTGAGTCAAAAACATGCAATAGAGATAGTGAGGAATAAATAATGCAGATTTCTTAATTGTAATTTTTGAAGATGATAGTCCAACAAAGCTGAACATCTCATTTACATTTAGACCCTGGGAAAGCAGGACACCTGGGAGGATTTTCTAATGGAACATTAGATGGGACACCAGTTCATCACTCAATCTTTGTGATTAGTGCCATGGGAACATTATCAATCAAACAAGCCAAGGCTTCAGGTTTAAGTGAAGAGTGCTGCCATCAGCAGTACAGTGCCCGATTATGACCGTCACTATTCGATACAAACTCAAATTTGAGAGGTGACAACAACCAAGTCAAGTGATACGATAAACAAATTGCTACTTGAAGAGGGGAATAGAACACTTATGTTTGAAAAGAGAATATCTGTAGAAAGCCTTTTCAAAGAGAGTTTTCCTGTTCGTTTCCTATTCATACCAGTGGACAAATGGCTGAAATCAGTTTTAAGCTTCCCCCCAAACCACCTTAAAAGTGGAGTGGTTTCAAGAGAAACTTAAGTGATCATCTGCTCTATTCACAATGTTGGAACAGGAAGTCAGATTGCCCTTTGAAGGTCAAAAATAAAGGAATGCTTACGGCGTAATGAATAGAGTGTCTCTCTTCATGACATTGTTAGTATTACTTTACCTCAGTTGCTGCTGTGATATTATAAATAGAGCAAATACATGCCTGCAAGGGGTCACATCTCCCTAGGGGTCGGCCTCACCCAAAACTATCACTATTTCTTTCTCCTTTGTTATTTCTGACAAACTTTGAGTAGGTATTATTATTTTTCTCTGGTTACTTCCAATTTTTTTGCAGTGTAAAGTCTTACTTCCAGAGGATTACCTTCACCTAATGATTCGTTGCAGATTCTTTCATGGCTGCTATCAATGCCCTTCCATCATTACGCATCATCATCAAGCAACAAGAAAGGCCCTTTTAGCAAGGTTTGTCATCTTTGACACTTTCTAAGGTGAAATGGTCCATTATTGCCAAATATTCCATATGTGGTCCAACCACATACTGACAAATCACATCCTAAAAATGGCAGACAGATTTCAGGTATGTTGCCTACTACACAGCTTGTTGAGAAGCCTGAACTGTTAAAATTTACACAGTTATCAAGCAACAATTTTAACTGGTATTTTTGACAGGGTAACTTTTAATTATGCCTTATACAATTAAATCCAGTACTTAATGGATTATGCCACTGAGTGCTTTTTAAATATAATAAATCTAAAATGAATAGTTTTGCAGCTAAAAGCAGTGTACTACTTCAATCTTTGTGAAGTATATAAAATGATTCTCTCTAGTTCTATTAGATGACAAAGTCTCATGAATTCCATAGTCAGAGGACTAAGTGCTTTCATTTGACAAACACAGCATAATTTCTGAAATGACTTATAGATGGCTTTCAGGAGTCAAGTACAAAGTATTTTTACTTTTAATAAAGATATTCATAGAAATCTGAATGTAATTTCATTGTAATTGCAGCTTTTTATTAGTTATTAGAAACAAGACATTTTGCTCAGTAGATAGATACTGGCAGTGATATAGGGCTACATTGACTGAGGGGATGAAATCCACAGTCATTTGGTTGCCCAAACAACCAAAAAATGAGTACAGTCACTGATCCTCAGAAGTTTAATGTTTGAATAGTTTAAAAAAGTGCATGTGCAGAATCAATGAATAATGTTTGACTTGCGCTATAAAAGCTAATGTGGACTATCAAATTATAGGTGCTGGCAACTAAAGTGGCTACCAGTTTTAAAAAGAAATCTGATCCTGACTAAGCCCAATGTATTTTTAGTGAGCCAGAAAAAAACATCTTGCCAAACTGTTAGGATAGGAAGCTAAATATGAATTAATGCTTATCGGCAATAGATGGCTGGACTTTTGATTTTATCTTCATTGGAACTTTTGAATGCCCAACTCAATACTAAGGTTTCCTCTGATCAATTTTGCTGTTTTATACTTCTGTAAAGTCAATATATCCGGAGTAAAAATATACTGCCACCATACCTGGAGTGGAAGAGCTTGCTCTGCCCCTGTTTTCCTTCCTTCCCACAAGTGGTTTGGTAAAGCAGATAGGCATTGGCTGGCTCAACCTTAGGCCTCGTGAGAACATACCTAAACCAGCAAAGCTGGTTCTGATAGATATGTTCAGACAGGAGATGCTACTTCACACGAGTATACATGTTCTTATCAGTGACGTGATCTGAGTGTCTGATCCCCAGTATAATCTGGTAACAGCTGGTGGCATTGCTGCTCAACTGAGCGTAGCTGTATTACAATGACTAATTAGATTTGGGCAAAAGTTAAAAGCTGGTGTTTTTGGTGGGACCCTCTTCTATTTTGAATCATTCTAAATGATTATTCAGCTATTCTCTGCTGTATTGTGAATCACTTTGAAAAATTAACCTGAGACTTCAAATTGACAGTCCCCTCTACAGAAATCATTGTGAAATCATCATCACAAATACAAGTGGATTTGTATTCAAAGTGTTTCATATAGTTCATTATATTCTACAAGGAGAAGGCAATATGTAAAAATACAACCTGTTTAAAACATAACATGCACTAACCAAATTACTTTCTCCTTAAATCATAATGCAGCCCAAACACATGGACACACACTGCTGATTTATGCATTATTTTGTGATAAGCAGAAACATAGTTATATTTTCCTCTTCGCACAAACAAAATTAATCGAAGTCTCTCAGTGCGTGTAATACACATTTAATAGAATTTTCTTTTACAAAGGATTGCTGCATCAGTTTGTAACCAATGTCGAAATCACTAATTGAAAGGATTGTGAAAGCACTCCAAGCTTTGGTAATAGATTTGCTTTTGCTCTAATTCTCTTTTGCCATGTAAGGTCATCATGTCAAGGAATTGTTTTCAAACCATCAGAGTATTGCACAAACTGTTTTTCATTAGCATTTACTCCAACATAAAAGTACGTCAATAAATATTTCTCACTTATTTTCATTGTAGCATCTATTAATTCAACGTCCAGTTAGGCAATATTTATATAAACTGTTTTAACCTCCAGTTTTCTGACAAAGTGAAAATGCATTGAACAATGTATAAAAGAAGCTCACCAGTAAGAACTCTCGGACCCAACTATCATTTGCCAACCATGGTTCATCAGGGTTATGCCAGAGTCAATTTTAATTAGGCCAGCAGATTAAGTTCACATTATCAGAGGTTTTATAAACGTGATGTGACTGTGGTGGATATATTTTGCGAATGGACTGGAAGGCAAATTGTACACATTCACTCTGCTATGGACTAGGTAACTAAGAATGGTTTGAACAGAAGGCTATATTTTTTTAGACAGATTTTGGTTTTAGGCAGATCAACCATGCATTAAACTTGATAGCTGAAAGGAAAGTGTTATAAGAAGTTACCCTGATGATGTAATGGATAAAGACATTGGCCATTGTAGCACTAAGCCATTGGGGCAGCAGTTGTGATGCTATAATCAACTACAAAACCCCTGGGTGGAAGGGGGAGGAGCACAGAAATAAAAGCCAGGGTCCAATCTCCAATTGCTATCCAGTGGCCCTTACTGGTACGTGCACCTGTACGGACACTGGGCAAAGACAGGATTGGGCTGGGCTGTGATGCCCTATATGGTTGAATAGTCCTGTGTCTGGTGGGCAGCTGGGGATTGAGGAGCCATAGCCTAGCAGGAGTCAGTACCTTCAGGACAGAAGGAGATAAAATTGACAAAAAAAATTATAGACTGGGTCAAAGAGAGCCAACCCACTCCTTGTTCCTTCCAGTTTACAACATAGGAAAACCTTAACTATTTAACCCACTGTTCTTTGTGTGTGGAACCAACAATGAAACAACAGTAATGAACTCCAAAGCATAAAAGAGGAAGTCAACTCGACTTCTATGACTAAGTATTCTGTCACGTTGGATAGTAGTCCCATGTCAGTAAGGGCATGGCATTTTCAGGAACTTAAACTTTGTTCAATTTAGGTGGCGGATGGGTGGTGAAAAATGAGTCACTTCTTAAATAAAGCTGTTAAGCACTAAAATCACCAAAAAGTAGTAGGAATTTCAGGTTTCAAGACAATTTTTGTATCCAAACACAGTTTAAAGAAAAAGAAATGAAATATTACCAGGAAGAACATAGGAATTATCCTTGGTTTATGCTGAGTTAGCTAATCCTAGCCGGAGAGGTGATGGAAATGCTACAATTGATCTCAGTCACTAGGCTTGGTAAGAGACAGAGAATCAAGAATTCCTGTTCTATTTTCTCTCTTCTTCCCCATTCTCTATTTTTATTATTTTAACTTCACTTTTACTTAACATTTCTTATTCTAAATATTCTATACATCTTTCAATTTTTTTTAAACTTAAAATCACATTATCTTATTTTATTTTCTGTGTCACTGCGTCCCACCATCCATTGTGCGGGCATGACCAACATCGGAATAACTAGCCTCCAATTTCCTAAAGATCAGCTCCAAAGCTGCCTTTCAATCAATTCACTGCCAGAAGTCTAAGGATTCTCACAGTCATGTCACAGACGTAACCCAAGTAAAACTTTGATGTGTTTTTACATGTTATCTCAGGACCAGCTTCTTCACTAGCCGACTGATTGCACCTGGACAAGTAAACTCATATCTGAGCATTGTAAGAGGTTCCCCATGTGAAATCAGTGACTTTCTGGGTGCTGGGTGCCCCAGTACTCACACAACTGGCCACCTTCATGTGCGAACCTAGATAGCGAGGGGTTAATTTTAACCTAATTCAGCAGGTGGGAAACCCACAGAATCGGTGGAACGCTGGCTTTAATTGGAGAGTAAAATCAGGCGGGGTGTAAAACCAGCGTTGCACCTGATCCTGTCAGTTTCCTGACGGGAGAGTTAGGTTAAAGTTGGCCCCTGAGTCGCAGAAGGATATCTGACAGCAGCAATTGTATATATTTTTAAAATTCCCAATGAACCAGGAAATCCCCAAAAATTTAAGACAAAAAGCAAAATCCTGAAATTGATATGTAAAAAGTAGAAGCACATACAAGTTTAATCATTTTCTCACCAATAATCTAGCCAGAAACACTTTCTAGCAGAGGCCATTGGATTGTGATCAGGAGCAGCAACCTTGCCTGATTTTCCCCTCCCCAACTAAGGGGTGTTGAGACCAATTGTGGCAGCTGCCCGGCTGAGGCAAGCTAACTCATAACAGACTGATAATCAAACCTGTGACCTTCTGGCCTGTATGGTCTTGTGCTGCTCATGGTGGTGCCTGTACCCACTAGACCATCAGGGCAGAGGGGTGTACGTTACACTTTGCTATTTTTTTAATAATAAATTAATGCACAAGAGCTTTAGGAGGAATTTACAAGAATGATTCACCAAAATGATACTGGGGCTTAGAGGGTTAAATTATGAGGACAGCTTGCATAAACTTGGCTTGTATTCCCTTGAGTACAGAAGATTGAGGAGCGATTTGATTGAGGTGTTTAAAATGTTAACATGGATTTGATAGGGTAGATCTGGTGAAAATATTTCCTCCCGTGGGGGAATCAAGAACAAGGGGACATAATCTTAAAATTAGAGCCAGGCCATTCAGTGGCAAAATCAGGAAGCACTTTTTCACCAAAAGGCTAGTAGAAAACTGGAACTCTCTTCCCCAAAAGGCGATGGATGCTAGGACAGTTGGAGCTTTCAAGACTGAGGTGAATAGATTTTTGTTAGGTAAGGGCATCAAGGGATATGGAGTTGAGGTGGAGATCAGCCATGATCTGATTGAATGGCGGAGCAGGCTCGAGGGGTTGAAAGGTCGATTCTTGATCCTCATGTTCCTATGGAAGAGAGAAAGAAAAACTTTGGTACAAAACGCAACAATTTCATTTCAGAATTACATCCTACTTTTTAAGTCATAGAATCATAGAATTATTGAAATCATGGTAACAAGTTATCAGACTTCAATCTGTTCACTGAGCCAAGAGCAGCAGTGAAGCAATATGTGGAATGATCTAAATAAAGTGTAAAGGTTAGGATATGATACGGTCTAGCATAAGTTTTTACATGCAACACAAAATTATTTTTAGGAAATCCAATCCAGTAAAATTAAATGAGTCAGTAAAGTGCGTCAGATGAAAATTAATATCCCTACTTTCCATTCATCAGTTTTCAGAATTTTGTTTTTGTTTCAACTCTTAGGGGTTTCCTAGAAATGATCAGTTCATTTGGGGATTTTACTGTGCTATTCAGTCAGTGCAAGAATGAAAAAGGCAATGAATGCAGTTGAGAGTTTGTGCATCTGATTGGTTAACTGTAGTTTCAATGGAGAGTGACTAACTGCAGAATGTCCACTTGTCATCACAGCGGAAGTTGTGGTTAGACTGAATAGTTTATTTCTTCCCTCGGTTTTGTTCCGTTCCTTGTTGCTTGGTAATTGGTGTTTTTTAAAATTTTTCTCCCTCTCATCTCCTGAAGGTATTGCCTCATACTGGAGTAAGGTTCTATGGGCATATATAACCCTTTGCTACCTCATCCATGTGCCATTTTCGTGTGTAAGCCCACACAGTGTGTATTGGCAGGCTTTTCATTCCTGGAGGGTATCATAGTTGAGCCAGATCTTGTCCTCATCTGATGTCCATACATGCACAATTCAGGAGCATGCACCTTGACTAATTTCCCACCCCAGCCCATTGAGGCCAATGACTTACAATGGAGACCAGGGATTGAACCTGGAATGTTCTGGTTTGTATGGGATAGTATCACAGCAGCTGATGATTTTCACCACTAGGCCATCAGGGAAAATCGGTGTTTCACCTACTTCCCTCTGTAATATCACCAATCTCTGCCCCTGCCTCAGCCCATCTGCTGCTGAAACCTCCCTAATTGCTTTTGTTACCTCCAGACTTGACTATTCCAATGCACACCTGGCCAGCCTCCCATCTTCCACCATTCACAAACTCAAGCTCATCCAAATCTCTGATGCTTGTATCCTAACTCACTCTGTCTCGGTCAATCATCACTCCTGTGCTTGCTGACCTACGATGGCTCCTTGTCCAACAATACCTTAATTTTAAAATTCTCCATGACCTCATCACTCCCTATGTCTGTAACCTCCTCCAGCCCTACAACCCTCCGACAACTCTGGGCTCCTCCAACTCTGGCCTCTTGTGCATCCCCGATTTCTATCGCTCCACCATTGGCGGCCGTGCCTTTAGCAGTCTAGGCCCTAAGCTCCAGAATTCCCTCTCTTAACTTCTTATGAAGCTCTTGCAAGTCTATCCAGACGCTGTACTTATCTCTGCCATGATTTTGGAGATCTGCATACAGATGGCAACAAATGAGGTAAGTATCCATTGCAAGGTAAATGTTTTTAAATGATTAAAAGTAAAATTAAGAGGCAAAGCCCATCACTTTGCTGTAAAGCAAAGTATGTGTGTCCACTGTAAGCCAATAGTGGAGCAGGAATGTAGTTATCAATGGAGACTATGACAATAACATATGTAGCATTTTCAAAATATATTTTCCCAATTATTTTTCTTTCTTCTCCTTAAACCATTGATTCATGAAAGGGTATGGCTTCATGTAAGATGTCAGCTCTTTGGTAGCTCATCCAAGTAAGGATTCTTAATATGTGAACCTAGACAGTGAGTGTCACTGGGCTATTTGATCATGGAGGATATAGTCCTCGTCCTGTTCTCAACTACTGGCCAACCTGCATATTTTCCACCAGGAGTCATTGGATAACAATTCAAAATGGGAACCTTGGTTAATTTTTTCCCTTCATAACCTTGGAACTCTGAAACCAATTGTAATGCCCTCAGGTGACATTAGCTAATAGTACAGACGGAGAATTGAATCTGGGATCTTCTGTTCCATCTGCGTTAGTGCTACACCTGCTGATGCCTTTACCCACTAGCATTAATGTTAAATTTTTTTGTTCCTTTCCTTGTTTTCCTCTTGCTTTTAGGTTCTCCCGTGCCACACAAAGAGGAAGCTCTGAACTGATTACTAGGTGGCATGAATAGATTGAGGCAATTCACTTTCCATCCGTGTCTGTGGGAGAAGGCCTGGCTTCTGTCTGAGCCACCCACCTCCAACAGCTAAGTCAAAATTGCAAGCTCAATATGTGGGTAATCATGAGTGTATCTCACATCCTATCAGTTGGTGGTGCTACATGTTGCATCATTGCTGTACAACATCAGATCGCCAGATAGGGGTAGAAATTGGACCTCATTACGCCCGTTTTCTGTGCATAAAACAGACACAATGAGGGCCAATTTTGGGGACCAACGTCCCGCACCCAAAGGATGCCTGAAACATGTCCGACTCCATGTTTCATTTTTCAAGCGTCCCTGGCAGCCACCTAAAACAGGCATTAGGCCCCTTACATATGCAAATGAGAGGCCTGGTGCCTGTTTTAGGCTCCCTCTACCAAATTGGATACCAATGAGCGGAGCAGGAGCCAGGCCTGCTCCGCTCGGGATTCATCAGCGGCCTAAGAACCTTCCGCAACCAAAAGATACATTTTTTTAAAAGTACCAAAAATGTTCCTGTGGACCCAGGAGGAGCAGGAGTGCTCCCCGAATCCACAGTATCCCAAACGCCCTCTTCCCCCTGCCCCTTTGCTGCTCTATCCCCATCTCCTGGGACTTACCTTTGGGCTTCTGCCGGCCAGGCAAGCGGGTTGAAATTCATCTTTTTAAAATGGGCGAGCTGCCTGTAGAGGCTCGGCGGGTGTCGGCTGATTGCCCAGCTAATGTCAGAGAGGCCTAACGCTCAATTTCAGGCCAGCCTCAGGCCTCCTGGTTGGGGTGCGTGCTCCGTTTGTGGTGCCCATTTCAGCCCCGAAAACAAGATTAAAGCAATTTCCAACCCATAGACTTTGAATGAGACAGTTCAGCAGCAAGAAGGAAATAAGAAAGTACATTGCTATTCAATAAGAGGAAATCTAGGCCAGGATTTATCTCTAGGGATCAGCAGCAAAGTCATTTCCAAATCCCAGTCAATCCAACTGCAGCTAATTAGGATTTTATTTTTCTAATTTGTCCATTTCTGATCAATATCCAGATAGTAATTCTGTTCATTGCAGGTAAGTGAAGTGATCAAAAAATGACACTTGCCACCATCTGTTAAACTGATTTATTATTAACCATTCCAGATTTGACCTGAATATTCCAGTTCTAATTGTATTTGAAGTTCACATCTCTTCCCCCCTCCCCCTTCCCCTCTTGTGTGCTGTTTAATCAAGTTTTGAATTTATGAAACTGACCTGAAAGCGACAAGTAAATCATTAGAAAAGGGATATTGTAGATTTAGCGGATATTTGAGATAGTTAAAGAGCCCCAGGGTTACAATGGCACTTTCTTAAATCTGCATTAATTCCTGTCTAAATTTCTGTAATTGTTTCATTTACATTTATATCTCAGTAATCCATTCATCGATGTTCAAAATCCTAAACCAGCCAAGGTACCAGAGATCACTAGAGCTTATTTTCAAAATAGATTATGATTGATCTGAAATGCAAAAATAGGTCTGTTAAATAGGAATACTGTAGAGGTACTCTAGAGCTTTTGTGCTATTTTTGACAGTAAGTTTTCCCTATTTGACAAGCCTTACTGCAGCCTTCACCATCCTCCACCCTCCAGTTGGAAGATTCTTGTTCCTAGTCTCTTTTAATATCGCTACAAACTCCTTGCTGGGAGATGTGTACAACAGCACTTTCATCCTGTGATGTCCCCCCTGTCAAGGAAAGAAAATACTTCACCACTCTGTGGCACTTATCCAGTCAGCTTTGTGATTCGGTGTAAGATTCTTTCCATTCTCCCCCTTGCATCAACAAGTGGGATTTATCTCCTCCAGTCCCTGCCGGTAGTAAGGTCACAAGAAGCTATTCTGTTTTAGTTAATTGGATGTGCAAGCTAACTAATGGCCCATTTCGTAAAAAAAATTATTCAGTTCGCTCAAGATTTTGAAGGGACTGGATTCTTTATTTTGTAAAAAGTGTCTTAAAATTCAATGAAGCCAAAATCCAAGTGCATCGAACCACTCACTAGTTGTGTCATGATATTCATTAAAATATTTCTGAATAATTTCTATGTCGATCTGGCCAGCGTGTCCAAAACCAGTCAAAAACATCAGCGGTATGAACATTATGTTGGCATCTCCATGTTGATTACCTCTGCTTCATGAGCTATTCGTCCTAGGGCACTGCTTGAAAATGACACAACCCCTTTAACTGGAATATGTGCCCTAATGATATGGAAGAATCTCTAGCAGGTTTTGCTGTGACCCACAGTATAAGATGAATTCAGTGTTCAGTTAGCCACTCTCAAGCTTATTCCCCTCAACTGGAAAAGTGACATGAAACCTCCTATTTAACTTTATTGGTGAGAAGCAGCAGAAATACAATAATGTGCTGAAGCTTTTGGGGACTATATCATAACACCTTCATATCTAGGGCTCGTTTGGTTTATTGGGAATTTACCAGAAGGTTAATCCCTTAAATTCACCCTTAGACACTTTGGTAACAGTATGGACAATTTATAAGCCATAATTAAAAGTAATGCTTGAGAATAACCTCAGTCTGATTTATTCCAGTTTGGGTTCCATCCTTTCTTTACCTACTTTTCCAGAGTACAGGCAAGGGATGAAGATATTCATGTCACTTACTTTGAATGACATGTTTACTTGATGTATTGTTCCTAACCTCTGTTGGAAAACACTTATCTAATTTGCTTGTTTTAATGTAAATTGCTAAATGTCAAAATCTTGCAGAATTATAAATAATACATAACTAGCTTTGGGTCGTTCTTTTAGGCTATTAAAAAAACACTGCAAGTAGAAATTGTTCCTCGTTCAGAAAAAGGGAGCAAACATGGCCAATGTTGCAGTGCTGTGCCTCAAGAATTCCTTAAAATATCCTACGCATATTGGCCTCGGTCGATTTTCAGGTGTACGAGGCAGCTGCCTAAAATAGGCTTAAGGTCCCTTCCACATGCTAATGAGGGGCCTAACACCTGTTTTAGGACTCTTCCTGGCTCCATAGCATTCCTGAGAGCCTCTGCCCACCCGCGATCAGCCTGGCCCCCTCCCATTCTCCTTCCCCTCCTCGCAGGACTTACTTGTGTGCCACCGCCGGTGAGGCAAGCACCCCGAAATTGATTAACAGGCAATGGCAAAACTGCGCCA
This sequence comes from Heptranchias perlo, assembly GCF_035084215.1. Taxonomy (NCBI): domain Eukaryota; kingdom Metazoa; phylum Chordata; class Chondrichthyes; order Hexanchiformes; family Hexanchidae; genus Heptranchias; species Heptranchias perlo. The sequence goes on from NC_090350.1 coordinate 31,848,396, forward strand.
GAGGCACGACAAGCGCTGGCAGCTCGCTGAAATGATTGAAACGAGGCCTCAGGCTCAATTTTGGGTCAGCCTCATTCTTCCAGTTGGGCCGCATGGTGTCTGTGCGCCATTGGTTATATGCCCGAAAACAGGCCATACCCAATTTCTATGACTCTTAGATGTACATTTTTATTGAAGATTGACAAATGTCCTGTAAAGTTTTACAGCATATTTTTATTTACATCTTTGAATGCTAAAATATCATATTAAACATTTTTAGCCTCTGCATATTAATCCTGAAAATTTAGTATGAAAGAATTTTAAAGCCACAGGTTTACATTTTCCAGGTTTTGTTAAATTAGATTCGGTTTCCCTCTGATCTCAGATTACCTTACTAGGACAGACGCCTTGTGTGCTGTTGCCTGAGGCAGGATTAAGTAAAACAGCAGTGATCCTTCTGTTCTCTGAGGAATTTGAGTGACCTATCACCCCCTTCCTCTTCTGTGCTATTAATATTTTTCTTTTTTTTTATATACAAAAGCAAAGCAATATCAAAAGCAAGCCACAAATTTCAGATTCAACTCACAAAAATGTAATACTTGACTGAATCTGGATTCCAGTCAAGTTGGCTCTACTACTTCACTATAAATAGATTTGAAGAGAGAGAGCAGTCACATCTAGCGAGCAACAAAGGGCATTGAGAAAGGAAAGGTAAGGTGAACCTTTTTCTACTGAGGCTGGGTATATGGGCCGCTAGAAGGGCAGATGAGTAAAGCATGGAGTTCTCTTCTACGACCTTGCTTCAGATGCCTTTTACTGATAGAATGAAAGCTTGCTTGAAGTCAGACTATCTGACATCCTATTTGTTTTTTTTTCTTCTCTCCTGAGGCAAAGCACTCTGCTACCACAAGATGTCCCACCTTGTGTCCTGGTTAAGAACTGACAAATATCATCAGTAGAGCAGTTGGTAGATTTGAGTGGCAGACAACGCTTGGGCTCACATCCATGCCTGCCTAGTTGTGAAGTGAGCATCTATATTTTCTCTCCTGTTCATCCCTTCTCTTCTGAAGGCCATGACTCATACGGTTGCCCTCTGGTACCACAGATGTGATTTTACACAGTGAGTGCTGGCAGACTGTTCAACCTTTGGGGCCTCACAGCCATGTCTGCTCCATTCCTCTCTTGCATTTTTACATGCATTTTCTAGCAGGAGTCACTGGATATGTGATCAGGAGCAATTAACATTCCCCTTCCTTGCTTAGGAATACTGGGGTCAATTATATCACCCCTACCACTAGCCGTGCTGAAATCATTTAACTCAGGGCAGCTCAGTAATTGAGCTTAAAAATGCAGTGACCTGTATGGTTCAGTACCACACTAGGTGATACAGTTACTCACTAAAACATCAGGTACCCATGAAATGAGCATCGTATCTCCTCTTTACTAAGATGATAAAAAACGATTTTTATTATTGTCTGCATTGTCCCAATTTTCAATTTAAAGTCAATGTCACCTTGTATAGAATAGGTTTATCCCTTGTGACTTCTTCTCTGCACCTGTCAACTATCCTGTTTTAAAAAGGAAATCCCAGCCTTAAGCACTGTCATCTAGAGACTTATCCATAAGAGGACATTGCTGTTACCAACTTCTTCCAACCAGGTCGCTCACTTGTGCCTCATCGGCAGTAAGGCCCATACTGTTAAGGAGCACTTTTACGTTGCCATCCTATCTAGTTCTGGGTCTGCCTCGTGGCCTCTTGCATGATAGCGGTGGTTTGGTGGTGAATGCTCTGACAGGGTCAGATAGTGGCGCTTGAGGAATCCAGAGGAGTTTGTAATGATAGCGGTGGTTGATAAGTCAGGTTGCGCACAGTATCATTTAAGATTTTGTCCTGAGGCTTAACATTTAATAGTTTTCAAAGTGATCGTGAATCAAATCCATCGATTCGCCGATTCATTTCATTGGTGCATATCCACATTTATGAGCCATATTTAAATATGGATATTAATAATGCATTGTAGAGCCGTACTTTGAGATTGCGACTTATGTTCAATCTGGGATATGGGATAGAGAGTTCATTACGGAGCTCGCAAATGCAACTTGCCTAAGGCAGTCCGCAAAACAGTCCCCGTTGGAGGAAGTCATGCTACCTAAGTAAGTGAATTGTGTCAAGTTTTCCACTGTCTTGGATGGATCATCATCTAGTGTGAAGGTAGCTGGAATTATATCGCGTCCTAGCGATTGCACTTTCGTCTTGTTTCAGCTGACCTGAAGATCAAGGCTAAATGCCTCTTAGTCAAAAATTCATAGTGATTTCAGCCAAAGCCGCAATGTTGTTGGCAAAGTCCAGATCTGTCCACGTATAGTCATCGCCTAGGTTAGTCCCACACCCACTTTTTGCTGTTGTTGACTTCATGATGTGGTCAACACCGGGTGAGAACACAGCCCTGACGTACTCCAGAGTATTAAACTCGAAAGGCTCAGAAAGCTTTCTGTCAATACGGGCCTGATTGCTTGTGTGGGCACAAAGCTCTCTGATTAATGATATAATTTTGGTAGGAATGCCTAGAGATTGTAACAGGAGGTGTAGGCATTCTATTCAGTGAGCCAAAAGCTTTTGTCAGCTCGACATAGGCAACATATAGTGGCTCATTCGCGTTGTTTGGCTGCCACCTGCCGTAGTGTAAATATCTGTTCACTGGTGAAACCAGCCTGTTTTTTGCAGCGTTTATCTCTGAGGGTTCTTGATGCAAGCGAGTATCATCCAAGCAAATATTTTAGCCACTGTTAACAGTAGGGTAATACCGCTGTAGTTGCTGCTGTCTGTTTTGGATCTCTTTTCTTTGTAAAGATATATGAGCACGCTTTGGCGCCATTGGTGAGGAATTGTTTCATCAGTCTATACTTGTGTAAATAGCTGGAGCAGGTGATAGTGCCTTCATCGGTGTGTTTATCTTATCAATCCAGTCGTAGCCAGAGAATCACCTGCAATGGCTTCTCTTCCCACTCCCGCACCATTACCTCTGATCTATCCTCAGCCCCCACCTATTTCGCATCCACATGCTGCCCCTCGGTGACATCATCTAAAAACACAATGTCAGGTTCCACATGTACACTGACGACACCTAGCTCTGCCTCACCACCACTTCTCTCGACCCCTGCACTGTCTCTGATTTGTCACACTGCTTGCCCGACATCCAGAACTGGATGAGCAAAAATTTCCTCCAGCGAAATATTGGGAAGACCGAAGCCATTGTCTTTGGTACCCACCACAATCTCCATTCCCTAGCCACCAACTCCATCCCTCTCCCTGGCCACTGTCTAAGCCTGAATCAGACCATTTGCAACCTTGGCATCCTATTTGACTCTGAGATGAGCTTCCAACCACACATCCGCTCCATCACCAAGACTGGCTACTTCCACCACCGTAACATCGCGGGTCTCCGCCCCATCTCAGTTCATCTGCTGCTGAAATCCTCATCCATATCTTTATTACCTCTAGACTCGACTATTCCAATGTTCTCCTGACTGGCCTCCCATCTTCCACCCTCCATAAACTTGAGCTCATCCAAAACTCTGCTGCCCGTATCCTAACTTGCACCAAGTCCCGTTCACCCATCATCCCTGTGCTCGCTGATCTACATTGGCTCCCAGTCTGGGAAAGCCTCGGTTTTAAAATTCTCATCCTTGATTTCCCTCCATGGCGTCACCCCCCTCCCCCATCTCTATAACCTCCTCCAGCCCTACGAGATCTCTGTGCTCCTCCAATTCTTGCCTCTTGTGCATCCCCGATTTTAATCGCTCTACCATTGGCGGTCGTGCCTTCAGCTGCCTAGGCCATAAGCTCTGGAATTCCCTCCCTATACCTTTCTGCCCCTCTAACTCTTCACCTCGCTCTCATCCTTTAAGACGCTCCTTAAAACCTACCTCTTTGACCAAGCTTTTGGTCACCTGTCCTAATATCTCCTTATGTGGCTCCGTGTCAAATTTTCCTGTGAAGCACCTTGGGACTTTTACAACATTAAAGGTGCTATATAAATGCAAGTTGTTGTTGTTTCAGGAGTTCTGGAGTGATGCCACACATGCTGGGTGCTTTTCTATTCTTCAATATGGCTCAGACTTCTTTAATCTCCTCAAAGCTGAGGGAACTCACTAGACATCAGTTCTTGCATTTTTGACTCTATTGATGAGCTCCCTGAGATGGAGCTCTGGGTGTGGATGTTAGCAGCTCATGCCTATACTCACCGCCATCGCTCTAGTTGGTTATTACATCGGTCAACAGGTTTCCACTGTCGGTTGCTATGGGACTTCTCGAGACCTCTTGCAGCTCTACCACCTAGAAGGACAAGGGCAGCAGGCACATGGGAACAACGCCACCTGCTCGCTCCCCTCCAAATCACACTCCAACCGGACTTGGACATATATCGCCGTTCCTTCATCGTTGCTGGGTCAAAATGCTGGAACTCCCTATTTAACAGCACTGTGGGAGAACCTTCACCAAACGGACTGCAGCGGTTCAAGAAGGCGGCTCACCACCACCTTCTCAAGGGCAATTAGGATGGGCAATAAATGCTGGCCTTGCCAGTGAAGCCCACATCCCATGAACAAATAAAAAAAAAAGCTGGGAATCTTTTTTACGCAGTTTCTTCACTACAGCATACGTTTTCTGGGTTTCATTGTGCTATCCTGCTGTTTCTGTCTCTCCTGATAGTCGTTTCAAGTAAGCCTCCTTGTCTTGATTGATGGCTGAGCTGTGGATTCTGGTTAAGTTTTGCCTTCCTACAGTGCTTAACCAGGCCGAGTGTCTAATCAGTGATACATTTGGTGCTGGTACAGCATCTACGTTAAGCATCACAACAGCAAAAAATCAGCAGCAGCAAAAGGTTCCCATTTTGGCAAAATCAGCTGATGTATCAGATTTAGTGAAATCTATACTCTCAGCCTATACACCAACCCAAATCTCACCCTTTCAACACATAGCAAATGGACAGTAATTTTAAGTTTCAGTGATGTGTAAAATGGGTGATATTGGATCAGCTGCCCATTATACATCATCGCTGAAAGTTAAAATTATCCCCCATATACTTGTTATTCCTGGAGCAATGGTGCTTTTCCTACAGATGATAGCTTTCCATTCTCCTCTCCTGGCAGCATCTATTAAAATTAAAATGCACTGTCCACCCAGCTGAATGCTTAATGGCAGCTGCCAGAGTGGAGTGAGCGGAAAGCGTGCCAGAGCAGTAAGTGTTGACACTTCTTTTCTTCATCATGTTTGTTTCCTTTGGCCCTTCTGTTTACTGTCAAAGTACAGAGTTGGAGCCATCTCTCAGTCAGTGCAAATTACCAGAATCACAGAAACAATTTAAATGCAACAAAAAAACCACCAACAATAACGCATTTTTATTCTTGGCACTGGATGAACATAAAGAACATAGGAACAGGGGTAGGCCATTCGGCCCTTCGAGCCTGTTCCGTCATTCAGTTAGATCATGGCTGATCTGGAGCTCAACTCCATTTACCTGCCTTTGTTCCATATCCCTTGATACCCTTACCGAACAAAAATCTATCGATCTCAGTCTGGAAAATTTCAATTAACCCCAAGCATCCACAGCCTTTGGGGGAAGTAAGTTCCAGATTTCCACCACTCTTTGTGTGAAAAAATGTTTCCTGATTTCACTCCTAAATGGCCCAGCTCTAATTTTGAGATTATGCCCCCGTGTTCTGGATTCCCCCACCAGAGGAAATAGTTTCTCTGTATCTACCCTACCAAATTTCTTAATCATTTTAAATAGCTTAATTAGATCAACCCACAACCTTCTAAACTCAAGGGAATACAAACCAAGTTTATACAATCTGCCCTCATAATTTAACCCTTTAAGCCCCGGTATCATTCTGGTGAATCTGCGCTGTACCCCCTCCCAGGCCAATATGACTTTCCTGAGGTTCGGTGCCAAAAACTGAATGCAGTACTCCAGATGTGGTCCGACCAAGGCTTTATACAACTGAAACATCACTTCCTCATTTTTGAATTCCAAACCCCTTGAGGTAAAGGCCAACATTCCATTAGCCTTTTTGATTACCTTTTGTACCTGTGCACTAGCTTTTAGTGATTTGTGTACATGGGCATCTAAATCCTTCCACAGCTCTTAGTGTCTCACCCTTAAGAAAATATTCCAATTTGCCTTTTTCAGATCCAAAATGGATGACCTCACACTTCCCCACGTTAAACTTCATCTACCATAGTATTACCCACTCACTTAGTCTGTCTACGTCCTTTTGTAACTTCCTGTTCCCATGCATGCAACTTACTCTGCCTCCTAGCCCACCACACAAAAAATATAGAAGGGATATAGTCAAACTGAATCCAAAATGATCAACTTATGGACAGGATTGCCCAGACAGGCAGCAGAGGCAGATAGTGTTTGCAAGTTCAAGAGGGAAGTGGATAGATATTTGGCAGGGAAAGTGATTGTATGATGTGAACTTTAGGACTGACCAGATGGTCCACAGTGATCTCTCCTAGTCAGGTACATTAAACATAACCCAGGTATTTGGAAATGAATCTAAATAAGTAATTTCAAGTAATTTCAATTTATCTCATTCCAACCCCTGGTTGGCAGAAATTCAACCTAATAAACGATGGTGGCAGTAAAATCCAGCCCAGTTAATTTAGGCATGGAACACAGACACGATCATACCACTGATTCTGAATTTGTGATGCAAATACAAAGAAAATATATACTTTCTCATTTAGAGACCAAATGAGGCAATTGGTGCTTTCTGATAATGTAATGGTCAGCACTGATTTTCCTAACTTTTGGCCTCGGGGAATGTCCAATTCCCTGGGTTCAAAGGTTAAGCAGAAACGTTGCAAACTGGGTCTCTGTCCCTTTTACACTGTTTTGGAATTTCTGTGGCTTTCCTAGGAATGCGTAGCTTGGCCAGCATTTGCAGGCCTGAGGGAGCCATTTAAATGAGGCAGGAAAGGGCATTCCTGCCCTCCCACCTTATTCCCCAGTGTGCACTCTTGCTGGGTACCCCAGTGCAGGAGTACTGTGGCCTGCCCAATTACAGTTGTATGCCTGAGCGATCTCACTTCCCTACTCCGTCCTCCAGCACTAGGCCCAGCAAGTGGACAGGCCTGAACTGACGGTGTCTCCAGAGCCATCTAAATGGGCTGGGACAGGAAGTCCCGCTGCTTCTCGGTTAGGACAGGGTGCGCTGCCCTTAGACATACTAAATGACGATGCACAAATAATAATGTATAAACCAGGAAGGCTCCAATTTTAATATCTATGCTGAGTTAACTGATCTCAGCCATGACAGCAGTAGGAACACTAAAATTGACAACAGTGCCCCTGGATAACAGAAGGGAAAAAATACCAGGATTCCTGCTGCTAATCGCCATCCAGTGCACATGTGTGAACATTGATAAAGACACGACAGGGCTCAGTTGTGGTGCCTTCCACATTGGAATAGTCTGCAGATAATTATTATCGTTGCTTATACTTGAAGCCTGGCCATTTGGGTGAGGTACATGCCTGTGGCAGGGTGCCCAAGCAAGGAGTCAATGACTTCAGGTGAGAAGTGCAGAAAACTAGCAAGGGATAATGCACGATTGAATTAAAAATCAGCAGGAGGTTTTGCTCTTATTGCGCTTGGGTGTAAAGAATTGCCTGGGCACAGTGCATGGAAGAAAACTGGGCAGGGATGTTGACAAGCATGTAATGGAACCTGCCCTATTTTACCATCCATTTGAATTATGGATGGAAGATCAGGCACCCTCTGTAATGTGTGTGCACCCCTCCCTGTCTGATTTTCCTCTACGTACTGCCCCCAAACCCAAATGCAATAAGAGGACATCTTTCCAATGGTATTGGTAAAAACTTGAGCTCGGACGAAAATCCCTTTGCACACTTACACAGTTTTTTTTCCAGTAAACAAAAGGTCATGACCAGAATCAACTGATAAGTAGCTTTAAAATAGAATTTGTGTAAGAACTGTTTGAATACATGATTAAGGTCGTTGTGTGAAAGAAGCTATCAATACACAGTCACCTTGTAGTGAGATGTGGATGATCCATGGACTTAGATTAAATCTAGTGGCAGGCATAATTGACCTGTGAAGCAGATCAATGTCTAATGTTCTAAGCCTGCATTTGCTAGACAATAAATCACAGCTTCAGATATATTGTTTCTAGCTTGCAGCCCTGAAAGGATAGCAAAATAGTGGAAAATTCAACCTGAAGCCAAACTTGGTTAAAAGAGAGTCTACATATGCTCCTTTCCCCTCTTGCAAATCAGTTTAACACATTGGAGCCATTTTATTGCCACTCTCAATCTGCCAACCAAAACAACGAGTGTAGTAGTTTAGCAGTGGGAAAGCCCATGGTGGCCATCTGAAATGAGCAGAGGCCTCGTTATGTGCAGCTGCTAACCTGGTCTGTCTCTTTAAGGCCACTGCTCAAGTCCTCATGTGGGGAAGAGGCAAAATAAGCAAAGCAAGATAATTGTAGCTGCTTGAAAATTTCTTAGCTGAATCAGAGGGCTGTTGCAACTGACTGCAAATTTCAGGCTCTAGGTCAATGATTGACTTTTCTTTCCTTTTTAAAGATTGTTTTGCAGGTGTAAGAAAGTGTGACATCTGAAGTGTGACCTTTGGAGTGTGATGGACTTTTTTATTTACACTAGTGGATTTCCTGTGGTGTTGCTCATGGTAAGTCAGAGAACATAGTCTCTCTCTTACCTGTGTCTGTTGACTTCATGTTGTGTTTTTTCTCTGCCTCGCCTCTTCTGCTTTGATCTATTATTATCTTTTATGCTTCTCTCTCGAACTTTAAAAAAACATTTCTGTCTTTTTCTTTTTTGCTTTGGTGTTGGGTGGTATGGTATGGTGCGCTATGACGGGGAAAGGAGCCGCCGAGGGCTGCAGACTGCATTTGGGGTGGGGGTTTCAGGGTAAATTTGGCCCTCTGTGGTTCCCTTCCCATCCCTCTTCCATCAGTTGTGCTGCCCTCCACCTCCTTGCTCCCTTCATACCCTCTACCCCTTTGCTTTCCAGTTACCCCCTCATTCTATTGCAAACCTTACTCAGTCACATTGTTATCCCTACCCCTTGCCCTTTGAACTACATGATCAACTCCTGTATTCTCCTCCTCCTCGCTCCACAGTCACTCACCTCACCATTAACCCTTCATCTTCACTCTCACTTGTTCCCCCCAAGGTAGATTGAGAGACCAGATGCCCTCTCAGCCTCACCCAGTGTTCTTTCATTCCCCCTCCTCTCTCTTCCTATCCTTTCCCTCAAAAAGGCTTTATTTGCTTTCAAAATTCAACTTTTTCAATTAACTTAAATTAGGATGAGGAAAGACACTATCCACCTCTCTCTTTTGTGCTGTCTCACAGGTATGAGTAAATAGAATGTTAATATTTTCTAATTGTCAACAAATCACAGTTGGATAATTAGAAGCTTTCTGTTTGCTTCAAAATTCAACTTGTGCTTTGCTTGAGAAATTAATTCAAATTAGGATGAGGCAAGATTGTCTCATTCTCTCTCAATATGTGTTTCTCTCTCTCTCCCTTTCTTTTTCACTCTCTCTCTCATAAGTATCAGTAAACCAAATCTTCAGCAATATCAACAAGATCAACAACAACTTGTAATTATATAATACCTTTAACATAGTAAAAACACCCCAAGGTGCTTCACCGGAGTGTTATCAGACAAAATTTGACACCAAGCTACATAATCATTCTGCTTTTGGCAGGCCAAGCTCTGCAATGGAGTGCAAGATTGTATAATTACCCTCTGAGCTAAAAACGTAACAGTTAATGTACCTTCCAGTTGTGAGTCAGCCTGCCACTCGCATTGACAGAAGCTTACTGATGTATCATGGAAAAATCTTCACATGCTCAGATGTCACCTTGAAGTCAGCAGTGAGAGCATTGTGTCAAAATATGAACTTTAAGACCATGCTTTTGAGAGAAACTGACACCTTCATGTCAAAACTTTGATGAAGCTACTTAAACTCTTGAAAAATAACTGTAGCCAAATTTCATCATGTTGTTATGAAATACATAATTTTTAATGTATTATTATCTTGGAAACCTTACCTTCAGCCCACACTCTTCAAACTGAGGGCAAAATAATGGTGGATAAAAAAAAAACATATTTTTGAGCAATTTGATTAGTTCACCTTTTCCTTTGCTTTACTCATAGGTTCTCTGGATTAGTCATTGTGTTTTCATAAGTCCTTAGTTGTTTTGCATTGATAGTTTTTTTAGCCACTTTCCTTGCTTTTGATTTGTACATTTCCCATCTCCTCAGTTCTGAGCTGCAGCTGCTTTACTTTGGGCAAATCAGTGAAGTGTAATGCTCGGTGTGTGACAGTCACATGACAGGAAGTGTGTGCTGACCTATTTTTTTGTAATATAGATATAGAAAATCTGCACTAAGAAGTATGGGTCCCCATAGGGAAGATGCAAAACTCACGTGACCATGCAAAAATGCAGTCCTCATTGGGTTATTTAAGATTTCCTAAACTAATTAAAAGGTCACTCCCTTCTTAATGCCATTTAAATGTAGATCGTTTTATGCTACATGTGTTCTGAATTGATTTAATCTACAAGCATCCTTATTTGATAAACCCTGTATGCAGTCTAGCTCAATCTATCTTCCATGTATTCTGGCTTGACCTTTGCTACCAGTGCTGGAGCCAGTGTAGAGCCACAGTGGGATGAGCGCGGACAAGGCAATGCTCCGACCTTTGTTACATGAACATTTCTTTTCGTGTTAACTGTTGGCTCAGCTGAGTGAAAGTGACAGTGATTAATGCTTACATCGAATGCCCTATTCACTCTTCAGACTAATCAATAGACAAAACAAAATGAACTTCAATAATTCACATGTGTTAAAATCTAAATCATATCAGTTTAAAATCAATTCTGCTATATTTAAGTCACATCAATTTTAAAATGACTGAACAAAAGACATATAGCAGGCACAAGTTTTTGAATGTTATTGGAGCTCAGCAGTTTCCACTGATTGACCATTCAAGACCTGTAACAAGAAATGAAAAATCTAAATGTGTTAGGAGCCCTTAGATTACTGAAACTAATGAATTCCAGCTTAAACTTCTGTGTTTAAGATCCTCAGTGGGTAAATGCACTACAGGGTGTTGCATTGAGTCATACAGACCTGGAAGGTCGCAGGTCCGATTGCTGGTTGGGTGTTGAGTTATCTACCCTCAGCTGGGGCAGCAGTGAAGGTGCTACAGTTGACGTTGGCCGGGAAGGAAAAAATAAATCAGCCTGGGTTCCTGCTCCTGATTGTTATCCAATGCTTCTGGTTAGAAAATGCACGTGTGTGGGTATTGGGTGAGGACAAGATTAGGCTTGGCTGTGAAGCCTTCCATGTTAAAATAGCCTGATGACTATCCCTATCCAGAGAATGGACACTTAGGTGACATACCAAAGGACTGCAGGACCAGTGGAATGGTACGCCAGCACACACTGCAGTCAAGAGAAGTAAGGGAAGAAAATCGAGGGGGAAATGGGTTGGGTGCGATCTTTCGTAAAAATATACTATTCATCTTAAATGAGATTCTTGGCTGCACTCTGATGGCTCAATCTTAAAACTTAACATTTTTATTTATTAGGGGTCATTTTCTGACCTCACACTTCCATCAGGGAGCATCACCCACCAGGGATGCTTATAGGAAATTTAGGCCTGCATGGTACACAATTTCCTGATCATTCATTTTGGTTGGAAATTGAAACACAACATACACTCCAATTTTCAATATGCCCTTCCAGGAGTCAACAGGAACACAAAGTGAGAAAATACTCTTATTTTATTGTTAGGAATTTATGGCAACTTAGTTGCAGTGGCTCCCCAATCACAACTATGGTTTAGAATGTGGAATAAAAGCTAAGTAAATACAGCACATCCATTCTAATCCCTTAGAACGGTCTATAGCATGAATGAAACTAACAGTGAAACAAATGCATCATCTGTGGATGTGAGCAAGAATTCTTCACAAACCATTCCGCTGGCTCCCCACTTCTGAGATTTATCGCTGGAAGTGAGGTGGATGTAGAATAGGTCCACCCAAATATGTGCAGACATATTGAAAAGAGAATGCAGACAATGGGAATATGTCATGTGACATATTTCCAATCATTGGTGCCCTAGCAACACCGGGCCTCATGAGGAACGCTGGTGCATTCCTTGTATCCAATGTTGATGTGGCGTGCAGAAGGGGGAGTTAAAATTTTGAATCATGAGGTAATCAATTCAACACCCCAGCCCCATGACATTTACATTTTTTCAAAAGTCCTCTTCAGCTGCCCTGCCATGCTGCAACATTCGCCCAAGACTTGCCATAGCGATTTTCCTCTTTCTCCAAGGCGGACTCCCCAATAGGAGACTGCCAACGTTATTTAAATGACCCTCACCATGGCAAATTTTCTGGGATCGGGACCAGTGATTGCGACTGGTGGAACTCCTGTCCCATCAAATATTCACCAAGATTCGGCCAAAGCGGAAAATCCAGGAGGTTGTGTTTGGCCAAGGTATCTAATTCAAACACAAGAATCTTATGGATTTTATTTGTATGCTTGTTTGATTGACAGCTTGATTTGAGTTTAAGACACATATAGAAATTTCATTCATCCCGTTCATATTTTTGAAAAGTATTTCTCAGTCTGTCCTGTTCAAATTGAGTCGTCTGTCTGAAGCCATCAGAGAGATAGGCAGGTCACAAAGAGACTCTATGGGTCGTCAGTATCAAACCATCACGTTCAGCTCAAGATTCAGGAACCTTGCTTTTGGTCCTGTTTACATTCCATTCTGGTACAGCTGAAATAACTATTTATTATTTTCTATTGTATGAGGAGAGATAGTTAAGCCTGTATCTAATGGATTTTTACAGTGTGTCATTGCTTCTTTTTAAAAGAAAGACTTGCATTTATATAGGACTTTCCAAAGTGCTTCACAACCAACTAATTACTTTTGAAGTGTAGTCATGGTTATTTTTTAGATAAATGTGGCAGTCAATTTGAACACAGCAAGGTCCCATAAACAGCAATAAGATAAAATACCAGTTCATCTGTTTTGATGTTATTGATTGAGGGATGAGTGTTGGTCAGGCTATCGGGAGAATTCACTTCAAACAACCACGGACAAGATTTGTGGAATTGTCCCCTAATTTATGACTATGCCATTACAGATTGAAGGAGCTGTGACTGTACAGATGATCATGTGTCCAGCATTGTGTGCAAGCTGTACATTGTAAAATAGTATAAATTTTAATTTAAAAAAAATTGATCCTGATGGACCCGGCATAGCTGACTGCAATTACAGTCTATAACATGGATTGAATACTCATAGCATGGTGACCAATCAGCATCCCTTAAGCTACAGCCAGCTCCTTTGTGGCTGAAATGTGGCTCTTTGCATTTGGCCACATATTCAATTGCTCCGGGAGAGGTTCTGAATAACATAAAGGATGCAATCAGCCACACAAAAATAGGCAGCCTTCCATCATACGCTTGAATTCCATCATTTTTTTTATTGCAAGAATTTCATTATTTTTAAGCAAAAGTTCTATCATTTTACACAAGAGAAGGACAGAAGAAGAGAGCGGAAGGAGAGAGGGAATGAGAGTGAGAGATAGAGGCTGGAGGAGATTATTAATTTGATTTGTTTTTTTAACGTATGGTTAAAGTATTTGCAGTTAATAGTTTCTTTGTAATTTATTGTTGCTAAATTTGAAATGTGCAGTAGACTTTTTGATTTCATGTTAATTGTTTGTGACTACAGGGTGTTATATACCTGGTCGTTCTCAACCAGTTGACAAAAATACCCTCCGGCCTTATAACCCTGAATGTAAAGACCAACCCCACATAAACTGACACTTAAAAAAAAGATTTTAAAAAAGGTGTTCGAAAATGACCCATTTTTAACGTAAAATCCAATAGGGCCAAAAATCCTTGACACCACTCGGATGGAAATTAGACACAGGAGGTCCTACAGAGGACGGATTCTGCTGCCATTTAGGATGTCGGGTCCCCACTCAGATTCCTACCCATGGCCAATTCACGCAGGCGCCTGGGGTGGGCTAAACTTCCGGCCACCTCAAGCACGGCTCCCTGATGTCAGAAGGATTGATGCCAAGGGGATGGAATTCCAACACCGGGAATTACCTCAGCCCCGGACTCCCCACTGCCGAGCGGCCTGGACACACCGGGATGATCCTGGTATACAGATCTGCTCAGTGGCAAATGTGGGCCCCACCAGTCGATCAAGTCCTGGACCTCCATTAGAATTCTTGCTCTATTATTCTTTACAGCCCCCTTAAAAAGGGAATCAATTTGTAAAAATGTCCTTAGCCAGTGATGCCAGCTGGTCAGTGAGCAGCTTGCCAATGCTGCTTTCTCTGGTGGGCACCCAAGATGCACTGTAGTAGTACAAGCACCCGCCCAAACATATGTTAATTATGTAAGCCAGCCCTGGCGCCTGTTCCAACACATTTTCGCCAGTGGAGCGGGGCTGAGGATTTTCAGCCCCAGCTTTTCTGCTGGGGGGAATGCATATTGGCACGTCATCAATTGCATGGAGTGTGTATAATTCCACATTTGCTTCCCATTACTCCTGCCTGTCATGCAATGTACAATCTGATAACACAATGGCTCAGATACTTGCTTCACAAGATTATGAAGTCGAGTTTAATACAGTACTGTTTTTTACCTTATACAAGTATGGTCTAAACTGGTGCCAGCCTCTGCAGGCCTGTTGGAATCTGTTGTGCAATATGGAAACTTGATTGTAGAGAAGTGCAGATGCACAGAGCTGGTTGCCCACATTTAGTTTGTGTGATAGACATTTGATCAAGCGGCAGATTTGTAGACCAACAGATCTCTGGATCTACAAGCCAAGTCATTTATACAATATGCAGAAGGGTTGTTGACAGAAGAACTGTATGTCTGTATGCCTGTAATGTAAAAAATGCCCCGAAGTAGAGAAATCGTATATAAAAGACTGATCAAATATTTTTACTGGAAGCAGTTAATGACAGTTGCAAAGTACCTATTACTTTATGAGATTGACTTCAGTATTTACATGAAAGTTTGCACTTAATTATTCAGGCATTGATCCAATTAACATTCGTCTTTTTGCTTCATCCCCCGAGGAAGTAAAAAGAGATTTGCATATTAAAGTTAAATAAGGATTAGGTAATCAATCAAGGTACTGAATTGTCACAGGTTGTGACCTTTCACAAATTGAAAGCAAAGTCTGAAAGACACAAAAGATTTTGACTTCTCCAAATTTAAAGGTAGTCTGAAGATAATCTGTGAAAACACATTTTAGAATCTTTGACCTCCTCACTGGCTTTCAAAAGTCTTCAGTCTGAACATAATCCAACTGGCGATAGCACTTTTTCATTTGTTTAATGTTCTTCGTTCCTTTTCTGCTGTCCTATATTTCTGGGCTCATGGTCTTGGATTCGCAAGTGAGCAGAACAGTGGTGGATAAAATTTAATACGAACAAGTGCAAGTATTGCATGTAGGAATCAAAATGGGTGTCACAAGTGTCACGATTGCATTATAGTATCATTATAGGTACAGCACAGGAAGAGGCCATTCGGCCCATTGTGCCTGTGCCAGCTCTTCGAAAGAGCTATCCAATTAATCCCATTCCCCTGCTCTTTCCCCATGTAATTTTTTTCCCTTCAAGTATTTATCTAATTCCCTTTTCAAAGTTACTATTGAATCTGCTTCCACCATCCTTTCAGGCAGTGCATTCCAGATCATTACAACTCGCTACCTAAAAAAATGTTTCGTCATGTCACCTCTGGCTCGTGTGCCGATCACCTTAAATCTGTGTCCTCTGGTTACCGACCCTTCTGCCACTGGAAACAATTTCTCCTTATTTACTCTATCGAAGCCGTTCATGATTTTGAACACCTCTGTCAAGTCTCCCCTTAACCTTTCCTGTTCTGAGGAGAACAACCCAAGCTTCTCCAATCTCTCCACACAACTGAAGTCCCACATCCCTGGTACCATTCTAGTAAATCTCTTCTGTAACCTCTCTAAGGCCTTGATATCCATCCTAAAGTGTGGTGCCCAGAATTGAACACAATACTCCAACTGAGGCCTAACCAGTGTTTTATAAAGGTTTAGCATAACTTCCTTGCTTTTGTACTCTATTCCTCTATTAATAAAGCCCAGGATCCCTTATACTTTTTTAACAGCCTTCTCAACTTGTCCTGCCACCTTCAAAGATTTGTGCATGTGCACCCCCAGGTCTCTCTGTTCCTTTACCCCCTTAAAATTGTATCATAGCATTTATATTGCCTCTCCTCATTCTTCCTAAAATGTATTACTTCACACTTTTCTGGATTAAATTGCATCTGCCATGTGTCTCCCCATTTCATCAGTCTGTCTATATCCTTCTGAAGTCCGTTACTATCCTCCACATTGTTTACTACATTTCCGAGTTTTGTGTCATCTGCAAACTTAGAAATTATACCTTCTATTCCCAAGTCCAGGTCATTAGCATATATAAAAAAGAGCAGTGGTCCTAATACATGAATGAAAGCTGACTTCATTCTATGGATAATGTTACAGAGAGGCAGCATGTAGATGAGGAACAGAAGAACACTGAAGTGCTCTGAAGTGGTTGAATGGAGACAAGAGGAGAAATCGTCACAGAGGATTTGCTGGCTATGTTGAGACACATTGGAATAGAATCTTGCAAGAGAGTTACCATGAAGGTGAACCATGGATGTAAAGCATCAGAGACAGATGGTGTGACTGACTGTGTTGAATGTCATGGAGAGGTCAATGAAGACAAGAACTAATGCCACACAAGCAGTCACAGGGATATCATTGGTAACTTTGAACATGGCGGTCATGGTAACAGCAGAATGGAGAACCAGACTGAAGAAATTCAAATAAGAAATGGTCAGAAGGATGAGCAGAGATAGATGTGAGGATGCATTCAGGGAATTGAGAGAGGAAAGATAGATTAAAGATGGGGCAGTAGTTGGAGATGACAGAGGAGTTAATGATGGGCTTTATCAGGGGGAACTGAAGTTTGGTTTGATATAGGATTTTAAAATTTGTTCTTGGGATGTGGGCAATGCTATCAAAGCCACATTTATTGCCCATCCCTAGTTGTCTTGAGAAGGTGGTGCTATGTCTGCTTGCTTCATAAGAATTGTTTTTACAACTGAGTCAACCATGCAATGTGGGCCTGGAATCATGTGTAGGCCAGACTGGATAAGGTGGCAGGTTCCCTGGTCCAAAGGATATTAGTGGACCAGTTTTTTTTTTAACAATAACTCACCTTTCAATGGTCTTTTTCCTCTGATGCTAGCCCGCAACTTAACAGATTTATTGAACTCATTTTACAATTTGGCATGGTGGGATTTGAACTCATGGCTTGGTCCAGTACCATAACCATTACATTACTGTATCCTTCCCAGTCATGTGAACCTTGTCCTTCATTCACTGCTGCACTTAACAATTCGGGTTAAGATCAGCAACCTTCTATTTAAATTGAAGTCAAATATGATATTCGGCATTTGAATTCTGGCCTTCAGGCCGACTGCTCTTTAAATATTACAGTCTCATATAACTTGCAGCTACCAGGAAAGAAAAACTGCTGCTGCTGATTAGTAGGATGAGACTTGTGGCTAAGAATCTTAACATGGTGAGTTCCAGACCTTGTTGTTCAGGGAGACATTAAGGGGATATCAGGTGCCTACACATAGGGAGGTAGCAGAAAAATGGAAAGCATGTCACACTAGGCCCTCTTATGGAACTCCCAGTGGCAGGATCAAAAAGGGATTCGCAGAGGCTAGGATCGGTGATTAGTGCTAACAGATGTGAAGAAAGAAAGAAAGAAAGACTTGCATTTATATATCGCCTTTCACGACCTCACAATGTCCCAAAACGCTTTACAATCAATGAAGTACTTTAGAAGTGTAGTCACTGTTGTAATGTGGGAAGGGATAAAATAAAAGATACATTAAAAACTGGTATATATTAAAATTAAAACCCTACTGATTAGAACTTTATTCATCAGCCTTAGCACAAGTGGATTTACATCAGTACCCAGCCATATAAATTAGCACTCTTTGGATTTATAAATTTCCTTATAGAAAAGCTTTTACATTGGCACCTGTTTAGTTCAGATCATGGAAGAGCAATACCCATGTGTTGGCTCACTCCGTTTACAATGCTTAAATTGGGTTCCTTATCCTGATGGAGAATTGTAGACCCATGAAAATACGAATAAGGGATATTGGACCTGGTTTTAGCAATAGGAACATAAGGAGCTGATGCACAGATACTGCTATCCCACGATCAGAAGTAAACAACACCAGTGTATGTGCATAAACATTGCCTGTCAAATCCTACTTGCTATGTCACACCTCGAGTGTAACACTTTGGCAGTCACACCTTTGTACATGATCTGCATCTGATTGAACCAAATTCCATATTGAAACAGTGGCAAATCAGAATTGAACAGATAGGGAGCATGCCAATCAGTAAGTAGCAAGCAGGAATGAAAATCACCAATCATGAAGTTCAAAAATAGGTAGTCGGCAGCAACTGCCAATTAGAAGGCGACCCAATCACATTGCTTCAAATGTTTTTTTGAAAATCCTTTCAGGAAAATCGGGCGGGATGTATAACTGGCAAGAGCCTCATAAATTTATGCAAATTGGGGTCCTATTATGCCAGTAAGACCCTAATGTAATTTTATCCGGGACCTGTGCAGGGAAGCAGGCAGAAGCTGGTCTGCAGATAGAAGAGGCTCCTTAGGCAAGTCTAAAACTTTCCTTTGTGGGGTCCGGAGGAATGGTCGTACCCCTCTGGGCCCCACAGAAAAAGTCGCAGCCTTCCCTGCCCCGCACTGCCCCACTACCCTCCTGTAAGACCCGCTTTAAACGCCCTAGCTGCCACTAACCTGGAAACCGGTGAGCCGTCCGTGGCTGCCCAATCCTTGCTTGCCGGCCGCTGCTCTGCACCCTCTTCATGCCCGTTCGAAGAATTGGACCAGTGGCATTTAAATGAGGCCTGGTGGTTAAAATCACCGTGGCCTCCTGCTGCCTTTGCCAGGTGGGAAGTTAACTCGCTGGACTGGTTTCCCACTGGAAATTTAAAATCCACCCCAGTTTGTTTCTGCTTTGGTATCATTCCTCATCCAGTACTTGGATTGTTTATTGAGGGAGAGGGCAGTGGTACTGGATAAGGGGTGGTACAGTCCCTTATGCAACAAGAAGACATCACATTCAATTCTGCATCTGTGTAGTTAGTTAATTGGCTTTAGCATTGTTGAGCTACAGAATCGAAAAGCTAGCCAACGTTCCCATTCCTGTGCACTGTGGCTTGTGCAAGATGTCTCAGAGCAGTACACACGGAACCACACCCTGATGTCTTAAGGAGAGGAGGGATATCAGGAGAAAATTGGAGGAAAAAAAAGTACAGTGCATGATTTAAGAATTTCAGCCTCGAATGTTATCATTATTGTGCAATTATAGGTACAGCATCTCAATGTAGGTTCCAAATCAGCGTGGGTAGAGGCACCACTTCCTGGTCAAGGTCAAACACAGAACCTTTATGACCCCAGGTTAAATGTCTGTCATAGTAAGATCCAAATATGATAGTAGATGATACATCAGATGGAAGGTTATCCATTCCATTGATACGTAGCATTTGTCATTATTTGATGGACTTTAAATGCCATTAGGTACTGTCATGTTTCATCTCTCAACACATGCATTCTGTATATATAAAGCAGCATTGCCTTAAGAGTATTTGAGCCCTTTCAGGTTAGATTGACACACAAACTTCTCTGACATCTGAAAATGACATTTTGCTAATTTCTCCAATCCTTTTTAATGGGGAATATTTGACTGCGCTGATCATTCTTCTGGAAGCACTTTTGGAAATCATAAACTATACATATACAACATTATATGGATCACTGGTATGGTTTAATTTCCAGCATATTTCTTTCTGAATAAAATAAAGGTTCAAAGAACACTGAGCTGGTAAATAACCAGCAACAGAGGTTTTTGTTTGCTGTTATTATATAGTGCCAGAAGAAACAGCGACACACTGAGCTGCTAACTATGTATCAGAGATAATAGAACCATCCTTTTTGTGGAACTGTAATTGATTGTGAAAGGTGTTAGTTTACTTGAAGGTTTCAAGCAACTACCCATAATAAGCTGGTTCGAACAGAACTCAACGAGAGTGATGGTTCCATTATTTCTGTTGTCTGGTTATCTGTTCATCAGCAGCATGGATCTTCCCCACCACCACCCCCCCCACCCACCCCTGACCCCACACCCACACACGAGAGCCACTTTTCACTGGTGCTTGTTTAGTTTGGCTCAGGGGAGATTGGAACATAGGAACATTAGGAACAGGAGTAGGCCATTCAGCCCCTCAGCTTGCAACGCCATTCAATTAGATCATGGCTGATCTGCACCTCAACTCCAATTTCCCGCCATTGCTCCATATCCCTTGATACCCTTACCTAATAAAAATCTCTATCTATCTCAGTCTTGAAAGCTCCAAATGACCCAACATCCACAGCTTTAGGGGGAGAGAGTTCTAAATTTCTACTATCCTTTTTGTGAAAAAGTGCTTCCTGATTACGCTCCTGAATAACCTAGCTCTAATTTTAAGATTATGTCCCTTTGTTCTTGATTTCCCCCACCAGAGGAAATGGTTTCTTCCATATATACCCTATCAAATTCTTTTAACATTTTAAACACTGCAATCAGATCACCCCTCAATATTCTATACTCAAGGGAATGCAAGCCAAGTTTATGCAACCTGTCCTCGATATGTTGATAGGGTAAGATTAACTCACGTGGAGCATAAACATCAGGATAGACCTTCTGGGCTGAATGGCCTGTTTCTGTGCTGTAAATTCTATGTAATTTAACTCTCTAAGCTCCGGTATTATTCTGGTGAATCTGCGCTGCATGCCCTCCAAAGTCAATATATCCTTCCTGAGATTAGGTGCCCAAAAGTGAATGCAGTACTCCCAGTGTGGTCTGACCAAGGCTCTGTACAACTGAAGCATCACATCCTCACTTTTGAATTCCAACACCCTTGAGAAAAAGGCCAACATTCTATTTGCCTTTTTGATTGCTTTTTGTACCAGTATATCTGCTTTTAATGATTTGTGTACTTGGACTCCCAAATCTCTTTGCTTCTCTAGAGTTCCTAGTTTCTCACCATTTAGAAAATATTCCAATTTATCTTTCTTTCAAAATGAATGACCTCACACTTGCCCATATTGAACTCCATTTGCTATGGATTTGCCCACTCACTTAATTTGTCTATGTCCCTTTGCAAATTCCTGCTCATATCTGCACTACTTACTGTCCTCTTAACTTAGTGTCATCTGCAAACTTGGATATACAACTCTAGTCTTTCATCCAAGTCATTAATAAATATAGTGAAAAGTTAGGGCCTCAGAACAGACCTCTGGGGAACACCACTTGTCACATCCTGTTAGAGTACCAACCCTTTATCCCTACTCACCGTCTCCTACTTCCCAACCAATTTCCAGCCCAAGTCAAAAGGCTACCTCCAATTCCATGTGCTCTCATATTTGCTAGTAATCTCTTGTGCGGAACCTTATCGAATGTCTTCTGAAAGTTCATATAGAATACATCCATATACCCTCCCTTATCTACCTTATTATTGACTTTCTGAAAAAATTCAACTGGATTAGTCAGATGTGACTTACCCTTAACAAAGCCATGTTGGCTCTCTCTGATCAGTTCATATTTATTCAAATGCTCAGTCACTCTATCCCTAACGACAGATTCTAGTGTCTTCCCCACAACTGACGTTAAACTGACAGGCCTGTAGTTACTCTCCCACCCTTCTAAAATAATGCAGTGACATTAGCAAATTTCCAATCTGAAGGCACAATTCCCGAATCAAGACTGGCATCATTGTGCTGGCTCTCTGTGTTTACATTGCTAAATCTTGCTCGCGGATCCAAATGGCAAAATCACAGACCCACAAAAAATTGGCTCTCTAGTTGCTTTTACAGTGTGTTAGACCTGAGCTACTGCCAGTGGATCTCAGAAAATCGTTTCTTGCGTAGGTGGCTGCAAGCCGAATGCTAAACTACGAACACTCTATAAAACCGGTTGTCCCAGCAGTTGGTTTCAACGAGTCCAGGCAGTCTTACATTCAGCTTGCAGTTGGTCGCATGAGACCTGGGCTTCTGGGAGTTGGCAGCAATCATGTGGGTTTCACACAGTGTTAAAGCAGCTTATGATTCTGGTGCTGGGATAAGAAAGCCAGATTTAGCAATGTAAATAGGGGGAGCTGACACACAGACACCAGTCTCCTGCAATCCAAACTAAACAAGCATGATCGTAAAAACTTCGTTATTGCTGCAGATGAGCTATCAGTCATTCTCTTTTATAATTAATTTTTGTTTCTGTGCAACTGAGAAATTGTTTGAATTGAAAGGTGAATTAGCTCTTCTTGGCATTTTAGGTTTAAGTGTTCAGTTATGTTGCAACCTTTAGAGCTGACTCTAAAAAGTTAATTTGCCCGATTTCCAGAAGTAGACAAAGGTCTATTGTAATCTTTCCTGCCAGTTTTATATTACAACAAAGCCAGTTAATGCATACGTTGTAAATGGAAATATTTTTACTTGTGGAAAATCTCCTCAGCTACAGGTTCACTTTTCAAATATTTTACATCATTTTCTTAATAGAAATGATTGAATAGTTTCAAGGCCCGTGGACTAAAGGTTGGAAAAATCAACCAGGGTTTCTGCTTCTGATCACTATTTGGTGACTCCTGCTGCAACACGTGTGGATGTTGGTGGAGGATAGGAGCAGGCTCATCCGTCCTGCGCGTATGATTAACCTGCTGATGCTCGCTATCTAGGTTACCACATAAAGAAAAGCCACCTTGGACGACTAATGGAGACCTGCCAGCGTCCATTAACCCAACAACAAACCAATGCTTTTAGGACAGGTGAAGAGAGAAAAGAGGAGAACATTGGGAATGAAAATAAATGAGTGGATAAATGAAGGTCAAAAGGCACATACACAATTTAAAGGCACTCACTCTACACTGAGACTTGTCTATAAAAGCTCCCTTTAGGGCCAACATTAAATCACCTTTAAGATATATTTACCTTTGAGAAAAATACTTGATACTATTTCATATTAAGAAAAAAAAATAATTCCAAGAACAAAAAAATATAATTTCTGTTTAGCTGTTAATACAATCCACTTGTTACAACAACCTCAGAGGTTAATGCACCACATGGTATGACATTAAACTGTACAGATCAGGAAAGTGCCATGTATAATGTTCTGAAGAAGGGTAGACATCTAACAACAACAACTTGCATTTAAATAGCGTTAACATATAAAAACATCCCAAGGTGCTTCACAGATGTAAAGGAAAATGAATACCAAGCCAGAGAAGGAGAGATTACGAGGAGTGACCAAAAGCTTGGTCAAAGAGGTGGGTTTTAAGGAGGGTCTTAAAAGAGGACAGGGAGTTAGAGAGACAGAAGGGTTTAGAGAGGAAATTCCAGACGATTCCTAGGCAACTGAGGGCACGACTGCCAATGGGGAGGCAAAGGGGAGATGGGATGCACAAAAAACTGGAGTCAGAGAGGCAGAGAATGTGGGGAAGATTATAGGGCCAGGAGAGGTTACTCAAAATGCTAACCAGTCTTTTCTCTTTATAGACACTGATCAACATGCTGTGTATTTCTAGCATTTGCAGTATTTATCTTTTATTTCCCAGGTTTAATCCTGGTCTGTGCTGAGTTAGCAGGGCTCAGTTCGGGTAGCAGTGGTGATGATAAAGCTGGGTTCAGTATTGCTGGGCTAATCAGGGCAAATAAATTGCCCGGGACTCCTGCACCTGATGAAAAATGGCCTTTTGGGCTTACCAGAATGCTACCACTGTCTGTGGAACCATATTGTATCGTGAATCACTGCCTTCAATAAAGAAGGAGTAAGGGAATTTGAAAGGAAAATTGGGGGTTGAGGAGGGTTTGCATATCTACTTGATGGATCTGTCGGAGGACATACAGATCATCCAATATATTGATTGCCCATTAAGTCAATTTCTGACCAAATAATGGATAAAAGATCCAACTATTGAAATGATTAATAAAGATGCATGCCTAAAAGTATAAGTGACCCCCATTGTGAACCAGAAGTGATATGAATTGGGCTAAAAATCAATTATGAATGATAAATATCTTAAGCCAGATTCAGATGCATGTGTCTCCAAAAACACTTTTTCTTAAAGAAACCTGGCAAGGTAAGACTACCCAACAGTATTGTACATCAGGCAGATGATCCAAGACTGCATGCCACAAAATGTTGCCCGTCAACCTGTTCCACATTTACTGCTCATTCTTGCCATAATCTTACATCTCTTTTACTGCATCTTATAAATCAACAGGGAAACTTACAATTGAAAGCTTTGCCACATTTCCATGTTCCAAAGGTTTCACACATCAAATCATTGTAACACAAACATGATGCATGATCAGTTAGGGGTAATTTCATTGAGCCACACTCAAAGGGAACACAGGTCAAAGATAGGGCTATAACAGTATGGCACTGGTTCTCTGATTCACACTCTGTTCCTTCTGGGAGTGGAGATCAGTGAATTTATCCTACACTGAAACCCAGTACTATCGTGCACAAACTTCAGCCAGCCAGAAAATTATTGGCAGAAGGAATCATACAAGAAACATGGCTAAGGTTTGCTCAATGAATTTTTCGTTTCACCTATGCCACATCTCTGCCTCACTGGCACAGCTTATCAGAAAATCAACTCTTATGTCTGAAAGGTTAGAAGAATTATAATAATGTCAAAATCATTGAGAGATCACTGATTATCTCAGTAAACAATGCGCACATAAACAGAAAAAGGGAGGTGATGAAAGCCACAAAAAAGTTAATTTTCAATATGATTGATGCCTAACCTAAGCATCTTTTACCACTGATATCATCATGATGGATGTTTAACCTTCAAGGAAAAAGAACCAACCTTCAGGAGCTCTGTGTGCTCCTGATGACTGCATCCAGTAAGATCGTCAATGAAGAGAGTCCTGAGGAAGAAAATACAAGAAGCAACTGACAATTCTGTCCATTACGTCAGATTTTTTTATTGATCCTCGTGAACAATCAGAAATTATACTACTTTTGACGCCTGTACTTAGAGGTGTGATATACTGATAGTACCTTTTCCAGTTGTGGAATTTTAACATGTTCAGTTGTGAGTTTAACCATCAATCACTATTCCCAAAAGATCATTAGTATTTGGTACATTTACCATGCCAATGAACAAGTTAAACACATTCATGAAACAGTGATTTTTTTTTAAAAGCTGAAAATTCTGTTGAACAGCCAGTTTCCATTTTGAATAACTTCAATCTTGATAACATTTGAACCATAGTGTTGAACATTAGAATTTTAATAATATAAGGACGGTTAGTAAAAGAATAATAATGCTCATGGCAATATCCTGTGACATTAATCACACCTACCAGCTTCAAGCAAGAAACTGCTACGTGTAAAATTCTTAATGAGTATAACAGGATGTTTAGATATTTTGTAAAAATAAAGACGGTGGCAGATATAGTTTATGCATCATCGTTTTACAATAAGCATCATCTTGAATGAAGTCAATAGCGATTTTTTTTCATGGCATGTTCGCAGTGTTATTTATTGTAAGATTATGGAAATTAATTCAAAACAGTGACGGTTGCAAAATCACAGCTGATGTTTACAGTCAAGAGCAATTGCATTATTTTATTTTGGATAACGCTGCCGTTGTAATATATGCTTATTGATCTCCTATGGCAGTTCACACAGCAAGTCA
Source organism: Heptranchias perlo (assembly GCF_035084215.1). Classification (NCBI taxonomy): domain Eukaryota; kingdom Metazoa; phylum Chordata; class Chondrichthyes; order Hexanchiformes; family Hexanchidae; genus Heptranchias; species Heptranchias perlo. The sequence continues at coordinate 31,874,295 of NC_090350.1, forward strand.
AGACCAAGTGTACTCTTCAAGTGAAATGGGGTTAGAGGGCGGGAGATAATTGAAATTCATTCCCCATTTTAAAGTCATACATTCTATCCTTATTTTTATATAGCACATTGATTTGATATTATTAATTACATTTAAATAGCTAAACGTATGGCATTTTGGGAAGCAGAGAAGAAGGAACATGGGGGTTTCTCCGCAGCTCAGGCTGGGAGATGCAAAACTGAGATGCTACTGTGCCACCACTGGTGGGAGGTTGTAATTACAGCATGGGAAATTTGCAGAGGCAGTTACCATTATTGATGTGGACGTAGGAATTTATAATGGGGGGAAAAGTTGACACAAAAGTGTGACACAAATGTAGCAACAGGAAGTCAAGTTCTAAAGACAGGAAGCACTTGCAGTCATGGGCTGCAATCCTGGTGGTTGCATCGTGTAACGCATCTGGTGGAACCCCCGCCCAGAGGTTGCAGGGTCAGTGGGAGGGCACCTCATATGCATGTAGTCGGTAGGCACATGTGCCACTTGGGGTAACTCTTTGCTGCCTACTTGCTCCATGCACCTGGAAACTGGGATGACCCCATCAAACCTGCCACAGCTCCGATCAGCTCCCGAGAAAGGGAGTCAAATCCAGGATTTTTTTTTAGAAAGCTATTCTATTCGAGGATCCTGGCCTGGCAAGGAGTCACGATCCCACTGATGGGGACTATATCCGTCTTATAGAAACTGGTACGCCTTGTTTGTCTCGGTGTACTGAGCACCAGTACTACACTGGCTTCCCGAATCTATGGTCAGGACCAGCAACCCCTGGCTTTAGGAGTCCCCACTACTGGCCTTGCCCCCAGCCCATCATTTGCTTTGTAAAGGGTGGATGGATGTTCCACCTATTGCATCAATATGGAAACTGGCAAAAGTAACGGAGACCCGACCTAACAGGATCTCCTCCTTATGGAATATCAGAGATTGGTAGAACACTTATGGAATATCAGAGCCAAAAATTTTAATATAAAGAATTTTTATTCCTCACTAATTTTCTTGTCCAGCCCTGCTCTCCTGACGATGTTAATGCCTCACCATCGTATAGTTACATGGGTATTGTGCATCCTCTGGTACCTTGCCCAAATGGCCATTATTCATGTGTGAGCTTTGACAGTGAGTGCCAACAGACTATTCTGCTGTGGGAAGCATCGCAGCAAAGCCTAAACCTGTCTTCACCCAACCTCCAAACATATGCACTTCCAGCAGGGGTCACTGGATAATAATCAGGAGCAGAAACACTGGCCGATCTTCTCCTCTTTAACGTAGGGGTGCTGAGACTAAATGTAATGTTCATCACAACAGCCTGTCTTAGATCAGCTAACTCATCACAGCCCACAGATCAAACCTGGCTCAGCTATTCACTGAACTATTAGGAAGATTCCATTTTAATACTTAAACTTACATTTACTTCTGCCAATCTAAAGCTCAGTTATGTCTGGGGACTTTCTTCCAGTACGTCATTTTCCAAAAGGTTATTTTGAAACAAGTAACAGCCTACATCCCTTTCAGCACTCCTTGTCCCAGTCCTATCTGTCTACTCTTGCAAACAATTTCCCATAGGCACTTGGCATACTGTTATTTATCCCACCTAAACTGGTTGCATCATGCAAATATGTTATGTTACATTGCACAATACTACCATGCTAATATTTAAACTTACATTTACTTAGGCAAACCGTATTTTTAAAAAATAAACCCGCACTGTGATTTTTCTTAAAGTTAAACGTGTCTGTTGCCTCTGTACAGTGGCTGTGTATAAAATCCCTGCCTAGCTATAAAGGCCATTATAGAATATTTTAAATATCACATTAGCTCTGAATTTTATGGTACAAAGTAACAAATCAGACCCTTAATCCATCCAACTATCTGTCCCATAACTAACAAGTTGCTATGCCAAGGAGCAGATGCGCAGAAGTATTTATTGTTGTCTGATTTCCTACTTCCAGAATGATATAAGGGCTTTAATACAGACTTTTTGTTACTTTTCAGTTGCTTAAATGGCCCTAGATTTCCTGAAACTAACAAAGAACCCTTTGCAAAGCTTCCCCTCTGTAATAATTCACTAAATTAATTTGCTCTTCAGATCTGTCCTGAAGACAATTTTTCCTGCTTTATGGTGGATTGATTTTATGTCAGCACCTACTTCACAGATTCCCAAATGAATCTTCCCTCCCACCTACGCAGCCTTTGATCGGCCCAATCATTTGTTGAAGCATTCTTTCTCTTTTCTTTGCTAGTGTCAAGTGAGATTGCTTTACTTCAAAATCCGTTGCCATTGTTGTGAAGTGAAAATAGTGGAAGGCATGGTAAAAGCTACATCCGTTTGAGGTTTCTACAAGTAGGTGACAGATTCATCAGCTTTATTGGTAACTAAACCCACACTGATTATGTTTCATTTCACACCACCTCCTTCTACTGCAATTGTAGATCACAGCTTGAATTTTGGAAGGGGGAGGGGACAGAGGTTTAGTTGAGAGAGATACATGGAAACCAATACCACTCAAAGTCCCCATTTTATCAGGGGTAGATGATCCATTGGTCATAATACAAGTCTTTGGTTCACTGTACGGTGCCTGTGTTAAGAGTAACAGATAGGAGCACACTTCTATTCTATCAAACATTTTCTCTGCATCCAAGATTTGCTCCGTGGCTGAAGATGCTTATTGCCCACATTAGCCATTGTGCTTTGCTATGTTTCTAAGAACAAGGATATAGTTTAATTTATTGTCACAACATAAAACTCAGAGCAAAGGCCATTCAACCCATGTGTCTTCCCTAAGGCATCTAGAAAGGTTTTTCACTTCAGCAACAATAACTTGCATTCATATGGCATCTATAACATAGAAAAATGCCCCAAGGCACTTCACAGAAGCATAATCAGACAAAAATGGACACCGAGCCAAAGAAGTAAATTCAAAACCATTCATGTCTTTGGGTTTATTTGTCCTTATCTTTTTCCAAAATCAAAATCCTATAACATTGTTCCATCTTGCTGATAAAATCATAGTAATCACAGTCTTGTAGAGCACAGCCTTTACCATCTCCCTAAGTGAGGTGGGAATGAGATCCACAGACAGATGAGGAATTCAGTTTCCTTTTTAATAAAAATACAGAACCACTGCTCATGTGCCAAGGATGCACTGAACCGCTAGCATTTCTGCTCAAGCACACAATGATAAGAACATAAGAAATAGGAGCAGGAGTAGGCCATACGGCCCCTCGAGCCTGCTCCGCCATTCAATCAGATCACGGCTGATCTTGGACCTCAACTCCACTTTCCCGCCCGACCCCCATATCCCTTGATTCCCCTAGAGTCCAAAAATCTATCTATCTCAGCTTTGAATATATTCAACGACTCAGCATCCATAGCCCTCTGGGCTAGAGAATTCCAAAGATTCACAACCCTCTTGAGTGAAGAAATTCCTCCTCATCTCAGTCTTAAATGGCCGACCCCTTATCCTGCGACTATGCCACCTGGTTCTAGACTCTCCAGCCATGGGAAACAGCCTCTCAGCATCTACCCTGTCAAGCCCCCTCATAATCTTATATGTTTCAATGAGATCACCTCTCATTCTTCTAAACTCCAGAGAGTATAGACCCATCCTACTCAACCTCTCATCCCACGAATTAATCTAGTGAACCTGATTAAAGAAATGGCCACCAAACATGGTATGAGATTCCTATTTTGCTGATTTCTTCCTTCAAACACAAAAGGTTGTTTGAACAAGAATATAATTAGTACACATCATTAGGCTGAAAGGAGAAAGAATAACCTCTATGTAGGCTTCCCTTGGGGCACTATGTCTGCCTATCTCATTGACAAAACAAGAACTTCAAAAGCTTTCCTATTAATGGTTACTTCATTATAGGTTCTGTCCACTATGCAGTCCAGTACTGCCCCGTCCCATAGCAAAAGGTAGAGGCTACTTTTTTCAGAAATGTGTCATTTTCTATGCTCGGAGAATAGATGCTGGTTAGAGTACAACAACTTTCATCAACTTGAGCTTAGCCATCGATAATCTGCTCTCAGGCTTGTGAAAGAAAGAAAGATGTTCCTTAGTGGCAGATTGTTGTTGAATAAAAGCGCAACACTGATTCCCCTCCGCTAGATATTCAGCCTAGAAAACTAGCAATAGGTGACTGACAGTATCAAAAATACTGGTGCAGCTACAAAAGCAGCCCTGAATATAGGTCTTATGACATAAAGACAAGGAGCTAGACTGAAAGTGCAATGGGACATGGACTTGATCGCGATTATTGCAATACCCTCCATATCTTCTTGGCAACAGTGCTGGGTTTAGAAATGGTTGAAGGAGTGGGATGTGAATCCTGAAAGCATAAAATGTAATTTCTAGGGGTTCTGGTTGCTTATGCACCCCTAGAGAATTATTCTGTTTGATACTTGGTGGATTTCCCAGCATTTTGGCACCTGCTATGATTCTCAATATAAATATCAGTGTAATCTTTTAAATTACCTAAAAATGATCACTACTTCAGGACTGCTCCCCCAACCCTGGCAAGTCTACAAGTGCACTGACATCATGCTTGAAAATCTAGTAAATGCATTTGCTCCAGGGTACCTACTCCTTATCTCAAAAAAGCAGTTGCAACTATTCTTGAAGAAAGTAAATCACATAAGATAACAGTTGGGTATGCCTTAGAACTCCTCAACTTGAGGAATATTAAAACTTTTTGAAAGCTGCATTTTAACATCTTATTTGTTTTTTTTATATATATATGTATGTGTGTGTGTATATTATATATATATAACTTCTTTGGAGACAATCACTGAATAAATATTCGCGTAGCTGTGACTTGACTGGGAATCCAACAGCGTAATCAAGGATGGGAGAAAGTATGGCCTGATTGGTTCTAATGCCCTCCAGTTCTCCCTTCAAATGATCTGATCAGTTGATGCTGACAGATACCAATCCCAGTGAAAAAGTTGATTTCTTTTATGAAATGCTGCCAAACTGAAACATGGGATGCAATGCACACTGTTATCTTAAAATGCTGACAGTCGGTATGTATACTCTCCACCCATTCCTCAGATTATATTATTTGCTACCACTTTACCTACCTCACTTTGTTGCTATTTGCCCATCTTTTATGAGTAAGGTGTGTTTGCTGTAGTAAAACAATGTTCTTTTATTGAGCTATTGACATCTCTCACACGCCCAGATACCTTTATAAAAGTATTCACTTAGTACGGTTTAATTCACCAAATTTATTTTGGGCTTTTAAAATTCTCTTCCTTGTATTCAAATCCCCCCATGGCCTCGCCCCTCCCATTCTCTGTAACCTCCTCCAGCCCTACAATCCTCCGAGATCTCTGCGCTCTCCCAATTCTGGCCTCTTGCGCATCCCCGTTTTTCATCGCTCCACAATTGGCGGCCATGCCTTCAGCTGCCTAGGCCCTAAGCTCTGGTAGTCCCTCTCTAAACCTCTCCACCTCTCTCTCCTCCTTTAAGACACTCCTTAAAACCTAGCTTTTTGATCAAGCTTTTGGTCACTTGTCCTAATATCTCCTTATGAGGCTCGGGATAACGCTCCTTTGAAGCGCCTTGGGATGTTTTACTATATTAAAGGCGCTATATAAATGCAAGTTGTTGTTGTTAAACTGTTCATCCTATCGACAGATCTCCACCGTAACTTTAAATATGATATTCTTTTCTTCTTACATTGACTTGCTCCCCTGAACATTCTTAAATGAGAAATGTATATACCTCTCTTGCCCCTGCCGATAAATAAACAAAAAAAAAGGTGACAGAGTGACCTGACAGTTGTAGATGGCAAGAGTCATTTCTCATCATCACTAAATCTAATGCAGATCATGTAAACTCAGATTTCCCTCATCAACACATAAATCCATGTACTATCTGTTAGAAAGTTAGAGTGAAATTGGTTGCTGTTATTCTGATGGAACGGATCAAATGAAAATATCCCACAGAATCTCCTGGGGAATCAAAGTTTTCCATTTTATGCCCACTTTGAAATGAAATGAGGAAAGTCAATCTTGCAAGATTAAAAAAGTGAAATCTAACCTATCACCTCTGTGGTGATGAGCAGTGGATCTTTGTTCCCTCTGTCCATCTGACCCCTCCCATCCCTCCTCACCCCCCCGATCCTGATACTTCTTCCCTCTAGCTTTATAGAAATATGGAGACAAATCTCAAATTCAAGTACATTGCCAACATGAAAAACATCTTTTTCTCAGGTGATTACTTTACACAGTCTATAGCAGCAAAACCAATGTAAGCCTCCAGAGACAAAATAATTCTTATCTCTTATCCTTGCTTTCATATTCCCCATTTCCTTGTGATGAAAACTTAGTTAGTTATTTATCCCTCTTGCCGCTGAAGTGTCAGCTGCCTTGGAACAGGTCTCGGGTGGACCTGATGAATAAACTACTAAAAAAATTTTAAAAATAAACTACTAAGAATAATAAAAATAAAAAATAAAGGAATTGAACAAGTCTTTACCCCAGTATGCAGAATCTTTGCACTGTAATCTCAGGTAATCCTTGAGTTATTTTGGCGACTAACCACTCTGCCCCAGTTATGCAATGTTCACTTCTCACCTCAGCTCTACCTAGTCCACCCAAATTGCAATATGTCTGTTCTGCATCAATTTACAACAAGCTGGATGTTGAAATCCTATTTAATTCTGGCGTCAAGTAGTTCGCTTTGTTATTTCTTGACATACTTCTAAACTAAAGGAGTGAAGACTGCATTAATCAATATGATGTTCTTTAAAGTAATATGGCTTTTCTTGTTGAGTGGCTGACAACTGCTTCTTTTCCCTGAACCAAAGGAATCTGGTGATCAGTATTAACAGGTTGATTACAGTATTCTGTATATATGGTAATTTGAAAACCTCTTTCAAATCCAATATTTTCCCCAGAGAAAAGACTTGGGGAAATTTTGTAAGAAATCAATGAATGTCTTTGATTTCCATGCCCTCTTGAAAATCAGCAAACCTAAAAATTACCAATGTGTGTTTGTACCTATTTTCATGCTTTGGGTCAAAGTGCTTTATTAATATTTCCAAGGCGTCAACATACATGTCTCATTCCTATTGTCCATGTTGTGGTTTCCAGTTACTTCAATCTTATTGAGCGTTGTTATGCAGTCTTGTATGGGGAGCCCACCTTTCCTGTCAGGAATTGGATAATCCTAGTAATTATTCAGAGTTCTGTCAAATAATAGTATTTTTCTCCCTCCCAAAGCCAGGGACACTGAGGCCATTTGTAGGACCTCTACTGCTATCCCAGCAGTGATCAGCTAACTCAGCATGGTCTGGATATTGAACCTAGGACCTTCCTGGTCCATATGGCGTAGGTGCTCATTGGATAAATTCACTAACCCATCGGAAGAACTAAATAATGGTCTTCCTTCACATCCTCTCACAGCTAACGTAACTTGGAGAGGGCCATTTTATATTTTTCTATTCTTCAACATTTGAAGAACATGGAAGTGATTAGGTGGTTACAGATGTGCTAGAGAATTTAAATTATGCATTGTTATCAAGGGATTTGGAGATCTGATTAAAATTCAGGCAAATTTCAGCTTAAGTGTTGAATTCCCATCACCACAATCACATGACTGCTAGATCCTTGCTGTTTACTAATAGAATATTTAGTAATTTTAAAGATGGTGAGTAAGTTTTCCAAATTGTACAATAAACCTCATTTTGAATACATTCAATAGCAGTAGTCCCAGTTCACATTCTTTTCTGTTAATTCCTTGATGTTTCCTCTAACCTTCACTGAAGGAGAAATCTAGGCCCCTGAGCTAATTAAAGTATTCATTCATCTGCCGCATTGTGCTTTAATCAGCTCTCTGTTCCCTACTCCAGTCTTCAAACTCACCAAATCATTCATTATAGCCTTATTAGAAATAAAATCATTACATTATCCAATCCTAAATATCCAGCATAATTCCAACAGAATGATTTCTTATATTAAACATTTTCCAAAAGCACAGTGCAAACACAGTGCTGTAAACCAAAAGAAAATGCTTCAGATAAATACGAACTAAGAGAAAAAAGCAATAAATTGGCAAGAAGCATGTATTTAAACTGGAGCCAATAATGTTTGCTGTCATTTAAAATCTTTGCAAGCTCCTTCAGCCCAACATTTTCAATTAATAAAATCTGAAAATTTCAGCATTCATGGCTTTGTTACAAATATCATGTAAAACTTTGCTTCTGGTCGATACCATAATGTGAAGTACTGTAATATATTGATCATGCCCTCCCCCAAAACAATTGATGTCCATTAGTCCTAGTTTAAGTGCCTGTATTGGTACTGTACTGTAAAAAATCTTTGTAAAACTGCGAAAAGCCATCAGAGCTGCACACCTCTGAAAGGGTTGCTTACCTGCAACCGACACCCTTATTTTGCTGGTACAGATCCAAGATTCAAGAATTCAATACATGTGTTGGCACAGTGTTGTTCTTTGTACTTGCCCATCCCTACTCTTGATCTGAGAGAATTTTCCATGCCATATGTAATTAGTAAAATGAATTGCAAAGAAGACGCTTAGCAGATTTTATTTCTTAAGTGAATTGCATTGAGTATAAAATGACAAATTCTACTTTTCTATATTTATTTCAATAAGTTTGTTCTGTTTAATTCAGATAACTGTCATTTAACGTTGTGCTTGTCTCTGTGTAGTGTACAGACAATGAACACTGAAGATGTAGATTAATTACACTAAACTTATTATTGGATTGAGCTAGGTGAAGGATAATATTGAGAGTTATGGACAGCACAAAATAATGTTGTAATAGGTAGTAAGCCAGGGTGAACTAGATTGAGACTTTCTAGTTTTATTTTAGCCTTAAGGTGTCAGCTGTAGCGCATTTGGTAGTTCTCTTGCCTCTGAGTCAGAAGATTGTGGGTTCAAGTCCCATTGCAGAGATTTGAGCACCAACTCTAGGCTAGCAGTAGTCAGGGAGTGCAGCACTATTGGAGGTGCAGTCTTTTGGATGAAATGTTAAATTGAGGCCCCAACTGCTCTATCAAGTGGATGTAAAAGATCCCAGGGCACTAAGAAGAGCATGGGGGTCTCCCCAGTTTCCTGACTAATATTTATCTCTCATCCAACATCACTAAAACAGAATATCTGGTCATTATCACATTGCTGTTTGTGGGAGCTTGCTCTGCCCAAATTGGCTGCTGTGTTTCCTACATTACAACAGTGACTACACTTCAAAAGTACTTCATTGGCTGTAAAGTCCTTTGGGAGGTTCTGAGGTTGTCTAAAGCACTATATAAATGCAAGTCTTTCTTTTATTCTTTTTACAACTAGTAGAGAAATGAAACTTTTCTACCCGATTGTACCAGCAGTCTGTGTTGGATTCAAACGCAAGCAGCAGTAGTGACACAGCAGTGCTCGAATCCATTGCACCATCCTTGCACCCCTTCCTCCCCCAACAGTCCAAGTTTTTCTGAGAATGATTGGGCAAAATGGAACCACCCTGAACTGATGTTAAAAAATCAATCACCCCCTCTCCTGTCCAGTTCAACCATTTCTAATTTCACCTTCCTTCCTAGTTAAACACCAAACACTTCTGATTCATCTTATCAAACTATCTCTGTCAACAGAACCACAGTTAGCACATAAGCAAGTTGTGATGGAACTGACACTTTATTTGTCTTTATTCTTGCCCACAATAGAAAGGACAGATTTGTATGTTGAATGACACTTTCTGCAGAAGAGATGGCAGATTTTGATGTTTGTACATTATCCCTGAATATTTTAGTTTCTGTTTTGGCCAGTGGAAATCAATGTCTTGATTTTATGTTAATCTATTGAGAAAGGTAGTTTCCAACTCAATAATCAGAGTTTAGCCTACATAACAGCAGTAAGTGCAGTCATTCATTGTCTGAAGCACTTTGGGATGTTTCTCACAGATGTGATAAGGCACTATATCAATGTCTGTCTTTCAGAGTGATACGCAACTTATTAGTTTTAAAGAAAGAAGGAACTTGTATTTATATAGTGCTTTTCATGACTTCAAGTCATTCCAAAGCACATCACAACCAATGAATTAATTTTGAACTGTAGTCACTGTTGTAATGTAGGGAAAAGCAGAAGCCAATGTGCCAGGTCCCACAAACAGCAATGAGATAAATGACCAAATAAACTGTATTAGTAGCATTGATTGAGGGATAAATGTTGGCCAGGTCACCGGGAGAACTCCCCTGCTCTTCTTCGAATAGTGCCTTGGAATCTTTTACGTTCAACCAAGAGGGCAAATGGGACCATAGTTTGGCGATTATCCGAAGGACAGCGCCTTTGACAGTGCAGCACTCCCTCAGTGTCAGCCAAGATTACATGCTCAAGTCCTGGAATGGGGCTTAAACCCACAATCTTCTCAGAGATGACAGCGTTACCACTGAGCCAAGGCTGATAGCTGCATTTTATTCTGCGATTCCCCTCGGGATATTCCCATTTCACCCTAGGTATTTCATTCCCATATTCCCCATGGTATAAAATTATATTTCATAATTTGCAATATTAATAGATTCCCTGACCCCAATTTTCTGCCCTTTTCTTCCTTCTTCTAAAAGCATTGACTTATGCTGTGGCACAATTCCAGAGGCACTAGTAGACTGTCTGTATATCATCCAATTGAACATTCAGATGGGTGAGCCTAGACAGTGCATGTCAGTAACTATTTAACTGTGCAGGCATCGCAGCTGAGCCTGACCTTGCCATCATTCAGCAGGAGTCATTGGATAGCAATCAGCACTGAGCATCATTGGTGCTCTTTCTCCGCTGCAGCTTGGAGATGCAAGGACCTATTGTAGCACCCTGCCGCTGCCTCAGTAGAATTCAGATAGGTCGGAGTATACAAAGATGAAACCTAGGACCTTCCTGGTGTAAAGACAATACCACACCAAGCTGTTCATTTGCTTAATAAACTTCAATTCTAATTTCCATTAAGACATCATAAAATATTTACCTTTGTTTATAATATGGCTTGGGAAAATGCTTTCAAAATATTTTATTGAACTGTTTGCATCTCAATATCCATTCTTAATGTAATTGTTTGAATAGGAATCTATTGCTGGAAACCCAGCACAAGTCTACGCTGCCCTGAGGCATGTAATTGAAATGTTTAGGCAGGTTTATACTGGTGAAAGAGTTAATATTAATGTAACTGTGTGGGAAATAATTGTTGTGGATGGTCTTCAGCCACTGACAGCCCCACCCCCACAGCTGTCTTGTGCTTTGATTTAATTAGGAATTTTCAAGACAGTCAGGACAAAAAAAATCAACACTTTCTATGGTGTTATTCCCTCGTGCTGTGTTCAGTGCTGATTCTTTCCTACCCAAAGGCAACGTGTTTGTGCATTCATCTGAAATTATTTCTCAAGTCATCCATGGGAGAAGAGGCTTCCTCACGTCTTTCAAGTCAGAGGCCAAGTTCAATCTGCAGTCATACATGAGGTTCAAAAACCTTTAGAGAAAAGTTCATGGGATTGATTTTGTTTGTTTACTCATTCCATTAAACATCCTAGAAACTGAAAGGAAAAAAAAATGTTTGACTAAATGATGCAGGGCTAGTGCAGGAGCAGTATCAGAGCAAGTATTCGGCCGTCGGTATCTAATTTGTATCCGTGATGTGAGGCTCACAGATACAGGTGTAATGTTGTCCACTCCTTCGGGTAGTTCCCAGTTTTGTAAGGTTTTACAACAGGGAGAAGGTAAAAAGCCAAACCTGACATTCAACGTCACATAAATTTTAGAAAGGGGAGAATAAATTACGAAGGACAGGGCTGATCTGAGCTTCTGGGGGTTTGACTCAAATCTTGCTCATCTTCTAGATATAAACATGTTTTCTGTGCATAAAAGAGACAGCAGCAAGTAGATGGTCATATTAATTTAAAGGGTTTCAGTTTGATTTTGAGTTTGATCATAAGGCTTGGGGATCTCAAAATGAGACAAATGGAACATCCAAATTTCAGCCAGCTAATCCTTCCCAGAAGAGGGGAGAAAATGGGTGAGAAAAAAAGGCCTTGACATGTATTGAAGATACTGCATGTGCAATCGGGGAATCATACAGGAAATAGATGTCAGGTCCAGGTTCAATTCTCCTTAGTGATATGAAACTTGGCTTCACTTGGTGGTAACACTCTTGCTTCTGGGTCAGAAGATTGCTGGATTGATCCCTACACAAGGGCTTACACACATGATCCAGGCTGACACTCCTGTGCAGCACTAAGGGAGTGATTCATTACTAGAGGTACCGTCCTTTGGATCAGATGTTAAACCGAGATCCTGTCTATTTGTTCCACTGTTCAGCTGGTTGTTAAATATCCCAAGGCATTACTGGAAGGAGAGCATGGAATTTTCTCAATGCCCTAACCAACATTCCTCCATCAACCAACACCACCAAAAATTAGATTAACTGGCCATTCACCTCTTGGCTGTGGGATGTTGCTGGTGGGGATTAGTTGCTGCATTGCTTACATAACAACAGTCACTGCAACCTAAAAATATTTCATTGTGTAATGTATTTTGAGACATTTTGACATGAAGGGCGATGTATAAATACACATATTATTATTTATTACTAAACCACTAAGGAGCATTTATTGCAAATAAGTGGAAATAAGAATGAACGATGGAGCACGGGTGGCACCAAGGAGCGAGCTGTGCCATAGACTGCCAGGATGTGGCTTCTGACTTACAATCCCTCACATTTGGTGTTGCCAATCTTAGCTGTGCTATCAGTACATGGAGGTGTTGGTGGACACCTAGGAGAACCCTCTCTCGGCTGTTCATGATTTATAGTTCAGGGAGAAGAACATAGCACAGAGAAGAAAAATACCGTAAAAGTGCAAAATGCAATGGAATGATTTTATTATAGAAATTAGATAACTCTAGCTGACATCCGAGAATTTTTTAAACACCAGTCAGGGCACATATTTGAGACACACACACATAAAAGATGCTGTATAAAAATTGTGTTTAGAATAATGCTGCCTCGCATTTACAAATGATTGGGTAGCTGAAGACACTTTGAGATTTGATTTCCTTTATCTTTACTGCATTATTTAACACGTTTTCATTAAATTCTTTCCTGCCTCATTTTAACATGATCATTGGCTCATTTATTTTAAATTGAGAGAATCAGTGGTTCCAATATTTAGTTTGTGGTAATCTGTCCAGTGACTGTTGCAGGAAAAGGCACATGTATGGATGTTGAGCTCTGCTGTGATGCCCTCTGCAGTCAAACGGCCTGCTGATACTATGTAGGGCTCACACATAAAGAAAGGCCACTTAGCCGAGTTACTGGAGGGGGCCTCCAGCATGACTGGAACCATAGTGCAACAAGAGTAACTACCTTCAGGAGAAGGGAGAAACAAGGACAAAATGGGGGGAAGAAACACATAATCCCCACCGCCCACCAGAAAACTTTGCCACATGTGTCAGGGAAGTAGTTTAATACATTTGGACACATCGACTTAATGTAAAACCTGGGAAATCAACACATCCTGATCGAAATATTATACAATCTGTACAGCGAGCGTAGGGTAATTGTGGAAATTCAGCCATTGGTCGAGTTCTATCAGTTAATGAAGAAATGTTAACCATTTAACTTAATATTTAATGAACGGACATTCATAAGGTTGAGAATTTAAACCATTAAACCACTGTTAATAGTGGTATGGGTTGCAAAACAGTATGCTTAGTAAAAAAAAATGACATAGTCAGCTGACTCCAGGTATTCTTGAGATAAGGTCCAAAGAGATCTGAAATGTTTACAGTACTGCAGGCCATAGACGTTAAAATTCACTGGAGAAACATACAGGACTGACAGCAATGTGATAGCATCAAGGCATCAGACTATATCCCTTGGCTATCCTCAGATTAAGTGAATTTGTGTACTGGTGCGACAAGTGCATGGATTTCACATGACCAGATCTCCTTGAGCTGTATGTTGGGTCACTTCAAACTTCATAACGAAGATTGAAAGATGACAAGATCCAGCACACATTTAATGGATGAAAGACATGGTAATGTAGAAATAAGTGAACTTTTTTTTTTCCGGGTGAACTTTATGTGCTGACCAAAGTGAGCAACCTTAGGGGATAGAATAATATCCTATTTCAGGCACTCAGTATAAATATGAATGGAGTATCAACAGGCTGTCCAACAGTGGAGGGCATCACATCAAAGCCCCACTGTGTTGCACAGAAATCACTAGATAGCAATTAGAAACAGGGTTCTTGATTGATTTTATTTCTCTTCACTAGGCCAGGGGTGCCAAAACCAATTGTAGCACCTCAACTGCTGTCCTACCTGAAAGCAGTTAATTTAGCATAGGCCAGGAATTGAACCTGGGACCTTCTGATCTGTATGGCTTAGCAAAGCTCCCTCTACTCTCTAACTCAGTAAAGCTCCTTCTACTCTGCTCTAACATGCCTCACCTGCAGCCTCAGAAAAGTACTCCCTACTTCACCAGTGTGGCATTTCCATTTTATACATCAGCCAACCTTGTTTCCGACAGTCTCTGACTGAGATTGACAATTAATGCCAAATTAGGAACAGTTTTGTGCTATGAGCCCATGCCCACTAGGAGCTAGGTTCACTACACAGGCCAAAATATTGACCGCCTCCATCCCTACTTCTACCACTCACAAAACCCTAGGCTATACATTCCAACTTCTCTAATATGCTCCTAATGGGCCTCCCTACCTCTCATCCAAAACACTACAACCTGCACAAAGTCCATATTTCCATAATCCCCTCTCCTCTCCAAGCTCCACTGGCTCACCATGCCCCGAGTTGACTTCAAAACTCTCACCCTCTCTTTCAAATCCCTCCATAGCCTTTTCCCTGCCTCACTCTACTGATCTCCAGCACATACCCTTCTGCCCTCTTATCCTGTGCTCCCTTTGCTCCAGAACATTCACTGATTAAAGGCCCTATCCAGAATGATTGACCTGTTATGTCTTTTCTGCTTTTCTTTTTGTTCTTTGATGGCTAAACAAATGGCGCAACTTCCAAAGTTCTTAAAAGTAATTTTTCCAGTGTGATGAGTATTCGAAGGATTGTGCAGATGTTTATTCACAAAGAATACATTATAATTTTTAACCTTTGTGCTATGCTAGTCTTAATAATTGTGCTTCTTCCTAAAACGAACGTTTCCCTAATTACTGTCGACTTTATTTGAAAGTGCTTAATTAACACCCAGTTTCTGCATTTGCACTCTGAGGGATAAACAGCAGATTTAAAAGCTGATTAATTATATGATTTTATTTGCATCCAAGGTTGATTGAAAGTGTAAATACACCATCTGGTTAAGCCCTGTATTAAAACATTCTGCTGGTTAAGTTCTTCATCCATTCCTTAACACCTTCTGGTGCTTTAAGAAATTGCTTTAGAAAAACATTGGCACATGCATATTTCATTGCACAAGAAGCTTTCAGGTTAATTAACATTACCATCACATAAAAGCAAGATTCAGTAATAAAAATGAATAAAAGGGGATACTAATCTTTCAGTTATAGAGACAAATGAAGTGACTAAGGTGTAATGATTATGGATAACAAACTTAATTACAAACCATTATAAAATTTTAATCAATCAATTGTTAGTTTATGGTTGATAAATTTCTGCCTACCTATCTGAATATCAGCAGTCTCTTTGCGTATTTTGGTACAGACACCTCATAATTGTTTCATTAATATTCATTAAAATACAAAGTGTGGTTGGAGTGACAACTAGACAGACCCAGTGTGCAGATGTCACAACAGACAACATTCTGTTTGGCATCCTAATCTGTGATTTGGAACTCTAAGCAATTAAAAACATATAAAAAGCTGCTTAATATTTTAGCCTTTTCAAAAAGTTCCTTTAAAAGGCCAACCTTGAAAGCTCCTCTGATGGCCTCCTGCATGTCTAGGGTGGTAGTCGGCTATATATTCAAAGAAGATCCCAAGTTCAATTCCTTTGACCTCTTATCCTGATCTCAGCCAGGGTGGGGCTATCATTGGCCTCAGTTCTACTAGACTGAGAAGGGGGGAGGGGGAGAGAGGAATCCTCCAGGGTTCCTGCAGTTGATCACTACCCAGTGATCTGTGCTGGAAAATGTGTGGATGTCAGATTAGGCTAGATGGACTTCGTCTTTACCACAGTTTAATAGCCTCCAATACTCATGCTTGAGGCTCACACATGGAATGGTGACCTGGTAACCACCCTTGGAAGTGTAAACCAACCTGGTTTCAGGAGAGGAGGGAGTAAATTAGATAAATAGGCCAGTTCAGTTATACAATATATACCCTAGATGTCACAACAAACAGCATTTTGTTGGCATTCTAATCTGTGATTTGGAAATCTAAGCAATTAAAACATATAAAAAACAGTGTAATGTTTTAGCTTTTTCAAAAAGTTCCTTTAAAAGGCCTACCCTTCATTGGAAGAAGACCACTAGAGTATTTAGGCTTGAAACATCATGGTTTAAATATTAGAAAACAAGGAGATAGGGATATAGTATTGGAGAGCAATAGAGGCCTCCTTGGATCTAGGATTCCTCGACTGGGATCTGGCATGGTTAAAATGGCCGCTGAAGCTGATACTTGACCAGACCAGAGTCCCCCAGCATCTAGGAACCGTCTCTAATATCCTCCCCCAGCATCTAGGAACCGTCTCTAATATCCTCCCCGAGCATCTAGGAACCGTCTCCAATATCCTCCCCCAGCATCTAGGAACCGTCTCTAATATCCTCCCCCAGCATCTAGGAACCGTCTCCAATATCCTCCCCCAGCATCTAGGAATCGTCTCTAATATCTTCCCCCAGCATCTAGGAACTGTCTCCAATGGACAAAACTTAGCAATTACATTGCAGAACAGAGAATTCTATCTCGCCACATATAAAAAAAGTTGAAATTAAATCACTATAGACTTACCCTCCAATTTCCCCTCATTTAAACAAAAGAACTTAAAAGCAACAATATCTGTATTAAAAAAAAACAATTTTAATATGGTAAATTTTTTGCATCTGCACGCACGACCTTTGTCCACATTTAGAATGGAAACTTGCTCTGTAGACCTGTTAGGTTGTAATTACAACCTCCCACCAGTGAAGGTGCTGCAGGTGTAATTACAGTGCAACAAGTTTACATAGGCATTTTCCACAATAATCGTAGACATGGGAATTTATAATGGAAATATTAAAATAAAGACAATGTATGACTTTATAATTGACATTGAATTGTGTGCCCTGGTCCTATTATCCTTGCCCTCTAACCCCACTTCACCTGAAGAGTATACTTGGCCTTGACTCCCTATGTGCAATGCAGTAGGAGATCGACTGATACTTATAATTTTTTTAATACATTTCCCCAGTGCTTTTGAGAACTTCTCTATTATAAAATGAAAATGATTATTATTCTACACATAGAAAACTCTGAAACCAAAAAGCACTGTGACCTGAAGAAAGTCATTCAAATCAGTTGAACAAATGCAGTAAAAGACATTTTATCACTTCTCAGCACTTTTGGATATGTAAATCTGTGATTTTCACAGTCATGGTGGCACCCAAGGCTTCTGAAATGTCATATTCCCAGCTAGTCAAAACGATCATTGTGGAAATTGGCCAATTTACATCTACAATTCGTATCCTTATAAACACATTACATACTTGCCAAGAAATATATGTTACGATAGATCAGTTACTACTTAGATCAAGAATTCTGCAGATTGCCCATCATAATATAATCAGCTTATACATTTTATTTAACTTGTTCAGCACAGTCTATTAAAACAATTTATACAAACACAAATTTTTATTAAAAAGTTGTTTATGTGCAAAAGAGGTGGGCATGTACTAATGATATTCAGTGTGCAGTAAAACGAGAACACAAACAAACTGGGAGACATTTTGTGCTGAGATCAGGTTATACATTGACAGCAATTCATACCGGCTGCACCCCTAGATCATAGAATCTGTGCCGGCTCTTTGAAGAGTTCCACTCCCCGGTCTTTCCCCATAACCCTGCAAATTTCTCCCTTCTAGTATATATCCAATTCTCTTTTGAAAGTTACTTTTGATTCTGCTTCCACCACTCTTTCAGGCAGTGCATTCCAGATCATAACATAGATGTGGTAGGGTTGTCCCTAGCCCAGCCACTCCTCATGGTCACTGCCAACAAAACTCCCAGATCCTGAATACGCAGATTGTGCAACCACTTTATGGTTGAAGGGAATGTGCTCCTCCCCTCCAAAGATATTTTACCATCGGTTATGCCCCCCTCTCTAAATCTAGGAACCATCTCTGATATCCTCCCCCAGCATTTAGGAACTGTCTCCGATATCCCAACTCCCAACATCTATGAACTGTCTCTAATATTCTCTCCTAGCATCTAGGAACCATCTCAATATCATCCCCCAGCATCTATGAACCGCCTCTAATATCCTCCCCCAGCATCTAGGAACCGCCTCTAATATCCTCCCCCAGCATCTAGGAACCACCTCTAATATCATCCCCCAGCATCTATGAACCACCTCTAATATCCTCCCCCAGCATCTATGAACCACCTCTAATATCCTCCCCCAGCATCTATGAACCACCTCTAATATCCTCCCCCAGCATCTATGAACCACCTCTAATATCCTCCCCCAGCATCTATGAACCACCTCTAATATCCTCCCCCAGCATCTATGAACCACCTCTAATATCCTCCCCCAGCATCTATGAACCACCTCTAATATCCTCCCCCAGCATCTATGAACCACCTCTAATATCCTCCCCCAGCATCTATGAACCACCTCTAATATCCTCCCCCAGCATCTATGAACCACCTCTAATATCCTCCCCCAGCATCTATGAACCACCTCTAATATCCTCCCCCAGCATCTATGAACCACCTCTAATATCCTCCCCCAGCATCTATGAACCACCTCTAATATCCTCCCCCAGCATCTAGGAACCGCCTCTAATATCCTCCCCCAGCATCTAGGAACCGCCTCTAATATCCTCCCCCAGCATCTAGGAACCGCCTCTAATATCCTCCCCCAGCATCTATGAACCACCTCTAATATCCTCCCCCAGCATCTATGAACCACCTCTAATATCCTCCCCCAGCATCTATGAACCACCTCTAATATCCTCCCCCAGCATCTATGAACCACCTCTAATATCCTCCCCCAGCATCTATGAACCACCTCTAATATCCTCCCCCAGCATCTATGAACCACCTCTAATATCCTCCCCCAGCATCTATGAACCACCTCTAATATCCTCCCCCAGCATCTATGAACCACCTCTAATATCCTCCCCCAGCATCTATGAACCACCTCTAATATCCTCCCCCAGCATCTATGAACCACCTCTAATATCCTCCCCCAGCATCTAGGAACCGCCTCTAATATCCTACCCCAGCATCTATGAACCATCCCAATATCCTCCCCCAGCTTCTAGGAACCGTCTCTAATATCCTTCCCCACCATCTAGGAACCGTTTCCGATATCCCAACCCCCAGCATCTAGGAACCGTCCCTAATATCCTCCCCCAGAATCTAGGAACAGATTCTAATATCCTCCCCCAGAATCTAGGAACCGTCTCTAATATCCTCCCCCAGAATCTAGGAACCGTCTCTAATATCCTCCCCCAGAATCTAGGAACCGTCTCTATCCTCCCCCAGCATCCAGGAACCATCTCTGATAGTCATTCGGGTACCTCACCCAAGTGCCCATTCGCTGGTGTAAGCTTAGACAGTGAGTCTTTCCAGGCAGCTCAACCATAGAGGGCATCAACCATAGAAGCCAAGCCCAATCCTCTCTGCACCCAACATGCACCGTCCGACTAGGATCAGAAGTGAAGGTTGGATAAATTTTGTACTGGCTGTACTATATAATAGCTGGAGGGGATACAGTTTTGCAGTAACCACTATGCACCATGATGTCACTGTGTCATGAAATTCTCTGAAAGTGCTTTATCTACAACCCTCCTCCTCGAGCTGTTAGGCTCAAACTAATAAGTAGATATGTGTGTGTAAGAGAGAAATGGATCTTGTGAAATGGATCCCCCTTACTAGCGTTTAGAATCTGGAATCACTATGCATGCACACACATATGCAACACGTGACACCTGTATATGATTGCATATTTCAGAAGAAACCTCATCTGTTCTCTCAACGGAGGCTGCCTGTCCTGCTGAGTGTTTCCAGCATTTTCAGTTTTTCTTTCAGATTTCCAGCACCTGCAATTTTTTGCTTTTTGTCACATAATAAATTGGTACCAGGCAAATTGCACTCTAAAATTCTACATGCTTTCTGAGTTTCATGAACACCACATTTTGGAGTTGGGGCACATAACAGACCAGTTTTTCTTGTGATTGACAGCAAGACTGGCTAGTCTAAGCATGCTAGAACTTGCTCTACATAAGCCATGCCCCCCTCCACCTCACCCAGCTATGGAAAATGCCCGAGGGCTGTTGGCATGAAGAGCAAGCAAACAATTATTAGGATGTCTGGATGTGAATGTGTATTTGTCTAAGAATTTCTTATGTTGCCAGGCAAATAAAGATATTAAGCATTACAATTTGTTGAAATGTTGTTGTTATTTCAAAATTGTTTAGTCCAGATGTTTATCAGTGCTGCCGTTTATTTTTTGCCCTAATGGTTTTTAGTGCACCATAATACAGCTTTTCTTCTTCTCACCTTGGTAGCTCCACAAACCAGCATGAAACACTGCCACAAACCTAAACCACACAGGAAAGAAAATAGTGTCAACAAAGGAAGTAACCTTACATGCTGATGTATAATGGGCAGCAGCATTTTGTTCAGCATACATACGGTAAGATTTGAACAAGAAGGAACAGTTCATCTTCCTTGCGGCTCAGTGGGTAAAGTGCATCATCCAGTGCGGCATTGAGCTACACAGGCCAGGAAGGACTCAGCGTTCAGTCCTTGGCCTGTGCTGAGTTAGCTTATCCCAGCTGAGTCAATAGCAAAGGTGCTATGGTCTCAGTGTCCCCAGTCAAATGAGGGGGAAAATTTAGTCAGAGTTCCTGCTGCTGAACACTATCTAATGGCCACTTCTGGAAAATGTGTATACATGGATGTCATATGTCACCACAGCCAAATGGCCTGCCAACACTCACTGTCTAGGCTCACACGTGAGCAGTGGTCACTTCAATGAGGTACCAAAGGCCTGGTGGTGTCTGTGGAAATAAACCTCCGCTTGAGTCATTGCAGGATGAGTAAAGACGGCAGCATGAATGTACAGAGAACCACTTTGTTCTTCTATACATATACACTAACATTTCTTAAAGGGACCTACACTCAAATACAAATTGTGGAAAGTTAAAGGGACTAATTTTAACTTAACTCGCCAGGCGGGAAACCCATGGGATCGGGTGGATTGCCAGTTTTACACCCCGCCCAATATTACTTTCCATTGACTTCAGTGACTTTTACTACATGCTTCATATTTAGTATATGCTAAATATGGAATTGTTACATGTATGTCAGACAACAACAATGTGCAGTAGTTCAAAAAGAAATCAAACACAGTGCACTTACTGTCATCAGGTAACGCTGCCTTTAACCATGTCAAACCAAAGGAATTGTGGTGCACACACAAAATAAAATTTACTCTATTACACAGCTGACCCACAACAAACTTATTCAAGCACCACCTAATTAATTGGAGGGAAAAATACTTTCCTGACCACCAACATGCTCCACCACTCCAAATAGCAATTGATGATGCCATAAGTATCCACTTTGGTAGTGATTGTTCTTGAGCATTCTGTGGTGCTAATACAGACTAATAAAAATGGGGGGGGGGGGGGGGAAAGTGCAAATGCTGGAAATCTGAAACAAAAACAGAATATGCTAGGAATACAGAGCAGATCAGTCAGCTCTTATAAAGGAAAAAGATGGGTTAACATTTCATGTGTATACTTTTCATCAACTGCTACCTACCACAATACTCTTACTTTGTGTTTTTATTGAGAAACCAAGATGATAGGCCGAGGCCAATCATGCAGAACATTAACACAGTCAAAAAAAGTAAAGGAGAAAACAAATTAAATCAGAAAGCAGTAATAAACTGACGCCAAGCTTGGGTTCAAAAGCTTTAAAATTTACGGAAGAAAGACTAAGGAGTTCTGGTTTTGGAAAAGAAAGATTAAAAGAAGGAATTTGTGTGTTGTGTCTTGATTTTAGCATAGTTGGTGGCATGAAGGAGGAAGTGTTGTAGGACGGTGTATTTGAAGCTTGAAAGGAACTTGAGAGCAAAGTTCAGGGGAGCATTGACTATAGTATTACTGGTAAAGTGTAGAAACAAGAAGGGCTGTGATGAACAAAGAGAGGTTAGAGACTAGAAATAAGAGCAGGATTGCCAATCAGATGACATGCTTTTACTGGTGTTCTGTCCAGGAGCTTAAGACAGAAGAACCTTTCCAGATGTGGAAACGGTATTTAAGTATTAAGTACTCTTGGATTTCATAGAGTTAAGAGAGGAAGAGTATGATGTTGCACCATATACAGAAGACCACCTATATCACCTAAGTTTCTTTTAGTTTTTGTTGGAAACAGATACATGCTATATACATATGTGACATAATAAAATAGATGCAATTTTTTCACAATTTGGACTGAGGTTTGAGTCCAAGCCAGATTGATGGGATGAAAGTTTCCTTTCTGTTAGCTGAAAAGGCTCTATGTAAAATGAGCTTATAAAATAAGTCTAACCCGAGTTCTTTGTGGACATAGGGTCACAGCACCAAACTGTATTTAATTCGTCACTAATTGGCACTAAAATTGGCAGGTTCTCTCAGCGAGGCCACAAGGCACAAAATGTCATGTGGTTAGGGGTTCAGCCACGTTGTTGAGACAGTGGAAAGAAAGGAAGCTTTATTCTGAATCTGGCCCATTTTATATGTACACTTGGAGTGTAAAATGTTGACAATTCCCTGGCATTGGCATCGGTCACATTGAGGAGCACAAAATTCACCAAGAAACTAAAAGAAAAAGAAAACAAAGTGGAACATCACCTGTCTGCCCTTCGTGTATCTGCCTGAAGTAATTATCCACCTCAGTAACAATTGGTGAGTGCAATGTTGTGACTCAAAATTTTATAATATCCTTTTCTAATGGAAATTGAGCAAAAAAGAAGAAGTCTTGGTTTTATATAGCACCTTTCATGACTTCAGAACATCCCAAGGTTACCCCAGAGGCTGTGGATGCTCAGTCGTTGAGTATATTCAAGATTGAGATCGATAGATTTCTGGACACTAAGGGAATCAAGGGATATGGGGATAGGGCAGGAAAGTGGAGTTGAGGTAGAAGATCAGCCATGATCTGATTGAATGGCAGAGCAGGCTCGAGGGGCCATATGGCCTAATTCTGATTCTATTTCTTAAGTTTTTATGTTCAAACGCTTTACAGCCAATTAAGTATTTTTGAAGTGTAGTTACTGTTGTAATGTAGGGAACACAGCAACTAATTTGCATGTAGGTTCATAAGTGTGCATGTCTGATCTTTCATCACACATTACAGCCACTAGGACTGGATATGTGATATTTTCACTGTATTCACCATAAACCAAAAAAGGCAGTTCTACTTGGGATGACTATCTAACCTGAAAATTCAAACCATGTTCACTGTGAATCTGAACTGAGACTAATTTAGCAGAGATTGGATTTTAAACCAGGTGGTCTGTACTGTTTCTTTTTTTCCCAAATTTCTCTCTCCTTTTCCTAAAATCAGCATAAAAGTGAGTCATGCTGAGGTACAGTTACAAATGATTTATTTCTCCTCTCACGCGAGCATGCTGGTAGCAACTGCTATACCTCATCAGCTGGCCAGTATTCATTTGTGATCCTAGACAGTGAGTGTCAGGAACCATTTGATCACTCAGGCATCATAATGGAGCCTGAACCGCTTCTCACCAGATGTTCACATGTGCAATATTCAGCAAGGTCACTGATTGGCAATCAAGAGCACAAACAGCAAAGACCAGGGAGCGAACCTGGGACTTTCTTGGTCTGTATGGCTCAGTGCTACACCAGGAGAACTTCCTTAAAGAAATACTTAAAAAATGTATCCGGCATGCCCTGATGGTTCAGCAAGTTAATTTGGTGAGCAGCTGAACCATACAGACCAGGAGAGCTCCCAGATTCAATCATGGGCCGGTACTTAGTTAGCTGATGTCAACTGGAGCATTGATGAGGAGTGCTGTACTGTCGGAGGTGCCAACAGCCTTGGCTCAGTGATAGCACTCTTGCCTTTGAGTCAAAAGGTTGTGGGTTCATCCTACTTCAGAGACTTGACCCATATAATCTAGGCTGACATTTCAGGGAAGTACTGCAGTTTCAGAGGTGTCGTCTTTTGGATGAGAGGTTAAACCAATGCCCAGTCTTCTTTTTTAGGTGGAGGTAATAGATTCCTTGGCACTATTGCAAAGAAGAGCAGCGGAGTTCTCGCCAGTGTCCTGACCAATATTTATCCCTAAACCAACATCACTAAAAATGCAGATTATCTAGTCATTATGTCATTGCTCTTTGTAGGACCTTGCCATGCGCAAATTGGCTGCTGCATTTCCTACATTACAACAGTGACTATACCTCAAAAAGCATTGGTTCTAAAGCACTTTGGGGCATCTTGAGGTCATGAAAGGTGATATACAAATGCAAGTTCTTTCTTTCTTTTGCTACAATTGGCCTCAACTCCTGTGGATGCGGAGGAAAAATTGGCCAGGATTCATGTACCTGATCTCGAGCCAGAGACCCCTGCTAGGGGCGTGCATATTAGGTGAGGAGGAATTAGATTAGGCTGTGATGCCCCCTATGGTGAAATAGGCTGCCTGCACTCACTATCAAGGCTCACACATGAACAGTGGCCACTTGGGTCTCTTCACACTTGTCGAACTATGACCTAGCAAGGAGCCAATCTCTTCAGGAGAGCAGAGGAGGAACAAAGATTAATTTGCCTGATATGGCTTTCTAGAATTAGATAAGATTTGTTTATTAACATTGGCTTATGTGCTATCATTGTCAGATGTTTGATTAATGCTGAAGATTAATATCAACAGATGGTGATTCATAGAACAGCCCTATCAGCACAATACTGGCAACACATTTCCATGGCTGCACATAGTAGATAATCATTGTAGAGGGAGTACCACCATCAGAATCCTTTTCAAAGATCCATTAAATAAGAACGATAATAATTAATTTTAACATTCTTTCATAATTTGTCAGTAAATCTATTGATGATTTTATTTTGTTTTAATGAATTCTGATGAGATAATTGGGGAAACCAGCTTTGATGAATTACAGAGCCCAACAATGTGAGGAAGCAAAGCAGCAATAGAAACACATGAGAGGACCCTGGTAATATGCAAACGGTTGCAGAAACAGCCTGAACATCAAGATTTGGACCGGGGCAGTATTCATTAATATCAGCAGAGAACCTGACAAAGCAAAAGGGCTTTGTATCTTTGACAGGCAGAGCCCTAATAACACTTAGATTTGATCAGAGTACTAAACAAGTTGTATCCATATTTATTTCAGTTTCCTCTGCTATCTTCCTTTTTTACGTCATCAGAAAGTTCCACCGATTAGCAGTTCTGTGAGTGAAATACAAATCAAATGGGTGTAGTTAAACCAAATACAATTTTTAACTGAAATTACTCACTAGAAATCAAATGGAAATATGACCAGAACATAATGGCCCGTAAATTGCTCCGAGTGGCGAAACAGCAGTGGGTGCTGCTCATGAGATTTAAATTCACCCACTAAGTTACCACGTTCTTTTTTAGCGGCAACTTCCTTGAAATCCAAGTTCAAAAAACAGCAGCATTCTTTCCCGGGCTGTGTGAGCGGGGAAAGGAGCTCTATGTCCCCTCAACCAATCAGCTTGAAGCAAGCCACGCTGCGAGAACCAGGAAGTGAAATTCACTTGACAAACTGTGTAGACCAAAAACCAGGAAGTGCGCAATAAGGTTAGTAAATATGTAATAAAATGAGATAGAGAAAGTGAAATAAAGAGAGGGTAAGATTTAAAGACTAAGATAAAAGACAGAAAGAAAAGGTTTTTAAAAATTAATTTTTAAATTATTTTTTTAAATGTCCAGAAACTATTAAAATCAGGAGTATCGAGACTCCACATTTTTAAAAGTTAATTTTCAGTGCCAGAGAGGTTGTTTGGCAGTCATTAATACATACTACACCGTTAAAAGTTAATTTAGACCTAAAAAGCTCAGCATACCATTTTTGTGGCGAGATTAGTTAATTTCCAGCTGGGCAGAAGAGCAATTTGGCGTTGGTCCATTGATTGCAGCCAGCGAGGTCCCTTTAACGTGAAGCTTTCACACCACCGGTGAATCAGCAAGAGCAACTTCTGGATTTCTGCGTTTGACTGCGTTTGTGCGGTCGTTGAAACTTGCTCTTCGATTTGCCCATTAATAACGGTGAATGCTGTTAGGCTCACCATTATTTTACGATCAATTTCTGGCCCATTAAGAGCAAATCAATGACAACATAAAGAGAAACTGAAAGGTTTTTCACAATCCTTTGAAATTAGAAGAGTTGGGGATTCTAAAGACATGTTCTGATTCTTGCTGTCAGCATCACTTCCTTTAGTGACAGCAACCACACTGCAAAAAAAAAATGTGCGAGAGAGTCCCATTCATGAATTAGGTTTCTACATCATGTATCCAATATCTGTTAAAAGAGAAGTTTGTTTTATTTTCTATTTGCTGAATGTATGGTGGAAAAAGAAAAAAATCCATCTGCTTATGGTACAACACTGCAGAAAACAGATAAAGGGATTTCAGGCCAATATGCAAAAAAAGATTTCCAATAAATCCTTTAGTTAGGATCCAACATGGCTGGTCAGCAATAAAGAAGTCACTAAAGAGGTCATCATATATGAATCAGGCACCTGAAAAATCCATGCATCAGATCGAGGGAAGTCAATTGGATTTGACAACTTGATATGTGAATTTCAGTTCTCCCATGAAGTAGCTGGAGGCAGAATATAGAAGATTAATGAGGATTATTTAGTAAAGGATAGAGAAATACAAATTACTTTGTTGGTACATATTAATTATTCATTGCTCCCAAAAATAACTGCTACTCGACATATTATTTCATATTCTTCAAAGAATGTTGGAAAGTTTGGAGTATTTATCAAAAATTGTTACTGAAATTTCCCAAAGTCATTGTTCCTGTGCTCTATGAAGATCTACTTTATGATGGTTGACTTCGACACTGGACATATACTAATCAATAACTCCAAATGCGCCTTTATAGGGTTAATTGTCACAGATTTGACCTTTGAGCTAATGCTTCATTCACTGCTTTCAGTGTCAATGCTAAATCTGTGAAAATTACCTTTTAAAATCAATTATGGCTCCCTTAATGTCTTGGTGGGTGAACTTACTGTTCATTGTGGTGTTGAAGATTAAAGGGCAAGTAGGCCCCAGATTTGATTCCCTCCATCTGTGCTGATTTAGCTGACTAGTGATTAGGGGGTGCTGCAATTGGTCACAGTGCCCCTGGAATAGAATAAGATACTGTTTGGGCTCAGAAATGAAGAATAGCAATTTGAAGGGCCCATACTCAGCATGAGCCATCCACTTTCATGAGAAGAAGAAATGTAAAGAGAAAAAACTGGGGGGAAATAAATCAACAATGACACCCTGAAGAATACCAATGCCTGGAGTTTTCTCTTTAGACCTAAAAATATGCCCAATGTTGCGCTTATTTTGCCAATGTCAAGTTACACCTAAGTATCCTCCCAATCTCATTGGAATACGCCCAGTTTTTAAATGGGTATAAATAAGTGTAAACAATCGAGGCTCAAGGAAACACCAAACTCACACCAGTATATTTTTTCTTTAAGTCTTAACTCTTTGAACCATCATTCATGCACATCAGGCACAACATGTTTAAGAACCTACAATCAGGGAAACTTTTCAATTTTTAATGTGACTTATACTTATGCCATAAAAATGTATTAAAAGAAACAGGAACTACAGAGCAGGTCTCAGTGAGGATACATTTTTTAAAACGCTCAAAAAAAAATTGCTATTAGAAGACCAGAAAAATGATTTTGTTTCCTGTTGTGTCTGAAAATCAGGTCACAGTCCTGAACAAGTGCAATTGGAGAATTTGAGAATCGGGGCGTGGCCAGTTTTGTGGGCAGAGATTCAATCAGACGGAAGGTTTGATGGACAGACGTAAAAGATCGAGGAGACCTGGGCGAGTTGTAGTTAAGCGCGTAACTCACTTACGCCCAAGATTCTTTTAAACCACGTAATTTGTTTGCGCCCAGGTTACGGATGTATCTGGGCATAAATACGGAGGAAACTCCAGGCCCACCTCTAATGTCAACTTATTATTCAATACATGAAGTGACTGAGAACAGCTATTTTATTTGCCACTTTCCCCGTCAATTTTGTCATGTCTCACTCAGAGGCAATGGGGTCGATTCTGAATGCCTTTGCCTGGCGTTAATGTAGCGGTAATGGCCTCAAAATGGGGTCGATAGCCTTATTGCCCTGTTAACACCAGCGATAGTGTTGGCTCCATTTTGAAAGGGGCCTACAGCCGGGCATCCAAAGTGCCTGCCTATTTCGGAGAATAGGACCCTTTTAACATGGAAATCAGGATCCTATGATGTAAATAGGTCCCCGATTGCCATTTTAAGTGGGAACTGGAGTGTAGGCTCTGATCAGTTCCATGGGTGATAGAGAAGGAGAGGCCCTCAAAAGGTAAGTCTTGAATTATTTTTGTGGGCCCTGGAGGAGCAGGAGTCCCCTAGCCAGGGGACTCAGAACAAATCTGGAATTGAATCTGGGACCATCCTGGTCTATTTGGTGACACTGTATCATACATTTATATGCTGATCATTAGCAGAGCAGAAAAGCAACAGATCAACCAATGGATAAAATCAACCAATCAGATTTTCCTATGCAGGTGATATCCCAATGCAATTTGGCAAGAGTGCACTAGAGGAGCTTTTAGGCTGCTGGGTGTATGCTATAGGTCTCCAAATAGTGGGAAGGAGCTAGAGGAGCAAATTTGCAGGCAAATTACAGAAAGATGCAAGAACTATAGAGTAGTGATAATGGGGGACTTCAATTATCCTAATATAGACTGGGATAGTAACAGTGTAAAGGGCAAAGAAGGGAAGGAATTCCTGAAATGTGTACAAGAGAACTTTCTTGATCAGTATGTTTTCATCCCAACAAAGAAGGGAGCAGTGCTAGATATAGTTCTAGGGAATGAAATGGGGCAAATGGAGCATGTTTCAGTGGGGGAGCACTTGGGGAACAGTGATCATAATATCATCAGGTTTAGAATAGTTATGGAAAAGGACAAGGAACAATTAAACGTAAAAATACTTAACTGGAGAAGGGCTAATTTCAGTGAGTTGAAAAGGGATCTAGCCCAGATGGATTGGAATCAAAAATTGGTAGGCAAAACAATAATTGAACAATGGGAGGTCTTCAAAGAGGAGATGGTTCCGGTACAGAGTAGATACATTCTCACGAGGGGGAAGGAAGGGCATCTAAAGATAGAGCTCCCTGGATGACTAAAGATATAGAGATTAAAATGAAACAGAAAAAGGAAGCTTATGACAAATGTAAGGTTCATCAAACAGTAGAGAACCAAGCTAAATCCTGAAAGTATAGAGAAAATCTAAAAAAGGGAATAAGAGAGGCAAAGGGAAAGAATATGAATAGATTAACGGCTAACGTAAAAGGGAATCCAAAAGTCTTTTATAAATATGTAAATGATAAAAGAGTAGTCAGAGGAGGATGGCTCCGATTAGAGACAAAAAAGGAGATTTTCTTGTGGAGGCAGAGGGCATGACTAATGTACTAAATGAGTACCTTTGCATCTGTCTTCACTAGAGAAGAAGATGCTGCCAATGTCGTAGTAAAGGAGGAGGTAGTAGCGATATTGGATAGGATAAAAATAGTTAACGAGGAGATACTTAAAAGGTTGATAGCACTCAAAGTAGAAAAGTCATCTGGCCCGGATGGAATGCATCCTAGGCTACCGGGGGACGTAAGGGTGGAAATTGCGGAACCACAATCTTCCAATCCTCCATGGATATGGGGGTGGTTCCAGA
The DNA here is from genome assembly GCF_035084215.1 of Heptranchias perlo. Classification (NCBI taxonomy): domain Eukaryota; kingdom Metazoa; phylum Chordata; class Chondrichthyes; order Hexanchiformes; family Hexanchidae; genus Heptranchias; species Heptranchias perlo. The sequence goes on from NC_090350.1 coordinate 31,904,446, forward strand.
GGACTGAAGGATAGCAAATATTACACCCCTGTTCAAAAAAGGGGAGAGGGATAAACTCGACAATTACAGACTGGGCAACCTATGTCCGAGTTGGCGAAACTTTTAGAGACAACAATTCGGTACAAAATTAATTGGCACTTGGAAAAGTATGGGCTAATAAATGAAAGTAAGTACAGATAAAGGCAAATCGTGTTTGACTAACTTGATTGAGTAGTGATTGAGACTGATGAGGGTAATGCGGTTGATATTTTGCATATGGACTTTAAAAAAGGCAAAATTAAAGTCTATGGGATTAAAGGGACAGTGGCAGCATGGATAGAAAATTGGCTAAGTGACAGAAAGCAGAGAGAAATGGTGAACAGTTGTTTTTCAGACTGGAGAGAAGTTTACTGTGGTGTTCCTCGGCAGTCAGTATTAGGACCGCTGCTCTTTTTGGTACATATTAATGACCTGGACTTGGGTATACAGGGCAAAATTTCAAAGTTTGCAGATGACACGAAACTCGGAAATATAGTAAACAATGAGGAGGATAATAACAGACTTCAGGAGGACATGGACAGACAGGTGAAATGGGCAAACACATGGCAGATGAAATTTAATGCAGAGAAGCGTGAAGTGAAACATTTTGGTAGGAAGAACGAGGAGAGGCATTATAAACTAAATGGTACAATTTTAAAGGAAGTGTAGGGACAGAGAGACTTGGGGGTGTATGTACACAAATCTTTGAAGGTGGCAGGACAAGCTGAGAAGGCTGTTAAAAAGCATATGGGATCCTTGGCTTTACAAATAGAGGCATAGAGTACAAAAACAAGGAAGTTATGCTAAACCATTATAAAACACTGGTTAGGCCTCAACTGGTGCATTGTTTTCAGTTCTGGGCACCACACTTTAGGAAGGATGTCAAGGCCTTAGAGAGGGTGCAGAGGAGATTTACTAGAATGGTTCCAGGGATGAGGGACTTCAGTTATGTGGAGAGACTGAAGAAGCTGGGTTTCTTCTTAGAGGTGTTCAAAATCAGGCACAGTTTTGAGAGAGTAAATAAGGAGAAACTGTTTCCAGTGGCAGAAGGGTCAATAACCAGAGGACACAGATTTAAGGTGATCGGCAAAAGAACCAGAGGCGAGATGAGGAAAACATTTTTTACGGAGCGAGTTGTTGTGATCTGGAACGCATTGCCTGAAAGGGCAGTGGAAGCAGATTCAATAGTAACTTTCAAAAGGGAATTTCAAAAGGGAAAAAATTTGCAGAGCTGTGGGGAAAGAGCAGGGGAGTGGGACTGATTGGTTAGTTCTACCAAAGAGCCGGCACAGGCGCGATGGGCCTAATGGCCTCCTTCTGTTCTGTATCATTCTATGATTGTATGAATCTATGACTGATGACTTCAGCACCTAAACTTCCTGTTAAGCCTAACTTAAATAGCACAGGCATGCGTTGGGCTTTCGGGGTGGGTTGGGGGGGGGTCACATTATTGGCCGGAGGCCCAGGGTGCTGTGGAAGTCCAAGCATTCTGGGGCCTTAGAGGTAATGGAAACATTAAAAAGGCTGGTGCAGGAGGAGCCCTAGGACTATTTCCATTTATTCCGAATCCTGAGATCCCTGTACAGGTAATGATTTTGGAATATTGAGTAGAAAGGTTACCAAGCATAGATTGTTTTTCTCTTCAAATGTTACTGATGATTGGTTTTTAAAAAAAACAGCTTGTGGTCAAAATATAAATGCTTTCCCAATTTTGCACTTGCTCAGAAACTGCTGTGCAATTTGCAATTTTGTGGCATTCTGGCAGCAAAGCATCTACATTGCAGTTCTGAAAGCAGTAGCATCAGGTTTTTATGGGGGCAGTCTGTCCTTGATCTGCACCCGGTGCCATTACAGGAAATCTGTGTGCAGATCTGTGTGCCCTCTTCACCATGACCACCAGGAAAGTAATCAAGAAAATTCAGGTGCAGCGATATTCAGGTACCAAATGGGGACAAGTCATTGGTGTTGAATTTTCCTCTGCATTGTACCTGTTTTTTAGGTGCTATTTGGGACCAGAATACAGAAAAATTTACCCTGACAACTGCTTCCTAGAGTGTTGCAATCTGGCAAAACCTATACTGTGTAGAGTGTGCTACATTTCATCACCTTCATCTACATATGCACTCATTTCCAGACAAGAAGCTTAACTTTTGTGAAAAGCTAATGCAGGTTGAATGTGAGTTAAAGTCACAAATACACATGTGGCCTCTTAAGGTAATCTGGAAGTTGCAAGTGGTATTAAGAGTTCTGTGCGGGGGGCCTTCAGAATGAGAGAACTAGATAAATATATACAGGTCAAAATACGTAATTGCTCGCGAAACATGAGTCATTGTCAGCATTGCTCTATTTAATGTTGATTAGACATGAAATTCATCAGATGAATTCACATTAGCCCATGAAGCTGTTCTGTTTATACTGGAGGCAGTGACAGAAAAGTCGTCTGCTGCTGCCCCCGACTCCTCCTGCCCTCTTGTAGCTGACTCCCACTTTTATGGAGCAGTTTTCTTTCTATCAACTTTGGCCAGTGTATGGAGATATGTTGGTTCCTCTTTCCAAATAGCCATCTGCTGTCACCTTACCTCCCCCAATGAAATCAACGTGCATTAAACAAGTGTGACCTGCCCTAATTTTTGTTTGGTCTTCTCTCTTTAGTTATGCAGTTTGTTTAATTCTCTTGGTAAGTCACAGACCATATCAGACACTAACATGATTCTGCTTTGGGTATAAGGTGCTGCATCAACAGGGAACACGATTTAATACAATTTTGATGAATGGTTTAAAATCGATTTGATCCTCTCTATAAATGGTCCAAATGTCAGACTTTCTCTCCTTCAGGTAAGACTACCTTGATACAAACTACCACAGTGTTTCAGTGTTACACACAGCAAAAGAATCAGTCCTATTGGGGCGAATTTATTGGACCTGATTTTGATTTTGGTTAAAAAAACCTGATAAAATATTGGATAATCAGTGTAAAATTTAGAGACTGTTAATAATACCTGAACATTCATTTTGCATTTTAGAAACCTTCCTTCTAGATTTTTAATGATTTTTAATAAGCCATATTAAGAAATCCACACCCATTTATTAAAAGGTCAGGGCAAGGATAGATGGTAAACTAAATATTTAGCAGGTTTGATATTTGAAAATGTTTAAAAACCAGAGAATCACCAGTACCTTAACATTTAGAACCACAAACTATGCCCTAAGGACTGATGTTGGATGGGTAATTCAGATTGCATTCTTAGCCAGTTGAAAATGTACAAAACAATCTGACCTGGTTTGTCTTTGCATAAACTCCATCAGTAAGTGGGGCAATCAATGACCTGAGGTCTAGCAGCCATCAGTTTAAGTATCAGAAAACGTCAATCATTCAAAGCTACGGAACCACCTCAGAGCACGAGTGTGTCAGGCAACAACAGTGAAGGAACTGACACCCTTATTTACTTCATTTAAGAACTATTTATTTTATCCCTGTAAAATAGAGGTGACAAGAAAAGGAAAATGTACACACTTCATTATAAGTAGGGTGTAGATGTCTAAATTTAAATGATTTTATAGAGTAAATTATCTATAGAACTGAGGTTCATCAGTTCATATTGATGTTCTCTGCAGCACCAGTGGCAACCTTGGCAAAACATCAGCACCTCTAGACAACAAACATAGTTGGGAGGATGCCCTTCAGACACTGCATAAGAGAATCAATGTCAAAAGGGTCACAACTGTTCTTTTTAAAATGCACTTTATTTTTTGGAGTCAATTGTTTTCCCGATAAAGTTATAAACCCACGCTACTAAAGGTTGAAACAAAATATTTCTTTCTAGATCCCTGGCGATTATCTGAGAGTAACTAATTAGTTAATAAGGACTTTGACTCAGGCATCTATCACTGCACTGTCAAGATATATGACTGAAGTTTCAATGAAGCAGAGCAGTTCAATAAATAGATGGACCTTACTATTTCGTAGTTAGGGAGCTGACCGCTTTGGGGTTTGCCTTCTGCTAGTACGCGGGTACAGTAAGCTTTCTTTAGACTGCTGTTTGTAAGGGTCAAGTATAAATGTTTACAAGGAGAGGTCTGTTGGAGTAAGGGTGTTTTATACAGTGGGTTGCATTATTGCAGTCCCTTGGGTTATACCTATTTTTGTTCGGCCTAAAGTCCTGAGGCAGCTTTCAAATGTAATCCACTATCGGGTTAAATACCACAAGGTTGTCTCATCACTGCACACTACTCCACAATTGCTACCATAGCAACCTCACAAAAAAACATTTTCACCCAATCTCTCAATGTTTCAAACCACTCAGACTATTGCTGCAACAACTAATAATGTTCGTTTTCCAACAGTCTACCAATTTTTATAATTATTGCCACTTTATTTGATATTTTGCAATATTTGTTGTATCATTTGGAAGCCTATTGCCTAAGCGTGATATAAACAGAAACCACGATTGGATACAATAATCTTCCAAAGTGCAGACCCAACATTGTAGCACTCTTGTGGTTGCATAGCTTCTTTTGTTAGGTCTGCTCACTAGATAGATATATCTAACAGACCACTGACATTTCTATGACTATTTACATAACCTCCAATAATCAGTGAGCTGTACATGAATCAATCAGAGTGTGCCTTTGAGAATTCCATTTAATGTGCACTGCTGTTACTGCAGTATCTGTTTCAGAATACTAGTGGCTCGCTGCTACTATCACTTTAAGTTTATGATCTGCAGAGGTGGTTATAGTGAGACATAAGAACAAGGTTTCGCTCCAATATGACGCAGTCTAGCTTCAGAGAAGCATTCATGCCTCTGATTTTAATTAAGTTCCTAGCATTTTTTAAGCAGGTCACTCTAGTTCTTCACTTTCAGTCGAGGCGATTCTATCATTGGCCACACTTAGGAATGTAAATAGCCCAACTCACCCTGTTCTGGCAACAGCAGGAGCCTACTGCTTTGAGTGTCGTGAGAAGTGGCACTGCAGCTGGAGAATGATAGCAGGTGGATAAGTAAATGGGAGAGCAGCAATGGGAGGCTTGTATGGCGCTGTCCTCTTGAAACCAGCGAAACAAAGTGAAAGTACCTTCTGAATTTTGCTTTGGGACGCCACCAAACAGGCTCACAATGCCATTTTTAAAAATAACTCCTATTATAATGTATCAAAAATCTTTTTCCTTTATGTACTTCCTTTCAACTTTTTACCATTATAAATTCCTATGTCCACATTTCCAATGGAAACTGCCGATGTAAACTTGTCACACTGTAATCGTCACCCTCCCCTAGTGGAGGTGCTACAGCACCACGGGGGTGTGATTACAGCAAGATAACTATACGCAGGCAGCTTCCATATGGACAATGGAATTGGAAATGTAAATATGAAAATAAGGACACAATGTTTGACTTTAAAATGGGGACTGTGTGCCCTGGGCCAATTATCCTCCACCCTCTAACCCCACTTCACCTGAAGAGTACACTTGCCCTTAACTCCCCATGTGCAATGCAACAGGAGATCAACTAGTTCTTTTAATCAATATTTTATTGCAATATTACAGAATACAATCCAACAGTTCCCTGATGGTCCAGCGAGTTTATCCATTAACTGGCTGAAATGTACAGATCAGGAATGTTCCAGGTTCAACCTTCGGTCTGTGTTGTGCTAGCTGATCGCGGCCAGAATAATGGGAAAGGCATTAAAATTGGCCTCAGCATCTCTAGGTTGGGTTAGTTTGGTGGCAGGGTAGGGGGGAAGATATGGCTAGGGTTCCTGCTCTTGATCACGATACAGCGTACAGCAATCTCTACCGGAAGTGTAAGTGAGAGCTTGGTTGTGATGTCCCACAACTCCTTGGATCAAGTATCCCACCAGCACTTACTGTTAAAGCTCACACATAAATAATGGTCATTTTGGTGAGACAACCCATAAGCTAATTCCAGCAATTTGTCAAAAATCATAAGAAGAGGAGAGGATAGAAGATTGGAGGAGAAAAACATTGGTAATAATTTTTTTTAAAAATACATTACACACGGAACATAAAATTAAAAATCTTCAGAGAAGTCATGTTCACAGAGATGTCACTGTTGGTGCATATCATACAATGATAGCTTATTTTGAAAGTTCACAACCAGTGTTATAGAAACATAGAAACACTGAAAATTTATGGCATAGAAGGAGGCCATTAGGCCCATCGTGTCTGCACCGGTTGAAATAGATCTACCCAGCCTAATTCCACTTTCCAGCTCTTGGTCCGTAGCCATGTAGGTTACGGCACTTCAAGTGCATATCCAAGTACTTATTAAATGTGATGAGGGTTTCTGCCTCTACCACCCTTTCAGGCAGTAAGTTCCAGACCCCCACCACCCTCTGGGTGAAAACATTTTTCCTCAGCTCCCCTCTAATCCTTCTACCAATTACTTTAAATCTGTGCCCCCTGGTTATTGACCTCTCTGCTAAGGGAAGTAGGTCCTTCCTATCCACTCTATCTAGGCCCCTCATAATTTTATACACTTCATTTAAATCATCCATCAGCCTCCTCTGTTCAAAAGAAAACAACCCCAGCCTATCCAATCTTTCCTCACAGCTAAAATGCTCCAGTCCTGGCAACGTCCTCGTAAATCATCTCTGTACCCTCTCTAGTGCAATCACATCTTTCCTGTAATGTGATGACCAGAACTGTATGCAGTACTCAAGCTGAGGCCTAACTAGTGTTTTATACAGTTCTAGTATAACCTCCCTGCTCTTATATTCTATGCCTCGGCTAATAAAGGAAATTATCCCGTATGCCTTCTTAACCACCTTATTTACCTGTCCTGTTGTATTTAATAACTAAGTAAAGAGAAGTATCATTTCATGTGATCCAATCCATCTTACACATAACACAAATTCAACACAAAGAGGAACACAAGAGAATACTTGGATTCCACAGTTACAAATCCATTTTGTACATTATTTTCCTTCTTCCCTTTGTTCCCAAGCCTTTATCTTCACCACTCTTGAACTGGCTGTTAGGAGATGCACAAAATTGATTTTCTCTCCCTCTCTGCAAGGAAGAAAACTCATCACCTCCACTGAGCATTGTTCTATGGCAAGTAGTGGGTGAGTGGGAGAATGTGTTACATTATGGAGTAACAGGATATTTCCACCCCAGTGAACTACCCTACTGAGTGTTAGAATTTTTCCCCATTTTATCATTATTGATTCAGATTAAGCTAATGTTTGCTCATGATAATCATGGAATAAAAGAGCGCAGAAGGAGGTCATTCAGCCCATCGTGCCTCTGCCGGCTCTTTGAAAGAGCTATCCAATAAGTCCCACATCCCTGCTCTTTCCCCATAGCCTGCAATGAGGAAAGAGTAGGGGAGTGGGACTAATTTTTCAAAAAAATTATTTAGTTAATTCTCTTTCTTTTTCCTTTTCAATGTTCTAACTTTCCCTCCTTTAACTCCCAGCTGTGGTATAGTTCTGTAGGCACTGGATGCCCACCAGTACCTCCCCAACCAGGCATTCTTTATCTGTTAGTCTAGATACTACATGTTGCCAGGTTATTTGCCCAAATGGGGCATCGCAGCTTAGCCCAACGCCGTCATTAAATATCCAACACTCGAGCTCTTCCAGCAGGGGGTCACTGCATCGTGATCAGAAGCAGAGCCTTGCTGATTTACCCCTTTCTAACACAGGAGGAGATAAGCTGAAATTTAGTGTCACTAATAGCTCCTGTGCTAAAAATAACAAGCTCAGCACAGACCGGGAATCCAACCTGGAACCTTCTGGCCTGTATAGCTCAGTGACGCAGTGAACTATCAGGGGACACTGAGCTTCTAAGTATCACAGCAATGTGGTCAGGCTGCCAGGTTTCTGCAAGATTGAGATCAAAGTAGCACCATAAGAGCTGCCGACAATTAAGAGAGAGCTCCAAGGTCCATCCTCGGAATTCAAGAGCTGAACCAGCTTCACTTCAATATTCTCTTTCAATCCAAAGATTCTGCAGAGAATACCAGCAATGAAGCTTCTCACAGCACTCCTGTCACCCATGGAATGCTCTCCCAGACAGTATCATCGCATGGAACATTATCCCTTGTATGCAATGTTAAGTATCACCTGCTGAACCCTAGTTGCTTAAGTACGAATAGGTCATGGGAAGGTTCCAGGTTCATCTCTTGGCCCCCGCACAAATTCTCTTGGCTTTTATTTTGTGAATTCAGCAATCACTAGTGTGAAGTCTGTGAGACAGCTGTCCCTATTGCAGCTACCTACAGTTGTGCCCTGTTGTTATGACAGTTTATATACCAAAAAAGGTAAACATCTGAGTCCAGTCATTTGAGTCTGACTCAGTATGAAACTTTCCACATATATTCTCAGCCCAGCAAAAGGGCTGTTGAGTCAATTTTCCACTGTCTTTATCTTTTCTTTCTGTACCTTCTATTAAAACCAGAAAAACGTGGAGTTATTGTACGGTATTTCCCAACGATGCATTGAAGGGAAACAGTTTACATTTACAATATGTACACTCATGATAACGGCTGCTGTAAAGTGTATGCATGTGGGTATTGGGTGAGAACAGGATTGGGCTCAGCCGTGATGGTCAAAAAGCATGGTGAGAATCCCTGTATAGACTCACACATGAAGAATGGCCACTTGACCAAGGTACCAGAGACCTGCCAGGGTCCATGGTACCCCAGCATAAGTCAATGAAGGGGAGCGCAGACATTTGGGTGAGGGAAACTCCCGACAAAACTTTCTTGTATCAGATTTTGACGTGGAATAGCCAATAGTAGGAGCAGGAGTTTATTTGCCATGTAGGAACATAAGAACATTAAGAAGAGGAGTAGGCCATTCAGCCCCTCGGGCCTGCTTCACCGTTCAATTGGCTGATTTGCACCTCAACTCCATGTTCCCACCTTTGCTCCATATCCCCCGAAAACCTTACCTATCCAAAATCTATCGATTTCAATCTTGAAAGCACCAATTATCCTAGCAGCAACAGCTTTTTGGGGGAAAGAGTGCCAAATTTCTACCATGCCTTGTGTGAAAAAGTGTTACCTGATTTCGCTCCTGAATGGCGTAACTCTAATTTTAAGATTATATTCCCTTGTCCTTGATTCCCCCACTAGAGGAAATAGTTTCTCCACATCTGCCCTATCAAAACCTTTTAACATTTTAAACCCCTTGATCAGATCACCCCTCAATCTCTTATAGTGAAGGGAAAACAAGCCAAATGTTCCTAATGTGTCCTTTATATCCAATTGTCTCCTCCCCACCTGCACTTTACATACGAGGACAACACAATCACTGACCACTTCATAGAAGCTGAGAGAAAATTCCTTTAAAGGTCAATTTTTCTTTTTCTTCAGGGAATTCTTTCCTAAAGTAATTGTCAATAATGATTACTCACTAACCCTGATCTTGCAATCTATAAAAATTGGGGCTGCACATGCCCATGGTGTAGACACATTCATGCCAGTAGCACAGATATGGGCTATGCTGCATTTTGCCCATCTACCAATTGGAAATTGGACCAGCCAGCAGCAGTTAAAAGGAAGCTGCTCACCCTTAAAGGGGAGTTGCTTTATTTGTTTTATTTCAACTGCAGGATCATAGCTGGAAGAAGTAAAATGGGGAAACTGGCACCTTTAAGCTACAAAGCCCTGGAGGTCCAGCTACAGGAGGTGCACATTTTGAGACAGGCGGCCACCTTCCCGCCAAGCTGCACGGAAGAAATTTGCAGAGCAGATCGTTACTGCCCAGCGGACCTGGCAGCAAATGCAGACATTTTCAGGCATTCTTAGAGGTGTCAAGGTAAGTGGACTCTCCTTTGTGCACCTGCTGCCTTCTTCTTCAGGAAAGGTACGGTACACAGGATTTGATGCTCCCCTCAGAGATACAAGATTTCCCCTTTCATGGGACTCCTGCATGCAATAGAAGGTGCAAGATACATTTGCATTGGGACACCCTAATGCATAGTACTTGCAAATTCTGCTCCAACTCAGCACTGCCACCATAAAAGTTGATTAGGTGGTTTTCTCTTAAGGTGGCCATACATTCTCTCATTCCAACCAGACCCCAATGAGGATTGAGCAAGTACCCGAGAGTGGACAGCGCTGACAAAGACAGCATTGTCACGCGTGGCACCAGCCTCTGCAGGGAATTTCGGACCCCTAATCTCAGAAAGTTATAGTCACAACTATCCCAACAAATTCACACCACCCCACCTCTTCCTGCAACCATATTTGTTCCTCTCACTTGAGGAGAACTTTGTCACAATTTAAGTTTGAATTGAGGGGGATAGAAATGAGAGGAGATAGAAAAGTACTAACATGAAGTATAAGGGTTTGAGGAGGAGAGAGTGTCTCTGTGAAAGGGAGGGGGGTTGGATGGGGTATGGTATCTCTGTGAACTTGGTCCAAAGGGATAGAGCACCTCTATAAACTGGTAGGTTGTGGGGGGGGAGTTGTTATTGGATTTTGAGAAGTGACGGTTTAGGTAACTTTTGAGGAAATACTGGTCTGGATGGTCTGTTGAAAATTAAAAAGATGAATTTTTCCTTTTTTCAGATTAAAAACCTATCAATTGTGAAATGTAAAAGAGCTTAAAATTAAGCAGAATGCACCATTTTAATATAAAAATTCAAAATATTTATGGACTCCCTCTAGAAATGTACCAGTAATTTTCCACTTTCAACATCTGTATTTCCCATTTTAGGTTGTCACGTAGTTATAGAGTTTTTTACTCCAATACAAGTGATGGAATAATGGAAATCCCTACAAAATGCATGTAATGACTTGTGTTCACCTGACATAGGCTTATAGTCAGGGCCGTTCTTGTCAGCTTTTTGGAGGCTGTTGCAGCATTTTTGAAACTGTTAGCTTGGTTGGCAGGTAACAATCCCACCTAAAAAGCTAAATTCACCACTACCATATTAATGGGTAAGAGACACAGGCTTTCTCGTGAACTCTTAATTTCAGGGAAGGAGGGAAGAGAAAAAATGGACAACGATGATACTGCATGAAACATGGGTCATTCCGAACCTGAGAACCATGAGGAATTGCTTTGGCTTCTCCTGATTTTATTTGCAGCTAAATCAAAGTGCGCTCATTCCATAAAGTGCATTTGTGATCGGAGTCCTTGGCCCTCAAAAACCCGTTTGCTGTGTATAATGGCATCACCAAAAACTTCACATTTTCCCTTTGTATATCACTAATCAGACGTATCAAACTCCTGTTCATTTTAAAAGGATACTGCCACTTGGTTAAGTGTCTTGCAAGGCATTTAACAGATTTGAAAACAGGCATGCACAATGAGACATGCAGTGATAAAATTGCCACTACAATTTTTTTTGGAATTTAAGTTAACTCACTGCAGCCCCATAAAAAAAGTTTCAAAACACTCTACTCCAACTTGCTCCAAAAAAGTCCCCACATGACTAGCCGTAAATGGGAAATGTTTAGATTGTAATTCTGCAACTTTACCACTAGATGTGCCTGTGTGTAGTATAACTGAAAGGAGGGGAGAAAACAATTACTGGGGATATGTGAGTTCAAGACAACTCAAATCAAATCAAACTGCGTAGGTCATTCACTTCAGGAAGGAATCTGCTTCTTCTTTCCCTGATTTTCTGCTAGACATTTTTTTGCTTTTCCACAGGACTGCACCAACATGTTCTCATTCTTACAAGGAATCACGGTAATGCCCCTATTCTCATTGCTTTTATGCCCTTGTTTCATGATAAAATGAATTGTACTGTTCTTATGCCTCTTACAATTGTCTGGCAGATAAAGGCAACGTATAGCAGAGCTGATGAGATCAGGAGATCTCAGGTTCAATTCCCTGTTCATGCTGACTGAGCTGATTGTTAGAGGCTCTGTAAGTGGTCTCAGCATCTCTGGGCAAGGGAAGGCAAAAGGGTTCTTATTCCTGATCACTGTCCAGTGACTGATGCTGGAAAATGCATGTATGTGAACATCAGACTGGATCTGATGATGACACTTACACTTATTAGCTTACACTCATTGTCATTGTCAAAAAAGTACAAGCCCATGGGATCCAAGGGAAAGTGGCAAGTTGGATCCAAAATTGGCTCAGTGGCAGGAAGCAAAGGGTAATGGTTGACGGGTGTTTTTGTGACTGGAAGGCTGTTTCCAGTGGGGTTCCGCAGGGCTCAGTACTAGGTCCCTTGCATTTTGTGGTATACTTTAATGATTTGGACTTAAATGTAGGTGGCATGATTAAGAAGTTTGCAGATGATACAAAAATTGGCCATGTGGTTGATAATGAGGAGGAAAGCTGTAGACTGCAGGAAGATATCAATGGACTGGTCAGGTGGGCAGAAAAGTGGCAAATGGAATTCAATCCGGAGAAGTGTGAGGTAATGCATTTGGGGAGGGCAAACAAGGCAAGGTAATACACAATAAATGGGAGGATACTGAGAGGTGTAAAGGAAGTGAGGGACCTTGGAGTGCATGTCCACAGATCCCTGAAGGTAGCAGGACAAGTAAGTAAGGTGGTTAAGAAGGCATACGGGATACTTTCCTTTATTAGCTAAGGCATAGAATATAAGAGCAGGGAGGTTATGCTAGAACTGTATAAAATACTAGTTAGGCCACAGCTTGAGTACTGCATACAGTTCTGGTTATCACATTACAGGAAGGATGTAATTGCACTAGAGAGGGTACAGAGGAGATTTACGAGGATGTTACCAGGACTGGAGAATTTTAGCTATGAGGAAAGATTGGATAGGCTGGGGTTGTTCTCTTTGGAACAGAGGAGGCTGAGGGGTGATTTAATCGAGGTGTACAAAATTATGAAGGGCCTAGATAGAATAGATAGGAAGGACTTATTTCCCTTAGCAAAGAGGTCAATAACCAGGGACATAGATTTAAAGTAATTGGTAGAAGGATTAGAGGGGAGCTGAGGAAAAAATGTTTTCACCCAGGGGGTGGTGGGGGTAGGGAACTCACTCCCTGAATGGGTGGTAGAGGCAGAAATCCTCATTACATTTAAAAAGTACCTGGATATGCACCTGAAGTGTCATAACCTACAAGGCTATGGACCAAGTGCTGGAAAGTGGGGCGAGGCTGGGTGGCTCATTTTTGGCCGGTACAGACATGATGGGCCGAATGGCCTCCTTCTGTGCCATAAATTTTCTATGATTCTATGTCTCTCACATGAAGAATAACAACTTGGACCTGGTATCAGGGGGCAAATGATGCCTGTAGAACCAAAAGGAAATAAAATTGGAACAAAAAAAGCCCTGACCGTTATTTATTTGCCTCACATGGTTCAGCACGAGCCTCATGACGCTTTATTTGTTGCTGGGATTTGCCACTGTGTTTTCAATTTTCACAACGAATCACTGCATATTCTCACTTCTCACCACAACTGCCTGCACCAGTTATGGTTCTTCCAATGACTCACCACAAAAAACAGATATATGCTGCAAGGCTCTGAGTTCTCTCATCAGGACATCACTGTACCAGAAAAGAATCTGATTTTTTTTTATCCACTGCTAGATCCCAATAGAATAACAACAACATGCATTTCTGTGGGAATTTTCATGAGCAGGAAGACATCAGAAAGCAATTTACAACAAGGAGGAAAATAAATAGTAGTTGTCATGTAAAAGGGGAAAAGGGGAAAAATGGAAAGGGTTACAGTAGGGAAGCAAAGATACAGGTGGAGAAAAGGGTTTTGAGGAGGTTGTTGAAAAGGTTGTTGGGAGGGAGTTGGAAAGGTAGAAAGGGGTAGGCATTTTTTTTTATTCGTTCATGGGATGTGGGCGTCGCTGACAAGGCCAGCATTTATTGCCCATCCCTAATTGCCCTTGAGAAGGTGGTGGTGAGCAGCCTTCTTGAACCGCTGCAGTCCGTGAGGTGAAGGTTCTCTCACAGTGCTATTAGGAAGGGAGTTCCAGGATTTTGACCCAGTGACGATGAAGGAATGGCGATATATTTCCAAGTTGGGATGGTGTGTGACTTGGAGGGAAACGTGCATGTGGTGTTCCCATGTGCCCGTTGCCCTTGTCCTTCTAGGTGGTAGAGGTCGCGGGTTTGGGAGGTGCTGTCGAAGAAGCCTTAGCGAGTTGCTGCAGTGCATCCTGTGGATAGTACACACTGCAGCCACAGTGCGCCGGTGGTGAAGGGAGTGAATGTTTAGGGTGGCGGATGGTGTACCAATCAAGTTGGCTGCTTTGTCCTGGATGGTGTTGAGCTTCTTCAGTGTTGTTGGAGCTGCACTCATCCAGGCAAGTGAAGAGTATTCCATCACACTCCTGACTTATGCCTTGTAGATGGTGGAAAGGCTTTGGGGAGTCAGGAGGTGAGTCACTCGCCACAGAATACCCAGCCTCTGACCTGCTCTTGCATCCACAGTATTTATGTGGCTGGTCCAGTTAAGTTTCTAGTCATTGGTGACCCCCAGGATGTTGATGGTGGGGGATTCGGCGATGGTAATACCGTTGAATGTGAAGGGGGAAGTGGTTAGACTCTCTCTTGTTGGAGATGGTCATTGCCTGGCACTTGTCTGGCGCGAATGTTACTTGCCACTTATGAGCCCAAGCCTGGATGTTGTCCAGGTCTTGCTGCATACTGGAATGGACTGCTTCATTATCTGAGCGGTTGCGAATGGAACTGAGCACTGTGCAGTCATCAGTGAACATCCCCATTTCTGATCTTATGATGGAGGGAAGGTCATCGATGAAGCAGCTGAAGATGGTTGGGCCAAGGACACTGCCCTGAGGAACTCCTGCAGCAATGTCCTGGGGCTGAGGTGATTGGCCTCCAACAACCACTACCATCTTCCTTTGTGCTAGGTATGACTCCAGCCACTGGGGTGTTTTTCCCCTGATTCCCATTGACTTCAATTTTACTAGGGCTCCTTGGTGCCACACTCGGTCAAATGCTGCCTTGATGTCAAGGGCAGTCACTCTCACCTCACCTCTGGAATTCAGCTCTTTTGTCCATGTTTGGACCAGGGCTGTAATGAGGTCTGGAGCTGAGTAGTCCTGGCGGAACCCAAACTGAGCATCGGTAAGCAGGTTATTGGTGAGTAAGTGCCGCTTGATAGCAATGTCGACGACACCTTCCATCACTTTGCTGATGATTGAGAGTAGACTGATGGGGCGGTAATTGGCCAGATTGGATTTGTCCTGCTTTTTGTGGACAGGACATACCTGGGCAATTTTCCACATTGTCGGATAAAAGCCAGTGTTGTAGCTGTACTGGAACAGTTTGGCTTGAGGCACGGCTAGTTCTGGAGCACAAGTCTTTAGCAATATATCCGGGATGTTGTCGGGGCCCATAGCTTTTGTTGTATCCAACATGGAGGCATGGAGTTCTAGAAGACAGAAGCAACCAGCACTTATAAAGCAGCAGAGTGGGGGACAAGGAGAGGCCTGGTGTTAGAGGAGTGGGAAAAAAAAGAAAGATGTGCATTTATATAGCGCTTTTCATGACTTCAGGACATCCCAAAGCGCTTTCCACCTAAATGAAGTACCTTTGAAGTATAGTTACTGCTGTAATGTCGGAAATGTGGCAGCCAATTTGCATACAGCGAAGTCCCACAAACAGCAATGTGATAATGACCAGATAATCTATTTTTTAGTGATGTTGGTTGAGGGGTAAATATTGGCCAGGACACCAGGGAGAACTCCCCTTGCTCTTCTTAGAAATAGTACCATGGGATCTTTTACGTCCACCTGAGAAGGCAGATGGGGCCGCGGTTTAACATCTCATTTGAAAGACAGCACCTCTGACAATGTAGCACAGAGGTAGTGGCTGTTGGAGGTCTCTACAGTGAGAGTTGAACCCACAACCTTTATGACGAGCAAGAGTGCTACCACTGAGCTACGGCTAACAGTTTGAACAAAAGGGAGAAAATCATTTCTTTAAATGATACAAATTTACTGCCATTCTCAAAGAACCTCAATACAACAGAGTAGGGACAACATGACATTTCTTGTTAAAATAAAGCATTGACATAATTGTATTTCTTGACAAATCTCTTTGTTTTTCCCATTGAATTCTGTTGTATTGAGAATATGAATTGAAGCTGTTCAGTTCAGCTTCAGATTTGAATGATATACCCCTGTTCAAGTCATATTGAACCAAAACCTTTTTGCTCTTCTTAATGAGAGGCAAGCAAATAATTAAAAGAAAAGCCAAAATTCATAAACGCTTATAAATTACATAAAAACTACAACACGGAAACAAGCTGTTTGTTCCAACCAGTCCATGTGGGTGTTGATCCTCTGACATGAGCAATAGTCCTAATTTCATGTGCCCACTATGTTCACATATCTCTTTATTTTCCTTTCCTTCAGCCACCTAACTAACCTAGTCTTATATTTTGATATAGTCTCTGCTTCAATCACTAACTCTGGTGGCACATTCAACAGCCTCTCAACCCTCTTTGTAAAAATGTTTCTGCTGCTTTCTGCCCTAAATCTCCTACATTGAACCTTATATTTATCTCCCCTTCTTCCAGACCCCTCAAACACTTTGTTTCTATCTACTCTATCCCACCCTTTATTTTAAACACCTCTATCAAATCGGCCCTTAATCTCTTCTGTTCGAATGATGACAGCCTTGATTTTTCAAGTATGTTGAATTCATTAAATCATTGGATATAATATATGCTAAAGAAATTTAATTTTGGAAGCCTTTTCCGGCCAACTCCAAATAACTGTTATGAAAATTATATTACCCAATGCCAACAAGACATTAACAAAAACCTTTCCTATTTTGACATAACATATACTGTTTGGAAGCCAAAAAACACACAATGTAAGTCTCAGCCTCATTCTTTGTTTTCACACTGTTATCACATTCCTTTCCATTAAAATGTGCAGAGACTAATGTGGTCTCATTAGACAGTTACTGGGAAAGTAACAGAGAGCTACAATCCAACTGTTTTGAAACCAGCTGACCTCCCAATGACCGCATTTCTCAGCTGGATCTCAACAAAAGGCATTTCAGCCCAATACAACAGAGCAGCAACTTCTAAAATTAAAGAAAGAGGGCAATAGGCCAAGTAAAAACCATATCCTGTTTCTGTTTTTTAAGGAGGTCAGTCAGAAGAAGAAAAATAACAGGCATATCATCAGCAAGGTATAAACTGGTGAATGGCCCCAAGTACTTCGAATTCTAAAATTCAAAACCTGCTCTACTCGCTATAATTAATTCATTACAATATTTTACGTAAGTAGAGGATAGATTTTCCTAACATTTAACTGTGTAAAACCATCTTTAATAGTTTATATATTCTGCACTACAGGAGGAAACAACTGTTAAACTGTAATTAGAAAGACATATGCCTTTTTGCTGGAATTGTCCCAGGCTGCAATCCTCTCAATACACTTTTGTGACAGCCTCCCCTTTGTGAAAATGTTCTTGGAAACAATGTGCTGTTTAAATAGTGCAGTTAAAAGGGCGACAGGCAATGTTCCTTGCATCACTGCTATTTTTGTCTTGATAGGTCAAATTAGAGCAGACCAGTTCAGAGGATGCTACATTTCAATCAGATACTGCATAAATATTAGATCACAACATTTGTCATTGGGATAATCGGCACTGAATTAAATAATCAGTACGGGAAATCCTGGCAGAGTGTTGAAAGGTAATGGCATGGATGAGTGATCAGTCTGTAGAATGCACACACCAAGGTGTTTCATTCAGAATGCTGGAAAGTCCCCAGGTCATTAGCATTTCTCTAACAAAGGCTGCATTTATTCAGCTGGCTTTACTTAACTGCTGCATTCACTCATAGACTTCCCATAGACCATACTTATCAGGCAAGTAATTGGGCAGCACAGTTGACGTGTGGACCTGTGTGTTTATACTGTAAGCAGCACAACAGGGCAGAAATGACTACAGCATAAGCCAAGGGATTTGTAAAAAAAGATAATACAGTTTAGCAAATTTTGCCTTGTTTATGCAAGTTGAAATGAGAGCCCTGAAGATGTGAAATTCATTAACTGCCTAAATGTCCATGAGATCTCCTGGACTGGTTTTGATTGGCTGAGGGGGTAAGATAGGAATTTTCCAGATTCTTTCCACCCTTATTGATCCTGATTTTTTTGTTTTTTTTTGCTTCTGCCAGGAGATTACATGTCTGGGGGGTGGGTGACAGGGAAGGAAGTGGTGGGGTGGGTTGGCGGGGGAGGGAGGTAGGAAATGTCTAATCACAATGCTCCAGGCATCATGAGTGTGGGGCAGGCTTGGTGGACCAGCTGGTCTTTTCCTGCCTGTCTTTTTTGTATGTTTGTATGTTGCAGTGGAAATGAGGAAAAATGACATCCTATGTGACTGTGACCGTGGTAAACTATCCTTCCTTATCCTTCACACTCTGTCTGCAGCCTTTGACACAGTCGATCACACCATCCTCCTCCAATGCCTCTCCTCCGTCGTCCCCCTTGGTGGAACTGCGCTCGCCTGGTTCCATTCTTATCTATCCAGTCGTAGCCAGAGAATCACCTGCAATGGCTTCTCTTCCTGCTCCCGCACCGTTACCTCTCGAGTCCCCCAAGGATCTATCCTTGGCCCCCTCCTATTTCTCATCTACATGCTGCCCCTCAGTGACATCATCCGAAAACACAACATCAGGTTCCACTTGTATGCTGACGACACCCAGTTCCACCTCACCAACACCTCCCTGAACCCCTCCACTGTCTCTGATTTGTCACACTGCTTGTCCAACATATGGATGAGCAAACATTTCCTCCAATTAAATATTGGGAAGACTGAAGGCATTGTCTTCAGTCTCCACCACAAATTGCATTTCCTTGCCACCGACTCCATCCCTCTCCCTGGCCACTGCCTGAGGCTGAACCAGACTGTTTGCAACCATGGCATCCTATTTGACCCTGAGATGAGCTTCTGACCACATATCCGTTCCATCACCAAGACGTCTACTTCCACCTCCGTAACATCGCTCGTCTCCACTCCTGCCTCAGCTCATCTGCTGCTGAAACCCTCATCCATGCCTTTGTTATCTCTAGACTTGACTATTCCAATGCTCTCCTGACCGGCCTCCCATCTTCCACCCTCCATAAACCGGAGCTTATCCCAAACTCTGCTGCCCATATCCTAACTCGCACCAAGCCTCATTCACCCATCACCCCTGTGCTCGCTGACCTGCATTAACTCCCGGTCCGGGAACGCCTCGATTTTAAAATTCTCATTCTTGTTTTCAAATCCCTCCATGGCATCGCCCCTCCCTATCTCAGTAACCTCCTCCAGCCCTACAACCCTCCAAGATCTCTGCGCTCCTCCAATTCTTGCCTCTTGTGCAGCCCTGATTTTAATCGCTCCACCATTGGCGGCAGTGCCTTCAGCTGCCTAGGCCCTAAGCTCTGAGATTCCCTCCCTAACCCTCTCTGCTTCTCTACCTCTCTCTCCTCCTTTAAGACGCTCCATAAAATCTACCTCTTTGACCAAGCTTTTGGTCACCTGTCCTAATATCTCTTTATGTGGCATGGTGGCAAATTTTGTTTGAAAATCGCTCCTGTGGAGCGCCTTGGGACGTTTTACTACATTAAACTATACAAATGCAAGTTGCTGTTGTTGTTGCTACTGGTTGTCCATGTAATGAACTGATTTGCTCCTGCAAACATTGCATCAGTCACCTGTGTCAGCCTTAGCTCAGTGGTAGCATTCTCACCTCTGAATCAGAAAGGTGTGGGTTCAGGTCCCACTCTAAAGACATGATCTAGGCTGACGCTTCAGTGGAGTGCTGCACTGTCAGAGGCACTGTCTTTCAGATGAGATGTTAAACCGAGGCCCTTATTGCTCTGTCAGGTGGACGTAAAAGATCCCATGGCACTATTCAAAGAAGAGCAGGAGATATCTCCCAGTGTCCTGGCCAGTATTTATCAATATTAACCAATATCACTAAAAACACATTATCTGATTGCTGTTTATGGGATCTTGCTGTGAGCAAATTGGCTGTCACATTTCTTACATTACAACAGTGACTACACTTCAAAAGCACCTGTCCAAATATTTCCTTATGTGGCTCGGTGTCAAATTTTGTTTGATAACGCACCTGTAAAGTGCTTTGCGGCGTCCTGAGGTCATGAAAGACGCAAGTTATTTTTTCCTTTCTTAATACTTCAGGCTCAAAAACTGGGAAGCAAAAAAATCCATAAATCATGACTTGGATTGTAATTTATATGGGTGTGACTAAGGAACAGTGCAATCCCAGTGTCAAAGAAAGCAAATTGTAATTTCCATATATTTCAGCTTCATATATATCTTCAAACAAAATTTGACATCGAGCCACGTAAGGAGATATTAGGACAGGTGATTAAAAGCTTGGTCAAAGAGGTAGGTTGTAAGGAGCATCCTAAAGGAGGAGAGAGTGGTAGAGAGGGAATTCCAGAGCTTAGGGCCTAGGCAGCTGAAGGCACTACCACCAATGGTGGAACGATTTAAAATCAGGGATGCACAAGAGGCAAGAATTGGAGGAGAGCAGAGATCTCGGAGGGTTGTAGGACTGGAGGAGGTTACAGAGATAGGGAGGGGCGAGGGCATGGAGGGATTTGAAAACAAGGATGAGAATTTTAAAATCGAGGCGTTCCCGGACTGGGAGCCAAGGTAGGTCAGTGAGGGGTGATGGGTGAACACGACTTGGTGCGAGTTAGGATAACGAAGCTCTTCCTTTCTCATAGCAGCTTCCTGCCCCAAGTCCCACCCAACTGGAAATTGTTGGGAGGCACATTAGGAGCAGCAATCTGGTGAACATGATCTCTGCTACAACTTCCAGCTTCCCCAACAATCAGAAAATCTTCACTCGCACGACATATGGCAACAAAATAGAAAAAGTGAAGTCTTTTGCGATGTTATTGATGAAATTTCGTGACTAAAGCTTTTTAAGTTTTTCTGCACATCAAACATCGTTTCAGACATCCAAAGTCAGTGCACCCTGTGACTGACCTTTCAAGATTCTTTGATGATCATCACATAATGTGTACTTCACTCGTTCCAGACATAAAGTACTCTGTGACACATTCTCTACAATAGGTATCCTTGGAAAAACATACTTTATGTTCTACTGATTTAACAACATTCAAGCAATGCATATAACTCCTAGAGTGTAACAAGCAGCAATGTGAACGCAGTACAATAGAATTATTTATCACGTAGATTTTCTATGCTTTTCCAAACTAACTATAAAGTCAGACACATGAGACACTTTAATTTTTATAGCCGAAATATTAAAACGGTCCTCAAAGGGTTAAAGAATTTTCACTAACAAGGTTTAAAGCCTCCTGCGACCAGTCTACATGCATTTTTGATATTTTTTCCCCATATCTGCTCAGTGTGATAGAAGAAATTAAAGAAGTTGTAATGAAGATGTTCCACATTCATGTGGTTATTTGTATTATCAATGGAGAGTGAATAGGCAGTCTAGACTTGATTCAAAGGCCAAGTGATTTAATCTAATTCCTTTGATCTTTTCGTCTGTTTCCTTTCAAGCTACGACCAGTTCTACTTTTCATCAGATTTTTCATCATTTTTCACACAAAGATATTTTCAAATCCTGAACGATATTTATTTAGCATTTAAATTATGATGTTTCAATAAGAATGTAAAGGAAATATACCAGCCGATGTAAGTCACCTGAGGCAGATTTGCCACCCTGAAGAGTTTTTGGAGGACTCAATTCTTTGGATAGCCAGGAACAGGCTGCTCTGAAAACTCCACCATGTAGGCTGTTAGGACAAGCTTCTGCTGCAGTAAGACATTATAGGATAAATTCAACAAGGTTACGTTCCTTTCACAGTGCCTCGTTCAACCGTGCCCAATCAACAACACTCCAAATTTCAAGTCATGAATTGCGCCTGATTCTCTGTTCCACAAGCCTGTTGGGTGAGGCTCCAAGTTGGGAATTTAGCTTTGCTGAATTTGCCCTTGCATCTACTGTAGTGTAAACCTTGCTTTATTTTTTTCTCCCCATTTTCTCCTCTCCTCTCCTGATGGCGTTGGTTCACCCACTGAAGTCGTGTTTCACCCACACCAGCAGCCCAGTACAACCTCGGCCATTCTAGAGTACTCATGGGCTGTTCGACTGTAAAAGGCATCACAGCCAAGATGTCTTCACTTGACATCCACATGCACACTTTACAGCAGGAGTCATTTGATAACAATCAGGATTCTGGATTCTGTTTTTTACCCCTTTCTAGCCCAAGGGATTGAAGGTCTTTGTAACACCCTTATGGGCAACCCAGCTAGATTCAGCACAAACTATGGATTGAATCTGGGACCCTCTTGATCTTTTTGGCAAAGTTCCACACTGAGCATGTGCTTAACAACTAAACCATTGGGCAGCAGGCTAGAAAGACATTTGAAATAATGTTAAAATTGCTAGGGGAAAATGTCACAGATCACAAGCTCAGTTTGGATGAAAATGACCCTTCAGCCCTTTTGATCTCATCTTCCTAAAATGCCAACTCTGCCATCTTTCAATTACAGCATCTAATTGTTTCTTAAACGAGTTCACTATTCTGACCTCAACCACCATTCCTGGCAACCCGTTCCAGCTTGTAGCCTGGTGGCAGATATTCTGGCTGCATGGGACAGGTTGGGGACCAGAGATGTACCCATAGTGGGCACATGCATTTGTTGGCCCCATACTCCACATTAGGAGTCCTCCCACTGACCCTGCAAACTCTGGTGGCATTGGTGTGGTATCGTGTCCCACAGATTTTTGAGGCCGATAATTTTATCTGTCTAATTGTGTATGCAGGAGACATGAATCACTTGTCTCAATTCTGCCTTCATGACTTTGTCTTGGGGATAAGCTGCTGACTAGAGCTTCTGACAAACGTCATCTGCACTCACAGCCCTAGTCCTCGATTGAGCAGTGATTGGCTAATTTGCATGTTGGAATTTGAGAAGCATGGAAACCAAAAAAAAAAGCAATCTTGTTAAGAGTCTTGGATTTCAATTTCAATTCTACATGTTTTAGTAAGCAAGTATGACTGGTTACTATAGCGATCAAGAGCTCACAAGTCCACATGTTTATCCATTTCACCACTCTTAAAGCGTAGATACATGTAAAGTGTTGCATATTAGAATAAGAAACAGCTAAAGTGCACACAATGAATGGGAGTCCATTAGCAAAGTGAAGAAGGAAAAGGATTTGGGTGTGGCTTTGATCGTCACTTCATGTTTCCAGTCGATATGAAGCAGACATCAAATGAACAAATCAAATACTCGGATGCATCTTAAGGACAATTAACAGAAGTAACTTGTTCTGATCTCATACAAATCATAGGTGAGACAACTGTCAGAATATGTTGTTGAATTCTAGGCATCCTTCCTTCTAAGGGACATTGATGTGTTGGAGTGAGTTTGAAGAGTTGCAAGGATGATTCTGGGATTCATACAGCTGAACTTGTTTTCATCGCAGAAAATAATGATTAAGGGGGCACGATCCAGGTTTTCAAATGTTGAGAAGTATAGATGATGTAGATGTAATCAGGCAATTTGAATGTGAATGCAGAACTAGAGGACACAGGATCAAATTAACAAGCCTCATGCAAGACTAGAGTTGAGAAGAATGTTTTTCCATACAGTTAAAGATATGTGGAACAGATTCTCAGCAGAAGCAATTGACACTATAGGGAAGATTTTCCTCTTTTGTGCTCCCCAACATGTGATTTTTCCCCCCCTTGAATGTGAATGAGTAGAAAATATCATGCTTGGGAGTACAGAAGCAGAAAAATCAAAGGCTATATTGATGAACGCTTTCACAAAGAAAAAAAACAAATATCTGGCTGTGACTGTGAAGTGAGGTTATAGTTATAGGGATAAGCATGGACCAGTAGTACTCGTAATATGGCTCTGGGGCACTTGTGGTCCTAGCCACATGTGGCTGTGGCCTTCAGTAAATGTTTCGGGGGGGGAGGGTGGGCGGTGCATGAGCAGCAGCTGCCCAGAGGTGTCGGTGGGGTCCTGTCCAAGTTTATGATCTTCCCTCATTAGTATGCTTGAGGTGAGCTTCCAGCACAAAGCGCGTTCCCCATACACAGCTTGCTGTTTCGGAGACGGAAATTGGATGCTGCGACAGGTTCTTAAGGGCCTGTAGCAGCAGCTTAAAGGGGAAGTGCATTTTTGCACAGTCTGGAGCTGCAGGCAACACGAGTTCCAGCAGGCCCTGAGTTTTTCAGGTGCAAATGGTGCAGCTGCTGGTAGATCAAGTTAGTACTTTTAAATCCCTTAAGGTCAAAAAGCCCACAAGCCACTGCAAGAAACAAGTCCCCAAAACCTCTATTCAGCTTTACCTGAGAGCAGCTGAGGATCCCTTTAAATATTGCTCAAATGGCCACCTCCATGGTTGGTGAGTGGAAGCAGGAACTGACGATAGTTGGCTGCTGAGGGCGGAAAATGGAGTTGGGATCTGAATGATGTCACTTGACCCCTATTTGCATTTATTCACGAGGCTCCTGTCTGTTTCCGAAGGGATTTCTGGCTGCCAGCATTACCGTCCGTTGGAAAATATGAGCAGCCACGAAAGCAGCTGTAAGTGAGCTGGACAAGCAACCACTTTATTTCCCGTCTGCTACCGCCCTGGTTTTGAGCGCAACTGAGGCGGTAAAGAGATGAAAATTGCCCTTGTGTTTCTTTGGGCTTCTGTTCACAGCATTCCAACTCTGGAGGAGTTGGGATTCAGGGGAGGGATAAAGAGGAAAGATCTGTAAAGGGGAATAATGTAAAGGTTAAAAAAAAGACCCATGCCATTAGTCCGTCAGAGTGACCCCTGAGTAAGTCATTGCTCAGAATTATGACTCGAGTTAGTGAGCACCTCTGGGTAGACTGAGATGATCAAATATTTCATGGCGCATGAGGGTTCCTGTGCTGTTAGAACTGGGCAGGAGAGTTCCTTACAGAGGGAGCAAAACATGGCTACCCAGTAGTGACTTGAGGATGGATAAATATTTTGGAGTTTACTTTTGGGAATCAAGAAATATTTATACCAAACGTTCCCTCAGGAGATTAAATGGGTGTGGTAGAGTACAAATTAAAGGTGGTCTGTGGAAGGAGAGGGCTTAATAGGTTGAATGGCCTTTCCCTGTTCTTATTTTTCCATAAAATAAAAATGAAGAGGAAGCACAGCCTTAAGACTGTTTAACGCAATGTGCTCAATTATCTGTTGGATTTATCAAATACAAAGTGCTTGTTATCAGCATAAATGAATAGGTGGATGATCAGATAATTGTTCTCCCTCAATCCAGTCAATCCAGGCTTGGAGGACTGAACAGACTCACAGTTCTTTTGAGTACTTTGTGGGTAAACGGATAATACAGTATGCAAATTATTTCCTGGGGCAAGCCTTTGGCAGAGCCACGACTCCACCATGTCATAACTCTACTGCATCTGTGCCATGACTGCAAAGATCACTGTAAAAGGTTACTCTAACCAGGCATAGCTAGAAGTGTGCACAATGTGTGGTTCGGGCTGCTGTCACTCACACTTAAATCCATATGATTACATTCCCAATAAAATCCTTGACCTTTTTTTCACATGCAGAAACATCTGTTCACAGCAACTTATTTATGCTGATGCTCTTTTTATACGTTAGACCAAATAGCACAAACTGTAGGTTACTGGAATGTTCCAGATCAGAAATTTTGTTAACTGAGTCTTAATATTTTTACACTAATGAAAGCTTTCATGTATTCAGGGAAGTGCTGGTTCATCGTATATTATCTATTCATTTATTCATCTCGTAGCCTTCAAGGTCAAGGAGTGAGTGTGCTCGGCTCTCCCAACCAGAAGGGTGCAAATTCATTTGCTTCCTTCCCACCTCCTCAACTTGCCTCTTCTCCTCTCCTGAAGTTGCTGCTTGTTGCTGTTGTCCTGCTTCCACAGGTGCCTGCAGCCCTCCTCTGCATCAACCAAATGACCACTTATCAAGCAGACAATGGATGTCAGCCAGCCATTTGACCCTGGATGCCATCGCAGATGAGCCCAATTCCGTCTTCACCTGGACGTCCATGCACGCACACATTCCAGCGTGAGTCACTGGATGTCAATCAGTAACAGAAACTCTGGCTGATTTTTCTCCCTCTCTAGCCCAGGGGCGCTAAGGCCAGTTGTAGCTGTCAACTGCTACTGTGACTGAGATAAGCTAACTGAACACATTGAATCTTGTACTCTGTGTGGGTCTAGTACTAAACTACATAGTGTCTTCAGCCACTAGGCCATTGAAGGAGCAATTTTCCTTGGTTTGACTGGGTTTCTTCAGCTCCTAGGTGGGCATTCCATGTTGGAAATTGTGGGGGAGGAAAAGTTGCTATAGACCAGCTTGGACTCTTTGAATTATATCTCTGCTGATGTTAGAGCAACATAGAAAGTCTGTAACCCAAACCATTATCCACTCTTAGTTCAATGAGTTCCGCATTGATTTACACATTGGCAGCGTCGCTACTGGGAATAAAACAGTTTTTAAAAAAGGAAATTAAATATAAAGAAGACATCTGCACTTGGCTCAAATTCAGCAAGATAGTCTCAGGTTTGAATGACACAATATGGAATCTGGCATCAAGCTGTGTTATATTTACACTGTTCAAGAATTAGAACATTTTTGAGATTTGTTATGCGATTGAAAAAAAATGTAGTAAAATTCTTCTCCGGGCCTGGTGTGCCCGAGTGCGACTTGACAAATCCCTAAGACAAATGGCAGTACTGTGATGAATTCCTTTGAGAGGCAAGGGTGTCATGTCAAACTGTTTGTTGTAACATTAAAGCAGGCTTCTGTCTCCCACCATCTTTGATGTCAGTAAATATGTTACAACAGCCAAAGACCTGATGTGCTACTCTGACAAATGGGCCCACCCAGGGCACAGAGACTTGACACAAAGCCTTTAGAAAACATCTTTATGAGCTCCCACAATGGCTCAGTGGTTTTACCCAGTGAATAGCTGAGCCATACAGAACAGAGTGTTCCCCAGTATGATTTTCTATCTGGGCTGACTTATCTCAGCCAGGGTGGTGCTAGGGGTGCTACAGTTGGTATCTTGAATTACGAAAGAGGAAAAATAATTCATAGCTCCTGCTCCTGATCACCATCCAGCGAAACCTGCTGGAAATGTGCAGATCTGGATGGTGGATGAGGACAGGACTTCGTTCGACTGTGATACCCTCTCTAGAATACCTTGCCGACATTCACCTTCAAAGCACAGACATGAATGACAGCCAAGTGAGCAAGCTGGACCAGTGCTTGGTATAGGAGCAAGCCCATCGCAAACATGCTAATGAGGTGGGAGGAGGCATTGCTGGCTTCCTACTTCACATTCTTGGGGGAATGCTTGACAAGCACAACAGCACGGGGTCTCCAAGTGAAACGTAGGTCACAACTTGCTGGAGCAGGGCATCTCAGGCGTAGGCTGTTAATTAGACTTTATCGTGCAACCTTCAGCTCAAAAATTCAGTCCTAGCCTGCTGGAAGTGTGAGCTGATAACGGTGCGGCCAGAGCAAGGGGGCGTCTGGGACCTTAGTGAACGGCGGGGCCAACAGTGTATCTCCTTAACCACTGAGATTTAAGGATTGAGAAAGAAACAGGGGAAGGACCGAGAAGGAGGGTGAATTAGTGTCAAATCAGGTACAGAAAGAGAAATAAAGAGAGCGTAAGAAAGATTGGATTAAGAGAGAGAAAAAAAAAGACAGAAAGGAAAAGTAAGAAAAACATTTAAATATTTAAAATTTGACATTTTTAAAATCTCCACAACCTGAAAGAATGAGACTCCACAGTTTAAATTGTTCACTTTTTGGATCAGAGAGGTTGATTGCCAGTCATTAACAATTATCACATTGTTAAAAGGACACTTATACTATTAATTACTAGACTTAGCTTTATGTGGCTAGTTTAATGGTCAATTAATGTGCAAATCCAGCAAGTTCTTTAAAATAACGGGGAAGCTAAGGGTGAGATGCTGTTTGTGTGAAGCAAACAACGGAATGGCGTAAATCAACCAGCAAGTTCGGGAGATTTACATCTCACGACATATCTCTTAATCCCCTGAACTTGTTGGCCGATTTGTACATTAATAATGGCGTACATTGTTCATACACCGTTATTTTTCAGCAAGTTCTGACTCATAGGGCCCGATTTTACCAGGGGTGCGGGTTCCCGGCGGATGGGCAAGCGGCGCGGTGAAATTAATGGGTTTCCCGCGCGATCACAGCAGGCAACGCACCAATTGGATCCACTTACCTGCTCCTCCGGGTTCCCCGCTGCTGATCTGCGCGTCGGGCGGGCTGCGCATGCGCAGTAAGATCTGTCAGCTGGAGGCGCTCTATTTAAAGGGGCAGTCCTCCGCTGACAGATGCTGCAAGAAATAGCAAAGATGACTGCATGGAGCAGCCCAGGGGACGGCTGCTCCCAGTTTAATGATCCCTCACCCCAGGTATCAATACATGGGGTGAGGAGGAGGGGGAGGACAGAGATCTTCCACCCGGCAGGCGGGAGGAAACGGCCCGCCTCTGCCACCAGGAAGGCCTGGCTCGAGGTGGCAGAGGGGGTCACCTGCGCCACCAACATATCGCCCACCTGCATACAGTGCAGGAGGCGCTCCAATGACCTCAGTAGGTCAGCCACAGTGAGTACACGTAGTATTTCCCCTACACTCCGTCTGCCACATCACTGCCCCCACCCCACATCTCCTTCGGCACTGCCAACACTACTCTGTCACATCACCCCGCATATCCACTCAGACCCCATCCTCATCTTACCTGCACCTACTCACCTCGCCAGTACTCACCCCGCCACTACCACGCAACCCAATCCTCATACAATCTCATGGCTCTATCCCATACTCACCCTCTCGTGCATCTCTCTCACGGCCAGCCTCACTCAACCTGCCACCACCTGTGCTGCAGCCACAGGGCATGCATCACATATGTGCAGTAGGCAGCGTAAGGCAAACGTGTCGTGAGCATGAAGGGGATGCACAAGGGTGTTTGAGGGTTTGTCATGGTTGTTACTTCTATTGAATTTCAGAACAACTCACATCACACATTCTATTGGCACCACTACTGCCATGTCTTCGCGAATCCTGTCCGGTTTGTGCAATAAAGCCCACTCCTGGGTATCCCTATGAGGACCCACCACTGATGCCACCCATTGTGTCACTACAGAGTGGGTGTAGGTGTATTTGCAGGGCTCTTCTGCGCAGATGACTGAGAGACAGCGGCAATGTCCCCGGTGGCACCCTGGAAGGATGCGGAGGAGAAGTTCGGGAGGGCAGTGGTGACTTTGACACCGACAGGTAGGAAGATGGTGCACGGGCCAGCCGGGAGCAGCTCGGCATGAAAGAGGCTGCAGATGACCACGACTACATGTCGAGTGACTCTGAGCCTCTGTGTGCACTGCTGCTCAGAGAGGTCCAGGAGGCTGCGCCTCGGTCTGTGGACCCTGTGGCGAGGGTAGTGCCCTCTGCGACGCATCTCTCTCTGCGGTAGCCCTCCTTCCTGCTGTATAGGTGGATGTGTCACAGCACTGTGTTGTGGGGCTCCACGTGTCGGAGGTGGACGGCGTGGATGGCGAGGCTGGTGATGCTGTTTACCCTCCGAGGAGGTCATGACTGCAGCTACGGCGGCCCCCATCCGCAAGATGTACATCTGAGGGGGTCCGCAAGGTAGGTACATGTCTCCGGACCCCGGGGCAAGTGTGCAGGGTAGTGACTTCGACCATCAGGAGGAGGGTGGTGGAGGCCAAACTTTGCCCCAAGTGACAGAGTGGCCTCCTGCAATGAGTGAGGGTCTCCCCCCCCCCCCCCAACCTGTCAAATGGACCTTTGCAGCTGCCACAGGCTGACAGCTGCAACACGTCCATTCCAGCTGGGAGTGTTTCCCCCAGTACGGGAAACAGTCCCATGTTGCTCAAAAATCACACACAGTCCCTTAATCAGGTCAGTTAATGACCTGAAATAGCAAAGTAAATAGCGTCAAGTGGTATCCCGCTGGCTTTAATTGCCTGCGGGATTCCCACCAGCGGGGGCTGCGCGCGCACGCCCGCGCGTCAGCGGGGAACCCGGAAGTGGGCGGGATCGAGGCGCGATCCGGTCCCGCTCCTGGATTTCGCAATTTTCGAGGCCCCCCCGCTGAGAACGCACCCGAGAGCGGGTGCTAAAATCGGGCCCATAGTGTTTATGGGCTGCTCTGCGAACGCTGTTTCTCGAACCTCCAAAGTTTTGAATGTGTTGTTGCCTCGCAAATCCGTGCCCATCTTTCCCGCAACTCCATATTTGAATCCCTCCAATCAGGTTTCCGCCCCTGCCACAGCATTGAAATGACCCTTATCAAAGACACAAATTAGATCCTATGTGACTATGACCATGGTAAGCTATCCCTCTTCATCCTTCTCGACCTGTCTGCAGCCTTTGAGACTGTTGACCATACCATCCTCCTCCAACGCCTCTCCTCCATCGTCCAGTTTGGTGAGACTGCTCTCGCCTGGTTCATTTCCTGTCTATCCAGTCGTAGCCAGAGAATGACCTGCAATGGCTTCCATTCCTGCTTCCGCATCTGGACTCCTCTGGAGTCCCCCAACGATCTATCCTTGGCCCCCTCCTATTTCTCATCTATATGCTGTCCCTCGGCGACATCACCTAAAAACACAACATCGGGTTCCACATGGACGCTGACGATACCCAGCTTTACCTCACCACCATCTCTCTCGACCCCTCCACTGCCTCTGATTTGTCACGCTGTTTGTCTGACATCCGGTATTGGATAAGCAAAAATTTACCACAACTAAATATTGGGAAGACCGAAGTCATTGTCTTCGGTCCCGCCACAAACTCAGTTCCCCTGCCACCCACTCCATCTCTCTCCCTGGCCACTGTCTGAGGCTGAACCAGACAGTTCGCAACCTCGGCGTCCTATTTGACTCTGAGATGAGTTCCTGACCCCGTATCTGCTCCATCACCAAGACCACCTGCATCCACCTCCGCAACATTACCCATCTCCGCCGCTGCCTCAGCTACTGAAACCCTCATCCATGCCTTTGTTACTTCCAGACTGGACTATTCCAATGCTCTCCTGGCCGGCCTCCCACCTTACACTCTCCGTAAATTTGAGCTCATCCAAAACTCTGCTGCCCACATCCTAACTCACACCAAGTCCCGTTCACCCACCACCCCTATGCTCGCTGATACACAATGGCTGCTGGTCCGGCAACGCCTCGATTTTAAATTTCAAATCCCTTCATGCCCTCACCCCTCCCCATCTGTGTAACCTCCTCCAGCCCTACAATCCTCCGAGATCTCTGCGCTCCTCCAATTCTGGCCTCTTGCGTATCCCCGATTTTAATTGCTCCACCATTGATGGCTTTGCCTTCAGCTGCCTAGGTCCTAAGCTCTAGAATTCCCTCGTTAAATCTCTCTGCCCCTGCCTCTCTCTCCTCCTTTAAGACACTTCTTAAAACCTACCTCTTTCACCAAGCTTTTGGTCACCTGTCCTAATACCTCCTTATGTGGCTCGGTGTCAAATTTTGTTTGATAACGCTCCTGTGAAGTGCCTTGGGACATCTTACTACGTTAAAGGCGCTATATAAATACAAGTAGTAGTAGTAGTAGTAGTAGTAATTGTTGATGTTGTTGTTGTTGTTGTTGTTGTTGTTGACTGCCAGGTCAGTGGGGGTCAAGTAAGCACGCCAAAGACAAGGAGGTAGGTTTGAAATTTTATTTTTTCCTCCCCCCCTCACCACATGTTTAGAGGCAATCATTGCCGTCTGGATCTCCACCAGCAGTCAGAAGGATCCACATTAATGGCCTAGAACAGGACATGCTGGAGCTTATATATCTGGAGAGGAGGCGCCAGGAAAATCTACCTTTTTCCTTTACCTGGTGAGTGCTATGGAAATGCAAATGGTATTTTTTTCCTCCACTGTCTGCCGATAACTGTTGTAGGTCAAAGTTGGACTTTGATGTTGCTCCCGGACCTTACTTAAGCTGTGGCAATAACACTGTCATATAGTATGAAACCCAAAGTGAAAATGGTTAGTTTTTGTGTCAGTATGCCTCCAGGAAGAAGAGGTTTACACCATAAGGTTTGCTCTGGAACTTAATCCATGTTGGCCTCACTCCAGGATCAACACCACGGTGTAAACGGTGCCTTAGTGTTTCCATGGTGAAAATAGTCATGTGTAAATGGGGCTAATGATCAATTCTTAGTGATTCAACATTATTCTCTGAAAAGTTTAACTGTACAATCAATAGTAACAATACATTAGGAAAGAGCAAGTTGTTATTTATAACATAATTTATAATATAATGGTAGACAATATATTGACTGAGGCACAGTACTGCTAATGTTTAAAATTGATTTAGACTTTAGTAGTAGCAGCAATAAGAATTATGCTTTGTATGTACTTGTGACTCAGTTAATGACCTTTATTCTATTCACTATCAGTACAATGCGAGTCAGCAGCAGGAAACAAAATGCTGTATAGGAAGAACAGAGGACTAGCATTGGATTAATGGGCATCCTTCAGGAAGGCTTTGACAGGGTGGCTGCATAGGAGCATTCGTAACAATGACTACAGTACAATGGACTGTATAATGAATATCATATTTGTAGATTCCAGTTTTTGTTCCAATTCTATCCCCTCCTATCCTGAAAGAGCTGACTTTTGCTGAACCATTACTTTCACAGGACCTCGACAGCCCTTCAGAAGCTCACTGAAGCAGTCATTCTGCATGTTTGAGTTTAGGCACCAAGTGATAAGAAATTCCTGTCAAATTGCAATGGCAGCAAAACCCTGGCAAGGCGGGATTTCTGCCTGCCCTTTGGTTGCGCCCCTAATCCTGCATCAAATCCCAGGGTTTAGGAGCAATAGCATAGCATGGATGGGGACTGTACATCTTGCTACAGCACACGAGAAGCAGGAGCTAAAGATCTGAAATAAATTTTCGAGAGCTGTTGTTTCAAATTTGCCATTCTGTCAGTGGCAATCAACTGCTCTGTGGTTAATTACCACAGAGAAAGCAGCCTTTTAAATAATGCTGGGCCCATTTCCACCAGGATCAAATCCTGGCACCTTAGTATGCCCACTTTATGCTCCCACCTGCTCCCACTTCCATTGGGAATTTAAAATGCAAGAAAGTGGCAGAGACCCAGCGTAACTGGATCCCGCCCCATATTCTTCACCTGCCCACCCGAATAATGGAAACTTTACAATGCCAAGGCCTCAGGAGCTTCAGACTTTAAGGGCATGATTTTAACAGTGAAAAACAGGTGGGTATTCAAAATTGCAACCATTTCAGATCCACCCTCAACCTGCCTCCAGCCCGCCCATTTCTGGTTTTCACCAGAGCGGGACGAGACGCGGGCGACCAACTCGCTCCCAGGAGGGGAGTTGGTCCTTAAAACCTTTCAAGGAGCCTTCGGGCCTCCATTTGCCCCACAGTTTCCGATTTCAACCCTGGGGGCCGGGATTCCCGGGCCTTCTCGTGAAAGGAGGTGAGAAGGCCTGAGACTAACAGATTTCTGCCACAGCTTGTGGGCCGGGAGGAGCAGGAGTGCTTCTCCCAGGCCCAAC
Source organism: Heptranchias perlo (assembly GCF_035084215.1). NCBI lineage: Eukaryota > Metazoa > Chordata > Chondrichthyes > Hexanchiformes > Hexanchidae > Heptranchias > Heptranchias perlo. The sequence goes on from NC_090350.1 coordinate 31,937,993, forward strand.
AAGCCCACCTGCAGTGACCCCCTAACAATCGTGGATCCCCCCCGATCCCCGATTCCCAATCACGGACCCTCTCCCTGACCGCTCATCACGGACCCCCCCACCCCAATTGCTGACCCTCGACACCCATTGCTGATCGTGGACCCCGACCCCGATCGCGGACCCCTGACCCTGATCCTCCCCCCGAACGATAGTGGACCCCCGACCCCGATCCCCCCCCCATGATCGCGGACCCCTGCGATGACCCCGATCCCGACACCCCCCCCAGTTACTGACCCCCGATCACTCCCCCCATGACTGACGATGTTCATGCCAACCTACGCCCCACGCCAACATATGCCCCATGACAACGCATGCCCAACCATGCCCCCGTGTCCACCCATGCCCAACAATGCCTCCCCCCCATCCATACAAAGACTTACCTGAACACGTCATCTCCGTGGCTGGCCTCCTGTCCGACTGAGACCAGCCTGTCAATCAGGCCGATTAGTCGGACGGCAAACCGACAAAATAAAAGACGTCCTTACATCAAAATCGTAAGGATGTCTGGGGAACCCGTACTTCCGGGTTTCCTCTCTGCAATTTGACTCCCCCCCGCTCCCTTCCCGGCTCAGGGTCAAAATCATGCCCCCAGTGTCAACTGGCCTTTTGATCCACTGAAGGCAACACAGCTGATCCTGTTCTCACCCGATGCCCAAACGTATGCACGTTCCAGAAGGGGATCACTTGATAATAAACAAAAATGGGAATCCTGGCTGATTTTTCTCTCCATAGCCCAAGGGTAGATTGTACCTTCCCCCTCTGCCTCCCTGGTTGAGATGTGGAGATGCCGGTGATGGACTGGGGTGGACAAATGTAAGGAGTCTTACAACACCAGGTTATAGTCCAACAGCTTTATTGGAATCACAAGCTTTCGGAGCTTTCCTCCTTCGTCAGGTGACGAAGGAGGAAAGCTCCGAAAGCTTGTGATTCCAATAAAGCTGTTGGACTATAACCTGGTGTTGTAAGACTCCTTACATTTGTCCCTGGTTGAGATCAGCTAACTTAGCACAGACCAGGGATTGAACCTGAGACCTTCTGGTCTATGGCTCAGTATCAAACAACAACACCTCACATAAAATCCTCCAGCGAATGCGTTTCTCACTCACCCCGCTACCTGCCCGCCCGAGGTTAAAACCAACCTTGCAGATTCCTACCCATGTTCAGGCTGTTGGTCATAAACCGTTGATTAGTTTTTGTGTAAAATGTTTTTAAATAAAAAAGACATCTAAAGGTTCTTTAATCAATAGGTTCAACCAAAGTGACATCAACATTGGCGAAATGTTAAGAGTGAGATTTACGATCAAATGAATGAGATAGATCACATCCCTCTTGAAGTACATGAGCTGTGTTTATTTTAAGCCTGATATTTGAAATTAGGTTACTTTTTAAATCAAAACAAGTGCACCTCACTTCAAATGAGTGAGACGTGACAGGTTTGTAATTAGCACTCAGATCTAAAAGCTCTCAAAATAGCCTTGAAAGCTCAGTGGAAATACATGAAAAGAAATGCTGGAAGTCTCTAAAATATCTTTATCTTAGAATTTACTATCAGGATAACTTGGTCAATTTGGTATATGTTTAATTGTCTACCTTTTCTTATTTTGATTAATTTATCAACCACTCAATCAACCGAGGTGAAGGGCCAAGATACACAGTGCAAAATGCCGGTAAAATTGAAAACAATAAAAGATACGAGGAGGTAAATCAGTAAGTAGTGATTAGATCATGCCAAGCTTGTTTGGTAAATGTCTGATAATTGTAGAAGAAAGGAAAGTGAGGGCGCTAAAAAGTTCCACAGTTTGAGATCCGAGAACACCTCGATTTTAAAATTCTCATCCTTGTTTTCAAATCCCTCCATTGTCTCGCCCCCTCCTTATCTCCGTAACCTCCTCCAGCCCTACAACTCTCTGAGATCTCTGCACTCCTCCAATTCTGGCCTCTTGCGCATCCCCGATTTTTAATCGGTCCACCATTGGCGGCTGTGCCTTCAGCTGCCCAGGCCCTAATCTCTGGAGTTCCCTCCCTAAACCTCTCTACCTCTCTCTCCTCCATTAAGACGCTCCTTAAAACCTACCTCTTTGACCAAGCTTTTGGTCACCTTTCCTAATATCTCCTTACATGGCTTAGTGTCAAATTTTGTTTGATAACGTTCCTGTGAAGCGTCTTGGGATGTTTTACTATGTCAAAGGCGCTATACAAATGCAGGATGTTGTTGTTGTTGTTGTTGTTGTTGTTTGGAAAGGAATGTGAGAGTGAGAGACTGTGTGATGGGCGTTGATTTCATTGCAGTGAAGATACAGGGACGAGACAGAACATGTAGGATAGCATATCTACAGCTCTGAAGGAACAACAGGGGGGAATATTCAAAGGAGCATTGACCACAGAAGTACCAATTGCAGAGAAAGATAAGAAAGATTATGACAAAGACAGAGCATCTAGAAGTTAGAGGTGAGAGTAGGATTGACTATTAGAAGACAAGTTTCTTCTTGTATGCTGTCTAGGATTGTGAGAGAGTTGGTAAAGGAGCCTCCCCAGGGATGAAACAGGATTTAATGCTTAGATGAATTAAGATTTGAGTTTATTGGTATGAAAGAAGAAGCCTACGTTCATTGAGGCAGCTTTAGCAATAGAAGAGATGTGGAAGTTCCACAAGTTCTGAAAAGATAGTGAGGCTAAGAATGTTGATAGATGAAGAAGGACTAAAGGTGAGGCATTAAAGGTAAGACGTGGTAGCTGTTGGTTAGGCCTCCCAAAGACATGAAACTGTGCTTGAAGGATTGAGGAAAACAAGATTGTCATTGCTTCATTGAAGAGCATGGAGAAGATCAAGATATAGTGATTCAATCATAACACTGAGAGAAGACTGTAGATTGTGAGCACTAAGGGTACGCAAACTGAACAAAGTGATGAATATAGAGTGGAATCATCATCAAAAGAGTGGATAGGGTGAATGGTGAATGGAGCAGGTCATTGATATGAAGAAGGAACAGAAAGCCTGGGGAATCCAAGAGTTCATGGGAAAAGAATCAGAGAGTGAACCATCAGCCTTTCTTAATGTTTATCATTCAAATTAACATTTAAAGAAAACATCAAAGACTATGATAGACCACCAGGTCACAGCAACTATTTCCCTGCTTCTTAGGAATCAGAGGAGCTGAGTTATGAGATCTTGGCACACAGCTAAATATTGCCAGCATGCCTGCCATCCTGTCTCACTACTTACTCTGTTGCCTATTGCTCAGAAATTGCACTACCACTGGGGTTTCTCTTTCTTCCCATTTTCTAGTCACTTCTTTGCCTTTGGACATTTCCTGATTTAAGCATAGTTTTTAAATGCTCCTGCATGACCCATTTGCTTAATTGGTACATCCATTCTATAATGCCGACCTCAATCTTTTGAAAGCAGTAACAAAGAAAATTATGATATAAATATGTAATTGGTCGTATCGATGTATATAAAAAACAGAATTCAAATCCTGCATAATCTAATTAGATCATCTCAGTACTAACGTCTAGCTTTAAAAATTACTAGTCAATCAACCATTCATGTAGATACTATTCTACTACTGGTGTAAAAACGCATATAATGACATACCTGTAGGCAAACATCAACTATTTGATTAATGAGCTTTCAATGCAGGAGAAGAATTACTAAATAGGGTGTGCCCTGACAGAATCTAAAGTACAGGCTAAAGTCAAACAAGAAAGCTTTATCAACATGCGAAAATGAAATGCAGACATTTGCATTTTAGCCATACAGTGTGAAATGCAGACTTTATTTATGTAGGAGGGGAATGCTTAAAATTCTGTAATTTGCAGGGGTTTTTTATTTGTTCATGGGATGTGGGCATCGCTGACGAGGCTGGCATTTATTGCCCATCCCTAATTGCCCTTGAGAAGATGGTGGTGAGCCTCCTTCTTGAACCGCTACAATCTGTCTGGTGAAGGTTTTCCCACAGTGCTGTTAGGTAGAGAGTGCCAGGATTTTGACCCAGCGACAATGAAGGAATGGCGATATATTTCCAAGTCAGCATGGTGTGTGACTTGGAGGGGAACGTGCAGGTGGTGTTGCTCCCATGTGCCTGCTGCCCCTGTCCTTCTGGGTGGTAGAGGTCGTGGGTTTGGGAGGTGCTGTCGAAGAAGCCTTGGTGAGTTGCTGCAGTGAATCCTGTAGATGGTACACACTGCAGCCACGGTGTGCCGTAAACTATATACATGCCAAAAAATAAACAAAGGACAATGGGGTAGATGTTCAACATGCCGACCATTATACAAAATGCCTGATTTTCACTTCCATTAAATAAATATCTTCCTCACTGACCCAGTCAGAGAAAATCTTCTTATAACGCCTTGGATCCAATATACTCTAGTTCCTCCACCTCAGCACCATCTCACACCCTCAACAAGAAAGTCAATACATCAAAAATGCCAATAAGTACTCTTTAGTTTTTTTTATGTCAAAGGTACAATGACACTATGGTACATCTATATATTATTAAAAATGTTAAGTATGGTGCACACTTATATATATTAACCTTACTTCTTGTATTATGTTTTTATAATGGAAAACCTATATGTCAACATGTCACAATGGAAAAGCCCTATCTAAACATATCATTTCACCACCATAGTTTATTTATCAAGTCACCCAAAATGCTTTTTGATAAACTTTCATTTGCTATTTTTCCCAGTAACTGAAATTTCTAATGATCAAAATAAGGTTATAAACAAAATAAGAATTCAAAACATAACATATTTCACAAAATCATAACTAAATATAACCACTGAGTTGTTTCTATGCCTTTCAATACCTTATTAAAGTCTTTATTTAAAGCATTCTGCCTTTCCCAAAAGCAGGGCTTAGACTTGATATCTTTGCCCAGAGCAGTGAGCTGCAGGTAGGTCCTGCAGTCTAAGCATGTGCACGATTTCCTGGGATGCATTAACAGTATTTAAGCTAGCCAAATGATAAAATGCTTTTCTCTCAGTCTTGTATTTAAAAAATATTTAAGGTGCTTGGAACAGAATGTGTGTGCGTGAGTGAGAGAGAGAGAGGGGCAGGAAAAAATTACAGACTGTAGTGATTGCATACCTATTGTACCTGTCATTGGTATTTGAATTATCTATTATAAGTTAAAAAACAATGGGCTGGAAATTGCTTAGAAAAAGAACGGTGAACTCAACAGCGCCAGCCAGTGATATGACAGCTTCGAATTAAAGGGATATCGCCGGCTGGAATGAGTGGAATCAATGGACCAGAGTCAACTTGCTCTTCTGCCCAGCTTAAAAATACCAGGTCTAAACTAAGTTTTAACAGGGCGGAAAGTCTTAATGACTGCCAAACAACTAAACATTAACTTTTAAAAGTATGGAGTCTCATTACTCCTTACTTTAATAGCTTTTGGTCATTTTTCCTTCTGTCTCTTTTGTTTAATTGGATTATTTCTTCCCCTTTGCTTTTTTCACTGTCTATAACCGTTTTAACAAATGCTTTTAGTGTTGTACCTTTCACTTCCTGAATTTTACGTTTCTACTTGCAAAAATGCTACAATCTGATTGGTCGAGGGGAGAGAGTGATCCTCCCACTTCCCCCAGTGTCCTAACTTCACTGGAGCCAATACTGGGCTCGTCTCCGCTTCCCATTAGAGGAAGTGCACCCAGTAAAGACGGTGGTAAGTTAGCACTGTTGGTTCGTCACTCCCAGCAATTTCTGGGTCAATGTATGATTACAATAGTTCATTGGAACTGTACCTGTAGGTGGCATTGTTAGTGTAACGTTACGCTAACTAATATTATGTGACAGGCCTAGCATGTGCAGAGTTCAAATCACATGCTACTTAAAAATCAAAAGACCAGAAATCTAAAAAGTCCTAAAGAAGACACAATAAACAGAATCCAGTTATTGGAAAGGGAAGAACATAAAATGTGAATCAAAAAGCAGTAGGAGAACCTTAAAAACTGAATGCCCACCAAATGGCAACAGTAAGCAGAAGATTAGCAAGCAGAAGTACCTTAAAGGTGACCACATTAGTAGTGAAAGGATGCTGAAAATGCAGGTTCCCCCTACTGTTGTCAGGCAAATACTATGCCCGCCCTCCCCTCATTGCTGAGAGATACCGAGAATCTGCCAGTGAGGCAAACCCCACATTTCACATCCAATTCTGCCAAACCCCTTATGCTGCCAAACTCTAGGACCTCCACTCCATTTCTGCCAAAGCCCAGGACCATCCTCCAGTGCTACAAAATCCCAGGACCATTCCTCAGTGCTACCAAAGTGCAGGACTCCCTTCAGTTTAACTAAACCCGATTCCCCCTACTCAGCATCAGTAATTATCAGGGCCCCAAAGATCAGCGAGATAGGGGTGCATTCTGGCCTAAATGCTGAAATGTGCCCACCTAGGACCTCCACCACTGACCCAGCCAAAGTTCATGGGGTTGGGGGAAATCCCAATGGTGGGTGCCCATGTCACGTTTGGCGCATCTAGCATGCCTGCAAAGATAAAGGTGCTGGAGAGGTCAGCAGAAATGTGCTCGGTTCCCCTAATAAAGAACTTAGGGGTGGCCACCACCGCCCCCTTAAAAAGGGGGGCAATTTAGAATAGCTTTTTCTAATTAAAATTTTTCTTCAGGAATCCAGGCTGCAATACCAGCTTGGACCCCCAGGTGAGCCTCACAGCCATCCATCAGCAGGTAGGTACAGCTGCCGACCCTACGTTGGGTTTCTCTGAGAACTGGGAAAGTGGGGGTCTCAGCCCGTAGCCTGCCCTTCCCCCCATATGCCAATAGCTTTGTTTGGGGCAGGCAAAGGCTCTGCCACAGAAGTTTGTAGTGCAGGTCTGGGACCTGGATGGATCTGGGTCTCAGATTAATTCCGCTGAAGTTACGACAGAAGTGCATCAGAAGGGCTGCAGATTTTTGGCCCCCAGATATTTAACTCCAACTGGTACATCTTGCATATCATTTTGCTCTGTGTCCTCAACTTTAAAACTGGTAAGGGATAAACATTAAATACATAGGTAAAGGAACATTTATAAAATAAAGATCACTCATTTATGGTTTTCACAAAATAATGAACACAGTTGCAGAATTCAATCCCCAAAGCATCATTACAAATCCCAAAGTACTATTTAATAAAAATGGAATTTCACCTATTCACTCACTGGAAGTCAGTGGCCCTGATGTTACCCCCTACATGGCATAAACACCCCCATTGTTATAAAAGTGTAAACCCTTCATTACAACAGTGACTACACTTGAAAAGTAATTCTTTGACTGTAAAGTGCTTTGGAGCATCCTGAGGTCGTGAAAGACGCTATATTGCTTTTTTTTCTCTGACTTGCTGTGGGCAATGCGATGTGAGATCTGCAATATAGAAAAAAATCAACTGTTGATTATTCTATTGTGAGTAAAATTACAAAGGAAAAATTTCAACCGACCACTGGGTATTGTTTCTGCAAAGGTTTTTTGTCTTGCTGTGCTCTCCACAGAGTCTACTTCTACCTTTCTATCTGGTTTTGATGTCACCTGCAGACCAGTCTCTACCGCATCAGTTATCTCTCTTTAGTTATTGCCACTGCACTTTCACTAATGTTCTCATATTCCCCCAAACATACCCACTGCCAGTACAGTTGAAAACCACTATCGTTTTAGGCTATGTAAAGAACAGGAATCCCTTGCCAAGTTTCAAAGCCATTAACACCATCCACAGTCTGGAATCATTTTATTCTTCAGTTTCAAAGATGAACTGAAAGTAGTGTCTGACCACTTCAATGGAGGCAAAGTGAAAGTTTATAGGGAACCAGCATCTTAATCAGACATATGCAACAGTTTCATCCAGGGATATTGTATCAGAGGACGTTGACGATTGTTTGGAGTACAATGAATTGGAACAACTTGAGCAAAGTGGTACCAGTAGGCAGCAAATCAGGGACTAGAAAACCAGGACAATTCTAGTTGGAACAGTCCTATTAACTTGAAGGCGTGGATGACAGTAATAAGGAGATTAATTGTGTGAAGATGCAAGAAAGGCAAGAATTTGCTTTATAAATACATAGGGTCTTGTTGCCCGTATTACTCTGGAAAACCAAAAATGGAAAACAAGAGTCATCTTCATCATCGCTGAATCACTACAACTAATGAGGCCCTAACTAACAATTCCACTCATCACTACAACCTGATCTTAGGGAGTTTGTTCACATTGCTGAGTGTTCACATTGTATAAGACCACACAAATCTTTTTCAGTCTTTGCCTTATTTTCTTCACCATTATTCATCAACTGTAGACAGCTACCTTGCTAGCTGGCATATCACTCACTTTAGTATTTTAGTTGCATGGCACTATTACATTGAAGGAGTGCCAATGACAGCGGGCATGTGGTACTCCCACCATCATTGGCATTCTAATATAAAGCAGGGAACACCTGCAGTTCAAATGGTAATGGAAACCCATATTATTATGGGTCCTGCACACTGCCATTTAGCCTGTAAATTAGTAGACTACATTCTATTGCCTTGTATCACTAATGAGAACAGAATCATCAACTACGCTAATCTTACTACAGATATATGCATGGTTATTTCTATTACGGCCTAATTCTCATTACGCCCTCATGAGAATAAATGTCAATTATTGTAGGCCTTTATTGGGTTTTTACAGAAATACGTAAGTCAGCAGCTTGTTTAAGTATTAACCCACAAGTTATTTACTAACCTGTGCACTTTGAAGTGGTTATTGATACATTCATTTTTGCAATTACAAAATAGACCCGAAAGCATTGTGAAACATTTATATGTAATAGCTAGACTTAATAAGCAGATTCAAAAATGAGTTGCATTGCTTGGGTTATTCCATTTTCAATTTGTGTGCCTACATTAAAAAAAAAGCTGCTTCACTGGGTTTTGATCTGGAGTGGTCTCTGAAAAAGAGGTAAATAGGAGAGAGTGGCATACAGATATCATGGATCTCTGTTTGAGCGTCACTCTCCTAGAACCCTCAACAAGAGTATTTCATGGATTTATGAAGGAATGAAAAGATCTTATTTTTATGATGTCACTTCCCAACTTGCTCCTTTTCTGCATCACCACTCAACCACAGTTTCGAGTTGGCCTATGACCTGTACTCAGAAACTTGTCTGATGGGTATAGAGTATGGATGACTGTGGAACCAACCCAAGAATCTGAACTTGCCTGAACTTGACCTGTTCAATTAGACCAAGCCTAAACTGACTGTTCCCCCAAAGGCAAAAGAAATATTTGCAACTAAGACAGGTTTTATACTTATCCAGTAATTTGGAGGAGTGAGCAATTATCTATGTTTGAACTCAATTTGGATTGAATGGGACCTAATTGCTTTGCTTTGGAGGTGCAATTCTGGCAGCGCGCAGCGAGGGGGCGCTGCAATGGGACCCGCCCGAGCACCGAAGTGAGCTTGCCCTCAAGCCTTGTCAGAGTGGCCCAGATTTTGCTGTGAAAATAATGGTGAGGCTAACAGCACATACAGTTATTTATGCGCAAATCGGACAGCAACTTCAGGTGAGCAGAGATGCACAGTTAAATGCGAAAATCCAGATGTTGCTGTCCGAGGTGCGCCACTGCTCCGTAAGCTGCGTGAAAACGGGGTATCGCCGCCTGGCTCCCTGTTCAAACGCATTGAACGGCGTGAAGTTCCTGTACTGACATCATAGATATGGACTTAACTCACCACAAAAAGTTAGGGCTTGTCCATTCCAGTCTAAGCACCTTTTTTTTTTATTCATGGGAGCCAGCATTTATTGCCTCTCCCTAATTGTCCTTGAGAAGGTGGTGGTGACCTGCCTTCTTGACAACTGAGTGGCTTGTTGTGCCATTTCAGAGGGCAGTTAAGAAGCAATGACATTGCACTGTAGGTCTGGAGTCACATATAGGCCAGACCGGGTAAGGACAGCAGGTTTCTTACCCAAAAGGACATTAGTGAACCATGGCTTTTTGCAGCAATCCAGTAGTTTCATGGTCACCATAATTCTAGCTTTTTATTCTAGGTTTTATTTAATTAACTGAATTTAAATTCCCCATTTGCCATGGCAGGATTTAAACTCATATCTCCTGGATTACTAGTCCAGTAACATAACCACTATGCTATCTTACCCATGTTTTAATGGAGTGATAAGTCTTAATTACTGCCGAACAGCCTCTCTGGCACTGAAAATTAACTATTTCAAGTGTGGAGTCTCATTCATTCAGATTTTAATCATTGTTGGAGATTTTTTAAAAATTAAATTTTTAAAAACTTTTTCTTTCTGTCTCTTTTATCTCTCTCTCTTAATCCAATCTTTCTTTCCCTCTCTTTATTTTGCTAACTGTACCCGATTTGACATTGAATTCGCTATCCTAACTTACAGTTCCTGGTTCAGACTCTGCGCTGCTCATTAACGATTCTTCAATGTGATTGGTTAAGGAGATACACAGTTGCTTGCTCTGTTCATACAGGTCCCAGATGCCCTGTAGAGGGCACCGTATTGTTTAGCAACATCGACAGCAACTTGTCGTGCGAAACCCCTTGGAATGTCATCTGTACTCCATACCCATCAGGCGCCATTCGTTCACCGCTCACTGCAAAATCTGGCCCATTAAATCTGGCGAGCTGCAGATGCCAATCGGATGCCCCAACACAGCTCGCCTGTCGGCGCTTTAAGAATTTCGACCAGCGCCGAGACCCAGAAGTAAGTTCGGGAGCAGGAGGAGGCGAGAAGGGAGGGGTAAGGATGGGCCAATTGAGGCATCGCAAACTCTGACTAGGGCAAACAAATTTAGGAGCCCAGGTCTGAAATGAGTGTAGGAACCTCACTTCAATATTGATATGAGGCCTGCACTCATTTCAGGTGGCCGCCAGGGCCGCCTAAGAAAAGGCCCCAACCAATTTGGCAGTGGCCCGAGCTCCCGCGTAGATCGGGCATGGGTCTCTGCACTGCTAAATTGGTTATCGCTGCATCTGTTTTGGGCTCATAAAACAGGTGCAACAATGTTAAATTTAGTCTCTAATGAACTTTGCTTAGTTGGGTCCAATTGAACAAATCACTGATCCAAGACTGTTCAGCCAGTAGGGATTTCTCCCAACGAAGACAACATATACAGCAGCATCTGTGATGATAAAGGAGAGAAATAAAAAAATTGATGCAATTTGTTGCTTGACAAATAGCTCTTCCCCCATTTGTTTCTATATTATAGTAAATAAGGATGTTAGTGGCTCTGTTGTGACATTGGTTTATTTTAGATCAAAGTGAACCAAGGTTGATTCAGTCATCCCAAATCTTTTATGTACCATTTGAAACTAGAATGTGTTAAGTGGAACATTTATCTTCCTCTATCACATTGCAATTGCTTTTCATACTGACCTGATTCTGTAGCAATAACTTCTTTAAGTAGAGGTGTCAGTGTGAATGTATATGGAGCTCATGTATTCAGTTCAAGTAGCTGTTCACATTACCTCAATATAATATAGAAAATGTATTTTGCCCTTGGCTTATAAAAAATACATTAGACCAGAATTTCAAAACTTTTTGTGGGCTATTTTTGGGGGTGGGGGGCGGGGTGGGGGAGAGTTGGTCTTTATTGAACTGTGGAAAAATATTTTACTAGATACCCATCAAAGTAGCAAGGGTGCAATACTTTAACATATCACTCATACAAACCCGATTATAACCCCAGATGCTAATTGTTGGGGTGGAGTCATGAGTGAGAAGCCCCCATGATGTCGCCAGAGTGAGGCCCGGACAATTTTAACTCCCAAGTCTCATTTTAATATGATTGATGAGCTGCCCACCTGATCGGATTGGGAAACTGGAAACTTACTTTTCAAGCAGTCACTCATCTTCTGCAGTCTGATCTCCCGCAGATGACTGGAAGTGATGAGTCCGTAGCCTCGTGGGAGTGGCAGTGGCCCAATGGAAGTGGCACATGTTGGCCTCTCTCGGGATGTCAGAACATCTGCTCCTTCACCACTCCCTCAACCAATATTCGCCATGGGGCCAGGAAGTCTGCTCAGCCATACTGCCCCAGCAACAGCCGAGGTGCAGCCGTTGGCAACCGGGCCTTCACAGGAAAGTGATGTGCTGGGCAGCCTGGTAAACAGGGCAATGGTGACCTGCTTAATACAGCTGTGTACTGCAGACTAGGAGATGGGGGTGATGTCCCTGTAGCAGACTGGAGGGAGCCAGTCGCAAAGAAGTTAAGGGCTGTGGTGGCCTTGACAGCAAAGCAGGCAGCAGGTCCTTTTGCAGGAGGCTGCAGAGGTCTTCAACAGTCTGCCTGAAGGAACGCAGCCTCCTGCGCTCTTAAGATAGATCCAAGAAAGTGACTCTTGGCCTGTGTGGTGGGCATGGCCTCCTACACCCCCACTCCCTCACCAGCTGTCTTCTAGTAGGCCCAGCCGCTGCTCCTTTTCCTCCAACTGTTCCTCCATCCAAGTGAAACTGGTAATAATATTACCCGTTATAAGCAGATAGAGCGTACTTAGGGTAAGTAAGGCAAAGAAATATCAAGAAGAAGTGAACTTGAAGCTGGAAACTTTCCTGGAGATCCAAACAGCACAATGGAACACAGATCCTATGACCCCTTACCTGCAGGTGAGTGCTCCTTTAAATACTGCTTCAGTGGCTCTGACAGACCAATCCCACTAGGTTTTATTGGCGGGTTGATCACTGGGCGGGACATCTGCGATTTTGCGTTAGATTTGGGTCGGGGACTTAATTCCGTCATAGGACCCCAATTTACATGTATTCAATGGGCCCACTACTGCCTCTGGCAGGTGCCTTGGGTGACTCAATAAGCTGCGTGTTTAAGATGCTGGGGGGCGGGAGCACATTGGGAATGCAGTGGTAAGTACTCCATTGCAAATTCAACCACCCTCCCGCCCTGTTCTCTTTGAGCGCAACAGGGTAAATCAACCCTGTAGCCTTACAAATAAAGAGTAAGAAAATAATTTGTCAGGCCTTTTCATTTTGCTAATCAGTTATCTAAAGAAAGGTTGATTTTATTGAGAGCAATAAGTTTACTTTGCCCTGGTTTCATTTTAAGAAATTACTTTGGATTAAAGCTCTCCGCAAAATGTGCCTAACTGGTCCGACGGGAAGTGGTTATTTCTTGACTTTTGTCCCATAGCTGTCAAGAGGAAATCTGCTGGGTTTGTTTTCTTGGCCATCCTTTCTTTTCCTCCTTTGTTCTTTATCTTTTAACTTTTGTTCAAACATATTCTTAATTTTTAAAACTATTTCTTTGCTTCTTTTTCTTCTCTTCCACTCACCCAAGCTTCACACGAGCACACTTTCCAGCGATAAGCGCCATGGTTTTTGGAGCACTACTGCCCTATTCTTGCTGGACGGAGGCCCTCAAGATCAGGGCCAAGGATTCTGAGACCAACTGTAGTGTTGCTCGCTAGCTGAGATCAACTAAATTAACCTACACCAGGAACCACACCTGGGAGCTTCCTGGGTTATAGGGCTCAGAACCACACCATGTAATTGCACTTGCCCATTGAGTGATGGGGGTGCCTTGTTTCTTTAACTTTATGTCAGCAGGTTATCCGATCAATGAGCACATCGTGGCTGAACCCAATTCTGTATTTAACTGTCATCCGCAAACATGCACTTCCAGCAGAGATGACTGGATAGCGATCAGGAGCAGGAAACCATGGCTGGTTTTCTTCTCCCTATCTCGGGGGCGCTGTGACTAATTCCATTATCTCTACTACCACTGTTTCAAATGAGATCAGCTAATTCGACACAAACCGGGAACTCAACCTGGGACACTTCTGGTCTCTACAGTTCAGTTACTCGCTGGATAAATTCGTTGTGGTGGATTCAATCCACCATCTGTGCTGAATTAGCTGATCTGAGCTGGTCTTGCAATAGGGGCACTACAATTCACCTTAACATCCCTGGGTCAGAGAGGGGAAAAGAAACAAACATTCCCACTTCTGAATTCTATCCAGCGTCCCTTGCTGGAAGTGCATGTGTGTGGATGTCAGGTGACAACAGGATCAGGTTCAGCACTTTTGCTTCCCACGAGTCAATACATGAATATTGGCGACTTGGGTGAAGTAGCATCTGATGCATCTGAAAATGTATTACATCAATGAATGAACATTCTCAGGAGAAGAGAGGTTTTAGAGAAAACTAGTTGACAAATTTGGTGCAAAAAAAAATAAATGCATCATCAGATAGAATTATGTCCGACCTAATTAGTAACAGACTAAATAAATCACACCCAAAGTAAACAATTGTTTCATGCTGACAAAGACCATAATCCGACTTTCCTGCCTATGTCAATACAATTTATTCATGATCAGAGGTTGCCAATCAAGCTCAATACTGACACAATGCATAACACCTTTTCTACGGTGTGACCAAATTACAGGTTATTGGAATATACTTGGGTTTATGACAGAGGTTAGCTGTGTGGGAGGGTTTATGACAGAGGTTGGCTGTGTGGGAGGAATAAATACAATTAAGGCCCTTCACTTGCTTAGCTGACGGCAAAACAAAAACCTTGCACAGTTCTAATAAATTATTGGACTCTGCAGTGTATGGGGACTGTGGGCAGATCTCATGTTTGTGTAAGAATGAATCAGAGTCCTTTCTGCATTCTGTCTGAGCTCAATATTTTGCTCACACATTTAGTTTATTTTTAACATGGATTGTAAGGTTTGTATAAAATCAATGTAGTCCACAAAAAGAAAGCAGAAGTAAGATGAAATGTATCCCAGGCTGCTAAAAGAAGCAAGGGAGGAAATAATGGAGGCTCTGACCATCATTTTCCAATCCTCTCTGGATACAGGCGTGGTGCCGGAGGATTGGAGGACTGCTAACAGTGTACCATTGTTTAAAAAGGAAGTGAGGGATAGACCAAGTAATTACAGGCCAGTCAGTCTAACCTCGGTGGTGGGCAAATTCTTGGAATCAATTCTGAGGGACAGGATAAACCATCACTTAGAAAGGCACGGAGTAATCAAGGACAGTCTGCATGGATTTGTTAAGGGAAGTTTGTGTCTGACTAACTTGATTGAATTTTTTGAGGAGGTAACAAGGAGGGTCGATGAGGGCAGTGCATTTGATGTAGTCTACATGGATTTTAGCAAGGCTTTTGACAAGGTTCCACATGGCAGACTGGTCAAAAAACTACAAGCCCATGGGATCCAAGGGGGAGTGGCAAGTTGGATCCAAAATTGGCTCAGTGGCAGGAAGCAAAGGGTAATGGTCGACGGGTGTTTTTGTGACTGGAAGGCTGTTTCCAGTGGGGTTCCCCAGGGCCCAGTACTAGGTCCCTTACTTTTTGTGATATATATTAATGATTTGGACTTAAATGTAGGGGGCATGATTAAGAAGTTTGCAGATGATACAAAAATTGGCTGAGTGAGGAGGAAAGCTGTCGACTGCAGGAAGATATCAATGGACTGGTCAGGTGGGCAGAAAAGTAGCAAATGGAATTCAATCCAGAGAAGTGTAAGGTAATGCATTTGGGGAGGGCAAACAAGGCAAGGGAGTATACAATTAATGGTAGGATACTGAAAGGTGTAGAGAAGTGAGGGACCTTGGAGTGCATGTCCACAGATCCCTGAAGGTAGCAGGACAGGTACATAAGGTGGTTAAGAAGGCATATGGAATACTCTCCTTTATTAGCCGATACTGTATAAAACACTGGTTAGGCCACAGCTTGAGTACTGCATACAGTTCTGGTCGCCACATTACAGGAAGGATGTAATTGCACTAGAGAGGTTATAGAGCAGATTTACAAGGATGTTGCCAGGAGTGGAGAATTTCAGCTATGAGGAAAAGATTGGATTTTTTTAAATTATACGTTCATGGGATGTGGGCGTCGCTGGCGAGGCCAGCATTTATTGCCCATCCCTAATTGCCCTTGAGAAGGTGGTGGTGAGCCGCCTTCTTGAACCGCTGCAGACCGTGTGGTGACGGTTCTCGCACAGTGCTGTTAGGAAGGGAGTTCCAGGATAGTGATCCAGCGACGATGAAGGAACGGCAATATATTTCCAAGTCGGGATGGTGTGTGACTTGAAGGGGAATGTGCAGGTGGTGTTGTTCCCATGTGCCTGCTGCTCTTGTCCTTCTAGGTGGTAGAGGTCGCAGGTTTGGGAGGTGCTGTCGAAGAAGCCTTGGCGAGTTGCTGCAGTGCATCCTGTGGATGGTATACACTGCAGCCACGGTGCGCCAGTGGTGAAGGGGGTGGATGGGGTGTCAATCAAGCGGGCTGCTTTGTCCTGGATGGTGTCGAGCTTCTTGAATGTTGTTGGAGCTGCACGCATCCAGGCAAGTGGAGAGTATTCCATCACACTCCTGACTTGTGCCTTGTAGATGGTGGAAAGGCTTTGGGGAGTCAGGAGGTGAGTCACTCGTCGCAGAATACCCAGCCTCTGACCTGCTCTTTTAGCCACAGTATTTATGTGGCTGGTCCAGTTAAGTTTCTGGTCAATGGTGACCCCCAGGATGTTGATGGTGGGGGATAGGCTGGGGTTGTTCTCTTTGGAACAGAGAAGGCTGAGGGGTGATTTAATTGATGCGTGCAAAATTATGAGATGCCTGGATAGAGTGGACAAGAAGGACCTATTTCCCTTAGCAGAGAGGTCAGTAACCAGGAGGCATAGATTTAAAGAGATTGGTAGTGGGATTAAAGGGAAGCTGAGGAAAAATGTTTTCACCCAGAGGGTGGTGGGGGTCTGGAAATCACTGCCTGAAAGGGTGGTAAAGGCAGAAACCCTCAACTCATTTAAAAAGTACCTGGATGTGCACCTAAAGTGCCATAACCTACAAGGCTACGGATCAAGTGCTGGAAAGTGGGATTAGGCTGGGTGGCTCATTTTTGGCCGGTGCGGACATGATGGGCCAAATGGTCTCCTTCTATGCCGTAAATTTTCTGCGATTCTATGATTCTAAGATAAGACAGAGGGAGCTTGCATTGCCGTTTCATTATTTTAACAAGAGGAGAGAATGGGGGTGTGAGAGTGCGGGCATGAGATTACGGGTAAAAGCATGCGGGTATGCATCCTGTCTGGATAAAGTTACATTTTTACTACCTTCTTAGAATTCAAACACAAGTGAGTAATAAAACATTGTGTAGCTCCATCAATACTTCAGCCAGTTTATTCACTGAGCAGTGGAGACATACAGACCAGGAAGATTCCAGGTTTGATCTTCAGTCTCTGCTGAACTGATCTCAGCTGGGGTGGTAGCACCATTGACCTTGGTGGTCCTGGAAAAGGAAGGATAAAAAACATAGACTTCTTGACTCAATCTCTGACCAGCGCCCAATTCTGCAAGTTTGCGCTTGTGAAGATCAGTTGAGGACAAGATCAGGTAAATGTACCATTTGGTGTGGTATTAAATCGCAGTCTGTGTTCAGTTGGCTGGTCTGAGCCTGGATAGCAGTATAATTGGCCTCAGCACCCCTAAGCTAGAGAGGTTAAAATAAAAATCTACCAACGTTTCTCCTGACTGCCAACCAGTGATACCCGCTGGAGAGTGCGCGTGTGTGGCCATCAGATAGGGTCTCAACTGTGATGCCCTTCATGCTGTCAATACCCGCTGGCATCCATGCATGAAGGAAGGCCACGGGGTGAGGTAGCAGAGGATTGTTGGTGCCTGCGTAACTGCACTGCAGTAAAAGAGTTAGTGTCTTCATGAGACAAGGGGAGAAAATTGGAGCCAAAAAATGGGATAAAACATTTACAGCCTAGTTCCATAGCTGCCAATGCTCTTGGATAACCAGCACCAGGTGAGTAGAAATGTAAATTAGCAGCTGCACCTTCACTGGCCACTTACAGTGGTATGGAATATGAGGAAGGGAAGCTCCAAACATAAACATTCAAACACATACACAAAGCACAAGTTATTAGCCTCCACCTGCCAGTGTGTTTTCTACTTATCAAAAGAATTGAAGGGACACAAAAGTGCAGGATATTGACAGCATTCATAATTTATGTTCGTAAATACTGTTCTCAAATTGCAAATTAAGATCTATCTTTGGGTCGCAAGGCTCACAAAAATATTCTTTTTATTTGCAAACTGTCCTGTGGACAAAAGCGACAATAAGTAGCAACAATAAACAAGGGGTTGTGACGTTGATCATCGGCACAGCATGTTTGAAATAGAGTATTGGTGCCAGCTTGACTCAGTTGGTAGCACTGTCCTTTCTGAAGTAAAAGGTTGTGGGTTCAAACCGCATTCCGAAACGTGAGCACATGAAAGATCCCAGGGTGATATTTGAAAGAGGAGCAGGGTAATTCTCCCGATGTACTGGGCAACACTTATCCCTCGACCCACACCACCAAAACAGATTAACTGGCCATTCATCTCATTGCTATTTGTGGGCACTCACTGTGTGTGAATTGGCTGTCATGTTTGCCTACAAAAACACCTGTGACTACACTTCAAAAGTAATTAATTGGCTATGATGCAGTTTGTGATGTCCTGAGGCTGTGAGAGGGGCTATATAAATGCAAGCTGATATTAAAGATCCCATGACAGTATTTGAAGAGCAGGGAGTTCTCTCAGTGTTCTGGCTAATATTCCTTCCTGCTTCAATAACAGATTAACTGTACATTTATCTCATTGCTGTTTGTGGGACATTGCTATGTGGAAAATGGCTGCCATGTTTAGCTCCATAGCAACAGTGACTGTACTTCAAAGCAATTCATTGTATATGAAGGCGGCTCACCACCACCTTCTCAAGGGCAATTAGGGATGGGCAATAAATGCTGGCCTTGCCAGCAATGCCCCGTGAATGAATGTAAAAAAAATGAAGCTCTTTGGGACATTTGTGAGACATGTGATAAAGGTACTGTACAAAATGTCTTTAAAAATAAAATCTTGTAGCAACCAAGACCATCACATGATTCTGCAGCACATTATTTGTTTGTGTCACAATACTTGCATTGTGTTAGGTTTGGTATCAGCACTCTCAAAGACAGCCCTGGGTGCATTGCTTCCAGGAACTAAAAATTTTACAAGTTGAAAATGTAATTTGCATGTTATAATAAAACAAGATACAACTAAAGAATTAAAGATTGCAAAACGGACTTAGGATTTACATAGAAGGCATATAAATGATCCTGCCATTTATTTTAACACGTAAACCCCTCGACTGTGTTATAGCTTTATCACATTCCTCCTCATCCTACCCCACCCACCAAGGATTTTATTTTATATGTGCTGTGTTCTTATTCCCTGAATTTAGAAAGAGTTGTGGCAAAGTATTTCAGACAGAGTGTGCGTGTGTGTGTGTGTCAATTAAAATTGATAGAGAGAAAATAGATTCAATTGGACACTGATGGTCACTGTGTGACAGCATCACAAATGCGTTCAAAAATAATGTGTTCATGGTTCTGCTACATGTAGCAACTGGAGAAATTCTTGTCCCCATGTGTTATTTTACAGAGACAAAACTTATATTTATATACAACATCAATAACTTGGATTTATACATCACCTTTACTGTGGAAAAAGTCCCGAGGTGCTTCACAGTGGCATAATGAGAAAAATATGGACACTGAGCCAAAGGAGATATTAGAAGGAGTGTCCAAAAGTTTGGTCATAGAGGTGGGTTTTAAGGAGGGTCTTGAAGGAGGAATGGGAGGTGAAAAGGCAAAGGGATTTAGGGAGGAAGTTGTCACCTTCACACAGAACCTGAGTCTAAACCAGAGTCCAAGGAGCTAGGGAGAGTGATCGGGCCTGTGAAAAGTGATATTGGCTGGGGACCCTGACCACACCTTGTGCAATGCAGGGGGATTCCAGCTCTAGTTACAGGGTGAATATCAGCAGGTTATAGGATTACTACTAGTTACAGGTAGGATATCAGAGCATTACATCCAGTACTACCAGTTATTTATAGACTATCAGTGAGTTATTGGCCCCGATAAGACCAGGGAGGCGGGTTGGCAGTGGGGGGTCCACTGGGCGCATGGGTAACCCGCCGAGTAAAATCGGTGCGTTCCCCATGCAATCACGAGTAAATTGAAGCCACTTACCTTGGCTTTCGGGTTTCCCGTTGTAAACCCACGCAGTGGGCGGACTGCGCACCCGCATCACAAGCTGTCAGCTGGAGGAGCCCTATTTAAAGGGGCAGTCCTCCAATGCTGCTCCTGCAGCAAACAGCCAAAATTACAACATGGAGCAGCCCAGGTGAAAGGCTTCTCCCAGGTTTAATGATGCCTCGCTCCAGGTCTTACTGGATGGAGTGAGGAGGAGGAGGGAGATCTTCTACCCGGCGGACGGGAGGAAATGGCCTGCCTCTGCCACCAAGAAGACCTGGCTCAAGGTGGCATAGGAGGTCACCATAGAACCATAGAACCATAGAAAAGATACAGCACAGAAGGGGGCCATTTGGCCCATCGTGTCCGCGGCGGCTCGAAGAACAACCAGATGCCCATTCTAATCCCATCTTCCAGCACCCTGTCTGTAGCCCTGTAGCTTACAGCACTTTAGGTGCAGGTCCAGGTACTTTTTAAAAGAGTTGAGGGTCCTTGCCTCTACCACCAATTCGGGCAGCGAATTCCATACACCCACCACCCTCTGGGTAAAAAGGTATTTCCTCATGTCCCCTCGAATCCTTCCGCCAATCAGCTTAAATCTAGTTCTTGAACTCTCCGCTAGGGGAAACAGGTACTTCCTGTCTACTCTATCTGGGCCCCTCATAACTTTGTACACCTCAATCAAGTCTCCCCTCAGCCTCCTCTGCTCCAAGGAAAACAGCCCCAGCCTATCCAAACTCTCCTCGTAGCTGCGATTTTCAAGCCCTGGCAACATTCTTGTAAATCTTCTCTGCACTTTCTCCAGAGTAATTACTTCCTTCCTGTAATGTGGTGACCAGAACTGCGCACAATACTCCAGCTGTGGCCTTACCAGCATTTTATACAGTTCCATCATTACATCCCTGCTTTTGTATTCTATACCTCGGCTAATAATGGAGAGCATTCCGTATGCCTTCTTCACAACCTTATCTACCTGTACTGCCGCCTTCAGGGACCTGTGCACATGCACTCCAAGGTCTCTCACTTCCTCTACCCCTCTCAATATATTCCCGTTTACTGCGTATTCCCTTTTACTGTTTGCCCTCCCGAAGTGCATTACCTCACACTTCTCCGGATTGAACTCAATTTGCCATTTTTCTGCCCACTCCACCAACCCATTGAGATCTTCTTGGAGTCTACAGCTATCCTCTTCACTATCAACTACACGGCCAATTTTTGTGTCGTCTGCAAATTTGCCAATCATGCCCCCTACATTCAAGTCCAAATCATCAATATATACCACAACTAGCAAGGGACCTAACACTGAGCCCTGTGGCACACCACTGGAAACGGATTTCCATTCGCAAAGACATCCATCGACTTTTACCCTTTGTTTCCTGTTACTGAGCCAATTTTGGATCCAATTCGCCACATTTCCCTGTATCCCATGGGCTTTTACCTTTCTGACCAGTCTGCCATGTGGGACCTTGTCAAATGCCTTACTAAAATCCACGTGGACAACATCCACTGCATTAGCCTCATCAATCCTCCTTGTCACTTCCTCAAAGAATTCAATCAGATTTGTAAGGCATGACCTTCCCTGAACAAATCCGTGCTGACTATCCCTGATTAAACCATGCCTTTCCAAGTGACAGTTTATCCTATCTAATCCCACCAGCACCAGCAACATATCCCACACTTGGATACAGTGCAGGAAGCGCTTCAATGACCTAACTAGGTCAGCCAAAGTGAGCACACTTACTCATTCTCCTACACTCCGTCTTCCACATCACCGCCCCCACTCCACAACTCCTTCTGCACTGCCAACACTATTCTATCACATCACTCCTCACACCCACTCAAACCTCATCCTCAACTTACCTGCACTTACTCATCTCCCCAATGCTCATCCCACCACTACCACTCAACCCAATTCTCATACAATCTCATGGCTCTGTCTCATACTCACCCTCTGATGCATCTCTTTCATGGTCACCCTCCCCCAACCTGCCACTACCTCTGCTGCAGCCACAGGGGATGCATCACGTATGAATAGTAGGAAGCCTAAGGCAAAGGTTTTGTGAGCACAAAGGGGATGCACAAGGGTGTTTGATGGTTTGTCATGTTTTTTTATTTATATTTGATTTTGGTTCAACTCACATTAAATATTATATTGTCACCACTACTGCCACGTCTTGGCCATTCTTGACTGGCTTGTGCAATAAGTCCCTTTCATGAGGTTCTCCATGAACATCCACACTTGATGCCACCCATTGGGTCACCCTACAGTTGGTGTATGTGTAGTTGCACGACTATTTTGTGCAGGTGCCTGTTGTGCAGCACTGTGTTGTGGAGCTCCACGTGGCGGAGGTGGACGGCGTGCCTGGCATGGCCGGTGATGTTGCTCGTCCTCGGATGAAGTGATGAATGCAGCCATGGCGCCCCGCCCATCCTGACGGTGTGAGTTTAAGGAGGTCCGCAAGGTAGGTAAATATGTTTGCACAGCAGAATTTAGGATATAAATGAATAACTTTGAGTGGAAAGACAAAGGTGTTGCAGCCAAAACTTTGTCTGAAGTGACAGTGCCCTGCTGCAATAAATGAGGTATTCTCCCCAACTGTCAAAAAATCCTTTGCATCTCCCACTGGCTGCTGACTGAAACACGTCTGCTCCAACAGGGAGTGTTTCACACAGCACGGGTAACACGCTGAGGATCCATGAAAATTGCTCCCCTGCCAAAATCTCCTGTCAGTGAGGCCTGTCAAGTTCCTCAACTAGGTAAGTAAGTATTTAAATTGTCATCCCGCCGGCTTTAATTGCCGGTGGGAGTCCCGCATGCGGGAGCTGCGCGCGCACCCGAACGCGTCACTGGGGAACCTGGAAGTGGGCGGGTTGGAGCCGGGCTCTGGACCCGCTCTGGGATTCCCCGATTTTATGAGCCCCACTGCCCCCAACGCACCCGCTCGGCCATCCTGAAATCGACCCCATTGTATTACTGTTGGTTATGAGGGAAATCTGAATATTACCAATATTACTATTAGTTATCGGTGCAAATTCAGTGAGTTACTATTAATTACTGGTGGAATCAAAGTTCTTCCCACCTTTGGTAACCCCTCTTCCCCGCCCTTGCTATCCCCTCTTCCCCACTCTTGATATCCCCTCTTCCCCGTCTTTGCTAGCGGGTGTCCTGATTCTCGGAACTTCTCGCAAAACAGCTGCTGGCGCGAGACTACAAGCAAAGATACTGAACTCCAGGGGACCCAATCGTTATAAGGTAAATGCAATAACATTTGCAGATGTCACATGGTCATGTGATTAAACCTCCAGGAGTGCATCCAACCAGAGTTGGCAACCCTAGTGGGGACAAGCGGATGTAATCTATGCAATCTATCCGAACATGGGAGAAATTAGGGAAGGGTCTGAAAGGATGGTTAAAAAGATGAATTATAAGGAGGCTTATGAAGGCAGAGACCAAAATAGCAAAGGAAAGGGGTTTAGGAAAAGAATTCCAGAGTGCAAGGGCATGGTGTCTGAAGGGCTGCTATTGATGGTGGAATGGAGGGAGCAGAAAACACAGAGCAAGCCACAGTCGAAAGAGCAGAGGGTGCACAGTGCGATTCAGGCTGGAGAAGATTTCAGAAACAACATGGAGGGAGGCTATGAAGAGATTTGAGGACAGGGAGAAAGTAGAAGTTGGCACCTTTCACGTTCTCAGAATATCCTAAAGCACTTCACAGCCAATTAATTACTTTTGAAATGTAGTCACTGTTGTAATGTAGAAAACGCAATAGCCAATTTGCACACAGTCAGGTCCCACAAACAGCCCTGAGGTGAATAACTAGTTAATCTGCTTTGGTGGTGTTACTTGAGGGATGAATGTCAGCCAAGATAGCAGGAGAACTACCTGCTCTTATTTGAAAAAATGCAATGGGACCTTTTATATCCACCTGAACTGGTAAACGAAGCCTCAGTTTAATGCCTCATCCAAATGACTGCACCTCCAACAGTGTAGCTCTCCCTCAGTACTGCACTGAAGTCCCAGCCCAGATTACGGTTCAAGTCCTGGAATGGGGCTCAAACCCACAACTTTCTGACTCAGAGACAAGAGTGCTACCACTGAGACAAGTTCACACATTGGTGCAGGCTAGGATCTAAACTGAATTCTGGATTAAGTAGGCATTGTTCAAAAGATAAATTAACAGCCCCTTAACAAAGAGAAGGTGATTCACTTTTAAATTCATTCCAGCTGTGTTCCAAGAAATATTTTTATTGCTTATTCATGCTCACGTAGGGGCTAAATGCACTGCATTCCAGAAATTCCATTGAAAGAATGGCACAGATATTCGTTTTGGCTCGATTTCTCAATGGGGCCCCGTGTTGACCAAACACAAATTTACCCAATAACATGGTGTAGAAAAGAATACATTATTTTTCCTTGCACTATCCAAAAAAGCCATTCTCACTGGAATCACTAGTTCTTGCAAGTCTCAATCTAACTGTGATCCCATTCCTAAACAACAAATAGTCTCAGGTGTGGCACCTAGTGTGCCAGTAAGGGAAGGGGGGGTGGGGGGTAGGGATTGAAGAGTGGCCGATGAGAAGCCAAGGATGAAAAGTTTGGAGAATATGAATAATGCTTTGTTGGTGATTTGAGGGAAATGCAGTTTCAGCAGCTGTTATATCATCAATTACCTAAATGATATTTCGGAACTCTGTGTTGTTATAATCCATACCAGCAAGAGGTGCCAGGTTTGATTTAATTTTTTTCTCTTCCAGTTTTCTCCCCTCTTCTGAAGGTGCTAACTCCTGCTAGGGTAGTTAAAGAGAGGGTAAAAGCACTCAGTTATCTAGTTGTAGAATCATAGAAAGTTATGGCACAGAAGGAGGCCATTCAGCCCATCGTGTCCGTGCCGGCCGAAAAAGAGCTATCCAGCTTAATCCCACTTTCCAGCACTTGGTCCGTAGCCCTGTGGGTTACGACACTTCAGGTGCACATCCAGGTACTTTTTAAATAAGCTGAGGGTTTCTTCCTCTACCACCCTTTCAGGCAGTGAGTTCCAGATCCCCAACACCCTCTGGGTGAAAAAATTTCTCCTCAGCTCCCCTCTAATCCTTCTACCAATTATTTTAAATCTATGCCCCCTGGTCACTGACCCCTCTACTAATCTCCACATCATGGCCCTCTACTAAGGGAAATAGGTCCTCCCTATACACTCTATCTAGTCCCGTCATAATTTTATATACCTCAATTAAATCTCCCCTCAGCTTCCTTTGGTCCAAAGAAAACAACCCCAGCCTATCCAATCTTTTCTCATAGCTAAAATTCTCCAGCCCTGGCAACATCCTCATAAATCTCCTCTGTACCCTCTCTAGTGCAATCACATCTTTCCTGTCATGTGGTGACCAGAACTGTACACGGTTCTCAAGCTATGGCCTAACCAATGTTTTATACAGTTCTAGCATAACCTCCCTGCTCTTATATTCTATGCCTCGGCTAATAAAGGAAAGTATCCCAAATGCCTTTTTAACCACCTTATCTACCTGTCCTGCTACCTTCAGGATCTGTGGACATTTACTCCAAGGTCACTTTGTTCCTCTACACCTCTCAGTATCCTCCCATTTAATGTGTACTCCCTTTCCTTGTTTGCCCTCCCCAAATGCATTACCTCACACTTCTCTGGATTGAATTTCATTTGCCACTTTTCTGCCCACCTGACCAGTCCATTGATATCTTCCTGAAATCTACAGCTTTCCTCCTCACTATCAACCACATGGCCAATTTTTGTATCATCTGCAAACTTCTTGATCAAGCCCTCCACATTCAAGTCCAAATCATTAATATATACCACAAAAAGCAAGGGACCTAGTACTGAGCCTTGCGGAACCCCACTGGAAACAGCCTTCCAGTCGCAAAAACACCTGTCAACCATTACCCTTTGCTTCTTGCCACTGAGCCAATTTTGGATCCAGGATTTGTAGAGGATGAAGGCATGGTAGATTTATTAAATAAATATTTTGCATCAAGTTTTTAGAAATGATGGTGGAAGTGAGAATCTCGGTGTACTAGAAGAAGATGTAGAACAATTGTCAGAGAGAACTGTGGAAAAGGAATTGGTTCTGAAGATAATTAGTAGAGAGGTCATCGGGTGTCCATGGCTGTTGAAGGAAGTCAGAGAGGAATAGTAGAGGCTCAGGCTGTAAACTTCTATGCTTCTGGCCACCTTCTGTTACCTCAACCAAGTGGCCATTTTTTATGTTTGACCCTGTGCTGTTCTCTGTCGGGCTATTCAACATGGGGAGGGGGGGAACAACACAATCAAGCCTGATTCTGTCCTCCACATATGCACATTTTCCAAAAAAGGTCATTGGATAGCAATCAGGAGTGGGAATAGTGGCTGAATCTTCCCTTACTTAGTCCAGAGGTCCTGTTGCCAAATGTAGCATCTCTGCTGCCACCCCAGCTGAGGTTAGTGAACACAGTACAATTGTGGGGGTGGGTGTCAAACCTGGACTTTCTCATGTGTGTAGCTCATTCCAGTGCATTTACTAAATGATCCTGTTTATTATGATGGTGTGTAATTCTCTTTTATGTAACACATGGTGAGATATAAGTCCCTTTTTTATATTTCCACAATCATTTAATTTTACACATTATTGTATTTGTTGCAACTCAGATGGCTAGATTGATATGTGCAGGTGGGGCATCATTAATTGCAACACTATACAAATTTATGTCATTTAAATTACAATTTTGATATTATTTTGAATATAATTTAACATTTCCAAAGATGTCGTTGTTCAGCGACCTGAGCCGTTAAGAGAGTAGAAGACTCTGCAGTGTGTATCCTGCAACCTTTATGTATTTTGAGGATGTAACTATTATCCACGAACAGTAGCATTTTCACCACAATTGAATTCTGGTGGGTTAGTGACCACAGTGTGACATTTTTGAAATGATCACAATGACAGGACTTGTGTGGCAACGTGACAGGGTCAAGAGTTCTACGGGGTGAAATCGGTCAATGTCAGTAGCGCAAAATGGGTTCTTAGCGAATCGACAGCCTCTTTTACACCATGCTCTCATCTTTTCCATCGCTCTCAGCCTATTTTGCGCTATTGGCTTTAAACAAATTCACCCCCCTCAAGTCCCCAGTCTTGTTATTCAAAAACATAGCTCCCCTAATGGCTTAGTGATTAAACGAACTATTCAATCCCCATTCTGTGCTGAGTTAGTTCATCATATCGTATCTCTGCACGCTTTTCTACCGCAAGGCTGCACATGCGTTGGCATCATTGTATTCAGCACGGTCAGTAGCATTACAGGACTCAGACAGGAGTTGACAATGGAGCAGATGGTCCATTGTTTGTGGCTCATCACCGCAGCCGCACATCACTGAGTTACTGTCATTGTAACCCCATTCCTGCATCGTTAGTTTTGAACGACCAGTACACGGTTGAGGCATTGCCAGATTGGCCACGGTTCAGAGGCTGCAGCTGGGAAATACTCATTGGGTTCGATAGCCAGAAGATGTGTCTTATTCTGTAGATATATTCTCCGGGCCTTAATTCTCCACTGTATCACACTAGAGTCGTAAGGGTTGACAGAGTGCAGGAAGATGCGCTTGGACATCAGTCTACGCTGAGCAGGATAGTGTTGGAACAATGGATTGCGAGGATCATTGTCTGTTTCTTTTGGCTCTGGCTACGGCTGCTCTTTATATGTCTAGAGGTGCTATACTCGACAGGAGATAAAGGACATCTACCGTGGTAGGTTTAAGGCAGCCAATAATGCAAAGGCAGCAGGCATTAAGAACTGAGTTCAATTTCTTTGCACATGTGGAATGTTCCCATACTGGGCAAGCATATTCAGCAGCCAGGAAAACAGAGTGCCAGAACTGTAGTCCTGATAGTGTTTGGATTAATGCCCTATTTTGAGATAGCCAGATTTCATAGGATTTGATTCCCAGCTCCAATTTTAGCTTTGGTCTTGACGATACATTCTTTGTAACTCAAAGTACAATCCAGTGTCACAGCAAGGTAGAAAAGGCTGAAACAATAATCAAGCCTTTTCCTGTACCACTCAATATGTAGTTACAGTTTGGCTTCTCTATTATTAAGGTGCACAGATCTGTGTCTTATCTGGTTTGGTTCTCTGTTAATTGGAGGCATAGTATTACGTCAGGCCAGCTAGGGCATCACTCAGGGTTACTTCAATCCTATGCCTGGCTTTGAGTGGTAACACAAAGATCATCTGCACATAAGAAATTTCTGGTAGCAGGATGGAAGAGTTGGTCATTGGTATATATGTTGAATAGTATTGATGCTACTGCACTACCTCATGGGAGCCCATTCTGTAGCCAACACCAATGGCTTTTTTAACCGCATAGTTCCACAAACAAACCACGATTCACTAACAAAGTTCGAATGAGTTCTGTGAGAGGAGCATCCTTCGTCAAATTGAAAACTTTCTGCGCAAGTATGCGGTACTTAACAGTGTCATAGGTGTCTGAGTTAACTTAGCCTCCGGTTCTATCTTCAGAATGTGATGAATTAACTTATCTCAGCCCTGGAGCCAGTTGGGGTGCTAATGAGTTAGGTTGGGGGAGGATAAAAATCATCTAGGATTCCTTTTCCTGACTGTTATCTAGTGTGTATATCGGCATTAGGTGAAGACAGGAATGGACTTGGCTAGGGTATCTCATCCCCTACAGACTTGAATAGTCTGCTACCACTCACTATCCAAACTCAAGTACGAAGATTGGCACTTAGATGAGGCCCTACAACTGGTGTCACTTCCTGTGAAACCATACCCCAATATGAATTAGCATATTCAGGACAGGGGAATGGTACGGTAGCGTAGTTGTCATATTGCTGGACTAGTAATCCAGAGGCCTGACCTAATAATTCAGAGAACATGAGTTCAAATCCCACCATGGCAGTTTGAGAATTTGAATCTGGAAATAAGAAAGCTGGTACCAGTAAAAGTGACCATGAAGCTGTTGGATTGTCATAAAAACCCAACTGGTTTACCAATGCCTTTTAGGGAAGGAAAGCTGCCTGGTCTATATGCGACTCCAGTCACACAACATGGTTGACTCTTAACTGCCCACTTAGCAAGCCACTCAGTTGTATCAAACACAGGACAACTAGGGATGGGCAATAAATGCCAGCCTTGCCAGTGATGCCCACACCCTGAGAATGAATATTAAGAAAACTGGGGAAAATTCAGAACATATGTTTGTGTGGAGTGCAAAGTAAGCAGCCATTCCCGCTCCTCCCCCCATTGCAGCAAAAAATATTGTGATTTTGGCATGGACGTGTATTGGACATCTTGTTATTCAGTAATCGAAACAGCAAAATAGCAACGCTGATTAACTCAGGCTCATAAAATTGTAACTTGCTGCTTGAGCACAGAAATGCATTATTGGTGCCACCACACTTCTAAATATAGAACTGCATTTTATTTGCTGAAATTTGTATTCAGCGTGATAACATCTACACCTGTTGATGAAGTCATAATATTTGACCATTGCAAATATGGTCTAGTTTGTAAATCCAAAAAAAAATCTTGACAACACATGTCTTGAAAGAATTCAATTCTTCAGAAGCCTATTCACACAAAAAGTTGTCAACCCGCATAGCCTGTGTGTGCCAGCAAGTTTCGGGCAGCACACACTAATAAGAACCATAGACTACAAATCTCATGCGTTTCAAACGTGGAGAGAAGGGATGACTCCAAATTATGAATGTGAATGGGGAAAATTTTCAATGCTGAATCATTAAGGGTATGTTACAGTTCAGGCTTTTTCCTCAACACCTTTTACAACCAGAATACAGTTTCTGTAAGCAGATCTGGGCGGGCAATTTTCAGCTTGCTACTTACCCATTTACACCTAAAAATGGGGTGGTAGTGGGATCAAAATCGCTTGGAGGATGGACCCGCTGACTTGCCTCTGGTTGTCCGCCCATTCTGATTTTCGGGCAGATGTCGATATAGGCAGAAAAGTTCCCGCCAGAAACAGGCCGGGGCCTAATGAAGATATGCAAATCGGGGTCAAAAGACTCAATGCCATTTTCGTCTCTACCCAATTTGCCATCACCATTTGCTCAACCCACCGATAAACTATGATCAGGAGACAGCCATTTCCAGCTGTACATAAAAAGAGGTCCTTAGCTGTAGCAAGGGAAAGCTGGAAACAGATCTGCCACTCATTCTTACTGCAGGAGCTTGTGTGTTTCGATACTTAAAGGCTTCCAATATTTGATCTCCTTACTGCTGGGGGGACGCTGCAAATATTTTTCCCAACCACGATAAATGCAGCTCCCTTTCATTCCCCATGTTTCCACCTCTTCCTTAAAAGTTGTGCATGTGCCAGCCAGTTCATAAGAACAGTCTCTGTGCATGTGTGAAGTGTTCTGGCATACTCTGCACTTTTTATTTTAATCTGGCAAAAAAAAACAGAAACATCCCTTTAAGTAGAAGAAAAACACAAAGAACATCAGTGCTTTATTATTGTATTAAAATGGTCTCTGGGCAGATGGTGCAAAGACCTTGCTGCACCTGGTCCTAAAATATGTAAATCTTTTAGTATCAAACTGCCAATCAAGTTCAGAAAACCAGGGACATGTTGCAACCACAAAAATACTATATCATACACTCAAAAGTATTTTTGTTACAACAATGAATTTTTAAAATTATTTTTAAGGTATTGATGCATTGCCTGATATTTTTATTTAAGGAATTAATATTGTGATTTAATTGCCAGCAAAGAAATTAAAAAATATATAACATGTTTAAATGGGCTTTTCCCTAATGTATCAGTGATAAATGCATTGCATGATATGGTATTGTGCCAGGAAGACCTCAGATTCAATCCCTGATTTGTGCTGAGTGAGCTAATTTCATTTAAACAGCAGGGGGCACTACAACTGGGTTCACGATCTCGGGGAGGGGTGGGGAAGGGAAGAAGATCATTCAGAGTGTACGCCGATTAGACTCGACGATAATGATTTCCATTGTTGCATTGTCTGCACACACTTCCCATTTTGGCTCGCACGTGAATAATGGCCATTCTGGCTAGATACCAGTCTTTCCTTCTGGACTGCACCTTGACATGGCGGGAAGGATTGCATCCTCCTGGTGTCCTTCCAACACTACAGCACACCTCAGAAACTTGGCAGATGGTGGAAGTGCACAACAGGAAGCTGAATGTATTCCACCAGCTTTGTTTAAGAAGAATCTTGGGAGTTCATTGGAGAGATTGGAAAACCAATTAGGAAGTGTTGCACCACATGAGTCAGCTGACTAAGGACTCAATAATCAGATGGTTATGGTGTTTCGGTCATGTCATCAAACTACTATGTGACAGAAGCACAAGGCACATCTTAGACTGGATTTCACCTGGAAGGAAGAGGATGCATGGGGGACAAAGAATGACCTATCGTAGGATGATTGAAAAGGATGGAGACAACCTATAATGGAGTCAAACATCTTGCTCTGGAGAAACAGCAGTGGAAGGAATTTGTTGCCTCATGTGCCACATAGGAGACTTTAAACTAACTAAACTAAACTAGGTACGCAGTAGGCTACAGGCACCCTCAGAACTATATCCCAGCATTAGTCATTGACCTAAGGAAAGTGAGGGGAGCAAATAGGAGGGGAATTAAATTCGTTTCAAATGCATTAACACTTTTGCCATTTTAGCAGAGCCAGAAATTTGAATGTGGACAGAGAGTGCAGACTGCTCATATTCAGCCCAATCCCATTCACCAGCCAGCATATGGCAGGTATGCGTCTATCTAATATGAGAGAGGTAGCCAAATTCATGGTGTCTATGGATCATTCCAATCCCTAGTGTTATATTGAGGAATCCAAACATTTCAGATCACAAAGCCAAAGCTAAATATCTGATCCTGATCTTGCCAGCTGGCAATGAGTCTCTCCAGACCACAAGAGAACACAAGCATATCTCCCTCCAATATACTGCTGGGGAAAACTGCCAGCTACTCACTCTTACATGGTTAGGGATGAAATTCAGACTCACCCCTGGACTGATCAGGCTGCCAACATTACCAGTGCCAGGTGCCCGGTTAGCAAGTGGCACACATTAGAGATCGACCAGATGGAGCACAATAGTCTCTTTCTGATCCTGTATATTCCTGTGGTCCTATATATATTCCTTTACACACTGCAGAAGTACGATTGGGTGCCTCCTGCCTGGGTTTCTCTCATCAGAAATATTCAGTGCAGCGTAGAATCTGTTTGCTGATTATTTATAAATAAAACATCGCTTTGATTTTCCTCCAAGAGCAGATTTACTGCTATCAAGATCACCAATAAATACAATGCCTCCCTCAAAAAGGATTCCTTACCCAAATCCCTAGCACTAACTCATACAGCCACTCCACCAATTATTAATTGAAAGAACTATCTTTTATTTAAAAAAATTACCTTTAAAAATTAAGAAGAGGGAGGAATTTTAAAACCAATGCTTTGTTACAGTCTCAGTTTTGAATGGTCATCCCAAGCCTCTGCTCCGTATGCCATTTTCTACAGGAAGTTGACGTGGGCGTTTTTATCATGCGGGAGTGGGGTAGAGCCAATTGCCACTCATTACTAATTCTCAAGTGTTACATAAGAACATAAGAAATAGGAGCCGGAGTCGACCATACGGCCTCTTGAGCCTGCTTCGTCATTCAATAAGATCATGGCTGATCTTTGACTGCAACTCCACTTTCCTGCCCGATCCCCATATCCCTTGATTCCTTTAGAGTCCAAAAATCTATCGATCTCAGTCTTGAATATACTCAACAACTGAACATCCACAGCCCTCTGGAGTAGAGAATTCCAAATATTCATGACCCTCCAATACCACAAGTGTTGGTACCTTAATGGTGATAAGGATACTTCAAATCTGCCTATTTCACTTACCAAATGTATATATATTTTTAAAAGATATCCCTAGCCACCCCATTCAAAAATGGCTGAGGTCGTCTTCAATGACAGAGGATGATAGCCGTGTTGTTTCCGCACATCAAGGAATAAGCTGCAAGTCTTTTAATGAAAATGTGAGAATGCCTGTTTCTCCCAGTAATTAACAACCTACTTATAAAATTTAAAAACCACATATTCTCCGATTTCATTAATGGGTTACTAATTACAGAAAAATAACAAGACGTTTTCCTGTTTTTTGATAACAGATGAATTTCAATCCTAATATTTTTTTCTAAGAAAAAACAGACGAGACCAGACCAGATTTACTTACTGGGCTAAATGTTGTATCAATCTTTACCACCAACAGTCCACATTACCTCAGACTTTGAAACACCAGAATACTGCCAACTGTGAAATATATATAAATTAATCCTTGTTGTCAACACCAGAATAGACCTGGAGCAAAATGCCTAGTTCATTTTGGCAAATGGGGAAACCTAATACATACTGGACCCTAGTTACTTAGCTCTCATCTGTCAAGAATGTACATAGTTTCTCCATTAGTTTTCTCCTCTTCCTCCTCCCCAAGAAGGCATTGACTCCTATAGTGCTGGTTGCCCTCCCTATCTTGTTGAATTAGTCATCATTTATGTATGAGCCTTAATGAGATGTATCAGCAGGCAATATGACTTGGGCAGGGAGAGGTTTACAATCAAGCCCAATCCTGTCTCATCCACTTGTCCACCCCTGCACACGCCTGACAATAGTGACTGGATAATAATCAGGAGCAAGAATCCAGGCTGATTTTCCCCACCCGAATGCAGTAACGCTGAGGTCAATTAGTGTACTCTTAGTGTATTAGTGTACTCTAACCACTGCCCCCACTAAGATCAGCTTACGCAACACTCGCCAGGGATTGAACCTGGGACTTCCTGAAATGAATTAATTAATTACTCACTGGATTGACTCAGTAACATCACTTGCTTCCACCCCTTACTTCATCCTATCTGCTGCTTAAAGTCTCAATCATGCCTTTGTCATCTCCAGACTCAACTATTCCAATGGTGTACTGGCTGGTCTCCCATCCTTCATGCTCTGTAAACTTCAGCTCATCCAAATCTCTGCTGCCTGAATCAAATCCTGCACCATCTTACTCACCCATTACCCCTGTCCTACATTGGCTCCCAGTGCCCCAATGCATCAAATTTAATATTCTCATCCTCATGGTTAAACGCCTTCATGGCCTCACTGTATCTTTGTAACCTCCTCCAGCTCAACAGATCCCCTGAACTTTCTAGTTCTTCCGACTCTAGCCTTTTCCTGTGCAAATCTCCTTCTTCTGCTCCAAAATCGGCAGCCATGCCTTCGTAATGCATGATCCATCTCTTCGACCAATCTTTTGGTTACCCAGCCGAATATTTTCTTCTTTGGCTCAGCATCCATTTTTTTTGATTACACTTCTGTGAAATGCAAGTTGTTGAGGTATGTATAAAGGTTCCGGGGCAAATAGGCTGAGGCAGGGGTGGATGTGGACAATATTATGGAGCTGGAAGTAGACAGTCTTTGGGATGGAGGGAACACAGGAACATAGGAACAGGAGTAGGCCATTTAGCCCCTCGAGTCTGTTCCGCCATTCAATGAGATCATGGCTGATCTGTGACCTAACTTCATATACCCGCCTTAGCCCCATATCCCTTAATACATTTGGTTAACAAAAATCTATCAATCTCAGATGGAAAATTAACAATTGAGCTAGCATCAACTGCTGTTTGCAGAAGAGAGTTCTAAACTTCTACCACCCTTTGCGCGTAGAAGTTTTTCTTAACTGCACTCTTGACAGTCCTGGTTCTAATTTTTAGGCTATGTCCCCTAGTCCTAGATGCCCCAACCAGCAGAAATAGTTTCTCTCCTTCTACCCTATCAGTTCCCCTTAATATCTTGAAAACTTTGATCAAATCACTCCTTAATCTACTAAATCCCAGGGAATACAATCCTAGTTTACATAATCTCGCCTCGTAATTTAACCCTTGGAGTCCAGGTATCATTCTAGTAAATCTACACTGCACTCCCTCCAAGGCCAATATATCCTTCCTAAGGTGCAGTGCCCAGAACTGAACACAGTACTCCAGGTGTGGTCTAACCAGGGCTTTTAACAGCTGTAGCATAACTTCTACTCTCTTGTATTCTAGTCTTCTAGATATAAAGGCCAGCATTCTAAAGGCCCTTTTGATTATTTTCTGTACCTGTCCATGACATTTTAATGATCTATGTACATGGACCCCTAAGTCTCTTTGGGCCTCCACTGTTTCAAGCTTTTCACCATTTAGAAAGTATTCTGATCTATCCTTTTTGGGTCCAAAGTGGATGATCTCACACTTGCCTACATTGAAATCCATTTGCCACAGTTTTGCCCATTCACTTAATCTATTAATATCTTTATGTAATTTTATGCTTCCATCTACACTGTTTACAATGCTGCCAATCATTGTGTCATCGGCAAACTTGGCTATGTGGCTCTCTATCCCGTCATCTAAGTCATCAATAAATACAGTGAATAGTTGAGGTCCCAACACAGATCCCTGTGGGACACCACTAGTCACATCTTGCCAATTTGAGTACCTGCCCATCATCCCTACTCTCTGTCTCCTGCCGCTTAACCAATTTCCTAACCAGGTCAATAGTTTGCCCTCAATTCCATGAGCTTCAACTTTAGCTAACAGTCTCTTATGAGGGACTTTATCGAATGCCTTCTGGAAGTCCATATAAACAACATCCATAGACATTCCCCTGTCCACTACTTTAGTCACCTCTTCAAAAAATTCAATCAGGTTCATCAGGCATGTGAATGTAGGCAAAAGAGCTTTGCAAATGTGGGAGATATGGGGTTGGAAGTTCAGCTCCGGGTCAAACAGGAAGTTGAGGTTGCATGGAAACAATAGAGGGGTCAAGAGATGTTAGGGGGAGGTAGGGCTAGGTGCCCCCCCAAAAAACTGAAAATGCTGGAAATCTGAAACGGAAACAGAAAATGCTCGAAATATAGAGTAGGGTCAGTCAGCAATGGTAGAAAGAATTACATTTTTCAGGCAGAACAAGATCTGAACAAATGATAATTTATTTGTGCTCTCTTGATTAAATTTCCCAAAAAGCAGAAAACAAAAGCTGTGTAGGGGGCAGAGTGGTCTGAATGCTGCTATGAGCGGTCAAGAGTAGTCGGGAATGTTTCTTCTCCCCTAACTCCCATGTTCTAGAAAAACCCCAAGATAAACAAGGACATTTAATAAAACACAAAAAATGGGCATTGGATTCATATCAATTTGCATTCACATCCAGTTTCTATAACCTAGAGCATTATAAACTATATTCAAATTCATGGTAAGCAAATTGAATCTTTTAACCACTGTAAACCATATCTAACTTCATTTTTAACAGGTTTTCGTTGATTTAGTACATTAGATTTTCTATTGTTCCCAAACCTAGGATGAGTACAAAGTGATTAATTACACACCAATTCAGAGCAATGTAGCTAGGAACAGAGATTAATGTTCTTGTCTGGAACATCTGCTCAAAATTTTCAAAGCTCTTTTGCGTACATCCACAGCCTCACTTTGTATGGCTGTCCCAGTAAAATGGAAAATTGTTGCCTTGTTGTACTTATCGTCAACACAAAGCAGTAATAGCATCTTGTTAGCTCTTAGCAGGGTCGTTGAAATAAAGCTCCATTCTGTGAACGTGCAAGGTCAGGATCTGATAAACAAAGCCACTAACAGGCAATATTCTATTTGCTAGAGGGCTTGAGGAATGGTGTCTCACACACTCTATTGTTCCGTGAGATGTAGGCCAAATGGTCTCCCAAAGGATATATTGATCCAGCTGATTAGCCCAGTCATCAGGATTTCATTTGCTAAACAAGTGCTTTGCATACCCTGCAGATGGGCTCTGTCTCACGAATAGAAACCAGGATAATGGACTCAGTGTGGCAGAACACTGCAATTTTTTTAAGAA
This sequence comes from Heptranchias perlo, assembly GCF_035084215.1. NCBI lineage: Eukaryota > Metazoa > Chordata > Chondrichthyes > Hexanchiformes > Hexanchidae > Heptranchias > Heptranchias perlo. Next base: position 31,974,958 of record NC_090350.1, read on the forward strand.
ATGAAAGGTTGTTTACAAATGTAATATACTGCAGCTCCTTTAGATGAAAACCCAATAAAGTATTGCATTATTCAGCTACATCTTCAGTTATTCCAGAAGGTTTTAGAAAAAAAAACATTTCCCCTAATAGGAAACTAAATATATGGTTTGCACAGTGAGAATACAACTTTCCTTTCAAATTCTACAAACAGAATATGAATATAACGGCGAACATTAGCTGTTCCCTTATTATTATGTGGCTTGGTGTCAAAATGTTGTTTGTTAACTCTCCTGTGAAGTGTCTTGGGATATTTTACTATGATAAAGACACATATAAATGCAAATTGTTGTTGTAGTCAAATAAATACTGCAAAGAACCAATGAATAACTCAGGACCTGTGGCGAGGGAATCTGAAGTTTAAAATCTCTTTTAAATATCACATAACTAAAATGAATTCTGATTATATTAGCACTTTTCTTTTTCTGTTTAAAATAATTTTAAGTTGAGATTGTGGATACCATCACTTGGGAAACTGACTGGAGGAGTCACTGAGCCTGGCCATGTGGAGCAATTGAATTAATATCAGTTCGTACTGATCTTAACCAGGGGTTCTGCCGTGATCATCAGCAGTGCTGGTTAAACTGTTCTCATAATTTGTGAGACCCATGTTAGTAGTGCTGGCGTCCAGAAGCCAGCTTTCGTATAGCTGACTGCAACCCAAAGGCAAACTTGTCGGAGTTTGCTAGTGGCCCAAGCCACTCCAAAAAAAAGGCCCTCTGAATTATCACTACTTGGACGAGATATTGGAGGGTGCCCTCGTGTCCATTGAGCCTGAAGTCAATGCTTTTGTGAAAGAAAAAGGGGAATTTGGGAGAGAAAGAAAAATAAATCCTTCCTTTCACGAAGACACTGACTCATGCTGGGCCATGTTTTTTTTGGCAGCCTCTGGTACCTTGTCTAAGTGGTCATTTTTCATGTGTGAGCCCAGTTGGTGTGTGCCAGAAAACATAAGAACAGGAGTAGGCCATTCAACCCATTCAGCCTGTTCCACCGTTCTATTAGATCATGGCCGATTTGTACCTCAACTCCATTTGCTTGCCATTGCTCCATATCCCTTGATACCCTTACCTAACAAAAATCTGTCGATCTCAGTCTGGAAAATTTCAATTGACCCCCAGCATCCACAGCCTTTTGGGGGAGAGAGTTTGAAATTTCCACTACCCTTTATGTGAAGAAGTGCTTCCTGATTTCACTCCTAAATGGCCTAGCTCTAATTTTAAGATTATGCCCCCGTGTTCTGAATTCCCCCACCAGAGGAAATAGTTTCTCTGTATCTACCCTATCAAATCCTCTAATCATTTTAAATACCTTGATTAGATCACCTTTTAAACTCAAGGGAATACAAACCAAGTTTATGCAACCTGTCCTCATAATTTAACCTTTTAAGCCCTGGTATCATTCTGGTGAATCTGAATGTGGCCCCTCCAAAGCCAATATATCTTTCCTGAGGTTCGGTACCCAGAACTGAACACGGTACTCCAGATGGGGTCTGACCAAGTCTCAGTACAACTTGAAGCATCACTTACTCACTTTTGTATTCCAACCCCCTTGAGATAAACGTCAACATTCCTGGGGAAACAGCCTCTCAGCATCTACCTTGTCGAGCCCTCTAAGAATTTTATACGTTTCAATGAGATCACCTCTTATTCTTCTAAATTCCAGAGAGTATAGGCCCATTTTACTCAATCTCTCCTCACAGGACAACCCTCTCATACCAGGAATCAATCTAGTGAACCTTTGTTGTTCCCCCTCTAAGGCAAGTATATCCTTCCTTAGGTTAGGAGACCAAAACTGTACACAGGGAGTAATGGTTCCAATAGATTGTAGGAAGAAATCTGGCTCTGTAACCAAAAATGCTTGGCTGGAGGTGGCAGAAGGGTTAAGCAGCAGAGGCACGGTGCCCAGGTCTTGGGTACAGTGCAGGAAGCATAACCAGGTCAGGAAAAGTGAGTACAGTTGCTGATTCACCCACATCCTGTGTTGTTCAACACCCCCTACCCCCCGTCACTCTGTGTTGGCTCGCCTACCCCATCACATAACTTCTCATGCCCACTGGAATGTCAGCAGCAGCAACCATCCTTCACTTTCTATGCACTTCATCAACTGCCCATTTATTCACCCACCACTGCCATTCACCCCAATCCTGATGCAATGTGATGCCATCTCTTTCATGGTCAGCCTCACCCAAAGCATCCATTGGGTGAATACGTCATCTTCAGTCACTCACAGATCTGTTCTTTCTCCCCTTGTAGGAGAAGAGGAGAAGAGAGTGCAAAATGCAAGGGAGAGGAGCAGAACTGGAGGTGGCCCACCGTATAGTGGACGAGGAGACCATGGAAATAAGTCGGACCATCGCTTGCCTTTCCATCAGAGATGGAGAGACTGGCAACCCGTGGATGGCTGGTGACAGAACTTTAACATCTTTCACACACCTGATGAATTGATTTTATCAATGTTGTAACTGTTCCAGACCTCAGTACGGCCATTGGAAAGATTACTTTTGCGATGAATCATTAATATCGCTTTCTGTTGCCTTCCAGGGTCTTCGTACCTTCACGAGGAATCAGCAGAAATGGAAGAAAGCGATTCCTCAGAGGAGCTCATTCCTTCTGAGGGTGTACTGTCACAGGACATACAGCCATGCACCAGCGCTGATACTCACAATTCGGTGAGTCTTGTTAGATAGTTTGGGTTGTCACTTGGTGTTTCACAATTCACAAGTGAGCATGAACAGACACTGGTGGCAGGAGCAGCTTTGGAGAGTCTGCGTCGGGGGACACACTCCTCTGCTAGCTCTGCTCAGCTGGAAATAGATGCTGAACCCCGGGGGGGGGCCATCATTGAGAATGAGAATGATAGAGGTGTAGCAACAACTTTGCGAGGCACAATAGTGGAGAGGATGGAGGAGTCCAACTCCATAGCTAGTGGATTGGTGCCACAGGTAAGTGCGAGAATGTCTGCGATGGAGAAAATGGCAGCCTCCATTGAGCTTCAAGCACGGCTCTCAAATTAGTCCCTGCAGGCCACGACACCCTGCGGACTCTGGATGACAACATGTCTGCCGCCTTAAACAGGCAGACAGATACTTTAGCCATGACCTTACAACGCAGCACATCTACTCACCAACCTGCTATCCAGTAGAGTGGTGGGAGTGATGTTGTGCTGGTACGGGAGAGGGATGATGGCGAAAGGGGATATGGAAGTGGGGACTCCACTCAAACCGCTCCCATGTCTCACCCATTGGCCTCTCCTCAACCAGTACCCGCAATGCTGCTTCCTTTCCTGCTGACAGAGTCTGCCCCTGCACAGGTGCAGATGGAGCAGTCTTTGGGGGGGCCCTCACGAGCTCCAAAACCCAGAGGTCAAAGGCCCAGAACATCTCAGTAGTCAGGGCAGGTATCTGAGCAACCTGCCAATACCTCTGCTGAAGCCACAGGGGATGCACCACATGGAAGTGGTAGAAAGAGAAAGGCTAAACAATTGTAATTCACCAAAGGTATGCACAAAGGTGTTTGACAAGCTGTCATGTTAATTTATATTTTTTTTGTTATGGCACATTAAGTTTAATCATTATCACCACCTCTGCCATGTCTTGGCCATTATTGAGTCCGTTTTGTGAATTCACCCTTTCATGTGTTTCATCGTGAATGCCAAGAGATGATGCGCATGTGCAATGGGTGTATGCATGGTTGAAGGACTGTTTTGTGCAAAGGGAGGGAATCCGGGGGGTTGATGGTGGTGATTGTTCCAGGCGGCCTGAGTATTTCAAAGTCTTCACTTTGCACATCTCATTGTGAGAACCTGTTAGAGATGAGGGCATCCCTGACATCACAGGCAGCAATGTGCATGGCTGCACTGGCGATGGGTTCCCCATCTTCACCTTCCTCCTCCTCAGGTGTACTTTGGAATAGATCCATTGCGCCCACCCCCCAACCTGACCTTTTCAGTTTCAGGGGCTCCAAAATGTAGGTAAATTTGTCTGAACACAAGAATTCTCAGTCTCAACAAAGAACTCTCAGTCTAAACACAAAGAACTCCCAGCCAAACATTTGTCTGAGAGAACTGAGTGCCCAGATGTAATACCTCACCTTTTATTGAGATGTGTCAATCACTGGTTTAAAAGGGCCAAATGAGCTTCGGCTGCAACTCACCTCTGTTTCAATGGTGTGTTGTAGAAGCCATGGGAGACAAGTTCAGTAGTTGAATCCATTTCTGTTGCAGCATCCACAAAAAGTTAAGTACCTAAAGTGTTTCAACAACCTGAAGTGGCCCTTTAAATATCAGCCCGCCAGCTTTAAGTGGTTACTGAACTTCCGGATTTCTGTTGTGCGCACGCATCCCAAACCCGGATGTGGGCGCGTTGGAGCCGGGATGTGGTCCCGCTCCAAGAAGCTGCTACTTTAACCTCCCACCCACCCATTCTTGGGGGTTAAAATGACCCCCTAGGGATCAGACTCATGGCTTTTCTCTGCATTGCCTCTAGCTTCAATATCATACTTGTGTCTCAATGACCAGAACTGAGCGCAGAATTCAAAGTATGGTCCAACCTCAGCACTATGCACTTTGGTCACGACTTCCTCTGATTTGTATTCTACGTTCTGGCTATTTAGTTCAACATTCTCTGGTTGGGTTGATTGCTGCTCTGCATTGGCTGGACATACTGATTGTCCAGTCTACTGCAACTTCCAGGTCGCTTACCTCTTTGCCATTTGCTATTTCAACACCATTCATGGAGTATGCGTGTCGCTTATTTTTTTATTTCTATCTGCAGTACTTTACACTTATCCGCATTAAAATTCAGCTGCTGTATTTGTGTCTATTTATATATTTTATCCAACTCATTCTATAATTCCTGAGCTGCCTCTTCTGAAACCAATGTTCCTCCTAGTTTGATATCATCTGCAAATTCATGGCTAAGCCCGATCCTGTTCTGACCTAATGCCTATATAAGGGCATTTTTCTTCAGGGGGTTACTGGGTGTTGACCAAGAGCAGGAACCTTGGCTGAGTTTCCCCCTTTTCCCCTTCCTATCTAGGGGTTATTGAGGCCATTTGTAGCAAACCTATTACTGCCTTAACTGCAATGAGTTAATTCAGCACTGTCATGGGATCAATTCAACAACAACAACTTGCATTTAATGTACTAAAAACGTTCCAAGGTGCTTCACAGGAGCGTTATCCGACAGAATTTGACACCCAGGTACCTAAGGAAATATTAGGAGAGGTGACCAAAAGCTTGGTCAAAGAGGTAGGATTTAAGGAGCAACTTAAAAGGAGGAGAGAGAGGTAGAGAGGCGGAGAGGTTTTGGGAGGGAATTCCAGAGCTTAGAGCCGAGGCAGCTTGTAGGGAATTCCTTATTTTGTGTGATTCTTGGACACTGGATAAATAGCCAAGCAAAGAAAGTCACCCTCCCTCATGGTAGTTTCGTTAATCAGAAGTAATTATTTAATGATTTTATCATTCATATGAGCATTCATGATACAAAATCAAACCATACATATGACTTTCCACTATAAAAATCCCATTATACACTTAATATTTCGGAACGTTATTATGTAATGACTCAACAATTCATACACACAACAGGCAAATCATCAATACAAATACAACTTTTAAACCAAGGATATTGCTCATCGGGCCTAAAGGTTGATCAGCTCTTCCGTACTCGAGGTCCTCTTCTTCTTGCATGATGTTCAACTGCAGTGCGCGTTCCTTGTGACTGCCAGGTGGTGAAGAAGAGAAGAGACCATTCTTTTCTCAAAGTCCTCTTTTTATATTGTTTTTTTACAAATAGGACGTAGGATTGGGGAGGGTCATTCTTTTCGTCCAATCGCTCCCTGTGGCTATGCCTCAATCATTAACATACTTTCATGTAGAGATAGCCCCTTACATTTCTACGCACAAACATTCTTAATGGTCCTTACGTCTCCAATTTTGATTGCTTCAATAGCTTCAAATCAATTCCTTATAGCATTTGACCATATGCTGGGTGCAATACTATTTGATGTTTTACAAATTCCAGTTCTTTTGAACAGATAGGAATGAGAGGCCCATGTTTTTTTCACAGCTATCGTTGCTTTCCTGATCCGAAGCCTTTGATGTATGTCTTTGTTGCCTTTTCTTACATTACCCCCTGCTGTGTTGGAAAGCTTGTGCTTCCAAAAGCCAATGTGTTTTGAAAACCTGACAACGCTTTAAGCTCAATATTATCCATCTAGCTTATTTATTTAACAATCTAGATATCTATCCACAGTACAATGCCTTAGATCCCGAAACTCATACTTCTCCAGTGCCGACTGCATCAGTGAGGGGAAAAACAGGATTTGCAAGAACACAGTTTACCACATTACTGTGTTTGCAGGTTTTCAAATGTCTTTGTTTAAAAGGGGTACAGTTCACCCTTTCCTTCAAATATCTTTTGTTAAAGGGGTTTTGAACCCCACAAGCTGAAGGCATGGACATTAATGGTGGAGCATTTAAAATCAGGGATGCGCCAGAGGCCAGAATTGGAGGAGCGCAGAGACCTTGGAGGGCTGTAAGGCTGAAGGAGGTTACAGAGATAGAAAATGGTGAGGGATTTGAACACAAGGATGAGCCAACGTAGGTCAGCGAGCACTGGGGTGATGGATGAATGGAACTTGGTGCGAGTTAGGATACGGGCAGCAGAGTTTTGGATAAGCTCAAGTTTACGGAGGGTGGAAGTTGGGAGGCCAGCCAGGAGAGCTTTAGAATAGTCAAGTCTGGGGTAACAAAGGCATGGTTGAGAGTTTCAGCAGCAGATCAGCTGGGGCAGGCGCGGAGACGGGCAATGTTGCGGAGGTGGAAGTAGGTGGTCTTGGTGATGGAGAGGATATGGGGTCGGAAGCTTAGCTCGGGGTCAAATATGACGCTGAAACCAGGATGTTCCTGATCTGTTGGCTCAGTAGCATGCCAAGTTGTGCATCAGATTCCTTTTAACTTATTTTTAGCAGAGGCACTCGTATAAATCCCAGTGATATTCTCTGAGGCATTTGGGTCATTTATGTAACTTCTGGCACAGCTAAAGTTGATACCATAGCAACAACATCTTTATCTTATCTTGTATCAACATTAAACTTAAAACTGAACAGCCATACAAGAGGAGCTGACCACATAATACACACACAACAAAATCACTCTCAATGATATCACAGCTGAATTACTGATTCCTGACCATTGCTAGTTCCATCATTTAATAATGATTGTATGGACCAAATCCACAACTCAACAAGGAAAGTCTATGCTTATGGCAACTTTGTCCCAAAGTTAAAGGCTAAAATTGTTTTGAAGAACACATTGACAGCCCTCTTCACAGCTCTACATCTTTCACAAAAGTCTTCTTACCAACACTTCTTACCATCAACAGATCTCCTCCAGTTTGAAGACTGACACAGCTGCTCAATCACCTCCAGTGACTGGCACTCTGAGTGATCGACTCACTAGCCCCCCTGGTGGTGTCAGGAAGCCAAATCAGCAGCGGCAACTTAAAATCAACAAACCTACAACAAATGTAGAAATTACTGTTGACAATATTCGTGGATGAACATTTACCACGTTTGCATGACATCACTTTGTCTGCTTTTTAGTGGAGACAGTTGAAATAAGTGGGTTAACATTTCTGTTAAAACAGCAAGACAGAGGAATGCCATATTAATGCACTATGCATTCACATACTAATATTACGAATAGCAATTTCTAAACTTATATGTTTTATCTGGATTGTAGATCTTGATTATAAATTACATGGATCACAATAGATGGATAAGATTGTGATACAGGGCTACAGCACCCTCAAAGAGTTCAGACGATGTGATAAACAACGAAGGGAAAGCTATAGAATATGTTTTTGTGAACCCCACAAGTCTTTTACACACATATACACACTCCCCAATGCTGCAAATTTGCTGCAACATATAATTATCCTTCAGCTTCCTTTTTCTAAGTTTGCTCGTTCCAGTTTAGCTGTTTACTGCTGCCAGTATTTCCTTACCATCGTTAACCACAGCAGTTTTGTGCCACGTGACAGGAAAAGAGTTAAAAACAAACTAGTTTGTGACCTTAGACCAAGGAGCTTTACTGGAAAATAAAATGTGTGGTCTCCACATATGACAGGAAGATAAGGGTTTACTGAGAATAATACACTTTCTTTTACTGGGTTATACTTCTTGATATATATATATGTATAAATGCATGTTTTAAATATAAGTTTGTGCTGTATTGACAGTTATTTGCAAAAAATATCCAATTAAGCAGCTCATTAATTTGCTACCGGCTGCTAGGACTTTTGCAGTAATATTAGAATGCCTGGTGGGCTAATTAGGGGCAGACAGAATCCAAATTTTTGAGCCTTTAAATTCTCCAGTGACCCCTGCTGGAAAGTGCACGTGTGCGGATGTCAGCTGAAGACATGATCGGGCTCGGCTATGATGCCCCCAAGGTCAAGTAGCTCGACAAGGCACAGCGTCAAGGCATCTTACACCAAGAATGGCCACTTTTGCAGGCGCTAGAGGCCTGCTGGTACCTCTGGAGCCATACCCTAGTGTGACTTAGCACCTTCCTGCGAATTGAAGAGGAAATTGGAGCAGAACAAGGGGGCATTATTGTATATTAGAGCTAGGCCATTGAGGAGTGAAATCAGGAAGCACTTTTTCACACAAAGGGTAGTGGAAGTCTATATCTCTTTCCCCCAAAAAGCTGTGGATGCTGGGTCAATTGGAATTTTAAAGAATGACTTAGATATATTTTTGTTAAGTAAGGGTATCAAGGGATATGGAGCAAAGGCGGGTAATGGAGTTGAGGTACAGATCAGCCAAGATCTAATAGAATGATTGAACAGGCTCGAGGGGCTGAATGGTCTACTCCTGTTCCTATGTTCTTACAAATTAAATATATCAGTTTTAAAGTTTATTCATGAGTCGGTACTGCTGAATAATAAACAATTTGATTTTACCATGCACATGACCCATGACTGACCCGAAAATATATTCTCTTTTTCAGGCTCTGGTTTGCTTATATAAAGCAATTCTACTCACATGGGTCTAGTTGCATACCTGTATTAATGTGTATTAGTCCATAAAAACATCTAATTCAGAAACTTTTTTCTGCTGTGCACTACTCCTGTGTTGACCAGAATTGATTCAAAGTAGCAAAGTCACATCCATCTTGAAGAACTGATCTAAGATAAGCTTCACTCAGATGAAAAACAACAAGTAAACTCAGCCATCTTAAAATGGCATTTTTCTACAGTGTGATAATATTCTTATGAATCCTTCCAATCAGTTTTCCTCTCCTGCCACAGCACCTAAATGGCCCTTATCAAAGTCACAAATGACATCCTATGTGACTATGACCATGGCAAATTATCCCTCCTCACCTTTCTAGACCTGTCTGCAGCTTTTGAGACTGTCGACCACACCATCCTCCTCCAACGCCTCTCCTCCGTCGTTCAGTTGGGTGTGACTGTCCTCGCCCGGTTCATTTCCTATCTATCCAGTTGTAGCCAGAGAATGACCTGCAATGGCTTCTCTTCCGTTCCTGCAACGTTACCTCTGGAGTCCCCCAAGGATTTATCCTTGTCCCCCTCCTATTTCTCAACTATTTGCTGCCCCTCGGCGACATCATTCAAAGACACAACGTAAGGTTCCACATGCACACTCTCTCGACCCCTCCACTGCCTCTGATTTGTCACACTGCTTGTCCGACATCCAGTACTGGAAATTTCCTCCAACTAAATATTAGGAAGACCGAAGCCATTGTCGTCGGTCTCCTCCAGAAACTCTGTTCCCTAGCCACCGACTCAATCCCTCTTACCAATACCAATTACTTTAAATCCAAGCCCCCTGGTCACTGACCCCTCTGCTAAAGGAATAGGTCCTCCCTATCCACTCTATCTAGATCCCTCATAATTTTATACCTCAATTAAATCTCCCCTCAGCCTCCTTTATTCCAAAGAAAACAACCCCAGCCTATCCGATCTTTTCTCATAGCTAAAATTCTCTAGCACTGGCAACATCTTGGTGCATCTCCTCTGTACCCTCTCTATTGCAAGCACATCTTTCCTGTAATGTGGTGACCAGAACTGTACTCAGTACTCAAGCTGTGGCCTAACTAGTGTTTTATACAGTTCTAGCATAACCTCCCTGCTCTTATATTCTATGCCTCGGCTAATAAAGGAAAATATCCAGTATGCCTTTTTAACCACTTTATCTACCTGTCCTGCTACCTTCAGGGATCTGTGGACATGCACTCCAAGGTCCCTCTGTTCCTCTACACCTCTCAGTATCCTCCTATTTATTGTGTACTCCCTTGCCTTGTTTGGCCACCCAAATGCATCACCCCTCATTTCTCCAGATTGAATTCCATTTGCCACTTTTTTGCCCACCTGACCAGTCTACTGATATCTTCCTGCAGAATACAGCTTTCCTCCTCACTATCAACCATGCAGCCAATTTTTGTATCATCTGCAAATTTTTTGATCACGCCCCCTACATTCAAGTCCAATCATTGATATATACCACAAAAAGCAAGGCACCTAGTACTGAGCCATGAGGAACTCCACTGCAAACAGCCTTCCAGTCACAAAAACACTCATCGACCATTACCCTTTGCTTTCTGCCACTGAGCCAGTTTTGGAAACAACTTGTCACTTTCCCTTGGATCCCATGGGCTTTTACTTTTTTGACCAGTCTGCCATGTGGGACCTTGTCAAAAGCCTTGGGATATTTTACTACGTTAAAGGTGCTATATAAACGCAAGTTGTTGTTGTATAGCAGTCCTGTATCACAGAAAAAGCTGAACGAGGAAATGAGCGGAACACTGTGAAAGCAAAAGAACACTAATCAATACAAAAGATTTGAATTAATATAGCACCTTTTCTGTCCTCAGGACGTCCAAGGTACTGCATAGTCAATGAATTACTTGCTTAAGTGTAGGGAGCCGGGAAGGGGGTGGTGGGGGGGGGGGGGGGGGGGGGGTTGAAATTCCTGACGGGAAACCCAGAAGTACGGGTTTCCCGGATATCCTTACGATGAAATTTTTGCAGTCAAATACCACCTGAGCATTAATTGAGTGCAAATCCTGGCTGTTCATGTAGGCATGCGGTTGATTGGAAGAGACCCGATGCCCACATGGGTTGATATGAGGAGACGTGATGCCCACATGGGTTGATATGAGGAGCCGTGATGCCCACATGGGTTGATATGAGGAGCGGTGATGCCCACATGGGTTGATATGAGGAGCCGTGATGCCCACATGGGTACCATTTTCAATACCTTTTACTCAAAGGAACCCTGGCACCCAATGAAATCTCTGCATACAGGGAAAGTGATGAAGATGTTGCCCAGCCAAACAAAGCTTCTGTCACTTTCTTGATACATATGTGCACTGCACTGCAGACTGCCTGATGTGGTAATTTTTTTTTCATAAAATATACTTTATTCATAAAATTTGCAGCAATACATACAATACAGTTGTCATATCACATTCCAAACATACACAATACAGATTATACAATTTGCAGGTTACATCAAGTACAGTACAGTGAACACATTGTACATAATTACAGTTCATGACACTCTAGAGTGCCTCAATGTATTACACTCAATACAGATTATTGATTACAGATTCATTACAGGTACATTACAGATTCATTACAGGTACATTACATCAATTTGAATTTTACATTCTGCCCATGGGGGTTTCTCCCTGATTGCAGCCCCTCGGTATACAATGGCGGGAAGGCTCTAAATGGTTGCCTTTCCCCACAGAGCCTTTGAGGCAGCCGCACCCAGCCTCATTGCGTCCCTGAGCACGTAATCCTGGACCTTTGAATGTGCCAGTCTGCAACACTTGGTCGAGGACAGCTCCATGCTCTGGAAGACCAGCAAGTTTCGGGCTGACCAAAGGGCGTCTTTCACCGAGTTGATGGTCTTCCAGCAGCAGTTGATGTCCGTTTCAATGTGCGTCCCCGGGAACAGCCCATAGAGCACAGAATCCTGTGTTACGGAACTGCTCGGGATGAACCTGGACAGATACCACTGCATCTCTATCCAGACCTTCTTTGCAAAGGCACATTCCAGAAGGAGATGGCTGACGGTCTCGTCTCCACCGCAGCCTCCTCGGGGACAGCGCGCGGTGGCGCTGAGGGTCCGGGAGTGCATGAAGTATCTGACGGGAAGGGCCCTTCTCACCACCAGCCAAGCTAGGTCTTGATGCTTGTTTGAAAGCTCTGGCGATGAGGCGTTCTGCCAAATGACATTGACAGTCTGCTCGGGGAACCAACCGTCAGGATCCACTATCTCCTTTTCCCTCAGGGTCTCGAGGACGTTACGTGCGGACCACTTGCTGATCGCCTTGTGGTCAAAAGGTGTTTTTCTGCACAAACTTTTCCACGCAGGACAGGTGGGGCGGAACGGTCCAACTGGACGGAGCGTTCCGTGGCAGCGTGGCCAGGCCCATCCTTCTCAACACCGGGGACAGGTAGAACCTCAGCACATAGTGACACTTTGTGTTTGCGTACCGAGGGTCTATGCACAGCTTGATGCAGCCGCACACAAAGGTGGCCATCAGGATGAGGGCCACGTTGGGCACGCCTTTCCCCCCTTTCTATGGAGATTTGTACATCGTGACCCTGCGGACACGGTCCATTTTTGATCTCCAGACAAAGCGGAAGATGGCTCGGGTGACTGTCGCGGCGCACGAGCGAGGTATGGGCCAGACCTGTGCCACGTGCAGCAACACCGAGAGCACCTCGCACCTGATGACCAGGTTCTTGCCCACGATCGAGAGAGATCGTCGATCCCACAGTCCCAGTTTCTGCTTAACCTTGGAAATACGCTCCTCCCAGTTTTTGGTGCACGCCCCGGCCCCCCCGAACCAGATCCCCAGCACCTTCAGGTAATCCGACCTGACGGTGAAGGGGACAAAGGATCGGTCGGTCCCGTTCCCAAAGAACATACCTCGCTCTTGCTACGATTTACCCTGGCCCCCGAGGCCAGGTCGAACTGGTCGCAGATGCTCATCAATCTGCGGACCGACAGCTGATCCAAGCAAAAGACGGCGACGTCGTCCATGTACAGGGAGGCCTTGACCTGAGTGCTTCCGCTGCCTGGGATCGTCACCCCTCTTATGCCCGCATCCCTCCTGATGGACTCGGCAAAGGGCTCGATGCAACACACGAACAAGACAGAGGAGAGAGGACAGCCCTGCCTGACTCCAGATTCGATCGGAAAGCTTTCTGATTCCCACCCGTTGATTGAAACTGCGCTACTGATGTTTGTGTAGAGCAGTTGGATCCAATTGCGGATTCCCTCCCCAAACCCCATTTTGGAGAGCACGTCCATCATGTACGTGTGGGATATTCTGTCAAAGGCCTTCTCATAGTCCAGGCTGATCAGGCAGGTGTTCACCCCCTGTCCTGTACGTAGTTTTGGACAGTAAATGTCTCCTGAGATGGCTTGGACAGATCCACTAGCGTGAAAACTTCACAGTGTGGTAAAACCTTTACTTCTAGGGGAAGAGCCATCCCTCTTCCAGATGTTGTTTGCAGATGATAAAACTTTATGACAGCCTGTCTTGTTTAGTGGAGGCAGCAAAGACAGGTCTCCTCTAACACATCCAAATACATATCTATAAATACTCATCCTGGGGTAGTGATGAATGCAGGTTAAAACGCTTAATGTGTCATTGCATTCGCATTTTTTGTCTCCTCATCAACTCGTCTTCTTCATCTACAACAGGCTGCACTATCGAAACCTCCAAAGGAATTCCCATCCTCGCCACTTCGTATGGTGCTATTTAAATGGCAGCAGCAACCAAGAATAATGCAGGAACGTATTGGAAAAAACCCCCCAAAAATGCAAAAATCCAGACTATCCAACAACATCAACTAATGCTTGGAGCAATCGGAGCAAAATGCAGCAAAAGAATTGAAAGGCATAAACAAACATTTTAAAAGCACTTGAACCTGTGCTCTGCCTTTAAGAAGCCTACTTGAGCAAGGCAAATCCCAATACTCCCAATGTACCTATTTTATGTGGGTGAGGTGCATGCAATGGGTGGGACCAAGCTTGAAAAGGAATCTCTTAAAATGAGCCTCCTGCATGCGTGTGGTGTGGCCTCATTTTGCCCTCTGAATTCTAACAGTGCAAAATGCAAGGTTACACGCACCAATTTCATTGATCTAGTGCTGTCATCTCTTGACATGTAGGTCTTGCAGAGCCAGCAAGAGCACCAAAGTAAATTTACCGGATTCTGTAAGGCCGGTGGCTGGAAAGACTCCCATAGTTTTAACTGTCAACTCGTTGTGAAGACAAATATGCAATGAAAATAAATCCAATACAATGCAAGGGTGCAATGGGATGTAATGGATTGTAATGAGTGGCAGTCTTGTTCCTCACACGGTTGCCAATTTGATTATAGCTTGGACCCTCATCAGTTGCACGAAAATTTGCACTTCCATTACACTGAGAAGTAGAACAAGCTTCAGCCATAGAAAACAAGAGGGTGATGAATTTTGCAGCAATAACAATGATTACAGTTTCAGATATCACATGCCATAGATTGTTTAGAAATATCACGTGAGTCACAAGATTGCATACATGCATAAGAAGCGCTTATGTGAACAACTTTTTAAAAAAATTGACTGCCAACTCAAAAATAGCTCTGAATATAAGCCTGTGACCAAGGCCAGTCACTGGTTTATGATGATGGACTAAGTTAAATTCCTCTTTTATTACATGAGGTTTCAGGATTTTTAGCAGTGTTTTGGCGATCACATTCCTCAATTTGTTTTGTTTTTCGGTGAAAACCAAAACCCAATGGCCTGACCTATAATTTGTGAAAACAAGTAGCTACAATGAGAGTGCAATGGGACATGAGCTTGTTGTAACTTGAGCTGCAGGTATCCAATGTCCAATCAGTTCCATAATAAAGAAAAATATCAGCATACAAAGCCTCGGGTTTTTCTCAGTGGCAGATTTAGACATTTTTGAAGAGGGAAATGAGTGCTGAGGGTATAAAATGTATTTCTTAAGAGGAATGCTTCCCCAGTGAATTTTGATTCTTGACAATTCTTTGATGCATTTCCAGCATTTTGAAGCAAAAATGATAGTTGGTACAGTGCAAAGATGTCCAGGAAAGTCCACAAACAATATGATATCATCTATAAAAATGAGCACCACAATTCTTTCAGATAAGCTCAGAATAGACACCCTGATCCCTTCTGATGACATCCAGCACATCATTAATGAATATGTCAAACAGGATGGGTGACATTGCTCTTTTGAGAGAAATAGGACCTGTGAGTCTTTATCTAACCCTATACAGATCTTGGAGCTGGAATGCCTTGATAAAAAATTTGGCGATGAAACTTTAGAATCTATTTGGATTGCAACTAAATTTGATGTGGCCCCTCACGAAGGATAGGGAGTACACACATTCTTTTGTGGATTATAGGTGCAGAGAGTTAAAAATAACACTGCACAGTAACAATTTTAATGTCTTTACCAGTCTGCTGCCAGGTGTCAGGTGATCATGAGCCAGCATGGGACTGCATATTCAGGTACGCACAACTTTTATGGGGCAACTTAGGGAGCGATGTAGATGCAGTAGGAAACGTTGATTTCTGTCAGCAAATGCTGACACAACTCGGGAAGCACTCACTGTCAGCATGAAATGCTGTTGGTTGGCGCATTGCTGCTTTTAAACTAGCTTCTACAACTGGCAGGTCGAGATAAGCTAAAAGAGTCATCTTTTTGAATTTGCAGTATTTTCCATTATTTTTGCCCTATCAATACTATGTAAATTCTTGACTTCAAAGAAGAACTGAAAGCCAGTCATTATGTTACTCACCCTCCTCTGTATTTAATAACTACAGCCTTAGAACTACACTGTGAGATAATAGATATGGACACTTAATGAGTTCATCTGAAACTCCTCTCTCTATTTTAATGCAGATGTTAACTTGTTTAAAGCATCTAGAGTAATGCCTCCACTAAAATAGCAGAGAGGAATTTCAGACAAATGAACTAACTGTTCGTACCTTATTATCAACAGTATTTTGTTAAGTGTAACTTTAAGATCTATGAGTATTTCTCAGTTTCTTATTCCTTTGCCCAGAATGCTTTGTGCCACTATTTAGCTCACCATTGGTTGCTACGATATACTTTCTTCCGAAGAATCCTATAGTCAAATTCATATACAACAACAACAACTTGCATTTATATAGCGCCTTTAACGTAGTAAAGCGTCATCAAACAAAATTTGACACCGAGCCACATAATAGGACACCTTCCAAAGTCTACTCCCTATAGCTTTACATAATCTACTCACAATATTTAATAAGGAGACTAATGAGCACCAAATAATATGTCCTTACCAGAATAAAATGAAACAGTTGAGAGATTTTAACAATAATCACATGTAGAGGAAAGTGAATGATGCAATGAAAATTGCAGCACCGCTCTCCTCAAATAGGAAAGAAAATGTTGGCTACACACTGATTTCCCGGGATTGTTGACTGGCTGGATTTTTCTCCAGTGTGGTATCGCCACTGGAGGTCGGTCACGGTGGGACCTCCGCCCACTGCCCTGATCCCACCAGGATCCCAGCCCATTTTCCTGGGTCAGGGTCAATTATATCTGCTCTCCAGAGGGGCCCCGGCCGCTGCACAGTCCAATAATTCTGTAGTGCTGCAACAGAGAACACAGTACAGCACCTGAAGGGGGAGAAGCTGCAGTTAAAAGGGGCAGAGCTCCCTGAAGATCAAAAAAACAATTTTGTTCAAATGGCTCCGCAAGAACCCAACATTGCTGCAGCCAACATTAGAAGGACACAGGAGAGGAAGAGGGAGAGGTGGCCAGGAACAGTTCCTCTTCCTCCTTCATTGTCTTTGACAATCTGCCCCACGCTGCAGGGTCAGTATTACCACCCATGTTCTGTTCTTAATGTGGGTCAGCCCATTTTCCCTGCCACACCGCGGCTATATTGTCTATAATTGGGAGGTTTAGCAGAGGAGCTGCCAGCCCCAAGACTAAAAGTTGGTTATAAGCCTGAATCATAAGACGGAAGAGTTATCCTGGTTACGATGTGCAGCAAGCTTGTAAATGTGCTCAAAAACATGTTTACGATATCACTACACAAAGCAGCTACCGCAATTCTTCCCTCATATCCATTCATCAAGATAAATCTCCTCATCATGTGCCTTATTTAAACCACACAACCTTGTGATAAACTGAGTTAGAATTACAGCTTAAAAACATTGGTTTGTTGTTGAAAAAATTAGTGGTGCAAAAGCATATTAATATCTACATTACAAGGGATGGTGCAGTCCCTCTACAGTAATCAGGACAAAGGACCCACTGCATCTGTGACCATTTAACAGGAAGGTTAATAAGACCCTAGCAAATACGACCAGAAAAATTACAGTTGGAGATGGGTTAGAGCGAGAGACTCAGAAGTTGTTCTGACGAGAAATCTTGGCACTAAACATGTCATTATGCTGAGGAAACAGGCCTACAAGTAACAGTAGTGTGTGAGTCAGCTGGGTTCAATTGTTAGCACTCTTACTTGAGTCAGCAAGGCTTGGGTTCAAGCCCTACTCCAGGACATAAGCACATAATCTAGGTTGATATTTAAGTACAGTATTAAGGTAGTGTTTGGAGTTGCTGTTCTTTGGATGAGGTGCTAAACTGAGGTCTATGTGCCTCTTCTGGTGGACACCAAGGGCTCAATTTTAAAACTGGGCCAGGAAGGGGGCAGGGTGAGGGGCGGGGTGTCAAATTGAGGACAGGAAACCTACTAGTACGGGTTTCCCGGACGTCCTTATGATTTTGACGTAAGGACGTCTTTTATTTTTTTTTGTGGGTTTCCCATCCGACTGACCGGCCTGATTGACCTTGAAAGGTTTTAAGGCCCGACCCACCTCCTGGGAGCGGGTTGATCGCCCGCCCTCTTCCTGCCCCAGTGAAAACCGGAAATAGGCAGATTGGAGGCGGGTTGGGGGTGGGTCTGAAATGGTGGCAATTTTCAATGCCTCCTGCCCCCAACCCACCCATTTTTCACTTTTAAAATTGAGCCCTAAATTTCCCCTGGCATTATTTGAAGAAGTGCAGGGAGTTCGGTCAGTGTCCTGACTCATACTTGTTCCTCAACCAGCAACACCAACAAGACAGATTAACTAGTCATTTATCCCATTGATTTTGTGGAATCTTGCTCTGTACAAAAATGCCTGCCTAGCAAAGTAACTCATTGTCTGTGATTCACTTTGGGATGTTTCTTTTTATAAATGTGATGATGTGCATTTGTAAATGCAAGCCTTTCTTTTCTTCTACTCTTTCCTCTATAGCAATGTACAGAATTGTGTCAAGCCTATGCTGACCCTGCAAATAGTACAGAATAAGATTCACTGTGAATTAACCACTTGTGATAGAAAGATCTTCCATTTAGATAGTGTCTTATCATGCCCACAGGATATTCCAAAGCGCTACACAACCGATTAATTTCTTTCACAGCATATTCACTACTGGTATGTGTACTAGCCTAGATTACATGCTCAAGTCCTGAAGTGGGCTTAACCCATAACCATCTAATTAAGAGACAAGAGTGCTACCAACTGATCCCTTCTAAAGCAAAACAAACTTTGGGCTCCACTAATGCGCAATGAGTAACTGTATCACATGGTGTAATACTGAATTATATAGACCATGAAGATTCCTGGATTGATTTCTGGCTGATCTCATCCAGGATATCAGTGGGAGGACTACAGTTGGCCTGAGTTATAATTGGCCAGGCTAGATCAGGAGGCAAAATAGAAAGTCAGCTTAATTCCTGTTTTTTGATTGCTATCTATTGACCCCGCCCCCACCCCCGCTACAAAGTGCACATGTGGCTATCAGGTGAGGTTGTGATGCTGGTCATAAAAGCTGCCAATGTTCCTACATGATGAATGGTTATTTGGGTGAGTTATGCAACATTGTCTTTGTTTGTGAAACCTTGGGGGAAATCTTGACCTCCAAGAACAGGTGTGTTGGGGGCAGGTGGGTAGTTAAAATAATTTATTCTTTGAGCGCGACCGCAACCTGGCTCCAACGCGACCACTTCCGGGTTTAACGGAGACGCGTTTGGATGGGTGCGAGTAACCAACTCGCCGCAATTCGGTCCCTAATTAGTGCAGGCGGTCGGGTGGTTATCACAGCAATTAACATACTTACGGGACGTTAATTAGGTCTTTTTAAATTAATTTTCCTTGACCTTTAAATTTAACGCCTCCAGCGCGGGTTTCCCGGGGCTCGTGAATCTCAGGAGGGCTGGATCATGAGGTAAGTGCCTTTATTACACAGCTTGTGGGCCAGGAGGAGCAGGAGTGTTTCCTCCAAGCTTACCTGCTGTGATCAGACCTCCACAATCAGCCGACCCCGCCCCTCAAGTCCGAGACCCCCTCCGATTTCCGAGACCCCCCCCCCACCCCGATGTCCGAGACCCCATCTGATGTCCGAGTCCCCTTCCGATGTCCAAGACCCCCTCCGATGACCGGCTGCTCACCCGTCCACCCCGACAACAATGTCCAACTTCTGTCCCCCCACCCGCGATCGCCCCCCTCCCCCCCCATCCAACTCCCAAAGATCCCGATCTCCCCCGACCCCGCCTCCATCCAAACGCTGACTTACCTTCCATCCGCTCCCCGCTGCTATCCCACCCGACAGGCAGCCAGCTTGCCAATCAAGCTGGCTGCCTGTCAATCAAACGTTTTGATAAATTTTAAAGCGGGTCCTATCATTAAGTTCAGTAGGACCTGCGGGAAACCCGTACTTCCGGGTTTCCCATCTGCAAATCCGCCCCCAGTCCCGCTCTCTTCCCGGCTCCAAATTAATATCAGGGCCTGTATCTCAGCATGAGATACATGCTGCATTCAAAACAGGAAAAAAAAATGAAAAAAATGCATGTGAGAGAAATTCATATATTTTGCTCATACCTACAACAAGGATATTAGATGTATATCCTGAGTAGAGAACAGAGAGCTTGGTCTATGCGTTGTAGGGGGAGCAACTCCATTCAATATCACTATGCAGTTTACATAGCTTTGAATGGAACTACCTTGCTGTGGAGCAAATTTTGAACTATACCCTGGAGGTGGGATCTTCTTGCTCTGAATCAAGGTCACAGCAGGTAATTTTGCCTTGTTTAGATGGTCCCTACTAATTCAGAACAGCTGCTAATTTTATACAAAACCAAATTAACAGCTGTCATGTAAACACGCTATTAGACTCCAGAGATCTAGATTCGGCTGGTTTAAAAGATCCAGGTCAGAGCTGGGCATCTGGTCCAAATGCACAATCTAACCTCAAGAAAAAAGTCTTCAAGGTATAACTGACAGACCAGTTATTCTATGCGCACAAAGTCACACTGGAACAAAAAAAAACAATTCGTCAATCGTATGCAAATGGCATCTTATGTACGATAGACATTTCATTTTATTCTGATATTCTGAATTTTTACACAATCTGTACTTGGAGACAGATCACAGCTAGGTGTTTTTTTCATTTTTGTAATTCTATCTCCTGGCATTTTCTCAGGCCATACAGTACTCCTAAGATGCTCCCAATTCAGTCCTTTGGATAAGACATTAAACCAAGGCCCCGCCTGCCCTCTAAGGTGGACGTAAAAGACCCCATGGCACCATTTCAAGGAAGAGCAGGGGAGTTCTTCCCGGTGTCCTGGTCAATATTTATCACTCAACCAACATCACCAAAAGCAGATTATCTGGTCATTATTACATTGCTGTTTGTGAGACCTTGCTGTGGGCAAACTGGCTGCTGCGTTTCCTACATTACAACAGTGGCTACACTTCAAAAAGTACTTCATTGGTTGTAAAGCGCTTTTTGATGTTCTGAGGTTGTGAAAGGCGCTATAGAAGTGCAAGAGTTTCTTTCTGTGCTTGTTCCACTCTTGAACCAGCTGGGTGACTTACACTCTGATTTTTTACCCCATTCCTGCAGTGATGTGCCTGGCCCTTATGTGCCCCCCATGATTGAATCTGCATCCCTCCCCTGTAGTTCTCCACTGCCATGTTAGTTTGCTTACTGAATTTTTCTTCTGGCACGACTTCCTTGCAGTTTCTGATGTATCCATTTCTCTCTATTAACAATTCAAATCTACAGTTATAAGGAACAATTCTACATGTTCACACCCACAAGAATAAGTACTGTATTAACTCACTAGATTCATCTTGAATTGGATTTTTTTTCTTTTGCAGTTTTAAAAAATAGAATCCAGCAAAGTTTACAGGCTTTCTTGGGCTGTGGTACGTCACAGGTTACATTACATGGTACTTGCAGAAACACTGAGAGTTTTTGCTTATTTTGATAGCACTGCACATCAAGGATCGACTGGACCAGGTCTTTCTTTGGCCGAGAGCACTGAGGTTAAGTGGAAAGGGTGGGTCAGGGGGGCTCACTGAGC
Source organism: Heptranchias perlo (assembly GCF_035084215.1). Lineage (NCBI taxonomy): Eukaryota > Metazoa > Chordata > Chondrichthyes > Hexanchiformes > Hexanchidae > Heptranchias > Heptranchias perlo. The sequence goes on from NC_090350.1 coordinate 31,996,472, forward strand.
ACTGTGAGTAGATGAGAGTTGGGCAGTGTATAATCTCTGAGGAGTTTGCCATGGGCAGCGGGCAGGACTTCATTTCTGAGGAGAACACAAAAGAAAAGAAGAAACAAAAAACATTTTCAGAGAACAAATTACACAAGCAAAAGGGTGTTTCAAATTGTTTGCCTCACATTCTGTTTTTGCTTATTAAAAATTACTTTGGAATTTTAAATCACTATTAAACAGACTCCTATAAAATATATTTATCTTGTTCTTTTTCTTTCTCTTTTACATCTCATTTACCACTGTGCATCCTCACTTCTCTATCTGGATGTCAGGACAGTCTAGGACTATGTATACCATTTTTCTACACTTAATTGCTGTTGCCATTTTGGATGTATGGCGGAGAGGTTCACTTCCTGGACCAGCCTGCTCTTACTGATTTGCCATATTACTCACCAGGGCAAGTTTGGCCTGCAGCACATAAGTTTGGCCTGCTATCAAACTGTAATTTGGCAATGTGCTTTTTGCTTTTCCTCTGTTAGTTTCAAGATGGATACATAAGAACATAAGAAATAGGAGCAGGAGTAGGCCAATCGGCCCCTCGAGCCTGCTCCGCCATTCAATAAAATCATGGCTGATCTGATCCTAACCTCAAATCTAAATTCATGTCCAATTTCCTGCCCGCTCCCCGTAACCCCTAATTCCCTTTACTTCTAGGAAACTGTCTATTTCTGTTTTAAATTTATTTAATGATGTAGCTTCCACAGCTTCCTGGGGCAGCAAATTCCACAGACCTACTACCCTCTGAGTGAAGAAGTTTCTCCTCATCTCAGTTTTGAAGGAGCAGTCCCTTATTCTAAGATTATGCCCCCTAGTTCTAGTTTCACCCATCTTTGGGAACATCCTTACCGCATCCACCCGATCAAGCCCCTTCACAATCTTATATGTTTCAATAAGATCGCCTCTCATTCTTCTGAACTCCAATGAGTAGAGTCCCAATCTACTCAACCTCTCCTCATATGTCCACCCGCTCATCCCCGGGATTAACCGAGTGAACCTTCTTTGTACTGCCTCGAGAGCAAGTATGTCTTTTCTTAAGTATGGAGACCAAAACTGTATGGAGTATTCCAGGTGCGGTCTCACCAATACCTTATATAACTGCAGCAATACCTCCCTGTTTTTATATTCTATCCCCCTAGCAATAAAAGCCAACATTCCGTTGGCCTTCTTGATCACCTGCTGCACCTGCATACTAACTTTTTGATTTTCTTGCACTAGGACCCCCAGATCCCTTTGTACTGCAGTACTTTCCAGTTTCTCGCCATTAAGATAATAACTTGCTCTCTGATTTTTCCTGCCAAAGTGCATAACCTCACATTTTCCAATATTGTATTGCATCTGCCAAATCTCCGCCCACTCACCCAGCCTGTCTATATCCCCCTGTAGGTTTTTTATGTCCTCCTCACTCTCCACTTTCCCTCCCATCTTTGTATCATCTGCAAACTTTGATATGTTACACTCGGTCCCCTCCTCCAAATCGTTAATATAGATTGTAAAGAGTTGGGGACCCAGCACCGACCCCTGCGGAACACCACTGGCTACTGGTTGCCAGTCCAAGAATGAACCATTTATCCCAACTCTCTGCTTCCTGTTAGATAACTAATCCTCCACCCATGCCAGAATATTACCCCCAATCCAGTGATTCTTTATCTTGAGCAATAATCTTTTATGTGGCACCTTGTCGAATGCCTTCTGGAAGTCTAAATACACTACGTCCACTGGTTCCCCTTTATCCACCCTGTACGTTATGTCCTCAAAGAACTCAAGCAAATTTGTCAGACATGACTTCCCCTTCGTAAAGCCATGCTGACTTTGTCCTATTAAATTATGTTTATCCAAATGTTCCGCTACTGTCTCCTTAATAATAGACTCCAAAATTTTACCCACCACAGATGTTAGGCTAACTGGTCTATAATTTCCAGCCTTCTGCCTACTACCCTTTTTAAATAAGGGTGTTACATTAGCAGTTTTCCAATCTGCCGGGACCTTTGCCGAGTCCAGAGAATTTTGGAAAATTATTACCAAAGCATCCACAATCCCTACTGCCACTTCCCTCAAGACCCTCGGATGTAAGCCATCAGGTCCAGGGGATTTATCCGCCTTGAGTCCCATTATTTTACTGAGTACCAATTCCTTAGTGATTTTAATCGTATTTAGCTCCTCCCCCCCTAGAGCCCCCTGTTTGTCCAGTGTTGGGATATTCTTAGTGTCCTCTACCGTAAAGACTGAAACAAAATATTTGTTCAGCATTTTTGCCATCTCCATGTTTCCCACCATTAATTTCCTGGTCTCATCCTCTAAGGGACCTACGTTTGCCTTAGCCACCCTTTTTCTTTTTATATAACTATAGAAACTCTTGCTACCTGTTTTTATATTTTTTGCTAATTTATTTTCATAATCTATCTTCCCTTTCTTAATCAATCCTTTTGTTACTTTTTGCTGTCTTTTGAAGACTTCCCAATCTTCTATCCTCCCACTAAGTTTGGCTACCTTATATGTCCTTCTTTTTAGTCAGATACTGTCCTTAATTTCTTTACTTAGCCACGGATGGCTGTCATTTCTTTTACACCCTTTTTTCCTCAGTGGAATATATTTTTTTTGAAAGTTGTAAAATAACTCCTTGAATGAACACCACTTGAATGTACTGTCTTACCCTTTAATCTATTTTCCCAGTCCACTTTAATCAATTCCGCTCTCATACCATCATAGTCTCCTTTATTCAAGCTCAGTACGCTTGTTTGAAAACCAACCTTCTCATCCTCCAATTGGATATGGAATGTAACCATGTTATGGTCACTCATTCCAAGGGGATCCTTAACTAGGACATTATTAATTAATCCTGGCTCATTACACAGGACCAGGTCCAAGGTTGCTTGCCCCCTTGTAGGATCAGTTACCTACTGCTCAAGAAATCTATCCCTAATACACTCAATAAACTCTTCCTCAAGGCTGCCCTGCCCAATTTGATTTGTCCAGTTAATATGATAGTTAAAATCCCCCATAATTATAGCTGTTCCCTTATTACATGCCCCGACTATTTCCTGATTAATACTTCTTCCAGCAGAGTTGCAACTATTAGGAGGCCTATATACTACACCCAAAAGTGTTTTTTTCCCCTTATTATTCCTTATCTCTACCCAAACTGTTTCATTATCCTGATCCTTTGTTCCAATATCATTTCTCTGTATTACAGTGATTCCCTCCTTTATTAACATAGCCACCCCACCTCCCCTTCCTTCCTGCCTGCCCTTCCTGATTGTTAAATACCCTGGCATATTTAATTCCCAGTCGTTGTCACCCTGCAGCCATGTTTCTGTAATGGCCACAAGATCATACCCATACGTAGTTATTTGTGCCATTAACTCGTCCATTTTGTTACGAATGCTACGTGCATTCAGATAAAGAACTTTCAAATATGTTTTGTGACACTTAGTTCCTGCTTTTTCCTTTTTTAACACTTTACCTTTTACTCCATACCTTCTGTCCCTTCCTGACACGCTTTCCTCTGTTTCCCTGCTCAGGTTCCCAACCCCCTGCCACAGCTTTGATGCTGGGTTAATCGCCTTACGCTTTCTAGTTTTTATTTTATCTGTCGTGCCTAAAGTACACTTTCTTTCCGCTGCTCTATGCTTTTCCCTGTCACTTGCTCTTGAACAACTGTTTGTACTATTTGTATTGTAGTTTTCTCCTGGGTCTTCCCCTCTCTTGCTGCTCTCAATTTTATTCTCTTCTGACTCCCCGCTCAGGTTCCCATCCCCCTGCCACTCTAGTTTAAACCTTCCCCAACAGCACTAGCAAACACCCCCGCTAGGACATTGGTCCCGGTCCTGCTCGGGTGTAACCCGTCACGCTTGTACAGGTCCCACCTTCCCCAGAACCGGTCCCAATGTCCCAGGAATCTAAATCCCTCCCTCCTACACCATCCCTGCAGCCACGCATTCATCCTGTCTATTCTCCTGTTCCTATACTCACTAGCACGTGGCACCGGTAGTAATCCTGAGATCACTACCTTTGAAGTCCTGCTTTTTAATTTATCTCCAGTGGTTACCAGTGGTTCCACGGGCACAGACTACCCCAGGGGCCATTCCTTGTGTGACTGTATCCAGTGATGTGTCACCAGGCTCTTCAAACATGGAGGGCAGTCCCTGCCCAATTCTTTCTCACACTGAGTCCACACATGCACGCTTTTCAACAAGGATCACTAGATAGCAATCAGAGGCTGACTGACTGGTTGCTCTTTCGGTCAAGAAGCCAGAGGTACTGAGGCCAATACTAACACTCCACCTAACAGATCAGCCAACTCAGCACTAAATAGGAATTGAACCTAGGACCTTCTGGTCTGTATGACTTAACACTAGACTACGCAGTGCCTTTTCCCACTAAGTTATATGGGGAGCTGTGATTATATATTTATTACTTAAAAGCAAATATGATTTAGGATCTAACCTGTACTCTCCAATACAAACACTGGTGCTAATATGGTCCAACATGATCAATAAAATACAGTGTACTTCTTTCCTAACCTATAAACAATACAATGCTAGGCAAAGCTCATGGTCTGCTGTTATTCTAAACAAGCTGAATAACAATAATTGAATTAGAAAAAAAAGGTTGGAATTTAGCTTCCGTTATATCGTTAGCTTTTATTAAAAGAGCATTCCACACGACGTTACCAATAATGCCATTAAAACGTTTTCTGTAAGGCTGTGAAGTTTGTTTGCTGGAAAACACCAAAAACAAACCATCTGCTTCTCGTTTTCTTCCCAGCAGGAGTTACCATGCAGGAAATGACATCACCGCTGTTCAGTGTGTGAAATTTGTCAGTTTGTGTCGGTGTTTCTGCTCCCATCTGCAGTGTTTAACCAGGATTTGCCATGGTGGGAAGTTAATCAGGTTGTTTTAGTGAGAAAAGGTTTTACATGTCTCCCCCCACCCCCACCCCCACCCCCACAGTGTTGCTGACCAACATTAGCAGCAGGTCTGGAAGACTCAGGATTAGAATCCACAAGGGGGATTAGTGGATATTATGCTGGCTAGTCCCAGGTGCCGCACAAGCACTTTAGCAAACTGCCTGACCATTAATTAGCCCTGATGTGCCAAACGTCTTATATAGCTCCTCTCATTTTTAAGACTTATGCGCTAGTAAGAGTTTCTGGCTGTTCTGTTTACAAACAATACACCCAGTCTGGAGAATGAGACGCAGAGAGGAAATGTTACTGCGGTGTGATTTATAGACTTGACATGTTTTTGGACCATTTTAAATCTCCCCAGTCTGGTTACCTTTTGTAAAAAGAATGTTATTTCAGAAAAATGATGTAAGCTGGCACTGTCCCGTCAGGTCCACAAGCCCATCAGCTTCTACATGTGCACAGCAGTGTGCCTGTGCTGTCTGTGACGTTGTTTTGATGCTATCGCCAGTGGAAACAGTCTGGCCTGTTGCAAAAAGCACACAAGCGTCCAGATGGCTGACAGGATGACAATGAGCCTTTAATGTCTGGTGTTCACCAGATCTGTCATTATAAGCATGAGGGTCATTCAACATTTTCAATAGATTGCCTTGTTGTACTCAAGGGGTGGGGGGGCAGTTGGATGCCCAAACCTGTGTATGCCCGACAATGAAAAATAAAATACTGACTGAAAAAAGACATGAAAATTAATAGATGCATTTGAAATCAATATTCTTTTTAAAGGGGATGGGAGGTCGCTTAGAAAACAGCACAGGATTTTGGGAATAATGTGAAATTGGTGATACATAAGACATTGTCAAATTCCTATTAAATATATACTTATGATCCTAGGATCTGATTGAAAGTCAGCCTTAAAAATGTTCCATGAGTGACCTTATGTGATTTCTTTCTTCAATTTTCTCCCCTCGTCTTCTGAAGAACTGTGGTACAGTTAGACAGGGGCTGCAATGCTACTTTGCTCAAGAGGTCATTCCTCATGTGGCAGTGTTTACATGTTATTCGCTAACTATGGGGCGGGGGGTGGGGGGTAGTGGTGGAGTTATTCATCTCACCTGACGTTCACACACGCCACTTTCCAACAGGAGTTACACTGTGTTGAACATCAATCAGGAGTGGCAATGCTGGGTGATTCCTCCGCCCTCCTCCAGCAGCAGAGTTCAAATCGTAGTCCCCCTACCATTGTCCTGACTGAGACCAGCTGACCGACCACAGACCACAGATTGTATCGGTGACCTTGGTGACCTCTGTAGTTCAGTACCAACCAGGTGCTGCTCTTACAAACATACAAAAATGATGGGCAGGGAAAGAGCATCTGGTCCAGCAAGCCTGTTCTACACAGACGTGATGCGTGAAGCATCATGATTAGACATTACCCTATCCATAAGCAGCCACCTGGGAGAGGCAGAAAAACAGATAAAAACTCAAGGACAATTAGAGGGAAAAAAAATCTGTAAAACTCCTCTCCGACCCCCCCACACCCCCCACACCCCGCCTTAGGCAGCTGAAAAGCACTCCAGGAGACCACAATGACCATGCTTATATTACCAGGTACTTCACCTACCTTTTATAAGACATGCACTCTGCCCCAGCCAGGAACTTACCCACAAACCCATCAGGGGATCACCCTTACATAATTTCTGAATAAAACATATTGCAGGATCAGTTAGTAAGGATTTCCTTGTGGAGATATTTAAATGCCACCTGGTCTTTAAGCAATAGTATAATGTAAGTGATCACACTCAGAGCGTACAGCAGTCATGCTTTCTTCATTCATTGGGACAAAGACTATGTATGCCCTTCTCTAGATGCTCATCTTCTCATTATTACATAAACTTTCAGGATGTCACCAATTATTTTCCAGTTCTAAATAGTACATTTTCTCCCTTTAAAATGTAGAAGTATCTTCCAATCCAACCACAAATTTCCTCTTTAATCAATGTGTTTTGAATAAGTAATCTTCATAAAATTAGGGGGGAATTTCCTTTCTTCACTTAAATTTCTGCTAACATATCTGTGTCGTATAAACCTGTTAACATGACGAAGTAGCAGCATTTTGTTCATTTCATATGACAGCACTCAACTGTTTCTTGTTGATTTAATAACTTGGTTTGCCATAATCTTTAACAGACAGATTTGTTTCAGAAAAATTAATATTAAAATATTTATAGTAAGGCTGATGCATATAAAATGCTTCTGATCAACGTGTGCAAGTACTGTACATCATTTTGAGTTGCTTGAAACCAGACAACCAATATATGGGTTAATCACTGTGGTAGAGGATAGAAAAGGACAGAATAACATATGCCGTTTATTTAGGAATGGAGATATTTCTGGACGTATGGACTCCAGGGGTGGAGCTAAGGTCAAAGGGTTGGAGGGATCGAAGTCCAGATTTGGCTCCCAGTGGCAAAAATTTCACTGAGCTGACTGGAGGCCTGTAAGAAGTGCCAACCCTCTGCCTCCTCCTCCCAACATAGTTCTGCTTCTGCTTCTAAAGAGACAAAGGCAGACCAGTGAGTTAATGTTTCGTGACTGCGTGCACAATATATCCATAATGGCATCCTCCAATGCTGTGTTGCCATTCGCCTCAGATTCAAAATGACAATGCAATGGTGATTGGGAATTTGAAAGTTAAGTGAGTAAATGATCTGCGGTCAGTTTTGGCCGAGTCCTGACATACAAAATTGGTTGACCTCAAAGTGATTGGGTTGTGGGGGAGGGGGTGGCTCATGATGTCCCCGCTCCCCCATTTGTTTGACCACTGATGGACTCCATTCCTGGTAATTCTTCAGAGGACATGTTAGGGGATACAATTGGACTCTGGCATCTTGTTCATCCCCCTTCCCATCACCCCACCATTCAACCGCCAAGGCCCCACACTCTGAAGTTCCCTCTGTAACCCCATCTGTCCTTTCACTTCTCTCTCCTCCTTTAAGATGCTCCTTAATACACATCTCTTTCACCAGGCTTTTGCTCATCTCTCCAAATATTTCTTTCTTTGGCTTGGCAGCCATTTTTTCCCATGCATCTGTGAAGCATCTTGGGATGTTTTTCTACATTAAAGGTGCTACATAAATGCGAGTAGTAGTAGTAGTAGTTGTTGTTGTTGTTGTTGTTGTGCTGCCTTTGGCAAAACTAAGCCATCTCAGGTTCCATCCCTAGCGTGAGCTCAATTCATTGATCTTAGTCAGGGTGGCAGTAGGGATACTATCATTAGTCTCAGCACCCCTGGGTTAGAGGTAGGAATAATCAGCCAGAGCCCTGTTCCTGACAGCTATCCTTGCTAGAAAGTACACACATGTTGACTTGAGGTGAGGACAGACACCTCTCACAATCAGATGGTCTGCTGACACTGACTGTCGGGGCTCATACTTAAGGACGGTATCAATGAGCAGCTGGCACCTGTGGGGCCTTAGCCAAGCATGAGTTAACACCTTCAGGAGACAAATTGGGGGGGGGGGGGTGGGGGGAGAGGGGGGAAAGAAGTGATTTAAAAAATGTTCTACTGTTACACTTGGATCAGTGTTTAAGATTTTTCTTGCTGTCCCGATCCACATACGGTTCTCATTTAGGTTTATTGCTGCAAGCAAGAGAAACATCAAATAATCGTCACACTGCAGTATTAAGTTACCCAAGTACTCAAATCACAAATGGCAACACTCACTTTTAATGTCTGATACAGTGTTGTGATGCTTGAAAGAAAATCTATGAAATGCTAAAATATTTATAACAAATCCATTACCTTTTTGGCTCGGTGCCAATTTTTGTCTGATTACACGTCTGAGAAGCATGTTGGGACATTTTCCTACGTTAAAGGTGCTATTTAAATGTAAGTTGTATTGGATTCTTAAACTGAATTGATAAGTATTTGTGAAATACTCGTAGCACTAAAGTACATTTCTAGATTTTTCATAACTATTCTTTATTTAAAATTAACAACGTTACATCAAGAAAATAGTTAGAATTCTGTGTTTACTGCTTTATTGAAATGTCAGTAATTAACTATTCAAGTTATATTACAATATTAAAAATTAATGATTGATTATTTATCCTGACATATTTTCTGGTAATCAATTTTGGATTATAACTTGATAAATTTACATTGATTATTTCATAATTAGTTCCCTGATAACCTCGTTGGTTAAAGCAGAACCCCATGTGGCACTAAACCACACAGACCAGGAGGTCAGAGGTTCAATTCCCATTTGGTGCTTACTTCAACAGGGGCAGGAGTTGGGCCATCACAATTGGCCTCTGCACTCCCGGGCTAGGGAAAGGAGAAAGAATCAGCCAGGGGTCCACTTCTGATTTAAATCCAGTAATCCTTGCTAGAAAATATGAATGTGTGTATGTCAGATGAGAACAGGGTCGGGCTATGCTGTATTGCCCTCAATGATAAAATAGCCTACGGATACTCATTGGGGTAGCTCTTGATTTTGTGCGACAGTGCAAAATGGGTGACAGCGAGTCGGCAGCACGTTTTACGACTCTCCCAATTCTTATTTCCATTGAAGTCATTGGGAATAAAAATCGGGAGAGATGTAAAACGGGCTGCCAACTCGCTATCACCCGTTTTACACTGTCGCACAAAGCAAAGATCTATCCCATTGTCTCTGCTCACACATGAAGACTGGTCACTTAGTCAAGGTACCAATTACTTTTAGTTCTGTGGAACAGTACCTCAGCAAAAGTCAATATCTGCAGGAGAGATGAATAGAATTTTTAAAAGAGGAGTAATTAAAATGGCCTGGCACTGTGCCATTGTGAGGCATTTATGATATAGAAAAGAAAAACCTGCATTTATAGACCATCTAATCCTGCCTCTCAGAAACTTCTCAAAGCAAGTTATATAAAATGAACTGAAGTATCTATATTTATGCCCAATTATGGTAATGTAGTGGTTTTGGTACTAAACTAGCAAATGGAAATTGAGTTCAAATCCCACTGACAAATTATGAACTTGAAGTTAGTAAATCTGATCATTTATGGGCTAGCACCAAAGAATTGATTGCAAAAGCTGTTTCACTAATGTCCTTCAGGGAAGGGGACCTGTCACCACTACATGTAACTCTAATCCACTGTTTGTGGTTGACTTTTAGTGCCCTCTGAAGTGGCCTAGCAAGCCACTCAGTTGTACAATCACTTCAAAAAGGCCTACCAACACCTGCTCAAGGCAACCAGGGATGAGCAATAAATGCGGCCGTGTCAGTGTCACTCACATCCTGAGAATAGAAAAAAATAACATGGCAAACATTTTTTACGCAAAGTGAAATCCTACAGATCAATGGTCTTGCTTGAGGGAAGAATGTTGGCCACAATTCCCTGCACGTCTTCAACTTATGAGATAAGATCTTTAACACCCACCTGAAATCACTGGAACAGATAGATTGAGCCTCGGATTAACACCTCACCCAAAAAGACGGCACGTGCAGCAGTTCCTTAGTGCTACACTGGAGTGTCACCTTAGATTACATGCAAAGGGGGGGACTTGAACCTACAACTGCTGTTACCAGTTACACACATTCAATCCTATCTGCATAGAATAAGAATTTTGAAGATTTTCATTGTTTTTAGTAGAAGGCACCAGTGGTACAATATTCACAGGTTTTGGAATGACTAAGTTCAACTGTCGAGCTTACAAACCAGATCTATATTTGGCAAACAGCCCAGATGAGAAACATCGCTGTCATCAAATGTACATGCTTACACTTCCAGCTTTGCAAGTGTTGTGAAGAACAGCTTGTATTGCCAATGTTACCATTTGGAACAGTTTTTTTTTAAACTGATTTACATCTAAACCACTGTTTTGCACATTAGAAACAACCATCTCTAAGTGAGTTCAAAAGAGATTTTCCAACTGCAGTGATTGGAGTCATTTTGGAAGAACTTTAGAATCTTTCCAAAGTTTCCCCTTACAGAACAGCAACTTGCATTGTGACTGTCAGTCATGACTAACTTTAAAGTGTTTTTCAGAATCTATCTGAAAGATAGATGCAATCACCATTGGAAAGGGCCTGGAAAGGTCCAAACTGCCTTTGTGACCCGGAAATGCCCCATGAGATGGCAAAGCACCACACGTCTTAAATTATCAGCCTGGTTTCATGATCTCACTTTGGTATTTTTCATACTCATCAACCATGTAATTTCTGCTGTACTTGGGTAATCCAATAAAGCAAATAGAACAGTGCCCATTTTCCGACCAGATATGAGCTACTTTTACATTGACCTACTTTTACATTGACCTTGCTTTAATTTGGATTCTGGGAGTCTGGCACCTGTAGGCCAGCTCCCAGTGTTTATACAGTTAATCCAGCTTACTCATCCCAGCAGCAGATTCATAGACCCACAACATTGGTTACCCAGAATCCGAATTAAAACAAGGCCAGTATAAAAGCAGCTATAATGCATTTGGTCCCAAGACTACCTATTTCTGAAATCTGCTTATCAGTTTTTGAACATGCCTTTAGGTGGAGCTCTTACAAATTGTCCAAGCAGGTTCTAAACATAGCAGCTAGGTGATGAAGTAACCTGGGTGAGTTGAATGTTTTTTTTCCACATTCTCACATTCTTTTTTCATCAATTTTCTGAGGATAGTGGGGGTAATTTTGACTTTATGCGATAGTGAATAACGGGCGGTATCGGATCAGCCGCCCATTACACATCTCTGCCCATTTTCATTTCCAATGGGGAGAGATGTAAACCGGGTGGTGGCTGATTCAATATCTATTGCTCAAAGTCAAAATTATCCCCACTGACTCTTGATGGGATACACTTCCTGGTCTGGGTTGCCCTCCAGTACCTTTTCCAAGGATCCATTTTACATATGTGACCTCGGACAGGAAATGCCAGCACAGCCAAACCTAGTCAGGTCCTTATCTGACATCCGCACGTGTACACTTTTCAGCAGGGGTTACTGGATACCAACAGGGACCAAGTGCCCTGATTGATTTCGCCCTCCTAGCCCAGTGGCACAGAAGTCAATTGTAGCAACCCTACTGCCACCCCAGCTGAGGTCAGTTAACTCGGGGGGTGGGGGGGTTGTCCTTCTTTGAGCAGGCCATTGCACAGAACACTTACAAATGGTCTGAGCAGTGCCAGACCCTGCACCATCCCTTCTACCAAGCTGAAGGAAGATATGGGAAACACAACAGCACTTATGTGGTTAAAACAAAAGGGGAAACCTCAAAAGAATATAAAATTAAATTTTTAAAAGGTACTTACAATCTAATATTTTTTATTACTCATTTTTCTTTGATCCTGTGTCACTCTTGTTTATTCCCACCATGCTCCGTTCTCCGTTTGGCAGGACAGTATTTTGTCCCTACTCTTGGGGCTAGAAATTGGGCTGTACAGCGTCCGTTGTTTCAGCGCTATGCGGCCTCCCGGAGTTCCAAGATGGCGTCTTGGCTGCACACACACATTTTTAGCGTGACTTACGCCGGACGCCATCTTGGTAATGGTAGTAGTGCATGCACAAATAATGAACATCGGCAGCATGTAAAGTAAGGAGAAAATGCATACAATCAGTGTGCATCACTGATTTAAAGTGATACACACCATTTTGGGACTTAACGCTCCACTCAACGCACAGTCTTAACCGCAACCATCTGAACATGACTTAAGAGTGCCTGGAGGACCCCCCACTAGCACTATTTAAAGGGTCCATGCAGGTTAGTTGATGGATTATTGCTGCTGATGCATTTGTATCTGTTTTTGGTGGTCTCCTATACTTGAATACTAGGACTAGGGAACATAGCCTAACATTTAGAGTCAGGATGTGCAGGAGTGAAGTTAGGAGACGCATCTACACACAAAGGTTGGGAGAAGTTTGGAACGCTCTTCTGCAAACGGCAGTCGATGCTAGTTCCATTGTGAATTTTAAATCTGAGATTGATAGATTTCTGTGAACCAAGGGTGTTAAGGGATATGGGGCTAAGGTGGGTATATGGAGTTAGGTCACAAGTCAACCATGATCTCATTGAATGGCGGAACAGGCTCGAGGGGCTAATTGCCACTGCCACTTGCACCACCTTCTCCTGCAAGAAAGCAGGATGTGTGTCTGGGTGATATGCCTGTCATGGTTGAACAGCTGCCAGTGTGTGTGGCCTGTGAGTTGTGGGTGGGCAGCTCCTTCTATCCACCTCCTGTACCAAGACCTCTAGTGCATCAGCAGAGAAACTTGGTGCACGCACTCTTGCAGGCCGGATACGAACTCAGATCGGCAGATTGGTGAGGTGTGGCATGCAGATTGGAGGATGTGGGATTTAGTGGTGCTCAACCTTTATTCAATGTTTTCAAATAACTCAACAGTTTGTAAACATAGCGACAGGATCTGCATCTGTGTTGTACGTGTGAGAAGTCTGATCTCCGTTCAAACTCAGCAAATAACAGGTACCGGCTACCTTTAAGTGATTTTAAGAGACAGCCTGCCTTTAAGAGATTCTGGCTTCCCCTGCTGGTGGAAAGTGCGAATGCCATTGAATCGTCATGTCAATGCAGGATTTCAACGTTTGGCTGAGGCTGGACAAATGACTCGTCCTGCCTGCTCAGGAAGCACCGGGTGCAGGTTAATCACGGAACGTGGTACCCGCACCCATAATGTTGCCTTATCCAATTTAACCCCCCAATTTTCTCCCCTGCTCTCCTGAAATATAAGTGCTTATTCTTAATTTTTGAACCGAGGTAAATGTGTTATGAGGCTATTCAACTGTGAGGAAGCACCATAGACAAGCTCGATCCTGACCTGACCCAATATCCACACACAGGCATCTTCTAGGGGGAGTCTTTGGATAGCAGCCAGAAATGGGAACCTCAGCTGATTTCCCCTCTCCCTAGTTCAGGGGTGCTCAGACCAATTATAGCAACCCTGCTGAGTCATTCTGGTTTGCAAGGCTCAGCTCTCCATGCTAAGCTGTGCATTTACCAAACTGTGTCATGAGCATGGGCTTGATAGGACAATTGAACCCAACACAGTGTAAATTTAATTTTCCCCATGCCGATCATAAAATAATTTCCTTCTTATGCCCTACTGTGTTTACACTGCAGCTCAAATTGAGCTCTGTCCATTATCTGATCACCACCAATTCTTTTAACTCAGTGAACCTTGGTAGCTCCATGTTCTGGTCCCAATCAAACAAAGTGAAATGAAGCAGTCACATCATAGTGTAAGGGTAGCTTTGCTGTCAATCTAATTTCACTTGACGTTCGGTGTGGATTGAAAAAATCATCCATCCAGTGAAGACATGTGGAGTGACTTTACTCCACATGAATAAACAACACCGTAAAAACGAGAAATTAAAATAATCCATTCATGAGATGGTCACAGCGAAAGTATTAAACAAACAGTTGTTCAGCTTTGGGTGGCCCTTCTTAACCATTGAGCTTTTAACTCCCAATCAGAAACCTGCAAGTTTGTGAACTTAGATAGCTCATCATTTAGAATCTTACTGTCTCAGTTGGGTACAGTATGTCATTTCTCAACCTAGGCCCTTGATAGATTTTCATCAGCTTGAATAGAGGAAAAAAAGATCATTGTGCTTATGCCACTTGAATACAGCTGGACAGCTGTGCTATTTTTAGCCCACAGTCCACTCATATCTCAAACACCAGTCTAAAAGTAGTAGGGAGAAGGTGCTTGCCTGAGGCTTCAGTCAACTTGTGACTATTCATGAATTCCATTCTGAAAGCTTGTGATTTTCAAATAAAACAGTTGGACTATAACCTGGTGTTGTAAGATTCCTTACATGAATTCCATTGGCATTAGGAGTACAGAGCCCTCTTGTGCCTCCTGTCAGATCATCATGGAATAGCGTCACGGGTAGTCATAAAGCATTCTGCAGCTTTGAAAGTCAGACTCTCTTGACTGAAGTGTGATGGAAAGACGCCTGTGAGAGGGAAAAAAAGTAACTAAAGGATGTGGCTCAACATTCCTTTGTCAGGATTCCTGGCTTTAGTTTTTACACAAGTCTGGTTTTCAAGATCCATATTTCAGCACATTGGTAAGAATATCATAAAAAGGGCAAATAAATAGAAAGACAGTTGCAGTGTTCCATGAAAGTACTACATTAACTTCTCCAGTGAGAATGCAATGCATTATACTGTCACTATAATGACAGTACAAAATGAGAACATGTTATTTTGAGATCCATTGGACAGTTTTTGATTTGAAGTTACATGAATTAGTAACAGAATACAGAAAGTGATGATTATTAACAAGGACTGTGTGCTGTAGCCATTCTGTAACAGTGATGTGCAACCCTATCAAATGACTGCCTGTTATATTCCTCTTGACTGCAGGTAGTGAATTATACTCTAAGAATACAATAATCCCTGAAGCATGATTGTGACAGATTGTCAATGGATATCTAAACTGTGAAATCTAAAAGGTACAAAAGCTGCAAAAATGAAGTATACAGAATTAACAATCAGAAAGAGCTCCCTTAATGACCCAATAGGTGCAGACACAGCCCAGCACAGTACTAAGCCACACAGATCACTAAGTCTTAGGTTCAATTCTCAGCCTGTGCTGAGATCTTGCCAAAGTAATAGTTGGGATAATACAATTGGCTTCAGTGCCCCTGGGCTAGAAGGAAGAAAAAAATCAGCGTGGGTTCCCGATTGCTCTCCAGTGACCTCTACCAGAAAGTACACATGTGTGAATGTCAAATGGAGACAGGATCAACCTCTTCTGTGATGCCCATCATGCGTTGAACAGAATTACAATAGTGCCTAGACTTACACACGAGCAATGGTCAGGAGAGGGATAGTTGAGAAAAAGTGAGAAAATTAGTGAAAGAAAAAATTAAAATCAGACAGAAATTTGCTCTAAAATTGAAAAATGTAGTGAAGATTGTCTTTCTAAGAGACAGATGGACACATTGTTACCATTAACCATTGCTGAAGTCAACCATTCATGCTGAAATCATTATATAGTAATCCAGATGGTTTAACATCTTGGACAATTCATGCCATTGATAGCATCAGCTAATTAAGGAGCAATCTCAAGGCTTTTGTAGCCAAAGGGTCTTTCTCTTAACATAGGACAAAACATATTAATCTGCAAACCAGTTTTATCCATATTTATAAAATTGTTTGAATTGTTTCAATTACTTA
The DNA here is from genome assembly GCF_035084215.1 of Heptranchias perlo. Classification (NCBI taxonomy): domain Eukaryota; kingdom Metazoa; phylum Chordata; class Chondrichthyes; order Hexanchiformes; family Hexanchidae; genus Heptranchias; species Heptranchias perlo. The sequence goes on from NC_090350.1 coordinate 32,012,590, forward strand.
ATTTATTGGAATAATGCTTATCTGAGTTTGCTAATTTTACTCAGTCCTGGAATGAATGATTTTTCTTATTGAAGCAAACCCTTGGTTAAGCAGCCACCTTCATAGCCTCCATATTCAATGTAGCCCAGTACGATTCTTTTACTGCATATCATAGCCTGTCTTCAGCACTATAATTATTGAGGCCATTTTACATAGTTCAGAATGAATGTTGCCAATGTCACTAATATTATAGATGGAGGTATCAGTGAACTTTTGTATAATCACATCCACAAAACCCTCAAAATTCTTTGAGGTCTTGCATCATTATATAGGGCCTGGGAGGTCTTAACGTCACTTGGTACATTGAATGAACTAGACACATTCAATGCAACATAAAGCTATTTCCATTAAAACATGGTATTTTTCATTTGAATAAAAGCAAACACCCCCAGACCCTCATTTAATATAACTAGCTAGCTGTAGTGAATTACAATCTGTAATCACATTACAGGGGACAAACTGTGGAACAAAGTGCTCAAATTTCACTCTTGTGGCTTATCACAGCATTGCCTATATAACAATAATCACTGCACTTCAAGAAATATTTCACTTTATGAAGTTCTTTGGGATGCTTTGATATGATAAGGTGCAATATCATTATTTATCTGAACCCATCTGCTTGATTACTGCTTTGTAAAGTACTGACAGCCAACTGGTATCCCTTATTATTCTTACATTACAACAGTGACTACACTTCAAAAGTACTTCATTGGCTGCAAGGCGCTTTGGAACGTCATGAGGTCGTGAGGGGTGCTATATAAATGCAAGTTCTTTCTTTTCTTTATCTATTGGATTATTTTAAGTCTCTTTTACACTGTTCCTAGAGGTACCAAAATGGATATCATACTCCACTTATATTATGGAGTTGCCTCTGGCAGCAATCCTGGCAGTAATGTAATATAAACGAGATGATAAACATTCCTCCGCAGGAAGGAAATACCATCTCATAAGGAGATTGCCATTGGGAATGCTACTTTGTTCTGGGCATTTTGTGGGCTGAAATGTGATTTTCACATTGCTGGCCTGTACAGATTCAAAGCCATTGTTGAAGGTCCATGCGTAGAATGGTGAAGTCCTGTTTGTGACTGTTAAGCAACAATGTGTGAACAAACGTGTGCAGTTATTCCAGTGTTACCAATGTCTCCAAGTCTGCTCCTCGGAATAAATGGAGTTAGCTGAAACAGAGCCAACCACATTGCACTGTGGACCCACTTCCACTGGAAGCAGTTCTGCAGTAGATAGAGAGTATTAGGGTACCAACTTGGCTGTAGTTGGACTATACTGATTCTAGATCAGTATGTGATGGGAAGTATGGTGCTAGAAAAGCCACATCACAATGTCCTAATGCTAGTTTAAATAAAGTCAGTGTGTTTGTGGAAATATTTTGCTCCATTGTAGTTAGTCATTTTCATATTTCAGAACTTTTTTTTATTCATTCATGGGACATGGGCATCGCTGGCAAGGCCAGCATTTATTGCCCATCCCTAATTGCCCTTGAGAAGGTGGTGGTGAGCCGCCGCCTTGAACCACTGCAGTCTGTGTGGTGAAGGTTCTCCCACAGTGCTGTCAGGTGGGGAGTTCTAGGATTTTGACCCAGCGACAATTTCCAAGTCAGGATGGTGTGTGACTTGGAGGGGAACGTGCAGGTGGTGGTATTCCCATGCGCCTACTGCCCTTGTCCTTCTAGGTGGTAGAGGTCGCGTGTTTGGGAGGTGTTGTCGAAGAAGCCTTGGTGAGTTGCCGCAGTGCATCTTGTAGATGGTACACACTGCAGCCATGGTGCGCCAGTGGTGGAGGGAGTGAATGTTTAAGGTGGTGGATGGGGTGCCAATCAAGCGGGCTGCTTTGTCCTGGATGGTGTCGAGCTTCTTGAATGTTATTGGAGCTGCACTCATCCAAGCAAGTGGAGACTATTCCATCACATTCCTGACTTGTGCCTTGTAGATGGTGGAAAGGCTTTGGGGAGTCAGGAGGTGAGTCATTTGCCACACAATACCCAGCCTCTGACCTGCTCTTATAGCCACAGTATTTATGTGGCTGGTCCAGTTAAGTTTCTGGTCAATGGTAACCCCCAGAATGTTGATGGTGGTAATGCCGTTAAATGTCAAGGAGAGGTGATTAGACTCTCTTTTGTTGGAGGTGGTCATTGCCTGACACGAACGTTACTTGCCACTTATCAGCCCAAGCCTGGTTGTTGTCCAGGCTTGCTGCATGCGGGCACGGACTGCTTCATTATCTGAGGGGTTGTGAATGCAATTGAACACTGTGCAATCATCAGTGAACATCCCCACTTCTGACCTTATAATGGAGGGAAGTTCATTGATGAAGCGGCTGAAGGTAAGTTGGGCCTAGGACACTGCCCTGAGGAACTCCTGCAATGATGTCCTGGGGCTGAGATGATTGGCCTCAAACAACCACTATCATCTTCCTTTGTGCTAGGTGTGACTCCAGCTGGAGAGTTTTCCCTGATTCCCATTGACTTCAAATTTACTAGGGCTCCTTGATGCCACACTCGGTCAAATGTCACCATTTATATCAAGTGCAGTCTCTCTCACCTCACCACTGGAATTCAGCTCTTTTGTCCATGTTTGGACCAAGGCTGTAATGGGTCCTGGTGGAACCCAAACTGAGCATCGGTGAGCAGGTTATTGGCGAGTAAGTGCTGCTTGATAGCACAGTTGACGACTCCTTTCATCACTTTGCTGATGATTGAGAGTAGACTGATGGGGCGGTAATTGGCCGGAATGGATTTGTTCTGCTTTTGTGGACAGGGCATACCTGGGCAATTTTCTACTTTGTCAGGTAGATGCCAGTGTTGTAGCTGTACTGGAACAGCTTGGCTAGAGGCACGGCTAGTTCTGGAGCACAAATCTTCAGCACTACAGCCAGGATGTTGTTGGGGCCCACTGCCTTTGCTGTATCCAGTGCACTCATCCATTTCTTGAAATTACGTGGAGTGAATCGAATTGGCTAAATACTGGCTTCTGTGATGGTGGGCATCTCAGGAGGAGGCCGAAATGGATCATCCACTCGGCATTTCTGGCTGAAGACGGTTGCAAATGCTTCAGCCTTGTCTTTTGGACTCACGTGCTGGGCTCTGCCATCATTGAGGATGGGGATGTTCATGGAGCCTCCTCCTTCCGTTAGTTGTTTAATTGTCCACCACCATTCACGACTGGGTGTGGCAGGACTGCAGAGCTTTGATCTGATCCGTTGGTTGTGGGATTGCTTAGCTATAACATGCTGCTTCTGTCGTTTAGCATGCATGTAGTCCTGTGTTGTAGCTTCACCAGGTTGGCACCTCAGTTTTAGGTACACCTGGTGCTGCTCCTAGGCATGCTCTTCTACACTCCTCATTGAACCAAGGTTGATCCCCTGGTTTGTTGGTAATGGTAGAGTGAGGGATATGCCGGGCCATGAGGTTACAGATTGTGGTGGATTACAATTCTGCTGCTACTGATGGCCCACAGCGCCTCATGGATGCCCAGTTTTGAGCTCCTAGATTTGTTTTGAATCTATCTCATTTAGCGCCACTCAACGCGATGGATCGTGTCCTCAGTGTGAAGATGGGACTTCACCTCCACAAGGACTGTGCGGTGGTCACTCCTACCAATACCGTCATGGACAGATGCATCTGCGACAGGTGAGGACGAGGTCAAGTAAGTTTTTCTCCTCATGTTAGTTCTCTCACCACCTGCTGCAGGCCCAGTCTGGCAGCTATGTCCTTCAGGACACGGCCAGCTCGGTCAGTAGTGGGGCTACCAAGCCACTCTTGGTGATGGACATTGAAGTCCCCACCCAGAGTACATTCTGTGCCCTTGCTACCCTCAGTGCTTCCTCCAAGTAGTGCTTAACATGGAGGAGAACTGATTCATCAGCGGAGAGAGGGCGGTAGGTGGTAATCAGCAGGAGGTTTCCTTGCCCATGTTTGACTTAATGCCATGAAATTTCATGGGATCCAGTGGGACTGGACATACGCAGGGATGGTGATGGAGGAGTCTGGGACATTGGCTGAAAGGTATGATTCTGTGAGCATGGCTATGGCAGGCCATTGCTTGACTGTGGGACAGCTCTCCCAATTTTGGCACAGGTCCCAGATGTTAGTGAGGAGGACTTTGCAGGGTCAACTGGGCTTGGTTTGCCTTTGTCATGTCTGGTGCATCGTGTTCCAATGCTGGGTGGTACATCTGGTTTTATTCTTATGTCTTTTTGTAGCGGGATTGTACAACTGAGTAGCTTACTAGGCCATTTCAGAGGGCAGTTAAGGTCTGGAGTCACATATAGGCCAGACCGGGTAAGGACGGCAGATTTCCTTCCCTAAAGGGCATTAGTGAACCAGATGGGTTTTTACGACAATCTGATAGTTTCATAGTCACCATTATTAATACTAGCTTTTTATTCCAGATTTTATTTTATTTAACTGAATTTAAATTCCCCAGCTACACATGGCAGGATTTGAACTCATGTCTCTGGATTGTTAGTTCAGGCTTCGGGATTACTAGTCCAGTAACATAAGCACTATGCTACCCTTCCTGTACCCATTCAGAACTTTTCCGTTGTAACTTCTGTCCTGAAATGGAATATTGCTCTGAGTGTATTCTTGATTAATTATTAAAGTTTCCCTGTTCCTAGCATTATGATATTATGAAATCTGATATCAGACTATAGTGTAGTGGGTGTATGATTATAAAGTATAGATATTTCACTCTATAGTGAATGAACATTTTCATTATTTTGCAATACATACCATACAACATTGCACTTCACACAAGCTACTCCTGATCAAAGCAAATTCACTTCAGAATTACTACCTTCAGGAGAGAGGAGGAGATGAAAAAAAAATCCACATTCTCCCAAGTAAGTGAATGCATAGCAAGATATGACATTGAGCCACATAGATTAGATGGTTTCAGGTTCAATTTATTTAATCTCACTGGGGTGGTAGTGCCTTGATGGAGATGGGCTCTTTCCTGCATCTTGTAATAAAATATTTCTATCTATATTGTATTAAAAATCTGGTGTATACACGTATTACCTGCCCCAAAGTCTTAACTTCCTGTGTCATAATTTTTGAGTAACGCTTTTATGGCAACATTTCAAATAAATATTTTTTGTGTGAGTTCCTTATTCACCTTTTTCAACTATGGGCTGTCACAATTCAGGCCTCAATCCAGTAGGTGACATTATGGCATTATAGCAGCTCCTCTGTCTGTCGCCCAGCAGCTTAGGTTGTATTACTGACAACTGTGAATTTCTCCATCCAACTGCAGCCACTCACTTCAGTTTTGTGTAAGTTCTCAATTTTTGGAATCATTTTTTGCGACTGATTTTTAATATCAATTATCTACATTTGTGTCCTTCAACTTTTCCTCTTTCAATTGTATCTGGCACACTAATTAAGTCATTTTCTGACTTCGCTCTCCCAGCAGGGAGCTTAACTCACTGGGACAGCATAACATTCAATTATGTGCTGTGCACAATTTTCCATCCATTAATTTAAATGGTTGGAAAATAAGGCTCTATATTGGAAATGTGAAGTTGGAAAACTATCGGTTAACAATTCAAAAGTTTTTGTTATTTTGGTTTCAGAAAATGGCTTAAAGTATTGATGCAGGTTAAGTACTGTATTGCTAATTTATTTTCTTCTGTATAAATTTATGTCCTGCAATAAATATGATTTCTAGTTTAACTGCAACTATATGGTCTGTTATACCATATGGTCTCTAAGTGCCTATCAGAGATATTGTGAGTATGTGGTCAGTTACCTGTGTATACCCAAATGTTACTATGGTAGATTGTTAACCTTGAGGCATGCTATCCCAGGCAATTCATACAGAAAGTTCAGTTTTGGTTCACACAAAGTATGGATCTGCCAGTGCAAGTGTGAATAAAGAGCATTGGAGAAAAGCTCAAATTGTAATATAAAATTCTAACAGGACTAGACAGACTAGATGCAGGGAGGATGTTCCCGATGGCTGGGGAGTCCAGAACCAGGGGTCACAGTCTCAGGATACGGGGTATGCCATTTAGAACCGAGATGGAGAAATTCCTTCACTCAGAGGGTGGTGAACCTGTGGAATTCTCTACCACAGAACGCAGTGGAGGTCAAGTCATTAGATGTATTCAAGAAGGAGATAGATATATTTCTGAATGCTAAAGGGATCAAGGGATATGGGAAAAAAGCGGGAACAGGGTACTGAGTTAGACGATCAGCCAGGATCATTTTGAATGGCGGAGCAGGCTCGAAGGGCCGAATGGCCTACTCTTGCTCCTATTTTCTATGTCTCTATGTTAATAGGGGCCTCTGCGTCCCTGGGTTAGATTCCTTCTCCTGCTCATTATCTAATAAAACTGCTGGAAGTATATGTGTGTGGACATGAGCTGAAGACAGGCTTACACATGGAAAATGACCATTCGGGTGAAGAACCAGATAGCTGTTAGCACTGTGTGGAATCGTGCACTGACACAAGTTGCCACTATTACAAGTTTTTTTCCCCCAGTTCCAATACACTGGAAAAGGTTCCAATCATCTGACCTAGATATCTAACTGCCTACTATCTAATGGGTTGTACAAGAGCATTTAGTGAGTAATCATGCTTTGTAGGTTCCTTCTTTTTAAAATGCTTCAGATGCAGTCTATCTCCATGTATCAGACCTTGGATTAACTAATAAATATTAAAAGAGAAACTATGGACACGAGTCATTCCCGATATTGGTATGTTCTATTCCCGATATTGGTATGTTCTATTCCCGATATTGGTATGTTCTATTCCCGATATTGGTATGTTCTTTTACCTTGGTATCAACAACTTGTTTCTAACAGGCATCAACTTTAGTGAATGTACTGTTTCTGTATGTAGCGTATGTGTTCTCATTGAATGGTACATGTGTTTTGCTACATGGTGCATGTATTTTACTATGAGGTACATGCTTTACTGCATACTGCATGTGCCCTTTAAATTTATATGTATATGTTTTACTATAAAATACATATATTTTAGATATTAAATTATAAAGACATCAATTAATAAGAACTAAAAAGTTGCAATGCAGCGAGCAAGCCTCTATCATGCAGTCAAACAATCTGAAAAATGTTAACTTGTCTTCTCCTTGTAATCAACTGGGGCTACACAGCAATCTGTGAGGCTGTACTCTGTAAAGAAAGCAATCTAAGCACTTTGTAACTTTGATGTTTCAATACATTGTGTACACAAGCTAAAAACAAAGAGCTGGGAAATTACCAAAAAAGAATGCCTTAGGAACGTGATTGACGTGCATTCAAGTAAATTGCTCCTCGTGCTCATTAGAATCACAAAGCAGTATCATTTCTAAAAAGCGGAGAACAATCAATGAGGCTGTTCTGATAGCTCCAGCAGTGATCTATGCTACCCAGTATGAGGCCACAGCATGCTGGTGGCATCATTATGGCACAATGCAAATGACATGCCTCAAGTCTCCGTCGATTTCAACAGGAAATGGAGTGTTTCCAAAGTATTGCATCTATATAAGGTGGGGTTTTTGTAGAAACTCCTCAAAAGGTCAGTGCAACAAAATGTAACCAAAATAATTAACTGTCATCAGTTGTTGCACGTACTAGCTGTACTCAGGAACAAAGCTTGGAAGTAATGGTATCAAAATCTGGTTGCATAACTATATCTGCCAGCTTCAGGATAGTCACTGCTCAGATTTCTTCTGTTTGGAGTTTGAAGTGTGTATATTGGTGGTCTGAAGGTACGGCTTAAGGGTTGAAAGAACAGGTGAACCACCTAAATTTGAGGCAACAATTCCTGTCCCATGACCAGTATTCTGGCACCCTCTTCCCCCCCCCCCCCCAACACTCCCCACTCCCTCAACAATCACAAACTGGTTCTCATATTTACGCCTGCTTTACTTTAAGTTAAAATTCTCAAGAAGCTGTCAAAGTGAGGCCAGTATTTCTTTTTTCTGCATGAATTGGTTTTCCTCATCCAATTCATGCAGCATGATGGGAACAGTCAACGGGAATGACGTCTTCCCAACTTTGTTAGCTGCAATTTGTGCTGCAGCAGGAATTACAGAATTTCAGAAAAAACATGACATGGCTTAATGCAGATTTTCAGCAAAAAGGTAACAATGTAGAGAGGGAAAAACCTATGCAAAATGTTCATTGCATAAGCAGAGACATGCTCAGTGCCAAAAAACACTGGACTTCAAAAAACTCAGTGTTTCAACAGCAATCTTGCTTTAAAAAGCACTCAAAAACAGGCCAGGCCCTTTTAGCAGTCACAGGTTCATTTCATAGGAGCAAGGTATGTGCTGGGCACTAACCTTGCCCAAAATTGTGAAATTCCACGTGGACTTTATTTGCCTAAATATACCATTTAAGTGAAGCTCGTGCATAGCTGTAGCAGAGTTTCCCTCAAAAAAGCACATTACAAAATTAGATATACCTCAATTTGGGCATGCAAGGTCAGGGGCCTGAATTTCTGACCTGTGCCCGTCCCCATTGTGGCTCTGCATCACCAGCGGATTCTTGGAAAATTGGGACTCATAAGCCATTGACTAGCCATAGAAAGCCTTAATGTACAACATACCAAAAATATTGTGAATAGTTCTTCTTTGCAGGAACAGTTATAACTTATTATTAATGGTAAAATGGTACATAACTTCGTTCAGGTTGTCAAACTGCATCAGTAGGATCCAAAAATCATCGCACGGCCATTTCAGCTCACTGTTGTGGACCCATTTATTTTGACCAAACTGTCATGAAGTGGTTAAACTTTGCAGCATTGCAATAATTGTCAGCATAGAGGCACACTGGAATAATGGCTAAAGCAACAAAATTGTATCCATTCCTTTTCCTTTTCTCTTGACTGAGTATTCATAACAGTTCTTAAATGCAACACAAATAAGATTACACGTGAAATCCCAATGAATAAGTAATGTTGGTGGATTTTGTACTGCATCTTTCTGACACTGGAAGAATCCAGGATACTGTATGTTTGAAAGTCATTCGAGTTCAATAACAGATCCACTGTTTACTTATTAATGTTGCCATATCGGTTTTCCTATCCACAATTTGCAGGAAGTCAAGTGGAACTCTCTCCCATTAAACCTTCACAGTGCCAGCCAGAAGATTGTTAAGCCCCACTATGTAATGCAATGCTTTTCTAGTGGTTATCTGGTCAAACATCTGCACATTTAATTATTTCCAACACTCTTGCTACTTAAAAAGGGAACATGTTTCCTGTGCACCTCCATAGCCTAAACTTTATTTTGTGTTGTTTCTTAGTATTCTCTCTGAGTCATCTCAAAGGTGTCAAATTAGGTCAGAATTCTTGTCCAAACCATTTCAGTAATCGTAGGCTCCAGTGTTGTTTCCAGTCACTCGAGGGTTTCATTGTGTTGCACTGGCAGGATGCCTTGCTCATCTGAAACACCGCCTCACTATCAGGAACAAGTGAGGATACACTGGAATAAAGCCGGAGATGATGGAAAAGGATATGGGTGTAGTACTGTATTTTCTGAGGCTGGCCAAGATCTGCTAGGAGGTACTATAATTAGATTTAAACCACTTACTTTTCCCCCTTAAAAATAGCAAATCAATTCAAGCTGAGGGAGCTGGATTCGTGGATTTCTTTACCAGAGTTGACTTCTGTGACAAATTTGACTATAGATTTCCAAATATAGTTTATTATTTAGTCAGTGCTCCTCCTGACCTTACATTCAAACCACGTGGGCCGCTGCCGGTGACCACTCCCATCCCCCTACCCCCCGATCCTGGCATCTGCCCTCCCCAATTCCAGCTTCTACCCAATACCAACCTTCCCGATCACTGCTACCCACCCTCTCCTGGCCATCGCAACCCTCTTGACCTGATCGCCCCCCCTTTCCTGGTCGCTCCCCTTTAACGACATACCTGAGGGCCGCTTCTGGCGACACAATGGCCCGATCTTCGATTCCTTTTCCCTGGCAAGCTGCCTGGGGACAGTGCCCACAATAAAGAGATTAATCTATTCTAATCACAGAGCATGAAGAACATGCTCACCACCTTGACGATAATGAGGCCCCAGGCCCAATATTACGTGCGCCTCAGGCCTATCCATTCAAGTACGGGGATCGATCCCTGCGTGCTCGAATTTCTAGATTTAAGCAAAGACAGTTCAGGCTCAGTTATGATATCCCCCACAGAAGGAATGGCGTGCTGGCCCTCATTGTCAAGCTCACACATGAGCAAGGTACTGGAAGCTGACCCACACCCATGGAATTGTAGCCCAGCACAGAGTTGACACCTTCAGGAGAGGAGAGCCAAAGAGAAAGTCACCAGAGAAAAAATCAGTGTGAAAAAAACACTTGATCAGGGAGAAGTGAGAAGAAAAAATTAGTAAGAATTGTATTTCACATATCATCTTACAGAAGAATTGTGCAAATCAGACTACAATTTTGTAACTGGCCAAAATGATTTTTAAATTACTACAGACTCCATAAAATGCAAATTGACACAATGAACATCCCCCAACCTGCCCCTTCAGAGCTTCAATCTTGCCAACGTTCTTTTGCAAGATGATACAGCCTTCTGGAAAGAAAATAACCCAAAATTGGAATTATTTCATCTCTTTTATGTTCGAAAGAATAGAATTCTGGCATAAACCACAGATAAAACAGAATAAAGAGATTAATCTATTCTAATCACAGAGCATGAAGTACATGCAATGAATGAATGAGCCTCACACAACAATCAAAACTGAACACTCAGCACAATCATTGAAAACAAAGCTTTTCTTCTCACACTGTAATTCTTTTACTATAGCACTTTACTGCCATATGTGTGATTGTTTCTTTAACAAATAAAAATCCATATTGAGCCTCCTATTTTTTTATCTTTCTTACTGTTGTAATCAGTCTGACACCAAAAAAGTTCCACAACCTCACAAACAATGATTTGAAAGCCCCTGTGAAGAGTCCAGATGTTCCAGACAGTACGGCCTTTGTATTTTCTGTATCACTGTCTAATATCTGGTCCTGGACTTTTCTTGGAATTTCTAAACAAATTAATTTGGTTGGAACTTCCTAAAGAGTTTTATCTTGCTGATGTCAATATGAAACACTGTACAGGCAAGTTAGTACACAGATGACTCATATCCTGTCCACAGTGCATCGCGCAGAATAAACAAGACACTGTACAATGCTGAAGAAAACAAAATGTGGTTCTTATTGCAGATTTTGCTGTGATAATAATGCTCAGTAGTTTATCTCTGGAGGGTGAAGCATTATGAATCAGAACGTTAAGGCTTCCAGTTGCAGGACTCCACCATGTATTTTCAATAATCATTTGCCAGAAATTTATTAGCTTATCAAGTTTTGTCTTGAAGATAAGATTTAAAATAATAAAAGTTGGGTCTCCATGGATGGTTAAGTGGGTAAATGTGGCATGCAGTGTACAACTGAGCTAGAGAAACTAGGAAGATCACCGCAACATTTCTCGTAGGTTGAGCTCAGTCACTCTGTAGCATCTCAGCCAAATGACAAATGAAACTGGAGACTTGAGGGGCAATTTTAACCTAACTCAGCAGGCGGGAAATGCATGGGATCGGATGTAAAGCTGGTTTATACCTCGCCCAATTTTACTCTCCTCTGAAGTCAGTGGAGAGTAATATTGAGCAGGGTGTAAAACTGGCATTCCACCCGATCCCGTGGTTTTCCCGCCCAGTGAGTTAGGTTAAAATTGCCCCGAGTGTTTGCTGGCTAGTCACAGCTACGCCCAACTTGAAAGCACTCAATACATATTATATTTTTTATATTTTAGAAAATATACTTGCTAATTTTCCCCTCTCCCTAGCTTAATGATACTGAGGCCCCAATGACATCCCAGCTGAGGTTGGCTAACTGGATAAAATTAGGATCATCATGGTGTGTACAGCTTAGTCACATCATATGATGCATCGACCTATATGTATTTGAAATGAAATAACAGAAATTCAAAGATGGGAGTTTGTATATATAATGGAAATTGTACTCGTTTTTAGTGCCAGACAGCGTTAATTGTGACAAATTTTATGCCCCAGAAAGAGAGGGAAGTGAGATTTTATACCTTAATCAGAGCTATCCAACAGAATTAGCAGTAGTTTTGCAGTCAGACAATTGTGTATTTGAATCCTAGTGCTGCTCATCACTCAGATCTGAATGCCACATGTGGAATGAGTATTGTCAACGGCCACACGAAACACAACCATTCCATCTCAGGTAATGGAAAAGTAATGAGGCTCACTGACCCTGTTACGAGTGTGTCACCTCATCTCAGATGATTGCAATGTAGCTTTGGTTATGGTCATGAAGAGATGCCTTCTCAACAAGGAGGAGAACAGAGGGTGCCCCTGTGAAAAGTGAAAATCTTTGAAATAAAGTAAAACAAAAACAAGAGGGCTTATTTTCCTCTTTTAAATTCCAGTGTTTGTAAGTTTGTTAGGTATCTTGCTGCCTTTAAGCTTATGTTATGTTCAGGTTGCGGAAACAAAAAAGAAATCACGAAATAATTTGATTTAGATCTGAAATCATTAGATATTAAACCATGGAATTATGCATCAGTGTGAGTCACCTTCAGGAGAGGAAAGCAAGAGGAAGGATTGGGGAAAATACATATAATTCAAAACAGACTTTGCAGTGGAAAGGGGCATAACCTTTTGAATCCAGACAAGAAAACAAGTTCTTTCAATTTGTATGCAAGAAGTATCGAGATGTTAAGTATTGGTTACCATAGCAGCACAACTTAGAATTGGTTAAATGAGAAATACAAACAGCGTTGTATTTAGACTTGCTATAGGCTTAGTATAACTGGTTTACTGCCAAGCAGCTGTACATTGCAAGTAGGAAAATCTGCATATGCATGTTTTACAGTGGCACTATCAACATTTGACTATATTCCAAATGTCAGAAGAATAATAAAATATTTAAGTTTCCTCAATTTCATTCAAAGATTTAGTCTAACATAACAATGGATTATGTTGTAAATGTCAATCAGTCTTGTTTACGCTGCAAACTTAACATTGACTTGCAATATTCCAAAATGTGCCAAATATTCAAGCATCATTGAAGTGTTAAGTATACCTTCCCCATTGGTTCTGCTGCTAAAGTCAGTGTGTAAATGAGCCATAGAGACCAAAAGGTCCCAGGTTCAATGCCTTGCCTATGCTGAGTGAACTGATCTCAGCCAGAGCAGCGATCGTTGGGACTGCGACTGGCCTGAGCCCACCTGGATAGGAACAGGAAAATTGCTGGGTTCTCACTCCTTAATTCTATTCAGTGACTCCCAGTGGAAAGTGCCCATGGGGAAAGGATTAGGCTCAACCGTCTAAATTCACACATGAAAAATGCCCCTTCAGTAAGGTACCATGGAACAGTACCATAATCCAGGAGTGTCCAACCTTTTGTAGCAATGGGCTGTTGTTGTGTGTGGCAATAAGTGATTGGGCCACACTAGGTTTAAGGGTGTATTTACAATAGACACCTGATTGTCTAATATTTTAAAAGATGGAAAATTGTGGAGAGCTTGTCCATGATTTTCCAATATGCTCTCCCAGCAGGCAAGGCTCCGCACCAGAAGTACCTATTCCGAAAATTGGTCCTTATAACTTTCCCGTGCGTGTTTTGCCCCAGTGCTAAAATTGTACTGTAAATGGACCCTAAATTACTCTCCTCCTTCATTTCAGTCTCTTTCCCTGCTGTGTGTTTCTCTCCTCCTTCACTTTTGCATGACTCGCTCTGCCTTCACCTCTGTCTCTCTCTCTCTTCATTCATTTCTCTTTCTCTCCCCTCTTTGTTTTTATTTTTTCTCTTTCCTTCTCTTACTCTTCAGTGTTTACCTCTCTTTCTTTACCTCTGCAACTTTGGTTGGGCATCGGTACTCAGGAGGCTCAGAGGCAGCAGCAGATGGGAAATTGAGCGGCACTAGGACTCAGGTGGGTGGGCCAGTGTGAGGTAGCCACCGTATCTGAGGCAATGAAGTGATGCCAGTGATAATGCTTCATATTGGATCTGAGAATCTCTTGGTGGTGACCACCTGTGGTCGCTGGCCTTAAGCTCTGCCTGGGTCAGTCAGTTTCTCAAGATGGGCTGTCCCTCTTTTCACTCCCACACCTAGTACAGAGCCGCAGATAAGAGAGGTGAAATAAAAAGTTATTAACGAAAAGCACTCACCAAAAAGCAAAGCTTGTTAGAAATAGCTGACCTGCCTGTTCGGTAATGAGAATTTCCGAAGAAATCACAGACGGTATTTTGGGTTTTATCAGCAGGAGTGTGCCAGATGAACAGGCAGCTCCCGCTCCCAGCTGCTCTCCTCCTTCGGTCAGGACCTGCAGTGTTGTGGATTCCTGAGGCACGTCCTGACTGAGGCAGGAAACACATGACAATCGACAACACTCGCGCTGACAAAGCCACTGTCGGGCTGCCTGCGATTCTTTTAAAATTCCCATGAATCCACTGGCAGATCAGCTGTTTCCACTGGCGGGAGATATGGAACATAGGAACAGGAGTAGGCCATTCAGCCCGTCGAGCCTGTTCCGCCACTCGATTAGATCATGGCTGATCTGTATCTTCACTCCATCCACCCGTCTTGGTTCCATAACTCTTAATATCCTTGCCTAACAAAAATCTATCAATCTCAGTTTTGAAATTTTTAATTGACCTAGCCTCAAAAGCTTTTTCTAGAGGGGGTGGTGGGGGGGAAAGAGTTCCAGATTGCCACTACTCTTTCTGTGAAGAGGTGCTTCCTGATATCAGCTCTGAACGGCCTAGCTCTAATTTTAAGGTTATGTTCCCTTGTTCTGGACTCCCTCATGAAAAGGCAAAGCTCGATGAGCTGGACAAGATCGGGAATATGGCCGTGGCCTGCAGGCTGATCACTCTGCCCTCGTTAATGCTTTGACTAAGGGAGGAAATAGTAAAAAAGAGACAGTTCCCCTTAAAAAAAAATCTATTCTCTGTAAAAAGCAAAATACCACAACTGAGAGAAATCTGAAAAAAACTGAAAATGCTGGAAACACAGGTCAGTCAACACCTGTGGAGCGAACAGATAAGTTAAGAGTTCAGGTCTTGACCTATCTTTATTCTCCAGCCCTGATACCCCCTCACCTTCATAGAATCAGAAAAAAAACAAACGTTTGTTAAACCTAATGCTTTTCATTATATCTTCAAATTAGCTTAATAGGAGTATATACTCCAGGGAAAAAGTCAATAAAGGAAATGTGTTTTATGCACCAAATATTGACATAAATAACTGGGATCGCAAGCGGGCGACCAATTGCATTTACAGACTAGAATCTAATTAACATTAAAGGTGCACTTAATACAAGTCAAAATCAAATGCCCAACCTGTAGCAGACAATCTATCGAAGAAAAAGCAATTGTGATTTTTCTCTGAAAATAACCATTTTTCTTTGTTGCTTCATCAGCCCATCAGTTATTCACCACCAGAACATCATCCAAAGGGAAGCAGAGGCCAATGACTCAAATCTTGTATTCTCAATGAGTCTGTGAAATGGGTACATCATCGCTCATTGTGTTAAAAAGTAAGAGTTGCAAGTAAAAGAAAATATATCAGAGAAAGCTTGGAAATTGTGAAAGTGAGGAGGCATTTGTACAATGTTAGCCCTTGTCCCTGCTGAATCACTGGGCTGTCAGACAGATTTACTGCCAGTACTGAAGTCATTAACAAAGAAAATATATTAGTTTATTTAGCAGTGTGATGAGACAAGATCATTTATCAAACCCAACTCACAAGCATTCTAAATAAACAAAAGTATAATCCAAAAATTAACAGGCTTTTAAATTCTCCGTTTTAAAACAGGTCTCTTCCTTATTTCAGTTTCGTGCGGCCAGGTTATACGATGGCTGGAGGCTCTTAAGTGGCCCTTTTTTCATGTGATTGTTATTTGTGATTTTGCACGTGTGATACGATAAAGATTTGGGAAAAAAATTCAAAACGCAACAATAAAGTAGGGAAATAAACTAAACTATAAGTCAAAAGTGTCATGGGGCTTAGATTGGCATCATACGTGTTTTAACCAATCAGTAGCCTCAGGGTCAGCATTGTGGAGTCTCGAATGTCCTCCTGGTAAACAAGCATGAAATGAGCACATTCAGTAGATGTGGGACGTCCTTAACTGTGTCGCAGCTACATAGAGGGCTGTGCCCGAGTCCCCAGGTCTGCTCATTTACCACACGCCTCACCATCTCACATCTAAAATGGTTCAGCTTATACCAGAGATGGCATGTCAGCTCTTAGCCAGGCAGTGTCTCATCAGGCTGGGTGATGAGGAAGGGGTTTCTTACAGAGGAAGCAGCTCGTCCCTATTCTGTTCGCTGTAACGAGGCAGCACCATACTAGCTGGAGTCCTTTTTAAAATTTGTTCTTAGAATGTGGCCGACATTGGCAGGTGATATTTAGTGCTAATCCCAACAATGAATCCCACTAGTTTGCTTGGTCACTTCAGAGAGCAGATAGAGTGAACCATGTAGTGTGGGACTGAGGTCATGTGTAGGCCAGACTCAATAGAGATGCCATAAGTGAACCAGTAGGGTTTTTTAAAGACAATCCAACTTTCATGGTCATTTTTCTGGTGCTAGCCCAAAATTTACCAGATCACTCTTCATGTGTGAGCCTAGACAGTGAGTGTTGACAGGCTTGTGTGCCATGGAGATCGTGACAGTCAAACCCTCAATAGATGTCCACCTACAGGCACTTTCCACCAGGAGTCACTGATTATCAGTCAGGATAAGGAGCCCTGCCTGATTTGTGTATTCCTTAAGGAAGGCGTGCTGAGGTCAATTATAATGGTCCTACCACTGCCCTTTTACAAAACATTGTTTCATTAATGAGAGCGTGTCAGTTAGCTGCTCTTGTGGTTGTGGAATGGGGTGCAATATAATGTGAAGAGTTAAAAGTTGTCCCCATTGCTATTTTGATTTGCATGCAATTCAATAATTCACTTAATTTAACTAGTATTCTTTACAGAACCCTGAGTAAGATAGCATAAAACTAGTGGTGTAAACCATAATATTCAAAAGCTATCCTAAACAGAAAGTTGTAAAGGTATGACAAATGCAGAATATCAATGTAACTCTCTTCTAAATCTCATGTTCTATATTCACATTCATCCAAACTGCCTTATCAAAGCACACAGCCAAGTATTTAGAATCATAGAATCATAGAATGATACAGCACAGAAGGAGGCCATTCAGCCCATTGTGCCTGCACCGGCTCTTTGAAAAAGAGATATCCAATTAGTCCCAATCCCCTGTTCTTTCCCCATAGCCCTGCAAAGTTTCTCACTTCAAGTATTTATCCAATTCCCTTTTGAAAGTTACTATTGAATCTGCTTCCACCATCCTTTCAGGCAGTGCATTCCAGATCATAACAACTTGCTGCGTACATTTTTTTCTTCATGTCGACTCTGTATGTTTTGCCAATTGCCTTAAATCTTTAATGACAACCAGTGTCAAATTACATACCACATACTGAACAATTGTTCTTTGATAGGAGAGATCCTTTTCCTGGTTTATACTGCACTTTTAACATCTGTCTCATCCTGAGCGTCTCAAAAATTGTGGAGAAAGACCACACGAGATGGTTGAGTTTCAAACAATTTAAGGCATTAAGAACGGGTACTGCAAACTTTTGGATTGAAATTCAGCTGTGCGATATTGTTAATAAGTTTGTGTGAAATTCCTTTTGTTTATGAAATTGATAACATTTGTTCTAAATAAACACGTTGATTGTATTTTATTTAAAGGGTGATAAGCTTTTGGAATATCCACCCTATAAGTAGTAAAGTCAAAGACATTAGAGGGGTTCAAATGCAGTTAGACACTGGGTTGGATGATCTGGACTACTGAGGGATGATCTCATTGGGCTGAATGGCCTTTTCTTATGTTCTTACTAATTTCACACAGCACGATTTCAACCACTGAGACATAAATTTCCTAGACAGACAATTTCATTGGAATTTCTTCAGGATTATCATAGGCCGGGGAGAAAAATACACTAAACAAGTTTTCTTTTCATTTGAGGCATCATGTAGTTTTGATTAGATCAGATTAAGATACAGGAATGATAGGATCCAGTTATGAAGGGAGACTTGTGCAGCTAGGGCTATTTTCATCACACATTTAATGCCCAACACAGCCAGCACTTTGATATGGCAACGCGGCACATTGGAACGTAAGAAGTGAGAATGCGTGTGATTTATAGAGTGCAGTTGGCAGAGATCTTGGCATTCTTCCTTTGTGATGGTATACCAAATTTTAGTAAAAAGCAATAAAAAGCTTGGCAAGACAGTCTATTAAGATATGATCACATGTTTACACAATTACCCTGGCAATCTTGCGTAGCTGAATTCATTTCTTCCTCATCTGCTCCCAAGTTCAGACCATGGGTGAGACTACACTGATGCACTCCATCACCTCCATCCATGCTGTTCTCTACTGCTTATTGCTCGCTGGCCCTCTCCACAAAAGCGAGCCGCCCGTTGCAGCCGTACGACTTCGACAGCCTGGTCGATGAATAAGGCCATTCTGCCTCGAGAAAAAAAGTCCACCTTTAAGGGCAGCCAGCAGCCCTTCAGGAGGTGTGGTGCAGAAAATCCTGTCCCCCACCCCCAATCCCACCCAGTCATGTGCAAGGTACCGGAAGCACCTTAAAAGTATACGAATGAACTGAGCTTCTATGAGTGAACAAGGCGAGCCTCTTCAGATTCTGCGCCAAGATTGCATTAACAGCCCCTGTACATTTTCACAATAGGCTATTAATGTTATTGCCTGATTTAAAAAAAAAATTCAAAAAAGTCACTATTGACACTTGATGGAAATTCTACGAGCTTGCTTAGAAGGTCAGCAGTAATGGTGTAGTTCAACATTATTAGTGTTTGGGACTTGCCATCGAAAACATCTGGAGCAAGTTTGAAATACAGTGATCTGTTTTACTGCATTTTACTGAATAGGTTTTTGTGCTAACGAGGCATTCATTAAAACATTCTAGTACAATTTACGAGCAACATTTTGTTTTAAACAAAATTAAACAAAAAAAGGGGCTCATCAGAGATGCACAAATTAAATAATTATTTTCATTTCAATGGGACTTGTGGCTGTGCCGTGATAGCTGGGTGATTAACTGCTTTATGAACAGTGCTCACTCCACGGGGACCAATGCAGAAACATTTATTTTTGTGCCCATACACAAAATGAACTGTTTTATATACCGCTCAGCTCACATATTCCCCTTTAATAACTGTCTCAATAGTCAACAGCTGTAACTGCCAAATATCATGCCAAATGTCAGTTTTATTGGACACCTGGTACCAATCTTTGCATTTTATAGTTAGAGCCAGTCTCAGTGCTGACCAGTTTTTCCATAATTGGCATCATTGTGCAGGCCATACGAGTGAAAATTTTCATTCGTGCTACCAGTTTCTTCCACAGAATTGGCACGTCATTAAGAGCAATGACAATTTTAAATTGCTGAAGGAACAGTGTCCATCTCTTTAACCAAAGTCACAAAACACAACAATGAAGGTGTGCACACTTCCAACATTGTCCTAAAGTTCTAGGCCCTGAAACTACAATGTGGAACGCTAGCGACAATCACTTAATACATTCATCTGAAATTCCTCTCTTCACTATTTTAGACGGAGGCATTAAACCTGTTTTAATTAATTGGTTAACACTTCTGCTGAAGTAGTGGGAGAGCAGTTTCAGATAAAGGCTTTAAAGAAAGCAAGAAAAACGCATTTGTATAGCACTTTTCATGACCTCGGGACATCCCAAAGCACTTTCCAGCCAATGATTTTTGTTTTAAAATTGTAAGTCACTGTTGTAATGTAGGTAAACGTGGCAGCCATTTTGTGCACAGCCAGGTCCCACAAACAGCAATGAGATTAATGACCAGATAATCTGTTTTTAATGATGTTGAGGGATAAATACTGGCCAGAACACCAGGAGAACTCCCCTGCTCTTCTTCAAATAGTGCTGTGGGATCTTTTACCTCCACCTGAGAGGGCAGATGTGGCCTTGGTTTAACATCTCATTTGAAAGACGGCACCTCCGACAGTGCAGCACTCCCTCAGTACTGGCACTGCAGTCAGCCTAGATTATGTGATGAAATTCTGAATTGGGACTTGAACCCACAGCCTTATGACTCAGAAGTGAGAATGCTACCACTGAGCCAAGGCTGACACCGTAAAGCATTTGTACCCTAGTATCCCATGGTGTAATTTCAGGAATCTAATATTTCATTTTTTTTATCTCCTCCCCTTTTGAACACGGTAGTTTGTGCTGCCTTACAGTTCCGCAGGAGATGACAGCCCTTTCCTATCTTACTCAGATGATCCTTCTTCATGTAGGAGTTTGCACAGTGTGTGCAGGCTCACTGGCTGTCTGGTCATGGGAGGTATTACAAGCAAATCCAATTCTGCCTTCTGTTGTCCACATACATACATACACGTACATGATTGCACACACTCACTAAAACAGATTATCTAGTCATTATTTTGCTGTTTGTGCGGCCTTGCTGTGCGCAAATTGGCTGCCACATTTCCTACATTACAATGGTGACTACAATTCAAAAGTGCTTTATTAGCTGTAAAGCGCTTTGGGACGTCCTGCGGTTATGAAAGGCGCTATATAAACGAAAGTCTTTTTCTTTCCAGCATGGCTCACTGGAAAATTATCAGGAGTGGGGACCCTCGGTGATGATTTCTCCTTCCCAGCCCAGGGACACTGAGCCCAGTTAAAGTGTCCGGACCACAGCCACAGCTGGGATCAACTCACACCACAGACCAGGGCGGTGTTAGGGATAGTTGGCCTCAGACAAAGGGGAGTGGAAAGAGTCCGCCACAGTTTCTGTTCCCGATCACTACCCAGTGACTCCTGCTGGAAGTGCACCCGTGTGGATGTTAGGTGAGGACAGGATAAGTGTTGGATGTAATGGCTCCCACGGGTAAATAGCCTGCCAGCACTGACAGGACAGGCTCGTACATAAAGAATGACCACTTGCGAGAGGTACAGCAGGACTGCCAGGATACAGACAGAAAATTGGAGAAGCAGAATATGTTATTGTTGCGACCGCCTTTGTGTTAACAAACAGGCAAAAGAATAACTGAGTTCTGTCCCAGATCCTGATATAAACTGCAGCAGAAGGCAGAACTGGTCTTTAGACTGAATCTAAATCCTCTGATACCCTGTTGATCTTAGAAGGCCAATAAGTTGCTGTGGGGGTTAATATTGTGGGATTGACAGGTTAAAAAAAAGTAACCAGAGAGTCATTGCTGCCTGTGGAACTGTACCCTCACATGGTTTCAGGAACGAACGATAAAGGGAGAAAATCGAAAAGGAGAACAAAAGCACTCCAGACAGTGCAGGCGTAGTTGAATACTCATTGCACGTAGCTGCTTTTGCTGTTTCGAAAGGAAAAATGATCCTGGCTTTTATAGGCCAGGTGCAGACAGTCCATATTACTGCCAAAACAAAAAACACCCTTAACTGCACTAGGAAATTGAGTGGGTTACTTAATTATCCCAGTTACACATGTCTTTGGCATGTGGAAATGAATGGTATCCAGTCTGGACAATATTTAATGCTGGTGTTGAAAGGTAATGCAAAATATAAACAGGCAATAGATTGCATAGAAACAGAATTACCACTCAAAAAATTAATGGCAACTTAAAGACAACCAAAAGTAATACTGCACAAAATCAATTACAAATGGAACAATGTGCCTCAGTATTAAAAGTTCACAGTCTACACAGCCAAGAGTTATTACTCAATTAACCTGAATTTTTACACACAAAAATTATTTTAGAGCTGAAGCAATGTATATAGCCAAGTAAATAAAGGCACTAACATGAAGCCATACAGATCAGAATGTCCCAGGTTCAATTCTTGGTCTGTGCCGAGTTAGCTGATCTCAGCTAGAGTAACAGCTATGGTGCTAGCATTGATCTCAGGGCCTCTGGGCTAGGATGTGGGGGGCAGGGGGAAAATCAGCCAGGGTCCTGCTCCTGATTTCTATTCAGTGGCTCTCTCTGGAAATTACATTTCTGTGGACGTCTGGTGAGGACAAGATCTGAATCAGTTGTGATGACTTCCACAGTCGGCAGTCTCTGTCTTAGACACGAAGAATGGCCCCTTGGGCAAAGGTGCTGAAAAGCAATTGCACTCATGGCCCCGTGAATTCATACTGCAGCAGAGTCGGTACCTTCAGGAGAAAAGGAGAGAAATTTGGGAAGAAAAGCGCAAAAGGCATGTTTATGGGGGCATTAAATTAAATCAATAGAAAATCTAATGTTGTTGACAGCAAAAGGGTAAATTTTGAGAGACCTTGTGCCACAGGTGGGGCCTTACATTCAACCAACAGTGCAGGACCTCACAAAAGTTACCCAAGAAACTCCAGCAGATAAGTACTTCAAACCAGAATTATAAATGAAAATATTTATTTTGTTTAGAAACAAAAGACCATATGATGGAATTTGTTTTGCTGATGTATTTCTGAGTTGTCATTTAGTCACAAAGATGACCCTGACTTTTGAACATGAGAACATCAGCCATAAATAATGCCTGATTGTTCCACTTCCATATACACAGATCACATTAATACCAACCTATTTTTCTAATAACTGTTTTGGCCCAATTAATTGGTGAAAACATGCCATTACAGCAAAAATGTGATTTGCATTGGTCTGACTACTACAATTTCATTTTTATAGATTTGTAAATACCAGTGTTATTTTGCACGAAAATCCTACATAGCTCCGTGTTGCACTCAATCTGTTAACAGTATTTAGGATAGATAATAGTGAGAGCACCCCTGAAGGTTCAGTGAGCTTATCCAGTGGATGAGGCACGCAAGTCAGGACGGTTCCGTTTCTCTGCCTGGTCTGTGCTGAATTAGCTGATCTCAGTCAGGGTGGCCGTAAGGGTGCTATAACTGGCCTCAGTGTCCAGGTCGAGAGGGGAGAATTGAGCAGCGTTCCTGCTCTTAATCACTATCCAGTACCCCTGCTGGAGGTTCATGTTTGTGGATGCAAAGGAGGACAAGGTTGGGTTTAGCTGTGACGTCCTTCAAGGTAAAATAGTCTGTTGATAGCACTTTCTAATGGCCACTTGGGTAGGTTGCTGTTGGACAATTGCCACATATGGGACCGTGTCCCTGCATAGAGTCAAAACCTTCATCAGAGCAGAAAATTGTTATAAATAAATAGCAGTGGTGTGTATAAAGATATGGGTTCAACAGATAAACAGGACATCAAGGTCAACAATACTTATTTTGTAATATAAGAAATATGATGACGATAGAAACATTTAATTTTTTTCCTTTTTTCTTGTCAATTTCCAGAGGCACCGATTCCACTCCAGTGGATATTATTCATGTGTTCATCTTGACAGTGATTGTCAGTGAGCTATGTGACCGTGGAGAGTAACAGAAGGCCGAGCCCAAATCACGTCCTTTTCCGATGCCCAAACATGCTACTTTGCAGCAGAAGGCACCAGGTAGCAGTCAGAAATGCCAACCCTGTTGATTTTTCCCTTCAACCAGGCAACAGAGGCTGACAGTAGCACCTGAACTACCAGCCCAGCTGAGATCAGCCGCTCAGCACCATCAGTGCTGCTAGTAAGAAAGAACAAATCAATTTGAATTTGTATAGCTTTCTCACATCTCCCAAAAAGATTCCAAAGTACTTCATATACAATGAATTAAGGAGGAAGAACTTAAAACTTGCATTTTTAATATAGCACCTTTCACAACTTCAGGACATCCCAAAGGGCTTTACAGACAATGAAGTACTTTTGAAGTGTAGTCATAGAATCATTACAGCACTGAAGGAGGCCATTCGGCTCATCGAGCCTGTGATAGCTCTTTGCAAGAGCAACCCAGTTAGTCCCATTCTCCCGCTCTTTCCCCGTAGCCCTGCAAATTTTTTCTCTTCAAATATTTATCCAATTCCATTTTGAAAGCCATGATTGAATCTGCTTCCACCACCCTTTCAGGCAGCGCATTCCAGATCATAACTACTCGCTGCCTAAAAAAGTTTTTCCTCATGTCGCCTTTGGTTCTTTTGCCAATCACCTTAAATCTGTGTCCTCTGGTTCTCGACCCTTCCGCCAATGGGAACAGTTTCTCTTTATTTACTTTATCTAAACCATTCATGATTTTGAACACTTCCATCAAATCTCCTCTCAACCTTCTCTGCTCTATGGAGAACAACCCCAGCCTCTCCAGTCTATCCACGTAATTGAAGTCCCTCATCCCTGGAACCATTCTAGTAAATCTTTTCTGCACCCTCTCTAAGGCCTTCACATCCTTCCTAAAGTGCGGTGCCCAGAATTGGACACAATACTCCATTTGTGGCCGAACCAGTGTTTAATAAAGGTTCAACATAACTTTCTTGCTTTTGTACTCTATGCCTCTATTTATATAGCCCAGGATCCTGTATGCTTTCTAAACCGCTTTCTCAACCTATCCTGCCACCTTCAAACATTTGTGCACATATACCCCCAGGTCTCTCTGTTCCTGCACCCCCTTTAGTTTATATTGCCTGTCCTCATTCTTCCTGCCAAAATGTATCACTTCGCACTTCTCTGCATTAAATATCATCTGCCATGTTTTCGCCCATTCCACCAGCCTGTCTATGTCCTCTTGAAGTCTATTACTATCCTGCTCACTGTTCACGACACTTCCAAGTTTTGTGTCATCTGCAAATTTGGAAAGTGTGCCCTGTACACCCAAGTCCAAGTCATTAAAATATATCAAAAAAAAGCAGTGGTCCTAGTACCGACCCCTGGGGAACACCACTGTGCACCTTCCTCCAGTTCGAAAAACAACTGTTCACCACTACTCTCTGTTTCCTGTCACTTAGCCAATTTCGTATCCATGCTGCCACTGCCCCTTTTATTCCATGGGCTTGAATTTTGCTGACAAACCTATTATGTGGCACTTTATCAAATGCCTTTTGAAAGTCCATATGCACAACATCAACCGTATTGCCCTCATCAACCCTCTGTTACCTCATCAAAAAACTCAATCAAATTAGTTAAACACGATTTGCCGTTAACAAATCCATGCTGGCTTTCCTTTATTAATCCACTCTTGTCCAAGTGACTATTAATTTTGTCCTGGATTATTGTTTCTAAATGCTTCTCCACCACCCAGGTTAAACTGAATAGTCTTTATAAGAACATAAGAAATAGGAGCAGGACTAGGCCACACGGCCTCTCGAGCCTGCTCCACCATTCAATCAGATCATGGCTGATCTTCAACCTCAACTCCACTTTCCCACCCGATCCCCATATCCCTTGATTCCCCAGAGTCCAAAAATCTATCCGTCTCAGCCTTGACTATATTCAATGACTCACATTCACAGTCCTCTAGGGTAGAGAATTCCAAAGATTCACAACCCTCTGCATGAAGAAATTCCTCCTCATCTCAGTCTTGAATGGCTGACCTCTTATCCTGCGACTATGCCCCCTAATTCCAGACTCTCCAGCCAGGGGTAACAATCTCTCAGCATCTACCCTGTCAAGCCCTCTCAAAATCTTACATGTTTCAATGAGATCACCTCTCATTCTTCTAAACTCAAAAGAATAGGCCCATTCTACTCAACCTCTCCTCATAGGACAACCCTCTCATCCCAGGAATTAATCTAGTGGACCTTCGTGGTACAGCCTCCAAGGCAAGTATATCCTTCCTTAGATAAAGAGACCAAAACTGAACGCATTACTCCAGGTGAGGTCTCACTAGAGCCCTGTACAACTGTAGTAAGACTTCCTTACTCTTGTACTCCAACCCCCATGCAATAAATGCCAACATGCCATTTGCTTTTCTAATTGCCTGCTGTACCTGCATACTAACTTTTTGTGTTTCTTGTACGAGGACACCCAAGTCTCTCTGAACGACATTTAATATAGTTTCTCACCATTTAAAAAATATTCTGTTTTTCTATTCTTCCAACCAAAGTGAATAACTTCACATTTCCCCACATTATATTCCATCTGCCACCTTCTTGCCCACTCACTTGATCTGTCTATATCCCTTTTCAGATTCTGTGTCCTCATCACAGCTTACTTGGATGTATCCAATCAAACTTGGATACATTACACTCGGTCCCTACACTCGGTCCCTTCATCTAAGTCAGTAATATAGATTGTAAATAGCTGAGGCCTAAGCACCGATCCTTGTGGCACCCCACTAGTTACAGCCTGCCAACCTGAGAATGACCCTTTTATCCCTACTCTCTATTCTGGCTACTATATTATCCCCAACCCCATGAACCCTTACCTTGTGTAACAACCTTTTATGTGGCACCTTATCGAATGCCTTTTGAAAATCCAAATATACCACATCCACTGGTTCCCCTTTATTTACCCTGCTAGCTACATCCTCAAAAAACTCTAATAAATTTGTCAAACATGATTTCCCTTTCATAAAACCATGTTGACTCTGCCAAATCATACTTTGATTTTCTAAGTGCCCTGTTACCACTTCCTTAATAATGGATTCCAGCATTTTCCCGACGACTGATGTCGAGCTAATTGGCCTGTAGTTCCCTGTTTTCTCTCTCTCTCCCTTCTTGAATAGCAGGGTAACATTTGCTACCTTCCAGTCTGCTAGGACCATTCCAGAATCTAGAGAATTTTGGAAGTTGCCGGGTTTATCCTTACACCCTTTTTTGAACAAGAGTGTAACATTTGCAATTCTCCAGTCCTCTGGCATCACCCCTGTATCAAAAGGAGGATTGGAAGATTATGGCCAGCACCTCTGCTATTTCCACCTTTACTTCCCTTAGCAACATAGGATGCATCCCATCCGGACCAGGTGACTTATCTACTTTAAGCATAGCCAGCCTTTCTAGTACCTGCTCTTTATCGGTGACTTTGGCAGCATCTTCTTCCTTGGTAAAGACAGATGCAAAATACTCATTTAGTACCTCAGCCATGCCCTCTGCTTCCATGCGTAGATCTCCTTTTTGGTCCCTAATCGGCCCCACCCCTCCTCTTACTACCCGTTTACTATTTATACGCTTATAGAAGACTTTTGGATTCCATTTTATATTAGCCGCCAGTCTATTCTCATACTCTCTCTTTGCCCCTCTTATTTCCTTTTTCACTTCTCCTCTGTACTTTCTATATTCAGCCTGGTTCTCACTTATTTTATCAACCTGACATCTGTCATAGGCCCCCTTTTTCTGCTTCATCTTTCCCTCTCTTTCGTCAACCAGGGAGCTCTGGCTTTGGTTGCCCTACCTTTCCCCCTCATGGGAATGTACCTAGACTGTACCCAAACCATCTCCTCGTTAAAGGCCGCCCATTGTTCGATTACAGTTTTGCCTGCTAACCTTTGATTCCAATTTACCCGGGCCAGATCTGTTCTCAACCCACTGAAATTGGCCCTCCTCCAATTAAGTATTTTTACTCTAGATTGCTCCTTGTCCTTTTCCATAGCTAATCTAAACCTTATGATACGATGATCACTGTTCTCTAAATGTTCCCCCATTGACACTTGCTCCACTTCATTCCCCAGAACCAGATCCAGCAATGCCTCCTTCCTCGTTGGGCCGGAAACATACTGATCAAGAAAGTTCTCCTGAACACACTTCAGAAATTCCTCCCCCTCTTTGCCCTTAACACTATTACTATCCCAGTCTATATTAGGATAGTTGAAGCCCCCCATTATCACTACTGTACAGTTCTTGCGTCTTTCTGTAATTTCCCTGCAAATTTGCTCCTCTATATCCTTCCCACTAGTTGGTGGCCTATAGAATACACCCAGTAGTGTAATGGCACCTCTATTGTTTCTTAACACTAACCAAATAGATTCTGTCCTTGACCCCTCAAGGACATCCTCTCTGTCCAGCACTGCAATATTCTTCTTAATCAATACTGCCACCGCACCCCCCCCCCAACTCCTTTTGTTCCTTCCCTATCTTTCCTGAACACCTTGCATCCAGGAATATATAATATCCAATCCTGCCCTTCTTATTCCCATGTGACTATTTGCGCCTGCAGCTCACCAACCTTATTTACCACGCTTTGTGCGGTAAACACATGCGTTCTAAACCTATTTTCAACCTTCTTGTGTTCTCTTAGTCTGATCCCACCTAATACTGTACTATTTCTTACTCTAGTGCTATCTGTCTCTCCCAATCCTTTGTGCACCTTGTTTCTCCTTCCTGGTGCCCATCGCTCTGCCAAATCAGTTTAAACCCTCCCACATAGCACTAGTGAATCTCCCCACGAGTACATTGGTCCCAGCTCTGTTGAGTTGCAACCCGTCCGCCTTAAGCAGGTCCCTCCTGCCCCAGAACTGGTCCCAATGCCCCACGAATCTGAAGCCCTCCCTCCTGCACCATGTCTCTAGCCACGCATTAACCTGCCTTATCTTCTTATTTTTGTACTCAACTATTGTGTGGCACTGGGAGTAATGCAAAGATTACTACCTTTGAGGTCCTGCTTTATAACTTCCTCCCTAGCTCCTGAAACTCTAGCCGCAGGATCTCAACCCTTTCCTATGTCGTTGGTACCCACATGGACCATGTCTTCTGGCTGTTCCCCTTCCCCCCGCAGAATGTTCTGCACCCTCTCCGTGATGTCCTTTACCCTGGCACTAGGGAGGCAACACACCATGCGGGACTCACGTCGATGATCTGACCCCCCCGACTATTGAATCCCCATGACTACTGCATTTCTACACTTCACTATGCCCCCCTGTACAGTCCTTTGCCCCATGGTGCCATGCTTAGGACTGCACTCCTTTGAGGTGTCGTCACCCTCACTGGTATTCAATGCTGAATACTGGTTGGGGAGTGCCACACACCCAGAAGATTCCTGCACTGCCTGCCTCTTTCCACCCTTTCGGATGGCCACCCTCTTGCTATCCTGAACTCTGTGGCTGCGGGGTGACCACCTCCTGAAACGATCCAGGAAACCGCCAACCTCACTTATGCTCCGCAGTGACTCTAGTTGCCCCTCCTGAGAAATCCTCAGCTTGAGCTCGACCAACTGGAGGTATTTCCTGCTCATGTGGCCCTCCAGGACACATCAGGCATCTTGAAGTCCCTACATAGAATCAGAGAAATTTACAGCACAGAAGGAGGCCATTTGGCTCATCGTGTCTGTGCCAGCCGAAAAAGAGCTAACACGCCTAATCCCACTTTCCGCATTTGGTTCATAGTCTTGTAGGTTACGGCACTTCAAGTGCAATCTAAGTACTTTTTAAATGTGATGAGGGTTTCTGCTTCTACCACCATTTCAGGCAGTGAGTTCCTGACCCCTACCTCCCTCTGGGTGAAAAAAATTCTTCTCAGCTCCCCTCTAATCCTTCTACCATTTACTTTAAATCTATGCCCCCTGGTTATTGACCTCTCTGCTAAGGGAAATAGGTCCTTCCTATCCATTCTATCTATGTCCCTCATAACTTTATGGACCTCAATTAAATCTCCTCTCAGCCTCCTTTGTTCCAAAGAAAACAACCCCAGCCTATCCAATCTTTCCCCATAGCTAAAATTCTCCAGTCCTGGCAACATCCTCGTAAATCTCCTTTGTACCCTCTCTAGTGCAATCACATCTTTCCTGTCATGTGGTGACCAGAACTGTATGCAGTACTCAAGCTGTGGCCCAATGTTTTATAAAGTTCTAGAATAACCTCCCTGTTCTTATATTCTATGCCTCAGCTAACAATGGAAAGTAACCCGTATGCCTTCTTAACCACCTTATCTACCTGTCCTGCCACCTTTAGGAATCTGTGGACATGCACTCCAAGATCCTTCACTTCCTCTACACCTCCCAGTATCATTCCATTTATTGTGTATTCCCTTGCCTTGTTTGCCCTCCCCAAATGCATTATCTCACACTTCTCTGCATTGAATTCCATTTGCCACTTTTCTGCCCACCTGAACCATCCATTGATATCTTCCTGCAGTCTACAGCTTTCCTCCTCACTATCAACCACACGGCCAATTTTTGTATCATCTGCAAACTTCTTAATCATGCCCCCTACATTTAAGTCTAAATCATTAATATATACCACAAAAAGCAAGGGGCCTAGTACTGAGCCCTGCAGAACCCCACTGGAAACAGCCTTCCAGTCACAAAAACACCCATTGACCATTACCATTTGCTTCCTGCCACTGAGCCAATTTTGGATCCAACTTGCTGCTTTCCCTTGGATCCCAAGGGCTTTTACTTTTTTGCCCTCTCTGCCATGTGGGACCTTGTCAAAAGCCTTGCTAAAATCCATGTAGACTACATCAAACACATTACCCTCATCAACCCTCCCTGTTACCTCCTCAAAAAATTCAATCAACCCAAAAATCAAAAAAATTCACATGGTGCAGGAATTGCAAGCAATGGGTCTCAGCTGCCTGTCCATTATATTTAGAAACCTTTTTTTTCTCCAAACTCCCTTTAGATACTCTTATTATTAATTTACTTACCCCGAGTAACCTACCCTTTTATTCCGGGTCTCTCAGAGCTCTTCCTCTCTGTTCACTGTCCTTCCCCCTCTAACCAAATTCTCAAGTTCCCACTCTGTTTGCAATCCATTCCGTTCGCTCTGTGCTTCAGCAGATACCTTCTACTTTATACACCTTTTGAGAAAAGCAGTTACAACTGCTCAGTCAGCTTCCAGCTCACAGTAATTACCCTCTACTCAGACAAGCACTTACAGCTGATTAACTGTTAACTGCCACTGACTTGCAGTTTCTTTTAAAGATTTTAAAGTTCTATGTTAAACTTTAAACTAAATTTTAATTTCAATTCACCCACTACTTTAAGAGTCCCCCCTCACCAAATTCTCAAATTCCCACTCTGTTTGCAATCCTCTCCATTCGCTCTGTGCTTCAGCAGATGCCTTCCACTTTACACACCTTTTGAGAACAGCAGTTACAACTGCTCAATCAGCTTCCAACACACAGTTGTAATGTAGGAAAAGTGCAGTCATTATTATGTAGGTGAGCATGGAAGCCATTTTGTGCACAAAAAATGGCCCACAAACAGCAATAAATGAAGGCTGGCCAGGACATAAAGAGACCAGGACCTGTTCTTCTTCAAGTTGTGTCCTGGAGTGGAGTTTAAACCTACGACCTTCCAACTCAGGGGCAGGAGTGCTACCAACTGAGCCAAGGTTGACACTGCAGCAACATCCCAGAAGTACACTTTACAAAAAAAACTGGTATCCATTTTCACTCATCCTCTTACTATGCTGTGCAAGAATGAGTTTATAGGGTGCGGTATAGATCTGCTGATAGAAGCACCTTTATTCTCTCTCATGGCTTAATGGGTAATGGCATTGCCCAGTGTAGCACCAAGCATTTGAACCAGAAGGTTCCAATTTGACCTCCTATTCGGAGTTAGCTGCTCACAGCTTGGGCCGCAGTTGGGCATCACAATTGGCCTCAGCAGCAATGGGCTAGACATAGGAAAAATCAGGCGAGATTCCTGCTCCTGATCTCCATTCAATTACTAGCCTGGAAAGTGTGCATGCATGGACGTTGAATGAGAACAGATTGGGCTTAACTGTGAGGCCCTTCACTTTTGAATAGTCTTCTAACACTCACTGTCTAGGTTCACACAAGGATGACCACTTGGTCAAGGCACCAGCATGCTGCCAGTGCCGGTGAGGCTGTATTACAGCAGAGTTGGTGCCTTCAGGAGAGGAGAGGATAGGCAGGGGAGGGAGGGCATTGCAAAATTTGGGCATTTAAAAACAAACACCCTTATGGCATGCAAATCATTTCCTGTCAAGCAAACACTGTAAGAGGTATTGAGAATCAATCAATGCTTCAGCAATTGCTTCCTTTAAAGAAAAATCTCTAATTAACAGAGTGCCAATTAGTTGCCAAGCTATATAATACCCATGTGGTATATGACAGTTAGATATTTTAATCACTGTATTCCTGCTCCTGATGATTTCAGGGATAGGAAGCTATAGTTATGAGGAGAGTCTTAAGATACTGGAGCAGAGAAGGCTGGGAGATTTAATAGATTTGTTTTACAATTATGAAGGGTTTTGATAGGGTGAATAGGAAAAAACTATTTCCTCTGGTTGAGGGGCAGGTCAAGGTTGAAGGGTCATCAATTTAAATTTGTCACACAGAGAGTGAGGAGAGATGTTAAATTTATTTACACAGAGGGTGTTGGAACACAGAATACTTTACCACATAGAATGATTGAAGCAGAGATTATTGCCTCTTTTAAGGGAAAATTGGATAAATATTTGAAGCAGAATACAACGCTATTGGGAGACAGTGGGGCAGTGGGATTAGGTTTGGATTGTTCTAGCAAAGAGCCGACACAGACACATTGGGCCAAATGGCCTCCTTCTGTGCCGTAAACATCTATGGCTTCTAGGCATCAAAAATCTTTCATTCAAATGGTTATTTTTTGGGGGGAAGGAACTATTGAAAATAGAGCTGTTGTACCATTCACACTAATTATAAAGGCAAGTTCACCTCTCTACTGCTCATAGACTAGTGAGCATAAACTAGATCATAAACTAATCTCTTAATACAGAGCTGCTCCTGATGAGGTGAAGTCACTTCCATGCAATGAACTGTAAAGGAAATGCTGTTCAATAATATCATTATATTTAACTTTAGTTTATTCTCAATGCTGTTGATGTCACTGACCCTGCAGCCTCCACTTGTATTTTATTATCTGCATAAAGAATTCTCCAGATCTTCTTACAAAGAACGATAAGGGGAGAAACAGCCTTCAGGGTTCATCAAATGGACTGAAAACTGATTAATCTTGTGAGAGATTTTTGTTTTGACCAAACGTGTTGAACTAAATTCAGAGTTAATTTAGTTTGTAACTTGTAAAGGATAGCGATTAGCCTGGTAAAATACTATTTATTTTCAGACTGCCTTCCTGTCACGTAACACCACCACATATTTTGTTTACTTGTAAAACTCTCTGTATTTGTTAGATCATGTAAAACCACAGATCAAAACTTGATGGGTATAATGGCAGTTGTCGCTGCAATAAAGGATGCAAACACAAATAGGAAAACATAGCAACTATAAAAAAGTGTTTTTTTGTGTTTAAGACAGTAAATAAGAGGAGATTTTGTAAGGCACCACTGGTAGGACAGGGCCTCGCTGGTACTGGTCACAGGCCACAAAACTGGGCCCACAAAGGCACATGCTCAATTCACTATGCATCGCATTTTGATGTGCTGATTAGAAGGTCACAAAATAGACCATTCTACAGGCATGTGGCAGCCTCATTTAAATAGAACAATTAGTTGGTCCCACATCCAGTCGTATCAGTTCAGCTGAGGCTTTGCCGACAACGTATACCTTGCCCATTTAGAATGGGGGCATGGAGAGTCCTAGAGGCAGATCTGCTTAGGTAGACTTCCTAAAGAAAGAGACCATTTCAGTTGACAGCAAAAGTGTTTTTTGTTCCATGCATTAGTTGATTTTGATTGGTAGTCTCCCATTTTTGGGGTTTTACCTAACCGAGACTTTCCTGCATTATTCCCGATTGTTGTTAGCATTAAATTGCACCAGACAAAGTGGTGAGGTCTGCTCTTCCTTTGGGGAATTCCATAGCACTGCATAATTTCGATGAGGAAGAAGAGTTCACGAGAGGGCAACACATTCAGGTACAACGACACACAAAGCTTTTTGTTCACAGCCGTCACTATAAAAAGTGTGTTTTTTTTTAATCTGCGGTTGTATATAAGGGACATGTTTGTGGAGAACAACATTTTCATCACTTTCTCTGTGGCTAGGAGGCATCAAATGGACAGGGTGCAGAGCTTTCACCAAGTGGCAAGGTTCCTTCAGTGCAATGTGTTGCAGATGGCGCCCTTGTGGGCATCAGGGTTCCTCATTATCATCCTCACAGACTACATGAACAGCTAGGGTTTGCACTCAATTAATGTTAAAGTGATATCTAACCACAGAAACATGTACATCAATGGTCATTATCCAGAAGCCGCTATGATGCCTTCCTTAAGTGGCACATTGTTGGAACGAGAAGAAACACCAGTAGGAAGGCTCCCAGGAGATCAAAACTAACCTCTGAATCCATGGCTCCTGACACCAGTCAGAAAACCTGTAGCAGCGGAGATGTACCCTGGGCATGATACTGTTCCTTGGCAACCACCTCTACCTACAAGAAAAGCATGCTGTCAAGCTTTGGTACAATGAAAGAGTGTGTGCAAAAGAGCAATATTTATGCACAGTCCTCGAAATGACACCTCTAGAGGGTATTGGGGTTTCCAACTTAAGGTTTTGTCATAAAAAGAGAAAATGCTGGAAATGCTCATCTGTAGAGAAAGAAACCTTTCATCAGAACTGGAAAAAGTTGAAGATTAAACAGTTTTTAAGCAAGTACAGAGCCAGGGAAAGTAGGGGAGGGGAGGGGAAGAAAGAAAAAAAGGGAAGGTCTCTGATAGGGTGGAGGGCAGGAGTGATTAAATGACAAAAGGGATGTTGGTGCAAGGCAAGAAACAAAAGATGAGTCTAGAGGAGCTGTAAATGGCAACATCAGAACCATTAGCAGCATCATCTGTCTGAAAAAAAGGGGAGCAATGATTATGATCTGAATTATTGAAATCAATGTTGCGTCTAGAAGGTTGTAAAATGCCTAATCAAAAGATGAAGTGCTGTTCCTTGAGCTTCCATTGAGCTTCATTGCAACAGTGTAAGAGGCTGAGGTCAGAGAGGTCACAGTGGGAGTGGGACAGAGAATTAAAATGGCAAGCAACCAGCAGGTCAGGGTCACGCTTGTGGACTGAGCGGAGGTGTTCAGCAAAGCAATCACCCAAACAGCGTTTGGTCTCCCCAATGTAGAGGAGACCACATTGTAAGTAGTGAATACAGTATACTAAATTGAAAAAAGTACAAGTAAATTGCTGTTTCATCTGGAAGGAGTGGTTGGGGCCCTGGATGGTGAGAAGGGAGGAGGTGAAAGGGCAGGTGTTGCATCTCCTGTGCTCGCTCGGGAAGGTACCGTGGGGAGGAGAGCGGGTGTTGGGGGTGATGGAAGAGTGGATCAGGGTGTCGCGGAGGGAACAGTCACTTCGGAATGCTGAAAGGGGAGGGGAGGGGAAGATGTGTTTGGTGGTGGGATCGCGCTGGAGGTGGCGGAAATGGCAAAGGGTGATACGTTGAATGTGGAGGCTGGTGGGGTGGAAGGTGAGGACAAGGGGGACCCCATCATAGTCTAGGAGGGAGGGGAAGGGGTGAGGGCAGAAGTACAGGAAATAGGACGGACACGGTCGAGGGACCTGTCAATTACAGTGGAGGGGAAATCTGGGTTGAGGAAAAAGGAAGACATATCGGAAGCACTGGTGTGGAAGGTGGCAACGTCAGAATGTTTTTGTCATGCCTGAAATGTGTGCCAAAGTGAGGAGTGCACCTTTCTTTGCCTTCCTCCTGATACCTTCCTCATTTGCAGGAATGAGAGACCTGAATGACTGCATTGACGTGACTGGTGCAGCTCCATGCAGCTTGCACCAATGCTTTCTGGATGGGTGGTTTTGTGTTAGATGCTGTAGTGTGAAGATTTTTGATGTCATCATAAAATTGGGGTTGTAAAGGCTCAACTGTGCCTGCCACACTGAGTGGTCTATACAATCAAGCCTGCTCCTTGGACCAGTTCATCCCCATTTTTGCCACTGTCACAACACCCAGGCTATAGTCTAAATGAAATATGGCTGGGAATATGGCACAAACTGCAACATTAGGTTAAACAATCTGCTCAATCTTCAAGGTGAAATCAAAAGTCCTCACACTCTAGCCTCTAACACATTACCACCCATCTTTTATTCCATCTTCAATGAAATAAAGTCAAATATAATATTCAGTCAGTAATGAACTCAGAAGGTTTATATCCATCACTAGTCTTAACACACCAGAGACTCTTTTGGCTTGAGGCAAAGTCAAGTGATAAAAAAGGATTCGAGTTGCCCGATGACACTTTACTAAAGGTACATGTTTGCACTCATTCGTGCACTTTCATCAGAGGTTTGTGCTATGATTTAACTATAACTTTTAATAGCTTTTTCTGTTGCTGACCATAGCTCTCCCTTAATTTCAGCTTGGATAGAAGGATAAATTCATTGATCTTGCACTCCCAGCAAGGAGCTCCTCTTGAAGGGAGTGCGGGTCACAGAATCGGCGCTACAGTGTTAAAGACCTATCACAGATTTGCCCTCCCTTCCAGAACGGCTCCCCACTAGGAGTGTGGGATCGCTGAACTTACACTACAGCACAATAATGAAATCATGCCATCGTTCTGGTTTTGTTGTTTGCTGTTTTCTCCCCAGCATTTCTGCAGTAGGTTTCCATAAGTGTCCAAATGCATTTCAGTACCTCACCCAAGTGGTCATTCTTCATATGTGAGCCTAGGCAGTGAGTGTGCATCAAAGCTTACTCCAATCCAGTCCTCACCTGACATCCACACTTACCAACAGGGGTTCCTGGACAGTGATCAGAAGCGAGTAACTTGGGTGATTTTTTCCTTCTTCCTATCCCAAGGATACTAAAGCCAATTTAAAGACCCAACGGCTGTACCACTGAGATCAACTAACTCAGCACAGTCTAGGAATCAATTTTACTTTTATTCATTCATTCTCAGGATGTGGACATCGTTAGCAAGGCTGGCATTGATTGTTCATCCCTAGCTGCCCATAGAAGGTAACCGAGTCCCTTGCTAGGCCAAATAGGCAGTCAAGAGTCAACCACATTGGTATGAAGCTGGAGTCACATATAGGCCAGACCACGTAAGGACAGCAGGTTTCCTTCTCTGAAGGGCATTAGTGAACCAGTTGGGTTTTTACAACAATCCAACAGCTTCACGGTCACTTTTACTGATATCAGCTTTTTATTTCCAGATTTTTAAAAAATTGAATTCAAACTGCTAATGGTGGGATTTGAACTCACGTCCTCCAGAGTATGAGGCCAAACCTCTGGATTATTAGTTCAATAACATAACTACTACACTATTGTACACAAATACAGAACTTTCTGGTTTAGTGTTACAAAGGCAGTGCCTTTAACCATCAGGGAAGCTTCAGATTCTGCGTTTTTAAAAGACAGTCAGAATTTCTCTTCAGATCGATTCATAATCTGAATTATCAGCATGAGCTTCAGTTACTTCACAATAAATGACAGCGCTGTTTGTATTGCACAACACTCGACAAAGCCCGATCCATTTGTGACAGGTAATTCACTGTTCCCGTCGGAGGAATATACTCAAATACCAAACAACATAAAAGGACAAGTTATTAGTACAAAACATATTTGATAATGTTAAGTGTTAGTAATTACACCGACATTACAAAGAAAACAACTAAGGCAGATACACATTACAAATACTTAGCACATTAGTAGAGTGGCTGCACAGCCAGGTTTCTCTTCAGGCACTGTAGATCCTATCACTGTATTTTAACAATCTTGTATCCTGTTTTGTATGTTTAGCTTATACCTGCTACCTTAACCTACAAACACTACTGGAAGGATGTACCTGTATGCTGTGTACTATGATGAAACTGGCATTATTCCCATAAATGTTAAAAAGCTCCAGTACCATTATCGGTACCAATGGTTTTCCCAGTGGGAATCCTCTAGACTGACATGTTCCAAGAAAGAAGAGGACCCATGGAGAGTTGAAATGACCTCACTTTTGTAAAGAGAGTTATGGCAGCAGAACCCCTGATGGTGTCACTTCAATTTGTGGTTAACCATAACACTTCATCGTTCCTTAGAAGCAGCCCAAATATATGGTGGTGCCTAAAAGTAAGCTGGGCTACTCTGTCACTCGTCTGCGACTTGTGCCTTTTTGCTTCATATTTTCATTAAACTTCTTAATCTCCTGACACTTCAGCCTTGCTAATGGGTTGAGATGTCTTTTGAGGCTCTCCGAGGCTTTTTGTATGTTTGCCTCCCTATTGTAACTCTGCTCTTTCCCTTTAAATTTGGCTTACACACAATTTTCCTCTATCACCCTCCCAAACATGTCTGAGTCTGTACCTAGACTATGGATAATTGTGCAATTGAGCTTACACTAGAGAATTGAGTGCTGTTAGTATTGACTTTTTGGGGGAATTTGCACCGACTCGTAAACGTGTAGAACTGACTTAGATTTGTAGACGAAAATGAGCCATAATAGTTCCTGAATCGCTAGAGCTCGAGGAATAGGGGAGAGTACCATATGTGGCAGGTAGAAAGTCATGGTTGAATAGAGGGATTGTGGGGGCTGATGATTATTCTGTAACGAAAGAAAGAACTTGCATTGATATAGCACCTTTCACGACCTCAAGACGTCTCAAAGTGCTTGACAGCCAATGAAGTACTTTTCAAGTGTAGTCACTATAATAATGTAGGAAACGTGGCAGCCAATTTACACACAGCAAGGTCTCGCAACAGATGATCTGATTTTTTTTATTGATGTTGGTTGAGGGATAAATATTGGCCAGGACACCGGGGAGAACTCCCCTGCTCTTGTTCAAAATAGCACCAGGGGATCTTTTATGTCCACCTGAGAGGACAGACGGGGCCTCGGTTTAACGTCTCATCCGACAGTGCAACGCTCCCTCGGTACTGCACTAGAGTGTCAGCCTTGATTTTTTGCTCAAGTCTCTGGAGTGGGACTTGAACCCGAAGTGAGAGTGCTACCACTGAACCACAACTGACGCCGTAGTTTGGCTAAATCACCTTTGGGGATTCAAAAGTTCTTCTCCTCAGCAAATTAAGTATGTTCAGTAGAGTTCATGAAAAATTAGATTGTGGATGGCTTGTAGAAAGATGAGATTCATGAGATTAGGGCTGATCTTGCAATCCAGGCTAAGTCTAGGCTTATCTGCTAAGTTGCTGGTGCAAAGCTAACAAATAGTGCAGTGTCTGACTGTCAACAATTTTGCACGGTCAGCTCATTCGAATAATTATTCATAGCTGCTTGCACAGTTTTGGTCTTGTACAGAGAGCAAACCAAGGGGGGTGGGGAGGAGGGAGGATGATACACAAAATCTGGCCAGCAGCTCAAATTTCAAGAGATATGTGCAGTTGAAAGTAAGTAGCTACTGATGGGGACAAATATTATTCAGGAGTCAGGTGCTTTACTATTCCATCACTTGCTCACAGAATCCATTTCATGCCTCCAAATTGGGTTTCCTTTTATTTCATTTTTGAGACTGGCACTTCCAGTCAACTCCGCTTTGGAAAAGCCTCCATAGCTAATAGCAACATTATCACCATTTTCAGGATGATGCTTAATCTGGCTGCATTCTAAAACTAGTACCTGCCATGTTAATGATAATGTCTTCATTTTTGTATTCAAGTCACCTTGCATAAGTGTTCTGCCTCTTAGCACAGTAATACTCGGTTTCTGGCAATCTGTATTTTTATGTTGGTGTACTGAGCATGACAGTATCTTCAGATAATACGATGTCTAATTAGCAGTCAGTACAACCTGCACTGAGTGATAAACTTCACAGACAGTGGAAGGGAGAAAATTGGTGGAAAAATTGAGAGAACAGGAAAAAAAATACATAGGAAAGGCTTATCAGGGCGTAACACAATTTTGGTTTAGATGACACTTATGAACTGTATGATTATGTTACACCCTTGTAACACATTCTCAAAACCTATTATCCTACTTGAAAAACTTTGCCTGAAGCTGCCTGGCTTCTCAAACTTGATTATGGTCCATTTCACAAGTGTTATAATTGCACAGTCAGGCTACCAGATACAGTCAGAACTGAATAAAGTCCCACAGGTAGAGACAATACCACCAATTTAAAAAGGAGCGTCCTATCCCCACTGACATCTGGTAGAGAAGTAAATTCTTGGGGACACAAATTACTTCATCTTCTTCTGGGACTCAAAGAGGAAGATGGTTCCTGGACTGGCAACTCCCTCAGCTGTGGATCAGTGGTAGTACTCTCTCCTCTGAGTCAGAAGGTTGTGGATTCAAGTCTCACTTCAGAGATTTGAGCACATAATCTAGGTTGGCACTTCAGTGCAGTACTGAGAGAGGGCTGCACCCTTGCCTTCACCGGGCATACAATTTACAGGGTATATAAACCCGTCAATCACTTCTATCTCTTCACCATCAATAACCACTTTGTTCAGCCTTTCTTTATCCTTCTGTGCTCTTCTTTGTACTGTAAGTATAATCATGATCCCTTGGTCTTTAGGGAGTTGATGTTCACCTTTCACTTCAACAATCAGCTCCTTAGTCATCACGATGGCACCAATTAATAATCTATTAAGAATGAAGCATCATATGCATGATTCAAGTCCTTTACCAGATCCTGGTCTCCGCTAACAGCTTCGGTGTCTATGCTTCTCAATGGCTTTCTTACAAAATAGTTCATGATATTATCAAGATATAGCACAACAGAAATAGCTTTAAGTCAGGCAATTAATACTAACTCATGATTCAGGCAACAGAGTAATTTATTTGTGACTAGGCACAGGAGAGAATCCTATACTTTGTAGCAGAGGAGACAGATGCAGAAAATAATAAAACCTAGGGTGTAGATGACACAAAGAAAAATATTCTGATTCAATGAATATCCATATATTTCCTATTCTTTCCCAAATTAGATATCGCTATATTAAAATGAAAGCAATATGGTTATGTTTTTCTGAACACTTAACAGAGATAAACATTTGAGAAGTGAGAGAATGTGGAATATCAAGAGAATGATGATAAGCTAGTACATATCTCTATATTACAATTTCCTCATGTCTTAGTGAGGAGATCTTAGAGTTTGATTGTACAAATAAATATTCTATTAAAAAAAATCTCTGAAGCAAATCAGTTATTGGTTCCCCCAACTCTTCAGAATTGGCCAGCGTTGGACATAAAAAAGAATTTCTTCCAATTTTTCCAGTCAATTTTTTCCCTTTATTTTACCTTTCAAGAAGGTGATAACTCACACTGTGGTACAGATGCAGGGACGATATCACTCCTCCAATAGCCTGTGTCACCTACCTTAGTTTCACTGTGCATTGGCACTTCCATGAGCTGTCAATAACCTTCAGAGTATTTTTTGTTTTAAGTTATAGCCTGAATTTCCTTGAGGGTTCTGCGAGAATCCTACTGTAACTACGGCAGACCCCACAGGAAAAAGGCAGGGACCTGATTATGTCAGGTCCATGCTGATTCCACGAATTATGGTCATCCTTGTAAGAGGCAGAATCTTCACCCACCCTTGATAAAGCCAACAACGCTACACACCCGAAGCATCATCCCCAGTTACTCTACAGTTTTTCTCCCACCCCCCTCCAAGCTCTCCAAGCTTACCTCTTCCATGAGATCCACATCTTCTTCCCTCAATGCTTCCCCACCCAACTCTGAACATTCCTCACCTCTGTGCTTTCCAACATTGTTAATAGCTCACTTTGCTCAAGCAATGTCACTCTTCCTTTTAAGAGTTCTATCATTACTTCCACACATCTACACTTGCTCCTGTCCCCCTGTGTTTTCAATTTAAACTCTCAATCATCATCTTCAAATCCCTCAATAATCTCACCCTACCCTACATTTGAAACCTCCTCCAGCCTTATCTCTCCTCCTCACCCTTCAATCCTCCACTCTTGTGTTTTGTACGTGTCCTCCATTCTTTGTCCCATTATAGCAAAGTGAGCTATTAACAATGTTGGAAAGCACAGAGGTGAGGAATGTTTAGAGTTGGGTGGGGAAGCATTGAGGGAAGAAGATGTGGATCTCATGGAAGAGATAAGCTTAGGTGTCTTTCAGATGCCTTGTCCTTAATCTCTAGAACTCCCTTCCTGATCCCCTCCCCACGTCTACTTTTCTGCTTGCCTTTAAAAACCTTCTTATAAACCAACTTTACAACCAAACTTTTGGCTACCTTTCCTAACTCACATGCCATGGCTCGATGGTCTTTCCTTTTTCTTCATTTGTCCCTCCATAAAGCAACTTGGGATGTTTTTCTATGTTAAAGCTGTTATATAAGTTGTTGTTGTGTAGCATCTCATCCTGAAACATGGGAGGAAAAATTGGATAGGGCCTGTTTTTGGGCAGGGGTAGCACGATCCGCTATTACCCCACGCCCGATGGCCCCTGCGCAGGCAGGACGAGACTTTCGTCAGATCTGAGGACTTAGCTGCAATCTGGGTTGGAAATCAGCATTGAGCGAGGATTCTGTGCAATTCGCACTTGCCACCAGCAGGAGAGCTCCAATCTCTTAAGGGGAGACTGTATCTTAAAAATCTCTTAAAGGTAGCTGGTACCTGTTATTTGCTGAAAA
Source organism: Heptranchias perlo (assembly GCF_035084215.1). Taxonomy (NCBI): domain Eukaryota; kingdom Metazoa; phylum Chordata; class Chondrichthyes; order Hexanchiformes; family Hexanchidae; genus Heptranchias; species Heptranchias perlo. The sequence continues at coordinate 32,054,882 of NC_090350.1, forward strand.
TAACAGTCTGCTGTCTGCACGGAGTCTGAACGGCAATCAGACATTGCACACCTAAAACACAGATGCAGCTCCAATCCCTATGTTTACAAACTGATGAGTTATGTTAAAACATTGAATAAAGGTTGCGCACTACTAAATCCCACATCCTCCAATCTGCATGCCAGACCTCACCAATCTGCCGATCTGAATTTGTACCAGGCCTGCGAGAGTGCGTGTACCAAGGTTCTCTGCTGGTGCACCAGTGGCCTAATGCAAGAGGTGGATAGAAGGAGGGACATCCTATATCGCAAGAGCCCCTCTAGGGCAAAAAGGCAGTGGGAGGCAGCAGGGGACGAAGTCAATGCCAGGCACATAGCACCATGAACATGGATGCAGGAAGAAGTTCAGTGCTTTGACGTGAGTGGTCAAGTTGAGTGAGGTCAACTGTCAAGTGGCGTCTCTTACCAACTACACCACCAGCTGCACCCACTGCTCCACACACTACACCCTCCATCACCCACATACCAACAAACTCTTTCCATCAGTACTCAACTCTTCTAATCAGATGCTTTCTCTCACCCTTACACATTACCACTGTTGCAAGCCGCCCACCCACAACTCACAGGCTACACACACTGGCAGCTATTCAACCATGACAAGCAGATCACCCAGACACACGGACCGCTTTCTTGCAGGAGAAAGTAGCGCATATCAGGAGGCAGCAAATGGCAGTGGCATTTGGCCCCTCGAGCCTGTTCCACCATTCAATGGTGGACCTGTGACCTAACTCCATATACCCACCTTAGCCGCATATCCCTTAATACCCTTGGTTCACAGAAATCTATCAATCTCAGATCTAGAATTCACAATTGAGCTAGCATCAACTGCCGTTTGCAGAAGAGCATTCCAAACTTCTCCCACCCTTTGTGTGTAGAAGCATTTCCTAACTTCACTCCTGCACGTCCTGGCTCTAAATGTTAGGTTATGTTCCCTCATCCTAGTATTCAAGTGTAGGAGACCTCCAAAAACACTTACAAATGTCTTGTCAGCCAGAAGCAACAATCCAGCCACTACCCTGTAAATCCTGCATGGTCCCTTGTGGGGGACCTTCAGACACTCTAAGACATGTTCAGATGGTCGGGGTTAAGGCTCTGCGTTGAATTGAGCGTTAAATCCCAAAATGGTGTGTATCACTTTAAATCAGCGTTGCACACTGATTATATCCATTTTCTCCTTACTTTACATGCTTCTGGCGTTCGTTATGTGCACCTGCGCTAACTCCTATACCAAGATGGCGTCCGGCGCAAGGCATGCTGGAAACTTGCGTGCGCAGCCAAGACGCCATCTTGGCTCTTCAGGAGGCTTCGTAGCACCTAAACAATGAGCGCTACACGATGACCCAATTTAGCACCCGTACACTTTGAGACCACAGAATGCGCACGAGGAACAAGAGCTGAAGGCAGCACTTTGAAAAGAGTACATTAATCCCTTGTGAACTGATTCCACTTCTCTCATACAAGTATTGGGTTGTTTAGTATTGTGACTTTTTTGCTTCTGTGAATTGCTTTTAATTAAAGATAAAAATCTGGACACTATTTTCACTATTTTAGCCTGCACAAAGTGATTTAATGACGTGACATTTTCCATTGTACCAACTGATAGGAGACTGTAGTGGACATCCTTCATATTCTCCCAGTAAATAATTTACCATGATCAGGATTAATTTTTAGACCTGAGCTAAACTTACTCTATGTAACAGAGAATAAAATGGAGGTTTCAGTTCATAAGAGGCTCAGTCTGCTTACGGAAATGGTCATCAAGCTGCTTATACAAGAAGAAAATGTTGAGGAAATTAATAGTAACACTCAAACCAATTGTTGAAAATGTTTTTCCTGAGAAACGCCAGAGTAGGTGCTCTGATCAACTGAAAATCCATTGTGATGAGCCAGTGTTTATATCCTTAACCAATATCTATTTCAACCCACTCACTCGATACACGGGATGCACCTTTGCAATAAGGATGTAATACCCTGTTGAATGCAGCAGAAATGTTGAGGACCACTACTGTAACTTTGTGCTAATCCTGCAGTGGCATTTCTGTAACAAAAGTAAACATAATCTGTAGTTTATTTTAATACAACTGAAAAGAATATACTACTCTCTCGTGAATTGATTTGAGTTCTCTCAAATGGCCCCCAAATTCAATTTTGCCGATTTCTGTTAAAAGCAAGTTCAATTTACCCAACAAAAATTGATCATATCAAGAATTAGCGTTTTTGCTGTTACTAATTAATCCAGAACTGATACATAGGGGGAAATAAGTTTTCAACTCCATCCTTTAAGTTGGCAAATTAATGAAACACAGTGCTGTAGCTTTCTAAAAGGTACATGTAAATAGGAATATAGGAAAAGGAAGAAAGACCAAGGCCCATCTAGTTCGCAATCTACCACATGATAATCGCAAGATACAAAGATATTGGAGTTGCTGACTAATCACAGCAATCAATCTCTATCAGTTAGTCTACAACAGACCCAGACATAAGAAAGCCTCAGTGGAGGAGAGCTTTGGGAACCAAGGATGTTACACTTACCACATGTCATGTCTCAAATCACTCATATACCGTATCCCAAAATGTTACTTTCTGAAAGAAATCTATCTAATCTGCATTTGAATGAATTAATACTAACTGCTTCCACCATCTCTCTAAGGATCCTGTTCCATAGATTGACATCTCGCTCACTGAAATATTGTTTCCGCCGATTAGTTTTGAATTTATCTCCCTTCAAACGCAGGCCGCGTTCTCTGGTTCTACTCTTCTGGACATAGTGAAATAGTTTGTCATGGTCTACATTATCTGGTCACTTTAGAATCCTAAAAACAGCAATCATATGATCTCTCAACTTTCTCCTTTCCAGTGAGACCATGCCCAATTTAAATAATTACTCCTCATTATCCAATCCCTCCAGCCTCTCAATCATTCTAGTAGCTCCTCTCTTCTGTATCCTTTCAATAGCAGCAATATCCTTTTTGTACTGTGGCGGCCAGAACTGGCCACGATATTCTAAGTGCAGTTGCACCAATGATTTATAAAGTGGCAGAATTACCTCACTATTTCAGCTCAATATTGCCCTTTTAATGCATCCCAAAATCTGATTTGCATTACTTACTACCACTGAGCATTGTTGTGATAGCTTTAATTTATTGTCAATCAGAACTCCCATTTTCCATGCACGTTAGTTTCTTCCCATTTAGGTCATAGTCCCTTCCTGGATGGTTTGTCCCCATGTGAAACACTTTGCAATTCTCTACATTGAATTTCACCTGCCACCTGTCTGCCCAATTGCCAAGTATATTCAAATCCTCCTGTAACTTATCATGTGCAGCTTTAGAGTCTACCACTTTCATCTGCAAATGTAGCCATTGTGCTTGTGACTCCTAGCTCCAGATCATTTATAAAGATATTAGACAAAAGAGATCCCAAAGCAGACCCCAGTGGGACGCCACTGATAACATTCTCCCAGGCTGATGATAATCCTTGTACCACTGACCTCTGGGTTCTATCAGTCAAACAATTACATATACATTGTGAAATATTTCCCCTGATTCCCGCTTTCTTATTTGCAGTACCAGTCTTTCCAGAGGAACTATAGCAGAGGCCTTACTGAAGTCCAAGTACACCACATCCACTGCTTTACCCCTTTAAAGCTCCTTTGTCACACCCTGAATGAAAACCAGTAAGTTAGATTGGCAAGATCTCCCCTTCATTAACCCATAATGGCTATCTTTTATAATTTTATGTCTATCCAGCTGCTTCATAATCTTGTCTTGCTAACTTTACCCACAATGGACATCAAACTCACTGGTCTGTAGTTTCCTGTGACTGATCCACTGATTAGCAGTTACAATCCCAGCTTCCTTGCCACTGCATTCTGCACATTGAAAGTAAACAAAAAGATTGCTCACAGAAATAACTTGCTGTCATTGAAATTTAGTACCTTGGGAAATGAGTGAGGGGCATTAATATATATATATAAATTTGCTATGCGTGAAATTTGCCCTTATCAGAATGAGCAGTAATCATCACTGGAAGTTGAATTTAGCTTTACAGACAACACTGGGGGGGGGGGGGGCGGGGGGGGAGCCTTACTAAAAAGATTTGCAGTACTGCAACTAGAAAGTACGTACAAGTCCGCAATCACGACATATTAAGGAATACAGGCTACATTCATAGTTCTATTTTCATTCCTAAAGTAATGTGTAACTGGAAATATCAAAAGTTAGCATTCTCTGGGTATTTTGAAATCCTTTCTTATTTTCTGCAAAGTTGCCAAAATAACTCTATTCAGTAATGTCAACATGTTTTCTCACATAGGCGCTCAAGTTATCAGTTGCATAATATTTGTCAGAGACACATGGATACCAGGAATTCGGCACTGAATTCCTTACTTAATGAAACATGTCTGAAAGAGCCTTCAAGATTCCTAGGAGGCTGAGTAATTTGTTTAGCTGTTCAACGACTCCTGAATGAGAGCAAATTTTGCTTTATATAAGGTAAACTCTCTACAATCTCTGGGCCTAACATGAATATATGAGCTGGTGGTTTGTTTTCCTGTTATAGAAAATTCTATGCAGTCAATTCCTCTTAAGTAAACAACCAGATGGCCACAAAATATGTTCCCTTTTTTTGGGAGTATTCGGTCCTATAATTACTTAGCAGGAATTCAGTGTGAAATGTTTATGGTTACATTGTGTAGTAAAAAAGGTCTCAAATTTTTAATTGTAAACAATTTTACAACACCAAGTTATAGTCCAGCAATTTTATTTTAAATTCACAAGCTTTCGGAGGCTTCCTCCTTCGTCAGGTAAATGTTTACCTGACGAAGGAGGAAGCCTCCGAAAGCTTGTGAATTTAAAATAAAATTGCTGGACTATAACTTGGTGTTGTAAAATTGTTTACAATTGTCAACCCCAGTCCATCACCAGCATCTCCACATCAAATTTTTAAAGCTGAGGAGTACCATGAACAGTAAAGTTAATCATCATTTTTTGAAATGCCTACTAGTTCCCCCAAAGCTGCATAAAGATGAGTTTAAAGCTACTTTCATATCATAGTATCATAGTAGGTACAGCATAGAAGGAGGCCATTTGGCCCATCATGCCTGTGCCGGCTCTTTGAAAGAGCTATCCAATTAGTCCCATTCCCCTGCTCTTTCCCCATAGCCCTGTAATTTTTTTTCCTCTTCAAGTATTTATCCAATTCCCTTTTGAAAGTTACTATTTAATTTGCTTCCACCACCCTTTCAGGCAGTGCATTCCAGATCATTACAACTCGCTGCATAAAAAAAAGGTTTCCTCATGTCGCCTCTGGCTCTTTTGCCAATTACCTTAAATCTGTGTCCTCTGGTTACAGACCTTTCTGCCACTGGAAACAGTTTCTCCTTATTTACTCTGTCAAAACCATTCATGATTTTGAACACCTCTATCAAATCTCTCCTTAACCTTCTCTGTTCTAAAGGAGAATAATCCCAGCTTCCCAGCTTCTCCAGTCTCTCCAAGTAACTGAAGTCCCTCATCCCTGGTAACATTCTAGTAAATTTCTTCTGCACCCTCTCTAAAGCCATGACATCCTTCCTAAAGTGTGTTGCCCAGAATTGAACACAATACTCCAGCTGAGGTCTAATCAGTGTTTTATAAAGGTTTAACATAACTTCCTTCCTTTTATACTCTATGCCTCTATTAATAAAGCCAAGGATCCCATATGCTTTTTTAACAGCCTTCTCAACTTGTCCTGCCACCAACAAAGATTTGTGTACAGACACCCCCAGGTCTTTCTGCTTCTGCATCCCCTTTAAAGTTGTACCATTTAATTTATTTTGCCTCTCCTCATTCTTCCTACCAAAATGTATTACTTCACACTTCTCTGCATTAAATTTCATCTGCCACGTGTCTGTCCATTTCTCCAGTCTGTCTATGTCCTCCTGAAGTCTGTTACTACTTGCTCGATCGTGTTTCTGCGAACGCTGGTCATTTCCTTTATCTGGTACAAGTGGCCGTTATTCATTTGCGAAGTTTGACGATGGATGTTGGCAGCATATATTCTACAACAACTTACATTTATATAGTGCTTTTAATGTAGCAAAACATCTCGACATGCTTCACAATTGAGGGTGAGACCCAAGCAGGGGTGGACATAATTAGGGAAGGTGGCTGAAGGCATAATCAAAAATGTAATCAAAGGTGGGAAGAGATACAGCAAGGCAGCGGGGTTTAGGGAGAGAGTTCCAGAGTTGTGGGGACCAGATGGTTGAAGGCTCTGCTGCCAATGGTAGAGTGGAAGAAGATCAGAGTTGGAAGAATGAAAGTGCAAGCAGAAACATTGTACTGGAGCAGGTTGCAGAGGCCAGGAGGAAAGGCGATTGGTAAAAGAGCCAAAGGTGACATGAGGAAACTTTTTTACACAGCGAGTGGTTAGGATCTGGAATCCATTGCCCGAGGGGGTGGTGGAGACAGATTCAATCATGGCCTTCAAAGGGGAACTGGATAAGTACTTGAAAGGAAAAAATTTGCAGGGCTGCGGGGAAAGGGCGGGGGAGTGGGGGACTAGGTGGATTGCTCTTGCATAGAGCTGGCTCGGACTCGATGGGATGAATAGCCTTCTTCTGTGCTGTAACCTTTCTATGATTCTATTAATCTAAAAGACTGTGGAGGGACTTTTAGATGAGGATGATTTTGAAGTTAATGCACTGAGGGATAGGGATCCAATGGAGGATGACAAGGACAGAAGTGATAGGTGAGCATTTTTGTGAGGGATAAGATTTGATTGATGGAGTTCTGGATGAGTTGGGGTTTTTGTGGGGTGGAATTTGGGAGGGTGCTAAGGAGGACCTACTAAAAATTGAGTCTTGAGATGACAAAGGCATGAATGGAGGTTACAATAACAGTGAAGGTGAGGAAGACATGGAGAAAGAAGATAGTTTGGAGGTAGAACCAGGCAATCTTGGTGATGGGTTGGATGTGGACTTTGAAGCTCAGCTCAGGACATCGGGATTATGGGCTATCAGTTTAAAATGAGAAGCATCCAGTAAGGGGGAATGGGATCAGGGCTAAGGTATGGAGTTTTCAGCGGGGATCCAAACAAGATGGCTTTGGTCTTGCCGATGTTGAGCTGTGAAAAATTCTGCCTCATCTACAACTTGATATCAAACAGCACAATGACAGTTATCAAATCACGGATGGTGGTGGAGATGTAAAGCAAGGTATTATCAACATGGAAAGGGAAACTGACTCTATGCTTATGAGTAATGTTGCCGAGGCAAACATATAGATGAGGAATAATAGGGGGCCAAAGATGGAACTTTGGAACGCATCATAGGTGAGGCACGGGAGGGGATACCATTGCAAGCCCTGTACAAGCTGTGTTAGGACAATTCAGAATGGAACCATGTGAGGGCAGTGCCAAGTGGTGGACCACAGAGGGAAGGAGGATGGTGTGGTCAGCTGTTCTGAAAGCCACAGAGAGATCAAGAAGGATGAGGAGGGATATTGCACTAGTTACAGTCACACTGAATGCTTTTAATGAGTTCGACCAGGGCAGTCTCAGTTCTATAGTGGAACAGAAACCAGGCTGAATTTGGCTGGTGACCTTAGAAAATAAGGTGAGGTTGGCGATGGGGCCAATAGTTGCAGAAGACAGAGGAGTCAAGGATAGGTTTTGTAAGGAGTGCAGTGGTTACAGTCGTTTTGAAAGAGGGGAATTGACTGTTGGTAAACAATGGGCTAAGGAGGGTTAATTGAGTAGTCAATACTGGCATTACTGGAGATTAAGGAAGCAGGAGATAGATTTCTTGGAGGAGATACATCTGCTAAAGGCTGGGGCGGATACAGGAAACTATGGAGTGTTATGAGGTCAGAGCTAGGTTGCAGGTGAGCCAAGATAGCCTCAACTTTGAAGACAAAGAAATCTAGGAGCTTTTTTTTAGACATAGACACTCAGGTCTATATTTACATTCATTATTTTATATACATATGTATATATAAAAATATGAAAATAACTGAGCAAATGTAATTGCACCAAAATTTTGAAAACAATGGCCTGGAAATTCATCGGGTCCATTCTTGCTCCACCTCCATAACTTTACCAGAAGCGCAGTGGAAACCCCGTTTATGGGCGTAAATGTGTGAATGAACCATATGGATCCGGAAGGACCTAGCTTTGATTCCTGGCCTGTGCTGAGTTAGCAAATCTCAGCCAAGGCAACTCAGTAAGGGTGCTACAATTTATCTCAGTATCCTTGAGGTAGGGAAGAAGGGAAAAATCAGCCCGAGTATCCACACCTGCCTGCTATCCTCGTAGACTCTGTTGGAAAATGTGTGGATAAAGATGGCAGGCGAGAAACGAATCAGTCTCAGCTGCGATGCCCCCCAAAAAGGCAGCTTGCTGACATTCCCTATCCAGGTTAACAGGAGAAGAATGGACACTTGGGTGAGATAAAGGAGTGTGGCCGTACTGGCGAGACTATGCCCCACCACAAGTCTTCATTTTCAGAAGAACTTTGTTGAAAAGTCCTGTGGTAGCCATGGGTTATGAAAACGTGATCCATTGTGCTTGGCCAAAACAACCGGATTGCTCTGTTGAGGAACTAAGGGCACTAAATTGAGCCATGTAGTGCCCGTTGTTTCAGCGTTACATGGCCTCCCGAAATGCCAAGATAGTGGCTTGACTGCGCACGCACGTTTCCAGCGTGACGTGCGCCGGACGCCGGAAGCATGTAAAGTAAGGAGAAAATGGATACAATCAGTGTGCAATGCTGATTTAAAGTGACAGACACCATTTTGGGACTTAACGCTCAACTGAACGCACAGTCTTAACCCCCCACCAGCACTATATAAAGGGACCATGCAGGATTTACAGGTTAGTGGCTAGATTATTGCTTCTGGCTGCCGAGACATTTGTAACTGTTTTTGGAGGTCTCCTATACTTGAATACCAGGACTAGGGGACATAGCCTAACATTTAGAGCCAGGACGTGCAGGAGTGAAGTTTGGAAATGCAAAGGGTGGGAGAAGTTTGGAATGCTCTTCTGCAAACAGCAGTTGATGCTAGCTCAATTGTGAATTCTAAATCTGAGATTGATAGATTTCTGTGAACCAAGGGAATTAAGGGATATGGGGCTAAGGCTGGTATATGGAGTTAGGTGACAGGTCCACCATGATCTTATTGAATGGCAGAACAGGCTCGAGGGGATAAATGCCACTGCAACTTGCTGCCTCCTGGTATGCAGCACCTTCTCCTGCAAGAAAGTGGGACGTGTATCTGGGTGAGGTGCCTGTCATGATTGAATAGCTGCCAGTGTGTGTGGCCTGTGAGTTGTGGGTGGGCGGCTTGCAACAGTGGTAATGTGTAAGGGTGAGAGGAAGCATCTGATTGGAAGAGTTGAGTACCGATGGAAAGAGTTTGTTAGTATGTGGGTGATGGGGGTGCAGTCTGTGGAGCAGTGGATGCGGCTAGTGGTGTGGTTGGTAGGACATGCCTCACTCACCTTGACCACTCATGTTAAAGCATTGAACTTCTTCCTGCACTGCATCCATGTTTATGATGTTGTGCGCCTGGCATTGACTTTGTCCCCCGTTGCCTCCCACTGCCTTTTGGGTATATGTCTGGAGGGCCCCTTGCCCCCCACACCCCCACCCCCACTGCGGATATAAGATGTCCCTCCTCCTGTCCACCTCTTGCTCCAAAGCCTCTAGTGCATCAGCAGAGAACCTTGGTGTATGCACTCTTGCAGGCCTGGTACAAACTCAGATTGGCAGATTGGTGAGGTCTGGCATGCAGTTCGGAGGATGTGGGCTTTAAGTAGTGCGCAACCTTTATTTAATGTTTTAACATAACTCATCAGTTTGTAAACATAGGGACGGGAGCTGCATCTTTGTTTTGCATGTGCAATGTCTGATCTCTGTTCAGACTCCGTGCAGACAGCAGACTGTTATTTTCAGCAAATAATAGGTACCAGCTACCTTTAAGAGATTTTTAAGAGGCATCCTGCCTTTAAGAGATTGGCGCTCCCCCTGCTGGTGGAAAGTGCAAATTGCATGGAATGCTCGTTCAACGCTGATTTCCAACCCAGATTGCAGGTGTGTCCTCAAGCCTCACGAAAGTCTCGTCCTGCCTGCGCTGGGACCATTGGGCGCAGTGTAATAGCGGATCGCACTGCCCCCGCCCAATAACAGGCCCTATCCAATTTTTTTTCCCCTTAATAGTTCATAGCTAAAATTACTTTGATAATAAGAAACATAAGAAACAAATATCACATGTATATCACAACTATAAAATGGGTTAAGTTTATCTGCTTCTGATCACTTCCATTTCATTTGTCTGGAATGGATCCGTTACTGATTACAAAGATGTCCAGCTATAAATATATGGAGCTGGAAAATTGGGATTTGAATATATTAGCTGATAAGTTTGCTGCAACTGCTTTATTGTTACACATTCTGACATAAGAATGTGCATATAATAGTTAATCACACCTACCATGATCAAAATCAAATGGTAAACCAGCTATGTTGAGGTTCTGATCAAGATGAGCATGATAAGTAAAGTACTTTCTGGGGTAAATTACAGATTTATATGGAGACCAGAGTTTGTTTTGGGTGTCTATGTTCAAATTCAAAACCTATGAGAGACATTATATACACATCTGTAATCCATTCCTGACCAACTGCCCTTTTGAATAATTAATAGATTTTTTTTTAAATTTCCTTGACTTCATTCAGTGAAATTGGACAAATTTGCATCAGGCTGTAGATTTAGGAAGCCATCAATGGTGAAACTCTGTCACATCTGAGATACATCACAATGGCTATGTGACTCAGAGATGCAAATTTACAGGAAATTGAATTACATATTCTGAATAAAGAGCACACAAGTAACAAAAGTACCTTTTCAGCAAATACAGCATGATAAAGCAGCTTATGCCTATTATTTTCCTACTTTACTACCTCAAAATTCCTGTAGTTACTTGTTTCCCTTACCTGCCCCTCTTCTCCTGATCAATGGGGTGACTGGCAGTACTCTGAGACCTCACCATTAGTAACCATTCTTCATGTGTAAGCTCAAGACAGTGAGTGTCAGCAGGCAAATCAACTATGGTGTATAAAGGCCAAGTTGTTATTGTTTGTGTGAAGGATATCACAGCCAAATCCAGTCTTATTCTCACCTGACATCCACACACAATCATTTCCAACTGGGATATTTGAATAGCGATGAGGAGCAGAAACCCTGGCTGATTATTCTCCTTCCCTAGCCCAGGACACTGGTAGCATTTGTAGCCCCATCCCCCCCAAAGTGCTGCCCTGCCTATTGATCAGGTAACTCAGCAGAGGCCAGAGATTGAACCTGGCCAGTGATTTTAACCACTCAGCCAGCCATCGCGGAAGCTTTTCTAATAAAAACATGACATCATATGACATTGTGCTGTATTGTCAATCATCTGCTGTAGCAGCTGATTCTGAACAATTGTTAAACAAGGAGACAAATCACAACAAGAATTGACTGGTACAAACTAACCCTTCACTTATAACTCTCAAGTAAAGTTATGGATTTCTTTACTACTGAAGTGGATGAGTTTCAGTGGAGCTGGCTGAAAAATCCTACTGGAATTATTTCTGCGTGCAACATCTGTTGTACAAAATGTATATTATCAAGTGTATCCCCTAGGGCGAAAATGGCTTCAATAAATGTTTTCCTAGTGTCTGCAGAGCAATTGTGCTACATAGATTATTTTCACAATGAAACTGTATAAACTGGGTAGAAGATATTTCATTGCATTTGTCTTTGTTATTATATCCAGATCCAAATACTTCTGGGTAGTCAGTCAATTGGCAATAGGTCTGAGCTATTGTACAAGATCTAAAAATAATCACGTATTATTCTTTCTGCAATTTCAAAAGATCCTTGGGTGATGGATTATTATAAGAAATAAATCCTTCATTGGTTTTAGACTTGTGTGTTTATTTGTGGCTTGCTCAAAGCCAGCTTGGGACCACATGTATCTCTGTAATTCACCACAGCCATCCATTATTTTACCTAGTATATATTAATAGTTTGTCATAATATGTATGAAAGGTATTACATTTAAGCAATCACTGGTGTCTTTTGCATTTTTTTTTAGAACCTATATGATCCAAAGGTAGAAATTCAATTTGTCATTGGTAGCTAGGCGGGTTAACTACTCATTAGACTTGACAGCCTTCCAAAAAATGTTCGCAGCCTGAGCCAGACAACCATGAGCAAGTCAAACACATCTTCTGTTCTCTCTGATCATAAAGCCAGAAACAATCTTCTTATGTTAAAAGCATCGATATCTCAGTATGTTCTCATCACATAGAGAGCCATTATTCCGTGTAATAGCAAAAGTCAGTCCTGATTTCCACCTGGTAAGCATTAATATATTTCAGCATGCTTTTGAGCATGTTTAGATCACAGCGATGATCTTCATGCAGTAAAATATGAACCAACTGGGCTTCTAGCTTTGAAATGCAGAGGCCCAGCTAAGACATGAGTACCCAGAGGCCACTGATCTAGTGTGAAGATAACCTGGATTTATCACTCTCCCTACCCAATGTAAAATGTAATTGTAATGGCAATTAACTTCATGTTGTAAAGAACACTGTTGAGTTTCTGCCTCCAAGGTAGAAAAAGAACTAGAAACTGATTAATGAGTAATATTATGAAGAGACAGTTGCAATTAGAATCACTAGTGGGTTTTCTTTCTTAGTGATTTCTTGACAACCAGTATGTCTGTCTAACGGCCGATTAGAAATTTTATCGTAAGTAGTTAGATAGACAGACAGACCTACAGACAGTGGCAAAGTCATCAGCAAAGAAAATTGAATTGTTTTTTTCAGTATTATAGAGAGTGAAGCCCATCTGTAGCATCAGCTCTCCAATTATTTCACATCGTCCCCCAGAATAATGAGATTCTACTTCATCATCTGTGATAAATAAAGTACCACTCACATAAATGTGACAGAGTACATCTGTTTAACAGAAGGTCCCAGTTTAATATAGTCCACTCATTTCACAAAATGCGGGGCGTGCATATTGTACCATGACAGATTAAAGATCGGCCACCTCTACCTATGTCTCAGTAGATTTGAGAAATGTAGATATGGAATTTAGAAAATGTTCAAGGTAAGAAAACAATAGCCATGAAGTCTATTTATACTGTATACATAAACAGGCCCAGATGGTGATTCATCCATTGTTTGCTGCGATATGCATTAAAAGCCCATATAAGGCCAAAATAAATTTAGAACCCGTTGCTTATCCCCAACGGTCTAAATTTAGAAAGATTTAAATAGAATTTTTGTTTTGCTAATTTTAAGCCCATCAGAATAAACTTTTTTGTAGCCAGAGATTTGCTCCATTACGACTGATGAGTGGGGAAAGGAATGATAGAATATTCTGTAAGTTCAGATCTTAACTGGGAAGCGACAGAGAATGAGTGCCTGAACTGTTTCCTTGGGGTAGAGAATTTCTCTAGGATAGGAAACAATCATTAAGGGTGTTTTACAAAAGTGTATTTTTTTCCCATCGTTCCCACATTCCTTTACACAAATTGTGCTATGACCTTTGGTTTTCATGTTGGATTAGGAAGGAAGTATTAGAGATTTTTGATTATATTTTTTGCTCTCATTAAGGTGAGAGTTGTTAGTACTGGGGAATGGAAGACTTTTGCAACCAATGTTGGCATTAAGCATTTCCAAGTCAGGTACAGCATGACCAGGGAATGCAAAGTTGCCTCTATTCTGCCACAAAAACATGCCTTGAGCTCAGCCTCAGGACTGTCTCACCAACTAGAGTAACCATGGTCTCCTGGAGCTCATCTGATTGCCTTAGAGAATTGAGCAGGATTCCCAAACTTTTTCTTAAAATGGACCTTTTCTTTTTTTCCCTCTGATTGCTATCTCCCCTAGGAGTTAGCATTAATAACAACTGGGAAGGAGATGTATGAGGTTACATGGGTGAGCATTGATGGGCCTATCTCTTCCTTCTTTTCATATATTCAACAACAACGACTTGTGTTTATATAGTGCCTTTAATGCAAACTTCCCAAAGCACTGCATAGACAGATTCAAGGAAAACAGATACTGAGTCAGGAATGGAGAGATTAGGATGGATGACTGAAAGACTGGCTAAAGAATTAGGTCTGCAGGAGACTTTTAAAGGTCGAAAGGGAGGAGGGCAGGTGTAGGGCGGGTTCAAAGGAGTATCACCAAGGCAACTGAAAGATCTGTCACTAATGGGTAAACAGAAGTCTGGAAAGTCAGAGGAACAGAATGCTTGGGAGAAGATATAGGGCTGGTTAAGATTTCAGGGGTAGGATGGGGCAAGGCGATGGAGGGATTTGTAGACAAGGACAAAAAATACAGAACGAGTTGCACAAAATAGGGCTACATTCCTGTCTCACCCCTCCCAACATTCTCCACCCCACCAATCCCAGCTCAAGGACCTACAAGGGGCTCAGGCCTGCCCAGAGAGGTCAGCCTGGTCCAGGAAATTTGGCAGTACTCTTCCTGCAGTAGGCTCAGCGAACCTCCAGTACGTTGCACCTATCACGCACCTAGAGAAAAAAACGACTCTTAACGTGTTAGTGGGCTGAACATCAACAAATGAATAGCAGTGGCTGGGATTGGAAAAGGCGGTTAGTCGGCGGTGATCGGGGATGGTCGCAGTTCGGATCGGGGGGGGGGCTGGTGCCGGAGATCAGGGGGTGTCGAGATCGCAATCGGGGGAGGGAGAGCTGGCAGCAGCCCGTGTGGTTTGAATGTGGAGCCGGAAGGAGCACTCTTTCTTCTCCCATACTCCACATGCAGGTAAGTATATTTTAAACACTTACCTTGTTGGTCGCAGCCTGCAGTTGTCCCTTTAAGGACCGGCTGTTAGGCCACAGGTAGACCTGGTTTTCCTGAATGCAGCCGGCCCAGCACCCAATATTGCAGAGGGGGCCTCAAACTGACGTTAGGCCGCTTATTTGAATATGCAAAGGGCCAACGCCTGTTTCAGGTGTGAGCCCTGGAGGCCTATTTTTTTGCCTGCACCAATATAGCAGGTGGTGCATTTCCAGCTCATAATGAGCATGCACTTCCTGCCCACCATATTGGAGGCTTAGGCGTGAGAAAAATGGACGCGCGCCTTCCAATTTCTAGGCCAATGATTTCATATATCTTGTTATGGTGTAAGTCTTACAACCCAAAAGCCTTGACAAGTGACGGTCACTTCAAGAGGCACTTGAATTTTTGTGGTAATTTATGCAAGCTGATTAACACTGGATTCTCATTGCACACAGGATTGCAAACAATTATTCAACTTTCCAATTGAAATACCTCTCCTTCTGAAATATCTTTCAATGATTTTAAAGAGGGCTGTAGGACAATCGAAGGACTTTTATTTTCCACACAAACTTTGCTTGTTTTTCACATGAGGCTATTTGGCTGAAGTCTCACTGAGGTTTGAAGCCCTTATGCAGTACATACTCCACATACCTGCAAGTGCCTAATGACATTGCGGGTGAACTGGAAGAAGCAAGCACTATTATGGTGTTATTTCTGTCTGGCTGTATAGGCAGGCTCAGCACAAATATTCCATATAGACTTTTATAAAACTTTTTTTTAAACTACGTCATCAGCAAATTAGATGTGGTGATGCATTTCCCTTTTGTAAGCTTTTCTTACAGGGGTCATAGCAACCACAAATCCAAAAGATTATTTTATAGCACAAAGATCCTGCCCACAGGTATGGATGCTGTAGGAATACAGACTGATCCCAAAGTCCAAAGTTTTGAAAGTTATGTTAAACGTTTTGTGGTGTGATGTTAGTATTGACTCATGGGCAATAACTAATAGTTTATAATGCAGCTCGCTTTAAAAATAAACATAATAATTTGTACATCTTCAGATTTCCTGCTAATCTTGCTTAGTATTGACAAGTGTAGGCTTGAAATGCCTGATTGTAGTAAGGGACCTCTGTGCCAAGTTCACTGCTGAGCTAATGGTGTAGAGCGAAGTTCCCTCTTTTTCCTGCCAATTTTCCCTTCCTCTTTCCTGAAGGCGTTGGCTATTTGCTAGGATACAGTTACATAACACCCACCAGTACCTCACCTAATCAACTAGTCTACACGTGTAACGCTAGACAATGAGCGTTGACAGGCTCTTTATACATGCACACACACACGCATACCAACTTCCAACAGAAGGCACTGGATGCTGGCCCAGAACAGGATGATCAGCTGACTTTCCTCTCTCTTGCTACTCATTAGATGAACTAATTTCCTGTGCCTGGGTATATTGTGGGGCAAGAGCTATTGGGGAAGATTTTCCATTTCCTGTGCCTGGGTATATTGCATTTCCTGGGCGTACTAAATAGAAGAAAAATGGGAAGGGAGGATCGCATGCCTGTAGGGGAGTCACCCCGATCTTCAGTGGGGCCTACTTCGGTCAATAGTCTGTGTTGAGTTAGCTCATTTTAATAATTCCCTGGTCTAAGGAGGTGGAGGGGGGATCTGTCATACTTTACGCCCCAATCAGTATCCAGTGATCCTTGGTTGAAAGGGTGCAAGTGTGGAGATCAGATGACATTCTTGGATATAAATTATGGTCAAAAAAGCTGCTGTACCTCACTGTCTAGCCTCATACTTGAAGAATGGCCACTTGGGCAAGATACAAGATACTTGCTTCTGTTTACCTGAGTCAGTGCCTTCAGCCAAGAAGGGGAGGAAGAAATCTTTATGTCAATATTGCAGGACTCATATATATGTCACCATCTTTAATTGTACAGATCCATTATAGGTCCCCTTAGGTTCTTCAGAACTGCCACAATCATGCTTCATCCCACCCTACCTATAGGATCACAGCCTGTATGACTTTTTT
Source organism: Heptranchias perlo (assembly GCF_035084215.1). NCBI lineage: Eukaryota > Metazoa > Chordata > Chondrichthyes > Hexanchiformes > Hexanchidae > Heptranchias > Heptranchias perlo. The sequence continues at coordinate 32,071,790 of NC_090350.1, forward strand.
AATGCCCATCTGAACAACTGTTATGCTTATCTAGTCCATCAAATATGGGGTTTTTAGTTCTATTAAAGAAAATTCATGGACCTGACTTTTATTTGAAAGATGACGCTAGTGAGGAGCATACTTGTGCCTTTTTCTCTCTAAACTCAGGCTTACTGGCCTAGTACTACAGCTGAATCCTGATTATACGTATAACTGATTTGTATAGGTTGAATCGGGGGATCCATGCAACAGTAATGAATGGGAATAGTCTATTGGAATATTATTTCAGGACTACGTTTGGACCCAGCAAGTGTTTATCCAGCATTCACGGTATGGTACGTAACGGTGTGCATGTTTCAGCAGAGCCCGAGTTTACTCCACACATTGCCGACTCTCACAGTAGAATTAGTCTCTGGTGCGGCAAGAGCGGGAGGTAGTCATGACAACAGCTGGTCACTGGTAAGCAAAGGAAAAAAATCAAGTGTTTGGAATATATTTAGCCATGAACCACATGCAGCATGCAGCTTGATGCTCTAATGGGTTACTGCTTCAGGCATAACCTTGAGCTAAAACCACATAATCTGTAGCAGACTCCAGATCGTTAGTCTTTGTCAGCATTCTCCATGGGAAGCAATTTTACAATTGTTCTATGAAGGTTATCAACATTTTATTTCACATACACACAAACAAGAAACTAGAGAGGACATTCCATATAAATTATATGTCATCTCCACTTTGTTTACTACCACATTTCAGGTTTGTTTTATAATTTGCTGCTTTTGGAGTTTTATTGCATAGTTATTTCCTCTTTTGAGCGAGTAGAACATTTCAATAAAATACTTGCTCTTAATCAAATTTGCTTCATCAAGTATTCACCTCTCTGTGCTGGCTAGGCGATTGAGCAGGTAGTAATGTGGGCACTTTAATATTAAAGGAGTTATGACTTATCTAAGTCGGCCTTTTTAAAAAAATACCGGCACCGATTTTAGAATGGAGGCGGTATGGTGGGGAGGGGGGTGGTGAGTGGGCATGTGGGTATCCCGATTAATGAAATATGTCCATTTCGCACCTGGTCGCAAGTGAATTGGTGCCACTTAACGTGGCTTCCGGGTTTGACGTTCGAAAGCTGCGTAGTGGGCGGACTGCGCAACCGCATCACAGGTCTGTCAGCTGGAGGAGCTCTATTTAAAGGGCCATCGCTGCAAAGGCTTTTGCTGGAGCAAAGACCCAGAAATCATAACGGAGCAGCACAGGGGCAAGACTGCTCCAAGGTTCAACGATGCCTCACTGCAGCAGCTACTGGGCGGGGTGAGGAGGAGGAGGGAAGTCTTTTACCCCATGGACGGGAGGAGGTGCTCTGCCTCTGCCACCATGAAGGCCTGGCTCGAGGTGGCAGAGGAGGTCACCAGCAGCAGCAACATCTCCCACACCTGGATCCAGTGCAGGAAGCGGTTCAATGACCTAACTAGGTCAGCAAAAGTGAGTACACTTATTGATTCTCCTACATTCCGTGTTCCACATCACCGCAATCCCCCCACAACCCATTCTGCACTGCCAACATTACTCTATCACGTCACTCCTCACACCCACTTAAGACTCATCCTCAACTTACCTGCACTTCCTCAGCACTTCCTCAGCACTTCCTCACCTCCACATTAGTCACCCCATAACCACCACTCACCCCAATCCTCATCCAATGTGGTGGCTCTGTCTCATACTCACCCTCTGATGCACTTCTTTCATGGTCAGCCTCACCCAAAGCATTGCATTCATCGGTTGGCCACTTCATCATCATTCACTCACACGTCTGTCCTTCGTCCCCTTCTAGAAGAGAGCGCAAAATGCACGCGAGAGGGCGAGGACTGGAGGGGGCCACAACAAGTAGTGGTCCTCACAGACGCGGACCAGGAGAGGCTGGAGATCAGTCACACCCTTGGGTGCCTGTCTGTCGGGGATGGCAAAACTGGCACCCAACAAACGTCTGGTGACACAACTTTAACATTCATCACACACAACATGAATTGATGTTAACATGCCTTGCCATGTTCAACACCTCAGTATGCTCATCGTAACACGACACATCCGTGATGATGCTTAATATTGCCTTATGTTCTCTTACAGGCCCTTCAACGACCACAGTGACAGCAGAGGGCGATTCCTCAAAGGACCTGCCAGCATCTGAGGGAGCACCATCACATCTTAGTGAGCCATCCACCAGCGCAGATACTCACACCTCGGTGGGTTCTAGTAGTGAGTTAGTTGGGTTGGCACCTGGTGAGTCACCACACACAAGTGAGCACGAGCAGACGCTGGTGGCAGGGGCAGCTGTGGAGAGTCCGCGTCGGTGGGAGCACTCTTCTCCAGGCTCTGCTCAGCTGGACGCAGATGCTGAACCCCGGGGGCCATCCTTTAAAAGGAGAATGATCGAGGGACAGCAGCACATTTGCGAGGTACTGGAACAGGTGCCACGAGCATTCTCCATAATAGCGCAGAGATGGAGGAGTCCAACTCCTGCATGAGTGGAATGGTGGCACAGGTATGGGAGGGAATCTCTGAGATACTGTCACAGGGACGTGAGCAAGTACCTGAGATAGTGTCGCAGGTAAGGGTGGGGAATGTCTGCAATGGAGAGAAAACTAGCTTCCGTTGAGCTTCAAGCATGGCTTACAAATGAGTCCATTCAGGCCATAACAACGGTCGTTCAGACTCAGGGTGAACAACATTCTGCCGCCTTAAACAGGCAGGCAGATACTTTACAACTGGGCATCTAAGGCCTCATACATTTCCTCCAAATTGTTCTCCAGCAGGGTGATAGGAGTGATGTGGGCCTGGTCCAGGAGAGGGATGATGGCGAAAGCGGACATGGAAGTGAGGACACCACTCAAAGCGCTCCCACCCCTCACCCATTGCCCCCCTCTCAACCAGTACACCCCAATGCTGCCTCCTCTCCAGGTGGCCGAGTCTGCCCCTGCACAGGTGCAAGTGGAACAGCCTTTGGAGGCGCCCTCACGGGCTCCAAAACCCAAAGGGCATAAGCCGAAAGGATCTAAGCAGTCAGGGCATGAATATGAGCAACCTGCCACTACCTCTGCTGCAGCAACAGGGGATGCACCATGTAGAAGCGGTAGAAAGAGGAAGCCTTAGGATTTGTGAGCACGAAGGGTATGCACAAGGGTGTCTGAGAGATGGTTATGTTTTTCATTTATATTTGGTTTTGGTTAAAGTCTCATTAAGTGTTATCAGTCTCACCACTACTGCCACGTCCCCACTATCTCTCAAATTTTCACCCCTCCCTCTCCTCACCTGCAGGCACCAGCTACTTTATAGGAGTACAGTTCCCCGGGCAGCAGTGTCTCACCCAACTGGTCGTTATTCTTGTGTGAGTCTTGAGAGTGAATGTTGACAGGATATCCAACTGCAGAGGACATCAGCGCTAAGCCCAATCCTGTCCTCACCCAGCAGCAGTACAGATGCACTTCCAGTAGGGGTCACTGTACAGTGATCAGGAGTGGGACCTCCAGCTAATTTTCCCCTTTCTAATCCAGAGGTGCTGCAGAGGCCTGCTGCTTTTATTCCAAAATGGCCTTAACCGGGAGCCTTTTGTTTGGATCCTACATTAAGTGCAGTTAGATATTTACAGATTTACAATTTTTAGTAAAAAATATCTTTTGGGAAAGCAAGCCCTCAAATGGCCATTCCCCCCAACCTTTGTATTTCTCGAGGGTCAAGTATAGTGCTCGATACAGTTATGTGAGCTTATTGCATCTGTCCATTATCAGGGCAATGTGGTCAGACATCCAAAGGGTTGGAACGCGCATTCGTGCCTCTCCCTACTGGCTGAAATTCAAGATGGCAGATCAAGTGACCTTTTTTGAAAATGAGTAAGTCTACAGAAATACAAATATTTGTGTATTCTGTGCTTATACTTTAGTCATTCTACTACTGACAAATTGTAGAAGGAGATACTTGCAATTATTTGGGGCCGAGTAAGTAAAAATTTAGAAAATTGTTTTACATTTTTATTACAGGATATATTTGATAGTTGATAGGTTTAGGAAATGCTGTTTGAATTCCTGGAAAAAGAGGGCACTTTAGCTTCTTCTCAGTATCTGAAGTTAAGATATTGGCGCACTTTGAGGCTTTTATCCAAGGTACAGTACATGGGAAAAAGTTGAAAGGTTATCACAAATCACTGGGGTGCACTGTTCTTGTGAAACATAGGCCCAGAAAATTTGTTAGCTGTGGTCCCACCGATAATGTTCCACCTTCACTATTGTCTGTTCCTTTACTCTTTTTGTCTATTCCTTTTTTTCTCTCCTCGGTAAAGCACCTTGGAATGTTTTCCACTTTAAAGGGTACTATATAACGGCAATTTTTTCTTGTTACAATAAAACTATTTCTAGCTTTTCTTACAGTAATATTATGACTTGTCTGGTATGGTTCAAACACTGACTTCATATCTTTCCCCCCCCCGCCTTCCAATATACTCACCACATTTCCTGAAGGCATTGCCCCTTGTTGAGATATGCTTCCATGACACTAGTTGTTCTCCTGTATCTCAACAAGGTAGCCATTTTTCATGTGTTATCCTAGACAGTAAGTGTTTACAGGCTCTTCCCCTCTTGGAGCAGCACAGCCAAGCCCAGTCCTGTATGGACTATACATTTCAGCAGGAATTTACACCACATCTTGATATTTCATTAGGCAGCCACACTTGAAATGAGTTGTATCTGCTTTTGTCTTGGCTATTAAGTGAAGTGGTGAAGTGGGGTAAAGGGGGCTCTGCACAGAAACAGATACACCTCAGGAGAGAAGCTGACCAAAGAGTGCCTTGGGTTAAGCCCATTCCGACCACCTGTTTGGTTGAAGGACAATCGGAGAAGCCATCAGGCTGAAGATACAACAAGATGGAATAAAATTGAGGAAATACTTAATGAAGCAATTCAAATTTTAACAGAATAGATAAAATAAAGACACAGATCTTTTTAAAAGAAATAAGTTTGAAAAATCAAATTTGCTTCAAAAAAATTGGACATCTCTCCCCCCCCCATCCCAGTGCAGTTCGATATCCAACCCTCCAAAAGTGGTCTAATATAAAAATGCTACAGTAGATGCTACTTATTGTCACTTTATTCCAAAATGCCCCATTACTTTCATGGGATCCCACTCATTTTTATTTCATAGCCACTTTTCTTTATTAATATTTCCCATTGTTACTTTTTAAAAAAAAATAGAAAATAATCCTGAAGAAAAACACTTTACCATCATACTATTGTCAAGGCAGTTGGACAGTAGTGTTCCCAGCTCCCTCACTGAATGTGCAACATAATCAAAATCTCTCTCAAAACTGCACTAAATGTCACTTTAAAAAAAAGTGAATTACTTATTTTATAGTGTTTTTATTGCAAGATGGTTGAGTATTTCCCGGAGGTAAACAACCTCATATTGTGCTGAGAATCCACATTTGCCTCCCCACACCTAGGCCTCACTAGTTCTTACTGCCAAGCAAACAGCGGCAGTTCATGTTTTTTTTAAGTGTTGTATCCTTATTGAAGAGCTTTGCAACTATCCTGTCTGGTCATCAAAACGGCAACAAGTGGATTGAGTGATATGACAGGTGTAATAGCTCACAGGCTCATGGGTTAAAGTAATGTGTCATGAAAATAGATCTCATTTTTCATGAGAAAAGGTCACTTGCTTAGAAATATTTTGGATTTATTTTTTCTTCTCCATCCTCTTCATTTGCTCCATCTTTCCTGAAGCCACATGGCTTACGGTTGAGAATGGTCCCGTGGGGGCAGAGTAGGGGGGGTGATAATTTGTATTTTGACCATGTGGCCATTTTTCACGGGTAAGCCTGGAGATTGTGCGTTCGCCATGACACTTGCTGCCATAAAAATGAGTGTAATCCACTGAAGCAATGGGGCCTTTCAGAATAAAATGACAACAAGTGGCATCCATTGTAGTTTTTCAATGTTAGATCACTTTAGGGAGGGGGGGATTGTCCAATTATTTTGGAGCAAGTTTGACTTTTTAAAAACTTACTAAAAAAAATGTTTTCTTTTATTTGGACAATATTCTGTCAAAATTTGAATTTCTTCTTTGTATTTTCTCAATTTTGTATGCCATTGGTCCACAAAATGGTAACAAGGGAGTGCAAATTTAAGATATTCACAAAAAGAATTAAAGCAGAGTTTGTAATAAACTTTACAGAGGGTGGTTAGAATTCTCTGCTACAAACTTTCTAGAAGTAAAGGGAATTAGGGGTTACGGGGAGCGGGCGGGAAATTGGACATGAATTTAGATTTGAGGTTAGGATCAGATCAGCCATGATCTTATTGAATGGCGGAGCAGGCTCGAGGGGCCGATTGGCCTACTCCTGCTCCTATTTCTTATGTTCTTATGTAAACCGTTATTGAAGAGTCCATAGGTACTTTTAAAAGGGAACTAGGTGGTTGTTTGAACAAGGGGAATATTAAAATATCTGGGGAACAAGCAGGGATGGGATGGCTCAAAAACATCGGTGCAGAATTGATGGGCTGAAAGGCCCGTTTCTGTGCTGTAGCGTTCTACGATTCAATGAATGAAGAGGAGGAATTATTGGGGGAGAGGGGGGAGGGGGTGGTATCATAGTTACTTGTGGGAATGCACACAAAAAGCCTAAAGTCCAGTTATTTAACAGCCATTGTTTTTAGAATGCTTTTTTAGTGTACAATCCAAGAGGTCACATTGAAGGTTACTGCAATTTAGTAATGGGAATGTTGTGGCTTAGGCTGATGTTTGGTTGCACTGCAATACTGAAGGGATGATTCTGGTGATTTAAAAAACGGATGGCTACAGTGTTCATTGTCCAGGACAGCAGTCAGTAAGGTGAAATACAATGCCCAGTGCTCCAGTTTGTGTTCAGTTCATGAGTTTCAGCAGAGGAAATCAATACAGTGGCTAACTAGCTATAAACTGGAGCCAGATCCACTTTACAATGGTTCGCTTCTCAGCTAGCTGACTAACCTTGAAAGTCTTTAGTGCCAACAGCATATGAATATGCAAATTTTGAAGAGATTCCCCGACAGATTACGGTTTACTGTTTGTTTTGTATGATATACTTTACAAATATTAATGAATCATCAATCTTTAACTTAACTTTTCCACTAGTAGGGGATTTTCTCTGGTCTTTCATTAACATTCAATGTGCATCAACAAAAAATGCTGCAAGAAGAGCAAACAGAGTCAGAGATTCAAACTGAACCTCTGGCACTGTGATCTGTTCAATATTTTGGTACATTCAGCACTTTAAATACTTCAATTTACAACAACAACTTGCATTTATATTGTGCGTTTAACATAGTAAAACGTCACAAGGTGTTTAATTCTGGTAACATTTGATAATTTTACAGGCACACTTCAGTAACTGGAATACTAAACTATTAAAACAAACCACTAAAAACTACCTAAAAATACTCAGTGCAAACCACTTCCATGGATTTTATGTAAGGGATACCACATGTGTGATTGGAGGTGCAGTAATATTATTTTAGCGCTGTGTTTTTCATTGCAACTGTTTTCAGACAAAGAATGACCTCGCCATTCCATCGAGTGTTCCTTGCCACTAGTTCAGTCCACGACACAGACATCAACTGAATAACCTTGATTGATTTTAAAGGAGCATTGACTTTGCAGTCAAAACTTTTTCTTGATTGTAGACAGAGAGATGAAGAGCCATGTGTCATTTCTGATACACTGACCTTTTCGAGAAGTGACACAATACTGCAGTCAGTGTGATTTAACTCACCCTGCTGTGTGTATGTGAACTAAAAAAAAGAAGTTTGGGAATACTTTTTTCATGAAGATGGTTCCCCTTTAATTATTTTTGTTTGAACTTTAACAATATTACAAATTCCTTTGATTCAAATGTCAAACCATGTAATCACTTCCTCAGTAGGGACATTTCAATTTAAAGATATATCTGATGTTAGTTTTTTGTCCCCTGGCTGAGCCTAATTTTATGTTGGAAATCCAAATGCCTTGGCTTTCTCCCACCCTAGAATATGCCTTGAGCAATTAGTCTGGTAAAAATGAGTTTTCATTTGTTTGGGCTTGAAGAGCTTTGGATTAGTTTCCCGTCAATGATTAACATAGAGTGGCTGGAAAGAAACTTGCCTTGGCAGTGAGCCGAGTTTTCACATTAACGCTGAGCCAGAGGAGGGGGTTATGCACCTCCATTGTGCTGGCCCAGTTTTGGCTTCCATAGGCTTGGATCAGACCAAACCACTCCACTCATCCTTTTTTTGTATCTTTATTTACTCTAGTGTCTTTCTCTGCAACTTTGGACCTCTTTCAAGTGTTTTCAAACAGATAAGTGACTTGGGATTAGTGCTTTATGAACATTTAGACTGGGGAGAATAGCTCCCCCGATGGCAGTTGTTACGGCAGTAAATAGCTGAGTTATACACACCAGGAAGTCCCAGGTTTGTTCCCTAGTCTGCGCTTAAGTGGTTGATCTCAGCCGAGGTGACGTGGAAGCTTTACAGTTGGCCTCAATACCCCAGAGATAGAAAATGAAAAAAAAATCACGCAGGGTTCCTGCTTTTGATCAATATCCAGCGGCCCTGCTGCAAGTGCCACTCGTGGATATCAGGTGAGGACAGGATTGAGCACACCTGTGATGCCCATGAAAGCCTGCAGACACTCACTGGAGTAAGCCAATTTCACAAAGCATTGCTCCCGTGGGACCAGAGTGCATAATCAGGACACGACAGAAATTCCCACCACAATTTTTCGGCCCATTCATCCTAAAAGGCAGAAGATCGTGGGGAGCGGGTCTGTGATTTTACAATATGTGCTCCTGATGAATGAGTCTCCCCATCATGAGGACAACTTCATAAAATTAGCCCTTACGATGTAACACTTCTAGTGCAGAGCTTCACTGAATAGGGTTGCGAATTAGAATTGAGGCATGGAGGGTAGCGCATCATGCAGGATTTTCCATCTGCTTTAATTGTAGGCTTGTGAAGAATGGGTACCTGGGATAATGATTGTCAACTGGTGAATTGTACATCCGCAAGGAGAAGAGGTGGAAATTGGCCAAAATTATTGGAAAACAAAGGATTGGGGAGATGTTTGCAGATGCATTGCCAAAGTATTGTTCTGTATTTTGGAATATGACTTTTTTATGATCAAGCTTTATAAATCAATAGAGATCCTACACATGACAATAAAAATGAATGCAGTAACTCTCCCAGTGGCCTACTGGGTGAAGAATGCCCTTTTTTTTAAAACTGCAACTACAAGGGTTCAATCCCCATGCCCTGCTGATATCAGCTGGGTGTCAGGATAGGTTCTACAATCGGTTTTGGTGTTCCTGGGCTAGGGTGAAGGAACAAAGAAGTCGTCGAGTGTTGCTGCTCCTGACCACTGCCCACTTGTCACGACTGGAACGTGCGCATGCGGGAATGGCAGGTGAGAACAGGATTCTCAGCTGTGATGCTGTCCAAGGTTGAATAACTTACTATCATTCACTGTCCGGGGTTTCCGTAATAGGAACAGGCAAAGTACCGGATGAATGGTGACAGGGGTGGGACCGAACCATAGTAAAAGATAGTGGCGTCAGGAGAGAAGGGGAGAAAAAAGGAGAACGGAATTGAACCCAAATTATGAATGGAAGGATGGTTGATGAGAACGAATAGATTTACTATTGAACCCTCACAGTCGGCCTGCAAAGAAGTAATAAATTCAGGCAGACGAGAACTGTCCTCCTTTTGGTATTGGGGGCTTGGGGAACATTCTTTTATAATATTTCCCAGGCCTGTCTCCTTCTCTAAGTGGCTTTGATAAAAAACACATTGGCTGTAAAATGTTAAACATATGGATCTTAAGGCCTTTTGCAAGTCAAATGTTGCCTTTTTCAAAATTTAAGAACCTGAATAACCACTAAAAGTTCTGGACACACTTCCATTTCCATCATTGAGTGCTCGTGACTGTAAGTTGCTTTCCTCAAACACGTCCCTCACACAGTTTTCCTGTTATTTAGTTGCCTTGCACGCATATTCAATTACCCTACACATTATGAGATTAAATATTAAAAGGCATTGGATTTAAAATATTTAAATAATGGTTGAAAAATGTTATACTGGGCTTGGCAAGTTGCAAGCAGTTTTCCCTTCAATGTTTCCTTGACTCTGCAGTCCTGCATTCCCAGTTACTTTGGCTTAATCTTAAAAACCACAGCTTTACGAGTCGTTGGGAATACAGGGAGGAAGTCAAACCATCTTTCACTAGGCACCTCCGAATCTAAATAGGTATTGAATTTACTTCACCCGAGACAATTCAGTTCCTTCCCCATGTGAAATAACTGTAGAGTTAATCCAGCAAATATTATCAGCCTAGATTTTCCCGTTGGCTTTATTTTAAAACAGATGTTAGCCCAATTATTTTAAAGGGGTTAATGTCCACGTTAAAATGAAGCCAATCAGAAAATTTAGGCCATTATCCCTGTGTGAATGGCTCCATGTGTAAATGCACAATGTATCAAGCCATAAAAATCAAGAACAACCCAGGCTCCATCCTCAATGTAGGCTGATGGCCTATCTCAGTCAAAGTGGGACACTACAATTGGCTTTGCTGGCCTCAGGCTGAGGAAAGGGAGAAATACCAATCAAGATTCCAATTCCTGATTACTATCCAGTGAACCCCCCCCATCACCACTGGAAAATGCACCTATGTGGACGTAGATTGAGGAAAGGACAGAGATTGATTGAAATAACTCCAGTGTTGGAATGGTTACTAGCACCAATATTTATCCCTCAACCAACATCACCAACAAAAAAGATTATCTGGTCATTATCTCATTGCTGTTTGTGGGAGCTTGCTGTGCGCAAATTGGCTGCTGCGTTTCCTACATTACAACAGTGACTACACTTCAAAAGTACTTCATTGGCTGTAAAGCACTTTGGGACGTCCTGAGGTCGTGGAAGGCACTATATAAATGCAAGTCTTTCTTTTTCTTCTCACTGTGAAGACTCACATGTAACTATTTGGTGAAATACAGAGACTCACTGGTACCCATGAAATGATTCCCCAACACTATTCTGTGCCTTCAATTACAGATGACAAGTTTAATTCAGCAATTGATGTTTATATCCTGTCTGAACAGTTCTCCTTCATGGTGCAGAACTCCTAGGCATTGTGACCAAAAGGCAAAGCGGCTATAGAGAGTGAAGGCTCCAGCCTACGTGAACCAATCACCGAGTACCCTGGAGGGGGAGCGTGTCTTACAGCAGGCACACCTCTTTGCCAAAGCCCCTCACATGAGGTCCTGGATTAAGCAGTTGGTAATAAATGAGCCTGGTAAACAGAATTGGAATTGGGCATGTAGAATATCAAGATGGCTGACACATTGCACACCACCTTGTGTAAACCCTTCCACCACACTGAAGGCAGCTGCCCGTTGTGTAACTGACGAGCAAGATAATGTGTCTGGTGAGAAAGGTTCACCGGGTTACCACATACTTGAACCAGGCAGGCACGCACTACTCTAGGACATCGTTGATGATTGGTTAGTCAATCTAGTTCACTAATGGAACCCAGAGGGGTAGGCCTGTCACTGGAAGCTGGGATTCCTCCCACTAAACTCCAGACAGCCCTATAATGTCCAAAGAGATAGAGTGGACCTAGTTGGATAAGCAGTGAGATGTTTACCAGTGTATTAGTAAGGTGTATAGTTTAGGCAGGTTAAACTCCTGAAAAGCCCCTGCATACACTTGAGTCTCTGAACCTTGGTGCTGGCAAACTGCATCTAAACTCTCTGTATTTAGATACATGGGTGGTGTTCCTATTGGGAGACAGAAGGCACTCTGTATTGAGCAAACAGAAATTTCTTGGAACAGTCTACTCCTCTTGATTCAAAGTTGATTAATTTGAATCACAGAATGGACACATCACAGAAGGAGGCCATTCGACCTATCAAGCCCATGCCGACTTTTTGTAAGAACAATCCAGTTAGTCTTTCTCCGTGGACCTGCATTTTTCCCCTTCAAGTATTTATCCAATTCCTTTTTGAAAGCCATGATTGAATTTGCTTCCACCACCCTTTCAGGCAGCGCATTCCAGATCATAACTACTCGCTGCCTAAAAAAGTTTTTCCTCATGTCGCCTTTGGTTCTTTTGCCAATCACCTTAAATCTGTGTCCTCTGGTTCTCGACCCTTCTGCCAATTAGAACAGCTTCTCTTTATTTACTTTATCTAAACCATTCATGACTTTGAACACTTCTATCAAATCTCCTCTCAATCTTCTCTGCTCTAAGGAGAACAACCCCAGCACGGGGTAAATGCGGTCAATTAGCTCCAATTCATTTATTTGAGCATTAAACTAATCGTTAAAGAATAGCAAGGCATTTTGGTAATGGAGCTTAATGGTTTAAGCCGGTGGATCCGATCGTTGCGGGGCGCTGGGTTCGAATCCCACCGCTGACAGAATTTCTGGCGATGTTGAATTATCTGTTAATTCGATATGAAACTTTGCAAAACTCACCGCCTGTACTGTTTTGTGACAATTACTTAATTCAAATGACTGGATAATTCCTATTTTTTTCAAGCAAAAAAGAGATTTGAATTGACGGGAGTAAACTGTAACTTGCTTCGGATGCTCTTAAACATAATGATGTTTTCCCGCATGTACAAGTCGCTTGAGCATAGCACTAGATTAAATGGCAGGAGGTATTTCTTTTCCCAGAGGTTTATTAACCTTGGGAATAAATTGCCGGCTCGTGCAGTGGAAGCAGATTCTTTGCAAACGTTCAAAAGGGAGCGGGACAAGCTCTTGGAGGAGGCCGGTATCACTGTCTACAAAAGGTAGGTGGGATGTTGGCATGTGGTCATTGTTCTCTCTTGGAACTCATTTTTGATCCCCCCGAATTGGCCCAGGGGTTTTCTTTTGCCTCTCCCAGGAGATTACATGGCTGCTGATGCATGGGGAGAATTGGGGGTCGTGTTGCTTAGTTGCTGAATGGCTGTATTTTCGTGTCAGATGCCTGACTGACCAAAAGAACAGACGTCTCATTAAAAAATCAAGTTATTGTTGACTAGTGGTGAGGTACCAGCCACCCAAAGTTAGTTCAGTCAGAACAAGGCACAACCAAATGGGCCCGCTTGACGTAAGGATGTCATTAATCTTCCCACCAAGAAGTAAAACTAAAAGCATCAAAATAATCGATGATCTACTCTCTCAAGTTATCATCAAAGTGCGTGTTGCCAAGTGTGGCTGCTGGACTTGGAATGTGACAAAGAACTGGGTGCGCATGGGCACGTGAAAATGTTGATAAAGTATTTTGGTTTGTTTTACTGACACGATGGTAAAGTAGTCCCTGGTGGTAAACTAGAAACAGTCTGTTTACACTGCAAGACAACCATTAGCAGAGGCTGACGAGAAAGCCCATTTGGGACAAGTACATTAATGAGACAGCTGCAGCCACTTCATCCTCTGCTCCTGCATCACAGTGCTGATGACTCCTGATGAACAATCAGTGAGATGAAGAAGATAATGTAATTGTTCAGGGGCAGCCGTGAATCTTGTGAATGGCCAGGCCAGTGGGCGGATTCATTTGTGGAAAGTGTTGCTGCAGAAATTATAGTCAAACCAAAATTGCTCTCATCAGGAATTCAACCTTGCATTCTTAAGTGATGTAAAAATAGTGCGTGCTTAACTGTTTCCAACCCACTTGCTTTTAAGAGGAGTGAGTTATAAAGCACGGTGCAGTTTGTAGCTCTTTGTGAGTCTATTGTAAAAAGAATTGAAAACATAACAGACAATTGACTGTGAAAATCCACGATTATGACACGGTGCAGTTGCTGGAAGAAGATGAGACATTAGGGGGTAATTTGGAAATCAATGGATTGAAAACTGCCAGAATGCAGCCGTGATTTTCCAATCTGTGCAAGGATCCTTGCCACCAGCATGCTCTGGGAAAATTATCTCCATCACTGTATTTTTTTTCTGTTCTTATTTTCTCCCCTTACTCCTCCTCTCTAGATGGCGGTGACACATGCTGGGCAATGGTTCCACGGACACCAGCAGCCCTCCAGTATCTCGGTCAATTGGCCTTTCTTCATGCGTGAACCTGACAGTGGAGGAGAAATTGATCTTCGTTGTCCCCATTTTCCAGGTGGAAAATGGGCGCAAAAAGCTCCAATTTCTGGAGGCAACGTCCCAAAGATGCCTGAAAGATGTCCGACCCGATATTGGGACATGCGATTTTTCCAGGCGGACCCGGGCAGCTGCTTAAAAGAGGCATTAGGCCTCTTAAATATGTAAATGAGGAGCCGAACGCTCCGTCCTGGTCCACTCCTGAGTCAGGTCTAGACCAGAGTTATATGGCAACTTTAATGTCACAACAAAGCAGAAACTGCTCTGCAGCAACACTACATCTAAATTATAAAAACTGACCTTAAAATATAGTATGTGATATTTCTGCAGCTGATTTGTCAGCTCTGATATCTTTACCATGAACACTTATTGGGGAAAAAATGGAGACTGCAGGATTAGTATGTACAATGAGAATATAAGCATTGAACAAGCTAATCCCAATACTTTGTCTTATTTAGAGTGGATCCCAGTTAAATGCAGCTTTCATCCAACCATACAATTCCAATCTATAAAACCATTTCCAGGTGAGGTTGAATACATATGGGACACATTGGGTTAGTCAAGCAGTATGTTGGCAGTAAAGTTTGAAGCACAGTTTGAACACTGCTCTCCTCAACAAACAAAAAGTAGGGGGAAGGGTAGGAAGTTCCTTGAACCTATTTTTGAGTAAGACTAATACTCAAGAGTCGAGGTACAAGCAGACCATTACTGCTTTCTACCTGTATTACACTTCTGTTTAAGCATGATGACTTTTTCCATAAAAACTATGACCTTATTACATTTAACACGAAATCCTAATTCAAGCACAATGCATTTCTCAATTGTCCTATTTTTTTATTAATCAACATGGTAAATTTAGTTTATGTGCTGCCAAATTTGCCTTGGAGATATTTTAGAGAACTCATTTCTCATTTATGCCCTTCCGTAAAATGTGTTTTCTGCTGTTTTGTGTAGACTAGATTGTTGACTTAGTTATAAATGGAATGCAGTGCGAAGGTTTGCAAATTAGAAATTCTGATCCAAGGGTGACATTTCTTGGCAGGTTTTGCCTTGAGTTCCAGCTACCAAGATAACTGCAGCTAATCAAGAACACTGTGGCCTGAGCCCTCTCCTCCAGAAAGTCCTGCGCACCCATTAACACAGCCCCCCCCCCTCCACCCTCACTCCAGTCCTTACCCAACTCCACTGACACCCTGAAATCCAGCAAATTGAATTGACTTCAAGATCCTAATCCTCATTTTCAAATCCCTCCACAGCCACCACATGGACTACTTGGGAAGTCCTCCATCTACAGGTCCCAACCCACACCCCCGATTCCTGTGGAATACTGCTTGACGTCCTCCACTCCCTTCCACTATCAGAGACCAACCGTCAGCCATTATGTCTGTGCCTTCGAAAACATCTTCCAAAACCACATCACTTTTTCTACCCCCCTCGACGTCTTTCTAAAGGTTCTTAAGAACCAACTATGCCTTCAGTTTCTCCTCCCCATCCCAAATTCCTTCATTTCTTGCTTGATGTCCATCTTTTCTCCCACTTGTAAAGTGCTCAGAGATTTTTTTTTAAACATAAGGACTGCTAAATAAATGCAAGCTGTTGTAACTGGCCATTGTACTGTGTCCTAAACACAAAATCAATGCACAATAAATACCATTAGGGTAGGTAATGGTATCAGAGAGCAGACAGACAGTAGTCTCTAAAACAACTATGTTATCAGACAAATGTTTCTACTTTTCTCATTGATTTTTTGTTGAACTAGATATATGAATTGCAGTAACAATTTAATTCAGGCTAAAATGTGCTTGGCACTTCTTGAAGTCGACCAAGATTAATATAACACTCTGAACCAATATTAATCACTCAATTAGCGAGGTCAAAGATCAAAATCAAAGAATGGTGCTTCTGCTGTTTTATTTGCAAATCTTTCCAACATTTGGGTGGCTTTCTTCTGCCCATAGCATCACTTAGAGTGCTCACTTGGAAACATATTTTACAGTTCAAGGACATTGTGAGATGTAAACATGAACCAGGTCATTGTTTACATGGTAAAAATTCACTGCTACAAGATCTGTTCTTGGCTCATCCAAGATAATGTCTGAGAATTCTTTCACGCATTTTGCAGGTCAGCAAACTTATATCTTCATGCTTTTCAAATCAATAGTTTCTTCTGTTAGTATCTGTACCGTAGGCAATTTGATTCAGTGCTCCTCCGTGCTTAACTGAATATGATGGCATACTTTAGAACAAATTTCGATTCACTGAATTTTATCTAGCCTCAGGATGGATGGCAATGTCAATAAATGGTAAGGATCACCAGTGATATTAATTGAAGTACATGAGTCTAAAGCCCAAACACCTTTGCTAACTGCTTTTATTGTTTGGACATTTTGTGTTGCAACAACTCACCATTCCCGATGATTGTCAACTGCTGGTGCCTTCTTGCTCAAGCCATCACAAAGCTCAACTGGACCAGCCATATCAATAACGTGGCCACAAGAGTAGGACAGAGGCTGGGTACTCTGCGAAGAGTGGCTCCCACCTGACCACTCAAAGGCCCTCATTTTAAAGGGGGAGCAGGTACGGTTTGTGTGAGCCACGAAGAGGGAGGTGAATGCGGGAAATCCTGGGACGTGGAGGCCCGGTCAATCTTAACAGCAGGGCCTCATATCCATAAATGTTCTCGGTGACCTGCCGGAACCCGGCCAGATCCACCACCTGGCCAGGGAGCGGGAATTCGGCAGCAGGAGGCCTCAGTTGGGGAACAGCTATTTCCAGTAGTCAAATAAGTGGTGAGGGGGAGCACTGGACGCAATCGGGGGAAGGGGTGGTGCCCAGGGCTATGGAGGCCCAAGACTTCCTCGTGAGGCCCGAATTGTGTTGTCAGTTTCAGTACCGGTAAGAATAAGGGGCCATAATTTGCTTTGGCAGCGTCTGCTGTTAGTTAGACTTGCCTGTGCACGTTTAGGTTTATTAATTTTTTGCGTGGCAAGTTGCTGAAAGTGTGGGCTGATAACGACACAGCGAGAGATCCAGGGCATCTGGGACTTGAGTGAACAGGGCAAGCAACTGTATATCTCTTTAACCACTCAGATTGCAGGATTGTGAAATTAACAGCGCAAGGACTGAGAAGGAAGTGTAAATTAGAGTGGGCGAATTCAATGTCAAATCAGGTACAGAAAGAGAAATAAAGAGAGGGAAAGAAAGATTGGATTAAGAGAGCGGAAAGGAAAAGTTAAAAAAAAATTTAAAATTTTACATTTTTAAAATCTCCAACGATTAGAACCTGAAGGAATAAGACTCCACACTTGTAATAGTTAATTTTCAGTGCAGGAGAAATTGATTGGCAATAATTAACACTTATCACATCATTAAAAGGGTACTTAGACAGGAATGGACAAAACTTAATTTTCTGCGGCGAGTTTAGTTGGTATCGACCGCACAAATACAGCAACATCACGCCATTCAATGGTGAGGCAGACAGCGAGTGTTGTTTTCGCGAAGCTAACGGCGGAGCAGTGCAACTTGGACAGCAACTATTGGATTTCTGTGTTTAACCACACATCTACTCCTCACCTGAAGTTGCTGCACCATTTGCGGATAAATAACGGCCAGCGCCATTAGACTCACCGTTATTTGGCCCAAGGATTTATGGAAGAACTCCCACTTCAGTAGTGAATTTTAATTAAATAATCTAAATTGAACTGATCCATTTATTTGGAAAAATTCAAAACGTGCTGCAAAAAAAGTGTTTTTATTTGGTATAATCCATTCAACATGCCCCTAGCATTATGTCAGCTGTTAAACAATAAATATTTCTGCCCATCTATCTATCAGTAGTTGGCAAACAGCGATGATAGATAGATAGATAGATAGATAGAGATAAGAAGATAAGAAAAGATAAAATAAGATTAGATTAGATAGATTGATCTAAAAAGCATTACGAATTCCATCACCATCAATACCAGATAAGGGAGCATAGCTCCTTTAAAATTGTTCATTTATCTGACTTTTAGCACTCAGCTTCACCTTTCTGCTAAAACAGTCTCACTCCCTGGGGTGCTAAACCCCATAATAAATGCACCATCTCATTCATTGTCTAATTAGAACACTGTTATGAAGTATTGTCCTTACATTCTGGAAAGTTAGTGCAAATACAGCCCAGACAGATGGGATAACTGTGTCATCTCTCTGATGGCTGTTGAGTCATAAGTAAAAATGAGCTCGAGCTCTATCAGTGAAGCTTGGCAAGTTTCCAGTGTAAAAGCTGCCAGACATTTGCCACTTAATTTCGGCAACTTGAAGTCAAGGATAGAGAGTGCAGAGAATCGAAATCTCAAAGGGGCAGTTCCTCTCCTGTTGTTAGAGATTAGGTGCACTGGTGGGAAAATGAGAGACAAAGCCTGTGGTACATCTTTTGAAATTAATCACCAGTATTGGATTTAAAAAAGATATTAGCCTCGATTCTAACTCAGGACACGTTCGAGGCACGAGGTATGGGGCTGGAGGGAAAACCCCTCGGACTCCTCAGCATGAGGCCTCGGGTCATTTTAACATGTCTCCTGCCCAAAGCAGGTGGGAATGATGCAAGAATGAGAAATCGGGCGGAAGGCCCACACCGTCATGGACCCAAGGGAACAGTCCTCAGCAATACAAATAAAGGCGGGGTGTCTCGACCGATCGCAGCTGGAGAAGGGAAAGCCCGGGGGAGATGAGTCCCAAGGTTTCCTTGTAGGGGCAGGAGGAGCATGCTTGCTCCTCCTGTGCCACAAGGAAACTTAAGAAAATGTAAAAACACAACTTACCTGAGCCTCTTCTGACCGGATGCTGATGGTGCCATTTGGCATCGTGCGGGCCTCCCATTTCCAGGAGTTAAAATCATTTAGCGGTACCGATGATGCAATCGGGCCTGGATTTTCCCATTTTAATCAGGCCTCCGCCTAATTACACAGCCTACTCAATGACTCTACTCTCATCTGAATTTCTCACACACACAAACACACCCACAAACACAATCAGGAGTAGATATCCTGGATGATTTTCTCCTCCCCAACTCAGGATCCTGAGGCCATTTACTGCTGCACCTAACTCAGATCTGCCTGGTTTGTATTGTTCAGCTACTCACTGGATAAACTCTCCGAGTCATCGGGGTGCATTTCTATTTTTGTACCACTGGTCTCTCTACTAAGGGGAGGTCTTAGCTGCATATTTGGTCTTTGTGTTCACGACTGCCCTCCCCGTCTTTTTCCAAGTTTGGATGTAATGCAGGACACAATCGTACAAACAAAAGCTATTTATTTAATTACACAAGAAAAGCAGGTTTTTCATTCCATTTGTTCACCAACCACTTGCTGTGCTGCCAGCCATTCAGATAAGTCATACTGTGCATAGTCTTAATGCATAGACTGCCAACAAGCCCAATGAAACCAAGTTTTTAGCTCACGCGGCTACTGCAATGTAATGTACTACCATAATAACCCTGTAGATCTAAAATATGTACTTAAAACGTACACCTTTCATTAAAAGTAATAAGACTGAAGCACCTTAAATCTGCTCACCCTGTCTTTAAGTGTCAGCTTACCTCAGGGGTAACACTAAGAACTTCATAACTTTGAGCCCCACCGCAAGACTTCAGTATATAATCTAGGCTGGCACTTCAGTGCAGTACTGAGGCATTGCTGTGCATGTTGTCTTTCAGATGAGATGTTAAACCAAAGCCCCATCTGCCTCTTCAGGTGGATGTAAAAGATCCTATGGCATCCATGGGAAGTTCTCCCACTGTTCTGGCCAATGTTCATCTCTCATCCAACAAAAACTGGCCATTTATCTCATTGCAGTTTGTGAGACCTTGTTGCAAAGAAATTGGCTGCCACATTTACTTACAAAACAACAGTGACTATACATTAAAAGTAATTCACTGACTGTGGAACACTTTGGCGTCCTTACGATATAAAAGGTTATGCAAATGCAAATTGTTTCTTTTCTTTTATTTCGCCCCATCCTCCTCTTCTTTGGCATTTTCTATCTGTACTGTTTTTAAACTCATTTTTTTTATTATACTTGTTTTTTTCCAGTCTAACCTTTTCCCTATTTTCTAACCACTTTTCATTTTTTTTTAAAGTTTAATTTTCCATTTTTTTTTTGAAGTTTCAAATCTTTTAGTTACCCAAGGGTGAGTTTGAAATTTTAAGTTTTAAAAAAAAATGAACACAATACAGGAAATCCCATTTTGGACTCACACTGACTTCTTCACTAAAATCGTCAACAGGAATTTCATTCCCCGCTTTCTTCCTCCTCCTGACTCCTACTGTCCGAGATGGGTTTTTGTTGGTGTTAAAGGCCAGTTTTTCATGTGTTTTTACTTGTAAACCCCCAGAAGAGGCTTTTCCATCGAGAGGCTGATTGTGAAATGATCGATGGCACGTGGAGAGTTAATGCTGCACATTATTGGGCCTGTCTCATCAGGCTCCATTTCGGAATATGTTTACAAAAAGTAATTTAATGCTGAAAATCCTTCAGTTTCATACTCGTGTCACACTCTACACATTGCCTTACCTGGTATCAACACACAGCTAATGAGGGTCTGATGAGTGGAATTCCTGCAGTCGCTGAGGTATTCCCCATTTACACACCAAGACATTGGAGAGGCAATCAGAAGACTTGCCCATTCCCCCTCCAGTCTGGAATTTAGGGCAATATTTAAATCAGGCAGGTTCTTGTCAGAACCCAGTTCTGCCCAAATTTGTACTTTCCCTGTGGATGATTTTATGTCCTCACCAGCCTCTGGAATTTGCAGATACAAAACAATCTTAAAGAAAAAAGAAAGAAAGCCAGTCAATTCACAATGGGTTTCTCTGACCTGGAGCCTGAGATTTATAAGCAGCTGCAATTGCCTAGAGATTGACCTTACAGTTTACAAGCAGTTATACATATCTGGCTTTGCCTATTTATACTATTCTTTCACAGAATGTGCTTGAGCTGTTGACTTAAGGGGACTGGCCCATTTAGCAGCTGAACATCACAAATATACTCCAAACCACCTGTGAGCAATGCCACAGGAGATGCTCTAGTTTAGGATAGAGTACGACAGTACTTGGCGAATACTACTCATTCAGACAGTTACTTCCAATAATATTAAATAGTCATCCTCAAGTCCTTTATCGCTGGTCTTGGCTCTGTTGATTTTAGGATGGTAATATTTAGCATGGCAGTCACAAATCATGCTATTAATGGTACAATGGCATAAAATGAAACTCTACCTTTTAAAAGTGTAGTTTATTGCTGCTATCATAGCTAATTGTTTTTGAAATATTTGTTTTCGTAACCCACTTTTAATCTTAAGATTCCATCTGTAGTATGCAATTACACTGACAAGTTAGGGTGAACGCTAAGATTACCATCCCAATTAAAGCTGGAAATAGCTTTCCTTCACAGTCTCACCTAGATTTCGGCAGGAAATTACTTCATTGAGTTAATACTCCAGGCAACTGAGAGGCTCAGTATATCAGGAGACTCCAAATCACATCAGAGTCACATCCAGTTGATTACTGGTCCCTGCTTCTGAGAAACTGGGACCTCAGCTGGCTAAAATATTTTCCTATTGTGTTCATAATGAAAATCAGTCAGTAAGTTGCAGATAACAGCTAGATTTATGAAAAAGCACATTAATCTAGAACAAGTACCACAAAAGCTTTCAACATACAAAAAAACAATGATATGCATTTGCACGGAATGCCTTCTTTTGTATGTTAACATCTATCTTTAGTTTTGCAACTGGTTTGTTCCAACTGTTTATAATTATGCATCTTCCTGCTGGACAGGCCTGTATTTTCCTCTGTGGGTGTTGCTGATCATGTTACTGCCTCCTGATGTGAATGTTCAATGCTGTGAAATTAAAAACAATAATTCATTGTACCAAATTACTCAATGCTCCAACTCCATCCCGCGTTCCAAAAGGTTTTCTTTTTAAAGGGCTGCCTCATTTTGCAAAATATAAATTGGATGACAGCCCCGATAGGTCTGTGGGTAAATGCACTGCATTTGAGTAGTCAATGCTACAGAACGTTCCATCTGCAGTCTGTGCTCAAATAGCCGATCTCACACCAGCCACATTGGTCCTCAGTGCTCCTGTTGCGATATTGAGGCGGATTCCGTAATCCCACACTCCCATTGGATGCCACACTCGCAGGGAGTGTGGATTATGGGAAATCACAGCCCGCACGCCCATGATGCGCTCATGGAATTGGCCCGTTGTCCTTATTACAGTTTCTGTATTTTGCTATCTCATACACAAAAAAAAGCTGACTGCTTTCAAAGAGTATACAAATAATACTGACTGCTTTCAAGGTCTATAACACATTTAAAAATATACACTTGTTTCCTGTCTACATTATAAATATCTACGTCCACATGTATAATGGAAACTGCCGATGTAAAGTTGCCACGCTGTAATTACAAATTTCCACCAGTGGTAGCACTGTAGCACCTCATTTTGCATCTCCCAGCTCCTGTCTCCAGGGAAACTCAAGCTCCAACCAACTCTACTTCTCTGTTTCCCAAATTACTATAAGCATGGCTATTTAACTATAAATAATATCAAATCAAAATATTATTTCAAAATAAGGACCTTACAATGGGGATTGAATTACATCTGTGCACCCTGGTCCAATTATCCTCCACCACCCTCTAACCTCACTTCACCTGAAGACTACACTTGTGCAATTTGGCTCTTACCTTTGCCTACAAAACAACGATAACTACACTTCAAAAGTGACTGTGAAGCACTCTGGGGTGTCCTGAAGACATGAAAGGTTCTACATAAATGCAAGTTCTTTCGTACATTAAGCTTTCAGCTTTAGGTTTCTAAGTCCCTTCACTAACTTCACTAACATTTTAGACAATGTTTTACTGCTGTAGCCAATTACAGTCAATATTGTAACAATTTTCTGCCATTCTTGATCCAAATATCTACTCAACGGATATTTAGATCTAGGCTGAAGATGAAATAAACAATGTGACAGGGAAGTCCAGGCTCTCTGTAACATGGACAGTTGATTTCAAGATTCATATCCATCTGTGCAGCAATTAAACTGCAGCTGATGTGCTTACATCATTGACTGCCCACATTATTGCATTCTTTGGAGTAAGGCAGGATGTTGAACATTATTTGGTTTAAAGGCCTTGCCAACTCAGTCATTTAGCTCCCCACAGAAAAATAAACATTGATATTACTGTTTATATTTGCAAAAGCGGCACAGTGCTTGACTTTCTCCTGCACCTGAGCTTTGTGGCAGTAAATCTTATAGTGATCATTACAACAACAAATTCTTAAAGAGAGTTTTGTCCTGTTACAAACACTTCTAAGTACTGCAGATTATTCTGAAAACATTACTGATGTTTTGAAACTGCCAAGCTTTGGCAACTAAAATATTATCTTTTTAAACTCCTAAGTATGACTTAGAGGGATGGATAAATGAGAATCTCGTAATGAATGCAAAAGCACTGGCAAAAACTACAAGCTAGATGGAGAAGTAAATCTTCTCCAAAAAAATCCAGGACTACTCCTGGGCTATTGGTTCTTTTTTTTTTGACAATAAAATACTGTGTTGGAAAGATTTTTTTTTTGGTAGGGAGGTTACCAACTGACTTACTGGCGTCTCTTATCTTAATTTCTTTTCTGGTCACTGACAGACTGAATTCTGGTAGGAGCTTATAAATGAAACAATGTAAAAGATTGTGGTTTTACTTTGGAAGTGTGCCCAAGTCCCAACCCACCATTCTCCCATCATCGCTTATTAGGCATAACTTCCATCAAGAGTCACTCTGCTACTATCCAGGTTGGCAAATGCAATCCAAACCTAATAAATGGCACAACATTTTTTTTTGATGTGTGTCCTTTCGGTGCTTTATAGACACAGAGGCTTGTATTGATGAGTGCTCCGATAAGTCTGAACTTTGGAAATTCCGATCTCCTAATCAGAAGTCTGAAACCATAGGAGCAGGGACATTAAAAATACGTCAACCTTGGCAGTCATGCTCAGACATGGCGATCTGCCATGATGAAAGTGCCTACGCACAACAAACAAAATCACATCATATAGTGCCTATCCAGGCATGCATCTTTCAGAATAACTCTGAATTAGTCGAAGTAAGATTAGCTCAAGATATTCATTTCAGATTCAGCACTCATCCCCATAGGTTACTGCATAAATATAATAAACTTTATTGGCCGTAGGACCGGGTAACACAGTAGACCAGCGCGCTGTTCTTTTAATCTGGATCCACATTTGAATCCAACCCATTATATTAAGCCAAATATCTGTAACAATCCTGAACAAAATGAATGTGGCCGATCCAAATCAACGCATCGTGAGTCCATAGCACAAATTGTCCATAATTCATCACTAATTGGCAATCTCACTCAGACAGGCAAGAAGGATGGCTGGTGTGGGAAATGGAAAATTTATACTGATTCAGGGGTTGTAATTCTGAGGTGGCGGATAAAGTTGTGGCAGAGTAGAGGGAGCTTTACTCTGCGATTGCTTAATATTGATACTGAATGCCAAAACCTTTAAAAGTGTACCATTCGCTAACATTAATATGAATTAACCTCACTGGGCAGAAAATTCTTATTGGCAAGGCTAATTACTTGGTGCCAGTGGTAATCCATCACTGATGCACATGTGAGTGGCACACAACCGCCTTGTTCCCTGATGGCTCCGTGAGTAAATGGTCTATTGGCATAACACTGAATCAAGCATAAGGGGAAGATCCAATGTACAGACTCTAATCTGTGTTGAGTTACCTATTCTCAGCTGGGAAAGTGGTACGAGCTCTACGGTTGTCCAAGTGTCCTTGGACTTTTCCCGATCATTGTGCCTGCTGTGAGTGGATCAGCCATGATCTAATGGAATGGCGGAACAGGTTTGAGGGGCTGAATGGCCTACTCCTGTTCCTATTGGGCAAGGACGGGATCAGGCTCAAATATGGTGTCCCTCCCCCCTATAGGAAGTAGTCCAACAAATTTATTTTAAAATCACAAGCTTTCGGAGATTATCCCCTTCGTCAGGTGAATGAGTGAAAAGGTTCTCAAATCGCATATCTTATACTAGGCTGGGACAGCATCACACCAATCAAAAGGTGTCGTTGTTATTCAAACAGGCCAGTCACGGAGAACAGCACGTCCCAGTACACTGGATATACATTGTGTCAATTACACAGACAGGCAGAAAGAAACCCAAATGGCAGAGAGAGAGAGGGAATATTAAAAACATAATTTTTTTTCCTCTTTTTGCTGGTGGGGTTACGTGTAGCGTGACATGAACCCAAGATCCCAGTTGAGGCCGTCCTCATGGGTGCGGAACTTGGCTATCAACTTCTGCTCGACGATTTTGCGTTGTCGTGTGTCTCGAAGGCCGCCTTGGAGAACGCTTACCCGAAGATCGGTGGCTGAATGTCCTTACATTTGTCCACCCCAGTCCATCACCGGCATCTCCACATCATGCCTATAGGAAGTAGCATGTTCACTATCTACTCAACATATGAAGAATGGGAAGGTACAAGAGGACTAATCAGTGTCTATCAGTAACTGCTTTCGGGAAAAGTAAGGGAGAAAGGGGAAGTAAATTGGTAAAGCATAAATCATTCTTTTAATCAATTGGAAGTTGTAAAAATGCCTCAAAAAAAGCACAACTGTTTTAACTACATGACCATAATCATTCAAATTGTACCAGATTTATTTCTTATTTAGTTGAAAACTTTTATTAGCTGCACTGCTTTAAACACATTGGATTGAAATCTGTTTTTATATTAGTGCAGTACCATCCTCCCAGTGCACTGTGCCCTGGGGCACTCCTGTACCTATTATTCTACCATTTGCAGATCCACAAAGCACCATTTCACGCTGCCAGATTAATATTGATAAAGCCACTGCAAAGTGTTTGTGCCGTACTTTCCAGTCGGCACACCAGAATATTGGAGGGTAGAGAAGCAACCCAGAGAATAATATAAACTTAAGAAACCACTAAGTGCATGTATTATATATATTTAAAAGAAATATAATCATTATAATTAATATTTATGACACACAAAGTATTCTACAACATGTTGGTAGCAGTAAGAGCCCCACCTAAAAATCAAAGTGAAAGTGGCAGTACCTCTGGCGTTAAGTTACTAGACTCTGGACCCTCCTTCACAGCACAGATTAGATCTGCTACAGCAGAAAATGGGCAGAAACATTGCAGCAAGTCAAAATTATTTGTGTTAGGAAATCCGCAGCAACAGTACTTCTGTCACCAGGAACATTAAACTGAATCGGGTCCATAGTGTGAGACATCACCCAGTCTAGCACAATGTTCTAGATCAGCAGAAGATGAACTCTAAAAGACAATTGTAATATACTATCTTTACACTGATATCCCGAGTTCTCTGTCAAACTTGCAACAGTCCAGATTTAAATTTACCTCAGATATCTAAAACTCTATTCTGCAGCTATTCGAGGTTGAAGCCAGTGTGGCAAATTTCAAGTCACCACTTTGCCTCTGCAGTTGCCTGGAGACAAGGGGGTTGATTTTGACTGCCTTCGCCTGGCGTTAACACGGGCAGTAACGGCCTCAAAATGGGGTCGGTGACCTCACCGCCCCGTTAATACCGGCAATGCGGCTGGCTGCGTTTCGATAGGGGCATGCCACCGGGTGTCCAAAGCACCCGCCTGTTTCAGGCAATAGGCCCTTTTTAATATGGAAATCGGGGTCCTATGACGTAAATAGAACCCTGATTGGCATTTTAGGTAGGAACTGGTCGGAGCCTGCTCCATGTACACTACAACCAGTTCCATGGGCCTAAGAAGTCCATCAAAGTTAAGCATCAAATCATTTTTGTGGACCCGGAGGAGCTCTTCTGGGACCCACAAAAATAATCTGGGCCTCTGCTGCCTCGCGACACCCACCCCCTCCCCTTCACAACTTACCTTGCTGGCGGCTGTCTCGGTCAGGTCTTGAGGCCTCCATGGTGTTTAGCGCCCCGCAGCCCGCTTGTCAAATTTAAATGAGGCCAGGGACTCAAAATCGTGGGTGGGCCTCTTCGCTGCCGGATCGGGCGACCAACCACCTCCCTTCGCCGGTCGATTGCCCAAAAGTGAAAATCGACCCCACAAAGATCAAAGGGCTCCTTGTGTCAATAAAAAGAAAGAACTTTCACGACCTCGGGACATCCCAAAGCACTTTACAGCCAATGAAGAACTTTTGAAGTGTAGTCACTGTTGTAATGTAGGAAATGAGACCAGGTAAAACTCTGGGCTGATATTGGAATCATATCTATTTTCGAAGCCCACACCCAGATGGGTGAGTTTTCGTGCCAGTGGAATGGGGAAAGAATTACACTGGCAGAGTCATTCTGCTGCAGAGTCATTACTGGGCTGCTTCGGTCAGAAACTAGTGTACACAATATACTATTTTCCTGACTTAATCTGCAAGACCTACATGGTCTTTGATCTGCAGCAGTATGCTCATGCAACACAATATCAAAAAACAAACATATTTAAACATGCCAGAACATGCAGTTAAATACAGAATAATGAATACACCAGAGTGATTACCAAGCAGAAATGTCATCGAGAGGTTTAGATAATGCATTACCATAAACCATGAGAATGAAGCCGCCTTTTGAACCCTGAAATAAGATTATAGACTGGAAGTCATTCCTGTGTATCTGCCGTGATTTCTAATATGGAATGGAGTTAGCTTGGGGTTGGGTCAAGGGTTGGAAGCAGTTTTGTTTCATTTTCACTGAGAGCAGATTCATGCCATACCGTTGTGGTGCCCTTATTTAAGGAAGGATATACCTGCATTGGAGGCAGTTCAGAGAAGGTTCACTAGGTTGATTCCGGGTATGGAAGGGTTGCCTTATGAAGAAAGATTGAAAAGGTTGGGTCTATATTCATTGGAGTTTAGAGGAATGAGAGGAGACCTTATTGAAACATAGAAGATTCTGACGGGACTCAATCGGGTAGATGCTGGGTAGATGTGGTTGCAAGATCATCTAAAACAGGAGTGATGGGTGAGCAAGACGTGGTACAGGATAGGATACGGGCAGCAAAGTTTTGGATGAGCTGAAGTTTACACAGTGTGGAGGTTGGGAGGCCAGACAGCAGAGCATTGGAATAGTCGAGCCTGGAGGTGGCAAAGGCACAGAGGAGAGTTTCAGCAGCAGATGGACTGGGGCAGGGGCTGAGGCGGGCGATGTTACAGAGGTGGAAGTAAGCAGTTTTTTTGTGACAGAGAGGATATGGAATTGGAAGCTCAGCTCAGGTTCGAATAGGACGTCAATATTGCAAACTGTGTGGTTCAACCAGATATAGTGGGCTAGAGGGGGGGATGGAATCGGTGGCAAGGGTGTGGAGTCTGTGGTGGGGAAGGTGAAGATAACGGCTTCAGTTTTCCCAATGTTTAACTACAACTGTCCGCTACAGTTCCAGAGGAAGAATGGAGTAGAGAGAATTGGAGATAAAGGAAAGACAAAGGGACCGAAAATAATATTTAAAAACATAAATTATTCGGTTTAGTTGTTCATGAGGTGAAGATTACAGTAATAAACTTATTCTTCAGTGCTTATTTCAGCATCACAGCACAGTAACTGAAAACTACTAGGCCAGTGGGCCTGAAATTTCTCTGAACATTCCAGCTCTCCAAGTGTTAAGTAGCATTTCAGATCTGGAATGTAATCAGACAGTGGTTATAAAGTACATAACTTTGACTTTTATAGTTTGGAACATTATCTTGGCAAGGTGAGTACCTGGATAATGACTCCCAGGTATTCATCATTCTCTATTTTGTAAAGACAATAATGAAATTCCAATGACTGCTGGAGTTACTTTATACCTTGGTATTGTGTCGGTTTCACTGCCAGCACTTTTATGAAAACACTGGACCTTTCAAATGCAGCATCTAAATAGAGTAAAAGTCTAGAGATAAAAAACGCGTTAAACTGGTGCCCGTTTAAAGCATTAGACAGCAGCACAAGTGGTGCATTCACAGCATGTGTCTTGGGACTTTAAATAACACAGGGACAGTTATAAAAGGAATGACCTCATGTTTGAAGCTCGTGTCCTACTATAGTCCTGACTTACAATCATTTGCACGTTTGCTCAAGTCAGTTCAATACAGTTCATGATGTGGAGATGCCGGTGATGGACTGGGGTGGACAAATGTAAGGAATCTTACAACACCAGGTTATAGTCCAACAGCTTTATTTGAAAATCACAAGCTTTCGAAGCACTGACACAACTGTTCAGATCTTTGACACCTGCACGTTCATGGCCATCCTGCTGCAGGGTATGTCCTCTTTTGCTTAGTATTCTTGCTCCCCTTTCGAACTCACTCAGTGAATAAGACCCAGGCAGATTCTACACAATAACAGCATGGCACACAATGTATTTGTATTAGAACTGTCCGCAGCCATCGCTGACCCGGCCCCAATGACCCGGTCCCACCATCGCTGACCCTGCCCTGACATTTTTATTTTGCCAGGTTTTTCCTCCTTCCTTTGCTGACTGCAGTGACTATTGTTGGGATGCAAAGGGTTGGGGTGGGGGGGATTTTCCACTTTGACACTCCAGCTTATGCGCATAATTGGGAAATTGTGTACCCCCAACACTTGCTTTTCCATTCATTAAAGTTAGGGGCTGGGAATATATGTTATTTCACAATATGCCGGAGTGCTGACATGGAATATCTCCCCTAGCATTCCACTGGAGATGGCAACCCTTTATATCTCACCCAAGAGGCCATTCTTCCTATGTGAGTGCCGGCAAGCAACTTCACTGGGCGGTGGGGGGGGTGGGGGGGGGGGGTGGGAGGAGGTCCCCACAACCAAATCTGATTGTGTTCTCACCTGACATTCATGTGCACTTTTGAGCAGGACTTAGTGAACACTGACTGATTTTTTTGTATTCTCCTGGGACCTTCAGATCTATGTGGATTAGTATTAAATTAGAAGGTTGCTTCATGCACTAGGCTATGAGTTAGTAATTTTAAATTAGTTCTTGGCCAGGGTTCTTGCTCCTGATCAATATCCAGTCACCGCTGCTCAAAATGCACATAACTGGGATCTGTGGGAGGACAGGGTGCTGTGTGAACAGCTGAATTAACATTAGCTGTCTAGGATGCTTCAAAAAAACTTTGTATTTGAACTCTGCTTCTGTTAATTCCGCTCTCACAGTGTGAAGTTCCACTGACGGCAACTTTCACTATTGAAACAAAATATCAAATGAAAAAGAAATGGAGGAATAGACAAAAAGATGTCAGTGCTCATTATTTTTTGTTACAGAAATGTTCTCCTCTTTTCCTCTTCTCAGGTCCCTGACTCAAGCAGAGATGCAGCAATGCTCTGATACATCACCCAAGTAATCTATTTGCATAAGTCAGTCCAGACACTGAATCATAGAATGATACAGCACAGAAGGAGGCCATTCGGCCCATCATGCCTGTGCCGGCTCGTTGAAACAGCTATCCAATTAGTCCCACTTCCCTGCTCTTTCCCCATAGCCCTGCAATGTTGGCAGACTATTTTAGTTTGGAGTGTATGTCAGCCAAAGCTAATCTTGTCCTCACCCACTGCTCACATACTTCATGGACTTTTCTGCAGGGGTCACCACATAGCTATCGGGAGCGAAAATGCGGGCTGATTTTTTTTTTTATCCTCCCTCACCCAGAGGCACTGATTGCAGTACGCCAATGAATGTCCCAGCAGAGACCAGACGACTCGGCATAGACCAAGAATTAAATCTGAACATGTCACTGCATACAGAAATGAAAATCCCTGAAAACAATGCGCCTTTAATGTGGGAGTGTGAAATCCCAAAGAGTTTGTGATGATCACAGCACAACACATCACACAAATATGCATCCATTTGTCTTGTGGCTGACAAATCTAGCTTGTCTTGGGTGTGGACATTATTGCCTATTTTGCACGAGTAGCAATATCGGTGACACCAATAACACACCCTAAAAAGCTCAATGCCCAAACTAAACCTGTTGTAGCCTGTTGACTAGAGTTAATACCGTATGCACCCAAGCCAGGAATCCTGACAAGGTAGTACAATTCTCTTACTGTAGCATTTACAATTATTGAATTGAGTGGTATTGGTTTTACTAGGAAGAACCAGAGAGCATCACTTCCATCATGATGGCATCACATGTGAGTGACACAATGGCAATTTTACAATTTAATCTGCTGTTTTCACACAAATCACATCATCAAGTCATGTGTTTGGCAACAAACACAAAACCCATTTGGCAAATACTTGTTTGGCAGTGGTGCCTCTTTAAAAAATAATTCTAGGCAATGAATGGTGTTTCAGACTTAGAGAGGCCATAAGGCTGGCTTTTGTAGAAAACAAGAAAAAAAATTCTTCTGACTGCAACGGAGTGACGTTTTCAGAGTTTGGATTGAAATGCCTTCATGCTATTTATATGACATTGCTAAGCCTCATTGTTTTCTCAGTTAATGTCTTTACCAAAGTGTTGCTGCCACCTTTCCCCACCCCTGATCAAGTTTTTCCAGTGAGTAGCTGAGCCATACAGACAAGATGATTCAATTCCCAATCTGATTAGCCGATCTTAACCAACCAAGCGTGCTATGTGTGGGCATCGGGTGAGGACAGGATTGGACTCAGTCAAATGGGTTTACTAACACTCGTTGTTAAGTATGGCCACTTGGGCATGAAGGCAACCAACATCTGGGCAACTGCACCCCAGCATTAAGTCAAAGCTTTCAGGAAAGGAAGAGAGCAAAAGAAAAAATTGTTGACAAAATAAACTGGTATTCTTAGATTCTTACAGGACAGAAGGACACCATTCAGCCCATCGTGCCTGTGCCGGCTCTTTGATAGAGCTATCCAATTAGTCCCACTCCCCCTGCTCTTTCCCCATAGCCGTGCAAATTTTTCCTTTTCAAGTATTTACCAATTCCCTTTTGAACGTTACCATTGAATCTGCTTCCACCACCCTTTCAGGCAGTGCATTCCAGATCATAACAACAAGAGCAGCAGGTACATGGGAACAACACCACCTGCACGTTCCCCTCCAAGTCACACACCATCCCGACTTGGAAATATATCGCCGTTCCTTCATCGTCGCTGGGTCAAAATCCTGGAACTCCCTTCCTAACAGCACTGTGGGAGAATCTTCACCACACGGACTGCAGCGGTTCAAGAAGGTGGCTCACCACCACCTTCTCTAGGGCAATTAGGGATGGGCAATAAATGCTGGCCTCGCCAGCGACGCCCACATCCCATGAACGAATAAAAAAAATTCTCCTCATCTCCGGGGGGTGAAGTTGAAAAAAATAAGGATTTTAGCAAATTTGGTGCTCAGTCACCAGAGCTCAGCATCCAACAAGGAAAATAGAATGATAAACTATGCACCCATAACAGTAGAGCACAAGCCAAAGGTGACAACGGGCCAGATTTGGCTGGAGCGGGGCATCTCACAGTGTTAGTTAGACTTATTCATGCACGTTTGGGTTTTAAAAATTTTTGTCCACGAAGTTGCTGGAAGTGCGAGCTGATAACAGGGCATCAGGTAAACTCATTAACCAATGAGATTTAAGGATTGAGAAGGATCAGTGCTTGGGCCTCAGCTGTTTACAATCTATATCAATGACTTAGATGAAGGGACTGAGTGTAATGTATCCACGTTTGCTGATGATACAAAGTTAGGTGGGAATGTAAGCTTTGAGGAGGACGCAACGAGGCTGCTAAGGGATATAGACAGGTTAAGTGAGTGGGCGAGAAGGTGGCAGATGGAGTATAATGTGGGGAAATGTGAAATTATCCACTTTGGTAGGAAGAATAGAAAAACAGAATATTTTTTTAAAAGGTGAGCGACTAAGAAATGTTGGTAGTCAGAGGGATTTGGGTGTTCTTGTACACGAATCACAGAAAGTTAATATGCAGGTACAGGAAGCAATTAGGAAGACAAATGGTATGTTAGCCTTTATTGCAAGGGGGTTGGAGTATAAGAGTAAGAAGGTCTTGCTGCAATTATATAGGGCTCTGGTAAGGCCACACCTGGAACACCATGTATAGTTTTGGTCTCCTTATCTATGGAAGGATATACTTGCCTTAGAGGGGGTGCAACAAAGGTTCACTACATTGATTCCTGGGATGAGAAGGTTGTCCTGTGAGGAGAGATTGAGTAAAACGGGCCTTTATTCTCTGGAGTTTAGAAGAATGAGAGATGATCTCATTGAAATGTATAAAATTAGAGGGCTTGACAGGGTAGATGCTGAGAGGCTGTTTCCCTTGGCTGAAGGGTCTAGAACTCAGGGTCATTGTCTCAAGATCAGGGGTCGGCCATTTAGGACTGAGATGAGGAAAAATTTCTTCACTCAGAGACTTGTGAATCTTTGGAATTCTCTACCCCAGAGGGCTGTGGATGCTCAGTCGTTGACTATATTCAAGACTGAGATTGATAGATTTTTGGACACTAAAGGAATCAAGCGATATGGGAATAGGGCGGGAAAGTGGAGTTGAGGTCGAAGATCAGCCATGATCTTATGAGAAATAAACAGAGGAAGGATTCAGAAGGAGGGTGAATTCGAATGGGTGAATTAGATTCAAATCAGGTACAGAAAGAGAAATAAAGAGGGAAAGATTCAATTAAGAGAGAGAAAAAGAGTGACAGAAAGGAAAAGTATGATAAAAAAATTTAAAATTTGACATTTTTTAAACCTCCAACAACAATTCACAACCTGCAGGAATGAGACTCCACTGTTTAAATTCTTCACTTTCTGGACGAGAGAGATTGATTGGCAGCCACTAACAATTATCAGGTCATTAAAAGGGTACTTACTGGACTTCACATTCTGTGGTAAGTTTAATGGGCAATTAACATGCAACTGCAGCAACTTCATGAAAATCAAGGTGAGGTTAAGGGCAAGATGCCGTTTTCGCGAAGCTAGGGGTAGACCAGCGGAAATCAACCAGCAACTTGTGGTGATTCGCAATTCCTGGGGTATCTCTTCCTCACCACAAGTTGCTGACCAATTTGTGCATTAATAACGGCGTGCGTCGTTCATACACCGTTATTTTTTCAGTTAAATCTGGCTCATTATTTCAAAATGTACAATGCTCTGGTCAGACATATATAAAATTAGAAAGACTTTCATTTATATAGCGTCTTTCACAACCTCAGGACGTCCCAAAGCACTTTACAGCCATTGAAATACTTTTTGAAATGTAGTCACTGTTGTAATGTGAGAAACGCGGCTGCCAATTTGCGCACAGCAAGGTCCCACAAACAGCAATGAGATAATGACCAGATAATCTGTTTTAGTGTTGTTGATTGAGGTATAAATATTGGCCAGGACATCGGGAGAACTCCTCTGCTCTTCTTTGAAATATTGTCATTAGATCTTTTACGTCCACCTGAGAGAGGGCAGACGGGGCAGTATCTCGAATAGTGTGGCAGTTCTCGTCACCAGGACAATATTCAAACCATGGAGGTGGGACAGAGAAGAGCAATGAGATTGATCAGATGACTGAGTTTTGAGAAAAGGCTGGTAAAACTTGGGCTAT
This sequence comes from Heptranchias perlo, assembly GCF_035084215.1. Lineage (NCBI taxonomy): Eukaryota > Metazoa > Chordata > Chondrichthyes > Hexanchiformes > Hexanchidae > Heptranchias > Heptranchias perlo. The sequence goes on from NC_090350.1 coordinate 32,106,479, forward strand.
TTAGCCCTTAAATGGAGGCAACTGAAAGGGAACTTCAAAGATGTGTATTAGATCATAAACAGTGCAACAGATTATTAACACATGGAATAGGTTTCCAGATAGGGTAGTGAAGCCAAAATTTCTCGAAACATTTAAGAAACAGCTGGATGGGGGGACTGCAGGCTTTTTCTGGATGCATGAGCTAGATGGGCCAAATGGCCGCATCTATCCTGTGACCATCATCTAATTAAATGCATTGTAAAACTGTAGTGGTTTAAAGCAGTCAAGTCTTCAACAAATGTTGTCACTCTGGAACATTGAAGGATTTTAGCTAGGAAATATCGGATGGGGTTGCAATGAACTCTGCTCGACGGGGATGGGGTGGACGAGTTGTCCCAATCTCTACTGAGTGGAGGTGGGGGGGGGGGGGGGTGCAGAAACACGCTGGGTGGGATTTGAGGTTGCCCCATTCTTTAAAATGTATGTGGGGTGGGATAGGGGTTAAGGTTACAGAGATAGGGAGGGGTGAGGCCATGAACAGATTTGAATACAAGGATGAGAATTTTAAATTTGAGATGTTGGGGGACCGGGACCCAATGTAGGTCAGTGAGCACAGTGGGTGATGGTGACTGGGACTTGGTGTGGGATAGGACATGGGCAGCAGAGTTTTGGATGAGCTGAATTTTAAGAAGGGTGTAGGATGGGAAGCCAGCCAGGAAAGCATTGGAATAGTTGAGTTTAGAGGTGACAAATGCATGGATGAGGGCTTCGGCAGCAGATAGGCTGGGTCAGGGGTGGAGATGGGCAACATTACGGAGGTGGAAGTAGGCCGTCTTTGCGATGGAGGTGATATCAGTGTACGTGTGGAACCTCACCCTAAGTCTTCAGATAATGTTGCCAAGGACAGCACGTGGATAAGAACATAAGAAATAGGAGCAGGAGTAGGCCATACGGCCCCTCGAGCCTGCTCTGCCATTCAATAAGATCATGGCTGATCTTGTACCTCAACTCCACTTTCCTGCCCTATCCCCATATCTTAGTCTTGAATATAGTCAACGACAGAGCATCCACAGCCCTCTGGGGTAGAGAATTCCAAAGATTCAAAGATGAGGAAGAGGATGGGCCAATGATAAATCCTTTGAGGACTCCTGAGGTTACAGTGCAGGGCAGGAAGAGAAGCCATTGCTGCAGATTTTCTGGATACATAAAATGGCCTTTAAATACTCTTTGGTGATTCTGAATGCAAAGAGCAGACTGCTCCCCCCCAACCTCACACACATAAAATTCAAAGGACTCAACAGCAGTTTTTCCCCCAGTAACAGAATAATCAGAAGATCATTATATAAATATTTGGATTAATTTGTTCCTTCTTGGGTGTCTCCACATAGGGATGCATTACAATTGGCCTTTGACCCTCTATGTTTTGCATTCCATTGTGTATATAATTTGTATTTCCCTAACATAGCCCAAGAAGGTTAAATGAAGACAAATGGAGTCATGTTTAACAGTCCACATTATCTTTTCAATTCAAATTCTTTTGTGATAAAGTAATGATTTATGTGAGAAAGTAGTGGGCTGAAAGTGGCTATCAGCTGGTATCGTCTTGGAATATGCAACCGTGACAAAGTTTGCACATGCTCCACTTATAGCCTGTAAAGCATCCGTGGCTCTGTTTTTATTGTATAGAATTTGAAAACGGAAACTCCTGTGAGCCAAAGGGTAAACTATACGTCTGAGGTGTATGTGTTTCCAGCATGGGCTGTGAATAAGAAACACTGGAACAGACTTAAGGTCCAACAAGTCAATCAACCCATTAGCAATGGCCTGGAGGTAAGAGCTACAAATTACCTCATACCTGCCAATCATCAATTTAGTGTCCACTGAACAATGTGTTTTTTGTCACTTTTTGCTTAGTGGTTATACATAAGCCAGTAGGTGGGCAGCCATATTTATTGAGCGAAGAAATACTTCTTAACCTATGAGGCTAAATAATTGGCTTTAAGACCTTGTGTGCTCAGATCCTGTCCTATGTAGTAAGTGTGCTTAACCCAAATTTTCACAACCTATTCTCCGTCTGGGAGTGATTTTACACTCCTATGATTTAGGATTGCTGGAACCTTTAAAAAAAATATTTCCCAGTGTTACATTTTCATTCTGGAAACTCACTTAATTTTTGAAAAAAAGATTTGAAAAGTTAAACAGTGGAAGTATAGAACAATAGCTGCTTTGTTTGCCACTGATGCGAATTAGAAACAGAACCCAGAGAGAATGTGCTGATCTTGGTGACATCATCAACAGGCAACAGGGACATTCCTTGTGGGAATTACAGGCACAGAGAATCACTGACCAACAGCAAAGCAACCTGGTTTCATCATAAGTGGATGGAATGTGTTTCCTATGAGTGAATCCTTTAGAAACATTAAATTATCTACACATCTTGTGTGGTGAGAAAGTTGTTGCTGCATTTGTTCTAAAAACAGAAACCTTGTCTAATCCACTTTTCTATGATTCATACTGCTTTTAAAGTGTTAGGATTGTGTTGGAATTCAAACTTTTATGCTGCCCTTTGATTCTAAACTAAAACTTCAGGTTTTGATCTCCCAATGGCTCACTGAGTAAGTGCACCATGTGGCTCCATGTTTAACAGTTTAACACTGTAATTTATACACTGTCTTTGAATATCTTTCTTCAGCAGGGCCGAGCAGTATGGACTGGAAGGTCCCAGGTTAGATTCTACGTCTGTGCCGAGATAGCTGGTTTCGGGCAGGGCAACAGATGGGACACATCAATTGCCTCATCGCCTCAGGGGTGGAGAGGCAAAAAATCAGCCAGGTTTCCTTCTCCCGATTACTATCCAGTGGCCCCTGCTGGAAAGTGCAGGTGTGTGGATGGCAGGTAAATACAGCGTCAGCTTCAGAAGCGATGCCTTCCACAGTCAAATAGCCAACTAATATTCACTGCCTAGATTTTCACGTGAAGACTAAACAAGAGCAACTGGCAGCCATACAACTGTACCCCAGCAAGGAATCAACACCGTCAAGGGAGGAGAAACAAAAAAAGGAAGCAAATTAAAATAAACAGCTTTAAAGCTCACTTTCACTTTTGTTTCCCTTGGGCATTTCCATGCTCTAATTGTGAATTTACTTCACCTGACCAAAGCTTAGGACCCCAACGGAAAGTGGCAACCATTTTCATATCTTCTCCAGTCAAAATGGCAGTGAAAAGATTTGAAATTAATTATCTTGTGCGGTAGAAACATCAAAGCTAAAGAAATATTTAAGGTGACGCGATTGGTTTATTTTATTCAGTCCATTGTTCTGGTCAAAGATGAGTAAGTGCAGGTACATGAGACTCAGGATGTTGCAATGGGGGGACTGTAGGGTTATTCTGGAAGGTTGAATGGTCTTCATCATCTGTAAGTATCTTGTAACCTTTTGGTACCAGTCCTGAATACAGACAAAATCCAGCACCGAAAGGATAATAACAGCTACTTCAAATTATGCTGGCATAAAGTGGTGGTTTAGTGTCAATGCCATGTGGATCCGATTGCAATGTAACTGCAAATAGATCCATGTTTTGGGTTGTGTACACCACAATACATTGTACATGATGCAATCAACAACAATGGCTTGTATTTATATTGTGCCTTTAACGTAGTAAAATGTCCCAAGGCTCTTCACCAGAGCATTTTCAAACAAGAATTGACACCGAGCCACTTAAGGAGATACTAGGACAGGTGACCAAAAGCTTGGTCAAAGAGGTAGGTTTTAAGGAGCGTCTTAAAGGAGGAGTGAGCGGGAGAGAGGGCTAGGGAGGGAATTCCAGAGCTTAGGGCTAGGCAGCTGAAGGCACCACCAATGGTGGTGCGATGAAAATCAGGGATACGCAAGAGGCAAGAGTTGGAGTAGTGCAGAGATCTTGAAGGGTTGTTGGGCTGAAGGAGGTTACAGAGATAGGGAGGGGCGAGGCCATGGAGGGATTGAAAACAAGGATGAGAATTTTAAAATTGAGGCGTTCCCGGACCTCATGTGGTTATGTGTGATAAATTATGATGTGCACCTCATTGTTCTAGAAAAGTTAAATATTTGTTATCAGAGCCACCAAAATCATCCTAGGCTAACAAGTACTCTTATATGGGTTTGCATGGAGAACTGACGTAACCAGAGTCTGGCCCTGGATGCACACATATGACATAGACTGTGCAGTTGGAAACAAGTTCTTCTAGTAATAAGATAAATGGCTCCAGATTGTTTGCACAATGATACCGACTGGAAATTCATATAGCACACCATTTTAAGTGTGAATGAACTGGTAATGTTTTTATTCATGAATTTATTCTGGTCCAAAAGATAACTGACAGCGCAAGGATTTTTAAATAGTTCATTCCATATATTTTGTATGTATTGAGTGTCCGAAGGCAATTCAACTATGGGGAGTATTAAAGCTGAGCCTGTTCTAATCCAACGTCCTTACCTACACTCCCTAGCAGAAAGTGGTCTGGATCTGATTAAACTCCATCACCCAGAGACTTGGGAGGCAAATATTTCCAGCCCAGCACATTCAGTACAACAAATATATTAGAATATTAAACATAATTCTTAATTTACCTCTTTTGCTACCTAGTCATTAGTCTGTGGTCTGCATCAGGGGAGGACTATTGAACACCATCAGAACCCCCAGCCAGACAGAGTTCTCCCATCCCTCTAGCTTCCATCACCCACATTCTTTCAATATAACGCCTGTTCTCATGTCAGTTTGGTAGCATTCTCACCAGGTGGGTCATAAAATTGTGGGTTCAATGCCATTCTAGGAGTTTGATCTCATAATCTAAGTTCTGTACAGTACTGGCAGGTACTGTATTGTTAGAAGTATTGTCATTCGATAAAACTTAAAACCGAGGATGTTAAAGGTGAGACGTAAAACTGAGGATGTTAAAGAGCTCATGATACTATTCAAACAAGAGCAAGCAGTTGTCCTGGTGTTCTGGCCAATTCCCCCCAACATCAACCAACAGTACCAAAGGAACAGGTTAACTGGTGAGTCAGTTCATTGCAAGGTGCAAAATGGCTGCTGTATTTGCCTACATAACTTACATAATGACGCTTAGCACCCTTCAAAGTAATTAGAATTGTATGTGAAGTGCTTGGAGATGTTTCTGAGAGCTGATAAAAAGAACTATATAAATGCAATTTTTTTTCTTCACGGTGTGCTTATTTGTATCACTACTGCAGTGGATATCTGGTACCCTGCCAACTTCAATATCACCAGAAGAGTGAACAGCAAAAGCAGCAAGGGCTTTCATTTTCCTCAGGGAAGTACTCAAGATGAGGCATTTTGTAATTACTTGACTCTGAAATAACTCAGTTATGCTTTGCAGACTGCAACTGCAGTTTTGTAAAGATTGGTTATACAGTGACAGTTTAGAGGGAGCTGAAAACATGTGTGTCTGACTGATGTAGAGAATAAACCATGTGTGTGTGCATAAACATGGCTAGAAATGACTATTACCATTATTAGGAGACTAACACTAAATAGGTTTGTAAAACATTCCTCTGTCGATTATCTTAACGGAGGCAAGGTTAAAATAGAAATGTTGCTGTTGAAATAACAGATACATGAATGTCATAAAAAGCAGTAAGGGTTCATCAGCTTAAGGACACATGAAAGGAGGAATGAAGCCCGTACGGGAGAAGCATCCCACAAATTTTATCCCTTGTGTTTTGGGGGGCCATTCTGGAAATCCACGGACTCTAGTGCAAAGAGGGAGTGAGGCAGGCTGAAGCAAGTGGCTTCCCAAAGGTCCATTCTTTTTTCTTTCTCCCCTCACTCACACATTACCATGGTACACAGTATATAACCATCAAAGCACTGTTTTGCCAATTTTGTATTGATCTTTGGCTGCCCGCTTTCGTAGCCAATGGCCAGGTACAGGTGTGAAACCTCCAGACTTTGTTAGACTGGCTGCACAGAAGACCCATTTTCACTGGGTCATAATGCCTGCAATCTGTCTAGCTCCAATTATCAGAAAAAGGCGCAGGGTCACCTCAATCCTAATCCCAAGAGGCTCACACCGACACCGAGCAGCCAGCTACCTCACTTACTCCTCAACAATGGAGAAGCACCTAGAAGGAGCACTTAGTTAGGTTCTGCAAGGCACACATCATATACTGTCACCTAAGGGAGGCACTGAGATAAAACCCATTAGGCACATACACTTATTATTTCAAGGTTTTCAATTTGGTTGTACTTTATTTAACTAGCACTGAGGGAATGCTAAACTGTCGTCTTTCAGATGTGATGTTAAACCGAGGCCCCTTCTGCCCTCTACGCTTGCCGTAAATGATCCCATGGTGCCATTGGGAAGAAGAGCAGTGGAGTTCTCCCCAATGTCCTGGCCAATGTTGACTGATATTGTCGATTACCTCGGAGGTAGCTCGAGATGAACTTGAAACAGGGTGTGGTGACTTTCATTGCCATTTGCAGTGACATCTCTGCTGTGGAAGTTCTCAGCAGGTTAGATTCCAGAAACTGGCACAACTGTGTCACTGTTACCCTGTGAAGTTGTCCTCAGATATTCCCAGGCAGATGTACCTGGACATGTATTTTGGGTTAAGGGCAAGAGTAGGCAGTCTGCTTCTGATGCAAGCAAACTTACCTCACTTCCTTCTTTTCATCCTCATCTTCCTCCTCCATAAAAAGAGAAGTCTACAAAAATTCCCATATTCTGCTTTTTGATTTTAGCAAAAAAAAAGGCATTTTAGAAAGTCTGCCTGTCAAAAAAAATACTGCAGTTTGAGCTTTAAAGCAAATCCTAAATGTGCTGGGCCCTCATATCCCATTTTATTTGGGCGAGATGTGATTCCGCACAAGAATATCAAAGAATTGCGCGCAGCCTTATTTCAATCCAATTTCCATGTTGAAATGAGCCTCTCCCTTAGAATTTATGTGATTGGGTGTGTAGGACTCTGTAAAGCTCAAGAGTTTCCAATTTCACACCAGCTCATGAATAAAACTCTGTATTCCTTCTTTCACAGACCTTATTTATGTGAAGCCATTCGATGGTGACGCATCTATTAACCAGTTTTTCTTACTCTAACTAATTCTTTGTGTTACACACGGCCTTGGCAGAAATGGCTTTATTCATTGTTTAGTCATCAAGATTGGGGGAACTTGTCGACCGTTGATAAACTAGTCATTAAAAAGATCTTGACAAAATAGGGCTGCTCACATTAACCCTGTACCAAGAAATAGTAATTAGTCACTAACCTAATCAAAAGAAAAGACTTGCATTGATATAGCGCTTTTCATGACCTCAGGGCGACCCAAAGCGCTTTACAGCCAATGGAGTACCTTTTGAAGTGTAATCAGGAGATTTTCTTTGAAACAAACTCTAATCATTAGGCTTTCTGATTTAATATGCACACTAGATTTTAGTTTTCAGATATTTCAAGATTTAATGAGTGATCTTTCCTTCCTTCCTCCCTAATATACTTCTCTCTTCTAAAGATGGTGTCTGGGATGCCCATAATTTTCTACACTTTAAAGTGAATGGACCGAAAATCGTGAGTTGGCGAGCACAGAAGCAGCACACTCTGGCCAGTGGAATGTGCTGAGGTATGGTTTCAAAGGAACTGGGGGGACCCCAGGACCTTTGAAACCATACCTCAGCACATTCCACTGGCCAGAGTTCCATTGCCCAAGGAACCATTTGCCATGTCTGCCCATAGACATGCAACAATTGCCAGACAGGAGGGTTCCCTCCCAGTCGGGGAACACTTCAGCAGTCAGGAACATTCAGCCACCGACCTTCGGGTAAGCGTATCCAAGGCGGCCTTCGAGACACACGACAACGCAAAATCGTCGAGCAGAAATTGATAGCCAAGTTCCGCACCCATGAGGACGGCCTCAACCGGGATCTTGGGTTCATGTCACGCTACACGTAAGCCCACCAGCGAACAAAAGCTATCTGTTTTTAATATAACGGGTCATTTGCTGGCTTTCTCTGCCTTCCGGATGTTTCTGCTTCTCTCTCTCTGTTTTTTTTTCCTGTTTGTTTGTTTTTTTTTGTTGAATGTATATTCGGGGGTTCTGTAGGTAACACCTCTCTGTCTGAACACGGTGATTGCCTTGGCAACGGGCAGTTGCAAAAACTGTCTGTAATCACCATGTATTGTTCTGTGATTTATAAATGCGTAGGCTTCGAGGAGTTCCTGACATTTACCTGAGGAAGGAGGAAGCCTCCGAAAGCTTGTAAATTTCAAATAAAATCGTTGGACTATAACTTGGTGTTGTAAAATTGTTTACAATTGCCCATAGACAGTTAGTGAATGTCCACGGGCTCATTAAACCAGGGATCCTTAGGCTAATTGTAATCCCCTTAACTGCCCCCACTGCAACCAGACAAGGCACATGTCGTGCCTGGGATTTTCCTGCTCTGTATGGCTCACATTGGGTATTGCATTTACTAACTGAGCCATCAGCGGGCTGTTGACAAATATTTTGTTGACACAAAACCCGTTGACAAAACATCAATGATAATTAGTTTTTTTGCGTACGTATCAATTCAATTTAAGCTAGTCATCAGAATGTAACATTATCAGTGGCTTCATGTAAACAGGTCCACGGAAAGTTAGCCCCATGTGTTTGCTTTAGTCGTATCTGTGGTGATCAATGTAAATCCTGCAAGTTCACTGGAGTAACCCAAGTCTGTTTTGTCTAGTCAGTTGTATTTTTCTACCTGTTCAAAGTAAGAGAGATTATCAGCACAACCTTTTTTTATATTTGTGTAGTTTTGTCTGTGCAGAAGACCTTTTGGACTCATGCTCTATTTATAAAATGTTTTGTGTTTCCACACCTGCCACTCAAGCGGTTGAATATGTTGAACTGAGTGCCAGATCTTGAGCAATTTTCAACACATAGGGGTATATTTTCCACTTGTCACCAATGTTAGCGAAAAAGTCAGATCCCATTTTACACCCCAGCTGGCTTTTTAACCAACAAAGGAAAATATAGCCGATCGTCATCTGTAAGATGTTGCTCTTTAATATTTTCTCCCTTCCTTTCCGGAAGGTGCTGATTCATGCTGAAGTGTGCTCCTCTCACACACTGTGACAGCAGTAACAACAACTTGCATTTATATTAGTGCCTTTAATGTAATAAAACGTCCCAAGGCGCTTCACAGGAGCGTAATCGGACAAACATTTTGACAGCGAGCCAAAGAAGTAGACCTTAGGACAGATGACCAAAAGCTTTGTCAAAGAGAGAGGTTTTAAGGAGTGTCTTAAAAGGAGGAGAAAGAGATAGAGAGACAGAGAGGTTTAGGAAAGGAATTCCAGAGCTTAGGGCCGAGACAGCTGAAGGCACGGCCACCAATGATGGGGCGAAGGAAGTTGACGATGCAAAAGAGGCCAGAATTGGAGGAACATAGATTTTGTGGAGGAGGTTACAGAGATAGGGAGAAGCAAGGCCATGGAGGGATTTGAACATGAGGATGAGAATGTTAAAATCGAGGCGATCGAGGACCGGAAGCCAATGTAGGTCAGTGAGCACAGGGGTGACTGGTGAATGGGACATGGTGTGAGTTAGGATATGGGCAGCAGAGTTTTGGATGACATTCATCCACATTGCCATTCTTCATACGTCAGCCTACATTGACTGTGGAACAGGCAATTAAAGCAAAAGGGGATGCAAGAGCCAAACCTGATCATACCTTCTTGAGTACACATTGCAGTAGGAGGCTGGATAAGAATTAGAAACAAGGAGCTCGAATCGATGGGAGACACTGCAGCCAGTTATACTGCCCCCATTACTACCTTAGCTAAAATCAGCTAATTCAGTAGATAGTAGGTCAAACCAGGGACCTTCCTGGTCCATGTGGCTCAGTACCACACAGTGTATTTATTGATTGAACTAATTGCTTTTTCTAGGAAGGATGCAGTGCAAGCACAGACCAAGGACGAAGCAAGTGGATTTTGTCTGATGTGTCAGCCATCTTTTAAAAATCAGGCCCTATTTGCAAATATATTTCTGTAGCAACCTTAGACAAATAGAAAACACATCTTAATTTACCAGGAAATGTACAACAACTTGCATCAGTTTCCACAAAAAAAAACTAAAGTGAGTCAAAAACCATCTGACAAGAGAACAAAAGTTGGAGCAAGGCCAAGCTCCAGCAGATCTCAGGCAGCTGATGCTTCCTGGCTGCTACAGAGAGGCAGTGAGATGCAGCACTAGATTTCAAAAATACTTGAACATCTGATGTGAATGAACATATGAAATCAACTGGAAATCTCAGCAGAGGACTGCGAGTGCTTGTTAACAATCTATAGAGTATATCCAGCCTGGATTTCTGAAGTGTTTGACCTTCAAAAGAGGTCAATAACCCTTTGTAGCTGCTTGAAAAACAATGCACATTCATTTACTAGTGCTTTCAATGCTATTGACATTCTGAAATCCAGATCAGATTTTTTTAAAAAAGAAATACTCCAAACAAAAAATGTAATTTCATTTTTAAAAAAAACTTATTTCTAAGTAAAAAAATAAAAATGCGGAAATTTTACTTTTTAGTGGCTGGTCTCTCAATTTGTCCACCATCACATTATGAGTATCTAGAGCTGAGAAAAAAAAAGTGACAAACAGCCTGAAATCACAGGAAGAACAAGCACCCTGTGCCTCACTCACCTATCGATTAGCCATACAGTTTTGAGATGTGTGCAAATAAACTATGCCAATAGCAGGGCTTATCTTCATACAGCTACTGTGGGTTTTTTTTAAAGAAGCAACACTGAATAGAACAGGTATTCCAGGAGAAGACATAAGCTAGGGAAAGACCTTCCTTAAAAATGTCCACCCATATTTCTCAACCTGGATTGTGGATTTTGTATTGGTGCAGGATTGTGATTTTCTGTAGCACAGATCTACACCACTAAAAAGAATAGATCAAAAAGAAAATTGGGCAGTCTGTTAAACGGATGTGTTAATCTCTGTCCTCAATATTCTGATTAGTGATCCTGATGTCTAACAAGGAGTCTGTGCCTTCAGGAGAGGAGGAAGGGAAGGGAGAATATTAGTGGGAAAAGAGAAAGGAAGGAAAGTGTGTACACACCTAACTTTTGTTGAAAAATGGGTCTGACCTGGAGTTAAACTTTTTAATAACCCTCCACAGCTGTAGATTCTGCACTGGTTTTTATGATTGGCCTCTATAACAAAGTCGTAAGTAAAATACACCTTTTTGTCCTCAAGTGTTCGCTAATATACATGAAACCATTTTGAAGTAGGAAGAATGCTCAAAGAAACACTAAACATGCACGAATAGTTCATTGGTACATTCTATCGGGTGCTATTACTTTCATCTACTTTTTGATTGACATTATCAAGAGGAAAATATAGGGCAAGTCTCTCCTGCTAGGATTGCATATCAGGAAATCGTGCGCATGCACAATATCTCGATACATGATCCAGGCTGGCAAGGCTCCACACTGGGAGCGCACAGTGGAAAATTTACCCCATCCCTTTCAATTCAAGTTTTCTCCCAAAACTCTCTGCTTGGATTCACTTCGGGTTCTATCAGCAGACTTGTGACTCCTAAGATCTGAAACGTACCACGTTATGCATTTCATGAATGGAATAGTGCCCCACATGGCTAACAATTATCCTTTGACTGCAGTGCTAAGCACCAGTGAATCAAGTAGGTAGCCCACCCATGCTTCTAGTCAAATAAAAAAAGTAAACATTATGCCACATGATAGCTTCAAACAGTACAATATTTTGCTTAAACAATACTTATTCTGAAACTAAAGAAAGTCCAAAAACTTTGCAATTCTATCGTAATCTTTTAACTGAGCCTCTTGACATAGATAACATGGTTGGTCAACTCCCCAGAGCTCATGCCACTGCCATGATGTAGTAAAAAAGCAGGAGAACGAGGAACTAGGAGCTGAAGAGATCCAGCAGCACTTGTTCCATCCATTACCTGAAAGGCTGGCCAACTGAGCATGATACTTTAGTCGGGCTTTGACAAACCAGATCAAAGAAGTCCTATTCCAGTAGGCTAGCAAACGTTTTATTAATCAATTCTACCATTTACATAGTGTGTGAACAGTAGATCTCTGGCTACTTGGTGGGTTTTGTTCTCTTCTTGACGCCTGCTTTTTATATTGCAAATAGCTTGCCTGCTGTCATGTTGCCAGCCACCTCCAATAACAATCTCTTAATGTCTGACAAGTGTTTGCATGTACTTAAATTTAACATTTCAAAAAAATTTCAGACACAAAATCCAAAGCAAAATACTGCGGATGCTGCAGACACAATTGATTTCTGAATACAGACAAACAACATCAGTATGGAAAACCCGCTGGGCTAGATGGCTTCTGTTGGAAATATGAATGTCGGCTGACAATTTAGTGTGTTGATTACCACAGGCACCTTTTTTTAAAATGTGAAGTCAATTTTTTTTTTAAACTCAAGTTTGCTTGGCTGAGGCCTTATAAAAACAAATATGATTCCGAAATATTACTGTTTCAAGACATGATTGAGCTCTGCTACCATCACACCTAAATTTGAGCTTCTTCTCAACACATGGTCAAATCCATTCATTCCTCATGACTGTTACAGTTGTAGTGAATTTGAAAAGAACATATCTGTTCTGTGTGATGTTAGTCAAGTGTTCACAGAACAAGTCTCTTTCAGTGAGTTGTGGATTAGCCCAGTAAGGGTATGTTTGCCTTTCTAAACGTTTCCATTCTAGTCGTGGTTTGGAAAAATTGATCTGGCTAACCAGCATCTCGGAAGATTGTCTTGCAACGTGACTAAAGTAGTATCGCAATCAATTGGCCAGCATTTCAGGTAATAGATGGACGTTGACATTTGTGATGCATTGTCGGTGACTGACATTGCATATTAAAATCTGAGAGTCACTGGGCCCCAGAGTTTAAGTTTCGGTGATGTACAGTATACGTAGTATGGCAGCACAAAAGCTTCAAACTCATCTGAGATGCAGATCACTCATTCTGCTTATCCACAGGTGCTGTTGAAGGCTGGACATATCCGACATGGCAAGACCAATTCTTCAGCTCGTCTCTTTGGATAATATCACTGTCATAGTGAGAGTGGCTACCAAGATAGTTAAAATGTCCTGCATGGCCAGTGATGTTATATTTAATTGGCAAATGAGCAATTGACAGAGGTAGTCAATGGAAGTGCATTATTGGTTTTAGGCCATTTTGATGCTCTTTCCGAACATGGCAGCTTTTTTGGACAAATGGCTATAGGTCAGATACTGTTAACTTTCAGCAAAAAAGATCAAGACAGGGACATACTGAGCCCTACATATTTTATCACTGACTAATACTGATGTTTTTTCTCAGAGTTATTTTTCAGTATCTCACTCCAAATGTTGCCAGATCAAATATTACAGATAGTCAGTGCAGCATGCTGCTCCACTCCCCCAGATAATCTTGGCATAATCTGATTTTTGTTCCAAATCCTGATCTGTCCTGTTGATGAATTTAAATTTTTAATAAAATTCATTAATCACTCATTGTATATATAAAATCCCACACACTGATGGATAAGATCTGACTTTCCCCCCACCCCCCCAACATATGTGGATGACTTTATAATTCACCTGTGACTTTCTTGATTGTGAGTTGGGATATCATCTATACACATTAGACAGCAGACATGATTCACTCATCTGTGATGCATCATGTGCTAACAGCCACATGCATTCAAACTGATTTGGATTAAGTTGCGATTTGGGGTCTGTTCAAACACTTTGGACTCAGATGCCTTTGTCTTTCCAAGATTCCATGCAGGCACAATGGCACAATATGCTGGATTTCCTACATTCTGGATATGGACGTTGTATAGTACACACCACCATGCTTCACAGATCTCTGCTGCTGCGATAGAAAGAATAACAAGGGAGGGCAGGCAGCGAATTACTATACATTAAATGCTCCTCTCTATACATTAGACTGGCAGGATCACAATTAGGTAGTGATGTTGTTCTAAAAAGCCTAACGTGTCTGAATTTTCTGTCTTTGGCTTAAATGCATCTTGAATTCCTTATGGGCCTGGTGAGCGGGATATGACTGTGAGCCCTATAGTCCAATATATCAAATGTGTGAAGTTGTTTATCTAGTGAATCCATGGAGTCTAGAAATATTTTTAATGAGGTGTCATCTTAATGGCATCCAACTTCCCTGGAAGTCTCTGGAAGCTGTACTCCATTCATGCACTAGGTTTATATAAAAACAAGCGAATTTTGGATTTGGATTCTAAATTTTCTCAAGGTCGAAATCTGCATTCATCTCTACAGGAAACATAATCCAGATGGAAACATTATTTTGTATTGGAAGATTTATAATTGTTAAGGGAAATTGAATAAATTGAGGGGAGAAGTACAACAGCTTCAGTTCTTCCCATTGTCCTTGTGGGTAAAGGCACCATCCAGTTTAGCCCTAAAGCATATAGACTAGAAGGCCTCAGATACACTTTCTCGTCTGCACTAAATTAGCTGATTTTCATCATAGTTGGGTCACCATAATTGGTCGTAGCAACCTAAGGTTAGGGAGGGAGAAAAAAATCTCCAGGGTTCCCATTCCATGTCGTACAACACCTCGATGGAAAGTTCATGTCCTTGGGCATCAGGTGAGAGCGCAGAAATGAAGCCAAATAACATGCTAGCACCCACTGGCTAAGCTCACATGAGTAGTGACCAGTAGGGGAAAGTGGTAGAGTACGGTCAGTGACTTTGGGACCATACTCCAGCAACAGTCGGTACTTTCAGGAGAGGAGGGGAGCAGAGGGGAAAAAGTAAGCCAAAGCACTGGTCCTTGTTCCCTCATTAAGCCACCTGGATTCAGTTCTTGTACATCATTTCTGAACCAATTAGGTGGTTGCAAAAAACAAGTGTTCTTATTTGCCTTGAACAGGTTCACGATGAACACATTTAACCAAGGAACAGTTCACAGGCTGATAATTTATTTCAAAATAAGGTTTGCATTGAGTTAAAGGGTGGAAGTTTCTTCAATTTTCTATGGTGCAGGGGAAAGGGATCCTTTTCTGAAATTCCTGCTTAACGTGGCACAATTCAATATTTGCTCAGAGCAAGTTATTTTCAGAGAGGACAACGCATTTCAGCCATGACCTGGTAGGACAGAAGTGATTCTGGGCAGTGTTCGACCTCCACCTGAACTCTGGTAATATGTATATATCAAGACCAACTGTTTGTTTCGCTAGTGCACAATTGGCACTACTTTCTATTTTCATATCCCCCCCATGGACTAGCAATATCAAAAACTGTAAAAAAACAAGTACATGGACTTCTATAAATAAATGTCATAATTTCCCATTTCTGGTTTATTTCTGTATGCTGATAAACCTTCTACACAAAAAAAATGAACTGAACATATATGATTGAATGCAAACTTTCAGTGTATAAATCATAAGCAGTCTTTCTGCTTAATTAGTTTCCTTTTACTTTCTTTTGTAAGTTGAGCTGAAATGGAGTAACCCAATTTTTTAAAAATTCGTCATGGGATGTGGGCGTCGCTGGCAAGGCCAGCATTTATTGCCCATCCCTAATTATACTCAAGATTTCAAACTGCTGAACATTAAACTTTGCAAACTGGTTTAGAACACCAGCTTTTCTCATCCGAAACCCAGGTTCAAATCTGTTCTGGACTGATGGAATGTTAGGGTAAATTTTCCACTTGCCCGCCAGAAATGAATGTCAGGAAATCACATACAGACAGTCACGATTATTCCATCCATTAATTTAACAGAAGGAAAAATAATGGACCTATAATATGCTCTCAGTGGATATAGCATAAAAGTTATCCTGTTCTCCCCTCCTTTTAAAAAATGATCAAGATCCTGGATAAAATGATACTCCTACTAGGAACTGATGTAGACTGAGAGTGCGTCTACATCAAGTCCTAGTAGGAGTGAGTGTGAGTCTACAACACAAAACTGCCCAAATTAAATGGCACTAAATTGGTGGTCTCAATTGTAGAGAATACAGGATGGCAGGTGTTGGGGTGGAATTATAGGGGATGCTGTTCTGAGATTATGTAGAATGGAGGGAGCCAAACTATTCATGCCCATCCTCTACTTAATAAGGCAGCGTGTGATGTTAAGATTTGGTGAAAAATAAGGAAAATTGCCAATTTATGAACATTGCAATTCCCCAGAGAATAAAATTCAGCCTCATCCTCCAAAAATGATTCTACTTTGATCATTCTCAGAAAAGGGATCATTCATGAGTAATTTTCCAAAGTATGCTTGGGTTCCCTCCCAACTATACGCTGATTTATTCATGCAACCACACACGTACTCAATGAAGAGAATGGAGGAAGTACAACTGCCATCATGAGTGTTTAGGTTAGTGGAATTGTATTTATAGTTTCTCATTCCTCCAGAAGCAATGACCTAAACTAAAATTGCAGAATTACTAAAATAAGCTGTTTTGACATCCTGACTTGATTAACTCCCATTTGATTCCTCCAATTTCAAATCTTTTCACACACAGGAATATCAGGTGCACATTTACCTCAGCTGAATGTTTGTGATGTATGGAATGTAACTGAAGGGGAGCAAGTCAGGATTTGTTGAGTTTTACTTAACTTAAACGAGCACAATAATTCCTGATCAATGTATAACTGGTTTTATCAAAACTTATTTTACGCAATTTCGAAGATTAAGATAATTAAAATCACCAAAACTTTAGTTACTTGTTGTCCCCATCGGCCTGACCAATCTGTATTTTAAAAATATAGTTTTTAAAATCTAGTTGTTTGGCCTGGTTAATAATTCCATGACCACCGTTTTAAATCAGGGCTCGAGTAACTGGACTATTCCATTAAGCAATAAAAATAAATATAAAAATTTTATACCTCCAATCACACTCCAATTGTCATTTTTTAAAGTGTCGAAAATATATATATTTTTTAAAAACAAGAGCAAGGAAGCCAATTTTTTTTGTGTTGTTTCTGTTCTGACCAAGAATCGGAAATTTACAAGCACCTGTCAATCCGTAAACTTTCATGGCCACCAGAAACTGAACTCTGATAGTAGGACCTATTGAAACCACTTCCCCAGGGGAGTATGTAAGCAATGGCCTTAAAAGGAACAGACCAGATTAACAACTAAATATCACAACAGTGCTCCAGACTAACATTGCGTGATACTACAGGAGGTCAGCCAATCTTAGAATAAAATTTATCTCGATCATGTTTTTTGAACTTGTTGTCTACATCTTGACCGTCAAGTTTGTTGCCTCTGTTCTGACCATCCAGCAAGTTAGTTTTGTTCTTCCACATTGGTTAAATATTTAAGTCTATGGGGGAAAAAAAAAATTGGATGAGGCCTATTATTGGGCGTGGTTAGCACGATCCGCTATTAACCCACGCCTGATGGCCCCTATGCAGGCAGCATGTGAACTTCGTGCTGCCTGCTAATTAGCATGATAGTTCCGTGCGGCCAGCACTACCCGTGCAGCTGAGAGGCTGAACAGAGAGTGAGGAAGCTGGAAATGGGGTGTGCTCAGCGCACATCATCAGCAGCCCGCACCTCTTAAAAGGTGCAGGTGCCACATTTTAAATGGCACATGCAAAATCCACTGGGAGGAGGAAAAGATGGCCGGAAGGATGACGGGACTGGCGCGAGAGTGGGCCACACGCTTCGCCAATGATGCACTAGATGCACCTGGTGGAGGGGGTGGACAAAAGGAGGGCCAACATGTACCCGCAGGGTGGCAGGAGGCCCTCCAGACTCCACCTCTGCAGGCATTGGGAGGCTGTGGCCCAGGAAGTGAACGCCAGGAGCATTGCACCACGCATGTGTGTGCAGTGCCAAAAGAAGTTCAACGATTTGACACGAGTGGTCAAGGTGAGTGAATGCAAGTATCAAGTGGCACATCCTACCAACAGCACCACTGCTCCACGCATCACATTCCACCCTCCCCCACCCCCGTCACCCATCCACACACACTGCCCATCCATACACAATGCTGCATTTCACCCGCACATAGTACCACACTTGCAGGCCACACAACCGCCACTCACGGGTCACACACACTGGCAGCTATTCAACCATGACAGGCGTATCACCCGGACACCTTGCAGGATACTCACTGCCCTCTGTCTTGCAGGAGAAAGTGGCGCATAACAGCCGGCAGCAGGAGAGACCTGAGGGAGGACAGGCACACCTACATGTCCTCACCGCCTTGGAGGAGACTGTGCTTTGGATCATTGGGCGGGCCGTCGCTGCAGCTGTGACCTCATGCCATGCTGGAGGTCCCGATGAAGGGAGTCTCTGCATATCTAATGCTCCTTCTCGTTTCCCTCATTTCCCTC
The DNA here is from genome assembly GCF_035084215.1 of Heptranchias perlo. Lineage (NCBI taxonomy): Eukaryota > Metazoa > Chordata > Chondrichthyes > Hexanchiformes > Hexanchidae > Heptranchias > Heptranchias perlo. The sequence continues at coordinate 32,124,817 of NC_090350.1, forward strand.
CTCCCATAATCTTTCCTGACTCATTTGCTGCAGATGCTGTTGGCACACGTGTCTTACTTGTTCTTCTCCCCACTCCACAGCTCAACCTGTTTCCCTTTGTCATTGCAGATACCCAAGAACACGTGGCAGCACCGAGGAGGAGGAGGAGGAGGAGGAGGAGGGGGACACTGAAGCCACACCGTCACTTAATCTGACACTTGCATCCACCAGCTTAGAGACTGACACTGCACGCCCTTTAGAGGCTAGGTTAGAGGAGGGATCTGCACATGGTGAGACACTGGGCACAAGTGTGCAGGAACCAGGGCGGGTGGAACTGATACCACAGGTGCCAGCTCGCTGGAGGGTGAGGTCGCTCACTAGTTCTGCTGCAGAGGAGTCAGATGAAGAATTTGATGGCCCAGGCTACAGAAGGCTACTGATGGGCATGCACAACCAAATGCTTGGTGCACTGGAAAGCCTGCCGGAGAGCCTGCGCACAATGTTAAGAAGCTTGGAGGAGTCCAGCTCCAACTTGGCACAGGGCTTTGCACAAAGCTTGGAGCCCATCCTTTCCAACATGGTATGGGTGGTTGCCTCCACCAGCACACCAGCAGAACCCAACATGACGCAGCGCCTGACGGCCGATGTTGCGGCTTCCATTGCAGCACTAGCCAATGTGATCAAAGTTCTGCAAGCTATGGTTGCAGCTCAGACGTCTGCCTTGGAAGCTCAGACTGCCGCTATTGTGGCTCTGGGGACCACAGTGGAACGGTGCTTCCAGGGCATCCAGAAATCCGTTCACCAGCTGATCACCAGGATTGCTGAGGCGCTGCCCCGGGAGAGTGGCAGTGGCGCCGTGGCAGTTGGACCTGCTGTCCTCTCTCTGGACGACAGCATTCCTGCTCCCACCCCTGCCGCTCCGCCAGTGCCCTTGTTGTTGCCTTTCAGCCAGCCAGGCCAGACTGCTGCAGCCCATGCAGAGAAGGTGCAGTCTGAAGCCGGGCCCTCCCGGCCCAGAGCTGCTCGAGGTCGTCCTCCAAGGCCATCTGCACACTCCTCTTTTGAAGGCCAGCAGCCTTCCACCACCCATGCTCCAGGCACTGGGGATGCACCTCATAGGAGCACTGGGATAGGTAAAGGCACACGAACAACAGGCACTAAGGCAATGCACAAGGGTGAAAAGATCTGTTCTGTTTCCATAATTTTATTTGTTAATTGATAAATATGACTTTGAATTTGCATTTGGTGGTGGTTTCTTTTTGCGCGATGAGCTGAGGGGGAAACCAATGTGTAATCAGATGGAGGGCGATTTGATGATCATGTGGGAGTGGACAGATGGGGAGTATAGGACTGTTGGTGAGCTCGGGGATGTAGTTGACATTATTGATAGCGGGCATGGATTAGGCGAGCACGCAGAGCCCTTGCAGACAAAGTGTTTATTCCCTGTTGCACCCTTGCGTCTTCCTCCACTTCCTCCTCCGGCTCCTCCATCTCCTCAGCCTCTGGCTCAGGGTCTTCTCTGATCATCGGTGGCAAGGGCTGGTCCCTCATGATGACAAGGTTGTGCAGCATACCACCAGGAATCTTTCCACCCGCTCAGCAGAGTACTGCAGAGCTCCTCCAGAACAGTCCAAGCAGTGGAAGCATTGCTTCAGGAGGCCTGTGGTGTGCTCCACGACATTGCATGTGGCAACATGGCTCTCATTGTAGGCCTGCTATTCACGTGTGCGTGGGTTCCTGACCGGAGTCATGAGCCACAGCGTGAGGGAATAGCACTTGTCGCCCAGTAGCCAGCCTTTGACTTGCCGAGCCGGGTGAAAGATATCTGGTACATTGGACTGCCGCAGAACGTAGGCGTCGTGACTGGTCCCAGGGTGGCGGGCATCGACCGCCAAGATTCGATGCGTGTGGTCGCACACCAACTGCACTTTCAGGGAGTGGAAGTCCTTTCAGTTGACGAAGGCGGCCGAGTTGATATGTAGGGCAATGTGTGTGCAGTAAATGGTACCCTGCACCACTGGGAAGCCAGCACTGCAAGCGAACCCCCGTGCTCTCTCGTTCTGCTTGTCTTTGTCAAGAGGATAGGTGATGAACCTGTTCCTCATCTTGTACACTCCATTATTCAGCAGTGCACTGCAAACTGCGAGATGTTGCACATGGTGCCAGCAGAGGCCTGAAATGATCCAGAACTGTAGAAGTTCAGTGCCACGGGGTATGCTGTCTTTGCCCTGCTCTGAGGCTGCAGTTGTGGCCGCACCAGTTGACAGGAGTCCGTCACAGCCTCCTTGGTGAACCTCAGCCGTCGGATGCAATGCTCCTCACTCATGTTGAGGTAAGAGAATTGGTCCCGGAAGGCCCTCATTGGATATGGCCTCCTGCTCAGTGCCCTGCACCTCCTCCTTCTCCTTCTCCTTCTCCTTGCAGCTTGACCTGCTGTGTGTGGCCTCTCTGCTGATCCCAGTCATGCTCAATGCCCAGTGGGAGCCCTAGCAGACCACCCATGGTTGCCAGGAATGTTCAACCACAGTTGTAACTTTCTGAACCGTAAGGCAGTATCTGCCAAACCACTCTCAAATGTACTGTAGCAGCTCTAAGTAACTATAGGGAGCTTCAAAAAACACTTCCTATTCCACCAGCAGCCAGAAGCAATAATCCAGCAACTAACCTGCAGCACCTGCTTGGTCCCTTTAAATAGTGTTGGTGGGGGGGTCCTCCAGGCACTTTAAGACATGTTCAGGTGTGCGTGGTTAAGACTGTGCGTTGAGTTGAGCGTTAAGATCCAAAATTATGCCTGTCCCTTTAAATCAGCATTGCACACTGATTGTATGCATTTTCTCCCTACTTTACATGCTACCGGCGTTTCGTTTTTGCGCATGCGCTAATACCGATACCAAGGTGGCGTCCGGTGCACGTCACGCTGGAAACATGCATGTGCAGCCAAGACGCCATCTTGGAACTTTGGGAGGCTGCGTAGTGCCACAATAACAGGCGCTACACGGCCCAATTTCTAGCCCTTTGGTTATCTAATTAGAAAGGAGAAAAACAAAGAGAAAATAACCAATCATATGACCCAAAACCTTTTCCTGCAATTTCAACATTTCACTTAATCACATTCTACCAAAAAAGAATTCTACCCACATTGTGTATGTGGATAGGCTATTTGAATTGGATAGGATAGGGAGAACCAAGGGACATGTGTACAAGTTACGGAAGCATAGAATTAGATTAGATGTTAGGAGGTTTTCCTTTTCGCAGAAGGTCCTTTGAACAAGTTGCTGGCTTTTGCAGTGAATGTGAATTCACAGCGAGCATTCAAAAGGGAGCTGGACGAGTTCCTAACTGTGGCTGACATCACAGCATATAAAATGTAGGTGGGGTATTAGGCGATGTGACTCGTGATAACTGGAACTTGTTTTCATTTCCTTCGGGGGCTGAAAGAGGAATTTCCCAGATATTTTTCCTCCCTAAATTGGCCTAGGGTTTTTTTTGTCTGGTTTAATATCTCTCTCAGGAAGTTTCATGGCTGCTGGTGGGTGGGAGGCTTCGAGGATCGTGATGCTCAATTGCACCATGACGGTATGGGACAGGCTCAATGGACCAGCTGGTCTTTTCCTGGTCTTTATTGTCATATGTTTGTAGATTCATACATTCCAGCAAAAAAACAGCATAATAGTTCTCACTCAGTCCACCATAAATAATATTCATCACTTAACACAAAAGAGCATAAACTTAGCCGTAAACTTGGCCTGAACTATACCCTCCCTCCCTGCCTTCAACAAACTGTAGGGCAGCCCCCTCACTCCCCAGCTTTTGAATATCCTGGACTTCAGGTACACTATCCCCTCATAATTCACAATCCCCATGTCATATTTCAACGCACAATGTCCAGTGAGACTACAATTCCTAAGATCCACTCTTGCACTTGCTGGTGGTTACATTTCTGATCTGAGGGTCAACACCATTTAGACAGTAGCAGCTGCCACTTCAAGCTCAATGGACTTTGGTCAGTTGCAGGTAAAGATTGATCTGATATGGGCTCACCACCCAGCCCACATTTTCTCCTCCTTCTCAGAGGCAGGGCCAGAGTGCCTGGTACAGAGTGACTGCGCAACAGGAACTAGCAACAGCCTAGCCACAGGAATGCCGACAAACTGGGGAGCTCTTTGACGTCCGTTTCCATTTTTCAGAAGTAGAACGTTTAACACCAAGAATAAAGAACACTTGTAACAATTCACAGTGTACGTAGTTGTTGCACTTTAGGATCTTTTGACCATTTTTCACAGAAAAGGTTTTTAAAAAATGACTTTCAATGTTGTGTTTCAAAAGTATAATTTATTACTGCAAGTAAACAAAAGAGGGTCAGAGACAGCAGATAGTTATAGACTGTAAATGATAAGCTGAATGTGAGACACTGTTTGAATAGAAGCTGCAGCTGAGGCAGACTGGCCCCAAAAAGGCAAAGTGCAGAGGAGTTAATTTAAGTCAAACAGGATGATCCACTGAAGCGGTGTAGCATAGCAGCTACATTATTTTCATGTTATTACATGGAGATAAGTTGAATCAATTGAACCAGTTGAATCTGATCATAGTTATTACTTTGTACGTGAACTTACCTGTGGAATAAAACAGCTTAACATCTTGCTCCAAGTCTCACCTCATCTAGTGTTATCTGGATACATCTTCAGGGAGATTGAAGAAATGTATGCGCAGAAGATGTGGATATCCAGTTCAGGTCACAAAGGGGTTCCATTGTTAACATTCCTGGATCCCACTATAACACAAGTCAATATAGGGTAGGGTGAATCAGCTCCCATATAAGGTGAGACGCTCCAACCACTTACAGTAGCAACTGACGCCACTGAATCCGAGAAGGTACCCATGGCAGACCTGAATTTGTAACAGTGCAACTGTTGGGTACTGCAAGTCTCCGGAGCTGATTCTGGCACAATCTCCTGCGACGTCTAGAGCCCTGTGCATTAACCCTGTAGCTGTAAGCACCTGCTCACTTTCAGGCACTTGCCTAATTCTTTGTGGAGCCTGGTTGGAGTGGGAGGATGAGCGGCCATTTTGGGAGGAAATGCATAACTTAGGATAGACTGTATGACTTTATAATGGGGACTGAAATATGTCGGTGTGCCCTGTGCCTCCACCCTCTAAAACCGCTTCACCTGAAGAGTGCACTTAGTCATGTGCAATGTCACAGGAAGTCAACTAGTATATTTATATAATAGCACCTAAAAGGAAGATTTTTCCATTAATGCAATTGGCATAAAAGGTCGCCTGGATGCAGTACATAGTGGAAAATTGGACAGGGTGGATTGCACGTCCATAATGGAGCCCGCCCAAATCCCCTCATGCCCTGCACCTAAATGATCCTTCATGCCAAGCGCAATAACGGGAAAATCTGCCCCTATAACTGTATATTCAGTATATGATTCATGCTCATTTTTATTTCTATATTGCCTACCATAACAACAGTGACTGCACTTCAAAGTAATTCGATATATGTGAAACACTGTGGGACCCCCACAGAGATGTAATAAGGCACTATATAAATGTAAGCTCTTTCTTGCTTTGTAATTATTACTTAGGCAGCTGCATCATGTGAGAGACGCACATTTATTTATTTACTTGCAGTAGTGAGGATAACACTAATTTATGTTCTCCGTTTATATTTTTTTTAAATCCATGAGCTACACCACAGGAGATGCACTAGTATATTCTAATTTAAAATTCAGGATTCATAAAGTTGCTGTCACAACAGATCCTACTGCTAGAAAATGCAACGGGTAAGCATTACCCCTTTTAATGAAAAGAAAAGCTTTGTTAGGCCACATTACAGCATATGACTCCACTAAGAGAGATATGCGTTGTTGTTATGAGTTTCTGCCTTGTTAGCCAACAATTCCTGGATACAAGCCCTGGCTGGGAGAAAATCCAACATCTTGATGAACATCATAGTTTACAGCAATAATTTTATTTTAAAAAAATTATCAAACTTTCACATTTCTGAAGCTGAGCAAAAATTTGTTCTAAAATTTACCATCTTGGATTCATCAAGTCCAAAAGAAGTGTATACCTGATTCATGCACAGAATTCAAATTGTACCAAACCATTTTCCAGTCACTCTGATTGCACAGGATTCCTGATCCAACAATGGTGCCCCTATATAAACCCTTATAAAATGTTCCTAATGATCAAATTTTAATGGCCAGTATACAAAATATGGTTCCTTCACTGCCTAATGTGTCTTGTAAACATAGCATATCTTAGAAATCCAATAATTTCTGTCTAATATAGTTTTGCCAAGAGCGGTCTGTGATTTTTGTCTCACATTGTTGAATGGGCCATTAAATGGGACATAGCATGAGAATTTATAAGTTGAGTGTCTTTGGTTTGAGTTTATAGAATTTCTCATCCAATATTGGTTCGTTAGGAATCAACTGCACAGGATCCTGATGGATTCCTGCTGTTGCTTCACCTTTTCCCCCTCTAATTTTCCTCTTCTGCATTCCTTACAATGGCAGCTTATGCTAAGGTAGATTCACATGCAACAGCTGCCTCCAAGACCTTTCCAGAAATATCATTATTCACATGAGAACCTAGGCACCAATTGTTGGCAAGCTATTTGATCACAGGGAAATCACAGACAAACCCATTCCGATCCTCAACTGACGCTCACACACAAACGCTGTAGCAGCAGTCACTGGACTGTTATTGGGAGCAAGGACCCTGATGGATTTTTACCATCCCTTTAAGAAATGCAGAAGAGAAAAATTGGAGGGGAAAAAATGCGAAAACAATAAAGGCTAAATTTAGTTTCACCAGCAAAGATCTGCTAAAATCAACACAGACGACAATCAAGCCAGAGATCTTCCTTGTCCATGTGGTTTAGTAACCGAACCCTATCCAGAGAGTCATTAGAGTAGCTATGTTTTGCTTTAGATCCTGGAGAATAGCAACTACTCATTAAAATAATATTTCCCACATTATAAAATGAGTGGCAGCACACACTGCCTCCATTGCTGGCACGAGCTGATCCAGGTACCTGCAGGGATAGATGCTGGATCAAAGTCAGCACAGAATTGTGAATGGGTACATAATACAGGAATCCTGTTGTTTACATGTTAGTGCTGAACCCCTAATTTATCAACTTCTTAGACTGGTTTACTTCTTATGATGGGGCAATTGACGCCCAGACACCCTCTGTTTTTAATATTCTAGATCCACAGTGCATTGTTCTACATGTGAAAGACAGGAAGCCAGAGACAATGACAGTGAAAATATGCTATCCTTATGCTGAATGTGAATTCAGGAGAAGATCCAGCATTAATTCCATTCATCAACATTTGAGCTATATGCCGGGAACTTCCCGTCGGATCTTCTCCCATTCCGCCACCGTAAGTTCACAAATTCCCAGCAATAGCTTTTAGTAAAATGCCTGCAGGGTGTCATGAGCCTATGTTTAAAAAAGAAATTGCATTCAGATAGCACCTTTCATGACCTAAGGACATCCCAGAATGCTTTAGAGCCACTTAAGTACTTTTGACGTGTAGCCACTGCTGTAATATAGGCAAATGTAGCAGCCAATTTGCACACAGCTGCGAGATTAATGACGAGATAATCTGTTTGAGTGATGTTGCTTGGCTCGGACAATTCCCCTGCTTTTCTTAGAATAGTGCCATCTACCCAAGAGAGCAAACAGGGCCTTGATTTAACATTTCATCTGAAAGACAGCACCTCTGACAGTGCAGCGCTCCTTCAGTACTGCACTGAAGTATCAGCCTAGATTACATGCTCAAGTCTCTGGAATTTGGCTTGAACCCAAAACCTTCTGATTTAAAGGTAAGAATGCTACCACTGGGTCAAGGCATTTAGGTTAGCACTACTATTTTTATTTGTATTCTTAGTAACATTTTACAGATCATCTATGAGTAAACGGTGCCTATATCATCTATTTTCTTGTATGTTTAAAAGACAGTAAATTGCCTGGCATAATGACAATATCGTATCAGTTTTCCCCATGGCCAATGGAACATGCTTGCTCACCACTGAAAACTGCCTAAAGCAATTTTGAGATATTACACACCCATGCACAGGACTGATGAGATAACACAAGACCTTTAAACAGAATTAAACATTCAGTCAGAAAATAAAAAAGCCCAAGCTTGAGAACATGCGTCAGTGAGAATCACATAATATTATTCATAGCTGTACAAATATTTTCTCAGTAAAAGCAATGAGTCAGCAATGATGTTTAAGTATTAATGTTATGTTTTTGGAGTTTCTTTACTCATTTAAAAAAACTCTAGATATTTTTGGCTTCCGTGTTTCAGATTTCTCTTGGATCCTCAGCTCCCTATATCCCACACATAATATCTAGGTAAATTATAATGGAGCCCAGGAGAACCCTATCAGTTTATTTCAGCTACCAGTTTTATCATGTGACACTCCCTTTCTTTGGAAGCTGGCAGAACAATATTACATTAGACTTTGACTTAGGCTTGAACTGCCAAACACATTTAATACAAAGAAAGACTTGCATTTATATAGCACCTTTCATGACCTCAGGACATCCCAAAGCACTTCCTTCAAAGATACTTCACTGTCTGTGAAGTGTAGTCACTGTTGTAATGCAGGAAACGTGGCAGCCAATTTACGCATAGCAAGGTCCCACAAACAGCAATGTGACAATGACCAGACAATCTGTTTTAGTGCTGTTGGTTGAGAGGTAAATATTGCCCAGGACAATATTTATAATATGGAGCAAACAAGAATTAGCAGTCAACATATAATTTTATATTAGCTTTTAAGCTTATCCAGCTTGTAAATAAATAAAATAAGATAGATAGATAGATAGATAGATAAATAAGAGTTTTTGACTGCTGCGTTAAACTATGGTGCAAGCAATAGTCTAATTTAGCTTTTCCTTTTTTTCACTATCTATGAAAGCTACTCGGAATGACTATCTCTCCTCTAAGGCTTCAGGTAGACTCCCCAGTTTGAACAAGACAGTTTGATAAATTCCTTCAAAAAATTTGTTCAAAAAAAAAAGTGACTGGGACCAAGCAGATTTAAATAACTGTTAAATTCCTAAAAAGCTGTCAAACACATATTTGCACAAATCTCACTAAATGTTAGTAGTTGAATTGTATGGCTTAACCTTCTCCCTCAGACAACAGGCACAGACAAACTGACAAAAATCTGCAACAATTGCATTAAGTTAAGCTAGGATATGTTTTCTGTGACTGAAGTCAGTTTTTAACCCCTTATGTGACAGAATTTTTAAAAAGCCAATTCCACACTAAATCTTGAAACAAAAATACTTATGATTATCTTCAACAATTGCACAGACAGGTCTTTATGGAATAAAATATATTTGAAAACTATTCAAGTCACTAATGTTGTTAAATTGAAGAACAAAGATGCCATGGATTTCAAATACAGAAAAGGGGAATAAATATGTTCAAAACAGTTTCACTATCATCAGACATTGGCCACTTCAATAATTAAGTTAACAGCTTTAGAAGATAAAAATATACGCATGTTGCCAAATAAAAAGTGGAAGTAACAGTATTCATAGTGGTTTCAGTGTTATGATCGACTCTGTCACAATACTGGGTAGAACAATACTTAGTCCGATCTCCATCACGATACGAAGCAGTCTCAGATTAATGAGGAGATAATGGGTTCCTGGTTATCATGCATTTCACATGTGGACCTATTTACCTAACCCTACTTATGTTTGGGAAGTGAAGGAAATATAAACCAGCTGGATCCAAATGATTTTAAACCATTTAATACCAAAACCATTCATACATTCTAAGGTTGATTTGAGGCAGCAAACATTTATTGTACACTTGAGTGACAATGGAAATGAGGTGACCTGTCCAATTTCAGTGAGGCCTACAAGAGCTGTGCTATTAGAATGTCTCCATCCATCTCTGTACCACATGTAATTGAAATTGAAAGTCTTACCCACATTGGTAATTATTCTGTGAATATATAAGATTAGTAAAATCAAATAGTTCAAATGTCAAAGAATTCCAACTAAAGTAGTACAACTAAAATAATACTTTAGAGTAGTTTAAACATCTATTTACAGTGGTTTCCTTTACCTGATATGACAGCTCTGCAGACTCAAAATGGGATACTTGTGTCTTTCACAGCCTCTTAGAACTTATCATTTTAGCAGCAGAGCTTATCATAAAGTAGAACTAGATGAACCGTTCTGAATATTACCACATCACCCTTGGTGTTAGAAAGCTACAGGTTATTTTGCAGGTGCTCTGTGACAAGAGTTTTAAAAACTATAATAGGACACTCTAAACTGAAGAGCGGGAATGACATATAACAAGAGGCAAATGTCATTGTTCCCATACCCTGTTCAGTATCCCAAATAGATATTGGATTATTTATTATTAGATTATTGGATTGACACGTTTATTTTGTGACGTGAATGCTGCTGTCCCCTTTTCAATTTACCTGTGTGCTACTGGTGATTAAAAGGTCTGTTGGACAGTAACAGGAAGAAAGTCTGTGTTTTCTGCATCTCCAACAGCTCCTCTTCGGTCACAAGAAAAGCCACAGCCCAGGTGCTGTCAGAAGCATTAAATTTGCCTCCTGTACAAAAATCATATACCTCTGCCACCAATGGCATATTATCAAAACAAGGCATCTTGATCATCAAACTTGGCATAGGTACTAGTAACTTTTTTTGTTAAAAAGCGTTCAAAAAAATCAGAACAAATACTCTGCTCCTGCACAGAATGTTTCACAGTACAGTACGCTGGTCACAGCAGGTGAACCATCTGAAATACTAGTGGTATCTTAGGCACCACATTAATATCGTCTTTGCCTCCTGCATTCATGATAGACTATAAATTAAATGTATCATTGCAAACGGGGGAGGGGGGCAAATGGGTAACAGTTGCTGAAATTTGCACGTGAGAAAAAGGCATTTCCATCCCAAACACATTTTGCCGATGTCACAAATTTACTAGAATTTAACCCATTGTTTCACTGAACCAAAAAAAATGATGTTGGAGCAGACATATACATGCTCTACTCTACAAATGATACTTATGCAGGTTGAGGATCTATTTGGTATTGTTACGTGATTTAATATATTTAATAGTGGGACACAAAAGGAGACAAGCCCTGTGACAAAATGAAAAATATATAGGGTTTTCCTGGTTGCTGTGTAGATTTATCCAGAGAACTAACACAGACATGATGGGCTGAATGGCCTCCTTCTGTGCTGTAAACTATAATTCTCTGATTCAATACAGACCAGGAGGATCTCAGATTCAATCCCCAGTCTATATTTAGTTGACTCTCAGTGGGGACAGTGGTGGGATAATCCAAGGTCCAGTTTAAGGAGGGCAGCATCAGTCAGGGTTACACCTCCTAATCACTGTCCAGCAAGCCCTGCTGGAAGTGGGTACTAGTTGAGGGCAGGATTGGGTTGAGCTGAGGTGTGAAATAGCCTGCTGATTCTCATCATCAAGGTTCATACATGAACATTTAGGTAATAGCACAGGAGGGCACCTGATGCCCATGGATTTATAGCCCAGCAAGGAGTCAGTGCCAAGAATAGAAGAAAAAATTGGCAGAAAAGAGAAAAAAAATCACAAAATGAAAAATGTCCAATTTCAATAAAAACTTGTATTTTTAAAATGTGCTCCTCACATCCAGAATCTGAGCACAATACGAAGCGGTGGACAACAAGCAGATACCGAGCAGCAGGAAGAATGTAAAAAAGGAGAGGGGCAAAAGGACAGATAAAGGGAAAGTTCTTAAGGAGGGGATGAAGGCATAGAAGGAATTTGGGGTCAGGGGCGGGTCATAGCAACTAACAGAGCAGCCACCAGCAATGGAGAAGAGGGAGTGAGGAACAAGGAGAGGGCTGGTGCTGGAGGAGCAGAAGATGCATGCAGGGATGCATGGCTGGAGGAGACGCCCTAGGTAGGCGAGTCAAGGCAATGGACGAACTTGAAGATGAGTCCAAGGATTTTAAACTTAATTTGTTGGGACACAAGGAGCCAGCGGAGCTTGACGAGGAGAGGGTGAGAACTTTGATGTTGACTGTAGGGTTTTGGATCAAATGTAGGTTTGGAGGGTGGAAGTTAGCAAAGAAAACAATGGAAAGCTTGAGCTTCAAGATAATAAATGTGTGGATAAGGGCTTGACAGCAGACTGAGAGAGTAGAGGCAGTGATGGGTGATGTTTCACAAGTGAAAGAAAGTGTTCTTGGTAACAGATCAGATATAGGAAGGAAACAAAGCTCAGGGCCTAGCAGGGTAGGAAGACTCCAGACCTCTGAGCTTAGGTAAAGGGACAGCAGTGAAATCGCTGGGAGTTTGAGACGGGACACGTGTCGCTGTTTGCGAGAGACAGGGAGGATGGCATTGGCTTTTGTCAACATTTAGCTGAAGGAAGTTTCAGCTTATCTAACCTTTAATGTCAGACAAGCATTTGGAGAAAGGGGCAGTAGCCTTGCAACTCATGGGTGACGTGGAGAAATAAACCCCGAGTGGTATCTGATGTTCCACTGATAGCATATATATGATAGCATATAAATGAAGAGGAAGGCAGGCATGAGAGTAATAACTGTTAGAGGCAACTTAATATCTAACAGGTGACAAGTAGGATTGGAACCATGAGAGAGCAGTACCAAGGAGGTGGATTATGGAGGAGAAATGTTCGAGTGGGATGCAGTTGTCAGTAGTGTCAAAGGCAGCAGAGGGGTCAACAAGAATAATGAGAGACAGCGAGCCACACAGGATGTTGTGTATGAATTTGACTAGTGCAGCCTCGGTGTTGTGGGTGGAGTGGACCCTGATTAGTGAGTCTCTAAAAAGGAAATGATGGGAGAAGCGGGAGCATAATTTGTGAGGCGACAGGACATTTTCATGGAAAAGAATGGGAACTTATACTAGATTGTTTTATATTTGTGCATCAGAATTGGATCATCAAAATAGACTAATGAATTATTTAAATACTTTTAGGTATGATGGGCCGCAAAAACGGAATTCAGAGAAATCAATCTCCTCAGTCATTGGAGCCTCTTGTGCTTCTGGAAAAATGTGGACAAGTATTGGTTTGCATTGCCCAGATTTAGTACAAAGTAAATATATTATTAAAACAAGCTAGGTTTGTGATGGTTTAATATTTCTTGCCAATTCCTATTTATGCAAGCTAGACTCAACAGACAAACCATTAGCATTTTTCTTTAGTTATTTATTTGCTTCTATACTGTACAAGATTACAAGCAGATTGATCTGGAGGATGAACAGCCCTCAATTAAGGGGAACCCTTCAGGACAACGGTGTGTGTGCAGGCAAGCAGCTGCTTTAATAAAAGAATAAAACATTATCAGGAATTATAAATAGCATAAATTAACTGGAATATACAAAATTCACAGCAATTTTTGTTCATTTTCTTTCAAAATCTTTTTTAAATGTAGGTAATGAATAGTGGAACAAAATAATATCAATAATAAAAAGCCTTCCATTCACAAAAGATGTTGTTGCGATTGTCTTGACCATGAGTCAGTGTAGGTTTATCATTAAAAAAAAACAGTTGCTCAATAATTCTCGTTTCATGTTTCTATTGATGTTTATATGTTTTTGTATTAATAATTTATTTAATGTTTCCAAATTTGATTGGCAAAAAAACCAGCGATGACATGAGGAAACTTTTTTTCTACTCAGCAAGTTAGGATGATCTAGAATGCACTGCCTGAAAGGATGGTGGAAACAGATTCAACAGTAACTTTCAAAAGAGAATTGAATAAATACTTGAAATGAAAAATTTATAGTTCTATGAGGAAAGAGCAGGGGAATGGGTCTAATTGGATAGCTCTTTCAAAGAGCTGGCAGAGGCATGATAGGCCGATTGGCCTCATCCTGTGCTGCACCTACTATAATACTGGTATGGGGTGGGGAAACTGGTAATGAAATGAGATATGCACAATAATAACTTGAGAATTAGAACTATAAATTATAGGCACCCCTCTCCGAGCAGACTACTGACCAGCGGAATGCTGGTAGGCCCAGAAGCAGGCCCCGGCCATTCTGAGGGCTGGGCCTCATTAGTATGGGGACGTCAGGCTTTGGTTGGAGATTGCACCCTGGGGCAGTCCGCCAGCTCCAGGACACTATAATATTGGGCAACCTAGTCAGCCTCCGGAATAAGGTAGGTCCGGGGGTGGGGGTAGGGGTGGGGGGAAACCCCAATGTCTGGGGTAGGGGGGTGGGTGGGAAGAAAGAGAGAGAGAGAGAACTGGAGCAACAGTGGCCCAGGCTGCTTCTGTGGAGCTGGGCCGCCAGTCCAAAAATGGCAATCAGGGTGCTACGTATGTCATAGGACCCCAATTTGCATTTTAAATGGGTTTACTTTCTGGCGGCTGCTTCAGCTGCTCAGCCAGGGTTGCCAACTCTGGTTGGACATTTTCCTGGAGGTGTCATTATATGACCTGCCTCCAACCTCCCACCATTGGACATATCAGGCAACCATTCTCACAGTGCACTGTCTTCCCACACCAATCAGAAAGTGAATAGCCTCTTCATTACCCGATTGGATGAGCCTTGATGTCAGTCAAGCAGCCTTTTTTCCACCGCTATGTCCAATATTTTTATAGCTAATAAACAAATGTGTTCAAAGAGAATTTAAAAAGAAACAATTTTTTTATTGCCCCTATGATTTTTCTTCCAAAATGCTCGCAGCTGTGTCCGGGAGATTAGTCTTTAATTCCTGGAGACTCCTGAGCAATCCTGGAAGATTGGCAACCCTACGCTCAGTGGTAGGCCCGACGGGACATTAGCCTGACCACGGTGGGGTAGTAGGGCATTGCCCACCATTTTCAGGGTGCTACCGCCCCGTTTCTGCCGGGCCTGAAAATTCGGCCCCACATCAAGTGTTTTCACAGCTGAACAGAGGTACCATAAATCAGATTAAGAGAAAAAATATTAATGGAAGAGTCAACTGTGCAAAGGAAGTCTGAAGTATGAGAGCATAACTGAGTCAAACGATTGAAGAAGGGAATCCTCAGTCCCTCAGCTGGTTAAGGCAGTGGACCATGCAGATAAGGAAGATCCCAAGTTGAATCTCCAGCCTGCATTTATGTGACCTGATATCAGCCAGAATATCAATATGGGTTCTACAATCCCTCTCAATCTGCCCCTGGGATAGGAAGGAGGAAAATTATCACTCCTGATTACTCCTGCAGGAAGTATGTGTTTGGGGATGTTGGATGGGGGTAAGATTGGGCATGGCTGTGATGCCTCCCATGGTGAGATAGTCTGCCAATATCACTGCCCATAAATGGTGGGCACTAGGGATGAACAGTACCATCACCCAGCATGGACTCAACACCTTTGGGAGAGAAGGAGAGAAAACTGGTGTGTTAAAAAAACATTGCTGACTGATTGAAATGTCAAGATACAAAGTAAATTCTTGCTGGAAAGTGCACATGCATGAATGCTGGGCAAGGGCAGGAGTGTGATTGAACAGAATACCAACATGGAACATTAACCAGCGAGGGAGTTAATACTTTCAGCAGAGGAAGTGTGGAGAGAGGAAAAACACTGTACTAACAGCGAGGGCTGAAATTAAAAAGGAAAACAATTGTTTATCATAGGTGTGGTAAATAGAGATCAGCAGCTGTCTGACAGACCATTGTGTAGGCTTGGCACAGAATGGATAATTTCTATCAATGTCAGGCCTATGTAATGTGAACCACATGCAAATAGAAAAGGTTATTTAGGAGTGGCTCCTGTATATGGACTAAAACAGGGCCTTCTAAATGGATTGAATGTCTTGACTCATTCACTCTTTTTATCTTCCGATTAATAAGGAATATTCCCGTTCAGAATTTCCCCTCCATCTTTTTCTACTAATTTTCTTTCCCTCCCTCCCACCTCCTCTGCTGAAAGTGTTACGTCCTTGTTGATTCCTCCGCAGACACCAGATGCCCTGCAGTATCTTGTCAGGGTGCTCGTTCTTCACGCACAAGTTTAAAAAGCATCAGCAGGCTATTCAATTACAGAAGGCATCAGTTGGATATTGTCCTCACCTGATGTCCATAACAGTAACATTTCCAGGAGGGAATCGCTGAATAGCAGGAATGGGAGCCCCAGTTTATTATTCCCTAATTAACTCAGGACCACTATCACCACCCCATCTGTGATCAGCTTACTCAGTCTAATACCTTCCTTGAGTGCATAACTTAGGTGCTCACATAACTAGTTGGGCTTTTTATTTTTTTGGGGGAGGGAGGAGGGTTAAACTACTTATAGAAACTTTGCTGGAACAAAACAGTGACAAACACTGATGGCAAAAAGCCAACTTTACATAGCTGCAGTAGAAATCATGAAAATCCTGTAAAGTGACTTCTCAGTTAATATGCCATTTTTATCCACAAAACCATCTCGGTTCTATAAAGTCAGATCACCTTCCCTACTGAATGCATCAAGGGTCCCACTCTGCAACGTACCACCGAAGATAATGAACTGGGGAAGTTGTAGGTTTTGGAAGACTGCGCAGTTAAAAGCTGTTGACACTTAAGTGGCAAAAACTGCAGCTGGTATTTGAATTGGCATTCAATACCAATTTTACTATTGCATTGCCCCAATGTGGATTCAATCCAAACCACAAGTCTTCCTATCAAGGTCAGTTACTGTTGTCACTTTATAGTCAAGTACATTAAATAATTAACAAGTTCTTTACCATATCATGACTGGATCACTTACAGAATACACTGCTCTGCACATGCTCTTCGGAGGCTTCAAAAAAAATCCACAACTTCTTGCATTAATATGACATAGAGTGAGTTTTCAGTGCCAAGTTCTTGCACCTGCCTTTGTTTAATGTCTCAAAGCAATTTTGTAAATTGGGTGCAGGTGGAAGAGAAGTTTAGTTGGCTGATCTCATTAACTGCCATGGGCTCGTACGGCTATATTGAGTGTTATCAGCATCAGGAACAAAGTGGGATACTTTAATTGCATGTTAATGATATTGAAATAGATCTGGCGCAGCATTAGAAGAGGGTTTTCATGCATTTTACACTCCTGCTACCTGGAACTCTGATTGCCGCTCACGAAATGTAAAGAGCGGGCAATATGGATTGGACTTGCACTTTCAAATAAGGTTTTTTTTTCAATTTTCTATTCTCCTCTCCTGAAGGCATTGACTTATGCTGGAGTTGCCATTCCTGGATGTCCATTGTATCAATGCAATTTGGACTGCTGGGGGGTCAGAAAATGGGCAGGAGATCTATTCCTCTAGAACTCTGTCCCTTGTAGCGCATGCCCCATTTTCTGCCATAACTTCTGGTGGTTGGGGATATGCCAGTCCCATTTTTTGGGTGGCACATGCAAAAGAGATGGTAATGACATGGTGACATAATTTCTGTCATTACCACCTCATTAGCAGCATTTTTTCATTGGTTTACAGGGGGTGTCCAGGGCTAGTAGGTGCTAGGGAAAAGATGGAAGACAATTTAAAGAGTCGAGCAGTTAGATTTGTAGGATTTGCAGACACCTTATTTATGACTTGATTTTGGCGATTTTTAAAAAAAAATATTTTTTGCTGCTTACTTTCACATCTGCCTTTGTTCCTCTGCTGGGAGGCTGACTTTTTTCTCCCCAACCCCATCATTTCACACTAGATATAATGATTTTTCCACTGTCAATTCCTCCATATCTTTACCAGTCAGACAGGAGGGTTGCCACCTTCCAGGATTGTTCTGGCGTCTCTGGGAATTAAAAACTAATCTCCAGGACAGTGCTGTAAGCAACCCAGGGGCAAAATCATGGAGGCAATAAAAAATCTGTTCTTTTTCTCATTGAACATTTTTGTTTATTAGTTATAAAAATATTGGAGATGGGAGAAAAGGCTGTTTAACTGACAGTCGTGAATCATTCAATTGGGTAACAATTCACTTTCCAGTTGGCGTGGGAAATCAGTGTGCAATAAGGATGGACGTGCCTGGTTCACCAATGACGGAGACGAGGGGTGGGGGGGTGGTGGTTGGAGGCAGGAGGTCATGTGGTGAAACCTCCCGGGGAACATCCAACCAGTGTTGGCAACCCTAGCCAGCACCACAGGCACACTGTAGCCACCCACTACAGGAAGAAGTGCCCCTGCTTCTAGCTGTCTCATGAATTAGTGCTTTCTGAGGATATGCTTTACAAAGGAAGCCATCACTGAGTTATGCCACCTCCTCCAACTTGAACTACAGCCCACCTCCCCCACAGGCACCACACTACCAGTGGCTGTAAAGGTGATACCTTCCCTGTAAAGGTAAAGACCAATGAACTTTTATGCTATAGGGTCATTCCAGGCTCTCACTGGGACATCACTAACATTAGCCAATCAGCTGCACATGTATGCATTGTTTGTTCAAGCAACCATTTTCATCCCCTTCTTCATGGCTAACCACAACAGCATGACAAGACAATGCAGGATTCCAAGGAGTCATTCATTCTCGGGATTTGGGCGTTGGTGAGGCCGCCATTTATTGTCCATCCCTAGTTGCTCCTGAGAAGGTGGTTGTGGGCTGCCTTCTTGAACCGCTGCAGTCCATGTGGTGAAGGTACACAGTGCTGTTAAGTAGGGAGCTCCAGGATTTTGGCCCAGTGCCGATGAAGGAACAGTGATATACGTCCAAGTTGGAATGGAGTGTGACTTGGACGGAGACTTGGAGGTGACTGTGTCCCATGCACCTGCTGCCCTTGTCCTTTGGGTGGTGGAAGTCGCGGGTTTGGGAGTTGCTGCAGCACATCCTATAGATGGTAAACACTGCAGCCACGGTGCGCTGGTGGTGGAGGGAGTGGATGTTTAAGGTGGTGAATGGGCTGCCGATCAAGCGGACTGTTTTGTCCTGGATGGTGTTGAGCTTCTTGAGTGATGTTGCAGCTGCTCCCATCCAGGCAATTGAAGGTTATTCCGTCACACTCCAGACTTGTGTCTTGTAGGTGGTGGAGAGGGTTTAGGGAGTCAGGAGGTGAACCGCTTGCCACAGAATACCCAGTCTCTGATCGCTAATAGCCATGGCATTTAAGTAGCTGGTCCAGTTGAGTTTCTGGTCAGTGGGGAATTTGGTGATGGTAATGCCATTGAATGTAATGGGGAGGTGGTTAGGCTCTCTCTTTCAGCAATTGTCATTGCCTGGCACTTGTGTGGCATGAATGTTACTTGCCACATCAGCCCAAGCCTGGACGTTGCCCAGATCTTGCTGAACACGGGCATGGGCTGCTTCATTATCTGAGAACTGAGCATCAGTGAGCAGGTTATTGGTGAGTAAGTGCCACTTGATAGCACTGTTGATGACTTCTTCCATCACTTTGCTGATGACTTAGAGTAGGCTGATTTGCAGCACATTTTTGACACATCGCGACTGTTTGCTTTTCTGGCAACTGCAATGGTGCATTCATTTTAAGGTACTCCAGCTGCTACCAATCTTCGGCCCTGAAAGCAAAGTCTTGGGGTGGCTCCTAAGAGATCAAGGGCCGTCATCTACAGCGTAGCTGATAACACCTGTATGGGATCCCAGGACATGAGCTGGGCACCAGTAAAATATGGCCCATGAAGCTACCAGAATCATAATTATGCATATCATTGGCACGTTGAAGGCCCACATTTGGTCCCCAGATTCATCTGAGGATATCTTACAATTCACTCAAGGACTGTGGTTGTGTGTTGCTTGCGGCAAAACTTTGCCTTATAAAGAGGCCTCATCCTACATTGTCTGCAAACCTGTTAATGGCATTTTGGTCTTCACAGACACAAAAGGAATTTTCTTTTTGATTGGATAATTTGCACTCTGTCAAGCTCCCTACCAGCATAATGTACCTCAATCATATATTGTATGCAATATTACAAATCACCAGGCTGAATATAGAAAGTACAGAGGAGAACTGAAAAAGGAAATAAGAGGGGCAAAGAGAGAATATGAGACGAGACTGGCGGCTAACATAAAAGGGAATCAACAAGTCTTCTATAGGCACATAAATAGTAAACGGGTAGTAAGAGGAGGATTAGGGACCAAAAAGGAGATCTACGCATGGAGGCAGAGGCCATGGCTGAGGTACTAAACAAATACTTTGTATCTGTCTTTACCAAGAAAGAAGATGCTGCCAAAGTCACGGTAAAAGAGGAGGTAGTTGAGCTACTGGATAGATTAAAAATTGATAAAGAAGAGGTACTCGAAAGGCTGGCTGTACTTAAAGTAGATAAGTCACCCAGTCCGGATGGGATGTATCCTAGGTTGCTGAGGGAAGTAAGGGTGGAAATTGCAGAGGTGTTGGCCATAATCTTCCAATCCCCCTTAGACATGGGGATGGTGCCAGAGGACTGGAGAATTGCAAATGTTACATTCTTGTTCAAAAAAATGGTGCAAGGATATACCCGGCAACTACAGGTCAGTCAGTTTAACCTCGGTGGTGAGGAAGCTTCTAGAAACTATAATCTGGGACAAAATTAATAGACACTTGGACAAATGTGGATTAATAATGAAAAGCCAGCACTGATTTGTTAAACGCAAATCATGTTTAACTAACTTGATTGAGTTTTTGATGAGGTAACAGAGAGGGTAGATGATGGCAGTGCAGTTGATGTGTATATGGACTTACAAAAGGCGGTTGATAAAGTGCCACATAATAGGCTTGTCAGCAAAATTGAAACCCATGGAATAAAAGGGGCAGTGGCAGCATGTTTACAGAAGTGGCTAAGTGACAGGAAACAGAGTGTAGTGGTGAACGGTTGTTTTTTTAGGCTGGAGAAAGGTGTAGAATGATGTTCCCCAGGGGTCGGTACTAGGACCGCTGCTTTTTTTGATATATATATTAATGACTTAGACTTGGGAGTACAGGGCACAATTTCCAAATTTGCAGATGATGCAAAACTTAGAAGTGTAATAAACAGTGAGGAGGCTAAAGATAGACTTCAAGAGGACATAGACAGGCTGGTGAATGGGCGGACACATGGCAGATGAAATTTAACACAGAGAAGTGTGAAATGATACATTTTGGCAGGAAGAACAAGGAGTGGCAATATATACTTAATGGTACAATTCTAAAGGGGATACAGAAACAGAGAGACCTGGGGGTATATGTGCACAAATCTTTGAAGGTGGCAGGACCGGTTGAGAAAGAGGTTAAAAAAGCATACGGCATCCTGGACTTTATAAATAGAGGCATAGAGCACCTTTAGGAAGTTATGTTGAACCTTTATTCTGGGCACCACACTTTAGGAAGGTTGTGAAGGCCTTAGAGAGAGTGCAGAAAAGATTTACTAGAATGGTTCCAGGGATGAGGGACTTCAGTTACGTGGATAGACTGGAGAAGCTGGAGTTGTTCTCCATATAGCAGAGAAGATTGTGAGCAGATTTGATAGAAGTGTTCAAAATCATGAAGAGTTCAGATAAAGTAAATAAGGAGAAACTGTTCCTGTTGGCTGAAGGGTTGAGAACCAGATGACACAGATTTAAGATGATTGGCAAAAAAAAACAAAGGCGACATGAGGATAAACATTTTTATGCAGCGAGTAGTTTTGATCTGGAATGCGCTGCCTGAAAGGGCGGTGGAAGCAGATTCAATCATGGCTTTCAAAAATGAATTGGATAAATACTTGAAGGGAAAAAATGTGCAGGGCTACAGGGAAAGAGCGGGGGAATGGGACTAACTGTATTGCTCTTACAAAGAGCTGGCATGGGCTCAATTGCTTGATGGCCTCCTTCTGTGCTGTAACCATTCTATGATTCTATAATATATTTGAAAGTAATATCAAGTTTATTTGAAATATATACTGTTCTTTTGAGCACTGGTATATGATCAGATTAAAACTCACTTTTAATCCCTGTTTGAGGGAGACACATGCTGACACCAAAGTATTATGAGAAGATAATATTTCTATTCAATTGTAAAATAAGTTGGTTGATGTGGTCTGTAAAATCTTAATATCCCCCATTCCAAAGTGAGAAAGTTAGGCTAGCACAAGACTATGCTTAAACTGGTAAACAGATTCCTACAAGGAGAGTAATTGGTAATCCTTAAAGTTATGCAACTCTACAAGGGCAGATTACAGGATAAGTGCAGCTTCCAGATCATAGGAGACAAAGTCTGCTTCTGGGAACAGCTATGAAGCTAGTGAAAGAGAAATTGTAACATCAAACTTGTAATGACCACTAAGCCATCAGGGAAACTCCAGGCTTACATTTTCAATCAAAAATTCTTTGATGTCGGACACATCAATGTTTTCAGATGATTTTATGCAAAGTGGAAGCTTCACAAAGAGGGTAATAGACACATCTCAGTGAATTTCAAAGCAGCAATCCAATCCAGTGGTGCAGGTGTATAACATTATGAATCACTGGAGTAACACTGAAGCATTTTACGGTCACCGTCTGAACCCCAAAATTACATTGCAACTCGTTGAGCAGCATCAGTTATTGTGCGTAAAATCAGGATTGTAGCAAATATTCTTTTGATATCTGCTTCTTGTAGTTGCATTTCCATTCTTATTAGTGTTTGAAGCGGCTGTGTGACACAACTGAAGTTGCATTGATTTTTTTTTTTGATGTGGGTCTAGAAGAAATATTGGATTTGTGGCACAGAATTTGAAGTTATATTGAACTTGTGAGCACCAAGCAGTATTATTGGGTTATATTTTACAATGAATTACAGAAAGTTCACTCCCTCTTCTATATTAGTGATAAGAACAATCATGTAGTAGTGCTGTTCTGTTGAAAATAGCAACTCAATCAATTTTTTTTTTAAACAGCTCTTTAGCAACAACATTTAATTCACTTATCCAGAGTTTCAACTTATTAGGAGTTCAAGGCAAAATATTCATTAAAAACTTCTGTTGCTCCCCTGATGGTTCAGGCAGTTTATTCAATAAATAGCCACGGAGACTAGGAAGGTCCTAGATTCCTTTCATGGCGTGTGCTGGGTTAGCTTGGCGTGCTGCAAGTACCTCTATGTGGACAATGTGTCAGCCATGGCTCAGTGGGTCGCACTCTCGCCTCTGAGTCAAATGTTTGTGGGTTCAAGTTCCACTCCAGAGACTTGAGCATAAAATCTAGGCTGACACTCCAGTGCTGTACTAAGGGAGTGCTGCATTGTCAGAGGTGCTGTTTTTCGGATGAGAATGATAAACCCGTCAGCCCTCTCAGGTGGGCATAAAAGATCCCATGGCACTATTTCAAAGAAGAGCAAGTGACCATGGCAAATATTTATCCCTCAACCAACAACACTAAAAAACAAGATTGTCTGGTCCTGGTCATTATCCAATTGCTGTTTGTGGGACCTGGCTGTGTGCAAATTGCCTGCTACGTTTCTTACATTACAAAAGTGACTACACTAACTGGCTGTAAAGCACTTTGGGACATCCTGGGATCATGAAAGACGCTATATAAACGCGAGTTCTTTCTTTCTTTTAATGGATGAGGGCAAGATTAGACTTAGCTGTGACCAGCCTCCTCCCTCATGGAAAATAGCGTGCTGTCACACACTGTGAGGTTCACATATGAATAATGGCCACATGTGTAAGAGGGTCCAGTGCCGTAGAATCATATCTGAGGAAAGAGTTGATGCCTTCAGGAGAGAAGGAGAGGGGAAAAAAAAACAATGGGAGAAATGAACATTTTTTTTCAGATTCTGTTTACTGAGCTTTGAGAATCAAGATCTGCTGGGTCAGGACAAAACTAGTTGATTTCAGCCAGGTTGGAGAGAGGGTGATTGAATTTGTTTCTTCAGTGTCTAAGGAGAGGAAAAATCAGCCAAGGTTCCTGCTATCCAGTGACCCCTGCCAAAACTGCACGAGTGGCCATCAAGTGAGGAAGGATTAGGTTCAGCTCTGACCCTCCACACTCAGAGATGAAGAATGATCACTCGTGTCATTTTGCTAGAAGGCTGCATCATCCCATGGATCGAGATGCCATTTTAAGTCACCACCTTCAGGAAAAGTTCAGTCAGAGGAGAAAATCAGTTCTATATTTTCTAACAAATTTTCAATTGTAGACGATCATTTGCAAAATGTAAGCTGTGTTGTAATGTTGCTGCTTTTAGTTTGCTGTACTTAAAATGTAGAAACAATTCAAGCATTTAGTCCATGCAGGAAACTGAAATTTGCATCAAAGCTGAATACAGGAGAATGTATAATATGGGCAAAAAAAGTTGTTTGGTTAATGGAACAGATAAAAGCATTCAATTAACAGTAATAAACATAATTGGTGTAGAGAACAGTTTTAGGATTTTTTAATTGTTATTTATTTAACCAAAAGATGACGTTTGCTCTTGCAGTTTGGACAGAATCAACTCCGAACAATAAATGGATATTACAGACCGTAAAAGGGCAAAGCCGATCAGCTCATTGTCCTCCCAAAGCCTGTAGTAGGAGGCGTTGCCACAGAGCAGACTATGTAATGAATGCAATGCTGAACAGCTGTAACTGCTCCATGTGAAAACATGCATTAGCTGTATGTGAAAAGGAAATGTATTCCTCAGTTATGTGAGGTTTGAAACTCGGCACGTCTGCACATTCTCCTCTACACTCCTCAACATTCAGCCACAAACTACATGCCACTAAGGCACGGCAGTTGTCTCATCACACAGCTGTGCAATGCCTTTGTAGTTCACACCTGCAGAACATACCACTCATGCCAGATGAATCAGTGATGCCATTCCTATCCTTCCCTAACTACCCCAATCCTTGGCAGTTCGAAGGACCACATAGCATTCACATTCTACAACAAGACAATGACCTCAATACAAACGAATGAAATGATGATACATGACCCCCTTAAAGAACCTGCAGCCTTCTGCAGTAAGCAAGAAGCCCGAAGGTAAATAGCTTGTATTGCACATTCTGTGCTCTCTTTATGTTGGCACTATAAATAGTTTTGTTTATCTATCCAATAGGTATCTACTCTCCATAAAAATCTTTGTTTTCTTTTCTACTCTTGCTGTTTAAGCCTATTTTTACTTTGGTTACACAACCAGTTCCTGTACAGTGAATAACCTGTTTGCCATCAGATTTTATTCACTTATCAGAACCATTCCTGGCAATCTTTTGTACAATTTCTCAAATGTAATAGAAAAATTCTCAGCATGCAAGTCATTTTATACAGCTCATATTTTTAAGTTATTGCATTTTGACAGATTAAATATGCGGTAGATACATATAGATTCAAAAGATGACGGGTGCAATTTGCACTGTAAATATGGTACAAAGTCTAAACTGGGAGGGACAATGTTCTTTTTATCCCTTCAATTTTCTCTCGTTTTCCCTCTTCCTCTCCTGAAGGTATTGACTCATGCTGGGGTTTAATTCCACAGTTCCTGGCAGCCTTCCATTACCTCGCCCAAGTAGCCATTTTGCATGCATGAGCCTAGGTAGTATTTGAACATTAGAAGCATTGTAGCTCAGTTGGATCCTGTCCTCACCCGAAGCCCCCACACACGGACTTTTTAGGAGGGGTCATCGGATAGTAATCAGGAGGGGGAACCATGGAAGATTTCGCACTTCCCTTAGCCCAGGAGTGTTGAGGTCAATTGCTGCCCCTCAACTACTTCCCCTGGCTTAAAGCAGCTAATTCAGCTCAGACCATGGAGCAAATCGGAGACCTTCCTGGTCTATGTGGCTCAGTAGCAAAACGGTGTATTTAGTGAGTCGTTGGGGGAGCTGATTTCTTGTGTTTTACCAGCTCTTTGGAAAAATTATGATTAGAAATGTGAATCAAGGCTTGTTTTTAATATCACAACATACTTTGTGTATATCAAGGCCAAGTATGTAAAAAATCATGGAAAATCAGATTTAACAGGATTGCATTGTACGATAATTGCATACAGAGTAGAATTTAGTTACTTGCAATAGGATGGGACAAACAAGTTAATTAGAAGAGGACAGCCATACCAAAACAAACTGGAAGATTAGCAACAATTTTTACGAGGGTAACATATACCGTCAAATTCCGAGCTCGTTTTCTAAGCTTTCCAGAAAAAGATCACAAGTGTAAATCATTGTACCAAAGCTCATGTTGGGCCCTTTTATGCCACAGTTTGACTCAGTGGCAGCACTCTTGCTTCTTGGTCAGCAGGTCATAGGTTCAAGCCTCACTTCAGGACTTGGGCACCTAATCTAGGCTGACACATCAGCATAGCACGGAGGGAGAGCGGCGTTGTCATAGGTAGCATCTTTCAGATGAAAGATTAGTCCAAGGCCCTTTTAGGTGGACATGAACGATCCCATGGCACTATTCAAAGAGCAGGGGAAATCACCCGATGTTCTGGCCAACATTTATCCCTCAACCGACCCCTCCAAAACAGATTAACGTATCATTTATTTTGCTTTTTTGTGGGATTGTGCTGTGCACAAATTGACTGCTGCATTTACCTTCACAATAACAGTGACTACACTTTATAAGTAATTCATTGGCTATGAAGTGTTTTGGGGCATCCAGAGGATGTGAAAAGCATTACGTATATCCATGTTTTTAGTACTTACAAGCAAGACCTTGGGAGAGCAGTCTAAGAGCACTACTGTCCTGAATTTACACTGCACACATGCTAACAGTCTCCTTTGAACAGGCAGCAAAGTGTGTTGTGGGTGCATAGAGTAGCTGTGATAAACTGTCCATTGCATTTCAACAGATGACCTCTCAGCATGTAAAACGCCTAGTGCAATAAAGTAAGTTATGTCATGGCATTATCACAACGACGGTGTGTATATGATGTCATTAACATACAGCATCCAGAAATCGAACTGTCGCTGGAGCAGCACTTTCAGTAGTCAGGGTTAGTCAGCTACATATAGTGACACCATTATTCCTGGCCAGAATGGAGATGATTGGGTCATTCCCCGTCAATCACGTCTGGTAAGTGACTGGGATTTATTTTACGCACATAATTTGTATATAACTATCCTCCACTCACTTAAATTTTGCTGTAGAAATCACCTTGCTTTTATTGGGAGACTGCTGTAGTTTCAGTCATGACTTCTGTTTGCTGTCGTTCATAGAGTCTTTTTTTTAAGTAGACTCTGTAGACTGTTTGCTGTAGTGCAGTGTTTAAATAGACTGTTTGCTGAGTAAATAGATTTGCTTTGCTCTTTGCTGAGTGACTAGACTTTGTGTAAGTCCTGCCCCACCTCCAACTCATTGGCTGACACAGTGATGTCAATGGACACTCTGGAGGTGGTCCAGCAACAGGCACTAAGACCCAGTGAAAACCAAGCTTTTCTGGCTTCCAATTAACAAAATCCATCAGTTTTTTTCCTCACCTGGCCACCAGCTGTGGGAGACACAGGAGCCAGCATCTGAAGATCAATATAAAAGCCACTTAGTCAGTCATTTGGCAGTTGAATCTAAACAAAAGCATTGCAAACACTTAACAAAAATGTATATTTTACACCAGTCTTGGAAAATTTGCTGTGGTTCCTGAATAAAACTTGGCAGCGGGTTGACTATATTCAGTGTGATGAGCTCTTCAAAAAGAGCAGGCAATTCAGGAACATTTTATGCTTGCATCAGGAATTCTAAACAATAGAAATGAACAGACAAATGATTCGGTACATTGGAATTCTGTGCTTGGACCAGGTACACATCTATCCGGAGCTGATTGTGAGTGGGGTGCTCAATGTATTTTTTCCCACATTAGACAATTCCCTAATGTTAAAACTTTACTATAATTATACCAAACTCACCCACCTTTTGCTAAAGTCTAAAACCAGACAGGGGATATAATAAAGGCAGAGCAACGGGTAGGATCTGGGCCTGAGTTCTGATGCTTGCTTTGCTGATGATGGAAATTAATTAAGAGGCTTAATAACTAATGCCTCCACATCATAAGAAACTAAAGTACATGGAAAAAATGCACCTCTATTCTCAAAATTGGACCTTTTTGTGTCCCGGCTTTCTTTTTAGAAATTTTTGAGCATACTATTCAAAAACTTGACTGTCAAGTCCAAAACCAGATGGATCCTATCCAATGCCAGGTACTATATAACCACTGCAGAGTGTTTGTCCAATTTCAACCAAGGACAGTTTTCAACTTGCACAGTAACATTACAAGTGTGTAGCAGTGGTTCCAATGAATACCTGGTAAATAAACCTTCCCAGCAAAGTCAATGTTTGTTTGCAGTAAGCAGCTCTTTTGCTAAACAGGAATTGGTGCATTTCTCTTTGTTGCTTCTCTGTTTCTAGGTCCCCTGGGCATTTATTACCAACCCTACATGATAAAAATAAAACAGATCTCTATCATTCCACTTAGCAGATGGAAGCTGTACATAGAACATTATAATGAGCAATGTTAATTACAATACATTAGCACTGGCAGGAATGTGAAGGAATTGTTTTTTTGATCATGCAGTTGTCAGGAAGATCAGTGTATTGTGATTTCTTGCTTGTGTTAACTGGACTGACATTTGTAATGCTTGACCAAATATGTAAAAGGTGTTGAAGTGCATGAGGGATTCCACAAAGCATGTGGAAAATTGCCTTTGACTTTCTCAGTAAAACAAAAAGAGCCATGTTACAATTCTGTAAAGAGCCAATAAGCAAAGACAAGCCTGCCTTTAGTCTTGTACAAGGAAAAAAAACTTGGGAATTGTTTCGTGCAGAGTGCGTGTTATCAAAATGACGTGATTGGAAATTAAACGAAAGGTTGTCACCTCCCAGCAAAGGTTGCTCTTCCCCTCCTGAAGGCTGTGACTTATATCAAGGCTCAGTTCACCATAAGCCAGCGGCCTCCAGTGTTTCCTTCAAGTGGTCATTCTTCATGTGAAAACCGAGACACTGATTAGCGACAGGCTATTGCACCATTAGGGCATCACAACTCAGCCCAATCTTGTCCACTCACAGATTTTTCCAGCAGGGGTCACGGGATAGCAATCAGTAGCAGAAACTCAAACTAATTATTTTCCTGCTTTTTTTTTTGTGACAAGGGTGCCAAAGCTAACTGTTGTAACCCAGACACTGGTTTGGCTGACGTCAACTAATTCAACAGAGACCTGGGCTCAAACCTGAGACCTTCACGATCAGCTTAACAGAGCACTGCCCTCGATGGTGCATTTACACGCTGAGCCACAGGGCAGCCCAGGACTCTAGTTTTAATTGCCAATCATTGGGCAAACACCATTTAGAGCTTCAATGCCCCTCAGCTATTTCACTTGGAATTAATAGTACATCACCCAAAATACGCAGGATCAGCAATGATAATGATTTTAATCTGTTTCAGTTTGAGATACCAAATCAATTAAATTAATATGGAATCAAAGTTAATCAGTTTTTATAATGTCATTGTACAGGGTTTATCAAGGATTATTACCAACATACGTTTTTAAACACTTTTCTAAAAATTGAGCCCTACAAGGACTCACTACATAAATTGTTACAGACATGGAGTTACACATATAGATGGTAATAGTTTCAAATATATTAGATCTTTCCTCCCTCATCTTTTCTCCCCTTTTCTTGTCAGCTCTTTTAAAAACAATCAATCAAGTGGGAGTATAGCTCAGTCGGAGCCAACCGCGTTCCTGTAACTCACCTAAGTGGCCTCTCCTCACGTGACCTTAGACAGTGAGCATCAAGGGTCATTACAGCCGAGCCTAACCCTGTCCTCAGCTGGCATCCACACATTTCCATTAACCCTGCTGGAAGTGGGCGAGGATCAAAAGCAGGAAAGCTAGCTGGGTTTTTTGCTGAACCAGGCCATGGATAATGCCTATGCATTTTACAATCCGACAGCGACAAGAGGCACACACACAGGTGTGGTTCACCTGCACATTGATATGCTTTTGGGATGAGCAGATGTGCTTTATTAGTCAGACTGCACATCACTTTGGTGATCATGTTGGCGTAACCAACAACATTCTTTACTCAGGTACTTAGACATTTAAATTACCTGTGACTGAAGGGAGGATTAGCAGTTACATGTGTATTACTTTGGTACAGAGTAACACTATTTTATTTGCCTGTAATATTTTCTAATTGTACTAGGAACAGCTGCAGTTCAGTTTCCGAGATAAGCTATTAACTGAATGATTTGATGTTTCTTTGCAGGAGAGGTAGAGGAAAGAACATGGTGTTCCTTAAATGAAGTGGGGGGGGTTACTTGTAGTGGGAAAGGGGGAAGTTTACGTTAAGATGATCATAAGCTGCTTTTGGATTAGCCTTTTAATGGGGTGCTTGTGGCACTGATTTCCATTGCTTATGCTCCTAGCAGCAATGTCAACTTTACAAAGACTGGCACCAGGAACTCGCATTTTTAACCAGGTCTTGCAGATGGCCTGTTTTTTATAAAAATGAATCTCGTAAGTTCACATTATGGTTCCAATCGCTTAGGGAACCAGCAGCACAAACACTCCTGTAATGCCGATATAAAAGTAACTATATATGGAATCCAGGTGGAGCTGGCCTGATGGTCAATTGGCCTCATCTCATTCCAAACTTTCTTACAGTCTCATAAAATATGTCTTCTTTTCTTCCTCCTAGCTCGCCTTTCAAATCCAGTTTTTTTTTAAAATGTACATTGGTCCTCCCAACATGGTGGCTGATCACCTTCCTGGGTGGAATTGTAATTCATTCTAGGATGCTGAGTCCCATTGATGTTCTGTTTCTTTTGAAGATCTCGACAATATTTTATTATTCAGGTGGAGACTGCCCTACCTGGTGCCAGTTCTGGAAATGCAGTTATGTCCGGCATGTACATTTTTCATGTTTTTCGATTCACTAAGTATTCAGAATAACGCACTACCTTAATGAAATGCAAAGTAAGTTTGTATTACGTGAAGTAACGTCAAATACGTGTTCACCAATATTGATGCATATATATATATATATATATATATATATATGTGTGTATTAGTAATACAAATTTAGCTGTTTTCATTATTGATTGCATATGATAATAAAAATCAATTCTCATCGCGTTAAATTAAGGCCTAAACTGAACTTGAATGAAAAACCCAAGTAAGTCTATACATTACAATTTGGGATTTGCTGCCTGGCTAAATTATATTGGATCTACTCCAAATGACTGGAATAATTGCTGTTGTTGAGCAACAGTGTTAAAATTTTATAGTGCTGTTAAAGCCATGTGGGAAAATACAAAAACCATCATTATTATTGCCCAACAGGACTTTTGTACCAAGTTAGATATCATGCACGTAGCATTCAGGGGGCATTAAAACTGCTGGCAGGCAGATTATTAACCCTTAATTTTTTTAAACAATGTAAGCTAGTAGTAGTAGCTGTGAGCACTGTAGTAATTAATAGTTTGTGAGCAGGACCAAGGCCTGAAGGGGTGGATGGAGAAGGATGGAGAAAGAAAGAGGTCCATCACGACAGGCATCATAAGGATTCTGGTTAATCAAGCTTCCTTTCATTTAATTTTTAGGCCAATTTACTCCCCTCCTGTCCTGATACTTACTAGATATAATTCCTCGGACACTGGTATGCCACCGTACTTCACCCAAATGGCTATTTCTTCATGTGTGAGCCTAGACAGTGGGTATCAACTATTCCACCTTGGAGGACATCACAAGCAAGCTGACCTTGTCCTCGCTCATGCACTTTCCAGTAGAAATCATAGGGGCCATTACAGGATCCAGCAAGGAGCACCATGCACCGTGCCTACGTTTTAGGAGGTTATGGGTGTGGGTACTGTAGTGTCGTGGTTATGTTACTGGATTAGTAATCCAGACAGCATGAGTTCAAATGCCACCACGTTTGAGAATTTGAATTCAGTTTAATAACCTGGAAATAAAAATCTGGTATCAATAAAAAAGTGACCATGAAGCTGTCGAATTGTCATAAAAACACAACTGGTTCGTTAATGTCCTTCAGGGAAGGAAACTTGCCGTCTTTACCCAGTCCGGCCTATATGTGACTCCAGTCCCACACAAATGTGGTTGACTCTTACGTGCCCTCTGAAGTGACGTAGCAAGGCATTCAGTTGGATCACCACCTTCTTGGCTACATTGAGTTGCACTAAGAGCTGACCTGGACTGAGTAGTTATAATCAATGTCAGTGCCAATCCTTAATGTAAAGATTATTGTCATGAACCAATCAAAGACCTGGCAAAGATCAGGTGATCCATTGCTGTGGAAACTGTTCAACTAATCCTGCTTATGACCTGGTAGTGTTGAAATAGAATACTCTGTAGTTCTAAACTGTACTGAGAGACGAGCCCAGACTGTACAGAAGCCAGGTGCCAAGGATGCAAGAATATCAAACTGAGGTTAACACATTGGTTAGTGCTTTCACGAGTGCAATAGATGCAAACTCACAAGCTCTCCATTGGGGCTCTGAGTAAACGTGGTGCGGTGATAATTATACAGAGCAGATGGTCCTAGGTTTGATCCCCGGTCTGTGATGAGTCAGCTGATCTCAGCCCAAGGAGTGGTGGGAGCACAATAGTTGGCCTCAGTGCCTGCTGGGCTGTGAGAGGGAAAAAAAAATCAGGGAGGATTCCTGCTCCTGACCACTGTCCAGTAGTACAGAGTCACCCTAAGAACTGTTAAATGAATACAGTATTTGGCAAGTACAAAACAAAGCATACAGTGTCTGTAGTACAGTGTCACCCTAAGAACTGTTAAATGAATACAGTATTTGGCAAGTACAAAACAAAGTGTTCAGGTGCTCTTACATTATCAATAGTTGGAAATAGTAGCAGGAAATGCAAAAAAGTGCAGAGGTATTCCGAATAAAAAAGTTAGTATTGGACAAAAATGGTACAGCAGTTATTTAATATACAGATAATTATTTTTATAGTTACATACAGTACCTGCTGCATACAGTGTGCTTCCTCTTACACATAAATACACCGTTACTTGTAATTAGATTTATATTTGAAATAAAAGGTTAGCAGTGAAGCTCATCCTTTACACCTTAATAATGGAAATTATTTTATTTTGGATACTTTTATTTTGTGAAGCTGCATCTACGTTTGAGTAGCTTTATTATTTTTCTTCCTCAGTTTTATGCCCTCTCTCTCTCCTGCCTTTTGCCAGGATATGATTCCATGGACACTGGTTGCTGCCTCTAGTTCCTTGTCCAAGTGGCCATTCTTCACTTATGAACCCTGGCTGTCAAGCTACAGACTGAGGCTGATTCTATCCTTACTTGTTGTCCACGTGTGCTATCTTTCTGGCACGAAGTACTGGATTATGATCGGGAGCAGAAACTTTTGCTGATTTTCTTCGTACTGTTCTAGGGGTCCTGAGGCCAACATTAGCTTTTATATACATATACATACATACATATACATACATACATATACATACATACATATACATATACATACATACATATACATACATACATAAACATACATACATATACATACATATGCATACATACATACATACATATACATACATACACATACATACATACACACATATACATACATACATATACATACATACATATACATACATACATATGCATACATACATATACATACATACATATGCATACATACATATACATACATACATACATACATATACATACATACATATACATACATACATACACATACATACATATACATACATACATACACATACATACATACATACCATACATATACATACATACATATACATACACACACATATACGCACTGCGGCACTGGCCGATCAGCTGAATGGGTCACTCTGAGGCGGAAGATCCTCTTGGGCGCTTGGGCATAAAAACGCTGTCCCGAGGGCTGCATATAGTGACACCACAAATCCCGGCCAGAATGGAGATAATTGGGTCATTCCCCTGTCAATCATGCCTGGAGACTGCATTGCTGTAAGTGTCTGGGATTGGTGTCACGCACGCAATTTGTATTATGTAACTACCCTCCACTCAATGCTGGAGAAATAATCAAATTGTATCTGTTTGCTGTAAGTCCTGTCGTAAGTCCCGCCCTGCATCCTACTCATTGGCTGACAAAGTGGTGTCAATACTCACTGCTGTTAATTTAAATAGGCTCCATTAAGGGTGGGCGTCCTCCACACCAGAGAGAAAAATCTGCCCCTCTTACGTTACGAGACGTTTAACTGTGCCGTATATACCTTTCCTTGGAAAACAAAAAGTGAAAAAATATATTTCTAAATATATTTTTCTGTGCTCTGTGTGTCATTTGGAAAATCAAAGATTCACATTCAACTTGAAATCTCTGCAGGAATTAGTGAGATGGAGAAATTCTTCTCATCCTCTGCAATGTATTATTGCATCCATTACATCCGTGTGTGCTCCAATCACTACTGTACGTTGAAATAAAAGGCTATTAATAAAACCGATAAGTCAATTTTTAAACAAAAACAATTCCACCCACAGAGCTCCCATTTAGAAGGTATAACCCATACTCAGCAAAAGCACCAAAACCACAGTCCCCCTGATGGCCTAGTGTGTAAAGGTGTTGTGTTGTATACTACTAACCCATACTGACCAGAAGCTCCCAAATTCAATTCTCATTTTGTGCTAAGTTTGCCAATCTCCGATGAGGAGCCACCCTGGTGCTTCTGGACTAGTTACTGAAGCTGTAGGGTGATTCTGTGATCTGGCACTCCCTGTAGGGAGCCGGTTCACAGCCTGTAAATTGCTGTCCTATTAATTTTAATGGATAGAAAAAAAATGTAACAGTTGATAACAGTGAAATTTTGCCTAAAAAAAATTATTCTGCAGCTTGTTTCAAATAGACTGAAAAAAAACCCAGAAAAAAAGAGAATTTAAAAATCTTTTTAAAAATCCTTTCCAGATGTGAATCGCACTAATAGAACCTTACTCCTGCCTGATGGGAAATTGCTCCCATTTCAGTCTGAACATAACAAGAGTCATAGCTCTGAAACAAAATATCAACTCCAAGCCCAGGCTTTTGAGAGATGCTGAAACCTTCAAATAAAAATATTAATTTAGTTCCTCAAGCACGCAAAAGACTACTTTATACAGGTATGTTTAATCAGGTTATTGTGACTCATTTTCGGGCGGTGCAGACACGATAGGCCGAATGGCCTCCTTCTGTGCCGTAAATTTTCTATGATTCAATGTAATATTGTAGTTTTTTTTATTGTTAGAAACCTTATCCACGACCCTGGTCCACTGCTCTGACTGTGATGGAGCAGGAATTGCATCCTGAGAAGAGAACAGGACTACACACAAAGGGTTGTCTACACACAAAGGGTTGTAGAAGTTTGGAACTCTCTTCCGCAAACGGCAATTGATACTAGCTCAATTGCTAAATTTAAATCTGAGATAGATAGCTTTTTGCCAACCATAGGTATTAAGGGATATGGGCCAAAGGCAGGTATATGGAGTTAGATCACAGATTAGCCATGATCTTATCAAATGGCGGAGCAGGCACGAGGGGCTGAATGGCCTCCTCCTGTTCCTATGTTCCTAGGACCACCCCAGAGTTTCGAGGGTCAAGGTGGGGTCAGCATATTTACATAAATCAGACAGATGTCTGCGCTCGTGTTATCAACAACAATAGCTTGCATTTTCATTGCACCTTTGCCATAGTAAAAAGTCCCAGGGCACATCACAGGAGCGTTATCAAACAAAATTTGACATCAAGCCACATAAGGAGATATTAGGACTTGTGACCAAAAGCCTGGTCAAAGAGGTAGGTTTTAAGGAGCGTCTTGAAGGAGAAGAGAGAGGTGTAGAGAGACGGAGAGGTTTAGGGATAGAAATCCAAAGCTTAGGGCCTAGGCAGCTGAAGGAACGGCCGCCAATGGTAGAGCGAGAGATATCAGTGCAGCTTGGGCACCTGGTGGAGGTGGAAAATTTTCAATTTAGGACTGATATCAGGAAGCAAACTGTAGCACTTGAAAGCCACCTGTGGGTAAAGCAGGAAGGACTAGATTAAAAGTGCTGCAAATTTTCAAATTGGCCCCCAAGTTGTCAACATCCATTTTGCTTGGGGCTCAGGAGGCAGAAGCAGTAAGAAATCCAATGCATGATGGCAACCCCAGTGGTCACCCAAAGCTCTTTACAGCCACTGAAATACTTTTGAAGTGCAGTCACTGTTGTAATGTAGGGAAGAGTTGTAGCCAATTTGCACACAGCAAGCTCCCATAAATAGCAATGTGATAATGACCAGATTATCTGCTTTTAGTGATGTTGGTTGAGGGATAAACATTGGCCAGGACACCAGGAAGAACTCCCCTGCTCTTCTTCAAAATAGCGCCATGGGATCTTTTACATCCACCTGAGAGCGCAGTAGGGGCCTCAGTTTAATGTCTCATCCGAAAGACAGTGCAGCACTCTGACAGTGCAGCACTCCCTCAGTACTGCACTGGAATGTCGGCCTAGATTTTGTGCTCAAATCTCTGGATTGGGACTTGAACTCATGACCTTCTGACTCAGAGGTAAGAGTGAGTATGGGGGAGGATCACATTTGCAAATTTCTGTAGGTAAGCCGCAATTCATGATCTTGTTATTAGTGAAGGCTCAGGCACTGCTCTGCACAGTCACAACTGTAAATTTTAGACTAACACAACAACTGCCTTACACAAATTAAATTTTGTATTAATTAAAACCAATCTAAATTGAAATTGATTTTTGCTAAACACAGTGATACTCAGCAATTCAGTGCAGGGGCATATGGACAGGGATTAAGTATGTATTTAACAACTTTCAGTTCAATCAGCTTGGCTCTCACTTCAGGGTGTAACGATTATTGCAATAATCAATTATTTATTGAACCTACCATTCAGTAAATTGGACTATAACTTATTAAACATTTTCTAAGTTTAAATATTATAATATTACCCAGTGGCACTTAATTGACAGCTGAACTTACTCAGATCACAATGTATAATTTAGATCACAAAACTAACAAAAAATATGGACTGACAGGAAAAGGCTTGAAACAATAATTATATTAATACATAATTAATACACCATTGTGTTTTACACATTCATTAATTTTAAAAATTCTAATCATTGTATGACTTTTTAATCTGCTCTATTACTGAAAAAAAAGTTTGGGAATAGACTACGTTATAATATAACAGTGATTGAGAATATATCCATTTGCCTTTGTAGATTGAAGATCAAAAGCAAATCTATCGAAGTCCAGGAGCCTCTCTGTAAAAATTATCCAACTTTACAAGTGAAATGTAATTTAATGGTAGCCCTATGTTGGAAGCATAGAAAAAGTGCTTCACCCAGTGTGCTTATCCAATGAGTAGCTGACCTTTTTGGATCAGGAAGATCCCAGGTTCAATCATCAGTCTGTGTTCAGTTAGCTGATCTGAACCAGAATAGTGGTTAAGGTGCTACAGTTGGCCTCTGGATCTCTGGGCAAGGGGAGGGAAAAATCAGCCAGGGTTCCTACTCCTGATCGTGGTCTAAGGACCTCTGCTGGAAAGATTGCACGTGTGAACATCAGGTGATAACTGGAGCAGGCTCTCCACAGTTGACTAGCCTGTCAACACTCAGTGGCTGAGCTCACACAGGAAGAATGGCTACTTGGTGTTAAGTGCCAGAGGGCTGCCTGTGTGCATGGAACTATTCCCCATTTCCTTCAGGTGAGAAAGGGAGAAAGTGGCTATGTTGAAATTTCAGAGAGTTGTAACTTCAGCAAGAAAAGAAAAAACTCGGGCCCTAATTTTCCCCTTCTTACTACATACGGATCGTACGTGTAATTGCTCACATTTTGCAGATGTATGCAAAGTTACTATTTTCCCAGATGGGTGAATACAAATTTTGTGTGCAGTTTTGTACACACCAAATGCAATTGAGTTGCAAATCATGGTACAATTATGTGCAAACAAATGGATTAACACAATATAAATGTCCACCATTGAATGCACGCGTGAAATGAGAGATGACAGGCAAAGTTGAGAAAGGCAGGGAGAGGCTTAGAAAAGACGACTGCTTTAGCGATCAGGTTGATTCCTTGTTGGCAGATATTGTGTAACGTCATAGACAAATTTTCTGAAACAAAGCCAATACAAGCTGAATGTGCTTGTGCTACATGGTAAGAACTCTTTCAAATGCTACTTTTCATGAGGCAATCGCGGGAGCAGTGCAGGCAAAGATAGGTAATCAGATTTTAAACAGACCAGAAGAACCATGGTGAACATCAGGCATTCACTCAAGGTTGCATGAGGTGATCCAAAGTTTCAATACAAAATTCCAACAAAAGCTGCTTTTATACTGGGTTTCTTACTCGTCTTATTATCACCTCCTTTTGCCTGGCACCATCATCACTTTTGTCATTTAATCACTTCTGCCCTCCACCCTATCACAGACTTCTTCCTTTTGTTCTTTCCATGCCTCCCTTTTCCATGGCTGTGCTTAAAAGATGTTCATCTCTTGACATCTTCCAGTTCTGATGAAAGGTCATCGACCCTAAAACGTTTCTGTTTCTCTCTGTCTGATCTGCGTTTTGTCAACATTTCCTGTTTTTATTTTATGTTGGGTTTAGTGGGTGATTGTGCCACCAGCTGCTGATGCCTGGGCCCCACACATCCACCAGGCCTGGAGAGTTCAGTAGGTTTACCCATGTGTCAGGAGCCAGCAGCACAAACACCACCCCCCTAACCCCAATATAAAAGCAACTATGGATGATTGGCCAGCTGCTTGTACCATCGAACACCCCGAGTAAATGGACATGGGCTGGTTGTAACGTCCCAGCTGCAAAATTACCCAGAAGTAAGACAGCATCTAATAAATTCCAGCTCACCTCCCCTCTCCTGAAGGCTTTCAATCCTTGCTGGGGTGTAGTTTCATGGGACCCAATCACCCACCAATATCTAGTCCAAGTGGCCATTATTCATGCATAAGCCTCGACAATCCATGTCTGCAGACAATTTAACTACCTTGGGTATCACAGTCGAGCCTGAACCTGACCTCACCTAGTTTAATATGCACTTTCCAACAAGGGGCACTGAATAATTTTCCCCTTCTTAACCCAGGGATGTTGAGTCCAATTGTATCAGCCCCCACCCCCCCACAATCCCGGCTGAGAATGGCTAACTCAGCATAGATGGATCAAATCTGAGACCTTTCTGTTTGTACACCATTCAGCACAGGAGGGAAGGTCCTGTCTGCCACACTTTAATATTCTGTGAAAGGAGGTATTAGTAAGAGAACTAAATGGGGCAGAGTGAAAAGGAAGTGGGGCCATATATAAAGACTTGTTACCTCATGGAATGCTTTGCCACAGGCAACAGTTGAGGCAGCAACCATTACCTATTTTAAGCAAAACGTAGATAAATATTTGAGGAAGATACAGGGCTATGGAGAGAGAGCAGGGCAATGTGATTCATTTTTGCTCCAGCAAAGGGCCAGTACAGGCATAATGGGTCGAATAGACTCCTTCTGTGCTGTAAATTTATGTGGTTCTAAAACTGAATAAATATTTCTATGTTCAGCAACTGAATAAATATTTAATTTTCCATTGTTATTCAGATTATTGAACTGAGGAAAACTAACTTTTGAAAGGAACATTCAGATTCTCTTGAGTACTTCTTTGGGTTCCTGTTGATGCCATATATCAAATGTTAAAGAACTGTCACCATCTTTATCATCGTCTCATCTCATGGTCTGTGATCTGCTTTCTAAATCTATCCTTCAGGTTTCCTGTTGTGCTTATTATTTCTGTGAAGATGCTAGAAGCTACAAGGAAAGGTGCGACGACAGAATAAACAACCGCATAAATAATATTAAGGGGGAATAAATGTTGTTTAAAGAGCTGATTCTTGTTAAATATGGCATTTTGCCATCTGTACATTTTTGAAATTAAAACAATTGAAACAGTTATAAATGATATCCTTCCTTTCTATTTCTGTTCTATTTGATGATTTGTGTGAAAGTTTAAGCGGTAAGTTTTGATGACACAATCAAACTATCTGGAAGCCACTGTGCCTAACTGCGAAAGCCAACTGAAATGACATCTGCAGATTTAATCATTAACAGTGCTGCTTCAGTGACCTGCCATTTCAATTGTGTTTAGCTCCCTTACACTGTTGAACTCAATAACTCCTTACCACCACAAACAAACCATGAGGAAGGGCACAAGTGTTTGGGGTTTGTTTTTGAAGGTGAGGATGACTCTTACCACAGTAAGTTCCAAGGGCTCAGGCAGCCCATCAGTCTCAGTCTCTTATCTAAGTGGCCATTCTTCATGTGTGATTGAACATTGACCGAATGCTTGAGTGCTAACACAGCGTAACACTGGTGCCTGCACGCACACGCCTAGACATTGGATTGCTCAGCGCTTATCATTCGGGCGAAAAACGGGCGCTGAAGGATCCAATATTGCGTGCCACGACTGTCATTTTGGACCACCCTTCTTTCAGGTGTCTCTGGCGACTATCTGAGAGCAGCGCTGGCCCAACTTAAATATGCAAAGATGGGTCCTTTGCAAGCTCCAACTGTTCTTTTTGTTTCCACACCAACCTATTCAGCGGTCCTTAAATGGGAACGCTGGAGTCCGTGGAAGAAACACAAAATGTAAGCTTTTAAAACCTATCTGAATGTGAAGCCGGCAGGAACAGGAGTAGGCCCTCAGCTGGTCGTCAGTGACCGGCAAGCTGCCTCTTGGGGCGCAACTCGTGCCCATGGTACGTCGTTTGCCTCCTGATGACACGAGAGGACCAATATCGTGTGGTCTTCTGGGCCACCAGTTTAGGCGCGGTGGTTGTTGCGGCCGCTCGGTTCACACCCGGAAACTGTCTCAAGCCAATCTCCAGGCCACCCCACCCAGCAAGAATAATTGATTTTCCCGTCTCTAGCCCACCGAATCAAAGACAATGGGAGTCTTGTTAACTCTCGGCATGGTGTAAAACGAGCAATATCGAACTAGCCGTCCGTTATACACCCTGCCTGAATTTCCTTTCAATTGAAGTCAATGGAAGGAATAATTGAGCGATGCGTATAATGGACAGTCAATTCAATATCGTCCGTTTTACACCATCAGCCAGAGTTAAAATTAGCCCTATTAATATTACCACACCCATCACCACCGGCTGAGATCAGCCAACTCCGCACAAACCAAGATCGAAGATTGAGCCTTCCTATTCTGTAGGACTCAGTTCCACACCATGTGGTGCTTTTCTCCACTTAGTCAGTGTAAACAATTTTACAACACCAAGTTATAGTCCAGCAATTTTATTTTAAATTCACAAGCTTTCGGAGATTTCCTCCTTCCTCAGGCAAATGTTTCAAGAGCTCCTTGAAGCCTACGCATTTATACATATAGAACAATACATGGTGTTTACAGACTGCCCCTGCAACTGCCCGTTGCCAAGGCAATCACCGTGTTCAGACAGAGAGGTGTCACCTGCAGAACCCCCGAATACACATTCAACAAAAAAACAAACAGGGAAAAAAAAACAGAGAAAAAAAACAGAGAGAGGCAGAAACATCCGGAAGGCAGTGTGAAATGTCTCCCTGGCTTTCCTCCACTTACAAAAAGCCTCCTGAGCTATGCACTCTCTGTAGTCGAGAGGGCATGATGGGCATCCTGTTCCTGTGTTACCTCTACTGCCAAATGAAAATGGAGAAAGAGGGAAGGTTGCAGAAATATTTTGAGGTTGCTGAAATTCAAAGTTCATCCTGGCTATTCACACGCTCATGTGTTTATTTGAGCTATAGCTACAGTTAATGAATAAACCACTCACACCTGGGCACAGTGTAAAAGGTTCAAAATGAGTTTACATATTAAACGGCAATGTCACTCTGGAGCCAAAGTACTGTACTTTCAAAGTAAAGCACGCCTCTTAGAAACAGTGCAACAAACATTCACGCACAATTTCCTCTCCTTGAGAAGAAATGTTCTCACCTGTATCCATCTGAAAGCAACAGGCTGAAAACTTGCCATTCGCACCTTTTGGCTATTTCCAGTAAACTACCATAAGGGTGGACAGCAATCAGCAGTTTTACTGGTCCTGGCTGCTTCTGCTTAAGGAATTCAGAGGCTAACAGCTCACTGGCTAAGGGCAGATCTACCAACTTTCCCTATTTGGCAGGAGATTGTGACCTCTCTTCAGCCCGAGAATCACACTCTCCCAGGTATCTGCATTGTGCATACCTGACAGAGTGATATCCCTTTCACCTAATTCACTGTGGTTCAGTGGTAGCACTCTTACCTCAGAGTTAGCAGGTTGTGGGTTCAAGCCCCATCTAGGCTGACACTTCAGATCAGTACTCACTGTTGGACGTGCTGTCTTTCAAATGTTAAATCATGGCCTAGTCTGCTCTCAGGTGCATGTAAAAGACCCCATGACACTATTCAAAGAAGAGCAGGTGAGTTCTCTGGGTGTCCTGGCCAACATTTATCCCTCACCCAAAACAGATTATCTGGTCACTTATTTCATTAAATGGCTGCTGTGTTTCCTACATTACAACAGTGAATACACTTCAAAAGTATTTCATTGTTTGTAAAATGCTTTGGGATGTACTGAGGTCATGAAAGGTACTATATAAATGCAAGTTCTTTCTTCTTCTTCTAATTGTTGGCGCTGAGGAGCTTTGAGCTGACAGAGTACCCCAACCTAATCCACACTGTGGCATATGGAATGCCAGCATATCAATCAGCATGGGACAATAGGATTGCTTGCTGATTAATATGCCAGCATCCCATACACCACATACATAACCAGTATTGCAGAAGATGAACAAGGGCTGGGAGCAGCCCAATGGCAGTAGAAGCATTTGTATGCCTCACGGCTAGAAGCACGAATTTGTAAATTATATCAAGCTGGTGTGTGTGTGTTTTTCCAGATTATTTCATGTGGCTGCTTTATTATGTTTTGCAAATGGTGAAAAAGTAGTAATGGCTTTTTCATAAGCAAAAAAAAAATACAGCCAAACTGTGGGTTTCTTGATATAATTTGTGCAGGAATTATACTCGCCCTTTGATGGGATCGAAACCATTTAATTTTTGTAAATGGATGAGTTAAATCAGAGCTATCACCACTGAAACAAATTCCACAGTCAGGTGGGCGAGTGAGAAAGAAATAAAGAAAAAGCAAGACAGACAAGCAGAAAAAAAGAGAGAACAAGAACAAAAAAGAAAGACAAGGAAAAGAGAACAATAAAGAGGAAGAAAAGAATCCATTAATGTCCCTTAGCCATCCTCCTCAGTTCCTGTGATATATGCAACTTAACACTTTGGATTTGGCACAAATTCTTGGCTCAGGTATACAGCTCGCAGCTGAAAATCTAACAGCTGGATTTGTCCAGTGTTGATAGCTAGGATGCACCATATAGTTTGATAATGAACTATGCAGACCAGGAAGATCTTAGGTTTGATCTCTGGCCCGCGTTCAGTAAGTTGATCTGAGCCAGGGCAGCAGCACTAAACTTTTTTCTGGTGTTCTAGAATTCTATGATAAGAGAATGAGATAATTGGTCTATTAATGATATCAAAATTGGAAGTTAAAGTGGCAAAATTAACAAAATGGCAAATGTGTCACAGGTCACGTGACAGTGTACCTGATGCTCTGTGAATTCCCCTCTTTGCCTTTGGACGACATACCTGTAATGGTATAATGAAGAGATATCATTACAAGTATACATTTCACTGGATACTCTCCCATGATATCTGTAGCACTGTGGCTAGCTCAGGGATTGGTAACAGGGTTCAGGTGCTGTGCAGGTGGCCAAATTGTACAGCATTGTGAGGCAGCTTGGTGGTGAAATCATCAGAACATTTGCCTGCATCAAAAGATCCATTGTGTCGGCACTTCCTTCAGTTTATTTTATTATTCTGATCGCACCTAACAATCAGGAGCTGGGCTTGTTTTTTTGGATGCCCACACAAACCCACATCAGGAAACACAAGATTGATGAATTCATTCTGTTGCTAATTCCATTGCCTTCTTGGCTGCACTAAAAATAATTCAGGTTTGCACCAAAATACTTGATGGCTTCAATTAAAAAAAAAATGAATGTATTTCCCTCCCATTCTTTCAACCAACACGCACTCCTTTTAGAAAGTACATTTACCAGTTTACTGACC
This sequence comes from Heptranchias perlo, assembly GCF_035084215.1. NCBI lineage: Eukaryota > Metazoa > Chordata > Chondrichthyes > Hexanchiformes > Hexanchidae > Heptranchias > Heptranchias perlo. Next base: position 32,168,776 of record NC_090350.1, read on the forward strand.
TTGGAAAAAACATATGCAAAGTTATTGTTGATGCACGTATTATGGAGACTGCCAACAAGATAATGCTCCATGTGTTGATTAACTATGTGGTTTGGTGCTTTTCAGTTTATGTATGATACATTAACTACAGAGATACAGAGGCCGCACCTCTAGCCAAGCTGTTCCAGTACAGCTACAACACTGGCAACTACCCGACAATGTTGAAAATTGCCCAGGTATGTCCTGTCCACAAAAAACAAGACAAATCCAATCCGGCCAATTACCGCCCCATCAGTCTACTCTCAATCATCAGCAAAGTGATGGAAGGTGTCGTCGACAGTGCCATCAAGCGGCACTTACTCACCAATAATCTGCTCACCGATGCTCAGTTTGGGTTCCACCAGGACCACTCAGCTCCAGACCTCATTACAGCCTTGGTCCAAACATGGACAAAAGAGCTGAACTCCAGAGGTGAGGAGAGAGTGACTGCCCTTGACATCAAGGCAGCATTTGACCAAGGAGCTCCAGTAAAATTGAAGTCAATGGGAATCGGGGGAAAACTCTTCAGTGGCTGGAGTCATACCTAGCACAAAGGAAGATGGTAGTGGTTGTTGGAAGCCAATCATCTCAGCCCCAGGACATTACTGCAGGAGTTCCTCAGGGCACTGTCCTTGGCCCAACCATCTTCAGCTGCTTCATCAATGAACTTCCCTCCATCATAAGGTCAGAAATGGGATGTTCGCTGATGATTGCACGGTGTTCAGTTCCATTCGCAGCCCCTCAGATAATGAAGCAGTCTGTGCCCACGTGCAGCAAAACCTGGACAACATCCAGGTTTGGGCCGATAAGTGGCAAGTAACATTCGTGCCAGACAAGTGCCAGGAAATGACCATCTCCAACAAGAGAGAGTCTAACCACCTCCACTTGACATTCAACAGCATTACAATCGTCAAATCCCTCACCATCAACATCCTGGGGGTCACCATTGACCAGAAACTTAACTGCACCAGCCATATAAATACTGTGGCTACAAGAGCAGGTCAGAGACTGGGTATTCTGCAGCGAGTGACTCACCTCCTGACTCCCTAAAGCCTTTCCACCATCTACAAGGCACAAGTCAGGAGTGTGATGGAATACTCTCCACTTGCCTGGATGAGTGCAATTCCAACAACACTCAAGATGCTCGACACAATCCAGGACAAAGCAGCCCGCTTGATTGGCACCGCATCCACCACCCTAAACATTCACTCCCTTCACCACCAGCACACCGTGGCTGTAGTGTGTACTATCCACAGGATGCACTGCAACAACTCGTCAAGGCTTCTTCGACCGCACCTCCCAAACTCGCGACCTCTACCACCTAGAAGGACAAGGGCGGCAGGCACATGGGAACAACACCACCTGCACATTCTCCTCCAAGTCACACACCATCCCGACTTGGAAATATATCGCCGTTCCTTCATCGTCGCTGGGTCAAAATCCTGGAACTTCCTACCTAACAGCACTGTGGGAGAACCTTCACCTCACGGACTGCAGCAGTTCAAGAAGGCGGCTCACCACCACCTTCTCAAGGGCAATTAGGGATGGGCATTAAATGCCGGCTTGCCAGCGACGCCCACATCCCATGAACAAATAAAAAAATATGAATATATTTTTAAAAATACAGAGTACAACTCATATGTTTAATTAATGTATTTTTTTTAATATTAGTTCTTGGTAACAGTGCAAATAAATCATTATTCTGATTAGATTTAAGAAAAATAATTTAAACACAGTTTGACCCAATAAATAAGAACACAAGAAAGTCCAGTACAAGAAAAGGCCATTCGGCCCATCAAAACCATTCCACCCCCCCCCCCACCACTCCCGAAACCACCATCACCACGTTGATTCCCTACTTAAAGTACCTCTATACTTCCTTGAAAAATAAAACAAATTCTCAATACAACACTACAGAGCTAGACTCCTCATGAGGAACAACTTCCCTGAATACCATTCACGACTAATGCCCTGTTAAACTGTATCGGAAGACTGGACTACACAGTGTTCCCTGATCATTCACGAGGTAATTGCATCATCCACTGTGGCAGTAAGCCATTAGCAAGATGAAGGTGCCAGGTTTGCTGAGTTAGTTGATCGCAGATGGGGTACTGGTAGGCGCTTTACAGTAGGAGCATTCCTGATTGCTATCCAGTAACTCACTGGAAAGTTACAGTGTGCAGACATCAAGTGAAGATAGGCTCAAGCTCAGCTGTGATGCCTTATTATCAAATAGCCTGCTCACACCCACTGTCTGGGCTTACACATGATGTATAGCCACTTGGATGAGGTAGATAGATTGCCAGTGCCCATGGGCCCTTTGCCCAACACCCAATAATCTCCCCCAGCAAGAATCAATGCCTTCAGGAAAGGAGAGGGAGGACAGGGAAAAAAGGAAACCAGAGCAATTTCTACTTCTGCAGCAATTCCTCCCATGGCCTAATGGATAAAGGCATTGCCTGATTTTTTTTTATTCATTCATGGGATGTGGGCGTCGCTGGCAAGGCCAGCATTTATTGCCCATCCCTAATTGCCCTTGAGAAGGTGGTGATGAGCCGCCTTCTTGAACCGCTGCAGTCCATGTGGTGAAGGTTCTCCCACAGTGCTGTTAGGAAGGGAGTTCCAGGATTTTGACCCAGCGCCGATGAAGGAACGGTGATATATTTCCAAGTCGGGATGGTGTGTGACTTGGAGGGGAACGTGCAGGTGGTGTTGTCCAGAACAAGGGGGCATAACCTTAAAATTAGGGCTAGGCCCTTCAGGGGTAATATCAGGAAGCACTTCTTCACACAAAGGGTACTGGAAATGTGGAACTCTCTCCCCCAAAAAACTGTTCAGGATAGATCAATTGAAAATGTCAAAATTGAGATTGATAGATTTTTGATAGACAAGGGTATTAATTGTTATGGAACCAAAGGTTTGGGTTGATGGAGTTAAGATACAGAGCAGCCATGATCTAATTGAATGGCAGAACAGGCTCAAGGGGCTGAATGGCCTACTCCTGTTTCTATGTTCCTTCCTATGTTATCTGCAGGTGTCCTTGCAACAGATTGCATTGTGGTTCTATGTATGGCATAAGACCCTGATTTGCATGGCTAATGAGGTGTCCTCCTGTTTTCGACGGCCACCCATGTGAAAGGCCACACCAAAATGGCTGTGGCCTGCTTGTCGGCATGAACAGACACTAAGAACGGCAAATCAGGGTCTTATGCCATACGTAGAACCACAATGCAATCTGTTGCAAGGACACCTGCAGATAACATAGGAAGGAACATAGAAACAGGAGCAGGCCATTCAGCTACCCCTCCCACCCACAAATGGGGACACAAATTGGCCCCAAATTGTAAATATATTATAGTGTGCATAATATAACTAACAAATATTTCAGTCTTCATGGGAAGTGAGATCATTTTTAATAAAATCCTCTAAAGATAAGAAATTGATTTGCAGCATTAAGGACAATACAGAACAGCAGAACGCACCTGTGGCAGAGTATTCTATAATGCAGTCAGGAAAAATAAAAATTAAATAAAATGTACTTACCCAATAATACATGAATTCTGATGGCTGCAGCATACTTACAACCAGAACTGAAATCTGTTCCTTTGTGGCTAACCATGGATGTGATGGAAATTGTGCAAACTGATATGTTGTAATTGAACCTTTTTTGATAAATTATGCAATTACTATTAATTATTTCCAGCCATGTGCCGTATTCACCGGATGTTACTGTAACCACAGTTTGGAAAGGTAAAACCAAGCAAACTTTTTTGCCTTATTTTTGAACACACTATTAATAAATGTTAAAATCAGCTTAAAAATTTCTGTGTCTCATTTAGCTATATGCATCATATTAACATCTAACGCATATTACACATGTATGGAAACTGCATTGTGGGCTCATCCTCTTGCACGTTTTGTGATAAACATATCCTTTCAATAGCTTTAGTATGCTCCTCTGCTTGGATTGTGATTGATACATCCATTTGATTAGTTTTAACATCAGCATTCCACCTACCAGTCCAAAGATTGAAACATCAATTGAGTTCATTTCAAGGAGATCATATTAATTGCTGTAAGGCACCACATCAAAGCAGATTGGCAGTGACTCACAACCCCAGTTTAATGAAAGATGGGAAGAAAAAAGAAAGGACTTGCAGTTATATAGCACCTTATCACAACCTTTGGACGTCCTAAAGCACTTTACAATCAGCTTTTGGATTACTTTTGAAGTGCACTCACTGTTGTTACTTAGGCAAACATTACAGCCAATTTCCACACGGCCAAGTCATACAAGCAGTAAAATGAGGTGAATGATTAGTTAGTCTGTTTTTGATGGCATTGCTTAAGGGAAGAATGTTGACCAGGACAGCAGAAGAAATCCCTGTTCAGTGTTGTACGCAAATGGAGCCTTGGTTTAACATCTCATCCAAAAGACAGCAACCCTAACAGGGACTTCAACGTTCTAGGGTCAATTGTCCTCTGGAGACTAATGTCAGCAAAAAAAAAGTTGTTTTCTACATGCTTTGCCACTCACATTAGCAACTGGAACAAAAATATACCCATCTGTATTGATCCAAAATATTCCCCGAGAATGCTAGCAACAAAGCTTCTCATACCACGTCTCGATCGGTGTCGTTACCTACAGTTCTTGCCTTGTACAAATACAGGATCACCCAGCGTTTGCTGAACCAGAATTGCTGGAGCGTATATTAGTCTGTGGGAATTCTGCACCCACTGATATCCCATTACAATTTCTCCTGATCTTTCCATGGTTTGTGAAAGATTCTGTCAACTCGGTGATTAAAGTAGGAAGGACTATAGATTAGGCTATGAGCTTGGAGTAAGATGGTATAGTAAACAATATGCACAACATTTTTTTTTATAAACAGAAGCATGTTCTGCACCCTTTATTGACTACAATAATAACTGATAATAATGAGGAATACAGCCTTGGATAGTTTTCATCCTTATTTGGCCAGAATTAACCTTCTCAATTCACCATCTTAGATTTTTTTCTGCTTTCCCAAAATTTTCCTGCCGCTGTTTCTGCTGTGTATGCAGGAGATCTTTTAAGGCAGTTCATTTTGAACTGGAAGACTTTGCTGTTGGCACGCATGCAGTTTATTTCTGCCTTCCAAAGCCAACATCGAAAAGGACTGTGTGCATCCAAAACGTCTCAATTTATTCCAATTCAATACGTAAAGACAAATGCACATATTTACTTCAAACGGCCGTAATTCAAGGAAAAGCTACTCTGGGATTCTACTGATTCGGGCAAAGTAATTTAGTAATTTTGCATTTGAAGCCATTCATAACTCAAGATAATTTTGACACCGCCTCTTTATCAGGAGAACACAGAGGGGAAACCAGAATTTACTACAGATAGAATCTATGAGTGGTTAAGAGAATTGTGTCTCAACATTGAGGAAGAGGTTAGTCTTGGACAGTAAAGGCGAACTTACAGTTGTTAGGCAAGGAACTGTTCCATTTTGAATTGCACCATAAGCCACAAATAATCATAGAATCATACAGCACAGAAGGAGACCATTCGGCCCATCATACCTGTGCCAACTCTTTGAAAGAGCTATCCAATTAGTCCCACTCCCCTGCTCCTTCCTCATAGCCCTGCAAATTTTTCCTTTTCAATATATATATATATATATCGAATTCCCTTTTTCAAAAGTTATTAATTAATTTACTTCCACCGCCCTTTCAGGCAGTACATTCCAGATCAAAACAACGCGCTGTGTTAAAAAAAAAATCTCCACTTCTCCCCTCTGGTTCTTTTGCCAATTATCCTAAATCTGTGTCCTATGGTTACCAATCCACCCCACCAGTGGAAACAATTTTTCCTTATTTACTCTATCAAAACCCCTTATAAATTTTGAACACCTCTATTAAGTCTCCCCTAAACCCTCTCTGCTCCAAGGAGAACAATCTCAGTTTCTCTAGCCTCTCCACATAACTGAAGTCCCTCATCCCTAGTATCATTCTGGTAAATCTCCTCTGTATCCTCTCCAAGGCCTTGACATCGTTCCTAAAGTGTGGTGCCCAGAATACTCTCTCTCTCTCTCTGAGGCCTGACCAGTGATTTAATAAAGGTTTAGTATAACTTCCTTGCTTTTGTACTCTCTGCCTCTATTTTATAAAGCCAAGGATCCTATATGCTTTTTTTAACAGTTTTATCAACTTGTCCTGCCACATTCAACAATTTGTGTACGTGAGCCCCCAAGTCTCTCTGTTCTTGCACCCCCTTTAAAATTGTACCATTTAGTTTATATTGCCTCCCCTCATTCTTCCTCCCAAAATGCATCACTTCACACTTCTCTGCATTAAATTGCATCTGCCATGTGTCTGCCCGTTTCACTAGTCTATTTATGTCCGCCTGAAGTCTGCTACTATCCTCCTCACCGTTTACTACATTTCCAGGCTTTGTGTCACCTGTAAACTTTGAAATTGTGCCCCCTGTACCCAAGTCCAGGTCATTAATATATATCAAAAGGAATATTGGTCCTAATACCTGAGGGGGGCACCACTGTATACTTCCCTCCAGTCTGAGTGGAATTCTGTTATAGTATATAATTATATTCAAAAATGTGTGCTGGATTTGGGTAAAATAAGTGGAATTTTATTACAGTACATTATAAAGTAGAAAGTAGCCTACATTACTGCATTATTTACTGCAATTATTTTATCTTGGAACTTCACCGGAGTTTAGGTGAGAACAGGATTTGTTTTGGCTCAGCTCCAATGGTTCCTACAGTGAAACAGCCTATTGATATTATTTCGACTCCCACATGACTGCCAACACCCATGCAACCATAAGTTAGCACAATTATGGAGGGAGGAGGAAAGAGAATCAAAACAAAATTATCATTTGACAGTTTAACTGGAGGTCATTCTGATTAAAAAGAGGTGTTTCTTAGTTCCCCAGCACAAGACATGTCACAGAAAATCATTATTAGAAATGACAGCCCTGAAAAATTCTAATATTTAAGCCGGAATCACGCCCACCAGGGGCTTCCACCACTGGCCTCATCATATGTAGGGTCAGCGCGAGGTCCTATCACCAGTGATCCAGCTCAGGTGCCTGCCTGATTCTCATAGACTGGAAAGTCCGGCAACTTTTGCCATCAAAAGGTGGAAGCCCTGGAAAGCAGATTTTGTGCACCCTTCAGTTGCCTTTATAAGACGGCCGATAATATCCCTAGTAGAAACATTTTCCACATTACCTCTCTTTGAGGGTCATTACCATGCCGCATGTTTGGACTCCCAGGTGAACCGCACATCCACCGGAATAAGGGCCGGTACGCCCTTCTCACTGGACATATTGGTTGCCACTGTTCTGCCAGGCTTCTGAGAAGTCAAGGCCAAGGGAACTTCTCAACCCCTGCAAGTCTCCGGCCTAGTAAAAGGCGGCCAGAGATTCAGCCGTTTGCAAGGTCACTTAGAAGTCGTGCAAAGGGTGAGACCTGGCCTATCTGGGTCCTGGTCTAGTTTACACACCTTTCACTGCACTCCTGCCTAGTTATGCGGGAGACTGCGAAAGGGGCTGAGTACTTAATCAGTGCTGTAAATCAAAAAGGTTGGAACTGAAGAGGAATCAAGTCAGACAAATTTTAATGTAGTATTACATTTCCATTTACTGAACTTTCCTTCATTGTTATCATTCGATCAAACAACACAACAAGGGGCTGGACCAAGAAGCCTGAATTTTATAATGCTGGAGAGTCATTTTAAATTGATTATTTGAAGGTGAAAAGAAGAATTATGAGACGGAGCAGATAACATCCTTGGGAATACCACTTTCTGATTCATCACGTAACAAATCAGCCAAGTTATCATTTGATTCCACATTGCACATTAGCATTAGTGTTGGTTTCTCATGGTTTGGAATGACAAATACCCTAATATAACAGACCTTGTCCCTGAAGGGCAGTGAGTGTTAAAATTGGAGTTCACTGATACTAAAAAAATCTTGCAGAAAAGAAACTGAATAAGTGACCTATCCCATTAGCTCAGGGGGTAAATGATTGTGTTGGTAAGTGGCAGGTAACAGTTGTGCTACATAGGTGCCAGGAAGTGACCATCTCCAACAGAAAGCCCAGCCATCTCCCTCTGACCTTTAACAGCACCAACATTGCTGAGTCTCCCACTGTCATCTTGGGGGGCCACCAGTGATCAGAGGTTTAACTGAACCAGCCACATCATCACCATAGCTACTAGAGCAGGGCAGAGGGTGGTTCGCCTCTTGGCCCTTCAGAGCTCTTCCACCATCTACAAGACTCAAGTTAAGAATGAGATGGAATAGTCATCTCTCGTCTGGATGGGTGGGGCTGCAACAACACTCGAGAAACTCGACACTATCCAGAAGAGATCAGTATGCTTGATCAGGACTCCTGTCATTGAACTCAATATCCACCCCTTCCATCACTGTCACACTATGCCTACAGTATATGCTATCTACTAGATGCACTGCAACAAAGATTACTTCGACAGCACCTCCCTCCCCATGACCTCTGCCACTGAGAAGGACAAGAGAAGCAATGTTGTGTAAACACCATCACCTCCAAATTGCCCTCCAAATCACACACCATTCTGACAGGGACATATATCGCTGTTCCTGCACAGTCGCTGGATCAATATCCTGGAATTCGCTGCCTAACACCATTGTGGGAGCACTACCACCATCACAAGGACTGCAGCAGTTTAGGGAGAAGGCCCAACACCATTTTCTCAGGAAAACTAGGAATGAGAAATAAATGCAGCCTTGCCAGTGTCGCCCACATCCCAGAGCAAATAAAGTGCTGTCTGTGTTGTGCCATAACGGCCACAAAGGTCCTAGGTTCAATCTCCACCTGAGCGATCCAGTGTTCACTGCTGCAAAGTGCATTTGTGAATGTTGGATGAGGCTGAGATCGGATTCAGCTGTGATGCCTCCCAATCACCTGCTAAAATCCACTGCCTAGGCTCACAAATATAGTATGGCCATTTGGGAAAGTTACCAGAGGGATGTACAATATCCCAACCAGAGCCGGTGCCTTGAAGTGAGGAAGGTAGAAAGTTGCGAAGATAAATAAATATAATTGACTTAAAAATAAATTGCTCATGAACGAGCTTCATACAACAGCTGCTTTGACAAATCCTGTCAGATTCAAGATGTTATCACACTTCAATATGGAATAACATTTATCAACAGCATGTCAGTATGAGTATTGGAAGTACTTCTTTCAACACTATTGTAAAGTTACCCTATTTGGATGCTTCAACGCAGTAATGTCTCCCTTTAACCAGTTATATGGAAATATAATGGCAAAACTAGACTTTCTTTCCATATGCAGATCAAATCATAGAATCATACAGCACAAAAGGAGGCCATTCATTCCACCGTGCTTGTGCTAGCTCTTTGTAAGAGCTATCCAAATCGACTCACTCCCCTGCTCTTTCTCTATACCCCATCAATGCCAAACTTGAAAACATATTCTGAATATTTTGACATTGTAAAAAAATATTTGTACCATCTTCATTGTTCACTCACGAAAAAAAAGCAGCATTTGGGGGCAGGACTTCCCTCTGCTCATTGTGGTACTTCTTTGGCAGTGCCAAACTTTTCAAGATGGCAGCCGGTCATATCTGGAGAGAGGCTAGGATGTGACAAAACAAGGAGCTTTAAAGCAACTGTCACAAGTAACCCTCATTAAAACTAAACAAATCATAAAGACTTGAAGATACAATACTATATCACTACTAAAAGATATGTTGGAGGAGGAGGATTTGGCCAGGTTCGTATAATACCAGCTTTTGGCATGGTGACAGATTTGCAGTGTCATAGGTGCTAAAGTTGCACAAAATGTTATATTACTATTTTTGTCTTTGATTTTATAAAACCAAAATAAATTTTTTGTGGCAGTAGCCAATATTGGCAATGCAACATCACGTGCCAAATGGGTTATGGTGGTTCCTCCATGTCCTTTTTAATCCCTTTGTCGTGAGTTTCTCCCTTCTCCTGAAGGTGCCAGCTTTCGCCAGGACACGGTTCGATCAGTGCCAGCTGCCCTCCAACAACAGCAACAACTTGCGTTTATATAACACCTTTAACTTAGTAAAATGTCCCAAGGGGCTTCGCGGGAGCATTATCAAACAAAATTTGACACCAAGCCACATAAGGAGATATTAGGACTGGTGACCAAAACCTTGGTCAAAGAGGTAGGTTTTAAGGAGCGTTTTAAAGGAGGAGGAGAGGCAGAGAGCTTTAGGGAGGGAATTCCCAAGCTTAGGGCCTAGGCAGCTGAAGGCACGGCCACCAATGGTGGAGCGATGAAAATCAGGATGCGCATGAGGCCAGAATTGGAGGAGCGCCGAGATCTCGGAGGGTTGTAGGGCTGGAGGAGGTTACAGAGATAGGGAGAGGCGAGGCCGTGGACAGGTTTAAAAACAAGGATGAGAATTTTTAAAACTGAGGCATTGCCCGACCTGGAGCCAATATAGGTTAGCGGGCACAGTAGTGATGGGTGAATGGTACTTTGTGTGAACTAGGATATGGGCAGTAGAGTTTCGAATGAGCTCAAGTCCAGTACCTCACTGGAGTGACCATTCTTCCATCTACTGGATCCTGTCCTCATCAAACACTGTGTACACAAACATTTTATCATGAATCACTGGATAGTGATCAGGAGCAGAGACCTGGCTGATTTTTCATTTCCCGAAGGTGGGAGTGCTCCTGTGTCTAGATTTGGTCGCCTCATATGGTGGGGACCTGGAAAAGGCTCAGAGAAGGGTCACTAGATTGATACTTCATATAAGGTCCCTCAGTTATCAGAACAAACTAACAAGAGACGGGGCTTTTTACTTTACTTAAGAGTAAACTTTGAGAAGATATGATTGTAAAATAATGAAAGGTTTAAATTAGGTGCAAGTGAATAGGTTATTTCAGCCAGTCAGAGAGGACCAGGAGACGCAGGTATAACTTACAAAAGCATAGAACTAGGTTAGATGTTAAGAGGTGCTTCTTTTTGCAGAGTCGTCAACCTTTGGAATGAGTTGCCGGCATAAACATTGCATGCGGATTCGCTGCAAGTATTGAAAAGGCAGCTGGATGAGTTCCTGAGAGTGATAAGCCTTTGTACATGTAGTAGATGGGTCATTGGGGGTTGCGTCATCCAGTTACCATGGTCAGCTGGAGTGTTACTCAGTTGTCTTTGAAGGTCGGAGAGGAACTTCCCAGAGATTTTTCCTAAGTTGGCCTGTTTTTCTTCTGGGTTTTTGCTTCTCTCAGAAGATTGAGTGGCTGTGTGTGTGCATGGGATGGGGGGAGAGGGGATTGGAGGTGATGGTGTCCAGAGGTTACGCCTTGCCAAGATAGCACAGGCCTGATAGATCAGGTGGTCTTTTCCTGCATTTCATCATCCTATGATCTAACTATCCCGGCTAATATCAGAGACTAGGGATCAGAATTTGGATCTTTCTTGTCTGTGTGGCTCAGTATTACAGTGGGCAGTCACTGGGTGGGAGGGGGATATAAACATGGCTAAGTGACATGCAAAACATGTTACGGTGGTTATCACTCTTTAAATATATATCTTATTATTTGTTTAAAAAATGAAATATCTATTTTATTTCAGCAACGTGGAAGAAATTCATAACTTACTATTTCATTACTTTTAAATTATGACCTCTTTCTGACTAAACCAGGGCACCATTGTGCATCCTCTTTGTATAAACTAAATCATACTCATTAAACTGTGATAGCACTTTAAACAACTGCGGATGATCTGTAACTTTGTTGGTCATGAGTTATGGTGCCATTGACATTCATTTAATAAAAACGGGTTTGTCAATCTTACCTATTTATGGGAGCAACAGTTAACATTATGAAATGTAATTTTTTTAAATACTAATTTTTTAAAAATTGAAACAGAAGGAAACTGAAAAATGTATTCATCAAACAGGTGCTTGGAAATGATCTACAAATATTTCTAGTACTGTGTTTATTACAACATTCAAGCCAAGACAAAATTGAACGGGCCAGGAACAGTGAGATTGTTCGAACTGATATTCTCTCACCCTGATCCTGGAATAGCCCCTTTAGATTTGTCACTTGGCTGTTTTCACCAGCCCAGCCAGTTTTTTTTAAATTGTCACCATTTGACAGTTTAATTTGGCAATACAGTGGCTAGTCATTTCTAAAACTGTAGATTGAAGATTGCAACAATGAATATTAAAGAAACAGCCACTGTATTGCCAAATAAAACTGTCAACCACGACCAATTTTACCCAGCTGGGCCTGTGAAAAAAAAACAGTAAGGTGACAAGACTAGAGTTGGCTCTGGCCCCTACTTGTGAAGAGGGTGAACGAATATCAAACAGTAAAAGGCAGCATAATCAGTATCGTATGCATAATAGATATTTTTAGAGCAGGATGTTGACATTTGGTACTAACTACGATTCAAATGAGATTGATGCAGCAGTAATTTTATACAGTAGCTCATCTGCAAATGAACTGAGCAAAGAACCAACGAGCATGGATCGCTAGCCCCACCCCCCATCAGTCCTATTTCTAGCAGCTTGGGGATCCAAGGTATCTGGCATGTCCTCCTGAAACATTTACCATCTGTTCTGGAGAGGCTGTGCTGGGTGATGGGAGGATAGTGTCCAGGCTCCTCGCAAACAAAGAATGTGTCTCAGCTCTGTTTTCTCAGCCAGCTGTAAGCCTCAGATTTTCTAAAAGGGGAAGTCTGGTCATTGAAAAGGGCTGGCTATTGAAAAGAGCTTTGAGATGCAACATCTCAGGCTAAAGGAGTTTTCAATAATTTAAGCATATGCTTTAAATATTAGATCAGCCTTAAACTCTGGAGTTTTATAGACTCCAAATGGTCTTTTACTGATTGGTAGATCTATCAAAAAATTTTGAAAGAAAGAAAACTGTCAAGACAACAAATATTTAAAGGATAGGAGTATTAAAACTTTTTTTTAGAAACAGAAACACTTGAATAATAATTGCTTCAACATGTTGAACACAACTAATTGAAAGTTAAAAAGATTTACAGGCAGTTACAAGTTTGGCAGGCCGGGATTTTCTTCCATAAGCTGTGATTACTTTGCTGCATGTTTCTAGTATCGCTGCAAAAACATACTACCCTGGTCTTGAAGGTACATAGCGGGTCTCCCCTTAAGGCGCAGCAGGTTTATCCGGTCAATATGTAACCCATAGAGAACGGGAAGGTGTCAGGTTTGATCCCTGGTCTGTACTGAGTTATCTGATCGCAGCTGAGGCAAACCTTGGGGGCACGAGAATTAGCTTCATCAACCCCAGATTAAGGAGGGGGAAAACTGTCCGAGGGTTCCTATTCCTGATGGCTATCCAGTGGCTCCAGCTGGAAGTACATGCGGTTATCAGGTGAGAACAGGACTGATCTCGGTTGCAGTCAAAAATCCCGTCAACACACACTACCAAGTCTCCCACGTGAATAATGGACACTTGGACGTGAAGTTTTAGAGACCCAGTACTGCCAGTGGTACTTTACTCCAACAAGGGAACAATGAGTTCAGCAGTAATGGGGAAATAGATTTTTTTTTAAAATGGGGGTAATTTTGACTTTGGGAGATATCAAATCAGCCGCCAGTTATGCATCTCTCCCGATTTTAATTTCCATTGGCTTCAAATGGGACCGCAATGGAAATGAAAATCGGGAAGAGATGTACAGCGGGCAGCTGATTCAATAACGCCTGCTTTACGCTATCGCTCAAAGTCAAAATTACCCCCAACGTATGGCAGAGATCTCAGATGAAGTCTTTATTTACATGGATAGTAAGAGAACATAATAGTACCCATGTTTTTGGATGTCTACACTGCATTATGCAAATACTAGCAAGTCCCTAATGTGAAGATATAACAAAAAGCATACAAATGGCAGTGTTGTGCAAGAAACTGTCACTCTTGCATGACCACATATGCAATTATCATTGAAACATGTTTTTTCATTGCATAACAATATCATTGTTGCTGCAAGAAATTACATAACATGCCCTCATAAAACTTTGCTCCACCAGCCATTATAGAAGATAAGCTTAATAAGCAGACTATCCAATATTTTGTTTTCCAGAATCAGTGACAAAACTATCATAACAGTCACAATATGATTGTTATTTTTAAATTCACTGAATATTGAGGAATAAGTGTACCAGTGTAACTTTGCACACTCATGTTTTATACCATGCTCGTAAAATAGATTCTTACTTATATATAATTGTCACTTGTATACCAGTTTGTATGGTTAAAGCAGACATGAATGATGTATATATTACATATGTTGCCTCGGATAAGGAATTCCACCATACTAAAAATGTAATTCAACAATTGACTCACAACATGAAAAGACGACATCTATGCGGTGATCTTATTAACTGTCAGCCCTGGCTCAGTGGTAGCACTCTCACCTCTGTGCCAGAAGGTCGTGGGTATGAGCCCCATTTCAGAGATGTGGGTGCATAATCAAGGCTGACATCCGAACATATGAATTAAGAGCAGGAGCAGGCCGTTCGGCCCCTCGAGCGTGCTCTGCCATTTGATAAGATCATGGCTGATCTTATTGTGACCTCAATCCTACTTTCCTATCTACCTACTATCATCTTTGACTCCCTTGTTAATCAGGAATCTATCTAACTCAGCCTTAAAAATATTCAATGACCCTGCCTCCGTCGCTCGCTAGGAAAGGGAGTTCCACAGACTCACGACCCTCAGAGAAAAAATTTCTCCTCATCTCCATCTTAAATGGGAGACCCCTTATTTTTAAACCGAAGCCCTTAGTTCTAGTCTCTCCCAACAAGGGAAACATCCTCTCAGCATCTACCCCTTCAAGTCCCCTCAGGATCTTATATGTTTCAATAAAATCACCTCTCATTCTTCTAAACTCCAATGTATACAGACCCAACTTATCCAACCTTTCCTCATAAGATAACCCCCTCATCCCAAGAATCAGCCGAGTGAACCTTCTCTGAATCGCCTCTAAAGCAATTATGTCCTTTCTTAAATAAGGAGACCAAAACAGCACACAGTATTCTAGATGTGGTCTCACCAATGCCCTATACAACTGTAACAAAACATCTCTACTTTTATATTCCATTCCCCTTGCAATAAATGACAACATTCCATTTGCCTTCCTCATCACTTGCTGTACCTGCATACTAACTTTTTGTGATTCATGTACTAGGACACCCAGATCCGTCTGTACCTCAGAGTTCTGTAATCTCTCTCCATTTAAATAATATACTGCTTTTCTATTCCTCCTGCCAAAGTGGACAAGTGCATATTTTCCCACATTATACTCCATCTGCCAAATTTTTGCCCACTCACTTAACTTATCAATATCCCTTTGCAGACTCCTTATGTCCTCTTTACAACTTACTTTCCTACCTACTTTGTGTCATCAGCAAATTTAGCAACCATACATTCAGTCCCTTCATCCAAGTCATTGATATAGATTGTAAATAGTTCGGGGTCTAAGCACTGATCCATGTGGCACTCTACTTGTTAGATCTTGCCAACCTGAAAATGACCCATTTATGCCTACTCTCTGTTTCCTGTTAGCTAACCAATCCATGCTAATATGTTACCCCCTACACCATGAGCTCTTATTTTGTGTAGTAGCCTTTGATGTGGCACCTTGTCAAAAGCCTTCTGGAAATCCAAGTGCACCACATCCACAGGATCCCCTTTATCCACGTTGCTTGTTACTTCCTCAAAGAACTCTAATAAATTAGTCAAACACGATTTCCCTTTCACAAAGCCGTGTTGACTCTGCCTGATTGCATTGAGATTTTCTAAGTGCCCTGCTATAACCTCCTTAATAATAGATTCTAGCACTTTCCCTATGACAGATGTTAAGCTAACTGGCCTGTAGTTTCCTGCTTTCTGTCTCCCTCCTTTCTTGAATAGAGGAGTTACATTCACTATTTTCCAATCTGATGGGACCCTTCCAGAATCTAGGGAATTTTGGAAAATTAATACCATTGCATCTACTATCTCTGCAGCCACTTCTTTTAAGACCCTAGGATGAAGTCCGTCAGGACCTGGGGACCTTGTCAGCTTTTAGTTCAAATATTTTTTTCAGAACTCCTTCCCTGGTGATTCCAGTGTAGTACTGAGGGAAAGATGCACTATCGGCGGTGTCGTCTTTGGGATGAGACGTTAAACCGAGGCCCCGTCTGCTTTCTCAGGTGGACATAAATTATTAAACTATATCAAAGAAGAGCAGGGGAACTCTCCCAGGTGTCCTGGCCAATATTTATCTTTCAACCAACATTAAAACAGATTATCTGGTCTTTTATCTCATTCCTGTTTGTGGGACCTTGCTGTGCACAAATTGACTGATGTGTTTCCCTACATTACGAGTGACTACACTGCAAAAGTACTTCATTGGCTGTAAAGTGCTTTGGGACGTCCTGAGGTCATGAAAAAGGCTAAATACCTAAGTATATAAGATAGTAAATTGTGTGGAAACGGTTAATCCAGAATACTACTTTAAACTGGGAGTGATACAAGGAAACACAGTTTCAATCTAGGAAAAAGTAACTTTAGGATTGATATCAGGAGGTTCTTCTTCACACAAAAAGAGTAATCGACACTTGGAATGAACTTCCATACAGAATTGTGGAGATGAAAGTATCTTGTGATCTTGTCATCTTGTGACAGACAAAATCCTTTGCCACGACACTGATCTTTGTGTTGCACAGAACTTCAATCTTGTACGGTTGCCTTCTTCACCATAGAAAAATGCCAGAGATTCTCCTTTGTGTATTGCATTCTGGGTAAGCTGATATCACAGTGCAACTATGCTACAGAATTCTGGCATAAATATGACCATTATTTATTTCAACTTTGTTATTTTTTTGTTTTGAAAGTTAATAAAGGTCTACAGCATTTTTGTATTTATTGTAATTTTATTTGCATAATTGTGCATGCACACCTGTAAAATGGTGTGGGGCATGAGTAACTTAGCAGAAATGATGGTGAACAAAGGGATAAAAAAAAGAAAGACTTGTATTTATATAGTGCCTTTCACGACCTCAGGACATCCCAAAGCACTTTACAACCAATGAAGTACTTTTGAAATGTGGTCACTTTTGTAATGCAAGAAACGCAGCAGCCAATTTGCGCACAGCAAGATCCCACAAACAGCAATGTGATGACGACCAGATAATCTGTTTTTTTTTAAGTGACGTTGGTGGAGGGATAAATATTGGCCAGGACACCAGGAGAACACCCCTGGTCTTCTTCAAAATAGTGCCGTGGGATCTTTTATGTCCACCCGAGAGGGCAGACGGGGCCTCGGTTTAACGTCTCATCTGAAAGACTGCACCGCCGACAGTGCAGCACTCTCAGTACTGAACTGGAGTGTCAGCCTGGATTACATGCTCAAGTCCCTGGCGTGGGATTATGAACCCACAACCATCTGACTCAGAGGCAAAAAGGGCTACCACTGAGCCACGGCTGACACCACGGTGAACTTATGTTGTCCCATTGGTTAGTTAAGAGGGGCACTGGTTGTTGACATTGGAATAGCCCAGCTTGCTATCAGTAGTGATATTGGGGGTGAAATTGGTCTTCAGCAGTAGCACAAAATGGGTGATAACGCATTGTCAGACCACTTAAACCCCGCCTGATTTTCTTTTGATAAAGACAAATCAGATAGGGTGTAAAACAGGCTGCCAATGCATTGTTGTCCGTTCCGCGCTACCTCTGGTGACTTTTGGGTCCATATATGGGTAAAGAAAACAGAATGGCTTTGGCATTCAGCAACAGCATCATAACTGTTACTATTTACCAGGGTTCTTCACAGGCCAATCTTACTACTTGTAATTCAATTTGAAACTAAAACTATAGCAGATCTTTCAGTTTGGAACCACAACGCCACAGGGCATTCTAAATTAACATTGGGTCTTCCCCGTGAGGTTAGACATCTTGTAAATTACTCTTAAGTCTCGTATTGTGCCATGTAATCCTCACATCACAGTGCTTTCCCACCCACCTCATACCAAGTTGCCCCTTTTCATTAAGGAAAACCTTGCTTTTACAAGCATCATTTTCTTGCATGCAAGCAAAGAAATAGAGAACATGGGAGATTTAGGTTTAAAGTATCAGAGCTGCAAAATGTTTTCAGAAAAAAAAAGAAAATTGATCATTATTTCTACATTTGATAAAAACGTAATGGCAGAGAGATCTGACAAATACCAGACAAGCTGATTTTTTTTAAATAATCAGTCGTTAGTGTTCCATATTCCTTACTACAGCAAAGATAAGCGACGTGTTAAAAATCTGCAGTATTTTCTTTTGAATGGGGAAGTAAAGAATGAAACCTATTGAAGGATATGTTGTATCGAATGTACCGCATCTGTGACAGTTTTGAAATAAATAAATCCTGCACTGGCTAACACAAAGGGATACTGTCAAGGGTATTATTTAAATACAGCAACATACATGGTGTTCTGTTCTTGGTTTTGCGGAGTCATGTGTCAATGGCAGGCCACACTGTACAGTACTGATATCCCAACAATCCTCCTGGCAGAGAGGTGGAGACAGTTTAAAGGTTCCATATCAGTGACCTAACTGTTTCACAGTTCTTTGCTGATTCATTGTTTATGGGCTTTATAAGCTTAAACTGACAACTGCAGCCCTGGCTACATTTCCTGAGGCACTTCCCTACTCACTAAGGCATCAATTCATACATCCTTCCCTCTGAAGTACTCCAGGTGCTAATAGCCAGTGTCTTGCTACAATGGACAGCTGCCACTCCTATATGATTTATGAGGCTCCGATCTTCGGGTAAGCGTTCTCCAAGGCGGCCTTCGAGACACACGACAACGCAAAATCGTCGAGCAGAAATTGATAACCAAGTTCCACACCCATGAGGACGGCCTCAACCGGGATCTTGGGTTCATGTCACGCTACATGTAACCCCACCTGATGTAGAGTCATCCAGACTCAAGTCGTAGTTGGCTTGTTCTCCATACACAGATGCGGCCGTACCTGCTGCGATTTCCAGCAAAAAAAAGTTATCTGTTTTCAATACAAACCCCAGCATCTGCTACATTTGACCCCTTGTGACCTCACCTCAGTATTCTTGGATGTAATGTTTCCCTGACTAACCTGTTTGAACACCATTCACTCCTTTGATTGCTGTGATTATCTCTCTGCCGAGGTGTGATAAAGAGCAGTTAGAAAAATTATCTGTAATCACCAGGCATTGTTCTCTGACTATATATGCTGTGCCTATATGCATCTCTTCACTTCACCTGATGAAGGAGCAAAACTCCGAAAGCTTGTGATTTCAAATAAAGCTGTTGGACTATAACCTGGTGTTGTGCGACTCCTTACATTTGTCCACCCCAGTCCATCACCGGCATCCCCACATCATATATGATTTAAAAGGAACATAGGATTTGGGGGAAAAGAATCGCGAAAGAAAGAAAGAAGGAAAGAAAGAATCGCGAAAGAAAAAAGAAAAAGACAAGGAGAAAAAGAAAAAAAGACTTGCATTTATATAGTGCCTTACACATCTCAGGACATCTCAAAGTGCTTTACAACCAGTGAAGTACTTTTGAAATGTAATCGCTGTTGTAATGTAGGAAACGTGGCAGCCAATTTGCACAAAGCAAGGTTTCACAAACAGCAATGATAATTGTATGATGCATCAAAATGGCCTAAAATACTCACATTGCTGCATCAGTTTCAGGAGAGTGAAACTATACAAGCCTCCTGGAACTATTGACCCCCATATTCCAGTTAGGACAGGAGATGCCAAATCTGGCAGCAATTTAATGGATCTCTCCAGAACAAAGTAGTCAATCTATTTATATTTCAAAGTGCAGTCAATAGTGCAAGAATAGCACATTTACCATACCGAAAAATCAGCTGACAAATATCAGCAAGAGACACAGTAAAACACTTCCATTTATATAGCGCCTCATCATATTTCCCTGATGCACATCAAAGAACTTCATACACAGTAAATCACTTTTGAAGTGCAATGACTGTTATTATGCAGAAAAATGCTCCAGCCATTTTGCACATAGCAAGATTGCACAAACAAGAATAAGACAAGTAACCTGTTTTTTTTTGTGTGGTGTTGACATGAGGAACGAATATTGGTCAGGACACAAGAAGAGCACCCTCCTCTTCTTCAAATAGTGATAATTATCACTTACATGAATGCCTAATCAAAAGGATGGCACCACCAACAATGTAACCCTCCCTCAGTACTGCTGTAGATGTCAGCCTAGATTAGACTTGCATGTCAGGGAGGGGGGAGATATATTAATATTAAGAGAATCAGGACTGGCTAAAAGAAAGATTTTTTTCTTACTTACCTCTTTTCCCCCCTCCAATGATTCATTTTCATGAGGGATTGACATTTGCCCATGTGGCCATTCTTCAGGTGTGAACTTAGTCTGTGGGTATCAACAGTCTATTCAACTATGAGAGCTATCACTGCTGGCCTTACCCTACTCCTCTTACTTGAAGTCCACACACCTACTTTTCAGTGAGGTTGACTAGAATGCACTGAGGAATGATAATCCCAGTTAATTATTTCCCTTCCTCATTCTGAGGCATTCATGGGAACTGTATCTCCTTAGTACTACCCCAGCTAATTCAGCACAGAGTGGAGACCGAAGCTGAGATCTTCCTGGTCTATTATACTTTAATCTTGTGAAGAATCATTGGAGAAAGGCCCCTTGAGGCTTTTAGGCTTTAACAAGATGCACACTCAGCATGACCCCATTGACTATCTCTGCAAGTGATCTTTAACACAATGGAACAAATCATTGTTGCTGCAAAATCTATGAAAGGCCTTATGACATCTATTTTCTTAAATTTCCTTGCCAATTTTCTTCCCTCACCTTCTGAAGGTAATGAATCCTTGCTGAGGTATATGGCTCCACAGATGCTGGTCATCCTTCAGTACCTCACCCAAGTGGCCATTAACAGTTATTCAACCATGGAAGTCATCGCCTCACTGAACATCCACATATGTGCAGTTCCAGCAGATGTTGCCAGATAATGATCGGCATCAGGAATCTTGGCCGATTTCTCCCCTCCAGGTAACCCATGAGCGCTGAGGCCAATTGTAGTGCGCTTACGGACACCCTAGCTGAGATCAACTAACTCAGCACAGACTCGGGATCAAACCAGAGACTTATCTGCCTTGGATTTTTCTTTTAAATCTTGTGAGGAATCAGTGGGCAAAGGCCTCTTAAGACTTTGCAGGCTTTAACAGGAGGCATACTCAGCATGTCCCCATTCACTAGCTCTGAAAATCATCTCCAATACAACAGAATGAATCATTGTTGTTGCAAAATCTATGAAAGGCCTTGTGTCATCCATTTTCTTATGCCGAAGTAAGAAACAGACCATAGTATAATGAAGTCATTGCTGAGCAACAGTGTCATCATGTTGGCTTCCATGACCCCCCAGTGATGCCCTCATAGTGCAAGTAATATATTTTGGAAATATCCCAAGCTTGTTCAGGGTGTCCCAGACATCAAGTCTGATGGGAGGACAACATAAGGCATTCAAAAGCATCATATTTTGAGCCTGTCAAAACACATTATAAGCAAGGAATATATATTCGCAATGAAAGATTTAGTCTGTGCACAATCCCCCCTTTCCGCCCTCCCCTCCCCCTCCCCCTTTCATTTATGTGCCTGTTGAAGTGATGTCTGGACAGGACATGCATGCAGAAGTGAATTCAAACAGCTTTGTCATTCCAAGGATGCTGTACTGTGGCTCCAGAGACCACACGTGCAGAATAAAAACTTTGCACAAAACCCTTCCACATGTGCTTGGGCTCCAACTGTCTTCGGGAGCATTATTATGTAAATTTATCAAAGGTTTATTTGTAAAGAGATAATACGGACTAGAGTAAGCCTTGTTTTCACAGATATTGTCTCTCGAGTTCCAGCTGCTCAACTCAACTAAGAAAAGTGTGCCCTATAAAAACTTAATTATGATAATGTTGCTTCACAATAATTGAAAGCATTTTTTGCCATAGTTAGCAGCCATTAGCTAACCTACAGAATCAATTTTCATACCTTTTAGTTTTGTCTCCTCAAAGTTTAACGGATGCATCAGCACATTCCATTTGATACACTTCATACCATTTGGTCAAAACACCAAATAACATTTTAATCTATCGGAGAATCAGTGATGCTTATAGTGTTCTAATGTTGTTTAATGAGCAATAATAAATATATCCCATCAGTGTATTTCTGGATTAGATGCACACAGCTCATTATTCTATGGAGGTTTAATTGATAATTTCACTGCCCACTGGATCATTAGCTGGAATGTTTGAAAGTCAAAAAAAGGCAATTGCCAAGTGTGGAAAGATGCATAAAAGGAACATCAGCTCCAGTGAACAGGGCTGGCCAAACCTTTTTACCTGAAGGATGTAATGACAAAAATTACTTTAATATTTTGATTTATGTTTTGATATATATTAATGACTTGGGCTTGGGTGTACAGGGCTCAATTTTAAAATTTGCAGATGATGCAAAACTTGGAAGTGTAGTAAACAGTGAGGAGGATAGTAATAGACTTCAAGAGAGCATAGACAGGCTGGTGGAATGGGCGGACACGTAGCAGATGAAATGTAACGCAGAGAAGTGTGAAGTGATACATTTTGGCAGGAAGAACGAGGAGAGGCAATATAAACTAAATGGTACAATTCTAAAGGAAGTGCAGGAACAGAGAGACCTAGGGGTATATGTGCACAGGTCATTGAAGGTGGCAGGACCGGTTGAGAAAGTGGTTAAAAAAACATACAAGATCGTGGGCTTTATAAATAGAGGCATAGAGTACAAAAGCAAGAGAGCGATGTTGAAACTTTATAAAACACTAATACGGCCACAACTGGAGTATTGTGTCCAATTCTGGGCACCGCACTTTAGGAAGGATGTGAAGTCCTTAGAGAGGGTGCAGAAAAGATTTACTAGAATGGTTCCATGGATGAGGATATACCCTCAGGCCTCTCTGTTCCTGCACCCCCTTTAGAATTATACCATTTAGTTTATATTGCCTCTTCTCGTTCTCAGTTATGTGGATAGACTGGAGAAGCTGGGGTTGTTCTCCTTAGAGCAGAGAAGGTTAAAGGGAGATTTAATAGAAGTGTTCAAAATCATGACGGGTTTAGATAAAGTAAATAAAAGAGAAACTGTTCCCATTGGTACAAGGGTCAAGAACCAGAAGATACAGATTTAAGGTGACTGGCAAAAGACTCAAAGGCAAAATGAGGAAAAACTTTTTTACGCAGCGAGTAGTTATAACCTGGAATGCGCTGCCTGAAAGGGTGGAGGAAGCAGATTCAATCATTGCTTTCAAAAAGGAATTGGATAAATATTTGGAGGGTTATGGGAAAAGAGTGGGGGAATGGGACTAACTGGATTGCTCTTACAAAGAGCCAGCACAGGCTCGATGGGCCAAATGGCCTCCTTCTGTGCTGTAACCATTCTATGATTCTATATAGCACTGTATCACTTACGCTGCACAGCTCTACTGGCTCTATTCCTCCCCAAATAAAAGGGTTTTTAAAAATTGCTCCTTCTGTAGTTCAGATTGCAGGAGAGCAGCATCCATGTGCTGGCTCCTCCTCTCTGCATTACTAAAACTGGCTCCCTTAACCCAATGGTAGAATCGTAGATCCGCAATCCAAACTACAGAAGCACTGTAAGAGCACGTATAGTAAAATTAGTCAAACTCTTTTTCTCAAAGACGGTACTCCTTTAATAGTCAACAACAACAGTACCCCAGATTGGGATAATCAAAAAATAACAGAAGTTTTACTACCTTTCTTCAGAAGGTGGTGGCTCTTGCTGACACAAAGTTTCATAGGTATCAGCCTTTCGGTATCTCACCCAGGTGATCATTGTTTATGTGGTCACTAAAGTGAGGGTCAATAGATGCGTACTTTCCAACATTGGTGACTGGATAGGATCAGGAACAGAAACCTTCTGTTCTCTAACCCAGTAACACTAAGCCTAACTCTTGTGCCCCCATCATTGCTCTAATTAAGATGAGTTAATGCTTTCCAATCAAGAATCAAACCTGGGAATGTCCTCAGCTATATGGCTGAATACCACTTTGGGTTGTACATCTCCTGCCTGGGTCATTAGGGTGACTTAATTCCTCTTTAAGCGAGGGGTTAGTCAGTCATAGGGCCCAGCAACTTCTTTATTTAAAGATAATCTTTGGCTGATATTTTATGCTGATTTCAATTATTTTATAGTTAACATAATTTATTGAATAAACCAGTGCAATTTATGTAAAACAAGTTTGAAGGTGAGTAAGAATGCTGATATCTTTATCTAGACACAGTTCCAGAATTAATTTGAAGACTATTAGGCTTCACTGGAATAAAAAGAAAACCTCAGCTGCCATGGTGATGATAGGGGTGGATGATTTGGCTCGACACCCTTGGGTTACAGGTGAAAAACCAGCCCTGATTTCCACTTCTGGCTGCTGTCTAATGCTCCTGCAGGAAGGTGCTCATGTGAGAAAGTCACATGAGAAAAGGATGTGGGTTGTCTGTGATACCACTGTGGTAAAATTGCCTGTTAACATTCACTGGCTAGACCACCAGTGGTAATGAGCTCCAGGTTTCATTTATTTGAACTAAAGACCATCATAGCACATTCATAACTACAGTGTTCATGAGGTGTTAGCATTTCACACTAATATCTGGCAAGTTTTCATTTCTCACAATGGAATACTTCTCAATACTCCTCAAGATAGGCTTTATTAATATTATTTGTTTCTGAATTTTATTTTTCTCTCGCCAATTTTCAGCTGTTCCCTCCTCTTCTGATTTTTTTTTTGCTGGGCTATAGTTCTATGGACGTTGGTCACTCTCCATTGAAGTCGGTGGAGAGTAACATTGGGTGGGATGTAAAATCAGCATTCCACCCGATCCCATGAGTTACCCGCCCGGTGAGTTAGATTAAAATCACCCCCTGGGTGTTGACTGGATAGTCAATCATAAGGTTGCCTCGTAATCAAGGCCAATCCTGTCCACACCCAATCTCTGCACACAAGACAACACTCCATAATCCAGGGCACTTATTCCGATTTTAGTACCCGACTGCCAGCCCAGCTGAGATCAGTTCCTCATCACAGACCAAGGATCAAATCTGGACCTTCCTGGTCTATATGCATCAGCTACTCACTGAATCAAATCACTGAGCCATCAAACAAAGCATTTACTGAATTTTAAATACCAATTGCATTAAGCGGATGGTTAGATGGGATTATTTTTTTTTTAATTGCTTTTTTTTTCTAGATACACTGAATCATTGAGTGCAAACTAAGCATGCAAGCTTTTACATTAGAAGCCAATATCTAGGTCTGGGAAGGAAACTCTTCACTTTACCCCTGTCTCTTGGCAAACTGTTCCAGGAAACTGCACCTCTGCCAAATCTTATTGCATTTTCATGCTTGATGAAGAAAACCTTCAGGGTTCATCCTTCCAGTGTTAGGGGGATTTTTCAGATTCTTACTTCCTAATAAAAAATTTGCATTCTGTTTCATATACTTTGAATACATCACAAACAAGGGAGGTCAGCAGAAAAAAATCTATTTTGAGGGAAGATTTCTTCTGTGTGCTTTGTGTAGTGAAATTGTAAACGTGTTCCTTATAAAAGGGTTTACAATGTCATTACACACAGCACACTGCAGAAATCATCTCCCTAATGGTACAGTTCTACTATTGGTGCCAGTATTACACTGGTGCCATATCCAAGTAGATGATGTGGAGCTATTTTGTCTGCTCACATCATTCTTTAATAAGGAAAAGCAGGGCTCTCTGCATGCATTAAATAGACACAGAGTTCTAACACTAGCCTCCAACTATATTAGAAATAGCACATTTCTATTATTTTATAAAGAACTCAAGCTTTCTGTTGAACTATATTTAACATTAATTTTGGAATTTGGGCTTGCACCAGTACCAGTTACATTCAGCAAATTTGAATTGTAATTACACTGCTCATCATCCGACACTAAAAAAAACCCTTCACCGCCGATGTAAAACAAACGGTGTAACTGCTCCTTTAAAATAAAGCTTACTTTCAAACGTTGGTCTGTGTTAAATTTGCTAGTCTCAGTCGAGGTGATGGGACAGCACTTCAACAGTACCTCCCAAACCTGCAACCTCCACCACCTAGAAGGACAAGGGCAGCAGGTGCATGGGAACGGCACCACCTCCAAGTTCCCCTTCCAAGCCACACACCATCCTGACTTGGAGATATATCGGCCATTCCTTCATTGTCACTGGGTCAAAATCCTGGAACTCCCGACCTAACAGCATTGTGGGAGTAACTTCACCACATGGACTGCAGCGATTCAAGAAGAAGTCTCACCATCACTTCTCATAGGCAACTAGGGATGGGCAATAAATGCTGGTTTTGCTAGTGACACCCATATCCCGAAATAAATAATAAAAAAAATATAACTGGCCTCAGCATGCCTGGGCTAGTGAAGGGGAAATCAGCCAGGGCTCCTGTGATTGCTATCCAATGAATGTTGTTGGAAAGTGCCCTGGTGTGGACTTTGGGTGAAGATAGGATCCAACTGAGCCACGATCCCTCCACCATTGACTGGCCTGTCTGAACTGCCGCTTGATGAGGTGCTGGAAGGCTGCTGGCACCTGCACAACTAATTATCGGTGTCTACAGGAAGAGAAAAAAAGCCTGAGGTGACTTGAATCTGGGTCATCAGCATAAAGAGAATCTAAGCCATGGTGTTCATACATGTTTAGGTGGCTGTAGAACTGGACCCCCAGCACAAGTCAAACACCTTCCAGAAAGGAGAGTTGAAAGCTAAAAAAAGATATATAATAGCCTCCCCATAATGACTTAAAGTCACAGACTTGAATCTACATCCCACCTCTCCAAGGTGTTGTGGGTCAGTACTGCAACATACTGCTCCACCAAATCACCCCTGGCATGCTCAGTTTTAATTTTTCTTCTTGCCTCCCCTCTTGTCTTGAAAACGTTGACTCCTTCCAAGGGGGCCGATTGGCCTCAATTCACCTCACTAGAATGACCATTATTCATGTCTGAGTTTTGACAGTAAGTGTCAGCAGATCCACAAGTGCATTTCTAGCAGGGGTCATTGGACAACAATCAGGAGTGGGAATCTCTCTAACCCAGGAGTGATAATGCCAGTTATAACCACCCCGCTCCCCCACCAGCATCTCAGCTCAGTTCTGCCAACTAAACATTAATCAAGGATTAAACTTGGATCTTCCAGGCCTGTGTGGTTCAGCTATTCACTGAATAAACTTGCTGAGCCATTTTTCAATGGTACTTGCTTTGGCAATGTTCTATTTTCAATTAGTGCACGGTTACTCAGTTTTATCGCCTGCCCCTACATTCCTATCACGATCTGCTCTACCTGATGTGCTGTTGATTGAACCACTGGTGTCCAATGCTGCTTTTTTACTGGTCAGGCTCTGCCGTTCTACATTGCTTCCCATTGCTTCCCATTGGCCATTGAATTATAGGAAGGCTAATATTTGGGATGGCATAAGGGGAGAAACTCAGAAACAAAAAAGAAAAAGAACCTGATACTTGTTAATCAGTATAAAATTTTGTGAAGTTAGCTGATCTCCGCTGGGACAGTGGGTGGGCACACTTATTGACTTCAGTGCCCTAGCGGTTGCTAGGGGGAACAATGCTGGCCAAGATTCCCACTACTGATTGCTCTTCAGCTGGAAGTATACATGTGTGTACATCAAGAAAGGAAAGGGTTGGACTTTGCTACCACGCCCCTTTTGCTAGAACGATCTGCCAACTTTCGCTGTGAAAACCTATGCAAGAGGAGTAATGATTTAGACAAGGTTACGAGACACACAATCCCTGGCTTACCAAAACCCAGGAAGGAGCAGTGAAAAAATTGGACAAAATTGATGAGAAATAATTTATTCAATATACTCAACATACTCAAAAATATTATTTATATAATGTACTGCTTCATTCAAGTGTTGGACACAATGCATATCGAGGCACTTAATAGTGACTAGTGGCACACAATCTTGCACTGTTGAGGGCACTCTCAAGTGTAACTTACCAGGCCTATTTTGTTCCATCAGCAGTGACCCACTTTTCTCATGGGTTTCCCAATCTGCCGTGGAACCACAACCTTTGCACAGCTACGCAGCCTCCAATGGCACTGCAGGAGACTGGCAGCAGACTTCAAGCATACATGCAGGAAAGCAGTGCAGGGAGATTGTTACATTGTTGCTCCACTATGCCATGGACAGCACCGAGCCATAATGTAAAAGTGATTTGACAGACAAACAATAGCTTCTGGTTTGCTCTCAAAACACTCTTCTCACTTTCATTTACTTTAGCTCTGTACTGTGCCTAAGGAGCTACGTGACTTTTCTGAATGCTAGATATCAGATTTTAAAACAGGTTTTTTTCCTATTGGCTTTTATCCTTCAGCCTAATTTAAGCAAAATGGAAAACCTCATTGTGTTGTGTTCTGAAGAACAAAATGTACTGTGTTTGCTATGTTTGCAGGGCAATTTTCTGTGCACTCAACAGTTTATTGATTTTCCATAAAATCTCAGAGAGAAATTGACCAGAAGTTATATTTTTAATTTTTTTTTTCTTCCTCTTTATTCTGCCAATTTTCTTCCCTCTCCTCCTCTTCCGAAGTCAATGGCTCCTCACTGGGGTCTGATTCCACAGGCCCTTACTCAAGGGGGCAGACTTCATTATACATCCACCTGAGAGAGTGAGAGTCAGCAAGCTGTTCACTATGAGAGGCATCATAACTAACAACAGCAACCTGCATTTATATAGCGCCTTTAACGTAGTAAAACATCCCAAGATGCTTCACAGGAATGTTATCAAACAAAATTTGACACTGAGCCACATAAGGAGATATTAGGACAGTGGTCAAAGCGGTAGGTTTTAAGGAGCATTTTAAAGGAGGAGAGAGACGTAGAGAGGCGGAGAGGTTTAGGGAGGGAATTCCAGAGCTTCGGGCCTAGCCAGTTGAAGGCACAGCCGCTAATGGTGGAGCGATTAAAATCGGGGATGCGCAAGAGGCCTGAATTGGAGGTGCGCAGAGATCTTGAAGGGTTGTAGGGCTGGAGGAGTTCACAGAGATAGGGAGGGGCGAGGCCATGGAGGGATTTGAAAACAATGATGAGAATTTTAAAATCGAGGCGTTCCCAGACCAGGAGCCAGTGTAGGTCAGTGAGCACAGGGGTGATGGGAGAACGAGATGGTGCGAGTTAGGATACGGGCAGCAGCGTTTTGGATGAGCTCAAGTTTATGGAGAGTGGAAGATGGGAGGCCGGCCAGGAGATCATTGGACTAGTCGAGTCTAGAGGTAACAAATGCATGGATGAGGGTTTCAGCAGCAGATGAGCTGAGGCAGGAGCGGAGACGGGAAATGTTACGGAGGTGGAAGTAGGTGGTCTTGGTGATGGAGCGGATAACCAAGGCCCATCCTGTCCTCACCAGATGTCAACATATGTACTTCCAGAAAGAATCACTGACTCGCCGTCAGGAGTGAGAACCCTAGTCAATTTTCCACCCCTAACCCAGGGATGCTAAGGCCAGTTGTAGCACTTGAACCGCACCCTGGCTGAGATGGACTATCTCACCAAGGACCACTGCTCAAATCTGAGACTTGCCTGGTCTGAATGATTCAACTGCTCAAAGTCTTAGCCAGCTGAGTGATCAGCAGAGCCAATCTTATCTCCGAACATAGATTTCTTAAGTGTAAAAATTCAGTTTTGCACTACATACAACGAGAATGTTCTGCAAGTGTTGCTACTGAGCACAGTATCTATAACACTAAAGGGTATATTAACACTTTAAAACAATCTTTTTTTGCACCACAACAAAGAATTACAAAGTCACACAGAGTTGAAGGCAGGAGAGAATGTATGAGTTCATTCAGCAAGCTTGTGCAGCAATGTCAAGATCCAGACAGGAAACACTGCCAAACAGAAACAGAATAGATTTTGCTGTGTGTCTCTTTGTTTTACTCATATAAGAAACTCATTTAAGCACTCCTGACCAGTAAGACGCACATTACTTTCTGGTGCAAAGACACAGGCCTCAAATAGCAGGACCTGTGTTTGAATCAACAGTCTCAACAAAAGAAACACACAGCCTCCATGGTAGCAGGCATGCGGTTTGTTGCCTAGTTACTTGTAGACTCTGTTCCAGTGTGTGCAGGATCAAACCATAGGACATTGTTTTGTTTTTCTCCGCGGGCTGGTTGTCACGTTGGCAGGCTGATTGAGCTGAGCAGTTCAGCGGGGAGCTGGGAAAATAAATTCTACAACATTTTTTTTTAAATGGTCACTGGATTATAAGAAGTTTAACACATCACATTGGAAGGAGTCACCTGAGGTTTTTGAATGCTGACCCTTAATTCCCCTTACATTCTATTGCACCGCTTGGCTCAAACTTTGTAATTCTATAATCATGTGAGGGAGCCACGATTAAACTCTCCGTCCTGACCAACTGCCTCCAAGTGATCGCCTACAATTGTAAAATGGACATTTAAATCTCAAAAGTATCACAGACAATATCTGTGCATCTCAGAAAAGGCAAGGATTTCACTGCTACTCAAACAGTTCTGATGGTCTTCTCATTCCAAACAGTAACTCTTTCTCATGCATATAACTGGGTTAGATTGCAGAACTGCTATCAGAAGTGGATCTCTGATATGCTGAGTCCCTCATTTGCTCTGTTTAACTTGTAATGCTGATTCCAAAGTAGTGGCCAGCAACACAAAAACAATTGTGTACGCACAATTGCTTAAAAATCACAACTGCGGCTTTAATATTCTGGCTGCCGGCCTTCCCTAATGTCTGGGAAGGATCCATTTGGCCAGCGAAGCAAAAAACCATCGCAGACAGGCAAATGGCAGCCTGTGGTGATTTGTGCTACCAGATATGGCCATTTACTTAAAGCAATGCTTGCATTTATATAGCTCCTCGTTACATCCTCCAGAAACATCTCAAAATGCTTCACAATGAATTACCTTTGAAGTGCAGTTCTGCAAATTAACATGCAAACCATTTTGCACACAGCAAGAGCCCACAAACAGCAATTAATTGAAAGATGGTTGTGTAAGGAAGGTTGGCCACAACACTTGGGGAACTCTCTGCTCTTCTTCAAAAAGCACATATATAATTTTAACTATAGACAAAATATCTTATGTGCTGCTTTTGAGCAACAGAGGTGTTTTATGAGATATTTATTATCCATCTGATGCCAGCAAAGGGGCCGAGATTTAATATCTCACCTGAAGGATAGCACTTCTGACAATGCATTACTTCCTCAGTATTTCAAAAAGAAAGACAGGCTTACATTTATTTAGCACCTTTTATGACCTCAGGACGTCCAAAACACCTTACAGCCAATGAAGTACTTTTGAATAGTGGTCACTGTTGTAACGTAGGAAAGGCGGCAGCCAAAATTGCGCACAGCAAAGTCCCACAAACAGCAATGTGATAATGACCAGATAATGTGGGTTTTTTTTAGCAATGTTGGTTGAGGGATAAATGTGGCCAGGACACCGGCGAGAACAGCCCTGCTCTTCTTCGAATGCATTTCACTGCAGTATCAGCCAAGATTATCTGCTGCTGTCCTGGTGTGGGGCTGAACAACTTTCTGACTTGTTATCACAGGAGCCAAGCTGACATTTTCTGAGCAGAGTGCCTGTACCTCCAAAAGTACAAGGGAAAAACATCTCTCGAAGTGGTACTGTGTCATCAGAGGCAATAAGTTCATCTTATTTATACTGCAGGATTGTAGCCAAAGCTGGGGCTGTCTCTGGTAATAGCAATGTAATATAAGTATGCTTGCGAGTTTGAATTTCAGTCAATAAAATTCAATACCTCTCCCCCCCTGCCCCCCACCCCAATCTATAGATTTTGAAATTTGTGTTTACTTGTTAACATTTAAACACACTTGAAGTGTATTCTTTAAATGTAATTATTCCATGATCATTTATATGATATTACTTTTAATCATGTTGGAGAATATTCCTGTGCTTTCTTCAAGCAATGGAAGAAGGAAATTTATGCCTTGATCATTATTTGTGTCAGAATCAGCGGCTGTCAATGCACGGTGTGTTTGGACTGAACACAGCTGCCCGAGTGAGGTGAGTCAAGTTAAAACGTTTACTTTAAATGGAAAGCAGCGAAAAAACAAAACAAATATAGTGCAACTGAAAAATGGCCAAAGCAGAGATGTTAGGAAAAATAAATGCAAAAAACTGAAAAGCCACTTTATAATTGCAGACTAGTTGTTTTAGTGTAACATTGCAAATTATGTCAGCTTGGCTTGGTTTATAGCACTCTCCCTGTTGACCCAGAAGGTTATGGATTCAATAACAACAACTTGCGTTTATATAGTGTCTTTAACATAATAAAACGTCCCACTCCAGAATTTGAGCACATAATCTATGCTGATACTTCAGTCCAGTACTCAGAGAGTGCTGCATTGTCGGTAAGTACTGCCTTCTGCAAGTTCAGATGAAAGATCCTACGGCACAATTTGAAGAACAGTAGAGAGTTCTCCCAGTATCCCAGCCAACATTCCTCCCACAACTAACAACATCAAAACAAAACGAGTAATTGGACATTCATCTCATTTGCTGTGTGATAGACCAACTGACTGCTGTGTTTGGCTACGTAACAACAGTATCTACACTTCACAAATAGTTCATTGGCTGTGAACCACTTTGAGATGCCCTGAGCATGCAATAAGGCTATTTAATACAAGTTCTTCCTTCTATGGAGTTAATTTTACACATCAGTGCTTCTGACAGAAAATCGCACACTGACCTCCACACCCGAATCCTCAGTATGTGCTCCTGTTGCACAAAACTCCATGCGGGAGCACTGATATGTAAAGTCTATCCCTATACCAATTAAAAATAAAATTGCTGATTTCTGCCTTTTAGTTATAACATGCAACTTTAGATTTCATCAATAATGTACAGCATAACATGTAGTAGAAAGTCGTGAGGAGGCTGTTGTCTAATAGATGGATTCTAATGTCTTGAGCCAGAAGAGTGCTCCTCCAGGCTTCCCAAAACAACTGCGGGCTGCGGTCCACTAACGCCATCCTCCCAAATGCTCCCCCACCCTCGGACTTATTTGTAGGCCTCGGCGCCGGCCAAAATGTATTAGGCCCAGACAGGCGAGTTGCAGGCATGATTGGCACCCGCAGCTTGCCTGAATTATAATGATGAGGCCCGAGGCCAAACTTACTTCGGTCCTGGGGCCTCTCCGTTCTGGCGTGCAATGGCGAGTTCACCCGGTTTGGGGTGCCAATAAATTTAGGCCCCAGTGTCTTCGGGAGAAGAGAAAAACAAAGAAACACGAAGAAATGTGTTTGTGATGTTATTAACATAATGGAGAAATAATCTGCAATTAATTGAAGAGAAATTGTACGTTTAATATATATTATCAGGTGGCTGCATAATAATGTTTGTGATTATAATATTAATCAATAGCAATGGCTTCATTATAATGTAACATTTTACTGCAATTCTTGAAGTGTACTGGAAACCAACAATACATTGAATGGTATTAGATTACACATTGATTGCTATGTAATGACTTTGTTATTTATAAAACTTAAGGTGCTTAAAATAAATCATGTCCTTTTTTAACCGTATGATTGGGATTTTTTTTATTCTTTAAAATATACAATGCAGAGCCTCAAAGACTCATTTGGCAAAGTCTGGGTGTAACTGAACCAAACACATTCATAATTCCCAGGTTTGATTCCCACTTTGTGTTGTGTTGTGTTGGTAGATGTCAGCCAAAGTCACAGACGGCAGTAATTGGTCTCAAGTACCCAGGGTAGGGAAGGGAAAACCAGCCAGTCTCTTGATCACTATCAATGACCTGAGCTGAAATTTGTGCGTTTGTGAACATTGGGTGAGAACATGATCAGACTCAGCTGCGGTGTCCCACAGACAAATGACCCGCCAACACTCAGTGTGCTAATGTGTTCACACAGCAAGTACGGCCATTTGGCCGAGGTACCAGATGATTGCCCAGAGCCGTGAAACATTACCCTAACAAAAGTAAATGTCTTCAAGAGAGGAGGGAAGAAAATTGGACAGTAACAATAATGTAGAGATACTTGCTTTTATATAATATCTTATTGTGTCTTTCAGAAATATCTCAAATTGCTTCAAATACAATGGATTACTTTAAAAGACTTCACACACAGTGAATTGCTTAGAAGTGCAATAAATGTTGTTCTATGGGCAAATGCAACAACCATTTTGCACACAGCTAGGTGCTACCAAAGTGATAGCCTAGCTCAGTGATAACACTGTGTTAGAAGGCTGCGGGTTCTAGCCCCACTCCAGAGACTTGAGCACACACTCTGGGCTGACACATCAGTGGAATACTGAGGGAGTGCTGCATTGTTAGGCATGCTGAAAGGCATAGATAATACAGAGGTGAGCAGGTTAGTTAACTTCAACCCTGATCAAAGCAGCCACTCCTGATGTCTCAGTGAATTTATCCAATGAGTAGCATAGCCATACAAACCAGGAAAGTCCTAGATTCAATCTCTGGTTTCTGCTAAACTGATCTCAGCTTATTGTCCTCAATGCCTTTGGGTTAGGGAGAAGAAAAAGTGCTCAGGGCTCCTGTTCCTGATCACTATCCAGTGATCCCTCCTGGAAGTATGCATGTGTAGACACCTGGTGATGGAAGATTGGACTCACTGTGATTCCCTGCCCTCAGCACTCTCCTTGGCAATCAACTAGCCTGATGACACTCATTGTCAAGGCTCACATATGAACAATTGCCACTTGAGTGAGGTAATGAAGATCAACCAACACATGTAGGATTGTACCCTCGAAAGGGGTGAACATCTTCAGAAGAAGAAAGAGAAAATTGACAAGAAAAAGATATGCTAATGAGAGAAAATAAACAAGCCCTCAAATCAAGAGAATGGAAGACAGTGTTAGATACCAATGGGGAAAAGAGTCCCACCCAAAATAATTAATGCTATGTTAATAAACTGTTTTAAAAACGAGCTGAACAAATATCTACTCAGGAAAGGGATTTATGGTTAGAGAGCTAAGTATAGACATTCTGGAGCTTTTCACTCATTTGTATTTGAGGATAGAGAGGAATTTCTGCTCCTGGAATCATTATATTGATTGAGAAATTAAATAAATCACATTGAGTCCATGACTGCACAATAGTACACATCTTTTGAAAGGTGCACGCATTGTTGCCATCTTATTCCACAGCTTCTTACGTTTTCTAATGTTATCTAAATACTATAAAGTAATTTTGTCCTCTAATATAACTGCAGAATTACAGGTTTTTTTTAATCTCACCTGAAGCACAATGACCCACTAATCATCTAGGAGCTTGGAAAGCTCGCAGATGCCCTTAAGGCCTAAAAAAAATGTCAAATGCAGGGCTGCCCAATGGCTCATTGGATAAGTGCACTGTATGTGTGGTACTGAAACAAACGTATTGGGAAGTTTCCAGGTTTGAACTCTGGGTTGTAGTGAATTAGCTCATCTCGTAGCAACTAAAGGGGCATCGCAACTAACCTCGGCATCAATGGGCTAGGGAAAGGGGGGGAGAAATCATCCATGGCTTGCAACAACAACAACTTGTATTTATATAGCGCCTTTAACATCGTAAAACATCACAGGGTGCTTCACAGGAGCGATTATCAAGCAAAATTTGACACCAAGTCACATAAGATGCTTTTAGGACTGATTGATCAAAGAGGTAGTTTTAAGGAGCGTCATAAAGGCGGAGAGAGAGGTAGAAAGGCGGAGAGATTTAGGGAGGGAATTCCAGAGCTTTGGCCTCGGCAGCTGAAGGCACGGCCGCCAATGGTGGAGCGATTAAAATCAGGGATATGCAAGAGGCAAGAAGTGGAGGAGCGCAGAGATCTCGGATGGTTGTAGGGCTTGCACCCCTGATCGCTATCCAACACCAGCTGCTGGAAACCATGTGCAAATCACACAGGGACAATTTAATGCTATTGTGGTGAGGCCCTTAAGCTCCAACTGAATTGCCCCAACCTGCTTTCAACTGACAGTCAGATTCAACTATCTTCAATGAGTGAGTTTTACATATCCTCAGCCAAGCCTTCAGATTTTGGCAATGGAGCACTCTATCTGAGGGTTGAAAAAGAATCAATGCTACACCATAGATATCCAACTCATGCTGGCAAGATCACAGCATGTCCTCCTCTCCTTGCTTAAAAAGGAAAGGTGATGACAGGAGACAACACTTGGGACCTAAAGGAAAGAAAAAAAAAGAACAAATAGCAATTTTTTTTAAGGAACAACCATGATGTTTGGAACTGTATTTTAAGAAGTTAACAGTTTACGGTAGCCTTTTGCAAAATATGACAATAGATAGGTTATCAATATGCATTAATGTTTGGAAGCCCAGTGTTGTGATCATGTAAGTCCCTCCCAACAGACAGATAAAATTGCTGATATTAGCAGAAAAACTATTGTCACAAATAGCAGTGGATGTGTACATTGTTTTGAAACAGATACCTTAAGCTGTGTATTTATAGTAATACAGTAATATCCGCTCTCAGCTACATTACATTATTTGCATTATTTGTTTGGAAATGCTGATGATTTCATCTGTTCTGGAAAAGAATGGTTAACACGGGGTAGAAAATTACAGAGCTTTCTTTAAATTCAGCTTAGGTGAGTACAGAGCCTGAAGCCAAGATCTTCCGCTAAATAAATCCTATTTAAAGGCTCAACAACAAAACAACATTCTCGACACAAAGGTAAAATGTCAAAGCTGTCACCTCAGAATAAAAGGTTTCTCTTCGCAATCCTTTAGCAGAGTAATAAACTGGCATATGCCCCACTGACCGATGACTTGCTGCCATTGTCGGACAGCGGTCTATTTAGGTCCCACACAATGGGATGCAGCAGACAGACGTGCCTTTCTATTCACTCTCTCTAGTTCATCCAGCTCTCCAGAGAGCCTTGGCTTTTTTGAGTTCCCTACTCAAGTGCTCAGTCGTCAGTTGATCAAAGGGGTTTAAGTGAGACAAAAGAAAATCAGTCTGAGGACCCCGAAGGGTTTTCAACACATCAGCACCTGACCTGAGCAGGAAGAGGGCATCCATCATAACACAATATAATCAGCATTTCATGATAAAAATAAAAATATCACTCGACATCACATGGATTATTGTCTGTGACACATACTGATTCACAAAGTGGATAAATGTTGATCGTGCTTTAGTAGATTGATGGTAAGAGCAAGAATAACACTAGAGATGCAAAATCATTGTGATTCTTTTAATAAATATAATACAGCATAACTGGATTTGTCCTCTTTCTGCTACTGAATCCTTCCTTCGACTCAAGATTTAGCACCTCAAGGTTAATTTCTGCCAAACCAAATTCTAGGCATGAGAATGTAGAATCTTTGGCCTGTCCAGGGTTTGTATAAAACAATGTTAAACTGGTGGCTTTTGTTTAGAATAATTATGCGCTTTATACCATTTAGAGCCACTTTTATGTTGGCGCTTGTATAGGTCAGATTCCGGGGAGTCTGATGTCTGCGAGCTTGCTCCTAGTGTTTATGCTACTAAATCCAGCTCCCTTGTCCCAGTGACAGAATCATAGACCAATTTTTCATGGGCCTATGATTCTGCCGCCAGGATAAGGGAACAGGTTTAGCAGTGTAAATGCCAAGGAGCCAATTCACAAATGCCAGTGTATGAGAATCTGATCTAAACAAGCACTGGTATAAAAGTGGCTTTAAAGAAGTTTACTGCATTTATCCTCTGAATCCCTATGTGCTCTTCACAGTAATAGCTGCTACATAACACCTAACTCTTTCACCACTTTTTTACTGATCGGGGTGTTAAGCACTATGTGTTAGGTAGTAGGTAACCAATACCAGGCATACCAATATCTGATACTCTAAATCAGAATGGAGTCAGATGACACCAATCTTCTAATCCTCATTGATTTACAATTTGTTAATGTCACACTTTGCACATTTAATCGCTAAACTGGCCACAGATCCTCAGCAAAATTAGTTCATTAAGGAGATGAGATCAATGGGATTACTTAATCTCCTTGCATTTCACACCTCAGACACTTCAGGTGCAAGTGAAATGTGCGAAGTGTGAAGTGCATAGGGGTTAAAGAGCTGCATATAGATCGGGGATAAGAAGACTGGTGTCACATCACACCATTCAGAATCAAACTGTTATGATTGGTACACCAGTCAATGGTTTTAGTTGTTACAATGAGGAAAGTGGGGAAGGAAAATAAGTGGGAAAAAAATGGCAAGGGAGAAATTCTGTAACGGATGCTAAACAACTTCCAGAGATGCAGAACCATGCAACGCCAGAGGCCCTGTTTATACTTGGAAATTAAATCTGAGACCAATATGCAAGCTGAAAATAAATCTATTTGTTATTTTTTTTCTTCTATCCCTTCTCCTGAAAGAACCAACTTCTTCAGTAAGGTATGGCTCCTCAGGGAGCAGTTAATCCCCACCATCTGGTCCAAATGGCCATTATTCAGGTGTGAGCCTTGACAGTGAGTGCTGGCAGGCTATCTGACTGTGGAGGGCATCACAGCCAAGATTAATCTTTGTAAACAATTTTACAACACCAAGTTATAGTCCAGCAATTTTATTTTAAATTCACAAGCTTTCGGAGGCTACCTCCTTCCTCAGGTGAACGATGTGGAAATGAAGTCCTCGAAATGAAGTCGCATTTATAATTCACAGAACAATGCTGGTGATAACAGACAGTTTTTTCAACTGCCCGTTGCCAAGGCAATCAGTGTGCAGACAGACAGGTGTTACCTGCCAGGTCTCAGAATATACAAATCACCAAAAAAAACAACAAACAAAAAAAAACAGAGATAGAGAGGTAGAAACATAGAAAAGACAGCAACTGACCCGTTATATTAAAAACAGATAACATTTGTTCGCTGGTGGGGTAACGTGTAGCGTGACATGAACCCAAGATCCCGGTTGAGGCCGTCCTCATGGGTGCGGAACTTGGCTATCAATTTCTGCTCTACGATTTTGCGTTGTCGTGTGTCTCGAAGGCCGCCTTGGAGTACGCTTACCCGAAGGTCGGTGGCTGAATGTCCTTGACTGCTGAAGTGTTCCCCGACTGGGAGGGAACCCTCCTGTTTGGCGATTGTTGCGCGGTGTCCGTTCATCCGTTGTCGCAGTGTCTGCATGGTCTCGCCAATGTACCATGGTACATTGGCGAGACCAGTCGGGGAACACTTCAGCAGTCAAGGACATTCAGCCACCGACCTTCGGGTAAGCGTACTCCAAGGCGGCCTTCGAGACACACGACAACGCAAAATCGTCGAGCAGAAATTGATAGCCAAGTTCCGCACCCATGAGGACGGCCTCAACCGGGATCTTGGGTTCATGTCACGCTACACGTTACCCCACCAGCGAACAAATGTTATCTGTTTTTAATATAACGGGTCAGTTGCTGTCTTTTCTATGTTTCTACCTCTCTATCTCTGTTTTTTTTTTGTTTGTTGTTTTTTTTGGTGATTTGTATATTCTGAGACCTGGCAGGTAACACCTGTCTGTCTGCACACTGATTGCCTTGGCAACGGGCAGTTGAAAAAACTGTCTGTTATCACCAGCATTGTTCTGTGAATTATAAATGCGACTTCATTTCGAGGACTTCATTTCCACATCGTTCACCTGAGGAAGGAGGTAGCCTCCGAAAGCTTGTGAATTTAAAATAAAATTGCTGGACTATAACTTGGTGTTGTAAAATTGTTTACAATTGTCAACCCCAGTCCATCACCGGCATCTCCACATCAAGATTAATCTTGTCCTCACCAAGTATTCACACACACAGACTTCCAGTAGGAAGTCTGATCATTGAAAATGATCAACGGCAGGAACCCTGGCAGATTTTATTTCCCCTTGTCCAACCACTGCTGCCCCAGTTTGGATCAGTTAACGCGGCACAGACCATGGAACTGAAGCTGGTACCTTCATGCTCGGAGACAGAGGCTGTACCTCAGCTATCAGTACAGCTCTCTACAGCTTTATTCTATAGGGAGTTGTGATAATTAATGTCAATGAGTATAAAAATGAGAACTAACTCTAGTTAATTATCACTCTCTGACCTGCTTGCCAAATTCCAGATGTATTTCAAACTAGGCAGAGGACAAATAGAAGATCACACTATTGCCTGGCTGCTATAAGATTTCTTTCACTTGTGTTGATAGTTATCTTGGCTCATTCTCACCTGTGGCACTCATTAGAAGAAAGAAAGACTTCCATTTATATAGCATCTTTCATGACCTCAGGACGTCCCAAAGTGCTTCACAGCCAACTAAGTACTTTTGAAGTGTCGTCACTGTTATAATGTATGAATCCTCAGAATCAGTTTCTTTCTTGGACACACGAATCTCCATCAAAGACGGGCACCTCAGCACCTCACTCTACCGCAAGCCCACGGACAACCTCACGATGCTCCACTTTTCCAGCTTCCACCCTAACCACGTCAAAGAGGCCATCCCCTATGGACAGGCCCTGCGAATACACAGGGTCTGCTCAGACGAGGAGGAACGCGATGGACACCTACAGACGCTGAAAGACGCCCTAGTAAGAACGGGATATGACGCTCGACTCATCGATCGACAGTTCCGACGGGCCACAGCAAAAAATCGCATAGACCTCCTCAGGAGACTAACACGGGACGCAACCAACAGAGTACCCTTTGTCGTCCAGTACTTCCCCGGAGCGGAGAAACTACGCCATGTTCTCCGCAGCCTTCAACATGTCATCAATGAGGACAAACACCTCGCTATGGCCATCCCCACACCTCCACTACTCGCCTTTAAACAGCCACCCAACCTCAAACAGACCATCGTTCGCAGCAAACTACCTAGCTTTCAAGAGAACAGCGTCCACGACGCCACACAACCCTGCCACGGTAACCTCTGCAAGACATGCCAGATCATCGACACAGATACCACCATCACACGAGAGGACACCACCCACCAGGTGCATGGTTCATACTCCTGTGACTCGGCCAACGTTGTCTACCTCATACGTTGCAGGAAAGGATGCCCCAGAGCATGGTACATTGGCGAGACCATGCAGACGCTGCGACAACGGATGAACGGACACCGCGCAACAATCGCCAAACAGGAGGGTTCCCTCCCAGTCGGGGAACACTTCAGCAGTCATGGACATTCATCCACCGACCTTCGGGTAAGCGTACTCCAAGGCGGCCTTCGAGACACACGACAACGCAAAATCGTCGAGCAGAAATTGATAGCCAAGTTCCGCACCCATGAGGACGGCCTCAACCGGGATCTTGGGTTCATGTCACGCTACACGTTACCCCACCATCGAACAAATGTTATCTGTTTTTAATATAATGAGTCATTTGCTGGCTCTCTCTGCCTTCCGGATGTTTCTGCCTCTCTCTGTGTTTTTTTTTTTCTCTGTTTTTTTTTCCCTGTTTGTTTTTTTGTTGAATGTGTATTCGGGGGTTCTGCAGGTGACACCTCTCTGTCTGAACACGGTGATTGCCTTGGCAACGGGCAGTTGCAGGGGCAGTCTGTAAACACCATGTATTGTTCTATATGTATAAATGCGTAGGCTTCAAGGAGCTCTTGAAACATTTGCCTGAGGAAGGAGAAAATCTCCGAAAGCTTGTGAATTTAAAATAAAATTGCTGGACTATAACTTGGTGTTGTAAAATTGTTTACAATTGTTATAATGTAGGAATTGTACTGTAATTATAACCAATGAAGAAACATCCATAGTTCACTGTGACCAGTGCAATGTTGTGTTCCTGCTTATTACTTTTCTCCTTCCTCCTTTGATTCAAGATGTGATGTGGAGATGCCGGTGATGGACTGGGGTGGACAAATGTAAGGAATCTTACAACACCAGGTTATAGTCCAACAGTTTTATTTGAAAATCACAAGCTTTCGGAGCTTACCTCCTTCGTCAGGTGAGTGGGATACAGTTGGGATACAGTTCCTCAGGTGGGCAGCATCCATCATCCAAGTGGCCATTCCTAATGTTTGCCTAGACAATGAAGCCTTAATTTTCCGTTTCAGCAACAGCATCACCAGAAGTGTAGCAGGGTGGAGCTCCCGCTGCTGACCCTGGCGAACTTTCAGGGGTCAGTCCTATGCTAATTTTCTTGACAGGCTGCCAGCCGTGTATCTGACTGTGCTGGTGCCAGCCGGGCAGAAAGAAGTGTGGGCCTCTGGGAATACTGGCAAAATCTTCCAGGTGGGGAGAGTGCATCAATCATCCCCCAGACTATTACACTCACTGGGGTGGGTCCTTCAATTTTTAATGCCCCTTCACCAGCTCTACAAACACAGAACACCAGTGAAACACTGGCATGACCAGTCTCTAGTGTTACTTAGGCAGTACTGATGAAAAATGGGTATATTTGGGCTGGCACCTCCAGGGGCCATTGTCACTTCTGATGGAAAATCCAACACACGCAAAAGCCAGTGGGAACCCACTGTAATAAATCCCTGACTCACTCTGCCCCACCGTCCATCCTAGTACCACCAGGAAAACTACATATGGCAAATCCTGCCCTGTCTGTCAGCTAGTCATTCCAGCAAGGTGAGGGGACTTCACAGTTGAAGTGAAAGATGTTCTCACCTGATATCTGCACCCACGGGGGGAAGTTTTGACTTTAGACAATAGTGTTAAACGGACGATAGCGAATCAGCAGCCCACTTTATATCTCTCCCTATTGTCATTCCTGTTGACTTCATTGGCAATGAAAGTCGGGGAGAGATGTTAAACCCGCTGCCAATTTTCTCTCTCCCATTTTACACTATCGTCCAAAGTCAAAAATACCCCCCCCACAACCCCGTACACTTTCCAACAGAAATCAGTGGAAATGATCAGGAGTGGGAATCCAGGCTGATTTTTTTCCTTTTTCTAGCCCAGGGGCATTAAGGGCAATTGTTGCATTGCCACCACTACATTGGCTGAAATTAGCAGACTCAGTACAAACACAGGACTGACTTGTGAACCTCTCGGTCTGTATAGCTCAGTTCTACACTACACTTACTGAGTCTGCAAGGAACCCCCCAACCATCACTTTTTACATGTTTCTTATTACCATCGCCCCCCTCCCACACCCTGGTTCTCTCCTGAAGGCACTGATTCATGCTGGGGTAGAGTTCAAAAGAACAAGAATCAAATCAAAGGCTGGGGACACTCCTTTTTACGAACTTCTATTATATTCAAACTTGGGGGAATTTTAGATGTTATACTTTTTTAAAAAGCCCTATGTTTTTGGCTCAAAGAGTGAAATCATTCAAAGTTATCCCTTTGTGTCGATATCCTGGCAGAACGAAGTGTTTCTGGCTTCAGGCACCTCTACTAATCTGCTGCAGCACCTCAAGTTTACCGAGACTTGCATTGTCCCAGAACAGTCTCCCAGCAGCAATGGAGAGTTATCTTGACACCTGACAAAAAAAGCACACTGTGTGCTAGCACGCTTATAATAAGTAACTGAACAAACTGTGACGGAGATTTCTGTTCCTTTCTCTGTGCAAAATGTACTTTCCGTCGTGTACAGTAACTCTTTACCATGTCAAGAAGCCCATCTGCCCCCAGCAGTCTGATGATTCCACTACCTTGCAGTTGGTGACTGCAGCCTGCAATCCCCTTCGGTTTTCTGCTGGTAAAGTTCATTCCGTGTGATGACTTTCCATTTTATTTTGAGGTGCCAAAGCTCTTCAAGCTTTGAAGCCTTTGTGCTACGGGTTTCAATGTTTCAAGCCACGCGATCTCCTGCCAAACACACAAACCTTTTATTGCTACATGTAGCCTAAGGAAATAGTTTGTCATATCCAATTTTGTTTCTGGGTCGTACATTCATATTGTAAAATCATCTTTGAATCCAAGGACAGAATTATAGTCATCAAGGCCAGGATTAAAGCAGGTGTTTAGCATCCATTAACAATATTGAGAAGGACAGATTATGTGGGAGATAATTAACTACGCACATCACTCAATATCTCCTTGTGTTATTTGCGCTTTGGAAATATTTCAATGCTTCAATTAACGACTCAAATATCGATGTGAGTCAGCTCTTCCTGATAGTTCAGTGAGAATTTGTCTCAGTGAGTAGCTGAGTCCAGGAAATGCCCAGGTTCAATTCCCATTCTATGTCGAGCTAGCCTATCTCAGCTAAGGCAGGGAATGCTACAAGTAGCCCCAGGTTAGGTAGCGGAAAATTAACTTGGGTATCCACTCACAATCGGCAATCCCGGATAATAGTGCATTGGGCAGGTGTTGGGTGAGGACGAGACACGGCTTAGCTGTGATGCCTTCCACAGTCAAATAGTTTGTCAACAATCATGCTCAAGCCTCATATATGAGTAATGGCTGCTTCAGCAAAGTACTGGAAGGTGCCTGGTGCCTGCAAGGAATCAATACCTTCAATAGAGGAGGGGAGAAAATTGGTGTTGGGGGAATAAAACAAAATCTAGGTTTTTCAGAAAACAAAGGAATATACTGCTCCCACGATTTCCCTAGTTCCTAATCTCAAATGTACAATTGGGAGAGCTGCCAAATGGCAACATGGTGTGTTCTCATAGGGATTAAACGAGAATTCACTCCAGGC
Organism: Heptranchias perlo; assembly: GCF_035084215.1. Classification (NCBI taxonomy): domain Eukaryota; kingdom Metazoa; phylum Chordata; class Chondrichthyes; order Hexanchiformes; family Hexanchidae; genus Heptranchias; species Heptranchias perlo. The sequence continues at coordinate 32,213,494 of NC_090350.1, forward strand.
CACTCTTGTGTCTCATTCAGACAAATGGAGTTCAATTTTAATCCCACCCACCCCACAGAAACCAGGCGGGCAGGCAGTTACAAACAAGAAGGTTACGTACCCAATCGGAACGCGAGCCTTTCCCGCCATCTCTGACATTAACCTGCAGTGTTCTGCAGGCGAATGAGGCACCCGCCTAAAGCAGGTGGGAGCTTCATGGATATATGCGAATCGGGGTCCTTTTACGTCAATATTTTAACTGAGGCCTAAGCGGAGAAGCTGCCACAGCTTTCCCGCCAGACTGAAACAGGTCGGAAGGACGAAGAGGCCCTCCAAGTAAGTCGGAATAAAATTCCGTTTTGGGGCCAAGAGAAGCAGGGGAGCTCTTCCAGGCCTTCCCAACCCAGAACTACTCCTGCGAAACCTTCCCAAAACCCCCTGCCCGCCACTTACTGGATGCGGCGGGCAGTCAAGGACTGCCCAATCTTCCCTTGCCAGCAGCTGCTCTGTGCCCGTTCCTGGCAGGAAGTAGATAGGCACATTTAAACGAGGCCTGGTGATGGCCACCTACTGCCTCTGGTGGGTGGGAAATTAACTAGCTTTGAGTTAAAATTCACCCCATAGTCCTAAGCAAAGATCCTTGAAAATGTGGGTGAGGGAAATACATTTCCAAATGGAGCCAAAAGCAAACAAAAAAGCAAGTTCCATTGAATTTTCAGCAACAACATAATCAAATATCGAACAGCTTGCTGAATAGGATGAAATAGTACTTGGCACTGGTGAAGTATGTACTTGACTGCTAAGAACAGCATTTTACTGAACAACACCAACACTGTAGCAAACAACAAGCGCTGGACTTTACACAAGCGTTGAGACATAAACAAGTACAGATACATTGCAGCTGCAAACATGGATTGCTACTTTTCAAAAACATGACAGGCTCCACATCTTCTCTGTTACCCAGCATCACAAACACAGGAGACACAACAGAATTCGAATTCCAGGCCAGAAATTTCCTGAATTATTAGCACCTGACAACACCTTATATTACAACAACAACAACAAACTTGCATTTATATAGTGCCCTTAATGTAGTAAAATGTCCCAAGACGCTTTACAGGAGCGTTATCAGACAAAATTTGACACCGAGCCACATAAGGAGATATTAGGACAGGTGACCAAAAGCTTGATCGAAGAGGCAGATTTTAAGGAGCGTCTTAAAGGAGGAGAGAACGATAGAGAGGCATTGGGGATTCTAGAGCTTAGGGCCTGGACAGTTGGAGGCACGGCCATCAATGGTGGGACGAAGCAAATCGGGGGGGTGCACAAAAGGCCAGAATTGGAGGAAAGGACATTTCTCGGAGGGCTGTAGGGGTGGCAGAGATGGGATGGGGCGAGACCATGGAGGGAATTGAACACAAGGATGACAATTTTAAATTCAAGTGCTGCTGGATCGGGAACCAATGTAGGTTAGCGAGCACATAACCAGGAAAAACAAGTCCCTTCTACAAACAGGATAAAACATTGAACCTCCATTGCCACGTGGAATCTACAATCTACGCTGCGACAGGGTAGATTCAACAATCCTATGCTTCCAGCAGGGAGCTGCACTCAAAGGGTGTGCAGGTCAGAGGCAAAAACTAGTGTTGCAGCCCTTATCTTTGGTCCATTCCCTTCAAGCGCAGCTCACTCCCAGGATAGCTGAATCGACCTTTATACGGAATGCACAATGCTATAAAGGAAATGGCTCACACTGTAAGCGTAATTTACTAATTTCACTTTCCCAGCCAGCGAGGCTCCCTACCTGGAGCGCAAAGTCAGAAATTTACCTCTAGTGAACACCAGGGCCTAAATTTCCTTTTGGCAGTGACATTGAAATTGTTTTTCCCCTCCCTCCCTTTCCTGGCACTGACTTCACGAGTTCAGTTCCACAAGCACCCTCCAGTATCTTGCCCAAGTGGCTAGAATTCAAGTGTCGGCGTGAGGGACGGGGAGACATCTCAGATGAGCTCAATCGTGATGTCCCCACTGCAACGCAAACTCACTGTCCAGCAAGGGGCAACTGGATAGTGATCAGGAGTGGCAATACTGGCTGGCCTCCCCACACTCCCCAGCTCAGGGGGCACGGAAGCCCATTGTAGCTCCACTACTCGCAGTCCAAATGAGATTAACTAACTGAGCACAGACTGAGAATTGAACCTGGGACTTTATGGTATGTATGATTAGCTGTACCAAATGAACCATCAAGGGAGCTTACCTCAGATATTTCAGCTTTTATTACCCACTGTTAGTGACCGGTAATGTGATTTTTTTTGTGTGCCTATAATTAATTGTGAAATGTCATCGAGTAGGTGGAGTAGGGTAATGAGGCAGGGTGGTGAACTACTGATCTGTTAAGTAATTTTTCTCTTTTGTTACACTGACAGCAACATGGTACCAGAAGTAAGGTCTTATTTCTGCATTGCCATATTTTGGGTCTTTTTTAAAAGTCCACTTTCCACTAAGACACATCTGAAGCCTTGTCCTAACTTAGACAAGATATTCTTTGATAGCACCAGAGAATGATTCCACTACTATAGACCAACTAAAACCGATGTTTGGATAAAATTATATTCTACATAGAAAGACATAGAAGTTACAACACAAAAATAGGCCATTCGACCCAATCAGTCCATGTCAGCATTCACCCTCCATGTGAGCAAATAGTACAAATCACAGTTACCCATCCTGTTCCCATATCTCTTCAATCCCTGTTCCTTCATCTATCTTTCTAATCCAGTCTTGAATGTTGACATAGTTTCTGCTCAAACACTAGCTCTGGAAGTGAGTTCCACAGTCTCACAATACTTGAGTAAAGAAGTTTCACCTGCCCTCTGTTCTAAACCTCTTACATATCTTGTGTCTATGACCCCTCAATTAATGGAAACAGTCTAATTCCATTTACCCGTCCCGTCCTTTCATAATTGTAAACACTGTATAATATTTCCCCTTAATATGCATTGTTCTAATGAAAAAAGATCTAATTTTTCAGGTCTTTCTTCATGTTCGTATTTCCTCATACCAAGTAGCATCCTAGTGAACCTGTGTTGTACTCTCTCTAAAGTTTCAACATCCTCTCTATAGTATGGAGCCCAATGCTGCACACAGTACTCTAACTGAGGTAACAAAAGCATGGATGAGGGTTTTACACTAATGAGATCATTTTGGTAACAATTATTCTGGTGTAGTTTGGAGTTTTGAATACCAAGGTTTAATAGGAGAACATTCAGTAATCAGACTTCAGCAAATATACTGAAGGTTTTGCTTTTTTTATACTTGGTTGTATGTTAACCAAGTCCCATTCATCCTTAACACCTGTGCTCGCTGACCTACATTGGCTCCCATTTCGGCAACACCTAGATTTTAAAATTCTCATCCTTGTTTTCAAATCCCTCCATGGCCTCACCCCTCCCTATCTGTGACTTCCTCCAGCCCCACAACCCTCCGAGATCTCTGCGCTCCTCCAATCCTGGCTATTTGTGCATTCTTGATTTTCATCACTCCACCATTGGCGGCCATGCCTTCAGCTGCCTGGGCCTTAAGCTCTGGAATTCACTCCTTAAACCTCTCCACCTCTCTACCTCTCTCTCCTCCTTTAAGACGCTCCTTAAAATCTGCCTCTTCGACCAAGCTTTTGGTCACCTGTCCTAATATTTCCTTATGTGGCTCGGTGTCAAATTTTGTTTGATAATCACTCCTGTGAAGCACCTTGGTACGTTTCACTATGTTAAAGGCGTTATATAAATGCAAGTTGTTGTTGTTAACCTTCAGTCAACATTGTATGTGATGTGTCTCACACCACCTCCAGGAACAAGCATACCAGAGAGTACAGTTCTGGTGCCCTTATTTAAGGAAGGACATACTTGCATTGGAGGCAGTTCAGAGAAGGTTCACTAGGTTGATTCCGGGTATGGAAGGGTTGGTCTTATGAGGAAAGATTGAACAGGTTGGGTCTATACTCATTGGAGTCTAGAAGAATGAGAGGAGATCTTATTGAAACATACAAGATTCTGAGGGGACTCGATAGGGTAGATGCTGAGAGGATGTTACCCCTCATGGGGAAATCTAAAACTAGGGGACATAGTCTCAGAATAAGGGGTCACCCGTTTAAGATGGAAATGAGGAGGAATTTCTTCTCCCAGAGGGTCGTGAGTCTTTGGAATTCTTTACCCCAAAAAGCTGTGGAGGCTGAGTCATTGAATGCATTCAAGGCTGAGTTAGACAAATTTTTGATCAGCAAGGGAGTCAAAGGATATGGGGAAAGGGCGGGAAAATGGAGTTGAGGTAAAAATCAGATCAGCCATGATCTCATTAAATGGCGGAGCAGGCTCGAGGAGGCAAATGGCCTACTCCTGCTCCTATCTCTTATGGCCTTATGGTCTGATAAAGTTACACTTTATTTCTTAAGTTTGAAAGAAGAATCTCACATACGGCTCAACAAATAAAATAATCAAAACCTAAGTGGTATTGATTTTCTGTGACTGGATCTAGGGAAGAATTAACTAAGGTGTGTGCATAGCCAGGGTTATATCTCACCCCCAGTCATTAGTTTGACACAATGCAACTCCAGTACACATATATCTACAGGTTAATTAATCCTATTTAAAAATTAAAGTAAAACAGTTAAAACTGATATATTGATATACTTGCTGGTAATTTAGTCATCAGGAAGAATTTATACACAGAGGAGTGCCAAGGAAAAGATCTAACACAATTAGACAATCACAGCATCAACTTCCATCTCACTGTGATCTAATCGGAAGCACATCATTAATAATACATTCCTGAAATGAATAACAAGCAATTTCAATGCAACTGGACCCTGAAAGAAAATGGAACTTTTAATTTTTGGGTCCTTCAGTTATACAACAATTAGCATTTAGTAATTAAACGTTGACAATCAACTGTAGCTTGAACAATTGATATTTTCTCTTCTGTATTTTTTAATATTATTCGCTCCCTCATTTAACTGGAAAAGACGTGCAGGAAGCAATCTGCTATCAGATTCTCCCTATCACTCTTTAAACCAGCTTCTAATTGGTGCAGGAAAGCAGCCCAAGAATAACTCACTGATGGAATATTTCACGGTTATTGTCAATTTCAGTTATTATTACAATTTTTGTAGTTTTATTACTGTATAAATTATAAAAAGAGCATTGGCAAAACAATTAATTTATAGTAAATCAGCATAGAGCGCCTTTTCTATAGATAACACCTGCATAGAAAGAAAAGAATTTGCATTTATATAGTGCCATCGTGTCCTCAGACGTCCCAAAGTACTTGCAACCAGTGGATTGCTTTTGAAATGTAATCACTGTTGTTATTAGGCAAAGTGCCTGGACTGCTACAGACCTTCGAAAACAAAGCACACAAAATAGCCTTTGTGAAAAAGGGCCTTGAAGCAGAAATATAACAGATGACGTGGATTTCTTTCACAAACTGATATAAACAAATTGCAGAGAGTTCCCGGGGAAGCAAATGGACAAGTTTGAGCTTTTCTATGGACTTTTAAGAATCTTTCTTTTTATTGTTGAGAAACCTGGGTGAAGAACAGAGACCTACAGCTCAGACACCATCACATGTGAAAAGGGATTAGACTTAGCAAATCAAGGAGTAGTAGCTAAGTGATGTCAAGCTTGGAATTGGAATACTTGTGGATTGTGGAATTAAGAGGGAGGCAAGGAGTTCCTTATCCTTGAGATCCTGGGCAAGATCGAGTTAGACTGGGAGATGGCACAATCTCGGAATTTCTAGACTATTCATTCCTTAACGTCCCTCCCATGTAACACCCATTGCGATTGAATAGTAGTCCTCCCCAAGGCCTCTGCTCATGCTGATCTTCAATCCCGAGGGAGGAAGCAGCAGTGCGTTGGCTGACTCACCTGCGTATTTTCCCTCCCACCCTGTGGGGAAAATCCCCGCCTCCCTCTGATGATAAGGCCAGGATCAAGTTATCAGATGAGGAATCATGAGTGTGTATCCCGATCCAAGATACTCCAAGGCATAATATGTCAGGACACCAAGACACTGCAACATGTACTACTCACGTATGCAGTCCCCAACGCCTATAGCTGGCGAGTTGGTGTCAACACAATTTGCTCGCCATACACGGTGGCTGGTGTAACCTCTCTGCACTTTCTCTACTCTCTTTCTCACGTCCGATTCATTGCTAACATCCTACGATGTACTAAAAATAGAAAATGTGATTTGAAGGTGTTATCTCCAGGATCACCAATCACCAACAAGAAAATAATTGTGATGTGGAGATGCTGGTGATGGACTGGGGTGGACAAATGTAAGGAATCTTACAACACCGGGTTATAGTCCAACAATTTTATTTTAAAATCACAAGCTTTCGGAGATTATCCCCTTCGTCAGGTGAGTGACCCGACGAAGGGGATAATCTCCGAAAGCTTGTGATTTTAAAATAAAATTGTTGGACTATAACCCGGTGTTGTAAGATTCCTTACAAGAAAATAATTAGAATTGGCCCATATAGCAAGTATACTTTCTTTGGATTGGAGAGCACTGGATGGAAATTTAGCATTATTCACACTACAGCCTCCCTCTGTCGCCCTCTTTCTCACTCTTCTCTATCTCTCCAAACTCTTTCTATTCCCTCTTTCAATGCTGGACTAGAGAAGCTGGGATTGTTTTCCTTAGAGCAGAGAAGGTAATAGAGAGATTTAATAGAGGTGTTCAAAATTATGAGGGGCTTTGATAGAGTAAATAAGGAGAAACTGTTTCCATTGGCAGGGAGTCAGTAACCAGAGGAATCAAATTTAATATAGTTGGCAAAAGAACCCGGGGTGAGGTGAGGGGAAATCTTTTTGCGCAGTGAGTTGTTCTGATCTGGAATGCACAGCCTGAAAGGGTGATGGAAACAGATTCAATAGTAACTTTCAAAAGGGAATTGGATAAATACTTAAAGGGAAAAAAATAGTAAGGCTATGGGGAAAGAGCAGGGGAGTGGAACTAATTGGAAAGCTCTACCAAAGAGCCAGCACAGGCATGATGAGCCTCCTTCTGTGCTGTATGATTCTATGATTCTATGAATGCCCTTTGGCACATCCAATTCATTGCTAATATTCTTGCACTTGCATTCTGTTCACCATCTCCGTGTTCCAACAATATTATTCTCAGTGTCAGTTTATTAAATGGTGATGCCTCTGTGGAATAGTTTAATGTTTCTACAGATAATTCAAGTATCCACCTATTCACCTACACTGTTGGCCTCATCTGCAATGCATGGAATAAACAGAATCGAATGCCTCTTCCAGTTAGACCTCATGATAATTGAAACCCCTTATCCTGTAATTATAAAGTACAGCGTTAAATCACGGGATTGTTCAATTAGTGTTAGAGAGCTGCACTGTGCTGAGGGAAGAAGTAGTCTGGTCAGTTTCACCTAAAGGTGGTGGGGGTGTCTGAAACAACAACAACAACTTGCATTTATATAGCGCCTTTAACATAGTAAAACATCCCAAGGTGCTTCACAGGAGCGATTTTCAAACAAAATTTGACACCGTGCCACATAAAGAGATATTAGGACAGGTGATCAAAAGCTTGGTCAAAGAGGTAGGTTTTAAGCAGCGTCTTAAAGGAGGAGAGAGAGGTAAAGAGGCGGAGAGGTTTAGGGAGGGAATTCCAGAGCTTAGGGCCTAGGCAGCTGAAGGCACTGCTGCCAATGGCGGAGCGATTATAATCGGGGATGCGCAAGAGGCAAGAATTGGAGGAGCGCAGAGATCTCGGAGGGTTCTAGGGCTGGAGGAGGTTACAAAGATAGGGAGGGGCGAGGCCATGGAGGGATCTGAAAACAAGGATAAGAATTTTTAAATCGAGGTGTTCCCGGACTGGGAGCCAATGTAGGTCAGCGAGCACGGGGGTGATGGGTGAACAGGACTCGGTGCAAGTTAGGATATGGGCAGCGGAGTTTTGGATGAGTTCAAGTTTATGGAGGGTGGAAAATGGGAGGCCGGCCAGGGACTTAATGACAAGTAATCGCACTGTAACAAGGTGCAAACAACTGCTTGAACTGCCCGAAATAGCCGGCTCACTTAATACAGTTTAAGCGGCGCCTTTGTAATTGACGCCTATGGTAATGTGAAATGGTCAGCGCCATTTGGTCGATATAGACAGCTGTCCGGGGTAAGTAGGGACGGTGTAAGTGGTGGGGACTGTGATTTTAAGTTTTAAGTATAGAGCAAATTTAGGTAAGGCAGAACCTCACTCCTTGTTGGAGTATGGGGCATCAGCTATCCTTTTGTACCTTATCCAAGTGGCAAATCAGGAGCACTGACCTCCGCCCCCAATTCTCTGATCTGTGCTCCAATTGATAAGCCATGTTTCAACAGTGGTGAGAGGAAGTGACACAGAAAGTGTGCTATGCCTGTTGTGTTTGAGCTGTGTGTAATCATTAGCCAACAGAAACTTCTTGTTCAAGGACGCTCCACCAGTACAGCTCAAACCTACTCGATTCTTTCACAATTCTGTGAAACAAAAGTCTAGTGGAAGCACTGAGGGAGGGGGGTTAACAACATAAAAATCAGGGATGAGAAAAGGCATGAAGCACAATGTAGCTCAACTGTTTAGTACATTAACTCTCACATCATGGAAACTAATTGTATTTTGAATAGCCAATGCTTTTTCTTCTATTATCTTGCCTAGTACATTATTGCAAATATCTGTCAATTTTTTTTCACTAACTTTCTCTGCCAATTTTCTCCCTTCTCCACCTCTCCTTAAGGTTTTAACTCTTTGCTTGGGTACAGTTCCATGGCCACTATAGCTAAACTCCCGTACCTCACCCAAGCGCCCATCGTTCATGTGTCAGCCTTTACACTGGGTCTTGGCAGAATATTTGACCATGAGGGCATGGCACAGCTGAACACAACATCAGACTCACTCAACGTCCACACTCCTGAACTTAGGGTTTGTTGGCTAGCAATCAGGAAATCAAATGTTGGCATACTTGCGACTCCCTAAACTAGGGCACTGAGGCCAATTGTAGCACCACCAACTGTAGCTCATTTGCATATCTCGATTGATGTAAAACCCGTGTAAAACGGGAGTAATCTGCTGCGCCGCATGGAAATTAGAGTGCGGCCTTTAAAAAGCCAACACTCGCGACCCCCCCAACGATCTCCTCCTCCCCCTCCCCCTCCTGTAGGTCCAGTGCCGGAGTCCTCACTGGCTGATCTTCATCTTTCTCGCGACCGGCAGGCTGCCTCTCAGGCCACCGGTTACATTCCGATGATGCGAGAGGACCATTTTATCGTGGTCCTCTTGCTCTTCAGTTTTGGCAAAATAATTCACGGCCACTGCTAGGTTGAACCAATTTCTAGGCCGATGTCTCGTGACTTTTCTTTTTGCCACTTTACAAGAATGGTTAGCACAGGACAACCTGGCAGAGGCAGCCAAAGAAGGGACAAGGGGATGACACAGAGGCCGAGAAGAAGGTGCTACAATCGCACAGAATCCAACCTGCAAACCCTCCTCAATGAAATAGAACGCAGGAGAGACAGAGTACTGGGTGTCCGAGGCAGGAAACATGCCAAAAGGTTCACTCGTGCCATGTGCAGGGAGGTGGCATTGCCACTCAATGCCAATTCTTCACCCACAGGACTGAAGACCAGCACCACAAACAGATCAATGACCTGACCAGGGCAGGTAAGGTAAAACACTGTATTGTCTCCCTTTTATTCCTTGGGCATCCTGAGTACCAGCACACTCTTCACCCCCATCCCCCCACCATGAAAGTAACAGCTGGATAACTACCCCTTCACAATGCACTATGGTTAAGGGGGGCACTAACTCGGGATCTTGCAATATGGATATCTATCTCCCCTCACAGCAATTACTTGCATGCACAACCCTAAAACCCCTTCCTCCACTTTAACAGGGTGATACCACCACATCTCTCACTCTAGCTCCCCCATGCCATTTGGCACATTCTCCTCAACTGCTCGTCTTCATTCAATTTACTCAATCCTCTTACAGGAGAAAGTGGCTCACAATGCCTGCGCTCCACTCAAATTTGCTGCCTAGGAAAAGTCCTTGCCCCAATTTTGCACTAAAAAACCCACCAACAATGGCATGGAATTTTGGGACCAGTAAAATTAGGCTAAAGTTGATCTATGATAAATCTGAGAGCTTTGGGTTTAATCAAAGACAGTGCTAAAAAGGCAGATCTCACCAGCTGTCTGTATGACAGGATGAAACTACTTGTTTCATCCTTTCTGATGAAGGGTCATTGCCTGTAACGTTGGGGCACAAACAGCTCCCGAAATTCAGTTCCTCCATTGTTAGCGGCGAAATGGAGGAGCAAGTTCCAGCGTTCACACATGCACAGTGAACCGCGGAAATCCAGAACTTGCTCCTAGTGGGTCGCCAGCGATATGACAGCTTCGAATTAAAGGGACATCGCACACTGCAATCAGAGAAATCATTGAAAAAGTACCAACTTACTCATCTGCCCAGCTGGAAAGTAACTAATTAAGCCACCAAACAGGTACGCTTAAAAATACAGTACTAAACTAAGTTTTAACAGCGCGGTAAGTCTTAATGACTGCCAAATAACTAAAAATTAACTTTTAAAAATGTGGATTCTCGTATTACTCCTTATTTTAATAGTTTTTGGCCACTAAAAAAAATCAAATTAAAACTTTTTTTTACTTTTCCTTTCTGTCCCTTTTATTTAATTCAATTATTTCTTTGGCTTTTTATTTTAAAAAATTTAAATTTTTATTTACAATTACATACAGAATATTAACTTTCAATGAATGAAGTCTACTTACCTGCTTGAGCAATGCAGCCTCAATCTATGGGCGTGACCTGTCTTCCTGACAGATTTTGTGGGCGCGTCTTCTCCTCTCACAGACTTTTCCAGCCGCGTGGCAACTCACGCTGCTTAGTGGCTGGGTTGATGACGCACAATTTTTTTTTAAGTTCAAATTCAAGCAATTCGAAGCCACAGAGCCCACAGCAAGTAATTTTGTTAATTTAATTTGCAGGAGCAGCGGTACGCATTATCTCACTGCTCGGAGCGATTTCTGGCCCGTTAACTCCGTTTCTCCCTCCACAGATGCTGCCTGACCTGCTGAGTGTTTTCCAGCATTTTCTATTTTTATTTCAGATTTCCAGCATCCGCTGTATTTTGCTTTTGATGAAATTACCTGTTTTGGCCAAGTCAGGAGCGCATTGGAGCTTGGAAAAGATTGTATCAGAATTTTTCCTAGAAGTTGCTTATCTTAGCGATGCACAGAGACAGATTATAACATTGCTGTACATAGAATTTCCCTACAGCCCATTTCAAATGACGTTTTGGTAATACTGCTGTAATAACATTACAAAGGAGGTTAATACCCTCTTGTGAACATCACAGCACGAATACACCAAAGCTTTTTTCTACAACGTTGAGGAGCATAACATGGTATTTCTACCGATGAGGAATCAAGCCACTTACTCTATAAATGAACACACATTGCAGAGTGAGTTGAGGGACTCAATCTAACTTTTGGAGTTAGATAATTCCTACAGAATCATCCACTCCCTCAGATAAAGTACAGCCTTGTAGCTCACTCCAGGAAGCCATTGTTCTGTAATTACTGCATCACAAATTATAAGTAATAATAACTTAAGCGTTCTCTTTAAAATATCTTTCATAGTAAGAAGTTGAAGTCATGTTGGATGGGCCTTGTAATAAAGCTGAAGATTATGGTTACATAACAAATGCCTTTATTTTTAAAGCTGCATTTACTCAAATTTCTCCCCTTGCTGAGGTACGATTCTGCAGGCAGTGTTTGTCCTCTGGTATTTCACCAAGTAGGCAGTATTTGTTCATATCTGAGACTTGTCAGTAGGCTATTTAACTAAGAGAGGACGTTATGCCATGTGTGGTTCTTACCCCCACTCAATCCCCCCAGCAGGAGAGCACAGACCCAATGAAAGACTTGCATTTATATAGCACCTTTCATGACCTCAGGACGTACCAAAGCGCTTTACAGCCAATGAAATATCTTTTGAAGTATAGTCACTGTTGTAATGTAGGAAATGCAGCAGCTAATTTGCACACAGCGAGGTCCCACAAATAGCAGTGAGGTACTGACCAGATAATCTGATTTAGTGATGTTGGTTGAGGAATAAATATTGTCCCAGACACCTCCCCTGCTCTTCTTCGAATAGTGTCATGGGATCTTTTATATCCACCTGAGTGGGCAGACTCAGTTTAACATCTGGTCCGAAAGACAGCACCTCCGACTGTATAGCACGCCCTCAGTACTGCACTGAATTGTCAGCCTAGATTTTGTACTTAAATCACAAGAGTGGGACTTGAACACACAACCTTCTGGTTTAGAGGCAAGAGTGCTACCCACTGAGCCAAAGCTGACATGTAGCACAAATCCCAGATCAAACCTCTGACTTTCTTGACAGTTTTGACTCAGCTGTTCACCGGATCAACTTGCTGAATTTTCAGGAGAAGCTAAGCACGTTTATGCTTTCGGGACATGTTGGCACCTCAAGTAACCACTCTGCAGCTGAAATTCTCCACCTAAAATTTGTCCATTGTCAATAGCCCTCTGGTCTGCATGGCTCTGTAAAATGCTAGGGCCCAAAGATTAAACCATGGGATCCTGAACAGCAGGATATTCCATTTCTGCGCTCCCCATCTTCAGCTGCTTCATCAATGACCTTCCCTCCATCATAAGGTCAGAAATGGGGATGTTCGCTGATGATTGCACAGTGTTCAGTTCCATTCGCAATCCCTCAAATAATGAAGCAGTCCGTGCCCGCATGCAGCAAGACTTGGACAACATCCAGGCTTGGGCTGATAAGTGGCAAGTGCCATTCACACCAGACAAGTGCCAGGAAAAGGCCATCTCCAACAAGAGAGAGTCTAACCACCTCCCTTTGACATTCAATGGCATTACCATCTTTGAATCCCCCACCATCAACATCCTGGGGATCACCATTGACCAGAAACTTAACTGGACCAGCCACATAAATACTGTGGCTACAAGAGCAGGTCAGAGGCTGGGTATTCTGCGACGAGTGACTCACCTCCTGACTCCCCAAAGCCTTTCCACCATCTACAAAGCACAAGTCAGGAGTGTGATGGAATACTCTCCACTTGCCTGGATGAGTGGAGCTCCAACAACATTCAAGAAGCTCGACACCATCCAGGACAAAGCAGACTGTTTGATTGGTACCCCATCCATCACCCTAAACATTCACTCCCTTCATCACCGGCGCACCATGGCTGCAGTGTGCACCATCCACAGGATGCACTGCAGCAACTCGCCAAGGCTTCTTCGACAGCACCTCCCAAATCCGCAACCTCTACCACCTAGAATGATAAGGGCAGCAGGCATATGGGAAGAACACCACCTGCACGTTCCCCTCCAAGTCACACACCATCCCCACTTGGAAATATATCGCTGTTCCTTCATCGTCGCTGGGTCAAAATCCTGGAACTCCCTTCCTAACAGCACTGTGGGAGAACCTTCACTACACGGACTGCAGCGGTTCAAGAAGGCGGCTCATCACCACCTTCTCAAGGGCAATTAGGGATGGGCAATAAATGCCGGCCTCGCCAGCGACGCCCACATCCCATGAGCAAATTTTTTAAAATCCTGTTATTTTACATCCATTCATTCGCAGGCTGGGACACAGAAATGCAAAATCCCAACCCACTTGTTCATCCAAAATTCCCCTCTCTGCTACTTTAGTGAAGGTGTCAATGCATTTATTTTAAATGGGTTTATACCTCTGCTAAAACAGCAGAGAGAGGAATTTCAGACAAACACATTAAGGTTAGTATGTTGGTATCTTGTGGCATAACTTCAGAGCCATGTGGTTACTTCACCCATTAAACTATCAGGAGCACTCACCCCTTTAATTTAATCATCATTCCTAGCAACTGTTTAACTTTTAAAAGGTGGAACTGATTGCACATCTCCCTCTTCACTGCTCCTCACCAAATGCGTAAATCATGATTTAAATCCACTGGGATTTTGTGATACTAAAATAGACATTTTACTGAACTGAATTCAAAGCAGTCTCGAGCCTGTCAATCATAATTTCATTGTGCTGCACATCAGGGGAATCAGAGACAACATTTCATTTTTTAACTAAGTTAAAGGTCACAATCTAGGTGACTTTTATGGTATCTGTGGCTAGGATTAAGTAGCTATAGTGTGACTATCAGTTACAGGGAAAACAAAGTGCTACCATAAAGGGTTTTCAAAATAGAACTGGCTACTCTGTGGAATAATTCCAGTGTTTCTGATTTAGAAGAATGTCTTTAATATTTTTTCCTCATTCCAATTTTCTTCATCAAGTTTCTTCTCCTCTCCTCTCCTCCCCTCCCCCCTCCTCTCTGCTCTCCTCTCCTCCCCTCCCCTCCCTTCTCCTCTCTCCTCCTCTCCTGAGGCATTGATTCCTCACTAAGGTACAGCTTCTTGGGTTCCAGTGCCTTCCAATGCCCCACCCAATTGGCCATTTTTCATGTGGGAGTTTTAACAATGACTATCAGCCAGCTGATAGCATCAAGATTGACCACATTGCATTGCATGGCATTGCATCCACCAGGAGTTTCTGGATAACAATCAGGATTGGGAACCATAATGATTTACCTCTCCCTAACCCAGAGACACTCAGGTTAATTGCAGGACCCCTGTTGCCACCCCAGCTGAGATCAGCTAACACAGCACAGACTAGGGGTCAAAAATGGAGCATTTCTAGTCTGTGTGGCTGAGTCACTTACTGTATAAAGCTGCTGAGCCATCAGAGGAGCGTTCGACCTTTAATGTTCAATACAAATAACAAAGTGAGGACACATCTTTCACTCGAGCTGGGCGTCTCACCTTCAGCAAAACCTTTGAACAGACACAGTTACAAAGAATTATATAATTGCTTTCAACATCCTTTTTAGGTCCACTATATTTTCGTTGATTTTTGCTTTTGAAGATCTTTGTTTAAAGGGACACCAACGGCATGAAAAAGCCTTTATTCTTTATGTAAAAATACAGAACACAATTTTAGGCAGCATTTTTACGCAGCATGTTGTTATGATCTGGAATGCACTGCCTGAAAGGGTGGTGGAAGCAGATTCAATAGCAACTTTCAAAAGGGAATTGGATATAAATTCGGAAAGGAAAAAAATTGCAGGGCTATGGGTAAAGAGCTAAGTCGGCTCGGGTATGATGGGCTGAATGGTCTCTTTCTGTGCTCTGTGATTCTATGATAATGACGTGTTTCATAGTGGAACACATCATTTGTCCATTGAACTGTAAATGACACACTGCCCTTTTTCCTGCCCAAGAAGATAACGTTTGCCAAGCACTTTCTTGTGAAGACACTGGCCCTTTAAATAGTGAGGGCTGATGAAATACCAGGAAAGTGATTTTGAAAATAACCGGAAAAAAAATTACTGTCAAAGAAAATAGAAACCCATCATAATGCACAAAAGGAATCACAACACTAGATAAAATGGCTGCCAAGTCAAAGCACCACAACTATGCAACAATAGCAGAAGTAGTGACAATATGAAATAAAATAAATTTGTAGCCTGCTGTCTTCACGGTGTTGAGCGTTATCATTTATGCATGGGTAATGCTGACGGGTCAGATCCTCTGAATGCACTAAAGTCTATGTAACAAGATGCTCAAAGCAAACTCCACCCTTCCCCTGAGCCAGAACCAAATGATGAGGCTGATCAGGACACAGCTCCACTCCAGCTACGAAAGGAAATTAAAGACATGAAATCTGCCCTTTTACTTCTTTCAGGCAAAGTCTGACAGTTTCAAAGAGGATGTGGCTACAATTTAAAAGAAAATGCTTCAGATAAAAGGGGATCTGGTTGCAGTTAAAAATATAACACAGCACCAGAGATCAAAGGGACCAATAATCATCTAGTTGCAGTTAAAAATGGTATACCTGGTACTTTTTTCTCCCATCCAATTTCTCTCCTTTTCTCTCTTCTCCTGAAGGCAATAACTCTTGCTGGGTGCAATTCTATCAGAGATAACAAGCCTGCAGTACCTCCCCAAGAAGAGCCTGGACACTGAGTGTTGGCGTGTTATTCAACTACAAGGATGTCACACTCGAGCCTGATCTTGTCCTCACCTGAAGTCCGCACAAAACGCACTTTCCAGCAGGGGGCTGCAGGATAGTGAATCGTAGTGGGAACACTGGCTGTTCTCCCTGCCCAATTCTGGGGAAACAGAGGCTAATTGTACCACCACTATTGCAGCCCATGTGCGGTTCCCCTGGTGCAAGGCATCCCCCAGTACTTTGCCTAACTGACCATTCTTCAAGCGTGAGGTGGACAGTCATTATTGGCAGAGTGTTAAACCATGAGCATAATCATAGCCGAGCATAATCTTGTCCTCACGCAAGTACACACACTTCCAGCTACTGAATAGTGATCAGGGCTAGGTGCCCTGGCTGATGTCCCCCTCACTGACCATGGGGTACTGAAATCAATTGGAGAATATTTACTACACCCCCAGTCGAGATGAGCTGAACCAAGGGCCAAACCCGAGACCCTGGGACTTTTCTGGTCTCAGCCTTACCAACTGAACATTAACCTGCATTTTAAACTGCCCTTTGAGATACGCAGGGTCATTGATTCACTGAGACGTGCCAAAGTGGCCGTTATGTGGAAGATCGGACACGGAAGCCCCGATTTTAACCTGGGGCGGGAGTACAGCATGGGGGGGCCAAGGCCAGCAAGCGAGCATGAGGCCTGGGCCATCTTAACTCCCAGGCCTCAGTTAAATTGGTCCACGCTGACTCCTGCCCGAAGCAGGCGGGGATGAAATGGAGACCGTCAGGCAACAGTGGCTGACTCAAGGAAATGGTCCCCGGCAAGATAAGTGAGGAGGGTGGAGTTCGAGACGACCGCGGTCGGGGGATGGGGGAAGCAGCACTCCCGCTCCTCCTGGCCCACAAGGAAAAGTTAGAAAATGTTTTAAAATCAAACTTGCCTGGGCCTCTTCTGGCCCCGATCCTGTTTGCCGTGAGCTTTCACGGGGGGCTCGGAGACTGTGCGCGATTCACTCAATTCCTAGTTAAACTCGCGCCAGGTCCTGAATTACGTCATCGGACCCTGACATTTAAATATTTATAAAGCCACCGCCTGCCTCTGCAGTGGGCGGCCTCAAAACAGGAGTTAAAATGGCGGGGACCACAGATGCTGCAGGAATGCAGTGGGTATCTCCCGGCCGCTATTTTAACCCCCCTCCCCTCCAGCCTGTACCGTTCTCACGAGGCGGGCAAGGGTAACATCAGGATTAGAGTGTCATCAAGCAACTCAATTGTGCTCTTCGCAATGGGGTAGAAGTTGGACAGCATTGAGCCTGTTTTACGGGTGCAATGAGGGCCAATTTCAAGGACCAACGTCCTGCGCCCAAAGGACACCTGACCTGATATTTGGGTGGGGCCATTTTTCAGGCCTCCCTGGGAGAAATTGCTTTAGGTGCAGGAGCCAGGCTTCATGATCCAATCAGGATTCTTCAGCAGCCGCTGCGGCTGCCAAATGATGGCAATTTATTTTTGAACTTTAAAAACTGTTCCTTTTGAAGCCAGGAGGAGCGGGAGTGCTAGCGCGGACTCCGCAATATTACGATTTAAATTACCCTTTGCTCAAGAGGCCGAGTAGAACATGGCCGGGATCAAGGGGCTGGGCAACCCCCCTCTCCCCCCTTGCCCCCCTCCCCCTCCCCCCACTCCCTGCCAGGCTGGGCAAATGGGTGAGTTTCCATGGTTATGGTGCAAGTCAGCATGGAGAAGAAAAGTTCCATGAAGCAAGAAAGGTTTCATAGTTTCATAGTATGATACAGCACAGGAGGAAGCCATTCAGCCCATCGTGCCTGTGCCGGCTCTTTTGAAACAGCTAACCAGTTAGTCCCATTTCCCTGCTCTGTCCCCATAGCCCTGTAAATTTTTTCCCTTCAAGTACTTAGCCAATTCCCTTTTCAAAGTTATTATTATTCCTATGTTCCTATTAAGTCTGCTTCCACCACCCTTTCAGGCAGCACATTCCAGATTTAGCCCATCAAGTCGTCTCCTTCCACAAACCATGTACACTCTAACTAATCAGGAACCCTTCCAACTCATCTAAGCCCCTGAGGGAAGCTCTGCAGAAAGAGTTCCTGATTCCTAAATTTAAAGCCACAGTATTCACCCATCCCACATCTTCACTATTCAACCCAGCCCTGCCATCCCTCCAACCCCAGCAGCTCAGAAACCATATGCAGTATTTAATCATCTCAGTCTGCACCTATCCCTAAAATCTTTAATTCCATTCCCAACCAGATATTTTTCAGGCTCCTTTTTAAATTACTTTTCCCAAGAGTATGCTCTAAATAACCCGACAGCTCTGTGCGGAAAAAATAAACTTTTAATCTCCAGTCTGGCTTTAATTTTTGTTGATATTAATCTTGTAACTCTAGTTCACACTCAAGTCTGTCAAATTGCTTTTTTATATCTACATCATCTGTGCCTTTCAGCATTTTAAAACCGTGGATGATATCCCCTCTCCAATCTCCTTGTTTATAATGATTAAGCATTGCGTTTGACAAAAAGAGACCACAGTTAAATAGTCAACCAACACTCTCTGTTAAAGAATGACCCATTGGATGAGGCACTAAAAGGTTCCAAGCACCCTTGGAACTATAACCCAGCATAATTCAGGGAGTCAGCAGAGGAAAGGAGAAAATGGTGGTGGGGGGATGGGGGGGCGCAAATTGAGAAATAAACTAAGTCCAGAGTTCTACTCTACATCAGTGAAGTGTGAGGCATGATACACAGCCAAAATGTATTGTGCAGTTCATAGCGAAGTTAAGCACATGCTTGGATCCATGTCCAGGGCTCCATCCCACATGCAACTCCTTTTAATCATCAAGTAGTCCTTGTTCCTACAGAAAACTCCTAGTTTATTTCCCCTGGATGAATGAGAACAATGGCATCTGCTTTCCTCCAACGATAATAACATCGAAAAGTAAGTTAATAAATTGATCAGAAAAATGCAGCTTATCCCCATGCTGGAGTTATACTGCACTCAGCCCAAATTGAAATCAATGTGAAATGACTGCCTGGAAGCGACTCATATCACTTAGCTGTAGTGTAGTCCGGAGTCAGTTTGGGGGTACATGATGAGTTATATTGCCACTTTCAGTCACTGTGGTAGTTACAGGAAACATGGCACAGTAAAGGAATCAGGAAGAAATGTTTTTTTTTAAAATTACTGTATAAAAGCATGAAAATGTCTAGTCTGTGTGTGTACATGTGCAAACTTCATGGGCAAACTATTATTTCTTCAATAGTTCCACTATTTCAATCCCTGCAGGGGAACCAAACGAGGTAGAGAGAAAATCAGTCGGGGTGCAAGACCTGTTATATGAGCACAGCAGGGCTTGGTACAGCAGCAAACTGTTATTCCAACATGTGGGATCTGGGCATCAAGTCTGTGCACCCATTTTCTCCTGATGCCTTTGTATTGATCTAGTTCTCAGAATTAGGGCATACATGGATCTGACTCCGATTCCAAAATATGAAGCCTGCACTGTTTGATTTATGAACAGAACATGCATTAGGTTGAATTTACATACAAATCTAATGCTTTTTTAAAAAACTAACTTAGGTAATATTAATTTGGTGGTTTGGGTTGTTCTAGATCTTGCTTCCTTACAACATGATGTGGAGATGCCGGTGATGGACTAGGGTGGACAAATGTAAGGAATCTTACAACACCAGGTTATAGTCCAACAGTTTCAAATAAAACTGTTGGACTATAACCTGGTGTTGTAAGATTCCTTACATTCCTTACAACGGTGAGTGAAAGCAATGGATTCTATAAGCCATTATGCTCAATGGAAAGCCACAGGTCACTAATCTCTGGGATGTCTCTTGAGCTGTAGGTTGCTCCACTCTTTGGCAAGTTGGCAATCTATAAGAGTTATATTATTGGACTTTGGATATGTTGGTCTATGGCCCTTTGTCTTCGGTTTCACTTTGGCTTGCATTCTCAGTTTTCTTCAGCTTCGTAGAAAAGTTGAGCTCATGAGCTGTTATTCCACTTGAGTCTCTCTGAGTCATCCCTTGCATGAGTTCAGTTATAAAGGAAGCATTAACTTGCATCTATTTTAAGAGCAAATGCAACAGCGTATTTCTCACTAGTCACAATTTGCTATGAGTGAAAATAGCACTGAGACAGTATTTCGTGTGGGTGATAGATCACAGAGTTTTAGCTGTAAGTGAGTGCAATTAAACGCTTAAAGATACAGGTGAAAAGTTGTTTCTGAAAAGTAGAATAAAATGTACAGGTTCTCTGAAGGGGTAGAAAATAAATGTTTACTTTCACACCCGGAACTTCTAAGATCAATGTTAGGAAAAGAGCTGTAATGGGTTGGGTTGTTTTTGGCTGTTTGTGGTTGGTGGGGAGGAAGATTACTTGAGTATTACTTTTGCAATGATGCCAACATGATCATGAAACTTCTAAAAATTTACTGGCAATTTAGTGAACCCACCATCCCAAAACTGGTCTTTTTAATCATGTCATTTAAACAAAGGATTTTCACATCTTTTTTAAAATTATATTACAATTTTTTTAAAAGTATTATTGTGATGAATTTTTTTAAAAATTCCCCCATTTTTCCCTTCAGCCGTGGCTCAGTTGGTAGCACTCTCGCCTCTGAGTCAGAAGATTGTTGTTCAAGTCCCACTCCAGAAACTCGAGGAAAAATCTAGGCTGACATTCCAGCGCAGTACTGAGGGAGCGCTGCACTGCCGGAGGTGCCATCTTTCAGATGATACATTAAACCGGGGTTCCGTCTGCCCTCTCAGGTGAACGTAAAAGATCCCATGGCACTACTCGAAGAAGAGAAGGGGAGTTCTCCCCGGTGTTGAGGCCAATATTTATCCCTCAACCAACATCACCAAAACAAATGATCTGATCATCATCACATCATTTGTGGGACCTTGCTGTGCGGAAATTGGCTGCCACATTTCCAACATTACAACAGTGATTACACTTCAAACGCACTTCATTGGCTGTAATGCGCTTTGGTGAAAAGCACTATATAAATGCAAGTCTTTCTTCTCTTCCCTCTGCCACAGATGGTGACTCACGTTGAGACACAGTTCCACAGGTGCCAGCAGCCCTCCAAATGGTCGCTGCTCAGCTCATGTGGGAGGCCGGACAGTGTTTGTTGGAAGGACATTTGACTGTGGAAGCATCACAACCATGCCTGATTCTGCCCTCTACTGATGTCCACACATGTAAACTTTCCAGCCAGGATTATTAGGTAATGATCAGTGGAAGGAAAGCTGGTTGCTTTTACCCATCCCTAGCCCAAGGGCACTGAGGCCAATATAACATCCCTACTCGCATTTCAACTGAGATCAACTAGATCAGAAGAGATTAAATGGTGAGCCCAGGGCCCTGCTCGTCCTTATGGCTCTCCTGATCCATACGGTTCAATAACACGTCAGTCAGTACATTTAGGCACTAAACCATTTTTAAAATTTCTCTTTCTTTTTACATTCTCCTCATGCCAATTCTATTTCCAGAGGCACTGGAGATGGTGCAAAAAAGATTTACAAGGATGATATCTTAACAGAAATGTTATAACTATCAGGAAAGATTGAACACGCTGGGGCTTTTTTCTCTAGAAAAGAGGAGGCTTAGGGGTGACCTAATAGAGGTCTTTAAAATTCTGAAGGGGTTTGATAGTGTAGACGCAGACAAAATCTTTCCGCTTTTGGGGGAATCCAAAACTATGGGTCACAAATATAAGATAGTCACTAATAAATCCAATAAGGAATTCAGGAGAAACACTTTTACCCAGTGAGTGGTTAGAATGTGGAGCTGGCTACCACAAGAAGTAGGTGAGGCGGATAGCAAGCTAAATAAGTAGATAAGGGAGAAAGGAATAGAAGGCTATACTGATAGGGTTAGATGAAGTAGGGTGGGAGGAGGCTCGTTTGGAGTATAAACACTGGCATAGACCAGTTGGGCCGAATGGCCTTTTTCTCTCCTGTGAAATCTATGTAATTCTATGTCATTATTTTTCAACAATTTTTGCCTTTCTCCTCCTTTCCTGAAGGCTTTGACTGCTTACTGAGATAAGGCACTCTGAATGGCAGGCACCATTTGGTGCCTCTGCCAATTCCGTAATGTTCAAACATCATCCCACATTTGTGATCTTATTTCAATTTCGCAACGCCCTCCATTTGTCACAAGGTGAAAATATTTGTTACTATCCATAGTGAATTGCAAAATACAACGGAGCATACCAACATAATTAATAATAAAAGCCTAGCTAGCATTCACCAGACAGATGTGAAACAATTAAGATAGAGTCTCTTGCAGCGTAAGATCAGCTTGGTGTTGGTAGTCATGCAACCTACCACAACAACACCAACAACAACTTGTATTTATATAGAGCCTTTAAAATAGTAAAACGTCCCATGGCGCTTCACAGAAGTGTTATCAAAGAAAATTTGGCACCAAGTCACATAAGGAGATAGTATGACAGGTGGCCAAAGCTTGGTCAAAGAGGTAGGTTTTAAGGAGTGTCTTAAAGAAGGAGAGAGAGGTAGAGAGGCAAAGTTGTTTAGGGAGGGAATTCCAGAGCTTAGGCAGCTGAAGACATAGCCACCAATGGTGGGGCGAATGAAATCGGGGATGCACAAGAGGCCAGGATTGGAGGAATGCAGAGTTCTCAGAGGGTTGTAGGGCTGGAGGAGGTTACTGCGACAGGGAGGGGCGAGGCCATGGAGGGATTTGAACACAAGGACGAGAGCTACATTGTTTGAGGTGCCTGGGCAAGTCAGTGTGGTCTGTTAAGGCTTTCTGGATGTGATTCCAGAAATGTCTTTTTTAAACCCAGTTGAAGGGTCAAGGTCGATAGCCCAAGACACCACCAAGGTTGAAAACAGTATGAGAGAAAACAAGATATCACCTTTCACATTCTCGGGATGTCTCAGAGCACTTCACAACCAATTAATTACCTTTGAGGTGTTGTCTCTGTTGTTTTGCAGTCAAAATAAATAGATAGGGCGAGTCACGTTTTGGAATGTTTGATCCATTTTTCTCTGTGGAAAGAATTGTGGGATTGAGTTATGTTTAAGGGTTGTGTTTTAAAACAAAATGAATTGACTTAGATTTAAAAAGAAAGGTCATAGGTCACAAGCATTGAAGCCGGACAGACTGGTTTGTGGAATTCGTAACTGATACAATGTGGGTCAGTCGTCTCATCCTTGGCTCATTAGCCAGGATAGCTGAGAACATCAGCAAATGTCCCGATTAAACTCACACCCCAAGGGGATAGGAGAGGTAGCCATTTTTATTGACAAGCCTACTATGGGAAGCAAGTCAGAGTCTCACCCCTCCCCTTGGTTGGGTACACGAAATAGACAAATGGGCACACGGATGGTCAGGTTTTGAACACAAGATTTGGCCTGGAGCTGGACGCTAAACAGGCAGGAAATCATTTTTTAGGGTTAGAAGTGGTTTGAAAGAATTGCCAAAAAGGGCGGGTCCCCCCCCGCCCCACCTCCCGCTTTCCTTCCCACCCCTCCCGGCACTTACCTGAGGGCCGCTGCCTGCAAGGCAAGTGAAGCGAAATTCATGTGCTACAATGGGCGAGCTGCCTTTGGAGGGGTGACAGGTGCCGGCAGTTTGCTTAAATTATCGAAATGAAGCCCGAGGCCCAATTTCAGGCCGTCTTGGACCTCCCAGTTGGGGCATTTTTTGCCTGCGCAGTGCCGATTCTGGGCCCAAAGACTCCATGGTGCTATTCAAAAAAGAGCAGAAGTGTCCTGGCCAATATTCATCCCACAACCAACATCACTAAAGTAGAGTACCTCATTATTTATCTCATTGCTGATTGTGGGCTCATGCTGCATCCAAATTGGCTGCCACATTTCCTTACATTACAACAGTAGCTACACTTCAAAAGTACTTCATTGGCTGTGAAGTGCTTTGGGAGGTACTAGGGATATGAAAAGCAGTATATAAATGTAAGTTCTTTCTCCTTACAGAAATAACAAACCCCAATAAAATTTAATCATTTACCAAAATAAAAACCACATTCAGCATACATTTTGAAATATGTCTCTCTGGAGAGGAAAGAGGGATAGATCTTAACTTTGTACGATTGACTTGAATGGAAATAAAAATCGGGAGAGATGTAAAACGGGGCTGCCGGCTCGCTATCACCAGTTTCATGGTATCGCACAAAGTCAAGATCTACCCCTTTTTCTTTCCTCTCTACCTGACCTGCCTTGTCTGTAGAGCAATGCAGCAGCAAGGCTATTTATGCTAAGCACTTAAGACTTAATCAAATCCTGTTAACACATAAAACCCACCCAGGAAGATGGAGAGCAAAATTGGATAAAGAGAGAATAATTGACGCCAATATCCCTTATTAGTGTAATCATTGACAACCCTGTGCAATAAGAATCGAGGCCCTGGAATTCTGCAGGGGTTCTTCCGGTCCCCCACTGGAGTTAAGGCAGGGGATAGGAAGTGCCAGGATTTTTAGGAACAGGAAAAGTTCATTAGACCCAACGGCAATTACTGTTCCCATATATAGACACTCGGGGTGGGGGGGTCTGTGATCAGCACAAATGCTAGACAAGATTATCGCTTCAATGTAAATAAAGGGCATTTACAGAAAGGTAAAGAGTAACTGTTGATTATACATCATAGGAGAACGTTCATGCTCCAAACATGAAGGCATAAGTATACAGCTGGTATTGAAAGAAAATGTGATTTTATTTTGTTCCTTCTTTCTTTATTTCGAGAGCTGTTCACAATTTGCGACCATGTGGTTCCAACACAAACAGATCAGTGAAGAGTGACTGATGCCACTGAACCCACAAAGGTATCTAAGGCAGACCAGAATTTGTAACAGGCAGACAAGCAGATTTCCAGCTTATGTTATTAAACCTATGGTTTAAAATCTATGGACGAGAAGATAAAGATTGTATGAAGTAGAAGTAGGATTTAAAAGGCAGTCAGAAAAATAAAAACAGTTCAATGGACATGAAATCTGTTAGAGGGAAAAAATGAAGACTGAAGTTTGTGCCTAGAATTCCCAATTTAGCAACAATTTACTCTATTGCAAAAGTGCTTAGTGTAAGTCCTACCTTAATATTAACCAGATAATCCAGAATTCTATTCAAAATTGTTAAATGCCCTATCTATTATAAAGAGTTTCCTGGTGCTTCAGGGAGAGTGCAGAATTTAATCAGATCCAAGATTAAATCTTCAATAGGTTTTCACATAAGTACAATATCACATCCTGTGCCTGGTCAGTGCTAACTGACCTTGAGAGAAAGATCGGTTTGTTTGATGTATGTTGCTACAACATCCTGAAGGAATTATTTTATTCAAATACACCCAACTGATATTCAAAGATAGCTTTTTTTGTCGATGTTCCCCTTCCTCTCCTGAAGACAATGAATAAGTTGGGGTACAGTTCTACAGGCACTGGCAAACTTCCATTACTTCACTCAAATATTCTGCATTAGTGAGCTTTGACAGTGAACATCAGCAGTCTATTCAACTATGCCGTGCCTGATCCTGTGTTCCAGCAAGAGTTACTGATAGCACTCTGGAGTGGAACTTCTTTAGCCTAGCGACACTGAGGCTAACTATAATGTCCCAACTGCTGCCCTTCTGAGATCAGGTAACGCAGCACAAACCAAAAATCTACTCTAAGACCTGGATGGTCTGCATGGCTCAGTACCACAGAAAACAGTGCATTTACCCTCTAAGAATGTAAGAAAATCCAGAGCGAGAAAGGGACATTCAGTCCATCAAGCCCACTCCGTCCAGAATCCATGTATGATTACATAGAACATACAGCACAGAAACAGGCCATTCAGCCCAACAGGTCCATGCCAGTGTTTATGCTGCCCATGAGCCTCCTCCCTCCCTACTTCATCTAACCCTTTCTCCTTCATGTATTTATCTAGCTTCCCCTTAAATGCATCTATGCTGGTCGCCTCAACTACTCCTTACGGTAACAAGTTCCACATTTTAACCACTCTCAGAGTAAAGACGTTTCTCCTGAATTCCCTATTGGATTTATTAGTGGCTATCTTATATTTATTGCCCCTGGTTCTGGTCTCCCCTGCAAGTGGGAACATCTTCTCTACGTCTACCCTATCAAACCCTTTCATAATCTTAAAGACCTCTATCAGGGGTCACCCCTCAGTCTTCTATTTTCTAGAGAAAAGAGCCCCAGCCTGCTCAGTTCTGGTATCATCGTAGTAAATCTTCTTTGCATCTTCTCCAGTCCCTCTATATCCTTCGTATATGGCGACCAGAACTGTTCACAGTATGATTATTCTATCATAGACTTCCCTCCCACAACAACAATTAGGGAATCTAATTTTCTTCCCAGACACCACCTGAAAAAAAATCAAACAGTGTTGCTAAATGTTTCAATAACCCTCAAACCCACTTCTTAACAAATATTGATCTGGCTCCTTTCTAAAGATGCCAATTAACCCCAAATTAGCTGCCTTCTTCCACAGCCTGTTTCACATTCCCACTAACCTGTTGGGGAAAAAAAAATTCTCTCATTTTTAAACCCTGCTCAAGGCTGATGAATGTTGTACTTGTGTCGTCAAGTCCAGCTGTCTCTTAGCTCACAGCTTTTCAACTAACTGGCACAAGATATTGGCAGGAGTTGAATCCAACAGTCGGAGTGGTGGCAGGGTTGACGGGATCTAGGCAAACACCACCCATGGATGAACAGCCGTCTCAGTTTCCAGGTATATGGGGCAAATGGACTGAAAGAAGCACACAAGTACCCAAAAGCCCCATGTAAATGAGGTGCTCCTCCCAATCCCACAAACTTTGGCCGGGGTCAGTGTTGGAGGGTATTGGAGGGAGTAATCCGAGTACAACCTTTGAGACTGCACCCCACTGAACTTCAGTCTGTTATTTTTATAGTTAGATTTTTTTCTGTACCGAATGTACCTTCAAGTCACAGTGAGGTCCATGATAGAGATAGGGTGATAGTGAGATATATATAGCAGAGAATCAGAGGTAAAAAGATAACATGAGACAGAAAGGCAAACAGATTGCCAGATAGAGAGGCAATTTCACAAAAAATCAATAGATGCAAAGTAAGAGGCAGACAGTTCAATAAATATTTATTTTATTTCTTACATGTATTGTGGCTCACACTGGCTTATTCTGTAAGGGTTCATATTGAACATGTGCAACTTCCTTGATGGTCTAGTGGGAACATCACAGTCTAGTGTAGTACTTAGCCTTACAGACCAGAAGGTCCAATTGATGGTTTGTGCTGAGTTAGTTGGTCTCAGTTGAGATGGTAATCGGGGCACTACAACTGGCCTGTGTACCTATTATGTCAAGAAGAGAAGAAATTATCCAGGGCGCCTGCTCTTAGCAGCAACACCTGCTGGAAAGTGGTTGTTGGATGTCAGCAGAGTCAAACTTTTCTATGATTCCCACTATGGTTGAATAGCCTGTCAATGCTTGCTGTCTAGTTTCACACATGAACGAGTGAGATACTGGAGGGTGCCAGGACCCATACTGACAAGTCAGCATCCCTAGAAGAAGAGAGGGGAAAAGCAGAAATCCTTGTGCTGCCCAACCAGAGATTTCATGATATAATCCTTCTGGGACTCTAACATGTGCTTTAAAAAATACACACAATAAAGTTTTAATGCTAAAATAATTGCAAAATTAGGAATTGAAACTTGCAACATGGAGTATCGTTGGACTCTCAGGCTTAAATATGCAGTCTTTGGATTATAAAGTGAATGCTGTTACTGTTAGCAATCTTCTACCAGACCGTCTGTTTACATTTCTTTATTAAAAACATATTTCAGCTTCAGCTAATAACCACGTAAACCATAAGACATCCTAGAGTGCCCATGAGCATCTGACTTGTAAAATCCTTCAGCGCCTGCAAGGAACCTTAATTTACAAGCTGTGTATTTCAGTGGTAACCTGAAACGTTCTTCAAATCCCCAGGAATTCCAGATGTGGAAATTTGATCTTGTGATCATGTTCTGGAAGTGGTGGTCTGTTCTCTATGTGTAGGATTTCTTTTATTTACTCTACAACTTTTACTCTATAGCAATTAGGAAGTTGGTTTCTGCTCCTGAGGGAAATACTGACACCAAGTGTGGAGTGCAGCTTGAATCTAGAGTAGGAATTCACACCTATGACCAACGGTTTTCATTCTAGATTGAATCTGGACTCAGCACTTAAGAAGAGGCCTGGAGTTTCACCACTGGCTCACTGAGTTTATCCAGTGAGTAGCTGAGCTATACAGACTCGTTCCGTTGAATTAACTGATCTCAGTCAGGATGACAGTAGTCTTGCTACAATTGGAATCAGACCCTCTGGGTTGGGGAGAGGGAGACCAGGCAGGGTTCATGCTCTTGATCACTAATGATGCTGGAAATGTGTAACTGGGTACATCCAGTGAGGCCAGGATTGGAGTCAGCTGCGATGTCTCCTGCGGAATATAAGCCTGCCACTAGCCATTGTTAAGGTTCGCAAATGAAGCATAGTCACTTGGGCGACATACCAGTCTGCTTCTAGCTCCCATGGAACCATATCCTGGCAAGGAGTCAATCAATGTCTTGAGAATAGGAGGGGAGGGCAGAAAATATCAGATAAAGTCGACCAGAAAAAGGAAACAAAACATTTGTGTAGAAAAAAATAGGATGAGGCCTGGAGTGACTCTAAACTCCATCATTCATGTTTACCAGAGCAGTATAAAGTTTTGTTGAGTTTAGGTTCGCCTCAAGTGGCCTTTAGCCAACCATCCCTCTTGAGGAAAAAGGCATTTTTAGGCATCACTGCAAAATTGCTTCAATCAATCTTGTTCATCCTGTTATTTTTATTTTTTCTTAATTCTCCAAGTGCAGTACATGTCAACAAAGAGCACAATCCTGAACAGGATGAACTTAGTGGCGAACAGAACAAGCATCAGTTTAAAGGACCCCCTTCAGAAAAACATTGCTAGAATGTTTGCTTAGGGAAACACATATAAATATAGGATACATAACAAATAATAAGGAGCCGTGGGATCTGATTTTTATCTCATGGGCGGACTGACGTGAAGACTCATGAGCTACAAAATTACGATTGAGTGCTGATTGGTATCATGTGGGCTATAAATCTTCTTCCATAGCTCCATGTTTTTCGGGTGTAAAACGGGTACAACATTGACCAATTTAACAGTGGGATGGCCTGCACCCAATCTGACAGTGATTGGGATAGGGGGATGGAATCGATGGCAAGGATTCAAAATTTGTGGTGGAGACCAAAGACTATGGTTTTGGTCATTCCAATGTTTAACTGGAGGAAATTGCCGCTCAACCGAGATTGGATGTCAAACAAGCAGTTTGGCAGTGCAGAGGCAGTGGACGGGTTGAAAGAGGTAATGGAGAGGTAGAGCTGGGTGTCACCAGCATATATATGGAAGCTGACACTCAAGTCTTCAGATGATGTCGCCAAGGGGAGATGTGAGGAGCTCGAAAGAGAAGGGAGTTAAGGGCCAGGGCAGGAGGAGGCTGGGGGAGGTTTAGCTTGGTGGGAAGGGGGAAGCAGCAGAGGCAGCTGAATGGATGGTTTCAATCTTAGTGACAAAGAAATTCATGAGCTCATTGCGCTTGTTGTTAGAGGTGATGGCAGTGGGGGCAGGGGAGATAGGTTTAAGGGGACGGTAGTGGAGAAAAGAAGCCAGATTTGGTGATGGATGGCTAAACCAGTTGTAGGAACAGAGGAACATAGGAACAGGAGTAGGCCATTCAGCCCCTCGTGCCTGCTCCGCCATTTGATAAGATCATGGCTGATCTGTGATCTAACTCCATATACCCGCCTTTGGCCCATATCCCTTAATACCTTTGTTTGCCAAAAAGCTATCTATCTCACATTTAAATTTAGCAATTGAGCTAGTATCAATTGCCGTTTGCGGAAGAGAGTTCCAAACTTCTACCACCCTTTGTGTGTAGAAATGTTTTCTAATCTCGCTCCTGAAAGGTCTGGCTCTAACTTTTAGACTGTGCCCCCTACTCCTAGAATCCCCAACCAGCGGAAATAGTTTCTCTCTATCCACCCTATCCGTTCCCCTTAATATCTTATAAACTTCGATCAGATCACCCCTAAACCTTCGGAAACTCCAGAGAATACAACCCCAATTTGTGTAATCTCTCCTCGTAACTTAACCCTTGAAGTCTGGGTATCATTCTAGTAAACCTACGCTGCACTCCCTCCAAGGCCAATATGTCCTTCCGAAGGTGCGGTGCCCAGAACTGCTCACAGTACTCCAGGTGCGCTCTCACCAGGGTTTTGTACAGCTGCAGCATAACTTCTGCCCCCTTATACTCTAGTCCTCTAGATATAAAGGCCAGCATTCCATTAGCCTTATTGATTATTTTCTGCACCTGTTCATGACAGTTGTGACCCAGATATACTCAATTCTGCACCCCTTGGACTTAAGGGAGGAAATACGGGGGCCATAACAGAGGGAATGACTAGGATGGGAGAGGTTTTGCTGAGAACAAGTGAATCAAAAGTAGAGGTGAGGAAGTGGTTGAGCAGATCGACAGCTGCACAAGTATTGTGGTGAATGGAGTTGGCAGCTTGAAAATACAATTGTAAGGGGAGAGCTTTGTCAGGGGTGGAAGTAGAAGGAAGTGGGGTTGGAAGGAGGTGGGTGGTGAGGAATAGATCGGAGGTGGTCTTGTCTGTGATTGAAACCATGAGAGTAAAAAGGCTACGTGCGGTGCCAAGGCATGTGAAAATATGTGGAATATTCTAGCCAGAGAAGCGGTGGAAGCAAAAGATATTATACATTTTAAGATGGATACATTTTTGACAGAGGGGTTATTGACGGGTATTAAAGATAAAGTGGCATAAAAGGTCTGCGACCCTTAAGAATGCTCCAATGGATGGACTTGTCACTTCCAGCTCCCTGACTTGTGCTATGTTGCAAAGATGATTTGGATATATGTGGGGTCAGTTGGCTGAAGTATGTCTATGATGCGTCACATGTAACCATAGTCTACTGGGTCTTACATGATTGGCTGAGGAAGTTGGGGAGGAATTTCCCAGAGTTTTTCCTCAAATTGGCCTTAGGTTTTTTTGCCTCCTCCATGAGTTAAATTACTAGTGGCTGGGGAGGGTGGTGCATGAGGTTGAATCATGTTATGGACAGGGTAAGCACTGATGGGGCTTTTTGTATCTTCATGTCATCATATTGATTGTTTGTAAACAATGGAACAAGATCTTCATGGAGATAGTGCCACTTTAGTAATGTTTACAGCAGAAATCAGATGTATGTTTATAATCTCCAAACACAAGCAGAATAGGAAGACTCTAAGGATCTATGCACAGCTGGTACAAGTACAGATTCAAAAACCTTCTCTTTCAGTGTGCCTTGATCTAATTGAATGGTGGAGCAGGCTCAAGGGGTTGAATGGCCTACTCCATGTGAATGTTCCCATGTTCCTTCAGCCACCTCAACCTTCTCCATTTTCCTTTGTTCCATTCTGTTCAGAATCTACCATTTTTCCTTCGCAATGTAAAGTGACATCTTCTTGTAAGTGAGGAGCACGATGGATATTCAAGTTATTGTTGTATCTGCATTGCCCTGCTGGAGCACGTCAGAATGAGTGAGTGGGTGCTGGGGCTAGAAATTTGAATTCTAACCCTACTCCCTCAAAAAAGTACATGAGTGGCAGCAATCAGGTCGAACAAGCCTGAAAACTGTTCAAAATCTTATTATTGTGAAAATGATCGCCATTATTTTGGCCACACCTGCTTTAGCCTCCAACAAGGAGATACCATTAAAAGTGCAGAGAAGCAAGCATGTCTTCCTCAGTACTTGACCACTTGCAGTCTCCTGCAGTACAGCAAGTCACTCATCTATATTTTCATTTCTCCGTTCTAATTTTATTAAAGCCCAAAGGTGTAAGGAACATTGCATGGATCTGGCGACATCTCGAATTTGAAATGGTCACTTTTATTTTCTGCCCCTACATATTATGAATCCATGAATAAAAGGATATCTTGAAATTTCTGATCCTGGATTCTCCTGGTTTGAAAGTTTCAGGTGTTGACGGGTATAGATTGATATGTAAAAGGAACAGTGCATTGCAAGTCTACAAGTAAAATAAAGTGAAAATATTATGAAGTACTATGAGGTCATGGTGATAGCCCCCTGCAGTTTGGTGGAAAATAGATGACCTCAGATTCAAAATGAAATATTTGGTTTTTACATGAAATATTGTAGAACGCAGCTTTTTTTTTAATGAAGTGGGAATTTCTGGGTAAAGTACACTGTTAGGGGTATGGTTGTGTCATAAACTTTCAAAGTGTCTTATGAGGCCACATCCTGTAAACTGACCTGTATAAATAATCCAGTTTATTTGTCAAATAAATCATCTGGAAAATACTAAGAAACTTTTGTTTCAATGCAATCCACTGTTCTGCCTTCTGAAAGCTATGCATAATTCAGCACCTATTAAATATTAATGGAAATCACTTCTGTTTGTGCCAAAAGAACATTTAATTCCAATAGGTTCTCATTTTTGAACAGGTTGTACACGTGAAGCAGTTAAAGCATTGCCTGTAGCTGACTTTGCTGGAGGAAAGGAATAGCTTAGCATTCATGATTATACACTGAAGTCATTTCTCTGCAGATTTTATACGTCTGTAATCCAGTCACTATTTTTTTTTGATCCTTCAATTTGCTCTCCTCTGCTCCTGAAGGCATTGATTCCTTGTTGGTCTACAGTTCCGCACACACTCGAATCCTCCACTACCTCACCAAGGTGGCCATTATTTAGGTGTGAGCTTTGACAGTGAGTGTTGGCAGGGCTATTTGACCCCTGGAGGTTATTTGCAGCCAAACCTGATGTCCACATACATGCACTCCTGGCAAAGCTCTCCAGAGAGCATTCAAGAGCATGAAACCTGGCTAATTTTCATCACCCTGACCCAATGGCGCTATCACTGCTCTGGCTGAGATCTACTCATGGGAGCAGGGAAGCATCTTCAGAGGTTTCAACAATTTAGATCATTAAAATTAAGGAGAATAATGATTCTCTTTCAGATGAGATGTTAAACTGCGGCCCCGTCTGCCCTCTCGGGTAGACGTAAAAGATCCCAGGGCACTATTTTGAAGAAGAGCAGGGGAGTTCTCGCCGGTGTCCTGGCCAATATTTATCCCTCAACCAACATTGCTAAAGCAGATTATCTGGTCATTATCACATTGTTGTTTGTGGGAGCTTGCTGTGCACAAATTTGCTGCCACGTTTCCTACATTACAACAGTTACTACACTTCAAAAGTACTTCATTGCTTGCAAAGCGCTTTGGGACGCCCTGAAGTCGTGAAAGGTGCTATTTAAATGCAAATCTTTCTTTTTACTAGCTAAGTAGGGATCAAACCTGGAACTTTCCTGGACCAAGATGACTCAGCTACTCACTGGATAAACTTGCTGAGTCATTAGAGAAGCAAGCCCCATTTTTTATATGAGTCTAGACAGCAAGGAGTCAATTTTAACTTAGGGGCAGGAATCAGGGGTGCAGGTGCCAAAGCACACGGCGATGCTTCTGGCTGCCCGGGCTGTGAGGCCTGGAAGATTATAACTCTTGGCCCTCAATTGAATGCCCCAAAACTGAATCTCGCCTGAAGCCAACGGGAATTATGTCAATGCCAGCGGGCAAGAGTGGAAAATCCACCAAGAACCCACGAAAACCTAAGATAAGTGAGGAACGAGAGGCATTAAGAACGATCGCAGTAAGGGGGGTGCGGTGGTGGTTGAGGAGGGTGGTGAAGCCTGGGGCAGGGGAAGCCCAAGGTATCCTTGAAGGGCCTGGAGGCGCACTCCTGCTCCTCCTGGCTCACAAGGATTCCATATAAAAATTATTTTTCCAAACTTAGCTTGGCCTCTTCTGACCACTCCGTGGGCTTCTGTCATGGTTGAGATGTTGCGGGTTCTGAATGCAGAAGTTAAAATGACTTTGCGGTGCCGATGACATCATCAAAACTTTATGATTTAAATTAGGCCCCTGCCTAACTGCAATGGGAGCCCCGGCCGACTTCAAAGTCGATGAAGGTAAAATGCAGCTAGGTGGGAACAGAGCGATCTCGGATGATTTTAACCCACAGCGTGCACTTTTCACACTGGGCAAAAGGGGTTAAAATCAACCCGAGAGGCTGCGGGGTGTTTAATAGCGAGGGGCAACACAGCTGAGCCCAATCCAGTCCTCATACAATGTCCATGCAATTTCCAGTAGTGTTCAGAAGCTGGAACTCTTCTGATTTTGTTCCCCTTTCTAATCAATAAAATTGAGGCCAAATGAGATCAACTAACTCAGCACTTTACGCAAGTGACCGTTCTTCATGTGTGAACCTAGATAGTGTTCCTAAAATGGAGCCTGCTCTATATTCTGTCTGCTTCACGGAGAAAATTTATTTTTCAATTTTAGCACCAATTTCTTCCCTTCCCTCTTGAAGGCTTCAACTTCATTGCAATACAATTCCATGGACACGAGGCACCCTCTGATACCTCACTCAAGTGACCATTCTTTATAAGTCAGGCTTAACAGTAAGTTTCAGCAGGTTATTCGAGCATGGGGGAGCATCACGAGTCTGATCTGACTTCAACGCACCCACACTTCGATCAGGATCAGGCGCCCAGGCCAATATTTATTTCCCTAACCAGAGGTCAC
Source organism: Heptranchias perlo (assembly GCF_035084215.1). Classification (NCBI taxonomy): domain Eukaryota; kingdom Metazoa; phylum Chordata; class Chondrichthyes; order Hexanchiformes; family Hexanchidae; genus Heptranchias; species Heptranchias perlo. The sequence goes on from NC_090350.1 coordinate 32,248,260, forward strand.
TGAAGCCAATTATAGAATCTCTACAGACACCCTAGCTGACACTGGCGCCTATTGGTCATCCAATCTGGGGCCCGATTCTCACTGGATAAACTTGTTGAGCCATTGACGTGCTTTTTGGGATACTTTTATAAAGGCACAGCACTATTGTTCAGCCAAGAGCCATACTGATATAATTTCCAATTGCGCTTCCAATTGGACATTAGTTAAGCTGTTCAATATTAGCACCCACTGCAATCATCAGTGTGCAGGCCCTGCCTGATTTTGTGGGCTCATTTTGATTTACATAGAGAAGGCAAGCTCCGGCCCATATTGGGCCTGATATTGGCAGATCACAGAAAGGAAATCACTTGTAAACAGCCTTGGTTACAATGGGCGATGGGTAAATTTAAAGGGATGCAGCCACTTAAAGGTATGGCCATACATGTCAATAAATAGGTTGGTGATCTTTATAAAGGCTACTGATAGATTTATGCCTAAATGTGGCCATTAACACAATTCTAAAGTATGGTGCAGCCTTTAAAAAAGCTGTCTAGGGTAATAAAACGCTTGGCATAACCCAGTGGCTGGCACAACAAATATGGAGGTATGGACCCAAGTCTGTGGCCAAACAATACTCTAAACTCCTACTTGATGTCTGTGTAGTAAAGATGATGCACAATAAGATGGCAAGAAGGAGGATGGCCCTGCTTGCCACTCCCCGTAGACAGTATTGCAACATGTTTTTTTTTATTCATTCATGGGATGTGGGCGTCGCTGGCAAGGCCAGCATTTATGGCCCATCCCTAATTGCCCTTGAGAAGGTGGTGGTGAGCCGCCTTCTTGAACCGCTGTAGTCCATGTGGTAAAGGTTCTCCCACAATGCTATTAGGTAGGGAGTTCCAGGATTTTGACCCAGTGACGATGAAGGAACGGCAATATATTTCCAAGTCGGGTTGGTATGTGACTTGGAGGGGAACGTGCAGGTGGTGTTGTTCCCATGTGCCTGCTGCTCTTGTCCTTCTAGGTGGTAGAGGTCGTGGGTTTTGGAGATGCTGTTGAAGAAGCCTTGGCAAGTTGCTGCAGTGCATCCTGTGGATGGTACACACTGCAGCCACTGTGCGCCGGTGGTGGAGGGAGTGAATGTTTAGGGTGGTGGATGGGGTGCCAATCAAGCAGGCTGCTTTGTCCTGGATGGTGTCGAGCTTCTTGAGTGTTGTTGGAGCTGCACTCATCCAGGCAAGTGGAGAGTATTCCATCACACTACTGACTTGTGCTTTGTAGATGGTGGAAAGGCTTTGGGGAGTCAGGAGGTGAGTCACTCGTCGCAGAATACCCAGCCTCTGACCTGCTCTTGTAGCCACAGTATTTATGTGACTGGTCCAGTTAAGTTTCTGGTCAATGGTGACCCCCAGAATGTTGAGGGTGGGGGATTTGGCAATGGTAATGCCATTGAATGTCATGGGGAGGTGGTTAGATTCCCTCTTGTTGGAGATGGTCATTGCCTGGCACTTGCCTGGCGTGAATGTTACTTGCTACTTATCAGCCCAAGCCTGGATGTTGTCCAGGTCTTGCTGCATGTGGGCACAGACTGCTTCATTATCTGAGGGGTTGTGAATAGAACTGAACACTATGCAATCATCAGTGAACATCCCCATTTCTGACCTTGTTCTTTAAGTTGGAAGAAGAGGGCTTGAGCGTGCAGCCAACTGAAAAGTCCAGTAATGCATGCTAGTTGCAGGTGTCCTTGCAGCAGATAACACAGCTCTGCATCTAACTGTTTGACAGTTTTATACAGTCACTGCCAAGTATGCCAAGGAGGGATGTCTCTGCATGTGGATGGGAGAGTATCAGCAGGTAGGCGCAGTCGTTCATCTTGTTCATCCTCCAAAAGGCATAAGTATAGAGGAATTCTCATTGAGAAACCCAATGCCCCAGTATCATGCACATACCAAAAAAATAGCAGTGCCACTTAGTTGATTAGGAGGCTTTGGACCATGTAGAAACAAGAAAGAGACAAAAAGGCAAAAATAAGGGTTCAAAAATAGCCTCAAAATGTTGCTACAAATCCTTCTGTAGGACTCTTTAAATGCACTTCCATAAACATCACACCCAATCAACCCTGGATGCCCACTTTATAAGGGCATATGGATGGCTGAGTGCTATACTGTTGTAAATGTCAGAATAAGATGTGAACATTTAAATGGCATCATCAAGTCTATAACTGCAAACTAGCAGGCACTTCTGATGCTTGTAAAAAACCCAAATGTAAAATTAAATGGGGTGCTAAATAGGCAGAAATCTGGCACAACAGATCTCTGCCCATTTTCCCAAGAGCCTGTTAATAGGGTCTGACCATTAGAAAATCTACCATATAGCCACCTGATATTGTTAGCTGCGAATGAGTTTTTTTGAAGCACTTAATGGCTACTAACAAATAATTAGGAAACATCCACTCTAATCGGCTTTCTATTGGGTTTAGTGAGGTGTTAGTGCGGCCTGCTCCTGATCCTCAGGTCTCACAGCCAGCAGCAATTCCAGAATAAACTTGCTGAATTCACTAATTTGTTTTTATTCTTTCTCGGGATACGAGCGCCTTTAGCCAGGCCGGCATTTATTGTCCATCCCTAGTTGCCCTGAGAAGTTGGTGGGCCTTCTTCTTGAATCGCTGCAGTAGCAGTTTGATACAATTGAATGGTTTGGTAGGCCAGTTCAGAGGGCAGTTAAGAGTCAACCACCTTGGTGTGGGACTGGAGTCACATGTGGGCTGAGTGAGGACTTTAGTGAACCAGTTGAGTTTTTACAACAATCCAACAGCTTCATGGTCACTTTTACTGAGTTACTCTTTTATTTCCAGAGTTTTTAAACTGAATTCAAATTCTCAAACTGCCATGATGGGATTTCATCTCATATTCTCTGGATTATTAGTTCAAGCCTCTGGATCACTACTCCAGTAACATAACCACCACACTACCGTAACCCTGCTTGAAGAAAAGTATTCATTAAAGCCAGCTGCCAGGATCAGCCATTTTTGCCGGCACGAGACACAGTCATCAGGAGCCGACAGCACTAACATCCCACTAAAATCAAAATAAAAGCAGCTTTAAACATATTTTTAACCTATTGATGATATGATAAAAATGAACTGGTTAGGAACTAGATACAGGAATGGTGTTTGGTGTTATTTTTAAATGGATGTGTTTGAGTTTGGAATTTATTCTTTTAATTCCCATAATGAGATAATTATAGTTTATTGAGTGGTGTCCATTTTTTTATTATGCCTCTGTGAAACACTGTGGGATGTCTTTCCAAGTTAAAGGCATGTTCTAAATGGCATGTTGTTGTTGTAAACAAGCAATTGTAACTGTAGAGTAATGAGGGCATGAAACATGAAGCTTTGCCATTTTACTGTGGACCTGATGGTAGACAGAATGATATAATGGCACAATTTCAGTTCACTGGGCAACTGCGAATAACTGAAGGATACAAATAACCTTTCAGTACCTTCATAAAAAATGGGCAACTTTTCAATTGTGCATTGTAAGCTTTTTTTCACCACTTAATCTAAACAATTTTGCTAAATATTATGGACCCAGTAGAGACATTTTGACAACTGTACGCCAATGCAGCAGTTTTCTACGTTCACTATAGTTGTAATCTCCTGAGGGAAGAACTCTGCATAAACATTCCCTAACCCCCAGAGGTAATCAAGCAAAACTCCAAATAATTTATCCATCCCTACATTTCCACTATTTAACTCCTGCAACACATTGCCTCCCCCTCCCTAGCCAACCAGAACGTGATCCATTGTGCCCCATGGTGTATTTAATCATCTCAGTCTATATCCATCCATATAACCTTCAAATCATGCTCCCAACCAAAACCCGGTTTCCTTTTGTAGCAGGTTAGCTATGATTCTTCAACCACTGACTCACTTAGGCCAGGTCTCCTGTAGCTGGTAGCTGGTCAGATATTGTTAGATTGATGAACGGGAATATCTCTATTCTTCCTGGATCTTACTACCTGTTGCTGTTCTAACCGTGCTCAGTAAAAACATTGCACAATCTGCGCTGTGTATAGCACGCCCCCATGACGACATTATGTCACGTCACATTCACCCTATCCTGTACAGGTTTTTCGTTCCATAATATCACTGGTTGTTGATGTCATGATGCAATTAGATTGCACATGCACAGTGGCTAATTTGTCACGGCCACTCTGCACCCATATTAGCCCTTGGAACACAGTTTGTCACCAGTTCATGGGGTGACTGGTGCTGCCATTTAAAGGTACATTTGGGGAGTTGGACTCGTAGGCTGCTCCCCCAAGACCTGGCCTGTTGTATAATAGGCCTTTCAGTTGGCACTGTTCTAGCTGTTTTTAACTGGGAGTTTGTTCCGCATAGCCACTGCTCTGTAGGGATTTTTTTAAAAATCTAATCTTTAGTTTTACTTGAAGCTTGTTCATTTTCAACCTGTGTTCCCTAGTGCTTTTCTCACACTTTAATACTGCATTTATATTACAGTGCAGCCACAGGAAGCAGCCCCAGTTCCAATAGAGCGCTGCAATATAAACAAGGTGATGCTAGTGCCTCCGGCAGCATGGAAACCCACATAAAAAGAGGTGCTGATAGAGTCAAAAGGGCTTCCAGCGGCAGTGCTGAATGCTAAAGCCTGCCATTTTCTTCTGGCTGTGGACAGGTGAAATCCCCACCCACGCATACATCCCAGCATTGCAGTTAACAACAACAACTTGCATTTATATAGCACCTTCAACAGAGGAAAACATTCCAAAGCTTGCATGGACCTTCCGCCCACATTGGTGTGGTTGCTGAACAGAAACCTAAAGTTGCAATCATGACTTGGAACAACTGCACTTGGATGAGGGTAGACTTGTCAGTTGGGCTTGGGATTCTTCATGTTCGGCTCCAGGGTAAACCAATGCCCTTCTTACAGGTAGGGCATTACTGGATGGACAAGTGGCTGGTGTGCTCTATGCCGGTAAGCTCCATGGTTTCAGGTGTCTAAACGCCAGCAGCATCCCTAGGACCCGTGGATATACTTGCCAAGGTTGGAGCATGGCTACCAGTGTGAGTTTTTTTCAAAGAAAACAGATTGCAAACCCGTTGAAATGCTTTCTCCTGTGATGTACTCAAAAGCAGATGGTATTTCTTTTCCAAACGCTGAGGTTTTTTGTAAGGAAAGAGTGCCATTGACTCTGAGAGCGACTCACCAGCTATCAGTAGAACTCACAAACATAAAGGAACCTCGCGGCGGTATCATGCACCCTGATCTCCATGGATCTTGAAAGCTCCCGTTGGATTAGGTGTTACATGTATGAGCCCACTTAACACCCGGAAGCAGTTGCATCCTTCCACATGCTTGGAACTCGATGCGATTTCACATCATGATGCAAACATGCAGACACAAGGAATTGGCTCCACGTCAATTCCCAGGCCCTGCCTGCTATTTATACGGTGCTACAAATTCGATTTGGAAAATTATCAAGTTAAAGTGATAATCAAAAGAAAAGTAGGAAATTGATGAAGAGTTCAGTCAGCTTTTGTTGACAAAATAAATGCCAGGGCTTGGCAATGTTGTGACATCAAATCTCTCCTTCCTCCTGAATTTAAAAAACGGCTTCCAACAGGACTTGATTTGAAGAGGTTTCAAAGCAGTAAATAGGGGAGAACGACACAAGGAGATTGGAGGTCTCTGTTTGAGCATGATCATGACCCCAACTGAAATGTAAAAATTCCTGTAGATGGATCTGGTGAACATATATGTACTTCCTCATAAACATAGCTAGTGCAGTATTAAGGATCTCAGTATGGATGTACTTCTCTAAGCATTTTTTTACAGTGTTGTGGCATTATTAGGATCAGTTATAATCTAGACTGAATACTGTTGAATGTCAGAATTCATGGTGGTAACATAGTGCGAAATCAGTGATCCTGCAGTCCCAGTGGAGAAGTTGGCTTAATGGGAAGATGGGTCGCAGAAACTGATTCTCCAATGCACACTCCTATTGAGTAAGGCTCTCCACAGGGGGCACCTGATTGCTAAATAAACCCTAGTTCTACAACCCCCCCCCTCCTCCCCCTCCCAAACCCTCCATTCCTCTGATTCTGGCCTCTTTTACATCTTCCCCTTCCTTTGCCCCACCATTGACACCTGTGCCTTCAGCTAACTATGCCATATACTCTGGAATTCCCTTCCTAAATCCTTCCATCTTTACACTTCAGTCTTCTCCTTTAAGGTCCTCCTTAAAGCTTTGATTAAGCTTTTGGTCACCCCTCCTAACATCGTCTTCTTTGGCTCGTTGTCCATTTTTGTCTGATTGTGTCTTTGTAAAGCTGCTTGGGACATTTTTTTACATTAATGGCACTATATTAAAGCAAGTTGTTGTTATAAATGGGTGGTTTTCCCACCATCCTGCTATATAATTATTAGTTTAATTGGCTCCTGACGCCTCTAGTGGTAACCATTATTGTCAGTCATTTAGTAAGAGTAGGAGGGCTTCCCTGAGGCCTTTTCTGGTGTAAACAGTAGCTGCTTTTATTTTGATCTTGTGCTTCCAATTCCTCATGCATAAGTCTCATTTAGCCGGCAATAACTGAAAGCTAAACAGGACAGAATTTTAAGACTGGTGGACCAGAAAATCCATTTCTAACAAGGTCTTCCCAACTGTCGCTGGCCTTCCTGGGGTCAATGAATGCATTGTTCTAACAGCAGAGCATAGCTTTACGAGTGGTGAGGTTGTGATACAATGTCCCCGATTTTAACTCCGATGAAAATTCACCCCCCGCTCAGAAATTAGGCCTGGGCTATTTTAACTCCCGGGCCTCATTTAAATCCCGCCAGACAACTTCCTGCCAGACCGGGCAGGAAGTTAGCGGGAACCGGTGAAAAATTCCGGAGACTGCCTGCCGACACAAGGTAGGTGGTGGGATTGGCTTCCAGCACCGTCTCGTGTGGGCCTCACATTCAGGAGGAAGTCCGAGGCAGTGGAGCCCTAAGCTTTTCTTGTGGGGCCTGGAGGAGCGCCCTTTCTTCTGGCCCAGCATCCACTTTTCCGCTTCTCCGCTTAGGCCACCAGTTAAAATTGCAGCCGGTTCCCAATGACATCATCGGGACCCGACATGCATATGTAAAGTAGATGTCTGCTGGCTTTGGGCAGGTGTCCTTGCCGCTTGCTCAGTGGAGCAGATTAAAATCCCAAATGGTGAGATCTTGGTGGTGGGTAAGTAACCTGGGCAATTTTAACTGCCCACCCACCCAGTTTCCGCCGGGGCAGGTAGGGTTAAAATCAACCGCAAAGTCATGATATTACTGCATACACATATGGTACACCGAATTGTGATACAGCTTTCCGCTGATATAATGATGCCAGTATTTCACAACTACAGCTAGTCAATGTCTGTGTACGATAGTGAAATCCTCAGGAGCAGCGAGTTTATACAAGTAAATGCAGGAGAGTTGCACACTTAGGGCAGTCTCACAAGGCCCGACTGGATGTTAAAGTAGTTAAGAGTGTAGCCGAGCCATGGAGACCAGTAAGGCTCCAGGTCTGGTCCCTAATCTGTGCTGAGTTATTTTGTCTCAGCCAAAGCTCCTAATGGCACCTTAACCACTGGTCATTAACATGACAGGAAATGCAAACAAGGAGTAATTGCACCACAAATAGATTTAATTCTCAGACCCCAAAATTTTTATTGGTGCTAAATCCACCAAAATGCTAACAGCAAGAAGAATTTCCAGCATTACTGCCTCAAAGCTATATTTCTCCTAATATGTAGTAGTAATTCACCATCAGAAGATACTGTGCTTCTCTATTTTATCCTTATCCATTGAATCTTACAAGCAATTTATCAAGGCTGACACAGCTAGGCACTGACGACTGTAACTCATATGACTTGAACTGACATACATAACAAAACTACGATTTCAAGGACAGCGGAAATAGATTCCCAGTGGTATGTAGAAAGGGGCTGTGATTCTAAAATGGCTTTAGGAAGGTGGCAGACCTATAGATTGATCACAATGCAATAATCAGTAAATAAGGTGATGTGGAGGCCAATATTTCCCATTTCCTCAAAAATTCAAAAGAGGCCTTTTTTTTGCTGTTCATAGAATAGTGTATGACTTCTTCATTAATGACCATAATAAGGCATTATCATGTCTGCTCTTTTTGCACTCAGGTTCATTAATCTATTTTTGGAGTGGTAGGAATCATCAGAGGAACATTAAGTGCAGAAGAATAGTCAGTTAATGCTTTCACTCCAGATTCTGACACTTCTTACAAGGGTCTACCTTTTCAGTGAATTTATTGATGAGAGCAATTTCTATTTATGCATGCCTTCAATGTTCATTTTATTTTTATTTAAGGTGGTAACATTTACAGTGAGTGTCTGCAATTTCAACATCGGCAACCGTCATAGCTTGGATCCTCTCCTTACACGATATCCACATGTGCACCTTCCAGTAGGAGCAACTGCATCCTGATCAGAAGTTGAATTTTGGCTGTTTTTTCCCCTCCCTTCCCTAGCCAACACTTAAAATTCCTGCTGAAACCAGGTAACTCAGCACAGGGGTCAAAGCTGGTATCGCACTGATCTGTACTGCTCAATACCAGACCAGGCAGCATATTTACCCACTGGATTATCGGTGGAGCACCCACCATTTTCCAGATCTATTTTAACCACAAACACTTTAACTTCATAGATCAGTACCATTTCCTTCTGTCCAAAACCAGCACCAACTAAACCACAGACAGTAGGAATAAGTAAGGCCAATATAAAACATCAGCAAACTAGCAGTGCACTGTGAGTCATGTCCCCATGACTGAGAGGCTCTTGTCTTTTTGTGCACTTGTTCCAGTTCCTGAAGCCTATGAACCAGCATCCCAAACTTCCAAAGATTAGGAGATACCATTCCAGTCTCTGCCTGGCATTAACAAAGCTTGCAAACAAAACCATTTATTTTGTCTAAATAAGAAAGACTCCAAGGAGTACAGTGGGTGTGCTCAAAGTCAGCAGCATACACACAGGGCTGTCTCAAGCACAGGGCGCTGGTTGGTTGCTTTGTGCTCCAGTGTGTACAGAGCAGCTGTTAATGAGCTGCTTATCACATACTGCTGAGTCAGGCTGACAATCAAACGGGACATCTGCTGCAAATAACAATCTCCCTCCACTGTCTAGCCTTTTATTATACAAATTTAACATTTAACCTCCAGAGCACTGAAAGTGCCTTTGTGCACCCAGCTGCTAAATGTGATAAGATAAGCATTCTTCAATGAACAGGCAGAAATACTACTAATAGAGCAATGCACAGTTGTTATGATCAGTAATTAAGGCAACTTTACATAAAACATCTTTCCATGACCATTGTGTACTTGAAAACAGACTGCTGATAAAAGCCTCCTGCCTTCTGAACCATAGACATAGGATTTGAAAATAAATTAAAGAGCATGTGATTTGTAAAGCCTCTGGTCTCATTCACAATCATTATTAAGCTGAAGGAAATTAATAACCAATGCTGCAGAATATTACAATTGTAGTCTGACAGCATTTTCCACAAACACTGCCTGTCCCCTACAATAGGGAAAGTGTATGTTTTGTCCATAACCAGCCTTCCAGAGTTGTTTGACCCAAGGATTCACAATTACTGTACTTCCAATAATTTCTGTATTGCTGCCACAGTCACTTCAGACTGGCAGATACTAAACATGGATAAGGATTTTCAGACCACAGCTAATATATTTATTTACAACTAAATATAGGTGTGAAGCGCAGTAATTCATCAAATACCAGAAAGTACAATAAAATGAATAAATACTACAAGAGGCTACAATGGGTCAATTATCCTTCAAAAGTATGTCTTTGGAGATAAAAAGAAAGCTTCAGTTAAGTAGGGAATCCAACATGAGTACCTGTCCATTAAAAAAACACCAATATTCCTTCAGTGTCCTGTTTTTAACCACCTAAATTGTTTGGAGTCAAGTTATCAGATGAACTTAACAATATCAAAATTCATAACATTTATAAAGCTACATAAATTCATGACTTCCCATGAGGGAGGTACATTCCTGCATTCATAAAACACCTTTTAAGTTGCAAAATACCCGAAGACTCTTCATAATAAGGGGAAAGAAAAGTTAATACATTTATATAACCATTGGCCATTTGATTTAGTGAACCAATTTAATGTAGGATTAAAAGAGCATAGCCATCATCTGAACTCTAACTAAAATGAAACTAAAACTGGGATTGTGTCATAAATGACAAACTTAATAATATTAAAATGTATAACTGTCTTTGGTGGTATTGGTTTAGGGATAAATGTTGGCCAGGACACTGGTAGAATTGCCCTGCTCTTTTTCAAATAGTGCCATGGGATCTTTTAAGTCCACCTGAGAGGGCAGATGGGCCTCGGTTTAGCATCTTTCCATCCAAAATAACTTTTCCAACAAGACAGAATTTAGTCCCTTTGTCGTTTTAAAAACTTCATTCATTTCTCCTCTAGCCTCTGTTTCTTCAAAGAAAATAGACCTAACGCCTGCAGCCTATCCTGATAACTAAGAGTCCTAAGAATGAGTATCATTTTAGCCACCCTCCTCTGTATTTTCTCCAGAGTCTGGATACCCCTACCATGTATGGAGATCTAAACTGGACACGGTACTCATTGTGCAACCATAACAAAACCTTATACAGCCTGAGGATACTGTTCTTAGCTTCATATTGTACTGTTCTCCAATATAATCTAAAACCTTATTCACCTTCCCAATGACCTTCCCAATTTTGGTAGGAAGAATAAGGAGGCCACATATTGCTTGGATAATAAGAGTCTAAATGGGATAGAGGAACAAGGGGATCTCGGGGTACAGATTCACAAATCACTAAAAGTAGCGACGCAGGTTAATAAGGCCATAAAAAAGGCAAACCAAACATTGGAGTTCATTTCTAGAAGGATAGAATTGAAAAACAGAGAAGTTGTGTTAAACTTGTATAGAACCTCGGTTAGACCACACTTGGCCGAATGGCCTGTTCCTGTGCTGTAGACTCAATGTCACTCGATGTAACCTCGTCAGATTGCTTGTACAGCTTTATCCATTTATCAGCTATGACCCCAAAGTCCTTCTCTTGATCCGTAACCCTTAGCAGGTACCCAGCATAACAGACACATGTCTGGAGTTCCACAAACACAAATGCACAAGACTGCATTTAACCACATTGAAGGACATCGACCGTCCACTCCCCTAATTTGTCTCATGTGCTCTTTATGGCATAGACATCTTTCTTAAAGGTGCCAAAAAGAAGACACAATAGGGCCGATTTTCTTTCTCCACTCCACCTAGGCACAAGTCAGACGGAGCTCACACAAAGTACGCTCCACCTGACTTGACCTGAACCCACCCATATTTGCAGGTTCAGCTCGTTGATCTACTCAACGTACCCCAGACACAGGCCTGCCCCCGGCACGGCCTTCCACCTGGAAACAAAGTCAAAGTCCACATGCTGTTGCAGGGTTGTGAGGCCTGCAACAGCAGTAAAAGAAAGACTTGCATTTATAAAGTGTCTTTCATGACCTCAGGACATCCCAAAGCATTTTATAGCCAATTAAGTACTTTTTTGCAGTGTAGTCACTGTTGTAATGTAGGAAACACAGCAGCCAATTTGCACACAGCAAGATCCCACAAACAGCAATGTGATAATAATCAATTTTTTAGTGATGTTAGTTGAGGGATAAATGTTGGCCAGGACATCAGGGAGAATAACCCTGCTCTTCTTTGAAATAGTGCCATGGGATCTTTTATGTCCACCTGAGAGGGCAGACAGAGCCTTGGTTCTAACATGTAATTTGAAAGACAGCACCTCTGACATTGCAGCATTCCCTCAGTACTGCACTGGATTATGTGCTTAAGTCCCTGGAGTGGGACTTGAACCCCCAACCAGCTAACTAAGAGGCATGAGTGCTACCCACTGAGCCACAGCTGCTGCAGGGGCATCTCCCTGTTGTCCAAAAACAGCGGCCAGAATGTTTCCAGTCCTGAGAGTGTTTCTGCTGGAAAAAAAGAGGATGCAAAGTGGGTGGAGATCTGACTTTATAGGCCTCAATCCCTTTTTTAACTGCTTTGCGCCAGGAACCAAGCAGATGCAAAGGATAGGAAAATCAACCCCATTATTCAAACCTGCAGACCCCATTTTTCATGTGTCTACGAGTCTCCTATAGGGATAAGGGAGTCAGATTTAGCCAAGTAAATACCAGGAGCCAGTTTCCCAGATCCAAATTAAAATAGTGCCAGTATAAAAATGGAGTCACCTGAGGAAGGAGGAAGCCTCCGAAAGCTTGTGAAATTTAAAATAAATTTGTTGGACTATAACTTGGTGTTGTAAAATTGTTTACAATTGTCAACCCCAGTCCATCACCGGCATCTCCACATCACAGTATAAAAATAGTCATACTAACACCGACCACATAACAACCACAACAACACCTTGCATTTATATATCACCTTTAAGGCGCTTCACAAATAGATGTAAGAAGGATGTCATTCATGATTTTGGCTGGGCTATTTTGTGAGAGGGAAGGTCACAGACTGTATGTGTTCCATCAGGGAATTACAGCAGACATGCACAGAGAGGTAGAAGGTGACAATACATTCAAGGACCATAGAGATGAAAGGGAGATTGGAGATGGGATGATATTTGGAGAGGCAAATAGATCAAGAATGGATTTTTCGAGGAGGTGGCGATGACAGTGTTTTCAAATGGACAGGAATGGTACCTGAGAAAAGGGAACTATCGATGATATCAGTTAGCATGGGGGTCAGGAAGGAGAGTTGAGTGGCCAGCAGTTGAGTGGGGAGGGGATTAAGAGATCAGTAGGTAGGTGACAGGGACGAGATAGGCTTAGAGTGGAGAGATAGCTGAAAAACTGCAAAGATGGTGGTCCTCGGCTAAAGTGAATGGGAGACTGGGGATAGTAAGGGCAGTAGACACATGGAAGAGGAGAAAACAATGGAGGCAACTGCACAGATGGTTTCGATCTTGCAGACAAAGAAGTCCATGAGCTTCTCGCATTTGGTGTTTGAGGTGAGGCTAGAGGGGTTGGAGCTGAGGAGTTTAAGGAAGTGGAGGGTCATGGCAAGGAGGAGTATATGATTGACTTTGTCCTCCAGGATGATCCTCGCCTAATAATGGTTTTAGCTAAAGAAAGCTAAGTACAGTAGTGCTTCACATGGTGAAGCCACATCTAGCAATTGATGACATAAATTAGCAAATTGACATTTGTATAAAATGAGAATGGAGGTGTAGAGTACAAAACAATAACCTTAACATTTCTATTATTATTGTACACTTAACAGAATGGTTTCCTATGTAAATAAATGACTTTTAAAAATTAAATATTTAACAGGATTATATGCTTACCAAGTGTTCACATTCACAGACTATCTGAAGCACTCTCAGATAGCAGGTTAATATAATCATTATAATCATAGAGAAAAAAACACTATGTAAAGTACTTCATAGCAGTTAGTGGATTACACTAAAACAACACTTGATTTAGAAATTTCTATGTTTATAAAGCACTTTTAGAACTGAGGGTCATGTCAAATGGGGGAGAGGAGCATTGCTTAAAATTAAGACAAGAATGAAGAAATTAAGAATAATAATGATGAGAAACACAAAGACATTGTTGTTGATTAGGTTGTGGAATTTCAATGACATCTCCTAAACAATAAATTCAAAGCGAAAAAGGAAAACTAAATATTGAAAATTTGAGATAAAAACACAATGGCCTAGAAATTAGTCTGAGATCATTTTTGTGTGTGTGGGGTCGGGGGGAGGGGGGGTATAGTTCACCACCCCACGCCTGAATGGTGAGACCTGAGGCTCTCCAGATATTGGGCCTCATTTCAATGGAGCTGGCGATGGGGGGGGATGTGGCCCTTTAATGGCGGGTCGGAAGGAGCACTCCTGGTCCTCCTGGCTCCACAATCAGGTAAGTTACTTACCTTCTTTATTGCAGGGGTCCCTAGTGCTTGTTTCACTGAGTGCAGCATGCGCTGACAAACCAATCATACCAAAGGGGCCTCAGCGGGCGTTATGCCCCTTATTTGCATATGCAAAGGGCCTAATGCGTGCTTCAGGCGTGAGTAAAGGACGTCTCTTTTTTATCCTTACCCAATATGGTGGGCAGCGCACTGATGGCTGGAAATGGGCGCTGCGCGGACCAATTTCTCGGTCAACGTCTTCGAAGTACAGAGCAGGTCCATCAGGATCAGAAAAAGAAAAGACAGCTTAATGCTTTGATTGAGACCCCTTCATCAGAAATGCTAACCACTCCTTTTCTGGTTCTGAAGAACGGTCTCAATGCAAAATATTAACCTGTCTTTTCCCTTCTCAGATGATGACAGACCGGTTGCGTATTTCCACCACCTTCAGTTTTTATTTAAAGGTTAAATCCGTCTACATGTACAGAAAAATTGGGAAAGAGATTACCATGTTTCCTTCAAAGGACCACAATAATTTTAACACCGTCCCTGCCCACAAGAGTCTGTAGGACAGATGGTTAACCCTATTAGAAGCATTTTAATAGTCCATTGCCCGCTGTGTGCACTCTGATACGTCACAGCCAGGGCAAGTGATTTGGCACAGTACAACACCATGCGCCAATCCTATGAATTTCTTCTCTTACTTTTGCTGCTCAAGTAACATAATTTTGCAAGTCCCCAAGGCAGTGCAAATGCTCGTTTCTCAGTGAATGACAAATCACTTGCTGCAACAAATCACTTGCCCTAATCATGGCCTCTGATAGAACAGCAATATTTATAGTTCTTTGCATCAAAAAAGAAATCATACAAAATTCCTTTCCTGTGAAGTTCTCTTCACTGTGTATTAACACTATTTTTCCGTATGGTTCCCAAAGGGAGTAGCATACAGGGGTTACTGTGTGTTAAAGAGTTTCTTTATATTGGATCTGGTCCTGCTCCTGTCTCATTCACTCTGCTGAAAACCCAACTCTCAGTGTAGATTCTCCCCATTTGCCCTGCCTTTCCTTAGTTTACTAATCCTGCACCCCAAGCCAGCCAAGCTGAATTAATATACTCTGTGGTACAAAATGGGCAACTCATGAGTCTAAACAATAGTCTGTCCTTGAATCAGCCCATATTTGGTAGAAAAAACATGGCCTACCCATCAATACAAACATATCTTGAATAAGTATTTGGATGGCAAATTCTGTACAAGAGGGATGGGAGGAACAGTGTGTTACTGAGATTGGTTTTGGAAGTCAGGGGCCGATAAATTTGGCCGTGCAGCACCTGTTTTTTGGACGCTAACTGGCCAACTAAGCCTCCAATATGGCAGGCAGGAATTGCGTGCACACTTCCAGCCCGAAGAGCGCCGCCTGCCATATTGGTGGAGGGAAAAAATAGGCGTCCAGGGCCCATGCCTGAAACAGGCGTTCGGCCCTATGCATATGTAAATAAGGGGCCTAATCCCAGTTTGAGGCTCCCACTATAAAATTGGCTTGCCCTGTAATAGCCGGCACTGGCTGCACTCAGTAAAACCAGTACTTGGGACGGCCTGCTCCCGAAAAAGGGCATTTTTGATATTTACTTACCTGAATGTGGAGCTGTGAGGAGCAGGAGTGCCACTCCCCCCGACCTGGCTTTTGATCACCCCCCTACTGGCCTCCGATTTCCCAACCCGCCGACCTCTGATCCTACCTCCCGGCCTCCGATCCTCCCCCAGGCCTCTGGTCCTACCCCACCCCCACCCCCCCAGCCTCCTATCTCCTGACCCCCGATTTCACTTACCTGAGAGCCCCTGCGACACTGTGACGCCCAATTTTGCAGACAGAGCGGATTTATTTACCATCACAATACCTGCTGTCAGAAACCAAGGGTAGGGTTTAAGTTAAATAAAACTGCTAATCGTGCCATCCAAAGACTACATAACCTGACAAGGTAATAAGATTCTACATTGATGACAGGATGTGTGACCCATTACCTGCTTTGTTTTATGTAAAAATACTGGGTTGGAGTTTATAAAAAAGTTTAAAATACATTATCTTCAAACTGATACCAATACGAAACATGGGTTAGCTGCTTCATTGAGTCAATGAGCATTTTAGATTGTACCCAGAGGAATAATACATTCTGGTGACCTGAGTTCCTTCTGGCTTGTAGCTGTTGCCTCTCGTGATCGAGGCCGTTCACTGTCCCTCAGGTATTCTTCAAAGTTGTAACTATGGATCCATAATTTCCACTCTGGAGTTAGGTTTCCTGGTCTTTTATCCCCTTTCTGTCACATTTCACTTAATAAGAATTGATCGTAAATATTTATTTATTACCATAAGATGACTCTTCTGCACATCTTGATTTTGGCTCTGTAATCCCAGCTCATTACAAAATGTATCCTGTTCGTATACCATGACTGGCTTCTGTGCCTGTTCAAATCAATAGAGGGCTAACATAAAAAATACAGCATTAAACCACCTAATCTCCAGACTAAGTCATGTTTTAATCATGTGGCTCTGGCACCTACATCTCTAAAATTATTTTGTACATTTCCAGGTGTAGTATTTGCACATATCAAATATTTTGCCATCTGTACACATGAATGAAGCCAAATAACTTACATAAAACTTTGGGAGAGTTAGATATCATTCAATGGGTGAAAATTTAGTGATAGTAACACTGAGTTTGATGCATGGATTGGAGATAACTGGTCTAGAGGTCTTGTCAATTCCACTCTGAATGGGATGGTTCTGAAATTCAGGACCCAGTCCTGCCTCCTGTCATAGTCCGCATATCTGCTGATTCTACAGGTATATGTGAAACTGTGACAAATTTCAAAGCATGGCGCGGTTGAATGGGACAATGTCCACAGTTCCTTAGATGAGGAACTCTGGATCTCAGCGCTCGTGGTAGGTGATGAGAGGGAGAACTACCCAAATGGAAGGGAAGGACCATTGAAGAAGGCATATCTCATACGACCATTTACGGAGAGGCACTCCCAGAGACCTGGAAGGAGGTGGTCACCTCCCCTTCTAACAAGGGATGGTAACTTGGGGAAATGCATAGAAAAAGAAATGAGAAAAGAGAAAAATCCACCCCAACAGGCTGAGTGGGTAAACCACTGAGCATACAGAGCAGGGCTCAATTTCTGGTCTATTGAAGGGGCATACAGCACCTGCAAAACTGTGTACCAATATGAGTCAGCCCTATAAGAGTGAAAGGGAAAGTATTGGACAGGCAAAAAGAAAAGACAAAGAGAGAAAGACTTGCATTTATATAGCGTCTTTCACGACCACAGGATGTCCCAAAGCGCTTCACAACCAATGAAATACTTTTGAAGCATGGTCACTGTTGTAATGTACAAAACGCAGCAGCCAATTTGCAAACAGCAAGGTCCCACAAACAGCAATGTGATGATGACCAGATCATCTGTTTTTAGCGATGTTGGTTGAGGGATAAATATTGGCCAAGACACCTGGGAGAACTCCCCTGCCCTTCTTCCAAATAGTGCCATGGGATCTTTTACATCCACCTGAGAGGTCAGACGGGGCCTCGGTTTAACGTCTCATCTGAAAGATAATCATTATTCCACCTCTCTCTCCTCCTTTAAGACGCTCCTTAAGACCTACCTCTTTGACCAAAGTTTTGGTCATGTGTCCAAAAACTCCGTATGGGTTTCGGTGTCAAATTTTGTTGGATAATCGTTCATGTGAAGCGCCTTGGAACGTTTTACTGTGTTAAAGGCACTATATAAATGCAAGTTGTTGTTAATTTTATTGATCAAAATTCTTGAAACCTCTGAAATTAAGGAAACCTTTCCCGATAAGCCTACATATTATTACCTGGAAATAAGAGAGGCTGGGTACTGTACAAAGCTGTTAATGATAAAAGCATCCATGCTTCGCCAACAGCTGCACAGGGTGTTTACCAGCCGATTAAAACCAAAGGATGTCCTTCAGATTAAGTTCCATCTACAGATCTGGTCACCATGTGTGGTTGCAGCAGTGCTGCAAAACAAACAGTAATTTGAGTTGCTGGCACACTATATAAATACATTTAAATTGCATTGCAGAAAATAAGCATTCATGTTATTAAACGGGTTGTTAAAACTATCATTGATTGAAAGCTGCCGTATTCCCGATGTGCACTCACATCAATAAAAATGCATTGCACAAAACTTCCTTGAATACAAATCAGCTTCTTTGCTGCATTTTCAAGTGGTTTTTGATGTTTTGAACTCTGATCTAATCTGCAATGAAAAGCATTATTAGACCAAACAAAAAAAAAAATCCCAGCTCCAGTGTTTATAGGAACATTACTATTTTAATGTGGTTCAGGGCATCATTTAGCCTGTACATAACATTTCTGCTGAATATGAATTTTTATTTACTTAAAGCTTAACATTTCTTAGGCTCCATCCTTTTAGGAAACACATACAGCTCTTTCAAATTATAAAAGTGGTCCTGGGGGAGCAGCGCTCAAATCAAGACTCACAACCTGCGTGCACCATTCTCCTCTATTTACGTTTCTTCCTCCTGTTGCTCCGCATCAAAGGAAAAAGACCTGCAATTCCCATTGCTAAAAGGGAGAGAATCTGATTCTGCGCTCTTTATTTTTTAACTGGAGACACAATGGAAGCTCACAAGAGCTATAGAATTATGGGCCTCCAATACCAACAGGTTTGCGGGGATTGTATCATTTCTATTAAAGGGTGCCATCGACAAGAATACTGTGTGTCTTCTGTTGTCAGCACTGCATCAATTTATGGAGATGCAGGACAGTCCATATAAAGATGCATTAATTGATAATCATCGACCCTCTTTCACTAGTGGATAGTTGCACTGCTTGCTGTGGTATTGAGCCATACAGACCGGAAGGCCACGGTTTTAATTCTTGGGATGTGCTGAGCTAGCTTATCTCAAACATGGCAGCAGTTAGGGTACTACAATTGGTCCCAATTGCCCCTGAGCTAAGAAGAGGAAAAATCAGCCTGATTAATATCCAGTCACCCTGCTGGAAAAATGCATGCCAAGTGAGGGACAGAATCGGTTTCAGCTGCGATGCCCTCCATGATAGAATAGGCTGCTCAACAACGGTAAGAAGCTATTTCAGGAGGTGTGCTAGCTATCTTGAGATAGGTAGACACGGAACCAAGTGAGAGCAGTGCCACGGAGATGGATCACGAAGGAGAGGCAGTGGAAGTGGATGGAGTGGTCAACCATACTGAAAAGTTGAGGGGTGCCACGGGTTCTTTTACGTCCATCTGAACAGGCTTAACATCTGTTTAACATCTCATCCAAAAGACAGCACTTCCAGCTATGCAGCACTCTCTCAGTATTGGATTGAAGTGTCAGTCTAGATTATGTGTTTGCCCTGAGGTGGACTCAGAGGCTCGACAGCTGGCATGGAACCAAGCTGACACTCAGGATAATTCAAAACTGGTAGAAGGAATGGGTCACAGAAAGGAAAAGGTGCTTGAGGTGCTTGGTGGGGGGGAGGGCAGGAGGTTAAACTAATTTGGCAGGAGGATGGGCACCAGGATGTAGCATTGGAAAGGAGAAACAAGGTGCCCAAAGGATTGGGAGAGAAAGATAGCACTAGAGTAAGAAATAATACAGTATTAGGTGGGATCAGACTAAGAGAGAGTACAAGAAAGTCGAAGATTGGTTTACAGTGCATGTGTATAAACGCACAAAGCGTGGTAAACAAGGTTGGTGAGCTGCAGGCGCAAATAGCCACATGGGAATATGATGTTGTGGTGATAACGGAGACCTGGCTCAAAAAAGGGCAGGATTGGATACTAAATATTCCTGGATATAAGGTGTTCAGGAAAGATAGGGAAGGGAAGAAAGAAGTGGGGGAAGGGTGGCAATATTGATTAAGGAGAATATTGCAATGCTGGAGAGAAAGGATGTCCTGGAGGGGCCATGGACAGAATCTATTTGGATAGAGTTAAGAAACAAAAGAGGTGCCATTACACTACTGGGTGTATCCTGTAGGCCACCAACTAGTGGGAAGGATATAGAGGAGCAAGGGAAATTACAGAGGTGCAAAAGCCATGGAGTAGTGATAACGGGGGACTTCAACTATCCTAATGTAGACTAGGATAGTAATAACATGAGGCAAAGAGGGGGAGGAATTTTTGAAGTGTGTTCAGGAGAACTTTCTTGAACAGTACGTTTCCAGCCTAACGAGGAAGGAGGCATTGCTGGATTTGGTTTTGGGGAATGAGGCGGGCCAAGTGGAGCAAGTGTCAGTGGGGGAACAGCGATCATAGTATCATAAGGTTTAGAATAGCTATGGAAAAGGATGTGGACCATCGAATGTAAAAATACTCAAATGGAGGAGGGACAATGTCAGTGGGATGAGTACAGGTCTGGCCCGGGTAAATTGGGCCAAAAAGATCTACTCTTGAAGGCAGAGGGCATGGCCAAGGTACTAAATGAGTACATTGCATCTGTCTTTACCAAGGGAGAAGATGCTGCCAGATCTCAGTAAAGGAAGATGTAGTTTTTTTTTATTCATTCATGGGTTGTGGGCGTCGCTTGGAAGGCCAGCATTTATTGCCCATCCCTAATTGCCCTTGAGAAGGTGGTGGTGAGCCGCCTTCTTGAACTGCTGCAGTCCGTGTGGTGAAGGTTCTCCCACAGTGCTGTTAGGAAGGGAGTTCCAGGATTTTGACCCAGCGCCGATGAAGGAACGGCGATATATTTCCAAGCCGGGATGGTGTGTGACTTGGAGGGGAACATGCAGGTGGTGTTGTTCCCATGTGCCTGCTGCTCTTGTCCTTCTAGGTGATAGAGGTCGTGGGTTTGGGAGGTGCTGTCGAAGAAGCCTTGGCAAGTTGCTGCAGTGCATCCTGTGGATGGTACACACTGCAGCCACAGTGCGCCGGTGGTGAAGGGAGTGAATGTTTAGGGTGGTGGATGGGGTGCCAATCAAGTGGGATGCTTTGTCCTGGATGGTGTTGAGCTTCTTGAGTGTTGTTGGAGCTGCACTCATCCAGGCAAGTGGAGAGTATTCCATCACACTCCTGACTTGTGCCTTGTAGATGGTGGAAAGGCTTTGGGGAGTCAGGAGGTGAGTCACTCGCCACAGAATACCCAGCCTCTGACCTGCTCTTGTCGTCACAGTATTTATATGGCTGGTCCAGTTAAGTTTCTGGTCAATGGTGACCCCCAGGATGTTGATGGTGGGGGATTCGGTGATGGTAATGCCGTTGAATGTCAAGAAGAGGTGATTAGATTCTCTCTTGTTGGAGATGGTCATTGCCTGGCACTTGTCTGGCACGAATGTTACTTGCCACTTATCAGCCCAAGCCTGGATGTTGTCCAGGTCTTGCTGCATGCGGGCTCGGACTGCTTCATTATCTGAGGGGTTGCGAATGGAACTGAACACTGTGCAATCATCAGCGAACATCCCCATTTCTGACCTAATGATGGAGGGAAGGTCATTGATGAAGCAGCTGAAGATGGTTGGGCCTAGGACACTGCCTTGAGGAATTCCTGCTGCAATGTCCTGGGGCTGAGATGATCGGGCTCCAATAACCACTACCATCTTCCATTGTGCTAGGTATGATTCCAGCCACTGGAGAGTTTTCCCCCTGATTCCCATTGACTTCAATTTTACTAGGGCTCCTTGGTGCCACACTCAGTCAAATGCTGCCTTGATGTCAAGGGCAGTCACTCTCACCTCACCTCTGGAATTCAGCTCTTTTGTCCATGTTTGGACCAAGGCTGTAATGAGGTCTGGAGCCGAGTGGTCCTGGCGGAACCCAAACTGAGCATCGGTGAGCAGGTTATTGGTGAGTAAGTGCCGCTTGATAGCACTGTCGACGACACCTTCCATCACTTTGCTGATGATTGAGAGTAGACTGATGGGGCGATAATTGGCCGGATTGGATTTGTCCTGCCTTTTGTGGACAAGACATTTCTGGGCAATTTTCCACATTGTCGGGTAGATGCCATTGTTGTTGCTGTACTGGAACAGCTTGGCTAGAGGCGCAGCTAGTTCTGGAGCACAAGTCTTCAGCACTACAGCTGGGATGTTGTCAGGGCCCATAGCCTTTGCTGAATCCAGTGCACTCAGCCGTTTCTTGATATCACGTGGAGTGAATCGAATTGGCTGAAGACTGGCTTCTGTGATGGTGGGAATATCGGGAGGAGGCTGAGATGGATCATCCACTCGGCACTTCTGGCTGAAGATGGTTGCAAACGCTTCAACCTTTTGGACTGTGCTGGACTCTGCCATCATTGAGGATGGGGATGTTTACAGAGCCTCCTCCTCCCGTTAGTTGTTTAATTGTCCACCACTATTCTCGACTGAATGTGGCAGGACTGCAGAGCTTTGATCTGATCCATTGGTTGTGGAATCGCTTCGCTCTGTCTATAGCATGTTGCTTCCGCTGTTTAGCATGCACGTAGTCCTGAGTTGTAGCTTCACTAGGTTGGCACCTCATTTTTAGGTACGCCTGGTGCTGCTCCTGGCATGCTCTTCTACACTCCTCATTGAACCAGGGTTGATCCCCTGGCTTGTTGGTAATGGTAGAGTGAGGAATATGCCAGGCCATGAGGTTACAGATTGTGCTGGAATACAATTCTGCTGCTGCTGATGGCCCACAGTGCCTCATGGATGCCCAGTTTTGAGCTGCTAGATCTGTTCTGAATCTATCCCATTTAGCACGGTGATAGTGCCATACAACACATTGGATGGTATCCTCAGTGCGAAGACGGGACTTCATCTCCACGAGGACTGTGCGGTGGTCACTCCTACCAACGCTGTCATGGACAGATGCATTTTCAACAGGTAGATTGGTGAGGACGAGGTCAAGTAAGTTTTTCCCTCGTGTTGGTTCGCTCACCACCTGCCGCAGGCCCCAGTCTGGCAGCTATGTCCTTCAGGACTCGGCCAGCTCAGTCAATAGTGGTGCTACCGAGCCACTCTTGGTGATGGACATTGAAGTCCCCCACCCAGAGTACATTCTGTGCCCTTGCTACCCTCAGTGCTTCCTCCAAGTGGTGTTCAACCTGGAGGAGGACTGATTCATCAGCTGAGGGAGGACAGTCGGTTGTAATCAGCAGGAGGTTTCCTTGCCCATGTTTGACCTGATGCCATGAGATTTCATGGGGTCCAGAGACAATGTTGAGGACTTCCAGGGCCACTCCCTCCTGACTGTATATCACTGTATCGCCACTTCTGTTTGGTCTGTCCTGTCGGTGGGACAGGACATACCCAGGGATGGTGATGGAAGAGTCTGGGACCTTGGCTGAAAGGCATGATTCTGTGAGTATGGCTATGTCAGGCTGTTGCTTGACTAGTCTGTCGGACAGCTCTCCCAATTTTGGCACAAGTCCCCAGATGTTAGTGAGGAGGACTTTGCAGGGTCGACTGGGCTTGGTTTGCCTTTGTCATGTCTGGTGCCTAGTGGTCCGATGCCGGGTGGTCCATCCGGTCTTATTCTTATTATGACTTTTTTTAGCGAGATTGTACAGCTGAGTGGCTTGCTAGGCCATTTCAGAGGGCAATTAAGAATCACCCACATTGCTGTGGGTCTGGAGTCACATATAGGCCAGACCGGGTAAGGACGGCAAGTTTCCTTCCCTAAAGGACATCAGTGAACCAGATGGGTTTTTACGACAATCCGGTAGTTTCATGGCCACTATTACTGATACTAGTATTTTAAGTCCAGATTTTGAGATACTGGATGGGCTAAAAATTGATAAGGAGGAGGTACTAGAAAAGCTAGCTGTACTTAAAATAGATAGGTCACCTGGTCCGGATTGGATGCAACCTAGGTTGCTGAGGGAAGTAAGGGTGGAAATTACTGAAGTACTGGCCATAATCTTACAAATATCCTTCGATAAGGGGGTGGTGCCAGAAGACTGGAGAATTGCGAATGTTACACCCTTGTTCAATAAAGCGTGTAAGGATAAACCCGGCAATTACAGGCCAGTCAGTTTAACCTCGGTGGTGGGCAAACTTTTAGAAACGATAATCCGGGACAGAATTAGCAGTCACTTGGACAAGTGTGGATTGATTAGGGAAAGCCAGCAAGGATTTGTTAAAGGCAAATCATGTTTAACTAATTTGATAGAGTTTTTTGATGAGGTAACAGAGAGGGTAGGTGAGGGCAAAGCGGTTGATGTGATGTATATGGACTTTCAAAAGGCGTTTGATAATGTGCCGCATAATAGGTTTGTCATCAAGATTGAAGCCCATGGAATAAAAGGAGCAGTCGCAGTAGGGATAAAGAATTGGCAAAGTAACTGGAAACAGAGAGTAGTGGTGAACAGTTATTTTTTGGAATGGAGGGACGTGTACAGTGGTGTTCCCCAGGGTTCGGTACTAGGACCACTGCTTTTCTTGATATATATTAATGACTTGGACTTGGGTGTACAGGGGACAATTTCAGAATTTGCAGATGACACAAAACTTGGAAGTGTAGTGAACAGTGAGGAGAATAGTGATAGACATCAAGAGGATATAGACACGCTGGTGGCATGAGCGGACACTGGCAGATGAAATTTAACACAAAGAAATGCGAGGTGATACATTTCGATAGAAAGAATAAGGAGAGGCAATATAAACTAAAGGGCACAATTCTAAAAGGGGTACAGGAACAGAGAGATCTGGGGGTATATGTACACAAATCGTTGAGGATGGCAGGGTAGGTTGAGAAAGCGATTAAAAAAGCAAACGGGATCCTGAGCTTTATAAATAGAGGCAGAGAGTACAAAAGCAAGGAAGTCATGATGAACCTCTATAAAACAAAGGTTCGGCCACAGCTGGAGTATTGAGTCCAGTTCTGGGCACCGCACTTTAGGAAAGATGTGAAGGCCTTAGAGAGGGTACAGACGAGATTTACTAGAATGATTCCAGGGATGAGGGACTTTAGTTACGTGGATAGACTGGAGAAGCTGGGGTTGTTCTCCTTGGAACAGAGAAAGTTGAGAGGAAATTTGATAGAGGTATTCAAAATCATGAAGGGTGTAGACAGAGTAGATAGAGAGAAACTGTTCCCATTGGCCGAAAGGTCAAAAACCAGAAGACATAGATTTAAGGTGATTGGCAAAAGAACCAAAGGTGACATGAGGGAAAATTTTTTTACACAGTGAGTGGTTTGGATCTGGAATGCACTGCCTAAGGGGGTGGTGGAGGCAGATTGAATCATGGCCTTCAAAAACAAACTGGATAAGTACTTGAAAGGAAAAAAATTGTAGGGCTACGGGGATAGGGAGGGGGAGTGGGACTAGCTGGATTGGTCTTGCATAGAGCCGGTACGGACTCGATGGGCCGAATGGCCTCCTTCTGTGCTGTAACCTTTTCTCGGTGGTTCAGCTCATGCTGGCGATGGGCTACCAGGCCTATCGTATTCCATGTGTCCTTGCATTTGTGGCCCTCAAACCTGAGGGTGCAGGTTAGAATCAGTGGAACAGCAGAGGTGGAAGATCATGGGAATCTTGTTGGGGACAAGGACAGGCTAAAGAAGGAACCAAAGGAGCTGATGAGCAAATCGACAGAGACAGCAATGTTGTGGCAGGTGGAGGTCCAGAGGAGGAGAAATTGAGGCCTAGAAATTAGATTGCACCCAAACTGGAACACGATCTTGGTGCAACGCACATGCCTAATGAGGTTGGCAACAGGACCACGGCAAATTGGTCCGCCTGCCTCATTAGGATAGCACTAGCGAGAAACAGGCACCTGTCGCGGCACCAGCGGCAGTTCGCCAGTCACGGGGGCAGATAGATCAGCCTGGCTCGGATGCCAGTCGAGGGCCTCAGCAGGTTCCGGGGCGGGAGCCAATCGGGAGGGGGGGGTGACCGGTGGCAGGCAGCGGCCACAAAAATTGCATCTTTTTTCATGGGTTCAGGCTACGTGCCTGGAAACCCCCTTCCCTTGGCAGGGGCCATCTGCCCATCCCATCTCATTCGACGTGCCAGCCTCCAGTACTATGCTGTGCCCTAAATGAGCCTGGGGAAATGGGAAGTCCTGGCATAGGGAGCCCCCACCCCAGCTCCACCCCCTGACGACATTTGACTCGAAAGGGTTGAGGGGAGGTTCCATTCCTTACAAGGCCCGCTGGAAAACCTCGGAAATGGCGGAGACTCAGTGCAACTGGGACCCTGCCATTTTCCAGTTGGTTCCATCGGCCTCCAGCCAGATTTACAGCGGGGGGCCCCCATGGATTTTTGGGTCTTCTTTACATGAAGAAGTACTTCCTGATGTCAATTCTGAACTTGCCGTTTGCCATTTTGTAGCTACGTTCCCCTAATGTTGCAGTCATGGTTTAACTTGAAACAGTGCTCATGATTAACCTTTTCCACACCACGTAGTATCTCATATATCTCTATAAAGTCCCCTCTCATATGCTTCCTTTCAAGGTTGAAGAGCATGAGTTTTTGTAACCTTTCCTCATAACTCGTCTTTAGTGAACAGCCTCATCGCCCTTCTCCGCACGTCAACTGATGTCACAATTGTTAATCCATTTACATGAACAAAGGGATAGAGTGTACAGATAGCCAGTGTCCACTCTGACTTTGTTGCCAGTGTAATAACTGACCAAGGCAACACTCTCTTCACCCAACAGGAATTGTAAAAATTTACATTATAAACAATAATGACAGCAGGTTGTAATCTAATCTCAAAATTCAGATGATGGTTATAAACCGATCAAGCTTCTCTCGTATGGTTTATAGGAAGTCATTTGAGCCTCTTGATGAAGTTATTTGCCTGCAGTCGCATTCATTATTCTCAATAAAAAACTTGTTGATTACCAAAAGATCTTTTACAGAACACTCGCCTGTAGCCGAGAGAAAATAATCATTTGGTTATATTTGTGATCGTGCTGCTGAATATCTGCAGCGCAAATTCAAGGGATTACAAAAATATCACACTAACTTTATTACTGAGTTCTGTACAAAGGATTTCAAGGACTCTGAATAGACAGGGGGGGGGGGGGGGGAAACACCTCAAAAATAAAGCGCTTTACTCACTTTAACTTGGGTAGAAATTAGAAAATGATTTCCTGGCCCAGCTCTGCACCACATGGCATTATGAAGACCATCTGGAAGTGAAGCTGGAAATCTGATATTGTGCAATTTGGAAACAAAATTATTTAGCTTTTTTTTTTAAAAAAAGCCCTGCAATTAAAAGTACTTTGTGAACAGAAATTAATGCCGTTAAGAGAATTTTTAAAAATTCTATTTAAATAAGCGGCCAACTATTTGCCCAGTGCACAGAAATGTATTGATGCAGTGCCTTTTTAAGTAGTGCTCCATTGTCTGTGTATGTCAGTGAAACCTGGCAACAAAGTTAATTAAAAAAAAGGGAAGCAAGATCACAATTTCAGAAAGGTTCCTTTTATACTGAGTGATTGCTCAACCAATAAAACAGCATGCGTCTGGTAATCATTTCCCCCTCCCATCTTATAAAAAATAACATTAAAAATTGATATTCATTTACACTTTCAGCAGTGCCCCATTTGACATTCACAGGCTGAGAACATGTGGCACTGGGAATGTGCAAATTTCTGCATCTAGATGCGTGGTCGGGAGAAAGAAGGGGAGAGGCTGCTGTTCATTGGTATAGACCTCCCATGACTGATGGAGATGGTGGGGGGAGGGGTTGGTGGCATGGAATGTGCTTGAAATCGCTGTTTGACCAGACATGGGGCCTGCGCACATTCCAGCCTTTTACATAGCTCTCATTGTTCTGTAAATCAGACACAGGCTATGCCTAATGAATAAGGATTTTTCAAAGAGTTCTATTGTTAAATATTGGCCAGCACAGAGGCAGGTGAATGAATGCCTAAATTTTTATTTATCTATGGACAGTAAAGTTCATTACTTGGAAAGTGCCCTTGGTCACAATATCAGTAGTATATCAATGCTATTTAGGCACTTAAGCCTTCTAAGGATTAAAGCCCTGTCACTACCTTCTGATTAGTGTCAGTTGCAGGCAGCATTGCAAATGGTTGATTTCTTACTATTATAACCTAAATAAAAATGATGTGGAGATGCCGGTGATGGACTGGGGTTGACAATTGTAAACAATTTTACAACACCAAGTTATAGTCCAGCAATTTTATTTTAAATAAAAATGGCATTTTCTAAAACAGGCAAGATGTCAAATCCTAAAAGAAAATTTGAATCATAATTATATTTTGTGATTTTTTTTCAGTTAACCAATTTATCCCTCAGACAGTTCAAAACCGATATCAGAAAGAGTTTTTCTGTCGTTCTGAGTTAAGACTGAAAAATGTTGCCCCCGTTACCAACGATATTGTAGAGGAGCCACGGGCTGACTGTTTTTTAACCTTAGATTGTGAAGCTCCATGTTGACTATAGAATGTAAGATACTTAAGGTAAATCCTAAAGCTGAATAGCCTTGGATCATCACATCTCATGCGACACATTGGTTTTCTCTGGTAAAAACTGAAGATGTACTACTTAATTTAAAGCAAGATTTACAGTTCTTTTTATCCCTTTCATGTTTCTTTATGCCACTATTTCATTCCCAAGCAGCCATAAATAATTTTTCATTCATTATTTACCAGTCCTTGGTTACCGTTCATTGTTCCCCGGTCACCATTCCTCACTCACCACTATGCAGTCACCAAAAATCACTCCCTGGTCACCCTGCACCATTGCACTGTTTCCCAAAAAAAGTACAAGCAGGACACTTCCTCATGATTTCCTACCAGTGCAACTCTGTAACCAGTTGCTGGAAAGTGCACAAGATAACTGAAGGATAGATGGCATCATATACTGGGGTAGATCTTGACTTTGTGCGAGAGTGTAAAACAGACAATAGCGAGTCGCCAGCCCGTCTTACATCCCACCCCGATTTTTATTTCCACCAAGGTCAACGGAAATGAGAATCGGGAGAAATGTAAAATGGGCTGTGGATTCTCTATCACCTGTTTCACACTATCGCCCAAAGTCAAGATCTACCCCACTCAGTTTGAAGTCTGTTGATGCATGCTGTACTCTGAGCAGGACAGCTATTGTTGATACAGTGTACTCCTGACAATTTGAAGTCGTTTTTGTCCAAAAAAAATGAATTATCCAGTAATTAAAATTAAACAATTGAAATAAAATAGCACAAGAGGCTTTTCTTTTTAGCACAATTGGTAATTGAATCATCCACTAATTTAAATGAAGCTGACTAAATTAACAGGAGTAAACTATCTATCTAATTTTAGGAGAAGTGTGAAATGTACATTAGTGTCTTGATGCCATTTTTGGAAATATAAATATTTATATGAACTACATTGGAAAAATGATGTCACTTTCAGTAGACTAATCAGTGGCAATATAAATCATGCTTGCCTTTATATTTAGTGAAGTACCATAATTACCTCACCTGTACTTCACAGAGCAACCTACATCTGTTCACCTCCTTCTATGGCCTCCAGCTTTAAGAGCTCTTCAGCAGGGGTCAAGGATTTTTATTATGTTAATCCTTCTTCCAACTGCTTTTCGTGATCTTTGTTTAGTCTTTGATATTTAAGCCTGAAAATTCTTGACCGCGTGCAAATCGGGAGGAAACGGCACGGAGATCGGTGCCGCTGACTGCACTCACACGGACGATATTTGGGATTTGAATATATGTGAACTATATGTGAGCGCTCCCACACTGCAGGCTGCCTGAGGGAGCATTCATACTTGGAGCACAGCTCACACGAATTTAAAGGGCTCCAGTAGCCATTTAAGTGGCTGCATTCTCGCCTACAATGCAAGGGAAGGAATTTGGGCCTGCCGAATTCCGGCACCATTGATGCATCGTGCCCACACACATCCAGATGTTACACTCGAAGGATGAGCTCATCGGATGTTTATTTTTGTAATATTTCAATAAACTGATATAATTTGCTTTCAGCTTAAAACATCAGAAGTGGATGAAGCAACGCAAGGGAGGGCTACCCACCTTTGGCACTTTCCACAGAAAAGAGTGGTGTAAAAAGCAAGAGATAGTTGACGGGATGAATACTGCCTGAGTGCAAATGCAGATGAAGGTGGCAGACCTGAGGAAAGCTGCCAAGATAAGGTTCAAGTCCCACTCCAGAGACTTGAGCACATTATCTGGGCTGACACTCCCAGCGCAGTACTGTGGGAGTGCTGCACTGTCGGAGGTGCCATCTTTCAGATGAGACGTTAAACCGAGGCCCCGTCTGCCCTCTCAGGTGGACGTGGAAGAGTAGGCGAGTTCCACCCGGTGTCCTGGCCAATATTTATCCCTCAACCAACACCTAAAAACAGATTATCTGGTCATTATCACATTGCTATTTGTGGGACCTTGCTGTGCGCAAGTTGGCTGCCATGTTTCCCACATTACAACAGTGACTACAGTTCAACTAGGTACCTCATTGGCTGTAAAATGCTTTGGTACGTCCTGAGGTCATGAAAGGCGCTATATAAATGCAAGTTCTTTCTTACCTTACAGTTTCCTATAGGAAGCAGCTGCCTTAAGTACACATGCAAGGAAGTATTTCCCCATAATCTGTTACCCTTTTACGAGTGCCCCATCCAAAGCATACAACCTTACAGCTCTATGCACGCATACCAAGACTGAGATCGATATATTTTTGATAGGTATGGGTGTCAAGAGATAGGGAGCTAATGCAGATAAATGGCGTTGAGGTACAGGTCATCCATGATCTAATTGAATGGTGGAGCAGGCTCGAGGGGCTGAATGGCCTACTCCTGTTCGCATGTAAAAACACACTAGTAACTTACATCTGAAGCTGTAGCCAGTAATCTGAAGAGGGCTTCACCCAGCATAACCATCATAGCTGGATGATGCAAGTTTATTTACTGTATCACACAATGGACTTCATGATGGACAATTGTGTCTTATTGTATATGTTCTTTAAGCTAATAACATCTCAAGAATAATTTTCTGCTTACAATTAGGATAGCACTTAACAGAAGGGAACACCCAGACTAGAGGAGTACGTAGACATTTCAAGCCCTTCATTCCCTTTGAAGAAGCCACATTGAACATCATAGCCCATAAGAGCAGAGGGGAGGGGGGAGGGGATATTGCAGGCCTGCCCTAAGCTCTGGGCTTTTACCATGCTGTTTTTGTTATGTCTTCTTCCCCTATGCACTCACACACACGAGCATACAGTGAGACAAAAAACTATCACACACAGTATATTGCAGCCAGCATTATATGTTTCTGTTCTTTTCTTGTAGGCCTGAAAGAACAGTCTACCAGTTCTGCGAGTGACTCCTGTATCAACTGACACGAGCATCAGTGCAACCACATGCATCATGGAGGATGTAGATAGGGAGCTTGAAGAGGCAGCATCAGGTAACAGGTCAAGAGGATCGAGTGGTGGTAGTGGAGCAGCAGGAATCTGCTTAATGGAGGGACAGCCTGGTCACTTCCTCAACTGTGGTGCCCGGGGATTCAACATAAATGAAAGCTGAGCCACAGTAACCTGAGGCGGTCCAGAAATCCCTGCAAGATCTGGCTAGGAATGTCCTGGGATCCATTAGCTGCATTAGTGCAATCACACAGAAGGCTTCTATGCATGGCTGTCTACAGTGGAGCATGTGCCAACTCCAGGGTCATCCCAATCAGCTCCTACTAAAACCCAGAAGCCAGGATTCCTTGAAGCTGATGACACAATGTTTTAAATGCCTCCCTGCTGAATTTGAAACCTGTGGAAGCAGTTCTCCTCCGTCAATGCCAGGCTGCTGTGTGTGGACCTGTAGGTGGCAAGGACGACAGGACAGAACAATTTACTTATGGTGATTCAGTCTTTTTCTTCCATTTGTTTGTCTAGCTCTCTATGTGAGGGATAGCTCTGTTACTGCAGGATCACAGTGATAGCACTTTTAATTCTCACTCGGTCACTCTGCATGAGATTTTTCATAATTGGCCTTTAACAAATTAAACTGGCTTTTCTTCATATCTTGTTGATAATGTTTGTTAACCCATTTCCGAAGAGTAGAAATCCTCAAAGTGGTGCTAAACACAGATGAATAATCTGCCAGTCCTTTCTACCAACATACTCCCACTCTTCACTTATCTCTACTTTTTCATTAACATTAGCAAACAAGTCAAAACATAACCCCTAGTGATAACACTGCGTTGTGTTTACGCTTTGGTGGTAAAGTGATTTACCACTCAAAAATTATGAGGGAAATGCAGAGCCAAATTATAAATGAGATGTTGTTCAGAAAAATAAAATAACAAATCACACAAATCTGACATCAAGCCACATGTCTCACAAGTATCATGCAAACCACAACCCACCGAGTTCAAGTCATGTGCCTGGTTTCTCCTTCAACGAGCTTAAAAAATCTGTAATGGATTTCTTTTTTTTAAAATCGCTGTGATTTATTCTATTTGCTACATTGAAGTTTGACAGTGATGGTGTGCTGGTCGTCTCAGAGACTCTGTGATGTAGTCAGCCGCACACTGCCTCACTGCTCTATCATTTGAAATACAAAAGGAAATGATAAATATCAGCATTCAAAGCAGGGTTTTGGCTCGGAATAATGCTTTCCTTTCCTCAATTTTCTCCTCTTTTTCTCCTCTTCTTAAGGCATTTGCTCCTGTCAAGGTACAGATTCACGGGTGCCAAAAGCCTTCCAAGTGCTCATTCCGTACGTGAGTGTTTACAGCAAGAGTGAGCAGGATATTTTACCATGGACCTCCGCGAGCTCCCGTACATGTAATGACCTGTCTATGGTGCTTCAGTTCACCAGACTTGACTGGTTCGCTCCTCATCCCAGCAGCACCAACCCGCCCTCCCCTTGCCAGCAGTAAGCCTGGAGAGGGAACCAAACTGCTATCTGTGCAGCCTCAGCCCAAATCTAGCTCATCACCAGCAGTCCTTCACTGCCCA
The DNA here is from genome assembly GCF_035084215.1 of Heptranchias perlo. Lineage (NCBI taxonomy): Eukaryota > Metazoa > Chordata > Chondrichthyes > Hexanchiformes > Hexanchidae > Heptranchias > Heptranchias perlo. The sequence continues at coordinate 32,281,123 of NC_090350.1, forward strand.
AGACCAGGAGGCTCTACGTCCCACTGCCTAGCAGCAGTACAGTTGCCCCCCTCCCCCTCCATCCCACTGCCACATCTCCCCTTCTGCCACTTGTAGTGTTGCCAACTTTGGTTGGACCTAATCCTGGAAGTGTCATCACATGACCAACTGACCCCCGCCATTGGTCGCCCAACATGTCCATCCTCACAACCCACCACCCTCCCACGCCAATTGGAAAGCGAACAGACTCTTCGCTTTCGATTGATGATGCTTGACTGCCAGTCAAACAGCCTTTTTTCTCCGTGTCCAATATTTTTACGACTAGTAAACAAAAGTGTTCAGAGAAAATTTTTTTTAATGCCCCTATGATTTTTCTCCCGGGTTGCCTGGCCCAGTGTCCTGGAGATTGGTCTTTAATTCCTGGGGACTCCAGGGCAATCCTGGAGAGTTGGCAACCCTAGCCACTTGGCTGTGGAACTCAGGAGTCTTGTTTTTTCTGCCTTGTTCTCCTTGAACCTGGAAAAGTGCAGTTTAGCTGCTCCAGTTAATGAAGGTCAAGGAATAAATACACAGTAATGAATCCCTCTCATGCAGAGTAACTGAGTGAGAATTAAAAGCACTATCACTGTGATCCTGCAATAACAGAGCTATCCCTCACAGAGAGAGCTAGACAAACAAATGGAAGAAAAAGACTGAATCACCATAAGTAAATTGTTCTGTCCTGTCATCCTTGATGTATTTTTACTGAAAGAGAGCAAGACACAAAAGGATAAATGCACAAATCAGCATGACCTGTGCAAGGGTTTTTATTATGATCCTGAGTACAATCCGACCATGGGGAGCATTCCAGCTTAGCCCAATCCCCAGCTGTTTCAGCATTCACACACATTCCTTTGAAGGAGTCACTAGACAGCAATCTGGAGCGGGAACCTTCGCTGAGTTTCCCCCTCACTACGGAGTGCACACTGAGCCCAATTGTAGCACGTTTGCTGCTGCCCCAGGGAAATAAGTTAACTCAGCACAAACTAGGGATCAAATCTGGGACCCTCCTGGTCTGCATGGCTCAGTTCCATAATAGGGTGCACATAGCAACTGAACCCTGGGCACACCATTCATTTCTCTTCAAACTGAGGATATCAGAGGAGCACCCACTCTGCACAACACATTTGCAAAAGAATGTTTCTTTGGCTACTTGTTGTATTCCTGCCCCCCACCCCCCGACCAGATTTCCCGCCCTCCTGGTCTATTTAAGGCGTTACTTCATGTTTGGGTAAAATTCCATGGGTGCTGATTGCCCTCAGTGAACTTGGTTGATGAATTTTGGCCAGGTATTCAACCACAGTGGGCATCATAGCTAAGTCCAATCCTGTTCTCACCCAATGTCTACACCTGTACACTTTTGCAGGGGATTTATTGGATAGCAACCCAGAGCAGGAGCCCAGGCTGACACTTCCCTCCTACCCCAGGGCCAATGTTAGTACTCCAACTGCTACCCAGATGGATATCCAGCCCCAGACTAGGAATCAAACCTAGAACTTTATAGTCGGTAGGACTCAGTAACTGAGTCATCAGGCAATATTGAAATCAGCTTCTTTTAACAGTTGTGTTACTATGAAACTGTTCTCCCTCTATCTTTAAAAGCTAATCAATCTATTTGTTTACTAGTAGAAATTTATGGGGTTGCCCAGCAGCTATAATACTGCACTGTTAAACACTCAACAGGGAGACTCAAACTTGAAACTCAGTCTCAACTTACAGTTACTAAAATCTATGAAGGCAAGTTTACCAGTTCTGTGCATGCCCTGTGAGGGGAGAGAGAAGTGAACTCTGCATGAATTGTTATTTACACTTTTCCATTCAAGTTAAATACAGTGAGAATGCATGTCATTCTTCCCCATAATACTGCCTTGGGACACATGCTATTGTGAAGATTATATTGAAAGAGAATGTTTCATATGGTATGTCCATCAATGAAAGACTTATAGAAAATGTCGGTTCCAACAGAGGTCAGACTATGGTGTAATAGTCAGGGGCTGATGGGCAACTATGCTAAACAAATCCTTTACTACAGATGCATGTGATTCCAGTCTTATTAGTCCAATGAAGTTATCAGTGCAGTGGATAGCATGACACCATCGACCTGACATTCAGCTCTGACTGGCTATCACGCACATGGGGTGGAAACTGAAAGCAAATTTAGATTGTGCTGATCCAGGGGGCCTGAAACTCCAGAGCATGTTCGAAGTGCTGTCCAGTGCCAACTCCTGCTTTACTTTGGAAGTAATGTAACTCTGCTATGACTCCATATTTGGTGCTATGTAACATGGAACCAAAGTTACACTGAAGTCCCTCTTTCAATTAGGTTATGCATTGCCAGGCAACAGGGAATTCCAATCCAGTGATGTACAACTAGATTATTGTCCCAATGCTTTGTGTGTATGAGGGGCAGTACTGTAGAGTCAGAAAGTTCATCAATCTCTTGTGGCGTAAAGAGCAGATTGAAAGTAAAACAAAGTAAAGTAGGTTCAAGTGGAATCTGCTTAGCTTTGTATAAGCAGGCTTTTCAGGCCAAATGTTATATGCTATTCAAATTTAGAATTTCTAAATCAGTCATTTTTGAGAGTTTTTTCTTTGATTAGGCTTCCCCCAATGGCCTTGTGGGTAAATACCCTAGGGCACAGATGCAAGAAAATCCCAGATTTGATCTCCAGTCTGTACTGTTAGTTGATCAGAATGGGGGTAGAAGATAGGGTACTATAATTGGCCCCTGAGACAGAAGAAATAACTTGCATTTATATAGTGCCTTATCACATCTCTCAGAAACATCTCAAAGTACTTCACACACAATGAATTACTTTTAAGTGCAGTGACTGTAGGCAAATGTAGCAAGATCTCATCAACACGAAGCAGTGAATAACCAACTAATGGTCACCAATCCCTCAGTACTGCATTTGAGTGTCAAGCTTGGATTATGTGCTCAAGTCCTGGAATGGACATCAACTCACAACATCTGATTTAGAGGAAAGAGTGCTACCAGCTGACAATAACTGATCAAAGGTCCTTGCTCCTCATTTATGTTTAAATATATAAAAGGCCATCAGACTCATAAGTGCTCAGCCCTCATCCTTCAGCTATTTCATCGCTGTGCATCAACCTTCTCCCCCCATCCCCCGTCGCCCTTCCCCCCACACTTCCCACCCAGCGAACCATAGTCAATTCATAAGTCCTCTGTCAAAAATTAGGCATTCAGGCAAGCGTCAGGAGTTCCCAAACTCACTAATTGTATTCCAGAATATTTCACTCTTACCTCCATATACCATGATCACCTTGTTTTCCAAAAATCCACCTAACGCCTTCTTCAAGGACTTTAAGGAATCAGTCCTCACTACCCCCTCCAGATTCCTCTTCCACTAGTTGATCACCCTCTGGACTTCTAAAACCTCTGGACACCCAACCTCATCCTTTGCATCCTCAGTCTGTATGGATGTCCCCTAGTTCTACCCAACCCCATCACCTCAAACATACTGTCTATTTGCATGTTATCTATAGTTTTAATAATCTTAAATATCTGGAACAGATCTCCTCTAAGTCTCCATTTCTCCAGTGAGTACAAACCCAAAGCATCAAGTTTATCTTCACAGCTCAATGGCGTCAAGCCAGAGATCATCCGTGTTGCCATTCTCTGCACTTTCTTCAGTGTCATAATATCCTTCCTGAGGTTGGGGGACCAAATCTGGTCACAGTACTCCAAATTTGATCTTAGCAAAGCCTTACATATTTCTATTATTGTGGTCTTGGGTTTGTAATGAATAGTCCAGGCAAAACTGCCCAGGAGGCTATTAGCTTTGGCTGCAACTTCTTGACATGGTCTGAACTTTGAGACAGCAATCAATAATCATGCCCAAACATTTCCGCCTCTCAGCAACCATTAACCTACACCCACTGGTGTTGTATTCAATACCTTTATTATGTGTACCTTTGTGAATTACTACACATTACATAGAAACATAGAAAATAGGAGCAAGAGTAGGCCATTCAGCCCTTCGGGCCTGCTTCGCCATTCAAAATGATCATGGCTGATCGTCTAACTCAGTACCCTGTTCCCGCTTTTTCCCTATATCCCTTGATCCCTTTAGCATTAAGAAATATATCTATCACCTTCTTGAATACATCGAATGACTTGGCCTCCACTGCCTTCTGTAGTAAAGAATTCCACAGGTTCACCACCCTCCGAGTGAAGAAATTTCTCCTCATACTCCGTATCCTGAGACTGTGACCCCTGGTTCTGGACTCCCCAGCCATCGGGAACATCTTCCCTGCATCTAGTCTGTCTAGTCCATTTGTTTCCATTGAAGGACATTTGCCAATCTTGAGGCCATTTCCACAATCTATCCAAATCCAGTTGCAGACTATTTCCTCTTCTGGATTACTGACTCTGGCACACAATTTAATGTCATCTGAAAATTTAATTACTGGCTATCCTTTTGAGCCGCATACCTATGACAGAGACAAGCTAGATCCTAGCTTTGGAATCATGAATAATGTTTTCACAGTCCAACTACGAATAAAAAAATGTGCTGCCCTAATGGTTCAGTGAATGTGATGTAGCAAACAGCCATGCAGACTAAGGAGATCCCAGTTTAATCCCTGCTGTGAGAGGAGTTAGCCAATCTTCACCAGGGATGTTAGTGAAAGCAAATAACTGACCTCAGTGTTCCCAAGTTCAAGAAAGGAAAATTCTTGGCCTCTACCTGGCTGCTATACAGCAAACACTGCTGGAAAATGTGCATCAATAAGAGACGACAGGACTATTTTTGGCTATGACTAGTCTACCAACATCCACAATCATGAATCATTCGCAAAGAATGGCTATTTGGGCAAGGCACCAGAAGGAGATTGCCACCCACCAATGGGTTTATACACCAGCACGCTGACTGACTAGTTCAGCATGGGCTAGGGGTCAAACCAGAGGTTCCCCTGGGCTGTACGGCTCATTACCACACAACATGGTGCATTCCCCACCAAACCATTGTGGAGGGAAGTGTCCACAGCATAAACTTTTCAATGTGGTTATAATATTCTTATCAAGATGAAAATAATACATTTTCAACACCGGGTGGAAGTGCTAATGTGATGATACCCGTATATACCTTTATTACTGGTTACATATATAAACATTCAAAGGACACGTTGTAGATGGTGAAGTATTGTGGTGGTTCAGCATACAGAAGTCTCAATGAACTATGCCACAGTGTGTTTGAAGCAGGTCTGTGCCTGCAATGCTCCATGAGGCAGAATCCCTAATCACTGCTGTGCTTTTACAGGGAAGCAGTAAGTGAAAGGCATTTTCTCACAGGTAGGCTGATAAAATCACTAGGGTTCATTCTGAGGGGAGGTTCATCAAATCATACAGCACAGAAGGACACCATTCGGCCCATCATGCCTGTGTTGGCTCTTTGAAAGAGCAATCCAATTGGTTCCACTCCCCTGCTCTTTCCCCATAGCCCTTCAGATTTTTCCTTTTCAGGTTGCTTGCCTGTTTTCTCTTTATTTTCCAATTTGTCTTCCTCCAATTTCCTCCCCTAGTGTATTGAAGGTGCTGACTCTGGGGTGCGGTTCCATGGACACCATCAGCCATCCAGTACCTCACCCAAATAGCCATTCTTCATCTGTGAGCCCAGGCAGAGGCTCTCCCATGGAGGGCATCAAAGCAAACCTCAACCTTGTCCTCACCAAACATCCACACACAAGCACTTACTAGCATGAGTCACTGGATAGCAATGAAGAGTGGTGACCCTGACTGACTCTCGGAACCCTGAGGCCCAAACGACCGCCCCACCTGCCCCAGCTGAGATCAGATACCTCAGTCCAGGCCGGGGACTGAACTCAAGACCTTCAGGTCACACATCAGCTGACAAACGAGGTGTGGATTCTAAAGAATCCCAAAGGAGAGGAAAAAGTAACAAGATACAAAAATGAACAATAAAACGGAGCAATCAAACCTACACGGCAGATGCTTGTATGTTAGTGTGTATCCATCCTATGTGCCAAGCACATCATTGTTTTCAAGCCCTGTGGGGTGTCATGCATTTCCTTATAAACTCTGGTGTAGACATTTCCTAGCTTCTAAAGTAGCAGCACATTTGATAGCAAAGACAGCAGCACTTTAATAGAGTCAACCATCATCATTTATATTAAAATTGAAGCCAACTAAATTGGTTCACCGCTACCTCTATTATAGGCAAATGTGCTCCTTTATCAGGTCCAATATACCGCAGTGTTTGCTATTGTCTATTTTCTTGCTGGGAGCAAGAACAATGAAGAAATGATTACAGAAAATAGCACTGATACCACAACACAGGCTATCAGTTTTATGAGCCCATGAAACCTTGCCTGGGGGCATTTCAATTGCATTTTTAAAGGCATTACAAAAACTTTTTCCTCTCTGAGAATTGCATTATAGTGAGAGGTAAACGGTGTCAATCTGATTTAAAAATCTAGCCTAGGCTGACTGTGTCTTTGTAATACACGCTCATTGTTCAACTCAGGTCATCCTTTCCTTGACAGTGAATTTTTTAAATTATTCGCATTTAATTTTTTGTCATGCAATCCCAGCTTCTTTCAAAAGTCACAATTGCCTTCGATGGCAGTTTTCTTCCTGTAGAAAGTGGTGCAAATATGCAGTGCTGGAAACCATCCCTGCCATCACCACCACACTCTACAACCCCCACCCACATCCACACACGAAAACACACAGACGTGCACATGCACATTTGGTTTTCACAGGCTCAGACAAAACCATCCTTTGATAATATCCACCCCTCCCCCACCCTGTTTTTCAAGAGACACCCCCTCCATTGCGTCTAGACCCCAGCTGCCTTGCTTCCATCTTCCCTTGGTTTTAGTAACTGAGCTTTTATAAATGCACACTTTTTTTTTCGCAGAGAACTTTTATCTAAATTATTTGACTCGTATTAATCTAGAGTTGAAAGAATCTGGGTGTGATTTTTGACCGTTCACTGAAAGTATCCGGCCAATGTGAAGCTGTTATCAACAAGTTAGTGTGAAGAGCTGGCTGTTCCCAATCTTGCCTGACCTTTTGTTTTCCCATTTCCAGTTTCTGTCCATAATTATGCAGTGGAATTCGTTTTTTGTCCCTTTACTCCAACTCACTTTTCACATTTTGCTAAATTCATATCTTTTCCTATTGGTGCCCAATTTTGTGTTTATTATCTAGTAAAGTCCTTGTTCACTTCTCTCTTTCTTACTGATGCTTTTCTAACTTTTTTGTGTTAATTCAAATATTTTTCAGGAAGTTATTAGTTATCAATTCAGTATTTGCACCAATTATCTGTGTTTATTTATGTTGTGATATATACTGAGGCCTAAAAATTGGGCCGCACAGCACCCATTTTTCAGGCGCTATGCAGCTAACTAAGGACCCAAAAATGGCGGGCAGGGAGCATGAGCTCACTTCTGGCCATAAGTGCGGCCATAAGTGCGCCGTGCGCCATATTGGATATGGACAAACGAGAGGCATCCTTTATTCACGTCTGAAGCAGGTGTTAGTCACTTTGCATATGTAAATAAGAGGCCTAAAGCATGCTTGAAGTCCCTGCTCCAGCACTGGCTTGCCCTGAGGCAGTCATCGCCATCACGGGCTGCACTCAGGGAAATCAAACCTACAGAACTCCTGCAACAAAGAAGGCAAGTAACTTACCTGTAGATGGAGCCGGGACTCCCTCCTCCCGAACCCACATTAAATGATCCTCCCGATCGCCGCCACTCCACCCCCCACCCCCGACTCCCGATCTCCCAACCCCCGGCCCCCGCGACTCCCAATCTCCCTCCCCTGCGACTCCAGACTCTCCAGTACCGATCATGACCCGCGACCCGCAGACTCACGTTCTCTCGCCCCCATCCCCGGCCGGACCCCGGGTCCACTTACCTGAGGGCTGCTGCAACACAAGCAGTGGCCCAATTTTTCTTCACGCTGCTCCTCTCTTCACCAGCAGGCTGCAACGCCAAGCCAGTTCTATGACATTGAGATCCATGGCCCAATATCAGGGGCGCATCGGGCCTCACTATTCTGGCACATGCTACATACCCTGCACCCACCCACCCCCCAAGCTCTCAAAAAATGGGCACTCCCAAATTTCTATGCCTATATATTCCAATCAATTTATGTAATTTATTGTTATCCTTATAAACCTTTCTATATTTCCTACATTACAACAGTGAATACACATCAAAAGTACTTTGTTAGCTGTAAAGCACTTTAGGACATCCTGAGGTCTTTTATTCTTTCTTTATACAGTCACCATATGAATATGTTACTGCAAGTTGTCTGTAATATAGATAACAGAACTAAGTAGCCAAAGTAATGATGTGGAGATGCCGGTGATGGACTGGGGTTGACAATTGTAAACAATTTTACAACACCAAGTTATAGTCCAGCAATTTTATTTTAAATTCACAAGCTTTCGGAGGCTTCCCCCTTCGTCAGGTGAACGATGTGAACATCGTTCACCTGACGAAGGGGGAAGCCTCCGAAAGCTTGTGAATTTAAAATAAAATTGCTGGACTATAACTTGGTGTTGTAAAATTGTTTACAATAGCCAAAGTAAGTTAGCACCTCAAGACTCTGAGTGACAGATTGAAGCCAGATCAGCTGCAGTGTTTCAAAAACAGCTTAAAGGCCCTTTCATATTGAAATCCACCTCCTGTGCCATTGTTATTAACCATTTTTATACTAAATTAGTCCTATGCTGGCGCTATCGACTCCCAGCGGTCTTCCCGACCACCATCCTTGGTGATTCTGGCAAGTCTATTTTTAGTGTTGCTGCTGGCTGGACGAGAACCCACTCGTCAGGAGCTGGCATCGCCAGCACTATTTGTGACTACTTTCTCTAGTTCTGGTATCTCTCCCAGTCCCCTGGGGAAGGTCTGCACAAAGCCATTTTGTTGCCTGTATCAAGGTGGGCAGAAGTGCTTCAGCCACTCTGCCCCTCTACACTTGTGCTTTGTTGACCGTCTCTGACCAAGTGAAGCTTACAGCTGAGATGGTGCTGAAAATCATTTACTCTGGTAGAATGTGCCACCTCCAACTGCAACTGCATCAGTGTGTTTACCATTTGCCACTGGAAGCAGCAGTACTGTTGGTGACAATCTCCTCATGTAAATGAGGTGCTACCGTCAGTTATCTGTAGAGGCAGTCAGCGTAGGGTCAGTTCTTTAACTTGTCGCAATAATGTTATTTTACTGAAGTTTATCAGTAGTTGGGAAATGAGTTGGTAACTAGAGGACATAAATTTAAGGGGGTGGGCCAAAGCTCCCAGGGGTTCCAACAGTCTCTTGCCATAACCAAGCGAGTTGAGGAATACTGGCCTCCAGATGGGTGAGTGTGAGTCCCATCAGTGGAGTCCAGGCCAGGAAGTTGCCCGGACCCCTGAGGAAAGAGCAACACTTTTTTTAAATAAAGCAGATCGGCTACCTTACACAAGGAGCTAAGGAGCTCATAGCCACATAGACTAACACTCCAGTGCAGTACTGAAGGAATTCTGCACTGTCGGAGGTGCCATCTTTCAGATGAAACTTTCCGAGGCCCCTTCTGCCCTCACAGGTGGACGATAAAGAAAAAGCGCTGGGGAGTTCTCCTCGGTGTCTTGGCCAATATTTATCCCTCAACCAACATCACTAACAGATTATCTGGTCATCATCACATTGCAGTTTGTAGGATCTTGCTGTGTGCAAATTGGCTGCTGCGTTTGCTACATTACAACGGTGACTACACTTCAAAAGTACTTCATCGGCTGTAAAGCACTTTGGGATGTCCTGAGGTCGTGAAAGGCACTATATAAATGCAAGTTGTTCATTCTTTTATGGCCAGGTTCAGGGATGGGGCCTGGGCAACCTTTCACCTTCCACTTGACATCAAGGCAGCATTTGACCGAGTGTGGCACCAAGGAGCCCTAGTAAAATTGAAGTCAATGGGAATCAGGGGGAAAACTCTCCAGTGACTGGAGTCGTACCTAGCACAAAGGAAGATGGTAGTGGTTGTTGGAGGCCAATCATCTCAGCCCCAGGACATTGTTGCAGGAGTTCCTCAGCGCAGTGTCCTAGGCCCAAACATCTTCAGCTGCTTCATCAATGACCTTCCCTCCATCATAAGGTCAGAAATGGGGATGTTCACTGATGATTGCACAGTGTTCAGTTCCATTCGCAACCCCTCAAATAATGAAGCAGTCCGAGCCCGCATGCAGCAAGACCTGGACAACATCCAGGCTTGGGCTCATAGGTTGCAAGTAATATTCGTGCTGGACAAGTGCCAGGAAATGACCATCTCCAACAAGAGAGAGTCTAACCACCTCCCCTTGACATTCAACGGCATTACCATCACCAAATCTCCCACCATCAACATCCTGGGGGTCACCATTTACTGGACCAGCCACATAAATACTGTGGCTACAAGAGCAGGTCAGAGGCTTGGTATTCTGTGGCGAGTGATTCACCTCTTGACTCCACAAAGCCTTTCCACCATCTACAAGGCACAAGTCAGGAGTGTGATGGAATACTCTCCATTTGCCTGGATGAGTGCAGCTCCAACAACACTAAAGAAGCTCGACACCATCCAGGACAAAGCAGCCCGCTTGAATGACACCCCATCCACCACCCTGAACATTCACTCCCTTCACCACCGACCCACCATGGCTGCAGTGTGTACCATCCACAGGATGCACTGCAGCAACTCGCCAAGGCTTCTTCGACAGCACCTCCCAAACCCACGACCTCTACCACCTAGAAGGACAAGGACAGCAGGCACATGGGAACAACACCACCTGCACGTTCCCCTCCAAGTCACACACCATCCCGACTTGGAAATATATCGCCATTCCTTCATCATCGCTGGGTCAAAATCCTGGAACTCCCTACCTAACAGCACTGTGGGAGAACCTTCACCACACGGACTGCAGCGGTTCAAGAAGGCGGCTCACCACCACCTTCTCAAGGGCAATTAGGGATGGGCAATAAATGCCGGCTTTGCCTGTGACGCCCACATCCCATGAACGAATGAAAAACAACTCTCAACAATGGTGGAAGGTCGGCAGGCTTTCCAGCCGCATGGAGCAGTCGGGCACCGAAGATATGCCTGAAATGGCGCTTGCTCCTTCCTGTCGCATGCTAATGAGTTGACCTTCCACTGACCCTCAAACTTCAGCAGGTTCAGCGCAGCAGGCCACGGCAGGAACGATCCCAGTAATCATGCGGGGATCACGACCCATGGATTTCTGGCCTCACAATCATCATTCAAAAAATGAAAAGAGTGATTAAGAGAAACCTTGTCATACAGAGGGTCATTACATGGAATGTCCTGTCAGGTACAGTGGTGGTTGCTGAATCCATAACAGCTTTTAGATGGGAGTGGGTAAGTATTAGAAAAATAAAAATTTGAAAGGGCATGGAGAACGGACTTGAGAATGGGACTTAGTGAATAGCTCAGAGAGTCAGCACGGGCGCAATGGGCCAAATGGCCTCCTCCTGGGCTTTTTTATTCCCATCTCCGATATTTTTATAACTAATAAACAAAAGTGTTCAAAAACTTTAAAAATGTACAATTTTTTTAATGCCCCTATGATTTTTTTCCTGGGTTGCTCGCAGCAGTGTCAAGGGGATTAATGCCTAGAAACTCCAGGACAATCCTGGAGGGTTGGCAACCCTACCCCTGCTGCCGCGACAACACAAAAGCAAAATACTGCAGATGCTGGAATACACAGAAAATGCTGGAAACACTCAGCAGGTCAGGCAGAATCAGTGGAGGGAGGGAGGGAAACGGAGTTAACGTTTCAGATTGAAAGCCTTTTCATCAGAACATCCAGCCTACTGCCACCCTGGCCGAGACCAGCTAGTTTAGCACAGATTAGGAATTGAACCTGAGATTGGTTAGTGCTTTATATAGATTTCATAATAAATGCAGATGTAAAAGTAACCACTGTGAATGGTAGAAATTTCCACCTCAGTTAGGCTTCAGTGATTATGAATAATCAGCTGTTAACTGATCTGTTTAGATGAACAAATGTCTGATTAGCATTTGTAAAGGTGAGAACTGAGGCAATTAATCAGTTTCTTAAATATGTATTGTGCACATAAATTGCAAAATAATGCCTAGCAGGAAAATTTGTCTCTTTATGATGTATTTAACAGAACAGAATGAGGGGAATTCACTAAAACAAAAGCAACATACTGCAGATGCCAGAAATCTGAAACAAAATCAGAAAATGCTGGAAAACACTCAGCAGGTCAGACAGCATCTGTGGAGACAGAAAACAGGCATGTTTAACGGGCATGATTTTAGCTCGGAGCCCGGAACCCAGCACATCCGCAGATAGTCGTGTGGGGAACCCGGAAGCACTGCAGCAACTCGCCAAGGCTTCTTCGACAGCACCTCCCAAACCCGCGACCTCTACCACCTAGAAGGACAAGGGCAGCAGGCGCATGGGAACAACACCACCTGCACGTTCCCCTCCAAGTCACACACCATCCCGACTTGGAAATGTATCGCCGTTCCTTCATTGTCGCTGGGTCAAAATCCTGGAACTCCCTTCCTAACAGCACTGTGGGAGAACCTTCACCACACGGACTGCAGCGGTTCAAGAAGGCGGCTCACCACCACCTTCTCAAGGGCAATTAGGGATGGGCAATAAATGCCGGCCTTGCCAGCAACGCCCACATCCCGTGAACGAATAAAAAAAAAAAAAATGAGTGCGTTCTGCGATCGCAACTCAATTTAAGGTGAGTATTTGTGCTTCCAGGTTTCCCAATCGCCGGGCAGCCAGATTGACAGGCTGGCTGCCTGTCGGAAGGGAAAGGAGCCATGAATCAGAGAGTGAGGAGGGAGGGAGAGCGAGATCATGGAGCCTGCAAGAAATCGGAGGGGTGGGGGGAGATGGGGGACGTGGATAACATCAGGGGGTTCCAGCATCGGGTGGAGGGTCCAGCCTCTGGGGAGTCCAGCTTCGGGGAGTGGGCGGGCGGAGGGTCAGCCAATTGTGGGGGTCCGATCATGCCAGGTGAGCTTGTTGAGCCTCGATGAAGCACTCCTGCTCCCCCGGGCCCACAAGCAGTGCAATAAAGGCACTCACCTCATGGGTCCGATCCTTCCCGTCTGTTTCCACCTGACGTGAATCAGAAGTGATCGGAAATCCCAACAGTTAAGGTTAAATTTGTCTGACATTTGTAATACACAAAAAATTAAGTGCCTCAACTATCACAATGAGGTACATTGCCCCTTTAAGTATCGGCCGGCCGGCTTTAAGTGGGGATGAGACTTCCAGGTTTCTGTTGCGCACGGATCCTAACGTGCCTGGGTTAAACCTGGAAGTGGGCGCGTTGGAGCCGGGATGCGGTCCCGCTCCAAAAATCAACCATTTTTATTGCCGACCCGCCCCCAACTCACACGTTCTTAAGGGGTTAAAATTCCCCCCCCCCAACGTTTCAGGTCGATGACCTTTCATCAGAACTGGGGAATTACCATCTTTTCACTTCATGTGTTGTCCCAGAGCACTAGCAGAAAATTCCAGGACGGCCATGAAATTGGCCTCACTGTCCCTTGTACTGAATTTCCCTGGTGCAGCATGTCTATAAATGTTGGTGTCTTGAACTGTTCCATAATAGAGACTGATGGTTGATGTATTTATAAAGCCCTAGGCTCTTAGTACAGTGTAAATCAGCCTGTTTACAAGTTTTGACAACACAAAAGCAACTTAAAAATAACTTAGGTGCACACAATTGTTTTTCAATTGTTTCTGGTTGTGAGACCTTCTCTCCAGTGATTGAAGAGTAAAAAACTGCATCATTAACCTGCACAGTTCCTCAGCCCACTACCAGCCAGCAAGCTGCAGCTTCTCCCTCTGACGGCACGTCTTATATTCGCTGCTGAGGTCACTATCTCCAAAAGCACCAGAGGAAACCGCCACTTTAGATGAATTTTGAAGCTGACAGGTATTAAATTGACCAATCTCAACTGGGGCAGTGATAGGGGCACTACAATTGACCTCAGTGCCCCTGGGTGAGAAAGGGAGCAAGATAGACCAGGGTTCCTAACCCTGGTCATTATCCGGTGACTCTGCTGGAAGCAGAGTGTGTGTAGAGATGTCTGGTGAAGACAGGATCAGGCTTGACTATGATGCTTTCTGCAATCGAGCAGCCAGCTGACTTTCGCTTTCAAGCTTCATGCATGAATAATTTCCCCTGGGTGAGATACTGGAGAGCAACCAGTACCAGTGGGACCATACTTCATCAAGGAGTCAACACCTTAAGGAGAGGAAGAGACATGAGAAAAATGGTGCAGAGAAATTGGCAATAGTAAATAAATAGATGGGATTTGGCACCTCCAAAGACAGCAGTGTCACCTCATTAATCTTATAGCCCTGCTGCCAAAGATGGGACTCCCATCGGTCGCATTGCTATAAGGTAAGTGGACCATCATACAGACACATTCTGTACCTTGGCTTTTCGTAGCTATTCATTTTAAAAATGCAAACTGATGATTTTGAATCACTTTATTACTTGCAGTGTTCCATGCAGAGATACATTGATGGTGAAATAATCTTTCTATTTTAATTGAAGTAGCCCCCTGTTGTGTTGTTTTATCACACCTGGAGTATTGTGTGCAGTTTTGGTCTCCTTACCTAAGAAAGGATATACTTGCCATAGAGGGAGTGCAGCGAAGGTTCACCAGACTGATTCCTGGGATGGCAGGACTGTCGTATGAGGAGAGATTGGGTCAACTAGGCCTGTATTCACTAGAGTTTAGAAGAATGAGAGGGGATCTCATTGAAATGTACAAAATTCTGACGGGGTTAGACAGACTGGATGCAGGGAGGATGTTTCCCCTGGCTGGGGGGGTCTAGAACGAGGGGTCACAGTCTCAGGATACAGGGTAGGACATTTAGGACTGTAATGAGGAGAAATTTCTTCACTCAGAGGGTGGTGAACCTGTGGAATTCTCTACCACAGAAGGCTGTGGAGGCCAAGTCACTGAATATATTTAAGAAGGAGAGATAGATTTCTAAACACAAACGGCATCAAGGGGTATGGGGAGAGAGTGGGAATATGGTATTGAGATAGAGGATCAGCCGTGATCATACTGAATGGCGGAGCAGGCTCGAAGGGCCGAATGGCCTATTCCTGCTCCTATTTTCTATGTCTCTATGTTTCTATTCACAAATGTGTCCTAGAAACAGGGTTGCCAATTGCGGTCACGTAGACAGTGTAGGCATGGCTTTACAAGAGGGAGAGGAAATAAGGTTTATAGATAAAGTTTGCAGGAAAGATTTTTCAATAGTATGAGGAATTCTAAAAGACAGGAAATTTCTCAAGGATGTTTGATGTGCCCTGAGGGACTCTACCACCCTCTCTTACTCTGACACAAAGAAAATGGAAGGCAGCCTAAGGTACTTCCATAGGGTCATATCAGTACAATGAAAGACAGTAATGGAAACATGGGGCACAATCTTTACAGCATGATTATTTCAAGGTGTTTGTGATCGCCTCTAAAAGGCAGAAACTCCTGACAATGATTCACTCACCTTGAATATTTTGTAGATAAAACTAACTAACCTGAATGTTTTCTTTCTTTGGTATGAGCATTTTTCATTCATTGGTGAATTTGATTTTTTTTTAGGATGTTCCTGCTTTTTATTCAAGCAATGTGGTCTCCTCAAAGAAACGGATTACCAGCCTGAACTAGTCCAAATCCGGTACTCAAACACATGTGCTCACTGCACTGAATGAAATCGCCATGAAAGAATTCGCCAATAGCAGTTAAGCAGCAGGAAGGGTTTCTTTCTTTGAGAAGTAAAACTGAAACCATTAAAGTGCACCTTTCCTGGTACACAAACATTGTAGGAGGGTCCTCCACGTGGAGCAAATATATCACTTTCATTCAATCAAAATCTTTCAGACCATTACAAAAGCAAGCACTTACTGCTCTGTGTCAGGAATGAAGGTATATCTGTAACCTCTAGAAAACAGAAGGCTGAGGAGTGACCTAATAGAGGTCTTTAAGATAATGAAAGGGTTCGATAGGGGAGATGTTATGAAAATGTTTTACTTGTGGGGGAGTCCAAAACTAGAGGTCATAAATATAAGATAGTCACTAATAAATCCAATAGGGAATTCAGGAGAAACTTCTTTACCCAAAGAGTGGTAAGAATGTGGAACTCGCTACCACAAGGAGTAGTTGGGGCAAATAGCATAGATGCATTTAAGGGGAAGCTAGATAAGCACAAGAGGGAGAAAGGAATAGAAGGTTATGCTGATAAGGCTAGATGAAGAGGGGCGGGAGGAGGCTCGTGTGGAGCATAAATGCCGGTATAGACCAGTTGGGCCGAATGGCCTGTTTCTGTGCTATGGACTCGATGTAACCTCATATACAAAGTCTGTTCCTAGAAAAAAAAATTGAATTTGACCAGATAAGCTTACCTCTTGTGCATCCTGCACTAAACTGCAGGATAGCAAAGCTGTATCCTACCAATATTATGTTTAATTGAGTGGAACTTGGGAGGTAATCATGCTGAATGTACACACTGCTGCATAATCTGTGCCATGTTGAATTGGGGTTGTTTTGCATTATACACCTGACTCTTTTTCAGTGGTTAATTTAGTTCAGTGCCCTTAATTTATTTTTAAATTGAGAAACCCAGGTGAACGGCCACAACCCAGAACATACGTTCAAAGAAGCATGAGAGATGGGTTAGTCGAGAATGAGTGATCAAGTGAGCAATAACAACAACGTGAATTTGTATAGTGCCTTTGATGTAAAAAATGTCCCAAGGTATTTCGCAAATAGACATAAAAGAAACAAGAAGCCGAGACAGATAAGAGAAAGATCAGGAGGGGTGACCAAAAGTTTGATACGATCATACGAAATTCCCCAGCTGGAAAAGATCAGCTGGTCCATCAAGTCTGCCCCGCACAATGACAGCCGGGGCATCATGACTAAACACTTCTTCCCTTCCTCTCAGCCCCCATCCCGCTCCCCCCTCCCCCCACCCCCCACACCGATCGAAGAGAAGGGTTTTGAGGAGGTTTTTAAAAGAGAAAGCAGTGAAGAGTCTAAGAGTTTAGGGAGAGAATTTCAGAGTGGAACCCAGGCAGCTGAGGCTCTGCTACTGATGATGGGAGTAAGTGGACAGGGATGCACAAAAGGCCGGAGTCAGGGAACTTGTAGGGCTGAAGGAGATTGCAGAGATGGACGCGGTGTGAGGCCACCGAGGAATTTAAAGATGAGGACAGGGATTTCGATTTTATTGTGCTGGGGGTTAGGGAAACAAAGCAGGTTAGCGAGGAGAGTCTGTAGATTGTAAAAAAACTTGAGGGAGGGAAGGATTCCACAGCTTTGAGGGCCTGTAAAAGAATGAGTTACAGTAGGAAACATTGCAGTTAATGCTTAATGGCTTAAACTGGTTTTGTCAGCTATTTCTCCTGCTGGGGAAACTGAGAAAATGAAGGATGATCACGTTGTAATATACAGATACACAGTGGCATTGATTTTTCCACCCAGTACAACAGTCATATGAGAATATAAAAAGCCATAAAAATCACAATGTTTTGGATTTTTTTTGCAAGAAGTAGGTATTGTAATTTTTTGGGGGGATCACCCTGGCGTCTGACATATGCAGTGACAGATCACCATGTCATTCACACAAATTTCTGTTGCCTGAGCACACTGTCTCCATGTAAAGATACATCCCACTTACCTAGGTCCAGGGATCAGAGAGCTGAAGCTGAGTTGGAAGAATCCCAGGAGGTGTACACCTCTAATGTCCATCAGTAAGCCAGGCTGGTTGGTCAACCACCATAGAAGCCCTGGAGTACTGCAGGCCAGGCTGGCTCAGGTAGCAGTTTACTGGGTCTGTCACAATGGGTTGCCTTGGTTCCAAACTTCCATCACCAAGCATCTTGGAACTACCCCAACAATATCCTGCTCACTTCCCCACCCAAGAAAGATAGTCACTAATCAGTCATTAGACAACCATCGAACTCAAGTTTGAGCCATTGCTCGGCATACAGCAGGTATCAGGAACTCCTAATGGGCAGTAGGCAGTTAAACTAACAATAAAATGTGTGAGTGCATTGCCACCATTCCCCTGGTTATGGCATGGCATGGACACACACCATACCCAGTTGGATATAGTTCCACTAGTTGGAGGTACAGATCTTTTGTCACACCTCATCACCTCTTATGGTAGGCACTGAGGCACCAGAATCAGGAGAAGGCAGTATTCAGGGAAACAGTTTGTAAGGCTGTAGGTGATCACAGAGGTGGGGGTGGAGGTGAGGCTATGGGGGAATTTAAAGATGAAGACAGATATATGAACAAATTTTCTCATACCTGACCTCCAGGTAATGCCTTCCAAAACAGTTCTCCCAAGTCTCAGAATTCCCTCATCAGTTATACAACGGACATCTGCCTCAAGCTTGATGAAAGGACCTACACAGGAATACGTGCCCTTAGTATTCTGACGCATTGATGTTATTGTGCAGTAAGCTTCTTTGTTCTTTACAGCATCTTACTTTGATCAATTGCTACCTGCTTAAAATATTCTCAGGCCAATAGATGGCGGCAAGCCAATTTCACCCTGCCATATCACAAATCTATCCTGAGAATAAAGAGGCCAGATAATCCTGACCTTACAGAGACTGCTTAGGATAGCTGATGCTGGCTTGCTTCCTTGTTCTGCGTGTTGGGAGACTAGCCATTCTGTTACCACATTCCTTGGAGCTTCCCAAATTGCCTATGCAATGAAGAAAGGCTTTAAATTCGAGCCAAGTTACAGATTATCAAAATATGTATATTGTAAAAGTGTATATTTTTTGTGGGAGTCGATAAGGAGCCACGGCTTCATTTAAAAATCTTTACTTGTTGGAAGAATACTGTAAGAATTATATTTTCTTTGGAAATTCTTTTCAGGGGCATCCTATTATATCAAGCTGTGGTGCACTAGATTCTTACCCAGAGGCTCACACATTCAAATCCTACTTGCAACAGAAATTTAAGCATGTCACTTTCAGTGAGTAAGTTTCACCAGTTGTCAGCTGAGTTTATAGATAAGAGAAACTGTGTGTCAGCTGGGCGCTTCATCTTGGGACCTATGAAAAAATGGTAAGGAAGGTCCATCCTGTCATAAAATCATAGAATGTCATTGATAGCAGCCAGAAAGAGGTCCGCAGCCTAGAACATCTGAGTTTAACAAGTGTTTTTCATCAGGAATGACAATAATTAATTTTAGTTTGTTTAAATGAGTTTGCATTATGTGTTACTCTATTCATTATAAACATTATTCCCAGGATTTCCCCAATGTTGACAGTTCTGCATTGAAGGAGAAATTCTGACGATCAGAACTGTACATTTGTGGTGTCAATGGTACTTTGTGATCAGTCTACATATGTTTTTGCATAGTGGGACTCATCCTCCTATCTTTTCTCCCCCCACATGGCAAATGGAATTTAACCCGGAAAAGTGCGAGGTGATGCACTTTGGAGGGACTAACAAGGCAAGGGAATACACAATGAATGGGAGGACCCTAGGCAAGACAGAGGGTCAGAGGGATCTTGGTGTGCAAGTTCACAGATCCCTGAAGGCGGCGGAACAGGTAGATAAGGTGGTAAAGAAGGCATATGGGATACTTGCCTTTATTAGCCGAGGCATAGAATATAAGAGCAAGGAGGTTATGATGGAGCTGTATAAAACACTGGTTAGGACACAGCTGGAGTACTGTGTGCAGTTCTGGTCGCCACACTACAGGAAGGATGTGATCGCTTTGGAGAGGGTGCAGAGGAGATTCACCAGGATGTTACCAGGGCTGGAGCGCTTCAGCTATGAAGAGAGACTGGGAAGATTGGGTTTGTTTTCCTTGGAGCAGAGGAGGCTGAGGGGGGACATGATTGAGGTGTACAAAATTATGAGGGGCACAGATAGGATGGATACTAAGGAGCTTTTTCCCTTCGTTGAGGGTTCTATAACAAGGGGACATAGATTCAAGGTAAAAGGCGGGAGGTTTAGAGGGGATTTGAGAAAGAACTTTTTCACCCAGAGGGTGGTTGGAGTCTGGAACTCACTGCCTGAAAGGGTTGTGGAGGCAGGAACCCTCACAACATTCAAGAAGCATTTGGATGAGCACTTGAAATGCCATAGCATACAAGGCTACGGACCAAATGCTGGAATATGGGATTAGAGTAGACAGGGCTGATGGACGGCGCGGACACGATGGGCCGAAGGGCCTCTATCCGTGCTGTATAACTCTATGACTCTATGACATGATGAGACATTCCACTATTATCTAAGAGTCAATGATCCTCACCCACTGAGAAGAATAAGAATAATCTGACTGGCAGTCATGGCTGGGATTCAAACCTGGGATTTTTACCTTGTCAATATTTTCCCCTCCCCTTCTAACTCCCTTTTTTACAAGCAGGGTTGTCCTCTAGGTACCTTGCCTAACTTGTTCAGTTTGGCAGTGATACAACTGTTGTAGGCATCACAGACAAGACTGAGATTCACCCAGCATCGCATAAGCACATCTTCAACAGGGTTTGATGGATAATGATCAGGAATTGGAACCCTGCTCAATTTTCCCCCTCCCTAATTTAGGGGAATTGAAGTCAATTGTAACTCTCCAAATACTACCCCAGCTGAGATCAGCTAACTCAGCACAGATCTGGAACCATCCTGGCCTGAATGGCTCAGCTACTTATTGAATTGGCTTGCTAAGCAATCAGGGGAGCCAAGCCCAGGATTTTTGAATGGGATTATTGCACTATGCCAGACTTAGCAAGCCTACAGGAAATTGATTGCTTTTAAAGGATATCTTCTGACTCATTTCTAATGATGTCCATATACATAGTGGAAAAAGACAATTACGTGCAGATGTATCAGGTAGACATAATAATATACTGAAAGCCTTTTAATACACATAATATGGATGAACTTGAGAACTATTGATCAAGGCTACATTACTCTCTGATGTTCCTTTCAATTTACTGTAGTGTTTATGTGAGAAGATATTGATTAGGTTGAATAACTGTGTCACATGATGGTTGCTGTCACTGCTTTGGAGACAGGGGAGGGAAAACTTAACCTGCTTCTCAGTGGATGTCCATATCTAGATCTCAGACACATTATCGATAGGTGCTCTGCAATTTGACTTAGGGCGTCTGGGATAGGGAGGGGAAAATCAGGCCGGCTTCCTGATCCTGATTGCCATCAAGCAACCCCTGCTGGAAGTGTATATATGTGGAAGTCAGGTAGGGACAGAATCAGGCTCAGAATAGTGTGCTGACTTTCACTTTACAGACCCACGTATTTTTTCTCATTTCATTGAAAAGTCAAGGTGAAGGGCCTTGGCCCATAAAAACAGTAAATAAGGATAAATTAGGAAGCAATTATTGGATGATGTCAAGCTTGGGCATTAAAAACCTGAACTTTGTCTGAGGAAGGAAAGACTGAAAGAGGGAAGGAGTTCCACAGTTTTGAGGTCCTAGAAAAGAATGTACTGCCGCAGACATCTGTGCAGATGGCCTTGATTTCAACATAGTGGGGATGGAGAGAGGGGGAAGAGTAGATAGGATGGTATTTTTGGAGCTTAGAAGGATACTGCTCATGATAGTAGCAATAAAATACAGAAAGACAAGAAAGGTTATAAAGGAGAGAGAGTGTTAGAATGGCCTCTACCAGAAACAGTAGTTTTCAATTCCTGGAAGGGCTTGGGCTTTATACAGAGTAAAGAATTTTCAAGGGGTAAAAAAGTGTTTGGTATGATAGAGATAACCAAGTTTCTTAGAGGTGCCTCTACCAAAGGGAGATTGAGGATTTCTGCTCGAGGAGATAGTAAGGCCATTTAATGTAACTTATTAGGATTCATGAGTTTACCTCGATTCTGGTCAATATGCTAACTGGGAATGACATGCAGCTGTAATCCAGCCTTGTCTGAATGATGTTTAAATCCTTTCTGACTGTTTATGAATTCACAAAAGTTCACACCATCATGAGACAATAGTGAAAATGGTGGCTTTGGTAATGTCAAGCTTTGTGATTTGTTGAAAACTGGTTTGAAACATTAAGATAATGTACTTATGAATTTCTATTTTAAAAACTTTCATTTTTATCAAACCTAGATCTTTAAAAGCTCACATCAAGGATTTATATTGTTCCGTTAAAATACTGTGGGTTATGGGCAGCAATTTCTCCATGTTAAGTAATCACGGGCTCAAACAAAAACTGCTATTGCAAATTCCATTATGGCACATAACAGGATAGAGAAGCGATAGGACTGGGTTTGTGTTCTGTACTTCTATGATAAGAAGCAGATTATAATAATATCATAATAACAAGACAAAGCACACATTGTATTTTCAGTCAATTAATTGGGACCTCAGCTGCCATGCTGAATTTTGCAGCTTGATACTAGTAGTACTGTAGACCACAAAATAACAGGAAATTACACGATGATCTGACAAATGTGCATATAATGTTAAAGCAGGTGCTACGTTCTTCACAAAATATTTGTTTATTGGGAAGAGATTTTAAAAACATTTACTGTAGTTTAATTGTGAAATTAGAATCATAGAATGATACAGCACAAAAGAAGGCCATTTGGCCCATCATGCCTGTGCCAGCTCTTTGAAAGAGCTATTCAATTAGTCCCACTCCCCTGCTGTTGCCCCATAGCCCTGCAAATTTTTCCTTTACAAGTATTAATCCAATTCCCTTTTGAAAGTTACTATTGAATCTGCTTCCACCGCCCTTTCAGGCAGCGTATTCCAGATCATATCAACTCGCTGCGTAAAAAAGTTTCTCATCTTCCCTCTGGTTCTGTTGCCAGAGACCACTTTCAATAGGCAATGGAACATAAACCAGAAGCTCCACAATGACTCAGTTGATAAATTCAATGTCCAGTGTACAACTAAGCCATATAGACCAGGAAGCTCCCAGGTTGGCTCTCCAGTCAGTGCTAAGTTAGATGATCTCAGACAGGGCAGCGTTAAGTGTATTGCAAAGTGCGTACATGCAGATGGCAAGTGAGGACGGGAATAGTCTCAGCTGTAATGCCTATCACAGTTGAATGCCCGGTCAACACTTACCGACTAGGATCACACATTAAAAATGCCAACTAATGCAAGGTATCCAAATGGTGGAAGGCACTCACAGATACTCAAACATGAGTTAACGCCCTCAAGGGGGTGGGGGGGATAAGAAAAAACAGAAGACAGTGATGTTGTAGAAGAACTGGAGTCTTTCCTAAGAAGGACTTTCTTTATGATTTGTATAAAATAATATTTGACTCACCAAACTGTTACTTAAATTTTAACCAGAGGAAATGAATCCTAAAAATAATAAGATGCATGTTTAGTATTGATGGGACGCTAAGTCAGTGGGGCAGAGAACAGCTGCAACAAGCCACAAAAGATCACAGGGACGAAGAAAGCAGAGAAAGGAACAATGAAGGATTGATGACACAGGGATAAACATATCAATGTTACTTGCAAACTAGTCACTTTCTTTGTCTCTCAGCTCATCAGCACTGGAAGACAATGTACCACTGATTAATTGGCAAAGTCTTGGTCATTCACGCCAGCAGGGATTTCTAAAATATATCCCATGCTGTCAAGTCCCAGGTCTATTTTATTGTATATCAGATTTACATTCAGTCTACACCATGTTATTACCTGGGATGCAAGCCTTTGATTCATCAGAAAGACAAGTGACATTTGTGTGAAATACCTGCACCTGGAAAGCTTCTATTAATACTAATCATTAATATGGTGGGAGGAGCAGTGCCCTGTGTAGATTAGAGTTATAGATATTCTACCAAATGCATCAATGGCAAATATTTATCATATATATATTCACTTATCATTGGAAACCACCTTGTAACTAAATTAAGTCAATGGAGGGAAACCAAGTTAGCTCAGATTACTGCAATATTAATAAAGTTGATACAGATGTACTAAATCCTATTTTTTATCGTTATCTGCTAATGAGTCCTCAAAACTAAAAGAAAACATTTTGTACACAGAGGTGTAAAATATGGATCTAGTTTTCTTTTTAAAGGTGTGGAGGTAACACCAGCACACAGGAATAAGGGACCATTTGACATTTTAAGAATTGAAAATAGCCCCTTCTATAGACTAGGTTACAGTGTGACAAAAACAATGTGCATTGAGGAGGCATTGATCATTCCAATGCATCATGTATAGTTTCACCCTTTCATCATCCTCCAAATGTCTCAGTCAGAAAATTCCCCACTTGATGTGATACTGAGCCCTATAGACCTAGAAAGTCCCAGGTTCAATCCCTTATCTCTACTGAGTTACCCAGTCTCCGCGGGAGTGACTGTGGGAACAGTACCATTAACCTCAGCGTCTCTGGGCTAAGGAGGGGAAAGTTTGTCTTAGTTTCCATTCCTGATTACTATCCAGAGATCCCTTCTCATGTGTGCTTATTTGGTGAGGATAGGATGGGGCTTATCTGGAGTCCCCTTCCCTACATCTTGGCTCCTGGTCCACCAATGTCTTGATTTTAAAATCCTTGTGTTCAAATCCCTCCATGGCCTCGTCCCTCCCTATCTCTGTAACCGCCTCCAGCCCAATAACCCTCCAAGAACTCTGCGTTCCTCCAACTCTGGCCACTTGTGCGTCCCCCACTTCCTTTGCCCCACCATTAGCAGCTGTGCCTTCAGCCATCTAGGCCCTTAGCTCTGAAATTCCTTCCCTATCCTCTCCACCTCTCCACCTTTCACCCCTGCTTTTAAGACGCTTCTTAATATCTACCTCTTTGACCAAGCTTTTGGTCACCTGACTTAATATCTCCTTTGTTGGCTCGGTGTCAATTTTTGTCTGATTATGCTCCTGTGAAGAACCTTGGGACGTTTTACTACGTTAAAAGTCCTTTATAAATGCAAGTTGTTGTTGAATTCACTGTCTATGCACACGTGAACATTCACTCTTAGGTAACGAAGGGCTTTTGGTATCTGTGGATCTTTCATGGTATGTATGGCTTAGAACCACACCAGGTGAAGCATTCAAGCACTCATCCATCAGGGAGCCTGTGGGGAAGCTTTATTGTACATCTGCCCATCTCGCAGTTAGAACCCTAGCCAATTTTTTTCCCTCATTGAGGGGTCAGCTGAAGTCCCTTGGCATTGATCCAACTGAGATAACGAACTCAGCAAACCCAGGACTACCAAGTCCGCATGGCTCAGCAACTCATTGCCTTAACCAGCTGAGCCTTGAAGGGCCCTTGAATCCCAATCTTCAAGTTCTGGTTTCTCTTGAGCCTACTGGCAGACTTTCAGTGGTTTTGGCAGGGGGGGGAGGAAGGTTGCACAGGGTGTCTTTCCATATTGTCCTGAGGTTGTGAAAAGTGCTATATAAATGCAAGTCTTTCTTTTCTTTATGTCATTCAAGTGATGGGTCGTGAGAGGTTATCCAAAGAATATTGTGATATGTTGAGATATCTTCAGGGCAAACACTCTTACCAAAAAAGAAGCCATAGGTACAGGAAATTAAAGGACGAGAGAGCTGAATTTTTTGAGCATGATATGCAACCTATTCGTACATTTTTCTACTCAGGACCTTCATGTAACCTGTAGCACACTGAGAATCCAAACCCCAGGCAAATGCACCAAAGTGGTGATGTTTGCAACAAACCTGATCAAACACACTGGCACCGATATGCATTTTGCAAAAGCAAGAAACCTTAAACTTTACAGTCTGCAATACACAACCTGGCAGAAAACCAAGAACGTTTTGATGATTTAATTTTCACTGTTTACATTACCAATGCGGTGCACAATGCAGAACAATCCTGTATCAATCTAGTGCGCCTTGTCGGGGGCACCGTCGTGAAACTATAGGAGGGGTTTCGTACAAAATTAAAGAGCCAATTTACTGCTCGGTTATGGTACACCCACGAATGAAATGAAAGTTTCCCCTCCCCCATGCAAACCGCCGTTTGTCTCGGTGTAGTGTAGGGTACAGAACGTGTTATTATCCACCCTTATATCCGGAAATGAAACTGTCAGGTTGTCCTAAGTTTACAAACTCGAGCTGCAGTCATTTCCTGATAAAAGTACATCACGTTTTAGCTGGCAGAAGGAAAACTTTTGAAAAGGTTGACGTTCTCCGTGGGAATAATCAGCAACTTCAAAGGTTTTGAGCCTCCATAAAGGATTCCGACTGAGAGCTTTCTGCTATTTTGCTCTAGCGTGGAGATGTCACGTATAAAATATGTTGCAAAAATTTTGATTTTAAAAAATCGCAACGTCGCCCGATTTAAAAACAAGAAACGCAAGAATGCACCCTGGGCCAAATGAACAATAATAAATGTATTAAGGTGCATCTATATATATATATTGTGCACAGGTGGTATATTTATGCATGTTGCATCCCTTTGTAACATTGTTTCGACATTGCAATGCTAAAACTTTCACAATGTTAAGTGTTATGAGTTAATCGAAAAGTAAATTGCAGACCATTACTGGCCTGCAAATAACAAAACATTCATAGATAATGCAGTAAAAGAATGATGCTTGCAGGAATTTATATTCTTTAGAAATGATAATTCCATTTGACCTTGCTTTAATTCAGTGGATTGATTTTTATTCATAAACGATGGGGAAACAAGTACCTTATCTTTATTAAGCAATTTCAAGAAATGGCGATGACCCTTTACCGTTTGGATAGGGAGCAATCAAATAAGCAATAATAATAAGATAAATTGTCAAATTAAATGCAATGTGATTTTTTTTTTACTCAATGGATGATGTCTTGTAAAGGAAACAAAGATCTGTTCACCTTAAGAAATCAAGCCTTTCCTACATTGTGACTCCGTAAATATTCCAGTAAGATACAAATAAACAGGGAAAATCATAAACTTGGACTGAACACTAGTATTTTAATTATTTTTAATTTGCGAGGTCAATTTTCAAACGCACAACTGTAACTTGCACGTTAACCTTCGCTTTCTTTTTGCAGCAATTGATAATCTTTATTCACAAACCCACCCCATAGTACGCGCGCAGTGTAACTACATACCAGCACTAGGCTACCGTGCAAAGACACATTAATAAACGTAATTTCTTAGTGCAAACTCATTTTTAAGTAATTTGCCGTTTAAATTTGCGTGTTAAAATAGGACGGTCCTTGCAGCCATATTCGTAGCAAATTGCAATGTAAATAGGGTAAGAGTCTGGCGTTTCCTGCAGGAGACAATCTTCCTTGTAATTAAAAACAAACAATACCGCGGTAGGGAGTCAGTTTCATGTCGGTGCACTGCATTCAGGAAACTCGAGGGGGGGTGGTGGAAAGGCCAATGATTGGTCAAAGAAAAAGTAAACAGGAGGCTTATCTGGGGCTCTGGGTGATAGCAAAGTTAAAATAATACGCTTACGCAACGTCGACAGGCCAATCATGTATGAGCACCAGACGTTTGGTAGCTCCTCCCCGCGTTGCCCCTGTTCTTGTACAGTATATAATCTCCATCTGACCCAGTAACAAGAGGCACGCTTAAGGAGGTGGATACAAGTGTATTTTAACAATTAGTGTAATGTACGCGTATATAACCGAAATTTCATAGGCGATTGCGGGTTCTACAATTTCCAGGCTACGTTTTTGCAGTCCATTTAAACAGGCGAAGGTAGTTGTTCCTTGCTTGCTTTGCTTTTCTTCCAGTTGCACTTTTAAAACAATTCTAAATGGTCCGGAATGAAATTTGAATGTTAAACGAGTAACGATTGTAGCTCGAACCTGTTAGAAATCAGTTTTCGACCTTGTGGTTCATTTTAGTTGGCAAAATTGACAAGAATTGCAGATATGTACCAAAGGAAAAAGGGGGAAACGACAGCTGCGATGTAAAAGTTTCGCCGTGCAGAGAGCATTTCGAACATATTTGAGTGCAATGTGCAAGTGTGGTGTGGTTTTATACGGGTTACAATGTATATGTTGATGTTTTTTTTGCAGCGACTAGATATGGCAGAGCACATGATGATGTCAATGAATCCCGGGCGATTTCCTGATGGTACAAACGGACTTCAAAATTATCGCATGGGGATAAACGGACTTCAGACCGCGCAGCATGCTCAACCCGGATTAAGGCGAGATCACCCCGGCGCCCCACTTCTACACTACGGAGGGGCCAACATGGACACGAACGGGGGCATGAGGCCTCGTCCTGGGGTGGGGAATATGACCGGACAGATGACCCATCATCAGATGCCCACTAACGTGATGTACAGCACTCAGCAGCAGCAGCAACAGCAGCAGCAACAGCAACAGCAGTTTCTGGGGACCCTGAGTCCCCAACAGTTAATGGCCACTATGCATTTGCAGAAACTGAACAACCAGTACCATGGTCATCCGCTCATTGGCATGAATAATGGGATGGCAGCAGCTGGCCAGCAGTACCGTAACGCCATGAACCAGACCCCGCTGCCCAGTATCCAGCACGTAGCACCCCCTTCCCTTTCTTTAAACGTTATGGACACCGATCTCATCGACGAGGACGTTTTAACATCTCTTGTGTTGGAGCTGGGCTTGGATCGCATTCAAGAGCTACCGGAACTCTGGCTGGGACAGAACGAATTCGATTTTATTTCAGACTTTGTTAAACAGCAGCCAAGTACTGTGAGCTGTTGAGGTCGGCTGCCTTTAGGGGGATGGAAAAATTTGGATCGCCAGTTACAAGCATCGGAAATATTGCACTGGAAAAAGGATCGTCCCATTCATTGGAGTGTGTTGGACGCTTTCTGCCTCCTGACGCTGGCATCCTTGCTGCTCTTTAAAGAGACAGCTGCCCTGTTCTTTATTATTTTTTTTAAGGTTAAAAAAAAAATCTGCTTGAACTACCTAAAACGTAGCGCAAGACTCATGAAAAAAGCAATCAAGTTCTCAACATATCACAACAGTGTTTCCCAGATTTTTTTTTTTGAGGGGAGGTTTTAATATGTAATTTCAGTCTGATTACTATAAGGGTACTTTTAATGAAGCTCTAACGAAAGGTGGCGTCTGATCCCCGTCATCTTTGACTAAATTGATTTAAAATGCTCTGATTATTAGAACATGGTGTGTAGGTTATGTTTAGGATCGTCCAACCGACAGACTATAAAGGGCACTGTTTCTTTAAAGGAACATCAACGCTGCTGGTAAGGATACTTGAGACTCCATTCAGAACTTTCACCATTGTTCTGACCTAAATTTGAAACTCTGACTGCAAGCAGGGTATTAAATGTATTGTGTATAAATATTTTAAAAAGTAGTCTTCAGAGAGTGGCACCTCCGGAGCTGTTTATGACTGATGCAATCATGTATAATTTTAACTATTTTATGAACAAGACCAATGTAAAGTCGAGTTGTACTTTATGTTTGACCCGCTGGATTTTTTTTTTGCTTTGGGAGTGCTTAATTTCGTCTACTGCCAGTTGCTTCCGCCACCTACTGTTCTGGATAGCAAATTGCAGCTCCTCATTGTTGATCGATGAAGCGAGACTTTTAAAACAAAACAACAACAAAAAAAAAACGAATAAAGACGTTTCTTTTAAAGTTACTCCGAACTTTTTTTTTCCCTCTTCAATCATTTTCACGACAGAATTGTTCAAGGATTTAGGTCGAGCGTAATGGTTTAAAGCAGAAACTCCAAAGAAGGTTTGCTTCTGATATTTTGTAGCCAGCTTGTGAAATGTTTGCAGTTAAAATTGGGTTTGACTTTTAAACAAGGCAAAAACAAAAGCAAAACATTATTTTTTTTAAATGAAGTAGTTTGGGGGAAAAAGGCTGGAAGCTAACTCCTAGGGGCACCTGATTCTGGAACTTGCATTCAGTTAGAGGATGGTTCCCTTTGAATTACAATAAGTGACCTAATAAAGTTCCTACAGAAAGAACATTTTAAAAGTTTGAGAAAACAAGTGGAAAATGCACTGGGATGACATTCCACTAGGTTCAACATCCTCAATCCAACTTTGCTAAGAGGTCAGGAATAGCATTCAAGAAACAACCATTTTTAAAATTTTGTTTAACTGGTTGCTGACAGCCACAAAAGAAAAGCTGGGCTATATTATTAAATTGTGGTACAACTGCTTAATAAACATGCTAGTTCTCCAAGGAAACTGCAGTTCAACACTGCTTCTAGTTCTGTTTTCTCATCAGGTTTATTAAGTCTGATGTCTCCCTTTCTCCTAAAAGTATTTCATCTCAAATGACAGCCTGCAAATTCTTTCTGAACATAAAATGTGTGTATTTCATTTGATACACATTCTGCTGGTGAGGTTTGAGTGTAGCTTGATAAGCTATCATAATTGAACCTCTTTTTAACATTGAACACTGGGGTTGCAGTTGTTCTATTTAAAATGTATCATGAGTGAAGAAATGTTGATTTGTCACATTTTTCAAGTTCTATTTTATAAAAACGGTAATTTGAAAAAACAAAAGATAATGACTAAAAATAGCCAAAGCTATTCAGCTTCTAGCATTAATTAAATACATCACTGTATTTTTGATGATTTCTAGGAAGAAAGAATCCAAATTTTATACTTGTATAAAGATTTGGTTTAAATTGTCCTTAGTCAAAAAGCGAAATTCTATCCCTGTTTTATTTCACATTTTTAATCTCTTCTGTTGAGCTCACTGAGATCAATTTTGTTAATTTTAAGATGAATGTGATCTTATTAAAATAAAGTGACAGTGAAAAGGTTAATCTTATTGGAATGTTATCCCAAAAGAATTTGTCTCAGTCACTTTCACCATCAGTGCCCTTTTTCAAAAATGGAACTGTTACAATTAACTTTGCTTTTTTTCTGCTCATTTTTGTTTAAACGGATGAGAATTTATTTATAAGTATGGCCGTTTATCCATAGTGTTTCAACAATTGCATCATCTTATCTTCCAGTTTTCTCACCTTTTCTCCTGAAGGCACTGATTCATGTTGGGCTGCACTTTTGAGGTGCTAATAGTTCTCTGATACCTCATCGCAGCTATGACTCTTAATACATAAACCTAGAAATTGAGTGATGGCAGGCTATTTAACTTGTCGGGGGAGGGGGGGGTGATTGTGGCTGAGCTTAATTGGTTCATTGGATAGAAGCGAAAACTTTGGTTGATTTTTCTCTTTCCTAGCCCAGGGCACTGTATCCAATCATAGCATCCTTATAACTACCCTGCTGATATTATCTAAAGCTGCTTTAATATTAGATTTAATTACGATGCCCCCAACAAGCAGGTCTCAGACAGCCAGTGGTAATCCCAGAGAAAATTTGCCAGATTTGCTAAGGCTGGCCACCAGGAATATCTGGTGAAAAAGATGTCTCCCCAGCGACTGGCCTAAAGGAATTCGGCAAGCTTACTCTGCAGTTGCCACTGGCCATGTCGGACTTGTGCTTTGGAAGCCAGTGGCGCTAACACCCAAGATAAAAAGCAACTCAAATCATTTTATAGCACAGATTGAACTTGGTATCTACCTGCTCAATTCTACAACAGGTAGTGGACTTGTCCACTGAATCATCAGGGTACTTGATAGTGTCATTTCAACTGTGAATAGTTATTATACACAAATCAATACCCCAATGAATTCCTTAGCAGTCAATATATAAACAAAATTAATTAAAAAAAAGAAATAATATTGATGTTCATAATAATTAATACCTATTTTATAAAGCATTACTAATGGCTAACCTTGCCTGTTATAGATTGTATAACATAATAAAATTGGCCTGAGAATTGATGCAGATGTTGTTGGTGTTTTCCCTCAATAACTGGAGTCTTGACTATTTTTTTTCTTTGTAAATGAGCTATAAACTGCTAAGGGCTTTTTTTTTCCCTGCTGTACTTTAACCCTGTGAAGTCTACGTGTGGAATGCTTGATCAAGTTTTCCTCCTGCACCTCACAAACAACCACATGAAACCACCACCTTCCTGTTTTGTCTTACACCTACAGGAAATGTGAACAATCTTAACGAAAGTAGCTGGGGCAAGACAAACTGTTTTCGGACTTTAAATATCTATTTGACATAAGCAGACTTTTTGAAAAGCAGACTTCACAGAATATTTGCATGCATTATGACTTCATGATTTTTACACAACTGTTCAATAGTTTAATTAAACTACATGAGTAGGTGGAAGGCTACGAGCTCTGTGGAATCTAATAATTCAAAAGAAATGTTGGCTGAAGAAACAGTATATATTTTAGCAGATCTCTCATGGCATTGCTCAAAGTATATGCTATTTTATAACTATGGGGTGTTAATAACAAGGTGGGATGAGGAAGTGTTACAGGAAGTAAGTGTGATACTTACACTGAAGTACACGCTATACATTAGACTTTAGTATATCATAACTCAATCTCTCATTGCATTCCACATAAGGACTCAAGACCAAGGTGAAGCGAGGTTAGAGGGTGGGGGAAAAATTGTACCAGGCCACGCTGACGCAAGTCAGTCCCCGTTTTAAAGCCATATATTCTGCCCATATTTCTTGTATTTCCAAGATAAGTTCTTATATCCACATTTATTATGAAAACTGTCTATGTAAACTTATCATGCTGTAATTACAAGCCCTTGGCAGTGGTAGCACTGCAGTACCTCCACTGGGGGGAGGGTGCATTTACAGCCAGACAAGTGCTACGTAGGCAATTCCCATTATTAATGTGGACATAGGATTTTATAATGGGAAAAGTCGACCTGGAAGTACGCGCAGATGTAAGATTTTTAATGCATTATAATGGATTGATAGATGTAGCACTTCGGATTGAGGAAACAAGTACTCTTGTGTGCTTTTACATAAACCAATGCAACGACCCCTTCAAAAGCGATTAGAAACCATATCACACAGAACACTTTGCTCAGGATTTGGTAATCTTTTTGTTTTTATAAACAATGATCTTTTTCAGGAGAATCCACCAACAGTTAACATTGAAGTTTAAAACATGTGCAACAATTGTTAAGATAGCTCAGATCCGTACTTCCAGTTTGCTGAATATTTCACCTATATTAAGCATGAAAGCATCTAAATGAATTAACTGTATACCAGAGAAAGTACGTATTTCAGATTAAACTCCTAAGCTGAAAAATCTTGTCAGGTTTCAAAGTAGTCACACTTTTTATTAAATATACACAATCTGTGTTATTTTATTGTATCGAACGTTAAAATAAAAATTCAGAGTCATTTGTTATATTGATTTAGTATGAGTTCTAAAGTACATCCTTGATTTCCTTTCATCCATAAAAATGTTCCACTCAGTTCCAACTTCTGTATTTTATACATCTACATAATTACATTAACAATTACACAGGGATGCATTTCAAGGCAGTAAAACATCTAGGGATTTGGATGGATTGAAATGATTTCTGCAGCTGTGTGTTACTTTTAGTTGCCTGCTGGTTTTACAGTTAGGCTGTTAGAGCCTAGGCCATGCACTTTGATGCTCTCCTGTGGTTTTGAATTGTGTGCAATCTCCAAACAGGATACAGGTGGGTGCAGTTTTTTTTTAATAAAGATGTTTCATTTTGAGAATAATGTTAAAAAAGGTAATATTGGCATTACTGGGGTCCTCAACGAGTTAATCAATGGAACATTATTAGATGACATAACCTTGTTTTAGGAATTACTAGTTTCATTTTCCTGGAATCTGCAAAACTCCAGTGATGAGCTTGTGACTGATCCATCACATACACCTACATGTGAGATGGAAAGCATGGGTTTCCTTGGAGCATTTTTCTTAAATGTATCACAGTGTGTATTCAAGGAGCCAAAATAACTTGTGAGAGACTACAGCTGGTCGACATGCCTCAGCTGAAAGAGGAAGTGGTGGTCTGATGTGCAGGCCCAAAACCCAGTTTTACTAGCAAGTGCAAAGCAATGCTTGTACTTTCCTGAGAACACTAACCATCCTTCCTGAGGTATACATACAATAAAAGAGCAGTAGTTTGCCACAATTCTCAATAAACTGAGAGCTGTCAAAATGACTTACTTATATTATCAGATTAACCCTGGTTTGAGGTCATTTTCCTGGCCTACCTAGATTGTACTTTAAAACTGTCAAAAAAATGAAACCTCTTTCAATGGCCTAATTGTTAAGGCACTGCCCAGTGTGAAGCTGAGATATACAGCCCAAGAAGGTCAGATTTCATCTCTGGTATATGTTTTGTTGGCTAATCTTACCTTGGGGCAGCAATAGGGGTGCTACAACTGGCATCAACAACCATGGGCTAGGGAGGGGGCAACTCCATCCAGGATCCTGCTCCCGATCGCTATCCAGTGACTTCTAATGGAAACTTGCGTATATGGATAATAAGTGAAGACAGGGTAGAACTCTGCTGTGATGCCCTCGTGGTCAAATAGCCACCAACATTATCTATGCTCAAGCATGAAGAATGGCAATTTGGATGAGGTACCAGATGAGGGAATTTTTTTTAAAAACCTAACATTAATAAATTCCCATAAGTCCAAGTGACAATACCACCATAGCGAAACTGGTATTAGGTCATACCAGTATTCAGTCAGTATTATAAACCTTACTTAAATAAAGATATCTAATCAGCCTCAGGTTTCAAATTGCTTTCAAGTATGTCTCTTTCGTGTAAACATTCAAGTGATGTGAAATTAGTAGGGGCTTCCAGGGGCCTAGATGTCACCATGGTAATGGAGATGTTCCCTCCCCATTGAAAAATATATCCCTCCTTGATGGTCATACATTACATTTTATAAGCACTTTCAGAGGCTTCCCAAGTGTGCTGTGTAAACAGGACAAACTCTAATCTGATCCAGCCAGTCCCTGTTGTGAAGGAAACAGTCTCCCATTGTTTAATATGAACTGAATTTTGTGGTTTTTGCATAAATTCTCTTCCAAAATGAAATGTGTGTGTTTATTTATAGAAGTGAGGAAGAGCTTACATTTATATAATGCCTTTCATCCTCAGGATGTCCCAAAGAGCATCATAGTGAATGGATTTGTTTTGAAGTGTAGTTAGGCCAAAGCTGCAGCCAATTTGCACACAGCAAAATCCCAGAAACAGCAACGGAGTGAATGAGCATTTAATCTGTTTTGGTGGTGTTGGTTCAAGGATGAATGTTAACCAGGACACTAGGAAAGTTCCTGCTTTTCTTTGAAAAAGTGTCCTGGGATCCTTTTACGTCCACCTGAACAGTTGGACAGGGCCTCAGTTTAACATCTCGTCAAAAAGATGGCACCTGTAACAATATAGTACTCCCTCAGTACTGCACTTTAATTGTTAGCCTAGTTTATGTACTCAGGTCCTAGAGTTCCAGGAGCTGGAACCTTGCAACATTCTGATTCAGAGTGCTACCACAGACCCAAGCTGACATTTATCTGATGCTGACACCATCAGATATACAAATGTTATATTTTTGTCATTTTTATGACCAAAGTTACTTTTAACGTTATACCAATGTTAACATATGTAGAAAAGGATCCTGATCACATTTCTGAATTGAACTCTGTAAGATTAATAAAATTCAGATCTAAAAAAAGCTGTATCAGGATGCAGGGATCATACTGTTACGAGAACTGTTGCATTTGGTTTATTGTAGCTTACTAGGACCCACCAGCTCATCAGGTAACATCCACTGTAAAACTATCAATGCACTGTACAGTACGATGCACGTCAGTACTAATTTTGGTTACTAAACTCTGTACTGCTCAGCATCAAAGATGAAGTGAATTTGTGAGTTCCCACACAAGTGAAATGAAAAGTTTCCAGTTGATTATAAGTGATGCTTAGGTCATAAAGCACAATTGAAAAAAATAAAAGCAACTTCAGTTTGGCCACCTACAGAGGTTTCCTACAGAAAAACACTGTCCAGTTTATACCAGTTTAACCAGCAGGCATTAGTTTCCAACCGGCTAAAAGTTAAAGCAGGGCTCTGCAATGGTTACAAAATAGCATTGAAATGAGGATGGTGCACAGTTCAGGGAGAATTGATGATTACAAAGTAGTGAACAACTTGTGGAAATAATCCTGCACCACACAATTGTTTCTGCTTTTGCCGATAATCCCCTGTCCTTTCTTGAAGGTGATGATTCATGTTGGGGTTCTATTAGCTTTACCAGCTCCCCACTACTTTACCTAAATTTACTCTTCATGTGTAAACCCAGACAATGAGAATTAGACGGCTGTTAGATTGTGGAGGTCACCACAACTTAGACTTTCCCGGTCTGTGGCTCAGTTACGCATTACCTTTACCAATAGAGCAATCACTAGAACCGTTGGCAGTGTTTTAAAGGAGGATTTTGAAAATGGTTACAGATCAGCCTTGGAAGAGATCTCAGAACACACAATGAACTAGCAGAAAGCTCTTTCACCTTTGGTTAAGGTTGGCTATGGTAGTCATTCATCCAATTTTTAGAGTGTTTCCACTTATTCCTGTGCTATATGATGTGATAATACAAATTAATTGGAAACAATCATAATTATCAGCAGATTCTGAATTCAAGCCATGACCCTACTTCCTGTCCCATTCCAATCCCACCTGCTGGTTTCAGATGTGGTCAATAATGTAAACTTTGCCACTGCCTGACCTGCCTCTACCTATTTCACTTTTGAGCCAAGTACCAGGAGGAGAGTAAGAGTAATTCTGATTTTCTTTCCCTGCAAGGTACTAAGATACTTAAGGCGCACCAAGCAGCATCGCAAATGAGGAATTCAGCAGGGGATGGGGGCCAGATGCATCAAACCTACATCCCAGCAGTGCATGCTCCAGACAGACCGGGACAGAAAAACAGGGAGATATATAATTCCAACCAGATGGATATGGGTAGCTGCTTTACCCCGTGCCATGTTGAATAAACAGGAACTCCATATGGTTGACATGGAGAAAACCATGATGAACACTCTGAGAATTAGTGTACTGTAGGAATGCTGGAATGTCTCACTTTAATTACATGGAACTACTGAACACCTGCACTATGCTGTTGTCAAAACAAGGTGAAAGAAATTGGAATCTCACTCCTGAACATGCAGTTCCTTGCATTCATATCCTTCACATTAAAATTTTACAGACACCGCATTGTGCTGTCAAACATTTGTATAGTTGTAACATGCCATTATACTACTGTGTTAAAAAAGTAGGATTGTTGATTTAAACTTCATGCCTCGTGAAAATCCTGCCTTTGAGAAAAGGTGGAATTTAAATGAACAACTAAAAGCAACACACCAGTGCCCTCTATTGATTGAACTGGATAAACCTCCAGACAATCAGGAACTGATTTTTCTCTCAACCTCTTCTTGAATGGGCTGATACGTACTGGGGTACAGTTCTACAAGTGCAGGCTGTATCTGGCCCATGCAGTCGCTTTTCACATTAGTAGATTATTTGACTGTGGAGAGCAGCCTTGCCCAATCCTGTCTTTGCCTGACACCCTCATTTCAAGATTTGCATTGCATTCACCTGACTTATTTTTCCATTTTTTTAGTCCAGGGCTGCTCAGGCCAGTTGTAGCATCCCAACTGCTTCCTCATTGTAGGGATGGGGTCCAAACTAGAAACTCAAATAGTTACTTTTTGGAACCTATGCTTTGTGTAAACCGTGGCTCAGTGGTAGTACTCTTGCTTCTAATTCACTGAAAGTTGTGGG
Source organism: Heptranchias perlo (assembly GCF_035084215.1). NCBI lineage: Eukaryota > Metazoa > Chordata > Chondrichthyes > Hexanchiformes > Hexanchidae > Heptranchias > Heptranchias perlo. Next base: position 32,318,740 of record NC_090350.1, read on the forward strand.
TTCAATCCCACTCCAGAGACTTAAGCAGAAATTTGGGCTGACTCTCCAGTGCAGTACTGAGGGAGTGCTACACTGTCAGAGGTGCTGTCTTTCAGATGAGATGTTAAACCGAGGCACCACAGGTGGATGTAAAAGACCGGTGTCCTGGCCAATATTTGTCCCTCAACTAACATCACTAAAACAGATTATCTGGTCATTACCTCATTGCTGTTTGTGGGACCTTGCTGTATGCAAAATGGTTGCTGATTTTCCTACATTACAACAGTGGCTACGCTTCAAAAATACTTCATTAGCTGCAAAGGGCTTTGGGACGTCCTGAGGTTCTGCAAGGTGCAATATAAATGCAAGTTCTTTCTTTCTTAAACAAACAGATGGGATGGTCTTTATGCTGCAGGATTTGAGATTTGGTCTTTTGATTTCTAAAATAAACATTTCTCTAATACAACTCAGCAGTAAATGGACACTGTGCTTTTGGACATTTTGTGGGAAATATTTGTTCAGAAATGTTCATTTATTTTTCATAAATCGACTGGAGAAACTGCTGGTTTACAGGAACACTTTAGACTTTATAGGCATGGTTCTTAACCAGTTCTGGGGTTGATCCATTACTGGATTAGCAACATAAACACTTTAAACCAAAACAACAGCCAGACTTTCATTTGCATGGATATAATCAAGTACAGCGACTTCTTTGTTATGACTGCCAGTAAAATGAAGATGACGTACACTATAAGCATAACTGTAGATTTTTCAGAACTGCTAGGTACAATCGTTCCTTTATCGTCACTGGTTCAGAATCCTAGAATTCTTTACCTAACACCATCACAGGAGAACCAGTAACACAAGGACTGCAGCAGTTCATGGAGAAGGCTCACCAGTACCTTTCCATGGTCAATAAATGCCCACATCGTAAGAACAAATAGAAAAACTAACCAATTGTAAGAAAGTTAAAGGAATATTAGCCTAGAAATTACTGGGTGTGATATTATTGTCTGCTATTTTAGTGGAGGCATCAAACCAATGAAAGTAAGTTGGTTAACGCTTGGAATGTTATCCAAATGCATTAAATGTTTACATGATATTAGCAGCCAACAGCTATTTCTTGGCTATGACTTAATATCCAATGTTAATTATGACTATCTCTTGGGCAATTATGTTGCAATGAATATGTTAAAGTGACATCAAATTTGACAATATTTCTATATGTATTCAATATCTCTGCTTTCATTAGCTTGACAAACCACCCCATTAAATGTGGGGTATTTTTTGCAGTGAGCATTTGTTGCTGTCATTAGAGAGTGTGTCAAGTACCCTGCAAGGGCTAGTGATGACTGTGGAGAAGTCTACTACTCACACCTATGCAATCATGCATGGCCACTTATGGAGATCTGGCAACTTCAGGGCCATCTGCAGAGGAATCACAATGTCAGCGTTCCTAAACCAGGAATACTCAGGCTGCTGCTATAGAGGCCTAAGGCTCCAATATACAACAGGCTCTCTTGTCCAGCTTTAACGTGTTTGGGTTTGGATGCAGAAAGATTACGCAGGGCTTCACTGCCCACATAGCTGCCCAGCGGTCTGCAGATGGGTGGACATGCAGAAGAAGAGCCCAGCAGAAATGAAAATATGTACCATAAAGCCTTCTTGAATGATGACTTTTTGTAGCAAGATTGTACAACTGGGTGGCTTGCTATGCCATTAAGAATCAACCACATTGCTGTGGGTCTGGAGCCACATATAGGCCAGACAAGGACAACAGGTTTCCTTCCCTAAAGGGCATTAGTGAACCAAATGGGTTTATTATGACAATCCAGTAGTTTCATGGCCACCATTACTGATACTAGTTTTTTTTAATTATTCCAGATTTTATTTAATTAATTGAATTTTAAATTCCCCAGCTACAATGGGAGAATTTGAACTCCTGACTCTGGGATTATTAGTCCAGGCCTCTGGATTACTAGTCCAGTAACATAACCACTATGCTACCATACATAAACATTGCAGGAGCACTTAGAAGGAGCACAAGGTTAAGGCATGGAATGCAAAAACATGCAATGGGGAAACACCGGGCCCAAAAATACAATAACCACATACACTAATTTGATTGTGTCAGAGAGTTTTCATCTGAGAGTGTAGAATAAGGGATTAGCAGCTCAAAGATTGGCATCCATGGCAGTTGAGTTAGTGCAGAGGACACTGTTGCTAAAGTTGTTTTGGGCTACTGTATTGTGCACATGTTGAGAGAACTGCCTCGGATGAATTGAATGCCTCTTCTATGAGATCCCGACATATGGCTCTTGTTGCCTACGGTGGTATTTCAGCAGGGATATTTTGTGGCTGATTATCAGTGTCTTGCGCTGTCCCTGACAGCAGGTGGGCCATCCTCCTGTTCTATTCTTAGGCCTCTTTGAAGTGCTGCCTCAAGATGCCTATAGTGTTTCATAGTGCTGCACAAGCCTTGTCTCTTTGGTCTGTTGCTAATCTGACCACCTCAATGGTGTCATAAACCAGTGCTGAAAAGTTCAAGTCTACTTGATAAGCTGTTGCCCTTTCAAACAGGGATTTCCTCAACCCAGAACATCCTGACCATGATTAACAAATTTGGGAAGCATGCTTGTGCTAGTTTCAATATTATTAGCATTGGTTTTCATATTAAAACAAGCCTTCTGCCTGTTTTGGGCAAGAGAACCATAGGCTGGCTGAAAGATGACGTGCAGTGATTCGGCAAGAGTGAGCTCCACCTTTTATCTTGGCCTGCGGTCACCTGTTCCACTTAAGCATCAGCATGCATGGTTGGGCCTTAAAAAAAAATCAGCCTTAAATCAAATAAGAAAGGAGTAATTTGGAATAATAAAAATGAAACCATTATTGATGACAGATCAGTTTCATGCAAGTTTTCCCATTAAACATTTCATACTGCAGTGCATGTGGACATTTACCTTTCTCTTCACCTTCTGTAGGTATGCCTCCTTTACAACAACTTGCATTTATATAGAGCCTTTAATGTAGTAAAACGTCCCAAGGCACCTCACAGGAGCATAATTTGCAAAAACTGACACTGAGCCAAAGAAGGAGATATTAGGACAGGTGACTAAAAGCTTGGTCAAAAAGGTAGGTTTTAAAGAGTGTCTTAAAGGAGGAGAGAGCGAGACGTGGAGAGGCGGAGGGGTTTGGGGAGGGAATTCCAGAGCCGATGGCTGAAGGCATGGCCGCCAATGGTGGGGCAATGGAAGTAGGGGATGCACAAGAGACCAGAGTTGAAGGAATACAGAGTTCTCGGAGAGCTGGAGGAGGTCACAAAGATAGATACAAGTACCACAACGTCCTTTAAAATTATAGCTAGAATGTGATATTGCTTCAATATTCGCAAAGAAATTTGAAATATACCCTAATACAGCAATTTCACTTATGAGGACAACATCCTGAGGAATTGATGACTGCGTGAGTTGTCAATTTCCTCTTGGCGGGCAGCCTAATTTTCTTTCTGTCAAGTAGTACAAGCAGCAATCAGCTGACTTCACTGTTGGTGCAACTGTTTTTTTGCAGTTTGCTGTATGGATCATGATAACAATTGAAAAAGAGCTGCAAACATAAAATATATCTTATGTATCAGGCACACCTTTCTGCGTACTTGAAAGTATAATATCATGAAATCTTACTGCAGGTGAAAAGCACAAGTTTAACTTTCAGGAGATGTAAATTATGCACTAGAACTTCCCAAGTTTCATTTCCAGTTGGTGCTGAGTTAGCTGGGGTGGCAGTGAAGACACTCAAATTGCCCACAGTGTTCTTGGGCTAAGGGGAAAAATCATCCAGGATTCTTTGAATCATAGAATCATAGAAAAGTTACAACACGGAAGGAGGCCTTCCGGCCCATTGAGTCCATGCCGGCTCTAAGCAAGACCAATCCAGCTAGTCCCACTCCCCCGCCCTATCCTCGTAGCCCTGCACATTTTTTCCTTTCAAGTACTTATCCAGTTCCCTTTTGAAGGCCATGATTGAATCTGCCTCCACCATTCTCTCGGGCAGTGAATTCCAGATCCCAACCACTCGCTGTGTAAAAAAGATTTTCCTCATGTCACCTTTGGTTCTTTTGCCAATCACCTTAAATCTATGTCCTCTGGTCCTTGACCCTTCCGCCAATGGGAACAGTTTCTCTCTATCTACTCTGTCTAGACCATGAATCTCCTCTCAACCTTCTCTGTTCCAAGGAGAACAACCCCAGCTTCTCCAGTCTATCCACTTAACTAAAGTCCCTCATCCCTGGAATCATTCTAGTAAATCTCTTCTGTACCCTCTCTAGGGCCTTCATATTCTAAAGTGTGGTGCCCAGAACTGGACACAATACTCCAGTTGTGGCCGAACCAGTGTTTTATAAAGGCTCATCATGACTTCCTTGTTTTTGTACTCTATGCCTCTATTTATAAAGCCCAGGATCCCGTTTGCTTTTTTAACCGCTTTCTCAACCTGTCCTGCCATCTTCAACAATTTGTGTACATATACCCCCAGATCTCTCTGTTCCTGTACCCCTTTTAGAATTGTGCCCTATAGTTTATATTGCCTCTCCTCATTCTTCCTACTGAAATGTATCACCTCGCATTTTTCTGCGTTAAATTTCATCTGCCACGTGTCCGCCCATGCCACCTGCCTGTCTATATACTCTTGAGGTCTATCACTTTCCTCCTCGCTGTTCACTACGCTTCCAAGTTTTGTGTCATCTGAAAATTTTGGAATTGTGCCCTGTACACCCAAGTTCAAGTCATTAATATATATCAAGAAAAGCAGTGGTCCTAGTACTGACCCCCGAGGAACACCACTGTACACCTCCTTCCAATCCGTAAAACAAACATTCACCACTACTCTCTGTTTCCGTTTACTTAGCTAATTCTATATCCGTGCTGCTACTGCCCCTTTTATTCCATGGGCTTCAATCTTGATGACAAGCCTATCATGCGGCATTTTATCAAACGTCCTTTGAAAGTCCATATACACAACATCAACTGCATTGCCATCAACTACCCTCTGATACCTCGTCAAAAAACTCTATCAAGTTAGTTAAACACAATTTGCCTTTAACAAGCCTGTGCTGGCTTTCCCGAATCAATCCACACTTGTCCAAGTGACTGCTAATTCTGTCCCGGATTACCGTTTCTAGAAGTTTCCCTACCACCGAGGTTCAACTGACTGGGCTATAGTTGCTGGGTTTATCTTTACACCCTTTTTTGAACAAGGGTGTAACATTCGCAATTCTCCAGTCCTCTGGCACCACCCCCGTATCTAAGGATGTTTGGAAGATTGTGGCCAGTGCCTCCGCAATTTCCACCCTTACTTCCCTCAGCAACCTAGAGTGCATCCCATCTGGACCAGGTGACTTATCTACTTTAAGTACAGCTAGCCTTTCTACTACCTCCTCTTTATCAATTTCTAGCCCATCCAGTATCTCAACTACATCTTCCTTTACTGAGACTATGGCAGCATCTTCTTCCTTGTTAAAGACAGATGCAAAGTACTCATTTAGTACCTCGGCTATGCCCTCTGCCTCCATGAGTAGATCTCCTTTTTGGTCCCTAATCGGCCCTGTTCATGGGATGTGGGCGTCGCTGGCAAGGCCGGCATTTATTGCCCATCCCTAATTCCCCTTGAGAAGGTTGTGGTTAACTGCCTTCTTGAACCGCTGCAGTCCGTCTGGTGAAGGTTCTCCCACAGTGCTATTAGGTTGAGTTCCAGGATTTTGACCCAGCGACGATGAAGGAACGGCGATATATTTCCAAGTCGGGATGGTGTGTGATTTGGATGGGAACATGCAGGCGGTGTTGTTCCCATGTGCCCGCTGCCCTTGTCCTTCTAGGTGGTAGAGGTCGCGGGTTTGGGAGGTGGTGTCGAAGAAGTCTTGGCGAGTTGCTGCAGTGCATCCTGTGGATGGTACACACTGCAGCCACAGTGCGCCGGTGGTGGAGGGAGTGAATGTTTAGGGTGGTGAATGGGGTGCCAATCAAGCGGGCTGCTTTGTCCTGGGTGGTGTCGAGCTTCTTGAGTGTTGTTGGAGCTGCACTCATCCAGGCAACTGGAGAGTATTCCATCACACTCCTGACGTGTGCCTTGTAGATGATAGAAAGGCTTTGGGGATTCAGGAGGTGAGTCACTCGCCGCAGAATACGCAGCCTCTGACCTGCTCTTGTAGCCACAGTATTTATGTAGCTGGCCCAGTCTTACTACCCATTTACTGTTTACATGTCTATGGAAGACTTTTGGATTTCCTTTTATGTTGGCCACCAGTCTATTCTCATATTCTCTCTTTGCCCCTCTTATCTCCTTTTTCACTTCCACTCTGAGCTTTCTATATTCAGCCTGGTTCTCACTTGTGTTATCAACCTGACATTCTTTTTTCTGCTTCATTTTACTCTCTATCTCTTTGTCATCCAGGGAGCTCTGGCTTTAGTTGCCCTACCTTTCTCCCTCGTGGGAATGTATCTAGACTGTACCCGAACCATCTTCTCTTTAAAGGCCGCCCATTGTTCATTTACAGTTTTGCCTGCCAATCTTTGATTCCAATTTATCCAGGCCAGATATGTTCTCATCTTACTGAAATTGGCCCTCCTCCAATTGAGTATTTTTACCTTAGAGTGGTCCATGTCCTTTTCCATAGCAATTCTAAACCTTATGATACTATGATCGCTGTTCCCTAAATATTCCCCCACTGACACTTGCTCCACTTTGCCGGCCTCATTCCCCAGAACCAAATCCAGCAATGCCTTCTTCTTCAATGGGCCGGAAATGTACTGGTCAAGAAAGATTGCTCCAGAAACCTCTGCTGAAAAGTGTGCATTTATGGCTACTGAGTTAGGGTAGGACTGGGTTCAGCTGTGATGCTTCCCATATCCAACAGCCTGCTGTCTTGGCTCAAACATGAAGAATAGTCAACTTAGGCAAGGTGCTGAAGGATGACCAATACTCATGGAACAGTATCCAAGCGCCTCTCAGGAGATATGGTGAAAAAATAAACCAAAAACCTTGAAGAGCACAGTAACAAGACTGGAGTGAAAATAAGGTGTTGTTTACTTGTTCAACAAAAGAACTCGACAGACAAAAACTAAATCACTTTTTGGAAACTTTCTACGATGTGGCTTAAAAATAGTCTTTGGTTAATGGCACCACCCAGTATCTCTAAGCTAAAGGGAGGATGTTGGGAATCCGTGGCAGGGGAGAGGAATTTGTAGCAGGAGTCAAAGACAATAGCTTTAGTTTTCCTGTTTTGAGCTGGAGGAAGTTGCTACAAGGAAGAGGCTATATATTTTGCGGCAACTGGCTCACCAAAGCCTGGATGGGTGCAGCTGCAACAACACTCAAGAAGCTCAATACCATCCAGAACAAAACACTTGATGGGCACTCCATCCACCAGCTTAAGCATCCGCTCCCTCCATTGCCGGCATACTCTGGCGGCAATGTGTACTATCTACAGGATGCACTGTAGCAATTTGCCAAGGCCTCTTCGGCTGCACCTCCCAAACTCGCGGCCTCCACCACCTAGAAGGACAAGGGCAGCAGACACATCACCTCCAAGTCATACATATATCGCCGTTCCTTTATCGTCGCTGGGTCAAAATCCTGGAACTCCCTATCTGACAGCATTGTGGGAGTACCTTCACCACACGGACTGCAGCGGTTCAAGATGGCTCACCACCACCTTCTCAAGGGCAACTGGGGAAGCTAATAAATGCCAGCCTTGCCATCGACCCCCACATCCCAAGAAAGATTTTAAAAAATTCATGACTGAATGTTGAAAAGTGAGGAAAGTGAGCCATTGACGATGTTAGCTAGCATAGGGCCCAGAAAACGGAGCCAAGCGATCAGGATTTGGGTGGGGACAGGATTGAGAGAGAGAAGCTGGGTCGCATGAAAAAAGATGCACTTGGAAAGGGCAAAAGTGGAGTTGAGGAGAAACTGCAAAATGTCAAGGGTTCAGGGCTGTAGTCAGTGGGGAATAGGAAGAAGGATGGGGACTGGGAGGGGAGGTGTGAAGAAGGCAAGGATGCAGCAGAGACAACAGCACCAATTGACCATTCCTCATATGTGTGCCTAAACACACAGTCTAGGTACACACATGAGGAATGGCTCCTTGAGAGAGATGCTGGAGGGCAGCTAGCATTGTGGAACCACAGTCAGCATCTTCAGGAGAGATAAAAGACATTAATCTCAAGATATTTAACCAATGCTATCTGAAATTAATTTGCATTCCTGCAAACATGCATTTTTTTTTAATTGACAAAATCCAAAACTGCACATTTTCTGATCTTTTCAGAATGATGCCTATGCACACGATCAATTTCTAATGTGTATATTCAGATTATCATTTTTGTTTTAAAGAGGAATAGTTACACCATGTCAATATTGTATTCATAAATAAGATCATATGCCAAGTGTTTTGAACTGTGTGCAGCTGTGTTGTGCAGAAATCCAGCTTGTGATATTGCCAAGTTCATTCCACATGGGTGACTTTAATTTGATTCAGTTTCTCCGAAAAAAAAAGATGTCCCAATTGGGCCACATAATCCAGACTACTGGGCTGCAAGTTATTGACCTTGCTAATAGCTCATAAGTATTTCACAATTAAGTAATGCGCTTTGAATAATGTGACCCACTTGGGATCATTCGCATTGGGAAGCCTGGGCATTGTACAGTCAGCAATAGCCAGGAAAAAGACAAAATGTTGCCACCTTTGTGGAGGTACTTTAATATTTCAAGGTGAACGGCTTTACGACACAGCCGTGAACAGTCTGCTGTTGAGAAAACTGTTGAAATTTATCACTGCCCGATGAATAAAGGCACTGCCCAGTGTACTACTAAGCCACACAGATCGCAGGTTTGATCCCCTATTTTGTGAACTATTCTCAGTCATGATGTGGGATGTTACAATTAGCCTCAGCACCCTTGGACTACGGAGAGAGAGAAAACAAATCAGCTAAGGTTTCTGTTCTGATTGTTGTCCAGTGACCCACCCTCCCCATTGGAAAATGTGCAATGTGTGCTTATTGAGCGAGAACATGATCAGGCTCAGCTGCGATGCCCCCCATAGTCAAATTCCCTCCAATTTCAATGTCCTGCCTCACACATGAACAAGAACCTCTTCGGCAAGGTACCAGAGGGCGATTAGCAACCGCAGAACTGTACTCAGCATGACTCAGTAACTTCAAGAGAGAAAACTGGGGGAAGATTTATCATCGAGGAGATTCCCTTTAACAATCTTATTCTCTTATGCCAAATCCTATGCTTTGCAACATATGAGACCTCTTTCATTCTATCATCTAAGTATTTCATTAATGATCTTGAGGGGAAAGAGAAAAATGTTTATTCCATCCACATGTACTAAAGTATAGAAATACTTTTCTGTATCATTCAAGTAATTCATGGTTATTATATTAAAAGAATGTAAGGAATCTTACAACACCAGGTTATAGTCCTGGTGTTGTAAGATTCCTTACATTTGTACACCCCAGTCCATCACCGGCATCTCCACATCATATATTAAAAGAAGACACGCTACTAGAAGTAGGATTTGGAGGCTTTCCAGAAAGGGCCATTCAGCAGAAACCAATTATCTGGGATACAGTTAATAAGGGAATTCCCTTATATTGGTGACATTTTGACAGCTACCTGACCAATGAAATTACTTCATCTGTCATGTTGTCCTGGTACTGTAACTCTAGATTGACAATTTTAAAACATTTTTAACTTCTGGCTGTCAGCCTGTGATATTTTATGTGTCTTTACTTACTTGCATTGACCCAAAGTATTGTTTACTACATGATTTGCTTCCAACACAGAAAATAACAAGCTATAGGATAGAACAATTTCCAAGGATCAAAGGTAATGTCTTGCAACCCTATTCATTCATAACTTCCTTAGCATTATTTTACCCTTGAGCTTTTCAGACGATTCAACCCACCTTAAATCATGAATAGTCAATAAAGATTGCAGTCTCATAAAATAAATTTTAATCATTAGAATTGATTCTTAAAGAGGAAATTGAAGTAATTAATCAAACAAAATGTAATCTGATCGATTAGTGAACATTACACCTTCCATTACAATGATACAGTAGTGGAAAAACTATGGAGCCATTTTTTTAAAACATTGGACTGAAGGCTGGATAATAGGGAGTTTATATTTCCCCTTTCATCTCTGCACTGGGTTCAAATCCAACTGACTGATGAGATAAGGGTTCTATGCAAATTCTGTTTAGATAATTTCAACACTTCCTAGTAAAACTCCCCCACAGCTCAACAGATAAATGCATTGTGTGATATAGCACTCACCCATATACTCTAGCAAAGCCTCACATTCAATCCCTGGTGTGTGCTAAGTTATTCAATCGTTGCTGGGCAGTAGTTAAGATATTTGGGGGGGGGGGGCATTATAAAATATCAAGACAGGATCTCCACTCTTGATTACGATCCTGTGACCCCTGTTGGAATGAGTGTATATGGAATTTGCATGAGCTTAGGATTGTACCCAGCTGCAGTCAATGAAGAATAGCCACCTGGACAAAGCACAAAAGGGCTGCTGATATCTGTTGATGTCAGAAACATTTTCATAAGAGGGAGGGGAAAATGAGCAGAAAAAGTGGGAAGGAAAGACCTTTTACAGTAACTATAGCAAACAAACTTTTGAGTTGTTTTACTCAGCTAAGTGACAAATAATTAGGCTTCATTTTCAAGTTTTACTGTTCCCTGAATTCAGGTTAAAAAAAATTGGGTAAATTCAGCTGATTGTATTTTATGAAGTCAAAACCGATACCAAATGTTGGTTATCACAAAAGTTTAATCAGAACAATTTTGATAAAAGAACTTGCCCCTTTCACAGCGTCCCAAAGTGCATTACAGCCGATGAAGTACTTTTTGAAGTGTAGTCACTGTTGTAATGTAGGAAACATGGCAGCCAATTTGCACACAAGGTTCCACAAACAGCAATGTGATAATGACTACATAATCTATTTTAGTGATATTGGTTGACGTATGTTTTAGTGATGTTGGCCAGGGGAGAACTCCCCTGCTTTTTCGAAATAGTACAATGCGATCTTTTACGTCCACCAGAGGGCAGACCAGATTGACTCTGGAGTGTCAGCCTAGATTTTTGTGTTCAATTCTCTGGAGTGGTAAGTGAACCCATGATCTTCTGACTCATAGGCGAGAGTGCTATCACTGAGCCACGGCTGATAGGAGCAAATGAATTAAGAATAAATGCTTAAAACTGTCTTCACAAAAGTACAATGCAAAAAGGAGTTGACATCCACAATTACTTCTCCCCAATGGAACTTTGTTCAGTCACCTGAGAAAAAGGCTTTGTGCAGAACTACTGTATGGCAATGTTTCTGAGTTTTATAAGATATACTCCCAATTGTAGAATTCATCCTTTGTGGCAAGATTTCACTTTAAAATCAGACTTACTAAAAATCTTATGGCTCAACTAACATTACATGACAGCCCCACTATACTCCCACATCATGCAATATATGAAGTTTAGTACTCAGTATTATTTGAACTGTTTCAAATTACAATGTCAATTTTCCCCTAGATTCATTCCACATGTTGAATCCTAAAAAATTACCTTGACCACCTGTTAAATGACTTGTCAACAACCACTGACCCAAGACAGGGTCCACCAACTTCAAGTAATAGCATCACTCGAGTTAAGCGGAAAGCCAAATATCAACCTCCGTGCGAGGTTCTGCAATGCCATACTGCATCAAGCAGTGTTGACATGGACCCTGCAGAGTCCCCACCTTGCTGGTTGCCTATCCCGTGCCCCCACCGGCTGGACTTCCCATTCATGGGCACTCCTGATTTTCTATGCCTCCTTTCCTCAGCACTGAGGATTTCCCAGGCAGATAAGGATAGAACCCTACCCTCCAACTACTGTGAAGCACCTTGGGACATTTTACTACGCTAAAAGCACTATATAAATGCAAGTTTTTTCTTTCTCCAATTTCCCCTTGATAGTTATTCCACCCCCCCCCCCCCCCCACTTGGCATGCTGGATCCAAATACTGCCCCTGATCCCAATTCCATGTGCTATACCACAAGAGATCAACTAATTATTCAAAAATTTCAGGTTTTAGATCTACTGTACTTATATCAACTTAAGTGTTAAGGGCTAGGTTATTGGTTAACTAATTTTAAACATTGAACAAATTACCAACTGCAAGTTGTAAACTTCACAGGTCTGATGGCTGCTCATAATTTGGAAAAGGTCTGTTTATGGTGTAAATTTTATAGAGTTTAGGGAGAAAGATTGCTGATCTGATTGGTCTGTAGCGTGATTCTGGGTGGGGTTAAATGGAGAAAAACACTGGTGCAGACTTGTCCACTTAGAATCATAGAAGTTTACAACATGGAAACAGGCCCTTCGGCCCAACATGTCCATGTCGCCCAGTTTATACCACTAAGCTAGTCCCAATTGCCTGCACTTGGCCCATATCCCTCTATACCCATCTTACCCATGTAACTGTCCAAATGCTTTTTAAAAGACAAAATTGTACCCACCTCTACTACTGCCTCTGGCAGCTCGTTCCAGACACTCACCACCCTTTGAGTGGAAAAATTGCCCCTCTGGACCCTTTTGTAACTCTCCCCTCTCACCTTAAATCTATGCCCCCTCGTTATAGACTCCCCTACCTTTGGGAAAAGATTTTGACTATCTACCTTATCTATGCCCCTCATTATTTTATAGACTTCTCTACGATCACCCCTAAACCTCCTACTCTCCAGGGAAAAAAGTCTCAGTCTATCCAACCTCTCCCTATAAGTCAAACCATCAAGTCCCGGTAGCATCAGAGTAAATCTTTTCTGCACTCTTTCTAGTTTAATAATATCCTTTCTATAATAGGGTGACCAGAACTGTACACAGTATTCCAAGTGTGGCCTTACTAATGTCTTGTACAACTTCAACAAGACATCCCAACTCCTGTATTCAATGTTCTGACCAATGAAACCAAGCATGCTGAATGCCTTCTTCACCACCCTATCCACCTGTGACTCCACTTTCAAGGAGCTATGAACCTGTACTCCTAGATCTCTTTGTTCTATAACTCTCCCCAACGCCCTACCATTAACGGAGTAGGTCCTGGCCCGATTCGATCTACCAAAATGCATCACCTCACATTTATCTAAATTAAACTCCATCTGCCATTCATCGGCCCACTGGCCCAATTTATCAAGATCCCGTTGCAATCCTAGATAACCTTCTTCACTGTCCACAATGCCACCAATCTTGGTGCCATCTGCAAACTTACTAACCATGCCTCCTAAATTCTCATCCAAATCATTAATATAAATAACAAATAACAGCGGACCCAGCACCGATCCCAGAGGCACACCACTGGTCACAGGCCTCCAGTTTGAAAAACAACCCTCTACAACCACCCTCTGTCTTCTGTCGTCAATCCAATTTTGTATCCAACTGGCTACCTCACCTTGGATCCCGTGAGATTTAACCTTATGTAACAACCTACCATGCGGTACCTTGTCAAAGGCTTTGCTAAAGCCCATGTAGACCACGTCTACTGCACAGCCCTCATCTATCTTCTTGGTTACCCCTTCAAAAAACTCAATCAAATTCATGAGACATGATTTTCCACTCACAAAACCATGCTGACTGTTCCTAATCAGTCCCTGCCTCTCCAAATGCCTGTAGATCCTGTCCCTCAGAATACCCTCTAACAACTTATCCACTAGATGTCAGGCTCACCGGTCTGTAGTTCCCAGGCTTTTCCCTGCCACCCTTCTTAAACAAAGGCACAACATTTGCTACCCTCCAATCTTCAGGAACCTCACCTGCAGCTGTCGATGATACAAATATCTCTACTAGGGGACCCGCAATTTCCTCCCTAACCTCCCATAACGTCCTGGGATACATTTCATCAGGTCCCGGAGATTTATCTACCTTGATGCGCGTTAAGACTTCCAGCACCTCCCTCTCTGTAATATGTACACTCCTCAAGACATCACTATTTCTTTCCCTAGGTTCCCTAACATCTATGCCTTTCTCAACTGTAAATACCGATGTGAAATATTCATTCAGGATCGCACCCATCTCTTGTGGTTCTACACGTAGATGACCTTGTTGATCCTTAAGAGGCCCTACTCTCTCCCTAGTTACTCTTTTGCCCTTTATGTATTTGTAGAAGCACTTTGGATTCTCCTTTGCCTTATCTGCCAAAGCAATCTCATGTCCCCTTTTTGCCCTCCTGATTTCTAACTCTACTCCGGCAATCTCTATACTCTTCAAGGGGTCCACTTGATCCCAGCTGCCTATGCATGTCAATCTCCCGCGTCATCCAAGGTTCCCTACTTCTACCAGCCTTGCCCTTCACTTTATAAGGAATGTGCTTACCCTGAACCCTGGTTAACACTTTTGAAAGCCTCCCACTTACCAGACCTCCCTTTGCCTGCCAACAGACTCTCCCAATCAACTTCTGAAAGTTCCTGTCTGATACCATCAAAATTGGCCTTTCCCCAATTTAGAATTTTAACTTTTGGGCCAGACCTATCATTCTCCATAGCTATCTTAAAACTAATGGAATTATGATCACTGGTCCCAAAGTGATCCCTCACTAACACTTCTGTCACCTGCCCTTCCTTATTTCCCAAGAGGAGGTCCATCTACATACTGAATGAGAAATTCCTCCTGAATACACAACAAATTTCTCCCCATCCAAGCCCCTAATGCTATGGCTGTCCCAGTCAATGTTGGGAAAGTTAAAGTCCCCTACTATTACCACCCTATTTTTCTTGCAGCTGTCTAATCTCCTTACATATTTGCTCCTCAATTTCCCGTTGACTATTTGGGGGTCTGTAGTACAATCCCATCAGTGATCTCTCCCTTATTTTTCAGTTCTACCCATATCGACTCAGTGGGCGAACCCTCGGATATATCCCCTCTCACTACTGCCGTGATGTTCTCCCTAATCAAGAACACAACTCCCCCTCCTCTCTATCTTTCCTATAGCATCTGTTATAGTATAATACTTCATATTGTAGAGAAGCAGAAATTACTTGCTGGGCCAAACAAACCTATCAGACACTGGCTTAATTACTGGGCATTATAAGTTTGCACATCATGTGATAATCTAGAACCAGCCAACACCCCAAAAAATGCACTCTTATGCTTCAGTCACTTTACATCACCAAACATCATTTGGTAGAAGAAAACCACATTAATGGCAGCATTATTTAAAATCATGTTAATAGATACAGTATAGGCTTTGAAACAAACTTCCATATTTTAATTAGTCTTATCTTTATTTTATGTAACATTAATGCCAAGCAAGGTTACTACACCTGACTACTGTCCAGTTTTATCTGCTAGAAAGCATGTTTTGAGCAGATGCTTAACCAAACACTGCAGAATGGTCACTCATTACACTGGAGGATTGCCACAAACAAGCCAGTTTAACAACCCCAGCTACAAAGTTTGTGTGTACTTTAGTACTAGACTCTGCTACAATGGTCCCAAATAGTTCATTTGCCAAATGTTTACATGTAACAAAGCCTCAAAAGACACCAAGTCATTTGAATGAATACTTTGCTAGTTAAGCTTCAACCTTGATTGCTACATTCACATCTGAATTTAACTTGGGTATTAAAAGTTAAATTGACATTCCCATAGCAAAGCAACAGGTTCGGTTATCAGTGTTGTAACAGCTGTCACTTCTGGATATAATGACCATTTGAGAACCTGTTCACTAACTCCAAAGATTAGTTTCTCAAGCTTCATGAGAAAATTATACCTCAAGCAATTATTGCTTAACCTAGTTTCAACATTAGCAATTACTACAAGCTTCCAACAGCATACAACCACCTCCATAATATCACATCAGCCCACCTGCCACCCAAACTTTTGTCACATTCAAACTTGACTACTTCAATGCTCCACACTCAACATATCCCAAAACTCTGCTGCCCTTGTCCTATCCCATTTCAGGATGTACTCACCTCCTCCCACCCTAACCTAAAGCCCTCTGCCTCTCTCTGATTGCACCTTGTGATCTCAGGGTTAAGGCACAATACTCAAGTTGCTGTTGACGACATGCTCTACTGCAAGTGTATGGTGCAGGCACTAATTAACACTATCCAAGATCTATAGCAGTAGTGGCTGCTACTATCCGCAACAGAACTGCAGCACATGTATTTACAAGCACTCACTCTAGGTCCAATCCATCAGCTGACACTAGGGTAGTATTACAGCCATTAGCATCCCACTAGCAGAAAGTTTCTTCATTCAGCCTTATTAAAAACATAAAAATGCAATCTTTAACCAAACATGTATGCTTTATTAGTACATCAGCAACCAATAGTATCCAGTACAAGGTTTTAAAAACAGTAAGTGCTGGAAGCACTCAGGTCAGGCAGCATCTGTGGAGTGTTAATATTTCAGGCCAACAACCTCATCAAGTTCCAGGTGCCAAATAATCTTCCATTGTGGACATCAATGCACTTGGAAGCAGACCTATAACAAAAAGTGAAACAAGCTTTATACATTTTTTAAAAAAACCTCATCTCATTGCAACACATCACTGATCTCAGCCCCATATCCGCAAGCATCATCCAGCAGTCCACATTACAATGGTTGTCATCACAGATCAGCAGCATCACACCTGTTAACTGAGTACCTTTCATATGGTTAACAGCAATGGCCTGAGCACTCGTTTTTTTGTAGTCAGGAGCACTTAATAGTACATGGCTGAGGGCTTTTAGTATCAAAAGTTCAAGTACTTACCACTGAGATCACATTCAACTTGTAGCACAAATCTTCCATTTAGTTTTGTAAGCGACCTAGAACACAAAATTGGTGTAAATTAGATTCTACTAATTTGGGGAAACTTCTACTTATTTAATTAAGCTGTCTTAACTGACTTTGACCACCATAGAACAATCCAGATGAGATTTAAGCCAGTTAATTCTGCTATACCTCCGTTGCTGAACATAAGACCGGTAGGCAGGTCTCATGAGAAAGGATGTGGAGGATATAGGCAACTATTAGAACTCAAGTGTCCAACTTTGCCAGTGGACAAGGACTTATTCAAAAGCTTTAGATGCAGTATCACATTATTCATGCATCCTTTACTGCAATATCAAAGGCCAATAGTTCAAGGGGAAAAAAAGTGACTGATGGTACATTAGTGGATTAAATAGAAAGGAATTAATAGACTACTTAACCCACCCCCAACCTTCAATTTAAGCCTACCTGGCATGGAGTCACCATCACCTGCCACAGGAGCTACTGAATTGAAGAGCACTGTAAAAGAATGGAAAACTTACAGCTTAACATATTTAGACCTAAAACATCACATGCTTTCATATGTATCCATCTATATCATTCCAGTTGGACTTTTTATACAAACACCCACTTAAGACTCAATGTTGCACAAATCTGTTAGAAAAATGTAGAAGAGTAGAGTGACAATCAGAGGAAATACAAGACCAATGCTGTCAAAGTCTCTCCAGTTTTCTCTTGCATGTTGTTGGAGAATCCACAACTACGAACTGTGAAGCTGCAGCTCTCGGTTACCATGCATCAAGATTGCTACATCTGGCAGGCTCATTTTGCACACCTTGGAAATACAATACTTAAAATATTCTTCAAAGATTCCTAGATCTTGACATCTTTATCCAGATCATTCAACTTACCATTGCCTGCCTTTGGTCTTCAAGCTGCAGAACCATATGGTCTCTGCAAGTTAGACACCTATAACAAATAGAGGTTATAAATATACCATGCTGATTAAGCTTTTCCAAATAAAGTTCCTTATTAATTACATTCTTCAAGTGGGCCCTAGTTAAATGAGGAATGACTTAATTCTCATACTTACTTCAAGTCATCTTTTAAGCTTCACTTGGAATGGAGTTCATCCTGCACATGGCAGCAAGGACTAGCAAACAGAAATCAGTAATGTTCTATGGCCATACACCTGTAATACATGAAATCAATTATTTAGAGATTGATGAATTTCAGGGGAAAACTTCTGTTGGTACCAAAAAAAAACTTGAAGTGAAATAAGATCGTATTTCAGTTTGCACTGAACAGAATTATAATTTGAATTAAGCCACCTTTAACATTTACATGATACTAATTCGATACTTAATACGCCAGTGACAATCACTAAGCAATTTAAGCAATTGTATTACATTCTATCAATAGCAAATCTAAAGTATTAAAACAGGCACAGAATTGTTTTCCATACAAATGTTGCTAATCAGATACAACATAAAACTGAACAGCGACCGTCGATGGAAAAATAATCACTCTGGGCGCCTGTTTGACCACATGAGCTACAAATCAGCTAAACATGGCTTCGATCAGGGCCTGGCTTGAAGTTTTATGTAGAAGACCATCTGTACACCCAGGCTCATGGAGGGATTACAAAGGCAGATCAGAATATAGCACTTGCATCCTTGTATCAAAGCCAGCTCAACACTCCTTGCCACTATTCGGTTACGCCAAGTCGCGTAACACACTGCATAGTGTACATAAAGGGCAGCCATTGCTCTAAAATACCGCAAAGCTCACGCAGAAAAAAAATGCATTACGTGGGGAAATATTCAAAAAATGGTCAGGGAATACAGTCAATTAACATGTTAAGAAAATAGCGATGGCAACTTTAAGATACTAACCACGCTGAAAGGTAACGGATGGATACCGATTGTTGCCTTCATCCTCCCTCTCCGCCATCGTCCCAACAAGCGCCTCAGCTACGAACGAAAAGAGGCCGTAATAGCCGCTCGCGGAGCCTTTTATCGAGTGACAATCGTGTCCACTGATTGGTGGGACGATATCACCTGACAAACCGCACGTCCGTGCTCCGCGCCTTGTCTACTGCCGTGCATTATGGGGAATGTAGTCCAATCAAGTCGTTCCCCTTCCTGGTTTGATGTAATGCAGTGAAAATAAATCAAAACTTTGCATTGCATCTCAAAATTTCCTAAAACAAACCCAAATGCACCGGCGGTCTTCAACGGCCTGATTGAGGACTTGCAATGATGATTATTTTATAGAATGGACTACTACTCCCAGAGTGCTTTGCGAGTTGGACATCAGCTGCGTAGCAACCGCTCGTTCCGTCCGCCGGCTGTGTGCGGCCTGGCGAGTGTTTACTAATAACTGGCGGCTGAGGGCCTGGCTGTATCGGCCATGTTCAAAGCGCTATCCATTAGTAGCTGGTTGGGTGGGTCTAGCCAGCCCGAATATGCGGGAGCCAAGGAGGAGAGGTTGTCACTTATACCGGTGGAGGATTGTGAGCCGCCGTCCGACAAAGTAATGGAACCGGGACTCATTCTGGGCCAAGCCAAAGGGATGGGAAGTGAGTCACTTCAGTGGGGTGAAAGTGGGCTGCAAGGTGGCACGGCAGGAGCGTACTTTAAACTTTGAACCTGACCCGTTCTTCATTGTCCAGTTTAGTGGGACGCCCTCGCTTGGTTCTACTCTTACCTATCCAATCCTAGCCAGAGAATCTCCAGCAATAATGTCTCTTGTCTCACTATTACCTCTGGAGTCCCCCAAGGGTTTTGCACCCCCCCCCTTCCTCATCTATATGCTTCCCCTTGGTGACATCGTCCGAAGACATGGCGTGGGGCTCCACGTGTGTTCTGAGGGCACCAAGCTCTACCTCTCCACTGACTCTGTTGTCAGCCTGCTTCTCTGACATCCAACCCTGGATGAGTCACAAATTCCTCCCAAAATAAATATTGGGAGTACCAAAGCTGTTGTCTTCGGCATTCCCCTCCCAGGCCACTGTCTCAAGCTGAATCAGACTGTACGCAATTCGGCAAACTACTTGACCGCGAACTGAGCTTCCGACCCCATGCTAACTAATATCTTAACTTGCACCAAGACCCGTTCACCTATCACCCCTGAGCTCACTAATCATTGGCTCTTGGTCTTGCTGTAACCTCCTACAACCCTCCCAGATCTCTGCAATTCTGCGCATGCCGGATTTCCATCACCCCACCATTAGTGGCCGTGCCTTCAGCTGTCTAGGCCCTAAGCTCGGGAATTCCCTCCCTAAACCTCTCTTCCTTTAAGTTGCTCCTTAAAACCTACCTCTTTAACCAAGCTTTTGGTCATCGGACCTAATGTCTCCTCCTTTGGCTTGGTGTCAATTTTTGTCTGATTACGCTCCTGTGAAGTGCTTTGGAATGTCTTACTATGTTAAAGATACTATATAAATGCAAATTGTTGTTGTTTCCTTAGCGCTGAATTCCCTTTGCAGTGACCGTTGCTCACAAACATTCCATTATAAAGCACTGCCAATTGTATGACATACTGCAAGTGTCACTCATTAGGAGCAACAGTCTGTCATTGATTATGGATTAAAATATGACCTGTTTCCTTAGCCATCACTTATTAAGTGGGTTTGCAATCTGTGTCAGTACTAACCTTTCCCCAGTGATGACAGCTTTGCCATTTAGAATGCTATTTAAGGAAAAGGGTGAAGGAAGATTCCAGGCCTATTATAACATGTAAAACCTACGAATGAGACTCATAGAAAGTGCATGTATGTGGCTTCAGATAAGAAGATGATCAGAAAATGCTGGAAACACTCAGCATCTGTGGTGAGAACAGACAAGTTAATGTTTCAGGCATAGTCCCTTCAGGGTTTTTTTTATATAATATGTATATGTGTATGTGTGTGTGTGTGTGCGTTGCATACGAGGAGTCAAGACTAAGTGTAGTCTTCGAATGAATTAGGGTTTGATTTTATAAGGGATAACTGGACCAGGCTGTGTAGATAGAATCTATGACTTTTAAATGGAGTAAATTACGTCTTTATGTTTATATATCCCCATGATAAATTCCTAGGTCCACATTTTTATAATGGAAACTGCTTGTATAAACTTATCGTGCAGTAATTACATCCACTTGCCAGTGGTGCAAAACCTCCAGTGGAAGGAGACGTAATTATAGTGTGACAAGTTTACATAGGCAGTTTGCATTACAAATGTGGACCCAGGATTTATAATTAGGATTACTGACAGGGAGAGCACACAGATGTAGGATTTTTAATATATAGATAACATTAAATACAGTTAAGATATGAAGAGTTTATTCAGACTCCCATACTTAAAGAGAAAGAGAGGGAGGAAAGAAATGTCAAAAGAAATGCTGTTACCCTTTTATGCATTTCAAAGTGTCTGGTTCAGAATTATTAGTGAAGGCATAGAAGCATAAAACCTGTCTACACTCTCAGTTACTGTTTGTGGGAAGATGAAAGAAAACGTGGAGGGGAAAATTGTACACTAACAAAATGAAACAAAACTTCAAGAATGAAATAGTATAGTCTTGGTATGTTTCACGCCACATTGATGTTAGGAAATATTTTGATAACGCAAGCCATTTCATGTTTCAGAAACTTAAAGATATAATATTTTGCCTGCGAAACCTATAAGTAAAAGACATTTTTAACATAAAAATGTTGAATCAAACATTACTGTGTCTTATTTATATGTGTATATATATATTTTTAATTACAGATTACCTGCGTAACGTTGCTACATCTGCTACAAAGAAAGTATCGGAGTCAATGCGAGACACTGCCCAAACAATAAAGAAATCTGTAGAGGAACATAAAATAGACAATCTCCTTGACATGGTTTGAACAACTACAGTATTGCAAGAAAATATGTTAGAACAAGGTTTTGAGCTATAAGTTGGATTTTCCACTGAGTGGTGAAGATAGTGTGCTAGTTCCTTATGTATTTACCTGGTGAGAAATGTTCATTCGGTAAAACCATTTCACAGTAGTGGTAATGGGATAGCATTGATAATATAGAGGTTTAATTTCTTTTACACACATTTGTTCACCTGTTAAAATAGTTCAGACAGGAATTAAATGCATTAACTAGTGCACTATACATAGTGCTCAGAGGAGATAGGATTATTGACTCTTTGTGATTTTCATTTTTGCTCGTTGTACCACACCCTCCACTGGAGTCATGTCCTCTGACATCTGGGCATGAACTGAATACTTGTAGGCCAGATGACCTATCTTTGCCCTTTCTGTTGGTGCTGTTTTTTTTTGACCTAACAACTGGCAAATTACAGCTAATACAACTGTACAAAAATTACAGGATTGACTGCTGGTGGTAGAAAATACTTGTGGCCATTAATGTTTAGAGTTACAAGAGTAGTATAACTTTTACGATCCACACACTGCAAAATCAAGACCTATAGATTTACTTTTCAGGCTCTTTTGTGGACAGCACTGCCACGATGTGTACGTCAGTAACAAAGTTACTATGACAGAAAAATTGTGAAATATGGGAACAATGTTTGTCCAAGATTCACTGTACACATAGGGATTTTACAGTGAGATATTTCTGTGGTACTCCTCAACTCATAAGGTCTGAGCTGTGTTTATTATTGTGTAGCAATGGCTCAGTTTGCCACAAATTAACTAAATTTCCAATGATAAACCTGTTTTTTTTAAAAACGTGTTGTAGCAAAAGAGCCTGGGCTCTGTGCCGCTGAATTTGCCTTTTTGTTTACTAGGTGCTCCATACCAAAGTTGAATGGCCTCATAACTGCAGTATTTAAGATACAGAAGTTCAAATGAGTTAACCAACTATTCTTCACATATTATACAAACAATTCTTGGCTCATTCATGTTGTAATGAGGATAGGGTATCTGGAAACAATGGGGGAGGACACAATAATTATAGGAAAGTGTACTGCTGTACCGCTAGACAACCAGTACCCACACTGATGAACCTGTAGTGGGAGACTGCAGTAGAGGGTGTTCTTGTTATAGTTACGTCAGTCGGTTACACAGAATCTAAGGACTATTGTAATTATCATAGTATTGGGAAAAATTGTTTTATCAATACCAAAATAATAAACCAAATGGGTAACTCCAATTTTAAAACAAATATACAATCTAATTATTCCCATTTTTCTCCCCTGGTCTCCCTGTTTCACATACATTCTGTGGTAGGAGGATGGATAAGTGACTGTTCCTAGACCTCCCCCAAACATTATTGAATGAGCAGCTTCGAGGTGCATAATAGTAGTCTATGGACAACTCTCCCAATTCCCTTCTTCCTTCTGGGGATGCACCAAGCAGAGCAAGCCATTTGGTTCCACTTGAGTCTATTTCACAGCAACTCAGCTATGTTTTGAACACCAGCGCAATTATTACCCGGGACAGTCCTTGCTATGAGCCAGCTTTTACTTCAGTAGCCCACCCCCCCAGCTCTATTTAAAATTTGCACCCGAGCAGATTGAGCGATGCATCTGACTTCCTCATCTTCCCCATGTTGCTCCCTGCAGTATCCCCACATGGCAGTTCCAAATCAGAAAACTGTTGAGGAAGCAAAATGGAGAAAGAGGCAAGAAACAAGAGTAAGAAGGAGGAGAGGCAAATACATGGATGAAAGTGATGGAAATTTATCTAGCCTACACTTGGGGTATTTCAAGACAATCAAAGTTGAATTGAGGAATTCAGCAGCATAGTGAATCGTACTGTTGTGGCACTGAGCATTGAAATGCCAGAATACTGTAAGGGGAATACAGATACTGAAATCAAGCAGTGGCATAAAAGAAAGAACGTGCATTTATATCGTGCCGAATCATGTTGTCAGGCCATTCCCAGTGAATTACTTTTGAAATGTTGTCACTGTTATACAGGCAACTGTGGCAGCCAATTTATGCACAACAAAGTCCCACAAACGGCAACTGAAGTGAATGATAATTACACTTTATTTTTGGTTGAGGGAGGAATGTTAGCTAGAACATCAGGAGAACTGGCTATTCTTTGAATAGTGCCACATGATCTTTTACATCTACCTGAACAGGTAAATAGCCCTCACTTTAATGTCTCACCCAAAAGACATCACCTGCTCAGTGCTTCACTAAAGTGGCAGCCTGCTCCTGGTGTGTGATTTGAACCAACATCCTTCAGATTCAGAGGTGATAGTGCTGCTAATGGAGCCAAGGCAATGCTGAGCCAAGTTGTAAATTTTCACCTACCTAGAAGCTGCAAAGATGCTACCACATTTGTATGCATCTGATGTCCACACAAGTATTTTCCAGCAGGAACAAAAGCAGAAAATTCTGGAATCACTCAGCAGGTCAGGCAGCATCTTTGGAGAGAACAGACAAGTTAAAGTTTTGGGTGCAGACCCTTCTTGAAGAAAGGTCTGCACCCAAAACATTAACTTGTCTGGTCTCTCCACAGATGCTGCTGAATGTTTCTAGCAGAACTCACTGGAAAGCAATCACGAGGGGAACCCTAATCTGGTGGTGTTTTTTCCCTTCCCCGTCATAGGGACACTGAGGCCAACTGTAGAGTCCTGACTGTTGCAATGACTTAATTCCGCTAAATTAACACAGGCCAGAGATCAATCATTGGATTTCCCAAGTCTGTGTGGCTTAGTGCTGCAACACTTGATGCATTTACTTACTGAGTAACATTTATTCCAGTTTAATGATGTGTCTCTTTGTAGTAAAAATGTTAAGGTCGTTGGAAGCAAATAATATTGGTGGCTGTTTTTTATTATTGTATAACTGAAATTTTTGATTATCCCGCTGCTCATGCAGTGCCAGCTGTTTTCCCACAGTCCCCAAATATCAGTGTGCACATCGTTTTAAACCTTACAAAAGTCCCACAGTTGTTAGGACAAATGCCCTACTGTTGACAGTGCCTCTGCTTCAGAAAAAAATTCTCTTCCACATACATACTTTTTTCACATTTACCTTGAGCTAGGAAAGTTTTGCAATCAGTACACACTTAAGGAGCAGATGACTGGGACCCAGGCCCTCCTTATGGTTAATGTTTGTCCTTGAACATTTCACGGTTTAGTGGATTCAACCATGTGTAAATAACAGACTTGTCATTGCTCAGCAAAGCTCGTTAACCTTTGTTAATGTTGAAAATGTTCTGTAAAAAGCATATATATATTTTAAATAGGTTCCTTTATTAAGAGTTTTTTTTAAATTGTTTTGCTCATTATGCAACTGAATAAATCAAAAGCATTGATTCCTTAATTTTGAGATTAAGTAAGTATGGTTTAAAATGATGCTGTTAACTTAAGTGTATAAGAAATTATAGATCATTGTTTGTGTTCAGTATTTGGAAAATGCAATTTTTAAAAAAAAAGTCCCTCCTTTTTCTTCCCCCTCACTTCAGCTCCTGTTTTCTTCCCTTACCCCTCTTCCGCTGAAGGTAATAACTCATGCTGGGGTATAGCTCCATGTACAGTAGCAAACCTCTGGTATCTTGGCCAAATGGTCATTCTTCAATAATATTGACAGGCTATTTTTGTTAGGGGGGTATTGTAGCTGGGCCCAATCCTATCCAGACCAGCACTTTCCAGCAGGATCGCTGGATAGCAATTAGGAAGGAGACCCTGGTCTGGTGCTTTTGTTTCCCTTCCCTAAACAGGGACACCATACTGCTGTCGTTGTTCCCTTGATTGAGATTAGTTAACTCACCGCAAATGAGAAATTGAACCTGAGTCTGCCCTAGTCTGTGCGGCTTAGTACTCTATGATTCAGTGCATTTACTTACTAAATGGAGTCCATTTTAACTGGGGGCAGGTTTGGGGCGGGCGGCCCCCACGGGGAGTTCAGCCTGAGGCCCAGGCCGTTTTAACTCCCGGGCCCCATTTAAATTATCCAGGATTATCTCCTGCCCGAAACCATCGGGAGTGACATCAGGGCCAGCAGGCAAGAGCAAAAATTAACTCTGGAGCCCGAGGCCATCAGAGACCAAGGGGATGGTCCCCAGCATAAAGTTAGTGTTAGGCAGGGGCTTTGGCAGCTGATGCTGGAGTTGGGAGAGAGTGGCAAGGCTGGGGAGGCCCAAGGACTCTGCAGGGCCCGGAGGAGCACTCCTGCTTCTCCTGGTCCGCAGGGATGCCACAGAAAAGTAACTTTTAAAATATTTACCATGGCCTCTTCCGGCCACTCTGCAACTCCCGCAATGGTTCAGTCTGTTGGGGGTTGGCCTCGTGCAGGCTTCCCAAAGGCCGAAGTTAAAATGCCGGTCCAGTGCCGCTGACGTCACTGGGCTACGACGTTTAGATTTAAATTAGGCCCCCACCTGCCTGCGGCAGGATCCTCGGCTGAAGATAAAATGTCGCCGGGCGGGAACGATGTGCCCTCGGGCCAGTATGTGAACGTGGCAATTTTAACCTCTCCCACGCACTGTTCCCGCCAGGTGGGGGTTTAAAATTGACCCGATTGAAGGCACTATGAATACGATAATGTTATCAGCCAATGCCTTTTTGTTTTTGTATTTTTATAGATGTGTATTAAGCCCATCAAAGCATTTGCTACTGATCGAATAAAAGTTATTTTTAATCAGCTTAATGCTTCTTTTTTTATCACTTATAGACAATTATTGGAGATTTCAAAAAGGAACAAGAAAAATTTGTAAAGGAACAGAAATTGAAGAAGTCAGGTACTGTATTGGTTCATTTCAAAAAATGGCCCATGCTTGTGTATGAATATTGTTAAAATTCTAACTGATGACTCTCTTCCAATATTAGATCTGCTTTTATTGTACTTTCAAAATCAGTGAAGTGGTCCACATTGTGTGTCTCTTTTTAAGCTCATGTTAACATTAGTGTCATCCATTCCAACTATCGTAATCTTCATTTTCTTTTGAGAGACCTTTAGTTTCTTCTGGCCACTCTGCGGGAGTTGCAGAGTGGCCAGAAGAGGCCATGGTAAATCTAACCTCTATGGTTAGAAAGAGGTGCCATTACACTACTGGGTGTATTCTATAGGCCACCAGCTAGTGGAAAGGATAAAGAGGAGCAAATTTGCAGGGAAATTATAGAGGGGTGCAAAAGCCATAGCGTAGTGATAACGGGGGTTTCAACTATCCTAATATAGACTGGGATAACCGTAATATAAGGGACAAAGAAGGGGAGGAATTTTTGAAATGTGTTCAGGATAACTTTCTCGACCAGTATGTTTCCGGCCCAACGAGGAAGGAGGTGGTTGCTGAACTTGGTTCTACGGAATGAGACGGGCCAAGCGGAGCATGTGTCAGTGGGGGAGCATTTAGGGAGCAGCAATCATATCATAAGGTTTAGTATAGCTATGGAAAAGGACTCTGACCACTCTAAAGTAAAAATACTCAATTGGAGGAGGGCCAATTTCAATGGGATGAGAACAGATCTGGCTCGGGTAAGTTTGAAACGAAGATTGGCAGGCAAACTATAATTGAACAGTGGGCAGCCTTTAAAGAGGAGATGACAGGTGTCAGGTTGATAACACAAATGAGAACTAGGCAGAATATAGAAAGTTCAGCGGAGAAGTGAAAAAGGAAATAAGAGGGGCAAAGAGTATGAGAATAGACTAGCGGACAACATAAAAGGGAATCCAAAAGTCTTCTACAGACATGTTAACAGTAAACAGGTAGTAAGAGGAAGGGTGGGGTTGATTAGGGACCATAAAGGAGATCTACTCGTGGAGGCAGTGGGCATGGCTGAGGTACTAAATGAGTACTTTGCTTCGGTCTTTACCAAGGAAGAAGATGCTGCCAGAGTATCGGTAAAGGAAGATATAGTTAAGATACTGGATGGGCTAAAAATTGAGAAAGAAGAAGAGGTACTAGAAAGGCTTGCTGTACTTAAAATAGATAAGTCACCTGGCCTGGATGGGATGCACCCTAGGATGCTGAGGGAAGTAAGGGGGAAGATTGCGGAGGTACTGGCCATAATCTTCCAGACACCCTTAGATACGGGGGTGGTGCCAGAGGACTGGAGAATTGCAAATGTTACACCCTTGTTCAAAAATCCAGGACAGAATTAACAGTCACTTGGATGAGCGTGGATTGTTAGAGGCAAACCGTGTTTAACCAACTTGATAAAGAGTTTTTTGATGAGGTAACAGAGAGGGTAGATGAGGGCAATGCAGTTGATGTTGTGTATATGGATTTTCAAAAAGTGTTTGATAAAGTGCAACATGGTAGGCTTGCTATTAAGATTGCGTAGTGGTGAACGGTTGTTTTTCGGACAGGAGGGAGGTATGTAGTGGTGTTCCCCAGGGGTCGATGCTGGGATCGCTGTTTTTCTTGATATATATATTAATGACTTGGACTTGGGAGTACAAGGCACAGTTTCAAAATTTGCAGATGACACAAAACTTGGAAGGACAGTGAGGAGGATAGTGATAGACTTCAAGAGGATATAGACACGCTGCTAGCATGGGCGGACACATGGTAGATGAAGTTTAATGTGGTAAAATGCGAGTAAAAAATGAGGAGAGGCAATATAAACTAGAGGGCACAATTCTAAAAGGGGTACAGGAACAGAGGGATCTGGGAGTATATGTGCACAAATCGTTGAAGGTTGAGAAAGTGGTTAAAAAAGCATACAGTGTCCTGGGCTTTATAAATAGAGGCATAGAGTACAAAAGCAAGGAAGTCATGATGAACCTTTATAAAACACTGGTTCGACCACAACTTGAGTATTGTGTCCAGTTCTGGGCACCGCACTTTAGGAAGAATGTGAAGGCCTTAGAGTGCAGAGGAGATTTACTAGAATGATTCCAGGGATGAGGGACTTAAATTACGTGGATAGACTGGAAAAGCTGTGATTGTCCTCCTTGGAACAGAGAAGGTTGAGAGGAGATTTGATAGACGTGTTCAAAATCATGAAGGGTCGAGACAGAGTAGATAGAGAGAAACTGTTCCCATTGGCGGAAGGGTCAAGAACCAGAGGGCATAGATTTAAGAACCAAAGGTGATGTGAGAAAAAACTTTTTTACACAGCGAGTGGTTAGGATCTGGAATGCACTGCCCGAGGGATGGTAGAGGCAAATTCAGTCATGGCTTTCAAAAGAGAACTGGATAAGTACTTGAAACGAAAAAATGTGCAGGGCTACGGGGATAGGGCGGGGGAGTGGGACTAGCTGGATTGCTCGTGCATAGAGCTGGCGCAGACTCAATGGGCCGAATGGCCTCCTTCCGTGCTGTAACCTTTCTATGGCTCTATGGATGGCATTACAAACTGTTAACTTGAACCTTAGAGACAGGTACTTACCACTGTATTTCATAGAGACTGTGAAGGTCTTGCAGTACAAATAAAGAACTTGGATTTATATAGCGCTTTTCACGTCATCAGGACATACTTTTGAAGTGTAGTCACTATTGTAATGTAAGCAAACTATGGCAGCCAATTTACATGTAGCAAGGTCTCGTCACTGAGATAAATGACCAGATTTACTGTTTTGGTGGTCTAGGACAAGGGATAAATGTTGGCCAGGACACTGGGAGAACGCCCCTGCTCTTTTTCCATCTTGTACCTTGCCCAAATGGTCATTCTTTATTAGTGGGACTGGGTATTGAATGTTGATAGACTATTCAATAGTTCAACCAAACTTTGTGCCAATTTTCTCCTGGTTTTTATACGTGCAGATTTCCAGCATACATTTCCGGATAGCAATCCAAGCAGGAAACTTGACTTCCCACTGCTGGAACGTGAAATACTGTTGTACTGTTCCCACTTCTCTTGCTCAATGTTGCATCTAATGTGTTATCAAAGAGGGTGGAGCTGTGGGAAGCTTACTAAAGAAGTCATTTTTTTACATTCCTTTGACCTTGAACCATAAATTAAATGTGAAATGGTCATCTTGTCGTGTGCTTAAAATTATTTGCATAATTAGAAATTTAATTTGGTGCAGTTGAAAAATCATCTAAAATTAGGGCTTTATGTTGTTTTTAAGAAAAGATTTTCAATTTTCTCCTCCTCTCCTGAATGTGGTGACTGTTGCTGCATTAGAGTTTTATGTATGAACCTAGACAGTGAGTGTTGTCAGGCCATTTGACCATGTCAGGCATAACGGATAACCCCAGTTCTGCTCTCACTGAAGCAAATGCACTTTCCCACAGGAGGGTCACAGGATATCAATCAGGAGTGGGATTCCTGGCTGTTATTCTTCCATAGCACAGGGACACTAAGGATGTAAACTTTATATGTACCTCCCTCCCTCTCTTTCCCCCCTCCCCCCAAAAGAATCCGTGGTATTCAGCTATACAGCCTACAACTTAGTACTACACCAGGTGGTAGCATTACATACTGGACCACTGAGGGAGCTGCACCATAATATGAAGAATGATAATACCAGTGTAGAAGTGGTAACCCTATTTTCCAAGCGTTATTTCCAACTCCTCTAGGTCAGTGTTTTCCGTTAGTAAATATCCCCAGATATTTAATGAAAGTAAGAGTTAAATGCCATTCTCCTAACTCCTCTCCACTCCTAATTCTGCATATTGCTCATTTAGTGGGCTAATGAAAAAAAGAATAAAAAGTAAAAAAAGAACTGCTGCTTATTCACCATTTGTTAATGTGGTTTTCTTTCCAGATTCAGCACTTCCACCATGGGCTGGATATAATGAGGAGATTGTAAGACAGCAAATACTCTCTCTGTCTACAGTAAGTTACTTACTAAAACTATTTTAATTCCTTTCCCCCAAATTGGCTTGACATTTTCTTATTTGCAACCAAGAAAATAGTCAACAGTAGACCATCTTAAAGGTTAATGACACTGTGAATCAAAATCCAATTGTAATGCCAATAATGGCCTTTTCATTTTAGTTGGCACTGGGTTACTGTTGGCATTACAATTGGAAAACCTAGACCATTAAGAAAATGTATTGTTTCCGTGTCTGTGATCTTGAACACTTTTCAGCGCTTTCTTGCACGTTGATTTACAGAAGGAGCTAATGAGGTTTTTAAAGTTTGTGTCACTGTGTTTTGTCATTGGCCAGATCAGGAATAGTACCATGAATATTGCATTGTTTCAGATTAAGTCAGCACTACATTCAGACCTTAAACACGGGAAATTACACACTCCATGCTAACAGAGGCATGTGGTATTCTTTTTAGCGAGACAAAGCGGGTAATTTTAATCCCCAAGGACGGGTGGGTTGGGAGCAGGTGGGAAGATAAAAATTATGAAAATGTAAAATCTCTGAACTCCCTCCCCACGATCTCCTGCCCCCTCCCCACGATCTCCTGCCCCTCGTTGGGTGGGAAACCTGCTGAAAAAATTTAAAATAGTCAGGACGCACAGGAATCCTGTACTCCCGGCTTTCCCATCCGGAAATCCTCCCTCCACTCTCTGCGCAGACCCAGTAAATATCAGAGCCAAAGTTTTTGACAAAGCGAATGCACTTACTGGTCAACCAAAAGATCAGTTGGGATATGCTGTATAATAAATTTAGAAGAACTTAATCATCAAAGTCAACTTTCATTGAACTAAATTCAATGAAAGACTGGAGAGTAGGAAGATGTGAAGAATGTATGGCTGATTAAAGTCTTTCATGCACTTGTACACTATAATGTGTGTGGATAAGCCGTAGGTACTTATGGGTTGGAGAAGGGCATTAATCTTTTTACACTTCAAAGGTAACCTTCCAGTATTAATTATTCTAGAGTCACTTATATTCTGAATGTTGATACATCGAGTTACATTGAAACTACTGCACAGAAACAGGCCATTTGGCTCAGCTGATCTGTGCCGGCATTGATGCTCCACTTGAGCCTCCTCCCTCCCTACTTCATCTAACCCTATCAGCTTACCCTTTTATTCCTTTTTCCCTCACGTCTTTATCTAACTTTCCCTTAAATGCATCTATTCTATTTGCCTCAGCTACTCCTTCTGGTAGCACATTCCACATTCTTACTACTCTTTGGGTAAAGAAGTTTCTCCTGAATTCCCTATTGGAATTATTAGCGACTATTTTATATTTAATATTTATGACCCCTATTTTTGGACTCCCCACAAGGAAACATTTTCTCTACGTCTACCCTATCAAACCTTTTCGTTATCTTAAAGACCTCTAAGAGGTCCCCCCTCAGCCTTCTCTTTTCTAGAGAAAAGAGCCCCAGCCTGTTCAGCCTTTTCTGATAAATATATCCTCTCAGTTCTGTTATCATCCTTGTGTATCTTTTTTGCACCTTCTCCACTGCCTCTATATCCTTTCTATAATATGGAGACCAGAACTATGCACAGTACTCCGTGAGTTATATAGCTAATGTGGCATGGAACTAAACTTTGAACTCAATCAAAAAAATCTAGACCTGTAAGAATTAGTGTACTTATTTTGCTTTTCCAGGAACGTCGGAACTTTCTACGGGACCCTCCTGCTGGTGTACAATTTAGTTTTGATTTTGACAGTATAGCACCTGTTGCCATTGTGATGCTTCGGGAAGATGAGCTGTTGAGCAAAATGCGTTTTGAGCTAGTGCCAAAACTGTAAGTGAACAGAAATATCTATATTTTCTTTCCATCTGCTAAGTAATAACATTCCCAATTAACATTTGTGCAAATGGGTAGCTTAAAGTTGTAAAAGTCATGTATGTTTGTGCACGTCGGCCACTGCGTTTCAAAGTGTCAAAAGTATATATTTTTAAAATTTGAATGAAGTCATTTCATGCTGGATTCTTTTAACTTGGAGTGAGGTATTTACAACCACATGTCAATCTGCAAACTTTCTCTCCAGCAGCAACTAACCTGCTTTGGTATTATACTATATTAGTAAATTATGCTAATTTACATCAATTAGATTTTGGCGCCTTAAACATGCCAAACCTCAGCAACAGAATAATACAATGTGTGTTACATAGTATAAAATAATGTCTCACTTGACTTACTGTATGCAATACCATGGGAATTAGTTCACATATAAATTTACGAAAGAATATAGATTTATATCCATATATTATTAAATAGCTTGAGTAGGTGTGCACTTCCTGTCCACAAATCTTACCTCTTGTTAACATTTTTGGTAACACTCTTGCCATTTACCATTGTAAATTACTATGGCAACACTTCCCATTCAACTGCATCAATGTAGTTGCAGAAATAAAAACAGAAAATGCTGGAAATACTCAGCAAGTCAGGCAGCATCTGTGGAGAAAGAAACAGAATTAATGTTTCAGATCGAAGGCCTTTCGTCAGAACGCCAGCACTTGCTGTCCGGAAAAATGGGAGCAGTGGAGCATGTTAATCAAAAGTAGTTGCAGACTTTGGCCTCTAGGTGGCTCTATGAAACTAGCATCTGAAGTCTTGTACAATTCCATTGTTGTCTTGTATGTTTAAAAAAAGCTTATATCCCTCAACTGACCAAGGGCAATGCCACAGGCAGTTTGTTAGTACCTTAGCTACAATGCAAACTGCAGTTATAGAGTTGGGTGCCGAGTATAAATGTATGTGTGATTTGTTGCATTTATACAACTCTAATTTATATACAAAATCATTGTGAACTGTGACTAAGTAATCTGTCCAGCTGAATTGGGTCCTAAATACCAGGGAAATGAGATTAATTAATTTGATAGTTTTAAGTAAAATAATTTCAGAACCAACAATTTTATTAAAAAAATATAAGTTTAGCAGAAATAAAAGAATAACAAATCATCAATCTATGCTTACTGTATTTAATTTTATTATCTTCGACCCCTGCTACAAACTCTACCCTTGCCACCGATTCCATCCCCCTCCCCGGCCACTGTCTCAGGCTCATGTTTAAATCCCTTCATGGCTTTGCCTCTCCCTATCTCTGCAACCTCACCAGCTTAACAACGTCTCCTCCTTTCCTCTGACTCTGGCCTCTTGTGCCCTCCCTCTGCTCCACTGTTAGTGTGCCTTCAGCCCTATGCTCTGGTATTTCCTCCTTAAACACCTCCCTCTCCTCCTATAATTCCCTCCTTCAAGCCTATCACTTATAGCAAAAGTACAGTTATCTTGCAAAGGGAAATAAATGCTCCATTTAAGGCTTATCAAGTTCCCTATTTACTGTCCGGTTCTATTAATCTCTCCATTGTACTGCTGAGAAGATTGGGCATTGGAATTTCCACTGAGTAGTAGAAAAGGTATTTTTGCACAGTAGCTCGTAATCACACAGCAAACATGCCAGTATAAATCCACATGTGCCAATAATTTTTTGGCAGAGTTGTCAATTGCAGTGCAGGTGATTAGATCACTTACTGAGTGTTTACTAATTTATACAGAGCAAAATTTAATTTGATATGCTATATTTTGTATTTGCATTCTGATCAAAACCCAGTCCAGGCCACATTTTGCAGGTTGTATTACACTTCTTATGTGGCAGAGATTAATTGAGTTCCCTGCTGTAATCGGAATAGGAATTGTAATTGGTAAAAAGGGTTGAACAATGACATCTATTAAAATCTGTCACATCATCAATGCCAAAACCACTATCCAGCATAAGGAAAATATTTTATAACTGCAGCATATCCTTATTCATCCACCAATGTGAACTAAATCTTCATGAAGACGTTGATATTATTGGCAAAAAGCTTTTCAAAAGACAGGTAGGCTTCTTATTATTCCAAATTTCCACTGCCGTCTCCCATCAAGTTGACATCCAAAGGTGCTTTGATAGGTTTGTTGGTAAGTGAACTGCCCATATGGCCCAGGAAGGTTTTAGACTTATTGTGCTGTGTTAGTTGATCTTTGCTAAACTGGTGTAATAAGTAGTCTCCACTACAATTGAACACACTGCTGGGCTAGGAAGGAGAGTATAAATCAGCCACTATTACCATTTATGATGGAACGAGCCATTCCTGGTTACCATTAAAAAAAATCAGAATATTAAACATTTTTTGTCGCACACTTATTGACATTGTGGAGCTTAGTTTTGCTTCATGATGTGCACTTGAAGCTTATGAAATCCACAAAATTAATATCTATTTCTATGACTAGAAGTATGTTTTCCATTAACTTCTATTTCTCTCTTTACAGTGTAAAAGAAGAGCAGTTCTGGAGAAACTACTTCTACCGAGTATCTCTCATCAAACAATCTGCACAACTCTCATCACTAGCTGCTCGGCAGTTTGAAGGCTCCAAAGAAGAGTTGGAGTGTTTGGAAAACAGCACCACAGCGACAGGTGATCACTCTTATTCGACTCTTAAATCGGAATAACAAACGGGGTGACTTTTTGCTTTGTATGTCTTAACATTATTAGTGCATTTTCTGTGTGCTCTCTCCACACACAGACCAATAGC
The DNA here is from genome assembly GCF_035084215.1 of Heptranchias perlo. Taxonomy (NCBI): domain Eukaryota; kingdom Metazoa; phylum Chordata; class Chondrichthyes; order Hexanchiformes; family Hexanchidae; genus Heptranchias; species Heptranchias perlo. The sequence goes on from NC_090350.1 coordinate 32,353,774, forward strand.
ACTCAGTGGCTTTGAGAGGCAAGAAAATTGACATTCAAACTTTTAAAATACTTTCTACCATGTGAGCTGATACAGTTTTAAAATGTCATTTCTCTTTATATCAGATTCAACTCTGTCAAAGACACCTCCACTCCCAATGAAAAAACAAAATGAATCTGTAGAGGTAGGTTTTATTGTGTTTGTCTATAAAACTTGTACATTTTCGTGTTTATTTTGTGTAAGTTGGATGCAGTAGTCATTGAATTACAAAACATAACCAGCCCCTGGTTACTGAGTAAATGCTTCATGTTGTATAACACTGATATGTAGCTTTGATTCTTAGTTTGAGCTGAGTTGACAAACGGATGATACAATTAGCTTCAGTATTTACTTTCTGAAGTGGGTATGTGGATCCCAGATGAGGTCAAGATTGGGTCCAGCTGTGACCGTTAATATAGCCCACCTGCAGTACCCACGCACTCATGTGAAGTATAAACACACTTGGGATGAGGTACTGAAGGGGAACTGTTACCCATAGAAGCATTAGTCATTATTTTTAGAAGAGGGAGAAACAGAGGAGAAAATATATAGATTAAAGTAAAATTTATTACAGTAGTACCTTGTTTTGTTTGGAATTTTCAATTCCACATTCAGCTTGTATATGTAAATAAAATCAAGAGAGTGCAAAATTGATGGGGAGCAAATTCCTAATAAGGTTGCAATATAAGTCATTTTTGCCAAAACCCAATTCTTTTTTCATTAGGCAATATTAGTAAAGCCATTTATTAGTACACAAGTCTGATCACCTAGAACTTTTTTTCATTCCAACGCATTATGAATACAGAACAAAATCAATTACCTTAATATTCTTATGATTTTAAAAAAATCATATTGCTGCTAATGTGTATAAGCAGCAAAACATGCTTCTAACAAATTTGCCTAGATGTGGATATATTATATACACTCATCTCTCCCAAAACCTCCTGTTTGAATCTCTCCAGTCCAGATTCCACCCTTTTCACAGCACTGAAATAACCCTAGCTAAAGTCCTGAATTATGTCCTCTGTGATCATGGTGCATTACACTTCCTTGTCCTTCTCAATCTCTTGCAGCATTCAGTATAGTTGACCATGCCATCCTCCTCCAATACCTCTCGACTGTTGTCCAGCTCCATAGGATTGCCTTTGCATAGTTTTACTCCCATTTATGCGAACATAACCATAGCATCTTCAGCAGTGTGCGCATAGCCCACCTTTGCCCTATCTTAGCCCTTCTACCACTGAAACTCTTATACATGCTTTGATCACATCCAGACTTGACTTCCAGCACTCTCCTTATCACCCTTCCATCCTCCGCTCTCCGCAAAGTCCAACTTGTTCAAAACTCGGCTGCGGGTATCCTGTCCCACACTAAATTCTACTCACCCATCATTCCTATCCTTACTGGCCCACAATGCATTAAATTTTAAATCCCTCAACGGCGTCTGGCTTCTCCACTTGTCCTTTTCAAAACCTTCTCAAAACCCATTTCATCAACCAAGTTTTTGGTCATCCCTCCTAATCTCTCCCTTCCTGGCTTCTTGCGCTTATCTGTGAAGCACCGTAGCACATTCTTTACTTTAAAGGCATTATATAAATGCAAGTTGTTGTCATCTAGTATCAGGCCTTGGTATACTTACAAGTTCAAATTTTGTGTAAAAAAAAATTAGCTAAATTTAAACTTTGAGATCTACGATAGTGGGCAATTGTGCAATGTTTTCCAGTTGTCTCAAAATAACCAACCATTCAGATTGAGTTAAAATAGAATATAGTTGAGCTGTTTAACCAATATAATTGGACATGTAGAACACAACATTGCCACTCTGCTGCTAAGGGTAAAAATTCTGATAGTAAACGTCAATTGGATAGGGGGGCTGGGAAATAGGGCAAATATGCTATACATCTAAACCTCGCCTGGTTCTAATCTCTCAATCTTTTCCAGTCGTTCTCACAAATGTGCAACATGAGCTCTCACACAAAGCATGCAAGGAGCTAATTAAAGTAGCAGCTCTCATAAATTAATTTAAATAGCTGTCATATACAAATTCCTGTCTTTTCTGCCAGGAATATGCTGACAACATTGTGAGATAATGTAAGATGGGTACTGAAGCCCGGCCTTTGAGAGTTGGAGTCTTAAAGATGTGGCATTAGGAATTGCTGTTATTTGGAATAGCTTTTGCTGCATTTTGATTATTGCATTCCTTTTGCTTTTGGTGAGCTCTGTTTTGCTTTTTTTTTGTTACTGCTCTGCCATCAGGCTATTACTGCCAGCTGCTATTTTACTCCTGGCAACTGCATCTCTGAGTTTGGGTATTCCTTTGGCACTCAGATTTGGATGAGTCAGAGGAGTGGTGAGGAGCAGCAGCCTCTTCCCTGCCTATTCCTTTTGCTTCAGCTGCTGGGCACTCTTACTTTGGCAATTTTCCTGAGTCCTGAAATTTAGTTGTTGCGTTTGCATCCATGACCATTGGACATGGAGACTGCATTTACTTGTTTGGTCACCTCCAGCTAGGCATTTCTGACTGCCTCTGATAGGAGAGTGCTCCTCAGTTCCGAAATGATGGAAGGTGTCGTCGACAGTGCTATCAAGCGGCACTTACTCACCAAAAACCTGCTCACCGATGCTCAGTTTGGGTTCCGCCAGGACCACTCGGCCCCAGACCTCATTACAGCCTTGGTCCAAAAATGGACAAAAGAGCTGAATTCCAGAGGTGAGGTGAGAGTGACTGCCCTTGACGTCAAAGCAGCATTTGACCGGGTGTGGCACCAAGGAGCCCTAGTAAAATTGAGGTCAATGGGAATCAGGGGGAAAACTCTCCAGTGGCTGGAGTCATACTTAGCACAAAGGAAGATGGTAGTGGTTGTTGGAGGCCAATCATCTCAGCCCCAGGACATTGCTGCAGGAGTTCCTCAAGGCTGTGACCTAGGCCCAACCATCTTCAGCTGCTTCATCAATGACCTTCCCTCCATCATAAGGTCAGAAATGGGGATGTTCGCTGATGATTGCACAGTGTTCAGTTCCATTCGCAATCCCTCAGATAATGAAGCAGTCCGAGCCTGCATGCAGCAAGACCTGAACAACATCCAGGCTTGGGCTCATAAGTGGCATGTAACATTCGCGCCAGACAAGTGCCAGGAAATGACCATCTCCAACAAGAGAGAGTCTAACCACCTCCCCTTGACATTCAATGGCATTACCATCGCTGAATCCCCCACCATCAACATCCTGGGGGTCACCATTGAACAGAAACTTAACTGGACCAGCCATATAAATACTGTGACGACAAGAGCAGGTCAGAGGCTGGGTATTCTGTGGCGAGTGACTCACCTCCTGACTCCCCAAAGCCTTTCCACCATCTACAAGGCACAAGTCAGGAGTGTGATAGAATACTCTCCACTTGCCTGGATGAGTGCAGCTCCAACAATACTCAAGAAGCTCGACACTATCCAGGACAAAGCAGCCCGCTTGATTGGCATCCCATTCACTCCCTTCACCACCGGCGCACAGTGGTTGCAGTGTATACCATCTACAGGATGCACTGCAGCAACTCGCCAAGGCTTCTTCGACAGCACCTCCCAAACCCACGACCTCTACCACCTAGAAGGACAAGGGAGCATGCACATGGGAACAAAACCACCTGCACGTTCCCCTCCAAGTCACACACCATCCTGATTTGGAAATATATCGCCGTTCCTTCATCGTCACTGGGTCAAAATCCTGGAACTCCCTTCCTAACAGTACTGCGGGAGAACCTTCACCACTCGGACTACAGCGGTTCAAGAAGGCGGCTCACCACTACCTTCTCAAGGGCAATTAGGGATGGGCAATAAATGCCGGCCTCGCCAGTGACGCCCACATCCCACAAACAAATTTTTTTTTAAAACCCTATTTTGCTGGTGCTCAAGGGCAGCCTCCTCAAATGGGGCAGTCTTAGTTGCTACTCTTCTCACCTCCATTCTTCCTCCTCACCAGAAATGTTTTGCGGTACTTTTTGCTTGCAGACCCCGTTTAAATACAAACAGCAACCCTTTAAAAGTTGTTTCTTCACTGGCATTTCCCCCGTTCCTCCTTTTTCCACTCCCCGCCACCCCCTCCTCCTCTCCACCACCCCCACCCCCCACCCGGCAAAGAGCCATTCACAAGTTCTCTGCTCCTGGTCCAATTGTTACAGGGAGCATGAAGAATTTATTCAAATAAGTTGGCTTCAGGATTTATGTTCTCAGCTACATTTATAACATTGCTATCACAGAAGGGAGGTCATCACTGTATGTAATGTTATTGATCAGGTGCCTCCATCTCTAAATACAGCACTTAGTGTAGTACCGACCTATACAGATGAAGAAGATCCCAGTTATGATCTCAGTCTGTGCTGGGTTAGTTGATCTGAACCGCAACCGTGCTTGGGATGCCAAGATTTGGCCTATGCTTAGGAGGGAAAAATCGCCCCAGGCTCCTGCTTCTGATTGCTATCCAATGAACCCTTGCTCAAAGATGCGTGTGTGGATGTCAAGTGAGTTTAGGGTCAGGCTCAGGTGTGATGGCTCCCAGGGTCATATAGCCTGGCAACATTCCCTGGCTAGGCATAAAGAAAGGGAGACAGTCATATCTGATCTTGTTCAGAGTCTTGGCTTATAACAAAACTGGGTAGATGGCCAGAATTGTTTTTGTATATTTTCCAACTATTTATTGCAAAACATTTTTTTTCTTTTAAAGATTCATCCTTCAGATGAGATTTCAACAAGTCCGGTTGCTAGTGAGTTTGTGAGTGATGCATACGACACATCATTCCTAAACCAGGAAGACTTCTTGAGGGGCATGGAACAATTAGGCATGAGTGGTGGTCAGCCAATACCTGTTGAAGATGGTAGGTGTAACAGAAAGCTATCAAGTTAGATCTTATTTTATTTAAGCTTGTCAGTCCTTGGACAAAGCAAAAATGGTACACATTCTTTGTTTGGCAAAAAGTAAAACAATGTTATTTCTGGGTGTGAGTGCCCGAGGAAAAGACATTGTCTGTTTGAAATATCAATAATCGCACATATTGTGCCAAAGCTTTGTTCAAAAATGTACCCGTAGAGTAAATAAACTGCATTAATCTTTAACTGAGTACTATAACTCATGAGAGAAAGTTACAAGGCAGCATAAGCTACCCCAAATGACTTCAATGTGGTACTCACCATTTTGTGTCTGATTCTGAAGCCCTATAGTTCAATTTTAAGAACACAATTTCTTGTAGTGAGCATTTATTTTCACAGTATATCAGTCTAAATACGACGGTAATTTTAAAAAAATGTGTAACTCTTTCTTCAAATGCGGGCGGTCGCAGTAGTCCAGTCATTGGTAGAAAACATGACGTTTTAAATGCGAGTATCTGAAGCAACTGTGTCGTTCCACTCATGCTGTAGGACAGCTATAATTATTTCTCTCCTCTGGATGAGTGCGCTATCTTGTTTTTGTACCCCAGGTACAATACTGTTACACGTTATGTTCTCTTGTAATGAAAAGCACCAATAAACAATTCTTCAGTTTGTAATTACAGCTAACTTATTCTTCTAACACACTTAGTTTAGCAGGAATTCTGTTCAGTTGCCTTTAGTATGTTTATAGAGTTTTATTACATTTTAAAATAGGCAATTTATAAAAACAGGATACCCAAAGCACTCTTTGGAAAGTGCTCCCATAATCCTTCTGATCTCATCACTTATTATGAGGACTCTAGAAACAACATTGCTCAATAATTTTTGACATAATTTATTTTTTAAATGCAGTCTTAGTCTGTTAGCACAGCTATCTCTTAAATTCAGACTGTCAGTATACCCTAAGTACTGATAATTATTCATACATGTTGCTCACACAGATCACATTCCATTTTCAGTATTTCAACTATCACACCTAAATCTTTTCTCTGCTCCACCCTCTTTAGTAAATGCACCATTCATTGTGAAATCATGTTTGTCCTATGTAACATCGTTATATGCTACTTTACTAACATTGTCACTTTACATTTCTCAAAGTTAGGTTCTGGGTTTATTTTATCTAGTCTTTTTACAATTTTTGCTTCTCTCCTCCCCTCATGAAGATATTTACTGTTCTCATAAGGTAGCTCCTGCTGTCGCTAGCCTCCTAAATAAAGCTGCATTGTAGAGCATCATCATGTAACATCAACATGTTTTAACTTGCAAATCGAGGTTCCACCTTCTCTCTGTTCAGCTTGAACAAAATATTAAATATATTTTCTTCTGGGCTGGTATTTCACAACAAAATTCATGATCAGTGGTTTAATTCAATTGCTGTTTATTTTTTAAAATTTCCCTCAAATGTCTCCCTTCCTTTCTGATTCTACACTCTGGCTGCCATATGGTACTTTACCCGTTCTTAATCTGTGAGCCAAGTAGTTGCGTGTTAGTGGGTTATTTGACCATTGGGGCATCATGATGTTGTCCTTATCCAAAATGTACATTCGAGATCAGGCCCGTGGCTGATTCTTGTTTTCTGTCTCTCTAGCCCAGGGACATTAAGGCCGACTGCAATGTCCTGTTGTTTCCCTGGCTGAGATCAGCTAACTCGCAGTACAGAGATTAAAACTGGAATCATCCTAGTTTGTATAGCTGCTTTATACTGGCACTTGCTTAGGTTGGATTCTGGAAGTCCAGCATCTGTGAGCCAGCTCCTAGATTTTACACTATAAATCTCCACAGTAGAATTGTAGACCATGAAAAACTGATTCTGCTGCTGAGATAAGGGGGATAAGGGAACTAGATTTAATAGTGTAAACTCTAGGAGCTAGCTCACAGATGCTGATCCCCCGGAATCTGACCTAATCAAAACCAGCATAAAAGCAGTTAAATACTCCATTCCACACAGGGCCATGCACTTACCAACTGAGTATCTTGATTGTTGTTTAAAAACTTGGAATGTGATGAGATTAAGCTAAGTCTGTGGTTGCCAGTACACCCCAATTTAAGTCTAGACCTTCCATGCTTCATGTTACAATCCGGACTTTCCCATGACATTTAATTTCTGTTCACAACAAAAAGGCAGCTTCCGTTCATAGGATACGGGTTTCGATTCATAGGAGACTCTGTGAGTGGGAGAGTTTGGCACAGGACTAACATTTACTTCTTAATGACATATTGCACTTGAGACCAGGTGTGGAATGCTCACCACATTTTCCTATCTACTCCATACAGTGGTAAATGCCACATTGACAGACCATTACATGCAGATTTAAAATAATCTTAATAATTTATGCATGCTATTATACAGGAGCAGGAAGACATAGCAAGATACTAACAGTACAGATACTTAGGAAAAAAATGAAGTAAAATATGTCCACAAGGGATTTAATTATCCTTTTTGTATTTCCCTCATGGTCTGATAATCTGCAGGTCTCTTGGATGAAATGTAGACTTTCCAGTGCGACGTTGGTACTGAGTGATATGAAATGCCTGCCACCAGGCGAAGCCTAGCTGTCAGTGCACTGAAGTAAAAATTACAGGAAGAAGTCACAGCTCTTACATAATTTCTGTCTCTTCAAAGACAGACTCTTTCAACTGAGTTCAAAGACATTATACAAAGGATTGTTGCATGCCATACTAATGAGCAATTTGACACACAATTTCTAGGCTATAAACAATGTTTATCTTGAATTTCTCCTAGAACAAGGCCCTCATTATTTGCTTAATTACCAGATTGATTTGACCTGTTTTCCCATAAACAACCTGACTCCAGTCTCCATTTTAAAGTTACATGAGGAAAGTCAGCTTCCATTTTAACTCGAGTTATTTTGATGCCGCAGGACATAAAATACAGAGATTTTCCTACCTTCACACACTTTGAATCAGATAATCTTAGCATTTTGGACAATATGGATTGCATGAGTAGGCGAAGGAATACTAGAGAAATGGAAGTATGAAGTAAAGACAAAAAAAATTATATTTATAGCCAGAGCAATAAGTCCCAGTGACCTTTGCAGTCACTGGGGAACATCACAACTGAGCCTGATCCTGCCCTCACCTGGGATACACACATGGATTTTTTTTTAAATCAGGAGTTACCAGATAATGATCTAGAGTGAGAAACCTGACTGATTTTTTTTGGCTGCACTCTAGTCCAGTGGTGCTAAGCCTGGTTATAGTTGACTTAGTAATTACATTAATCTTTGTTTGTAAATGTTCCACAGATTAATCACTTTTCCTGTTCCAGCAGATGACATTCCAGAGTGGGAAAAGGAGCTACAAAGAGAACTGCAGGAGTATGAAATTGTTGAACAGAAAGGAAAAGTCAGTGATGTCTGGGAGAAGGAAATTGAGGAAATGCTTCGAGAAGATGATTAAGGGCCTCGCAGTAGAAAACATGATTCTATATTACACGGGTTCCACTTTCCTGAGGCAGTGATTTTTGTTAGATCCATTGTCTCAAAACATTTCTAAAGAAATACAGAATGTTATCAATAAATCTGTGTTTCTTTATGGTGGGAGTTAAGCTTCAAATCTATCTCAGCACCACTAGCTTTATTATTAATGCTTTCAATACTGTATTTTGCACTTTTTGAAACACACATTTTCTATTATAAATACTGATTGGTTCCTATACTTTTCCAATGATGAAAAACCATTTTAGAAATGTACGGTTCTATAAGTGTTGTAGTTTGTTTGCAGTTTGCAGTTTTCAATTGTAGCCAAAGTACTGAAGTCATTTCTTTTATTACAGTATTTAACCTCTCCATAAATTGATTTTTTTTTTAGAACACATTTGCAGTGTAAATTTTTCTCTTTGCACCTCCAAGCCAACACACACGGTTGCCCAAAGGGACCATGTTGACATGGCACATTGGTGTTCCAGTGTGTTGCACCACCATGGTGAGGTGCAGGATTCCCCCAGTTTTGGACCATTTAAGAAAACATCAATTGAGGAACCCATAGGAAGAGCTACTTTAAAGAGCCAACATCCTGTTGAGAACTTCGATCAGTGACTTGGGCAAAGATGGTTTTGTGTTTTGTTTTCAGGAGAAGCTTTAGAAGCGGGTTCAGAAACTAGAGTTGGCTTCCCAATGGCACAGACAGGAAGGTCCCATATTTGATCCGTGCTGCTTGACTAATCTTAGATGGGAGGACCCTAAAATATTGACAGATTAAGTTATTTGTTGCCTGTGAGGGGTGGAATTATTCTGCTCATGCATAAGGGACTTTAGTAATATTATGTAACTGAAATGTATATAGGGCTGACCAGTGTTTATTGAATTTAAAGGCCTTACATCTTCAAATACAAAATACACGACTGAAGTAAATGTGGTGTATCTGATTTGATTTTCTTTGTTCTACCCTTAATGCCTTATATACATGGTGTAATATTTATGGTTGCATTTAGAATTATTTTATCTTTTTACAAATTTCATTATGTACATTTTCACCCAAAGATTCACCACAGGGATTACCATTTGGAGCAAGTAGAAATGAGAAGGTAATTCACCCACGGACTCCTTCTCATGCCTGTTAGAAACTGGGTAGCGCTCTATTAGCAAGGCCTTGGGATCAGATCAGCTGCCTGCCCTCTGAACCAGGGAGTGGAGTGTAGGGTGGGAGAAGGGTTAAAGAAATGTTTAACATTTTTTAAAAAGGTGAAAAGTGAAAATAAATGCCTTGTAAAATTTGAAATCTTTCTTTTAGCAGTTTTTCATTTACCTGAAGTATTTTTGAATCATTGTTATGGTGGGAGGGTGGGGGTGCTTGATTTGCTTTGTGACTTGCGGTGGCTGGACAAGGCTTTGTTCCTAACCAGTAAAGGTCTGCTCACAGGATTGGTCATTATACAATGGAAGTATATAATGGGGGTGGAGTGAAGACCCATAATTATTCTTGTGAAATTTTGTAACTGATTTAGTTCAAGAGTTGCAATGCTTTGTGCAGCGCTTTAGAAATTGTTAAAATGCAGGGTCTTATTTTAGTTTTAGAGACTATTTGATTGAAGAGTGTGGAATTCAAAGTTGATTTCTGATGTGTTCTTTTCTGAATGGCCTAGCAGTATTTTAACAAATGCATTGTGCAAAATGTATGAAGAAAATATAAAAGTTTGAAAGTTAACTATTGCTGTTTGTCACAGCTCAAATTTTCTGCTAAATTTACAAAACAAAAGTCAAAAAGGATATGTAAAGAAAACCTAAACAACATGGAGTAAAACATTCTGCTTCTGTGTTCATCAACACACAGTTTTCCCTCCATTAAAGTGACTGAAAGGAAAATTGTGGGCTGGAAAGCACAGAAGTGGAATTTCTACCCCCATCCCTAGTTGAACAGAATAACCAAATGCATTCACAGAAACATGCAAATTCAACTTGTGTGGGCTGAGATGTTTTGGATTACCATAAATATGCCAAGAATTTATATTTTTGACAAGTGTTTTATGATTTTTGCCTGAAAGGAAAAAAATATATAATGTATTTTTCCAACCAAGTAGTCAAATATTCTGTTTACAAAATTGTTTTCAACAAAGCTTTCTCCTTCTTGAGCTGCATTTATTTTCTCTTAAATCTGCTGAAACATGGGCTTGATTTTCAAAAAGTACAGTTCTTTTTGGAAATCCATTTCAAGAAATTTGAGGGTATTACAGAACTTAGCAATTACTACGAAATTGTTCTTGCACATTGTTACAACAGTGATTGCACTTCAAAAAAAAAACTTATTTCATTGGCTGTGAAGCACTTTCGGGCGTTCAGAGGTCGTGAAAGGCGCTATATGAATGCAAGTCTTTTTAAAAAAAATAATTTGTACCAATCTTGCTGAACACCAGGTAGAAAGAGTTGCATTTATATAGCACCTCTCATGACCCCAAGATGTCCCAAAGCGCTTTACAGCCAAAGTACTTTCAAAGTGTAGTTGCTGTTGAAAGGTAGATCAAGATCTGGTCAAGTTGTGGAAATTGCAATGTACAGATATGGAAAACCTATTTTTACTTTTTATGTAAAAATGACTCAAAACAGCCATTACTGGGGAAAATTTTGCTTTTTAAAAAAAAAAAAATTTTTTTTTGCAAGCTGAATGGTTAATATGCCACCTCCTCTGTCACTGAGCCATACAGATATGGGATGTCCCAAGTTGGGTTTAGTTAATTGATCTCAATGTAAACAGCAGTGGGAGCACTAAAACTCGTCTCTTTGTCCACAACTATGGATGGTAAAAAAAAAGCCTGGTTTCCAAGCCTCCAACTGTTATCATTGACCCCTGCCAGAAAGTGCATGTGTATAAACATTGGATGAGGATAGAATCTGGCTTCCCCTCACCAGCAAACAGTCAAATAGCTTACCAACATTCACTGCCTTGGCATACATCTGAAGAATAGCCACTTGAGCAAGGTATTGGAGGGCAGCCAGTGCCCGTGGAACCTTACCCCACCATGAGCAATTAGCTTCAGGAGAGGTAGAAAAATTGGGAGGGAGGGACGAAGAAAATTTAAAATGTTTTGTCCCGTGAGAAGGCTCCACGGCAAAAACATTTTTGAAGTTAGGTTTTTGGACTCTTCTTATGTAGTAGGGAAATTTGCAAGTCTTGCAATTCCACAGATGCAACTTTAGACAACTTGTAAACATAACAGCACTACGAATGTCATTTAAAGAATAAGTTTGTTCCATAAATAGTTCTATGAAGAGACTTTTGAAGATCAAGTTCATGATCCAAACCCCAGAGCCCACCTGTGTTTTCTTCAGTACAAATGCAGCATGTTTTCTCACTTTGTGTATTTATTAATATATGTTGTACATCTTTCCAATAACTGCTTCTGTGTAATCTGAAAGACTATTTTACACTGGATGAAAATGAAAGATTGTTACACAAACTATATTGTCATTGTGATTTAATTAAATATATATGTGTTAATGTGGCAGTGTTGTTTCTATAGTTATAGAATCATACAAGATTACAACATGGAAACAGGCCCTTCGGCCCAACATGTCCATGTCGCCCAGTTTATACCACTAAGCTAGTCCCAATTGCCTGCACTTGGCCCATATCCCTCTATACCCATCTTACCCATGTAACTGTCCAAATGCTTTTTAAAAGACAAAATTGTACCCGTACCTACTACTGCCTCTGGCAGCTCGTTCCAGACACTCACCACCCTTTGAGTGAAAAAATTGCCCCTCTGAACCCTTTTGTATCTCTCCCCTCTCACCTTAAATCTATGCCCCCTCGTTATAGACTCCCCTACCTTTGGGAAAAGATTTTGACTATCTACCTTATCTATGCCCCTCATTATTTTATAGACTTCTACAAGATCACCCCTAAACCTCCTACTCTCCAGGGAAAAAAGTCTCAGTCTATCCAACCTCTCCCTATAAGTCAAACCATCAAGTCCCGGTAGCATCCGAGTAAATCTTTTCTGCACTCTTTCTAGTTTAATAATATCCTTTCTATAATAGGGTGACCAGAACTGTACACAGTATTCCAAGTGTGGCCTTACTAATGTCTTGTACAACTTCAACAAGACATCCCAACTCCTGTATTCAATGTTCTGACCAATGAAACCAAGCATGCTGAATGCCTTCTTCACCACCCTATCCACCTGTGACTCCACTTTCAAGGAGCTATGAACCTGTACTCCTAGATCTTTGTTCTATAACTCTCCCCAATGCCCTACCATTAACGGAGTAGGTCCTGGCCCGATTCGATCTACCAAAATGCATCACTTCACATTTATCTAAATTAAACTCCATCTGCCATTCATCGGCCCACTGGCCCAATTTATCAAGATCCCGTTGCAATCCTAGATAACCTTCTTCACTGTCCACAATGCCACCAATCTTGGTGTCATCTGCAAACTTACTAACCATCCAAATCATTAATATAAATAACAAATAACAGCGGACCCAGCACCGATCCCTGAGGCACACTGCTGGTCACAGGCCTCCAGTTTGAAACACAACCCTCTACAACCACCCTCTGTCTTCTTTCGTCAATCCAATTTTGTATCCAATTGGCTACCTCACCTTGGATCCCGTGAGATTTAACCTTATGTAACAACCTACCATGCGGTACCTTGTCAAAGTCCATGTAGACCACGTCTACTGCACAGCCCTCATCTATCTTGGTTACCCCTTCAAAAAACTCAATCAAATTCGTGAGACATGATTTTCCTCTCACAAAACCATGCTGACTGTTCCTAATCAGTCCCTGCCTCTCCAAATGCCTGTAGATCCTGTCTCTCAGAATACCCTCTAACAACTTATCCACTACAGATGTCAGGCTCACCGGTCTGTAGTTCCCAGGCTTTTCCCTGCCGCCCTTCTTAAACAAAGGCACAACATTTGCTACCCTCCAATCTTCAGGCACCTCACCTGTAGCTGTCGATGATTCAAATATCTCTACTAGGGGACCCGCAATTTCCTCCATAACCTCCCATAACATCCTGGGATACATTTCATCAGGTCCCGGAGATTTATCTACCATGATGCGCGTTAAGACTTCCAGCACCTCCCTCTCTGTAATATGTACACTCCTCAAGACATCACTATTTATTTCCCCAAGTTCCCGAACATCCATGCCTTTCTCAACCGTAAATACCGATGTGAAATATTCATTTAGGATCTCACCCATCTCTTGTGGTTCCGCACATAGATGACCTTGTTGATCCTTAAGAGGCCCTACTCTCTCCCTAGTTACTCTTTTGCCCTTTATGTATTTGTAGAAGCTCTTTGGATTCTCCTTTGCCTTATCTGCCAAAGCAATCTCACGTCCCCTTTTTGCCCTCCTGATTTCTCTCTTCACTCTACTCTGGCAATCTCTGTACTCTTCAAGTTGGATTGTATACATTGCTGAATTAGATTTTAATTAAAATTTTGACTTTTTAACCTTAGAATGCTAGGATGAAACATACTCTATTTTCCTTGGCAATGAACAACAACTTATATATTTGGCCAATTCATGGGCTCAATTTTATTTTATGCGTTAAAAGTAATATATATTCGTATTTGCAATTCTTACCAACAATATATGCATTACCTTACATTTCTCAACCCTGTGTGCTGTTGCTAAATATATGTAGATCCCTGAATAATGTAAATTTCCTTTGATCACCTTGCTTTTCTAAACAAATGTGTCATCTGTGAACCTTGGCAGTCTACTTAAAATACTCCTGTTGAGGTCATTAAAGTGCATTGGTGGACATCTGATGAGGACCAGCTCAGCAGTGATAGTTCCTATTGCTGAACAACAGAATGGCCACTTGGCTGAAGTACTGAGGGACTGCTAATGCCTATGGCACTGTACTAAAGCATAAGTTGCCTAAGGGAAGAAACTGGATGGGGGAATACTATTGCTACTGGAATCTGTTCGTGTTCCATATATCATGTATGTGACCAAGACAAGTAGTGATGTGCCTTAGAGCTATTTTGTTTCCTTTTCCAATGTCCCCCCTTTATTTTCTGAATGAGCTGACTCCTCATGAGGACCCTGGATAGCTTTCCCTGGCCCAAGATCACTGAGTCCAATTGTAGCATGCCAACTGGCTGTTGGATAATTCAGCATTGACTGGGAAACAAACCAAGACCTGAAATATATGTCTTGGTACTCCATGTAGTTCATTTGTGCACTAAGACATTAGGGAAGCTCACAAGGGGGCCAGTAAAATCAGTCTCTGTCTAGATTACATGTGGTTAGTTTGTGTCTAGAGGTATTTATTTTAGATCCACTTTTATTTGCTTTGTTCATTGTTCCTTTGAATAAGAATTTCAAAATATGCCCCACACAACTTCAACAAAAATTCAATTCTTAAATTGTTTTTCCCTTGTTTATTTTTTTATATACCTTTCAGTTTGAGGTACAAATGTCACTTTAGTCCTCAAAGGTTTAATGATTTGCCAGCAAATAAACTTGAGTGTTTATAAGTGTGATGGCACATTGCTTTAATGGGCTGAATCTTCTGTTTCTGATATCTTGCTGATATTTGATACAATTCATGAGATTTTCTTACAATGACTCAAAGAAAACCACCTTTCCCCTTAATTTAACAGACTCGAAGGTCCCACAAAGCTTTGAGCAGTTGCACAGTATCCCTTTGCAGTGAGGATTTGTATTGACAATTTGTACTTGTGGTGCAGCATCCAATAACTTAAAAGCTACAAAACAAAAGCAAATACTGCAGATGTTGGAATTTTGAAATAAGAACAGAAAATGCTGGAAATACTGGGCAGGTCAGGCAGCTTCTGTGGAGAGTTGCCCGAGTTCTGACAAAAGATCATTGAGCTGAAACGTTAACTCTGTTTCTCCAGATGCTGCCTGACCTGCTGAGTATTTCCAGCATTTTCTGTTTTCACTTAAAAGCTCCAGTTTTGTGAATGTTGTAGTCATTTATGCTGTAACTGATTTTTCAATAGTATAAATTGTTCCCAATTGATCAGCCAGAAATTGGTGGGGCAATCACTGAAACCAGCTTTAACATGCTGGAAATCCTGTGGAACATTAAAATATACCTTTTTTATATAAATGATCAGGCATTTCTGTGTTTAAGAAACTACCAATATACAGATTAACATCATTCAGATTGTGATTTTTCTGACTAATTTACTTATTAAATTTAGTTAATAAATTAGGTACCCACTGTCATGGATAACTTTGTGCAAAGGTATTATATAACTAACAGCACCTAGGATTTCTAATTCTGGTCTCGAATCAACTGCATAAGCATAGCCCTAGGAGACTTGTCCTTTAATATTTTGATCTTCCTGAGGGGAAATGTCTAGCTGTGTCACTCAAATCCCTTCTCTGTCAGTCAACCCCAAAGTGATGGCATATCATGTGGGTAATCAGAAATTTCAGCAGAGGGGCCAATTGCTCATCATGTCCATGTCAAGTGCTAGCTTCATATCAGCGTAAGCTGTCCTAATCCCATTTCCCTGTTTTTTTTTATCATTGTGTTTAGTTCCCTTTTAAATGTTGTAATTGACTCTGATTATGTATTCCATATTCTAATAATGCTTTGAATGAAAAAGTTCTTCTAGTGGCCCTTTAATGCTTCTGGTAGTGATCCTAAATTTATGCTCCCTCATTTCTGATTTAGTGGCCAGTAAAAAATGTTTTGTCTATGTATCCTGTTAGGAACATAGGAACAGGAGTAGGCCATCCAACCCCTCGTGCCTGCTCTGCCATTTGATAAGATCGTGGCTGATCTGTGATCTAACTCCAAATACCTTTGGTTGCCAAAAAGCTATCTATCTCAGATTTAAATTTAGCAATTGAGCTAGTATCAATTGCCGTTTGCGGAAGAGTTCCAAACTTCTACCACCCTTTGTGTGTAGAATGTTTTCTAATCTCGCTTCTGAAAGGTCTGGCTCTAATTTTTAGACTGTGCCCCCTACTCCTAGAATCCCCAACCAGCAGAAATAGTTTCTCTCTATCCACCCTATCTGTTCCCCTTAATATCTTATAAACTTCGATCAGATCACCCCTTAACCTTTGAAACTCCAGAGAATACAACCCCAATTTGTGTAATCTCTCCTCATAACTTAACCCTTGAAGTCCGGGTATCATTCTAGTAAACCTATGCTGCACTCCCTCCAAGGCCAATATGTCCTTCCGAAGGTGCGGTGCCCAGAACTGCTCACAGTACTCCAGGTGTGGTCTAACCAGGGTTTTGTATAGCTGCAGCATAACTTCTGCCCCCTTGTACTCTCGATATAAAGGCCAGCATTCCATTAGCCTTATTGATTATTTTCTGCACCTGTTCATGACACTTCAATGATCTATGCACCTGAACCCCTAGGTCCCTTTGGACATCCACTGTTTTTAACTTTTTACCATTTAGAAAGTACCCTGTTCTATCCTTTTTTTGATCCAAAGTGGATGACATCACATTTGTCTACATTGAATTCCATTTACCACAGTTTTGCCCATTCACCTAATCATCAATATCACTTTGTAATTTTATGTTTTCATCTTCAACATTATGTGTTCAATCCTTTCATAATTTGAAAGCTTCTGGATCATCCCTTTTTAACCTTCTCTCATCCAATGAAAACAGTCCTAGTTTTTCAAATCTCTCAACTATATCCTCTTATCCCTCATATCCTAACAAATCTATGTTGCACCTTTTCCATGGTTGCATCTTTTTTATAATGGGGTGCTCCAACTATGATCTAATTAATGTCTTGAACAGATTTTTCATCACTGCTTTTGTATTGAATACCCCTATATATACATTCCAGAATCTCATTTGCTCCTTGTATGGCTTTATCTACAATGCTGCTTTGCGGAGACATGTAGAAACTCCATGCCATAGTGTTTTGGTATACCAGGGTGCTGTGCTATCACACCACCTATCTTGTCCACACAATCAATCTTTCATTGCTAGTTCAGTTACTCTAAAATCAATCTACTTATGCAATTTACAGTTGGGGTCACTGGGTAATGATCAGAAGTAGCCTGGAACACTAATGCCAATTATAGTGCTCTAACCACTGACCCAGCTGAAATCAGTTAATTCAATATAGACCATGGATCAAATTTGGGATCTTCATTCTCTTCCTCAGTACCACCCAATGGTGTAATTACCCACTCAGCCTCCTCCTCCGATTACATGTCTGCATAAAATAGATCCATGCTCTTGTCATACTAGTGAAGCCCGTGTTAAGGGAATCATCCTGATGAAAATCCAATCCAATCCATCAGGCTATGACTTTTTTTCCATTTTGGTAAAAAGCAAAGCTTTTTGTAAGGTGACACTGGGGAAAACACAAGTGCCCCCTTTGAGGTGGAACAAACAACAAACACCCAAACCCTAAAAAAGGAAAGATAACTTATCAAACTAAACAATATTGTTGTCCCTATCCACTATGCACTCCAGTCCCTGCGGTGCCCACCGGTCGCTGAAGGCCTCAAGCTTACCGGTAGACATTGCCTGCTCCTTCTCCAGGGCCACCCTGGCACGGACAAGGCTGCGGCAGAGAAACAGGCAGGCAGCCAGAGCGACCACCCCCACGGACCGTGTCCAACCTGGACCTGTGAATGGCCACCTTAACCAGGCCCAAGGCTCCTTTTTAAGTTAATTAACTCTGCATCAATTTTTTTCTTTTTTTTAGATTTTTATTTTCCCTTTTTTTATTTTGTCTTTTTTTGTGTGTTTTAGGCCCCCCTTTGGTTTAGGGTGTGTTTATGTGCAAAAAAACCCCAAAAAAACAAAAAAAGTGTCAAATTAAAATTTTATTATTACGGTCCAGGATGTACTCCAGTCCCTGCGGTGCCCACCGGTCGCTGAAGGCCTCAAGCGTACTGGCAGACACCGCGTGCTCCATCTCTAGGGCCACCCGGGCGCGGAGAATTCCGCGGAAGAGAGGCAGACAGTTGGAGCGACCGCCCCCACGGGCCACGCCCAACCTGGACCTGTGAATGGCCACCTTAACCAGGCCCAAGGCTCCTTTTTAAGTTAATTAACACTGCATCAATTACTTTTGCTGGCAGTTTACTGGGGAACAATCATCTGAAGTTGATT
This sequence comes from Heptranchias perlo, assembly GCF_035084215.1. Taxonomy (NCBI): domain Eukaryota; kingdom Metazoa; phylum Chordata; class Chondrichthyes; order Hexanchiformes; family Hexanchidae; genus Heptranchias; species Heptranchias perlo. The sequence goes on from NC_090350.1 coordinate 32,372,266, forward strand.
AGTCTTGTTTGAGGTTATTCATTGCAAACCTGTTATATGGGTTCTGAGCTCACAGTCCAAGTCAAACTGCCTGCTTACCTTTAAATTATCTATAACAAGCCGTTCATGTCAGAACTTCCCAGGATCAGATCTGGCTCTACATTCAAACTCAGGTGTAGCTCTCAATTTTGAATTTTTATGTTCACAGCATCGTTCCAAGATAAAGACTGAGGCCCAATCTTGAAAAATGTTGTCATTTTGTTTTTAAACAGACCCCCACCTACCCCCTCCGCTTGGGTTTGTAATAACGCAAATGTGATAAAGCTGAACCTGCCCAACACGTAGTTCTTAGTTGCTGGGAGTCGTCACATGATACGGGAAAACTATGAGCCAATGCGAGGACTAACCCAATAATATCCACTTCCGTCATGGAGAGAATGCAGGCATAATTTTTCACTATCTTATAAAGAAAGTTTAGTTTGTGCGGCATTAAGAAGGTTGAGTTCGTACACTTGTTCCTGTTGTAAAATGCCATGGATGCGATATGGCAGTACCAGTTTCGGGTTATTTTATTAGGTGACTCCACAGTGGGGAAATCGTCCATTCTCAAGCGTTTTACCGATGGGACTTTCAGCGAGATTCAAGATCCCACCGTGGGGGTGGACTTTTACGCTCGGTTGCTGGAAGTTGAGCCGGGCTGTAGGATCAAACTTCAGTTATGGGACACCGCTGGCCAAGAACGGTTCAGGTCAGTGCGATTATTTGTGCTGTTTTTAAACTGACAAACCTCCCTTTCAATCGGCGCAGACGTTACGAAACTTTTGTGGTTTCAGGAATAATGTCTTTAAAAGCTTTTGGACAAGTTGAGTAATGCTTACTTTACTTTGGTGGCAACTTAAAACTTTGGAACAACGGTGACATTTCTGGTCATTTTCCAATACAAACTTTTTTTTTCCTGAAATATTTCCGTAAAGTGGCTGCATCCTTTAAAATATTTTTAAAAATAACATTTTTAGCATTGGGTGAATGTAGCGTTAATCCAGTCCTTTTTTTTGTGGGGTTACGAAAATGTCCTAAAAGGAAAACTCCCCTGAGAAGCCCGTGTTATATTTGTGCCCAGATTGCATTCAGTGTCTGGGTGTATTGCATGTTCCTTTGTTGTCTAATGTAAGGTGGGGCATTTTACAGAAGGAAATTGTTGAAAATTAATACTGCACATGGTTTAAGTTGGAAACTGTAAGTCAGTGTTTAAATGTTAGAGGTTCAGTTTACCTTATCAATGATAATTCTGCTAATCCTACAGTCAAATCTGCGAAAGTCAAATATTTGTAGGACAGGGCGTACGGGGAAGGAATGAACAGCTGCATTAGGGGATGAGTTGTAAATTATAAGTTCAAATAACACAGTATCTTCATGATCCGTTGTTTATTAAAACGTTGTTTATTAAATACAGAACCAAACTGGAAATTAAACAGGGTCTGATTTAAGTTGATCTGAATTTCAGGGACGTACTGTATGAACTGTAAACCAATTTGGATCCTCCTAATACCTTTTAAGAAACGAGTCTGTGTGTGCTCCGCTCGCCAATGCTTTTCCCGTTCCGCACACAGGAAGTAAACAAACCAGCGAGTTCCATCCTTCAGCTCCTGGTGTAGCGCCGGTAAAAATGTGCATGTCAGAATTAGGGAGTGTTCTTACCAGACTCTTGGTTCTAACTGGAAAACGCCTTCCTTTAAGTTACAAACTAAATAATAACTGCTTTTAGTTACATTATAGCCTGATAGAACTAAATTTGTTCCCATTTGAGAAAAAAAGCTGGAGCGAGAAGGTACTGTAGCTTTTTTTTTGTAAATTCTTAGAGGCTGGGATAATATGAATGCAAGCAGGTAGTTTAGAAAGAAAGTACTTGCATTTATATAGCGCCTTTCACAACTTCAGGACATTCCAAAGCTCTTTAAGCCAATTAAGTACTTTTGAAGTGTAGTCACTGTTGTAATGTAGCCAGGTCCCACAAACAGTAATGTGATAATGACCAGATAACCTGTTTTAGTGTATGTTGGTTGAGGAATAAAATATTGGCCACGACACCAGGCGAACTCCCCTTCTCTTTGAATAGTGTCATGGGATCTTTTATGTCCACCTGAGAGGGCAGATGGGCCTCGGTTTAACATCTCATCTGAAAGACGGCACCTCCGACAGTGCAGCACTCCCTCAGTACTGGCACTGCAGTCAGCCTAGATTATGTGCTCAAGTCTCTGGAGTGGAAACTTGAATCCACAACTATCTGACTCAGAGGTGAGAGCACTACCAACTGAGCCAAGTCTGACACCATGACCTCTCCCCATCCACTCGAGTAAATAAGTACAAAACTGGAAAGCCTAAAGCCAGACCAGAGGTTAGATAAGTCCCTCCTTCTGCTTGATAGGAGCAGATTTGCATTTTAGACTGTTACCAAAAGTAGTTAATACTATACCAATTAATATATATGAAAAGGAATTATTGACAATGATAATGGCCAAATACTCAATGATTTTTATCCAGTTGGGATAGTGGGTTGCTATTTGTGGGATGCAGCTAGCCAGGACTGAATGATGTGGCTGTTATCTTATGTCCTTTTTTTTTTCCCCTTGATCACCTTCATGGACAAAAGAATTTTTTTTTTCTTCTTGGAAGGTTTACCGGTGTTTATCCTCAAATAAGTTGGTGAATCCATGACAGTGATTCCTTATTTTCATAACCATCGGGGGTAGAGGGCTCAAGTTGCTGCCTCATCTTGAGAGAATGAGGATCAAATGCAGGAATGTCCATCTCTTTTAAGGTTGTGGAATTTTTATTTAGTTTCTCATACATGGGCTCACAAAATAGGATGTGTAAAGATTTGCCTTTATTATGTCTCTCTGGATGTCCCAAAGTGATTTGCAATGAATCGTTGTGAAGTGCAATAACTGTAGACAAATGCTGCTGCCAATTTCCACTTGGCAACATCCCATTAGCAGCAATGGGATGGATAACTAATCAGTCTGCTTTTGGTGTTGGTTGAGGAAGAATGATGCCAAAGGATCTTTGACAGCCACCTGAACCAAAGAAATGGACAGTTTAAAATCTCATTCAAAGGATGGCACTTCTGAAAAATACTCCCTGAATACTGCATTGGAGTACTAGCCTAGATTTTTGTCCTGGAGTAGGACTTGGAACCACAACCCTCTGATTCAGCAGCGAGAGTGCTTCCAAATGTGCCAAGCTCGCAATCTAAAGCTGATACTGAATTAATGAAAGTATTGAAATCGATCAGAATCTCCATACGATAAATTCTGACTGAGGTCAGTCGCCTCTCGAGCATAAAACAATGTGTACCCCATAATATGTACCAAGTATATACTTTTTAGGTTAATGAGGAAGTTAAATTAATTAGCAGCAAATATCATTTCCATACAGTAAACCTCTGCGCCTTACTGCTATAATGAAATGCAAAGGCCTGGGTTCGGGGTATCCCTTAATGGAAGAATGCCGATGGAAAACATCCACCTGTATACTGATTTCCCCAGAGGGCTTTTAACAAACCATCAACTGCCTATTCTCTGGGGCTAGGACATAACTTGCAGGGAATAGAACAAGATATACATTCACAATTTCTTATTTCTCAAATGACCACTCCTTCAACAGGGGTGGTTGAAATTGGTGGAGATCAGTCATTGTCAAGATCTGAACAGATTTCATTTTAGGTGGCACACAAATTATGAAAGAGTTTTTAGGACCACCAATAGTTCTGACTTATTTGTATGCAAGGTTTTGTGTGCAGGTCATTACAACTGGCTTCCGTTCCATAGACAATTAAGTGCCATTTTAAAGAATGACCAGATTTCCAACCCCCTGATCGCTATCCAACAGATACCCACTGGAAATGCCCATGTATGGGTTTTGGATAAAGGTGAGCTGTGATTGTCCCTCACAGCCAGATGGACAGACAAGATCACTGGCCATACACACAAGGCAATTCAGCATCAACAATATAACTTGCTGTTATATAGTGTCTTTTTTATATAGAAATAATCATAGTGTTAATTAAAGAGGTATAATCGAAAAATGGAGGCTGCCAAAGAAGTGGATATTGGGGGGGTTGGGGGTGGGGGAAATGACCAACCTTTTGGTCATAAAGATGTGTTTTAAGAAGGGCCTTTAAAAGGGGAAAGGGAGGTAGAGAGGTGCTGGGTTTAGTATGGGAATTCCAGTGCGCGAGACCTAGGTGGTTGAAGGCATCAATCACCAGTAACAGAAGAGGAGGGATGAAGGGGTGGGGAAAAAGGGAAAGTGGAGGCAGGGAGAAAATAAACATTTGTTTGGTGTAACTTTTTTTTCCTCGCTAGAATTAGAAATAGATGTCTCCCTGTTTTTTCTAGATAGATATTTATTTCCAGGGAATAAAATTAGTTTGAGACACATCAAAAACCTTCTGGATCACCATCTTTCTGATCTCAACTCTTTTGGTTAAGCATCTTATTTTATTTTTTTCTCCCCTTCTGAGGTATTGATTCTTTGCTGTCATGCCAGTCATCCTCTGGTTCCTCACTCAAGTGGCTATTATTCCCATGTGAACCTTGGAGGTGAATATTGGTCGGCCAGTCAATTGCAGGGAGTATTACAGTCAAGTCCAGTTCTGGATTTACCCATAGATCTCTGACACACTTTCAGCAGAGATTGCTAGACAGCTAACAGAAACACGAGAGCTGGAATATTTTCTGCCTAAACCAGGGATTCAGCAAATTATAGTGCTCCTAATGCCATCTCGGCTGCAATTAGTTTACTCAGCATAGACCAGGAATTGAAACTGTGATCTTTTAAGTTCTGTATAGATGGTTGATCCATTTGAAGAGCTCTCTGAGAAAACTCAAGCTTTGACTGAAAACTAGTAATTTTGAAATACTCTGAGAAGTGGTGAACATTCCCTTACTGTAAGCACAAGTCTAACAACTGTTAGTATTTTCCAATTAAAATATTTATCTGAATAATCTTTAAGCAGGTATTGTACATTGTTTAAAAAAGGTTGCTGTATATGTGATTCCATCTTTTTTGAAGCAGACCTTAACACACTATCCATATTTGGATTATTGAATACACAAAGCTAATAACTTCTAGTTTAGAAACCTATATAAATGTCTGATGGGTCAGTGATGAATATCATGTAATATGACACTGAGCCGTACAGTTCAGGAATTAGCTGATCTCAACTGAGGTGATTTGGAGCACGTGTTCAGCCAGGGAACAAAAATAATGATGATCCCGGGTTACCAATCCTGATCACTGTTTACTGACCCCTGCTGGAGGGCCATGCTTGTGCACCCAGGTTAGAATTAAGCCTCCATGGTTGAATGGCCCTCCAACACGCAATGTCCCCGCTCACCCATGAAGAGCGACCACAGTCTGCCTTAAAAACCAGATTAACCAAATATTGGAGGGTGACTGCAAACTGAACCCAGCATGAGCCACCACCTTCAGGTGAATTGGGCTAAGGAGGAACATTTAAAGAAGGGGAAAAAAATAGCCTATGTATTTCCTTCCAACTTATGAACATCCTTCAATAAATATATTTTGCTAATCACTTTTTTTTCTCCAATTTTCTCCCCTCCTCTTCTAAAGATGCTGACTCACTCTGGGGTATATTTCCAAGGCAGCTCTAAGTAGTCTTTATATGTGAATCCATATAGTAAGAAAGCCAAGCCTGATCTTGTCCTCCCCTTTAAATGTTCATACTTTTGAGCAGTAATCACAACATAGTGATCAGGGACAGGAACTACTGAATGAATTTTCCCTTACCTAGCCTGAGGATATGGAGGGCAGTTGCCGGACCCCACCCCCCTGCTGTCTGCGGTTCGATCACGTAACTTGGCATGGATCAGTAATTGATCTGTGTGGCTTAGCACTGAGCCAATTGTGATGCCCCTACTGGTGCCCTGGGTTAGAGTAGTTAATTTTGCAGTGTCCAGAATTAAAATTAGTGCCTTCCTGATCTGTATGACTAAGTACCTCAGACAGTGCACTTGTCCACTGGCCATTAGGGTGGGGAAATGACACATTCTGTCTGCCCTTTTGTTCAGAAAATACTTTGTAAAAGGGCACTGCCTAAATTTGAAATTTACCTGAACAAACAAAAGGAAAGCACCTAGTTCTTCCGTGGCTCAGTATATAAATGTATTGCCTATTGTAGTATTGAGCCACACAGTTTGGGAAGGTCCTAAATTTAATCCACACTCTGCGCTGTATTAATTGCAGTGAGTGTACTGCAGTTAATACAGCGCAGAGTGTGGATTAAATTTAGGACCTTCATGAACTAAGTAGAGGAAAAATTAGCTGCATATGGTGACACCACTGTTCCCGGCCAGAATGGAGATGATTGGGGAATTCCCCATCAATCACGCCTGGAGACCCTGCTGTAAGTGAATGCAATTGATTTCATGCACATAAATTCTGTTGGTTGCAGTTCGTCGAGACTTTTTTTAAAAATAGGCTGTTAATAGACCTTGTGTGTTCAACTGTTTGCTGAGTAAATAAACTTTGTTTGCTGTAAAACACATTGTTTGACTGTAAATCCCGTCCCACCTCCAACTCATTGGCTGACACGGTGGTGTCAATAGGCATGCCGAAAAAATTATGTAATGTATAATTTTTATAGTTTATGAAATGTTATTCCGATTACTTGAACACTGGGCAACAATATCTCAGGTCATCGCTGAGGTAGGAGCAAAGCAGCTTCAGATCCTACAGACCAGCAATGTGGAGAATTTGGTGTTTGAATTAATCATGTTACATCTTGACTTCCAAGTAACTAAGCACAATATGGCGGCCTCTCTTTGGGCGCTTTAATACAATTTTATAATTTACTTGTGTTAAGTGACCCGTCCATACATGGAAAATTCAATGGCCAGAATTTTAGTATTTCCTATAGGCCAGATAGTATCTAGATTTTGTTCTAGTTTTATCTTAAATAAACTGGCCTTTACTATTAAAAAGTACATAAAAGACCAAAATTACAAGTCATCTCTATAATAAAACTGGATTTGACAAAAGATCTGCCAAATGGTTAGAGACACTTGGACTTGTATGCTCCATTTTGTTGTTAACACATTTGAATGAAATTCCTTTGCCTACTATTTAAAGAAAGATATTAGCCCATTTATTTAAAGCATTTCTTATTAACATCACACTGCAGGATTTTAAACCCAACTATCCCAACTGTATGGCACTTACTAGAGTAAGGGTGCAATTTGTTGGAGTGGTAAAGATTGGCTACAGTGTTCCATAATCTGTGGGATTGATCGAGATTGCAGAATGCCCACCATAGGGTGAAGTCTTGAATTTCTGATTGTGTTTACATTAAGTGGGCCCACTGTTAGATATAGCTTCTGAAAGCAATCAATTAATATTTTCATGTCTCATTTCAGAAGTCCACTACTGGATTGATGGATTTACCACAGCTATGTACATCATTTACTTTGTTAATGTTGTTCATATGGTACAAGTACAAAAGCTCTCTATAAAATGGTAATGGCTTAGAACAGCCTAACCCCTGCACTGTTGCCTGTAGAGACTGGGGAGTTTCTTGTCCACAGTTATTATCGCAGTAGTACATTTTTGCAATTTTATTTTATACAAGCAGTTTACGCACTCTTAAGACATGGTTTCATACGGTGTACATGCTATAGTGCACATTTAACAATGATTTGAGGTAAATGCAATGAGCGTCCTAAGTAGTTATATACAGTTCTGTGCATTAGAGTGAGGGGTATTTGGGGGCAGAGACATGGTCATCCCCAGTCTGGGATGCTGAGGGTTGTGGAGGGGAAATTGTTACTGCAATAAGTTACAGCAGCAACAGGTTCTCATGCATTTGGGAGCTGCCTCCTCAGCAGGTAGTCCTGGGGCTGGTCTGCTCAGGTGGATTACCTTCAGGAAGAGGCCCCATATCTCGTGCTGTATGCGTGTGTACCTCGCCCGACAGGGCAGCCAGATTGATTAAGCCCGGGAATCCTGGCCCCCAGGACTTAAAAATAAAAAACCTGTCAAAATGGAGGCCCGCAGCCTTCTTAAAAGATTTTACTGACCGACCCGGCTCCTGAGAGGGGATTTATTACCCTCCCCTCGACCTGCCTCAGTTAAAACTGGAAGTGGGCGGGTTCGAGGCAAGTTGGGGTCGGGGTTTTACAATTTTAGCTTCCCGCCTGCCCCCAAACCACCCATTCGTGGGGTTAAAATTTACCCCATAATCTTCACTAAATTGCTGAAGTGTTCTGCTGGAACTCAATCTATGATGTTGAATGGAGATGGAGGTTTGTTTCCATAAAAGGAAATTTTGGCCCACAACTTAAATTCCTGATGACAGTGCACCTTTTAAACTGTGGTAATAACATTTTGGCACACGCACTGCAGATTGGTTTGGACTAGTTATAGACTGCAGATGCTACTTTTAGCACAGAACGCAGGGTGATGCAATTGACTAGAATAAATTCAGAATGACAACTGGGAAACCATTAGAGAATCTTCAGTAATTGTTTACCAAACAGAAGTGCCAGCAAAACCTTGTCACAAAGGTTTTACAAAATGTAGAAACACTACATATCCAGCCACATTTAGAGCTGGTGTATACTGTTCAGAGTCCAGAGCTGGTTTCTGAATTGTCAGGTACAAAGAACAGAGCTGTCGTCTTTTACATTGATCAGCAACATTGAACCAACCTCACTGGTCATGGTGAGTACCACACAAGCCCGAGCCCACATTACCCGTTTGAAATCCACACTGAGTGCTGATCAGACTCGCATGTTGGCCTCACCTAGCTCTGACGTCAGCATCTTGGCGTCTTAAAGCAGAATAATGCTCAACGAGGGGAGGAGAGAAAAGAGAAGTCATTTTACTTTTTCTCTCTTATAATCTCACCACTCCTTCTTCTATCCTCATGATGGTCATTACTTGCTGGTGCATGGTTCTTTTTGTTAGGCAATCTCCGATATCTTGCCCGAGTGGCTGTTTTTCAATGTATGAGCCTAGATCATGAATCTGTCAGCTATTCAACTGCTGAGACACCACAACCAAGCCCAGTCAAGTTCTCACCAGAGATCCACTTGTGCAGAATTCTGGCTGGATAGCAATATGGAACTCTGGGGCATGGTGACTCATGGGTGCTGATGCCAAATGTGGTTTCCCTCACCTGAGAGCAGCTAAGCAAGCATAGACAGGGGATTGAGCCAGGCACCTGTATGGCTCAACTACTCACTGGATAAACTCCCAATGGGGGAGTAAAAGAAATACTCTTAATCTAAAGTACCCTGTCCTAGAAACCTAATGGAGGAAAGAGTGGTAAAAATGATCGAGAATGTGTTCTGAGTCTTCTGCCCAGTACCTCAGCGGGTAAATGGGTTGTTTGATGTCTTACTGGATCCTACACACTAGAAAAATTACAAGTTGAAGCCTCTTAGGGAAGCAAGTGGTGGGACTACAATTGGCCTCAGGGTCCCAAGGCAGGGGATGGGGTGGGGGGGGGAAGAGAGAATCAGTCAGGCTGCTACTCCTGATCGCTGTAAAATGCACGTGTGAATGTTGGGCGATGACAGGGTCAGGCTTGGCTGCAATGTTCCCATGACCAAATGTGCTGGCAATTACTGTCTAGGCTCCAGCATGAGTGAGGTAGCAGGAGCTAACTAAGCTATAGTCGAGAATGGGTCTGTACCCAGAGGAGAGGAAGAGAGAAAATAATCAGATTGTCAATTCGATGCCAATTATAGCAACTGAACACAATTCCAAAACTCAGTTGGCACTGGAGTAATGTTGCCAATGAGGGAGTGATTCCAGCAAAGACTTCACTCCAAGCCTAGTAGTGTAATCCCTTGTACCAGTATTGCATGAAGCTTGATCCTTAAGGCCTGGGTTTCAAACTGGTATGCACGCAATATAATGAAGTGTCTGATCTATGCTGGAGAATGTTTTTCACGCTTGTGGTATCTCTAGGTTACTTGGAATCTATCTTTGCTCCATTGCATGTGTAATTGGGCATTAAAGGTTCACAGTCCATTTTCATAAGCTGTAGGGCCTGGGCTGTGGGAATACCTGGAGTAAATTAGTATATGAGGCAAGTGTTTTGCCAGACTCTTAATTCTTGAGCTCAACTAAACTTTCTAGGGAGTCACTGAGCAGTAATGAAGAGGACAAATATCAGAGAGACATCCCACTGACAGTCACACCAGTGTCACTGGCAGTTGCCAAGGAACAGGTTACCTGCCTGCCTCCTGAGCCAGGCAATAACGGGAGGGTGGGAGAAATGGAATGAGGAAGAGAAAATAATCACGTTAGCGGCTGCTGAATTGGGCAACTTCCGTGTATAGACGCAGGGAGCGAAGAACAATCAAAGCCACCATGTGCCCACCTGAATATTGTGAATGTGTCTAGAGTCATTGTGTTCATGATAAATTATTAATTTGTTTCTAAACTGTTGTCCAATTAAAACAATGTTGTGTTTCAGATCAATTACTCGATCCTACTACAGGAATTCTGTCGGGGGTCTGCTGATGTTTGATGTGACCAATCGGAAGTCATTTGAGAGCATCAGGGAATGGCTGAAGGAAGTCAATACCCACGTATATCCAAACAAGACAATCTTCGTTTTGATTGGACATAAAAGCGACTTAACTGCAGAACGTAAAGTGTCCCGTGAAGAAGCAGAGAAGTTGGCAGACACACTGGGTTTGGATTACCTCGAGACTTCAGCCAAAAATAACACCAATGTAGACAAAGCATTTATGAAATTAACACAATGTATTTATGATTCAATGAAAGTAGGAGAGATTGCATTTGAGCATGGTTGGGATGGAGTCAAACGAGGATTTAATCCAAGGGTATTGAATTTCCCAAAGGAGGAAAAACAAAGTGATTGCAATTGCTAACTTGGCTTAGGGTGTAATCAATGAGTCACTATAGCAGAAGCAGATCAGCCCCTTACAATAATATGTGCATTGTGTGATTGTATTTTATTCATTACCCTACCGTAAGGTAATGAATAAAATACAATCACATAAGTTATATAAGATACGGAATTAACAATGCAAGAGATTTCGAAACCTAGCTTCACCTGAGCAATCATTAACCGCGCAACTTGCTAACAATGGCTGGTGTGGAGGTGCAAATTCCAGTAGGGGAGGTAATTCTTTAAGAGGGAATTTGCTTGGGTACTGATTCATGCTCCTTACATCCTACAGTGTTTGAAAGGAATTGGATAACAGGTTTTGGTCATCATGGGGTCTTCTCATTAAACAGCAACATTCTATTCCGAGATGCTCAGGCAGTGAAGAGAAGCTCCAAATTGGATTTTTAAAAATCTTGTTTCTTTGGCTGGTGCAGCCTAATGGTGATATCATTCCTATGTTGATATGTTGTATAGATGTCAAGAATTTCATGTAATTGAGCTTGACTTGCAGCCTCTATTATTTCTGCCGTTTGCGTTTTGTTGGTCTGTACACTTCAGGACTTTGGTAACTTATCTTGCAAGCTGCCTTTTGTGACTGCAGAGGTTCCTCTTATGGAAGGTAAAACAATAACACAATACAACAATGGATTAAATCTGTGTAACGAGGCAATAGCTGTCTATTTAAAGTAAATGGAAAAATACTTTCAAAAGCCGTTATACTCAATAATATTAAAGAAATATTGGCACCTTCTCCATGATCAATTGCTTATGTACACGGGAAGAGTAAAATCCGAGATCGCGCCCATGATTGTTGTCCTGTAGCACTTGCTGGAACTCCCATGACGTTGGGCAAGAAGATGATCAGGTTTTATGCTGATGCCCTCCACTGGAAAACAGCCGACAAATACTCACTATCTAGGGTCATGTGAAGAATGGTTCCACGGATAAATTACAGGAGGGCTTCTGCCGCACACCCCACCCTTCAGGAGAGATGGGGAGAAAACTAGCTTAAAAAAAAAGTTTAAACATTTATTTTCAAAGAAATACAATTTCCCTCTTATAAACTTGCTCCTACATTGAAAAACGTTTGGAATATACCATTTATCTTTTTGTTTGTCGGATATGTCTTTTGACATGGACATGCTGAGGGCATTCCATAGATCAAAACTCAGAAGGTTTAATATTGCTGCAATACTACTGATTTCTCATCTACTTCTAGTTTTGACAATATGGCCACTCCTACAAATGACCATAAAGCCTTGACTTTCTCCCCTGCATAATTCAAGACTTTTTCATCACAAAACCATTCATTTTAGTGGAAGCTGCTTTTTATTTGAGGGGCAAAGAGTTAATATGGCCTATTGTTAAACTTGGCGCAGGGTAATTGTTAGTGGATACACTAAATATATACTGTAATAGGTGAGTAAAGATTGTAATTGGATACTTTTAATTGATTTAAAATTTTAGTTATCCCATGCCAGTCAGGTGTATTTTTTTAAAGTGGCATTGTGATACAATTTAAAAGTATCTAATGATCCTGTCTCATGAAAGGTATGAAGAAATTTTAATATCCGATTCCATTCTGCTGTTCCTCGGTACTGGGCCCTGGAAATCAGAAGAATGACTCCTCTTTAATCTGTGTGTAATCCTTAATTTTTAAAAAAATAGTAGATTTGAGTAAACTATGGAGACATACTGGTTGGAGAAACTATATTAGACCTTTGCTGCTGCTGCTGCTCAGAGTCTTGCTGCCACGCTATAACGCGTGTACAAAAGTTAGCCGCAGCAAAAAAAAATTCACGTTCAGTCTTTGCAGGGAGAGTCAACTATCTGTACTGCCAGTCAACCTTTATACCACAGCGACCTTCCAGATACCAGCAGGTACATCTTGGGAATCTTGTTTTTGAACAATTGACCCTTTATTTTCTGCGCAATGAAAGAATGATAGATTTTAAGATATATTAAAAGTGAATTAATTTTATCTAGTGCTGTGCTAGAAGTGTATGTATTTTGCAGCAGCGTTTCTTCTGAATGTCTCCTTGTTGGTTGTGGTTACACTTGGCACTATATGCTTCCCAAGTGAGGGAGTAGCACCAGCCATAACCGATGAGCAAGCTGTGGTGGGTACAGAAGGCACACTATGTACAACTAATCCTGATGGACCTGGGACCTCTGCTCCAGATGTGGGCTCAAATGCTTTCCAAAATAGTGCATACTGCCATTTGTGCAGGGCTACATGATGACTATTGACGCGTGTACCAACCTGCTGCCCCAGTGCTACTCCACCGATGCTGCTGGTGGAGGGCATTTCTTCACTACTCACTCATCTGCGTAAGTATAGCCTGGCAAGCATCTATGAGGTTTCAGAATTGCTGCATCATAGTTGCTCGTAACTGTTGTCCAACCGAGTTGAAATCAGCCACGACTGGATCTTGGGAGTTTGGACCCCAAAGCTGCCTTCGTTGGGATGGGAGCATTCATAAGATACTTCTATGGCCTCCATAACTGAAGTCTCCTCTGCAAATGCCACGGCAATGGATAGATTCTGCCACCTGTAGCTGAGCAGGAATTGGTCTACAATACTTACTGTAATAAGATTGCAAGCAATTTGGTTATACTACCTATTGCCCTTTAAAATATTTTTTCAAATACTAGGCACCCATAGAAAAACATTGCAATGGATGTTACATTCTCCTGATTTATTAACCAGAAAAATCGTCTATCCACTCATGATTTTGTAGCTGCTCCCTCTCCATCTGATCTAGATTTAAATTATTGAAATAGTCAACAACAACTAGCATTTATTTAGCGCCTTTAAGGTAAGAAGGCATCCCAAGGCGCTTCATGGGAGTGTAATCAGACGAAAATTGACACTGAGCCGAAGAAGGAGATATTAGGACCGGTCAAAGAGATAGGTTTTAAGGAGGGAATTCCAGCAGAGAAGGATGAAGGCATGGCCGCCGATGGTGAGGCAAAGGGAGTGAGGATGCACAAGAGGTGAGAGTTGGAAGAATGCTGAAATCTTGGAGTGGTGTATGGCTGGAAACCGCACATTTTGTTCGGTTAAACTCAATATTACTTTGTTCATTCCTGAAGGCAGTCACTCATACTGGGGCATAATTTCATGGGAGCTGGCAACTTTCAAAGTTACTAATTTTCATATTGAGCATTAATAGTGTTGGGTATCTACAACTACTTGCATTTATATAGCGCCTTTGATGTAATAAAACATCCCATAGCGCTTCATAGGAGTGTTATTGGACAAACTTTGCCACTGAGCCACATAAGGAGATATTAGGACAGGTGACCAAAAGCTTAGCCAAAGTGGTAGGTTTTAAGGAGCGTCTTAAAGGTGGAGAGAGAGGCAGAGAGATTTAGGGAGGGAATTTCAGAGCTTAGGGTCTGGGCAGTTGAAAGCACGGCTGCAATTGTGGAGCGATGAAAACCGGGAATACGCAAGAGGCCAGAATTGGAGGAGTGCAGAGATCTGAGGGTTGTGGGGCTGGAGGAGGTTACAGAAATAGGGAGGGGTAAGGCCATGGAGGGATTTGAAAACAAGGAAAATAATTTTAAAATTGAGGCATTGCAGGACTGGGAGCCAATTTAGGGCAGCGAGCACAGGGGTAACGAGTGAACGGGGCTTTGTGAAGTTTGGATATGTGCAGCAGTTTTTGAAGAGCTCAAGTTTACAGAGAGTGCAAGGTGGGAGGCCAGCCAGGAGAGCATTAGAATGGAGCAAGTGTGATTGTCTTCCCCCAATGTCCATATGTGCATTTACCAGCAGGGGTCATGGGATAGCAGTCAGGAATGGGAACTTTATTTTCCCACCCCTTAACATTGAGATACATAGTTAACTTTAACCCAGCTCTGTCTCTGCTGTGAATCATTCTATCTTGGGCTGACCTTAAGAGTCTGTTCAAGAGGACAGCCACTCATTTCTGTAGAGAGAGGAGCAGATCCCATGAATGAGGATTATTAATGTACAATCTGTACATGTAGTATTCTTCATTCATAGCAAGTATAAAACAATTTCAAAAATGCAATTGTACCTCCATGGTATAAACAAAACTCTCAATGGGTCCCACTGGTTTCCCTGTAGAAAGTCCCCTAGTCTAAGAATACTGTGTGCAGTTCAGCACATTTTTTCATTTTTTCTATTTCAGAATTCAGCACTAAATTGCACATAATGTCAACCTAACAAATGTTCTACAGAAAGTTGTTCACACACAGTGAATACATGGAATGGACTCCCAGAGAGAGTAATGAGGAGAAAACCATGTAAAGCATTTTAAGAACTGTTTAGATGCTGTAATGCGAGGACTTTGGGTCATTCTAAATGGATGAACTAAGATGAGCTGATTGACTTTCCTCATCTGTAATTATATTGTGTAGAGAAAATGAAACCAAAAAGGGTATTGCAGTACTTTGCACTAAATGTTCAAAGTAACTTTTGGTATCCTACTTTATCCTATTTTTTTCTGGGTACTTGATGTTTATCTGTACAGTCTTCTGTTTTCCACCTGCCTTCAGTATCCTGATCTTATCCTGCTGTCTCTGTTACTCTTTCAATTATAATCACTTCAGTTTGTTCTCTTTCTTCCCCCCCCCCCCCCCCCCAACATGCTTGTGGCAGCGTTTTGGGAGCTCAGTTCTATTTACAATTCAATATGCATGTTATTGTTTTTACATCTACTTCAAAGCCTGACTTCTGACATTGTTTTCCTTTACAATTGAATTTGTCTAGCTGCCAGGGATTGTGTGTTTCACCATCATGGATTCCAGGAGTAACAGGGGCACTTTTGATAATATAATAAAGCAGGAAACACTTAACTGTTGGTTTTTAAAAAAAAATTCAGGAACTGAAGGGAGGCTCTTATTATTTCAGTGAAAGCTGAGTGAATTTCTCCTGAAATGACAAGCCACAACTCAACCCTGGCTTTGCAAATAATCTCCTCACAATATTACAAGACACTTTCCTTGTTGATGGGAATATGCACTGATGAGATTGCTAGATTTTGCCAACTCTGTAGGGAGTGCAAGAATAGATGTTAGCAGGAACCACCAGTGGAACAATAATGGAAGATTATATTAATAAAGGGTAATGCAGTATGTAAAGAATACAACAAAGGAGTGATTGTAACAAACAAGCTGTTATAAACTATTCAAATGTTGCTGATTATTTCCGAAACTAAGGAACAATGACAATGGTTTGTGATAATTAGCACTTTGATAGATCGAGATTACAATAGGAACAAGAGCAATTTGGCCAGAGTATTCTGCTCAAACTTTTTTTTTTACACATAGAGTGTAGGCCCTTAACTTTTCTGTTTCATTTTGTGCCTCTTACCAGATTTTTCCCCTTCCCTCCTTTCCCAAAGGCATTGGTTCCTTGCTGGGGTCCAGTTCCACAGACACCAGCCATCCTTTACTACCTCAAGTGGCCATTATCCTTGGCCAAAGCTAAACAATGAATGTGGACTAGATATTCCACCACAGAGGGTATCATGGCTGACTCTGATCCTCTGTGCATATGCACTCCCAGGTGAAGTTGCTGGATAGCAATGAGGGAGGGGACACTGACCCATTTTCCCCTCTCTAATGTAGGGATGTTGAGGCAAAGTGCAGTGTCCCTGCCACTACCCCAGCTGAGATCAGCTAGCTCAACAAAGTCCTGGGATCAAACCTGATTTCTATGGCTCAGGCAATCAGTAGATAAACTTGGTGAGCCATTGGGAGCTTTTTTGTGTCTTTTTTATTCTTCTTTCTCTTTTGTGTTCCCCTTTTCCACTCATAATTACCCATTTTTAAAAATTCCTTAAGCCCATGACCTATGGTAGGTATTGGTTCCACTAGTGCTAGCTCTCGCCAAGCGGCTATTCTTCACATGTAAGTTTGGACAGTGAATTTGGAAGGAGGGTGGGAAGAGAAGTAGAGGAGAATACCCACTGGACCAAATGCACTTTCCACCAGATGGCAATCAGGATTGGGATCTTCAGCTGATTTTTTTTTTTTTCCCCTTCTGTAACCTCGGGTCACAGAGGAAAATCAATGTCAGCACAGAGTGGGAAATGTGAGACTTTCCTTATCTTTGTGTAATGCGATGCTGAACCATTATATCTTTACCCACAGATTAATCACGGAGTGCCATCTTTCATTTTGTTCATCACTAATTAGATCGCACTGCTCTTGTGATCGCCAGATAACTATGGCTAAGGGATCTCATTCAGCATATCTCCGCTCTTTCACCCAGAAAGAACTTAAAACAGCTGCAACAACTTCCATTCAAATAGGGCTTTTAGCACAGAAAATATCCTTTTACAGGGAAATAAGAGGAACTGTTACCAAGTTTAGGGAGAGAGAATAGGACGGCTAATTGAACAATTGGTTTTGAGGTTTTTAAAGGAGGCCAGAGCGGAAGATAGGCAGAAGGGTTTAAGGAGTGAGTACCAGAGAGTAAGGTTAAGGTGATTGAATGCTCTACCATCAATGATGAAGCAAAGATGCAGAGGAGGCCAGAATTGGTGGCGTGATACAAGGCTGAAGAATGTTACCAAAGTAGAGAGGAATGAAACCATGGAAAGACTTGAAGATGAGGGCAAGGATTTTACATTGGAGAACAGGGAGCTAGTGTAGGCCTGTGAGGACAAAGCTGGTGGGTCAGTGGTACTGAATTATAGGCCGGTCAGTCGTACCTCGGTGGTGGGCAAACTATTAGAATCAATACTGAGATAGGATGAACAGTCACTGGAAAGGCATGGTTTGATCAGAGATAGTGAGCATAGATTTGTTCAGGGAAGGTCATGCCTTACAAATCTGATTGAATTCTTTGAGGAAGTGACCAGGAGGATTGATGAGGGTAATGCAGTGGATGTTGTCTACATGGATTTTAGTAAGGCATTTGACAAGGTCCCACATGGTAGACTGATCAGAAAGGTAAAAGTCCATGGGATACAGGGAAATGTAGCGAATTGGATCCAAAATTGGCTCACTAACAGGAAACAAAAGGTAAAAGTCGATGGATGTCTTTGCGAATGGAAATCCGTTTCCAGTAGTGTGCCACAGGGCTCGGTGTTAGGTCCCTTGCTGTTTGTGGTATATATTAATGATTTGGACTTAAATGTAGGGGGCATGATTGGCAAATTTGCAAACGACACAAAAATTGGCCATGTAGTTGATAGTGAAGAGGATAGCTGTAGACTCCAAGAAGATATCAATGGGTTGGTGGAGTGGACGGAAAAGTGGCAAATGGAGTTCAACCCAGAGAAGTGTGAGGTAATGCACTTAGGGAGGGCAAACAGTAAAAGGGAATACGCTGTAAACGGGAATATATTGAGGGGTAGAGGAAGTGAGAGACCTTGGAGTGCATATGCACAGGTCCCTGAAGGTGGCAGTACAGGTAGATAAGGTTGTGAAGAAGGCATACAGAATGTTCTCCATTATTAGCCGAGGTATAGAATACAAAAGCAGGGATGTAATGATGGAACTGTATAAAACGCTGGTAAGGCCACAGCTGGAGTATTGTGCGCAGTTCTGGTCACCACATTACAGGAAGGACGTAATTGCTCTGGGGACAGTGCAGAAGAATGTTGCCAGGGCTTGAAAATTGCAGCTATGAGGAGAGATTGGATAGGCTGGGGTTGTTTTCCTTAGAGCAGAGGAGGCTGAGAAGATACTTGATTGAGGTGTACAAAATTATGAGGGGCCTAGATAGAATAGACAGGAAGTACCTATTTCCCCTAGCGGAGAGTTCAAGAACTAAAGGACATAGATTTAAGCTGATTGATGGAAGGATTAGAGGGGACATGAGGAAAAACTTTTTTACCTAGAGGGTGGTGGGTGTATGGAATTCGCTGCCCGAATTGGTGGTAGAGGCAGGGACCCTCAACTCTTTTTTAAAAGTACCTGGACCTGTACCTAAAGTGCTGTAAGCTACAGGGCTACAGACCAGGTGCTGGAAGGTGGGATTAGAATGGGCACCTGGTTGTTCTTCGAGCTGGTGCGGACATGATGGGCCGAATGGCCCCCTTCAGTGCTGTATCTTTTCTATGGTTCTATGGTTCTAATGCAGGACAGAGTACAGGCAACTGCATCTTAGACAAGTTGGAGTTTATAGACAATGGAAGACCAGGAATGGAAGTAATTGGGATATAAATTCATCCAGGATGGTACCGCAGAACAGATATTAGTGAAACCGCAGCCTGTTTTGGTGGTGAATTGTATGTGGGGTATAAGCTCCACTCAGGGTTGCACACAAAGCCCGTATGTTGAGCTGGCTAGGCAGGGAGATGGTATCAGTAACAAGAAGATGGAGTTTATGTTGGCACTGAAAATGGTTTTGGTTTTACTCTGGGTCAACCTTGGCTCAGTGGTAACGCTTTCACTCTGAGTCAGAAGGTTGTGGGTTCAAGCCCCACCACAGAGATTTGAGCACATAATCTGGGCTGATACTTCAGTGCAGTACTGAGGATGTGCTAGACTGTTGGAGGTGCTGTCTTTTGGATGAGATATTAAACAGAGGTCCTGTTTTCCCACTCAGGTGGTTATAAAAGATCCCATGACACTATTTGAAAAAGAGCAGCGGAGTTCTCCTGGTGCCTGGCCAACATTTATTCCTCAACCAACACCACAAAATCAGATTATTTGGTCATTTCTCTTTGCTGTTTGTGGGACCATGCAGAGCGAAAATTAGCTGCTGCGTTTGCCTATGTTACAGCAGTTTTAAAGTACTTCATTCCCTGTGAAGTGCTTTAGGACATTCTCAGGACATGAAAGACAACGACTTGCATTAATTTAGCACCTTTAACGTAAGAAAATGTCTCAAGGCACTTCAGAGGAACATAAAAAGTCAAAAATTGACACCTAGCCAAAGAAGGAGATATTAGGACAGGCGACTAAAGCTTGATCATAGAAGTAAGTTCTAAGGAGGGTCTTAAAGGTGGAGAGACAGAAAGGTTTAGGGAGGGAATTCCAGAACTTAGGGCCAAGGCAGCTATAGGCATATCTGCCAATGATGGGACAAAGGGAGTGGGGGATGCACAAGAGGCCAGAGTTGAATGAATACGGGGCTGGAATGGTCTGATCAGTCCTCCTCATAGTATCCAACTGATTCTTAAATCATTCCATGTTTTTTGCCTCCACCACTCTACCCAGAAATCTATTTGATGTGTTGATCACTCGTCCTCTGAAGAAGGCAAATCCTGGCATTAGTGAATTTGTCTAGCAGGTCGATAATCAGCAACTCTCTAGAACACTGTGGGCCTCTTTGGCTCACGTATTGGATTACTGAGTCTTCCATAGACGATTGACTTGGTTCTGAAATTCCATTACCAGGTGTGTCATCTTGGAACCCTGGACCTCAGTGAAGCCCCACTTATTTTCCCATCCAAGGAGTGTAGTCTCTAGCCCGTTATTAGAACTGACAAGCATAGGTTTGAGTCCTCACAAGGCAGACAGGAGTTAGGAGGAGCTCCTTGAAAGTCACACAATGAGTTGCACAACTCACTGCAAAATGAGTGAATGCATTGCCCCATTCCAGGAACTTGAGCACTTAGTCTTGACTTACACTTCTGTGCACTGCAGAGGGAGTGATGTACTGTCAGAAATGATGTTTTTCGGATGAGATGGTAAACTGTTGCCCCGTCCCAGGGGATGTAAAAGATCTCATAACACTATTTGAAGAAGTAACGAGGAGATCCCATTGTCTGCGGCCCAAGCCACAAACTCCGTTCCCTGACCAGCGATTGCATCTCCCTCCTCCGCAACTGTCTCAGGCTGAACCAGACTATTTGCAACCTCGGCGTCCTATTTGAACCTGAGCTGAGCTTTCAACCCTATGTCCTATCCAGCACAAAGATCGCTACCAACCTCCTGACTACAGCATGGACATACAGTGTATCCCAATGAACAGTGGTTCTGTCAGTTGGAGGTGCAGCATCAATTTGTATTTCTACATCCCAATGATGGTTGGCATTGAACCCTAGATATACAAACTCATGATCTCATAGCTGACCTCCATTTTATTCCGTCCATCTGACCAGATGTACTCATACAATGATAAAATACAATATAACCATTATAGTGGCTCAGAGAATTTGCTACAGGCTAGTTCTGACTTATTCCATTAATTGTAAAAGTGAACCTGCTTTGAAAAGTGAACAGTATTTATATGTTGCTGCTTCTGCACTTCACACACTGCGCCCTGCCAACATTTGAGACAAAACAACTAGTGGTCACTATAAGGCGGTAGAGAGGAGATTTGGACCTAAAGACATGAGCTAGAAGAACTAATCCAGAAATTGTTGACTTCTAAAACTGCATATACTTTATTCACTAGGATGGTTTTACAGCACTGGTTTGATAAGATCAGAATTTGCTTTTCTTGTTTATACTATAGACTGGGAAGAGATATCTGTCAAAGACTGCATGAGGAGGACCAGCCAGGTCGAGCAAGAAACAGATAGCCGGTGGCATTTCTATTACCATGTTACCATGGTAACAGCTAGTTTCACACTATTTGTTTACTCTAGGGAGATTGGATGGAAGCAGAACAATCTGTGGCTGAGAAGGGGTTTCCCTCCTCTCCAAGTAAGTACTGTACTGGCTGAAGTGGCCATTCTTATCTGAAATCCTCCCTGTTTACATTACAATGTGATTGTGGAACACCGGATGACAGAACTGTTTATGTGAAGTTACTTCCAAGTCACTACTTTAGGCTTCTGGCTACAGACCTTCCTCAATGTTGCGGAGAGTGGGATGGGGGTGGGGGGAGTGGGGCGGAGGGAAGGCCAGTACAGTCCAGCAATGCAGAAAACATGGGAAAATTTAGTTGAAACATCAGCAATTTGCATTTATTTGGAGAAACAAAATTACGTGAGTGGCTAAGGCAGTGGTAGGCACACTCGGGGGAAAAGCTGAGAAGATGACATCATGTTCGAGATGGGCAGAAATGGCAAAACAACTTTAGACCTTAGCTATGTCCTTCATTTTCTGTACAATTCCGGGTGCTGGTGAGGTCTTTTTTTTTATTCGTTCATGGGATGTGGGCGTCACTGGCGAGGCCAGCTTTTATTGCCCATCCCTAATTGCGCTTGAGAAGGTGGTGGTGAGCCGCCTTCTTGAACCGCTGCAGTCCGTGTGGTGAAGGTTCTCCCACAATGCTGTTAAGTAGGGAGTTCCAGGATTTTGACCCAGCGACGATGAAGGAACAGCGATATATTTCCAAGTCGGGATGGTGTGTGACTTGGAGGGGAACGTGTAGGTGGTGTTGTTCCCAGGTGCCTGCTGCCCTTGTCCTTCTAGGTGGTAGAGGTCGCAGGTTTGGGAGGAGCTGTCGAAGAAACCTTGGTGAGTTGCTGCAGTGCATCCTATGGATGGTACACACTGCAGCCACAATGTGCCGGTGATGAAGGGAGTGAATGTTTAGGGTGGTGGATGGGGTGCCAATCAAGCGGGCTGCTTTGTCCGTTTGGGTTGGAAACCCTTCGTCAGCCCACAGTGCAGGTAGGGGAGTCTGTGCTCTTGCTGGAGGCCTTGTTTTCTCATTTTGGGGCTGGTGGACCCACTGTGTTTTGCCATCATTTTCTGTTTTAATTTCAGACTTGACCTGCAGGCTTTCTGGGAGTAGAAATTGGTCCTCATTGTGCCAGTTTTCCAGACGGAAAATGGAGGCAAAAATGATAAATTCCGTTGTGGCCCAAGGACGCCTGAGAAACATCCGATGCCATAATTGCCTCCAACAATTTTCAGACGTCTGGCAGGGCCACTAAAACAGGTGTGGGCTCCATTCCATGTGCTAATGTGGTATCTAACGTCTGTTTTAGAACCTCTCTCTGAGCGGAGCTGGCGTCGAGTCTGCTCCTCTCAGGTTTTCCTGGCCTGGTTGCGGCCTAGCAAGCAGCAGCCACCAGAAAGGTAAGTGAATTTTTTTTTTGCTTCCAAATTCCTGGACTTCTCTGTCGTCAAGACTACGCTACTCCACTGGACTACACTGCAAGACTCAGCTGCTGTGACTCTGATCTGCTATTCACTTGCTTATATTTTAAGGTAACTTTGTCTAGCCTATAGCCCATCCCCCACCGCTGCTGTTACCTGCTGAGCTAATGATTGGAAACACTCAGCAAGTCAGGCAGCATCTGTGGAGAAAGAAACAGAGTTAATGTTTCAGGTCCTGAAATTTTCTGTTTTTTTATTTCAGACCGGCATCCGCAGTATTTTGCTTTTGAGCTTATGACTGTCCGACAGGTCCAACTGTTTTCTTCAGCTTTCTTTGCTGCAGTGTGGTTCTTGGCCTGAAATTCACTCTGCTGGGCCTTCGTCCACTTCTCCACCGTTTATAGTGACCTCCAACTTGGCCACTGTTTTCCTGCCCAGCGATCAATTCTGCACACCTCCTGGCTGTTCATTCCCACAGAAATACCTCCAGCAGTGCGTCCTCCAATACTCTACCCTTCAAATAGCTTCTGGATTCACTCGCCCTCCACACCTGTCTCCAAACCTGGACATTAGAGTTCATCGATGCTCCAAGCCGACTCCATCCTATGGTCAACTTTATTCCACCACGGGACCTCTGACTTTAACTTTGGACTTCCTCCTATTATTTCCTCTCTATTCTCTGTTTATTACCTGGACCTATCTATCCTAATCTTGCTATATAACCATGCCTATGTAACTTGAGGTTCCCTGTGTCCATTCATGTGCATGATTTGGTTGCCGATCCTGACCCCAGCCCATCAATTCTATTTCCCCTTTTTTCACCTATTTTCTTCTTTTCTTTTTACCCCTCTCCTAGGCCCCTCTTTTCTGTCATCATGCCTCCTTTCATTCCTCCCCTCTCGGGTACTCTGCCCCGCCCAGAACGCCACGGTGGCGGTGTGGCCTTTATCTCCAAATCACACCTTGGTCTGTCCCCACTACTCCTTTGGCACTTCTTCTCACCTCTCCTTTAAAATCCTCGTTCTCTACTGCCCACCCAAGTAACATATCAAGTTTTTCACCGAAATATCTTCACTGCTTTCCTCCCTCAACCTCTTCATCGAGCGACTTCTCATCCTCTGTGATTTCAACCTTCATCTCAACTCATCATGCCCTCTCTCCTCTGAGTTCACTGCCCTCCTATCCTCCCTTAACCTCTCCCTCCAGATAAACTTTCCTACCCATATTCACAGCCACCGCCTTGACCTTGCCATCTCACATGGCCTCTCTACTCCCATCATGTTAATCACCAATAAGCCATCTCTGACATCCTGGTATCCCTCCTTGTAGCCGTCCTTGTATCCCTCTCCACCCAAATTCCCCTCCTCCCTCCCAACCCCACTTCCTTCTGTGTTCGCTCCTGGAAAAAACTCTCCCTTAAGTCACTTACAACTGCACTTTCAAATTCCCATCTGTCTAGCCTTTGGCCCTCCGTTCACCACAACATTTCTGCAGCTACCGATCTGCTCAACCACACACTCACCTCCACCTTTGACGCCCTCGTCCTAATTAAAAACTCTCTCTCACCCAGGCCATTCCCCCGGTACGGTTTTCATCTCTACTTCCTCAAGTCCAATGGACCCAGACACGAACATTTATGGTGAACAAGTGGTTTAGCCATTCATCGTCAGATCTGGCTGGACCACATAAAGCACTATCGGGTCCTGATCTCCTCTGCCAAAACTGCTTACCATTCCAGGATCATCCAGCAATGCAAAGATAACCTTCAGCTTCTCTTCTCCACTACAAACCGTCTTCTTAAACCCCCCTCCCCTGCCTCTTCCACCCTCACCTCCAATAACAAGAGCAAGGAGCTCATGGACTTCTTTGTAACTAAGATTGAGACTAACCGTCCAGCTGTCTCTGCCGCTTCCCTTCCTTCCCCTAACCCACCAGCCAAACCTCCCCTAAGGTTCCCCCCTGCCCTAGCCCTGAACTTGCATCTTTCTCCAGTTTCTCTCCTGTCTCCCCTCATGCCCTCTCCAAACTCATCTTAACCATGAGACCCACCTCCTGCTCCCTCGACCCTATTCCCATCAAACTGCTGACCACCCAACTTCCCTTCCTGGCCCCCATGTTTACTGATATTGTTAATGATTCCTTCTCCTCAGGTATTGCCCCCCTCCCCTTCAAATCTGCTGTCATCACCCCCCTCTAAAAGCCCATCCTTGACCCCTCTGTCCATGCAAACTACTGCCCCATCTCCAACCTCCCTTTCCCCTGCAAAGTCCTTGAAGGTGTTGTCGCCTCCCAAATCCATGCCCAACTTTCCCGCAACTCCATGTTTGAATCCCTCCAATCAGGTTTCAGCCCCTGCCGCAGTACTTAAACGGCCCTTATCAAAGTCACAAATGAGATCCTATGTGACTGTGACCATGGTAAACTACCCCATATCATTCTTCTCGACCTGTCTGCAGCCTTTGACTCGGTTGACCACACCATTCTCCTCCCATACCTCTCTTCCGTCGTCCAGCTGGGTGGGACAGCGTCGCCTGGTTCCATTCTTATCTAGCCAGTAGTAGCCAGAGAATCACCTTACAATGGTTTCTCTTCCTGCTCCTGCTGTTACCTCTGGAGTCCCTCAAGGATCTATGATTGCCCCCCCTCCTATTTCTCATCTACATGCTGCCCCTTGGTGGCATCATCCGAAAACACGTCAGGTTCCACATGAACGCTGACGACACCCAGCTCTACCTCACTGCTACCTTGCTCAACCCCTCCACTGTCTCTGATTTGTCACACTGCTTGTCTGACATCCAGTACTGGGTGAACAAAAATTTCCTCCAACTAAATATTGAGTCCGTTCCCTTGCCACTGACTCCATCCCTCTCCCTGGCCACTGTCTGAGGCTGAATCAGACCATTCGCAACCTTGGAGTCCTATTTGACCCTGAGATGAGCTTTCGACCACATATCTGCTCCATCACCAAGACTGCCTACTTCCACCTCCGTAACATCGCCCGTCTTTGGCCCGTTTCAGCTCATCTGCTGCTGAAACCCTCATCCATGCCTTTGTTACCTCCAGACTCGACTATTCCAATGCTCTCCTGGCCGGCCTTCTATCTTCCACCCTCCATAAACTTGAGCTCATTCAAAACTCTGCTGCCCATATCCTAACTCGCACCAAGTCCCGTTCACCCATCACCACTGTGCTCGCTGACCTACATTGGCTCCCAGTCCGGGAACGCCTCAATTTTAAAGTCTCATCCTTGTTTTCAAATCCCTCCACGGCTTCACCCCTCCCTATCTCTGTAACTTCCTCCAGCCCTAGAACTCTCCGAGATCTCTGCAATCCTCCAATTCTGGTATCTTGCGCATCCCCGATTTTAATCGCTCCACCATTGGCAACTGTGTCTTCAGCTGCCTAGGCCCTAAGCTCTGGAATTCCTTCCCTAAACCTCTCTGCCTCTCTAGCTCACTCTCTCTTCCTTTAAGACACTTCTTAAAACCTACCACTTTGACCAAGCTTTTAGACAGCTGTGCACATCTCCTTATGTGGCTCGGTGTCAAATTTTGTTTGATAACGCTCGCGTGAAGCGCCTTGGAATGTTTTACTATGTTAAAGGCGCTATGTAAATGCAAGTTGTTATTGTTTCTCCAATTTCTTTAATGTTTCTTCCCGTCACCTGATGTGTGAATGACCTCAGCCATTTAACCACCTCCTGTTTTTATTTTAAGTAGGTCATTGCACTGATACTTCCTTGTGTTGTGTTTCTGACCCCCTCTCCTTTGTTCTGGTTCTGTTGCTTGATCATTTTTTATTTTCCCCCAGTCCTAAAACATTAACTTGTCTGTCCTCTCCACAGATGCTAGCTGACCTGCTAGGTGTTTCCTACATTTTCTGTTTTTGTACACAGCTTCAGAAGACGTAAAATAAAATGTACAAATAAAAAGCAAAAAAAAATGTAAATACTGGAAATCTGAAACAAACCTTCGTACAGCTTCCGTGTCATAACAGTAGCTGAAGACAATCATCCAACTAATTAAAGCTTCTTGGTGATTTAGGAATAGCTCCATAGTAAAATTTGTAAGGGCAACCCCTATCTAATTTTCCAGAAGTTATCACCTACAACAAAGCCTGTGCTATGACAAACACTCTTGTGCTATTTGTGGCTCCAAAAAATCACCAGCATTCACTTTGCAGCCAATCACCGTCACTATTTTGATGCAAAGTAGTTTCTAAAGTATGCACCCCACCCCTTCTGTGCATTGATTGGGGCTAAGACTTGAATGCTGCAAACCATTGGCTAATCACATCAGCAATCAATCTGTTAAACTCATAAAGGGTATGGGGTGATAGGGAAAGGGTATTGATTCAGTGAGCAGCTTCAGTCTTGTCACTGGTTTTATTGTGTGCAACAGTCTTGAGCCAACACAAGCCTTGGTTCACAGTCATGGGTCAGAGTTGGTCAACTCAGCCTGGAGTATCAAAACATAGAGTCAGGCGGAGGAGTCTGAGAAAGTTCATTTGGCAATTTCCTGTTATTTTAGTTGGTGATTCTACTGTGGGCAAAACATCCATTGTGCTCCGTTTAACTGAAGGAACTTTCAGAGAGGATCTCCAGAAAACCATTGGTGTGGATTATTACATTCATGTTCTGGAAACCACACCAACTGTAAGAGTGAAGCTTCAGGTGTGGGATACGGCAGGGGAAAAGGAACACAGGTTTGTACAGCAATTTTATTAAAATATGTAAAATCAGCCATAATAGTTTGGAAATTATCCTTGTGTCTTCCAATCTTATTTACCATCTGTACTTAAAATAGTGCATTGCAAAAACTTCAGTTGTTCAAACCAGTTTTATTGCATTCAAATGTATGGGTCCTTGTGTATATTTGATCATTGCTTTTGGCTGAAATGTGATGAATGGAATCTGGGTGAAAAAACTAGTTTCCAAATTGCTAACTTGACATGAATCAGTCTAGTGACGCTTGAGCTGTTTGAAAATTGATGCTAAATACACAATCTCCACTTTTTCAGAATGCTGGAACTGTATCAAAATCCATTTTCACTGTTGTTTATTTTATGCATTAATTCTTCTTAAAGCTTTTCTCATTACTTTCCCTCCTGTCCCCTCACTCCCTCTTCACTGCTGCTGAATGAAAAACTTCAAATTCCTGATGTCTAACCTTCACATTAACAGTGTGACAAGAGTCTATATTTTGGTGAGGCTGAACATTACAAAGCAAAGTCCTGCAGACTGAATGTTAAGACTGTTCAAGTAATAGGCATTGTTTGGGAAGACCGTTCAACTGTGAAACAAACTCAAATCTTTAACTTGGGGGTCTGTTAATAAGCTTTACATGTACTGGAAGGTCTTCTGGCTGCTGTGAGTGGGAGAAATGAAGGCTTCTTTTATCACTAGGATATCTGACTAAAGAATCTTACTGGCATCTGTTTTTATGTTTGGAGCTGGATATAGGCCTTTCCTTGGGGGAGGTATGATTTGCCTTTTTTTTTACTACTGCAGTTTCCTTTGCTTGTTTTAATCCAGTGGTTTGCAAGCTTTTCTGTGTCGAGGACCCCCTGCAAATATCACTGTCCTGGGATCTTCTGTCCTAAAGGAAAACTGTCTTTTTCATTGCAGAATTTGATTTGGTATATAGCTACAGCTACAGCTAGTAGGTCGACACATACAAAATCTGATGATTGTTAAACATCTGTTTATCTATCTCGGGGGCTGTATGGGATTGCTTCCTGGATCCAAGTTTGAAATGGTATGGTTTATACTTTTTATTTCTCTCTCATTCAGGCATGTGTGAAGGGAAGGGAAATGTTAGGAGTAAGATTTATAATCAGAAGTGTGAGACTTAATGCATTTAAATGTACAGAGTTATGTTTATTTTTCAGACTTAAAATTGTAAATATATTAAAATAATTTAAGCCCAAATATATGTGCTGATCCATGTATTGTCTCCCTTTTTCTTTCTCTAGTTGTTTGTCTCTTTCTTTTCCCTGTGTTCGCCCTGCCCTCTTCCTGTATTTGTCTTTTTTTTTGTGTTTTTTTTTCTCTCTCTCAACATTTGCCCTCTCTGTCTGCCTTTTCTCTCTGAATTTCCCCTTTCTCTCTCTCTCTCTCTCTCTCTGTCTCTATCTGTTCTCCTCTGTTTAGTTTCTATTCAATTTGCTACTGATGCCTGAAGTGCCAGCGATGAAGCTACCTTTCCAGCCTCTGAGACTGCCTATCTGACCATGGAGCAGTATTCTGTTGTGGCGCACCATGTTAATTTCTATGGTGAATGTTATTTTGTTCTTTTTAACCACCACTATCCTTTTCTGGGCGAGAGTAAATGGTGTCTTTAGAAATACAGCAACTGCCTCCTTCTGTCAGCGATCTAATGTCCGTGAGGATATGGTATTTTGTCACAAGGCCATTTTTCATGATTTAACCTAGGCAGTGAGTGTTGGTGGACTGGCAGACTCTTTGACTATGGGGGTGTCACAACTGAACCCAATGCTGCCTCTACTTAACATCCACATTGCTACAGGAGTCTCTGTAAAATGGGACAGGTGCAGAAACCATGGCTAAGAAGGAAGAATGTGCAGGATGAGTTTTTTTTGCAGCTTGTACCCACTAAGCCTCTGAATGAATGACTTGTCAGTGCTTGCATATATTTGGCACCTTGTGTCTCCACTGTGCAGATCCAAGTGAGATGTAATGTATGTGAGATTCAGAATAAAGTGTCCATACTGCCCCACAGTTGTTTAAGTGGAACCCCAGAAATGCATCTCCTACAACACCAATGTGCTTCTGAGTGAGACTAATAAATCTGTGCTGAATTATGAACAGTTGTGTTGGAAGTGGGTGGAGATTGGTCAAACAAAAGGGGGGGAAACGTTTCACCTGGGGTTGAAATGTCTACTTGAGCTGGTGAATATAGTAATGCTTGAAAAATGTCGGGTTACTTGGCAAGTAGAACTTTTTGAATTCTTAAACTGTTATCTGCTTTCCTCTTGTTCTCTTTCATTGGTGTGGGATTTGAACCAACGCCCCTATGGCTGTGGCATCAGTTTTCCATGTGCTGTGCTCCATATGCAAGTTGTTTTGGTGTTCTGATTGAGTCTGTGTTGCCGTAGCATGTGAAAAATGACTACTTCAAATATTAAAAAACAGGGTCCTCAATATCTCCAAATGTTGGAGCTGTTTCTGCCTAAAAGATATTCTTAAAATCCTAGAAAGAATGGGATAGATTTTCCTGCGCCTGTGTATATTGGATCATTGGGAGGGTCAAAGAGTTCACACTTGTAAGGGAGCCTCCAAAATTTTCCCCTATTTGTTGCATCCATGTGATCTATTAGCCCGTGTGTAGGACCAGGAAAATCTACTTCAGTATGTCTTGTCTACATGACTATAAGGCTAAATTATTATGACGTTATTTGTCATTCTATTTCAGAACCATCACACAATCTCATCTCCGAACTATACTTGGTGGACTGCTGGTATTTGATTTAACAAATCGGCAGTCTCTAGACTACATCAGAAACTGGCTGGTTGAAACCTGTACTGTACTTGACCAATGCAAGTGTATCTTCATTCTTGTTGGCCACAAGAGTGACCTATCAGCTGAAAGGCAAATCTCACAAGAGGAGGCTGAACACATTGCAGCAGACTTGGGTGTGAGATACATCGAGACTTCAGCCAAAGACGACACTAATATACAAGACGTTTTTCTTATCCTAGCCTCATCGATAGCTGAATCAGTGAAAACTGAAGTGTCCGAAGTGAAAGGAGGGATGCATGGATTAACTGAGATCAATCCTGTTTTTTTGAAGTAGTGACCATTCAACTTTGTGCTAGCCAGTTTTTGAACATTGATGTCAGTTGGCTGTATCATACGACTGATAATTTGGCTATATTTCTACATTCAATTGGGGTGAAAGGTATGACCCCAGTAGGGAGATAATATCCTTGGTCCACACAATGCAAACTGTTTCTAGTAAACTGTGAAATAGGCACATGACCGAGGGATAATTTGAGGTGGCCCTTCATAACCAGTGAATAATTTCTGAGTTATGACAGTGCATGGGAGAACTGTCATTGCTGCATTTGTATTTATACATTTTTCTGGTGCATGTAGATCAAAAATGTAGTTTGCCACAAGGAACCATGGCATCAAGGTATTACTGCTGTACTGATAAAAGAAGAACTGTGGCATGAGATAATTATGGCTGAGGTACCATTGTGCATCTCTCAGTCGGTGAATACAAATTCTCAACAGTTCAGAACTTGCACCGAGAGGGGAAAAACTAGTTTTCAAGTCAAGTTTTAAATATATTCAATTTAAATGCTGATGGCAGTCGAGCTGCTTTTATGATGTGAAAATCTGCAGGGTTTCCATGCGGTTATAAAACCTTTTATTTAAAATGGAAGAATACCTAATTAACTAATAGATGGTTGAATATTTGTATCAAGACCATATCTTAAAAAAAAATTAATGATATCTATAAACCAATGTATGGTGTTTAATTTAGAACATCTGAATTGAAATTAAATCCTTGTATTTACTCATAATCACTTTTATAATGCTTGCTAAACATTACTTTTTAAAAAAATAAATAACTTTGTTAATTCCCACAGTTCTATTTGAGAATCTATTGAGATATTTGAATTGTTGCATGAGTCTCAGGAAGTCTAATCAGAATTAATTTGCAGTTGAGATTAAACATTAGAAGGCTACAAGTATATTAAGTGATAGGGGTAGAATTTTGAGAGTTCCATCCAAATCTATCATAGGAGGCCATTGTGCCTGTGCCAGCTCTTTGAACGAGCTATCCAATTAGTTCCACTCCCACACTCTTTCCCCGTAGTTCTGCAAATTATTCCTTGTCAAGTATTTATCCAATTCCCTTTTGAAACTTACTATTGAATCTGCTTTCACCACCCTTTCAAGCAGTGCATTCCAGATCATCACTCGCTGCATAAACAAATCTCATCTCCCTCTGGTTAACAATCCATCTGTTAGTGGAACAGTTTCTCCTTACTTTATCAAAACCAGTCATAATTTTGAACACTATCAAATCTCCCCATAACCTTTGCTGCACTAAAGAAAACAATCCCAGCTTCTCTAGTCTCTCCACGTAACTGAAATCCCTCATCCTTGGTATCATTCTGGTAAATCTCTCCTGCACCCTCTCCAAGGCAGTGACATCCTTTCTAGAGAGTGGTGCCCAGAATTGGACACACTATGTTGAGACCTAACAAGTGATTTATAAAAGTTTAGCAAAATTTCCTTGCTTTTGTACTTTACGCCTCTATTTATAAAGCCAACAGCTTTATTAATGTCCTGCCACCTTCAAAGATTTGTGTATATGAACCCTTACAGCTCTGTTCCTGCACCCTTTAAAATTGTACCATTTAGTTTATATTACCTCTCTTCAATTTTTTTCTCTCAAAATGCATCACTTTACACTTCTCTGCATTAAAATTCATCTGCCATATGTCTGCCCATTTCACCAATCTGTCTGTCCTCCTGAAGTCTGATACGATCATCCTCACTGTTTTACATTTCCAAGATTTGTGTCATCAGCAAACTTTGAAATTGGAACACCTATACTGAAGTCCAGGTCATTAATATAGATCAAAAAGAGCAGTGGTCCTAATCCCAACCCCTCAGGGACTCCAGTGTGATCAGCACAAAGTGGTGAATGGCTGCTTATTTATCTATCTCCTTTTCTCAAATAAGATCTGCTATCTTCCTGTTTTATGAATGCTGTACCTGTACTGTCAGCTTTTTCTAACTAGCAATGTTGAATGCTTTGATGTCTTATGCGTGATACTAAAAATATGTGGTTCAAGTGTATGGAAGTGTTAAATCTTGTCAAGTCCAAAGAGCTACAATTTTATTCATTTATTGAAATGGGGTGAGAGATGTTTGGTCAATACTCCATTTTGCTCCTAAAATTTACAAATACTTGTTTTACATACCGTAGACCAGGAGCGGGAGTCGGCCATTCGGCCCCTCAAGCCTGCTCTGCCATTTAATGAGATCATGGCTGATCTGATTTTTACCTCAACTCCACTTTCCCGCCCTTTCCCCATATCCTTTGACTCCCTTGCTGATCAAAAATTTGTCGAACTCAGCCTTGAATGTATTCAATGACTCAGCCTCCAGCTTTTTTTAGGGTAAAGAATTCCAAAGATTCACGACCCTCTGGGAGAAGAAATTCCTCCTCATTTCCACCTTAACCAGGTGACCCCTTATTCTGAGACTTTGCCCCCTAGTTTTAGATTCCCTCATGAGGGGTAACATCCTCTCAGCATCTACCCTATCGAGTCCCCTCAGAATCTTGTATGTTTCAATAAGATCTCCTCTCATTCTTCTAAACTCCAATGAGTATAGACCCAACCTGTTCAATCTTTCCTCCATACCCAGAATCAACCTAGTGAACCTTCTGAACTGCCTCCAATGCAAGTATGTCCTTCCTTTAAATAAGGGCACCAGAACTGTACGCAGTACTCCAGGTGTGGTCTCACCAGCATCTTGTACAGTTGTAGCATAACTTCCCTGCTTTTATCCTCCATCCCCCTAGAAATAAAGGCCAATATTCAGTTTGCCTTCTGGATTACCTGCTGCACATGTATGTTGACTTTTTGTGTTTCATGTACGTGGACACACGGATCCTTCTGTACCGTAGTATTTCTCCATTCAAATAATATTTTGCTTTTTTATTTTTCCTTCCAAAGTGGATGACTTCATCTGCCAAATTTTTGCCCATTTGCTTAACCTGTCAATATCTCTTTGCAGACACTTTATGCCCTCATTGCAACTTGCTTATCCACCTATCTTTGTATCATTAGCAAATTTGGCCACAAGACACTCTGTTCCTTCATCCAAGTCATTGATATATATTGTAAATATTTGAGGCCCCAGCACTGATCCTACAGCATGCCAATAGTCAGATTGCCATTTTGAAAATGACCCTTTTATCCTGACTCTGTTTTATGTTAGTTAGCCAATCCTCTATCCATGCCAGTGCATTACCCCCAACAACATGACCTCTTATCTTGTGCAGTAATCTTTTAAATGGCACCTTATCGAATGCCTTTTGGAAATCCAAATATACTGCATCCATTGGTTCCCCTTTATCCACCCTGCCTGTTACTTCCTCAAAGAACTCTAATAAATTTGTCAGACATGATCTCCCCTTCATAAAACCATGTTGACTCTCCTTGATTGTATTATGAGTCTCCAAATGTCCTGCTACTATGTCCTTAATAATGGATTCTAGCATTTTCCCAATGACAGATGTTAGGCTAACTAGTCTATAGTTACCTGCTTTCCGTCTCTGTAGCCACTTCCTTTAAGACCCTCGGATGCAAGCCATCAGGTCCAGGGGACTTGTCAGCCTTTAGACTGATTAGTTTTCCTCGTACTTTTTCTCTAGTGATAGTTTTTAGTTCCTCCCTCCCCCTTGCCTCTTGATTTTCTACTATTATTGGTATCTTCTACTGTGAAGACAGATACAAAATATCTGTTCCATTCCTCTGCCATTTCCTTGTTTTCCATTATTATTTCCCCAGTCTCATCTTCTAAGGGACCAATGTTTACTTTAGCTACCCTCTTCCTTTTTATATACTTGTGGAAGCTTTTACTGTCAGTTTTGCCCTCATTCCTTTTTAATTGCCCTTATTTAAGTTTAATACAGTAGTTTCAGACCCAAGATCCTTGCTCTCAAACTAGATGTGAAATTCATCATGTTATGATCACTGCTTCCCAAGGGATCCTTTACTTTGAGATCATTAATTAATCCTGTTTCATTACCAGATCCAAAATGCTTTTTTTGGGTGAGTATCCTACAGCTGAGCTCCAAGTCTAGTAATTAAAGGTAAGTAGAAAAATGGGTACTGTGGTAGGTTAGCACACAGTATTTTCACTGTTAGGAGATATTCAAATTATAATTTCTCACATGATAGTTGTAAGGGCCCCCTGAGTTTGGGTGATCTCAGCGAAGTTCCTAGTGGCTACAAGTGCCCAATACAAAACTCCCTAAATTACCCATCTCAAGAACACTAGGTCAGCTGCTGTGAGAAATAAGAATTCACACCGGGGCAGTTGGGCCTGCCCGTTGGAGCAAAGCAAATTGTTGGGCCAGAGTAGAGGGAGATAGTCTGTAATATTTACCCTGCAAGTAGTCAGTACTGATTTTGTGGAACTGTTTCACTTCTTCAGCACTGACATTCCTTAAATACATTTTGTTGAATTTAACAAGGTTAAAAGTTTTGAGCTATCATCCCAAAAAAATCTTATCTTGCCTTGTTTGAGGATCAGTAGCAATCAGTTGACTATTTGAACAAAATAGGGACTGAAACTATATAAGCATTTACACAAATAGCTTCCGCACTCGTATTTGTAGGGCATTTATATGGGTTCAGCGTAACTAAAACCTCAATGTGGTGCTACATGTGAGGCACTTATTCTAGTTAATATACTTCCCAACATGCTGAGAGCTGTTACTTATAATAGGCAATTTGGATGATAACCTAAAATGTTATCAGTTTTGTCTTCTTTCTCAATGGAGGAGGAGGAGGAGGATTTATTGTTTTATTTTCACCTCTTATCAAATTAAGTTGATGACTCATGTGGCCACTGGAGTCAGGAGCCTTCTGGTGTCTTGACCAAGTGGCTATTCTTCACGTGAACCTGGACACAAACTTATTTGGCTGAAGGCAATCACAGGCAAGCTTGATCCTGCTCTCAGCTGGTATTCACACATGCCCACTTACAAGCAGGGGCTAATGTATTTTAAGCAGGAGCTGGGAAACCTGGCTTATTTCTTTCTTCTCCTCCTGTTCCCTCCCAACCTCAGGGACACTTGTCACCCCAGCTGAAATCAGCTAACAATGTACTAACACGTGATCCTCTTGGGTTTACCTCAGTATCATATAAGGTGCACTTACCTAAATAGCTGTTGTGGAAAGCTGAAAAAGAATGTTTCAGCAACACAAATGGTCACGGTAATACTTCTAGCAAAGGTCATTGAATATTCAGAAATGTTTGAACTGAACAACTTGGGTACAACAGAATGCTAATTCCCATGAGTATCAACAAATTGACACTAAAAAGCAAGTATTTAACTATGGAGGTAATCACTTAACCTACACAGTTAACTATGGGTCAATGGCAATGTCCACATCACTGCATGACTTGAGATCAGGGAATCCAGCCTGGTATCTTCCAGCTTTGTACAACAATAGGTGGTACATTTAGTCATTATAGGGACAGCTTGTTAAATCTACAAAGAAAAAATATGGCAGAAGAAGTTCACTACAGTAGATAAACCTAATCCTACAAGCAACATGGGAAAGATTTAAAGGAAGACTCTGGTTGCGATGTGATTTTAACTCCCACATTGTAGATTAAATATTTGTACCATTTGCATTCAAGTTGAGTAATATTTTATTGGCAAAAATGGTCAACATTACCTCTATACAAAGATATGAAAACCAACTACTTAACACTCCACCAAGGAAAGTCCCAATATATCTTACTACCATTAATCAACAAAGAAACGTCACAGTTTCATACACACGCCATCCACTTTGTACAAGTCCTTAAATTTTGTATTCAGGAAGGAGCATCAAGTACCAAGCATGTTGCTACAGTATGTTGGTACTAGTACAAAGTTATATCATTAGTTCATTTTCACAAAAAAAATCAAACATACTATCAGCCATCGCAGGTTCCTCTACAGAAATGGAGGATAAGCCTGAGAATGTATTGTAACGTTCAGAACTTTGTCGTAGAAATGGTCTGTTCATCAATGCTTTACTTTTTGGTTGTTTTACGTATCAGTGCCATTCTCTGCAAGAAAGAAACCACACGGTCATCCGAAGTCTTAGGTTTTCATTTGCAGTTCTTACTTGAAAATGTTACACAGTCTAAAACATAATGCTATCTGGAAGTACAATCTATGCCACGAAAATGGATGAAGTTATTAGATAACATTGTGGAAAAGCATATACAAAGAATGCATTAGTCAAGCAAGAAACCATATAGTGACCATTAAGGTCATTCTCATCAGTAAAATAAAAAGCAGGATATAATGCCATGTAATTTTTTTTGTCAATTGTGAAAGTTTATGGGAAAATGTTGTTTGAATAATTTATCTGGAAAATGGTGTTTGAATAAACCATCCAGCAAAGTTGTACTTTATCGGAGCACAAAGGAATGCGAGGCCAGTAGCAGTCCAACCATATAATTACAGTCACTGAAACTAAATGCTACAATTTAATCAAATTTATTTTTTCCCTCCCATCTTCTCCTCCCCCAGGGTCTAAATGAACTGCTCTACCGAAGGGATCATAACTTTAATTTCAGCCACGCTTCTCTCACTATTTGTTATATCATTCAGTAAAACAAGAGGGAGAAAGAAAATACCCACAGCCGCTGATGTCTAGTAGACACAAATGTCTATTGATTGTAGTCCTGATTCCCAATTCCATTGATGATTAGCTAGATACTATGACACTGTGGCAAGCACTACATGAAGTCTCCTGCTTTCTCCCCACATGCTATGAAGCGGTAATCATTTTATCCACCTCGGAAGGAATGAAAGGTGAGTAAACTCCATCAGGATTCAAACCCAGGAGTTCTAGCTCCAACCAGGACTCTGAACTGACTGAGTTACCCAACACTTCAGTAAAGGATATATTAATTCATGTCAAGAAATATAACCAGATGTTGGGAGACGAGTTAGAGTGGCATGGATGATTTACCATATCATTTTTTCTGTTCTCCCTCCCCAGGGACAATGCATGTAACTCCCACTTTAAAGTCTAACTGTCTTAAATCAGCACGAAATATGTACTGTTTATCAAGTTAATTCCCAGTCTATTAGGATACTTTAAAATGTACCAAAAAGATATCAAAATAAACTTAGATACTGCAAACATAATTGCTAGAATTATCAATGAGCTCAAATTATTTTTCTAAGAAATTATATTAAAAGTATCTATAATCTTTGGACAAATTCAAAAACTACAGGAGCTAGGACTTTCTTAGCTGTTCTCCCTGTTCGTTAAAATATGATCAAGTTGCATGAGTGATGTGTTTATTACAGAATAGAGCACAGGGTCTACCAACTAGAAGGTCAGTTCTACTCTCACTGACTTCAAACATAATTACTGAAGCAGTGGAGAAATTAATGATGTGTGAGGAGCAAACAAAATCCTCATTATTTCAGTATGTGTAAAACAAAGTGTCGTGCCATGCCATACATGCTTAAGAAAATATCCATGTGTTAATATATTGCAGGCTAACATGGCTATTAGTGTAAAAGCAATATTTCCACATTGTATTAAAATACATTTTTAAAGCAGCTATATTTCTAACCTGTTTATGAGCTTCTGTTGTGCAGGCTTTCTTGTACGGCCTAATTTCATCTGAACCAAATCCTGGGATCCACATATTCCACTGGCGTTCTGTGCAAAATAAAGTGTACACACATTCTATTACCAACGATGATTCAGTGTTTCTGACAACAAGATACTTTTTTGTAAGCAAAACATGCACCAAAACGTAAACCACTGTAAAATTCTGAATAAAAAGTAAATAAAACCCATCATATCCCATTAGTCAATACAATTTGAAAGTAGCATCGGCTTCATCATCCCAGGGAGATTAGCAATATTTTAATATACTTTTTAAAAATGACAATTTAGTCATTTTAACCACAATTGCATTATAAGAATATTTTATCATCCCTTTTGGAAAGAAGAACGGCTACGGCAAAGTGCCAAACTGGCCAATTATAAACAAAAGTATGTTTTAACATTCCATATTTTTTAAATAAACAAATATTTAAAAATTGTAAGAACTATGTACAATATTAATAATGTTGAGGTGGTTTATTGAATATTAAACAGAAACTGCTTTTGCTTCCCAATTAGTAAGTGTTGCTGTTAATAA
Source organism: Heptranchias perlo (assembly GCF_035084215.1). Lineage (NCBI taxonomy): Eukaryota > Metazoa > Chordata > Chondrichthyes > Hexanchiformes > Hexanchidae > Heptranchias > Heptranchias perlo. The sequence goes on from NC_090350.1 coordinate 32,411,068, forward strand.
TAATGCTTGGGCAGCAGTAGTTGTACATTCTTTTCAAACAAAACTGCTGCGATAGCTTTATATTACGCCCCATCCCAAACTGCACTGTTTAAAATCAATGATTGCGGCAAGTCTAATGCATCATACCATATACAAACCGTTAGTCATTCTGAGAGGGTCATGTGATCTCTTCCAGATGCTGATAAACCTGCTGTGCAGTTCAAGCATTTCCTTTGTTTTTAAAACTACTATCACTAATTGTAAGGGTTCATGAATAAAATATTAATTTTACTTAAAAGTAACGAAGCCTCAACTCATTTACGATTTTTCAATAATTTGTTAAACAAATTATCAAGATAACAATGTATTATAACTTGATGCATTTTTGAATGCAATAGTTTACTGGTACAATACATTAAAGTTTACAACCAGACTTTACTGTCCCCAGTGGTTACTATGCTTTTAAAGCAGTAGCCATCTATGTTGAAAGTTACTGTAACATGTGCAATTCATAAGAATCTGTATTTGAAGTATAGTTTTACATAATGTTTTATAAAATAACAAAAGAGAAAATACTTCTTTAAAACATACCAAGATGCAGCTGAACATCCTTGACTTCCAGTGTGTTTGACTTGCGGTGACGTGCTAGTTGACATGCGGCACTCACTACACTTTCAATAAAATCATCAGCAATCTGCAAAAGCATCTGCACGTGGGAGACACAAAAAGTACTCTTGAAGAACAAATTCTATGTAGTTGAAACATAAAAGCATGTCGTCCTCACCAACAGATGCCATGCAAACAATCAGAGCTATATTACAAGCATTATGTTTTTAGGCTATACTTAGATATTTCTTGCGCTCAGTACAAAACACCACCTTTGCTGCCTGTGAACTACAGTGTGACTTTATATGATGTGGAGATGCCGGTGATGGACTGGGGTTGACAATTGTAAACAATTTTACAACACCAAGTTATAGTCCAACAATTTTATTTGAAATTCACAAGCTTTCGGAGGCTTCCTCCTTCCTCAGGTGAATGTTGTGGAAAATGTTTCAGCAGCAGATAAACTGAGGCAAGGACAGAGACGGGCAATATTTCCAAGGTGGAAGTAGGCGGTCTTTGTAATAGAATAGGCAGATTTAATTTGATTAAAAATTATTTAACTTATACCTCTTCAGATACACAAAAATAATTTTAAAAACCACTCCATTAAATCAACACTAATACTAAACCAAGACCAGCATCTGTAATATAAAACTTAGAAGTGTGGTCTTATCTAACCACCAGTCTTAAAGTATTTATGTCTATCTCAATAAACTCAGAAGTACTAATGGACTAGCAAAACATAGCCAAATAGCGCTCTCTGACAGCTCTTTGTCCAGCCAATCAACCTCCACCCCGAGGCACACTACAGAACATCCCCCAACTGCATAGACTAATGTGGAGATGCCAGTGATGGACTGGGGTTGACAAATGTAAGGATTCTTACAACACCAGGTTATAGTCCAACTGTTTTATTTGAAAATCACAAGCTTTCGGAGGCTTTCTCCTTTGTCAGGTGAGCGAGTGTGTCATACACTCGCTCACCTGACGAAGGAGAAAGCCTCCGAAAGCTTGTGATTTTCAAATAAAACAGTTGGACTATAACCTGGTGTTGTAAGAATCCTTACATTTGCATAGACTAAGTTACTGGAGTCCAAGTTTCACTGTTCTTTGTCAAACAAAAGGTACAATGGTGCCCAGCTGCTTGAGTCTGAGAACATAATAGGTGCTAGACCCAAATCCATTCTCACCTCAATCTAAGCACCTTTATCTTAACTGACTAACTTCAGAACAACAAGTAACCTGGCTCCATGGAATTTGCAGGAATGCTTCCCAATAGGGAGTCTCATCCCTTTAAAAGGGTATTAGGGCTACATTCCAGACAGGATTAAATTGGATTCTGTTTGCAGTAAATATATCAAGGGGGCCTAAACAAAGTGTATTTCTCCAAGGCCTTTATATATAAAAAATAGTTCATATCAATAAATAGGACAGATTTCTGATCTGCTACAAAAGGTACTATGAAAGAATTAGATTTTTAATACATTCATCCTCTATCCAGGCTCATGAGGATATGTACAACATTTCTATTTCTTTGTCTCAGTTTCTATATGGCAGTTATTCAGTACATTTTGATGGCAAATACTGTGCCAGATTTGGGATACTAGCAAATCTCTCATGGCATCGCTCACAGTAAGTCAGATGGTACACTGTTTTAAAATAATAGCAGCATTGTACCATTTAATTTACAAGGTATTATTCTGTTGTTAAAGCGCAGCAGTATTTAACATAATAAAGGCACTTTAAGACAATAAAGTCTAATTGCTGTAATCAAGTACTACCTGATGCCATAATTTAATTGGTGTTTTGGTGAAGGAAATTTGTAGATTGAAATGTTACAAATTTTCATCTCTGGGTTAGAAAAAAATAGCATGAAATGACGACCTTTCTTAAAAAAAATACTTTTGATGCTCTGGAAGTATGACACTTAAAACTTTCAGGCAGGTCTATAATCCACCTTATTTCACGTCTGATCTTAGCGTAGAATGTAAGGGGGTAGAGTTTCTGCTTTGAGCGCAATCGGCAAATTAGGCGGAAATTGCACCGGTTAGGTTACAGTTCAACGTTCTGCTAAAAATAATTTGCATAATCACAAACGTAAACTCTTCCATGAACCAGCGCAATCAGTAAGCGTAACAGAATGTAATTGTTTATTTTTTTCTTTGTGTTATAAAATATTGAGTGTCCAATCTTCCACCTGTGAGTAACCTGATTTTAAAATCACTGAAAATGACCTAAAAAACTATACTGAATCATTTACTAGTTTCATTGGTGTACACCAGACTGTTTTAGAAAAGTAAATATTTTTTAATTTGTAAAAACTTTTAAAACGTGCCTACTAGTGACTGTGCGCCTAAGAAAACTTGAAGACCCTCCTCGAACGGCCACAATCGGCAGAAACTCGCCATCCTCAAGATTTCAATCTGGGGGCGGGGCCGGCTTCAGGCACAATGATTTTTGAACCAGCATTAAAGATCACGGAACCTCGATTTACATGGCACGTAATTTACGCTCGAGTTTCCGCGGTCTTTTGCACTGGTTCAGCAATATTGCGCTGATAAAACCAGCGCAAACTAGTGGAAACTCTAGGTAAAGGTGTTTATGTCCAATTCCTGGGAGAAAATCAAATAGACAGGTGAAAGTATTCCGAAAACAATATACAGCGCAACACTGCCACCCTGCAAGTGCTGGGCAGCAGCTTTATGTACATAGTTAGTGCAACCTCTCCTCTCCTATATAACGTGGTGTGTTAACTTGCATGGGACTTTGTTGTTTCTTGGCTAAGATTATGCCAACAGTTTGACATCAACATTCTGTTGTCATTGCCTGACAAAAATCTGATTTTGTCCACCCTCTCTCAATGAAAATTCTCTGACATCTTACAAGTAATTTAGAAGAGCTGTAGAGTTCATTCATGAATGCTATTTGTACAAGATACAAAAAGTACTGGGGAGGGACAATAAAAGGAGGAAAAAAAATGTGTTTAATGCTCTTCGAATATAAAGACGATTGATTTTAATTTTTACACTTGGGGGACAAGTGTTCTTGCGAATAAGAGGAACGTAATTGTTTGCCCCTTTAGGATAAAACAAATAGCTTTTTAAAAAAATCCCATCTTCTCTTGGAGGCATGGATTAGTGCTGGGGTACAGTGTTTCCAGCCCTCCTGTACCGCACCCAAATAGTCATTCTGCATTTGTGCACACACAGGCAGCAAATGTTGGCACATTAGTTGACCACCGGGACATCACAACTTAGCTTGAAACTGTCCTCAACTGATGTCCACACATGCACTTTACAGCTAGAATCACTGGATAGTAATAAGAAATGGATATCATGGCGATCTTCCCCATTTTAATTAATGGTACCAAGACCAATTATAGCTCCCCTTCTACCATTCCAGCTAAGATCAGATAACACAGCACAGATTGGGAATCAAACACTTCTGATCTGTAGGGGTTAGTTACACACTGATTTTACCAACTGACCCGTCAGTAACCTTCATACAGCAGCTATTCACGCAATTCTACAGAACATTCTTCTGCAAAAATTGCATTTTGTCTCTCTGCTCTCTCAATACCAAAACAAGTTCTTAATCATTTTTACAAAATCTTACAATATCTATCAGTATCACTCCACTATAAAACACGCAGGTATAATGCATGTGTTTACATAATACTAGACGTGTATAGCTCACTCCAGTGCGGAAGAAAATGAGTTTTCAAAAGAGAAACATTTTTCAATTTAACACTTGAAGGTGGACACTCGTGCTGGGGTAGGTTTGTGGATATTGGCAGTCTTCTGATACTTTATCGAAGTGATCTTAGACAGTGGATACCATTAACCTATTTGATCATAGCAGATACTAAAGCTGAGCTTGATCAAGTTTTCATCCAGTGTCCATACATATGTTTCCAGCAGGGATTTCTGGATAGCCCAGAAACACTGATGTCAATGTACTGCCTTCAGTAATGTTCTGGCTGCAGTATCAGACAGGGGATTGAACCTAGAACCTTCTTGATCTGTATGACTAAGCACGATAAAGATAGTACATTCGAGCATTGAGTTATTGAAAGGACCCAATGTTAGGCTTTCGGCTCCCAATAACTTCTCCTCATGTATATATCCTCTATCTCTGTCCACAATAATGAAAGGATCGCTGAGTTGAGATGACTAGGAATCATGCAATAGTAAAATGATTGAAGATAAATTGAAGTTTTAAAAAAATTATGAATTGAGAAACCTAGATGAAGAGTTAAGGTCCACAGTGCAGGATATCACCGAGATTGAAGCAGTAAGAGCGAAGATAAGGTAAGTCAAGAAGTAGTGATTAAGTGATAACAAGTTTGAGTTTCAACCCTGTAAATTATAGAAGAAAGGAAAGAATAAAGGGGTGGGGGGGGGGGGGGAAACGAGTTCCACAGTTTGAGGTCCTGGGAAAGAATAAATTAGAATTGGAGATGGTGTGACAGAACAGTATCTGTACTTGAAACCACTACCAAAATAACACAAGGTTTCAAAAGGAGATTTTAAAAAAATATAACTATCCCATTACAAATAATACTGCAGGGTGAACAAGTATTTTACATTTTTAATGTTATAATTTTGTATTTAAAGCTTACTTCCTCAACATCTTCATCAAGTTGTTCATTTGGATCAATTTCTCGCACCAGGTCCTGCAGCTTCTTCTTGCTTAAAACCTGAATTATAGAATTACCACAAAGAATATGCAGAAAAGTAATGTTAAAGCTTTTGAGTTGACGAACAGTGAACTATGTATTTAGTATCATGGTATGCATGGATCAGTAGTATATACAAAAGTGGCCACTCTGATTATTTGTAGCTGCAAAGGAAGAAACTCCTGAATATGCAACTTAATATTTGACCTAGACTAGTTGAGAACTATAAGTGTACAAAATCCATCTATTTTAAACTAGGCAGAATATACCAGAGAACCTATCGGCATTGAGTTTCCTGTTGCCAATAACCTCCAGCTCAAATATGTGTTTGGAACTTAGGTTTTCATACTGGGTCTGTGGTCCCTGAGGGTCCAAGGGAATCTGCAAGTTATCAGATTGCTGTCCATCTGGCATGCCACACACTGCAAACACTGTCAAGAATTCTGTATTTTTCCCTGTCATTTTTGACTTGTTAGCACGTTATTTCTGTTGCTGTACACTAATAAACATTTCTGCAATGATAGTTCTGGTTTCCTTTAAGAAACTGGACACTGCCTTTTGATAATTAGGGAAGGGGATCCTTGGAAGGTTGTCAATATTTCTAATGGGTACCTGGGAGCGTGTCAATAACTGTCAGGCCTCCCTCACAATGTGAAAACCATTAGTTTGTTGTTTTGGACAAAAGTTATGACAGATGCTGCTTTAAAAAATTTGGACGAATTTGACTAGCAAAAAAAATTAGTTCTATGGTGTAAGATTTTCATAATCACTCATTTTGTTCCCTTTGATCTCCTGCTCAATTCAAGCCATTTGCTTCTAGCTACCAAATAATCGTGAGCATCATGCTCACTATTATTTGGTATATGCATGGCACAAATCTGTCAATGGCTGGTTTCAAAAAGCTGCTAAATGTAGCTAATCAAGTTTTTGCAATTGCAACAGTGCAATACTCGGGATAAATTATTTCCCTGCTTAATTAAGAGACAAATACCTTTGGCTTAGCATGCTAATCTGGACTGGAGAAGATTATATAAATTGGACAATATATATTACAAATGAACAAGAACGTTCAAGAAAGTCTCAGGTCTGCTCCTTCACTTAATCATTCAACATGCTAAGTGTACATTTCACAATACAAATATATTTTCCTATTTTTCTCTTATCATTGCTTCCTTATATTTTTTGTGCACTTTATACCAGCTTTGCTGTATAAAGTATCTTCATTCATCTTGTACATTTATGTTCAAACACTGATACTAGGAAACAACAAGTGAAAACAATATTGTGGTTTCTACATTTTGCATTGAAGCAGTTCCAAGTTAAAGCTTGCACTGAGAGAAATGCTTTGTCTTTTTGCAACAAAAAAAATCAATACAAGTTAAGTTCCAATACAATTGTTGAGATTAAACACCCCTTTTGATAATTCACCCAATGTAGTATGTGTTTCTACCTTTGGAGCTACAATTCTTAAAATTACATATTAAAAATACATGGTCCAGCAATCTCTATGCATCCAAAAAGGTTTTATGTCACAGAGTTGCTAGCCACTCAAACCTGCTAGCCACTCAAACCTGCATGCCACTCAAACCTGCATGCCACGGTGGGTTAAGTTTCCCAAGTTCGTTGCCAAATGGGGAGTTGAAAACACATCACTCTCTCCCCCTATAAAAACCCCCAACTCCTCCACCCCCCCCCAGTTATAAAGCAAAAACGGCAACAATCATTAAGATGACTGTACCCACTATCATTTTATCCTTATATCTGAAGGGGAGGATTCAATTCAATAAGGATAAAAATATATACTGTAAAAATTCAAACTAAAATGGATACCAAAAACTACAATATTCCAATCTTAAAACAACTATACCTGGTTGCCTTCTGGACTCATGCGCCCTCCTGAGCCTGGAGTTCCAGGTATTTTTACCACAGCAGTGCTATTGGCCATTGTATTTGGAGGTGGTGTACTGGACGGATCAGGTTTTATTGAGGGAAAATTTGTTAAATTTATTAGAGTTGCAGGTCCAAACTGGTTCATAATCTGCTGGGCTTTGGCCTTTAAATCATTAAGTTTCTCCAAATCCTGCTTCTGTTTGGGGTTGTGCGAGCCAGGACCAATCAGCTGTTCAAAACATAAAAATAAAACATTATTTGTGAGGTGCAGTATTTTATGAACTATTAAATGTAGCAAGTTCCAGATCTATGGATTAGTACGTTAAGCATGTTAAGGTTCTTAAAAATTAAAAGAAAATTGTAGTACTCTATTTTGGCAGCAACTTTCTGCTTAAAATCACACGTGGCTCTAAATGTAAACCAACATTAATATATCTGTATAATATATTAGGAGGCTTTGTTCTCTAAGAGGCTTGTTTTCAGAGTGAATTTTACAGCAATCCTAAATCCCACATACAAGACATTCCTCTGTATTATGGCTGCTATTTCAGGATCTGGTATAAAAGCCACTGCCTACAGGGACATAAAGCATGCAAAAAATTATAAATTATATTGTACAAAGTTATAAGCAAGCATGGAGCAACTTTTGTAAAAAGTTTTCATAAAGTTGGGAAAAGAATGCCACGGGCTTTTTGTCAAATTACTGTATGTTTTTTCACATCTGTTTCTTTGAAAATTCATTAAGATCTGAAATATGCTTCAGCTATTGTCAAGATTTCTCTTTGTAATTTGGGAAAGCTAAGAAAACCACATCTGCACAGTTTTACTCACCAGCAGCCAAACCCATTCCTAATAAAATAAAATCACTGCGTCTGTGCGGTCAGTACAGAGACCAAGGGAATTGGCTTGAGACTGCCTTAATTGTTAAAACATGATTACAAATCAATTTTCAAAATATAAAATATTTAAACATTGCCTCAACATGAGGGTGCTACTGGTAAAACGTGACTGTAAAATATGTCCAATTTAGAACAGAAGCTGTATTTATGAGTGATGATCCCAAGACTGACATCAGCAATTCCTAAAAGGGTCTTCTGAAATTCTAGACTATTTGTCACTGAGGAGAACATATTTCAGGTGACAAAGTATGTTAAACACAACACAACTGGTTGAGCAGAGTTTGAAAATGAAATAGAAATCTAAGCAGACTGTGTATGAAGATGTTTTTTAACTAAAACAGGGTATTTCTCACAAATGTCACTCAGAGAGCTACGCTTTTGTACCATTTTTGTTTTGCATACGATTCAGGAGACATTTGATTAAGTGTGCTCCCCCCACCCCCAAAAATTTTACATCAGCTCCTGTCATGGAACAGCATAACACAATACCAAGCATCTTGGCACTGGTTAGGACTTATCAGATTATCATTTTAAAAAATTACAAAAATCTTATTCCATTTTCAACAGGAAAGTTTTATTAATAGCCTTGAAACAACAACAAATACTACTTGGAGTTTTAGAGCCTGACCCAAAATACTGCGTTTTGACCTCAGTGATAGAAATGCGTAAAACTATTATGTGCAGGCAGGTTTGGAAACATACTTAAGAATGATCAGACAGAGGTAGATCTCTCTGGGGCACTATTTAAGCATGACTTGACCCAATTCAGCACTACCAATTGAAATATCAGAATTACTTCACAAAATGCTAAATTTACTAATTCATTAGTCCTATGAAGAGTTCTCTTTTCCCCCTGTACCCCTCAGACCCTGGTTCTGGAGGCGGTTAGCTGGCAGCATGTAGTAGCCACGGATGTCACAGTAGGATTATGTTGACGGTAAAATAATTGCATTGCATAGTATTGTATTACAAATCATCAAAATACCGATAATCTTTTCACTCTCTGGATAAATAAACCTACTTTAAATAAAGTGACTAATCACCTTTTTAACCCAATTTTCTGTCATTCAGCTCATATTTCTTGGCACCAAAGAGTGTTTTTGCTCAGCTACCAAAATGGCTTAGCAAGTTTATCCAGAATAGCAGGAAGTTATCTAATTTCAGCCAGGATGGCATTAAAAGAACAATTAACCTCAGCATCCCTGGGTTCAGGATGAGGGGAGCAGCTAGGGGAAACAAAAAAATTATCTAAGGCTCTTGCTCTTGTTTGCTATTTACCAACCCCTGCTGGAACTATGTGGAGAATGGACATGGGGGTAAGGATAGAACTGGGTTCAGTTAGAATGCTCCCCATGTTAAAAAGACTGCCAACATTCTTCAGCAAGGCTCACACGTGAATAGTGCCCACTTGGGTGAGGGAGTGGCGGGCAGTGGCATCCACTGACATGCACTCTAGCAAGGAGTCAACACCTTCAGGTGAGGAAAGTAATTGGCAAGAAAACAAAAGAGTGTTGTCTCTATCACTGCCTGGTGTGCACAAGACAACAAGACATGAGCAAATGTTTTGAGCATGCTTGTCAGTACCCAAAGTGCCAAAGGAATACTAATGCAAAACATTTAGTTCAATAAAGGTTTGCTTAGTTTTAGCGTGCATTAGTAGATTAAAAATTTTAATTAAAGGGTGCACTAGTAAACAGCTGGTATATCAGCTGTCTAGAATGTCAATCAGTATTTATGTCATCAATTGAGCAACCTGATTGGAAGATACTTACAGAATGATTTGGCATAATCAAATTAGCATGGTTTGCAATAATGGAGCAAAGATGTCATGTGCTTTACATTTTGTGATAGCTTGGCACCTTGTAGTATCGGGAGATCCCAAGCTCCAGCTTATTTTCCTTGCTTCGTCCTGTAGATAGGTGGTTGTTTAGATCCCTCAAGCAGAACATGCACTTGGCTTAGACATAACATAGATGCATTAAATAAAACACCCAAAAGTGTAGAGTGTCTAAATCACACATTACGTACGATAGTGAATTATCAGCCAGAGGAAAGAGCGGTTTCTAATTTTTTCCCCTTAAATTTTGTGCAATACTGTGCTTAACTTAGAAACCAACTGGTTGCAACTATCTTAATAGAATGCAAGAAGCGGTTTCTTTAAGCAACAAACAAGTTGGGTTTTCATATGTTCCACCACAAGCACAAATCAACAGAACAAAACAAACGATAGGATGTAACTTCTCATTTCTGGTATCGTCCCATTAGGAAAGATTGAATAGGTTGGGGCTCTTTTCTCTGTAAAAGGGAAGACTTAATAGAGGTCTTTAAGATTATGAAAGGGTTTGATAGGGTAGACGTAGAGAAGGTGTTTCCACTTGCAGGGGAGACCAGAACTAGGGGCCATAAATATAAGATAGTCACTAACAAATCCAATAGGGAATTCAGGAGAAACTTCTTCACCGAGAGTGGTAAGAATGTGGAACTTGCTACCACAAGGTGCAGTTGAGGCAACTAACATAGATATATTTAAGGGGAAGCCAGATAAACACAATGAGGGAGAAGGGAACAGAAGGAAATATTGATAGGGTTAGATGAAGAAGGGTGGGAGGAGGTTCACGTGGAGCATAAACACGCTATTGGGCCAAATGGCCTGTTTCTGTGCTGTACATTCTTTGTAATTCTCACCCACCCCGTACATTCTTTGTAATTCTCCCCCACCCCGTACATACCTTTTTCAACAGCTAAAAACAAATAAGTACGAAACACTTCCCATTTTATTGGGGACCACACAATTTATTTTCATCAAAGGTTTGTGATTATTGGGATGAGGGATGTCAACACCAATGAATGGAATACATTTCTACTGTTAGCACTTTGTGTCAGTACCAAACATCCATAGGTAAGCAAAATGCAAAGTAAAGTTCCCTTGATTCTGCTCCCAACAGTATGCCTTCACTCAGGGATGCCCAAGCTTTTGTCGTCATGGGTCACATAGGTGCATACCATGGAGCCCAAATATAAAGTTTAAATTCATGTTCCCATTAACATGTATATATTTCAAGTTGCTGATACTAACAGGTCCAAGTGCTCAAATTTAGGATTTATCGACCAATGAGACAAAAGTACTAAAAAAAAAACCTTTCCAAATCCGCATGCCTGCAGAATTCAAACAGGGCAAACCAGCAAACAAGAAATAGAAGTACAAAAAGGACAGTTACCTGAGCTTCAAAGAATGCCAGAACTCAGGTGACACATGCTTCTATGGCCTCAGGTTGGACAAGCTGCTTTAATCCATCCTCAAAAGTCATTCCCTACTAAATCAGTGCTTTTTAAAAAAATATCCCAATTCAGCCTCTTTTATGTCACTCTGAATGAGATTTCAAATTTAGTGCCAATTAGTCCCAAATTGTGAACAGTTTTTTTTATTCGTTCATGGGATATGGGCGTAGCTGGCAAGGCCAGCATATATTGCCCATCCCAAAGTGCCCTTGAAAAGGTGGTGGTGAGCCACCTTCTTGAACTGCTACAGTCCGTGTGGTGAAAGTTCTCCCAGTGCTATTTGGTAGGGAGTGTCAGGATTTTGACCCAGCGACGACGAAGGAACGGCGATATATTTCCAAGTCGGGATGGTGTGTGACTTGGAGGGAAATGTGCAGGTGGTGCTGTTCCCATGCGCCTGCTGCCCTTGTCCTTCTAGGTGGTAGAGGTCGCAGGTTTGGGAAGTGCTGTCAAAGAAGCCTTGGCGAGTTGCTGCAGTGCATCCTGTGGATGGTACACACTGCAGCCACGGTGCGCCGGCGGTGAAGGGAGTGAATGTTTTGGGTGGTGGATAGGGTGCCAATCAAGCGGGCTGCTTTGTCCTGGATAGTGATGAGCTGCTTGAGTGTTGTTGGAGCTGCACTCATCCAGGCAAGTGGAGAGTATTCTGTCACACTCCTGACTTGTGCCTTGTAGATGGTAGAAAGGCTTTGAGGAGTCAAGAGGTGAGTCACTTGCCACAGAACACCCAGCCTCTGAATTGCTCTTGTAGCCACAGTATTTATGTGGCTGGTCCAGTTAAGGTTCTGGTCAATGGTGATCCCCAGGATGTTGATGGTGGGGGATTCGGCGATGGTAATGCCTTTGAATGTCAAGGGAAGGTGATTAGACTCTCTAGTTAGAGATGGTCATTGCCTGGCACTTGTCTGGCGCGAATGTTACTTGCCACTTATCAGCCCACGCCCAGATGTTGTCCAGGTCTTGCTGCATGCGGGCACGGACTGCTTCATTATCTGAGGGGTTGCAAATGGAACTGAACACTCTACAATCGTCAGCGAACATTCCCATTTCTGATCTTATGATGGAGGGAAGGTCACTGATGAATCAGTTGTGCTGTTCTCTGCTGTGGGTCTGCATCCAAAAAGAATTGGATTTGAAACTGCTCAAACTTATTACCGTTGCCATAGATAGGGTAATATAACCTCATCAGTATGGGCTGGATTCAAACTTAGCCCCCTGAGGTGAAAGCAGAGTGCTAACCCAGCCCCACGTAAGACAATTTTAAGATTACAAATATCCAGGGATGAAGGACTTCAGTTACGTGGATAGACTAGAGAAGCTGGGGTTGTTCTCCTTAGAGCAGTGAAGGTTGAGAGGAGATTTGATAGAACTGTTCAAAATCATGAAGGGGTTAGATAAAGTAAATAAAGAGAAACTGTTCCCATTGATGGAAGGGTTGTGAACAAAGAGGACACAGATTTAAGGTGATTGGCAGAAGAACCAAAGGCGACATGAAGAAAAACATTTTTACGCAGCGAGTAGTTATGATCTGGTATACGCTGCCTGAAAGGGCGGTGAAAGCAGATTCAATCATGGCTTTCAAAAGGAATTGGATAAATACTTGAAGGGAAAATATCTGCAGGGCTACAGGGAAAGAGCGGGCGAATGGGACTAACTGGATTGCTCTTACAAAGAGCCGGCACGAGCTCGATGAGCCAAATGGCCTCCCTTCTGTGCTGTAACCATTCTATGATTCTATCCAGTCAATGGATTGAAGGATTCTGATTTGTTTAGCGTAGACAAATATAGGTGAATTTTCAATCTGTAAAATAGAGAATTTACTGAGATACTGAGCACATCTATAAAAAAGTTGGCCACGCTTACAGGCAACATCTTGTCCTCTAGTGTACAGGTTTACATCAAACTATTCACAAGGAGATTCATGTAGTGCAATAGCATCATCTCCTAGCAAAAGTTTTTAGATAAATAAAAACTCAATTTTTTGGTCTCACACAAAAATAATGAATGTCTTTGTTCAACCCAACTTAATATCCTGTTGTAATGGCCATTTCAAGTCCAAATGGTTTCCTGCCATGTTTCAGAGTTTCACTGGGTTTACCAGTAATCCCAACCCAAATGTGAAATAGTAGTTTAGTCTTCTATACGTTCACACATTCCACCTCTAAAGAAAAAAAGGGGTAAAAATTCAAAGGCCATAATGGGTAAAAATCAATGTGCTCTATGAACAATATTTCAAATAAAAAATTACACGTGCCATTTATCATTTTAACAAACTTCAAAAACCCAACAATTTCCAGTATTTTATTTCAAATACAGAAAAACACTCCTCCACCATCAGTTCATAAACAAAACTGTTTTCAAATGAATAAACTGAGACTTAACAGCTTGTCACCAGATGGCATCACAATGCTTGCTGAAATTCCTGGAAAACCAAAAGTTCTGTGTAGTTCTAAATCATATTTTCTCTTCTAGCAGAGTATAGCACAGCCAATAGTTGTTTGCTTACTATTTAAAAGTCCAATTCTTTTTTGAGGTTGGGATTCAGGGCTCATTGTTCATCCAGTGTAAAGAAACTGTGCATCTAACCATACTGTAATTCACAGGTGTGCCCGTAATGCTGGCTCCAGGTACCAAAAATTTGAAAGTGTATTCCATTTTACAGCACTGTTATTTCTCATATTAATGAGCAAAAAAAACTTTTAAAAATGAACGGCCTCAAAACTGTTCTTCAACGTAACCCAAAGCTGCCAGTGTTGTGGAGACTGCTGCACTTGGGATTGCATGGCAGATTCCACCTCACCAAGGAAACCATACATGCCAGTGATCATAAAGACAGCTTCATTGACCTGTGGGGGCAGATTAAATCTCTGCCAGAAAAGATGGTAGTCTCTCCCTCCAGTAGTGATATTTATTTGTTGATGCCTCCAGACATAGCAATGAAAACCAGAAGCTTTGGTGCAGCTTGTTAACTACGGAGGCAGCAACAATAACTCACGTACTTTACAATGCTGATACTGAAGTTGTTGGCATTTAACAAGAGCATTGGTTCTCTTGTCTGGACATTTTTGGGATAATAAGTATTATGATATTTGGTAACAAGGCGCTGTTAACCTAAGTTAGTTCTCAATGTTAACAAGTAGAAAAAAAACAATGTATTTTTACTGAAACCAGACACTGGAGACAATTAACAATGAATTTTTATTGAAACCAGATACTGGAGGAATGTTATATGTATTTAGCAGAAGTTGTTTGAAGCCTGGGGCTGGTTAATCATACATGTCAACTTCTAAATGACAGGCAGCCCCAAGACAGAATTAAAACTGAGTAGCTTTCAATATGAGAGTTAATGTCAATTTACAACAGTACTCTTAAGTTCTTATATTTACTTTGGGCAAATGACCAGGACTTTAGAGCAGGTCAAATCAATCCCCCATTTAGGTTCTGAAAGGGAAAGTTATTTTACTGAGTTGTCCCATTGACTTAAACATCCTAAAATTGGACATCGTTACACTTATCAGTGTCTTTCAAATCAACCTTTTTATTGTGTTTCTGCATTAAAACTTCTAGTCAGACAACCTGGAAACAGGGACTTTGCACAAAAATGATCAACGTGACATCAGAGAAAGGAAGACATAGGATATGATATATCAAACCGTATCTAACTAGTTTTAAAAGACAACAAAGTGGTAGCAACTAATGATGCATTTATGTTACAGAATCAATTCAAGAAGCAGTTCTGCAATACTGACTTGCATATTGCAGAGTAGAAAAACCACTGCATATGTATAGCTATTTTTAAAGTACAAGTGCTTTTGGCTGTCATACTTTTTGAGTAACTGAGGAAGAAGCTATGTACACACCAGCAAGGAAATAAGCACATTACTGTTCTGTATGGCTGGGTTGCTGGCCTATACTTCTGACTTCAATATTAATTTTGGAAGGCACCTTTGCCTTGAAGTACCAGCAAAAAACACCTGTAACTGGGTCCTCGACCCTGAGAGTCAGCAGCACCACCATGTACAGTGCTGGCAAAGTTAAGCTGTTGTTGGCAGCTCTGTAAGGTAAATGCAGTTTTGCAGACACTGATAAGTTTTATTAATACTTTTAGAACATTTAGGATTATCGGACTATTCAATACATCTCTCCATTAGGTCCCACCTTTAGAACCCAGAAATGTTAATCTTAATGTTCAACCAGGAATCACCCTCTCTCCCAAACTTTTTGCATAATTTATACCTTTTATAAAGCAATAGCTTGTATTTTAAAGATTAATTCGTAATATGCCTAATTTTTTTTTTATTGCTCGGGGTTTGAAGGGGATAGTTCAGTTATTTAAGGCAGCGAGTAGCTGAATTGTACAGACCAGCAGGTCCTGGGTTTGATTCGCAGACTCTGCTGAGGTTGTTAATCTCAGCCCGGGTGCCAGTGGGGCGCTAGAGAGGGAAATTTGGTCACCTTCTGATCACTAGCCATTAATCTGCACTGGAAACATGCATGGGAATTTCAGAAAAACAGGATCAGGCATGGCTACGAAGTCCTCCACAATCAAACAGCCTGCTGACACTCACATGAACAAGGGCTATCCGGACAAGGTACTACCTTCATAAGGGGAGAAAAAGTAGCCAAAATATATATTGAAAAGCTTTTATTTAATAGGAATGCTATTTTATAGCTAATTTACCAACAGCCTCAAAAACCCTACTTCTAAAAATAGTGGCTTTCTACTGGGTTCACATCAAACATTTGCAAGAAAGTTATTTAATGCCCATTTTCTGAACTAGAAAGCAAAATCTAAAGCAAAACCCCTGTCCGTGTTCTTCCGCTGCATTCTCTCATGCCAGTCAAGGCCAACTCAGGCACTACTTACTGCTATCTGAGAGTCTAGATCTTTAATCACATCAGCTACTGCTGTAGGCCCAGATAATGAAGAGGTCATTGTGACATGCTGCCTGGAAACAAACAGCAAGGATTAGGCCACAGTAGGATTAACTGAATTTTTGCACTGTGACAGCTTTTTAAAAGTGTCTTAGTACAACAAATTAAATATCCTAAAAATTACTGGTGCAGGTTAACACTACTAATGCAGGATTAATTAGCCAAAAAATGTGCTTGATGACAATTTCTAGACCATAAAACTACCAGTTTGCAATAATTCTACGATGAAGATGGAATCGAATTTTTTTTTAAAAAGACTAAAATAGCTGTGGAGAGCTGTGGTTATCCATTCCCAAGCCCTGTTTCCACACTTCTTATTTCTCTCCTAGTATGTTGTAAACAGGCTCACTAGCATTTGCCCACAACTTTAAATAAAACATTTTTTAAACGAAAAACCTCTGCTGGTGTTGAATGTAGAGTTTATAGCTGATTTTACAAGATTGCAAGCAGGTAAAGGGCAGAAAAGTTTCAAAATCTAAGTCTCAGGTTCAATTCTAGTGTGTGCTGAGTTGGCCAATTATAATTGGGGTTGATGCATTATAATTGGCCTTAGCATCCCTAGGCTTGGGGAGTTGATAGGTAACTTAATTAGGGCTTCCCTTTCTATTAAATCATTACCTAATGACTCCTGGTGGAGGGGGAACGTGTAGACATTTTATAAGGACAGGATGAGACTCAACTGTGTGATCCTCAAGTTCAAATAGCTTGCTGACATTTACGTGAAGAACGGGCGAGGTGGGTGAGGTGGCAGAGGACCACTGCTGCTCACGGTACTAAACTCCAGCAAGAGTCATTACTCTGTGGAAAGGAGTATGGAGAAGGGATAAAAGTCTGTTCTCTGACAAAGTAGATACATGATGTGGAGATGCCGGTGATGGACTGGGGTTGACAAATGTAAGGAATCTTACAACACCAGGTTATAGTCCAACTGTTTTATTTGAAAATCACAAGCTTTCGGAGGCTTTCTCCTTCGTCAGGTGAGTGTGACTCACCTGACGAAGGAGAAAGCCTCCGAAAGTAGATACATAAACACAAACATTAATGTAAACTAACACATTCAGTGCTATTTTTGTTCTCCTTACACTGTATCTCCAAACATTTATTCATTTTCTGCTTGCATTAAGCATTTAGTAGTTTATAGCAAAGTGCAAACATTTTGCAAAAAATGGGAAGTTCACACCAGCACCACCCCCTCCCCCACCCAGAGTCCAGTCCAGTGCATAATGAAAGGAAGTGATTTGTAAGTTTAACTGACAGCGTAAACTTATTGAGATCACAAGTCAACATTTATTGATGCATACATTTTTGAACACAGTTTTTACTAACCTAATGCTGAGGAATCAGTTTGTTAGAAAGTTTCCACTGCTTTTCTGAAATTATTTTTGAATAATTCAATTTCTGATAGGAATTGTTTATCCAATTTGCAATTTATAGGTTAGTGACAAGTTAAATGTTCAAGTTCAGACTGTTTACAGATATATGGGCCAACATGCACAATCTCTATCATTCCTGTTTATAAAAGAAACCCAGATTACAATATAACCATTTACAATAATCTACAGCGGATGGTGCAAATCCAAGTGACTAAAGTGAAGACATTTTGGAAATGTGATCAAACAGGTGAATGATCTTTTTAAGTTACTGAAGTGACTTGTTAATATTTCAGATAGACAGATGTGCAGCTCTGTCATGTGCATTCTGTCTACCCTCTTCCAAACAGTGAAATTTTAAAAACCTGAGAGATTTGTTCCCATATACTCCAAATGTTACAAGGAAACAATCTAGCTCACCTAATCCCTGTTGGTGGAGTGTTTTTAAAAAAATCATCTTTGGTTAAATTTACACATCAAATGGAGCATTGGTGCAAAGCAGCTTGGCTTCAAATCAGTGTTAAAATTGAGTGCCAAACTGACTACAGTGCAACGTGAAGTGAGACTTGCTGGAGGGAGAAAAGTGTTTTACACTGATGCTACAGTAGTAGCAACCTTAGTTAACGTGCTGATATCAGGTGAAACTATCTTGAAGGAGTTATTGAGCCCGATTGGCTCTCAAACAAATATATTTAAGTTCACCATAATTCTCAGCAAATAAAAAATATTGAAGTGCTAAGTGTGAAATTTCTTCTTTAATAAATGATGTCGGAATAGGGAATTAATTTGTGCCTGCATAAATGTGACATTTAAACACAGACATGTGACACATTAGAATCTGTGCCCATGTTCCTTAGGATTCAGGAGAATTTTTTCTGAAGCATTTTCGAGTTACCTTTTATAGCATTGGCATTGGCCATTTCTAGAAGAGGAAAGTTACAAGATAAAGTTGCAGATTTTTTTGAAACAAACCTGGAAAATGTATTTCAACAAAAATCTACATTACAAAGCTTCAAAGTTCATAACCTAACATTTAGTTTGCGGCCAAAATATCTCTTCATAGAATCTTAGAGAACAGAAGGAGGCCATTTGCTCCGTCGTACCTGTGCCGGCTCTTTGAAAGAGATGTCCAATTTAGTCCCACACCCCAGCTTTTTCTTCAAAACCCTGCAAATTAGTCCTCTTCCAGTATATGTCCAATTGTCTTTTGAAAGTTCCTATGGAATCTGATTCCACCACCCTTTCAGGTAGTGCATTCCAGATCTTAACAACCCTCTGTATGATTTTTTTTCCCTCATTTCCCCTCTCGTTCTTTAGCCAATTATTTTAAATTTATGATCTCTAGTTACTGACCCAGTTGCCAGACGAAACAGTTTCTCCCTACTTGTTCTATCAAAACCCCTTATATAATTTTGAATACCTCTATTAGGTCTCCCCTTAACCTTCTCTGATCTAAGGAGAACAATCCCAGCTTCTCCAATCTCTCCACATAACTGAAGTCCCTCATCCCTGGTATCATCCTGGTAAACCTCCTCTGTACCCTCTCCAAGGCCTTAACATCCTTCCTAAAGTCTGATGCCCAGAATTGTACACAATACCCTAGCTGAGGCCTAACCAGTGATTTGTAAAGGTTTAGCATGACTTCTTGTTGGCATTTGCATGGGGTATGATGTTAAAACTAAAGCCTTAAAGAATTTTATTGAGGCTTAAAATTGGCCTATTATCTAACTGACTCACTTTAGGGGCTATAAAAGGATAAAGCACTGCAGTGGCAGAGATTTTATAATTTAACAATCATATGTTCAATATTGAAGAGAAAAGACAATGCCCTTCTTTCGCCTCAGTTTTCGACCTGAATTAAAACAATTTCAAATATTCAGCTGATAATCTGGCTGAAGCAGAAAATAACATGTCCCACTTCTTATGTCCTCCTACTTTAAGATTATTTTACTCACTAGAAGGCCTAGTGGGAAAATGAACTGCAGATCTGGTACTAAGCCTATCTTCAATTCCTGGTCTGTGTGGTCAGCTGATCTCAACCAGAATATCAGAGCTACAATTAGCCTCAATATTCCCAGGTTAGGGAGGGAAGAAAAAAACATTCCGGGTTCCTGCTCCCAATTGCTGACCAATGACTCCTGCTTCAGAATGCACGTGAATGTTGGGCGAGGACATAATTGAATTTGGTGATGATCTCCTTGGCTGCATGGTTAAATAGTCTTCTAGCAATCGCAGCGTAGGCTCAGACTTGAAGAATACCTACTTAGGCAAGGTACCAGAGGGCTGCTAAAACCCAAGAAAGTGTAAACAAGCATAAATCACACGCTACTGGGGAAGGATTAGAGCAAAAAGAACATTGGCGAAAAAAAAGAAACCCTTCCATTGTTGACAAAATTTCAAGGTCACAGGGTACATTTTTGCAGAAATTGTCAATTTTACTCATACAAACGTCAAATGCTTATTGCATAGATTGTATACATTGATGGAAGAAATGCTTTTGATCAGAAAAATTGCTATTTAAATAGTGGTATGTTTTAAAATATGCAAAACTAATTTAGAGTAAATTGTGTAAAACGGCAGTCCGTATTAATTTGCTAATATTTGCCTGTTGGCCATATTTAAAATGTTGCTTGATGCAGATTAAAAAAATCTATGCTTTAATGAAAGACACTATGTAGATTTCATACTACTTTTCCCTCTAAAAATAAAATAAGGATTCTTTAACTCCCAACACAATCTCAGCCAAGAATAAGCTGCATCCAGAAAAACGCACATGGGATACTCAAATAACTGTAGAATACCATTTTTGTCTCAGTGGCGGGAAACATGGTATTTCATGGTTATACATTGAGTACACAATTAACCCTTTTTGGATTAAACTTTATTGAGTAATCATACAAATAACATTGATACTAAAGTTATGTGAAGTGGTTTGCACCCCTCCAAGGAGTATTTGAGTATAAAAGTAAAAAGGGAGAAAAAAAAGAGTAATTAAGGAATTAAAAAAATTATTTTAATGAATGAAAATGGTTGTGCTGCAAACGACCCATATAAGCAAGAAAGATTTGAATGATTTATCAAACTGGACTATGTTGTAAAACTGTAAGGATTTAAAAGTGGGTCAGAAAAGTGGAATGAGGAAACAAAATAGCATACATCCCACAGACTATTAGTCACTTCAGATACTATTTGCAACAGTTATTAAACCTTTGAAGTTATTGCTTTGCTCATGATCACTAACATTGATTCACCCAAGAGGAAAGTACTTAAAAGTGATTTTTTAAGTCAAGTCCTACCAGTACTTTTGTATGGACTTTTACAGTCTAGCTTATCTGTGATAGTTCAGCTAATAAAAACCTTTAGCTTCATGACTCTTTAGCAGCAGTAAACATAAAAAGATATATATATTGAGACACTTGGTTAGATCATACTTGGAGTACTGTGTGCAGTTCTGGTCTCCATACTACAAAAAAAAGGATAATGAAGCACTATAGAAAGTGATGAAAAGATTTACAAGGATGTTATCAGAATTGAGATGATGCAACCATCAGGAAAGATTGAGCACACTGAAGCTCAAACTAGCAGATCACTGCTAAGCTCCATGTTTTTATTTTAAATTAATGAAGGGTTCAATAGGGTGGACATGGTGACAAGTGTTTCCACTTGTGACTAAGTCTGGAATATAAGATAGTCACTGACAAATGAAGTAAAGAATTTAGGGGGGAAATAATTTACACAAGAGTGTGGTGAGAATGTGATACTCACTGCCATCTGGAGTGGTTGAAGCAGACAGTATTGACACATTTAGGGGAAGGCTTAATGTATACATGAGGGAGAAGGGGGCAGGGTGGTAGAAGGCTTATGTGGAGTATAAACACCGGCATAGACCAGTTGGGCTGAAGGGACTGTTTTTGTGCTGTAGATTCTATATAAGACTACTTGTTGCCAGCCATGAGAGATATATAGCTACATATATGAGACTAAAAAATCAGCAGCAATTCAATGACAAATCAAAGTTTTAACTAGCTGCATGACAAAAAAGCTGAATTAGAATATCTACATTAGAAGGGAGGAGTAGCTCAAGTCATAGAAGTTATTTTATAACCAAGGATCCACACTTGAAATACTAATTCATCTCTTCTCTCCACATATGTTGCCTGGTTTGCTGTGTTTCCAGCATCTGCAGTTTTTGATTTTTTAAAAAAAATCACTAGATAGGTAGTAAAAAATACCTGTAGCTGCAGAGATACAGGCAAACATAAACCGTGGATGTATACATTTCTCTTTAGTGAGAAGAGCCTATAAGAGATGGCGATTTATGACACTTTAAATGTTCTAACCTACAATATCTTAGATTATTATGCATAATGGTGTGAACAATGTATATGTTTGTCTGTACGGTGGTGATATTGGCTACTCATGTCTGTGTCAGGGATTACAGGCCTTGTTCAGGCATCAACAGCCCCAGACCGAGATAAAGAGCAGTAAACAACAAAGTGCAAAGCTGCTGTTTCGTTTAGACATACAAGCAGCAGAACGGTAAAGCAGGGCCGGGGAAGCACTTACCCAGCCAAGCCGCCTCACACCAACGCACTTCTACTCGCCCATAATAATATTTTAGTCACAAACACAACCTCCAGCCCGTTGAAAGCCGCCTGTGCACCGGTCGCCGTACTCATGCACGGAGACCGAGCATAGCGACCCGGAAACAGTCCCCAGCAGCCTTGACCCCCGCGCCCGGACACCCTCTCCCCCCCCCCCGGCTTACCCCATCTGTACGAAAACAGCTGAGGCGAAGATTTCCAATACATTTTATACATAAGCGGTTTATAAAAATTATTCGCAGTGATACTAACATGTTATTTTTCTGCCGTTGGAGGCATGATTAGGAAACGCGCGTGTGGGTGGATGCGCGCTCGCGCTCGCGCCTGCGCCTGCCCCCCCCCCCACCCCGCGCCCGCGCGCGCGCGCTTTTGAGTTGGCGGCGAAAGCTCGCGAGGACTCGCTCAGCCGGTTGCTAGGCAGCGCCTCCTGCGTTTGTGATCAGCCCGGGGACCAGGCAGTTGGTGAAACGAGAGGCAACGGGGCCTCGGTCAAGTTGGATGGAAGAGAAAGAAAATAAAAAAGAACTCGCATCTTTATAAGTGTCTCTCACGACCTCAGGATGTCCCAAAGCGCTTTACAGCCAACGAAGTGCTGTTGGAGTGCAGCCACCGTTGCAACGTGGCAGCCGATTGTGTGCACAGCAAGATCCCCACAAACGGCAATGAGGTAATGACCAATCCGACTTCAGTGATGTTGGTTAAGAGATAAATATTGTCCAGGACACCGGGGAAAGCTCCCCTGCTCTTCTACGAATAGTGCCACGGGATCATTTACATCCACCTCAGAGGGCGGACGGGGCTGTGGTTTAATGTCTCATTCTGAAAGACGGCTCCTCCGGCAGTGCAGCACTCCCTCAGTACCGCGCTGGGGTGTCAGCCTAGATTTTTGTGCTCAATAAGAAGAAAGGGGTAATTTTGGGGTGTGGGTGTGCTTAGTCTGACACTGCAGAAACCCATCACCATGTTTAAGTCTCAAAACTGCTAAGAAACGCAGCGGGGCAGAGCCTTCATTTGCCCCACATGTCTACATTCTCTGCCCGCAGGGAAATGCCTGCTTTTGATCGGGTTGGTAGAGCCAAGGCTTATGCACTCCTAAGTGGGCGCATGGGTGCTGCTTGAGTTTTACCTGCTAAAACTGCACCCCGACGAACATACAGCACTGCTAAGCTCCATGTTTTTATTTTCCACCTTACCCATTTTGTGCATTGACTTGTAAGGTTACTTGGAGGATTTGAGTACAGGAGTAAAGATGTCTTACTGCAATTATATAGGGCCTTGGTGAGACCGCACTTGGAGTATTGTGTACAATTTTGGTCTCCTTACCTAAGAAAGGATATACTTGCCATAGAGGGAGTGCAATGAAGGTTCACCAGACTGATTCCTGGGATGGCAGGATTGTCGTATGAGGAGAGATTGAGTAGACTAGGCCTGTATTGTCTAGAGTTTAGAAGAATGAGAGGTGATCTAATTCAAACATACAAAATTCTTACAGGGTGCGACAGGGTAGATGCAGGGAGGATGTTTCCTCTTGCAGGGGAGTCTAGAACCAGGGGTCACAGTCTCAGAATAAGGGGTAGGCCATTTAGGACTGAGATGAGGAGAAGTTTCTTCACTCAAAGGGTGGTGAATCTTTGGAATTCTCTACCCTAGAGGGCTGTGGAGGCTCAGTCGTTGAGTACATTCAAAACAGAGATCGATAGATTTCTAGATATTAAAGGCATCAAGGAATATGAGGATAGTGCAGAAAAATGGCGTTGAGGTAGAAGATCAGCCATGATCTTGTTGAATAGTGGAGCAGGATCGAGGGGCCGGATGGCCTACTCCTGCTCCTATTTCTTATGTTCTTATGTTCTTGAAGCCAGTTGAAAAGAACCGCAGCCCCATTGACAGGTCTACCCCTCCAAGTTCCATTAGTGAGCCAAAAGCAAAATACTGCAGATGCTGGAAATCTGAAATAAAAACAGAAAATGCTGGAAATACTCAGCAAGTCAGGCAGCATCTGTGGAGAAAGAAACAGAGTTAATGTTTCAGGCCGATGATTCTGTTTCTTTCGCCACAGATGCTGCTTGATGTGCTAAGTATTTCCAGTATTTTCTGTTTTTATTCCAATAGTGAACCAGCTGGCTGATCAATCATCAACAGTGCCTGAAGTGTTTACCCAGGGAGTGGTTAGAATGTGGAATTCTCTACCACAAGGAGTTGTTGAGACAACTAGCATAGATGCATTTAAGGGGAAGCTAGATAAACAAATGAGGGAGAAAGGAATAGAAAGATATGTTGATGGGATTAGATGAAGAAGGATGGGAGGAGGCTTGTGTGGAGCATAAACACCGCACGAACCTGTTGGGCCGAATGGCCTGTTTCTGTGCAGTACTTTCTATGTAAGTGCTGCAGAGCTACTCGTCTCAAGTAGTTCATTACTACACCTCATCTTTCTACTAGGCATTTTACAGCCTTCCGGCCTCAACATTGAGTTTAACAACTTTAGATCTGAACCAACACTCCCATTTTCTTTTGGACATTGTGTAATCATTTACATCTCCTCTAGATCCATCCTTTGTTTCCATACTTGTTCCATTATCACTTTTGCCTTGCACCATCATCCCTTTTGTCATTTAATCACTCCTGCCCTCCACCCTTTCATTGACCTCTCCCTTTTGTTCTTTCCCTGCCCCCCTTTTCCCTGACTGTATCAAAAGCAAAATATTGCGGATACTGGAAATCTGAAATAAAAACAGAAAATGTTGGAAATACTTATCAAGTCAGGCAGCATCGTTGGAGAAGGAAACAGAGTTAACGTTTCAGGTCGATGACCTTTTGTCAGAACTGGAAGGAGTTGAAGATTAAAGCTTTTAATATAGGACAGGTTGCATCGACTATGCTTGTATTCCTTTTGAATATAGAAGATTAAGGGGTGATCTAATTGAGGTGTTTAAGATGATTGAAGGATTTGATAAGCTAAATAGAGAGAAACTATTTCCTCTGGTGAAAGAGTCCAGAACAAGGAGGTATAACCTTAAAATTAGAGCCAGGCTGTTCAGGAGTGATGTCAGAAAGCACTTCTTCACACAAAGGGTAGTAGAAATCTGGAATTCACTCCCCCAAAAAGCTGTTGAGGCTGGGGGTCAATTGAAAATTTCAAAACTGAGATTGATAGATTTTTGTTAGGCAAGGTTATTAAGGGTTCCGGAACCAAGGCGGGTAGATGGAATTAAGATTCCGATGAGCCATGATCTAATGAATGGTGGAACAGACTCGAGCGGATGAATGGCTTACTCTTGTTCCTATGTTCCTCTGACACATGATGTGGAGATGCCAGTGATGGACTGGGGTTGACAATTGTAAACAATTTTACAACACCAAGTTATAGTCCAGCAATTTTATTTTAAATTCACAAGCTTTCGGAAGCTTCCTCCTTCGTCAGGTGAACGATGTGAAAATGAAATCCTCGAGATGAAATCGCATTTATAATTCACAGAACAATACTCTGACACATGTCATACCTCGTCGATTGGTGGTTCAACCAGTTGGAGGCGAGGAGCTTCAGCAGCTGCTTGCTTCGGCTGTAGGTACTGAGCTTTAGATATATGGGGTTCGATTTTTGGACATCCTAGACGGCGGGTTCGTGGCGGGGGGCTCGAAAATCGGGGATTCCGGGGCGGGTCCAGAGCCCGTCTCCAACCCGCCCACTTCCGGGTTCCCCAGTGACGCGCTTAGATGCGCGCGCAGCCCCCGCATGCGGGACTCCCGCCGGCAATTAAAGCCAGCGGGATCCCACTTAAACCAATTAATTAGATAGTTCAGGTCGTTTGCAGACCTGATTTGTAGGATATTTTAGGAGGGGTGGGATTTTCAACTCAACTGAGCGTGTTTCCCGTACTGGGGGAAACACTCCCAGTTGAAATGGACGTGTTGCAGCCACCAGCCTGTGGCAGCTGCAAAGGTCCATTTGACAGGTGGGGGTAGGGGGAGACCCTCACTCATTGCAGGAGGCCACTCTGTCACTTTGGACAAAGTTTGGCCTCCACCACCCTCCTCCTAACAATAAAATTCACAAACTTGCAACCTCAACCCCGGTGTGCAGACACATTTACCTACCTTGCGGACCCCCTCAAATGTACATCTTCCGGATGGGGACCGCCATAGCTGCAGTCATGACCTCCTCGGAGGACGAACAGCATCACCATCGTTACCGGCCACACCGTCCACCTCTGACACGTGGAGCTCCACAACGCAGTGCTGTGACACATCCACCTGCACGGCAGGAGCGAGGGCAACCGCAGAGAGAGATGCGTCGCAGAAGGCACTACCTTCGCCACAGGGTCAACAGACCGAGGCTCAGCTTCCTGGACCTCTCTGAGCAGCAGTACACACGGAGGCTCAGAGTCACTCGACATGTAGTCGTGGTCATCTGCAGCCTCCTTCATGCCGAGCTGCTCCCGGCTGGCCCAAGCACCAGCTTCTTACCTGTCACCACTGCCCTCAACAACTTCTCCTCCACATCCTTCCAGGGTGCCACCGGGGACATCACCGACATCTCTGAGTCGTCTGCACAAAAGAGCCCTGCAAATACACCTACACCCACTCTGCAGTGACACAATGGTTGGCATTAGGTGTGGGTCTTCATGGTGATCCTCAGGAAAGGGCATTATCGCACAAACCAGACAAGATTTGCAAAGACATGACCGTAGTGGTGACAATATAATATGTAATGTGAGTTGATCAGAAATCAAATATAAGTAAAAGCCATGACAAATCCTCAAACACCCTTATGCATCCCCTTCATGTTCACTTCACGTTTGCCTTACGCTTCCTACTACACCTATGTGATGCATGCCCTGTGGCTGCAGCACAGGTAGTGGCAGGTTGGGTGAGGCTGACCGTGAAAGAGATGCACGAGAGGGTATGAGACAGAGCCATGAGATTGTATGAGGATTGGGTTGAGTGGTAGTGGTGGGATGAGTACTGGTGAGGTGAGTAAGTGCAGGTAAGATGAGGATGAGCTTTGAGTGGGTGTGAGGAGTGATGTGATAGAGTAGTGTCGGCAGTGCAGAAGGAGATGTGGGGTGGGGGCGGTGATGTGGCAGACGGAGTGTAGGGGAATAAGTGTACTCACTTCTGCTGACCTGGTTAGGTCATTGAAACGCCTCCTGCACTGTATGCAGGTGCGTGATATGTTGGTGGTGCTGGTGACCTCCTCTGCCACCTCAAGCCAGGCCTTCGTGGTGGCAGAGGCAGGCCACTTCCTCCCGTCCACCGGGGAGAAGATCTCTGTCCTCCCCCTCCTCTTGACCTCATCCAATAATACCTGGAGTGAGGCATCATTAAACCTGGGAGCAGCCTTCCCCCTGGGCTGCTCCATGCTGTAATTTTGGCTCCTTTCTGCAGCATCAGTCAGTAGAGGACTGCCCCTTTAAATAGGGCTCCTCTAGCTGACAGCCTATGTTGCGGGTGCGCAGTCCGCCCGCTGCACAGCTTTCCAGCGCGAAACCTGGAAGCCAAGGTAAGTGCCTTCAATTAGGCTGCGATCGCGTGCCCAGTCGACCCCCCGCTGCCAACCCGCCTCCCTCCTAAAATTGAGCCCATGAACTCGTGCTCTCATGTTCAGCCTCTGAATTGTGCCTTTCAAAGCCGCTCTTGTCCCAAGCCTCAGAATTTCCTCATCAACTATACAAAGGGGTAAGACTAGATGTAAAAAAATCATTTAATCTGGAAATGAACACTGAATGGAGCAAGAAACAAAGAAAAATAAAATGAAATGATCAAGAGACTTGTATTAATGGGAAATATGTTGTTTTCTTTTGTCAATTTTCTTCCATTTTCATGAAATCGAAGACTTGGATGCTCAAGTGGCTATTATTGATTTGTAAGGCTAGACAGTGTCAACATGCTATACAACCACCTGCATATCACAGCTGAGCTTGATCTTACCATCTGATGTCCACTGGTCAGGGTCAGGAGTGGAAATCCTAGGTGATTAACCCAGGTGACCTTAAGCCAATAGTGCCCCAACTGTTGCCCAGATGAGATCAGTTAGTTCCATACAGACTGGGAATTGAACCTAGGAAATCTTGTCAATATAGTTGTGTGATTTTACTGTTCATTATCCAGAATCTCTCGCCTAACATTTTCTTATTGTTGACTTAAGACTGAATAGGTGGCTTTACTCAGTCTAGAGTTTAGTATTTCCTAACTCTGACTCGATGCATACAGAGGTCAGATAGAGAGGAGCGCATGACAAGGTAATTATTTTCTGACCCTATGTTATAGAATGGAGAATGCATATTTAAATATATGTTAAAAACCTACATTTACATACATTCAAAGTGCTGCACTGAGGTGTAATGAAAAAAAAGTGTTGCTGAGCCAAAAAAAGATGTTAGGAGGCATTACCAAAGGTTTAGTCAAAGACTAAAGACTTAAGATTGAAAAGACAAATCAGAACCTATGTGGCTGTCAGGGGCTCCTGCAACTGCAGGATTCATAGATGTATTTGCTGGGGACATATGCAGTGCTACATCTGCCCTTGGAACAAAGTAATTACGTTCAGGTTAAATGCTTGTTTCTTGTGCTGCACCAAGAGGTTTTCAGTGCACAGAATGAGCTCACCAGACAAAATGCAACACAAATATTAGCCAGCATGTTTATTTACAGTCTTCAAAACATCACCAATTGATTATTATATATTTCTGTTCATACAAAAGACCTGTGTTCCTTGACAATTGAATATATTTTTACACATAGTGCATACAGGTCTATGGAAAGGCAATGTACACACCTTTGTCCTAAAATAATGAATGTGAAGAGGAAGAAAAGCATCTCCCTCACAACGTTCAGTCTGTATATGCAGCATCTGGTATCTTAAACTTAAATACTCTAGGGTGCTTTGTAATGATAGAAATGTTGAACGGCAATAACAAGAAACATTGTAATTGTTAACAAACTTCATTAAGGCACCCTGTTACAACATAACTATTGCCACATGGATAATGGTTAATAAGAACATAAGAACATAAGAAATAGGAGCAGGAGTAGGCCAATCGGCCCCTCGAGCCTGCTCCGCCATTCAATAAGATCATGGCTGATCTGATCCTAACCTCAAATCTAAATTCATGTCCAATCTTCCTGTAATGGAGATAAAAAGGATTAAATGGCTGTAAAGTAGCTTGAATCAGAATCTGTTACTTTATAAAAATAACCATGCATTTTTTTTGCTAGTAATATAGTTTCAAGTTTATCCATTTCCTAAAAAAAAACATTTATTTACTACATTGATGTGTAAGATGGGTGATAGTTATAAAAATATGTTTGTACAAATTACTGTGTAAATGTGGGTTATGTTCCCACTCCACCACCCGAAGGTGCTGTCTAATGCTGTGATATGGTATCAATGGGCCGCTAGCATCCTCTGTTATTTCACCCAAGTGGCTCTTGTGAGCCCAGATTGTGAGTGTTCATAGGCTAATCAACGACGGGGACCATCACAACCAAGCCCACTTTGTCCTTACTCAACATCCACTTCCCAACATCCTTACTCAACATCCACTTCCCAACAGTAGGGAGAATTAATGGATAACAACTAAGTACAGGAACCTTGCCTAATTATCCCCTCCTTACCCAAGGAGTGCTGAGACCAACTATAATGCTCCTGCTGCCACTCCAGCTGAGATCACTAACTTAACATTGACTGGGAATTGAATCTGAGTTACATTCTACCTTTATAAAATGAACAATGGGGGAAACTATAACCCACACAGGTTTTCTACAAAATCTTGTTAATCCACAAAATTTGGTTTTATAGCACTGCCAGTCATATCCAGTCTGCAGCTGGTACAGTTACTTTTACCATACATTGTAGGCTGTATATTCTTCAATTAATGTGGATTGTAAAGTAGAAGCATTTATAGATTTGGATGCCTTGATATGCTGAAGACACCATACAAATGTTAAGTTGTTGCATCATAAGCTACATAAACTATACAAAAAAATTCTAACCTGTAAACAGAAAGCAATAAAAATTCCTGAGATAGTTATGGAAATGATGGCTAAATACAAACACTGCTTCTGTAGCTCAGAGGAACATATAACAACTGCTAGAAACAAGGGATATGAACAATTCATATTTTTGCTTTTCCTGCTCCTCTTTGCTCCCACAATTTTATCTTCAGTCTTGAAGACAGAGTGGTCTAGGCCACAGATGTATGCCCACAGCAATCCATGCTGCCTTTTGATTTGTTGACACAAGGTGCTCTTCTGTGGAGCAGGAATCGTCCTGCCAGATTCTGTCCCCACCCTGAGCATCTCGAGCTTCTGCCTTAGGGGAAGACGCTATAGATTTGCCTCTTGCTTTTGTTCAGATTAAGATGTAATGTAATGTTGGTAAAATCCTTACTGAATCTTAGCTGTAAAGTTGATTTGATGCCTAATAGCATGTATGTTATGGACAGCATGCTTATTTCTAGGGACAGTAATTGAGTATGAAGTTATTATCATATTAATATAGTCTATTTAATTAGCCAGTACTTATTCAACACATGTACTGCATAATCCATAACCACTGTATTTGTAATAAACATACAACTTTTAAAGTTTTTTTTGTTGAATGTCTGGGCTTCCAAATATGCTTAAATTTTCAGTAATCTCTGTTTAGTAAACTTAGCAAGCAGCAAAGTTCATTTAGCGCACTGACCCATATAGGATGTAGACTTTAAAAGGTCCACTGTTGTTAATAATAATCCTAGTAACGGTTTAGAATGACAGCTGTGGACTAGAAATCACTTTTGGCAATATTACCCAGCACAGGTACGATGGGCCGAATGGCTTCCTTTTGTCTATGATCTTTTGCCTGTCATTCTACGATTCGCAAATATGACATTTCTCTGAGTGGTGTTTTAATGGAGGTGTTAATCTGTTTAAGTATTTGTCCGTTAATATCAGCAACAGTAATTTTTAGCCTTGTGTTTGGAAATTTTAAGGTGGGAGTGAATAGAAGATTAGCAGTGGTTTTTTTAATAGTACTTGTTTGAAGAGTTTACTTCATACTATTCAACATCTTCAAAATCTAATGACCGTAAAAAGATCACAGGAGATTTACTGTTCACCGTTGTATTTACAATCAGGAGTCCCTATTGTAACATAAACTCTGGATACAGCGTACCTTTAAGAGGCATTCATTTTTTTTTACTGGAAATTCCAAATGACAATGCACCTTTAATATGTATCCATTCTCCTGAACACAGGCTCCCAATGACCTTCCACTATCCTCATAGAAACTCTACATGACAATCCACATCTGTAGTTCCCAACACAGGAAGAATGGCAATTTAAAAAAAAATTATACTTCCTGATGATGTTTCGAGTTCAAGAAGTTTAAGATGTCATGTCTGTGAATGGAGCGCTTACACTTTTAGCATCTAGGGGTCAGCATCAAGCACTCCTAGTTCAGATAAATAATATAGGTCAATGCTGAATAAAACTTCCTTTACTCTCTTCCAACTGTGTGCTTTAACCCAGCCTCAGAAGCATGCCCCAGAAGCATGCCCCCCCAGATCCTCCCGCTCCAGTGCAGCTGTGCCGAAGTTTTTGTCTTCGTGGATTGCGTGGGTATGCATCATGGGACCTTGGTGAGCACATTTAATATTTAAACCCATATTCCCAATAATTTGTATATATCTCAAGATGCTGATACTAACATATTTTGGTATTCTAATTTGGGACTTATCATCAATATAGCAAAAGCTATAAACAGTCTTCAACTGCAGGCCAACAACATTCAAATAAGACAAAGCAAAAAATAAGAAATCTAAGCCAGATAGGACTAGTAACCCAGAGGTTGTGAGTTCAAGTCCTACCATGACAAGTTGTAAAATTGGATTCAATAAATCTGTAAATTTGTGGGCCAGCACCAAGGGAAAATGACCACAATAGCTGCTAACTTGTTGTAGAAATCCAATTTGTTTACTGTCAATCAAGGAAGAGAACCTACCTGGGCTGGCCTGTATGTGACTCTAATCCCTACGTGGTTGACCCTTAATGCCCTCTGATGTGATCTAGCAAACCATTCTGTTGTAAAAAAAATTGCTACACAACATGCAGCGGTTGAAGAAATCGGCCCAGCACCACCACCACGGCGCAATCTGGGATTGGCAATAAATGCATCCTTGCCAGCACTATCCATACCCCGAGAGGAAAAAAAGGGTCTGGGCTTCGAGAGCCAGATTGGCAGGGATTGGGAGCACTTTGTGGCCCCAGGTTGGATGTTTGTGCCCTAGTGCACCAATGTGATTCGCCTCCGACCTCCATCCCATTTTCCACATGACTTCTCTCAGTGCATAATTGTGGACATTTTAGTACTGTGGACCCTTGTCTAGTGTGAAGTAGGTGAGACTATACAAACACACTTAAGGTAGAACCCTTACAGTAAACAGGAAGAGAAGAAACTTTATTTTCATTAGTCTGGGATGGATTTAGACTCAAGGCACAGAGATGATGGTGCAAATCCATCTGGCCACCCAGTTCCTTGATAATTTACCTTTAACAAATGTCCATTCTCAACACAAACTCCCAATGACAAAACACCTTAATATTCAGTCTCCCTATCACAAATTCCTCATAACTATGCACTTTTAATGTGTCTTTTTCTTAAAGCAAGCTCCACATAACAATGCACCTTTAATACACCATCGTGCTCTCTAACACAAAGTCAACGTGACAATGGTCCTTTAACAATTCCCATGATGATACATATTTACTGTGCATTTACCGTGAGAATAAAATATTATTGCAGAACTACACGTCAGTTATTGGGATACTTTATTAAAGCCTGTACAATTAACCAGTGATGGGGTTAAATTTAGTTTTGGCGTTAATCAAATCCCGTGATAACTTGGACCTAATGTTTTTTTTCCCCCTGAAAGGCCATCAGTTACTGAAAGTTACTTTTCAAACGAAAGTACAATATATTTCAGGCAGCAGTATTTCACTTTTATCCAATGAATATATGCTCCACCAGTAATCAGACAGAAAATTAAACTATCTTATTGTTCAACAGCAAACCCGAAGCATTGTCTCTATTAACTGAGTTCCAGGTGCACAGAGGTCTACAACTTCAAACAACTGTTTTCAAATGCATTAAACTATTCCACATATGCTTCTGTGTAAAATAAACTGCTAGCTGTACTATATAAGATGCACAAAGAGCTGATATAGTCCAGACTACATTTACGGAATAAGTACAGACTTGCTGAATCTATTGGGTTGTCTATTCCTGCCACAGGTTTCATCTAGTAAGTATCAAAATGCACTCATGTAGCTTAAAGAAAAAAGAAAGACTTGCATTTAAATAGCGCCTTTCACAACTGAAAGACCTCCCAAAGCACTTTACAGCCAATCAAGTACTTTTTGAAGTGTAGTCACTGTTGTAATGTCAGAAATGCGGCAACCAATTTGCACACAGCAAGGTCCCATAAACAGCAATGTGATGGTGACCAGATAATTTGCTTCAAGGACTAAATATTTACTGACTATTATTTCCCATAATCACTATAGATTTTCACTAGACTATGATCTAACCATTTTACTATAATCAATCCTTTAGTAAGGACATCCTGTTGTTTCCATTACATGGAGGATCCTGGCCCTTGATAGCTGACAGGATGCCAGTCATGGGGGAAACAAAAACATTAGATACAAGGGTGTGATTTCATTGCAGTAATTTCAACTCAAACTTTGGAAGAAGCTCGAAAGTGACTCGAGCTTCACCTTTATAGATCCCTTGATGAAACTACTACCTTCAAATCACTCCCATGTATTTAGTGTATATTTAAGTTACGTTGCAAAATCAATCCATTATTTATGAATGATGATTCTGATAAAGTAGCTTGAAGGTGTACCATGTTCAGTGGGTTGAGAATGGATTTGGCCCGGGTAAATTGGAATCAAAGATTGGCAGGCAAAACTGTTATCGAACAATGGGCGGCCTTTAAAGAGGAGATGGTTCGGGTACAGTCTAGGAACATTCTCACGAGGGGGAAAGGTAGGGCAACTAAAGCCAGAGCTCCCTGGATGATGAAAGAGATAGAGAGAGTAACATGAAGCAGAAAAAAGGGGCGTATGATAGATGTCAGGTTGATAATACAAGTGAGAACCAGGCTGAATACAGAGAAGAAGTGAAAAAGGAATTAAGAGGGTCAAAGAAAGAGAATGAGAATAGACTGGCGGCTAACATAAAAGGGAATCCAAAAGTCTTCTATAGGTATATAAACAGTAAACGGGTAGTAAGAGGAAGGGTAGGGCCGAATAGGAAACAAAAAGGAGATCTACACATGGAGGCAGAGGGCATGGCTGAGGTACTAAATGAATACTTTGCATCTGTCTTAACCAAGGAAGAAGATGCTGCCAAAGTCACAGTAAAAGAGGAGGTAGTTGAGATACCGGATGGGCTAAAAATTGATAGAGCAGGTACCAGAAAGGCTGACTGTACTTAAAGTAGATAAGTCACCCGATCCGGATGGGCTGCATGTAGGTTGCTGAGGGAAGTAAGGGTGGAAATTGCAGAGGTGCTGGCCATAATCTTCCAATCCTCCTTAGATATGGGGGTGGTGCCAGAGGACTGGAGAATTGCAAATGTTACATCCTTGTTCAAAAAAGGGTGTAAGGATAAACCCGGCAACTACAGGCCAGTCAGTTTATCCTCGGTGGGGGGGAAGCTTTTAGAAACAATAATCCGGGACAAAATTAATAGTCACTTGAACAAGCATGGAGTAATAAAGGAAAGCCAGCATGGATTTGTTAAAGGCAAATAGTGTTTAACTAACTTGATTGAGTTTTTTGATGAGGTAACAGAGAGGGTTGATGAGGGCAATGTGTATCTGGACTTTCAAAAGGCATTTGATAAAGTGCCACATAAGTGTCAGCAAAATTGAAGCCCAAGGAATAAAAGGGGCATTGGATACGAAATTGGCTAAGTGACAGGAAACAAAGAGTAGTGGTGAACAGTTGTTTTTTGGACTGGAGGAAGGAATACAATGGTGTTCCCCGGGGTCGACACTAGAACCACTGCTATTTTTGATTTTTTTAAGTACTTGGACTTGGGTATACAGGGCACAATTTCAAAATTTGCAGATGATGCAAAACTTGGAAGTCTAGTGAACAGTGAGGAGGATAGTGATAGACTTCAAGCGGACATAGACAGGCTGGTGGAATGAGCGGACACATGGCAGATGAAATTTAACACAGAGAAGTGCGAAGTGATACATTTTAGCAGGAAGAATGAGGACAGCCAATATAAACTAAATGGTACAATTCTAAAGGGGATGCAGGAACAGAGAGACCTGGGGGGTATATGTGCACAAATCTTTGAAGATAGCAGGACAGGTTGACAAAATGCGCTTAAAAAAGTATACGGGATCCTGGGCTTTATAAATAGAGGCATAGGGGGTGATTTTAAACCCCAAGAACGGGTGGGTTGGGGGCGGGTGGGAGTTGAAAATAGTTGATTTCTTGGGTCGCAACTGCAAAATTTTCAGACTTTGCATTTCCAGTGGGAAGCCTGTACTTTTACGCGCCGATGTTAAATCTGGAAATAAAGCCGGGTTGCGGTTGTGACCCAAAAAACAACTATTTTCAACTCCCACCCGGCCCCAACCCAGCTGTTCTTGGGGTTTAAAATCATCCCCATAGAGTACAAAAGCAAGGAAGTTATGTTGAACCTTTATGAAACACTGGTTCGGCCACAATTGGAATATTGCGTCCAATTCTGGGCACCGCACTTTAGGAAGGATGTGAAGGCCTTAGAGAGGGTGCAGAAAAGATTTACTAGAATGGTTCCAGTGATGAGGGACTTCAGTTACATGGATAGACTGGAGAAGCTGGGGTTGTTCTCCTTACAGTGGAGAAGGTTGAAAGGAGATTTGATGGAAGTGTTCAAAATCATGAATGGTTTAGATAAAGTAAATAAAGATAAACTGTTCTCATTGGCAGAAGGGTTGAGAACCAGAGGACACAGATTTAAGGTGATTGGCAAAAGAACCAAAGGCGACATGAGGAAAAACTTTTTTACGCAGCAAGTAGTTATGATCTGGAATGCGCTGCCTGAAAGGGTGGTGGAAGCAGATTCAATCATGGCTTTCAAAAAGGAATTGGATAAATACTTGAAAGGAAAACATTTGCAGGGTTACAGGGTAAGAGCATGGAACTAATTGGATTGTTCTTACAAAGAGCTGGCACAGACTTGATGGGCCAAATGGCCTCCTTCTGTTCTGTATCCATTCTATGATTCTATTTTTGGGCATTGCAAATCCCAACATTTTGTGTGTAGAAAGAGTCTATACAGAAACCCAGAGTTCACATTTTATTAATACAAACCTCCTAATTAATTGCTGATTAGATAAACCAGCATTTTCTGTAGCAAAAAATATTCTGTAACAAAGATGAACAAACAATTAATGCATGCTTCCATCCAATCCTATTTTATGAAGTGCTTTTACCTATTCAGTACTTTAAAAAATACATTAAATAACTTGACTGTAAAAACTTTTCTTGTTGGAAACAGCATCACATATCTAGAGTTCAATGTTTTCACTTAGTGATTTCAATGTAATCATGCAGTCTTCTTGTCCTGGAACTACTCCCAGAGACTTGGCTATTTTTTCGATTGCTATCTTTTGAACCAGTTAACATAAATAGTGCTGCATTGTCAACCTCCTTCACAATTCAGGAATGTGATAGATAGTTTTTAAAACTTGCAAGTGCTTATTGTTCACAATTCATAGTACTTGATGGTTCACCAGCATTACAGGGTCACTAGGCAGAGAGGAGTTTCTTTTGGTGTAATTTGCTTGCCATTTTGCCTTTTCTGGTGACTGCTTTTGATTGCGCTCTGTTTCTTGGCAACCTCTGCAAAAGTTCAGTACATCTGTCTAATGTTTGAGTAGGTGAATCATACTGAGACACCTGGCACGACTGAGGCTTTTAAAGTGCTTCTTGCATAGGTGGGACAACTTTTACTATACAGACATTTTTCTTTGTGGATTGTTCAGACTCTATACTTTGCTCAACAAATGGAGTAGCATACTCTGGTTCTTGGTTAGGTAATGGTTCAGCATATTCGTGGTTCTTCCCCAAAAATGGAACATCATAGTGATTCACAACAAGTGGTACAGTGTAGCCATCATCTAATGGGGGTTTGAAGGTCGATGAGGCTTTCTGTGCTGTTATCCCCCCTTGAAGAATGTCAGGCTCTGCGTACTCTAATGGAAGAAAAGTAATGTTAAACAAGCAAATAAATAGTGTATGTACATTAACCTACAACAATGAACCAATCAAGCAATTTTCAGAAGAAATGATGAGACAGTGTCTGTGGGCTGCTAAGTAACAGAAGACACAGCCAGTATAGAAGAATGTGTTCCTTTAGTTTAGTATCATTCAGAAAGAGTCTGTGCTTTGCTTTTGACACTTGCTGATTGGTTAGGAGAGGCTGGCTGACTTGTGAATGAATGCAGGTTCACATTATCTCTTAAAACTGTCTACTTCAGGTCCTTTATATAGATTTGTGATGATTTCCTGCACTATTTGCTACTTTTCTCCATCACTTTCTTTTCCTATGTAAACAAGGTGCTATGTGGTGTAGTGTGATTGTAGCACCATTATGAGAAATGGTGAAGGCTATGTGTGATTGGGAGGAAGTTAACATCTCATTAAAACAAGTGTTTACTTGTTTTGTCAATAATTACAATGTTAAAAATCTGTTGCTTGACGGTTTTTATTGAAATCACCTCAAGTTTCATAAAGATCATTTTTACTTAGTGCAGAAGTAAGTTCAATTACACTTATTGGTTGAGAATAAAGGAATGTTTATATAATTAGTGTGCTGTCAAGATTCCTCACACATTATGGGCCCGATTTTAGCAGGGATGCGGGTTCTCGGCCAATGGGCAAGCGGCGCGGTGAAATTAGTGGGTTGCCCACGCGATCGTAGCAGGCAACCCACTAATTGGATTCACTTACCTGCTCCTCCGGGTTCCCCGCTGCTGATCTGCGCGTCGGGCGGGCTGCGCATGCGCAGTAAGATCGGTCAGCTGGAGGCGCTCTATTTAACGGGGCAGTCCTCCACTGACAGATGCTGCAACCAATAGCAAAGATGACTGCATGGAGCAGCCCAGGGGGAAGGCTGCTCCCAGTTTAATGATGCCTCACCCCAGGTATCAATACATGGGGTGAGGAGGAGGGGGAGGACAGAGATCTTCCACCCGGCGGGCGGGAGGAAGCGGCCCGCCTCCGCCACCAGGAAGATCTGGCTCGAGGTGGCAGAGGGGGTCACCTGCGCCACCAACATATCGCCCACCTGCACACAGTGCAGGAGGCGGTCCAATGACCTCAGTAGGTCAGCCAAAGTGAGTACACGTAGTCTTTCCCCTACACTCCGTCTGCCACATCACTGCCCCCACCCACATCTCCTTCGGCACTGCCAACACTACTCTGTCACATCACCCCTCATACCCACTCAAACCCCATCCTCATCTTACCTGCACCTACTCACCTCGCCAGTACTCACCCCGCCACGACCACGCAACCCAATCCTCATACAATCTCATGGCTCTATCCCATACTCACCCTCTCGTGCATCTCTCTCACGGCCAGCCTCACTCAACCTGCCACCACCTGTGCTGCAGCCACAGGGCATGCATCACATATGTGCAGTAGGCAGCGTAAGGCAAACGTGTCGTGAGCATGAAGGGGATGCACAAGGGTGTTTGAGGGTTTGTCATAGTTGTTACTTCTATTGAATTTCAGAACAACTCACATCACACATTATATTGGCACCACTACTGCCATGTCTTCGCGAATCCTGTCCGGTTTGTGCAATAATGCCCGCT
The DNA here is from genome assembly GCF_035084215.1 of Heptranchias perlo. Taxonomy (NCBI): domain Eukaryota; kingdom Metazoa; phylum Chordata; class Chondrichthyes; order Hexanchiformes; family Hexanchidae; genus Heptranchias; species Heptranchias perlo. The sequence goes on from NC_090350.1 coordinate 32,450,182, forward strand.
CCTGGGTATCACTATGAGGACCCACCACTGATGCCACCCACTGTGTCACTGCAGAGTGGGTGTAGGTGTATTTGCAGGGCTCTTCTGCGCAGACGACTGAGAGACATCGGCAATGTCCCCGGTTGCACCCTGGAAGGCTGCGGAGGAGCAGTTCGGGAGGGCAGTGGTGACTTTGACAGCGACAGGTAGGAAGATGGTGCACGGGCCAGCCAGGAGCAGCTCGGCATGAAAGAGGCTGCAGATGTCCACGGCTACATGTCGAGTGACTCTGAGCCTCCGTGTGCACTGCTGCTCAGAGAGGTCCAGAAGGCTGAGCCTCGGTCTGTGGAACCTGTGGCGAGGGTAGTGCCCTCTGCGATGCATCTCTCTCTGCGGTAGCCCTCCCTCCTGCTGTATAGGTGGATGTGTCACAGCACTCTGTTGTGGAGCTCCATGTGTCGGAGGTGGACGGCGTGGATGGCGAGGCTGGTGATACTGTTCGCCCTCCGAGGAGGTCATGACTGCAGCTACGGCGGCCCCCATCCGCAAGATGTACATCTGACGGGGTCCGCAAGGTAGGTACATGTCTCCGGACCCCGGGGTAAGTGTGCAGGTTGGTGACTTTGACCGTCAGGAGGAGGGTGGTGGAGGCCAAACTGTGTCCCAAGTGACAGAGTGGCCTCCTGCAATGGATGAGGGTCTCCCCCCCCCCCCCCCCCCGACCCCCCACCTGTCAAATGGACCTTTGCAGCTGCCACAGGCTGACAGCTGCAACACGTCCATTCGAGCTGGGAGTGTTTCCCCCAGTGTGGGAAACAGTCCCATGTTGATCAAAAATCACACACAATCCCTTAATCAGGTCAGTTAATGACCTGAAATACCAAACTAAATATTGTCAAGTGGCATCCTGCTGGCTTTAATTGCCTGCGGGATTCCCACCAGCGGGGGCTGCGCGCGCACGCCGGCGGGGAACCCAGAAGTGGGCGGGATCGAGGCGCGATCCGGTCCCGCTCCTGGATTTCGCGATTTTCGGGGCCCCCCCGCCGAGAATGCACCCGATAGCGGGTGCTAAAATCGAGCCCTATATGTTTTGATGCAGTGGAAGATTTCAAGATATTAACTAAGGTTACATACATTGTAACTAACTTACATTGCTTAATTCAAATTATTGAGTAATTCAGAAATTTTTAATGCAAAAATGACTTTGAATTATCAGAATTGTATTGAATTCAAGATGGAGCTGTGTTTAAGTTGCCCAGCCCCTTTAAGGTCACAAAGTCCAATTGAGATTGGTACATTTTGGTTTTAAAATAAAGTAATAGTTATACTTTGAAAGAAGGAAAGCTGTGTGATGTGGAACAGCAGAGTGATTTGGGAGTTCAGGTTCATAAGACATTAAAAGCAGCACCTCAGGTGGATAAGGCCATAAAAAAGCTAATGGAATACTGGGTTTTATGGAAAAAGGTAGAGAATATAAAAGTTGAGATGCAGTGGTGAATCTATATAAAAAAACCTTAGTAAGACCACAGCTGGAATAATGTGTGCAATTTTGGGCTCCACACTATAGGAAGAATGTTGAGGCAATAAAGAGGGTACAGCCCAGATTCACCAGGATGCTGCCTGGTATGAAGAATTACAAATTAAAAAAAGTCTTGAAAAACTGGGACTGTTTTTGTTAGGAAAGGAGAGTAAGAGGTAATTTGATAGAAAAGTTTAAAATTATGAAGGGATGAGACAGATTAGATAGAAATAGACTGTTTTCAGTGATTGAGGGTTCTAGAATTAGGGAACATAGATATAAGATTAAATAAGAGATTCAAGACAGAGTAGGAGAAACTTTTTTACATAAGGACTTGTGCCTTTCACGACCTCAGGATGTCCCAAAGCACATTACAGCAAATTAAATACTTTTGAAGTTGTAATGTAGGAAACGTGGCAGCCAATTTGCACACAGCATGGTCTCACAAACAGCAAGGTGATAATTACCAGATAATCTGATTTAGTGATGGATAAATATTGGCTAGGACACCGGGAGAACTCCCCTGCTGTTATTCAAAATAGTGCCATTGGGTCCTTTACATCCACCTGAGAGGGCAGACAGGGCCTCAGTTTAATGTCTCATCTGAAAGACGGCACCTCCAACAGTACAGCACTCCCTCAATACTGCACTGGAGTGTCAGCTTGGGTTTTGTGCTCAAGTCTCTGGAGTAGGACTTGAACCCACAACCTTATGACTCAGAGGCGAGAGTGCTACCCACTGAGCGACAGCTGACACACGTGGTTGGGAGGTTCTGGAGTTAGTGATTGAAGCAGAAACCATGTCAACATTTAAGAATACATTAGATAGGTAGTTGAAGGAAAGGGGAATGAAGGAATTGGGAACAGGGCAGGCACATGGGATGAGGACGACTGTTCACATGGAGAATAAACACCAACATGAACTGGTTGGACTGAATGGCCTGTTTCTGTGTTGTAATTTTTATGTAATTCTATAAATGCACACAAGCCTGAGGTCAATAGAATTTAATTATTAATAGTGAGGAATGTTTGTAGATTTAAAGATGCTTGTCAATTTCTGGTTCTAGGTCAGATGGAAAAATATAAAGCAAACTTTAATTTATACTTTGGCAGGAGCTTGTAAATTTCCAGCTCCAGCATGAAATGACTGCCTTTCTTTCTGTGTTTTTAATATATAATGTTGACACTTTAAAATGTGATATTTGAAGCATGATGTACGCTCTCAAAACTTTTATATAGATAGATATGTGATTATATAGTGATATTATTAGATCAGCCTATCCAGTAATGCAGAAGCATGAAAACAGAATGTAGTTTGCATGGAACAATGTCAGTAATCTGAATTGGTACTGTACCAAAGTCTGACCTTTATTAGACTCTATTTCCTTTTCATTTCACTTGGAAGAAAGATTTCTTCAAAGTTGCATTTTTGGAAAGTGAAATTGCATTTTGCAACAAAAATCAGTCCAACGTGCATTCAGGTATCCTGTTAACTGGGATTGTTAACTGTTACATGCTGTATGTGTACAGATGTGTTTATGTGTTTGCTCATATTTCCAATTACAATGAAACATGTTATTGGTACTTCCTATGAAATTTAAATAAACTTTTAATAATTTTAAACATCAAAATACTTCTGAGGGTCAATTGAAATGTGAAATTCCTGTACTGTAATTACTTATTTGAAATACCAGGTGGCGCTGCTGCCTTTATTTCGAAGGACAAAATGTATCAACTACATTATGCACCTGTGAGTAACCTGTAAAAAGATTTGCAAAGCTATTGTTTAGTTATTACACAGCAAGATGAAAGGGAATTAAATTTACAGTAGCTACTCCCTGCATCACTTGGACTCATTGCAAAGTGGTTAAATTTGCAAATGATACCAAACTAGGAAGGCAGTGGAATTGGAGAAGGCAGCTCAGAAATTACAGAATGTGTTTGTTAAAATATGTAAGTGGGCATAACATAAGCAGATGAAATTTAATGCAGACAAGTGTAAAGTACTGCACATGCAAAGAAAAAAAAATTATACCTAGTCCATTAATAGTCCAAAATAAAATTGCTGGACTATTAATGTTGTAAACTTGGTGTTGTAAAATTGTTTACAATTGTCAACCTCAGTCCATCACCGGCATCTCCACATCATTAATAGTGTTGAAATGGCTAAGGACAAAGCCAAGACCGTAGCAGATTTGACACTTAACATCCAACCGATGCAGAGCAGTAATCAACAAAGCCAACAGAATGACGAACTACATAGTTAAAACTAGAATACAAGTCAGAAGAAGTAGTGACCAATCTATATAATGCTTTGGTTAGGCCGCACCTTAAGTACTATGTCCAGTTCCAATTGTTGAAACACAAGACAGACATTCAAGGGCTAAAGGCAGGGTGCAGAGAAGAGCCATGAGGCTGATCCTTCGTATCAAGGGGCTGAGTTAGCAGGAAAGACTGGAGAAATTTGGCTTTTCAGCCTGGAAAAGAGACGTCAGCGTGGTGATCTCTTGGAGGTTAGGGTAATAGAAAAGGTAAATCCGGTATGTTACTTTACTTGAAGAGATTAAGACCAGGTTTCAAGCTAGTGAAAGGTAAATTTCTGACTGAGGTCTAGAAATTCTTCACACAAAGAGTGATCGATGCATGGGATAGATTCCCAGGGTGAGTAATGTAGATGATCTTTTAAGAAACAATTTGATGCTGAAATGGGGTTACTTTAGGATTTCCCTGGGGGGTACTTTAGGATTTCTCTGGATGGATGAATTAATATAGGCTGAATGCCTTCCTCATCCTTCGTGATCTTGTGATAGCCCAGTGAATTTAACGAGATTAATTCCAGCGAGCGAGATACACCAGAAATGTTCCAGGTTAGATGGGTCAATGCTGAGTTAACTGATGTTAGTTAGGCAACAGTAGGGGCACTACAATTGCTCACACTTCTCCTGGGTGAGACACAGTAAAATTAACTCTGGTCCCACTGCATGACCAAATATCCCGCTGATACTGTCGAGGCTCACTGCATGAATATAATGGCATTTGGGTGAAGCACCAGAGTGTGATCAGCCTTCCAGCAAGCAGCCAAAGATTGAGAAAAAGATTGTAAAAAAAAATCTGCTGCTGCTTTTACATTCCTCCTTATCTTCCTTTCTTGAATGTGGTGGCTTAAGAAAAGTAAGTGATGAGCAAAGGTCATTTGAGCATTGATATTTATCTCCTTCCCCGGATGGCATTGAATTCTATTTTGAATAGCCCCAGTGCTTTTACCTCTATTATCTTTTGTAGTGATTAGCTCAAAAATGTACCACTCTTTCAGTAAAGAAGATTTTGCTGCTATCTGTCCAAAGTTTATGGGGCTGATTTTAACTCCCAGTGAGTTTTGGGCGGGCGGGTGAGGGGCTCTGGACGAGTGCAAACTGCACTCGCAGACCCAGATTTCAGGCCCAGGGTATTTTAATACCAGCTGGCTGGCAGGCAGAAATGGAGGTTCGGGCTACTGGAGGCCGCGGGCCATCCCCACAGGAAGACTTGCCATCAAGAAGGTAAGTCACGGGGAGAGGATTTTGGGTGGGTGTCGTGGGAGAAGGTGGGAAGTCCATGGCAGGGAAGGTTGCGACTTTCTTTGTGGGGTCTGGCTGCTCTTCCTGGCTCCACAAGTAAAGATGTCCACTTACCTTGACAGCTTCTGAGCAGGAAAGCCATGACATTAATGTACGTTATTAAAACTTGGTACAAAGAAACTTTAAGTTTTTTCTCCCAGCAATGTACTAATTTTATTTATTGTGTTGGCTTTTTAAGAATACAACAAGATGAAGATTCCTTCCAGGTCAGTTGTGAATAGTGATTGTTACAAGACGACACCTCCACTTGACCTTGTAATTGATTTATTTTGAATGCATTTTTCATTGTTACTAGTCAAAGAAACAGTTCTGCACTTCTTTCTAACAATTTGCTTGTCACTTCCCGGTCAGAATTACTGGTGGTATTTGTGTACCTTAGCGATTAGGGCTATTAGCATGCCAAGTCAAGAGGACTTGACATTCATGATCTCACCAAAATAAAATCCCATTTTAGGGGATGAAAGGGTGTGCTAAACTTTAATTTCCAGCTACCACCAAGTGAAGCTGGCCTCAATCATGTGTAGGAAATGTAAAGATAAGGACATTTTGGTGCTCGAATTTAAACATGTCCCAGTTCTGACTCCTGGAATTGGAGAAGGCAGCTCAGAAATTACAGAATGTGTTGGTTAAAATACATAAGTGGGCATAAGCAGATGAAATTTAATGCAAACAAGTGTAAAGTACTGCACATGCAAAGAAAAAAATAGATACCTAAGCCATTTCAACACTATTAATGGAGAAGGACAAAGCCAAGACCATAGTAGATTTGACACTTAACATCCAACCGATGCAGAGCAGTAATCAACAAAGCCAACAGAATGATGAACTACATAGTTAAAACTAGAATACAAGTCAGACGAAGTAGTGACCAATCTATACAATGCACTGGTTAGGCCACACCTAAAGTGCTATGTCCAGTTCCAACTGCTGAAACACAAGACAGACATTCAAGGGCTAGAGGCAGTGCAGAGAAGTGTAAAGACAGTTCTGGCTCCAGAATACACTCGAGGGACAAATTGGATCTGCTGGAAGAGGATGTATGGGCTAGAGAATGCCTTTTGAGAACTTTATAGCATTTATGCTTTATGTTCACAAGAACTTAACATATCAATAAATCTTTTTTAAAAAAATTGGGAGGCAAATAAAGGAATGGAGCCCAATCTCATCATAATTCACTTTTAGAATTTGAAAGCTCTAGGCCAGGATCAAAGATTGCAATTTAAACAGACAGTACTGAATTGAATTGGAAGTGCAGTCTTCCAACCCTCTCTGTTCATGACTGCCTTGGAAGGAATTTTCATTTTGTTGCCTTCTGAAAAAGCCAACATAATAAATACAATAAATTGAGTTGGAACATTTCCAAATTAAATAATAGCTCACTAATAAAATGCAATGCCATTCATTTCTGGATATTTGCATTCAGTTTGCTTCACTCATTTCCTAAAAGCACTGGCTCATGCTGCTGTATGGTTCTATTTTTTTTTAAGTCACAGGTGCAAAGAGTCAACTGACAAAATATGTATTTAATAAGATCTGAAATGACTCTAGTGAAGTGACGCTTTCCACTGTGTCTCAATGGAGATGCCAGAGGTATATTTTTTCTGTTACTTTCCTCTTCTCTTCTGAAGACAGTGTCTTGTGGTGGGGCAAGGTGCTGGGTGCTGTCCAGTTCCTTGATTAACTAGCCATTATTCATGGTTGGGTCTTGACAATGTCAGAAGATGACATGACCATGTGGGGAGCCACAATAGAGCCTGACCCTTGACTGACCTCATTCTGTCTGCACACATTCACTTCAGGCAAGAGCATAGGTTGATTTTCCCCTTTCTAACCAAGGCCAAATGCAGCAGCCATAATGCTGCTTCAGCTGAGATCAGCTAAACCGAAATTATTTGGAATTAAATTTAGATACTTCACTGATGTTTGGAAGGTATAAAAAATGCTTTCTTGAAATATATAGTTGCCACAAGATCAGCAAATGTATGTGGACAATGCACACGCTGTCTGAGTGTTCACGTGCCAGGTTGTGTTGAAAGAAATGGCAATGTCATGCAGGGCTCATAATACGACACTAATCCAGCTCGTTACATATCTGGTACTTCCATTCACTATTTTGGAATTATTGTAAAGAATATTAAAATCTTATAAAAGTATTTACTTCCAACATCGTACAATATACACACAGACGTGCTCCATTAAAGGGCATTGTAGCCTATTCCCCCACCCAATTCTATTCAATGGCAGTAGGTCAGTAATGGATTTTTCAAACTTTTTTTTTTAAACAAGTTCAACCCCAGAGGTACCTGTATACACATTGTGCAGAATGGATAGCAAGCAGGCTACAAAACAGAAAACAGAGACTAGGGGTTAAGGGTAGTTACTCAGACTGGCAAAAGGTGTGAAGTGTTGTTCCACAGGGATCAGTGCTGGGACCACTATAGTTCACAATTTACATTAACGATTTGGACTCGGGAATCGGAAGTACAATATTAAAAATCTGCAGACGATACCAAATTGTGGAGTGTAGTTAATACAAAGGAAGAATGCAACAAAAGACAAGAAGACATCAATAAACTTGCAGAATGGGCATGTAATTGGTAAATACATTTCAATATAGATAAGTGTGAGGTGGTGCATTTTGGTAGGAAGAATAAGGAGGCCACATTCTGCTTGGATAATAAGAGTCTAAATGGGGTAGAGGGTCAAAGAGATCTCGGGGCACAGATACACAAATCACTATAGATAGCGACGCAGGTTAACAAGGCCATAAAAAAAGCAAACTGGGGTATATTTCCAGAGGGATAGAATTGAAAAGCAGAGAAGTTATGTTAAACTTGTATAGAACATTGGTTAGACTACACTTGGGAGTACTGTGCACAGTTCTGGTCTCCATATTAAAAAAAGGTTATACAGACACTGGAGAAGGTGCAAAAAAAGATTCACAAGGATGATACCAGAACTGAGAGGATATACTACACAGGAAAGGCTGAACAGGCTGGGGCTCTTTTCTCTGGAAAAGAAAAGGCTGAGGGGGTGACCTGATAGAGCTTTTTAAGATAATGAAAGGGTTTGATAGGGTAGATTTAGAGAAAATGCTTCCACTTGTGGGGGAGTCCAAAATTAGAGGTCGTAAATATAAGGTAATCACTAATAAATCACATAAGGAATTCAGGAGAAACTTTTTTACCCAAAGAGTGGTAAAAGTGGAATCGCTACCACAAGGAGTAGTTGAGGCAAATAGCATAGATGCATTTAAGGGGAAGCTAGGTAAGTACATGAGGGCGAAAGGAATGTTGATAGGCTTAGATGAAGAGGGGTGGGAAGAAGCTCACGTGGAGCATAAATGCCGGCATATACCATTGTGCTGAATGGCCTGTTTCTGTGCTGTACACTCAATGGATACTTAATGTATTAATTTTACAGCTTAAAGTCTCTTGTACTGACATCTGTCTTAGTGCATTAGTCATGCTTAAAGTAAGGTTTTAGATATGATGTTTTACTGAAAATGTAACTCGTACCATTTGGCAATCTGGCTGGCATCGATACCACCTCAGATTATCTGAAATTTGCCTGAAGAGCTTTTAAAAATTAAACTTTTAAATCTGGGTTGGGCTTTTTAATTGAGGTGTTCTGCAAACAAACTAGTCTTTACTGTACTTAGAATGTGTTGATTGGCTGCCATTAATCAACGGTTGAGATTTTAATATTTAACCAGCTACAGGTTTGGCAGGCTGCGAAATCTGTGAAATTAGGCACTTAATTGCCTAAAGGTGAGAAAAAAGTAGAATTCAATCCCTTGCTAAAAAAGGATGGCATAGGGAGGAGAGGGGGTGGATATTTTCAGTACTAAGTATTCCCCTCATTAGAATGTTGCCAAAAATTAAAGTGAACATCTTCATTGCCAAAACTACCTGGCAGAAACTGCCATCAATTTTGGAACCATACCCCAACAAGAAAAGACGGATAAGGGAAGAAATTTAGAGGGAAATGTGGCGGGGGGAGGGGAAGAGAGGAACCCAATTTATTAAAAGGATATCTTTTGGTATAAAACTCCCCGTATCTAGTCTATACATCTAAAAATGAAATTATTAATAGAACATATTGGGGTAAATTTTTGCCTTCACCACCTGGATGGTAATCTGGCAGAGCAGATGATCTGGCCATTGTAGAACCTAACTGATTTTCATTCTATTGATATCAAATAGGCTAGTGATACACTCTGCCAGATTACTGTCCAGGCAGTGAAGACAAACATTTACCCCATTGTTCCCATCGTTGAATTTTCTCTCCATATAGATATAGATTGTTCTGATAATTTAGGTTACAAACTCATTTAGGAGTGGCTCCATAGAGTAACCTAGACATCAACATTTTTGATTGGCCTGGTTGCTGATCTTGTACCCCTCAAGCACATATCAGGTCACAGCTGCCAACCTTACTCAGTTCAAACAACTCTGGATTCGCATTGAGGCCAGCTTGAGGAGCTGAATTCTGGGTTTCTCTAAGTAGGTGCTTCCGAATGCATCTAGAAGGAATGTCATCAGAGAGTGTTTCCAGAATTAATCAACGTAAGATGCAGCCAAAATGACAGGTTTCGATGGGATTGAAGTTGAATAGAAACAACGGGGCCAATTTTCATTCATGTTTTTGAGTGGTAATGGGGCAGTAGCGCGAGGAAAATTGGGGCGCAGAACTTATCGCTCTGTTATCCAGCTGCCACTATTTTGCTGGAGTACTTGAAATGGGCGCTGCCGAAAACAGGCAAGCTTCTTGCTAGCCAATCCAAATTGGGGTCTTCTGATGTGACTAGGACCCCAATGCAATTTTCAGGTACCAATGGGTGAAGCGTGTGCCATGCATGTTCCACCCATTGGTACTTGCGTTCAGCAGCCAAATCAATGGTCCTGAAAGGGAACACTCCATGCTGCTTGAAAACAGTTGCTTTTAAAACTTTTAAAACGATTTTTGTGGGGTCAGGAGGAGCATTAATGCTCTTGACCCCACAAAAACCGACTGCCGCTATGCCCAACCCCAGGACTGCCTCCCCGCAATTTAACTTACTTGCACTGGCTGGGCTCCAAGCTGCAGCCATTGAATTTTCAGCCCTCTCCGATTGGCAAGTAGCTCGAAATTCGCGAGCAGCTTGCTGACGGTATGGAAATGAGACCCAACCATGAAAACTGGTTGGGCCTGGGACTGATACCATTGGGCAGCTGGTAGGTTTACACCCCCCCGCCTCCTACCTGATGATATTCGACACATGAAAAACTACCCCAATATGTCCTACAAGGTATTTCATGTTTGAAATATTCTAGACTGAGGTGGGGCGAAAGAGTACTGTATACTGAAGGTACCCCCCTACATTTTCCCCCAATTTTCCCTCTAAATATCTCTGAAAGGGTGGCATCTCTTTGTTCAATACAGTTCCACAGTTGAAATTCCACACAATTGCATACTCTTCTGGGCAGTATCAGTGAGTTAACTGATTATGGGGCGATAACAGCTGAGCATAATCCTGTCCTTACCTCATATCTGCATATATGTACCTCCCCTAGGGGTCAGTGGATAGTGATCAGGACCAGGAATTCTGTGTGATTTTCCTCTTTCCCACCTGTGTCCCATTGGCTGTGCTTAGCTGGCTCAGTACAAGGCAGGGATCGAACTTGGCAAATGGGCTTTCCAGATGACTCAGTTGGTAAAGGCAAGAAGACCAGAAAGTCTCAGGTTCAATTCCTTGTTTGTGTTGAGTTAGTTGATCTCAGCCAGAACAGTAAGGAGGGTGCTACAATTAGCCTCAGTGTCCAGGGTGAAAGAGGGGAAGAGCCAGTCAGGGTTTCAACCAGAAGGACACCTAGTCTTAGGGCTCTTAGCTATCATGTTTGGATCCAGGAATTGTTTCTTTTCATTGATTAAGTCCTTGGGGAAGGATTTCTTTTCATACAGAATTATCAACCTCTGGAATAGGTTACCAATTGTGCGTTAAGTGTGGATTCTTTGCAGCCTTTCAAAAGGCAGATGATTGAGTTCCTGAGAGTTGAGAACATCTCATGTCATAGAGGGTAGGTGAAGGGGAGCTGCAATTATTGATATGGTTGCTGCAGTCTCCTGGAGTTTGCTTTCAGGGTTCGGAGAGATATTGGTCGAAGGTTTTTCTCTTTTTTTTCTCTCCCAGGAGATTGTGTGACTGGGGGAAGAGGTGGGGGCAGTTAATAGTGTATGTAGGCTGCACCATGTCTGGATGGGACAGTCTTGATGAACTGGTTGGCTGTTTATTGTTCTTTTTCATTCTTTCCCACTCCTGATGCTAACAAGTAACTTTGGCTGAAAAGTGCAGTTGCAGAACAGGGTCAGACTCTGTTGGGATACCCTCCAGAGTCAAATAGCCAGTTGACAGTCACGGAAGAGTGGCTACTTGGGTGAGGTATCAGAGGGTTGCAACTGCATGTTCAACTTTAATGCAGCATTGGTCCCTACTTTCAAGAAAGGACGGGAAAAGAGGGGAAAGAATTATAATTGATTGAATAAAAAATCAGTGGCATTTATTGATGGAGAAGATAAACAGATGCAGTACCTGACATGTTGTTTCCAGTGATGTTCCTGCAAGATCCCTCCTCACTGGCATAAATAATAATCTCCGACTCAGTAGGCTGCAGCTGACCCCTTTGACAATTCTGCTTTTTCATTGATTTGTCACATACTGAAGATACAGAAGAAGAACATGTTAAGTAAATAATTTTTCTAGTTGGTAATCTTCATGCCATCCAAAAAAGTGAATACAGTTTGAGGCATAGAGATAGATGAAAAACTCAATGGTATAGCTGTTGAGGAGGGGTGAAATGAAATACTTCCCAATATCAAGTCATCCTCAGATATGGCAGAAGAATAATATTTGGATGTTAAGATTTAAATAATATGTGCAAAATCTGTTTACAAGTTAAAACCTAATTTTACTAATATTCTCTAGTAAGGGCATGCTATTTTAAAATTGCCTGAATGTAACAGATCCCCAAGCTGGTTGAGGTAATGAGGGTGCCATTCAGCCCCGGAAGCTCCTGGGTTTGATCCCACCTCGATGGTGAGTTTGTGAGCTGAGCCAAGTTCTAGGTAGGTCTATTACAATTGGCCTCACCATCTTCCCCAGCTTGGGAGAATCAGCCAAGCTTCATATATCTGACTCCTGCTGTTCCTGTGTATTTGAGGGCATTTAGGGGAGGACAGAATAAAGCTAAGCTGTGATGTTGTCCACAGTCAAAATAGCTAGCCAGCCAGCCAATGCTCACTGTCTAGGCTCACATGTACCACTTAGATGAAGTACTGGAGGGTTGCCAGTGCCTGTGGAACCATAGCCCAGCAAGATTCAACAAATTTGGGGGTAGGGAGGGAGGAGGGGAAGAAATTACTTACTAAATCAAGTATTCTGAGACAACCTGACTGTTCTTTCATAATTTTCAGGAAGAAAGTTATTTACCTTTTAGTAAAGAACAGTCCATTCTTGGTCCAGTCTTCCTACATACAATAAGATGTCAATTATAGAATTACTAACACAAAATATCATATTTTAGGCAAATAACTATTGGGAGCAGTGGAACATATGCCACAGATAAAACAAAATATAATTCATCTCCATAAAAATCCTCAAAATTAAAATTAAAGTAGCAGTTTGTACATTTCAAGAAAGTACTGGTCAGAGTTCACTTCAAAATGGGAATACATTTTAAGGTTTTGTATTGCTTGAAAAAAATTGAAAACTAACAGTATTGTATTGTTACAGATCATTCATTACTATACATAAATTTTACTGCAATAAAAGCAAATTTTCATAACGCAAAGGTTTAGAAAAAGATTACAGCACATTATCTTTCATCTGTCTTAAAAGCAATATTTTTTAACCTATGCTCAAAGGACTCACAACTAATAGTGAACATTAACTCTTGAGATTTGGCTTTCATGTGTGCTTTTAAAAAAAAAATCAAATAATGCAAAAGCCAACTGAGTTTTTTTTCCAAGGATTCAGTGTAGTTCCTTGGTCTTAAGCCACTACTTTTTACTAGCTACTGTCTAAGCCTGATTCTATTTCACCCACCAGCTATGAATGTTTTAAGAAATTCACATCTCTATTAGGAGTCGAAGTTTTGTATTAATGTGATACACACTCTCAATCAACTAATGTTCATTTATCTTAATTCTGAAGGATTAGAAGCAACCGGGGAAACATTTTTGAATAAGTTTGAACTTTCTATCCTATTTATTGAATACTAGATTTTAACAGTATGTCAGAATGACTCACCTTTTCTTGTAGTATATGCACAGTAACAGGACTACTGTAGAAATGATTACTACAAAACCAACCACAATAAGTATCACCATTAAATTAAAACCTGCAAAAAAGAAATAAAATAAATTACAGCAAACATTTGATTCTAATTACAATATGTGGCCCACAGAAGAAACACAATCTAGATAGTTACCCCTTACAAATATCTTCATGAATGCAGGTTCCCATCTTTGCTTTCCTACCTATGGTGGCTGCAAGTTTGAGTCCTAGCCAAGACCAGCATTCATAAGTATTTGCTGATACAGGCATAGAATTTTGTCCCTTCTTAGTCTGGTTGCTAAGTGAGTATCCGACTAGGTGGAAAAAAATGTCACTATTCACATCACCCGTGTGACCGCATGCTTCCCGCTGGCTGTTCCACATCACAGTTGTGTCAGAAGCTGTTCACTGGCTTTCCTAGTTGGGGATGGATGACAGGGTTGCACATCTATGAGGCAAGGGCTTGGAAAAGGGGATATTAAAATAAAAAAATGATGTTACTCAATATGGGCGATGAATTGTTGTTTATACTTTAATCAGGTAAATTTAGTTTTTATATAACTTACAATACCAAGATTTTAAGTTTTTATTGTTACTAAAGTTTGTATTGACATAATTTCCCCCTCCTCTTAAAAAGGTGCTGGCTCATTTTGTGGTATTGTGGCATAGACAGCGGCAGTCCTCTGCTAGCATGATTCTTCACATGACACCCTGAGAATTGGGCAGGCAATTCGATTGTAGCACAGTATCACTGATGCAACATGCACACATGTACAGTTTTCAGCAGGAATCATTGGATAGTGAGCAGGAGCCCTTGTTAAATTTTCCCCTCTCCCAAACCAAGGGCCACTGAGGCCAATTGTAGTATCCCACTGCCATCCTAGCTGAGATTAGTTAATTTACACAGAGCAGGGATTGAAACTGATGTCTTCCCGGTTTGTAATTACAGCATATACCCACTGAGCCACTGTGGACAAAAGATTTATTTACTTTTAATATTCTTATTTTGTGTTTCTCAACTTTCATTCAAACTCACTGCGGCTACTAACTTGAACCATGTATGTTTCCTTCTCTTGAAAGCGGGAGCTAGCAATAACAAACCCTAAGTCCTGCACTGCTGAACAAATTAAAAATAGAGGTGGATGCCGGACCTTTTACACTCTAATAATTGTCAGAATGTCTGCTCTGAATGTCAATTATTAATCCAAACTGTGATAAGCACACAACTCATTGCAAACAGTTCATTCCAAAATCACTCTTAAAATAGGAAGTTCCAATAGGAACATTTAAAAAGGGTGAGAAAAGGCCCATCAATGCTCACCCTATCCACTAGATGGTGCAATCTCATGCTCTGCCCTCCCAATTGCTAGGATTGCTAATTCCTGTCAGGGAAAAAACCTGCAGCCAATTTCAGGAAAAATTCTGGAAAATTCTCCTCCCACATACTTGACTAATCCTCATACTCCTGATATGTTCCAAAGTCTTTCTTAATCAGAGAATAGTCATGTCCCTTCTTAAAGGATGATAGTATACCCATACTTACTATATCTATTGGTAAGCTGTTCAGCAAGGCAACAAATCTCTGAAAAAAGAAACACTTCCTCACATCTTACCTGACTTTTTGCCAATATATTTTATAGGCATGCCTTTTGTTATTGCTTTTTGTTTTGAATAACTAATCCAAATCTACTACATCCAATCCTTTCATAATTTAAGAAACCTCAATCTTACCCCCTTGAGCCTACATTTCTCCAAAATGAATGACCCTAGCTCTCTATCTCTTGAATGAGAGATCTAAGTTTAGATATCATTGTTGTTGCCTTCCTCTATACTCTCTCCAGAGCCTCAATATCTAACCATCAACAGATGTGGGGACTAAAATGGGACACAATTAAGTGCAAATATAGCAAAGTCTTATATAACTGAAGTATAATGCTTTTACTTCCTTGACCTAGTAATATTTCCTAGAACTTATATTGTTTCCCTCAGCTAGCACACATTGTTTATGAATCTTTAGTGACCTGTCAATGATGACCCATTCCTGCTTTGTTACTTTTAATGGGCACCCAAGCATGGAATAGACATATCTTCAGGTTCCTGTCCCCACAGTACTTATCCACACTGAGTGACACCTGCCCTTTATGAACCCATTCATAATTTATCTGAAGCAGCTTGCAACCTACTAATCTTCTTATTGCCAACCTGTGCGCACATTTTTGTTTCACCAGTGAATTTCACTATTCACTTTCCTCAACATCATTATAAAAATAATGGCCCAGCATAGAGTCAGGAAAACCAAATTTGAATCCTTCCCATTAATTTTTCTCTGAAGCATCTGTCACATTTAAAAGTCTCCATACCAAGATACTGAAAAATCCATATGGGCCAAGTTTCAAAATGGAGTGCACACTATCTGCCAATAGGGACACACTCAATTTACCTAAATCCAGAGAGATTAGGTGTAAGTTGGCAGAATCAAGGTTAAGGACTCAAAGTATGTGCAGGTACAGTGCTGGAGTTTAACCAATTAGAACTATCCATCTTACCTGGGCAGAACATTGTTAAGTTTCCTGATACATGTCCAGGAAGAATATCCCTCCCATAAGGGCATTAATTCCTACAGTTTTCTGCAGCTAAGTGAAAAGTACACTAGTAACAGATGGTTAATCAGCAGGGGAGTACTGTGGACCTGTCTAGCATAAGTATCAGATTACCTAGCCTGCCACAGAAAGTTGAATTGGTTCTGAACTACCACTGAAGGTGTGTCAGCTTGAAGCCATCTTGACCCCCAAAGAGATCCTGCTAATCTCCTTACTAGTTGGCCATTAGACAGTTGCAGCGGAGGCCTAAGCTATCTTTATGGGGCCCAGAGGGAAGAGAAGTAAAAAGTTTAAAGCTTCCCCATAAGTAAAAAAAAAAATTGCCTTTTTGTGCCTCTTCTGGCCCCAATCTGCATTCCCACTACTTTTAGCACGACAGGAAATTCACCGTGGCTTCCCGCTCAGGCCACTAAATTAAAATTGCATTTGGATCCTGCCGCCTTTGTGCGGGTGTTCTTGCCGCCTGCTCAGTTCAGCAGATTAAAATCAGGAACCATCAGTTCCCGGGCCATCTACTGGGCAGGAAAGTAACCTAGGTGACTTTAACTGCCCAGCCACCCAGTTTGTGGATGTACGTATGGGTTCTTGAATTTGCCTTGCCCTGTTTATTTAAATGACACAATAATCTTATTGAGATCTGGGCAATGCCAGTATTTAATGGAAGAAGTAAACATGTCTTATTGTGTAAAAAAAATTAAACATTAAGGACTACAGATGCATAATTAAACAACACCACGTAGTCCATTGGGTGATTATGAGATAATTATATCCAGGTATAAATGGAATCTGATATTTGACCCCCTTATAAGATATTTAGTTATTCTACTATACTAGCCTGTATTGATTATTACAGCTCCACACTATTCTCCATTAAAGACAAAAATAAAATCTAAAAGCTGTATTACTAAACCTGAAAATATTTTATGCCCATTATTAAAAAAATTGAACATTTTCTTAATTACAGGATACAAAATAGAAAATGACACTCATGTTCTTATGATCTGGTAAAGGTCACAATCTTCACCAGTTCTGATGAAGGGTTACACCTGAACTTCTCTTTACAGGTGCTGACAGTGTAAATTGTGCATTTCCAGCATTTTCTGCTTTTGTTTCAGATTTCAAGCATTTGTCGTTTTATTTATTTTACAGTCTACACATTACCTGATGAGGGTTTCTTTACAACAATAAGATCTGCCACAGTGCTGCTTTCTGTGGGAATAATGGTCGGCTTTGGCAAAGGTTTTGAACTACGAGGAACTCCTGGAGAAAAACAAGGACGGAGTGAATAACCAAACATAATCCACAGAGAAGCATCATTCGCAAGAAAACCTGATGTTACATTAGAAGACAATTTCAAGAGCTTCCTTCAGTTGTTCCATCAACAAAGAGAGGATTTATTCATCTCTTCCTAACACTATAATTAGGCAAAAGTAAGCTTCCATACAATGAACTCCTTTCTAAATTTCTTTTGAGATGGAAATTAAAGAAAAAATACAAACATACAATTTCTCCTCTGCTCCTTTTCTTCTATTTACACCCCCCACCCACCAACCTTGTGTGACACACACCAGGTGTCTTTTTTCCCAAGCCTCTGTCAATACAGCTCTTAAACCAGGAGGCAATCCACAGCTGCAGTGATGGACTGGCCCCTCCATTCCACTGGAGAAGCACCTCTTTGATTTATGTGCAATAGGCCTGTTTGATCTATGATCTTCTTTCACAGGTAAACAGTAGCTATAATCCCTCTGGCATTGACCCTTTTGTTTACGGTGTCTGTAATCTCATAATTTTGATTTCCTTTCAAAAATATTAAAGTTACGTAACATTTATGAAGTTTGGATAAAAATGCACTGATTTTTACTAAAATAAGTAATATACTTAACAAAATCGTTCAGTTAACACTTTTAATTACTTTTATTTTCAGTTTATTAAGATGAGGGACAGTAGTGCTGGGAACAGAACACGTTGGGCCAGAAATCGCGCAGAGCCGCGAGGCAACGCTCACCGCAGCTCCTGCGAATTAAATTAACAAAAATATTTACTGCGGGCTCTGTGGCGTCGAATTGCTTGATTTTGAACTTTAAAAAAAATTGTGCGTTATCAACCCAGCCTCTGAGCAGCGTGAGTTGATGCGCAAGGAACAGTCTGTGAGAGTAGAAGACAAGCCCACAAAGTCTGTTAGGAAGAGAAGTCACGCCCACAGATTCAGGCTGCATTACTCAAGCAGACTTCATTCATTTAAAGTTAGCATTCTGGATGCCATTCCAAATGAAAAAAAATATTTTTTTAAATCAGAAGCTGAAGAAATAATTAAGAGACAGTAGGGAAAAAAAAATTAATTTAAAAATTGTTTTTCTTAAAATCAAAAACTATTAAAATAAGGAGTAATATGAGACTCCACATTTTTAAAATTTAATTTTTTAGTTGTTTGGCAGTCATTAAGACTAACCGCACTTTTAAAACTTAGTTTAGACTTGGTATTTTTAAGCGTACCTGTTTGGTGGCGTAATTAGTTACTTTCCAGCTGGGCAGATAAACAAGTTTGCGATTTTTCAATGATTTCTCTGACTGAAGCGTTCAATGGCACTTTAATTCGAAGCTCTCATATCGCCGGCGCAATACGAGGAGCAAGTTCATGATTTCCGCGTTTTAGCGCGCGTGTGCAAACGCGGGAACTTACTCCTTCAATTCGCCACTAAAAACTGAGAGTGTTGTTGAGCTCCTCCGTTACTTCGGGAGCAATTTCTGGCCCATTCTGCTTCAAGCGTCTGGTGCAGCAGCAAGCACTCCCAAGTCAGATACAGTAGTTAGATGCAAAGTAAAATTCCCTCTACTCAACAATGTGCTTCAGCCCTCACCTCAGAAGAGCATTCCCACTACATTAATGTGATCTTTTTCCCCCATTTGCTACACCAACCATTCTGAGTAAGACTATCAAGATCAAGGCCAATTATGGCTGAATTATGAGCAGTTTTATGCCGTGGGAAAATACCCACCAGAAACTGCATTAAGACTGCCCAAGCTCATTTCACGTAGGACTCTACAGCCAGCAGACAGAACAGATTTTCATACCACCAATCTGGGCTAGATTCAAATCTAGTTTTCCAAAGCAAAAGGTCAGTGTCCAACCCACTGTACCACGCAGTCCCCACTTCAATTTATAATTTTAGAGAAATGTAAATGTTTTTCCCTAAGAAATGGAAAGACCCGATCTGGTGATGAATTAATCAGCACAGGAAGGATGTGGATGTGTCATGTGATCTCAGAGACAATGACATCATGTAAGATGCCACATCCTTGTTCAATTTTTACACAACTGTTTATTTGTGTTTCAAATACAGTAATTAAAGCCATGCGTGATTTATACGACATTATCTCACATCTGAAAATTGATGGTTTATTTCTTTTTTTGAACTAATGTTCTGAATCCAGTCTTCGAATGCTTAGCGTAGTTGCATTTTTTTTCTCTTTCCAGCTACACACTTATTACCCCAACTCATCCCTTCCAGTCTAGCTCTTTGAACCTTGCTGTTTCCTTCCTCTCCTGGATTATCCTTTTCAATCTTGCCACTTTCCCACCTGATTTTCTGTAGCTCAGCGGTTTCCCTCACATCTTGACCTTCCCCAAAATGGAGCAAATGATTACTTATAAGCAACTTAAATATAAAAGTTGCTAAAATCATGGTGGACAACATGTAGTATAAATAAAACAGACAACTCAGTAGCATTAGTTTACCAGTGAAAATTAGAGTTAACGTAGTCTAATAGTCACCCACATTCATTGCCTAGGCTCAAAGGTGAGGTACCAGAGGGTGGCTGATGCTGTGGAACCATTTTCCAGCAAGGGGTGAATGCCTTCAGGAGAGGAGAAAATTGAGAAAGAGATAGAGGAAAATAAAACCAATCTAAGCCTGTGAATAACTTTTCTCAGTGTTATGTATGACAATAAGTTTTGATTTATTCATTCAGTTATTCATTTAATTATAACTGAATTTATTTATTTGATACTATGTCTATTCACCTGGTTGGAATCGAGAAAATTGACAGGAAAACAAATCCATTTCACATCTTTATATTTGACTGATATGCTAGATATGTTAATTTTTCTTCAGCTGAAAGTCATTAATCCTGTATTTGGAATGAGAACACAACATAGTACACAATATTGTTTGGAAATGTTGAATTTCTTTTACCTTATTTGTTCTTGGGATATGGGCAACACTGGCGAGGTCACATTTTTGCCTATCCCTAGTTGCCCTACGTGATTGTTTTACAACTGCAGGGTGTGCTAATACCACTTCAGAGGGAACTCAGAGTCAATCACGCGGTATGGGACTAGAGTCATGTATTAGCCAGACTGGGTAGGTGTGGCAGGATCCCTCTGCTGTAGGACATTAGTGAACTGGTGGGATTTAATGACATTCTGGCAACTTTTATGCTTTTTTTTCCCCCAGTACCAGCCCACAAATTAAAAGATTCAATGAATCCAGTTTTACAACTCGCCACGGTGGGATTTGAAATCGCAACCTCTGGGTTACTGGTCTAGTACCAAAGCCATACGCAGCCATCTTGAATAATTAACACTGACATTTTTTCCCCCACAATAGCAAAAAGTAGAAGAAAAAAATTGAATCTTTACCAAACGGTCGGATTCTTTGTGAGACCTTGCAGCCAATCACCTCTACCTTCATAGCTATTCTTTGGTGCCATGTCTGTGGACTAATACGAATGTACCGACCCACAAAAGATGGGATAAAATTGTTGCGAACCAGTTGTTGGTAGTTCATGTTTCCTTCAAAAATCTTTTTTGAAAAAAGGAAAATAAAAATAAAATACAGAACAAAGGAGGTGGCCCACTTTTTGAAAGAGTATAAATATCAACGTGCAGTGGGAGATTCTATAACTCAGCATTCAATTATTACATATCAGTTACATTTTAAATTAAAGAAGATGTACCTTGTCTTCCTTGCTATTCTTTCTCTTATAGATTCTCCAGGTTGTTCCATCTTTGCTGTAGGAAATCTTGTATGTCTTAACATAAAAGTTATACCCATTGTTCGTGCTGCCTTTGGTCACAATCCCTGAAGGTATAGGTGGCACAAAAAACCTCAGTTACACAGATAATAAAACATAATACTCTAGAGAACTGTATTTAATTATATTTCTGGAGTCATTTATAGTTGAGACACATTTTGTATCTTTACTTGATATCCATAGTTATCAACAAAGTAATCTTCTCAAAACAATATTCAATGGCAAAATCTACTTTTTCCCTTGGCCTCTCCTCCTCCTCCTCCTCCTCCAAGTGCAGTTGTGGTATGGCCACAGTGATCCTGGTGGCCTCTGATACTTTAACCAAGTGACCACATTTGTGCAATTGTGATTCTAGATAGTCCTTGAGCATTATTCAACCATCGGTGCTATCACGGCTTCACCTCATCCTTATCTGGTCATGTGTCCTATTGTTTTCAATCTATTGTTGAAAATTCTGAGCAACACACTATTAAAGCACAAATCTGATTAATGCTATTTCAAAGGTGCATAATTGTTTTTCCAGTGATTATCGACCCATGTGCCACAAGTTTTGTTAGCACTAACCTAACTTTTGTAAAATTAGTGGATCAAAATCAGTTCAAAACACCAAAGGGAAGAAAGTACAGAAAATCATATTGTTGAAATTGTTCAATCTATTGTCTGCTTCTCAGCTGCAGTTAACTGTGAAGCATTCCAATGGACTTTGCCCTTTTTTTGACCTTAAACTACTTAATACTGCAACATCTTATAGTAAACATTTGTGATAGCTGTGTTCCAGACAGCATGCAGAAGCAGAATGATGAAAATAAAACCCACGTCTGAACATTAATAAGTTTCCTATGTCATAGAGTTATACAGCACGGATAGAGGCCCTTCGGCCCATCGTGTCCGCGCCGGCCATCAAGCCCTGTCTACTCTAATCCCATATTCCAGCATTTGGTCCGTAGCCTTGTATGCTATGGCATTTCAAGTGCTCATCCAAATGCTTCTTGAATGTTATGAGGGTTCCTGCCTCCACAACCCTTTCAGGCAGTGAGTTCCAGACTCCAACCACCCTCTGGGTGAAAAAGTTCTTTCTCAAATCCCCTCTAAACCTCCCGCCTTTTACCTTGAATCTATGTCCCCTTGTTATAGAACCCTCAACGAAGGGAAAAAGCTCCTTAGTATCCATCCTATCTGTGCCCCTCATAATTTTGTACACCTCAATCATGTCCCCCCTCAGCCTCCTCTGCTCCAAGGAAAACAAACCCAATCTTCCCAGTCTCTCTTCATAGCTGAAGCGCTCCAGCCCTGGTAACATCCTGGTGAATCTCCTCTGCACCCTCTCCAAAGCGATCACATCCTTCCTGTAGTGTGGCGACCAGAACTGCACACAGTACTCCAGCTGTGGCCTAACCAGTGTTTTATACAGCTCCATCATAACCTCCTTGCTCTTATATTCTATGCCTCGGCTAATAAAGGCAAGTATCCCATATGCCTTCTTTACCACCTTATCTACCTGTTCCGCCGCCTTCAGGGATCTGTGAACTTGCACACCAAGATCCCTCTGACCCTCTGTCTTGCCTAGGGTCCTCCCATTCATTGTGTATTCCCTTGCCTTGTTAGTCCCTCCAAAGTGCATCACCTCGCACTTTTCCGGGTTAAATTCCATTTGCCACTGTTCCGCCCATCTGACCAACCCATCTATATCGTCCTGCAGACTGAGGCTATCCTCCTCGCTATTTACCACCCTACCAATTTTTGTATCATCAGCAATGATATGTATTACGAGCAGGGTCCATAGAATTCTGCTATACCGCCAGGCCAATTTCTGCAGCAAGAGAATGTAGTTCTGTGGCAGGTCTATCCAATTTTTGCAGCACAGTAGTAAATGTTCCAAACATATTTATGTGTTAATGTGCTACCAGTCTGAGACTGGTAGATGCAATTCAGGCTCAAGCAGGACAGAATCCTGTTGAAACTGCTTGCATACATGCATGGGTACAACTATAAATTTAAAAGCTAGGGAGGTGGGAGGGGATAATCCTTAATTGCTAAACATTCAATTTAAAGTTAGGTGGATTTCCAAAAAAGTCCAGTGATGCACTGGGTGGTGGAAGCAGATTCAATAGTAACTTTCCAAAGGGAATTGGATAACTACTCGAAGGGGAGACAACTGAAAGGTTATGAGGAAAGAGGAGGGGAGTGGGACTAATTGGATAGCTCTTTCAAAGAGCTGGCACAGGCACGATGGACCGAATTGCCTCCTTCTGTGCTATATGATTCCATTCTATGAATTTCCTGAACATTTTGAAAACTAGATTTGACACCGCACTGCACTTACTCTCTGCACAAACAAAAGTGTGAAGACTACCCCCTCCAAGGAGTCTCACTCCACTTCACTATGGAGTCAGGTTTGGCCCTGGTTCTCGATTTCCACTGCCAGTTGAGCACGGTGTGGTTTGAAAATTTCTTCACACCAATACTAAACTTGCAATGTGAATGCATTCTTAAAACAGCCACAAACTAATACATTCTATTATAAGTACATCTTACAGTATTTTCAACAGTAAAAAAAGGTTATTTAAATACAAAAGGGCTGATTTTGCAAGTCCTCGCTCCTGGTGCAGAGCCTCACTACAGAAGCATGGATCTGAGAATTGGAGCTTAGGCCAGTGCATCTGACTCATGGTACTTCCGATTTTCTGGAAATTGGGAGGGTTGACCTTCGTGCCAGATTCTCCAATCTACGCTGGGAGCAAAATCAGCCCTAAATTCCCACGTGCAGACATTTAAAAACATTTTCAAAAATTAGGTTAAATATGAAATTCTATGAGTCTTAGCACGAAAACATTTACTACGTCATACCAGAAAACAACAAAAAACAAGACTTTTCCAAAAAAAAAGAGCAGAAGCAGCAGCAACAATGGGTTGTTGTAGAAGCAGAAGCAGCTGAATCACCCTGTGAAACATCGGGGATGGTCCTTTACGTAGCCGTAGCTAAATTCCACGGTTAATTGAACAGGTGTGAAATTGCGTAATAGTCAGTGCCTTGGTGACGAGTGCAGATACTTGGTCTAACCAAATTGGAAATATAATGGACTATTTATGCTGCACACTAAATCCTCAGGACTCAACAGCTGAAAGATCTAGAGGATAATTTTAAATGTACACTGTTACTGATAAATGTATAACTTTGCTAAGCTCTTCAATCGTGATAAAGGGGACACTGGGTGGCATGGTGAGTCAGCGCATGGATCTTTCACCTCCGAATCCAGTCCACACTTAGTGGGATGAAAAGTTCTTCTCAATGCCAGCTGTAAGTGTCCAATGAGAACTTAGATTTAGCAGTTTTGAACTACTTCCTGGTGAGTGTGGGAACACACGATAAACATTTCCCATAATTTAGCACAAAATTTATCCTGCTGAAGAGGATGTCTGCTGTGGAAAATAGGGGAAATAATTATGGTTAAAGCAATACAGCAGAGTACAGGGAAATTAACTCTGCATCTGGCTTACACTACGTGGCCTGAGAGGGCACAATTTCTGCTCAGAAATGCAGTCTATAATTTGCTTAAAAAACTTGGAATATATAATATTTTACTAACCTGTGATGTTCTTCCGTTCTCCCAAGTCTATTTTCAGCCATTCATTCTTACTGGGTGAGCCTGCAGCCCAAGCCCACGGTTGTCCTTTGCTGCTGGCCTGAGCTTTGTCAGGAGACCAGATAATCGACTCTCCAATGTTGCTCTTCTCTGTCCAAGATGATGAGGCAGTAAGGCGGCTGCTCTCAAGAACATCATCACAGTCTAAGGAGCGTGAAAGAGACATCAAATTGGTGACCCTGAACTGTTATGCTTGTTTCCCGTTTGAAATCTTCCCAGTCTGTACAGTTTCTATTTCCCTCAAGGTGGTAGACCATTGGGAAAGGAATTGTTATTTCACTTTATACACAATGGGGCAGATTTTCTTTTCAATTGTGGTAATGGCACTATCATTGGTCAAGGTTCACACATTAATAATGGCTCATGGGTATAGGTAGTAGAGGGCGACCAGTGCTACTGGAACCATATCAGCAGGGAGTGAATGGGGGGAGAAATTTAACTCATGGCCGCCTATTTGCACCTGAAAAATGAGCGGCCTGCAGTTGAAAATCGAGGGGGGCACCTCTGATGGAATTGTCAGGCTGATCTATAAATGGGTGCCATGATGTGGAGATGCCGGTGATGGACTGGGGTTAACAATTGTAAACAATTTTACAACACCAAGTTATAGTCCAACGATTTTATTTTTAATCCCACAAGCTTTCGGGGGCTTTCCCCTTCCCCAGGCAGTGTGGAAGATTTCCACACTGTACTCTGTACTCTGCTGTATTGCTTTAACCATAATTATTTCCCCTATTTTCCACAGCAGACATCCTCTTCAGCAGGATAAATTTTGTGCTAAATTATGGGAAATGTTTATGGTGTGTTCCCACACTCACCAGGAAGTAGTTCTTTTTCCACACTGCCTAAGGAAGGGGAAAGCCCCCGAAAGCTTGTGGGATTAAAAATAAAATCGTTGGACTATAACTTGGTGTTGTAAAATTGTTTACAATTATAAATGGGTGAGCAGCTCTCCCACCTGAAACTGGTGTAAAGCAGCTTAAATATGCAAATTGGGGTCCCACGTCGGTTATATGACCCCAGTTTAGGCTGATCGATAAATGGGTGAGCAGCTCTCCCACCTGAAACAGGTGTAAAGCAGCTTAAATATGCAAATTGGGGTCCCATGTCAGTTATAGGACCCCCAAAGGCAACCGTTTAGAGCCTTCCCGCCATTGTAAACAGAGGGGCTGCAATCAGGGAAAAACCCCCCTCGGGCAGAATGTAAAATTCAAATTGCTGTAATGTACCTGTAATGAATATGTAAGCAATAATCTGTGTTGAGTGTGATGCAATGAGGCACCCTAGAGTGTGATGAACTGTAATTATGTACAATGTGTTCACTGTACTGTACTTGATGTAACCTGCAAATTGTATAATCTGTATTGTGTATGTTTGGAATGTGACATGACAACTGTATTGTATGTTTTTTGCTACAAATTTTATGAATAAAGTATATTTTTTGAAAAAAAATTGTAAAATCCAGGCAGAGCGTGCACCATGCACACTCCATCTATTTGTCACAGGCCTTGAGCTGCCTAACCAGCTGTTCTTAAAGGGACTGCTGGAGGCTACTCAAAGAAAGGCCCAAGAAATTTTTAGCTTTTATTTTCATGGGCCCCAACAGAAGTGGGAGTGTTCCTCTTGGGTTCACAAAGTAACTCCGGCCCGCATGAAACCCAGCTGATTTCCCGCCTTCCTGACCAGCGAGCTGCAGCAGGGTGCCCGTAGCTTGCAGTGGCATTTAAATGAGGTCCGAAGCCAGATTTGGCTTGGGCTTCAGGTCAGCATGGACCAGCGCGTGGAATGGTCGTAATTTGAATTTCTCCCCCAATGTCTTGAGGAAAGAAGGGGAGAAAATGAATGAGGAAGAAACCCTGCAAGAAAGGGAAAAGATTGCTGATCCTAACATTTCACACAGTAAATAACAGGATGTTCATTTCTACATTAAGCTAATTTAATATTGAATATTGATGCTATCTGAGCTATCCTGAATGTTATATGTAAATACACCCAAACCTTTTTCATAGCCATCCTCAAACAACACACTAAAGTTACATTTTTAAAAAAGAAAAGAAAGGCAATCATTTCATGCTGGTTTCTACTGACCCGGAATTGGGAATTTACAAACACCTGCCAACCTGCAAACTTGCTCAACAATAGCAAATAACCTTTAACTGACCTTGGGGTGTGCATATTTACATCTTGAAAAGTTACAGATCACCCTAAACTCAGCTGAACCATAGCAGTACCATGTGCATTACCAGTTGCTGTTATAATACAGGATATCGTCTGACTTACTGTGAGCAATGTCATGAGATGTCTGCTAGTTTAATAAAACTATCATGAACTTATCATTTTCAGAAAAAGCAGCTACTATCAGCAATTCTCCATTCTACAGAGCAAAATGATGTTGATCAAAGACTCAAATAAACAAATAAATGCTATAATTTGGCCAAGAAATAAAAATCTAAGTTTAGTTAAATATTTCAGTTTTCAGCAGCACTGGCCTGATATTCATCTTATACAAGTTTCATGTTTCATTACCCTTGGAATGCATCTTGCTGCACAGGATCTGAAATGCCTTGGTGAGAATTTCCTGATGAGGCTGGTACTGCTTCTAATAACAGTGATATTTCTATCAGTTGATTAGAAAACCCACTGCTATACTTATAGTCAATTGTATTTTAAGTTTATAAACAAGAGCTAAGAAATATATATCTATATAAATATATCTGCCTACTCCTATAATTGCATTCAGTAAGCCTTACAGACAGTAATCAGTAACAACGGCTCAAATCCAGGACCCCAGAGATTATAGGGCCCGATTTTACCAGGGGTGCGGGTTCTCGGCGGGTGGGCCAGCGCGCCCGGTGAAATTAGTGGGTTGCCCGCGCGATCGTAGCAGGCAACAAACTAATTGGATCCAATTACCTGCTCCTCCGGGTTCCCCGATGCTGATCTGCGCGTCGGGCGGGCTGCGCATGCGCAGTAAGATCTGTCAGCTGGAGACGCTCTATTTAAAGGGGCAGTCCTCCACTGACAGATGCTGCCACAAACAGCAAAAATTACATCATGGAGCAGCCCAGGGGGAAGGCTGCTCCCAGTTTAATGATGCCTCACCCCAGGTATCATTAGATGGGGTGAGGAGGAGGGGGAAGACAGAGATCTTCCCCCCGGCGGGCGGGAGAAGGCCGACCTCTGCGACCAAGAAGGCCTGGCTCGAGGTGGCAGAGGAGGTCACCTGCGCCACCAACATATCGCCCACCTGCATACAGTGCAGGAGGCGCTCCAATGACCTCAGTAGGTCAGCCACAGTGAGAACACGTAGTCTTTCCCCTACACTCCGTCTGCCACAACACCGCCCCCACCCCACATCTCCTTCGGCACTGCCAACACTACTCTGTCACATGACCCCTCATACCCACTCAAACCTCATCCTCAACTTACCTGCACCGACTCACCTCGCGAGTACTCACCCCGCCACTACCACGCAACCCAATCCTCATACAATCTCATGGCTCTATCCCATACTCACCCTCTCGTGCATCTCTCTCACGGCCAGCCTCACTCAACCTGCCACCACCTGTGCTGCAGCCACAGGGCATGCATCACATATGTGCAGTAGGCAGCGTAAGGCAAACGTGTCGTGAGCATGAAGGGGATGCACAAGGGTGTTTGAGGGATTGTCATGGTTCTTACTTCTATTGAATTAAAGAACAACTCACATCACACATTATATTGGCACCACTACTGCCATGTCTTCGCGAATCCTGTCCGGTTTGTGCAATAATGCCCGCTCCTGGGTATCCCTATGAGGACCCACCACTGATGCCACCCAGTGTGTCACTGCAGAGTGGGTGTAGGTGTATTTGCAGGGTTCTTCTGCGCAGATGACTGAGACACATCGGGGATGTCCCCGGTTGCAGCCTGGAAGGCTGTGGAGCAGAAGTTCGGGAGGGCAGTGGTGACTTTGACAGCGACAGGTACGAAGATGGTGCACGGGCCAGCCAGGCATGAAAGAGGCTGCAGATGTCCACGGCTACATGTCGAGTGACTCTGAGCCTCCGTGTGCACTGCTGCTCAGAGAGGTCCAGGAGGCTGCGCCTCGATCTGTGGACCCTGTGGCGAGGGTAGTGCCCTCTGCGACGCATCTCTCTCTGCGGTAGCCCTCCCTCCTGCTGTATAGGTGGATGTGTCACAGCACTCTGTTGTGGAGCTCCACGTGTCAGAGGTGGACGGCGTGGATGGCGAGGCTGGTGATGCCGTTCGCCCTCCGAGGAGGTCATGACTGCAGCTACGGCGGCCCCCATCTGCAAGATGTACATCTGAGGGGGTCCGCAAGATAGGTACATGTCTCCGGACCCCGGGGTAAGTGTGCAGGTTGGTGACTTCGACCATCAGGAGGAGGGTGGTGGAGGCCAAACTTTGTCCCAAGTGACAGAGCGGCCTCCTGCAATGGCTGAGTGTCTCCCCCCGACCCCCCACCTGTCAAATGGACCTTTGCAGCTGCCACAGGCTGACGGCTGCAACACGTCCATTTCAACTAGGACTGTTTCCCCCAGTGTGTGAAACAGTCCCATGTTTATCCAAAATCACGCACAGTCCCTTAATCAGGTCAGTTAATGACCTGAACAACCAAAGTAAATACACTCAAGTGGCATCCCGCTGGCTTTAATTGCCTGCGGGATTCCCACCAGCGGGGGCTGCGCACGCACCCCCGCACGTCAGCGCGGAACCCGGACGTGGGCGGGATCGAGGCGCGATCCGGTCCCGCTCCGGGATTTCGGGATTTTCGGGGCCCCCCCGCCGATAACGCACCCGGTAGCGGGTGCTAAAATCGGGCCCATAACATTCAAACAAACTCATTAAGGAAACTACAACCCTACAGTGGGGAATTTTAATGTGGTTTGAAATGCTTATGTCAAATCTAATTGATCTAATGTAGTAATCTCCTACAATTACTAAAATATATAATCAGCATTTATTGCTAGGCGTCAATAGATACAGTATCAGTGCTTCTAGGCAGCAGGCATTGCAAATGAGGAACTTGAAATTATAGTCTATTACATGTGTGACAGGATCTTGCTGTGTGTAAAATGGTTCGTATGCCTGCCTACAGAATTGTAGTTGCTGCTGTTCAAAATAGTTAATTGCTTGTGAAGTACATTCCTTAGAGACGTGATCAAACCCTGTAAAAATGATAAGTCTTTTTTTCTTTCTGCCAGTTCAGGCAATTCAAATTGTGAGTCTGGTACAGTTCTCATTTCCACAACCTAAAGCCTGAGGGACACAGACTTGAGCACACCTAGTGCACAACTGGTCTAGTCATCCATTTGCAGATTCTGGCTTGTTAAATTCAAGTATTATCACACCTCCCCCTCAATGGTCAAATCCTCTTATTACTGCAGGATCATGCTGGAGGATAAGGTCTCCCTTTCTTTCTCCAGAACAAACTTCCTTCTCAAACCTCTTTTGAGATGTCCCTTCAACTCTCACCTCTAACACAAAGTGTGAGGACCTTGTGGATTTCTTGGTCTCAAAGATTGAGACCATCTACACAAATGCATCAACTGTCATTTCCTCTATGAAGTGCACTGAGAGTTTTCATGCCTTAAAAGGTGTTTTATAAATTGAAGTTGTCCTTCTTCTTGTACTCAGGTTTTGTATTCCAGACAGATATTTTTCTTTCTAATTTTCTCCACTTTTTTCTCTCTGCTCTTGGAGGTGCTGACTTTTGCTAGGATACAATTACATGAGCACTGGCAGCCCTCTGGTATCTCATCCAAGTAGCCAGCTTTATGCGCAGGACTAGATAGTGGGTATGGCAGGCTATTCCCTCATTGAGGGCATCATAACCAATCATGCTTCTTTTCTCAACATGCACACATAAGCACATTCTAGCAGGAATCCCTGGATATCATGAGTGGAAACCCTGACTGATTTTTTTGCTCTCCCTAGCCCAGGGATGCTAACGCTAAATGTTTTTCCAGATTAGATCAGCGAACCTGGGACCTTCCAGTCTGTAGGGCTTAGTACTACACCAGCCTAAACTACACTAGTACTACATTACAACAGTAACTACACTTCAAAAAAAATTACTTCATTGGCTATAAAGCTCTTTGGGACGTCCGGAGGTTGTGAAAAGCACTATATAAATGCAAGTCATTCTTTCCTTAGCCAATGCCTTTTCCAGTTGGACCATTGTAGGAGTTCAGGCAGATATGTCTAATCACTACTTTGACCCATATAACCTGAACCTGATCAAATTCTGCATTCATTAATGACAATTTATTTCATAAACTCTCAGATCTAATAGCAGCCTTGACTCATGCTTAGTTGTGGTTTCCTAATATTAAAATAATTCCCTCTAGTTCTTCATAAAGAATTTCCTTGCCTCCACTTCATCAATCTCCTTCATTACATTAAAAACTTGCATCATGTCCCCATCAGTTTTATTTTTTGATCAGACTAAACTGAGTGTTCCAAGTCTTTTAATGAGCTCAATGATCTAAAGCCCAGAATAATCTTCATTACCTTTCTAGATATTCTCTCCAACATTCTGATGTATTTTTTAGAGATGTAACATTCCCAATGTAGTTTATCTAATACATTACAAAATATCACTATCACTTACTTGAACTCACATTCTGTGTGTACACCCTAAAATTAGAATTGACCCAACAATCATTATCTTATATTACAGACATCCTTTCAATGACTGGGCAGTTACCACACGGTGATCTTTTCTGCACTCAATGCTCTGCAGGTTTCCTCCAGATCTGGAAATTATTTTTACAAACAGTGCCCATTAACTTGCATTTACAAATATCAAATGCTATTTGCCATTCATCTATCAGGTCATCAAGTTGTTTCAGATCCATTTTAGTTGAATCCAGTGCATCTATAAATCTTGCTTTCTCATACAATTTAGCCAACTTAGACATCCTGCTTAAATGTCCCTCATTATGATGATTTTTAAATATGAGCAATAATGGAAGCCCTAGGACAAAACCCCTGTAGTTCCATTTGTCACCTTTGTTCAACATCAAGAATTTCCACTTGTAATCACTCTCTCAATAATACTCTTCACAAATCAGAGTGGCAGCATTAGAAAGATGCTATCCCGTGCCTTTATTGCTACTTTAGCATTAAATCATTTAAATGCATATTTAATAAGAATATATGCACAGTTGTATTATGTGGTGAAGGTACAGAATTCATGTTTTGCCTGTTTGAAATGAACTATCAGTAATGAGGTATAAAATAACAGGCTTGCAACAACCCACACATTTCTTTAATTTAAACAGTTGATGAATGATTAAAGTTCCTGGCTCTGCAAACTCCTTTTTCTTAAATATTATGTAGGAGTATATTTCCATTTGAAACATTTTTAAGTCCAAGTCAGATATGCCTTTATTCTTATATATTCTGTATATTTAAGTAGTTAAAATATTTCAATATGAGAACGATTATATGTGGCTTGGAAATAAATGTCTTGTAGCAGGAACCATGCAGACTGGTTGATCTGAATATATTTTGCAAACATTTAGAAGTATGCTGGCAATTTTAACCCTACCCAGACTGCCAAAACTGGGCGGTTAAAATTGCCCAGGTTATTTATTACCTGCTGGAAAGTCGCCAGGAATTCACCGTTCCAAATTTTAATCTGCTCAACTGAGCAGGGGTCAAAGATACCAGCCCAAAGATGTTGAGGACCTTTTTCACATATGCATGTTGGGTTCCGGTGACATTATCGGGTCCCGACTGCAATTTTAACTAGTGGCCTGAGTGGGAATGCTACTGTATCTTTCCCACCAGGTGAAGACAGTGGGAAGAGGAGCCAGCGCCAGAAGAGGCCCAAACTAGTACGTTTTGTTGCAGTTCTTGTGGGGCCAAGAGGAGCAGGACTGCTCCTCCTGGCCCCATAAATATCAACCCCCATGATGTTCAACCCTCTGCAACCCTCCTTTGAGATTGTCCTCGCCTCTCCTTCCCCCCCCCATCTTACCTGGAGTGGTTGGGCTCTGAGGTGGAGATGCCAGATTTTCAGCCCCCTCCGATCGACGAGCTGCGCCAAATGCGCGAGCAGCTCACTGACAGAACGGTACTGAAGGCTGACCATGAAAATTGGTCAGGCCTTGGACAACTTCCATTGGGAAGATGGCAGGATCATTCTGCCCGCCTCCTGTTCCAATGGAAGAGGTTGCATGAACATCCACTCCTCTGACAGATACCTAAATATTAGGCACTTGAAGAGAATTAAATGTAAAGTACTGTTCACACCAAATGAATCACACTAATTTTGGTCTGTGCTTAAAATGCACAAAGATTTTGAGTTTTTTCACACAAATCAAAAGGGAAAACTCAACACAGAATGGGGCTATCTAAATTGCCACAGCAGGACATTCTCCCACTTTGCACTGCTTGTGCAGACTGCAAAGATTTAATGGAGGTCTTAACCTTGTGCAAGGAATACTCAACTGTGCAGAAAATAATTCATTAACTTCAACTTATTTTGTAAAGATTGTGAGTGCATGTTGAATTTGGTTGCGATATGTAGTGGAGCCTTCATCATCAGCACTGCCATTCTGACTGTGTCAAAATTTTCACAGGGTAAAACTACCTCCACTTGCAGGATCTTGCTGACCAGTGCTTCCTAACTGTAATGGTGCATAAAATAGTCCGCAAGATCCACTTGTACAGCTTATTTACCCACCTCCGTGGACAATTTGGTACGGTTCAGATTTTTTTTTTACCTTTTCTAATCTTGATCCGTTTCTCAGACAAGGAACCACTGGAAGAAATGGACACATCAAAGATTAATAATGATAAATTAACCACATCACTATAACTAATACATGTCGGGGATAATTTTCACCATCACCACTTGGCTGGTAACTGGCAGAGTGGATTGGCTGCCCATTATAGAACCCGCCTGACTTTCAATAAAAACGGGCGGGCAAATCGCTCTGCTGGTTTACAGCCCAAGTGGTGAAGTTGAAAAATTATCCCATACTTTGTGAATATGCTTTATCCAAGAGAATATTTTTTTAGAAGCAACTGCCGTAATGTGACAAATAAGAAGAATAAAACTCATCAATCCTAGAAATCTGAAACAGAAAATGCTGGAAATATACACTAGCATCTGTGGAGTGAAAAGAAGGGTAATGTCTTGGGTATAACCCTTCATCAGAACAGTTTTTATTTCACTGCCATCATGTGGTTTGTTTGTTTAGGAAATTTCCTACTCATTTTTTACTGAAGAATTCTTCACTAGCAAGTATGCAAGCATGTCCGCATTAACTTTTACTATTAGGTATTTCTTATAATCATTTAAATTCTTCTGACAATTCAAAGATAGCCTTAGGATATATTAAAAGTAGGTAAAAGGCCTTGTCATCTAGGGTAAGAATTGCTCCCGTCTCTATATGTAGCGACAATGTAAATGTATTCATGAAGATTTCTTCCGGTTTGGTGTTTCTATCAAAATTATAATGGTGTTCAAAAAGAACATGTTTACTATTTCACTACTAAAGTGGATCAGAGGAAATCTTCAATAGTGCAATTACAATGTGCTACACATAGTGACCAGAGCAAATCTCCCCCACCTTTCCAGTGAGTAGACTCAGAACTTTGGATCAACAAATCTTATAAAGCCATCATCTACTTTGGGGAAATGATCATGATCCAACAAAAGCTCTGCTCCCATCAGCATTTCTGCTGTGGTTTTGTTCCTGTTCATGCCCTCCCCCGACCCACCCCCAGACACTACATGACATGCTGACTAATGCTTTTTGATCTTCAGCACCTCACGTGAAAGGCCTTTCTTCATTTGTGATCCTAGGCAATGAGTGGCAGCAGGTTATTTATACACCATGGGTGCAGGTGGCCATACATTATTACTTAAATAATGAAAACTTTTACAATCTATGCTGCATGCAAGATAGAGTAGTTCAAGTTCCACATTACATCAATCCAGACAATGTAATTTATTTCTGTTCCTATCCTTTGCTCTTTCACTAACACTTAAAATATAAAAAAGTAATAAAAACAAAAATCAAATGTATTGTACTACAAAATGAGACCAAGTTACTCGTCATTTAAAGGAAAAATGTCATAGTGAGGCCTAATAGCACTTGTTTTTAAGTTGCAAAATCATCCAGATACAGTTTCTGTGTCTTTTCCTTAATTTTAAAAGTAACACAAATGAAAGGATATGCTGTAATCTAGGCGTCGATAAAAGACAGTTCTGGTAATTAAAACATGTTTTCCTGAAAAACATCAGGAGGTAGAATTTCTGCTGGCGTTCTCCCGATTTCCTGTTGTAACTTCGGGGCTGTTGACACCATTTCTCGGGGGGCTTCCGCCTTAAGTTATGGCAGGAGGTCAGAAGTGCCACAGAAACTTTACCCTCAAGTTATTTTTACTTACGTTTTAGTTAAAATTCCATTTGCAAAAGCAGCTTCATATAGAGTGATGCCTTTGTTCAGAGTCACTGAGACCTGGCCCCCAAGATCATCTGCTATTGCACCAGTGTGGATAGCTGCTTTACACAGAACAGATGTCTATGGAACAAAAAATAATTCATTACCTTCAACTTATTTAGTAAAAAATGTGAGTGCATGTAGAATTTGGTTAGGCTGTATAGTGGAGTCTTCATCATCAGCACTTCATTTGCCCACCATCATGACTATGCCACAATTTTCACAGAGTAAAACTTCGTTGGAGGCCTCAAAAGTACATAGTGTTTTCTTTGTATTATTTGTTATTTGAATTGTACTTCAGTAGTGCATCTACTAACAAAATGATCCTTCAAATGACATATGATGCAATTCCCTTCAGGCACTCGTGTTTCCGTTTGACAAAGTATATCACACAAGTGGTCACAGAAACTCCTGTATAGTATTGCTACTCTCATACTCTGCAATTAGATACTAACAGTCTTTATGTATCATTTTATTCTCTCCCTCTGTACCCTTTCTGTATATGAAAATGTTGGCCAGGAGAGGCATTCATAATAATTTTAACATTTATAATGGAAACTGCCTATGTAAACTTGTCACGCTGTAAGTACAATCCCCCACCAGTGGAATTCATAATGAAAAACGTCGATGGGAAGTGCACAGATTTTTTAACACATTAAATAGATGTGTTCATTACTAATAATGCAATTCCAATTAATTTATTTCTTATCTAGAATTTATTAGGAGTAAAAAAGAACGAAGCACATCCAACTTGATCTATTTAAGTTCATGAGCAAAAAATTCAGTAATAAAGAGAAAAACCCAAAGGACTTTGATCTATCTACGGTGCTCATAATTAATTCGATTCTACACGAGTGAAACAGACTAAAGTTATCTTTCATTATTTTCTGCATATACTCTAAACCTTTACAGTACTGCATAACTAGAACTAAACAAAATTGCATACATTTTGAAATCCGAATCCTTGTTGGACATGTTTCCCCTTTGCTACAGGGAAACCTGTCAAATACAAAATGAAGGAGTTGGAAAAAAGAAGCATGGAAATATGTTGTCCAATTTCTGCAACAATACCAATTCATATACCCTAGGTGAACTGGCAGAGAAATTTACCTCTGCATTGACTCAGTGAGATCAATAGTTATTATTATATAATATTTTATCACTGAAAAATCCTATAATTCCAGTTTTTAACTGAAGTTTGCATTTTGGTGAAATATAACAAAGTATATTGAGAATTATTTTGAGCTACAAATCTTTACTTCGTTTTCTATGATTCCTCCCCCCACTGAGAGGATGGGTGGTATGCAAATCCTGAAAGAATATATGTAAGGGAGCAGGTAGTGTTCCCATACTAGATTAGTCTGTTACAAGTTAAGCTCTACCCAGAAGTATAATACCACTTTTACATTTGGTACCTAGTCTTAGAAGAGGAACATTACAACAATCTCCATGCACCACTCTCCTTGATGCCTATTTATTATTTAGTGCTGCTCTCTGTAGACCTGTTGGAAATACCAGCAAACTCGAACGTGAGCAGACATGCAGAATTTTGTACCAGGCACAGTAATGTGCCTAGCATTACTGCAAACAGAATGCAACAATATTTAATTCTCTAGATCTGTCAAACCTGCTAAACTGGCAGCAAAAGACACACAATTAAAAACAATTTAAATACATAAATGAGGGGAAAAAACAAACCATTATTATCCAAATAACTTTAAAAATTTTAATCAGCTATTTGTTTAATGAGTTGATTTGTACTCACATCACGATAACCCTCTTGAACGTTTCCCCAAACTTCACCACTGACATCTCCACAACCCGCTGGACAATATTTACTACAATATAAGCAAAAAGAATTGTTAACACAAAACACTAAGTAACAATAAAGAGCTAATTAAAATCAACGCAACCTACATTAAATGGATCCTGCATGAACTGTGCTCTAAAGGTGCTTTTACGTTGCTGCTGGGGCAATGGGCAAACAGCGTTCAAGCACTGTTCAAGAAGAAACACCCGGGACCGCTAAGTCCTACTTTCCTGGTTTTTCTTTACCAGTGTGCAACTGGTCCTTTTTGAACCCAATGGAGGCCCAATAGGAAAAAAAAACCTCATGTTTTGTGTTGCCTCCCTTGGGTGATTTATGGATCCAGGAAAAGTTGGATCCCAGAGGCACCGAGTTTACGTCCTTTATATTATAGTATTATTGATAGTGTGCCACAGGCGGGTGGAAGAGTCCTGCATGTAATCAATATAACATCATCTATTGTAGACAGGCATCTGGCTGGATAATCTACACCGCATGTGCAAGAGTAACAGTTAAATAAATGAGGAGTTCTGATCAAGAGTCCCACCCAAAACGTTAACCTATCTTACTTCTTCAAATGTGAAAAGAAATGACTCTTTCAGAGTATTTTTGTTTCAATGGGAGTTATAATCATGAATGAAAAGTATTTCTGTGGGAGAAAACATTATGAACCAGTTGAGAGGTCCATTAAAAGGAGAGAGAATCAACAAGCACAGCTTTACTGGCAGGCTATTAAGATAAGTTAGGACGTGCAGTCCGGTATATCCAAGAGAAAAAGTCGGCAACACAGCATCTCCTGTGGGGAAATGAACAGCTGGACTTTCACCGGTCTACAATACAGCCTGTGTAATCTTGGGTGGCTGCCTATTCACACTGAAGATGGTTTTACGCTATAAGAATGCAGCTGACTTCAGATGTGTGGGTCCCTTTCCACCAGCTGCACTCCTTTGTGTAACTAAACCTAGATAACAGGAATTGGCATCATCGTTAGAATCTGCATCTACTATTCTTTGATGAAGTAACAGAGAGGGTTGATGAGGGTAGTGCAGCTGATGTTGTGTATATGGACTTTCAAACGGTGTTTGATAAAGCACCACATGATAGACTTGTTAGCAAAACTGAAGCCCCTGGGATTAAAGGGGCAGTTGCTGCATGGATACGAAATTGGCTAAGGGACAGAAAGCAGACAGTAGTGGTGAACGGTTGTTTTTCAGACCGGAGGGAGGTATACAGTGGTGTCCCCCAGGGATCAGTGTTGAGATCACTGTTCTTTTTGATATATATTAATAACCTGGACTTGGGTATACAGAGCAGTATTTCAAAGTTTGCAAATGATACGAAACTCGGAACTGTAGTAAACAGTGAATAGGATAGTAACAGACTTCAGGAGGACATACACAGATTGGTGAAATGACAGACACATTGCAGATGAAATTTAACACAGAAGTGTTAAGTGATTCATTTTGGTAGGAAGAATGAGGAGAGGCAATATAAACTAAATGGTACAATTTTAAAGGGGTGCAGGAACAGAGAGACCTGGGAGTGTATGCACACAAGTCTTTGAAGGTGACAGTACAAGTTGAGAAGGTTGTTAAAAAGGCATACGAGATCCTTGGCTTCATAAATAGAGGGATAGAGTACAAAAGGCAAGGAAGTTATTCTAAACCTTTACACAACACTGGTTAGGCCCCGGCTGGAGTCTGGAGTTCAATTCTGGGCACCACACGTTAGGGAGGAAGTCAAGGCCTTAGAGAGGGTGCAGAGCAGATTTACTAGAATGGTATCAAGGATGAAGGACTTCAGTTACGTGGAGACACTAGAGAATCTGGGCTTGTTCTCCTTATAGCAGAGAAGGTTAAGGGGAGATTTGATAGAGGTGTTTAAAATCTTGAACAGTTTTGATAGTATAAATAAGGAGAAACTGTTTCCAGTGGCAGAAGGATTGGTAACCAGAGAACACAGATTTAAGGTGATTGGCAAAAGAACCAGAGGCGACATGTTATGCAGCAAGTTGTTATGATCTGGAATGCACTGCCTGAAAGGGTGGTGGAAGCAGATTCAATAATAACTTTCAAAAGGGAATTGAATAAATATTTGAAGGGGAAACAGTTGCAGGGCTATGGAAAAAGAGCAGGGGAGTGGGACTAATTGGAGAGCTCTTTTAAAGAGGCGGCACAGGGATGATGGGCCGAATGGCCTCCTTCTGTGCTGTGTCATTACATGATTCTATAATTCTATGATAAGGGAGCTGGTTTAGTCTAGCGAACATGGGGGAAATGGTCCCATGTGTTTGCTTTCTGTGAATCTCCATATGAAAGAAGAGTCCAGCATATGCAGCCTGTTTTAAATCTCTCCCATTGACTTCAATTGTAATAAAAATCGGGACCCATGTAAAACGGGCTGCCCACTCGCTATCACCCGTTTTACACTATTGCACAAAGTCAAGATCTACCCCATTCAGTGTTGAACTGGCATGAAAATTAAAAATTAGCCGCGGTGTGAATCTGGTTTAAACTGGCACCATTTAACATGAACGTTCACAGTAAGAAGAAAGATTTCAGTTGATTTTTGTGTCAGGTGTGATGTACATTTGTCAATATAAAGCAATGCAATTACAATTTATGTAGCCTGACACCATTACTCCATCTCATATATTTTCATACAATAACTAATGATGCTATTTACTCAAATGTTAAACCCCTGAGATGCGTATGTAGACTGCACACAGTTCTACTCAGAATGACAATGATTACAGGTATTAAATAACTGTTGCTTTATGAAGGTATGCTGCCTGTAAGTGCATTCTCCATGTCTTTAGGCTCCATCCACAGTGCAGGAAGTATTTTATGTCTGCAGAATATTTCTGTTAGTTTCCAACTGTTAGGGTGTTTGATAGGAACTTAATTGTTTCAGTTATCTTGGACTCCATCATACTTCCTCCAGTTTATTTGGCTGTTATTAGTGTCAGTCAATGACAGACACATACGCACTGTTTCAGTGAGTCATTAACAACCTCAGCAAAAACAAGTGAAATATAAAAGGCAGCTAATAACGGAGGCTGTCAAATGCTCTACCTTTTGGTAACTACGTGTGGTTGTAGGAACATTATCACATTCTGCTATAGGACTGTATTCAGAATGAGTGATTATACAGCTCATGCTTACTATTTATAAATGCTTTAGACATCTGTCAGATTCCAAGTCTTGCTGGCGGCCAGATTTCCTTTATCTGTCCTCTGCAATGTATACACAGTTAAAAGGTACAGTCATGGTAGGAACTTTTTAGATACTGCACCATATATTAATCTGGCAAAAAGATAATGAAAACTTATCCTATATCAGATTAAATAAATATTTTCCTATGCCAATCATTGAGTACAAATAACATTTAAAAGGTGTATACTATCTTTCAAGTGAGAGCTCCAACTCAGTGTTTACAATTCTAATTTTAATTCTTACTAAAGGTTCATAGAATAGTATAGCACAGAAGGAGGCCATTCGGCCCGTCGTGCCTGTGCCGGCTCTTTGAATGAGCTATCCAATCCAACTCCCCATCTCTTTCCCCATAGCCCTGCACATTTCTCTACATCAGCAGCAAAAAAAATTATAGATTAACTATAAAAGTTACAAAGCTATGTCAGTTTATTTGTAGATCCAAGCGGGAACATCGGGAATAAAATGATATTGGCAGATCAAACATTCCTGAGAGGGGATTTCTGGCAGGTTCGCTTTCCTGTCACTAGAATGTCATCCTGTGAACTCCCAAACAGAGGCGCATCTACTTCTTGA
Source organism: Heptranchias perlo (assembly GCF_035084215.1). Taxonomy (NCBI): domain Eukaryota; kingdom Metazoa; phylum Chordata; class Chondrichthyes; order Hexanchiformes; family Hexanchidae; genus Heptranchias; species Heptranchias perlo. Next base: position 32,490,949 of record NC_090350.1, read on the forward strand.
AAGCTCCCATTTATTGGTAGGACAACTGCCTGACTGCTTCCAGCTCCCTTTCCACGTTAATAAACCAACACTTCTGGCATTTTGTTTTCAAAGCTACCTGAAACTTTGCATTAAGGCTCAGTTTAACATGTACACAAGACAAGGTTACCGCAGATTTCAACTTACGTGAACTGTTGCTGGGAATAGTGAACACCTTTATCCAAACAGGAAATCAAATCTGCACAATGTAAAAGATTGATACATTATTAAATGGAAGAGGTCATTATAGTTGTTAACAAATACAATCCTCCCCCTGCACCCTCCCACCCCCCACAAAAACATCCAGTCTAAATTATGTTAGCATTGGTGCCATATTTGGGGGATGTGTCGCTGCTATTCGTAGCGGCTTCAGTCGCAGTACCCTGAACGGACAAAGCTAACAAAAAAGACGAGGCAACGGAACGACACTGCCGACATGAAAACCAAGAGCAGGAAGCTTGAGAAACTCGGCATCACCACCAGCATCGACCAAGCTTCCCCTGGTACCACGGTTGCAACCACAGGGAAGTCTATCGTCAATTTGTCCGACCACACCCTTCAACCAGACGAAATCGAAGTTCTCAGCCGAGGGCTCAATTTCTGCCCCACTACCAAAATGGACCCCATTAGTCTAGCGGCGGACACAGAGGAATTCATCAGGAGAATGAGGCTCCGGGAATTCTTCCACAAACCCCAAAATTCCAGCAGCGAACCCAATGAGACAATCAACGATCCGGAACAGCAGACAGAGGGATCCGCGGTACAGCAACCGAAGAGGAAAGAGTCAAACTGGACTCCTCCGGAGGGTCGCTGCCCTCAGCTTGATATGTATGCTCAAGCTGTCAGGAAATGCATTAATGCCAGATTCATCAGCCGCACTCAGAAGACAGTCCAGAACGTCACCCGAGCACAACGCAACACCATCAACGCTCTCAAGACCAACCGCAACATTGTCATCAAACCAGCGGATAAAGGAGGAGCCATCGTCGTACAGAACAGAACGGACTATTGCAAAGAAGCATACCGACAACTGGACAACCAGGAACACTACAGACGGTTACCCGCAGATCCGACCAAAGAACACACCCACCAGCTCAACAAACTGATCAAGACCTTCAATCCAGACCTTCAAAGCACTCTCATCCCACGTTCTCCCCGCGTGGGAGACTTCTACTGCCTCCCAAAGATACACAAAGCCAACACACCCGGACGTCCTATCGTATCAGGCAACAGAACCCTGTGTGAGAACCTCTCTGGATACATCAAGGGCATCCTGAAACCCATCGTACAGGGAACCCCCAGCTTCTGTCGCGACACTACAGACTTCCTACAAAAACTCAGTACCCACGGACCAGTTGAACCAGGAACACTTCTCACCACGATGGACGTCTTGGCACTCTACACCTGTATCCCCCACGATGACGGCATCGCTGTGACAGCATCAATACTCAACACCAACAACAGCCAATCTCCAGACGCCATCCTACAACTCATCCGCTTCATCCTGGATCACAAAGTCTTCACCATCGATAACCAGTTCTTTACCCAAACACACGGAACAGCCATGGGGACCAAATTCGCACCCCAATACGCCAACATTTTCATGCACAAGTTCGAGCAGGACTTCTTCACTGCACAGGACCTCCAACCAACGCTATACACCAGATACATCGACAACATTTTCTTTCTATGGACCCATGGCGAAGAATCACTAAAGAGACTACATGATAACATTAACAAGTTCCATCCCACCATCAAGCTCACCATGGACTACTCCTCAGAATCAGTTTCTTTCTTGGACACACGAATCTCCATCAAAGACGGGCACCTCAGCACCTCACTCTACCGCAAGCCCACGGACAACCTCACGATGCTCCACTTTTCCAGCTTCCACCCTAACCACGTCAAAGAGGCCATCCCCTATGGACAGGCCCTGCGAATACACAGGGTCTGCTCAGACGAGGAGGATCGCGATGGACACCTACAGACGCTGAAAGACGCCCTAGTAAGAACGGGATATGACGCTCGACTCACCGATCGACAGTTCCGACGGGCCACAGCGAAAAATCGCATAGACCTCCTCAGAAGACTAACACGGGACGCAACCAACAGAGTACCCTTCGTCGTCCAGTACTTCCCTGGAGCGGAGAAACTACGCCATGTTCTCCGCAGCCTTCAACATGTCATCAATGACGACGAACACCTCGCTATGGCCATCCCCACACCTCCACTACTCGCCTTTAAACAGCCACCCAACCTCAAACAGACCATCGTTCGCAGCAAATTACCCAGCTTTCAGGAGAACAGCATCCACGACACCACACAACCCTGCCACGGTAACCTCTGCAAGACATGCCAGATCATCGACACAGATACCACCATCACACGAGAGGACACCACCCACCAGGTGCATGGTTCATACTCCTGTGACTCGGCCAACGTTGTCTACCTCATACGTTGCAGGAAAGGATGCCCCAGAGCATGGTACATTGGCGAGACCATGCAGACGCTGCGACAACGGATGAACGGACACCGCGCAACAATCGCCAGACAGGAGGGTTCCCTCCCAGTCGGGGAACACTTCAGCAGTCAAGGACATTCAGCCACCGACCTTCGGGTAAGTGTACTCCAAGACGGCCTTCGAGACACACGACAACGCAAAATCGTCGAGCAGAAATTGATAGCCAAGTTCCGCACCCATGAGGACGGCCTCAACCGGGATCTTGGGTTCAGGTCACGTTACACGTAACCCCACCAGTGAACAAAAGTTATCTGTTTTTAATATAACGGGTCGATTGCTGTCTTTTCCTTCCCGATGTTTCTATGTTTCTGCCTCTCTCTCTCTCTCTTTTTTTTTGTTCTGGCCATTTATATATTCGGTGGCCCTGTAGGTAACACCTATCTGTCTGAACACTTGGTTGCCTTGGCAACGGGCAATTGAACAGACTATCTATAATCACCAGGTATTGTTCTGTGATTTATAAATGCGAGAGGTTCGAGGATTTCTTGACATTCACCTGAGGAAGGAGGAAGCCTCCGAAAGCTTGTGAATTTTAAAATAAAATTGTTGGACTATAACTTGGTGTTGTAAAATTGTTTACAATTGTCAACCCCAGTCCATCACCGGCATCTCCACATCAAAAAAGACCGAGTGAGACCTTCATCTTTCTCTTTCAGAAGCAGACTGACCTTCAGTGCATTTACAGCATTTTCTGCTTTTACCGCCCGACATGATAAGTGGGTATCTGATTATACTCCAACAACTAAAAGAATGAAAGGAGTGATTGGAAGAATTTTTTTTTCATGCAGCGGGTTATTAGAGCTTTGGAATGCTTTACCACAAGCAGCTATTGAGGCAGAGGGAATTGGAAAAGCATTTGAAAAAGTATATAAAAGGATAGAAGGGTTGGGAAATTAAATTAGATGAGATAGTTCGAGTTGAAGAGCCAACTCTGACTGGCACAGGTACAATGGGCAGAATAACCTCCTTCTACAATTCCTATGATTCAATGAGCTGTTATAATGCGGGTGGTCTGCAATATCACATTTGAACAAGTACTTTATTAAATAAATGACATGCACTATCCAATGTTAATAATACAAAAAAATGATCTTTGTCAAACAAATTACACTTCGAGTTGAATTGGTCTGTTACAGATCTACATTTTCTGTACCATTCACTATCTTACACACCTCATGAATGCCATCTCTCAATTGCCAGACCTTGACTAAACACATCACCAAATGGTGCTTGGCCCATACGTTGTACACCTCCTGAGCCCCCAGCATACTATACGTCAACAAAATACAGGCATACAATATATTTGTACGGTGAAAGTGGGTCCCACAGGAGTCTTCCAGGCCAAGTTCATGGAACACTGGTCAGAAACTCTGACAATCTCGAGCATTTGGGTGAGAAACAATTCCTGCTCTGCCACAGTTGCAGCTGCAGAGTGGAATTGCAGATTTTTGACCTCAAGATGACTTTCTGCGGTATGATTCTCATCATATTTGTATCACTTTTTAAAAAAAAATCCTTCGAGTAAGTATTTCACTTAAATATCATTGGCGCAAAGGGAGTACAGTTAATTTACTGCTTTGTTGGAAAAGAGATAAGTGAGGGAGGTTAATATTACTTGCATACAGAAAATGCTGATCTCCACATATTTCCCAACATTTTAAATGTTTTTTCCTTTGCATTGGCTGGACAGATTGCTTTCCCCCCCCCTCCTGCCCTTCACACCCACCCACCACCCAGAGAAGGAATGCATCAACTCACTCACCACCACTGGTTTTCTCATTTGTAATCCAGTGGAAATTGGGTGGAAGGCACCACTGTGCAGGACAGTTACCTCAGCATAATTGCATCGCAGTGCAGAATTAACTCAGTTTATAAAAGGAGAGGGGGAGGAGAATGAAACGGCAATCTCTTTTAGTCTTCAAATGTACATCCATGGAATTTAACAGAGAGTCTAAACAGGACAAAGTTTACCTTCATCTAACATGGGAGGCAGTGAGAAATAATATACAGGATGTTGAAGAAAAATAAAAAGCTTAAAGAAAAACTGATTAGGAACAATGTTGTTTGCCTTGGAGATCGGGTCCAAGTTTCACTTCCTTTGCCACCAGAGTAAAAGTATTGCCAGTAACCTCAAATTTTAATGGTTTGATCTTTACAGCCAAAACAATCATACTATTTCCAGACTTTTCAGCTGAGTGCTAGACAACCTGTCCTGTTTATAAGAGTTCTGTGTGAGACTGTAAGAGTTCACTAAACTCACTGAAACTGGAACGGCGCAAACTAAAGCAAGGACATTATGACAATGCCAGTCCCAGAAGAAAGAAGTGTCATTTAAACAGGGACACTTCACTTACAGTCTACAGCATTACATTTATATACTTCAAGTTTTAATCAAAACCAGAGCACTTAGTCGTGTGTGGCATGCTTTCCCAGGGCATTTACACACCCATCACTTTACTGGCACCAGTCTGCCAAACCCATGGAGTGGGGAGGCGTGACTTGGACTAATACTAATAACAACAACCAGACTCCATCCTTGTAGGTCAACTTCAGTTGTTTTACTAGAACCAACACAGCACAAAGTGTACCCAGGTCTTCCTTTTGGATGGTGCGAGAGATGAAACAGCTATTGGTCTCGATGTTAACCCTCCACGGTGGGCAGAAGAGGGTTGGGGGGTGGGTTAAAAAATGAAATACACGGAACGGGACCCATACCCATTTTTACAGCAGTGGGTGTCGTCGCTTCCGAGTGTCCTGCTGTGAAGAGGCAGGGCACTTCATGAACATATTTAGATCAGGCTTCCACATTGCAATTGGGATCCCGATTTAAAATTCTCTGTTGCTGCATGGGTTCCCCGGGGGTCGGGAAGCCCGGCAGTGTAAGAGAGGCGGGAGCTGTCAGCTCCACAAGGTAAGTGTCTCTTTCAGCACTCCTTGTGGGCCAGGAGGTGCAAGAGTGCTCCCCCGGGCCCTTCAAGGAAGCCCTCGGCCTCCCCGCTGCCGACTCTCTCCCTGCTGCCGCGATGGCCTCTCTCCCTCCAGCCCTGATGTCCCCTCTCTCCCCCCCCCCCACTGCCGTGATAGCCTCTCTCCCCTCACAGCCACAATGGCCTCTCTCCTCCCTTCAGCCACGATGGCCTCTCTCTCCCCTCTGCCCTGATGGCCTCTCTCTCCCCTCCAGCCCCAATGGCTGATCTCTCCCACCCACAAGCCCCGAATCAGGACCATCCCCAAGGGTCCCCGGCTGTGGCCTCCTGCCTCTGGTTTTCCCTCCCAGGCTGTCAATTTGGCCGTCTGCTGGGCGTGAAACAGATCAAAAAAATGATAATGAGGTCCTGCCATTAAGTTCGGCAGGACCACTGCGTCCCTGGCATTGCCGGGGTCTTCGGCCGTTTTAAGCCTCCCACGCACCCTCCCCACCTCCCCGTCAATATCAGGGCCGTACAGATAAAGCACTTACAACCTTTTTAAAGGCTAGAAAAAGTTTCCACTCCAAATTGTCAATGGATGTTATTTATATGGACTTCCAGAAGGCATTTGATAAGGTCCAACATAAGAGACTGTTAGCTAAGATAGAAGCCCATGGAATCGAGGGAAAAGTACGGACTTGGTTAGGAAGTTGGCTGAGCGAAAGGCGACAGAGAGTAGGGATAATGGGTAGGTACTCACATTGGCAGGATGTGACTAGTGGAGTCCCGCAGGGATCTGTCTTGGGACCTCAATTATTCACAATATTTATTAACGACTTAGATGAAGGCATTGTAAGTCTCACATCTAAGTTTGCCGATGACACAAAGATTGGTGGCATTGTAAGCAGTGTAGATGAAAACATAAAATTACAAAGCGATATTGATAGATTAGGTGAATGGGCAAAACTGTGGCAAATGGAATTCAATGTTGACAAATGTGAGGTCATCCACTTTGGATCAAAAAAAAGGATAGAACAGGGTACTTTCTAAATGGTAAAAAGTTAAAAACAGTGGATGTCCAAAGGGACTTAGGGGTACAGGTATATAGATCACTGAAGTGTCATGAACAGGTGCAGAAAATAATCAATAAGGCTAATGGAATGCTGGCCTTTATATCTAGAGGACTGGAGTACAAGGGGGCAGAAGTTATGCTGCAGCTATACAAAGCCCTGGTTAGACCGCACCTGGAGTACTGTGAGCAGTTCTGGGCACCGCACCTTTGGAAGGACATATTGGCTTGGAGGGAGTGCAGCGTAGGTTTACTAGAATGATACCCGGACTTCAAGGAGAGATTACACAAATTGGGGTTGTATTCTCTGGAGTTTCGAAGGTTAAGGGGTGATCTGATCGACGTTTATAAGATATTGAGGGGAACAGATAGGGTGGATAGAGAGAAACTATTTCCGCTGGTTGGGGATTTTAGGAGTAGGGGGCACAGTCTAAAAATTAGAGCCAGACCTTTCAGGAGTGAGATTAGAAAATATTTCTACACACAAAGGGTGGTAGAAGTTTGGAACTCTCTTCCGCAAACGGCAATTGATACTAGCTCAATTGCTAAATTTAAATCGGAGATAGACAGCTTTTTGGCAACCAAAGGTATTAAGGGATATGGGCCAAAGGCAGGTATATGGAGTTAGATCACAGATCAGCCATGATCTTATCAAATGGCGGAGCAGGCTCGAGGGGCTGAATGGCCTACTCCTGTTCTTATGTTCCTAAATGCAGCCATTTTTACCTTTCATGGGCTGCATCCCTTAAGGGCTACTGACATGCAATTTCCACCCCCACCCCCCACCCCCAAACACCCCACCATGCCCTCAGTGATGGGGAGGGGAATCAGAAAATATACCAAGGTGTGGAAATACACATTCATCTGTACTAGAGATTAACAATGGTAAATCTCCACACGCACAGTGGGATTCTGATTGTTGTGTACTTCTTATGTTGTGGTCTACTGGAACAACACAGGCTTTTAGATTTGTAACTAAAATACAGTCATGCTTTCGTGCTGCATTCTTCAGCAGTAAAATGCCTCAAATTAATTTGCTCATTAAACATAAAGATGATGTGCAGTTTCATGGAATCTGTAGAAGTGAGGAGTGAAATTTATGACAAGTACTATTTCATATTTGCTTTCAGCTGAAACAAGTACACAATCTACAGCTTCTTCCAGATTTCCTGTCACATGCAGAAACTCAATTAAAGTCACCAATTCTGAATATTCAGTCTCTTGAAAACACCTTGCAATTTCAAAGCTCTCGTGACTAATGCATGCAGAAATTTATTGAAACTATTTTTCCAAAAACTTGAGAGATGACCAGAGATGTTGCTTTATCTACAGAATCACCACATTATATTCAGCATATATTTTCAACTGTTTAATAAGGACAACTTTGTATCAGGTATTTGAATGTTTTGAGTAAATTAAAGGGCTCTAACCTATTGTTTATGATGACAGGAGACCTGGTTCCTCAGTCTCAAAAACTTTAAAGGTGCTTTCACATTATAAAAGTGCAGTCAACGGCCCTTGGCTGTACTTGAAAACATACAAGGGCCAATTTACCTTGAACCAGCACCTGTGGAAACTTGACAGTTTTCTGGGCTTAGTGAACTGCTGCCAGATTCACCAGTTCCACCCCTGTCCAGCATCTGGTTGGGAACAGCACCAGGTGAGAATGTAAACAGTGGAGAGAGTGACGGTGGGAGACCAGCATAATGCTGCTGTTCAAAAACTGTAGGATTAACATAAAAGTGCCTTAAGGCATAGCATTCAAAAGAACCCAATATACTTCAAATGTTTTGGGTATATGTTAAGTGAAAGCATATATTATACTGAGGAGTCATGTAAAAAATTACCAGAAGAGGCCCCTGAGTAGGAGTGGGCTCTGTGACACTGAAGACAATGCTAGCAATGGTGGGCGGTATATAATCTCCTGCTCATAGTGTGAAGGGGATGGCCACATGGGATTTTCATATACTTGGTTTACAAAAAGGCAGATGTTGCTTTTATATTGCTAACAGATGTGAACAAAAAAAAAAATCAAGGATTTATTACAAGGAGAAAGAGCATTCCTACCAAAAAGCTTTAATAAAAATTCTATCTTTAAAACATAAAAACAGCGGCAAAACCCCAGCAGCAGAATGGCACTGTGCTGTGGAGCACTAATGCATAGAGAAAACTTGAGTGATGAGATTCAGGGTGAATTGCCAATCTCAGAATCGCACTGCTTTGGGAAGAGCCAAGCGGAGGTTAGGCATTTCCCTACCATGGGAGTGAACATTAGAGAGAGATCACGCCCATGGCTGCTCCTCCGCACCTTCTAGTAGCTGGATCAGAGCGGTGGTGGTGGAAACTTGGGAACAGGTCACCAGCTCACTCCATCACAGCTGGTGCGTGGCTCCAGGAAATCTTCTCATCTCTTTATACGATGTATGGAATGGGATCCCTGAAGGCATTTGGCAAGGATAAAAAACAGCTGCCCATTTTTTTTTTTCTGACCACCAAGAGTTGAAACAGCCAATTTGAATGTTGACTTTCATTTGCCAATGTAAACAATCTGGACAATTCATTTTCAAATCAAATGACTCAAATATGCACTGATCCCATTCAGTTGATACTTTACTAGTATGAAGTGTTTTTAAAAAGGCAACTTTGGGGAATTTAGCATTATTCAAAGGGCATCTGCAACATTCCTACTTAAATTATCAGCAGTCTGATACAATAATTTCTTCATCAAAAGAGATATCAAAATGAGTTATAGATTTACAGTTATGGAATTATCTGAAACTGCAGGAAAATATGAACATGAGTTCCTGCCTCTGGAGAATGTTCAGCCATTCAATTAGATCATGGCTGATCTGTAGCCCAGCTCCATGTCTCTTGATACCCTTACCTAACAAAAACCCTATATAACACCATATAAAAAGATGACGATAAAGGATGGAAAGAAATGATAAAACTCAATGTTGTACCATTCTTGCAGGTGGCATCTTCAGAAATATCAGAAAAAAAACTACTACATAGGATGTCAAATAGCAGCCAGACATCAATAAGAGAATTACAAGTTAACACAAATGTATCTGCCGGCTTTTTAAAAATCTTTTATCTTTTTACATCCCCTCATGCTTTTCAAATAACTCTAACAAGCAGTGTATAAACCCATTTTGATGTTTCTGTTGACTAATAATTCCCTCGAGAAACTTTTAAGATTTAAAAAATATTCCTGGGTTTGGCAGAACAGTTTCAGAATGCTGCATCACGGTGAGTTCATGAAACAGTCAGATTAACATGACATATTTTGTTTAGCTTTCATTCCATTGTTGCTCCTTTTATCTTTTTCCTTTTCCTCCCCTGTGACCCTGACTCATGACGCTGTATAGTTCTATAAATGCTCTCCAGTACCTCACCCATTGGGCTATTCTTCATGTGTGAGCTTAGACAGCGAGGGGTAGAAATTCATTATGGCCCGCTTTGGGCGCATAACTGATGGTGCCATTCCAATGCGCAAAACAACTGGGAGGCTCGAGGCTGGTCAGAAGTTGGGCCTAATAGTAATAATAGGAGCGAGATGTCGGGGCATGTCGCGCCATTAGAGGCAGCTCACCCGTTGGCAGGTATTGAATTTAGGAATTTGGGCCTACTGCCTCACCAACACCAACATACAGATAAGTCCGCGGGGGGGTGGGGGGGCAGAGGAAAATACAGGTGAGGGGTGCCGAGCGTGGGCAGTAGTGCTGTGGAGACAAGTGGTGCGCTTCTGCCCCTTCCAACTGGCGTGGCTCGCATTCATTGTATGTGGGGTTTGGAGGAGCAATCCTGCCCCTCTCGGCTCCACATTCAGGGAGAACTCCTCCTAATCTAGAAATGACTATGTTTTTATACCGTGGAGATTACTGCTGTGGTATTGGCAGGTTTGCAATGGCATTCCTCTCTTCAATGAGATCAACCATCTTAACCCATTTGAAATAATAGCTGCATTAAAGTAAGAACTTACCTTGTTGGTTGTGACCCAATAGGCAGTCCCTTTAAGGACCCCCTGTTAGGCCACATGTGGGCCTAGTTTTCCTGAGTGCAGCCGGTGCTGATGCCGACTGACTCAGAGCAAACCAATCTGCCAGTGAGGCCTCCAACAGGCATTGGGCCCCTTATTTGCACATGCAAAAAGCCTAATGCTTGTTTCAGGTGTGAGCACTAAACGCCGATTTTTTGACATTTAGCAATATGGCAGGTATACACTTCTGACTCATGATGCATAATGAGCTTGCTTTTCCTGTCTGCCATATTGAGGGCTCAGGAGATGTTGCGCGGCTGAATTTCTAGGCCCATATCTGGGGCGAATCCAATGGACTGATGATAGTGCTAACCTACTGGTTGATAACTGATACATGCCTCATACCAACTGTCTTTACAATATACCAATTCAGTCTCATTAGATGTTGCAAAATAGTTTAAAAAATAAACAGGATTTTCAACCAGTGCTCTGGATGTTAATGTCTGAAACCCTGTCGGACATGATCTACAGAAATTTACTTTGACAGCACCTCACGACCTTGTGACCTCTACCACCAAGGAGGACAACAGCGGCAGGATCATGGGAACACCATCACTTCCAGGTTCCCCTCCAAGTCACACACCATCCTATCTTGGATACAGCCATTCCTTCATCATTGCTAGGTCAAAAATCCAGAATGACCTAGATAACACCATCAGCACAAAGAGGTTCAAGGAGAAAGCCCACACCATCTTCTCAGGACAAATAGGGGTGGAACAAATTTTTTGGTGTCAGCCTTGGCTCAGTGGTAGCACTCTCACCTCTAAGTCAGAACATTGTAGGTTCAAGTCCCACTCCAGGGACTGAGCACATAATCTAGGCTGACACTTCAGTGCAGTACCAAGGGAATGCTGCACTGTCAGAGGTGCTGTTTTTCAGCTGAGATGTTAAACCGAGGCCCAGTCTGTCCTCTCAGGTGGACATATAAGATCCCATGGCACTATTTCAAATAAGACCGGGGAGTTCTTCCCCGGTGTCCTGGCCAATATTTATCGCTCAACCAACATCACTAAAACAGATTATCTGGTCATTATCACATTGCTGTTTTTGGGACCTTGCTGTGCGCAAATTGGCTCCTACATTTCCAACATTACAACAGTGACTACACTCCAAAAGTACTTCATTGGTTGTTAAGCGCTTTGGGACGTCCTGAGATGGTGAAAGGCACTTTATAAATTCAATTTTTTTTCTTTCCTTAAAAAAAGTCCCAAATATTTTAACTTTCAAGGCTTGACCTCTGTTTTTTTTTAAAATCCTCATGGTATAAAACATATATTTTTTTAAAATGATACTGTTCAAAATTATACTACAGAGTATAAAGTGAATAGGCCAGATGGAACTCATTTGAATTGTTGCACTCTTAAAAAGAAAATGGAAAATTTTCATATTATTTTTGGATACAGCACCAAAAGACTCATCTGACTGAATATTGGCACTTATTAGCCTACGCATCATTTCTGAAGGAGCTGCAAATCCCGGACTGCAGCTAGTTCACAGTGAGGCCAGGCTCCCTTTCCTTTCTTGCTCTTGCTCTTGTTCTTGTTCTTCATTTTGTTGTTTCTTTTCACCTCATTTTCCATTTAATGTTTTGTGCTCCATTTTTGGTTCCTCTACTATTCTACACCACATTTAATTCCTGAAAAGGCGTCTTGTTCCCTGGTTACTGTCAGTGCCACTCTGGAAAGCTCTACGGCATCCCCCAGTAACCAGAGCATCCTACCCACCGATAGTCACTTCTTCCCCATGAGCAAACTCCGAGCCACTCCCCCATACCTTTACTGTTCCTCTCCCCCCCCTCATCTTTTCAAAATGAACTGATTAAAAGGGTTAAAACCTTGATTGGTAGACTTTTACACATCCCTTCAATTTTCTACTTCCTTCTTTTCTAAAGGCAGTGACTTATGTGACAGCACAGCTTCAGAGGCATTTGTAGTTCTTTGGTACTTCATCCCTATGGCCATTCTTCATGTGTAAGCCTAGACAGTGAGCATCTGCAGGCTTTTTTTTTTATTCGTTCATGGGATGTGGGCATTGCTGGCAAGGCCAGCATTTATTGCCCATCCCTAATTGCCCTTGAGAAGGTGGTGGTGAGCCACCTTCTTGAACAACTAAGTGGCTTGCTAGGCTACTTCAGAGGGCAATTAAGAATCAACCACATTGCTGTGGGTCTGGAGTCACATATCGGCCAGACTGGGAAAGGACTGCAGGTTTCCTTCCCTAAAGGGGATTAGTGAACCAGATGGGTTTTTATGACAATCCTGTAGTTTCATGGCCACCATTACTGATACTAGTTTTTTTTAATTCCAGATTTTATTTAATTAATTGAGTTTAAATTCCCCAGCTGCCGTGGCGGGATTTGAACTCATGACTCTAGAATATTAGTCCAGGCCATAACCACTATGCCACCATACCCGCTACTTGACCTTGGAGGGCTTCATAGCTGAAACCAATCTCGTTTTCAGAATGTCCATACACAAGCACTTTCCAGCAGGTTTCGCCATATGATGATGATCAGGAATAGGAACTCGAGCTGATTTCTTTCCTCCCTAGCTCTGGGACAGTGAAGCTAAGTATAGTGTTTCTAACTGCTATTTTCAGCTTGCTGCAATGTATTTCAAGTAATTTCTGTTTTTATTTCAAATTTTCAGTATTCACAAGTTTTTTTTTTAACCTACTTGTATAGTTTAAAACTCATTACTAACATCCTCAAGTTCTCCTTTCAACAGAATTTCATCTCATCAGAATTTACCTTGAGTAGGCTCCACTCCATTTTCTTGAGAAAAAATTAGCTATGCTTTGGTAGAACTGTTTACTATGTAGTCATTTAGAGCAAATAAAGGAAACAAAACAGTTGAAATGAGCCAGCACGCAAGGTTGCGGTGTTGCTTTGACTGTCATCTGATTATTTTTGCAATTATTTTAGTGAGGGTCCAATGTAAACTGCAGCTGTTTAACCAGGACACAAAGAAGATGTCTATTGCCAATAGCTTCTCTGCTTGTGTCCATATGGAGCTAAGCCAGCAGATCCTTGCTTAGCCAAGAGCCCCAGTTTAGAGAAAACAGAAATTGGAAAAGGCTGTTTTAACTGTAACAGCACAAAATTTTTCTCTACTAGAGGATTTAACCTGAGTTTAATTCCCAAGTGGAAGAGGCATATTGTTTCGAAAATTTTTAAAAACTGCCACATCAATATACATTATTTAGTTTACAACATATAGGGCTCGAATTTAGCAGGCCTGCGGGTTCCCAGCGGGTGGTCCTCCGGGAGCGTGGTCAACACGCTCGGCGAAATTAGTGGGTTGCCCACGCGATCGTAGCAGGCAACACACTAATGGGAATCAATTACCTGCTCCTCCAGGGTCCACGCTGCTGGTCTGCGCGTCGGGCGGGCTGCGCATGCGCAGTACGATCTGTCAGCTGGAGGCTCTCTAGTTAAAGGGGCAGTCCTCCACTGACAGATGCTGCAACCAATGGGACAAATTGCAGCATGGAGCAGCCCAGGGGGAAGGCTGCTCCCAGTTTAATGATGCCTCACCCCAGGTATCATCAGATGGGGTGAGGAGGAGGGGGAGGACAGAGATCTTCCCCCCGGCGGGCGGGAGGAAGTGGCCTGCCTCTGCCACCAAGAAGGCCTGGCTCGAGGTGGCAGAGGGGGTCACCTGCGCCACCAACATATCGCCCACCTGCATACAGTGCAGGAGGCGCTGCAATGACTGCAGTAGGTCAGCCACAGTGAGAACACAAAGTCTTTCCCCTACACTCCGTCTGCCACAACACTGCCCCCACCCCACATCTCCTTTGGCACCGCCAACACTACTCTGTCACATCACCCTTCATACCCACTCAAACCCCATCCTCATCTTACCTCCACCTACTCACCTCGCCAGTACTCATCCTGCCACTAACACGCGACCCAATCCTCATACAATCTCATTGCTCCATCCCATACTCAACCTCTCGTGCATCTCCCTCACGGCCAGCCTCACTCAACCTGCCACCACCTGTGCTGCAGCCACAGGGCATGCATCACATATGTGCAGTAGGCAGCGTAAGGCAAACATGTCGTGAGCATGAAGGGGGTGCACAAGGGTGTCTGAGGGTTTGTCCTGGGTGTTACCTATATTGAATTTCAGAGCAACAAACAGCACACATTATATTGACACCACCACTGCCATGTCTCCGCGAATCCTGTCCGTTGTGTCCAATAATGCCCGCTCCTGGGTATCACTATGAGGACCCACCACTGATGCCACCCATCGTGTTACTGCAGAGTAGGTGCAGGTGTATTTGCAGGGCTCTTCCGCGCAGACGACTGAGAGACATCGGCGGTGTAGCCGGCTGCACCCTGGAAGGATGCGGAGGAGAAGTTGTGGAGGGCAGTGGTGACTTTGACAGCGACAGGTAAGCAGTTGGTGCTGGGGCCAGCCAGGAGCAGCTCGGCATGAAAGAGCCTGCAGATCTCCACGACTACATGTCGAGCGAATCTGCGCCTCCCTGTGCACTGCTGCTCGGAGAGGTCCGGGGAGCTGCGCCTCGGTCTGTGGACCCTGTGGCGAGGGTAGTGCCCTCTGCGATGCGTCTCTCCCTGCGGTAGCCCTCCCTCCTGCTGTGCAGGTGGGCGTGCAACAACACCATGTTGGGGGGCTCCACGTCTCTGCGGCGGACGGCGTGGACTGCGAGGCTGCTGGGGCTGGTCATGCTGTTCGTCCTCCGAGGGTGTCCACACACCACCCATCTGGCAGGTGTTGGTCTGAGGGGTTGTGCAGGGTAGGTGGGTGGTTCCTCGGACTGGGGCTGCGGTTTCGTGTCGGTCTGTCCTCTGGCTTGGCGGGGGGTGGTGGGGGCGGTGGCCTCCTGCGTGGGTGAGGGCTCTCCCCCGTGGAGTGCACCTTGGCAGCTGCCACAGGCTGCTGGCTGCAACACGCCTGGTTGGAGAGAGACTGTTTCCCCCAGTGTGGGAAACTCACTGCCTTGAACCTAAAATCCCACACTTCCTCTTTTGACAGCTGATTCAGCTCATTAACTGACCTCAACAAGCAAGGTAAGTACTCTCAAGTGGAACCCCGCTGGCTTTAATTGCCTGCTGGATTCCCACCAGCGGGGCCTGCGCACGCAGCCCCGCACGTCAGCGCGGTACCCGGAAGTGGCCGGGATTTCGTCGCGATCCGGTCACGTGACCGGATATCGGGATTTTCGGGGCCCCCCCCGCTGGAAACCCGACGCCAAAATCGAGCCCATAATGTATGTTGCAAATATAAACATTAAATTAAATTATATGGTAGATATGAAATTAAGCTATCTAATCCTGCTGTATAGTAAATTGAAACCTTGTTCCATTCAAGTAGACGAACGTTTGAGTCAGAACATGAACAAAACATTCCAGTGCTCAGAATTTACTTAACTACAGACAGTTAGCCAATCAAATAGTTTTTTGCCATCAGGTGATCCCATGTGGTGGAGACGATTCAATGAGCCAAAACGTGCACAAGACCTGATGATGAAACAATAAACATGGGGACTACCCATCTGGTGGGGTCACATCAAATCTCTGCCCAACGTAAAGAGCTGCCAAAGCCCAGCGCTGGAGTGACCCAACAATTCCCTACATGCGATCATAATTTTGGGTTGTCAGGCACTGAGCTGATGTTAGACCATTGGAGGGATGGGGTCGGGTCGGGTCGGGAACAGGGATTAAAGGTGAGTCATTCTGGCTACTTTCAAGCAACTTCCTGCAGCTCATTACAGAAGTGCTGGCAGCAGCTCGGGAGCACGTAGCCTGATCCCTCAGCTGGGGAGTGCTGTGTGGATAACTTAAAAAGAAAACAGAAAAGAGGACGGGCATTAATTGCCAGCCTTGCCAGCGAGGCTCACATCCTGAGACTGAATAAAAATCAAGTGAAAATACAAAATATAGACTTCTTAAAAGTAAAGACTTGTTTAAAAAAAGAGACCAGAGCACAGAAAGTCAGCTGGGATTTGTAACAGTGACAGCACTATTTAGTCTCTGCATGGCTAGCATTGTGGCCCTCACTACTGATGCTCCACTTAAGCTCTGCCGGCAACGAGGAGCTCAGCAACCATAACCCCTCCAAAATGATGTTATTGTTCCGCCAAAGGATTTAATATAAAATTAGCAAAAACTTTGTTCAATTGTCCTGATCCTCTATTGATTTTCTCTATGAATCTTTGGCCTCGGCCCCCCACCTTCTTTAAGTTACTAAACAAGCTCCAAAATGGGTTGTCCTAATCAATATCCATGTATCTAAAAGATGAGAAAGCACGGCATATCCAGACAACTGTAACAAGTTGCTTTCTGGTATCATCACAAAGTTTTTTAAAAAATGATTGTTCTAGCCCCAACTTAGATTACATAAAAATCTCACATAAACGCTGTGCTTCATAGACAGACTGCGTTGCTTCTTCAGCAGATGCACTAGGGTGATACCAGGACCATAAGGGTTAAATTTTGAGGATAGGTTGCATAAACTTGGCTTGTATTCCTTTGAGTTTAGAAGGTTGAGGGGCGATCTAATGGAGGATATTGATCAGGACAACCCATTTTGGAGCTTGTTGGTAACTTAAAGAAGGTGGGGAGGGGCCAAAGCCAAAGATTCATAGAGGAAATCAATAGAGGATCAGGACAATTGAACAAAATTAGGGAGCATAATTTTAACATGAGACCAAGGCTATTTAGGAGTGATATCAGGAAGTATTTTTTCACAAAACGGGTAGTGGAAATCTGAAACTCTCTCTCCCCCAAAAGGCTATGGATGCCAGGTCAATTGAAATTTTCACGACTGAGATTGATAGATTTTTGTTAGGTAAGGGTATAAATGGATATGGAGCAACGGTGGATAAATGGTATTTCCCAGGTATGTTCTGTCCACAAAAAGCAGGAAAATCCAACCCGGCCACTTACCGCCCCATCAGTCTACACTCAATCATCAGCAAAATGGCAGAAGGAGTTGTCAACAGTGCAATCAAGCAGCAATTAATCACCAATAACCTGCTCACTGATACTCCGTTTGGGTTCTGCCAGGACCACTTGGCTCCAGACCTCATTACAGCCTTAGTCCAAACATGAACAAAAGAGCTGAATTCTAGGAGGTGAGAGTGACTGCCCTTGACATCAAGCAGCAATTCGACCTAGTGTGGCATCAAGGAGCCCTAGTAAAACTGAAGTCAATGGGGATCAGGGGGAAAACTCTCCAGTGGCTAGAGTCAAACCTGGTACAAAGGAAGATGGTATTTGTTTTTTGGGGGCTAATCGTTTCTGGCGGTGACGTTGCTGCAGGAGTTCCTCAGGGCAGCGTCCTAGGCCCAACAATCTTCAGCTGCTTCATCAATGGCCTTCCCTCCATCATAAGGTCAGAAGTGGGGCCGTTCACTGATGACTGCACAGTGTTCAGCTCCATTCGCAATTCCTCAGATAATGAAGCAGTCCATGCCCACATGCAGCAAGACCTGGACAACATCCAGGCTTGGGCTGATAAGTAACATTCATGATACACAAGTGCCAGGCAATGACTATCTCCAATAAAAGAGAGTCTGCTTACCTTCCCATGACATTCAATGGGATTACCATCACAGAATCCCCGACCAACATCATCTTGGGAATCACCATTGACCAGAAACGCAACTGGACCAGCCACACAAACACTGTGGCTACTAAAACAGGTCAGAGGCTGGGTATTCTGTGGCAAGTGACTCACCTCCTGACTCCCCAAAGGCTCTCCACCACCTACAAGGCACAAGTCAGGAGTGTGATGGAATACTCTCCACTTGCCTGAATGGGGGCAGTCCGCTTGATCGGCAGCCCATTCACCACCTTGAATATCTATTCCCTCCACCACCAGCGAACTATGGCTGCAGTGTGTCCTTTCTACAGGATGCACTACAGCAACTTGCCAAGGCTTCTTCGACAGCACCTCCCAAATCTGCGACCTCCACCACCTAGAAGGACAAGGGCAGCAGGAATATGGGACACCAACACCTACAAAATCTCCTCCAAGTCACACACCATCCCAACTTTGACAGATATAGTCGTTCCTTTATGGTCACTGGGTCAAAATCCCAGAGCTGCCTACCCAACAGCACAATGGGAGAACCTTCACCACATGGACTGCAGAGGTTTCAAAAAGGCGACTCACCACCACTTTCTCAAGGGCAACTAGGGATGGGCAATAAAGGCCGGCCTTGCTAGTGACGCCCATATCCCAAGAATTAATTTTTAAAAACACATCAGCCGTGAGCTAATTGAATAGCAGAACAGGTTCGATGGGCTGAATGGTATTCTCCTGTTCCTGAGTTCCAAACAAGTGATTCCCTTATCTTCAAGAGTGAACAAAATTATTCTGAGAAATGCAATGTTCCCAGTTGTTTGAGAGGTTGTGGAAACACGGACATTTCAATCCGACAGGAAGGTTTAGTATAACTTTCCATTTTGTTTCCAGCAGAAAATCCCCTCAGGAAACAGCACAGCCCTGAATACCAAAAACCACTATCTGCAGCTTCCTGTAAGCCCACCCACTCATCTTATTCATCAAAGACCACAATGAACAAATGAATCAGCGAGATGAATTGCTACCCCTTTTTGTTTTAACCACGCTGCTTCCGATAAATTGAAACTACACATTTTGACCCGACAAGCAAAATCAGAACAGTGGTCAGTTCAAGATGACTGATTTTGTTTCCTAACCACAATAATTTTCACGTTTTTCTGAAGTGATGTGACCAGCCTCAAGCCCCGAAACAGACTTAGGCAATTTTATTTCTAACACTGTTAAGGCAGCAATCGCCAAACTGTGGCAATTTCATGTCTTGAGCTCATGAAATAAATCTAGGTTCAAAATTCTATGTGGGGATAGGTTGATTTTCCCACCATGATGAATTAATGGTTTCTAAAAGGACCCTTTCAAAGTGAAAACATTTTCAACTGTTCTCGGATGTCATAATATTATCTGTGACTTGTATTCTGAAAAGTAATAACATCAAAATTGTATGGCGAGCTCCCTGACGGCTTAGAGGTAAAAGCACCGGTCTAGAAATTGGATCACGCCCAAAAATGGATGTGCAGGGGTGGGGTGCACACTGCACATGCCTGTTAGTATTGTTCCAGGCTGCATGTAATATTTGTATTGCCTGTTCATTATCATGAGTCAGGTGTGCAGCTACCCACATTATTCATTGGCTGCACGCCAGGTAAGAATACTGCTCTCTTACTCCCTGCTCACACCTCCACCATCTTCAGCCTCACTACTCAATACCCCTCTCTCACGCTTCCCTTCACTCGCCTACAATCACCACATCACACTTCCCTCCACCTCCGTCTTCTCAGATTCACACACTCACCACTATTCTAACCCTCGCTTCCCCACATCTGACAAACTGTGTACCAGCTATTCTACCATGATAGGCACATTCTCTAAACACCTCACCAGACTGTCCCTAAACACACTCCTTTCTTACGGGAGAAGGTCGCCCACAACTCCAGACGACAGGCTGCCAGCGGAGGAGGCTAAGCCTCCCAGCACACCCTCTCCCCCCTCAAAGAGAGAGTGTTGGCCATCACGGACAGGAGCAGATACATGGCCATGGTGATTGGCCACAATGGAGACCTCGCGCAGGGTATCTCCACACCTTATCCTCTTTGTCTCTTCTTGCATCTATCTCACCCGACACACTCTGGGGAAGCCTGCCATGCGGTTGAAGCCTAGTGCTCTCTCGTCCTGCTTCGCTCTGTCTCTGGGGAATGAGATTTAGGTGTTCTTTGTGGCGTAGAGAGCCTCCTTGCCCTTCTTGATACAACGGTGGACTGCGAACGGTAAAATGTTGCTGATGTCAACTCTTGCAGCCTAGAAGTAGCACGCGGCATGAGTTAAGGGACTTGACAGCCACAGGCGGTGCTGTCCATAACCTAGTGCGAGGCTGGAGTTGTGGTTGCAGCAGGTGACATAGTTCAATGGCAGCCTCCTTTGTGAAACAAAGGCGCCTCATACATTACTCTTCAGTGAAGTTCATGTAGGAGAAGTGCTCCCTGAATACCCGCTACGGGTATGGCCTCCTGAGTAGTCCTCCTCCAGTTATAGCTGCTCCCGCACCATCAATAATGTGGGCTACCATGTTGCATGGATGTACATACTAAATAAAAGTTTTCCAAAAAAAAAATAGGTGATTGGTTGCATTAATTTTAACTTACAGATTTGCTAAAGTGAAACCAATAGCAGCAAAATAGAGGTGAAGTGAATTAGGGATCATCAAGATCCATGCTCTGTACCACAACATAGTAAAATGCAGATCCATGGTTCCATATACAGAGATTACAGCTGCGACGTGTCAAGGCTGGACACATATCCTTTAGGAAGGAGGAACTGGTCAGAGGCCTATGCTGCCACCCCATATCTCCCAGCAGTCAGTTAAAGGGTGGCATGGGTCGAGGCCTAGGAATATGCTGTCTTGGGCAGTGAATGGGTTTGATCCAGAGGAACCTAACGGGAAGGGGAAACGGAGAGAAGCATTGGAACTGAGGATCAGGCAATGGCCGATGGGTTACTGCCCATGATGCATTTCTACCCCAAAGTTCCTGTTCTTCTCAGATGGACAATGTACTCCAGTAACAGACTGCAGCCACGGCAAAAATCTACCACTTTCCAACAATGCAGAACTTCCCATCTCCAGCCAAATCACAACTCACCCACACTGATTTTCTGTCTCTACTTGTTCCCTTGATATCATGATCACCAGAAGCACAGGGCAATTTATTACTCCCAGTAACTTCTGCTCATTACGGATTCCTCAATCATTACAAAGCCATTGCAGTAACAGAGCTTTAAAATAAACTGCTTCACACTGTTTATTTTCACCGGTTGACTGTCGATTCCCATTTAAATTCTTATTAGCATTTTAACTGGATAGACTAAACTTTTACATAGTTTACATAAATGATTGTGTTTTACATTCAAACTAAGAGTCATAGTTAGGCCTGTAAAATAAATGAGACTCTAGGAAGGGCTTGGGGCATTAATAGATTCGGAGCAAGTAATTTTACAGAAGCTCACAAGGAAAACAGAGGCTCACTTCATCTCAATGGGTGTAACGAGCCTATGCATACAATAGAATGACTTTGAACAATTCCTATTCTGTGAATGTTCATTGTTTACCCTCCATAAATCTATATGTACAGTTTTTTCAGTGCTGCCATACCTGCTGTACAGAATAAACAGGATAGATTTGGTACAACAGGAACCAGGTCACAAATGTTTCTGCGATATAAATTGGGTATGAGAAGTGGATACATCTTCACACATTTCCAACCTTTACCTAGGCTTTTATGGGAAAAAAAACTGTAGATATGATTTGTCGTGACAGGTTGACAGATTAGCAGGTGCATCTAGAAGTAATTGTAAATGAGTGAGACTTTCGCTGGGTAACACCATATAAATGATACAAATCTGTTTACTTGGAATTCACTTTACACTGCCAATGCTAAATGGCTCAGAAAACAAATTGATTGGAATCAGGCTCTTGTAAACAACTTTGATTAAAATCTCTCACTTTTTGCTCCACTGTACAAAACAACGCATAGCGCAGACTTAATTTGATACAGATAGTGAATATACTTTGGTGAAAAGCCTCTTTATGGACTAGAACAATTTACTTCACTTCAGATTAATGTAATCCAAATTGATTTTGAAATTTCTTATTAAACATCAAGATTTCTGAACCTTAACAGTCTGGTTCGTGGCAGTTTCCAATTAGGCTACTGAAAAATGGTAAGACCGACTGGTTGGTGCAGACACCGCCGGGTCGCAGAATACTGAAGCTTCCTGAAGCAAGTTTGGGTCAATATGTTGACGGTTTAGGCAGATTGCATTTACTATCAACATAACTAATTGGTATTAGAGATAAGCGAATGTTGACGACCCTTACCTGGGTGGTCAGTAGTCGCATACGAGAGCAGAAATCCTCTTCCTGATATATGAGTGATGCTTCTGAACTCCACAGTCACAACACTGGATGATAACTGTATTCTTGGAGGCACTCTACCCAGCTTTCCGCAGTAAGGACCTGCCAAGAAAATGTGTACAACTTCAAACATTATGTGAAGCAGCAACGTCATTCCAGCTCAAAGAAGACTGGATGGAATAAGAAGAATACTGAAGTAGTTACACTGTTCAGTGTTGCAGCCTTTTCTCCTGATATGATTCCCTCCCCCATTTAATTTTCTCCCCTCCTCTCCTGAGGAGAGTGACTTTTGTTGGGGTATGGTTCCATAGGTCTGGTTGTCCTCCAGTACCATGATCGGGTGGTTATTCTTCATAAGTGAACCTAGGCAATGAGTGCCTTCAGGTTGTTAAATTGTAAAGTTTCCTGGGATCCAACCCAAACATTACAATTCCCTCCACGGAGCGCTTGTTGCTGCTGTTATTAATCGACATCATTACTCTGAAATCTGGTATCTCATACATTATATACTTTAGCAGACTATTTATGATGTAAAGCAATACAAATAATCTATTGATCTAGAAGTAATGAAAGACTAGGTGTGTGTCCAAAGCATGTAATTCTTACCACATTAGCACTTAATATCACCTTGCAGTAAAACAATTTTTGATGCAGCAGACCTGCAACATATGTGTGCCATACTGTGGAATACTGCATGTTCCTGCAGTGTTTATAATTATAATGGGCCAGATTTTGCTCTCAAAACAAGTGAGGCTAATTGTGCTTGACGTTTTTTTTTATTCGTTCATGGGATGTGGGCGTTGCTGGCGAGGCCAGCATTTATTGCCCATCCCTAATTGCCCTTGAGAAGGTGGTGGTGAACCGCCTTCTTGAACCGCTGCAGTCCATGTGGTGAAGGTTCTCCCACAGTGCTGTTAGGAAGGGAGTTCCAGGATTTTGACCCAGCAATGATGAAGGAATGGCAAAATATTTCCAAGTCGGGATGGTGTGTGACTCGGAGGGGAACGTGCAGGTGGTGTTGTTCCCACGTACCTGCTGTTCTTGTCCTTCTAGGTGGTAGAGGTCACGGGTTTGGGAGGTGCTGTCGAAGAAGCTTTGGCGAGTTGCTGCAGTGCATCCTGTGGATGGTACACACTGCAGCCACAGTGCGCCGGTGGTAAAGGGAGTGAATATTTAGGGTGGTGGATGGGGTACCAATCAAGCGGGCTGCTATGTCCTGGATGGTGTCGAGCTTCTTGAGTGTTGTTGAGGCTGCACTCATCCAGGCAAGTGGAGAGTATTCCATCACACTCCTGACTTGTGCCTTGTAGATGGTGGAAAGGCTTTATGCGTAAATGGTACAGCTTCAGGCGAAAAGCAGATGCGTGTTTAAATGCCAATATCCAAAAGTTGCTGTCCAAGTTGCGCCTCTCCGCCGTTAGCTTCGCGGAAATGGCAACTCGCTGTCTGCCTCACCATTGAAACATATCGAATGGCGTGAAGTTGCTGTATTTGCATGGTAGATATGAACTCAATTCGCCACAGAAAGTTAAGTCTTGCCATTTCAAGTCTAAGTACCTGTTTAACGATGTGATAAGTGTTAATTACTGCCAATCAACCTCTGTGGTACTGAAAATGAACTATTACAAGTGTGGAGTCTCATTGCTTCAGGTATTAATTGTTGTTGGAGATTTTAAAAATGTAAAATTTAAAAAGTAAACATTTAACTTTTTCCTCTCTCTTAATCCAATTTTTCTTTCCTTCCCTTTATTTCTCTTTCTGTACCTGATTTGACATTGAATTCACCCACTCTAATTTACCCTTCCTTCTCAGTTCCTGCGCTGCTTATTTCACAATCCTTCAAACTGATTGGTTAGGGAGATACACAGTTGCTTGTCCTGTTCACTCAGGTCCCAGATGCCCGGTTTCTCTCACTGCGATGTTATCAGCTCACACTCTCAGCAACTTGCCACGCAAAAAATTTTAAAACCTAAACATGCAAGGGCAAATCTAATTAACAGCAGATGTCATTAGATGCCCTGCTACAGCAAATTATAGCCCATTATGTAATTGCAGATATATCCAATAAAGGGAGCTAGTCAAGGAGATAATGCGCTTCACAAGAGCGTTATCAAACAAAGCAACGAGCCCAGCAAGAGAGGGGGCAGTTCCAGACTTAGTTTTAGGGAATGAAGCTGGGCAGGTGGAAGGGATATCAGTGGGAGAGCATTTGGGTGGTAGTGATCATAATTCAGTTAGATTTAGCGTAGTTATGGAAAAGAACAAAGATAGACCAGGAGTAAAAATTCTCAATTGGGGAAAGGCCAATTTTACTAAGCTGAGATGTAATTTAGCAAAAGTGGACTGGAAACAGCTACTTAAAAGGTAAATCAGTGTCAGAGCAGTGGGAGGCATTCAAGGAAGAGATAGTGAAGGTTCATAGCGTATAAGTTCCCACAAAGAAAAAGGACGGGGTTCCAAATCTAGAGCTCCCTGGATGTCAAGGAGCATACAGGGTAGGATAAGGCAAAAAAGGGAAGCTTATGTCAGATACCGAGAGCTCAATACTGCAGAAAGCCTAGAAAGTATAGAAAGTGCAGGGGTGAAATTAAAAAGGAAATTAGGAAAGCAAAGAGAGAGGGCATGAAAAAATATTGGCAAGTAAAGTCAAGGAAAACCCAAAGATCTTTTATAAATGCATGAAGATCAAGAGAAGAACTAAGGAAAGAGTAGGGCCTATTAGAGACCAAAAAGGTAACCTGTGTGTGGAGGTGGAAGACATGGGTATGGTTCTTAATGAATACCTTGCGTCTGTCTTCACAAAAGAGGGGAACAATACAGAGATTGTAGTTATAGAATAGAATCATAGAAGTTTACAACATGGAAACAGGCCCTTCGGCCCAACATGTCCATGTCGCCCAGTTTATACCACTAAGCTAGTCCCAACTGCCTGCACTTGGCCCATATCCCTCTATACCCATCTTACCCATGTAACTGTCCAAATGCTTTTTAAAAGACAAAATTGTACCCGCCTCTACTACTGCCTCTGGCAGCTCGTTCCAGACACTCACCACCCTTTGAGTGAAAAAATTGCCCCTCTGGACCCTTTTGTATCTCTCCCCTCTCACCTTAAATCTATGCCCCCTCGTTATAGACTCCCCTACCTTTGGGAAAAGATTTTGACTATCTACCTTATCTATGCCCCTCATTATTTTATAGACTTCTACAAGATCACCCCTAAACCTCCTACTCTCCAGGGAAAAAAGTCTCAGCCTATCCAACCTCTCCCTATAAGTCAAACCATCAAGTCCCGGTAGCATCCTAGTAAATCTTTTCTGCACTCTTTCTAGTTTAATAATATCCTTTCTATAATAGGGTGACCAGAACTGTACACAGTATTCCAAGTGTGGCCTAACTAATGTCTTGTACAACTTCAACAAGACATCCCAACTCCTGTATTCAATGTTCTGACCAATGAAACCAAGCATGCTGAATGCCTTCTTCACCACCCCTATCCTCCTGTGACTCCACTTTCAAGGAGCTATGAACCTGTACTCCTAGATCTCTTTGTTCTATAACTCTCCCCAACGCCCTACCATTAACGGAGTAGGTCCTGGCCCGATTCGATCTCCCAAAATGCATCACCTCACATTTATCTAAATTAAACTCCATCTGCCATTCATCGGCCCACTGGCCCAATTTATCAAGATCCCGTTGCAATCCTAGATAACCTTCTTCACTGTCCACAATGCCACCAATCTTGGTGTCATCTGCAAACTTACTAACCATGCCTCCTAAATTCTCATCCAAATCATTAATATAAATAACAAATAACAGCGGACCCAGCACCGATTCCTGAGGCACACCGCTGGTCACAGGCCTCCAGTTTGAAAAACAACCCTCTACAACCACCCTCTGTCTTCTGTCGTCAATCCAATTTTGTATCCAATTGGCTACCTCACCTTGGATCCCGTGAGATTTAACATTATGTAACAACCTACCATGCGGTACCTTGTCAAAGGCTTTGCTGAAGTCCATGTAGACCACGTCTACTGCACAGCCCTCATCTATCTTCTTGGTTACCCCTTCAAAAAACTCAATCAAATTCGTGAGACATGATTTTCCTCTCACAAAACCATGCTGACTTTTCCTGATCAGTCCCTGCCTCTCCAAATGCCTGTAGATCCTGTCTCTCAGAATACCCTCTAACAACTTACCCACTGCAGATGTCAGGCTCACCGGTCTGTAGTTCCCAGGCTTTTCTCTGCCGCCCTTCTTAAACAAAGGCACAACATTTGCTACCCTCCAATCCTCAGGCACCTCACCCATAGCTGTCGATGATTCAAATATCTCTACTAGGGGACCCGCAATTTCCTCCCTAACCTCCCATAATGTCCTGGGATACATTTAATCAGGTCCCGGAGATTTATCTCCTTGATGCACGTTAAGACTTCCAGCACCTCCCTCTCTGTAATATGTACACTCCTCAAGACATCACTATTTATTTCTCCAAGTTCCCTAACATCCATGCCTTTCTCAACCGTAAATACCGATGTGAAATATTCATTTAGGATCTCACCCATCTCTTGTGGTTCCGCACATAGAAGACCTTGTTGATCCTTAAGAGGCCCTACTCTCTCCCTAGTTACTCTTTTGCCCTTTATGTATTTGTAGAAGCTCTTTGGATTCTCCTTTGCCTTATCTGCCAAAGCAATCTCATGTCCCCTTTTTGCCCTCCTTATTTCTCTCTTAACTCTACTCCGGCAATCTCTATACTCTTCAAGGGATCCACTTGATCCCAGCTGCCTATGCATGTCATATGCCTCCTTCTTCTTTTTGACTAGGGCCTCAATATTACCACCCTATTTTTCTTGCAGCTGTCTGTAATCTCCTTACATATTTGCTCCTCAATTTCCCGTTGACTATTTGGGAGTCTGTGGTACAATCCTATCAAAGTGATCTCTCCCTTCTTATTTTTCAGTTCTACCCATATAGACTCAGTGGGCGAACCCTCGGATATATCCCCTCTCACTACTGCCGTGATGTTCTCCCTAATCAAGAACGCAACTCCCCCTCCTCTCTTACCTCCTGCTCTATCTTTCCTATGGCATCTGTACCCTGGAACATTGAGCTGCCAGTCCTGCCCCTCCCTTAGCCATGTTTCAGTAATAGCTATAACATCCCAGTCCCATGTACCCATCCATGCCCTGAGTTCATCTGCCTTGCCCATCAGACTTCTTGCATTGAAATAAATGCAGTTTAATCTAGTTAAGGAGGAGGAGTGTGAAATATTGGATGGGATAAACATAGTGAGAAGGGAAATATTAAGGGGTTTAGCATCCTTGAAATTAGATAAAACGCCAGACCCGGATGAAATGTATCCCAGGCTGTTAAGAGAAGCAAGGGAGGAAATAACGGAGGCTCTGACCATTATTTTCCAATCCTGTCCGGCTACAGGTGTGGTGCCGGAGGACTGGTGGGCTGCTAATGTTGGACCATCATTTAAAAAGGGAGAAAGGGATAGACCGAGTAATTACAGGCCAGTCAGCCTAACCTCGGTGGTGGGCAAATAAATGGAAAAAATTCTGAGGGACAGTTTTAATTGTCATTTAGAAAGGCACGGATTAATCAAGGACAGTCAGCATGGATTTGTTAAGGGACGGTTGTATCTGACTAACTTGATTGAATTTTTTGAGGAGGTAACAGGGAGGGTCGCAGAGGGTAGCGCGTTTGATGTAGTCTACATGGATTTTAGCAAGGTTTTTGACAAGGTCCCACATGACAGACTGGTCAGAAATGTGAAAGCCCATGGGATCCAAGGGAAAGTGGCAAGTTGGATCCAAAATTGGCTCAGTGGCAGGAAGCAAAGGGTAATGGTCGACGGGTGTTTTTGTAACTAGAAGGCCGTTTCCAGTGGGGTTCCACAGGGCTCAGTACTTGGTCCTTTGCTTTTTATAGTATATATATTAACGATTCAGACTTACATGAAGGGGGCATGATTAAGAAGTTTGCAAATGATACAAAAATTGGCCGTGTGGTTGATAGTGAGGAAGAAAGTTGTAGACTGCAGTAAGATATCAATGGACTGGTCAGGTGGGCAGAAAAGTGGCAAATGAAATTCAATCTGGAGAAGTGTGAGGTAATGCATTTGGGGAGGGCAAACAAGGCGAGGGAATACACAATAAATGGGCGGATGCTGAGAGGTGTAGAGGAACAGAGGGACCTTCGAGTGCATATCCACAGATCCCTGAAGGTAGCAGGACAGGTAGACAAGGTGGTTAAGAAGGCATACGGGATACTTTCCTTTATTAGAATATCACAGCAGGGAGGTTATACTAGAACTGTGTAAAACACTAGTTAGGCCACAGCTAGAGTACTACGTACAGTTCTGGTCACCACATTACAAGAAAGATGTGATTGCACTAGAGAGGGTGCAGAGGAGATTTACGAGGATGTTGCCAGGACTGGAGAATTTTAGCTATGAGGAAAGATTGGATAGGCTGGGGTTGTTTTCTTTGGAACAGAGGAGGCTGAGGGGAGATTTAATTGAGATGTATAAAATTATGAGGGGCCAAGATAGAGTGGATAGGAAGGACCTACTTCCCTTAGCAGAGAGGTCAATAACCAGGGGCATAGATTTAAAGTGATTGGTAGAAGGATTGGAGGGAAGTTGAGGAGAATTTTTTTCACCCAGAGGGTGGAGGCTGAAAGGGTGGGTAGAGGCAGAAACCCTCATCGCATTTAAAGAATTACTTGGATATGCACTTGAAGTGCCGTAACTTACAAGGGTACAGACCACGAGCTGGAAAGTGGGATTAGGCTGGCTGGCTCTTTCTCGGTCGGCACAGCCACGATGGGCCGAATGGACTCCTTCTGCGCCATAAATTTCTATGATTCTATGATTCTAAAATTTGACACCAAGCTACGTAAGGAGATATTAGGACAGGTTCTTGGTCAAAGAGGTAGGTTTTAAGGAGCATCTTAAAAGGTGTAGAGGGAGGTAGAGTGTTAGAGCGGTTTAGGGAGGGAATTCCTGAGCCTCTGAAGGCATGGCCGCCAATGGTGCAGCCATGAAAATCGGGAATGCACAAGAGACTGGAATTGGAGGAGTGCAGAGATCTTGGAGGGTTGTCGGGCTGGAGGAGGTTGCAGAGATAGGGAGGGGCGAGGCCATGGAGGGAATTGAAAATAAGGATGAGAATTTTAAAAGCGAGGCGTTCCCGGACTGGCAGCGAATATAGGCCAGCAAGCACGGGGGTGATGGGTGAACGGGACTTGCTGCGAATCAGGATACTGCAGCAGAGTTTTGGATGAGCTCAAGTTTACGGAGGGTGCAAGGTGGGAGGCCGGAAAGGAGAGCATTGGAATAGTCGAGTCCAGAGATAACAAAGGCATGGATGAGGGTTTCAGCAGCAGATGAGCAGAGACTGGGAGGAGACAGACGATGCTATGAAGGTGGAAGTTGGCAGTCTTGGTTTGACAGTTAGAAAATAACCGTCTCAAACAGTGGAGTGTATTTTAAACTCGCCGTGCCGAGGCAGAACAGGCCTGAAATTTAGGGCGCTGTCTCCAGTTACGCCAGGGTTCTGCCCTGTTTGCCCTGGCCTTTTAAATTCCAGTGAGGGTAAGGCATGGGCAGATCTATTGTCAACCCCCACCCCCTCCATATGAAGGGGATGGTTCAGAGGGACTTCCCAGTCTTTTCTAGGAATTCCACCCTTTACCTTCTGGAAAGGTCTGAGTGGGATTCACCCCACCCTCCCCAGAAAGGATTAATTACCCGGTCAGGAGGCTAAATGGCAACTTTTGGAGCGGACGACTGGAAAAAAAAAAGTTCACTTTCTTCTTTGGCTCCACTGGGCCTAGTGGGACCTGAGGCCGAACGGTTGTGGGTCGCTCAGCCTAACAAGGGTGGATGCCACTGATGCGCCCAGCGGGCAAAGTCGTCCACCCTGGCCAAGCAAATGGCTCTGCCTCGGGATTTGGGATGAGGTCTCTGGAACAGGCTGGCAGCGCCTCGAAAATAGCGGCGCAGAACTTACTGCCTCATTCCCACTCCCAATCCAGCCACTGCCATTTTCCTAAAGGCCTTCAGGATGGCTTTCCATTTCAGGCAGGAGCCTATTTTTAATATGTAAATCAGGGTCCTATGCTTGTAAAGGACTCCAATACAATTTTGAGGTACAAATGAGTGGAGTGTGTGCCGCGTACTCTGTCCATTGATATTAGGTGTATAGCAGCCCAATCAGCATTCCTTAAAGGGACCTCTGCAAGCTGATTAATAAAAACTTTTACCTGTTTTGCAAAGAATCTTCCAGTCCACTGCTGCCCATCCATGCCCTCCCCACCCCCCAAACAAATGCTGTCACCCCTCCACCCTTCTTATCCGAAGAGGAACCATCAGATTTTGCACTCGTCTGAGCAAAGAGCTGTCGGTGAGCACCACAAGAATTGAACCAAACGAATTTTGTGGGGCTTTGTCTTCAGAAACAGAGCACGGGACAATTAGAGGGGAAAAGAAAAAAAAAAAGTTCAATTGTCCAGTAGAAAGCTTTTTTCCTGGTATAGAAACTACTGTGCATATTTGAGGGTTGGTATGTTAATTCATGATTCTATGTAATTAGTTTTGAGAGAAAATGCTTTTAGCAAAAGTGAGGCACAACTTTAAATGAGTCCAGAAGTTTTCATTCCATCAAAAGTCTCCTACTTCTCTCATTTAGTTTTTTCATGTAAGCAAAAATAAAATTAGGCAAACAGAGTAATAGTCCCCTGTAAACTGCGCTCATACAGAAAGCTTTGGAAATCGATTGAAAAGCAATCATAATTTATTTAAAGAAACTCTTGGAATTGACAGGCACACAAAAATTCTAAAAGAACACAAACTTGCACTGAATCTGAGAAAACTGGCTAATCACCCAGACTGATGTGATAAATGTGTTGCATGCCTCAGTCATTGTTGCACATCTTTAAAAACCAAACCTTAACAGTGTTGGTTTTCACCTTTACTGTCTGGGCATTAAGCATTTGCCTGGGCATTAAACATCCACAGGAGAAAATTCAGGTGAGTTCTGCAACAGGTGCGCAATCCTCCCCATCAGATTTTTTTCCCCTCTGTGCTCACCCAGGCCACGTTAATGTCCAGATGATGATCTATCCCTTTGCCTGCAGAATAAGGGCCACTGAAACTCCAAGCTTCAATTAAGCTGGCTTCTCCAAATATATGACAGCTTTGACAAACAGTTGGCATGGTAATTAGGTTAATGGCCTCAAAAAAAAGTTTGAATTGTCAATGTGAAAAACAGCAAGTTGGGCAACTTATTGGCGAGCTGCTAGGGAATGTGCATGAGTCAGAGCCTTCAGGAGGTGAGGGGAAATGGAGGAGAAAAATCAGGAGAAATAATGACTACAACTGAGCAACATTCTGTTTGAGAGTATTGTTAACTGCATTGATTCCCAATCTGAGTCTCAACCTATAAAACTGATCCCGGCAAGATGAAAATAAGAGTTTCAATGGACCAGATCTGTATGTAAGAGGGCAGTCAGATCAAAATCCTAGAACTAGAACAAATCCTGAGCAGATTTGATTAGCGTCAGGCTGATTATACAGGTTACATGCAGAATCATGGCTAAAGTGTTTCCATTTGAGGCATTTGCAAAAGAACAGTCTGTAAAAAATTGGAATTTAGAAACTTGGGTTTACAGGATTACCATTTTTTTTTTAAAAGTGCCCCCTTCAATCATTTTAGGTGAAGAGAAGTATGGCAAACTAGGAATTTAAATGACCTACATAAACATAAAAAATTGAAAAGCCAAAATAAGGCTGATGTGTCTAAAGATGATTAACTACATTTTATTCTCCTGTATGAAACGGTAAGCAACCTCTGCTGTCAGTGAACCATGCATTTATGATGAATTTTACTATGGTTCTTTGCTTCAGGTTTCTTCCACATACATGCGTAATCCAATTTTGAGGTTATATTAAAACTTTCAATGAAAGCAAACCACGTAAATTGTAAAGGATTAATTAGATCTCAACACTGCAAAAGTCGCTCAGTATTAGGAACAATTTGCCATATAAAGTCAATGTTATGGCATGGCTTTGCAGCTGGTGCGTGGGTAGATGTAATTTGTGTGACCTTTCAAAAGTGTTAGCTTTAGAGCACGGGAAAGATAGATGCTAATATTGAACATATTTTTGCTGGTAAAATGAATAGGTGGATTACCAAGTCATTTTTTAAGAAGAGGAAAGAAATAACTTGCATTTATATAGCACCTTTCACGACCTCAGGACCTCCCAAAGTGCTTTACAGTCAATGAAGTACTTTTGAAGTGTAGTCACTGTTGTAATGTAAGAAACATCTCCACCATTGGTACATAAACAAATGAGTGCAACAGGTTTCAAAAATCAGCTCACCTTTGAGTGTAAAGCATACCTGTTTTACCACCTATCCTGACTTCACAATGAAAATGTCACAACTTCAGGCAGTCTCTGCTACAAATTGTTCCCAATTTGCCCCTTGTAACTTTTGATTAAAAATGAGGATAAGAAATCCCTACATTTCCCACCACATACCACATTCTCCAGTCTCCTATGCCACATCCATACCCACCCCCCACACCCCGGTCTCCTGAGCAACATATTAGCTGGGCTCAAGAAGGCAGATGACTGCATGCTTGGCCTCTGCCAATGTCATTCTAGCCCAGCTGTTTTCAGAAAGTGTGGCAAAGATGCTTCTCACATCAATTTTCTTCACTTTTTGGAAAGATGCCAGGTCTCCCTCAGTACCTCTCTGGGGTGAGGTGATTGAGATGAGTAATGCACTGGTGTGGGGAAAAACTGAACATGATTTCACCACAGCTATGGTGCAACTCGTTAGTGTGGCTACAATCTGTACTAATGTATCGGGTAGAGATGCTTTCTGCTGGTGTGACAGCTCCTCCATTCATTCTCTTGGTATGGGTGTGTTTGAGATAATTAAAGAAGGGTTGCATGGACAAGTAATTTCAAGATACATCCCCAACCCTCCAAAACGCACATTAAAAAATTTCCTAGCCATTAGGACTAGAAGCATGGGATAAATAGGTTGTTCTCCTGAAAGTGTCTTACAGGCATCGCAAAGTGTGTGCAAAAGTCCCTCGGCAATCTCTATCTGCCACAGCACTGAACGGAAATACGAGTCCTTCACGCTTATTAAAGAACTCTGGCTACTGACCAAGACTATAGTGCTACTCACTTCATGAGAGAGTGTTGTGTCAGCTATATCAGCTCTTACAAGCAAGCAAAGAATCAAAATGAGCAACACACAATAGAATTATATAATCAGAATTTTACAGCACAGGCGGAGGCCATTCAGCCCATCATGCCTATGCCGACTCTCCAAAAGTGCTAACCACTTAGGTTCCACTCCCCTGCCCTTTCCCTACACCTTTTTAAATTTTTCCTTTTCAAATATTTATCCAACTCCCTCTTAAAAGTCATTGGGGTAGAAATTCGTTGTGGCCCGGTTTCGGGTGCAAAGGTGGCAATGTGGCCAGCCCGAAATTGGGCCTCATCTGAATGATTTGGGTGAGTTGCCGTCGCCTGTCGTGTCTCCAGAAGCAGCTCGCCCTTTGGCAGCAATGAATTTCAGGCCGCCCACCTTGCCAGCTGTGGCCTCAGGTAGGTTATGGCTGTAAAACGGGTGGGATAAGGTCCAACTTCTACCCCATTACATATTTCGCTTCCATCACCATTTCTTGTAGGGCATTCCATATCCTAGAAATCCTCTGTATTAAAATAATGTCTCCTAACTTCTTTCTTTGTGCTTTCCGTGAGTAGAAAACATCATGAGCAAGGAGATAGTCAACAGATACACATCACTTGCATTTCATGCCCTTCTTTAAATAAATTCTTGAAGATTTCATGCCACTGAACAGCTAATAATAATTTACAAGTGTGGGTGCTCGTGTTTTGATTTTCCACACTCCTAAAATTATCCCTCCTGTGCAAAATATAGTTACTAATTATATCTTTTATGAATGGGTACATTTATTTTTTTTTTGGAGGCAGCATTTCTTTAGCAAGGAACAAATCCACTGGTATTTTCATTCTTATGAAATATACATGGCTTACCATTCTAAGTTCAGTTGGCACTTTGATCTAGCTATTTGATTAATAATGTACTCCAGCCAAAATGGCAAAGCTATTAAAAAAAGCTACAAATTCTGCAGTAACATTTTACTGTTTAGTTTTATCAGCTAAATTTGACGTTATTAAAAACCAATTATACAGCCAACATGTCTACAAAGTTTAAACTTTGGGGAGGGGCAGTGGTCTGTGACACTAGTACCAGATTTTATAGAAACAACAATTGGTAAATTCTGCGTTTCACCAGTCTTGCGCATGGTCTCAAGCTGCAGTAATTTAATTTTTTTTTCACTTCTTTGTTTGGGCTGGCGGCGAATTGATCTCAGAAGGCAGATAAAGAAGAAATGTTTTCTCATGCGTTTCATTACCCCGAGATCACAAGTGGATGAAGAGGATATAGAAGCAGTAAATTAAATCAAAAATGCCAAAGCACACTTTTATTTATTTTATCCATACATCAGTTTTCTTAAAACAAAAATCAATCAGAATACTAGCAAAGATGATTCACAGTATGGCCCTAGACAGTCTCCTAAACTGTCTCAATTTATAATAGATAATCAGACTCATGTTAAATCAGAGTACTACATAATCAGCAATGACTGTTAATGCGCTGAGTATTTGACTTAGATTCCATTAGGTAAACAGACAGTTAAAACAAAGCAGCATTATATGCCAGACAAACCCACAGTATAAAACTATTTAGTCTGTACAGTATTGCATCCAGATGCCGACATGCACACACACCAGATGCAATGATTGAGTCAGCCTGAAATACTTTGCACAATGTGGCTCATACTGAGCAAATCGGTATTTTTTAGTGTGCAGACATGATTAACACTATCAACTAAAGGTCAGAAAACAAACACTCATATAAATAGGGTTATAAAAAGCTCCTTGATCAATTGATTAATAGATTACTGAGCTTTTGAAGAAGCAGTTAAGTATGCAAATGTGTTGGTTTTTTTGAAACATAACTCATTTTTATTAAATCATTTATACTGCTTTCAAAACTTGACAATTGCTTTAAGTAAAACTTTACTTTGGTAAATTGTATAACAGAAAGTCTGCAAGAACTAAGACTGGATTAGCTCTTCTCTCATCAAGAGTTTAAGAACATAGTTTTAGTCACAAAGGGAAACTGAAAAGTACTCGCTATTTTATGAAACAATGACAAAGTGAAAATTCTTTAGCATTTCAATTATTGACATTTTAGCCTTTATTTACCATGCATCAGCTTGGCTCAGTTGGTAGTATTCTGAATCAGAAGGTAGTGGGTTCAAACCGCACTCCATGATTTGAGCACATGATCTAGGCTGACAATGCAGTACTTAGGGAATGTTGCATTATCAAAGGTGCCTTTTGGATGAGATGTTAAACTGAGGTCCTGTCAGCCTGTTCAAGAAAAAAGATCTCATGGCACTGTGTGAAGAGCAGGGAGTTCTAGAATCCTGGCCAACATTCTTCCCATAATCAGAATACACCAAAAACAAATTAACTGGTCATTCATCTCACTTGCTGTTTGTGGGGCCTTCTGATGCACAAGTTGCCTGCTATTTTTGCCTACAGAACAGTAACTATACTTCAAAATGTTGTGACGTGCTTAGGGACGCAATAAGGCACTATATAAATGCAAACTCATTTTCTTTCTTATTTAATCAAATTGTTGTAAAAACCCACAGGCATCATTTCACAGGAGAGAAGAATGCGAGTGTGCATACCTGATGTAATCAAAAGCAGGCCTTCAGAATTTTTCCACTGGAGTTTCTTGTACTACATTGCTTGTCCTACACTAGCATCCAATGGTTGCATTTTTGCCAAAATAGAAACACTCTTTAAATAAAGGATTTAAACAGATGGTAAAGGTTATTTTATGTAGGCAAACTAAACCTTACATTGATTAGGCGTTTCTGACAAGAGGGTTGCTGTGAGGTCTTTTTTTCAATTGCAGTATTTTTTAATGCCTCCCACCAGTACAGAAAATGCCTCTCGTGATATGAAACAATGTAGCAACACTTCTTGGACATACATCACACTTGAAAAATAAATGTGTCCAATGTTTGTCTGTGGTTTCTGTCTGCGGTGCCTTTGTTTACAGGGACAAAAGCTAAAAATACAGCAGAATTCTGCACATCTAAGTTTGGGACAAAGAAAGAAAAGCTGCAAATACCAGGAATGGCTTTCACCAATTCTTAGCAAATGAATATCTACAGTGGGTATTAGTTATATGTACAGTTGAGGAAATAAGGGACTCAACCACAAAATAGAAAAGACTATAGTAAATCTTTTTACAGTATATGCTCCATGAAGGATTGCTGTTATTGCATTATCCTCCAAAGCAAAGTGCATCAGGTGCAGCATGTGCAACCAAGAGGTCGGATTTGTCTTAAAAACATACTGGTTAAAACAATAAACATCATATGTCACAACTGTTGATGTGTGTACAACATTTCTGACACCAATCATTCTTTTTGCGTTAGATGGAAGCAAATTTACATCATGTAGTGATTCAGCAATTACACGAGTGTAACAGAATATAATAACTGACTTCACAAGATGTGGAGTTTAAGGCAGACTACCATGTGTTCTTGCTTGTGTGTGTAATACAAGAAAAGCACCAAGGGAATGTAGGAAAAATAAAAATGTGCAGTGCAGAGGAGGTCTGATAATGGTCAGGGAGCATAGGGTGGTCAGATGGCTCTATAAACGTAGTCTCAGAATATATAGCAGACTTCGGAGATTAGTCACTTGTATATCAATGGAATTTGAATACACATTATATGCAGTCCAAAGCAGAGGAAGAGGGCTTGTGGCAATGTCCTTAATCAATACAAATTGGTGACAAGTTCCAATTCCGCCTTTGTATTAAGTAACTGCAACTACTACATTCATCTGGATTCAATTGTACAGAGTTGCATACAAAACAGAACAAGGAAAATAGGCACGACTTGAATAGGGGAATGTGCATATAATTACACGACATTTATCACATCTGTATATAATTGAGCTTCACTCGAATAGGCATTATAAATTTAACCACAATTAAGGTGAAGTTACCTTTAAATGCTCAATCTATATGAAACTAACTGTTCAGTCTCCATTTGCCAATATTTGAAACAAACTTATTTCAAGCAGCTAAACAAAAAATCCCAGCAACTCTGCATGATGAAGTTCTCCCATATTTAGTCAGAGTTGAGGAAAACTCATACTCATTTCCATTAGCATTCACATTTAACGCATTCACGAGAAAAGGCCATTTGGCCCTTCAAGCCCGTACCTTCCACTTGCACTCTACCCAAACATGTACTCTATCCCACCAATTTCATTGCCTGTGGGAAAGTGCCACATTAATATTCTGATATCTAAAGGCAATAAAGCAAAATTCCAGAATATTTATCCATTCCCAAGGCTTCGCTGTTCAACTCAGACCTGATGTCTTTCATAAGCAATACTTCTCTGCCCCAGCAGCAGCAGAATGGTGTCATTTGGAAGATGTCATTACTTCAGCATCATTCACATTATAACTGGATCATCAGTGTGAAGCTGTTTCAATTTGCATAAAAAACTCTACAGTTATACTGTAAACGCAACCAGGCCTGGGGTGGTAGGGGGAGGAAGCACTAAATGAAATCGAAATTTCACATAAGGCACTCGGCCCAGATGGACTTAGTACCAGGGGACTCAAAGAAGTGGCGAGTGAAATCAGTCATGTCTTTGCCACTATCTTTAGGGAATCATTAGAACCAGCAATAGTGTTGAAGGATTGAACAGCAGCTAACGTAACACCATTCTTTTAAATGACAAAATGATGGTCCTTGTTGCCAATGGAAATTCTGTGGATGTGAACAATTTAGATATAAGTAAGGCTTTTGATGCCATGCTACACAAACTATTTAGCTTATTGGTAGCAATCCCGCCTGAGTCAGCAGGCGCAGGGTTCGAACCCCATTCTAGACCGTCCTGGCGAGTAGAGACCAGAGCTTTGGCACCACTCTGCCGTTAGCTTCACGAAAATGGCATCTCGCTCTGACTCACCACTGAAATGCACTGAAAGGCGTGAAGTTGCTGTATTTGCGTGGTAGATACGAACTAAACTCACCACAGAAAGTTAAGTCTTGTCATTGCAATCCAAGTACCTTTTTTAAAACCCTTCAGGTTTTAAAAAAATTTAAAATTAATTTTTTAATAAACTTTTTCTTTCTTTTTTACACTCTCTCTTAAACCAATCTTTCTTTCCCAATCTTTCTGAACCTGATTTCACACTGAATTCACCCACTCTATCTTACACTTCCTTCTCAGTCCTTGCACTGTTAATTTCACAATCCTTCAATCTGATTGGTTAAGGAGATACACAGTTGCTTACCCTGTTCACTCAGGTCTCAGATGCCCTGTAGGGGGCGCTGCACTGTTTCCCTCTCCCACTTCCCACAATTTGTCGCACAAAATATCATGGAGATTAAACGGACAAGGGCAAGTCTAACTAATGGTGGGCACCATTCGTTGACCGGCTACAGCAAATTCTGGGCCATTGTTTAAGGGAAAATTGGAAATTTGAGGGAGTGGCCAATTGACAAATGCTAGTTTTTAGGATCAGCCAGACGGACTGTACAGTCTCTCACGGCCCTGGACTTCCTATGTAATAAGTGCTTAGATTATAAACATAGGCCCTGATTGGGGGCACATCTTCGGCAGGGCAGGACATCCATCTGCCCTACAGAAGCCCTGTGACCCCGGCTGCATTTGTGGCCCTGGCCTCTAACAAATGGGAAGCAGGCTGACCCTCCCCGACATCTGCCAGGAACCAGTTTGGAGCGATAAAGAGATGGCCGATGCGCTGTCCTTTAATAAAAAATTAATTTGCTGCAGAAGCTCTCTCTTTCCTGATGGGACCTGTGCAGGGATGTGTTCTGAGAGCACAGAGACCCCCCCGCCCTACAAGTTTTGCTCTGATGCTCCTTCTGCCGACCTCTAAACACTGAGGCCAAACAGGCGGTTCCAGCGTTCCCAAGTGCAAGGTGGGAAACACGGCGGAGGATGTGTTAATTACAGTGGAGCCTGTCCCTAAGTTGCCTTCTGTCTCTGCCCTACCAAAATCCGCTGAAAAAAAAAAATCGGCAGAAAGACGTCAAATTGGCTCAGTTGGTAGCATTCTCACCTCTAAGGCTGTGAGTTTAAGCTGCACTCTAGGACTTGAGCACATAATCTAGACTGACACGCCAGTACAATACTGAGGTAATGCTATCTTGTGTTGTTTGTGCTGTCCTTTAGAGGAGAAGTTAAATCAAGCCCTGTTCTCATGGTTCAGATGAATGCCAAAGATCCCACAGTACTATTTGAAGAGCAGGGAGCTGTCCTGCCAACATTCTTCCCTCAAACAGAAATATATATTAAATTGTCAGTCATCTCATTGCTGTTTGTGGGATTTTGCGGTGTACAAAATGGCCACTGCATTTGCTTCGATAATAACACTCCAAGTAATTCACTGGCCCAGAAATTGCTCGTAGTGGCCAACCAAATGTGTTCGCCACTCCATAGATTTATACTAACCCACTAACTGGGTGCACTTCCTCTAATCGGAAGCGGAGAGGAGCCCAGTGAAGCTCGAACTTATGGGAGAAGCAAAAGGATCACTCTCTTCCCCTCAACCAATCAGATTGCAGTATTTTTGATCCGCTGCAAACAGTTTCTGCAAGCTGGAATGGAAAATCCAGGAAGTGAAAGATTCAACATTAAAATCATTGTAAAAATAGTTATAGACA
The DNA here is from genome assembly GCF_035084215.1 of Heptranchias perlo. Classification (NCBI taxonomy): domain Eukaryota; kingdom Metazoa; phylum Chordata; class Chondrichthyes; order Hexanchiformes; family Hexanchidae; genus Heptranchias; species Heptranchias perlo. The sequence continues at coordinate 32,531,334 of NC_090350.1, forward strand.
GCAAAAATGAGAGGGTAAGAAATAATCAAATTAAAGAGACAGAAGGAAAAAGTAAAAAATATTTTTTTATTTTTTATTTTTTTTTAATGACCAAAAACTATTAAAATAAGGAGTAATGAGACTCCACATTTTAAAAATTAATTTTTAGTTGTTTGGCAGTCATTAAGACTTAGTTCAGGCCTGGTATTTTTAAGCAAACCTGTTTTGTGGCGATATTAGTTACTTTCCAGCTGGGCAGAAGAGCAAGTTGTCGCTGGTCCACTGATTCCAGCCAGCAATATCCCTTTAATGAGAAGCTGTCACATTGCCGCGAACCAAGAGGAGTAAGGTCTGGATTTTCGTATTTCACTGCGCTTGTGCGATCGCCGGAACTTGCTCCTCAATTTTGCCACTAACAACGGTGAGTGCTGTTGAGCTCACCGTTCTTTTCCGAGCAATTTCCGGCCAAGTGTATGCAAAGTGCTTTGAGATGCTTCGGAGAGGTGTGATAAGCCACTATATGAATGCCAATCTTTTCTCTTAGAATAAATTTTTAAAAACCGTATTCACAGAGCGAAAACACATGAAGATTAATGAAACAGGTCATTATTTCTTCTAGGTATGTTCACATTCACATGTACACGGAAGAAGATACCAATAATTATCATAGATACAGAAAATGGTGTAATTTAAAATAAAAGCCTTCCTGGGATATGGGATCACTGAAACCATAGGCCAAAAATGTTCTGGAAACTCAGGTAGTCTAAATAAAGCACATGTTCTAAGCAAAGGAATGAGAATCAGCTGAACAACAGTCACTGTTATTAAATAGACAGAGGGGTAATGTGATGAATGGAATGACTTCATCAATGGAACTTTGTTCCACTTTAGTGAAAATATTTACCTCAGGGTCATCAAATATTGTTGAGTTTTATAAATAGAGTTTGCTTGCATGCTTCTGGTTGTATTGGGAATTTTCATTATGCAAAAATATTAAATGACCATTTAATAATTAACAAAACTTGCCTTCGAATGAAATATTTTCTAAACAATAATTAGTGTCAGGCTTTATTACATATGTGATAATGGATCACTGGGAGTGATCAAAAGGCATTCTTCCAGTTAAGAATTTTAGATGACATCATAAACTATAAGAATGAAACTGAAGTGATTTTGAATAGTTATGTACCCCTCAGATTAGATAACTCTCTTGAAAATATTCTGAGTTATTTTCTTTCTCAAAGCATTTACTTATGCAGCTTATATTGGTTCTGTCTTTTGCCGACAGTAGTTATCAGTGCAAGCACTGACAGCCAGTGAATGCCAAGATTTTTCTCTATGGCGATCATGCTGAAAGAATAATGATGACAACACTATTATTGAAAGGTACATTTCCTGTCCTGAAGGCACTACTTTATGCAGAGGTACAATTCCACACACAAAGGCAACCCTTTAAAACCTTGCTCAGATAGCCATTCTTACTGTGTGTACCTGAACGGCAAATGTTCACAGGCTATTCCATCATTGGATAGCATCACGACTGAGCTAGACTCTGGTTCTCACTCCATGTTCACGCATGCACACGTTCAACAGGGACCAATGGACAGCAATTAGGAGTAGGAACCCTGGATGATTTTCCCCCCTCCCTACCCCGAGGATGTGGAAGATGCATGCAGCCCTCCACTAACACCCCGACAGTACAGACTAGAATTAATCTTGGTTCTTTCCCAGCCTGTGTGGATCAGTACACACCTCATAGTGTATCTACATATTGAACTTGTTTTCATTACAGAAAAAAATATTCAGAGGAAACATGATCTGTGTTTTTCCAAACACAGAGGAATGAATAATATAGATACAGAAAACAAGTGTAGAGATTCAAAATGAACAAAACTCAAGCAATCCAAGATTAGAAAGATGTTTTTGCTGATAGGATAATGTAAATGTCAAATAAAACCACATATAAAGCAGTCAATGCCATGTCCATTAACACCTTTAAGAAGAGCCAGATGAATATCTAGTTAAAGTCAGGAATGTGGGTTATAATAATTAAGATATGTACAGGGTTATAAGAATAAATACACGTACTTGAATGTTTATATGGAACATGACCTCTCTGAGCTGTAATGTCAACTAGCCCTGGAAGTGTTACATTAATTCAGCAAGGCATTCTGAAGTTTTGCTTGGTTTACCTTGGGGTAGAGGTCAAGGAGATATTGCAGAACCTTTCCCCAGGTGCTTGAATGGGTTGAGTGATGTCCATGATAGATTGGACTTACTTGGTCAAAGACTGAAGGTTGTAAGGAAAGGTATAGACTGAAATGATTAAATATTCATGGAGCATCATGCTCTTCTACTACTGGGGCTAGGGGTGGGGGCAGTTGTTGTCTATGACAGTCTGCAGACCAGGGCTGGTAATGAAGGTGAGAGAATTTGGGGAATGGGAAGTATTTAAACACAACTTTCCCTTGGGAGATTAAACAGATGTTGCATAATGGAATGAACTGTGATGATGTATTCTTTTTATAGGCTTTTCTTATTCCATGGTTTGAGTGTTCCATCATTACAATAACACTTACAACTTTTTGCTAGTTCAAAAGTACATCTTTCAGTTAACAGTATTGTTGAACAGCTGTTGCAGAAATTCTAACTGAGATGAAAGGTTCCTGAGCCATATAAAGGAGTTGCAAAGAATCTATTCATAGGGCATTCTGTCAAAGTAAACCTAGAAGTTCCCATCTGCTTAACTTAATTACAATTTCTGCACCTATACAATTAATTTTTAAAAAGCCCTTTGGACAATGGCCCAAGTGCAAAATATGGAGGAATTCTCACCAATAACAAAGTAAGTGGCCAGTATAACTTAGTACTCCCCACTTACACCACTACACAGCCATATCGAACATTGCAGCCACAATATAACAGTATTCAGTATTAAACTCCAGGATGCTAAGTTTAATAATGTACAATGTTTTGAGTACCCATCCTAATGTCTCATCCTCAGAGATTTTTAAAACTAATTTTGTATGCCATAGTCAATCAAACTTCCTTGTTTAGAATGGGTTGGGTAGTGCAGTAGGTTAGCACAACGTCCTTCCACTTTCAGACTGGATTTGGATTCAGTTAATAAATTGGAAATCTCTCTCTGCCAGCTGTAATGGTCCAAAAAAGAAATAAAGTGAGCAGCTTCAATCCATTGGAGTTTAGGCCTCTCCAGTAAATCTGCTCTGGTTTTCTTTTAGTGTCTATACTTTGGTATGTGCAACAAATTCAAAGTTTTGCTGGCTTAGTTTAGATATGGCTTGATCCCCCACCCTCACCACCAAAAGCATCATAAAAGCAGAGAATGAAACATAATTTTTTTTGAAAGCTTTCCATAGGAGTCAATACCTACATCTGTATAAATAATTCTTGCTGCATCATGCTTGTGTTTGTGCGTCCTCAAATATATTTAAATGTGTCCATTGTGGTGGACAGGCATTAGAAGAGATGCCAATAATCTAACTGAGTGTTGGAGCTGGGATCTATGGTGCTTTTCCAGCAGCACTTGGTCTGGATGCAAGTCTTTACCTTTTCATTATCATACCATGAGGTTTCATCTGTGGAAGTGGATTTCTGTGCTGTGGTCAGTGATCCCAGTTGCTTGTGTTAGTTGGTCTTCAAACAAACCATCCCTCCAAGATCATTATGCTGAAGTTTTCCAAATCACAAGATGTGCTAAGGCTATTAAGAAGTAATGCTACACATGTGCAAATCCCTATATGTACATAGTTGGTCTTTATAGCACTTACTTTTTCTTTCCACATTATGAGCAGCCAGCTCAGATTGAACAGGGGGTGCTTGAATCAAACTGAACATTGAGTAGTTCATTCATCCATATTCAAGTCGCCAATCTTATCATTCAAAATGCTAATCTGTTGCCTGCTAGTTAACTTTTGGAGTTTAGCTGTGTATATATCAAAGTTCTTTAACGTCCCATTTATATTACAGTACTGCCCTGTCTTTGGCATTGGAACCGTAATGTGAATACGGTACTGGAACTGCCACCACAGAAAATGGAGAATCAAACCAAGGGATGGTATTGGTCACATGTACGGACCTTTCCCTGCCATCAGGAAAGATTTGTGGCCATTGTGATTTGATTACACACATGGAGTTGTGTCTTCACTTGTCGCTGGTGCTGTGAAATCTGCCTCATTTACATTCAGCTTCTCCTTGAGAGTTTTGTAATATAAAGAGGCAGAAGCCATCTTCAACGGTTCTATTGGGCTGGAAATTGAACTGAGCGGCGAACGGACGTCGCCCGCCGCTCATAAGTGACTAACTCACCCACAAACTTTTCGCGGGCTTCTGGGCGCCAACTTGCTTTAATTGAGAGCTGCAGGAAGTGCAGTGTTCGCTCCCGGGCTTCTCTAAACTGTGAGAGGAGGAATGGATCTCTCTGTCCCCTCCACCAATCAGCCACACTTTGAAAGTCAGGAAGTGAAACTCATTCACAAACTAAGAACCAGGAAGTGTCAGAAAAGATTAGGAAATGTGCTATAAAATCAAATAGAGAAAGCGTAATAAAGAGAGGGTAAGATTAAAAGACTGAGATGAGAGATAGAAAGTAAAAAAATAAATTTAAAATTAATTTTTTTAATGTCCAAGAACTATTAAAATCAGGAGTAATGAAACTCCACATTTTTAAAAGTTAATTTTCACTGCCAGAGAGGTTGTTTGGCAGTCATTAATACTTATCACGCCATTAAAAGTTACTTTAGACCTGATAGAACTCAGTGTACCTTTATTCTGGCGAGATTAGCTAGTTTCCAGCTGAGCAGGAGAGCAAGTTTGCGCTGGTCCATTGATTCCAGCCGATGATGTCTCTTTAACGAGAAGCTGTCAGATCAGCACGGCATCAGGAAGAGCAAGTTCTGGATTTCCACATTTGACTCTGCATGTGCGCTCGCCAGAACTTGCTCTTTCATTTGCCCATGAATAATGGTGAGCCCTGTTAGCCTTGCCATCATTTCCTTAGCAATTTCCGGGCCATTACTGTAGACAAGCATTTTTCTAAATGGCCTGCAAAATATATTGCACCATAAATTATGGAATCTGCTGTGTTGTGTGTCTCATACAAGTATATATAATCGCAAAGGCACTGAAACTCTTGACCTACAATCATTTACACAAGCTTACTAATGACCCATGGGTGCCAAATGTTCAACAGAAATACCAAAGAGAAAAATACCTGGAATATAATAACAACAACTTGCATTTATATAGCGCCTTTAACATAGTAAAACATCCCAAGGCGCTTCACGGGAGCCTTATCAAACTTAATTTGACACTGAGCCACATAAGGAGATATTAGGTCAGGTGACCAAAAGCTTAAAGGAGGAGAGAGAGGTAGAGAGGTTTAGGGAGGGAATTCCAGAGCTTAGGACCTAGGCAGCTGAAGGCATGGCCGCCAATGATGGAGCGATTAAAATCAGAGATGCGCAAGAGGCAAGAATTGGACTAGCATAGAGATCTCAGAGGGTTGTAGGAGAATAGAGAGATAGGGAGGGGCGAGGCCACGGAGGGATTTGAAAACAAGGATGAGAATTTTTAAATCGAGGCGTTGCCAAATGTAGATCAGTGAGCAGAGGGGTGATGGGTGAACGGGAATATAATCAATTTTTGCTGTCACCAATAAATCTGCAAAACATCTGCTACATAGAAGCGAATAGCTGTGACAGTCCGGCAATAGCACAGGAGAAAAATGCTACAAAGTCAGAAATTAGAAACAAAGCTTACTTGGATGTAATTTGAGCCCCTTAAGCAGTGAGGAACTTGGTATCACTGCAGTACAATTTTTCAATGCGCTATATAACACATTTATGAAGCACGCCTCCAGCCACTGACTACATTGTTTTATGTTTCATGACCTTGCATTTGATTACAGTTTCACCTTTTGTTTTAGCTAATGACCAATCTTGCCAACTGAAGCCAGCAAAAAAAATAATCACAACCACAAGCCATGATTAATTTGTTGTAAGTGTTAGCCCAGGATAAACTATGACTGGCGGAGGAATCGGCAGAATCTGATCAGGATGTAATTAGCCTAAGGCATGTCCTTAGATAAGACAAAATGAATTGGTGCTTATTTCTGCAATTATACTCAGCGACAATCTGACAGCAAGTTTGTGAAAATCTATTCATCTGACATGTCAGGAAGTGATTCCGTAAAACATCAGCTTTTGGGAAGGACTTGGATTCCAATCAGGTACAGCCTGAGCTGGGAAAAGTAGCAGCTGACTGCACAGCAGTACCCAGCTGGTACTATTTCACAATGGTGATGTCTACTAATTGGCATCCAGGCCCATCCTGGATGATGACAAATCTTCAGGGATCCTTGCAGAACCGTTCCCTGACACGGTCGTACTTGACATCACAAAGCTGCTCTGTACTGGAAGGGCACCCTTGAAATGACATAGCCATGCCTGACTTGACCTGCATGCCTGAAATGGGAACAGATTCTGTCTCCCAACATTAACAACCTTCACCTTGATGACCACAAAAATTCATCAAAATAATAAGAACATAAGAAAAAGAAGCAGGAGTAGGCCACACGGCCCCCCGAGCCTGCTCCACCATTCAATAAGATCGGCTGATGTTCGATCTCAACTCCACTTTCCCGCCCGATCCCCATATCTCTTGATTCCCCTAAAGTCCAAAATCTATCAATCTCAGCCTTGAATATAACCAACGACTCAGCATCCACAGCCCTCTGGAGTAGAAAATTTCAAGGATTCACAACCCTCTGAGTGAAGAAATTCTTCCTCATCTCAGTCTTAAATGGCCGACCCCTTATCCTGAGACTATGTCCCCTAGTTCTAGACCCTCCAGTCAGGGGAAACAACCTCTCAGCATCTACCCTGTCACACCCCCTCAGAATCTTATATCTTTCAATGAGATCACCTCTCATTCTTCTAAACTCCAGAGAGTATAGGCCCATTCTACTCAATCTCTCCTCATAGGACAACCCTCCCCCTCATCCCAGGAATCAACCTAGTAAATCGTTGTTGCACCGCCTCTAAAGCAAGTATATCCTTCCTTAGATAAGGAGACCAAAACTGTACACAGTACTCCAGGTGTGGTCTCACCAAAGCCCTGTACAATTGTAGTAAGACTTCCTTACTCTTGCATTCCAATCCCCTTGCAATAAAGGCCAACATGTCATTAGCCTTCCTAATTGCTTGCTGTACCTGCATGCTAACTTTGTGTTTCTTGTACGAGGATAACCAAATCTTTCTGAATGTCAACATTTAATAGGTTCTCACCATTTAAAAATATTCTGTTTTTCTATTCTTCCTATCAAAGTGAAAAACCTCACATTTCCCCACATTATACTCTATCTGCCATGTTCTTCCCCACTCGTTAATCCGTCTATATCCCTTTGCAGACTCTGTCCTCCTCACAGATTACTTTCTCACCTAGCTTTGTATAGTCAGCAAAATTTGGATACATTACACTTGGTTCCTTCATCTAAGTCATTAATATAGATTGTAAATAGCTGAGGCCCAAGCACTGATCCTTGTGGCACCCCACTAGTTACAGCCTGCCAGCCTGAAAATAACCCATTTATCCCTACTCTCTGTTTTCTGTCCGTCAACCAATCCTCTGTCCATGCTAAGATATTACCCCCAACCCCATGAGCCCTTATCTTGCATAACAACCTTTTACGTGGCACCTTATCGAATGCCTTTTGAAAATCCAAATGTACTACATCCACTGGTTCCCCTTTATTTACCCTATTAATTCCATCCTCAAAAAACTCTAATAAATTTGTCAAACACAATTATGATTTTCTAAGCACCCTGTTACCACTTCCTTAATAACAGATTCCAGCATTTTTCCGATGACTGATGTCGGGCTAACTGGCCTGTAGTTCCCCGTTTTCTCTCTTCCCTCCTTTCTTGAATAGCGGTGTTGCATTTGCTACCTTCCAATCCACTGGGACTGTTCTAGAATCTAGGGAATTTTGGAAGATCACAACCAATGCATCCACTATCTCTGCAGCCACCTCTTTTAGAACCCTAGGATGTAGGCCATCATGTCCAAGGGATTTGTCAGCCTTTAGTCCAGTTAGTTTCTCTAGTACTTTTTCTCTACTGATATTAATTATTTTAAGTTCCTCACTCTCATTAGCCCCTTGGTTCCCCACTATTTCTGGTACGCTTTTTGTGTCTTCTACTGTGAAGACAGATACAAAATATTTGTTTAACATCTCTGCCATTTCGTTATTTAAGATGCAAATATATAAAAAGCATTTAAGGAAAAAGAGTTAATAATTGTCCTACTGATTGGGATTGTAACTGTCCTGCTGTGCATGACTGCGCTGTTTTTTTTAAATTCGTTCACGGGATGTGGGCGTCGCTGGCGAGGCCAGCATTTATTGCCCATCCCTAATTGCCCTCCATGTGATAGTCTGTATTAAATACCTTACACATGCATATGAAAAATGATCACACATGCCATTAGTGGAGTTAAATTGATGTTCACACACATAAAATTATTCAAGGCATCTAAACACAGAACCAGCATTGGCGCACACCCCCTCCAAAGACACAATATTGCTGAGGCTGAGGTCTCTGCAATATCTCTCTCTCCCATCCCCAAAAATGCTTGTTACACTTCATTAAATGGAATTAGGCTGTCCCTGCCCCTTCGGCACAGCAGTATGACACCAATGTTGTTTAACAGAAACAGAATCCACCTGAAAGCGGCCTCAAGGGTGCCCATTACTGACTGGTTTCACAACATATCACCCTTAATTCAGTAAAGCATTTATCCTTGCTAAAATATAACTCATCTTCTCAATGGGACTGTTTAATTTACTACGCAAAAATAAAAATGTCACTGCATCCTATATACCTTTAAAGAAAAAATAGTATTCTAACCAAAAGGCAATCAACGTCACACTGCCTGCAGCAAACTCGGACCTTTAACACAGCTGAGAATGGCTCCATGGAAATAAACCTTTTGTTCCATTTTACGTCTATAAAGTCATGTTAGAGGATAGAACCCATTGACAAATTTACTCAGTATATTAACTCCTTACCATAGCTGTCATTAGCAGATGAAGTATAGATTTTCAATGAACTGGATGTACAGTCCTCTGTGTACTCAATGTCTAAGTCACCAAGCTTCACGATTATACTCTTCCCCAGTGCAACACGCAGCTCCCATTTACACAACGTGTGATTTGGGTAGGTGCCAGGGTAGTTCTTGGATGTCAGAGTACCACTTTCAGGGCCAATGACTGTATGTCCACATCCATCACCTGAATCAAAATGGAAAAAGGATGGTCAATCTCCAGGTTTAAGTCATGCCAAGTATTGTACAGTACAGCATTAAAAAGATTATATATGGGATGAAATTTCCTTGTTCACTATGTTATTCTGTTTAAAATAAAATAGTTAACATAGAATTACATGGAATGCACATCACAGAAACAGGCCATTTGGCCCAACAGGTCCATGTCAGTGTTTATGCTCCACACGAGCCCCCTCCCTCCCTACTTCATCTAACCCTAGCATATCCTTCTATACTTTTCTCCGTGTTAACTAGCTTGCCCTTAAGTGGATTTATGCTGGTCGCCTCAACTACTCTATGTGGTAGCACGTTCCACATTCTAACCACTCTCTGGGTTAAGAAGTTTCGCCTGAATTCCCTATTGGATTTATCAACTTTGTCAAAGTAGCAAACAAAGAATTTCACTTGAACATGTTAACCAATATTTTTTAAAAAGCAAAAAAAATTGCAGATGTTGGAAATTTGAAACAAAAATAGAAAATGCTGGAAGCACAACAGCTTAGTCAATATCTGTGGAGAGAAGAGACAAGTTAACATTTCCAAAAAGAATCATCTGTTCTCTCTAGAGTTTATGTTAAACAATTTGTTTCACTCCTATGGAGCTAAAACACGCTTCAAGTGTGTATTAATATGTAGTAATCTGGTTTGTTCACATTAACAGAGCTTTAGCATATTTTGCCCATGCTCTCAAAATTCCAGCTGAAACCAAATCACATTCATGCAGATCAACATACAGATTCTGTTTAATTAATGTTTTTTTGGCTTGTTAAGGACCAACTAAAGATGAATGCACAAATTTAGTCATGCTTGGCTTCCAGCTCACATTGCATTATTGACTGCGTCAGTAAAGATGTTGCTACAGCAGCAGGGAGTCGGCAGATATAGAGTAGAGTAGGACACTTTGTAAAGGGTGACTCAATTGTTTCAGTCCACACAACAGCTTGGGCCATCAGCAAGTCTCAGTTGGAAGAGGAGGAGAAGGAGGATAAATAGTTGACACTACTACTCCAGGCAGCTGCCTACCGTTGGTGACGCAGCTACCCTGATCTTATGGAGGAAAAATATGTGAGGACACAACTCCACAGTAAGAAAGTGACAGGTAAATTGTCCTAGCTCCTAGAACCAAACCTGCACTCAAAGAGCAACAATGGCACATTGACAACAGCCATAAAGGTTACGACAGCACTCAATATTTTTGCAACAGGCTCCTTCCAGGAAATAGCAAGAGACTTAGCAAGGGTCAGTCAGATTGTGAGTCAATGCTGCTTAACTGAGATCACAGATGCCCCTTCCCAACATGCTAGTGAATATATTAAAAATCGGCTTTGGTATAAAACCTTAGGCAACATCCCATGGTGTTCATCAACAGAAAAGGATAACATTCAATTAACATCCAAATGGACTGCAATACCACCAAATCCTTATGTATATGAATAGACTGGGGGAGAAATTTAACTTGTGCGCAAAACAGGCGGCTGAGAGTTGATTTTCTCCCTCACTGTTTCCAGGCTGTGGTCACAGTGGCCCCATGTTATAGGTTCCTCACTTATTCAGGTGAAGATAATTTGGATGGTAGGCTGCTAAGACATATGGGCTGCCTATTCAAAATGTGGCTCATGACACTACTGCTCACCATTTATCCCACCCATTCTCCAGCAAAGAACATTTAATGATGTTCCTATTCCTTGAATGTGCATCATCAAGCATAAATTTGATATGCTCCATCATTGGCTCTGACATTTGGATCACACTGAGGCGCTGTACAATATGTTCCAAAGCAAATTGGTAGTGTAGCAGTAGTGTGCTGCATGCTGCACAATATAGCTGTCTGAAGAGGTATTCTGGAAAATGAACAGCTACAAGCTTTGGCACAACAACAACAACAACAACAACTTGCATTCACATTGCGCCTTTAATGTAGTAAAACGTCCCAAGGCGCTTCACAGGAGTGATTATCAAACAAAGTTTGACACTGAGCCACACAAGGAGATATTAGGACAGGTGGTCACAGAGGTAGGTTTTAAAGAGAGTCTTCAAGGAGGAGAGGGAGGGAGAGAGGTGGAGAGGTTTAGGGAGGGAATTCCAGAGCATGGGGCCTGGGCAGCTGAAGGCACAGCCGCCAATGGTGAAGCAAATAAAATCAGGGATGCACAAGAGGCAAGAATTGGAGGAACGCACAGATCTCGGAGGCTGGAGGAGATAGGGAGGGGCGAGGCCATGGAGGGATTTGAAAACAAGGATGATAATTTTAAAATCGAGGCACTCCCAGACCGGAAGCCTATGTAGGTCAGCGAGCACAGGGGTGAATGGGACTTGGTGCAATTTAGGATACGGGCAGCAGAGTTTTGGATGAGCTCAAGTTTACGGAGGGTGGAAGATGGGAGGCCGAGCAGGAGAGCATTGGAATAGTCAAGTCTAAGAGGGGGAGGATGATGATGAGGACCTAGCAGCTAGCAGAAGCTCAGCAGAAATGGCACAGATTCACCAGGTCCTGATTCTTTTCTTGAGGCTTGCCTTAATGCTTCATTGGATTTTTTAAAAAACAGAAACAAACAATCTTCAGCAGTGCTGTAACAATGACTAGAAAATGAAAGATGACATGTTGAGTCTTTATTGAAAATAATAGTAAAAGTACAGTGTGTTCAACATGTGCCGCTCTGCCTACCCGTTGTGGTATGTTAACTTGCACCCATGGCATTTCTGCCCTACTGCTCCTAAGTGACGTACTGCTGGAAGGAGTGGGTGCACGGACCTCCTTGCAATTCAGCTGGCCACTTACCTCGATGTATGCCATAGCACGAAGGTCCCACCTCTTGGCCAGGAATTGCTTGTCCTGTTGTGCATGTGGAAGCTTGCTTGCTTTCAGGGCTTCTCCTGTCATTTATCCAGAGATAGCTTGAGGCAAGGGATTGCTGGTGACATGTAAGTCACCTGCTCATCCTTGTTCCTGCTGGAGGTCTAGAGTCCTTGCATGGATTCCTCCTCTGATTGAGAACAGCACTGCTCTGTCAGAAGTTCTCCGAATCCTTCCCTCACTGTCCTCTGGTGTCTGTCTCTAGGTGCAATGAAGCTAATCATTATCTCTTCTTTTAGGCTTTAACACCTCAACAGAATCAATGAGAGCATTCATGAGCAACAAATCTCATCACTTGCATGCTTGAGGTCTTGCCTGAAGATGCTACTGATGCTGCCTACTGTTCAATGCGTAACTTCGTCCAACTGTTAGCATCATGCCCTCAAGGAGACAAGTGATTGTTACACTAATTTGTGCTCCAGAATTATCCTCCTTTCATAGATGGCCCTGTGAGGTCAGAATCGTGGCAGTGATTCAGCAGGGCCCATGATGATTCCATGCTTCCACTCAGCAGCAGCCCATCCCTTCATTAGCCACTGTCTTCATCCCTCCCACAGTTAGGGGAGATGACTCACACTGTGCTTCCTCTCCTAAATCACTAAAACCTCCAGAGTGTGCATCTCTGGTATGGTGCATGCTTGTGATGATGTCACTAAGTATTGTGCTGAGGCTTTTTGCTGATGGAGTTGGACTTTCTATTCCTAGACTTAGGGCATATCTTCAACAATAAAAAAGTACATATGTCAGTGCAAATTATTTGGCACATTGTTGCTGCAGACAATACACAGCAGTTACAGCACAACACGGTCACTACTTTTCACATGATTACAATTCTACAAGCCTGGAACAAATTCATCTCCTCCTGTTTGCATATCACCCATGCTGTGTACAACTTCTCAGCTGATGACCTCTATGAAAACTTCTTTGAAGGAAATGATAGATTTGGCTTGCTAAATCCCTCTACCTATCTGCACTCTGTTTTCTTGAAGGCTGCATTTTTCTGCGAGATAAATGTGCACTAAATAAGCAAATATTTTGTGTTGTGCATTTTAGGTAGCAGCATTTTATAACATTATACATACTTTACCTGAATATAAAGTATCTTGCATACAGAAAGTTTGAGAATGGTTGGGAGTTTACTGAGTGCACAGTATAGTTATTCACACGTACAGCTGACAATTAATTAGTCTTGAATCATTTTCAACTGTCTTGTGTATAAGTAGCCACTGAGGACAAGCATCAGATGAGTTTCCTCAAGTACCTTAGTACACATAACTGAAACTGATCTAGTAACCTGCTGCAATGCCCTCACACTATCTACTATAATCTGCAAATCTTGATTCATAAATCATGCCTTACACCTTTCCATTTCTTACTGAAACTACACATCATTCCAGGCTCTTCTTTTTGGATCCTGCTGGGCAAGTTCTCTCCCCATGTTCATTTCTTCCCTGTGTGCTACATTTGCAGCAGGTCCCTGGATCAGTTGGAGTTAAATACACTGAGGTACTCAAGCAAATCATCTGGCATCTACAACATGCTTTGTTTGCCTTCGCTGGCTACACGCACATAGGTCATTATCGTTTTCACTTCTCACCTTGTCCGATTTCTTCAAGACAGACACCTTCTTCCAATATCCTTCCAAAGTTTTTGCATGTGACCACCTGTTGGCCTCCCGTGTGATGGCCTCCTAAGCCAGCTCAATCCCCTGGGCATTGGCAACTTGTCCCTCTGCTGCTTGGAGAGCACTTTGCCGTGATCTACAGATCTTGATTCCTAAAATCTAGTTCTATTCATTCTGTGCTGCTCCTCTATTTCTCAGAAATAGAGCGCTACAAAGCTTGAATGACCCCTTTTCCTAGACTACCCCACCAGCGGAAAAAGTTTCTCCCTATCTACCCTATCAATTCCTTTCAAAATCATAAAAACCTCAAACAAATCAACCCTTAACCTTCTATAGCCCAGGGAATACAAGCCCAGCTTATGTAATCGCTCCTCATAATTTAACCCTTGGAGCCCTGGTAACATTCTGGTGAATCTGTGCAGCACTCCTTCAGAGGCCAATATATCCTTTCTAGGTGAGGTGCCCAGAAATGTACAAAGTACTCCAGATATGGTCTAAACAGGGCTTTGTACAGCAGTAGCAAAACTTCCTCCCTTTTATATTCTAGCCCTTTAGGTATAAAGGCAAACATTCCATTAGCCTTTTTGGTTATTTTTGTACCTGACCACTACATTTTAGTGATCTGTGTACATGGACCCCTAAATCTCTTTAGACCTCCACAGTTCCTAGCTCTTCACCATCTAAAAAATACTCAGATCTCTCCTTTTTTGGTCCAAAGTGGATGATCGCACACTTACTTACATTGAAATCCATCTGCCACAATTTTGCCCATGGACTTAATCTATCAATGTCTCTTTGTAATTTTATACTCCCATCTCTACTACTTACTATGCCACCAATCTTTGTGTCATCGGCAAACTTGGATGTATTATTGTTTTATCTAAATCATTAATAAATATAGTGAATATTTGAGGCCCCAACACAGATCCTTGTGGGACACCACTAGTCACGTCCTTCTAATTAGAGTACATATCCATTATCCCTACACTGTCTTCTACCACCTAACCAATCTCCTAACCGGGTCAATAATTTGCCTTCAATTTCATGAGCTTTAATTTTAGCTAACAGTCTCTTATGTGGAACGTTCTGGAAGTCCATATAAACTACATCCATAAACATTCCCTTGTCTACTACTTTGGTTACTTCCTCAAAAAATTCAATTAGGTTCATTAGATATGACCTACCCTTTACAAATCCATGTTGGCTCTCTCTAATCAGCTCAAATTTCTCTAAGTGCTCAGTCACACTATCCTTAATTATAGATTCCAATAACTTCCTCACAACAGATTTAGACTAACAGGTCTATAATTTCCTAGTTTCTCTCTCTCACTTTTCTTAAATAGCGAGTAAAGTTTGACACTGCTGAGAGTGCATTAAAAAAGCACAAATTTAACTTCCAACTAATGGACTGTTTGTGCACTAAGAGTAACTTGCTCTTTTAAAAAAAAATAGAAACTTGTGCACAACCAATCAATATAATATGAACAGTATTCTAGCCCTAAAATTGAAACTGACCAAGACTTAGAAAGAAAGAACTTGCATTTATATAGCGCCTTTCATGACCTCAAGACCTCCCAAAGCACTTTACATGCAATGAAGTACTTTTGAAGCGTAGTCACTGTTGTAATGTAGGAAACATATTACGTATATTAAGACTTGTGTATATACTGGCTAAAGGTTTGATTAATCTCAGAAACTCAACTTAATCCTATCCCACTTGCACACCAAAAAGTTGATTCCTGTCAGAAAATACCAAGCTCCTATTTGTATGCAACTGCAGGTCCTTCACTTTGCACGAATCAGACACAGTTTTTTTTATTATAAAAGTACAGATGGTATCTGAAAGAGCCTTCTTACCAAGGGTCCTGCCCAGAATGCTATTTTTCCCTTTCAGATGCTAACATAATGCGCCTTCCCAAAATATTCTCTTTTTATTTCATTAAAAGTTCTCATTAATTTAAGGTCCCTGTTTTCCCTGATGTGCTTTTGCTCCATGATTATCTCACAACACATCACTGGATGTGTTCACAAAGCAGGCCGTTCTTTCTTGCATAGTATTTGACAAATACCAAGCTCCTGCCACTCTGCCCACATTATTCTATTGCACTCCTTTGGAAAAAAAATGTAAATCTATCTAAAAGAAAATCAATGGAAGTCTTTAAGGGAATAAAAGGGAGTTAACAATTATTCCGTTCAGGCTTATAATAATCCCGCATATGGCGGTACTGTTCAATTTTTGAGTAATTTAAAAACATTCTAAAGTTTTTCTCTGCAGGTAATATGCCAATGGTAAAAACTTCCCCAGGAAAGAGTAAGATTACAACAATTGCAACTTTACTTAATGCAACCAATGCAGCAACATAGATCTGAAAGTTGTATTTTATACACTCCTGTAAAGAAAACCATTAATTTTCAATTAAAGGACACAACTATTTAATAATTATTTTCTCCCAAGAATGGCTAGTAGCCACTTTTATAATGATTGCATGCATTGCAAAGTGCCTGTGGTGCAAACCTAAGCTTTTTCGAGTATTTCCTGGACCAAACTCAACAATAGTATTATCCCAAAGTTGAAAATGAACATTGGCTCCATTTATCATACAGTCATCCTGCAACTCTTTCATTTAAATAGCTAGTAAATGTGTCAAAAACTATGCATTGGTGAATATTTTGCTTTCATGGAACCAATGTAAAACCAAAAAGGGATCAATGTTATGCTAACCACAACTCAAACCTAGTAAACAAAATACATAACTAATTTGGCAGTTATTTCAATTCAGCTGCATAAGACTTGTTTTAAAAAAGGATAATGCCAATTGTATTCGCATTTGGTTCCCAGACTGAGGTTTCTTATGTCACCTTCAGGGAAACAACCACAAAAATGAATTATATTGACCGGTTTTACTGCATTCCTGGCAATTATCATCCAGACCAACCACATTATGCCAGAATATTCATTTGTTCCAGAGTGCATAGACACAATATATAGTCTAATCGCACTGTATCTTTTTTGTCACACCAATTCAAAATGGACAGTTAACACAATTTTCTTATCAGGTATTTGGTAAGGGCTATTTACAAGTATTTTATTTGAAAGATTAACATGACCTATCAGGCAAAAAGGTTCAGTTTGGACAAATGTGCTTAATCCCCACTCAGGTTACAGAAGTGGCTCTATAATATAAACCAGTTCTCATCGTGCAAAATTCACCAGGATTTTACTGCACAATGGATTCAGCAACATCCAAACATGTACAGGTTTGTGAACGCACTATTACGACAAACTCACACTTCGGGCTCACAATTTGGCCGTAGCCTTTCCACAATATTGGGGAAAAGTCCACCTAGGTAAGCAATGCCAAAATCATATTGTTGACTTGTACAGACAGTAATGCTTTGGTTACAGCTGTTTGTTTACCAATGCTAGAGGCAGCACTTTGCCTCCGAATACATGGATGCCACATAATTCATATTGCAACATATTAAGCAATAAAACAGCATTGTGTAAACAACAATCTTAACAGGAATTTAAAAGTAATTAATGGTCAACGATCAATGGTATGTCTCAAATTCAGACTGAATGTTAAGCAATCTATGCACAAGTTATACTTCACAGGTAAGGAAGTGCCATCAAATATTTGTATTTTTAATTGGTCTTAGACAAATAAGCAATATGAAGTGCTAGTTTATAATTGCCAAGTGGACAGGTTATAACAGGAAACATCACCGACATTTAAAATAAGATCACTTCACTGCATACTGAAACAAAAGTGGAATCTGTGAGTGGCAATAGGATTTTATCTCAGCAATATACAAACCACGTTTCAGGGAAATCCCATGGAGAGGCAGAGTGCGGTGTCAATAGCGTATTTCAGTGTAGCAGAATAAGAAATAAAGTCAGACTGAAAGCCATTCAACATTAACCCACAGTTCACTATATGGCTATTGATGGATTGCTTCCCCCTTCCTCCATTTATTTCAACGGTGCTACAGATAAGGTTAAGGGCATGTTGTTCTGGGTAAAGGCACCACCTGATGTAACACTAAGCCATACAGCCCAAAGGTCCAAGCTTCAATCCCCAGCCCATGACTAGCTACCTGATCTCAGCTGAGGCAGCAGTTCAGATGCTACAATTAGCTCTAGCACCCCTGGGCTAGGGAGGAGGAAGTTTAGTAGGATTCCTGCTCCTGATTGCTAACTAGTAATTCCTGCTGAAATCTGTGTGTTAACATGGGCAAGAACAGGATTGGACTTGTGATGCCCTGTGTGGTTGAATAGCATGACGACATTCACTGTCTCACAAATGAAGAATGGGCCAAGTGGGCGAAGTGCAGCAAAGTAGTTAGAGCCCATGGAAGAAAAAAGTGATTAAAGAACATTGGTTCTCCAATGAAGACATTTTCATTTGTTTTCTTCAACTCCTCAATAATCAAGGGTGATCCTGCTTTCTTCTGCCCAAAAAAAATTATCAACGTTACCTGTAAAATAATTTGTTTTTAATGTGAATTGGACTGTGTTGCATTGTACAGATTACTGTTCCTAAAAGCAAATGATTAAAGGACAATTGATTGCTCTGTACAATGTCTTGGATCAATACGATGGAAATAAGAGCCTCCAATAACAGCAAGTAGCCTAAACACTCGGCCCCACAGCGCCCGTTTTCCTGCCAGCAGCAGGAGCACATGGTGACAACATTTAAAGTGCAGAATAATTTATTTAAATTAGGGTCCTGCACATCTTGCAGGACCTGCTTTCGATTTTCGAATGCCCTAGTGCTTCACTTGCCATGTAGTGAATTCGCACAGCAAAACATGCGCTAACCGGCAGGAAGGCCCCCTCACCAGCACTATGTAAAGGGGTCATGCAGTACTTATAGGATAGTTGCTGGTTTATCATTTCAGGCTGCTGCTGGACTTCTGAGCGTTTTTTGGTGCTCATCACTTTGGAAAGTTCACTTTATCTACACAGAGAATGAATTTGCTGGTCTTGCATTGTTGTTGTTCTTTGCCTCAGAAATAGTCAGGCTGCAGACTGCATGGTCTTATAGGGCTGCCTTCGGGTCTCGAGGACGAGGGGGAGCAGCAAGGAAGACACCACAGAGTAGGAGCAGCAATAGGGCATTGTGTAGGAGGCCATATGTATTGTGTGTGTTCAGGAAGCACATCTCCGACATCAACTTTACTCAGGAGCGATATATGAGGCGCCTTCACTTCACCAAGGAGGCTGTCACTGAGCTACGTCACCTGCTGCAGCCACAACTGGAGCCTTAACCAGGGCACAGGCAGCACTGCCTGAGGCTGTCAAGGTTACCGTGGCCCTCAAGTTTTATGCCACGGGCTTTCAAGCTGCAACAGGTGACATCAGCAACATCTCCCAGTTCGCAGTGTACGGATGTACCAGGGAGATCACAGAGGCTCTCTAGGCAACGAGGAACCTCCTTTTTCTGGACAGAGCAAAGCAGGACGAGAGCACGCTAGGTTTCATCCACATGGCAGGCTTCCTCAGTGTGCAAGGTGCCATTGACTGCACACACAATGCCTTGCGTGCTCCCTATCACCAGCCTGGCATCTTTATTAACCAAAAGGGAATCCACTCCCTCACGTACAGCTGGTATGCAACTACAGACAGCACATCATGCAGGTCTGTGCCCGCTATCCCAGAAGTAGTCATGACTCTTTCATCATGCGCCAGTCCACTGTGCTGCCTTTGATCCAACCAGGCCCTCCAAGTTGCAGGTTGGCAATTGGGCAACAAGGTATATCTCCTCTGGACATGGCTCATGACTCCTGTCAGGAACCCGCGCACAGCTGGCCTACAATGAGAGTACATGCTGCCACATGGAACATTATCGAGCAAACAATCGCCGTTCTCAAGCAACGCTTCCACTGCCTGGACCGTTCTGGAGGAGCTTTGCAGGACACCCCTGAGCGGGTATCAAGATCTGTCGTTGTCTGTCCCTGTCTTTACCACCGCCTGGGCAGCAACAATGCAGGAAGAGAAGCAGGAAGAGGAGAGGCAGTGACCACCAGAGCCCTTACCTGCCCGAGCTCTCAGAGATCTGCTCATCAAGGAGCACTTCACCTATATCAGCCCTCCCATTCCCCATACACCAACAATCCTTACAACCACCAGCTGATTGCCTTCCTTCACTCCAGACTTATGGGTCTTTCTCTCACTTCACTACACACCAACACTAAATCCAGAACAAAAAATAAATTTATCAAACAAATATTCTCAAATCATGTCAACATTGACAAAAAAAAATCACTAATCACCCTCGTGCAAGCCCTTAGTGCCTGTTTTCCTATTCTCCTGCTCCTATGTGGTTACAGCTTGTGAGGTGTAAGGCTGTTGAGCTTCCAACGAGAACACCAGATGGCTTTGACGGATGACTTTGAGTAACTCTGCGCCTACAGGGCCCAGCTGCAGACTGTAGCATCTCGGCGTGAGCTGCAGCAGTCTGGGCCAACTGGTTGTGTGGCACCTGCAAAGGCACTGGCGGAGCATCTATCGGGGGAGCAGGCATGCTGACGTCCTGAGAGAGGACAGGAGGTGCCTCTCCCATGGAGCCAAGATCACTCTCCTGGGACGGCACCTCAGCCAGCCTACTGGCTCTGCACGAAAAACAAAGTGCAGGAGCGAAGTGATGTTTTGCAAGCCCCTTTCAGCAGTGGCTCCCAAAGCCAAGATGGCAGCCATACGAGCTTCCATGCCAGCAGTCTGTGCTGCCATAGTAGCCATTTGAGCTTGTATGGCAGCAGTTTATGGTTACAGACCACACCCCTCTTATCGCAAAGGCACTGAAGCCAATTATAGCAACCCATCTGAAATCAGCTAACAGCACAGACCAAGAATCAAACCTGGGAGCTTCTGAACCCTATGGCTCACATGCTGCATTTATTCGTTAAGCTATTGGGGAAGCCAATGGTTCAGCTCCTCTGCTATCAGCGTTTGTTTATGTTTGCTTAAACAAGGAATATGTTGTTTTCATCACAAGCAGCATCTGACCCAGAATTGGAGTAACTGGATTTGAATTTTATTCCATTTACCCTTCATTGTTAGCAGAGAAAGAGTCTGAGTTACTGTAAATGCAGGGGGACATTTGGTTAAGACGTTTCCAAGCGATACACAACTCTTTCATTTACATTTTCAGTCTGAGGACCCTTGTTGAAAAAATACACAGTGACATTGGCTTGCCAGGCAGAAATTAACACTAGGCTCCTTGTTAAATTGGGGAAATGTAATGAATTACTAATCAATGTAAATAAAGAGCTACTTTCACAGTGTTTATTAACAAGCAGATAGCACTGCTTTATATACTCAATAAATCTTTGAAGGTGGAAGGACAAGTTGATAAGACTGTTATAAAAGCATACGGGATCCTAAGCTTCATAAATAGAGGCAAAGAGTACAAAAGCAAGGAAGTTATGCTAAACTTTTATAAATCACTGGTTAGGCCAGAGCTGGAGTACTGTGTCCAATTCTCGGCAGCACACTTTAAGAAGAATGTCAATACCTTGGAGAGGCTGCTGAGGAGATTTAGTAGAATGATACCAGGGATGAGGGACTTATAGGAACATAGGAACAGGAGTAGGCCATTCAGCCCCTCGTGCCTGCTCCGCCATTTGATAAGATCATGGCTGATCTGTGATCTAATTCCATATACCTGCCTTTGGCCCATGTCCCTGCCTTTGGCCCATATCCCTTAATACCTTTGGTTGCCAAAAAGCTATCTATCTCAGATTTAAATTTAGCAATTGAGCTAGTATCAATTGCCGTTTGCGGAAGAGAGTTCCAAACTTCTACCACCCTTTGTGTGTAGAAATGTTTTCTAATCTCGCTCCTGAAAGGTCTGGCTCTAATTTTTAGACTGTGCCCCCTACTCCTAAAATCCCCAACCAGCGGAAATAGTTTCTCTCTATTTACCCTATCTGTTCCCCTTAATATCTTAGAAACTTCAATCAGATCACCCCTTAACCTTCTAAACTCTAGAGAATACAACCCCAATTTGTGTAATCTCTCCTCGTAACTTAACCCTTGAAGTCCGGGTATCATTCTAGTAAACCTACGCTGCACTCCCTCCAAGGCCAATATGTCCTTCCGAAGGTGCGGTGCCCAGAACTGCTCACAGTACTCCAGGTGCGGTCCAACCAGGGCTTTGTATAGCTGCAGCATAACTTCTGCCCCCTTGTACTCCAGTCCTCTAGATATAAAGGCCAACATTCCATTTGCCTTCTTGATTATTTTCTGCACCTGTTCATGATACTTCAATGATCTATGTACCTGAACCCCAAGTCCCTTTGGACATCCACTGTTTTTAACTTTTTACCATTTAGAAAGTATCGTGTTCTATCCTTTTTTGATCCAAAGTGGATGACCTCACATTTGTGTACATTGAATTCCATTTGCCACAGTTTTGCCCATTCACCTAATCTATCAATATCGCTTTGTAATTTTATGTTTTCATCTACACTGCTTACAATGCCACCAATCTTTGTGTCATCGGCAAACTTAGATATGAGACTTTCTATGCCTTCATCTAAGTCGTTAATAAATATTGTGAATAATTGAGGTCCCAAGACAGATCCCTGCGGGACTCCACTAGTCACATCCTGCCAATGTGAGTACCTACCCATTATCCCTACTCTCTGTCGCCTTTCACTCAGCCAACTTCCTAACCAAGTCCGTACTTTTCCCTAGATTCCATGGGCTTCTATCTTAGCTAACAATCTCTTATTTGGGACCTTATCAAATGCCTTCTGGAAGTCCATATAAATAACATCCATTGACATTCCCCTGTCCACTACTTTAGTCACCTCTTCAAAAAATTCAATCAGGTTTGTCAGGCGCGACCTACCTTTCACAAATCCATGCTGGCTCTCTGATTAACTGAAAATTCTCGAGGTGTTCAGTCGCCCTATCATTAATTATAGACTCCAGCATTTTCCCCACAACAGATGTTAGGCTAACTGGTCTATAATTCCCCGGTTTCCCTCTCTCTCCTTTCTTAAAAAGCAGAGTGATATGTGCAATTTTCCAATCTGGAGGGACAGTTCCTGAATCTAGAGAACTTTGAAAGATTATAGTTAGGGCATCCGCAATGTGCTCACCTACTTCCTTTAAAACCCTGGGATGGAAACCATCTGGTCCTGGGGATTTGTCACTCTTTAGTGCTATTATTTTCTTCATTACTGTTGCTTTACTTATGTTAATTTTAATCGAGTCCCTGTCCCCGATTCAATACAAGTTTTCTTGGGATTTCCGGCATGCTGTCCTCTTTTTCGACTGTAAATACTGACGCAAAGTAATTGATCAACATGTCCGCCATTTCCCCATTGTCAATGACATATCCCCACTTTCAGTTTTTAAGGGGCCAACACTGCTCCTGACCACCTTCTTTTTCCTAATATAACTATAAAAGTTCTTCGTATTGGTTTTGATATCCCTTGCGAGTTTCTTTTCATACTCTCTTTTTGTAGCCCTTATTATCTGTTTTGTGACCCTTTGTTGATCTTTGTATCTTTCCTATTCGCCAGGATCTGTGCCATTTTTTGCCTTTTTGTATGCCCTTTCCTTATGTCTTATACTGTCCCTTACCTCTTTAGTTACATGGAGAGATTAGAGAAGCTAGGGTTGTTCTCCTTAGAGCAGTGAAGGTTATGGGGAGATTTAACAGAGGTGTTCAAAATCATGAAGGGTTTTGAAAGAGTAAATAAGGAGAAATTGTTTCCACTGGCAGGGGGGTGGGGGGTCGATAACCAAAGGATACCGATTTAATATAATTGGCAAAAGAACCAGAGAGGAAATGAGGAGAAATGTATTTATGCAGCGAGTTATGATGATTTGGAATGCACTGCCTGAAAGGGCGGTGGAAGCAGAATCAATAGTAACTTTCAAAAGGGAATTGGATAAATACCTGAAAAGGAAAAATTTGCAGGGCTATGGGGAAAGAGCGGGGGAAGTTAGGCTAATTGAATAGATCTTTTAAAGAGCTGGCACAGGCATGATGGGCCGAATGGCCTCCTTCTGTGCTGCATGATTCTATGATCATATTTCATTATCACGTACACTGAAAATCCTATCATCAAATTTTCCTGACTTGTTTTCGCTTTTTTTGATTTTTTTTGTGTTTGCTAATACAAGGCATGTCTGACCTTTTACTTATTGCCAGCACCAAGCACTCCCAGATCAGCTTTAACACCGCTACCTCCCCTTGCTCAAAAGGAGCACCAGTCAGAGATAGGCATACAACCCTGTTGCACCAATTCTCCAACCTGCATTCTCTCTGTGCATGGCTCCCTGATATGAGTGTGAGATCAGTGAATTTACTTTTTAGACTTTAAGCAGCTGTATTACATCTCATTTTCTTGGCTTATGATGCAAATAGTGCTTCAAAATACTATTAATTGCTGCTTAATTTTGAAGAGGAATTCTTCACAGAAGAAAAATCCATACTATTTAAAGAAAAACTACAAAGCCAAGAATGGTGGCTGGTACCATTTTGGACTTCACTGTTCTGCCGAGCACTTTTGAACTGTGGCGAGAGAAAATTATGTATAATATTAGCAGCCCTCCTGTGGCATTACTCATGGCGAGTCAGAAAAGTGCGACAAGAAAACGTTTCACAGGAAGCAAGCGGTGAGACTTAACACATTATAGATAAAACATCACAGGGCCAGTGTGCGATATGAGGCTGTAACACAATATTGGGGAGATGAGAACTTATACAAATGGCTGAAGTTTAGCTCATCTAAGATGAAGGTAGCAGTTGAGAAATACAATTGGCCTCAATGGGCCTGAGGTTATGGAGGAGAAAAATTAACAAGGGTTCCCACTCCTGATTACTATCTAGTGATCTGTGCTAGAAAGTACACATGTGTTGACTATAAGCGACAGCAGGATTGGGCTTCCTTATGTCACCTATGGTTGAACAGCTTGCCAACACTCGCTGTCTAGGCTCACAGCTAAAGATTGGCCGCTTGTAGGAGGTACCAGTGGGCTGGCAGTACTCGTGGAACCATACCCCACAAAAGGTCAGTGCTTTCAGGAGAACAAGGGAGAAAATTGAGGGAGAAACCGTAAAAAGTCTTCCCATCAGAACTTACTTTAAAAATGAAATTTATAATTATAATCTTAATTGTTCTTATTGCTGGCCTCCCATCCTCCAACTTCTCCAAAGTTCAGCTGCCCATATCCTGTACACGCTAAATCATACTCGCCATCATCCCTTAGCTACAATGCCAGCGCACCAAATTTAAAATATCTGCCCTCCCTTCAAACCCTCTGCAGCCTCGTCCCACCCTATCTTTACAACCGACTCCAGCCTCATACCCATCCTGCATCTTACAGTCTCACTGCAGAGACAATTTTTTTAAAAAAGAGAATCAACAAAACTGAGCAGGAAAACAGGAAAGGTTATTATAAGGAGAAAGGTTGTTAATCACAATTCACTGAAATTAATGAAGTAATTAAGGTTTTCATTTCAAAATTTGAAAGTGGTGAAATCACATATCGACACTGCAGCCGCTAAATTAAGTTGACACACAATGACTAACATAATTATTCAAATTAATTCTGTGCAATAATAAATGAGGATAATCTTTCCAATGTACTGCATTACAATATGCACTTCACATGAAGTTAACAGCTTTTCTGCTCATGTTCCTAAAACAATTGCATTGATTTTGCTACATGCTTCCAAAGCACATACTTTCTGGAATAAATATCCTGGTAAAAAAACAAACATTCTTTAGCATGTCTTTATCCAATACCTTAAGGTAATGATACCTACAACATTTTAATTAAATGTAAAGAAAGATCAAGCTGCCCATCTCCTTCAATTAGGAGAAATGTAAGCTCTAGTAAAAGTGCAATTACAAGTTTCATTTGTAGATAGTGTGAACAGTACAGGTACCCAAATGGCAGCACTGGGTGCAAGTCTGAACCTCCAGTACTTTTTAATTCAGATGTTTGAAGGTTTTAATACAATCCTATAACAGGCTTAATTTCACACTTTCCATTTGCCTGCACATTCAATTTATATTTGCAAAGCCACAAAAATACAATGAATTGTTGTTAAAAGCACTTTTCTATCACATAACCAAACAATGCATTGAGTTTAAAAAGCTGATTAATAGATGCCCTGGTGACAATATTGTAATAAGGAACAATGACGGACCTCAGAATCTCTACTATACCACATTTATGCTGAGCTCCAGGACTGTGCTTGGCATTTGGAGTTTAGCAAATGACTGCGAGAGTGCCGGTCTTAGTGGTGCTTCTCAACTTGTACTGCTTTGAAATTCTACTAGAGTGGATTTAAAAAAGGTGAATACATGTATACACTACATTTGTGTACATATGTGAAATGTACATGCACAGGTTTTGTAATTCTCCGTTCCCTAGCCACCAACTCCATTCCACTCCCTGGCCAATGTCTGAGGCTGAACCAGACTGTTCACAACCCTGGCATCCTATTTTACCCTGAGATGAGCTTCTGACCCCCTATACGCTTCATCACCAAGACTGCCTACTTCCACCTCCATAATATTGCCTGTCTCTGCCCCTGCCTCAGCTCATCTGCTGCTGAAACCCTCATCCGTGCCTTTGTTACCTCTAGACTTGACTATTCCAATGTTCTCCTGGTAGACCTCCCATTTTCCACCCTCCATAAACTTGAGCTCATCCAAAACTCTGCTGCCTGTATCCTAACTCGCACCAAGTCCTGTTCACCTATCACCCCTGTGCTCACTGACCTACACTGGCTCCTGGTTCGGCAACGCCTCAATTTTAAAATTCTCATCCTTGTTTTCAAATCCCTCCATGGTCTCGCCCCTCCCTATCTCTGTATCTCCTCCAGCCCTACAACCCTCAGATCTCTGTACTCCTCCAATTCTTGCCTCTTGCGCATCCCTGATTTTAATCGCTCCACCATTGGTTGCCGCACCTTCAGCTGCCTAGGCCCTAAAATCAGGAATTTCCTCCCTAAATCTCTCCGTTTCTCTCTCCTCCTTTAAGTCGCTCCTTAAAACTTACCTCTTTGACCAAGCTTTTGGTCACCTGTCCTAATATCTCCTTATGTGGTTCGGTGTCAAATTTTGTCTGATAATGCTCCTGTGAAGAACCTTGGGACATTTTACTACTTTAAAGGTGCTATATAAATACAAGTAGTAGTAGCAGTAGTAGTAGTTGTTGTTGTTGTATTTGAAAATATTCCTAACTGACTGAAAACAGGGATTCAGGAAATCTGGGTTCAAGTTGTCCACGTACATTGGGACGGCCACCAGAGCAGAGTTAGTGCAAACAATATTTTTTTGCTAGCAACTCGTATCATGGTGGACGTCACAGCCAGGCTGCTTCAAGTAGCTGATGTGTGCAGATGTTCACATTGGTGGATTGACAATTGGGAGAATCCAAAGTTGACTATTTATATTGTAATCAATTGTGGATTATCACTTAATAAATTTACAGCGATTATATGTCACAACTGTTAACGTTGCAGTGTGGGTGCAATGTCTGGTTTGCCACTGTTGGCGAAAAACACCCACACCCAAAACTGAATAAGCCCACCTCCATGAATGCAAGGGTGTAGATTACAAGTAATGGATACTAGAAGTAGTTTTAAGTCTGTGATTTCAATTTGAGTTTGGCTCTCAGTTTGTGATGACATCTGAATTGCTAACTGAGGCTGTTGCCTTTCCAAGTATCCACTGTTACCAAATAATCCATTAAAATTAAACAATAATACCAAGCAGAATAGTACTCCTATTGCCCTGCCACTGCCATCATTTTAAATCTGGCCATAGTTGTTTGTTCCCCTAACTCTCTACACCTGCCAGCCTGATCCAATTTAACAGATTCCCATGGGTCAGTGAAAAGCGCATTTAGTTCAACATTGCATTTGTCACTTCAGCTGACCAGGATCCATAGGTGCACTAAAGCAACTCTTTACAAAAAAATAACCTATATAATCTAGAGTCCAACTGGAGGAGAGGACAATTAGTATGTATACAATACATTCTCCGTAACTTTCATGCGCTGTAAGCAAAATTATTTTCTATCACCTGCTGAGGGTTACAAAAATAAATGGAGAAACCAGGTTTTACAGCACATTTTGGTGTTTGCAACATTTTCCAAATAAACAAAACTAATTTGTGATGATGATTCTGATGCCAACACTGCATCATCCTCAATATACCAAATAGCTAATTATGTGCTGCAATCAACTTAATCAAGCCGATTGCAGCAAATGGCTCATTGCAATGACATATTGCTTCACCTCCATAGGTTTCACAGAAAATGGGTATCTGACCTCAAATGGAACTCCCACATTCCACTACTCCCCATTCCTAAAGCTTTTTCTAGTTTCATGCCGAACATTTTTGTTCTCATCAACAGCGCAGCTCCTTATGAATCCCAAGTCCATTCACAACCTGAATAGTTACCAGCTCGGGGACGTCTTTTCTAAAACCTCTTTCACAATCCTGGATAGAGGACAAGAAGTAATTTATTGCCTGATAGGCACCCCCACTCTTACCTTTTGCCTCTAAACTTTCTCTCTCCCTTGCAGCTTTGCTCTATTTTACCAATACTTTGGTCACTGTTCCTATGAACTTTCCTCTCTTGTTCTGTCCCAACTCCAAATACACCATTCTACACAATCTTCTTTATCCACAACAACTTACAATTATAAAGTACCATTAACATACAAAATGTCCCATCATTGGCAGTGTCCTTCACTATGGGCCTTGGTACTTCACCTTACTTTCTAAGTGTAAATAACAATAATAAAGTGTTGTGTCATGACTATTTTTTGTAAAATGAGAAACGAAGGTGAAAGGCTAAGGTCCATGGTGAAGGACATTACCTTGATTGAAAAGAGGAAGATGAGTTAAATCAGGAAGCTTGGGCTTTAAATGTCTGAACAGTGTAGGAGTAAAAGCAATAGAAAGCAGTGAAATCAAGAGGAGGCATAATTCAATTGTGTCTACCTTAACAGTACAACGCAATAATGTCAGCCTATAGCAAGGAAGGTCACAATAAAAGGAATTAGACTTAAATAAGCAAGTGAAAAGGTGACATTACTACACTTGTTAATCTCACAGTGAGCACTTAACATCCCATTACCTAGGATAGACTCAAGTGAGAATTGCAACTCTCCGCTATATTTCGTGCAAATTATTGGATGTAGCAGGTGTGACTTACAAATACACACACTGTACCAAAGAATTTGCATCTCGATTTTTGCCCGTGCAGCGGCAGAAGCTTGACCATCAGGGGAAATTCTCACAATGTAAAGCTAAAAGAGTTGCAATCATTCACCGCCACTCGCAATAATATAGTAACAATCACCAAGTAATGGAATAAAACAAACATACTCATGAGTGACAGTGGGGGAAATGACAATAGCTACAGTAAGAAAGAGAAACACGAGCTGAACACAACTTTGCTAAAACCAACCAAGATTGGTCTTGGAAGGAATTTGCTAAATTTTTAAAACTCGTACCACGAATGAAGCGCTCAATATTGTGATGCTGCCAGACAATTAACATGATGGCAGATTTATAACAAACCTGCCAGAATTTCTGTTCCTTCTGACGCTGGGCTGCTACCCAACATATACGTTTCTACGTAGCTTTACAATAAAAATGCAATAGAGTACAGGTTAATTATTAATTGCTTTAAAGTTGTTTATACGCCCCTTTGAACAGCACGTTATGCAATTTCTTTAAATAAAAGTAATACATAATATAAAGCGGCAACATAATTCTAGAATTTATTTATTTTTTTATTGGAAAAAACTTTTTTCTCTTGTGATACACGCAACTTTCAGTGTCAACAAATGAACGGGGAGAGACTTACCCTGCTGTCCTTGCACGAGATTTTTCTTAAAGCCGGGAAGGCTGAAAGCAGCTAAAAGTATGAGCAGGAGATGAAGGTCGGGTGCGAGGTGAAGTGACACAGACATGTCTTCCAGGCAGAGGAGAAACATAAGTCCCGATATTCGCCTGTCAGAGGAATTTAATGGGACCCAAACTACCGCCCAGTCCAACTCCGCACCGCCCTCTCCGAACGCCCTCGTCTTATTGGCCCTGAAAGTCCAAACGCGCTTTGTAAATGGCTACTCTCTCTGTCAATCATTTTACAAAAAAACTATTTCTGGCATTCTACTCCAAATAAGGCAGAGCTGGAGTTTTGCAAATACTATCCCATCGGTGACATCAGAGATAAAGGGATGTAATAAATATACTGGGAAAGTGAGCCAGCTTCAATATTTATTTTTTTTAACAAAAACAAGCTTGCATTAGATCTTTGAGGACTTACATAATCTTTCAAATTAAGTTTGAAAAAAACTGAGTAAGAATGTCTTTTGTGTAATATTTTTTCAAGAATGCATAGGCATTTATAAAGGGCTTATCATGTCCTTGGGATGTCCCAAAGCACTTCACAGCCAAGGGAGTGATTTTAAAGTGTTGTCATTGTTGTAGGGAAACAGATAGTCAATCTGAACACAGCTTGGTCCTACAAACAGCAATGAGATAAATGACCAGATAGTCTGTTTTTAGTGATGTTTGTTGAGGGATAAGTGTTGGCCAGGACCGTAGGAGAATTACCCTGCTATTCTCCCAATAGTGCGATGGGATCTTTTACATCCAACTGCAGCGTGTACTATCTACAAGATGTGGAGATGCCGGTGATGGACTACAAGATGCACTGCAGCAACTTGCCAAGGCTTCTTTGACAGCACCTCCCAAACACACAACCTCTACCACCTAGAAGGATAAGGGCAGCAGGCGCATGGGAACACCACCACCTGCACGTTCCCCTCCAAGTCACACACCATCCTGACTTGGAAATATATCGCCGTTCCTTCATCGTCACTGGGTCAAAATCCTAGAACTCCCTACCTAACAGCACTGTGGGAGAACCTTCACCACACAGACTGCAGCAGTTCAAGAAGGCAGCTCACCACCACCTTCTCAAGCGCAATTAGGGATGGGCAATAAATGCTGGCTTTGCCAGTGACGCCCACATCCCATGAACGAATAAAAAAAACCTGAGAGGGCAGAAGGGACCTTAGTTTAGCATCTAATCTGCACCTCGAATAGTGCAGCACTCCATCGCTGCACCGAGGGGGAGTATAATTACAGGGTAACATGTTTACTTAGCCAGTTTCCATTATAAATGTGGACACAGGAATTTATAATAGGAAACATTGACAGGAAGTGTATGCAGGAGTAAAATTTGTAATATATTTAAAAATATACTGTAGATGGATATATTATCCTTCAAAATGAACCCAAGACCCACTAAATACCAGAGTAGAAAACAAGCTCTCTAGAAATATATACTGTAAAAATAAGCTGGCTTAAATACATAATAAAAATGCATTAAAATTTGAGAATTTATGCTATATTTTAAAACAATTTCAATCATTTAAATATACATTTATATTTGGCTGTCATTTTTATCCTCTACATTAAACTCATTTGTATTTACAGAATACCATCCTTAGGAAAAGTGGCCTGAGAACAACACGAAAGAGCTCGCGATTATCCAGGATACAATGCAATAACTACACACGCCTAACCAAATCCCTGGGATGAAGCAAGAAACCACACCAAAAAAAATCCTTAATTTTCAAAATATGAAATGTAGGAATCGGCACATTCATGGATTTAATAACATGCATTAGAAGGGGAAGGAAACAAAAACTGTAGCTCTTCAGTTGTTGATAGATGAAGTATGGGCCCCACCTGTTGGTAGCAGGGAAAATTGTGCCTTGATTTTCTATTACCAAACCCTAGCGTGATTTTTTCCCCATAAAGAACTTCAGTTAAAATATGACTGACTAATGATTAATATCTTCTCAAGTTCGACAAACTGGGGATCTCTGAGGTTACTGAATTTTAATAATTCTGAACATATTCAAAAATTATTTAAAGTTTGTAATTTACATAGAATTATGTAGAATTTACAGTACAGAAACAGGCCATTTGGCCCAACTGGTCAATGCTGGTGTTTATGCTCCACACAAGCCTCCTCCCCCCTACTTCATCTAGCACTCTCCACATATCCTTCGATTCCTTTCTCCCTCATTATTTATCTAGCTTCCCCTTAAATGCATCAAATAATTGATGATAAATTAAAATGCAGAACATAAAATAAATCCTATATTATTTTATGTGTGAGGGATTCAATCATTCTTATCATTAATAGTGAAATAAACAAATATTGTAGTTGTTATAGTAGCTAAACATTGGTAGCTCAAATTCCTTTTCAACGTTGCCAGTCCTATTTACATACAAGATCCATGTTAGCGACAGTGGGCAAGTATTTTCTCTATTTGATAAACTATTATACAGCAATGTAGAGGGAGCTGCATGATTGTTGTTAAGGTTGGTTGCCACTTTTGTGGTTCGTATCAGTCCTAATTTTCAAACAAACATAGATAGCGCATCAACCTCCAAATATAGTTATTGTAGGAAACAAAAAGGCTTTCTTTAAACTACTTTCAATTAGTAGCAAGAAAAAGTATCTTCTTTCCTCTCTTCTTCTTTAGATGTTTCTTTACTTCAGTCATTGTCATGTCCTGTACACATCATGTGGAGATGCCGGTGATGGACTGGGGTTGACAATTGTAAACAATTTTACAACACCAAGTTATAGTCACATCAGTAATTGTTGGGATTGGGCAAGCTCAATGTCACCATACAAGTGCTCCTACACAAGGAAGAGAGAGAGTCTAACAAGATACAGTCTGTCCAAATTAAAAGCTTCATGTAAATGAAGAGTTGTATAAATTACAGTCATCAGATCAGGTTGCAGGAAGCCATCAATCATGTACGATGCCCACTGGTGATGGGATGTTTCTTGTGAACCAGCACACACTGAGGCCAGTACTCTGGGGTCTCCCCAGCGCACACCAAGTTCAACATGATCAAAATCGGAAACACTTGCTTGGAGATTCTACATATCCTGAACTAGTAAATGGGTGATTTGGCCAAGTTCAAGACCAATCAGAAGGTCTCTCAACCATCTCACTTTACACACTGGTTAAACCAAAATGAACATGATTGGCAAGAAAGGAGCCAAAAGTTGAGGTTCAGCCTCTTCAAGTAGTGAAATAGGGGCAACATGTGGAATGCAGTACGTGTGGAATAATGCTTCACTCTCTCTGTAGAAGGGGCATGCGGCAAGAATATCAGTAAGGTGGCTGCACGCACCAACTCCCCGCTGCACTCGCTAGCTCAGATTCCCAGAGATGAGGGGAAAACAATCCCGAATGCAGAGCATTCTCCAGGACTAACACTCTCGATGGAAGGTGCAACTGCTTGTGGGGTTACCTTGGCAGGTGAAGGCGAGGAAGTGGACAAGATGTGACAGCAATAATTAGAGCAAATGCCTCCATACAGATTGGAATAGGATGGAGATATTTCAGAGCAAATTATAAGGCAGAGATGCACAAGGGGATTTCACAAACTCACACTGATGAACAAACCAGGGATGACATTGGGTGGACCTCTTCACTATATGGAGCCCTCTCAATGCAGCTAACAAAGTCAGAACCAAGTGTAGGTTCCCATTTCCAAGGTCCCTACTCAAGTAATTGATGTTGAATTACTGGCACAAAGCGTTTTTTTAAACTAAGCACGTCTTCTTGTCAAGATGCTGAATCACAGTGGGATATGTTTCCAAGTGGTCATTTATCTGTGCGAACCTAGATAGTGATAGCACTTCTTTAAATATAGAAACAAAGCAGAACTTGCGCTTACTGTGACCCAAAGAGTAACTCGAGGGTAAAATTCTGCTTCCATGCACTAGCTACACAGGTGCTTGTCAGGCACAGAGGGTGTGGAAAACTGGTGCAGAGACCAATAGGCAGTGTCAACACCCTGCACAGACTTTTCCAGTGCTGGGGCACAGGAGGCTCATGCTGCTACAGCGCCAAGCTTCATTACAGGCCTTAATTTCATGTATTGGGGGCAGATCTTTCGAGCTCTGCAAATGCTCCTCATTTATGCCAATAGCATGATATCATCACTGTGCGCCTGTACAAACAGGAGCCCACAGCACCCCACAGCAAACGCACAACCAGGAGAAGAAATTTGCAGTGATCTCCGACCTGACCCCCGGACCCGACCCACTCATCTGAGGGCCGTTGCAACACTAGTAGCAGCCTGATTTAACACTACTCTTCACCAGCAGGCTCTGATGCCACACCAGCACCATTATAATGAGGCCTGAGGCCCAATATCTGGGAAGCCTCGGGCCTCACCATTCAGGCACAGGGAATTTCAGCTCTTTATTCACTAAAATACCAATTATTATTGAAAAATTAGATTCCTAACCACATCAACTTTGGGATTTCTGCCGCATACAAAATGATTTTTGACGCCATTTAGTCACAAGCCCTTAAAGCTTGGGAGCACCACAATACTTAAAATCTTCTGGGAGATACTGGGATTAGTGGGAGATGACAATAGTAGTAGGTGTGAATGAAATTACTGCCAGTGGAAATCCATGCCTGAATGATTCATTTAAAATATTGGTAAATTTCTTAGTGTATTGCCCACAGTCAGCTGATGAATATAACTTTTTTTTATATATAAGATGGTGATGGAGTTGGAAGAGGGGTTTCAGAAACTCCTCCACAATGCCAATTACTGTCAACTAAGTTGTTACAGGTAATTGTTTACATACAGGATTTCTATTCGAAATGTTTACATAGGCAGTTTCAATGTTAAATGTTGACATAACAGCGTGACCAAAAAAAATGACGACAGGAAGTTGGACACAAAGTGTACACATACAAATGGTTTTAATAATTTATAGATATAAGAGTAAAAGAAATGTCTGTTTAGAAAATGTTTTTGCCATTTTCTGACTTATTTATCTTTATAATAGCAATTCCCCTCATTGGTGCAAAATTGTAAATTATCTCATTTGGTGCAAGGTTAAGGGACTTTCATGTTAGTTGTCATAATATATATTGTAAATGTCGTGAATTCTTAATTGTAGTCATACATGCACCATTACTTTTGTGACTAATTCACAAATTCAGAATCACAGTATACTCCTGTGGCATTTCAGAAAGCTTGCCTGAACATTGAAATATCAAAGCCTATGCTTGATTTGTAACATAATTTGCATACTGCTAACAAAGACTCTTCTCACCACTTCTTGTAAATATTCCCAGAAATAGCCTCTTCACTCTTATTATTTATATATTTTTCTTCTTAGTGGCCAATTCAGCCAATACCCATTAAACTTTTCTTCAAAGATTCAGCTTCCAACTTCCAAGTATCATAAAAAACATAAAATGCAGTCGTCTACATCACTCTTAGAAATTGCTTT
Source organism: Heptranchias perlo (assembly GCF_035084215.1). Classification (NCBI taxonomy): domain Eukaryota; kingdom Metazoa; phylum Chordata; class Chondrichthyes; order Hexanchiformes; family Hexanchidae; genus Heptranchias; species Heptranchias perlo. The sequence continues at coordinate 32,566,491 of NC_090350.1, forward strand.
CCTTCTAATGATTTTCTGAACCCTACCTATAAATATTCTCCTGTACTCAGATTCTGTAAATTTTCTTTGTCATAAGGAAATTCTATTATTACTCTCAAACCCACGACCTCTGCCACCTAGGAGGATAAGGGCAGCAGACGCATGGGAACACCACCTTCTCTAAGTCCCCCTCCAAATCACACATCATTCTGACTTGTATATATATCACCATTCCCTTATCGTCACTGGGTAAAAATCCTGGAACTCTCTACCTAACAGCACTGTGGGAGTACCTTCACCACACATACTGCAGCAGTTCAAGAAGGCGGCTCACCACCACCTTCTCAAGAGCAACTGGGAATGGATAATAAATGCTGGCCTTACTAGCAATGCCCATATCCCAAGAATGAATTAAAAACATTTAAAAAAAAACTACAGCAAATGTAAAGTCTTTTTTGTCAAAGAAAATATCTGAGTAGTTGTCATTTTTTTCCACAAAGAATATTGTTGTCTGCACTTTATAACTTCAAAGGAGTTAAAAGAGCACTACAAATGTCTACACTCTGTATCGTAGCCTTTCTGGCAGCCAGTCAAACCTTAATATTAAAAAGGCACGGGGAGCAACAATTCTTATCTGGAGTTCATCTTATCAGGAAAATGCTGGACACACTCAGCAGGTCAGGCAGCACCTGTGGAAAGAACAGGTGAGTTAGCGTTTTGGGTGTGGGCCCTTTGTCAAACACAATGGGCCGGAAATTGCTCTAACTGGCATGGCAAGGCTGTCCGCACATCCTGCGGACAAAGACCACAAAAATACTTACCTCGTTGCCTCTGACGTCCACTTGCTCCCTCTTCAATTTTTAAAATTTCAGCGCTGTGAAATCAGTGCAGGTTCCTTCGTATCGATAGAGACTATGGGACTGGAAGCCAAGCAAATGATTTAATTTAATGAAACTTACAGATGTTAAAAGTAAAAATTTTTTAATTTTTTTTTTAATATTTAGAAAAATTTTAATGATAAAAAAATATTAAAGAGTAATATGACATTCCACATTTTTAAAATTAAATTTTTTATTGTTTTGCAGTCATTAACAGTCAATGCGCTTTTAAAAAGTAGTGTTGGGCTGGTATTTTCCAGCGTATCTTTTGGTGGCGTAAGTAATTTTGTTCCAACTGGGCAGATGGGTAAGTTTACGAATGTTGAATGATTTTATTGATTGTAGTGTGGTGTGGCCCTTTAACTGGGACCTGTCAAAACCGCCAGCGATCCAATGGGAGCAAGTTCGCGGCTTCCGGGTTTTAGTGCGAATGTGCGCATTCGCGAGCTTCCTCCCCGTCTTCGCCGGCGGTTTGAGGGGACGCCATTGGTGAACGGCGTCCTCGGGTGAGTAATTTCTGGGCCAATGTTTTGACAAAAGGCGACACCCAAAATGTTAACCCATCCGTTTTCTCTGCAAATGCTGCCTGAGGTGCTGAGTGTTTTCAGCATTTTCTGTTTTTGTTTCAGATTTCCAGCATCTGCAGTATTTTGTTCATCTTATCATGACATGATGTACTCTGCTGAATAATGCACCTTTAACTGTAAATAGGGAAAAAGGATTGGTGAGAACACTTTGTTATAATGAAGTTTTGACAGTATCCCATTTATGTTGAAGTTTCTCCTGACTTGATTTTGGATTAACAATAATTACTTGAATCCATCATAAATGTGTGCAACAGGTATTGTCACAGCATGTTACAATTACCGTATGTCATGTCTCAAATTATACAATTTCCAAAATATTATTTTTTGGAAGAAATCTATCTAATTTGCATTTGAACAAATCAGCACTTTCTGCTTCCACCATCTCCCTGAAATAACATTTCTGCAGATAAGTTATGAATTTATCCACCTTCAAGCTTAGGTCGTGACCTCTGGTTCTACTGTTCTGGATAAAATGACACAGCTTGCCATGGTCTACATTATCTACTCCCTTTAGAATCCTAGAAACATCAATAAGATCATAGAATCATAGAATGGTTACAGCACAGAAGGAAGCTATTTGGCCCATCAAGCCCGTGCCAGCTCTTTGTGAGAGCAATCCAGTCAGTCCCATTCCCCGCTCTTTCCCTGTAGCCCTGCAAATTTTTTCCCTTCAAGTATTTATCTAATTACTTTTTGAAAGCCATGATTGAATTTGCTTCCACCGCCCTTTCAGGCAGTGCATTCCAGATCATAACTACTCGCTGCGTAAAAAAGTTTTTCCTCGTTGCCTTTGGTCCCCATCCTCACTTAGTTGGGCTTGCACATGGTGAGTCACAACGCACATGTGAGCACGAGCAGACCCTGGTGGCAGGGGCAGCCGTGGAGAGTCCGCGTCGGCGGGAGCACTCTTCTCCAGGCTCTGCTCAGCTGGACCCAGATGCTGAACCCTGGGGGCCAGCCATGAAAAGGAGAGTCATCGAGGGCCAGCAGCACATTGCCAAGGTACTGGAACAGTTGCCACGCGCACTCTCCACAATCGCGCAGAGGATGGAGGAGTCCAACTTCTGCATGAGTGGAATACTGTCACTGGGATGTGAAGGTATCTCTGAGATAGTGTTGCGGGTAGGTACGGGAATGTCTGCGATGAAGGAAAGGCTAGGCTCCATCGAGCGTCAAACACGGCTCAACAATGAGTCCATTCAGGCCCTGACAACGGCTGTTCGGATTCAGGGTGAGCAACATTCTGCCGCCTTAAACAGGCTGACAGATACCTTACAACTGGCCTTCCAAGGCTTCACACAAGTCCTCCAAACTGTCGTCCAGCAGGGTGGAAGGAGGGATGTGGGCCTGGGCCAGGAGAGGGATGATGGTGAAAGGGGACATGGAAATGGGGACGCCACTCAAGGCGCTCCCACGTCTCACCCGTTGCTCCCCCCTCAACCAGTACCCACAATGCTGCCACCTCTCCAGGTGGCCGAGTCTGCCCCTGCACAGGTGCAGGTGGAGCAGTCTTTGGAGGGGCCCTCACGGGCACCGAAATCGAGAGGGCATCCGCGCAAAACATCTCATCGGTCAGGGCATGGACAAGAGCAACCTGCCACTACCTCTGCTGAAGCCACAGGGGTAGCACCACGTAGGGGTTCCCTTAAACATAAGGCTAAGGTTTTGTGAGCACAAAGGGGATGCACAGGGGTGTATGACAGAATGTCATGTTTTTCATTTATTTTCCTTCGTTTTGCAAAAAATCATAAAAATTGTTATCGCCACTTTGAAAATCTTGTCTGGTTTGTGCAATAATGCCCTTTCCTGAGCATCACCATGAAGACCCACACCTGAAGCCACCCATTGTGTCACTGCAGAGTGGGTGTAGGTGTATTTGCAGGGCTCTTTTGTGCAGACGACTGAGAGACGCCGGTGATGTCCCCGGTGGCACCCTGGAAGGATCCGGAGGAGAAGTTGTTGAGGGCAGTGGTGACTTTGACAGTGACAGGTAAGAAGATGGTGCTCGGGCCAGCCGGGAGCAGCTCGGCATGAAGGAGGCTGCAGATGTCCACGACTACATGTCGAGTGACTCTGAGTCTCCGTGTGCACTGCTGCTCAGAGAGGTCCAGGAAGCTGAACCTCGGTCTGTAGACCCTGTGGCGAGGGTAGTGCCTTCTGCGACGCATCTCTCTGTGGTTGCCCTCCCTCCTGCTGTGCAGGTGGATGTGTCAAAGCACTGTGTTGTGGAGCTCCACGTGTCAGAGGTGGACGGCGTGGCCGGCGAGGCTGGTGATGCTGTTCGCCCTCCGAGGAGGTCATGACTGCAGCTACGGCGGCCCCCATCCGGAAGATGTACATTTGAGGGGGTCCGCAAGGTAGGTAAATGTGTCTGCACACCGGGGTTGAGGTTGCAAGTTTGTGAATTTTATTGTTAGGAGGAGGGTGGTGGAGGCCAAACTTTGTCCAAAGTGAAAAGTGGCCTCCTGCAATGGGTAAGGGTCTCCCCCCGCACCCCAACCTGTCAAATGGACCTTTGCAGCTGCCACAGGCTGGTGGCTGCAACACGTCCATTTCAACTGGGAGTGTTTCCCCCTGTACAGGAAACAGTCTCAGTTTAGTTGAAAATCTCAGTTTAGTTGAAAACCCCTCCTAAAATATCATGTCAATCAGGTCTGCAAACGGCCTGAAGTATCTACTTAATTGGTTTAAGTGGGATCCCGCCAGCTTTAATTGCATCTAAGCGCCTCACTGGGGAACCCGGAAGTGGGCGGGTTGGAGCCGGGCTCCGGACCCGCCCCGGGAATCCCCGATTTTCGGAGCCCCCTCCCCACCACGAACCCGCCGGCTTGGACGTCCGAAAATCGAGCCCTATGTCTGTATTTATAAAGCCCAGGATCCTGTATGCTTTTTTAACTGCTTTCTCAACCTGCCCTGCCATCTTCAAAGATTTGTGCACACATACCCCCAGGTCTCTCTGTTCCTGCTTCCCCTTTAGAATTGTACCTCTTAGTTTATATTGCCACTCCTCATTCTTCCTGCCAAAATGTGTCACTTCGCACTTCTCTGCGTTAATTTTCATCTGCCATGTGTCCGCCATTTCCACCAGCCTGTCTATGTCCCCTTGAAGTCTATCACTATCCTCCTCACTGTTTACCACACTTCCAAGTTTGGCGTCATCTGCAAATTTTGAAATTGTGCCCTGTATACCCAAGTCCAAGTCATTTATATATATATATATATATATATATATATATAAAAACAGTGGTCCTAATACCAGCCCCTGGGGAACACCACTGTATACCTTCCTCCAGTCTGAAAAACAATTGTTCACCACTACTCTCTATTTCCTGTTACTTAGCCAATTTCGTATCCATGCTGCCACTGCTCCTTTTATTCCATGGGCTTCAATTTTGCTGGCAAGCCTATTATATATCACCTCTCAACCTTCTCTTTTCCAGTGAGAACATGCCCAATTTACACAATTATTCCTCATAATCCAATCACTCCATCCCCTCAATCATTTTGGTTGCCCTCTTCTATATCCTCTCAATAGCTGCAATATCCTTTCTGTACTGTGGGAGCCAGAACTGTACACAGTTTTCTAAGTGCGATCACACCAACGTTTATAAAGTGGCCGAATTACCCCACTACTTCAGCTCAATACTGACCGTTTAATACATCCCAATATCTGATTTTCTTTACTCACTCCCACCAAGCATTGTTGCAATAGCTTCAGTCTATTGTCAATCAGGACCTCCAGATCTCTTTCATTTTGCCTACTCATCATTTAAGTAATAGTCCCTTCTTTGATTTTTGTTCCCATGCAACGCACTTTGCATTTCTCTACATTGAATTTCATCTACCGTCTGTCTGCCCAATTCCAAAGTATATTCAAATCATCCTGTAGCTTATCCTGTTCACCTTTGCAATCTACCACGTAAATTATCTGCAAATTTAGTCACTGCACTTGAGACTCCGAGCTCCAATTACATATTCATTGTAAATGTTTCCCGCTTCCTTTATTTTCAGCACCAGCCTTTCCAGAGGAACTGTATGAAAGGCCTTACTAAAATCCAAGTATATCTATCTGTACATTGGAAAATGTTACAAATAATATATCTCAAACTCAAGTTTTGTACTTCCAAATTTTTTCCTCTTTTGAAGATTTTGATTTATGAATGCTTGTAGTTCCAGGAGTGACAGCAATCTTCCAGTTTGTTACCTAAGTAGCTGTTGTTCATGTGTGAGCCTCAACAGTAAGTGTTGGCTGGTCCTTCAACTGTGGGTAGGGGGGGGGTCACAGCCGAGCCGAGCCCGGTCCTGCATATATTCCAGTGGAGGGGTCACTGGGTAGCAATCAGGAGCATGAACCCCGGCTATTTTTTTTCTTTCTCTCCTGCTCCTTAATCTGGGGTTGCTGAGGCCAAATGCAGCCTTGGCTGAATTAGAATAAATCAGCACAGAATAGGAGATCAAATCCCGGAACTTCCTCATTTGTGTGGCTCAGTTATCACATCAGGAAATGCATTTACCCAATGGGTCATGTTTTAATACCATTTATATTTATGATTTATGCTATTTGAAAGTAATCAAAGTAATTGAAAGATCTGATTCAAGGAAGCAAATTTTATACTAACCCTCAACTCATTTAAAATAGCTGTGCTTGTCATTAGTGAAAATCAGTTTCAAAGCATGTTTTTACAATACAAATAGGATCTTAAATGCCTGGAAAGGATAACAGTTAGCTGGGAGTATGCAATGAGGTAATGACACTGAGAGGTTCAGCTGAAGTCATAAACAGAAAGAGCAAAGCTGGAATGGTTTAAGAACATCATCTGAATTCTGATATGATATTACAACCTTGAAACACATTGCTACCTGTATATTATTCTTTATAACGAGCTTACAAATACTTACCAGATATATATATACAGCTTGAAGGAGAAATTAAGCTACTGAGGAGATAATGACAGATTGATTTGGACAAAAATAATTTCTGTAGCCAAGACGTGATTCAAGCTGAAGTAATAGAATTTTATTTCATCAGGGCGGCTAGGTGGAGTTCTGTTGTACTATGCTACAGAGTGGTGGAACACTGATTCATGGATCCAGCTCCTCCTACAGTGAGATACCAGTCTCAGCTATGGTGATGTGGGGAGGTGCTGAACGAGAACAGATATCTCCTCAAAGGAGGCAAAGGAAGATTGGAGAGGAAGGAAGATTTGAGGGAACGTTGTCTTGGGTTGTTATCGAATACTATCTAGCAGCCACTCAAAGAAGTCTGGGCATTTTCAAAACTCGATTTCAAACTTTGGTCTGATTTACCTTTTAACACTCCCTTCATCAAGGAGTCCGATGGATGTAATATGGATGGAAACAGCAAAGGTGGAGGCTTTAGTAGAATAGATCTCAATTATATGTATAAGACCTGATAGCGTCTTAATTAGTCATTTCTTTAATGAATAGCATACTCTTGAAACCAATATAATTTGAAAAGAAAATCAAATATTTTCCACGTAAATTTTTTAAAATAGTAATTAACAGGGATACACTTAGCTGCAGAAATAGTTCATTTGGATATAGTTGTACACAAGAGAGAGAGATTAATGTGCATTACACCTGTACCTTTTGAGAAAGTTGGCTCCTTGAAGTTATACTGCAGTTCATTCGCACTGGCGATTTCAGTGTAAGCCAAGACACAGCAGGTAATGAATATGAATGGTATGGCAGACAAATCCAGTGCTTTGAATCAATCAGATCATATAGACAGGGGTTGTGCTTTACAGTGGATCATGGATTGCTCCAAAACAATTCTGTTGTCAGAGCTCCAAGAATTTCCAAACCAATACCCCCCTGTCTGGATGGATAGCGAATCATTGTTACCACTAAGTGATGACATTTGCTTGTCTGTTATGTTATGCTTTTCAAAGAAAACCTTTTATTTGCACAGGCTGAAATGTCTTGCCCATATCTGCAGGTTGTTTGCTTTCTGGATTTCTGACCGAGTGTGCTTAGTAATGAGGAGAAGTAACGACTTATTAGTTTGACCCACTGGCTGGTCAGGTGCAAATGACTGCTAATAAGCTTTGCACTGGGCATGTCCATCAGACATTGCTGACTGTAAAATAAAGATTTTACTTTCAAATATGCATTAAGAGGTTGGAGATGGCTCCCACTGCTTGGTGTAGCATTGAACCATAAACGGCCTGGGGGGGTCTCACGTTTAATTTGGGTCTGTGCTGTGTTAGCTGATCTCAGTTAAATGTAAGGAGTCTTACAACACCAGGTTATAGTCCAACAGTTTTATTTCAATTACCATCACCGGCATCTCCACATCACGATCTCAGTTAAGGCAGCTGTAATGATGCCACCTCCATAATGTCACCCATCTCCGTCCCTGCCTCAGCTCATCCATGCCTTTGTTACCTCCAGACTCGACTACTCCACTGCTCTCCTGGCCGGCCTCCCATCTCCTACTCTCCGTAAACTTGAGATCATTCAAAACTCTGCTTCACCATTGGCAGCCGTGCCTTCAGCTATCTAGGCCCTACGCTCTGGAATTTCTTCCCTAAACTTCTCCGCCTCTCTACCTCTCTCTCCTCCTTTAAGTTGCTCCTTAAAACCTACCTCTTTGACCAAGGTTTTGGTCACCTGTCCTAATGTCTCTTTACGTGGCTCGGTATCAAATTTTGTCTGATAATCGCTCCTGTGAAGTGACTTGGGATGTTTTTACTAAGTTAAAGGCACTCTACAAATGCAAGTTGTTGTTCTTGTTGTTGTCCCTGAATTAGGGAGAGAAGAGATGAATCAGGGTTCCCAGAACATAGCAACATTTTCAAGTATTGAATGTTGTCTTGGAAGACAATAAATGTCTAACACATGTGGAAAGAACAGCCACTATTATACATTTTCCTCTTGGCCTCAAGTAAAGTTTCCCCATTCAGATCTGTCCTCCTCAATGGGAAGGAAATCACAAGACAATAGTTTCTAGAACATGATCCCATTAAATAGTAATATAGTGATGCTCCATTTTTTGTATACCACAATAATATGTTAGTCAAATCAATGTGAATAAAGTCTACTTGGCTGCAAACCAAATCAAACATTTGTAATCAATTTACTTTATCAAGAGAAGGCTTGAGCGATTGCTTTGTAATGACTAAGTGGTATTTTTTCAGGTATTCACACAGTTTACTTATTTAAAGGAGAGTCAAGAACTAGGGGCATAGTCCCAGGATAAGGGGTCGGCCATTAAGGACTGAGATGAGGAGAAATTTCTTCACTCAGGGTGTTGTCAATCTATGGAATTCTCCACACCAGAGGGCTGTGGATGCTCAGTCGTTGAGTTTATTCAAGACTGAGATAGATAGATTTTTAGATTCTAAGGGAATCAAGGGATATGGAGTTCGAGCAGGATGGTGGCGTTGAGGTCGAAGATCAGCCATAATCTTGTTGAATGGTGAAACAGTCTCGAGAGGCTGCATGGCCTACTCCTGCTCCTATTTCTTATGTTCTTACGTTCTAAATAAGGACATAAATTCTTTGTTTTCCCTATTTTCTTCCCTTGGTGCTTTCTTTCTCCCAGGGCACAGTCTTTCTCTTCCTGAGAGGGTGGGCGGCCGAGCAGACTGTTTTTTGGTCACCACCAATGTCAGTCTTGCAAACCAACAACAGCTGCACAACAGTAGCCCAGCGAAGACTTGCTACCTAATTTTCCCTCCCTAAAGCAGAGATTTGCCTGGCCTCCTAGCAGCAGCTGAGATTGGTAACTCAGTGGCATGGGAGAATGAATCTGTATGCCCCACTCTATGGAGCAGCTCAGCAGTGCTCCAATTTTCAGTAACTGCACCCCTTTCTATACCTATTTCTTAGAAACACATTCTCTCCAATTTTTTCCCAAGCCTTCCTCTCCTGAAGGCATTGGCTCTTTGCTGGTACAGTTCCAGGGGTTACAGTCATCCTCAGGTACCTTGCTCAAGCCATCATTCATTTGGGAGCCTTGGCAATGATTGCTGATGGGCTATCTGCCCGCAGAGAGATAATATCCAAGCCTATCCTGTCCTCATCTGGCATGGACACACACACTTCACTAAGGGTTGATATCCAGCAATCAGGGAAATGAACCCTGGCCAATTGTCCTTTCCCTAACTAAAACTGGGCTGCTGAATCTAATTGTAGCACGAAGAACCAGCAGAGATCAGTTAATTCTTGGACCAGCCTGGTCTTTATGGTTCACAGATGAAACGTTTCCTCTGAGCCAGAGTGCTCTACACTCTGTCTACAGTCCTCCAATGGGTTAACAATCAGGAATACCTTGATTCAAGTTATACGTCAAGAAATATTGAATTACTTGCCCAACTCAGTCACCTCAGCAACAGTAACAAGAAATTCATAGCTGGGTGCAAATCTCTGATTTTGCAACAGAGGTTAATTCTGTGGTTGAGCGGCCCAACGCAATTTTTATTGAAAAACTTAGTACAGGACACTGCCACGGTTGAGAAAAACTAAAGGAGGAAATAAGGCAGGTCCAGAAATAGTGATTAGGTGACCCTGTGACAAAAGTGCCACTTTGTCTTGTTTTGGTCTGCTGGCTGTCTCTTCAATTTAGGCACAATATCTAAAAAGTTTTAAAAAACACTTGCACTGTTCCAGTCTACACTAATACATATGTTGTGAAGTTTATCATTATTGTTTCCATGGTAACAAACTTTTGAGAGAGGGACCATCACACATGTCACATATGTACCGACTTTGTGATTGGTTCAATTATGGGTATGGAAACTAGTTATTTTTGATGTGGCTGACATTTACGAAAATCTAACAAGCCTCAGCAATCCTTTGAAGGGTATAAAATGAGCGAACAGAGGAGAGTCCTTTGTGTGGGGTTAAGTCGATCAAATTTGAATCTTCACAGGTGGACCGGTAAACTATTAGCTCCCATAGTCAGTAAAGAATAGAATAAAGAACTGTATATTTATGAGTGTTATTTATAAAAGAATAATTTAGGGAATAGATCGCAACTTTTATTGTTTTTCTTATTGAGGAGCTAATTAATAGAATTTTTATATACATTTTCAGTGTAAGCAGAATTGTAGTGAAATCATTGATATCCTGTTCCTTTTTATTGGATAAAAGTTAGTGCAGCACACAGTCATTGCCACTGGATGGTGCTCTAAAATATATATACATTTATAGACCAGCCATGAGAAAAATAGGCTCATCACTGGAGTTTTCTTTGTGATCATTCTCTAGGCAAAAATCCCAATTATTAATATCAGATGATCTTAAGTGTGAAATCTTCTACAGTTAGTGGTATACCTGAGGACCCTCTGCTCACCCAAAACATAAACATGGCTAAAAGCAGCAAGTTACATTTAACAGAAAGTGCAGGAAATACTCAGCAAGTCAGGCAGCATCAGGACTGAGAGATTGCAGTCTCACAAGTCTTCAAGTTCCCCCCCCCCCACCCCACCCAAGTAATAGAGTGTGATGGAAAACCCTTAAAGAGCTGTTAAAACCAAATTTGTTCTTTGGCTAATAAGAATTAACTTTAAACAGACCCCCACCATGCTTTCAGATTGTACTCTAATGCTCCTTACTGTATGAAGGTTAAGTTAGTTTGACTTTCATCATCAAATTGTTCAATTATTCAAAGTCAGCTATTTAAAAATATTGCTGTTCAGTTTAAGAATAAAAATGAATGTGCAATTTATCACCTTAATGAAGTAATTACTGTTTGTCATGAGAGAATAATGTCTGTTCTTTACTAACCCTTCACTCTCACTGAAAAGCAATTTGCTTCAAGGATACTTTTTTGTGATAAGAGCAACGAGTAAAAATGTCCAAAGTTGAAATCTAGGCGACTTGGCTCATTTAGTAGCATTCTTACCTCTGAGGCAGAAGGTTGTGGGTTTAAGTTGCAATCCAGGACTTGAGCCGATATGAAGAAGAAAGGGAGCTGGCCTGGCCAACATTCTGCCCTCAACCAACAACACCTAAATCAAATTTATCTCTCTGCTATTTGTGGGACCTTGTTGTGTGCAAAATGGCTGCTGCATTTTCCAATAAAGCAGTGACTGCAAAACAAAAAAAAATAGTCTGTTGTATGTAAAGTGGTTTAGGACATCCCAAGAGATGTGATAAGTATAACTGTAGAGTAGATTTTTAAAATATATATGTTGAGAACAAATTAAATATTTGAAAAATACAATTTTCAGATGACCATGGGTGTGCAGCCTTGAGTGTCACTAAGTTTAGGTTCAGTGTACTTCATCCACAACCATGGAAGTGTGACTGCCAGATTACTAATATATGTATAAATCTGTCATAAATAATGAGCTCTTCCATTCTTAGTCCAACACACTAGAGTTTATGGCAAGACTCATTTTTGACAGTTTATACTAGCGATTACATGAAAGGCTTGGTATTCAGGTGTTTATTTATTAGTGATATACATTTCCATTTTATTCTCATGTCTGTTTTATTTCTATAATACAGATTATTTCTAATAATTTGCAAATGGTCACTTTGGGAATAGAGAGGGTGGCAGAGTAATGCATCAAAGCTACATTACCCCACAATGTGCAGTTTATTTTTCAGGAGTTTCTTTAAAAACCTAATCCCTGCAAAAAAAAAACTTTAATTCGAGTGAATGCCTATGGGGTGAGGTAGAAAATCGGCAAAGAAAAATAAGCAAAGTTTCAAAATAATAGCGTGATTGTCTTTTATTTGTGGATTGATTGATTCTCTTCAGCTTGCTTTGGCTGGGGTCTGACTAACCAATACACATGTAATAAAATAATTTTAAATACAGAATTTTTTTTTCAAAATACTCCAGACTACATTTTTAGCAGGAATGTGAAATAGCACATGAACAGCTCAGTACCGCACCTGGTGGTAAATGGTCAAAGATCCTACTGACACCTTTTTTGTTAAACCTTTCTTATTCTCATTACTTTTCTCCACTCCCCTCCCCCTGCTGTGTTTCCTAAATTATGACAGTGACTGCACTTCAAAAGTACTTCATTGGCTGTAAAGCACTTTGGGGCATCCTGAGGTCATGAAAGGTGCTAGATAAATGCAAGTTCCTTCTTTAAATCATCAGGGGTGTCACCTGGAAGATTTCTCCGTGACAACCTTAAGCTAAATGTACTTCCACTAAACTGTATGGCTTGCAGAAATGTTGTTTTAGTAGCATTGCAAAAAATATAAATGAGAGCCCAGCACGTGTATTTTATAAGCGTGCCATGAATTTGTCTTTCTGGTAATCTGTATCAACATTTGTTGCCCAGCGATGCAACCATGGCAACCATTAAACTACATTTACAGATTCTGTACACTAGAGGTCCCTGTGTCATATCTTATTCCATAGAAACAGAGTAATGCATTAGTCTAATATATTTGTAATGTATAGATTGTTTTACATACATTGAGATTAAATCATTTGTGGGAAAGCAAAAAAATAAAGGGGAACCTTGATTATCCACCAAAATAAAGGCGTTCCTGTCAGGTAATGGAGACTGGTGAATTATTGAGAGCTCCCATGCTTAGTCTGACACACAGTGGGGCAGATAATGTGATCAACAGACCTGCTATTCCTGAGGTGCTGGTTGTGTCTTTGCCCCAGTGGAGTCGATCTTGCCCAACAATCCAAGGACAGCTCATTTAAATATTTTAGGCTGCCCTCAGGACTTAGCGCATGACACACTAGAAGTATCGTGGTGGATGCGGACCAGAATGTCGTATGTCAGGAATCAATGAAGGGCTGCCATTTTTATTCATTGGTCTGCCCTTGCTCAATTTGGCTTTTGAAAGCTGAAAACAATGGTGGCGGCAAAGATAGGGACCTTTTGAGAGAGCCATTTGGCAACTAAATTTTACCCGCCCCCTCCCCCGCCTTTCTAGAGCACTGCACAGAGTCCCCAGTCACATAATGGGGAGGACCTCTAATTTAACTTAACTATGTGGCCTTGTTCAGCATAGATTTTGAGCACAAGCCCCCAGTTCACTATATGCTGAGCACACTGAGTGCATGGTAGACCACAGACCTCCACGCTGGATAATACAGGCAGGTTATTTAATCATGGGAGACATCGTAAGCAACTCCCCATCCTGTCCTCACTTAATGTCCACACATGTGCACTTTCAGCACACCATCACTGAATAGCAATCAGTTGTGGGAACTCTGACTGACTTTCTCCACTCGAACTTGAGGCCACCCCAGTTGAGAGCTGCTAACTCAGCTTGGACCAATCATTGAACGGAGGACGTCCCTACCCTGTAGGTCTCAAATAATCACTGGTTAAACTCAGCAAACCACTGGGGGAGTAATCTGTATTAATTTCCTTAGAAACAATATAGGACTTTGGCAATCTTTCAATGTGGCAAGAGGCCACACTAATGTGTGTATTTATATCAGCAAATTTTAATGTCACATCAATTAAAAAAACAGATGTCCTTCCCCGTTCTAAGCTGAGCAGGTTGCTCTTTTCAGTTTTTCAACTTTAACTTAAAGTCCAACAAGCCGACAAAAGAGTACTGGGACATTTATGGAGTGGAACACCTTTAAAGGTATAATGCTGAGCATGCAGGATAAATACATTCTCAAAACCAACAAGCTCAAACTCAACAAACATGACCCTGGATTAACAAACAAATTAAAAGCGAAATAAAGAGAAAAAATGACCTGTACAAATAATGCAGGGGGAGATGTGAATGGGCTCACTAGGATGAACACAAGAAAATGCAAAAACATGTTAAAAGTGTGATGAGAGAGAATTCTTTCAGTACTGCAACAGCAAGAAGATAGTCAGAATAGAGATGAGAGTCATATAAGATTCAAATAGGCTCAAAACTGATATGAACACGAAATAGTAAATATTCTGAATGGCTACTTCCTCCAAGTGTCCCAAGGGAAGACATGAGAAACATGTTCTCTCCAAAGATATCCAAAGTATAATCAATGACTTTGATATAAATGAGATGGAAGTCCTTGGTTCTAGGCTAATGGGCTCAAAGCAAATAAATCGCCAGGGATGGATGGTATTATCCCATAGTGCTGAGACTAGGGAGAAAATTTGTGAGGCATTGACAATCATTATGAGGTAGTCAATGGACACTGGGGAGTTAATAGTAGCTTGGAAACAAGCTAGTGCAGCACCCATATTCCAAAAGAGTGGGAAAACAGACGAAGGAAACTGCAGAACTATTAGTTTTACTTCCATTTGATATAAAATAATGAAATCAATTATTGGGAGTAAACTTGCGACTCATCCGTACATCAATATCCTAGTTAATGGCAGTCTGCGTGGATTCAGAATGAGAAGATCCAGTCTGACCAACCTCTTTGAGGAAGTGCATTGTGACCCATGACCTGGTGTACCTTGGTTAATGAAAGGTTACTAAACTCAAAACTGTGGAGATTCAGAGAAAACCCTGGTAATGGATAAGAAACTGGCTGAAGGGTAGGAGACAATTAGAGGATTTATGTCAGATGTGAGGGGTGGGGGGGGGGGGGGAAGGGATGAACGAGTAGGGTGCCTCAGGCTCGGTGCTGGGCCCAGTACTATTTCTAATTTACATAAATGAGCTGGATTCAGAAACTCAATGCAAAATGGTCAAATTTGTAAACTTGATGCTAAACATGTCCAACCAAAGCAGAGCAGCAATCAACAAAGCCAATAGGATATTGAGCTACACAGCTAAAATAGTCAAATATATGTCAGAGGAGGTAGTGATCAAATTTTATTGCGTTCTGGTCAGATCACACCGAGAATACTGTGTCCAGTTCTGGTCGCCAAGAAGCAAGAGAGACACTCACCTCCTTCTGGAATGTGCCTTTGCAAAGAAGGTCTGGAGAGAGATGCAGTGGTATCTGTCCAGGTTCGTCCCGAGCAGTTCCGTAACACAGGACTCTGTGCTCTATGGGCTGTTCCCGGGGACGCACACCGAGACGGATATCAACTGCTGCTGGAAGACCATCAACTTGGTGAAAGACGCCCTTTGGTCTGCCCAAAACTTGCTGGTCTTTTTTCTTTTTTTATTCGTTCACGGGATGTGGGCATCGCTGGCAAGGCCAGCATTTATTGCCCATCCCTAATTGCCCTCGAGAAGGTGGTGGTGAGCCGCCTTCTTGAACCGCTGCAGTCCGTGTGGTGACGGTTCTCCCACAGTGCTGTTAGGAAGGGAGTTCCAGGATTTTGACCCAGCAACAATGAAGGAACGGCGATATATTTCCAAGTCGGGATGGTGTGTGACTTGGAGGGGAACGTGCAGGTGGTGTTGTTCCCATGTGCCTGCTGCTCTTGTCCTTCTAGGTGGTAGAGGTCGCGGGTTTGGGAGTGCTGTCGAAGAAACCTTGGCGAGTTGCTGCAGTGCATCCTGTGGATGGTACGCACTGCAGCCACAGTGCGCCGGTGGTGAAGGGAGTGAATGTTTAGTGTGGTGGATGGGGTGCCAATCAAGCGGGCTGCTTTATCTTGGATGGTGTCGAGCTTCTTGAGTGTTGTTGGAGCTGCACTCATCCAAGCAAGTGGAGAGTATTCCATCACACTCCTGACTTGTGCCTTGTAGATGGTGGAAAGGCTTTGGGGAGTCAGGAGGTGAGTCACTCGCCGCAGAATACCCAGCCTCTGACCTGCTCTCGTAGCCACAGTATTTATATGGCTGGTCCAGTTAAGTTTCTGGTCAATGGTGACCCCCAGGATGTTGATGGTGGGGGATTCGGTGATGGTAATGCCGTTGAATGTCAAGGGGAGGTGGTTAGACTCTCTCTTGTTGGAGATGGTCATTGCCTGGCACTTATCTGGCGCGAATGTTACTTGCCACTTATGAGCCCAAGCCTGGATGTTGTCCAGGTCTTGCTGCATGCGGGCTCGGACTGCTTCATTATTTGAGGGGTTGCGAATGGAACTGAACACTGTGCAGTCATCAGCGAACATCCTCATTTCTGACCTTACGATGGAGGGAAGGTCATTGATGAAGCAGCTGAAGATGGTTGGGCCTAGGACACTGCCCTGAGGAACTCCTGCAGCAATGTCCTGGGGCTGAGATGATTGGCCTCCAACAACCACTACCATCTTCCTTTGTGCTAGGTATGACTTCAGCCACTGGAGAGTTTCCCCCCTGATTCCCATTGACTTCAATTTTACTCTGGCTCCTTGGTGCCACACTCGGTCAAATGCTGCCTTGATGTCAAGGGCAGTCACTCTCACCTCACCTCTGGAATTCAGCTCTTTTGTCCAAGTTTGGACCAACGCTGTAATGAGGTCTGGAGCCGAGTGGTCCAGTGCAAGGAGCTGTCCTCGACCGAGTGTTGCAGACTGGCACATTCCAAGGTCCAGGACTGCTTGCTCAGGGACGCAATGAGGCTGGGTGCGGCCGTTGCAAAGGCTCTGTGGGGAAAGGCAACCATTTAGAGCCTTCCCGCCATTGTATACCGAGGGGCTGCAATCAGGGAAAAACCCCTCGGGCAGAATGTAAAATTCAAATTGATGTAATGTACCTGCAATGAATCTGTAGTGTACCTGTAATCAATAATCGCAATGAGGCACCCTGGAGTGTCATGAACTGTAATTATGTACAATGTGTTCATTGAACTGCACTTGATGTAACCTGCAAATTGTATAAACTGTATTGTGTACGTTTGGAATGTGATATGACAACTGTATTGTATTTATTGCTGCAAATTTTATGAATAAAGTATATTTTATGAAAAAAAAAGAAAAAAAGACATTCAAATGCTGGAGGCAGTGCAGAGAAGAGCCATGATGCTGATCCCCAGTGTCAAGGGTCTGAATTATGAGGAAAGATTGGAGAAATTTTGGCTTTTCAATCTAGAAAGGGGGCATCTGAAAGGTGATCTTATAGAGGTATCTAAGATTGCAAGGGTATAGAAAAAGTTAACCTGGAATATCAACTTAAAATTAAATTGCAAGGGTAGAATTAGAGGACACAGGCTCAAACCAGCAAGAGCTAATTTTAGGACAGATACCAGGAAATTCTTCTTTACCCAAAAAGTGATCAATGTGTGGAATAAATGTCTAGACAAGGTAGTGGGTCTAAAACCCTGAAATCATTTAAGAAACAATTGAATGCTGCACTTGGGGGACACTAGGATCTCTCTGAATAAATTAATTAAGATGGGCCAAATGGCCTTCCTCATCCACAATTATCTTCTGATGTTGTATCTTTGAGCAGTTTGTTGATTGTGTTTATTACACTTTACAGTGTTTTGTGAAAGGTTTTCAGGATAGGTTGTGTTGACAGCTAATAGCACAAACTCACCAATGTCTGCAAAGGTTTATACTTACAGATTATCATCTGCTGGTTGTGCTTTTGTATATCTTGCCTGGAAATCAATTTTCATTCATTTTATTCTTTTTCTCTTAGTTTGCTTCGCTTGTGTTTCTATGATTTTAGATCTTCAGAATTTTACTCCCTCCCCTCCAATGTTCTCCCTCCTTTCCTGCAGGGGCTCATTTATGCTGTCCTACAGCTCCACAGATGTCAACCACTCTCTGGTACATCCAAGACAGCAAGTGTTGTCAGGCTAGTGAACTGGAGATAGGAAGCACAGCAAAAATCAGATCCTGCCCTCATCTGACATTTAAACATGTATACAGGGGCTGCTGTATACCAAACAGGATTGCCTGCTTTTTGTAACATTCTGAGATTTGCAAGGAATACTGCATTTAATGGGGACCCAAACGTCTGCCCAGATATACTCTGAAAACGGAAAATATGTTGATCCCTGCAGGCAGACCTGCTAGAGGGGGACCTCCCAAAACTTGTACTGTAAGGAAAAGAACTCGATCTCTGCAGTGAATAAATGTGGTGACAGGGAGGAGACACCCAGGCAATAAATTCAGGAAATATTTTCATTGACATGTTTATCTTGATACACTGCCAGCAATCTCTAGAAATGTAATTCTACAAAAATGTACACTTGAGTAGATAAATCAACTTTGTGGGTTTGATTCTGTTCTATCTGAATTTATATCTAAGTGTTTAATTTAAGTGGAAATATTTTTAAACAGTCAATCAATTTTTAAAAAAATTCCTTAAAGAATTGAGCACATTTTAAACTTCAAAGAATTTCAGTAAGTGATACATTTAAAAATATCTTTCTATAAAATATTTTTGTTTGGATTGAGGATGTGTTATGCCTTTAAATAGAATCACTCACTCTAAACAACAACAACTTGCATTTATATAGCGCCTTTAACGTAGTAAAACGTCCCAAGGTGCTTCACAGGAGCGTTATCAAACAAAATTTGACACCGAGCCAAAGGAGGCGGCATTAGGACAAAACTTGGTCAAAGAGGTAGCTATTAAGGAGTGTCTAAATGATATGAAACATTACTATATGAGGATAAACCTGCTTAGTACTCACCTACTGTTTGCAGGGCCTGACCACAATTCTCAGAGAGTGTCTGTAAATGAACATCACATTGACTGCCTTTCAAGTTGGATTCAGTGGCATGATCCTATTTCGAGAGACTGAGCCTAACCTTTACAGGAAATGCTAATGAAAAGGTTAACAGAAAGCACCTCGACCACCCTTTGTGCTCAAACTAAACTCCTGGCTACCAAGGAAAGACCATGTCACTGTAAACCATCCAGTCACTCTTAGTCTACAGTGTACTAAACTATGCAAACTCCTCAATGTATATATCTACAAGTGCGGTGTAACCTGTAACCAGTAATGTACCAGAACCCAAGGAGGGGTGGAAACTTTGCTAAATACTTTTAAAATAACTTCCATAGCTTGAAATTAAGGGGAAGCTAGATAAACACATGAGGGAGAAAGTAATAGAAGGTCATGAAGAGGGTTGGATGAAGAGGGGTGGGAGGAGTCTCCTGTAGAGCATAAACACTGGCATGGACTAGTTGGGCCAAATGGCCTGTTTCTGTGCTGTAAATTCTATGTAATTATTGAATTTTATAATTTCACTTTATTTTAGATTCAAACTCGGGCTAAATTAATGGACCTAATGGACATGGCTTTGGTTAACTGAGATTATTCTTTCATCAGATTTGGTAGAAATACAAAAGCTCCCCTTCAAAGACCTGTATGGAGTTTTGTCAGCAATCTATTCCTTCAGGCACTGAACCATTAATCAGTATCAATTCTCCACTGAACAGAAAGGAGTTGATTTTTGATCTTATTGATCTACCAGATGCTGGCACTGAGTGAAACTTAAAAAAAAAAATCTGTGCACTTGATAAATTAAAGTCCTTCATTACCTATCAACCGTAATTAATCAGCACAAATGAACAAAATAAATTGATATCCTCTAGAATGATATGAACTACAGCCAAAATTCGCTGGCGCTGATTCGTACTGTGTTCAGATTAGCGCGAGGTTTATGATCTCATTGATTAATTTCTTTCAGTCAACATTGTACTTCGTCTCAATATATACAGGAAAAAGATTACAAGATGATAAGGGGAAGAATTGAATATTTTATTGATGGTTAAAACATACATCCAAGGTATGCCCATCACAGCTATCCATGGGGGGAGATTTCTTCTGTGCACTATTTGTAGCACAATGGCAACCTGTTTATAACGAATAGACTTCCAATTTTGCTACAACTAGCATGCACAGGAAATTTTGTTTTCCCCATGTCAACGCACGTACATATAATAGAATCTCGTAAAGTCTATTAAAAATCAAACAGGTAGCAGGCACACGGAACAGTGTGTACTGACAGGTGTATAACACACTGGGGAAACTCGGTGCTTTTCATCAAATTGACCTTAGTAGTCACTGATTACATGGAAAAAGCTTAAAGAATTGCACTGGAATACTAACAGACTGCCCGTAACTCCCAACAACCATGGTTGGTTAAGCAATGGTTAACTACAGATTTAAACTTTTGCTTGCGAGAGCAGAGCAGAGCACGGGGCAATGGCATTGTGTGGGCAGGAGCTCTGCAGGTTTCAGGAGTGGTCTGTGCAGCTTTGCTGCTGGTATTCTGTACCCATGTGGCATGTGCTGTATGTCCGGGCCTCACATACAGCAGGTACTGCATGACATATACTTTACTGCCGTGAACAGGGGAACATTCAACCGTCTTACAATAATTAGCTTTTGGCAGCTTGTTGACATGATTATAGACAGCCTTTCACAGTCTCTACATACATAGCATCTGTTTGCATTAACTAAGTGGACTGATAATACAGAATATGATTGAAACAAAGCGCAGAACACATAATATATCTGTGTGTAAAGAAAATTAAAATTCCAATCTTGTATATTTTTTGGCTATGTTGCAAGAATGCAATTTCAAGCTTCAAATGAGTTATACGATGATTAAGGAGAAATTCGTTTCCTTTGCATGGAGTCAAATATAGGATATGGTAAAATGGAGCTGTTCATGATTAAAATGTGTTGCAATTCTATATTATTAAATGTTTTGTACCTGTAATAATGTATGATTGCAGAGCATTGCTGATTGGTGCATCCTAACCACTTGGCATTATTGGTCATGTCATTAGCAAAGATCAATCACATCCAAATAATCAAATCCAGAAACACACAATACAACAATTACACCGAAGCCACAAACTCTGTTCCCTAGCCATTGACTCCATCTCTCTCCCTGGCCACCATCTGAGGCTGAACCAGACTGTTCGCAACCTTGGCACCATATTTGACCCTGAGATGAGCTTCTGACCACATATCCGCTCCATCACCAAGACTGCCTACTTCCACCTCCGTAACATCACTGATCTCTGCCCCTACTTCAGCTCATCTGCTGTTGAATCCCTCATCCATGCCTTTGTTACCTCTATACTTGACTTCCAATGTTGTCCTGGCCGACCTCCCACCTTGTACCCTCCATAAACTTTGCTGCCATATCCTAACTCGCACCAAGTCCCGTAAACCCATTTCTCCTGTGCTCCCTGACCGACATTGGCTCCCAGTCCGGGAAAGCCTCCAATTCTTGCATCCTGCACATTCCTGATTTTAATTGCTCCACCATTAGTGGCTGTGCCTTCAGCTGCCTAGGTCCTAAGTTCAGGAATTCCCTCTCTAAATCTCTCCGCCTTTCTACCTCTCTCCCCTCCTTTAAGATACTCCTTAAAACCTACCTCATTGACCAAGCTTTTGATCACCTGTCCTAATATCTCCTTATGTGGCTCAGTGTCAAATTTTGTTTGATAACAAGCCTGTGAAGTGCTGTGGGACATTGTACTATGTTAAAGGCATTATATAAATGCAATTGTTGTTGTTGTTGTGCCTTCAGCCTGTTCCTCTGTGCTCCACGACTTACCTCTGCTCCCAGCTCTCCCCATCCTCAGTCCTCATTTTCTGGGACTTATGATCTCTGATGGTCCTTGTCCTTTACTTACCACTTGTTCTTCAACTAGTCTTGAACTCACCCTCCTGCTCATTCTCTGGCCTCCATTCCTCACTTGAAAGCAACAGTAAGCATTTAAAAAGGTTAAGGTGCAACATACCCACCATGAAATGAACTGGCTTCCTGCAAATAAAGTTATTGTCTGTCTCACCAGAATATCCCTTATCTTCAGGTTTGTGATTTGCATTGCATTCATGTACCATTGCTTCCTCTCCACCCTATGGAAGGGAGGGTTCCAACTTTTTTGAATCTGATAAAATTGAAGGTACATGTATCGCACATTTAACTATCAGGCTGATCGACCTCTTGTCTGGTGTGTTATCTACATCTCAAAAACATTTTGCTGATCAAAAAAATGAAAAATTCCAAATTTTGTGAGTTACTGTTTGTGTATTTTATACAATGTGAACACTTAGTGAAATCTGAAAGCGAAGGATAAATTTCTAATATACAGCTCCACAGACCAAGTCACATAAACCACGGCCAATCATAGACCTAAAGGAAAAACATTTCCCATGACCAACCATTGAGTCACTTTTTGCAGTTCTGGAAATATGCACAATTTTCATCCTATCAGGTGTGTAAAAATACACTGATTTTCTCTGTTGCTGTTCATTGCTGAATACTTTAAGCTATGCTAAATATGTGGTGAGCCAATCAGAACTCCTGCATCCGGTCATCTGAGTGGCACACAGTTACAGGTATTATGACAATCAGTCACCATAGGAATGTTACCACACATAACAAATGACCAAGGAAGCTCGAAGGAACGCCTGATCTGACAGCAACTAACCAGTTAACGATCCAATCTGATCTCCTATCTATGTCTGGTTTTGGATTTGACAAAGAATGGCAACACCAGCAGCAGTCCTATACTAATCAGTCTTGATTGCCTTACCTTTGAAGAAGAAAATAAATAGACTGTTTCCTCCAAACAAAATTTATTTGTATCAAAAACAATGTGAACTCATCACACATCATTTATTCATTCCTCTTCCGACCATCCCCCATTAATTTACAGACCACCAGCTCGGACATAACTCCAAAATGAAAATATTACATTAACTTATCACAAACTTCCAATATTAAAAAAACCCACTGGAAACCATATAATAACAACACATGGTATAACAGCAATGCAGATTGGGGCTGTTGAGGCTATTCACCAGAAATGTTTACCATATGCTACTAATAAATGACACAGCATATGGCCGCAGCAGTGATTCAGTGTATTTATTGTCTTTTAAACAGGCCAGCTCCCATGTGTATCAGTTAAATAGAATGTGTGCATTTGTAGAACTTTTATGGATCATCCTGTCTGTGAACATTAAAGTTATTTTGGAAGGTAACTGGTGGTTAATTAGCATTAATGGTCATGCGATAAACTGTAATTTAGCACATTTTAACTTGCTGCCAGGTTTAAATTAAATTGGAATGTTTGATGGGACTGTGCAATTAAAGAGCTTAACAAATGAAAGTGAATCACATAACCTTTGGTTGCGATTCTGAGTTATTTTTTGCTGGCAGTAACTGAAGTCAAATGGACAGCAAAACCTCACAAAAGGCAAAAGTTACATCTTAGTGAGTATGAGCTTTATATTTTAGTGAGAGGAATCATTAAAAGGAAACAGGATTATAACACCAAATGTATAGTTCTTATGTTCTTACAAACACCATCTTCTAGACTGACAAACTAGTTCAGTTCTAACAGGTTCTGTCTAATTGATATATTGTCAGATGCAGTTTGTTAAAGAATTGTGTATAATGCCCATACAATATTCATAACAATAATATTGAAATATCTTGGCTAAAGTTGCACAAAAAGTAAATAAAAGCTCCCCCTCCCCTTATACCTGCATCGTGCTCTCCTCTCCCTCCCTCCGCTTAGATCTACACCTCAGGATGGCAGTGGGAACGGATGCAGATGACGTCATCAGAAGTGCCATCAACACCGATTGTGCATGCACAACGTGACATAGTGAGATGCATTTGTGTACGTGCAAGACAGATGACGTCATCAGGCCAGCTGGCAATCGGAAGCACCCATACGGTGTCAGTAATCACAGTAAAATCCAGACTGACACTTCAGTGCAGCACTGAGGGCGTGCTGCACTGTCTTTCGGATGAGATGTTGAACCGAGACCCCATCTGCTCTCTCAGGTGGACGTAAAAGATCCCATGATACTATTTCGAAGAGGAGCAGGAATGTTCTCTCTGGTATCCTGGCCAATATTCATCCCTCAACCATCATCACTAAAAACAGGTTATCCAATCGTTATATCGTTGCTGTTTGTGGGACGTTGCTGTGTGCAAATTGGCTGTCATGTTTCCTGCATTACAATAGTGACTACACTTCAAAAGTACTTCATTGACTGTAAAGCGCTTTGGGATGGCCTAAGGTCATGAAAGGTGCTATATAAATGCAAAATCTTTCTTTTCTTTCCTGATTTCACTCCTAAATGGCCTAATTCTAATTTTAAGATTATGTCTTGTTCTGGATTCCCCCACCAGAGGAAATAGTGTCTCTGTATTTTCCCTTTATCATTTTAAAGACCTTGATTAGATCACCCTCAACGTTCTAAAGTCAAGGGACTACAAACCAAGTTTAAACAAAGACACTTAGTCAAAGCAGACAAAAAACAGTGGACACCAAACAGGGAGGGGATAAAAGGGGCTAAAGGAGAGTTAAGGTTATTCAGTGGGCATTTTTATCTGGAATTACTTACATTCTACAATCAGGCCATTCAGCCCAACTGGTTTATGCTAGTTCTTATACTCCACACGAGCCTCTTCCCCTCGAATTGCCTCTTCTTAGCCTGCCCCCGTATCCCTCTATTCTCCTTCATGTATGCATGAAGCCACCCCTCAAATTCAGCAATGCTATCTGCTTCAACCACTCCACCTGACAGCGAGTTCCACATTCTCACCACTCTGTAAAAAGGAGTTCCACATTCTCACCACAATCAGGTACAAGTGTGATTCTGACTTTGCACGTCACATTTTCAAGTTTGACAGATATGCTGAATGCAAGATGTTTTGTTTATTACATGCACAACTACTCACAGATCTCCCATGGCATCGCTGACAATAAGATTATATGCTGTTATATAATGATAAGTGCGTAACACTATATAAGACATAATATTATTCTGCTGTTAAAATGCAGCTGTGTCTAAAGCAACCTGTCCCTTTAAGGTCACAAGGCCTAAATGCTGTAAATAAGCACATGCCTAAAGTCAATTCAAGTTTAATTGTTGTTGGTGCTGGAAGTTTGCAGATTAGAATGTTCTTGTAAATTTCCAGGTCCAGGTCCAAAGAAATCAACATGAAACCTACATTGACATTTTGGTAGGAGCTTATAGATTTCCAGCTCCAGCATGGAATAACTGGCTTTCTTTAAGATATTCTTATACTTTTGACACTTACACTTTAAAATGTGACATCTAAAATGTGACATCTAAAATGTGATAAATGTTCTCAAAATTTTTATATAGAAGTTTCATTTTGGCACAGAAACTTTACTTGAAGTGTTAAAGTTGAAAATAAATTCTTCCTCTTGGCTTTTGCTGCCATTTTTGGTATAAGTCAATAGAAACAGTAAGATAGAATCATAGAATCTTACAGCACAGAAGGAGGCCATTCAGCCCATCGTGCCTGTGCTGGCTCTTTGAAAGAGCTGTCCAATTTAGTCCCACACCCCAGATCTGGGCCTTTGTTAAGTTAATGTCCCATTCATCAATTTTGTTGTGTTTCTTTTTCCCCGCAACGGATAAATTTGGCTTTTAATTAAAAAATAGTAGCTGCTAGCCAGGCTTCTATTTCAATGCGAACAGGAGTCTATTTGTCTGAGGAAGTCTTGAAAAGATCTCTCCAGCCCACCACCACCACTGTATTAGGGCACAGATAAGACCTAAGTGAAGCCACAAGAGTTTGCTCACAACTAAGAGATGAAAATAAACTCTGTGCAAACAAAGGGACTAACATTCCATCTTCTTTCTACATGTACTTAACTGCACCGTAAGCAATGTGAAAGATCATGAGCAAAACAGCAGGATGGAACATGGTCAGAATGTGCAAATAGGACAAAGGAATTATTCAAGTCACAAAAGGGTAACGTTTGCAACTTCACTCCAATGGGTTAGTGAAAGGGGTAATAAAATTTTTGGATCCATTAGCAAACAGCAATACATTTCAAATCAGAGATCAAAGCTTCCCTCACTGCACTCCAAACAACATCTGATACGAATTGTTTGAAGTTCTACTGTTAATCCTATGCCATATGTATCTATATCAGTATAAGGTCTCTTATCTGTCAGAGGTTAGACATTTGTAAACACAGACTGTACAGTACAGGTAGTCAGCAGTCAAAATACAAGAGGACTACATTGCATGCAATGTTCTGCTGTCACTGATGATAAATGATGCACTTCGTTTTAGTGGTTCTTTATACTGGACAAAAGTGCTTTGATTGTTTAATGAGGGAATATTTTTATCTTCTGTTCACTACTTATATCAAAATGCCATTCAACCCATTTTGCAGTAAGCTTAAGCCTTTATTTTTGTAAATTAATCAAGAGACATAGCATAGTGAAGCTTTTTGTAAATAATTATTTAACAACGGCATGGGACAGAAATGATGGTGAGTAACTGGGACCACTATAAACTATGCAAACATTACGAAGAAATGGCTGAAATTTTGTTTTAGTTGGGGCTGATATTACATTCTTATGTGCGCTCCACCCACATTCCTGTAAATTTATTTTTTGTAAGTATGATGAAAATAGTAGTTTGGGGGAGGGGGGGTTGCCCTCAGCCAGACGATGAGCTTCATGAATATTGTATTTTGTGGCTACAGTGATTCCATTTCATCTCGGACCACAGTTCTGTGTGAAAGGTAATAACATTGCACCCAGTCATCTGATGATTATGGTGCAGGGTTGTGAGTTCAAATCCAACTATGACAAGTTGCGAAATTGAATGCAGTAAATCTGATAATTTGTTGACTGGCCCCAGTAAAAATGACCATGAAAATTGCTGTATTTTTGTAAAAACCCAATTGCTTCACTATTTTTTTTGAAGCAATGTACTTGCCACCCGTACCAAGTCTAGGCTACATGTAATTCCACTCCCACACTATGTTACACTTCCTACATTACAACAGTGACTACACTTTAAATGTGCAGTACTTCATTGGTTGTAAAGCACTTTGGGTTGTCCTGAGGCCGTGAAAGACACTATATAAATCCTAGCATTCTTTGAAGTGGCTTAGCAAGCCATTCTTTTGAAAAATAGTCACTACGAGGTAAGAACCACCTTCGCAGGGCAATTGGGGATGCACAATAAATGAGTCCTAGACAACATCACCCTGAAAACAAATACTTTTTTTTAAATTCTAAAACAAGAATGAACAAGTGAGGCATCTCCTGCATGATAGAACAATGGTCCTACTAGATCATCAGCTTGTTCTGATTCTTCACACACAAACATAAACACATGTAACAGAACCCAAATTTATATATAATCTGCATATGTACAAGGCACCATAAATGTATGCTCAAATTAATATAAAATTAGCACCTCAGTGTCAAGACCAGTATAATACCACATAAAAAAACTGGGCCCACAGAGTTAGTAGAACAAAGTCTCAGCCTGTTCTGTGCTGTATGTTAGCTCAGCCATTCTAATTTTAGTAAAATGCAGCTTCAGTGTCTTTGTAAAGAGTCATTTGATATATATTTATATGTTAAATGTATACTTCATCTGATTAATGCACAGGTTTCAACCTTCAGTAACAAATTATTAAAGGCCTTTTTGGCAGTATTTGGATTTATAACAAAATCAGCATTTTACTTCATAAAAGTGCATTCTCTCTATCTTCTCTTTGTATTCTGTTTATTTTAAAAGTACTGTGTCACCATAGTTAGTTAGCTAATTTGCATAAGCAGCTTGCAGCCTCTATGCATATTTTAAAAATTCCCCTCCCCTATTTGTTGCTGCATTAATGCTGTACTTAACCAAGTTGATAGGATGGTTCAAATCAGTAAAACACCCATAGATATGTAAGTGCTGCTCCTTCATCAACCCACCCGGAGCTGTACTTGAGTGAAATGGTAAAAGACTCCATCACTCAAGAATTTTCCACCTGTGAAACCTTACCGTCTAAGGAAAGCCCTAATCTATGTGATGGTCAAGAATGGTATCTGACCTCACTTTTCTAAGAATACAGGAATGATATTATTGCACCTGCATGTACATGGGCACAAACAATTCACTGCAGGATAGTTACCTCCTATATTAAAAAATGATGGGTGAAAGAATTTAACAAAATTATCCACAAAGAAAAGTTGTTCTAGAAAAGGTGTTTTAAATCAGTTATACAATGGTTTCCTTCATGTAAGTTTATGATCAAAATTGAATTCCCCTTTAAGATATTCAACCTGAGCGATCCGTGTTCCATGCAAACTCTAATCATAGTGATTTTTTCTAATTCAGGACCAAACAAGGAAACAGTTTACCATAATAATAGGAAAATGCCATTTGGTTCGTCAAGCCTATTCGCTCCAATATAACCCCTTGTACAATTTGCATTGTCTTGGCCTTTCAACTTATTTAAATTTCCAGAAGCAGACGATTAAACACAGGTAAAACATCCAAAAGCTTCCACTCTGGTATGTTTTCTCAAAGTTGAAAGGCAAAGAGGGGAAACAGATGACTAAATATAATAAATACTGCATTAAAATGCCTTCAGACATAACGAAGGCTTGTGAAGCTTACATTCCATGAGTTCTTTTTAATCACATTGCACCACGATGGAATAAAAGGTTTCATTCACTTTATAAGGGAAACTGTTCTTTGCTTGACTTCTAAGAGGAAGAACACAAAATAGTAACACTTTTAAATAATGGAATAAAACTGAATGACAAGAATGCCTCTATGTAGTTACATTGAGTCCAATGTGGTTGTGTTTGCAATAATATATTGAATTCAGATGTCGTTCTTATTTAACACACTGGCACTGCATATTAAACCGGTAGTTAGCACCTTAGCTAACCTTAACAAGAATTATTTATGTATAACCTAATTTATAGTTTACTCTTAATTCAATTTGATTTAATTCAAATCTAACCAATGTAAATGACTTGAAATGACCCAAGAAACCCCTTAATTAGTTATGTATGTCACAAGCTTTACTTTCTTTTAATGTATGCAATGGGTATTACAAAATGGGGTTACTTGGCTAAAAGAGCTTCATCGCTGTGCAACATGGCATTTCTATTCTGCAGTTTAGATAATCCTGTTGGGCAAAAATAGCAACCAGTTATGCTGCCAGTTCTCTATCAATGTGAAATGGTTTTGGCTTTGCAATGGCACTAAACTAATACTATAAATCAGGAGTGAAATTGCCAAACTAATGTTGTTTGATATTCCGACAAGCTGTGAGTTCACTTCAAACAGTACAAAGCAAAGTATTCCCCTGGCAGTTGATTGGACCATGAGATGACCATCACATTTGCTCTTTGTTAACATTAAAACTTTGAATGGTATTTTGGATATTGTTGAGTGCAAACACATGTGCAGATCTCCACTTTGCCTGGCCAGAAATTGAGGCAGTATAACTTGGAACTGCTGGATTCTTATTGCTCAAAATTCATACTGCTCTCAAACTAGAATAACAATACCATTAGTGCATCTAAGGTCAGTTTTGTGTTGTTGACCTAGGTCCTCTGAACAAAGCTGTTACTATTAACCAGTACCCGTCATTAGAGAAAGGGGACCTTCATAACACCTATGCAGTTCACAGAAGCCTCAGGTTTTCTTTGCAGAGCATGTAACTGTACAAAATTGTTCTGTTCAGAAGATTAGATTTCAAAGTCTCATTCTTCCAAGAATGCTCTATTATCTATTTTGATGATGCACTGCAGATGGTAGTTCTACAGGCTCATTCCATGAAAACAGGCTTCTCATAATTCTACAATAGGGAGGATAGGATAATTAACAGAGGTTACAGTAAAGAAAACATACCACCAATAATTTATGTGTAACTAAATGAAACAACAGAACCATTTCTAAATACTAAGGACCTCCTGTGATCCAAGGTGTGGGAGCAGTAATCAGGTAGTTCAGATGCTGCTTGTAGCAGGAATGTTATATGCAGTTGGTCAGGAGCTGGAAGGAAGAAATAGTGGACAGTATGGAGCCAATGCAAGCCTGTTCCTGGGAGGGGAGGGAGAGAGAAGGAGCAGGCAGGCCACGACAGTTGACATATGTAGAGTCGGCTGAGGAGGAACGATGTAGTGGCTGTATCATACAGAAAAAATCCTCTTTAGTCGAATGTGATTGATCCAATGACCAGTCATAACTAACAGTATTTACATCCATCATAATCACAAACTGCACTAATCAAGAAGATTAGACATGAGCCAATGCTGAACCGATCAAAAAGGTCCTACGGACAGACAGGACAGCCACAAAAAAATTATTAGCAATTCTTGAAATGTTCATCAAATCACAACCCACATCTAAGACAAAGATTCACCAGCTGCCATGGACACATTGCTTCAAATAATTAAAGATATAAGAGCAAGCAGAAACTTGTGTAAGGTGGTAAAATACTTTCACCTAAATTAGTTGTTAAATGATCCTTCAAATATCAGTCTCAATACATATGTACTGTAACATCAACCAGATGTCAACAATTGAACTGTATTGTTTGATGAAGTGGAAAAGGTTTGTTCTTTCGATCTTGGACATAGTTTCACTTTTAAGTAACAAGCTGATCACAGCAACCTTGTGTTCTGGTCACAAACGACTGGGAAGACTTCCAACAGGAAATACCTAATCAAAGGTAAGGAGAGGAATGGAAAAGACTAGCATTTAAATAGCGCCTTTCCATGACCTCAGGACGTCCCAAAGCGCTTTTCAGCCAGTAACTATTTTGCACACAGCAAAGCCCCACAAACAGTAATGAGATACATGAGCAGACAATCTGTTTTTTTTGTGATATTGATCAAGGGATAAATATTAGCCAGGACACCAGGAAAATTCCCTTGCTCTTCTTTGAATAGTGCCATGGGATCTTTTAAGTCCACCTGAGAGGCCAGACAGGGCCTCGGTTCAACATCTCATCTGAAAGACAAAAGCTTCGCCAGTGCCGCACTCCCTCAGTACTGGCACTGAAGTGTCAGCCTGGATTATGTGCTCAAGTCTCTGGAGTGGAGCTTGAACCCATGACCTTCTGACTCAGAGATGAGACTGCTACCACTGAGCCAATATATCTTACTACAAGTCAGAGGGGACTCTGACTGAACTACCAACACCTGATTGAGAACAGGTTCCATGTCATTCTCTGAAGATGTCAGCTCTCTCAAGGTCTTTCCCAAAGGTCTAAGAGTATCAACAGAACTGTTTGGACTTTTGGCTAAGACCAAATGTAGATCTTATTGAGTGCCTCTTGGCAATGCTGTGGCTCAACACCAGGGAGATGCTAATTTCAGGCTACGTACTGTACACCATGAGCCAGAGGGGGTTTGGACTGAACCGCCAGCACATCAGCTACCTTGGAAGATGCCAGTTCCCCGAGTGACTTTCCAAGAAGTCTACGGGTAGCAAAAGAGTTTTTTGCCACAAAGGGCTGTGATGGAACCACCAGTGCTTGACTGGGAATAGTTTTTACACTATTCTACAAAGATGTTGGATTACTGAGAATCATTCCCAAAAGACAAGGGGTAGCAAAAGAGCTGGATGAAGGCTATAAATTAGAGGGAACTCTGACTCAACCACTAGCTCCTAATTGCGAACAGCTTCCATGGTAACGCAGGAATATGCCAGCTGTGCTTATTCAAGATGGTTAGGGGCAGCAAAAGAGCTATTTGGATTTAAAGAAGCAAGCCAGTTGGCTGTTAGGGGCCTGAACCTATTGGCAGCATTTTGGGAAGTTGTCCTATCAGCAGATGAAAATCATATCATAGCTATACTGTGCATTCGCAACCATGTAGTTATGTTCAGAGTGAACTATTGATAGGTCGCAGGGCACAGTGTTTTGGATCTACCAGCTCACTCGCTGATGGCTCCTTACACTTGCTTTCTCTTCTCTCTATTAATATCTTGATAAGAAAGTACAGCCTGAAGATTTCCATTTACCAAGATTTCTGAGAAATCGAAAACTACACATGTTGCTCTCTCTTCTTGCTTTATACTGCACTTCTGCAAATTTGTGCCATCTCCTGGAATCTGTCTTATCCATTTCTAGACATCCTGCCCTCGCACCTTTTGTTTCTCACTGAAGCCTAAGTTTCAACTCTCTGGACTCTATGCCTTCCAATTTCCTTATTGCATTTTCTATGCCTACTTTCAATCCAAAAGAGATGCATGTGCATTTGTTCATTCTGATGTTCCTGCTATGCCAAAGCTCCTTTGAATCAACGTATCCTTCCCTCTTTCCTACTTCCTACAATCTACAGGCTTTAAAATCCAAATTTGGCCTCACCTAATTTCTGCTTCCTCCTCTTTGCTACATGTTTCAATCTTGGTAGTGTCCTGCACTTAAGGGTAGCTAACCCTCTCAGAGTGCCTGGGCGTCTCCCGGAATGGAACATAAATCTCTCATGCGCTGCTATTAGCAGAACTGAAGAAGTTTGCACTTTAAATTATCTGTTGCATCACCAGCTGCCACTGCAGAGAAGCCTCTGGCTTGGTGATGTCATCAGGTGATTGGAAACGGGACCAGCTGGTTGCTGGGAGTTGGGGGCGAAGGGAAGAGTGAGATGGAGGGGTGGGGCTACGGTGAACAAGGAGTAGGGGGCTAGTGATTGGAGATTGGGGCTTGGAGTGGGGAGAGAAAGTGACAGCGGACTGGAAGTCAGGGGAGAGGGTAAAAGGGGATTGGGGCGGGAAGAGAGGGAGACTGCGGAATGGGGATCGGGGAGACAGTGGCCCACTGCCCTTTGTGTGATCTCTTGGTTTGGTTCAGTTCGATCTGTGCCAGCGGGCTTTGATGTGTGAAGTCCAAGTACAGATTTGCTCTGACTGAGGCTCCCAGTTCAGAGTTGTCATCTTCACACAGAACCCAAGTCCAGACCAGAGTCCAAGGAGATAAGGAGCGAGATGGGGTCTGTTAAAGTGGCATAATCTGGGGAACCTGACCGCATCTTGTGCAGTGCCAGGGGATTCTGGCTGTAGTTAAAGGGTGAATATTAGCTAGTTATATGACTACCACTAGTTACAGGTAGGATAGGGGAGTTACAACAGGGCGCTACACCTGTTACTACCAGTTACATTACTAGTATTACTGTTATTTATCAGTGCAATTTATGAGAGTTATTATTAGTTACTGGTGGAAATAAAGTTCCTGCCACCTTTGGTTTCCCCCCTGCAAATCCTTCCCCCCATCTTCCCTTTCCCCTCTTCTCCTCCTGGTTCTCGGGAACTTGTGGCATTACAGCTGCTGGCGAAACCCAGAGTAAAGACACCCAACTACAGAGGATGCAACCTTTATAAAGGCAAAGTCAATTAACTCTGGCAGACGTCACGTAATCAAGCCTCCTGGAATACCTCCAACCAGAGTTGGCAACCCTACCTGCACGCCGGGCCTGGGTGGTTCACCTTGCTTGGTCTCCAGTGCAACCCAATCAATCCACCATGCACTCTTTGGTAAAATAATATTCTCGATTCATGTCGCAGCTCTTGAATTGAAAAAAATATCGATGCATGCATCCCTGGTAAAGGTTATTTTTTTCATAATATCTGTTTTGGAGAATTTTTAAAAAATCTAATCACCTTTATTCGCGGTACCATTTGCGCCACTCTCTCTGTTATAACTGCAGAAGTTCCAACTCTTGGGTGTGGTGACTCCCTCTCAGCAAAACCGATGAAAAAACAGAACCCAAATAATACAATGTTCCACTGATGCAGCGTCATGTTTTTTTCCTTTAATCACTGCGAGATTCTTCACATCAAAAAACAAAATCACAAAAAAACAAAATTGAATTGCATGAAGGTAAAAATTGCGAATTTTTAATTTTTTTTTTTAGTCCTGTTTCTCGGTTTAAGAGTCAGTTGAAGAGTAAAATAAATAGATGCCGTGAGATTGTTACCCCGCTGTAGAAATCTTCCCCTGGAATATCTTAACGAATGATCTTCACAACAATTTTTTTTCCGTGAGTCCCCCACTCACAATATGAGCTAACCTAAACCCGCGTCCGTTGCTGACAGGGATTATGTACAAACAGATTTTTTTTTGTTGGGAGGTTTTCTGTATGTTGCCCCAAGTCTTTCAGAAATCAGCTGAAGAGAGATCCGCCAGGTAAACAGTAGCGACGAGCTGTAACCGAGATCACAGTACATTATTACAGCTTGAACACTTAACACGGTTGCCACATATGTCTAAAACCAGAACACATCCTTGGCTTTGTCGTGGTGCTGAAGACCTGATAAGAAAGAAAGACGGGGGGGAAAAAAAAGAATAAAAGAAACCAGATAAAGAAATGAACTGCATCCCAGCGGAAACACACAGTCCAGGAGCCAATTTGTGATAAATGATTTAAATAAATGAAGTCACTGTACCCCTTCCATCCCACAGAAAAGGACCGATTTCCATAGTTCTAACTCTAAAAACCGCTTTGCTCTATCAGGTACAAATCTAGCACATACAAGCCTCAAACCTTTTCTGTAAAGGGGAGCAATTAATGGGCCCCCAACTCCACAACGAAAAGTGGATTCCCAGAAAAAAAGATATAGATTATCAGTTGCCATATGTCATAAAGTTATACAGTTATTGGATGAATGAAAAACAAGAGCGACAAGTAATTATTGGCCAAAATGTCGTATTTTTTAAAAAAAACTGAAACCACTCGTTAATGGATTACACAAAAGTGTGGCTGGAAAGTGAAGCCTTTAATGCGAACCGTCTCCACAATAAAGATTCAATGTTAACAACACGGATCAGAGTAAACAGGAACAGGTGAATGTTAGTTTTTAATATCTTCACAATTTAAAAAAAAATCCTTTCAAATACAATTTGAACAACGTTCCTCCAACAAGAAATTGAAGATTAGAATAAAAACAGTAGATTCAATGAATTGTCTTTTTTTTAAAAGTCTGTAAGACGCAATAATGATCATTGATAGTGAAAAGTACAGAGAACACGCCCAATTCTATTGCTGATCATCGATTTATAGTATATTATATACAGCGATTATAGTGATTCTTACACGTTACATTTCCAATCACAATCCACGTCTATAGTGTGGACTTTTTATATAAAAATGTAAAGAGCCTTACCTGTATCCACATTTATGTTTAAAGTCTGTGTCACTTCAGCGGTAGGGAAGACTCCCGTCCACGGAGACGTGGGCTCTTGGCCGGCGATGGCCGGTTGCAGTCTGCTGGACCGGAGGGCCGGGACGAGCAAAGAGCTGTAGCGAGGGTCGAGGTTGGGGTTGAGAGGGTAGAGTTCGTGTATAGTCCTGGGGTGATGGTAAGCCGAGCTCTGCGGGCTGAGGGGACCGCCCAGCGGGTAGTGCCAATGTTCCGGCGGCTGGGCCAGGTGAGGGTGCAGTGCGGCCGGGTACGGCTCTGTCGATGCGAAATGGAGCTCGGAGTGTGGGGAGCTCAAGCTGCTACTGCTTGCTGCTGAGGCCGAGGCCGAAGCTGGGGCGGGGGGTGCCTGGTAATTACTGTCCCAGAAAGAAGCAGGAAAATTGCGCTGGGTGAGGGAAGAAGGGCCCTCTGAAAAACAAAGTAAAGCATGAGTTGCATACAGACATCAGACTGACATACATACTCCACCCTGCATTATAGTGTTAAATAAAGACACTATTAATAAGAATGTCCAGCAATAATTGCATGAGCGAATCGGTCTCAATATTACTGCGAAATTGCTACAATTTACAAAACAAACCATCTTGCTTTTACTTTGAAGGGATCCGTTATACAAAGCATATTTTGCTGTTGTATTGTTCACGTGTAATAATTAAGTTGATGTTATGTTTCCGACACACTCCAACCTCCTTCCAAATATGTCAATATTTGGATACAACTCCACTGTTAACATTGTAAATGTTGATACAATCTCCCCAGAACCTCCCACCCCTCCTGTCCTAAAAGATGGTGTCAGATATCCATAGAAAAACACAGCATTGTGTGAAAAAAAACCCGCTCTTTATTAGTACACAGCAACAGAAATAACAGGCCAATAAGTCAACAAACACAGAGCAGAATATTGGATTGTCCAGACACTGTCGGAGCACATGGAATGCCCGGCCTCAGACAGACAGAAATGTGATGAGCTGACTGTACGCCTTTGCTGATCTCTAAGGGTCCGTGGACACTTGCTTGAAAATCTGGATCAGGGATAATTTGACAGAATCATATAGAATGGTTACAGCACGGAAGGCGGCCACTCGGCCCATCGAGTCCGTGCCGGCTCTCTGCAAGAGCAATCCAGCACTGTTACTGTTATTAATTAGAACGCTGTTTTATCTCCAAATACAATAGCTGTGAGGATAAGTGGACTTAGTTTTTGCGTGCGCATCAACATAAAACACAAACTGCCCACCAAAACCCTGAAGGGGCCGACCTCCCCCTCCCCCCCCATTCCCACCACCCTTGTAGGACACCATCTCACACCTGTTTGAGTTCCCTAAGAGTGCAGTATAAATCCAGACTGTCGTCGTTAACAAATGTCAATTTATCCAGCTGTTTTTTTTTGACATAGGTATTTTGTGAGGATGACACGAGGGAAGAAAGACTTTGATCTATATGGATGTTTATATCTGATATGCAAATAAATAAATAAAACCGGCAAATTTATAAGGATTCCCAGCACCTGGACTAACACTTTTAGTGAAAATACACACCCGCACATCATGATAATCATTTTACTGCGGTTATATTTTTGAGATTCTCACAAATCTTTCTAGAATGTTCAAGAGATTTATGCATTATTTTACCCATCTTTAAAATGGCTCGACTACACAACAAACAGTAATTGAATATCCCTTACTGGGATTTTTGTATCCCTCCTGCATTGACGAATCAAAATTAGAAAAACAAAGATAATGCAAAAACACAAAGTAAGGACAAGTTTCCGAATGAATGGCTCTGGAGGACCTAATGGTTAACCAGTGATGGACACACTACAAACTCTCTTCATTTATATGTTTTCGATGCATCTTGTGTTATTTAATGGCGAGGACACGGTGAGTAATGTCAGAAGTCAGCAGATTTGCTATAACAGTATCTCTGATCAGACAGTCATTTTCAATAATACACCCTTCTAAATATAACGTGTGTTTCCAAAAATGATTTTATGTTAATTGATTCTTACTTGACCTTGCCGTGGCTGCTGGATACTGGCTAATAATAGGATCCTCGTGCACTTGGTCTATTTTAAGCATTATACTGATTAACGCTTTTTTAACGTTTTAAATTCCTATAATACTCAAACCTAGATAAAGTAGCAGGAGATCCCAGAGATAGCACCTCGCTTTCACAACACTACGAGGAAGAACTGTTGTGGTGGTTACATGTAGAGGCGTGATCATCGCGTTTACCATGTGGCTAGAAGAATCCGAAGTCTCCATGTTCCCACAATTAGCAATACGTCCCCTGTACACACCCACTAAACTCGGCGGTGCTTTTATTAAAAAAAAACTTTGATTTTAAAATAGTGCATTTCAGTGAAACAAAATAGTTGTGTACAGTTTTATCCGATATAAGCCTTATTTGGCTTTAGTTCATTTATCCATCAACCAACATCAATTTGTTTAAAAAAGAGATTATCTGGTTATTATCATATTATTGTTTGTGGGACCTTGTGCACAAATTGGCTGCTCGTTTTCCCACATTACAACAGTGACTTCACTTTAAAAAGTACTTAATTGGCTGTAAAGCAATTTGGGACGTCCTGATGTCGTGAAAGGCACTATATAAATGCAAGTCTGTCTTTATTTTAGAAGCCCATACTCATTTAACCTGTTTTTTTGTTTATAATTCCATTCCCCAGGATTTCATTGACCCCAAGATCAAGTAATAAAGACGTCAGGTGTAGACCAGAAAACGCTGAAAATGCGCAGCAGGTCAATGAGCACCAGAAAGACCAAACGGTCAACGTGTGGCTGTGAATATTTGTCATAATTACCCCAGAGAGCAAACAAACGAATGTTCCTTTTCAGATGTTGACCGACCTCCTGTCTGCACGTTTCGTTCCTATTTAGATTTCCCACTTTTTCTTTTAATCTCTACTCAGCATCAGGGACTTATGTTTGGAAGACTTCTCTGTACTTGGCGGTAACTTCAGCCCCTTGGAGCCCCCACACACACACACACACACAAATACCCGATAGACAGAGAGCAAACAGTCGACAATGTTTGGATAGATAGATTGTCTTAGTGATAATACAATTGAAAATAAAAAAAAACGGTGGGGAAAAAAAACCGTTGATGCCTGCGTTCGGCAAACAAAAAAAAGGAAAGCAAGAGGCAAATTGTCACCGTCGGATACAAGAGGAAGAAGTGTCGGCTGTTCAGACAGTCCAGTCCGCATTGCGCGATCCCATTACATTTTACCTGATGATCCCGTACTTCCTCTCCTAGGTTTGCAGCTCCTACTTTCTGGGTTGTAGTTACTCAGAGCTCGGGTAAAATGTTCATCCACAACACTGCTGATATCCCCATTGAAATACGTGAACAAGACACATTTGGAGTTAATGTACTCTGCCTCGGGTCTCTCCTTCTCCCTTAGGGCATCCTCTTTACTTGGGGCTGGGGGATGAGGCGCGCTGCCGGGGATGACTTCCATCGCGACTTCCTGCACTCGGGGGTAAACTGATAAAGTCTGTAAAAATCAGATTACAGAACGTTAGAATGATCACAGTAAACGGCGAGGGTTAGACACATACTCTGGAGTTAATAGTTCAACCTAGGCTGCAGCAACAGGACATTGAAGGTGTAATTTGGGATTGGTGATTCCTTTAATTATAGTACAGGTGTGAACTTCTTCAGTTAGACATATTCCAACTTCATCAATTTCACTGCAAGATGTTTATTAACGAACTGGAGGAAACTTTCCGTGAAAGGACACGAATCTGTCCAGAACCTTGAACACACATCTGTGAGCCCAGGTTATACTAAGATACTAAACTGTGACAGAAATGTCTTTTTCTGAGCTTTTCTACACACAGAAATCTGTCCTCTGTGATTTTACCCTGCCCCGTACTCGGATAGAGTTTGATAAATTCAAACCGTTCAACTCTCCGAGAAATTCGTTCCGATTCTATTACCCAGTTTCCCTTTTTAAATACAGACGTGTAGGACCTGACACGACTCGATTCCAGGAATAAAACTTCCTCGCTTTAAAACAATTCCCGTGCCAGTGTTGGCCACTCACTAAAACCGAGTCTGACGGTCCTGGATGTCACTCCTATATATACTGAGATACTGAGATAGGTGAGAGCGAAAGGAAGATTGATTCCCAGATCAGTGCAGTACTGTTTCCACTTGGGAAAGGGCAAGCCTCTGATTCCACAATCGGTATCATGCAGATCACTGGTTGTCTTCGCAGGCTCTGCCGTCATTACAAAGTATCGATTTTGTAAAAAATGTAAAGTTTAGCACAAACTAAGTCCTACGAAAACTTTTCTCAGAGCGCGCAGCCAACACTCACCAGCAGACAGCCGTGTATAATAAACATATAACTCCCGGATCAGCACTTGCCCATCGCGAAAACAGCAAATTAAAATGAATCATTTAAACCAAAGAAAACAATGTTGCGGACACTTTTAAAAGAGGTTTAACTTAAGAAAAAATGTAAAAGAGCGGTCCACACAAGTTAACTTTTCCCGTGTTTTATACTCTGGATAAATAGCTCAGGACCAGAGGTCCGATTCAGTGATAACATTTCGACACACCAATCAGCCGGGTTTGGTGTTTTTATACCTGAAACAGGCGTGTCAGGGGCTTTAAGTAGGAAACACCAGGCGGGTTCTTCTGACAAAAAGCAGCAGCGCTCACTTTATGAGATCATCAAGTTTAAACAAGTTTGTAACTACGACTTTTTGAGAAAGACGGAAGAGATCAGTTAAAATGACAGATTCCAAACATAAGAACAGGAGTAGGCCATTCAGCCCCTCGAGCCTGCTCCGCCATTCAATTTGATCATGGCTGATCTGTACCTGATCTGTACCTCAACGCCATTTACCCTCCTTAGCCCCATATCCCCTGATACCCTTACCTAACAAAAATCTATCCATCCCAGTCTTGAAAGCTCCAATTGTCCCGGCTAATAATTAAACATTTCTGACAAGAGACTATTCCAGCAATATTGTAATAAACATGTTTACCAGGAACCGTCTGTGCGACAAATGATAGATTTATAGCCGGAGCTGCTCATCTCTCTGTGCTCCTACCTGTGGGCAATGTGTTGCATATGCTGCAGTGGTTGTAAAGTAAGGATGATGTGCTCCATACGTGTGGTACATAACATCCAAACAGCTCATGGTGAGAACACAGAATACATGGACTGGAAAGGCTCCAGGTTCAGACAGGTGACAGCTCCATGGTCTCAGAGTGCGAGCAGACACTCGGTGATCAGCCACTGCTCGTATACTGAGAGAAACCCCAACATCTGAGTGACAGCACCACGGTCAAAGCAACTGTCTGCAGCCGGAACCCGGTCAACACGCACTAAAGAGTCGGAAACAAGTTTTCTTTCGTCTCCAGTATTCAGCTCCTCCCAGAGAGAGT
This sequence comes from Heptranchias perlo, assembly GCF_035084215.1. Classification (NCBI taxonomy): domain Eukaryota; kingdom Metazoa; phylum Chordata; class Chondrichthyes; order Hexanchiformes; family Hexanchidae; genus Heptranchias; species Heptranchias perlo. The sequence continues at coordinate 32,607,027 of NC_090350.1, forward strand.
TCCTCTGCAGCCCCGAAACCAATCGCCTTCAGCAGAAACACGCACATGGAAGGGTTTTTTTTTGCGGGGGGAGGGGGGTTAGTTCTAATCCGCTCCTTGGACGTATCGAGCGGGGAACAGACACCGATCTGCAGTTAAGTAAGTGGCCGTTGTTTGTGTGAGAATGCAATAATAAACCCTCCAAATGAGACGGTTACATATGAAAACTTAAACATTTTGGGAAACAAAACTAAATCACAAGTACACAAAAATAAAAGCGCCCGTTCTGAAGAATGTTTGCATTTGAACTTTGAGTACAGCTTTTTCCACCAACAGTTGTGGGATTGTAAGATTAACACTGCTTGTTTTTACTTCTTTGTGGAAATAAACCATTTTATTGTGTGATTAGCAACCTAATGACCATTCTCCGAACACACAGCTTTTTAAAAGGTAGGTAGAATGGGAAACAAACATACCGCATTTTATTTTGCTCGCAAAAAGATTTTCTATAAACCATCGAATTTTCTTCACCCTAAGCTCTTCTGTCTTCGAATTCAATTTAATGTACTCTATGCTCCAAGTCTAGATGGTTTTGTCAATCAAGATGATAATTCTATTTTTTCTTGGATAATTAAATAAACTAATAAAATGTTTATTCACGTAAAACCCGAGCTACAATATTTATTTTCATTTAAAAAGGAACATTTCCCTCCTGCAAAGTTTACAATCTGGCGGCAAATATCTTGTAATGATGTCATCAAGTGTTGACTTAACTTTAGTTTATAAATACAGGGCAGCCTGACACCATCAGCAGCCAGGGGTTCAACCTCGTGACAGCACAGCAGCTAAATATGGACTGGTTGTCAATTTCAGGTTAGTTTCATAACCTCGGAAACTGTTTATGTGAATTGGCGCTCATTTACAAGCAATAAATGTATTGCTGTAATGTAACCGTTATAATCAGTAGGAAAACATCGTTTAACATTATTTCAGTCACCCAAATAGGGCGATTGTTACACGCACATAAAACGGCCAGTGAATTTAAGACAGGACTATTTAAATATTCTTATTCGCTTCTCTGAAGTTTTGCATAGCTTGCTTTTGCAAAAAATATGTTTCATCACATTTTGCATGAGCTTTTTATCTTTGAAATTAAACAATACTTTTTGTTAAGGAGGCGGACAGCAAATGTATTAATGCAACAAAAACATTATTAGAAGTAAAACGTTGGGAGGATAAGCGGTCACCAGGAGAAGGGTCAGTCATAATTTAGAAACAAATGCCTTGAAACTATACTGTGCAATAAATAGTCAGGTACTAATGGTTGAGTGTTTGTGAATTTTTTGCTGCTATTATAACGGAGGCATTAATTAAATTTCCAGGTAAAATAGTGCACAGAGGAAATTCAAATAAACACGTTAATCATCGGTAGGCTATTATTGCGTTGCTTAATTTTAAAGCCAACGTTGTTTTATGTTTTTAAAAAAGGGTAAAATTGACCCACAGTAGCAGCGCCTCATCAATCAAACACATTTTTAAAATATGCCAAATTATTCTTTGAAACTAATCTATCTGCTGATGACTAACACAATATTTAATCAAATAATACAATGAATTAAACGATTTAGAGACATTGGACACTCTTTATTAATGATGTGGAGATGCCGGTGATGGACTGGGGTTGACAATTGTAAACAATTTTACAACACCAAGTTATAGTCCAGCAATTTTATTTTAAATTCACAAGCTTTCGGAGGCTACCTCCTTCCTCAGGTGAACGATGTGAAAATTTTCGAGGATTTCATTTTCACATCGTTCACCTGAGGAAGGAGGTAGACTCCGAAAGCTTGTGAATTTAAAATAAAATTGCTGGACTATAACTTGGTGTTGTAAAATTGTTTACAACTCTTTATTAAGTTTATAAGCAGCAGTGGCTGTAAAATTAAAGAAAAATATTATTTTACAGTCTAACAAAAATTACGTAGGCTACAATATTTTGGGGGAACGGGTTGTATTATACAAAATAAAACGCATGGCAATATATTCTGTGCTTTTAAGATTTTTCTCTGACAGTCTGACAAACGCAATACTTTCTTGTGTGTTAAGTTGTCAGGGGGATTACTGAAAACCAGAAAGGGACCTCTCCCACTAGGCTGAGGAGCGCGAAATATCCAGGATTTATTTGGTGTGGTCCCAACTTTGTGTCACTTTTGATTTAAGACCCAATGACAAGAAAATCTTTGCAGTTACATTCCTGCCAGATTATTAATAAGGGTGGGTCTTTTTTTTTACTTCTAACTTTTGCTCTCAAAATAAAAGACTACATAACTCTGTTTCTGGTTGTTATTTTCTTTTAGGAAAATAAGGTAAACACATCACAGACACGCCGAACATGCTTTTCCACCTCATTGCATTCGCAGTATTGAAATCAAAACTCATCCCACTGTCCCCCACTCTAACTCATTCCTTCCCATTTTCTCAGTACTTTAAAACTGTGGAATTCCTTATCTCCAGTATTCAATTCAGTTTACAATATACAAGTTTTTAAATACCAGGCTTGAAATTACTCAAGCACTTTTTCTTCATTTATCTTGTCTTCTCTCCTGCTCTTTGCAGCCTTGGTGATGTTCAACATAGCCTACGGGACTTGGATCTTCACCCGAGTTTCTCAATTTAAAAAAAAGACAGACTAAGCCACATGTTCTCCTGCACATTGCATTTTATGAAACAATGTACTGCAAACTAGGGATGAGTTTGCAACCTCCACATCCTATGGAACCCCACAACATTCCATCACAAAGACAGCCTAGGATCACCTCCATAACCTCTGCTCCGACCTCAGTCTGCCAAAATCCTCATTCATGCTGTTGTCACCTCCAGACTTGACTATTCTAATGCTCAGCTGGCTCATCCTGCATAAACTTCAGCTCATACAGAACTCTGCTACCCCTATCCTATTCTGCATCAATCCCACTCACCCATCATCTGTCCTCACTCACCTCACATTGGTTCCTTGTCCCCCAGTGCCTCAAATTAAAATTCTCCTCCCATGTTTAAATTCCTTCATGGTCTTGACCTGCCCCATCTCTAACTCCGTCAGCTCTGCAGTCTCCCGCTGAACTCTCCATTCATCTGGCTCTGGTCTCTTATGTATCCCCCCTTACCTTCGCCCCACCTTTGGTAGCCATGCCTTCAGCTTCATAGGGCCCATGCTCTAGAATTCCCTCCCTAAACCCCTTTGCCTCTCCCTTTTCACCTCCATCTTCCGCTTCTTTTTTATGACTGTCCTTAAAACCCATCTCTTTGATCAAGCATTTTGTCACCCTTCCTAATATAGGGGCATAGGAACAGGAGTAGGCCATTCAGCCCCTTGTGCCTGCTCTGCCATTTGATAAGATCATGGCTGATCTGTGATCTAACTCCATGGGCTCGATTTTCGCGTCGGGTTTCCTGCGGGTTTCCAGCGGGGGGGCCCCGAAAATCCCGATATCCAGTCACGTGACCGGATCGCGCCGAGATCCCGGCCACTTCCGGGTGCCGCGCTGACGTGCGGGGCTGCGTGCGCAGGCCCCGCTGGTGGGAATCCCACAGGCAATTAAAGCCAGCGGGGTTCCACTTGAGTGTACTTACCTTGCTTGTTGAGGTCATTAAATGAGCTGAAGCAGCTGTCAAAACAGGAAGTGTGGGATTTTAGCTTCAAGGCAGTGAGTTTCACACACTGGGGGAAACAGTCTCTCTCCAACCGGTCGTGTTCCAGCCAGCAGCCTGTGGCAGCTGCCAAGGTGCACTCCACAGCGGGTGGGAGAGCCCTCACCCACGCAGGAGGCCACCGCGTCACGTAGGGCAACCCCTGCCCTCCACCACCCCCCGCCAAGCCAGAGGACAGACCGACGTGAAACCGCAGCCCCAGTGCGAGGAACCACCCACCTACCCTGCACAACCCCTCAGACCAACACCTGCCAGATGGGTGGTGCGTTGACATCCTCGGAGGACGAACAGCATGACCAGCCCCAGCAGCCTCGCAGTCCACGCCGTCCGCCTCGGAGACGTGGAGCCCCCCAACACGGTGCTGTGGCACACCCACCTGCACAGCAGGAGGGAGGGCAACCGCAGAGAGAGATGCGTCGCAGGAGGCACTACCCTCCGCACAGGGTGCACAGACCGAGGCTCAGCTTCATGGACCTCTCCGAGGAGCAGTGCATACGTCGGCTCAGAGTCAATCGCCAGGTAGTCGCCGACATCTGCAGCCTCCTTAACGACGAGCTGCTCCCTGATGGACCAAGCAGCATCTTCTTACCTGTTGCCGTCAAAGTCACCACTGCCCTCAACTTCTTTGCATCCGGATCCTTCCAGGGTGCCACCGGGGACATCACCGGGGTCTGTCAGTCGTCTGCACACAAGTGCATAAGGCAGGTCACCGATGGGTTGTTCCGCAGGGCCTCGCACTACATCAACTTCGCCATGGACGAGCGCAGCCAGATGGAGAGGGCGGTTGGATTCCATGCCATGGCTGGCTTCCCACGGGTACATGGTGTAATCGACTGCACCCACATCGCAATACGGGCACCTCCGCATGAGCCAGGGCTGTTCATCAACAGGAAGGGGTATCACTCCATGAACGCCCAGCTCATCTGTGACCACCGCCAGAGATTCCTACACGTGTGCGCCAGATACCCCGGCAGCTGCCATGATGCCTTCGTCCTCAGGGAGTCCACCGTCCCACCCATCCTCCAGGCACCCAACGCCGGCAACGGCTGGCTCCTCGGCGACAAGGGGTATCCCCTACACACGTGGCTCATGACGCCTCTGAGGAACCCCATCACCGAGCCGGAGCGTCGGTACAATGACAGCCACACTGCTACCAGGTCTACAATTGAGCAGACCACAGGGCTGCTCAAGATGCGCTTCAGGTGCCTTGATCGTTCTGGGGGAGCGCTGCAATACACACCATTCAGAGTGGGACGAATCATAGTTGTCTGCTGTGCCCTGCATAACATGGCACTACAGAGAGGGGTGCCGCTGGAGGAGGCCCAATCCACACCTGCCACCCACATTGAGGACAGCGATGAGGAGGAGGAGGAGGAGGACGCGGACGCGCCACAGGATGGTGGACAACCCATGCGCCGAACCACGACTCACCGGGATGCTCGCCGGGCCAGGGAGGCACTCGTACGTCAACGGTTCTCCTAGAGTCAGACAGTGCGAGGCGCTCGCATCTGCTCACCTGCACATGCGAGGGGCCATACCAGCCCCCTCCACTGAAGACTGTTGCCAGTACTCCTGCACCCACAGCAGTGTGCCCAATGGGCGGCAGCAGGTGTTCGCCGTCATGATGGCCTCCACGGAACGCATCTATTGCACAGGCCGCGGAAGAATGGACGAGAGGTGGCAGGAGTGGTGAGAATATAGTCTTTAATATGTACAATGTGAGATAATATAAACAAAAAGTGTACAAATTAATAGACACCCTGGTGCATTCCCTTTGTGCTTATAACGCCTTTGGATTTCTTTTGTGGGTACCCCTACGTGGTGCTACCCCTGTGGCTCCAGCAGAGGTAGTGGCAGGTTGCTCGTGTTCTCGCCTTGACCGGGTAGATGCTTTGGGCGGACGGCCCCTGGGTTTCGGTGCCCGTGAGGGCACCTCCACAGACTGCTCCTCCTGCACCGGGGCAGGGGCAGACTCGGCCACCTGGAGAGGAGGCACCATTGCGGGTACTGGTTGAGAGGGGGGCAACGGGTGGGACGTGGGGGCGCCTTGAGAAGCGTCCCCGCTTCCATGTCCCCGGTCACCATCATCCCTCTCGTGGCCTCGGCCCACATCACCCCTTCCACCCTGCTGGACGGCAGTTTGGATGGCATGTGTGAGGCCTTGCAAGGCCACCCCTAGTGTATCCGTCAGCCTGTTTATGGCGGCGGAATGTTGCTCACCCTGAATCCGTACAGCCGTTGTCAGGGCCTGCACGGACTCGATGTGGAGCTGTGCGTGACGCTCGAGGGAGGCCAGCCTGTCCTCCACCGCAGACATTCCCGCACCTACCCGCGACAATGTGTCGCCGGTACCCTCCTGTACCTGCGCCACCAATGCCCTCATGCAGGAGTTGGACTCCTCCATCGCCTGCGCAATTGTGGACAATGCGTGCGGCACCTCTCCCAGTACCTCAGCAATTAGCTGGTGCCCCTCGACGACTCTCCTTTTCACTGGTGGCCCCCTGGGTTCAGCATCTGGGTCCGGTTGAGCAGAGCCTGGAGATGAGTGCTCCCACCGACGCGGACCCTCCGCGGCTGCCCCTGCCACCAGGGTCTGCTCATGCTCACTCGTGCGCGGTGAATCACCAAGTGCTACCCCAACTAGTTGGCGAGGGGGACCCACCGAGGTGCGTGTCTCTGGCTCTGGTGGATGGTTGGCTCAGATGTGACGATGCACCCTCAGAGACCGCCATGTCCTCTGAGGAATCGCCCTCCTCAATCGCATCGCTCGCAGACGGCCCTGCAAGAGAACAGAGGGCACTATGAGGCATGTGCACCAACGTTACGGTGCGCCTGATGGCAGGTGATGATACGGTCACTCGCGATCATGGGTGTTGAGTGTCAGCTTTCCCTTACCGGCCGTTTCTGCAGCGACACACTCGCCATCAGCCACCGACAGGCAATGTGGCGTGCGGGCGAGGTCGAGCGCCTCCACCTCTGCGTCGGTGAGGTCTACCACGTGCGGCGGGCCACCTCCGGTGCGTGCCCTTTCCCTGTTGTTCTTGCTCCTCTTCTCCTGTCAAGGCAAAACACAGATGCGTGAGTGGGTGCGTATTGCATAGTGAGATGCATCGAGCATCGGTGTGGGTGGGTTGAGCGTGGGGCAGATGGATGGGAGGATGCGTGTGCCACATGCCCATCCCATTGCATAGGGATTGGGGTGTGTGGTAGTGTTCGGGTGGGGACAGGGACGGTGGGTACTTGCGGGCATGGCGAGGATGGTGTGAGTGGCTGTGAGGATTGCTGCGGGAGCGCTGTGGTGGCTCTGCAGGAGGGGTTGTGATCTGTTTGGCGTGATGGTGGGGACGGGCTGTGGGAGGGTGCGTTGGTGTACTCACCTTGCCAGACCTAGTGAGGTCATTGAAGTGCTTGCGGCACTGCTCCCATGTCCTTGGGGTGTTGGCCCTGCTGCTGACCTCCGCCACCACCTCTGCCCATGCCTTCCTGGTGGCGGCGGCAGGGCACTTGCGTCCATCCGCGGGGAAGAGCGTGTCCCTCCTCCTCCTCACGCCCTCCAGCATCAGCTGCAGCGCAAGGTCTGAAAAACGTGGCGCAGCCTTTCCCCTCGGGTGAGCCATCATCTCCAGCCTACTGATTGCAGCAGGAGGGGCTTTGGGAGACTGCCCCTTTAAGTGGAGCTCCTACATCGCGTCGACGGTACTGCGCATGCGCAGCCGGCCGGCACGCAGCTGGGGAGCGGAGAACCCGGAAGCAGGGCTTAATCAGTTCAATTATCCCGTGATCGCGCGGGGGGCGCACGCAATTAGCCGTCCGCGTTTTCCACGCTCCCGGAGGACCACCCGCTGGGAACCCGCAGGCCTGCTAAAATCGAGCCCCATATACCTGCCTTTGGCCCATATCCCTTAATACCTTTGGTTGCCAAAAAGCTATCTATCTCAGATTTAAATTTAGCAATTGAGCTAATATCAACTGCCGTTTGCAGAAGAGAGTTCCAAACTTCTACAACCCTTTGTGTGTAGAAATGTTTTCTAATCTCGCTCCTGAAAGGTCTGGCTCTAATTTTTAGACTGTACCCCCTACTCCTAAAATCCCCAACCAGCGGAAATAGTTTCTCCCTATCCACCCTATCTGTTGCCCTTAATATCTTATAAACTGCGATCAGATCACCCCTTAACCTTAGAAACTCTAGAGAATACAACCCCAATTTGTGTAATCTCTCCTCGTAACTTAACCCTTGAAGTCCGGGTATCATTCTAGTAAATCTACGCTGCACTCCCTCCAAGGCCAATATGTCCTTCCGAAGGTGCGGTGCCCAGAACTGCTCACAGTACTTCAGGTGCGGTCTAACCAGGGTTTTGTATAGCTGCAGCATAACTTCTGCCCCCTTGTACTCTAGTCCTCTCGATATAAAGGCCAGCATTCCATTAGCCTTCTTGATTATATCTCCTTTAACCCAGCATCTATTGTTTTTGATTACACTTCTGTGAAGCACCTTGGCACATTTTTCTACATTAAAAGGTGCTATATAAATGCAAGTTGTTGCTGAGTATGGAACCACAGGGGATGATTTCCACTGTGTTACCAACTGCTAAACATGGTGCGAAGATTCTCCCTGATTACTATTTCTAGTGAATTAAGAAGATGTCTATGATTTTGCTAGAAATCAGAAGAAATCTGTCAGGTATGTTTACAAATTTGGTAACATATTCCCCCAAAAGAAGAAATCGGAATTAGGCCAATTCAGATTTAATTATATGTAAAACAAAACAATTTAAACCAGTTTGAATTGAGCATATCTGTTTCTTTAAAAATGGTAGGACATATGCTAATTTGTGCCTTCCTTGAAATGGGTGATACTACCTTATCTTCACTATCTTGGATGAGAAATGGATTGTTGTCAATTAGAAAGGAAGCATCTCCTCTGAAGACATGATATTTTCTGAATTATATTTTTGTTCATTGTGGTCTAGTCTGAATGTGTCTGTTTTCATGGTGATGTTGTGGTTGGTAAACATCTGTTGTCTGGTGTGAATTTATTGTGGTATGTGTCTTATTCCCTCAAAATTTAGTGTTGGGTAAGTGTCAAATTATTTGCTGGTCCAGCAAGGAGTTAGTATTCAGCTCCATTGTGGTCTCTGTGCTTATCCTCCACCTGGCTGAATCCATTTTAATTTTATCCCTGCCTGTGCATCATTCTCTGGTCTAGAAGGGTTAGACAAGTAGCCTGCTCCCAGTTTATTGCTGAGTATTGAGCTCATACATTCAGCCATGTACACTTGCCTTGTAGCTCTGAGTTAAGGAGACATGAGCCTAGAAATGTGTGTTTGCAACATTACTGGATAAATGCTTGATGCATATTTTAAATTGGATAAACCCTCCACAAAAATAGTGGACAAAAGAATGTTGTATGAATGTGTTAAGCATTCATCCACCTGTATTACCAATAGTAATTGCCAAGCTATAGTGATCATTGGAAATAGCCCTGGCTGTGAGACAGAGCTTTAATGACAGTTATTCAAGACGAGTAATTGGTTGTGGAAAGTTCAGGATTTGGATTGGCTGACCAATAGCTGGCTCCTGGTAAAATTATTCGGTTGAAAATCAAATTCTAAAATTTGAAAGTCAGATAAAAGAGCTGATCAGCAAATCTGCAACCATTGGATAAATTCCACATTCCTAACCCATCAACAGAAAGAAAAACTTGCACAAAAAGTAGCATTTTAAAGCCACACTCCAAATTCTTAAATGCCTACTAGAAAAAGTGGAATAAAGCTATTTACATAAAGGGCACAGATATATTGCATGTGTCAGTTTGAGACTGGTTTAGGGCAATGTGGTGCTGGCTGATCTGAGTTATACTACTGGCTTTGCATTGCTCTCTGGCAAGGGATAATGGAACTCTGTTTATGGGTGAAAGCTTTTGTGTGTCAGATAGTGAATGGGAGAGTCAGCTGTCTGCAAACTTTACAAAATGTGGAAGATTAAGTTTAACAAGTTCTCAGATAGTGAGTTGCATCACGTGGCAAGTTTTAAAATTTACTCTGCACCAGCTGCAGTTATACAGCCGTTGCTTTGAAGGCAAAGACATTATCCCCTCAAAACTGGATTTAGGGTGCAGTTATACTGCTATTTTTGCATCATCATGAATCTGTTTCTGCTTCTCAATAATGTAAAAGTCACAGTATAACCCCAGAGTCAGGTTCCAATCTGACTCTGTAAGGCAGCAGCATGAGATCTCCTCAGGAGATCGTCACACTTAAGTTTGGCATCATGTAGAGTTTAAGTCCACTTGGAATGGTCCTGCTCTTGGATCCCTATGTCATTTTATAAGCTTATGTAGAATTGTTTTAAATGTTTTGAGGATGTGGATGCTGCTGCTTGTCTTGTCAGCATATTTAAAGTTTAATGATTAGAAACAGAGATCTGTACATATTGGGGTAGAGTTTCCACTTTAGGCGCAATCAGGAAGTTGGGCGCAAATTGAGCTTGAAATTGTGCGGGTTAGGTTACAGTTCACGTTTCTGCTAAAATGCATTTGCATAATCACAAACCTAAAATCTTCCATGAACCAGCGCAATAGATCAACGTAATAGAACGTAATTATTTTTGTTTACATTAAAAAATATATATTGATGTCATTAAGAGTGGTAACCTGGTGCAGTTTATTAATACAGCTGAAAATGGGTTTATCACAAAAAAGAAACATTTTTAATAAGGGTGTCCACTCCTCCACCTGTGAGTAACCTGATTTTAAATCAATGAAAATGACTTTAAAAAACTATACTGAACCATTTACTAGTTTAATTGGTGTACACTAGTCAGTTTCTTAGTAAATTAATATTTTTTAATATGTAAAAACTTTTAAAACGTGCCTACTAGAGCATGTGCACCTAAAAAACGAGCTCAATTTGAAGACTCTCTTCAAGCAGCTGCAATTGGCGGAAACTCGCTAGCCTCGTTATTTTGATCTGGGGGCGTGGCCAGTTTTGTGGGCAGGGCCGGCTTCAGGCGCAATGCTTTTAAACCAGTCAGAGATCTCGGAAACCCAAGCGTAAGTGATTCTGCGATCTTTTTCACTGGTTCGGTGGATTGTGTTGATATAATTAGCGCAAACAAACGGAAACTCTAGGCCGTTGTAAGCATGTGCAGAGCTCTGTTTTTGATCCAATTCAATTTGCAGCCAGACAACATAAATCACGCTCTAAGAGGATGGAATCTATTCTACATCTATTGAGTCTACTGGTAGCTCAAGAATAAACGCAGCCTTAAGTGACTTCGCACCAAGTTGTACCACAGATTGCATGTCAGTACAAAACCAAAACCACTTTGCATTGATGCAAAAATATTTAATATAACAAATCTGGAAAATACAGGTTCAAAAAAATCATATAAGAATGGCTGCATTGAAAATTAATAGGCCCTCTGCTGGTTTAGAATTTAACATAATTCAAACATTAACTCTCATCCATGTGCTTTAATGACCTCTCTATTCACTATTTCAGCATAGTTGGGAGTAAAGGAATGAAATTAAGTTTAGAGCTATGTTGATTTTCTCAGCGGAATATTAAATAATTAATCTCCATTTCGTGAAGCTATTAATCCAATGGACATTACATAGTAGTGTACAAACATTTGACCTAATCATTCAGAGCTTGCTTTACACACTATTGTAACAGCAAAACAAACCATGATATTTACTATTATTTATTAAGTGAGCAGTCGACATGTACTGACTGAAAAATGTAACCCGAATAATGTAAGGCTATTTCAATGTGACATCAACAGACTTTGAAGTACAAAGCACCACTATTTTAATGTTGGTTTGTGCATAAAAATATTTGTTGCAACAGAATACATGATTTCAAAACTATCAAGTTTACAATTGGCTGGGCATTTGGGATCCAAACTGACTTTAAACTCTTTAAAAAATGATGGTCTGTAAGAAGTTGGGGGAGGGGTTATGGGGGAGGCAGGCCTACTCGCCCACCAGAGGTACAAACACTGTCACCACATAGCCTTTGAAGCAGACTGGAAACGCAAGTGTTTGAGATGTACACCCAAACCTCCTCACACCACCCCCCAGCCCCTTCCCAGCCTCCTTGGATCAGCAGGGAAGCAAATGCCTTAAATACAGAGTCAATTAAAATGACACCATGGAATAACCCACAAACTCACACTCAGTACATTAAATGGCAGAAAAATCCAATTTGGGGGCATTTTTCAGGGTGATGATGGAGCCAGTGACATATTCACAATTTTAAAATATTTTGCATTACCTTTGTGTTTCACAAGGTGAGGAATGTCACTTCTGTGGAACGGGACACTTTTTCACTTTCACGTGTTAGCATCAAGCACTCCTGCATAGAATAATGGTGAAGTTCTCTCTGCCTTGACTCAACAATGTGTCGTAGCCATTTGAACGTGCACATCAAAATGGAAATTATTGCCTTGATGCATGTTATATTAAAAAATACTTTAATGACCTGTAATAATTAGAAGTTCCCAACTTCCTGTGTGTGCATGGAGGATGTTTAGCATCTAATTCCAGAGATGTGGAAGACAGTGTGAGAGAGCTGTTTGCCAACAGTTAATTTCCACCTCTCAGATGTGGGCATAATATTTGCACAGATAGTTAATCCTTGACACAATGTGATGCATTAACAATAATATTAATTTCCCAAATAAGATTACTAGGAAACTCCCTGCAATTAGAAATGATGTGGAGATGCCGGTGATGGACTGGGGTTGACAATTGTAAACAATTTTACAACACCAAGTATATGTATAAATGCGTAGGCTTCAAGGAGATCTTGAAACATTTGCCTGAGGAAGGAGAAAATCTCCGAAAGCTTGTGAATTTAAAATAAAATTGCTGGACTATAACTTGGTGTTGTAAAATTGTTTACAATTGCAATTAGAAAGGCATGGCAAGGCATTCAGCAAAACAGCTGCTGGATCATGTGTAATTTTGAGGCTGCAGAGGCAGGAGTAGCTGTGATTAGCACTGCATTTTGACTGGATGAAGACATTACATATTGGGTTATGGGGTTTGGCCCATTGCCACCTACATCTCCAGAAACCACGTGGCTATCACTTTATTCTATTTGTGATTGAGGATCGAGCTGTGTTGCTTTGAGGCACTGCCATACAGAGTCATGATCTCTTTCCATTACTAACCAGTGCTAACACTAATAATAAATCAAAATACAACTCTACAGTTGGTGTCAGTCACCCTGGGAAGAGAGGGGGAAGAAAACAAACAGCCAGGGTTGTCCTCCTCATCTCTATCCTCTGCAGTAAAGTGCACGTGTGGAAATGCTAAATGAGGACAGGATGGGGTTTGGCTGTGATGTCTTCCACAGTTGAATAACTTGCTAGCACACTCTAAGCTCACACCTGAGGAACAGACAATTGGGCAAGGCTGTTAATGCATATGGTACCATACACCAACATAGGTCAGTGCCTTCAGGACAGGATGGAAGAAAATCAGAAAATAAAAAGATAAATGAGAATACTTACAGTCAACTGAATAATTGCTATAAATACTGAACTGACATTATGTTTTGCTAGGCTTACCATGAGGTTATAGTAACTGAAGAGATATTTCCAATAGAAAGTGAACAGCCAGTGAGTCAACAGCTAGTAGTTTCCACGAATGCTAATCCAGGACTCTGTTGCTCATGTCCTCTCATGCTCCCATTAACCGCCACTGGCTCCTCACTGCCCCAGCAAACTGATTTCAAGATCCTTATACTCATCAATCAATCTCTCCATGACCTTTCTGCACCCTATCTCAGACAGCGTCTCCAGCCATGCGTCTTAGTTTTCACCCTCTATTCCTCCGACTCTGGATTACTCTGTGTTGCCCATTCACTCCACTCAAGGCCCATAATTCAGCCGTCATGCGTGTGCCCTTTGGAATTGTCTTCTAAAGCTACTACACCTCACTTTCTCGCTTCTTCCCCTCAAAAGCCTATTTCTTTGCTCCCCAATCCTAAGTTCCATAACTTGCTAGTTGATGTCCAATTCTCTCCCTTTTAAAGTGCTCTGAGATGCTGTTCTGAATGAGAATCGCTACATGTATGTAAGTTGTTGAATGAAGGAGCTGGAAGTAGAAGTATTATATTGAATTTCCAGTAAATGTATTTTACCATTTTTTGTGCATGTGTTCATCAGTATTAGAGGCGAATGGCAGAAAATAGAATAATCTTCAAATTTGCTCTCAATGATAGCAGCAGCACAGATGATGCCACATCTGGATGTCTAGTATATTTTTCTGGAATCTCCAAATGGTTTCCATAGCATCTGTTTACATGCAAACTGTTATTTGTATTCTTTCATATGTTAAATTTATGGGATCTGAACTAAAAGTGCATTTGTGTCATTTTTAAAATTCAAAAGTTTTGGGGCAGTTTGATAAATAAAGTCCTTCACTAATAATTAGAAACTTCCATATAATTTTAATTTTAATGACATCTACATTAAAAAAACCTCATTTTGAATTTGCAATAGGGTAGGTTAAGAATGAGAACATGAAAAAGATGTATACATTAACCTTGAAATGTTGTAAATATTAGCTTGCAAACTCTTAGCTCATTTGTGTGCAGTTCCTTTCTCTGCTATCTTAATGAAGGTATTAACCTGTTCATTTTAAACATGTTAATGTCTAGTTAAAATAGCAAATAAATTGCACATAAATGAGTCAAGTGTCCATATATTAACATTCAGACAGAGTAATTTCAAGGCATTTGATGCTAAAGCTGAAAAAAAAGCAACAAAGCCCAAAGAAACTGTAAATTCAAGTAACTATAACAGTCCAATTTAAAATCAAGAGGTTAATTGTGACTCATTGTTTTATTGTTGCATTTTAGCAATAAGGTAACATTAAATGAAATGGAATTGGGTAATGTTAAATGTGAATAAAATCCTGAAAAGCAGGATGTAAACCAAGCACTGAAAGGCTGGTGCATTTGGTACATTTTTTACTGACTAAAAAGGTTCTTTGCTTGTCAACTGACCGAAGAAACAAGCTGGTTTGTAATCTGAGAACTAGTAACACACAAATATAGTAGCTCGACTATAACAGTGCAGGGGTGGGGTTAAGGATCTTCTGTTTCATATTGGTCCATTTAAATGAAAGTATGATGCAACATGTTCAAATTAAGCTCAGTTGGTTCTGATCTACGCACAATTGCAAATTTCACAAATTAGTTTTTAAATACATAATTATCTCTATCAGTCTTCTAAAAATGATTCAGCATTTACCAAAATTAGTCTCACCCATGAAAAGCTATTTGCCTTTTCTCAGAACTTATCTCTTACCAGGTGCAGACTGGCCATATGGGTAAATGAGAGATTTCCCAAGTACCCTAGTGAATCGTTCAGTAGTGCTATATTATCAGCGCCCTCCTCCCCCCTTTTCTGTGAGAATTCCAAAAATCCAACACCCTTTCGTCTCTTCCATGCCTTTGTTACTTGTAGACTTGACTATTCTAATGCTCTCCTGGCCGGCCTCCCATCTTCCACCCTCCATAAATTTGAGCTCATCCAAAACTCGCTGCCTGTATCCCGACTCGCACCAAGTCCCATTTCCCCATCACCCTTGTGTTCGCTGACCTAAATTGGCTCCTGGTCTGACAACGCCTCGATTTTAAAATTCTCATCCTTGTTTTCAAATCCCTCCGTGGCCTCATCCCTCCCAATCTCTAATCTCCTCCAGTCCTGCAGCCCTTTGAGATCTCTGCTCCTCCAAATCTAGCCTCTTGTGCATCCCCGATTTTAATCACTCCACCATTGGCAGCTGTGTCTTCAGCTGCCTAGGCCCTAAACTCTGGAACTCCCTCCCTAAACCTCTCCACCTCTCTCTCCTCCTTTAAAGGCATTCCTTAAAACCTACCTCTTTGACCAAGTTTTTGATCACTTGTCCTAATATCTCCTTATGTGGCTCAGTGTCAAATTTTGTTTGATAATGCTCCTTTGAAGCACCTTGGGATGTTTTACTACATTAAAGGCGCTATGTAAATGCAAGTTGTTGTTGTTGTTACTGATCAATCATAGAGGATGATTTTATTTCAAAAATCTATTCTATGATCCCTAGGATTCATGCTAGGTTTACCAAATCCATTTGGAATTTTCCCAAGGCTTTGTTGAGGCGATATCTTTATATTGTTTGTTACTGTTTATAACGAAATTAAAAAGAAATAATTAAAGCAAATATAGTGAAAGAACCAAATACAGTTTCTAACCTCACAGGTTTTCCATCTGGCTGAGATGTATAACCTGATCCATTTGCTGTTACTGTGGCATGTATAGTTATTTCTCAGGTGGGACCCACTCTTCCCCAGAAGTTGTGGAGATACTGATTGATTTTGAGTTCAACGACCCATCTTTCCTCTTTGGAATTCTTATTATCTTACCACTTCTTTTGTAATAGGAACATAGAAACTTGTAGCATCAGAAAATGCCATTAAGCTTGTCCCTTTTTGATAGATCTCAACCCTACCTACTCTCTTTCTCACCTTATCCCTCAATCCATTCTCTCTAGAAACACATCTAATTGCCACTTCGATCCACAGATATTGTCCACTTTAATAGCCTTTCCTGGTAAGTTCTTCTACTACCACAACAACTGGCAGTGATAAAGCACTTTAATGTTGCAAAACGTCCCAAAGCATTTCACAGAAGCATTAAGGAAAAGTCCATTATTCTTTGTGCAAATTAAAAAAACAAAAATTTCATCAGATTTATTTTCTTACTTCTAATTTCCTAATTTGTAACTTGTGTCTCTTGGTATTTGAACCCATCAATGTACTGAACAATTTGTCTGAATCAGTTTTGGTAATGCCCTTTATATAATCTTGAAAGCACTGTAGCAGTCAAATCTTCACGGAGGTTATCACAAAGACTATCCAATCCTTAAGGCCTTAAACCATTTCCTTAAATTGATTTCTAGATCTTCAAGCATCTGTGAAGCAGAACTTTGCGAGATTTTAATCACACTTTAAAAGGACAATGGTAGTCAGTTACATCCTGATAAACTGACAGATTCCTTAATATAGTTTACCGTTGTGTTCATCTTTTAAACTGCAGGCTGTTCATCTGTGTTTTAGGAAAATTAGGCTGATACCATTAGGTAGTAACACAGTAATGTATTTCAGGCATGAGAGCTTTGGTCCATCGCACCTCCCCATCCAATTTCTCATGCAAGATATCTCCATCATTTTCATAAGCATGAATCCTTTCAGATGCTAGGGATTTGTCCATTTCTTTTTGAAACCCCTTACATTGACTAGCAAAAAAAGTGCCTCTCCCCTCTATGGTGAAGTGTGTCCTTCTCCACAACAAACATGGCTGAAGCACTCATAGGACATAGTCCAAACAGCACAAGGGATGTTCGACCTCTGACTGGAACTAAAGAAAAATCAAGCAGTGTGGGGCTATCTTGGAGGCCCCCCCAACACACACTGCCCCCTCCCACCCACTGACCATGAAAGGCAACAACCCAATCAACATGACCAGCAGCATGCAGGGCCTTCCTTCCTGTACTCAGGCCTAACTAATCCTCAGAAACCAAAACTAAACAAACTGCCTCAGCTCTTTCACTCACATTGCACCCAGCACAAGCAATGTTATGTCAAGAAACCTGGATGTATCAATGCACTCCCACAAGCATTGTGCAATCAAAAATGTACAATGGATTCACAAAATATATACGAGAATGTACCTTTTTGAGAATTCAATAAAAAGATTTTCCTGCTCAGCTATTTGCACTGGTAGTTCATTCCATACATTGATCATTATTTTGCTGAGGAAATTTTGTCTGAGTTGCCTATTTACTTTAGTTTTCCTTATCTAGAATCTGTGCTCCCAATGTCTATGGCAGAAAAACTCAGTGGTTTTCCTCCTACTGAACCCCTCCATAATCTTAAAAGCTTGTATTTTTCTCTTCTGAAATAGAAGTGCCAGGGTGTATAACTTCTCTTTGTAGCTCAATCCTCTGAGTTCTGGTATTAACCTTGTAGCCCACTGCTGAACCTTTTCCAAAAGATAGTAGGGCTGATTGTATGAAAGGACACCATCTTCAGGGTGCCCTGCCCACTGGCTGCAGATATCAGGAAGTGCCAGTAGTCACATTTGTAAAATCGGCCTTTCTTTTTGAAAGGTGAAGATTTTCCAGGAATTTTCTGTTTTCACCCACCTGCCCTCCAATTTTCTTCCCTCTCCTCCTGAAGGTACTGATGTGCCAGGGTACGGTTCTTATAGGCCCTCTGGTATCTCATTTGAGTAGCCATTCTTTCTCCATGAGCTGCGTCAGCGTTGGTAGGTTAATTCACTGTGGAAGGCATCATACCATGCTCAATCCCATCCTCACGGGAAGCCTACTCAGGTGCGCTTTCCAGCAGGAGTCAATAAAAAGTGATGAGGAGCAGGAATTCTGGCTGATTTTCTCCCCATCCCTAACCAGAGGGTTGCTGAGGCCAATTGTAACCCTCCTGGCTGAGATCAACCAAGTCAGCACCAATAAGGGATCCGGGAATATTCTAAGTTCTGCAAATAAAGCTACAAGCAATGTGTTTTACATTATTCCTCTGAATGGGTATCCCTGTCTTACCTTTAGTCGTGCTGACATAAACTTTAAAACAAGGAATTAAACTTGTGTCAAAAAGACAAACATGTATGGTAGGAACATGGTATATTCATCTGGAGCAGAAAGTTAGTTGCTGTATTTATGTTCAACTTGCAGTTCACAGAATTATAAACTGGGCTTGAGCAATGCAAAAGATCTAGAGAATGCAGCCCTATATATTTTAGTCGCATATCCCATTTCGAAAACTTACAATAAAATCCTAAAACTGCTATAGAGGCAAGTTGTTAAATGTAGTTTATCAGTTCAACATTTTCTCCACATTGTCTGTTTAAAAGTGAAAGCATTTGTAAATTGGTTTCCTACTGTGAGGTATGTTTTGAAGTATGTTAATGGTGCTTAGAATTGATGTTATTCATAATTAAATTCCTCATATAAAAAGTGCACAAGTTCTTTTAATTGCATTGCACACTGTTAGGAAAAAAACAGTTCTTTGAGCCCAAAGAGTAATCATTTAAACGATTGTTAATACGGCTAGAAAAGTATTCAAGGAACTCCTCCAGTACCTCAAGTGGTAATGACAGTGAGTAAGTGAGCCAATAAAATCTCAGGTTTGACTCCCAGTCTGTGCTGAGTTAGCTGAAGTGGCAGAAATGGTGATCCAGGACTCCTGGTCACTATTCAGAGATCCTTGCTAAAAGGTGTGGATAGAAAGAAAGAAAGGCTTGCATTTATATAACGCCATTCACGACCTCAAGGCATCCTAAAGTGCTTTACGACAATGAAGTATTTTTGAAGTGTAGTCACTGTTGTAATTTAGGAAACACGGCAGCTAATTTGCACACTGCAAGGTCCCACAAACAGCAACGTGATAATGACCAGATAATCTGTTTTAGTGATGTTGGTTGAGGGATAAATATTAGCCAGGATACCAGGGAAAACTCCCCTGGTTTTCTTTGAAATAATGCCATGGGATCTTTTACGTCCACCTAAGAGGGCAGACTGGGCTTCGGTTTAATGTCTCAACTGAAAGACAGCACCTCCGACACTGCAGCACTCCCTCAGTATTGCACTAAATGTCAGCCTAGATTTTGTGCTCTTGTCTCTGGAGTGGGACTTAAACCCATAACTATCTGAATCAGAGGCAATAGGGTTACCCACTGAGTCTCAACTGTCACCTCGACGTTGAATGTTGGGTGAGGACACAATTGGACTTGGCTAGAATTCCCCCTCATAGTGGAATAGCTTGCTAACACTCATGATCTAGGGTGCCTGGCTCATACCAAATCATACCCCAGCAGGAGACAGCACTTTCAGGAGGGAAGTAAAGGGAGAAAAGGGAAGAAATTGGCAAAAAAAAAATTCAAAGTAGTTCTCTATTATAAATCAGAGGACGGTCCATACTCATCTATACTGCCATAATGCATATGCAATTGCACAGATGTTTGGTGAGTTCAGCTGCAGGTGTACATAAAAAACAGTGAATAATGAAAGTAATTCTGGAAATATTTGATTTGAGTCCATAGAAACTGAGAATAGTGTGGCTGAAAATCTGCAGGGCCGAAATCCTGGCATAAGTTTTGGAATGCACCCACTGTGAACCTCTGCTGCGGGATCAGGAGAGGTTCCCCAATTTAAACTAATCTGACCTAGTTGGCTAACTGTGGTGGAGTTCATTCCTTTTAAAGGTTGAACACTTTAAGAGACTGACCCTGAAGTTCCATGGGCCTTCTAGTGCATTCCACTGCAAGCTTGATGGGAGTATGGCAGAAGGACTGGGAAATATGCACATTTTAAGGTTATTCAGTAGATCATATAATATAATTTGACAATTTTGGACACATTTGTCAATGCTATACATTGAAATACTAATTATATTAGCAAGTAAAATCCAGTGGCAGATCCCTGCTGCATGTTGGAACAGTAAGAGTCCAGTTACAAAGTGTTAAAGAGATGTGTCATGCAGGTGATTCACTACATAGTTAGATTATTAGGGAAGGGGGGAATACGAGCAGCAGCCATATGCTTTCCCATTGCAAGGAAGGGTAAATCAATGAGGGGGCCAGTCACCCATTAGGTGCTCTTCTGGGTCACGCAGGTTCCAGTTCAGCAGGGTCCTTTTGATTTCACCAATTACATTTAAAAAAAAGTCTGCTCAACATGACAGATCTTTTCTCTTACTGTAGGCTCCTTTTGAATTGCTCACAATTGTTCATTTGAAATTAACTACAGCACATTTTTACAGACCTAAGGAAAAATAATAGCTGTCAAGATGCGTTGTTTGGTGTTTACTAAGGTGTTCAGTAATACTGCTAGTACATTGTTTTGACGTAAAGATAAAGTTCCCCTGATGGCTTAGTAGTAAATGCACCATCATTTTTGTACAGAATTATATTGACCAGGAAGTCACCAGCTTCAACCCCCCAGTCTGTGTTGTGTTAGGTGCTCTCTGAAAGGCTGGTGGTGTGGCTATAACAATTGGCCTCTGTGGTCTCTGGACTAGTGAGGGGGAAAATATTAGCCACGGTGTACACTGCCAATGGTTATCCCATGACTTCAGCTGAAAACTGTGCGTGTGTGGTTATCAAATAAGGACAGGATTGGGCTTGGCTACGCGAGCCTCATGGTTGAATGACTAGCTGACACTGTCCACCCTCACATGGAAAGAAAATACTCAAAGATTGTAAAATTAAACTTTGAAGGC
Organism: Heptranchias perlo; assembly: GCF_035084215.1. Taxonomy (NCBI): domain Eukaryota; kingdom Metazoa; phylum Chordata; class Chondrichthyes; order Hexanchiformes; family Hexanchidae; genus Heptranchias; species Heptranchias perlo. Next base: position 32,628,002 of record NC_090350.1, read on the forward strand.
GAATGGAAAAAGAATGCTTCACTTCAAAATATTAAAACTTTAAAAAGATGCTAAAACAAGGAATTGAAAGAATGGCTGACATATGATATGCTGCACAGAAATATTGGATGGAAACATGATTTTAAAAACTCATGGTAATTCATTCCAATTTAATAAGGATGCACAAGCCATACAATGGCTGTCATGATAGCCATCATAAACACGTGTTGATAAATTTAAAGACAGGAGCGTGAGGACGTGAAGGACAGCTGCTGACAGTCGATCAGACTAACGGAACCTTTGCAGAGATGCAGTAACAGTTGCAATGACAGTAAACTTATTAATTGCCCCAACCTACAGCCAGCAACTGCAACAGCTGTTTCAAATCATTTGTCTTTGCTGTCTGCCTTCAATTTTTCATAAGGACTGATTACCCACAAAGTGACCAAACTAGGAAACAAGTTAGGGCGGTGACAGACTTTTGTAAAGTGGGAATCCAATCTGAAGCAGATCAAAACATACTCAGGTTAAAAATAAACCAATAAACTAAATCGATGGATTGAAAATAAACAAGAGAGCTTCATAACACTACGGGGTTCAAGACTAGTTGACAGTGACTAGTTGCTCTTTGTCAGTTTGTTCGAACTAAAACACTTTTCAAAGGACAAATGTCATCCACACAAATCAAAAGTGTAGCAATTTTAATATTTCATTCATAAGGTCTACATGGTCAAGATTTCTTGATTTAACTTTAAGGTGGATGCATTTGAACTGTTGGTAGACTGGCTTTGGGTTGGTTAACAGAAGTCAGCTGTACAGCTCAGTAAAAATTTTGACACAGACATTTCTATACAGAGATATCTGCAGGTTGAAGTGTTTACATGTGTTACAAAGTGGCTGCAATTTGTTTACTTCAGGCTGATTGGTATAGCAAAGTTCTGTTAGAAAAGTGTAACATGCTGATATATGTTTTACGTGCAATAAAGATACATTAATAAGGGAATTGCGCATTAGTGATGAATGGCCAGACTAACTGTAGCCAAAGGAGCTTAAATTGATTAATTGAATGATGTACACTGATAACCATTACCAATACTGGGCTGTTACAAAAACAGAATCCAAAATGAACATTTTGTTTTTTTATAAATATGTGAAGTTAATGAAAGACAGTAATTTAAAAAATATAGTTAAAAACTCAATCACATTTGGGAAAGAAAATAAATTGCAATTTAATCAAATATATGAATGACATTTATGAGGAAGATTTCTGCTATTTGTTATTTATACTGAACTCATAAATGTAATTTTTATAAGTGTGCTTAAGATTTTGCTGTAAATGGTGAATAGAATAAATCTTTCCCCATAGTTTGCAATCGGGTTATCTGTACTAATTTGTAACTGAGTTAGTGAGGCTCATTAATATAGTTAAATACATTAGTATAGATTTAAGATTGGTAGAGGCATTGGAAACATGCATCATGGCACATCTGTTAAGTTCTAACAATATATCACTTTCCTTCTGCCTCAAATATTTAAGGGTTGATAATGCAATGGTGGGTGCCATGTATTGTTGGGTGTGATGCCTTAAAGGTACCAAGGTGCTCAGTGTGCTCAAAGATTGCTGACCAGCTGGGAGCCTACAAGATGTGGAAATGAGGGGGCCTCCCCATATGATGTGGAAATGAGGGGGCCTCCCCATGAATTGACTGGAGCTCCAGATGCACAATGCCCATTTGGAATATTTAGTTTCCCCTTGGATGGCCCTGACCTTTCACTACGGTCATCCAGCTTACCTCTTCCTTTTGCAGATGTTGGCCTCAAAGGCCACAATGCTCCTGTTGCCATCATCATTCTTCCTGTCATAATCATTCATCCTCCCCTCCCCTTCCCTCAAGAAAAATTCCAGGTAAAGCACTGCAGGCTACCCCTGTGAAATCCAGCATGTTCTTAGCAAAGCGTTGGTAGCAAAATATAATTATTATAATGAGCTGAATTTGCATAATGAGGACAGGTGCACAGAATGCCTCTGGAGCAATGATCCCAGGGCTGTGCAGCCGGGATCATATTATTGGCTCCTCAATCTGAAGGAGGTTTGATCCGGGTCACACTTGGTTACTTTGCAGCACACTGGAAATTTTCTGACTTTGTGTTGAATTTTATTTTTGACAAGAAGCACTGATGTTATTTCAGTCTTCAGTGTCCTATTTCATTTAACTTTCTGTTTTAAAATATATTGTAGCAGTGGGCTGGCGGCAGTGGTCGGTGCTCCAATTTACTCCATCACAGAGAAGGAGGATGTAGGTTTACGTCTGTGATTGTCCACATAGTGAGTCTCTGATCTTGGCCTCATTATCAGGGAGGCAACATGTACAGGCCTGCCAACTGCTCAGAGGAAAAGGAGGAAACGTCATCAGGTCAGCCACTAGCCTGACCTCAGGTGCTTCCTACAGGCTGCTGGAGTCAATTTTGGATAAGTATTAGGTGCAATAATAATGCAACTGAAGGAATAATCACATACTTATTTGGAATAACTAACAGAGAAACTACCATTATTGAGAGATATATTGCACTGAGAACATTTAGGAACTCTTTTTTAAAAGGGCTGTAATATCTTGCACAAGTACTTTGCAAGATGAAAAGCCCATGGGCCCAAATACAGCACGGAATAGTTACAAAAACTGCTGTAGATTACAGTAAACTCACAGTGTTGGATACTCCCCATATTTCCTCAGTGAATTTTTCATCTTGCAAGACACTTTTACAAGATGATCTAAAGGTCCCATGTTTGATTCCTAGCCTGTGCTGAGTTAGCTGCTGTGAGCTGGGGTAGCAGTTGGCGTAACTAATTGGTTTCAGTGCCCCTGGACCAGGGAGCAGAAAAGATCTACTAGGTTTATTACTCCCGTTCATTATTCAGTAACCTTTGCTGCAAAGAGTGTGTCTGAGGACGTTGGCAGACTTTGTTTTTTTATTCGTTCATGGGATGTGGGCGTCGCTGGCAAGGCCAGCATTTATTGCTCATCCCTAATTGCCCTGGAGAAGGTGGTGGTGAGCCGCCTTCTTGAACCGCTGCAGTCCGTGTGGTGAAGGTTCTCCCACAGTGCCGTTACGTAGGGAGTTCCAGGATTTTGACCCAGCGACGATGAAGGAACGGTGATATATTTCCAAGTCGGGATGGTGTGTGACTTGGAAGGGAACGTGCAGGTGGTGTTGTTCCCATGTGCCTGCTGCCCTTGTCCTTGTAGGATTGAGCTCCGCTGGTATTTCCCTTGTGTTCAAATCGCCCGGTAACATTAAATACCTAGACTCTCACATGATAACTGGCCACTTGTGTAAGATACTGGGGGCGGGGAGGGGCTTTCCGGCACCCTTGGGTCTAATCCAGGGAGAGTTGCTTACTTCAGGACAGGAGAGGAGAAAATTGAAGAGGGATGGCTTGTGTCGTGGTTACTGATCATGATTTAAAGATTTACAGCAATTTAATAGACAGTCAGAGTGCAATAAACACTGAATAACTGGACACTGTTCAACAATTTGAGGAAATATTTTAAGGGTGAGTTCATAATGGACAATGGTCATGCAGTTAACATGTAGCAAAATCACAAGTATCATAAAGAAGGAAAATGATCTGAAAATTCATAAGCTTCAGGTGAAATTGAAAAAGGTGCATGTTTTGTGACACAGGATTTGAATGCTGTTACAATTTAGTGAATTAAGCAAACATTTATCACAGACATAGTTTCAACACAGTCAAATTCCTTAAAGCTGGAAAGCTATCATACAAGCTACCATTTTCAGTCTTGAAAACACTAATCAATCCCAACACTTGGTGATAAATGCCAAATATAAAGACACAATTTAGAAACAAATAGCTTTTACTTCATTTGAAGCTGTTCATCATACATTAGCTGTTTATAGGACAAACTGAAAATGTTTTAGCATCAACAGATTGAGGAAATATCTCAAGCAATATCTGTTTCAGTTACATTGACGTGCTCCTCGTGGGATTACACTCAATAAACTGTACAAATATTTTGAAGAGTGCAGTTGGACTGGCATTTTGGCATTGATGCAGAATGGTTTCCAATGTGTGTTAATACAAAAGTGGCAGCAAAACTTGGGAGCAAGGTCAGCAATCGGATACAAAATTACATTAAAGCAAGAGATGTGGGACCACTTCAGTAGGTAGTCTCACATTGGTTTGTAACTCTAGCCCAGGGTGCAGCCATACTTTAAAAGCGCTCAGGTAATTTTTAATGTTGGGAGAGACACAACCAAGACTAGTGCTTTGCAGTTGGCAGTATAATTTCGGTCTGCTAAGTTCATATTGTTCTGTGCGATCATTACCATGCATAACTTTGAGATTGTGTCTGAGCTGGAGCTGTGAGTATGTAAGATGGCTTTTAACATTTATAAAGAAAATGATTAAAGGATTCAATGCACACAAATGTTAAAATTATAGAGAGAAATATACAGAGAAAGGAAATTATACAGAGAGAGCACGAGAGGGAGAGAAGGAGAAAGGAGAGAAAGTGAGCATATACAGGGCATAGCCACGTTTTTTATTTTTCAAGGCTAAGTTATGAATGAGGATTAAACATACTGTACTATGCTTAGTCCCCATCAACATATCTTCCATATAACAAATACACACTGGCGGTAATTTTAAGTCGATGGAACGTAAAAACGGGCGAGATGTAAAATGGGCGCCCGACCCGAACCTGCCCTATTCCTGCTGGGCGGGTTAGATTAAAATTACCCCCACTACGTTTAATCCTCATTGATACCTTATCCCCATTTTATTACTGATGTCAGAATCAACATGGATATATAATCCCATTACTATTACATACTACACTTAATCCTTATTCATATTATATATATATTTCATGTTTTCACAAGATAACATTTTCCCCCTTAAACTGAATTATTAGGCTGATAAGAAATCCCACCCCACTATTAAATGGATAATTATGAATGGTATGTGGCACATAAATTAATTTATCTCCACCTATCGCTCAAACTTGACATCTGATTAATGGTTTAGGTACATCTCATCCTTGACTGTGTTCGTCCTCCTTGGAATGAAATCCTCTAATTTTTCAAATAAAACTATATACATTTTTCAGCAAACTCGTTCATCCACTTTTAGTTTTGTCGAACTCAAATTTTAAGAAGCTAGATATTAACAAAGGCACAGAATAATTCTAATATGATGAAGGACAAAGAGATGTGACAATAGAATAGCATTCCTCATCTCAAGCATTCAAACTCACTAATTGTAAACCTGAATAGGCCACTTCCTCCCTTGTGGGACCCAAAGTAGTACAGCAGATCCTGGCTCCAAAAGTACAAGATAGCAAATGGCGTCAAGGTCAAGACCAAATGGGCAGTCATCTTCTTATGAAGACCGTAAGGCTCTGACAGACAGACATTGTAATGAATAGCTATTTTTATACCATAATGTTTGCATCCTGGGCCTCCTGTTGCCCCACCAAAACATCGCATCCCACTTCAACATGTCTGACTTCAATGGACCACTTCCCCCTTACTTGCAGTGAGCAAAGCCAGATATAATATTTTGGTTGTGATGTTTTTTTGGATATGCATGCTACTTTATCTGATAGAATACATCCCACAAAGCTCGATATATTCACATCTTTGTGAATCAGGTATGTTGTGGTAATCTATTAATTACTGTTGCTGATATTACTCCGTGATTTTAAAGTAGTGTTAACCCATTTTTTAAAAAAACAATTCAACACTTTTTGTGAAAATAGAGGACAAAGTGTATCATATTAAGCATTTGTTCACTAATAACAGCAAAAATAATTTCTCGGCTTCTGCCTCTAAATGAACCATAACGTCTCATATGATTAAAACTGGTATTACCAGTGAAACGGGGTAATGGATGGATTTCTTGGGGGGAGTATTGCCCTGGGGTGACCCTCTGTTCTGTACAATTATAATCGTGGGAGACAGAGAGGACCTGGTTTTAACATCTCACTTAAAGGACAGTGACTTATGTGATAAATGAAGTACTCGGTTAAACAGCGAAGCTTAGAAGGATGTTTACAGCTGCAGTATGTGTTTTGAAATGCAGTTTTCCAAGTATCCAGTTGTGGCTTGTTAAATGTGTGGTGTACTAGAAACCAGATATGTGACCCGGGGCAAAACATTTGGCTTTGTGTAACAACATGTCCACTTTTTGCCAGCACAGACTGATTTTGGCCTCTGTTACTGGTTGAAATCAAGGCTGTGCAGGAAAACAAAACTGTGGCTGAAGCTTTTTTATCCAACTTCCCTGCACAGATCTCGCTCTGCAGAGCTGAGGGCTGACCTTTTTTTAGTATCCAGCCATCTGACGGCAGGAATTATGGGATATATATAGAACCAGCTGAGAGCTAATCTTATCCCAACACAAAAAGGAACAAAATATTATTTTCACATAAAAATCAATACAAAATCGGGCAATGGTGTACACAATCTACAGGAGCTCATCCTCCCATTGAGGCTCTGCTAACAATGATGGATAAATAATGCCATCTAATTTAAATGTAATCGGGCTCCCCAATTGCTCAGTAAATGTGCTATCTGGTATGGTATGGTACTGAGGTAGGCAGATAAGAAAGGTCTCAGGTTTAGCCCTTGGCCTGTACCAAGTTAGCTGATGTTAAGCAGGGCAATGATGGCGACACTACAATTGGCTTGAGTGCCCTTGGGCTAGTGAGTGGGAAGAAAAGTTCCGTTCATGATTGCGAGCCAGTGACCCCTGCTGCCATGTGTGATGCTGCGAATATTGGGTGAGGTTTGGATCAGCGCTGGCTTTAAAGATCTCATGTGCAAATAGCTTGCTGATATACATTATTTAGTCTCACAAGTGAAGAATGGCTATCTTAGCGAGATAGCACAGAGGGCTGCTGGTGTGTGTGTGGAACTGTGCACTTGCATGAGTCAGCATTTACAGGTGAGTAGGGGAAATAATACATTATATATTAGTCAATCTCCTGTGGCATTGCACATGGCGAGCCAAGACTAAGTGTAGTCTTCAGGTAAAGTGGGAGTAGAGGGTGGGAGATAATTGAACTAGGGCATACAGACATAATTCAACCCCCATTTTAAAGTCATATGGTCTGTCATTTTTATATTTCCATTATAAATTCCTATGTCCACATTTATAATGAAAATCTCCGATGTAAGTCACTGTACAGAGTCACTGACTCCCCGTCTCTATAAATACACCCTCCCACCAGTGGTGGCACTGCAACACCTCCACAGGCAGGAGAGTGTAATTACAGCATGGCAAGTTTGTGCAAGTGGATTCCATTATAAATGTCGACATAGGAATTTATAATCAAAAAAGCTGACAAGAAGTTCATAGGAAGTACACATAGACATGGGATTTTTTAATATATAAAAAGTGTTGCAGCTAGCATGCATCTGTCGCATTCAATACTACGCAAAGTACCCTTTAAAAACAATAGAAAGCTCATCATTCACCTGGTGCCTGAAACTTAGAAGCACTTTCAAATCTTTAGAGTTTCATGAAACAGCAATTAAGCTCTGATTGACCTTAACATGTGCTTTCTTAACAATCAAAATTTATGAACTTAAAAAGGCAGAGCTTTACCTGAGCACCAGAATACTATATTGTGTATTGCATAGTATAACACTCCTGTCCTTATAAAATCAGATATCATCCAACTTACCGTAAGCATTATTATGGGAGATCTTCTAATATATCTATATAATATATTAAATGTCTTGTGCCTAGCATGCACTTCCTGTGACATAATTTTGTCACGCCTGGAAACACCTAGCATCACTTTTAATTTGAGTTATTCCTGGGTGTAACCATGTGAAATCCAGAATAGACTTACAATTACTTACTGTACAGGCCACTCAATGCCAGGTGGTGCAGTGTGGCCTCTAAACCTTATCTCTCAGCTCTCCTGCCACTAAGGTGTTTGCTATTTTTTTGAAATCTTCAAAAAATGAATCCAACTTTTAATTGAAATCCCCTGAACTAATTAATTTAATCGGTCTTCAGCAGACTAGCAAATAATAAATTAATTAAAGGAAATCAAGTTTCTGTGAATGAATCAATTGAGTAAATGGTGACTGAGGAAATTAACTTGGCTTTAAGGGGAGCACACCAGCAAATGCATTAACTAAGTGCGACTGACACAAACACATGCTAAATCTATTATTCTGCTGCTACGGAAGAGCAATATCCCTTTAAGAGTGCAAAGTTTTTAATTGTTAAGTAAATAGAACCTGAGATCAATCAGGGTTTAATTGGCTGGTGAGGATTGCTGCATAAATAAAATCTGGCTGGGGGGGGGGTGGGGAGAGGAAGAGAACAAATGAGCCAATTAAGCAATTAAATGAAATGCAACTGAAGAAATAAAATTGAACTTTGTAGGAGCAAGTCAGCAAATTAAACAACGGCTGAGGAAATGGGCCAGCAAATTAGGCAGTTTATGGTTTCACCTGTTACAGCCTGTAACCTTCTATTATGTGTCACTTTTTCTTTTAGCAATCGGAGCAGTGAATTGGGAGTTTGAAATTTCGATATTTTTGAGTTAAAACCTAGCCCTTTAAATTTACTGCCCGTAACCCTGTAAACATAATGAACAATAACAACTTGCACTTATAGAAAGGAAGAACTTGCATTTATATAGCGCCTTTCACAACCTCAGGATGCCCCAAGCACACTACAGCCAATGAAGTACTTTTGAAGTGTAGTCACTGTCGTAATGTAGAGAAATGAAGCAGCGAATTTGTGCACAACAAAGTCTCACAGTGTACAAATCCTTTGAACATAGACTGAAACAAAGTAAATTACAAATGTATCCATCATAACTATATTAGGCGGTTAAACATTCGCACAGTTCAAATACAACCAATGCTTGTAGGCCGAGCCTGCACCTCCTGTGGGCCAATAGATTTGAAGGGAAAACTTAGCACCCTACCAGGTTTAAACTGTATCTAGCATTGGTTGGCCTGTGAGACTGGATTGTTTCAGAACAAAGCCAGCAGCTATCAGTGATATCAATACAAAATGACTTAACATAACAAAGTCACTTGGCCTCAGAGCAGCAGTTTATCGCCACATTGTCTCTGGACCAAGGTTCTGATGTACATCAGCCAATTGGAGTTCTCCACATTACAACAGTGACTGCAATTCAAAAGTACTTCATTGGTTGTAAAGCAGTTTGGGACGTCCTGAGGTCATGAAAGGCGCTATATAAATGCAAGTCTTTCTTTATTTCATTCCTTCAACTGAACCTCATTTCAGCTCCAAAGCTACCACAACGACAAGAAAGAGGTCAATAATATAAAATCTCATAGACAAAATGCTTCATTTTTGTCAAGGAAGCCCTTTGAATTTATGTGTACTTATGTTCAATTATGCCCATATCAGGAAAGGATACTTTCTCACAATGAAATAAATTCATTATTAACTCTCAGTAAAAATGAGACCTTTACATTTATAATTCAGATATATGTACATCCACCGCGCCTATGCTGTCCTTTGTTGATACTGCACATTAGTAATGTAGGCATACTTTTGTGATCTTTTACATTGTGAAATTTCTTCCAGACGTCCTTTGGGGTCCTTATTAGATTCCAAGTTTACATAGTCTGTCACATTTTGCTATGCTTCTATGTTAAATTGTAGCTAGTTGCCCTGCAGCGTCAAAAAGAAGAATTCTTTTCACCACTATATCATATACCAGTACGTCCCTTTTTCAGTCATTCAGCTTTATGAATTGGAGACTAAGACTTAACTGTACAGTTTTGTTCTCCCCATGGATTATGCATTGCTGGACAAGCTACCAGTTAAATGACAACTTAGATGCCTAAGTGAGAAAGTAGCATTTATATAGGTGCATCATGATTGACTGCTTTTCTGCTGTTCCCTATCAAATTTGCGTTTCATGAATCAAGTGCAGGAAAATTATGACCAGCTGCCATTTTGATTGACGGACATTAAAATCTATAAAAAAAACATAAAAGCTATTTCCTGCCAAAATATCTCCTTAAATCATTAAGGTCTTGAAATGGCTGTAGGATAATGTTGTACGAATGCTTAACATGTTCACGTCAAATGCCTTCCTCTGCTATTTTAATGAAAGCATCATCTGTTTAAAATAAATGGGTTAATGCTGGGTTAATGCCTCAGTTAAAATAGTAGAGGAAGAAATTTCATACAAATGTTAAGTGCTTCTACACAATTATCTCATGGTGTAATTTCAAGGCCTAAGATATTTAGGAGTTATTTTCTTCTTTTGGCAGGAAATATTTTAATGCTTTTTTGTAGATTTTAATGTTTGCCAATCAAAATGGCAGCTGGTTCCAATTTTCCTACAGTTGAACCTGTGAATAATTTCAAGGCCTTAGCTACTAGAAACAGTTTGGATTGATATAGGCTCTCCACATCCACCCAAAACAGCAGTCATGAAAACCCTGAGCTTCTAAACAGAAACTTAATACACATAGAAATACATAGAAGTTACAACATGGATAAAGACCATTTAGCCCTACCAGCCCATGTCAGTGTTTACCCTCCCTGCGAGCAAATAGTTCTGATCGCATTTACCCATCCCGTTCCCATATCCCTGCAACTCATTTTCCTCTATCCATTATATCCAATCTAATGTTGAATGCCGACATAGTTTCTGTCTCAACCACTAACCCTAGAAGTGAATTCCACACAACTCTCTGTGTAAAGAAGTTTCTCCCGCCCTCTGGCTTAAAGAGGGGGATAATTGGCAGCTCAGTATCCCTGGATATAGAGTTTTTAGGTAGGATAGAGTGGGTGATAAAAAAGGAGGAGGGGTAGCAATATTGGTTAAAGAATCAATTACAGTTGTGAGAAGGGATGATATGCTAAATGGATCATCAATCGAGGCCATATGGGTTGAGCTAAGAAATAAAAAAGGGGCAGTCACACTACTAGGAGTGTACTATAGACCCCCGAATAGCGAAAGGGAGATAGAAGGACAAATATGTAGGAATTTGAGTGCAAAAATAAGAGGGCAATTATAGTAGGGGACTTCAACTACCCTAACATCAACTGGGATTCAAACAGCGTGAGGGGCACAGAGGACACAAAATTCTTGATCGGTGTCCAGGAGAACTTTTTTAGCCAGTACGTGATAAGCCCAACAAGAGGGGATGCAATTCTAGATTTAGTCCTGGGAAATGAAGATGGGCAAGTGGGTGAAGTGACATTGGGTGACCATATTGGGGATAGTGACCACAATTCAGTAAGTTTTAGCATTATTATGAAAAAGGACAGAGTTAAATCAGGAGTAAACGTTTTAAATTGGGGGAAGGCAAATTTTACAGAACTAAGAGGTGATTTGGCAGAAGTGGACTGGACACAACTACTTGAGGAGAAATCAGTGGCAAGCCAGTGGGAGGCACTAAAAAATGAAATTCTACAGGTACAATGCAGACACATCCCCTCAAAGAAAAAGGGTGGCACTGCCAAATCTAGAGCCCCCTGGTTGACTAGAAGTATATGGGGCAAGATAAAGCAGAAAAAGAAAGCTTATGACTGTCACAGAAAAGTAAATACTGCAGAAAGCCTAGACGAGTATAGAAAGTACAGGGATGACGTAAAAAAGGAAATAAGGAGAGCAAAGAGAGGGCATGAAAAAATATTAGCTAGTAAGATTAAAGAAAACCCAAAGATGGTTTATCAGTACATTAAGAACAAGAGGATAGCTAAGATGTGGAGATGCCAGTGATGGACTGGGGTTGACAATTGTAAACAATTTTATAACACCAAGTTATAAGAGGATAGCTAAGGAAAAGATGGGACCTATCAGGGATGATAAGGGTAACTTGTGTGTAGAAGCAGAGGATGCGGGTAGGGTTTTAAATTAATATTTTGTCTCCATATTCACAAAGGAAAGGGATGATCTGGACATAGTAGTTAAAGAGGAGAGGTGTGAAATATTGGATAAGGTAAACATAACGAGAGAGGAAGTATTAGAGGGACTGGAATCCTTGAAAGTTGATAAGTCACTAGGGCCGGATGGATTGTTTCCTGGGTTATTGAAGGAAGCCAGGGAGGAACTAGCGGATCCTCTGAGGATCATTTTCCAATCCTCACCAGATACAGGGGAGGTACCGGAGGACTGGAAGACTGCAAACGTAGTACCATTGTTTAAAAAGGGTACGAGGGAAAGGCCGAATAATTATAGGCCGGTCAGTCTTACCTCGGTGGTGGGCAAACTATTAGAATCAATATTGAGAGATAGGATAAACTGTCACTGGAAAGGCATGGTTTAATCAGGGATAGTCAGCATGGATTTGTTCAGAGAAGGTCATGCCTTACAAATCTGATTGAATTCTTTGAGGAAGTGACAAGGAGGATTGATGAGGGTAGTGCAGTGGATGTTGTCAACATGGATTTTAGTAAGGCATTTGACATGGTCCCACATGGCAGACTGATCAGAAAGGTAAAAGCCCATGGGATACAGGGAAATGTGGTGAATTGGATCCAAAAGTGGCTCAGTAACAGGAAACAAAAGGTAAAAGTCGCTGGATGTCTTTGCGAATAGAAATCCGTTTCCAGTGATGTGCCACAGGGCTCAGTGTTGGGTCCCTTGCTGTTTGTGGTATATATTAATGATTTGGACTTGAATGTAGGGGGCGTGATTGGCAAATTTGCAGACGACACAAAAATTGGCCGTGTAGTTGATAGTGAAGAGGATTGCCGCAGACTCCAAGAAGATACTTGGGTTGGTGGAGTGGGTAGAAAAGTGGCAAATGGAGTTCAATCCGGAGAAGTGTGAGGTAATGCACTTAGGGAGGGCAAACAGTAAAAGGGAATACACAGTAAACGGGAATATATTGAGAGGGGTAGAGGAAGTGAGAGACCTTGGAGTGCATGTGCACAGGTCCCTGAAGGTGGCAGTACAGGTAGATAAGGTTGCGAAGAAGGCATACAGAATGCTCTCCATTATTAGCCGAGGTATAGAATACAAAAGCAGGGATGTAATGATGGAACTGTATAAAACGCTGGTAAGGCCACAGCTGGAGTATTGTGCGCAGTTCTGGTCACCACATTACAGGAAGGAAGTAATTGCTCTGGAGAGAGTGCAGAGAAGATTTACAAGAATGTTGCCAGGGCTTGAAAATTGCAGCTACGAGGAGAGATCGGATAGGCTGGGGCTGTTTTCCTTGGAGCAGAGGAGGCTGAGGGGTGACTTGATTGAGGTGTACAAAATTATGAGGGGCCCAGATAGAGTAGACAGGAAGTACCTGTTTCCCCTAGCGGAGAGTTCAAGAACTAGAGGGCATAGATTTAAGATGATCGGCGGAAGGATTAGAGGGGACATGAGGAAAAACTTTTTACCCAGAGGGTGGTGGGTGTATGGAATTCACTGCCCGAATTGATGGTAGAGGCAGGGACCCTCAACTCTTTAAAAAAGTACCTGGACCTGAACCTAAAGTGCTGTAAGCTGCAGGGCACCGGCCGGATGCTGGAAGGTGGGATTAGAATGGGCACCTGGTTGTTCTTCAACCTGGCGCGGACACGATGGGCCGAATGGCCCCCTTCTCTGCTGTATCTTTTCTATGGTTCTATGGTTCTGTTTAAATCTTTAACACTTAATGTTGTTTCTGTGGCCCCTCATTCTTGACCCCTCAACTACTGGAAACAGTCTGCTTCTGTCTACCTTGGCCCATCCTTTCATAAACACTTCTATCATATTGCCTGTAATCTGCGTTTTTCTAACATAAAAAAAACATTTCACGTCTTTTTTTTGTATTTGTATTTCATCATACCAGGCAGCGTCCTAGTGGATCCGTGTTGTACCCTCTCTAAAGCCTTGTTATCCTTCCTATAGCGTGGGGCCCAATATTGCACACAGTACTCTAACTGCGGTCTTCGTAAGGTTTTATATAGGCTCATCATTACCTCTTGGCTTTTATATTCTATACCTCGAGATAAAACCTGCAATCCCATTAGCTTTTTTGTTAACAGTCTTATCAATCTGAGGTGCTGCCTTTGATGTCCTGTGACCCTATGCTCCCAAGTCCTTCTGCTCTTCCACAAGACCATGCCCACATCAAGCGTATACATTCAGAGTAGAATTACTGCTGTTAACTTTGTTTATCAACATGCATCGCCTCACACTGCATCCATGCCACCCTTTTTGGAAAATGAAGGGACAGTGAAGAATGAGTCAAGGGAGACCAAATGTACCCTATGCACCAATGGACAGAAGTAGTGCACAGGTACAATGAAGCTCGAGCTATGACCATACTATTATTGAATGTACCACTGGTATCTTAAAAGCTTTGCTTCACAAGTCTGGACCAATTAGAGGCAGCCTTGCAATAAAATGTGTCATTTCCTACCCCGAACCAAGGTTTCCAGAATAATTCCTGCCTGCTGCATTCTCCTTAACTTTGTCCCGAGAAGAGGCCTCAGCATGATGGCTGCGATGGAAAGACCCTGCTCGAGTAAGAGGAGAAAATGCCAATGAGGAATTAGCAGTGGCAGCAACAATGCAGCAAGGAAGGCCGGTGTACAATGTATTAATTCTAATACAACTGCACTAATTCCTAAAAGAGCATACCACATCTGCAAAGTAGCTGTGCGCAAAACACCTTGTCCTACACATTCCTGCTCAGTTTTTCAAATAGCATCTATTGCCATCTTACGATAGATGGCCATTATATTGTAACCGATGATAAATGCTCAGCATGATGTTCAAATCAAGTATAGTGCATTTATATACTAGTATGTTGATAATGGCAGCTTGAGTTAACATGATGCGGTACCTTGGTGCTTGTGCTATTTCCCCCAGATGTTTGACATCTAACTTACCACTTCTTCTAAATGATTGCCTTGTGGAAGGACGAAGGGGATAATTTTAACTTTAATCGCCGGACGACACACAGGCAATAGCGAATCGGCAGCCTGTTTTACACCTTGCCAGGTTTTCTTTTCCATTGACGAACTGCCTGCAGGGTTTCACTTACAGCCCACTGGGATTCTGATGTTCCAGGCCTTCATGGGGTGTGAATTGTAAGGGACTGGCATGTGAGTCAATTAAATCTGGGACTTTGGTTCTGCAGCTTACTGTCACTTCCTCCCATGTCTGACACACCAGCCACTTCTGGGGCTGGTTATCAGTGCCCTAAAGTGTGTAGCTCCTATCCCCAACTCTTTGTCGTAGGCTTCCAAGGTATTGTCAGTAACATTGACTTCTTTCACTCTACTGTCCATTGTACAGCAATTTTTCTCAGTGAACGTCTCTGTGTTTGCCTTCTCATAACCAGTGAAGCTATTTAAATGCTTCCTAATTGAAGTTCACAGCTCATGTAAAGGGTTAGTGGTTTTCCCTTTTCATTGGCTGGCCCATTGTGTGGGAGATTTAGCTCACAGATTGAAGACACCAAAATCGTGTGTGAACCAGCAGCTTTTGTTACTTCCAAAAACTATTAATAATCCATGGCCAATCCACAAATAGGACACCAACTGCAATTTCTAAATGATGGTCTTTCTATCTTGAATTCTACCATGCTGTCCATTTCCTTAAGCAGTGCATTTTGTATGATAATTTCTGGAAACTTGAGAGAGGTGGGAGTCAAACTTAATTCAGGTCTCAAAGCGACCCAATTTGACCATTTTGTGTAATTTTGCGACAATCTGAATCTTGTCCAATCCAGGTTGGTTTGGATTTGGGTTAGAGTACCCATTAAAACAGACACCTATTCACAACGGAAATAATAAATATTCCTCTGAGATCATGCACCTTCATTGTGTATATCCTGCTTTCATGATGGTTCACCCAAATGTCTCATGAGATGATTAAGGTTTGTCCATTTCCTCTATTGACATTGGCATATTAATCTGCCTGTGTGTTTGTGTGTGTATATATATATATATATATATATATAAAATTATGCATCAGCTGTTTAGAAATTTATTAGGGACAGAAGTATGCAACCACTTTCCTGACAATCTAGGGAGATACACAGTTCACAAAAATCCAAACTGTATGGACACCAGAGCCAAAAGCAATTCCTAGAGAGCCAACTTCACATTTAGAGTAAAAATTTATGTTGCAAAATCTGAATTTTAGTATGAAAAAATTTAATAAAAATAAATTTCCCACAAAGCATTACCAACTTTAGTGCAAGTTAATGCCATCCCATAGCTACAGTTATAAAGTTACACCAGTGAAAGAATGAAACAGTTCAAACAAAAGTTGTACCTTGGACTTCAAGTAATTGCAAGTTAGGACTTCAGATTATTCAGCATCAATTTTTCCAATTGTAAATGGCATCCAAGGATTTTGCAGTAGTTCCTCTGCTGTCAAGCAAAAGAATGCCTGAAGTGCAGTTAGCTCTTGGAAAGCATTTTTAATGTTAGTACTCCTTCAGGAATAGGAAATAAAAACAGCAAAGAATGAGTAAGGATCCTAAAGGACTCTATGGAGCCATCTTGGATGAAAACGGTTTAGATGTATGTATAGGGTCAAGAAGAGTTCATTCTGTACTCAAGGCAAAAACAAATGCTAAACAGCCACATAAACTGCCCTTAGGCAGATTTAGATTGTTTAGTAAATGCGAACTGTCATACGTTTGATCGATAATAATTCATGATGGTTTAAATGTCATATTCATCAGAGAGTTGCCTCCATAGATGGGTGTCACCACATTACAGTGTGTCTGAATGAGGTCACCTTCCATTTATAACTAGAGTCTTGTTGCCAGCCCCTCAGCATCTGCCTCTGATGTGACAGCACGGTTGGTGTTTTAAATCACCCAGTCATATGCTTGCATCCTGGTGACCTGGGGCCCAAGCGTAAACTTAGAAACTTGCCCTGTAATTCTAGTAGAGTGGCATTGGTGGGACAGCTGAAGAGAAATCACAAGGACATGATGTCAGCCAGTGCTGTGAATATGTTTGACAGCAGTTAGACAACTTGGCAGCCCAAGTCATCACCTTATGATTTATTACAACAATCACATCATAATGTAAGAATGCCTGGTTTTAAGCACCAAGGTACAGCAGCATTCCAACGGTAGTTAATATATTTAAAATATCTAAATGCATAACTAATATGACAGTGGAAACTATACAACATGCAAATTAGATTTCACTCTAGTGTAGTCCAAGCATTTTTGATAGACCAACCCCTCCACTTACCCACTATCTAAACTTATCTTTCAATCTCAATCCCTTTTCATTCCAGAATACATTTGATTGTATTTTGAATGCATTTTTATAAAATCAATCCATGTCCTACCATTCCATGCATTGGAAGTCAATGAGTTTCACCTCTGTCCTAACAATTCTTTCTGCATAAGGCACCGTTTCCAACTCCACACTCCAGATACTAGGAAGCTCATCTACCATCGTACAAAATGGGATAAATGTTTTAACCAGGCTTGTAAACAGAGGAATGAGCAGTGTTATGGTTTAGGCACTTCTCCACTGCTAGTGTGTCACTGCTGACACTGATGTGGTACTCCTGCAGTAAATGGCATATCGTACTAACAAAACAGGTGACACTCTGCACTTTAGGTGGTGCATGGGATCCAACCTTTGGTGGGTCTAGAGAACAGAGATTAGAGGTGTAGTAAGCAAGTGCATCTTTCTGATTGGCTTTTCAACCAGCATCCAGTGCTATGCAAGGGTAATAAAAAAAAGAGCATGGTTCAGAGGTTGCAGATGTCTGCTAGAGCACAGCTCTTCTGGGAGCTAAAAGGCAATGTAAAAGTCCCGCAGTTGACTCAGTGATGCCATCGCTTTGCTGATTACATCTGCCTTCATAAATTACTGAAGTTTGTTGCGAAACAAACACATTGCAAACATTCCTACTGAATGAGATGTTGGGTCTACTATAGCAAAACTCTGCCAATGCAGTGTCATTTGAAACTTTTACAGATGATCAAAAATCTCTCTAAAGTGGTGATAACATCGTTTTAAATATGATTAGATAACAATAAATTAGAAGGTTCAAGTTATTGACAACCTCCAGTAACTGTCCACACATATATTAAACGATCACTGCTGTGGTAAAACATGGTGATGCTCATAAATAAAAACAGAAAATGCTAGATGATGCACATGTCTTGTGGCGTATTCTTGATGGTAGTTAATTTTCCAACACAACTGAATTATATGACAAGATGCAAATAACAAGTTAAGACTAATATCAAATAGATTCAAGATACAGTTCTGATAGTTGGGCTAGGAACAGCAGGAGTGTTTATACAGAGATGCACATACGACACAATAACAATTCGAAAAGAAACTTGGAACCACTCTTTGGAAGAATTGGAGAATGCTTGATTTTCTCTGTGATTAACAGCCCAATGACAACATTGTGGGAATGTGTGGATTTGCACACCAGGGCTAGAGGCATAGAACACTAATGCTTCTTTCTACTGAAAACGTGATTTCATTAGATGACCGTTAGTTGTAGAGAAAGCAGACATTCTCCCACTTTTCTTTAAAAGAGGAATTCGACCCCTAAGTGAGTCAATGTACTTAAACTGCTGTGATGATTGGAACACTGAATTTATTTTACAACGATCTAATGGAAATTTGAACCATTAATGTGTTACATTTACTGTCAGAATGACCTACAACTGGATACAGTAGCGGAACAGGAATGGACAATCCCTTTAGCCCAGTGGGATTAGCATCAAGTATTATATGGGGTTATAAATGGTTAGACTTCAAGAAACTAGACAAGTTGTTCCTGGTTATTTTTACTGCAGGTGAGTTCAGTTTGAATTAAATTTCACTTCATCCTTACAATAGAACACTTTTAAGATCACTTCCCTCTTAACCCTATTAGCAATCAGATTTTTCTGACCGACCTGATCCTTGCAGAACATATGTTTTCTCAGATGCTGCCATCTATTTTTAGATATCAATTTCATCCAGGATAGGATCATTTTACTGCGCATGGACATTTGTTTCTTTGGCAGAACTGAGTTGATGTTGACAGGGTTCCACTGTAGTTAAGCTCTGAAAACATTTGGCTACAGCTGTAGACAAATCCCTGTCTGACAGAAGTGACTTTTCGAAAAGTGCCTCCTTGCTCAATCTCACTGAGTAGGGTTGTCCACTTTTCACATGGTTTGTGGATATTATTATAGGACAGGAAGAGTAGAGATCAACGGTGCCTGTAGGTACGAAAAAAGCAGTTAGCCTTACTGATTTATATACATGACGGATCAGTGATACCTTTGTCAGAAAGAATTTGTCTCTATTCACTTCAGCTTCAGTGGTAGATGACCTTTGCCCCAATATATTACGCATTACAGACAGTCTTTGGAGGTTTCTATCAGAACTACAGCGAGAAAGTATTTAAAGACTATTTTGAAGAATAAATCTCCTGTTGCACTACTGTTTCTGACTGACTTTGGTGAAAGGCCAAGGCTAAAGGAGGTTTTTAGGCATTTCAGTTTCCTGAGCAACCTGTTCCAAGAACACCATTGTCTGAATGAGACTATGAGCACAGACTAGAGGGCTCAGGAGAGAAATTAACAGGCCTAAAGTCTGCCACGGAGATGCCCCAACCTGGATCATTTACATACTGGAGATCTGGAGATGGGGTCCCCAACCTTTGCCGGGGAGTCTTGCCAGACTGGGGAGGTGTGGGGGGGGGGGTGCCGGTGATGGAGGCTTGCTGTGATGGGCCTCAGCAGTAACCGGAGCTGCTTTTAGAAAATAAAAATGCTTTTGGCAAAATATTTCATCCTGCCGCTGGAGCCTGTGTATGGCGGCACCCTGAGAGCCATTGCACAGGCCCCTCAATAACTGAACACCCAAGACCACCTCCACTGATCATCAAATGTTACGTACTGGGGCCTAACTGTTTAGCATCTTACCTACCTATGTCCCAGACTCACTTTTTTTTAACCTTGCAGTAGTACATTATGCTTTAAAACACCATTACTCTTTTTCTAATCCTTTCTGTGCAAAAATTGGTCCAAAAATCCTGAAACATGATAATCAACATAGTTTCAACATAAACCAGTAAGTGAACCAGTGCCACACAAACATGCCTCGCTGCAAAGCTGCACCAAACAAATAAAAAAAAGCCAATTTTCAAATTAGCATTTCCAGAATGGCACAAATAAAATAAATCAGCTATTCCTCTAGTAAGTACAATGATGATGTTGAGGAGGTTCATTTGTAGGTTGGCATGTATGTATCATCGCCCGGACTGTAAATGTGCCTTGCAGCTTCCAGTGAATGCATCAAGAACAGTTAGAAAAATAAAATCAATGCTTTTTGCATGCTTTGCAGCTCACCTCCCTGAGGGTGTAGCAAATGAACATTTACATTGTGTTCATGCCTTGTATCAAGGAAGAGTATGCATGTATACAAAGGTGCCTATATGTACCTTGGCACTGATGCTACTCAAATTTGCCTCCCTGTTTGCACCTGATAACTCTAAAAATACTTGCATCAATACAGAATTAAACCAGGTCATCAAAACATCGCAAAGCGCTGCATACAATGAATTACTTTTGGATTGTAGTCACCATCTGTAGGGAAAGGTGGCAGTCCTTTTATACCAACAATGTCCCATAAACTGCAATGAGGCAAACAAGCAGTTGCATTGTTATTTCGGTGGTATTGAGGGCTGAATGTTGTACATTAAGAGAACCTCCTGCTCTTCTTCAAATAGCACTATGAGATTTTTCATCCACCTGAACAGGTAGGTGGATCATTGGTGATTATCTCATTCAAAGAATAATGGGAAGGTGCCAACAACTTAATTGTCTATGAAGTTTAAGCAACAAAATTGAGTTAACCAAAGACAATTTTTGGGGGGAATATACAGTGCAATATAAACAATAGCCTTGATTTTGCGAGTTTGTTAAAATCAGGGCAATGCCTGCCCATGGCCTGTGCGCCTGCACCAACAGCAGGAAGGACTGGTTTTTCAAAATTTTGACAGGCCCCCTGTGGATAGAAAATGTACACATTAGGAGGTGGGCCTGGAAGCTGGGTGGCTACAAGTTGGAAAATTGGATGAGCCAGCAGTACTTAAAGGGTTGCTACTCCCCTTTAAAGAGGAGATGCCTGCCATTCTTCTATGAACCATTTTTTGCAACAGTTCTCCATTCATTCAAGGAAGCTGGACATTTGTAGTGAGGGACAATAACACATATATGTCAGCCTACAAAACTCAGAAACACCGATGAACAGTTTCCAAAAAGCTGACAATTCAAAGAAGCTGACAATTCAAAATACAACATACGACTGAAAAATAGCTCTGAATAAGAGCCTATAACCAAAGCTTTCAAGACTACTGAATAAAGTAAATTCTTCTTTATTACACTGGATTACAGGATTTTTATTAGTGTTTTGGGATCACATTCTGCAATTCAATTTGTTTTTCTGTAAAAACCTTCATGCATGACATATGAAAAGAAATAATTACAAAGGGAGTGCAGTGCGATATGAACTTAATATGACTTAAGCTGCAGCTATATCCAATAATCCATCAGTTGTAATATAGGGAAAGAAACCTAAAGTATCCTCGTGAAAATTTGATTTTTGACATTTTTGGTACATTTTCCAGCAGTTTGAAGAGTATTGTGATTCTGCATTTGCAGGCAAAAGCAGTTTAGGCTGCAATGGATTTAAATATACATATATTTTAAATATTAAAATATTATACTGTTGCTACAAGTCACAGTGATATCTGCACCATCAGAAGGTAATTCTAAGCAAATATCGCATGGAAAGACTACAAGTATGCAAATACCATAGCTTCTGTTGGAGAGGTATGCTGGTCTTTAATGAGTCTCTCCTTCCTCAGATATAGATCATTTGGTACTTTGTGTTCTAATAAGGAGTCTGGTTGAAAATTAGCGGACATTTCCCAGTGAGGTAGAACCTATCTGTCAATCAAGCCTAGAATTCACAAGCCAATTGGCTGGAAGCCCAACACTGCAAAACCAGAGCTATGAAACGGCATTAAATTATTTATTTAAAGATTGATTTTTTGGAATAGTATCGTTGTAGTTCAAACTTTCAAAATATCAAATCATCTAAACATTCATGCACGAGGAAAGATTATAGGTCTGAATGTTTCAGCCACACACGTGAAATTTAGCGTGGGACCTAATTTGCTTAATTTCCTTACAGAAATGTGGACTTTGCTTGCTAGTTCTTTGCCGACCCCAAAATTCGCACCGCAGAAAATTGGGTGTGCTTTGAATTGGACATGCAAGGTCGGGTTCCAATTCTCTGCACTCATCCCATTGTCAGTAACACTCTGTCCTGAGCCTCCCAAAATTACCCACATATATAAGACAAAAACACATATCTTTAGAGTAAAAATGGTCACATCAATTGACTAAAGAAAAGTTGTCAGTAGAATTATCTTACTGCGTACTGTCTGGATATTGGATGCTCCTTAAAAGATACAAGCTCTCTCGCACAAAGATTGTTTATAACTTTTTCAACCCCCAACAGCAGCGTGAATTAAAATAAGTCTGGGGAGATATCACTTAAGCCCTTGGTGTTTACACTTTTGCCTGTGTTTAACAATGTTCTGCGTCAGTCGCATTTGTGTTGCATCGCACAATTCAAGGTGTTTTTTTCTCCACCCTTCCACAAGAACATTCTTTTTCAAACTGGACCCTTGACCCCACTGATCTCAGGTGTCCACTAAAAGCTAGCAGATAAAGAACTTTAAGCACGTCTCTACAACTAGCTTCCTGCAGTAACATGCTTCAGAGCCCAGTTAGAAAAGACTGTGAACAGGCAGTATCGAATTACCCCACAGTTTGTATACACCACTAATTTCAGTAGGAAGTCCCAGCACTGAGATTTATTCCAGCACTTTAAGTCTTAAAGCACATATCAATACCAAGCTCTACCTGCCCAAATGGAGTGACAAACAACTTCCCTAAAAGTTGATAGGATTTATTTATCACTGTGGATTAGATATCCTAGTAACTCTAGTGCTTTGTTCCCAAGTAAAAATCTTAAACATGGATTTTTACTGCCAGCTCCAATACTCAGTAAATTCATGAATGAATAGTTAGCTCCTGAATGCCATAAGTCCTAGTGAACCTAAGTCTTTCTTTTAAAATTTAAAATTAAGTAGTGATAGAAAGAAAGTGGAATAAAATCACGAAATTTATTATAATTTATCTTGGCCAGATTAAACTTTTTCATGTTTTGATGATCAGCTTACAAAATACATTACATTACGTATGATGTGGAGATGCCGGTGATGGACTGGAGATCTTGAAACATTTGCCTGAGGAAGGAGAAAATCTCCGAAAGCTTGTGAATTTAAAATAAAATTGCTGGACTATAACTTGGTGTTGTAAAATTGTTTACAATTACATTACGTACAAAGTGCAACACTGATTCGCTATAGAAAAAGGCTCATTACACTTTTTTTGCCTCTCAGATAACGATATAGGTGATGATATCAAAATTTGTTTTATACCTTGCCAGGTGAGAATCCCTCAGGTATTTTCCCCTCATGGCTTTCTTGGGTCTCCCTGTGCCATACACTCCCCTGGCAAAAAAAAAAGCTAATCTTAAATGATCTGTGATTTTATTCCAATTTTCACCAATCACCACATATATTTATAAACTTTGTGAGATCTATTTAAATAGTTCACCAAGACCGAAGGGTCTCACGAATTAATTTTCTCACTCATGAATTCATCCTGCATTGTATTAGAGCTGACAAATAGCCCACCTTCTGGATTTTGGTTTGGGTGGGATTTCTGGCCTTAAGACCTGTGCTAGTGATACTCTGAAATCAGCCACTAGAAGGCGCATGAGATGCATGATAGGTCTCCCTCCTCTCAGTGTCTGAAAGTGCCCGGACCCAGCACAGCAACATCTCGCAAGTGGCGTGGGTGAGATTGGAAACTGCAGAGTAGCATCATTTTGCCCTTTTTCTGATGTCGGGCTGCGTTATGCTCAACTGTCACCAATGTAACAGATATATCTGGACAGCTGCCATACACTGCGGTTGTCGATCAAAAGCTGCCACTTAAAAACTTTCATGGCATAGCTACAACTATGAAAATGCAGCAATTTAAAGCCGGTATAAATGGACCACAGGTCTTAGTGAGGGAGTTAAAGATTAGAATTCAAACTTTCGGCTCCGTTTAGGTTTATCAGCCTTTTTGATCACCATTTAAATCTCTCTGTGTTAATTAAAGTTTGTAATTCCTTCCATGGCAGCTATTACTTTGTCAGCTTGATCAGTTGGAAGCCTCTGAATCAAAAGGTTGAGTTCAAGCCCCACTCCAGAACTGGAGCACATAATCTAGGCTGACAGCATTGTACTGAGGGAATGCTGCACTGCCAGAGGTACCACCTTTCAATTGAGATTTTAAGTGGAGGCCCCATCTGGTGGCTCAGGATATTGTTACAGATCCCATGACATTATTTGAGAGCAGGGATTCTGCCAAGCCAACACCACAGATTATTTGAAAGGAAAAAACCTTACTTTTTTTTATCTTGGCGGAGAGATCATTCTTTTTATTTTCTCGTGTATGCGGTCATTTTCTCCCCGCTCCCTTTTCCCTGGCTCTGTTCCTCCTTATAAGCTATTCATTTCTGACTAAGGATCATAGACCTGAAATGTTAACCTTGCCTTCATTTCTCCACAAATACTGCCTGATCTGCTGAGCGTTTCCAGCACTTCCTGTTTTTACCACAGATTATTTATTCATTGCTGTTTCCAGGATCTTGCTCTACACAAATATCTGTTGTGTTTACCCCCATAACAAGAAGTGACTAATAATATGATTCATTCTATGCGAAGCAACTTGGAATGTTTGAGAGATGTGATAAAGTGCTATATATAAGCAAATTCATTCTTTATGCCTTAACATGGCAAGGGCTGTGATAGGTGGAGATTTCAGTCATCATTGAAAATATGAACAATTAGGGTTGTAATCGAATATCAGAACTGTACCACATTGCTCCATTTGACTTTGAAAAGATATAGGAGGAGTCAGAAGACAAAGGCTTCAAGACCCACTCCAGACAGCGAGCGGAGACTAGAATATAGGGGTAAATTTTATTCCCACGAACGGTTAGGTTGGGACTGGGTGGGAAGGTAAAAATTGTAAAATACTAAAACCCGACCCCAACCCGCCTCCAAACTGCCCATTTCTGGTTTTAACGGGGGTGGGTCGAGGGACGGATGACCAACCCACTCCCAGGAGGCGGATCGGTCGGTGGAAGCTTTTGAGGATGCTGCAGGCCTTCATTTTGACAGCTTTTTTATTTTTAACTCCTGGAGGCCAGGATTCCCAGGCCTTCGACTTCATGCCATGTAAGAGGAGGCGAGAAGGCCCACATCAGCAGGTAAGTGCCTTTGTTGCACTACCTGTGGGCCAGGAGGGGCAGGAGCAGAAGCCTACCTGCCACAACCCCACAAAGAGGATCGACCGACCCCCCCCCAGCCCGATCTCCGACCTCCCTGATCCTGATGACCGACTCCTCAGTGACCTCCGACCCCCTGATGATCTAACCCCCCCCCCTCCCCGATCTAAGACTTGTTGGCACCCGTTCCTTGGCTGTTCTCCCGTCCGACTGACGGCCAGCCTGTCAATCTGAAAGGACGTCCGGGCAACATGTACTTCTAGGTTTCCCGTCAGGAATTCCCCCCACCCCACCCCACCCTCTTCCCGGCTCCCAGTTAAAATTTTCCCCATGGTCTTTAAATACTGGGTTGACATCCACCGGGGTACTGACATCTAGATGGAGTGACCACTGGCTCACTGGTAGTATTTCCGCCTCTGAATCAGAAGGGTTGGGTTTGGGCTCCGCTCCAGACAGACCCGGCAAATGGAGACTGGAGCGCTGACCCCAATACTGGGTTGATGTCCAGCGGGGGTACTTGTGTCCGATGGGTGCAGGTGGTCCCCCCCTCCCCCGTTGTAAAAGGTCTCTTTAGCTTTGGTTGCAGCCAACTAAGGAGAAGGTACTCTGAAGATTAAAAAAAACGTGAGGAACCACCTCAGCTACTCTTCCTTAGTAAGTGATTTAAGCACCTCAAGAGTGAGACTTGAGTTAGGACCTGCCCTGGGGTAGAACATAACGGACAGATGGACCTTCGCCTGATAATTTTAGTGGAAAAAAAATCATGATTTTCTACTTTTGTACTCATGCTGCTAAAATCATCAACTGGAGGAATTTCACACACTTAGACAAACTGTACGATGGAAATCTGAAATAAAAACAGAAATGTTGCAAATGTACAGCAGGTCAGGTAGCATCTGAAAGAGAAAGACAGGTTAACATTTTGGGTGTAACCTTTCATTAGGACTAACTTTTATCTTTCAGATGTTGTTTTACCTCCTGTGCATTTCTAATTTGTCTTTGAAAGTCTGGCCACAGCCTGTTTTTATTACCTTAGCTCTTTCCTGCAGTAATTTCAAACCATCGATTTTAAGATATGAAAAATTTCAAACTTTGTTCCAATCACATTGATAATACTATCAGTATGAAGGCATATTTATGTTAACTATTATATTTGTATATATGTATATAATTAAAAATTCTGCCTAAAGATGGAAGAAATGTAATCCATTTGTAGTTTATAGTCACATTTTAACCAATAAAAAAATTGCAACACTTTTTGGCCATTGATTTTTCTTAGATAAAATCGGGAGCATAAAGATCCTCTCTAGTTCCATTTTGTCCTTTAATTCTGGTTAAGAAAGCTCACCAATGAAGCCTCACAGAGGATCAGTTTTGAACATACCTTTCAATCAGCAATATGTTGAAAGGATGGAATTTGGGTCACTGTTTGGGGCAGGAACATAGTTTTCTATAGGACTGGCATTCAGCTGATTTTGCTAGCTTAGGATTCTGGCATGCCACTATTGCTTTGCTCAGCTGTGCTGCTTAATGTTAGGGTGTCCCAATTAAAACAGAACATTAGATACTGAAGTTATGGGCCCGGAATTTCCTGGAAAGTTTCAGCATAAGTGCAGAGTTGCGTTGTTTATTTCTGAAGAAATTTGCGCGTAACTGATTTAAACTGATTTTACACCGAAACTTCGCTACGTGTCAATTTCCTCGATCATTTGCGCCACTCCAAAATTATGTCTGCTAAAACTCCACTTAGCTCATTAACATAGCTCCACTCCCCATGCAAAAGACCAGAGAATGCAAGTTTCCTGCATTTACATCTATTCTGAACAGGCATAAACTTTGCCTAAAATTTTAGGCGCAACAGGACCCGAAGTCATCATTCTGATGTTTTAAAGAGATTTTCTTTAATGTTTTCTTTATTTCGCCTTACTGAGACCTGCACTGTGTTTTCTATATCTTTGACTGCTTTATTTTACTGTCAGAATCTGTTACATAAAAAAGTTTCGCACAATTGCATTTTCTTAAACACGCTGTGCTTATTGTGCATAAATGATTGTTTGATAGCTTCAAATTTTAATTTTCATAACATCTATAAGATAAGGAGAGACTTAAAGAAGGAATAAGGTGCTCTGCGCATTCCTCGAGCCCTGTTTTTTTTTTACAGTGATTTCTGCTTGTTTTACGTTCCTGTATTTCTCAATAAGATTCTCAAGAAATTTTGATGTAAGTTGTCATCGGCAAGACCGGTGTAAAGACAGAGTGTAAATTTTGGGGTTATTTCTGTCTAATTGTGATCAGGAAATTCTGGGCCCAGGGTTTTGTGAATGTTGAATAGCAGAAGCTATTTTGAAAATTAGCTTGGAACTTCAGTATTCAAAGGGTTAAAATTAACCTTCTAATAGGATCTGTAATAGTTCTTCTGATTATTTAACATTTGATGATCACAGTTGTTCAGATATTGTTCCCAAAGTGCATGATTGAACAGTGACAGACTTAACAGCTTGATTTATACTCGGTGTTGGATGTGTGGGTTTGTAAAACAAGAAACAGGACACTGTTTTGAGCAGGTGAATTTTATCAGCTCAAACAATCAAACTATTTTCCTCTTTGTCAAGTGCATACAAAATCTCTGTCAAAACAATGGTGATACCTCTTTACAGGTCAGTCATTCTGTAAAGGTAGTTCATTTGTAAAAATGCGTGGGGGAGTAGTGGGATGCTACAAGCATAGAATAATATTGATTGATAAGTATAAATGGGGAACTGAATTCTCCCCGCCCCCCCCAACCCATAGAAGTGCAGGTAGAATTTTAGGTTGCTTCAACTGTACACTTTGGCTATTTATGTGACATCTGTCCCCACTGCAGGGTGCAAACACAGTGTTAGGAACAAGTTAAATCAGATGCTTTAACTGACTGTGGTTATTTTAGGGATGCACCAAGATAAGTCAGTTATCTCATCTGCTGTGGAATGACCTGAGTCCATATATGTATAAAGAACTGGGACATTGTTGCTAGGTAAGAGGCCGCTAGCTTAATCTCAATAATAATACCAATCACTATGAAGTTACATTAACACCATAAAATAACAACATACGACTTGAACAAATTGCACATTTTGTAGAAGTCTTTCAAATTTAAACTTATTTTTCACTGTCACACAACTTCTGTCGTTTCCCTTTTCTCATCCTTTAGATGCAAAGACAAATAAAATATTCACATAATTCACCAGATTAAAATAAATCATTTAAACTATATTTGTTAATAACAGATTGTCACCAATATCTGCCGACATGAGGTTTTGTGATAGAGTGTGTGGACTGAATGCTGTACAAGGCAGTGTTGTATAGTATGGAGACTTTACAAGGCAGCATGCTAGAGTGTGAAGACTGAACAATGGTAAGTGATGTAGACTTGAGCGAATTAAAAATGATTTGATAGTAAGTATATAAAATGATTACTGTAATATTTAAATATTTCACTGAAATGCAGTTGTCATATGGGTAATTTGTTTTTTCCTGCTTATCCAGGTGAAGAACATGTGCTGAGGAATGGAATATTGTCAAGGTAATAAACGAGTGACAAGGTAACGCTCCCTCCCCACAGCCCTAACTTCAACCATAGAAAGTCACCTCGTACTGCACTAGTTGTGTGTTTCCATTTTCTACACCAGCCATTCCTGATGGCCTTCCTGAGTAAGATTTTCCAATTAGTGCTATGTGTTGTACATTTTCATCCACTCAAATCTTGATTGAAAATGCCTGAATTAATTACAGTCAGTTTCTTATAATCAGCAGAGACAGAGGCTCACATTCTGTGTTCTGTACAAGATTGGAACTCAGCTCCCAGAAATGAAAGGACACTGTGCTAACCCCCTGTGCCAGTTAGTGCCCTTTGAAGGCATATTATGATGCATTACGCACCCCCCCCTCCCCCCCGCTCCGATATTCAAGTTCCTTACAAAGCTCTTCTGGACTCAATAGTCAATATGGCTACTAATAATGATTTTTTTAAGAGAATGTTTTAAGATTGCACAATACAGGCAATCCCTGCTCTGTGTTATAGAGTCAGGCTACTTGTAATATTGGTTCTGCTTCATGAAGTTCATTGTGGATGAATCACTATAACCAATTTTTACTATGTACCATCCACAGAATTTGGGTTCTATAAAATGATAGGTTTTGGATTAGAATTTAAATATTTTGGAAAGTTATATAGCACAAGTGCAGCTCCAACAACACTCAAGAAGCTCGACACCATCCAGGACAAAGCATCCCGCTTGATTGGCACCCCATCCACCACCCTAAACATTCACTCCCTTCACCACCAGCGCACAGTGGCTGCAGTGTGTACCATCCACAGGATGCACTGCAGCAACTAGCCAAGGCTTCTTTGACAGCACCTCCCAAACCAGTGACCTCTACCACCTAGAAGGACAAGTGTAAACAAATTTACAACACCAAGTTATAGTCCAGCAATTTTATTTTAAATTCACAAGCTTTCAGAGGCTTCCCCCTTCGTCAGGTGAACGATTTTCACATCGTTCACCTGACGAAGGGGGAAGCCTCCGAAAGCTTGTGAATTTAAAATAAAATTGCTGGACTATAACTTGGTGTTGTAAAATTGTTTACAATTGTCAACCCCAGTCCATCACCGGCATCTCCACATCATGACTAGAAGGACAAGGGCAGCAGGCACATGGGAACAACACCACCTGCACGTTCCCCTCCAAGTCACACACCATCCCGACTTGGAAATATATCGCCGTTCCTCCATCGTCGCTGGGTCAACATCCTGGAACTCCCTTCCTAACAGCACTGTGGGAGAACCTTCACCACACGGACTGCAGCGGTTCAAGCAGGCAGCTCACCATCACCTTATCAGGGGCAATTAGGGATGGGCAATAAATGCCGGCCTCGCCAGCGACGCCCACATCCCATGAACGAATAAAAAAAAGTACACCTCACAAACCAGTCACAAGTGAGTTCGCTATAACTTGGATGCACAAGTTATAAGGTTAGTTTTACTCAAAAAGTAAAAATACAAACATATTGTTGTCTTCTCACTGACACTTCTGACCATTCACAGGGCACCCTTTTAGAATAATTTTCCAAAAGCAGCATGACTTAAAAAAATGTAACTGTTTCTGGCAATATGTTTGGTATCGAATTGGGGGCTAACTCAATTTGTGGATTTTTTTCTTGCAGTCTGCATCAACAACACCTTGCATTTATATAACGCCTTTAATGTCGTAAAAACCTCCCAAGATGCTTCACAGGAGTGTTAGCAGACAAAATTTGACTCCGAGCCACATAAGGAGATATTAGGACACGTGACCAAAAGCTTGGTCAAAGATGTAGTTTTTAAGGAGCGACTTAAAGGAGAAGGGAGATGTAGAGTGGCGGAGAAGTTTAGGAAGGGAATTCCAGAGCTTAGGGCCTAGGCAGCTGAAGGCATGGCCGCCAATGGTGGAGCGATGAAAATCAGGTATATGCAAGAGTAAGTTCATTCTTCATTTTGTGGAACTTCTGTTCAATAGTGCTGAAAGTCAGATTTTCATCAAACCTTGTACTGGCTATATTACTATTGCTTTTGTCTTGAGTGTTTATAATGCTGTCTTCAATTAAAGCATCTTCTGCACTTATATTATTGTTCTCAATCTGAAACCAACAGGGTTTATTTTGACAGCTATGTTTGTGCTTCAGTACTTTCTCCCAGTGCTGTTGATTGTAGCTTTTAGTTTTACATTGTTATTTGTTCTCCAACAGAGGTCAAATCGAGACCCAACATTTTCAACTCTTTCAGTTTTGGCAAATTTCCTGAAGATTAGTAATGTCATGTTGATTTAATTTGAACATTTTTATTGGAAGGCTTGTTTAGGGGGCTTGAGTGCTGACTATTGTTTTTCTGGTTTAATGTGCAAAAAAAAATTTCCATTTAAAAAAAAATCAAAGAATTTTGCTGGGTGTGACAGAACATTTCATTTGACCCTATTTTTGAGGGTGTTGCCTCCTGAAATGGAGCACCCTAGTACACTACAAGGCAAGTTAAGTGGTAGGCTTAGTTGAAGAGCCAACTAGGAACTATAGGAACAATTCACCACAGATATCATGAATGTTGGCTCTGAACAGTGTAGCATTGCTCATGTTGTGGAAAAAATGCTTTGGCAATTGCACATAATGATCCCCATGTTGAACTTTGCAAAACACTGAAGGATCAAATCTTAGTCTTAGTAGACACCTCAGCCAGAGATTTCTTTGCAGAGGCTACATTGGGGCTTAAATTGGATAATGCCTGAAAACGGGGTATGCCATTAACCCACGCCTGTTCATTGCGCTGCAGGCAGTACGTTAAATTGGTGCTGCCTGCTGGTTTTCATGATTGATGCGTGCAGCCAGCGCTACCTGTGCTGTTCAGTGACTGCACGCATCAGCAGGGGGCCCGATATCAGGAGTGGCTGGCGCTACTTAAAAGCAGCCTGCACTTCTTAAAGGGGAGGTGCATTTTGATCTGTATTGAAGGTGAAGACAACTGAAAAACAAGCCTGTGCCATGCTATTGTATCATTAGTGATAAAATTGAACAGTTTCAGCTTTTGCTGACTGGCTTATTCACATTTTGTAGTGAGTCTACAAAACAAAGGGTAAAATCTTGGGACTAGCTGAAAGCCTCATCGAAGCTTCTGCTAAGCTTGGAAAATGGAACAAAGTACAATTGTGCTGAACATGCAGGGGAAAATCTTAACCTCGTTCTAAGCTTGTGGTAGGCATTTAGTAAGTGAGATAAAAGGCCTCAGGCTACCAAAATTACAGCAAAACTTTGGCAATGTTCATAGTAATATACAAAGGCATTTATCTGCTTGATTTTTTATTTTAATAAACACTATAACCAATATTCACAGACTGTAGGGCTTAATTTAAAAAGGAATAAATGTTTGTTTTTAATCATAGCAGCGAGTGTAATGCTGCACTTTTCTTTCCTAGACTCACACATGCTCTTGTCCCCTTCACACAATAACTCAATGAACTATGCGGAGGACCAAGAAGGTGCAGGTTTATCCCAGTCTGTGTTGAGTTAGCTAACCTCAGTTGAGAAGGTATTGGTAATGCTCCAATTGGCCTTAGTTTTACTTAGTCCCAATCACGATCATAGTGACCCCATGCACGTGTGGACGGTGAGTATAGAGTTAAGTTCAGAGTTGATGGCCTTCACAGTTAAATAGCTCATGGAATAAATGCCCAATTGACTCATGAAGAGCTGCTGGTTGAACTCAGTTTCAAAGGACCCATGGAATTGCTCCATTAATGTACATAAGTACTCAAAAAATGAACACTTTTGCCTTAAGATTAAGGGTATTGTAATTTAGCAGCTGTTGTAAGACATAGTTGGAAAGCATTTTCAACAAGGTTACGAGATAGGGTACCTCACTGATCATGTGACATCAACACCAAAAAAGGTGATATTCAGTAGTTGGTGCTGGTTAGGAAATGTTTAACTACATTTTTCAGGCACATTTTAAAACAAATTATGCCAAGTCATACATTATTTTGTTCAATATGATTTCTTCTATAATTTTACTTTGCATTTGGGAAATAATTTCAATTTAATTTCGCATGTACAGTTTGGGGTGAGCTGAACTGAGTAGAATGATATACAATATGCCATGCTTGGTATAAAAATGGACTTGCAATTTCTACACAAAAAAAATTCTTGGACCTGCAGAGAATATAAAGCACAAAAAACTTCAGCCCTGTCTCCTCAGAGGTGCAAAAGGTAGAGAGAAGGAAGGATGTCCTGTCTCTGCAGGGGGCCAGGCAGCCCTCCAGACATATGCTCAGGAGGCAGTGGGAGGAAGTAACGGCGGAGGTCAATGCCAGCAGCATAGCTCCAAGAACATAGATGTAGTGCAGGAAAAAGTTCAAAGATCTGACAAGAGTTGTCAAGGCGAGTGAGTTCAATCTTCAAATGGCACCTCCTACCACCTGCACCACGAGCCTCATCCACTGCTCAATTCACTACACCCCCAACACCCAACTACCAACAATCTCTATCAATCAGTACTCAACCCTTCAATTCATATGGTTTACCTCACCCTAATACTGTTAGCATTGTTGCAAGCCTCACACCCACAACTCACAGCTCACACACACTGGCAGCTATTCAACCATAACAGCCACATCATCCAAACATCTTGCAGG
This sequence comes from Heptranchias perlo, assembly GCF_035084215.1. Lineage (NCBI taxonomy): Eukaryota > Metazoa > Chordata > Chondrichthyes > Hexanchiformes > Hexanchidae > Heptranchias > Heptranchias perlo. Next base: position 32,661,557 of record NC_090350.1, read on the forward strand.
ACACTCACTGACACACTTCCCTCTTTCTTGCAGGAGAAGGTGAAGCATAACAGGAGGCAGCAATGAACAACTGGAGAAGGACAGGCATGCCTACACATTTTAACCCCCATGGAGAAGACAGTGCTGGCCATTATGGGAAGGGGCATTGCTGAGATTGTGGCTACTGGTGGCGCTGGAGGGATCGATGATAAGGGTCTCTGTGTTCCTAATCCCCCTTCTCTCTTCCCACTTCTCCCTCATCCCACAATCTTTTCTGACTCATGTGCTGCAGATGGTGCAAGCACGCATTTCTTACTTTCTCCTCCCCCCTCACCACAACCCAACCCTTATCACTTTTTCGTTTCATATACCCAAGAATTGAAACCTTCCCAGTAAGAGGAAGAGGAAGAGGATGAAGACAATGATGATGAAGTGACACCGTCACTCGATCATCTACATGCAGCCACCAACTCAGAGACTGACACTGCACGTACTTTAGAGGCTAGGATAGAGGAGGGATCTGCACATGGTGAGACACTGGGCACAAGTGCGCAGGAGCCAGGGCAGGGGGAAAGGATAGCGCAGGTGCCAGCTCACCGGAGGGCGAGGTTGCACACTAGTTCTGCTGCAGAGGAGTCAGATGAGGACTTTGATGGCGCAGGCTACAGAAGAAGGCTGATGGGCTTACACAACCAAATGCTTGGTGCACTGGAAAGCCTGCGCACAATGTTAAGGAGCATGGAGAAATCCAGCTCCAACTTGGCACAGGGTTTTGCACAGAGTTTGCAGCCCATCCTTTCCAACATGGAATGGGTGATCACCTCCATCAGCGCACCTGTGGAACCCACCACGATGCAGCATCTGATGACCAACATCAAAGGTCTGACTGCTGCCTTGGAAGCTCAGACAGCTGCCATCATGGCTCTGGGTACCACTGTTGAAAGGGGCTTCCAGGGCATCACAGCAGTCCAGCAATCTGTTCTCCAACAGATCACCAGGATTGCTGAGGCGCTGCCCCGAGGGCTGCATGGAAGAGGAATCTGCTGTCCTCTCTCAGGATGACAACATTCCTGTTCCCACCCCTGCCACTCCGCCAGTACCCTTGCTGTTGTCTGTCAGCCAGCCAGCCCAGGCTGCCGCGGCCCGGGCGGTGATGGTGCAGTCAAGGCCCAAGCTGCTCGAGGTCGTCCTCCAAGGCCATCTGCAGTCTCCTCAATTGAGGGTCAGCAGCCTTCCACCTCCCACGCTGCAGCCATTGGGGAAGCACCTCGTAGGAGCACTAGGAAAGGCACATGGAAGACAGGCAACTAAGGGAATGCACAAGGGTGAATAGTTTCATTTTGTATGCATTATTTAATGAGTGAATTGATAAATTTGGATTTGGTTTTGGTGGTGGTTTTTATTTCTGTGGTGAACTGAGGGAGGAATTAACATGTGTTGTCAGAAAGAGGGCAATGTGATTGTCAGTGATGGAGGAAAGGTAAGGAGTGTGGGACTGTTGGTGAATGGGGAGGTATAGTTGAGGTTACTGGTATCACTCATAAATAATTTGATCATACAGACCCCTGGCAGAAAGGGCCTGTCTATGCTGTAGCCTCCCATCCTCTACTTCCTCCTCCTCTCTCTTCTAGCAGCTTGCCCTGCTCTGCATGGCCTCTCTTCAGTCTCCCAGTCATGTTCAATTCCCAGAGGAAGCCCTACCAGCCCATCCATGTCTGGAAGCAACTTTACAGCACAATATTTTAAATTACACAGAAAAGTATGCAAGATCAGCCAGACCACTCCCAGTAGAGTACTTACTTAAACTTTAGCCAAGTGTAGGAAACTTCCAAAAATGTGTATAATTGCACCAGCAGCCAGAAGAAATAATCCAGCAACTAACTTGTAAGTATTTCACGATCCCTTTAAATAGCGCTGGTGGGAGGGAGGGGGAGTGGGGGGTCCTTCATGCCGTTTAACATCGTGTTCAGCTGTGCGAGGTTAAGACAGGGCGTTGGTTGGAGTGTGGAGTTGCAAAATGGCAGCAGTGGCTTCAAATCAGCGTTGCACACTGATTCACGTCATAATCTCCCTTCTCTGCGTGCTGCCGGCAGTCATTAGGTGCACGCGCACAAACCCCTTTAACAAGATAACACTTCCCGTCGGAAGTTTGAGCGCGCATCTCGGACCCCATTTTCAAGTCTTAATTGGCCGCACAATGTCTACAAAATGGGCGCTACACACAAGAACTTCTACAACAATTAGCTTTAAAAAAAATGTTTCATTATATTTTCTTTATAGATGTTGGACTTTTCATTTACTCTTTTCTATCCTTTACAGTCAGGGAAAAAGGAAAGCAGCACAAAGAATACTGACTTGATGAATGACTCCCCAAACATCATAAACAAAGGACTACAGCACTGGTGCTTCAATGCTGTTAAATCAGCAAGCTGGGTTTCATGCACTCGAGTGATGTTACATCTTCCCACAGAGCAGGAGTCCTAGATCTTTAGAAATTTACAATGCAGGAGGAGGCTATTCAGCCCATTGTGTCTGTGCCAGCTCTTTGCAAGAGTAATCCAAAACTAATCCCACTGCCCTGCTCCCTCCCCATAGCCATGTATCTTCAGCTGCTTCAAATGTTTATCTACTCTTAAAAAAAAATAATAGTCTCTGCCTGTGGCAAAGCATTTCCATACTTAACTTTCTAATCGAAGCGAGAGCATCTCCAGCAATGGCTTCTCTTCCCACCCCTGCTTTGTTACATCTTGAGTCTCTTAAGTATCTATCCTTGGCCACCTCCATCTCCTCATTTACATGCTGCCCCTCAGCGACACCATCCGAAGACATGGCATCAGATTCCACATGCACGCCAATGATACCCAGCTCTACCTCTTCACCACCTCTGTGTTGTCAGACTGCTTGTCTGTCATCCAGTTTTGGATGAGCAGAAATTTCCTCCAGTTAAACACAAGGAAGGCAGAAAGCAATGTGCTCGGCCCCTGCCACAAATTCTGTTCCCTCCCTCATCCCCCTCCCTGGCCATTGTCTTAGGCTGAACCAAACTGTTCGCAACTTCGGTGTCCCTGAGCTGAGCTTCTGACCCATATCCTCTCTATCATAAAGACCAGCGATTTCCACCTCCACAACATTGCCCATCTCGACCCCTGCCTCAGTCCATCTGCTGCTGAAACACTCATCCATGCCTTTGTCACCTCCAGCCTCTATTATTCCAATGCCCTCCTGGCCGGCCTCCCATCCCCCACCCTCCATAAAATTTAGTTCATCCAAAGCTCTGCAGCCCATATCCTCACCTGTACCAATCACTTCTTTGCTCACTGGCCTGCATGAGCTCCAGATCCCCCATGCCTCCAATTTAAAATTCTTATCCTCGTGTTCAAATCCATTCATGGTCTCACCTCTCTCTATCTTTGTAATCTCCTCCAGCCCTTCAACCTTCTGTTATTTCTGAGCGTAAACAAAAGGTTTAAGAATAAGTTCACGTTGGTAAGAAACAAAAAAGTCTAATGAAAAAATAAAGCTGAGGTGTGTATCTTCTGTCTAGAATTAAATGTTAATTTATTTTAAAAAATCAAAACACTTAGTCCAAATTGCAGTCAACTTTATTAACAAGGCCTGTAAAGGTCCAAATCATGCAGACCCTGGCTGTCTGTGTTTGTATCCATGTAAAATAACAAAAGAAAATATTTTTGATAAACATAAAAAGATGGTAGATGGATTTTCAGCTACATCCATATTGTATTTGAGAGAACATAAAAGAACTTACTTTGTGTTGGGGAATGGAGTGGTTAAGATGATATATTGATGATATACTTGATGTCTCCACTCTCTTGGAATGGATAGAGGTGCAGTATAATGGGTGTAAATGGCATTTGGGATTGGTGGAGGCAAAAAGGACAAGTATTTTCTTATGTGCTGTCACATTATGGACTATCCTCTGTTTAAAGCACATTGTTGACTTTTCGTGGAGTTTTCAGATTCAGTTTCTGGAACAGTATGCTCTGAAAACTCGCTTTTACAGCTACTGTATTGGCCACACAAGGTTTACGCTGTTATGACATTGCTGCAACGCAAACTACTATGATGCAGTATTCACGGGCCACTTTATTTATTTTTAAATAAACTTCAAAAGTATTTTGTAGCACAAACACGATCAGAATATCACATCACTGCACATCTATGTTTACAAACACCTGGTAAAATTAAATTCCAATCATTTTATAAAAAAAACAATGTTCCTTTAATATACTTACGGTAATTCTCAGTTTAAAATTACAAATTTTGTACCAGAATGAAACCATAATAGAGACAACACAAGTGTGGCTTTATAAATGTAACTACACAAGCTTTCAACATTGCTTTGAAAGCAACATAAAAACTTATTGTGTTATGCTTGGCCTCAGGATAGCATCTTGCTGCTTTCCCACAAAGGTAGACTCTGACCATATTGCAAAGTAGTGAATCTCATTTCCTGCCGTAAATCAGAATAAAATGCACGTATGCAATGAGGACCTATACTGTGGAATCATCATGTAACTGGGGTAGAACGGAATAAATGCATTCAGAAATGGTGATAAGTATAAGTGTTGTGTCACGTTTCACTGTCTTACATAATGTTTAACTCCTCCAGATTTTATTGTACTCCTTGCCTTATTTGCCTTTGGGTGTCAGGTTGGCCCAGTGGTAGCACTTTTGCGTCTAATGAGAAGGTTGTGAGTTCCAGCCCCATTCCAGAAACCCGAGTAGGCTGCCACTTCAGTGCAGTACTGAGGGAGTGCGGCATTGTCGGAGGTGCCACCTTTTAAGTGGAACATTAAACCAAGGCCCCATAGACTGCTCAGGTGGACATAAAAAAAATCCCACGTCACTATTCGAAGGAAAATAGGGAGAGTTCTCCTCCTGTATTGGCCAATATTTATCCTTGGGTCAACACCAGCAAAAATAAATGAACTGGTCATTTATCTCATTGCTTTTTGCGGGACCTTGGTTTGCACAAATTGATTGCTCCATTTGACTGTATAATAGTGACTACACTTCAAAAGTAATTCATTAGCTGTGAAGTGCTTTGGATGTAAAGGGTGCTGTATAAATGCAAGTTCTTTCTTCTTTCTTTGACAGATACCTTCCCTGGTTCCAATAGCTTCACTCTATAATTTCAGTCATTAGTTTGCAATCTCTGGATCTCGTTTGTTTCAAGCTGATTTCCCACTTTCGTAGTTTTACTCTTTGGTTTCATGAAGTAGTTAATTTGTCTATTTCCTATGGCTAATGCTATAATCTAGTCCTTTTTACGAGCTGCCCTGCCCATCCTGATTTCGCAGTTATTTTTCTCAGGGTCCCTTCACCTAAGTGAAGCTAAGTGAGATTAGGCACCTCACATTTAAGTTAAGATTTCCTGACATCGAAGTTACAACAGTGTAAGATAGATACAACATTTATTCAAACAGATTTTTAAAAAAAATAAATGTATTCAAGAATAACAGAAAATTACAATGATATTGAATGTTCCTAAAATAAATACAGAATTGTAATACGCTACATACAATTATAGAGCTCTATAACACCTCTGTGGTTAGAACCTGAGCGCATGGGCATTCCTAAAAGAGGAATTGGGATCAATCACATTTGACCTCACTTCCAACACCCATCCTGAAAAAGGATATACATGCCTTGTGTTCTACTGAATCCAGCACATTTATACAGTTACTTATAATTGGCTGTAAATCAATATGTTTTTTTTTTATTCGTTCATGGGATGTGGGCGTCGCTGGCGAGGCCGGCATTTATTGCCCATCCCTAATTGCCCTTGAGAAGGTGGTGGTGAGCTGCTTTCTTGAACCGCTGCAGTCCGTGTGGTGAAGGTTCTCCCACAGTGCTGTTAGGAAGGGAGTTCCAGGATTTTGACCCAGCGACAATGAAGGAACGGTGATATATTTCCAAGTCGGGATGGTGTGTGACTTGGAGGGGAACGTGCAGGTGGTGTTGTTCCCATGTGCCTGCTGCTCTTGTCCTTCTAGGTGGTAGGGGTCGCGGGTTTGGGAGGTGCTGTCGAAGAAGCCTTGGCGAGTTGCTGCAGTGCACCCGTGGATGGTGCACACTGCAGCCACTGTGCGCCGGTGGTGAAGGGAGTGAATGTTTAGGGTGATGGATGGGGTGCCAATCAAGCGGGCTGCTTTGTCCTGGATGGTGTCGAGCTTCTTGAATGTTGTTGGAGCTGCACTCATCCAGGCAAGTGGAGAGTATTCCATCACACTCTTGACTTGTGCCTTGTAGATGGTGGAAAGGCTTTGGGGAGTCAGGAGGTGAGTCACTCGCCACAGAATACCCAGCCTCTGACCTGCTCTTGTAGCCACAGTATTTATATGGCTGGTCCAGTTAAGTTTCTGGTCAATGGTGACCCCCAGGATGTTGATGGTGGGGGATTCAGCGATGGTAATGCCATTGAATGTCAAGGGGAGGTGGTTAGACTCTCTCTTGTTGGAGATAGTCATTGCCAATATTATATGACCTCCAGAGTTGACGGAAAATTAGTTTTGACACATGGGGCTCGATTTTACCGGCGGGTTTCCTGTGCGTTTCCAGCAGGGGGGCCCCAAAAATCCCGATATCCAGGCACGTGACCGGATCGCGCCACGATCCCGCCCACTTCCGGGTTCCCCGATGACGTGCGGGGGTGCGTGCGCAGCCCCCGCTGGTGGGAATCCCGCAGGCAATTAAAGCCAGTGGGATGCCACTTGAGTGTATTTATTTTGCTTGTTCAGGTCATTAACTGACCTGATTAAGGGACTGTGTGTGATTTTGGAGAAACATGGGACTGTTTCACACACTGGGGGAAACAGTCCTAGTTGAACTGGACGTGTTGCAGCTGACAGCCTGTGGCAGCTGCAAAGGTCCATTTGACAGGTGGTGGGGGGGTGGGGGGGGGGGGTGGGGGGAGACCCTCACTCATTGCAGGAGGCCGCTCTGTCACTTGGGACACAGTTTGGCCTCCACCACCCCCGTCCTGACGGTCAAAGTCACCAACCTGCACACTTACCCCGGGGTCCGGAGACATGTGCCTACCTTGCGGACCCCCTCAGATGTACATATTGCGGATGGGGGCCGCCGTAGCTGCAGTCATGACCCCCTCGGACGGCGAACAGCATCACCAGCCTCGCCATCCACGCCGTCCACCTCTGACACGTGGAGCTCCACAACACAGTGCTGTGACACATCCACCTGTACAGCAGGAGGGAGGGCTACCGCAGAGAGAGACGCGTCGCAGAGGGCACTACCCTCACCACAGGGTCCACAGACCAAGGCGCAGCTCCCCGGACCTCTCTGAGCAGCAGTGCACACGGAGGCGCAGATTCACTCGACATGTAGTCGTGGACATCTGCAGCCTCTTTCATGCCGAGCTGCTCCTGGCTGGCCCCAGCACCATCTGCTTACCTGTCGCTGCCAAAGTCACCACTGCCCTCCACAACTTCTCCTCCGCATCCTTCCAGGGTGCAGCCGGGTACACCGCCGATGTCTCTCAGTCGTCTGCGCGGAAGAGCCCTGCAAATACACCTGCACCTGCTCTGCAGTGACACAATGGGTGGCATCAGTGGTGGGTCCTCATAGTGATACCCAGGAGCAGGCATTATTGCACAAAACAGACAGGATTCGCGGAGACATGGCAGTGGTGGTGCCAATATAATGTGTGATGTGAGTTGTTCTGAAATTCAATATAGGTAACACCCATGACAAACCCTCAAACACCCTTGTGCATCCCCTTCATGCTCACGACACGTTTGCCTTACGCTGCCTACTGCACATATGTGATGCATGCCCTGTGGCTGCAGCACAGGTGGTGGCAGGTTGAGTGAGGCTGGCCGTGAGGCTGGCCGAGAGGGTGCATATGGGATAGAGCCATGAGATTATATGAGGATTGGGTTGCGTGTTAATGGCGGGGTGTGTACTCGCGAGGTGAGTAGGTGCAGGTAAGATGAGGATGGGGTTTGAGTGGGTATGAGGGGTGATGTGACAGAGTGGTGTTGGCGGTGCCGAAGGAGATGTGGGGTGGGGGCAGTGTTGTGGCAGACGGAGTGCAGGGGAAAGACTACGTGTTCTCACTGTGGCTGACCTACTGCGGTCATTGGAGCGCCTCCTGCACTGTATGCAGGTGGGCGATATGTTGGTGGTGCAGGTGACCTCCTCTGCCACCTCAAGCCAGGCCTTCTTGGTGGCAGAGGCAGGCCGCTTCCTCCCGCCCGCCGGGAGGAAGATCTCTGTCCTCCCCCTCCTCCTCACCCCATCTGATGATACCTGGGGTGAGGCATCATTAAACTGGGAGCAGCCTTCCCCCTGGGCTGCTCCATGCTGTAATGTGTTCTATTGGTTGCAGCATCTGTCAGTGGAGGACTGCCCCTTTAACTAGAGAGCCTCCAGCTGACAGATCGTACTGCGCATGCGCAGCCCGCCCGACGCGCAGACCAGCAGCGCGGAGCCCGGAGGAGCAGGTAATTGGATCCCATTAGTGTGTTGCCTGCTACGATCGCGCGGGCAACCCACTAATTTCACCGAGCGTGTTGACCACGCTCCCGAAACCCAACCCGCCGGAAACCCGCAGGCCTGGTAAAATCGGGCCCATGGTTACAAGAGATGTATCTGATTCTTATTCTTGAACCTTTTTTCTTGAAAACAATCAAGTGGGCCCTGGCTCCACACTTTGATGCCTATTTTGTTAAGTTAAGTTTGTAACAAAGTTAGATGATATCAATATGGTGGTGGTTGGGAAAGGCAAGACCCCTGCTCATGTCTTCAGCTGATCTATGCTATTACCCCTCTGTAATGATTTGGTATGAATCATATGCGATTAATGTTAAAGATCCTTTTTTATCTCATTCAGTTAAATAATGTATTTTATGGACTTCTAATAACATTCAGAGTGAAAATTTAACATTGGGGTGAAATGATTTTAGCATCACAATGTCACTAAACTTGTCCACCTTAAATACTGTGTCAAGGCTGAACTGAAGCCATGTGGAACGAGATTCCCTCATCCAGGGAGGCACTTTACTTCAGTGTCAACATTTACGCTACAACTGCAATATGAAGTGCAACCACTTTGCACCAACACTACAGTTGTAACAAAAATCCAGCCTTACATGTACTGTAAATAATTAAAAGTTTTCCCTCAGCAGTGCTACTCGCCTGTGTGAAGTGCAAGTATCCATTGGCGTTCAGTTTCTATAAAATCTCTGTGGCAGTGGCAGGATGCTCCTTCAGTGAGAACTCTGTCACAGCATCAAAATCAAGTGACTGTTTTTCGGTCCGTTAGGTAAGAATTTATTAACAAAGTATCTTAGGGAGTAATACTGAGACAAAAGTTGTTTTGTTTTGTACATTAGCTGCAGAGACATGGGAGTCTGAGCAGTGGGACAGATGAGTCGGAACACGATGATGGAAATTTTGAAAGACTTTTGCTGTCAATAATTTACATAATCTTATAAAAGCACTTTCAATCGAAGAGCAGGAGCTCCCTCAGACTTGCGAGTAGTGTCAATTGATTCACTATTATGCACCTAGGAGTAAGTCTTGAGACTACTTCATAGAATCATAGAATGGTTACAGCACAGAAGGAGGCCATTCGGCCCATCGAGCCTGTGCCAGCTCTAAGAGCAATCCAGTCAGTCCCATTCCCCGCTCTTTCCCTGTAGCCTTGCAAATTTTTGCCCTTCAAGTATTTATCCAATTCCTTTTTGAAAGCCACGATTGAATCTGCTTCCACCACCATTTCAGGCAGCGCATTCCAGATCATAACTACTCGCTGCGTAAAGAAGTTTTTCCTCATGTCGCCTTTGGTTCTTTTGCCGATCATCTTAAATCTGTGACCTATGGTTCTCGACCCATCTGCCAATGGGAACAGTTTCTCTTTATTTACTTTAAACCCTTCATGATTTTGAACTCTTCTGTCAAATCTCTTCTCAACCTTCTCTGCTCCAAGGAGAACAACCCCAGCTCCTCCAGTCTAACCACATAACTGAATTCCCTCATCCCTGGAACCATTCTAGTAAATCTTTTCTGCACCCTCTCTAAGGCTTTCACATCTTTCCTAAAGTCCAGTGCCCAGAACTAGACACAATACTCCAGTTGTGGCCGAACCAGTGTTTTATAAAGGTTTAACATAACTTCCTTGCTTTTGTGCTCTATGCCTCTATTTATAAAGCCCAGGAACCCAAATGCTTTTTTAACCGCTTTCTCAACCTGTCCTGCCACCTTCAAAGATTTGTGCACACATACCCCCAGGTCTCTCTGTTCTTGCACCCCCTTTAGAATTGTACCATTTAGTTTATATTGCCTCTCCTCGTTCTTCCTGCCAAAATGTATCACTTCGCACTTCTCTACGTTAAATTCCATCTGCCATGTGTTCGCCCATTCCACCAGCCTGTCCCCTTGAAGTCTATTACTATCCTTCTCACTGTTTACGACACTTCCAAATTTTGTGTCATCTGCAAATTTTGAAATTGTGCCCTGTACATGCAAGTACATGTCATTAATATATAACAAAAAAAGCAGTGGTCCTAGTACCGACCCCTGGAGAACACCACTGTATACCTTCCTCCAGTCCAAAACACAACCGTTCACCACTGCTCTCTGTTTCCTGTCACTTAGCCAATTTCATATCCATGCTGCCACCGCTCCTTTTATTCCATAGGCATCAATTTTGCTGATGAGCATATTAAGTGGCACTTTATCAAACGCCTTTCGAAAGTCCATATACACAACATCAACCGCATTGCCCTCATCAACCCTCTGTTACCTCATCAAAAAACTCAATCAAGTTAGTTAAACATGATTTATCTTTAACAAATTCATCCTGCCTTTCCTTTATTAATCCACACTTGTCTAAGTGACTATTAATTTTGTCCCAACCGCTTGGGACAAAATTAAAAGCTTCCCCAACCGAGGTTGAACTGACTGGCCTGTAGTTGCCGGGTTTATCCTTACACCCTTTTTTTGAACAAGGGTGTAACATTTGCAATTCTCCAGTCCTCTGGCACCACTAGGTGGATTTGGAAGATTATGGCCAGTACCTCTGCAATTTCCACCCTTACTTCCCTCAGCAACCTAGGATGCACCCCATCCGGACCAGGTGACTTATCTACTTTAAGTACAGTCAGCCTTTCTAGTACCTCCTCTATCAATTTTTAGCCCATCCAGTATCTCAACTACCTCCTCTTTTACTGTGACTTTGGCAGCATCTTCTTCCTTGATAAAGACAGATGCAAGGTACTCATTTAGTACCTCAGCCATGCCCTCTGCCTCCATGCGTAGATCTCCTTTTTGGTTCCTAATCGACCCCACCTCTCCTCTTACTATTTATATGCCTAAAGATGACTTTTGGATTCCCTTTTATGTTAGCCACCAGTCTATTCTCATACTCTCTCTTTGCCCCTCTTATTTCCTTTTTTGCTTCTCCTCTGTGCTTTCCATATTCAGCCTGGCTCTCAGTTGCATTATTAACCTGACATGTGTCATATGCCCCCTTTTTCTGCTTCATCTTACTCTCTAGCTCCTTCGTCATCCAGGGATCTCTGGCTTAGTCAAATCAAGAGGACTCCCCCCCAACTTAGGCGGTGAACTTACCATTATAATAGAGAATCTAATATAGCATATAATATACTATATTTAGTACATTAGATAACTATATTGGCCCATTCACTACATACTATATTGTATAACTATAATAATTATGTGATGTAGATTATAATGTGTAATATTCTGCATAACATATATGCAGCATATTACACATTATAATCTACATCACATAGTATATTACTGTGTACATTCTTGATGATTTGCTATTGGGGAAAAATGATACTACTACAGTACCAGTTATATTATATCGAACAATGAGATCCCCAAGCCACTGCTGGCTTTATTATCCTTTCACTTATATCTTGCTAAGTGAAACCAGTGATTATCAGCAAGAAACCTAAACACAAGCATTAGACTACACAAGAAAAAATGCCTAGAAATGGGTTTAGAATAGATAGTAAATCAATGTTATGGTTCTGTCGATTTTCAGAATCTGATTTATCAGGACCCCTCAGCTGCATTATTACCTTGTGGTTTATCTTCTGTTGTCTGATATAGATTGACAGATGCAAAGTAAGATAAAGTAACAATAAAAATATAACCTACAAATGTGTAAATCAGCAGGGAGCCATTCCTTAATTGCTTCTCTAAGTTTCACATCATAAGAACTACTATAATAATACAAAGATGATGTTATGCTGCACTCTTCTATTTTAGGCTAGGTCATGGGGAAATAGACTCGGTCACTGAAAATGTCTTTTCACATTTGCACTAACTGATAGCAAGGAGTGTTTTGCAAAGCAGCAATATGGTAAAAACTATCACAGGGTACCTCATCACTGAATCCTGAGATTATGTTCCAGCTTTGGATGTGCTCAAAATATTGTTTATCTTTTATAATGCAGAAATAAGAGGGTGATAGAGAGAGAGAAAGGAGAGAATATTTTACAAATAAATAGTGCAATACATTACTGGTGAATCTGACTCCTGTCACTTTGAACTTCACACCTTTACAAGATTATGGGGGGTGTGGGGGTGGATTTTAACTGGGAGCAGGTTTCAGGGGGACGGCAGGGCAAGTCCATCGTCAAACCTGCCTGGCGTCATCTGTTTGAGGCCTGGTCTATTTTAACTCCAGGGGCTTATCTGTATTTAGCTGGTCTGCTGCGGCAGCTAACCAGCTTCAGGCAGGTCAAAATGGCAGATCAGCTCCAATGACTTATTAAATAATGTTTTAAATGAAATTTATATTTTTACTGCTAAATTAACAAATCAACCATCACAACAAAACTTAAGGTACATTTCTCCTTTGAAAGTTTAGGCAGAAAACCAACCAAGACTAAACTTCAAACGATTTTACACCAGTAAGAAAATACAATAAACAAAAGTATGTTGGGGTTAGAATACACACAACTAAACCCGCAGTCACACAATGAGTTAAATAAACTCATTTCTGTGCAGCTGCAGATGTCTGTCATGCTGTCACTTTACCAAAACAATGTCTCAAAAGCCATAGATACCATGTGGAGTATCACATGCTCACTGGGTCACTCTAACACAGGACCTTCGCAGATGAGACAACCCCACCATGTCATCTCTCTACAATACCAATGAGCTATGCGATACCGAGCCCAGGTGTCTGTCAATCACTAAAGAGGCTAGGATTTGTTTCCAATATCACTTATACACTTAGTGCATTCCTGGGTCTTAAAAATCAGCAGGCATCCTTACTTTGACTGATGTATTCAGACGTATGTATAAAAGTAAGCTCTGCAGGTGTTGGCAGGTGTTGGCTGGGTTCTCATGATGAACACTCAATGGTCAGTCAACAGAATGCTTCCTCACAATTCTTAAGACTGCAGAGATCCTTGGTTTTAAAGTGTTTTTACCAGAATTTGTCGTGTTTGTTGTTGCAAAAAGTAATAACTAAATCAGTTGCAATCAGCTAAATGTAATGTAGTGAATGGGCCAATATAGTTATGCCCCCTCTCCCCTCATAACAACTAGTTAGACTTGACATACGATGTGCAGAAAAAAAAAACCTGGAATAAAAACAGAAATGTACAGGTCAGTCGGCAACCGAGAAAGAAAAATGGGTTCGTGGATTGTCATGTCAGTCGCTGTACCATACGTGGTCCGTGCACAAGCTAGTGTGTAAGTGCAGTTCAAGGACTCTGATGAAGGATCCCACCCATAACATTACCATATCGTTCTCTTTCAGATACTGACTGTTAGGGGGGAATTTTAACCCCCAAGAACGGGTGGGGGTTAGGGGCGGGTGGGAAGTTAAAATAGAAATTTACAGCACGAATGCAACCCGGCTCCAACGGGACCACTTCCAGTTTTAAGAGAGGCGGGTCGGAGGGCGGGCGACCAACCTGCTCCCCGGAGGCGGGGTGGTCCAGTAAAATCTTTTAAGGAGGTTGCGTGCCTCCATTTTACCTCCATTTTTATTTTTAACCCATGGAGGCCGGGTTTCCCGGGCCGCAGGATTACCGGCAGATAAAAAGAGACGAGAAGGGTCGTATCCATGAGGTAAGTGCATTTAAGTCACAGCTTGTGAACCAGGTGAAGCAGGAGTGCTTTCCCTGCCCCCCACCCCCCAAGCTAACCTCTTTACAGACCCCCCCCGATTGGAACCCGTGATGTCCGACTCTCCCCACACCCCGCTGCGATCTCCAACTCCCCCCAGCCCCATCGCATCCCCCCTCCGTCATTTCTGGCTGCTTCCGCCACCCCCCCATCCTACGGTGTCTGACTTCCCCCACGAAGTCTGGGCCCCAACCCCCACCCAAGTTGCTCCCTGGCTGTATTCCCGCCAGCTGTCGGGAACAAAATCTGTTGAAAAAATTTACAAGATGTCCTAACGTCAAAATCGTCACGATATGCGGGAAACCCTTACTTCTAGGTTTTCTGTCCGAAAATTCACCCTCCACCCACCCACTCTTATCCTGGCTCCGAGTTATTATCCAAAACTTTGTGTCTAGCATTTTCTGGTTTTATTATATACAATGCGGTCTTATTGTAGAAAGGTACCAATATTGTATATGTGTAAAGTTACTTGTCTTCAAAAGTAGATTTTTCCTTTATGATTTGAAATCATGTTGCTTGTTTCTGAGTGAACTTCAGTTTTGTATCGTATGTATTAGATTATACGTAGGAAGTTCGTCAAAACCTAACTGTCATGAGCTAGCTGATTTCCTATGGCATTGCTCATGATTTGGGGGTCTGAAGCACAGTTGCGATGCTGAATATGGCCCCATTCTAAACTGGGGAGTAAACCATAATGTAGAGACCAAGGAGTGAAGCACAGTGGTGGGCACATGTACAGAGTGACACTGGTGGCCTGCTACTTGGCTGAGCTTTTTTATTCAGGGATATTCAGATACTCAATAGACCTTGGGAAATGCAAGTCCCAAACTTCAAAGAAAAGGGCAAGCCTGTGTGGGGGAAATTTCTTGGAAGCATTTCTAACAGGCTGATTTTAGGAACAAAGTTAGCGTTCTTTCTTGAGTATTATTTTTTTTAATGAGTTATTCTTATAAATATTATTTATACAGCTATATATTCAGCTTGGTCAGAAATAAAAATGATGGTTGGAACCATTTTGAAAAAAAATACAGGCAGCAAACTAAAGTAGCCCCAAGCTGGCCATCTACCAAAATTCCATCATATTAGAAATATAATGGTAGAAATTCCAATTGGCCAAGTTCATGTACGAACACTTAAAATGCTTATATTACATTCTTGTGTGTGCTATTTTAAGCAAACATTAACCTGCAATTAGAAACAAGACAAATATTGGAACTATTGCAATTAAGTAATCATGTTGGATACATTACCCCTTCATCTTTGAATTTTCTTGTATTTACAAACAGCCATTTGTTGTTCTTACCATTCTTCATAACAGAACCCAGCGAAGACCCAAAGTGGCTTCTGTAGTTGCCAGAAGACACAATCAGCTTAGTGTGGGCCTTCAATGCACTCAGTTTAAAACCAAATCTCAAAGCATAAAGGTGAAATGATGTAAAATAGAAACTGTTAAATAATTAATTATAAAAAGTGAGGTAAAGTTGATAATATTTAAAAACCATTTGTCATTTATTTAGGGAACCATAATTTTCAGCCATTCTGAGAGGGAAAATTGAGGTGGCTACAAATATTTATCTTTACAAGGAACTCATTTTGATCAATGATCACATACATGCAATATGGGAAGAGAGTTATTCAGCAACATCATTGGATTACGATATTTTTCATAAGAAATAGGAGCAGGAGTAGGCCATCCGGCCCCTCGAGCCTGCTCCGCCATTCAACAAGATCATAGCTGATCTTCTACCTCAATGCCATTTTCCTGCACCATCCCATATCCCTTGATGCCTTTAATATCTAGAAATCTATCAATCTCTGTTTTGAATGTACTCAATGACTGAGCCTCCACAGCCCTCTGGGGTAGAGAATTCCAAAGATTCACCACCCTCTGAGTGAAGAAATTTCTCCTCATCTCAGTCCTAAATGGCCTACCCCTTATTCTGAGACTATGACCCTTGGTTCTAGACTCCCCAGCCAGGGGAAACATCCTCCTTGCATTTACCTTGTCGAGTCCTGTAAGACTTATATATGTTTCAATGAGATCACCTCTCATTCTTCTAAACTCTAGAGAATACAGGCCTAGTCTACCCAATCTCTCCTCATATGACAATCTGCAGGAACCATTCCAGAATCTATAGAATTTTGGAAGATGACAACCAATGCATCCACTATCTCTATAGCCAACTCTTTCAAAACCCTGGGATGTAGATCATCAGGTCCTTGGGATTTATCGACTTTCAGTCCCATTAATTGCTCGAATACTATTTTTTTTACTAATACTGATCTCCTTCAGTTCCTCATTCTCGCCAGACCCTTGGTTCTCTAGTATTTCTGGGAGGTTTTCTGTGTCTTCTTCTGTGAAGACAGACACAAGTATTTGTTTAATTTCTCTGCCATTTCCTTATTCCCCATTATAAATTCTCCCATCTCTGTAAGTAAGGGACCCACATTTGCCTTCGCCAGTCTTTTCCTTTTTACATACCAATAGAAGCTTTTACAGTCTGTTTTTATGTTTCTTGCTAGTTTACTCTCATATTCTATTTTCCCTTTCTTTATCAATTTCTTGGTCCTCCTTTGCTGAATTCTAAAATGCTCCCAATCCTCAGGCTTACTGCTTTTTCTGGCAACTTTATATGCCTCTTCCTTTGATTTAATACTATCTTTAATTTCTCTTGTTAGCCACGGCTGGACCACTTTTCCTGTTGGGTTTTTGTGCCATAAAGGAATATATATTTGTTGCAAATTATGTATTAATTCTTTAAATGCTTGCCATTGCCTGTCTACCATCATACCTTTTAATGCAGTTCTCCAGTCAGCCATAGCCAACTTGCTCCTCATACCTTTGTAGTTTCCTTTGTCTAGATTTAAAACCCTAGTTTTAGATTGAACTACATCACTTTCAAACTTAATGAAGAATTCTATCATATTATGGTCACTCTTCCCTAAGGGTTCTTTCACAACAAGATTATTAATTCACCTTTTCTCATTGCACAATACTAGATCTAAAATAGCCTGTTGCCTAGTTGGTTCCTCAACATACTGATCTAGAAAACCATCTTGTATACCTTCCAGGAATTCGTCCTCCACAGTATTAGTGCTAATTTGGATTGCCCAATCTATATGTAGATTAAAGTCCCTCATAATTACTGTATTACCCTTGTTACATGCACTTCAAATTTCCTGCTTTATACCGTGCCCTACGTTACCACTACTGTTTGGTGGCCTATAAACAACTCCCACCAATGTTTTCTGCCCCTTACTGCTTCTTAGCTCCACCCAAACTGATTCTACACCTTAATCTTCTGAGCCAAGATCCTTTCTCACTATTGTACTGATCTCATCCTTTATTAACAGCACCACCCCTGTCCATCCTAAATGTTGAATATCCTTGAACATTCAGTTCCCGGCCTTGGTCACCCTTCAGCCACGTCTCTGTAATGGCAATTAGATCATACCCATTTACTTCTATTTTTGCTGTCAATTCATTTACCTTGTTGCGAATGCTGCGTGCATTCAGATAAAGTGCCTTTAATTTTGCCTTTTTAACCTTTTTTCCTATTTTGACCTTATTTGCTGCTGGCTTTTTTTTCAGCTGCCTTCCAATTTCACTTACTACTTTTCTGCCTTCCACTTCCAGCTTTGTTACTCTTCTTTCTGAATCTCCTCTCAGGTTCCCATCCCCCTGCCAAGTTAGTTTAAACCCTCCCCAACAGCACTAGCAAACCTCCCCACAAGGATATTGGTCCCAGTCCTGTTGAGGTGCAACCCATCTGGCTTGTACAGGTCCCACCTCCCCCATTGAATTATATAGTGTATTGTCACTCTTGACTTTGTAAGGATTTTGCTTTATATAATCCCTATGTACTTCAGTGCAGCACTGAGGGAGTGCTGCACTGTCGGAGGCGTCACCTTCAGGATGAGATGTTAAACCGAGGCCCTGTCTGCCTTGATTTTTTGTGTGGATCAGAAGTGATAAACCGTGAATCTGCCTGAAGTCACGAAAAGGCATAAATTTTACAACTTGTGACATACTTCTTCACTCTTTCCAACTCTCTAAACCCCTACAATGGTGACCCATTCTTCTTCCCACACTTTTGTTGTCATCTCTGGGTTTGTCTCGGATTCTTTCTCATTCCTTGGAATTTTCTCCTCGTCGCTCTTTCTCATTTTATTTCCGAATGTCTGGTACTCTGCATGCTTCTCAACACACTTTATATCTGGCTCTCTCTCTCTTTTTCTATATTTCATACTCTCTCCTTTTCCTCCTATCAGTCATGGAGATCTGCAGCCAGACTCATGGCTCCAAACCTGCAATGATCTAATCTCCCTTAGGGAGTGACCATCTAGGTCCAGGATATGGGTCATTTTGTTGCATTGAGGAAGCTGGAGGCAAAGGCAGGCTAGCTCACAGCTTGGGTGGTGGTAGGGGGTGCTCCCACCCCTAATTGCCATCTATCTCTGCTAAAAAGATCATATATGTGAATGTCAGATGAGGAAGGTTCAGATTGGATGTGGCCCCCTCCCCCCTACAATTACCTAGGCCATTGTCAGTCACTGACTTATTGTTGAACACCACATGTGTTCTTCATATAACACATTATACCATGGGGTGATGCAATGTGAATCTTCACCTGCGACTCCCCATACATCGATCAACTCAATTCTGTTACGCTTCTGTGACAAGTTGATTAGTGGAAATCTGGCATTTCCTCACAGGAAGAGAAAATTTTAAAAAAACTATAGGACAAATAGTTCTCAAACTGTTGTATTTCAGTAGGTTTCTTTCATTTGCTACAAGGAAGCTGGGATAACCATATCTGCTAATAGCATTCTCATGCCTTCTTTTGCTAAAAAACAAGAAAAAGAGAGTGCAACACAAAATATCAGCTCAGTCATTATTCTACAGCTGAGCAGGCCATGGGTGGAGGATGAGAGGCACATGGAGCAACAAGACTGCCAAAGGCTAATGGAAGGTGAATTGGCTATGAGTTACCCCCAGCATCATTTATGTAGTATCACTGGTATAAGCTCATGTATGAGGAAAGGTGACTTGTACCTTTAACTGTACCTAGCAAGAGTCAGCCTTTCAGGAGAGGTGGAGAAGAATTGGGAAGGCAAAGTAACATAAAACGGCAGTTTACGAATAAAGGGTAAAGAGAAAGAAGAAGAATAAACCTTTGATAGTCAGCTTTTTAGTTCATTTTATCACTACTGATCCACACAAAAATGTGAAATGTAAATAGGAATGTAGTGATGCATGCTAATATTACAAAATTAGACTTTTATACATTTCTTAATACTATTGAAGGTTAGCAATGGATAAAGGTGAAAATCACCAATCATTGTAAGCAGCTGGGAATGCAGTGTAACAGCAAATGGGTTTAAGTGTTTATGTGTTTTTGAAAAGAGTAACAATTATCATTGTTCCTTCGGTATTTGCTAATGGAGCTTTATCTTAAGTAAAAACCATGAAATAGTTGAATGTTACTATAGTGACAAGCGAAAGAAAATCTCCACTGACCACATTAATCCCCTTCTACATGACTTAAACCCCACCAATGGCACTGCATAAATGGATCAGCAGTACTGAACAGTCAGAAATAAGTAAATTAATTCCCAAAAAATGTGTTCCATCCCTTAATCTAAAACAATGAGAAAATAATCGCTTACATTCAGAATTACTTCTAATATTTGCAGGAAAGCAATAGTTAAAATATACACTGTGCATGAATGGGAAATTTTTGCAAAATAATAATACTGTAAAAAGAACTGTTTATCATACAACATGAGAGAAATTAAAAAAGCAGAAGGCTGTGGAGTAGAGATAATTTTTTGACCAATATATTAACAAAATACCTGTCTGGGTAAAATACTAATGATTGAATCAACTATCATTTATTAGTTTAAACATCTGCATGGTTCATATAATGCAGTTTTGCTGGCCTATAATATGTCTGGTTTAATTTGTACAGGCATTGTAGTTTTTCAAGCATGTTACAGAGTGCTTTGTATGATCATAAATGAAAGATTACATTCATGACAACATTTTAAGTTATGACTTTACAATAAAAATGTGTTGATTATTTCAAGCAGCAACTGGGAAGCACAGAATGAAGAGTGGCAACTGACCTTGCACAATTGATTGAAATTGTGCTGTGAAATATGCATTGGTAGAATATAGCACAGTTGCCAATGCTGCAAATTCTTTGCCATAAACTCCCACTAACATTTTAAGGTTAAAAAGTCCTCATTTCTGGTTTATATACTGCATCCAAGAAAGGACAATGGGATGGAGAAGGCTCAATTTAATGTCTTACTGAATGAACCTTGCCATGTGTACAATCACAGTCCTTTTCCTTGTTGTGCTGTAACCTAGTTAGGCAGCATCAGGGATTTTCTTTGAAACAGTACAGTTGGGAGTAATTTTGTATAAGAAACCCCTGAAGCAGTGTAAATGAGTGGCCCTGAGCAATAGCAAATCATTGATTGCAACAAATCACTTGCCCTACCCACAGTAAAGGACATCCCAAGGTTTAAAAAAGAAATTAAACCAACAAGTAGTGGTTAGGTGACTCCAACCTTGGTTTTTAAAAGATTGTAGGAGAAAGAGAAATCTGAGGAATGTAAGCAGTTCCATAATGTTGGGAAAAGAATCAGTTACATGTAAAATGTCAGATGATTATGGACTCATCTAGATCCCAATATTGAACTGCAACTTTTTACTCTCTGCAAACCACATTTTATTTATTATAATATACACTGATATTTGCCTGTTACCATTAATACTTTGTAATTTTTTTACTATTGGGAACAAATTCTGAAAGCCTATAAGGCTATATTGTTATGCTGCATTAGTGCAGGCTCTCTACTGATGACATTTTCTGACTCACTATTGTGATATGCTAACTTCAGAATAATACGGTCACACACGGTATAATAAAGGAATTAGTCTGTAGATATAAAGTACATTTTTAAAGGAATTAGAAGCAAAGTGTGTCTCTCTCATTGGATACACAGCTTGAAAGAGTGTATTACACCTTAGAAGTTTGAATGACATTATAAGGAGTGATTTTCCAAAACTGCATTCCTGACGGGGATATTTTTAATGGATGGGAATCATAGGGATTGCATGCCCGAATTCCTGCTATACACGCGCGGTGAGCAAAGCTCCACACCAGGAGCGTTATTTTGTAAAATCACCTCCATGAATTATGACAATAAAAGTGATTTATCACTTGAACTGAACTCAGAGATGCATTGTCCTTAAAACACATTTTGGCTTGCCTTCATCTATATAAAACATATACAACTGTAATTCATGGAGTTAATTTTAATTCTGTTTTGGCAGTACTTTCTTTTTGCCAGTAGTAGGCAGTGACAGGCTTGTATGATTAAATCATGTAATTTGAACTGAAGTGCTATTTATCATGTGAGATGAATTGCAGCAATATTGGATTTAATTTCACTCCATATTATGAGAAAATAGTGCACACTATTTATTAAACAGTAATACTACTTAGCTCTATCAATATATGTGATAAACAAGGATCATGGAGACATTGGGCTAGCAAGTGCAACTTCACAATGATCGAGATAAATACTTGAAAGTCACTCAATCTTTAACAATAATATACTTGCTGAGGCCGAAGAGAAATTCTGCATTCTGTACTTGTCCTACTCCCAATCCCCGCACTGACAGCAAGCCATAGAGCCCAGACAACAATCCAGAGGACTATGTGCCAAATTAAACTTTTTGTGATATTGCACAAAGCTTATAGCGATGCGCTCAAAAAATCTGATCATGAACCTCACTGCAACAGATAGCTACAAAACGATATTCAAGTACCAATATCACTCACCAGAAGCAGACTCCTAGATTATCTATTGAGCAATATGTAAGCTTCACTCCCACTCACTCTTTCTCTGCTTTATATTGCAGAACTATGCCTAGTTGTCTTCGTAGACTCAACGGTCAACGTGTCCAATAAATATACAACAGCAATCAACAAAGCCAATAGAATCTTGAACCACATAACCAGTGCAATAGTACACAAGTCAGAAGAAGTTGTGATCAAAATGAAGAAGAATATCTTCTCGAGGGCAGTTAGGGATGGGCAATAAATGCTGGCCTTGCCAGCGAAGCCCACATCCCACGAATGAATAAAAAAAAAGTGCACTGATCAGACTGCACCTTGGCTACTGTGTCCAGTTCTGGTCACCGAGAAACAATGGAGACATTTAAGCACTGGAAACCGTGTAGAGAGGAACCGTAAGACTATTCCTTAATGTAAGGTATCTGAGTTACGAGGGAAGACTGGAGAAACTTGGGATTTTCAGCTTAAAAAAATAGGTGTCTGAGGGGTGATCTAGCAGAGGTATGCAACATTAAATGTTATGGACAGGATTAATCTGGAACACTACTTTAAATTAAACTGTGGGAGTAGGACAAGAGGACATCGGTTCAAACTAGTAAAAGGTAAGTTTAGGACTTATATCAGGAATTTCTTCTTCAGACTGGACATCCAGACTGAGTGGTGGAGGTGAAGACACATTTAAGAAACTATTAGATCCAGCAATGGGGGGAATGCAGGCTTGTTCTGGATGCATTCAGATGGGCCGAAAGGCCTTCCTCCACCATACTTAAATGAGGTATGAATGCATGACTGTGCTGTAAATTAAGAAACAATTGGAGTAATATATACATTATGACCACCTTATTCGAAAGGTGTTCAGTGTTGTTTTTGATTTTTCAGCAGGCATAATGTAGTGTACATCCACTGCAATACCTACAAGCACTATAGTATTCATCTGCAGTAGAAAAGGTGTGAACTACAATCGCAGTCATGAGTAATAACAAATAAAAATATTTTAGCCATGAGAACCTATACTGATTGAAAGATCATGGACAACACAGCCAGATGATCAAGGCCGAGGACACAATAAGCTTCCCTCATGATCGATGTGGCAGTCCCATCAAGCCAAAAGATTGCAGAAAAAAGACTGAGAAGCCAATAAAGTACAAAGATCTACAAATTGAACTTGAAAGGACGTGGCGCCTGAAGATGAGATTGTACCTGTTGCTGGAGCCAGTGAAACCATCAAGGAAGAGATAGAATCAGATGTGGCCACAATACTTGGCAACACTTAGCAACAAATGTAGAAGGAAATCATGTAGAAGCTATTTGATGTAAATACTGTTTGTAATCAGTTTCAAGAGAAATATTTTTTCTTATACCAAAACCCACAGTTTGATTGCTTTGGCACACAAATTCATTTAGCACAATCAGTTCGTAACCACCGTGTGTCGGTAAATTTAACTTTTGCACCTGTACGATGTAAAAATTTAATTTTTTAAAACTTGAGTTTACAATGATAATGCAAGATTTACTGCTCATACTGTACTAGCATGTCATTTTTGTCACTTTTTTTATTTGCAAAGTTTGTAGAACCTGAGGCACGGCTAACATCGTGTACCAGTACATATTTTCAGAAACAGTTTGGCACATCAAATAAAAAAGTACCTTTAGAGAGCTTTTTTCTAGCTACAAGTTACTGTTTAATTCAAGTGGACAGATGCAATAACTGATATATACTATGTCCTAAAAACATATAGACTTCTGAAAGGCCAAATGTCCTTTTCTTGTAATGTCCCTATAATTTATGAATAATTGGGAGTGAGTATTGTGACTGTATTTTACTCTACAGATGACATTAGAAACCATTAGAATGAAACGCAAATGGTTTACTGATGTCATCTAAATCTCCAGTTTATGTTACAACCTTATTCTTGCTCTGCACCATCTTCAATAATATACTCTTAGATTTCCCGTACTGTTGCTCGTGGCAGTCTGGAACTCAGGGTGTGGTTTCTGAAGTTTACACTGCAGCTTAATTGTCACAAAAGTTCACTCATCACTTTAATATGGCAAGTTTACTGAAGCAGTATATCACACTGACTGACATAATAAATATATTACACATCTTACTGATACTGAGAGGTGCAGAGCCCGACAGATGTAATATTTAAAACATTTACTTAAAACTTTGCAAAACTTGCTTAAGATGCAACTCATTTTGTGCTTCCTTCCCTAAAACCTCTGTTACTGCATTATAAAATTTATTTTACTCTACCTTCTATTTGGATTTTCATTATTTGCTTAAAATGCAAGTACTTTGCTTGTTTGTTTATTCTTCCCTCCTTCCTCCCCAATTCCTTCCTTATTTTCATGTTATATACATGATTAAAAAACTAACTCTCCCCATTACTTCTCATGGCAGATTTGTAATGCTTACTAAAGCCATTATTGATTAGAACTATAGTAAGGAAAGTTCTTCTCAATGTCAAGACTCCAATGACCAACACCTGGAACAGGTGGCATCTCTCTCTCACACACACACACACACACCAGCCTTGGTCTGGACCTGTGACTCCAGCCACAATGTCTGAGCTCAGCATTTCCTTCAGTCCTGGTGCAAACATTAATTCACCTCAGTGACACAGAAGGACCTCAACGCAAATACCGTTGCCATAGAATTTTTACTTGTACCAGTTGACCAGTGGATCTCCCATGGCATTACACAGAGAGATTCAAGACCAAGTGTCGTCTTCTGGTGAAGCAGGGAATAACTGGCAAGCAGATGTTAATTTTTATATTTCTGTTATAAATTCCTATGTCCACTTTTACAATGGAAACTGCCTGTGTAAACTTATCACACTGTGATTACAACCTGCTTCCAGTGGGCATTCTGCAGTCCCTGCATAATAAATGTCGACATAAGAATTTATAATGGAGAAAAGTTGCAAAGAAGTGCATGCAGAGGTTGAAACTTATATATTATAGATGGTGGTCAAGTATATATTTAGTAAAGACTTGCAAATTTCAATTTCCTTGTCCCAATATTTGTTTGCTGTGGATGAAATTTTAAAAAATGGTTCCCTCCCTTCTTTATAAGGAAAACTGGCAGCTCATGTACTTAAAAGTCACATAATAAAAATATTTTTCATACAAGCTTCATGGCTTTTGTAAATCAAATCAATTATATACATTATAAATTTACTAATGGATCATGTGCAAGGACAAATCAGACTTAAGCAAAAATACATTTACAGACTAAAATAGTTCTCTGGAGAACAGAAATAGACATCAATCACAGCAAAAGGCAACAAAAGCTGCTATCAGAGCAATCAAAAAGTCATTGGAGAAGAAGATAGTAGATAATTGTGAGAGCAATAGTAAAATCTTTTTTAACGACGTTAGGAGTCAGAGGACCATTGAGGACTGCATAGGGCCGTTGAAGGTTTCCTCAGGGCAGATTCAGTTGGACTGTGAGGATATGACAGTCCAACTGGTTTGAAATGGCTACTTTGCATCAATCTTCACTACAGAAGAAGATGCTTAGTTACGAATAATGCATTGTACAGTTGACTCTAACAATGTAAATCACAAAGTGTTTGTGGATATAGTCCCCAATAGAATAAGAGAGATCGGGATGCTGATCCTGATGGCATTCATCTAAGGGTGCTCAAAGAAATGGGAGCTGCACACAGCAAGCCCCTTGCTCATATATTTAATAGCTCGCTAGGGACTGGGATTGTTCCATGTTGTCCTGGTTAATATTTATCCCTCAATCAACATTGCTAAAAATAAACAGATTATCTGGTCATTATCATATTGCTGTTTGTGGGAGCTTGTTGTGCACAGATTGGCTGCTGTGTTCCTTATATCATAATGGTGACTACACTTCAAAAGTACTTAATTGGCTGTAAAGCGCTCTGAGACGTCCTGAGGTCATGAAAGGTGCTAAATAAATGCAAGGTCTTTCTTTTCCATGCACTGGAGGGAGGACCATGTGATACCAATGTTCAAAAAGGGCAACAAGTCAGAACTGGGAAATTACAGGCCCATTACCTTAACTTCAGTTTATAGGCTAGTTGCTAGAAGGGATCATTAAATATACCATATTTGACTACCTTGACAGAGAAAGGGTTATTAGAAACTCTCAAAATGTCATTTCTGACCAACATATTCAAAAAGATTTTGATGTCACACAATATACTACTTAATAAGTCAGAATCTTGGAATTGGAGGGCACATCTTGGTTTGGATAAGAAATTGGTTGCATTATCCTGCATTAGATAGGTTAGAGAGTACCGGGGGGGGGCATGCAAATAGGTTATGTAAAGATAAAATTAATTTATGTACGAAGAAGTTTTTTTTCCACAGAGGGTCTTCGAACTTTGGACCAAATTACCTGCTCGTGCAGTGAGTGTGGATTCACTGATAAGTTTTCAAAAGGGTCAAATTAGGATAAGTTCCTAATTATGGTTGATATCATAGCATACAAAAGGTAAGTGAGGTATTGGGCAAAGTGGCTCCTAATCACTGTGGTCTCTAGGCTCATAATTGATAACCTTCAGGGTTGGGAGAGGAATTTCCCAGATTTTTTCACCCCCTGAATTAGCCAAGGGCTTTTTCCCTCTACCAGTAGATTACATAGCTGCAAGTAGGTGGGGGAATATTTATGAAGGAAAGGGCGTACATTTATATATCGCATTTCACGACCTCAGGCTGTCCCAAAGTGCTTTACAGCCAATGAAGTACTTTTGAAGTGCAGTCACTGTTGTAATGTAGGGAAAGGCAGCAGCCAATTTGCGCACAGCAAGGTCCCACAAACAACAAGGAGATACATAACCAAATAACCTGTTTTAGTGATGTTGGTTGAGGGATAAATATTGGCCAGGACACCGGGAGAACTGCCTGCTCTTTGTTAAGTTGCACCATGACAGTACGGGACAGGATCGTTGGACCAGATGGTCTTTTCCCGGCCGTCATTAATATATGTTCTTTTGTTCTCCTATTTACTGAGCAGTGTCTTGCCTTAAATAAAATTTGAAAAAGGCTATATTAAATTACAGATATCTAATATTGTAACAGATCATAGAGGAAAAATAG
Source organism: Heptranchias perlo (assembly GCF_035084215.1). NCBI lineage: Eukaryota > Metazoa > Chordata > Chondrichthyes > Hexanchiformes > Hexanchidae > Heptranchias > Heptranchias perlo. The sequence continues at coordinate 32,688,646 of NC_090350.1, forward strand.
ATAAGAATTTATGACAATTACTTATTAATGCCTTTGCTTGGTCAATTCTTAAATTAATAAGGTTTCAACACAAACCATTTTTGAGACCAATGGGGAGGGAGATCAATAAGGAATTTCATGGCATTTCTCCTATAACCCTTTATTAAAGAGATAAAGGTGTCTTTACAACATGCTACTAAATCAATCTCTTTACATTTCAGAAAAATAGCCTCAGGACCTGATTAACAACTGAATCTGGAATTTCAGAGGGATAACTAACAGCTGAAGCTCTATTCAAGGATGCGGTTTTTGTTTTGTTTTTTTCAGTTATATAGCGATTCCTTAAAAGAATGGTATGAAAACATTGACTGCTCTAATAGGGGTTGTTTAGCAAAAGTGTGTTTCCCCCATATATAGTCATCCTGTAATTCACTGATTCACTTCCATTACTTTTTCCCTGCATAATTGCTTTACTGTTGCAAGGTTGCCAGGAGGACATGTGAGAATTTACAGCAATAAAACCATTAAGCAACTCAGGATCTCTGAATGACACAGGGATACATTCGAGGTTGGATGAAGCAGGAAAGAAAGGGTCATTTGTGAAGGGTTCTATTTATAGCCAGATTAATACCTATGTTTAATTACTGATCTCTTTACTAATCAATTACCCCGATTACAGCATTGAAAAGATGCCCTAGTGCAGAAACAAATTTACTTAAAAGAAAAGATGTCTATTCTTTAAGAACACCTGTATTCTCTTTTGAATACGTTTTGTCTTTCCCAAGGTTAAATGATGACTGAGCTCCCTTCACTCCTCCAATCCAACAAAACGCTGTTCACCACAAAGGATTTCAGTTAAACTACAAGGAAACAACACTTTTTGCTAATAATTCAGATATAAGAGTGTGGATGTTCATCTTCCTACTTTAAAAAGTGCTTTTGTGTTTTTTAGCAATAGACATGAAAAGATAGCGTGGTATTATTATTTATTCTAATAAAGATGGGGGTCTACAGAAACAATCACTGTAAAATACCTTAAAATCACAGAATTGAACCTATGGTTTCAGAATATTCTCCAAGCGTTAAATATTTGTTTTTGACAAGACAGAGAAAAGCACAAAAAGCTGTATATTAGGACCACTTCAACAGCCGCGTACACAACTGCACAAGAGGAAAGGGATGAATGCTTCCCCGCAAATTAGGTTAAAAGTGTTAATGAAATCAACTCACTGAAAGTCAGGCAATTGGTGACATAGTGCATGGCTCAATTCTATGATTAAAGGCTAGGTGACATCACTGATCAATTCCAAAATATTCTCAGTTTGCACAACTTTAATGCTCGAGACTTGAGTTTTGATAACTGTGCCCCATCTTTTGATATCTCCCAGCAATCTCAAAGTGTGGATTTAATCTATCAGTCTATCAAATACATTTGTTTCACTGATTCTAAAGTTCTCAAACTGCATTTTCAGCATTTTTAAATACAGTTCATAGGAAAGGACATCTGTGCTTAAAGCAGTTCATGAAATAGTGAACCTGAACCTATTATCACTGGGTCCCAGTTCCTACTGCACTATCGTAAAAGGACCCTGACTAAGAACTGAATTCCAGTCTCAACTCGCATTTGCGTTTCCCGTACAATGTTTAGTATGGCAGTAGATTACTGGGAACCACATATACACACACACACAATATAATTCTCACAACTCCATGGTGCATACTGCACTATGATTTCATCTTGAGGTGTATCATGGAAATCTCCTGTCACGTGCTGTACAAGTTGAAAACTCAAACTGAAATTTTAAATAAAACTAGAAATACACATTATGAATCTCTCAAGATTAACAGCTCCTGACAAATAATAGAAGACAGTTACATTAGTTCACAATTTAAAGTGAGATGGAAATTCTAGTTGCGTAACTAAGGTGATAGTGCCCTCTAGTGCAAAGAAGCTGGTTTTCTAGACGAATCGGAAAAAGCACCTCTCTCAATTTTCATGGGGTCCTGCAGTGCACAAAATTGGCTCTTACATTCGCCAAAGTAATAATAACTTATTCTCATTATTCATTCAACACGCACTTCATTAAAAAGGTACGAATTTTGGAAGTCATATATTCCTACAACAAACACTTATGCTGCAGATTACTATTTCCAAAGTTTACGTCACAAAAGTTTCAATTCAGTGCTAAATCCTCACATTTTTTTCCATAATATACTACACTCTTCCTTTCACGGTCCTAGTCATCCATAAACCATACCTCATTCCCAGCAGAGACAACTGGCAGTCAAGTGCCGTTCTATAACTTGTTAATAGATGGACCGACAGAGCAGCCCAAGGTACATCTTTCAACCATTTCTCCAACTCCCTATAGGGAAATACCAGGTCTCATCTGCACCTTCCCATAATGGCTGGTTGGAGTCAGTAAACTATAGTGTAGGGAATCTGAAACTTAAAATTACATTGTGCTTCTCAAACAGATATGCTGGATATGTAATATAGGTACTAAAATATCAAACAGTGGCTCCAATTTACGAAATTGAGCAAAAACCCCACTACCTGTTCCCTCCTAATGACATTTTTTTGTGATTTTTTGTGTTCATCAGGATGAGCATGTTAATTTTGGGAAATAGAACGCTTTCGTCAGCCACCATCATGCAGCTCAAGGTCAAACGCAGAAAGTTAGATGCAAAGTAAAGTTTTATCTACTCCCCAGCAATATATATTAGCCTCAACCTCAAGAGCTCCAACTACTGCATTAGTGTTATTCTTTACCATTTCTTCCTCCAGGCAAAGTGAAATTGTTAAAGCAGTGCTAATTAGTACCAAATATGGAGTTTATAAATTAGTTCCCAAGGCAATTATTAACAGTTTAGGAGTCAAAAGAAGCTGTTCAGCTTTATTTCTGAAAAGCACTATGACTAGTGTAGGGAGCCTGAATGCACTAAAAAGTCAAACTTGTGGCAACAGTGGGTACAGGAAACTGAACAAAGTACAATGGAATTGGATGGTACAGAGAGTCCAACATGGGCCTTTCACCTCTGGGACCTGGGTTCAAATTCAGATGAAAGTCTCTCTGTATCTCATGAGAGGAAAGACCAATGGAGATATAAAGGGTCCCAAGAAACAACATGTTACAGTGGGATAGTATGATATGGGTCAGCATTTCATCACATTATGGATGCAGGGAGGTGACGGACCACATAGGATGGTATATTATTTGGAGCTGAGAAAGTCAGGAATAAGTAGGCAATAATTCTGAATATTATTTGTTCTGCTGTTATTTTCCTCACTTTCACCAACAGCACTACAGTGAGTTAAGTAGTTTTCATTTTTTCTTGCGAAGCATCACTGCAATATTTGCAAAAAGTCAACAGCCATTTTTGTGAAGTTAACCACAAAGTAATCTTGTACATCCATAATGGGAGAAAACATTTGGAGGGACAAAAATTCTTTCTATATATGGCAAATATTCCAGTTGGCTTACTTGCAACATATTTTGTTAATTTGCAATTTTGCCAATCAACTCATGAGCTAATGAAAGGATTTAATCAAGTGACTGTTTAGTTGCCAAGTGCAGCAAGAAAAAGATCCCCCTTTAAAGCAACTTTGTGGCAAAAAGAAGAGAAACTACAGAGAAATTAAAGCAGATGTGAAATTGAAATGAGTCCTTCTTTGGATATCATCACATTAAATCTAAAGTAAAAATAAAGGTTGTAGTATGGAAATAGTTAGCAGGCGATTACAGTAAAAGCACAGAGAGGTTCATTAGCCCCAAAGGCCTAGTTCTTGTGCTTTATTGCTTTGTACAAATTCTTGACTATTACATTTTTAATGAATTAACTGGTTTACCAACACAAGAATTCAGCTAATAGATTGAACGTAAATAATCCTATTATTGCTGATTGCAGTAATACTATACTGAGAGGACATGGTTGTCCAGAAATTGGGATATAGAGCTTCCAAATATGTTGCAGTACAAAGCTTGTGTAGGTCCAAAAGGACCATTGCTTGATTCCCAGACTGTTGTGAGTTAGCTGATATCCTGGCTACTAGCATTGGGGCCTTCAGGCTGCCTCTGAAAACCCCTGCGGTCTGAAGATTGTCTGGGCGTGGGAGGCTTGCTGCTCCTTTCATCTTTGGGATGCTTTCAGAACCCCTGCAGCAATTGGCGTGCTACACTTGGTTTGGGGGGGGGTCCTGGGGTTGGCAGAACTAAAATAGGCTGCTGGAGTTTGGCAGCATGGGGTGTGCTTTGATTTGGCATCACTGTGGAGGGAAACCTAGGGTTTGGCACTACTGGAGGGGAATAGATGGAAGGCTTGACTCAATGATGTCTGATAGCAGTGAGGGAAGCGACAGGGATGGTCTGACACCACCGGCTGGGGGGTAGGAGGGGGATCCCATGCTTGACAGCACTGATTGGGCGGGGGGAGGATCCCATGAATCCTAGCAGCAATGGTTATTTGACTTTCTAAGGCATCCCTAAATGTTGTCCCCCTCCCTTTGAAAACGCCTCAAAAATTCCATCCTGTCCTTGCTAGCTAACAGCCTACCTTCAAACTCCCTTTCCTCCCCAAGGTCTTGGGACATGTTGTCACCTCCCAGATCTGTGCCCATCTCTCGCACAATTCTGTTTGAATCCCTCCAATCAAGGCCTGCCCTTCCCAATTGATGCAGTAGAGGGGGATCTTCTGCAGTTGGGGCTGAGTCATATTGTTGAAGTACAGGAAGTTTTACTTTGCATCTAACCATGTCACTATACCTGACTCGGGAGTGCTTGGTGCTGGTATCCAAAATGGAAAGTTTTTTTATTCCCCAGCACTGACATAATTTTTCATGATAAAATAGACACTCAAAAAAGTTCTAAAAATGGATTATGTCCTACAACTGTGTAAAGGAAGGTCACTAAAGTACAATTTCAATCATATAATGTTACACAGATGGGAAATCAAGTAACTTTTTCCAGTGGTATCTGACAGAATTATAGGAAATTATTCAGGAGTTCAGTGTTCTGTTTTCATTCTGATTCCTTTTTTTTGTAAAAGGTCAGCCATTACACTTGTGGACTAAATATGAAAGTAAAACATTTAAACAAATGAAGTTGGGGAATTTCTTGCACCAAAAATGTGTACTAAACACACACGATAGCAAAAGTTCCCATGGCTCTTCACACAGCTCATGGAATCTTTTTACAGTCACAAATGTTCAGAATTATTCTGCTGTTCCTCAGCTTCTGGACATTTTGGATGTTTAAATCTGCAACTGTGTCTATGTCCTAGAGCACTTTCCCTACATTCATCATAGAGATTACAAGTGTCTGGTAAGGTTATTATTTTATACTAAAGAAAGATTTCTGACACTTCAGTGTTTAAATCATTACAACACTGACATCAACCCAATCCATTTCCTTTTTCAAAGAGCTGATCAGTTCACTGTCTACTGGCAAGATCGACGCTAGACAAAAATTAAACACATGTTGTATGCTTATAAATCTAAAATATACTAATGCTCCCTGATGGCTCAGTTGTTTAAATGCATTGGCCAGCATGGAATTGAGCCCTAAAAAACAGGAATGTCCTAATTTTGATATATAAAACAATATAAAATGAATTGAAGGATGTGTTTTTTAAGAAAAACTGAATGCACTGAATTTTTAGTCAGTCCCAAACGATGCCAAGTAATTTATTTTATGCAATCTAATGAGGTTTCTTATAATTACTGTTCCACTAGTGCAGGAAACCAAAAAGGGAAGAATTCACTGCATTCCACCCCCATAAAGTAATATATTGTGAAACTGAAATTTAAAAATAAATTGGCTGACAGCAGAAACATCAATCATGGAAACAATAACTCCTTCAGAACTTGCAATTCAAGAATCGCAGAATAGGGGGTTATTTGTTTTTGCATATATATGCTTAATATTCACAAGAAAAATGAAAAGTTTTAAATTTAATTTTCAATGTGAAAAGCAAAAGTAAGGTATTAAATAATTACACCTGTTCACTTTAAATTTTACAAAGCAAATCAAATTGTGCCGAATAGGCTGTTCAAACTAAGACTATGCTACGTACAGGCATGCTCTATTCTTAGATTATTTGTCTTGTAGGCTAACTGAGTAGCACTAAGCCACTATAGATTTTTCAGACACTATTCATATATGATCTCTAATTGAACTGCTACTTACACAATCAATCTGCTCAGTTAAGATCTTCTGCATTAAATGCAATCATTTCCAAGAATTGAGGGACACCCACCAGATAGTCAGAGACTGGACCTGTTTAAAGCAATTGTATTAAGGGAAGAGGAACAGGGATTTTAAGTCAATATCAAGAACTTCTGGCTCAGGCACATCGATGAGCAACGATGATGATCATGGGGATCAGGAATTAGTTATGAAGAAAGATATGGGGAGCTGCGTTTCTTTTCACTATAAAAGAGGAGACATTGAGGTGACCCAGCTAAAGAGAAGGGAGTATAAATGGGTATGGTGGGATCTAAAACTCACAACCCCTCATTTTTCAAAACAAGAGGTGGACTTGCTGACCTAATAGTCTTTTCCTAAAAATTCTTATGTTCTAATTCAGGGCAGACAACAAAAATTTTTATCCGTTCATGGGATGTGGGCGTTGCTGGCAAGGCCAGCATTTATTGCCCTTGAGAAGATGGTGGTGAGCCGCCTTCTTGAACCGCTGCAGTCCGTGTGGTGAAGGTTTCCCCAAAAATGCATATTGCCAGGATGTACTGATTAACGTTCCATCTCTTTTTACAAAGTTTTTACACTTTAAGTAATTTCTCACTTTCCACCACATAAATGAAGAACAACATTTCTGGTGTGAACCTGCCTGTTATAAGAATAGTTTCCAGGCCTCATAATTGGTAACTCCTACGTACAAGATGATGAGTCAGATTTAGAATTGTCTTTTGTGAAGTTTCCTGCATTATATCAAAGCCCAAAGAAAATTACAGTAATCAACTGCAAATTATTTCTTAAACTTACATCACAATCATTCACTGCAGATAGAGAAAAACTGGGCCACTTTAGCCTTGAAGGAAGGTGACTGAGAGCAGACTTTCTAAAGTATTCAAGTTAGAAAGGCAATGGCAAGGATCATATTATCAATCATCATTTGCACAAAAGCCCCAATACTGGTATAAAAATGGATCCTAACCAGAGTAAATGATAACATAGTAGTTATGGTACTGGACTGGCAATCCCGAGGTCATGAGTTCATATCCCACCATAGCACGTTGTGACAGTGAATTCAATAAATCTGGTAATTTGCAGGCTAGCACCAGAAAAATAACCATGAAAGCTTTAAATTATTGTAAAAACCCATTGATGTCCTTCAGGGCAGGGAACCTACCACCCCTACCCGGTCTGGCCTACATGTGATTTGAGTCCCACACCTGGAGTACTATGTACAATTTTGGTCTCCTTACCTAAGAAAGGATATACTTGCCTTAGAGGCGGTGGAAAGAAGGTTCACCAGATTGATTCCTGGGATGAGAGGGTTGTCCTTTGAGGGGAGATTGAGTAGAATGGGCCTATACTCTGGAGTTTAGAAGAATGAAAGGTGATCTCATTGAAACATACAAGATTTTGAGAAAGCTTGTCAGGCTAGATGCTGAGAGGCTGTTTCCTCAGGCTGGAGAGTCTAGAACTAGGGGGCATAGTCTCAGGATAAGGGGTCAGCCATTTAGGACTGAGATGAGGAGAAATTTCTTCACTCAGAGAGTTGTAAATCTTTGGAATTCTTTCCCCCATAGGGTTGTGAATGCTCCTATTCCTTATGTTCTTATGTTCTTAATGCCCTCTGATGTGGCCGAGCAAATCATTTAGTTGTAAACAATCACTACAAAATTCCCACCGGCAGGATAGACCCATCAGAGGTGGGCCACAATGATAAATAATCAGTTGGCAATGCCCCTGGGAGTTCTAAACATCAACTCCAAAGACCATGACGTCTCATGGCTTCAGGTCAAATAAGGTCAAGGAAACCTCCTGATTACTAATTACTACCCACCTCAACTGACAAATAGGAATTCCTCCATGTTGAACATTACTTGGAGGAAGTTCTGAGGGATGCAAGGGCACAAAATGTACTCTGGGTGGGGACTTCAATGTCCACCACGAAGAGTGACTTGATAGTACCATCACCGACTGAGCCCTGAAGGGTACAGCTGCCAGACTGGGCCTGCATCAGGTGGTGAGGCAGCCAACATGAGGAAGTAAACTACTTGATCTCGTCCTCACCAACTTGCCTGTCGCAGATACGATAGCATTAGTAAAACTGACCACTGCACAGTCCTTGTGAAGACAAAGTCTTATCTCCACTGTGAGAACATCCTTCATCATGTAGTGTGGTACTACGAGTGTGCTAAGTGGGGCAGACTAAGGACAGATCTAGCAGCCCAAAATATGGCAGCCATGAGGCATCATGGGCCATCAGCAGCAGCAGAATTATATAAAATCAAGCCAGGAAACCAACCCTGGTTCCATGCAGAATGTAGAAGGGCATGCCAGGAGCAGGACCTTAGAATGAAATGATTAAACCTAGTGAAGCTACTACACAGGACTACCTGCATGCTCAATACCAAAAGCAACAGGCTATAAACAGAGCAAAGTGGCCCCACAACCAATGGATAACAGCAACAATCTTCAGCCCTATCACACGCAGTTGAGAATGGTGGTGCATCGTCACAAGGGCTGCAGTGGTTCAAGGAGAAGGCCCATTTCCACCTTCTCAGGGCAACTAGGGATAGGCAATAAATGTTATCGCACACATCCTGAGAACAAATAACATGAAGTGATTTCAAGGCAACAATCTTACCTCGAGATTTAGGTTATAATATGCTCAAGCTTCCCTCTTATGGTTTATGGCAGTCAACTAGATGACCGTTTTTTATTCACCCTCATCTATTCTCTATTTAAACTTCTAGGTTTCCATCGCACCTAATCAAACACTTCACATTCTGTCCAATATTTAAATATGTTGTGAAATTTCAAGAATTGGGTTATTATTTTGAATTTTATGCCTAGTAAGTCATCTTTAAAGAGACTAGGTGCAAGTTTTGTCCAAAATGGAATTTAAAGGAAGCTATTATAATGAGGTTACATTATAAAAGCTGAAATTAAATTGATCTGTAAACCTATTGCAAACACAGGGAGCAGCTTTGGAGCTGTACTTTATTGGAAATGAATTTGAGATTGCATGCAAGCAAGAGGGTAAGAAAGCACAAGTGGGCACAAGCAAGGAGGTATGAGAGAGAGTGCGTGCGTGACGTGAGCCAGGAGGTCAGAGAGAGGTCAGAGTAACACATTAGTAGTAAGATTACATTTAAATTAATTAGAATATGCAGGATGGGTGAAAATAGTGGATACATGAGCAAAACCTGCATGGCACAATTTATATCACGCTTATAGTACTGAGCATATCTTAACAATGGAAACAAATCATATTCTATGACTCTCCATCATGGATTCAGTTTACACTAAATATTGGGCAAATATGTTAGTTGAAAGTATTTGTTTTGAGTGCAAATTATATGGTTTTGTAGCTTGCAGACCAGTTCCAGTGTCGTCACCAGCATCTTCATGCCATCTGTGCCCAATTATGACATAATTCCCATGAAGTACAAAAAATATTTCATGACCCTCAGCTCTAGTATAATAGAATGAACATTTTTGTGTCTGCATTCACATTCACCACAGCCTATATAATGGCTAAGCACAAATTATGACTGAAGTTGCCCCAGCAACAGATGCAATAGTTCACTGCACACAAACCATACTTATGATATTTTCGAGCCCAGCAATAGGGAAGAACAAAAGACATAGAAACAAAGGCAGATTTATTTCTGATTTTCATTGTGAGCGTACCATATTGTTTTTCAGCTCATTTCAAAGTCAAAGAACAGAGAAGTCATAGTAAAAAAATAATTTAAGTGGACACAAAAATAATTAGAAGCCTCACCATTGAGGATATCTAATTTTGTCTTCATAAAACATTATTTAAAGGAGATCCACCATCAGTTGGTGGATTATAAATCAGTTACAATGAACTACAATTAGCTTTAATCCCATTTTTTTCTAATTCCACTGATATTATCAATTATTGCTATTTAAATTCCAACTGCCGAGGATAACATGAATTGGAGTAGCTGCTACCCTGAGGGTTTGAAATAGCTGCATCAATATCAGCAAAGATAGATTCTTTAGTTTAATTATTATATGTGTCAATCATGGATTGCTATGGTAATAAAGCACATGTCGCAATTTGTATATTTTGCACACAAATTAGATATGATTTTTTTAAAACTTAAGTGGGCAGCAGTCACAAGATAAATACTGATGAGGAAAGCCTATTTTAGTTGATTTGCCCAGAAAGACTCCATAGTAACCTCCCTCCCGATCAATGCACCTCATTATTTTTTTAAATGATTCCAGGGTTTTGTTTCAATTTTTCTGTGCAGAAGTCCATTATATATATATTGGTCACTTTGTGTGAAGAGCTTCCTGACATCAGTCTTAAATTTCCCTTCACTAGTTTGGACCTGTCTTCCGCTCAAGATTTAGCTTTGTGGATCTAACTATTCCATTGTTTAATATCTTATATACCTCTCGAAGGTGATCCCTCATTCTTCTGCTTTCAACTTTCTCCAATCTTTCCTCATACCTCATTCCTTGGATGTTAGGGATCAGCCTTGTGACTCTTCTCTGAACTGCCTCCTGGCTTAAATGTCTCCCTTGTGACTCAGTGACCAGAACTGGTCCTGTGTCCAGGTATGCTCTGACTGGAGCATGATAAATTTTCCGCTTACCATCCTTTAACTTGTACAGTACTGCTTTGGCTATGTAGGTTCAGCATTCTATTTATTTAGTTGATTGTTGCTCCACAGCAATTGAACATTAAGTCTACTAAAACACCTAGATCTCTCAACTTTGTCAGCTACAACAACACCATTTATGCAGTATTTATATCACCCATTTTTTTCTAATGTGCAGTCATTTTCACGTGCCCATGTTAAATTTCATCTCCCATTGTTCCACTTAGGTATTTTGTCCAATTCATTTTGTAGTTCCTGAACTGTCTTTTCAGCATCAACTGAAAACTCCTAGTTTATTGTCATCTGCAAATTTCAACCATTTGCATTAAGTTTCTGAACCTCAGTCACTAATGTAAATTAGAAAAAAATAGAGATCTCAACACTGATCCCTGAGGTAACCCACATTAGTTAGAAGGGATGCACTGGCACCATATAGATTAAATACATGCAAGTTGAAAGTTATTGTCTTTCAATTGCATTGTTCACACTATTGGCTTTTCTTTCCACATCATGAGAAAAATGCATTACAATCCCCCCCACCATCCAGAATATCAATGTTCTCTTCTATCATTTCCAAACAGCATGACCTCTTCATCAGGATGCTCAAAAGCTGATTTTACCATATTTTTCTTTGTTGTTTACTGAAATCTACTATAGCATTCATTCAATGCCACCCCTTATACTCCCAATACATTTTACTGATTATCACCACAAAAGGTAATTTCCATAGGCACACCAATAACCTGAAACATAACCTTATGTATTTAGTATATGGAATATAATGTGCCACAGGATAAACCACTCTCCCTTTTATTGTAAACTTGTGATTGCATAGTACACAAAATTCCACTTTGCTTCTGGTCACTGTAGAACATGTATGTCAGCCATGCAGGACACTTTTTGTAACAGGCTAAAAGTACTAAACAGGTTTATTTAAAAAACAGAATTATTTACCACAGCAAGCAGCATAGGTGAGATATTGAACAGATATAAATATAATACTAGGTATCTGGAGACAGATTTCAAGGGGTTAATCAAAATAACAGCTGAGAGGGAGCGGATCGGAGCAGAGGGAGCTGCGACGGAGTTCGAAGTGACGTCAGGAATCAGAAAGGGACGCGACACAGGGGAGGCACCTGATTGGTGAGTAGGTTCAGGTGAGTATTTCTACTGATCGACAGTAACGAAAGTAAAAAGAAAGGTAAGTTCTGCAGGTCTTAGAGCAAGTAGCGTTTTTTTAGTGAATCAAGGTCCCTAGTGAAGTTAACATTCTCTAAATTAAGAATAATTTAAAGGAGTAAACTCCTTAAAGGGAGTGGTAAGTAGTTTTTCTTTCCTTTTTTTTCTCTTGACATTGTAGTTGTTGTTAAGCTAACTTAAGGGTTAAGTCATGGCAGGAGATCCCAGACCCGTGTCATGTTCCTCTTGTGGGATGTGGGAATTCAGGGATCCTTCCTGTGTCCCTGATTCCTTCACCTGCGGGAAGTGTGTCCAGCTGCAGCTACTGTTTGACCGCTTGACGGCTCTGGAGCTGCGGATGGACTCACTTTGGGGCATCCGCGATGCTGAGGAAGTCGTGGATAGCACGTTCAGTGAGTTGGTCACACTACAGATAAAAATTACTGAGGGAGATAGTGAATGGGTGACCAACAGACAGAGGAAGAGTAGGAAGGCAGTGCTGGGGTCCCCTGCGGTCATCTCCCTCCAAAACAGGTATACCGTTTTGGATACTGTTGGGGGAGATGGCTCACCAGGGGAAGGTGGCAGTGGCCAGGTTCATGGCACCGTGGCTGGCTCTGCTGCACAGGAGGGCAGGAAAAAGAGTGGCAGAGCTATAGTGATAGGGGACTCGATTGTAAGGGGAATAGACAGGCGTTTCTGCGGACGCAACCGAGACTCCAGGATGGTATGTTGCCTCCCTGGTGCAAGGGTCAGGGATGTCTCGGAGCGGCTGCAGGACATTCTGGAGGGAGAGGGTGAACAGCCAGTTGTCGTGGTGCATATAGGCACCAACGATATAGGTAAAAAACAGGATGAGGTCCTACAAGCTGAATTTAGGGAGTTAGGAGTTAAACTAAAGAGTAGGACCTCAAAGGTAGTAATCTCAGGATTGCTACCAGTGCCACGGGCTAGTCAGAGTAGGAATGACAGGATAGCTAGGATGAATACGTGGCTTGAGAAATGGTGCAAGAGGGAGGGATTCAAATTCCTGGGCCATTGGAACCGGTTCTGGGGGAGGTGGGACCAGTACAAATTGGACGGTCTGCATCTGGGCAGGACTGGAACCAATGTCCTAGGGGGAGTGTTTGCTAGTGCTGTCGGGGAGGGTTTAAACTAATGTGGCAGGGGGATGGGAACCGATGCAGGAAGTCAGTGGGAAGTAAAGTGGTGACAGAAACAAAAGGCAGTAAGGGAGAGTGTACAAAACATGACCGGACAGATGGTCTGAGAAAGCAGGGCAAAGACCAAGGGAAGTCCAGATTAAACTGCATTTATTTCAATGCAAGAAGTCTGATGGGCAAGGCAGATGAACTCAGGGCATGGATGGGTACATGGGACTGGGATATTATAGCTATTACTGAAACATGGCTAAGGGAAGGGCAAGACTGGCAGCTCAATGTTCCAGGGTACAGATGCTATAGGAAAGATAGAGCAGGAGGTAAGAGAGGAGGAGGAGTTGCGTTCTTGATTAGGGAGAACATCACGGCAGTAGTGAGAGGGGATATATCCGAGGGTTTGCCCACCGAGTCCATATGGGTAGAACTGAAAAATAAGAAGGGAGAGATCACTTTGATAGGATTGTACTACAGACCCCCAAATAGTCAACGGGAAATTGAGGAGCAAATATGTAAGGAGATTACAGACAGCTGCAAGAAAAATAGGGTGGTAATAGTAGGGGACTTTAACTTTCCCAACATTGACTGGGACAGCCATAGCATTAGGGGCTTGGATGGAGAGAAATTTGTTGAGTGTATTCAGGAGGAATTTCTCATTCAGTATGTGGGTGGCCCGACTAGGGAGGGGGCAAAACTTGACCTCCTCTTGGGAAATAAGGAAGGGCAGGTGACAGAAGTGTTAGTGAGGGATCACTTTGGGACCAGTGATCATAATTCCATTAGTTTTAAGATAGCTATGGAGAATGATAGATCTGGCCCAAAAATTAAAATTCTAAATTGGGGAAAGGCCAATTTTGATGGTATTAGACAGGAACTTTCAGAAGTTGATTGGGAGAGTCTGTTGGCAGGCAAAGGGACGTCTGGTAAGTGGGAGGCTTTCAAAAGTGTGTTAACCAGGGTTCAGGGTAAGCACATTCCTTATAAAGTGAAGGGAAAGGCTGGTAGAAGTAGGGTACCTTGGATGACTCGGGAGATTGAGGCCCTAGTCAAAAAGAAGAAGGAGGCATATGACATGCATAGGCAGCTGGGATCAAGTGGATCCCTTGAAGAATATAGAGATTGCCGGAGTAGAGTTAAGAGAGAAATCAGGAGGGCAAAAAGGGGACATGAGATTGCTTTGGCAGATAAGGCAAAGGAGAATCCAAAGAGCTTCTACAAATACATAAAGGGCAAAAGAGTAACTAGGGAGAGAGTAGGGCCTCTTAAGGATCAACAAGGTCATCTATGTGCGGAACCACAAGAGATGGGTGAGATCCTGAATGAATATTTCACATCGATATTTACGGTTGAGAAAGGCATGGATGTTAGGGAACTTGGGGAAATAAATAGTGATGTCTTGAGGAGTGTACATATTACAGAGAGGGAGGTGCTGGAAGTCTTAACGCGCATCAAGGTAGATAAATCTCCGGGACCTGATGAAATGTATCCCAGGACGTTATGGGAGGTTACGGAGGAAATTGCGGGTGCCCTAGCAGAGATATTTGAATCATCGACAGCTACAGGTGAGGTGCCTGAAGATTGGAGGGTAGCAAATGTTTTGCCTTTGTTTAAGAAGGGCGGCAGGGAAAAGCCTGGGAACTACAGACCGGTGAGCCTGACATCTGTAGTGGGTAAGTTGTTAGAGGGTATTCTGAGAGACAGGATCTACAGGCATTTGGAGAGGCAGGGACTGATTAGGAACAGTCAGCATGGTTTTGTGAGAGGAAAATCATGTCTCACGAATTTGATTGAGTTTTTTGAAGGGGTAACCAAGAAGACAGATGAGGGCTGTGCAGTAGACGTGGTCTACATGGACTTCAGCAAAGCCTTTGACAAGGTACCGCATGGTAGGTTGTTACATAAGGTTAAATCTCATGGGATCCAAGGTGAGGTAGCCAATTGGATACAAAATTGGCTTGACAACAGAAGACAGAGGGTGGTTGTAGAGGGTTGTTTTTCAAACTGGAGGCCTGTGTCCAGCGGTGTGCCTCAGGGATCGGTGCTGGGTCCGCTGATATTTGTTATTTATATTAATGATTTGGATGAGAATTTAGGAGGCATGGTTAGTAAGTTTGCAGATGACACCAAGATTGGTGGCATTGTGGACAGTGAAGAAGGTTATCTAGGATTGCAACGGGATCTTGATAAATTGGGCCAGTGGGCCGATGAATGGCAGATGGAGTTTAATTTAGATAAATGTGAGGTGATGCATTTTGGTAGATCAAATCGGGCCAGGACCTACTCCATTAATGGTAGGGCGTTGGGGAGAGTTATGGAACAAAGAGATCTAGGAGTACAGGTTCATAGCTCCTTGAAAGTGGAGTCACAGGTGGATAGGGTGGTGAAGAAGGCATTCGGCATGCTTGGTTTCATTGGTCAGAACATTGAATACAGGAGTTGGGATGTCTTGTTGAAGTTGTACAGGACATTGGTAAGGCCACACTTGGAATACTGTGTACAGTTCTGGTCACCCTATTATAGAAAGGATATTATTAAACTAGAAAGAGTGCAGAAAAGATTTACTCGGATGCTACCGGGACTTGATGGTTTGACTTATAGGGAGAGGTTGGATAGACTGAGACTTTTTTCCCTGGAGAGTAGGAGGTTAAGGGGTGATCTTATAGAAGTCTATAAAATAATGAGGGGCATAGATAAGGTAGATAGTCAAAATCTTTTCCCAAAGGTAGGGGAGTCTATAACGAGGGGGCATAGATTTAAGGTGAAAGGGGAGAGATACAAAAGGGTCCAGAGGGGCAATTTTTTCACTCAAAGGGTGGTGAGTGTCTGGAACGAGCTGCCAGAGGCAGTAGTAGAGGCGGGTACAGTTTTGTCTTTTAAAAAGCATTTGGACAGTTACATGGGTAAGATGGGTATAGAGGGATATGGGCCAAGTGCAGGCAATTGGGACTAGCTTAGTGGTATAAACTGAGCGACATGGACATGTTGGGCCGAAGGGCCTGTTTCCATGTTGTAACTTCTATGATTCTATGATTCTATAAACTAGTCAAGCAAGTTATTTTGGAATCTTTTTGCAGAACTTTCTCAAAAGAAGTATGCAATTCAGAGCACATTCTTTGTAAAAACCACATAAATGTGAATTTACAATGCATAATTCATCCCTAGGCTCCATGGCAATACAAAACATACTGTTAATACATGAATTGTGTTGCTTTTTATACTCATGATTCCTTTGAAGAGTTTGCTGATAAGGACTATAAATATGGATCATCTGGATTTGGGCAATTTCAACCCATAACAGACATGAACACAGTCCTTTCAACAACAGGTCCAAAGCAACTTGAATTAATTCTGATCAAAAGCATACAACCTTCTTCTCCCAGCCTTCCTTGACAAGATTACAGTAAGTGTTCTTATGGTATATTATCCCTTTAAAAGCATGCAACAAGACATTAGTACATCAAAACACTTCGTCCCTTCTGAAGTACTGTTGCAATAACCTATTTCTTCTATGAAGGTGCTGATTTATAATGATGTTGTAGATGTCAATTTTGTCTATGATGTTTCAAAGCACTATTTAAACTAAAAACAGGAGAAAACTTCAATTATTTTATCATCTTTTTATACTGGGGCATGCATTATTTGGAGCTCACGAGTAATTCCAGTAGTCAATTTAAAACTACTGCAAAATGACGTAGAAACTCAACTTCCATAAACCACTGCTTGCTAGAATATCAAAGGGACTTATTTTTGCGTCACAAAAAAAATTGCAGAGGACAACAATTCCCGTCAGTAAAGTCATCACGTATTGAATGGAAAGTTCTCAGTTGATGGGTATACTGACAGTTCACGAGGAGAAGAGTCGCTGACTGGAAAGCACGAACCACTTCTTCCCACTTTGGACAGTGACTTTTAAAATAGTCAGGTTGCCATTCTTTTGGTTATTATTTTTTTTATTAAAATAAATAATTTTACTTTGTTATGAAGATCCCAGCCATCCGCGGCCCCGCTTTCATCTGCGCTGCATGTTCACCTCAAAGAACCTCACGACACCTTCCTTAACTGTCAGCGATTACCCCTGACTCAACCCATGCCTGTGCGCTGCAGTGTGGGAGTTGCAGTGTTGCTTAAAGGGACTCTGCCACTCTCTCTCACTGACACCAACCCGGTCAGATACAAAGAAAAACTACAAATCCCAAATTGCACTAAAAAGTACTCTTTCAACCCTAAGCAACGCGAGCTGACACTCTGGAATAACCTATTTTAATTTCGATGAAAATTCCACAGCTAAGCTATCTTTCAACTGGTTCATATGTTAACAGCTATAATTATTATCATAGATTCATAGAATAATATATATCAAGAAAAGCTGTGGTCTTAGTACCGACCCCTGGGGAACACCACTGTGTGCCTTCCTCCAGTCCGAAAAACAACCGTTTACCACTGCTCTCTGTTTTCTGCCACTTAGCCAATTTTGTATCCGTGCTGCCACTGCCCCTTTTATTCCATGGGCTTCAACTTTGATGACAAGCCTATTATGCGGCACTTTATCAAACGCCTTTTGGAAGTCCATATATACCACAACAAACGCATTGCCCTCATCAACCCTCTCTGTTACCTCTATTACCTCCTCAAAAAACTCATTTTTAAAAATTCCACCAAGAGCAGGTTGCTTTAAATTTAAAGGCCCACTGTCCTGGGGAGGTATTATGCAACAAGAAAGTGTATTAAAATTGTGTGCCAAAAACCACGATGATTGCAAAAATAACACATTGCAGATTTGTACTACAGAAGATACTCTCATATTTAACAACATTACTTGGAAATTACAGCACAGAAACAGGCCATTTGGCCTCAGTGTATGCAGTAGTCCCAATCCTATATGCCTGCCCTGTTCCTTTAGCCTTTTATCCCCCCTTCCTTCAATCACCTGTCTAAACTATTCTTAAATGTTGACATAGTTCCTGTTTCAATCACGAGCTCCAGACATGCATTCCACAGCCGTACAACCCTCTGTGTAAAAAAAGTTTCTCCTGCTCTCTGTTCTAAATCTCTTACATTTAATATATCTTTGTCCCGTCATTCTAGACCCCTCAATCACTAGAAACAGTCTGCTTCTATCCACACTGTCCCATCCCTTCATAATTTTAAATACCTGTCAAATCATCCAGTAATCTCCTCTGTTTTAATGAAAGCAGCCCCAATGTTTGTCATTCGTCATATTTGTATTTTTTCATACCAGGCAGCTAACTAGTGAACCTGTGCTGTACCTTTACTATTGTCTCATCATCCTTTCTATAGTGTGAACCCCAAAACTACACAGAGTACCTGTGGTCTTATTAAAGTTTTATAAAGATTCACCATTACATCTTAACTTTTATATTCAATACCTCTTGCCATAAAGCCCAGTGTTCCATCAGCTTTTTTTAAAATGGGCTTAACCACTTAATGTGTTGCTTTTAATACCTTGTCAACCTGAATTCACAAATCCCTCCGCTCTTCCACATCACCTAGCTTTCCCCCATTCAAAGTATAATTATTACTCTTTTTAAACAAAATATACCACCTCACACTTGAATTCCATTTGCCACTTTTTTACCCCTTCTTATCAGTATCTCTTTACAGCTTCCTTTGGTCCCCAGAACTATTCACTATGGGGGTGAATTTTCTTCAAGCATCTCCTGTTCTGCAGCAGAATCCCCATCTGCGCATGTTACCCGCACAAACGGGACTTCTGCTGAACTTACAAAGGTGGAGCAGGAGAAGCCCCAAGAAAATTCTCCCTCATGCCTCCTATTTTGGTACCATATACAAATTTGTACACATTTCCTCTAGACCGATATTCAAATCATTGATATACATAGTAAACAGAAGCAGTCCCAGCACAGAACCCATTTGGACACTGCTACCTACTTCCATCCATTCTAAGAAACGGCTCTTAACTACTTTCTAATCAGTATTCAATCCAATTTACGACTCTTCACCATATTCCATGCCCCTTAACCTTCTCCCATAGTCTTCTGTGTGGTACCTTATCAAAGACTTTCTGAAAATCCATGTACACCACATCCAATGCACACTTTTTATGAGCCAGAAGTGCTCCACCCACCATATTGGTAAAGCCAAAAAGGCGCACAGAGCTCACGCCTGAAACAGATGTTAGACCGTTTGCATTTGCAAATAAGGGGTCTAACATCTGTTGGAGGCCCCCACTGCAAGATTGGTTTTCCCTGAGGCAGCCAACATCAGTGCTGGCGGGTGCAAACAAACAAGGTAAGTTTTTAATATATACTCACCTGAATGTGGAGCCTGGTCACTCCCTACCTCACAAACCTGAGGGCCGCTGCTAGTGTTGCAATGGCCCAATCTTCAAACACGCTTTGCCGGGCAAGCTGTCGTTCTTGTAATAAATCTGTAATGTACCTGAAATGAATCTGTAATCAATAATCTGTATTGAGTATAATGCAATGAGACACCCCAGAGTGTCATGAACTGTAATTACGTACAATGTGTTCATTGAACTGTACTTGATTTAACCTGCAAATTGTATAATCTGTATTGTGTACATTTGGAATGTGATGTGACAACTGTATTGTATGTTTTTGCTACAAATTTTATGAATAAAGTATATTTTTTGAAAAAAAAGCACTGTCCAGGTTCGTCCCGA
Organism: Heptranchias perlo; assembly: GCF_035084215.1. Lineage (NCBI taxonomy): Eukaryota > Metazoa > Chordata > Chondrichthyes > Hexanchiformes > Hexanchidae > Heptranchias > Heptranchias perlo. The sequence continues at coordinate 32,708,453 of NC_090350.1, forward strand.
GCAGCTCCGTAACACAGGACTCTGTGCTCTATGGGCTGTTCCCGGGGACGCACACCAAGACAGAAATCAACTGTTGCTGGAAGACCATTAACTCGGTGAAAGACGCCCTTTGGTCTGCCCGAAACCTGCTGGTCTTCCAGTGCACGGAGCTGTCCTCGACCGAGTGTTGCAGACTGGCACATTCCAAGGTCCAGGACTACGTGCTCAGAGACGCACTGAAGCTAGGTGCAGCTGCCGCAAAGGCTCTGTGGGGAAAGGCAACCATTTAGAGCCTTCCCGCCATTGTATACCGAGGGGTTGCAATCAGGGAAAACACCCCCCGGGCAGAATGTAAAATTCAAATTGCTGTAATGTACCTGTAATGAATCTGTAATGTACCTGTAATGAATCTGTAATTAATAATCTGTATTGAGTATAATGCAATGAGACACCCGAGTGTCATGAACTGTAATTATGTACAATGTGTTCATTGAACTGTACTTGATTTAACCTGAAAATTGTATAATCTGTATTGTGTATGTTTGGAATGTGATATGACAACTGTTTGTATGTTTTTGCTACAAATTTTATGAATAAAGTATATTTTTTGAAAAAAAAGCTGTCTCTTACTCTCCGCACCTTGCCCGGTTCATGTAAATGAGGCCTAGGGCTCAATATCGGGGGTGCCTTGAGCCTCACCATTCAGGCGCAGGGATTGAATCTTGCGTCTCCTGCGTGCCCAATAATGGGCATGCCCAAATTTCTAGGCCAAAGAGTCTTACGATAGGCTTTAACTGACAGGACCTTTATCGGGTGCCTTTTCCATCAAATGCTCAATTGTATCCATGTGTGCCCAATAAAGTGGAGCAATACATTATTCATACTATTTCCTTCTATCTTACATCAATCAACAGAGATGCCAATTGCCAATTCTTGCCACTCCCCATCTGAAGGTCACTCACTCAGCATATCCAATGACTGATGTGGGAGCAGTCTGCTGGGGCAGCAATTCGGTCATTAAAGCCCTGCATATGGCTTTCTCAGATTGATCCCCCAGCATGTTGAGACTCGACAAGAGAGGCTCCAGTATATTGGAACCCAAGGTGCCCAAAGGTCCAGTCGAAGTATTCCTTAAAGAAACTATACTTAGGACTTGTGTCATGGGGCTTCGCTGCAGGTGACCCTGAACATAAGAACATAAGAAATAGGAGCAGGAGTAGGCCATATGGCCCCTCGAGCCTGCTTCGCCATTCAATAAGTTCATGGCTGATCTTCAACCTCAACTCCACTTTCCCGCTTGATCCTCATATCCTTGATTACCTTAGAGTCCAAAAATCCATTGATCTCCTTATTGAATATCCTCAACGACTGGGCATCCACAGCCCTCTGGGGGAGAGAATTCCAAAGATTCACAACCTTCTGAGTGAAGAAATTCCTCCTCCTCTCAGTCCTAAATGTCCAGCCCTTTATCCTGAGACTATGCCCCCTTGTTCTGGACTCTCCAGCCAGGGGAAACATCCTCTCAGCATCTACCCTGTCAAGCCCTCTCAGAATCTTATATGATCACCTCTCATTCTTCGAAACTCCAGAGAGTATAGGCTCATTCTACACAATCTCTCCTCATAGGACAACCCTCTCATCCCAGGAAACAATCTAATGAACCTTTGTTGGACCACCTCTAAGGCAAGTATATCCTTCCTTAGGTAAGGAGACCAAAACTGTACACAGTACTCCAGGTGAGGTCTCACCAAAGCCCTTTACAATTGCAACAAGACTTCCTTACTCTTGTACTCCAACCCCCTTGCAATAAAGGCCAACATAACCATTTGCCTTCCTAATTGCTTGCAGTACCTGCATGTTAACTTTCTGTGTTTCATGTACAAGGACACCCAAATCTCTCTGAACACCAGCATTTAATAATTGCTCACCATTTAAAAAATATTCTGTTTTTCTATTCTTCCTACCAAAGTGAACAACCTTACATTTCCCCACATTATACTCCATCTGCCACCTTCTTGCCCACTTACTTAACCTGTCTATATCCCTTTGCAGACTCTTTGGGCCCGATTTTAGCATCCGCTACCGGGTGCGTTCTCGGCGGGGGGGCCCCGAAAATCCTGAAATCCAGGTGCGGGACCGGATCGTGCCTCGATCCCGCCCACTTCCGGGTTCCGCGCTGACGTGCGGGGGTGCGTGTGCAGCCCCCGCTGGTGGGAATCCCGCAGGCAATTAAAGCCAGCAGGATGCCACTTGAGTGTATTTACTTTGCTTGTTCAGGTCATTAACTGACCTGATTAAGGGACTGTGTGTGATTTTGGATAAACATGGGACTGTTTCACACACTGGGGGAAACAGTCCCAGTTGAAATGGACGTGTTGCAGCCGTCAGCCTGTGGCAGCTGCAAAGGTCCATTTGACAGGTGGGGGTGGGGGGATACCCTCAGCCATTGCAGGAGGCCGCTCTGTCATTTGGGACAAAGTTTGGCCTCCACCACCCTCCTCCTGATGGTCGAAGTTACCAACCTGCACACTTGCCCCGGAGTCCGGAGACATGTACCTACCTTGCGGACCCCCTCAGATGTACATCTTGCAGATGGGGGCCGTCGTAGCTGCAGTCATGACCTCCTCGGAGGGCGAACAGCATCACCAGCCTCACCAGCCTCGCCATCCACGCCGTCCACCTCTGACACGTGGAGCTCCACAACAGAGTGCTGTGACACATCCACCTGTACAGCAGGAGGGAGGGCTACCGCAGAGAGAGATGTGTCGCAGAGGGCACTACCCTCGCCACACGTTCCACAGACCGAGGCTCAGCCTTCTGGACCTCTCTGAGCAGCAGTGCACACGGAGGCTCAGAGTCAGTCGACATGTAGCCGTGGACATCTGCAGCCTCTTTCATGCCGAGCTGCTCCTGGCTGGCCCGTGCACCATCTTCCTACCTGTCGCTGTCAAAGTCACCACTGCCCTCCCGAACTTCTGCTCCACAGCCTTCCAGGGACATCCCCGATGTCTCTCAGTCGTCTGCGCAGAAGAGCCCTGCAAATACACCTACACCCACTCTGCAGTGACACACTGGGTGGCATCAGTGGTGGGTCCTCATAGGGATACCCAGGAGCGGGCATTATTGCACAAACCGGACAGGATTCGCGAAGACATGGCAGTAGTGGTGCCAATATAATGTGTGATGTGAGTTGTTCTGAAATTCAATAGAAGTAACAACCATGACAAACCCTCAAACACCCTTGTGCATCCCCTTCATGCTCACGACACGTTTGCCTTACGCTGCCTACTGCACATATGTGATGCATGCCCTGTGGCTGCAGCACAGGTGGTGGCAGGTTGAGTGAGGCTGGCCGTGAGAGAGATGCACGAGAGGGTGAGTATGGGATAGAGCCATGAGATTGTATGAGGATTGGGTTGCGTGGTAGTGGCGGGGTGAGTACTGGCGAGGTGAGTAGGTGCAGGTAAGATGAGGATGAGGTTTGAGTGGGTATGAGGGGTCATGTGACAGAGTAGTGTTGGCAGTGCCGAAGGAGATGTGGGGTGGGGGCAGTGTTGTGGCAGACGGAGCGTGGGGGAAAGACTACGTGTTCTCACCGTGGCTGACCTACTGAGGCCATTGGAGCGCCTCCTGCACTGTATGCAGGTGGGCGATATGTTGGTGGCGCTGGTGACCTCTTCTGCCACCTCGCGCCAGGCCTTCTTGATGGCAGAGGCAGGCTGCTTCCTCCCGCCCGCCGGGTGGAAGATCTCTGTCCTCCCCCTCCTCCTCACCCCATCTAATGATACCTGGGGTGAGGCATCTTTAAACTGGGAGCAGCCTTCCCCCTGGGCTGCTCCATGCTGTAATTTTTGCTGTTTGTGGCAGCATCTGTCAGTGGAGGACTGCCCCTTTAAATAGAGCGCCTCCAGCTGACAGATCTTACTGCGCATGCGCAGCCCGCCCAACGCGCAGATCAGCAGCGGGGAACCCGGAGGAGCAGGTAAGTGAATCCAATTAGTGTGTTGCCTGCTACAATCGCGTGGGCAACCCATTAATTTCACCGGGCACGCTGGCCCACCCGCCGGGAACCCGCACCCCTGGTAAAATCGGGCCCTTTGTGTCCTCTTCACAGCTTACTTTTCCACCTAGCTTTGTATTGTCAGCAAATTTGGATACATTACACTCGGTCCCTTTATCTAAGTCATTAATGTAGATTGTAAATAGCTGAGGCCCAAGCACTGATCCTTGCGGCACCCCAGTAGTTATTGCCTGCCAACCTGAGAATGGCCTGTTTATTCCTACTCTCAGTTTTCTCTGTTAACCAATCCTCTATCCAAGCTAACATATTACCCCCAACCCCACGAGCCCTTATCTTGCATAACAACTTTTTGTGTGGCTCCTTACCGAATGCGTTTTGAAAATCCAAAGTGACCACTTTCTTCACAGTGCTTTGGAGTTTCTTAGAGAAGTCAGATGTGGCTAATGGATTTCTCCATAGTCATCCCTAGACTTTTCATGGTGCTTGGCACACTCTCAAATTACTTTTTTTTTCTAAGCAGGCATCATGAGGCTCCAAATCCTGGGCTCAGCTGGGTTCAGATCAGAAACTTTTGGCATTTCCACTGTCATCTCCATTTGCTTCTCCTTATTCATCTTCATTAGCCCTGATAAGATCTTATGTATCTGCTCCCATAATCTGTCAACATGGGAGATTGCATTAACTCACCATACTACCACTACCCAAGCATTTCAAAACAGGTTCCTGATTGGAGAGATCCAAAGCTCCAAAGAGGGGAATGTTCCAGACCTATCCTGCTGCCATCTCTCCTTGCTGCCATTCTCAAGTGCTATCAGGAAAAATTGAATTTGACATATTTGCAGCTCATTTTTCATTGTGAATGGCAGCCCTTTAAGATAACTTTACCTAACAAAAATCTGTCGATTTCAGTCTTGAAAGCTTCAATTGACCCAGCATCCATAGCCTTTTGGGGGAGAGAGTTCCAGATTTCTACTATCCTTTGTGTGAATCATAGAATCATAGAATCATAGAAGTTTACAACATGGAAACAGGCCTTTCGGCTCAACATGTCCATGTCGCCCAGTTTATACCACTAAGCTAGTCCCAATTGCCTGCACTTGGCCCATATCCCTCTATACCCATCTTACCCATGTAACTGTCCAAATGCTTTTTAAAAGACAAAATTGTACCCGCCTCTACTACTGCCTCTGGCAGCTCGTTCCAGACACTCACCACCCTTTGAGTGAAAAAATTGCCCCTCTGGACCCTTTTGTATCTCTCCCCTCTCACCTTAAATCTATGCCCCCTCGTTATAGACTCCCCTACCTTTGGGAAAAGATTTTGACTATCTACCTTATCTATGCCCCTCATTATTTTATAGACTTCTATAAGATCACCCCTTAACCTCCTACTCTGCAGGGAAAAAAGTCCCAGTCTATCCAACCTCTCCCTATAAGTCAAACCATCAAGTCCCGGTAGCATCCGAGTAAATCTTTTCTGCACTCTTTCTAGTTTAATAATATCCTTTCTATAATAGGGTGACCAGAACTGTACACAGTATTCCAAGTGTGGCCTTACTAATGTCTTGTACAACTTCAACAAGACATCCCAACTCCTGTATTCAATGTTCTGACCAATGAAACCAAGCATGCTGAATGCCTTCTTCACCACCCTATCCACCTGTGACTCCACTTTCAAGGAGCTATGAACCTGTACTCCTAGATCTCTTTGTTCTATAACTCTCCCCAATGCCCTACCATCAACGGAGTAGGTCCTGGCCCGATTTGATCTACCAAAATGCATCACCTCACATTTATCTAAATTAAACTCCATCTGCCATTCATCGGCCCATTGGCCCAATTTATCAAGATCCCGTTGCAATCCTAGATAACCTTCTTCACTGTCCACAATGCCACCAATCTTGGTGTCATCTGCAAACTTACTAACCATGCCTCCTAAATTCTCATCCAAATCATTAATATAAATAACAAATAACAGCGGACCCAGCACTGATCCCTGAGGCACACCGCTGGTCACAGGCCTCCAGTTTGAAAAACAACCCTCTACAACCACCCTCTGTCTTCTGTCGTCAAGCCAATTTTGTATCCAGTTGGCTACCTCACCTTGGATCCCGTGAGATTTAACCTTATGTAACAACCTACCATGCGGTACCTTGTCAAAGGCTTTGCTAAAGTCCATGTAGACCATGTCTACTGCACAGCCCTCATCTATCTTCTTGGTTACCCCTTCAAAAAACTCAATCAAATTCGTGAGACATGATTTTCCTCTCACAAAACCATGCTGACTGTTCCTAATCAGTCCCTGCCTCTCCAAATGCCTGTAGATCCTGTCTCTCAGAATACCCTCTAACAACTTACCCACTGCAGATGTCAGGCTCACCGGTCTGTAGTTCCCAGGCTTTTCCCTGCCGCCCTTCTTAAACAAAGGCACAACATTTGCTACCCTCCAATCTTCAGGCACCTCACCTGTAGCTGTCGATGATTCAAATATCTCTGCTAGGGCACCCGCAATTTCCTCTCTAACCTCCCATAATGTCCTGGGATACATTTCATCAGGTCCCGGAGATTTATCTACCTTGATGCGCGTTAAGACTTCCAGCACCTCCCTCTCTGTAATATGTACACTCCTCAAGACATCACTATTTATTTCCCCAAGTTCCCTAACATCCATGCCTTTCTCAACCGTAAATACCGATGTGAAATATTCATTTAGGATCTCACCCATCTCTTGTGGTTCCGCACATAGATGACCTTGTTGATCCTTAAGAGGCCCTACTCTCTCCCTAGTTACTCTTTTGCCCTTTATGTATTTGTAGAAGCTCTTTGGATTCTCCTTTGCCTTATCTGCCAAAGCAATCTCATGTCCCCTTTTTGCCCTCCTGATTTCTCTCTTAACTCTACTCCGGCAATCTCTATATTCTTCAAGGGATCCACTTGATCCCAGCTGCCTATGCATGTCATATGCCTCCTTCTTCTTTTTGACTGGGGCCTCAATCTCCCGAGTCATCCAAGGTTCCCTACTTCTACCTGCCTTTCCCTTCACTTTATAAGGAATGTGCTTACCCTGAACCCTGGTTAACACACTTTTGAAAGCCTCCCACTTACCAGACGTCACTTTGCCTGCCAACAGACTCTCCCAATCAACTTCTGATAGTTCCAGTCTAATACCATCAAAAGAAGTGCTTCCTGATTTCACTCCTGAATGGCTTAGCTCTAATTTTAAGATATTATGTCCTTTTGTTCTGGATTCCCCCACCAGAGAAATAGATTCTCTTTATTTACCCTCTCGAATCCTTTCATCATTTTAAAACCTCAATTAGATCAGTTAGCCTGACATCAGTAGTAGGGAAAATGCTAATTGTTAAGGACATAGTAACAGGGCAGAGTCAACACGGTTTTATGAAAGGGAAATCATGTTTGACAAATCTATTAGAGTTTTTTGAGGGTATAACTAGCAGAGTTAATAAGGGGGAACCAGTGGATGTAGTATATTTAGATTTTCAAAAGGCATTCGACACGGTGCCACACAAGAGGTTGTTACACAAGATTGGGGCTCATAGATTGAGGATTGATTAATGGACAGAAAACAGAGACTAGGAATAAATGGGTTATTTTCAGGATGGCAGGTTGTAACTAGTGGGGTGCTGCAAGGATCAATGCTTGGGCCTCAGCTGTTTACAATATATATCAATGACTTAGATGAGGAGACCAAATATATTGTATCCAAGTTTGCTGATGATACAAAGCTAGGTGGGAAAGTAAGCTGTGAGGAGGATGCAAAGAGGCTGCAAAGGGATATAAACAAGTTAAGTGAGTGGGCGGGAAGGTGGCAGATGGAGTATATTGTGGGGAAATGTGAAATTATCCACTTTGGTAGGAAGAATATAAAGGCAGAATATTTTTTTAAAAGGTGAGAGACTAAGAAATGTTGGTAGTCAGAGGGATTTGGGTGTCCTTGTACACAAATCACAGAAAGTTAACATGCAGGTGCAGCAAGCAATTAGGAAGGCAAATGGTGTGTTCGCCTTTATTGCAAGGGGGTTGGAGTATAAGAGCAAAGAGGTCTTGATGTAATTATATAGGGCTCTGGTGAGACCATACCTGGAGTACTGTGTACAGTTTTGGTCTCCTAACCTAAGGAAAGATATACTTGCCTTAGAGGCGGTGCAATGAAGGTTCACTGGACTGATTCCTGGGATGAGAGGTTTGTCCTATGAGGAGAGATTGAGTAAAATGGTTCTATATTCTCCGGAGTTTAGAAGAATGAGAGGTGATCTCATTGAAATGTATAAAATTCTTAGAGGGCTTGACAGTGTAGATGCTAAGAGGCTGTTTCCCGTAGCTCTAGAACTAGGGGTCATAGTCTCAAGATAAGGGCTTGGCCATTTAGGCCCGAAATGAGGAAAAATTTCTCCACTCTCTGAATCTTTGGACTTCTGTACCTCAGATGGTTGTGGATTCTCAGTCATTGAGTATATTCAACCTATGATGTGGAGATGCCGGTGATGGACTGGGGTGGACAAATGTAAGGAATCTTACAACACCAGGTTATAGTCCAACAATTTTATTTTAAAATCACAAGCTTTTGGAGATTATCTCCTTTGTCAGGTGAGTAGTGAATGAGAGGTTCTCAGATATGCGATTTGAGAGCCTCTCATTCACTACTCACCTGATGAAGGAGATAATCTCCGAAAGCTTGTGATTTTAAAATAAAATTGTTGGACTATAACCTGGTGTTGTAAGATCCCTTACATATATTCAACCTAGAAAGGCCTACTCCTTTCTTATGTTCTAATCTTCTTTACTCAAGGGAACACAAGCCAAATTTATGCTGCTCTGTGATTCCAGTACAATCTCGACATGTCAGCCAATCTGCACAGGAAGTGTTTGGAAACTAATAAAGTGAGTTGACTTTGCAGAATGTTATACGGTTAGCTGTGCACATGGTCTGTAACAGTCCTGCTGGCATTGTGATAGGGCTGCACATTCAGCCCCATATATTTTTTCAATAAGTTCCTACAGAGAACCAGTTCAAACAGCTCCCTATCTGTCTGGGGTATAGATAACCAAAGTCTGTTTGTAAATTGTAAAAAACATAAACAAAATTACATCGCACTAAGAGTTTCTGGGTTTTGGTGTCGACTTATTTCTCTGGTAATGACCTGAAATTGGCCAATGCGTTACATAGTGGCATCATTACTTCACTTTGTGGTTCCTTTGCGGCAGCAGAAGCTGCATGTGATAATACTTCACTGAACTGTTGGACCATGAGCCCAGAACATTTAATTTTCCCATATGTTTACTGCACTATTTTATGAGAATGAATTCTTAAATGAAGTGATTTTATTTTGTTGAAATCCCATCTCGAAGATTATAAATTGTAACAGAGATTGAGAAAGCTTGGAAATAAAGGCAGGGAGGGAAGATATAGTAGTGTTAAACATGAATTTCTGTTACTGGATGTCAGTAATTGTATTTCGTGCACACTGTACTTGTGATGTACATCACAAGAATTTTTATCATCACTCTGGAAATCCCCAAACTTTCTGTACATGCATCAGTAGAAACACAGGAGATTTCACAATTTCTCACCTGCTATAATATATCCTTCGTATGTTGGACTTGTACATCACAGCATTTCAAATATAAAATTTCAAAGTTTTTATTATGAGCTAATAGAATAACATTTTGTATGTAAATTTAAAAAGCATACCAAGATTACACCCATGGTGGCAGAAGTCAGATCTTACTTTAACACCATGTTTAGATTTGAATGCTGAATCACTATCCACATGGAAAACTAAATTGCCAAACTGTGCTAAACTCTCAAACCAACAAAACTCAAAAAGATGAAAAGAACAAACCGAATAACTGCAAGCCAGTGAGTTTAATATTAATGGGAAAATTGCTAGAATCTGTTACTAGACAGACTAAGTATATGCTGATTTGGGGGTTTTGTGGGCCAAATTTGGGGTGGAACCCTATTCTGTCAGGATTCTGTCTATGCAAGAAGCACTGTAAATTCTAGTCTGGGGGTAGCAGTCGAGTCCTCACCTTATTCCTTCCCCCAAGCCCTCCGCTCCCCCCAGCACCCCCACCCCCCCACCCCACCCCACCCCAACACCATCACGTCAAGAGGGTACCTCGTTGTAAGACCTCAATGGAACTCTTAACAGCTGAGAGCCAGACAAACATGGCACAATCTTATACTGTTTCTTCAAACTCTGTTACTCCCAGTCTACATATCACTTCTCTTTCAAAATTTGCATGTGTTCACCCAATTCTTAAGAAAGGTAATCCTGCTTGTCCTTCCAACTATCTCTATTACCTTTATATCTGTTCTTTCTGGAGTTATGGAAGATGCCATAATGGTCGGGGCGTATAACGGGCGACTGATGCGATACCACCCATTTTTGCACTACTGCCCAGGACAAGTTTCTATCCCAAAGAATTAAGATTCCTCTTTTTGATGGCTACAGGGAGGACAAGTGAAATGACTTTGGCCTATATCAACTCCACCCCCAGTATCCAGTAGTCCAAAGTACAACTACCCATAATTTACTACTACCTGGCACGACAGTGCTGTTCTCACTTAGAGATCTCATAAAGATGGCTGGTGCAGTAACTGAATATGTCACATTGGTGCAGTAAGGGATCTTCTTCAGTTATGGTAAATGTCTATTGTTCGGTCAGTAAAATAATAAAGGAACTGTACCACTACCTAACTCACATGGAACATTTACAACCCTGGAAAATACAAAAAAAATTATAAATATAAAAATGGGAACTATCCTGAGTACTGTTCCAATCGCTACCATACAATTGGGGTCAGGGTTTGCCAAAATATAAAACCTTGCTTAGAGTTAAGGTTAGCATAAGTGATGGCCTTACATTCTGCCATTCCATGAACACACCAGTGCTATCTATACCCCCAAACAAACAGAAATGCTAAATATAATGAACAGTATACAGATAACAGATGCCTAAGGTACCTGCCTCTCTTGTGTCCTTGTAATTTTCCCTTTTAGCTAGTTCTGATAAGATTACTTGTATCTGTTTGCAAGAAGTAGTTTTCCATTATTTTTTCAACCCACTCATCTAAAGAAACTAATTTAAGAAAATGTTTAGTAAGAAAAGCCCAGCAAGTCCTTTCCTTCCACAGTTCATGTGCAATTCATTCTATCAGAGACTCCACTGCAAAGGTTCTCTCTGTCCATTAAAAGTAAATGAAGCAAAAGTCCAGAATACCTATTTAATTTTACACCCCACATTGTACATCCTAGATTTTCTTTAGATGATTTGCCTTCCTTGAAATGATATTTCCATTGTCCCATGAACCATTATGTTCCACAGAACTTATGTTTATCTCTATCTGCACTTATCCTTATAACTTCAATTATATCCCTTACCAGATATTTATCCAAACTTTTTTTAAAGTTACAATTGAAAACAGCATTAGCTGCTTTATCTGGGACTCTATTTCAGACATTGGGTACAAGCACTTTCTAATCTCAAGCCAACGTGAGACTTGTTACTTTACACTCATGCCCTTTAGTTCTGTGCTCACAGTCTGAGTGAAATAATTTCCTTGCCTCTAAATGATCCATCCTGTTCTGCACTTTAAAACTTGGATAATGATCTCCGTTAAAACAACACACAAATATTCATATTTGGTCTCACTGATGATCTATGTAAAATGAGGAAAGCTTGTTTTGACTTATAGCCAAAATCACCCCGAGATCCCAGATCCCAGATTCCTCCTTATTGCTCTTTGCTGAATCTTCTCCAATACATCAATGCTCCTTTGAAGGTAGTCCCAAAACTACAAGCAATACCCCAAATGTGGCCTCATCAATAATTTATGTAAGATTAGAATAATTTGGTTTGATTTTTAGTCAAATATCCTTCAAATGCATGCCAGAATATAATTAACTTTTCTTTCTTAACAGCTTGAATGGTCACTAATCACCTCCAAATCTTTTTTCCCCTTCTACAAAGTACAGCAATGGACATCACTTCATCCTGTTACTTCAAAATGGTATCACTTCACAATGTAAGCATTTCATGTTTCTATTGCAGTCAGCTTTATGTTACATTTATCTACCAACATGATCTTCATCTAAAATGGGTCACCTCGTCTCATTTTAAGTATCTGTTTTATGAAGGCCAGAGAGATGAAAGGGATCATCTATCAGATAACAAAATCTCGTTCAGTTATCTTGCTCAACATCAAAAAAAATTCTAATATTTTACATTCTGTATTAACGTCAACTTTCTTGATAACAATCTCAGGGCAAGAGTTGTTTCAGTCAGGGAGTTTGACATTTACCTGCCTCTTGCTATTGATAACACATGAACAGACGAATGTGTGAATTGCTTAAATCAGCAAAATTCACTTCCTGGATGATGAGAAATCAGATTGTTTTGCTTAAATGTGTTGGAACAGGTTTTGTTCTTGTGACCTTGTTTTTGGTACATACATAGTTTCACTTTAAGTATTAATATAACATGGCTCATGTAGGTCACTGTGGGTTTTTATTGCACAAAAAGAGAAATAAAAGAGAAATAAAAGAGGGAAAGGAAGATTGGATTAAGAGAGAGTGCAAAAAGAGATAGAAAGGAAAAGTAAGAAAAAAACACTATGCCACTCCAATATTTTTAAAACATTTTTTTTACAGTTAAAAAAAGTCTTTTGCTTGGAATAAAGAAGTTACACTTTTAGTGATAAAAAATGTTGTTTATACAGTTGGTTGCAAAATTGAAAAAAGGAAGCGTGATTTTTTTCAACAAAGAATTACCGACTGGAATTCCCAAATATTTAAAAGTGTAAAGTCTTGGAACTTTTTTGTTGGTTGATGTGTCGTGATTTGAACTACACTGAGAAGAAGTGTCCACTTCCTCTTTTTTTGACAAGTAAACAAAAACCTCATGACGAGCAGATGACAAGGAAACGTGTATAAATTCTCTGCCTTTTCTCAATTCCTTCACTCGAGATTTTATTTTACTGGAGACTAACCTCACCAGAACTTTGGTAAAAAGCAAGCCTCGGGTGAGAATTATTTTCCACATTCTTGTACAAACACCCAAATTCCAACTTTGATGGTTTCTAAACTATCAGTCCAATAATTTGTTTTCAATTCTTCAATTCAGAATGAAGATTGTGATATTAGCTGCTATCATAGCATTGGCAAGTACTGCCAGCCTCTCTGTTGAAGATATGGAATGGCTTGCCTGGAAAAAGAAATTTGGTATCTTTTATTCCTATTTTCTATTTGTTTAGCTGATAAAATAAGTGCTGTGATAAATATTAAAAACTTACAATGTTACAAACCTGCTTCATCTGCTACTGAAATGTTGAGTGAGCAGGAGATCTACTTTAGCTATGAGACATTGATGAATACGGTATCAGACTGTAGAGCTTTACAAGTCTTTGCAATAGTGTTCTTTAATAATTGCAAAATATTTTGGAGTTTTCCAACTTGGCGACGCAATTGAAGGGCAGGTTGGTGATGGAGAAAGGTTTGAAGTTCAGTCAGTCTGTGCACATAGCACTTGTAGAGGTACAATCATGTATGAAAAGTTGGGAGGGACATCAGGGGGAATTTCAGAATTTGGAACTAGGGAAAGGGGTACATAATCCATGCAAAAAAAATTGAGGGCAATATATACCCCTCATCCTTCTGACTTAAGCACATTTAGTGTGGGTTACAAAAGTTGCAATTTTACTGTGATGCCAAGTAGTTTTCAGTGAGCATTGATAGAAAAGTGGCAGCATAACTCTGGAGTTAAGTCTCAGTCTGACTCTGAAATGTAGTAAAACCAAGTGCAGTGAGACTCCCTCGAGGTGACCGTGTCACACCATTTGGGCTTGATGCCGTGAGGAATATAACCCCAGTTTGTTGTGAATCTAGGGTTAAAAAGAGGTCTGTTGGATTGGAGAGCGGAGATTAATGCTATACATAGACAGAGTTATCTCTTGATGGGCAGGGGGGATTTGCAAGCTGGATTGCTAGTTGTGGTTTATACAGTACAACTATCTGTCTCAGACTGGTACTGCAGTATAACTGATGCAGTATGTAGTTTCTTTTTCTTATGAAACAAAATACAGTCAGGTAGAGCTTGACTTTGTGCAATAGTGTAAAATGGGTGATAGCGAATTGGCAGTCTGTTTTGCATCTTTCCCAAAATCGGGTGAGATGTAAAACGGGTTGCCAACTCGCTATTACCTGTTTTACACTATTGCACAAAGTCAGGATCTACCCCAGTGAAATTTGATTAAGGGAAACAGTGATTATGGAAAACATCTTGATTATCAGAATCAAAGTAAAAAAGTCTAATCTGTTCCTACAGACTGCATTTTTTTCTCTGTTTTAGGGAATCGCAAGATTCTATTCACAGGAATCAGTCAAAATGAAACATCCCATAACGACAATTAATTAAAGACCCTAGATGTGTCTGTGGATGTAATGTAATGATATGACGTAATGCTGTAGTTCAGGTGAAAAGCAGCAAAGAATACATCACTGATTAAAGATACCAGTATTTAACACACACTTAATACTCAGGCAGATAGCATTGGGCCAGATTTTGCTGTCAAAATAATGGTGAGGCGAACGACACTTGCTGTTATTTATGCGTAAATGGTACAACAACTTCAAGCGAGAAGCAGATGCACGGTTAAATGTGAATATCCAAAAGTTGCTGTCTGACTTGTGCCGCTCCACCATTAGCTTCGCGGAAACGGCCTCACCATTGACATGCATTGAATGCCATTAACTTGCTGTATTCGTGCAGTAGATACGAACTAAACCTGCTGCAGATATGTAGCGCTAGTAATTAATAGCGTAAGTACTCTTTCAACGACGTGATAATTGTTAATTACTGCCAATCAACCTCTCTGGCACTGAAAATGAACTCTTACAAGTGTGGAGTCTCATTCCTTCAGGTTTTGAATTTTTCAGGGAGATTTTAAAAATGTCAATTTTTAAAGTTAAAATGTTTTCTTCTTACTTTTCCTTTCTATCTCTTTTTGCACTCTCTCTTAATCCAATCTTCCTTTCCCTCTTTTTATTCCTCTTTCTGTACTTAATATGACATTGAATTCACCCTGCTTTAATTCACCCTTCCACTCAATCCTTCCGCTGTTTATTTCCCAATCCCTAAATCCCATTGGTTAAGGAGATACCCTGTTGCTTGCCCTGTTCACTCAGGTCCCAGATGCCCTGTTTCCCTCGCATTGCAGACACCGTTAGATGCCCTGCTATAGCAAAATCTGGACCAATAAGACATTTCCCTCAGATTTTTCTGTTATTAAGTATATTCAATGAATTAAATAGTAACCTTTTATAACATGATAAAATTTGTTATTCTGTTTTATTTTGGAGATATTTGATACATAATGTATTTCATATTACTCCACTTTTCACTTCATGTCCATGGATATTTGCACCTTGTCTATATTGCATTTTAAATGTGTGCGTTGCACCAGAGAAAAATTATTGATTGTGGATCGTTCTGCTAACTGAAGTCAAAGTAACTCCCTTAATCAACAACAACAACAAGAACTTGCACTTATATAGCACCTTTAACATAGTAAAAGGTCCCAAGACGCTTCACAGGAGCGTTATCAAACAAAATTTGACACCAAGCCACATAAGTGGTGTTAGGACAGGTGACAGTCAAAGAGGTAGGTTTTAAGGAGCGTCTTAAAGGAGGAGAGAGAGGTAGCGAGGTGGACAGGTTTAGGGAGGGAATTCCAGAGCTTATGGCCTAGGCAGCTGATGGAACGATTAAAATCGGGGATGCGCAAGAGGCAAGAATTGGAGGAGCGCAGAGATCTCGGAGGGTTGTAGGACTGGAGGAGGGTACAGAGATAGGGAGGGGCGAGGCCATGGAGGGATTTGAAAACAAGGATGAGAATTTTAAAATCAAGGCGCTCCTGGACCGGGAGCCAATGTAGGTCAGCGAGCACAGGGGTAATGGGAGAACGGGACGTGGTGTGAGTTAGGATGTGGGCAGCAGAGTTTTGGATGAGCTCAAGTTTATGGAGGGTGGAAGATGGGAGACCAACCAGGAAAGCAATGGAATAGTCCAGTCTGGAGGTAACAAATGCATGGATGAGTGTTTCAGCAGCAGATGAGCTGAGGTAGGGACGGAGATGGGCGATTTTACGGAGGTGGAAGTAGGCGGTCTTGGTGATGGAATGGATATGTGGTCGGAAGCTCATCTTAGCGTCAAATAGGACATCAAGGTTGAGAACAGTCTGCTTCAGCCTCAGACAGTGGCCAGGGAGAGGAATGGAGTTGGTGGCTAGGGAACGGAGTTTGCAGCGGGGACCAAAGACAATGGCTTCGGTCTTCCCAATATTTAGTTGAAGGAAATGTTTGCTCCAACTAAATGTGACAAATGAGAGTCAGTGGAGGGGTCAAGGGAGGTGGTTGTCAGGTAGCGCTGGGTGTCGTTAGCGTACATGTGGAATCTGATGTTTTTTTAGATGCTGTTGCCATGGGGCAGCATGTGGATGAGAAATAGGAGACCCAGAACACATCCTTGGGGGATTCCAGAGGTAACAGCAGGAAGAGAAGCCATTGCAGGTGATTCTCTGGCTACAACTGAATAGATAAGAATGGAACCAGGCGAACGCAGTCCCACCCAGCTGGACGACGGAGGAGAGGAGTTAGAGGAGGATGGTGTGGTCGACCAGGTCAAAGGCTGCAGACAAGTCATGAAGGATGAGGAGGGATAGTTTACCATTGTCACAGTCACATAGGATGTCACTTGTGACTTTGATAAGGGCTGTTTCAGTACTGCGGCAGGGGCTTCACTGTACTTCAGGAAGTGAGAACACAAAGTGACTGCACTAACTGTAATGTTGTTCCTTTAATCTAAGATAAATCGTACTTTCCTCCTGAAGAGGTAGCCCATCGTAAAGAGATCTGGCTGACTAACCTGAAGACGGTTATAGTGCACAATATGCTGGCAGACCAGGGGACTTATACCTACAGATTGGAAATGAACAGCTTTGCTGACCTGGTAATTCATTGTTTATTATTTTCTTTAAAGGTGCATTTACACTACAGCTTTAGCACTGGAGCAAAGCGGTTTCTGTTTCGAACTGACGCTACAGTTGTATTGTTAGTTTGGAGTTGTGGCTTTACCTGACTCCAGAGAGAAGAAGTGGGGGGAGGGGTAGTCTCACATCATTTCAGTTCAACATCCCATGGAGTGTGACTCCACTGCGATGCCAAGCCAGATTTAAAAGGTGCCGAGGGGTTGTCTTGAACCTCCTGGACATTTTTAAAATCTACCTAAAGTGAGGCCACTGCCCTCTCCAAGCATTTAAAATGTAATTGCTGAGAGTGGAACTCTGCACATGCACGTAAGCTCTCTCCTTGAGAGGAGAATGAAGTTCCACCAGGTCGTGTAAACAGGATTTAATCTGACTGGAACTGGTAGTGGCAGTGTAAATGCAGCATGCATGTTTCGATTTAGCCAGTCAAGGAACAATTAGTATGTGCTTACAATAAACTTTGGAAATTTCTTTCAAAGTAAATCTACTAAGGTGTCTTCCAATAAGAATAACATTTTCGTGTACCCATTATGAGAAGGGCCATAAATCACTTGTTTTTGTCACTCATGTTATGTAATCTGGTCAGTCTTAATTGTCAAGATATTACTTCATGCCCTAACTTATAAACATTAAAAGGGTTCACATGTTAATATTTAATGATTTTTTTGCAGGAAAATGAAGAATATAGAAAATTGGTACTTGGCAGCTGCTTGAGAAATTCCAGTGTCACAAAGTTCACAGCAGTCACTTCACTATCCTTCAAGAATGTTAGTCTTCCAAATACAGTTGACTGGAGAGATAAAGGCTATGTAACAAATGTCAAAGACCAACAGGAATGTGGCTCCTGCTGGGCATTCAGTGCTGTAAGTCTGATTTATAAGATGTACAATTTTATTTAAAGATAAAAATTGTGCTTAGTCAAAATAAGACACTACATTCTGGTAAATTGAATATTGGATAGGCAAACCTTTGTATTTGGCTAAATCAAAATATGTAATTTTATGACAGAACTCTGAGTAACTTACATCAACGTTGACTGTCATTGCATAATAATTTCCTTCTGCACTTTGGAATTGTAAGATATTAGTTCTGCAGTTTGGTGTATTGGGGTTAAGGTGCTTTCAGTACAGGAACAAATACCTATCAGCATCTTTGTAAAATTTTATAAGTCAGTCCATGTTTAATAGTGACGCTATGTTCCAGGCACTGCTACAGTTTTAGAGTCTCTCCTGAGGGAAAGACTGATTGGTCAGTAATTTATAATATTTAAATTCAAAATCATATGTTATTTTCAGTGTTTTGAGTTGATTTCACCTGTACATGATTGTATGGTTATTTTCATTTACAGACAGGGTCTTTGGAGGGACAGCACTTTAGGAAGACTGGCAACTTGGTTTCCCTGAGTGAGCAGCAGCTCGTTGACTGCTCTGGCAAATATGGAAATAACGGCTGTAATGGAGGACTCATGGATTATGCATTTGAGTATATAATTGACAATGGAGGAGTTGACACCGAAGAATCATATCCATATACAGCAGAGGTTAGCCAAGATAATCTTAATAACGTATTCCATATTAAATCAGTGCTTCAGTGCAAATAGACACAGACACTCTTATGCACACAACACAAAATCTCTAATCTCCCTTAATCAAATGAGAGCTTGCCAGCTGTTAACACAAAAGCACACGTAGGGCATGACTTTATCTGTGTTGTTTGTTTCAGTGTTCACACAAACACTAAGCGTAATACCTAGCATTCCGACACTGAAACGTCAGGTTTACTCAATGGTATGAAGTGCAATTATTGACATCAAATAAATATTGATCCTTTAATTTAAATGCATTTTTAGTGGGCTTTTACATCAGCATATCAGAATTATGACAGTCACAGAGAGCTAATCACTTTACATAGTCCAGCCTATTTAAAGGATCATTCTTCCTTGAGTGTAAGGCAAAAAAATGTTGATTTCTGTGAATTTTAACATGCTACATTGTCTCTTAAGTAGCATAATTGAGTTTGCAGAACCATGCTGGTGGGGTGGCACTGTATTTTTTAAGTTATGTATTTGAGCTGCTCTGATAGCTTAGATGGTTCAGGAAGCAAACAGCTCAGTTATAAAGTCCAGTATGGTGCCAGGTTTGATCCCCAGTCTGCACTGCACCAGCTGATATCGGTCATAGGAATTGCTAGATGAAAAAAGACCAAGGTCCTTCGACCGATCATCCTGGTAGTCGCATAAAACAACGATAATGGAGTTGTTGACTAAGCATGACAATCAATCTCTATCATGATGTGGAGATGCCGGTGATGGACTGGGGTTGACAATTGTAAACAATTTTACAACACCAAGTTATAGTCCAACAAATTTATTTTAAATTCCACAAGCTTTCGGAGGCTTCCTCCTTCCTCAGGTGATTTCCACACCATTCACCTGAGGAAGGAGGAAGCCTCCGAAAGCTTGTGGAATTTAAAATAAATTTGTTGGACTATAACTTGGTGTTGTAAAATTGTTTACAAATCTCTATCATGGCAGTGGTCGGGGCACAACTTTTGGCCTCAGGATCCCTGGGTTATGGAAGTAAAAGGGTTGTCATTGTGTTAAACCACTGACTATGGCTGAATGAACTGTTAGCCTATGACTTGCCCTTCAAACAGTATAACATTTTCCTTGAATTCTTTGATTTTTTTTTGATCACGTGCAGTTTTATCACTGAAATATTCCTTCATTGTGCTACTGTCGTCAGTTTTCATTGTTTCAGCTGAAAGTTATTTTAATTTGTCCTTGGGATGTAGGTGGCGCTGGGAAGGTTGTATTTGTTGCCCATCCTAGTTGCCATGAGAGGTTGTGGGCCTTCCTCTCGAACCACTGCAGTCCTCATGGTGTTGGTGCTCACACAATGGTGCTAGACAGGGTGTAAGTGGGTAAATGCAAATTGTATTTCATTAGAAACATCGGTATCCAGGTAAATGTATTAACTTTTTTCATTACATGTTGTCTTAAAGAAGAAAACAAAAATAGCATAATTGCAAGTGACTTCTGCCTTAAGGAGTTATGTCAAGTCTAAGCAGCTAACTGATTCCCAGCTGTACACCTAATTTGGAAAGCTCCATGCCAATGAAAATAAGTTGAACAATTGGAGAGTGGTACTCCTCTCAGGCAGTGGCTAAGATTGCCTGGTATTAATAGAAGTATTAGGTATTTTACATCTTCCAAGGAGCTGGCCAGCAATTAATACTGTTATATTCTAAAAGACCTTTTAATGTAAAATTGCAACCAAATTCAGTTTATCTGCTAAGTGGAGTCACTAGCAGGTTCTCTTCTGGAATACAAACCTGCAACTTATTAACACATTTAGCTACCTTTGTATTTTAACCAGTTCTCTTCTGTGTTCCATCATAGAACTTGCTGTTGACTGCACGAGATCCATGTTGTGTTGTGTTTCCAAAGCACCAGAAATGACCAATATGTCAAGTAGTATATAAAAAATGCATAATGCCAACACTTTTCATTCACAAACCCAATTCCCAATGGAAATAACCGAAACAATATAAATGTGGCGAGAATATTGAGAATATTGCTAATATGTAATATATCAGAAATAAATTTTACAAAACACAATCCATGTCAGTCATCAGCACAATAAGCGCTGTTATTTTTGTTCCGCTTTCTCAGGATGGACCCTGTAGCTTCGATTCAAAAACTGTTGGTGCTACTTGCGGTGGATTTATTGACCTCCCGAAGGGAAATGAAGCTACTCTACAGAATGCCGTGGCAACGGTTGGGCCAATCTCTGTTGGTATTGATGCTGGTCACCTATCATTCCAGCTGTATTCCTCAGGTAGATATCTAGATGGAATATATTGTCTTTTAATATTTCTTTGCCCGTTCATATGGGTAAGTTTTATGATTTAACATCCAGGGCACAGAGCCTTGCCCCATAGGACAGGTATTAGGAATTTCGATGCACAGGTCAATGCATCAGATTTGTGGCTTATACGAATGGACAAAAAATTTCCATTATATGTTCCTCTTGTGCGAAAATATGTCTCTAGTAATTCTTGCCCCATTTCAAAGGAATACAGGAATTGTTAGGTGAAAAAAGACCAGGGTCCATCTAGTTTGTCTTCTACCATCCTGGTAGTCGCATGACAAAATGATAATGTTGTTGACTAATCATAGCAATCAATCTCTATCAATTAGTCTACAGCAGACCCAGGCAGGAGATGAGGAAAACCCCAGTGGTGGAAAGCTTTGGGAATCATAGCTACAAAGTCACCTGTTCCACACAAACATGCTACACTTACCGCATGTCATGTCTCAAATTGTTCATATATTGTATCACAAAATGTTATTTTCTGAAAGAAATCTATCTAATTTACATTTGAATGAATCAATACTATCAGCTTCCACCAACTCCCTAGGGGAACTTGTTCCATAGATTGACCACGCGCTCACTGAAATAATGGCCCCGAGTGCGCCCGAGCCCCGAAGCAGGCGGCGTACCCGGAAGCGAGAGTGTGGAGGGAAAGGGCCATATAGTTCCTCCTCTGGCCGTCATTTCCTTACTTTGTAGGCCTTGGTCGCTGCTGAGGCCTACTGGCCTGTCAGTCCTCCGATCTTTTGTCAGTTCTGCCCCTTTTTGGTGCAGGGTTGAGAAATGGAGGTTGGACGTTGAGACGGCGATTGGCCTCACTGCCCGGATTTTCCATCTGGGATGCCTCTTGATGATAGAAATCTCACCAGGTGCCCACCATGCATATCAGATAAACCCCAAGCCAGTATCCTGGGTCCAGGTTCTGGCAGTATTGGAGGAGCAGGCGGAAGTCCCTCCCCACCTGAACACTGTCACTAGAAGGAGAATCCCAGCCAAGAAGTTTTAGGACCAAGAAAAGGCATAACAAGCCCATCCATATTTCTTTGGAATGGATGGATCAAAACATTAGGGATCACATTTAACAATGTGAAATATTTGTTGAATAAAACAAGATCCTTATCTCAGATTTTCAGAAACCTTAAGCAGGACATTTGTAAGTTTACAAATCATTTGTGATTTTTAAGTTCTACTACTGGAAAAAACTATTGGCATATTTGCTCTATTTAAATGCAGGAATCTATGATGAACCATCGTGCAGCAGCGAGGAACTCGATCATGGTGTTCTAGTTGTTGGCTATGGAACATTAGGTGGAAGTGACTACTGGCTGGTGAAGAACAGGTACAGCATAAACCTATGGCTTGCAAATATTATATATAATGCATGTACTTCCTGGATCCTGCTTCTGTGTAATGTTATTTTCTTATTTTTCATGCACTTCTGACATTCGACATCTATTGTGTTTCATTACAAACTAACAGATCATCTGTATTGTTCATTTATATTGGTACAAGAAAGTTGATAAGTAACAATTAATGGGATGAATCATAGAGTGCCAATTTCCATTATTATTAAAGTAAACTAATTACAAGAGATCAGTCCGCTTACCAACGAGTTTCTTGTATACGGTGTGGAAATAAGAGAAAGATTTTCTCCTCTGTACCCACTCACTGATAAAGATCTGCGAGCCCACAAACAGACAATTAGAATTTATTATTTGAAAATATTTCCAAGAGCTCAGCAACACTTTTTTCCTTTTGCTTTCTTTAAATCTTTCCTCTTTCAGGCTCAGCTATTATATTAATTTCTATTTCCACACTGCACCATGTCTCTCATCGGTATATTCTGATGTGACAGTGATATCTCCGTAACAACTTTGCCGATTGGACTCTGCATCGACAAGCTTTTCCCAGTGTTCCAAGATCATGATCAGATTACTCTTGCACATTTTATCCCCTATGTTGTTCCTGTACTTTGGAACGTTTATCCTGTATTTCTATCAAAGGTTTGCTGGTTTGTCAGAAAGTGAGGCAAACAGACGATGTATGTTCCTAATTTTAAAAATTTCAGAAAGAAAACACCTTGGGAAAAGCATGAAACAATTAAGCTATCATAATATTTTGATTATAGGTATGCAAACACAGGGAAATCACCCACAAAGTATAGGGGGAGAAATGAATATTTAAAGAAAACAAGTTATATCTATAATGGTTGTTGCTTAATGTGCTTCTCTGTCTCTCCTTGACCTTGACATTACACCGTGCAATATTAACAAATGAATGTTTAACGCAAACTCATGCTCTGGGATGTTGGTGCTTCTCAGTGAGTCAGGATCCAGTGCAATGGCAGGTTTAACAAGTCTGTATGAAATTTCTTTGTCTTCTAACATAGGTATTAATACCATTAAAATTGTAGAAAATTTTCAATTGCATGTGTTAAATACTCCAATGTTAATATTGCACTGTGTAATTTGAAAATCTTTTTGTCTCTACTGTCTGATTATTCTTTTTTGCTATTCCTCTTTAATTATTTTTCCTCTTGGTTTTTTGATCTTCTCTGTCTCATTGTTGCGCTGCCTATTTTCTTATTACTTTTTCTATGATTACTCCATTTAAATTTTGTTATTGGCCTTCTCTCTGTCCTTTTACATTTTATCTTTTCATCTTTCTCTTCACTTTTTTCTCTCTCTTATTCTCCCTCTCAACCTTCCCCTTAGTCCTCCCTTTTGGTTTCTCTCTGTCTCCCCTTGGCTGACTTGGTTCTTTTTTTTTCTTTCTGGTCTTTTTTTTAGTAATTTTTTTCTGTCAATCTACTTAATGTTGAATCCTGCCTTAGTGTGTTGCTGTTTTTCAGTGAATCAGGCTTTAGTGCAGTGGCATCATAAAAATGAGAGACAATAAGCACAGAAAATCACAAGATATATATATATATATAGGTGAAGTCAATCATTTGGCCTATCTTAGCACAACCATCCAGAAAGAAAAGCACATCAGAGCATCCAACTGGCTCTTGGATGACAAAGGCTTTTGATTCCACTACTCTACCCAAAAGTCTAGATCAGTGTATGTGCAAGGACATACTGTTGGAAGAGATTACAAAGAAGGAATGGGCAATGCCATGGAGAGAGTGGAAGGTGAAAATGTTGAAGTCAGAGGCACTGGGAACTAGTGAAGCATAGCAAGAACTGAGGTGATGGCCGTACAGGTCCTGGTGCAGATAAGGATACAAGCCATAGCGTTCTGGATGGCTTATAGTTTATGGAGATTGGAGGCTAGAAAATCAGCAAGGAGACACTGGGGAAATCCAGTCTTGAGGCCATAAAAGTGTGGATTGGGGTTTTGAGAGAGCGAGGGGCAGAAGCAGGCAATATTTTGGAAATGAAAGAAAGTGCTCTTACTGATTGATCAGATGTGGGGGTTGTGGGGGGGGGGGAGGGGGAGGCAGGGGAGAAGCTCAGCTCAGGGTCTAGCCTTATGCCAAGAATCCATATCTCTGGGCTCAGCTTGAGGTGACAGCCAGGAGTTCGATGGAACTGAGGCTGAGGGTATATGGGTGTCAGTGGGAGCTGAAGAGGATGGCTTTGATTTGCCAGTATGAAGCTGGAGAAAGTTATGGTTACTCAGTGTATGAAAAAATATCATCAGTCCTAAATTTGACTTTCACCAATTTTAATTTACGCCTCCTTGACTTACTATCATAGCTGTTGTCTGGATTTGCCTTTTCTATACAATTTAATAAAGGTCCCCTCTCAGTCAAGGCTAAGGAGCTCCCGTTTCACCAGTCATCTCTCCATAACTCAATCCTCTGACACTGGGATCAGCTTGTTGCCAGGATCGTATAATATTTTTGGAGAACCTTGGTGGCCATTTTTTATGAATACAGAATAAATGGCCACAAAAACACCTCAGATTGATGCCAGGTGCCTTACTACTGCTGGATTCTGGGCTGCTACTGATGTACCATTAAATATGCAAATATAAGAACATCACGTATATTTTTCACTAACATCAGCAAACAGAAGAAAATGTACCTTATATTGCTTGAGATATGCAACTGGTACTTTTAGGCAAGAACCAAAAATCCATATCTCATACATGCAGGAAAAAATAAAAAAATACGAACCACAATGCATGCATTATAGCTGAGAGTGTTATAATGAGACTGGGATGCATTAATTTAACATGATTAATTTCTCCGTCCTTCATGTTATGATTTCAAATTTCAAATCAACTAATCTGTACATTATAATTCATTTCTAACTGTCAAAATATTTCGTCAGAGTTAGTAAATTTAAATGAGTGAAAATTAAATTTAAAACATGTATGTTAGGAGAGTTTGGAATAAATTGCCAAGCAGAATGGCACAGAGAAAAACATTAGGATATTCAAAATGCCATTGGGTGCTAAAATAGGAGAGCTTGGTAACTAGATGAATGAGCTTAGATGGGCCGTCTGGCCTTTTCATTCCATGGCTTTTCTTACATTAATGTTGATCCATGACTTGTGCAGGTATGCTTTGCTTATTTATGCAAAGTTTCTTTGTGTGGGTGTAAATTTTTCTATTTTCTTCCCAGTTTCTCTAGTCTCCCCAGGCCAGGCACAATTCATGATCAAGAGGGTGGGCAGGTGATATTTTTCCAGGCCTCTATCAAAGCTGCTTTGCGGCCTCCCCTAGAAAATACACAAGTGATGAATCTCTTTGAATTTCCTTCTGCCATAGGGAGGCATCCATTCTCCAGCAATTTGCCTTTCCACAGCAGAGATTAGGAATTTGGCAGCAACACAGCTGTGGTGCCAATGAACTTGTGCCCCATCTGCCACTCCACCACTACAAAGTTACAGAATAACTTCATAATGTTCTAGTTAAAAAATATGCAGAATTAAGGAAGATGCTGAATTGACATAATCAAAGTGTGCCCATATTTTATTTCATAAAATGTAAAATTTATAAAAGAAATAAAAAATTAAAATACACTCCTTTCCAATCAAAGTACAAAGTTTACAAAACATAAACTTGTGGAAAAGTCCTGGAATGCTCATTCATTCAGCAAACATTCTGCTTAGCAGCTTATGTGTTTACTTTATCAACAGCCAGTAGATCTAACTTGTCGCAGAATATTACCTATAATAGCGTTTATGATTAGCAACATGTAATATATCTCTCTGTGCAGTCCTGATTTGAACTTTTCTAAATAATCTCTTTTAATATTTTTTTTTGCTAGCTGGGGTACAGAGTGGGGTGATGAAGGATACATATACATGACAAGGAACAAGGAGAATCAATGTGGAATCGCATCACTTGCCAGCTTTCCTTTGGTGTAAATCTAAATATTTCTTTTTATTTGTCCAGTTTATTTTAAAGTGAATTTATGCACCAAACAAAATGAGTTACATCAGTGATGGGGGTGGGGGGGCGGGGGGAGAGGGGATAGAAATTAGTGCGTGTTGTGCCCGTTCTTCAGGTGTAAAAAGTGCACAACGCTGACAGATTTAGCAGTGGGACGGCCCACTACCAATCTGCACATGCGTTTGGGCCACTGCTAAATTCAATGGGTCCATTTTTTTTAGGCGATCTATGCTCCTAATTAACATATGCAAGGGGCTTAATGCCTGATGAAGGACCTCTCTGGAAATTTGTTTACAATGAGTGGAGCAGGTGCTGGTTTGCCCCAGTCAGAACTCTACAGCGGCCACAGAATAGGCAAACGGTGCAGGAGGAGCAGTCTGTGGAGGTGCCCTCACGGGCACCGAAACCCAGGGGCCGTCCGCCCAAAGCATCTACCCGGTCAGGGCGAGAACAGGAGCAACCTGCCACTACCTCTGCTGGAGCCACAAGGGTAGCACCACGTGGGGTACCCGCAAAAGAAATCCAAAGGCGTTATAAGCACAAAGGGAATGCACCAGGGTGTCTATTAATTTGTACACTTTTTGTTTATATTATCTCACATTGTACATATTAAATACTATATTCTCACCACTCCTGCCACCTCTCGTCCATTCTTCCGCGGCCTGTGCAATAGGTGCGTTCCGTGCAGCCCATCATGACGGCGAACACCTGCTGCCGCCCATTGGGCACACTGCTGTGGGTGCAGGAGTACTGGCAACAGTCTTCAGTGGAGGGGGCTGGTATGGCCCCTCGCATGTGCAGGTGAGCAGATGCGAGCGCCTCGCACTGTCTGACTCTAGGAGAACCGTTGACGTACGAGTGCCTCCCTGGCCCAGCGAGCATCCCGGTGAGTCGTAGTTCGGCGCATGGGTTGTCCACCATCCTGTGGCGCGTCCACGTCTTCCTCCTCCTCCTCCTCCTCCTCCTCATCGCTGTCCTCAATGTGGGTGGCGGGTGTGGATTGGGCCTCCTCCAGCGGCACCCCTCTCTGTAGTGCCATGTTATGCAGGGCACAGCAGACAACTATGATTCATCCCACTCTGAATGGTGTGTATTGCAGCGCTCCCCCAGAACGATCAAGGCACCTGAAGCGCATCTTGAGCAGCCCTATGGTCTGCTCAATTGTAGACCTGGTAGCAGTGTGGCTGTCATTGTACCGACGCTCCGGCTCGGTGATGGGGTTCCTCAGAGGCGTCATGAGCCACGTGTGTAGGGGATACTCCTTGTCGCCGAGGAGCCAGCCGTTGCCGGCGTTGGGTGCCTGGAGAATGGGCAGGACGGTGGACTCCCTGAGGACGAAGGCATCGTGGCAGCTGCCGGGGTATCTGGCGCACACGTGTAGGAATCTCTGGCGGTGGTCACAGATGAGCTGGGCGTTCATGGAGTGATGCCCCTTCCTGTTGATGAACAGCCCTGGCTCATGCGGAGGTGCCCTTATTGCGATGTGGGTGCAGTCGATTACACCATGTACCCGTGGGAAGCCAGCCATGGCATGGAATCCAACCGCCCTCTCCATCTGGCTGCGCTCGTCCATGGCGAAGTTGATGTAGTGCGAGGCCCTGCGGAACAACCCATCGGTGACCTGCCTTATGCACTTGTGTGCAGACGACTGACAGACCCCGGTGATGTCCCCGGTGGCACCCTGGAAGGATCCGGATGCAAAGAAGTTGAGGGCAGTGGTGACTTTGACGGCGACAGGTAAGAAGATGCTGCTTGGTCCATCAGGGAGCAGCTCGTCGTTAAGGAGGCTGCAGATGTCGGCGACTACCTGCCGATTGACTCTGAGCCGACGTATGCACTGCTCCTCGGAGAGGTCCATGAAGCTGAGCCTCGGTCTGTACACCCTGTGCGGAGGGTAGTGCCTCCTGCGACGCATCTCTCTCTGCGGTTGCCCTCCCTCCTGCTGTGCAGGTGGGTGTGCCACAGCACCGTGTTGGGGGGCTCCACGTCTCCGAGGCGGACGGCGTGGACTGCGAGGCTGCTGGGGCTGGTCATGCTGTTCGTCCTCCGAGGATGTCAACGCACCACCCATCTGGCAGGTGTTGGTCTGAGGGGTTGTGCAGGGTAGGTGGGTGGTTCCTCGCACTAGGGCTGCGGTTTCACATCGGTCTGTCCTCTGGCTTGGCGGGGGGTGGTGGAGGGCAGGGGTTGTCCTACGTGACGCGGTGGCCTCCTGCGTGGGTGAGGGCTCTCCCACCCGCTGTGGAGTGCACCTTGGCAGCTGCCACAGGCTGCTGGCTGGAACACGACCGGTTGAAGGGAGACTGTTTCCCCCAGTGTGTGAAACTCACTGCCTTGAAGCTAAAATCCCACACTTCCTGTTTTGACAGCTGCTTCAGCTCATTTAATGACCTCAACAAGCAAGGTAAGTACACTCAAGTGGAACCCCGCTGGCTTTAATTGCCTGCGGGATTCCCACCAGCGGGGCCTGCGCACGCAGCCCCGCACGTCAGCGCGGCACCCGGAAGTGGCCGGGATCTCGGCGCGATCCGGTCACGTGACTGGATATCGGGATTTTCGGGGCCCCCCCCGCTGGACACCCGCAGGAAACCCGACGCTAAAATCGAGCCCAAAGAGTTAGTATGCAGGTAAGGCAGGCAATTAGGAAAGCAAATGGCACGTTGGCCTTTATTGCAAGGGGGTTGGAGTACAAGAGTAAGGATGTCTTACTACAGTTGTACAGGGCATTAGTGAAACCTCACCTGGAATACTGTCTACAGTTTTAGTCTCCTTATCTAAGGAAAGATATACTTGCCTTAGAGGTGGTGCAATAAAGGTTCACTAGATTAATTCTGGGATGAGAGGATTGTCCTATGAAGAGAGGTTAAGTAGAATGGCCCTATAATCTCTGGAGTTTAGAAGAATAAGAGTTGATCTCATTGAAACAATAAGATGATGAGGGGGCTTGACAGGGTAGATGCTGAGAAATTGTTTCCCCTGACTAGAGAGTCTAGAACGAGGGAACATAGTCACAGGATAAGGGGTCGGCAATTCAAGACTGAGATGAGGAGGAATTTCTTCACACAGAGGGTTGTGAATCTTTGGAATTCTCTACCCCAGAGGGCTGTAGATGCTGAGTCATTGAATATATTCACGGCTGAGATGGATAGATTTTTGGACTCCAGGGGAATCAAGGGATGTGGGGATCAGGCGGGAAAGTGGAGTTGAGGTCGAAGATCAGCCATGATCTGACTGAATGGTGCAGCGGGCTCGAGGGGCCTATGGCCTATTCCTGCTCCTATTTCTTATGTTCTTATGTACATTAATATAGACAGCAAGGGAGAGGTGTTGGCCCTCGCCCCGTTCTCACGTCTTTCACGAGTTATTCTCCTATCTTCGCTTATGCCCTCTTTGAGTTCATCTTGTCCATGAGACCCACCTCCTGCTGCCCATATCCTATTTAGTTTCACTTGCCCATCACCCTTATTCTCATTGACCTACATTGTCTCCCGGTCCCCCAATTCCTCAAATTTAAAATTCTCATCTTTGTGTTTAAATTTCTTCATGGCCTTGCCCTGTCCTATCTCTGTAACCTCCTCTAATTCAACAGCCCCCCCCCCCCCACTCCCAAGCTTTCCATTTCTCTCATCTGACTCTGGCCTCCTGTGCATTCCCCTCCCTTCAACCGACATTGGAAGCTGTGCCTTCAGCCGCCTAGCCCTCTTGTTCTGGAATTTCCTTCCTGAGCTCCTCTGCCTTTCCACCTCCCTCTCCCCCTTTAAAACCCTCCTCTTTGACCAAGCTTTTGGTCACCATTCCTAATATCTCCTTCTTTGGCTTGGTGCCCAATTTCTGATTATGCCTCTGTGTAGATCTTTGGGATGTTTTTCTACATTAAAGGTGCTTTATAAATGCAAGTTGTTGTTAGTAACACCGTGAGAGGTCATCTAAAATAATAATTATGATGGATTTGGCAGTACTTTCTTACTCAGCAGTGGTAAAGTAAGGCTTCAATAATTTCATTTTCAAATGACCTTCGCTCTTGATGCTATCTCTGTGAGGCTGACATTCTGTTTGACTGTTTATGAAATAGTAGATTTTTTTTTTTTGCTTTGCAAATTTTCCTCCATCCTCCTCTCTTGACCATGTTGAGTCCTCCTGAGGAAAAATCCCACACGGACTGTTTACCCTTTGGTCACTCACCCAAGTAGCCGTTCTTTATGTGTGAATCTGAACAGTGCTTTCGGACACTGAGGTCCAAGAATAAGACCTCCCTAGCAGTGGAATTTTTCTGATGAATAATTTAACATCAAAAAATGTAGTTATGATTTCTATGGCATGCGATTAAAAAAACGATGCTGTCAAATACTTAGTGAACCCCTCTTTGAATAATGCAATCAAAATATTAAGATAAAATAGCATTTCAAGCTGTAATTATAAAGACTTTAGGCAAAGCACGCTCCAGAAAATGTGCTATATTTCACTGTCACTTTCATGTTGCCTTTCAATTTGTTCAGATGAACTGCAGAAAGTAGAAAACAAATGAGCCTGAAAATCAAAATCAGGGAACCAGGTGGTGTGATACATTAGTGATCTGCACCAAAGGCCACTAGAGCCAGTGCTGAATTCCAACTTCAGCTGATAGCGCTCCAACTTTTCCCAGATGGTGAAGGAGAAGATCGCAGCTGAGTATCAGCTGCAGCATGGAGGACAGATGAGGTCCTGAGCCCAACAAAAACGAAAGGGAATCAGGGCTACCAGCTCAGGTATTACATAAGTGCTCCCTACTTAGAACAGAGCAGCTGCAGAAATGCCCATAGTCACCTGTCCATTCTCTTGGCCAGAGGCCTGTATGGATAGACTAAGAGGTCAAAAGGGAGAGAAAATGCAGATAAAAAGTACACTGTTTTAAAAAAATCAAGTTCCCCAGCTCACTCAGTTGGTAAAGCCAATGGGTTACCGAGCCACAGAGAGCGGGAAGGTGCCAGGTTTAATTCTATCTATGTTGAGTTAGCTGATCTTAATCGGGGTAGCAGAAAAGGCGCTACAAATAGACTTGGAGGTGAAAATCAGCAAGCGTTCCAACTCCTGATTGTTATCCAGTGATCTTTACTAGCATGCGTGGACTTTGGGTAAGGACAGGACCTTGGCTCAGCTGTGATGCCCCTTATGGTCAAATAGCCTGTTGACATTCATTGTCCGAGCTCACCATATAAAGAATGGTCACTTGGTTGAGGTACCAAAATGTGACTGGTGCCCATGTAAGAATATTAGAGTGACTTGAAATTTAAATGTAACACTTCAATTTTTTTATGTATTGAAAAAACTCTAACCTAATGGCACTGATTGTGAGGCACTATGCAAAGTATATCCAGTCATGCCAGCTAGACTTCATCTTTTTCATGAAAACTCCAATATCAGGAACACTCATCACAAAGGTTAACTGTACTTGATTAACTTTAATCAAATGAAAGTCAGACTGCTGTTTTGGTTTAAAAAATACTGGCTAACAACTTTCCCTGAAACTCAGCAATTTTACCCATGAGATTTAATAGTGAATTTGTTTAAAGCTAATCAAATGTTCACTTTAAACAAATGGTCCCATTAATAGACGATGGGCCATTAACTTTTTTTGGTTGAATCAGAAAAAGCTTTGCTTATAATAATTACTTAAACCAAATATTGCAAAATTACTTCAGAAGTTAAAGCACTTAAAATGAAATGCATAGGCGACAGCAGTCAAGTTACTGTATAATTATTCATGAGTGCAAGCTTCAGAGTCATTACTGCTCTATTCAACAAAAACTACACGCATAATAAAATCAATTCTTCACATTTTCTCAAGAAGGACGTTATTGTACCACAAGGTGACTGACCTAACAAAAAGGGAGTCCCAACTGAAACACACAGAGAAGCTAATTTCTCCACTAAACTTTCCAATTATCATTAATATGTAGTATATTCATTTATATTATTTAAACATTTTAAAAATAAGTTTTAAAATGTAGCCTTACCTCATTTTATCTTTTGAAATTCCAGTCATGTTAACATCAGCCTGGATGGGAGAAAAAAATATATAATAGCATTCAAACAGACATTAACAAAGAATCCATTCTTTAACGAATCGCTATTCCTAATCTACAGGCTCCATCTGCAGGAATTGTAAAAGAATTTCATTAGAAATTAAAGTAGACAGAAAGTAAGAATGTTCATTTATATAATGTCTTTCATGTTCTCTGGATGTCCCAAAGTGCTTCACAGCCAATGATTACATTTACATTGTAGTCACTTTTATTATGGTGAGTAAAGTAGGCGATTTGCACACAAGGTCTAACTTACACTTATTCATTTGTACTCCCTCAATCTGTTTTCGTTTGTTCTGAACTAACCAGATTCCTAGTTATTTTTGAAGTAGTTTCTAATCCTGGTGTGATGAAACTCTATTTCTTATTAATGTTAGCTTTGTGGATCCTACTGCATTCTGCTCCTCTTTTACATGCCCAAGAACTCTCATTTATCCAACATCAGAGTCTCCCATTTACCCGCTGCTGAGTTCTCACCATCTTCAGCAAGAAGTGCCGAATGGATGATCCATCTCGGCCTCCGCCCGATATCCCCACCATCACAGAAGCCAGTCTTCAGCCAATTCGATTCACTCCACGTGATATCAAGAAACGGCTGAGTGCACTGGATACAGCAAAGACAATGGGCCCCGACAACATCCCGGCTGTAATGCTGAAGACTTGTGCTCCAGAACTAGCCGTGCCTCTAGCCAAACTGTTCCAGTACAGCTACAACACTGGCATCTACCCGACAATGTGGAAAATTGGCCAGGTATGCCCTGTCCACAAAAAGCAGGACAAATCCAATCCGGCCAATTACCGCCCCATCAGTCCACTCTCAATCATCAGCAAAGTGATGGAAGGTGTTGTTGACAGTGCTATCAAGCGGCACTTACTCACCAATAACCTGCTCACCAATGCTCAGTTTGGGTTCCGCCAGGACCACTCGGCTCCAGACCTCATTACAGCCTTGGTCCAAACATGGACAAAAAGCTGAATTCCAGAGGTGAGGTGAGAGTGACTGCCCTTGACATCAAGGCAGCATTTGACCGAGTGTGGCACCAAGGAGCTCTAGTAAAATTGAAGTCAATGGGAATTAGGGGGAAAACTCTCCAGTGGCTGGAATCATACCTCGCACAAAGGAAGATGGTAGTGGTTGTTGAAGGCCAATCATCTCAGCCCCAGGACATTGCTGCAGGAGTTCCTCAGGGCAGTGTCCTAGGCCCGACCATCTTCAGCTGCTTCATCAATGACCTTCCCTCCATCACAAGGTCAGAAATGGGGATGTTCGCTGATGATTGCACAGTGTTCAGTTTCATTCGCAACCCCTCAGATAATGAAGTTGTCCGTGCCCGCATGCAGCAAGACCTGGACAACATCCAGGCTTGGGCTCATAAGTGGCAAGTAACATTTGCACCAGACAAGTGTCAGGCAATGACCATCTCTGACAAGATAGAGTCTAACCACCTCCCCTTGACATTCAACGGCAATACCATTGCCGAATCCCCCACCATCAACATCCTGGGGGTCACCATTGACCAGAAACTTAACTGGACCAGCCATATAAAGACTGTGGCTACAAGAGCAGGTCGGAAGCTGGGTATTCTGTGGCAAGTGACCCACCTCCTGACTCCCCAAAGCCTTTCCACCATCTACAAGGCACAAGTCAGGAGTGTGATGGAGTACTCTCCACTTGCCTGGATGAGTGCAGCTCCAACAACACTCAAGAAGCTCGACACCATCCAGGACAAAGCAGCCCGCTTGATTGGCACCCCATCCACCACCCTAAACATTCACACCCTTCACCACCGACGCACTGCAACAACTCACCAAGGCTTCTTCGACAGCACCTCCCAAACCCATGACCTCTACCACCTAGAAGGACAAGGGCAGCAGGCACATGGGAACAACACCACCTGCACGTTCCCCTCCAAGTCACACACCATCCCGACTTGGAAATATATCGCAGTTCCTTCATCGTCGCTGGGTCAAAATCCTGGAACTCCCTTCCGAACAGCACTGTGGGAGAACCTTCACCACACGGACTGCAGTGGTTCAAGAAGGTGGCTCACCACCACCTTCTTAAGGGCAATTAAGGATGGGCAATAAATGCCGGCCTTACCAGCGACGCCCACATTCCACGAACGAATTTAAAAAAACTCCATACAATGAACCAAAGCATCAGTAATCATAATATCAGCCCTATATAAAAAGAGGGCTTTTCCTAGTTGGTATCCCATACATTAGCATTATGGGGTAAATTCGTTGATTCCAGCATTGAGCTGGGGTTGGAGAATCGGCACTGCAGTGTTGTAGCCGACCCTCCCTTTGTGCGCATCTCAATGCTGAAATCACCAGAGTACTGAATTTGCCATAAGGGTAGTTCACACATGACCTCTTTTTAATGACATGTCTGACTTTCACTGGCATTACACATACATTAAGGCATTATTCCATATTTTAAAACCTTACTTTTTGATTGGAAACCACAAATATAGCTCAAAGTGAATAACATTTGTATTTTACCAATGTCAAAAACTCTTTCAAGTTTGTCACTTCTTTCATGAGTTAGTGAAAGTATTGCAGGCAGAGTGAAATACAGACAGAGGGACAGGTCAACTTAGTTAAGAAGTTCTTTAAGATCCTACTAAATTAATTCATTCTTTCTCTAGATGCACTGGCTCACACTGGGGAATGATTCCGTGTCCATTGGCAGCTCTATGTTTCCATGGGTGCCAGCAGTCTTCCAGTACTTTACCCATTGATCATCCTTTATGTAGACAGTGGGTACCAGTAGCCTATTTAATTCATGAGGGGCATCACAGATGAGCTTGATCCTGTTCTCACCTAACATCCACTTATGTGCTCTTTCCCAACAGAAGTCATTGGGTTGCTATCAGGAACAAGATCTTGGCTCATTTTCCCCCTTGCTACCTCATGATGCTGAGATCAATTGTAACTAAACATGAATCAAGAACTGAACCTAGAACGATCTGCTCTGTATGTCTTGGT
Organism: Heptranchias perlo; assembly: GCF_035084215.1. Lineage (NCBI taxonomy): Eukaryota > Metazoa > Chordata > Chondrichthyes > Hexanchiformes > Hexanchidae > Heptranchias > Heptranchias perlo. The sequence goes on from NC_090350.1 coordinate 32,743,793, forward strand.
GCTATATTAAACAGTGTCTTCTTTAAAAAATTGATGGCCTCTGGTCCAATACGTATCGACTTTAAAATTCTCACCCTCGTGTTCAAATCCCTCCAGGGCCTCTCCTCCAGCCCTTCAACCCTCCGAGAACTCCATGTTCCTCCAAGTCTGGCTTCTTGTGCTTTGTCCACCATTGGCGGCCGTGCCTTCAGCCGTCTAGGCACTAAGCTCCCTAAACCTCTCCGTCTCTCCATCACTCTCTCCTCCTTTAAGACCCTCCTTAAAACCTACCTCTTTGACCAAGCGTTTGGTCACCTGTCCTAATGTTTCTTTCTTTGGCTCGGTGTCAATCTTGGTCTGATTACGTTCCTATGAAGCCCCTTGGGATCTTTTGCTATGTTAAAGGTGCTATATAAATGCTAGATGTTGTTAATTCTAAGTAATGGTGTGAGTTATTTGTAAATGTCATAAAATGCTGTTTGAAAGTCATAATTTTTTTAATTTTTTAAAATTCGTTCACGGGATGTGGGCGTCGCTGGCAAGGCCGGCATTTATTGCCCATCCCTAATTGCCCTCGAGAAGGTGGTGGTGATCCGCCTTCTTGAACCGCTGCAGTCCGTGTGGTGAAGGTTCTCCCACAGTGCTGTTAGGAAGGGAGTTCCAGGATTTTGACCCAGCGACAATGAAGGAACGGCGATATATTTCCAAGTCGGGATGGTGTGTGACTTGGAGGGGAACGTGCAGGTGGTGTTGTTCCCATGCGCCTGCTGCCCTTGTCCTTCTAGGTGGTAGAGGTCGCAAGTTTGGGAGGTGCTGTCGAAGAAGCCTTGGCGAGTTGCTGCAGTGCATCCTGTGGATGGTGCACACTGCAGCCACAGTGCGCCGGTGGTGAAGGGAGTGAATGTTTAGGGTGGTGGATGGGGTGCCAATCAAGCGGGCTGCTTTATCTTGGATGGTGTCGAGCTTCTTGAGTGTTGTTGGAGCTGCACTCATCCAGGCAAGTGGAGAGTATTCCATCACACTCCTGACTTGTGCCTTGTAGATGGTGGAAAGGCTTTGGGGAGTCAGGAGGTGAGTCACTCGCCGCAGAATACCCAGCCTCTGACCTGCTCTTGTAGCCACAGTATTTATATGGCTGGTCCAGTTAAGTTTCTGGTCAATGGTGACCCCCAGGATGTTGATGGTGGGGGATTCGGCGATGGTAATGCCGTTGAATGTCAAGGGGAGGTGGTTAGACTCTCTCTTGTTGGAGATGGTCATTGCCTGGCACTTATCTGGCGCGAATGTTACTTGCCACTTATCAGCCCAAGCCTGGATGTTGTCCAGGTCTTGCTGCATGCAGGCTCGGACTGCTTCATTATCTGAGGGGTTGCGAATGGAACTGAACACTGTGCAGTCATCAGCGAACATCCCCATTTCTGACCTTATGATGGAGGGAAGGTCATTGATGAAGCAGCTGAAGATGGTTGGGCCTAGGACACTGCCCTGAGGAACTCCTGCAGCAATGCCCTGGGGCTGAGATGATTGGCCTCCAACAACCACTACCATCTTCCTTTGTGCTAGGTATGACTCCAGCCACTGGAGAGTTTTCCCCCTGATTCCCATTGACTTCAATTTTACTAGGGCTCCTTTGTGCCACACTCGGTCAAATGCTGCCTTGATGTCAAGGGCAGTCACTCTCACCTCACCTCTGGAATTCAGCTCTTTTGTCCATGTTTGGACCAAGGCTGTAATGAGGTCTGGAGCCGAGTGGTCCTGGCGGAACCCAAACTGAGCATCGGTGAGCAGGTTATTGGTGAGTAAGTGCCGCTTGATAGCACTGTCGACGACACCTTCCATCACTTTGCTGATGATTGAAAGTAGACTGATGGGGCGGTAATTGGCCGGATTGGATTTGTCCTGCTTTTTGTGGACAGGACATACCTGGGCAATTTTCCACATTGTCGGGTGGATGCCAGTGTTGTAGCTGTACTGGAACAGCTTGGCTAGAGGCGCAGCTAGTTCTGGAGCACAAGTCTTCAGCACTACAGCTGGGATGTTGTCAGGGCCCATAGCCTTTGCTGTATCCAGTGCACTCAGCCGTTTCTTGATATCACGTGGAGTGAATCGAATTGGCCGAAGACTGGCTTCCGTGATGGTGGGGATATCGGGAGGAGGCTGAGATGGATTATCCACTCGGCACTTCTGGCTGAAGATGGTTGCAAACGCTTCAGCCTTGTCTTTTGCACTCACGTGCTGGACTCCGCCATCATTGAGAATGGGGATGTTTGCAGAGCCTCCTCCTCCCGTTAGTTGTTTAATTGTCCACCACCATTCACGACTGGATGTGGCAAGACTGCAGAGCTTTGATCTGATCCGTTGGTTGTGGAATCGCTTAGCTCTGTCTATAGCATATTGCTTCCGCTGTTTAGCATGCATGTAGTCCTGAGTTGTAGCTTCACCAGGTTGGCACCTCATTTTTAGGTATGCCTGGTGCTGCTCCTGGCATGCTCTTCTACACTCCTCATTGAACCAGGGTTGATCCCCTGGCTTGTTGGTAATGGTAGAGTGAGGAATATGCCGGGCCATGAGGTTACAGATTGTGCTGGAATACAATTCTGCTGCTGCTGATGGCCCACAGCGCCTCATGGATGCCCAGTTTTGAGCTGCTAGATCTGTTCTGAATCTATCCCATTTAGCACGGTGGTAGTGCCACACAACACGTTGGATGGTGTCCTCAGTGCGAAGACGGGATTTCATCTCCACGAGGACTGTGCGGTGGTCACTCCTACCAATACTGTCATGGACAGATGCATTTGCGACAGGTAGATTGGTGAGGACGAGGTCAAGTAAGTTTTTCCCTCGTGTTGGTTCGCTCACCACCTGCCGCAGGCCCAGTCTAGCAGCTATGTCCTTCAGGACTCGGCCCGCTCGGTCAGTAGTGGTGCTACCGAGCCACTCTTGGTGATGGACATTGAAGTCCCCCACCCAGAGTACATTTTGTGCCCTTGCTACCCTCAGTGCTTCCTCCAAATGGTGTTCAACATGGAGGAGGACTGATTCATCAGCTGAGGGAGGACGGTAGGTGGTAATCAGCAGGAGGTTTCCTTGCCCATGTTTGACCTGATGCCATGAGATTTCATGGGGTCCAGAGTCAATGTTGAGGACTCCCAGGGCCACTCCCTCCTGACTGTATATCACTGTACCGCCACCTCTGGTGGGTCTGTCCTGCCGGTGGGACAGGACATACCCAGGGATGGTGATGGAAGAGTCTGGGACGTTGGCTGAAAGATATGATTCTGTGAGTATGGCTATGTCAGGCTGTTGCTTGACTGGTCTGTGGGACAGCTCTCCCAATTTTGGCACAAGTCCCCAGATGTTAGTAAGGAGGACCTTGCAGGGTCGACTGGGCTTGGTGTTTTGCCGTTGTCGTGTCCGGTGCCTAGTGGTCCGATGCCGGGTGGTCCGTCCGGTTTTATTCTTATTATGACTTTTCGTAGCGAGATTTTACAACTGAGTGGCTTGCTAGGCCATTTCAGAGGGCAATTAAGAACCAACCACATTGCTGTGGGTCTGGAGTCACATATAGGCCAGACCGGGTAAGGGCGGCAGGCTTCCTTCCCTAAAGGACATTAGTGAACCAGATGGGGTTTTACGACAATCCGGTAGTTTCATGGCCATCATTGCTGATACTAGTATTTTAATTCCAGATTTTTTTATTTAATTAATTGAATTTAATTAATTAATTGAATTTAAATTCGCCAGCTGCCGTGGCGGGATTTGAACTCATGACTCTGGATTTTAGTCCAGGCCTCGGGATTACTAGCCCAGTAACATAACCACTATGCTACCGTACCCAAGAATTCTGAGACTATACCCTTATACAGTTCTTTCCTGCCTGAGAATAAAGTGGGGAACATTACAGTTCACTCTCCCAATTATAGGCAATTCCCCAGATACCATTGCAAACCTGTGGAGAGCTGACACAAAGAGGAACATGCTGGTAAATTATAATCATGCAGACATCCACATTGTTGTAAGCGAATACAGATTTTTTTTCAGAAATGCTGAATCCATCCATCTGAAGAAACTGTTTGGTTTACAATACTGTCAATCACAGTAGTTGTTAGTGTGAATGTAACAATTCAGCTTAACAGCCCTATCATACCATCAGCTAGGATACAGGAACATTAAGAATGCATGCCTTTTGTTTGGTGGAAAAGATTTGCCAGAAATTGGTGGCAGTTAGTGTATAGTGATCCTTATAAATAAACCATTAATTTCAACAAATAGCACCATCATAGGTGAAGTCAATAACATGCAGCCTAATGAATAATTCAGAACCTACTTTGCATGTGTTTATTGTTCTCGTACAGTGTGCAGTAGAAAGACCTACACTGTTGTGAGGCACAAAATAATGAGCTTTTTCAGGAGACACCGAAATCTTTGACATCACAGAAACACTTCATGTACAATTAACTGTTTCATTACCAAAGACCACGTTTAGCCCCATTCGCACTGCAGTCCCAGTCCCTTAGAGATGCCATATAAAGCGTCATGATTACAGCTATGCAAAGTGGAGGCGGACTTTAGTTATTGGCGGCGCAATAGCATTGTGTAGTAAATGAGCAATGACATTTCTAAGAGAAGACTTGTTTTGAAGGAAAAAAGGAGAAATGCAAAGAAAGCTCTGCACCATCTGCTGAACAGGTTCTTTGTTTTCTCTTTTGTAATGCTGATGCTTGGGCTTGAACAGCTGATGCTCGGCTTCTTCTACCCAGCTCGAATGATTAATGGTTTCAGGCACTTTCTCATCGCTATCCAGTTTGTTTCTTTATGAAATCTAGAAACAGGAAATCACATTAACAAAAAACTGGGACATTCCTTTTTGAAAACAGCGTAAAATATTTGCAAAATCATACTGAAATAACAAATCATATTGTGCAAATGTTAATCTCTGTTAATTTTTTAAAAGTTGCAAAGGTATTGTGTACAAATTGAGGATTAGATTAGATGATGGTGGTGATTGGACAACATTGAAAGCTATTCTTCAGACTGCAAAAACAGTAAGGAGTGGTCCTCTGTCAGTGGCCATTTCATTAACAGAACAAACACTTCATTTCGAGAAGTGGTCAAATAGTAACACCAGTAGATATAGAAAAAGCCTTTTTGTGACATTTCTGCACAATAATGGGTAATTATTTTACTAAGAATGGAGATGTTCATTTTCCTATTTCCTGATACTTGGTACAGTATGATTTTATTTGTGTCGTAGAATTTTTCTTTCAATTCAGAGCTTCCGTCATGGCTCAGTGGGTAAGTGCACAGTGGGGTGTAGTCCAAAGCCAGAGATGTCCCAGGTTCAAATTTGGGTCTGTGCTATGTTGGCTGATCTCAGGCTTGGCAGTGTCAACAATTAGCCTTTATGTCCCTCTGCTAGGAAGGGAAAAAAAAAGTCCCACGCTTGGTAATCCCTGCTGGAAATTGCACATGTATAAATGCTGGTTGAGGACAAAATGGGGCTCAGGTGTGATTGCCTTCTGACACTTACTGTGTGGGCACTTGGGGAAGAATGAACACCTAGGGAAGTACAGCAGGGTTGCAAGTTCCAACGGAACATAAACCAGCATGAGTTTTTTGTACTCGTGGGAAGGGGAGAGGGGAAGAAAAAATATATATATATCACTTGTAGAAAAGCAATTGCGAAAGACTCAACCTAAATTGTATTTATAATCAATTCACATCTTGCCACAAACAAGATTATCTTTTTGCTGAAATTAAAAGCCGCTGCATGTCAAACTAATCACTCGGCATTAGGTTGTTCGGGTTAATCTATAATTGCTGCCTGAATCAAAGAAGACAGCCTGCAGTGATGATGAGAGACGACTGCTGCGAATGTAGCTCAGGGAATCATTAGCTTGAGCTGATGGTGCAGTACATTATTAAACCTGAATGCAATTCTTCCCAGTGGCCACTTACAGAGGGCTTATTAGTGGGCAATAATTAGTTTTAGTTTCAGATACCAACTGTGTGAAAGATAATGGCTATTTTGCCCCACAACAAAGAGTGGTTTACAGGGTAATGGTGACTTTATTTCCCTATGCAGGACCCGAGTACTCTAAGTATGGAATAGGACACCAGCCAATTGAGACCATTTGATTCAGTTTTAATTATTGGAAAACACACTTTTTAATTTAGGGACAGTCAACATTCTAGAATAATCTGCCAAAAAGATTTCAAAAAATGTATGTAGTGAATATGCTTTTTTTCTCCCCCCACGATATTTTAAATTGCGCAAGTTCGCAGCTTTTTCTACCATGGGCACTAAGGAGATTGTTAATCATTTTATTACATTATCAATGATAAAGATGCCTGAATAGGCCCTATTTGTGCCGAAACGCTTAAAAAGAGTTTCAGAATAAGGTCGAAGCCAAAATATTAATGACGAGTGAGTGATTTGATGAAAAAATGATTACAGGTGCATTTTGGAATTTAGTCCTGGGTAACACTTTCAGCCCTCATTTTGAATCCATCAGAATGGTGTTATACATAAGACATTGTGACGTACTTAAAGAAAAAATATATTAACGTGTTCTTTGTCTTTCTTTGTCCAACCGTCTGTGTTAATTCAATCAAAGGTGAACATAAAGGCATGCTTTCTAGGGAGGTGAGGACAGGACACAGTTACGACTGTGGGGAATGTTGTGGTAGAAGTTGAAGTCAAGTGTTGAAATAAACATTACCATGGCTCAAGAAAACTCTCTCTCTCTATATATATATATATTAATACAATTTCTGTGCTTTTAAATTGCAGAATCAGGCCGGAATCAATATTAAAGAACACTGACACGGAGGAGGCAGTGATTCTAATGCAATGTTATGAGATGATAATATTTACATAGTATTAAATCTATTCACAGCACTGAGTCATCACCATTTACATGATTAGAAGTTCTTGTTTCTGCCGTATTCAGAAAAGGTACAGGAATAGTATTACCAATAACTTACTACCTTAGTGACCAGGTGCCCAAAGTTTAAAAAGCAATGAATAACATTATAATTGTAATAACACATGCATAATTCACACGTGTGTAACACTTTCATATCATTCCATCTCATACAAACAATTGCAAAATAATGCATTTGTCCCCGTTTAAAAATAAACGTGTAACTCTCTCACTTTCTGTTTATAATACAGAAAAACATGTTAACAGTTTACACTCTAGATGGCAGCAGCATCTTACCACAGAATCTATCTGGTCATCCCTGTTTCCTTTCCATCACTGTGAAAAGTACTTAAAGTAACAAATCATTTTACGATAAGCATAGCAAAAATTAATAACGATATAGCGGAGAGGTAAAGCTGTGCTTATCATGAAGGTTTGTGCTCATATTCGAAGCAGCATTGCGAGCAGTAGCGTGGAGCAAAAAAACTAAAATGGCAATTTATTCGGAGATATAGGGGATGAAATCCGTCTCGGGCAGTATCACAAAATGGGCAATATGGAAAGAAAATTGGGCGAGGTGTAAGATGGGCGGCCGACTTACTATTACCTATTTTGCAATACCGCCTGAGATGAATTTCACCCCCACAAGGTCGAAACATTGATTCTGCCTCAACCACTCCTCTTATGTCAACTGAAGCCCTTTTGAATATTATAGCAAACAGAATAAAGTACATAGTTATTGGCATTTGTGTTCCAGTACCCACAACGTTGACTAACTCATCAACATTATGCTCTTTCTGTCATATCAACGGGGCTGGTCTTCCCCTTGTGTGCAAGTCATGTTTAAACAGCTAAGAACTGGTACTAATTCTTCCTGAGTGATAATGTGCTACTGTCGCTCAATTTTTCTGGGACAGCTCATTTGCATATTTATTCACAGATCCAGGTGCAGATCGGGGCAAATGTAAGGATCACACTAGTTGTGGGACAGGAAATTTATGTGTAGATGAAATTTAAGGGGATAGGGACAATGGCAGGGGAGAACTAACATTCTGAAAACATTTGTAAAGGCTCAAAAGGCATCTTAACCCATTAGCAGTCTTTGCCAAGGTTGAAGGGGCCAGGGATTAAGTGACATACTTGAGGCCACAACTGACTGCTTCTGTCACATGCTGTGCCAGCCCAATGGTGCATACCAGGAGCAGATGTCCTTATAGCAGATGGCACTGTTCTGCATCTTGCTCTGCTGAAGCAAACCAAGTGAAGGCGCTTCCTCACATCTGTTGCCAGGTTGGTGTGACAATGCCTGCAAGTATGGTTGGAGGCATTTAGCCAGGAGCTGCCAAACCGGCTTTACTGTCTGGTGAATGCCTGGCACATCTTCTTTGATGCAGTTCCGCTATGCTATGATTGACGTGCTTTTGAAGAACCATCCAGTATAACAGTTAGTCCAGCTTCACTCATATCTGTGCCATTGGGCCTGCTGTCACAAGCTACCTAAACAGTTGGAGGCTCCATTTGCACTAAACATCTGCTGAGATGAGGTCTGGTTACTTCCATCTGCAGATGTGGATGCCTGAGCACCAAGCATCTCTCATGCAGCCCAATCTGCTTGGTATCCCTTCAGTGGTCTATCGCGTCAGATAGAGGGATTCCCTTTGGGTAAATCATTGAGGTCAGTAATGGTGTTGTGGGCATTTACGTGCATTATTCTGTGCTGATAGTCACCCACAAACTGAATGTTGATTGAGTGGAATTCCTTGCAGTTCATATATGGGGCACTGCTGTATATTGGAGCATGTAGAGTTATTTGCTTTCAATGACATCTTGGACTTTAGGGAATCCTTCCATTGGAAAGAAACCTAGTGCTTCCTCCTGTTCCTCTCTCTTGCCACGAGGAAAGTGATGTAGTTGTTTGATTTGATAAACAATGCATCAATCACTTACTTTGTGCAACAATGCACTGCAGACTGACAGATGCTTCTGATTGTTACCCTTCTCAAATGCTGCTTCATGCTTTATAATGCCCACTTTATATGGGTGCTGTTTGCACCTGGCCCATGTCTGGCATTAAGGAAGGAAAACAAGCAGAGGACATCTAAATGTTACCTCCGTTTCATTTTAGTTGAATTTTCATCTTGGCACTACACCAGGAGATATTACTGCCACTTCCCACTGTGACCTATCCAGAAACATGTTGTTGAGTGTACCGGAGGAGAGACCCTGTGTAACCAATTTTTCTTATTATCAAAGTCTAATGGGGCATTCTGAAAATCAGGACAATAGGATTGCGCTTGTTCTTTCCCTGAATTCCACACCCTAAGTGATGTGAATCAAGCTGCACCTTCCCTCCATCATAAGGTCAGAAATGGGGATGTTCACTGATGGTTGCACAGTGTTCAGTTCCAATCGCAACCCCTCAGATAATGAAGCAGTCTGTGCCTGCATACAGCAAGATCTGGACAACATCCAGGCTTGGGCTAATAAGTAGCAAGTAATATTTGAGCCAGACAAGTGCCATGCAATGAACATCGCCAACAAGAGAGAGTCTAACCACCTCCCCTTGACATTCAATGGCATTACCATCGCCGAATTCCCCACCATCAACATCCTGGGGGTCACCATTGATCAGAAACTTAACTGGACCAGCCATATAAAGACTGTAGCTACAAGAGCAGGTCAGAGGCTGGGTATTCTGCGGCGAGTGACTCACCTCCTGACTCCCCAAAGCCTTTCCACCATCTACAAGGCACAAGTCAGGAGTGTGATGGAATACTCTCCACTTGCCTGGATAAGTGCAGCTCCAACAACACTCAAGAAGCTCGACACCATCCAGGACAAAGCAGCCCGCTTGATTAGTACCCCATCCACCACCCTAAACATTCACTCCCTTCACCACCGGCGCACCGTGGCTGCAGTGTGTGCCATCCACAGGATGCACTGCAGCAACTCGCCAAGGCTTCTTCGACAGCACCTCCCGAACCTGCGACCTCTACCACCTAGAAGGACAAGGGCAGCAGGCACATGGGAACAACACCACCTGCACGTTCCCCTCCAAGTCACACACCATCCTGACTTGGAAATATATCACCGTTCCTTCATCGTCGCTGGGTCAAAATCCTGGAACTCCCTACCTAACAGCACTGTGGGAGAACCTTCACCGCATGGACTGCAGCGGTTCAAGAAGGCGGCTCACCACCACCTTCTCAAGGGCAGTTAAGGATGGGCAATAAATGCTGGCCTTGCTAGCGACGCCCACATCCCATGAATGATTTTAAAAAAGCTGTTTTGGGTTTACATGAAAAACCTTAATTTTGCCATCATTTGTGCACTTAGAATTCTGAGAAGTTTTTCACCTTTTTGAAGGGGACTTATAGCAAAGTATGCATCAGCTTTCCCTTAAAGGAAATGGACACATTCACTCTTGCCACCCACTGGACAGCCTAGTGGACTAATTGTTCTATTGGAGTAAGGGTTAACTAGTACAGAAGTTCTGCACATGTTCCTCACTGTAAGCACTGTATTGGTGATTTACATTAGTAAGACCTGATAGTATTATTTTAATGAATTCGCAGTTTAAAACTCAATTGTTCCATGTATCTGAGTAAAATTAACCAAATATTTTTTACTATATTAGCTGATCTCCCACAGCACTACTCACAGATAGTCATGCTCTGCAGCATATTTATGATGTTTAACTGCTAGGATGGAATCATGTTTAACCTGGCCTGTTCCTTTAAGACTACTGCTCAAGTCCTCCCTGTAGGAAATGGTCTAAACAGGCACATCCTGAAGTTAGTTCGAGACTATTGGGTAAAGGAAGTTTCGATAGATTGGCTGCTGCTTGGAAATCGTTGTTTCTTGCTCTTGGGGAGAGGTCAAGTTTTCAGTCAGAAAATACAGCAGGAAACGTCATTCTTTCCCTTTTTTAAACTTTTGATACTGCCATTTTGGGTTTCCCCTCACACTCATTGTGAGTTATCTGGAACTCAGTGTTTTCATTTTAATCTCCCGCATCAGTTCTGAATCTCAACTTTTGGATTTGGAATAAAGATGCAATTAGTTTTACAGGCAGCTGTGGAAACTTTAATTTCCTTGAAAGAGACAAAGTGGTGTTTGAAGTCTGAATCTGGATCATTATTTACAGCTACAATTTAACTCAACTGTGATTTGAAGGGCAGGGGAATGGGACTAATTGGATAGCTCTTTCAAAAAGCTGGCACAGGCCTGATGGGCCAAATGGCCTCCTCCTGTGCTGTATCATTCTATGAAATGTTGTGCATAGTCTCATATTGTTTTGCTTACATTCCATATCACACCTCAATGTGGCACTGAGGCATTTCAAGATTTCGTATTTTTTTCCCCTTTCACCTCCATGATGCACCTTGGGATGTTTTTCTACATTGAGGCGCTATATAAATGCAAGTTGTTGTACAAAGATGCGAGTCATGCTTACATTCTACCATCAGTGCACTTAACTATCATATTTCAATAATATTAGTGTTTGTTTTTAATCCCAAAGTTAAGATAACCTCAGATGTAATAACAAGTGACACTTGCCGGCAGTCTGACACTTGGGCGAATTCCATCCATGTATGAAAAGCTTTACAGCTTCATTAGAAAGGGAAAAGAATCCAGCAGATACTATGAGATCTTGAATGAAATGAACATCTGGAAGTACAGATTGAATGTCACAAAGTTATAATTGATAAAATTGTGCAAGGACCGTGTGATCTGTCAAGAGGAAATAGATGTAACTATCCAGGCACAGAAAACAAATAGCATCTCTGAAGTAATGATTGTTTAGAAAAGGAATTGAAGGCTTAATAATGAATGTAGTTTGAGCAAACCATTCTACCCAAGCAGACATATTACCAATAGCTGCTTTGCTACTTTAGGCAGCATCACCTCGAGTGTTATTTAGAACAGATTTTCCCCTGACATCCAATTAATGCATAAAGTTAGTATTTGTTAGTGTAATTAGCCACCAGCTATTTTTGCTTGTATTTTTTTTACCTTTAAATAGCACCTGTTTGCTGCTTAGTTATTTCTTGTCTAATGAGTCTGTCAAATCCACGGAGTGCTGGGACTGAGCATTTCACTCGGGGATGTCTAGCGCTTCATTTACAGATTGTGCAATTTAGATTTACGACAAGAGTATTGTCCTCAAGGCAGAAAATGCTGTAAACTCATATCTGGGCTGTTAAAAAAAAATCCACAGAGGTTCAATATCATTTACATTTTCCTCCTGTTAGCTTTATGGATGTTTTAAATCAAAGAAGTTAATTCCTGGCACTGTGAGGGTAGTCACTGAAATGGAAATTACCTACTGCTTTTGTTCTACAACTATCAAGGCCCTAAACCCACAGACTTTTCACACGCGTGAAAATAAAAGTAGTGTTATGCCTCAATTGGTGTCGTTTTTTTTAAATTACTGTGGACAGGATATGAAGCTGAGGGCTATGAAATCTGGAAGCCACTCCACAGTGGCACAATCACTGTGAATAACTTTGTGGGTTATGTAATTGTTGCATTCTCCATATTTCATCACCACCCGCCATGTATTCTGTCTCTGCTGTAAAAGTGTTGAAAAATCAGAATGACTTTGAGATTCTCAACTCGATTTTGTCGGGCGGGTACCAATTTCTGCAGGGTGATGTAGCCAGACACAGCCCATCGTTACATCATGATATCAGGCCCCTAGAAAACAAGTCACACACTTGCCAAGGTTAAGGCATGTTACGGGGCTCATGGGCAATCAATCAAATGGACCTTCTTCAACAGTCCACAAGGGCTACTTCAATGGCAAAAAATGGGTGTTACTAAAAATTTTCCAAAACACATTCCGAATTCACACTGTGGAAAACAAGTAGATTTACCAGTGTGAGTTGTCACTGTCACTACGGCACCTAGGTAAACAGTGACCGTATCAAAAATAAAGTATTGTAAACATTCAATACCAAAAAGTTCAGCTGTCTAATACGATACTTATAATCCAAATTATAAGGGTCCTACAATTAGGTTTAACATGTTATACCAGACTTACACAGATTATTAATCTTGTTTAGAATGAATGCAAAACCAAATTGCATAATTTTGGGTTAACTTATGAATAACTGAATTTTGCTCTATTTGGATTATTTCTTGTACACTTCTGCTGCATTTTAATGCTTTCTACTAATTATTATGGTGCTTCTGTTTACTCATCTTAAATAGTTAAAGGAATTATTTAAGGTGGATTAACATCTAATCCGGTGAAAAAACCTATATCCTTGAAATTATGCAGTGCAAATGCTTAATATGTTGACAATGGCATTCCTGTGATAAAACAGGGTGCTTTGTCCACAGTATATTTTTATTCTGTCTTTTCTTCACAGTATTTTCGGGGTTAAAAGCAATAACCCTGTTTAAGTGCTGTACGTTTCATGATGCTAGTGCAAAGAAACAATAATGCGAGAAAGGTATTTTGGCACATCTTGCTTTAACTCATAAGAGATACAAAAAAATGTGAAAAAAAACTTGCAAGGGATATCAAAGCCAACAGTAAAAGTTTTTAAAAATGTATAAAGAGAAAGAAAGTGGTAAAGGGAAAATGTGGGCCCATTGAAGATAAATGCAGGCGAGACAATAATGGATGATAAGAAAATGGCAGACTTGTTAAATGCATAACAAGTTTCCACTTCCCTTTTCACAGTGAGGAAAACAATAGACCAGTGGTACAAGGGAACCTAAAAGTAAGTGAAGAGGAGGAACTTAGTGCATTTAATATAAGTAAAAATATGGTAATGGAGAAAATAATGGGACTTTAGATAGACAAGTCTCCAGGACCTGATGGTTTCTAGCCCAGTGTATTAAAGTAAATAAGTGAGGAAATTGCAGATACATTAGTCACAATTTTGAAAAGCTCTCTCGATTCAGGAATTGTACCTTTGGATTGGAAATTGCAAATTTCACTTCATCAGTTAAGAAGAAAGGGAGGAAGAAACCTGCTTCAGGCTCCAGGTGTGGCTGCAGCAGGTGACATAGCTCGGTAACAGCTTCCTTTGTGAAGGACCGGCACCTGACACATTGCTAGTCGGTTGAGGTAGGAGAAGTGCTCCCCAAAGACCTACAGTATGTATGGCTTCCTGTACAGTGCCCTCCTCCTCCATCTTCTCGCAGCTGCTCCTGCTCTCTCCTGTCTTCTTGACTGCTCCCCCTTATCCTCCAGCCCCAAAGGCTGACCTGCTAGACCACCCATGCATTATAACTGTTTGCAAAGCAGACAAAAGCCGTCCAGCATCAGCTCAAAGTTATACCTAGAAGTCAGAATTCAGTTGTGGAACTCAGAAAATAGCCAAAAGAAGGCCCAGAAGTTAACCAGCAGCCTCAGAGGACAACCCAGCAACTAACCAATATGGAATGGATGATCCCTTTAAACAGTGCTCCTGCAGGGCGAGTTTATCACTGGAGTAGACCAATTTCACTAAAGGGATCTATAACAAGTGTAGGACATTAAACATTATATTGAGGCTTTTAAATGCTTCCGGCGCACAACCTGAATACCTACTGAGCAGCCCGATCCAACATGGCGGGCGGTGTACTTCAAGTGTGGAATTAGTGCAAGCACATTATCCGTATTATTGGACCTGTCCTGTAGTCACCTGTACAACATGTACAGTGCAATCAAGTAACTAGGCCCAGATATCCAGTCGCAGAGTGTGAATTAATAGGGTGAACGACCTGCAAACTGCTTGATAGATTATCTTTTTTATCACCTAACAGTTTTCTCAGTGAGGCAAAAGAAAGACATTAAAAGAGCAAACGAATAGTTAAGAGTGAAAAGACAAGGGAGAGGCCCCACACAAATGAAAAGGCAACAATATGGGAGAAATTGGAGAAAGAATAAAAACCTGCACATACAAGATCTGCAAATCCTTGCCTATAGGAGCAGTCTTTGATACTTAAAAAGGGAAATATCTGAGTAAAAAGCAAAAATGCAACAATTCCTCTGTTTTATTCAGAGATTCCTATCTTATTGGTGGTATTTTAAATTTAATCAAGTTTTCTGATCTCCACAGAGACTTTCATTTTTGGCATCTCTAAGCTGCTAAACTGATATTGCTGTCTAAACCGCTGGAGTAATTTGTACAGTTATGGTCATCTAATGACAGAAAGAATATTATTGCCCTTGAGAGCTTGAAGGGGTGAGAAGTAAAGATGATGCAGTTATCAGAAACTTAAGCTATGAAGAAAAGAAAATTGGACTTGTCCTCTTTGGAAATCAAGAGACTTTGATGTGGCCTAATTGAAATTTTCAAGATTTTTGAAGCAAATTTACATAGTTGATACAGACGGATTATGGTGAAGGGTTCGAATGTCAAACAATAACAACTTGCATTTATATAACGCCTTTAAAATGGAAAAACGTCAAAAGGCTCTTCACAGAGTCATAATAAGACAAAAACTGAAGCTGAGCCAAAGAAGGAGATATTAGGAGGGATGGCCAAAAGTTTGGTCAAAGAGGTGGGTTTTAAGGAGGGTCTAAAAGGAAAAGTGGAGGGTGGAGAGGCAGAGGTTTCAGGGAGGGAATTCAAGATGGCTGAAGCACAGTCGCAATGGTGAGATGAAAAGGGGAGGAGGCTGGGAAAGAGAGTCAAGTTAAAAATTAGGAGTAAGGAAGAAACCCAGCTGAAACTTTTTCCAAAAGGTACTTGTGAATGAGTTATCAGGGATGGCCATTTAAGCCGAAAGTATGAATGCATTCAAGAAGCAAAAAGGTGTGATTCTGGAGAGAGAAAGGATTGAGGGATA